>NC_090450.1:214903441-224903441 GCF_031143425.1 Pleurodeles waltl | reverse complement strand
CCAAATTGTCACTAACAGGCTAGTGACCAATTTTACCAATTTACATTGGCTTACTGGAACACCCTTATAATTCCCTAGTATATGGTACTGAGGTACCCAGGGTATTGGGGTTCCAGGAGATCCCTATGGGCTGCAGCATTTCTTTTGCCACCCATAGGGAGCTCTGACAATTCTTACACAGGCCTGCCACTGCAGCCTGAGTGAAATAACGTCCACGTTATTTCACAGCCATTTTACACTGCACTTAAGTAACTTATAAGTCACCTACATGTCTAACCTTTACCTGGTAAAGGTTAGGTGCAAAGTTACTTAGTGTGAGGGCACCCTGGCACTAGCC
This sequence comes from Pleurodeles waltl, assembly GCF_031143425.1. Classification (NCBI taxonomy): domain Eukaryota; kingdom Metazoa; phylum Chordata; class Amphibia; order Caudata; family Salamandridae; genus Pleurodeles; species Pleurodeles waltl. Next base: position 224,903,104 of record NC_090450.1, on the reverse strand, counting down.
AAGGTGCCCCCACATTGTTCAGAGCCAATTCCCTGAACTTTGTGAGTGCGGGGACACCATTACACGCGTGCACTACATATAGGTCACTACCTATATGTAGCTTCACAATGGTAACTCCGAATACGGCCATGTAACATGTCTATGATCATGGAATTGCCCCCTCTATACCATCCTGGCATAGTTGGCACAATCCCATGATCCCAGTGGGTTGTAGCACAGACCCTGGTACTGCCAAACTGCCCTTCCTGGGGTTTCACTGCAGCTGCTGCTGCTGCCAGCCCCTCAGACAGGCAGCTGCCCTCCTGGGGTCCAGCCAGGCCTGGCCCAGGATGGCAGAACAAAGGACTTCCTCTGAGAGAGGGTGTTACACCCTCTCCCTTTGGAAAATGGTGTGAAGACAGGGGAGGAGTAGCCTCCCCCAGCCTCTGGAAATGCTTTGTTGGGCACAGAGGTGGCCAATTCTGCATAAGCCAGTCTACACCGGTTCAGGGACCCCTTAGCCCTGCTCTGGCGCGAAACTGGACAAAGGAAAGGGGAGTGATCACTCCCCTGACCTGCACCTCCCCTGGGAGGTGTCCAGAGCTCCTCCAGTGTGCTCCAGACCTCTGCCATCTTGGAAACAGAGGTGCTGCTGCACACTGGACTGCTCTGAGTGGCCAGTGCCACCAGGTGACGTCAGAGACTCCTTGTGATAGGCTCCTTCAGGTGTTGCTAGCCTATCCTCTCTCCTAAGTAGCCAAACCCTCTTTTCTGGCTATTTAGGGTCTCTGTCTCTTGGGATTCATTAGATAACGAATGCAAGAGCTCATCCGAGTTCCTCTGCATCTCTCTCTTCACCTTCTGATAAGGAATCGACTGCTGACCGTGCTGGAAGCCTACAAACCTGCAACAAAGTAGCTAAGACGACTACTGCAACTCTGTAACGCTGATCCTGCCGCCTTCTCGACTGTTTTCCTGCTTGTGCATGCTGTGGGGGTAGTCTGCCTCCTCTCTGCACCAGAAGCTCCGAAGAAATCTCCCGTGGGTCGACGGAATCTTCCCCCTGCAACCGCAGGCACCAAAAAGCTGCATTACCGGTCCCTTGGGTCTCCTCTCAGCACGACGAGCGAGGTCCCTCGAATCCACCAACTCTGTCCAAGTGACCCCCACAGTCCAGTGACTCTTCAGTCCAAGTTTGGTGGAGGTAAGTCCTTGCCTCACCTCGCTGGGCTGCATTGCTGGGAACCGTGACTTTTGCAGCTACTCCGGCCCCTGTGCACTTCCGGCAGAAATCCTTTGTGCACAGCCAAGCCTGGGTCCACGGCACTCTAACCTGCATTGCACGACATTCTAAGTTGGTCTCCGGCGACGTGGGACTCCTTTGTGCGACTTCGGGTGAGCACCATTTCACGCATCCTTGTAGTGCCTGTTTCTGGCATTTCTCTGGGTGCTACCTGCTGCTGAGAGGGCTCTTTGTCTTGCTCGACGTCCCCTCTCTCTCCTGGTCCAATTTGCGACCTCCTGGTCCCTCCAGGGCCACAGCAGCGTCCAAAAACGTTAAGTGCACGATTTGCAGCTAGCAAGGCTTGTTGGCGTTCTTTCGGCGGGAAAACACTTTTGCACGACTCTCCACGGCGAGAGAGATCCGTCCACCAAAGAGGAAGTCTCTAGCCCTTTTCGTTCCTGCAGAAACCTCAGCTTCTTCTGTCCAGTAGAAGCTTCTTTGCACCCGCAGCTGGCATTTCCTGGGCATCTGCCCATCTCCGACTTGCTTGTGACTTTTGGACTTAGTCCCCTTGTTCCACAGGTACCCCAGATTGGAAATCCAGCGTTGTTGCATTGTTGGTTTGTGTCTTTCCTGCCTTATTCCTCTAACACGACTTCTTTGTCCTTAGGGGAACTTTAGTGCACTTTGCACTCACTTTTCAGGGTCTTGGGGAGGGTTATTTTTCTAACTCTCACTATTTTCTAATAGTCCCAGCGACCCTCTACAAGGTCACATAGGGTTGGGGTCCATTCGTTGTTCGCATTCCACTTTTGGAGTATATGGTTTGTGTTGCCCCTATCCCTATGTGTTCCCATTGCATCCTATTGTAACTATACATTGTTTGCACTGTTTTCTAAGACTATACTGCATATTTTTGCTATTGTGTATATATATCTTGTGTATATTTCCTATCCTCTCACTGAGGGTACACTCTGAGATACTTTGGCATATTGTCATAAAAATAAAGTACCTTTATTTTTAGTATAACTGTGTATTGTGTTTTCTTATGATATTGTGCATATGACACTAAGTGGTACTGTAGTAGCTTCACACGTCTCCTAGTTCAGCCTAAGCTGCTCTGCTAAGCTACCATTATCTATCAGCCTAAGCTGCTAGACACCCTATACACTAATAAGGGATAACTGGGCCTGGTGCAAGGTGCAAGTACCCCTTGGTACTCACTACAAGCCAGTCCAGCCTCCTACATTGGTTGTGCAGCGGTGGGATAAGTGCTTTGAGACTACTTACCACTCTTGTCATTGTACTTTTCATAAGAGAAAAATATACAAAACAAGCTCAGTGTATATACACATTGCCAAAAAGTTTTGCATTTCCTCTTTTCACTCTTTTCTAAGTGCTGAAAAGTACTTCTAACTTTCTAAAAAGTTCTAAAAAGTTTTTAAAGTTTTTTTTCTCAGTCTTTCTAAAAGCTCAGACAAACTTTTTCTCTTTTTCTATCACTTTAACTCTCTCTAAAAATGTCTGGCACAGGACAAAATGTTGATCTGTCCAAACTTGCATATGATCACCTTAGCTGGAAAGGAGCAAGGAGTCTCTGCATAGAGAGAGGTTTGAGTGTAGGGAAGAATCCTTCCTTGGAATTGTTACTTAACATGCTTAGAGAACAAGATAAGGCAAGAAGTGCCCCATCTGTTGAAAAAGTAGCTAATGGTTCCCAATCTGATCCAGGGACTCCCCCAGGAAAAGATTCAGGAAAGAAACTTCCTAGCCTGCCCATTACTAGACAGTCTAGCATAGTTGGTAATGATGTTGGGTCACACCATATAAATAGTGTTGTCTCACATCATAGCAAAAGCATTTACTCACACCACAGTGGTACTGATGTTTCTGTTAGCCAAGCTGTTAGGGTGTCCTCTGTAAGGGACAGGTCTCCTTCTGTACATTCTCACCATACTTCTGTTTCAAGGCATGTCCCTCCCACCCACCCTGATGACAGATTGTTAGAAAGGGAGCTCAATAGATTGAGAGTGGAACAAACCAGACTGAAGCTCAAGAAGCAACAGCTGGATTTGGATAGACAGTCTTTAGAATTAGAGAAGGAAAGACAGAAGTTGGGTTTAGAAACCCATGGTGGCAGCAGCAGTATTCCCCATAGTCATCCTGCAAAAGAGCATGATTCCAGGAATCTGCACAAGATAGTTCCCCCTTATAAGGAGGGGGATGACATTAACAAGTGGTTTGCTGCACTTGAGAGGGCCTGTGCTGTACAGGATGTCCCTCAAAGGCAGTGGGCTGCTATCCTATGGCTATCATTTAGTGGAAAAGGTAGGGATAGGCTCCTTACTGTAAAAGAAAATGAAGCTAATGATTACAAAGTTCTTAAGTATGCACTCCTGGATGGTAATGGCTTAACCACTGAACAATACAGGATAAAGTTCAGAGAGACCAAAAAGGAGTCTTCACAAGACTGGGTTGATTTCATTGACCAGGCAGTGAAGGCCTTGGAGGGGTGGTTACATGGCAGTAAAGTTACTGATTATGAAAGCCTGTATAACACAATCCTGAGAGAGCATATACTTAATAATGGTGTGTCTGATTTGTTGCACCAGTACCTGGTAGACTCTGATCTGACCTCTCCCCAAGAATTGGGAAAGAAGGCAGACAAATGGGTCAGAACAAGGGTGAACAGAAAAGTTCATACAGGGGGTGACAAAGATGGCAATAAGAAGAAAGATGGTGAAAAATCTCAAGATAAGCATGGGGATAAGGGTAAAACCAAAGATCCCACTTCAAATCTTAAACACTCTTCAGAGGGTGGGGATAAAACAAATTCTTCCTCTTCTTCCCAACCTGCACACATTAAAAAGCCTTGGTGCTTTGTGTGTAAAAACAGAGGCCATAGGCCAGGGGATAAGTCCTGTCCAGGTAAACCCCCTGAGCCTACCACCACTAATACATCAAGCTCTAGTGCCCCTAGCAGTAGTGGTACTAGTGGTGGGACTGCTGGCAACAGTCAAGCAAAGGGTGTAGTTGGGTTCACTTATGGGTCCATCATAGAAACTGGGGTAGTCAGTCCCAAGACAGTTTCTGTCACACCTAGTGGCATTGGCCTTGCCACACTGGCTGCTTGTCCCCTTACAATGGATAAGTACAGGCAGACAGTTTCAATAAATGGTGTTGAGGCCTTGGCCTACAGGGACACAGGTGCCAGTATCACTTTGGTGACTGAAAACCTAGTGCACCCTGATCAACACATCATTGGACAACAGTATAAGATTATTGATGTCCATAACTCCACTAAGTTTCTTCCCTTAGCTATAATTCAGTTTAGTTGGGGTGGAGTTACTGGCCCTAAGCAGGTGGTGGTATCACCTAGCTTACCTGTAGACTGTCTCTTAGGTAATGACCTAGAGGCCTCAGGTTGGGCTGAGGTAGAATTTTATGCCCATGCAGCCATGCTGGGCATCCCTGAGGAATTGTTCCCTCTCATTTCTACTGAAATGAAAAAGCAAAGGAGAGAAGGCCTGAAAACTCAGGATCCCTCTCCATCAACAGGAAAAAAGGGTATCACAGTATCCCCTAACCACCCTGCCATTCAGGATACCATTCCTGTGGTGGGAGAAACCTCTCCTGGGGTGGCACCTGTTCCAAGGGAATCATCAGCTGGCAAAGCTGGACTCCCTGAGGTAGAAGTACCTCTCTGTGGGATAACTAACATTGGTCAGAAAAACAGCACCATTTTAGTTAACATGGAGCATCCCTCCAACCCTCCCAGAGAAACTTTAGTGCAGAAACTCTGCACTGCCTCACAACACTTAGGACAGCATCCCTGCCCTAGTGTGGAGCTGATAGGACAGCATCCCTGCCCTGCTCCAACCCAAGAGAAACAGCATCCCTGTTCTCTCTTCCAGCCATATGGACAAAGTTTTTGCCCAGCTATGGCTTTTCTGAGACAGCATCCCTGTCTGGCATTTCCATCACTACAAATAGGTTCAGTGGGCAATTCCCACTGCTCTAAACTAAAACTTACTGATAGAAACTCTGAAAATACATCTTCACATTGTTGCTTAGCTAAAAAACTTCAAACAGGGTGGTTTACATCCCCACAGGGAAGTAACCATATAGTGGATGATAAAGGGAGTAACCAGTCTATTGCAGAGCTACTCTCTACTTATCACCACTTAGACAATAAAGTCTCAACTGGCCAAGGTTAGCCTTATTGTCCTTCGTTTGGGGGGGTTGTGTGAGAAAGTAGCCTCTTTCTAGCCTTGTTACCCCCACTTTTGGCCTGTTTGTGAGTGTATGTCAGGGTGTTTTCACTGTCTCACTGGGATCCTGCTAGCCAGGGCCCAGTGCTCATAGTGAAAACCCTATGTTTTCAGTATGTTTGTTATGTGTCACTGGGTCCCTGCTAGTCAGGACCCCAGTGCTCATAAGTTTGTGGCCTATATGTATGTGTTCCCTGTGTGGTGCCTAACTGTCTCACTGAGGCTCTGCTAACCAGAACCTCAGTGGTTATGCTCTCTCATTTCTTCCAAATTGTCACTAACAGGCTAGTGACCAATTTTACCAATTTACATTGGCTTACTGGAACACCCTTATAATTCCCTAGTATATGGTACTGAGGTACCCAGGGTATTGGGGTTCCAGGAGATCCCTATGGGCTGCAGCATTTCTTTTGCCACCCATAGGGAGCTCTGACAATTCTTACACAGGCCTGCCACTGCAGCCTGAGTGAAATAACGTCCACGTTATTTCACAGCCATTTTACACTGCACTTAAGTAACTTATAAGTCACCTATATGTCTAACCTTTACCTGGTAAAGGTTAGGTGCAAAGTTACTTAGTGTGAGGGCACCCTGGCACTAGCCAAGGTGCCCCCACATTGTTCAGAGCCAATTCCCTGAACTTTGTGAGTGCGGGGACACCATTACACGTGTGCACTACATATAGGTCACTACCTATATGTAGCTACACAATGGTAACTCCGAATATGGCCATGTAACATGTCTATGATCATGGAATTGCCCCCTCTATACCATCCTGGCATAGTTGGCACAATCCCATGATCCCAGTGGTCTGTAGCACAGACCCTGGTACTGCCAAACTGCCCTTCCTGGGGTTTCACTGCAGCTGCTGCTGCTGCCAGCCCCTCAGACAGGCAGCTGCCCTCCTGGGGTCCAGCCAGGCCCGGCCCAGGATGTCAGAACAAAGGACTTCCTCTGAGAGAGGGTGTTACACCCTCTCCCTTTGGAAAATGGTGTGAAGGCAGGGGAGGAGTAGCCTCCCCCAGCCTCTGGAAATGCTTTGTTGGGCACAGAGGTGCCCAATTCTGCATAAGCCAGTCTACACCGGTTCAGGGACCCCTTAGCCCTGCTCTGGCGTGAAACTGGACAAAGGAAAGGGGAGTGACCACTCCCCTGACCTGCACCTCCCCTGGGAGGTGTCCAGAGCTCCTCCAGTGTGCTCCAGACCTCTGCCATCTTGGAAACAGAGGTGCTGCTGGCACACTGGACTGCTCTGAGTGGCCAGTGCCACCAGGTGACGTCAGAGACTCCTTGTGATTGGCTCCTTCAGGTGTTGCTAGCCTATCCTCTCTCCTAAGTAGCCAAACCCTCTTTTCTGGCTATTTAGGGTCTCTGTCTCTTGGGATTCATTAGATAACGAATGCAAGAGCTCATCCGAGTTCCTCTGCATCTCTCTCTTCACCTTCTGATAAGGAATCGACTGCTGACCGCGCTGGAAGCCTGCAAACCTGCAACAAAGTAGCTAAGACGACTACTGCAACTCTGTAACGCTGATCCTGCCGCCTTCTCGACTGTTTTCCTGCTTGTGCATGCTGTGGGGGTAGTCTGCCTCCTCTCTGCACCAGAAGCTCCGAAGAAATCTCCCGTGGGTCGACGGAATCTTCCCCCTGCAACCGCAGGCACCAAAAAGCTGCATTACCGGTCCCTTGGGTCTCCTCTCAGCACGACGAGCGAGGTCCCTCGAATCCACCAACTCTGTCCAAGTGACCCCCACAGTCCAGTGACTCTTCAGTCCAAGTTTGGTGGAGGTAAGTCCTTGCCTCACCTCGCTGGGCTGCATTGCTGGGAACCGCGACTTTTGCAGCTACTCCGGCCCCTGTGCACTTCTGGCGGAAATCCTTTGTGCACAGCCAAGCCTGGGTCCACGGCACTCTAACCTGCATTGCACGACGTTCTAAGTTGGTCTCCGGCGACGTGGGACTCCTTTGTGCGACTTCGGGTGAGCACCGTTTCATGCATCCTCGTAGTGCCTGTTTCTGCATAGATACTGTAGTAGCTTCACACGTCTCCTAGTTCAGCCTAAGCTGCTCTGCTAAGCTACCATTATCTATCAGCCTAAGCTGCTAGACACCCTATACACTAATAAGGGATAACTGGGCCTGGTGCAAGGTGCAAGTACCCCTTGGTACTCACTACAAGCCAGTCCAGCCTCCTACACCGTTGTTGAAAGTCCGCCGTGGTGATTCGTGGGTCATAATGTGGTGGGCATTGTTCTGTTGGCGTAACGGTGTCGGTGTTGGGCCCGCCTCTTTATCACTGACCTTTGAGCTGGCGGATTTGTTAGCATTGAATGAACTGTCTTAACATCCCAATCATCAGATACAACACCAGGTGTAATTACATCAGTCATGATAACTCAGTAGGCCCATATATATCAAATGGAACTTTATTCCACACAGTCCCATCAGGAATTGGCCCAGCTAAAATGTTCACAAGGGACAAGTCCCTGCGGACTTAATTTGAGGAATGATATGGAGTTATGACTTCATTCACGGGCTCAACAGAGGAGCGTTCTGGAAGGCAATGACCATTTATAGGCAAGAAAGAAAACAGACACAAAACCAATCCATAGAAACAATGCAAATACTGTCAAGAATACCCATAGATAGTTCCATGGGGGAATTAGATAGTTTTTTTAAAGCCAGAAATACAGCTTACGTGTATTTGAAACAGTTCTAATCACAGGAGTAGCTGAAGTTGAAGAAAAGTCATCAATGCTGATAAAGAAACCAGAAGCAGTCTCTGCAAACACAGTGCAGGTGCATTACTGGTAGATGGGTATACTTCACGTGGAGGCTCATAATAGATGATGTTATCAGTTTGTGTTGTGTTGGAATAGAAAACTGCCACATCTTTGACATGTGATGTCATTGAGGTGGTAACAGGAATTAGCAAGAGCTCATTTTCCACTCTCCCCATGGTCGAGGAGGTAGTTGTAGCATCGTTGGACGTGCTTGTGTAATCAGAAGTAGTATTGTCAGTTCTGCTTAGAAGAGGTATTTTGGGTAGTGACAGAGGACAGGGAACTACCCAAGGGTCAGCTGGGTCTACTGTGCAGGATCGGCCCCATGGTGAAGTTTGACGTCGTCAATGGAAATGAATCTGTTAGCTTTGGACCCTGGCAGCGGTGATAGGATCACAGTTCTGGTACCTTGTATTCCCAAGACTGGGACTGGTGCTCTGTAGGATGGGCTGAATTTGTCTTCACAGCGATCTTCTCACACACCAGATCCCCGACTTTAGGAATCCAGCCAGTAGAAGTTGTTGGTAAATCTGTTATTCCTAAAGTGGCAGCACTGGCGGATGAATTATCATCACAAAATTGCTGAAGCTCCTGTAAGACAGTGAGACGTTCATTTATGTCAAATGATGTGTCCGCTGCCACCATACCAGGGCCATCAAGATCTGGGACATACATAGGCATCTCAAACAGAACCTCATACGTTGGCAGAGTATTTAGTGCTCTCTGGACCCAATATAGGTAATGAAGCCAGCTGCGGCCTGAACCGAATATTCTGGCTGTTAAGGAATGCATTAGATCTCAATTCCTCCTCCCCCAACCAAATTTCCCTCTGGATGGTGTGGTGAGGAGTAATGGAGTTCAACACTCATCGTCCCCATGGTGTCCCTGAATGCCTTAGAGCCAAAGGCAGGGACCTGGTCCGAATTGAATGCTGCAACCACATATGTACCAATAAAGATCAGCAAATGTTTTATAACAGTTCAAGCGTCAGCCGACCACTGAGGTCATACCCACAGGAATCTAGAGCAAGAATCTACAGCGCCTAAGATCTATTTGTTTGCACCATCAGGTTGGAGCGGACCACAATGGTCCGGGTACACACATCGTTGTGGCATGTTGGACACTAAGAGGGAAGTCCGTGGTGGGCGTTTGATATTGAGCCCTTAATCTGCTGATAAATGTCACAACAAAGGATGTATTGCTTTGTCTGTTTGTATAGACCTGGCCACTAGAAGCGTTTCTGTAAGAGTGTTACTGTGGCTGAAATACCAGCATGTGCAGATTCAAAACCCTCATGCGCTGCTTTGATGAGATCTAATCTCTGGCCTTGATTGGGGATCACTCGATCTCGAACCTGAGGAATTGTTGCGCAGGCAACATTCTGTGCACTGATGTGGTAAGAGTATTTTGTAGGGTACGCTCTTAGAAGAAGCTTGCCTTCAGCTGAAGATTTCACTGCAGTCAGAATTTAATTATCCAATCTCATCTGAGAATGAGTAACTGCAGCAACAGAAGCCGTAGCTACTGCACACTTGGTTGCTCCATCAGCCAAAGTGCTGCCGATAACGTGTACTCCTACACGTTGGACACAAGATAGCTTATCCTTGAGATCAGCCAGCCTCCCTCTCAGATTTCTGTGTTTTAGGGTGTTCCCATTGGAGTCTCTTAACCCGTTCAACTTCCAATGATTAAGATAATCATTGAAGGATTGGAAGCAGTAGTATGAGTCCCAGACAATCAGAGTGAGAAGTCCTGGCTCTGTGTGTTCTAGTGCTAATCAGGGCTTTGAGTTCAGCCAGCTGGGCTGTGCAGTCTCCTAGGGTCTGCGTGTAGGTATTAGGAGGGTGGAATACACCATCCTTCATCACTCCACTCACGGCTGCTCAAGCGGCTGAGTATTGATGTTTAGTACCTACGACTGGTTGCGCTGAACCATCATTGGAAATGACAGCATGGTATCTGTCAAGTGGCAAAATGTCTAGAGGTGCTGGGTTCTCCTGTTCATAGGTTGAATCCAGCTTGGATGTAATGCTTTAGCGTTAGGAACGCTTGCTTTGGTGACGGCTTCTGAGGCTGGCACCGGGGTAATGGCAATAATGCGTTTCCCTTGGGCAAGTGGTCTCTCCTTGATGACAGCCATCTGAACTGCAGTTAGAATTATTTTTTTCTGTGGGTGCATTGGAGAATAAATGTGATTTATAGGCCATGAGCACTGTGTCTCCTTCATTAAAGGTGACATAAGTGAACCTGATGATACCAGCAATTATTCAGATGACCAAATGTGTTTTGTTGCTTTAGGTGTGTAGGGTTTTTCTTCTAGCATGGCCGGTTGCAATTCCCTAAGGATGCGTGTGGGTTCAACTGTCCAGTGTCTGCTAGAAAAATCAGGGTGTATTAAGTCATAAAGTGGCTTGATTTGTTGTGCATAGTCAGGAATGTAAGTTCTGCCAAAATTGAAGAAACCAAGTAAAGTAGTTTCTTCATTGTATTTGGTGGTGGGAGTTGAGCACATTTCTCTAGAAAATGGGGGGCCAGGCTCTTGCCCTTGTTTGATAGTTCATATCCCAGGAACAATGCGCTGAGAAAGCTATTTTTGTTTTCCTAAAATTAAATTTGTAGCCAAGGGCTACGAATCCTAAAACAATCCGATCGACCCTGGCAAGATGAATGTTGAGGAAGTCATCTGTGAGAGAGATGTCATCCACATAAGACAACTCCTCTGGATCAATATCATGTAACCTTGGTGGAAACGGCAGAAGTTCTTTTGTGAGCCAAATGAGAATGCACTCAGGTCCTGACTTTCATGTGCTAAGTTTTGGCAGAAAAAACATTGGAGATATCTAAGGTTGTTTTGTACTTTTTGTGCACTATATTGTTAATTAGTGCTGGGCTATAAGAATTTTGTATAGCATATGTGCATGTATGACTGTTTAAGTGTCTGTAATCTCAGACTATTCTGTACGAATGGTCGGGTTTTGCAACGGGAAATAACAGGTTATTCATTGCAGAGACACAGGGCTCTATTACACCCTGGTACTCGAGCTGAGTGAGGATCTCCCTCATTGGAGCTTTTATTTCATGTTTCACAGGATATTGTGGCTGAGGCTGGGGTGTAGACCGAATGTGTATTACATGACAAGGAGAATCCTTGTCCCAACCTACATGATTGCAGTATAATACAGGTGCCTGCACTAAAGCCCAGTTAACAGTGTAGGCTTGTTTTACCGCTTCTGGAAAAGATCAGAGAAAGAAGGCAAAATTACATCTTCCCCATGTGGGAGATTACGAACTTGCTCAGGTGGCCAGTCCCTTTCAGCCAGTAGGATATCACAACTAAGTTCATCCCAGAATATCACACCATGATGCACTTTACACCTCCCTCAATTTGTATATTTAATTCATAAACCCTGTTGGATGGCAGAACATGCCCATCCGCAGTCTCAACCGCAATGAAATCACTAGTTGCTGTCGCATCCAGATGATCTTTCAGACTCTGAAGACATATCGTGACCTCTGCTGCACTGTTGAAAAGTGTCACTGCCCACGTCTTGTTCTTCAGCAATGTTCTCAAGTGTCCTGGCATTTTACTGTGGCTTTTGTAATGTGGACTTATCTTCTTTTTTGTCGGAAGACTGTGGTGAGTCTTTCTTCTGTTTCAATTATTCAGGATGTCTATTAGGACAGCCTCCTCTCTCGCTACGTCTATATGGTGCATCCTGAATGGAACGAGAGGGACGCAAATCAGTAAATCGGCAGGAGTCGTTATATTTTCTCTATTTCTGAGATTATGGTGGTCATTACAACCCTGGCGCACGGTGTTAAAGTGGCGGTAAGACTGCCAACAGGCCGGCGGTAAAAAAATTGGAATTATGACCGTGGCGGAAACCGCCAACAAAGACAGCCACTTTAACACCCCGACCACCACGGTGGTATAAACAAACAGCGCGGCTGTCACCGCCAACAGACAGGCGGAAGACAATGTATCGCCCACAGCATCGCAACCTACCAATCCGCCACCTTTTCCGGGGCGGATTCACCGCAGATAAAAACACGGCGGAAACAGCCATTTCAAAGAGAAAACGCTCACCTCTACACACTCCACGAGGAAGGAGGGCACCATGGAGCCGGAACTCCATATTCTGCCAGCACTAGTCTTCCTGCTCCTCTACGAGGATCATCAACGCCGGCGGCGAAGACCACGGTGAGTACTGCACCTATGACATAGGGGAGGGGGGAGGCAAAAACACAGGGACACACACAACCAACATCCCAACCCCCACCCCGACCCTCACCCACTACAACACACACACCAATGCATATCTATACATTACAGTAACACCCCCCAACCCCCCCGGAAGAATGCAAAGACAAAAGGAAATGAGTGGAACCATTGTAATATATCAAAATACAGTAAGCAAATATATACATATATATATACACAATAAACAAAATATACACCACGATTAGTAGTGCAGGTATTGCACCATTCATAGTCCGTGGACCACTGGGCCCAAAATGCATGGGCGAGGCCCACACAAGATACCCGATCCAAACGGAGAGAACACTGCAGGGGCATCAGATCGAAATACAACAGGCACCTCAGGGGGAAGGGAAGGGGGGGCACCTCAGCCGGATGAGTGCACGACGCCAGATCCACGAGGGGGCTCCATGCCCATTGATGTATCCTGGGGAGTGCAAAGCCACAGTCTCTCAAGTCTCTACAGTGGGTGGGTTGCCCACTGTTCAATCCTGGGGAGTGCAAAGCCACAGTCTCTCAAGTCTCTACAGTGGGTGGGTTGCCTACTGTTCAATCCTGGGGAGTGCAAAGCCACAGTCTCTCAAGTCTCTACAGTGGGTGGGTTGCCCACTGTGCAATCCTGGGGAGTGCAAAGCCACAGTCTCTCAAGTCTCTACAGTGGGTGGGTTGCCCACTGTTCAATCCTGGGGAGTGCAAAGCCACAGTCTCTCAAGTGGATGCAGGTCTCCACCGGTTCTGGTTGGGAACTGGTGCCCAGAGTGCTTCATCCTGCCAAGGACAGACGGAGTGGATGCTGTTCTCCACTGGTTCTGGAGGGGGACTGGTGCCCAGAGTGCTTCATCCTGCCAAGGACAGACGGAGTGGATGCTGTTCTCCACTGGTTCTGAAGGGGGACTGGTGCCCAGAGTGCAGCACACACCCGTGACGGTCCCAGTTGCGTCACTGCCCCTGCCGCAAATGGGCTAGCGGTGCTTTCCATGGCGGTCTTTGCCCTGTTCAGCGGTCCTTGGCCTGTTCAGCGGTGCTTGAGTTGCCAGTGTCAGACCTGTTCAGCGGTGCTTTCCATGGCGGTCTTTGCCCTGTTCAGCGGTGCTTGAGTTGCCAGTGTCAGACCTGTTCAGCGGTGCTTTCCATGGCGGTCTTTGCCCTGTTCAGCGGTCCTTGCCAAGGCGGTCCTTCATTGCCCAGCAGGGCTGTGGCTGGCGGTCCTTCATGGGTCAGCTGGGCTGTGGCTTGCGGGGCACTCCTGGCCAGCTGGGCTGTGGCTGGTGGTGGCCTCCTGGGCAGTGACTCTGGCAGTGGCCTCCTGGGCAGTGATGATGAGGCTGGCGGTGGCCTCCTGGCCAGTGACTCTGGGGCTGGCGGTCGCCTCCTGGGCAGTGACGATGAGGCCGGCGGTGGCCTCCTGGCCAGTGACTCTGGGGCTGGCGGTGGCCTCCTGGGCAGTGACGATGAGGCTGGCGGTGGCCTCCTGGCCAGTGACTCTGGGGCTGGCGGTGGCCTCCTGGGCAGTGACGATGAGGCTGGCGTTGGCCTCCTGGGCAGTGACGATGGGGCTGGCGGAGGCCTCCTGGCCAGTGACTCTGGGGCTGGCGGTGGCCTCCTGGGCAGTGACGATGAGGCTGGCAGTGGCCCCCTGGCCAGTGACTGTGGGGCAGGCGGTGGCCTCCTGGGCAGTGACTCTGGGGCTGGCGGTGGCCTCCTGGGCAGTGACTCTGGGGCTGGCGGTGGCCTCCTGGGCAGTGACTCTGGGGCTGGCAATGGCCTCCTGGGCAGTGACTCTGGGGCTGGCGGTGGCCTCCTGGCCAGTGACTCTGGGGCTGGCGGTGGCCTCCTGGGTAGTGACTCTGGGGCTGGCGGTGGCCTCCTGGGCAGTGACGATGAGGCTGGCGGTGGCCTCCTGGCCAGTGACTCTGGGGCTGGCGGTGGCCTCCTGGGCAGTGACGATGGGGCTGGCGGTGGCCTCCTGGGCAGTGACGATGGGGATGGCGGAGGCCTCCTAGGCAGCGGGGATGATGGCGGTCTTCTCCGCCGTGCTGCTCCTCCCAGACTTTGGAGATTTGTTCTGCCCCTTCCCCACCTTGGGAGGAGTCACAGCTGAGTCAACACTCCCCCCGGGACCCCTGTGAGCGGCTTTGCTGGCTGGAGTCTTCCCCCTCTCCCGCCAGGCACTGTCCACCTTCTGGTGCTTCACAGGGGGGGGACTGGCTGTGCTGTGGCTCCGTGCCACACTGGCTGGCCTGGTGGCCGGTGCACTCCACATACCTGTAACAACAGGCACCACTGGTCCCGGAGATTTTTTGGCTGAGGTGCTAGTACGGGACCTATGAGTTGGACGGGGGGGGGAATAGGTTATGGGTGGACAGGAAAAGTTTTTGGGAGACACTGGGACGGGTAGCTGGAGGGGGTTTGGGAGTGGAGGAAGAGGTGGTGGTTGTAGGAGGTGTAACTTTTGTGGATTTGGGTGCAGGTGCATGGGCTGGAGGCTGTCGTGAGAGGGATGGCTGTTGGGCGGGTGTGTGCCTGCGTTTGTGTATCTTCGGAGGGGGCGTCACAGACACACTGGGAGAGGACACAGGGGACGTTGAAATGGTAGTGGGGATGGTGACTGCACGTGAGCGGGGTGTGGTGGTGGGTGTGCTGGTGCGGGACGTAGTGGCTGTAGTGGTAGTGCATGCAGGTGTGAGTGTAGACGAGACTGGGAGGGAGGAGGGAGACAAGGAGGAGGGGGACACAGTGGAGGCAGTGGATGTTGGTGTGTCTGTATGTGTGTGATGCTTGCGTGAGTGCCTGTGGGATGTGTGGTGCTTATGTTTGCCTGAGCTTCCCTTGTGTGGTGAGGTGTGTGCAGGCTGGTCGGATGGTGTGCTTGGGATAGGCTGGGGTACAGGGGATTGGGTCTGGGTGGAGGAAGTTGGAGGGGGGAGGCCAGACACAGGGACAATGGCTGCCATCAGTGCTGAGGCCAGAGTTTGCAAGGTTCGATGAAGGGCAGCCTGACCAGAATGAATGCCCTCCAGGAATGCATTTGTGTGTTGCAATTCCCTTTCTACACCCTGGATGGCATTCAAAATGGTAGACTGCCCAAAAGTGAGGGACCTGAGGAGGTCAATGGCCTCCTCACTGAGGGCAGCAGAGGTGACAGGGGCAGGGGATGAGGTGCCTGGGGCGAAGGTGATGCCCACCCTCCTGGGTGAGCGGCCACGAAGGCTGAGGGGCTGCTGGGAGGGCGATGCTGGTAGGAGTGGTGGCGGCTGTACCTGTAGAAGTGGGGGGCACAGATGTTGCCACCACCACAAGGGAGCTCCCATCGGAGGATGAGTCCGTGTCGCTGGTTGCAGATCCTGTGACCGCCGTGGTGCTCCCCTCGCCCTCCGTCCCACTGGTGTATTCTGAGTCCGTGGTGTGGCTCTCCATGGCCATGTGGGATGCAGCTCCCTCGTGCTCCGGTGCCACTGTACCTCTGCCTGACGATGCTAATGCACACAAGAACAGGGAGACCACAAAAAGGGGGGGGGGACAGAAGAAAGACGGGTTGAGTGCATGGCTTACCGCTACGTTGGCGGACAATGCAGACACAGCAGCCCCCTGCACTACGTCGCGCTGTTGGGCTCTACAGATGCAGTTCCTGGGAAATGGCCTACATGGCTATGGACAACATCTGCACAGATAGATGACACAGGGGCATGAATACCTTTACTTGGCACTCTACAGAGGTGGGGTGGGGTGCCACATGGCCTGCATTACGGAGGGGCCTAGCCTACGGAACTCGCCCTGGCCTAGGGAAAACCACAGCCCTCCTCCCCCACCCAGACACCTTCACTGCGCGCAAAGTAGGCTGAATGATAGTGTACTCACCCCCTTGTGTCTGCTGTGATGCCCTCAAGCGCCCATCTAACTCAAGGTAGGCCACCGCCAGGATCCGGAACATCAGGGGGGTCATGGTTCGATGGGCACCCCTCCCACGTTGGGAGGCCATCCCCAGCTGAGCCTCCGCCGTCTTCTTGCTCCAGCGGCGAATGTCCTCCCATCTTTTCCGGCAGTGGGTGCTCCGTCTGTGGTGGATCCCCAGGGTCCGGACGTCCTTGGCAATGGCACGCCAAATATCCTTCTTCGGGTGGGCGCTGACCTACATGACATGTACAGGGGAAGAAGAGAAGTCATTACCAACTGCACCGTCAAAGTGAGTGGCCCACATCCCTACCCTTGCCATGTGGCACATGCATTCACAGTCCTTCATGCACGCAGAACTGTGTCCCCTTCCTTCTTACAACCAGCCCTCTCCACACAGGCATAGCCCATACAACATGCTCCCTGTGTACTTACCTGTTGGTCTGGAGGACCGTAGAGTAGCGTGTACTGGGGGAGGACCCCGTTGATGAGCTTCTCCAACTCCTCTGCAGTGAAGGCAGGGTCCCTTTCCCCAGACGCACGAGCCATTGTCTCTTCCAGACCGAGGTCACAGCAGCACTTGCAGTGTAGGTCCTCTCCTGTCGAAGATCAGGTATCGAGTGATTGAACAGAGAGAAAATGGCAGTCACGTCCGCGGTGGTCACGTCCGCGGCGATGCGTACCATCACCGCCGGCGTACATCGTCATTGGCTCCTGGGACCCATAGGGTCCAATGTTAACCAATGCAGCATTGCGCCGCGGTCTTTGACTGCCTACCGCGACGGTGTACAACGCCAGCGCAGTTACCTCACATCCCATTGTCCCAGTTTAGAGGTCTGGCAGACCCTATTTCAGGGGCCCACATGGCCTAATTACCAACTGCGTCACACATACCTAGGCCTTGTCTCACAACACAAATGCATCCCACATTTTGTGTATGAATGGTGTTCTCTGTAGACTGTGGGTACATACCTCTGAGTTGTTTGACTCTGTGGTCGCTGTTTTCCTTCATAGGCACCATCTGATGGGACATGTGAGGAGATGGCAGAACCCTCCGGTGTACCGACCGCTGGTGGACCTGTCGACAATGGAGGAAAGAAGTTTGATCATCACCTACAGGTTTGACCGTGCCACAATCCAGGAACTGTGTACCCAGTTGGAGCCTGCCCTGATGTCAGCAATCCGCCATCCCACAGGAATCTCCCCTCAAGTGCAGGTGCTATCAGTGCTCCATTTCCTTGCAAGTGGGTCATTTCAAACAACAGTGGCCATGGCATCAGGGATGTCCCAGCCTACGTTTTCCAACGTGTTGTCCAGAGTGTTGTCTGCCCTTCTGAAACACATGCAGAGCTATATCGTTTTCCCTCAGGTGGAGGACTTGCCTACAGTGAAAGGTGACTTCTATGCCCTTGGACATATCCCCAACATCATAGGTGCCATTGATGGGACCCATGTAGCTCTGTTACCCCCCCCCCCCAGGAGTGAACAGGTGTACAGGAACATGAAGAGTTATCATTCCATGAATGTACAGATGGTATGTTTGGCAGACCAGTACATCTCCCAGGTAAATGCTATGTTCTCTGCCTCTGTGCATGACGCCTACATCCTGCGGAATAGCAGCATCCCTTATGTGATGGGTCAACTCCAGAGGCACCGGGTGTGGCTATTAGGGGACTCTGGTTACCCCAACCTGTCATGGCTACTGACCCCAGTGAGGAATACCAGGGCAGAGGAACGCTACAATGAGGCCCATGGGCGGACTAGGAGGGTGATCGAAGGCCAGGTTCAGGTGCCTCCATAGGACAGGTGGTTCCCTATTCTACTCACCAAAGAAGGTGTGCCAGATCATCGTGGCCTGCTGTATGCTTCACAACTTGGCTTTGCGACGCCAGGTGCCTTTTCTGCAGGAGGATGGTCCAGATGGCGGTGTTGTGGCAGCTGTGGAGCCTGTGGACAGTGATGAGGAGGAAGCAGAGGAAGAAGACATTGACAACAGGGACTCAGTCATCCAGCAATATTTCCAGTGACACACAGGTGAGAAAACATTCCTGCCTACTACAAGTACTTTAACACTTCTATCTCTATCGTGTCTGTCGATTTCAACCAGTGTATGGTCACTGAGTTGTACATTTCCCTTACGGTTTCACAGGTGTGGTTTCCAACGTGTGTCATCTGCTTAGATTCCTCATGGACTTGAGATGTGTGACATAGGTATGTTGACATTACATTTGAAAAAGCATTTTCTCACTGTCATTGCTAATACACAATTTCGAAATCACAGACTGACTCCAGATTGTTTTGTGCTTCAAGGGTGTTTATTGAAGTGCTCAATGTTGGAGGGGGTTGTAAAATGGTGAGGGGTGATGGTGGAGGAATGTCCATGGCAGAGTCCAGTCTATTAGTCTCACAGGTGCATTGCCCATATGGGTATAGGAAGTGAAGCTGGGGCAGTTCCAATATAGACAGGGTTACAAAGTGGGACAGTGGTTTGACAATCAGGGTGGTCTCATTTCTTGGCGGGGGTCTTGGCATCGTGCTCTGTCTTGTTCCTGGATCTCAGGGACCGCTTGCGGGGTGGTTCTCCATCTGCAGGGGGGGGTGCTGGTGTGGTGGACCTGTGGCGGTGCCTCCTGTCCACTAGCGCCGGCGGAGGTGGTGGGCAGTTCATCGTCCATGCTAGTGTCAGGGGCCCCTTGTAGTGCCACAGTGTCCCTCCTGGTGTTAAGTATTTCCTTCAGCACCCCTACGATGGTGCCCAGGGCGGAGCTGATGGTTCTGAGTTCCTCCCTGAACCCCAAATACTGTTCCTCCTGCATGCGCTGGGTCTCCTGAAACTTGGCCAGGACTGTTGCCATCGTCTCCTGGGAGTGGTGGTATGCTCCCATGATGGAGGAGAGGGCCTCGTGGAGAGTGGGTTCCCTTGGCCTGTCTGCCCCCTGTCGCACGGCAGCCCTCCCAGTTCCCCTGTGTTCCTGTGCCTCCGTCCCCTGGACTGTGTGCCCACTGCCTCTGCCCCCAGGTCCCTGTTGTTGTTGGGTTATCCTGGGTTCCCTGTAATGGTGGACACACAGCTGATTGAAGTGTCCTGGGTACGGAGGTATGGGCCCGCTGGGTGGGTGCTGTGCTGGTGTTACCAGAGGGTGGAAGGTCTGTGGTGGGCTGTGCCTGTGTGAGGGGAACCGACTGTCCCGAGGCCCACGATGGTCCGGGCTGGTCATCTGGATCCAGTTGGACAGAGCTCCTGTCATCACTGTGGGCCTCTTCTGTGGGTGGGGTGGAGATGTCTGGGCCCTCCTGTCTGGTGACTTTGGGTAGTGGTCCTGCAGGGGTGTAAAAGCATGATTATTGCATCTGTGTGTGTCATGGTGTGCAATGGGTGGGTGACCTTGTACCCCAGTGTTAGCATTCCTGTGTGGGGCCTTGTGTGATGACGGTTGAGGGGGGTGTTATGGGTATGTGCAGTGGGCATGCTTTAGTGATGGGTGTCCATGCTTTGTTGTGTCATGCAGGGCTTGGTGTTGGGATGTGTGGTTTGTGTTATTAGTTCATTTGTGAGGAGTTGGAGTGATAGGGGAGGGGGCGAGGGTGGGAGTCTGTGATAGCATGCAGGTAGGGTGGGGGATATGATAGTTAAAGGTTTGACTTACCAGAGTCCATTCCTCCACCGACTCCTGCGAGGCCCTCAGGATGCAGAATCGCCAAGATCTGCTCCTCCCATGTTGTTAGTTGTGGGGGAGGAGGTGGGGGTCCGCCGCCAGTCCACTGTACCACCAGGTGGTGTCTTGAGACCACGGAACGAACCTTCCCCCGTAGGTCGTTCCACCTCTTCCTGATCTCGTCCCGATTTCTTGGGTGCTTTCCCACTGCGTTGACCCTGTCGTCTATTCTTCGCCATAGCTCCATCTTCCTAGCTATGGAGGTGTGCTGCACCGTGCTCCTAATAGCTGTGGCTCTACCCGGACGATTTCCTCCACCATGACCCTGAGCTCCTCCTCCGAGAACCTGGGGTGTCTTTGCCGTGCCATGCGGTGGTGTGGGTAATGTGTGGGGTGGTGTGTGTGGTGATAAGTGTGGTGATATGTAGTGGTGTGTGGTGTTTTGTGCATGGAAGTTGTGTGGGTGATGGTGTTGAGTGCCTGTGGCTGCTAGTTTGTGGATGGTGGTGTCTCTCTCTGGCCTTCTTTCGGAATTTTGGGTCGTAGGGGTTTTTGGGTGATGTGGGTGTGTGTTTTGTATTGTATTGAGTGTGTGGGAGTGGTGTGTGTATGTGTATCAGGTGTGTGTATTTGGAATTGTCCAATGTGGCGGTGTTTTGTATGTGTGTGTGTGTTTTGAGCGCGGCGGTGTGTACCGCCAATGGAATACCGCGGTTGAAAGACCGCAGCGCGGATTCGTGGGTTGTGATAGCATGGGCGTATTTCTGTTGGCGTGACTGTGGAGGTTTTGTTTTCGCCAGTTTATCACTGACCTTTGGTGTGGCGGACTTGTGTGGGTGTCTGAATTTTGTCGGATTTTGAGATGTGGGTCATAATAGCTGTGGCGGAATTCCGTGGCCGCGGCGGTGTGTTGGCGGTCTTCTGCACGGCGGTAAGCGGCTTTTACCGCCAATGTTGTAATGACCCCTATATCTCTTGTCGGAGTTCTCCGGGTGTGGAGAATCTGCTTTCTGATGTCTGTCTTTAAATTGTTTTTGTTTATCCCAATGCTTTTTAGAACCCCTCGGTGCTTGTTTAGTACCTTCCTTAGTGGTGGTACTTTGTGTTTCAGGCTTTTTTGGTTTGGCTCCCAATGTATCTCGTCCTATACTGGTATAGGTATCGGAAATAATTTTCGGTAGCTGTTTCTCCTGGCCCAAATGTGGAATCTCTCTGAGACGCTGGCACAGGTGCACAGCCAGTGCTACTGCTTCCCCTTTAATGTTACTTAGTATGATTGAGGAAACTGCATCAAAGTTACGCATTAATTTCAGCCCCAAATCTAGGGCTGAAACAACCCCGTGCTCATTCTGAATTTGTTTTAACACTTCAGGTAAATTGGCAAGTGTCAGGGTACCATGTGTAGTAGTATATATTGCAGCGAAGGCTGTACCCCAGGATGGCGTAGTCATCCACAGAAGGAACCATCCCAAAGGACAAGCACATTGTGGGAATTCTATGTTTTTCCTGTGGTCCCCTAAGGGGAAACACAGCTTCCAGCTGATTTGTTTTCTGGGCTATCCAGAACGGAATGTTCTCTTGTTCTGTGGGCACTTTATCCATGTTAGAATGTACTGTATTTGGATTAATCCCAGTAGTAGCCAATTGGTATCCAGCAGGTGCCAGTTGTACTGGACGCACTGGTGTTGTGTTCAGAGTTCGCATTATGAACTGAACAAGTCATCTATATAGTGTTACTAGTTCAAGGTAAAGGTTGCGCAGATCAGTTGCCTGCATATTTTGTATACCTGGGTGATATGTGTATGTGGTAAACATAGGCCACGTTGGTCCATCATTGCCTAAGGGACCTAGTCTCACGGGTTGTATTACGTGTGGTAGGGCACCATTAAACCAGTTCTGATGTTCTTGATAAGTGATCGTTATTTCAAGATACTGGTATGCTTGGTACCGTAGTGGTACATTAGCTATTCTATATGTATGGAATGTGAATGTAGTGTTGTCTTCCTCACCAGGGGTAACCCAGGATAAAATGTTTTGTTTGATAAGCTTCATTAGCTTCTACATGAATGTGACATCCCCACCCTCATATGACAAGCCATACACTATTAAGTGTAATGTTAATGAGTGTCTAACATTCTCAGCAATGTCTATAGCGTTAGCCATATTGCGTAATGGGTTTGAGAGATGGAACACCAAGTGGGGAGAAAAATCCTTTTAAGAGTTCGTGCTTGAACAACCTACAGCCTAATTAGGTGCTCCCTGTTCAGCCAAAGAAGATCTTCCCTAAGACCACGGACATCTCCGCATAATGGTACTTAGGGTACTGATTGTATGTGAGACAGTGATAGTCAGGGTATCTGTAAATTAGTGCCTAAACACCATTGTTGGTGGCGTCATGTCGTACTTTGACTATTTCTCTAGGCAAGACTGCTGGTTTAAGGATGACAGTACTTATGTTTGTAGGCGGCTATGCCAGTCCTACAACAAGTCACAACTGTCGTCCCAACCCTCCTGGCTCACAAGCAGTTCCTCACTAAAATCCAGACAGTAAAAGGCGATTTGTGACAGCCTTTACGCATGGACTCGAGTGTGACATCTCAGGGAGTGTCGTAGTTAAACTGAAATGACCTCTTTCTCACATGAACAACATGTCTCAATCAAACACAGGCAATAAAAAGAGATGCAGTAAAAGTCTTAATAGGTTTATTATTAACAATACTGCAATCTACGATAAATTAAATGGGCTAAATGATTAGGATAATGAAAAATTCAAGAAACAGAATTGTGAAAATGAGAGTCATTAGTACGAAGACCCCCACCATCTTGCAATAACATGAAATTACATGAGAGATGCCCTACCATGATAAACCTCACCCTTAACCTAAACAGAGCTACGTGTGATAAATCTAATCTGCCAATGCGGTGTCCATGAGAAGAGCCCCCAACCCTCGTTCACTTGAAATGAGATCTCTAGCTCAGACTCCTTGAAGACACAAAGACTGGGTCAGCGTCAAGGGGACTTGCAGCATCGATAGCAGCGATGGCATCTGGTCGATCCCACTGACTATCTGTGTGAGATGTATTTATACAGATCTGAGCGGACTCCGGACATAGGTCGGTTCCCAAACAATAGGTAACAAGTTATGCTTGAGACTGCAATTTATATAAACAATTCCCTCAAAAGCACACAAGAGAGAAAGTACCTAAAGTGAATACCTTCAGCTTGTTTATCTTAGTTGCTTGATAGTGACGCCTTAGCGCGGTGGCATTGGTAACATGAAACTAAAACATTAGCCTAACTAGAAACAATGCAGCCGTCTTGAAAGATATAATTAAATAAATGCGCTAAAACAGAGTGACCTAAGTAGGGTAAAAGTCACTGGGTGACGTGTGCATGAGTCAACAAGCTAGAGGGCTAAGCTAACTCCTGCTTCCCATTAAAACAAGATAGTATTCACTACAATTGCAAATGTAGAACTAAGGAGAAACTGTCCAGGAACCGAAAGGCAGCACTGCAGATTCGAGGTGGAAGTCCCGCACCACAGGAGGACCTGGATGAAAATGGAGGAGGTGGTGGCAGAGGTCATCCCGGAGGAGATGGTCACTGGAATCGCAGGACAGCACAGGCTACCAAGAACTACCACAAATGCAGGATAAGTTGCAGGGGGGGACTATCTGGAATCTCACAAATGGCAGAAAGGGGAGGCGCATAGCAAACACTTAATGCATGCTAAAGGGTTACATCGGGACACATAGGCTCTGAATCAAAACGTCCTAGCGCCACCCAAACCACACTTATAGTGACGATCCGGTTGCGCAATGCACTCCAACAAATACACAACGTGGACGTAAGCCACTTACTGTGGCTTTATACCACCTTGTAAATATGCAGCACATTGCCTGGAAGGTACGTGCAATTAGTGTGCCTGTGGCTGTGCCACAACAACACCTACTACATATTGTTATTGTCCCAGATCCAACACAACATGTTCATCAGAGACTGTGGTTGAAGTCAACAATACCGCAGGGGTGGTGTCAGGATGGCGCAACAAGGCAAAATGCTTTCCTTCGGCCTTGTGTCATTGCCCGCAGCACACATAGAAATACCACCTTGCCATAATTGTTTCTTCATGTGCAGGAAGGGACACCTCCCTGCATATAAATAATCAATCCCTTCAAAGCAGGCATCCCTTCACTATGGTGCAATGATGCCCATGTTGGTGCAGGGTGAACAAATCTGTGCAGGTGTTGGTGGAAACACAGGGGTGTGCCATATTCCAGTAAACATGGCACATCCCTGTGTTTCAAAAGTGGCACAGCGCCGTGCAACTTATATTGCTGTTGCACTGAGCTGTGTGCAGGGCCTAAGTAAACAACCTGTGGAACACCGACAGACACACCTCTTTGCGAGATTTGGGAATGGGCACAAAAGTGAACTCATACAACACATGGGGCATGTCTGTGACCATCATTTGGGCAGCTGTACAGGTAGCTTCAATCTCACCATGTAACTAGGTTGACTGTGTTGTGTGAAGAGTTAGTGTATTGCTTAATGGGACATCTACATGCGTAAGAACTGGCACACATGACATCAAAGTTGCATTTCCTGCACAATGTCTTTAGCGCGGAATGCAACTGTACCATCATACAATTAGTTGCCAATGTGGATCCAAGCTGCACAAGTTCCCCTTGTGCCACCTCAACAAAGTCTCAAAATGCATGCATTGATTCACATTCTACATCCTTAGACCAACATATGCATGTGGCAGATATACTGTATGTAAGGAAATGTCCCAAATGTAGGGAGGGACAAACTAATGAGGCAGACAAACCCTAATGGATGGACTGTCCCATACAATTTACACATGTGTGAGGCCTGCCAGAGGCAGATGAGAATGTAACAGAAGAATTGTAAGCAATGGACCTACCTGTGCCTTGCTGCACTAGTGCCATAATTCATGGAGCCAAAGCATTATAGCACCAAAAAAGTGACAGCACAGATTACACTACTGTGGGAATGTCCGGCATTGTGAATAAGAAGGTAAATTATGTGCCACCATAGTGTCAGTAGCAGGGGCAAGGAGTCTGCAAGGAAGTTGGTGGTGTGGGATCAAAGCACAATGCAACATATAATTTACGACTGCAACCCGGGGTCTGTAACATGTCACTGAGCTTCCAGTAGCAAGTAAATGATGTGCCATGTCAACAAAGATTGACATATCACTATCTCATTGCAGAGGATGATGCCTTGCCTCCTGCCGACCTGCCTGTCATGGATTTTACAGATGACATGGATGACCAGCTGCCGGCCATCAATGAAGAGACTCTCCAGGACGTCCTAGGTTCCCTCCAGACAGCACCTCCATTTGCAGGGAAGACGCACAGAATTACAGGGTCCCCACATGAACCATCCAGCTACCAACACACAGCACCAGCCAGTACTGACACAGACCTGGACTCCGAGGACCAAGACATCACCTTGCAGAGGACAGAAGTAGGAGTCCAACGGGAGCTGGCCAAGCATGTGCGGATGGGGATGGAGACCATGGTAGGCAGCCTAGAGGGAGTGCAGAGGTGCCTCTCAGCTGCCATCAGACGCACCCACTCCCTGCTAAGTGGACTACAGCAGTTCCTGGCTGATATAACTGCTGTTGTGAGGAGGAGTCTTCAACAATTGCCCTCCCATAAGTGACAGCAGCATGATAGACAACAGGCTGGGGGCTATACAGAATAACCTGGAGTCTATACAGTGGGACATGGCCTCCCTCTGGGAAAACATGGCTGCCTACCACCGTGATGTTGCTGGGGTGATGAGAAATTAGCAGTTCCTCCATGCTGCAGTGATGCCTTATGTGTTCCCACAAAAGCCAGCTGCTGGGATCTTTGACTCCACATCTCTATCCCCTGATGTGTGTGTGGCCCCCTCAACAACAGCAACACGCATGGCATAAGAGGCAATACACACATCAGAGGATGAAAATGTGGAAGGAACAACATTCACACAGAAAACCACCCGGTAATATGAGTCTGTGCCACATGGACAGTATTGCCTTAGTTCTGTGCTTAAGATCATGCCAGTGTTTGCGACAGCTGGCAATGTGCCTGTTGGACTTTTGCTTATGCAGGGTCATCCCCAGTCTTTTTGCCTCCTGCCTCCTATTTTTTTCTGACCTGTTGCTGTTGGCTTTTCAACTCTGAGCACTTTACCACTGCTAACCAGTGCTAAAGTGCATATGCTCTCCGTGTAAATTGTATGTAATTGGTTTATCCATGATTGGCATATTTGATTTACTAGTAAGTCCCTAGTAAGGTGCACTAGAGGTGCCAGGGCCTGTAAATCAAAT
This sequence comes from Pleurodeles waltl, assembly GCF_031143425.1. Lineage (NCBI taxonomy): Eukaryota > Metazoa > Chordata > Amphibia > Caudata > Salamandridae > Pleurodeles > Pleurodeles waltl. The sequence continues at coordinate 224,876,698 of NC_090450.1, read as the reverse complement.
GCTACTAGTGGGCCTGCAGCACTGGTTGTGCCACCCACATTAGTAGCTCTGTAATCATGTCTCAGACCTGCCACTGCAGTGTCTGTGTGTATATTTTTACACAGTAAATTCGACTTGGCAAGTGTACCCACTTGCCAAGCCTAAACCTTCCCTTTTCTTACATGTAAGGCACCCCTAAGGTAGGCCCTAGGTAGCCCCAAGGGCTGGGTGCAGTGTATGGATAAGGTAGGACATATATTAATGTGGTTTATATGTCCTGACAGTGAAATACTGCCAATTTCGTTTTTCACTGTTGCAAAGCCTGTCTCTCTCATAGGATAATATGGGGGCTACCTTTAAATATGATTAAAGTGTAGATTCCCCTAGAGAGTAGATGGACATGTGGAGTTTGGGGTCCCTGAACTCGCAATTTAAAAATACATCTTTTAGTAAAGTTGATTTTGAGATTGTGCGTTTGAAAATGCCACTTTTAGAAAGTGAGCATTTTCTTGCTTAAACCATTCTGTGACTCTGCCTTGGTTGTGGATTCCCTGTCTGGGTCAGTTTGACAGTTGGGTTGTTTTTCACCTCACACCAGACAGTGACACAAAGGGAGCTGGGGTGTAACCTGCATTTCCTGATTAGCCATCTCTGCTAGGAGGGAGGGGTGGAGTGGTCACTCTCATCTGAAAGGACTGTGCCTGCCTCTGACAATGCAGACTCCAACCCCCTGGTGTGTGTCTGAGGCCTTGCCTGGGCAAGGCAGGATTTCACAAGTAGGTGTGAGTCCCCTTTGAAGAAAGGTGACTTCAAAGACTAAAATGGGTATAAGAAGGGCACCCAAATCTACAGACTGGAGAAACACTTCTGGAACCAAGAGGAACCTCTGCCTGGAGAAGAGCTGAATAGCTGAGGAAGAAGAGCTGCCCTGCCTGTGACTGTGCTTTGTGGAGCTATCCTGCAGTTGCTGCTTCTGCCAGAGTAAGAGGGCAAAGACTGGACTTTGTGTGCCTTCCATCTTGAGAAGAAATCTCCAAGGGCTTGATCTAGAGCTTGCCTCTTGTTGTTTGAAGTCTCAGGGACAGCAAAGACTTCTCTCTGCCAGCACCTGGAGTCTCTGGAGAGACTCCTACTCTGCCCTGTGGTGCCCATCCAGTTCCTGGGACCCTGAAAGGAGAAGCTGGCAGCCTAAAGACAAGAAAATCCACGCACAGAGCGCCGTGCGGGGAAAAGATTGACGCAAATCCGATCTGCGGCTGAAAAAACGCCGCGCCGCCGGCTCCGCAGCTGAGAAACGACGCTCGCAGGAAACGCAACCGAAAAATCGATGCACGGAGCAGGAGAAACGACGCGCAGCATCGGTGACGGAGGCTGGGAGATCACAACCTGCGCTGCGTGATTTTCAAATCATCGTGCGGCTGGATTTTTGACTCAAGTACCGCCGTGCGAAGTTATTTTTGACGCACACCCGCCCGTGCGGGGTTATTTTTGACGCACACCAGGTACATTTTCACTCTAGCAGCGCTAGTATGTTTTTAAAACTACTTAAAGACTCTTTTTGGTTTTTAATTGATAACTTGACTTGTGTATGGTGGATTTTTGTCGTTTTGGTCTTGTTTTGTTTAGATAAATATTTCCTATTTTTCTAAACTGGTGTTGTGTCATTTTGTAGTGTTTTCATTAAGTTACTGTGTGTGTTGGTACAAATACTTTACACCTAGCACTCTGAAGTTAAGCCTACTGCTCTGCCAAGCTACCAAGGGGGTAAGCAGGGGTTAGCTGAGGGTGATTCTCTTTTACCCTGACTAGAGTGAGGGTCCTTGCTTGAACAGGAGGTAACCTGACTGTCAACCAAAGACCCCATTTCTAACATTGGTGATCAGCGGACGGGATTTGGACTTCTATTTGTACTTGACATACAGTGATTAAGTGTACACTACTGTTTGAGTTCAGACCACTACGTGACCACATACTACTTGCTTGGTGATCTTTTGCTTTTTCTCTTAAGGACTCCTTTTTGTTTTACTTCCATGATTTTGCTGTTCCCTTGACTGATTCTTTTTACTTTATTGGGAACTTATTTTCTGCCTTTGGAACTTTGCACTTGTGACCATCATGTCTCAATCTGGAGATGCAACAGCTGGAGCTGTGTTTGAAATGGAGAACCTGAAGGAGTACTCAGTTGCTCAATTGAAACAGTTCCTTAAAGATCTTGACTGTCCCACTGAGAGCTCCACCAGGGAGGGGGAGCAGCAAAAGGCACAGAGGGCCTGGGTGACAATCAAGAAGGCTGGAGGGCACACAGAGGAGGAGAATGTGGGTGGGGAAGTGCAGAGGATACACAGTGGTGTAGTGGAGGTACCTGTTACGCCTGGGGGGAGGGTCCCCAGGAGGGGTAGCAGGGTGTAATCCAAGGGTCTGACTCCTGAAGAGTTACAGGACAGACAGGCAGAGAGGGCTCGCCGGTTCAAGGAGTTGAGGATGCAAAGGATGAAGGAGTTGGAAGAAAGGAGGAGGGACTTAGAGATCAAAAAGAGGATTTGGGCTTATGAGCTCAAAATGAAGGAGCTGGAGGTCATGAGGGCTGAATCCAGCTGGAATGGTGCCAGCAACAATTTTGTATCTAGTGCTGCTGAAGAAGTGCACATGCCCAGAGATGTGGTGCCCTACTTGAAGGAGGGAGTTAACACACACCAGGAGGTTCAGGGGTATGAGGTAGCTCCAGTGATGCACAGGGTCCCTGAGGTGGATTGGGGAACTGGCATGGGGAGTCATATTCCTACTGGTGGGAGGGACACTCTACTGACTCTAGGTGAGAGTGACAGGGAGAGGGGTTCCTCCCAGGTAGAAGTCCTGGTTATGGAGTGTGAAGACATCCCAGAAGAGTGTGGGTTGAGTGTCAGGGACAGTCAGGTACTGTCTCACCAGTCTCAGGAGGGTGATGTGGGGTGCTTTTCCAAAGCAGAGTCACTGGATGGTTGGGTGAAGGGTACTTTGGTTAATTCATGTAAGGGGCTGAGTGATGTAATTGCTGGAGAGCATATGTCTAGTCCTTATTTTCCAGAGCTACGCCAACACCAGGTGGAGTGTGAGTTCTCTGACCCCAGGGAGCTTACAATGGAGGCAGACTTCTGGGTGAGTACCAGAGAGTCTGAAGAGGCATTTGGGGGGGCTCCTGAGAGGAGTGGTACAGGTATTTCCCAACCAGGTGAGGTAGGGAAGGATTGTAGTGTCCCAGGTAGGTCCCAGTGTAGTGGGATGGGTGAGGGACCCCATGTCCAGTCTCTGAGGAGAGGGAATGGGGATGGGCTGAGGTCCAAGGTGCCCGAGATCCGGTCCCAGGTCATGGAGGGTTCCATGAGGGAACACCAGGAGGGGAGCCTAGCCTGTACCATAGGGCCATCTGTTGAGGGAGATCCCACAGTGTCAGGAGAACTTGGGGGGGCGGCTGTAGCCAGCGTCCCACCAGTTCTGGTGTCTGGCAGTACCACTCCTAGTGAGGGGGTGCAGAAGTCCAGACAGAGGGTTGAGAGGGGGTTGCGGACCCCAGTGGAGAACCTGGAGGGTCAGGGGTCAGCTCTGAGAGCAGAGCCCCCCAGGAATGACCTTGGTGAGACCATTTCTGGGTTGGGGGGAATCCAGACTCTGTCAGATGGGCAGAGGTCAGGAGACCTGCGCCAGCCAGACTCTTGTGTGGCCCTTGGGGACAGTGTGTCCCTTGAGGGGGGTAAGTGTGCCCCCCTGGAAGTCCTGGTGTGCCAGGCAGTGGTTCAACCGCAGGGTGGTGATCCTGGGTTGGATGACCAGGTTCAGAGGGTAAACTCTGACCTGGTGGGGGGTAGGTATGCCCCCCAGGAAGTCCTGGGTTGCCAGGCAGTGGTCCAGTCTGTGGGTACAGACCCTGGACTGGAGGATCAGGTGCAGGGGGTAAACCCTGACCTGAAGGGGTGGGCGGTTTGCCCAATCACCCCCCCTGGTGTGATTTCAAGGGGTAATCTCCCTGAGGGGGGGGGTGCAGAACCCTGAGAGTAGGGGCAGGGGAGAAAGAGCCTCACCCCTGGCCCCAGTGCAATCTAAGGGTACAGACCCTGGATTGGAAGGCCAGGTTCAGGGTGTCCCCCCTGACCTGGAGGAAGGGGCTACTGCTAACAGTGCCCATCCCATGTTGTCTTCTGAGGGGGCCACTCCTAGTTGGGGGGTGCAGGACCCCAGAAGGGAGGGCAGGGGGAGGGAAGCCTCACCCCTGGCCCTGGTCCAACCTGAAGGTACAGACCCCAGGTTGGCGGACCAGTTGCAGGTTAACAGCCCTGCACTGGTGGAAGAATTGTGCAGGACTGCTTCTACAAGCACCCTGACAGTTTTTGACTCTGGGGGTGCCGCTTCTGCAGGGAGGGTACAGAGCCCCAGAGGGGAGGACCAGGGTCAGGTTGTCATCCCTGACCTGGTGGAAGAGAGAGTGGTCAAAGGGTGCCAGGCACCTGGGGCTACCGCCCCCCACTCTCCGCAGTCACAGTGGTTGGAGAGGCCTGAGGTCGGGCTCTCATCCCTGACAGTTGTCCGGGGCCACCGTGGCTTGCTGTCCTGGTGGACAGAGTTGCCCCTGGGGGGGGGGGGGCGAGAGTCACACCCCGGGGGTGGAGTGGGCAACACCACTGTGTTGGCCCTGGTGGTACTATCTGCCCATTGCAATACATCTGTGAGCAAAGTAAAGTTAGGCGCTGCACAGATGGTGTCTGTAGATGTGGAGAAGGGTTCCCCATAGGTTAGCTTAGTGGGCCCTGAGAGTATGGACAGAGGGATCCAACTGGAGTCAGGAAGGCGTAGAACTGGAACATGCCCCTGCTGTTGTGGGCCTGGGTCCTTGTTCTATCGCCCCAATCAGGGAAGTACATCAAGGTATTGATTGTTCTCCCCTGGCTTTAGGCTGGTAGGGGGTCGTGTTGGACTTTTGCTTATGCAGGGTCATCCCCAGTCTTTTTGCCTCCTGCCTCCTATTTTTTTCTGACCTGTTGCTGTTGGCTTTTCAACTCTGAGCACTTTACCACTGCTAACCAGTGCTAAAGTGCATATGCTCTCCGTGTAAATTGTATGTAATTGGTTTATCCATGATTGGCATATTTGATTTACTAGTAAGTCCCTAGTAAGGTGCACTAGAGGTGCCAGGGCCTGTAAATCAAATGCTACTAGTGGGCCTGCAGCACTGGTTGTGCCACCCACATAAGTAGCTCTGTAATCATGTCTCAGACCTGCCACTGCAGTGTCTGTGTGTGTATTTTTACACTGTAAATTCGACTTGGCAAGTATACCCACTTGCCAAGCCTAAACCTTCCCTTTTCTTACATGTAAGGCACCCCTAAGGTAGGCCCTAGGTAGCCCCAAGGGCAGGGTGCAGTGTATGGATAAGGTAGGACATATAGTAATGTGGTTTATATGTCCTGACAGTGAAATACTGCCAATTTCGTTTTTCACTGTTGCAAAGCCTGTCTCTCTCATAGGATAATATGGGGGCTACCTTTAAATATGATTAAAGTGTAGATTCCCCTAGAGAGTAGATGGACATGTGGAGTTTGGGGTCCCTGAACTCACAATTTAAAAATACATCTTTTAGTAAAGTTGATTTTGAGATTGTGCGTTTGAAAATGCCACTTTTAGAAAGTGAGCATTTTCTTGCTTAAACCATTCTGTGACTCTGCCTTGGTTGTGGATTCCCTGTCTGGGTCAGTTTGACAGTTGGGTTGTTTTTCACCTCACACCAGACAGTGACACAAAGGGAGCTGGGGTGTAACCTGCATTTCCTGATTAGCCACCTCTGCTAGGAGGGAGGGGTGGAGTGGTCACTCTCATCTGAAAGGACTGTGCCTGCCTCTGACAATGCAGACTCCAACCCCCTGGTGTGTGTCTGAGGCCTTGCCTGGGCAAGGCAGGATTTCACAAGTTGGTGTGAGTCCCCTTTGAAGAAAGGTGACTTCAAAGACTAAAATGGGTATAAGAAGGGCACCCAAATCTACAGACTGGAGAAACACTTCTGGAACCAAGAGGAACCTCTGCCTGGAGAAGAGCTGAATAGCTGAGGAAGAAGAGCTGCCCTGCCTGTGACTGTGCTTTGTGGAGCTATCCTGCAGTTGCTGCTTCTGCCAGAGTAAGAGGGCAAAGACTGGACTTTGTGTGCCTTCCATCTTGAGAAGAAATCTCCAAGGGCTTGATCTAGAGCTTGCCTCCTGTTGTTTGAAGTCTCAGGGACAGCCAAGACTTCTCTCTGCCAGCACCTGGAGTTTCTGGAGAGACTCCTACTCTGCCCTGTGGTGCCCATCCAGTTCCTGGGACCCTGAAAGGAGAAGCTGGCAGCCTAAAGACAAGAAAATCCACGCACAGAGCGCCGTGCGGGGAAAAGATTGACGCAAATCCGATCTGCGGCTGAAAAAACAACGCACCGCCGGCTCCGCAGCTGAGAAACGACGCTCGCAGAAAACGCGACCAAAAAATCGACGCACGGAGCAGGAGAACGACGCGCAGCATCGCTGACGGAGGCTGGGAGATCACAACCTGCGCTGCGGGATTTTCAAATCATCGTGCAGCTGGATTTTTTACTCAAGTACCGCCGTGCGGAGTTATTTTTGACGCACACCCGCCCGTGCGGGGTTATTTTTGACGCACACCAGGTACATTTTCACTCTAGCAGCGCTAGTGTGTTTTTAAAACTACTTAAAGACTCTTTTTGATTTTTAATTGATAACTTGACTTGTGTATGGTGGATTTTTGTCGTTTTGGTCTTGTTTTGTTTAGATAAATATTTCCTATTTTTCTAAACTGGTGTTGTGTCATTTTGTAGTGTTTTCATTAAGTTACTGTGTGTGTTGGTACAAATACTTTACACCTAGCACTCAGAAGTTAAGCCTACTGCTCTGCCAAGCTACCAAGAGGGTAAGCAGGGGTTAGCTGAGGGTGATTCTCTTTTACCCTGACTAGAGTGAGGGTCCTTGCTTGAACAGGAGGTAACCTGACTGTCAACCAAAGACCCCATTTCTAACAGTGCCCATCTTCACTCTACCACTGTTGACTTGTCTGCAATGTACTATCATTATCTCAATTCATGCCAATTTGGACACCTCCCCACTAATGCACACCTCTCCTAACCATGTCTCATGACTTGTCCCTCACCCTTGGATTCTAAATGGACAACAAATGGCTTGCGATCTCTCACGAGGTCTGTGAACTGCACATTGTATTACATTGGAAAATACACTTGCACCTGTAAATAAATCTCCTTGCGCCCATGCAACATGTCAACGTTTACTGTGATCCATCAACTCAGCTAAATGTATGCACTGTGTGAAGCTATGTCAATGAGAACATAACCTAATTACATGTGTGCATCACTGTCAGACACAAAGCCACACACTAAGGTCCTTACATGAAAAAGGTGAATGCCGGTGTTGTTGGCTACAACCAACATACATAGCCTTAAATACAGGTATAGAATAGATATCCATTTAAGTTGACATATGGCATGCATCGGTCAGAACCAAGTGTCTGGTAATTTACCCAGATGACAGCACTAGTACAACTAATATATGTGCTTCAGAAGAGGTGAATTGCATCAGTGATAGACAGCTGTCAGTGTGCCAGGATACAGACCCTAAAATGGCTAATGTCATATGAGTCACACTTTCCACCAATAATTCTGCCACATCCCAGCGATGACAGTTGAAGTTCCATACTTACGGTCAAAGATTCTGTATACCTACACAGTGTGAATGGCTGGAATTATGGATGACAAATGTTTTGAGTAGCTGAAGTCTTTTAGAAGCCAATCTAACAGCTCCTTGGTCATAGGGGATGTGCATGGTCATCCATGGAAATAAAGACAGAAAGAATATCATAAAGCATTCTTCCTACTTGGCCAGTGCACACATGAGAAACACCCAGGCACTCAATCAACTTGGAGAGATAGTTGTCTAATACCAACTGGATTTATTAAAACACAATAAGAACATCATGTAAAAACCTAACATATACACTACCTTACACTAAACTAACCTAAGCTAACTTATCTTAACTTACACCTACACCTATCTATCCTATTCTAAACTGATCTTACATATGTAATGCCACACTCTAAACATTGTTAAGAGACAAGTTACGAGTAGGACAACAGAAACTAAGGTTACACATGTACTAACTTGACCTATATCCTAAACAAATATATATTTTTTGTAAGTTATTTTTTTTTTTTAATCAACATAGAAACCCCAACATAACTCCCACCCAACTCCCCAAAATATATATTTTTTATTGTTTACTAATGTGGGTGGCACAACCCGTGCAGCAGGCCCACTAGCATTTGATTTACAGGCCCTGGGCACTTCTAGTGCACTTTACTAGGGACTTACTAGTAAATCAAATCAAAAATGCCAAACATGGCTAAACCAATGTACACATATAATTTATACAGGGAACACTTACACTTTAGCACTGGTCAGCAGTGGTAAAGTGTCCAGAGCAAACAAAACAACAAATACAGAGTCCAGCACACAGAAACAACTTGGAAAGTAGAGGCAAAAAGTTAGGGGTGACAACACCAAGGATGCCAAGTCTAACATGTATTAAAAACTACCCCAACTATACTTACACTAACCTACAACTAACCTACACTATTTAACTAACCTAACCCTACCAAACTAAAACCCACTAAAAAAGTTAACATTAGTAAAAGGGAGAAGGGAAGGAACTGGGAGGCTGTGGCACAAATAGTTCACATCTTCTTCGGTTTCTTCTTTCAGTACTTAAGCAATTTGCAGTTCCTGGCATTGTCTTTTTCTAATTTATCCAATCTTGCCATCATGGCTGCAATGTTGCATCTCATGTCGGCCTCAAAGGTTGAGGTTGTGGCTGGAGCAGGTGGTTGTTGGGGTGCTTGGCTGTGGATAGGCACAGTAGATGTGGAGGGGGTAGGACCAGTAGAGGCCCTCCTGACCCCAGATTGTTTCCCTGATGTGGCCTGCACAGATGTGGGCTGTAGCAGAGGTCCCCCATGGGAAAATGCAAGTCATGCCCCAGTGGATTTTTCCCTCCTATATTTCTTTTCCATCCTTTGATACTTGGCCTGTACCTCCATGATGTGTCTGTACCTGTCAGCCCTCTTCTCAAATGCATGTTTCCCGGCTGGGGTCATATTGGCAACTGCAACATGAGGAGGACATGGCATTGAATACAGCATTGGGTGGAGGTATAACAGACATGCAATGTACACAGCATCCTCAGATGACACATGCTGTCCACCACACATTCCACAACACTGGCAAACTTCAAATCTATACTAACTTCCTACCAGCCATCTACAGTATCATGTACATGTCACAGGGGTAACGGCTATCCATTGTTGACCATCAGGGCCCAGAAGTAAGTGGACTACTATGTCCTTATGCAACATTTGCATCATTATAGTAGTGAGGATCAAGGGGCCCAACAAGTCCAGAATCCCTGTGCCGTTGTCAATAAGCGGCGCAATGCAGGCAGTCCACCACTTTAACACCCCTGGTGCTACATCAAGCCCCGGCTGGTATCATGACAACTCATGCAAGGTGGGGGCCATATGATAGGGGGACAAGAAACTTCCCACCGGCAATTCTAAGGTTTGGCAAAGCATCATCCATGTGTCCTTGGGTTAACACCTGCTCAGAGCACACATTACAAAGGGGCACACCATTGCTCAGATTGGTCCCACATGTACAGTTCAGGCTTAGTGCCCATATAGTTTGGCCAAAGTCTGAAACGTACATCTATGTTGTCTACAGATGTTGTACCTATTGCCCACTACCCTGTGCTATGGTGTGTGAATTGTGTAATGCAGCACATACTTGGTGGCTCTAAGGGTGCAATAAGGGGCACAGTAAGATTGGTACTGCACTGGGTGCAGCTACAGTATTCCTTTGTATTGAACTACATATGCACGTGCATGTCAGACATTTCCTAAGTACCAGGTACATACTCAGCATTCACATTCTAACACCCATGATGTGACCAAGATCACTCACATATATCATGATGGGTCGACCATGTTGGTAATTCTGCACACATTTAGCTTGCTACAACCCGTAGACATGTCCCACAACCACCTGGAGCAGAGTTGTATTCTCATTGTGTACTCAACTGACTGTTGGCTAGCACAATTAGGCTCCTTGCACCACCGCTGCCTCACTTAAAATCTGAAGAGTAGTGAGGTACTGGTGATGCAAGTGTCTCCTATATAAGCCCCCTAGAGACCTCAACACATGTACATCATCTGTTCTATTTCCTGTGTAACTGAAAGCTATGTGTGGCACACAGTGCTGTAAAAAGTGCTGTGACAAATATGTTGGCAACAGGCATGCTAACCAGATGAACAGCAGCTCAGACACATATCATGATTGACATCAATGTACATGTGGGCATGATTCCTTTTCCTAACATCCACAATTCCACTACAACATATGTTGGCACTTGTGCAACAATCAACTAATTCTCCATCCTCAACATAGCATCAGACATGATATCTATATCCTAAACCAGAAGACGCCATCTCATTGGTCACACAATACATTTCAGCCTTGCATTGCACACATCAGACCCTCTCACACTAAACTCTGGAATGACACACATGACGCACAAGGTGACACTTACTGGCTGCCTCGGGGTCTTCAAATAAGGACACTTCTCTACTGGTGTAAGGTGGAGGATCACCTGCAATGCATGTCAGGAAAACAGAGCTTAATGATTTATGAAGATTTCTGTGCATGGACACAGTTTCACATTCAACTCGTTGAGTAAGCAAGTCTACTTAGTGGTAGGTCAGAACAACTGTCAAACATTAATAATCCATCTGGGAGACAAAGAGCCAGATAATGGACCCCCTGGCACCACCAAAGCATCACTTTCCCTGACGCTCCTAAGGTGCATTTCACTGTACCATATGTACATGGATTTGTAATGCAGGGGTTTTGTTACGTTACACCTCCATGTCCATAAGGGGCAGCATGACACAGTATTCTACATCAGAGGGGGACACAATGGGTGTGGCAGTGGCCGTCCCATTGTAACACCCATTGCTTTTGACCCTGCCCCAGATGTGGAAGACATCTTACTCATTATCAGTGCCAGAAGACTAACAACTGCCCAGTGAACATAGCAAAGTGTTGAGGAATGCATTGATAGATCCTTGTTTCATGTTTCTTGTTTATAATATGTGTGCACCATTTCAAGGCAGACACACAAGAGCTAAAATGCCATGGCAGTTTCCTTATGTTCAGTTACTTGTTCCTTCCTGCACAGTAAGTGAATAACATTACAGATGTCTTTACAATACTGTGTGGGCAGCCATTGATGCCATAGTAGACCACTTATATCCAGGAAGGGATACCAACTTGGCATGTACACACCTCTAAACACAGACACAGTTGCACTGTGGTCCAAGTATGACTGTATTGGTGCAGGGTTCTGAGTAAGGTGCTAACGCTGGCTCAGATGCAGGCCTGTCCCATACTGCCTGTAAAACAGGGAAGGCCTGTGGTACAAATTCAGCACATGTGTGTCAGATAATAGAAAGATCATGAGCTGTTTGTGAGGCAAAATATACACAAAGAGGAATGTGCAAGTAGTCTGGACCTAGTGCATAGCTATGCTCCCTTAAATGCCGGTGGCCAAAGACACAAAGGCTCAGATTTAAGGAAAGTGGTGCTGCACCCAGTGCATCACAACTGTCCTTGTGCCCCTTAGCTCCCCCTTATCCCCACCATGTGTGCGCCGGATAAAATATGTGGCGCACCATGTCACAGGGTACAGGGCAATTGTGTATTTTTATTTAGACACAAATGATGTACTCAGCAGGAGTAGCATAAAACATTTTGCACCACTCTTGCAAAGTACAGACGGGCCCATCATATTTAATGGTGTGTCCCCTTTTAACACCTGCTCTACGCAAAGTACAGGAAAAATGGTGCAATGATATATAAAAGAATTCCCTGCCCTATTTATTTTGCCCTTACAAGTGTAGGCCCCCCTCACATACATTATGCCTGGTGTAGCCATCATGTTGTGCAAGGCTTAAGAAAGTAGAGCTATGCATGCATCACCCTACTTTGTTAATAGGCCACAGGGAAAATACTATTCAGCGCTGCCTTAGCGTCAGTCATGAATTTCACTATGGCAGCACTAAGGAGGCACACGGGGCTCTTAAATCAGACACTAGGCAACCTGTCCTGACCCTTGACAAAACATGCTGCACTCAACCTTATGTCTGCCTTTCATGCACATGCAAATAAGGATGTTGCCATTCAAATGGGGTACTTACTAACTGGTCCACCAGTCTAAATCCCTAGGTGATTCAGTAAATCTTGTTTCCGTGCTATGAGGTCGGCCCAACTGTGTTTTAACTGGTGGTCCGAATACTCGGTAAAGGTGGTGGAGCACCTTGCCCCACTGCAGCTTCCGTGCTTCTGTGGGGTAGCCCTGCATTACGCGCCCACCCAAAACTAGCATCATGAGAAGGCAATGCTGCACCAGCCAAATGAACCCTCCCAGTTAATCTGCTATCATCTTCGTTGCTCTCCCTTTCCCAGACATTATGCATTATGAGCAAACTGCAAATGCAAGAGCCCCCCCAAAAATATTTAACTACCCCACCTACCACAAAATATCCCAACAAACTATGCTACCCCTAGACAAACTCCCCCCAGAACAATGACAAATACAGGACAAAAACACTACAAAACACTGAGGAAAAAGACAAAAAGCACACAACAGCAATAGGACACAGCACAAAACTTTCCAACAATACTGATCCTCCACCACCACCAGCTCCACACACCCTCACACAGTCACAGACAAACAGTCTGTGAAGTGAAAGTGAAATCACTGTACCATGTATGCAGCCGGGAGGTCCTGTTTCATCACTTACTGGGCCTGCGTGTCACATTTTCTAAATGCTTTTTTTTGGACGCATGACGGTCAATTTTTTCCCATTGAGGCTGACAAGGCCTCAAGACCTGCAATTGACGCGCAGGGGGCAGGAGTCATTTTTTTGATTAGCAAAGTATGAAACACTTGCTTTTGCATAAAAAAATTTGATGCATACTGTGTAGTATTTCTTTCCATGAAGGCTGACATGGCCTGTGGAGTTGCGATCGACGCGCTGGGGACAGGTGTCTTTTTTGGCATAGCGGAGTATGGAGTATTGCCGTTTGACAGATAACAGGAATGCGTGGATTTTGTTGAAAAGACTGACAGCGCACCCAAATTCACATACCATGTCACAGGAACTATGCATGTATGTAGTCAGTATGGTATGGCTATCTGTGTGTGCATGTGCGTTCATATTTTGACTGTAACATTGGTATGTGTTACCATTATGTTTGTATGTGTGTGTGTGATGCATGTGATGACTGATACCATTTGCATATGTGCATGTGTTGCTAGACTTTGTACACATACATGTTACCTCATGTGTCCTGGGAATGTACGTATGTGATCTAGCACATATTTGTGGGTCTATGACATTGTAATGTCTGATTTCCAAATGTATGTTTAACAACAACACAGATATGATGGGCTATGTCCACTACATGGTAATGCATGTCATACCCTTGACAAATCGTACTAAGAGGAGGCAGTGGACTATGGCTGGGTTGATTTCACGTCACCCATGGCTGAATGCCGTAACATTGGTCGGCTGCAAAGGAATGAGAGTACATGTGTTGGTAAAGCATATTTGTGGTTTTGTATGTTCCATGGCAGATGTTAGTTTTAGGTGGATTGGTGACTCAGACTTGCTTCTAGTATTGTGCGTATTCCTGTTTTGTGGATTGGTTGCATTGGTTTGTGTTGATGGACATTACTATCATGGGTTGTGGCTCAGGGACCTGGTGACTATCAAAATAAATCCGAACTGACAGTTCAACCATGCCAAATATGTGTTGTGTTATCCATATTTGAGGCTGTGTCCTATTCTTAATAGAAGCTACCACCTCTTTGCACCATAATGGTGTCATTTGTATTGACACCATGGTAGCCCTATGAAGCCAAACTCAAACCTCCATGTTACCATGTGGCACTACGCATTCAGTGCAACACTTAGTGACCCTTTGTGGCAGATTATGCCTGTGCCAGCCATCATGTGTACAAGGGTGTGACTTACACAATTAAAGCAGTAGTAAAATAGGCGCAGAGGAATCTCCAAGGTTCCTATACATGATTTATCACAGAAACTTTCAACACATGCACAGTACAGGCATTGGGAGGGGGCACACTATATTTTTGCATGTGTCCCTATGTACGGTGCAGGAAAGGTCAGGTAGGTTCTCAAAATTCCTATGAAGTTCCACCATGGCATCCATTATCTTGACATTATTATACCTACTCTGCGCCATGGTGGGCCGTTTCTTGTATACGGTGCACATGTGGACACGTTAGGGGGCGATAAGGGGCGCATGTGAAGTGGTATTGGACTAGGTGCTGCACCACTTCTCATTAATCTGCCCCATGGTCTTTCATGGCTGGTGATGTTGTATTCCTATGTGTGCGGCATAATGCAGCAGACAGGTAAAGGTGCACACTACTGGCACATTAGATATGTGTAAGTGATATGTAGCTGGTAATGGCAACACTTGGGTGGCATTTCATCTTGGTGCCGCCGGAGGCTTGAACACCATGACAAATGTGGGGCTGTGCCTATATGTGACTTTCTTTACAGTGACATGGCCTATGTCATTGTCATAGCTGAGCTACTCATTGTTTTGTGTAATGTGTGTGGGATCTATATTCAGTTGTCAATAAAGTGGACACTTGTAGTGGTTTGGGACCAGCTTCTGCCTGCAAGAGGACATAGCTCCTTCTGCCCTTCATGTGGTGTACCAGTCAGGTTGTGGCTGTATTATGTACATATGGGGGTATGTGTGTGTGATGTGCAATGAACCTGTGTAGTGTGGCATGTGGCATATGTGTTGTCTGTACATCAGTGTTGACCTGCCCATGTGTGTTTAGTGTGGTGTATGTCTTGTTTGTCCTACAAGGTTGGTGTGTTGTCTGTATACTGATGGATATGGTGGCTTACCTATGAGTAGCCTATTGCCATATTGCCCATCCTGGAGCCGCTCATTGATGGTGGAATGCCGGAATATGTAGGCATTATGGACACTGCCTGAATATTTGGTTAGGATGTTTGTGAATAGTCCATGGTAGTCCACAATGGCCTGCACATTTATCAAATGGGTGTGTTTGGGGTTCCTGTAGAGGTGTTCCGTTGCTGCAGGTGGCACAAGTTGGACATAGGTGTATTCCATTGCACCCAGCACATGCGGCAACACAGCAATTAGGTAGAAACCTTGCTTGGTCTCCTTGCTGCAGTTTCTGGGTGTTGGGGAAGCAGATGTAGTTGGGTGTGAGGTGGATGTTTCCATCCAGAACCTTTGGTAGGAAGGCTGAGAAGGATAGCTTGGAGATACCAGCCACTTGTGTGCCCGTTGTCTGAAATGATCCTGACGCCAGCATGCGGAGGGCAGCGAGGAGTTTGTTCATGGGTGGAATATTTGTTGGAGTTACCACCCTTGCAATGATGTCTGGCGCTTTGTGCTTCAGCAGGCATACAATGGACTCCCGCTTTAGACTGTAGTTTCTGATGACATCTTGTTCCCTGAGCCCAAGGATGGTTGTACGCTGTGGATATAGCCTCTCCTGCCTTTAGTGCTGCCTTTGTCTCTGTTGTGGTGTTGTTTGGGTTGGTGTGGTGGTGCTGGATGGAACTGTTGTCGTCGCTGTCATCTGCGACATTTTTCAAGCTGGAGCATTAACAGCTCTATGTTTTCCAGGAGGTTGCAAATGCTCCTTCTGTAGGACAGACTTAAGAGCCCCCAACACCACTGGAGCGTCACTTTTCATGACGCTCCATTGGCGCTAACCACTGGTCCATATTTGCAAGGAGGTGTAACGCCACTTTTTGTGGCCTTACACCTCCTTGTAAATATGCGCCCCACCAATGCAGTTTTCTGCATCAGAGGGGCGTGCAATGGGTGTTTCAGTGGGGATTCCACCACAACATCCATTGCTTTTGACGCTGCCCCAGATTTACAGGTAATCGTAAACTTGTGGCAGAGCCAAAAACCAACACCACCCCAGGGATGGCATTAGCATGGCAAAACTAGGAGGAATGCTTTTATTCCTCCTAGTTTCTTGATTTTTCCACATATAGAAAGAGCAAAATGCCAGGGGTGATTGTTTATGGGCAGGAAGGTGTCCCTTCCTGCACATAAGCAATCATTCCAAAATGACACTTTGGTACTTCTATGTGTGCTGCATTTTGAAGCACACATAGAAGTGCCCAATCGCCATTTTAGATTGTTTATGTGCAGGAAGGGACACCTTCCTTCACATAAACAATCTATCCCCTCAATGCCAACACCTTTGCACTATGGTGCAAGGATACCTGCCTTGGCATAGGCAGCTTAATTCGGCGGCTGCAACGCAGGGGTACGCCCTATTTCTGTAAATACAGCGCATCCCTGCATTTTAAAAGTGGTACAGAGCGGCGTTGCTATTTTTGGCACCCCTTTTGAAGAATTCAGGCCCTGTGTGTTTTCCTTAAGTAGTGATGTGTGGGCCTCATTTTAAAGCCTGGTCTGGCTAGGCGTTAACATTTGACATAAATTGGGCTTTGCATCATTTTTTGGGACCGGTTCCTATATGCGTTGTTTTAGTGTTGGGGTATAAATATGGCTCTGGAGGGCTAGCCACTCCCAAAAAAAAAGAAGACGCTAATTGATATTTTGTCGCTAGACGGGTCTAGTGTCAAATTATAAATGTGGTGACAAGTTAACACTGCTCTTGCATAAAAAAAGACACAAAGCCGGTAAAAACGTTTCTTAAATATGGGCCTACGGGGCATATTTAATAACCCCTAACACCATTCCACCGCCACATAAGCATCATTTTTTTATGCTAATGTGGCATTAGAAGGCCAAAAATACAGCGGCATATTTACTAAGTGACACAATGCATTTTGTAAAATTTCATCAAACGTATTATATTTGTTTTCAAATTTCACTTTGCCATATTTAATGTGAAATTTGTGAAATGTGAAATTTCGTTCCTCATTTTGCCCAATGTCTCACCCAGGTATTTCAAATTCATTATGCTGATCTGTGCTGGTTCTCTGGGGGACACACAGACCTGGGGTGCTCCCACAGTTCTCTTAATTGCTGTAGAACAGGAGAGGATAAGACAGAACATTAAGAATTATCTTTGGCTCGAAAACATGAACACATTCCGCCCTATAGAGCCAAACTAAACTGGCTTTCCCTATGTCAGCAAATCATGTTAAACGCCCTCTCCGTCAGTTAGACAGCACCACACCTCTGCTCACCCAAATATTTATCTGATTTACTTATCCTAAAAAAGACCAGAAGAAACCTACACCCTAGTAAAGACAGTAAATTACTCATCGGCAATGGAAAAAAAACATTACAGAGGGATACAACTTGCCACTGCTGATTCCGAATTATGAAATACCTCCCTTTCTTTATGCAAAGAAGCACCATCGATTAACTCTTCTAAGCCGACTTGAAATCACACCAAATCATGAACATTGCATAGGACTAACACTATTCGCGCTACTGTTGTACTATCTGCTCCTGTAGAGTTGTTCAGATTTTTCGGCAGCTATCTTGTAGTATGACATGTTAGACCAATGTATTTTTTCCTTCCCGTATTAGATATCTCTTTCCTTGTTCAAGAGTCATTATTCCTATCCCTGCACCCAGAAATTGATTTGTTTGATATTAAGCGCATGTAATAAATAAAAAAAGACATTTAAAAAACCTGCTGTTACCTGCCCAATTGTAATTAAAAAGGTACGTAGCTACTAGTGGTGCAGCCGGTGCACTGCACCGGAACTCAGAGGTGGGAAGGTTCCAACTACGATAGCCACTTGAGCCCTGCGAAGGCACCTAAATAATCATTGTGGATAAATAAACTGGAAAGCACAAACTGATCACTTCTTTTCTAATCTGAAAGTGTGATGGAATCCAAGATTTTAATAGGGTCAAAACAAATCAAGAATGTATTTGCTGATGCAGAATTGACACATATTTTCCTAAACCCAATTTCCATACCTATTGTTTGTGCATCATATAGGCCCACATTATAACCCGGGCGGTCAGTGATAAAGTGACGGTAACACCGCAAACAGGCCGCTGGTAAAAAAAAAATGGCATCATGACCACAGCGGAAACCGCCAACACATACAGCCACTTTAACACTCCAACCGCCACGGCGGTAGCAACAAACACTGCGGTGGTTACCGCCAACAGCCAGGCAATGTACCGCCCACTGCATTACAAACCGCCCATCCGCCAGCTTTTCCAGGTGGTACCAACACCGTCAAAAGCACGGCAGAAACAGAACCCTGAAGGGAAACAACTCACCTCTTGACACTCAAGGAAGAACCAGGGCGCCATGGAGCCCGAGCTGCAGGTGTTCCCCATGCTGGTGTATCTTCTCATACACCAGGAACATGAACGTCGGCGACGACGACCACCATGAGTACTGCACCTAGCAAACAGGGGAGGGGGGAGGAAAAAGAGAGTGACACACAAACGCAACACCCCCACCGCCACCCCCACCCTCACCCCCAACAGCATACACACAAACACATGCAGCAACATTACATATTCACCCCGTAATCCTCTGGAATAACGCAAGGACAAAAAGAATGGAGTAAAATGAGTGTAATATTAGTAATACTTAGAAATACGTTCATAAAGAAAAAACAGAATATATACAATATATACAAAAGGAGGGACAATGCCCAGTCAAAAATTGTCTGTGACGCACTGGCCAAAACACATAGGCAAAGGCCACACTTGACTCCAGCCTCAATACGGAGAGAACACTGCAGGGGCATCAGGTCGAAAACACACAGGCACCTCAAAGGGGCTGGGGACTGGGGGGCACCTCAGCTGGAAGATGGTACAACACCACTGTTCCTGGAGGGGGCTCCATGCCCACTGCTTGGTCCTGGGGAGTACAAAGCCACAGTCTCTCAAGTGGGTGGTTTGCCCACTGCTTGGTCCTGGGGAGTGCAAAGCCACAGTCTCTCAAGTGGATGGCTTCTCCACTGGTTCTGGAGGGAGTCTTGTGCCTAGTGTGCTTCATCCTGGCAAGGAGGGGCTGAGTGGATGGCTTCTTCCACTGGTTCTGGAGGGGCCTTGCGCCCAGTGTGCTTTATCCTGGCAAGGGGGGCCGAGTGGATGGCTTCTTCCCCTGGTTCTGGAGGGGGCATTGCGGCCTGTTATGCAGATGTTTTGGAGTGCAAGGCTACAGTCTATCACCTGGGTGTCACAATGACAGCTTTTGCAGGGCCCAGGACGCACTGCAGCCCATGTAGTCACCACTACACACTGCTCTCCGGCGGTGATGGCTGCTCAGTGCATGCCACTTGCGCTGCAGGTGGTGGTGCTGGTAGTTGTGGTGGTGGCCTTCACCTGCAGACTTGGACGGCTCACCACTGGGGCTGCTGCTGCTGGCAGGGGTGCTGCTTGCGGTGGTGCAGGTGGCGCTGCTGGCTGCGGTGCAGGTGGCGGTGCTGGCCACGGTGCAGGTGGCGGTGCTGGCCGCGGTGCAGGTGGCGGTGCTGCCCGCGGTGCAGGTGGCGATACTGGCAGTTGTGGTGGTAGACTCCAGGCCTTCACCTGCAGCCTCGGACGGCTGAAGTGCCATAGCTGGTGTTCTGTGCCCCTTCCTGCCCTTGGTAGATGGTAGTGCCTCCTTGCTTCTGCCAGCTGGAGTCTTTGACTTGGCCTTGCTGGCTGCTTGTGCCTCCACCCCCTGGCTGAATGCTGTCCCCTTCTTGCCCTTGCCAGGTGGCGGACCCTTCTTGGCCTTGGCAGGTGTTGGTGGCACAATGGCTGGGCTGACGGGTGCCTCCTTGGAGCCTCTCCAAGCGGCAGAAACCACAGGGGCCACAGACTCAGTGGCTGAGGTGCTGGGCTGGATTCTGGCTGGGGGAGGGAGGGGCAGGGAAGAGGTCAATGTTGGCGAGGAAAAGCTTCTTAGGGACACTGGGGCGGGAAAAGGGTGAAGGTTTGGGAGTAGAGGAAGAGGGAGTGGTTGTAGGAGGTGTCAGTCTGCTGTGTTTGGGTGCAGGTGCATGGGTTGGATGCTGTTGTGAGGTGGATGGCTGTTGGGTGTCTGAGTGCTTGCGTTTGTGTACTTTGGGAGGAGGGGGCACAGACAGAGTGGGAGAGGACACAGGGGACTTGTGCATGGATGTGGGGGTGGTGACTGCCAGTGTGGGGCGTGTAGTGATAGGCGTGCTGGTGATGAAGGTAGTGGATGAGGATGTAGTGCATGCAGGTGTGAGTGGAGACACTACTGGGAAGGGGGTGGATGATGAGGAGGAGTGGGAAACAGTGGAGGCAGTGGATGTTGGTGTGTCTCCATGGGGATGGTGCTTGTGTGAGTGCCTGTGAGATGAAGTGTGGTGCTTGTGTTTGCCTGAGCCACTTCTGTGTGTTGATTTGGGTGATTGCTGGTCTGAAGGTCTTCTTGGAATAGGCTGGGGTTGAGGGGATTGGGACTGCGTAGAGGAAGTTGGAGGGGGAGGCTGGAGACAGGGACAATGGCTGCCATCAGTGTGGAGGCCAGAGCCTGGAATGCTCAATGTTGGGCCACCACGCCAGAGTGAATGCCCACCAGGTATGCAATTGTTTGTGGCAAATGCCCTGCTACACCCTGGATGGAATTCAGTATGGTTGACTGCCCAACAGTGAAGGATCTCAGGAGGTCAACAGCCTCCTCACTGAGGGCAGCAGGGCTGACCTAGGCAGGGTCTGACGTGCCTGGGGCGAAGGAGATGCCCACCCTCCTGTGTGAGCGGGCACAGGAAACACGCTGAGGGGCTGCTGGGAGGGCGGTGCTGGTACGGGCGTGGCAGCTGTACCTGTTGTTGGGGTGGGCACAGAGGTGTCCACCACCACCAGGGATCTTCCGTCGGAGGAGGAGTCACTGTTGGCGCTGTCGGTAGTGTCCCCTCCTGTCTCTGTCCTGGTGACCCCCTTGCCCTCCATCCCACTGATGCCCTCACCGTCTGTGGATTCGGCCTCCAGGGCCATGTGGGATGCAGCTCCCTCCGTCACCGGTGCCTGTGCTCCTCCCCCAGATGATGCTAATGCACACAAGGACCAGGTGACAAAACAAGAAGAGGGGGGAGAGAGACAGAGGATACACTTGGTCAATGCCAGCAACAACACTACTGTTGGTGTACACAACTCACAGGGATCAGCCCTATGCACTAGGCCATGTATTGCCAGTTACAATGCTAGTCACCAGCCCATGGGGTACAATGCCTAACACCATTAGCTGCACACCTGAAAACCACAGGACTCTGCCCAGTAGTAGATGCCCACTAACACTATTGGGGTTGGAGTGCATCAGAGCCTGCTCAACATGGGACCTACCCTACCATGTTCGCCCTGGCCTAAAGGGCACCCACGGCCCACATTCCCCACCCAGGTAAAACCTTAACGCGCACAAAGTCATGATCCTCAATCTGTACTCACCCCCTTGTGGCTGCTGTGATGCCTTCAAGCGCCCATCCAACTCCGGATAGGCCACCGGCAGGATGTGGAACATCAGAGGGGCAGGGTACGATGGGCACCCCTTCATCATTGGAAGGCCAGCCCCAGCTGGGCTACCGCCATCTTCCTTGCCCAGCGGCGCAGGTCCTCCCACCGTTTGCAGCAGTGGGTGCTCCGCCTGTCAAAGACCCCCAGGGTCCGCACCTCCTTGGCGATGGCACGCCAAATACCCTTTTTCTGATGGGTGCAGACCTGCAGAAAAATATGCATAGAAAAAAGTATGAGTCCCACCGTCCGGCCTGTTACACTCCTGGCCCACCATATTCCTCCCATTCCTCCCGTCTTACACACACAGCAAACCATAAATTCATGGCCCACGCATCATGCTCACAGTGTACTCACCTGTTTGTCTGGAGGACCATAGAGTAAAGTGTACTGGGGTAGGACCCCATCCACCTGACTCTCCAACTCCACGCAAATTGAAGGCAGAGGCCATTTCCCCAGACACTTGAGCCATTGTCGCTTCCAGACTCAGGTCACAACTGCACTTGCAGTGTAGGTCCTCTCCTGTTGAAGGTCAGGTAGCAAGTGTGTGAACAGATAGAAAATGGCAGTCACATCCGCAGCGGTGTGTACCGTCACCGCCGGTGTAAATCACCAGTGGCTCCTGGAACCCATTGGGCCCAATGATAACCAATGCGAAGTTGCGCGGCGGTCATCGTCCGCCGACCCCAACAGTACACAACACCAGCGGAATTACCTCATTTGCACTTGTCTCTCCTCACAGGTCAGGCAGCCGCTATTTCAGGGGGCCGCAGGCCATGTCACCTAACTGCATCACAGCAGACATTGGCACATCAACTGACTCTCGAGTTCATACAGTTTCTGTAAAGGAAAAAATGCATATTTATTTTAACATATGTGTGAATTTAACCCTCTGCTCATCGTTTCTCACCCTAGAGTTCAACCGCTGAGGATGAATAGGAGATGGAGACATCCCCCGTGTACAGACCACTGGTGGACCTGGCGACAATGGAGGACAGGCACATTATCCTGACCTACAGACTTGATAGGGCCACAATCCAAGAACTGTGTGCCCAATTGGAGCCAGACCTGATTTCAGCTATCTGCCAGCCCACATGTATCCCCCCTCTGGTGCAAGTCCTGTCAGTGCTCCATTTCCTGGCAAGTAGCTCCTTCCAAGCGACAGTGGCCATTGCATCAGGGTTGTCTCAGCCAATGTTTTCCAACGTGCTGACCAGACTATTGTCTGCCCTACTGAAACACATGCGCAGCTACATCGTATTCCCTCAGGTGGAGGATTTAGCAACAGTGAAGGCTGACTTCTATGCAGTGGGATATATCCCCAACATCATTGGTGCGATTGATGGTACACATATTGCATTTGTCCCCGCCCCCCTGTAGAAATGAACAAGTGTTCAGAAATAGAAAAAGCTTTCACTCTCTGAATGTCCAGATGGTGTGTTTGGCGGACCAGTACATCTCCCATGTCAATGCAAAGTATCCTGGCTCTGTGCATGATGCCTTTATCTTGAGGAATAGCAGCATTCCATGTGTGATATCTCAACTCCAGAGGCACCGGGTGTGGCTAATAGGTGAGCCCATGGTCCCCACCCAGTTGATGTAGGTATATGGGTGTGGGTTTGGCCCTAAGGGTGAGTGTGTGGCTAACAGGTATCGTGCAATATTTTCAGGTGACTCTGGTTACCCCAACCTCTCATGGCTACTAACCCCAGTGAGGAATGCCAGGACAAGGGCAGAGGAATGTTACAATGAGGCACATGGGCAAACAAGGAGGATCATTGAGAGAACCTTTGCCCTCCTAAAGGCCAGATTTCAGTGCCTCCATCTGACATGTGGATCCCTGTACTACTCACCCAAGAGGGTGTGCCAGATCATCGTTGCATATTTAATGTTGCATTTTGCACAACTTGGCCTTGAGATGCCAGGTGCTTTTTCTGCAGGAGGATGAGGCTGTAGATGGTTGTGTGGCAGCGGGGGAGCCTGTGGACAGTGATGAAGAGGAGGCAGAGGAAGAAGACGTGTACAACAGAAGTACACTCATTCAACAGTACTTCCAGTGACACACAGGTAAGACACTGTAACTTCACCTTCCATTGCAGTATTGTGTTTGACATTGAACATGGCAGCCTGATTTCCCTATTTCTATGGCCACTTACTGTCTCCTTTGGCATCTCTATTTTCAGATCTCTGTGCCACGCTCTGGCTCCCGGTGTGTTTACTGCTGCCCACTACAGTTCATACCTATGTTAATATTACAGTAGATTAGAAATGCAATGTTTACAGTTTGTGAAACTAATACATTTGCCATATAATCCACAGACTCCATACTTGAATTTGTTCAAAGGGTGTTTATGTATGTGCTAATAAGTGGAGGGGTATTGCAAAGGGCTGGGTTGCTGATGGAGGTAAGTCCAGGATAGAGTCCAGTCTATTTGTATCACAGGTGCATCGCCCAAGGGGGCATAGGAAGGGGAGCAATGGCAGTTCAAGGTGGACAAGGTGACAGAGTGGGACACAAGGGTGACAATCAGGAGGGTCTTATTTCCTGGCGGGGGTCTTGGCAATGTTCTCTTGCTTCTGCCTGAATCGCAGGGACCATTTGCGGGGTTGGTTCTCCTTCTGGAGGGGGTGGGGTGCTGGTGGCCTGTTGGTCCTGTGGTGGGGCCTCCTGTCCACTAGCGCCGGTGGAGGTGGAGGGCTGTTCATCAGTGTGCCTACTGTCAGGGGCCCGTTGGTGTGCCATTGCCACCCTCATGGTGTTGGCCATGCCTGCCAGCACCCCTGCAATGGTGACCAGGGTGGTGTGGATGTCTTTCAGGTCCTCCCTGATCCCCAGGTGCTGTCCCTGCTGCAGCCGCTGGGTCTCCTGCAACTTGGCCAGTATCTGGCCCATGGTCTCCTGGGAATGCTGGTCTGCTCCCAGGATCCCTGCTAGTGCCTCGTGGAGAGTGGGTTCCCTGGGCCTGTCCTCCCCCTGTCGCACAGCAGTCCTCCCTGCTTCCCTGTTTTCCTGTGCCTCTGTCCCCTGAACGTGTGCCCACTGACCCAAGGTCGCTGATCATCCTGTGTTTGTGGGGTTGCCTGTGGTCCCTGTAGTGGTGGGCTCACTGCTGATTGACTTGTCCTGGGGACGGAGGGATGGGCCCTCTGAGTGGGTGCTGTGCTGGTGTTTCCTGAGGGGGGAGGCTCTGTGGTGGTTTGGGACTGTGGCTTGGTCACCGACTGTCCAGAGGTCCCTGATGGGCCAGGTTGGTCATCGTGATCCCGGCGTGCAGAGCTGCTGTCATCACTGTGGGTCTCTTATGTGGGGGGCTGGATGTGGCTGGCACCTCCTCTCCGGTGACGTGAATGCAGTGTTATTGTATCTGCGTGTGCCATCTTGTGCATGGATATGTTTCCCTCTATGGTTGTTATTAGCAAGGCAGCTTTGGCTTGTGTGAGTTGTGCTTGGTTTGGCTAAGTGATTGTCACTAGTGTGCATGCTGTGGTGATGGGCGTCCATGCAGGTCTGTGATGGGGTCCATGCATTGTTGTTGCATGCAGGGCTTGGTATTGGGATGGGTGGGCTGTGATGGTGGGGTATACGTGAGTTGATGGAGTGATGGGGGTGAGGGTAGGGGTAGGAGTTTGTGATGGCATGCAGGTAGGGGGGGGAAGTAGTAAAGATTTGACTTACTAGAGTCCAGTCCTCCTGCTACTCCTGCGAGGCGCTCAGGATGCATGATCGGCAAGACTTGCTCCTCCCATGTTGTTAGTTGTGGGGGAGGACGTGGGGGTCCTCCGCCAGTCCTCGGTACAGCTACCTGGTGTCTTGCAACCACGGAACGCACCTTCATCTGTAGGTCGTTCCACCTCTTTCTGATGTTATCCCTTGTTCTTGGGTGCTGTCCCATGGCATTAACCCTGTCCACGACTCTCTGCCATAACTCCATCTTCCTAGCGATGGACGTCTGCTGCACCTGTGATCCGAAAAGCTGTGGGTCTACCCGGATGATTACCTCCACCATGACCCTTAGCTCCTCCTCTGAGAACCTGGGGTGTCTTTGTGGTGCCATGGGTGTAGTGTGAGTAGTATCTGTGAGGGTGTGTGGAGTGATGTGTTGGGGTGTGTGCTGTGAGGTGCGTGGATGGCGTGTGGGTCATGGTGCTATGTGGCTCAGATTCAGTGGGTGCTCCTGGCTTGTCTCTCTCTCTCTCTCAGTTGGCAATATCTTTTTGTTGTTGTAAGGGGTTGTGGGTAGTGTGGGTGTGTTTTTTATAGTGGTGTGTGGGTGTGGTGTGTGTATGTGTGTTAGGCATATGTAGTTTAAATTGTCCAATGTGGTGTAGTTTTGTTAGGTTGTGTGTATTTTGGGCGCAGAGGTGTGTACCACCAATGGTTTACAGCGGTTGAATGACCGCTGCGGTGATTCTGGGTCATGATGCTGTGAGCGTATTTCTTTTGGCATAATGGTGTGAGTTTTGGCACCACCAGTTTATCACTGGCCTTTGGGCTCGTGGACTTGTGTGTGTGTCTGTATAGTGGCGGATTTCTCTGTGTGGGTCATAATTCCCGTAGTGGTATACCGCCGTGGTCACGGTATGTTGGCGGCCGTCGGCACGGCCGGTAAGCGGCATTTACCACCAATGTTGTAATGAAGGCCGTATTTTGTCAGTAAAATTGTGTGTCTGCGCAAATTTAAAGGTCTTTTCAATGGAAAATGTGCTGTCTGGAAATAGTGGTTACCACAACATGCTTTAGTAACATATTTGTGAGAGTGTGCTCCTAAATGGAACACCAGCTATGATAGATACTACAACAATGGATACTACACCCTTACCAATCTTCTGCTGAATAGGTGTGGCTCATTTGTGATGCTCGCTGTTTGTGTGATGCTTGGATTTTTCAGAATCCCTGTGAGTTCAGTGATGTAACTTTGATGGCAGCACCACCAGCCTAAAAATTGTTGTTCCTGCACCACTGCCTACTCAAGCCACAAGAGCTCTTATAAAACTGGGAGCTTGCCGTTAACTCTGTCCTACTTTCTCAGCAGCAGGAGTCAGACTCTAAGCAGCAGAATCTACTGGAGCACCTGTGGTAGCACTGTCAAGGCCTCATTGAGCGCGCACTGAATGGCTAAGAAGTGCGCATGATCACATTTGGAAATACAGAGTGTGCCATTTGGCCCTGGCAGCATGATGGCAGCAGAGGCCAACGAAGGAGTTACAGCCATGCTGGTGGGAGTATTTGTGAAGACAAGACAGTCACAGTAATCATTGTGTTCAGCCTGATGGGTAGAGGGAAGAAAATAGCAGTTAGTAAAAGAACATACACTTACTTAGAATAGAGTTCTGCAACTGAGAAAATTACTTATGAATGTTGTTTGTTTGTTTGTTTAAAAAATGCACATGTAACTTTAAAACAGCGTCTTTGGTTGCTAATGCACAATTCTTTCCTATTAAAACCAGAGTTGGAATAATTACTCTTCAGAGACTCAAGGACACTTCCCAGAATCTTGGAAAACAAGTTGTTGCTCCCTAAAGCAAGATACTTTTAGAAGGGAAGTTGAGTAACTTTCATACAGAAAACTGTATTAGAGGTGGGCAGGCCAACAGATTAACGGGGGTGTCGATTTCAGGATTTGACTCGGCTCTAAGGGTCCAGCATGAGTTGAGCCATGGAGACATTTGACATGGAAATCATGCAAGAAATATTATATACAAATATGTAAAGTGTCTTCTAAGTGTAAAAAAGTATATTTCTTTGACAAGCGTTTCATCTTAATACATCAGATTATATCACTGCATTGAAAGGCATTTATTAGATGTGATAGTTTTTAAACGTGAACACAGAAAACATTCATACCCCCAACAACCACTATGAAAACAATATTATTAGTGAACTAAGAGGCAAGTTAGTTGGCGTGCACCCTGTGTGGGCTATATTCTTATTTTACACAGAACAACAGTATCGTCCATTAAACCAAACACAACACAGATTTTTGTACAGTACACATCCTTTCATAGTTCTTCTCATATTTTGTATGTAAGAGTATTTTAGCTTGTACTGCTGATGACCGTCCTGTACTTGTATAGCATACAAGCAACATTAGAGGCCATTAGGTCAAACATAAGAAAGATTTTGTATAGCACACATCTTTGCATATTTCATGATTTCCTCATGTCTTCTACGTGAGGATAGTTTAGCTTGCACTTCTGATGACCAATTTGTACCTGTGTGTGAGGGGAGCTCACACTGCTGCCAAATTCTGAACATTTTATGTGTGTGTTTACACACAGACTTGAGCTGCTGCTGCAGATGCTGTCCATGTTCTGTGCCTATGAGGGAAGCTTGCATTGTTTCTGACTAGATCAAATTGATTTCTTTGGGTGTCAGGGAAGCGTGTATTCCTGCCTGGTCCTGTACCTGTTTGATGTGAAAATGCAAATGAGTCAAGCTTGCACTCACACAACCCAGTGCTCTTCCTTACACTTGTCCCACATCTGAAATGCTGCTTGTTTGTTGTATCTAAGGGAGTTGTGAAAAGGCACGGTCCAGTCCTAAACTTGTTCCATGTCTTTGAAGGAAGCTTGCAGGGGCTCTGCAATTCTGCACTTGTTCCAGGTCTTTGAAGGAAGCTTGCACTTGCTGGCCTTTTAATACCATACTTGTTCCATGTTTTGAAGCATGCTTGCACAGGCCATGAGTACCACGCTTGTTCCAAGTCTTTGAAGAAAGCTTGCACCTTCCCTGCAGAACACATTTGTCCCATGTCTTTTAAGGAAGCTGCTTGCATTGATTAGCACCTCGTTTCCACATCTGTTCCATGTCTTTAAAGGAAACGTGCACTGGTCCTGCAGTACCACACTTGTTCCACGTCTTTCAGGGAAGAGTGTCATTCAAATATTAGTTCAGGTCTTCACAACAGCATACATACAATTAGGAGATCAGCCCTCTTCAGCCATTGGCTTTGTTGCCAATGTTTGCCTCTACCTAGCAGAAAACTGCTATGCTTTAGGATGTCACGTAAGTTGAGTAGCAGTATTTTACCTGCTTACTCTATGTTTCTCTGCATCCAGAGTTGTCCTGCCTCATGAGATGTTTACTTTAGTGCACCCCAGCATCTCAATCGCAAATGCAGACTAATGCTAATTGAGCAATGAAATACCAGCAGCTTCACAACCATTGCTGCTGGATCACAACCTTCTTATGCAGGTTGCTAGGATTCACTGCTGCAAGCTTCAACACTATGCCACCATCTTGAAACAATGTTTTGCATACTGATTTTTTACTGTTTCAGATGGCAGACCAGTTCAAGGCCTTACATTTACATTGTAAGGTCGAGCATAAGCTTTCAACCACGTGTGTAATTTTTGTTTACTTCCTATGGCTGAAAGCGATTTCATTTGTTGGTTGCGGTGTCTTTTAAAAAATCTTGCTTGTAAGTGGTCACTTCTGCCTTTTTCTCCCTCCTTTTTCTGTTTCAAAGCAGTGATCAACTACTGTATTATTCCACATTGGTTTCTTTATCTGTTGCTGTGATGGACTATTTTTGTTACTTCTTTGGTGTTCCCCTTTCACTGTTGGTCTTTTAGACTGGCGGCTGTGAGAGTTTTATTGCACCATTTTGTTCCTCCCTTGTCCCCCCATGTAGCTGACATTTGTTTTGGCTTTATTCCAGCACTGTCCTCATTTGTCTCTGGCTCCTAAAAGAAGCTTATTTTACAAAAGACACACCATGTCATTTAGCTCACTGCTCACAAAAGCCACAATATGCCCTTTGTGGTAGTTAGGGGCAATGATGTGAAACTTGCTTAGCCTCACGTCTCGAGTCTCTCTCTCCGGGGCCCCAGCCTGCCAGCACTCACCACATTGTGCACAGGGCAATGCTTATCTCCTTTCTTAGGGCCATAAATCTTCTCAGGCTGCTCTGTTCGCTGAAATGTGAGGCAAGATTGTTCCAATTTCTGTTTAGATGCTTACACAACGCGACATAGTGCCATCATCTTCTCATCTCTCCTGAAGGGCTTGTGATTTCTGATGTCACTAGCCACCAGCGACCACCAAAATATGGGAGGAAAAGATAAAATTATGAGACAGGGTCGACCAGTTTATGAGGCAAGAAAAGTCCAGTTCTGAATTTACAATGCCAATAGCTCTAACTCAAGAAAATGCGAGACCTATTGCCTTGCAAATTCTTGTTTTTATTAATGCACATAACGTCCACACTGAAGTACATGCCATCCACATTTAGTTGACATCATTTTTCATTCTTTTGTTTCTTTATTTGTTTTAGAATATTCTTTCACTACAATTGAAAACCACCACCTTGTATTTTGGAAGGCAAGTGGGGCTTCTTTTGACATCAAGACTCTTCCTGAGACAAGTCCACACAAATCAGACTCACAGACTGCAGTGATGAGCCAAAAGCAAGGTACCACAGTAGGTAACAGACTGACCACAAACCTTTTTCAATAACTTCTATTTTTTAAAAATATGTAGGATTGGAAAAATCAAACCTGCATCAAAATGGTTTGATTTCCTCCCTGCATGGAAAACTGTATGAAAAACAGTTTGCATTTGTTCACTCTACTAGTGCATGATCACTAAAGTACATTGTTAAGACACAGGCCTCTAAAATATATTTAGCAGTTTTGATTGCATTCAGTTTGTCCGCCATGACTTTCTTTGCTAAAGGTGGTGTGCAATGGCATTATGAACCACAGAAGTTGTGCTTCCACTACCACTTAGGGGCAGATTTATGGAAAATGGTGCTGCACCGAGTGCATTCTAAAGAATGGAAGCCCCATTTTAACGCCTGCCCTTGAGCAGGCGTTAAAAGTGCTGCAAAAAATGGCGCAAGGAAATCCCATATATTTCCTTGCACCATTTTACCGGCTCCCCTAATGGGGGTACACCCCGTTTGCATACATTATGCCTGGTGCAGGCATAATGTAGCGCAAAGGGTTACAGAGTGGTGTAACATATACATTGCACCACTCTAAATACGCCACTGGGATTTTGGCCCTGTTGGGCCACATTAACGCCAAAATAAAGGACGTTAAAGTGGCGCGAGGTGGGGGCCTATAAATATGCCCCTCGCTATACTGCTGGAAAACTTGATCTTGTTGTCCTTGTCTGGTCTTCTCTGGCTTTGCGTTCTGTAATCACCGAGGTTCTTAGACTACAGCAAAGAAATAACTTGAAGACATAAATATGACCATACAATTCACAAAGCAGGGCATGAGATATACCATACTAGCCTTTTTCTGTAGCCAAATTAGTATTTCACAATATTTCTATGCACACCATATTTGCTTGCTCATATTTGTAGATGTGCCGACAAATGACAGCATTTACGTAAGAGGGAAATGGTTTTGAAACACATTAGTGTTACATGATTGTGTGCTGGTATGGATGATCTATCGCATTACTAAAATTCTTTGTCACACCCTGTAGTTTTCAGTTTGCTCAATGGATCAGTGGTATATCAGCGTGCTGTGTGGTAATGAGAAAGTAGGCAGGAGTAACATGAACCCTGCACCTTATTTCTTACCTGAAGGATCCATAATGGAATGGAACGGTCTTGCCAGTGATTGACTGCTGGTTTCCTCCCCCTCTCGCTGAATCAGTACACACACATATGCAATCTGGATTGTTATTATAAGCTTTTAATATAAACCAACCTAGTACAGAATACATTTAAAATTATAGTACGAAACGTCACACTTACCGTATCAATAACACAAATATGGAATGTGCACAGTACAAACTCACATTGTTATTTCCTACTCCTACAAAACTGCTAGACCTAATTATTGGAAGCTAGAATAGTCTGTCATGGGGAAAGGTCATGTAAAACATACCTGATTTCAAGGGCATCCAGACACTTGTTTCATGACCAATGGCTAGTTTACCTAGGTTTCTTTAATGTGCAAGATGCATTTACTATGCTGAGCTTTCTAATTAAGTGTTAGTATCACTGATTTACAGCGGCCCACTGGAAGTTCAATAGTGAATACTCCAATATTTGTACAACCGCAAGCCTAAGCTGACCTCTCAAATTGAGAAGCATTCACAAAAACATGGGCATTGGATTGTAATAAATATACAACATAGAATGACCTGCAAATCTCTGGGGAATTGCTGTGATGATGTGATATTATCATGCTATGTACATCACAGAGTCTTGCTGACTGAGCAGGTGTAGCTGTTGATCCAAGGTAATGAATAGTTTGAAATCCAATTCCAAATCAAAGGAATGAAATACCCAGTTTTGAAACTTGTTAGGTGTTTTAATCAGTTATTAGATTTGTTTAAGTCAAGGGAAGTGATGCCACAGGCGCTTTGACATCAATGACCACAAAGAAAGCAACATCAGTGTGATCATAAAATAATCTAAATAAAGTTCAAATTGTTAGAATAACATAAAACCTCCAAAAAGTACACTTGTGCCTTTCAGAAGTAGTGCAGTACCACTCGGAAGTGACGTCAATCAGAAAATTGGGGCTGTAGGGTCCCGCATCCACGGTGG
Source organism: Pleurodeles waltl (assembly GCF_031143425.1). Taxonomy (NCBI): domain Eukaryota; kingdom Metazoa; phylum Chordata; class Amphibia; order Caudata; family Salamandridae; genus Pleurodeles; species Pleurodeles waltl. The sequence goes on along the minus strand of NC_090450.1, from coordinate 224,844,561 downwards.
TAAATGCTGGGCCATGGCCATCTTGGTCTGCAGCACCATAGCATGATGGGCCATCATCTTTCTGGTTGTGGCAGTGCAAGCTGCAGCTTGTGTTCTCTAAAAGACTGACCAGACTCTTTGCACAGCAGTCCTGCACTCACCCGATCCAGTTGTCTCACTCAAGTGTCTTTTCCTCATGCTGTGCAACTGTGACAGTCACATGCGTTTGACCAATGGAGCCAGGCTGCAGGCCATGAGTTATTTATTTATTTATTTATTTAAACATACTTTATTGAATTTGAACATGCATACATCACAACATGCTGAGAAAACCCAGCCATATAACATCTGCATTGAACGGGTTGTCATTTTAACATATCAAATATATCTTACTGGAGATGTGCCTAAGCCTACTTAAGACAAACATTGGCTTGCTTTATCAAATAAATCCAGTGCCTCTGCCACATCAGTAGAGATGAGCTCCCTACATGTAGTTCAGTGGCCCTTAGGTTCTAAGCGACTGTGACTGCCCTTCCTCCCTCATGCCTCCTGACATTCAGGAGCTCTGAAATGTAGTGTAGGCCTATTGTTGTGTTGGGTCTCTGTCGGTAGGTCCCCCATCCCATCCTCTAGGACCTTTTGGGAGTTGTAGGTGCCAAGTGGAGAGTAACGTTCCCTGTTCTGTAGAGTGAAGAGCCAGCTGCACCCCAGGCATCATGGAGGGGGTGCAGGATCCAGTGGCTGCTCGTCCGTGTTCTCTAGGGCACACACCAGGGTACCCCAGGCTTGTGCCCTTCGTTTGAGCCCTGGCCTTGTTTAGTCTCCCAGAGTCTCACAGCCCCCTCAGCCTCCAACCATTTCAGCAGCTCTCGCTTCCAGGCCAAGCCCTGAGGACCTCTTGCGGCCTTCCAGTTTTTAATTATTTCTCTTTTGGCTATCAGGAGTGCCAAGTCCTGAAACTGGTTGGATACCTTGAGCTGAGCCATGTGAAAATACCCACTGAGTAGACAGTGTCTGGGATCGTGGGGAACCTCTCGGTCCATCACCTTTGTCAGTGTACAAGTAACGAATTCCCAGAAATCCCTCCAGGACGAAGACATTAATGAGCTTGAATCTAGCATTCCTAAAGGCCTTACAAGACCTTATGAGGCTCTAGTCAGCTTGTCTTCCCATGCCTCATCTGTGATCGGTGTGCCTAAATCATACACCCATTTTAGTTTGAGGGCTGTGAGGGGTAGAGTGAGGTATGCTTGTATTCTCCTATAGAGGCATGTTACTGCTGTATGCATGTCTGTAGCACTCATCAAATATTGGCAAACATGTGAGGGGGGTCCGATCTCCCTTGTTTCCAGTGCCTAGCAATAGCCCCAGTAAGTGCCCTGTGAAGGAGGAAATGACCCTGCGGTAAGTTATAGCTAGCTCAAAGTCCTTGAATGGTACAAGGGCCGCTGCCTCATATAGGACTCCCATAGAGGTCATTCTCCACCCAGCTGGAGAGTCCCCTCCAATCTCCTCCATGAGGCAAGGGCTCCATGAACTGCAGGGGAATCTCAGGGGCATTGGGTATGGAACAATCTGATCTGCAGAGACTTCGCAGCCAGTAGCAGAGCAGTATGCTCAGTTCTGCAGAGTTGGGATCAAGACAGGGATTGTGAAGAAGGAGTCTTCGGCCAAGGCCCGAAGATCCAGAGTAAAGGGCGTTACCTCTCTGCCAGGCATCGTGCTGTGGGCTATCCTCTGGGTCAGCCACTGCAGCTGGCCCACCAAGTAGTAGGTCACGATGTCAAGAATGGCCATGCCACCAGCCGTCATTGTTCTCTGGAGTACTGCCAAACCTACTTTCCATTGACCTGATCCCCATAGGAAGCCTATAATCTATGAATTTAGCTCCTTGAAGAATGCTCTCGGGATCCAAAGTGGGGAAGTGATGAAGAAATAAAGGAGCCAAGTCAAGGCACTCATTTTTAGTAGGGCTCTGCGGTCTACCACTGAGAGGGACAGTGACCCCCAGAAAGTCATATTACTTTAGAGTCCCCGCAATGCGTTCTCATGTCCTTCTCCATAAGGTCTGCACGGTCATGATAAACATGCACTCCCAAGTAGGCTAGGCAGCGAGGCTCCTGTTGAAAGTGCAATTCCCAGGGGCACTGTCCTGTCAACCATGGTAGGGAAGAGGCTAGATTTTTGCCAGTTTACCTGAAAGTGAACCAAAGTGGTCCAGCAGGTTCTTCGCTCCACCTTAGAGCCCCCCCCATGTATCCCAGAAATAAGATAAGGGCATCTGCATACAATGTGATGTAGTGGTCGCGCTCCGCAGCTTGTATACCTCCATAGGCATTTCCTGTACAGGCCAATCAAGCGAGCAGCTCTATGGCGAGGGTGAAAAGGACAGGCAATAGCGGGCAGCCCTGCCGGGCCCCCCTTTCCACTGCATACCCCTCTGAGATGGATTTGCTTGTGCGGACCCTCGCACGCGGCGTATTGTAGAGCAACTGAGTCCAGGCTACAAAGTTATCTCCAAGGGCAAAGCTGCGCAGCACTTCACAAAGGTATGCCCATTCAAACCTGGCAAATGCTTTATCGATGTCTACAGCGAAGATTGCTGCACTGTTCTTATCATAGGTGTCAGCATCGAGAGCTGAAAAGAGCCTGCAGATGTTAAAAGCCATATTCCGGCCTGGTATAAACCCTGACTCACCTTGGTGGACCAGGCAGGGCATATCGCAGAGCAGGCATGTGGCCAGTATCCAGTTTGCTTTATAGTCCACGGTCAGCATTGATAGGGGACGATATGCTGTTATGTGTGTGGCCGGTTTCTGGGCTTCAAAAGAGGGACAATGAGGGCCTCCTGGGCAGATAGAGGGAGGGTCCCCCGCCTCTTAGCCTCCTCATACATGGTAATCAGTCTTGGACTCGGCTATGTCATATAGGCTGAATAAAAGTCAACAGGCAGGCCGTCCAGACCTGGGATCTTAATCCTGGCCATGCTCTTAATGGCCTCTTGCACCTCGTGGAGCATGATGACCTGCCCTATAGCCTCCGGTTCTCGAGCGGTAAGGGTCAGGAGGGTTATGATCAATAGAAATCCTCTAATATCTGCAACAGTACGTCAGACTTTACTGCTATATAAATCTGTACAGTAATTACAGATTTCTGAATTAATTTCACACTGCTGTTAGAATGTGCGGTTCGGGCCCTGTGCAATTCGACTATATCTGAAACTCTCTTTGCTGGGTTTGCCAGCCACACCAGGAGGGAGCTCGCCAGATTGCCCTCTGTGTGGGTGCAGGGCAATAATAATTCTTGTAGTCATAGCAACGTACCCATTCAACTTCTTCTGACACTTTCTCCTTGGCCTCTGGTACCACATTCTGGAGGTCAGAGTCACCCGGGCTCTTATGGAGGAGCCAATGGTGTCCTGGAATACCTGGTCTTCTAACAGGTCCAGTCTAAGTCTCCACGTGGGTACTGGGGGTTGGGGAAGTGTCCATCGAAGCCCCAGCAAGAGGGGGTTATGGTCTGAAATTGTTCTGGTAAGGTATTCGGCCAGGTGCTTTAGCTCATGTACCTTTGGAGAGCACAGAAACGTGTCCAAGCGCACATGCAAGTCATGCAATGACAAGAAGAAAGAGTAGTCTCTCTCTTCCAGATGCTGTGCTCTCCTTTAGTCGATAAAGCCCTATTCCTGTTGTCAGGCTAGAAAGCTCTGGCAGGGTGTTTTGTCTGTGAGTCCCTCAAAGGAGGGTGTGACCTGTTCAATACAATGTCTGAAATGCAGTTAAAGTCTCCTCTGAAGCAGGACCGACCAGTGAGGTTTGGAGCCAGGTGGCCACAAAGAGCTGACAGAAACACTGCTTGATCTCTGTTGGGACCATAAATGCTCCCCAGCATGACTTACCATCCATCCAGTCTCCCAATTATTATGGCGTGTCTCCCAAGAGGATCTATGAGTGATGCAGCTGACACAGCACCCTGGACCCTGGACAGCACCCCTGGTTTAATCCATATGAGTGTCTCCAGTGCATATGCCAAATAAGTAGTGCAGGAGATTTGGCCTCTCTATCTGTGCTTGAGGGCAAGCCCTTCTTCGGTGTCTAGGTGGGTCTCCTGAAGGAGAGCAATGTTGATCCCCACCAAGTGAGGTGCGAGAAAACCTTATGGCATTTGGACATCGAGTGTATTCCCCCTAATGTTCCATGTCAGTATTTTATAGTCTATAATGCTAGCCATTGGGAGTGTGGGGTGTGGTATATGACTGCCTCAACCACTCTCTGGCACTCCTGTCATGCCTCTGCCCCAGTGGGAGGTCCAGTTGATGCTGTGGACACCTTCCGGTGGGAGCAGGGCGGTGTCTTCTCTTCTGCTCCTGGGGCATCCAGCTCAGGCCAGGAAAAGGCTGTTGCTCCATCCAGGCCCAGGTATCCTGAGGTGTGGAGAAGAACTGCACCCCCTCCGGGGTTACTACTCAAAATCATTCAGGATGCCTGGTTCTGGACGGATCAACAGCCTTGCCCGGGCCCAAGCTCCCGGGAGCTACATGAAGTATGCCAATCGTAGTTCCCGAAGTTTCTTCTTCACCTTGGTGAATGCTACTCGTTGGCGATGTACCTCCCAGGAAAAGTCCGCAAATATCAGAACCTTGTGATTCTCCATGACAAGGTTCTACTTTTGGCAGGCTTGTTGCAGGATGAGGTTGCAGTCTTTACAATGGAGCAAGCGTGCCACCACAGGTCTCAGACGAGCGCCTGGCTAGAATGGCTCAGACAGGACCCTTTGTGCGCACTCCAAAGCGAATAAGGAGGAAAAGCCCTCAGGAGCCACCTCACGGGGGAGCCAATCTTCGACATAGCGCGCCATGTCGGAGCCTTCAATTTTTTAGCATAGTCCCACCACTCTGATGTTGTTTCGGTGCGCCCTGTTTTCACCATCCTCCGTTTTGTCCTCCAGGGTCTTCAAGCTGAGTTCAATGGAGTGAAATTGGTTGCTAGATGTCACCACTACAGGGGTCATCTCGGAGATCTCCCTCTTGGCTGCGATGACTCGTTCCACTAGCAGCTAGTGGTCATCGTGCAGAAGGCCCAAATCAGTGCTCAGTGTATCAATATTGGTTTCCAGTGCCTCTCACAATGTAGCAAAGGCCTGTCACACATCCTGGAATGTGGAAGCAGGGGGCATAGTCTCATCAGACAGCAGCATCCTTTGCACAGAGAGCCTCCCGAGTCGACATCCTGCTTTCGCATGTACTTGCCCATGTCGCCGAGGGAGCCAAGCTAGAACACAGCCGGAGCAGTTCTCTCTCTGGGCTGAAAGGATGTCAACCAATGCAGCCCTCAACCTCAGGCAGGTTAACGTCATTCACAGGAGGGCTCACATGTGGCGAGGAGACAGGATAGGGATCACCTCCTAGCAATGCACACCAGGGAAAATCAACTTGTAGGAAAGTGTACCCTTTTCCCCAGGGCAGATCAACAATGCCAAGGTCCGTTGATACCTGGTAGACTTCAAGTGCAAAGAGTCCCAGGTGCCAGGAGTGTCCCACCACCTTTCAGAATCACTGGGCCCCCTTTGCTGACCGCCTCTCCCGCCTTCATCCAACAAGGACACACCTTCAGTCGTCTCTGTTTTGTCAACAAGGAGTGGTCCTAGTATTACTCTCAGGGCCCACAGCGCCTCCCTGGTGGCAACCACCCTTCACAGGGGCCACTGAGAGGAAGGCACCACTCGAGCATCATCTGCTGTCCCCCTTTTCTCCCCACCTTCGATACTCCTAAGCTGTGAGCCAGGAGGCGAGGAGGATGGCGCTGGCCCCTCTCCAACCTGTGCTCTGCTGCCCACAGGGCTGCTGCCACAAGATGGCCAACCCCCCAGAAGGCAGGGTCAGCGCCGTCTTGCCATCCCGCTCCAGGTCCACATTCTTACCAGCGAGGCAGGTTCAGGGGTTGAAAAGTCTCACTTCTGGGGGCATACTCCACCCATATAGCCTAGAGTTCGGTGGGTGGTGTCTGTCCCCAGTCATCAGGGCCTCCATGGTGCTCCAGACTCAGCCAGCTCTGTCGCGGCCCAGCTCTACAGAGACCAAAGGCAGATCGCCCCTCGGCCGGCCCTCCGCCACTGCTGGGCCGGCTTCACTCCCGAGCCTTTACAAGCGGCCTCACGCTCCTAGCTGCTCCACTGCTCCAGGTTTGCACACAGGTCTCCCGGCAGCTGGGTCACAAACTCCAGTCAAGTTGCTGGTTGCCATATTAGGCATCCTCCCGGCCATGCTCGGGTCCTCCAGTATGGCAATTGCAGCCCACTCCATTTTCCGGCTGCAACAGGGGGACCTGCTCACCTTCAGGGGAGTAAGAATACAGCACACTCCCTCATGGAGGCAATTTTAGGGCAGGATGGGGTTGGGCACTCCAGAGTCTTTCGCTCTATGCCATTTGCTGCTTGGCCATGCCCCCCAACTGCAGCCATGCGTTTGAACACACAGTATGAGGTGAGGTAGACCCATGCACAAACCCATGACATCTTGGCCCACTTTCGGCTTCGGCCACATGTCTGATCACATTAGGGTATTATGACATCAAACTGTCATGCAGAGTGGAGTGTTTCTGTGACCTGTAATTATTAAGTTGAAAATCTGCACTTAGTTCCGTCAACCAGCAAAGCTGAAGATTTCAAAGTCATAATGCTGAATGATTATACCCGAAAATCGTTTGTCTCAATGTCACAGCTCAGTATCACACCAATGTGCTCCTTCTCATGCACAAAGTATGAGACTTGAGGTCCCAGGTGTAGAGGAGAAGAAAGCAGGGAAATGAGTTACCATTTTACTGAGCTGGTAGCGAGTTCCCACACCTGCCATCCTTTTTCTACAGCAGCTGGCCCAGTACTGTTGCTGCTCCACTGCACACGTCACGCTCCATCCTCATTCCTTGTTTATTTTACCACTGCAAAGCTGTTCTATAAGTACTATAATGGTTTTCAATATCGTAAATGCATTTTACAATTATTTAGTTTTTGAGTACATAATTTTCCAAATAGGCCAGTGGTAGTTTTATTTCACTATGCTTTCATGGCAATTGTATGCTAATTAATAAGAACAAAAGTGCAGCCATATTGGTTAGTGCACACAAACACATATAAATAATATTGATTTGGTGCAGTATTGATCTAATGACCTTGATTAATGAAACTACCCGTTACCATTATAATCTTGGAACAAATAGGCCATAAGCATAGGTGCACGGGTGGATAATGCAAATAGCATTCTAATTTGGCTCAGCAACTCACCCTAAATTATCTGATTCTGCTTGGACAGAGCTATGGAATACTGTGTGGAGTCAAAGCAGAGCTTTCCGTGGCTGCACCTCTTTGAGCAGATGCACTGACTGCAGCCTAAAGAATAAATGCAATTCAAGCAGACAGAGCCCATGTGAGTAGTTGTCCATACTTGTTTCAACAGAGTGAGGAAGGCGGCCAGTGGACCTTGCTAATTTTGATGCAGGTTGTTGATGGAGTGAAATGAAGAGCACGCACTTCAAGGTAACAAAGTAAATGTTTATTTTCTCCTGACCATAACACCCTGTATCTCACCAGTTGCCATTCCCCCATGCTTCTGTCAACTGTCTTTAGAACAGCACAACACACTAATTTTCATAAAGAAATGTGTAGAGAGGCCTTGCGCTGTTGGAACAGATTATTTGAGAAAAGGAAGATATGCCATATCTCCTTTCGCTGGCTTAAAATAATGATTTTAACATAATGGAATAAATGTTCAAAATACATTATCCAAGATCATAGCTCAACGTACTAACATAACTATAAATGATTCATGAATAACAGTGGAAATTAATTACATCAGGAAAAGTTAAAGAATTATAAATCTTCTCACACTGACATTCGTAGTTGTGGCTGATAACCAATGTGCAGTAACCAATATCTTAATCTAACAGTAAAAAATGCATTAATAACCATTGAAATTAGTGTCTCAAGATATATTTTTGGGATATACATCTTCTCACAATGACATTCATAAATGTAGCTGATAACCAATGTGAAAGGGAAATATTAATGAGTGCACTTTCTCATCAAGAATGGTGCAACTTTTTCTATTGTTTGAAAATTGGTGTAGCTTAAATTACCTTAAAGGCCACTAGGGATAAGCGGATATACAATGATCTTAACAACATGTTCATTAATTTCTTCCAATACATCTCTGAAAGTGCCCATGGTTTTTGGTATCTAGGACATTTTATTCAAAAAATCTCTAACTTTGAACAATTTAAAACATTTTAATTTCTTGAAACAGTGCTTATCATTAGCTTCTTTTCTATATATATATGAGCGTATTTAATGTTTGTAGAAACATTCTCTGCTACCTTATTCACATCATGTTCTTTTTTGTTTTCTATTCTAAATCAATTTGGACATAGATGAAAATTTGCAGGTTGTCTTCCGAATAGAAAAATTGCGAATAACCTGTGACAATATGCTTGGTATTTCTGTAGAACATAGAAGAAATAGAGTATAAAAGAAAATTTTACATGCAGTTGACCATTGTACACAATCAGTAATGGATCTATTAGGTCTTTCAGTTAAGCTATTAGATCATGGGCAATTTATTGAAGTTTTTCTATGCTTTATACCTGCACATCTTAAAAAACAGTCATCTTAGACGTGAATTGTACTTTGTTGATGGAAACAGTTCCCTAAGGCAAACCATCTCAGGTGAATATTTCAGATAAAATTTCAATCACTGAATCAGTACTGGGCTCTTAGACAAATTCTGCCTTGATCCATTTTGTGAAGTAGTCTACTAGGACTAGATCATATTTCTAGTGTTTGGGCAGCATCTTCAATTGACTTAAGCAACTGATTGTTAGTTTGCCTCGTAGGTATTTCAAAAGGAAACACTGGAGGTGTTTCGGTCTTGTAATAGTCGACTAACATTGTGTAGTTCATCAAACTACACAGCGTTCAATCTTTGATCTCATTTTCTTTGTCGAAAAGAGGGCTCTAGTAAATGTCTCTGATTCTACGTTTATTGAGAGAAATCTCCATATATCCTTCATGTGCAACATTGTTAAACATACCTCTAAGTATACTAGATGGTATTGATTTAACCTCTTTAAATAGCATACTATCCATTATGGACAACTCTTAGGCAACCTTCTAGGAAAATCAAAGGCCCTGATTCACAAAGGTAAACTTAGATCTGAAGTCTAAGGTTAGACCTTAAGTCTAACTTTGAACCTGAGGTCTCAGTTTAGACCTAAAGTCTAAATTTAGACCTGAGGTCTAACATTATACCTAAAGTCTAACTTCAGAACAGAAGTCTTAGGGCCCGATTCACAAAGGAAAACTTAGACCTGAAGTCTAAGTTTAGACCTGAAGTCCAAGTTTAGACTTCAGGTCTAAAGTGAGAATTCAGGTCTAACTTAGACTTCAGGTCTAAAATTAGACTTAAGGTCTAATTTAGACTTCAGGTCTACCTTAGACTGCAGGTCTAACCTAAAATTCAGGTCTAAAGATAGACTTCAGGTCTAAACTTTGACTTTAGGTCTAAGTTTACCTTTGTGAATTGGCCTTAAGTGTGACATGTAATTTTTTCTCTTTAGCCAACACTCCAGATTACATTTGAAAAGTTGTGTTAGAAGTGTGTAATTTTTAAGGCTAGTTTCTTAAAGATAGTGTACTACTAGGAAATCTGGGGATGTTCTTGTATCCAAAAGAGAACAAATCCTTGCGCCAAAAGGTGCAGATGCACCTGAAGGGGGAGACAAAGCCCCATTCTGTGCTATAAAGCGCCATCGCTTCAACCACTGCACGTGACTCACTTGTGGCCAAAGGGAAACTTCAGGCCCCATAAACCCTTGCACCAGGAGGCGCTGATGCACCTGAAAGGGCGAAGAGGAGAAAAAGCCCCCTTCTATGCTATAAAGCACCACCACTTCACCCACTAAGTGGGATGCACTTGTGCCCATAGGGCATTTCCAGACCCATAAACCCTTGCACCAGGATGCCCTGAGGTACTTGAAGGAGGAGGAGGAGGAGATTAAGCCGCCTCCTGCGCTCTGAAGCACCATTGCTTCACCAGCTGCACGGTCCGTGCACTGGCAATGCCCAGGCTGAGGGTGAGCCAGTCTTGGCCCATCATAGCCTGGAAGAGGCTGAGCTGGGCCACCGCCCCCTTGGCTCTACCGCTGGGATAGGCAGGTATTTGTCTTAGCAGCTGATGGCCACATTAAGTCCAACATTGGACGCCTATTGTTTGAAGCACAGCTGAATGCCCATAGTGAGACTTTCACTTCCAAAACACATTGTGACTCTCAGAACCATAGAGAGTTTTAAGGTTCACTCTTGCCTATAAATGGTTTTAGATATATGTAATCAATTGGTGTGGCGATACTTGATGCGTCTTAACTGATTTTAATCGCCTATAAACTGGTTTGTAAAGACTCTTCACTAACAAACATTTACATATTTGAAGAACATTGAGGGTGATAGGAGGAGCCTCACCATTTTTTCTTCCGATATGGTTAAGCACAACGCTTCTGAGGCACCCCTAGGCAAGAGTAAAACCCCCAAAATTAAGAAAAATGGACAGGGAAATTGTACCATCTCAGAGACTGATGATTTAATTAAAGACATGTAGTCTATGCTGGGTGATAAAAAGACAATGGCTCGCCCCCGTATACCCAAAATAACATCCTTTTCTAAGAAACGTAACATTGAGCATAACTCGAACATTAAGCTAAAACTGCTCCTAAGACCGTGAGCGAGGAGTCTCATTCAGAGGCCCCTAATGCAACATTATCTGATGCCACTCAAGCCCCTGGAACTTCGCATAAAGAAAAGACACACTGTGACTACACAGTTACTAAAAGCGCAATAGAAGGGCTGCTGACAATTAAATGTTCTAACTGAGTCTCGCTTTTGGTTTGCTTAGTGTGATACATGTCTTGTCTTGCATAATATCGTTGGTGCGGTCCCTATACTTCCAACGGAGCCTATGAATGGTTGCGCGAGATATCTATATGAGTTATCGCACAATGGGAGTGAGACGCTAGAGACAGAGCTTAAATATAAAATAGAATCTATATCGGCAGAGGTTATGGATTTAAAAGGGCTAGGGACAACATTGCTGGCACACTTAAAAGATCAAGGGGGGAGACTGACTGGTAATCTTTGAGAGAAATCCCCTTTGTCCAGCGAATTCTGACATACTGATCATACTCAGGCCAGTGCTCAATTTGTGCTTGTTGTTTCCGGTGAGGAGCACCAGCACTTATTGTTGAGGGCCGGCACTTATTTTTCTGCCTCATGCATTTACTGCGAGCAAAAGACACACACGGGAAAGACAAAGACATAGGAAGAGAAAAACGAAAAACTTCATAATGGGAGAAAGCAGAAAGCTGCAAGAGTGAGCTGAAGGGGCAGGGAGTGGCTGTGAATGGGTTAAGGAGGCCCGAGAAGGCTTCAGGATCACGCTGCCTCAGTATTCCGTGTTCGCATATTTAATTGCAGCAGCCCTGTGTTTAAGAGGAGGGCTTTTGGCACCAGCACGTTTTGAGTTCTAAATCAAGCACTGACTCAGGCACCTAAGATGCATAGGGGCATATTTATACTCCGTTTGCGCCAAATTTGTGTCGTTTTTTTCGACGCAAATTCGGCGCAAAATTAACGTCATATTTATACTTTGGCGTTAGACGCGTCTAGCGCCAAAGTATGAGGAAAGAGCGTCATTTTTTTGCGTGAACGACTTCCTTGCGTTAATGAGATGCAAGGTAGGCGTTCCCGTCAAAAAAAATGACTGCGACGCAAATGCGTCGTATTTATACTCCCGGGCAAAAATCACGCCCGGGAGTGGGCGGGGCAAAAAACCCCGCATTTGCGCCGGATTTTAGCGCCTGGGTCAGGGCAGGCGTTAAGGGACCTGTGGGCTCAAAATGAGCCCACAGCTGCCCTCCCATGCCCCCAGGGACCCCCCCTGCCACCCTTGCCCACACCAGGAGGACACCCAAGGATGGAGGGACCCATCCCAGGGACATTCAGGTAAGTTCAGGTAAGTATAAATATTTTTTTATTTATTTATTTTTTTGGCATAGGGGCGCCTGATTTGTGCCCCCCTACATGCCTCAATGCCCAATGACCATGCCCAGGGGACATAAGTCCCCTGGGCATGGCCATTGGGCAAGGGGGCATGACTCCTGTCTTTACTAAGACAGGAGTCATGTAAATGGCGTCTGGGCGTCGTAAAAAATGGCGCAAATCGGGTGGAGGCGATTTTTTGGCGTCAACCTGACTTGCACCATTTTTAAGACGCCCTAACGCCATTTTTCCCTACGCCGGCGCTGACTGGTGTACGTGTTTTTTTTCCACGCACACCAGGCAGTGCCGGTCTGCTAGCGCCGGCTAACGCCATTCAATAAATACGGCGCCCGCATGGCGCTTCAGAATGGCGTTAGCCGGCGCAAAACTTTTTGATGCTAAACTGCGTTAACGCAGTTTAGCGTCAAAAAGTATAAATACGGGCCATAGTCCCCCTGAGAGAGCACCTAACCCTTCCCGCTGGACTTTCAGTGCATATAACATCCTGCAGACAAGGAACATTGATAATACTCATGTGTTAGAATTGCAGGGTCTGCACAGCTCTGACATGAGTCTCCCAGTTTCCCCGCACATCCACCAGTCCCATGATGGCTTGTATGTAGAATCTGGCGCCAGATCTTCGTACATTAAATTCTTCCCTGAATGGGCCTTTAATTTCAGTTTCACACTTCGCCTTCATGAGACAACTAACAAGCATTTGCAATGCAACGGGTTTGCTCGTGTTAGAGCTAATAGCGTTGTAAACTCCTAACCGGATTTTTCTTGCCACATAAACCATGTACGTAACCGGAAAAAGTGCAATTAACTGTGTAACAGGGTCGATATTATGCAAAGCGCTCGACTTCTGCCAAGCGAGATCGCGTTGCGAAAATAGAGAAAAGAGTAGTCCACAAATCGAATGGAAAACAGCGAGCCTCGCATTTTTTCTGTACTTGGTCGATGCGCTCGAGGAGGGCTAACCACCGGAAAAGGCATGACGTATGCGTGCCTTCCACAAATGAAATCAAGCAGATTCTAACAGGCAAGCCCACAAACCAATGAAAGACACTGAGGTCACGTGGACGGGGCTCCGAGCCCTTATTAATCCCTAAAGCGTCTCGCTAGCGAAAGGCATGCGCAAGCACATGCGACGCAGGCTGGCCCCTAATAAAGCCTTGCCTAAGAGCTCAGGTCATAACGTGTTCATGATAAACGTCCCTAAATTAAGGCATAATGTTAGGGAGGAGGGAGATTCATTAAAAAATAAAGCCATTCACTGGATTAGGCAGAACGGCCAATGCCTATCAATTGTGCGCGCAGATATTATTAAAAGCAGAACAAATTCCCAGTGATAATAACACTTTTGACAACATCAAGCTTGTTTTTGGATCTAAAGGTATTGTTGAAGGGCTGATTTATATGGAACCTAGAACCTCCCCAAATCTAAGTTCACTGATAAGATACAAACTGACTATACAACTCACCCCCTCCCAACATGCCTCAGCAAATCTTGATGCAGTTTCTTGACTGTCTGGGACAGAGCCATCTTTACAGTGTAATGGCCTCTCAAATAAGAACATTTTGAATCATCAGACATTAAGCCTAGACTTTAATAAACTAGAGGACCAACTCACTGCCAAACAGGGACAGAAGGATAGGATTAACACCCTAGAAACGAATATGGAAATAGACGTAGATCCCTTCCCGTCGATGCAAAGAACGCACAAATATAGGGAGGTATTACATCAGATTTCTTGAAATATTGCAGGACTAAGAAATAAGATGATTGACCCAGACTAACAAGAGTGCATTTAGTATTTTCACCTGTGGTTATTCCCCGAAACCTGGCTACTGGAACCTCCATATAGGGTTGGGCATAAGACATTTCATATTAATGCAGTGACCTTTGCAAGTGTCAGCTGTCAGGAGGTCTCGTCCTAAGGGTAAAAACCTAATTACATGCCTCTATGGACACCTTGACCATAGACTCACCTGCCATTTTAAGATTAACCATGAAAACTCCAAAAGGGTATCAAGTATGTGTCCTCAATATTTACATGAAACCAAGGAGTACAGAATCCCCAGTAACAGAATTTGTAGATAGCTTCCTTAATACTTTAAGCCAACATGATAAGATTATCCTAGGTGGGGATTTCAACTGCATAGCCTATAGTTGGCTTGGGCTCAGTTTCAGATCTGGGGATATGGCATGGGCTATACCCTACCGTGAGAGTGGTACTGTAGCTCCTTGTACTGTGGCTACTACACAATTGGCCCACCTAACTTTAGCACACGGGCTGAAAGCCTATAATGGCACACCCAAGTCTGATATCCTAGTTCATACACTTTTAAAAGAGGAACCCTAAATCACAAATTGATTACGTTACGATCAATGTAGCCATATTGGATAGAACATTGCATTTTAAGAAAGACAGCAATCATTATCCCTGGCATCTGATGATGACAGGACTGCTCACTGGGATGCCAACTTTACCTGTGAGATCTACCCCCATCTAACCGTTTATGGAAATAATTGAAGGTCAATTAAATGACCATACATAGCTGCCAATCATGATGAACTGGCCAAGATATATAACACCTATTTTGATATTTTATCCCCCTTTGTGGTCTGTTCACCCTCAGATTTCCTATAGTGGATGTCCATGCCTTCTTAGTTGAGAATTTAGGACCCCACCTAACCAAGGTTCCTAGTCGAGGTAATGAACAAGGCCTATTCAAAGTTCCTCCAACTGACCCTTGGTACTCAAAGGCTTTCGGGTAACTAAAATGTCACTAATAAAGGCCTATTCTAAAAGTATCTTATCCATTCAAATGGCAAGAGCTGAATACAAAAAAGCGCTAGCTACAGCAAAAAGGGAATAGGGTGATGCAAACTGGCTCAAACTGATTAACACATCTAAAAGCAGAGTCACCACAACTTTCTGTAAAGTAATTGCTCATGGAAATAACGATCTGCAAACTCAAGTTTATAGCTTTACTGACTCAGGAATCTGGGTGCAAATTTTATTAAACTTTAGTCCCAAAACAAGAAGTTTTCTTTTCATTTTTTCAGAGCAGGCAGTGGTCCGTGGGACCACTGCCTGCTCTGAACACATATTTTTGCGTCCATTCTCAAAGGGGAAGAGGTCCCGTGGGGTTCCCTTCCCGTTTGGGAATGTGTTAGCACCAATTTGAAATTGGTGCTAACTGCAATTGTTTTGTGACCACATTCACGGTCACTAAACAGTCATACATTGCACTGCGATTCACAATTCGAACTGCAACTCACAAACATTTTTTGCGATTCGGTAAATAGATTACCGAATAGCAAAATTGGGTCTGTGCATCGCAAAATGTTTTTTTCTGGTCGCAAACTGCCTGATTCTGCCAATGGGGCCATTTGCGACAAGAAAAAAGTTTTTTTAAATCTGGCCCTTAGTTTCCCTTGGCTCCGGAAAGTACAGACTTGGTTTACTAAACGAGGTCTAGGTTCTTTCTGGAGTGATTTTCATTTATTGACAGTGCACTCCACAAAACAGTTAAAGTTGACTTATTGTTACACCAAAATCCCAGGTTTGGAAAAGGGTATGCACATAATTCTTACTTAATAAACCTACTCTGCACTCTGAGCCCTTCTTGGATGAAGTACAGCCTCAATTGGCTAAAACATTTACATGAAATGTCGTTATTACGATCTCCAAATTAAAGTGTTCACATCGAGATGGAATAATATTAACTTAATTGCAGCTTGTGGACTTTACATGTAAAAGATAACTCGCAACATATTTTTTTTTCCTATAGTAGGTGAAGAAGAAACTGGATTAGCCCAATAGGTTGTAATATGGGTTTTACAAAAGATGAACATGCACTAAGAATCCTAAAAAAACAATACTTTCAGGCACGTAGTGTATAGTTTAAGTAGATATGTACTTGCTGTCGGGAAGGTGCGGAAGAAAGAAGGGCATGACTTTTTAGTTAGATTGCTAGAAAATTATTAGCCCAATATGTTGTAATATGTGCTTTAGAAGACATAAAGATGCACTAAGAATCCTAAAAAACGATACTTCCCAGCATATAATGTACAGTTTAAGTAGATATTTACTTGCAGTTGGAACCTTGCGGAGAAAGAGACGCATGAATTTTTAGTTAGATTGGATATTTAAATGCTTGTAGCTGCACCCACAGTGTTCTTCCATGCTATTTTATAATTCTTCATGGTCTGCACTAAATATCTCCTGGAACAAATTGTCTTACAAGAATGCTCCATGATGTTATTCTAGTTTTCACGCTTAAATCTTGTATCTAGCACATTCACCAGTGACTGATTTCGAATAAGTGGAGTGAATGAATCCCTAGGCGCATTGCACTTTCTAATGCTTAGCACTGCACTTTAAAATGTAATATAATTCAATGTCAGTTTGCTAAATCTGTCGGAGAACTGACTTCTCACAAAATAAGTGCTATGTCGATGTTTTACATTTATTTCCTCGAAATTATCTTTTTTTTAAATAAAAACGTGAATAATTAATTAACCTTATGTGATTAATATCGGAAAAATGACAAAGCATAGAGAGTTACATCAAAGGTTTAGAAAACTGGGTTTCGAGTGCTGTACGGATTTGGGAAGAAATAATGAAGAATATGCGTATTTTAAAAAGTTGATGTTTTAATTGTTTTGTATTGTATGAATAAGTGGTAATGCTTTGTATGCAAATCTGCTTTTAAGTTTTTCACCCGAAATATAGCTAACTAATAATAATAATAATAATTGGAAATCCTTGCATAAACGTGGCATAACATTCAGCTACCATAGAAATGATTTAATCTTATCCTTATTTACTGGTGGATTGGCCTTTGTGATAGCTTCAATTAAATTAGGTAAAGAGGAACTATCTAAGCTAGAAATATTGTGACCTAAATAATCAATCTTCTCTTTCTAAAACTCACATTATCTTCGGTAAGAGTGGCTCCCATGTCATTAACAATGGACAGAATTTTCCTAAGGTATAATCAATAAACTGCTTACCTATTCCAAAAATGAGAACATCTTGAATGCAATTTCCCCTTGTTAGTCTTTAAATAATTTGTACAGTAGCCTCTACAAAACGGAAGCCACAGAGGCTAAGCCAAAAGGCAAGTATATAAACTGGAATAGACCATCTGTTAAATTCTGTTAAGTAGTCTGGTTATTTTGTGAGTTTGACTTGGTCATAGGCCACCTTCATATCAACTTTAGAAAATGCAGTGGAAAAAGACATTTCATTCAAAAAGTCTTCTAGGAGAAGTAATTGGAATGCTATTCAATTTTAATTTGAGAATATGAGCTACTCCTTTGAATTTCCTCAACCTATTAGAAAATACTTCTTCCAGGAAACTTTTCTAAGACTTCATTAGTATTTGATTCAATATTGTGTATGTTGAACTGGTTTACAGTCTGCATAGTAGATATACAGTTACAATTTATATTGTTTGCAAATATGGTTAATACTTGTTCTTTGTCACTCAACACACAAGACAGTTCCCATAACCATTAATGCAGCCATCCAAAAATATATTTTGCCTCATCTGCTTGCATATTTTTGAAGAGTCATTTGAGAAACAAAATGTCCTAACATTCTTAGATCCTGTCCTCCAAAAGCACAAGAATTTACACATCTAACTCCCCTCACCAGAGCTGTGCAAATGTAAACATTTTGGGGCATATATAAACATTCAGAATATCGATTATAAATAGTTAATTTTATTGAATTGCAAATTGGTAATCACTATTCGATATGTAGAAAAGTCATTGTAGATGAAATAGCGAATCAGTATTCATTTGGATCACTATTTAGGTAATCACAGATTGTGATTATCTCAATAGCAAATCTGTTCAGCAAATAGCGAATTACACTTTTGCTTCTGTCTGATGACATCAAATCCAGGACGTAGTTCTCATTTGAAGGCTGGAGAGGATAGCTGGTGGAAGTTCCTAGGAGAATCCATACTCAGTATTCCTGAGGGTTTGCCATCCACCCCTATACTGGTTGGAAATGTCAAGAAAGCAGACAGAGAAAGAGCTTGGGCCTGAGAAAGAAAACGTACATGTTCAGAAAGAAGAACTGGAGATACTAACTGAGAAATATGTGTGCCACCATTTTGAATTGCTTGGAAAAGCATTCCTTGCAGTGCGAAAATCAGAGAAACATTTGGAAGGCAATGCAGGTGAATATAAATGCAGTGGGAGTCACACAGAGATTCATTAAGGAAGATGGTATGACCTCAGATCGAGGACAAAAGAGAAGGTAGTAATCCAAATAACTTAGGCCAGAGCAACTGGAAGAGGTTCTCCCACGATCACCTCACAAACTGCAACTGAGGTACTTTTTGAAACATCTCTGGAACCAGAGTCAGTGGAAGGATTCAATACAATTGATACATCTGAAAATCCAGGAACCTCTCGAGGCAAATGTACTACAACAGTGTGAT
Source organism: Pleurodeles waltl (assembly GCF_031143425.1). NCBI lineage: Eukaryota > Metazoa > Chordata > Amphibia > Caudata > Salamandridae > Pleurodeles > Pleurodeles waltl. The sequence continues at coordinate 224,826,036 of NC_090450.1, read as the reverse complement.
AAATGAACTAGTTACATAATAGGCTTTGCATAAACACATTAAATATACTACAGGATTGACCAAATATTTGTAAATATAAAAAAGACATGATAAATATGGCCCTAATTATATGTTATTAAAATAAGGAAGCCATGCTTTTTAACAGTGCATGCAGAGATGCAGTACATTCACTATAGGCTGATGTGACTTTTTATAAATATAGTTTTTGGACAAAACTAAACAGACATTCCTCATCCATAGTACAGAAAATAATAATAATAATAATGATTTCATTTTTAACTGGATATCCATGCTCATGACAGTGATGTTTCCGAAGGCGAGGGGCTTCAAGATTGCTATATGAAACTTGAAGAGCCACTTGCTCCTGAGAGCCACGACACAGCATCCCTAGCTGAACCAATGAGTCCCACACTTGTAGAACACACATAGGCCCTCATTTTGACTTTGGCGATCTTTTTGATAGACTGCCGAAGCCGTTTCAGCCAATAGACCGCTAGTGCTGGCTGTCTGCTGACTGCCATATTAGGAGTCACTGGAGGACTTCTGCCCATTTATGGGCGGAAGTCTGACTCTGAAGAGGCTCCGCCCCCCCTTATTACACACCGTAATACCGCTTGGCGGAGTCTTGCTGCCGTGGTGGTGCTGGCAATGCAAGACCACCAGGACCCATCCCTTTCCCGGACGACCACCTTGAAGGAGAAGGTAAGTGATCATCTGAAGGGGGTGTTGGGTGCATGTGTGTGGTGTGAGCATGTATGTGTGTGAATGGGGGTGTATGAATGGGTGTGTCTGTGTGCAAGTGTGCAGATGAGGGGGATGCGTATGTGTGAGTGTGGGTGTGTAAATGGATGTGTACGGTTTGGGGGGGTGTTTGTGGGTGCAAGTATGCTGTGCATGGGAGGGGGAGGTGAATGCATGTGTGTATGTGATTGAATGTAAATGTGTGCATGTATGTGCGCATGAATGGAGGGGTGTCTGCATGTATGCGAGTGAATGGGTGTGTCTGTGTGAGTATATGCGAATGCTGAGTGGTGTGTATGTAAATGCATGCGTGCGTGAAGGGGTGGGTTAGGGTGTTTGTAATTGTGTGGACCCGGGGGGGGTGTCTGGATGTGTGTGGATGTGTGGGGTTGCGTGTGCCGGCAACAGGAATGGGGATTCCTGTCACCGGGTGCATTTCCGCTAGGGTTTTTTTGGCGGGGTGACTGTCACAGAATGCCTGGAGGTCTGGAGCTTTGTAATCCGGCCGGCAGGCTGAGGTCTGCTGTGGGGTTGGAGGTGCTCACCTCCGCCCACGGCGGTGCGACCGCACCAGCAGGCCAGGCGTCGTTGTGGACGTTTCTCTAATCAGGCCAATAGAACTGTGGGGAAGACGGAGACTTTGCACACTTCATTTTGCCAATTCTCTACCCCAAACAAATATTCAAAGTGGTGATATCTCTCAAAATGTGTAATTTTCGGTAGCTTGGAGGCATCAATGCTCAAGCTTTAACACATGCAACACAGAGCAGTAAAGCTCTTAAATTCCAAAACTTACTAATATTGACAAAAGTATAACCGTAGAATTAGAAAAATTGCAACAACCCTAACTGAAAATCAAAGTGCTATGAATGCAAAGTTGACAATCTAACAGATTCTCTAAAGATTCTAGCATGGATTTAAATACCAATCATGTACATCAGAGATGTAGGGAACGTCAACGGTCTGTTTGGATTGATGGATTGACCAGCTCAATTAGACGTGTACACGTGAAATCTGTGTTGTCAAGGCATTCTGACAACCTCTAAGTGGAAATGGGGCACTAAAGAGGTGATGTGGCTCATGGACTGATACAAATAATAAATGTTGTAGAGACATTACAAACCACTCAGATAGCAGGTGTCAATTGGGTCGTACATCTGTCAGTGACACTATGAGCATGTGTGAATCCAGATGTCGCAGTACTGTAGGTGTAATTGTGGGGGCCAGAATTTCTGTTCATACCAAATGCAAGTCATAGGCAGTTGTTTTTATGTGATTTTTATTTCTTTTGTCTACGTACACATGTCAAACATTCTTTCTAACCAAATGCTAGTCATAGGCAGTTATTTTTATGTAATTTTAATTCCTTGTGTGTACGTACACGTCAAACATTTTTTTTTTCAATACTTGTGACGTAATGCCAGATGTCTTTGCTTACATTCCTTGAGAAAAATAGGAACAAAGGTTGCCTAGTGTTTACTTGCAAACATATGTTTGATTTGTATTTGCTAATATTGTGTGAATTGTTCACTTACTCCGAGGAATAATTATTATTTGTGGTAGCATGTCGAATTTAAATATCTGCTGCTCTTGATTCATCATGTTGTAAATGTGGGAGAAGCTGTATTTCCTCATCGTCAGATTCAGACTCAGACACAGTGCCCAAGCCTTTGTGAGCTGCTACATTACATAGAATTACACATGTTGCTACGATCTTGCAGCTTATTTCAGGAGAGTATTGCAGGGCACTTCCCTCTTGTGCAGGTATCTAAGTCTACTTTCCAGTATTTCAAATGTGCATTCAATGACACCTCTAGTTTTTCTATGTGCCACGTTCTAACGATGCTGACTCCGTGTGGAAGGATTCATATATTGAGTTATTATCCATGTGCGTGTGGCATATGCACCATCACCTTAAAATAGAAATGTATACTTTTTGAGAAGACATTACCAATATTAATGTTTTTCTATTGCAATTCAAAAAATTACATAGGCTTTTTACCCAAAATATACCCATCATCAACCTCCCACCTGTAGCCTTCATGAATGCCACTGTATCTGAATATTAATGAATCATTCCTGCTCAATGGGAAATGTGCTACTATGTCTGTGATCACGTTTAGCATCACACACCACTTGTCTATTCAGTGAATGAGGATTTTTCCTATTGTGGCAAATATAAGCTGAATGGTAGAGGGCGGAGGCATTGGCACATGTATACCATCTACACATCCTATGACACTGGGAAAGTTGGTTATCTGCAAAAAATCTAATATGGCTGCATAACATCTACTTAGAACATAAAGGGGGTCATTCCGACCCCGGCGGGCGCCGCCCGCCGGGCGGAAACCGCCCAAACACCGCCGCGCGGTCAAATGACCGCGGGGAGCATTCCAACTTTCCCGCTGGGCCGGCGGGCGATCTTCAAAAGATCGCCCGCTGGCCCAGCGGGAAAGCCCCAGCAAAGATGAAGCCGGCTCCGAATGGAGCCGGCGGATTTGCTGGGGTGCGACGTCGCGATTTTCAGTGTCTGCCAAGCAGACACTGAAAATCTTAATGGGGCCCTGTTAGGGGGCCCCTGCAGTGCCCATGCCAGCGGCATGGGCACTGCAGGGGCCCCCAGGGGCCCCACGACACCCGTTCCCGCCAGCCTCTTCCTGGCGGTGTAAACCGCCAGGAATAGGCTGGCGGGAAGGGGGTCGGAATCCCCATGGCGACGCTGCATGCAGCGCCGCCATGGAGGATTCCCTGGGGCAGGGGAAAACCGGCGGGAAACCGCCGGTTCCCCTTTTCTGACCGCAGCTTTACCGCCGCGGTCAGAATTGCCCCGGAACCACCGCCAGCCTGTTGGCGGTGCTTCCTCTGCCCTCTGCCCTGGCGGTTAGAAACCGCCAGGGTCAGAATGAGGGCCAAAGTGTTTCTCTCAAGCAGAGCCTTTAAATCTGCAATTAGACCAAGGATTACTGCACTACGCAGCCTATACTTAGTGCATATCATTTGCTCTGTTTGTTGAAAAAGTGTGTACCTCAGTCAGCCTTCTCTGCCATCCCTGTACAACAGCCAAAATCTTCATTCACCTTGCCATGACATACAGATCAGCCATTTTGGAAAATCTACATGCATTGTGGGGCTTTTTACATAATTTGCACATGATTGCAACCTGGATTGAGATGTATACCATCCCCCTGGCCCTGAGAAGCATACTCAGGAGCCGTTGGTTGATTTTATTTTGCCTTTATTGGTGAAGTTAGTACATTTCAGCACCATCAGCAATCTTAATCTACATATCAAGGTGGGCTCCTCCACTCAGATTTTATATTTTGTGATTTGGAAGCTCTCCAGCTAATTCAAATAGTGAAGGACCCTACATATTAAGGCGGCTGTTAGAAATGGGGTCTTTAGTTGACAGTCAGGTTACCCCCTGTTCAAGCAAGGACCCTCACGCTAGTCAGGGTAAAAGAGAATCACCCTCAGCTAACCCCTGCTTACCCCCTTGGTGGCTTGGCAGAGCAGTAGGCTAAACTTGAGAGTGCTAGGTGTAAAGTATTTGTACCAACACACACAGTAACTTAATGAAAACACTACAAAATGACACAACACCTGTTTAGAAAAATAGGAAGTATTTATCTAAACAAAACAATACCAAAATGACAAAAATCTGACATACACAAGTCAAGTTATGAATTTTTAAAGATTAAGCTAAAAAATAGCGCTTAGAAACACAAAATGCTTCGATGAGGTGTTAACTCGGCATCGTAATGGAGTCGTTCCCAACAATCTGACACCAGCGGCACTGGACACGGAGTCACATAGACCCCCAGGTACAGTACCTTGATGAAGAAATGAAAACAAGCTGATGCGCGAAGTCGGGGATCACGGCGTCTGTGCGAAACGTTGAATCCGCGCACTTCTAGCGGCATCGGTCACGACTTGGTTCGGCGACTTCCACGGAGTTGCGGACTTCGGCGGGGCTGCAGCGATTTCGGGCCTGCGAAGGTCGTCGTGTTCCAGCGAAGATCACGGAATCGGGTGCAGGCGGCATCACCGGATTCAGCAGCTGCGTCAGTCCGAAGTCGTCCGTAGTTGATTTCCTTGAATTTCCACCAGCTTTCCTTTCAAGGGCCCAGGGACTGGATAGGGCACCACTTGTCAGAGCAGGAGTCTCTCGAGAGACTCCAGGTGCTAGCAGAGAGAAGTCTTTGCAGTCCTTGAGACTTCAAACAACAGGAGGCAAGTTCTAAATCAAGCCCTTGGAGATTTCTTTTCAAGATGGAAGGCACACAAAGTCCAGTCTTTGCCATCTTACTCTGGCAGAAGCAGCAACTACAGGATAGCCCCATAAAGCACAGTCACAGGCAGGGCAGCTCTTCTTCCTCAGCTCGTCAGCTCTTCTCCAGGCAGAGGTTCCTCTTGTTTCTAGAAGTGTTCCAAAGTTCTTGGTTTTGGGTGCCCTTCTTATACCCAATTTCTCCTTTGAAGTAGGCCTACTTCAAAGTAAAGTCTCTTTTGAATGTGAAATCCTGCCTTGCGGCTAGGCCCCAGACACTCACCAGGGGGTCGGAGACTGCATTGTGTGAGTGCAGGCATAGCCCTTTCCGGTGTGAGTGACCACTGCTCCCTTCCCTCCCAGCACATATGGCTCATCAGGATATGCAGGCTACACCCCAGCTCCCTTTGTGTCACTGTCTAGTGTGAGGTGCAACCAGCTCAACTGTCAAACGGACCCAGATAGGGAATCCACAAACAGGCAGAGACACAGAAATGGTATAGGCAAGAAAATGCTCACTTTCTAAAAGTGGCATTTTCAAACCCACAATCTTAAAATCAACTTTACTAAAATATGTTTTTTTAAATTGTGAGCTCAGAGACCCCAAACTCCACATGTCCATCCGCTCCCAAAGGGAATCTACACTTTAATCACATTTAAAGGTAGCCCCCATGTTAACCTATGAGAGGGACAGGCCTTGCAACAGTGAAAAACGAATTTAGCAATATTTCACTGACAGAACATATAAAACACATTACTATATGTGCTACCTTAACCATACACCCTGCCCTTGGGGCTACCTAGGGCCTACCTTAGGGGTGTCTGACATGTAAGAAAAGGGAAGGTTTAGGCCTGGCAAGTGGGTACACTTGCCAAGTCGAATTTATAGTTAAAACTGCACACACAGACAATGCAATGGCAGGTCTGAGACATGATTACAGAGCTACTAATGTGGGTGGCACAACCAGTGCTGCAGGCCCACTAGTAGCATTTAATTTACAGGCCCTGGCACCTCAAGTGCACTTTACCAAGGACTTACCAGTAAATCAAATATGCCAATCATGGATAAACCAATTACATACAATCTTACACAGAGAGCATATGTGCTTTAGCACTAGTTAGCAGTGGTAAAGTTCAAAAGCCAACAGCAACAGGTCAGAAAAAATAGGAGGCAGGAGGCAAAAAGATGGGGGATGACCCTGCATAAACAAAAAAGTCCAATAGCGGCCATCTATTAGACCTGCTGTTCTCTAATTTATCTAGCTTACAGGTCTATTACCTGATCCCGGTTTCATGGCCTGATCAATGTCTTGTCTGCTTTAGAGGGGCAGTCCCATGTGCTTTGCACAGTCAGCAGGACAAATCCCCTATTGGTAGACAGTGGTATAAACTGGATGATACTGTTTTTTGTAACATCACAAAATAATGTCTCGAGGATTGATACTAATATCGATGAGCCAATACAGAATTCGAGCTCTTGGATAGTTGTGAGACTGGATGTAATAGTCCCTGAACAGGTGATTAGATAGAGAAAGAAGTCATCCACCCCTTGGTTTGACCAACACCTGAATGAGCAAAAACGCAGTAAGGTGATGGAATATACTTGGAGAAAATCTTATGATAGTGCTGCTAAAAAACTATATGGTGGATATTGAAATTTATCATAAAATGTGAGAAAGCATGTGCTAACTTGTTCGTAGCAAATATTGTGAGCATCGATAACCCCATGAAAGAGATCTATGGTATTGTGCAGACTTTGATCAAAATGAGAATAATTCCCCTTTAACTGAGATGTCTATTCAAAAATGCAATCTGCTGATGGACTACTTCATTAAGAAAGTAAAAGATATTGATTCCATCTTCTTGGGGGAAAACCCCGGCTACAGTCCTTTACAGATTGCTCAAGTGGAATTGAGTTTGCTTTCAAACAGCTGCCTAATGGAGTTTGAGCTGCTGAACACAGACTTGCTACAGCAAAGATCAAATGTGGAACTCCAGAAGAACGTATTGGGCCAGGCATTTTGAAAAGAACAGGCACAGTCCTTTTTGCAATATTTCTCAATGTATTAAATCTCTCATTATCCACCACTGAGATGCTGACTACTTGGAAACAGGCCTCTCCTTAAGAAATTCTACTTAGATCATAATCTGCCCAAAAATTACCACTCCATTTCTCTTTTGCCATTTTCGTGAAAAGGATGCAAAAACATATGAATAATCTTTTGGAAAATTTCTAGAATACCACCAGGTACTTGATGTATCTCAGAACGGCTTTAGGCTGGGTCACAGCACAGAAAATGTTGTTGATCATCTCATGAATGGTTGCAATATTTTGTATCTGGGTACTAATGAATATATGAAAAAGAGACTGCAGGTCATCCAGAATGAGGCAGCTAGGTTGATATTGCAGATACCAAGAAGTTTCTCTGTGTCTCAGCAACATCACACTGACTTCCAGTGGAGACGCACATTTGATTTAAGGCGCTGTGCGTGGTCTACCAAATCTACAGTGAGACAGATGTACCTAGTCTGTTTCTGTTTGCTCCTCTCTACAGCGCAACTGGAGTGTTACATTCCACAGGTCCCTACCTAGCTGCAATTCCACACTTCAAGCTGATTAAACAAAGAGGTAGGTCCTTCAGTGTCTTGGCACCTAGGCTGTGGAATGAACGTCCCATTCATCTTAGGAACATATCACATCACTTCAGTTTTAGAAAACAACTAAAGATGTGGTTGCTTCAGACAGGAGAACATGCTTCTTGGCTGATTCATCAGGCATGCTGTGAAGCCCTCGCCTGGGCAGCTATACACAGTAAAAATGCCTATAACACAAGAACATATTAGTGAAAGCTGACCTGTCCAGACTTCGGTGCATACCCCACCCCAAAAGGCCAAACAGTCTTTCTGACCCACAGAGGGCTGATTTGGGGTTCTATTCCTAATCTGTCCTCCCTGAAGGCAGGGGACAGAGAACACACTAGATACTAGGGATTATATTTTACTTAATAAAAAAAGAATGAGATGAGGGCTGTCCCATCCTGGCATCTTTGGGGGCATAAATCATGCTAGGCACCATGGATTCATGTAAAAAAATAGAATGGGGCAGAGGCAAGCCAGTCCTGACGTCAAGCTATATCCTCCCCCCTGAAAGCTAGGGGAGGGGATGGGTTTGTATTCCCATCCTTAAAGCTAAATATTCTTTCTGTACTCCTGGAGAACAGATTGGGTGATTTACCCCCAACCTGTCCTCTGCAGGGAGCAAAAAACACACTAAACATCGGGTATTGATTTTTAATTAAAAAAAGATGAATGTGGGAGGGGCTGGCCAATTCAGAAATTGGGCTATACCTTCCACTTCTAAAGTTCACACAATAATTGGGAGACCTACCCCAATCTGCTCTTGAGGGGAAAAGAAAGCTCACAAGACACCGGGGATTATTTTTTATTGAAAAACGGAGAGGGGTGGGGGCTGGATTGTCTTGACATCGGGCCATATTCCCCATTCCTAGTATCCCTACAGTCTTACTGTCCCACTGGGTTCCCAAATCTACTCTTCCCCAGGGGGCAGAAAGCAGATTAGATACCAGGGATTTTCCTTTTTCCATACAAACCCCTCCTGGAAACTAAATCATCTTTCCGATTCTCTAAGTGCCTTTAGCCCAAATATTACCCCCATACCCAGGGCAAGTGAACAGAAATGTTGATTCCCTTAGGTGTAATGCTAGCAGATGGGCTGACAGAGAGGGGGTGCCCCCGCCATCCTACCTCACACGGATGACCAAGATTTAATGGTGGCAAAATTCATACCATCTTTGGCGCCCACACTCATCTCAATTGAAAAGCTGCCCCATGTACAAATGGACCGAATGCATGTCATGGGAGTGGATCATAAATGTAACCTTGTGAAGACCTAATTAATTCTCCATTGAATTCATATTGTTCTATTGCTTTCATGTTGTAGGTGATAGGTCCAGACACAGAAGTGGGGTTCTATTTAGTGAAAGAAGTTCAGGAACGCTGCATGGTTAAACTTTGTAGATCCCACAGACTATGGAACTTTCTTTGGCCGAAAATCTGACTCAAAGTTTGATGCTTGCAGTGCACTATGGTTAAGAAAAAAGTGGTTGAATATGTATAGGGTGGACCACCCTGACTTGTCCGAGCCACACAAGTAGGGTTCTTTTCTAATTGGGAGAAGTACAGTAATACATAATAGTAGTACATTTGTAATTATATTTTGCATTTCAATCCTTTTTTTGGCTTCCAAATGTAACTCACTTTTGGAAAAAGAACACATTTTGCAAACTGCCCTCTGAATGATATGAAATTATGAGGAACCCCAAATTCTCAGTTGTACAAACAACCACAATCTCTTAAATCAAATTCTTGGATATATTTCGAAAATGCATACTTTTCCTCCAGACTATATTTAATGCAATCGATTTTATATTCTAAATGTATGCACGGTCCGTATACATTGAACATAATTATAAGCTCAGTTGGTGGCTTTCGGTATCACGTGTTATTGAAAAACCAACAATCATTTTTATATTTCTGCAACCACAAGCGTGTGCAATAGTGTAATACTTTTGTTAATTGCCAATTGGAGGAGAAAATGAAGGAGGACAAGATTGTTGCAAATTTTATTTTTTCTTTCTTCATTTTATTGGTTTCGTAGTTCAGTCGTTTCTTTAGGAAATCCACGAATCATCTACACAAATCACAACTTGCTGAATTTCACTTTTTATCTATTTTTCAGAAAATATAGCTTTCAGTCATCACTCACGGGGTACACACCTGTTTCCATCACAAACTGCAAGTAGGTAGAAACATCAGGCAAAAGTGTCTACCACTTAGAACAAAGCAAACATGGTGATAAAAGATTATTTTTTACAACTCTGTATTATCCTGAAAACTTGCCTATTTTCTCTGTTGCATCCAATATAACCCAAAAACGTTGGTTACCTTTCGAATCCTCAATATGTGCCAAAAAGAGCAACAATTTGGTTGGATATTTTTTGTGGCACAAAAGTTATATATGCTTAAGCATACTCTGTGCCAAATCTTAAAGAGGGGCTCAGCATTGGGTGGGGTTGAGGGGTGAACCCTCAGCGTTTAGTGGGTTAATGCAATATCCACTGAGCTGTGCCAGCAATGATGAGACCATTTGGTACTGGCTCCTGGATTTCCTCAGGTACTTGTTAGTGTGAGTTCAAGCACATTAATATGATCCTCTTCATTGTAGGTGTTTTGTGTTTGATGTTCAAGTAGTGAAAGTCAAAATTGTATAGGTGCCATCTGTGAGTAACTCCCAACACTAAAGCTCTTCAATACTCTTTTTTGTTATGGTGCATGGAACAATCGCGCTCAGTTAAGCTGTGGCCAACCATCCATGTCATAACTGATGGTATAACTTGTAAGAACTCCTTTTGGAAGGGATGGCTGGGTTTTACAAAGCTTGATGTGCCACTCATCATATTTCCGCTACCACAACAGGGTTGGGGGGTAGGGCTTTGAGCCTCAAAGTCTGTTAACATGATATTCTCCTTCTGACTCATCTTTTTCTGTTGTATAGCTTAAAACTCCTCGCTCCTTCCTTATGGTGATACATTTTCATCCTCTTGAAAGCATGGTTACTACTGATGAGGCTCCATGCAGAGATGGTGCTGCTGGCTGAGTAGGGTGTCATGAGAGATCAGTGACTTTACAGTCTCAGGGCACCCCAGGGTGATAGAGCTGCACTCAGTAAACAAAGCATATGGCATTTACAGAACACTTAGGGGCAGATTTATGGAAAGTGGCACTGCACAGAGTTCACTTAGCACCCCCTACCGCTGTCATGTGTGCGCCGCATATAAAATACGGTGCACCATGGCGCAGGGTAGGGGGCATTAGTGTCATTTCTCATGACGCTATGATGTACTCTTCAGGAGTAGCTCCAAAATATTGGCACAGTACATAGGGGTCCATTTAAGATAACGGAAGCCCCCTTTTAACACCTGCTCTTGAGCAGGCATTAAAATGCCATAAAAATGGCGCAAGGAAATCTAATAGTTTTCCTTGCAACTTTTTTTCAGCCCCCGTTATAGGGGAACACCCCCTTTGCATACATTATGCCTAGCGCAGGCATAATGTAGTGCAAAGGGCTACAGAGTGGCGCAACGCATGCATTGCATCACTCTGTAAATACGGCACAGGGATTTCGGCCTTGTTGGGACACATTTACATCAAAATTAATGACGGTAATGTGGCGCAAGGAGGCGTTAGGTGATCATAAATGCCTCTTAGGGTTGGACCCATTTGTCAGGCCTCAGCTAACGCCACAAGTCAAAAATCCAAGGGGCATATATAGGAGTCCCTAGAGCCATCTGAGAGTCACTTTTCGTGATGCTCTGATGGCAATAACCACTGCTCCATATTTACAAGGAGGAGTAATGCCATTTTTAGTAAATACGGGCCCCTCCAACACAGTTTTCTGTGTCAGAGGGGCGTACAATGGGTGTTCCTATGGGCATTCTACTGCAACACTCATTGCTTTTGACGTTGCCCCAGGTTTATGAACATTTTTAACTCTGTGACAGAGTAAAAAACTTACACCACCCCAGGGGTGGCGTTAGCATGGCAAAACGAGAAGGAATGCCTTTATTCCCCCTCACTTTTTGCTTCTTCTATGTGTGTTGTATTCTGAAGCGAAGTGCCATGAATGACTGTTTATGTGCAGGAAGGTGACCCTTCCCGCACATTAACAATCTTTCCTCTCAATGCAGACACCTTTGCACTATGGTGCAAGGATGCCTGAGTTTGTGCAGACAGCTTAATTCAGCGCTGGCACAGAAGGTAACACAGGAGTGCTCTGTGTTTTGAAAGGCGGTGCAGCACGGTGCTGCTATTTTTGGCACAGCACCACGCTGCACCACTTTTTCTTAAATCTGGGCCCAAATTTCTAAAACAAATGTAAACTGGAGGTAGTTCTTCACAAAACAATTTTATTATTCTCGCAGGCAGATATTTTAAACTGCAATATGAGTTTCACATACATCCTCTTATCTTGAGACAGAAAGTATAGTGAAGAATATTGTTACTGGGTTTCCTGGGCATATCTTTTTCTTTTCACAAGGCTTCAGATTGACAGTTTATGCTATGTTTCTTTTGTATGAGTAAAAGGGGACATTTAGAAAATCTGACACACCAGCATAACCACATGAACGTGAACTCGTGAACTAATTTGGATTACTTGGTTTAAAATGAGTTTTGAGACTAGTAGTGTGAAAAAACAATTAATGTAGGAAACAAGCTCGAAAAGAAGGTAAGGGAAGAGATGATATAAAGGGCGTAGTTAAGTTTTAGGTGAGGAATAGATTGACAGCAAGCAATAGGATGAGTTTTTAGGTAATGCTCAATGTTGGAGCTCAGGTCAGAGACAAGACTAGGTAAGGGTCAAAGCCTGGTCAGTGTCAGGTTAGGGGTCGGTGAAAGTGTCAACGCTAGGGTCAGGGGCAAGTCCTGATCAGGTGTAGGATCAAGACGTGGTCAGAGTAAAGATAAGGTTATGTGCATGAGTCAGGGCAAGTTCTCTACCGATTGTGGGTTTACAGTTAGGATGGCAATTAGGTTTAGCATGAGAAGAGGATTGAGTGTTTGGCTTAGAAACAAGGGCACAAGTTAAATCTTTAGTTAAGAGTAAGAATGTGGGTAAGGGTTATGATTACGTTTATGGAAGTAAAAAACAAAACACTCAAACCAATGAAGGTCAGATAAATTATTCAGACCAAGACAGCTCCATGTCAGAATCTTAAAACATGATGTGTGCTCAGAATTGGTGCGTAGATAAAGCTAAAGTTTGCATTAAAAGAACCTCTCAGATACCTGCCTTAGAGATACTGAGGAAAGTTTTTTTAGTACGCTACCCATCACTGTAGTAAGGAGGACACGCCACCCTTCAGACAGAAAACGCTTTGGACAGCTTCATGAAACACCCTAACTCCAAAAATTGAATGATACACATCTAAACTGTAATAAATAATGAATGGTCTCCAAATTTCCACTCCTGAAAATTGTATATGAAACATGTTTGTTTAATAATGCTCTGATACTCATGTAATACCCAGTATGTTCTTTTATTTTCTCATGTTATAAAATTTTAAATATATTGGAAGCAATGCCTATTTTTAATGGAAACAAGCATGATCAAATCATTATATGTGGAACCATTTCAACCCAAAAAGTTTTTAAACGAATTAATTGGAACCTTTAAACCCAGAGAAGATCATCAAAATTGGGTTCAATAAGCAGAGGAACTTCTGGCTATGCTACACTGTTTACTGAACGATAAAGACATGGTGCAGTTCCTTTGCAAACAAACCTTTCTACTGGAATGTATGTCTTATTCCATATTATTTCCAATTCTGTGAGTTCTATGGCTATGTTGGTACACTTTCTGTACAATCATAACCTTGATTAAGGGGAATTCCAGGCACATATGTTTTGGAAATGGCCCTTTTTGCACAGTTATCCCCAAACTTTTTGCCTTCTTCCTCATATTTTTTTCAGGTCTGTTTTTGATGGTTTATTGTCTCTGCGCACTTTACCACTGCTGATCAGTGCTAAAGTGCAAGTGCTCCCTCTGTAAACTGTATTGGTGATTTGGAATCTATGATTGGCATATCTGATTTACTCGTAAGTCCCTAGTACAGTGCACTAGAGGTGCCCAGGGCCTGTAAATCAAATGCTACTAATGGGCCTGCAGCACTGGTTGTGCCACCCACATTAGTAGCACTGTAAACAAGGCTCAGACCTGCCACTTCAGTGTCTGTGTGTGCAGTTTCAAACTGCCAAATCGACCTGGCAAGTGTACCCACTTACAAGGCCTAACCCTTCCCTTTTACTACATGTAAGGCACCCCTAAGATAGGCCCTCGGTAGCCCCGTGGGTAGGGAGCAGTGTATTTAAAAGTTAGGACATGCACTGGTGTGTTTTACATGTCCTAACAGTGAAATACTGCCAAATTCGTTTTTCACTGTTGCAAAGGCCTATCTCCCTTATAGGTTAACGTGGGGCTGCCTTTAAATAACTTTAAAGCACAGATTCCATTTGAGGACAGTTAGAAATATGGAGTCTGGGGTCTCTGAACTCAAAATTTAAAAGTACATCTTTTGGTGAAGTTGGTTTTTAGATTATGAGTTTGAAAATGCCACTTATAGAAAGTGGACATTTTCTTGCTTAAACCATTCTGTGCATCTGCCTGTGTGTGTATTCCACGTCTGGGTGAGACTGACAGTTGGACTGTTGTGAATTCCTTCTAGACAGTGACACAAAGGGAGCTGGGGTGCAGCCTGCATATCCTGATGAGCCATCTGGGCTAGAGTGGCGGGAAGAGTGGCCACTTACACTTGAAAGGGCTGTGCCTGCCCTCACACAGTGCCATCTCTGACCCCCTGGCGTGTGTCTGGGGCCAGGCCTGGGCAAGGTAGGATCTTGTCAACAACAGAGACTTTTCTTTGAAGTAGGCCTACTTCAAAGGCAGAAAAGGGTATAAGTTGTGGACCCAAAACCCCAGACTTGACTTGTAGAATCTTTCTGGTATCAAGAGGAACCTCTGCCAAAGAGAAGAGCTGAAGAGCTGATGGAGGTGCACTGTCCCTTTGCTGTGTTGCTTTGCTGGAATGGTCTGCAGTTGCTGCTTCTGCCTCAAAAGAGTGCAAAGGGTGAACTTTGCTGTGTATCCGCCTTGAGAAAGTTCTCAAAGGGCTTGGAGTAGAGATTGCCTCCTGTTGGAAGTCTCAGGGACAACAAAGTTTCCTCGACCTACAGCACTGGAAACTGTGTTTCGTGCTTTTCAAGAGGAGAAACCACTGCAATGCCACCACCAATGCCACTGGCCTGCATCGTGACCTGCTGACGCTGCACAGAGCCGGACTGCCCCGCTTCACACCGCAACCCTGGTCTCACCAATGCCGTCATTGGATGACTTCACAGAGCCGCTGCTCGCACCGCAGTCCATAGGCCCCACACTCAAGCATCGCCTGCTCACACCTCAGCCTGGGCATCCCCGCCGCGGCTCCTGTTGACACCGACACTGCTGCCTGCACTGTGGCCTATGGACACCGCTCGTGAGGTACACAAAGCACCATCCCGTCCGGCACTGCCAGCTTGGGCCTACCGACGACAGCGCTCCTGCAATGACACGGCCACTTCCTGCACTGTGACCTGGTGACAGCGCACGTAGCACCTCCCTGCTTCACACCGTAGCCCTGGTCTCACCGACACCGCTGGATGCCGTCACTGAGTCGCTGCCTGCACCGTGACCTGTGGCGACCCCACGTCACATAGTCCTGCTTCGCAACGCAGCCAGGACGTCATCTACGCCAGCGCTCCTGACTTCATCAGGCCGGAGCTCTATTGGAAACACGTGTGACTTCATGGGCCCGATGATCCCCGCACCGACTCCAGAACTAACACTGCGGCGCCAGCGGCACAGCTCTCCTGATCTCATTGCAAGGATCATGACGCCCTTCAATTCCAAAGGTATTGTTTGCAGGTCTTCCCAACACTGTAATTGGCTCGCGATGCTGCGGGCGGTCTGAACTGTTGGTTTTGTTGATTACGACACTGTGATAGCCCCAGGTGGGGCTATCGACTTCAAGGAACTATATTTTTAAGTTAAATCTTTCAGACCTCATATTTGTATTACTCTATGTTGGATTTTTGATGTATTTGGTCTTGTTCTATATTGATAAATATTGGCTATTTTTCTGAAACTGGTGTGGTGTCCTTTTGAAGTGTTTTCACTGTGTTACTGTGTGTTATGCGCAAGTGCTTTACACATTGCTTCTGAGATAAACCTGACTGCTGGTGCCAAGCTACCAAGGGGGTGAGCAGGGGCTATCTGAGCGGTGTATCTCCCTTATCCTGACTATGGTGAGGGTCCCTACTTGGACAGGGTGCAAACTGACTGCCAACTAGAGACCCCATTTCTAACAATATTGAAAAGTGAACCTATCTGTACATTAGGCAAATGGCTGAGTAGGTAGTACCTCTGGAAAGCAAATTCAACTGAGGTAGAGCCTGTGAAGGCACTCCCAATGGATTACAGTTTAATTTACAGTCAAGCAGACAATGTTCCATCATCATAACTAGTCACAGTATGTGCCTACTCAGTCAGACCAAGGACTGACTAGTCATACAAACCATGGTTTAGCCATCACAAGTGGTTCTGCCAGAGTATTGATGAAAAACAATATGGCATGGTGGTGAAAAAGGAACATGCATTCACCCACTGAATTCTAACTGGCCTGCACAGGTTAGAACTGAGTGCTGGCATTCTAGGACACTTGTGATCACTAAATTTCCATGTACACACTGATATCTTGCTAAAAATTAATGCGCTCAAGAAGCCTGCACCTGAGTAGCAAGTCCTCTAAAATCCCGAAGGGAGGAAAAAACTGAAAGCAAGACCTTTGCTAAAATATGGAATAAGACATACAACAAAAATATCTGTGTAAGTCGTAGAGGTGGGCAGAGCTCACGGAGTTCCACTTCGAGTTGATTAAAAACTCCATTGAATTTCACGGAGGCGGAGTTCCCTGAGCTGCGGAGTGGCACCCTTGGAAGTACTAAGCAGGGTCCGGCATGGTTAGGCCCAACCCTGCTTAGCGCTTCTGAGATCAGGCACATACAGGACAGGGCCATACGCAGCAAAAGATGCCATTTCAGGCCTCTTGTGCACCGCCCTGCCCGGTGAACAGTCAGTGCACATGGGGCGGGCTGGTGCACAAGAGGCCTGAAACGGCAGCTTTCACTGCCTTTGGCCCTAGTCTGAATACAGACCAGGACTGTAGGCACCAAAAGCTGCAGTTTCAGGTCTTTTGTGCACCAGTGTGCACATAGAAAAAAAAAACCAGGAGTTACCTAGGAGGCTGGCCTGGCTTATAGTGGGTACCTTGTGGTACTTACACCCTGTGCCAGGTCCAGTTATCCCTTATTAGTAGAATAGAGGAGTTTCTAGCAACTTAGGCTGATAGAAGGTAGCTATGGCAAAGCAGCTTAGGCTGAACTAGTAGACATGCAAAGCTCCTACTATACCACTTATATCATATAGCACAATATCATAAGAAAACACAATACTTAGAGTTACTAAAAATAAAGGTACTTTATTTTTATGACAATGTGCCACAAGTATCTCAGTGAGTACCCTCAGTTAGAAGGTAAGTGATATTCACAAGTTATATGTACACAAACCCAAAACAGGGAATTAACAGTAAGAAAAGTAGTGGTAACAATGTAGAATCACAATAGGATGCAATAGGTGAACATAGGTCTAGGGGCAACACAAACCATATACTCCAAAAGTGGAATGCGAATCACAAATGGACCCCAGACCTATGGGAGATTGTAGAGGGTCGCTGGGACTGTAAGAAAACAGTCAGGGTGCCCAAGATACCCCACCCCAAGACCCTGAAAAGTAGGCGTAAAGTACCCCTACTACCCCATTAGGACACAATAGTCGGGATGGGGGATTCTGCTAGAACCACAAACACCAGCAAAGCACTGAAGACGGATTCATGGACCTGAGGATCTGCAAGGCAAGGGGACCAAGTCCAAGAGCCACAATAGTGTCCAGGGTGGACAGGAGACCAGAAAACCCCGGATGAAGGTGCAAGAAGGCTGCCTCTGGGTGGATGAAGCCAAGGATTCTGCAACAACAAACAGGGCTAGGAACTTCTCCTTTGGATGGAAGATGTCCCACGGCGTGCTGGAGGTTCCAGAGGTGTTTTCACGCAGAAATACCACAAACAAGCCTTGCTAGCTGCAAGGGTTGCGGTAAAGGTTTTTGGGTGCTGCTGGGGACCAGGAAGGACCAGGATGTCGCCCCTTGGAGGAGGAGACAGAGGGGGTGCTCAGCAACACAGAGATCCCCCACAGAAGCAGGCAGCACCCGCAGTACCGGAGCAGGCACTTAGAAGATTTGTGAACCAGAGTCCCTGTAGAGTCACAAAGGAGGGTTCCACGATGTTAGAGTCCAACTCAGAGGGTTGAGCACTGCAGGACCGAGTGCTAGGGATCCAGGCTAGGCTGTGCACAAAGGAATCCCTGGAGAAGCAGAGCAGCTGCAAATCACGCAGTACACAGGTTTGCAGTCTAGCGTGGGGAGGCAAGGACTTACCTCCACCAAACCTGGACTGAAGGATCACTGGATTGTGGGAGTCACTTGGATATAGCTCCAGTGTTCCAGGGACCAGGCTCGTGGTGGGAGGGGACCCAGAGGACTGGTGATGCAGACGTTTGGTGCCTGCGTTAGCAGGGGGAAGACTCCATCAACCCACAGGAGATTTATTTGGGATTTCCAGTGCAGGGTGAAGGCAGACAGCCCTCAGAGCATGCACCACCAGGAAGCAGTTGAGAAAGCCGGCAGGATTTGGTGCTACAATGTTGCTGGTAGTCGTCTTGCTACTTTGTTGCGGTTTTGCAGGCGTCCTGGAGCAGTCAGCGGTCGATCCTTGGCAGAAGTATAAGAGGGAAGTGCAGAGGAACTCTGGTGAGCTCTTGCATTTACTATCTGAAGAATACCCCAGAGGAGAGACCCTAAATAGCCAGAAAAGGATGTTTGGCTACCAAGAAAGGAGGATTGGCAACCAAGAAAGGTAAGAGCCTATTAGAGGAGGACACTGACGTCACCTGCTGGCACTGGCCACTCAGAGCAGTCCAGTGTGCCCCGATCACCTCTGTTTCCATGATGGCAGAGGTCTGGGACACACTGGAGGAGCTCTGGGCACCTCCCCTGGGAGGTACTGGTCAGGGGAGTGGTCACTCCCCTTTCCTTTGTCCAGTTTCACGCCAGAGCAGGGCTGGGGATCCCTGAACCGGTGTAGACTGGCTTATGCAGAGATGGGCACCCTCTGTGCCCATCAAAGCATTTCCAGAGGCTGGGGGAGGCTACTCCTCCCCAGCCCTTCACACCTATTTCCAAAGGGAGAGGGTGTAACAACCTCTCTCAGAGGAAATCCTTTGTTCTGTCTTCCTGGGCTGGGGCTGCCCAGACCCCAGGAGGGCAGAATCCTGTCTGAGGAGTTGACAGCAGTAGCAGCGGCAGTGGAAACCCCAGAAAGGCAGTTTGGCAGTACCCGGGTTCTGTGTTAGAGACCCGGGGGATCATGGAATTGTCACCCCAATACCAGAATGGTATTGGGGTGACAATTCCATGATCTTAAACATGTCACATGGCCATGTTTGGAGTTACCATTGTGACGCTATACATAGGTAGTGACCTATGTATAGTGCACGCGTGTACTGGTGTCCCCGCACTCACAAAGTCCGGGGAATTTGCCCTGAACGATGTGGGGGCACCTTGGCTAGTGCTAGGGTGCCCACACACTAAGTAACTTGGCACCCAACCTTCACCAAGAGAGGGTTAAACATATAGGTGACTTATAAGTTACTTATGTGCAGTGAAAAATGGCTGTGAAATAACGTGGACGTTATTTCACTCAGGCTGCAGTGGCAGGCCTGTGTAAGAATTGCCTGAGCTCCCTATGGGTGGCAAAAGAAATGCTGCAGCCCATAGGGATCTCCTGGAACCCCAATACCCTGGGTACCTAAGTACCATATTCAAGGGAATTATATGGGTATACCAGTGTGCCAATGAGAATTGGTTAATTTAGTCACTAGCCAGCAGTGACAAATTTAGAAAGCAGAGTAAGCATAAACACTGAGGTTCTGGTTAGCAGAGCCTCAGTGATACAGTTAGGCACCACACAGGGAACACATACAGGGCACATTCTATAAGCACTGGGGTCCTGCCTAGCAGGATCCCAGTGACACAAGGGCTAAAACAAACATACATACAGTGAAGATGGGGGTAACATGCCAGGCAAGATGGTACTTTCCTACGCCTGGGTCCTCTGGTCCTCTAGGTAGTGAGTTATGAGGATGAATAGCCCTGTAAGCATGTCTAAGACCTGCCACTGCAGTGTCTGTGCGGGCATTTTCAAACTGCCAGTTTGACCTGGCAAGTGTACCGAATTGTCAGGCCCAAACCTTCCCTTTTACTACATGTAGGTCACCCCTAAGGTAGGCCCAAAGCAGACCCAAGGGCAGGGTGCAGGATATTCAAAAGTTAGAACATGTACTGGTGTGATTTACATGTACTAATAGAGAAATACTGCTAAATTCGCTTTTCACTATTGCAAGGCCTATATCTCCCATAGGTTAACATAGGGTTTCTTGCTTAACCATTCTGTGCCTCTGCCTGGTTGTGGGATACACATCTGGGTCAGGATGACAGTTGGGCTGTTTGTAAATTCACTCTAGACAGTCACACAAAGAGAGCTGATGGGTCTTCCTGGGCTAGAGTGAAGGGAGGAGCTGACACTTACATCTGAATAGGGCTGTGCCTGTCCTTACACAAAATGCAGCAACAGGCAGGGTCCTGTGCACTACAAAGCCTTTCCTTTGAAGTTTGCCTACTTCAAAGACAAAAATTAGTATAAGCATTGGCTTCTGAGATAACATCTTCAGAACACTTCAGGACTGAGGACATTCCGCCAAGAAGAAGAGCTAGATGCCGTAGGAGAGTCTGCCTCTCTGCCTGTTGCTTTGCGGTGCTGGCCTGCTACTTTCTGCTTCTGTTCTGGGATTGAAAGGACTGGACTTTGTTTTCTACATCCTGCTTTACAAGGATCTCCAAGGGCTTGAATTGAGCCTGCCTCCTGTTGCTACATCGTTTTCCAAGGAACTGTGCCTGGGGATCCGTACGACTCGGCTAAAGGCCCCTTCTCCCTTTGTGAATGGCTTTAGACTGTTGGGAACAACTCCTTTACTGATGTTGTGATAGCCCCAGTTGGAGCAAATGTGTTTCTAAGCACTTTACTGAGATTTTGGGCCTGATTACGGCCTTGGCGGATTGGATATTCTGTCACAAAAGTAACAGATATCATGTCCGCCATATTACAAGCTCCATTATATCCTATTGAACTTGTAAAACAGTGGACGGGATATCCGTCACGTTTGTGATGGAGTATCTCATTTGCCAAGGTCGCAAACAGACCCTTAGGCCCTCATTCTGACCTTGGCGGTCTTTTCGCAAGACCGCCGAGTTACCGCCGCGGTAAAGACCGCTGACCGCAGCGGTATGCCGCTGCGCGTATTCCGACCGCTGGGAGCGTTCTGCCGGAATACCGCCAGCAGCCACACTGGCGGTCGGCGGGAAAGTGGAGACTGGTCAACCTCCACCGCCACGCCAGCAGAACACCGCCCCCAGAATTACGACCCACATTTCTGTGTGGCGGTCTTCTGTTGGCGGTCTTCTGTTGGCGGTCACGTCCCTATGGCTCCCGTCGCCTCCCGGAGGACCAACGCACTAGGTAAGTTGATCGTCCGTGAGGGGAGGGGGTGGGGGGGTGTTGTGTGATGTGTGCGTGCATGGGGGTGTGCGTGTGAGTGTGTAGAGGGGGTGTGTGAGTGCGTGCATGCGGGCGGGGAGTGCTGCTGTGCCTATGGGCGATGTGTGTAGTTCGGCGGGTGCGCATGTCGGCATGTATGTGTGCGGGTATGTGTCCCCGTTGTGTATGTGTGTGTGTAGGGGGTGTGTATATGTGCATGTTGGGGGTGTGTGCATGTCGGGGTGCGTGTATGTGCATGTCGGGGTGGGGGTGGGGAGGGGGTTCGTACCACCTCTGGGGGGTGGCAGGGGGGTGGAGGGTGTGGGGGGAGGACTCGGGGGGGCAGTGGGGGGTGGGGGAGACCCCTATCAGTGCCAGGGAAGGAATTCCCTGGCCCCGATAGTGCCTACCGCCATGGTTCGCATGGCGGTTCCCGAACGCCAGAAACCGCGGCGGTAAGCAGGGTCATGATACCGTTGGCGGTCTTGGGTCGACCGCCGGACCGGAGAGCGCAGACTCCAGCCCGTCGGTCATGACCGCCGTGGCTGTCGGAGTGGGGAAGTGGCGGTCGGTCGCGGCGGTGACCGCCGCGGTCAGAATGCCATTTTTAATACCGCCGGTCTGTTCGCGGTCCGACCGCCGCCTCTCCGCCGACCGCCAAGGTCAGAATGAGGGCCTTAATCTTTAAACTTTGTATCTTTGCTTGTGTATGTTGGATTTTTGTTGTTTAGGACTTGTTTTGCTCAGATAAATATTGGCTATTTTTCTATAGAGGTGTGGAGTATTTTTGTAGTGTTTTACTATGTTACTGTGTATATGTGTGTGTGTGTGTGTGTGTGTGCAAATACTTTACACATTGCCTCTGAGCTAAGCCTGACTGCTTGTGCCAAGCTATCAAGGGGATGAGCAGGGGTCATCTTAGCGGTGTGGCTCTCTTCCCCTGACTAGAGTGAGGGTCCCTACTTGGGCAGGGTGCAAACCACTGCCAACTAGAGACCCCATTTCTAACAGATCCATTATGAGTTCTCTTATAAATCCATGGAGAAATACCAGGGCTCAAATTGATGATTCCAGCCACTGTCTCCCATAAGTTAACATGGATCACTAGTCAATACACCTAGGGCCTGATTTAGATCTCGGCGGATGTGTTACTCCATCACAAAAGTGACCGATATCCCGTCCGCTGAAATATAAATCCCATGGAATATAATGGAATTTATAGTTCAGCGGACAGGATATCCATCACCGTAGTGACGGAGTAACCTATTCGCCGACATGTAAATCAAGTCCTCTAGTTTCAGAATACCCTGCCAAAACCATAATTATTAGGTTGTTCTGTGCAGGTGTTTTTTATTCTGGGAAGTGTTAAGCTCCCATTTACTTTCTGTTCTAAGAACAAGGTAATTGGGGGATGCAGGCACAGCAAGTTGATGTGTGGGTGGTCCTGAGATGGAGCAATTGGCAGGGAATAATGTGGTCTCCTCTGCATTTGAGTGGGGAGCAGCGCATTCTCTCATTGCTGCTCAAGGTGGGGTGAAGTGGGAACTTTAATCTAAGCCTCACCTGTTTTACCAGGCCGACTGCCAACCCCAGCAGTTTTACTAGGTGCAGATGTGTACCTGTAAAACTGAAGCTGTTGTTCCCGCACAAAGTAATCCTGGATATGGGAACACTGGACTACTTGTAAGTGGCCAGAGCTGTATGCCCAGGGATACTACTCCAGCCAACTCATAATGAGGCCTCAAATGTCAAACAGTCTGCTCAAGGATAGAGGGTACGTAATGAAAGGCACTGCACTATTAGCCTCACAGTCTTCTACCTACACCACCAATACACATAAGCACAGTCCAACGTTGACATGTTTGGTGAACCCCTCAGAACCTCATACTGTATATTAACCCAAAGCCACATAAATGTAGCAAACTATAAGGATGTGCTTTCCCAAGCAGCAAATTGAGCCACCAAGAAAGTGTTTCTAGTCAGGCCAGTAGTGTGAAACACTGTTCAATGCTTCACCTAAATTCACTATATTCAGCTGGGATTACCTGTTACAAGAGAGAGACAGCTGACTTTTGTGGTATTTCACCAAAATAGTGCATTTAAAAGATTGTGGGACACTAATATGGTGGCAATAATATTGTAATGTGAAAAATATAATTGACTTAAATATTGCAGGTAAGAATAATATTTTTAGGACTTTTTTTATATTGTTAATAGTATGAATGTTTAAATATATTTAATTATTATTAATTTATTACTAGGTTTTTGGTTAATCTTTTTGTTATTTTTCTAAATGGTATAATTTTTAGCAGTAGGATGTGTGGAAAATAGGGTAGGGAGTATTTTTTGTTTTAATGTTATAAAAGGTATGCCGCTTTTGTGATGTATATTTTCATTTTTTTAAATATAATACTAAAATATTGATGATTTTATATTTCTGGTAATTTTTATATGGTATTTTAGGACTTGGGTGTATGGTTTATTGATAAATTGGGTGGAAAGTATTTAAAATCATTTATTTTTATAAATATTCATATTTTATTTTAAATTATACTTTTCTCATTTTCCAAGTATTTTAAAAATATTTAATAAAATTCTTGAACTCCTTTGTTTAATGCTTTGTAGTAATTTATTTGGTTACTTTTATGCTTTTTTCATTTTATAATCATATTTATATTCAGAAATCTTCACATTATTTTATTGGTTTATTATATTATATATTATATGTAGGTTTTAATTGTTATTGTAGTAACATTATTTAAAGTTTATTTCAAATGTAGTCAATATTATTTAATTTAATATTATTATTAGTTTAAAAAAATTAAGTTAAACATTTTATTACAGTTATTTGTACTATTTGATTTATATTTTTCAAAGTCACAATTTTGAGAATATTTCAGACATGTCTAGATATGGTAGGTTTCCCTGGGTAGCGGGTGAGCAGGGGCCCAAAATCTGCAGCCATCCACTTTGCAAAAAACACATGGATTCCGCTGAGTAAAATATGATGCCTCCAGGTAGTGTTTTGGGTTATATGGTGTTGCAGGTGCTAGGCCAAGCCACACAACTGAGGTACCATTTTTATCAGGAGGCATGTGGAAAGACGGAATATCAGTACATTCTCTGCATACCCGAGGTATGAGTCACAAAGGTAAACTTAGACCAAAAGTCTAAACTTAAACCAAATGTCTAATTCTTTTACTAGTAAAGTTACACTTTAAGGCTAAACTTAGACTTTTGATCTAAGTTTACCTTTGTGAATCAGTCCCTCATTCTTCCCTCTTTACATTCTAGCCATATGAATTGCTCTGTACTCAATACACAATGAAAAACCATTGTAAGGCGCAGCTTAGTGGTTGGTTCTGCGTACATCGGGGTATCGCAAAACCTAGAAACTCTATATATCCCTGTGACCACAAGGGTGTAGCAGAAGTACCGGTGACAAGAATTGACACATTAAAACATTGTCACAAATAGCCATTTTTTCTACTCTTTATCAATATTAATTTACTTCAATAGTTCCTTTGGGAAAACCTGGAGGAATGTACAAAATGGCCCCTTGCTGACTTCTGAACTTTATCTACTTTTCAGTAATGTATAGCTTTCCTGGGTCACCTCAGGGTTTCACATCTGTTTCCACCACCGACTGGAAGTAGGTTGAAAGCACCAACATTAGGAAAAATGGGCTACCTCGTCAAAACAGAATGCCAGAACTGTGGTAAAAAATGTTTTTTGATACAACTCTGCATTTTCTTGGAAGCTAGGAAGATGGTGAATTTACCAAAGCAAACCTTTGTCTGATGTAATTTCTAAGCAAAAAAGCATTGTTGCAGAGCACCTTTTCCAATATACGCCCACGCAAAAAAAGCCCGTATTAACTATATTTTGCCTATTTTCTCAGTCCTGACTAGGCGAAACCATAAACCTGCAGTATCTTTGGAATCCCCATGATTTTGGGAAAAAAGGATGAAAGTTGGCATGAATATCTTTTATTGAAAAATAAAAAATGTATGGAGGCCTAAGCGAGAAGTAGTCCAGGTGGCCAAAAAAGGCATTAGAAAGCAGGTGGAAAAGCCTCTGCAGTTAAGGGCTTAATGTTTAAAATACTTTACAATGTATCTCAGTTTCGAGTTGGATAGTTTAATTTACCGTCTAAGTTTAACAGAAAGTTTACTGTTTTTGTCCTTACTTAGAAATCAATATTATTTTTAAGCATTGTTCATTTGTTAGCTCATTGTAGTTTTTTAGGTGAAAGAAGTGTTTTTATTAATAAGTTAAAAAAATAATAACGCTTCACTTTAAATTTTAAGTGAGAATTCTAAAATGACATAGGGCCTGATTACGACCTTGGTGGAGGGGATTACTCCATCACAAACTGATGGATATCCCAACCGCCGTATTACAAGTTCCATTATATCCTATGGAACTTGTAATAAGGAAGAATATCTGTCATGTTTGTGACAGAGTGATCTCCTCCAAGGGTCGTAATCGGGCCCATTGTGTTGTTGCAAGACAAGTTTTATTTATTACATGCAGTCATTTTGCTAATATATAGAATTTTGTCCTTATATTTTTATATAGTTTATATTAATTTACACTCTGTCATACAACCAATATTCGCCAGAAGAACGAACAGCTTCGTGCTCTGCCATGCCAAGTACAATTATCCAATCCAAGGAAAGAATAGCCTTCTGAAGCTGAAATCTGTTTTCATGTACCGGCATGGCATCTATTTTTTCCACAGCCAGCTGCAAAAGTCCCTATTATTATAAGACTTTGGAGCTGCAAGGGACTGAAATTTAAAAGAAAACAGAAAATCTAAGGCAGCAGAGAGCCGGTGATAAAGAAACACTGCCTGTGACCACATCTCAGAGCCGAGAGCCAAACAGAACAAAACATACTCTAAGCTCTTTTCAAAGTGAAAAGAGCAAAAAAACAGCCATAGATGATTTTTTATTACAAACAAAATCGTCTTCAAGACTTATATCCACTAATGAAAATGGAATGCCTGTGAAAATGCATGGTTAGTCATATGTCAGGATCATCAAAAACACCAATGGCACTACTAAAAAAATGTTTAACAATTCTATAGAAGCTTAGTTAGATTTTGCCTAAGGCAGCACATGCACTGTTGCATGCGAGTCTCTAGTAAACAAACAAAAACATGCAAAGGGCTTAGGGCCTCAATAGAGGTGTGGCAGTTCGACGACCGACACACTCGTGTTGACGGTCGGACTGCCGCAACCTTGGCAGTTTGACTGCCCAATTACAACCCTGGTGGGTGGACCCACCAGGGAACCCCTGTCCCCACCAGGAACATGGTTTGTGAATGCATGACGGTGCTCTGGCTTGTAACTAGCCTGGGCGGCCCTGACTCAGCGCCACCTGGCTGATTATAACCCCTCTTTCTGCCAGCCTCTTCGTTGCAGGGAACTCGCCATGAAAAGGCAGGGAGAAAGCCAGTGCCGGGGACCCCCCTCTCCATCACCATGAGAATGCGCAGTCTGCTTTCCTTTGCAGACAGTGGGCATTCCGAGGGTGCTGGAGGGTTAGGATATTGGCATTGGCTCCATTAAAGGAGCAAAGACCAATATTCTAACACCATGCTATTACAATTTTTCCACCGGTCAGCCCGGCAGGAACATTGTAATACGCTCAGTGAGAATGTCACCCCTATGACAGTGGCTTCCTCCCCTTGAGTTTGGTGGTCCCGTGGTGGGACCACCAACTCATAATGAGTGCCAATGCATTAATTGCAATTGGTTGGCTTCGACGTCACTCCCGTTTCCTTGCTGCTCATTGTTAGCTCCTCCTTCTTTCCCAATCTCTTCCTATGTTGATCTGTTCTTTTGAGCATGTAGTACTTACAGCTTCGTGTCTGCGGCCAGTGTTCTTTTACTGGTTGTGCACTTCTTGAGGTACTTTTATTTTCTATTATTTGTGGCCCTCCACAACAGTGCATGTGCTTCCCTTTTCTCACTGTCTGTAGTGCATAGCAGCAAAAGCATTGTGCAACACGGCTGAAAGTAAAGGGAAAAAAGCGCTAAGACGTGGCCAGCATTGACCGCATCATAGGGATTTTATTTTCTTTACATTCAGCCATTTGCAACATAGCTGAAAGTAAAGAAAAAAAGTGCTATGACAAAACTGTGTTATTCATTTGGGAGTAAGTACCCATACATTAAAAAAAAATAAGCACAATTCGGTTAGTCACAACAAAGTTCTGAAATAATCTCTGCTTAACCCATTATGTACTGCACAAACAACAAGCAGTTCCTCAGAGAAATGTGTGCTAGGTTAAAGAAGTACCAAACAACTTCAAGTTAAGAACTCAACAAAATCAAATTCACAAACCGACTTTTTAAAAAAAAGAGAAGTATTGAATCAGCATTTACTTAATTAATTAATTAATTACTTGTCTGGATTTCAAAGTGCTGCAATTGACAAAGCAGGATGCTGAATCTGGTGAGGATCCCTAACAGTCGAATACCTCACTCCGAATTTCCAACTCAAACTAAGGTTTAAATGCCAAAATCCCTGGGTGGGAAAAACTGGCTCATTTAGCTGGCAAAGGTGTTTGGTGGCTGGGGTAACTATCGCTGCCTCGGACAGTTATTATTTTGCCGTCAGATTTAGTCCGTTTTCTTTTGGTACACAAATTCTTCCAGCAGGACATGGCGGAAAGCTGTAGCTGGACGGGGCTCAAGAAGGTGGGATACCATTACCATGATGTCCCTCAAAAGCCTGTTTTTTAATATGGCACAAATCTTTGTGTGGGGAAAACCTGTAATTCCTTCCAGTTTAAGGTGCACCCTCCCAGGGAGGCAACCTCAACACCATGTCTTGGCCCCAGTCCTCCGGCATTCCAAATTCTTTTTTTAAATTATTTCTGGAAAGCCACTCCTGGTGTCTCCCAATGACCGTAGCTCTCAGTGTAGGCTTCCAGGTATCAGATGTCTCTCCAGCCAGTAATCTTCAACTTTCCTCTGCAATCCACACTTGACTTTCCAGGCCATTTTTCTGCAGAGAAGTGAGCGTTTCTGGCTTTGGCATCCTGTGCAGATGACCCTCGATGAAAAAATATACCTGTGTCCTTTAGTCGCCTTTTTCTAGCAGTCAGGTTAAATCTCCTTCTTCATTCTAATCTTCTTCAGGGTCCAGAAATTGTCCAAGTGTGTTACAGTTCCTATTATGAAAGATGACTGCATGTTTGTGACAACAGAACTTCAGAATTTGGGGGTCTGAGTCCTTCCACACCATCAGAAACTATCAACCCGGTTCCTGGCTAGCTCACGACATCTCACCTGAACCCCAACACTACACTACCCTGCACAGAGGAAAGGATAAAATAAGGGGATGAATAAGAGAAAGTGCCCAAATAGAAAGAAAAGAAGAACAAGACATAACAGAAAAAAATAACAAACATATTCTGAACAGATCTTAAAAAAAACAATACTGCCTAATAAGGACATAGCAATTTCATTTGAACAATGTAATCTTGCAATATTATAGGTAACTTAGTTGTCCTCTCAGATTTATTGACTTTGTCTGAATTTATAATTCCTGAGCCCACATGAGTCATATCAAGAGACTCCCCATCAATTTATTTTACTCCCACAGGAGCGTTATGTGACTGAAAACAATCAGAAGAACCAGTCACCCCAAAGCAAAATTTACCTAAAGTGAACTTTTTATAATACTCTCGTAAGCGACAGAGGCATCCAAGCTTTCATCATCATCTACACGCCAAAATAAAATGACTTTTTCTTATTGCTCGATACTGTGTGGTGAATGGCAATTCTCATCAGAAGGCTGGTGGAGCAGCACCAGTAAAGCTGCATTTTCGAGTACAGCAGTCCCAAGATGGCTATGGCTGGAATGTCCCTCTGACTCTTAGAAGATGCATCTCTGACATGATGCTTGGTCTTGCATTGAAAACCTTGTAAATGCTGCATTAACTGAAGCAGGCGCACATTGTACAGACAATACTGTTATATTACATAATTGAACTATGCTGCAGTTAGGTAATTGCTTGGGTGACTAAATGCCACGGGCAGGGAGGTGATGAATGACGATGGCTGGGAGGATACATCTCTTCCTTGCTTAATAAATACAGTAAATTAAGGGAATAGACAGAAAATAAAAATACCTCCTACTTTGAACCAAAGATTTGATAACCAAGTAAGCAAGTGAAGTAGGTGAACACGTCCCTCTCCAGAAGAGCTCCCTTACTTCTTCACCCAAGCAATTATCCATTCATTGTTCTATGCACCCTTAGATATCCACCATTTAAGCTTTACATTCTCTCATCCAGTCTTTCACATTCCATTCCAATCCATCCATCCATATCCACCCATCTATTCATCCATCCACCCCTCAACCCTTTCAATAGTTTTATCACCCATCCATCCATTTACCTGTGCATCGTTACCCATCCACCAATCTTTTAACCCACCCTAGCAATCTTTCACCCAACCATCCTTCATCCAGGCATCCTTTCACACATATGCCCTTTCAGCTATCCTTTCTCCCATCCATGCATCTCATTTCACCCACCTACATATCCTTACACTCATATACCATTTCACCCATCCTTTCTTTTAACAATGCATTCCTCTTTCACATTTCCATCAACCCATCATTTGTGGCATTCATTATAAGCTTTTGTTTGCTGAGTTGTAAATAGAAGAGGCCATTAAGAACTCAACCCCCATATAGATGCTTAAGCGGAAGAGTCACCATGCCATTGCAGTGAGTATACTAGTAATTGTCAATAAGCAAGCAAAGTGACTTACCAGCACCCTCCCCTGCTGCTGCTGGCTCTTCCCCTCCAACCACTATCACATCTAGTGCACTGGTGCTACTGCTAGCCCTGGTAGTCAATATAGCTGGAAAAAACATTACACAGTTTAGAGGTTATTATTTTTTATGAACAAATTCAACAAAATGCAACTGCAACAGATCACAGCAGTTCTATCTTCATCTATCATTCACTTTAGGAATTTTGTTGGTAAACTGTGTTAGAAAAGCCAGGTAGTCACATTAATCCAATAACAAACATTTTGTAATAGGGGGGCAGACCTAAGTCACTGGAGCACAATGTTGGGTTGGAGTAATTGGTCAATTAAGGACATACAGTGAGGGCTTTGTTGGCAAAAGCAATGAATCCACACACATACTACTTTCCAGCTATGCTGCACTGTCATTGAAAATGCTGGTATGGTATACCAGCAGTATGAATTAATGATAATACATACAACACAACACTGGGGGGGTCCAGCATGACCATGGACACTCTCTAGTTTTAATGTTTGAGTGTGAGCAAGAAAAAGAAAGCCTTCCCAAAAGACATACATATAAAAGCTTACTTGGACTTGCAATCTTTACATTAGAGTACCTGTCCTAAAATCTGTTCCCTTAGTCTTACAGTACCAGTCCGCACGATATATCAGGGGAAAGGGAAAGCTTACTAACACAGCAAAAGAAAGCTACTGACTGGTACAAACAGGAGGAAGTCAGCTACAATAACACAAAATATACAAAAAACTATGATCAAGCAGGGATAATAAAAATGTAACAACTTTAGAGAGAACGTAGATGACTAGATAAAAAAATGGAGACAGGCACAGTAGAAAAAGGAAAACAAATTCTAAATGAGGAGAGGTAAAAGTTAGGGAAATAATATATTAACAGGAGGACTTACTGGGGTCAGCAGATCCCCCAGGTGTGGCCCTGGTGGTGGCACCCCCATCTCCCTGACTCGTTTTCAAACTTTCCCTCTTCTTGCCCTTGGCCTCGGCGAGGTGAGGTGAGAAATAAAGAAGAAAAATAAATAAATATATGGTACACTAAATATTTTGACAGGAAAAGGCAAATGCAGCAACATTGTACTTCTCAAAATCAGATTGCCTATGGTAATAGTAACAAGTCAACCTATTCTTAATTCCCAAAAATTAAGCCCTATTCCAAATTTACTAAACCTAAACTACATTTGCAACTACTAATACCCTGCAACAAATGATCTTTGTTCCTCAACCACCTTTGATGGAGCAACTAGTCTCCCTTTACAATGCATAGATGCATTCTACACCTCACTGGAAGATTGCAATTGGGACTGTATGAGTTACAGAAACAAGGGCACAGAACTCTATCTCACTGATATTACTAACAACTGCTACTAGTATCTTTGTGACAGGACAGAGAAGCCTGCATGACTTCTGAAATATTCAGCCCAAGTGAGCACCAACGAGTACATTTAAGTAGCACTGAGCACCTGGCTAGCTGAAACTGGTTCACATAATATTCGTAGTAATGTAAACTTAACTTACCTCTGAGTGTGAGCAGCATGCTATTTGAAAAAAATAGCAGTGTATAATACAACAAATAAATAATTGCTCACTGACCCCCGAACGTCCAGGAAGTTGAGCAGGTCATGATCATGGTACAGAATGTCCACCCATTTGTGCATTAAGTGCTGCTGGGTGTGCTGGACCTCAGTGTGTCGATGCACACAGAGGCTGACCCTCTCCCACAGCAGTCAATGCTCCCACATGGCGTAGCCACTCCCAGACCTGCTGCCTGCGGCCAGCACAGAGGGAAGGTGGTGCTGCACATAGAAAACAAGTGCTGTCAACTCTTCCACAGAAAAAAATGCACAGGCTGCGCCCCTTGGCAGTGCCGACGACTGCAAGGGATGCGGATAGCAGCTGCACTGGCTCCATCAATCCCTTTCTCGTCCTGCTCTACCATGGTGCTGGGTGGTAAAAAAAAAACAAAGAGAAGAAATAGGAAAAGGAACGAAGAAAGGACTAAAGAAGTTAAGGGAAAACCAAAAAGAAGTACCAAAAAGTCACGAAAAACAAAAAATTAAAATAACAAAAATGCAAAAATACACACACACAAAGACACACACTGTTACATTAAAGGAAAATGAGGGGTGGATGAGTCAGACAGGGAAGGATTGAAAAGATTAAGGGTGGATTCAAAACAGGGCCCAGCAATGGCTGCGCGCATGCAAACCACGTAATGATATTTGCATGATGTTTCCAGCGCGAGGACACCCATTGCGCTCCTAAACGTCAAAAACATAGTACGCATGGGTGCGTCAAGCAGCTACACCCACTCACAGAATTCTGAGGAACCTTATGGAGTGCTTGGGCTACTCCATGGAATTCTGTGAGCTCAGCCCAGCCTAATTACAGTATTGTCAGAAACAGGTCCAGTATCTCAGACATTACATTGAGAAAGGAACAAGGAAAGTATAATTAGAGAGGATTTCGGCAATTTTGAAAATGAATCCACCAACTATCCAGAGAGAAGTCTGGATGTTTTTGGGAATGGTGAGCTACTGCTTCCAATATATACCCAACTTTTCCTTACCCAACTTTTTCTTAGTGGTCAGGCTTTTACAGAGACCAACACCCAAGGATGTATCTGATTCTGTACCCTGGGGATGACAAATACTTGTTTGCCCTCCTAGAGCTGAGCGAAAGTCCCTGTTGTGCCCCAGCACTGGGAATGCATGAATACAATGAGTCATTTTGATTTTTCTGCAGTGAGAGGGAGGGCTCAGTGTTTACACAGTTAAATGGAAACAGCAGAGGACCTGTGGCCTACTTCTCTGCTACTCTTTATCCTGTAGCCTCTGTGCTGCCAGGCTGCTTTGAAGCAGTGACAGCTGTCAGTGTCAGTACAGAGGGGTGTGAAAACATAGTTATGGGTCATCCATTAACTGTTTATGTTCCACATTCTGTCACACTGTTGTTGAGAAGGACTAGTACCCAGCATGTGACAGTTAGACATGTTACTAAGGGCCTCATTAGGGCTTTGACGGTCTGAGGACCACCACGTTGGCAATGACAGTCGCACCGCTGCAGGGCCGGCAGTGAAAACTGCCATATTATGACCATGGCGTTGTTCCTAATAGAACACAGCCAAAACGCTGCCAGTATTGCCAGCAAGGGTGGACCGCCGCGGCCGGACTTAGGCATCTTCAGGCCGGTGGGGACCATGTTTCAGCTGGCCATATTACAACCTAGCACACCGCCAGGACTTCTGGGGTGGTCTCACTGCCACGAAAATGCTGGCAGAAACAAGCAACATAAAAGGATATACTCACATTAAGGAGCACAGACACGTCCGTAGCCCCGTGGAACAAACTGAAAGTCTTCCCACTGCTCCTGCTGGCCATACAACTCCAGAACCAGTGACGGCAACAAAGACAACACCTGTAAATACACCTACACACTAGAGGGAAGTCCATTAGTATACACCAACACACAACACACAACCCTGCCACGGCTAGCCACACCCACACTAACGCTAACATACACCCGTACCAACACACAAACACATCTACATACACACACACACACACACACAAACAACACACACCATGGCTAACATGCATGTGTAATACACACACTACCCCGAACACACACACCACCGCCACTGTCAGACACATCCACACACAACACCACCAAGTCACACAACCACAACACCGTCGTAACCACACACATGCATTGGCAGAGAGGCACAACACACACCTCTACAGGAAAACACATTGGCCCTAATCCTGAGTTTGGCGGGCGGCAGAGGCTGTCCGCCAACACTAACCACTGGTAGACCACCATTGCAGTCTGCACACCGCCGGCCCTGCGGTGAACAGGTCCTTAACATTGGCGCCAGCTCGTAATCGAGGCAGCACCAATGTGGCGGTGTGGTGGGTGCAGCAGCACCTGTCGCGCTTTCAACTGCCCATAATTCAGCGCAGTGGAAGGCACAATGAGGCTGTCCATGGGGGCCTCTACACTGCCCATGCCAAGTGCATGGGAAGTGCAGGGGCCCCCAGGGTGCCCCGGAAACCTTCTTTCCGCCACCCTTTGCATGGCGGGGCTACTGTAGGGGACTCGTAATCATGATGGTTGAGTGTCCCACAGAGATCCCCTGCTTGCAGCGCTGCCCTGCCAAAGAGATACCACAGAGACCGCCAGGCTGTTCGCTGGTGGCAACCTGGCGATGTCGGGGGTCCAACCGTGGCTGCTCCACCATGGTCATAATATGGCTGTCGGACCACCACTATGGCGGCAGTCTAACTGCCACAGCGAGTCTGGAGGTCTCAAGGCCACCAGACTCGGAATGAGGACCGTACTTCAGCAACACATAACAACAGCACACAGCCAATGCAAACAATAACACTGCCGAACAACGTGTCACATCACATGCCATGTGATACAAAGTACATCACAGACGCATCACAACACACACATCACCACCACACCATGGCATACAACTCCAACACATCACAAGTCCGTAGCACAACTCAACCACACAACTCATGCTGCCACACAAAAACATCACATACACTGAAGACACACACAAAATTGCACATATAGAACACAAACATCTGGAAGGAAAGGCAGGACAAGTATGTAAACCTCAATACCAATGGGTGACTGGTGCAGATATATAAAAATCATGTCCTCATGATATAAACAAACTATATACAACAGAGGCCTACTGTCCAGTACAATAGTGTCCATTGCCCCAGACAAACTGGGCAGAGGGACTGGCCCCAACTTGACTCCGAACTGCAAAGAGGCCTCCATGTGCCAGCAGCAGCAATGGGGCATGCAGGAACCTCAGGGGTGATGGACGTGGGGGTTTGGGTGGGGGGGTCCTTTGGTTTGGGTTTGGGAGGGGGGTCCTCAGGTTTGGGTTTGGGAGAGGGGTATTAGATTTTGATCTTGGGGGGCTTTCCCCTTCATTTGGCCCTTTGGACGAGGGCCCTTGCCTTTTGGGGTGGTGGTAATCTCTGTAGGGGGAGGTGAAGGGGCATGGCCACTACCAGGGGGGCTATGGGAAGACTGGGAGGTGGAAGGACTCTGTATGGGGAGGGCATGAGGGCACTTGGAGGTAACAAGGACAGGATCAGTGGGAGGGATGTGTCTTGATAGGTGCCTTAGGTGCAGGTGCAAGGGTGGAAGCTATGTGTGTCTGCTGAGTGTCTGTTGGGTTGGTGAGTGTGGGTGTTTAGGTGTCTGGGGAGGGGGGAGGAGATGCAGGGAGATGTCAGGGTGTATGTGTGAGTGTCTGTTGGGGGGGTGGTGCCAGCAAGTAAGATGGATGTGCTGCATGTGGGGGTTTTAGTAGTAGTGGTGAGTGTGCATGTGGTGAATGGGGTGGATAATGCAGCTCTGCTATTGTGGTGACGGTGGGCATTAGAGGACATGTGGATGGGTCGGGAAGTGTTGATGTGATGAAGGCAGGTGTGAGTTGTGTAGGGTAGTGACTGTGATGAAGGAGGTGGGGGGAGCCTGTGTAGGGAGTGAATGTTGTTCTGTGTGCATATGTCTGTTGGCTGTGTGCATGCCGGTGGTGGGACTTGTGGTGCCTGTGTTTGTCTTTGCGAACCGTGTCTTTGCGAACCGTGGCGAACCGATGAATGCTGGTCTGACTGCGTGCCCTGGATGGGTATGGGGAGATGGGTGTGGGATTGGGCACAGGTAGCTGGAGGGGGGGACGGGTGATGAAGGGACACTGGCTGCCATAAATGAGGAGGCCAGAGCCTGAAAGGATCTCTGCAGGCCAGTCAGGGCACTGTGAATGCCTTGCGGGAAGGCATTGGTCTGCTGAATCTATGATGCCAGACCCTGGACAGCATTCACAATGGTTGACTGTCCCACAGAGATGGACTTCAGGAGGTCAATAGCCTCCTCATTGAGGGCAGCAGGGCTGACAGGGGCAGAGGTGCCTGTGACGAAGTAGACACCCACCCTCCTGGGTGAGCTGACACAGGCAACTGGGTGGGGAGCTAGCAGGGAGGGTTGTGCTGCGAAGGGGGGGTGGCAGACAAGGATGGTGCTGGGTTGGTCCAAGATGGGCCCACCACCGCCAGAGAGCATCCATTGGAGGAGGAATCCCAAGAGGATGTTGTAGAGCTGGTCTCCTCCGTGGCACTCCCCTCGCCCTCCATCCCACTGGTCTCCTCAGCTGGACTCAGCCTCATGGGTTCTGTGGCCTGCAGCTTCCCCACTCGCCGGTGCCCCTTCTCCTTTGCCTGATGATGCTGATGCACACTAAGACAGAGGAGAAGTGAGAGGGAGGGTGCGAGAGAAAGAAAGAGTACAATGGGTCAATACCTACACATCATTCACACAGACTACCTTTAGATAGTATTGCTCAACTTTGGGAAATCAGAGGAGAAACAGAAGCTATGCACTGTAATCCAAATAATGTGGTGCCATTGGCACTTTTGATTACATTAATGGTCATACAATGCACAGTAGCACAGTACTTGGCACACACCAATTGTCGTTTACAGAGATCTACCCTGCTCTCCTTACTCTACTGATTCCTGCATGGCAAGGTAGCATGCCAACGAATCCATCAACAATGTAGCCAGTAACATTTTGGCCCCTGCAACCATCTACACCTATAGTCTGAAGACGCTGATGGAGATCATACCAATTACCTCTGTCATAGACTATTAGTGATGTAATGAACTGACACCTCAGGTATACTGATGCTGATGGAGCTGGTCATCCAAAAGATGACAAATGTTAGGAGACAATATCCAAAATTTAAGTTCCTTCCCACATGAGTCACTGTCTGCATTGTAACTACTGCCGGGAAGGGGTGTCTCATAAAGGGAGAGGTGGCGCACAAAGTACTTAGGATAATATTGGTTTAACACATTAATCTACAACGGTGCACTACAGTGGGGATTACACCCTCAAATCCCCCACATTAATTTGACGAGTCAGTCAATTAAACATATAACAATACTGTGGCACTCGTTGCTATCATATTATACTAAAATGTGTCTGATGTCAGTTATTAACATTGATTAATCTACCAACAATAGCAAAAACCTCTTTAATGTCACATTATTTACAAAAATTAATCAATAGTATGACCAAAGAAAGGCATTGACATTCATATAACTAACTGCAGAGATTATTTTATCATAAGATCTTGTTCCTATCTTAATTTCTTGTCACATACTTCCCTCAAAACAAAATATTAGTCAGAACTAAATCCGATGAATTAGTCCATGATTTTATTCTAAGTATAAATCACATCATATCTCCACTTGTGAGTTTTGTATCTTCCCACAATGTTCAGGTGGTGTGTCTCGCTGACCAGTACATCTCACAAGTGATTGCCAAGTTTCCCAGATCTGTGCATGACTCCTACATCCTGAGAAACAGCAATGTGCCACACATGATGGCACAACTACAGAGAGAGAGGGCCTATCTCATTGGTTTGTATCCAATAGTATGTGTGCAACTGTAATGACATATTTCTTCACATTCTACCCTGTGTCTCTACCGGTATTGGGATAGGTCCAACCTTTGTGCACACAATGACTCTGGCTATCCTTACCTACCGTGGCTGCTGACACCAGTGAGATATCCAACAACAGATGGTGAAAACCGTTTCAATGAGGCCCACGGCAGGATGAGGCGTGTCATTGAGAGGACATTTAGCCTGCTAAAGGACAGATTTCGGTGTCTATACTTCTCAGGAGGTACCCTGCTCTACAGACCACTGAAGGTCTGTCAGATCGTATTAGCCTGCTGCATTCTTCACTATCTGGCTCTAAGACGTCACATACCATTACTGGATGTTGAGGAGGTAGCAGCTGGACCTGTGGCTAATGATGGTGACATAGACACTGATGAGAAGGCAGATGATGAGGATGTAGCTTGCTTTAGGACAGAGTTGATCCTACAATACTTCCAATGATCTACAGGTATGTGTCAAATGTCTTGTATGTGAACTATACTCCTGTCTATCTTGTGACAGAGCTCATCCAGGTGTGTGCCATCAGTGGAGGTGTATAAGTGCAGCTATCCTTCTCCATGGGTTTGTGACAATAACATATTGCCCATCAGGGGAGGTTTCACTGTTCATGTCAGTGCTTTGTTTACTGAGCTGTTGACTGCCATCACATCTGCAAGGGAATGGCCATGATGCATGGTACCAGTAATACAGTGTAAATTGCTAAAGGTATGGCAACCAAGGTTGTGTCAACAGTATAGCAACTTATCCTCACTGTACACAATGGACGGATATGGTAGGTAACTCATTTTGATAGTGGAACTCGCCTTTAGTTGGATCTGCTATGGTCGTTTGTGTTCATGTGCCACTTGGGTACTCGGACTAAGGAGGACGACAATGTACTGCATGTGTGATGGCTGGGCAACAGTGACTCCTATTGTGATGGTTGTCCCTACCTTGGTGTATTTGCAGGTAATTCGGGTGGTGCCACTCTGGTTTCTGCCTTGTTCGGTGGCTCCCTTGACACAGGATTTGAGGATGAGTCTGTTCTACTACCAAACTTGCTACACATGCCTCCCCCTTCTGTCCATCTTACAGACTTTTGCTGGTCAATGGTTTAAGTAAGCTAACATATTGTACAACAGTTAATTCATACATGCTACAATAAAGACAGGCAAGCAGTAGCTGTGCTCAATGGTGTTTATTGTGATTTACAAGTGCAATGGGTGATGAGTGGGGTCATTGTGGCTGAAATCATCAGAGCAGTTGGCCCAGCTGCAGGTAGTGCAGGTCCAGTATTCAAGGACCATGGGGAAATGGAGAGATGACGGTGGGCAGTCAACAGGGTGTGTCACTGGCACACAATGGAGAATGTTCAGGAGAGTCTAATTTCTTGGCAGTGGTCTTGGTCTTGCCATCAGCTCCTGCAGAAAGTCTGGATGGATGACCTTATTTGTGGGGGGTTCCTCAGCTACAGAGGAGGGGTGCTAGTGGCCTGTGGGTCCTCTGGCAGGGCCTCCATTCCACTAGCTGACGCAGAAGTGGATGTCACAGATGGTATGTGGTTAGTGAAGGGATCTGCTTGTAAGAGGAGGACGCATACTGGGTGGATGTGAGTACCTTTACCACCACTTCAAATGGAGGCTATGGTGGCATTATGAGTGTGCCACTGCTGCATAGCCTCCTGGTGGTATTCTCTCTGCAGCCTCTGATTCTCCTGGAAGGTGGAGAGTACCTGGCCCATCTTGTCCTGGGATTGCTGCTATGCTCCCAGGACTTGAGAGATGGCTTCCTGGCCAGTCCTTTCCCTTGGGGGATCCATCCCTTGGCCTACAGGTACCCACTTGCTCTGGACCCCTGTGCCTGTGCCACTGGCACGGTGTGCCCACTCCCAGCTACACCAGGACCTTCATCGTCTTGGGTGTGAGGGGTAGACTCGGGTCTCTGTACTGTGGGGCACACTGCTGTTTGAACAGTCCTTGGGACACAGGTTTGGGGATGAGGGGTTGCCTGTGTTGTTATTACCACAGGGGTGGGGGACTGAGATGTGGGCAGGGTGAGGCTAGTGGTGGTGGACTGACCAGATATGCCAGCTAACTCATCAATGTCCATACATCCACAGCTGAAGTCCTCACTGGGGCCTTCATCCTGGTTCGGGCTGTCTGTCTCTGGTATCCTCTGCAGGGTGACAGCGGCAGGGGTGCCTGTGGATGAAGAGGGGGAGAGTTAAATTGTGGAGGTGTACTTGTTCATATCATTATATGATGCATATAGTGGCTTGACCAGCTTCCCTGTGATGGCAATGACAGATGCGGCACTGCCAACATTGTTAGTGGCTGATGGATTGTGGAATTGGTTCCATGCTCCATGGAGGGTTGTGGATTGTGGATAGCATAGCTCTCATTTCCATGTAGTGGTACTCAGTTGAAGCATCCAGTAATTGTAGCTGGTGCAATGGTTTTAGGTGCAGGTGTTCCACTGTTAAGTGGGACTGGCAGCTTTTCATGTGTGGGGAGTCATGCATTGTGGGAGTTGAGGTGCTTGCCATTGTGAGTGCTATCAGTGCAATAGGGGTGGACTGTGTGGGGTTGGTGGCAGTGGGGTGGTGTGGCATGCAGGGGTGGGGTATTGGGTGATTGGATGGAGGGAGAAAGTGTGAGGTGGGTTGAATTAGGGAGTGATAGGGTGGTGGGGACGCATGCTGTATAGGAATCATTGGTGGCAGGGGAGTGTTAATGAGTTACTGGACTCCAGTTCTCCAATTATTCCAGTCAGGCCCTCTGGATGCAGTATGTCCAAGACCTTCTCCTCCCACAATATAAATTCTGGGGAAGGAGGTGGGAGCCCACTGCCAGTCTTGTTGATGGCAATGTGGTGTTGTGATGCCATGGTACGCACCTTCCACAGTAGGTTGTTCCACCTCTTCCAGATATCCTTCCTTGTATGTGGATGGTTGCCCACTGAATTGACCCTGTCTACAGTCCTCTGCCATAACTCCATTTTCCTTGCTATGGATGTATGCCATTTCTGTGCTCCACCCTGAAGATTTCATCAACTATGACCCTCAACTCTTCGTCTGTGAATCGTGGGTGCTTTTGAGGGGACAGTGAAGTGGATTGTGTGAGGGAGGTGTTGTGCACAAGGGTGATGTGTTTGGTGCTTGATGGGATGTGTGGGGGGTTTTGGTTGGTGTGGTGATTTGTTGTGGGGGTTGGGTGCAGTTGTGCTGTGTGTGACATGTGTGTATGTGCCAATGATGTACATATACTATATATTTGGTATAGCAGTATCTCTGGGTCTGTGTAAATCGTTCCTGTTGCAAAGGATTGTGGGATGTGTGGGGGTGTGTTTTATAGTCGTGTGTGTGGGCGTGTCTGATGTGTGAATGTGTTTCAGGTATGGGGTGTTCGTACTGTCCAGTGTGGCTTTGGGTTCTTTTGGAGGTGTATTTTTGATCACGGCAGGACCTCTGTGTTGATTTGTTGGTCATATTTTGGAGGGCAGAATGTTGTCGGTGTGGCAGTGCTGGTGGTGGGACCACCTCACTCACGCCCTCGGCCGGCCTTGTGGTATTAGATTTTTGGTTGTTTTTGGCCGATCTTCTGTCTGTGACTCATTATGGGCTAAATTAGGCATGCATAGTCCATGTAGTGTCTATTTGATTTGGACGATTTGGCTCTTAATCGTTTTGGGACACAATGGTTGACTCAATGAGACAGAAATACTTTACTTTTCTTCTGACAGCTAATACGATATTTGGATGAATGACAACACTTATAAAACGGAGGTGATAGGACCCGATATTATTTGGAGAATTTTTGGCAATTATCAGGTATAGCTTGTGGATATTGTTTCTCTATATGTTGCATTCACACTTTTAGTTTCCTAATACCACCCGATGAATTCCATGTATTATTCCACATGTGTGTGTGTGGTATGTCACAAGCTCACATGGGAGGTGGTGTGTCTTACACAACATGGACAAACATCTGTTGGTGTAGACTTACACGGGTTTCTCTAAGTTTCAGCTCTCTAAGGGGAATATTGGTTATGATGAAGGGTATAATGTTATTTTTCAATGATTTATTATTTGTGTTTACAATGATGTACATTGATATGTCTTTTCACTCTTTAACTATGAGCTTTGAAGAAATTCAAAAGTGTTTTGGTTTCCATATTCACGGTGCTTGGTGATGGAATATTATATTGTTCTATTTGGGTTAATCGATTTTGTAATGGGATTGTTTTTTCTAATAATGTTTTTTAGCCTGATGAAGTCAATGGTTTACTTCCCAAGACGAAACATGTTTTGGCTCAATCAAAATTGAGAACATTTTCTAGATCATAAAGAAGGACTGGAGTTTTGTGTGGCTGAATTAAATTGAAAAAATGGCTGAACCACACAGAAGTACTGGAGTGTTGTACTTTAAGATGCTATAATGATGGACTTAATCAAGATATGTGAATCTGGATAATGAGTTTTTTCTGAGAAGAACATTTATCTACATATTGAGAACTTGTGATATAGGAGAAATTATGTTTTACTATTGTTTTAAGCGTGTGCTTTACTGTGGATTCTAGTTGTCTGACAGTCATTGCCTGTTCAGGTTTTGGGAATGAGGGTGTTTTTTCCCCTATAAGAGCACCGTTTATTTGATATTGTAAGTGATAATACTTTGTCAATTGAGTCTTTGAGATATCTCCTTAGGAAGACTCCCCTCATATGTATTCTTCCCTTAGTTGGGTTTTCCCTTTTGTTTATTTTAGGGTATTTAGATTAACTTAGAGTCTCATTACGAGTTTGGCGGTCCATGCACCGCCATGGGGGCAGTGGTGGTCTGACCACCATTGGTTTGGAGGTCAGACCAGTGTATTACGAGTCCTGTGGGACTATAAAGCAAGGTAGCGCAAACTGCTGCAGTGACGAGGTAGCACAAACAGGCCAGCGGAGCCTGTGTTTCCGCGATTATGCGGTTGCATACCGCTAAACATAAACAGAGAATATAAAGGGAGCAACTTGCCTGCAGACAGGCTTAAACTTCCTGTGCCACCATGAAGCCAATCACACATGTCCTGCCATTGTTACTCATTGAAGGTGCACAAAATCCACGCAGCCATGGACGCAACAGATGGTAAGTACACACACATACCTGTGGTATGCCACACATTTGGCATGAAAATGTACAATGGAGAAAGAGGCCCTAATTATGACCTTGGTGGTAAATACTGAATACCGCTGTGCTGACTGCCGCACCATTCTGCCGCGGAGGCAGTTACTTCACCAGTACTATGCCCACCAAATAATGACCCACAAATCACCACAGTGGACAGTCAACATCGGTAAACCATTGGCGCCGAACACCGCCGCGGCGGGTATGTCCACCCAAATTGAAAACAAGACAACATTGGCCAGAACCAAAAACCCACACCTGACACAAATACTCAAACCCCACACACCCACCAACAGCTCTATAAAACACACATCCACAGTCCTTTGCTAACACGAGAAGACGGCTTCACTTTGCAGAGCTAATCCAAAAGAGAACTACACACACATATCACAATTACCAATTCATCCAACACGCACCACACACCACACACCCCACCACATCACCCTCTGCACAACGTACACACACCACACAACATTAATTTCCCCACAAAGGCACCCCTATTTCAACAATGATGATTTGGGTGTCATGGTTAAGGAAATAGTCAGGGTAGAGCCACAGCTGTTTGGAGTACAGGTCCAGCAGATATTAATTGCTAGGAAAATGGAGCTATGGTGGAGGATTGTGGACAGGGTGAACACCGCAGGACTACATCCCCGCACAAGGGATGACACAAGGAAGAGATGGAATGACCTAGAGGGGAAGGTGTGTTCCATTGCAGCAAGGCACCTGCTCACTATCCAGAGGACTGGTGGTGGACCCCCATGTCCTTCCCCACAGCTGACAGCGTGGAAGGTTCAAGTCTTGGCAATCCTGCATCCTGAGAGACTCATTGGAGTAGCCGCAGGACTGGATACTGGTGAGTCAACATTTCCTACCTATCATCGCCCCATACCTGCATGCCACCACCACCCCTCACCCCTCACCCTGACACCCATCAACCCACTCCATCCCACTCAGTGCACCACCACAATTACAAAAATGAAATCTCAAACCCTCCATGCCATACCCACTGCATGCACACCCCTTCCAGCCCTGCATGTACACCCACCACCAATGCATGCACAGCATGGAGAACTCACAATCCCACAGTCCATCACTATACACAAACAAAAGTGGCAGGGCAACAGCAATAATATAGTGGAAGCTAGTGATGCAGAATATGTCACAGACATGTAGCATAATACACCACTTACATCCTTGCAGGTGCCCCAGGGAATCTCAGCGGTGAGGAGGTGCCACGGCTACCCAGTCCCCCACCAGAAGATGCCCCCAGTGATGACAGCAAATCTGGAGCTCTGGATCTGGATGAACTCCCTGGCCTATCAGGGACCCCTGGTCAGTCGGCTACCAACAATAACAGGACAAGATGGGTCAGGTGATAAACATCATGCAGGAGAACCAGCACCTACAGGGGAGCACAACCAGGATATCAAGCAAGAATTGCAGGCCCTGAACACCAACATGGTCTCCATTGCAGGGGTGCTGGGTGACATGGCCAACATCATGAGGGACTACACAGCACACTAACGGGCCCCTTCC
This sequence comes from Pleurodeles waltl, assembly GCF_031143425.1. Classification (NCBI taxonomy): domain Eukaryota; kingdom Metazoa; phylum Chordata; class Amphibia; order Caudata; family Salamandridae; genus Pleurodeles; species Pleurodeles waltl. Next base: position 224,781,658 of record NC_090450.1, on the reverse strand, counting down.
ACTAACCGGTGTACTGACCAGCCCTCCACATCTGCTGCAGCTAGTGGACAGGAGGCCCTGCCACAGCACAGGACCCACAGGCCACCTTCCCCCATCCCTCTACAAAAGGTGAACCTCCCCGCAAACGGTCCCTGTGACCCAGACAGACACTAGGGACAGTTGCCAAGACCACCGCCAGGAAATGAGTCCCTCCTGAATGTCCCCCTTGTGTTCCACTGTGTCACCTTGTCCACTTTGAACTGCCATTGCTCCCCTTCTTATGGCCCCTTGGACACTAGACCAGTGCCACAAACAGACTGGCCCACTGCACTGGACTATTCCCAACTATCACCCAACTCTTTTGCACTTTGCATTGTATAACATTTTTTAATAAACACCTTTGGACACAACCTGAGTAATAGTGCTTCATCTGAAGGTAATGTACAATGTAATGAACTGTAATGAACTGCATGATTCTTTGTAGATGTTCAGTAATATATTTCGATCCATCCTACAAATGTGTCTCAGCAGTCTGTACACATCACAGCATTACTCTGTTGTAACCACAACAACATCTGCAATAAGGGAAGGCATAGGTGACAGTCAGGTGGAATGCAAAAGTAATGACTGGCATTATGCTACAGCCACACAGTACAGCACTGACATGGAGAAATGCTTAGTTCAACAGTCTTACCTGAGTGTCATTAGAAGTACTGCTGTATCATATGTGTCCTGTTATCCACATCCTCTTCCTCCTCCTCAATGTCCTCACTGTCCACTGCTGCCACAGCTGCATTCCCACCCCCTTCCTCCTGCAGATAGGGCACATGGTGTCTGAGGACCATATTGTGCAGCATGCAGCACACAACAACAATCCTCCATACCTTCTCAGCGGAGTAGCACAGAGATCCACCTGTCAGATGGAGGCACCTGAACCTGGCCTTCAGGAGACCGAAGGTCCTTTCAACAATCCTCCTGGTACGTCCATGAGCATCATTGTGCCTATTCTCAGCTCCTGTACTTGGATCCCTAACTGGGGTCAGGAGCCAGGACAGGTTTGGGTAGTCGGAATCACCTGCAAGAATTGAGGGAAACACATTAGCCTTGCACAATGGCATGGGGAATGACTCCTGAAGGTATATACTGACATACATTGGGTGGGGACTCAGGTTGACCTGTAATCCACGCTCTGTGCCTCTTTAGTTGTGCCATCAGCTGTGAGACACTGATATTCCTCAGGACAAAGGCATCATACACTTACCCAGGATACTTGGCAGTGATGTGGGACATGTACTGGTCAGCAAGGCACACCATCTGGACACTAAGTGAGTGGAAACTCTTCCTATTCCTGTACATTGGTTCATTGGCCCTGTGGGGGGGGACTAAGGCAATATGGGTCTCATCAGTGGCCCCAATAACATGTGTCATATGTCCGATTGCATAGAATCCAGCCTTCTCAATGGGTAAATCATCTACCTGGTGGAATGCGATGTAGCTGCACACAAGTTTGAGCAAGGCTGCCAAAACCCTTGCAAGCACAATAGAGAACATTGGCTGTGACATTCCTGCATGCAAGCCCATAGTCACCTGGAAAGAGCAAGTTGCCAGGAAATGGAGCACTGACAGTACCTGCACAAGACGGGGTATTACTGTGATGCAACGGATAGTAGCAGGTAGCAGATCAGGCTCCAATTGTGTACACAGCTCTGTGATTGTGGCCCTGTCCAGACAATAGGTGAGTATAATGTGCCTGTCCTCTAGTGTAGCCAAGCCCACTAGGGGTCTGTACATGGGTGCTTACCTCCTCCTCCTATTCTTCCTCTGGGGGTGGTACCTAAGGTACTAAAAAGTTAGAAGGGAGTGACAACAGGAATCAAGAACACACTATAGCAGCGTACACAGAGCATTCGTCTATGTTAGACAGTGGAATTGTCTAGGTGTGTACACTCAACTACAATGACGCACTTATTAATCTGTACATGTGCACTAGCATTAGAAAATGGCAACCATCTGTCCTGTATGCAGGGACAGGTGGAAATGACCTCACCCTGCCAGAGTTCGCGTCATGGTCGGTGGCGGTCTGCACCACTGTGCAATTCCTCATTGGCTAACATGGCCCTCTATGGAGTATGGGAACTAATGATGATCAACGCTTGCGGTGATGGTGTTCACTGCCGCGGACCTGACCGCCATTTTATTTCTACTACTTCACTTGATTCCTGACTTTCCACAGAACGACATCTCCACTGTGCGTGCTGCTGTGACCTTTGTCTGGAACCTGCCGTGGCACGTGCAAAAGGGAAAAGGGCCCCAGCCTTCACATCAGAGCGGTTGGAGAGGCTCGTGGATGGGGTCCTACGCCTGTATGGGCAGTTGTATGGGCCTGCAGACCAACAGGTGAGGGGGCTCCCTGGTGGTGGCGGACCCCTCTGGGACCACCCCAGCTACAGGTTCAACTGCCACTCCCGTACCAGCACCGCCCTCCCAGTAGCCCTCCACTGAATTGCTCCTGCCCGCTCACCCGGGAGGGTGGGCATCTCCTTCATCCCAGGCACCTCAGGCCCTGCCCCAGTTAGCCCTGCTGCCCTCAGTGAGGAGGCTATTGACCTCCTGAGATCCACCTCAGTAGGGCAGTCGACCATAGTGATTGCCATCCAAGGGCTGGCATCCCAGATGCAGCAATGTCTTCCTGGAGGGCATTCACTGTGGCTTGTTTCAGAGATTGTTTCAGGCTCTGGCCTCTCCACTGACGGTAGCCAGTGTCCCTGTTTCTTCCAAACCTCCTCCAACTACCACTTCCCAGTCTCCTAATCCCAAACCCATCAAACTCACACATTCAGACAAGCATGCACACAATACATCTCACAAGACAAACACAGGCAGCACACTTCAGTCCACAAGCACTTACACAGCCAACACACAGATGCACACACAACATCATCCACTGCCTCCATTGTCCCCCCCTCCTCCTCCTCCCTAACAGTCACAGGCGCACTCACACCTGCATGCACTGCATCAACAGTCTCTGAACTTGCCACCTGCACAGCCTTGGCCACAGTCACCACAACAGCAGACCCGCAGACCGGCAGCCATGCAACCCATGCACCACTTTGGCAGTCACCAGCACCTCATGTAGCACACCAACCTCACTTGCAGACACCACCACAACATCCATCCACACATCCTGTTTGCCCTCCCCACCCTGTCTGCAACCCCTCCAAAGACACACAAATTTGCGCACTCAGACCCCCAAAAGACATCCACCTCACGCATGCACACTGTCCATGCAGCTGCACCCAAGTCTAGCACACCTCCTCCTCCTACAACCACTCCCTTTACCTCCACTTCCATCCCTCCTCCCACATCCCGCCCCATTGGCCCTAACAAGCTTTTCTTTGGCTGCATTGACCTCTTCGCTCCCCCTCCCCAATTCTGCCTGTTAGAGGAAGGTTCCAGCCCCCCAGCCCAGTACCTCAAGCACCCAGTCTGACACTGTTCCTCCCCAAAAGTCTCCAGCTGCCACTAATGGGCACATGAGTGCGATGCCGGCCCCTGCACCAACAACACTCCTCCGTCCCCAAAACGGAGGGCTAAAATACCGCCCCCTCTCAAACAGACAACCAAGACCATGGAGTCACCTCAAAAACTTAGGGCCAAGAAAACCGCTCCCAAAACAAAGGCCAAGTGGACCCCTCACAAAACAAAGGCCACGGAGGCCCCTCCCAAGACAAAGGCCAAAGAAGCCCTTCCCAAAAATAAGGCGACGGAGCCCCATTCCAAGACAAAGGCCAAGGAGACCCCTTCAAAACTAAAGCCAAGGAGGCCCCTCCCAAAACTAAGGCTAAGGAGGCGCCTCCCAAAACTAAGAAAAAGGAGCCCCATCCTGAACCAGAGGCCAAGAAGCACCCTCCAGAACCAGAGGGAAAAGTGCCACCTCCAGAACCACTGGGCAAGGAGCCCCCTCCAGAACCAGTGGACAAGCAGCCTCCTCCAGAACCAGAGGGCAAGGAGCCCCCTCCATCACAAGGGCAAGGAGCCCCCTCCTGAACCAGTGTGCAAAGAACCCCCTTCATCACCAGAGGCCAAGGAGCCCCCTCCCTCACTAGAGGGCAAGGAGTGCCCTCAATAACCAGAGGGCAAGGAGCCTCAGTGGGGAAGGAGCCCCCTCCAGAACCAGTGGGCAAGGAGCCCCCTCCAGAACCAGTTGGAAAGGAGCCCCCTCCAGAACCAGAGGGCAAGGAGCCCCTTCCAGGTGAGAAGCCCCCCCTGCACCCTCCCCACCCCGCCCCCTGAGGTGTCTGCCCATTTCCAACATGATGCGCATGAACAGTGGAGTCCTGATGTTGTCAGGAGTCAAGTTGGAGTTTGGACTTTGCCCTGTGGGCATTAGAGACTTTGAACTGGCCTTTGGGCCTGCATGTAAATATGCAGTTGGATATGTTTTTGGATTTCAGATTTCGGATTATCATCCAACAGGATTACCGTGGTTGGAACAGAGGTATGTGTCCTGGCTTTCTTTGCTCCTGGGTCCTATTACTATTGATTTACTCTGCAGCTATTTCTGGGTGTGTGTAGAGTGTGTTGTGTGTGTGTGTCACTCTCCCCTCCTTCCCTCTCTACCTTGTGTGCTGGGTGGATGTACCCACCATTGTCGTCTTCGTCGGCTCTGGTGTGCCAGGATGGCCATGGCACGGGACAGCATCGGGAAGACGTGCAGTTCAGGTTCCATGGCGGCCGCGGACTCCTCTGTGTCCCTGGAGGTGAGTGTCTCCTTTTATATGATGTGTTTCCGCCAGGCTTTTGGTGGCATTGCTAACACCCCGGAAATCCTAGCAGTCTGCTATGTCATAATATGGTGAGCGGATCCTTGTCTTCCGCCTGCCTGTAGGTGGTTACCGCTGTGTTCATTGGTCATATTGTGCTGGCAGTTGGTGTGGTACATTGGCTGTCTATCGGAGGGATCACCATCATGATAATTATTTGGCGGTCATTACCACCGGCCTGGCGATGGTACTACCACCGTTGCTGGTGTGGCGCTCTCCTGACCGCCAAGATCATAATGACCACCATAGTGTACAAATTGACTTGGAGATATGTCCCCAAAATCCACAAAACAATGAATCAGGAAGCCCCAGTGAAATCACCACTAATGTCTGGCACCCCTTACAATTAAATATTCCGATTGCATCAGTAGGTGCCATTAGTCCTTTGAATCTTTGAGAGGCCCAGATATTGACAAGTCCCAGTAGAAGGCCTTCAACATGTTGCCCAATGGGAAGAAACGTCACTGTCTCCATTTTGGTCCTGCCAACCCAGATGTCCGTGGATGAATGGTTGTACCAAACCACATGTGATTTCAACATAACTGCAAGTTACTCCATGATGCATGCAAACAGTCCCCAGTACGCATGCACAGTGCTTTGCTACATAATGCCACATCAATTGCCTTGAAATGCACACTGTGGCTAAAAAATCTAGTCATACATGTCTTGCAGTTGTAAATGCCAATTCTGATGCAATGACAGCGGAGGATATGTGTCAGACAACAATCAATGGTGACACACATATATATGAGGGGAATCCATGAATCATCCCAGAAACACAGGGAGACTATGCATGAAACAGCAGCGTACACATTTTGTCATAAGAGAAATGGACACATGCTAACATAAGCACACGGAATGTTGGTAACAGTGATGGCACACAAATCATGTCAAGGGACATTCACCACTTACAAGGGGAAGTATTGATCTACTGGTGACCCAAAGAACAATGTATGCTCTGTCACATGTATGATGGCCATCTTCACATTACAGATGGTAGTGAGGCACAAGCACCCGTCACACCCTCAAGACAAGTAGCCTCTGGGTGGCAGATGCCAATATACTAATTTGACCAGACACATGGCTGAGGACAGTAATCAATCACTTCCTTTCCTTTTGCCTTTTACATTGATGAGTAGGGGTCTGTTTCATAGGATTTATACACACTATACGAGCAAACAGTGCTTGATTGATGAATGCACACAGCCATATGTTGTCTCTGGAGAGCAAATTGTTTGTGGATTGTGCACAGTTGTGTCATAGGTCCCTGGGTCAATAGGCAAGACACATCAGTATACAACACATGACATATTTACACAAACAGTCACTCATCTACTATGTCACAAATTATGTAGCCCTAATTGTCAGGGAGAACTGTCAGAACCTAAAACAATAACTTGGCAATGTGACAGGCAGGAATATGCCCTGTACTCATCCCCTTGTGACTTCTGTGCTCCCCTCAAAGACTCATCAAGGTCTGGGTAGGCCACCACCAGAACGCAGGCCATTGGGGGGTCATGGTACAATGTGTGCCCCACCCATGTTAGGAGGACAGCTCCAGCTGGATCTCTGCTATTGTCCGGGCCCTGCTTCTCAGGTCCTCCCACCTCTTGCGACAGTGAATGCTCCGCTAGCTGTGGCCCTCCAGGGTCCACACGTTCCAGGTGATGGCTCTCCATATCTTCTTCATCTGATGGGCGTTTACCTGCAGGGATGCAAAAGACAAGTAAGAGATTACAATTATAAGTTTTGGCACAAATGGTTGAGTCACACACATCAGAAACACCAAGCTAGAAATGTTCAATTTGTTAACACACTACAAGTGTAAAGCACACAAGCCAATAAGTACAGGGACATGACCACAGACATATATATCCATCTTCATGATTAAGCAGGCCTACTGAAATCAGGTAGCCCATGCTCCAGCAACATGCACTGTGATGTGAGCCACAATTAAACACAACACACATATGTGGCTTCTGAAGGGTAAACTCCTAAGCCCTAATTAGACCAAGATATTCACACTCTGTGAGATTGACTCACTGCATACTATCTCGACAGACAACTGTAATATACAGGCTTCACCCTTACACTTGAGTGACAATGAAGGGGCTGGCAAGGTGGATACCGAAAGTGTCTTCATTGTGCATGTGTGAACACGTCGCCTACCAAATGCAGACTCATGCCACTTCAGATGGTGGGTTCTGTGGTATGTACCTGCACTACAGAACACTCCTTTGGACATATGTGTCTATCCTACTGAGATGACATCCATCATACAAAGGTATTCATTGTGCAGTTTTTGCTGTGTGGCCAAGGTGCTGACTCACATATCATGGCCTCCCGGGAATCAACACACTGCACTGTGGGACTGTCATCACATTGACAATGATGCATAATGCATATATGAACTACTTTTGGGATGTACCTCAGTATCCATTCCTAATTTAGTCAATGAACTGAGGCATTCAGGGCAAGTTTTGTCACCAGAGTATCATATTGTCCACATGTCTGGACCTAATTGTGTACAGGGTGTGGGCACAGTGCCACAGTCACATTGCCACAGTGACTCTACCCTAGACTGGACTATGTCCCATATTAGGAGTAGGCCTGGGCAGAGTGCACAGAGTTCTGCTTTGTAAAACTCCACAAAAGGACCAAAAAACAAAAACTGCACCACGCGCAGCACAAGAGGGCATTGCTTCTTTTCTGCCGCTCAAGTAGGTGTTCTACTTGAGCGGCAGCTTCCTCAACACAAACGGAAGGTTTCTCAATGCGTTGAGAAATCTCGATGGGACATGGTCTGGAGTATAATTTTCCTTGGTCACGCTCACCAACTTAATATTGGCAAGTGTGAATGAGGAAAAAACTCCACTAGGTGGAGTTTTTCAGAACTCCACACACTACGCAGAGTGGGAAGAACTCTACAAACTCCTTGAGCAGAGTGGAGTTCACTGCCCACCCCTAACTGGGAGATACATTTGACAGGCCCTGGTCTCTGCAGACTAAGCATTCAGAACCTACATGCCACTCCATTTCCATAACTTCCATGCATGACAGTGCATCATGTGGCCATCAGCAATTTGGTATGTGGTGTGTATGGCAACCTGAAGGGCAAAGTGATCCAGGATATGGATTTCAGACTGCAGTTTGGCAAGGCCAAAGGTGAGTTGAAGGATCAGTGGTACTATCCACATTTCTTGCAAGATCCTTAACCAACTCATGCAAGATGCATAAACAGCTCATGCTGTCATGCACATACATGTTGTCCGACATCTACAAGAATTGTGAAGAAAGAGATGTCATTGGATAACAGTAGGGTATCCTTACCTAGTTATGTGCATCCAACACAAGGAGATCGAAGACCTCAAAAACCTCACACAACACAATGTGACTGAACTAAACATATAGTTCTGGTGACCAATGCCTCCACAATGTACATCCCATTGATGCCAGACAGAGTGCAACAATAGGCACGCAAGAAGTATAACTGGCACACTGGGGCACATTGTAGCCAGTGAGGAGGGAAAGGATGGTGTGTAACAGAATCAATTGTGCTTATGAGATTCCTACCTGCACCTCTGGTGAGCCTTAGAACTGTCCTTATAGGGGTAGGATCTCATCAACAAACCTCTCCAGCTCCCATGGAGAGAAGGCAGGGGCCCTATCACCTGCTGGACATGTCATGATTGCTCCTAGAGGCAGGACACAACTGCTCAGGTAGTGGAGATGTTACTGGGAGCAGTGTCAGGAGACAAGTGAGGGAATATGGGCAACACAGCGGCCATTTCCGCCACATACGTGATCATCACTGCCAGCGGACACAGCAATTAGGCCGCAACCCCCACAGGCAACACCATTAGACTATGGCTGTGTATGCCGCGGTTGGAACTGCCTACCACCATGACTACTGTCCTAATGGCCAGTTGAGTAGGTCAGGCATCTGCCATTTTGGTGGCCGGATATTCTGTATTTGGTATTGTAAACTGCATCACACATACAATGTAAGTGTTGTAGCATCACAAACATCCTTGTTCTGTCTTGTCATGTAGGTCCTTCTACACAACACCCAGTGTAGTGTGTTGCAGGGCACAGATAGCATTTGATGGCAGTGCATGGTACACCACTACTGACAGTCTCTTTAGCGGTCGGAATATACAGTCACATTTCGAGGGCCAATTGTGTAGTACCTCTCTGAGTTTGGTCCAAATTCGTGTTGTGGACACATATGTTGATAACCATGGGGAGGTCACATGTGACCCTTGTGTATTTGCCAGCTGTGATGTGTACTGTGTCTATCTAGTCAGAAATGCTTTGTCACATTATATTTTTGGCATGCACCATGTTTGTTGATGTGGACACACTGACTAATGTTCCAAATCATGTCTTGTCACACATAGGTACCCTGGGAGAGAGAGGATGCGACAACCTCCTGTCTACCGTCCACTGCCTTCAGACCATGGAAGAATGCCACATCAAACAGCTGTACTGCCTGAATAGGCATACAAAAGTGGAATTATGCCCGATCTGATGCCAGCTATTACTTATCCAACCTGCATACCACCCATCATATAAGTCATGTCAGTATTGGGCTTCCTAGCCACAGGGTCCTTCCAACAGACAGTGACACTATCTGCTGGTATGTCCCAACCCATGTCAATCTGGTGTTGAAGAATTTCCTCTCAGCAATGTTGAAACACATTGACAGCTATGTCAGGTTCCCCCGACGTGAGAATTCAGCCAATGTAAAGGATGACTTTTATGATTTTGCCCACCTCCCACATGTGGTGGTGGCCATTGGCGGCACACATGTTGGCTTGGCGCAATCGTAGGCCACTGAACAAGTCTATTGCAACAGAAAGAACTTCCATTCCATCAATGTGAAAGTTGTCTGATTGGAGGATCTCTACATCTCAAATGTCTGTGCCAATTATCCAGAATCAGCTCATGATCTCTTCATAATGCAGAATAGCACCATACCCCAGCTGATGTCACAACTGTACCCAGAGAGGGCCTGGTTGGTTGGTAAGTCACATCTGTCCTGATTGTGTGTGAGCAATGTCAGGTGCTACAATCATGAAGTGAGTGACTCATTGTTGCACTTATATCCCATTCGTTAACAGGAGAATCCGCATATCCAAACCGCCCTTGGTTGTTGATGCTACTGAGGAATCCAATTATGCCATGAGAAGTCCATTTCAATGGGGCCCATGGAAGTACACTGTGGCCAGTGGAGTGGGCTTTTGGGCTCATGGAGGCCAGATTTAGGTGTCTGGACAAGAAGACTTGCAAGAAGATCTCATCAACAGCTACTTCTCATGTGATATAATGAGTGTGACTGTACAATGAACTGTAGTTGTGATAATATGTGGAGTTAAGTGTTTTAGAAAAAGCTAGGGAGCTGATACTTTGCAATATTCAGCCAAAGGCTGCTTGATAAGATAGCTTTTGACACATCCCCACCTTGATGATGTTGGCTTATTTGTTTCAGTAGTCTGCAATGTACTTTGTTTTCCAGTTGCTTGCTATGTGACTTGTGTCATAGGTATGGTTTCAAGCCTAGACTCCTTGTTTTGTTCTTTGTACAGGTACCTTCAGGAATGGCATCTTCATGGGGGCATTTCTTAGTTGGGACATTGGCAGGTATCTGATGCTGTTCTGGCATACAAAGTGGGCATGGATTGTTCCAGGTAATGTAGGTCGAAGAGTTTGGATGTATAAGACCTATTTCAACACAGTTTGCACAGTGTGTGGGTGGACATAAAGAAGTACATATTGCGCTTGTTTTGTGGTGGGCCTGGTGCATCATGTGTGTCATCATGTCATCTGAAAATATGTAGTCCTAGCTTTTGACCAAGTCATTTTTCCTTCGCATTGGCTAGACACTCTTTTTGTAAACCTATTTCTAGCTGTAGATGTGTTTCATCATTGTAGGCCAAAGTGCCTGTGCCACTACACTGACATATGTTTGTGTCATCCACCAGATGCATGGAAATTAGATTATGATGTCCCCGTGATCCAGGACTATTGTACTGCCATCTGTCTGTATCTTGGATTATGTATTGTTGGATTACTTTGGTGTGGAAGGTAATAAGGCTCAAGTAGCTGGCATTAACCATGCTTGCCTATTCTACAGGATAATGTCTGACAAATCCCTTCGTTCCCTGGTCTGGGGGTCTATACCTTGATATATGTTCATGTACTCAGTATGAGTCACTCATTTTTGTTTTTGAAAGTCCAGATATTTTAAAAGCTTATGCGCTGAACAATTAAATAAAATTTTTGGTTTGACCAGAACCTTACACTAATGTGTTGGTGTGGAATGGTTGTAATCCTGAGCTGGACACTGTGTATCTGTAACATATCCCTGCTTGCACAAGTAGCTTGTATCTTCATCGCATTGTTCACATGGTCTTATATCTCTACATAGCTAAATGTGAAAATTGAGCAAGCAGACAATGAGTTTGTGATGGGTGAATTTATTATAATGCTAATTCTGAAAATAAATTTTGGACAGAAAGAAACAAAAATGTAAAGTGAAATGGTCAGTCATGGTGAATGAAATCGTTGGAGTAAATGTCACACCACTGGGAGTCTAAAGTCCAGAGTACTCCCCCATTGGACCTGGTAGGTGGTTGAGGATCACTCAACAGAGAGAATGTGTTTTACACAAAGGAGGTAGTTTAGGAAGAGGTCACTTGCTTGCAGTGGTGGGTATCATGCCATCCATACCTCCTGGATTCTTTGTTGGATGTCCCCGCTTGCGTCAGTTTGGGGAAACTGCTGCTACAGAGACAGGGCTGTCTGGGGCTGGTTCTTCCTCTTGCAGGGCCCCTCCAGTGACCGATGTTGATGTGCCTGGTACTGATGAGCCAAAGGAAGGGGTAGACTGTTGTTGAAAATCCCTGTTTAGGGTAGTGTGAATGTCCATCAGTACCCCTGTAGTTAGGCCATGTTGTTATTGTTGGCCTCCATCTGTTCCCACATGTCTCTGTGCATATCCCTCTGTAGCTGCTTGATTTCCCAGAGTTCGGTCAAGACCTGGCCCATCACGCTTTGAGAACCCTAATAGACCCCCAAGACGTGGCTGATAGTGTTCTGGCGGACAGAAGCCCCATTGGCCTCACCCTACGGAGCCACAACATCCCGCCCACGCACCTACCCCCACGGGCCTGTACCCTTGCCACAGGATGCCCTCTCCAACTTGTTCCTGGACCCTCATTGTCCAAACTGTTGCATTGCAACTCAGGATTCAGGACATGGGGGCACAAGATGGTGGACTCGAGAATTTACACGAGAGTCTTGGTGGTACAGATGAGTAATTTTTATATTACCTCTTCCCCAGTATTTTATATGTCCTATTTCTGGTTCCTCCTATTTCCTGTTTAAAAAAAATAAAGTTTGTGTTTTAAAGTTGCATTTTCTGTTTGTCAGAACTCTGCTGACTTGGAGTGATCAAGTATTTATCGATGGCAAAGGTCAGAATATATGCCACCTTATTTTTGCCTCTTCAAATTGAATATTTAAAAAGGAGGCATTTCTACCTAACTGCAAATGTGTCAGCCACTTTAACTGCAGCCTCTGTCTTTATAAAATGTAACATAACGGAGTCACAAACTGGCCAACACTTTGTCCTCCAAACATGGGATCTGACAGTTAAAAATATGTGTTGGACAAGCCCATATTTGTACATATTTGCTTACCATCCCATTATACACTGAAGGAACTTCAACCTCTAAAACTGTTTGTTGACAAGGAGGTAATTTTATCTCCAAGCCCACAGGAAGAGGACGGCCAGCAGTAAAGTGGATGGATTAATTTACGACATCAATAAACAATAGAACACATGGCACTCTGAAGACTGTCTATCTACATGGTCGCCAACAGAGTTCATTTACATGCCACCAAGTAAAGGAATGATGGCCCAGCAGCACTAATGTTTTCTCTGACTCTGCACTAGCAGGCAGGCAACTAAGACTCTCCATAGGTCCACATGCCACCATAGGCCACGAAAACCTCTTGATCTTACAATATTGGAACTCCAGCCCTGAAACACCAATTTGGCATTTATCATTTACATAAGTATTGACCACTCCAAATGTGCTTGCCCATCTGCAGAGATACTCAAACACCTTGCAATGAAACAAGCCCGGCGCTGGGCTGCTGGAAAGAGTACCACAGGCCACAACCACCCCCCCTCCGCCAAGTAGTTTCGGTACTACCAAAATATTCCTTCCTTTTTACACTTCCCTCATCTATGTACGACTTTAAGTCCAACTCCCATTGTAGTGTGGTGTTTATACTCTGTTTGCAATGAGCTGAAGTCTCAAAAGCAGGTTGCTCAGCAGCATGCAAGGCAGACACATGGGTTACAAAGCATGGGTCTAGAAAGGTGGCCAGTAAGTTGGTGTCACTTCCTTTTCCCTGATAAAAATGCGATTCTGTTACAAACAAACAAGTATCATCCATCTGAGGCTCTTATGTATGACTGGCTAAAGTGTGAGTAGATCTTGTGAGCTCAGACCAGCATTTCCAGAATTACAAGATAATTTAGGAAGAGTCCTGCAACAAGATTAAACACATCTGCAAGAAATGTGTAATATTTGCTGGGCATAGAATAGAAATTATGTTGTTTGAATAAGGCACATCTGGACCTTGAGTGTGAGCTAATCGAAACTGCTATGGTGGGAGGAAGCACCATCACTATAGCATAACCAGTCATCAAAAGCATGCATTCTCGCCAAATGAAAATTACAATAATTCTTCATGCAACCTAATGGCATCCAGGGAATGTTAAACAGCAGTTCTACAGAGTACCTCCTGTCATTCCGACTTACTCCCTCTGTTTGGAATGGTGGGAGCTAAGGCAAAGGAGGTGATCCTGAAGACTGATCTGGCACTGACACTGATGCTTCTTCCTCAGTAAACGTTATGCCATTATTCCCAGTAGAATTATGTTTTTTGCCTTTCTCTCAAACAGTCCTATGGTGGTTTTTCGGAGATGCATCTTGCCCGCTGGGCCAAAATGTTCACTTAGTTTACCTTTTCAAGACAAATGGAGAAAACTGAAATTTGTCAGGGGTGAATTAGTTCCCAACCAAGGATTTCCCAGAAAGGGAGCAGCAGTGACCATGCCTTGCATAGACGTTGGTGTCCCCTGAACCTCTGAAGTTACTTAAACACCAAGGTGCTGACTCTGCAATGGTGCAGAGGATTGTAATGTGAGTGGCAGTTTGGCAATTCCACTACCCACCTCTAACTTCTAATGGTTTTCACAATACACTCCGTGGACCGAGATGGAGTAGCCTCCTGACTCTGGATCACATTTCAGAATTAAAACTATTATCACCTCACTAGCCGCTGCCAGTTCTGTCTCGTTTTGGTGGCGTTGTGGAAATTACCTTGTCCAATGCAGCACCCCACTTTTTGCCCATGTTGTTTATAGTGAGATTGAAGAATATCAGCCAAAGAAAGCACAGCACTCACCTGATAATATGAATCCATAAATTGGGCAATCTATTTCGTGCAAAAAAAATAACAAGGCATATTTTAGCCGTGACATGTTTTCCCCATCCCTACTCATTCCCTGTCCCTCACACCCTCAACCTAGTACGTCTCTTCTCTCACTGCACCAGTGCACTGGCTAATAGGAAGGACAAACTGATATGAAGAATAGGCCTTACCATGCCAAGGAAGGGCTGACCTAAGTCTAGCATCTGGAATGTTCAGTGTAATCAAAATGGCAGATTTGTATGTGACCCAATCAATTGACAGTGTCAGAGTGTTGGACAAGGCCCTTTCTTTACGGTCATCCCCAAAGCTTGTGCTTTCACTTCTCTTAAATTTGCTGATTTTTTTTTGGGGGGGGGCTTTAAGACTTTGCACACTTTACCACCGCTCACTAGCGCTAAAGTGTTGTGTACTCTCCTTAAAACATTGTAAGATTGGCTTTTCTCCAACTGGCATAATCAATTTACTTGTAAGTCCCTAGTAAAGTGGCAGGACATATTGGGTGTGGCAGGGTTGTGTACTTTTCCCTACTTTATTTTTCCTCTACCTCAATGATGCAGTGGCTTACCTGAAAAACTGTGATAGTGATGCCCCAAAGATTGCAGTGCAACAAATCCCCCTACTTCTGTTTGCATATGATACCCTGTTGGTATTTAAGACCCCAATGGATCTGCAGACATTGTTTGTTCACTTTGAGGCCTTTTTCATGGAGAGAAGGTTGATAATAAATCATACAAAAACTACATTTATGACTATCAGCCCACATAAATACTTTGAAGGAGCCATTACTCTTGATTAGGAGGTATTTTGAAATAGTGGCAGAGTTTTATTATTTTGGTATTAGGGTTATTAGCAGCACTCAGGTCCTCTCAGGTAAAGATGGGCAGTATGAACCTGTGCCACCATGCATCTAGGGTACAGAGAATGTATCAGGCCTTGAAAAGAAAACAGACATTCCCTGCACTCAGAGCATATAATGTAAATGCTGAAGGAAGTGCCCTATATGGAGCAGAACTGTGGGCCTTCACAGGGCTGACTAGCCTGGGGAGAGCAGAAAGCAACTTCATAAGATAGGCCTCCCCAAGAGTACATTCCTGCTAGCTTTGTGGTGGAACTTGGGTGTTAAATCAATAATTCCAAAGGTTCAGCTAAGACCAATATTGTTCTGGAGGAGGCTTAAATCTACACAAGCCCTAGGAGAGTATTGCAGCACGTTTAATTAAATAATTAAGCTTGATAAGAACTCCAAGAACACCACTGGATATATTTAATCAAGGACACCCTGTGCCAAATTGGTCTGGAGGACTTCTGGAACAATCATAACCGTCCTGTGAACCTTTCTAAGGAAACGCTCAAGGAAGCTTTTTGGGGGCACACATTGGCAATAGAGTTGAGGAATAGGAATCATGGTACACTCATAGCAGCCTTCTTTTTTTTAAATCACACAGCATGGGTGAACCCTTTTAGGCTGCATTACTATTCCAGCAGCACGGCTACTGTATATTAGATTTTGGCATGGCAAACTCCTTCTCCAGTCTTTCTGTGCAAATTGGAAAGCCAACGTAGACCAGACTAGGGCTTGCCACATATGTCAGTATGCTGATTAAAATTTGCAACACTTATTTTTCTTTTGCCTATTTGCAAACAGTTGGTGGTTAGGCAGTGTGTGGTAGTGCTAAGGCTACTGAGAGCAGAGACTAAGGAATCTATTGTCTGTGCAGTCACAAAATATCTTCAGTGGAGTTGGAGTACTAGAGCCAATAGGATAAGACAGCCTATTATCAACCCTTAGCAGTCATTTGATGCAGTGTTAAATGCATTACATCAATAGTTTTTTGTTGTTCCCTGTTTGAAGATACGTTATAGGTGGGCTTAATGAGGAGCACAAGTAACAACCCCACTTTGGTACTCCGGTAAGGTTTTAGCATTACCTTGGTCTTGCTCAACCCATAGTCTAAACCAATTTTATGTGACTGTTATAGACATGGGGGAAGGAGTTCATTGAAAGGATCTTGTGCTGATATAAGTGTGAGGAATCCATGCGCAATGTGCTGAATTATAATAACTCTTACTGATGCTATGACGCAATTATTAGACTTTTTATACAGATATTTTGGATTGTTCTTTATTTCGAGCAACTGTGATGGTTGTATGTGTTGGCATTTGATAGCAGCTTTATATTTGTAACCATTGTATTTATTTGTGTGTTGTACTCAAATGGTTTATATACTGAATAAACTATTTATGATGATGGATGAGCTATTGCTGGCAGGATGGAGTGCAGATGCTGGGCCAAGCTCCACTTACACTTGAATAGGCTGTGTCCTGTCACCACACAGAGGGCTGCATACCCCCTGTAGGTAGTTTGGTGCCAGGGCTAGGAAGGCATGGCACCTGTGAAATTCAAAGACAAGCCTTTAGAAGCTTCTCCCAATTTCAAAGGCACAATTGTTTACAAATACTGGACCTCAGACACCAACTCTTCAGTCCACTTCTGGACCTGTTGTTACTCTGAAAGGAAGGACTGCTGTGCTGCTGAAAGAACTGCCCCTCTGCTGGTCTGCTGTTCTGAAGGAAGGCCTGCTGTGCTGACCTGCTGGCCTCTTGCTTGGGTGAAAACAGAACTGGACCTGGAACTTTATCCTTGAACCCAGGACACCAGGGTAACTCCAAGGACTAGTTTGCTAGCGTTCTGGCCTGAGCCTCAGGGAAGAAAAAAGGTTCCCCTGCATTCTGCACCAGACCCTGGACCCAGCTGCAGTGAGTTCCTGGTCCAAAAGTGCTGCCCCTCAGGTCTCCAATCCTTGGTGTGGCTCAGGGAGCAGAATTTTAGCTTTTAGGCTCTTGTGACCATGAACAGGCCTGTTTGCACAGACACATCAGTGCTTGCATTGCAGTTCCACGCAAAGTTCTAACAGCCACCTCTTTACGCTACAGCATTGACTGCTTGCAGGGACTGCGGATGCGAAGTTCCATCAACACCTGCCAGCGACCCCAGCCTGCTCTTCATGCAACACCGACAGCCACGTGCAACACTCTCCCTGTTCCTCGCGACCCTGCCCATCAAAAATAGGACGATTGGCACAAATTTAAGAACGTAAACCTGAGCAGGCCTAACCTGGTGATTGTAGCCAATCAGCGCTTGATTGCTGTCATCCTAAAACTGTGGCTTTGACTTAGTCCAGCGCAACCAGACATCCTGAGTTGGCGCGTTGAGTTTTTGGTGCTTTTTTCACTAATGTCTTTTAAAATTCATAAATACGGTTCTACTAATTGGATTTTTGTCATTTTGGTTTATTTGTTAATTTTTGCTAAACTTTTCTAACTTGTTGCGGGATCCTTTTTGTGTGGGGTCCCTACTGTGTTATTGTTAGAGGTGTTATGTAAATACTTTCCACATTGCCTCTAAGTTAAGGAGGTATTTACTGCATCCGGTACATACCACAAGCGGGTAATTGGTATTACCAAAAGTACAGAGAGAAGGAGGTGCCCATACCCAGATGGAAACTCACAGGTTAGTCAAAGATATCAGCGATGAGCAATTACTTCACAGAGCCATGTTGGCAACACACGCAACAGCTCAAAATAATGAAATTATTGATTCAGATTTGCCAAAACTATGGCCCTCATTCTGACCCTGGCGGTCTTTGACCGCCAGGGCGGAGGACCGCGGGAGCACCGCCGACAAGCCGGCGGTGCTCCAATGGGGATTCCGACCGCGGCGGTAAAGCCGCGGTCGGACCGGCACCACTGGCGGGGTCCCGCCAGTGTACCGCGGCCCCATTGAATCCTCCGCGGCGGCGCAGCTTGCTGCACCGCCGCGGGGATTCCGACCCCCCCTACCGCCATCCAGATCCCGGCGGTCGGACCGCCGAGATCCGGATGGCGGTAGGGGGGGTCGCGGGGCCCCTGGGGGCCCCTGCAGTGCCCATGCCACTGGCATGGGCATTGCAGGGGCCCCCGTAAGAGGGCCCCTACATGTATTTCACTGTCTGCTGCGCAGACAGTGAAATACGCGACGGGTGCAACTGCACCCGTCGCACAGCTTCCACTCCGCCGGCTCGATTCCGAGCCGGCTTCATCGTGGAAGCCTCTTTCCCGCTGGGCTGGCTGGCGGTCTGAAGGAGACCGCCCGCCAGCCCAGCGGGAAAGTCAGAATTACCGCCGCGGTCTTTCGACCGCGGAACGGTAACCTGACGGCGGGACTTTGGCGGGCGGCCTCCGCCGCCCGCCAAGGTCAGAATGAGGGCCTATGTTTCTAATGCTGTATTTCACAATTGAAGAGTCTCACTTTGTGATGCAGACAATTCACAGGAATGGGGGTGCGGTCACTTAAACCTTGACTCAGGTGTACCATGTATCTCTGTGCATCGGGCAGTCCTGGCTTGCTGTCACAGCCAATGCTGTCTGCCAAAGAGTTTTGCAAGTCAATCCCAAGACAATTGCCTCAACCAATCTAGTTTGCCCGCACTGTCCTACCACTGGTGGCCAATGTTTCCACATCCCTTGCAACATAATGTGGCTACACTGGCCACGTTGACATGTTCATAAACGAAAATACTGACTATGAATAAAAATTGATTAACATATTTATTTTCATCCCAACAAATGACTCAATCTTTTTCAGCCAGCTCTGCAAATGCATTAATAATAATAATCCAGTTGTTCAGGTATTGTACCCGAATTTTGTGTTTTAAACATTTTCCTACAAAAATATGATAGCCAGAATATCAAATATCACAATAATATGAAGCTTATTATATTTGAAGTAGTCTAGATTTGGAATTCTTTTATATATAGACAATAGCACATAGATATGGAGTTAATACTTATTAATATTGGTTATGATATTTTTGTATGATGATATTTTTGTATTCAATAGTCTGACATCCGCCTGTTATTAGGTTATGGGGGTGGAGAAGCCACAGTCTTGATATGAGCAATAGCAGAGACCCTAAAGAGTTCAAAAAAATGCTCGAGCCTTAAAGTAATAGTGTCTCTCTCTGAATAATCCGAGCTTACTCCTGGTAGCTTAGTACAAGCATAAAGATTTTGCTCAGAGAAAAATTCATGTGGTACACGTACAGCAGTATCAAAACAAAATTACTGTTAAAAAATAAATAAATTAACATTTTGGAACCAATTTAAATAAAAATTAAAAAAAAGTTAATACTTAGAAAAATCACCAACATAATATTATGGGAGGATGGGATCAGGTTTTATAAAAGATATTTAAAGGCCACCAACAAAAAAAAAAAAAAAAAAAAATAGGACCCAGCCAAATGCAAATCCGTCTTGGCCCTGCTCCCAATTGGATCGGCCCAGCCTGAACTGCCAGGCTAGGTCCTCCCTGGACCAAAAACAAGCATCCTGGGATTCGTTTTGGGCAATCACCCCTCATCAGCCAGGCTAGCGTTAATCCAGGGGCATAGTGAGTGCAGGACCCACGTCTCGGCATACCCCTCCCACTTAGGGGACTATTGCAACACAAAAACAAAATGGCAAAATGTTAAACATTGTCAAACATTTACTGCCAGGCAGAAATCTGGGATAAAACCATATTTTTTTTGCTCACCATACCACCCCATTTTGGACCCAGCCATATGCGAATCAGTCTTGGCCCAGCTCCCCATGCACCCGTGGAATGACGAATAAC
The DNA here is from genome assembly GCF_031143425.1 of Pleurodeles waltl. Classification (NCBI taxonomy): domain Eukaryota; kingdom Metazoa; phylum Chordata; class Amphibia; order Caudata; family Salamandridae; genus Pleurodeles; species Pleurodeles waltl. The sequence continues at coordinate 224,761,690 of NC_090450.1, read as the reverse complement.
TGCAAGGACAATGCTGTCAACTGCACAGCATCCAGAGCATCCTCAGCATCCTGCGTCCCCACCATCAGAATAACTCCACTAAAGTCTATGGCAGTATTGACGTAAAGTTTGGAACTGGGCTTTGGTCAGAGTATGCTAAACAAAGGGGGAGAAGGAGGGCTAAAGGGGAGGGTCTCTCCTCCTTGAAGCTTCAGTAAACGTATTTAGAGACCCAACCCAGAAGGGGAAAACTTCCACAGAAAAATGTTTTTTTGTTAGAAAAACCCTCATCCACCAGGGTTACCCCTTGGTGGCATGCTTCATCACTGGGTTTCTTCCCATTCTGCTAGAGAATGAGGCATTCTGTGACCAACGGAATACGTGGGAGCACTGTCAGCGATGAGGATGCTAGGAAAGGATAGGAGTGGTGGGGTCTTGGTAAGTTAAAAATACCCCCCTCTGGATGATATAACTAGTTTGATATGTCTCACAGGTGTGGTATGATTAAAAAGGGGTGTCAGGAGGGAGGGTATATAATGTACCTGTCCTCCTTAGTGGTCTGCATGTTTCGGACCCCTAAACTCCTCTTCAGGACCAACGTGATCTCCCTAGTATCATACCTTGGACGCCCACCACTAGTGGAAGTACTTTTACTATTCACTTTGGTAAGGTGATATATACCAATTAAATTAAATTAAATACTACTCATCAGTGTCAATGCTCTGCTGGGCAAATCTGTGGAAGAAAAGAGAAGAAAGAAGACGTAAATGCGTCTCTCAGGGGTCTGGTGCCGTTGTCACCATCACCCAGCCAAATGGCATCAGTAGTTCATACACAAAAACGAATATAAGACGTACTACATATAAGAAACACTACAAAACACTTAAAACACGTGAGGCACCTCCAGGAAAACACACATGGTGCATGCGTGATCTACTTTCAGTGTTTATGCTAATTGTATCATAGGTCTTCCGGAGGGGTGTGTGCTTATAGTCACGCGATGTAAAATATTCACAAATGAAAATGCGGTGAAGTTCAAGCTCACCGAGTGCACTCTGACCACTGCAGGTGGTCTAGGGCATACAGAGTACTTACTTCCTCTAAATACGTTTACTGGACCTTTGGTCGCAGTAGCCAAATACAATCCTTTCAAACTTTTCAAAAGTTTCTAAATATACGGTTACCAATACTTGTTGCTGCTTTGAACTTAAAAAGCTAAGATTTACATTTTACTTAAAAATCTATATTTGCGGAACTCTCTGGGTGGATTTGGCTCACCTTGATATGTACAATTATAAAAATATAATCTATTTTTATAAATTGGTAAAGGATGTCTTTCATTTTGTGTGACTTTCTTACTTTGTTGTTTGCCGCTTTTAAATGTTTTACACTAGTTAATTTTTTTAAGTCTAGCAACTCGAAGCCATTGATACCCAGAATTGGGAGCTTTACAAACAAGACTGGCTGGAACGAAGACAGTTTTGTGAGTATAACACAGGGTAAGGTTGCACCACCATACCATATAATACACCACAATCCTCACAACTGCCATCTGAAACACAACTGGCATTGTTTTAACCTCCTGAAGCACCCATTCTGTTCTTGTCTTTCACTTTCTCAAACAACCTTCACCCTGCTCATATTTGTGCAATTCTCACACCCACTTCCTTTTAAAGTTTTTAGGTGTTTCTGCAGCCAAGCATGACTTATCCCCTAATGTTTCAAAAAGGATCTCTTCTACGCCCACATTAATGTTTATTGTTCTTTTTCTTGTAAAGTAGTACAAGTGAAAATTGATTAGCTGGCATTCAAGTGTTGTAGGCGGTTTTGTCCTTGAATATCACGAAGCTGAAATGGTACTCAGCAACAGAAATTTCGATAACACATTGTTTTTGTCAATTTGTTGAAGTGTATATAAAAAGCATTTAGCAGATCAAAGGAAGAGAGGGGGCAGGGAAGCTCAACAGACAACTGAAGGCAAGTGGGGGAGGGGTTAGGGCATCACACAGAGAGCAGACATCATGCATGGGGGGCCAAGGGTAACAAACTGACTTCAGAGTGGAGTTGGGAAGGCCCACAAAGGGAATGTTAGTGAAGACAGGAATAGCCCTCACACCACAGAGGGCAGGACTTGGGGCCAGAAGACCAGGCTGATCTTGGATGACAGCTGGGTGGGGCAAGGGCAGCACAACAGACCACAGAGGGCAGTCCAAAAGTCCTGACTTTGAAGGGCAATAGGGAGGGGCAGATGCACCACAGTAGATTACAGAGGGCAGGTGGGGTGTAGAGGCAGCAAACGGACCACTGAGGACTGGCAGTAGGGTCGGGCAGCAAGGTGACAACAGAGTAGACAGGAAGCACTGGGACAGCAGACCTTGTCTCCAACGGGCATGCTGCAAGACATAGTTTATACATAGAAGAGGTTTTCTTCTTGAAGTGGGTTTTGTGCAGCAGGTTGACCTTGGGGAGTAAATAGGGAGCAGCAAGAGTAGGACAATAGAGCTCAGAGGGCATGCAGGTAATGGGGCAGCAGATGGACTTCGGAGGCCAAGCAGGGAGGCCAGCAAGCTGGTCTTGTAGGGCAGCATTGAGGGGCAAGGGCAGCACAATGGATCACGGAGGACAGGCTGGAGGGGGCAAGGGTGGAATAGAGACTACAGAGGTCAAGCTTGGTAGCCAGGGGGGAGCATGGAGGGATAGGAGCAGCACAAAAGACCCACAGAGGGTAGTCAGGGGGATCAAGGGCAGCACCCAGACCATAGTGTGCTGGCTGGGGCCCAGAGGCTGCCAACTGATCTCAGAGGGGACCAAGGTGGGGGAGCATAACAGACCACAGAAGGCAGATAGGAAGGAGCAGGGAGCAGCAGATAGACCGCTGAGGGCAGGCTGGAGGGATAGGGGCAGCAAGCTGACAATAGAGGGTAGGCATGAAGGGCAGGGGCAGCAAGCTAAAAACAGAGGATAAACATGAAGGCAGGGGCAGAAAGATCACAACAGAGAGCAGACAGAAGGGGTTGGGACAGCAAATCCTGTGTCCAACTGGCACTTGGCAGGACATAGGCTGTGCTTAATAGTGGTGGCCAGCTTGTATTGAGTTTGGTGCTAGGCTAATGCATGGGTGTGCAAGACCGTGCACAGCAGGGGTTGGGCACCCATTGGATGTTGGACACAGTAAGTTGACATCAGAGGGTAACATGCAGGGGCAGCACAATGGAGGGTAGGCATGGAGTGCCAGAGACAGCTGACAAACTACAGAGGGCAGGCCAGTAAGGCCAGGGGAAGCAAGCAAGCTGACAACAGAGGGCAACAGGAAGTGTCAGGGGAAGCACTACAGATCCTGAAGGGCAGTTGGGAGGGGCCAAGGGGATCAGATTACCTAGGTAGGGCATTCCTGGGAAGGCAGGGACAGCATGCTGACCTCTGAGGATAGCAGGGAGGGTCAGAGAGCAGGGGGAAGACAATAGAGCATGGAGAGAAGACGAGAAAGGGTCAGGAACAGCAGATGGACCATAGAGGGCAGGCTGGGGGGCCAGGGGCAGTTAGCTGACCTCAGAGGGCAGCAAGGAGGGAGGGGTTGTGGCATCGATATCACAGAGGGTAGGTGGAGGTGCCAGGGACCAGTCCCAGTCCTGCAGTATTGAAAAGGCCCAAGGGGCAAAAAGCTCCATTGGCCAATCAGAAGGCCCCATTTTTAAAAATAATGATCCTGTAGGACTCCTGAGGGACCAACCGTCCAGATGCAGCTAACCTTTTAACCCTTTCAAGCCCACCTGAGCAATTCAAAATGCTCAAAAACGGCTGAATGGATGTACACCAAATCACAAAAAGCATGCTTTCTGAGTAACATTCTGTTTGCCAAATTTGGTGTAGTTCTGGTCAGCCATTTTTCTGTATCAGTTAGCTAAGTTTCCTTTGTGAATTAACATGAGAGAAATCAACGTTTTGAGATCCCCATTTTTTTCCATTCATTTCTTTTTCTCTTCGTAATTTACAATTTTTCTTTCATTCTTTCCTTTTCGGTATGCCCCTCTCCCCCTTTTTTTTCACCCCCCCATCCACCCATGTCACCCCCGTCCTCCCTGTGACACTTCTTTGTGTGTCACTTTTCTTTTTCAAAGATGCAATTCAATACAGGAATCTCGAGGGGCATCCGCTATTTAGGACCCTCGTAGCCCTTCACTGGGCCACCCACGACCGCCATCTTGGAAGTTCGTCGGTCTAGTGTTCTCACGCGCCTACAAGCCGGGATGCATGAGCACTTCTCCATTACAAATACCGGCTCCCTACGGGGATCGCAGTGTTATTTCAGGCCACGGTGAGGTGAGGAGTCAGTTTTTGACGGGAGTGTCGCTTTCAGGAAGTAAATACTCTACATGCCCTAGACCACCGGCAGTGATTAGAACAGGCTTATTGAGCTTGACTTTCACCGCAATTTCATTTGTGTATATTTTACAGAGTGTGACTATAGCCACACCCCCTTCCTGGAGGACCTATGATGCAATTAGCATAAACACTGAAATTAGGTCACACATGCCCCACATGTGTTTTCCTAGAGGTGCCTTGTGTGTTTTAAGTGTTTTGTTTCCTATGTGTAGTACGTCTTGTATTCTTTTTAAGTATGAACTACTGATGCCATTTGGCTGGGTGATGGTGACTACTACACCACACCCCTGAGAGATGCATTTACGTCTACTATTTTCTCTTTTCTTCCTCAGATTTGCCCAGCAGAGCATTGACACTGATGGGTGGTATTTATTCAATTTAATTGAATTGGTATACATCACCTTACCCCAGTAAATAGTAAGAGTACTTCCACTAGTGGTAGGCGCACGAGGAGTGATACTAGGGAGATCACTTTGGTCCTGAAGGGGAGTTTAGGGGTAAACTCTGAAACATGTAGACCACTAAGGAGGACCGGTACATAATATACCCACCCTCCTGACACCCCTTGGGTATTTTTAACTTACCAAGATCGCACTACTCCTATCCTTTTCTAGCATCCACATTGCTGATACCAACAGTGCTCCCCTGTATTCCGTCGGTCACAGCACGCCTCGTTCTGCAGCAGAACGGGAGGAAACCCAATGATGAAGCATGCCACCAAGGGGTAACCCTGGTGGGTGTGGTTTTTTCTAACAAAAAAACTTTCTTTTCTGTGGAAGTTTTTCCCTTCTGGGTTGGGTCTCAAAATACGTTTACTGAAGCTTCAAGGAGGACAGACCCTCGCCTTTAACCCTCCTTCTCCCCCCTTTGTTTAGTACAGGAACACAAGTGAGACAGACACGGATGGGGACACACTGGTACACAACAATTATCGCATACATGGACAACTATTTTTATGGCACCAGAATTGATTGGCAAAAGAATTCTGGCACCACAATGACGGTACTTTCACACCTTTGAACTGTGTCCATGTGTGCACACTGCCAGGGGACCTGTAGCTGTCATGTTGTGCTATGAGTTGTGTGTGTGAATCAGTATGTGCACGTGTGTATACGATGTGATTGGCTGGTTGAGGTGGGGGAAGGGTGTGCATGAGTGTATTTGTATAGCTGAGTGTGCTGTAGTGTTGTTTGTTGTGGTTGTGTCATGTGTGTGTGCAATGTCAATGGTGTGTGTGTGTTGTGTCATGGATTTCTGCCAATGTGTGTTTTCGGCATCCATGGGTTGTGTTGTGGTGGAATGGCAATGGGCAATTATGTGCATGATTTGTGTTGTGTAGTGTGTAGTGCAGGGGTACACTTATGGCTAAGGTAGCGTGTGTGTGTGTGTGTGTTATTTACCTCTCTTCCATATCCCCTGCCATTGTCTTAAGTCCATAGAGTCCCTCCGCTGTCTCCCACCATTAGTGAACTGCCACCATTCAGACCGCCAGCAGAACTGTAAAATCTAAATACGGCGGGTGGAAGACTATCACCTTAACAGTATTTTCTGGTCCATGCCTGATGCAGCTTGGCTGTGCGACCACCTACATCCAACTCGGGCCCTAAATCTATTACTGCAACTCATACCAGATATTGTGAAAAGGGCATAAATGAAGGATGTGACATTTACAGTTCTAGCTCATGTGTCACAGACATTGTGCTAAGCTCCAATCTCACACTCATAGGGGATACTGTATTTAATTGGTGGGGGGGTCATAGTCACTATTCTAGCTCTATTTCATTACACTGGGAAAAGTGCATATATTTAAGTAGTACATCACATTTACAATTGTAATGCCAGTCCCATGACTTTTGGTAAAGTACATATATTAGTGAGGTTTGATTTACTATTCTAACTCCTACCACACAAATATTTCAGGGTGTGGGAAGGTGTAGGAATTTACTATTCCAACTCCAATCCCATAAACATTGTGAAAGATGCAGATATTAAGGGAGAGTCAAATTTAATATTCTAGCTGTAGTCCTGCGGATCTTATTTATTATTCTAGATCAGTGCCACACCTATTAGGGATAGTTGTTATTATTGGGGGTAGATTTACTGTTCTAACTGCAGTCCTACAAACTTTTTACATATACATAGTACATGTATTTGTGAGGGTGGTGATTCACTATTCTAACTACCGTCTCACAAATATTGGGGAAAGTACATATATTTGAGTGGGAAGGGGGAAAATATAATCTTCTGTCTCCAGTACTCAAAACATTGGGAGGTGAGAGCGTCTGTGACAATGTAAATAAACATCATACAAACCTCTTTCTTTATTCATTAATATTAGATTTTAGATAAACATAATAAATACATTTTAAAGTACATTCTTCAACAAATATTTTGCTACACGCCTGATTAGAAATTATAGATACATTGCTTTTTAAATATGAAATATAAAAATATTTACAAACAACATAACACATATTAGTACCACAATATGTATTTTTTCTAAATTAATCAAACAATTGAAGAAAATTGTATATGAATTTAAATAATAAATTCCCATTCTTAAAACTATAGACTTCAAAAAATTATTTAAAAAATATGACTATAATTCCAGGAATATTTATTGAAAATAAACTTCCTAAAATAATAAAATACTCATCCATATTAAATAATTAAAAGAAACACAAATCAACGAACCAGAATTGTTTTATTTAAGAATTTTAAAAATATTAATTTGATCAAATAAAATAATTTAAAATAATATTACTAAAACATGATTTGATATTAAATAAAATATAGTATATACAAATATTGTAATGTAAAACAAGATTGTAACTCATATTGTTATATAAAATACATAACTAAATAAGGTGGTCATTATAACAATGGCAGTGACTGTTAAAGTCATGGTAACACCGTCAACAAGCTGGCAGTAATTACCGCAAATTTATGACCATGGCGGTGAATAACTCCCATAGACAGACAATGTACCACACCAACCGCAAAGGTGTTAACACCACTGACCACGGCAGTAGCCATTATAAGCCTGGCGGAAGACAAAGTATCTCCCACCATATTATGACATAGCAAACCACTGGGATTTCCGTGGCAGTATCAGCGCCATCAAATGCCTGGCAGAAACAGAACACAGAAGATGAAAGACTCACCAACAGAGACACAGAGAAGAACAACGCTGCCATGGAACCGGAACTTCAAGTCTTCCGGATGCTCATCTATGCCATGCTCCACCTGGAACTCCAACTCTGAAGATGACGACGGTGAGTACAGCCACCTGGCACCCAAGGGAGGGAGGGAGGAAAAGGAGAGTGACACACACGCACGCACAACACACACCATACACACACACACACCATACACACAACCAGCTGCAGAGGAAAACCAGTCTCACAGGACACACAGGGGTTTGGGAGCACCTCAGTTGAAGTGTGGAACTTGCCCACTAGTTCTGGACAGGGCTCCATTCCCATTTCTCTGTGCTGGGCAGTTCAAGGTCACCGTCTCTGAGATGGGGAACTTGCCCACTGGTTCAGGAGGAAGCTCCTTGTACCACAGTCCCTGGAGGGTGGCCTACATGCCCTCTGCTGGAGTTGAGGTCTGCTGTGTCCCAGCTGGAGGTGAGGGCTGCTGTGTGGCGCAGGTGGAGGTGAGAGCTGCTGTGTATGAGCTGAAGGTGAGGGCTCCTTGCCCACTGCTGTTGGAGAGGAAAGCCTGCCAGTCTCTGCTGGAGGTGAGGGCACCTTTCCCGCTGCTGTTGGGGGGGAAACCCTGCCAGACTCTGCTGGAGGTGAGAGCTCCTTGCCCACTGCTGTTGGAGGGGACCCCTTGCCTCTCTTAGTTGGTGGAGTGGATCCTTTCATCTCTTGGGTGGTGGAGTGGGATCCTTCCCTCTTTTGGGTGGTGGAATGGGATCCTTCCCTCTCTTGGGTGGTGGAGTGGGATCCTTCCCTCTTGTGGGTGATGGAGTGGGATCCTTCCCTCTCTTGAGTGGTGGAGTGGGATCCTTCCCTTTCTTTTTCTTGCCTCCATGACTAGGAGGTGCCTACTACATCATTTACAATTTGATCCAACCTTTTGTTCCTTGATAATTTACACTATTTTGTATTAATTGACATAACTGAATTCATTGAATTTTAATCCAGTTAATAGTTTTTATTCAAGCTGTTTTTGCAATTATTGGATGTTAGAAAATTGTTTTATTTAATTTTATGTTTTTTTAAAATATTTTTTATTTTTTAGTATCAAAGGCAATAATTTTATATTTATAGTAAATTACAGTTATTAGTTTAATATTTTGGTAGGTATTTCAATTTCTTTTTTTATTTTGTGAGACTTTTTGGGATACTTAAAATGTATTTCAGTAATGTGTATTATAAATGTATAATCATATTTTTTTTAATTTAAACATATAGCATTTGTGTTAACATATTTAGGTTTGGAGTGTGAATAGTAAATTAACCTCCCAAATTCCCAAACTTTCCCAAGTGTGATTACATTTTGGAATGGTGGTGGTAAATTGTTCTCCCCGCCTCTTTAGATTGGGAATATTAATTTTGAAGCCCCAAAAGTCCAACAGTCTCCCCAATGTGGTTATGTTTGGAGTAGGAATAGTACATATAAACCCTCTAATGTCCAACCCTTAACCCAATGTGGTTACGTTTGGAGTTTTTTTTTCCAAACATTTCTCTTAAAATATACCAATATTTTTCAATATTAACTATAGGTTTCTTGGAATATTTTTTTTCTCAAGAAAGAAAAACATTTTTAATTCAGATGTTTTGTTATATACATGATATAGTTGTATAGTACATGTAACTTTCTTAGTTTTTCAAACATGGTGTACAATAATTTATAACAGACGTTATTCTTTACGTTATTATTGTTCTTTATAGAGCATTTATTAACATTTTTGCTTGCTGTTTCGCATTTTAAAAACATTTATAAATATTTTTGTAACATTAACATCCATGGGTTAGACGTTTTTTTCATGCCTCTGCATTTTTTTGTAGTTTCCTTGATTTTTGTAGTCTTTAACATTTTGGGAGCTTACATATACATTTTCCCATTCATTGTGTTTATTTTAAGTTTTTTATGAGGGCTTAAAGGAAGGGAAGTGGTTTTAGATTTAGTTAGGCCAATATTTATAATTGGATATTGCTTTAGTGTATTTATATTTAGTTTAGTATGTGTTGGGCAGTTTACAGTGGGGCTTATCAAGAAATGTAATATTAAATTATATTTCATCTGTGTATTCTATGTAATTAAAGTTGGATCTAATGCTTTTTTCTACTGTGCTTTGGTTTGTTCAGGGGACATACAGGTTTTTTGTGTGTTTTTTTCTCAACAGGTTTTTATTTTTTGATCTCTGAGTTCACTTTCAACCTGGATGCATTTAACGTTTTTATTAAAAGAAAATGACTTAGGGCCTCGTTATGAGGCTGACAGCCCTACCGTCAGCCCGCCAGCCCTGTGGTGAAAAGAATGCCACGGGCATGGAGGTCTTCTCACCAGGCCTAGTATGACTTTCCCAATGGGCTGACGGGCGGGAAGCAAGGTTCCCGCCCGTCAGCCCAGTAGGAAGCAAGGTTCCCACCCATCAGCCCAGTGGGAAAGGTGCCACAGCATTGTTCCCCGCTTATGATAGAGCCAGCGGCAATTCTGCCACATGCAGGGTGCACCAGCACCATTGAAATGCACACTGTATGCACAGCAGGCAGAACGCATTTCAAGAGTTCTGGGTGGGGGGCACCTGCACTGCCCATGCCATGAGCATGGGCATGGGCAGTGCAAGGGCCCCCTTGTAGCTCCCAGCACTTGTTCTCCTCCAGCCTTTTCATGCTGGGGAAACCGCCAAGAAAAGCCTGGCATACATCTTGTCTGATGAAATCTAAATCCCATAGCAATAATTTTTTTAAACTTTTACTTCGTTTTTAGGTTTTTATGGGACATTCCTTTATTCTTTTTATTTTATGGGTTTTGGATGGTTTCCTTTGATTATTGGACTCGTATTGGAAGTTCTATTTTTATCTGGTTTAGTTTTGCATTTTTCGCCTCCTCTTTATTGCTATTTTTGGGGATTTTATTTTTTGGAATCCCATTTTACTGACTAGGGCTTCAGAAACAAAATTGTAAGTGTTATTCTATTTTATTCATTTGTGTTACTAGATTAGATTAAAAATGTGATTTTAAATTCCTTTATTTATTATCTATATCTATAAGATCTTTTATGGTGTTAGTATATTTTTCTATGTGGTTAAAAGTTGTTTTACATTGTATATTTTAATATTTAAAAACATTTATCATAGTAAAGTTTTAAAAATCCATCTGAGATTTTGGGCCTAATTATGAGTCTGGGGACAGAAACACTTGTACGTCAAACTCCCGACAAGGTGGCCGCTGGCCCCATTATGACTCTCTCCTGGGCCATGGTTTCCACCCGTCAGCCAGCGGGAAAGTGGCAGCAGCATTGTCCCTGGCTCGTAATCTAGGCAGCAGCAATGCTGCTACCCACAGGGGGCACTAGCACCCTCGTAATGCGCACTGCCTGCACACCAGGTATGGACAGTGCAGGGGCATCCCTGTGGCCCCCTGCATCTGTTCTCTGTCAGCCTTTTAATGGTGGTAGAACCACCAAGAAAAGGCTGGCAAAGAACCAGTTTGTAATCAGCAGTGAGACGGTGCGTGCAGCACTGCCCTGGCTGATTGCAACCTGCGCCAGCCCATCGGGATCACTGATCCTGCCGGAGGCGTAATGTGGCTCTCGGACTACCACAGCAGCAGCGGTCCAGACCATCACCACCAGACTGGCAGCCTAGTGACCACTAGACTTGTAATTAGACCCTTTGTCTTTTGAATTATACTTTTATTCAGATGTGTATTTTAAACTTGCTTTAATATTGTCTGGAAATAAACATTCATATTCTATGAGTGTTTCTGTTTTAGGCAGGATAAATGATATAACATAGGCTGTTTTTTCGAAGTGGGGTTCATGCTATTAAACCTAGATGTAGTAAGCTAAGGTTGTTAGTAAAAAGTCTTAGGGCCTCATTATGAGTTTGGCAGTCCCATCACGTGACTGCAAAACTCACTGGGAGGATGCCACCGCCATAGCATTGATGCTTTCCCCGAGCGTATTACAATGTTACCGGCAGGAGCATTGTAATACGCATTCCCGACAGGCTGACTGGCAGGAACGGTGTTAGGATATTGGTCTCAACTCCTTTTAGAGAGCTGAGGCCAATAACCTAACACTCTCGCACTCTCGGAAAGCCCACTGTCTGCATAGCAATTCCGATGGTGCTGTATAGGGGGGGGCCTGCACAGTGCACCCTCAGAATGTGCACTGTCTGCAAAGCAATTCTGATGGTGCTGGATAGGGAGGAACTGCACAGCCCAAGCCCACCTGTAGCCCCTAGCACTGGCTTTCTGCAAGCCTTTTCTTGGCAAGGTCCCCAACAAGAAAAGGCTGGCAGAAAGAGGGGTTGTAATCAGCCAGGCAGCGCTGGCTACCAGAACCAAGTTCACGGCAGGGACTGCGGTCCCCTGACAGCTCTTCCTTCCAGGGTTGTAATTGAGAGGTCGGACTGCCACACTCGTAATGAGGCCCTTAATTTGAAATCTAGGAGTTCATGAATTTCTTTTGTTTGTTTGGAGAGTTGTGGTTTGAGTTGGGTTAGAGATTGTTACTGATAGCTTTGGTTTTGTAGGTATTTCTAGGAATTTGTATAGTGTGGGTAGCCTTTTCCAAGTTTTCATTGGAAGCAATTGTGTCACCTTTCCACAATGTAGTTTGCCTTTGTACTTTGGGATGACATTGTACTATCATAAACGTTCCCCCATGGAATGTGATACTTGATTTGGCATGAGTGGGCTGATCAGTTTGGTTTCATGTTATTGGTAATGGGATTCAAAAAGCCTATATATTAGGGCCTCATTACGACTGTGGCAGTCTGAGGACCGCCACACTAGCTTTGACGGGCAGACCACCTCAACTTTGGCAGTCCGACTACCCAATTACAACCCTGGTGGGCAAACTCCTCTAGGGGACTGCCATTCCTGACGGGAACATGGTTGCCAATGGCATGACGTCGTCGGGCTTGTAACCAGCCAGGGTGGAGCTGAACTCAGCTCTGACTGGCTGTTTACAACCCCTCTTTCTTACAGCCTCTTCATGGCGGGGACCCCGCCATGAAAAGGCTGGCGAAAAGTCAGTTCTGGGGGCCACAGAGGGCCCCTGCACTGCCCATGTCCATTGCATGAGCAGTGCATGGCCCTCTGCCCAGCATTCTCATAATGCGCACTTTCTGCTTTGATGGGACAGAGAAACTCACGATGAGGCCCTAGATGTGTGGCGACTTATGTTACATGGATGTATGCTAAAACCATTTGCTTTTTTATTTTGTGGGCAATTTCAAGGTTAGTTTCTTATTCAATGCTCTGAGTTTTTAAAGGTGTCTCCATGTGCACCTGTTAAATTAATAGAAGCATTGGTAGCAGCATGTGGGTAGGTTTAAAGAACAGTTAATATTATTGCCTGTTCAAAATCTATTATGAATTGCGTGGGTTATAGCTGCTAAGGTTTTGTTTTTATGTGTTAACATTTCATTGCAATTTGCAATTTGTTAGATAAAGATCCATACGCTTATGGGATGTTTGAATTTTGATATTGGCCATGAACTGTGTAGATTTGACTGAATGATGGAGGGCACAACCTAATAATGCCACCTATTTCCATTTCCATTGAGCTAATGTTGAACTGTTTCTGGTAGCATTAATGGTTATTTTGTATTGTTGTTTTGGTTGTTATATGGTAAAATGGTGTCCTTTTTATGTGTTTTAAGCAAGTGTTTGGGTATTCATAGACCTGCATACCTTTGGCCCTCCTTGTAGTTCTTTGGTTGTTATGTGTTCTGGCAATTAATCTTTTTAGAGTTGGTATACCAGAGGTTTAACAGGTTGCTTGTTCAGAAACTTTTGGTATAATATTTTTCAGTATTGTTCCTGTGTGCTCTTGTGAGCTTGTACGGCCTATTTTGGGCCCTGTAAAATATTTATGACTGCTATTTCAGTATTGTAAGGGGGGTAATTATGTTTCTTTTATTACAGTTTTATAAATATGTTTGTTTTATTATATTTTGTAATCCGCTAAAGAGTTATTTTTACCTTAATGTGACTTTTGTGCTTTGTTTGCAATACTTACTTTTTGAAGTGGTCTGTTTTGAATGTTGAGTAATTCCCTGCCTGTGACCTTATTTTCTTTTCCTTTCTCAGTTTTTTTTCTTGTTGTATAGGATTCACTTGTAAGTTGGAGAAATAAATGTGTAGCATATTTTTTTTTTTTTAAATGTATCTAAAATATTATTATCTTTATTAGCTATAATTGATTGTTAAACGTTGTTGTCCTAAGTGCTTTGCTTCTTTTGTAGCTTGGCAATCTGGCAGAGTAATGCTGTACTACCGTAATTCTTCTTTGGGAAGCATTTTGTTGTGTGTTTTCATTGTCTTTTCAAACTGACTGCTTTGGAAAAGTATTTTTATTTGTTGAATGGTTGGTATGCCACAGGTTTGGCTGGTTAATTTTTCAAAAGCATTTGGTATAATATCTTTAGGTATTCCTCTTTGTCGCAGAGGTTGCACCTGTAATTTATAGAAATACATGTGTAGCAGAGTTTTTTTAATTTTGTTATCTTAAAATAATATTAATTTTATTAGCTAAATTGATTGTTAAGCTTTGATGGATGTCTTTGGAGGTTGCTGAAGTGTTGCAGTCTTCCTCTGTATGCTGTACTGCTGTAATTCTTTTTTTGGGAAGCATTTAGTTGTATGTTTCCATTGCCTTTTTATAGTGGTTGTTAATTGGACAAGTGTTCTTTTTGTTAACTAGTTGGTATTCCACAGGTTTATCTGGGTTAATTGTTTAGAAACACTTGATATCATATTTTTAAATACTGAGGCTGGTTGCTCTTCAGAGCTCGTCCGAGCCTATTTTGGGTAGTGTAAAATATGTATGACTTCTATTTCATTAATAGTAGGAGGATAATTATTTTCCCTAATGCTTTCAACTATTTCATTTTTAGTGGTAGCCCGGACATTGCATGTATTTGAATAATAAAGTGTGTTTTCTCATTAGTGATGCTCTCCTTGCTATAGGTTAACCTGTATATTTTATTAACAGCTATTTGTTTTGGAAATTGATGTATTTCTCAACATTTTTTACTGTAGGGTTTAGAGTATAGAAAAATTACATTAATTTTATTTAAAAAAAATCAGTGAATTTATATTAAAGTACAACTTTGTACATTGCAGGTGCAAATGTTACTTTTTATTCTGAATATTGTCTTTACCTTGCTTTACTTTTAGAACTTTGCTTTTCAAATCTGTTTTGTGATGCTTTGGGAACAAATTTCTTTTGTTGCAGCCTGTGTAAATGAAAATGTTTTAGCTTTGACAATTTTATTTTTTATTCAGAAATGTATTTAGGGCTTTGTGTGTAATATTATATTTTTTAATATGTTAAAGAGTAATTTTAACCTCAATGTGACTTTTGTGCTTTGGTTGCCATATGATGGTTTTCAAAGTGGTCTATTTTGAATTATGAGTAATTCCGTGCCTATGTAATTATTTTCTTTTCCGTTTTGTATTTTTCCCTTGTTGTAGAGAATGCACCCGTAATTAGGAGAAATAAATATGTAGCACAAAGGGGGGACTCTGAGTCTACATGCCTTGGTGGCATCAACAACAGTGAGTGAAGTAGAGCAGGACCTTGACGCACTTGCACTATAAAGCGCCTTACTGACAACCGCTGCGTGGGGCTAATCGGGGGATTATGAGACTATGGGCCCCACAATTCCTTGCATCTGGGCGGCACCAATGACAGCGTGTAGAGTGGGGGACTTTGACCCCCTCAAGCTATAAAGCGCTTCACTTACACCAGCAGTGCAGGATGCTAAAGGGGGGGATTATGAGACCATAGGCCCCATAATTCCTTGTACCTGGGTGACACCAATGACAGTGTGTGCAGGGGAGGAGAACCCTGATCCTCTCCCACTTTAAAGCACTTCATTCATACACACTGTGCAGGATATGGTGGGCTGTGCTCAGGCCAATGGGTGGCCCATCCTACTCCCGTCGTTGACTGGAAGAGGCTGAGCTGGGCCATCCCCATGGTTTTCTTTGATAATTTTATTATCATTTCACTTTTTTATTTTTTTGTGTTAGGCATCCCCTCCTTCTGCTTTTGTACCAAGGCATTACCTTTGGTCTTCTGGTGCTTTGGACTTTCTTTTAAGGCTCCATTTTGTCTCTAAAAGCGTTTTGACAGTGTACCTTCCGGTACATGGTGGGTTTGTCTATTTGTAGTGTATTTGTATTTCTTTTATGTTTTTATGTCTTTGGTTACTTTTAGCTGTTTAATTTTGTTGCTTTGATTTTAGTTTATTCTCACCATGAAGTCTTCTGATTATAATCCACATGGGTAGGAGAAAGGCAGAGGAGGCACCCTGTGGCCTGAGCAAACCTAAAAAACAATGAAGACATGCAGCAGAAAATTGCACGATCAAGCTAATAGATACCCTTATTGAAGAAATTGAATCATTCATTAACGAAGCAAACCTCAAAAGTACACCTCGAAGATTACACATTTGTTCACACATACTGTTGAACAGACTCCACCTGTACCCTCTCCTTCACCAACTCTGACGCCTCCTTCCAAGCACACACTTGACTTGAATTTAAATATTTCTCCTTGAGTTTCTAACCCTCACTCAGAAACCAATTATGTAATCATGCCTTTCCTTGTGGTAACAGATTCACCATGTAACAAAACCTTGAGAAAACCCTGATGGCGAGCTTGCAAGTTCCCACAGATTCTCCTGGTATTGGTGATTCTGTCATTATTAATTAATCCTTTATAAAAAACATTCTTTTTTGCTATGAGTGGATTAAAAGATGAGCTACAACTTAAAACATTTGTCATGCAACTCTCCAGGATGGCGCAAAACCCTCTACCTAGGGTTCTCCCTAGGGTGGATTACATTGGAGCCACAAGAGTCCTAGTGAACCAATCCACTATGACAGATGTTTTACCTACAAAGCCCCCCATAGTACACTCCTCAATCCTGATGCTCCTTCTTCTTTACCCTCCACCCTATAATCAATTCCACCTCAGGAGGGTGGGGTGGCATCCTCTAAAGGCTAATATTACTCTACTGGAGGATGACCCAGTAAGCAGGCACTCTTCTTTTTTACCCCTTGAAGCTGGGCAGACTTTGGTGCCAAGGTGGGAGGTTATTTGACACAGTCTTAAAAGTGACTGTAATCGTACTGACTTCACACAAAATCCTGGCCATAGAGGAAGGAAGAGTTCCATTGTCTATATGGTCAAGGTCACAAAACGTAGGACAGAGCAAATGAAAAGGTAGACTCTCTAATTAAAAGGTCACCCATTGAAATGGGATCCCAGACGGGTTGCTCTTCACTTATCTGTTCTGGTATTCTCTATGCCCAAGAATATCATCTAGTTCTACTCCTCTGGACTGCAGGGCCTAATGAATTTGGATGTGAGAACGTTCGCACTAACTAGTTCCTCTATCCAGTTTAAGTTTCATATTAATAAAAACACCACTCCTGATGCTGCACATTTTTATTCTGCCGGTCCATTGCCAGAGCGAAAAGGTATGTGGCTCCTTGTGCTAATCTTAATATTCAATTTGATGGCTCACATTCCCCTTATTCATAAGTTCCAAAAGATCTTCCAACTGTGCTGTAACTCTCTTGTATTTCAGCTTGATCCTAGTTCCTCACTAAATGAAACGGCCTGACTGATACTGAATGAGCCTTCAACTTATACAAGCAATGTTTCTTCACCCCACTCCTATTCCAATTGTCAGAATTTTTCCTCTAATTTATCTCTCAAACACTTCTCGGCCAATGTTGACTGCCCACCAGGTCATTCTGAGCTTCGTATTGTTTTGTGGAACATTGCTGGTGTGCTCAGCAAAGCTGCTGACCCCACCTGGAACTATTTTATAGACAAATTCCACAAGGTTTTAATCCAGGAAACTTTGGCCATTTTCCTGTTGCATAGAGTGGGGTATATTACACACTGCAATAATGCAATCCACCCCGCCCCCCCCAGGGTAGGTATTCTGGTGGACTGATATATTGGGTAAAGTTATCTCTCCACTGTCATGTTAAAAAACGAGATATTCCCTCTCTTAACATCTTGGGGTTAAACATCAGATAATTTAAAGAGACATCTATCAATATCCTTAACATCTACAGTTTTTTGGACCCCAGAAATAAAGGGTTCTAGTCACTTTAGATAATTATCTCTCTTATGGTAAGCATGCCTCTTTTACAATTCTGTCAGGAGACTTTAACACTACCTATAAACCTATAGATTTTGTTTCTTCTATTATTCAAAACAAAGACACAACTCTTGGTATTCCATCACTGGAGCACAACCTGATCCATTCCTGGAGTGTTATGGCTCTCCAGCTTG
This sequence comes from Pleurodeles waltl, assembly GCF_031143425.1. NCBI lineage: Eukaryota > Metazoa > Chordata > Amphibia > Caudata > Salamandridae > Pleurodeles > Pleurodeles waltl. The sequence goes on along the minus strand of NC_090450.1, from coordinate 224,743,812 downwards.
CCTCACTAACTCTCTCAAATGAACTCAGAACATGCAATGGGAGGTCGAAATCAGAGAGAAGCAGGGCTTTTACATTTTACATTTAATAGGGGTAGTGAGAAGAGCTGAATCAACTACTGCATCTTAAACATCAAACCCTGGGGCAACTCTGCGACATTAGGATATTACCTAATTGGGATAGTGACCATAATGCCCTTCAACTTTAACTTTCTGGTGATCTGCTTGCTGGTCTGTCCACCTCTTCGAGGAAGCCTCAATTAACCTGTAATCTGATAAACAATAGGGGGGGGGGGTCAAATGGCCATCAAAGGTGGTAATTTAGCACTATTGACCAAAATGTATTCAACTCTTTTGTCCACTCTGACTCTCTTCGAACATTCTTAAAATACCAATACGCTATTCTTGGACAGCCATTATCTTTTCTTCTCATCCTTAAAAGATCTAATTTCAAGGTTAACCCAGCTAACTTGTAATAAGTGCCCTAAAAGTATCCCCTGGTTTGACACAGAGTCCCGCCAGGCTAGAACTCAACTCATTCAGGTGATTAAACCTCACAATAGTAACACCGTCAGAAACGCTAGACGTTCTTATAAGCAAGAGAGCTAATACAAAGAAGCTGGGACAGAGCTTTTTGGCAGAACCTGTTAGACGCTGCCCTGAATAGAACAATGCTGTGTTCTGGCAGATAATAGCTCATGTTGGCACCGGTGTCAGCACTTATACCAATTTTTTTGTCCCACAGTCCAGTTGGGAAAAGCATTTCTTGGAGGTATATTTAAATAATTTACCAACTAATTCTAGTCCAGGTCCTATAGCCCATTACCCTTCCATAGCTGATAGGTTGACTTTTACATTGTCAGACACAAGGCTGGCCATAGAGTCCCTTCTACCTGGGAAGGCTTCAGTGCCGCAAGAACTACAGACCCATAAGCCTTGTTGATAACTTGCAAAAAAAACTTTGCTCTCAGCTACTTGCTAAAATGCAGGAATGGGTTGATGACTCTAAAATGCTCTCCCCTTATCAAGCCTGTTTCAGATATAGGACTAGTACTGCAGATCAAGCTTCATGATTCTCCTTTATAACCTGGAAATATATCACACTTCTGAAAGATCACTTGTATGTGGCCTTTGTTGACTTGAGTGCTGCCTTCAGCCTGGTCCCCAGACATACTCTTTGGAAAGTCCTCAGTGACACTGGAATACGTTACCACATTCTAGAAATTAACATTAGTTTTCACCAATCTACCTACACTCAGGTTAGATGGGGGAGAGGTCAGGAACTGAATGAACCTATTCTTGTTGGTAGGAGCGTACGCCATGGTTGTGTCTTGGGCCAAACAATATTTTCAGTGCACATCATTGGGATTGTAGATTACCTTAGTAATGGCAGTATTGATGGGTCTAAACTGTGTGGCAAAAAATATGGGGCGACTCACGTTTTTTGTGAAAGACCCCTTCTGGTCTCCATCATCTTTTATCCAGCTTCACGCAAATTTGAAATGCCAGAGGGCTTGGAAATTAATGTACAAAAGAACAGATTTATGACATTTAGGCTGTTAGACCTGATAGAATTAGGGTGGTCATCCCCCTATCTTTTGCTTGCCTCCCTCCACTTTTCTGACACTGTTTTTGCTGGTTTTAGAACTCTGCGCACTTTACCACTGCTAACCAGTGCTAAAGTGTACATGCTCTCTCCCTTAAACATCGTAACATTGGTTCATTCCCAATTGGCATATTTGATTTCCTTGTAAGTCCCTAGTAAAGTGAGCTACATGTGCCCAGGGCCTGTAAATTGAATGCTACTAGTGGGCCTCCAGCACTGGTTGTGCCTTCCACATAAGAAGCCCCTTAACCATGTCTCAGGCCTGCTATTACAAAGCATGCATGTGCAGTTGCACTGCCACTTTGACCTGGCATTTAAAAGTACTTGCCAAGCCTTAAACTCACCCTTTTTTACACATGTCACCCCTAAGGTAGGCCCTAGGTAACCCATAGGGCAGGGTGCTATGTAGGAAAAAGGCAGGACATAGACAGGTGTGTTTTATATGTCCTGGTAGTGGAAACGCCTAAATTCATTTTTCCCTACTGTGAGGCCTGCTCCTTTCATAGGCTAGCATTAGGGCTGCCCTCACATTCTGTTTGAGTGGTAGATTCTGACCAGAAAGAGGTAGATAGGTCATGTTTAATATGGCCAGAATGTTAATAGAAAATCCAGCTTATTGGTGAGGTTGGATTTGATATTACTATTTCAGAAATGCCACTTTTAGAACGTGAGCATTTACTGCACTTAAAATCCATTTGTGCCTTACAGCCTGCCTCCAATCCGCGTCTGGACTGGGGTGGTTGACAGCTCTCTTCTGCATTCCACCCAGACAGCCACAAACACAGGGCACTCAGAAACATCTGCATTCATCTGCATATTGAATGGGTCTTCCTGGGCTGGAAGGGTGGAGGGCCTGACACTTACATTTCAAAGGCTTCCCTCACACAATGGACTTCTAAACCCCCCTACTGGGACCCTGGCAGACAGACCTGTACTGAAAGGGGACCGTGTGCACTTCAAAACCACTCTTTGAAGTCTGCTCCACTACAAAGGCATTTTTGGGCATATCAGCTGGGTCCCTGACCTCACCAAATCAGATACTTCTGGACCTGAACCTGCAAACTGTCAAGAGGAGCTGCCAAACTGCTCAAAGGACTCTTCTGGACTGCTTTGCTGAGAAGAACTGCTGCCCTGTTGTTGCCTGGCTGCCTTGCTGGCCTCTGACTTTGCTGAGAAGTGCTTTCCAAGGGCTTGGATTGAGCTTGCCTCCTGTTTTCAGAAGTGTCAGGGTCAAAAATACTTCATCTCTTCAGGAAGCTCCTTGTGCACCAAAAATCAATGTCAGGCCTGCCAGATACAACGCTCAATCTGCCTTGCGATGAGAAAATTCCCGCACAGCCGAACAGGAATGATGCAGGCAATCTTCCTGAGTGAAGATTCTATGCATCGCCTACGTTGCGACCCGAAATTCAACACACAGCCCAACCGGATCGACGCACAGCCGAGCCAGAATGACATCGCCCAACTTCCTGAGTGAAGAATCGAGGCAGTAACTGCTGTGCGACAGAAAATTCGATGCATCACCTACCAGATCGATGCAACACAAGTGACTTCTTCCCGCATGCCCAGGATTTTCCCTACATTGTCCCTGGGTATCAAAAAGATCACTATACTGCAGTGAGGACCCAAGTCTGCGCGGCTGAAATCGACGCAAAGCCCCTTGCAGCTTGGACAGAAACGCCACATCATCTGTGCCGCATTGGAAAATCTGACGCACACCCTATTTTTCCATGCATCTCCTCCTCTGTGGTCTCCGTATGTGTTATTTTTGACACAAACCAGGTACGTTAGGCAAACGAGACAACTGTTGATTTCTAAGATTTAAGACTCTTTTTAATCTTGCAAAAGTGATATCTCAACTTGTGCTTATTGAATCTTTGTCATTTTTACCTTAATTTAACCAGATAAATATTACATATTTTTCTAAACCTGTGTGGTGTATTTTTGTGGTGTCTTCACTGTGTTACTGTATGATTTATTGTACAAATACTTAACACATTGCCTTCTAAGTTAAGCCTGACTGCCCAGTGCCAAGCAACCAGAGGGTGGACACAGGATAATTTGGATTGTGTGTGACTTACCCTTACTAGGATTGTGGTCCCTATTTGGACTAGGGTGTATACCTCTGCCAACTAGTGACCCCATTTCTAACATAGACGTATACAAACCATGCTAGTAAACTTAGCTTTAGCAGTGCCCCCTAGATTCAGTCAAAACTTTTGATTATCTGGGGTTAATGGTCACTAACACACACAGATCTTCTCAGCTTAAGACAGTTTCTCCAGATCTGAAGGTATGTTGGGCTAAAGTGCAGTCTGCTGCACAATACTGAGCAGAGTCATGGGGTATCTCTAATCTTAGCCCACTGACGACCAAAGAACATAGGTTTGTCTTTTAAAATCTTCCATTTAGTTCACATACCACACCTATAAATCTTGACACCGCCCTCTAGGGTGTCGATCATCTAGCTGCCCTTAAACCTCTTTTATACCAGGTGAGCCTACGGTCTTATCAAGAATTAGTTCTGCATAGATTGGATATTCTAGATGTTAAACACTTAGGGCCTCATCACGAGGTTGGTGGGTGAAACTTCATGGCGGTGGTCCTTCAAACGGCACTAGGCCGACGGTCCCAGGACCGTCAAATTGTAAGTTCTTCACTGGGCTGGCGCTATTGGCCGACAGAGGCAGAGGACAGTAGAATGATGCCACAGCCAGCCATGCTCCCTTACCTAACAGCAACAATGGGCAGGCTGCACACATGTACCAAGCCATGCACTGGACACAGTGCCCCCTCAAACCCCAATTTTTTGGGTGGCCCATATGAGCCCCCTGCCTCCCCCTCCATTGGGCTGTTCCCCCTAAGGGCCCACATTTTGGACCCCTTACCTGCCTGACCACTAGGCTTTACATGGTGATGGGGTCCCCATTGAAAGTTTGGCGGTCCAGCAGGTCGTAATGGCTAAGGTGGTCCTAATGCCGGGATCTCCAACATTGGCCCCTGTAGTCTTTAGCGCTGCGGTCCCCACCCTACTGACTATGGGGGTACCGATAGACTGCTGGGGGTCTTTTGGTGGTCCAACTGCCAAACTCGTAATCTGGTGATCCGACTGCCAAGGTCCTGGTACAGTTAGTGACATGCCACTGGCGTCTAAGGTACAATTGCACTCTAATTGAATATCTAAGTAACTCCTTTCATGCATATAGGCCCATTTTTATGCGGGCCTTGCACCACTGTTGTGTCACGTTTTGTGACACAATGGCGGCGCAACCCCCTAAATCATATTTATGAAGCTACGCAAAGACTTTTTGTGTTGCTTTGAATGGCCTCGTAAATGTGGAGTAAGGCAAGGCAGTACAATTTGCTGCATTGCCTCACTCTGCTCCAGGGAGGCATTCCAAGTGCTTTGTTCTGGGTGTTCCCATGCAACACTTGTGGATTTTGACACATCCCTAAATTTATAAGACCTTGCAAATCTGGGTATCTGTCAAAACCATATGCCTATCCAGGGGAGGCACAACAAGGAGAAAGATCTTTATTTCTTTTTTTCTTTCTCTGTGCTGCATTCTGCAACACACAAGTAAAGAGGAAAAGCCTCCCAGGATTGTTTTTGTGCAGTACGATGTCCCTTCCTGCACAAAATAAATCTGCATGCAACACAGACACCCTTGCACCATGGTGCAAGGGTGTCTGCGTTGGCGTTAGGCTGCCAAAATGGCACCAGCGCACAGGGAAAGGACAGGAATGTGCCCTATTGTTTAAATACAGTGCATTTCTATAATTTCCCTTTAATGCAATTAGATACATTTGGGCCTTAGTTTTTGTAGAAACAGTGGTACCTATGGTAGAAATAATAAGGAAGAGAAGCTTCTTCGTAATTAAAGAAACTCCTGTATTGCTCATTGTAGAAAACACAAGAAAGAAGAGAAGATCTTTGCATTTAAAGAAACTCTTTGTTTTACTGATAAAACACAACCAGTAAAAACAAATCAGAATAGTGATCAGTGGGGTGAGGAAAGTGTTTGATGCTCAAATTTGGTGATTCATGTGTGCAAGCTCCAAAATACATAGTATCATCAAATATATACATAGCCTGTAGATGGGTATGACAATATAAAAGAATCTTATGCAAACAGATGATGCCATTTTAGTCCCATATTAGTAGGGGATCATCATCAGGACTGGAATGATATTGTGAGACAAAGCTATCAAGTAGGGTGACCACCTAGCATCAAGGCAAATTCTGGGCAGGACTGTAAAAAATTCAGGACAAAGGATCAAAATTCAGGACAAAAATTCAATAACAAATGTCAGTTTTACAGACGGACCCAAGAGAGGCCATACCCCATTACATTATCACAGCATTTATTTACTCTTTTTTAACATAGCACTATTTATTCACTGTGGTCTTTTTGTGTTTGCCTCCTGGTATGCTACATTCAGGTGTCACATTAAATCCTTGTTCAGTAGTAAATTAATGCCCTTCAGCACTGTATCAAGGTCATCACCCCTACCCACATCTACCCAATCTTTCTTGGAGAGAAAGCAACAGCAAAGTAATGATTATATTTCTAAACATTTTAAAACCCATGAAAACAGTTTGGGAAACATTAAGGTAAGCAACCTTATGCTAGTTTAAACAAGTTGACAAAAACACCTGGCTCATCTCAACCTCCAATGGACTTTCAACCTAAAAAAAAATTTGTGAGACAGAGCAGATGGAGTGGGCGACAGTCTCACACCTACTGTCAGGATGTGAGGTACTCACAATTTGTCTGTAGTCTCACAGCTCTAGAGTGTACGTCCGGGACTCTAGATTTATCTCAGAACTGGAAGCCCAGACTACCAATCATAGATAATAAAAGAGGATGATGCAATCGAGATCAAATGGAAGACCCACGCCAACTGTTTCAAAAGGTTGTTGCTAAGAACTGGATAGATAAGGAAGAGAAGAACAAGGTGAGACAATGCCTAGAATCAGACAAGATGGGTTCACCAAGACTATCGGAAGGTATTGCGTACCTGGGGAGCTGTCTCTGCAGACAGGAGAGAAACAGAAGAGGCACTGTCAAGTAGTTGAACAAGCAGCACCAACCCACCGTGGCAAACTCTGCTGGTGAAATGGGCCACAAGGTCCGCAGGGTAAAGGGTAAGCAGGGGCCAGAGCCCTTGCAAGGCTGTGCAAGGCAATTGCCCGCTTTGTCCATGTCTTAAAATGGTTTTGCAATTGAGCAAAGGCCAAACCAGTGATCTGGCTTACCCCTCAGTATCAAGTACACATACAATCTTCAAAATATGAGGGAAATAAATTGCACAAACAAAATGTAAGAACATGAGAAAGATTTTAAAATGTAATTGGTGTTTCTTTAACATATGGAACTGTTTTCCCCTATATATACAATTAGACCGCAGAATTGAACTTGGAATCAGTTACCTTTCGATACCTAGTGATTAATGTCTACCATTTCCACACTGATTTGCAGGATGGAAATCTCGGCAGAGAGTCATGGTCCCTCCGAGCCCAGTTTGCTTTTTTGTCTTCTCTTTCTGCTTTCTGTAATGGGCCACAGGGCACTAGTGAAGATGGTGTGCTACCCGATGATAGTATTATTTTAGTAAACCCTTCCCCTGCTTGCCCTTCATTCCTTCTTCAGATATGCCACAACTCTGATTTGGTCCCAGGGGCGCCTTTGGGTAGCTCTTTCCACTCTAAAGCTACCAGTGACTGCGGGTGGATTATGCCTTCTGGACTTAGGACACTGTTATTTAGCTGCACAGGTCCAATGGGTGGCTCGCTGGCTGTCTGCCCGCCCCCCCCGGATGAGATGGGGTTTATCTGCAAAGACTTTTAGGGAGGGCTTACTGCACTGCTCATTGTATCCTACTGACTATTCTCCAGAACACCATCTGGGGTTATCATGCACAGCTTTCTTTTGCCTTTCTAAAACCTATAAACTAACTGACACGAAGAAACCATGTGTTCCTGTACTACCTTTGCTAGGCATTCCCACTCACACAGGACAGCTGTGCAAGGAACAACTCCGTCAGTGGCATGCTGCAGGTGTCTTAAAATTGAGGGATTTGTTTCTGAATGGCAAGCTACTAAATTTCCAAACCCTTGTGACAGACTACCATCTTCACCCCGGTCAACTCCTTACTTACAACCACCTTAAAGAATCATTAGATGCCCTATTTCATTTCTGCCTCCTAGCACGAACCCTACATGAGGTGTGCCAGAACCTCTAAACCATTGATAACCTGGGTGTACAGACCTTTCTTGCAACATGGAGACCATTCCAGTTCTTCTTGTCATACTAACTGGGTGATTGATGTGGCCAAACTTTTACAAGATACAGACTTGACTAATATAGTGGACTTCCCCACAAAGTATCCCACAGCTGTCACTTTAAGTACCTTCATAGAGCTTCCTTATGAATGCATTCCGCCCGTTGCTTGCCTTTGGCTTATGGTTTGTAACTCATATTTCGTTGCTTTCAATTTGCTGGCTTTATTGGTTTTAGGCTTTCCAGCTTGAGTTTGTACCTTCCCTTGCCCAAACCTTGTTTACAGTATCTTTCCGACTGCTCCCTTTCTGTAAATAGGTCTGTAAATCTTGTTCTTAGCTCATCATATTTGCTGTGCATTCAAAGCACAAGGTCAAATGTCAGGCTCTGTCTTCGATGGGAATTTAAGCCTTTATTTATAATTTTTAGTGCCTCATTTGCGTCATTTTTTTACGCAAAAGCAGCACAAACCTCCAAAATACAATTATATTGACACAAATGCAGGACAAAAAATGTATAAATATGGGCCTTAGTGTTTACTTTTCTTTCTCTGACTTCAAAGTGAGAGGATTTATGTGACAAACTTGCTGGATACTGGGGGTAGGAAAGAGTTTTTTTCTATCAAATGACAACATTTAAATACACTGTGCAAGGATTTCAGAATATATCAGAATTAGAAGTACAAATGAAGCACATTTTTGTTAATTCTGAACTGTGGTGGAAACAAATACCTTTATATGATTACAGCAAATCATTACAATAGGTGATGCAATTTCCACACATCATCGTCTGTGCACTGTATAGTTTTATTTGAAAACCTGTATGTCTGTGCAAATGTAATGGTCATTTCAATCAAAAATCACGCCATGCATACTCCACTCTACTCTGCACCACTCCACACCACTGCACCACTCCACTTTACACCACTTCATGCCACTGCACAGTGGGATACTACACTCTTTTTCACTCTGAACCACTCCACTCTATGCCACTGCACTCCATGCTACTTCACACTACGCCTCTCTTCTCTACTATGTACCACTCTACTATATTTCAATGCATTTTATGCCTCTCTACACCACTGCACTCTGAGCCTCTGCACACTATACCAGTCTAGGCAACACCAATCTACTCCACACAACTCCACTCTACGCCACTCTGCTACACTGCACTCTATACCACTGCACTCTATGCCGATACACTCTATGCTGGCACACTTTACTCTAACACTCAAATATATGCCCGTGCACTCTACATCAATACACTGTGCATCACTCTCCTCTACTCTGCATGACTGCATTCTATGCCACAGCACTCTACACCACTTTACTCTATGCCACTCTACGCAACTCCACTCTACCCTGCACCTCTCCAGTCTTGGCCATTTCACTCTACTGTGAAACAATCAACTTTACGCCACTGTACTCTGTGCCACTGCATTCTATGCCACTGCACTCTACCATGCACCTCTCCACTCTATGCCACTGCGCTCCACGCCACTCTGCCCCACTGCACTCTAAACCAGTGCACTCTACTTCAATGCACTCTAGGTCAATGCACTCTAATCAACAGCACTATACGCCACTGCACCCTATTTTGCACCACTGTACTCTATGCCACTGCTCTCTATGCCACTCTACTCCACTATACACCAATGCACTCTGACACTCTACTCTGCAACACTGCACTCACCACCACTATACTCTACACCACTGTACTCTGTACTACTGCATTATGCACCAATACAATCTATGCCACTGCACTCTATACCACTCTACTCTGCATAACTCCACTCTGGAGCTACTGCACTTTACATCACTATACTCTACTCTGCACTGCACCACTCTGCACCACTCTACACCACAGCACTCTATGCCACTCAAGTCTACTCTGAACTCTATGTCACTGCACCACTCTGCAGTACTGCACTCTGCCACTCTATTGCACGCCACCCTACTCCACTGCACTGTATGCCACTGTATTCTGCCCAATGCCACACTATGCCACTGCACTCTAAACCACTGCACTTTATGCCATTGCACTCTAAACAACTGCACTGTACCCCTTCTGCACTCTACTGCACACCACTGTGCTCTACACCCCTAGTTCTATGCCACACTACTCTACACCAATGCACTGACACTCTAATCTGCAACATTGTACTCTCTACCACTGTACTCTACACCACTCTACTCTATGCACTGTACTCTATGTCAATTTACTCTGCATCACTCCACTCTACGCCACTGGACTCTACAGCACTATACTCTACTTTGCACTGCACCCCTCTACTCTATTCTACTCTGCACCACTCTACACCACTGCACTCTATACCACTTGAGTCTATGCTGCACTCTACACTACTGCACTATACACCACTCTAAACTACTACACACTCTGCCACTCTATTGTACTACACTGTACTCTATGCTGTTGCACTCTATGCCACTCTGCTCTGCACCACTCCACTCTGCACCCCTACTTTCTACTGTGCACCACTCTAATCTATGCCTCAGCATTCAATGACACTAAATTGTAAGCCCTGCATTCTATGCCACTGCATTCAATGCCACTTCACTCTACACCACTAGGGGCCACATGTACAAAGATCAGGTTTTGCGACTCGAAAAAACTGCGAGTCTTAATACCGCCTGTACAACAGTGTCAATGACACTGTCTGAGATTCGCAATGGGGTCACAAATTACCTACCTCATGAATATTCATGAGGTAGGTCGCAATTTGCAACCCCATTGGGAATGATGGCACTCACAGGGATGGTGGCCTGCTGGTGTCAGCAGACCACCATGTCTGTGGCTGCTTTTAAATAAATCTGTATTTTTTTTTTAAATGCAGCCCATTTTCCTTAAAGGAAAACGGAATGCATTTCAAAAACAAAAATGAAAAGATTACTGAAAAAATGTTTTTGCATGCATTCACAAAGGGGAAGGGGCCACATGTGGACCCCTTCCCTTTTGTGAATAGGTAAGCACCAATTTGAAATAGGTGCTAACTGCGATTGTTTTGCGACCGCTTTCGCGGTCACAAAACAATCATACATACCATTTAGATTTGGTATTAGGAAGGGACGTCCTTGACACGCCCCTTCCTAATACCGAATCGCAAAACCAAACTGCGATTCAGTAACAAGTTAACGAATCGCAGTTTGGGCTTTGTACATCCCAAAAGCATTTTTCTAGTTGCAAACGGGCCAATTCTGTGAATCAGCTCCTTTGCGACTAGAGAAATGCTTCATACATCTGGCCTTATATTCTGCAGCACTCTACATCAATGCACTCTACATCAGTCACCTCCACTGCATACCCCCACTATATACCACTCTACGCGACTCCACAGTATGCCATTCCGAAACACGACACTCTCTGCCACTCCACTCTACAACACTCTACTCCACTCTTTGCCAGTCCACTCTACGACACTTCCCGACATTCTCCTCTATGCCAGTAACTTTTAACCATGCGGAACAGCAGCCACCCTGGTCTATAATATGGCTAAAACACATTGGCAAAGCCAATAACTCTTGCGTAGACGAGACCTATTAGCTTTGCCAATGTTTCTTAGTACTATGAGGTACTGAGGTCCCTGAAAGAACTGAACGTGTAAGTGCTTATTTTAAACATGCATTACACACATCATAATATAGGCTGCTACAAAATGCGCAACTACATTTAGGTTAAATAAAAAAAGTCCTTCTAAAATACAAATTTCAATAATTTTTAAGATTATACCTAGTGCAAACATTTTTTATAGCAGTCCACTAAAACCACACACTCCTTTCATCATGGACAACGGACGGTAGGGCTAAATTAAGGGCAGTCAGTGTAAATTACGGACGGGTGGTCACCCTACTGTCAAGGCTGCACGACTGGTGTTTCTTATGTGGAGATGCACAGAACTGACACTGAGTAGTCCACAAAGCTATAATGCCCCCACAGCAAGCATGCCTTGAGCAGGAATGCACTAATTTGGAGAGGCCACGAGGTGTTTCTTCGGCTCCCATACTACTCTGGGAAGGGGTCTTAAGAGAAGAGACAGAGGGCCAGAATTGCCCGGCAGAACCAGCAGCAGTCAATGGCTGTACAGGAATCAGAGTCCTGCTTCCTTTTGTACATTTGACCCTAAAAAGGTTGTGAGATAAACAATCAAGGTTCCCTCCAGATAATAGCAGAGGTTTTGAAATGCAGATGCTGTATGCCACAGGTAATTACCCTTAATCTAAAGTTCAGTCAGTGTCATGACAATGATGAAGGATAGGGCCTCACTTTAGACATTTTCCCGAAAATGTTGTAATGGCTATTCCATGTATTAACAGCACCCATTCCAATAACACTTGAACATGTCTGAAGATGTCTGGAGGTGCTGGGAACACTATGGGGCATATTTCATATTCCCATGCTCTGCCAGATTGTAACTTTTTGTGATGCTCCGGTGGCGCAAACTACAAAATCATATCTATGAGGACACGCCAAACCACTTTGCGTGGCTTTGAATGGTCTCATAGCTATGGCAAAGGCAAGACAGCAAAAATAAATGTGTTGCCTTACTCTGTGCTCGGAAGGCATTCCATGGGCATTGCAGTGGGTGTTTCCATGCAACACCCATGGGTTTTGATGCTTCCCCAGATTTACAAAACCATGCAAACCTAGGGATGCCCCAAAACATTATGCCTCCAGAGGTGAGGTGTAACGAGGAGAAATATCTTTATTTATACTTGTTTCTTCCTCTTTATAAGTATGTTGCATTCTGCAGCACACCTAGAAAGAGGAAAATACATCAGAAGGTTGTTTTTGTGCAGAAAGGTGCCCCTTCCTGCACAAAAACAAGCCTGCAGACAACACAGGCTCCCTTGCACCATGGTGCAGAGATGCCTGTGTTAGCTCTAGGCTGCCAAAACGGCACCAACGCAGGCTGAAAGGAAATTAATGCAGCGTATTAAATAAACACCCTGCACTTCTGCCCTTTCACTTTGATGTAGGGCAGCGCAGCAAGGTGACTTACTGTGCTGCTCTTTGCCAAATGCCAATAAATGACGGCCAAGGTTACTGAGGGTGAGTCCGGCAGGGTTCTTAAGAAAGCAAAAGTCTCATACAGACATTTCTGGAAGGTGTGATGGAGATATTCCAGAGAGTTAACCTGGAAAGTGTTTCGGACCTCATGGGACTACCACTTAGCTCCTAGTAATTCCTTGAAATGTTTGTAATGCTCAGCAAATAACTGGCAACCATTTTACCTAACTGTTTCCCTCTCAATAACATTATTGTGATGTTGAAACTAACCACTTACGTTTTTATTTATGGGTAGAAAAGTGAGAAATAAAATATTATGAAAACAAAAAATAGAAGGTTCTGACACATTCTATAGCGTTGGCATGGCTTGAAACACAAATATAGGGATTATACAGTAAAGTACAATAATGTGAATTTATGTTGCCCTGTGGCCACTGTTGCCCAAAAGGAACGTTTTGGGTATCTTTTGTAGTCTTCAGGAACTTTACTGTTTACCATAATCAATTAAATAGACAGAGGTACCTCACAGAATGCTACAAACTGTCAAGCTGGTTCATCTGTGTTTGGCCCACTGCCGAGTTTTCACAATTGTTTGGGTCCATGGATAGACTAGTCAGTGCGTTTGAGTATTGAAAGAAAATTGTCAAAAATCCCAAATAAGTCGGTGAGTTCGGTTATTAGCACAAGAAGAACTCTCATCGACTGTGGTGATATCCAAGACCAGATCCTTCAGTTAACCTGGTTTTACCAAGAACACAGCTGTGAGTGAAGTAATGTGGATGACTCAGAGGACAGTGCTTCCTGCAGCCTAAATTAGCATGTACATATTGCACGTGTTGAATTCGCTGGACCTCAGTGTATGTGCAGATATGTACCGGTGGTGTGACTACAGGACCTGTGCTGTCATGCCACTTTGTCTAACTGCATGGTCTTGCAACGCATTGGTTTATTACTACGAGTCTTTCTGTACCTACATGATGATTTGCCCAATATTATTACAAGTCCTGTGTCATCAGTAACAATAAGTAATAAACAATATTAGGCCTTGTTGAACCTGGCCCTTTTTGCAGGGTCATCCCCAAACGTTTTGCCTCCTTCCTCCTATTTTTCCAGACCTATTTTTGTTGGCTTTGGAACTCTGAGCACTCTACCATTTCTAACCAATGCTAAAGTGCATATGCTCTGGGTAAATTGTGCTGTTAATTGGTTTATCCATGATTGGCATATTTTATTTACTAGTAAGTCCCTAGTAAAGTGCACTAAAGGTGCCCAGGGCCTGTAAATCAAATGCTACTAGTAGGCCTGCAGCACCGGTTGTGCCACCCACATAAGTAGCCGGGTAATCATGTCTCAGACCTGCCACTGCAGTGTCTGTGTGTACAGTGTTTAACTGTAAATTTGACTTGCCAAGTGTGCCCCCTTGTCAGGCCTAACCCTTCCCTTTTTCTACATATAAGACACCCCAAAGGTAGGCCCTAGGTAGCTCCATGGGCTGGGTGCAGTGTATGGTTGAGGTAGGACATATACTTATGTGCTTTATATGTCCTGACAGTGAAATACTTCCAAATTCGGTTTTCACTGTTGCAAGGCCTACCTCTTGTAGGAGGCTGGACTGGCTTGTAGTGAGTACCAAGGGGTACTTACACCTTGTACCAGGCCCAGGTATCCTTTATTAGTGTATAGGGTGTCTAGCAGCTTAGGCTGATAGATAATGGTAGCCTAGCAGAGAAGCTTGGGCTGAACTAGGAAACGAGTGAAGCTCCTACAGTACCACTAGTGTCATATGCACAATATCATAAGAAAACATAATACACAGATATACTAAAAATAAAGGTACTTTATTTTTATGACAATATGCCAAAAGTATCTCAGTGAGTACCCTCAGAATGAGGATAGCAAATATACACAAGATATGTGTACACAATACCAAAACTATGCAGTATAGTATTAGAAAACAGTGTATAGTTACAATAGGATGCAATGGGGATACATAGGGATAGGGGCAACACAAACCATATACTCCAAAAGTGGAATGCGAACCACGAATGGACCCCAAACCTATGTGACCTTGTAGAGGGTTGCTGGGACTGTAAGAAAACAGTGAGGGTTAGAAAAATAGCCCACCCCAAGACCCTGAAAAGTTAGTGCAAAGTGCACTAAAGTTCCCCAAAGAGCACAGAAGTCGTGATAGGGGAATTCTGCAGGAAAGACACAAACCAGCAATGCAACATTGATGGATTTCCAGACTAGAGTACCTGTGGAACAAGGGGACCAAGTCCAAAAGTCACGATCAAGTCGAGAGTGGGCAGATGCCCAGGAAATGCCAGCTGTGGGTGCAAAGAAGCTGCTTTTAGGAAGTAGAAGCTGAGGATTCTGCAGGAACGACAAGGGCTAGAAACTTCCCCTCTGGAGGATGGATGTCCCACGTTGTGAAGAGTCGTGCAGAAGTGTTTTCCTGCCAAAAGACCACAAACAAGCCTTGCTAGCTGCAAGCTTGCGTTTAGGGTTTTTGGATGCTGCTGGGGCCCAGGAGGGACCAGGATGTCGCAAATTACGTGAGGGGACACTGGGGGCGTCCAGCAAGACAAGGAGCCCTCTCAAAAGCAAGCAGCACCCGGAGAAGTGCCGGAACAGGCACTACAAAGTGAAGTGAAACGGTGCTCACCCGAAGTTGCACAAGAGAGTCCCACGCCGCCGGAGGACAACTCAGGAGGTCGTGCAATGCAGGTTAGAGTGCTGTGGACCCAGGCTTGGCTCTGCACAAAGGAAATCCTGGAAAAGTGCACAGGAGCTGGAGTAGCTGCAAAAGACACGGTTCCCGGCAATGCAGTCTGGCGTGGGGAGGCAAGGACTTACCTCCACCAAACTTGGACTGAAGAGTCACTGGACTGTGGGAGTCACTTGGACAGAGTTGCTGGATTCAAGGGACCTCGCTCGTCATGCTGAGAGGAGACCCAGGGGACCGGTGATGCAGTTCTTTGGTGCCTGCGGTTGCAGGGGGACGATTCCGTCGACCCACAGGAGATTTCTTTGGAGCTTCTAGTGCAGAGAGGAGGCAGACTACCCCCACAGCATGCACCACCAGGAAAACAGTCGAGAAGGCGGCAGGATCAGCGTTACAGAGTTGCAGTAGTCGTCTTCGCTACTTTGTTGCAGTTTTGCAGGCTTCCAGCGCTGTCAGCAGGCAATTCCTTGGCAGAAGGTGAAGAGAGAGATGCAGAGGAACTCTGATGAGCTCTTGCATTCGTTATCTAAGGAATTCCCCAAAGCAGAGACCCTAAATAGCCAAAAAAGAGGGTTTGGCTACTTAGGAGAGAGGATAGGCTAGCAACACCTGAAGGAGCCTATCAGAAGGAGTCTCTGACGTCACCTGCTGGCCCTGGCCACTCAGAGCAGTCCAGTGTGCCAGCAGCACCTCTGTTTCCAAGATGGCAGAGGTCTGGAGCACACTGGAGGAGCTCTGGGCACCTCCCAGGGGAGGTGCAGGTCAGGGGAGTGGTCACTCCCCTTTCCTTTGTCCAGTTTCGTGCCAGAGCAGGGCTGAGGGGTCCCTGAACCGGTGTAGACTGGCTTATGCAGAAATGGGCACCATCTGTGCCCATGAAAGCATTTCCAGAGGCTGGGGGAGGCTACTCCTCCCCTGCCTTAACACCTTTTTCCAAAGGGAGAGAGTGTAACACCCTCTCTCTGAGGAAGTCCTTTGTTTTGCCTTCCTGGGCCAAGCCTGGCTGGACCCCAGGAGGGCAGAAACCTGTCTGAGGGGTTGACAGCAGCAGCAGCTGCAGTGAAACCCCTGAAAAGGCAGTTTGGCAGTACCTGGGTCTGTGCTAGAGACCCGTGGGATCATGGGATTGTGCCAACAATGCCAGGATGGCATAGAGGGGGCAATTCCATGATCATAGACATGTTACATGGCCATATTCGGAGTTACCATTGTGAAGCTACACATAGGTAGTGACCTATGTGTAGTGCACGTGTGTAATGGTGTCCCCGCACTCACAAAGTCCGGGGAATTTGCCCTGAACAATGTGGGGGCACCTTGGCTAGTGCCAGGGTGCCCACACACTAAGTAACTTTGCACCTAACCTTTACCAGGTAAAGGTTAGACATATAGGTGACTTATAAGTTACTTAAGTGCAGTGGTAAATGGCTGTGAAATAACGTGGACGTTATTTCACTCAGGCTGCAGTGGCAGGCCTGTGTAAGAATTGTCAGAGCTCCCTATGGGTGGCAAAAGAAATGCTGCAGCCCATAGGGATCTCCTGGAACCCCAATACCCTGGGTACCTTAGTACCATATACTAGGGAATTATAAGGGTGTTCCAGTATGCCAATGTAAATTGGTAAAATTGGTCACTAGCCTGTTAGTGACAATTTGTACAGAGAGAGCATAACCACTGAGGTTCTGGTTAGCAGAGCCTCAGTGAGACAGTTAGGCATCACACAGGGAACACATACATATAGGTCACAACCTTATGAGCACTGGGGTCCTGGCTAGCAGGGTCCCAGTGACACATAACAAACATACTGAAAACATAGGGATTTCACTATGAGCACTGGGTCCTGGCTGGCAGGATCCCAGTGAGACAGTGAAAACGCCATGACATACACTCACAAACAGGCCAAAAGTGGGGGTAACAAGGCTAGAAAGAGGCTACTTTCTCACACAACCCCCCCACCAAACGAAGGACAATAAGGCTAACCTTGGTCAGTTGAGACTTTATTGTCTAAGTGGTGATAAGTAGATAGTAGCTCTGCAATAGACTGGTTACTCCCTTTATCATCCAATACATGGCTACTTCCCTGTGGGGATGTAAACCACCCTGTTTGAAGTTTTTTAGCTAAGCAACAATGTGAAGATGTATTTTCAGAGTTTCTATCAGTAAGTTTTAGTTTAGAGCAGTGGGAATTATCCACTGAACCTATTTGTAATGATGGAAATGCCAGACAGGGATGCTGTCTCAGTAAAGCCATAGCTGGGCAAAAACTTTGTCCATATGGCTGGAAGAGAGAACAGGGATGCTGTTTCTCTTTAGTTGGAGCAGGGCAGGGATGCTGTCCTATGAGCTCCACACTAGGGCAGGGATGCTGTCCTAAGTGTTGTGAGGCAGTGCAGGGTTTCTGCACTAACGTTTCTCTGGGATGGTTGGAGGGATGCTCCATGTTAACTAAAATGGTGCTCCTTTTCTCACCAATGTTAGTTATCCCACAGAGAGGTACTTCCACCTCTGGGAGTACAGCTTTGCCAGCTGATGATTCCCTTGGAACAGGTGCCACCCCAGGAGAGGTTTCTCCCACCACAGGAATGATATCCTGATTGGCAGGGTGGTTAGGGGATACTGTGATACCCTTTTTACCTGTTTATGGAGATGGATCCTGAGTTTTCAGGCCTTCTCTCCTTTGCTTTTTCATTTCAGTAGAAATGAGAGGGAACAATTCCTCTGGGATGCCCAGCATGGCTGCATGGGCATAAAACTCTACCTCAGCCCAACCTGAGGCCTCTAGGTCATTACCTAAGAGACAGTCTACAGGTAAGCTAGGTGATACTACCACCTGCTTAGGGCCAGTAACTCCACCCCAACTAAACTGAATTATAGCTAAGGGAAGAAATTTAGTGGAGTTATGGACATCAATAATCTTATACTGTTGTCCAATGATGTGTTGTTCAGGATGCACTAGGTTTTCAGTCACCAAAGTGATACTGGCACCTGTGTCCCTGTAGGCCAAGGCCTCAAAACCATTTATTGAAACTGTCTGCCTGTACTTATCCATTGTAAGGGGACAAGCAGCCAGTGTGGCAAGGCCAATGCCACTAGGTGCGACAAAAACTGTCTTGGGACTGACTACCCCAGTTTCTATGATGGACCCATAAGTGAACCAAACTACACCCTTTGCTTGACTGTTGCCAGCAGTCCCAACACTACTACCAATACTGCTAGGGGCACTAGAGCTTGATGTATTAGTGGTGGTAGGCTCAGGGGGTTTACCTGGACAGGACTTATCCCCTGGCCTATGGCCTCTGTTTTTACACACAAAGCACCAAGGCTTTTTAAATTGTGTAGGTTGAGAAGAAGCGGAAGAATTTGTTTTATCTCCACCCCCTGAAGAGTGTTTAAGATTTGAAGTGGGATCTTTGGTTTTACCCTTATCCCCATGCTTATCTTGAGATTTTTCACCATCTTTCTTCTTGCCATCCTTGTCACCACCTGTATGAACTTTTTTGTGAACACTTGTGTTGCGACCGGAACTTTGATGCACGGCCCACCGGATCGACGCACTGTGACCCGGGACGACACAGCCCGACTTCCAGAGAGGAATCAACGCAGCACCTGACGTGCAAGAGAAATTTCAACGCAACGCCCACTGGATCACCGCAGTGCTTATGACTTCACTCCGCAAGCCCAGGATTCCACGCAGAGTCCCAGGGGCACCAGAAAACCCCGCTACCTGAAGAGGAACCAAGTCTGCATGCCGGAAATCGATGCAAAGCCTTCCCCTGTGTGGAAAATAACGACGCAAGTCGGTGTGGGAAGGGGGCGAAACCAATGCATACCTCCCCGTTTTCCACACATCGCCTCCTCTGTGGTCCCTTGCAGAGATTTTGAACGCGAACCAGGTACTTTGTTCTTGCAAGAGACCTTTTGTGCTTGCAAGAGACCTTTATTGTTTTTAAGAGACATTTATTTGTTTTGCAAAGACTTAAGACACTTTATATCACTTTTACAGTGATATCTCAACATCAACTTATTGCATTTTAATCATTTTGATATGCATCATATCAGATAAATATTATATATTTTTCTAAACACTGTGTGGTGTATTTTTGTGGTGCTTTATGGTGTTATTGTATGATTTATTGCACAAATACTTTACACATTGCCTTCTACGTTAAGCCTGACTGCTCAATGCCAAGCTACCAGAGGGTGGGCACATGATAATTTGGATTGTGTGTGACATACCCTGACTAGAGTAAGGGTCCTTGCTTAGACAGGGGGTAACCTGACTGCCAACCAAAGTCCCCATTTCTAACAGGCCTGCTGTTGGAGATGCTTCTTTCCTGTTCCTTCATGTCCAACACTTTTATTAGCAGTGGTGCCAAGTGGTGGAGCAGAAGATGAGAAGGGGAGACAGGGTGATACAGCACCTACAGAAGCAGCATTATTCTGTGTATTTTCCTGCGGGTATGATCTTTTGCGTGTAGCTGTATGTCTGTATTTGCACTTGTGCTTGCATGTTTGTGTTTGAGGGGTTCTTTCTGGCATCTAGTTGGCACCACCACGACATATTAGATCATCACCTCCCCCTCATTAGGTTGATTGTTGCTTTATGGTAGTCCTAGCAAACAGTGTCCATTTGTGGAATGTTGTAGCACTCTGAGTATTTTGTTGACATTCAGCAACAGGTGCCCTTCCTGCCTTTTTGTAGGCATTCTATACAATGTGGATGAACTTGTGTAAAATGTCTGCTTTAGCATAGGACAGGCCTTGTGGAGTCCCCAAAATAAAGTGGCCATCCTCTACTTGTTGGGAGCATTTTAAACATCATAGTGCCCGTCCCTGGCATTTTGTGGGAATCCTGTTATACGCGCCCTAGCATATGGTGACCACCCACGGCCTCTGATAGACATCTTGCAACAAGGTGGGCATTTGGTGGCTTCAAACAAATTACTACCACTAGAATATGATGAACATCTCTTATATATGATTGTGGTACATGACATGAACATGCAAGATAAAATGTATACCTTTGGAACAGTAGTATACATGAGTACTTGATGAAAATGACAAGCTGGTATTTTCAGAAAGTGACAAATTGATGTTTGGGAACACAGCTATTGCTTTTTCATAAGGTATTTAATGCTGATGAGTTGATGTTATTTCATGATGATATTTAATACTGATGAGTTATTGTTAATTCATGGTGAGTCACATGTTACTGTTGGTGTGGCAATCGAATGTGGAGACATGACATGAACTATATTGATAGCGTTTATAGTTACTAGTCCCGTTATTGCTGTTTGAGATAGGAAAGTTGGTGTAAAGCTAGTTTAATTATGTGGATTTATCTTTGGTCTGAACCGCTAAGGTCTTTGCAACCTTTGAGTTTTTGAGATATGTTAAACGCTAGGGCTAGTGCTGCTGTCTACTGACTAAGATTATGAGGTTGATGTCATTTTTAGTAAAACCCCTTTTCGTCCTTTCAAATAGTTTCTCATGCATTATGTGAAAATGTAAAGGGACGTGACTGGACTATAAAAGGAAAATTAAGTTAGTAGTAAGGAAAGATGATATATCATTTGAGAAATATGATAGCAGGGGCCAGATGTAGCAAAGGTTTTTACCCATTCTGTGTCTATTGGAAAAATTGTTCGTACATATGGCCCAGGCTCCTTCACATTACCTGCAGCATCTATGTATTATTAGTTAACTTCTTATAGAAAATGGTCTGAAAATATTTTACTGTACAATTTTCAGTAGGTTTTTTGGGAGGTAGAATTGTTTATCCAACATCACTGCGAAGGATGAGATTTGCTTAGCAAACCATTAGAGTACTGGAATGCATGATTGGCTCTTCAGTACTGCCTACACAAATTTATGGGCTATTTATCCAATGTATTTGAAAATGGGCCCCGTTGTTTTAAACTTTTCCTGTGGAAGTAACTTCAGAATACTCACGGGGGAAGTAAGGTGCCGTTGGTAAAATAAGCGCCAGCTATATTTATTATACCACTTTTTAAAAGGTTGCACTGAAGTTTTCTTGGGGTGATGGACACTCTTAGAATTGCTCATGGAAATATAATTTGTTGCGCTCAAGATGCAATATAGCGAAATATTTTGTGTGTACCCTTTCCCTTCCAACAGCAGCTATTGCTTTTCTTCCAATATTTTCTGAAAAATACAGAGGAAGTTGCTGGGAAAGAAAAATTATGAGGCAGTGCGAGGGGGAGGGCAGTGGGGTAGCTTGGGGAGAAATAAATAAAATAGCACTGCAGTGATGCTCATGTGCTTCTCTCCCGGTGGTCCATGCGCAGGCACCCAGGCTCCCACATCCAGATGCTGCTCTCATGCTGGTAATACCCAGAATGAGAGAAGCGCCGGGACTGGTCTGAGTGGCCTGGTTTGGCGCTCAGACAGGGCCTAGGAGTGCATGCTTGTTCTCCACCCAGCTGTACAGCACAGCTCGGGTGTAGAGATATGAGTGTGCGTTTCAGTTTGGCCATCCTAAAACGACTGGCCAAACCGACATGCACACTTGCAGCAGTGACCACCACCCCTCCTCATTACTGAAGCTGCTTTCAATCATGATGGCCCGGCCCCACCCCACCCTTGATTCGGCTCAGCGAGGAAAAATAAAAAGATAATCTGTTATTTTAGCATTTTGTTTTACTTGTTTTCCCTGCTGATAGAGAAGCAGGTCGACGCTCCTCCGCCTTAACAGAGGAGTCGCCGCCAGAAAAATGGTCCTGTACAATGGACTTTAAAGCCATGACTTATTCTTTTAAGGAGATCCTTTCCAAGGGCCAGAGAGATTATCAGTCTCTAGTTCACTATGCTTGCTAGCTCAGTGAAGCTTGTGGGTGGTATTAAAACATTGCTTTGCCATCCCAGTTCAGTCCTGTGTTTTTGGCTGTTGTTCAATGATCCAGTAGCGTATCTATTTTTATGTAGTAGAAAAATTGAAAAATTTTGCATCTACGGTTGTACCTGGTCGCACACCTTTTCTGAATAAGAGCTAACGTTTTTCGTGTTGCTCTTCTGAACTCTGCAAAATCTAAAGTATTACGTCTGTTTATGGAGAGGTTACTACTTGGGAATTAGCAAAACCAGAGATGTGAGTGAGTGTGTGCATTTTCAATAACAGAACGATAGGTGGATACATCTAGATGGTATCAGTAATCAGGTTTTGCAGGCGTTTGGGATATTATCAGGAGCAAATTATGAGAGAGCCTGTGCATGAAAAAAGAGCTCAAAGTTGAGCCAGCTCAGATCCCCGAGCGATTGTTTGTATGAAGTGCTAAGTTTATTACGGTTAATTAAAACCGCAAAATACAGTACAGCGCATTCTTCCATCAAAAAGTGAATAAAGAAACCATTTTAGCAGATATGAAAAATTTCACGTTATGACCAATATTTTAGTAACAAAAAGTATACATAATTGGCCCAAACTTCAAAAATTAAAATACCTACAAAGCATAGTGAACTTTCTTAAAATTTAATAAAATGACAAAAATTGATCCTTCCTTAAAAGTTTATTGATGTGGAGAGGATTAAGGACCTTATTATGAGGCTGGCGGTGCTGTGACCACCAGCCTCGTGTTGGCAGTTGGAACATCTGAAACTGTGGCAGTCCCACCACCGCATTACAACCCTGGCGGTGGGCCCACCAGGAGACCAACATTCCTGCCAGGAACATTGTTGCTGACTGGATGACGGTGGTCGGAGTTGTAACTAGTCAGGGCGGCGCTGAACGGAGTGCCGCCTGGCTGATTACAACCCCAGTTTCCTTCATGAAAAGGAGAGTGGAAAGACAGTGCTGGGGGCCACAGGGGCCCCCTGTACTGTTCATGCCCACAGGACACCTTCCTGCACATAAACATTTGTTAACGCGTCCCTTTATGACTAATTTATTCACTCTGGGACTCGTTTTAGGCCAATGAATCTTTCGACCCTGATTGAAGACACCTTAGGACAAGATCAACATGTCAATCAGTATGTCAATAACGTCATCAATATTCACCATAACAAGACAATTCAGTTTAGTCAATGACATTAATAAGACTCAGAAACCACCATGACCTTTCAGTCATGAATAACCACACCAGTTTAGTAAGAGTTGCGATATTTTTTCCCTATTGATTACAATTTTAATAGCAAGTTTATTAGTTTCAATAGAAAAATGTCATCAACATTGCCATAATTTGGCAACTCGAATAAGACTTCATCAAAACAAGAATTATGAACACTAAAACATAACACGACGTTAGCATAGGTTATCCTTAGCAGAGTAACATTAGCGCATTATTCAACAAAGCATAGATTCAGTCATTTGTGTATTTGCGTCCGTTTAATGAACCTCTCAACTAACCTCGAATTAGCATTTGCATGTTGGGCTTCATGCAAAACAATTTAGCAACATCAATTTGGAAAAACTTCTAACTAAGGTCTCTGTCAAAAGAAGCAGTTGGTGCCTAGAAAAGAAAAGCAAACAGACAATTACAATGTCATTGTCATATAGTTACCCTCTGTATTGAGTCAGCATACAGATTCAGTCTTCGTCCTCAGGACGTCAGTTGATTCGCCATCATTCAAGATTTCAGCAAGACAAGTAAGAAAGATAAAAGGGTACTTCCCTCAAAAGGAGGTAAAGTATAAAAACGGAGAAGATAAAGGGCAAGGATGGTTTGAAGAACCAAACAACAAAGTCTCTAAGCAGAGTGACAAAGTGTCTTGGTCATAGCAAAAGTTTGCAATGGCATCTCCCTAACTACCTCATTTCCTTGTGTCATAGACTTTTATCCCTTTTCGGTTGTACAGTCCCCTAAATTTTAATTGGGTGAGGTTGGCACCCCACTATCTTCATCCAATGGGTTTCCAGTGAGTTCATCAAAATTGTCACCCCATAACAATTCTCACGTAGTTTATTGGTTCTTGTGATTGACGTCTCCAGCGGGTAGAATGTCTGGTATGATTTCATACTCTCATGGTCCTTTTCGCATCTTTAGTCAGTAGCTCCATTGTCTGTACCAGTTCTGGCGACTTTGTACCTGCGACTAGTCTACACTGTTGCATTCAGCAAGAATGTTTCCTTGAGCAAGTCGAGTTTCTTGAGAACGGATCTACTACGGTTACACTCATCTTCTAACTTTTGGAAAAATACGAGTTCATGTCCTTCAGCAAGTCAGCACACTGTACGTTAGAAAAACACATTTAATATGAAACCGGGCAACTAGGCCTCAACTCATGCTAACTAAGGCCTAATGATTTATTAGCAGAACTTTAACATGTAACCCTTAATATTAGTGTAAAACCATACATTTAGCATTTAATTCTACATCATTAGTTCATTATTAATCAATTTCATTAATCATCGTATACATTGGCGGCCACTCCCTGTGGGCACATTTCAAGCACGCGTTTAGCAAAAAATACATGAATACATTTTCTATGCAGCATTATTATGCATTAGTTCATAAACATTTCATGTTAATCTTGAGTATATAAGCTACGCTCTCTCACATTCATTGATGGCGTTTTCCTCTTTCTATGTATGTTGTAGAATGCAGCACACATAGAAAGAGAAAAAAACGGGGAGAAATGTTATTTCTCCCTGTTGTCCCACTTTAACGCCACCCCTAGTGTGGTGTAGGAATCTGATAGATTCTCAGCCTTGTAAATCTGGGAATGCATCAGATTCCATAAGCTTCTATGTGTGTTGCGTAAAAACACCCAAACCTATGCCCAGGGAACGCCCCTTTCAAGCAGAGATAGGCATGAAAAGAGGACTTGAAAATACGAGTTGGCACACTGTGCCACCGGAGAGCCCACAAAATGATGCTCCGGTGGTGCAGTGTGCCGCAAGCGCCTTGTAAATGAGGCCCCAAGTGACTTTTTAACATAAAGAAAAGCCAATTGTTACCTCATATGTGCTGATAACAGTCGCCAATCTTGTATAAAGATGCTTAGTCATTAACTTGGTTCCTTCACAAGCAGCCGGTCTACAAGATGTTACATAACAATAATCTGTGCTCCAAAATTATTTGCGGGCTAGAGTTTCAGGATGTTGCACAGTCGGGGCTCGTGGGGGGGGAAGAGGGGAGGGGTGGCGCATGGCAGGTGGGGGGGGGCAAACAACAAATAAATAACAATAATAATTTTGAAAAAAGAAATGTACCTTCCCCACCGCTTCACTGTCCTGACTGCAGGCACAGGCTCCCAGCCTACCCTGGAGCCAATCCTAATGCTGCTTTCATGCTGCTGGCAGCATGAAAGCAGCGTTAGGACTGAATGGAACGCCCTGGCTTGGCGCTCTGAGGCAGAGTAGCTGCTGATGTTTCATGCATAAATTACACTGTTAATAGCAGGTCTTACTGCCAATTTTGTCAGGAATCAAGTAAAGAGAAGCAACCCAAACAAAGCTGCATTAGTCTAATTTTATGGTAGACTTTAAAAGGTTAAGCCAGATAACCTTGGGGTTGGCAGCTTCTATATGAGTTTCTTATAAACCTTATGTGACTTATTAATGAGGTCACACTACTGGCCAGCACCGCCACAAACAGATAAAAAAACGTCTCACAGACTGACTTGTCAGGTCAGCCCTAAAGGCACTGCCTGATTGCCCTATAGGCCAGTCCGATCCTGTACAAAAGTATATTTTAGCACTTGAAGAAAATGATGCCCAATAAGTAACACAATTTCTTGTGAGATTTACCTCTGCTTTCTTTTTTCCTGCCTGTTTCGTTTCATAACACAACTATATTTTATATTATAATCATCTTCCTAAAATATTGAAATGCTGTGCTAGCCTTTCTGTAACAATGAAATCGCTAATGGTCGCTTAGCTTCAAGGTCTGCTTCTTTAAGGGCTCAGTCAACATTACTGTCCGTGTCATCGGGGTCAACACCAAAACATCCTTAATGCACGCCATCATTTTAATGCTAAGACTGCAGAACTTGAAACACAGTGGTCACCAATATAAGGTTTTAAACGCCAATGCTCAAGCAAACTGTAAAAAAACCACCCAAAAACTATTGAACGTAATAGTGAAAAAATGGCTCCGCTGTTAAAAATAAACCAGTAAACATCGAAAATATATTTTGCTAAATGAAAGAAAAACGCAGCTATGAACAGAAGCTGGTCTGACAACAGGCAGGCAGTCTCCAAAGATCTTCTTGTGACGACTCTGGAAATGATAACAGATGAAACTGAGATTTGGCGAATTAAATTCAATGGGACACGCGCAGTAACAGTGAGTGTATTACTGTTGGTTTTCCCCTGTTGGAGTGTCACTTTTATAATCAATATTAACATGAGAAGCTTGCAATATAATGTGTAATGAAGCCGCATAGAAGATGTATTAACTTAGAAGAAAATTAATGTAGGCGTTTGAAACGTGCCCACGGGGAGTGGCCACCAATGTATACGATGAATAATGAAACTGTCTAATAATGAATTAACAGTGTACTAATGTATGATTTTTTATTAGCATTAAGAGTTATGTATAAGAGTTATGCTAAATTACTCACTAGGCATTAGTTAGCAAGGGTCTGGGCCTAGCTTCCTGGTCTCATATTAACTGTGTGTTTTCTAAGGTACAATGTGCTGCTTTCCTGAAGGACACCCAGCTGTACTTTTCCAGAAGCTGGAGATATGTGTGTAGCCGTAGTAAATTCTTTCTCATGGGACCCGACTTGCTCAAGGAGACATTCTTGCCGAATGCAACAGTGTAATTGGCAACAGGTGCAAGGTGTCCTGGACTAAGAGAAGACAACGGAACTACTGACTGGAGCGACAAGTGTAACTTTTCTTACCTGACATCCCACCCGCTGAAGACGTCAATCACAGGAGCCAATCAACTGCATGAGAACTGTCTTAGGTGAAAATTCTAGTAAGGTGCGTGACGGATTATTGGACAGAGATAACGATGTACCAAATATTGCCCAATGGGAAATTAGAAACTTGTTTGACAACTTTGATATAACGGCGTGACCCAAAGAGAAATCAGCCATTTTCACCCATTCTTCCTCACCATTACGGAGCCATTACTCTGCCACTCCTCTTGCCATTCTTTGCCATTCTGAGAGACTTTGGTGGTCATTACAACCCTGGCGGTCAGTGTTAAAGCGGTGGAAGATCGCCAACAGGCCGACGGTTAAAAAAATGGAATTACGACCGTGGCGGAAACCGCCAACAAAGCCACTTTAACTCTCCGACCGCCACGGCGGTACTAACACAGTGGCGGTCACCGCCAACAGACAGGCGGAACACAATGTACTGCCCACAGAATTACAACCTACCAATCCGCCACCTTTCCCAGGGTGGATTCACCGTGAACAAAAACACGGTGGAAACAGGACTTCGAAGGGAAAATGCTCACCTCTGCACACCCCAGGAGCACGAACGCTGGCGGCGAAGACCACGGTGAGTACTGCACCTACGACACAGGGGAGGGGGAGGGAAAAAACAGTGACACACACACACGCAACATCCCCACCCTTCCCCTCACCCACTACAACACACACACTAATACAGCATGATACATTACAGTTACACCCCCCAACACCCCTGGAAGAATGCAAAGACAAAAGGAAATGAGGTGAACGATTGTAATATATTAAAATTCAGTAATCAAAAAATATACATGCACTATTTACAAATATATACACCAAGAATATTAGTCCAAGGTACTCCACGATTAAAGTCCGTGTACCACTGGGCCCAAAATGCATGGGTGAGGCCCACACAAGATACCCGAACAAGACAGAGAGAACACTGCAGAGGCATCAGATAGAAATAAAACAGGCACCTCAGGGGGAAGAGAAAGGGTGGGCACCTCAGCCGGTTGAGTGCACGACGCCAAATCCACAAGGGGGCCCCATGCGCACTGTTCAATCCTGGGGAGTGCAAAGCCACAGTCTCTCAATTCTTTACAGTGGTTGGTTTGCCCACTGTTCAATCCTTGAGAGTGCAAAGCCACAGCCTCTCAAGTCTCTACAGTGGGTGGTTTGCCCACTGTTCAATCCTGGGGAGTGCAAAGCCACAGTCTCTCAAGTCTCTATGGTGGGTGGGTTGCCCACTGTTCAATCCTGGGGTGTGCAAAGCAACAGTCTCTCAAGTGGATGCCAATCTCCACTGGTTCTGGAGGGGGCCTTGTGCCCAGAGTGCTTCATCCTGCCAAGAACAGAGGTAGTGGATGTATCTCTCCACTGGTTCTGGAGGGGGGCCTTGTACCCAGAGTGCTTCATCCTACCAAGGACAGAGGGAGTGGATGTATCTCTCCACTGGTTCTGGAAGGGGCCTTGTGCCCAGAGTGCTTCATCCTACCAAGGACTGAGGTAGTGGATGTATCTCAACACTGGTTCTGGAGGGGGCCTTGTGCCCAGAGTGCTTCATCCTACCAAGGACAGAGAGAGTGGATGTATCTCTCCACTGGTTCTGGAGGGGGCCTTGTACCCAGAGTGCTGCATCCTGCGAAGGACAGAGGTAGTGGATGTATCTCTCCACTGGTTCTGGAGGGGGCCTTCTGCCCAGAGTGCTTCATCCTGCCATAGAAAGAGGTAGTGAATGTATCTCTCCACTGGTTCTGGAGGGGGCCTTGTGCCCAGAGTGCTTCATCCTGCCAAGTACAGAGGTAGTGGAAGTATCTCTCCACTGGTTCTGGAGGGGGCCTTGTGCCCAGAGTGCTTCATCCTGCCAAGGACAGAGGTAGTGGATGTATCTCTCCACTAGTTCTGGAGGTGGCCTTGTGCTCAGAGTGCTTCTTCCTGCTCGTGGCGGCCTCAGTAGCGTCAGAGCTTTTGGCCCTCTGTGGCAGCGGTGCTTGTGGCAGCGGTGTCCTTGGTAGCGGTGCTTGTGGCGGCGGTGTCTTTGGCCTCGGTGCTTGTGGTGGTGGTGCTGGCAGCGGTTCAGCTGCTGCTGGTCCTGTCTTGGGCAGCGGGGCTGCTGCTGGAGGTCCTGTGTTGGGCAGCATGGCTGCTGCTGGGTGGCTCCTTGGCAGCGGAGCTGCTGCTGGCGGTCCTGTCTTGGGCAGCGGGCTGCTGCTGGCGGTCCTGTCCTGGCCAGCGGGGCTGCTGCTGGCCGGCTCCTTGGCAGCGGGGCTTCTGCTGGCGGTACTGTCTTGGGCAGGGGGGCTGTTGCTGAGTGGCTCCTTGGCAGCGGGGCTGCTGCTGGCGGTCCTGCCTTGGCCAGCGGGGCTGCTGCTGGCCGGCTCTTTGGCAGCGGGGCTGCTGCTGGCGGTCCTGTCTTGGGCAGCGGGGCTGCTGCTGGGTGGCTCCTTGGTAGCGGGGCTGCTGCTGGCGGTCCTGTCTTGGCCAGCGGGGCTGCTGCTGGCCGGCTCCTTGGCAGCAGGGCTGCTGCTTGTGGTCCTGTCTTGGGCAGCGGGGCTGCTGCCGGTGGTCCTGTCTTGGGCAGCGGGGCTGCTGCTGGGTGGCTCCTTGGCAGCAGGGCTGCTGCTGGCGGTCCTGTCTTGGCCAGCGGGGCTGCTGCTGGCCGGCTCCTTGGCAGCAGGGCTGCTGCTTGTTGTCCTGTCTTGGGCAGCGGGGCTGCTGCTGGTGGTCCTGTCTTGGGCAGCGGGGCTGCTGCTGGGTGGCTCCTTGGCAGCAGGGCTGCTGCTGGCGGTCCTGTCTTGGGCCGCGGGGCTGCTGCTGGCTGTCCTGTCTTGGGCAGCGGGGCTGCTGCTGGCGGTCCTGTCTGGGGTAGTGCGGCTGCTGGCGGTTGGCTCCTTGGCAGCGGGGCTGATGGCGGTCTTCTCCACTGTGCTGATCTTCCCAGACTTGCCTGTTTTCTTGTGCCCCTTCCCCACCTTGGAAGGTGTTGCAGCTGACTCCACACTCCCACCTGTACCCCTGGGAGCGACTTTGGTGGCTGGTGTCTTCCCCCTCTCCCACCGGGCACTGGCCAACTTTTGATGCTTGACAGGTAGGGGACTGTCCGTGCTGTGGCTCCTTGCCACACTGGCTGACCTGCTGCCTGGTGCACTCCATAATCCAGTGACTACTGGCACCACTGGTCCCGCCAATGTTGTGGCTGAGGTGCTAGGTTGGGACCTGGAGAGTCGGGCCCTAGGAGACTGAAGGGGTGGGGGAGGTGAGGGAAAGAGGTCAAGGGTGGCCAGGAAAAGTTTCTTAGGAACACTGGGATGGGTAGATGGAGGGGGTTTGGGAGTGGAGGAAGAGGTAGTGGTCGTAGGAGGTGTCCGTTTTTCTGAGTTTGGGTGAAGGTGCTTGGGCTGGAGGCTGTCTTGAGGTGGATGGCTGTTGGGTGGGTGTGTGGCTGTGTTTGTGTACCTTGGGAGGTGGGCTCACAGACACACTGGGAGAGGACACAGGGGATGTGTGAATGGTAGTGGGGGTGGTGACTGCACGTGTGCGGGGTATGGTGGTGGGTGTGCTGGTGATGGACATAGTGGCTGAAGATGTAGTGCATGCAGGTGTGAGTGGAGACGAGACTGGTAGGGATGAGGGAGACGAGGAGGAGGGGGACACAGTGGAGGCAGTGGATGTTGGTATGTGATGCTTGCGTGAGTGCCTGTGGGATGTGTGGTGCTTATGTTTGCCAGAGCTTCCTTTGTGTGTTGAGGTGTGTGCATGCTGGTCTGATGGTGTGCTTGGGATAGGATGAGGTACAGGGGTGTGGGTCTGGGCGGAGGAAGTTGGAGAGGGGAGGCTAGAGACAGGGACAATGGCTGCCATCAGTGCTGAGGCCAGAGTCTAAAAAGCTTGCTGAAGGGCTGCCTGACCAGAATGAATGCCCTCCAGGAATACATTTGTTTGTTGCAACTACCTCTCTACACCCTGGATGGCATACAAAATGGTAGACTGCCCAACAGTGAGAGACCTGAGGGGGTCAATGGCCTACTCACTGAGGGCAGCAAGGGGTGACTGGGGCAGGGCCTGAGGTGCCTGGGGCGAAGGAGATGCCCACCCTCCTGGGTGAGCGGGCACGGGGCAAAGGCTGAGGGGCTGCTGGGAGGGCAGTGCTGGAGGGGGTGGTGGCGGCTGTACCTGTAGATGCGGGGCACAGATGGGCCCACCACCACAAGGGAGCTCCCATCAGAGGACGAGTCCGTATTATATGTGTCAGCTCCTGTCCCCGCCGTGGAGCTCCCCTCGCCCTCCGTCCCACTGGTGAAATCGGAGTCTGTAGTGTTGCCTTCCAGGGCCATGTGGGATGCAGCTTTCTCCTGCTCCGGTGCCACTGCTCCTCCGCCTGATGATGCTAATGCACACAAGTACAGGGAGACCACAAAAAGGGGGGGGAGACAGAAGAAAGACATGTTGAATGCATGCATTACCGCTACCGTTAGCAGACACGACAGACAAAGAAGCCTCCTGCACTACGCCGCGCACTTGGGGTCCACTATTCAATCCCTGGGACATGGCCTACAAGGCTATGGCCGATATCTGCACACATGGATGTCACAGGAGCCTGACTAGGTGTAGTTGGCACTGTACACAGGTGGGGTGCCACAGGGTCTGTCTGAAAAAGGGGACTTAACTAGCACACTCGCCCTGGCCCTAGGGGACCCCAAAGCCCACCTCCCCCACCCAGACACCTCCACTGCACGCTGAATCAGCAGAATGAGAGTGTACTCACCCCCTTGTTGCTGCTGTGATGCCCTCAAGCGCCCATCCAACTCCGGGTACGCCACCGCCAGGATCCTGAACATCAGGAGGGTCATGGTGCGACGGGCACCCCTCCCACGTTGGGAGGCCATCCCCAGCTGGGCCTCCGCCATCTTCTTGCTCCAGCGGCGAATATCCTCCCATCTTTTACGGCAGTGGGTGCTCCGTCTGTGGTAGACCCCCAGGGTCTGGACGTCCTTGGCGATGGTACACCAAATATCCTTCTTCTGGTGGGCGCTGATCTACAGGAATTGAACAGGGGAAAAAGAGAAGTTTTTACCAACTGCCCCGTCACAGTCATTGGCCCTCATCCCATACCCTTGCCATGTGGCACATGCACTCACCGTCATTTCATACACGCCTCATTCTCCCCCCCCTATCTTTCATCCACCCCACTCCACACAGGCATTGCCCATACAGCATGCTCACAGTGTACATACCTGTTTGTCTAGAGGACCGTAGAGTAGCGTGTACTGGGGGAGGACCCCATCCACAAGTTTCTCCAACTCCTCCTTGCTGAAGGCAGGGGCCCTTTCCCCAGGCGCATGAGCCATTGTCTCTTCCAGACTGAGGTCACAGCAGCACTTGCAGTGTAGGTCCTCTCCTGTCAAAGATCAGGTATCGAGTGATTGAACTGATAGAAAATGGCGGTCACATCCGCAGCGGTGCGTACCGTCACCGCCGGCGTACATCGTCATTGGCTCCTGGGACCCATAGGGTCCAATGTTAACCAATGCAGAATTGCGCTGCAGTCTTTGACAGCCTACCGCGATGGTGTACAACGCCAGCGCAGTTACCTCATATCCCATTGTCCCACTTTACAGGCCAGGCAGCTGCCATTTCAGTGGCCCACATGGCTTTATTTTTAATTACGTCACACATACCTAGGCCTTGGCTCAACACTCATACAGGCAATTTTCGGATTATGAATAATTTTCTGAGTAAGCTGTGTTTACGTACCTCTGAGTTGGTTGACTCTGTGCTCGCTGTTGTCCTCCATAGGCACCGTCTGCTGGGACATGTGAGGAGATGGCGGCATCCTCCGGTGTACAGACCGCTGGTGGACCTGTCGACAATGGAGGAAAGACATGTAATCATCACCTACAGGCTTGATCGTGCCACAATCCTGGAACTGTGTGCCCAGTTGGAGCCAGACCTGATGTCAGCTATCCGCCATCCCACAGGAATACCCCCTCAAGTGCAGGTGCTGTCAGTAATCCATTTCCTTGCAAGTGGGTCATTTCAAACAACAGTGGCCATAACATCAGGGATGTCCCAGCCTATGTTTTCCAACGTGTTGTCCAGAGTGCTGTTTGCCCTGCTGAAACACATGCGGAGCTACATCGTTTTCCCTCAGGTGGAGGATTTGCCAACAGTGAAAGGTGACTTCTATGCCCTGGGACATATCCCCAACATCATAGGTGCCATTGATGGGACACATGTAGCCTTGGTCCCCCCTGCAGGAGTGAACAGGTGTACAGAAACCGGAAGAGTTACCATTCGATGAATGTGCAGATGGTGTGTTTGGCAGACCAGTACATCTCCCATGTGAATGTCAAATTCCCTGGCTCAGTGCATGACGCTTACATCCTGTGGAATAGCAGCATCCCTTATGTGATGGGCAACTACAGAGGCACCGTGTGTGGCTACTAGGTGAGCACCTGGAACCAAATCAGTGGGAATAGTTGTCTGGGTCTGGGGATATCCCTAAGAGTTAGTGTGTGTTTAACAGTTGTCCCTCGCCATTTGCAGGTGACTCTGGTTACCCCAACCTGTCATGGCTAATGACCCCAGTGAGGAATCCCAGGACAAGGGCAGAGGAACGCTACAATGAGGCCATGGGTGAACTAGCAGGATTATAGAGCGAACCTTCGGCCTCCGGAAGGCCAGGTTCCGGTGCCTCCATATGACAGGTGGTTCCCTATTCTACTCACCAAAGTAGGTGTGCCAGATCATCGTGGCCTGCTGTATGCTTCACAACTTGGCTTTGCAACGCCAGGTGCCTTTTCTGCAGGGGGATGGTCCAGATGGAGGTGTTGTGGTAGCTGTGGATCCTGTGGACAGTGAGACACAGGTAAGAAGATAAACATGCCTACTACATGTACTTTTACACTACTACCTCTCTACTGTCTGTCCTTTTCACTCAGTGTATGGTCAGTGAGTTTTCACTTTCTCTTATGATTTCACAGATGTGGGTCCCACTGTGTGACATCTACTTTGTTTCCTCATGGACTAGAGCTGTGTGACATAGGTATGTTGACATAATTGAAAGAGCAATTTGTCACTGTAATAGCTAATACACTAATTTGAAATCACAGACAGACTCCAGATTGTTTTATGCTTTAAGGGTGTTTATATAAGTGCTCAATATTGGAGGGGGTTGTAAAATGGTGAGGGGGGATGGTGGAGGAATGTCCATGGCAGAGTCCAGTCTATTAGTCTCACAGCTGCATTGTCCAAAGGGGCATTGGAAGTGGAGGTGGGGCAGTTTGAGGATGGACAGGGTGACAAGGTGGGACAGAAGGATGACAATCAGGGTGGTCTTATTTCTTGCGGGGGTCTTGGCATTGTTCTCTGTCTTTGTCCTGGATCTCAGGGACCATTTGCGGGGTGGTTCTCCATCTGCAGGGGGTGGGGTGGTGGTGTGGTGGTCCTGTGGCGGTGTCTCCTGTCCACTAGCACTGGCGGAGGTGGTGGGCAGTTCATCGTCCAGGCTAGTGTCAGGGGCCCCTTGTTGTGCCACAGTGTCCCTCCTGGTGTTGAGGACTTCCTTCAGCACCTCTACAATGGTGCCCAGGGTGAAATTGGTGGATCTGAGTTCCTCCCTGAAGCCCAAATACTGTTCCTCCTGCAGCCGCTGGGTCTCCTGATACTTGGCCAGAACCTTTGCCATTGTCTCCTGGGAATGATGGTAGGCTCCCATGATGTTGGAGAGGGCCTTGTAGAGAGTGGGTTCCCTGGGCCTGTCCTCCCCCTGTCACACAGCAGCCCTCCCAGTTCCCCTGTTCCCCTGGGCCTCTGTCCCCTGAACCGTGTGCCCACTGCCGTTTCCCCCAGGTCCCTGTTGTTGGTGGGGTGGTGGGTTAGCCTGGGTTCCCTGTAGTGGTGGACACACTGCTGATTGACATGTCCTGGGGACAGAGGTATGGGCCCGCTGGGTGGGTGCTGTGCTGGTGTTTCCAGAGGGGGGAAGCTCTGTGGTGGCCTGTGACTGTGTGAGGGGAACCGACCGTCCCGAGGTCCCAGATGGGCCGGGCTGGGTGTCTAGATCCAGTTGGACAGAGCTGCTGTCATCACTGTGGGCCTCTTCTGTTGGTGGTGTGGACATGTCTGGACCCTCCTGTCCGGTGATGTTGGGTAGGGGACCTGCAGGGGTGTAAAAACATGATTATTGCATCTGTGTGTGCCATGGTGTGCAATGGGTGGGTGACCGTGTACCCCAGTGCTTGCACTCCTGTGTGGGACCTTGTGTGATGATGGTTTGGGGGGTGTATGGGTATGTGCAGTGGCCACGCTTTGGTGATGGGTGTCCATGCTTTGGTGTTGCATGCAGGGCTTGGTGTTGGGATGTGTGGTTTGTGATATTGGGAAATTTGTGAGGAGTTGGAGAGAGGGGGGTGAGGGCGAGGGTGGGGGTATGTGATAGCATGCAGGTAGGGTGGGGGATTTAGTAGTAAAGATTTGACTTACCAGAGTCCATTCCTCCAGCTACTCCTGCGAGGCCCTCAGGAAGCAGTATAGCCAAGACCTGCTCCTCCCATGTTGTCAGTTGTGGGGGAGGAGGTGGGGATCCGCCGCCAGTCCTCTGAACCGCAAGGTGGTGTCTTGAGACCACGGAACGCACCTTCCCCCATAGGTCGTTCCACCTCTTCCTGATGTCATCCCTATTTTTTGGGTGCTGTCCCACTGCGTTGACCCTGTCCACTATTCTTCGCCACAGCTTCATCTTCCTAGCAATGGAGGTGTGCTGCACCTGTGATCCGAATAGCTGTGGCTCTACCCGGATGATTTCCTTCACCATGACCCTGAGCTCCTCCTCAGAGAACCTGGGGTGTCTTCGCCGTGCCATGGGGTGGTGTGGGTGATGTGTGGGGTGGTGTGTGTTGTGATGTGCGGGGTGATATTTAGGGGTGTGTTATGTGAGGTGCGTGGATGTTGTGTGAGTGATGGTGTTGAGTGCCTGTGGATGCCTGTTTGTAGATTGTGGTGTCTCTCTCTGGCCTTCTTTCGGAATTTTTGGTAGTAGCGGTTTGTGGGTAATGTGGGTGGGTGTTTTATATTGTATTGGGTGTGTGGGAGTGGTGTGTGTATGTGTATCAGGTGTGTGTACTTTGAATTGTCCAATGTGGTAGTGTTTTGTAAATGTGTGTGTATTTTGAGCGCGGCGGTGTGTACCGCAAATGGAATACCGCGGTTGAAAGACCGCCATGTGGATTTGTGGGTCGTGATCGTGTGGGCGCATTTCTGTTGGTGTGACGGTGGAGGTTTTGTTTTCGCCAGTTTATCACTGACCTTTGGTGTGGCGGACTTGTGTGGGTGTCTAAATTTTGGCAGATTCCGAGCAGTGGGTCATAATGACCGTGGCGGAATTCCACTGCCGCGGCGGTGTGTTGGTGGTCTTCTGCACGCTGGTAAGCGGCTTTTACCACCAATGTTGTAAGGACCCCCCTTTGTCTTTAGCTGTCTTATACTTTAAACCATCCTCATCCTACCCCTTGCTGATGTGCACTTCTCCTCCTTATGAGGGAAGAGCTCTTTCTTGCTATGCCCTACTGAAACTTACCTGCCTGCCCTGGCTGATGGTGAATCGACCGAAGTCCTGAGGACGAAGACTGATCCTGCATGCTGACTCATTCGGAGGGGTAACTATCTGATGATAAACTGTAATTGTCTGTTTGCCTTTTCTTTCTAGGTACCAACTGCTCCTTTGATAGAGGCCATAGTTAGATGTTTTCCAAATTCGTGTTGCTAAATTGTTTTGCATGAAGCCCAACATGCTGATGCTAATTAGAGGTTAGTTGAGGAGTTCACTAATACCGGACGCAAATAGACAAATTCTTGCTTTGTTGAATAATATACTAATGATACTCTGCTAAAGTTGACTCAGGTTAACGTAATGCTTTGTTCTAATGTTCGTAACCTATGCTTTGATAAAGTCTTACTCGAGTTGCCAAGTTATAGTGGTATTGATGTGCTTACTGATATTGCAACTAATAATTATGATACTCGAGTGTAACTAATTGGAAATAAATATCCAAACTCTTACTAGATTTTGTGTGGTTATTCATGGCTGAAAGGTCACGGTGTGTTTATCCTTGTTCAATGTCATTGATTAGTTTGGTTGATTAGTCATGGTGAATATTGATTAGGTTATTGAGCTATTGATTGAAATGCTAAACGGATATCTCTTTCTGGGAAGTCCCAAAACGTGGTCAAAAGACTCATTGGCCTAAAACGAGTCGCCTTGTAAATTAAATGAACAACCTGTTCCGAGGTGCACATAGTAATAGTCATAGAACGAATGCCACAGGTTATCATTGAACAAATTGTGTCAGATTTATTAAAAAGCAGGGGCCACCACCACAAATCTCAAGGGGAGGGTAGGTGGGAAGGATGGGGTGGGGATGGGGGATACATAAAAAATATGTATTTAAAAAAAGATTTACCTTTTTCCCCTTGTCGCAGCCGCCACCTCCTGCCCCGCTGCTCCTCGGGTCTTTTTGTGGTGTTCCAACGATTGCTGGGACAACACCAGCACAGGCTCCCCAGCAATCTGGCGCTGCTTACATGTTAAACATAGCAGCATCAGGCTGGGGTCTGTGCTGTTTTTCCAGCCGCGCTGTGCATACAGTCGGGCTGGAGAAACCTAAGTACGCATGTGTGTTTGGTCGGCCTCAGACGGCCGGGCAAACACAACTGCGCACTTAGTGCACTCTACCCTTCTCCCCCTCTCACCTCCCACAGCCCAGCCGCACCCCACCCTGAGCACACTGCTGGCTGAGCCAGCAGATGAAAGATAAAATGATAAGTAAATATCAATTTATCTTTCATCTCCTCGCTTACCCAGGGGGGCGCCGCTCCTTGCCATTGCGAAGGTGCCGCCCCTGTTAAAACGTTGTTCAAAAAAATCGTGCAGCAACCAAAGTTGCTGTGGTGCATTGCACAGGGAAGAAAGTACAGCACTGAGCCACAGATACAAAAATATGGCTCTGTAGCTGTCATCCCCTGCTCTGGCACTCAGACAGGCTACCTAGCGCAATACACCCACACTCACACCCAAGCACACACCCAACACACACAGGCACATCTTTCACAATTGTGCAAAGGTGTATGTGTGTTGTCTAGTGCATCTTTTCAATACAAAATCTATGGTAGGACATACTTTAAAACTTTTCTAACGTTGCATACATTCTGTATAGTACTACTGACAAGTTTGAAAGTTTTGAGAAATAAAAACATATCCTCTAGTTAATACTTTCCTCAAGTACATTTTGTTTGGTTCAAAGCCCAGTCTACAAATGTTAGTAGATTGGATTTTGTGTTAAAAACTAGTAGTGGTAGCATGGTAACACCTATGTACCACCCATGAGATGCCCCCTTGACACAGAGTAGCCAATGCACCACAAAACACTACTTCATCTTTCATTTAAGCAGCATTCCAGTGCAAAAACTGTTTTGTGCTGACAAACAGATACCATATCAATACTTTGCCCTGTTTTACCATCAGTTTTTGTGACTTTGCAGTAAGACTACATTTTTATAAATCTGTCACATCAAGTGGGCACATTTCTGTGGGGTGCAGCATTACTGCAGCTATCAGAATTTCCATACAGGAGCAAACTAATGTTATTTCTCAAATTGGGATTGGTACAGCTTCTAGAATGAGGACTTTCCTCCTAAATACAACTATGACTTTGCATCTCTGTTTTCAAGATATGATGAACTAAAAGCTGTATGGGAGGGCATTGTCCTGCGCTAAAATTTATAAAATCAGGAGCATCTTATGCTATGTTTATTTGCAATCAACGTAGAATATGTGACTTTTTGTGGTTTTACTTTTGGTGAAGTGAAACATTTGGCCTTTCAGATATTTTAAACTGTGCATTTTGTTTTATATCTCATTATTATATTATATTGCAATTACATTTAGATGGACAGGTAACACTTCTCAGGTTTTAAACCATGAGGGAGAGCTCACTGGGATGAAGATTGTACCTTGTCTACAAGTTCCTTTAATGCAATAATTACATTATACTTTTTTTTCAAATTTGCAATAATTACCCACCAACTCCCCCCCCCACGTTTGAAGCTTACAGCTACAGGATTGGGACTGGAATCCTAGTCAGATGTGCTAACCTTAGTGTGGTGAAATAAACAATCAACAGGTTCATTAATATGCATTGGGCCATATTTATGGCAAAGTGACACAGCGCAGCAAGTCACCTTGCTGTGCTGCGCCACAGGGAACGGACAGGAATGTGCCATATTTAAGAGAATATGGTGCACTCCTGCCCTTTTCTCTGCACTGGCACCGGTTGGATGCAGGTACCCTTGCATCATGGTGGAAGGATTCCTACGTTATAAAGAGGATTATTTTGGTGCAGGAAGGGCACAATCTATGGATTTTTTCGTGGGAACACCAACACAACTCCCCTGTGGCAGAGTAATGTAGCACAGCGATTTGTGCTGCGTTGCTTTACTCCTGCTTTATGGAGCCACTCAGGGCCTCTACTTTGGTACACAAACTAGTAGGGAGGTAACGTGAGGACATACAAGAATTATGCAATCCCTCCTTCTGGCACTCCCCCAGTGTCCAGCCAAACAAACTAATTTTCCCTAGAGTTCTTTTGTGGAAAAAATAAGTTATATTTTCTAGAAAACATATGAGTCAGATGGCTGTGGGATAATGCCATCAGCAGGTCCAACCACCTAATTAGTGAATGGGATCCAGCTCAGTGCAATAGCAATCAAAAACTAGGCAGGATAGCTCTAGCATTGGTGGCATGAAGAACAACAACCACTTACTACCCACAACGTAATCAATGGGCTATGCCCAATAATTCCTCTCCATCCTCTGCTTCTTACACCTGTTGAACAGACAGTTGTTACCGTCAACCTTATGGAATCTAGCCACCAAAGATA
The DNA here is from genome assembly GCF_031143425.1 of Pleurodeles waltl. Taxonomy (NCBI): domain Eukaryota; kingdom Metazoa; phylum Chordata; class Amphibia; order Caudata; family Salamandridae; genus Pleurodeles; species Pleurodeles waltl. Next base: position 224,703,419 of record NC_090450.1, on the reverse strand, counting down.
AAGCCTGATCCTTTGCTAAAATTCAGAGTCTTTGCATCCCTATCATTAAGGTTCATCCTCCACGAGCGGACCCCATGGCAGCACAAGGTTCCTATGTTGTTTGAGTATAATCACATTGCGTTCATTTTAATTATAAGTTGATATGGAATCTGTTTACTATAATTGATAAGTATATTGTATTTTCTTTTCATTGTGTATCATCTCTTTCTCTTCATATGCTGTGTTTTGTTGTTGATTTAGAAATGATGTTTGATATGTTGAGCTCTTTTAAATTTAAGATGAAGCATGTCTCATCATTTTGCTTGAATTCTGGACAAGAGATGCAAAGGTGTCATTTTGGTTAATGCATGAAGAACTGGCAGTTCATGTGCAACCCACATGTGTGGTGTTACATCTGACAATAAAATATGTTTCCTCAGTGTACTTGGTACTCTTTCTTTAGATGTTGCATGGTGCCAAGTCTGCACCAGGAATTCTTAGGTTCCAAGGTGCTCATTTCAGGCTCAACTTGGATGTCCATTATGTTAAGGATTCTCTGACTTTAAGTGCTGGCTCACACTAGTTTAAGATATCCCTGTGATCTGAAGAGATGAGTAAATAACAAAGGAGTGTCCTTTGCACAAGGTAAATAAGGGTCCTCCATGGTATGTATGAGGGGATATGCGTGGGTATCGCCTTTAAATGCACACACCTTGCAAGGTCTCCAAAGCCTCCTGTAAAAATTGGAAAAAGGAAGAATGCCTTGCCAGGAGTACTAGGATCTTAACAGGAAATTCCCTACCTTTTTTTCTGATGGCCATACCTTCCTCTGTCCTGGTCCAATTTGATACGTATTGAGATACACCCTCCAAAATGGGCTGACCCTAGAGGCCCATGGGACCATCTTGGGCAAGACTAATTGTCCACCCAGGTGCAGTGCAAAGATCCTAGATCAAAGGAAATGTTTCGAAGTGGGACATGTGCCCGGGATTCAAATGATTGTCTACTAAACCCAAGAGGCCAATTCACAAGGATTTAGCTCTAAAATACTGTTGTCCTAGTCCTCTAATTCATGAGGAAACCAGGAGAACTGTAAGCGTAAATCATAGTTAATCATATAGTAATCTTTATGAATAGTGTACCTGTGTTTAAGTGGATGTAAAATTGATGCAGTGGTCTCAGGTTTTTCATGGAACTGTAAGCGTAAATCATAGTTAATCATATAGTAATCTTTATGAATAGTGTACCTGTGTTTAAGTGGATGTAAAATTGATGCAGTGGTCTCAGGTTTTTCATTACCAACACCAAAGCTGCCTAGTTTTGATTTCATCTGGTGTCTCTTCCTTCCACTGCACTACACTTCTTATCTTGTTATCTCATTCTTACAGCCTCTTTTCACCCCTGCTTTGTCCCGCTCTCATTATTTTCTCCCTTTTCTTCTTTTCTCTTAATCTGTGTCACAGTTTAATGGTGAAAAATAAACTCTGCACCCAAACAAGCATGGCAGTAGGTCTGACTTATAAATGAAAGTGCCTTCTAGGTCAGTGGTGGATGTAAATACCGAATAGGTTGTCAGCATGCACTCTGTCATGTAGTCTTACACTCATGCAACCATTCATTCAACCAGCCACTGATTCATTTTCACATTCACCTACTGACCACAATAAAACACACACACAAACTGACCAACATATGCAAGATAAATTAAAAGAATAAACGTAAAAAAAAAAAAAAACATTATGCCATCTAAACGTGGTGGTCATATGCTTGCAGTGAAAGTAAAATCAAACAAAACACGAAGTAGATATTTTGTAATGGTATTGTACATAGTGTGTCACTTTTGTGTATAGTGTATCACAGTGCCACCAGGGTCACCATATTTATAATCAACATGAAGACCATTTTGGCGTGGAAAAGAAATAATACAATATGAACAAGTCCATGATGGTTGCCTGGTTTAGATGCAGTGGCCGTGTGGCATGAAGCACACTGCAGGCAAATTGAGCAGAACGCCAGTGACCCATTAGCACTGTTTGGGAGCTGGAGTGTTCTCTAGTAAATGAAAATAAAAAGAGGGAAACGAGCAAAATAAAAAGGGGCATTTAAAAAGAGAAAACAGAGAAACAAAGGACTAGTCCACCAGCCTGGCACTGAAGCATACTAATTTAAGGCAATTACAAATGCTGTTACTCATAGAGCAATAACCAGTCGATCAATGACAGAAGAGGACTGTTCAAAAACCCCTCTTTGTATATATATATATATATATATATATAAATATATATATATTTATGTACATTTGTGTGTATTAGTGTAAATACGTTTTCAAGTTCGTTTTTTAATACATGATCTTGACAGATAACTAGGTCTAGCAGGCCTTCTGAAGAGATTCCAGCAAGAGTAACTACAGGTCAAATCTTCTACCCTAGGGTTTGTCAAAATGCCAAGTCATCACTAAAATCCTCGCCTATAAGAGTAATATGGGAGATTTCATTTAACAAAATTTGTCTGCAGCCTATAACATGGTACAATATTCTTCCACCCTTAAATACCTATTGGCTTTAACATATTATTTTCATAATAAACAAATGAGGTCTATTACCATTGTCTGAACTTTTCATACTAAACAAATCAGACTTATGGCAAGTGAAATATTTTTTTTCCAATGAACTAATCAAATCTTTATTTTTTATCATTGGCTGTCACCATAACCAAGTCAGATCTACTATATATAGCACACGCCTTCCCACAATGCAAACATTAGGTATCCTATAATAAAATTAGAAATGTGAACAAAACTACACTTGTCAAAATATTTAATCCTACCTAAAATGGCTTAGCAAGTACTAATACACTGAAGAACATATCTCCCCATGGTTTGTTTGACCCACATTCAGGGACAGATTACAAAACACTTTTGCAATTTTTAACAGTCCAACTCGGAATGTCAGGCTGTTACGAAATGCAAAACAGCCTTTTCTTAGGTACAAAGGTGTTTAAGGAACCGCTAATTGTGATTTCTACCCTGTAGAATTCGCAAATTGCAATTCCCAGAATATGAAATCGCAAATAGGGATTTCCTATGTGGGATTCCTATTATGTTGTACAAAGTATTTTCTAAATGTGACTAGGGGATTTAGGAGATGCGATTACCACCGATTTAAAGTCAGTGTTAACCAGCTGCAATTGAAAAAAAGCCCTCAGGTGCTTTTTTTTAATTGCAATAGTGCACACACATGCTCCTTACGCATATGTGTGCTCTACAGGTGCATTCCTATTTTTGGGGTAGATCAAAGGAAGCCTTTTGACTCAATCAAGGCCCAAGCCTCTCACTTAATAGTTCTTGTAAAAGCTTTTTTCCAGTTGATAACATAAGGTCTGGTGTCACCTGCGTGGTCAAGCTAAACCTAACAATGAGGGTGACACCACTTGGCACTACCAGCACACATTAACACTTGAAACATAACTTTGAAAATGCGTAACTCATCTCCTTGTAAAAATGCCTGAGAGTGGTCCTATTAAGCATTACATAATTAGTACTCCTTCGGTGACAACAAACTTGTCATTCACGCAACACGAGCCATCTGACTAGGTTGTGCATGTTAAATAAATACTGAATATTAATAAATATGATCAGTGGATTTGGTATCAAAAAGCATCTGTTCTGCCTTTTCCGGCCACTTCAGGAACCAAACATATTGGCACAAACGCTGTTCTCCTTTGTGAGTCTCTGCATGTTTACCAAGCAGCAGAATGAGCTCGCCGGACCGTGACGTCCCACAGGCACAGGTGTCGCTCAAACCCTATTTGTTAATTCCTCCCTGGCAATTTAATTTCAAGCTTCTATAATCCCATCCTGGTGTGTTCCTCCTTGTAACTGGATACACGACAGGTCCTGCGGCAGGCACAGCATCTCTCCCAATAGATCCTTGTGCTGAATTGCTGGCAATTTCCTATGCACTAGATTCACCTGAATAAGCATATTAATTCTTAAATTCGCTACCAGCTGTAGCAAGCAAAGCAGCATTTATGTTTATGTTTATAATATCATTTATTTCGTTTCCTAGACAGGTAACTAATCCTGTTTCTTCTAGAGTGATTTTGAAGGGAAATCAAATTTTAGCAGGGCATTTTAGACTGCATTTATTAGCATGTGTGTCTGCAAAAGTGTAAAATATGACTGCGAAATAGTGAAAAACTGGGACACATTAATATAGTCTATATTTTATGTAGCAAGGATTTATACCATGCAGCGTACAGCGTACTTCGACCACGAATTCTTCCGGGAACTCCAAGACCTCTTGCCCTTTTATGTGAAATTGATGTCCCTCTTCAGTTTCTGGTTCGGAAAGATGTTTATAAAGATTCCCAAATAACCATGCCTTGCATTGAAGAGAATATCATAGAAATGATTGGATGTAAATCATAAAATGTCACTATGCGAGTCAATGAATAACCATCAGAGCTGCAGAAAAAATCCTAATAGCATCAAGTAAATTGATCCATTACATCATCAATAAGTGCATCAAACCAGTATGACGTTTCACTCAAACATTAGCTTAAATACTGTATGTTTCAAATACTAGAATTCGTTTTTGAAAGATTACCTAACTTCGTCTTCAAAATTATTATTATTTTGTTTACTTATAATCTTTTAGTTCCCATCAGTACTACTCTTGAAGTAGTATTACATTTAATATGTATCAGACTAAATTAAAATAAAATGCATTCATATTCTCCGTAATAAAACTAACGTGCTGGACTCTGAACTCCCTGGGGGAGCCTGAACTTGCCTACATTTTCCATCGGGCAGTGCTGCAGAAGGACTGCGCTGCTGTCAAGCGCTTCAGGAGATGCGTAATACGGCAGGCACACAACCGTAGCGCAAGACGTGCACGCGTCACCGGGCCCATCATTGCCCAGCATGGGCCAGCAGAGGCTGAGCTGGGCCTACCCTCTTTCGGTCACCCTGTTGCGAGGAGGGCAAAAGAACATTCAACAGGTGAGTAAATAGTGCACCAGGATAGCTGCAGGAGTATGGGGTGATAAACATGGGCAAGCGCAAGGCGGGGCACACAGAGCCATAGTAAGTAGCGCTAAGAAATCAAGAAAGCTAATGCGACTCAAAACCCGGGGATCATTCCTGAGTGCTGACGCAGGCATGCTCTCTGATACTGACAACCTTATTGGGGAGGTGGAATTATTGTTAAATGGCAAACCGACCAAAGGGATAAAGAATGGAGCATGAAGTAAGGTCCCTGCCATTTTTACTAAATCAAGGGATGCTGCAAGGCTCGCTCGAGCTGGTGCTGAAGTCCCGTTATTTCCTAGTGTCAATAATCCCTGTGATTTGATCGAGGCAGCTGAACCTACTAATGCTGAAACAGCCCAACCAAGCATTACCCTCTCTCCAACAGTAACAATCAACAAGACCATACATTGCTCAAATAGGTTTCCCCCTTGCCACAACTGATACTATTGCCATGTTTACCAGCACCAGGGATGAACCTCACAAAAAGCCCAATGATGGAGCATCATCAAAGGAGGCAAAAGCTGATCATGAACCTCTACACCACAATTTAAACAAACTTTAAACATGGGTCTTTGCCTTAGCCAGTAGGATGGATAACCTGGCAGGAAAGCTAGAAGAGTCTAGATGTCCACAACGAGCGGTTGTAATGAACTCAAAAGCAAGCGCCAGCCCTGAGGAGAAACCAGGAGGCCCCTCGCCTAGGTACCATTCCTGCTTTTGGGATGGATCCCGTGGTGATAAATAAGCCACTTGAGTCAAAGCTAAACTTGCATCTGTAGGAGGCTGGACTGGTGTGTTGGGGGTACCCAAGGTACGTACACCTTATACCAGGTCCAGGTATCCCTTATTAGTGTAGTGTAGTTAGAGTCTAGAAGCCAGGCTCTCCAGAGGTAGCTGTGGATGAGCAGCCAAGGCTCACCTAGGAGACATGCAAAGCTCATGCAATACCACTGTAGTTGCACACAGTACTTACACACATGAAAGAAACACTCAGTGTTACAAAAATAAAGGGATTTTATTTTGGTGACACAATTACCAGAAATACCATAGGGGCTATACTCCCTTAGGAGGTAAGTAATACACAAGTTGTATTCACTAGAATGCACAAATAGGCATGAAAACAGTTAGAAAACAGTGCAACATAGTGAAAATCACAATAGGGAATAATGGCCCTAGGGAGAACACAAACCATATACTAAAAAATGGAATGCGAGCGACAGTCCCCCACCTGTGTAAGTGGAGTCTGTAGAGGGGAGCTGGGAGTACTAGGAAAGCCCAAAGGTAACTGCCACAACACCCCCTAGCGACCAGGAAAGCAGGAGTAAATCAGTGTAAATTCCCCAGAACACCCACTTAAAAGAGAAGAAGATTAATGCAAAGCCCGGAAGAGACTGCAAGACACCATCAGTGGATTCCTAGACAAGAGGACCTGTGGAAGAAGAGGACCAAGTCCAGCAAGCACAGCAGAGTCCATGGAGGGCAGAAGCCCCTACCCACCAGACTGAAGGTGCAAGAGATGTGTCGACGGTGAGGAAAGAGAGTCAGCACTGCGCTCAAGAAGACTTAGTCGAGTTCCTGGAGGATGCAGGTGATGTCCCACGGCGGAAGGAAGATTGCAGTGGGGTTTACGTCTTCGGATTCCACCAACAAGCCTAGGCACTCGCAAAACTCGTGGTTGGCATAAAGTGGTGCTGCAGGGGACCAGGAAGGACCAGGTGGACTTTACCCAGGAGGAGAAGTCAGAGGGGGACCTCAGCGATACAGAAAGTCCAGGAAAGCACAGGCAGCACCCACAGGAGTACCACAGGACTGGGACACAGAAGTCGAAGAAGGAGTCATTACAGCACTATGAAAAGGAACGCACGCCGTCGGAGAACCACTCAGGAAGCTGTACATTGCAGGATGGAATGCTGGGAGCTAGTGCTTCAAGATGCCTGAAGATCCCTTGGAAAAGATGCCAACAAGCTTTGGCAACTGCAAATGATAAAGTGCACGGCAGTACTGGCCTGTGTGGGCAGGTAAAGGCATACCTCTACCCAAGTTGGACAGCTGGAAGACAGGACCGTCGGGACCACTTCAGACCACCACTTATGTTGCAGAATCCACGTAGCTCAGCAGGAAAGGGGATTCAAGCAGCCATTTGTCATTGCAGTTGGTGCCTGCAGATGCAGGAGGGTGACTCCTTCACTCCAAGGGAGATTCCTTCTTCTTTCTTGTGAAGGCTGAAGACGGGCTGTCCTCAGAGGATGCATGACTGGGGAAATGTTGCAGTTGCTGGAAGGAGCCACAGATACAATGTTGCAGGCAGTGTCATGCTTTTTTGTTGCAGCTTGTCGGGTCCTGGAGCGTCCAAGTGGAGGTTGCAGAGGAATCCTACTGGAGTTTTGCAAGCCCAATCTGAGAAACCACCCAAGAGAGAGACCTTAAATAGCCCTGAAAGGGGGACTGGGCACCTAGCTGGGTGACCACCTATCAGGAGAGGGCTCTGACATCACCTGCCTTCACTGGCCACTCAGATGCTCTCTGAGTTCCCTGCCAACCTTTTGTCCAAGATGACAAAACCCATGGACCCTCTGAAGGAGCTCTGAGCACCACCCCTGGGGTGGTGATGGACAGGGGAGTGGTCACTCCCCCTTCCTTTGTCCAGTTGCATGCCAGAGCAGGGGCTGGGGGTCTCTTAACTAGTGTAGACTGGTTTATGCAAGGAGGGCACCAAATGTGCTACCCCTCCCAAGCCTGTAACATCTATTTCCGCAAGGAGAGGGTGTAACACCCCTCTCCCAAAGAAAATCCTTTGTTCTCCCTTCCTGAGCTTGAGCTGCTCAAACAACAGGAGGGTGGAGACCTGTCTGAGAGATGGCAGCAGTTTGGGTTGCCTGAAAATCCTCAGAAGGCTGTAGAAGAAATGCTGGGGGTCCTCTAAGGAGCCTCCACAGTGCATGGAACCATACAACCAATGCTTAAAAAATCATTGGGGTATGATTCCAACATGTTTGATTCCAAACATGCCTATGTTCAGAGTTACCATTATGTAGCTGGGCAAAGGTATTGACCAATGTCCAGTACACGCGTAAAATGGCGTTCCCGCACTCACAAAGTCAGGGAAAATGAGCCTGGAATTCGTGGGGGCACCTCTCCTAGTGCAGGGATGCCCTCACACACAGGCACTGTGCACCTTTCCCTCTGGGCTAGAAGGCCTGCCATAATGGTGACTAATAAGTGACCTGGTGCAGTGAAAAGTGGCAGTGAAAGGGTGCTTGCATCTTTTCACACAGGCTGCAATGGCAGTCCGGCAGATATATTTAACCCCGGTGTCCAAATTAAAAGACGGCTCTTATGGGAATACTGAGTCCTTGATCAACAAAGTTATATTCTGACTTAGGAATCATAGTAACTGCTTGTCTGTGTAGGAGGCTGACCTAGTTTGTAGTGGGTAGCGAAGGTACTTACACCTTATACAAGATACAGTTATCCCTTATTAGTAAAATGTAGTTAGTGTCTAGAAGCCAGGCTGTCTAGAGGTAGCTGTAGGCAGAGCAGCCAAGACTAAACTAGGAGACATGCAAAGCTCTTTCAATACCACAATACTCACACACATGAAAGACAATACTCAACATTACAAAAATAAAGGTACTTTATTTTAGTCACATAATGCCAAAAAATACTTTGTATGCTATATTCCATTAGGATATAAGTAAATCACATACTATATACACTAGTAACCAGAAACTGGTAAGTACACAGTAGGGAAAAAGTGCAAATAGTGGAAATCACAATAGGTTGCAATGGGCCTGGGGGAACACAAACCATATACTAAAGTAGTGGAATGTGAAAGTCGGTTTCCCACCTAGGCACGTGTAGTGTGTAGAGGGGTGCAGAGTGTAAGAAAATACCAAAGGTAAGTAAAGTACCCCATCCCAGAGCCCAGGAAAGAAGGAGTAAAACACAGCAAGTTTCCTAAAACACATTAGAAGTCGTGTTAGAAGATAATGCAAGAACCAGAAGAGACTGCAAGACACCAACAATGGATTCCGGAACCTGAAGACCCGTGAAAGAAGGGGACCAAGCCCAAGAAGCACTGAAGTGTCCAGGGAGAACAGGAGCCCCTGCTAACCTGGATGAAGGTGCAAAAGTGGAACACCAGTGAGAAGATGAAGTAAGTATTGCACCAAAGAAGACAGATGTGGGTTTCTGGTTGGTGCAGAAGATGTCCCACACCAGATGGATGAATGCAGTCTGGTTTGTGTCGCTGGATTCTGCCAACAAGCCTTGGTAAATGCAAAGCTTGCAGTTAGCAGAAAATGATGCTGCCTGGGACCAGGATGGACCTGATGGCCTCTACCCAAGAAAGGGAGACAGAGGGGGCTCTCAGCAACTCAGAGAGCCCTCAGAATACCAGGCAGCATGCACAAGAGTCCCACAGCATGGGGACAAAGAAGGTTCAAATGGCATCACACGCAGCACCACACAAAAGATTCCCATGCCGCCGGAGAACCACTCAGGAAGCTGTGCGTCTCAGTATGGAGTGCTGGGGGCCTAAGCTGTGCTGTGTACGAAGAACTTCTGGGAAGGTCACACACAAGCCTTGGCAACTGCAAGACCTACACAGTGCAGGAGATATTGTCTTGCGTGGGGGGGGGGGGCAAGCTCTTATTTCCACCAAAATTAGACAGCTGGACTTTGGGACTGCCAGACTCACGTTAGTCCACCACCTGTGCTGCTTTATCTACACCTGTCATCTGGAGAGGGGGTCCAAGCCACCGATCATCACTGCAGAGAGGTACCTGCTGAAGCAGGGAAGTGACTCTGTCACTCCACTGGAGATTCCTTCGGTTCTTCTGGTACGGGCTGAAGACAGGCAATCCTCGGAGGATGCACAACCTGGAAACTGTTGCAGTTGCTGGCAGGAACTGAAGATACAATGTTGCAGAAGTTGTCTTAGCTTCTTTGTTGCACTTTTGTAGAGTTCCTGTAGCAGTCAGCATTGATCTGTCAGTGGAAGATGAAGTAAAGGATGCAGAGCATTCCTGCTGGAGTCTTGCAATCCAAATCTGAAGAAACACCCAAAAAAGAGACCCTAGCCACGCCAAACCAGATGCTCCCAGAGTTCACTGACTATCCTGAAAACAATATGGCAGAACTCAGGGACACTCTGGAGGAGCTCTGGGCACTGCCCCTGAGGTGGTGATGGACAGGGGAGTGGTCACTCCCCTTTCCTTTGTCCAGCTTTGCGCCAGAGCAGAGACGGGGGTCCCTGAACTGGTGTAGGCTGGATTATGGAAGGAGGACACCATCTGTGCCCTTCAAAGCATTTCCAGAGACTCTGGGAGGATACCCCGCCCATGCTGTAACACCTATTTCTAAAGGGCAAGGGTGTAACGCCCCTCTCCTAAAGGAAATGCATTGTTGTTCTGCCTTCCTGGGATTGAGCTGCTCAAGACCCAGGAGGGCAGAAGCTTGTCTGTGGCGTGGCAGCAGCTTGGGCTGCAGTGAAAACCTCAGAAGACTGGTATGACATTACTGGGGGGGGCATGGTGGAGCCACCAGAGTGCATGGGATTGTGCAACCAATACTTTAATCAGTACTGGTGTCCTATTCCCAGTTGTTGGACACCTCACATAGCCATATTCGAGTTACAACTGTGAAGCTATATGCAGGTGTTGACCTATATACAGAGCACACTTATAATGGTGTCCCCTCACAGAAAAATGGGCCTGTACTACGTGAGGGCACCTTAGCTAGTGCAGGAGTGCCCTCACACACAGGTACTATGCACCTAGACTTCAGGGTCTGAAGGTTAGACATATTGGTGACTTATAAGTGACCTTGTGCAGTGACAATTGCTCTGCAGTAGTGATGACACTATTTCACTCAGGCTGCAATGGCAGTCCTGAAGAAGTGTTTGTATGAGCTCCTTATGGGTGGGAAGAGAAATGCTGCAACCCAAACAGATCTCCTGGAACCCCAATGCCCTGGGTACCTAGCTACAAATACTAGGGTCTTATGAGGGGGGTCCAGTATACCAATTTGGAGTGGAATACTGGGTTACCATTATGTAAGTAGAAATATGGAACCATAGAGAGGATAAGCACTGGAGTTCTGATTAGCAGGACCCCAGTGACACAGTCAAGCATACTGACCAAAACAGTGAAACAGACTGACATGTAGGGCACAAACCATAAGTACTTGGGTGTGGACTAGCAGGATCCCAGTGACATAGTCAAAACACACTGACAAACAGGCCAAAAATGGGGTAACCATGCTGCAAAGAGGCTACTTTCTCAGCCTGAAGTAAGGTCTGACATCATTTATGCGAAGAGAACTTCATCCCAACTGGTAACAAATGACAACATCACAATGCAGATGAAATCTAATACCCTGGTTGACAATCTTATAAGCTTTGAGCTACGTACCTGCTATCTTAGGAAGTGCAAATCTTCAGCAATTGGCTTGAAACTACTCCCTCCGGAGATTGGGCTAGGGGAGAAACGCCAAGGGGGTGTTTCAGTGTGCCCTGAATGGGAATTGCCTAACTATGATCGAAGCATTTCTCCCCTTGAGCATTCTACCTCCGATAAAGTGGATTGACTGTCTACTGGGGTTGATATAGAGATTAACTAACGCTCGCTTAGTCCAAAGCAGATATCGTCTAATTTTGAAGGCTTGCCTGAGGAGGGACCTGATTCTGATGTGTCCCCCATTGACCGCCCTGGTATTATCAATGATCAGTTAGCAGTTGTCCAAGGAGACCTAGCACCTCCTGAGGACTACAATGGGGGGGGGGCTAGCATAAACTATTCATTTGCATCACAAGGCGTTTCTCTACAAAGTGCCTCTGTCAGCCCCCCCGGTTGAGAGAGTTGACAAATTGCTAATATACCAGGATACCAGGTCACCCCCAATCTGGCAAATAATGCAAGCGAGAGAGCAAAGGTCGCTCCTAGTAGACATCTCAAATTGATGTAATGGAATTTAGCCGGAACTAGGCATAAATTAATTGATGCTGAATAGTTATCTTACATGGAGAAATGTGATATATGTATGTTTCAAGGGACCTGGGCCACAGAGAAAATACTTAGCAATGGTTTCACCCTCTATAGCATAGAGGCTAAACCACCACAGAATTCTGGGAGGGCTAGTGGGGGTCTGTTGATTCTGTTGAAGAATGATTTACCTAGCCTTCGCAAGGTTGTGCGGACAGATTCCCCTGACATTCTGGGGGTTATTAGAACTTTTCCCTCTGGCGCATGTGAGTAGTAGGAAGGGATACCTTTAATCACCATATTAAAAGTGACAGTTATCCCGCCGCCCGGAAGTGATGTCATTTCCGGTGGCTGGGCCTTCCGGTGTCCCTGAAAGCCCTCCCCGGAAGTGACGTGGGTGCATGGGGGTGTCACATGGTTTGTGACCTCATGGTGTCACGTGTTAGCCCTGTGTCTGGGTCCTAGCCCCTGGGTATTGGCCTATGGGCTGTGTAAAAAGTATGACTTAGTGATGTGCAAGTGGTTTCAGAGCTTGAGAGGGACAGGTCTGGACATGTCAGACATTCATGCCCAAGTGGCTGTTAGGGGGCCTCTGCATAGGGCGGCAAAGTGGGCAGTCTGGCCAAACCTCCACACTGCTGGCTAATCCAAAAAAAAATAAAGAAATGTGGGAATGGTCAAATGTTGCTTTTGTTAGAGCCAGCCTATCAATTTAGAGAGGTAAATATAAAACAGCTGTGTGCCTATAGGCTTTCCCTGGGACACAGTGGAGGCTAAATTAGAAACTGGCCCTGTAATTAAAAGTTTGAAACACAACAGAGGTTGTTGTGGCATAGCAAATCTAAAACAGCTGTGTGCCTATAGGCTTTCCCTGGGACACAGTGGAGGCTAAATTAGAAACTGGCCCTGTAATTAAAAGTTTGAAACACAACAGAGGTTGTTGTGGCATAGCAAATCTAAAACAGCTGTGTGCCTATAGGCTTTCCCTGGGACACAGTGGAGGCTAAATTAGAAACTGTCCCTGTAATTAAAAGTTTGAAACACAATAGAGGTTGTTGTGGCATAGCAAATCTAAAACAGCTGTGTGCCTATAGGCTTTCCCTGAGACACAGTGGAGGCTAAATTAGAAACTGGCCCTGTAATTAAAAGTTTGAAACACAACAGAGGTTGTTGTGGCATAGCAAATCTAAAACAGATGTGTGCCTACAGCCTTTCCCAGGGCCACAGTGGGAGCTAAATTAGAAACTGGCCCTGTAATTAAAAGTTTGAAACACAACAGAGGATGAGGGGCATAGCAAATCTAAAACAGATGTGTGCCTACAGCCTTTCCCAGGGACACCGCAGGGGCTAAATTAGAAACTGGCCCTGTAATTAAAAGTTTGAAACACAACAGAGGATGAGGGGCATAGCAAATCTAAAACAGATGTGTGCCTACAGTCTTTCCAGGGGTCACAGCGGGGGCTAAATTAGAAACTGACCCAGTAATTAAAAGTTTGAAACAAGACAAAGGCCAAGTATTGCCATCCTATAACAGATGTCTATATCCATGTCCCACCAATCACAGAGTCCAGGCATAATTACCATTGTGAGTCTTGTATAAGAACCCCCCACCTTCACAGACCTCTTTTTTCTGAACTACATACTGACATTTGTGGCAGGCAGGGGTGCATCAGGACATCATGGCTGGAAACATGAAGGGCAGAGCTCAGACTGGTGTTGCTAAACATCTTCTACTTAAGGTCTGTAACAGTGTGGTGTGTGTATGTGTTTTACTATAGTTTAACAATGACATTAGCCCCAACCTGTTTAACTATACATAGAGATGTAAAATGCCTGTTTAAAAAAAAAAAATTAAAAGCTATTAGTGTATTTTTTAGATACTGTAATTACTTTGTGGGATGGTTTTGTTTAATTGGTACTTGTAGGGTCTTGTGCTATGTATTTGTCTGTATTTTTACGGGGGCGCACTTATTTTGGGGGTTGTATTGGTACTGCTTAACTTGTACCTGCTGGTTCTGGAACTATGTATGGGCATGTATTTTTGAAAATCTGCACTCATTTTGTGGGATGGTGTTCTTTTAATGGGTAGTTGTGGGGTTGTGTGCTATGTATTTGTATTTTTGCGTGAGCACACTTATTTTGTGGGGTGTAATGGTACTGCTTAATTTGTACAGGCTGGTTCTTATGTTGAGCATTTACATGAGTTTCGGATGATCTGCACTCATTTTGCGGGATGGCGGCGGGGCTTAATTTGTACTTGTAGGTTCTGGGGCTATGTATCTGTCCTTATTTTTGAGGGTCTGCACTTATTTTGTAGGGTGGCACCAAGGCTTAATTTGTACTTGCCAGTTCAGGGGCTGTGTATGGGCATGTATTTTTGAGTGTCGGCACTTGTTTTGAGGGCTGCTGACCCTGTTTAATTTGTACTTGTGGCTTCTGGTGTTCTGCACTTGTATGTATTTTGATGATCTGCACTCATTTTGCGGGATGGCTGCAGGGCTTAATTTGTACTTGTATGTTCAAGGGCTGTGTATGGGCATGTATTTTTGAGGGTCTGCACTTATTTTTACGGGGTGTGGGGTAGTACCTAATTTGTACAGGGCACTTTTTTTATTTTTTATTTTTCCTTGGGGTGTATTTATTGTTCTATGCACATCAGTATTCTGTGTTCACACATTTAATCGCGGCAGTCTTGTGTTTAAGAGGTGAGCTTTTGGGGGCATAGTTATTAATTTTAGAGCTCAGCGCCATGAGTTTCGGGGTGCAGAGCTCTAAAATTAATAACTATGCTCCAAGGAGTCAACCTGCGCTCTGGGGGTCCCATGATATGAACTTTTCGGCGCTGCTCTCAAGAAACCTTGATGCCTCTTGTGAACAGCTCAGAAATGTTCATATCAAGGGCTCCCCAGAGCCATCCTGCGCTCTGGGGACCATCGTATTTAAGTTAGCAAAACCACTCTCAGAAGCCTCGAGGTCTCTGAGAGCAGTTTTGCTAAGTTAATCATGCAGGTCTCCAGGCGTCTGCAGCCTCAGGGGACCCGCGTGATTAACTTAGCAAAACTGCTCTCAGAGACCTCGAGGCCTCTGAGAGCAGTTTTGCTAAGTTAATAACGCGAGTCCCCAGAGCCTTCCTACGCTCTGGGGCCCTCGTATTTAACTTAGCAAAACTGCTCTCAGAGGCCTCTGAGAACAGTTTTGCTAAGTTAATAACGCAAGCCCCCAGAGCCATCCTGAGCTCTGGGGGCCATCATATTTAACTTAGAAAAACTGCTCTCAGAGACCTTGAGGTCTCTGAGAGCAGTTTTGCTAAGTTAATCACGCGGGTCTCCAGGCGTCTGCAGCCTCATGGGGACCCGCGTGATTAACTTAGCAAAACTGCTCTCAGAGGCTGCTAGGTCTCTGAGACCAGTTTTGCTAAGTTAATAACGCGAGTCCCCAGAGCCATCCTGCGCTCTGGAGCCCTCGTATTTAACTTAGCAAAACTGCTCTCAGAGGCCTCGAGGTCTCTGAGAGCAGTTTTGCTAAGTTAATCACGTGGGTCCCCAGAGCGCAGGACGGCTCTGGGGGCCCTCGTATTTAACTTAGCAAAACTGCTCTCAGAGACCTAGCGGCCTCTGAGAGCAGTTTTGCTAAGTTAATCATGCGAGTCCCCAGAGCCGTCCTGCGCTCTGGGGACCCGCGTATTTAACTTAGCAAAACTGCTCTCAGAGGCCGCTAGGTCTCTGAGAGCAGTTTTGCTATGTTAATAACGCCGATCCCCGAGGCTGTAAACGCCCGGAGGTCGCACTGCCTCCGAGAAGAGATCTGCTAACTTGATAACGAGGTCTCCGAGCTGCTACAGCCTCGGAGACCTCGCATTCCGATATGAGCACCGCAGCTCTCAGAAGCCGCTGGGGAACACCCCAGCGGCTTCTGAGAGCCGCGTTGAAGGTTTAACTAGAGAGAATGCCGCGAGTGTTTCAGCGCGGCATTCTCTCTAATTAAACCTTCTGACCGGCTCACAGAGACCTAGGGGTGTTACCCGGGGCCTCTGAGAGCCGGTCGCTTGCCGTCAGATTGCGGCAGCAGTTTAAAATGTTTAGTAATAGCGCGTGGTCGCCATTACTAAACATTTTAAATTGCTACAGCCAGAGTGCTGAGTTTAAAAAAAAAAACAAAAAAAAGGAGTAAGGGCGGGAGGCCAGGTTCGGTGGGATCCTGACCTCTCGCGCTTGAGCCCTAGGGCCCATACAGATATAAATAAAAAATAAAGGAATAGCATTTTGGGGGCCTTGGGATTGGGGGCCCCAAGGTCCCATAGGGCAACATTTTTTTTTTTTTTTTTTTAAATAAAAATAAGGCATGTGTGGCCTTGAGGGCCCTGAACAGGAGGCTCAGAGCCCCCCAGGTCTCCATGAAGCAACCTTTTTAAATAAAAAATAAAAATATATATGCCAAGTGTGACCCTGCGGTTTAGGGGTCTCTGGGTTCTACAAGGTCGTTTTTTAAATCACACAAATTAAAAATAAAAGATGTTGAAATAAATAAAAAATAATAATGATTAAAAAACTATCCCTGGTAAAGAGCCTCAGACCCCCAAAACCCCCATCCACTCACCGTAGTTCAGGGAGGGTCTGCCAGACTGTATTGATGTCCTGAAAAACCCAGGACCTCACACATGTTGCATCCACATCCGGCCATTTTCTTTTTTTTTTTAAACAAAGACTGTGTGCTGTTGGAACTGGCTCTGGCTGGGTGCTCCAACCTGGAGGCTGGAGTTTAGACTGAACTCCGCCCCCACACATGGTTCACAGCCTTGTTCAGCTAAGGTGAAAACCAGGCATGGCTCCTAGGATCCGGTTTTCAGTCTCATGTACTAATAAAAATTCTAGGAACTGTGATGTTTTTTTTTTAAATAGGCCTGTGTTATATATTTTTACAAATGGTTTAATTATAAGGCATCATAAAGACATTGGGGTGCAGTGTAATATGAGTAAAAAAAAAACAAAAAAAAGATTGTGGAGCTCTTAGAAATATGTCATTAATGCCTTATAGAGACAATCCTAGAGCTTGTATTATGCAAGAGCGCCACCATGTGGAATTTGTTTTTTAACCGTGTATAGTTTTTGAGAAAAGTTTTACAGTTGTCAATATGTATTTATACTTCCAGAACATAGGGATTCAGCAATTTGAATCTATATATAAATATATATATATTTTTTTTTTTATTACTTTTTTCTTTTTTTTATTATAATTTTTTGTCCAACACTTGGTGTGCTTTTATGAAGGGTTCTGACCTAGAAGATGAATTGTGGTGTGTTTAAAGGCAAATCTGTCTCTCTTGTACACAGGACCTCCAAGAGTCTGGGGAGTCCCTTGTGGAAATGGAAACCGTGCAGCAAGGTGAGTTACAGGTCATAGGTCATTCTAAACCGAGTTGTCAGGATTGTTATTTTTTTATTTTACCTCTAATGGGCCCCGTGTGTTTGCATAGGTTATGATGCAGAACTCAGGTGTTCGATTGCCTCTCTTCAACAAATCCTTCATGTTCAAGATGGGTCAAGCACATTGTCACAGGATAACGTTTCTGCAGGTATATATTAGGGTTCTTTTTGTAACCCCTCTGAAAACCTAACAGGCCCCGCAATCAGCCCTATATTTGGACACCTCAGTGAGTTCGTATAGTCTATGTATTATATTGTAAGTGTAACATTATTTTTTTATGTTTTTTATCCCGAGGGGCCCTATGGAAGAAGCGATCCGGAATTTGGATGCAAAGCTTAAAAACCAGCCCCGCAAAAGGAAGTCCCCTGGGTCTAAGGACGGCCCGCCTATTAAGAAGGGACTCTCAAGCCGAAAAACCCAAGGTGAGTTTTTAGAAAATGTAGAGTCAGGTGTATACAGTCCTTAGTGTGTCTAAACGTCTTTCACACCCATAGGTATAGCAGCTATAACTAGCCCTAATATGTATTTTGCTATCTTTACATCCTAGAATCATCACACAAGAGCTCCGGAGACGCCTGCCCTCAGACTAAGCAGCTGCTGTCGTCTTTAAAGGTCTGCACTGGGACTGCTCAAAACCCCACAGCGCCATCGGTACTCGTGAACCATCCCGAACACCAAGACCCGCCCTGCAACCTCTCTACAGCCACGATCATGGTCCAGGTACAACTCTTAACTACACCACACCAGCCATCATAAAGGGCATGCCCAGTACAGTGAACACTTCTGCAACAGCTACCCCGGGGATGGGGCGTGGACAAACGGACATTATCGTTCTTACATCACCTAACGCCCAACTGTTTGTACCGTGTGAGGCCTCTGGAGGGTCCCCAAAACAGTGCAGCAGTCCTAAAATAAATCGGCTGTCCTTAAAGAGTCGTAGGAAGAAGTTCCAGACCTCTGAGCTACAATCTGGGCCTTTAGACCTGTCTTTTAAAAAATTTGTTAAGGTGCAGCCGGTTCCACCTAGGTCCCAGAGTTCTAATACAGGGGTGTCTTGCCTCACCCTAGCCCCTCCAGGTTGTACAACTAACCCATCCCTGTTACATTACTCGTCATTGGAAAATGATCACCCTGTAGAGGATCCTTATTCCCACTGTATAGGACTTCTTAAGGCTCTAGCTGGTACTACCCAGAGTTCTGAAGCCCCGGCATCCACTTGTGACACTTCTAAGACGATCCCCTCAGGGTTACAATCAGTAGGGTCTCAATCAGCAGCACCCAGCCACAGCACTGCCTCTACATCAGCGGTCATCAGTTATTACGATAAACACTTAACCTCCTCATGTCTGATGTCCCCCGATACACCCCCGGGGACATACGACCCCACCAGTCCTACACCAAGTGCCTGTGCGCAGTGGTCTTCACCATCCTCATCAATATACCCCGCCAGCAGTACAGGGTGTAGCGGAACGTAAAATCAGAGTTTTGGAACACCCTTGAGCGATGATCAGGGCTCTCAAACTCTTGGATGTTCACACTGGAACCCTGTTTTTACGTCCCGCTCTG
The DNA here is from genome assembly GCF_031143425.1 of Pleurodeles waltl. Classification (NCBI taxonomy): domain Eukaryota; kingdom Metazoa; phylum Chordata; class Amphibia; order Caudata; family Salamandridae; genus Pleurodeles; species Pleurodeles waltl. The sequence continues at coordinate 224,684,435 of NC_090450.1, read as the reverse complement.
ATCCATCAACAGTGAATGGGGGTGATAACGCCAGCCACTGTCCTAAAACAGGGGCGGCTCAGGGAGTTGTGACATTAGAGGTATGATTGCCAAGTACTGGCCTTGAAACCAACCTTTCAAACCGTACTAGAGTTCTAGACAGCTACATTAAAGAAATACATCAGTCGTTCAGACAATTAAAATGCCAACTCCGTCTAAAAACTTTAAAATTGTGTAAGAACGACTGTAATACCGGGGCATCCAGAGCTAGCATAAAGGCTTTAAAACAGCTGATGGCTCGGTGTAGAAACACAATGGCCCAAACTTGCGCTTCAACAGTTGTAGCCATGGGTAACATACCATTGTGACTAGGCGAGCGTACATACACGGGGAATGTTAGAGCAACATTTACCAGTACAATGGGCCGTAGGTCTAAATATGAAAAGAAGCCACAGTACCTGCTTAGTAGAGCTCTAAGAGTTTTACGAGCCCTCAAAAGTCAGAGGTCATGTCAACCCCCAAAACCAACGCCCATAAGACCTCAAAATATAGAGTTAGGAGGTGCTGATGGTCTTTACAGGCCCTCTGGGGGTGATGGTCCGAGCAGTCTCAGCCTTAAACAATCTGAAGGAGCCCCATCCGAAGTAGGTGTAGTGTCAGTGTCACCATTTGTAAACAACCCAAATATTGTTCAGATCGGCGGGGTCAGTTACCAAAAACCAGATGGGCCCATAAGAAGCCAAAGTGGCTTGGTAGCGCTAGAAACCGCAAGCTTGTAATAAAAAAGGTAAAGAAAGCCAGACTCTGCGTTACCAGAAGGTCTAAAAACACACCTACATCTAACCATACCCCTGTGAGCTCTCCAACAACCAGTAATTCTCAAACTGAGGCTTCAGAACCAGTATTTATGGAAAGTGTGAGAGTCAAGTTGTAGAGCGGTTTAACGCTACAGAACACTATGAGGAGTTTAGGTTCGTTAACCTAGATCGCCTACACTCCTCAGATCATGGCATTATAGCTATACATCAGGCTGTGCAAACGCTAATCGAACGATTGTTACACGATGTGGGTCCTAATGATTTTTTTCAGATGCGTTTTCAGGGACAGGGTCTCAATAGTCCCCTGTTCACCAGACGGTCATCTCGGATGTGTTTGACACTGTAACGTTTTTAGAAAACCTATCTAAACTTTTACAGAGCAAGGCTGAATTACTGGCGTACGGGTCCTTTAGAATCATCGCCCTCGTTGTTAGGGGTCATGATGGTGGTGCTTCCAGAGCCTTAAAGAGCGTTATGTACAGTAAAATCATCGGCAAGAAATCTCGTTGGTTGCTCGATTTTAATACCGGAGTTACCAACATGTGTCTGGCCGCAAGCATTGCAGGCTTATTGATGGACCGCTCTACCCCAGACGCCGTCATTATGTCGATGGCTGTAGCAGCACATGAGACGCTTCAGATACCGGCTGACAAAATGGTAGGTTTTGGAGACCTGGGACTTTTTGAGAACCATTTTGCTGTGACGGTTAAAGTTCTATACCACGCCGGTTCTTGGAAGTACTTCACTACCAATGAAGGTGTGAAAAACAAGACTGTGTATGTGCTACATCATGAAAACCACTTTTACGGTGTCTTGAACCTGAAGGATTTTCTAGGTGCCAAGTATGTGTGCGAGCATTGCGATCACATATACAACAATCGGACCAAACATCAGTGTGAATTACACTGTAAAATGTGTCAGAGGGACGGATGTGTCAATGACGATGCTCAGAAAGTGAACTGCACAACGTGCAAGCTGTTTTGTCGGTCGCAAGACTGCTTAAACATGCACATCGGCCTAGCCCAATGTGTTCTTAAAGCCGACTGTGGGGCTTGCGGTCGCTATAAGCCTGTCGATCACAAATGTAAAGGTATGCAGTGTCCTAGGTGTACAGAGGCTTTTATAGCCGGAATAACACATGAGTCTTACATGCTCAGAAGTCACCACCAGAAAAAAACAGAAGACTATATCGTATTTGATATAGAGTGTACGCAAGAGACAGGGGTGCACCAGCCAAACTATATTTACGCCCACCATCTAACAGGTGATGGGAGCTGGGAGTTTGAAGGACGGTCATGCGTGAATGATTTCCTCAACACGTTCATGCAACCGCGATACCAGGATTATACATTTCTGGCTCACAACTCCAAAGCATATGACTCATTCTTCATTATCCGTTACCTGATACGTGAAAAGCTGCCCGTTAGTCTCATAACCCAAGGTTCCAAACTAATGCTGCTTAAGGTTGTGCCTTTTGACATTAGGTTCATAGACACCTTGAATTTTCTGCCCATGAAGTTGAGCAAACTGCCAAAAGCCTTTGGGTTTGAAGGCTGTAAAGGTTATTTCCCTCACTTTTTTAACACCTGGGCTAATCAGAATTACAGCGGGCCTATGCCTCCGTCCGACAGTTATGGTTACGAGTACATGATGCCCTCTGAAAAAAGAGAGTTTTCTACAGTGGTATGATGAAAACCGTGAAAAATGGTTTCATTTTCAAACTGAATTGAAAGCATACTGTCAGGGGGATGTTATGATATTGCGAAAAGCATGCAACCTTTTCAGAGATGTTGTGGTGACGATGACGAAGCGGGTCCGGTTTATTAAAACCAAATCACGCAAGAGTAAAAAAAAAAAAATAACAGTATACCTGGACCCATTTCAAAACATTACTCTGGCTTCAATGTGTATGTCTATTTATAAACACATGTTTTTATTGTATGGAACTATCGCCTTAGTACCACCTGACCTCTATAACAGCAAGCAGAAACGTTACTCCACCCCCTCTATTCAGTGGCTCATGTACGTCTCTGCGAATGAGGGCATCTTCATTCAGCACGCTTTGCAGGGTGGCGAATACCGCCTGGGTCACTACTATCTAGACGGGTATGCATTAATTAACGGTGTGCCAACCGCCTTTGAGTTCAACAGGTGTTTTTACCACGGGTGTCCTCAGTGTTACAAGCCCCATGAGTTTAATAGACTGCAGGGAACCACGTTTGAACATCTGCACCGTCGGACTATTGCGAAGGCGCAGTATATTGTGAGTTGTGGGTTTGTTCTGAGAACTCTCTGGGAACATGATTGGGTAACTGAGCTATTGAAAGATGGTGAACTGCGCACTTTTATTAAGAGCCAGCAGTTACCTTCAACGTTGGAACCCCGTGACGCCTTATTCGGCGGTCGTACAAACGCCATTCAATTGTACCGCGTAGCTGGCCCAGGTGAGAAAATACATTACTACGACTTCACAAGTCTGTATCCGTTTGTGAACAAGGTGAAGTTGTACCCTGTGGGCCATCCTACAATCATATACAGGAACTTTAAACCTCTCAAAGAGTACTTTGGAATCATTAAGTTCCAGATTCACCCTCCGCGGAAACTTTACTTTCCGGTGTTCCCTTATAGAGTCGACAGTAAGCTAATGTTCCCCCTATGCCGAACCTGCGCTGAAAGTAAACAGCTTAGCGAATGCCTGCATAGTGATGAGCAGAGGCTGCTGGAAGGGACTTGGTGTACCATCGAGGTGCAGACGGCCCTAGAGAAAGGGTATTGTCTAGGTAAAATCCTGGAAGTCTGTCACTTTCCAAACACAACCACCCATCTCTTTTCTGAGTACATCAACTTGTTTCTCAGAGATAAGCAGGAGGCCTCGGGGTATCCAGAATGGTGTGTCAATGAGCCGTCAAAGAAAAAGTATATCGCTGATTACAAAGCTCGCGAGGGTATTAAACTGAGACCTGCGTTCATTAAGGTTAACCCCGCCCGTCGACAGCTAGCTAAGCTCTGTCTCAATTCCTTGTGGGGAAAGTTCGCCCAGCGTACCAATTTGTCAAACACATCCATCGTCACAGATCCAGATGAGCTTTTTAAGTATATATTCACACCGGTTTATGACATATCCAGTTGTGAATTTATTGACGACGAGACGCCGTTCTATGCTGGAAATACGCCAAAGAGTACCCCACAACGTGTAACAATATAAACATCTTTATAGCCTGTTTCACAATCGCTCACGCCAGGCTAGAGCTTTACAGGTTGCTGGACAAGCTTCAGGAACGGTGTTTGTACCATTACACTGACTCGGTTATCTTTGTGAGTAAAGAGTGTGATGAAGACCCTCCGCTGGGTGATTATCTAGGGGATTTGACTAGCGAGCTCGAAAAGGGGGAGTATATACAAGAATTTACCTCATCAGGCCCTAAGACGTACAGTTATAAGACCTCAAACAACAAGGTTTGCATGAAAGTCAAAGGTATAACTTTAAACGTCAACAATATGATTAAAATAAACTTTGACAGTCTTAAGGGTCTGGTGCACGAATACTCTGCCTCGAGCGATCACAAAAATAGCAAAGCCATTGTCGTAAACCACCCGAGCATAGTCAGGTCCAAGAAAAAGTGGGAAATTACAACCCAACCTATGTATAAAACCTTAAGAGTAGTGTTTGACAAACGGGTCCTCACATCGGACTACAAAACACTGCCTTACGGTTACTAAAAGACATTAGAGGCTCGAACTCCACCCAGATATGGACACCAGACTACAACACCCATTCTCCTGCGTTTTAGCTGGTCCCTCCAATAGCGGTAAAAGTTTTTTTATAAAGAAACTGCTAGAAAATGCTCCCGGTGTTTTATCTCAGACCCCTAACAACATCGTGTGGCTTTATTCATGCTGGCAGGATCTTTACACAGAGCTCACCCTAAAGTTCCCACACATCCGGTTTATAGAAGGCATACCCGGTAATCTCAACGACGATGACTTGTTACCAAAACAACTTGTAAACATGGTCGTGGTGGATGATCTCATGCGTGAAGGCGGGGACCACCCCGAGATTGAACGGGCTTTTATGCAATATTCACACCTCCGTAATCTGAGCATATGCTATATAGTGCAGAACTTGTTTTACAAGGGCAAGAGCAGCCGGTCCATAACTCTCAACGCCTCATACCTGGTCTTATTTAAAAACCCCTGAGACAAACTTCAGATCTCAATTATAGCTAAACAAATGTACCCCGGAAACACCCAGTTTTTCATGGAGGCCTTTAACGGTGCTACAGCAAAACCCCATGGTTACTTACTGGTGGATTTAAAACCCAACACTCTTGAAGACTACAGACTACAGACTACGAGCCGGTATACTAGCACCTGACTTCCCTGTCGCCTACACGCCTAAAACAGTGCCCAAAACCTATAAAAAGAACAAGTAAAAAGATGTTTATAACATTTACACTCTAAACCCTGTAATATAAGGACCCCACAATGTCTGCGAGGTTGCGGCGTAATTTAGGCCTTCTAAAAATGTTGATCACAGCCAGCCCCTCGAAAAGAAAAGCAATCCTTTGCACTGCCTCGGACGATTTAGTAGCCGCCTTTTCAGAAATAGCCCTAAACACCCTAAAAGGTAATGTCCCGATATCAACGAACCAGCTCAGCAATAAGAGGGCATCGCTCCTTTCCAAAAGAAAACTGTTCAAACAGTCAGGAGGCTTTATAGGGTCGCTGCTAGGTATAGCTATACCCCTAATCACAGGGCTACTGTCGAGATCCTGATGGAGCACGCCCACAAAATGTACCTCGTACCACGGCAACAGCTGGAACATCTGGGCCCTTCTAACACGGATGTCTGGGACATACGCAAAAACGAAACGCAGCGTCTCGATGCTGAAATCAAAGCCATTTTGAACCAAACTGATTTAAAACCCCACGACAAAGCAGGGCTTTACTCAGGAGCCCTTCAAAACTTTCTACAGTACTACAAGCAACTAACCTCTGAAAAAAACAAACTGACGCTGTACACCCCAGATGCTGAACAGCAGCCAGGACCCTCTATGGCATCTCAAGACATAGGACCCACACCTGTAACTGATGCCTTTGTCTTAGACCTTTTAAAAAATATCAGTCAGAAATATAGAGGGGCTGCTCAAATGTTGCTCAGTAAAATGACTGCTACTAAAGATTTGACCACTTGGAACGACCGGGGTGAATTCGTTTACAAAGGGCAGCCGGTTGCTGGTTCCCATATGTATGATCTGGTCAGGGGTCTCACACACGGTAAAACCCTATCGACACAAGACGCTCCTAGAGGTTGGGAGCAGTTCCTAAGTGCAGCTGCGGAACTCTACATTCCCTCAACATTTATCGGAAATGCAGAGAATCGCCGTAAGCTTGAAAGTTTAAAAGATCCGACCCCCGCTGTTTTTACAAGGAGCCCCGCTATATCAACATCGTCTTTCTTTCCACAACTAACACCCGTTCGGAACAGTGTTGCTCTTCCTATGGGGCCTAAAAAGAGACTATTCAAAATGAACACCTGGCTACCGCTCTAATTTTGCACCCCTTTACAGTTTTTGTTCAAAGTTTTTGCGGTTCGAAAAATTGTGCTTCATTTTATATGTTTAACCTTGTAAATGTTTGTGTTGAAACAGGTTTGTAATAAACACTTTTAAATTTTCATCAGTAGTCTGACATCTTTTTTTTTTTTTTTTAATAATTTTTGTTTATAAATGGTTTGAAAATGTGCGCAGTGTGAATAAAAAAAAATGCCTAGGATGAAATCATGTTTAAGATGTTTTTTTATTTTAGGCACTCATAAGTACAAATAGCGGCTTTACAATACCTTACACTTTTGACAAAGACCATATTCTGCTTTAACAACGTGCGACATTGTCCTGGAGTTTTCATTCACATATTTCATAACAACACCGTCGTTGTTTACTAGATCATCTGAGTACAGATTTAAAAAATTTCTAAAAGTTATACCTTCAGACATTTTACTAATAAAGTATATACAATGTTCCCCACATGTGATGGCCATAGGATCCTGCACACGAAGTTTGTTATACACAACCGTGGGTGATGCTTTTTTTACATATTTGAATATCGGCTTTGTATAAATACTATGCTCAGGGAACTCGGCTAAACTATCAAACACTATAACCTTGTCCACATCCAGAAACAGAGCCGCCCAATGTGTACCACCCTTGTAATGGGGATCGGTGTTAAAGACGAGGGTGCGGGGCCTTTCTGGACCTATCTTTTCAGGTAGTCCATCGCTAGGGAATACCCCTAGAAAGTATTTCTTAGCATATTTATGTCTACTTAAGAAGTCCCGTATCTCCGTAGTGTCCATTTTATATATATATATTTTTTAATGTAATTTTTTATTTTTTTTTATTTTACACTCTTTCAATGGTAGTCAAACATAATCTGACGGGCGTGGTTGACCTGGATAACGCTGTCGAATACCGAGAACACAACCATGTTCACATTGGCCGCCAGCACCTGTGTAAAACGTATTTCTGCTTTTAGATTTCCGTTTTTGATCAGGTTGTAGTGGTCACCGTCTTCCATGTCAGGCGTCAGGTCGAATGCAAACAGCGGGTAGCCGGCAGCATACCCTTCTCTTGAAACAACTACTCCCGAGTCCCGCAGCTGTTTCCCCGTTATCGAGACCAGACCGAGATATTCCCGGACAAAATTTGATGTTCCAAAATTCGGCGTGAAAGGTTTTGCGGGTATCACGGCGCCCTTGTGAACCAAAGCGGCATAGTTGATATCGTAGTGTTTGAAGTTGAAAGGGTTTGAGTTGTAGAGGCCACTAAAAGCGGTATTGTCCACAAACCCTATGATGAAGAGTTTTGGTAAATGCCCCAGAAATAGATTCTGCTGCTGCGTTAATCGGGTTCCGGCGGGGATGCTGAATATCTTCAGAGCAACTCTTTCAATGGCATACTTGGCGTTTGATAATTGTAAAGCTTCAGCATGGGCCAGTCTGACACTTGGGGACACTTTCACTCTCTTTACAAACAGGCTCGCGGACAATATAACCAGTTTATACTGCTCTGCATCACCGGTGATGAGACAGAAAGCGTCCTTGTTACGATTGAGTTTGATCTTAAGATCTATACCATTGACTAACAGTTTGTCTTGGAAGAAAAGGTCTGAATGTACGCGCCCCAGGAGGTCAAACTGCCTACTGCCGGCGATGAAGCTGGCTCTTTTTTTAAAACCCTCGTTGTCCCCGTCCAAAGCCGTGTACTCCAAATGCGCTACCGTATCTCTGTAGAAGAGCCCCGCTGAAAGATGTGTGTCCAGCGCGTCGCGACTATAATTTAGAATACTCTCTATGTAGGCCCTGTAGGCATACATTTTATCACTCTGCGTGACGAGGTGATCGCCTAGGTTAATGTCCACTTGATTAAACATTGTTGCGATGGGTAGGCGATCGGGGCCACTCTATCATCAGCCTCGATGTTGCCACCGTTCGCTTTGGTTATTTTACAGACGAGGTGCAGAAGAGTGTTGTTGAGATCAAGGTACATATCCGTGGACCCCGACACATAAAACTCTATCGGTGTAAGGGGTGTCAGAGCGGCCATCGGCGACACTTCCATGAAAAAACTGTTTTCAATGCTGGTCTGTGTGGGTTTGAGAGAAAACAGATCTAACTCAGATTTGGCGCATTCACCCGATGCACAGTGTACGAAGGCCATGATCGATGTTTTAAAAAATATTCGCACTAGAACGAGTTCTCTTCTTCTTCTTGGTCGATCTCTTCCGTCTTACGGCTCTTCTTTTGTGAGGGCCAATTGAAGTAGTCTGTCGCTTCTTATAGGGCATTGGTGGGCCCCTACGCCTTGAAGCCCTTCGCTTCCTTTTAACACCACCATGCGCTTTATACATCATCCCAGCTCCTCCTTAGGGCTGTCTGTTCATACGCTCGGCTACAGCAGACGTTACACTACCCACGACATCCTGGGTGAAGTTCATAGCAGCCGTTTTAACATGAGGTTTTGCAATTTCGAACCCTCTTCTCAAAAAGGGCATGGCTCGCCTAAACATGCTCCGGAAGAAACCCCCCAATCCAGCCCCATACATAACCGGAGCCTCTTGAAAGTAGGGCGGGTGGCCTTCATACCCAGCCTGAACTCTATAATAGTCCCTGTACATAGAGGGATCCCCATAGGTTTTCATGATGACCATCGCAGCTGTCTAATAGTCACCTTCGCACCGGGGTCTTAAATGAAGCTTAACAATAACTTTCCCGTATTTAAAGGCAACCGGCTCCGACTGATCGTTGTACACCATGATGGTTATAGTGTCAAAATGTTTTTTAGAAATTGCCACATAGTCGAGTTTGTGATGTTCCATATTAACCATCGTGTTATTTTCGCCCTGCACAGGGACCCACCTCAACAAAGGTGAATAACTGTCCCGACCCTCTGCGGTTCTACAATATCGCTATAAACGTAGAGTGTATAAAATCCGCCGTTAATATCGGGGCAGGTAGGGTCTGGATCCACCTGCTTTTGCACATGTTGTACGGTCCCTAAAATCCGTTGTAATTTACCACTACATTTAAACCTATTATCATACTCAGGGGCTTTAAGAAAGACTTTTCTTCTAACGTAATCCAATACCAGATATATATTCGCATACTCTTCAACGCTGCTTATAGATTTGTTGATGGCCTCGATCACAGTCGCTACGGTTGGGTAATAGCCGTGTGGGAAAGTCAGGGGAAAGGTCAGGGCATCCTGAGGTCGCTTTATATGAAATTTAACATCGGACTTTGTAAATGTATTCCAAGTTCTAGGGTACTGTATTTCTGTTAGTGCCACCTCCCAGGGTCCTTTCAAATCCACTGGCTTTGCCAGTTTCACCGTCTAACTCGAAATCTGATTGTCTGGGACCATGTCCTTCGAAGTATTGGATGGTAGCGTGATATAAAAAGGGGAGTTCTCCATCTTGGCGCTTACAGCTTGACCTCACACACCGTGCAACGAGCTGGCCAGAACCCAACTGTTATATTTCTCGGGCCACCCTCGCCATTTGACCAGCGCCTGTCTCCGGGCACCGCTCCCTTTCCGTTTCAGAACCTTTTCGACCCTGTACACCCTGTACGGATCGTAGGGTACCTTCTGTAACTCTTCGTTGTAAAAGACACCTGCTACCTTTTCACCATCGTAGTCCTTTAACCTGTAAAAATATACCCCCTCTTTAAACTCAACACTTTCCACTATGAATATCTCATCGCTGAATGTCTGTTGGTAGCCTTTGGTGAAGACACCTTTCAACTTTGAAACCCTGACATGATCCCCTTCTTTTAAAGACGGTTTCTTGACCTTCGGCGTGAGACGCCCACCGTACATCGTTCTCCACACCATTAACGAATAATCCCTCGTTACCTTAACGGGGGCCATTTTGATTGTCCTGTGATAGGTGGCGTTATAAACGTCTATAAAAGCCTGTAGAACATCCACGTATCTGTAGGTGTTGTTGGCGGTGAAATATCGCCACATCTTCGACTTTAAAGTACAGTTAAAACGCTCTACAACCGCAGCCTTTACCTCTGTGTGCGTTACAAAATGTTGAACAGCGTGCTGGTTTAATAATTTTTGGAAATGTTTGTTTAAAAATTCCTTTCCGGCGTCTGTTTGTAGTTTCTGAGGCACGGGCCCGCTAGCGAAGATGTCTTTAAAAGCAGATGTAACGCTGGTACCACTTTTATCGTTTAATGACTCTGCATAGGCGTACTTGGACAAGACATCTATGACTGTTAATATATACATGGAGCCATCGTTATGTTTTGCTAGATCTTGGAGGCTGATTATGTCAGCTTGCCACTGATAATCGAGCTGTGCGTTAACAACGGTGGCCCTCCTCTTAAAGCGTCTCCTGGCAGGTTTGTGTAGCGAATAAGCCTCTTCCCCAGCTGACCATGTCTTCACACTGGCACGTTTTACAGATTCATTTTCAGCTCGAGCCCTTCTAAATAGAGCTTCGGAGCCTCCGAAGCTTCCAACCCCCTGTTTATCGTAATAAAGCTTCCTTAAAGCCGCATCCGTCATGCTGTCTCCCACCATCACCACGAAATGAAAGACGCCTGTTTTGTGTAAGGTCATTTTATTAAACATAAAAAAACATAAAAGTGTGGCTGGGCTACACAACCAGCGTGTATTTGACATTTTGTGCTACATAGCTTAAAGATGTCAAAACGATGGACCGCTGTGGCCTTTTTACAATCGTATACATAGTACAACTCCCATTACACATGTTACTCAGAGCATGTCCTTTTACAAACCCTAAGCGTCACAAACTTTGATATTTTTATAACTATACTCTCAATAGCTCTAGACATGACTTCCCGCTCCCCACGCCTATAACTCTGAACGCTTAGGATACTGACAGAATTCAACAGTTCATACAGTTCTAGGTAGGACAATGCAGAACCTTTATTTGTGAGATAATCTTTAGTCATGTGCTCCAAAGCCCCATGTATCCCCGTCTCAGGTGAAAGTCTTAACTTGCGATTGTGATCTTTGTCCGAGGTCTGGCATTTAACAGATGCGTTTAGCCGGCCATTGATACACCACTTGGCGATACACACATGACTGCTACATTGCAACAAGGCCGAAGGTTCCGAAATGTTCAGATACCGCAGAATCACAGGTTGTATTTCAGCTATTCTTTCTTTAACCAGCACAAATATCAATCTCCCGATACAGATGTAGCCCGAGTGTAACTCGTAGACATCTTGCATCTCGATACCCGGTTTCCCCCCCTAAAAGTGAATAAGTATGGAGCGTTAAGTAACACATTTATGGTCTGCTTTATTTTTTTTTATTTTTATTTTTTTAAACAGCTTTCGTGGGGCTAAAGACATCATTCTTCTGTTTTTATAATAAATGTCACACATTCGTCTTTCTATAACCCTTTCTATCATACTTTTGTCAAAGTGGGGACACATCCCGTGCATACGGTTGAGTTTTGAGCAGGGCTTAGCAGCATATCGGATCTCATTGACAGCCGCAGCCAAGACCTTAATCATATCACAGTGGACACCTTTCTTCACAGCTGACAGCCCGTACACCACACTTAACAAATTATATACCCGGTGAGGGTCTAGCCGGCTACAAATGTGGCGAATTGTTCTTGCAGTGTATGCATCGTATAGACATTCGTGAGCCTCCTGCTGAGGTTCATTAATTTTATGCCCGTAACAAAGGTCATAATAATCCCTTTTAACACACGTGTTCACAACGGGCGCTGCAAAACCTTTAACTGGCCATATGGCGTCATAGGGTACGCCCAGAGTTTCCTTTTCAAAATTGCGGCTAGTGTAGGTGCAAACACATTTCTTACGAGGCTCTTTGTTCTGGCTTGTAATACTTTCAGACTGTCTGGAACAGCATAAGCAGTAAAAATTTATGGCGTTAACCTTTGGCGCGGACCCTTCTAGAGGCTCTCTTTCTTCAGTTGCTTTCTAGGGTTCAAACAGAAAGCACAAGACACATTATTAGTTAAAAGTATGACAGCGGAGTATACAGGCATAAAAAAAAAAAAAAAAGAAGAATATGTCTTTACTAACCTCAACATTCTCGCCACACTCAGAGGCTCCTCTGAAATCTTGGGAGTCGCAGAGGTCCATCGGGGTAGAAACATCGCCGGAGCTTACAACTGACGGCTGTACAACAACGGCCTCTGACTCGGGGTCCTCCTGGAAGCCCATGTCTTCATAGATGGGCGAATTCGGTGGTGCTACACATTCTTCAACATCTTCAATGTTTATGAAGTTAGATGCAACACTTAATTCATCTTTCGAGGCATCGCTGTCACTGCCGGCCCCCTTAATAGGGGATATCAGGGTCGACACATCCTTGAGGTTGAACTTTTCAAGCCGATGGCAAAGTTCCTCTTGAAAACCGGTAACATCGGTATCCTGGGTGTCAGGGACAGCCTGTTGTGCATTCTCATCCATCGTAAGAGGTGCTAGGGTCCGGTAATATCTACCAATAGTGTTCAGGGTCCCTGAGGAGGCGGCTTTTCTGGCGATTGGATTGTATCTCTTCATGGCGCCTTGACAAACTGTTTCAGCACTGGTTCACGGTTTGACAGCCGGTTCTAACCAGCTCCTTATATGCAACATTTAAAAAAAAAGGGGGGCTCTACTCGGCAACACCATGAGGTCACAAACCATGTGACACCCCCATGCACCCACGTCCCTTCCGGGGAGGGCTTTCAGGGACACCGGAAGGCCCAGTCACCGGAAATGACGTCACTTCTGGGGGGGGACGGGATAACTGTCACTTTTAATATGGTGATTAAAGGTATCCCTTCCTACTACTCATGTGTCGCTTTTATTAATATCTATGTACAACAGGGTATAGGGAGCAAAGAGGCCCCAACTGTATCTTCATTAGAGGAGACATTAGAAAACATTAATACTGACAAAGATTATATTGGCAGGTGATTTTTGAAGGAAGTTACTAACTTAGAGGACGAACTCTGGAACATCCCTCTTCTAGCTGGAAAACCTTGCAGCAGCCATTCAGCTACTGTCCTTAAGACATTATTTTTGATGGTTAGCAGGGGCTTAAGAGCCTGTTTTGGACGTACAACATCTAATTCTGGGCTGGCCAAAACCTTTAAGAGGGGTATTCACTCCAGTGTCATCGACTATATTTTACTAGACATGAGATAGTGGGCCTTCTAGGAGACATGAAAGCCGAAAATTGCTTCGATAGTGACTATAATTCTTTGATTTTGCTGCTATCTGGGGAAGCAGTGAGGAAGGTAACTGGTATCTATGAGAGGATGGCTCCCGAGGCCATTGTGGCCAGTAATGGCCGTTATCTCTCCTGGCCCGCTGTGATGTCCAATCAGAACATGTATTCAAAGATTTATGATCTTTTTGTACTTCGTCTCTCCTGATATGTTGGATATCAACACACAGACATCCCGATTCTTTATGTGCATAATCAGTTATTCATAAAATTGATGGAACTGTTCTATAGGGATAATCATAGGAAGGGGCAAAAAAAAACTAGATGCTTCAATGCGGAATGTAAAGCTGCAAAAGCCCATCTGAGAAAGGCCATAAAGGGGTGAGACAGAGAGGGAATAGCGAAAGCCAGGCAAGAATCTGGAAGAGTTCTCCACACTACAAAAAAGAAAGTGATGAATTGATCTGGTGTGACGTTAAAAGCAGCAGAAAGGAAAGATGCACTGACTTTTTGGAAGATGGCAGCTACAGCAGGGTCTGATAATATGAACCCCCTTCACTACAATATAAACCCTGATAGTTGGGTCTCCGATTTTACTACTCTTTATGCCCCTGAGAGCTCACCTGAGTACGAATGCAGTAAGGATGAGGCACCCACTGGGGAGTTTGATTTGACATGAAGCAAGGGGCAAGATTGGCCCAGTAGTTTTTTGCTTAACTGATAAAGTCAGGGCAATCAAGTGAAAGGTGCCAATGCACCTGGTCCAGATAAAATTCCAGGTGACCTTTATAAGTCTGAGACACCAGCCTGGAGCAGCTACATAAACTTACTATTTAATGCTATCTCTAGCGGAGGGGAAATGCCAGAGACATGGAGGGGTGCAGAGATCATGCCGATCTACAAAAAAGGGGATGCTAGCTGCCCCTCAAACTATAGACCAGTAAGCCTTATAAACAACCTCCAGAAATGTTTTGCTAGACAAATCCTAGATAAATTGCTACTGTGGGTCGAAGACGAGAAAATCCTGAAACCTTTACAGGCAGGTTTTCGTCGCAAGACCAACACCACCGATCAGGTTTTTTGGTTTAGCACAATTTGCTTTATTTTAGCACACTTTTAGCTCCGATGTATTTGCATGAGATTTGGTGCCAGATGTAGCAAATAAAATATTTGCGAGTTGCAAAGTGCGAGTCCATGCGACTCACAATTTGCAACTCGCAAATAGGTATGCAGTACGGTGTCTCAGACACCGACTGCGACTCGCTATGGGGTCGCAATGACCCACCTCATGAATATTCATGAGGTGGGTCGCAAATTGCGGCCCCATAGCGAGTCAAGGCACTCGCAAACATGGAGGCCTGCTGTAGTCAGCAGACCTCCGTGTTCGTTACTGCTTTAAATAAAGCTGTTTTTTTTTTTTTTAAGTGTAGCCCGTTTTCCTTAAAGGAAAACGAGCTGCACTTAAAAAAAAAAACGAAACCTTTAGTTTCGGTATTTTTTCAGGGCAGGGAGTGGTCCCTTGGACCACTACCTGCCCTGAAAAAATAATATGGGGTCCAGTCACAAAGGGGAAGGGGCCCCATGGGGACCCCTTCCCGTTTGCGAGTGGGTTACCATCCACTTCAAGTGGATGGTAACTGCGACTCCATTTGCGACCGCGTACGCGGGCGCAAATGGAATTGCATCCCACTGCGAGTCGCAAATAGGAAGGGAACACCCCTTCCTATTTGCGAGTCGGAAATGCATTTTGCGACTCGGTCCCGACTCGCAAAATGCATTTCTGCATAGGAAACTCACATTTGCGACTCGCAAACGGACATTTTTGCCGTTTGCGAGTCGCAAATCGTTTCCTAAATCTGGCCCTTAATTCTTAAAATTTTTACACTAGCCTGATGTAAGGCAGATTCTAATCCCGTGCTGCACTGAGCTATGAGTAATACCCATTAAAGTTATGCAAGTGTGGATGGTTGCTTTAAACACTTACTATACATTTTCTAGTTAGTATTCTATGTGAAATAATTTAAAATCTCATTTTGCATCTGACAACACCAGGTAATGCCTTCCAATTTCACCTTACTGAAAGTCCATCTTCCAGTTAGTCCATCTTATTTAATCCTTGTCAGTTACAACTTGACCAAAGAGCGGTCATAGAATCCGTTTACAACATGTATAACTACTTAAGGTCATGTCGGAAGATAAGAGAAAATAGTCTAATCTTGCTGCACATTTATACCTTTCCGAAACACAACAATACTCCTGCCTCGCTGAGAGATCCTGTAGCCATAAATCAATCAGATTTAAAATCTTCGTATTTTAGGCATGACTCTGGCCCCTAGGGGGTTTGTTCTGGTTATGGGTATTTGATGAAGAATCAAGTTTAAAGTTAAAACGAAAATTAAAATCCCTACCCAAAATCAATTTCCCCGGAATAGTTAATCGTATTTGACACAGCTCAACCAACAGGACTAGGTCATCTATAACCAGAGTTTACATTGTAGCAACAGTTATTCTAGCATTGTTAATGAACTGAACAGGGCCGACCTTCCTTTGTTCTCTGTTTGGGAAGAGCTAATACGATATTGAAGATGTCTATTTCTTTGAACTGCAACTCGTCTGTGAGCTGCCTTCCACTTCAGACACATTTGTACCCGGACCACTAATTAAAAATTGTATAATTCAGCTCTTCCTTTTCCTGGAAATGCATTTTCTAAATTGATACAATAGCTAGGAAATGTCCTTTTAGACAATCCTCAATTGCTCTGACTTTGCGTTTGTTAGTCTTGCCATAAGCTTTGAGCAGAACACTTTCAAGTGATCAGAGTGTGGTTTCATCCCTACCAGATTCAAAACTACCCCATGGAAAATGAGAATCCTGTGACGGGATTACCTCCTCGATAACTGGCTAGATAGAAGGGACAGGCGGGCTGGACGTGGGCGCAAAATTCGACACCACTTTATAGGGAAGTCCATGCAAACAAATATTATAGATGACCTCGGATTTGAAACAGTACCCTAATACAAATTAAGTAGACATAACCCAGCCTGCCTCTTTCCTTTATTTTGTGTATTTCCCTAAACAACATAGGCATAAACATCACAACCCTGGCGGTCGGTGATAAAGTGGCGGTAATACCGCCAACAGGCCGGCGGTAATAACTGCAAAATTATGACCACGGCAGAAACAGCTCAGACAGACAGCCACTTTAACACACCAACTGCCAGGGCGGAATCAACAGGCACCACGGCGGTAACCGCCTACAGCAAGGTGGAAGACAATGTTTCGCCCACTGTATTATGAGACAGGAAACCAACACCTTTTCCAGGGCGGTACCAACGACATCAAAAGCCTGGTGGAAACACTGCACAGAAGAGAAATGACTCACCTATGGAGACTCAGGGAACAACCACAAAGCCATGGATCCTGAGTTGCATGTCTTCCCCATGCTCTTCTATGTGCTGCTCTACTATGAACACCGACGGCGGTGAAGACGACGACGTGAGTACTGCCGCCTAGCACACAGGGGAGGGGGGAGGAAAAAGAGAGTGACACAGACACGCAACACCCCCAACACCATACACACAAGCAGATGCAGTAATATAACATATTCACCCCGTACCACTCAGGAATAATGCAAGGACAACACCAATAGATCAAAGTTAGTGTAATAAGCTAAACATAGTAGTAATACGTGCATCCAAATCAAAAAGTATATACATATTTACAAATCAAGGGACACTGCCCAGTCCTCAATGTCCATGGGCCACAGGGCCACATCACAAAGTCCAAGGCCCCACCTCGCTCCTGCATCAACATGGAGAGAACACTGCAGGGGCATCAGGCCGAAAATAGCGAGGCACCTCAGGGGGAGAGGGAATGGGGGACACCTCAGCCGGAAGATGGTACAACACCACTGGTCCTGAATGGGGCAACATGCCCTGTGCTCTGTCCTGGGGAGTGCAAGGCCACAGTCTCTCAAGTGGGTGACTTGTCCACATGCTCTGGACGGGGCAACATGTCCTGTGCCCTGTCCTGGGGAGTGCAAGGCCACAGTCTCTCAAGTGGGTGGCTTGCCCACTGGTTCTGGAGGGGGCATCGTACCCTGAGATCTTCATCCTGGGGAGGATGGGGTTAGTGGATGTCTTCTCCACTGGTTCTGGAGGGGGCATTGTGCCCAGTGAGCTTCATCCTGGGGAGGATGGGGTTAGTGGATGTCTTCTCCACTGGTTCTGGAGGGGGCATCGTGCCCAGTGAGCTTCATCCTAGGGAGGATGGGGTTATTGGATGTCTTCTCCACTCATTCTGGAGGGGGCATTGTGCCCTGTGATGCAGATCTTGGGAAGGGCAAGGCCACAGCCTCTCAGCTGGGTGTCATACCCACAGGATTTGCAGGGGCAAGGCCGCGCAACAGCCCATGGGTGCAGAACTACACACTGTCAGCCGGCGGTGATGGCTGTTCAGTGGTGGCAGTTGCGGTGCTGCTGGTGGAGCTGGTAGTGGTGGGAGGAGGCTCCAGCTCATCCCCTGCAGCCTTGGACGGCTGCCCACTGGGGTAGGTGGCGGTGCTGGTGGTGTTGCTGCTGGTGGAGATGGTAGTGGTGGGAGGTTCCAGCCAATCCCTTGCAGCCTCGGACGGCTGCCCACTGGGGGAGGTGGCAGTGCTGGTGGCAGTGCTGCTGGTGGAGCTGGTAGTGGTGGAGGGAGGATCGAGCCCATCCTCTGCAGCCTCGGACGGCTGCACCACCAGGGTTGGTGGTGGTGGCTCGGACTGAGTCCCAGTGCTGTTGCATGCCCCTTGCCCTTCCTTCCTGCAGCTGGGGCTGGCCCCTTGCCCTTCCCTCCTGCAGATTGGGCTGGCTCCATGCCCTTCCTTCCTTCAGCTGGGGCTGCCTCCTTACCCTTCCTTCTTGCAGCTGGGGCTGGCTCCTTACCCTTCCTTCCTGCAGCTGGGGCTGGCTTCTTTCCCTTCCTTGAAGCACTTGGGGCAGGCACCCTTTCCATCTGGCTGGCTGGTTGCCAGGATCCTTTCCCACCTGGAGTTGCTGGGGACACTGCTGTGCCCATGGACTGGGTGGCTGAGGTGCTTGCCTGGGTCTTGACCACTCTGGCCTGAAGTGAGTGACTGGGGGAGGAGGAGAATGGAAGAGGTCATTGGTGGACAGAGGGGATGTGTGCATGGATGTGGGGGTGGTGACCAATGTTCCCTCTAATTTTTTTCCACTGTGTGCAGCAGTGTGCGGTCTCTGTGCGCTGCAGCCAAAGATACGTGGGCCAAGAAATTGACCATTCACGCACGCGCAGCGCATAACTAGCCAAGATCTTTGGCATTAGCCTCTCCATACCACTAAAGCAAAAAAGGGATATCATTGCTCCATGCAATAGGGCATCAAGGCAGTTTTGTGACCTGGTTGCACACCCCAAGGACATGACCTGTTAAGTGCCACCTACACCCCAGTTAGAGAAAACAGAGGAACATTGCCCGCGGCCTTTAAACGCTGTTTTCATTTACTTCAATCCAGATTCAAATATGAGCATTTTCTGCAATAGGAGAGCACGACTATCGCTCTAAAAGGCTTGTTTGAGCTGAGAAAGTGATAATGCATATAAACAACTATGAAGTATGACAATGATGGAAAAGTTGATAACAGCACATTTGCTACTGTTCTGAAGCATTTCCTAGCTCATTAACCATTAATTTTCAACATAAATATCACTTGCTCGCTTGTATGCTAAAGTACGCCAAATGGTGTTTAAAACACTCCCCACAGCCTTTAAACGCTGTTTTCATTTACTTCAATCCAGATTCAAATATGAGCATTTTCTGCAATAGGAGAGCACGACTATCGCTCTAAAAGGCTTATTTGAGCTGAGAAAGTGATAATGCATATAAACAACTATGAAGTATGACAATGATGGAAAAGTTGATAACAGTACATTTCCTACTGTTCTGAAGCATTTCCTAGCTCATTAACCATTAATTTTCAACATATATATCACTTGCTCGCTTGTATGCTAAAGTACGCCAAATGATGTTTAAAACACTCCCCGTGGCCTTTAAACGCTGTTTTCATTGACTTCAATCCAGATTCAAATATGAGCATTTTCTGCAATAGGAGAGCACGACTATCGCTCTAAAAGGCTTATTTGAGCTGAGAAAGTGATAATGCATATAAACAACTATGAAGTATGACAATGATGGAAAAGTTGATAACAGCACATTTCCTACTGTTCTGAAGCATTTCCTAGCTCATTAACCATTCATTTTCAACATAAATATCACTTGCTCGCTTGTATGCTAAAGTACGCCAAATTATGTTTAAAACACTCCCCGCGGCATTTAAACGCTGTTTTCATTCACTTCAATCCAGATTCAAATATGAGCATTATCTGCCTTAGGGGAGCACGTATATTGCTCTAAAAGGCTTATTTATTAACGTGCGCGCTTGCCGAAGGGGCCTGCGCGATGGGGGAAGGAAAGGTGCACGCGCGCTCGCACGCGCGCCTTACAAGGAACATTGGTGGTGACTGTCAGTGAGGGGTGTGTACTGATAGGTGTGCTGGTGATGGTGGTAGTGGATGAGGATGTAGTGCATGCAGGTGTGAGTGGAGTCGCTACTGGGAGGGAGGTGGAGGACGCAGAGGAGGGGGCCACAGTGGAGGCAGTGGATGTTGGTATGTCTGCTTCTGGATGGTGTTTGTGTGAGTGCCTGTGGGATGTAGTGTGTTGCTTGTGTTTGCCATGTCCACTCTTGTATGTTATCCTGGGTGCCTGCTCATCTGACTGCGCTTGGGATAGGTTGGGGTTGAGGGAAATGAGATTAGGAAGGGGAATTTGGAGGGGGGAAAGTGGAAACAGGGACAATGGCTGCCATCAGAGAGGAGGCCAGAGCCTGGATTGATCTCTGTTGGGCTGCCAAGCCAGTGTGAATGCCCTCCAGAAATGCATTGGTCTGTTGTATTTGGCTGCCAGCCCCTGGATGGCATTCACAATGGTTGACTGCCCAACAGAGATGGTTTGCAGGAGGTCAATAGCTTCCTCACTCAGGGCAGCAGGGCTAAATGGGACAGGGCCTGAGGTGCCTGTGTCGAAGGAGATGCCCACCCTTCTGGGTGAACGGGCACGGGAAACTCGCTGAGGGGCTGCTGGGAGGGCATGCTGGTACATGGGTGGTGGCTGTACCTGCAGCTAGGGTGGGCACAGAGGTGTCCGCCACAACCAGGGAGCTTCCATCGGAGGAGGTATCCGTGTCCGAACTGTCCCCTCCAGTCTCAGCCGTGGTGCTCCCCTCGCCTTCCGTCCCACTGGTGCCCTCACCGTCAGTGGATTCGGCCTCCTGGGTCCTGTGGGATGCAGCTCCCTCCGTCGCCGGTGCCTCTGCCCCTCTGCCAGATGATGCTAATGCACATAAAGACAGGGTGACAGAACGAAAAGGGGAGGAATGGACAAAGGATACACTTGGTCAATGGCGGCACCAACACCACCGTTGGCGTACACAACACACTCACACACAGGGAACAGCCCTATGCATTAGGCAATGCACTACCAGTCCCAATGCTAGTCAGCAGCCCATGGATAGGGACACCTGACGCAAACTGCAGCATATCTGATACCCACAGACCCCTGCCCAGTAGTGGATGCCTAATAGCTTGGTTGGAAATCTTTCACATCAGAACCCTGCCTAACATGGGACCTACTCTGCAATGCCCAGGGCCCACACCACCCACCCAGGTACAACCCCAGCAGGTGTAATTTGTAATGTAGGGCACTGTACTCACCCCCTTGTTGTTGCTGTGATGCCCCCAAGCACCCATCTAGCTTCAGATGGGCCACCACCAGTATGCGGGCCATCAGGGGGGTCAGGTTTCGACGGGCACCCCTTCCTCTTTGGGAGGCCATCCCCAGCTGGGCCTTCACTGTCTTCCATGCCCAGCGTCTCAGGTCCTCCCACCATTTCTGACAGTGGGTGCTCTGCCACATAAGGCCTTTACACACAGCACTCCATACATTCACATCCCATGCATCGTACTCACGGTGTACTCACCTGTTGGTCTGGAGGCCCATACAGCAGTCCGTACTTGGGTAGGACCCCATCCACCAGTCTCTCTAACTCTGCTGAGGTGAAGGCAGGGGCCCTTTCCCCAGTAACACGAGCCATGGTCAGTTCCAGGTCACAGCAGCACATGCAGTGTAGGTCATCTCCTGTTGAAGGTCAGGTAGTAAGTGAGTGAACATATAGAAAATGGCAGTCACGTCCACGTCGGTGCGTACCGTCACTGCCGGCGTACATCACCATTGGCCACGGTACCCCATAGGGCCCAATGATAACCAATGAGGAGTTCCACAGCAGTTCTCGACCGCTTCCCGCAACGGCGCACTGCGTCAGCGGAATTACTTCATTTCCACCTGTCCCTCCATACAACACAGGCGGGCGCCATTTCAGAGGGGGAGCAGGCCATGGATCCTAACTGTGTCACAGTACACAAATTCACATTTTTGACATATCCCACCAAATTAATGTTACAGTCACAATATGCATTGAACTGTAGTGGTTCGAATGTACAGATAATGACCAGCGTCACACTCTTTTGCCCCATAGTTTCAACCGCTGCGGATGAATAGGAGATGGAGACATCCCCCCATGTGCAGACCCCTGGTGGACTTCGCTACAATGGAGGACAGGCACAGTATCCTCACCTATAGACTTGACAGGGCCACTATCACTGAGCTATGTGCCCAATTGGAGCCTGACCTACTATCAGCTATCCATCACCCCACCGGGATCCCTCTCTTGTGCAAGTCCTATCTGTGTTCCATTTCCTGGCAACTGGTTCTTTCCAAGTGACAGTGGCTTTTTGCAGCAGGAATGTCACAGCCAGTGTTCTCAATAGTGCTGATCAGAGTGTTGTCTGCCCTGATTAAACACATGTGCAGCTACATCGTATTCTCCCAAGTGGAGGATTTGGCCACAGTGAAAGCTGACTTCTACGAAATGGGATATATCCATAACACTATTGGGGCAACAAATGGTACATATATTGCATTTGCCCCCCCCCTGGCGAAATGAACAGCTGTTCAGAAATCGAAAGAGTTTTCACTCGATGAATGTCCAGATGGTGTGCCTGGCAGACCAGTACATATCCCAGGTCAATGCTAAGTATCCTGGGTCTGGGCATGATGCCTTTATCCTGAGGAATAGGAGCATCCCAAATGTGATGGCCCAACTCCAAAGGCACGGGGTGTGGCTAATAGGTCAGCCCTGGTTCCTACCCAGTGGATGTTGGTGTATGGGTATGTTGTGGGCCCTAAGGGCGAGTGTGTGGCTAACAGTTGTCTCTCGATATTTGCAGGTGACTCTTGTTACCCCAACCTCTTATGGCTACTGACCCCTGTGCGGAATGCCAGGACAAGAGCAGAGGAACGTTACAATGAGGCACATGGGCGAACAAGAAGCATTATAGAAAGGACTTTCGGCCTCCTGAAGGCCAGGTTTTGTTCCTCCATCTAACAGGTGCATCCCTGTGCTACTCACCCAAGAAGGTCTGCCAGATCATTGTGGCACGCTATATGTTGCACAACCTTGCCTTGAGACACCATGTGCCTTTTTTTGCAGGAAGAGGAGGCTGGCCGTGTAGCAACAGTGTGCACTGTGGACAGTGAAGATGAGGAGGCAGAGGATGAGGATGAGGACAACAGAAGTGCAGTCATTCGTCAATACTTCCAATGACACACAGGTAAGACAGTGTTATTTCACATATAATTGACAGTTTGATGTGTGACATTGTCACTGGCAGGCTGTGAATTCCTACTTCTATGCCCACTCACTGTACCCTTTGGCATCTCTTTTTGCAGATGTTGGTTCCCCACTATTGCTCCTGGTGTGTTCAGTGCAGCCAACTACAGGTCATTCCTATGTAAACATTACTGTACAGTTGAACTGCAATGTTTGAACCTGGTTAAATAAATGCATTTTTAAATCATTTGACATACACCATACTTGTATTTTATCAAAGTGTGTTTATTACAGTGCTAAGAAGTAGAGGGGGATGTGCAGTGGGCTGGGGTAATGGTGGAGGAAAGTCCAGGTTAGAGTCCAGTCTACTTGTATCACAGGTGCATTGTCCAATGGGGCATAGGAAGGGGAGCAATGGCAGTTCAATGAGGACAGGGTGACAGAGTAGGACACAAGGGTGACAATTAGGAGAGTCTTATTTCCTGGCGGGAGCCTTCTTGGCAATAGTCTCTGGCTTCTGCACGGATCGCAGGGAACGTATGCAGGGTGGTTTGCCTTTTGCAGGGGGAGGGGTGCTAGTGGCCTGTTGGTCCTGTGGCGGGGCCTCCTGTACACTGGTGGCAGTGGAGGTGGAGGGCTGTTCAGTAGTCTGGCTCGTGTCAGGGGCCCAGTGGTGTGCCACTGCCTTCCTCATACTGTTGACCATGTCTGCCAGCACCCCTGCAATGGAGACCAGGGTGGTGTTAATGGCCTTGAAGTCCTCCCTCATCCCCAGGTACTGTCCCTCCTGCAGCCGCATGTTCTCCTGCATCTTGTCCATGATCAGGCCCAGCGTATCCTGGGAATGTTGATATGCTCCCAGGATCACGTTGAGTGCCTCCTGGAAGGTCGGTTCCCTGGGCCTGTCCTCCCCTGGTGCACAGCAGTCCTCCCAGCTTCCCTGTTGTCCTATGCCTCTGTCCCCTGAACCGAGTGCCCCTGCCACTGACCCCAGGTCACTGATTGACCTTTGTTTGTGGGGTGGCCTGGGGTCCCTGTAATGGTGGACACACTTCTGATTGACATGACCTGGGGACAGAGGGATGGGCCCACTGTGTGGGTGCTGTGGTGGTGTTTCCTCAGGGAGGAGGCTCTGTGGTCGTGTGAAAGTGTACCCGGGTAACCGACTGTCTGGAGGCCCAGGATGGGTCAGGTTGGTCATCCAGATCCAGGTGAGCAGAGCGGCTGTCATCACTGTGGGCCTCTTCTGGCGGGGGGCTGGATGTTGCCGGCACCTCTTCACCGGTGACATTGGCTGGGTTACCTGGAGGGATGTAAATGCAGTGTTATTGTTTCTGCGTGTGACATATTGTGCATGGGTGTGTTGCCCTTTATGGTTGTTATTGCCCTGGCAGTTTTCCCTTGTGTGAGTTGTTATTTGGTGGGCTGGGTCATTCTCTCCAGTGTGCATGCTGTGGTGATAGGTGTCCATGCAGAGCTGTGAGTGGTGTCCATGCATTGGTGGTGCATGCAGGGCTTGGCATTGGGATGAGTGGGTTGTGATGGTGGGGTGTGTGGGTAGTGGTGGAAAGATGGGAGTGAGGGTGAGGGTGGGGTATGTGATGGCATGCAGGTAGGGGGGTTATAGTAATAGAGAATTGACTTACCAGAGTCCAGTCCTCCTCCTACTCCTGCCAGGCCCTCAGGATGCATGATTGCCAAGACTTGCTCCTCCCATATTGTTAGTTGTGGGGAGGGAGGTGGGGGTCCACCACAGTCCTCTGTACAGCGAGTTGGTGTCTTGCTGAAATAAAACGCACCTCCCCCACAGGTTGTTCCACCTCGTCCTGATGTCATCCCTTGTTCTTGGGTGCTGTCCCACGGCGTTGACCCTGTCCACGATCCGCTGCCGTAGCTCCATCTTCCTAGCAATGGATATCTGCTGCATCTGTGATCCAAATAGCTGTGGCTCTACCTGGATGATTTCCCCCACCATGACACTTAGCTTGTCCTCAGAGAACCTGGGGTGTCGCTGTGGTGCCATGAGTGCAGTGTAAGTGGTGTGGGTGTGTAGGGTGATGTGTTGGGGTGTGTGATGTGGGGTGCGTTGGTGGTGTATAGGTGATGGTGGTGTGTGGCTCTGGTCTTGTCTGTGGTCATGGTGTCTGTCTTGTGTCAATGGTTTGTAGTTGTAAAGGGTTGTGGGTAATGTGTGTGTGTGTGTGTTTTATAGTGGTGTGGTGTGTGTATGTGTGTCAGGCGTGTGTGGTTTAAATTGACCAATGTTGTGTTGTTTTGTGTGTGTGTATTTTGAGCGCAGCAGTATATACCGCCAATGGTTTACCGCCACTGAATGTCCACCGTGGTGATTCGTGGGTCATAATGTTGTGGGCGTAGTTCAGTTGGCGTAACGGTGTGGGTTTTGATACCACCAGTTTATCACTGACCTTTGGGCTGGCGGACTTGTGTGTGTGGCTATATAGTGACGGATTGGTATGTGTGTGTCATAATATGGTAAGCGGTTCTCTGCCGCCATCGCGGTATGTTGGCGGCAGTCGCATGGCGGTAAGTGGGATTTACCGCCAATGTCATAATGAGGGCCATAATTTTAAAAGTGTACTGTACTCCCTCCCGAATTCTTTTCCATAAATATTTCTGAAACATTCCATCATTGTCAGCAAGATGAAATACACTGTCTCCTAAAAACTGTAAAGTGCAGTAGTGCTATGCGGAAATACTCATATATTTATATGCATAAGTTTCACAACCTGTCACCAGCTTATTTCACTGCTCCATATTTAAAGTGCTTAAGTGCATACAGCTCTATTAAACATACAGGGGCATATTTATACTCTTTTGGCGCCAGATTTGTATCCTTTTTTTAACGCAAATCCGGCGCAAACTTACCTCCATATTTATATTTTGATGCTAGACCCATCTAGGGTCAAAATATTGGAGTTACCGTAATTATTTTACAGTGAAAACCTACCGTGCATCAATGAGATGCAAAGTGGGCGTTCCCGGGCAAAAAATGACTCTAAGGGCTTAGCGCCTTATTTATCCTCCCATGCAAATATCACGCACGGGAGGAGGAGGGCCTTAAATAATGGTGCTAAACTTGCTTAGCGCCATTATTTAACGCCTGGGTCAGGCAGGCCTTAGGGGGCCTGTGGGCTCATTTCCATGGTCGAAGACCATGGAAGCAGCCCACAGGTGCCCTTCCCGGCCACAAGAGACACCTCCACACCCACCCACACCTGGAGAATACCTAAGGATGGGGGACCCATCCCAGGTAAGTCCAGGTAAGTTTTTTTTTTTTCATAGTACCATAGGGGGGCCTAACTTGGCCCCCATACATGGCACTGTGCCCAATGGCCATGTCCAGGGGACATAAGTCCCCTTGGCTTGGCCATTGGGCAGGGGGTATGACTCCTGTCTTTATTAAGACAGGAGTTATGTCCATGTGGTTGTGCGTCAAAAAATTACGCTAGTCAGGTTAGGGTCATTTTTCTGACTCTAACCTGACTAGCCTCATTTTTTGACGCACAACCTCCTGGACATGACTCCTGTCTTAATAAACGCAAAAACCTCCTGTTTGCCCTACGCCTCCCCCACCTGGTTAGCGCCATTTATTTTGACGTTAACCAGGCCTTACCGCCGGCTAGCGTCATTCCTTAAATATGACGCCAGGCTGGCATCCAGGAATTGCACTAGCCGGCGGTAAACTTTTTGACACAAACCTGTGCTAACTCAGGTTTGCGTCAAAAAGTATAAATCAGGGCCACAGTACGAAACAAAAGTGACCACATGCTTCTAGGGCAGCCTTCTAGCCCAACCCTTGTACTATCACTAATTTGCAAAAGTGCTTGCAAACGTCTGTTTTTATTAGTAAGTCTTTTCCCCTTTTCGAAGTATGAACTCTTCCCTTTTTTATACCGCAGTGACTTCACAATCCCGACCCCTTTAAGCCCACCACACCTTTTGGAGTGCCTTCCCAAAAATTCCCTCACCCCTGCTGGGGGAAGAACAGCCCATTGGTCCCCAAGAACCTTATTACTTACTGGCACACTGTAAATATGCCAAGGTAGCACCCACCCATCCACCATCCACCATAGCGGAAAGATGTACCTCCAACCTGCACGCTAAAACTTATCTTATCCTGACATGCAATCAGTATGTTTGACCTTAAACTTTGTGCCCTTCATGGGGGACATCAGCCAGATTAAGAACATTTACTAACATTTTATGTGTATTGTCAACATCTAAGAATATGTGAAACTGTTCTTTATAAAGAATTCTGAACTTTGATTGCTGAAATATTTTGGCCTGGGCACCCCCAGACCTGTTCTGACTCACGAGCGCCAGGAACTCTTTTCTTTGACAGGCCTCTGTTATTGAAATGTCCAAAAATACTTGGATTTTCAACTTCTGTGCTATAGAGAATTCTTTATGTTTAATGGAGGCTGCCAAGATCTGTTCCTTAATCCTACAATCATTTACATTTACTGTTAGACTTGGCATCCTTGGCATGGTCTCCCCTAACTTTTAGCCTCTGTTCCCCAGGTTGTTGATGTGTGCTGAACTGTGTTTTTGCAGTTTTTGTTACTCTGGGCACTTTACCACAGCTATCCAGTGCTAAAGTGCAAGTGCTCCTATGTAAAATGTATGTTTAATAGAATTTCCATGAATGGCATATTTGATTTAGTGGTAGGTCCCTAGTACAGTGCAGTAGAGGGGCCCAGGCCCTGTAAATCAAATGGTACTCGTGGGCCTGCAGCACTGGTTGTGTCGCCCACATTAGTAGCCCTGTAAACATGGCTCAGACCAGCCACTGCAGTTTGTGTGTGTACAGTTTTAAAACTACCAATTCGACTTGGCAAGTGTACCCACTTGCCAGGCTTAAACCTTTGCTTTTCTTACATGTAAGACACTCCTAAGGTAGGCCCTAGATAACCCTCTAGGCAGGGTGCAGTGTATGTTTAAGGTAGGAGATATACTAATGTATTTTATATGTCCTAACAGTGAAATACTGCCAAATTCATTGCAAGGCCTATCCCTCTCATAGGTTACATGGGGGCAACCTTTAAATATGATTAAAGTGTAGATTCCCTTTGGGAGCAGATGGACATGTGGAGTTGAGGTCTCTGAACTCACAATTTAAAAATACATCTTTTAGTAAAGTTGGTTTTGAGATTGTTTTTTAAAATGCCACTTTTAGAAAGTAGGCATTTTCTTGCTTAAACCATTCTGTGGCTCTTCTTGTTTGTGGATTCCCTGTCTGTGTCAGTTTGACAGTTGGGCTGTTTGCACCTCTCTGTAGACAGTGACACAAAGGGAGCTGAGGTGTAGCCTGCATATCCTGATGAGCCATCTGTGCTTGGAGGGAGGAGCGGAGTGGTCACTTACACCTGAAAGGGCTGTGCCTGCCCTCACACAATGCAGACTTCAACTGCCTGGTGTGTGTGTGGGGCCTTGCCTGGACAAGGCAGGATCTCAAAAACAAGAGAGACTTTCCTTTGAAGTAAGCCTACTTCAAAGGCCAAAATGGGTATAAGAAGAGCACCCAAACCCGTGAAAATTAGATCACTTCTGGAAATCAAGAGGAACCTCTGCCAAGGAGAAGAGCTGAAGAACTGAGGAGAAGTGCTGCCTTGCCTGTGACTGTGCTTTGTGGAGCTATCCTGCAGTTGCTGCTTCTGCCTGTGAAAGGGGACAAAGACTGGACTTTGTTGTGCATTCCTGCTTGTGAAGAATTCTCAAAGGGCTTGTCCTGAGCTTGCCTCCTGTTGTTGAAGTCTCAGGGCCATCAAAGACTTCCCCTGCCAGCACCTGGACTCTCTGCTGAGACTCCAACCCTGCCAAGTGGTCCCTATCCAGTTCCCGGGCTTTTGAAAGGTGAAGCTGTCAGACAAAGACTGAAAATTCACGCACAGGCTGCCGTGCGGGGAAATTTTTGATGCACCTTCCGAGACGCGGCTGAGAAATGATGCACCGCCGGCTTCGCGGCTGAAATCAACGCTCCACCTGCATCGCAGCTGGAAGATCGATGCACGCGGCTGGAGAAATGATGCGCAACACCTGCTGATGGAGGCTGGAAACGTCGCAACCCACACATCGCGGTTTTCTGATACCGTGCGGCCGGATTTTCAATGCAACATCGCTGGGCGTGGAAAAACAATGCAAAGCCTGCCTGGACCCAAGTTGCCTGTCTGGATCGACGCATCGCTCTCCTGCGGAGAAGGAAAACGACGCACGCCAACCCGACCGGAGGAGGAACGACGCATGGTCTTGCTTGCGAGTGAGAAATCGATTCATCACTGGCCTTTTCCGATGCACACTCACCCATGGGGTGTTATTTTGACGCAACCCAGGTACTTTTGCCCGCTAACACTGTTAGCACTGTTTTCTAAAGGATGTAAGACTCTTTTTGCTTCTTAGTTCATAACTTAACATGTGTACAGTGGATTTTTGTCATTTTGGTCTTGTTCTGTTTTGATAAATATTACCTATTTTTCTAAACCTGTGTTGTGTCATTTTGTAGTGTTTTCACTGAGATACTGTGTGTGTTGGTACAAATACTTTACACCTAGACTCTGAAGTTAAGTCCGCTTGCTTGTTCCAAGCTACCAAGCGGGTGAGCTGGGGTTAGCTAAGGGTGAATCTCCTTTACCCTGACTAGAGTGAGGGTCCTTGCTTGGACAGGGGGTAACCTGACTGCCAACCAAAGACCCTATTTCTAACATTTACTAAGATAGTTCACATAAAGTTCATGTTAGGGGTGCGTTTAGCTGGAACCCGATGCGCCCTCATAACTGTTAAGTTCTTATCAAAGTTGGGTAGAATATTCATTCTTATCAGCTTTTCTACCAGCTGTATCAGATCGGAGTGGCTGCCGAACATCTCCTCTCCCTCATGGGGCCCCAGGAAGCATAAGTTGGAGTTCCTGGTATGATTTTCAAGTTACTCTATCATACTTGAAAGCTGACAGATTTCTTTCTGAGCTGTTGTTAAGTCAGCTTCCTGTGCTCACACCTCATCTTCCAACATGGAAATCCTTTGTTCTGCCTTCTGACGTCTCCCAGGAAGTTGATGCAAGGCCTCTTCAATTCTCATAAGTCAGAGGCCCAGTGTGACAATTTCCTCCAGCTGTACTCACTTCAGATCTATTATCTCTTTTTTTAGGTTCAGCGTATGCATTCCATCTCATGTATACTTTTAGTATACTTCTTATGGCTTAAAGTGATTTAATTCGTTGGTTGCAGTGTCCTTGAAAAATTATTGCTCGATAGTAGTCAGTTCTGCCATTTCCCCCCTCCTTTTTCTGTTTCAGAGCAGTGACCAACTACTGTATTATTCCACTTTGGTTTCTTTGTCTGTTGCTGTGACAGACTATTTTTGTTATTTCTTTGGTGCTCTCCTCTCACTGTGGGTGTTTTAGGCTGGTATCTGCCTGCATTTTATTGCAGCATTTCGTTCCTCTTATCTCCTCCCATGTCGCTGATCTTTATTTTGCGTTTATTCCAGTGCTGTTCTCTATTATCTCTGGCTCCTAAAATAGGCTTATTTTACAAAAGAAACACCGGTTGTTTAGCTCACTGATCACGAAAGCCACAATATGCCTATTATGGTAGAATGTTGCTAAACCTAGAAGCAATGATGTGAAACTTGCTTAGCCTTGCATCACATCTCGGGTCTCTCTCTCCAGGGCCCATCCCTGCCAGCACTCAAGACATCTACCACAGGGCACTGCTTATCTCTATTATTGGGGCCATAAGTCTTCTCAGGCAACTCTGCTCCTTGAAATATGAGGCAAGAATGCGTGCAAGACTTTTCATTCTGTTAAAATAAAAATAAAATACTTTTCCTGCCTTATTTTCCGATTTCTGTACTCAATGCAGAACAGTCATCTATTCTCTCCTCAAGGGCTTGCGATTTCTGATGTCAGGAGCCGCCAGTGACCACCAAAACATGGCAGGAAAAGACAAATTATGAGATAGGGTTTCCCAATTTATGTGGCAAGAAAAGTCCAGCTCTGAATTTACAATGACAATAGCTCTAACTCAAGAAAATGCAAGATCTATTGCACTGCAAATGCTTATTTTTTTATAATTTCTATTTTTGGTTGATAATCAGATACACATCTTTCGTTCATAGATATATCCAGAAGAGCATTTGTAAGGAAATTAGATGATTCATTACATTTCAGTTCATTGACTTACAAATGGCAAAGAAAGGGAGGAAAAAATAAATAAAAAAAGGCACACTTTTGCTTTGATATGTGTGAATCATATGCCGCTGCCAGGAGATACTATACTCCGTGGTCCTACTTGGCTGCTTTCCCACAAGGAGAATCCCAGATTCCCTTACCCTTCTTTACTGCGCATAGAGCTCCTCTGATTACCTGAAACCCTCCATTTTTGTTCAGCTATTTTCAAATGTAGTGGGGGGTTTCACTTTTGGAGAATAAGTGACTTGGCAATTATTAGCCCAATCAAGAAATATTGTTGCTCGCGTATCCTTAGATGGCAGTTAGCGGGCAGAATCCCAAAAGAATCCACTGCAAATCGGGTTCGATAGATACTTGCAGTTTTGCACCCACAAAGGCTATAATTTTGTCCCAGAAATCCTGTACCCTAGGGCTTAAGAACTCTGCATGTGCCAAGTCTCCGCACAGATGCCCACATCTGAAACATGTGGTGGATGAAGCTGGAAACATCTGTTGCAGTCGATGTGGGGTATAATGAAGTGCCTATTTCAAATAAAGGCCATACATTTGAAGTTTGCCCCACACACGGCCTTATGGGCCATTCGATTCAATTTGCCCCAGCTAACTAAATCCATTCTCCACTCTGTAAATTTTGAAATGGAGGCAAGACCCTTACGAACAGTTAATTGCTGGAGTGTGCATTTAGAATATGGTAGCAATTACTGGACCCTGTCACTTTAGTTACAAAATATGCTTTGCTAATGCACTCCTGGGCAGTACTAAACTTTGAAATATAACCCTGAAGATGGCTATAATTTGAAAATATGAAAAAATGAGATCCAAAGAAACATGGACGTTATTGGCCCTTACGTGCTACCATGTTTTTACCTGCCTGACTAATAAAAATCCGTCATTTTCCCATTTTTTGATAGTGTTGTATTGTAGGGGCAAACCTACTAACCCGCTTCCTTTCTGCGGCATCAAGGAATCAAGGAATCAAGGAATGTGTTAAAAGGGGGTCTCTAGTTGGCAGTCAGTTTACACCCTGTCCAAGTAGGGACCCTCACTCTAGTCAGGTAATGGAGATACACAGCTCAGATAACCCCTGCTCACCCCCTTGGTAGCTTGGCACAAACAGTCAGGCTTATCTCAGAGGCAACGTGTAAAGTACCTGTACAAACACATACAGTAACATAGTAAAAAGACCACAAAAGGGCTCCACACCAGTTTAGAAAAATAGCCAATATTGATCTAAATCAAATAAGAGCAAAACAACAAAAATCAAACATACATAATTAAAGGTATCATATTTTAAAACTAAAAAGAGTCTTAATCCATAAATATTGATGGAAGCGTTGTTTTAGCACAAAATACTTGGTATGCGTCAAAAATAAAGCTGCAGGGGTGAGGGTGCATCAGAAAAGCAAGCAATGTGTCAATTTCTTACTCGCAAGTGAGACCATGAATCAATTCTTTCTCTGTCCGGTTAGTGATTTGCTGATTTCTGGGTGAGCAGCCTCGGGTCCATGCGGGAATGTTGAATTTTTATCACCTAGGGACGATGTGTGGAAAATCCAGATGCACGGCTGTGATAAATCCGCGCTGAGCTGGCAATGTGTCGATTTCACTAGTGTGGCGCTGATTTTTCAGCCACGTTGCAGGAGCTGCACCGATATTTCTGCAGCTCTGCTCCAATGCATGGATTTCCACCTTGGGTTGACCAACTCCTATTTTCATGGGCCCAGGGACTGGTTGTGGTACCACTTGGCAGGTCAGGGGTCTCAGCAAGAGAGCCCAGGTCAGGTACTGGCAGATGAAGTCTTTGATGGCCCTGAGACTTCAGAACAGAGGACAAGTTCAGTCCAAGCCCTTTGAGAAACTTCACAAGCGGTATTTCAGAAAGCAAAGTCTAGTCCTTTCATTCCCAAGGCAGAAGCAGCAACAGCAGGCAAGCACAGCAAAGCAACAGGCCTAGTGGCAGGTCCTCCTCAAGCAGGGGTTCCTCTTGATCCAGATTTAATCTAAAAGTTTGGAGTTTTGGGTCCACAACTTATACTCATTTCTGCCTTTAAAGTAGACAAATATCAAAGGAACGTCTTTGTAGTGCACAAGACCCTACCTCTTTCTTGTCCTGACCCAGTCACTCTCCAGGTGGTTGCAGACTGTATTGTGAGGGGACAGACACAGCCCATTCAAGTGCAGGTTACAGCTCCTCCCTCCCATTTTAGCCAAGGAAGACTCATCAGGATTTTCAGGACACACCTCAGCTCCCTTGGTGTTACTGTTTAGAGTGAATTTACAAACAGCCCAACTGTTAGTCTGACCAGATGTGGATTGAGCAGCCAAACAGAGGCACAGAATGGTAAAGCAAGAAAATGCACACTATCCAAAACTGACATTTTCAACAGACAATGTAAAAAACAACTTTACCAAAAGATGTATTTTTAAATTAATTGTGAGTTCAGAGACCCCAAATTCCAACTCTCTATCTGCTCCCAATGGGAAACTATGCTTAAACGGCATTTAAAGGCAATCCCCATGTTAACCTATGGGAGAGATAGGCTTGCAATAATAAATACTAGTAAACCAAATATGCCAATAATGGACAAACCAATTACCAATCCAATTTAGACAGAGATCATATGCACTTTAGAACTAGTTAGCAGTGGTAAAGTGCCAGGGTCCCAAAGCCAATCAAAAACAGGTCAGAAAAAATAGGAAGGAGGCAAAAGGTGTGGGGATGACCCTGCAAAAATTGCCAGGTACAACAGAATGTGTCAGGGGAAAATGATACTGTTCCTTAAGTCACACATACTTCTGCATAATCATTTGCAGAAACGTATATTGGGAGCGCTTTGCAGTTTCGGAAGTTTGAGAAAAGCTGGTAACTGAACTTTAACTTCAGCCAGCATCTCCTGTAGATGAAAGAAGCTCACCGAAGGACTATCTAAAAATGCACCTATCAGCCAGTCAAAAAGGGCGCTTGATAACACTTTCACACATTAAAAAGTACCAGATCACCATCCTCATTTGATAATTGAAGCATTGCAAGCATAGTGTGTGGATTATGCCCTTGCCCTATAAAGTACCGGAGCATTTGATCTACTTCTGCAAAGGATGACTGCAGAATCAGGATCATTACATTTGCAAAAATGAAAATAAAGAGTGGGAGGATAGACAGTTTGACTATTGCTACTTGTCCAATAATGGATAATGGGAAGTTATGCCAACTACATAGCAAAGCATGCACCTTTATAAAGAATTGCAGGATAGTTGAGTTTGAATATATGTAAAAAGTCATGAGAAATAATAATCCCCAAATACCTTATGGTGCGAGATATAGAAAAGTTGTGATGCAAATCTATGGGCAGTATCGAAGGTGGACAATGATATAAGAGCACCTCGGATTTGAACTGATTGATTTTATTCCCTCCAATATCTGAGAAAAACAGAATTTTATGAAAGGTATTATGTACGTTCCTAGTGGAGGCAGCCTGATAAATGATGATGTCGAACGAGAGCAGTCTAAGTTTAGAGTCATCTGGAAGAGGTGGCTTGTTACCTGGGTCTTGTCTGAGGGCTGCAGCTAAAGGCTCAACGAAGAGAGCAAATAACAATGGTGACATTGACAGCCCTGGCACGTGTCTCTGGATATAGGAACAGTACCAGCTGTCTGGGAATTTATCATAATTTTTGCCTCTGCTTTGGCGTATAAGTCATGTAACACCTCTATCATTTTTAGCAGAGACTCGAAATGCCACTGAATCGCCAATAAAACTTCCCATTGTACTTCATCTAAAGCCTTCTCGGCATCTAGCATGATTATTGCTGCTGCTATATTATTGGCTTAATAATAATCAATTGCTTGTACCAGATAGTTTGTATTATCTGACATGAACCTTCCTGGTAGAAAGCCTTTCTGATCGCCATGCACCACTGAAGATGTGGGGGGGGACAGCTTTAGAGCAATAATTTTAGCAAAGAGTTTGTAATTCAAACTCAAATGGTATATAAGGTGATATGAACCTGACTGCCAAGAAGGTTTATCTTTTTTAAGAAAACTGACAATCACTGCCTCAATAAACGCCTTTTGAATTTTGCTCCCATCTAAAAAGTTTATTAAATAGCATCACTAGAAACTGCTCCAGCTGCACAGAAAACACCTTATAGATTGTGACAGTAACCGGTATTGCCACATTCCTTGGCATTCATATAAAGTTTAATAGTTTCCTTGATTTAAATGTGCACAATAGGGGCCTCTAGCCTCTTACAAAAGGGGAAGTTCAACTGTATTCAAGAAAGATTCAATTGGAGGCGGAGTCTTGCTGCCGTCTGAAATGGCCACCTCAACGTAGAGCTCCGAGACTCGAGGGGATAAGGATTACCCAAACAGCTGTCAAAAAGCCTCCTTGGAGTCAGAATGAAAGGAAATATACATGTGATAACAGCGACATAACTCTGAAGTTATTTCTGAAGTAAGAGATGCCAGTTAAAAGCCCTGAAGCCTGGCTACAAATCACCTGAACACAGGCCCCTCAGCTGAGCAAAGAACAACTCTTTCTGTCAGGACACAGAGTCAGCTGCTAAAGAGATAAGGGGCTTTCTTCCTGTTTAAACTGGGAGGCTGCACCAGGGGAATTAAATTACTGTTGACCTTTGGTTGAACTCTCCACACAGCACAGGGAAGCCTCTGACATCTCTCAACTCTGAGGTATTTTCTCTTCACTTAACTGTTCAGGCTCCATTACCTGAACGTGTGAGCACAGGATTTTCTTGTCAGCTTCTACACCATTTCTGCAGCTGACAGAGTCTGTGAAAGTTACTCATTCTGTCAGGAAATACAACCAGTTTCTTAACAGATAAGTGGAATTCCCTTTCTTGAAAGTTGAAAGGCTGCTGTAGGGGAAACATATGGACTTTCACTTCTGAGGTATTTCTCTTCATTTGACAGTTTAGAGTCTGCTACGCAATTAAGTAAATGCTGGAATTCCTATCAGCAGATGGTGTAAAGCGAATTTGTATAGGCAGGCAAAAGATGTGAGCTATTTCTGATGCACTGATTCTCAGGGACCCCTGTCTGAAAGCATTCAGTCATTATTTTTTTAAATTCTAGAAGTCTGTGGCAAAGACTAATTCTGTCAGGAAACACAGCCAGCTGCTGGTGAGATAAGTGAAAAGGCTGCTGTAAGAGAAGCCTCTGACAACTCTCAACTCTGAGGTATTTCTCTTCACTTAACTGCTCAGGATCCATTACGTGATTATGTAAGCGCATGAATTTCTTGTCTACAGGTGTGTGGTGTAAATACAGTTTGGCAAGTGAGTGTTGTACACCATTCCTACAGCTGAGAGAGTTTGTGAAAATTACTCATTCTATCACGAAACACAGACAGTTTCTGAAGAGATATGTGAAATTCCTTTCCCTGAATGTCGAAAGGCTGCTGTATGAGAAACTTATAAACTTTCACTTCTGAGATATTTCTCTAAATTTGACAATTCAGAGTCTACTAAGAAATTAAATAAACGCTGGAATTCCTGTCAGCAGAGGGGGTAATGTGAATTTGGGTAGGCAGGCGAAAACTGTACAACATTTCTGATGCACTGTTTCTCAGCGACACCCGCTTGAAAATATATAGCCATAATTTTAAAATCCCAGATGTCTGTCACCATTTACAGTGTTAATATCTACCTACTTTGTGAGTCAATTGGATATCATATTTGATTACTAAGCTGTACTAATTTATTGTCTTCTCTAACATTAAAATATAACAGTATGGCCAGTGGCAAATCTAATAGAAAGCCATTGTTTACACAAATAGTAGGGAACACTGTACCTCCAGGCACGTCTGCTATTGTACCACAAGACATTGCTTCTATGGACCTTTTTTTAAAAGAGATCTCTGCCATGGGGCAAAGATTGGTATCTATGGATGTAAAAATGTCAGATCTCGCCACAGAAATGAAGACAATACGGATGGATCTAAAATCTTTTCATACTAAAGTGGAAATTTTATATCAAAGAACCACTTTTTTGGAAGAGAAATTACATAATGCAGAGTATTAGGGTCCGGATATCTGGCACCTAAAACAAAAAGTTATAGGTTTGGAAGACAGGGCCCGAAGAAATAACATTAGTCTTTATGGAATTCCAGAAAAAATGGAAGTCAATCATGATGTGAAGAACTTGCTACTAACGTCAATACCGCGGCTACTGAACATATCGTTTGACCATCCCCTTGAGTTGCAGAGAGCTCACAGAATTTGATCAAGAACTTCAACTTCAACTCTTGAATCTAGACCTAGATCGATTATAGCATGCCTCTCACGTCATGAACAGGTCCGCCAAATATTAACAGCTGCTCCTAAACATGGTCCGTCTGACTTGGAAGGCCATAAAGTATTTATTGCTGCAGACTTCTCCACTGAAACCAATGCCAAACGAAAAGCGTTCCTGCAACTTAGGCCAAGACTTCGCAAATGGGATATCAAATATGGTCTTTTAGAACCTGCCACAATGTGGATCACAATGGATGGGAACTCAAGGGATTACACAGAGCCTGAGGATCTGGTACGCTTCCTGGACAGTTTGGATGACCAACATATGGACTCAACACCACTGAACAAAACATCTATAAATTGTCTGCTTCAATTACAGAACGATCCACAAAGCCATTGCACTGGTAGATT
Source organism: Pleurodeles waltl (assembly GCF_031143425.1). Classification (NCBI taxonomy): domain Eukaryota; kingdom Metazoa; phylum Chordata; class Amphibia; order Caudata; family Salamandridae; genus Pleurodeles; species Pleurodeles waltl. Next base: position 224,646,309 of record NC_090450.1, on the reverse strand, counting down.
ACATGTCCGTACCTTTAAGAAACAGTTTGACAGAGATAAAGCAGTCCACTGCGTAAAGGCACTCACACAGGAAAATCCCAGAGACAAATCGAGATCACCTCTAAAGTCACCCACGTCTTTTAATAAAGTAACTGATGCTCAACCTTCCACTATCACTTCTTCCAGCTAGATGAGTATATTTATACATGCTATGTATTAATATAATGTTATTACTGTTTTACTGCAGTTCTTCATTCTGATGGATATGATTCATTTCCTCTCCTCATATATTGCTGTTCAATAACCATGTACATTTCCTACTGTATTTGTATTTGCAGATTTTCTCTTGGATAGATTTTATAACTCCATGGAGTGGTTTTTCTTATAATCTCTTTACCATGATTGGTTTTCCTTTCCTCCCCTCCAGAGTCTGGGTTTCGAATTGAGGTTTAGACCCACCGACGAAAGATACAAATGATTTGATCTGCAGTGTTCTTTTAAATTCTAGCACTTAGAACGGTGTACTTACACCATTTAGAGTTTAGTGTTAACAATATTTTATGATTATAGTTCCACATATTGGTTTCAGGTTTACAATACTCCAGATATATATTAAAAAAAAATTCCCTCCAGAAAGTTCTCATTATCACATTACCATATAATTTATCTACTTCCTTTCCCCTTTTTTAGCATTTTGACTCAGTTTCACACAGTATACATATACTCTAATATTTTCAGTCAGCATCTTGACAACAAGTCTTATGCAAATTGTCTCTCTCAATGTCAATGGCTTTACTAATTACATTAAAAGGAAGAAAAATCTTTCCTATTTAGCCTCCAAACATACTGACATTGCTCTCATCCAGGAGACTCATCTATCTGATATAGAATCAGAAAAACTAAAACGAGATTGGGTAGGCCAGATTCTTTACAACTGCAAATCCCCTTCTCACATATCAGGAGATGCTACATCCCACACTACTACTAGGAAAAGTGGTGTAGCCATTCTAATACGGAAAACACTGCAATGCCAAATACTACAGTCATGGTCAGATGAGGATGGTAGATTTGTTTTAGCCAAGCTTAAAGTTGGTAACAATATGTTAGGAGTGGGTTCCATTTATGCCCCTGTTGGGACTAAAGCCCCCTTTTTCCTTCATCTAAATAGAAATGGGAATTTCCAGAATAGTTTTGGTAGTCGATTAGAGTCTTGTGCCAGATGTGATCTTAGACAGAACAGGCCCCCTGGACACAACTCATGGTAGATATAGAGCCATACTGGGAGACATCAGAGAAGATCATGGTTTGATCGATATCTGGCGTTTACTACATCCATCAGATAAGGGGTTTACATATCACTCGACAGTACATGATTCCCATTCTAGAATAGATCACTTCCTTATTTCGCATTCTATTACACCACAAGTACTAGATTGTGATATTTTAGAAATTGCACTGTCAGATCACATCACGCTCCTATCAGTCTCCAGCTTGATTGGGGTCTGAAACGCCCTTGTAGGAAACCATGGTGATAAAACATATCGCGCTACAAACTCCCGCAGACAAGTCACAATTACAATCACATTTGACTACTTATATAAAAGATACCAAAGGATCAGTTTCTTCTCCACAAATCTTATGGGCAGCCACAAAAGCCACTATTAGGGGACAAATTATGAGGGATTCTGCCATAACAAATAAACGCAGAATAGAACAATAGGCCATTTTGGAAAATGATATCAAAACACTGACACATACTCATTTTAGTAATCCAACTGAAGCTTCCAGATGCAGATTGGAAAAAGCTAAAATGGAATTTAATACTCTATATACTTCCAAAGCAGAATATATGCTACATAGACTTAAGGCTCGCAATTATGAACAAGGAGAAAAAGCAGGCCGTTTACTAGCGGCACAATTAAAACAGCGAAAAAGGTATGACAGCTATTCCAGCTATATATAACCCTGAGGGTAAACTAATAACTGAGACTCAAGAAATAGCTAATACGTTTGCAGATTATTATACCAAGTTATATAGTTCAGAAGTTGATGATGACCTCCTCACAGAACAGGAATTCTTTGATAAAATAACACTCCCCTGTCTCAATGAACAGGACCGGCTCATACTGACTGGGGAAATAACAAAGGATGAAATTACGCAAGCAATCTCCAGTCTCCCATACAATAAAGCACCAGGAGAAGATGGTTTTCCTGGGGAATTTTACTGTTGGGTAAAACCAGAAGCAATAGATGCCCTTTATGAGGTTTATAAAGAAGCAGAGGAAACTGGTAGTCTCTCCTCACTCTCAAATAAAGCTATCATAACTGTCCTTCCAAAACCTGAGAAAGATCCATTATACTGCAGTAACTATAGTCCGATTTCTCTTCTGAATACAGATTCAAAGCTATTAGCCACCATTCTTGCCAGAAGACTCAAACAAGTTATCTCTAAACTCATACATAATTCTCAAGTTGGATTCATGCCAGGCAGAAACTCTTGTAGCCATCTCCGCACTTTGGCTCACACACTTTGGTTTTCCAAGGATGCTGGAGAAGACAGAGTAGCATTATCCTTAGATGCCGAGAAGGCCATTGACCGCATTGAATGGAGCCTTATATTCCGTACTTTGCATAGGTTGGGATTAGGTGATGATTTTATCTCTAAGGTTAATGGTTATACAAGACACCATCTGCACAAATGAATTGTGGGGGTTTCCTTTGAAAAGCCTTTTTAGTGCAAAGTGGTACCCACCAGGGTTGCCCTTTATCGCCCCTCTTATTTCTTCTTGCACTTGAACCACTGGCTCCAACAATAAGACAGTATTCACAAATAGCAGGCATTCCTACACCAGCAGGCATCTCAAAACTACTTCTATACGCGGATGACATATTACACTTACGGATCTACCTCCTTCACTCTCGGCACTCATGTCTACTACTTCTCACTTCTCAAACATTTCTGGATACAAAGTCAATTGGTATAAGAGTGAAGCTCTCCCATTGTCCCGGGACACAACAAAAGCAGCTATCTTAGGCTACAATTTTCAATGCAAAGTGGATCGCCTGAAGTATCTAGGTATTTATATCAACACAGGTTTAGAACGTATGATTCAAGATAACTTAGATCCATTCATTGCTAAAACAAAGTCAGAATATGAAAAATTGTCCCATCTTAACCTGTCCTTTTGGGGTAGAGTCCAGGCAGTGAAAATTATTATAGTGCCTTGCTTCACATATGTTTTTGGTATGGTACCTTTGACAGTTAAAATATCAATACTGCAAGACATTGACATAGGTATTAAAACCTTTATTTGGGGATCTCTGAGACCTAGACTCAAAATCTCCAAACTGATTGCTCACAGGCGATCTGGTGGCCTTAGTTTACCATGCATTGAACATTACTATACGGCCCTCCATTTATCTCAATTGGTTTATCTTTGGCCAATACAGGATGACCCCCCCACTATGGGTTCTTATTGAAAAGCAATCTTTACAGGTAACTTTAGGTTTGCAAATATTTTATACTCATATAAATCGCCTGCTTTACAAAGTTCTAACCCTATTATTCAGTCTATGCTTAAGATTTGGATACACTCACACAAACTCTTTAAGAGTAATCCGAGGCTACATAATAAGGCTCCCATATGGCATAACGCTGATATTAGAATAGGGAAACAGAGAATTTCCTGGGATACATGGGAGAGAGCAGGCATTCTAATGCTGGATCATTTATTCACTTTAGAAGGCGAGCTTAAAACCTTTACGATGCTTCAGATAGAATTTCAACTCCCTAGATCTCAAAAGGGAAAATACTTACAATTGAAACAAGCTCTACTTAGTAGACTAGGACCATTTCCGTGGATACCTGAGGATTCCCCAGTCGTACAATACTTAAAAACTTGGGGGAAATTGAAAGGAGCGGTCTCTGGATTTTATAATCTCATTGTGCATAAACTACATTCATCACCATTACTAGCACAACTCCACGTCAAATGGCAAGGGATTACTTAATGTAGCGTATTCCAATGAGGACTTGATGGATGTTGTTATGAACATGGATAAAGGAATCAGAGAGGCAAGAATGAAATTTACTTCTTCATAATTGGTACTGGTCACCACAAAAACTCAATGCAGCAGGTTTACTACGCCATTCTACCTGTTGGAGGTATCCTCATGAGGACTGTGATATCCTACACATTTTATTTCGATGTCCAGTTTTGACGGGATACTGGTCTTCTATAACTTCCTCTCTACACAGAGCTATACATGTGCCCATTCCTTTAACAGAAAAATTAGTTATATTACATGATGTTACTGATCTCCCAAATCTAACAAACCATACAAAACGATTGATTGCTATTGCACTCACTGTAGCAAAAATGTGTATATTACGACATTGGAGAACACCACAACGTCCTACACATGATGAATGGCTTATTGAAATGTATAACATGGCATCATATGAAAAGCTTATTTACAGATTGCAAGATAATGTTGGGATTTTCATCCAAATTTGGAAACCCTTTCTAGCTAATACATATTCTATTATTATTCACACTTAAATGTTTTCACCTTCTTTGTCTCCTATCTTTATTAAGACATTTTTATTATTGTTTTTGAGTCATGCTGTTATTATTAAGACAATTGACACTTCACCCATTAACACTGTTATATTAAGTAGGACTTACTACTTACTGCAGGAATATCTCCATTTGAAATGTTATATATGTGGATTTGTATGATATTACTATTTCGGCTGTCTTCTAACAACCTACAATATATGGTTTAATACATATTGCATAATTCTTTCTTTCCAGATTTTCTTTTATAGGTCTACTTCTAAGAGTTATTGCACAGTTGGATGCCTTATAAATAATCTCATATATTGCATTTATTGATATATGTATAATGTTTTTTTGTGTTTAGAAATCTGAGAAGTTAATATTTCATAATATTTTTCATATATGGCCATAATTTGATTTATTGTTTCTCTATTTAACACAGTTTGTATATTGACATGTACTTCTCAATAAACATATACAAAAAAAAAGGAAGATTCAATTGTGCTAGGGAGGGTTTGCTCTTAGGGATATAGAGTTCAACGTAATGATGTAAGGATACCCGTCCTATGTGATCTATATCTGTCACGATACACTTCAACTTCTTATTTAGGACTGCTTTAATAGCCCTTTATTCATTTTGTTTATTGACAAGTTAGGAAGCGGCCTGCATTTTCACTTTCCTCGAAAATTTTTGGAAGCAAGATCTTTGATTCCCTGGAAATAAAATAGTCTGTGAGACGTTGACTTGCCACCGACAGGTTAGCCTTGGACTTCGCGTTGGTAGACAAATTCAATTTCATCATCTCACACATCAGTTTAGTCAAATACAGATATTTGGACTTAATCGTTTTTGCTAAGGATGCCAAAATCCTCTATACTTTGTACAGCAAACCCACTGTGTGTAGATCCATTCTTCACGATGCTGGCTCACACCCTAGGTCTCAAACACATTCCATACCCTATGGTGAGATGACGAGAATCAAACTCATCTGTAGTGAAGAGTCGACTTTTCTAACTGAACTTGCCAAGCTTGAAAAGAGATTTCTTTCAAGGGGTTAGCCCGCCACAGTTATCACAAAAGCCAAGCATAGGATCTCACAAGTACACCACCACACCCTATTCAAGAACAAGTCCAATCCATCCAAAATGAAAATGAGGATGGCACTTATTACTCCATACTACAGCTCCAATCATCTCCTCTACGGACTCCTCCAAAGACACTGGCATGTATGAACTTAGATGTCTCCCTGAAAGACATCGTTCCTAGCAGGCTGATGATCACATATAGAAGGGGCAAAACACCACCCCTTCTATATGTGATCCATGTCCCAGATACTTGGCTCAGAATTGGAGGCAGACTACGTTGCAATGGTTTCCATCACAAGCCAAGGGTTTCTTTAAATGTGGGTGCTGTAACATGTGTCCATTTGCCCTAGAGAAGCTCAAATGTTTTCAATAAAATACTTAAACTAAACACAGTCAATTAACTGTAACACAAAATTTGTTGTTTATTGTATTATCTGCATATGTCGTCATATCTACGTAGGGAGCACTATGAGACCACTCAAGGAAAGAATCCAAGAACATATTTATGCCATCAGAAACAGTAACAGCAATTGTCGGCTGTCAACCCACTTCAGCACAGAACACAGAATACGCGAGTTACCCCAAGTTACGTTTCACACAATTGGAGTGGCCTTTGAACATTCAAGAGGAGGTGACGGAGTTCGGACACTTCAAATACTAGAAACCTACTGGATCACTAAACTCAGACCTGTTGGCCTCTAGAAATGTATTCATATAATTTTTGACTTGTACCAGTTGGTCTTTTTCTTATGCAAATCTCTTTACGCCTGTAGCTGGAGAACATATACTCTTGGTTGAACCTTTTGACATGGCTCTGCCGAGGGAATTTTCCTGAAATGTTTTGCTTTTTTTCTCCCAGTCTTAATGACTCTCTCTGCATGACCTTAGGACTCTAAGCACTTTCCCACTGATCAGCAGTGGGAAAGTGGACACACCCATCCTACCTATGAAGGAAGGGGTGGGCATGGGACATGGTTGAGGTGCTGTACCCAGGAGGGCCCTGTGCAACAGGTATACCATATAACCAGTGTGGGTACAGCCAAGCTTCTAGGGGGATGTGCACTGGGTGTGCCACCCCATAGAAGACCCCATTAACCATGTCCTAGGCCTATGGAAGAGGCCTGCAGGGGCACTAGCCCACCTGCGGGCAGGGTGTCAGTCCTGATGCCAGGGCCAACTCTGAGCTGTCTTACACCTTCCCTGGAAGGCCCAGGCAGCGGGGCTGATGGTAGGCAGAGGGTTGAATGGGTAGACAAAGGGATACCCTGTCTAGTCAGGGGAGCACCCCAATGTAGGTATCTACCTAACTAAAGGGGGGGTTGGCTGCTTCAATATGGATGGTCCGGTCCTCTACTAGTTGCCGTGGCCCATTGGCATTGTCCCCCTGTATGGACAGAGGGAAGTATGAGCGCACGTACTCCCATGGAGGTAAGGTGGCGCTGATCAATGTGTGTGGATCCAGCTATGGCAGGGCCCAGGGTGTGCACAGACGTCATGGGGTCTTCAGAGGTACTGAGCCTGGTATACCAGGGCAGTGTGTGCACACTAACACAATAGTGAATTTCAAGTATGTTGTGCCTGGCACAGCTTGCCAATAGGGTTACCTTGGTGTTTTTCCTATGTAGGTAATGGAGCTGGCATCACTTGCCAGGGTATGCACATTTGCACACAGGTACCTTAATAGAGGACATGAACCTGATGGAGCAGGCCAGAATTGGCGCACATGCACCTTTGCAGTAGCAGTAGCTTTAATGAAAGTGCCCCATGTGCCCCAGCGGCAGGAGTGCACCAAGACATATGTGATCAGGGAGTGCCAAACACCCATGCTTGTTCACACTACCTATGAGCACTGCCCTACCCATAAGGTAACATGGGAGAATGAGTCTTATTAAGTCTGGCTGCAATAGTGGATTGCAGGGAAGCAGCCTCATGATGTTTAGTATTGCTAGACTCAGGGAGTCAAACCCCTCCTAATGGTAAAGGTGGTTTTGTTATTGATGACCTAGAAATGCCACTTCAGGGGAATGGGCATTTCTAGTTTCTGAGGTGGTTCTGGTGTCTTACAGATTTTGCTTCATTCTAGCCCATCAAAAAAGTCAAACCCAAGACCTTTTTCAACTCTTCCAAATGTATGTGAATCCACTGGGTAGTTATAGACTGTGACCTAAGTCTGGCAAGTTGTCCCTCAAATACTGCTCCGCATACAAATTAATCTGCTCAACAATCTATACCACAAATACGTCGTCAATAACCAACTGAAAGAAATTGACAGGCTAAAAGTTTTCTGTATTCACTCTACACCCTTGGAGACCAGTAAAGGCAGGCAACTGTGGTTGCTCCATGTTTGGGGCAACCCAGAGTTCAGGTCTACCAATGGGAAACCTTTCAGCCCCAGGCTGCTGCAATATTGGCACATCAGTGTCCTTCTCTACAGCAGGCCCTTCATCTGCACTGAGAGTGGCTTCCTCATCGGAAGATTCCTCCCAGACAGAAATTCACTGCCAGAATCTGTCACTTCCTCCTCTGCCTCAGATGCAGAGTCAGCCTCATAATCATGGTCAGAAGATGACCCAAAAGCATGCCAACACCCTGCTGAGCGGTCACTCTGCGGCTAGCCATGATCGTTTCTAAGAAGTGTAACTTGACAAATGCGCCAACAACAACCAGCAGTGTCTAAAATAAGTCATAATCAAAGTGTGGCTTTCTCACAAAGAATTATGTACTCAAAAACTATACCACTCACTTGCCTGGAAAAGCTAGACTCACCAGCAACTACTCTGCACAGACGCAACAATCACCAATGATATTCCACAAAAAAGAAAAAAGAAAAGCAAACTAGACATCAGACAATACAAATATCACTGTGCACAAATCTAAGGACAATTTCACACAAAATTCTGCATTTAGTACACCACCTACAAACATGTCATTCATGCATGGCAACAATACTCTTTTGAAGTAAATTGTTTTTACTTACTTACAACTAAGCGAACTGCAGGTCAACCACTGCCAAACCCACAAGGAGCCACAGCAAAGGAAGCAAAAGCTTTGAACTAGAACAAAAAGGAGAAATAAACTGTTATAATCACAAATGCAAATACTTCGCCAGTTGACATACACCCCGCCACCAAGCATTTAGAAATTTTCCCTGGTGCCTAACTGGATTCTGCCTCTCTTGGGGGCTGATGGGCCCACACAAAATAGGCTGACTTGCCCCCAAGGGGGGCAGAAATGGCCAACAGCTGTATGCCCCCTTTGGGGGGTGACCCTAGCCCAAGGGGCCCCACCCATACACAAAAAGAAATCCTTGGGTTCTTGGAGGCTTCTGCCCCCTTGGGGGAAGAGGGGCCTTAACAAAATAGGCCCATCTGCCCCCAAGTGGGGCAGAAATGGCCAATAGTTCTGTGCCCCCTTTGGGGGGGGACACTTGTGAAAGGGGGCGCCCCAACACAAAAAAAACAAAGAAACAAAATCCCTGGCGTCTTGGTGGCTTCTGGGGCAGGTGGGCCTAAAAAAACATAGCGGGCAGAAATGGCCATCAATAATGTGGCTCCTTTGGGTGGACGACCCTTGCCAAAGGGGCCGCCCCCCACATAAAAAAACACACACACACACACACTAGATCCCTGGCACCTAAGTGGGATCTGCCAAAAAAATAGGCCGATCTGTGTAGGAAAGTACCATATTTCTTGGCATGTTACCCCCAATTTCCGCCTGTTTGTCAGTGTGTTTTTACTGTCTCACTGGTATCCTGCAAGTCAGGACCCCAGTGCTCATAGTTTGTGACCTATATGTGTTGTCAGTATGCTTGACTGTCTCAGTGGAGTTCTGCTAACCAGAACTCCAGTGCTTATGCTCTATCTGTGTACCAAATTTGTGATTAAAGTTTAGTGACTCCATATTCCAATTCAGATTGGCACACTGGATCACCCTTAGAAGTCCCTAGTATATGGTACCTAGGTACCCAGGGCATTGGGGTTCCAGGAGATTCTCATGGGCTGCAGAATTTCTTTTGCCACCCATAAGGAGCTCATACAAACATTCCTTCAGGACTGCCACTGCAGCCTGAGTGAAATAGTACACACACTATTTCACAGCCATTTTTCACTGCACCAGGTAACTTATAAGTCACCTATATGTCTAACCTTCATTTACTGAAGGCTAGGTGCAAAGTTACTGTGTGTGAGGGCACCCTTGCACTAGCAAAGGTGCCCCCACGTTGTCCAGGGCCAATTCCCCGGACTTCGTGAGTGCGGGGACACCATTATAAGCGTGCACTACATATTTGTCAATACACATATGTAGCTTCACAATGGTAACTCCGAATATGGCCATGTGAGGTGTCTAAGATTCTGAAATTGAACCCCCAATCCAAATCTGGGATTGGGGGGCATTCTATGCACCCTGGGGGACCCCCAGTACTGCCAAACCAGCTCTCTGACGTTTCCACTGCAGCCCCAGCTGCTGCCACCTCACAGACAGGTTTCTGCCCTCTTGAACATTGAGCAGCTCCATCCCAAGAAGGCAGAACAATGCATTTCCTTCAGTAGAGGGGTGTTACACCCTCTCCCATTGGAAGTAGGTGTTACAGGCATGGTAGCGGTATCCTCTCTGAGCCTCTGGAAATGCTTTGAAGGGCACAAACATTGCCCTCCTTGCATGATCAAACCTACACCAGTCCAGGAACCCCCAGTCCCTGCTCTGGGGCAAAACTGGACAAAGGGAAGGGGAGTGACCACTCCCTTATCCATCACCAGCCCAGGAGTTGTGCCCAGAGCTCCTCCAGAGTGTCCCTGGCATTCGCCATCTTGGATTCCAAGGTGTAGAGACCCTCAGGGAACACCTGAGTGGCCAGTGCCAGCAGGTGACTTCAGAGACCCCTCCTGATCGGTGCAAACCTGGATAGGTAGCCAATCCCCCTCTCAGGGCTATCTAGGGTCTCTCCTCTGGGTGTTTCCTCAGAATCGGTTTGCAAGATTCCTCCAGGACTCATCTGCATCCTCTGCTTCAGCTTCTGACCATCGGATCAACCACAGACTGCTCCAGGAACCACTGTAACTGCAACAAAGTATCCAGGAAGGCTCCTGTGACCTGCAACTTCAGCTCTAGCCAGCAACTGCCACAGTTTCCAAGGTGTGCACCCTCTCAGGGGTGCCTGTCTTTACCCTGCACCAGAAGAACCAAAAGAATCTCCAGTGAAGTGACGTAGTCACTTCCCTGCTTCGGCAGGCACCTCTCTGCAACAATGACTGGTACTCTGGGACTCCTCTCCTGTCGACGAGCATGATCCCTGGAACACAGGTGATGGACTGAAGTGACCCTGACTGTCCAAATTGGGTGGAGGTAAGAGCTTGTTTTGCCGTGCCAGACAGTACCCCTGTGCATTGCGTTCTCTGCAGCTCCTTGGGCTTCTGTGCATTTGTTCCAAGAGTTCTTCATACATAGCATAGCCCAGGTCCCCAGAACTCCATCCTGTGACACACAGCCCTCTGAGTTGTTCTCTGGCAGCATGGGATCCTTCTGTATAGTGCTGGGATGACCGCACTTTGCAACTCCTTTGTCCCTGTGTCCTGGGACTGCCGTGGGTGCTGCCTGGTCTTCTGAGGACCTCCCAAAAACATGGCCAATCTAGCCCTGGGGTGCCGAAACATACAAAAAAATCTTGCCCCCAGTGCAAACATTATTATAAATATAATCCCTGGTTCCTAGTGGGTGTTGACCCCCCTGGGGCTCAGATTGGCAAAAAAACAGCCGATCTAGCTCCCGAGGGGGCCGAAACACAGATCTGATATTACCCCAGGGAAGCAACACTTGCCTAAGGGATCGCTCACCAAAATCAACCAAAAAAAATCCCTGGTTCCTAGTGGTGGATTCCTGCTACATGATCGCGGCCCGCTCCTGTGATCGCAGAACAGGAATCTATTGAAAAGAGACACAGGGGGAAAGGAAAAACTCTTTCCTTTCCCCTGTGTCTGTTTTCTCCCAAAACCCACCCCAGGAGAAGGACTCACCTGAAAGGCGTCCTCTATCCAAACGTGCTGGAAGCAAATGGCTTCCAGCGCATCCCTGGCAGCATTTGATGACGTCGCCCCATTGTGAGCGTGCTGACATCATCAGACTGCCAGGGGGGTGGGCGGGGACGGGAAACAATTCCTCTTCCATTCCTGATGGGGATGTGGGTGGGAGGCCCATGGTGCAGGACCAGCTGGTCTCGTCCTTGGCACATGGCAACCATGGCCGAGGCCAAGACCAGCTCGCCCCAAGCACCCGAGGGGTTAAGAAACAAACAATGATAAGCATAGTTTAAAGGTTTCCAGCGGCTGCTGCTGGCGGGGGGTGATGCTCCTCTGCCCTAATGGAGGAGCTACCCCTGTGTATATACTGTTGAATTTGCAGCCTTGAATATGTCTTCTATGACGAAACATGTGTCGGCTATTTTCTGCCTTTGGGAGAGATATTTGATGTTGGACCACTCAATTCTTCACATCCATCAATAAATGTATGTATGTTTTGAAGCATACTAATAAGGAGTTTCTGTTGTGCGTGTGGTACAATTTACATCATTTTCAGAAGTACCATTTCACAATTAAGAACAATGGGTTATCTGTACAAAAATTAGAAATAGCTATTGCAAAATTGTGATTCTTACTGAAATATATTTTAAAATATCGACTCCTCATGTGGTTGCAGGTCAATCTACCTTATAAAAATTAATGATGGAGGTCGCAATGTATGACCCACTAGGAATCACAACAATCACAAGGATGGTGGCCTGCTGAGACCATGTCTGTGATCGCCTTTTAATAAAGCAAATATTTTTTATTTGAAATGCTCCTCATTTTCCTTGATGGAAAATGGGATGAGTTTCAAAATAAAAATAAAAGTTTTAAGCTTCATTTTTTTAGAATTCATGGGACCACTTCCTATTCTTAAAAAAAATCTATATATATTTTTTGAATATTTTATTGATTTTCCAAAACAAACAGTAGTACAAATGCAATAAGTTCCTGCACACATGGAGAATCCTTTATCAATGTTCTCTATTTCTCCCCCCCTGACAGACAGCAGTAGGTGCCCAAGGGAAACAGTTCAGTTCATCTTTCTCCATGAACAAGAGTGGGTTCCCCTTGCTGATAATATTACCGAAAAGGAGCCTTGTCTCTTTGCACGTCGCAAGAGTTCTCCCTTAGTCTATGATAGGACCTCCAATTCACCCAAACCTTTTCAAATTGCCTGAGGCTGACTCTGTTTTCATTAGCTACTCTCTCTGTCTCCATGCATTGATTCATACCTTCCTGCAACATGTCCTTGTGGCCACACCCAACCCCCCCAAAATTTGGCCAGATCCCTCTTGGCAATGCAAAGCGCAGCATACAAAACTGTCATTGTTTCCTTGGGTTGTCCACACCATTGGGTTTGCCAGGTATAATCAACTGGGGCATCTTGTGAATGTCAACTTCCACTCTTCCTTTCAATTCATTGATGTTTTAGGCCCAATATTAAGTTATCTCCTGACAGTCGCAACCTGTATGTAGGAAGGTTCCTTCATCTGTGTTGCAGCAAAGGAACATTGGGCTCTCTGCCCTTCCCATTTTATGGAGGCAAGTCCTGTTGTAGTAGGACCTATGCAGAATGTTGCCTTGATGGCAACCTATCTAGGGTGCATTAGTGCAGTTTCCCAGTCCACATCCTGCCGGACGCCCACATCTTCCTCCTATTTGTGCAGTAATTTTCCCAGTTTACCCAGTGTGTTGTTTATTATGGTGCAGTACAGCTGACAGAAAGCCTTGTGTTTAAGTGTGACGTCCAGGGACTAACTGTCCAGCGGAGTATGCTCCCAAAGGTACATCTCCATTACCTGGTCCCTCTTCAGGGCGTGTGTGAATTGAAGGTACCTAAACTGTTCCATCTCAGCCAGGGCATATTCCTGCTGCATAGTCTCATAGAGGATGAAACCACCTCTCACAACCATGTCGCTTAGTGTTTCAATCCCAATACACTCCCAACCCCGGAAGCCAGTGAGTTCACCTGTATCAGACAGTGTGGTGTCCTTTCAGAATGGAATAGCTTGAATGAGACAACCCCTCCAGCCCAGGGTGGCCATGGCTTTATCCAGGGCACAAAAGGCACATGTGGTCTCTGTCCATAGATATAGAAAACATGGGTCGACATTTCCTTGGCAATCCTCTCTAACCTATAAGTGGGTTCATCACATGGGCTGTGACCCCACTCATTAATTATGTACAATTGTGTAGCCCTGTAGTATTCTCTAAGAATGCTCTAATATCTGGGAGCACGAGGCCTCCATTGTACACAGATCTATACAGGGTCTTCAGAACTATTCACGGGCTGACCCCATCCCATAGCAGAGTGCGGAGTGTTCTTTTCTACTTATCAAAATAGGTATCTGGGATAATAAATGGGGTATTGTGTAGTATATATAGAAGCTTGAGCATCATGATCATTTTATAGAGGGCCGTCCTGCCTATGATCGTCAAAGGTAGTTTACGCCATTGGTCTGTGTTCTCGCAAAACTCCGACAGTACTCTGTCTAGGCTCAGGTCTAAAATCCTGATGCGGTCCATTGTAATATTGATGCCTAGATATTTGAAACCTCTCTTTGTTCGTGGATGTCCCCTGCTACACCATCCACTCCCTTTCATAGTCCCAGTTGGAGGATTGCAGATTTATCCCAGTTGATGCAGAACCCGGAACCCAAAACACAAATCACGGATCAAAATTATTGGGTCTTCTAGGTAGATCAAAGCATTGTCCGCATACAGTGAAATCCTTTCTGGATCTGTTGTGCACGGGGGAAAGCCAACAATGTATGCCCTGCAGCGCATCCAGCAAGGTAGTGGCTCTAAACACAAGGCAACTAGGAGGAGTGATAGCAGGCATCTCTGTCTTTTTCCCCACTCCATGGCAAAATTGTCAGAAACTGTTCCATTGACCCTCACTGCTGTTGAGTTCCTTAGAGGGTGTGTGAGTGGGAAAAAGAGATCAAAAGGAGAACTTGAGAGAGAGAGGGGGAAAGGGAGAGAGATAGAGAATTTTTAGGCTTTGACGAATGATATAATTAGAATGTGATATTTCAGGACATATTGGAAAGAAAAATGTATTTGTCAATTAAAAGACTGAGATCACCTTTCAATATGAACCTTACACTTTTGAAGTTTATAATAAATTACCATGGATACACCTAAAGTAGAACCCTCAACTGTCAGTGGGAGGGTCCATTACATAAACCTTAAGGTCATAGGTGACTCCTTGCTGTGATTCTCTCTGTCTCTGTCTCTGTCTCTCTCTGTATCTCTGTCTCTCTGTCTCTCTCTCTCTCTCTCCCATCACATCCCATTACGGGATGGAGAAGAGAGAGAGAGAGTGGCTGGTTTGGGGGAAGGCTCAAGACCCCTGCTGTCCTAGCTGGCTCCTTGCACACTGTGGGAGCCAGTATTGCTCTCACAAGCAGGGAGCTGCTCTAAAAAGCAGCTCCCTGCTTACGGTAGCAATGTTTTTATCTATTTCCCTTCAGGGAAACAGATGAAAGCTCTGCTTTCTGCCCTCGGTAGCTGTTTGACATATCCCGTTGTTTGAAAGTCGACTTTGTGTGCTTTTACTTGGTGGGAGCTGTCAGCTCCCTCCAAGCATCAACAAACAGCTATGCCCCAGGGGTGGGTACCCTGGGACACTGCAGGAACCAGCCCTGTGGTTGGCTGTCCCCAAGGCCATCTTAGGCTCCTCGAGGGGTGCCACATGCCCCCCCCTCCAATGTTCAATTTTCCCTAGGTGGTGGTCCCCGGGGCAAAGGATCCAAAACAGACCCCCCCCTGGTTGTTTCATTTTAGCCCTATGGGGTTGGGGGCCATAGGAGCTCCAGGGGGGAGGGTGTTCTGCCCCCCACTTTACAGTATAACACTGCCCCGGGAAGGTGGCCGTCCCTTGGACGGGGGGTCTGAAACAAACCCCCCTGATTATTTCATTTTAACCCTGGAGAGTTGGTAGATCCTAGGGCTGCAGGGGGTGGCGAACATCCCGCCTCTGCACATAGTATAACATTGCCCCGGGTAAGTGGTGGTCTCTGGGCTGTGGGGGGGGGTCCAAAATGGACACCCTGATTATTTAGTTTTAGCCCTGGGGAGGTGCTGTCCCTAAGGCTGCGGGGGGCCGAGTGGCCCCACACATTGCATTTGATTGAAGCCCCAAGTAGGTGGCAGTCCCCAGTGCTGCAGGAGGAGCCACACAGCCCCCCACACAAAATATGTAATTAGACCTGGGTTGGTGGCAGTTCCCAGGGCTGTGGCAAGCCCAGAAGGGGGCCCCTCATACCCCTTAACTTTTTTCACATGCCCCTGGGACTTGGCCCATCCGGGGGCTTCACAAAAAGAGCGGGAAACCACCTGCTTTTTTTCTTTTAAATGTCGGGAAATCTTCATATCAGCTGACGTTTAAAAAGAAAAAATGCTTTTAATCCCTGGCAGGTCCCTCCGGAACCACAGCACCAGAACTAAGGGATCAATCTGTCCCTACCCTGACCCCTTTTATATAAATATTTTTTTTTCCGGGGCTCAACTGAAGCCGAGTCCTGGGATGGCTGCCTACACTTCCTTGTTGAAGTGTTGGCAGCCAATCAGATATCTGCATGGGACAGTTGCATCCTCAGATGATCCGCTTCCCTAGATATCTATACCTTTCATTTCTCCTAAACGATGAATGCATTTATACCAGATCACAAAAAGCACACTCTGTGCAACAACATCTACTTTCCTGCCAAATTTGGTGTAATTCCGTTCATCGGTTTAGGCTGTAGGTGTGTTGAAAGACCCTATTGAAAAATGAATGGGGAAACTGTGTTTTGGACCCCGACTTTCTCAGCACCCACCGCCCCCCACCCCCCAACGGATCACCCCGCAAACTTTCACAACAGCAGCTGAACTGAGAAAAGTGTACGTTTTTGGCAAAACAAAAAATGCTCTTCCTATGGAAACTAGCTACTAACTATAACTACCTACTGATGATAAATTAATTCTCAAAATATTTGCAGATGGTTACTACTACCTTACGTAGTCACTAAAAATTGAATGTCTGGAACAATAATTTGGTTGCAGAACATTAATAAATACCACTGAAAATTGGCATTTGGAAGGGGCACCCTAAACATGCCCCTTTCAAACCCTGAACGCATACTCAATGTCTGAACCAGGCCATTTGAGACCTCCAAAAAAGCTTTGTGCATATGGTGTTCAGGAGGCCCCATTTTCTATTCAAATCCTCACTTGTTTCCTGATTTTCCACAGGACGACACCTACACTGCGTGTGCTGCTGTGACCTGTGTCTAGAATCTACCATGGCCCGTGTAACTGGGGAAAGGGCCCCTGCCTTCACTTCAGAGGAGTTGGAACGACTGGTGGATGGGGTCCTACCCCAGTATGGACTTCTGTATGGGCCTCCAGACCAACAGGAGAATGCACCCTGGGCACAATGCATGTGGGAAAGATGCATGGAGATGTGTGTGCAAGCATCGTGTCATCGGGGGGCATATCTGGTGGTAGTGTACATGGTGGGCACCAGACGATGAGTGAGCCAATGGGGATGGAAACGGGATTGGTAGGCATTATGTGTGACAGGCTAGATTGTATGTGTAATGGTGTCCACCTGTCTGCATTCCCTCTGCAGGTCAGCGCCCATCAAAAGAAGGGATTGTGGCGTGCCATTGCCAAGGACGTGCAGACCCTGGGGGTCTACAGCGGGTGGAGCACCCACTGCAGGAAACGGTGGGAGGACCTGAAAAAGCTGAGCACGGAAGACCGCAGAGGCCCAGTTAAGGATGGCCTCCCAACGGGAAGGGATGCCCGTTGGAACCTGTCCCACCTGATAGCCCCCATACTGGTGGTGGCCTACCCAGAGCTGGATGGGCGCGTGAGGGCATTACAGCAGCCACAAGAGGGTGAGTACAGTGGGTGTTACTACAATGATTGGTAGGTGGCATGGGATCTGGGAGCTGCGTGTAAGTTAGTGGTTGCCCCTTAATGCCAGGCCAGACATTGCAGCATGATCCAGCTCATGGGTGTATGGCAAATGCAGGTAACCTAGCTTGTTTGCATTCAATGTCAGTCAGAGCTTTGTGGGTCCCAGGAGGTGTGCAGTTGGTGGTGGCCCTCATCTTGCTGTGGCATCTAGCTAAATCAATGGCAGTGCAATGCATAGTGCTCAATTCTGATCCCTGTGTGTGATGGTGCTGTGTATGCCAACTGTGGTGTTGGTGCAGTAATTGGCCCAGCGTTCCCTTTCTCTCTCTCCCCTTTTTAATCTTCTATCATCCTGTCCATGTGTACATTAGCATCATCTGGTGGAGGAGCAGGTGTACTGGCGACAGAGGGAGCTGCATCTCTCAGGAACCAGGAGGCAGAGTCCACCGACGCCGAGGGAACCAGTGGGATGGAGGGCGAGGGGAGCACCACGGCGGAGACAGGAGGTGAATACACTGACTCAGATACCTCTTCTGATGAAAGCTCCCTGGTGGTGGCGGACACCTCTGTGACCACCCCAGCTGCAGGTACAGCCTCCACCCCCTGTACCAGCACCACCCTCCCAGTAGCACCTCAGCGAGTTGCCCGTACCCGCTCACCCAGGAGGGTGGGCATCTCCTTCGCCCCAGGCACCCCAGGCCCTGCCCAGTGAGCCCTGCTGCCCTGAGTGAGGAGGCTATTGACCCCTCCTGAGATCCATCTCTGTAGGGCAGTCAACCATTGTGAATGGCATCCAGGAGCTGGCATTTCAGATGCAGCAATGCATTCCTGGAGGGCATCCACAGTGGATTGGCGGCCCAACGTAGATTTTTTTAGGCTATGGCCTCCTCTCTGATGGCAGCCTTTGTCCCTGTTCCTACCATTCCCCCTCCAACTACCACTTCCGAGTCCCAGTCTCCTCAACCCCAACTCATCCCATACACACATACAGACAAGCATGCACACAAGACAACACACAGGAGTGGCACAGTCAAACACAGGTACCACACTTCAGCCCACAAGCACTCATGCAAACACCAGACAGTTGCACACACAAACACATCCACTGCCTCCTCTGTTTCCCCCTCCTCCTCCACCTCCCTCACAGTCACGTGCACACTCACACCTGAATGCACTGCTTCAACATCCACCACCAGCATCACCACAACAAGCACACACACCTCACTAGCAGACACCTCCACAACATCCATCCATGCGTCCCCTGTGTCCTCTCCCACCCTGTCTTTCCCCTTCCTAAAGGACACTAATGCAGGCACTCAGACACCCAACAGCCATCCACCTCACGTCAGCACACTCTACATGCACCTACACCCAAGTCCAGCAGACATACTCCTCCAACAACCACTCCCTCAACCTCCATTCCCATCCCGCCTCCCTCATCCCTCACCACCGTCCCTAAGAAGCTTTTCCTTGCCCAACTAGACCTCTTCCCTTCCCCTCCACCCCGTCCTGCCAGTAAGAGCAGGGTCCCAACTTCCCAGCCCACACCTCAGCAAAACAGTCCACAGGGACAGCAGAGGCACCTCCTAGTCGTGGAGGCAAGATAGTGAAGGATCCCACTCTACCAGCCAGGAAGGGTAAGGATCCCACTCCACCAGACAGGAAGGGGAAGGATCCCACTCCACCAGACAGGAAGGGGAAGGATCCCACTCCACCAGACAGGAAGTGGAAGGATACCACTCCAACAGCCAGGAAGGGGAAGGTACCCTCACCTCCTGCAAGGACAGGGAATAAGCCCTCACCTCCTGCCATGAAAGGGAAGAAGCACTCACCTCCAGCTGAGACACAGCAGCCCTCTCCTCCAATTGAGGCTGCTCCACAGCTGAGACACAGCAGCCCTCGCCTCCAATGGTGGCTGCCCAGCAGGCACCTTCTACGGCTGAGACACAGCAGCCACCCAGGAGATGCCTTCTACAGCTGAGACACAGCAGACCTCACCTCCATGGAGCTGCCCAGCAGGCACCTTCCACAGCTGAGACACTGCAGCCCTCGTCTCCAATGGAGGCTGCCCAGCAGGCACCTTCCACAGCTGAGACACAACAGCCCTCACCTCAAGCAGAGGCTGGCAGGGTACCACCACCACCACCAGTGGTCACGGAGCACTCACCTCCAGATGAGGTGGTGCAGCCCTCACCTTCAGCAGCAGACATGTAGGCCACCCTCCAGGGACCTTCTGTACAAGGAACCCCCTCCAGAAGCAGTGGAAAAGTCCCCCACCTCAGAGACTGTGACCTTGCACTCCCCAGCATTGGGAAATGGGCATGGAGCCCCCTCCAAAAGCAGTGGGCAAGTCCCCCACCTCAGAGACTGTGACCTTGCACTCTCCAGCATTAGGAAGTGGGCATGGAGCCCCCTCCAGAACCAGTGGGCTAGTTCCCGACTTCAGCTGAAGTGCCCCTTCCCCCCACCCCCTGAGGTGCCTGCTCACTTCAATAATGATGCCCCTGCACAGTTCTATGAGGATGTTGTCAGGAAAAAAGTTGGGCCTTGGACTGTGCCCTGTTACCATGTGAGCCCTTAGTGCTTTGGTCTGGGCATTGGCCCTTTGTGGACAACTGTACATATCTGGTTCATGTGGTGGCTTTTGTCTTATTAATACATTTTCAGTACTTCCGAACTCTGGTCCTTGTATCAGAATGCCGTGTTTCATGTGCCATTGGTTTACATCTGCAGCTGGTTGTGTGTATGGTGTGTGTGTTTGGTGTGTGTCGCGCGTGTGCGTGTCATTCTCCTTTTCCTCCCTCCCTCCCTTGTGTGCTAGGCAACTGTACACACCATTGTCATCTTCGTCGGCGTTGGTGTTCCAGGTGGAGCATGGCATAGAAGAGCATCAGGAAGACTTGCAGTTCCGGTTCCATGGCGGCGTTGTTCATCTCTGTGTCTCTGACGGTGAGTCTTTGGTCTTCTGTGCAGTGTTTCCGCCAGGCTTCTGATGGCGTTGGTTCCGCCCAGGAAATCATGGCGGATTGCAGTGTCATGATATGGTGGGAGGTACCTTGCCTTCCGCCTGGTTGTTGATCGTTACCGCCATGGTGAGTGGTGTTAACGCCCTGGCGGACGGTGTGGGACATTGGCTGTCTATGGGAGTTCTCACCGCCATGTTCTTAATTTGGCGGTAATTACCGCCAGCCTGTTGGCGGTATTTCTGCCACTTTATCACTCACCGCCAATGTCATAATGACCACCAAACTGTCACCCACACTGAGTCATGAGACCCAGGGACAGGCTTCAGACAGCAATTGACTGGGGCAAGCAAATGCCAACTTTCTAAAAGTGCCCTTTTTAGAATTGTAATTTCAAATCCAAATTCACCATAAGTTAGTATTTTAAATTAGGATTCCAAAGACACCAAATATGAGCTGGTTATCTCTTCCCATTTGGAAATTACACTTCTAAAATGTACTAAGGCACCACCAATGTTATCCTATGGGAGTCATAGGCCTTGCAGTAGTTAAAAGGGAATTTAAATGTTTTTCACTATCAGGACTTGTGAAACTCAGAAGTACATGTTCTACCTTTTCATTATATTGGCCCTGGCCCTCTGGGCTGTCCAGGGCCTACCCTAAGGGTGACATATGTATTAAAAAGGAAGGTTTGGGCCTGGAAGAAGGTATATTTTGAGACGTCAAAATGGCAGTTCAAACTGAATACACAGGCTTTGCAATGGCAGACCTGAGACATGTTTAAGGGGCTACTTGAATGGGTGGCACAATGCTATGCTATGCTAAGGATTTGTACAGCGCATGGCTACCCTGAAAGCTTCCCAGTCCTGAAAAACAAGGTTCTTCACACAAAGGATCAAGCATGCTGCTTGTTCGAAAAGCTAGGTTATAAGAATCAGTGCTGCATGCCCACTAGTAGCATTTAACAAGTAGGCACAAGTAGTGGCACTTTACTGGGGACTTATAGATAAACTAAATATGCCAATTGGGTATAAGCCAACTCCACCATGCTCGGAGTAAAGAGCACAAGCTCTTTAGCACTGGTTAGCAGTGGTAAAGTGCAAAGAGTGCTAAGGCCAACAAAACACAGATTCAGTAAAAATAGGAGGCGTGAAGGCAAAAGGTTTGGGGATGAACCTGCAGAAAGGGGCGGGTCCAACATATGCCATGACGAGAGTGGTTGCCTTTTATCTTATATATGTAATATGTAATTTCTAAATCACTGATATGACACTGTGAGACATCAGCAGAGAGGAGACTTTGGCTCTCATTACAACCCTGGCAGTCGGTGTTAAAGCGGCGGTAATACCGCCAATAGGCCGGCGAAAAAAAATTAAATCACAGCCGTGGCGGAAACCACCAACATAGACAGCCACTATAACACTCTGACCGCCACGGCGGTACAAACAGCATGGCGGTCACCGCCAACAGACAGGCGGAAGACAATGTACCGCCCGCACTCTTATGAGAGGCCAATCCGCCACCTTTTCTGGTGCGGAACCAACGCGAACAAAAACACAGCGGAAACAGGACTTGGAAGGGAAAACACTCACCTCTCCACACCCCACGAGGAACCAGGACGCCATGGAGCCAGAACTATAAATACTCCCTGCAATGGTATTCCTGCTCCTCTATCAGGAGCGACAAAGACAGCGGCGACGACCACGGTGAGTACTGCACCTACAACACAGTGGAGGGAGAGGGAAAAGAGAGTGACACACACGCGCAACACCCCCACCCTCACCCACAGCAACATACACACAAATACATGCTGCAACATTACATTTACACCCCCACCCCCTATCAAGAACGCAAGGACAATAGGAAATGAGTTGAACGATTGTAATCATGAAAAAAACAGTAGTCAAAACTCGAAATACAGTATATACAATTATGTACACCAACTACACAAGTCCGGATAGTGCACCAATAATTGTCCGTGGACCACTGGGCCCAAAATGTATGGGCGAGGCCTACACTCAATACCAGACTTCAAACGGAGAGAACACTGCAGGGGCATCAAATCGAAATGAAACAGGCACCTCGGGGGAAGGGAAGGGGGGGGCACCTCAGCTGGATGAGTGCACGACGCCACTGCTCAACGAGGGGGCTCCATGCCCACTGCTTTATCCTGGGGAGTGCAAAGCCACAGTCTCTCAAGTCTCTCCAGTGGGTGGTGTGCCCACTGATGCATCCTGTTGAGTGCAAAGCCACAGTCTCTCAAGTCTCTCCAGTGGATGGTTTGCCCACTGCTGCATCCTGGGGAGTTCAAAGCCACAGTCTCTCAAGTCTCTCCAGTGGGTGGTTTGCCCACTGCTTTATCCTGGGGAGTGCAAAGCCACAGTCACTCAGGTGGATGTCATTCTCCACTGGTTCTGGAGGGGGCTTTGTGCCCAGAGTGCTTTATCCTGCCAAGGACAGAGGTAGTGGATGCATTTCTCCACTGTTTCTGGAGGGGGCTTTGTGCCCAGAGTGCTTCATCCTGCCAAGTACTGTGTTGTGGATGCCTTTCTCCACTGGTTCTGGAGGGGGCTTTTTTATTTTTCAGGACAAGTAAATAGGGAGGAAGACTGTTTGATTCCGGAAGGGGTCTGGGTAGAACATTTTTCCTCATGGCTAATGGCAATAATTGTCCCAATATTCAAAAAGGGCAATAGGCTCGACCCCTCCTTCTACAGACCTATATCGCTCATTGACTCCACGGTAAAGATCTTGGGGAGTGTCATTCTGAATCGGCTTGATGAGTGGGCGGCAAGGTCAAACATTCTTTTGCCAATTCAATATGGGTTTAGGCCTGGATTAGGCACAGCGGATCAGGCCCTAAACTTACACCTTATTCTTAGCAAATATGTCATAGCAAAAAGGGAATCCATCCACCTAGCTTTTATAGATCTTTCCAGTGCATTTGATATGGTAAATAGAGTAAAATTGTGGGAAATATTGGACACAATGGGGGTTGAGCAAGATCTGTTGGATTTGATCAAACGTTTATATTCTAATCTTACCATTACAATCCAGTTTGGACAACATGGTGAAAGATCACAACCCCTTGTATCTAATCGGGGCGTCAGACAGGGCTGTACTCTGGCTCCTTTTTTATTTCTGTTGTACATAAATGGCTTGTATAACTATTTAGCTCAAAATGGCAAGGATTTTCCAAGGGTGGGTTTTAGACAATTGCCGATTTTATTGTACGCTGATGACGCCGTTTTAATTGCTCGCACGGCCAATGGCCTACAGATCCTCTTGGACCTTTTTTTAATACACACTCAGGATCTCGATCTGAAAGTCAATTTTAAAAAGTCGCATGTTATGATCTGCGGTTCTAAGAACACACGCACTAAAAGTTTTATAATGGGAGGGAATATTCTAACAAAGGTAAATAATTTCTGCTACTTAGGCTTGCACCTAAATTCTTCTCTGTCATGGAAATTCCATTTGAATTTTAAACTTCAACAAATGGAAAGAAATGTTGAAGCAATTTTTCGCTTTGCTCGCAGACTGGGGCACAGACCGGTACACCAGATTATTACGCTCTATAAGTCTAAATGTGTCTCGGCTGCAGCTTATGGGGATGGCCTCTGGGGATATACCAGCTCTACTATTCTACAACGGGCAGAGAATACATTTCTTCACCGGCTACTTATGGTACCCAAGAACGTAGCGAATATTATATGCCATGAGGAGCTGGGGATTGGTTACATCACAGATTTGATATATATTGCCCCCCTTCTGCTATGGATAAAAATATGGTTAAATCTGGTGGCTACCTTAACACACAAGTGTGTAAAAGACTGTATTTCATTAGCAAACCATAACAAAATTCCATGGTTAAACTTTTTTCAAAACTTGGATTTGGAGTCTATGGGTGTCATTCCAACCTTGGCGGTCAGTGTTAAAGCGGCGGCTAAACCGCCAACAGGCTGGCGGTAAAAAAAATGGAATTCCGACCCTGGCGGAAACCGCCAACAGAGACCGCCACATCAACACACCGCCCGCCACGGCGGGACAAACAAACAGCGCGGCGGTCCCTGCCAACAGACAGGCGGGAGTCAATGTACCGCCCACCCTATCACAACCTACCGATCCGCCACCTTTTCCGCGGCGGTAGCCCCGCCGATAAAAACACGGCGGAAACAGCCATTTCGAACGGAAAACGCTCACCTCCATACACCCCACGAGGAATCTGGACAGCATGGAACCCGAACTCCACATCCTCCCAGCGATAGTCTTCCTGCTCCTCTACCAGGAGCACGAACGCCGGCGCAGAAGACAACGGTGAGTACTGCACCTACGACACAGGGGAGGGGGGAGGAAAAAAATTACGGGGACACACATACGCGACACACCCACCCACTACAACACACACATCAATGCATAGCAATACATCACAGTTACCCCACCCAAACCCCCCCGGAAGAATGCAAAGACAAAAGGAAATGATTCTTAACATTGGAAAATATTGTATTACTGGCTTAAAAATATATAACACATCAAAAACTTTTTATATACATAAATGTATAAATCCGATCATTGTAGCAGGCATTGTCCGTGGACCACTGGGCCCAAATCACATGGGCAAAGCCCACACAGGATACCTGACTCCAACGGAGAGAACACTGCAGGGGCATCAGATACCAAACTACAGGCACCTCAGGGGGAAGGGAAGGGGGTGCACCTCAGCCAGATGAGTCCACAATGCCAGATCCACAAGGGGCCTCCATGGCCACTGTTCAATCCTGGGGAGTGCAAAGCCACAGTCTCACAAGTCCAGACAGTGGGTGGGCTGCCCACTGTTACATCCTGGGGAGTGCAAAGCCACAGTCTCACAAGTCCAAACAGTGGGTGGGCTGCCCACTGTTACATCCTGGGGACTGCAAAGCCACAGTCTCTCAAGTCTCTACAGTGGGTGGGTTTCCCACTCTACCATCCTGGGGAGTGCAAAGCCAAAGTCTCACAAGTGGATAACAGTCTCCACTGGTTCTGGAGGGGGCCTGGTGCCCAGAGTGCTTCGTGCAGCCCTGCCCGACACAGATGCGGGCCTGCCCCTGCCGCTAATGGGCCAGCGGTGCTTGAGACGGCGGTGCCCAGTGCAGCGGTACTTGAGACGGCGGTGCCCAGTTCAGCGGTGCTTGAGATGAAGGGCCCAGTTCAGTGGTACTTGAGACGGCGGTGCCCAGTTCAGCGGTGCTTGAGACGGCGGTGCCCAGTTCAGCGGTGCTTGAGATGAAGGGCCCAGTTCAGCGGTGCTTGAGATGAAGGGCCCAGTTCAGTGGTACTTGAGACGGCGGTGCCCAGTTCAGCGGTGCTTGAGACGGCGGTGCCCAGTTCAGCGGTGCTTGAGACGGCGGTGCCCAGTTGAGCGGTGCTTGAGATGAAGGGCCCAGTTCAGTGGTACTTGAGACGGCGGTGCCCAGTTCAGCGGTGCTTGAGATGAAGGGCCCAGTTCAGCGGTACTTGAGACGGCGGTGCCCAGTTCAGCGGTGCTTGAGACGGCGGTGCCCAGTTCAGCGGTGCTTGAGATGAAGGGCCCAGTTCAGCGGTACTTGAGACGGCGGTGCCCAGTTCAGCGGTGCTTGAGATGAAGGGCCCAGTTCAGAGGTACTTGAGATGAAGGGCCCAGTTCAGCGGTGCTTGAGACGGCGGTGCCCAGTGCAGCGGTGCTTGAGATGAAGGGCCCAGTTCAGCGGTACTTGAGACGGCGGTGCCCAGTTCAGCGGTGCTTGAGACGGCGGTGCCCACTTCAGCGGTGCTTGAGATGAAGGGCCCAGTTCAGCGGTACTTGAGACGGCGGTGCCCAGTTCAGCGGTGCTTGAGACGGCAGTGCCCAGTTCAGCAGTGCTTGAGATGAAGGGCCCAGTTCAGCGGTACTTGAGACGGCGGTGCCCAGTTCAGCGGTGCTTGAGACGGCGGTGCCCAGTTCAGCGGTGCTTGAGATGAAGGGCCCAGTGCAGCGCTACTTGAGATGAAGGGCCCAGTTCAGCGGTACTTGAGACGGCGGTGCCAGTTCAGCGGTACTTTAGACGGCGGTGCCCAGTGCAGCGGTACTTGAGATGGCGGTGCCCAGTTCAGCAGTGCTTGAGATGAAGGGCCCAGTGCAGCGCTACTTGAGATGAAGGGCCCAGTTCAGCGGTACTTGAGACGGCGGTGCCCAGTTTAGCGGTACTTGAGATGGCGGTGCCCAGTGCAGCGGTACTTGAGATGGCGGTGCCCAGTTCAGCGGTGCTTGAGATGAAGGGCCCAGTTCAGCGGTACTTGAGACGGCGGTGCCCAGTTCAGCGGTGCTTGAGACGGCGGTGCCCAGTTCAGCGGTGCTTGAAATGAAGGGCCCAGTTCAGCAGTGCTTGAGATGAAGGGCCCAGTTCAGCAGTACTTGAGACAGCGGTGCCCAGTTCAGCGGTACTTGAGATGAAGGGCCCAGTTCAGCGGTACTTGAGAGGAAGGGCCCAGTTCAGCGGTACTTGAGACGGCGGTGCCCAGTGCAGCGGTACTTGAGACGGCGGTGCCCAGTTCAGCGGTGCTTGAGACGGCGGTGCCCAGTTCAGCGGTGCTTGAGATGAAGGGCCCAGTTCAGCGGTACTTGAGACGGCGGTGCCCAGTTCAGCGGTGCTTGAGACGGCGGTGCCCAGTTCAGCGGTGCTTGAGATGAAGGGCCCAGTGCAGCGCTACTTGAGATGAAGGGCCCAGTTCAGCGGTACTTGAGACGGCAGTGCCCAGTTCAGCGGTACTTGAGACGGCGGTGCCCAGTTCAGCGGTGCTTGAGATGAAGGGCCCAGTTCAGCGGTACTTGAGACGGCGGTGCCCAGTTCAGCGGTGCTTGAGACGGCGGTGCCCAGTTCAGCGGTGCTTGAGATGAAGGGCCCAGTTCAGCGTTACTTGAGACGGCGGTGCCCGGTTCATCGGTGCTTGAGACGGCGGTGCCCAGTTCAGCGGTGCTTGAGATGAAGGGCCCAGTTCAGCGGTGCTTGAGATGAAGGGCCCAGTTCAGCAGTACTTGAGACGGCAGTGCCCAGTTCAGCGGTGCTTGAGACGGCGGTGCCCAGTTCAGCGGTGCTTGAGATGAAGGGCCCAGTTCAGCGGTGCTTGAGATGAAGGGCCCAGTTCAGCGGTACTTGAGACGGCAGTGCCCAGTTCAGCGGTGCTTGAGATGAAGGGCCCAGTTCAGCGGTACTTGAGATGAAGGGCCCAGTTCAGCGGTACTTGAGACGGCGGTGCTCAGTGCAGCGGTACTTGAGACGGCGGTGCCCAGTTCAGCGGTGCTTGAGATGAAGGGCCCAGTTCAGCGGTACTTGAGACGGCGGTGCCCAGTTCAGCGGTGCTTGAGACGGCGGTGCCCAGTTCAGCGGTGCTTGAGATGAAGGGCCCAGTTCAGCGGTACTTGAGACGGCGCTGCCCAGTTCAGCGGTGCTTGAGACGGCGGTGCCCAGTTCAGATGTGCTTGAGATGAAGGGCCCAGTTCAGCGGTGCTTGAGATGAAGGGCCCAGTTCAGCGGTACTTGAGACGGCAGTGCCCAGTTCAGCGGTGCTTGAGACGGCGGTGCCCAGTTCAGCGGTGCTTGAGATGAAGGGCCCAGTGCAGCGGTACTTGAGACGGCGGTGCCCAGTTCAGCGGTGCTTGAGACGGCGGTGCCCAGTTCAGCGGTGCTTGAGAGGAAGGGCCCAGTTCAGCGGTGCTTGAGACGGCGGTGCCCAGTTCAGCAGTGCTTGAGATGAAGGGCCCAGTTCAGCGGTGCTTGAGACGGCGGTGCCAGGTGCAGCGGTGCTTAGGATGAAGTGCCCAGTTCAGCGGTACATGAGATGAAGGGCCCAGTTCAGCGGTACTTGAGACGGCGGTGCCCAGTGCAGCGTTACTTGAGACGGCGGTGCCCAGTTCAGCTGTGCTTGAGATGAAGGGCCCAGTTCAGCAGTACTTGAGACGGCGGTGCGCAGTTCAGTGGTGCTTGAGACGGCAGTGCCCAGTTCAGCGGTGCTTGAGATGAAGGGCCCAGTTCAGCGGTACTTGAGACGGCGGTGCCCAGTTCAGCGGTGCTTGAGATGAAGGGCCCAGTTCAGCGGTACTTGAG
Organism: Pleurodeles waltl; assembly: GCF_031143425.1. NCBI lineage: Eukaryota > Metazoa > Chordata > Amphibia > Caudata > Salamandridae > Pleurodeles > Pleurodeles waltl. The sequence goes on along the minus strand of NC_090450.1, from coordinate 224,617,648 downwards.
ACGGCGGTGCCCAGTTCAGCGGTGCTTGAGACGGCGGTGCCCAGTTCAGCGGTGCTTGAGATGAAGGGCCCAGTTCAGCGGTACTTGAGACGGCGGTGCCCAGTTCAGCGGTGCTTGAGACGGCGGTGCCCAGTTCAGCGGTGCTTGAGATGAAGGGCCCAGTGCAGCGCTACTTGAGATGAAGGGCCCAGTTCAGCGGTACTTGAGACGGCAGTGCCCAGTTCAGCGGTACTTGAGACGGCGGTGCCCAGTTCAGCGGTGCTTGAGATGAAGGGCCCAGTTCAGCGGTACTTGAGACGGCGGTGCCCAGTTCAGCGGTGCTTGAGACGGCGGTGCCCAGTTCAGCGGTGCTTGAGATGAAGGGCCCAGTTCAGCGTTACTTGAGACGGCGGTGCCCGGTTCATCGGTGCTTGAGACGGCGGTGCCCAGTTCAGCGGTGCTTGAGATGAAGGGCCCAGTTCAGCGGTGCTTGAGATGAAGGGCCCAGTTCAGCGGTACTTGAGACGGCAGTGCCCAGTTCAGCGGTGCTTGAGACGGCGGTGCCCAGTTCAGCGGTGCTTGAGATGAAGGGCCCAGTTCAGCGGTGCTTGAGATGAAGGGCCCAGTTCAGCGGTACTTGAGACGGCAGTGCCCAGTTCAGCGGTGCTTGAGATGAAGGGCCCAGTTCAGCGGTACTTGAGATGAAGGGCCCAGTTCAGCGGTACTTGAGACGGCGGTGCTCAGTGCAGCGGTACTTGAGACGGCGGTGCCCAGTTCAGCGGTGCTTGAGATGAAGGGCCCAGTTCAGCGGTACTTGAGACAGCGGTGCCCAGTTCAGCGGTGCTTGAGACAGCGGTGCCCAGTTCAGCGGTGCTTGAGACGGCGGTGCCCAGTTCAGCGGTGCTTGAGATGAAGGGCCCAGTTCAGCGGTACTTGAGACGGCGGTGCCCAGTTCAGCGGTGCTTGAGACGGCGGTGCCCAGTTCAGATGTGCCTGAGATGAAGGGCCCAGTTCAGCGGTGCTTGAGATGAAGGGCCCAGTTCAGCGGTACTTGAGACGGCAGTGCCCAGTTCAGCGGTGCTTGAGACGGCGGTGCCCAGTTCAGCGGTGCTTGAGATGAAGGGCCCAGTGCAGCGGTACTTGAGACGGCGGTGCCCAGTTCAGCGGTGCTTGAGACGGCGGTGCCCAGTTCAGCGGTGCTTGAGAGGAAGGGCCCAGTTCAGCGGTGCTTGAGACGGCGGTGCCCAGTTCAGCAGTGCTTGAGATGAAGGGCCCAGTTCAGCGGTGCTTGAGACGGCGGTGCCAGGTGCAGCGGTGCTTAGGATGAAGTGCCCAGTTCAGCGGATCCGGCCATGGCGTGGAGGTCATTTGCCACCTGAGCTGTGGCTGGCGGGGCCTTCCTGCCTATCTGTCGTGTGGCTGGCGGGGCCCTCCTGGGCTGCAGTACCGGGCCTGTTGGTGTCCTCCTGCCCACCTGGGATGGGGCTGGCGGGGCCCTCCTGGCCAGCTGGGCTGATGGCGGTCTTGTCGGGCGTGCTGCCCTTCCCAGTCTTCCCTGATCGCCTGTGGCCCTTCACCACCTTGGGCGGTGTGCCAGCTGGCTCCACACTTCCTGCCGGAGCCATGGTAGGGGTTTTAGTCCCTGGTGTTTTCACCCTCTCGCGCCAGCCACTGCCTATCTTCGGATGTTTCTCCGGGGGTGGGCTGGCCGTGCCTTGGCTCCGTACTGAACTGGCTGCCCTTGAGGGTGAGGGACTCCACAGTCCATGGCAGACTGTCATGACAGGTCCCGGTTTTGTGGTGGCTGTGGTGCTGACTGGAGTCCTATGACATGGACGGGGTGGGGGAGTTGTTGGAAAGAGGTTAAGTTTGGACAGGAAAAGCATTTTAGGAACAGTGGGACGGGTAGGTGTAGTGGGTATGTGAGTGGAGGAAGAGGTTGTGGTTGTAGGAGTTTTAAGTCTGGTGTCTTTGGGTGCAGGTGCTTGGGCTGGAGGCTGTCGTGAGGTGGATGGCTGTGGGTGGGTGGCTGCCTGCGTTTGTGTATCTTGGAAGAGGGGGTGACAGACACACTGGGGGAGGACAAAGGGGACGTGTAAATGGTAGTGGGGGTGGTGACTGCACATGTGCGGGAGTTTCTGGTGTGTGTGCTGGTGATGGAGGTAGTGGCTGAAGATGTTGTGCATGCAGGTGTGAGTGGAGACGTGACAGGGAGGGAGGAGGGTGACGAGGAGGAGGGGGACACAGTGGAGGCAGTGGGTGTTGGTATGTCTGTATGTGGATGTTGCTTGTGTGAATGCCTGTGTGATGTGTGGTGCTTATGTCTGGCTGAGCTTCCCTTGGGTGTTGAGGTGTGTGCAGGCTGGTCTGATGGTGTGTCTAGGATAGGCAGAGGTACAGGTGATAGGGTATGGGTGGAGGACATTGGAGGGGGAGGCTAGAGACAGGGACAATGGCTGCCATCAGTGCTGAGGCCAGAGTGTTGAACGATCGCTGAAGGGCAGCCCGACCAGAATGAATGCCCTCCAGGTACGCATTACTCTGGTGCACCTCTATTTCGACACCCTGGATGGCATTCAAAATGGTAGACTACCCAACAGTGAGCGTCCTCAGGAGGTCAATGACCTCCTCACTGAGGGCAGCAGGGGTGAATGGGGCAGGGCCTGAGGTGCCTGGGGCGAAGGAGATGCCCACCTTCCTGGGTGAGCGGGCACGGGGCAAACGCTGAGGGGCTGCTGGGAGGGCGGTGCTGGTGCGCTGGGTGGCGGCTGTACCTGTTGTTGCGGGGGGCACAGATGTTGCCGCCACCACAAGGGAGCTCCCTTCAGAGGACGAGTCGCTGTCACTGATATCTGCACAAGTCCCCGCTGTGGAGCTCCCTTCGCCCTCCGTCCCACTTGTGAATTCCGAGTTCGTTGCATGGCCCTCCATGGCCATGTGGGATGCAGCTCCCTCGTGCTCAAATGCCACTTCTCCTCCGCCTGATGATGTTAATGCACACATGAACAGGAAGACCACAAAAAAGGGGGGGGGAATAAAGACATGTTGAGTGCATGCATTGGCCACACTGTTGGCGGACAGGACAGACACAGAAGCCCCCTGCACTACGCCGTGCACTTGGGGTCGACTACTCAATCCGTGGGACATGGCCTACAAGCCTATGGACAACATCTGCACACATTGATGACACAGGGCCATGAATAGCTGTACTTGGCTCCCTACAGAGGTGGGGGGCGGGGGCACGGGGCCGTGCCTTACGGAGGGGCCTAGCCTACAGAAATCGCCCTGGCCTAGGGATACCCACAGCCCTCCTCCCCCACCCAGACACCTCCACTGTGCGCAAAGTCACCAGGATTAGAGTGTACTCACCCCCTTGTGTCTGCTGTGATGTCCTCACGCGCCCATCCAAATCGGGGTAGGCCACCGCCAGGATCCGGGACATCAGGGGGGTCAAAGTCCGACTGGCACCCCTCCCACGTTGGGAGGCCATCTCCAGCTGAGCCTCTGCTGTCTTCCTGCTCCAGCGGCGGATGTCCTCCCATCTCTTCCGGCAGTGGGTGCCCCGTCTTCTGGTGGGCGCTGACCTATGTGACATGTACAGGGGGAGAAAAATATTCATCACCTTCTGCATGCTCCATTTGAGTGGCCCCCCATCCCCACCCTTGCCATGTGGCACATGCTCTCATCCGTCATTTGATGCATGCCTCAATCGCTCCCCTCCCCACCATCTTTCATCCACCCCACTCAACACAGGCATTGCCCACAAAGCATGGTCCCAGTGTACTTACCTGTTGGTCTGGAGGACCGTAGAGTAGCGCATACTGGGGGAGAACCCCATCCACAAGTTTCTCCAATTCCTGAGCAGTGAAGGCAGGGGCCCTTTCCCCAGTCGCATGAGCCATTGTCTCTTCCAGACCGAGGTCACAGCAGCACTTGCAGTGTAGGTCCTCTCCTGTCGAAGATCAGGTATCGAGTGATTAAGCAGATAGAAAATGGCGGTCATGCCCGCGGCGGTGCGTACCGCGACCGCCGGCGCACATTGTCATTGGCTCCTGAGACCCATAGGGTTCAATGTTAACCAATGCTGCTTTGCGCCGCGGTCTTCGACCGCCTACCGCCACGGTGTGCCACGCCAGCGCATTTACCTCACATCCCATTGTCGCACTTCACAGGTCAGGCAGCCGCCATTTCAAGGGCCCACATGGCTTACTTTCTAATGCGTCACACATACCTAGGCCTTTCATCAACACTCATGCAAGCCATTCAATGCATTGGGAATCGTGTTCTGTGCAAGCTGTGGTTACTTACCTGTGGGTTGATTGACTCTGTGCTCGCTGTTGTCCTTCATAGGCACCGTCCGCTGGGACATGCGAGGAGATGGAGGCATCCTCCGGTGAACAGACCGCTGGTGGACCTGTCGACAATGGAGGAAAGACATGTCATACTGACATACAGGCTTGACCGAGCCACTATTCAGGAACTGTGTGCCCAGCTGGAGGCAGACCTGATGTCACCAATCCGCCAACCCACAGGGATCCCCCCTCTAGTGCAGGTTCTGTCAGTACTCCATTTCTTGGCAAGTGGGTCATTTCAAACAACAGTGGCCATAGCATCAGGGATGTCCCAGCCTATGTTTTCCAAGGTGTTGTCCAGAGTGTTGTCTGCCCTGCTGAAACACACGCGGAGCTACATCGTTTTCTCTGAGGTGGGGGATTTGCCTACAGTGAAGGGTGATTTCTATGCCCTTGGACATATCCCCAACATCATAGGTGCCATTGATGGGACACATGTTGCTTTGGTCCCCCCCAGCAGGAGTGAACAGGTGTACAGGAACAGGAAGAGTTATCATTCCATGAATGTACAGATGGTGTGTTTGGCTGACCAGTACATCTCCCATGTTAATGCCAAGTTCCCTGGGTCAGTGCATGACGCGTACATCATGCGGAATAGCAGCATCCCTTACGTGATGGGTCAACTCCAGAGGCACTGTGTGTGGCTAATTGGTGACTCTGGTTACCCCAACCTGTCATGGCTACTGACCCCAGTGAGGAATCCCAGGACAAGGGCAGAGGAACGGTACAATGAGGCACATGGGCGGACTAGGAGGGTAATCGAGCGAACCTTTGGCCTCCTGAAGACCAGGTTCAGGTGCCTCCATATGACAGGTGGATCCCTATTCTACTCACCAAAGAAGGTGTGCCAGATCATCGTGGCCTGCTGTATGCTTCACAACCTGGCTTTGCGACACCAGGTGCCTTTTCTGCAGGAGGATGGTCCAGATGGTGGTGTTGTAGCAGCTGTGGAGCCTGTGGAGAGTGAAGACGAGGAAGCTGAAGAGGACGACATAGAGAACAGGAACACAGTGATACTGCAGTATTTTCAATGACACACAGGTAAGAATCCACACCGGCATATTACATTTACTTAAAGACTACTACCTCTCTACTGTCTGACCTTTTCCCCCAGTGTATGGTAACTGAGTTGTGGCTTTCCCTTCCGATTTCAGAGCTGTGGGCCCCACTGCGTGACATCTGCTTTGTTTCCCCATGGACTACAGCTGTGTGAAAGTGGTATGTTGTCATCACAATGTAAATAAGCATTTTGGCACGGTCATGTCTAATACATTTGTTCAAAATCACAGCCAGACTCCAGATTGTTTTGTGCAATAACTGTGTTTATTACAGTGCTCTATATTGGTGGGTGGTTGCAAACCTGTGAGGGGTGATGTTGGAGGAATGTCCATGGCAGAGTCCAGACTATTAGTATCACAGGTGCATTGTCCAAATGCCTGTGGAAAGTGGAGCAGGGGCAGTTTAAGGGTGGACAGGGTGACAATGTGGGACAGTGGGATGACAATCAGGGAGGTATCCTTTCCTGGCGGGGGGCTTGGCATCTTACTCTGTCTTCTTCCTGGATCTCCGGGCCCGCTTGCGGGGTGGTTCTCCTTCTGCAGGGGGTGGGGTGCTGGTGGCCTGTTGGTCCTGTGGCGGGCCTCCTGTCCACTAGCGCCGGCAGAGGTGGTAGGCAGTTCTTGGTCCATGCTAGTGTGAGGGGCCCTTTGTGGTGCCACAGTGTCACGCAATGTGGTGACTACCTGATTCAGAGCCCCTACGATGGTGCCCAGGGCGGAACTGATGTTTCGTAGTTCCTCCCTGAACCCCAAATACTGTTCCTCCTGCAGGAGCTGGATCTCCTGAAACCTGGCCAGTACCGTCGCCATCGTCTCCTGGGAATGATGGTAGGCTCCCATGATGGAGGAGAGGGCCTCGTGGAGAGTGGGTTCCCTGGGCCTGTCCCCCCCGTCGCACAGCAGCCCTCCCAGTTCCCCTGTTTCCCTGGGCCTCTGTCCCCTGGACCGTGTGCCCACTACCACTGCCCCCAGGTCCCTGTTGTTGTTGGGGTGGTGGGTTAGCCTGGGTGCCCTGTAGTGGTGGACACACCGCTGATTGACGTGTCCTGGGGACAGAGGTATGGGCCCGCTGGGTGGGTGCTGTGCTGGGGTTTCCAGAGGGGGGAAGGTCTGTGGAGGCCTGTGACTGGGTGAGGGGAACCGACTGTCCTGAGGTCCCAGGTGGGCCGGGCTGGTCATCTAGATCCAGGTCGACAGAGGTGCTGTCATCACTGTGGGCCTCTTCTGGGGGTGGAGTGGACATTTGTGGACCCTCCTGCGCGGTGACGTGGCGTTCGGGTCCTGCAGGGGTATAAAAGATGGTTATTGCATCTGTGTGTGCCATAGCGTGCAATGGGTGGGTGCCCGTGTACCTCAGTGCTGGCATTCCCGTGTGGGGGCTTTAGTGACGGTGGTTTGGGGAGGGGGATGGATGGGTATGTGCAGTGGGCATGCTTTGGTGATGGGTGTCCATGCTTTGTGGTCGCATGCAGGGTTTGGGGTTGGGATGGGTGGGTTGTGATGGTGAGACATTTGCAAGGAGTAGGTGTGATGGGGTGAGGGTGAGGGTGGGGGTATGAGTTGGCATGCTGGTGGGGTGGGGGGGATGAAGTAGTGAAGATTTCACTTACCAGAGTCCATTCCTCCAGATACTCCTGCGAGGCCCTCAGGATGCAGGATCACCAAGACCTGCTCCTCCCATGTTGTAAATTCTGGGGGAGGAGGTGGGGGTCCGCCGCCAGTCCGCTGCACCGCGATGTTGTGCCTGGATACCATTGAACACACCTTCCCCGTAGGTCGTTCCACCGCTTCCTGATGTCGTCCCTATTTCTTGGGTGCTGTCCCACAGAGTTGACCCTATCGACTATTCTGCTCCATAGCTCCATCTTCCTGGCAATGGTGGTGTGCTGCACCTGTGTCCCGAAGAGCTGTGGCTCTACCCGTACAATTTCCTCCACCATGACCATGAGTTCATCCTCAGAAAACCTGGGGTGTCTTTGCGGTGCCATGGGGTGGTGTGGGTGATGTGTGGGGTGGATTGTGTTGTGCTAAGTGTGGTGATGTGTATTGTTGTGTTGTGTGAAGTGCGTGGTAATATTGCTGGGTGACAGTTAAGTGCGCGTCTGGGTGCTCGGATCTCTTTTCTCTGTGCGTGTTCACGATTCTGTTGGAGTGGAGGTTTGAGGGTGATGTGGGTGTGTGTTTTATATTGTGTTGGGTGTGTGGGAGTGGTGTTTGTATGTGTATCAGGTGTGTGTATTTGGAATTGTCCAATGTGGCGGTGTTTTGTAGAAGTGTGTGTATTTTGAGCGCGGCGGTGTGTACCGCCAATAGAATACCGCGGTTGAAAGACCGCCGCGTGGATTCGTGTGTCGTGATAGCATGGGCATATTTCTGTTGGCGTGACGGTGGAGGTTTGGTCATCGCCAGTTTCTCGCTGCCCTTTGGTGTGGCGGACTTTTGTGGATGTCTGTATATTGGCGGTTTGCCTGTTGTGGGTCAGAATGACCGTGGCGGTTTACCGCGGCTGCAGCGGTGTTCTGGCGGTCTTCTGCACAGCGGTAAGCGCCTTTTACCGCCAAGGTTGGAATGACCCCCTATGTATCTTAAACCAGAGCTCTTGCCCGCCAATGCGAAGGAAATTGTTAAACTGCGATATAAAGAGTATGTTATGAATTGTAGATATCAAGCAGCAGAGAATTTGAGCTCTTTCGGTTCATATGTACAAATTCCATCCTCAAATTTGTTAGAACCTTATTTTATTTGGTTTCCGATTCCCTCCCTATACTCCTTCCTTGTACTTTTTAGACTCAATATGATACATTTTAGAGTGCCGTTTCCAACAAAATGCGTGTGGGAAAAAACGTTATCACCATGCCCTTGTGACAATTCTTCGAAACAAAGTACATGTCACTTCATTTTATTTTGTACACTTTACTCAGCTCCTAGGGAAACTTTTTTACTACCTATTTTGGGTAATTTGCACACCTCATCCTATAAAGAAGGATTGATTGGCATTCAAAGACTCTCGTCCAAACAAATATGTAGCTCCATTTTAAGCTTCATCAAATCTGCTATTATTATTAGGAATCGATATGAATCAGTAACGTGATTATTTTTTTATGGAATCTAGATATTGTTTTATTGTTGTATATGATTTTATAAGTATTTATTATCTTATATTTAGTAGGTTCAAGTGGCACGTTTAGGTTCCAAAGACCTGCAGATTGAAGAGTCTTGCTTTTTGAAATATGCAATAAGTATTGTATTTTATGATGGTTTATATGTATGTATGTGTACTTTTATGGCAATACGCCGAATAAAGTTATTTGACTGACTGACTGACTGACTCTCTGCTCGCTGTTCTCCTCCATAGGGCACGTCCGGTCGGGCAGGTGGTGAGATGGCGGCATCGGCCGGTGAACAGACCGCTGGTGGACCTGTTGACAATGGAAGAGAGATACGTTACAGTCACCTACAGACTTGATCGTGCAACAATCCATAAACTGTGTGCCCAGTTGGAGCCAGACCTGATGTCAGCAATCCGCCATCCCACAGGGATCCCCCCTCTAGTGCAGGTCCTGTCAGTACTCCCTTTCCTAGCAAGTGGGTCTTTTCAAATAACAGTGGCCATTGCGTCAGGGATGTCCCAGCCTATGTTCTCAAACGTGTTGTCCAGAGTGTTGTCTGCCCTGCTTAAACATATGCACAGCTACATCGTTTTCCCTCAGGTGGAGGATTTGCCTACAGTGAAAGGTGACTTCTATGCCCTGGGAAACATCCCCAACCTCATAGGTGCCATTGATGGGACACATGTGGCCTTGGTACCCCCCCGCAGGAGTGAACAGGTGTACAGAAACCAGAAGAGCTACCATTCAATGAATGTGAAGATGGTGTGTTTGGCCGACCAGTACATCTCCCATGTGAATGCCAAGTTTCCTGGCTCTGTGCATGACGCTTACATTCTGAGGAATAGCAGCATCCCTATACCCTGTGAATAGTTGTCTGGTTCTGGGATTGTCCCTAAGGGTTAGTGTGTGTCTAACAGTTGGCCTTCGACATATGCAGGTGACTCTGGTTACCCCAACCTGTCATGGCTACTGACCCAAGTGAGAAATCCCAGGACAAGGGCAGAGGAACGCTACAATGAGGCACATGGGCAAACAAGGAGAGTGATCGAAAGGACCTTCGGCCTCCTGAAGGCCAGGTTCCAGTGCCTCCATATGACAGGTGGTTCTCTCTATTACTCACCAAAGAAGGTGTGCCAGATCATCGTGGCCTGCTGTGTGCTGCACAACCTGGCTTTGCGACTGCAGGTGCCTTTTCTGTAGGAAGATGGGCCAGATGGTGGTCTTGTAGCAGCTGTGGAGCCTGTGGACAGTGAAGAAGAGGAGGCAGAATAAGAGGATATCGACAACAGAAATAACGTTATCCAGCAATACTTCCAGTCAGACATAGGTAAAAAGATGTCACTGCCTCACACCTCTAATACAATTGTTAGACCTATCATATGTCTGTCACTTTAACCCAGTGTATGGACCTTGACTTGTCACTTTGCCTTTCCATTTCACAGATGTGTGTCCCACTGTGTGACCTCTGCTATATTTCCTCATGGGCTAGAGCTGTGTTACATGGGTATGTTGACAATACAATCGACATTGCTATATTCCATAGTTATTGCAAATACACATTTGTGAAAGCACAGACTGACTCCAGCTTGTTTCAAGAGATTGTTTTGTGATTCCAGGGTGTTTATTTCAGTGCAAAATAGTGGAGGGGGTTGTAAAATGGGCAGGGGTGATGGTGGAGGATTGTCCATGGCAGAGTCCAGTCTATTTGGTTCACAGGTGCATTGTCCAAAGGGGCATAGGAAGTGGAGCTAGGGCAGTTGATGGATGGACAGGGTGATGAAGTGGGACAGAAGGATGACATTCAGGGGGGTCTCATTTCCTGGCGGGGGTCTTGGCATTGTTCTCTGTCTTTGTCCTGGATCTCAGGGACCGTTTGTGGGGTGGTTCTCCTTCTGCAGGGGGTGGGGTGCTGGTGTCGTGGTCCTGTGGCGGTGCCTCCTGTACACTAGCGCTGGCGGAGGTGGTGGGCTGTTCATCATCCAGGCTAGTGTCAGAGGCCCCTTGATGTGCCACAGGGTCCCTCCTGGTGTTCACAAGGTCCTTCAGCACCACTACAATGGTGACCAGGGTGGTGTTGATGGACTTGAGTTCCTCCTTGATCCCCAGATACTGTTCCTCCTGCAGCCGCTGGGTCTCCTGAAACTTGGCCAGTACCGTTGCCATCATTTCATGGGAATGATGGTACGATCCCATGATGTTGGAGAGGGCCTCATGGATAGTGGGTTCCCTGGGTCTGTCCTCCCCCTGTCGCACAGCAGTCCTCTCAGTTCCCCTGTTTTCCTGTGCCTCTGTCCCCTAAACCGTGTGCCCACTGCCACTGCCCCCAAGTCCCTAATTTTCTTGGGTTGGTGGGTTTGCCTGGGTTCCCTGTAGTGGTGGACACACTGCTCCTTGATGTGTCCTGGGGACAGAGGGATAGGCCCGCTGTGCTGGTGTTTCCTGAGGGGGGAGGCTCTGTGGTGGCTTGTGCCAGTGTCAGGGGAACCGACTGTCCCAAGGTCCCACATGGGCCGGGCTGATCATCTTGATCCAGTTGGACAGAGCTTCTGTCATCACTGTGGGCCTCTTCTCTGGGGGGAGTGGACATGTCTGGAACCTCCTGTCCGGTGACGTTGGGTAGGGGTCCTGCAGGGGTGTAAAGGCATGATTATTGCATCTGTGTGTGCCATTGTGTGCAATGGGTGGGTGACCCTGTACTTCAGTGCTTGTATTCTTGTGTGGGACCTTATGTGATAATTGGTTTGGGGTCTGTGTGGGTATCTGTAGTGGACATACTTTGGTGATGGGTGCCCATGCTTTGGTGTTGCATGCAGGGCTTGGTGTTGGGATGTGTGGCTCTACCCGGACAATTTCCTCCACCATGACCCTGAGCTCCTCCTCAGAGAACCTGGGGTGTCTTTGCGATGCCATGGTGTGGTGTGGGTGATGTGTGAGGTGGTGTGTTTTGTGATGTGTGAGAGGATGTGTTTGTGTTTGTTGTCTGAGGTGCGTGGATATTGTGTGAGTGATGGTGTTGTGTGCCTGTGGATGCTAGTGTTGTTGATGGTGGTGTCTCTCTCTGGGCTTCTTTCTCAATTTCTGTCGTAGGGGTTTGTGGGTGATGTGGGTGTGTGTTTTACATTGTATTGAGTGTGCAGGAGCGGTGTGTGTATTTGGAATTGTCCAATGTGGTTGTGTTTTTTAAGCGTGTGTGTATTTTGAGTGGATTAGTGGGTCGTGATAGTATGGGCATATTCCTGTTGGCGTGACGGTGGAGGTTTTGTTATTGCCAGTTTATCACTGACCTTTGGTGTGGCGGATTTGTGTTGTTGTCTGGTTTTTGGCGGATTCTGGGCTATGGGTCGTAATAGCTGTAGCGGTTTTCTGCCGCCGCCGTGGTGTGTTAGCGGTCTTCTGCACGGCGGTAAGCGGGATTTACCACCAATGTTGTAATGAGGGTCTTTGTCCACTACTTTGAACCTATGATTCAGCCACATGAACCAAGAAATTATATACATCAGGTGTGAATGATAGTTGAAGCTCAGGTCCAAAATCATGAATGTTCACACAGGTTACACCTTAGGTACCAAATGAACTGCTGAGAAAGTCACTTGTTACTGTACAGTACCTAGTCATCATTCAGTTGCCTGTATACTGACTACACAGGAGATCATAATTTTCCATGTACTAGACCAATATTGTAAACATTTTGAATTAACAAGGACATATCTGGACTTTCTCAAAGAAGCACTAACCAATACAATGAGGCCTTTAATCATATGAATTATCAGTGTGACATTTCTTAGACACATGTCATAGGAAGAGTAATATATATATATATATATATATATATATATATATATATATACACACACACACACACACACAGTTGACAAGGACATACTCCTATGCACCACTGTTGAGGACGAATTAGCTCCCATCACAGAACACCTTAACTTCCTAATCTGAACCGATGCCAGAAACACCATCAGATGAACCCTCGCTTACAGGCCTTCAGGTTCCCACCCCGCCTTTTGCAAAGCAATCACCGAGTTCATCTCCCACCTGGCAATTGACTCCAGACTCTACGTCTTCTTCGGGGACCTCAATTTCTACCTCGACAACCCCAACGACCTCAACTCGATCAACCTCCTGGACAACTTAAGCAACATTGGACTCAAACAACCAGTCATCTGTCACCGGATGAGCTTATGTGGTGATGGAAGGTAGGTGAACTCTAAACAAAGAACTGGCCACAACCTCTATTCAGCAGGTTATAAGTGACCCTTTATTTATTCTTTCTGTGATTTATCTTTCATTTCATTTTTTTACTTAGAATTGTATATTTCGTTTTTTTTTTATATAAACTTTAAAGTCCTTGGTTTGTTCCTTAGCTTCTTCTTTTCTGTCTCTCTTTCAGGTCTCTCCCGGTATCCCAGCAGGTAGTCCTTCAGTGGATGAGGATCTTGGAGCAACTGACAGAATAGGCACTCAGGTGAGTAGTTTTATCTTGTGGGACACCAGGGAAAATGGGGAAAGGGGAGGGCAGTAGTGAGGATATACCCAAGTTAGAACAACCACTAGTGTCATATTGCTACACCTTCAGGGAGTGAATAGATTTGTGGTGCAGCATTTTGTCAGTGAGTGAGGAGGAGAACGTGCTCTCCGCTCTCCTCACAGAGGCCCATACACATACAGAAATTCCATACCCTCCCCAACAATCTGCATGCACTCCTATGTTTAGGTTCCCCACTTTTTTCCCCCCTCAGCTCCTCTCCCTACTTTGGTGGTCTCCTTCCCCACATTTTCTAATTCGCAACTGTACCTGTGACAGCCACGTTCCTCCTGGAAAGTGGTGATTAGGTGTGCTGTGATGATTCTCTGGCTGTTTCACGTCTTCGGCTCCCTGCACCTTGGACTTTGCGTCTTGGTTCACTGACTCACCATCTCCTCCTTGCACGCCTGTTTCTTCCTCTAGTCAGGCACCAGCAGTTTCAGTTATTCCTTCTTGTACGTCTGTGATCCCAAAGTTGTCTTCAGTCCGTTGAGTGAAACTGCAATCGGCTTCTCGCTGGTCCCCCAGGGGTACTTCTCTCTATATTTGTCTTCCGTGTTAGGGATGTTGCTCGCCGCTTTCCTCTGTGCGGGTTCTTCCCTGACACAGTACCACCATTCCAGGCGTGGCCATTTGGGCCATGTGGATACTGGTTGTCCTTGGAAGATAATCAGCTGTCGTCTGACATCAGCCCGCAAGGTGATAAGTCTGGAAGAAAAATGGTTGTAGGGCTAAAAGTCAATGTAGAATCCATGGGATTGTATCTTTGTGTTGAGATATTCATGTTAATGGTGTGTAGTCAGTGAGCAGGACAAATGACCGCCCAAGCAGATTGTAAAGTATGGACTCAACAGCCTTTTTATGCATAAACATTCCATCTCTATTGTTTGATAATGGGTTTTGCGGGGTTGGAGCTTATGACTAATAAACACAATTGGGGAAGTTTTGTGTTTCATCCGGTTGTGAGAGAATGGCTCCTAAACCCTGGTTTGAGGCATCCGTCTAAAGAACAAAGGGTTTTGGGAAGTCTGAACATTTCAGCACAGGGTCAATAGATAAAATGGCTTTAAGACCATCATAACTTTCCCCCTCTTTGGTGGTAAGGTTGTCTAGTTTGTTCGGGTGTTCGCTCTTTAGGAGCTCTCCTAATGGGGCAGCTCAATCAGAGAAATTCAGTATAAACCACTGGTAATAACCCACTAGGCCGAGAGAGGACCTCATGTCTCGCTTTGTCGTGGCATAGGGTACCTCTTGGATAGCTTGGAATTAATCTACTTGGGGTTCAATGCATCCGTTTTTAATGGAATACCTTAGGATTTTATGGAGTTTCTGGCTAGGCAACATATTTTGGGGTTTGCTGTTCGGCCTGCTTTTTGAAAGGTTGAGAGTACAGACTTTGTATTCTAAATGTTTTTCCTAAGTAGGACTAAAAATAACAATATCATTTAGTTAAGCTGTGGCATGTGTGTGATGGGGTTGCAACAGCATATCCATCAAGCGTTGGAAGGTGGCCGAAGCTCCATGTAGACCAAAATGCATTACTCTGAAATGATAGAGGCCTGATGCTGTAACAAAGGTAATCTCTTCCCTGGATGACGGGGCAAGGGGTATCTAGCAGTATCCTTTTGTAAGATCTGGAGAGATACCTGGCAGTACCCAATTTCTCAATTAATTTGTCTACTCTGGGCATGGGTCGGGTGTCAAACTTGAATACATTTTCTATCTGACGGAAATCTATACAAAACTGGATGCTTCAATTTGGTTTGGGAACAAGTACGACCGGGGAACACCAGGGGCTTTTGGAAGATTCAAATATGTCCCCTCTCAACATTTGGTAAACCTCCTCCTCAACCGCTTTGTGGCTTGCCTCAGGTATAAGATAAGGTTTTAACCAAACAAGTTTCCCAGGTTCCGTTTGTATTTCGTGTTCTGCTTGGGTGGTTTGCACCGGGAGGTGAAGAAAATATCCCTATTACGGATGACTAGTTCTTCTACCTGCCTTCTCTGGGTGGTGGTTAGGTTTTCGACAATTCCAGGTATTGCTTCGCCACTCGTCTCTACCATAGGTGGTAAGGTAATCTCTAGAGGATGCTCATTGGTTACAAATAGAGCTGCTTTAGAGGAGGTGGGGTTTTTCTCTCTTTCCTCCCATTCTATTAACAAATGTATATGATAAATCTGTCTTTTCCCACAAGCGTTTAGAATTGCTAGTTTATAGGTAACCGGTGTGACCTGGACAACAACTTCATAGTGACCTTGCCACTTAGCAAGTAACTTGATGTCCGACTAGGGCAGGAGAACCAGGACTTTGCTCCCTGTTTGCAAGTGTCTCGCCTTACTTCTCTGGACATATTCTCCCTTTTGTTTTTCTTGGGCCTTCTCTTATTGGGTCCTGACATCCTCCCAATAGTGCGGATCTTTTCTTTCCACATTCAAGTGTATTCGAGAAGCCCCTTTCCTTCATCCTCCTCTTCCTCCCCCTGTTCAGCTGTCATGTCAAGCAGGGTTGTCTACCAAAGACCAGCTCTAAAGGACTATGCCCCGTGGAGGATTTTACATGAGTACGTTTTGTATAGAGAAGCAAAAGGAGTTTCTTTTTCCAGTCGCAACCAGTATCAGCTATTTTTTTTTAGTATTGCTTTGATGGGTCTGTTACACCTTTCCATGATGCTGTCTGCTGGGGTGATATACTGAGGTTTTTATCTGCTTAATACACAAAAGGTGGCATATCTGACCCATACATTGAGACATAAAAGGGGTGCTTTGGTCTGTCAGTAAGTCTTTGGGAAATCCCACCCCGGGATAAGAAATTGATCAGAGCCTGAGTCACCGTTTTTGTGGTGATACTGGTTACAGGTATTTTCTCTGGATAATGTGTGGCGTAATCAACGAGAATGAGCATACACTGATACCCTTTTGAAGGCACTTAGGGTCCCACCAGGTCCATTCCTATGTGATAAAAGGGTATATTGATTATCAGTAAGGGTCTTAGCAGTGCCTTGGCTACTTGTGGAGTATTTATTAGTTGACAATGTGTACTCGTAGTATTACAGACTCGCCTTATGTCTGTGAAGATCCCTGGCCAGTAATACTCTTTTAGTAGGTATTCCTCAGTTTTCTTTCAACCTTAGTGATACACCCTCATGTCTGGCTATCGGCTAAATGAAGGACCTGGGTTCTAAAAGGAAGAGGAATCACTAATTGTGTACTAGTTTCCCCATTCTGTTTAACATTACGATGAAGCAGATCCTTTCAACTGGTAAAATAGGTTCCTACCTGTTCGGGTCTGCCAGAAACAACTTGGGTCCAGGCGTGTTGTAGTGTTGGGTCTTCCCTCTGACTAGCCCGGAAACTCTTCGTATCGGCCTCAACTAGGGCTACTGCAGAGGAAAAGGGGACTAAATTAGCATCAAACATACACAGAAACCTTTTCTTGTTCTCTGTATTTTTCATTACAACGTAGCTTTTTCTTATTATTACATCCCTCGATCGAGACCATGCACAAAAGGGCATCTTCTAGCCACAATTGAACAGCTTCTGTGGGTTTGGTGGCATCCAGTAATTGAGTAAAGTCCCGGTAATCCGTACATGTTCTCAGTGAGATGGGGAATCCCACCCACCCGTATCACCTCTTTGGAACCTCTCCAATTGATTTCTACTTCAGCAATGGGGTTTGTCCTAGTCTCCCCATGTACACAGGTAATTTTCGCATGTTACCCTTGTGAGAAAGTAGCCTCTTTCTAGCCTTGTTACCCCCACTTTTGGCCTGTTTGTGAGTGTATGTCAGGATGTTTGTCACTGTTTTCACTGTCTCACTGGGATCCTGATGGCTAGGCCCCAGTGCTCATAGTGAAAACACTATGTTTTCAGTATGTTTGTTATGTGTCACTGGGACCCTGCTAGTCAGGGCCCCAGTGCTCATAAGGTTGTGGCCTATATGTATGTGTCACTGGGGCCCTGTCACACAGGGCCCCAGTGCTCATAGGTGTGCATGTATATGTTCCCTGTGTGGTGCCTAACTGTCTCACTGAGGCTCTGCTAACCAGAACCTCAGTGGTTATGCTCTCTCATTACTTTCAAATTGTCACTAACAGGCTAGTGACCAATTTTACCAATTTACATTGGCTTACTGGAACACCCTTATAATTCCCTAGTATATGGTACTGAGGTACCCAGGGTATTGGGGTTCCAGGAGATCCCTATGGGCTGCAGCATTTATTTTGCCACCCATAGGGAGCTCTGACAATTCTTACACAGGCCTGCCACTGCAGCCTGAGTGAAATAACGTCCACGTTATTTCACAGCCATTTTACACTGCACTTAAGTAACTTATAAGTCACCTATATGTCTAACCTTTACCTGGTAAAGGTTAGGTGCAAAGTTACTTAGTGTGAGGGCACCCTGGCACTAGCCAAGGTGCCCCCACATTGTTCAGAGCCAATTCACTGAACTTTGTGAGTGCGGGGACACCATTACACGCGTGCACTACATATAGGTCACTACCTATATGTAGCTTCACCATGGTAACTCCGAATATGGCCATGTAACATGTCTATGATCATGGAATTGCCCCCTCTATGCCATCCTGGCATTGTTGGTACAATTCCATGATCCCAGTGGTCTGTAGCCCAGACCCTGGTACTGCCAGACTGCCCTTCCTGGGGTTTCACTGCAGCTGCTGCTGCTGCCAACTCCTCAGACAGGCAGCTGCCCTCCTGGGGTCCAGCCAGGCCTGGCCCAGGATGGCAGAACAAAGAACTTCCTCTGAGAGAGGGTGTGACACCCTCTCCCTTTGGAAAATGGTGTGAAGGCAGGGGAGGAGTAGCCTCCCCCAGCCTCTGGAAATGCTTTGTTGGGCACAGATGTGCCCAATTCTGCATAAGCCAGTCTACACCGGTTCAGGGACCCCTTAGCCCCTGCTCTGGCGCGAAACTGGACAAAGGAAAGGGGAGTGACCACTCCCCTGACCTGCACCTCCCCTGGGAGGTGTCCAGAGCTCCTCCAGTGTGCTCCAGACCTCTGCCATCTTGGAAACAGAGGTGCTGCTGGCACACTGGACTGCTCTGAGTGGCCAGTGCCACCAGGTGACGTCAGAGACTCTTGCTGATAGGCTCCTTCAGGTGTTAGTAGCCTTTCCTCTCTCCTAGGTAGCCAAACCCTCTTTTCTGGCTATTTAGGGTCTCTGTCTCTGGGGAAACTTTAGATAACGAATGCACGAGCTCAGCCGAGTTCCTCTGCATCTCCCTCTTCACCTTCTGATAAGGAAACGACCGCTGACCGCGCTGGAAGCCTGCAAACCTGCAACATAGTAGCAAAGACGACTACTGCAACTCTGTAACGCTGATCCTGCCGCCTTCTCGACTGTTTTCCTGCTTGTGCATGCTGTGGGGGTAGCCTGCCTCCTCTCTGCACCAGAAGCTCCGAAGAAATCTCCCGTGGGTCGACGGAATCTTCCCCCTGCAACCGCAGGCACCAAAAAGCTGCATCACCGGTCCCTTGGGTCTCCTCTCAGCACGACGAGCGAGGTCCCTCGAATCCAGCGACTCTGTCCAAGTGACCCCCACAGTCCAGTGACTCTTCAGCCCAAGTTTGGTGGAGGTAAGTCCTTGCCTCACCTCGCTGGGCTGCATTGCTGGGAACCGCGACTTTGCAGCTACTCCGGCCCCTGTGCACTTCCGGCGGAAATCCTTTGTGCACAGTCAAGCCTGGGTCCACGGCACTCTAACCTGCATTGCACGACTTTCTAAGTTGGTCTCCGGCGACGTGGGACTCCTTTGTGCAACTTCGGCGAGCACCGTTTCACGCATCCTCGTAGTGCCTGTTTCTGGCACTTCTCCGGGTGCTACCTGCTTCAGTGAGGGCTCTGTGTCTTGCTCGACGTCCCCTCTCTCTTCAGGTCCAATTTGCGACCTCCTGGTCCCTCCTGGGCCCCAGCAGCGTCCAAAAACGCCAAACGCACGATTTGCGTGTAGCAAGGCTTGTTGGCGTCCTTCCGGCGGGAAAACACTTCTGCACGACTTTCCAAGGCGAGAGGGATCCGTCCACCAAAGGGGAAGTCTCTAGCCCTTTTCGTTCTTGCAGAAACCTCAGCTTCTTCTGCCCAGTTGAAGCTTCTTTGCACCCGCAGCTGGCATTTCTTAGGCATCTGCCCATCTCCGACTTGCTTGTGACTTTTGGACTTGGTCCCCTTGTTCCACAGGTACCCTAGATTGGAAATCCACAGTTGTTGCATTGCTGGTTTGTGTCTTTCCTGCATTATTCCTCTAACACGACTCTTTTGTCCTTAGGGGAACTTTAGTGCACTTTGCACTCACTTTTCAGGGTCTTGGGGAGGGTTATTTTTCTAACTCTCACTATTTTCTAATAGTCCCAGCGACCCTCTACAAGGTCACATAGGTTTGGGGTCCATTCGTGGTTCGCATTCCACTTTTGGAGTATATGGTTTGTGTTGCCCCTATCCCTATGTTTCCCCATTGCATCCTATTGTAACTATACATTGTTTGCACTGTTTTCTAAGACTATACTGCATATTTTTGCTATTGTGTATATATATCTTGTGTATATTTCCTATCCTCTCACTGAGGGTACACTCTAAGATACTTTGGCATATTGTCATAAAAATAAAGTACCTTTATTTTTAGTATAACTGTGTATTGTGTTTTCTTATGATATTGTGCATATGACACTAAGTGGTACTGTAGTAGCTTCACACGTCTCCTAGTTCAGCCTAAGCTGCTCTGCTAAGCTACCATTATCTATCAGCCTAAGCTGCTAGACACCCTATACACTAATAAGGGATAACTGGGCCTGGTGCAAGGTGCAAGTACCCCTTGGTACTCACTACAAGCCAGTCCAGCCTCCTACAACCCTTCCTTCCATTGATGAGAGGACACTAAGGCCCGTATTTATACTTTTTTTAGCGCCGCGTTTGCCTAATTTTTTGACGCTAAAGTGGCACAAACTTGAAAAATTCAATTGTATTTTGTATGTTTGCGCCGCTTTTGCATCAAAAAGCGGCGCAAATGCGGCACTAAAAAAGTATAGATACGGGCCTAAATCTGCTGTTACCATGAACTGCCCACACCCTGAATCTACCAACACCATTGTTGCCTGGTTATTGACCTGCATTTCCTTTAAATATTTTGAGGGTTGTCCGCTAGCATAGATGACCCATCCCTGAGATATCTACTCCCAGGGGTTCCCGGAGGGAGTGCTTTTTGAGGACAATTCCTGACGTTGTGTCCCCACTCAGCACACTGATAGCACTGTGGTCTCTGTCCTACTTTCTTCCTCAAAGACGGGGGTGAACACAAATCTCTGAGGACTCTATTGGGAAGCTTTTAGGTCGAGTAGTTGGTTTCTAATGGGCAGCGGATGGTGTGGCTCCCTTTATCTGTGTACCCCTAAAGTCTGGTGAACAGTGATACATGCAGGCCACATCAATAGCCAGGGTGATGGTAATATCTGAATGTTGGCGAATCCAGTTTCTAGTGTTCCCAGGAAGGGCCTCCAAGAACTGTTCCAACATTATTTTGTCAATAATCTCCTCCATGGTGAATTCCAGGGGTTTTAGGCATCAGTGGCCCAAGTCTTGTATGTAATAAAACTACGCTCTGGGGTTATTGTGAGCGTTCAACCTTTACTTACTGTATTTAGACCTGAAGTGTTCACAATCGTATCCAAGGCATTCTAGGGGGCTCTTTTGACCTCTGGATATGGTGTATTATCTCCCGGGTTTACAGCCTGGTAAGCTGTTTCTAGCTCCCCGTTGAGTAGAGGAGCTATATATTGGCTCCACTGCTCTTGGGGCCATGTAGCTGATGTGGTCCCTCACTCAAAATTAGTGAAGAAGGCATTCAGATCCTCTCCTGCTTGATACCTCTGAAGCACAGAGCTAGGCATGTTTGTATGAACTTTGGTGCAGGTGATAGTTTCTGTCAGTTTCTCGATAGCAGTTTTGTGAACCAACGGATTGTTGGCTATTATTGTGGGGTGCAACTTTAAGGCGTTTTGCAGGTTCTCCCTATCTTGTTGAGCCACCTTCGCTTGATCTTCTACCACCAGTTGTAAATGCTTTTGTCCCTCTGGCAGCTGTTTCATCATGTCATCCAGGGAAATCGTGTGTTCGACTGTTGCCCGGTGGGAGAGCTTTCTTATCCCACTTCTGACACCACTGTCACCGGACGAGCTGGCGTGATGGTGAAAGGTAAGTAAACTCTAAACAAAGAATTGACCACAACTTCTATTCAGCTGGTCATAAGTGATTCATTTATTTAGTCTTTCTGTGAATTTTCTTTCAATTTTTCACTTTGGTATTGTGTCTTTGGAGTCTTTTTTCATATAAACATGAGAGTCCTTGGTTTGTTTCTTATCTTCTTCTTGTCTGTCTCTCTTTCAGGGCTCTCTCCTGGTATCCCAGCGGGTAGCCCTTCAGTGAATGAGGACCTTGGAGCAATTGACAGAATAGGCACTCAAGTGAGTAGTTTTATCTTGTGGGATAACAGGGAAAATGGGGAAAGGGGAGGGCAGTAGTGAGGATATACCCGGGTCAGACCCTCCACTAGTGTCATATTGCCACACTTTCAGGGAGTGGCTAGATTTGTGGTGCTCAAAACACAATAATTGGAGAGAAGGGGAACACAAGCAAACATTCGTAATACCCCTATTCATAACAACAAACACAAAAATACGACTGCTCTAGGGAAGTCATCTTCCCATTTCTATCATGAAGGACACGTCTCGACTGAACTTCATGGGCTCACTAGACCACACTAGGGTCATTTCCTGTTTTGGAAGTAGAAGTCTCACACACTTCGTACTGTCATGCTTTATCCTTGACTTCTACTCCTCTCTTCGGTAGGGTCAATGCCAACGGGGAGGACTCAACCATCTAGCTTCTTTTGAGCAGAAGGGAGTTCTTGATGAATGATAACTGGATAAAAAGACTGGGATCCAGATTTGTAAAAATACCTTGTGTTAACCCCTAGTACTTCCTTTAGTAAATGGGGAACACAGGTAATTTAAAAAAACATAAGGTAAGACCAAAATAATAATGATTTGTGGTCCTCACTCAAGCCAACATGTTTCTGCCAATTCTTATCAGCACTTATGGGTCTCGGCATTCATCAGGGCATCAGATCCCTGTTCATTATGCAACTTTTTGTGTCAAACAGCTATAGTGTACCCTACAAAATAATGTGCAAGGAAACATCCAGAAAAGGTCCTATCTTACTTCAGTGTGCATCTATATTAGGCACCTGTAAAAACAAAAACAGGTCACCCCAAATATATTCACATTGTTAGGGAAACACAAAACCCACTACCAAGCCCAGTGTTCATCCATAAGGATATGAATTTGCATTCCAAAGAGTGACACACACTGGTAAAGTTCATGCAACAAATCTACTAGAATGCATGTCTGCTGAACAGAATTTCTGTTAGTATTACATTCATACGCTCTTACCCATAATTTGGGAGTAACTAGTTTCATGGTCCATGAGAGTGGTGACGCCCTTTATAGTCACACCCTAGGGAAACACAAAACCGCTCAGGAAAATGATCTTCGCTTTTTAAAAAAAACATTTTTTTCTTTCAATAGTGTCATCGTAACTCAAGACTTTCGATTACACTACTTCCATGGATAACTCACATGAAAGATTTTGCTCTCATAAGAAGTGGGAATGGGGAGCAGAATGGGAAAAGAGTGGGATGGAAAGAAACACAGGCAAAAAAGACATAGTAAGAAAAAGAACAAAAGAAGGGTGAGGGGACAACAGCCCATCAAAACAAGGAGTCAATCCCTCCTCTTGTTTCTCGGAAACGCTGATGATACCAAATGTATTTTAAGAAATTTAAGCAGGATAGAATACTGATGCCAATCACTTCAAAACCTGCCTCAAAATTCAGTGTGCCTGAAAGTCCCCGTAAGAAAAAAGATATATCCAAGGGTGGTTCTTTTACGCACAAGACGCAGACAAAGGATAAGCATGGGAGATCGGAATAACTTCCCACAGTAAAAAAACGGTACTCAATCAAATTCCCACCAACTTACTACTTCAAAACAAGCATCTGCTGCAAGTATCTAGTGTTCCCCTCCCCAGGCCGAACTACAAGCTGAGCCACTGTCTCCACCCTCATTTATAAGCAGAAGTTTAGACATTGTAAGTCATTGCAGCTGCAGGAAACTGACATATCTGCAGCTGCATCCACTTCTATTGGTGGAAAACTGGGTGTTGTAGTCATTGAAGCCCAGGATCTTGAGAAGTGTAGTTTTTTACCTTCCTTCATCGCTGTCATGTAGACAAAGATTTATTATGTCTACACACGATGCACCACAATGTTGAAAGAAGTGCCCGAGAGCTTAACTGAATGATTTTATTGTGGTTCACGATGTCCAATTTAGTGAGAAGAGACGTTTGCCTTGCTTGTATTCGCCATTCTTATTTATGAAAGGATTCAAGATATCGTGACACACTACACCGCATTAGGGCCAACATGCCCAAGAGCGTGTCTAATGTATTTTTCGACACAAATGGCTTTCTTCTTCCACAATTCTCATTTATAACAGGATTCAGGATGTTGTGACACGCTACACCCGAGCGGTGTAGACGTGCCTCAGAACTTTCAGAAGGGGATCCCAATGTGATTTTGTCCACTATAGCCAGAGTGGGGTTTACATGACAATATCCTTATTACTCATTTCCTCCCCAAATTGCATCACTAGGAGTGTTAGATTAACAGACCATACTTTTAAGATGTACAGTAGTATAAATACACCCCCAAATTACAGGATCGTACTTGCAAGTGGAGATCCTGTTTTTTCAGATGGATAAAGACCAAAGAAATCAAAGAGAAAAGAGAAGCAAAAAAGAGAGCCGGACCACTCTCCATTCCAAATGTCAATATGGTATTAGTAATATATCAGCTAGCTGAAATGGAGGGCCATGCCATCAAACTTCTATTCCACTATCCCCTCGCTGGCGCGGTGGGAGATGAAAACAATAAAGAACATCAAAAAGCAGAACAAGGGTTTCTTCCGCATTGTCCTCGAGGTTCTATCCACCCACAGATGGTTACTAATCCTATCCCATTGATGCGTTACCCCAGAAAATATCAACATTAAAGCCTCCCACATCTGTACGGAGGCGATAGATCCATCCCTGCTCAAATATCAGAAGGGGCCTTGTCATATTTCGATGTATTTGAACCAATTTCTCCAAGACGCACCATTTCATATCATTCTCAGTGTGACCTTTCTCAATACAGTGTTTGGTGAGTTTTGTGGCATCTCGTTTGCGCCAAATGGTGCTCCAATGTCATACCATTCGTGTTCTGATCTTCCTGGTAGTCATCTCCACATACAGTAGATTACAGGGACATCTAATCAAGTAAAGCACATTCTTTGAATTGCAGTTTGTAAATGATTGCAGTGTCCAGTGTCCTTCCACCTATATCTACCTCTTTGAGTCGTCTTTTCAAGGGGCAGACAATACAGTTCCAACAGGGAGCATAACCTCTGGGGGCAGGTCTATCCAAAAGGGTTCTTTGTTGTCCCATCAGTTTACTGGTTTTTGGACGGGTATTTACCAGGACATCCTTGATATTTCTCGCCCTTTTGAAAGAGAACATGGGTCTGTCCAAAGCTAAGCCACCTGATTGTAAGATGCTCCACTGGTTATTAATAACCTTTTTTCAATTTATTAGATAGTGGACTGAAAGTTGTAACACAAATCAACTTTTCTTTCTGTTCTTTTCGGAAAGTCATCAGCAATTGTTCCCTGTCATTGTTCAATGCTCTCTTGTTGGCTCTCTTAATCAATTTGCTGGGATATTTTTTCTCAAGGAGCTTTCCAGAGAACTTTGCCGCATGTAATTTGTATTTCCCTATATCTGAACAGTTCTGACGTAAACAGAGGAACTGTTCTACTGGTAGATATTCACTTAGTGCTCGTGGGTGGAAGCTGTCAAATTTCAAGAGACTGTTATGGTCTGTTGGTTTGTAAAAGTCCTCTGTTTCCAAGGCTCTGTCTTTTTCCTTTACAACCAGATCTGAAACGGTTACCTCGTTACCACCAATGGTGGCAGTAAACCTTAAAAAGGATTGAACTCATTCAACCACTCCACAAAAGTCTGTGCTTCTTCACATGACTCTCTCCAAATCAGAAGAACGTCATCAATATAACATTTCCACAGGATGGATTGGCCCAGCTCAAGATGTTATTTGATTCAAAGTCATGTACATACAGGCAAGCCAGACTAGGGGCAAAGGTATTACCCATACAGGTCCTGTGTACCTGGAGAAAAAAATATTTTTCGAATGCAAAGAAATTTCTTGTCAGAGCCAGATGTGCCAGATCCTGAATATACTCTTGGGGTGTGGAAGACAACCATTCCGTCTCCCTCAGGATTTTCTCTATTACCTCAAAGGTGGCTCCTGAGGGATAATTGTGTAAAGGGTCTCCACATCCAAGCTCATTAGTAACTCATTCGAGGTATCAAAAGGTAAGTTCGTAATTAAATTTAGAACATCTTTTGTGCCCTGGAGGTACATGGGCATATTTTTTACCAAATGTTGGAGGAAGAATTCACAAATCTGTGATAAGGGTTCTAGAAGAGAATGATCTCTGAGGTTTGGGCCTTCATGGTGGAGGGATCTTATTTTTATGCATCTTGGGCAAGATGTAAAAATAAGGTACCCTGGGTTGTTTATGAATTAATAAGTCAGCTTCATGTTTAGAAATCAGCCATTCTCCCTGCCTCGTGAGACAAGGAAGGCAATTTCTTCCTCAACGTCAGGGGTAGGATCTCTTGACAAGCATTTATAGTTCCGTTCGTCATTCAGAAGCCTCGGGCACTCCGTCCTGTACATATCCGATGACATGATCATGATTGTACTCCCTTTATCTGCTGGTTTTATAATTATAGACTCATCTGAGGCTAGTTGGTCCATAGATTTAGGCCCTCATTATGACTTCTGCAGTCTTTCAAAAAGACCGCCGAAGCCGCGGGTGCCACTATACCGCCAGTGCTGGCGGTATTGGTGGCTCCCTATTATGACATTTCTGCTGGGCCAGTGGACGGAAACAGCGTTTCCATCCGTTGGCCTGGCGGAAAAGTCACATCAACATTGCAGCCAGCTCATGATAGAGTGCCAAGTGCATGGGCAGTGCAGGGGCCCCCAGGGGCAACCCGAGTCCCCCTTACCGCCAGCCTTTCCATGATGGTGTTTACCTCCATGGACAGGCTGGTGGATGGGGACTCATAATCCACCGGGCAGCGCTGCCCTGGGGATTATGACTGCCTGGCGGAAGCCTGGCGGTCAAGGGGAGGGGCTGGCGGTATTGCTGTGGGTAATGCACCACAGTCATAATACACCGTTGGCTGTGTTTCCACCAGTGTACCGCCATCCGCCAGGGTCATAATGAGGCCCTTAATCTCCTCCTTGGTCATATTTGTGAAGTGGTCAGGAATCTCTGCTTTGAGTTTCTCTAGGTCCCTGTGTATTGATTTCTCAAAAGTTATCAATTCATTAGGCATAAACCTGTATTTTGATAAGTGACCTGGGCATATTCTCTATTATGGAAGAACACTTTCAAACATATTTTGTGAAGGACCTCTGCAACTTCTGTTTTTAGTTTAAGTATGTCACACTTAGGTGTAGGCACAAAACCCAGTTTTAAGTTTAAGTATGTCACACTAAGGTGTAGGCACAAAACCCAGTTGTTTACTCAAAACATTTTTTTCACTTTCATCAAGGACTCGTTCATGGAGATTTATTATGTCATCTGCCTGTGTCCCTAGGTTTTGCTTGTGATGGGTATGGTGTCTCCCACTTGGTTGTGCTCTTGAAAGGACTTCTTGTCCTGGCATTAAATGCCTCTTCTTTTTCCAGGTCTTCTCCCCCTCCTCTCTCCAAAAAAGAGGGGTTATTAGGGTAACCCCAGGGTGGGTTCTGTGGGGACAAGAAAGGGGGTGCTCCAAACCCGGGTGGGACCCCATAATTGGGTCCCCAACCCCACCCACTCCCACTCAGAGGTGCCGGAAATCTTTGGAAGGCCTGAGGATTATTTCTACTTAGTTGACCTTTTTGCCTCCACCTCCTAGATCGACCCCCATTGTGTGGTTCATCTTCTGTATCAGAGGAAGAGGTGTTCCCTGATGAATTCTCTGAGTTGGAACTGTATTTTGGTACAAAATCCTCCTTGGAATAAGGTTATACCTTCTCAAATGAGAATTTCTTCAGATCTTTCTGGAATTTCTCAATTTTCAGTTGTGTAAGCTAATCCTTATATTCTGTTATTGTTTTGTTAGTTTCGCCTTACTTTTTCTTAAAGGCTGAGACACTTAGGTGGTCATTACAACCCTGGCGGTCGGTGTTAAAGCGACAGTAAGACCGCCAACAGGCCGGCGGAAAAAAATGGAATTACGAATGTGGCGGAAACCGCCAATAAAGACAGCCACTTTAACACTCTGACCGCCACGGCGGTACAAACAAACAGCATGGCGGTCACCGACAACAGACAGGCGGAGGACAATGTACCGCCCACAGTATCACAACCTCCCAATCCACCACCTTTTCCGGGGTGGATTCACCACGAATAAAAACACAACGGAAACAGGACTTCAAAGGGAAAACGCTCACCTCTACACACCCCACGAGGAACCAGAATGCCATGGAACCAGAGCTGCATATTTTCCCTGCCCTTATCTTCTTGCTCCTCTTCCAGGAGCACGAACGCCGGCGGCGAAGACCACGGTGAGTACTGCACCTACGACACAGGGGAGGGGGGAGGGAAAAGAGAGTGACACACATGCAACATGCAACACCACCACCCGCACCCTCACCCACTACAACACACACACTAATACAGCATGATACATTACAGTTACACCCCCAAAAAAACCCAGAAGAATGCAAAGACAAAAGGAAATGAGTATACCCATTGTAATATATTAAAATCCAGTACACAAAAATATATATACACTATTAACAAATATATACACCAAGAATAGTAGTCTAGGTATTGCTCCATTGAAGTCTCTGGAACACTGGGCCCACACGGCATGGGCGAGGCCCACAATCAATACCCGAACATGACGGAGAGAACACTGCAGGGGCATCAGATAGCAATAAAACAGGAACCTCAGGGGGAAGCAAAAGGGGGGGCACCTCAGCCGGTTGAGTGCACAACGCCAAATCACTGAGGGGGCACCATGCCCACTGTTCAATCCTGGGGAGTGTAAAGCCACTGTCTCTCAAGTCTCTACAGTGGGTAGTTTGCCCACTGTTCAATCCTGGGGACTGCAAAGCCACAGTCTCTCAAGTCTCTACAGTGGGTGGTTTGCCCACTGTTCAGTCCTGGGAGTGCAAAGCCACAGTCTTTCAAGTGGATAACAGTCTCCACTGGTTCTGGAGGGGGCTTTGTGCCCAGAGTGCTTCATCCTGCCAAGGACAGAGGTAGTGGATGTAAATCTCCACTGGTTCTGGAGGTGGCTTTGTGCCCAGAGTGCTTCATCCTGCCAAGGACAGAGGTAGTGGATGTAAATCTCCACTGATTCTGGAGGGGGCTTTGTGCCCAGAGTGCTTCATCCTGCCAAGGACAGAGGTAGTGGATGCCTTTCTCCACTGGTTCTGGAGGGGACTTTTTGCCCAGAGTGCTTCATCCTGCCAAGGACAGAGGTAGTGGATGTAAATCTCCACTGGTTCTGGAGGGGGCTTTGTGCACAGAGTGCTTCATCCTGCCAAGGACAGAGGTAGTGGATGCCGTTCTCCACTGGTTCTAGAGGGGGCTTTTTGCCCAGAGTGTTTCATCCGACCAAGGACTGAGGTAGTGGATGCCTTCCTCCATTGGTTCTGCAGGGGGCTTTGTGCCCAGAGTGCTTCATCCTGCTCATGGCGGACACAGTAGTGTCAGTGCCCTTGGCGCTCATGGGCCAGCGGTGCTTGTGGGGGCGTTGTCCTTGGCAGCGGTGCTTGTGGCGGCGGTGTCCTGTTCAGCGGTGCTTGTTGCGGCGGGGTCCTTGGCAGCGACTCAGCTGCTGGCGGTCCTTTCTGGCCCAGCGGTGCATGTGGCGGTGGCGTCCTGTTCAGCGGTGCTTGTTGCGGCGGGGTCCTTGGCAGCGACTCAGCTGCTGGCGGTCCTTTCTGGCCCAGCGGGGCTGGTGCTGCCGGTCCTTTCTGGCCCAGCGGGGCTGGTGCTGGCGGTCCTGTCTAGCTGGCCCAGCGGGGCTGGTGCTGCCGGTCCTTTCTGGCCCAGCGGGGCTGGTGCTGGCGGTCCTGTCTGGCCCAGCGGGGATGATGGTGGTGGCCTCCTGGGCAGCGGGATGATGGCGGTGGCCTCGTGGGCAGCGGGGATGATGGCGGTGGCCTCCTGGGCAGCGGGGATGATGGCGGTGGCCTCCTGGGTAGCGGGGATGATGGCGGTTGCCTCCTGGGCAGTGGGGCTGATGGCGGTCTTCTCCGCCGTGCTGCTCTTCCCAGACTTGCTGAGTTTCTTGTGCCCCTTCCCCACCTTGGGAGGTGTCGCAGCTGACTCCACACTCCCACCTGTACCCCTTGAGCGTCTTTGGTGGCTGGAGTCTTCCCCCTCTCCCGCCAGGCACTGGCCAACTTTTGATGCTTGACAGGTGGGGAACTGTCCGTGCTCTGGCTCCTTGCCACACTGGCTGCCCTGCTGCCCTGCTGCCTGGGGCACTACAGAATCCGGTGACTACTGGCACCACTGGTCCCGGAGATGTTGTGGCTGAGGTGCTAGGTTGACACCTGGAGGGTCGGGCCCTCGGAGCCGGTGAGGTGGGGGAGGTGAGGGAAGGAGGTCATGGGTGGAGAGGAAAAGTTTATTGGGAACACTGGGTAGCTGGAGGTGGTTTGGGAGTGAAGAAAGAGGTTGTGGTTGTAGGAGGTGTTCGTTTGGTGACTTTGGGTGAAGGTGCATGCGCTGGAGGCTGTCGTGAGGTGGATGGCTGTTGGGTCGGTGTGTGCCTGCGTTTGTGTACCTTGGGAGGGGTCACAGACACACTGGGAGAGGACACAGGGGACGTGTGAATGGTAGTGGGGGTGGTGACTGCATGTGAGCGGGGTGTGGTGGTGTGTGTGCTGGTGATGGAAGTAGTGGCTGTAGATGCAGTGCATGCAGGTGTGAGTGGAGACGAGACTGGGAGGGAAGAGGGAGACGAGGAGGAGGGGGACACAGTGGAGGCAGTGGATGTTGGTGTGTCTGCATTTGTGTGATGCTTGAGTGAGTGCCTGTGGGATGTGAGGTGCTTATGTTTGCCAGAGCTTCCCTTGTGTGTGCATGCTGGTCTGATGGTGTGCTTGGGGTAGGCTGAGGTACAGGGGTGTGGGTCTGGGTGGAGGTAGTTGGAGGGGCGAGGCTAGACACAGGGACAATATCGGCCATCTGTGCTGAGGCCAATCTGAAAAGCTCGCTGAAGGGCTGCCTGCCCAAAATGAATGCCCTCCAGGAATGCATTTGTTTGTTGTGACTGCCTCTCTACACCCTGGATGGCATTCAAAATGGTAGACTGCCCAACAGTGAGGGACCTGAGGAGGTCAATGGCCTCCTCACTGAGGGCAGCAGGGGTGACTGGGGCAGGGCCTGAGGTGCCTGGGGTGAAGGTGATGTCCACCCTCCTGGGTGAGCGGGCACGGGGCAAAGGCTGAGGGTTCTGCTTAGAGGGTGGTGCTGGTAGGGGGGTGGCGGCTGTACCTGTAGATGCGGGGGGCACAGATGTGGCCACCACCACAAGGGAGCTCCCATCAGAGGACGAGTCCGTATCACTGGTCTCAGCTCCTGTCCCCGCGTGGAGCTCCCCTCGCCCTCCGTCCCACTGGTGAAATCCGAGTCCATAGTCTCGCCCTCCAGGGCCATTTGGGATGCAGCTCCCTCCTGCTCCAGTGCCACTGCTCCTCCGCCTGATGTTGCTAATGCACACAGGAACAGGGAGACCACAGGAAGGGGGGGGGGACAGAAGAAAGGCATGTTGAGTGCATGCATTACCGCTACCGTTGGCGGACACGACAGACACAGAAGCCCCCTGGACTACGCCTCGCACTTGGGGTCCACTGTTCAATCCCTGGGACATGGCCTACAAGGCTATGGCCGACATCTGCACACATGGATGTCACAGGAGCCTGACTACGTGTAGTTGGCACTGTACACAGGTGGGGTGGGGTGCCACATGGTCTGCCAGAAGAAGGGGACCTAACTAGCACACTTGTCCTCGCCTAGGGAAACCCACAGCCCACCTCCCCCACCCAGACACCTCCACTGCACGCTGAATCAGCTGAATGGGAGTGTACTCACCCCTTTGTGGCTGCTGTGATGCCCTCAAGCACCCATCCAACTCCGGGTACGCCACCGCCAGGATCCTGAACATCAGGGGGGTCATGGTGCGACGGGCACCCCTCCCACGTTGGGAGGCCATCCCCAGCTGGGCCTCCTCCATCTTCTTGCTTCAGCGGCGAATGTCCTCCCATCTCTTACGGCAGTGGGTGCTCCGTCTGTGATAGACCCCCAGGGTCGGGCGTCCTTGGCGATGGCACGTCAAACATCCTTCTTCTGGTGGGCGCTGACCTACATGAATTGTACAGGGAAAAAAGAAAAGTTATTACCAACTGCACCGTCACAGTCATTGGCCCCCATCCCTACCCTTGCCATGTGGCACATGCACTCACCGTCGTTTCATGCACATCTCAATCCCCCCCCCATCTTTCAACCACCCCACCCCACACACAGGCATAGCCCATACAGCATGCTCCCAGTGTACATACCTGTTTGTCTGGAGGACCATAGAGTAGCGTGTACTGGGGGAGGACCCCATCCACGAGTTTCTCCAACTCCTTCGATGTGAAGGCATGGCCCCTTTCCCCAGACGCACAAGCCATTGTCTCTTCCATACTGAGGTCACAGCAGCACTTGCAGTGTAGGTCCTCTCCTGTCAAAGATCAGGTATCGAGTGATTGAACAGATAGAAAATGGCGGTCACGTCCGCAGCGGTGCGTACCGTCACCGCCGACGTACATCGTCATTGGCTCCTGGGACCCATAGGGTCCAATGTTAACCAATGTAGAATTGCACCACACTCTTCAACCGCCTACAGCGATGGTGTACAACGCCAGCGCAGTTACCTCACATCCCACTGTCCCACTTTACAGGTCAGGCAGCCGCCATTTCAAGGGCCCACATGGCTTAATTGTTAACTGCGTCACACATACCTAGGCCTTGCCTCAACACTCATACATGCAAATTTCAAATTATGATTCGTATTCTGTGTAAGCTGTGTGTACGTACCTCTGAGTTGGTTGACTCTGTGTTCGCTGATGTCCTTCATAGGCAGAGTCCGCTTTGGACATGTGAGCAGATGGCGGCATCCTCCGGTGTACAGACCGCTGGTTGACCTGTCGACAATGGAGGAAAGACATGTGATCATCACCTACAGGCTTGTCCGTGCCACAATCCTGGAACTGTGTGCCCAGTTGGAGCCAGACCTGATGTCAGCTATCCGCCATCCCACAGTAATCCCCCCTCTAGTGCAGGTGCTGTCAGTACTCCATTTCCTTGCAAGTGGGTCATTTCAAACAACAGTGGCCATAGCATTAGGGATGTCCCAGCCTATGTTTTCCAACGTGTTGTTCAGAGTGTTGTCTGCCCTGCTGAAACACATGCGGAGCTACATTCTTTTCCCTCAGGTGGAGGACTTGCCTACAGTGAAAGGTGATTTCTATGCCCTGGGACATATCCCCAACATCACAGGTGCCATTGATGGGACACATGTGGCTTTGGTACCCCCCCGCAGGAGTGAACAGGTGTACAGAAACCGGAAGAGTTACCATTCCATGAATGTGCAGATGGTGTGTTTGGCCGACCAGTACATCTCCCATGTGACTGCCAAATTCCCTGGCTCAGTGCATGATGCTTACATCCTGCGGAATAGCAGCATCCCTTATGTGATGGGTCAACTCCAGAGGCACCGCGTGTGGCTATTAGGTGAGCACCTGGAAGCAAGTCAGTGGGAATGTTTGTGTGGGTCTGGGGATATCCCTACAGGTTAGTGTGTGTCTAACAGTTGTCCCTCGCCATTTGCAGGTAACTCTGGTTACCCCAACCTGTCATGGCTACTGACCCCAGTGAGGAATCCCAGGACAAGGGCAGAGGAATGCTACAATGAGGCCCATGGGCGAACTCGGAGGATTATAGAGCGGACCTTCGGCCTCCTGAAGGCCAGGTTCAGGTGCCTCCATATGACAGGTGGATCCCTATTCTACTCACCAAAGAAGGTGTGCCAGATCATCGTGCCCTGCTGCATAATTCACAACTTAGCTTTGCGACGACAAGTGCCTTTTCTGCAGGAGGATGGTCCAGATGGAGGTGTTGTGGCAACTGTGGAGACTGTGGACAGTGAAGACGAGAAAGCAGAAGAAGAGGACATCGACAACAGGAACTGTGTGATCCTGCAATACTTCTAGTGAGACACAGGTAAGAATACAAACCTGCCTACTACATGTACTTTAACACTACTACCTCTCTACTGTCTGTCGTTTTCACCCAGTGTATGGTCACTGAGTTGTCACTTTCCCCTTACGATTTCACAGATGTGGGTCCCACTGTGTGACATCTGCTTTGTTTCCTCATGGACTAGAACTGTGTGACATAGGTATGTTGACATTACAATTGAAAGAGCATTTTGACACTAATTGCTAATACACTAATTCGAAATCATAGACACAGTCCAGATTGTTTTGTGCTTTAAGGGTGTTTATTTAAGTGCTCAATATTGGAGGGTGCTGTAAAATGGTGAGGGGTGATGGTGGAGGAATGTCCATGGCATAGTCCAGTCTATTAGTCCCACAGGTGCATTGCCCAAATGGGCATAGGAAGTGGAGCTGGGGCAGTTTGAGGATGGACAGGGTGACAAGGTGGGACAGAAGGATGACAATCAGGGCAGTCTAATTTCTTGGCGGGGTCTTGGCATCATTCTCTGTCTTTGTCCTGGATCTCAGGGAACGTTTGCGGGGTGGTTCTACCTCTGCAGGGGGTGGGGTGCTTGTGTGGTGGTCCTGTGGCGATGCCTCCTGTCCATTTGCGCCCGCGGAGGTGGTGGGCAGTTCATCATCCAGGCTAGTGTCAAGGGGCCCTTGTTGTGCCACAGTGTCCCTCCTGGTGTTGAGGACTTCCTTCAGCACCCCTACGATGGTGCCCAGGGTGGAATTGATGGACCTGAGTTCCTCCCTGAAGCTCAAATATGGTTCCTCCTGCAGCCGCTGAGTCTCCTGAAACTTGGCCCGTACCATTGCCATCGTCTCCTGAGAATGGTGGTAGGCTCCCATGATGTTGGAGAGGGCCTTGTGGAGAGTGGGTTCCCTGGGCCTGTCCTCCCCCTGTCGCACAGCAGCCCTCCCAGTTCCCCTTTGTTCCTGGGCCTCTGTCCCTTGGACCGTGTGCCCACTGCCACTGCCCCCAGTCCCTGTTGTTGTTGGGGTGGTGGGTTAGCCTGGGTTCCCTGTAGTGGTGGACACACTGCTGATTGACGTGTCATGGGGACAGAGGTATGGGCCAGCTGGGTGGGTGCTGTGCTGGTGTTTCCAGAGGGGGGAGGCACTGTGGTGGCCTGTGCCAGTGTGAGGGGAACCGACTGTCCCGAGGTCCCCCATGGTTCGGGCTGGTCATCTAGATCCAGTTGGACAGAGCTGCTGTCATCACTGTGGACCTCTTCTGTTGGTGGTGTGGACATGTGTGGACCCTCCTGACGGTGATAATGGGTAGGGGTCCTGCAGGGGTATAAAAGGATTTCTATTGCATCTGTGTGTGCCATGGTGTGCAATGGGTGGGTGACCGTGTACCCCAGTGCTTGCATTCCTGTGTGGGACCTTGTGTGATGGTGGTTTAGAGGGGTGTATGGGTATGTGCAGTGGCCATGCATTGGTGATGGGTGTCCATGTTTTGTTTTTGCATGCAGTGCTTGGTGTTGGGATGTGTGGTTTGTGATATTGGGACATTTGTGAGGAGTTGGAGTGATGAGGGTGAGGGCGAGGGTGGGGGTATGTGATAGCATGCAGGTAGGGATGTAATAGTTAAGAATTGACTTACCAGAGTCCATTCCTCCATCTACTCCTGCGAGGCCCTCGGGATGCAGAATCGCCAAGACTTGCTCCTCCCATATTGTTAGTTGTGGGGGAGGAGGTGGGGGTCCGCCACCAGTACGCTGAAACGCAAGGTGGTGTCTTGAGACCACGGAACGCACCTTCCCCCGTAGGTCGTTCCACCTCTTCCTGATGTCATTCCTATTTCTTTGATGATGTCCCACTGCGTTGAGCCTGTCCACTATTCTTCGCCATAGCTCTATCTTCCTAGTTAAGGAGGTGTGCTGCACCTGTGCTCCGAATAGCTGTGGCTCTACCCGGACGATTTCCTCGACCATGACCCTGAGCTCCTCCTCAGAGAACCTGGGTTGTCTTTGCCGTGCCATGGGGTGGTGTGGGTGATATGTGGGGTGGTGTGTGCTGTGATAAGTGGGGTGATATTTAGTGGTGTGTTGTGTGAGGTGCGTGGAAGTTATGTGGGTGATGGTATTGTGTGCCTGTGGATGCTTGGTAGTAGTTTGCAGTGTCTCTCTCTTGCCTTCTTTCGGTATTTTGGTCATAGGGGTTTGTGAGTGACGTGAGTGTGTGTTTTATATTGTATTGGGTGTGTGGGAGTGGTGTGTGTATGTGTATCAGGTGTGTGTATTTCGATTTGTCCAATGTAGTTGTGTTTTGTAAATGTGTGTGCATTTTGAGCGTGGTGGTGTGTACTGCCAATGGAATACCGCGGTAGAAAGAACCCCACGTGGATTTGTGGGTCTTGATAGTGTGGGCGTATTTCTGTTGCCGTGACGGTGGAGGTTTTGTTTTCGCCAGTTTATCACTGACCTTTGGTGTGGGGGACTTCTGCGGTTTCTCAATTTTGGCAGATTCCGAGCAGTGGGTCGTAATTGCTGTGGCGGAATTCCGCGGCCGCGGCTGTGTGTTGGCAGTCTTCTGCACAGCGGCAAGCGGCTTTTACCGCCAATGTTGTAATGAGGGTAACAATTAATCCTTTGGGTGCTGTATTCACCCTAAAATATTCAGTTAATACTGCCCCATGTAGTATTGTTTTTACCTGATTTCATTTCATCTTCACAAATGTGTTCCAGTCACCCAATTGGGACATCGACTGACTGATTGTAGTGTCACCCAACATTGCTGGTGCGGCCAAAATAGCCGCAAGATTTGTTGTGTAGCATTTTGTCAGTGAGGAGGAAGGGTTATGTGGTCTACACTCTCCCCACATAGGCCTGTGCACATGCAGCAATTACATGCCCTCCCCACCAATCCACCTGCACTCCTATGTTTAGGTCACCCGCTTTCTTTCCCTCGCCACTCTTCCCACTACTTTGGTGCTCTCCTTCCCCACTGTTCCCTGAGTTCCAACCATGCATGCAACAGCCACGTCCCTCTTGGAACGTGGTGAATAGGCGTGCTGTGATGATTCTCTGTTTTTTTGCGTCTTCTGCTCCCTGCACTTTGGACTTCGGGTCTTGGTTTGCTGACTCACCGTTTCTTCCTCACACACCTTTTTCTTCTTCTAGTTGGGTGCCGAACACCACATCATACACTTCACCATAACTAGCACACCTGAACCTTCCACCGCACCCCCACTCTCCCTCACCGCAGGTGGGGGAAAAAATCACAGAGACCCAATGGACCACAGCTCTAAACTCCAACAGACCCAACCCCTCCAGCAAACCCTAGCAAGATGCCTGCAACATCTCTGAACGGATCCTCAACTGCACCAACAAGGTCACCCCCACAAGGACCTCTAACACTAGAAGATCCAACAAGCCCGCCAGTTGGTTTGCGCCTGAACTCCACACGCTGAAGAGAGAATGCAATCATCTAGAAAGAGCATGGTGTACAAGCAAACACCTAGTGGACCACACCACCTTCAAAACAGCCTTCAATAAATATCATCACCACTTCAAGGAAGCAAATAAAGGACACACTGTGTTGCTGCATCGAGAAAAGCACCAACCACTGCAAGGAACTATTCAAAATTGTCAAAGAGTTCTCCTGCCCAGCAGACACCGAGAACCCAATTCAACCTTACCAGACCCTCTGCGACACACTGGCAGTCTACTTCCACAACAAAATTACAGCCATCTACAGCAACTTTGACCCTCAACCCACCAGCATAGACCACCACCTGAACCCATCAGACGACACCCTCAGGCACCTGATCACTGACTGGAAGCTGCTATCAATACTGAAACAGCAGCCTTCATGAGCTCGACCCACTCCTGATCACCGAATTACCCAGGCCCCCATTATATCTTCAACATGGATTAGCGGGAGATCAGCAGTGCCATCACTCCCATCCCCAACACCTCCATCATGACTGCCACCATTCCTGATCCCTGGGCGCACATAGAGGTCAAACCACTTCTGAAGAAACCATCTGTCAACTCCAAAACTAAAAAAATACTGCCCGATCTAGCTGCTTCCTTTCCCCGCTTAAGTTCTGGAAAGAGCCATCAACCAACAGCTCCCAGAAACACCTGAAAGAACACAATCTACTGGACTCTGACAATCCGGCTTGCGCGCAGACCACAGCACCAACACCGCTGTGATCACCGCAAAAGATGAAATCTGAGCCCTCCTCGACCACAGAAAGAAGGTAGCCCTAATCCACCTTGACCTCTCAGCAGTGTTCGACACCGACTCCCATGACACCCTCATCACCAGTCTCCACCACATTGGAATCTGGAGCAACACCCTCAGATGGATCCACACCTTCCTCACAGGATGCACAGGACACACCCATGGAATCCACCTATCTCTTTTCACCTTGGAGCTCAAGATCATCATCTGCGTCATCCCTCAGGGGTCCCCACTCAGCCCCTCCCTCTTCAACACATACATGATGTCTCCGGTCAACATCGTTCACACTCAAGGACTCTACATCACCTCATATGCTGACAACATGCAGCTCATCCTCTCTCCAAGGACCATGCCATCCCCAGAGCCAACTTCAGCAATGCCATGACCAATGTCACCGAATGGATCAGATCCAATTGCCTGAAACTGAACACGGACAAGACAAGTGATTATTTTCAAAAACAAAACCTCCCCCTGGGATGACATCTTGTCTCCCACTGCGTTCAGACAACCCCCGATCCAACAGATCATGCCTGTAACCTTGGCATCATCACCGACAGCAAACTCACCTTCAAGCGACAGCTAAACACAGTGGCTTCCTCTTGCTTCCTCATCCTCTGTTTTCTAAGAAAGATTTTCATATGGATCCTCATTGATAGATTCAGGGCCCCTTGCACCATAGTGCAAGTGGGTCTAGGTTGGCACTGTACTGCCCTCATTGTCCCAGTGCCATAAGAGCTGAGGAATGCCCTGCATATTTTCAGTTATGGTGCATTCATACGCTATCTCTGCACTCAGAGCAAGTTGAACAGAAATGTGTCTTTCATCACTTTGTTTGAAATTTAAACCCACATACCTTGGCAGTGTGTACATCAATTTAATTATCCATAGTGTGGGCAGAACATGACAGAATGTGACACATAAGATTAGTCAAATATGTGGTGGGATGTGTTTGATGGCCAATAAATTTTGTTACTGCTTGTATACATTTTGGACCTTAGTACAACCATGTTTTCTAAACTACAGATGCTGTGTCTTACAATAAAGACAAACTGTGTTGTGTTACTCCCTTTGTTCCACAAACTACCAACTCCTCACCCAGAAAATGCCTGCATTAGAATGATGAAAGCTCTTAAATTTGATGCTATGTCACTTTTCTGCCTACATAGATGGGTCTATCCATAGGTGCAGACATAATCCTACTAAATAGCACCTTCACAATGCAAAGTTGCTAAATGACAAAACATGCACTAGCCCACATTATATTAATTATACAACACACATTGCCACACTGATTGTGTCAGCATGGCTTAATACATTCCAACTGTATGTATGTCGACAATTCATACACTTCCATACCACAACTACAATGGTAATATTTCCTGATTATATGCCTCTATCGGTACATGCCTGATACTACTTACCTTATATAAATAATTTACTAAATCAAAGTAAGTAGATAATGCATACATATCACATTTGCTGAAAAGTGTTATACAGTATATACTCCCCATAAATACTAACACATCACTTCTCCTCACATGTTTTTGATAAAGACACTCTGAGAAAACAAAGTAATACTGTTGTTATGGCATAAGGAGGTGTCATGAAGTTTATATATACCAATTTGGATGCATCTTAGATTAATCTGCTCAGCTGTCATTCTACACCCCCAGATTACACATTTTTGTTTTGCTCATGCCTCAGATGTCTGCCATTGTGTAGGAACAGCTCCTCTCACATTTAATATACTAATTATTACAATCAGTGATGTATGGCTAACTGTAAGGGGATTTGTACATACTGAGGACATTTCTTGATTGCATTGACATAAGCACAACAACATGAATTCATCTTTCTTCTGTTTAAAAAAAACAAGCTTATTGACAGTACATATGTGCGCATTGTTAAAGGTTTTCCTTTGTATTTTATTTCATTGTGCAACATTATTTAACACACCATCTCTTCAGGCACCCCCTGCCATTGAGTGCACAATTTCTAAATGTGATTCTTCATCCTATTCCTCCTTGGATGTCATAGGCCATTCCAAGTCCTATTGTAGATGAGGTATATTGTGTAGACTCTTACATACCCATAGGCCATTCATTCCACGCCCTATTGTAGATGAGGTATTTTGTAGATGAGGTATTTTATGCAGACCTTTACATACATGGATGATCTTACACACCAGTGA
Source organism: Pleurodeles waltl (assembly GCF_031143425.1). Lineage (NCBI taxonomy): Eukaryota > Metazoa > Chordata > Amphibia > Caudata > Salamandridae > Pleurodeles > Pleurodeles waltl. The sequence goes on along the minus strand of NC_090450.1, from coordinate 224,577,748 downwards.
GGGGGGGGGGGGATAGGGGCACCTTCAGCCTGACTGACCCAAACACCAGAAACATGATTTTAATTTACAAAACGTGTAGTCCATAGCTTTGATCACCTGATGAAAAAGATAGGAAAATATATTAGGAGTAGTTGATGACTTAGATATGCTTGTTGGATTCATTGGATTATTGACAGTAGTAGAAACAATGAACACCAACTATTATATTTTATCTTACTGTTTGTTAAGATAGTGTGAACATAGTTGAGAATAAGGGTAGTTTAACACATATGCCTGTACTGAAGGCAGTTTTACAGTGTTCAATCCACATTTTTGCTCATCCATAGTTACATATCAGAATGGCCCGAGAATATGTTTAGCATCTTAAAACATTGATGACATTGTGACACTGAGATTCACACAAATTTGACTTAGGAGGCCATTATGAGTTTGGCAGTCTGAGTTAAGACTGCAGCGGAGGCGGCCTCCAAAAGACTGCCAGGTTGACGGTGATGCTTCAGCAGTATTAGGAGTCACACAGCAAAGCCCGCCAAAAAACATCCAAAATTCTGGAACTGTCAGGACACATGGTTAAGAAAAACTGGCAGTCCCACTACCAGAACTGCCAGCCTGACAAAAATCATCCTATCAAATTACGACACAAAAATCACGACAGCAGTTCTTCCATGGTGGAAAACCATTGGTGGTGCGAACCGTGGCAGCCTGAACTGTCTTCAGCCAGAACACCACACTACATTGGATAGTTTGAATACCCCACACCTGACACACATCCACACACCAACACACCTACATACTGCACTATATAAGACACCCCTACACAACCGACAATCCTTTGCAACCAGAAAGCCACACACAGCCAGAGACAAGCAAATAACGTATAGATATAGCAAAATAAACAATAGGCACCCCTACACATTTCACTCAGCGCATATCCCACACCTGCCCAACATACTCAACACACAATTTACTATCACACACAATGCACAACAACCGTCACCCGCTCACATCACAGCACCAACACCCCATCACATCACTAAAAAATTGTTACCATCTCTTTCACCGTCTTTCCCACCACTACCTGTCGTAGTTGGACTCTTGATCTAGGCAAGACTGCTGGTTTAGGGATGACAGCACTTTTGTTTGTAAGCGACTAAGCCAATCCTACAACAAGTCGCAACTGTCTGCACAACCCTCCCAGCTCACTAGGAGTACCTCGCCAAAAACCCAAATAAAAGGCGATTTGTGGCAGCCCTTACGCATGGACTCAAGAGCACGACATCTAAGGAAGTCGTTCTGAAACAGAGATTACCCTTTTTTCACATGAGCAGCAAGTCTCTTTCACACATAGGCAATGAAAGAGATGCAGTTAAGTTTCATTAGGTTTTATTAACAAGACTGCAATCTACTGTAAAATGCATGAGCTGCAATGAAAAGGATAATGAACAATGCAAGAAACAGAACTGAAAAAACGTGAGTTGTGAATATAAAGGCCCCCATCATCGTGCAACAACTTGAAATGGGAAATAGGTCATAATACCCTAGCATGGAGAACTTAATCTCTAACTTAAAGAGAGCTAGATGTGTTATTTAAATAATTAAATAAGTGCACTAAAACAGAGCATACTAAGTAGGTTAACCTCTTCTCTGCTGGGGACATAATGGTTACGTCCGTCCACCGGCACAGTGCAAAGCATTTCTCTTCCGATCATGTGATGGGGGCCTGGGAGGCTTCAAAGGGAAGAAAAGGAATTTCCTTCCCTTTGAAGTTTCTCAGAGCATTTTAGCAGCCAGATCGTGAAGCGATCTGGCTGCTAAAATGCTTCTAGACACTAGGGAGTTTTTTGCAATAAGGAAATTGGCATCAGGGGAACGACCCCTTGGGCAAGGGGAGCTATTTTTTTCAAGGCCGATATGCCCACAAGGGGGGCCGAAACCTCTAGGCGCAGGGATCTTTATTTTTTTTTATTGTTTTTTTTTTGTTTGTTTTTTAGAGGTGGGGAGCGACCCCTTAGGCAAGGGTCGCTCCCTTGGGGGCCAAATTGTATTTAGGCCATTTCTGCGCCACTAAGGGGGCAGATCGGCCTATTTACATTAGGCTAATCTGCCCCCAAGGGGGGCAGAAACCACTAGACACCAGGGACTTTTTTTATTTTTATATACTTGTGCATAAGGGGAGCAGGCTCTTGGGCAAGGGCTGCTCCCCAGGGGGACAAAATATTTTTAGGTGGGCAGAAATGGCCTATTATAATTAGGCCGATCTACCCCCGGGGGGTCAGAAACCCCTAGCCAACAGGGTTATATTTTTGTTTATGTTTACTTTTGTTTTTTATATATGGGGAGCGACTCCTTAGGCAAGGCCAATCTGCCCTCAAGGGGGGCAGAAACCACTAGACACCAGGTATCTTTATTTTTTTGTCTCAATTTCACTCAAGGGGAGTGACCCCTTAGGCAAGGGTCACTCCCCTGGGGGGGGGGGGATTTATTTTAGGCCATTTCTGCTCCTGTTGGGGGCAGATTGGCCTAGTTCTATTAGGCCGATCTGCCCCGGAGGGAAGAAACCACTTAGGCACCAGGGATTAGTGTGTGTGTGTATGTATGTGTTTTCTTTGGGGGGGCAGCTCCTTGGGTAAGAGTCGGTCCCCATGGGGCACAATACTGTTGGCCATATGCCTATTTTTGGAATTCCGATCTGCCCCCAAGAGGGGCAGAAAGCCCACCAGAGACAAGGGAAGATTTTTTTTCTCCAAAATAAGAGGGTGGGGTATGGGAATACCCACACCACAAATAAATGGGGCCAAAGTTGTTCTGCCCACCAGTGGGTAGATAGGGCAATTACCCCTGATCCACACCCAGGGGTAACAGTCTTTCAGCTCTCCCCTGCATACTAAAACATCCTATCCCACAGAAAGCAAGAGGACATTTGATTGCTTTGGGTTTTGGTTTTACATTTGTGCCATGAGAGCTTGGCTAACTCTCCAAATAGTCCCACTTGGAAAGGTGAGGGCTGCACTTTATGGATTTTGGGATGCTGCCATGTAGAAAAACCCACAAGACCTAGACACATATGAAAACTAAACATCTGGGTGATTCCAGGGTGGTGTGCTTCACATGCACCCCGCACCATTTTCTTACCCACAGTGCCCTGCAAACCTCCAACTTTGCTGGAAATCACACATTTTTCCCACATTTTTGTGATGGAACCTTCCGGAATCTGCAGGAATCCACAAAATTCCTAACACCCAGCATTAAAAATTCTGCTGCACTTGTCAGCCTAAAAATGTTTTTTTTCAAACTGCCCTTTTGGACCTGCTTTGGTTTCCCCTCAATTTCAACATGTTTTTGGCTCTTCCCTGTCACAAGCACTTGGTCCACCTACACAAGTGAGGTATCATTTTATCTGGAGACTGAGGGGAAAGTTGGGTGGTAGGAAATTTGTCCCAGTGCGGTGATCCCACACAGAAATGTGGGAAAAATGTGATTATCTAAATTTGAGGTTTGCTGAGTATTCTGGGTAAGAAAACATTAGGGGATCCATGCAAGTCACACCACCCTGGACTCCCTCAGGTGTCTAGTTTTCAGAAATGTCTGGGTTTGGTAGGTGTCCCTAGACGGCTGCTGAGCTCAGCACCAAAAACGCAGGTGCCCCCGCAAAAAAGGGAGTTTTGTATTTGATAATTTTGATGTGTCCAGATAGGGTTTTGGGGCATTTCCTTTCGCAGGCAGTAGATCTACCCACAAAAGTGAGGTACCCTTTTTATCGGGGGAACACTGGGTGGAAGGACATTTGTGGCTCCTCTTAGATTCCAGAACTTTCTGTCACCGAAATGTGAGGGAAAAGTGTATTTTTTTGCCAAATTTTGAGGTTTGCAAAGGATTCTGGGTAACAGAACCTGTTGAGAGCCCCACAAGTCACACCCATCTTGGATTCCCTAGGTGTCTAGTTTTCAAAACTGTGCAGGTTTGCTAGGTTTCCCTAGGTGCCGGCTGAGCTAGGGGAAAAAATCCACAGCTAGGCACTTTGCAAAACACAGCTCTGTTTTCTTTGGGAAAATGTGATGTGTCCACGTTGTGTTTTGGGGCATTTCCTGTCGCATGCGCTACGCCTACCCACACAAGTGAGGTACCATTTTTATCGGGAGACTTGGGGGAGCGCTGGATGGAAGGAAATTTGTGGCTCCTCTCAGATTCCAAAACTTTCTGTCACCGAAATGAGAGGGAAAAGTGTTTTTTTGGCCACATTTTGAGGTTTGCAAAGTTTTCTGCGTAACAGAACCTGGTCAGAGCCCCACAACTCAATCCATCTTGGATTCCCCTCATTGTCTTGTTTTAAAAAATTTGCAGGTTTGGTAGGTTTCCCTAGGTGCCGGCTGAGCTAGAGGCCAAAATCTACAGCTAGGCACCTTGCAAAAAAAATGCCAGATTTCAATGTGAAAATGTGATGTGTCCATGTTGTGTTTCCTGTCACGCTAGGCCTACCCACACAAGAGAGGTACCATTTTTATTGGGAGACTTGGGGGAACACAGAATAACAAAACAAGTGTTATTGCCCCTTGTCTTTTTGTAAATTTTTCCCTTACAAATGTATGACAGTGTGTAAAAAAAGAGGTATATTTGAGAAATGTCCTGTAATTCATATGCTAATATGGGCACCCTGGAATTTAGAGATGTGCACATAACCACTGCTTCTCAACACCTTATCTTTGCCCATTTTAGGAATACGAAGGTTTTGTTGATATAGGCCAAGTTTGCAACCCCGCATTGCAAAGGCCATGAAGGGACACCTGTTTACAGATCATTGAATGACTAACAGTATTCTCACATTCACTTCCGCTGAGAAAGACTTCTCTTTCGCCGTTCAGACATTTGTATTCAAAGGGCAACTTCCACTCTTCTTTAATATAGCTATCACCTAGCTGCTCATATCTGCTCATGGAAAGATGTTTTAAGCATTTTGAGAAACGAAAGGTCAAAATGGGCAGAATTATAATGCCATGTACTGTTGATGAACTTTCAGCAACCATAAAAGGCAACTTTTCTCTATGAAGCATGGTAAAACTCGCTTCCCTTTTAGCGATTGTCTGTTGTTCCCTAGATAAATTAAAAGCAACAAACAGGTCACTACTGTTAATGTATTTCCATGGAACGTGGCCATTTTTCTAAATCTGTAGTGTCCAACCTAACTGCATGAGGGAACACAGTTGACTTTGTCCATGGTGTAACAAGGACATGTCATTCTGAATGATGTCTACCGCAGATGATACTATGTTATTAAGGGAGTATCAAATCAAATCAAGCTTTATTCGGTCAATTAACCATCAAAGTATCACATACATTAAAAGAAGAATATCATCTCATTTTATAATCTGTACAATAATTAACTAATTTGATAAAAAGACACAGAAATAAATACATATATATGATATCAAACTACTCATCTAAAATCCTGCCTGGGCACGCTTCATGGCTCATTGATTAAAATGGCAATCATGTACATGCCATGCTGCCACTAAAATCTTGCTGACTGCTAAAACTAATTCATTTGAACTATGGCTTTTTAAAACCCTTATTGCTAAACTGCAATTTTTCAGCCCCATTTCACAACAGGTTTTTCGAATCCATTTTGACCGTGGAATAAAATATGCATGGCAAAAAAACATAAAATGTTCAACTGTTTCCGGTGCACCACCACAAGCCGGACATATATCTGAAGTAGTGATTGTCCCCCAGCTGCAAGTTAAAGACATCAATGGTAAGCCCCCAAAACGGAATCTAGCATATACACCTTTGCCCTGTAAATATGTTATAATATCTAAATAAGATTCATACTGCGGATACCACTTAAAATCAATAAAAAGATTAGTTAATCGACCATGAGATTGACAACAAATATAATTGTTCCATACATGGGACCAGTAACCTGATTTCAAAGCAGTTGTATGGGATTTCACTGATTTTTGGGGATTCTCCCAATAATCTCTCAACCCCAAGATCCGAAACCAATTGGACACATGTTTAATCCAAGCAATGAAGCTTTGTATAAATCAAGTTCAGGGGTGGTCCAAATCCTTATCCAATATGATAGAGGTCTTAGGGAAATTAAATCAGCTACTCGGTTTAGCCCCAAATCAAGAAACATTGGGATCAGTGGTGTACTGCTGGGGCATGCTATCAAAGCCCTCGAAAAATTGTTTTCTCCTACATTTAACATAGTACTGTTGGAGGATCCCCATACCTCTGCACCATAGACAGCAGCTCCCTGCGCCTTAGCCATATAGATCTTAACCGCTGGAGCTACTGATTTTGTTGTGGAACTTTTGTAAAAGCGCAGGGTAGATGCTGTTCTGTGGTGTAATAGCCCCACACTTTTACTAATCTGGTCCTCCCAATTTAATTTGCTGGTCAACCTCACACCCAAATAATCTATTGAACTAACCTTGCTCAAAGGAACTCCATCCAATTTAATAATGCATCTTTTACCGGGACTCAAGCTAAATACCATCAATTTGGCTTTGCCAATGTTCACCTCAAGCCCATATTCCCTACAGAATGTATTGAATCTATCAACCAGGATTTTTAGACCCATCGGTGTCTTTGAGATTAGAAGTGAGTCATCAGCAAAGAGAAGAATATGAATTTTCTGTGCATTCAGAGCAGGGGCATCGTTCTGGCAGGAAATCAAGGTCTGCCCCACCTAATAATAAATAAGGTCAATAATAGTGGAGCCAAAACACAGCCTTGACGTACTCCCCTTAAGATGGGGATTTTTTCAGGCAGCTCACCTTATGTATTTTCACGCAATCGCTTTAACAATTGTAATATGTTGGATGGGGTTCCCAATCTATGCAACACTTCCCACAATTTTTCTCTTGGGACCAAATCAAAAGCTGATCGTAGATCTACAAAAACAACATATAAATGTTGCTTGGCGAGGACTACATATTTCCTATATAGAATAGCCAGCCTAAAAACCTGATCTACCATACTGGTTTTTGGACGGAATCCCGCCTGAAGTGAAGAAAGAATCTGATGATCTTGGACCCAGCTAGTTCGCCTCTCTAAGAGTTGTTTGGCAAAAACGTTTTGTATGTTGTCAATGAGGCTGATCGGTCTATAGTTGGGAGGTTTGCATTTCCCTTTTTATAAATAGGAATGATTTCAGCCCCTTTCCACGTACCTGGAATTTGACCTTCTGCAGCAATTCTATTTGAGATCAAATTTATATACCAGGATCATATAATTGGCTCAGATCTATAAAGATCTCATGGTAACTTATCCGGGCCAGGAGCTTTTCCAGGTTTTAATGAATTGATTGCATAAAGGGTTTCTTCAATAGAAAAAATAATACAATCCTCGGGGCGCTAACTCCCCAGTTGAATCAAAACTAAAATTCAGAGTGGAACTCAGTAAAAGAATGTAATCTCCAGCATGTGGATCATGCGCCGAAACATCAAGAGGTAAAGCATAAAGGTGAGAGAAATGATCAACCCAACTTTCATGCTGTATATGATTCCTAATAGCATTCCTACCCCCTCTTTGTCTTTTGGAAAACAGTTCACAGTTTTTTTTTTTTTAAGCATCTAGTAATTCCTGCCATATAGAATCTTCCCATGATCTTTTTGCTAGTAAGATAGACTCCTTGTATATGTGTCTGGCTTGTTGAATCTCCCCCAAGCAACCAGTCATATTAACTGTTTTTAAATCGGACTTTGCCATTGAACAGGTCTCATCAAACCATCCATTGCTGGCCCTTTTTCCACTGCAAGGCATAGAACCAACCTTTTTGTTAAAGGAGATCTGCAATTCCATGGCCAGACTATCATGTATGTTAAGTATTGGGATATTATCAGCATCCAGTCATTCAATAGCAGCCAGGTTATCTGTAAATAATTGATAAATCCCTCCTATCAAATGGGGTTAGACATCACCTTTGGCCAGCCAACCCTAGTAGAGTTATTACTCAGGTGTGGGGATGGAACCACTGTGTATTGATTATTGAATGTTCTCCTAGATATCTCCCCTGCGAGAGTGAGAATCAGAGGGAAATGATCGCTCTCGCATCTCCCATCCACCCTCATATCCCTCAGAAGAGGCCACAACCTAATGTCCACCAAAAAATTGTCGATAACACTTGTGGACATCCCTCGTTTAAATGTCGGCACAAGGTTTAAATCGGAAGGTGTACAACCATTACAAGCCCTGAGTCCGTACTTTAAACAAAAGGAGGCCAGTTGGGAAGCCACACAAGAGCGAGAACAATGCCGAGAATTAGTTATCTGTGGGAATCCCCAGAGTTCGACCTCTTCATCAATTAAACCGCGAAGCAAGGCAGAAGGCTGCAATTCAAATCACCTGCTATAATAAAAAAAAATTGAAGATTGTAGGGTGTCTAAAAATCAGACAATGCAACTAGGGATTGTGATTCAACCCCACATGAGACAGACCGAGCATAGACATAATAAACAATGATTTTAAAGTTCTGCTGGAACGAAATTTGTATGTCCTTTAAATCAACAAAATCAATATCTAAAATCACGTGTTCACACTGTAATTTCTTGTTTAAAAGTATTATCAGGCCTCCTTTGGCACGGCCTGAGCCCTTCTCTGATGGTTGCACATGGATACTAAATGAAAGAAACCCATCTATATTGATTTCAGTTAGTTCATGATTACCTGAGTCAATTCCAAGGGTCGAACAACCAGGCTCCCTCAAGTCCGTTTCCTCATTACAAATCCTAGGAGACTCCACCCTATTATTCTCACCATATGCACAACCCCAGAACAGGTCCCCACAGGTACTACCCAATCAGAAACTAGTCATACACGATTTGACAGCAAAGAGGGAATTTTTTGCCGTTATAGATGAATCATTTCCATGCAGAGAATTTGAACTACCCTGGGTAGCAGTCGGGCAACCATCAACTGATTTCAGTGTAAGTCTAATCCCCCCACTACTTGACTCCCAGGACTGACGGGTGCGTAAATCAAAGGCCATAAGTTGGTCCACCATAATCTTATCAATAAGGTAAACGGAAATTGTATCAGGATTTAAACCTGGGATACTACATATTTCTGCTGCAAGAATATCCGAGCGAATAACTGAAAGACAGTTCCGTCGGATACGTATCCGGTGTATTACCTTATTAACCAGAGAGTCATGATCCTCAACAGAACCTGGTGTCAATTTTGGGATGTTAATCATGTGAATTATATTATCTCGACTTTTCGGGCTCAGATCCTGGGCCCTAGTTGCTAAACCACTAATGACCTTGCAAAAGGGAATACTACTATTGGTCAAGGATTCCTGTGGGTTAATCAAGGGGGGAGAATAACCACTCCTCCTGGCTGCTGTTTTAGAGACATCATGCCCCCTTACTCCTTGCCTATCTTCGGGGCCCTCAGGGTTAATAGTTTTGCATATCTGTTCCCCAGAAAAACCCTACAATTAGGCGCTCTATTGCACCCTCCTCTGTTACTAGTGTAATCACTTGTGGAACTTAACTGATGACCCTCAGCTCCAGGAGTAGACAATTGATTGTAAACGGGGGATCCTACTGGCCCCCTTGGGTGGGTATCAATTGGTGTGTTTGATTTGGTCATAGCAAGGTTTTCATCCCCCCTTACCTCCTCACCATTCTGCTGACATTTGCAGGTACATTGGTAGGTCACTACCAAGCCATAGAGCCATATTAGCCCTATTATCTAACGATTCCAATCCTTTGGAATTGGACTGGGACTTAGTCAAGATATTATCATGGATTACTACTCCGGGCGCAGATTGAGACGTACCCAAAAGCGTGTCTCCTGCCTCTGACAATAGGTCGTATCGATTGGTACACACTATGTTTGGGACCACCCTTACTGCTGGACTTCACGGGAGAGGAGGGGGCATTGCTGTTTCAGGAAAATTACCCTTTTGGTGAGGAGGACACTTAGGGGCACTACAGGATGTTACCAGCAATGGGGATCTAGCAATATTCCTTGGAGTGTACAACTCCTCTACCCCGACATCCTGTGAAGTAGTGTCTGCTAGTTGCCTCCTCCTCTTTTTAGTAAAAATGTCCGGGATTTTCCTATCTCGAAGCAACAGGTGGGCTCCCCGTTGAATGAATATTCAAAATGGCCTCCACTTCTCCGAATAAAAGATCAATTTCATCAAAAGGGTTCGGTACACAGGCAGATGCCTATTTCACTTGTTTGCTTAGATGTTTTTTAGTTTTTTTGTGCCTTTTGCTGGCGCTGGTCAATCAGCAGCCTTCCTTTTCCCCATGATAATAAATGATGTAGCAACCGTAAAAAGACCAATCGCACCTCCTACTTGTTTATGTGTCCCTTCTTCACCAACCAAGGTGGTAGGCCCAGCCCGGCCTCTTCCGGGTGAAGACGGGCCCGTCTTGGCCCGGTCTTTGTCCGGGCGCGTCCCGCATCGCGTGAGTTCTAACCAGCAATTATCTGGAGCCAAGGAGTCTGGATTATTTAGTCCCCCCTAGGCTAGAGTAGAATGGCAGTAGTGTCCCGCGCCACGCGAGTTCTAACCAGCAATTAACAGGAGCCAAAAAGTCTGGGGGATGTAGTCCCACCCCAGGCTAGAGTAAAATGGTAGTAGCGCGTCTCCTCTCAATTTAGTCCAGATCAATGCAGTATATTCCGCACTTCTTATTTTCATTAACGGAACAAAGCAGCACAGCCAACGTGTTTTGTTCACTTCCTGTGAACTTCCTCAGGGCTTGTCCCGTGGCCACATGTCCACTGCAGCCACTCCCACCCTCTTAAAGGTAAACACTGTTTATTTTCGCCATTTGGAATCCTTAAGGGAGCATATTCTGTTGGATAAAGAATTCATACCATTATAAACAACAGCCAAAGCCTTTTCTAAATTTTCCTTATCTATCAGCCTTAAACGTGCAGCTGTTTCCATTTGAGAAATCTTTCAGATCTCATCATATACAGCATACAGGAATCTCTTAGAGAGGGGCTTTCTGGGACCTAGCAAGAAATCTTGTAAGTCTATGTGGTCAGATAGCATTTATCAAGATGTTCTTTAACTGCTGCAATGTGTTAGTCTGTAATGATGGTTTGCTCAGTCTACCCACACTGTATGTTTTAACTGTACCCAAGTGCTAACGCCAGACAAAGCTAGGATCCGGCCGTTTAATCATGAAACCTCCTGAGGAATTAACAAAATGCGCCTGACACCCATTTGTGTCTATTGGCTACAATAAATACCCGCCGGGACTGAAAAGTGAAGAATTATAGGTACCAGCCTGAACCATCGCATCTAATTCTTCCTCTGTGAGGTTTATGAAGGACTGCCAATTGGTGAATTTTGCCGGGGTGAGGATACTGGGCGCATTCATTTCCTTTATTTTTGCTAACCCTAGACAGGATGTCTGTTGAATTGAGTCATTTAAAAAGATCATTTGAACACAAATCAGGCATGCTCTAAATAAAGCTTCCCTATCCTGAATTTGCCAACCTTGTGTTTCCCACACACGTTTTACATTGATAGTGCTCTTCCAGTATTCCTGTCCTTCAATTGCAATTCGAGAAACAAAGGAATCTGAAAAGATTAATTTAGTGTTTGTTAGCAAAATCTTCCTAACTGTAGAAGGTGGTAACTTGAAGTAGTATGGTTCTGCATTCTTAATGTCAAACCTAGAAAAATATGTGCATTTATCTGAATAATACTTTGGGCTCCCCACAGGGGCGTTGAACAATGTTCCCACTGTCTGTAGTTAAATACTGAGCTGTGTCAAGTTTCTCAGAACAGGTAGTAATGTCCTCAATTATTATAACAACATTTCCCCATAATTGTTTGTGTTAGTGTACACATCATCACTTTCAAATACAGTATACTCCTGCATTTCAGCAAGCATTAAATTAACTCTTCGAACATCCCAGTCATCAGAAACGACACCAGGTATAATTACATCAGTCACTGAAATTTTGAAAACATATGGAATTTGAATAACCTCCGTAGGCCTACATATATTGAATGGAACTTTGTTCTTCACAATCTCAAATGGAATTGGTACAGCTGAAATGTTCACAGGGGACAAGTTTCTTTTGAGGAAAGATGTGGAGTCAGAACCTCATTCCCTGGCTCGACAGAAGAGCGTTCAGGAAGGTAATGACCATTTATAAGGAGAAAAAAAAACAGTCACAAAACCAATCCATAATAAAAAGGCAAGCAACATCAGAAATATCCACAGATAACTCCATGAATAAATTAAATATTTATTTTTAAGCCATATGTACAGCCTATATGTCTTGTTTTCAGTTGCAGGTGTGGATGAAGTTGAAGAAAAGTCATCAAGGTTGATGAAATAGCCGGAAGCAGTCTCTGCAAAACACAGGAGCAGGTGCATTACTGATGGATGGATCTACTTCGCATGGAGGTTCATAATAGACAATATAGTCTGTTTTGTTGAGTTGGAGAAGAAGACAGCCACATCTTGGTCAGTTGTTGTCGGTAAAGTGGTAACAGGAATCAGCAAAAACTCATTTTCTACCTTCCCCATGCTCGAGGAGGCATTTGTAGCATCATTGTACATGCTGGTGTAGTCAGATGAGTTGTTGTTTCTTCTTTGAAGAGGTATGTCTGCTTGGGTAGTGAGAGGGGACCGGGAACTATCCAAGGGACCTCTGGGCCTACTGTGCAGGATCGGCCATTTGGTGCAGTTTGATGTTGTAGATCGAGACAAACCTGTTTACTTTGGAACAAGGCAGCGGTGGTAGGATGACAGTTCTGGTACTTTGTATTCCCAGGACTTGGACCGGTGCTCTGTAAGATGGGGTGAATTCCTTCTTCACAGCAATCTTCTCACGAACCAGATCCCCAACTTTAGGAATCCAGCCTGTAGGTGTTAACAAATCTCTTTTTCCTAAAGTAGCAGCACTGGCGGATGAATTATCATCACAAAATTGCTGAAGCTCCTATAAGACAGTGAGACGTTCATTTATGTCAAAAGGTGTATCTTATGCTACTAAACTAGGGCCATCTAGATCTGGGACTTACATAGGTATCCCAATGAGAACCTCGTAAGGATTGCGTTCTCCCACAGACCGTCTTGGCAGATTATTCAGTGCTCTCTGGACCCCATATAGGTGATGAAGCCAACTGCGACCATGACCTAAGATTATAGCTGTTAAGGACTGCTTTAGATCTCAATTCCTCTTCTCCACAACCAAATTACCCGTGGGATGGGAGGGTGAGGAGTAATGGAGTTCAACACCCATCGTCCTCAATGAGTCCCTGAATGCCTTAGAGGCAAAAGCAGGGCACTTCTGTGAATGGAATGCTGTAAACGCATATGTACCGATAAAGGTCAGCAAGTCTTTTATAACAGTTCGAGCGTCAGCCGACCACTGAGGCCATACCCACAGGAATCTAGAACAAGAATCTACAGCTACTAAAATGTATTTGTATGCACCATCAGGTTGTAAGGGACCACAATGTTCTAAGTACACACCGTGTAGTGTTCTATTGGACACTAGGAGGGATATCTGTGGTGTTCGTTTGATATTTGAGCCTTTATCTACTGGCAAATGTCACAGCAAAGAACATATTGTTTTGTGTGTTTATACAGGCCCGGCCACCAGAAGTGTTCTGTAGGAGTGTTATTGTGGCTGCAACAGCAGCATGTGCAGAGGCGACACCCTCATGTACTGCTTTGATTAGATCTACTCTCTGGTCCTGGTCACGGCAGCCAGTATTTCAAACAATGTCGTCTGGGAACGAGTCACTGCAGCAACAGAAGCCATAGCTATTGTGGATTTGGCTGCTTCATCAGCCAAAGTGTTGCCAATACCGTGTACTCCTACATGTGGGTGGCCCAATGTATGGACCACATGAGCATTAGGTAGCTTATCCTTAAGATCAGCTACCCTACCTCGTGTTTTACAGTTCTGTGTTTTATGGTGTTCCCCTTTGAGGCTCTGAACCCATTTAATCGCTAATGCTTAATATAATCATTGTAAGACTGGACACAATAGTACGAATCACGGACAATCAGTGTGAGTTGTCCTAGATCCATAGGTTCTAGCGCTAGGATAAGGGCTTTAAGTTCTGCCAGCTGAGCTGTGCAGTCCCCCATGGTCTGTGTGTAGGTATTGTGAGGGTGGAATAAACCATCCTTCATTACTCCACTCACGTCTGCACAGGCGGCTGAGTACTGATGTTTAGTATTTACAGCGGGCTGTGATGAACTATCGGTGTAAACAACAGTATGGTATCTGTCAAGTGTCAAGATGTCAAGAGGTGTGGGGTACTCCTTTTCGTATTGGAGAAATTCTTGTGTTTGAAGTTTTGGATCAAAGATGTAATCAACATCGGTGGCAGTCAGAGAGGGTGCCCATTGAATCCAATGTAGATCATTTGATAGCTCATATCACAGGAACAATACACTGAAAAAGGCTGTTTTAGTTTTCTTAAAATTACATTTGTAATCAAGGGCTGCGAATCCCAGAACGAACTGATCGACCCTGATAAGGTGAATGTTAAGGTCGTCATATGTGAGATAAATGTCATTCACATAGGGCAAAGCCCCAGGATCAATATCATGCAATATTGATGTTACATGGGCTGAGTACAGCGAAGGGCTGTTCTTGTAGCCCCCGGGCAAATGATAGAAGCGTTTTTGTGAGTCAAATGAGAATGCACTCAGGTCCCGACTTTCGTGTGCTAAGTTTTGTCAGAAAAAAAGTTGGAGATATCCAAGATTGTTTTATATTGTTACGCACTATGTTGTTAATTAGTGCTGTGCTGTGTGAATTTTGTATTGTGTATGACTATTTAAGTGTCTGTAATCTAAGACTATTCTATATTAATGATTTGGTATTGAAACAGGGAACAACTGGTTAATCATTGCAGAGACACAGGGCTCAATTACTCCCTGGTACTCAAGCTGAGTGAGGATTTCCCTCACTGGAGTTTTGGCTTTGTGTTTAACGGGATATTGAGGCTGAGTCTAGGGTGTAGATCTAATTGTTATTACATGGTAAGGAGAATCCTTATCCCAACCTACAAGGTTGCAGTATAGTGCAGGTGCCTGTGCTAAAGCCCAGTTGACAGTGTAGGCTTGTTTTACCGCTTCTGGAGCAAGATCAGAGAAAGAAGGCAAATTGACATCTTCCCATATAGGAGCTTACAGATGTGTTCTGAAGGCCAGTCCCTTTCAGCCAATAGGATATCACAACTAAGTTCATCCCAGAGTATTACACTAATGGTGTGCTCTAAGTTTCCCTAAATTTGGATATTTAAATCATAAACCCTGTCGGGTGGGAGAACACGCCCATCTACAGTTTAGACTGCAATAAAGTCTCTAGTTGCTGTCGCATCCAGATGATATTTTAGACTCTGGTGACATATCATGGCTTCTGCCGTGCTGTCCATCAGTGTCACGGCCCATGTCTTGTTCTTCAACAATGCTCTCAATTTTACTGGCAGTTTTAATTGAAAGTTCTGCCACCTTTTTCTTTTTAAACTGTGGCTTTTGTTGTGGGGACTTGGCTTCTTTTTTGTCTGAAGGCCACGGCGAGCCTTTCTTCTGTTTTCCGTAGTCAGGACATTGCTCTGACTGGCCCACTTTCTCGCTACTTCTATCCAGTGTGTCCTGAAAGGAACGAGAGGGACGTGAATCAGTATATCTGCTAAAAGCTTTTATATTCTCTCTATTTCTGAGATTATGGTGGTCATTACAACCCTGGCGGTCGGTGTTAAAGTAACGGTATGACTGACAACAGGCCGGCGGTAAAAGAATTGCAATTACGACCGTGGCGGAAACCGCCAACAAAGACAGCCACTTTAACACTCCGACCACCACGGTGGTACAAACAAACAGCTTGGCGGTCACCGCCAACAGACAGGCAGAAGACAAAGTAACACCCACAGTATCACAACCTACCAATGCGCCACCTTTTCCAGGGCGGATTCACCGCGGATATAAACACGTTGGAAACAGGATTTCGAAGGGAAAACACTCACCTCTACACACCCCACGAGGAACCAGGACACAATGGAGCTGGAACTCCAAATTCTCCCTGTGATAGTCTTCCTGCTCCTCTACCAGGAGCACGAACGCCGGCGGCGAAGACCACGGTGAGTACTGCACCTACGACACAGGGGATGGGGGAGGGACACACACACGTAACACCCCCACCTCCACCCTCACCCACTACAACACACTAATACATATTAATACATGATAGTTACACCCCACAACCCCCCTGGAAGAATGCAAAGACAAAATAAAATGAGTGTAACCATTGTAATATATTAAAATCAAGTAGGCAAAAATATATATATACACCATAAACAAAATATACACCAAGCATAGTAGTCCAGGTAGTGCTCTAATTAAGTCTGTGGAACACTGGGCCCACACGGTATGGGCAAGGCCTACATAAGATCCCTGACCATGACGGAGAGAACACTGCAGGGGCATCAGAGAGCAAGAAAACAGGCACCTCAGGAGGAGGGAAAGGGGGGGCACTTCAGCCGCTTGAGTGCACGACGCCAAATCCACGAGGGGGCCACATGCCCACTATTCAATCCTGGGGAGTGCAAAGCCACAGTCTCTCAAGTCTCTACAGTGGGTGGGTTGCCCACTGTTCAATCCTGGGGAGTGCAAAGCCACAGTCTCTCAAGTCTCTACAGTGGGTGGGTTGCCCACTGTTCCATCCTGGGGAGTGCAAAGCCACAGTCTCGCAAGTCTTTACAGTGGGTGGGTTGCCCACTGTTCAATCCTGTGGAATGCAAAGCCACAGTCTCTCAAGTCTCTACAGTGGGTGGCTTGCCCACTGTTCAATTCTGGGGAGTACAAAGCCACAGTCTCTGAAGTCTCTACAGTGGGTGGCTTGCCCACTTTTCCATCCTGGGGGAGTGCAAAGCCACAGTCTCTCAAGTCTCTACAGTGGGTGGGTTGCCCACTGTTCAATCCTGGGGAGTGCAAAGCCAAAGTCTCTCAAGCCTCTACAGTGGGTGGGTTACCCACTGTTCCATCCTGGGGAGTGCAAAGCCACAGTCTCTCAAGTCTCTACAGTGGGTGGGTTGCCCACTGCTTTATCCTGGGGAGTGCAAAGCTACAGTCTCTCATATGGATAACAGTCTCCACTGGTTCTGGAGGGGGCATTGTGCCCAGAGTGCTTCATCCTGCTAAGGACAGAGGTAGTGGATGTATCTCTCCACTGGTTCTGGAGGGGGCATTGTGCCCAGAGTGCTTCATCCTGCTAAAGACAGAGGTAGTGGTTATATCTCTCCACTGGTTCTGGAGGCGGCATTGTGCCCAGAGTGCTTCATCCTGCTCGTGACGGACTCAGTAGCGTCAGTGCCCTTGGCGCTCATGGGCCAGCGGTGCTTGAGGCGGTGGTGCCCTGTTCAGCGGTGCTTGGAGCGGCGGTGCCCTGTTCAGCGGTGCTTGAGGCGGCGGTGACCTGTTCAGCAGTGCTTGGAGCGGCGGTGCCCTGTTCAGCAGTGCTTGGAGTGGCGGTGCCCTGTTCAGCGGTGCTTGTAGCGGTGGTGCCCTGTTCAGCTGTGCTTGAGGCGGCAGTGCCCTGTTCAGCGGTGC
This sequence comes from Pleurodeles waltl, assembly GCF_031143425.1. NCBI lineage: Eukaryota > Metazoa > Chordata > Amphibia > Caudata > Salamandridae > Pleurodeles > Pleurodeles waltl. The sequence continues at coordinate 224,560,184 of NC_090450.1, read as the reverse complement.
TTGGAGCGGCGGTGCCCTGTTCAGTGGTGCTTGTAGCGGCGGTGCCCTGTTCAGCGGTGCTTGAGGTGGCGGTGCCCTGTTCAGCAGTGCTTGGAGCGGCAGTGCCCTGTTCAGCAGTGCTTGGAGCGGCGGTGCCCTGTTCTAGGTGTGCTTGGAGCGGCAGGCTCCTTTGCAGTGACTCAGCTGCTGGCGGTCCTCTCTCTCACAGCGGGGCTTGTGCTGGTGGTCCTCTCTAGGCCAGCGGGGCTTGTGCTGGCAGTCCTCTCTAGCCCAGCGGGGCTTGTGCTGGCGGTCCTCTCTGTCCCAGCGGGGCTTGCGCTGGCGGTCCGCTCTGTCCCAGCGGGGCTTGCGCTGGCGGTCCTCTCTGTCCTAGCGGGGCTTGTGCTGGCGGTCCTCTCTAGCCCAGCGGGGCTTGTGCTGGCGGTCCTCTCTAGCCCAGCGGGGCTTGCGCTGGCGGTCCTCTCTGGCCCAGTGGGGATGACGGCTGTGGCCTCCTGGGCAGCGGGGATGACAGCTGTGGCCTCCTGGGCAGCGGGGATGTTGGCTGTGGCTTCCTGGCCAGCGGGGATGACGGCTGTGGCCTCCTGGGCAGCGGGGATGACGGCTGTGGCCTCCTGGCCAGCGGGGATGATGGCTGTGGCCTCCTGGCCAGCGGGGATGACGGCTGTGCCCTCCTGGGCAGCGGGGATGATGGCGGTCTCCTCCGCCGTTCTGCTCTTCCCAGACTTTCCTGGTTTCTTGTGGCCCTTCCCCACCTTGGAAGGTGTCGCAGCTGACTCCACACTCCCACCGGGACCCCTGGGAACAGCTTTGGTGGCTGGAGTCTCCCCCCTCTCCCACCGGGCACTGGGCAACTTTTGATGCTTCACAGGTGGGGGACTGTCCGTGCTGTGGCTCCGTGCCACACTGGCTGCCCTGGTGGCCGGTGCACTCCAGATTCCGGTGACTACAGGCACCACCGGTCCCGGAGATGTTGTGGCTGAGGTGCTAGTTCGGGATCTAGGAGAGGGATGGGGTGGGGGAGGTGTTGGAAACAGGTCAAGGTTGGACAGGAAAAGTTTTTGGGAGACACTGGGACGGGTAGCTGGAGGGGGTTTGGGAGTCAAGGAAGAGGTTGTGGTTGGAGGAGGTGTTCGTTTGCTGACTTTGGGTGAAGGTGCATGCGCTGGAGGCTGTCGTGAGGTGGATGGCTGTTGGGTGGGTGTGTGCCTACGTTTGTGTATCTTGGGAGGTGGCATCACAGACACACTGGGAGAGGACACAGGGGACGTGTGAATGGTAGTGGGGGTGGTGACTGCACGTGAGCGGGGTGTAGTGGTGTGTGTGCTGGTGATGGCAGTAGTGGCTGTAGATGTAGGGCATGCAGGTGTGAGTGGAGACGAGACTGAGAGGGAGGAGGGAGACGAGGAGGAGGGGGACACAGTGGAGGCTTTGGATGTTGCAATGTCTGCATGTGTGTGATGCTTGCGTGAGTGCCTGTGGGATGTGTGGTGCTTATGTTTGCCTGAGCTTCCGTTGTGGGTTGACGTGTGTGCATCCTGGTCTGTAGGTGTGTTTGTGATAGGCTGGGGTACAGGGGATTGGGTCTGGGTGGAGGAAGTTGGAGGGGGGAGGCTAGACACAGGGACAATGGCTACCATCAGTGCTGAGGCCAGAGTCTGAAAAGCTCGCTGAAGGGCCGCCTGACCAGAATTAATGCCCTCCAGGAATGCATTGGTTTGTCGCAACTGCCTTTTGACACCCTGGATGGCATTCAAAATGGTAGACTGCCCAACAGTGAGGGACCTGAGGAGGTCAATGGCCTCCTCACTGAGGGCAGCAGGGGTGACTGGGGCAGGGGCTGAGGTGCCTGGGGCGAAGGTGATGTCCACCATCCCGGGTGAGCGGGCACAGGGCAAAGGCTGAGGGGCTGCTGGGAGGGCGGTGCTGGTAGGGGGGGTGGCGGCTGTACCTGTAAATGGGGGCACAGATGTTGCCGCCACCACAAGGGAGCTCCCATCAGAGGACGAGTCTGTGTTGCTGGTCTCAGCTCCTGTCCCCGCCGTGGAACTCCCCTCGCCCTCCATCCCACTGGTGAAGTCCGAGTCCGTAGTGTGGCCCTCCATGGCCTTGTGGGATGCAGCCCCCTCGTGCTCCGGTGCCACTGCTCCTCCGCCTGATGATGCTAATGCACACAAGAACAGGGAGACCACAAAAAGGGGGGGAACGACAGAAGAAAGACATGTTGAGTGCATGCATTACAGCTACCGTTGGCGGACACGACAGACACACAAGCCCCCTGCACTACGCCGCGCGCTTGGGCTCCACTGTTCAATTCCTGGGAAATGGCCTACTAGGCTATCTGCACACATGGATGACACAGGGGCATGACTAGGTGTACTTGGCCCACTACAGAGGTGGGGTGGGGTGCCACATGGCCTGCCTTACAGGGGGACCTTGCCTATAGAACTCGCCCTGGCCTAGGGAAAACCACAGCCCACCTCCCCCACCAAGACCCCTCCACTGCACGCAAAATCAGCAGGATGAGAGTGTACTCAGCCCCTTGTGGCTGCTGTGATGCCCTCAAGCGCCCATCTAACTCCGGGTACGCCACCGCCAGGATCCTGAACATCAGGGGGGTCATGGTGCGACGGGCACCCCTCCCAGGTTGGGAGGCCATCCCCAGCTGAGCCTCTGCCGTCTTCTTGCTCCAGCGGCAAATGTCCTCCCATCTTTTCCGGCAGTGGGTGCTCCGTCTGTGGTAGACCCCCAGGGCCCGCGATCCTTGGCGATGGCACGCCAAATATATCTTTTCTGGTGGGCACTGACCTACTTGAATTGTACAGGGGGAAGAGGAACTTATTACGAACTGCACCGTCACAGTCATTGGCCCCCATTCCTACCCTTGCCATGTGGCACATGCACTCACTGTCGTTTCATGCACGCCGCAATCTCCCCTCCCTTCTTACATCCACCCCACTCCACACAGGCATAGCCCATACAGTATGCTCCCAGTGTACTTACCTTTTTGTCTGGAGGTCCGTAGAGTAGCATGTACTGGGGGAGGACCCCGTCCACTAGTTTCTCCAACTCCTCCGATGTGAAGGCAGGGGCCCTTTCCCCAGACGCACGAGCCATTGTCTCTTCCAGACCGAGGTCACAGCAGCACTTGCAGTGTAGGTCCTCTCCTGTCGAAGATCAGGTATCGAGTGATTGAACAGATAGAAAATGGCAGTCACGTCCGTGGTGGTGCTTACGGTCACCGCCGGCGTACATCGTCATTGGCTCCTGGGACCCATAAGGTCCAATGTTAACCAGTGCAGCATTGCGCCGCGGTCTTCGACTGCCTACCGTGACGGTGTACAAAGCCAGCGCAGTTACCTCACATCCAATTGTCCCAATTTACAGGTCAGGCAGCCGTGATTTCAGGGGCCCACATGGCTTCATTTTTAACTGCGTCACACATACCTAGGCCTAGACTCAACACACATACAGGCCAGTTTTAGGATTATGATTCGTGTTCTGTGTAAGCTGTGGGTACGTACCTCTGAGTTGGTTGACTCTGTTGTCCTTCATAGGCACCGTCCGCTGGGACATGTGAGGAGATGGGGGCATCCTCTGGTGTACCGACCGCTGGTGGACCTGTCGACAATGGAGGAAAGACATGTGATCATCACCTACAGGCTTGACTGTGCCACAATCCTGGAACTGTGTACCCAGCTGGAGCCAGACCTGATGTCAGCTATCCGCCATCCCACAGGAATCCCCCCTCAAGTGCAGGTGCTATATCAGTGCTCCATTTACTTGCAAGTGGGTCATTTCAAACAACAGTGGCCATAGCATCAGGGATGTCCCAGCCTATGCTTTCCAACGTGTTCTCCAGAGTGTTGTCTGCCCTGCTGAAATACATGCGGAGCTACATTGTTTTCCCTCAGGTGGAGGATTTGCCTACAGTGAAAGGTGATTTCTATGCCCTGGGACATATCCCCAACATCATAGGTGCCATTGATGGGACCCATGTGGCTTTGGTCCCCCCGCGGGAGTGAACAGGTGTACAGAAACCGGAAGAGTTACCATTTCATGAACGTAAATATGGTATGTTTGGCTGACCAGTACATCTCCCATGTGAATGCCAAGTTCCCTGGCTCAGTGCATGACGCCTACATCCTGCGGAATAGCAGCATCCCTTATGTGATGGGTCAACTCCAGAGGCACCGGGTGTGGCTATTAGGTGAACACCTCGAAGCAAGACAGAGGGAATGGTTGTCTGGGTCTGAGGATATCCCTACAGGTTAGTGTGTGTCTAACAGTTGTCCCTCGCCATTTGCAGGTGACTCTGGTTATCCCAACCTGTCATGGCTACTGACCCCAGTGAGGAATCCCAGGACAAGGGCAGAGGAACGCTACAATGAGGCACATGGGCGTACACAGCGGATAATCGAGCGGACCTTCGGCCTCCTGAAGGCCAGGTTCAGGTGCCTCCATATGACAGGTGGATCCCTATCCTACTCACCAAAGAAGGCGTGCCAGATCATCGTGGCCTGCTGTATGCTTCACAACGTAGCTTTGCGACGACAGGTGCCTTTTCTGCAAGAGGATGGTCCAGATGGCGGTGTTGTTGCAGCTGTGGAGCCTGTGGACAATGAAGACGAGGAAGCAGAGGAAGAAGACATGGACAACAGGGACTCAGTGATCCAGCAATATTTCCAGTGAGACATAGTTAAGAATACAAACCAGCCTACTACATGTACTTTAACACTACTACCTCTCTACTGTCTGTCGTTTTCACCCAGTGTATGGTCACTGAGTTGTCACTTTCCCTTACGATTTCACAGATGTGTGTCCCATAGTGTGACTTCTGCTTTGATTCATCATGGACTACAGCTGTGTGACATAGGTATGTTGACATTACAAATGAAAGAGCTTTTTGCCACAGTAATTGCTAATACACTATTCCGAAATCACAGACTGACTCCAGATTGTTTTGTGCTTTAAGGGTGTTTATTTTAGTGCTTAATATTGGAGGGGGTAGCAAAATGGTGTGGGGTGATGGTGGAGGAATGTCCATGGCAGAGTCCAGTCTATTAGTCTCACAGGTGCATTGCCCAAATGGGCATAGGAAGTGGATCTGGGGCAGTTTAAGGATGGACAGGGTGACAAAGTGGAACAGAAGGATGACATTCAGGGTGGTCTCATTTCTTGGCAGGGGTCTTGGCATCGTTCTCTGTCTTTGTCCTGGATCTCAGGGACCGTTTCCGAGGTGGCCTCCCAGTTCCCCTGTGTTCCTGGGCCTCCGTCCCCGGACCGTGTGCCCACTGCCACTGCCCCCAGGTCCCTGTTGTTGTTGGGGTGGTGGGTTAGCCTGGGTTCCCTGTAGTGGTGGACACATTGCTGATTGACGTGTCCTGGGGACGGAGGTATGGGCCCGCTGGGTGGGTGATGTGCTGGTGTTTCCAGAGGGGGGAAGCACTGTAGTGGCCTGTGACTGTGTGATGGGAACCGACTGTCCCGAGGTCCCCGATGGGCCGGGCTGGTCATCTAGATCCAGCTGGACAGAGGTGCTGTCATCACTGTGGGCCTCTTCTGTTGGTGGTGTGGACATGTGTGGAACCTCCTGTCCGGTGATGTTGGGTAGGGGCCCTGTAAGGGTATAAAAGGATGTTTATTACATCTGTGTGTGGCATGGCGTGCAATGGGTGGGTGACCGTGTACCCCAGTGCTAGCATTCCTGTGTGGGACCTTGTGTGATGATGTTTTAGGGGGGTGTATGGGTATGTGCAGTGGACATGCTTTAGTGATGGGTGTCCATGCTTTGTTGTTGCATGCAGGGCTTGGTGTTCGGATGGGTGGTTTGTGATGTTGGGACATTTGTGAGGAGTGTGAGTGATGGGGTTGAGGGTGAGTTTAGGTGTATGTGATGGCATGCAGGGAGGGTGGGGGATATAATAGTTAAGATTTGACTTACCAGAGTCCATTCCTCCACCTACTCCTGCGTGGCCCTCAGGATGTAGAATCGCCAAGACCTGCTCCTCCCATGTTGTTAGTTGTGGGGGAGGAGGCGGGGGTCCGCTGCCAGTCCGCTGAACCACAAGGTGGTGTCTTGAGACCACAGAACGCACCTTTCCCCTTAGGTCGTTCCACCTCTTCCTGATGTCATCCCGATTTCTTTGGTGCTGTCCCACTGCGTTGACCCTGTCCACTATTCTGCGCCATAGCTCCATCTTCCTTGCAATGGAGGTGTGCTGCACCTGTGATCCGAATAGCTGTGGCTCTACCTGGACGATTTCCTCCCCATGACCCTGAGCTCCTCCTCCGAGAACCTGGGGTGTCTTTGTCGTGCCATGGTGGTGTGGGCGATGTGTGGGATGGTGTGTGGGGTGATAAGTGTGCTGATATGTAGTGGTGTGTTGTGTGAGGTGCGTGGAAGTTATTTGGGTGATGGTGTTGTGTGCTTGTGGATGCTAGTATTGTTGATGGTGGTGTCTCTCTCTGGCCTTCTCTTGGTAATGTTGGTCGTAGGGGTTTGTGGGTGATGTGGGTGTGTGTTTTATATTGTAATGGGTGTGTGGAAGTGGTGTGTGTATGTGTATCAGGTGTGTGTATTTCGAATTGTCCAATGTGGTGGTGTTTTGGAGATGTGTGTGTATTTTGAGCGCGGCGGTGTGTACTGCCAATGGAATACTGCGGTTGAAAGACCGCTGTGTGGATTCGTGGGTCGTGATAGTGTGGGCGTATTTCTGTTGGGGTGACGGTGTCGGTTTTGTTTTCGCCAGTTTATCACTGACCTTTGGTGTGGCGGACTTGTGTGGGTGTCTAAATATTGGCGGATTCCGTGCTGTGGGTCATAATAGCTGTGGCGGAATTGCGCTGTGGTTTGTTGGCGGTCTTCTGCACAGCGGTAAGCGACTTTTACCGCCAATGTTGTAATGACCGCCTATATCTCTTTTTAGAGTTCTCCGGGTGTGGAGAGTCTGCTTTCTGAGTTCATCAGACTTTAATTTACGTTTGTTTATCCTAGCACCTTTTAGAACCCCCCTGTCCCTGTTTGGTACCTTCCTTAGTGGTGGTACTCTGTGTCTCAGGCTTTTTTAGCTTGGCTTCCAAACTATCCCGTCCTGTACTAGTATAGGTATCGCAAATTATTTACGGTAGCTGTTTCTGCTGTTCCAAGTGTGGAATCTCTTGGAGTCGCTGGCGTATAGTCAATGCTACCACTTCCCCTTTAAGGTTACTGGGTATCATTGAGGAGACTGCGTTGAAGTTGGGCATTAATTTTATCCCCAAGTCTAGGGCTGGTGCAGCCCTGTGTTCGTTTGGAATTTGTTTTAACACTTCCGTTAAATTGGCAAGTGTTGGGGTACCATGCGTGGTAGTGTATATTTCAGTGAAGACTGTACCCCATTTGGTGCAGTCGTCCACTGAGGGAACCATTCTGAATGGCAAACACCTTGTGAGAATTCTATATTTTTTCTGTTGTCCCATATGGGGAAACCATATTCCAGCTGATTATTTTTCGGGGCTATTCAGAACGGGATTTCCTCTCATTCCGTGGGCACTTTGCCCATGATAGAATGTAGTGTTTGTGGATTTGTCCCACTAACAGCCAATTGGTATACAGCTGATTCTGGTGGTGCTGGACGCGCTGGTGAGGTGTTCAAAATTCGCATTACAAACTGAACAAGTCGTCTATATAATGTTACTAGCTCATTGTAAAGATAATGCAGATAAACTGCCTGCAAGTTTGGTACACCAGGGTATGGTGTATATGTGGCACACATTGGCCACAATGGCCCGTCATTACCTAAAGGACCTAATCTTAGGGGTTGTATTACTTGTGGTAGGGTGCCATTAAACCAGTTCTGATGTTCTTGATAATTATTTGTATGGTATTACAAGATACTGGCATGGTTGGTACCGTTGTGGAACATTTGCAATTCTGTATGTATGGAATGTGTATGTTGTAGAGTCTTCCTCAGCAAAGGTGACCCAGGAATAGAATGTTTCTGTTTGGTAAGCTTTATGAGCTTCTACTATGGATGTGACATCCCTGCCCTCATCTGTTAAGCCATGCGTTATTAGATGTAGTGTTAATGCATGTCTGACATTCTCAGAAATGTCTATGGCATTAGCCATAATATGAAATGGATAAAGAGATGGAACACCAAATGGGGAGAAAGTCCTTTTAAGAGTTCGAGCTCAAACAACCTACAACCTAGTTAGGTGCTCCCTGTTCAGCTGAGGAGGGCTATCCCAAACACCACCGACTTCTCTGTATAATGGAACTTAGAGTACCTGTTGTGTGTGAGACAGAGATACTCAGGGCATTCTTAAATTAGTGCCAAAACACCATCGTTGGTGGCATCATGTCGAAGATGGACTCTTGCTCTAGGCTAGACTGTTGGTTTAGGGATGACAGGACTTTTGTTTGTAGGCAACTAAGCCAATCCTACAACAAGTCACAACTGTCTGCCCAACACTTCTGGCTCACAAGCAGTACCTCACCAAAAACCCAAATAGTAAAAGGTGATTTGTGGCTGCCTTTACGCAGGGACTGAAGAGCGCAACATCTCAGGGGAGTCATGGTGAAACGGAGATTACCCTTTTCTCACATGAGCAACAAGTCTCATTCACACACAGGTAATAAAGGAAATGCAGTAAAGTTTCAATAGGTTTTATTAAGAAGACTGCAATCTACTGTAAAATGCATGAGCTGCAATGATTAGGATAATGAACAATGCAAGAAACAGAATTGTAAAAACGAGAGTCATGAATATAAAGACCCCACCATCTTGCAACAACATGAAATGGGAAATCAGTCCTAACACCCTAACATGGAGAACCTAATCTGTGACCTAAAGAGAGCTAGGTGTATTAAACCTAATCTGCCAGTACCATGTCCATTATAAGTACCCCCCAACCCTCGTTACCTTTGAATGAGGTCTCTATATCAGACTCCATGAGGACACAAAGGCTGGGTCTGCATCAAGGTGACGTGTAGCATAGCGTTGACTGCATCTGGTAGGAATCCCTTTGATAACCTTGTCTGCATGAGATGTATCTATCCAGATTTTGTACATCCCCTGACGCAGGTATGTTCACAAACAATAGATAAGAAGGCATGCTTGGGGCAGCAATTATATAAACAATTCCCTCCAAAAGTACATTATGTTCCTGTCACACATAAGTGGGAAACGTACATGATGTCAATGACTGCGTATATCACTTGTCTTTGATGCTGATAGTGACGCCTTCACAGAGTGGCACTGATAACATGAAATCAAAACATCTTCCTAGCTATGAACATAGCAGCCATGTTGGAAGAAATTATTAAATAAATGCGCTAAAATAGAGCAGGCTAAGTAGGTTAAAAGTCACTAGATCACCGGGGCAAAGACCTGCAAGCCAGACGGCTAAGCAAACTCCTGATTCCCAATAAAAGCTAAATGACATCCCACAAAAACATCCACGTTTCACTGATGATGAGTTGAGGGTCATGGTGGACAAAATTGTCAGGGTAGAGCCAGCCATACCTTTTTTTGGAGCATATGTCCAGCAAACATCAATAGCTAGGAAAATGGATTTATGGCAAAGGGTAGTCGATAGGGTGAATTCTGTAGGAAGTTACCCACGCACAAGGGACGACATCAGGAAGAGGTGGACTGACCTCAGGGGGAAGGTGCATTCCATGTCCGCCAGGCACCAGCTGGCAGTCCTCAAGACTGGCGGAGGACCGCCTTCTCCCCCCCCCTACTTTCACATCATGGGAGGAGAAGGTCTTGGACATCCTGCATCCTGACGACCTGAGAGGAATACCTGGGGGAGTGGAGTTGGGTAAGTCACCACAACATTCATGTCACCCAAAAGTTTAGTCTTGCGTGCTCCCCGATCACTTTTCCACACCCAAATAACAAAAACACACAGCACCCCTCTGTCCAAATGTCCAAATAACCCTCACTGGCATGCCACATGTCAACTAAAGTCACCTGTGGCAACTCACTTTGGGAATGGCATGTGAAGTACTGGGAACTGCAGCACTACAACTCCCAGAAGACACTGTTCTACCATTATCTTAAATTAAGATGTCTTGCATGTCAAACTTAAATTGAAAGTAGCCCATCCTGAATGTTCCACCATATAACAGTGCATGGCAATGACAGCAATGCAATGGCCCACTACCACTACCATACAGCTGTGAGTCCTTACAAAACTGCCCTTTAAGAAAAGCTTTATAACAATGTCATCTACCCGCCTGGGGGGGGCAACTTAATGACAAACTGGATGCACTTGCAGTACATCTAGACAGAGGCCAAGGTCACATGGGCACTCCTGTACTGTGTGTCAGCTCTGGCACAATTGTGCATTGTCAAGGTTTTAGTCGAATCAGTGATAACACACACCTTACTAGGAGAGAAACGTACATTGTCATGTCTTCACTCAGGCAAGATATGAGGGTATCAGCAGTCATTTAAACACCAGCATACTCCAATAGCTTGGAACATGGTGCATGCAATAGCTAATCTCTGTGTCCCACCTTTGTCTAGCAAAGATTTGGAAGCAGCTGTCATTGTCATGTCATCATGTAAAAGCAGTGTGTGCATCTCACATACCATGTTTGGTTCTCAAAGTTAAATATCACTTGTTGCATCACTTACAGCAACTTTGTATTCCACTTCTCCTACAGGTAACCTTGCCTTTCACAACATGGAGAGGACACCAGGGACAGCCACTATCTCTCTGGATAAAGGCCCCAGGGAGGAAAATACCCCTGGATGTTTGGACAATGAGGACGAAGCAGGCCCTTCAGGGATACCTGGTCAGTCAACAACTGTCAGCCTCACCCTGCCCACAACCACTCCTCCCAGCCCTGTTAGATCCACATCAGAGGCAACCATTTTCCCCCTAACCTGTGTCCCAAGGACAGTTTCTTCTAATGTGTGCACCTAGTACAGGTACCTGAGTCTCCCCTTGAAACCTCTGACAATGATGGTCCTGCCACCAGTGGGAGTGGGCCCACTGTCAGGCGCACAGGTGCCTGGAGGTAGGGTGCGTAGGGGGGATGGTGTGGGCAAGTGGATGGGGACTCGAAGGGACACAACTGACAAGTAGACCCTCACCTAAGTCTTGGAAGCCTAACAAAATTCACAAGGCTTGACAGGCCAGGTACTGACCATGATGAGGGAGATCAGACAGCTGCAGAGGGAAAACTACCAGGAAGCCATGCAGCAGTGGCAGGTACAAAATGCCATCCTGGCTTCCATTGCTGGGGTGCTGAGGGACATGAACAGTACCCTGAGTAGGTTTCACACCCAATAACAGGCCTCTTCCACCTCCAATGAAACATCATGCCCTTCTACAGCTGTGGCTGCTAGGGAAATGGAGGTCCTGCCAGGGGAAGGGAATGCCTCAGACGCCCCACACTCTGTAGCTGAAGAACCCTTCCCTCCGCAAACGGGGCGTCCACCCAGACATCATGGAGGAGCAGATGCCAAGATAAAATCCACTGCCAGGAAGTGAACCCCTACTGATTGTTTCACCTTGTGGCCCACAGATACATCCTGTTGACTGTTCTGAAATCTAACTACATTTTCCTATGGTGCAAGGACACTGGACTTGTTTTTTCCAAATTGGTGTAGCTGGTACTCTTATGATTTCATCCACAATGACTGAACCCTTCATCGTATACTTTGTGGTATTTCTGTTTCAAAACACTTATTTTTTTTGTTAACTCCCCAATAAATACCACTTAACCACATGTCCTGTGAAAGTGTGATGTATCAATCAGTCATGTATAACAACCATAGTAGCATGATGTACCTCTCTAATGTTCTACTTTTGTTATGGTTGTCACACATGTACTAGATAGCCTAGATACATATAGCATTGGGTTGTAACATAGACATGGCACAAATCACCTGGATTGTACATCCCCAAACATTTATTTGGAGAATGGCAATCAACACATAGCAAAGTACTGCTATGGACTTCAGTGCTGAACCTAAGCCATACACAATGGAAACTCTATTGTAACATCACATCACATACCTTGAGTAAGTTAAAGTATTGATTGATGAGATCTGCCCTGATGTCTCCAGCTTCATCCTCATCATGCTCATACTCACTTGGAAAATCTGCATTTCCACCCACAGGATCTGCTGGCTCCCCTCTTCTGGTATGAATGGTATTTGACGTCTCAGAGCAAAGTTATGGAGCATACAGCAGGCAACATCAATTTGACATTCTTGAAGGGTGAGTAGAGGTGGGTTCCTCCAGACTTTTCAAGGCTGCAAAATCTTGTCTTCAGGAGCCCAAAAGTCTACTCCACGACATGCCTTGTCCTTTTCTGGGCCTCATTAAAGTGGACTTCCCCTGGAGTGGTTGGATACACCACTGGTGTCAATAACCAAGGTCGGTTTGGGGAGGCAGAGTCCCCTGTAAGGTACAGTTACACCAATCCAAACATTATTCGTTGACATCAACATATATAGTAGCAGGTTCAGACACACATGCCATATATGTCTTACCAACCTGCCAGGCCTCTCCGTGTATAGTTGTGTCATCAGCAGTGGGGTTTTGCTATTCTGCATGACAAAGGCATCATGGACTGATCCAGGATACCTAGCACAAACTTGTGAAATGTGGAAGTCAGCCAAACACACCATTTGGACGTTGATGGAGTGGAAGCTTTTCCTGTTTCTATACACCTGTTCATTAGCCCATGGGGGAACCAAGGCTACATGGGTGCCAGATATGGCTCCAACCACATGTGGAATGTGTCCCAAAGCATAGACATCAGCTTTCACTGAACCAAGTACTCCCGTTAGGGAAATCTGATGTAGCTGTTTAAGTGTTTTAACAAAGCAGACAGTGCAGCCTTTAAGACCAGACTGAACATGGGCTGAGACATCCCTTCAGTTAGGGCCACTGTATTCTGAAATCACCCGGTGGCCAGGAAGTGTAGCACTGACATAACTTCCACAATGGGAGGTTTGCAATTTGGATTGCAAATGGAAGACATCAGATCTGGCTCCAACTGACAACAAAGATCCACGATTGTCTGCCTATCCAGCCAATATATCTGGATGACATGTCGCTCCTCCTTAGTCTGAAGGTCTGCTAGTGGATTGTACACTGGAGGTTGTCTTGCTCTCCTCATGCCAGGGTGACTATGTGGGACAACAAAAGAATGCATGTGAGTGACTCAATCTATACATCAGAAGTATGTCACATCAACGTCACTCATAAATGGAAATCATGTCACATGAAACATTGAAAAGGTATTCAGCACGTAGCTAGGAAATTTATGACTGAGCACTGCATTCAGGACCCCAAAAAGCCTGCATGTTCATCAAATGTAGAAACATGTCAGCGACAGTAAAAGTAGCATGAACCTAGTCGAAATGTAACACATGTTTGTTGGTCCTATACTATGTTTAGATTGTCAGTAGTATGTCAACAATACTAATTCACTTACATAACCCAGAAAAACTCTTTTTCACATCCTCTACTAATGACATGCACATTGACACTTGTAAATATATAGCCAGCACTTTACACATGATTATAGATTTGATTTTTTAGTAAGTGACGCACCTTTCATTACATCAGCATACATATATGAGCCTTAAAATGGCAGCTTCCTGACCTACTGTATCGGACATCAGGAAGTGACATGACTCCTCTGGCGGATGCTGTCATGCTGGTAGGCGGTTACAACCACGGTGGACATTGCCATTGGAATACATTGATGCCCTTGGGGGAAATGGGCCAATGGCAATGTCCGCCAGCGGTGAAGGTCCTGTACGTGGTGGATGTGCCTGCCATTTACTGTAGTATCCCTCCACTACCTGATCTGCTGTGTACTGCCTCTGGGAGCAATCATGCCGGGTCCTGCAGGTGATAGGACCCCTGCCTTCACTCCAGAAGAGCTAGACAAACTTTTGGAGGAATTCCTACCCCTGTATGAACAGCTATATGGTGCCTTAGAGGAGCAGGTGAGTCAAATGCAAAACCTATGCGTGAAAGGTAGAGTGACTGATGATGTAGTTGAAATGTGCAGGAATGAAGGAATGAGCTATTTTGTGTGGGTAGATGGCCATGTGCAGATGTGCAAAGAAAGATTATTAGGCTTGATACATTGTAGGTAGTGTGTGATGTATATAGCCTAATGCACAAAAATACATTACAACATTCACATTAATGGTGGTGTGACAAATGTTTGTTGCCCAATACCATTTTAAAGACATTCTTGTGGTCTGGTCATATGTTTCTAGCCAACACCTGGTACTGGTTATGCATGTTGTATAGCTGACTCCACTTCACACATGGCCTGACTGCAGATGGAAACTTGCAAACAAGTTTGAAGTGTGTATAAGGGCATGTTTAGCTCATCGCACTAATTTAAGTTTTCTCCCTACTTATTTTGGAATGATGCATGTGGGTATGACTCTCTCCTTTTGCCTGTGTCATCCATGCAGGTCAACACCCATCAAAAAACAGGGATCTGGTGAAGCCATCGCCAAGAAAGTGAGGACCCTGGCGGTCAATTGCTGGCAGAGCACCCACTGTAGGAAGCGGTGGGAAGACCTGATACACTAGGCTCGGAAGACCGCAGAGGCCCAGCCGTGGATGTCCTTCCAAGAAAGAAGGGGTGCCCATCGGACCTTAACTCCTCTAATGGCCTTCATATTAGCAATGGCCTACCCTGAGTTGGCTGGGCATTTGAGGGCAGCACAGCAGCCACAAAGGGGTAAGTACATACGTAACACATTGACATCCCTCTGCCAGGTTAGTGTATGATGTGAAAGATTCTAAGCCGTGACAATGTTGTAAGTTTAAAAGGTAGAAGATCTCCTAGGATAATACAGATGTACAGTCAGAAACATTGGTACAGAGGTGTGCACATTCTACTGTGTAGGGGAACGTCACTCACCTATGCCATCCCTTCTGTACAAAGGCATATATATTGATGCTCATGTGACTGTGTCATATGTGTACCACTACACTGCTTTAAATGCCCTGCTGATTGATCCTTGCCACCTCCAGATCTAGACTCCCAATATCCTGATGGTAAGTAGTCCTGGTCTTTGCCCTCTGTCCATTCCAATGCCCCTTGACCCATCTCTATGTGCACCATAGAGTCTGACAAGTTCAAAATAGTCCTACTATTCTAGAGATTTCAAATGAGTATCAACATATTGTGAGGCTGTAATCTCAATCTGACATTTCACATGCCATACTTGCTACACTTACTCAGTGTTGTTAGGAGGTGTCCCCATTGTTAAGTGTGGACTATACACTGGCACTTGTAATGTGACATAAGATTAGATATCCTCATGTTAGAAACCATGGTGATGTTACTAGACTCCTACTACAACCCATATCGTTGATATTTGCCAACATTATGTGTACAATGTTATTTTCTGACATATGTCAACATTGTGATGCAACTTCGACATACTTACTCTTGCTATTGTGGATATGTTTTGAAGACTTTTTGTATGAAAACCAATTGTGTGCACTGACTTGTTTGTGTTGCAGGTGTGGTAGTTCACATTCACATGCTGGTGGAATGGTATGCGTAGTCAGTCATTTCTTTTGCCTCAAGGTGTATGTCTCTATCATTGTAACCTCAGAAGTGGTTTATGGCATTGAGATTTCCTATACTGATGTAAGATTACTCATTTCTGAAGTGTAGATAGTGATGTTGCCACTTAAATAATGGCCTATTGATGTTGCCACTGAATAGTTGAACTGTATGTGCCCTTAATGCACATGACAGGTGTCCATTGTCATTGAGATGTAGATATGCTACCCGTGGGTGTCTGAGGGTAATTCCAATGTGCTAACTAGGGCCCTATCAGTGTACATGACTTATCTTTAAGGTGGTGAATGACTAAGATGAGTAGGTTCACAAAGTCTGTTTAACTTTGTTCTACAACACTGTTGGTACATGTGTTTTTGATATGGGTTAAGACTATCATACTCTAAATTCAGATATGCCAAATAGGGTATGTGCATGTGCGCATTTTTCAGTTGTGAAGGTTGTAAACACTGTGACATAAAATGTTTTTGGCTTAGATGGAACATGCTGTCTTGTGTTTGACATTTGATGAGCTTCCTTTCCTGGAACATGACATCAGGTCATGTTATAAGAATGTGTGGTGTTATGTGAAGGTCAATGTTTCCACAATTTCCCATAGCTTGGTTATTGTTTTACAATGTTGATGTGGATAGGGACCCACATTCATGCTGCCAAGTCAGCTTAGGATGGAATGGTTAGTGTGATAGCTGTATTGATAAGATGGTATTGTTTGTGTGAGATAGATGTCTTATGTGGTGTGTGAGATAGTTGTCACAGAAGGGTGTGGATTGAATATTGTTGTGACATGATGTTGGCACTAACATGGTTTTACCTGGGGGTGTAGTACACCTAAATGTAATGTTAGTGATGTGTATAGTGTGATGTAAGTGATTTAAAAGAATGTGATGAACCTACCTCTTTCTCTCTGTTTACCAGCATCGGCAGATGAAGGAGATGGGGCACAGCTGAGTGAGGAAGCTGCTGGCCACGTGACCCCAAGTCATGATACCATCAACAGTGAGGGACCCAGTAGCCCAGAGGGCAAGGAGAGTGCCACGGGGAAGACAGGATCCACATCATCATCTTCAGAATCCTCCTCCAGTGGACACTCCCTGGCAGTGGCGGACCCATCTAGGACCACCCCAGCACCCACAGCACCATCTCTGTCGGCCACCCCCAATTCTACCAACGCCCTCCCTGTAGCTTCCATCCAGTTGGCCATGCCCCTTCACCCAAAAGGGTCGACATCTCCTTTGCTGCAGCCACCTCTGCCCCAGCCCCTGTTAGCCCTGCTGCCCTCAGTGAAGAGGCTATTGTCCTCCTGAGGTTGATCTCTGTTGATCAGTTGACCATCGTGGATGCCATCCAGGGACTGACAACTCAAATACAACAGAGTAATGCATTCCTGAAGCAGTGCCTACAGGGATCCTTTCAGGCTTTGATCTCCACAATGACGGTAGCCAGTCACCCTTTGTCTACGATCCCCCCTCCACCTACTTCTTCCCAATCCCAAACCCCTCTTCCCAAACCTAGCCAAAGCACACAAACAGAAAGGCTTGCATCCACATCAGTATCCGTGGGTAGCTCAGACAAACGCAAGCACCACAAGACGCACCACCGGTATACACACAAGCAACATACACCTGCACACACAGCAACAGTTGCAACCTGCCCTGATACCCCCACCACTCCCAGCATCATAGACAGCACACAACACCTCTACAGACACCACACCAGCATTCACAGATCCAGCCACTACACCTATTCTACCTACAGACAGCACCACAGCAGATCCTCAGACATACACCCATCACCACACCCCTAGACACCACAACTACCTACACTCCTACATGCAGCATATTAACCATACCTGCAGTCACCACCCCAACAAACACCCACCCACCATGGCTTCCCCCAGCAGCACCACCCCCTCAGCCAAAGACACATAAACACCCTCACTCACCCACCCAACAGACACCCACCACCACAAGCATACCTCCCACAAACATGCACCCAAGACATGCACACCGACATCTCAGACAACCATTCCCTCTCCCTCATCACCCAAACCCTTTTGCTATGACCGCCCCCATGTGTCTAAGAAATCTTTCCTCATGGAGTTTGCCCTTTCCCTACTCCTCTCCTCCTGTAAGCCCCCTAAATGTTCTATTTCCCTCCCCCAAGTCTGTCTCTTCCGTCTACAAGGCCTCCCCTGTCCCCCCTGCCATGCCCCTCCCCCACCAAATCCCAACTGTCCCCACCTCCCCACAAGCCTAAACACTAATCCCCCCTATCAAAACAAATTCCAAGCCTCGGCGAGCAGGAGCAGTGGGAGGACGTCTAGTTGTGGTTCCATGGCTGCTCAGGATGAGTATGGCTTCCTGAAGGTGAGTGTCTCCTTTTATAGGTTTATCTCCGCCTGGGTTTCCGTGGTGTTGCGACTGCGGCACAAACCTTGTCGGTGTGTAGCCACGTAATCTGTCTGGGATAAAAATGGTCTCTGCCAGCCAACAGGTGCCTTCCGTCATCTGTGGCGGTCTGACCGCAGTGGTGATACTGGTGGTGCTTTGGCTGTATTCTGTTAGGAATACTGCAATAGTCATAATTTGGCAGTCTTCGCTACCAGCCTGTTGGCGATTTGACTGCCACTGCCAACATTGCGATCCTGGGACCACCAAAGTCGTAATGAGGCCCTTAGTGTTGTGTCATGTACATTTGAAACACATGGCATATAGTACTACTTGTCTTTTTGTGACAATGCCAGATACAATCTGACCCACACATACATTGTATTTGGCCCAATACAGCCAAAGACATATATTCATTTACATTTACATTACTGTAGGTCATGTACACAAATGTGAATACACTCTGTTGCCTTGTTTGAACACTGGACCATTATTATCTGTGCTCTATATTGCTTAGATCACGTGTCTCCAACCAGCTGATCACAAGCTACCAATAGCTCACAGAAACATTCTAAGTAGCTCACAGCATTGAATTCATTTTTGAAATAAGCTCAGGGTCACAGTTTCCTTTTAAAGTGAAGGGAAGGCTGTCTTAATTGTACATCATTATAATCAGGCTGCAGATAGCAGGGACTAATAAGGAGCAGCGCTGGAGTTATATTTATGAACTGAAGCACGGAGGTATTTAACTCTTAAATAAAAGTCTCTTTCAACTCAGTATGGAGTGTTAGAGCAAAATGATGTTGCTAATGCTTTTAAATGGGAAAAAATTAAAATGAAGAGTTAACATAATGATTAAGTTAACTCTTCATTAAGTGAATGTTTTTCCACTTTCAATTATATTTAACTCACTTTAAATTCCTCTTATATAAACAAATGGCTGCATTTTTCTGTTATAAATATGGTGCAGTGTCTATACGTGTGAGGCAATGGGTTTTGCACATCAAATCTGCCCGGATTTTTTATTTTTTGATCACCAGGTTGATGACCTTTTTAATGTGGGTGAGCCTCATATTCTGTGACTCACCTACGGTAAACTCACAGTAAATAAACTACTTGTGATTACCACCAGTGTCAAGATTTTAAGATATAACTACAACACAGCAAGAGTAAGGGGCGCTTAGCTGGTTACAGTCTAGTAACTGCACACAGGTAGCCGGGTGCAGAGAGGACACTGCAGGATTTGATATTGACCTGGGGTAGGCCTCATAGTGCTAGTGCACATACATAAAGAAAGTCAGTGTGGTTTACTGTTTTGTCTGCAATGAAGCTCCTTTGTACACCTATGGAGGAGACTGCCTTAGCATGCAGTTCCAAGAAGATATCTCTACAGCTAATGGACCATCAAGAGTTGTCCTATTTCTCTGGCTCATCTCAGGATCAGGGCACAGCATTTTTGTCACCCTGCTGTGCCAAGTTAGTTACATTTAACTCAAGCAGCAGGAACAAATGCCTCTCTACACAGAAGAAGCAATTAAAAGTACTTCACTCAGCTCCTGAGGAGGAAAGAGGTGAGATAGAAGGATCTGCATCATCAATCAGCTGTCACACTATGTCAGGGGCGTGCTAGCCCAAGCTCACTGAACAAAGGAGGGAGCCGAGACCTCTGGAGCCCACAGAGTAGGGAGGTCTCAATTTGAAGATTTAGTGGGAAGGGAGTGATGTAAGCAAGGGGCTGATATAAGGCCCTCAGAGGGGATATAATTAGTGACTCCTGGGCGAAGCCATCTTGAATCGTCCCAGCATGCTGTGCAGAACAGTTGGGACAGGGGCTGAGCGGTCATGTGGCACCCCAGGATAGGTCAGAGGTGCCTCACTTCGGGAACCTTCTGCCCCCACTTAAAAAGTATTGCACAAGGGGAAGTGTTCTCTCGTGGCTGTATTTTTCTGCTTAACACTGGAACTGGAGGCGGCAGCCATGGACAACTGGAAGGAACCCCTTATATCCATCTGGACTAAGGACTATGACTACTGTTGACTGCAGGATCAGTGGGGCTCTCCCCAGGACCAAGGAAGCAGGACCCATTACACCCCCTGAGGAGTAGTTGAGGAAGGAACTGGATTTTTTTTTACCAAGAAGGGGAGAAACACCAGAGAAGGAAAAAGGAGAAAGGCCGGCACAGAGAGCCAGTGAAACCAGCTGCCTGAAAAAATTGCCACCTTGGAGTCCAGGAGGTCTGAGGAAAGTGCTCCAGGATGTAAGGACCAGCCATCAGAAGGAAAATGAACCCAAGAACAAACAAACAGGGTCCTAGATATAAGCAGGAGAAGGATTTTCACTTTGACCACCCAGAGTGTGTGGAGCTTTGTTGCTGGGTGATTTCCTATCTTTGGTGTGGGCCACAGCCCACGGGGTGCTGCAAGGAGTAAATTGTAATTTCTTCCAAGGGAGGGAGCATGCATGGAGCCCCCTCCCCAGAGATAAGAAGGTCCAGGGACCCCAACCCTAGGGATGGATATCATCAGTGGAGGCCCGGGACCCCCAACTCCCGGCTTCATACTGCCAAAAGGGAAGAAGAGTGCATTTGTTCCCAAACAAAGAAAAAGGACACACCTGGGATCCCAACTCTGTGCCCTGACCTCCCCCCCGGACATGAGAATTGCTGACACAACCCCTCAAAATATGGGGGGGGGGGGGTCTGCCCCACTCCCTGTTCTTGGGGGAGTGGGCACCTACCACAAGAAGCAGTGCCTTGCCCACAGCAGTGGGCAGGGAAACAGAACTACAGGGTACTCCTTCAGCACAGAGAAGTGCAGTTGTGCATGGAGCCGGTGAGGCAGCCAAGGGTGGGCTCACTAGGCTGACAGAATACTTGGAGACTGGCGGGGTGCCTGGGTGGGACCAGGCACCCCTAAAAAAAAAAAAATGGAAAGGAAGAAAAACACAAGGACACATCGTGTGACGAAGCCATGCCAGAAATCAGCGGCTAGATGCTCATCAATTATTCAAGCTACCAAGGGCGCATCTCATAAAGCCCTGCAGGGCTGATTACTGACAAGTTGATGGTGGCCCCAGGATGTCAGTGGTCCATCAGGGACAGAAAAAGAGAGCTGGGAGGTCCAGGAGTGCAGCAGCTCTCCCTTCCAATGAAATTAATGGTTCTTTTGAAAGGACACACTAAGTGAGATGGGTCAAATATAGGAAGACCACCATAGCCTTTCTTTGTTGGTTCACGGCTTGAGCTTGATCCTTATAGCTGAGAGTGCAGTGCTCTCTAGTGGCTCCATTTATGGCTACAGGTTTTAGAAGCTGTTAAAAAACACAGACACATGGTACAAGTTGAAAATGCTTTATTTAAAGATGTCTGTCAGGACTGGAAATGCTTTATTGAAAGTGTTCTTTATGGCTATTTGGCAATGCTTTCTTTCAAAGTGTTCTGCACCATGCAATCAAACATTGCTTTATGCAAAGATGTCAATGCAAACCTTCAATTAAAGGGGTCTTAATGCTGATAGTCGTTCAAATTCTTGATAGGCTGCACTGTTTGTTACTGAAGATGAAAGAACCTTATTGCAAACATTCATCCTAGTCACTGATCTTGGTTTAACCATAATGTGTTTGCTCACTACGCCAGCCTAGTTTCGATTCAACTATATGCAAATCATTCTTGATTCTGCTTCCCCTAGCAACAGTCCTGCCTGAACAGCCAGGTCAGGTCCCGTGCTCACTGTGTCACTGGATTCAAGCTGGCCTGTCTGATGAGAGGTGATGCCCCGAAACAGGTGCCAGGATGCATGTTTCCGTTTCAGAGTGGACCTGGCCTGGCAGTTTGGGCTGGACTATTCCCATGGGAAGCAGGATCAAGACTGATTTGCATATGGCTGGGTCCATACTTGGATTGTGAGCAACAAAACAATGGATTAAACCCAGTTGTGTGACTGGGGGTGTATGTTTGCATTGTTCAGCCATCCGTCCATCATCTGTTTTTATTGCTTGTGTCGTCCTAAGAGGGAAAGGTATGTCCAGTTGTGGCTCCCATGCTCACTGTGCCACTGGATTTAAACTAGCCTGGTTGATACTGGCTGATACCACAAAACTGGTCCCAGGATTCTTGTTTCCAGTCCAGGGAGGACCTGGCCTGGCAGTTCTGACTGGACTGTTCCCATGGGGAGCAGAGTCAAGACTGATATGCATTTGGCTGGGTCCAATCTGGGGTGGTATGGTGAGCAAACAAACAGTGGATAAAACCCAGATCTGTTAATGGGGGTGAATGTATACATTGTTCTGCATTCTGTCCATAATCTATTTTTTTGCTTTTGGTTAACTATAAGTCAGAAGGGGATTCTATGCTTTATTGCTGCTAACAGAGAGATGTTATTACTAGTACAGTAGGCACATTCTTGCAATGCGTGACTATTCTTAATAAATGCAGTAAAAGGAGTGAAGTATTACTGTGACCTATTACAATGTGACCTGTGACAATGTTGACCTAATGCCACTGACACCACAAAATATGGTTATGGGTCAAATCATACATGAATGGGAGTGTCCTGTGAATCAGGGGGTCAAATGTAAAGTTACCAAAGGTATTTCCACCAGCCGTACATATATTTGTAAATTACTTTGCATTATTGAAACGTGTGTCTGTCTGTGTGTCATAAGGGCACTTTTACTTTTCTAAATGAAAAGCACAGACTAGACAATTATTTATTTAGTGTTGCTATTGCGTGCCAGCAAATGGTGATTACTAGTCCACATCACCTTCCTTAAGTAGGCCTCGGACTGCTCTGGTCCACTACCCTGACAGAGTCAAGCGCTACAATTGGTGTTCGATTCTCAGTGGAGGGTGAATGCGGACCTATTACTTGTCCAGGCCACACAACTATTGGCCTCGCAATAGGTAATTGGGTGCAAGATGCCTACTGGTGGTAAATGCAAAATTGAAACAGTAGAAAATGTAAATGATGTATTTTATGGAATCCAATTAAGAATAAAGTTAACCCTTCAGGCCAATTTTCTCCCACTTCAAGACCACCAGTATTTTCTTTAAATCATAGTACCTGGCTCCATTAATATTAGGCTTAAAGTCAATGAAGTGGGGTGGAGGGGTGTTTGGTAATATTGCACAAGTGGCTTGGCCTTCAATAGCTCACTATGATTTTCACTGATCAGAAGTAGCTCTCACTACAGAAAAGGTTAGAGACCCTTGACTTAGATTACCTTTGTTCATATTGCCGCACTAAGGTTATGTGTGCTATATTTTTGAAGCAACATATACAATATTGAGAACTTGGGTATACCAATGTAGGACATAACTTGTTTACACAGTTGGAGGGTTGATGGAATTACAGTCATGTACAGACGTGTCCTGAAAACTATTTTTATGAGCCTGTGTGTAAACATTTTTTCAATGAGTAGGACCTTGGTTTGCCATGACACACAGGTAATGCTATATTATTGCATGGGTTTGTGTCATTCTTACAGTGCTACAACAGTGAGCCTTGCTTTGCCCATGTGTCTCCCAAGGTGATAGGAGAAGCTAGAAAAGAGTTTAGTGTGATTTTGCACACCAGGCAAACCAACTTGTGAATGGTCTTAAATGGGTGTGTACATAACTTTCACACTAGGTAGGATGTTTCTGTGCACTTACCTGACATTTGGGGCTGGAAGACATTCAATGGGTGGATTATATCCATTCACTACCACAAACTCAATGTCTTGAACACATTGCCAGACTCAATGCACCTAATAACTATGTGAATGCATGTAAATGGTGTGGATTCCAGAGCTTGACATAACACTGTGATACATCGTTTATACTCAGAGTTATTTTGTCTATCTATTTGAACTTCTGTCTGCCCTCACACGAGGTGAGAGGACCAAGGATTTAAACCCTATTTTTAATTAGGATTTTATCACCTAATGCCAATAAGGAGTTATTAGTGAACCGTAACACAGACACCCATGCACTATGGTGCAAGGGATCCTGTGTGTTGGTAGACTGCACACTATGCCCACGAACATGGCTAAGCAATGAATGCCCATATCTTTGCAGACATGGTGGGTGTGTCCTCTCTCACTTTGACGTAACACAGTACAACAACTTTGTTTGTTGGCCTGCCTTGCATAAGAGTAGTACATTTTATCCTTAATGTTACAAAACTGGCTTTCTGATTGGTTCTGTTCCACCCACTATATGTACATCTATCACTTTATTGATGGTATATTTGGATGCTGTCCAATGTCTTTCTGACCGACATTGTCAGAAGCATAAAAAGCTGCAGGCGTCATAGCTTTGGTTTGCATCCATTATCTTTATTTCCACCATGCATCAAAGGTATCTCAGCCCTTGTCACTCATATTTATTTATATGTCAGCCCCCATTGCCCAACCTGATATGTATTTAATGTTGATGTTAGCAGCCACAGACTTAGGGCCAGATTTAATTGAAATGACGGTGCGCTGAGCCAAATTTGGCAGCGTCGTGCACCCTCATTTCCGATACGCAGGGATGCACTGTATTTACTAGAATACGGCGCACCCCTATGAATGCACCACACATAGACAGAGCAAAAAATGAGGAGAAATGAAAGCAGTTCTCCTTGTTGTGCAACTCTTATGCCACCCCTGGGTTGCATTAGATTTTGGCACTGCCTCAGGTTTACGAAAACTTGCAAATCTGAGGCAGCGTCAAAATGCAATGGGTGTTGCTGTGGTATGACCTCAGAAACACCCATTACACGCCCCCTCCACGTAAAGTGCTGCATGTGAAGGGGCCACATCTCAAGGTGGCATTAAGCCACAAAATGAGCCTTAATGTCACTTTGTAAATACGCGAGGGCATAGTACCACTGGAGCATCACGTAAAGTGACGCTTCGGTGGCGCTCTTCATTATGCAGCTTAGGTTGCACATTGTGTTATGACGTTCATAATGTTCACGTGATATGTTTACTGCTTCTAATCTATACTGCGTGATTTCTCATGAGACTTTGGCAAATATTGGCAACCTTCTTGTGCTTGGCCAATTTAAATCACACCCAAGTAGCAACGCGTGCTTTGCCTCAAGAGTCCTGCTTGGGAAAACACTCACATGCAGTTCCTCAATTCATGATTCCGCCTTGGCCCAAGCGTTATCTTCACTTAAGCGGAAGTTTTCACCTTGCATCAGCTACATCTTCGTCCATCCTGGCTGATTTCTCACTCCAGTCACACCTGCAAGAAAGAAACAAAAAGAACAACCAATAAGTAAGATCTTACCAACAACTTCAGCTACAGAATCAAGGTAACAATTTCTTGACCAGAAAGTTAGTATGTGATTTGTAATTGCTACAAGAAGGCTAGAAGTTAAAAAATAATGATTCTAGCAAGTCACTTTTTACCAAAGGCTATATAGTTTCAATAGTTACAACAGGGAAAGACTGTCCTGAAGAATCTGGTGATACAAACTATCTAACAAACTGTGGCGGTGTGACGATACATCGCAAAAGTATGAACCTACGGATTTGAAGAGAAGATTCACAAGAACTCACAGTTTAAGTTAAATTACAGTGCTTCATGAGGTGATTTAATGAATGCACTGAAAGGTATATTTTGACAAAAGAAGGATTGTTTTGGCTGGTATCTCTGGAAAGAAACACATGCCTTAAGCTGTAAGTTCTCTGTTTCAGATAATTACTATGCAACCCCATCCAAGAAGGATTCAGGGAAGCCTTTTGTCCTTTCAACAGTTAGCAGATAGTTCCAATGAAAACACCACAGTGTAAAACATAAGCTTCAGTGGATAAGGGAATTCAGCAGAATTGGCTTAGAACATATGAGTGATCATATCCTTTACCTTTAAGGTCAGCAACAGAAGACCAAGGATGGGGGAATAAAACCACAATGAATACCCTCTTCACCAAACTTATCCATTAATCCAAGTTATCATTTGAAATCGTAGAAGGACTGCTAGGGCACTGAGGAGGTGGGTCTCCATCGTCTATGCAATGCTGTGTTGTCAATTCCCAAGGTAAGAATTGTATTCCTAAGTCTGTCACTCTTAGGAATGATTAGTTTTGCAATTTGACCGACCAATCGGTAGCCCATTTCCGTATCTTTCATTCTCGAAACACTTATTGATGGTGTTGTGGCTAAATACATGAGCATCATGGGCACTTCGCTAAGACATTGGTGAAGAGTCCCTTGTGGCCCATAATTGCCTAAATGATTGTGGTTCCAACCATGGAAAATATGTTCAGCAGCTACAGGTGGCACCAATAGCACATGGGTGCAATCAATTGCACCAAGCACATGAGGGAATCCCACACTGTCATAAAAAGCTTGCTTGGTGGCTAGTTGTTGTTGGATGTTTTTTGTGTACTGTGGTATAAGCTTGATAATGGCATTGAACACAGATGGCAGAAATGCATAATAGGTGGCATGTGATTGGCTAGTCAATATTGCAGATGTCTACTGGAATGAGCCAGAGCCCAACATGTGTAGTACAGCCATCAATGTTACATGGGGTGGGATGGCCTGTTTCCCTCTTTTGCTGGTTGAAGACTTAAAGAGATCTTCTGCAACAACTCCAGAATGCTCTCCTTGAGTCTGTTTAGCTAAATTGATTCCTCTTCCCTAAGATCAATGTTTGAATATGCACTCCTTCCTCCTTCTCTGACACTGCTGTCATCTTGCACCAACTTTCAGTTGCAAAATAAGTACCTCTATGGCATAGATGAACTTCCCAGCGAGTTTTGTGATTGAGAGTTTTTTATACTGAAGCCTGTGCATTGTGTTGTGTGCCTACATTGCATTGCATTTTGACACATTGCAGTTGTTGTGTTCCACTGATGGTGCATTGTGGAACTACATTGTTTCATAAATGTATCCTATGGGTTTTCATTGCTATTTTTTGTCCCTTAAAAAGAGTCTTATATCTGGATATTGTCATAGCAGTCAAACCAAATGGTCTCCACATATTTATGCATAGGTGGTGAGTGTGGTATCCAGATTGCTTGCTTAGAGACAAAAACATATCTTGAGATATTTTCTGCAGGGGTATAGATATCACTTGTAAAGCATGTATGCAGTGCTGTGGTCCAGGGCCTGCAAGGTTCAAATTGCACCTCAATTAAGTATTTTTTTTCTGCTCAATGGGGGTGCAGGGATATCTATTTTTATGTCCAGCTACAGGCAGCTTTAACTGTTTAGAGGACCTCATTTTTTCAATTCCTCAAAAATTTACATAAGTACAGAGAGAATGGGTTTTGGGTCACTGCTTTGAAGCCATTGGCTTCCATGTTTTTTTCATAACTTAATATTGCTCAGATGTGATGCACATGATATTTTATAGATACATTATTGCATTTATATCCCAATTAGGTTTTGGTAATACAGCATCAGAAATATTTTTTTAACCAGACCCACTGACAAAATGACATTGTACTGATTGAAGCTTTTTGTTTAGGAAGTGCCTGTTGTCTGAGATATGTCTGTTGTCCAGATCACCCAGTCCATCATAAAGACAAAGTTCTATTCACTGGTAGCCACTGTGATGTTATTTGTTTTAGTTTGCTGCACTGTATGTATGTATTTATGTATGTATGTATGTGATATGTCTATAGCTCAAAACTATCCAAAAGGCAACAGAGCACTGTATAGGGTCAAAGACAAGCAAAAAGTCAGCAAGTAAAAGGAGAGGTAACTGGGTTCTGGGTGGGTTATGCCCTGATATGTAGTGTTGTTTAACCGGAGGTCACCCAACACCGCAGGGGCGTGCTCATTAGACAGGCCGTAGCTGTCCTAGCACCCACCAGTGGGATGCCCCCGTAAACCCGTCTGGCAGGGATAGTAGCGGAAGCACATCCGCTGCCACCCCGGATCCTCACCCCAACAGCATTTAATGACGTCAGCACACACCGCGTCGCCCCTGACGTGGTGGAAGCCATTTGCTTCCAGTGCATCGTTGGCAAGAGTGGCAAGTTTCTCCTGGGCAGGGTTTTTTTTTTTATTTATTTATTTTTACAAATGAAGCATCAGAGGTAAGGAAATACCTTAGATGTCTCTTATAGCAATCATGCTGCTAGAAAGTGCTGTGATCGGGCAGTAGAAATGCTCACTCTACACCAGGGATTTTTTTTTTTGTGTAATGTAGGGGAGTGGCCCCTTTGGCAAGGGTCGCTCCCCTTTGAGGGGCTTTCATTTTGGCCCTTTTTGCCCCCTTTGGGGGCAGATCGGTCTCTTCATGTTAGGCCCATCTGCCCCCAAGGGGGGCAGAAAACACTAGGTGCAGGGATAATTTGTGGCTAGTTTTCCTTGTTTTGGGGAGTATCTCCTTGGGCAAGGGTCACTCCCCTTTGGGGGGCATTCTTTTTTACAATTTCTTCCCTCTTTGGGGGCAGATTAGCCTCTTTATTTGAGGCCCATCTGTCCCTAAAGGGAACAGAAACCACTAGTCCCCAGGGACAACTTGTGGCATGTTTTATTTGTTTTGGGGAGCAGCCCCTTGAGCAAGGGTCACTCCCCTTTGGGGGAAATGTATTTGACCATTTCGGCTTTCCTTTGGGCAGATCAGCCCGTTTTATTTGGCCCAATTGCCCCCAAGAGGGGCACAAACCACTAGTCACCAAGGATTTCAACTGGAACATTATTTTTGTGTTTGGGGAGCAGTCACTTAAGGAAGGGTCACTCAGCTTTGAGGGGCACACATTTTGGCCATTTCTGCCCCCTTGGAGGCAGATGAGTGATTGTTTTAGGTCCATCTGCCCCCAAATAGTACAGAAAATCACTAGACAAATGGACTGGCGCATTATTTGCATTTGTGATCATAATGTTTTATTTCTCCTTTTTATTCTAGTTCAAAGCTCTTGATTTCTTTGCTGTGACTCCTGCTTGTGGTTTTGGCAGCAGTAGGCCCGAAGTTTGCATAGTTGCATGTGTTCGGTAAGAAAAACTTTTTTGTACTGTTTACTCCAAATGAGTATCATTACCATGCATGAATGAGTTTTTTTGTAAATGGTGTAATAACAGCAACATATTTAGCTTATGTTTTATTGCGTGTGACATTCTCCTTAGATTTGTGCACGGAGTATTGTGTTGTCTTATGTGTAATTTTAATTTTGTTTTTTCCTTCTTACTGGGATATCATTGGTGCTTGCTCTGTATGTGCAGAGTAAGTGCTGGTGAGTCTAGCTGACTCTGGCAAGTGAGTGGTATTGTCTTTGAGTATAATGGTCTTTGTTTATTCCTTATTTTACACAGCGTTGGTTGTAGTTAACTTATTTGTCAAGTTACTTATATTAGTAAGGATTGTGGTTAGCCGCAGGATTACTGCTCAACATATTGTAGGTATGCTTTTTGAATCTTCGTCTGACCATGATTATGAGGCTGGCTATTTATCTGAGGCAGAGGAGTAATGGCTATATTCTAGCAGTACATTTTCTGCCTGAGAGGAATTACCTGACGATGAAGGCACTCTCAGTGTGGATGAAGTGCCTGTTTTTGAGGAGGACACTGATGTGCCGATAGTGCAGCAAGAGGCATCTGGATTGAAGCCTGGGGCTGGTAGGCTTCCTGTTGGAAGAGCTGAACTCTGGGATGACCCAAATATGGTGCAGCCGGCGTTGCCTGCCTTTATTGTTGGTGCGGGGTGTAGAGTGAATACTTAAAACTTTTTGCCTTTACATTTCTTGGAGTTGTTTATGGACGATGTATTTTTGGGTGAGATTGTTGAGCAGAATATTTTGCATCCTGAACAGTATTTGAGGGACCACAGTGCCAGACTGAGGCCCTGCTCGAGATCTACTCGGTGGACTCCCACAAATCTGGAAGAGTTGCAGAAGGTCTTAAGTTTAAGTTTTTTGATGGGCTTGATAAGGATCTGTCGCTGTCTTCATACTGGTCTACCAGTCTCTTGATGGCAACGGCCATATTTCCTGCCATCATGTGACTGATCAGTATTTGCTTCTGCTTCAGATGCTGCATTTTGTTGATTATGCTTTAGCATTGCCACAAGATCACCCTCATTGTGACCATCTTTTTTTCTAAGATTTGGCCTGTCCTTGATCACTTTGTAAATCGTTTTCAGAGATATATGTTCCATAGAAAGAAGTAGCTGTAGACAAGTCTTTGGTCCTGTTCAAGGGATGTTTGTTTTTTAGGCAGTACATTTGTAGCAAGAGGGCACGTTATGGAATTAAGATGCATATGCTGTCTCAGAGTAGTATGGGATATGTCTGTAATTTATATGTCTATACCAAAAGGGATTCCACTTTTGACTCCCCTGGTTGTCTGCCCACTTTTGAAGTTAGTGAGATAATTGTGTGGGAACTTGGTAGACAACTTTTCAACAAAAGTCATCATTTGTACCACAATAACTTTTACACTGGTGTGGTCAATTTTTCAGGGAATTGTTCAAAGTGGACACGTTTGCTTGTGGCACAGTCCGCTCTAACTGTAAAGGTTATCCAAAGGAGCTTGTATGTACAAATTTGAGAGGGTACAGTGCAGTGCTTTGTGTAATGATGAACTGCTAGCTGTGAAATTTGTAGACAGGAGGGGTGTCTACATACTGACTACCATCCATGATGAAAGTACTTCACCTGTGACTGTTTGGGCCAGGTTGCTGAAGTGCGCAAACCTAAGTAAACCTAAGTGAAGTGAAGTGAGAGTAGATAGCGTAGATCAGAGGTTGGAACATTACACTGCTGTTTGCAAGGCTTATGTTTGGTATAAGAAGTAAGAAATCCATCTCTTCTATTAAGCAAGCTTTAATGCTTTTTGTTGTGTTGAAGGGTTGTTCTCCAGAGTCAAAGATGACTTTTGTTCAGTTTCAGGAATCTGTGATAAGCAGCGTTGTTGTAGTAGAACAGGCAAGTGTACCTAGAGTTGGAGTGGAGGAGGATATGGCTCGATTGATAGGTCGCCACTTTGCTGATCACATTCCTCCCACGCCCAAAAAACACAATCCATGTAAGCAATGTAGAGTCTGTATGCAAAGAGGCATGCGGAAAGAGAGTCAGATGCAAAGCCCTAATTGTCCTTCTAAACCTGGGATGTATGTTCCCGTCTGTTTCAGAATGTGCCACACCAAAACAAATGTCTGGGAGCAACCGTGACCGTTGCTTAGTCTGTATCCTTTTATATTTTGTGTACAGTTTCACAGTTGGCATTAGCGTGATGTAGTTAGTTAAAGCTGTTGTGTTTGTAGTTTTGTATTTACTTACAGTTGATTTGTGTTAAAAAAAAAGTGATGGCGTTGTGCATGGATTGGCACTTGGCTGGCTGAGTGCGTGGACTGGCACTTGGCTGGTGGTGTGTGAGCTCATGCTTGGCTGGCAGTTTGTGAATAGTGACTTGCTAATGGTCACTACACACACTGCTAGCCAAACACCAGTCCAAAACACCAGTCCACACACTTCGTCCGTCGGTGAAATTGCTGTGTCAGTCATGTCGCTATCTGTTGATGTGAGTGTTGTAAAGTGCTGGGCCCATGGCTGGCGGCGTGAACGGTCTTGTGTGTATCACATATGAAAGGTATGTGAATGGACTATAAAGCGGTTGGTGCCTTGACACGGCTTTACATAGGCTGTGAGTCATTGATTCATTTTTTTGACCTTTCAATTATTAACACTTCATTTCTTTTTTGTGAAATCTCTCGTTAATAAAATTTGATCTATTGAACCATCACTCATTCTTGTACTAAAACCAATCAGTAGGTATGTTATCACTAAAAAAAAAACACCACTGTAATCAAGGCTCAAAGTGTCTCGGTGGGACCCCAATGATGAAGCATGCCACCAACTAGGTTGGTGAGTGACGGATCTTTTTAACAAAACCTAAGGGTGTTTTTTCACAATTTGGGTGTTTGAGACATCACAGGAGTAAGAGACTTTGTAGCGTGCTCGCTTCTTGTCTAGAGGAAATCTACCAACTCTAGATATGTTCAAAACCTAGACAGTCAGGGGAGTACAGGGTGGTGTGCCTCTTGTGGATTCCAACAAGTTTTCTTACCCACAATGACCTGCAAACCTCAAAATGTGACTAAAATCACAAATTTTTCTTGCATTTCTATGCCATATTCTTCTAGAAACAGAAAAAAACAGAATTGTTCTACCACCCAGTATTCCCTTTTGTCTCCCTATAATAATGCTACCTCACTTGTTGGGGTGGGCCAAGTGCCCCTGACAGGGAAAGATCCAAAACTTAATGTGGACAGATCAAAATTATCTATCACAAAAAAACCTGATTTTACAACAGGGCACCTGATGTTTTGGTCTCGGGTTCAGCGGCCATCTATGGAAACATACCAAACCCAGTCATTTCTTAAAATTAGACAACTGGGGGAGTCCAGGAAGGTGTGCCTTGCATGGATCCCACAAAGTTTTCTTACCCAGAATCCCCTGCAAACTTTAAATTTAGCTAAAAAAAATAAATTTTCCTCTCATGTCTGTGTGAAAGTACTGCACAAACGCAAATTTTCTACCACCTAGCCTTCCCCTCAGTCTCTCAATAAAAATGATACCTCACTTCTGTGGGTGGGCCAAGTGCCTGTGACAGGGAAGGGCCAAAAATGTGTAGAGATAAAGGGGGCACCAAAGCATGTTCATAAGTGCAGGTTTTTTTATGCGTTTTTAGACTGACTGTGCTTTGGGCACCCACAGAAGTGAGGTATCAATTCCCCCCCGGTGTCTCGTTTTCAGAAGTGTCTGAGCTTAATTGGTTTCCAAGCCCGGGACCAAACAAAAAGGTGCCCCCCCCCATTGCAAAACCAGGTTGCTTTGCAATTTTGATGTGTTCATGTTGTGTTCTTGGCCGTTTCCTTTCGCTGCCACTCAGCCCAACCCACACAATTGAGGTAGCAATTTTATTGGGAGACTTGGGGGAATGATGAGTAGAAGGAAGTTTGTGCCTAACCTCAGATTCCATAATTTGCATTACCAAAATGTGAGAAAAATGTGTTTTTCAGACAAATTTGAGGTTTGCAAAGGATTCTGAGTGACAGAACCTGGTGAGAGTCCCACAAGTCACCCCATCCTAGTTTTCCGTAGGTGTCTAGTTTTAAAAAATGCACAGATTTGCTAGGTTTCCCTGCGTGCTGGCTGAGCTAGAGCCCAAATACACAGTTAGGCACTTTGCAAAAAATGTGTCAGTTTTCAGTGGAAAATTATGATGTCTCCATGTTGAATCTTGGGGTGTTTTCTGTCAAGGGCACTAGGCCTACCCTCACAAGTGAACCACCATTTTTATCTGGAGACTTGTGGGAATGCTGGGTGGAAGGACATTTGTGGCTCCCCCTCAGATTCCAGATCTTTGCATCACAGAAATATGAGACAAAGTTTGAGGTCTGCTAAGGATTCTGGGTGACAGAACTTGTTGAGAGCCCCACAAGTCATCCTATCCTAGATTCCACTAGATGTCCAGTGTTCATAAAGGTACAGGTTTACTGGTTTTCCTAGTTGTCGACTCAGCTAGAGCCCAAAAACCACAGCTGGGCACTTTGCAAAAAGCAAGTCAATTTTCAGTGGAAAAATTTGATGTGCCAATGTTGCATTTTAGGGCATTTCCTGTCACAGGCACTAGGCCTACCCACATAATTGAGGTACCATTTTTATCGGGATACTTAGGGGAACACAGAATAGCAGAACAACCATTATTACCAGTTGTCTTTCTCTGCATTTGCGCCTACCAAATGTAAGATACTGTGTAAGAAAGAAGTCAGTTTGAAAAATGCCCTTTAGTTCACATATTATTTTGAATACCCCCAAATTTAGAGATGTGCAAATAACCACTGTTTCCAAACTCAATATGTTGTGCCCATTTTGGAAATACATAGGTTTTCTTGATGCCTATTTTTCACTCTTTATATTTTACCAAAAGATTTGCTGTATACCCGGTACACAATGAAAACCCATTGCAAGGTGCAGCTTATTTTTTGGCTCTGGGTACCTTGATTCTTGATGAATATACAAGCCTTATGTATTCCTGCAACCAGAAGGGTCCAGCGGACGTAACAGTATATTGATTTTGAAAATCTGTCATAGATTAAAAATGTTATGGATGAAAACATAGACAGAAATGGCTGTGCTTTTTTCAACTCAATTTCATTATTTTTTATCAACTGTTACTTTCTATGGGAAAACCTTGAAGGGCCTACACAAATGACCTCTTGCTGAATTTAAAATTGTGCCTACTTTTCAAAAGTGTATAACTTTCCGGGATCTACAATTGGTTTTACACCCATTTCTGTCACTAACTGGAAGGAGGTTGCAAGCACAAAAAATAAGAAAAATGGGGTATGTCCCAGAAAAATGCCAAAACCATGTTGAAAAATGTGTTTTTCTGATTGTAGTCTGTCTGTTCCTGAATGCTGGGAAGGAAGAGGATGATTGTAGCACTACAAAACCTTTGTTGATGCCATTTGCAGGGAAAACGAAATGCTTTCTTCTGCAGTACGTTTTTCCCATTTCCCCCCCAAAAAACAAATTTTAGTGGTATTTTGGCTAATTTCTCGGCCTCCATCAAAAGAACCCACAAACCCTGGGTACCTTTAGAATTCCCAGGATGTTGGAAAAAAAGACACAAATTTGGTATGGATAGCTTATGTGGACAAAACATTATGGGGCCTTCTGCGTGAACTACCCCAAATAGCCAAATAAAGGGCTTTGCACAGACGGGGAAAAGGCTTAGCAGTGAAGGGGTTAAAGATGTGAGCCTCCAGCTCCTTCCTAAATACGAGAAGTGTTAGGGCAGTCCTGAATTATACCACTGTGGTGTGTAGGAAGCACTTAAGGGTTGCCTGTGTAGAGTACGGAGGCCATGGAGCAGGGACTTACCACCATCCAGATTCAAGAGTAAAAGGACTTGCACAGCAGCCCTGAAGTTACTTTCTGAAAGAAACGGTTTCACTTTCTTTAGAAGATAGAGCTTGTACCTGGTAGTCTTTGTGTTTTGGCAGTGTACTCCCTGAGGTTAAGGATTGTGTCCAGGGAGAATCCAAGTGACTTGGTAGTCAATGAAATGTGGGTTCCGAAGCCATCAATATTCATGTCATTGAGCCAGGTTTGTTTTAATTCTTATTTGTTGTTCTTTTGCAAATAACAGGAATTCTGATGTGGTTGGGTTCAGTTGCATTTAGGGACCAGAGATCTAGGTGCAGTCACCGTTTGAGGCGTTGGATGTCTGAAACCAAGGAGGATTTTAAGTAGAGCTGTTTGCCATTGGCATATTGGTGAATCTTGATGCTATTAACTGTGAGTAGAGCACCAAGTGCTCCATGTAGACTGAAAATGAAAGGAGTTTTTATGCTACCCTGTGAGAACTCACAGGTGCTAGAGATTTTTTTGGACCTGGAGGTGCCCATGTATCAAACTTGTGTAAGCTGGAAAGGAAAAAGTAAAACTAGTGGGTGTTGCCGGGAACTCCATTTAAGACTCTAGGGTGAGTATGAGTGTGGGATAGTTAACTGTGTCAAATGTAGACCAGAGGTCCAGCTACATCAGAAGAGGCAGGGGTAATCTTCATCTGTGGTTAGGAGGGCATTGTCTACAATTCATAAGGAAGTGTCTAAGGGCCAGATGTATCAAAAAACCAAATTGCATTTCTTAAATAGCAAATTTTAAGAAATCGCTATTTAAGAAATGCAAAATGGTATGTGTGATTTTTGCGATTCTGTAATAGCGATTTCTTAAAATTCGCAAATGCTATTACTGAATCGCAAATAGAGAATCCAACTCCATTTGCACCTATGGGTCAGCTGCGAATGGTTTTGCATTTCCTAAATTGCGAATTCCAGTTAGAAATTTGCAATTTAGGAAATGCAAATCCCAGGGTGCTGGGGGCCTAAGGCCCCCTCAGCTTCACCCCAAAAATATTTTTACGGACATGTGAAGCACACAAATGCCTTAGGGGCATGTGTGCGCTACATGTCAATTTTAAAAATGCATTTGAAATGCATTTTTTAAATTTGCACATGGTTACCACCAAACTTTTGTTGGTGGTAATTGCATTTCCTAAATGCCCAATTCGTATTTAGGAAATGCTTGATACATGTGCTTAAGAAATCGCAAAAAAGGATTCCTTATTTGTGATTTCCTATTTAGAGAATCACAATTTGCGATTCTCTAAATGGGGTCACAATTTTTCCTTAAAATTGCACTGCAAATGCCTTTCATACATTCTGAAAGGCATTTTTGCATTTGCAAACGGCCAAATTTTGCGATTCGCACCGTTTGCGAATGCAAAATAACTTGATACATCTGGCCCCAAATACTTCAGTGTCATCTGAAGCAAGAAAGGTAGTCGTCCAGAAGATGGCTGTCACTGGAGTTGAACATAGACTGCTTTTTCAATGATCTTGTCAATGAATGATAATCGAGCAATGGGATGATGGTTGGCAAGGTCATCAGGTTCTAGTGTAGGTTTCTTTAGGAGAGGGAAAATCTGACACGTCTTGCGATCTTCTGGGAAGGTCCCATTTTCTTAAGGATTGGCCTCAAGAGAGTTGAGTATATCAGTGAGTTCTGTGTGAGATAGGTCATGCTAAAGGATTTGCAGCTTTTTTCATATCCAAACATGCGCCTGAGTTATATGCAGTTTAAGTGTATCTACCATGCAATATTTTGAAATGGATGCCTTTCGAGTTCATCACTTACTACGTACATTACATCTTCTGACTCCTTTTCAAAACACCCTTCTTGGAGGGTACAGCGCCACTCTGCTAATGCAGTCTTTTCAGCAAAAGGACCTTACTCCGAGTTTTCATATTGTTATACCCCAAGCTGTTACCTGATTATGGGCTTTCTCAAACACAATCCTGTTGTCACCTCGTGTTTATGGCCAGAAAGGGATTTTGGAATTGGACTACATTAACATTTAGGGGCTAGTCATACCTTCTGGCTGTGTTCATTAGCATTAATGCAGACTAGGCATGCTCGCTCAAAAGCCATTACAGAAGTCTGAATACTATCATTTTACAAATGGCGCAGCCAAAATAGGATTTTGCTGAAAACCCTAGAGCAGAAATAAGATTATTTTAGGTATAATATTTCTCTTTAGTAAACATCCCTCTCCTTACGCACAACACCATTACCTACTTAGCATAGATGCAAACTGGGCCCGAGCCAGCAGCGTTGGGCGCCTGTAGTGGTTTAGATACAACCTTTGCTGTTGATAAAAGATTTATTGGCTGAAAATGAAAGGGGACTTCTTGACGGAAGCCATTACAAAGTGAATTTATTTACTATTAAGGGAAAGGAGCGGGATAATATTTACAGCACTTTCCAAGCTTGTAGCAGTGGAAGGGAGGTGACCTTCGCAAGTTATCTACAGAGCACAGAGTGAATTATCAAGATATTGCGTTGTCCATGCTTTCTGTGCTTCCTGAAACCTATTTATTTTACAATAGTCTCCTCTCAGTAATGTATGTAGTTGCTTATTTCAGTTAAGAGAGGGACACGTCACCAACAAGGATTGGAAAGGATACTGTTACATCACAATTGATCAAAAAACCCAAGGTCTGTTTTCAAATGCAACAGAGTTCCTAAATTCTTATTTTTTTAGAAGTGAGAATTACCTAGCATATCTATGACATCGGAAGGGGCTATGGCACGCCACCTTTGACATCAAAGACGTCATGAGAGGTGAGTTAAGGGAAATCAAAATGTCAAAATAAATGGAAAATTAATAAACTAACATCAAAACTTCTTGAGTTAGATCTGTGGTTTACAAAAGTAGCAGAGTAGCAGTATGATCTGTCCTAAGCAGCTCCTCGTTTTAACTGATGGGGTTAGTAGTAGAACTTCACTCGTTGTGAAATTGCTTCCTCGTGCTGCATATAGCGAGTGCCATTAGAGTTCAGGCTCTAACCCTTCTCCACAGTTATAACATTTCACCTGTTGGGAGTGAGAGCTCAATCAAAACTCCAGTTGTGTGAATCTCACTCAAATGAGTGAGGCTTGAGGTTCTAAGAGACAAATGTTGAATAAGATGGTATTCTTATTCTGAGGGCTGCCTGATCTAAGGTTGACATTTAGGTCCTTATTTATTACAAAAATGGCGCAGCACGGTGCAGCACTAAAACTGGCAGCGCGGTGCTGCATCACTTCAGAAACACAGGGCTGCTTTGCATTTAAAACAATACAATGCACCCCAATGTCTTCCCTAGCGCTGGTGCTAATATTATCTGCCTAGCGCCAACGCAGGCAGTGATTATTTATGTGGAGGAAGTTGTCCCTTCCTGCACATAAACAATCATTATTGGCGAGTTGCTATTCATATGTGTGCTGCAGGATGCAGTACACATTGGAAAAGCAAAAACCAGGAGAAATAAAAGTATATCTCCTCTTGGCACCATGCTGACGCCACCCCTGGGGTGGCGTTAGTATTTGGCACAGCCTCAGGTTTACAAATCCTCGTAAATCTGGGGCTGCGTCAAATTGCAAACTTGCTTAAAGCCGTCTTGTAAATAAGGAAAATGGCACTACACCACCAGAGCATCACTAAAAATGATGCTTTGGTGGCGCTAAGGGGCTTGTAAATGACCCCCTTAATGTTAAGACTGATCAAGGGGAGATTTTGGTTAGAAGCTGAAATACTTGAAAGTGATCCTCATTAATCCACGTTTTCCTTCACTGTCCTAGTGTCTACGTTATCAGAACAGATTCTGGGGGTCATTCTAAGTCTGGCGGGCGGCGGAGGCCGCCCGCCAGACTTCCCCCCTCCAAAATACCGCTCCGCGGTCGCAAGACCGCTGAGGGTATTTTGGCTTTTGCACTGGGCTGGCGGGCGACCGCCAAAAGACCGCCCGCCAGCCCAGTGCAAAAACCCTTCCCACTAGGACGCCGGCTCAGAATTGAGCCGGCGGAGTGGGAAGGTGCGACGGGTGCAGTGGCACCCGTCGCGTATTTCAGTGTCTGCAATGCAGACACTGAAATACAAAGTGGGGCCCTCTTACGGGGGCCCCACGACAACCCATACCGCCATCCTGTTCCCGGCGGGAGAACCGCCAGGAACAGGATGGCGGTATGGGCTGTCAGAATCCCCTGCTGCGCCACCATGGGGGTTTCCCAGGGCAGCGGAAAACCGGCGGGAGACCGCCGGTTTTCCTCTTCTGACCGCGGCTGAACCGCCGCGGTCAGAATGCCCTGCGGGGCACCGCCAGCCTGTTGGCGGTGCTCCCGCCGACCCTGGCCCCGGCGGTAAGGAACCAGCGGGGTCAGAATCACCCCCTCTGTCTCCCTCTCACACCATACTAATGTTAACGTGTCCTTTTATGTCTAATTTACTCACTTTGGGACTCGTTTTAGGCCAATGAATCTTTTGACCCTGATTGAAGACACCTTAGGACGAGATAGCTAATCAGCATGTCAATCAATATGGCAATATCGTCATCAATATTTACCAAAATAAAACAATTCAATTTAGTCAAAGACATTAATACGACTCTGAAACCACCATGACATTGCAGTCATGAATAACCACACCAGTTTAGTATGAATTTTGTGATATTTATTCCCTATTGTTTACAATTCTACTAGCAAGTTTATTAATCTCAAAACCAACAAACACATTAGCATAGTCACAATATGATAACTCTGATAAGATTTCATCAAAGCAAGAATCACGAATATTAGAACATAACACGGCGTCAACATAGGTTATTCTTAGCAGAGTAACATTAGCGCAATATTCAGCAAAGCATAGATTCAGTCATTTGTCTATTTGCATCAGTTTAGTGAACCCTCTTAACTAACCTCAAATTAGCATTGGCATGTTGGGCTTCATGCAAAACAATTTAGCAATGCCAATTTGGAAAAACATCTAACTAAGGTCTCTGTCAAAAGGGAAGCAGTTGGTACCTAGAAAGGAAAAGCAAACAGACAATCACAATTTCATTGTCATATAGTTACCCTCTGTATTAGGTCAGTACTCAGGTTCAGTCTTTGTCCTCAGGACATCAGTTGATTCGCCATCAGCCAGGAATTCAGCAAGTCGGGTAAGGGGGCACTTCCCTCACAAGAAGGTAAAGTGTAAACGGGCACTATAAGGGCAAAGTTGGTTTTAAGAACCAAACAGCAAAGTCTCTATGCAGAGTGACAAAGTGTCTGGGTCATAGCAAATCGCATCAGCATCCCCCCCTCTCCTAGCCTCCTATTCCCTAGTCTCTAATCTACTTCCTGGTGTCAAGGGTTTTTATCCCATTTTCGTTGTACATTCCCCTAAAATTTGGTTGGGCAAGGGGTTGCACCCCCACTATCTTTAACCAATTGTCTTCAAATTAGCTCATCAAATTTGTCACCCCATAACAGTTCTCACGTATTTTATTGGTCCTTATGATTGACGTCTTTAGCGCGTGGAATGTCCGGTATGATTTCATCCTCTCGTGGTCCTTTGCACATCTTCAGTCAGTGGCACCATTGTCTGTACCGGTTCAGGCGACCTTGTATCTACGAGTGATCTACAGTGTTGCATTCAGCTAAAATGTTTCTACAAGCAAGTCGAATTTCATGAGAACGGATCTACTACAGTTACATTCAGCTTCTAGCTTTTGGAAAAAAACAAGAGTTCATGTCCTTTAGCAAGTCAGCACACTGCACTTTAGAAAAACACATTTAATATGAGAGTCAGGCAGCTAGGCCTCGACTCATGCTAACTAGGGCCTAATGATTTATTAGAAAAACTTTAGCATATAGGTTTTCAATAGTAATGCAAAATCACATTTTAATAAAGCATTTCATAATTATTAGTCAGTTTCATTAGTCCCCATGTATATTGGTGGCCACTCCCCGTGGGCACATTTTCAGGCACGCGTTTAGCAAAACATTAATACATTTTCTATGCAGCATTAATACACATTAGTTCATAATCATTTCATATTATTATTAATTATATAAGCTACGCTCTCTCACTAACATTTATCCTGCCTTTCTACCCCTCCATCATAAAGGAAGTCTGTACCAAACTAACCTACAGTTAGTAATTCAATCATTACCTACTTATCTTTGCCCCTAGGTTACTTCTCACTCTTTAAGGATATACTAAAGTGGCATGTCTTCATTAGAAGCCAGAGAAAAGACATACCCAGGGCTCGATTATGAGTCTAGCAGTCTCTAAGAACTACCAGACACGCTGTGATGGTTCGACCGCGGCACACCAGGCTGTCTGACCGCCACATTACAACCCTGGCAGGCAGACGCACCGGGGAACCGCTGTCCCTGCCAGGAACATGATTCCCGAGGGGCTGACGGTGGTCTGAGTTGTACTCAGCCACGGCAGCGCTGAATTCAGCACCGTCTGGCTGATTACAACTCAGCCTTCCATCAGCCTTTCGAAGGTGGGGACCCCATCATGGAAAGGCTGGCAGAAAGCCAGTGCTGGGGGACCCCATGCCCAGTACCATCAGACTGTGCATTTTCTGCTTTGCTGGCAATGCGCACTCCTATGGTAGTGGTGTACTATGATATTGACCTCGGCTCCATTAAAGGAGCCGAGACGAATATTGTAGCACTGTTCCCGTCAGTCAGTCCGGTGGAAACATGTGATACAATGTTCCCACAAGTCAGACTAGCAGGAACATTGTAATACGCTTGGGGGGACACCACCGGAATGACGGTGGCCTCCTCCTGCAAGTTTGGTGGTCAGCTCCTCCCACTGCCAAACTCAGAATCAAGCCCTCAGTGCCAAATGTAATCCAGCACCAACTATTTCTTGGTGCACCATCAAAAGCTTTAAAACAGAAAAGAATATAGCAAATCAGATGCCTGAGAAATTCATCTAGACATTAATACTCAACACCAGTTCACAGTCCTTTGATACTTCCAGCCTGTAGTGTAAAAATGCAAGCTTGGCTTTATAAGAAGGAAATCACTGAACATATTGATTGATCTAAAGTAGCTGAGGAGAACATTCACCCTGCTGAGACACACTAAAGTTAACAAGTCACACTTTGGAAATTCAGTCAACCTATTAAGGCAAATCTGGACAGCCTGAACCATATGCAGCAACTAAAGCTGGGCTTCTACATCAAAAAAGGGTTAAGAAAAAGGAGGGAGGAACCACATCTTGGCCCTTAGGAGATTCCTCAGACCAGATGACAATAATATCTGATTCCTCAAAACCTGCAGACAGGGAGAAACACAAGAAGGGAGACCAAGTCCCCCAACATATGAGCAAAATGTAATTGCCATCAGAAAGATCACTTAGTGACAAAAACAATTCTGAGACCTCTTCTAAGGGCTTCAACTTTCGAGATTTAAGAACTGACAGGACAGAAAACGATCCCATAGATGGGACAACACCATGACAATAGGCTGATAAAAAGGCAAAGTCCCACAATAACCAAAAGTCAGGTGTCTCAACAGA
This sequence comes from Pleurodeles waltl, assembly GCF_031143425.1. Taxonomy (NCBI): domain Eukaryota; kingdom Metazoa; phylum Chordata; class Amphibia; order Caudata; family Salamandridae; genus Pleurodeles; species Pleurodeles waltl. Next base: position 224,517,879 of record NC_090450.1, on the reverse strand, counting down.
TGGACGTACACCCCAGCGTGCACCAAAAGCATGGATGGTGGCCTATTGCAAACATGCTTGACAATGAGAGACCAAAATCAAAATCCTCCTACATTAATGGACAAAAACAGGTTGGAAGCACACTGTAGTGAAGACACATCCCAGCAGACACCTCTGATGAGAGGAGGTCTAATAGTGGTCCTAGACATACTACTTTGCTGGTCTACAAGTAATTTGGATAGAAAAGAGGCAATGGGATGGAGATTCCTACACTTTGAAGGCCTGCCCTTCTAGCTACCACTTTGACATATTTAGTCACTAGAAAGAGGTAAAGGCTAGAGGTAAATGTCACAGTGGACATGGGGTCAGAATAAGAACTCATTCTGCTTCCACTGACACTCTGTGCATAGGAGTTAACCAAGGCTTCATGTGATCACAGGGAGAGCCACCACTATAAGAGCTCCTGGCACTGCTCTCAGTCCAGTAAATGGGAAATAGGGGAGTAGGTGGAAAGGCATACAGCAATCCTTATGGTCATTGGATCAGAAGAGCATCCATTCTCAAGGGTGTGAGTTTGTGGAACCTGCTGAAAAACTGAGGAAAAAAGGCATTGTGTCATCGCCAAACAGACCATCCCTTGAGCACCAAATGTCATTTACAGAAATCCTGAAAGACAGGATAATACTGAATAAACTAACTGTGAAATGTCACTTCAAAGTGCTCGCCTCATTATTGTTCATGCCCCAAAACGTGCACTGCCTAGATGAAAACCAAAATTTCACCCATCAGTGAAACTGGTTGAAAAACAAGCTAGACCCTCTAACCCATCCCAAACGGACAATTCAGGTAGGCAGTTCTGAAAGTGCTCTCAGTGAACTCTAGAACCGGATCTCTTGTACAAAAAACTTGAAGAGCCCTCTGCACAGCTGCCAGTTCCCTTCATTTGGAAGATTGATCAATTTCACAGTAAGTCAAAAGACCCTGAGATGATATTGACCCAAACATTGCTCCCCATCTTAACATCCTGGCATCTGTGGAGAGAATCAGAGGCAAGCAACGGCACAGGGAGATTACCCTAAGGTGGCTTGCAGATGTTCTCTGCCACTGATAGGAGAGTTTCAAACTCCTTTGCTACAGGTCTCTCATGTTGCAAAATCATTTGAACCAGAGGACCTATATGTAGAGAATCTCCTGGAACCTTGAAGACACAGGCAATCAAACTGGTCAGGTTTGAAAAACTACACCAACGAAGGAAAAAGAAACTCTGAAGAGCATGACTCAGCATGTGTGTACCCTGAGCCATTTCCTGCTGTTGTCCAGTAGGAACAACAAACGTAGCTTGCTTGCACAAGGAATGTGTTGATATCTACAGATAGCCACCAATGTACTGTCAGCTGTCTCAGATGCTTTCATTCCATCAAAGGAGGCATCAAATTAAAATTTGGCTGTGGGCTCCATATTGGCCAGCAAGTACGATCAGTACTCATACTCATGCATCGCTAATGATGAAGAGGGAACATCTTTAACCAGAAATTGAAAAGCATACATTCCCTAAATCCTCACACAAGAGGCTAGAATCAGATCTCCACAGTATCATATTAAAACAACTCCAACATTTAATCAACAGCATCAGTGAGTACTGCAGCATGACCTGTAGGATGCCCCAGCAAAGCTCTAAAATAAGAGATTGTGGAAGGACAAAGTCACCATTGTCCTAGGGATAAAGGTGTCCCATTAACCTCAACACCTCAAAAGCCTCATCACAAGAGGTCACATACTACAGCATTGACAGGAAGATTTGGCACAGCAGGTTTGTGATACTGGCAGAGCCACTTGCAACTAGGACCAAGCTGGTCCTTATCTGGACATAAACCACAAGTTCACACATTTCTCCTTTCTAAACATATTTTACCCTGAGGACAGGGAAGGCCCTTTTTGTGTGTTCACAGGCTCAGACACCGGCCAGATGAATGCTACCAACTGATGTTGAGAAAAAGCTGGAGAAAATTGTCAAGGACTTGCCAGTGGCTGATACCAACCCTCTATGCCCCTCTTTGATGAGAAAGGGAAGCTATGTGAAGTTTATGCATGTGTGAAGTCTGGACCTGTCTTGAGTGCCAGAATCACACTGATTTGAGACCAGGGCAGGACATCCTATAGATCAAGACAATGAGGACCCTTGGGAGGCCAGCCTGATGCCTAGGCAAAATGCATCTCTGTTGGAGTAATGAATCCAGGCAGAATAATTGTATTCCTACAGGAAAAGACATGTGGATCCTTGCACCACTGCAGCACACTACAAGAGTGAGAGAGGACTGGAAGCAGTAACCAAACACTGAACCACAGCTATCAAAATACAAAGCATAAGTGTAGGAAATAACTGAATAATTTGACCACTCTGGAAATACTCGTAAGCCAGTAGGCGCAGGAACCGTCAACAAATCACAAAAATATTTTTTAAAGAAACATTTTTCTGAATGACATCTTTTCCGCCGGCATTGTAACTTCCAGGTGACATTTTATGAAGATGACCATCCTTCATCGCTTCACAAAAAGCAATGATAGCCAACTTTTCAAAACTTTGCTGTTAATTGCATCTCACACATTTATGGCCATATTTATGGCCAAGTCACACAGTGCAGCACGTCACCTTGCTGCACGGCATGACAAAGAAATGGCAAGAATGTGCCATATTTAAAAGAATATGGTGCATGCTTGTCTTTGTTCCTGTGCAGATGCTGTTGTGGCTGCCTAGAGTGAAAGCAGGCACCCTCATGCTATAGTGCAAGGAGGATTGTTTTTGTGAAGGAAGGAGCACCTTCCTGCACAAAAACAATCCCGAGGTATTTTCCTCTTTCTTTGCCTGCTGTGGTGGGTGGTGCCCGGGTGAAGGTAGGTCTGTGGTGGAGCGGAATGGGCATTCTGAAACATATGAGGGTGTAATCTGTCCCAGTCATGGTTGCTGGCTTGCTGACTGTGATGTTGCTGAATGAGGAGAAAACTGTGTCCAATAGGTGTCTGGCTGTGCGGGTGGGTTCTGTAACATGCTGGGTTGGACCACATTTTCTGAGGTTTTCTAAATGGGCTGTAGAGTTTGGGTTGGTACAATCTTCTAGGTGAAAGTAAAGGCCTCCGAGGAGGATGACGGTGCTGGCATTGATGATGATGAGGTGTGCAAGTTTGTGATGACGGTGGTGAAATTGGTGCAGGGTCCTGGTAGTCCGTATACAAGGGTTCCCCCAGGGAGAAGTTGGCTGTGATGCATGTCTTGAACATGAGTTACTCCATGTTCCTGGTGGGGGTTGTCTGTGTAGGCCACAGAGGGATCCAAAGATGTGGAATGGGAATTACTAAGGAAACTCAGTGACCTTGTGACCATTCACAACCGGACCTCAACCGCTTTATCTTCATCAGAGTCTATTGTGTATGACATCCAGAGTGGTACATCTCAATTCTTAAATACTGGGTGTGATTCGGAAAGTCCAAATACATTTTGAAGGAAAGGCATGTGTGAGATATGATGAAAAGTGTTGGGCCCATTCAGTAGAGGATTCAGAGATGCAGTGGGGATAGTTGGATAATAAATTATAGTAGAAATGGACAAAGCTGGCACAAGTGCTGCTTATCACATGTGCATTGTCAGTAAAATATCAGACCTTTCTTCACTGTCTGACCCAATATGCTGTGGAACGGTTCCCTGGAGGGCAGTTGCAACCAGGCAGTGCTTGCTGTTCCTTTACCCAAGGCATTTGAAGCCAATTATTATTAGATGTGTCCAGAATGTTCAAAAGTGCGGGCCATACCCCTGTTTGTGCAATGTTTTGGGATGGGACGGAGCAAAAGGTCAAGGTCAATAGGCAGAGGGCCTAAGGTACACAAAGAAACATTGAAGTAGGTTTTAGCCAGGTAAACTAGAACAGCTGTGTACATGGTTGGATTGTTATGCAGCTAAGGATGGCAGAGTTGTTTACAGCATAGTTTTTTGTTTGTTTTTTGGTTAGGTTACATGGAGTCTAGGCAGTAAAGGTGCTGGAAGAATGAAGGTCAGGAAATGAGTAATCACGAGTTGTGATGACAAATTTAGAAAAGGAATTGTTGAAGGGATGATGGCTATCTCCTTTGAAAATTGGCCTTCAAGGAGGTTGAATATTTTTTCCTTGGGTGGCTGTCCAAAGAAGGCATAGGTGTGCTGGTCAATTCATCACTTGTCGTGACAGGAATGCTAGTCAGTTAAAGATTTGATTTCAGAGTGGGGGGCATTGATGTTGTTGGCCGTGTGCAAAGTTGTGGTACACCTGCTGAAATTACATCGTCTGCTCTTAGGCCACTGCTGGTTCAGCTAGGTGACTTCTGTTTGTTGAGTTTAAAATTTAATAAATTCATATATTTGGTAAAGCTTTACCTGTGGTTTGTTCTCTGGCTTGTGTATTGTTCAAGTTATTTAGTCTTTGCAATGAGTCTTTACAATGGTAAGGTGTTTGGAAACAGTGATTTACTACTTATAAACGTACTTTTTTGTGACATGCAAATGATGTTGGACTGGCATAGTGGCAAAAGTGAACTTTCAGTTGTTAAGGGAGGATTAGGGAGTGCTGTAGGAAACAAGGAAAACTGAAGCCATCAGTCCACTGTTGAGCTTTTTAGGAATTGAATTTGCATTTAAATTTTGCCTTTAGAGTATCAAAAGCAGGTCACACGTTTTGTAGGAGATTTGAGGCCTGATTTAGACTTTGGAGTATGAATTTAACTCTGTCAGGGCAACGGAGTACAATACTCCACCACCCTGACAGAGTATCCGTACTTAGAGTTTAGAGATGTCTGTCTGCATAGCAGACATCTCCAGTCAGTGAAAGGAACAGCTGTCACAACGGTTACTGTCAATGAGTTAAAAGTTTGACGGACGGTACAGTTAAAATGACAGCAACTTGTATCAAACCTTTAACTTGTCTTTGTTTTCTCAAAAACAAACTATCCCTGTAGGAAGCTGGCTCTGTATATACTATCTCAAAGTGAGAGTAAGTGTGCACAGAGTCCAGGCGTTCCCCAAAAGGCTTGACAAATACTAATGCTCTATTTGTGGTAGTGTGGTAGAGCAGTTAGCCTTATCAGAGGGTAGTGTTAAGCATTTGTTGTCACACACTGGCAACAAATGAGAACACACACTCAAGGACTTAACTCCAGGCCAATAGGTTTTTATATACAAAATATTATTTTCTCTAAACAGGCACACAAAATACACCTTCAACAGTACAGGGGCGACCGGGTGCAGTGTGCAAACAAGGCGTTGGGTTTTGTATTGAAATCAATGGGGGACCCGGGGGTCACTCTGACGAGACAGGCAGGGCACAGGGGGGCTTCTCGGGCCAGCCACCAACTGGCCAAAGGTGAGGCCGCCTGCTGGTCACTGCTGCACCGGTGGTTGGTTCCTCACGAGCCTTGGGGCTGTGGGTGCAGTGCTTCTTCCAGGCGTCGGAATCTTTGTTACCGGGCAGTCGCGGTCCGTGGGGTCCTCTTGATTCCCTCTGCAGGATTGGTCATGGGGGTACAGGGAGGTCGGCTCAGGGTGGACATGGCATTGGAGTCATCTGGGGGTCCTTTCTGCAGTGTTCGTTCCTCTGGACATGGGCCAGGGGTGTCGGGTGCAGATTTGTGGGGACTCACGCTTCAGTAGTGAGGTAGAGTCCCTTTAAAGATGGTTTCTTCTTGTTACTTTCGACAGAGCCACTGTCCACTGGAGTTTTTTGGTCCTTTGGAGTTGCAGGGCAGTCCTCTGAGTCAGAGAGGTCACTGGGCCCGGAGGATGCATCAATGTTGCAGGTTCTTTGAATCATGAGACAGGCCGGTAGGGCTGGGGCCAAAGCAGTTGTTGTCTTCCTTCTTCTCTGCGAGGTTTCTGGTCAGCAGTCCTTCTACTTGTTAGGTCATCAGGAATCTGATTTCCTGGGTTCTGAGTTGCCCCTAAATACTAGATGTAGGAGTGTGTTTAAGGCTAGAGGTCAGTAGCCAATGGCTACTGTCCCTGAGGGTGGCTTCACCCTCCTTGTGTCTCCTCCCTTTGGGGAAGCAGGCACATCCCTAATCCTATTGGGCTAAATCCTCCATGCCAAGATGGAGTATTTTCTAAGGAAGGGTTCACCTCAGCTCTGGACCCTTAAGAGCTGTCCTGGCTGGAGGGTGACTCCTCCTTGTTTTTCTCATTATCTCCTCCTGACTTGCCGCCAAAAGTGGGGGCTGTGTCTGGGGGGCAGGCATCTCCACTAGCTGGAGTGCTGTGGGGCATTGTAACACCAGGCTTAAGCCTTTGAGGCTCACCGCCAGGTGTCACAGTTCCTGCAGGGGGAGGTGTGAAGTACCTCCACCCAGGACAGGCTTTGCTGCTGGTCACAGAGTGCACAAAGGCATTCACCCTATGTGGCCAGAAACTAGTCTGGAAGTGGCAGGCTGGCAGAGACTGGTCAGTCTAGCACTAGCAGTTGGGCTGGCATGCAGGGGCCATCTTTAGGATACCCTCTGTGTGCATTTCTCAATAAATCTCACACTGGCACCAGTGTGGATTTATTGTGCTGAGAAGTTTCTTACCAAACTTCCCAGTATTCAGTGTAGCCACTCTGGAGCTGTGGAGTTCGTGTTTGACTAACTCCCTGACCATATACTCTTTATGGATACCCTTCACTTACAATGTCTAACAATTGGCTTTGATACTGTAGGGGCATAGTGCTCATGCAGCTATGCCCTCACCTGTGCTACAGTGAACTCTGCCTTAGGGCTGTAAGGCCTGCTAGAGGGGTGACTTACCCATGCCACAGGCAGTGAGTTTTGGGATGGCACTCTGAGGGGAGTGCCATGTCGACTTTGGGGGTCATTACGACCTCGGCGGTCTTTTTGCAAGACCGCCGAGGGACCGCCGCGCGGAAGACCGCCTGTGCAGGCGGGGTGCCGCTCGGCGTATTATGACTGTTGGCTGCTCTCCATCATTATTCCGACCGAAAGCCGCCAACAGCCATACTTGCGGGTGGCAGGGAAGTGGAGGTTGCTCCACCTCCACGCCAACAGAACACCGCCCAGCGAATCACGTCCTGTGATTCGCTGTGGTGGTGTTCTGTTGGTGTGGCGGTGTCAGCGGAGCTGCCCCCATGGCTCCCATCCCCTCCCGGAGGATCGACGGACCAGGTAAGTTGATCGTCCATTAGGGGAGGGTGGTGGGGGGGTGTTGTGTGCGTGCATGGGGGTGTGCATGTGTGTATGTAGAGGTGGTGTGTGAGTGCGTGTATGCTTGCGGGGGTGTTGTGTGTATGGGAATGAGTGCTTGTATGGCTGTGGGTATGTCTGTATGGATGTGTGTGTGTATTTTTGAATGTGGGTGTGCGTGCCTGACTGTGTGTGTGGCTGTGGGCATGTATGTCGGGGTGTGTGCGTGTGTGTGTTGGTGGTGCCTGCATGCGTGTCAGGTGTGTGTCAGTAATGTTATGTTGGGGGTCGGGGTGGGGAGGGGGGCCCTGCCACCTTTGGGGGTTGGCAGGGGTAGTGGGGGGTGTAGGGGAGGGAGTCGGGGTGGGGGAGACCCCTATCAGTGCCAGGGAAGGAATTCCCCGGCACTGATAGTGCTTACCGCCATGGATTTCATGGCGGTTCAAACCGCTGGAAATCCACGGCGGTAAGCCGGGTCCCAATACCGCCAGCGGTATACTGACGGCCGCAGGGCTGGAGACCCAGGTCTCCAGCCCAGCAGTCGTTTCCGCCCTGGCAGGCGGGACGGAGAACCGGCGGATGACCATGGCAGTAACCGCCATGGTCATAATTCACCTAGGTAAGACCGCCAGCCTGTTGGCGGTCTTACCGCCGGTTCTCCGCCAACCGCCAGGATTGTAATGACCCTCATAGTCCTTTTCTCCCCACCAGCACAAACAAGCTGTGAGGCAGTGTGCATTTGCTGAGTGAGGGGACCCCAGGTTGGCATAATACATGCTGCAGCCCTTAGAGTCCTTCCCTGTCCACAGGTCCCTTGGCACCAGGGGTACCTCCTACAAGGGACTCATCTGTGTGCCTGGGCTGTACCAATTGTGGAGACAAAGGTACAGTTTTAGGGAATAACACCGGTGCTGGGGCCTGGTTAGCAGGGTAGCAGCACACTTTCAATCAAAGCTGGCATCAACAAAAGGCAAAAAGTTAGGGGGTAACAATGCCAACAGTGGCATTTTCCTATAATCCCAAAACAGGATTTTGTTTGAATGTATATAAATGAATGATCTCTAAAGAATGGGAGTTTTCTCCCATGGTGTGGAAGGGTTGTATAAAAGTTATACTGTCACTTACTGGCAGGTTTTTCATCGCATTCCGGGTGAGTTAAAACTGGTCATTCAACCTATCGGTCGAACGGCCAAACCTCTAGCAGCCCTTACTCCATTGGGCCATTGAGGAGTATGTCAGCAATGGAGACGGGGTAGTCTTCATTGTTGACTTACTAAAGGTCTGCTGATCTGTACATCAGGTGGGCAGAATTTCAGTTTGGCGAAGAGGGTACTCCGTTGCAGTTGCATTGGAGTATCATGTTTTCCAAACTCTTAATCAGCCCCTTTGTTTTTCATTGGCAGTGATGATTTTACCACACCATAGGGTGTAATTAAGAATAAGGGTAGATAGTGCATCTGAGAGTTGGGGCAGCTTTTCAAAAGTATTTGAAAGGATTTTTCATATGGTATTTTAGGATGGAGTAGGAGTTGACTGGTCATGTTTTCTCACACATGGCTGAAGTTAGCAGTTTTGGACTATTTTTGGTTGGCAGGTGGTGTTGACAGCAATGGCCTGAAAAATGGTTGAACAGAGGAGAGGGGTATTGCTTTCCTAGGGTTCTTTCACTAGTGATAGCTGCACACTGACCCATAATATATTATTTTGAGAGTGAGTTGTCCCGAAAACTTTCCAGATGTTTTGTCTTGCATTGTATTGCTAACAGTTGGAGGGATTCTATGATTTGATAGTAGAAGAAGACAGGATGGTGAGGATGTTCCATTTATTAGAGCGTTGTTACCAGCATTCAGTTGGCCATTAAAATATCTAAAATGTTGATGTTCTTTAGAAGACATTTAGATTGAAGGGAGCATATGCATATAACCAAAGTGACCAGTATCCAAGTCAATATACCATAATGGTTACCATTGGATCACTCGCACCAATACCACCCAACATTCTAGTGTGATTTGAGACAAATGGATTGAGCAACAACAATAAAAATAGAATAAACAAGGAAAAGAAGAAAGGTGAATAAGGACAGTAAAGAAAAGAATGGGAAAAAGAAGTTAGGGGAGTTGGAACAGCACTGCAATAGAAGAAGAATATGCATGGTTAGATATTACGTTGCAGATGGGGCTAACCCATTCATTAGAAAGTTACAGGCATAGCTAGAATCTGTTGCAAGTGGAGCAAGGAGATGTGACGGTGAGAGTTGATGGGATTAGGAAGGGAAGAGAGGATATAATACAGTGCATATTGAGTCTAATGAACAGGTGATTCTCTCCTGTAAATATTGATGTTAACCTTGATGGATAGTATTTTATGGACAATGCTTTGAGGTATAAATCCCATCAGTGGTTGATTTATGATGTGACAGGGCTAGGTGCATGATAGGGGGCAGAGAAGGAGTTTAGAAGACCGATAGCCATCCAAGTTTTGGAGGGACGGTGTTGATGTAACTGAATAATGTGTATTTAATTTATATAAGGTTGACAGAAATCAGGTCTCTAGTTGGCAGAGGTTTGTACAAGTAGGGACCACAATCCTAGCCAGGGCAAGTGATATACACACTAAGGCCCTCATTACAACCCTGGCAGTCAGTGGTAAAGCAGTGGTAATACCGCCAACAGGCCGGCGGGAAACAAATGGAATCACCGCCGTGGCAGAAACCGTCAACACAGACAGCCACTTTAACACTCTGACCGCCACGGCAGTAGCAACAAACACCGCGGCGGTGACCGCCAACAGACAGACGGAAGACAATGTACGGCCCACACTATTACAAGGCACCAATCTGCCAGCTTTTCCGGGGCGGTAACAACGCCCTCAAAAGCACGGCGGAAACAGGAATTGGAAGGGAAACCACTCACCTCACGACACCCAACGAGGAACCAGGACGCCATGGAGCCCGAGTTACAGGTCCTGCCCATGTTGGTTTACCTCCTTATCTATCAGGATCATCAAAGACGGCGGCGACGACCACGGGGAGTACTGCAGCTAGCACACAGGGGAGGGGGAGGAAAAAGAGAGTGACGCACACACACGCAATACGCAACACTCCCACCCCCACCTCCACCCACAACACCATACACACAAACACATCCAATTACATCACAGATGCACCCCATCACCCCCTGAAAGAACGCAAGGACCAAATAAAATTATTTTAACGAGTGTAATAATAGAAAATCCAGATAGGCCAAGATAACTTTAAGTGATCAGTATATACAAATATTTACAGCAAGTACACAAGTCCGTATACTGTTCCATTAAATATCCGTGGACCAGTGGTCCCAAAAAGCATGGATGAAGCACACACATGACACCTGCCTCAAAATGGAGAGAGCACTGCAGGGGCACCAGGTTGAAAAAAACACAGGCACCTCAGGGGGAAGGTGAGGGGGCGCACTTCAGCCGGCTGATGGGATGAATCCACTGCTACTCGAGGGGGCTCCATGCCCACTGCTTGCTCTTGGGGAGTGCAAAGCCACAGTCTCTCAAGTGGGTGGTTTGCCCACTGCTTATTCCTGGGGAGTACAATGCCACAGTCACTCAAGTGGGTGGTTTGCCCACTGCTTGTTCCTGGGGAGTACAAAGCCACAGTCTCTCAAGTGGGTGGTTTGCTCACTGCTTGGTCCTGGGGAGTACAAAGCCACAGTCTCTCTAGTGGGCAGTTTTCCCACTGCTTGTTCCTGGGGAGTACAAAGCCACAGTCTCTCAAGTGGGCGGTTTGCCCACAGCTTGCTCCTGGGGAGTACAAAGCCACATTCTCTAGTGGGTGGTTTGCCCACTGCTTGGTCCTGAGGAGTACAAAGCCACAGTCTCTGCAGTGAGTGGTTTGCCCACTGCTTGTTCCTGGGGAGTACAAAACCACAGTCTCTTTAGTGGGTGGTTTGCCCACTGCTTGGCCCTGGGGAGTGCAAAGCCACAGTCTCTTAAGTGGGTGGTTTGCAAACTGCCTGGTCCTGTGGAGTGCACAGCCACAGTCTCTCAAGTGGATGCTGTTCTCCACTGGTTCTGGAGGGGGCTTTGTGCCCAGAGTGCTTCATCCTGCAAAGGACTGGGGTAGTGGATGCTGTTCTCCACTGGTTCCTGAGGGGGCTTTGTGCCCCGAGTGCTTCATCCTGCCAAGGATAGGGGTAGTGGATGCTGTTCTCCACTGGTTCCGGAGGGGGCTTTGGACCCAGAGTGCTTCATCCTGTCAAGGATAGGGGTAGTGGATTCTGTTCTCCACTGGTTCTGGAAGGGGCATGTTGCCCAGTGATGCTGCACCTGGGGTGTGGCAGTTCCCATTCCCTCACCTGGGTTTTAGAGCCACAAGATTTTCAGGGAACAGGTAGCATGATACTCCATGGAGGCAGAGCTCCACACTCCATCCTGCGGCGACTTAGCCTGCAAACTGCTGGGAGGGCCAGTGCTGGTGCCTCATATAGTGTGTGCAGGGTCCAGGAAGTCTCCTGCAGCCTCGGACGAGTGCCCACTGGGGATGCTGCTGATGTCTGCTGTAGTGGTACTGGCTGGCACGTCGTGGCGCAGGTAGCGGTGGATGCAGCAGTGTCTGTGGCAGAGATGCTGCCAGTGGTGCAGGTGTCTGCACTTGTGGAGGGAGATACCAGGCCGTCTCCTGCAGCCTCGGAAGGGTGCCCACTGAGGATGATGCTGGTGACTGTAGTAGAGGCAGCAGACGTGCGGTGGCGGTGAAGGTGGCGGTGAAGGTGGCAGTGCAGTTGGTGGCCGTTGCAGTGGTGTCCACTGCCGTACAGGTTGCTGGTCTGCCTTGCAAAAGGGGTGACACCAGTCCCTCACCCGGAGACTCCGTGCCCTGAGCTGACTTCCCTTTGCCCTTGTGTCCCTTCCCCACCTTGGAAGTCGCTGCTGGGACCTTGGCACTGCCCTCTTTGGTTCTGAAAGAGGCCTTGCTGGGTGGTTGGTATGGCTTTTCTCTTCGGCATGCTGGCCCCTTCTTTACCTTGGCAGGTGGCTGAATAGGGTGGTCCTTGTCCTCACTAGGTGGCACACTGGCAGCCCTGATGGGTGCCGCCTTCGATGTTCCCAGACTTGCAGAGACCACACTGGATGAGGATTAGGTGGCTGAGGTGCTGGGCTGGGATTTAGACATCCTGGCCCTAGGGGAAGGATGAGGGGAGGTGTAGGGAAGAGGTCAATGGTAGCTAGGAAACGTTTTTTAGACACACTGGGACGGGAAGATGGAGGGGTTTGGGAGTGGAGGAAGAGGTAGTGGTTGTATGAAGTGTACGTCTGCTGAGCTTGGGTGAAGGTGCATGGCCTGGAGGCTGTTGTGAGGTGGATGGCTGTTGAGTGGGTGTGTGCTGGCATTTGTGTACTTTGGGAGGAGGGCTCACAGACACACTGGGAGAGGACACAGGGGACGTGTGCATGGTAGTGGGGGTGGTGATTGCATGTGAGCGGAGTGTGGTGATGGGCGTGCTGGTGATGAAGGTAGTGGCTGAGGATGTAGTGCATGCAGGTGTGAGTGGAGACGAGACTGGGAGGGAGGTGGACGACATGGAGGAGGGGGACACAGTGGAGGCAGTGGATGGTGGTGTGTCTGCATGGGTATGGTGCTTGTGTGAGTGCCTGTGGGATGTGTGGTGCTTATGTTTACCTGAGCCACTTTTGTGTGTTGATGTGTGTGCATGCTGGTCTGATGGTGTGCTTGGGATAGGCTGAGGTAGAGGGGATTGCGTCGGGGTAGTGGAGGTTGGAGGGGGGAGGCTGGACACAGGGACAATGGCTGCCATCAGTGCTGAGGCCAGAGCCTGAAATGCCCTCTGTTGGGCCGCCACGCCAGAATGAATGCCCTCCAAGTATGCATTTGTTTGTTGCAAATGCCTCTCGACACCCTGGATGGCATTCAAGATGGTTGACTGCCCAACAGTGAGGGAGCTCAGGAGGTCAATAGCAGGGCTGACTGGGGCAGGGCCTGAGGTGCCTGGGGCGAAGGAGATGCCCACCCTCCTGGGTGAGCGGACACGGGAATCACGCTGAGGGGCTGCTGGGAGGGCGGTGCTGGTAGAGGGGGTGGCAGCTGTACCTGTTGTTGCGGTAGGCACAGGGGTGTCTGCCACCGCAAGGGAGCTCCCATCAGAGGAGGAGTCGCTGTCACTGGTGTCCCCTCCTGTCCCCATCGTGGAGCTCCCCTCGCCCTCCGTCCCACTGGTGCCTTCAGACTCTGTACATTCACCCTCCTGGGCCATGTGGGTTGCAGCTCCCTCCTGCTCCGGTGCCATTGCTCCTCTGCCAGATGATGCTAATGCAAACAAGGACAGGGTGACAAAACAAAAAGGGGGGGAAAGACAGAGGAGACACATGGTCAATGCCAGCAACACCACTACCGTTTGCGGACACAACACACAGGGAGCAGCCCTATGCACTAGCCCATGCACTAACAGTTCTTAGGAAAATCACCTGCCCATGGGGGACTATGCCTAAGCCCATTTGCTGCACACCTGGAACCCACAGGAGCCTGACTAGGTGTAGATGGCCACTACCACTATTGGGGTTGGAGTGCCACAGAGCCTGCCTAACAAGGGACCTACCCTAGCAAGTTCGCCCTGGCCTAGGGGAACTCACAGCCCACATCCCCCACCCAGACACCTCGTAAAGCGCGCAGAGTTAGCTGAATGAGACTGTACTCACCCCCTTGTGGCTGCTGTGATGCCTTCAAGTGCCCAGCCAACTCCGGATATGCCACCACCAGGATCCTGAACATCAGGGGGGTCATGGTGCGACGGGCACCCCTTCCACGTTGGGAGGCCATCCCCAGCTGGGCCTCCACTGTCTTTTTGCTCCAGCGGCGCAGGTCCTCCCATCTCTTGCGGCAGTGGGTGCTCCATCTATGATAGACCCACTGGTTCTGCACTTCCTTGGCGATGACACGCCAAATACCCTTCTTCTGGTGGGCGCTGACCTACAGGAAAGGTAAAGTAAGAATGGATTTTACTCCCCCGTCTGGTTGTTCTTACTCATTGGCCACAACTTCCCAACCATGTCCTGAAACACATAAACAGACCATCCTCACATGCAGGCCACAGCCCCCCCATGTATCTTCAATCCACGCCACTCCATACATTAATGTCCCATCCACCATGCACACAGTGTACTCACCTGTTTGTCTGGAGGGCCGTAGAGTAGCGTGTACTGGCGGAGGACCCCATCCACCAGGTTGTCCAACTCCTCCGCGGTGAAGGCAGGGGCCCTTTCCCCAGACACTGCAGCCATTGTCACTGCCAGACTCAGGTCACAGCAGCAGTGTATGTCCTCTCCTGTTGAAGGTCAGGTATCAAGTGAGTACACAGATAGAAAGTGGCAGTCACGTCCGCGGCGGTGCATACCGTCACTGCCGACATACATCGTCATTGGCTCCTGGAACCCATAGGGTCCAATGATAACCAATGCTGAATTGTGCTGCGGTCTTCGTCCGCCTACCGTGACACTTCACATCGCCAGCGCAGTTACCTCATTTACCCTAGTCCCTCCTTACAGGTCAGGCAGCCGCCATTTCAGGGAGGCACTTGGCAGAGCACCTAACTACTTCACAGCACTTTTGGGCAGGAATACAGACAGACAGCGCCATACACCGATTAAATCACAATAGTGCAAGACACCCTTGTGCAACCTATGTGGTACATAACCCTCTGCTCACCATTCTCCTCCATAGTGCACATCCTCTGGGGCAGATGATGAGATGGCGTCATCCTCCGGTGTACAGACCTCTGGCAGACCTGTCGACAATGGAAGACAGACACATCATTATCACCTACAGATTTGATCGTGCCACAATCCATGAACTGTGTCCCCAGTTGGAGCCTGACCTGATGTCAGCTATCCGCCATCCCACAGGAATCCCCCCTCTAGTGCAGGTCCTGTCAGTGCTCCATTTCCTGGCCAGTGGTCCCTTTCAAACAACAGTGGCCATGGCATGAGGGATGTCTCAGCCAATGTTCTCTAACGAGTTGTCCAGAGTGTTGCCTGCCCTGCTGATACACATGCGCAGCTACATCATTTTCCCCCAGGTGGAGGATTTGCCCGCAGTGAAAGGTGACTTTTATGCCCTGGGACATATCCCCAACATCATTGGTGCCATTGATGGTACACATGTGGCATTTGTCCCACCCCGCAGGGATGAACAGATGTACAGAAACCACAAAAGCTACCATCCGATGAATGTGCAGATGGTGTATTTGGCCGGCCAGTACATCTCCCATGTGAATGCCAAGTATCCTGGCTCTGTGCATGACTCTTACATTTTGAGGAATAGCAGCATCCCTTCTGTGAAGGGTCAACTCCAGAGGCACTGTGTGTGTCTAATAGGTGAGCCCAAGGTCCCCACACAGTTTGAATAGGTGTCTGGGTATGGGAGAATTCCTAAGGGTTTGTGTATGTCTAACCGATACCCCTCGATATTCGCAGGTGACTCTGGTTAGCCCATCCTGTCATGGCTTCCGACCCCAGTGAGGAATCCTAGGACAAGGGCAGAGGAACGCTACAATGAGGCACATGGGCGAACTAGGAGGATTATAGAGCGGACGTTCGGCCTCCTGAAGGCCACGTTCCGGTGCCTCCATCTGACAGGTGGCTCCCTATTCTACTCACCGAAGAAGGTGTGCCAGATAATATTGGTATGCTGTATTTTGCACAACCTGGCTTTGCAACACAAGGTGCCTTTTCTGCAGGAGGATGGGCCAGATGTTGGTCTTGTGGCAGCTGTAGAGCCTGTAGACATGAAAGAAGAGGAGGCAGAAGAAGAAGATATTGACAACCGAAACAACATCATCATGCTATATTTCAGTGAGACACAGGTAAGAGACTGCCACTGCTCCTCTCATATAAAACTACTGTGGGACATGGCATGAGTCTGCTTATTTACCTCTGTGTATGGACCCTGACAGTTCATTTTGCCTTTCTTTTTCACAGATTTTGTTACCACATTCTGCCTTCTGCTATGTTTACTGCTGCCCAACAACTGTCATGCTTTGGTATGTGCAAATGAACATTGACATTGATATTTGTCAGAGAGGTTGTAATAACACATTTGTGAAAGTACAGATTGACTCCAGATTGTTTTGTGATTCAAGGGTGTTTATTTAAGTGCTAATCAGTGGAGGGGGATGTGCAATGTGCTGGGGTGATGGTGGAGGAATGTCCATGGTAGAGTCCAGTCTCCTTGTATCACAGGTGCATTGTCCAAGGGGGCATAGGAAGTGGAGCAACAGCAGTTCAAGGTGGTCAGTGTGACATAGTGGGACAGAAGGATGACAATCAGAAGAGTCTTATTTCCTGGCGGAGGTATTGGCAATGTTCTCTGTCTTGTGCCTGGATCGCAGGGACCATTTGCAGGGTGGTTCTCCTTCTGCAGGGGGTGGGGTGCTGGTGGCCTGTTGGTCCTGTGGCGGGACCTCCTGTCCACTAGCGCCGGCGGAAGTGGAGGGCTGTTCGTCGTTCGGGCTAGTGTCAGGGGCCCGTTGGTGTGCCACTGTCTCCCTCATGGTGTTGGCCATTTCTGCCAGCACCCCTGCAATGGTGACCAGGGTGGTGTTAATGGACTTCAAGGCTGGTGTTAATGGACTTCAAGTCCTCCCTGATCCCCAGGTACTGTTCCTCCTGCAGCCTCTGGGTCTCCTGAAACTTAGCCAGTACCGTGCCCATGGTCTCCTGGGAATGGTGGTATGCTCCCATGATGTTGGAGAGTGCCTCCTGGAGAAAGGGTTCCCTGGGCCTCTACTCCCCCTGTCGCACAGCAGTCCTCCCAGCTTCCCTGTTGTTCTATGACACTGTCCCCTGAATTGTGTGCCCACTGCCACTGACCCTCGTTCCCTGATCGTCCTGGGTTAGTGGGGCTGCTTGGGGTCCCTGTAGTGGTGGACACACTGCTGATTGACGTGTCCTGGGGACAGTGGCATGGGCCCGCTGGGTGGGTGCTGTAGTGGTGTTTCCTAAGGGGGGAGGTTCAGTGGTGGTTTGGGACTGTGGCAGGGGAACTGACTGTCCAGAGGTGCCTGATGGGCCGGGCTGGTCATCTTGATCCAGGCATGCAGAGCTGCTGTCGTCACTGTGGGCATCTTCTGTGAGGGGACTGGATATGGCTGGCACCTCCTGTCCGATGATTTTGGGTAGGGTAAGTGTTGGGGTGTAACTGCATAGTTATTGTATCTGTGTGTGCCATCTTGTGCAATGTGTGAGTTTCCCTCTACTCCTGTGCTTGCATTATTGCCTTGGCCCTTGTGTGAGTTTTGATTTTGTAGCCTGGTTGAGCCTCTCTACTGGACTTGCTTTGGTGATGTGTGTCCATGCAGTTCTCTAATGGGTGTCCATGCATTGGTGTTACATGCAGGGCTTGGTATTGGGATGTGTGGGTTGTGATAGTGGGGTATCTGTGAGGTGTTAGGGTAGGGATAGGAGTTTGTGATGGTATGCAGGTAGGCTTTGGGGGATATAATAGTAAAGATTTGACTTACTAGAGTCCAGTCCTCCTGCTACTCCTGCGAGGCCCTCAGGATGCATGATCACCAAGACTTGCTCCTCCCATGTTGTTAGTTGTGGGGGAGGAGGTGGGGGTCCACCGCCAGTCCTCTGTATGGCTACCTGGTCTCTCGATACCACGGAACACACCTTCCCCCGTCGGTCATTCCACCTCTTCCTGATGTCATCCCGTGTTCTTGGGTGCTGTCCCACTGCGTTGGCCCTGTGGACAATTCTCCGCCATAGCTCCATCTTCCTTGCAATGGATGTCTGCTGCACCTGTGATCCGAATAGCTATGGCTCTACCCAGATGATTTCCTCCACCATGACCCTGAGCTCCTCATCAGAAAACCTGGGGTGTCTTTGAGGTGCCATGATGTGGTGTGGGTGATGTGTGAGGTGATGTTTGTTGTGATGTGATGTGTTGGGGTGTGTTCGTTGAGGTGCGTGGATGTATGAGTGGTGGTGTTGTGTGCCTGTAGATGCCGGTGTTGTCTTTGCTATTCTCTCTCTCTCTGCTTCTTCCAAAAATGTTGTTGTAAGGTGTTGTGGGTAAAAATGTACAACTATTAGACCTGGATTGGAGGCAGGCTAAGGCACAGGATGATTAAAGTAAGAAAATGCCATCATTCTAAAGTGGCATTTTCAGACCTTCAATTTAAAAACCACCTTTACTAAAATATGTGTTTTTAAATTGGGAGGCCAGGACACCAAACTCTCTTGTTCTATTGTTTATCAATAGGAAATTACACCTAAAGATGTTTTAAGTCAATCCCTATACTAGCGTATAGGAGTGATATTCCTTATAATAGTGAATACCGAATTTACCTGGATATGTGAAACTTGAAAGTATATCTTAAACCTTTGAAATACACTGCATCCTGCCCTTGGGGCTAACTAGGGCCTTTTGGGGACTAACTATGACCCTTCGATGGGTCACCTGTCCACCCCACTCTAGGGACACCAGAGCTATAGGGTGGAAAAAGTCCTGCCCATGAGCCGAAGTCACTCCACACACCTGGTCCAGGGACTTCTCTGGGGAAATTTGCCTTTCCACAACCATGGTCCTGTATTGTGATTGCCTCACCTTTATTTGCTTCTTCTACAGTTATTTGGCCAAAGCTTGTTGCCTTTGTAGATTAAAAAGTATGTAAACCATGTTTTTACCAAGGCTTGTTTACCCAGTGTTGCTTGATTTTATCAAGGCTTGTTTACTCAACCTCCACGAGGTTCTTTGGATCATCGACGGGGTTAATTAGAAACACATGAGCCCCTGAACGTTGTTGGACAGCTGTCTTCTCTGATTGTCAGGCAGCACTTGTGTTTTCAAGAGCCATGTGCTAATCAGACTCATGACTCGTGTTTCAAGAGCCATGCGCTAATCATGAGTCATGGCTCATTCCTGCACAAACTATAAAAAGCCTCACACGTATTAGTCAGCGCTTGGCTTTGTTCCGGTTCTTCTTGAAGCTGACATCGAGAGCCTGCTCCTGGGAATTACTTGCAGAGCTTCTGTATCGTTACTGGGCAACAAGAGAGTAAGTAACTTCTTCAGCCTCTGCGCGCTGCCAGCTGTTCATATATGCTAAGTGGAGGAAGAGCGCTCTGTTGAGTGAATTTTTTTTTTTTTTAGATTGAGTTCCTCACTGTGTAACTAAATTATAATTTTCAAGGAAGAACAAACGTTTTGAGGTTGATTAAGAGAGGGTGCGGAAACGCCTATATGTTTGGCATTTATTGTGCATCTGTACCCTGCCTTTTTGATTCGTTTTAAAATCTGAAAAGACATCAGCACGCAAAGAGAGTGTTATGAGATGAAGAACCCTCATATGTGTGCCTTTGCTAATTACGTGTCTGTTGTTTGTAATGGAAATGATCCTCATTTTGCAGGCACCCTTTTAGTATTGTCTAGAATGGATATTTGTGTTTCCTCGAAAACAGAAAAAAGTAGGTTTTAACTTGATTGTATAAATCGGTGTACGTTTATTCCTTTTTGGAAAGAGTTTTTGTTGTGTGTTCGTGTGCTATATGTTTTCATTGTGAACAACTATACTAAGAGGATTATTCTAAGCAGTGTGTGAGAGAGAGAAGATCCAGGCAATGATGGTGCATTCCTGTAAGCCCAATTGAGTAGGGAGGAAGTGCAAGGAACGTGTTGAGTGACAGGTGATTAGCTGAGATAATAGACTGTGTACAAAAATACTGTACAAGAGTGCCCTCATCACTCATTCCTGTACTTTCCCTTATAGCTCTGGACACTCAACAACTAATGCTGACAGCGATTACCTGCACCCAAAGCATCGGGAGCCCCTGGACCAGGCACCAGAGACAGTAACTTTCTTCTCTCTCTCTCATCCAGTCCCACCACCCTTTTGGGAATACTTGCCGGGACTCCTGTATTATGTCGGCAGTGCCGAGAGGTGTCCTGGAAGAACAGGGGGAACAGTCATCGCCCCTGCAGACAACCTGCCTTTCAGGTGAGAGGCCAAGCTCTTACATCCTGCAAGCCCTGGTGTACCTCAGTGCAGTGACTGGGACCCCCTCCACTTTCACCTGGTGGAAGTGAGGATTCCCACCCCTTGGGATCACCAACTCACCCTCTGAGTTCACCTCTCAACTAAGGGAGATTGCTGCATGATCTACGACCTGACTCTGGGGATTGGCTCCCCCTAAGGCCACATTGGCCTCCCCTTTAGAAGGGCCAAAAGTGGGGGGTTTCTTAGCAAAGACATAGGCCCTCATTACAACCTCAGCAGTCTTTTTAAAAGACCGCTGAGGCTTCTGGAGCCACAATACCGCCAGTGCTGGCGGTATTTCTGGATCCCTATTACGACTTTTCCACTGGCCCAGCAGAAAAGTCCTATCAACATTGCTGCCAGCTTGTAATAGAGCCGGTGGCAATGCTGATTTGCAGCGGGTGCAGTAGCACCCATTGTGCATTTCACTGCCCGAAATTCAGGCAGTGAAATGCGCAAAGGGGTTATGCCTGAGAGCCCCTGCACTGCCCTTGCCAAGAGCATGGGCAGTGCAGGGGCCCCCAGGGGCACCCCAAGTTCCCCTTACCGCCAGCCTTTCCATGGCGGTGTTTACCGCGTGCACCGCTGCCCTGGGGATTATGACCGCCAGATGGAAGTCTGGCAGTACAGTGGAGGGGCCGGCAGAATGGCCGTGGCTATTGCGTCACGGTCATAATAGCTGGGGGAACACCGCCAGCCTGTTGGCGGTGTTACTGCCAGCTTACCACCGGCCACCAGGGTCATATTGAGGACCATATTCGCCTCTCTTGTGTCCTAGCTGCGAACACTGAAAGCAATAGGGTTGAAAATGGGGCGCTCTGGGCCACGCCCACCAGAACCTCCCTCCATCCTGTCAGAAACCACATGGGAACCTTTTTCTCTTCCCTTATCCAGGGGCCTGCCTGTGTCTCCCTTCACCTCCCCCTCCTTCTTCTGTTGGGGACCCTGCACACCCTTGGCTGAGTCTCCCACATACAACTGCTTTTGGACCCTGGTGCTAAGCCAGCAGTCTGCCTCCTTGGCAAGCTTGCATGTTCTGGTAAACAACGACTAGACAAGTGCTCCCATGCAACCAAATTGTACAGCCCCAGATAGTCTGTCAACTTGCTGCCATTCACCCAACCAGCCAATGCTCTGAAAAAGAAATCAACATACTCCACCCAAATTGAGAACCAAGTTTAGTACTCTCCCTAAACTTTACCCTCTAACTTCCTGGGGTGAGACCATATCTCCCAGTTAGGCCTTCTTTCATGGCATGGTACCTCATTTAATCTCCTTGCTTTAAGGCCAACAAGGTGTACATCCCCGCTTCTGAGGAGTACTTCCACAGGCCTGCCACCCCATCTCTCTCTGGGACCCTGTTCTTTCTCAAAGCCACTTCATAACCCCTACACCACAGCTCTATGTCATCCACCAGAACAAATTCCTTCACCACATCCTTGGGTATATGTACCTTTCCTTCAAAGGGCACTGTAGAACTGCTGCCATAATGTGTGCTGACTTCTTCTTTAAGTCCAGCTCTTTCAAGCTCAACTTGTGAGCTAAAATCATTATCATCTCCTCCATGGAATTGTTTTGTTTCCTTGACTCTCTTTTGAGGTTGGCTAGTTCCAACGGGAGCTCCCTAGCCTCTTACCTCTAGGCAGAGGTGTCTCAAAGAAACATTGCTGATTGCCCTAAAAGGTGCCTTCCTCCCAGGTGGATTCTGATTCACATAATCACCATGTAGGGTCTGCTCCTCCCCATCCAGAATAGCATTCTACTCCTCTGTGTTCTCATCAGCCTCCTTTGCTGCCAACCAGGCCCTCAGTGCCTTTTGTAGCGCCTCCTTCCCATTAAGGCCTTTAATAGGGCATTTGATCTCCTTGCATAACAGTTTGAGCTGAGGTACTGAATAGGTCTCCAACCTCGCCTGCTCAAACACCAAGGGACATTTTTATAAGAAAGTGGCGCATAACTAGTGATGCACGACTTTTCTTGCACTCCCCTTGCGTCCCCCAACACCAGCCAACATGTAGCACCGTGGCGCACAATGGTGCATGTTGGGAGCCTCATTTTAACGCCTGCTTTCAGCAGCCATTAAAAATGACGCTAGAAAAGGTGCAAAGGAATCATGTAGATTCCATTGCACCATTATTAGAGACCCTCTAACGAGGGAACGCCCCCTTTAGATACATCATGCATATATTATGCACGATGTTGCGCAAAATATTTACAAGGTGGCACCAGAAAAGCATAGCACTGCGTTAGTTCCTTGCTGTGCAGAGGAAGTGATGCATCAATTCTTTCCTCAGAGGTGAGACGATGCGTCCGTTCCTTAATGGGAGGAGAGGTGATGTGTTGATTTTTTACTCGCAGGAAAGACGATGCGTTGATTTCTGAACACGGAGCCTTGGTTCCTTACTGCAATGTGGGGGAGATGAAATATTGACACCCAGAGACAATTAGTAGAAAATCCATGTACGCTGTGTTGATGGGACCACAGTGAAACAGGCGCTGCGTCAATTCTGTAGCTGTGAAACAGGCGCATGAATTTTCTCCTTCAGATCACCAGCTTGCAATTCCAAGTGCCCAGGGACTGGAGTTAGCACCGGTGGCAAGTTAGGAGTCTCAACAGAGAAGCCCAGGCATCAGCAGATGAAGCCTTTGATGTCCCTGAGCCTTCTTAATAGTAGGCAACTCAGTCAAAGCCCTTGGAGAACCTTTGGAAGCACGATGTAGAAAGCCAAGTCCAGTCCTTTCACTTCTAGGACAGAAGCAATAAGCAGCAGGCCAGCACAACAAAACCACAGGCAGAGTGCCAGTTCCTCCTACATCATCCAGCTCTTCTTCCTGGAAGAATATCCTCAGTAAGAAGGATTCTAACTATGTGGTGTCAAAGGTTTAGTAATTATACTAATTTCTGTCTTTGAAGTAGGCCATCTACAACAAATGGTCTTTGTAAGGCACAAGATCCAGCCTTTCCCTGGCCCCAGACACACTCTTGGGGGTTGGGGACTGCTTTGTGTAAGGAAAGGCACAGCCGTATTCAGATGCATGTGTTAGCTCCTCCCACCATTCTAGCTCAGAAAGACCCAACATCCTGGTTATGGGACTTCAGGATATGCAGGGCACACCTCAGTTCCCTTTGTGTGACTATTTAGAGTGAATGCATAAAAAGCCCAACTGTCATCCTGACCCAGAAGTGTATTCAGCGGACAAGCAGAGGCAAAGATTGGTTAAGTAAGAAAATTCCCACTTTCTAAAAGTGGCATTTTCAAACTCCCAGTTCATAGAAAACTTCACCAAAAGATGTATTTTTAAAGTGTGAGTTCAAAGACCCCAAACTCCATATCTCTATCTGCCCCCAATGGGAAATTAAACTTAGAAGATATTTCAAGGGAATCCCTGAGTTACCCTAGGGGAGAGATAGGCCTTGTTGTAGCGAAAATGGAGTTTATCAGTATTTAACTCTCAGGACCTGTAAAGCACACTGGTACATGTCCTACCTTTTACATACACTGCACCCTGCCCATAAGGCTGCCTTGGGTTTATTTAGGGATGATGTGCATGTAGTAAAAGGGAAGGTTTGGGTCTGACAAGTGGGTGCACTTGCCAGGTTGCAATGGCAGTTTAAAGCTGAACACACAGACACTGCAGTGGCAAGTCTGAGACATGTTTACAGAGCTACTCATGTGGGTGGCACAATCAGGGCTGCTGGCCCACTAGCAGCTTTCGATTTACAGGGCATGAGCACACATAGTGCACGTTACCTGGGCCTTACTAAGTGAATCAAATATGACAATAATGGATGAACCAATCAACAAAACAATTTACAGAGGGAGCACTTGCACTTTAGCACTGGTCAGCAGTGGTAAAGCGCCCTGAGACCTAAAGCTAGCAAAAATGAGGTGAATTGGATTACTGGCTGTAAGGAATGTTGCAAGGCTTTTCTTATATCCGACATACCTGATCTATTAAAGAGACAGTTTACACTTACCCAGACATCTGTTTTGATTCGACCACTCACCCTAAAGGACATTTAATTAGATGGAGGTATGTATTCATGTTCTGCAGTGCTATTGTTCAGCACTCCGCACAGCGGCTGGCAGACCTGAAGTAAAGTCATGGGAATGTTAGGGATGATAAACAGTTCTATTTCAAGTGGATGAAAAACTAAACTGACAAATAACTCTTTGGCTAAACAAAACTAAAAATGGTCTTCGTATTTTTTTCTCTTACATGGCATTACTAAAATTAACAAATGCAACCTGCTGCTTTTCAAGTGTGTTGAAGAGGATTCTTGCTTTTGGATCTATTCCGCTGTCAGCGATGACTGGGCTCCATCCCTTACACAATATTATTTCCCCTCCTTGAATGTTGGTTTTACTTTTTAATAAGCTATCAGTATCGTCTTTTGTCACTTATGTCTTATCTGGGATTAAGTTTCAATGGGGTTGGGGGGCGAGCGTTCCAAACTGACCAGAAAGCCCGTCTTCTCCATTTGTGATAAAGAGTCAATTTGTAGATACTTTTTATACTTCAGGCAGTCCAAACTGCCCTTAACATGTTGCAAATAATGTATTTGTTTTCATTTTTGAAAGGCACAACTGAGCATGACTCCAATGTTTGACACATTAAATAGATTTAGATCCTCAAATTTTATAGAGTACTTGTGAAAAAATATGTTTGAAGTACTGAGGGGCCTTGGTGATTACTTTTTAGGTCGAGCACGGACATGCGCTGTCTGGAAGACCTGTTGCATGGAGCATAGGCATATGCTGCCGCCTGCTGCTGCTTGCCACTTCCAATATTTTAAAGGCAGTGACGCTCTTCTTGTGCTTCCTCCAAAGTGGTTTGCAGCCGATTCGTCACTTCCTATACTTGGCTGAGGAGTACCCGCCGAGTACAGTTTACTTACATCTATAATGTTTTTCTGTTGCTTGAACAGACTATTTTTATTTGTTTCCTGTCTCTTGTGTTTGTCAGTAAGCACTCGTGTTCATGCATGTGGTTCTTCCATGTTTGCCTATCACTTGGTCCTTACTTTACATAATCATTAATTACAAGTAGTTGTGTTGTACCTCTGTTTTTTACTTTTTTTGTTGCTTTATATCACATGAAATCGACCTAGAAATGAATCCTCAACAGCAGCTCTCCAGGCACAGCGGGAGAGCCGATACTGCAATATTCACTGCACTCGGGGAAATTCACCCCATAATGCTTTGCATGCAATCATTTTACAACATATTTGTGCCCATAATTCAGCCTGTGGTGGTCCTAGGGCAATGGGAACACCACCAATATATTCAGACCAATGTGCTCGTTCTGTCCATGCCATCTTGTGAGTCACACTAGGTGAGAGGGGGCCAAATATCATAACCTCTTCCACCATGCGATGTGTATTGAAGTACTGTTATTGCTGAAGTTGTTTTATTATTTACAAACAAGCAAACAAACAAACGAATGAATGAATGAATGAATGAACAAAAAAACAAACAAACAGCTGTGAGAAGTTTTTTTTTTTTTAGTACCTCGTTTATAATAGTGTTCTGCTAGCCCTGCTTGCCATCCAAACGTGTAATGGACTACCTGTGCAAAGATCTTGAAAGGATAATTGTTCCAAGGCATAACTAACTTACTTGGCTGACAGGGACATCTACCCACCACCAGAGGTATTGCACCTTCTGCCAATGAATGAACACAGTTTATTTCTGATAAGGGTTTAATGTATTCATGGAAACTCACCCCATAATGCTTTGCAGGCATTTCTTTTACAACACATTTGTGCCCATAAAAAAGTTCTTTACTACTACTACTAACACATTTGTGCCCATATCTCTGTAGTGGTCCTAGGGCATTGGGACCACCCTCAAAACATTCAGAACAATGTGCTCTTTTACTCCTGGTAATCTTGTGGGTCACACTAGGTGAAAGGGAGGTCCTAAAATCATAACGTTTTCCACCATTTAATGATCTAATACTGTGTGTGTTTCTGATACAAGTTTTCTCAACTCAATGCCATGTTTTGCAGGCTTTTGTTTTACAGACTGTTTTTGCCCATAATATAGCTTGTGGTGTTCCCGGGACTGCCACCAATATATTCAGAGTGGTGTATTCTTTATGTTCAGGCCTTCTCGTGGGTCACACTATGTGAGGTGGGTTGCAAAAATCATAACCTCTCCCACCATTCAATGCCTCTTTAAATTCTCTGTTAGCTAAAACTTTTGTTTTTACAGCTCAGAGAAGGTTGAGGTATAAGGGCCTGGTTCGTAATAATATTCTGCCCCCCCTGGTTGGCCTATGTTTTGTTCTCTTTAGGCTGAAGAATGATAATTGCTCCAAGACACTATTAACTCAGTTGGTTGTATAGGGACATCCAGCCACCACCTGTAGTACTGCACATTCTGCTCTTAATTCTAGAGGGACGTCTAGCCATAACCAGTGCTACTGCATCTTCTGCTGTTGACTCTACAGGGACATCTAGCCATAACCAGTGATACTGCACCTTATACTATCAATTCTACAGGGACAACTAGTAACGACCTGCAGCACTTCACCCTTGTGCCAGTGTCTCCACAGTTAAATGATATTTAGAAGGCCTGCTAGGTCTGAAAATGTGTTATACACTATGCCTTCAAGGGGCTGATTATTTGATTACACTGCAATATTCTTTATCATTCTTTTTTCTGTAAATATTCCCTCTAGGGGCTGTATATATATTTACATGACCATGTTTCTTCCAAAAGCCATTTTTACTGTGGTGCTCTGTACAGGCTGTTCAGACCATTACAGTCTAATGCCAATTGTATAAAGGAATACACAAACAAAGTTTATTTCTGATAAAGGTTTAATGTGCTGCATGGCTAAATATTTATAAGGTCCCAAATGCGAGGTTGTCATTATCATTTACTACGCCAACAGCTCTAACTCTCGCTAATGCGAGACCTATTGCATTACAATTGCTTGATCTATACAAGGAGGCGGGCAAACCATTAAAATGTTTGGGGACCACACAGGCCCTAAATTGTACTTTTTGGTGCAAAACTGCACCAACGCAGTTTTGCACCAAAAAGTTTAGCACCGTCTTGCACCATTTCTGAGCACTAGCCGAGCACCATATTTATGGCCAGTGCAAAGGGTAGGCTGGCGTAAAAAAAAAGACAGAAGTCATGCCTACCTCCATAATGGCCAGCATAGGGGACCAGGATCCCCTGGGCATGGCCGTTGCACCCAGTGCCATGTAGGGCGGTCCATTTCAGCACCCCCAATGGCACTTAAAAAAGAAAATACTTACCTATACTTACCTGGGATGGGGTCCCCCATCCTCCACTGTCCCTCTGGTGTGGGTATCCCTGGGGCCTGGGGAGGGCACCTGTGGGCTTTTTCCATGGTGTTCCACCATGGAAAAAGTCCCACAGGTTCCCTTACGCCTGCCCTGACCCAGGCGTTGAATAATGGTGCAAAGCAAGCTTTGCACCATTATTTGACACCTCCTCCCCCGTGTGTGATGTTAGCACGGGGGATAAATATGGCGCTAAGGCCATAGAGTAATTTATTGAAAGGGAACGCCTTCTTTGCATCTCATTAATGCAAAGTAGGTTTCCACGTCCAGAAAATGACTTTAACTCCATAAATAAAACACTATGGAATGGGCCCACAGGTGCCCACCCCAAGCCCCAGGAACATCCTCACCAACACTAGAGGGACGCCAGAGGTTGGGGGACCCCATATCAGGTAAGTATTTTAAAAAAATATATAAGTGCCATTGGGAGTCCTGACATGGGCCCCCTGCATGGCACTGGGTGCAATGGCCATGCCCAAGGGACAGGAATCATGTGTTATGGATGGTTTTGCATCAGGAAATGACACTAGGCTGGTTAACGGCATTTGTTTATGCCTCTAACCTGCCTAGCATCATTTTTTGAGGTAAAACCCCCTTCACCTGTACCACCACCCCCAACTGGCTAACGTCATTTTTTCTGACGATAGCACACCTTGAGCGCCGGCTTGCGAGATTCCATAATTTGGGCACCCAGCTGGCCCTTTGGAATGACGCAAGCTATACTTTTTGCCACAAAACAGCATTTGCACAGTTTAGCAGCAAAAAATATAAATATGGGCCTCAGTGTGTCGCCTTTTTGTGGTCCATTCCTTCGCTTTCATCACCAGGCCCTGATTTATACTTTTTGGTGCAAACCTGCGCTAGTGCAGGTTTGTGTCAAAAAAGTTTACCACCGGCTACCGCAATTCCTAGATGCCAGCTGGACATCATATTTAAGGAATGACGCTAGCCGCCGCTAAGGCCTGGTCAGTGTCATAAGAATTGATGCTAACCGGGCAGGGAAGGCTTAGGGAAGACAGGGGATTATGCTTGAAAGAATGGAGCTAGCCAGGTTAGCGCCAAAAATATTGACTCTAACCTGACTAGCGTCATTTTCTGATGCACAACCCTATGGACATGACTTCTGTCTTAGCAAAGACAGGAGTCATTCCACCCTGCTCAATGGCCATGCCCGGGGGACATACTGTCCCCTGGGCATGGCCATTGGGCACTGTGCCATGTTAGGCCCCCCTTTGGCACTTAGAAAAAAATGTAACACTTACCTGGACTTACCTTGGATGGGAACCACCATCCTTGCGTGTCTTCTAGGGGTGGGTGTTGGTGGCAGGGGGTGTCCCTGGGTGCAGGGAATGGCACCTATGGACTACTTCCATGGTCACCGACCATGAAAATCAGCCCACAGTCCCGTAACGCCTGCCCTGACACAGGCGTTAAATAATGGCGCTAAACAGGCTTAACACCTCCTCCTCCTGTGCGTCATTTTTGCACGTGAGGATAAATAAGGCGCAAATGCCTTAGAGTGATTTTTTGAACGGGAACACCTAACTTGCATCTCATTGACACAAGGTAGGTCTCCACTGTAAAAAAATGACGTTAACTCCTATATTTTGACGCTAGACGGGTCTAGTGTCAAAATATAAATATAGAGTTAAGTTTGCGACGGATTTGCGTAAAAGAAATTATGCAAACCTGGCACAGAGTATAAATATGCCCCTCAGGCTCTTTGTTCCACACTGACTGCACTGATATTTCCATTCCCCTTATCGTGATTTTTGTTACTCCTTACCTGGGCTAGTCCTTTTTCCTTTAAGTCTTTTTCCTTTCCTCATTTTTTATTTTAATTTGGCTTCCTCCTATAATTCCCGTACCTAACAAGCCATGCTGGAAAAATAAAACGAGGCTACTGTGCCCCACTTTTATTTGATTTACCCCCCAAAGTTCCACTTCACAAACTTTTATAATTTTTTATATCAAAAAAGTACTTCGCATTCCAATAATCTGGTTATTGTAAGAACTGTCTGAATACTTCATTCCATACACGTTTATGTTTTTTGAGTGCAATAGTTAGTTTTTAATTATGTGTTTCGTTGTAGGTTCCAGACTATGGGAAAAAGTGTGCATTTCTAAATAAAGGTCTGGGTCTTTGATCGAATTACCAAATATAAACAATTCACACACTAGGATCCGATTCTCCCTTTAAGGCGACCATGGCTTGGAAGATTGATCGCGTTTCATAATGCTGGGACAGATTGAGTCAAGGGAGGTACACACACATCGATCTCGAAGTGTGAGATTTGAAATGAGTGAGAAACCCAAACGTTACATGTGAGGATGAGGTTTAAAAAGGCTGTTTGAAGCACGCCACTGCCTCTTCACATTTCACAGTTTGAATCCTAAAAACTACTGTTTTTCACAGAATGAAACAAAAATGGGCATGCCTAACTCAGAAAGCAAAAAGCTTGATGAAGGAGCAAAAATCTAAGTTTCATTTGTGATCATGTTCTAGCTACCTTTACGAGAAGGTTAGTATTTGATGATATGTGTTTCCCTGTGCCCGAAGAGAACATATGCTATCACTAAAAGATGTTAGATATTAACTGTCAGGGTGCAAAAGTCTGCTAATTCCTCAACTTGCTGAAACGTACAAAACCATATAGTAGGGTGTCTAGGGTGTGTAAACGAAGGCTGATCTGTGCCACCTTTCTGTGATCTTCACATTAAATAAATTTGCAAACGAGGAATCCAAGTAGTAATCATTCACAGGTCGGTGGTTATCTGTAAAATGGTGCATGGATCTGGCCAATCTGGGTCAACATTAAGGGGGTCATTCTGACCCTGGCGGTAACTACCGCCATGGCGGAGGTCGGCGGTAGCACCGCCAACAGGCTGGCGGTGCACCGCTGGGCATTCTGACCGCGGCAGTTCAGCCGCGGCCAGAAACGGAAAGTCGGCGGTGTACCGCCGACTTCCCGCTGCCCTTGAGAATCCTCCATGGCGGCGGAGCGCGCTCCGCCGCCATGGGGATTCTGACACCCCCTACCGCCATCCGGTTCCTGGCGGGTCTCCCGCCATGAACAGGATGGCGGTAGGGGGTGCCGATGGCATGGGCACTGCAGGGGTTCCCCGTAAGAGGGCCCCACGAAGAATTTCAGTGTCTGCTTTGCAGACACTGAAATTCGCGACGGGTGCAACTGCACCCGTCGCACCTTCCCACTCCGCCAGCTCCATTCTGAGCCGGCGTCCTCGTGGGAATGGTGTTTCCCGCTGGGCTGGCGGGCGGACTTTCGGCGGTCGCCCGCCAGCCCAGTGGAAAAGCCAGAATGACCGCCGCGGTCTTTTTACCGCGGAGCGGTCTTTTGGCGGTCAGATTCACCCCCTAAGTACTCTTTCTCTATAGAAAGCCTGGCTATACATTTGCTCTCCTGCCACGACTCCTGGAGTAGTGTTATATTGTGATTCTTTACCACAAATCCACATCAGTCGTCTTTTGTATTTAAAAATATCTACCTTACCACCCCCCACACATTAATTCATCTTCATTACTTCGACATGGCACTACCTTAGCACCAAGACTTTGTTCTGCCGTCACTTCATCTTGCCAATTACCTTCAATAGCCTGGAGTGGGTCTTAGGACTTTGTTTGGGCGGGGCAGGTGGTGCGAGTGCACATGGGGTGTTTCGGAGGGGCACTGGAAAAAAATAACAGGGGAGGGGGGGAA
Organism: Pleurodeles waltl; assembly: GCF_031143425.1. Lineage (NCBI taxonomy): Eukaryota > Metazoa > Chordata > Amphibia > Caudata > Salamandridae > Pleurodeles > Pleurodeles waltl. The sequence goes on along the minus strand of NC_090450.1, from coordinate 224,486,629 downwards.
GAGAGTGACACACACATGCAAAACGCAATACTCCCAACCCCACCCTCACCCACAACAACATACACACAAATACATGCAGCAACATTACATTCACCCCCCCCCCCACCCACTGGAAGAACGCAAGGACAAAAGGAAATTATTGTAACCAGTGTAATCATGAAAAAACAGATAGTCAAAATTCTAAATTCAGTATATACAAATATGTACACCAACTACACAAGTCCGGATAGTGTACCAATCATTGTCCTTGGACCAATGGGCCCAAAATGCATGGGCGAAGCCCTCACTAGATACCTGACTGGAAACGGAGAGAACACTGCTGGGGCATCAGATCGAAAATATACAGGCACCTCAGGGGGAGTGGGAGGGGGGCACCTCAGCCAGATGAACGCACAACGCAACTGCTGCACAAGGGTGCCATCCCCATTGCTGTATACTGGGGAATGCAAAGCCACAGTCTGTCAAGTGTCTCCAGTAGGAGGTTTTCCCACTGCATTTTCCTGGGGAGTGCAAAGCCACAGTCTCTCAAGTCTCTCCAGTGGGTGGTTTGCCCACTGCATTATCCTGGGGAGTGCAAAGCCACAGTCTCTCAAGTCTCTCCAGTGGGTGGTTTGCCCACTGCATTATCCTGGGGAGTGCAAAGCCACAGTCTCTCAAGTCTCACCAGTGGGTGGTTTGCCCACTGCATTATCCTGGGAAGTGCAACGCCACAGTCTCTCAAGTCTCTCCAGTGGGTGGTTTGCCCACCACATTATCCTGGGGAGTGCAAAGCCATAGTCTCTCAAGTCTCTCCAGTGGGTGGTTTTATCACTGAATTTTCCTGGGGAGTGCTAAGCCACAGTCTCTCCAGTGGGTGGTTTGCCCACTGCATTATCCTGAAGAGTGCAAAGCCACAGTCACTCAAGTCTCTCCAGTGGGTGGTTTGCCCACTGCATTATCCTGGGGAGTGCAAAGCCACAGTCTCTCAAGTGGATGTCATTATCCACTGGTTCTGGAGGGGGCCTTGTGCCCAGAGTGCTTCATCCTGCCAAGGACTGAGGTAGTGGATGTCATTCTCCACTGGCTCTGGAGGGGGCATGGTGCCCAGAGTGCTTCATCCTGCCAAGGACTGAGTTAGTGGATGTCATTCTCCATTGGTTCTGGAGGGGGCCTTGTGCCCAGAGTGCTTCATCCTGCCAAGGACTGAGGTAGTGGATGTCATTCTCCACTGGTTCTGGAGGGGAAATGGTGCCCAGAGTGCTTCATCCTGCGAAGGACTGAGGTAGTGGATGTCATTTCCCACTGGTTCTGGAGGGGGCATGTTGCCCAAACTGCTTCATTCTGCCAAGGACTGAGGTAATGGATGTATCTCTCCACTGGTTCTGGAGGGGGCATGGTGCGCAGAGTGCTCCACGAGCAGTGTGGCTGGTACAATTCCCTCACCTGGGTGTGCGTGCCATGAGATTGGCGAGGTACAGGTAGCATGATACGCCATGGAGGCAGCAACATATCCCACACTGCTGCGGCTTCGCCCTCCACCTGCAGGTGCAAACAGTGATGGAAGTCATGCCTCATGGAAGCTGCCCAGGGTCCAGGAACTCTCCTCCAGCCTTGGACGACTGACCACTGGGGATGGTAGCCATGTCAGCGGTGGTGCTACTGTCCGAGTACTTCGCAGGGCCGGTGGCGGTCCTTGCGGCGGTGTCTGTGGCGGCGGTGTCTGTGGTGGTTGTGCTGGCGGCGGTGCATGGGTCAGCACCTGCTGAGGGACACAACAGGACATCTCCTGCAGCCTCGGATGACTGCCCACTAGAGAAGAGGCTGGGGACTGTCGCTGAGGCTGTAGACGTGCCGGTAGCGGTGCTTGCAGTGGTGTCTGTGGCGGCGGTGCTTGCGGTGGTGTCTGTGGTGGCAGTGCTGGTGGCGGTGCATGGGTCAGCACCTGCTGAGGGACACAGCAGGACATCTCCGGCAGCCTCGGATGGCTGCCCACTGGGGAAGAGGCTGGGGACTGTCGCAGAGGCTGTAGACATTCCCATGGCGGTGCAGGTGGCGGTTGTGGTGGCGGGGCAGCTAGCGGTGTTCGCCGCCGTGCAGGTTGGTGCGGTCGTGGACAGAAGGTGTGACACTGGTCCCTCAGTCGGTGCCACCATGCCCTCTCCTGACCTGCTCTTCTGCTTTTGGCCCTTCCCCACATTTGATGGTGCCACAGTTGTCTTGCCCCTATCCCCTTTTGTTTTTGCTGAGCCCTTGGTGGCTGGTAGTTTCGGCTTCTCCTTCTGGGATGTGGGCACCTTTTTCACCTTGGCAGGTGGCAGAATATCCTTGCCTTCGCTACGTGGCACACTGGCAGCCCTGATGGGTGGCGCACTCCATGACCCCACATTTGCTGGCACCACTGTGCCTGGGGATTTGGTGGCTGAGGTGCTGGGCTGGGACCTGGAAAGCCTGGCCCTAGGGGAAGGACGGTGGGGGGGAGGTGTAGGGAAGAGGTCAATGTTAGCCAGGAAGAGTTTTTTAGACACATTGGGACAGTAAGATGGAGGGGATTTGGGTGTGGAGGAAGAGGTAGTGGTTGTAGGAGGTGTACGTCTGCTGAATTTGGGTGAAGGTGCATGGGCCGGAGGCTGTTGTGAGGTGGATGGCTGTTGGGTGGGTGTCTGCCTGTGTTTGTATACTTTGGGCTCACAGACACACTGGGAGAGGACACAGGGGATGTGTGAATGGTAGTAGGGGTGGAGATTTACACATGAGCGGTGTGTGGTGATGGGCATGCTGGTAATGGAGGTAGTGGCTGAGAATGTAGTGCATGCAGGTGTAAGTGGAGATGAGACAGGGAGGGAGGAGGAGGACTTGGAGGAGGGGGACACAGTGGAGGCAGTGGATGTTGCTGTGTCTGCATGGGGATGGTGCTTGTGTGAGTGCCTGTGGGATGTGTGGTGCTTCTGTTTGCCTGAGCCACTCTTGTGTGATGATGTGTGTGCATGCTGCTCTGGTGGTGTGCTTGGGATAGGCTGAGGTACAGGGGATTGGGCCTGGGTGGAGGAAGTTGGAGGGGGGACGCTGGACACAGGGACAATGGCTGCCATCAGTGCTGAGGCAAGAGCCTGAAATGCTCTCTGTTGGGCCGCCTGCCCAGAATGAATGCCCTCCAGGTATGCATTTGTTTGTTGCAAATGCCTCTCAACACCCTGGATGGCATTAAAAATGGTAGATTGCCCAACAGTGAGGGATCTCAGGAGGTCAATAGCCTCCTCACTGAGGGCAGCGGGGCTGACTGGGGCAGGGCCGGAGGTGCCTGGGGCAAAGGAGATGCCCACCTTCCTGGGTGAGTGGGCACGGACACACTGAGGGGCTGCTGGGAAGGCGGTGCTGGTAGGGGGGTGGCGGCTGTACCTGTTGATGTGGTGGGCACAGAGGTGCCCGCCACCGCAAGGGAGCTCCCATCAGAAGAGGAGTCGCTGTCACTGGTGTATGCTCCTGTGCCTGCCGTGGAGCTCCCCTCGCCCTCCGTCCCACTGGTGGCTTCAGACTCCGTTGCTTCACCCTCCAGGGCCAAGTGGGTTGCAGCTCCCTCCTACTCCGGTGCCAATGCTCCTCTGCCTGATGATGCTATTGCACACAAGAACAGAAAGACCACAAAAAGGGGGGGAGACAGACACAACACACATGGAGCAGCCCTCTGCACTACGCCAGGCACTAACAGTTCCTAGAAATTTCACCTGACCATGAGGTACGAGGTCTAAGCCCAATTGCTGCACACCTGGAAGTCACAGGATCCTGACTAGGTGTAGATGGCTCTTACCACGAGTGGGGTTGGGGTGCCACAAAGCCTGCCTCACAAGGGACCTTGCCTACCAAGTTCGCCCTGCCCTAGGGGAACCCACTGCCCACCTCCCCCACCCAGACACATCGTTATGCGCGCAGAGTCAGCTGAATGAGAGTGTACTCACTCCCTTGTGGCTGCTGTGATGCCCGCAAGCGCCCATCCTACTTCGGATACGCCACCGCCAGGATCCGGGACATCAGGGGGGTCATGGTGCGATGGGCACCCCTTCCACGTTAGGAGGCCATCCCCAGCTGGGCCTCGGCCGTCTTCTTGCTCCAGCGGCGGAGGTCCTCCCATCTTTTATGGCAGTGGGTGCTCCGTCTGTGGTAGATCCGAGGGTCCGGACGTCCTTGGCGATGGCACGCCAAATACCCTTCTTCTGGTGGGCGCTGACCTAGAGGAATGGTAGAGGGGGGAAAGGAAATTACTCACCCGTCCGGACCATCATACTCATTGCCCACCAGTTCCCACCCATGCCCTGACACACATACACTCACCATCCTCACATGCAGGCCTCCGCCCCCCATGTATCTTCCATCCACACCACTCAAAGCAGGCACTGCCCATGCAGCATGCTCACAGTGTACCCACCTGTTTGTTTGGAGGACCTTGTAGTTGCGTGTACTGGGGGAGGACCCCATTCACTAGTTTCTCCAACTCCTCCGAAGTGAAGGCAGGGGCCCTTTCCCCAGACACTGTAGCCATTGTCACTTCCAGACACAGGTCACAGCAGCACTTGCAGTGTAGGTCCTCTCCTGTTGAAGGTCAGGTATCAAGTGAGTGAATAGACAGAAAATGGCAGTCACATCTGTGGCGGTGTGTACCGTCACTGCCGGCGTACATCGTCATTGGCTCCTGGGACCCCCAGGGCCCAATGTTAACCAATGCAGAATTGCGTTGCGGTCTTCGACTGCCCACCGCGACGGTGTACAACGCCAGCGCAGTCACCTCATATCCCCTTGTCCCACCTTACAGGTCAGGCACCTGCCATTTCAGGGGGCCACATGGGATGGATAATAACTGCGTCACACCTATCTAGGCCGGGAATACAGACAGATATTGGCACAGTGCGGATTAATAACATTTCTGCAAATAACACATTGTGATACCTCAGTGTTGGATGACTCTCTGCTCGCTGTTCTCCTCCACAGGGCACGTCTGCTGGGGCAGGTGATGAGATGGCGGCACCCTCCAGTTTACAGACCCCTGGTGGACCTGTCGACAATGGAAGAGAGACACATAATAATCACATACAGACTTGATCATGCAACAATCCTGGAACTGTGTGCCCAGATGGAGCCAGACCTGATGTCAGCTATTCGCCATCCCACAGGGATACCCACTCTAGTGCAGGTCCTGTCTGTACTCCATTTCCTGGCCATTGGGTCTTTTCAAACAACAATGGCCATGGCATCAGGGATGTCACAGCCAATGTTCTCTAACGTGTTGTCCAGAGTGTTGTCTGCCTTGCTCAAACACTTGCGCCGCTACATCGTGTTCCCTCAGGTGGAGGATTTGCCCACAGTGAAAGGTGACTTCTATGCCCTGGGACATATCCCCAACATCATTTGTGCCATTGATGGTACACATGTGGCATTTGTCCCCCCCGCAAGAATGAACAGGTATACAGAAACCGGAAGAGCTACCATTCGATGAATGTGCAGATGGTGTGTTTGGCAGACCAGTACATCTCCCATGTGAATGCCAAGTATTCTGGCTCTGTTACATTTTGAGAAATAGCAGCATTCCTTATGTGATGGGGCAACTCCTGAGGCACCATGTGTGGCTAATAGGTGATGCCAAGATCCCAATACAGTTGACATATGTGTCTGGGTATGGGGTTGTCCCTAAGTGTTAGTGTGTGTCTAACAGTTGTCCCTCGACAGTTGCAGGTGACTCTGGTTACCCCAACCTGTCATGGCTACTGACCCCAGTGAGGAATCCCAGGACAAGGGCAGAGGAACACTACAATGAGGCACATGGCAAACTAGGAGGATAATCAAACACACCTTCGGACTCCTGAAGGCCAGATTCCAGTGCCTACATCTGACAGGTGGTTCCCTTTACTACTCACCGAACAAGGTGTACCAGATATTTGTGGCCTGCTGTATGCTGCACAACCTGGCTTTGCGACGTCAGGTGCTTTTTCTGCAGGAGGACGGGCCAGATGGTGGCGGCTGTGGAGCCTGTGGACAGTGAAGAAGAGAAGGCAGAAGAAGAAGATATCGACAACCGAAACAACATAATCATGCAATACTTGATACACAGGTAAGAAGATGTCACTGCTTCCCACATCTCATACAATTCTTGGAGCTAGCATACGTCTGTCATTTTCACTCAGTGTGTGGACCCTGACTTGTCACTTTGACCTTCCATTTCACAGATCTGGGTCCCACTTTGTGCCCTCTCCTATGTTTACTCCTGGCCTACAGCTGTGTAACATTGGTGTGTTCACAAGTACATTGACATTGCTATATTTCAGAGATGTTGCAATTACACATTAGTGAAAGCACAGACTGACTCCAGATTGTTTTGTGATTGAAGTGTGTTTATTCCTGTGCAAATAAGTGGAGGGGGGGTGAAATGGGCTGGGGTGATGGTGGAGGTATGTCCATGGCAGAGTCCAGTCTATTTTTTTCACAGGTGCATTGTCCAAAGGGGCATAGGAAGCAGAGCAATGGCAGTTTAAGGATGGACAGGGTGACATAGTGGGACAGAAGGGTGACATTCAAGGGGTCTTATTTCCTGGCGGGGGTCTTGGCAATGTTCTCTGTCTTGAGAATCTCAGGGACCGTTTGTGGGGTGGTTCTTCATCTGCAGGGGGTGGGGTGCTGATGCTCTGTTGTTCCTGTGGCGGTGCCTCCTGTCCACTAGCGGAGGTAGAGGGGGGCTGTTCATCATCCAGGCTAGTGTCAGGGACCCGTTGGTGTGCCACTGTGTCCCTCGTGGTGTTGACAAGGTCTGTCAGCACCCCTGCTAAGGTGACCAGGGTAGTGTTCATGGACTTCAAGTCCTCCCTGATCCCCAGGTAGTTTTCCACCTGCAGCCGCTGGGTCTCCTGATACTTGGCCAGTACCGTGCCCATGGTCTCCTGGGAATGGTGGTAGGCTCCCATGATGTTGCAGAGTGCCTCGTGGAGAGTGGGTTCCCTTGGCCTGTCCTCCCTCTGTCGCACAGCAGTCCTCCCAGCTTCTCAGTTATCCTGTGCCTCTTTCCCCTGAACCGTGTGCCCACTGCCACTGCCCCCAGGTCCCTGATCGTCCTGTGTTAGTGGGTTTGTCTGGGTTCCCTGTAGTGGTGGACACACTGCTGACTGACGTGTCCTGGGGGCAGAGGGATGGGCCCGCTGGGTGGGTGCTGTTGTGGTGTTTCCTGAGGGGGGAGGCTCTGTGGTGGTTTGTGACTGTGTCAGGGGAACCGACTGTCCCGAGGTGCCTAATGGGCTGGGCTGGTCATCTTGATCCAGGCGTGCAGAGCTGCTGTCATCACTGTGGGTCTCTTCTGTGGGGGGACTGGATGTTGCTGGCACCTCCTGTCCGGTGACGTTGGGTAGGGGTCCTGTTGGGGTGTAAATGCATAGTTATTGTATGTGTGTGTGCCATCTTGTGCAATGGGTGAGTGACCTTCTACTCCTGTGCTTGCATTATTGGCTTGGTCATTGTGTGATTGGTGATTTTGGGGCATGAGTGAGCCTCTGTACTGGACATGCTTTGGTGATGGGTGTGCATGCATTGGTGTAACATGCAGGGCTTGGTTTTGGGATGTGTGGGTTGTGTTAGTGGGGTATCTGTGGGTTGTTGGGGTGATGGGTGTGAGGGTCAGGGTGGGGGTATGTGATGGCATGCAGGTGGGGTGAGGGGAATAGCGTAGTAAAGATATATCTTACCAGAGTCCAGTCTTCCTGCTACTCCTGCGAGGCCCTCAGGATGCAGGCTTGCCAAGACTTGCTCCTCCCATGTTGTTAGTTTTGGGGGAGGAGGTGGGGGTCCACCGCCAGTCCTCTCTACAGCAATCTGGTGTATGGATACCACGGAACGTACTTTCCCTGTAGGTCGTTCCACCTCTTCCTGATGTCATCCCGTGTTCTTGGATGCTGTCCCACTGCGTTAACCCTGTCGACAATTTTGCGTCATAGCTCCATCTTCCTTGCAATGGATGTTTGCTGCACCTGTGATCCGAATAGCTGTAGCTCTACCCGGACGATTTCCTCCACCATGACCCTGAGCTCCTCCTCAGAGAACCTGGGGTGTCTTTGAGGTGCCATGATGTGGTGTGGGTGATGTGTGAGGTGGTGTCTGTTGTGATGTGTGAGGGGATGTGTTGGTGTGTGTTGTTTGAGGTGCGTGGATGTTGTGTAAGTGATGGTGTTGTGTGTCTGTCGATGCTGGTGTTGTTTTAGGTATTCTCTCTCTCTGGCCTTCTTTCAAAATTTTGGTTGTAAGGCTTTGTGGGTGATGTGGGTGTGTGCTTTATATTCGATTGGGTGTGTGGGTGTGGTGTGTGTATGTGTATCAGGTGTGTGAATTTCGAATTGTCTAATGTGGTTGTGTTTTGTAAATGTGTGTGTATTTTGAGTGCAGCGGTGTGTACCGCCAATGGAATACCGCGGTTGAAAGACCGCTGCATTGATTCGTGGGTCATGATAATGTGGGCGTATTCCTGTTGGCGTGACGGTGTTGGTTTTGTAATCGCCAGTTTATCACTGACCTTTGGTGTGGCGGACGTGTGTGGGTGTCTGTATCGTGCTGGATTCTGAGCTGTGGGTCGTAATACCTGTAGCGAAATTCCACAGCCGCAGCGGTATGTTGGCGATCTTCTGCGCGGCGGAAAGCTGGATTTACCGCCAGGGTTGTAATGAGGGCCAGAATCTTTCCCCCGTGTATTAATCAGATTTGGCTCTAGGAAGAGAACTGAGAAACCTATAGCTGTCTAGCCTCATCCTACACTCATGAACAGAGTTGCCAATGCTGTGCATCATTCCACTGTAGATGTAGAGATCGGTGTGGAGATGGGGTAGTGATTCCCACATGGGAACAATGAGTCTACCATGCACCCTCAAATGTCCCAACAGCCCATGAGAACTACCAATTTTTCGAATGTTCAGAGGCAATGTTTGAATGCAGGGCACGTTCCTCTTTGGGTTTTTCTTGAGTTGGTCTTATTTTTTATTCATTTGGTCTGTTCTCCATGCAGAGATCACCACTGAATGGGGAAAAATGTCTGCCGCCACAGCCCCTTAACCCACATGAAAAGTGAGGGAGAAGGTCGTTTGCCCTTGCAGTGCATCAGAAAGTCCAGCCCAGCAAAACTGAGGAAATGTCATTAAAATTAGGTTGATAACGTGCTAGTCCTCTGCTGAACAGTCAGAGGCACCAAGTTGTCACAGATCATTTCTGGTTATGCTCTGTCACTATTTTATGCTTTGCACGACATTTACAATGAACTGTCATGCACGTAGAAGTATAAAAGTGTAATTAAAGTGTGTAAGTGTGATTACAGTTGACCATAGTTAATGTAGTCCACAGTTTAAATGATTCATTTGCCTCCCGGTTGCAGAGAAGCAGGCAGACACATCAACTCTTAACCCCAGTTCTCTGAAGGCCGTATCATGGTCAGTAAGCCCACATTGGACAGAAGGCCTGGGGTGGGCAATATACACATGTCTGTGTGTATGGTGTGCAAAAGTCTGACCTCAATTAGCCAGAACACTCAGTTCATTTCCAGGAGACTGTTGGGATTGCAGGTCATGAAGGCAAGCTGATTGCTGCAGAAACGGGCTTAACAAGGTATGCTTACTTCCAATGTTTTGGGGAAGCAAGTGCAGACTCTGTCAATGATGTGCCTGTTTTGCGTGCAGAGGATGCTTGCTTTTTCGCTTATTAGTGAGTTTGGCAAGTATCTGTTGTGATCTTCAGGCCACAAGACAAAAACTATCAGGGTCAAATCAGCTGTTAATTCTTTCAAGTGTAAATAACTTGATTATGATTAAATTGTTTTGTGCAGGAAGTTTGATGTGTAGCCACCAGTGCTGCACTTGCTGTATGTATTTCTGTGGGAAGCTGCACTGTTCTTACCTATGCTCACCTCGAATGTGGGCAAGGGAAGACTGCATTTCTATGCTCTTTCACTATTTTATGCTTGCACAACATGTACAAACTGTATTGCATGTACAAGTATATAAAGTGTGACTAAAGAGTGTAAGTGTGATTAAAGTTGACCATAGTTCATGTAGGGTAAAGGCCATTTTTTTAGTTGTTCAATTTTATTTTTTTCTCTCCTCTTTAGCTCCTCACAGATGGTTGTCATGCTCCTTTCCCTATTCATTTTTGGCCTTATGATACTCAGTTGTTTGCTTAATGCACCCATTGTCTCCAGTCTTCCTCTTTCATCCACTCAGGTAAGCCACATTCCTCCAGGAATTTGGCAGAAGCAAAGTTCAGCTCTGATCCATTCCTGGACTAAAAAGCACTCAGCAGTTAGCATCTGTCTTCCACGGCTTTTGGCTGCTGCAACAGGTATCACTGGTACCTGGTGTTCTTCCCAGGGATGTCCTGCGGTTGTGGGTCTCTTTTGCCAAGCCACTTTTGCCTTGACTTCTACAGTCATACTTCTTTCTCCCTTTTCACTCTCTCTTTAATCCTTTCCCTCCAGCGCTGTGTCACCTTCCCCACAGACGCCTCAGGAGAATATGTTTTCCATTTTATCCTTCTTATTTGTTTCTTCCCATCTTTGTCCCTCTTCTATTTATTTCCCCTTTCATACTTTTGTTTTATTCCTTCCTACGTCCTGAGGCATTCCAGCTGTCCCACCGAAGTGAGAAGAGACCCAGGTCCTCACATAAGTATTTCTCCCTTTTACAGCCCACCTCCATAATTTCACGTCAGAGTGAGAGTGCACAGGAGCAAGAATTGACACTCTTGTCCGATGGATCTTTTTATGTTGGTTGAAAAACCCACGAGAGTTACAATAGCTAAACAATTTAATTTACAGCAAAACCTATTTGACCCCATAATAACGACCACAAATTGATAATTAAATTTAAGTTGATTTATTCCCAATCAATAATTAATCAAATGTTTATGCATGTTATTAGAATGTCGAAAAAATGCAGAAGTCCGGCTGTCAAACTAAAATATTGCAATTGTTTCACCCTTAATAGATTAAGGTACAGAACAATTACAATCACAAGATGTCCCATAAAGAAACTCTGTTTGGTACGTTTAACATGAAGTGGTTCTAAAATCATCTTATCTGAGTTCTAAGGAAGGATTGAGAATGGTTCAGAAATAAATCTTAAGGAATGTTAGAATAAAGGCTTAAAAATGGGTAGAGAGTTGTTGAGGGCAAGTTGAGAATGCAAGAAGGTTTACTTAAATAAATATAGAAATGTGAGAAGGTGTCAGCTTAGTGAAACATCAATAGAAGTCTTCTAGAAAAGGAACACATGTTTAGCATAAAGCTTCACACTTGCAAGAATAAAGGGAAGCAGAGGGGCCTGTACTCCTCAAAGTCTAAATAGAAACTGCCTTAACCCCTAGCAGTGCAAGCATTAATCAAAACAAACAGAACCTTCAAAATCAGGGAAAGTTTCTCCTCCCTTTCAGACACAAATGGGATCTTCATCTATCTCATAAATTGTGACATCACCCACGTTTCTCATCCAATGGAAGCTCAAACAGTCTCTACTACCACAAAAGTCCAACCTTCCTGGTACAATGAATTGGAGACATCAGCTACTCAATAAATCTTTATGTTTTTTATCAAGGCTTTCTCTTATCCAGCTGAACTATCAGTAAAACTAATACATAAAACAAACTTTTTTTCTCTAGCTTATGAGACCTTGAAACACACCCGCGAAGGAAGTCACGCTATCCAAACAGAAATGCACTTAAAAATTATGGTCTTTAATCATGCTAACTTTAACTCAAAATTAATTGCCTTATTTACAACAAAATGATGCAGTGTGGTGCTGCAAGTAAGCTTGCTGAAGCTTCAGGAAAGTACAGGGATGTGTCTTATTTACAGCAATACAATGCATCTCTGTACTTTCCTCTACACTGGCGCACAATTGGCTGCCTAGTGCCAACGTGGGCACCTTTGCACCATAGAGCAAGGGTGCCTGCATTGCAGGGATGATTGTTTAGGTGCAGGAAGGGACAAGTTCCTGCACATAAACACTTATTAATGTTGTTTTCATCCTTTTATGTGAGCTTTATAATGCCGCACACATAGAAGAGCAAAAAATGAGGAGAAATAAAGTTATTTCTCCTAGTTGTACCACTTTAACACCACCCCTGGGGTGGCATAGGAATCTGACATGTTTCCAGGTTTACAAAACCTTGCAAATCTGGAAATGTTTCAGATTCCATGGGTGCTGAGTGGGAACACCTGCATTACACCCATGGAACACCCCTTGCACGCAGAACTATGCATGAGAGGTTGCCATATTTAGAAGGCCATGAAAAGCCATGCAAAGTGGCTTTATATGGCCTTGTAAATATGTGTGGGCACACTGCAAAATGGGGAGCATCAGAGAAGCATTGTAAATATGCTCCTAAATGTACATGGTTATACATATGCACTTTCACCTTTCAGAATAACTGCAAAACGTAAAAAAGAAATACAATTTACTTCAACTGATACAACTTAAAGTATACATTTTGAATTACTAATACTTGAATCCTCTGAAGTGGTGTTATGTGCAACCCAAAAGGTAAATAAAATAAATATATATATATAAAAAAAAAGTATAAAGGGAAAACATGAATGATGAATACATGAACGCATTTTTTAAATAAACATTAGTGTTCACCTTTATAAAGCTTCAGCCTTTCAATTGTTACATTTAATTAAGGTGTTTAAGTAGGCACACATGTTAACAATTTTAAAGCACACAGTAAATACGATGTCTAATATAAATGCGTTTCCACGCAATTACTGACGTGTAAAGGATGGAGTCTAAAATTTGTGCTGCCTGCTTGCCAGGGACCCTTTATTTGGTAGCTTTAACTAAACGCAGCATAAAATAAAATTTGATGTGAATGTTGCATTTGAGGATGTTAACCGCATGTGCTTAGTTTATTTGGGCCAGCAGTCATAGGAGTCACAGTATTTCTCTGCCACAACCGCTCCAATCAACGTAATACAAAATAATAATAGAAGAAACACGCACTCCCAGGGGCAGATATATGGAAAGTGGCTCTGCACCAAGTGCATCATCACTTTCCCTGCGCCCCTTAGCAGCCCCCAAACGCCACCAGGTGTGCGCCGTATTTAAAATTCGGCGCACCATGGTACAGGGTAGGGGGCAATAGCGTAATTTCTCTTGATGTTATTGTTGTACTCTGTGTAGGAGGCTGGCCTGGCTTATAGTGGGTACCTGGTGGTACTTATACCTTGTGCCAGGTCCAGTTATCTCTTATTAGAAGATTAGTAGTGTTCTAGCAGCTTAGGCTGATAGAGGTAGCTATAGCAGAGCAGCTTAGGCTGAACTAGTAGACTTGCAAAGCTCCTACTATACAACTTATATCATATAGCACTATATCATAAGAAACACAATACCCAGAGTTACTAAAAATAAAGGTACTTTATTTTAGTGACAATATGCCAAAAGTATCTCAGAGGATACACTCCCTTAGGAGGTAAATAAAATACACAAAATATACACACAAACCAAAATCAGGTAAGTAAAACACTTAGAAAAGTAGTGCAAACACTGTAGGACACAATATAATGCAATAGGAGAAAATAGGCCTAGGGGCAACACAAACCATATACTCCAAAAGTGGAATGCGAACCACGAATGTACCCCAGGGCTAGTGTAGTGTGTGGAGGGGTGCTGGGAGTGTAAGAAAACACTGAGGGCCATATTTATACTTTTTGACGCAAAAGTGCGCCGGCGCAGTTTTGCATCAAAAATATTACCGCCGGCTAATGCCATTTTGGTGCACCGTGCGGGCGTCAAATTTATACTTTGAAGCACAGCGGCGCAAACCACATGTGGGAGTCATTTATTTTGACGCACACCGTAGCGTCAAGTCGTAAAGCAAAACGAAGTTAACGCAGCGGAAATTACTGTGGGTCGATTTACGACCCCACAAACTGGATATGCGCCGTTTTTTGACGCAATAGTGGCAAAAAACCCTGTGAACACTGCCATTTCACCAGAGGAGAGCCAAAATGGATCCCAGATGCCACTAAAGACCCCAGGAAAATGACAACAGACCTGGAACCAGCCAGGAGGACCCACACAAGAACCAGGACACTTATAAGAAGAAAATAAAGTGTCGCTTCAGTGCAGAGTAGCAGGAAATTCTGATTAAAGAGGTGACGGAACACCAGCACCAACTGTTTGTCACCTCAAAGTTGCCAATCAGTAGGAGTGAGGCTATATGGCAACAAATTGTTGACAAGATTAACAGTGTGGCAGAAGTACGCAAAACAGTCATCGAGTGCAAGAAACGCTGACATGACTGCAAGCGCAGGACCAAGGAAAAGATGGCCAGGAACTGGAAGGCAGCACTGCAGACTGGAGGTGGGAGTCCAGCACACCAGGAGGCCCTGGAGCACATGGAGGAGATGGTCGCAGCCGTCATCCCTGAGGAGATCGTCACAGGGATTCAACGACAGGACAGTGCAGACTACCAGGAGACAACGCACATGCAGAGTAAGTCGCATGGGGAATTGAAATGCACTAATGTCAACTGCAACCGCGGTAGAATACCTACTACACATTGCATGTAAGTCATCATATACATGGAGTGGCATGGGTAAAGGGGCACGGCATGGGGGATGGCCTGCACAGACAGAAGCTGGGGCACACCATTACACTACACCAACAACAGTCCCATAGGGGCATGCTGTCATGCCAACGATGGAGCAAAGGGAAATCCACACCAGGAGGGAAGGCCACAACGTCAAACTGACATCCCGGCACACGTCAGCCACCATACCCCCACATTAACTACGGCCCTCTTAACAACCTCTAGCCATACGGACAACTGGAATGTAACTGCGACAACAGTTGCCACTACCACTTCCGCTCTGTGTGCAGCTCAAGTAGCCAATGGCAGTAACCTCCCCATGGATCATACACACCTAAATTAGAGGGTTGAGGATGACAACTTCAACAATCCCCTGAAAAAAGACAAAGGCCCCAGTACTGTCAAATGTAGATGCCCATAGTTGTTACAAACATCAGCCAATGTCAACAACAATAGGAGCTACACAGCACTAAGGACATACCCATGCTGCATATGTCAGGGTCCATCCTGTGCCTGCATCACAGTGCAACATCCCAAATGTCATCCTGCTCAGACAACACCATTGTGGGGGGCACATGTAACTGGTCACTGACATACACCTGCACAGTCAGAGGAGGAAAAAGGACACTGATATGATTATAAGGGCAATCCAATGTACCACTCATTCCCAACATCAGCTGTACACATTACCAATGCCAACATCCATATCGTGTCATAACATTGCTATGCATAGGATATGCTATATGTCAAATACATTTAAGTGGATGTGAAAGATCAGAGATTGGGGCAGGTCCAGATTGTTAAGTGTGCTGCCAGTGCCATCAGAACACCCACAGCCAGTGAAAGGTCTCGCCATGAGAATGGATGTAGACCGAGGGTTGAGTAGGACAAGAAGGAGGCAATTCACTATCTGGCCAAAACCAACACCTAGAAGAGATGATGCCGACAAGTCTAATAACTTAATAACATACATGTGACATGCAGATGGGCCATAGGCCTGGGAGAATGCCCATCTGAAGGACTGGAGCAATAAACACGAAACAAGATCACAATGTGAATTCATCACAAGGCAGGCATGTCACATCACTCATGCCACAACACAGACTCACTAATTGTACCCTGTTTCATTGCAGAGGAAGATGGATCTCCTGCGGATATGCCTGTCCCAGATTACCCTGATGACATGGATGACGAGCTGATAAACATTCCCCAGGAGACTATCCAAAAGGTCCTTGAAACCCTCAAGACCCCACCTTCAGTCAAAAGGAGGAGCACAGAACAAGCAGCCATTGCAGAGGATCCACCCACCACCCCAATTGTAAGACCTGTTAGCTCCAATACAGCTGAGGACTCCGACGACACAGGCACCAGCTTTGAGAGAACTGTAGTTGGGGTACAGCGGGAGCTGGCCAAGGAGGTGCAGGTGGGGATTCAAACTATGGCAGCCAGCCTAGAGGGGAAGCGTTCGTGCATGATGTCATCTGCAGATCAGGCAGCAGCTATGCAAGCCCTAACATCTATCTTGCAGGAACAGCAAAAAACCCAGAAGGAAATCAGCACAGCTGTAATACAGTTGACCCAACACCTACAACAGCAATCCTGTCAACGCGTGCATGAATGCAACATTGAACCCCTCAGGGCCGACCTGGCTGCCTACCATTGTGATGTGGCTGCTATTCTCAAGAATAAGCAGATCTTCCTTGCTGCAGTACTGCCCTTAAGACCTTCACAGGTAGCAGTGACCGGGATGTCTGACTCCATGTCTTCTAGCACTGAGGTGTGTGTTGCCCCTTCACAACCACCACCACCAAGAACAGAGGAGGCAACACACACATCAGAAGAAGAAGAAATGGAACAGATCACCTTCACACGGAAAAGTTCCCGGAAGCACTAGTCCCTGCCACATGGCCAACTATTACCAAGGTCCTGCGCTTTGTAACATGCCAGTCTTGCAACAACTCTACCTAATGACTGTTCTGCTTACCACTGTATATCTTGTCAGCCTGCCCACTGATTGTCTCTCTCCTACTCATTGGCAAATCCTGTCCCTCTGCACTGTTTGAAACATCACCCCAGCATGTCAAAAGCATTTCCGTAACCCCTTGTGTAGGATCACAATGTAAGATGTCACTCTAATGGACTCACAATCATGGACAATGTACAGCTAGCACTACAGCACTTTTCAATAAATAGCACTTACACAACAAATCTGTCTCTGGGTAATGTGACATATCAACTGTACAGTAGATAACTGAAATGTGCCTACTGTCAAATTACGTAGCTTTTCAATACAACTGTCCTGATATTATGTAGTCAGATAAATCTGCACAGTGCCCATGATTGCATCATACTCTGCCCATCCTGAGGGACATATCTGATGAAGTGAGAAACCATACACCATCATGCTGTGTTGGACATAATAATGCTTCCTCAAGGGATAGCTAAGGCATCAAATAGTGGCAGCAAAATGTTGTCACCATGCAATACTAACACATATAACAGTGCACACTAACCTAAGCAAACACTACAAAAACTGCATGAATGAAGCTATCCGAGTTTACATACAAATAGGTAATCATGCTGAACTGTGTCACAAATGACGTATGTGAGTCATGAAGACAAGAATACTAGAGTGCCTATGAGAACTCATCTTATAAGGGTGTCCTTGATCATCACACTGCAGTCAGACCTAAAACTGTTCCCCCAATACCAAATCTGGAATCACTGTTTGTGACGTAGAAAACACACTTATCAACAGAAACATATTGTCATCCATATTAACTGTGATTGGTGGTTGAAACGAAGGGTGGAGACTTTGCAAGGTAGCTCTGGCGTAGCTGCCAATCTTACAGCTCTGTTGGGATTTGTTTGTAGCATAGGACACAAATGTAATAGAACAACATTCAGGTACACTGATTCCAAGCCCAGGATCAAGTACCATTTAACACATACTGTTAAGGGTTAACCAAACATTTATTAAATGCTAATCACAGAAGAGGAAACTGAGGGAAAAGTCTTACCTACCCTAATCTAACCTTACTACTCATTACCCACAACTGTCCCTAACTAACCTAAGCTACACTTACTTATCACATGCAACAAAACGTTCTAAACATCCATCCCCCACCCCCCTTATAAGATGGGACACATGGAGGACAACACATACTAACCTAAACACATACTATACTATCCTAAACAAATATATATATATATATATATATATATTTTTTTTTTATTAAACACACAAGAACCCCAACATAGCACCCCACCCACCCACACATGTAATAAGTAAAAATAGAAACAATCAGGACCCCCACCCACTATAACTAACTAAACTAACAACCTATACTAACCTAACACTAAGCCACCTAAGCCCACTAAGTATAAGAACAAGGAAGAGGAGGGAGGGGAGGGAATCATGTCCATATCAAAAACAGTCTAGAGGTTGGCCCTGCGGAGGGTCCTCTTGATCAACTTCACACGCCGGTTAATGTGGCGCACATCCCGGCTCAGGTGGCTTAACTTGCGCAGCACACGGTCCATCTTCCGTTCCATATTGTGGAAGGCTGCAGGGTCAACAGATGGAGCTGGGCAGTCTGGGTATAGGTGGAGGAGGTCTGTGTGTGTGTGGAGCCAAGGCCAGTGGGCTGTCCTGCACCTGTAGCAATGCTGGGGCCTGGAAGTCCGGCAGATGTAGGCACAACAGTCCCAGCTATGGGTGGGGCCACCTGGCTTGAAGTGGTGGTTGTTCTGGTGGTGGCTGTGGTGTCAAAATAGGGCCACCCTGTGGTAAGGCCCTCCATGCCCGGGAGGCCCGTTCATGGCGATATCGACGGGCCATCCTCCTGAACCCCGACTCCACCAGCAGGATGTGCTGGTATCTCATGGCCCGCTGCTGGAAGTCACGGACCTGGTCTGAGTCATGTTTGCAGCTGTGAAGACAAATGCAAATATTCTACATTAGTATCTGCATTGTGTGAAATGGCACAAGAAGTCAATCAGACAATACATCTACTGTACTTGTAACAGCTCATATCACAATACAGATCATTGAATGTCCCTGAGGAAGTACATGGCAGGCCAGCCTACAAAGGTCACATCACACATAGCACATCCATAACCTACACGATGGCTTTGACTTGCCATCTGAGTTCTGCCAGTTATCAGCTAACAATCATGCTTTATATCCTCCGCCAAGACCTGGGCTACAAAATGTCAGTGTACGGAATGCAAAACTAAAGCCACATGGTCTGCAAGTTGTAACAGGACTTGCCAGTATAGCACCCATGTGCCAAACCTGAGTGTGTATACTAGGTTCCAACCAAACAGTCACTTTTTCACATATATGTGTAACATACTGGTAGCATCAGTCCTAGGTACCCCATTCACAAACCCATGCCTGTGTTTGAGGGTGGGGGGGTGGATAAACAACTATCAATTTCCAACAACATGTACACTGAGGAGTGTATAGAAAACTCCACACATGTTTGGCTCTACACACACACCACAGGTAAGGTCTATCAACAATTAGGAGTCAGCAAACCCTAGACCAATCACAGGGCCACACATGTCAGGAAATGCAGAACTTGGTACACAACATATACTTCCAGTAAGGCCTGACTTACTTCAGACACAGAGTTGCAAGAACACCCATGATCATGATTAGCATGCACACCTAGGCCATTGCACTCAAGTTCCACATACTTGTAGCACTACATGTGGAAGTACATGCTGCTAGGAGGTTCTACCTACAGTTTAATAAGTACTTTGGTAAATAGTGAAGCAGAAGTCTATTGGAAAGCAATTTGCTATACCAATCTTGGAGAATGTGGGTCTGAAAGGCTGACTAAATCTGAGTTGACTTCCAGTGCGACTCTTGTTGATACAAGTTTCATCTACATGACTCAACCCAGTACTCACTGTGGTGCCTACATGAATAGTCTACAATCCCTAGATAATAACATAGGATACGCATTGGCCAACTCAAAACATTTGAGAAACTGAAATCCCACTCATGGAAAAAGACAAATGATTGCCCAGCGCATCACACCTTGCTATGCGTTCAACACACACGAGTCCATATCCAGCAAACGCAACACATAACAGACATATCAACACTTACTGGAGTGGTCGGGGTCCTCAAATGTAGCCACCTCTCCCACAGTGTAGGGTGCCGGTCCACCTGTAAGGCATGGAAGGAAGAAATGTGCTCAAAATCTGTGCACAGACCAACAATTTCCTTAACATATACAATGTGTAGGCTGAATAAGGAAATGGCAGCCATTCAGACATGATGATACTGCATCTGATATATCATGGCCAACTTGTACATAGCATGAGTCTCTTGTGACAGTTACACACATATCTGCACACGTGCAGTGGCCCTAACTATCATGTGGTGGCAAACATGCCCCGTCATTGGTGACCTGAAAAAAATATGGAGTGTAATCGTCTCATCATGTGCATCCAAGAGAGACATCCAAAGTCTGGTTACTTGAGGACTGCATTACCAGTCAAACATGCTATGTGGCCATGACACATGTATTACACATAGGTACAATGTGCAGAGGGACAGGGACTTTTGTAAGCCCTCATGTTGTTACAGTTTATTCATTTCATGTGGCCCAGCTATGGTGATTTGCACCAACCATGGAGATGTGAACCCATGTGCATACCTTTGGACTGCCATTCCTAATTGGAATGTGGCACAACTAACTCCAACAAACATTCTAAGATGTTAGCTGAGGGCACCTTACACATTTTCACGATGTTTCAAAATCCAGATCTGACATGTACCCAAAAAGATAAAAGACCACAATAATCCCTAACATTCATAGTACTTCCGTGAGCACTTTCCTTCCACACTCACCAGACTCACATGAGACATATGTCTGAGCCACTTTGCTATAATCAATTGACGTGAAGCCAGCACTCATTTTCTGCATCATGTAGTGATTCTAAAGTCAGTCTAGCTATTGCGTCAACAAAGTTAGCCAATATGTTGGTACATCTTTACTTCTCTGACAAAAGTGCCCTATATAGACATGATTGGCTCCTATTTTGTTTGGTTGTCTGACACAAAGGCCGCACCGATTTACTTCACAGAAAAGTATCCTGTAAGTTTGCTGAGCACGTGCTACCTGACAGCTAGCAATTGTGATCCTTCCTATAGTGCATCAATTATCCCAGTATGTTTCCCCAGCATTACACACAGTCAGCAAGTTAGCTGGCAGACATAGTACAAATCATCTGATGTCACTACAGAGCATTTAATCGTGCACATTTACATGATTAGTACTCACCAACAGGGCCACCAATCACGATTCCCAGGTGGTCCAAGAGATCCTGCTCCCTGGTAATGAGGTCAGCCCACCGGTGCTTCAGCTGGTAGTCACTCCTCTGGCTGGCATACACACACTGCAGGTGATGCAGCACCTTTTCCCACCGAATTCTGCGCACCTCTGTGTGATACCCCTGTATCACCCTGCCCCCTGCCTCGATCATCAGTGGCAAGAAATGGCACACAAGCCATATGAAGCCCCCCAACTCCTCTTCACCATCCTGCCAAGACGTGGCCTACCAGACATTGTGGAAATGTGAAAGGGAATAGGGGTTAATGAAATAGAAAGGGGGAAAGTAGGGGTAGAAATACAGAAGAAAAGTAAACTTAACCACTAAAAGAGCCCAACTATCCCCAAACTACCACTACCCACAACAGACTCCCACAAACAACAAAAACACAAGATAAATGGACAAATGTACACAAAACACAGTAGGACATTATACACCAACAATATTTATTTCACAAATTGACAATAGAGACAGCACACTGGACAAAAAAGCACAAAATCTAAGGACACCACTCTCTACACAGCCACACAGTCTAGAAGAATCATATACTGCAAAGTGAAAGTACACCCACTGTACATGATCTGTAAATAAGATATCCTATTAGATCACTTCCTGTATAAAATGTCTGCCCTTTTTCGCGTTATGTGTAATTTTTTGTACACCAATACTGTATTTGCATCTTTTTTTTTAATGCACAGGAATGAAAATTAGGCAGCATCCAAATAATAGTACATGGCCTGTACAATTATCTGGATGCGGCCTAATGTTCACTCCTGTGCGTCAAAAAAAATGAGCAAATACAGTGTTGGTGTACAAAAACTGACGCATAACGCTAGAAACGTCAAAATGTCAGTGCATGAACTGGTTTTGGGCTTTTTTTCTGTTTTTATGTTATGTTACATTTGGGACACATCAGAGATAGGCTGATGGCACCCACTATGGTGTTGATGGTGTATGTTCACATGTGTGACATCATACTGCAGCGGACCAAGATCCGCTACTTCCTTCACAGTTTTTTTACGGTTGGCTGACGCACTTGATGGCCATATGTGTGGCCTACATACATGTAGTGCACAAATTGGCCATGTTTGGCATAAGGAGAGGATAGCAATGTGACGCACATATGTACAATACCTAAATGCCTTTGGCTCAAAGTGTGTGCTGTGGAAACTAATGTATTTGTTGACCAAGTGTGTGTGTATCACATGATGCATTATTGCACATATGCTTGTATGAATGTGACGTCTATGTGTCCAATCCTTAGATGCAAGTCATTGTGGAAATGAGAGACGACATGTGTTAGTCATACATGTAGCAACATCCGTAATGTGGACTTCCAAGATGTAGGGTAACGTGGACACCACATGTGACAAAGCATGCACCAGATAGATGGCAGACGCTTGTTCATGTCAATGGTCCACATATTCAACATCCTATGTCCTAGAGTTTTGGTAACAGCTTCCTAGGCACTAGTTGGTGAATCCCACAGTTAGTCATACACATGCATTGAAGAAGTGGGTACCATGTTGTTTGCCCAGACAGACAAAGGTGAATCACAAATGTATGATGACACCACAGTGAGGTCATAGAAGTGAGCCACAAATCTCAAGTGGCTGTGAGGGACCAGCAGACGAGGCAGCACGTGTCCACATATTTCCAGTGATCAATTGCACATAGGTGTCTTGTTCATGTGTGTGGTCCAATGATGATCATGTATATTTTTTGGGGTGTAATTTGTCACAGTTCGGTCCAGGCTCATCATGAGTCAGTGGCAGCTAGTCCTGTATCTACTGATTATCCTTTGTTGATCAATGTGAGTAAAGTGGATGTGGACATGAGAACCTACATGTGGATGGTCCCACCCTGTCACTAAAGAATTGTAATGAGACAGTCAACAGGGCAACCTTGGTGTGCTGAGTGAGATATTGTCTCAGGTGTCATGTTCCGACAGGTGTCATTACAACATTTGTACAAAGGTTAGCCTCAGCAATTCCCACTGCATCTGGGAACATCGTAGCCTCTGTGCTGATTATTCTCGCAGCTATTCACCACACACGGCCCATCAATATGTTGTGAGCACTGTGATTCTGTGTGTGAATTGTCAGGGTCCTGACATGTGTGGATTTTTCATGGACATTATCAGAGGTTGCTGGTTCTGCTGAAGGAACGGTACCCAATCCCTGCATACGGCCCTGGGACACTGTCACACTTTGTCATTCATGCATAATTGAGTCCCAGACAAGGGATGGGCCATGAATTTTGCTTTTCACAGACGATTTAACTCATATGGTACAGTTAAAAGGCAGATTATGCTATTCAATGTATTTGGGTATGCATTGAAGAAGCACATGCCCAAATACCCCCTGATGAATGAGAGGTTTGCTAACGCAAGTGTGGTACATATGTAGACACAGGGATACTTTAGTGTGACTCACAGACAGATGCCAGTCAGGCTGACAGAATGCAGGGTGAATCAGGATCCATGGTGTTCTATGACAATGGCATACCATAGGAAAGGGTGTAGCACACTGGATTCAGGGTACACATCTTAGTATTCCAGGGACCTCTTCAGACAGGTGGGTTGTGACCAGGTGCATGGGTGTGTCAGGAGTTAGGAAATGGGGTGACATGTACATGGAATGTCATGTGCGCAATGCTGCTCACATGTGTGGCACTTGTGCTGTCTATGTACTGCTTCTATGGAACTCTGATAACAGATAGTCCTTGCAAATATTGGATGCAGTTGGACTTACTGCTGTCAAGGGTCTGGCCAGACATTCCTGTTACTGATGCAAAAGCACATCGACTGCTTCATGTATGAGGCTTGTTTTCCCCTTATTGAGTGATGGTGTCTTAGTTGTGTGCCATATGCTGCGTTGGACCTTGATTTCAACATGTATGTGTGAAATAGGTGTGGTCCTCTGCTATTGGCTTCAAAGGAGAAATGTACATGATATATGTCATTTACAGTGTGTGTGTATGTGACCATTGTATGTTACGCATTACACATTAGCTCTGGGATTTTCGGTGTCCTAATAGGTATATCAGCAATGCTCCATGAGGCAACACTCTTATTCTGATAGTTAGAGGTGAAGGTGTGCAAAAATGATTAGCCAGACCATGATATGGTGGTTATTATAGGTGTTTATTTAAATTAGTTCATTTAAGTGGTGATGGTGATTATATTTAAAAGAAATTGTTCACAATATGTTGCCGCCTGCGTATACCAGCGGCCGTGTTCTGTAGTTCCCCCTCATGTTGTAGGCCAGCATCCTCCTCTTCCTCCTCCTCAGGGATGTGTGGCTCTGGTGTCGGGATTTTCAATGGTCTTAGCCCTGCAGCTGAGAGGTGTAGGGGAACAGTCCTTGTTCCGACGGGTTCTGCTCTGGCCGAGGTAGGGGCGACCCCTTCCGGTAGCCACGGTGCTGTTTGGTATGAGTGAACCACTACAGTCCGTGCCCTCCAGAAGGAGTCCCAGAGGAAAAACCCCAGTAGGGTAAAAAACCTCCACAGGAACTCCCTGAAACGAAAAGGAGGACACCAGGGTGTTAGGACCGTAGATCAGGAAGGCAGGAAAACAAGGCAGATCAGGAACAGACAGGATTCGCAGAAGGATATCAAATAGGAGCGTGACTATCACCAAGGAGTGTTGCAACGCAATGAACAGGCAGTTGGAATCCCCTTAAATACCCCTGGACAGGAAACAGGAAACAGGAAGTAGAACACCGCCATCTTGGATTGGGGAAAAGAAAACAGTAATGAATTAGGTATGTGTGTTAAACAATGCATGCTGGGTAGAGAGGAAGTGGTAAGCATGCTGGGAAGAGAAAAAAGGCAAGTATAAAGAACCCCCAGTGTAAGGGTTCGGTTTGTCCTAGGAACATCGGTAAGTGGTGGTGGGCAGGTGAATACATGCAAGAAAAATAAATGTTAAGCGCATAATGGGCTGTGTGCGGCCATGTCTGAAACCCCCTCGGAGTTTCAGGCTCTGCAGCGTCTGCCTTTAAGGCAGAACTTGAAAAAAGGGGAGCGGCGAGCGCCGTGACCCCCAGACCGGCTCCCTGGAGCCTTCATGGCTCTCGCCGGAGCCGCGGCGACCCCCGCGACCTGGGTGTCTGCCGCGGCGTCTACCGCGGCCCGGGCGTCGGCCGCGGCAAAATTAACGTGCCGCGCCACGGCAACCTGAGCCCGCGGCCGCGGCGAGCGCCGCGGTGTAACATCTGGTTCCAGGAGGGGAATGTTCCTTTAGATGCAAATGTTGTGCAATATTGCACATGTTAGGATGATCTTACAGACCATCTCCGGGGAATATAGGAGGCTACCACCAGTGATGTTGAGGTACCGGGACCTTGACTTGAGGATGCCGAAGGTCCTCTCGACTATGGTGCATATCCTCCTATGTGCGTCATTGCAGGCACGCTCTGCTGCAGTACTCGGGTTGCCAATAGGTGTCATTATCCATGGCTGGATGCCATACCCCTGATCAGCTGCAAGAGAAAATTAATGGGATCATGTTGATGTAGCTAGCCCCATTGAAATGACCTTTCATGGCAGTAGTTGTCTTGTGTTGTCTGTGACTCTTTTGTGTTATTATGTTGCATCCTAGGCTTGTAGGATGTACCATCTGCATCGTGTTGTTTCCTTGGCTAAACGAGTGTTTGGCTGCTGACCGTTTGTCAGCAGTATGTTTTGGGATTTGCAGTACAGTGTGCCCTCCCTAGCATTGTGACTTGTGGTACAGGTGTCCGTGTGTCTTCACTGGGGGTGAGATGATAGTTCCATACACAGAATCATTTTGACAGTGTTGTTAACACGTTCACATCAATGTACCCTGGACATCCCATACCTTTAGACTTATGCAATGGATTAATGTAAACATCATTGGGACACTTACAATTTGCAAGGTGACATTTAGGCAACCCACTCCACACGTTGTGATCTTTGACGTCTTAACATTAGACTGTACACTAATTTCCGATGTGTGACAGGTTCAATGGTGACCTAAGAAACATGGCTACCGATATCACGACCTCAGTGTGTTCCTGTTCACATGTTGCTGTTGCGGTGTATGTGTTGTGTGTCCTAGAGGGTTGCTGTGCAGTGTGTATATAAGTAGGTTTTTGTACTTACCAACAAGTAGTCCATTGCCATACCGTCCATCCTGGAAGTGTTCATTGATGGTGCAGTGACGGAAGATGAACGAGTCATGGACACTCCCAGGATATTTAGCCACGATGTTGGTGATCAATCCTTGGTGATCGACTATGGCCTGCACATTGATAGAGTGTGTGTGCTTCCTGTTACGGTAGAGGAGTTCAGTTGCAGCAGGTGGCACAAGGCGTACATGTGTGCAATCGATTGCACCAAGGACATGTGGGAAGCCACTGATGAGGTAGAACCCCTGTTTTGTTTCCTGCTGCTTCTGCAGTGTGTTAGGGAAGCAGATGTGGTGGGGTGTAAGTCCAATGATGGCATCCAGTACTTTGGGCAAAAAGGCAGAGAATGATGGTTGTGATATTCCGGCAACCAGGGCACCAGTTGTTTGAAAAGAGCCACTTGCCAGCATGTGAAGTACGGCAAGCAGCTTGGTTTCTGTTGGGATGGTGCGGGGTGTCAGCAAAGTAGGAGCCAACTGCGGTTCAATGTTTTGCAGCAGCTGCTGAATGGCCTGCCAGTTCA
This sequence comes from Pleurodeles waltl, assembly GCF_031143425.1. NCBI lineage: Eukaryota > Metazoa > Chordata > Amphibia > Caudata > Salamandridae > Pleurodeles > Pleurodeles waltl. The sequence continues at coordinate 224,460,028 of NC_090450.1, read as the reverse complement.
ACCTGTACCTCTGGATGATGTTGTGTTCCCTGAGGCCATGAAGGGTTGTTCTGGGGCAGAATATCCTCTCCTGCCTTCTGCGCTGCCTTTGGGGTCCCTGCTGGTGTTGTTGTAGCTGCTGTTGTAGCTGCTGGGCTCTGGTCTGCGTGCACTCTGGATAAGAATCACCTCTATGTCTCCCTTTTGCTGCTCTGCTGCTCTGCTGTTGCTTCTGTGTGTTCTGATTAAATACAGATGTGTTTGCCCCATTTTAACGCCTGCCCTGACCCAGGCGTTAATTTTTGACGCAAATCGGGCTGTGTGTCATTTTCTGGGTCCGCATCCCGGGTGTGCGTCATTTTTGCCCGAAAGCATAAATACCACGCACGGCCGTTTGTCATTTTTTGGACGGGAACGCCTACCTTGCATATCATTAACGCAAGGCGGGTTGCCGCATCCAAAAAATGACGCACACAGCAGACTTTTGGCGTCTGCGGGCTCGGGCGTCAAAGTTTCAGTACGGGGCAACGTTTGCCCTGAATGTGCATCAAAATTTTTGACGCACATTCGGCGCAGACAGAGTATAAATATGCCCCTAAGGGTGTCCAAGATACCCCACCCCAAGACCCAGAAAAGTAGCAGTAAAGTTACCCTACTACCCCAGAAATACAGTAAAGTCGAGATAGGGGATTCTGCAAAGACAACAACTGACTGCAAAGCACTGAAGATGGATTCCTGGACCTGTAAAGGAAGGGGACCAAGGCCAAGAGTCGCACGAGTGTCCATAGGGGGCTGGAGCCCACTAATCCCTGGAGGAAGGTGCAAAAGGGCTGCCTCCGGGTGGAAGAAGCCGAAGATTCTGCAACAATGGAAGGTTCCAGGAACTCCTTTGGTCAGAAGATGTCCCACGGCGTGGTGGAGGATGCAGAGTTGTTTCCACGCAGAAAGACTACAAACAAGCCTTGCTAGCTGCAGGAGTTACAGTTGAGGATTTTGGGTGCTGCCATGGCCCAGGAAGGATCAGGAGGTCGCCCCTTTGAAGAGGAGACAGAGAGGGCACTCAGCAACAGAGAGATCCCACGCAGAAGCAGGCAGCTCCCGCAGAAGCACCTGAACAGACGTTCAGAAGATCTGAGCACAGCGGTCATCTCAGCACAACAAAAGAGGGTCCCACGAATGAAGTCGGAGTCCAACTCAGTGAGTTGGGCAATGCAGGACAGAGTGCTGTGGACCTGGGCAAGGCTGTGCACAAAGGAAGTCTTGTAAATTTGCACAGAAGCCCTAGCAGCTGCAGTTCACGCAGTACACATGATTACTGTCTGGAGTGGGGAGGCAAGGACTTACCTCCACCAAATTTGGACAGAAGGGCCACTGGACTGTCGGGGACACTTGGATCCAGCTCCTGTGTTCCAGGGACCACGCTCGTCAAGATGAGAGGGGACCCAGAGGACCGGTGATGCAGAAGTTTGGTGGCTGCGTTAGCAGGGGGAAGATTCTGTCGACCCACGGGAGATTTCTTCTTGGCTTCCAGTGCAGGGTGAAGGCAGACAGCCCTCAGAGCTTGCACCACCAGGAAACAGTCGAGAAAGCCGGCAGGATGAGGCGCTACAATGTTGTTGGCAATGTTCTTGCTACTTTGTTGCAGTTTTGCAGGCATCCTGGAGCAGCCAGCGGTCGATCCTTGGCAGAAGTCGAAGAGAGAAGTGCAGAGGAACTCTGGTGAGCTCTTGCATTCGTTATCTGATGAGAAACCCAGCGAGAGAGACCCTAAATAGCCCTCAGAGGAGGACTGGCTACAGAGAGAGGTAAGCACCTATCAGGAGGGGTCTCTGAAATCACCTGCTGGTACTGGCCTCTCAAAGGTCTCCATTGTGCCCTCACACCTCTGCATTCCAGATGGCAGAGGTCTGGGACACACTGGAGGAGCTCTGGGCTCTTCCCCTGGGGAGGTGATGGTCAGGGGAGTGGTCACTCCCCTTTCCTTTGTCCAGTTTCGCGGCAGAGCAGGGCTGGGGGGATCTCTGAACCGGTGTAGACTGGCTTATGCAAGGAGGACACCATCTGTGCCCTTCAAAGCATTTCCGGAGGCCAGGAGAGGCTAATCCTCTCAGGCCCTTAACACCTATTTCCAAAGGGAGATGGTGTAACACCCTCTCTCAGAGGAAATCCTTTGTTCTGCCTTCCTGGGACTGGGCTGCCCAGGCCCCAGGGGGGCAGAAACCTGTCTGAGGGTTGGCAGCGTAGGTAGCTGCAGAGAAAACCCGGGAGAGCTAGTTTGGCAGTACTCAGACTCTATGCTGGAGCCCCGGGGATGCATGGAATTGTCCCCCCAATGCCAGAATGGTATTGTGGTGACAATTCCATAATCCTAGACATGATACATGGCCGTGTTTGGAGTTACCATGGTGAGGCTACATATAGGTATTGACCTACATGTAGTTCACGCATGTAATGGTGTCCCGCACTCACAAAGTCCAGCAAATTTGCCCTGAACAATGTGGGGGCACCTTGGCTAGTGCCAGGGTGCCCTCACACTAAGTAACTTTGTACCTAACCTTCACTAAGTGAGGGTTAGACATATAGGTGACTTATAAGTTACTTAAATGCAGTGTAAAATGGCTGTGAAATAACGTGGATGTTATTTCACTCAGGCTGCAGTGGCATTCCTGTGTAAGAATTGTCTGAGCTCCCTATGGGTGGCAAAAGAAATGCTGCAGCCCCTAGGGATCTCCTGGAACCCCAATACCCTGGGTACCTAGGTACCATATACTAGGGAATTATAAGGGTGTTCCAGTGTGCCAATGAGGATTGGTAAAATTAGTCCCTAGCCTGCAGTGACAATTTTAAAAGCAGAGAGAGCATAAACAATGAGGTTCTGGTTAGCAGTGCCTCAGTGATACAGTTAGGCACCACACAGGGAACACATACAGGGCACACTTTGGCCCATATTTATACTTTTTTAGCGCCGCATTTGCGCCGCTTTTTGACGCAAAAACTGCGCAAACTTACAAAATACAATTGTATTTTGCAAGTTTGCGCCGTTTTTGCATAAAAAAATGATGCAATTGCGGCGCTAAAAAAGTATAAATATGGGCCTTTATGAGCACTGGGGTCCTGGCTAGCAGGATCCCAGTGACACAGGCAAAAACAACATACATACAGGTAAAAATAGGGGGTAACATGCCAGGCAAGATGGTACTTTCCTACACTCTGCAGGAGTAGTGCCAATATATTGGCACTACTCCTGCAGAGTACATAGGGCCCCATTCTACCATTCTAAAGAATGGAAGCCCCTTTTAACACCTGCTCTTGAACAGGCGTTAAAAGTCCTCTAAAAAATGGCCCAAAATTACACAATGTTTCAGGGTCCAATAACGGGGAACGCCCCCTTTGAATACATTATGCCTGACGCAGCCCTAATGTAGCGCAAATTGTTACAGGGTGGTGCAATGCATGCATTGCGCCACCCTGAAAATACGGCGTGGGGATTTCGGCCTCTTTGTGTCACATTAACATAAAAAATAATGAGGTTAATATGGTGCAAGGTGGCGCTAGGGGATCATAAATATACCCCCCAGTGTCCTCAACTCTCTGGCATTTTAGCTCTACTTTTATTTTTATTTTCATTGCACGTTTTTCAAATATAGCCACAAGAGGATGATGTAAAAAAAATACATATCATTACAATAGCAGATATAATAACAATAGAACAGGTCAGCATGACAAAAAGACAAATTCATGGTAACAAATAGATTGCTCGTTATTCAATAAAAGCTAGAGAACGTGCAATTCGGGTGATGTGCAAAACGTGCTTCAAGCATTAATCTAAGACTCCACCATATTTGATTCCACTAGTGCATCATTGGCATTCATTGATGATTAGTGCAATATTCCGAAGATCAGAAGACAGAATTAGACAAACGTCATAAAAAATTCTCCTAAAATAAAAGGAAGAATGGTTCTTCGAAAGAAAGAAAGCCTAAAATAATCCCTATAACAAGATAATCTACACAGTTCATATTTCCAAAATACGATGACCTTTTGGCAGAGACAACAGAAATAACCTCACCCTGGAGAGGGGCCCTGATCTGTCTGCCCCATTTTGAGGCACTTTCCAGATTGTTTATCAAAAGCAATTGTGCTAGCCATTGATGAAATGTCAGGGGATGCGGGACAACACATGCTGATGCTATGCAAATGTAAACTACTGCCATGGATAGGAAGACAAACAAGCATTTGCAATGCAATGGGTCTAGCGTTTGCTCGAATTAGAGCTATTAGCATTGTAAATTCCTAACCAGGCGTTTCTTGCCACATAAACTGAAAATAAAAAGATAAACAGTTTCACATAAGCGAGCCGACATCCGCCATGAGCGCCAAGAAAACACACAAAAGGAAACAGAAGTTAGCTCTCAGTGAAACATATCGGCAAAAGTGCAATCACCCATGTTACCAACAAAAGTGCAATTATCTATGTAACAGGATCGATGTCATCGAGATCGCGCTTCCTACAAAACAAAGAGAAAAAGTAGTGCAGAAACCACAAGGAAAACATTAAGGTGGTCATTATGAACCTTTGCTGGCGATTTTAGATGCCAATGCCGGCATGGCGGGCCAACCCGCCACATAATGAACCTGTTGAAGGCCGCCATTGGCAGCCCTCACTCACCGCCAGACTTCCGCCGTCAGGCAGCCTTGCGGTGAGTGGGAACACCATCGGACAGGGTAGCTGCACTACCCTTCAGAGTAACCACCAGCCCTTCCCTGGCGGGTTATCCCACCAGGGAAAGGCTGGCGGAGGGGGTGCCCCGGGGCACCCCTTGGGGCCCCTGCACTGCCCTTGCACTTTGCATGGACAGTGCAGGGGCCCCGGTGCAGTGCCCCGCCGCACAGAGGCATTGACAGCCGCCGTCAATGTCCCGGCCTGGCCTTTCTGTGAGCCCGCGGGCGGAAACAATGCTTCCGCCCGCCGGCCCACATAAGGGTTCTTTATTTGGCCGGCGAGGTTCCAGGGTCGCTGCCAGTCAGTGTTTTGACCGCCAGCATGAACACCTAAGCCTCATTTGTTTTCAGTGGTTGCCCGTGAGCTCAGGGAGGGCTAAACACCGTAAAAGGCATGAGGTATGCATGCCTTTCACTAATCAAATCAAGCAAATTTTAAAAGGCAAGCCCACAAACCAACCAAACTGATGGGTGTGGTTGCAAGCCCGTAGAGAAATACCAACAAGGACAGACCGCATTGCGCGCTCGACCCTAAAAATTACCAGACCTGGTGACCACATTGATGTGTACACTCTGTAGCATTAACTGGAGAGTCATGGTGACATCAGTCTCCAACATTGATTCCATAGAGCTTGTTATCTCAGGCTTGAGCAGCTCTAATGAAAGACAAGTGCTGAATATATGAGCCAAATCCGCCCCAAGACTTTGACATTGGGGGCATCAGATGTCTGCCTTGACACCCCCTGATCCTCACCCCCCTCCACACACTCAATTTAGCAATTTTAGCTAAGGGCAAAACTCTTTGTGTAGAGGTCAAAAATCATTTTATAATGTTGTGCCTGTAATTCAGTGGACAACTGCAGGGTTCGGCCTAACTTCAAGAATTCATAAAAATACAATATATGGAAACCAACTTCTTCTGCCATTTATCCAGGTACTTTTCCAGGTCAACTGGTAAAAAAGAACCAAAAGAACCATACCTTTGATAGATTATTCATCCAGTGTTGTTTCCTACCAGTTCCATCAGAGTAACTTTAGCAAAGCCACTTGGACCTCCGCCTTTTTTTGCAAAGAAAAATCATAGATCTGCAAATTTAAATAAAAATCCTTTTTATTAACCCCAAAATCTGCCAGTAATTCCTCAAATGGTGCCATTTTATCTCCTGTATAAAAATACCCTAATCTCTTGAGCCTCAAAGCTTTCCACCCAAGAACTTATGAATCATGAAAGATTCAGAAAGTGCTGGATTCCTCTGTATTGGGGTATAATATCTAAATCTTCCAAGCCCTATTCTTTTCTTTAAAATAATCAGCCAGATTTTAAAGGTTGTAATACCTTGGCTCAACAACCCTTAAGAAACAACATCTGGCATCTTTCCCAAGTAGCAGCTCATATATTGGGGAAATATTATCTCCCACCAGACATTCTTCCTCCTTCCCACCATTAAGGGACCACATATACTGAACAGCAGAAGCCCACTGATAAAGTGTAATATTTGGCACGGCCCAGCCACCTCTGTCCCTGGGCAGAATCATATATTTGACAGCCCCCCTGGTTTTAACATATGACCAAATAAATCTGCATAGCATATCAACCATTATTTCAAACCAAACATTTTAAAAATTGAGAGGAATTGCCCTGAGGAGGTACAGGATCTTTGGTAAAAATAAATTTTTTACAACATTGCAGTGGCTGATGATTGACAGATGCATATTATCGATTTTCCATATATCCCTTTTTGCTTTGTGGAATTATTGGAACCAAATTAGACTCAACTATCTGTTCCACATCTGCTGCTATACTAACACCTGAATACACAGCTTTCCCTACAATACATGTCTCAACAATTTTATTTGACTATTGGCCATAAACTGGGTCTTATTCTGATGCAGAGAGTACTGGGAAAGTTTCCCAAAGTCAGAAGCCTCTTTCTGTATCTCCCGCAACAACAGGGTCAAGAGTCAGCACTGCAATATTATTGACGTAGGCCAGGACCTTAGTACTCCAACTGTGAAACTCCTTAATCATAATTAATATATTGGACTCAAGTTTCCGGATCAAGTTTCTAAATAACAGGGAAGAACAGGGGCACCGCTGTTTTGTACCTCCTATAATTTGTATTTGACTGGAATATCCCTCATGATATGAAGTGTAACAGGTGGGTTTTGATATACTGCTTGAATGGCCCTAATGTGGCCAATTCCAAATCCATACCAACTCATAACTGTCCACAGGTAATTCCAGGCTATCCAGTCAAATGCTTTTTCCGTGTCTAAAAGAGCTAGTTCAATAGGATCCCCCAAGACTGCAGTCACGTTAAAGAGCACTATGACTCACTGAATATGGTCCATGATTCCCCTACTGGGTATAAATCCATGCTGTCTGGGAGAGACCACCTTATCTATGATCAGGCTTAATCTTGTAGCTAGGACTTTCGAGTATAGCTTGGTGTCACCTTTAATTAATGTTATTGATCTGTAGGACCCAGGATCTTGCAGGAGCTTTCCCTTTTTAAGGAACACCATTATGTTAGCCAAAACCCAAGAGTCAGGTGCCTGTTACCCCTTTTGCACCTTCAAGAATGTCTCATTCAGGTCCGTGCCTAAAACTGAGAAAAAAACTTTATAAAATAATCTTATCAACTCCAACTGCTTTACTGGATGGGAGGTCTTTAAGAGCCATGTGAATTTCATCTTTGCTACAAGGAGCATCTAGAAAATCCTGGTCTTTGGGGCTGAATTTACTTCTTTGAATCAAATCCAAATATTGCACTGTATCTTCCTCATCTTTTGCCCCCTCGGCCCAATATAGCAGCTAAAAAAACAAAATATCTCTTGGATTCCCTCCGGATCAGTAACAGAATCACCCCAGACATCCATGTTTTCAACGATATTCCCTTGGGTCGCCTTTTGCCTAGGTAGTACTGATAGCAGGTGCCCCACCGACTCACTATATTCGTAAAACTCCTGCTTCTAAGCCAAAAACTTCTCAAGCCTATGCTGAACTGGCTCGAGATCTGTGCCTTCTGAGACGGTGCAGTTAGTTGAGCCTAGGCCTCCCCTATTTCCTTGTACAGATTCCTCTGTAATTGGTTCTGCCTCTTCTGACATTTTAGGCTAAAACTGAGTCTTTCACCCCTTATGACTGCCTTAAAAACATCCCACACTGAGTTAAATGTGGCCCTTCCTCTATTAGGCTCCAGAAATTCATGGCTTCAACTGTTCATATGTGTGATATAATTCTCATCAGTGAGGAAACCCCTTTCAAACGACCAGCCCTGTGCTGGTCTCTCTGTCCGATAGAGAGAATCTCGATGACCAGAGAATTATGGTCTGACATTCCTGTGAACCGGACTAGGGGATGTAAGAAAATAATGCAACCGGGCATGCTTCCTATGGGGTGGGGGGGCAAAAGAAAAGGTATAACCTGAGATCCAGTGCCTTGATCTTGTGTCACCCATGGACTAGGAATGATCCCTCTTAAGATGACATAGTGCCCTAAACACTCTGGGCTTCCTACCAGAATAGCCATTATCCCCTGAGTCAAGAAGCGTCCCAACGAGATTAATATTCAGGGCCCCACAAATTATAATCTGGGTTGACCATAACCCCAGTTCAGTATCCAGAAAATCAAAATTTGCAGGGTCATTTAATTTGATCCGTATAGAGAACATAAAGTGAATATAATCTTTATATATTGGCACTCAGTGATCACCCATCTACCTTATTTGTCAAAAGAGCACAGTTTAAAGCTGCATATGTTTTTATGAGCTAATATTGAAACCCCTCAAGTACTCATACCGTGTGTAGGACACGTTACCAGGGAAAAACCAAAAGATTCAAACTATTTTTTCCTTGACTCTTCAATATGTGTCTCTTGCATACAGAGAATATCTGCCCACAGGGTTTCAAGATCTTCAGCAACATTTTATCTTTTAACATTATCAATCAAGGCACAAATATTGCCCGACGCAATGTGCAACTGGGTTGTATTGGTCATAATAAGGATTTGACCACATATACATCCAATCCCATTCTGCCTTGCCTACCTTGAGGAGCAAACTCCCCAATCAAACTGATTCTATAAGATCAAACAAAATTCCATTCTCCTCTTGTGTTGTGCACCCCTCCACTCCAAAACCCCAGATGTGCCCCACTTACAAACCTCACCCTACCCTGACTACCTCCTGGCCTCCCTCTGACTCGTGCCTCACTCGCCCCCACACACAAATACCTTGAAGCAATCAGACCCAAGGTCTGAATGATGGCTTCCATGCTCCCCCTTCACACCATCCTCCACAGCTCTAGCGAGGCCACATTTTATAATCATGAGCAATAACACAATCTAAATATACCTGTAGGAGGCTGGCCTGGCTTAAAGTGGGGACCTGATGGTCCTTACACCTTGTACCAGGTCCAATTATCCCTTATAAGTAGATTAGTAGTGTTCTAGCAGCTTAGGCTGATAGAGGTAGCTATAGCAGAGCAGCTTAGGCTGAACTAGGAGACATGCAAAGCTCCTTCCATACAACTTATATCACATAGCACTATATCATAGAAATCACAATACTCAGAGTTACTAAAAATAAAGGTACTTTATTTTAGTGACAATGTGTCAGAAATATCTCAAAGGATATACTCCCTTGGGAGGTAAGTAAAATACACAAAATATACACACAAACCAAAATCCAGTAAGTAAACAGTTAGAAAAGTAGTGCAAACATTGTAGAATACAATGGGATGCAATAGGCCTTGGGGCAACACAAACCATATACTAGAAAAGTGGAATGTGAACCACTTAGGGACCCCAGGCCTAGTGTAGTGTGTATAGGGTTGCTGGGAGTGTAAGAAAACACTAATGGTCTCCAAGGTACCCCACCCCAAGACCCTGAAAAGTAGGAGTAAAGTCACCCTACTTCCCCAGAAACACACTAAAGTCGTGATTGGAGATTCTGCAAAGATCACAACTGACTGCAAAGCACTGAAGACGGATTCCTGGACCTGAGGACCTGTAATGGAAGGGGACCAAGTTTAAGAGTCACGAAAGTGTCCAGGGGGGGCAGGAGCCCACTAAACCCCGGATGAAGGTGTAAAATGGCTGCCTCCGGGTGGAAAAAGCTTAAGATTCTGCAACAACGGAAAATGCCAGGAACTTCTCCTTTGCACAGAAGATGTCCCACGGCGTGCTGGAGGATGCAGAGTTGTTTCCATGCAGAAAGACCGCAAACAAGCCTTGCTAGCTGCAAAGGTTGTATTTGAAGAAAATGGGTGCTGCCTGAGCCCAGGAAGAACCAGGAGGTCGCCCCTTGGAGGTGGAGACAGAGGGGGCACTCTGCAATACAGAAAGCCCATGCAGAATCAGGCAGCACCCACAGAAGTACTTGAACACGGGTTCAAGGAAACTGAGCACAGCAGTCATCTCAACACTACAAAGGAGGGTCCCACGAAGCCAGTGGTCAACTGAGCGAGTTGAGCAATGCAGGACGGAGTGCTGGGGACTTGGGCTGTGCTGTGCATGAAGGATTCCTTGCAAAAGTGCACAGAAGCCCTAGCAGCTGCAGTTCACGCAGTACACAAGATTACTGTCTGGCGTGGGAAGGCAAGGACTTACCTCCACCAAATTTGGACAGATGGACGACTATACTGTTGGGGTCACTTTGATCCAGTTCCTGTGTTCCAGGGACCATGCTCGTCATGACGAGAGGGGACCCAGAGGACTGGTGAAGTAGAAGTTTGGTGCCTGCGTTAGCAGGGGGAAGATTCTGTCGACCTACAGGAGATTTCTTCTTGGCTTCCAGTCGACAGGATTAGGTGCTACAATGTCGCTGGTAGTCTTTTGCTACTTTGTTGCAGTTTTGCAGGTGTCCTGGAGCAGTCAGCAGTCGATCCTTGGCAGAAGTCAAAGAGGGAGATGCAGAGGAACTCTGGTGAGCTCTTGCATTTGTTATTTGAAGAGAAGCCCACATGAAAGACCCTAAATATCCCTCAGAGGAGGATTGGCCACCTATTCAGGTAAGCACCTATCAGGAGGGGTCTCTGACGTCACCTCCTGGCACTGGCCACTAAGAGGCCTCCATTGTGCCCTCACACCTCTGCATTAAAGATGGCAGAGGTCTGGGACACACTGGAGGAGCTCTGGCCACCACCCCTGGGGTGGTGATGGTCAGGGGAGTGGTCACTCCCCTTTCCTTTGTCGAGTTTCATGCCAGAGCAGTGGCTGGGGGATCCCTTAACCAGTGCAGACTGGCTTATGCAAGGAGGGCACCAGCTGTGCCCTTCAAAACATTTCCAGAGGCTGGGGGAGGCTACTCCTCCCCAGCCCTTAACATCTAGTTCCAAATGGATAGGGTGTAACACCCTCTCTCAGAAGAAATTCTTTGTTCAGCCTTCCTGGGACTGGGCTGTCCAGACCCCAGGAGGGCAGAAACATGTCTGTGGGTTGGCAGCAGAGGTAGCTGCAGTGAAATCCCCAGGATGCTGGTTTGGCAGTACGCGTGGTCCATTCTGGAGCCCCGGGATGCATGGGATTGGCACCCCAATACCAGATTTGGCATTGGGGGACAATTCCATGATCTTAGACATGGCCATATTCGAGTTACCATTGTGAATCTACCTATAGGTATTGACCTATGTGTAGTGCACGTGTGTAATGGTGTCCCCGCACTCACAAAGTCCGGGCAAATTGCCTTGAACTATGTGGGGGCATCTTGGCTAGTACCAGGGTGCCCTCACACTTAGTAACTTTGCACCTAACCTTCTATAAGTGAGGGTTAGACATATAGGTGACTTATAAGTTACTTAAGTGCAGTGAAAATGGCTGTGAAATAGTGGGTGCACTATTTCACTCAGGGTGAGCTCCCTATGAGAGGCAAAAGAAATGCTGCAGCCCATAGGGATCTCCTGGAACCCCAATACCCTGGGTACCTGGGTGCCATATACTAGGGAATTATAAGGGTGTTCCAGTGTACCAATTAGAATTGGTAAAAATGGTCATTAGACTGCAGTGACAATTTTAAAGGCAGAGGGAGCATAAGCACTGAGGTTCTGATTAGCAGAGCATCATTGACACAGGCACCACACAGGGAACACACATTCAGGTCACAACTATGAGCACTGGGGTCATGGTTAGCAGGGTCCCAGCGAGACATATAAAACACGCTGACAAATAGGGTTTTCACTATGAGCACGGGGGTCCTGTCTAGCAGGATCCCAGTGAGACAGTAAAACACCCTGACATACATTCACAAACATGCCAAAAGTGGGGGTAACAATGCTAGAAAAATGCTACCTTCCTACAATACCCCAATTCAAGTTGTTTCAAACAGACCACTAAAAACCTGTTGTTGCAAATACCAAATTCATTCAATACGAACTAGGTGATCCATAAACAAAGGCACGACCATGAGAGGCCTCAGGTCTAACTTGACAGTTCATTCAAATATTCTTTGTCTTTGATCTCTGGTTGAAACACACAAGTCTTGCCGTTAAAATGATCTTGAGGCGATCAGGATTCATCAAATATGCCACAGCCCCCAATGCCTGACATGGTTTAATGAGCTGCCTCAGCCTCCATCTCCTCTTGACCGTTACATGACAGAAGTACAGCCTTACAAAAATGGTGTGATCATTAAAACTACATCTAGCATCATGACACGCCTACGCAAAAATAGCTTGACTAAGCAGGTAGTTTCCAAAGTGCATAATGATGGCTCTAGGCCTGTTAATGCTCTCCTCTTGTGGATGACCCTGCTTCTTCAACATAAGAAGAGAGCAATTCACTTTCTGGACCTCCAGATGACAGCTCCATGATGTCAATTCAGGAAAAGCCTCCTTTAGAAGGTTCAACATAGAGGTCCTGATATCACTGCCTTCTACACCTTCATCTAGACCAAGGAACCTCAGATTATTCTGCCTCTTTCAGTTCTCAAAATCCTCCATTTTCCATAATATGTCTGAGTTTAGAGACTCTTGGGCTTCAGCCTGATCTTTCAGTGACCCCAGATCTATTTCCACCACTGTTGCATGTACTTCTACTGAAGCTATCCTCACTCCGATCTTGACGTAAGCTTTGGCAACTTTCCTTATTTCACTCTGTAGTTTTTTGTGGTGAGCCTAGCCCTACGGCTTTCAGTGCAGGTCTCTTCTTGGTGTTGTTTGATAGAACTATGTACATGTCTCAAAGTATGCTCCTCTATTGTTTATACAGATTCCTTTCTTTCCAGGGGGGACAGTACCAACTGTTGATCATGGGATTCTGCATAAACCTTTTGGATTTTAGAATAGTCCCATTTCAGTGCGGGATGCTTGAAACTTTTTTTCATCCCTTATCAACTGGGTTTGGTTCAGGTCTTTGGATTTCCTCTGACGCCTTGCTTGTCTGACTGTTTCTCTTGGTCCTTCTGATGCTTTGCTTGAACTGCCCCCAGAGGCTGACAAGCACAACTCTTAGTCTAGACAATGGTCCTTGAGGTATTGGAGCCATGTGTAAGTGAGAAGAATTACTTTGGATCAATCAGTAAGGGAGAAGACTTTATCTCCCAGATCTGGAGAATCATCTGAGACCTTGTACTACCCACACCATACACCAGAGCCCTGGTATCTTTGCTACAAAATGTAGATGTCTTGGATGCCTGGGGTCCTTCTCTTATCCTCATCCTCATCTCCTATCCTCATCCTTCAAAGAGAATTAATGATTAAGCCGTCCATTGTCTCATGGCAGAAGTTGCAACATCTCACTGCTCCAGCCACATGCCAGACTGTGCGGGAACCACTGCTTCCACCAGTATCCACACCTCAAACAGAAGGCAGGTCTACTGACTTGATTCCTAGTCCCCACTAAGGAATTCCCACATGTTAGCTGCTCTCTGTCATATCCAACATGCTGAGCTGGGAAGGAGTGACTGACAAGGCTGCTTACACGGTTGCCATCTTGCTTCTTCCACCAGTATCTTATCTCTTAGTGAATGTATTCATACACATTTACCTCACTTATAGGCAACTTTTTAGATTAAGCAGTCTCTGGCACTTCTAAAGACTATGGGGGTCATTCCTACCCTGGCAGTCCGAGACGGCCAGGGTAGGGGCCGGAGGAAGCACCGCCAACAGGCTGGCGGTGCTTCAGGGGCTATTCTGACCGCAGCGGTAAAGCTGCGGTCAGAAAAGGGAAGCCGGCGGTTTCCCGACGGCTTCCCGCTGCCCCAGGGAATCCTCCACGGCGGCGCTGCAATAGTTCTCACCGCCAGAACCTGGCTGGCGGGAACGGGTGTTGTGGGGCCCCCTAACAGGGCCCCACATTGATTTTCAGTGTCTGCTTGGCAGACACTGAAAATCGCGACGGGTGCAACTGCACCCGTCGCACACCAGCAACTCCGCCGGCTCCATTCAGAGCCGGCATCCTCGTTGCTGGTGCTTTCCCGCTGGGCGGGCGGGTGGCCTTTTGGTGGTCGCCCGCCAGCCCAGCGGGAAAGCCAGAATGACCGCCGCGCGGACTTCTGGCGGGGGAACTTTGGCGGGCGGCCTCCGCCACCCGCCAAAGTTGGAATGACCCCCTATCTCAGGTTTAAGACTGTCTGTGACTGTTTACTCTGAAAATGGGCCCTTCAACACGGTAATCAAGATTCTTAATGCATTTGAATTAACTCTTACCTTTTTCACATTTGTGGTTTAATGTGGCTCTGACTCAACATCTTCTAGTTTGTCTATATATTTTTGTAAAGATTCAACACTGCTTCTGAAATCTTTTACAAACATAGGCCCTCATTACGACCCTGGCGGACGGGGAAGAAGTGGCGGTAAAACCGCCAACAGGCCGGCGGAATTTATTTTTAATTATGACCATGGCGGTAACCACCACTTCTCCACTCCGACCGCCATGGCAGTGACGACCGCTGGGCTGGAGACTTCGATCTCCAGACCCCTGAACCCTCCCCCCTACCCCCCCACCTGCCTGCCACCCCCCAAAGGTGGCAGGACCCACCTCCCCACCCCCAACATGCGCATACACACACCCCCTCCACACCCCCACCCCCAACATGCACATACACACACCTCTACATGCAGACATACCCTACAACAACACATACCCGCACACAGACAAACAGACATGCACAGACCGACCTGCACACATTTCCCATACACACAACCCACCCCCGCATGCATAAACGCACTCACACACCTTCTATAGATGCTCACACGCCCACCCCCATGCACCCACACAACCTCCCCTAACGGACGATCAACTTACCTTGTCCGTTGATCCTCCGGGAGGGGACGAGATCCATGGGGGCTGCTCCGCCGCCAGCTCCCCATCACCAGAACATCACCACACTGAATCATGGGTTGTGATTCGGTGGGCGGTGTTCTGATGACGGGCGGTGGAGGTGGAGCAACCTCCACTTCCCAGCTGACCGCCAGTATGGCTGCTGGCAGCTCTCTGTCCGAAAAAGGACGGAGGGCTGCCAGCAGTCATAATACGCTGCGCGGAAAACCACCTGCACTGGCAGTCTTCAGCACGGCAGTACCTCGGCGGTCTTTAAAAAAGACTGCTGAGGTCGAAATGAGGTCCATAGTTATGAATCGTGCAGTTGTAACAAAAGTGGATAAGTGTTCCTATTGTTCAAGTTTTCAAGTCTGTGTGATAAGCTGCTCCAATCAAGGTTTTTGTCTTTGCATTTTTGACCTTATAGTCCTGTTTATGAATGAGATAAAGAATCACCAAGGTTCAAGAATGCAAATACAAAACCTGGACTGGAGCAGATAGCCTCTCATGGACTTCAGAAACCTGGGAGGGCTGACCGGACAATGGTTTAGTATAATCTAATACACATTATGCTAATGTACTTCTCACGTTCCACAGAGCCATCCTTGCCATTGATAACTACCCTAGACCATACACCCCTATATGCCATTGTAAGGAGGTTCACTGCTCTTACTGTGTTAGCATTCTACTTATTAGGCTGAAATGTCCCAAATATGCAACACGTAGCGTATATTTGTATAATGTTGTAATAAAACGGGTTTCTAAATCAGCATATTGTGATTATATTGAAGGATATGATGGCATTTGGATTTGCCACAAAGTGCCTCATAGTCATTGGTGTCCGAATACATCTGAAGGGTGTGGTAATTTACATTTTTAAGTAACATACTTCTTTTATGCTCTTCCCAAAATCTGCGTGTAAATTTATTCCAAATGTATAACTTACATGCCTCCAAACCAAAATGAAGAACCTGGGGGCTACTGTTCACAAAGTGCAGGGGTGATTCACAAAGATAACATGTGAGCAGCACATGTGTGCTGATGGAGAAGCCCCATGGTCATACAACTACACTTAAGGCCTTGCAATTGATACACACCTCGGCACAGAGCAGAAGAGAGAGGGCTGTGATGTTGGCTTACCCAGAGGGCCCTGGAGATTTCAGATTCTGGTGAGCAGAAGCTACACTATGGAGTGGGCCTCCCCTACATAGGAGACACTGGAAATGACACTGACTCATGCAGATGGATTGAGCCATTTGCCTCCCCCTGACAGAGGACCCATATTCTTGCTAACTGTGCAGGAACTGAGCTAAAGAACTACAACCATGTAACGCTCCACAGCTGTCCCCCTGAGGGCACTGGACTAGACAGGAGCATGGTTATAGTTTCTAACATGGGAAAAGGAGATACTAGCTTGCAATAATAACCCCTTCGAAGAGCTACATGAGAGCTGAGAGGTGGGTTTGTATCACTGTCACTCCGGATAACATTATACTATTTGGTAATGCACAACTTTTCATGGTGCATGTGGATAGTGACCGTAACATAGTGGATGAATATGCTGTAACAAATCAGTTTTGACAATACTTGTGGTGCCATATTTGTCACTATATAGCTATACTCCGATGATTTATTGATATATAGTAAAGATTGGGTGCTGGAAAGTCCACCAACATTACAACTGTCCCACCATCACTGTAATTGAACGGGAAGTTCAATTGTCCATTACCAATCTTTAGTTAACCTTTTAAGTGCAGACACCAGCACAACCTCTCCAGTGCATGGCCTTTGGCCGACACTGGGGAGGCATCTAAAAGCGCCGGAGGCAGTCCTTTATTGTTTTATAATATCAAGCTGCTCGTGAGCTCAGGGCGTTCTGAAGTCATTACAGTAAAGTGGAAGTAAAACAAACAATGGGCTTGTTTTACTTTCACTGAATTGGTGTTTGAGGGCATATCTCAGGCCCGACCACTGATTCTTTTGGGAGAGGTATCGTTGGAAAGAGGAGAATCTCCCTTTTCAAATTCTACCTCCTTCCGGTGGATCCCTGCTTGGAGATTGCCACAGGAGAGCAATCTCCAAGCAGAGATTCACCCACTAGACACCAGGGACGGGGGAGTGGCCTCTTAGACAAGGCTCCCCCTAGCATATTTTAATATTTCAGTCTTTCTGGCCGTGGAGGACGGAGGGAGTAATTACCTTTGATCTTCCTCCTCACATGGGAGGGGGCAGAAAGCCCACTAAGCACCAGGTAAAGCATTGCCTACAATCATTATGGCCATGTTCCCACCACAACTAAATGCAGCGTCAGTCTTTCTGCTCCCCTGGGGATGGATAGGGGTATTACCCCAATCAGCCCAAACCGGGAGGACAGAAAGCCTAGTTGATGCCTAGAAAAGTTTTTAAAAAAAATAGGGGTGGAGACTACTCATCATGGGCATGACCATGCTCCCACCTCATTTAAATGGGGCATCCATCATTTCTGCCCCCTCCCCAAGGGTGGGATGAGGGTAATTACCCCAATCTGCCCCCTCCGGGGGCAGAAAGCCCACTAGATGCCATGGAAGGCATCTTTTTGAAATATAGGGGTGGATGCTACCCACCATGGGCATAGCCATGGCCTCTCCCAAACTAAATGGAATATCAGTCTTTCTCCCCCTGAGGGTGGATGGGGTAATTACCCACAACCTGCCCACTCGAGGTGGCAGGACGCCCACTACACACCAGGGAAAGCATTTTTTTTAATGTAGGGGTGGGGGCTGCCCACCATGGGTGTGGAAAAACCGCTAGCCCAAGTACATGAGGCATCAGACTTTCTGCCCCCTGAGGGGTGGATGTGGCAATTACCATCAATCGGCCCTCAAGGGTGTAGAAGGCCCATTAGATGCCAGGGAATTTTTTTTTTACATTTAAGGGTAATCACTGCCTACCATTGGCATGGCTATGTATCTACTCCCGCTAAATGGGGAATCAGTCTTTCTGTCGTCCCGGGGGTCAGATGTGGCTATTTACATCAATTTGGCACCCAGGGGTGTCAAGGGGGTCAGAAAGCCCACTAGACACCAGAATTTTTTTTTTTTCTAACATATAGGTGTGTTAGCTGCCCACCATATGCATGGCCATGCTACCACCCCAGTTAAATACAGCATCCGCCTTTTTGCCCCCTGGGGTAGATGGTGGTAACTACCCTCATCTGCCCCCTGGGAGGGCGGAAACCCACTAGATCCATTGGAAAGCTTTTTTTTTTTTTTTTTTTTTACAAATACAGGGGTTGAGGCTGCCTTGGGCATGGCCATGCTCTCACCATCAAAACAGAGCACACAGGCTTCCTGTCCCCAAGGTGGGGCAGAATTAGGTGATTACTCCCAATCAAAGCCCATTAGACTCAAGGAATTGTTTTTAAAGCAATATAGGGGTAGGGGCTGCCCGTCATGGGCATAGGCATGGCCATGCCCCAACCCCATTAATAAAGGTGGCAGAATTTCTGACCTCCTTGGAGCAGATGGGGGTGATTAGCCCAATCTCTTTCCCCAGGGGACAGGCAGAAAGTCCAGTAAACACTAGGGACTGCATTCATTCAATATTTTGTGGGGAGAGCACCCCTGGCATTGGCCCATGCTGCCTCCCTCCCCGGGGCCCAATAGACTTGCTGCCCCTCCTGAGATGGGGTATAGGGTGTTCAACCTATCAAACCTAGACAATTCTGAAAACTAAACATCCAGGGGAGTCCAGGGTGGTGTGCTTCATCTGGATTCCACACTATTGCTAACCTACAATGCCCTACAGACCTCAAACCTTAACTAAAACACACATTTTCCTCACATTGTATCAGGAAAACCTCTGGAATGTTCACGGTACCTTACAAGTGTGGGTGGGCCAAGAGACTTTGACAGAAAAGGCTCTAAAGAGCTACGTGAAGAGATCAGCAATAGGGGTAGCTGCAGGATTTGGTGCTGTGCTTGGATGCCTCCTATGGAAACCTACCAACCACTGACATTTTCTAAAACTAGGCAACCAGGAGATTCCAGGGTGGTGTGCCTAGCATGGATTCCATGAGGTTTCTTACCCACAATGCCTGAAATCACATATTTTCCTTACATTTCTGTCGTGGAAATGTCTGGAATCTGCAGGAATCCCCAAAATTTCTACCACACAGCACTGTGCCACCTGTGTATTTGGGCCTCGTGCCGACAACAGGAATGGATCAAACCAAGGTCAACAGTGGTCCCCTTGAAAGGAGCTCCCAGCTGATTCCAGAACTTTCCATCACAGAATTGTGAGGAAAATGCATTCTCAATGCAAGTGCCCTGGGCAGGTGCCCTGAAAGGCCCATGTATGACTCTTTCTAGCTGCTTCAAGGCTTGACTTTGTGGTTATCTAGTGAGAGTGTTGCAAGTCACACAACCCTGTATTAGCCTAGTACTCTGGTTTTCAAAAAAATTGAGGCATCCATGTTGTTGTCTGCACTAGGCCTGCACATACAAGTGAGGTACCATTTTTATTGGGAGACACAGGGAATTGCTGGGTGGATGGAAGTATGTAGCTCCCTGCAGATTCAAGAACTTTCCATCACAGTAATGTGAGGTAAATGTGTTTTTTTCAGTCAAGGTTTGGTGTTTTCAATAGATTCTGGGTGGGAAAACATTGAGTGCCACACAATTCCCCCTACCCTTGATTTCCTGAGGTGTCTTGTTTTAAAAAATGTGCAAGTGTGCTAAGTTTCCCTACGTTCTGCTGATCTAGGGCCCAAAATCCTCAGCTACCCGCTTTGCAAGAAAAGGGTCAGTTTTTAGTGGAAAATGTGATGTATCCATGTTGCGTTTTGAGCCATTTCCTGTTGCCGGCACTAGGCTTACACACACAAGTCAGACATAATTTTTACTGGGGGACTTGTGGGAAAGCTCGGTGGATGGTAGTTTGTGGATTCCTACAGATTCTGGAACTGTCCATCACAGAAATATGAGGAAGATTTTTTTTAGTCAAAGTTTGAGGTTTGCAATGGATTCTGGGTAAAAAAATGCAGTGAGAGCCATGCAAGTCACCTCAACCTTGGATTCCCCCAAGTATCTAGTTTTAAAAAATGTGCAAGTTTGCTAGATTCCTAGGTGCCGGATGAGCTAGGTCTAAAAAAAGTCACAGCTACACACATTGGAAAAAAGGTCAATTTTCAGTGGAGAAAATGTGATGTGTGCATGTTGTGTTTATGCCCGTTTCCTGTTGCGGTCACTAGGCCTACACACACAAGTAAGGTACCATTTTTATTGGAAGACACGTTTTGGAGCATAGAATATTAGAGCATTTGTTTTTATTAATTCTGCTTCTCTGCATTTGTGCTTTCCAAATATGAGCCAGTATGTAAGAAAGAACACATTTTGAAGCATATGCTCTAAATCATATGCTAGTACGCATATCCACAAATTAAGTGATGTACAAAAAACCACTGCTCCTAAAGGCCAATACTTGTTGCCATTTCAGAAATACATTTTTGTCCCATACCCATTTTTTACACTAGATATTTCACCGGGAAACAGCCTAAACATCTACTCCTAAACGAGGTGCGTTGTCCAAGAAAGCGGAACAACGCTTTCGTGACAAACAACTCTGTTTTTCTCTGGCATAACCCTGCATGTCCAGAACAACGAACATGCATCGTTAAGGCAGAGAAAAACCGACTCAGGATCAGGAGAGGACGCGGTCAGGTAAGTGGGGCTGGGGTAGGGTTGGGGGATAGTTTTAGGGGCGGGTGGGGGATAGTTTTACTTTTTAGGGGCAGTGGTGGGGGGTTGTGGTAGTTTTCATTTTTTACCGGCGTGGGTGGTGGTTCATGTAGTTTAAGTTTTAGGAGCGGGGTGGTTTGTCGCGGTAGTTTTGCAGGTGGGGTGGGGGTCAGGGTAGTTTTATTTTTAGTGACGGGGTCGGGGTAGTTTTAGTTTTTAGGGGTGGGGTTGGGTAAGGGTAGTTCAAGTTTTAGGGGCATGGGTGGGGTGCTGTGGTAGTTTTACAGGGGTGTGGGGGTAGGGGTAGTTTTAGTTTTAGGGACAGGGTTGGGGGTCGGGTAGTTCTAGTTTTTAGGGGCAGGGTGGAGGGTCGGTGTAGTTTTAGCGGTGGGGCATCAGGATAATTTTAGTTTTTAGCGGCAGGGGTGGGGGATCGGGGTAGGTTTAGTTTTTAGGGGTGGGAGTGGTGGGGTCGAGGTAGTTTAAGTTTTAGGGTTGGGGTTGGGGGGTTGGGGGGTTGCGGTAGTTTTAGGGGTGGGGGTCGGGATAATTTTTGTTTTGGGGTAGGGTATTTAAGCTTTTAGGGGCAGGGGCAGGGTAGTTTTTGTTTTAGGGGCATGGGTGGGGGTAGTTTTAGTTTTTAGGAGCGGCGATGGGGGGGTTGGGGTAGTTTCAGATTTTAGGGGCAGGGTGGGGGGTCAGGGTAGGATTGTTTTTAGGGGTGGGGGTGGGGGGTCGAGGTAGGGTTGTTTTTAGGGGCAGGGGAAGGGGTTCGGGTAGGATTGTTTTAGGGGCAGGGGAGGGGGGTTGAAGGCATTGCATGCTGGAACCAGCTTGCCATTCCATGCATGCCTTTACCAGGCATGTCTCTACAATAAAAAATCATTGTTAAGGCATTTGCAGTTAAGGCATTCATGGTAACAACGCAGTCGTTGTTCCGACCGCGTTGTTCAGGCATGCGTGGCTCCAGCATTAGTTGTTACTTCATATATTCATTTCACCATATGAATTAGTCTATACTCAGTACACATTGAAAAACCATTGGGTACAACCCAGTTGTTGGCTCTGGGTAGCTTGGGTTCTTGGAGAACCTAAAAACCCTATATAACTTCACAGCAAGAAAGGTCTAGCAGACATAATTATACATTGCTTTGGTAATCAGCTATTGTTACAAAACGTTACAGATTAAAACTTTGTCACATAGCCTTTTTTTCCTTCTCATTTTCAATGTTTCTTTATTTTGACGGTAAGTTTCCTTAGGGAAAACATGATGGATCGACACATGTGACCCCTTGCTTAATTTGGAATGTTGCTTACTTTTCCAAAATCTATAGGTTTCCTAGGTCAACAATGGTATTCACACTGTTTTCCAACACATACTGGAAGTCGGTTGAGAGAACAAAAACTAGGAAAAGAGGGCTACCTGTTGGAAAACTGCCAAAACTGTGGTAAAAAATATATAGTTTTTTTATTCAGCTCTGCATGTGCCTGAGAGCTGTGAAGATGATGACATTTGCGTTGTAAACTATTCATTGATGAAATTTTTAGGAAACTTGATCTGGAGCACTTTTTTCATACTTTTCCCAAAAAACACAAATTAGATGTACTTTGCATATTTTCTCAGTCCCCCCAGGGGAATCCACAAATCCTGGCTATGTTGCATATTTACTCAGTCCCCTCCATGGGAATCCACAAATCCTGGGTACCTTTAGAATCCCCAGTGTGTTGGAAAAAAGGACCCAAGTTTGGCGTAGATATCTCATTTGAAAAATGAGTTATGGAGCCCTATACGCGAAGCATCCCAAATATCAAACAAGACTTGGCAATCCCAATAGGTCTCATTCGCAAGAGTTAGAGCTATTGTTGTTGTAAATGACAATGTCTTTAACCCATGTGTTATGGCATGGAGTGGATGTATGTGGCATGGAGTGGAATTATGTGGGTTGAATTGTAATTGTTAATTGTTAGTTGAATCTCCAGCCCGCACCTGCACCCCCAAAATGACCAGCACCCACCACTGGAGATGGAACAAAATCTCAAAGATCAGCTGGGCAGACGACCTCAGCACCTCCAACCCTGCTACTGCCACCAACCATCTATGTAAGAATCGTCACACACCTCCTACAGAGACTTCAGAAAATACAGAACCCTGCAGCCAGACTCATCCTCAGATTTCTCTGATGAACCCACATTACACCGCACCTCAGACAACTCCACTAGCTCCCATACAGAAGAGATGCCAATTCAAGCTGCTGACCCACATACACAAGGCTCTACACAACCAAGGACCCATGTACATTAACCACCACCTAAACTTCCACTAACCATTGAGAGGACTAAGCTCTACTTCGCTTTCACTTGCCCATACTGCCTGCATCTACTGAAGCAGAAGTGCAGGACGCTCCTTCTCTCACATCACAGCAAAAACGTGAAACAGCCTCCTCACGTACCTCTGGACCATCACTTCGCTTTTAGAATTCCGAATGGCCCTCAAGACCTGGTGGTTCAAATAAGCCTCTGGGACCTGCAAGCACCTCGATACTGTATCGGGTGATTAGGCATACTTAATAAATCCTGATTGATTGATTGCATTAAATTGTGTGGTGTGGAATTGTGTGGTTTGAAGTGGATGTGTGTAGTGGAATTATGTGGCATGATGTGCAGTCGAATCATGTGGATAGTAATTATGAGGTTTTGAGTATACTGCTATTATGTGGATTGGGATTGTGTTTTTGATTGTGGAGAATTTAGATTGAGAAGAAGTATTTTTTTTTAAGGCTCTGCCCCTCAAAGCATTGCCCTTTTACGGGAGCCCCTGTTGCAGATTATTGTTGGTTTGTAAAACATTTTCCCAGAGACCTAGTTTGTATTTTATTTCTTTTTAATGATTTCTAGAAAAGTGAACAAAATGACAACATGTGTGTGTGAATTCCAGTGGGTATGGTTTAAAGAGAATGTTGGGAAGGGGTGGTTATTTCACTGTGGACGATGTAACTTTTTTGATCTCTTTGAGACAGACTGCTTGCACACACTGTGTATTGAATTGTTAATGACACTTCAGCGTGACACAATACATGCATCAGTTATGGGGTGCCCTTCACTGTAAAAAACACAGGGGGCGGAAACAGGCTGAATTTAAAAAGCGCTATGAAGCAGTCAGCTCTGTCCACTTCTAGAGCTTTTTAGGCTGAGATTGAAGAGCGGGACAGGCAGGAAGGGGAGAAGAATGAGGAACGGATGAAAAGAAACTGGGAGGGTTGGGTATAAGGTAAATAATTTTTTTAAAAGAGGAGGATGGGCAAACACATCCCAAACAATAAAGTGATATGCAAACAGGCACAAACAGCATCTGCAATTCTTGATGTGCTTAAGAATTAGAAGTGTGTAAAATGAAGTACCTGTCTGCAAAGGAAGGCAACTAGCAGCATTTGCAAGTTCAACACATTGCTCTCTTGTTTGCTTGACCTCAGAATACTGAGCATGAGGCAACTACATGCATCATTTATATGCAATTTATAATCAAGCTACCAGCAAATAAAATCAACCTAAAAGAAATACAACAAGCAGTGGCAAACCCATGAAAACTGTTAGAACAAATTGAATAGTCTGAATGAGGAGAAATGGTGCATTTGTCAATTCAATTGTCAGTGAGTTTGCACAAACCTGCAAAAGATCCTATGTTTTACATGACCCAAAATGTCTGATAGCCAGGTACTTGGGCATGATTATTATGCACACTAGACTGCATCTGTTTATATAATTCTGAAGAACAGGATCTACTTACCCTGGAAGCCAACACGACTGAGAGCAATGCTACAGAGCGCCAAGCTAAGTGTGTGGCAAGTCATGCATGGACTATGGTCCAGGTCACCAAGAACTAACATGCCAACATGCCATAGACCCTTTTGTGGAGGGGATATACACAAGAACCCTAGTGGGGACAGGCCCGTGAAGGCCAGCAGCAGGGGAAAGTGCAGCCATTCCCAGTTGCTACCCCAGCTCAGTGAAGCGCTAAAGACGCAGACCTGCGATGTCAATTGCAGCAGCCAGAGCTGCCAACCAGAGAATTGTAGTAAGATTAGAAAGACTAAGATTATAAGAGGCATCAATAGTAACACCCTTTCAATTTTAAAATTATTGTATTATGGCTGTAATATAAATGCTAACTTTTCCATCAGACGAATGGCGGCAATATAAAGGACCGGTTTGACCGTGCAATACTTACTGAAATAATACAGACTGCAGTGGTATAATAACACAAATGGTGTCATCTTTTTAGCACATTGATAACAGTATTTTGTACAGCCCTGTAAGGCATACAATTCCAAAACAAGGAACAAATTTGCACAATGTAGGGCACACTACCTCTCCTCATACTCTCAGGATGCTCTTCCATGCCTTGCACCTACAGTCGCTACAGATTCCTGCACTGAAACTACGGGAGGGGGTGGAGGCAGGCAGCATGGGGTGTGAGGGGTTAAAGGCAACATGGACAACGAGGTAATGAACAACAGGGGAGGAAATAGCCACATCAACCTCAACGTAAAACTGCTTCCTGGGATCCCGGCGCCCACTCAAACATAACAAGCAGATGCGGGAAGAGATCAGGACCCAGGAGAAGCTGATACGTCAAGACCTTTTTTTTTGGGTGGTGCCTTACAGCCGCTGATGTGACCCATTACCCCTGCCCTTCCCTATGTGCATCCAATAATACAAGCAGGACGGTATAGTAAAAAAAAAATTTTTTTTAAATGGTGTTCAGAGATAGGAGCAGAGCTTACAACACGAGCAGGGAACATGAGCAGGAACCTAACAAAAACAAGATTTACAGGCCTGTTTTCAATTATGCAGATGGAGCAGCAATGCGACCAGAGAGACTTCCCATGCTGCTTGAAACAAAATTAAAATGCAGTGCGCAGCAGTAGCCTAATTGCACCCAAGTGGAAGTCAACAAGTCCTGGGGCATGCTCCATGGGAGGGGTACAAACAAGGAAAAGTTGGGACAAATGGGAACAAATACCCACTTGAAAGCAAGGATATTTAAAGGGCACTGAAACCAAAAAGTGAGACGCATTGGGCAGGCTTTAAGCCTGCAAACTGATTACAACATGTCTCAAAGGGACAGCACAAACGCTGTCTAGTCTCGACCTAAAAGGGCTCAACACTGGGGTAAAAGGCCCAGCAGTAATGCCCAATAGTATGAACGTGGTCAGAACACTCCACAAAACCTATTGCCTGATGCAAAACAAAGGACTTGCTCTCACAAGTGTAAAATAAAATCTGCACAGTTCAACTGTTGTTCATTGTTGATCAAAAGGCTAAAAGAAAACTCTTGCAGGTGTTTCTTTATCTCGCAAGAACTACTGGCCTCTGGGTCTGGTCTTATTTAAAACGTGCACAAGAAGATTCTGGTTACTTGCTATTCATAGTTCCTTACCTGCAGCATCTCACAATGGAGCTCTGCTTCCGTCCAGAGTCCAGTCCTGCAGGTCCAACGTTGTTTGAGAGGCCTTCCTAGCTGAAATAAGAAAGCAAAGATGCAGCAAATGTATTCTAAATGTGTGAAAGGCAACAAAAGTCTTTTATGTAATAAGTGAAATTAGTTTGTAAATGCTAAGAAACAAGACGTTAAAGGTTCAATGCAATACCTAACAATTCGAGAAACTGGGAGTTGAAGAATTGTAAGAGAACCTGTAAGGCAAAAGATAATTTGTCATTGTTTGTTGAATGTTACAAGTTCATACTGTAACCAAGCAAATTGCCATTGTTTATTGTAGTAAAGTACATTCCCAAGGATACAATGCGCATAATTCAATGCACCACAGTTTGAATGATTTAGTACTGTGTTTCAAGGACCAAGGCTAGTGATTGAGCTCTAGTGGCAAAACTCTGGTTGCCAGATTAAATACAACAATAGGTAGTTGCTGTGGTGTAACAGAGAAAGTAACTGATAATAGTTTTCTGTACTTCTCATTTTAGAGAACAACCTTCTACAGAAGACTGTGGTGTAGGTAGTCAGCTATTTTTGTCATGAAACACCTAGGAGAGAAAAGAGGTTAGTTCAGGTAATCTCAATCCCACTCATGACAGTATAAATTAAGGTGATGTACACGAGGGTGAAGATACAAAACCAAATTACATATTGATATTTTCAGGGAACACACTATTGTGCTCCATCAGACCTCTGAGCACCAGCAGAAAACAGAGGGCCAAATAGAAAACAGAATCATCTGGAGGGTTGACAGACATCTTATTTTTGTCCCCCCTCCTTCCCTTCTAAGGCACCTTCCATCTTGCCTGTTAGTTAGGCTATGGCTGGAGGTGCCTGGAATGGAATTTTAACCTAGCATCTGAAACTTTTGATTTCATCTCACTCCCGTAGTTGAGTACAGTGGTTCTGACATCAATATACACTTGGGGCCAGATGTAGGTATGTAACATTTTGCGAATGGGAAATAGCGACTCCATGCGAATCACTATTTCCGACTCGCAAAGCCAAATGCAAGAAAGACTTGCGATATCTATTTGCGAGTCGCAGAGGTGTCGCACCGCATTTTGTGACCTTCGCTTTTAGCGAGGTCGCAATTTGCGCTCGCTAAAAGCGAGAACGCAATTTGCGAGAAGGGTGTAGCAAATTGCGACTGACTCGCACATTGCCTGCAGGTGCACCACAACAGATGGGAAACCCACTTCCTGGCTCTTGGTGATGACATCAGAACCAGGAAGTCATCAAATAGACCTGGGAGGAGGGAGGACCACACCCATTTCAAACTGCAGAGCCACACCAAGGGGAGAGGAGCTGCAGCAACCATGGAGGAGACATGCAGTGCTGGCAGAAGGAGGAAATGTAATTTTCTGACAAGGAGTTGGAGGTCCTGACAGAAGAATGCTGCCTGCACCATGATGAACTTTTCGGAAAGGCAGCAATGAGTGTCCCAGACACTCAGAAGAAAAGATTATGGCAGCAGATACAGGAGAAAATCAATGCCATAGGGGTAAGCCACTGCACCCTCGAGGAAATCCGCAAAAGGTGGTACGACCTGCGCTCCAGGACCAAGGAGAGGGTTGCGGAGCGCATGAGGGAGATGAGGGGCACTGGAGGAGCGCCCATCCACCGTACCACGACACACATCCCTGGAAAGCATGGTGGAGCAGACACTGGAGTCAGAGGCCGTTCTGGCATGGGAGAAGTGGACAGTTCAGCGCCTGGGACATCAAAAAGTGAGTACCATGAGATATGCTTTGACACCCACAAATGCAGTATACACATTATCCCAGTACACAGCAGCAGGCACCACTAGACTAGTTCTATTCCAGTCTAGCAACCTCTAGAATAGTGCATTATGGGCAATGTAGTACAGTAGTCCAAATAAAGGCAAATGTTTATTATGAGGCATAAAATAGATGTGCGAGACTGACAGTGTATCCCCTATGTCCCACAGGTTTCCCACAAGATACCCCCAGCAGCGACATAAGGCAGGGAGAGGAACATGGGCCAGACCCACTGCAGGAGGCTGCCGGTGACATAGCAGGGCCCAGCAGAACACCACCAGGGTACATGGAAGATCCAACGCAGGACATGGGGGCTGCAGAAATAGCACTAGGGCCCAGCCCCACAGAGAGGCGCACAGAGCCACAAGCCGGAGCAGTGCACAGACGCCGGAGCAGAGTTCAGTCGGTGTCCCAGGATGATGTAGGAGAAGCAGAGTTTGCGGGCTTGGAGGCATTGCTCAATCAGGGTCAGCGCCTGCAAAACAGACAATTAAGATCCATCAACAGAAACCTGAACAGACTGCAGACCACAATGACACATGGGATGGCAAATGTGGACAGTCAGTTCAACCACATGAACCAACATCTGGGGAACTTAACACAGGCCATTAAACATTTGGTGACTGAACTTGTGGCAGACAGAGCACAAGCAAGGCGCAGGGAGCGCCACACTGCCACACGCTTTGACAGACTGGCAGCATCTATTGGGCGTCTTGCCACTAATACAACATGCCTGTCAAGGCGTACAATGAGCCTCCAGGTGGAACTTGGGCATTTCGCACAGGGTGTGGTGTGAGGACTTGGCCACATCAGCCATGCGGTGGACCTTATGGAGTGCAGGGAGGCTGCAAGGGGCACAGGGGAGACCCCGCAGGACAGCGAAGAGGCGTCGACCATAAGTAGTGTTTCTGCCAGCGAGTCCCGTGTGCTGCGGAGTAGCAGTGCACGGCAGGGGTCAGGGGACCCACCAGGAATGAGCCATGGTGGCCGCAATAGGAGGAGGGTGTGAGCCACCAAACTGTCCTGTGAATAAGGCACATTAATTTAATGTGTCTTAAATGATATTTAACAAATCATGATTTGACATACAGCAATATTGTATCTTCTGCATAGTTTAGAAATAAAAAGGTTTTGTTTGTTTCACTACATAACTGGGCTATGTGTGTCTGACATTAGTGAGTGTGGTGACGGTTGCCATGTACCTGCCAAAGTATTGGGTTGTAATGTGGTTCCGTCTCTGTCTGCCCTCATTTGCGATGCTTCTATCCCCAGGCTGTCTGTGTGGTAGCTCTTGCTCCTCATCCTCCATGACTGTGTCTTCAAGGGTGAGATGTAGCCCACGTCTGCTGGCAATGTTGTGTAGGATGGCACAGGCAGAACTATCTTGCATGCTGTTTCTGCGGCATACTGGAGTGCACCTCCACTTTTGTGAATCTTGCCTTTAACAAGCCAAAGGTCCTCTCCACGACAGTTCTGGTCCGCCAATGTGCACTGTTATATTGCATCTCATTCTGATTGCCAGGTGTTAGGTACGTGGTGAGTATCCATGGTCTCAGTGCATATTCACTGTCACTTGTTTTACAAAAAAGGCAAATTTACCAGGGCATCACAGGGTTACACAGTGGCCTGTATGTATGGCTTCAGGGTGTAGTCAGCAATACCTAATAGATATCCGTCTCCAAACTCCCCATGTTCTAGGCGTTGGTGTATCCCACTGTGCCTGAAAATGTATGAGTCATGTGTACTCCCTGGATATTTAGCTACAATGTCAGTAATGACATTATGGGCGTCACATACCACCTGGATGTTTAGTGATTGGGTACATTTCCTATTGCGGAACACATATTCCAGATTTGCAGGTGGGCAAATTTGTATATGTGTCCCATCCACACACCATATTATAGGGGGGAAGTTGGCAATTTTGTAGAAGTCCAACTTGGTGCTGTTGATTTCTGCCTCATTCCTGGGTAGGTATATATATCTGGACATGTGTGTGAGTATGGCATCTAGGAAAGATCTGAAGAATCGTGGGAGTGCACTTTGGGATACCCCACCTGCCACAGCAATCACCCCCTGATAGCTACCCCAGGCCAAGAGGTGCAGTGAGCATAGCACTTGCACATGTGTAGGGATGGCGCTGCCGCGCATTGTCTGTTGTTTAAGCTGAGGATTCAGTAGTTCAATTAATTCTAAGATTGCAGCACTGCTCAGTCTATATTTGTCATATATCTCCTCCTCATTTTGTTTGAATAGTGTCTGCCTGGCTCGGTATATCCTCTCCTGTCTCTGCCTCCTCCTCCTCTGCTGGGCGGCCTGGACTCTCCTCCTCCATGCTATCACGTACAGTACATTTTGAGTCACCCAGATGCCTTCTGGGTCTCCTTTTATACTTTGGTTCTGGTTACCACCTGCTCTGATTCAGTGGTAATCTGGATGGGCAAAATGGGCTTTTTGCAACTAGTCGCAATTTGAGACTGTCTTTTGCATATGGTTGGCAATTCGCAAAATGCGACTTCCAATTTGCGGATCGCAAAATCAGGTCGCAATTTTTGCGAGTCGGTAATGAGTCTCATCGCTATTTGCATTTCGGAAATGGGATTTTTGCATCCCATTTTGGATTTTTGCATCCCATTTCGGATTTTGCGAGGTCGCAAATAGCAAATCGGGCCATTTGCGACTCGCAAAACTTTGCTACATCTGGCCCTTGGTCTCAGGGATGGAAATGTGGGTATGTAATTAAAGTATTAATAGGTAATGTGATTTTCTGAAACCCTCTTGGATTACATACCATGGCAAGGCTAGCCCTTCATAAAATGTTTATCCTTCCTAGGCTACTGCATTTTTTCACTAATCTTTCCAGGAGGTCTACCAGACAATTGGTTGAAGCAACTTGACTCCCTTGTCAGGGAATGGATTTGGGATGGCTGCCACCAAATTGAATTGGGATGGCAGCCCCAAAATAGGTGTCATTAGAAACCCTTAAAATACCTATTTTGGGGTAGGTTTTTGATTGCGCCAACTATGTATTGTATTACCTGGCATCACAACCACAATGGATTACATGGTGGCTAAAGAGTGAAAGCACAGAAGAGATTGGTTGAATGGAGAGAGCACCTAACCAAGATGCCCTGATAGCTCTATTAATGCAGAAAAAGACTAGAACACAGGGCTTCATGACACTATTTTCCATTGCTTTGAAATGTTGGAAATATTTTGTCAAAAAGACTTCTAGGTGCAACTTGTATTCCCTGCCTTGTTCTCGACTGGGCTCTGATAGAGCCCTGTGCCTTCTTTACAGACGGCAACTTTCATAGTGACCTAAAGCAGGGATACTTCCCTCGAAGTCTGTTATTTGGCTAGGACTATTATTCCCCTCGGAACATCCATAGATGAATAAAGGCCCATGTTTACATTTTTTAGTGCTGCATTTGCTCCGCTTTTTGGTGCAAAAACTGAGCAAACTTAAAAAAATACAATTAGATTTTGTAAGTTTGCACCGCTTTTGCTTCAAAAAATGACGCAAATGTGGCACTAAAAAAGTATAAATATGGGCCATAGTTTTGCTCTCAGGCATTTTTTTTGGATTCATGGGTCCTTGATGCAGGTCTTTGAGAGCTTGTAGAGTGCAGGTACAAACGAGCCAAAGCAGCATGATGTGCTTCAATTCTTGATGATGACTGGGGCTGAACACCACTAAGTAACACAGTTTTAAGATGCTCTCAATAGGCTGGTGCAAAATAATCTTGCAAAAGCCAAGGTGAGGTGGGACACAAATAGTGAATCTGAGATGGATGATGAAGAATAGGAGAGAATATTAGCATTTACCCAAAGAGAGAGAGAGAGAGAGAGTCTAGGATCACAATGGCTTAAGTTCACCCGATTTAATCGTCTCTACCAGATATAATTATCACCCTGGAAAATAGGCAAAATATATGGAGTTGACCCAAGGCCCTGCCCATGGTGTACATCATTATCTGCAATCTTATTCACAAGGTCTGAAGCTGTCCACAGACTGGGGCTTATTGGTAACAAACCACTCAGCATTTAGGTGGATCCCTTGGGCAGAAGCATTGTATGCAAGTCTCAGGTACACCTGTTATGAGGTTTGTTACAGCCTAAACCCACAAAAGTGGGCAATGTACTACATGACTTAGTGGTAGCCAAATGACTGATTACTGTAATGTGGAAGTATGTAAGTGGCCCCACATTTACTAGGTGGAGAAGAGATTTGGAGCAATGGGTAAAAGTGAAAGAGGAAGCTCTGAGACATGAGGAAGCTTGTAAAGTACCCAAAAGAAATGCCCTTTGGCTGATTTGCGGAAAGATGTAGCTCGGATTTTTGTTGAGTAAAACCCCTAAGCCATAATGCACTGTGCAACTCACTCTGATGGTCTGGATATTGAGTATACCTAATTTACTTCCCCTTGCTGGGTGTGAAATGAGAGACACCTTCCGGTCTCTATGAGAATATCTCTATATCTGGTTTTGTTGTCTGCCCCCCTGCCAACCTAATATATGATGTTGATAATGTAATCTACCCTACATGATTGGATAGTTGTTTTCACAATTCACAATTGTATAATATGCTCTTAGTTGCAATAAAACCAACAAAAAGAAGTTTAAAGAATCTAAACTGTTAGTTTGGCAGGAGCACCACCATCTTACCCCGTGTGCTGCTGCTCTTCAAACTCTAAATATGGTCATTAATTTCCATCTAATATTCTGAGGTTAAAATTGCTACCGGAGTGGAGAGCATGAAATCATCCAAATTGAAACATGAATTTGCAGGGGAGGTAAGAAGCTATGGCAAATTAAGAATATGAGGAGTCACTTTCACTTTGGAGAGGGCTTATCTGGGTGGTGGGTAGTTCTAGACTTTCCAGAGAGCCCAGTTTCCTAACATGATACATCAAACCTATCTCTGACAGGAGATAAATGAATTTCTGGTGATTAATATATCAGACATAATGAACCCTATTATTTGGACATGTTCCAAACATACCTTAGAAGAACCACGTCTAGCTTCACCAGCAGAATTTATATGCACAATCCTGAGCAAGATAATATCTTAGATAGCCATTTAGGAGTTAGTGGAAAGCATGCCCAACTTATACAAATGAGAAACCAGGCTGTCGATAGGATGGGACGGGATATATGTTCATGGAAGCTGAGATCAGATGGAAATCCAATGAAGAAATCTTCAGAACTCTTTATAAATTAGTTAATAAAATACAAAACTCAAGGTATTGTGTATATGATTAATGCTTCACTAGCTGCCCTTACCAGCAAACAGACTTTAGGACAGAGAGCCTTTTATGCTGATAGATTCATATGGGAACACAAGGTGGAATTGGTCAGTAATACAAGAATTATTTCATTGCTTCTATCAAAAACTTTAAGATTTTGGCAGGGAATTGTGGAAGGCATATCATTCTGTAGTTGTTGAGTGTTGAAGGGTCAGAGGAGGATTTCCTCCCCAATGGGAGGACAGTAGTGGGTTTCCAAGTGTCTGGAAAGGATGCAGAAGAGGTGGAGGATGTCTTACCTAATGCCTCAATCACCGCCAATTCCTTGACACCACTCAGTCTGGTTTCAGACCCAGCCACAGCAGGAAACTTCCCTCATCATCACCACAAAGATTTCTGCATTACTCTAGACTTGTCTCAAGCTGGCCCTCATCCTCCTGGACCTTTATGTAGTGTTTGACACGGTCTCCACCACATCCTCATCCAGTCCCTAAACAACACTTGAATCCAGGGAGGCACTCTCCAATGGATCTCTTCTTCATGACTGAAAGGACCTAGTCAGTCAATCCGGCATTGTACACTTCAGACACCCACAACCTTATCTGCAGAGTTTCTCAATGATGCTTCCTGAGCCTGACCCTCTTCAACACATGTATGATCTCTCTAGTCAGCATCATCCACTCTCACAACATTAACGTCCTCCCCTACACTAACGACATGCAATTTATTCTCCCCCTCATGGACAAGACACTCAGTATCTGGATCAAGTTCAATGCCTGCATGACTAAAATCATACACTGGATGAAGACCAACTTTCTGAGGCTCAAACTCCAACAGGATTGAAATTGTGATCTTCAGGAAGAACATTTTACTGTGGGACTCTGCCTAGTGAGCTAGGACCAACACCCATTCTCAGCACCCATGTCAAGAGCCTCAGGATCATCACCAACAGTAAACTTGACATGATCGTCCAAGTCTACGTTGTCACCTACTAATGCTTCCAAACACTGAAGATGCTCAGGAGGATTTTCAAATGGTTCCCAATCAGCCTCTGAAAAACTGTCACACATGCCCTTGTCACAAGCAAGCTGAATCACAGGCACACCCTTACCAGAAGGCTGCAGATTGTGCAGTACTCAGTGGCCAGAATCACTCGCAACTTCCCACTTTGCACTCATAGTACACCACACCTGCAGAAGCTCCACTGGCTGCCCATCCACAAATAAGAACATTTCAAACTCTTCACGTACACTATTAAAGTACTATATAACACTGACCTAGCAAACCTAAACAATAGCATCTGCTTTCACAAACCTTTAAGACACCTCTGCTCACACCTACTTGTGCACTTCCCATGCATATAGAAAACAGATCAGGTGGTCAAGCCTTCACCTGCATTGCTCCTAAAACATGGAATGCTCTACCTATACACATAAGAACCTCCTGCTAACTTCTTGGCTTCTTGAATTTCACAAGAAACTAAAGACCTGGCTTTTCAAGTAGCCCCGATAGGCCTCAGTTTGGCTAGCTTCACACTTGGTTAGGATCCCCTACCAGGTGATAGTGCTTTCTACAAATCTGTATACCAGGAGCTATATTCCCCTGTAATTTTGCCTCATCGAGAGAAAATTAGAGGCATATTTATACTTTGTTTGCACCAAATTTGCACCATTTGTTAAGCAAATTCAGCACAAACCTAACTCCATATTTATATTTTGATGCTAGAGACGTCTAGCATCAAAATATAGGAGTTTGCACTAATTTCTGGATGTGTGCACCAACCTTGTGTCAATGAGATGCAAGGTAGGCGTTCCCATCTAAAAAATGCTGCTATCCCCATAGCCCCCTTTTTATCCCCCTGTGCTAAAATGATGCAAAGGTGGGAGGAGGGGCTAAATAATAGTACAAAGCTTACTTTGCACCAATATTTAAGCCTGGGTCAGACTAGGTGTTAGGGGACCTGTGGACCCATTTCCATGATTATACACCAGAGAATGGGTCCACAGGTGCCCTCCCCCAACCCAAGGAACACCCCCACCCACACCAGAGGGACACCAGAGGATGGGGTACCCCCATACCAGGTGAGTGGGGTAAGTATAGGTAAGTATGTTCTTACTTTTTTTTTAAGTGCCATTGGGGGCCCTAACTTGGGGCCCCCTGCATGGGACAGGGTGCAATGGCCATGTCCAGGGACACTTGTCCCCTCTGTTGGCCATTGGGGTGGTGGGCATGACTCCTGTCTTTCCTAAGACAGGAGTCATGTTGTTTGGTGGTTGTGCACCAGGAAATGGTGCTAGTCTGGTTAGAGGCATTTCTTTTGCCTCTAACCAGGCTAGCATCATTTTTTGACGCACACTACCCTCCTTCCCTACTGCCACCCCCCCCCTGCTAGCGGCTTTTTTAAAGACGCTAGCCCAAGTTTAGAGCCGGCTTGCGCCATTCCTTTATTATGGCACCCGGCTCACACTGTGGAATTACGCAAGCTGGAGCTTTACTTTTTGCCACAAAATTGTGTTTGCGCAGTTTTGCACCAAAAGTATAAATCTGGGTCTCAGTGTTTGTCTGGATTGAATCACACTTCCAAAACTAATAAAAGAACAAGCAGCCAAGCAGCAAGAGTCGTAGTCCCTATCTCACTTAAGAAATTCAAAAATGCTACTGGAAAGGTAAAGTTGAGCTTTTATGTGATCCTCAGATCCCTGTTCTGACTTATATTGTGCTTGTTAGGTCCAGGTATGTAGACTTTGAGGTACATGTTTTGAAGTAGGGCTATGTATGTGGCGAGTCTGAGTACTTGGACCAGGAGGATCTATTTTGATATTTCATGATTTTAGCATGGCACAAGATGGCTAGTAGATACAGCTACCCCAGGCAGTGGACGTGTATTGACTGCATTCAGATTCCTGTGGCTGGAGGGTAGAGATCCAGACACTGAAGTGAGGAGGATGGAGACAGGTCTTCCTTTAGATATTCATTGTGGGCATTTCTAGCAAATGGCTTCTGATGTGTTCTTCCTGAGCACTACACTTTTGTTGGATGGTGGGGGTTAGGGAAGGACAGTAGTTTCTATTATTTAAGCTTGAATTTTCTAGGCAGGGCATGCCCTTTAGTCTATCTTCCTCTACAGCTTCAGGAAAGCTCCTGACAGTCAAATGGCAAGATCTTACACTTAATTGTGACATGTTTTGGATACTCCTCTGTAGAGATGGTCCCATCACTACCTTCTGTGAGAGCCATCACCTTGCAAAAAGGCTGTTCAAGAGGACCAGCAAGAAAATCATATTTGAACTAGAAGATACAGAAACCACTTCTGAAGCCCTATACAGTGATTACACCCCTTGTGTTGGAAATGTGTATCCAAACCATCCCATGTTGTTCCAGTTTATGTTCTTTATGTTCTTCATGGCCAAGGAAGGGAGTGCTCCACTGCTATGTGACCAGGGCTGGTGCCTGCATGACAGTCAGACTCCCAGAAGTAAGGAGATACCACCTTCTTGCTGCAGGAGATGAAGATCTGTCTAGAGCTTAAAAGCTTGCTGTCTGCAGAGGTGGAAGGAGTGTGTCTAGCCATGCAAGAGGAGAGACTGTCCAGGAGAAGCCAAGCATGTTCCCCTCTTAGAGAACAACTAGAGAATATGAGCAACTATAAGGGAGAGATGCCAGGAGCAACATGCATGTAGCAATATTTCCCGGTCTCCCAGAATGGTTCTTGCCATAAACTGCACCAAGACTGTTGAAACTGCCAAGCATCTTGTATGATCAGCAGCCTGTTGTGTAAATGAGAAACTGATGCTGCAGCTGTGGATGCAACAGTGGAATTTGTAGCCATCAAAGTGGCGTTCCTTGTAAGGCCTGGAGGCCACAACTGACAGAGACATCCATCTGTTCACAATCATCCTGGAAGCTGCACCTGTTATGCAAGCTCCCCTTCTGCCCTCCTCTTACGGAAGTTGTTACTGATGAAGATGACTGCCACAGAGTCAGGAGCCATAGTGATTTTTCCCAGCATTCAAGATTCAAGTAAGGAAGCAGCTGCGGCCTCTACAGTCCAAAATTCGCAACTGCAGAAACAGGAACACTGCAAGTACCCATCCTGCAACACCAGAACTGCAGTGCCAGAACTCAGGTATTCAAGGGGTCTAAACTATGCATAGAAGAAGAGACTGAGGAAGTAGACTTAGTTCTGCAATATGAAATTGAGACTCCTAAAACATGAAGTTGAAGTGATGAAACAGTCAGAACTGTTGTGCTGATGTGCACATTTACCTTTGGGGATCATTTGAGCCAACTGCACCTGTGTCTCTCAATGAAGATTACAAACAGGATTAGGATCTTTTGTCTGAATCTTCTAATTACTTTCTGCAGTATTATGTCATGCTTGGTGATTAGAGTACTTTCTTTTTACCCATAAGATAGCATTAGGCTTGACAAAACATTTTTATTTTTGTTGGGCGACTGTTTAGATATAGGCGGTCAATATGAACATGGCAGGAAAAACCACCGTTCGCCGTGGCAGTGGTGAAGAAAATCCTGCCGGCGGCGGCGGTGAATGGAAACCCGCCATATAATGAACAAAAAACCCAACCCCGCCAAACATTCCCACACCACCACTCCCTGCCAGGACCCTGTCGGCGGGAATCCCGGCCCACCCCACCCCACCACCGCCAAGCACACCCACATCCCGCCATCCAAATAATGATGCACAAATCACCTCAGCGGACAGTGGAGGCCGGACGACCATTGGCGGCTGCGACCGCCACGGGCGGCAAGTGGGCCCAACAGCAACCAATGCACAGATTGGCTAGGCTTAGCACCCAAACACCTGACACACATCAAGAACACCATAAAACACCCCCAGACACACCCCACAATCCCTTGCACGGAAACCAGGACCAGAAGACGGAGAGCATCAGAGCCAGACATAGAATGCCAGCAGACAGGACACGCATAGCGACCAACACAGGAGCACTCAAACACCGTCCCCAATCCCGACGCCATCCACCGCCCTCACCATGTCCCCCCACAAAAATCCACGCTTCACCGAAAGGGAGCTAAGGACCATGGTGGACGAGATCCTCAAAGTGGAGCC
This sequence comes from Pleurodeles waltl, assembly GCF_031143425.1. Classification (NCBI taxonomy): domain Eukaryota; kingdom Metazoa; phylum Chordata; class Amphibia; order Caudata; family Salamandridae; genus Pleurodeles; species Pleurodeles waltl. The sequence continues at coordinate 224,421,745 of NC_090450.1, read as the reverse complement.
ACAAATATTCGGGTCCGAGGTGCAGCACACACATATCGCCCATAAAATGGAGCTGTGGCAGACCATTGTCAACAGGGTGAATGCAGTGGGACACCATCCACGCACCAGGGACGACATCCGCAAGAGATGGAACGACCTGCGGGGGACGGTCCGGGCCATGGCATCCAGGCACCACATCGCAGGGCAGAAGACTGGGGGAGGACCGCCACCCACACCACCCGACTACACCGACTGGGAGGAGAAGGTACTCACTGGAGGAATGGACTCGGTTAAGTCATCTACATTTACCCAATATAAACCATTCCTGTAATGCATGCACCGCCCCACCCCACTCATACACTTCCCAACCATTACCCACCACAACCACCCACCCAGCACGTACCCACAATGGAATAATAACCCCACCACAATGTAACCCCACCACTGCCACTAAATGCAATGCCCACCTTTCAAAGTCACCACTGAAGGCCACTGAAAGGCACACCAGCACTAAATTGTCCACCTCAAACCCTCATGCATATATAACAAACATTTCTATGTCCCCCAACAGGCACCACCACCCATGCAACCCTAATGGAGGGGACAAGGAGTGCCACAGCATTCCAGGGAGACAGAGGCACATCACAGGACACTGGTGAAGGATCCCTCGACACTGATGAGCAGGCAGGCCCTCACACAGCCCTGGATGCTCACCATGCAGCAGCCCCACCTAGGAAAACACTGTCACCCCTAACGCCCAGTCAAGACCAGCAGGCCAGGGGAGGCGTGCCCATACCAGTGGCCCAGGGCACAAACAGCTGGAACACAGCAACAGAGGCCACAGTCTCCCACCCCCAACATGCAGGAAGACAAGGGCCCCAGTACTAGTGGCACGTCAAGACCTGCGCAGGGGACAAAGGCACAGGGGGCAAGGGCAAGGTCAAGTGCCCCAGTGGGTCAGGGGGTATGGCACCGGATAGATGCAGTAGCCCAGGACGTCATTGCAGAGGTATTGTGGGCATACCAACATACCCAAGACAGGTTGGCACAGATTGTAACCACCCTGGAGCAAAGTCAGAGGATGTAGCTGGAACACCACCAACAAACCATGGAGCAGTGGAAAGAACACAATGCCACAATGGCCACCATTGCTGAAGCACTGCTGCGGTTGGTCAACAAACCCTCAGACACCCACACCGGACAAGAGGCCCCCACAACAGCCCTGGACAACCAGCAACATTTGTCCCAAGCAGCTGAAACAGCACAGGAAATACCCTCCCAGGAATCACAAGGGCCAACCATGTCACCCCAAGTAGCTCCACAGAAGGCACCCAAAAGTAGTCTCAGGCTAAGATATGGCACTGGAAACCCAGCTGAGAACAAGCCCCCTTCCAACAATTGACACAGCTACTACTGCCAAGCAACCATCCCGCCCATTCACCAACTGCACTTAGCTGAAGGCTAAATAAAGTACTAAACTACAAATAGGACCCACCTATGATATCAAACAGGCCTGCCTCCAAGTCGGTTTTGAGGACACCCAACCATTACGACTTCCATCACTGTACATAGCACATTTCACGGTATTCCACCAATAAACAACATATCTCACCTGTAACACTGTCCCCTGTTTCAATTTTGAACAAAGTGGAGTAATGATGCAACAGGCAGGGGTAAACTTTATTGTCAAATTGTGCATGGTGGTGGTACAGTGTGTTTCAAAATAGTCAAGAAGGGAATGCATATATTGCCTGTATGTACCATGCTGAAGAGGTCCATGACTCGCATATCATGACCAATTCCCCCCAGTTGACATGGCACACTTACAGTATCAGTCACTAACCACATATACAGGCTGAAGTCCCAGACAGTTAATGGAAGTAGGGTTAAATCAGTTGGTTTCTGGAATTGACATCTTCCCCTTCCGCATCTTCACCCTCATTCTCCTCACCTCTCTGAGGTAACAGATCAGGACCTATAGCACCCTCCACCTCCAAAAGGGGGATTGAATGTCTCACTGCCACGTTGTGAAGCACGCAGCATGCCACGACTATCCTACACACCTTATCAGGCCCATAGGCCAGGGAACCCCCAGAGATATGTAGGCACCAGAATCTAGCCTTCAGGAGACCTATAGTACGATCTATCACCCTCCTAGTATGTCCATGGACCTCATTGTATTTCCTCTCTGCATCCGTCCTGGGATTCTTCACTGGTGTCAGGCGCCAACGCAAGTTTGGATAGCCAGAATCACCTAGAGAAATGGTCAATACAGAGTCGTCATTGGAATGTCCTTAGTCTGACAGGCTGTTTTTCTGCAATGTGTCAGTTAGTGGCAGGCACACTTACCTATGATCCACCCTCTGTCCTCTTGGAGTTGTTCCATCTTTTGTGGCACACTACTGTTCCTCAAAACAAATGAATCATGGACTGAACCCGGAAACATGGCATTCACATGGGATATGTACTGGTCTGCAGTACATACCAATTGGATGTTCATGGAGTGAAAGTTCTTCCTGTTTCTGTACACCTGTTCACTCACTCTTGGGGGGATGATGGTAATGTGGGTTCCATCAATGCTGCCAATAACATGGGGAATGTTTGCAAAGGCATAGAAGTCTGACTTGATGGCAGAGGAGCTCAGCACTTTGGGGGAATCGCACATAGGATTGCGGATGTTGTACAAATGCATTCAGAAATCTTGTCAGTACCTGGCTGAACATTAGCTGTGAGAAACCAGCACCCATGCCCACTGTCAATTGAAAAGAGCCTGTGGCCAGGAAATGTAGTGCGGGGAGCATCTGCACCTCAGTTGGAATGGCATGCTGATTACGATTTCCTGGAGTCAGTGCAGGATCCAGTAATGCACATAGGTCCTGAATAGTTGCTCGTGTGAGTCTGTAAGTGATAATGATCTGATGCTCCACCATGGTCCCCATATCCACAAGTGGTCTGTACACTGATGGCGCTCTTCCTCCCCACAAGGGTCGGTACCTACGAGGGGTAAGAACAAGGAGTCATGTGCACACATGCACTGGCATATTTGCTATAAACATTCACTGCATTTTTCATAGTAGTGTCTGTACAATAACTGCTACCTGACAGATGTACATTTACATCACTAAGAGGGAACAGAGTAAATCATGTGTGATTATATACTCTATGGATAGAGACATAGGTGCTTTATATGGCTAGTAGGCCCAGCATTGTGAGTAATTTTAATTTCAAGATGCGTAGGTGATGACAAAATGTCTGCCCAATGTAGTTCTGTAAATCCAAAGGGGGGAAGGGACTGGGAGGTTATCTGGTCCAGTGTACAATCTCCCAACAGTAGTAAGACATACAAAAGTACACTGTTCCACACGGGCAATAATGGCCTAGGAAACCTGAGGTATCAGGAGCAAGAGCCCTCAAGCATCACAATGGATGACTAGCATCATCATCGGGAAATGCTCCTCATCAGGCCGGCGCTGCAACGCCTGACGGGCTCCCTGAGGGGGGCACTCAGCCGTACTGTTCTGATAGTGATTGGTGGGTTCAAACTATCCAGACAGATATGCCTACATTCAGGCACCAGCACACGAACAGAGAGAACGGACAAAATATTAAAATTGGTTATTCATCGCAAAATATCTCATAATTTTAATCAGTACACTAGGATGAAGACCAAGATTAAAACCAAGAGGAAAGTAATAGATTGAGTGTTGATACTCAATTACTTTCAAAGAGCAACAAACTACGGGGGACTATAATTATAATAGTACCCCTAAACCAGGGTCGACATGTTTCGCGTCGTGTGGTCCTCACAGATCCAATGACGCTTCATCAGGACCAATAACTAAAGACATTACTCAAATTCTTCTCCAAATCAAGAAAAAAATCTCAATATAAGGGTAGAAAAATATATACTGGCCACTTACATTAAAGTAAACTGGCTAAGTCAAAGTCAGGTTGCCCATCCCCAAGTCGGGATGAGGCTCCTTGGGAGGCACGTTCCAAGGACTCGGATAAACAAAATGAGATCCCAGTCGTCATTAAGGACCTACCCTCCGGAACGGCGTCCCGCACATGTAGTTCTGCCCCTTCGTTATGGAAGTGACCTAAGACCGCTGGCGGTTGACATCACAGCATACGGCGGTATTGATCGCTGGTCGCACCCTCATTGGCTAACATGGATGCCAATGGGGAATCCTGGCGTATCATGATCGCTGCCACCGGTGACGGTGCGTTCCGCCGCGGAACGTACGCGCGTTCGTCATCATGTGATCACTTGACTCCCTGATCCTGTGCAGACAAGTACTCCACTCTGTGTACTGCTGTGGCCTGCCTCTGGCTATGTATGTTCCACGTGGTGCAGGGGAAAGGACCCCGGCCTTCACCCAGGAAGACCTGGAGAAACTGGTGGAAGGGGTCCTGCCCCTGTACGGCAGACTCTACGGCCGGCCATAAGTATAGGTGAGTCCTGGTTTTGGGGGGCACTGTGTGTGTGATGGATGGAGTGGATTGCTCATATGTTCACTCGTGTGAGCCAGGATGGGGCTTGGTGCATGGATTGCTGCGTGCCACTGTCCTGCATGTCTGGGAGTACTGTCTGTCCGATGTCTAACAGTCAGCCAGCTATTGCCATTGTGGCTGACTGTTAGACATATCATATCATACACCACACCTGCACTCACCACCTTCACTGCAGTTGACACATGCAGCACACTCACCCGACTTGCAGACCCCCACCCAACATACATCCACACTATCTGTCTGTCTTCTCCCACTGTGTCCACCCCCACCTCCCAAAACACTCAAACGAACCAAGACACCCACCCATCAGACATCCACCACACCACAGCATACTGAGCAGTCACCGGCACCCACTACACGCACACCTACACCCCATACATCAACTCCCTCTGCCTCCACTCCCACGCTCTCATCCACGCCCACCCCAATTGCTCCCCAAAAACTTTTCCTCTCCTGTGTAGACCTGTTCGAACCCACTTGCCTGCCCCGTCTTGTCCTGAAACGTGCCCACCTCCTTGCCCTTTCTGCTTCTTCCACATCACAGCCCACCCCGGTCCAGCCTTCCCATTCCCATGCCCCTTCTCCAATTAAGAAGAAGTCCTGCCCAGAGCCTAAGGCATCCTGCTCCGCCCAAGCCAAACAGCCCTACCCCCTTCAAGAAGCCCACCCCCCCTCCAAACTCCTCTAGGAAGTCTAAGTCCCACCCTCGTCATAAATCCCCACCCCCACCACTCCCACCTCCACATGCCTCCATTCCGTGAGGTTCCTGGATCGCCCTATGGTGCCCTGTTGAGTGGAGTACCCAGCACTTGTGGGAGTCAGGTGTGGCCAGATGTGACCAAGGACAATTGACTGTTTATGGACTGGCCATTGGCCCTGTTAGCATCATTTAGCTCACTGAGCTACTGAATAAAGTTACTGTGTGGCCTGTGTTTGGGCTGCACGCAGTTCCACCCTGGTGTTGTTTAAATAATTTATGGCTGTGGTGCTATTGTATGTCCTATGGCCAAGTTTCAGTGGCCTTCGGTCGGGTACGTCCCTCTTGGTGTGGGGTGTCTGACTATTGCTGCTGGGAAGGGTTGGGGGGGCTTTGCGGGGTGTGTGGAGTGGGTGGGTATGTAACTTTGCCCTTTCCTCCCTTGTTTAGTAGGGTGCAGTACTTGGCATAATCTGCAGCTCTCTGTCCATGGCTGACGCTGCACGTTTTGTTGACCTCCAGTGATTGTTTCCTTCTATTTGTTTCTTTTCCGCCTGGCTTTGCGCGGCGGTGGTTCCCGCCCCAGAACTGGTGGCGGAATGGTGGTTCATAATTTGATGGGTGGTTTGGGCCTTTCCGACGGCCTATGGGCGGTCTCTGCCGTCATCAGCAGGACTCCTTTCCTGGAGGTGGGTGTTGCGCGTGATGCGTGACTTTCGTTTGGTTCATTATTTGGCGATCTGGACCGCTCCTCTGTTGGCGGTTTCTACCGCCACCGCTGGCATTGCGGAATGGACCACCATGTTCATAATGAGGGCCATAATCTATTGCCCCCTAGTCTACCTCCCTGAGAAGCATTTTAATACTTACCCTCACTACTTTGAGAGGAAAGTGAGAAAAGGATTACTTTCCCCCATTTGCAGAGCTATCGTCTCACTCTCACCTACAGTTCCAAATGATTTTAAATATTGAGGAGAAACACACCAATACATAGGAGACGTAGCTAAAGAATGACCTTTTGTAACAAAACAACTCCAACTCCCAAAGTCTTCTATGTTCAGGGCCTTATTCACAACCGAATTGCATCGCTCTTGTAGCACGCATTAGGGTGCAAGCAAGATGCAACCACAAAATATGATTTATCAAACCACGCAAGACCACCTTGCATGGCCCTGAGTGGCTTGATAAATCTGGAGTAACACAAAGCAGAGTGAATCAATGTGTTGCATTACTCTTCCCAGAGGAGGTGTTCCATGTGTGCTGCTTGGGTGTTCCCATGCACCACCGATTGATGTTGACACTTTTCACAGATTTACCATTAGTAGTAGACGTGGTAAAGTACCAAAACTGTTACGCCTCTCCAGGGGAGGTGTAACAAGGAGAATATCCTTGTTACTTCCTCTTTCTGCTTGAGCTGTGTTCTGCAGCACACATAGTAAGAGGAATATGCCTCAGAGGATTGTTTTTGTGCAGGAAGGTGTTCCTTCCTGCCCAAAAAACAATCCTGTCTTTAACACAGGCATTTTTGCACCATGGTGCAAGAGTGCCTGCATTGATGCTAGGCAGCCAAGAGTGCACCAGTGCTTGAAAAAGGCAGGAATGCACTGTGGCAGGAATGCTCTGGGTATTTTAAATACAGTGCATTCCTCAAATTTCCCTGTCACGCATCAAGCAAGGTGACTGCATAAATAAAACCCTCATTTCGTTATTACACTCAGGCACAAAAATATATGTAAGTCTATTATGCAAACGATTACCAAAGGTAATAGAGAGTTTGGTGTTGCTGCTTCAGCATGGGTTAATTCAAGGCAGCAGTACAGTGGAAAATGCTTACAATGCAGTTGCATTGGTGGATTGGGCAGATTTAAATCAGTCCCTACTACCTCTAACTGTGCCTAATTCAGAAAAAGGCCTTTGATCAGGTGGAATTGTCATTCCTCTAATGACAACTCATTGTTTTGGATTCAGAAACAAAGTATTAATTGGGTAAGAACAATCCATTTGTGCCTAAAATTGGTCATGCACGATATAGTCTGGACTTTCCCTACATTCCAAGACTGAGAGAGAGACCCAACATCTATGCATCCTCTCTCCACTTGCAGGTGCATTACACATGAAGCCATTCTTGACACAGCTATTACAGTTTAGTTCTTTTCTCTCCATAATCTTGGATTGTTGCTCACAACGGCTCATGGCACATGCAAATGATCTGCTGAAACGTACTAGCAATTGAGAGATTGCAATCCCAGTAGCAAACAACCAAGCTAGTCAATTTGAAGAGGACTCAAGATATACGCTCATGTTAAAAGAGACAGATTATAACTGTGAATCTTGCTGATTTTGTGGATACCAGATTTATCATTCATGCCAGGCACCTACGAGTTATGTTAACTGACAGTTATCAGCAATTATTAAAAAATAACTACAATAAGACCAAGAAGGAAAGTCTTTCAATAAAGACGAAGGCCCATATTTATACTTTTTGACGCAAAACTGCGCCAACGCAGTTTTGCGTCAAAAAAATTAGCGCCGGCTAACGCCATTCTGAAGCACCATGCGGGCGCCGTATTTATTAAATGACGTTAGCCGGCGTTAGCCGCCGGCGCTGTCTGGTGTGCGTTAAAAAAAACGACGTACACCAGGCAGCGCCGGCGTAGGGGGAAAATGGCGTATGGGCGTCCAGAAATGGTGCAAGTCAGGCTGAGGCAAAAAATTCGCCACAACCCAATTTGCGCCATTTTTTTACGACGCCCATCCCCCATTGAAATGACTCCTGTCTCAGCAAAGACGGGAGTCATGCCCCCTTGCCAAATGGTCATGCCCAGGGGACTTCTGTCCCCTGGGCATGGTCATTGGGCATAGTGGCATGTAGGAGGGCACAAATCAGGCCCCCCTATGCCACAAAAAAAAAATATATATATACTTATCTGGACTTACCTTAATGTCCCTGGGGTGGGTCCCTCCATCCTTGGGTGTCCTCCTGGGGTGGGCAAGGGTGGCAAGGGGTGTCCCTGGGGGCTTGGGAGGGCACCTCTGGGCTCATTCTGAGCCCACAGGTCCCTTAATGCCTGCCCTGACCCAGGAGCTAAAATCCGGCGCAAATGCGGGTTTTTTAGTCCCGCCCACTCCCGGGTGTCATTTTTGCCCGGGAGTATAAATACGACGCATATGCATCGCAGTCATTTTTTAAGACGGGAACGCCTACCTTGCATATCATTAACTCAAGGAAGGTGTTCACGCAAAAAAATGACGCTAACTCCATGAACTTTGGCGCTAGACGCGTCTAACGCCAAAGTATAAATATGGAGTTAGTTTTGCATCGAATTTGCCTCGAAAAAAACGACGCAAATTCGGCGCAAACGGAGTATAAATATGCCCCGAAGTACTAGAATTTACCACTCTCTGACTTAGAAAAATTGTGAAGCTGCCTAGGCTCATCTATCAGTACTCCTAAAGGATTCAATAACCAGATTAACTTTGCAATTTATCTTCTTCTTTAATACTTTATTCAGTGCAAATAGACCATAAAATACATTTAATAAATACAGCCATACAGAATTCGAGAGCAAATAAAACAATATTAATACAAATTCCGAATTCCAAAAGCAGCGTGTATATAATTTAACATAGCCTGTATTGTCTCCTCATCTCCCAGCTTGTGCAAACATGAATAAGCAAGCTGGCTAGTTCTAATACTTTTAGCTAAAAGAACAGGACGTAAAAGCCGTTTTCTTGGTATAATATAAAAATTACAAAAAAGTATGAAGTGCAATGTACTTTGAGATGATTTTCCATCACAGCAACATAGTGGAAGATTCTTAAACCAAGTCCCACAGGAAGGAAATGCTACCAGGTAGTGCAATGTATTAAAGCGTAACCTGGTAAGTAAAAACTTTTGACGCTCAGAACTAGTAATAAACAGGTATAACATCGGTTGTAATTGCTGATGCTGGGTCGTCTCCTGGTTTCTCTCTAAACATAAATTTAACTTTGGGTCCGTGTTTGCTGCCAATATATTTCCTTTACCTTTTTTATGTCCCGCTTTGTTATAAGATTCGGCTTAGAAAAGAGCTCCCCTACTCCAAGGGAGAAAAACAGAGAACGCACATATCTAAGCCAAGGTATATCCAATGATCTTGTTAACGAGAGGCAGTCCTGCATCACCATCCTACATAAATGAGTTTCCGGTTTCGCTCAGATTTTTAACCAGAGTAATACTGGTTGGAGCTTTATATATTCGGATATAACCCTCAAGCCCACTTCATCATGACAGAACTTTACCGAAGTTGATTGCGGGACTGCTAGTAACCTCCTTAAGAACTTATTTTCTACAACCTGGATACTTGATGAATCAGCATAGCCCCAAACCCATGCTCCAAATGTCGCGATAGAAAGACATTTACTAGAAAATAGTCATTATCTCTTTAATATGTTTGTGCCCCAACTTTTTAGAAAATCTAAAAACGGAATCTATAGCTCTTTGAAATTGTGTTAGGTGTACGTTTACTAAAAACTTCCAATTAAAATCGACATCAATCGGGACCACCAAATATGTAAAATGTGTAACCTTAGATGTTTCCTCCCCCTCCAAAATAAATGTTTTAGTTTTTGCTAGCTTTGGCCCTCTCTTCATCACAAATGACTTTGATTGATTAATTTTAAGACCAAGATTTCCCATAAAAGCATTAAAACCATTCAATAGAATTTGAAGACCATTTGCTGTCCTTGGGATGAGTACAGCATCAGCCGCATAAAGCAGTACTGGAATTGGGGAATTATTAATGCTTGGAAGATCCTTCCTCATCTCACAGAGAAATTTCTCTAGGCCATTTATATAAAGAAGAAAAAGAAAGGGGGCCAGCACGCAGCCCTGTCTTACCCCTTTTAATGAACAAAACGTCTCTGTCAAATCACCCTCCTGGGAGTAACGGACTCGTGCTGAGGTACATGCATGGAGTCTGCTGAGTAAGACAATTATGTCCTTATCCACCCCCATTTTTGACATGACCATCCACAATTTCTCTTGATTAACTGTGTCAGTCAAAAGCACATGATAAGTCCATAAATGCTAAATGCACACACCTTTTTTTGGCTTTTGTATATTTCTGTACTATCAGGGTCAAATTGAGTGTTTGTTCAACTGTACCCAGCCCTGGTCAAAACCCGAATTGTACTTCTGAGAGGCAATTAGTCTCCATTGCCCAATTTTCCAGCTTATTAAGGATCACTCGGCCTAAAATCTTTACCGAGCTATCCAAAAGAGAGATTGGTCGATAGCATAAGGGGTCTGCAATATCCCCCTTTTTAAAAATCGGGACAATGATCGCCTCTCTCCAGGTATCTACTAATGGGCCTGTCGTAGCAGATCTCAAAACATTAGTAAGCAATGGTGCCCACAAATCTGGTAGCGCTTTATATAAATCGACTGGGATCCTGTCTTGCGATTTATCATTTTGTATAAGACAAACCTTCTCCTTTCATCAAGTGAGACTTGATAAAGGTAGGTGGAAACAAACCAATGATCAAACTACTTCTGGACCCCATGTGGCTCAATAGAGGCTAGAATGGTGAACTGTAGCTCCTCCTTTCATCACTCAATGATTAAAATCTATTTTGCTGAAAAATAGGGCCTGATTTAGATATTGACGGTGGGCATACTTCATCACAAATGTGGCACATATCCTGTCTGCTGTATTAACATCCCATTATATCCTATGGAGATCGTAATACAACGGACAGGATATCTGTCATGTTTGCAACAGAGAATTCCCCTCTGCCAAGATGTAAGGCCCGGATTTATACATTTTGGTGCAAAACTGCACTAACGTAGTTTTGCACCAAAACGTTTATTACCGACTTGCATCATTTCTGTGCACCAGCCGGGCATCATATTTACGGAATGGTACAAGCTGGTGCAAAAGGTAGGCTAGCGTAAAAAAATGACATTAGTCAGGTGGTGCTGGCGGTTTAGAATAAGGGGGTTTTGCACCAAAAAATGACATTAGGCAGGTTAGAGTAAAAAAAATGACTCTAAACAGCCTATCGTCATTTTCTGATGCAAAACCATCCATACCACATGACTCCTGTCATAAAAAAGACAGGAGTCATGCCCACCACCCCAATGCCCAGCACAGGGGAACAGGGTCCCCTAGGCATGGCCATTACACCCAGTGCCATGTAGGGGGGCCCATTTCAGGGCCCCCAATGGCACTTTAAATTAATTTACAAAACAATACTTACCTGTACTTACCTATGCTTACCTGGGATGGGGTCCCCATCATCTGCTGTGCCTCTGGTGTGGGTGGGGGTGTCCCTGGGGCCTGGGGAGGTTACTTGTGGGCTTATTCCATGGTACTCCATCATGGAAATAGGCCCACAGGTCCCCTTACGCCTGCCCTGACCCAAACATTAAATAATGGTGCAAAGCAAGCTTTGCACTATTATTTGACCCCTCATCTGCCGTTAGACGTGTCTAGCGCCAAAGTATAAATATGGAGTTAGTTTTGCACTGAATTTGCGTTAAAAAAATGACGCAAATTTGGCGTAAAACAAGTATAAATATGCCCCTTAGAGTCATTTTTTGCCCAGGAACGCCTACCTTACATCTCTTTGACGCAAGGTAGTTTTCCCCAGGCACATAAATAACTTTAACTCCAATATTTTGGCATTAGACATGTCTAGAGCCAAAATATAAATTTGGAGATAAGTTTGTGCCAGATTTGCATAAACATTTTTTACAGAAATCCTGCGCAAGCAAAGTATAAATATGCTCCTAAATCAGGACCTTACTATTTTTTCCTTTTACATTTCAAAAGCCTTAGCATTACGCCCGCAGCCACATTTGCTGGAATCTGGTAACATTTCTAGAGGTCTCTGCAGCTCTACAGGCTCATCTGTGCACAGCATTATGAGGGGATCATTTGCTAACACCTACATGTGGGGTTATGACTTATGACGTATGACTGAAATTCACTTTGTCTTAAGGACTCGTGATATGCATGTCATATTTAAAAATCACAAATTTTCTTAAACCATTTCTATGCCCATATGTCTTTTTTCATTACATATTGTTTACTTTGCTCCAGTTTCTCGTATGAGATATTTTCCCACTTGAGAAGTCTCTCACTCATAAAGTTCAAGGTACTACAAAATTACTATCTTATGCAGGGTTTTACATAGTATCGATTTTGGAAAATAAAGCTTATGAGTAACAGGAATGTTGTTATTTCTCATCTACAAGCATTGCCAGAATGTCAAGACTGTTCTTCAGTTAAAGTGTCTTTTCAGAACTCAGCAGTTGCCTGTTTACAAAAAAGGGCACTGGAATTCTCTGTATGTATCATTCTTGCTAAAAAATTAGGGTCTCAATGACTCAACTGTGAAGAGCAGCACACATGACCAGCTCTCTTCTGAGTCCTGCTCTGAAGGGATCGCGACACTGTTGTCACTCAAGAATAATAAGCTAAATGAGCAGGATGAGGCTGCGATTGATCTATTATCAATTCAAGATGGTGGGCATGAGTTGTTTAGTTCTCATAGATCATTAGCATAACAGTTTTGAGTCTGATGGGACTTGTTTTAAGAATGTCAATTGTTTTCAAATGGAATTTGGGCATGATTCATTTAATGCCCCAACATAGTGTTTTGGTAAGGAACGTGCCCTTGCTTCTTTTTTTATGGTGGCTTCTGACGTGTGGTTTTCAAGCAGCACATTATTTTATTAGATTTTAGCCAGTGCATTCTTGTGTAAGACCTTACCTTATTCATCATGAAATGTAGGCCTCCACAACGTCTATGTGTTCTAGAGCACCTGGAGGTATGAAAACCGATGCTGATGTACAGCGAATGAGATAAGCTTTTCTCATACTCCTACTCCAGACAGTTAGTAATCGGTAGTACTATCCTGTCATTAAATCAAGACTATAGCTAGCAATTAGCAAACGTTTGCATTATGTTTTCTTACTGTTATTGATTGCCAGTGGAGGAGTCCATTTCTGCTATGTCCTATCATGGAATAAAGAAATGTGTGAGATCTTTATTTTCGAACAAGCTTTATGAAAGAAAAGTAGTAGGTGGGGCATCTAAAATTTGCATATACAAGGTTTAGAGCTAATTTTATCCCCAATCGGATATCAGGTGTTCATTTGTATAATTGTTTTTTACCATTTAATGCTTCCAGCGATGATTTATGTAATCAATTTTGTACTACTTTATATTTCATTATAATTTATTGGTCAGCGGCCTAAAGCACAAAGAAAGAAAAAACATCTACCATGAGATTTAAAATGACATCAGGCATAACAACCCTGTGAGAAATTTTGAAACATGTTTGTGCAGATGAAGAAGATGACATTTTCCCACTCCAGTCACAATCATAATAACAGAATGGGCTTTTCACAAAGTGGAAATTACATGTGAGTATATCTATACGTATAACTTTGCTCATACACTTGGTAGTAAATTTACTAGTTGTGGCTATTCACCTTTTACTAGTATAAATTTACTACAAAGTGTAGAGCTACATGTCCACACTCCTTGGATGTGGCAGGTGCAGCCTAATTAATGGCTAGTAACTTCACACATAGGTGGTGGTCTCCACCACTGGGACCCAGATCTCCCTATGATAAAGTATAGTGAACATTTTACATTAAATTACACGCTATAAACAAAATTGCCAAAATTACTTTAATGTTAAATACGAATGGTTTGAGTGATTGATTGTAATTCCTTTATTTCTATTATAAAAAAAAAAATCATAAAAGTACAAAGCATTACAATTTGCATAATTCATAAGTGGAACACTTAGACATGTTAAAAAACCTTAAAACGTTAAAAAGAAACAAGGCCATAACTCGACCATAGGTTCTCAAATAAAAAATCATATATTCTATCTACAAAAGCCATAAAAATCTAAGGCCCAAAGTTCATAATCTTGGTCCAACGCAAGGCATTTTAAAAAAAGTTAGAAGCTGCCACTGCAACCATGGAATAATTCAGAAGTTGCAAATAAAAGAAATATATTGGTAATATTGGTAAAAACCCTTGGTTTTAAGAATGGGCCAAAGAATTCTTCTTTTAAGAGAATCATAAAAATTACAGAACAAGAACAAGTGTTCCAAGGTCTGGAGCGAAACGTTGTCACATGGGCAAATTTTTATCGCAGGTGGCTCATATTGGCCAACCGGAAAGCATAAATTGCAACAGATGGAACCTAGTCTGAACCTGGTGAGAAGGACTCTTTCCCATGGGTTTCTGACATAGGAAAGATAGGGTTCTGGGCCAAAAGTAGTATTTAATATCATCAGGGCCCTGGCTGACTTACTACCCAAGGCCGCGTTTTCTCTGCTTTCACTGAGCTGCGTTAATAGCAGTTCCTTCATGGTCTTTTTGTCAGCCGTTTCAACACTTCAGGATTAAAAACTAATTTTGGGCGCCCCGCTGATAAAGCTTAAGATCTAATATAGTTAAGCCATGTGATTTTAATGTCCAAGTCACAACTGAGGCAGTCCTCAATGACTTCCCTGACATTCAGGGCCATATTTATACTTTTTGACGCAAAACTGCGCTAACGCAGTTTTGCGCCAAAAAAATTAGCGCCGGCTAACGCCATTCTGAAGCGCCATGCAGGCGCCGTATTTATTCAATGACGTTAGCCGGCGTTAGCCGCCGGCGCTGTCTGGTGTGCGTTGAAAAAAACGACGTACACCAGGCAGCGCCGGCGTAGGGGGAAAATGGCGTATGGGCGTCCACAAATGGTGCAAGTCAGGCTGAGGCAAAAAAATCGACACAACCCGATTTGCGCCATTTTTTTACGACGCCCATCCCCCATTGAAATGACTCCTGTCTTAGCAAAGACAGGAGTCATGCCCCCTTGCCCAATGGCCATGCCCAGGAGACTTCTGTCCCCTGGGCATGGTCATTGGGCATAGTGGCATGTAGGGGGGCACAAATCAGGCCCCCCTATGCCACAAAAAAAAAAAAAATATATACTTACCTGGACTTACCTTAATGTCCCTGGGGTGGGTCCCTCCATCCTTGGGTGTCCTCCTGGGGTGGGCAAGGGTGGCAGGGGGTGTCCCTGGGGGCATGGGAGGGCACCTCTGGGCTCATTCTGAGCCCACAGGTCCCTTAACGCCTGCCCTGACCCAGGCGCTAAAATCCGGTGCTAATGCGGGTTTTTTAGACCCGCCCACTCCCGGGCGTCATTTTTGCCCAGGAGTATAAATACGACGCATAGGCATCGGAGTAATTTTTTAAGACGGGGAACGCCTACCTTGCATATCATTAACGCAAGGAAGGTGTTCACGCACAAAAATGACGCTAACTCCATGAACTTTGGCGCTAGACGCGTCTAACGCCAAAGTACAAATATGGAGTTAGTTTTGCGGCGAATTTGCGGCGAAAAAATGACGCAAATTTGGCGCAAACGGAGTATAAATATGCCCCTCAGTGTGCGAGAAAGGATGACAGTAGACCCTATTGAAGTGGACAACCCATTTTTGGACAGGCATGGTGGTCCCTGCAATGTCAGGGGAAGCTTGATAAGCAGGCTTCCCGTTCACTGTATGCCAGAAGGACATCATGTCACCGAGCGTTCAAGCACCCACTAACTGCTCCCACCTCTCTTCTTTGAGGCATTGCTTCCTAAGTTTTATTGCCTCCTTGAAAGCAGCCTTAGCTTCACTGATTGATTTTGGGTTCCTTGTGTGGTCTTTAAGGACTTTGTGGAGGCGTTTACTGGCAATATGGCAATTCTTATCAAATCATCCATCTTTATGGTCTTTTAAAGGCCCTTGAAGCTCCAACATAATGGATCTGAGGCTGCTGTTCAGAGACTGAAAATCAGCCAGAATAGCCACTGGTGGGACCTCAGATAATAAGAGGGAGCTGGAAAACACATTCCTCCACCTCTTAACTACCTCCACCAATAGGATGGGGATCTAAACTTTCTGCCAGCTAAGCCTCCTACCTTGGTCTTTTAGAATAAACCCAAACACACCTGGAGTCAAGTTCCCTGTCCCAGTGGAGGGAGTAACCATTCTAGCTTCAATGGAAATATGGTCACTAAACAGTTGGTTGTGGATCAGCCCTTTTGTAAAACACTCAGCAAAACTATTTGAAATAAAAATATAATCAATTATAGTCCCTTTTCTCCATCCAACAAACGTGGGCTTGAGTAAATCACAACTTACCACTCTCTCCAGCATGTTACAGAGACTGGCTTGTCTCACTTCAGTCACCAGCAGTTTACTTCTGCGGGTGATACCCAGTCTTCCATAAGCAGGGGATTTACACCCAAAGGGGCCGTTACTGTCTTGGCATTAAAGTCTCCTGCAAAAAGGACATTAAAACAACCCAACTTAAGGGCCACCCTCTCTTCCAAGATCAGAAGTGGAATAGTGACCTGATCTGACACCGAGTAACAAACTGAGCTATTCAAATTTAGAACAAAGAAATGAAACTTTTCAGAAACCACAACCCAAGATATCTGTATACCACTGTATACCACTGTGCCTAAGAGGGATTGACCCTTGTGAAGGAGTTGCTATTACAACATGGGTCTCAAAAGCCTCTACAGAAAACAGTTCTTGTGCACATGTTTCTTGAAGTAATATGATGTCATACAGGGAGATGAACGTAATCCACTGAGGGTCGGAGATTTTATTTCCCAGACCTGCACAGTTCCATGAAAGGAAACTTAGTTCCCTGGATGCGCATGCGGGAATTCCCTTCCAGAGGGGCGCAAAAATCTGGCTTAACCCCAGCCGGAACCCCCATGGGCACAGTGGTAGTCTGTCAATCTAATTCACCAAGATAAGACAGGAGGGTGAACCTATTTCTGGTGGGTATCGTGGGAGCAGAGCACAGCCCTAATCTCTGCTCTGGATAATTAAAACCCATAGCTATTGATGGGGTGATTGGCTTATAGAAAAATCCTAAAGGCAAAATCCTAATGCCGGGTCCCATCATAGAAGGTTGCTTAGCAGTGAAAATCAAACTCCCCGCCATATCCGGGGTTCTACAATTAATCACCACACAGTCACCCTCCATGGACTTATTTATAGGAACAATCCACTCAACTCTTCGCACAAATAGTATATTCCTAGATTCCATGGGGTGAAAAGTAGGGTTTTGGCTCAGCCAGTGACAAACCTTGTTCTGCAGGTTTTCGGTTGACTCACTGTGGGGAAAATCAAGTGGGGGGACACCAGCTAATACTGCCACAAATAGGCAGCACTCAGGCAGCAGATTCAGACGGTTCAGTCTTCTGGATGGTACAAATTGAGCAACCTTACCCCCGTTATTTCTAGGACCCCCTCTATAGATTGCCCCTGATTCACCATTTCCATCCCAACTTCACGAAACAAGGGGCCCCTTACAATACCTAATGAGGAGCCCGCAGCACAGGATTGTGAAGGTTGAACATTAGAAGGAGCTAAGGCAGAACACCTGAGAAAGGATTGCCCCGTCCCTAAACTCTGGATTACTAACAACTTCACCCTGCAGGCGACTATCCTCACATCTTCTTTCCTCCAGCACTGGGGACTTATGAGTGGTCAACGCGGGATCTGGCCTATTCAAAGTGGAGATCAATGTCTTCAGTTTGGATAACCTTTCTACCACTGGTGTCAGACACTGCTCAATAATGTTTTTTAATTTATCCAGTACATGATCCCACTCCTGACTGCCTTCCGGGACCCCCACCATGCTGCTCATAAAACCTCTTCACTCTGGCTGCTTGGGCTGTTGCTTTCCTTTAACTGGTGGGGCACTCTTTTTGGTTATAGGTTGGGTCTGTACTAAAGAGTTCACCAAGTACTCCCTCCCAGCTACTACCTCTCTTGGGTGAGTGTCATCAGGGGGTCCAAGGGAGAATCATCTGAGGACCCTATGGAGTACTGGAGGGAACGTGGGACCCTGGAAGGACCCTCAAGTGGCCCACCACTCGGGCCCTCCCCAGGCTCCAAAGATAACCTACTTTCAGCCAAATTGATTTCTTTTGCAATCACGCCCATAGTCCGTGTTCAGAAGGAGTAAATTGTAGATCCCTTTCGAGGTTTTTGAGATGCTACCTTACTCTCCTGCAGTTTGTTTTTTCCCATATTGTGGCCCTGGGCTCTATAAGCCTCAATAAACCTCTATGTAAATAAGAATGAGATTATGGAGAGGGCAGGCCCACCTATTTACTTATACCTCACATCAAAACATACATGATAAAATAAGGCGGGAGCCAAAACCAAGAGGGCAGACCCAGCACAGCCTGCTTTGGCCTTCGACGAGTGTGGATGGGCCTGCCTTGTGCCCCCTAGCGCTTTATAGCCCTCGTTGGAAATGGTAAGTAAGAGCAGGTGATGTTGAAAATGGCCACCTCTTGGGGCCACAAAGCGGTCTGGGATATATAGTCCCATGTAGCAGAGTTTAGCACTTCCGGCACAGCAGTGTGGCTCCTCGTGCTTTATAGCTCTCATTGGAAATAGCAAGTGGGAGCAGGTGATTTTGAAAATGGCTGCCTCCTCGGGCCACAAAGCACTTCGGGATATAAAGTCCCTTGTAGCAGTGTCCAATGGATCTTTTTGAAGGGGATGTCCGGCCGCCATATTATGATTGTGCAAGCAGCTCTGCCTTCTGGATTACGACACACATTTCTGCCATCCTTTTCATGGCGGTCCCACCACCATGGAAAGGCTTGGGGAAAGAGGGTGTCAGGGCCCACATGGACAGCTCAGTTGCGCTTTTCACTGCCCGAATTACGGGCAGTGAAAAGCGCGACAGGTGCTGTTGCACCCAAAACACCGCAAAATTGCCGCTGGCTGTGTTACGAGCTGGCATCAATGTTGTGGTATGTTTCCCGCTGGGCTGGTGGGCAGAAACACTGTTTCCGCCCGCTGGCCCAGCAGGATACGCGTAATAGATACCACAGAGGGATGGCCACATATGCAGTCATCCCGACGTGGGACTTGGGGGGCTGCCTCTGCCCTCCACCAAAGTCATAATGAGGCCCTCAGTATGTTGGTCTGCAAATTGACACAGTGACTGAATATTTTCACCTATTTGACGTCACTGGGATTTGCAGATGTCCTTATCATATGTAAAGCTTTCCTTATGATACTAAGGATTTGAGTGGAATGATTACAGAAGAAAAATGTGTAATTGCAATCTGGACTTGGTCATATTTCTCTGAAGATCACTGCCCTTTTTTTTCCCTTAAAATCAGGCGGTATCAATACAAACTTCTTGTTCGCTTCCTTTGATTCCTATGATGTGATGTCATGTTGTGACTTTGTACTTTTTTATGCAGAAGCCTATAGGCTGAATAGTAAATCAAAAACGACATATCTACTTAAAACCAACAAAGATTTGCAGATTTGCAACAAACAAATCAATTTACAGACAGATGTGTCATAAACACCAATATGATGGCAGAAACGCTTGAAATAATCTAAGCCACTGGTGATTGCTTGGGTCACATTCTAATTCATTCTTTTTTGCCTACTGAACCACTCTCTACTAAGGAGAGCAATATGCAAATCAGCCCTGGGTCCAAAGCTTACTGTGCCACAGGACTCAACCCACACCTCATTGATGACGCCTACAGTGGGAGAAGCTGACTGTGTTCCTTGGGTACCTGTGTGACAGGACCAGCCAACCTGCAAAAGAAATTCAGTGTGACGCTAAGGCGGTGCTTTGAAAAGGACAGGGTCTCAGGTCTAGAGGAACCTGAGAAGCACTTTGCCCTCCCCAAATCCCGTCATACAACTTCCCCACCCAAAAAACAACAAAGGACCGCAACAGGGGTTTTGAGCCCCTGTTATTGTTGTTATTGTTGTTATTGGACTGAGTACAGGCGTACAACAGAACCATTTGAGCCCACTGCGCCCACCATGCAACCACAACTTCAGACCTCAGTGACCAGCAGTGTCTAGTAGATCAAGAGACGTTAAGACTGTTTGGGAGATTCTGAGAGACTCTGAGATAGAGAGTGGCCTCTGTGGGTGGAGGTGGCGGCATTTGTAAGACTACAGGGATAAGGCAAGTCTTCTGCTACTGCTGTAGCTGTATTTTAACTGTGTATTTTAACCGTGTTAACCATTGTTTTAAACACTTCACTCAGTTATCCACTCACGACTACCCACTATTTATCTATCGATTTGACTTCTGCCTGGCTGTCAAGCTCTGCCAAACACATTACCCCCCACCCACTCCCCCACCCACCGTGGCTCCTCAGTACAGTGCCCAACTCTACAGCATGTATGCAGTTTGGTTGATTGACTGCAACGTTATTTTTCTGATAAGTTAAACCTACCTTCTCAAAAGTACTGCTAAAATACTGGGTTTTAGGGACTAGATGGGATCCATCAACACCTTGAGAGTAGAGATTGTCTCACTATATACTTTATTAGCACCCTCTGTCTATGGTGTCTCATCATTATTACAAGGCACTGGGTACCTGTGGGCCATCATGTGTCCAGGGTGTGTTTGTGTCTAGAAATGGCAAAGCGGAAAATTGGACATACCGAATACAAGACATCCAAGGCATCTGGACCTATCTCTTCCTCGAGTTCCTCTGTTTCAGCCACTATGATAATTGATGGTTCCCTAGTACATTTGATGGGGATAATATCTGAGGAGATTGAATTGGAAGAAAGACACATGTCATTTACAGGTGAAGCAGAGCAGCTCTTCCATCACAGCTCTGGCTGATGCAGCCTTCTTAAATGAGCACCCTGTTGTTGAGTCCTCAGTCACTGTCCAGCACGATCAAGTTCCCCAAATCCCCTGCCTGCCTGTGGTTTTTGCAGCAAAGCACCAAAAATGCCTGCCAAACTCGTGATGAGAGCGTGTCCAGCTTCCTGCCTTCTACCTGGATGGTGCAGGAGGACGATCAATGCCAAGTCAGTATGCTCTTATGGAGTTTTTGTGTTTGAAGTTTTCCTCTATTCTTAATACCAGGTCACTTACCGCCCATGCTCGCTTAGAAGTAATTGAAAACACTTTGGGGGACTCCGTTGTAAGGGTGGGGGGTGTCTGGCTGGTGCCGGGGCATCCCCCAACCGCCCATGACTCTGAAGCCTATGACTCCCTATCCAGTAGTGTGTAGGAGGTTGAACTCAGGCATCCGAGGGAAAGGGGGGGTCCCAAACCTAATGACTCTTGTCATCATCTCAGCACCCAGCTTGCCCTTAATAGGGTGCTAGCAATACAGGGGTCACAAGAACAGAAGCTGGGGGTATCAGCTGCAAGTAACCAGAACTGCCAGCAAGCTTTCGGGCCAGTTCATCTTCATCTCCCTGGGGATGCTTGTCCTTATGTCATCGTTTTAGCTAATGTCTCATCTCTGATTCTTCACACTATGCATGTCCCTAAAATAGCAAAAAACAAGGTAACACACTTGCTCCATAGAAATGTAAGGCATAACACCAGTTTATTTGAAGAAATGTTTGTATTATGAATGGTTGTTTGGATTAGTCCACTGTCAACAAACATTGCTAGTAATTATATTGTTGCCAATTTTAGGAAACATGATAACCTCAAAATGTTTTTGTACCCCTTTCAGCAATTTCCTATCGATTCAGGCCCACTAAAGCTCCTGCCTTTAGATTAATTTTACAGACACATGAAGCTGGTAACACAAAGTCTCCGCCAACACCCACTTGCCATCAGTACTCCCCACCTGTCTCCATTGCGAACCGCTTCTTTCCACTGACGGGACTCCAAGAGAATGATTGGCTCGTATCTACTTCGCCAACCCATATGGTTCCTGAAGGATTTCATAATATAATATAATAATAAAGAAAGATAAAATGCTAATTTAAAGATGGTATCAACTAGGAGTTCCGTTGCAGAAAGTGATGAACGGATAGTGACAGCAGGGACTAGGTAGCAGTGTCTCCAGAGCAGACAAGCCTTTGCAACTGTAAATGAATTAAATAAGTTACATGTTTAAAAAGAAAAAAATGCCTTTAAAAAATAAAGCACATATTGTCCACCGGTCTGGGCGCTAAAAAGGGCTATTTTTATGGCTCCGTCACCAATGTGCACATGTGAACAACTATCACTCGCACAGATGGGAGCAAATGGCTGAAGTGTACTGTCCCATTTCCCCATGCTGTATGTTGTGATGAGCCAGAAATCAGGAGGGAAAGACAATTTAACAAACCCCTCTGAATGCATGTATATTATATTAAACAAAACAGCAGTCTGATGAGACAACTAAAGATGCCTCAAAGACCAGACTAAACAGAAGAAAGGGGTTAAAGAAAAGGCAGAAATGATATTGGCATTGAATCTGCCGTTTTTATGCATTCACATGTAGAGATTTTTCCGTATGTGCTTGTCAATGAATAATTGTGTATTTTCATATATGTCCCTGATCCTGCTTCAGTGCAGTATAAAATGACTGATCTAGTCAAAGTACAATATATAATTATCAAGATGGGTGGACAAATGGGTCTTTATTTGTTTATGGAAAGGGTTGGTTGTACTCTCAGAACATTTCCAACATCATCACAAAGGATAGCTGCATATGCTACAAGATTTCTGTCTGAAAATACACATTTGCTTATGGTGCAGCAGAGAAATGGCTGCTATCTATGACGGCACAATGTTGATATACATGACCGGACCAAAAATGTAATGTGTAAACAAAAGCTGGAATCATGCAAAGTGGAGCACTCAAAGGCAATAGTGTAGTGCATTCATCATAGTATTAGAGAACATATATAGGTGATATAGTCACAGTAATAGAAATGTAATCAATGAATTTGATTTTATAATAAACCTCATGTTATCAGAGAGTATTTACTTTTAAAACAATGGTGATGTTCATAACATGTGTATCTTAATGTTGTTGGCTAATGTTGAGAAATGTAGTTCTCTATCATATTTATTCACAAGCATTAACAGTTTTATTTATTTCATATTGACTGTAACATAAAGTTTAAATGAGAATGTAATTGACATTTAGAGTGCAAATGTCGACATATTTAAAGTAAACTGAATTAAATGCGCAATCCTAGTTCTGTGTTAGCATCACTGTTGTAGGCCCAAGTTTCCAAAGTGAGAACTGTTTTTAATTTCTGCTAATGTGTCATTTCGTTGCAGGTGTTTTCACATGAAATGTTAGTTTGGAAATAGATGTGCTATTGTCTTAATCATAGAGACCCTGAGAAATCAACCTTGGAGAAGGTACATGGAGAGACTGAAAATGTGAAGTTGCAAAGTCGTACCGGAGACCAAAGACAGCTACCTTCCCATGGTGGTCTTGGGGATGCAGAAAAATGTTTCAAATTTGTTGTATAAATTGAGGAGACTAAATCACGTGATGGCCTGATTTTTGGGCATCACTAAATGGACTAATCACTGTATTAACTAGGACTTTTGCTAATTGATTGGAAGCAGACCAAATTGGGCTTGAAGAGGTACAGACCTCTTTTCCCTTGCCCTTCCTTTTCCCAATGCTTTCTGAGAGCAACTTAAACTTTTGCCTGACCCTTTAAGAAGACTCTTGACCAAGCTTCTTAAAAGTTGACACCTACCCTTTTTACTTACTTTTTGCCTACTTTAATTAATCTCATTTTGCCCCAGGTGTCTTTTCCAGATTCCTATTGTCCTATATTTGCTCTTTACCTGTTGTTCCTAAGACTAAATTGTTTTATTGCCTACCTATTGCCATTTTTAGCCAGCTCTAAACACTAACTCTTGTCATTTTGCACATTAAGCAGTGCTCTTTAAACTTTGGTTACAGCTAGGGTGGCCTGTTTGAGGGGGGAAGCCAATTGAGAATTTAGGGGCTGAGTCAGTTAGAGCTCCAACTCCATAAATATGGACCGCAGCATGGACACACAGTAGATGCCTGTAGCAGGCACGCCACTGGTGTAGCCAGGGCTAGGGGCCAGAAATTCTGAACCTTTTCAGGTAATGCGATATTTTTGGAACTGCCAACCTCTCAATGTATGGACTGACATGTCTATTGTAAGTGCTGCAATTTCTCTACTCAAGCAGGGGAGGTAACTGTCAATAAAATTACTTTTAATGACATTCATTGTGCTATTACAACACAATCACATTAGTCACAGGAGTCAACAATTTTTTTAGTATAAATTGCTGCTCCTTCTCCAAGCACCAACATGATCTGTTCACCTTTTTGTGTGAATACAGCCCAGACGCTCTGTTTTCAACAGAGAACTGATTACACAATGTCTCTCTTCCTCACATGATTGCTGACTCCCAACTACTCAGGCCTGATAGGACAGTTGTAGGATTTGCTATTATATTTAAAAAACATATGAATGCAAAATAAATGAATTCCTTTTTCCAGGTTGTGAGGTCTTGCTTTTTTCAATTGCTTTTACTTCCAAATTTACTCTCTCTGGCACTTTGATTTGTCGTCCTCCAAATTACACTGGAAATTGGTTTGCCACTATCCCAGATTTAGGTCCATATTTATACTCTGTTTGCGCCGGATTGCGTCATTTGTTTATGCAAATCCAGTGCAAACGTAACTCCATATGTATATTTTGATGCTAGACCTGTCTAGCGTAAAAAATATGGAGTTTGCGTCATTTCAAGGATGTGTGAAACTGCCTTGCATCAATGAGATGCAAGGTAGGCATTCCCGTCCAAAAAATGACTCTAGCGCCATATTTATCCAACATGGCAATAATGACACACGGGTGGGAGGGGCACCCAAAAAATTATACTAAGCCCGATTTGAGTCAAATTTTAACGCCTGGGTCAGAGCAGGCATTAAAATGAGGAAAACACACCACTACTTAAGGAAAACACACACAAGCAACATCATAGCTCAACAGGGCAACATAGAGGTGCTACTGATGCAGCATGCTAGACGACACAGAGCACAGGACCAACAGCAGCAGCCACCACCCCAACGTGGCCCACAAAGGCAACACAGAAGGCAGGAGAGGGTCTTCAGGACCAGGACAACCCTTCAGAGCCACTGGGAACAGGACATCATCTGGAGGTATAGACTCAACTGTCAAGCCATCCAGCAGCATCTGTGCCAAATTGAGACACATATAGTAGCCAACCTGCAGACACCACACAATATACCATCGGTGACCAAGCTGCTAGGTGGTCTGCATGTGTTGGCATATGGCTCCTTCCAAACAGACTCACATGCAGGCGACATGGAGGCCGCCCAACATCATACATCACGGGTGCTGTTGCCAGGTAGCAATAAGGAAGTGGACTGTGCTATGAACACATATTGATGTGCCACAAATGCAAACTGTACACTGCTGCACACACTGAAAGAGCCACTTGTCCAAAAAAAAAAACAGGTGTACAGGGAGATGGCCCTTCCTGCACAGATACCTCCACCTCCACAAGGCAGTTAGTCAGGTTACCTGAGCAAGTTTGGTAGTGTAGGTGCTCGGTTGCACAGGAGCCACTGGCAGAGGGAACTACATAGGTTTTCATAGAACCAAGTCACACATGGGACAATAGTGCTTCGTCAATACTGAACACCTCAGTGCTGCTAACTTATAGAGATGTGTTGTGCATTGTCACCAAGCCTAATCAAATGGCCTCACTGTTGCATTTCATTTGCAATGACATTTGTCGAATTGGATGGGATGTCCAGGCCATGTAGCGCAACCATGTTACGACCACATCTGAATCTATTGTGTGTGTGGAAGTATCATGCCCCCTCCAGTGAAAGCACACTAAAAACATGTTGCTCACTACACAATGCCTGGTACATACATACTGACCAGCAGTTCGGAAACACAATCATAGATACCAGGTCAATTAAACAAACACAAGTTGTCAAGTCAAACAACCCACTGCAGAAAAAAACTCAGAGAAGCCCAGGATCTCACATAATACCACAAACACATATGAGTCACAGACGACACAAGATATCAACTGCCACGCTACATGACATTTCTGTTGCAAGCACTAACAAAATACTCACTCCTATTTTCTTTTTAAGAGGATCAGAGTTACGGGATCCAGCCATGGATCATGACCTCATTCCCCAACCCAAGCACAGCAGCAGTGCGTGCCTATAATGAGGCACATCAGAGGACAAGCACCCTTGTAGAAAGGATCTTTGGCATCCTGAAGTCCAGATTCAGGTGCCTGGACATCACAGGAGGCAGCCTCCTCTATGCCCCACACATTGTGTGTAAAATAATACTTACATGTGCTATCCTGCACAACATTTGTATGAGGAGGAACATCCCCCTATATGAACCCGAGCAAGAACTGCCTGAGGAGGAGGAGGATGGTCCTAGTGACAATGAGGGGGAACATCAAAACACAGCTGCAGGAATGTGCTGCAGACAGCAGATTGTTCAAAACTTTTTTCACCAATAGTGGCTCTAAACACCTTGTTAGGATATGTACTTAAACACCTACCTTTATCACACAATCCTGCCCTGGTTACTTATTTATCCATCACATGTTCTTTAGGAATATGAGTATTACCTCAAGGAGCATATTACAAAGACAAATCTGACTACTTCTGATGCAACATCACATGTGATGCGTATGATTGTACAGCAAACATCACACACATATGAAAAATACTCATCTTTTGAATTTCACATATGAAGTACAAAATCATAGAACCACAGCATATAACACATATCCACATTGCCAACATGGTCTACTGTAGCACATGACACACAACTATAACATCTCCAATCATAAGGTAAATGGACTATCTGTACCCTGGGAATCATCATTAACACTCACCCAGACTCCCTTTCTGACTCCTGTTTGCTTCCCTTTTCCACATGGCATGCTACAGAAGAACTACATTAGCCTGCATGGACTTCAGGTCCCATAATGCACTGCCTGGTAGTCGGTAAGACTTGCAATCTTCTGTCCATTGTTTCCTATGGGAAAAGTCTGGTTGTCCCTTTATACTGGATTCTGTCCTCCAGGACTTGTAAGAGACTGACGTTGCACACACCTGTGACCTCTCTTGAGCAGCCCAGCCATGTGACCCTGCCCTGGCCTTGCTGCTACCTGGA
The DNA here is from genome assembly GCF_031143425.1 of Pleurodeles waltl. NCBI lineage: Eukaryota > Metazoa > Chordata > Amphibia > Caudata > Salamandridae > Pleurodeles > Pleurodeles waltl. The sequence goes on along the minus strand of NC_090450.1, from coordinate 224,394,553 downwards.
ACTGCTTAGAAGCTGCCATTCCCTGAAACTCCTCCTCGTGCATTGGAGAATGATTTCTTTGTGTTCCAGACCCTTTGTTGGATTGTGTTACAGTCCTGATTCAGCCTGAACCTGCTCTCTGTTTACCCAGTGCTGTCCTCCTTGTTCCAGTCAGACTGTGCTCCCTCTTTCTCAGCCTTGTTCATGTTTGTTTCTGCCAGAGCATGCTTTCTGTTACTCAGACCTGTTCCAGCCTTTGCGTCAATCAGAGCCTGTTCCCTGTGCCTAGCTTTCCCTCCTAGTTGGTTCCCTTGCTTTCTGTTTCCTCTTGGGGTATCATGTCTGGTAAGTGTACTATCAGTCCTCACCTGTCATAAAGTTTTCTATACTTTGTATTTGGTCTGGCACCTGGTTTCCAGGAGGCTAATCGAGCTCCCATCCCTTGTCTAGTGTTGCATGTAGTCATTAGTGCTTAACAGTGACAGTGTGCTATGTCTGTATTACAGGCATTGTTACTGTGTCTCCAGCCCGACCAACAAGGACAGTTTTGTGCATGTTAGTACAATCCTTGTTTGTGCCCTAAAGGTCCAGAAACAGATTCACTTCTGTTGCCACCTTTCTATGGGGCTTGTGTGGTGACTAGCTGTGGGATTAATCTGCACAGAGGCACTGATGTTCCCTGTTGCTGTTGAAGTTCTTAGTAATAAGCCCTGGGTGTTTGCCCATTACTGACCCGTTCCATATTTGCCCACACTAAGGTTGCTCTGTATTTAGTTTTATGTTTTATCTGCCTTACCATAGCTGCCCTATCCCCTTGTATGCCTTTAGCTGCTCTTCTGCATTGGTACACTTCTTCCTTGCAAAATACTCTGTAAACTCAAGGGGTGCCCCTAACATACTCCTGACTAGACCCACACTAAACCGTAATACCATGGAGGCCAATACTGACACAGGCTACACATGCCTACATACTTGAACTGGACACTTCTGTGGAATGCACATCTGAAAATATGTGACCACATGGAGCCAGGGCAGCAGGTCCACCACAGCAACATGAGTAACACAGCTAATTTTCATGAGTCAAACTGACATGTACATAACATTTTTAAGGGTGGAATTAAGGCGCAGTGTCTCAAACACTGTACGTACCAAACATGTACACATGGTCGACATATGAGTAGTCCACACACAAGTCACCATGAAGTCATAGCCAACAATTAATGACACATGATGGGTAACATTTCTGTCCTAGCACTTTCAGCCATCCTCAATCACCCTTGAGTTTTGTTAGTTGTGGAAAATGTAATGTCCCCGAAGTCAAACAACTACACACATCAAATGAGTCAACACATATTACAAACACATACCATGACTGTTGTACATCACTGAATGCCTTCTGATGTAGATACCCATTTGTAACACATTCATACATGAGTATAACGTCAAATGTATTGCATGCCGTCCCTTCAGAAGCACACATATTGTTGTTACAGATCATTCACACACAAAACACACAGGCCATGATTCATACTTTTGTTGCGCCGCATTGCCGTCATTTAATGATGCAAAAGCAATGCAAATTTATAAAATACAATTGTATTTTCTAAGTTTGCACCACTTTTGCGTCAGAATATGAAGGAAATGTGGCGCAAAGAAAGTATAAATCTGGGCCACAGTTGCATGCTCTACCACATGTGTCCAACCACTATACCACACACTGCTGGCCATACCATCCTATCTCCATCTTGATATAGGGTGCATGCATGTTGCATAATTAAAAATCACGCAAACACAGTTTAAGTCAAAGATGTTAATGCAAATGCGTTGAAACACGCATGCGGATATCCTTAAAATAAAAGTTTCCTGGTAATTCATGGTATTTTGCCGCGCATGTTGGTTATGCATCGAAAATATTCACGCAACATTGTATGTGTCAAACAAATCACACGCAAGATGGAAAACGGGCCAGAAAGGGGACAGGAAGTGATGTAATAGGAAATCCTGTTTACAGACATGGCACTGTGGGTGTACTTTCACTTTCACTTTACAGTCTGTGCTTTTTCTTGACTGTGGCTGTGCCTTGGTGTTGCTCATGTCTGGATTGCGTTTCTTGTATCTTGTGGTGTCTCTCTTGTGTATTTTTGTGTATTCTATTTGTATATGGTACCTGTTTAACTGCTTTTGTGCACTTTAGTGTTTTTTGGATTGTATTTGTACTGTTGGGTGTCTGTTTCGGGGGTTACATTAGTTGGGTTCGTTGTGGTTCGTAGTTTGGGTTATAAGTTTACTTTTTTCACATTTATTTTCCTTCATTGTTCCCTTTTTCTGTTTAAATTGCTGTGCATGGACATGTTGGGAAGGGCGAGGCTGACCCGCATGGGTGAGGAGGAGCTTGGGTCTTTTGTGTGGCAGGTGTGCCACTATCTGCTGTTGATGCTGGAGATGGGTGGGCGCGTGATAAAGGGTATCACACATAGGCAAGGCAGTTGCAGTGGGCAAGGTGCTCTAACACCTCAAACGTGTATTCAACACAACAAAGAATTAGCACCAGCTGAAGCATTGCTGGGCTGACCTGGTGGCCCGAGAACAGGACCTGCTGGACCACCTGGGTGTGGTGATCAGTGGCCCTTTTGATGAGTATCACATTGACAAATGTTCACAGGTGAATGCTCCTGAGTGACAGTAGCAGATGTCTTGACATGCTGCATGCAATGTTTGTAGCCATGTTGAATGCAAGTAGAACAAACTGTTAGTGTCCCAGTACTGAGATGTATTCCAAATGTCTATACATGTTAGCAATGCAGTCCTGAGCTTTGTTGAGTCATGTCCGACTATTACTTAGGGCCACATGTACCAAGCTATTTTTAATTCTCACCAATGGCCTAATTTTTAGCTTTATTGTGTTTATGTCGGCAATAATGTTCATTCAAATGGATACTCCAAATTCTGCCATTCTGCTAGCACATTGCCCAATCACAAAACAGGGTTTTCTAGTGGCATTTAGGAAGGGGTGTTCCTTTCCTATTAGCGAGTCGCAGTCCGTTGATTGATTCTTTGTTGACCGCAAATGCTGTCACTATACAATTGCCAGTTACCATCCATTTAAAGTTGGTGGTAACCCATTTGCAAAAGGGGAGGGGTTCCCATGGGATCCCTTCTCCTTTGTGAATGCATGGCCAGAAATTGTTTCTGAGCAGGAAGTTGTCCCACGGAGCACTGACTGCTTCAAAAGAATTATTTGAGTCATAATATTGTTTTTTGAAATGCTTTCTGTTTACCCCTGATGAAATAAGGCTGCATTTAAATGAAAATATAATTCTCTTTTTGAAAGCAGTCACAGACATGGTGGTCTGCTGAGCCCAGTTGGCCAGCAATCCTGTGAATGCTGCCATTCCCAAGGGGTTTGCAAAATGAGACCTACCTCATCAAAATTCAAGAGGTAGGTCATTTGCTACCCCATTTGTGATTTGCAGACAGTGTCATTGTCAGTGTTGTACCGCAGATCATCATACATGCAAACTGCGAGTTGCTAAGTCTTGCAATGTGTGATCTTGGTGCATGTGGCCCTGAGTAACACATTTCAAGTGCAATGACAACACCTGTGCCCATGCATTCTGTCAATGATGATCAGGTAAGACACTGTCAGCATACCACATTTCACTGTATTGGGACAGCATAGTGGGCTATCCTTCTTTAACGCTACATTGTCATCATTACACTTACATGATCCCTGCCATTATGTTGGAAAGGGGGCATATAGGGCTTAGGGGACACTGCCACTGGGGCATTTGTTACCTATATACAACTGTGCTATATCTGTTATGGAACACTGAATGCATGATAATTGCTGACTGAAAATTGAGCCACATGTCCATCACACAGTAAGTCAGTGTCCCTTGATGCACAAGCCACAATACCTGAGTCACTTGTATTGCAGTGAACCAGGGAAGTGCCATTGAAATTGTCATCCAATTACAAATCATGACATCGATTGTTAGGCCCAGTGCATGTGTGCAGATGTGTGTCTATCACTCACTGGAAAGTCAGTGTCAAAGTGGTATGTCTGTTGGAGTGTCTACATGCAGGATCAGCAGCTCACTCATATAAAATGTTACACATGTGTGATATGTTGTCCACACATGTGTACAGTGATCTGACATTGAGAATATATTTCCTTTCCATGTCTTACAGGTAGACCGGCCCCGTATACCATCGGGGAAGTGGCTTGGTTTGAGGACCCAGACGTATCCAGTAAGTGTGATAATGTCTGTCCCGTGTAGTGACTGTAGCTGTTGTTTGAGTGACTCTTCTGTGTTGCACTCATTGCAAGATATGATGAGCTGGCAAGTGATCAGATATATTACTTGACTGGATGTTGACATAGTGTTCCATGCAAGGGTTCAACATTCACAGGCAGAAAGTCATATCTTGGGGGGCTTGTGCGAGAAATAGGCAGCAGCATGTAAACAAGGTGATTAGTAGCCACATGTAGGCCCACATGTGACTTGGAAGTGCTCCAGTGTCAGAATATTGTCACTGAGTCATACCTTCATTTTCACAAGACAGTGATGCATCATTTTTCAACACAAAATTGCACATCCCTGTACTGTATTGTACATGTAGGACTATATGGGTAACTGTCCCCCAGCATCTAGCCCCATAAGTTGTACTCCATTTACGTGCTGTCATCAATGTGGGTGATTTTGGAATTGTGTTGGCAGATCAGGTGTTGATGGTTGTCCACAACTGGACACATCAATGTAGATGTGATTGACCTATCAATACCTCATTCCTAGGTGGCAGACCTCCTCACATGTGTTCCACTCACTAAATCCATGTCCAAGTGGACATGGCTTCATCCTTGTCCTCGACAGTTGTGATAATTGTATTGCATGCCCATCCCTCCTGAGGCACAGGGGTAGGGGAAGAACATATATGCAGGTAAATGTGATAGTCACAGTATAGATGACAGTCATCTCATCCAAGCATGCATGTGTCTCAAACACCACTGACCCCTTATGATTAGCAACTGCATACCATTGTGACAATTACATTTACAAATCACTGGTCTTGTGTGCCTTGAAGTTGACTCAGATGATAAAGATTATTCGGCCTGGCCCATGTGAAGTACTTGCTGCATTTGCATTGTGAGTCATTGCACTACATCAATGCACAGATTACATTATTTGGTACAGCTCTTGTTGTGCTTTGCTATGCTGTTAAATACTTGATGGGTAGGCAGCGTTGTCATTTCATTCATCAGGGACATTATATCATCTGTACTGTGATTTGGATTGAATGTGCAATTTGAGGGAGAGAGTCAGATTATCATCTGGGCATGCATCACACAATGATGACACTGATAGTTGCCTGTCTAATTTTTGCAGCTGCCAACATGAATGCAGCGGAGATCAGGGATTTCCAGAAGTGGGCAGTGAGGTGCAGACACATCTTGTATGTCAAGTCTGAGTACCGGAGGATGGCAAGACGCTATCAGAGAGAGAGAGCCACTGGAAAATGTCGGGCTTTCAACTAAGGGGGACCGGCATTGGCCACAACAGGTGGAGCCACCACCACAATTGCACCCAGTAGCACAGCGCCCACCATGACATCAGCCCCACCTGCTGCATCATCAACCTCGGGACCAACAACCACCACACCTGCTGTACCTTCCACTTCAGCACCACCAACCATCACACCTTCAGGAGCAACAACCTCTGCAACACAGACTACCACATCTGCTGCTTTGGACATGTCCACCATTTCCTAGCTCCAGAGGGACATGAGTAAAGTTATGAAAAATCTTGACAATCTCCAGTGGGACGTGGACAAAAATAGCTAGAGGCTAAAATCTACAAAGAAGACTCTGAGGAGGGCAAACCTCTGAACTCCTGCCTCCCCTCACCCTAATTCCATCCCCTCCCTCCTCATTCATTATCCAGTTTTTGTGTGTGTTTAGGGAGTTTAGTGATAGGTTAGAGTAGCTAGTAGTTTAGATAGGATAAGTAGGTGGGGGTTCATATTATTACAAGTTTTTTTCTGTGTTAATGTTGGGGCTTTTGTGTATTTTCATTTTAAAAAAATTAAAAAAAATTAAAAATACAAAAAAACATATTTGTTTAGTATTAGTTTGTATCTGTTTAGGTTATTATATGTTGTCCTACATGTGTCTCGTCATATAAGGGCGGTGGGGGCAAATGTTTAGAGTGTGTTGTTAAATGTGGTAAGTAAGCTTAGCATAGGGTAGTTAGGGCCAGTTGTGGTTAATGTATAGTTAGTGTGGATTTGGTAAGTATAGGTGTGTTACATAGTTTTAAGTTCTGTTTTGTACGGAGTTATTAAATATTTAGGAACTTCCTTACTCCATGTGTCATATGCTTGGGGCTCTGGGTCTTTGCATGAGTGTACAGTGCCAATTGTCTGTTGGCCTGTGTATTCCATCCTACATCCACATCCTTCTCTTAACATGTTAATTACCACTTCTAACTGAGCTGTCACATTGGCAGCTGCAACAAATCTAAGGTCTAAATGTATCAAGATTTCAGTTAGCGATTTCCAAATTGCGATTTTTAAGAAATCACAATTTTAGAAATGCAAAAAGCGATGTATCAAATTTGAAAATTGCAAATAGCGATTTGTGAGATGCAAATACTGAATCGCAAAAAAAATTGCGATTCTGTAAATGAAATTCATAAATAGCGAAAACTGAAAACTGGAAAGCCTGATGACATCACAACCAGGAAGTGAGTCAGCCCATGCTGTTTCCAGGAGCCACACCCAAAGGAGCAGTGAGAGAGACACAGAGCAGCACCAGGGAGTCAGCATTGTGAGGAAGCCAGGATCAAACTGCAACATGGCCAGTCCTGGCAATGGGAAGGAGAAGGGAGACACGAAGAGGAGGCTGAAATTCAGTGAGAAAGAATTGGAGGTGCTCATTGAGGAGGTTGTTGGGAACCATGACAGATTCTTTGGCAAGAGCTCACTCCAAGTACCTGAGAGTGAGAAGTGGAAACTCTGGTCTGACATACAGACAAAAATATGCGCAGTGGGTGTTGCGCAACGCTCTGTGGAGGAGATACGCAAGCGATGGTACGACTTGCGGTCCCGTGCCAAGGAGAGGGTGGCCAGCAGGCTTAGGGAGGCAAGCAGCACCGGAGGCGGACCACCCACCCACAAACCCTCCACCCCTATAGAAGACAGGTGGAGTCCACATTGCTGCCAGAAGCTGTCAGTGGTGTAACTGACCGACACTGCAGGGACACCCAGCACCAGCAAAGGTAAGGCCAGTGCTTATGGGTATCCCCACATATGCATGTACACATGGCCCTTAGGAAATAGAACCTAGCTTGATGCACAATGAAAAGTAGTCCATGTCACATCTTACATGCAACACAACAGTGCCTTCTGGGAGTGGTAGTGCACAACACTAAGGTGAATGCACAACATAAATAGCAAGATAGTGGGCAGCTACATAGAGAACCCCACAAATGACTCAGGGTGACACAACTTATTTGTACATATAAAGCAACACTGTGGAAATCTGTGATGAATGCTAGAACTGACATGCTGTACATTATCCTTGCAGATGACTCCATCCCTGCTGCTGCAGGATCAGAAAAAGTGGGGGAAGCAGAAACACAGCCACAGTCCGACTCAAATACAAGTGAGTCCTATAGTATTGTTCCGACTAGACGCAGGGCAAGAGTGTTACCACTGCCAGAGTACAACCTGGACTCAGATGAGATGCCAGAACATGAACCCACACCTCCACCAGAGCCGAGTCCCACAGGATGACAGCAGTCCATGCACCAGCGCCAGCGCCAGACTACTCCCCTCAGGAGGCGTCATGATGCAGGCAGACAGGGTACAGAAGAAGGAGTGGGCCCATCAATCTTTGGCGGCCTTGAAGCTTCCATGCTGAAGGTGCAGCGCCTGCAATGCAAACATGTGAAGTCACTGCACAGACAGTTTGTGTCTCACAATAACAATGTGGGGTTACAAAACAAGCACTTGGAGACCCTAATTGAGGGACAGCAAAGAGTTGCTGAGAACACCAAGGAGTTGACACAGGCCATTGGGGAACTATGCACAGAGATACGGTAGGAGCGTGTCAGCCAGCGTAGGCGCCAACACCAATATTTGGCTAAGTTTGACAGCTTCTGTAGATCAGTCAATCGGCTTGCAAGTTCAACAGCCCCGATATCACGGTGTGCCGTTGCCACACAGGTGGAGATGGCACATTGCAGTAGGGACATTGCACAGGGACTGGTGCAAATTACCAACGTAGTGGATGCCATGCAAACAGCACGCAGTGCCACAACCAGCAAACTGGGTGTTGGTGACAGTGAAGAGTCCTCTAGCCTCAGCAGTCTGACAGTCCCTGTGATTGATCTGAGGTGTCGCAGTGCCAGACAAAGTACTGCAGGTGAACCTTCTACTAGAGGTGCCAGCGAGGGCACTGAGCACTCAAGTGGAGTGCGTGGACGAAAGAAGGGATGTTGAGGGCTACAGGGGACCACCTCAACATGTGTAATTAAGTCATGCTATGATGCTAATAATGTGACACTGTTAATAGATCATGGGGGTTATTCCAACTTTGGAGGAGGTGGTAATCCGTCCCAAATGTGACGGATTTACCACCAGCCGTATTACGAGTTCCATAGGATATAATGGACTCGTAATACTGCTGGTGGTATATCCGTCACTTTACCGTCACTTTTGGGACGGATTACCACTTCCTCCAAAGTTGGAATAACCCCCCATGTCTGCCCATTGTGAATAGCTATGTCCTACTGAAACAATGTTTACCTGAAGTCAAGGTAATAAAGATGCTAACTACTGAAAAACATATTATTGAAGTGGATTTGTCATTACTTACGTCAAAAATGGTTGCGTGTGATGTCAGCACGTCTTTGCCTGCCTTCTGCTGCACTGGTCCTGTTGGCTGGTAGAAGGGGTGGTAAGGGATCATCATCCTCATCTGAGTCTGGCTCTGTGAGTTCCACTGGTATGCCCGTGGTGGTTGCTATGTTGTGCAGGATAGCACATGTTGCCACAATTTTGCATGTCGTCTCAGGGCTGTACTGTGGTGCACCTCCACTCCTATGGATGCATCTGATACGGCTCTTCAGCAGCTCAAAAGTGCGCTCCACCAGGTTGCGGGTAGCCCTATGTGAAGCATTGTACCTTCTCTCTGCTGGGGTGGCAGGTAGGGCATTAGCATATAGGTGTGCACTGCGTAGGCACTATCTTTTGAATGCACAGAGAGTACAATGAGTACCTTTACTGTCTGACGTTATGCTTACATCAATGCATTATTGTGAACTATCAAATTACCTAGTATATATCGTTCCCCAAATTCCCCAGCTAGCAGTCTTGTGTGTATCCCACTGTGGCAAAAGATGTAGGAGTCATGTGTGCTCCCTGGGTATCTCGCCACAAGATCAGTAATGATGTAGGAGGCATTGAATATCATCTGTATGTTCATGGAATTATGGTTTTAACGGTTGCGATACACATACTCGCTGGCCGATGGTGGACAGATTGCTACATGTGTCCCATCAATGGCACCTAGCACATGTGGGAACTGTGCTATCTGGTAAAAATGTACTTTGGTTTGTTGTACTGCCTGTGGGGTGTTGGGGAATCTTATGTACAGTTGTATTCTGCTCAGCATGGCATTGAGAAATACATTGAAAATCTAGAGAGAGCACTCTGTGATACCCCTCCAGCTGATGCTAGGACCCCTTGATAGCTCCCTGAGGCTAGTGGGTGCATGAGCATAATACCTGCACATGGGTGGGTATGCTATTGGTTCTGTGTGTTGTGCGCTGCAGCATGGGTTGTAGCTCAGCTATCAGGTCAAGTATCATGGCTGAGCTTAACCTGTACTAAAATTTCCTCCTCAGTCTGGTCAAAAAGGGTTATGCGCACTCTGAAAATGCGCTCCTGTCTCCTCCTCTCTCTCCTCAAACCTGCCAAGATTTTCATTCTCCTTGCCATAGCGTAGAGTGCAGCCATTGTGGAAGAGGGGCTGAGGCATTCTGGGCCTCTTTACATAGGTTGCACCTGGTTACCACCTGGTTTCAGTTTGTGGTAATTTGCATGTGCAAACGGCTATCCTGCGAATAATGGCAAATTGTGATTTTTTTCTACATCGCATTGCGAATCCATTTTTGCGTGTCGGAATCTGCACCTCCCAAATAGCGGCACAATTTTGGAAATCGATATCTGTGATTCGCTAATCTGTATTGCAATTAGCGCTTCGCTAACAGTGATTCGGTAAATCATGTCGCTATTTGCGATACGCTGCTTGTGACACGCAAATTCGTCTCATTTGCAAAAATTCGCAGTTTTCGCGATCTTTTTAATTCACACTGCGAATGTGTTTCATACATCGTGAAACACATTTTTGCATTCGCAAACGGACATTCGCACTGTTTGCGAATGCAAAGTCCTTTGATAGATCTAGCCCTAAATGCATCTGCCATCCATTGTACCAACCACTCAACGTGACTACGGTTCCCATGTATTGGACAGGTAGGTGTGGTTTTAAAGCTGTCATCGTTTGGGTCCTGAGTCGGAATGCTGGGCACTGTGGAGCGTCTGCCTGCAGCCTGATGTTCATGTGAACACTGTTAAACTGAGTAGTGTCCATTTCAGATGAGGTCAAGTATACAAATTTCACGCCTATGTGTTTTAATTGTACTCCCGGCTGACGTTATTGGCCAAACACTCTTACACAGCCATTCCTGCTGTATGTTGTGGGTGAGGCATATATGTTTTAAAGCAAATGTCACATACACAGTGACTTTCTTGTAGGGGATGTGGCCAGCATTGAGTTTCATCTTGTAGATACCTTGGGCCAGAAATATACTATTATTGTATTGCATTTGCCTCATTTCTTCACGCAAAACCAGCACAAACATACAAATTACAATGATAATTTGTAGGTTTGTGCTACTTTTGCTTAAAAAATTATGCAAATGCAGTGCTGAGGAATTAGAATTAATGTCCCTTGTGCGCAAATATCTGCCCACATTATTTCTGCACTCTGGTATTGACACTCTGTGACCATAGACATGTTACATGCATCACAAAACTCCAACAAAGTAGATGTGTCACATTACACAGAGACAAAGTGGTTGTGTAGGTGCTGTTTATTTTAAAGTGCTGTAGTGCAATATTTACATAGTACAGGTTTGTGAGCCCATTAGTGTAAAGCATTATATGGTGACGCAACCCAAGTGCAAGTTTGAGGGAACTGTCATTGGACATGCTGAGATGAAGTATCGTTCAGTGCAGAGGAACTTGAATTGAGTAGTGAGAAGCAATTGCAGTCCATAGTGGTAAGGTTAACAGTGTGTCAGTGAAGAGTGCATGTACCACCTGTAGCAACACTGGCATGCTGTCAAGCACAGGACAAAGGAAAATCAGTGCCTATGTGGCTGGTGCTACTGGGTACTCCTACAGGTGAATCTGATCTGTTTCACATCTTCATCCTCTGACGTGTGTGTCGTCTTCTCTGCCCTTGATGGTGGTTGTGATGGGTTTGAGGGGGCAACACACACTTCAGTGGTTGGAGAAGTGGACTCCAAATTCCCGGCAGCTGTAATTTGTGGAACTACATATGGCATAACTGCAGCAAGGAGGAGCTGCTGATTATTGAGTATGGCAGCAACATCCCTGTGGTAGGCAGCCAAGTCTGCCCTGAGGGAGTACAGCTTGTTGTCATGCATGCAGCTGCACGATTGGGAGGGCAGGTGTTGTGACAACTCCCTCACAGCAGTGGTGAGGTCCCTCACACACTGTTGGACTCCTTGCAGTAGGGATTGTGTGACTTGTATGGCTGCTGACTGTTCTGCGAACGTCATGATGCACATGTGCATCCCCTCAAGGCTGTCTGCCATAGTTTGCATCCCCACCCACATCTCCTTGGCCAGCTCCCGTTGTACTCCCACTACTGTCCTCTCAAAGGTGGTTGCTGTGTCATCAGAATCCTCAGCTGTGTTTGAGCTGGCAGGTCAAAAATACTATTGGGGTGGTGTCTGGGTCCTCTGGGATGGCTGCTACATGTGTGCTCCTCCTTGCGACTCGAGGTGGTGTCTGGAGGGTTCCTAGAAAATCTTGGAGGGTTTCCTGGCTGATGGTTGTCAGCTGGTCATCCAGGTCATCAGGGGAGTCCAGGACAGACAGATCCACAGGAGAGCCAACGTCCTCTAAAAGAGATATTGTACAATTAGTGTGTCTGTGTTGTGGCAGTTGTAATGTGATGTCACTGACTTCCTATTGGTGGTACATTGTTATCTTGGTTCCCATGCCTTGTTCTTGTCATTAATGTTTGCATTCTCCCAGCCCTATGCCCCATCTGCATGTCACATGTAGTGTGGGCAGTGTCGGGAATTGTCTGCTTCACATCTTCTAGGTGTGGGTTCTGTCCAAATTGTGGCTTGCCACCTTCTTGTCCTAATCAACCATCCCTCTGCTTCCATTAGCATTGTGAGGCCTTGCAATGATTGTTAGTGTGCTGATGCCACATACAGCACACATAACAATGTGGCCCTGTCCCAGGCTATCATTTTTCACATACACCTATACTGTGCTGAGACCTAGCACCATACCATGTATTGCATATCCATGAAACGATACAGGGGTGACCATTGGTAGTTTTTCATGCTGATGTTTGAGTATGTATGTTACATTGCATTTCACTGATGGGCCTGGCAGAATTCCATTTCCTCTTATGACTGGGGGTGTGTTTGCCTAGCTACACAAATAGGTCCTCCTTCTAAATGCTGTTGTCTTGGCATTATGACACCTGAGATGGTGCATGGTGGCATTGCAGCTATTGTGACACAGGCACATGGCTAGATCCTGGAATGGGCAGCATGGGTATGAGATTACTGCTGTGTAAATCATAATGTATGTGAGAGTGCCTGATGTTTATTGAGTCGAAGGACATTAGTAAGTTGACAGGAGTTGCACTTGGATAGGGATTGATGGGGATTGATCATATAGTCATACTGAACCCTCAATTTGAGTGTGTTTGTGGCATGGGCACCTAACTGCCATTTCCTAATTGACCAGCACACACAGCACAGGTAGTAATGGCAAGTGTTGTCAATGGTAAATGCCGCTTGAGCCAATGGCCTGAGACAGAGCATTGTCCTCTAGCTTACATGTTGACAATACCAGCTGTCCTGTAACAGCAGACCAGTTTTACGTTCTACCCCACCCTCCTGGTCTGCTTCAGCATTTCCAGCAGCCTTGACACAGTGGTGTACCCCCATGCAAAGGTTGTTGGTGTTGTGTTGTGCTGTGCCCCTGGATGCCCCTGCACAGCCTATACACCTGGCATGGGCAGTGCAGGGAGTCCCGTGCCGTGCCCCTTTGCCCTTTCCACTGCCTGATTTTCAGGGCTGACATGCATTGTGTAGTAGGTATGTGCCTCACTCTTCTTTGCACTTGACATTTAGGTATTTTTGTCCCCTATGCAACTTACCCTGCATATGTGTTGTTTCCTGGTAGTCTGCACTGTCCTACAATACCAGTGACGATTTCCTCCGAGATGACGTCTGCAACCATCTCGTCCAGGTCCTTTTAAGGTGCTGGACTCCCACCTCCGGTCTGCAGTGCCACCTTCCTGTTCCTTGCCAATTTCTCCTTTGTCCTGTGCTTGCAGTCATGCCAGCATTTCTTGCCCTCTGTGACAGTTCTCCTTACTTCTGCCACACTGTTAATCTTGTCCACAATTTCTTGCCAAATTGCCTCTCTCCTCATAATTGGCAATTTAGAGGTGATGAAGAGTTGATGCTGGTGCTCCGTCACCTCTCTGACCAGGATTTCATGCTCCTCTGCACTGAAGCGACACTTCCTCTTCTTCTTGTCTCTCCCCTGGGTCTTGTCTGTGTCCCCCTGGCCGGTTGCTGGTTGTGTGGGGTCTCCCTGGGGTCTCTCCTGGCTTCGGGATATATTTTGGGGCTGCTTAGCACTGTTTGCTGCGTTTGTGTCACTTTTTGACGTTAACGTTATTTTGCCTTACGACAAGGCGCAATGGTTAGCATCAGGAAAAATGAATTTGACCTGTTCTTAGTGCCACCCATTGTCAAAGTATAACTTTGATGCCCGGGTGGCTTTAAGAAATGACTCTAGCCAGCGCAAAAAATGTTGACGTAAAACTGCGTTTGTGCAGTTTTGCGTCAAAAAGTATGAATCTGGCCCTTAGTGACCATATACATTTTGAAAAGCCAACTTTACTTTGCTTGGGGATTTAAACATTCATTTGGAAGACCCGAGGTGCACTTTTGGTACTACTTTTATTGAGCACTTAATAATTTTGAAGTTAGCTCTATGTAACTCTGCTCCTACCCATGAGGCCGGCCATCTTTTAGATCCAATTTTTTCTATTATGAATGATCTGACCACTGAGCCTCCTGTACCTCTTATTAAGTCAGATCATCTAGCTGTTCCTATTGCTATTAGGATCTCTGGTACTTCTCCAAGAGAACCAAACGAAACAGTTATTAAAACTAGGAGCTGGCCTAAACAGGATGTCCCAGCATTAAACTTGCAGCTCTTCCCCACAATACATTGTTCTAACGAAGAATATTGATCATGATCAGGGACTTATTGATAATTGGTTTACTAAATCTTTGGATTTCATTCTGCCATGTTCTGTGCTTCATTCAGCTAGATTTGTCCCGCCAGCTCCTTGGTTCACTTGCATCCCACTGTGAGTCGCAAATTGGAAGGGAACATCCCTTCCTATTTGCGAGTCGGAAATGCATTTTGCGAGTCGGTCCCGACTCGCAAAATGCATTTCTGCATAGGAAACTCACATTTGCGACTCGCAAACTGCAGTTTTTGCCGTTTGCGAGGCGCAAATCGTTTCCTACATCTGGCCCTAGAAGGACTCTGGAGAAAGTCTTACGGCAAGGAGCTCAAAAAGAACCATAAACTAGTGATTCAACAATATCAAAGATTGTGTAGAACAGCCCATGCCTCATTTTACTCTGATAAAATCACAAATGCTCACAACTGTCCAAATATGCATTTAAAGGTGGTTAGCGATCTTACTGACTCTCACAATGTGTCCACTCCTTCTTCGCTTTCTCAGTCTCAATGCGAGGAGCTTGATCAGTTCTTTATCAAAAAGATGGTGGATATCCATCTTCATCTGTCTACTGATTCTAAGGGTATCTCTTCATCGAGGGATACTGCTGTTGCCACACACTTTTCATACTCCTTACCACATGATCCTATTGACAGACTGAGAAGCTCTGCAGCTGTGCCTGCCATGTCCTCCTGGTCCCCTCTTGATTTTTCCACCTGTTCTAATATTTTGCAGTCTATTGTCAGGTTCCCTACTGGACCCGTTACTTCCTTCTAAGCTTTGCTAGTTGGATCCAATATTACTACAGGTGGTATTGAATTTTTTTAATACCTCTTTGCGGAAGATTGTGTTCCTTTGAGTTGGAAGCACGCTAGGGTTCTTCCACACCTAAAAAACACTAACCTAGACCCCTCAATGTTGTCAAATATTTGACCAATCTCTCTGCTACCTGTGCTCTCCAAAATTTTGGAGAAATGTGAATGTATTGTTCACATCTTATGTTGAGGCCCTGGAGTTTTTCCATCCTTCACAGTCACGATTCAGGGCCAGACACAGTATGGAATCCGCCCTCCTTGGAATCAATGAACATCTTAGATGACTCCTGGATGAGGGTGGTACAGATGCACTTATTTTATTAGACGTTAGTGCAGCCTTTAATATTGTGTCTCACTCCAGCTTGCTCAATCGTCTCTCAGTGCTGGGTTTGGAGGGAACAGCCTGGGCCTGGTTAACATTCTTTCTAAAAGACCATACATTTCAAGTCTTCTCTGACAATACCAGATCTAAACCACAACCCTTAACCTCTGGTGCTCCCCACGGCTCTGTATTAAGTCCTGTGTAATTTAACATTGACATCCGTCATTTGGCGAACGTAGTGGAGAGTTGCGGTCTGGGCCTCTACTCTTATGCAGATGACACCCCAAATTATATTTGTCTTGTCATCTGCACAGGATCACAGACCTTCTGATCTTAGCCAGGGCTTGAGTTGAGTGACTACTTGGATGAGTGCTAGCTCTTTCAAGTTTGATGGTGATAACACTTAGGTCATGGTCCTGGGTATGCATGCACAACTTTGTGGCCCTCAACATAGGCCAGACTCTTTGGGGCCTCTCCTCATTTTGCACCCAAGGGTCAAGAGCCTTGGCTTTGTTCTTGAGGAAAAAGTACTAATTAAATCTCAGGTGTCCAAGGTTACTTTCACCTGCTTTGTCATGTTAAAATGGGTGAGTAAGATTATGTGGATGATCTTCAATCTGCCCGAAGGACCTTAGTTCGAGCCCTATTTGTTTTGAGATTATATACATGGCAACATCCTATCCTTGGGAATAGATCAGTCTTCTATCAGGCATTAGCAGATGATTCTGAACTCAGCAGCCTTAATTCTCTTTCAGTTTCCTATGCACTCTTCAGTCTCACATTTTCTCTTGGAGCTGCATCCGTTCCCTGTACTTAAATGAATTCAATGTAAGGCTCTTTGCTATATGTTTAAGGTCAAGGCTAGAATAGGTCTTTGTTACATTCAAGACTTTGCAACACTTTACATCCCATTGCATTCCTTGAGGTCTTCCAACCTGTCTTTCTTTACTGTACCTAGGTTCCGTCTGGCCCGGGTGGGAGGACGTGCTTTTGCAGTGTTGGCTCAGAAACTGTGGAACTCCCTCCCTCAATCTCTCAGGGACTGTACCTCTCTGCTTGCATTCAGCAAAGGCTTAAGACATGATTCTTTTAAGTTTACAGTTTCACAGTTTGTCATGCTTAGCACCAGGAAACCCTTTTTGGGCAGCTGTGGCGTTTACAAGACTATAAATATTAATGTTCTGTAGTCAGGATTTGGAAGATTTCTAGTTTTTCATAACTTAAGACAGTTGGATGACTTTAACTTCCACTAACGTGTAAAAGATTGGGCCAATGCTTATTCTCAGAACACCAAATTCTTCTGCTGACATTCTGCATTGCGATTATTGAATGTTTGGTTTGCCTTATGCTAATCTGACTAAACGTTTTCTGCTGTTTTGGTCACTCTATGGTTATTTTGCGTCTTTGTAGCTTGTTCTTGAGAATTGCTTACATTATTGTGTGTATTAATTTGCAATAAAACCTTTTAAATTTATTTCTGACTTAGGTTTTCAGTGTGTGGCCACATTTGTTACACTCTAAATGAATTGTTGATCAATTTCATGTTTACTTCATCCTCAACCCCTGCTGTGATGCCAAGATCCGTCAACCTAGATTAGAGCATATTGAAAATGCTCCATCACCTACCTTCGGGTTGACTAAGATGTGGACCTCCTTTGTTATGCTTTCTGCCTATAAAGATTTGTTTTCTGACTATATATATTTATAAATCCTCAAACTAGAGAATGGTGCATAGTATACAGTAGAACACCTTGAAATGAATATGAGCACACATCAGCAGCCAAGGCTTCACTGCTAGAATTATACCATCCGTCCTTTTGAGGATAAATACTTTTCTTGCTTTCTATCCCTCTTAATTATAGGTCCATTAGAGAAAGTTGCAGAGACAGTATTACTGCAATCAACTACAGAGATGATGACTGTGCACATTAGCTGGGTGTTTAAGTTAGTTAGATAGGGCATGATACTTTCAGGAAAAGGTGGTTGGGTTGATGTGATGTTTGTTTCTTTGTGACATCTATGACTCCGTAGTTTTCCTTGTTTAGCTGACTGTTATGTCTAAGTGGGTGTCCCATTCTATTTTCACACATCCAGGTTTGTTTGTCTCAAAGCTCTGTGCTTGGGATCATAAGACATATTTTATCTAACAGAGGAATCACTGTGTGAACTGCACAAGTTGTGTGTTTCTGGAGGAGGTTCCAAACAAGAGTATTTGACCTTATGCAGGGGGGACATTGAGTATTCAAGCACTAAGGTGGTCATTACAATATTGGCGGTAAAAGCTGCTTACCGACGTGCAGAAGACCGCCAACACACCGCCACGGCTGTGGAATTCCGCCACAGCTATTATGACCCACATTTCGGAATCCGCCAAAATTCAGACACCCACACAAGTCCGCCACACCAAAGGTCAGTGATAAACTGGCAAAAACAAAACCTTCACCGTCACGGCAACAGAAATACACCCACACTATCACGACACACGAATCCACGCGGTGGTCTCTCAACCGCGGTATTCCATTGGCGGTACATACCGCTGCGCTCAAAATACACACACTCTTACAAAACACAGCCACATTGGACAATTCCAAATATACACACCTGATACACATACACACACCACTCCCACACACCCATTACAATATAAAAAGACACACCCACATCACCCACAAACTGCCACGACAAACAATTCCAAAAGAAGGCCAGAGAGAGAGCACCAGCAAGAACAACAGCATCCACAGGCACACAACACCATCACCCACAGAACTTCCACACACCTCACACAACACACCACTACATAGCAGCACACTTATCACCACACACTCCACCCCACACATCACCTACACCACCCCATGGCACGGCACAGACACCCCAGGTTTTCGGAGGAGGAGCTCAGGGTCATGGTGGAGGAAATCGTCCGGGTAGAGCTACAGCTATTCTGAGCACAGGTGCAGCACACCTCAATTGCAAGGAAGATGGAGCTATGGCGAAGAATAGTAGACTGGGTAAACGCAGTGGGACAGCACCCAAGAAATCGGGTGGACGTCAGGAAGAGGTGGAATGACCTATGGGGGAAGGTGCGTTCCGTGGTCTCAAGACACCACCTGGCGGTTCAGAGGACTGGCAGCGGACCCCCAAATCCTCACCCACAACTAACAACATGGGAGGAGGAGGTCTTGGTGATTCTGCATCCTGAGGGCCTCGCAGGAGTAGGTGGAGGAATGGACTCTGGTAAGACAAATCTTAATTATTACATCCCCCACCCTACCTGCATGCCATCACATACCCCTGCCCCCTCACACTCACCCCCAGCACCCCAACTCCTCACATATGTACCCAACATCACAAACCACCCATCCCAACACCAAGCCCTGCATGCAACAACAAAGCATGGACACCCATCACTAAAGCATGCCCACTGCACATACCCATACAACCCCCTAAACCTTACTCACACAAGGTCCCACACAGGAATGCAAGCACTGGGGTACACGGTCACCCACCCATTGCACACCATGACACACACAGATGTAATAACCATCCTTTTATACCCCTGCAGGACCCCTACCCAACGTTACCGGACAGGAGGGTCCACACATGTCCACACCACCAACAGAAGAGGCCCACAGTGATGACAGCACCTCTGTACAACTGGATCTAGATGACCAGCCCGGCCCATCTGGGACCTCTGGACAGTCGGTTCCCCTCACCCAGTCACAGGCCACCACAGACCTTCCCCCCTCTGGAAACACCAGCACACACCCACCCAGCGGGCCCATACCTCCGTCCCCAGGACACGTCAATCAGCTGTGTGTCCTCCACTACAGCGAACCTAGGATAACCCACTACCCCAACAACAACAGGGACCTGGGGGCAGTGGTAGTGGGCACACGGTCCAGGGGCACGGAGGCACAGGAACACAGGGGAACTGGGAGGGCTGCTGTGCGACAGGGGGCGGACATGCCAAGGGAACCCACTCTCCACGAGGCCCTCTCCTCCATCATGGGAGCATACCACCACTCCCAGGAGACGATGGCAACAGTACTGGCCAAGTTTCAGGAGACCCAGCGCCTGCAGGAGGAACAGTATGTGGATTTCAGGGAGGAACTCAGAACCATCAGCTCCACCATGGGCACCATCGTAGGGGTGCTGAAGGAAATACTCAACACCAGGAGGGACACTGTGGCACTACAAGGGGCCCCTGACACTAGCATGGACGATGAACTGCCCACCACCTCCGCTGGCGCTAGTGGACAGGACGCCCCGCCACAGGACCACTACACCAGCACCCCACCCCCTGCAGAGGGAGAACCACCCCGCATACGGTCCCTGAGATCCAGGACAAAGACAGACCACGATGCCAAGACCCTCGCCAAGAAATTAGACCACCCTGATTGTCATCCTACTGTCCCACTTTGTCACCCTGTCCATACTTAAACTGCCCCAGCTCCACTTCCTATGCCCATTTGGGCACTGCACCTGTGAGACTAATAGACTGGACTCTGCCATGGACATTCCTCCGCCATCACCCCTCACCATTTCACTACCCCCTCCAATATTGAGCACTTAAATAAACACACTTAAAGCACAAAACAATCTGGAGTCTGTCTGTGATTTCAAAATAGTGTATTAGCAATTACAGTGACAAAATGCCCTTTCAATTGTAATGTCAACATACCTATGTCACACAGCTCTAGTCCATGAGTAATCAAAGCAGATGTCACACAGTGGGACCCACATCTGTGAAATCGTAAGGGAAAGTGACAACTCAGTGACCATACACTGGGTGAAAACGACACACAGTAGAGAGGTAGTAGTGTTCAAGTACATGTAGTAGGCAGGTCTGTACTCTTACCTGTGTCTCACTGGAAATATTGCTGGATCACTGAGTCCCTGTTGTTCATGTCTTCTTCCTCTGCGTCCTCCTCTTCACTGTCCACAGGCTCCACAGCTGCAACAACACCGCCATCTGGACCATCCTCCTGCAGAAAAGGCACATAAAGGCACCTGTTGTCACAAAGCCAAGTTATGAAGCATACAGCAGGCCACGATGATCTGGCACACCTTCTTTGGTGAGTAGAATAGGGATCCACCTGTCATATGGAGGCACCTGAACCTGGCCTTCAGGAGGCCGAAGGTCCGCTCGATCACACTCCTAGTTCGCCCATGGCCCTCATTGTAGTGTTCCTCCGCCCTTGTCCTGAGATTCCTCACTGGGGTCAGTAGCCATGACAGGTTGGGGTAACCAGAGTCACCTGCAAATGGTGAGGGACAACTGTTAGACACGCACTAAGCTGGAGGGATATCCCCAGACCCAGACAACCATTCCCATTGACTTGTCTCCAGGTGCTCACCTAATAGCCACACACGGTGCCTCTGGAGTTGACCCATCACATAAGGGATGCTGCTATTCCGCAGGATGTAGGCGTCATGCACTGAGCCAGGGAACATGGCATTCACATGGGAGATGTACTGGTCTGCCAACCATACCATCTATACATTCATAGAATTATAACTCTTCCGGTTTCTGTGCACCTGTTCACTCCTGTGGGGGGGACCAAAGCCACATGGGTCCCATCAGTGGCATCTATGATGTTGGGGATGTGTCCCAGGGCATAGAAATCACCTTTCACTGTAGGCAAATCCTCCACCTGAGGGAAAATGATGTAGCTCCACATGTGTTTCAGAAGGGCAGAAAACACTCTGGACAATACGTTGGAAAACATAGGCTGGGACATCCCTGATGCTATGGCCACTGTTGTTTGAAAAGACCCACTTGCAAGGAAATGGAGCACTGACAGCACCTGCACTTGAAGGGGGACCCCTGTGGGATGGCGGATTGCTGACATCAGGTCTGCCTCCAACTGGGCACACAGTTCCTGGATTGTGGCACGGTCACGCCTGTATGTGATAATCAAATGTCGCTCCTCCATTGTCGACAGGTCCTCCACCGGTCGGTACACCGGAGGATACCACCATCTCCTCACATGACCCAGCGGAGGGTGCCTATGAAGGACAACAGCGAGCACAGAGTCAAACAACTCAGAGGCTTTGGGTTTCCCTAGGCCAGGGCGAGTTCCATAGGCAAGGCCCCTCCGTAAGGCAGGCCATGTGGCACCCCAGCCCACCTCTGTAGAGTGCCATGTACACCTAGTCATGCCCCTGTGTCATTTTACGTGTGCAGATGTCATCCATATCCTTTGTAGGCCATTTCCCAGGAATTGAACAGTGGAGCCCAAGAGCGCGGCGTAGTGCAGGGGGCTTCTGTGTCTGTCGTGTCCACCAACGGTAGCGGTAATGCATGCACTCAACATGTCTTTCTTCTGTCTCCCCCCCCTTTTTGAGGAGCAGTGGCACCGGACCACGAGTGAGCTGCATACCACATGACCCTGGAGGGCGACACTACGGAGTCTGAATTCACCAGTGGGACGGAGGGCGAGGGGAGCTCCAGGGCGGGGACAGGAGCTGACACCAGCGACACGGACTTGTCCTCTGATGGGAGCTCCCTTGTGGTGGTGGCAACATCGGTGCCCCCGCATCTACAGGTACAGCCACCACCCCCCCTACCAGCACCGCCCTCTCAGCAGCCCCTCAGCCTTTGCCCCGTGCCCGCTCACCCAGGAGGGTGGGCATCACCTTCGCCGCAGGCACCTCAGGTCCTGCCGCAGTCACCCCTGCTGCCCTCAGTGAGGAGGCCATTGACCTCCTCAGGTCCCTCACTGTTGGGCAGTCTACCATTTGGAATGCCATACAGGGTGTAGAAAGGCAGATGCAACAGACGAATGCATTCCTGGAGGGCATTCATTCTGGTCAGGCGGCCCTTCAGTGAGCTTTTCAGACTCTGGCCTCAGCACTGATGGCAGCCATTGTCCCCGTCTCCAGCCTCCCCCTCCAACTTCCTCCACCCAACCCAATCCCCTGTACCTCAGCCTATCCCAAGCACACCTACAGACCAACATGCACACACCTCAACACCCAAGGGAAGCTCAGGCAAACATAAGCACCACACATCCCACAGTCACTCACGCAAGCATCACACACATGCAGACACACCAACATCCACTGTCTCCACTGTGTCCTCCTCCTCGTCATCCCTCTCCCCCTCCCAGTCTCATCTACACTCACACCTGCATGCACTACCTCTACAGCCACTACGTCCCTCTCCAGCACACCCACCCCCACACCCTGCTCACGTGCAGTCACCACCCCCACTACCATTCACACGTCCCCTGTGTCCTCTCCCAGTGTGTCTGTGACGCCCCCTCCCAAGATACACAAACGCAAGCACACACCCACCCAACAGTCATCCACCTCACGACAGCCTCCAGCGCATGCACCTTCACCCAAAGACACCAAACGTACACCTCCTACAACCACCACCTCTTCCTCCACTCCCAAACCCCCTCCAGCTACCCGTCCCACTGTGTCAAATAATCTTTTCCTGTCCAACCTTGACCTCTTTCCCACACCTCCCCCACCCCGTCCATCTCATAGGTCCCGAACTAGCACCTCAGCCACAACATCTCCGGGACTAGTGGTGCCTGTAGTCACCGGAATCTGGAGTGCACTGGCCACCAGGGCAGCCAGGGTGGCACGGAGCCACAGCACAGACAGTCCCCCACCTGTGAAGCAACACAAGTTGGCCAGTGCCCAGCAGGAGAGGGGGAAGACTCCAGCCACCAAAGCTGCTCCCAGGGGTCCCGTTGGGAGTGTGGAGTCAGCTGTGACACCTTCCAAGGTGGGGAAGGGCCACAAGAAACCCAGCAAGTCTGGGAAGAGCAGCACTCCGGAGAAGACCGCCATCATCCCCGATGCCCAGGAGGCCACCGCCAGCATTATCCCAGCTGCCCAGGAGGCCACCGCCAGCATCAGCCCAGCTGCCCAGGAGGCCACCGCCAGCATCAGCCCAGCTGCCCAGGAGGCCACTGCCAGCACCAGCCCCGCCAGGCCATGAAGGACCGCCAGCAAAAGCCCAGCTTGGCCATGAAGGACCGCCAGAAAAAGTACTGCTGGGCCATGAAGGACCGCCAGAAAAAAACCCGCTGGGCCATGAAGGACCGCCAGCAGCTGAGACCCTGCACAGGGCACCGCCATCTCAAGCACCGCTGCACAGAGCACCGCCATCGCAAGCACCGCTGAACAGGCTCAAGCACCGCTGAACAGGGCACTGCCATCTCAAGCACCGCTGAACAGGACACCGCCGTCTCAAGCACCGCTGAACAGGGCTCAGCCATCTCAAGCACCGCTGCACAGGGCACCGCCATCTCAAGCACCACTGAACAGGGCACCGCCATCTCAAGCACCGCTGAAAAGGGCACCACCATCTCAAGCATCGCTGAACAGGCCACCGCTATCTCAAGCACCGCTGCACAGGGCACCGCCATCTCAAGCACTGCTGAACAGGGCACTGCCATCTCATGCACCGCTAGCCCATGAGCGGCAGGGGCACTGACACAACTGAGTCCGTCATGGGGTGAATGATGCACTCTGGGCACCATGCCCCCTCCAGAACCAGTGGAGACTGTCATCAACTACCTCTGTCCTTAGCAGGATGAAGCACTCTGGGCACCATGCCGCCTCCAGAACCAGTGGAGGCTGTCATCCACTACCTCTGTCCTTAGCAGGATGAAGCACTCTGGGCACCATGCCTCCTCCAGAACCAGTGGAGACTGTCTTCCACTTGTGAGACTATGGCTTTGCACTCCCCAGGATGGAACAGTGGGCAACCCACCCACTGTAGAGACTTGTGAGACTTTGGCTTTGCACTCCCCAAGATATGGCAGTGGGCAACCCACCCACTGTAGAGACTTGTGAGACTGTGGCTTTGCACTCCCTAGGATATGGCAGTGGGCAACCCACCCACTGGAGAGACTTGTGAGACTGTGGCTTTGCACTCCCCTGGATATGGCAGTGGGAAACCCACCCACTGTAGAGACTTGTGAGACTGTGGCTTTGAACTCCCAAGGATGGACCATCCTCCTGCGGAAAAGGAACATAAAGGCACCTGTTGTCGCAAAGCCAAGTTATGAAGCATACAGCAGGCCACGATAATCTGGCACACCTTCTTTGGTGAGTAGAATAGGGATCCACCTGTCATATGGAGGCACCTGAACCTGGCCTTCAGGAGGCCGAAGGTCCGCTCGATCACCCTCCTAGTTCGCCCATGGCCCTCATTGTAGCGTTCCTCTGCCCTTGTCCTGAGATTCCTCACTGGGGTCGGTAGCCATGACAGGTTGGGGTAACCAGAGTCACCTGCAAATGGTGAGGGACACCTGTTAGACACGCACTAAGCTGGAGGGATATCCCCAGACCCAGACAACCATTCCCACTGACTTGCCTCCAGGTGCTCACCTAATAGCCACACACGGTGCCTCTGGAGTTGACCCATCACATAAGGGATGCTGCTATTCCGCAGCCTTTGCCCTGTGCCCACTCACCCAGGAGGGTGGGCATCACCTTCACCGCAGGCACCTCAGGCCCTGCCCCAGTCACCCCTGCTGCCCTCAGTGAGGAGGCCATTGACCTCCTCAGGTCCCTCACTGTTGGGCAGTCTACCATTTTGAATGCCATCCAGGGTGTAGAAAGGCAGATGCAACAGACAAATGCATTCCTGGAGGGCATTCATTCTGGTCAGGCGGCCCTTCAGTGAGCTTTTCTGACTCTGGCCTCAGCACTGACGGCAGCCATTGTCCCCGTCTCCAGCCTCCCCCCTCTAACATCCTCCACCCAACCCAGACCCCTGTACCTCAGCCTATCCCAAGCACACCTACAGACCAACATGCACACACCTCAACACCCAAGGGAAGCTCAGGCAAACATAAGCACCACACATCCCACAGGCACTCACGCAAGCATCACACACATGCAGACACACCAACATCCACTGCCTCCACTGTGTCCCCCTCCTCGTCATCCCTCTCCCCCTCCGAGTCTCGTCTACACTCACACCTGCATGCACTACCTCTACAGCCACTACGTCCCTCTCCAGCACACCCACCCCCACACCCTGCTCACGTGCAGTCACCACCCCCACTACCATTCACACATCCCCTGTGTCCTCTCCCAGTGTGTCTGTGACACCCCCTCCCAAGATACACAAACGCAAGCACACACCCACCCAACAGTCATCCACCTCACGATAGCCTCCAGCACATGCACCTTCACCCGAAGACACTAAACGTACACCTCCTACAACCACCACCTCTTCCTCCACTCCCAAACCCCCTCCAGCTACCCGTCTCAGTGTGTCCAATAATCTTTTCCTGTCCAACCTTGACCTCTTTCCCACACCTCCCCC
This sequence comes from Pleurodeles waltl, assembly GCF_031143425.1. Taxonomy (NCBI): domain Eukaryota; kingdom Metazoa; phylum Chordata; class Amphibia; order Caudata; family Salamandridae; genus Pleurodeles; species Pleurodeles waltl. Next base: position 224,368,529 of record NC_090450.1, on the reverse strand, counting down.
ACCCGTCCATCTCATAGGTCCAAAACTAGCACCTCAGCCACAACATCTCCGGGACTAGTGGTGCCTGTAGTCACCGGAATCTGGAGTGCACCGGCCACCAGGGCAGCCAGTGTGGCACGGAGCCACAGCACAGACAGTCCCCCACCTGTGAAGCAACAGAAGTTGGCCAGTGCCCAGCAGGAGAGGGGGAAGACTCCAGCCACCAAAGCTGCTCCCAGGGGTCCCGTTGGGAGTGTGGAGTCAGCTGTGACACCTTCCACGGTGGGGTAGGGCCACAAGAAACCCAGCAAGTCTGGGAAGAGCAGCACTCCGGAGAAGACTGCCATCATCTCCGATGCCCAGGAGGCCACCGCCAGCATCATCCCAGCTGCCCAGGAGGCCACCGCCAGCATCAGCCCAGCTGCCCAGGAGGCCACCGCCAGCATCAGCCCAGCTGCCCAGGAGGCCACTGCCAGCACCAGCCCCGCCGGGCCATGAAGGACAGCCAGCAAAAGCCCAGCTTGGCCATGAAGGACCGTCAGAAAAAGCCCCGCTGGGCCATGAAGGACCGCCAGAAAAAGTCCTGCAGGGCCATGAAGGACCGCCAGCAGCTGAGACCCTGCACAGGGCACCGCCATCTCAAGCACCGCTGCACAGAGCACCGCCATCGCAAGCACCGCTGAACAGGCTCAAGCACCGCTGAACAGGGCACTGCCATCTCAAGCACCGCTGAACAGGGCACTGCCATCTCAAGCACCGCTGAACAGGACACCGCCGTCTCAAGCACCGCTGAACAGGGCACCGCCATCTCAAGCACCGCTGCACAGGGCACCGCCATCTCAAGCACCGCTGAACAGGGCACCGTCATCTCAAGCACCGCTGAACAGGGCACCACCATCTCAAGCACCGCTGAACAGGCCACTGCTATCTCAAGCACCGCTGCACAGGGCACTGCCATCTCAAGCACTGCTGAACAGGGCACCGCCATCTCATGCACCGCTAGCCAATGAGCGGCAGGGGCACTGACACAACTGAGTCCGTCATGGGGTGAATGATGCACTCTGGGCACCATGCCCCCTCCAGAACCAGTGGAGACTGTCATCAACTACCTCTGTCCTTAGCAGGATGAAGCACTCTGGGCACCATGCCCCCTCCAGAACCAGTGGAGGCTGTCATCCACTACCTCTGTCCTTAGCAGGATGAAGCACTCTGGGCATCATGCCCCCTCCAGAACCAGTGTAGACTGTCATCCACTACCTCTTTCCTTAGCAGGATGAAGCACTCTGGGCACCATGCCCCCTCCAGAACCCGTGGAGACTGTCTTCCACTTGTGAGACTATGGCTTTTCACTCCCCAGGATAGAACAGTGGGCAACCCACCCACTGTAGAGACTTGTGAGACTGTGGCTTTGCACTCCCCAGGATATGGCAGTGGGCAACACCACCCACTGTAGAGACTTGTGAGACTGTGGCTTTGCACTGCCCAGGAGATGGCAGTGGGCAACCGACCCACTGGAGAGACTTGTGAGACTGTGGCTTTGCACTCCCCTTGATATGGCAGTGGGCAACCCACCCACTGTAGAGACTTGTGAGACTGTGGCTTTGCACTCCCCAGGATGGAACAGTGGGCAACCCACCCACTTGTGAGACTTGTGAGACTGTGGCTTTGCACTCCCCTGGATGGAAAAGTGGGCAACCCACCCACTGTATAGACTTGAGAGACTGTGAATTTGCACTCCCCAGGATGGAACAGTGGGCAAACCACCTACTGTATGGACTTGAGAGACTGTGGCTTTGCACTCCCCAGGATTGAACAGTGGGCAAACCACCCACTGTAGAGACTTGTGAGACTGTGGCTTTGCACTCCCCAGGATATGGCAGTGGGCAACCCACCCACTTGTGAGACTTGAGAGACTGTGGCTATGCAGTCCCCAGGATTGAACAGTGGGCATGTGGCCCCCTTGTGGATTTGGCATTGTGCACTCAAGCGGCTGAGGTGACCCCCCTTTCCCTCCCCGTGAGGTGCCTATTTAGTTGCTCTATGATGCCCCTGCAGTGTTCTCTCCGTCATGGTTGGGGATCTTGTGTGGGCCTCGCCCATACCGTGTGGTCCCAGTGTTCATCGGACTTTCTTAGTGCACTACCTGGACTACTATGCTTGGTATATATTTTGTCAATGGTGTATATATATATATATATTTCTGCCTACTTGCTTTTAATATATTACAATGGTTACACATTTTCTATTGTCTTTGTATTCTTCCGGGGGGTTTGGGGGTGTAACTGTGATGTATTGATATGCATTAGTGTGTGTGTTGTAGTGGGTAAGGGTGGGGGTGTTGCGTGTATGTGTCCCTGTTTTTTGCCTCCCCCCTCCCCTGTGTCGTAGGTGCAGTACTCACTGTGGTCTTCGCCGCCGGCGTTGGTGCTCCTGGTAGAGGAGCAGGAAGACTATTGCAGGTAGAATTTGGAGTTCCAGGTACATGGCATCCTCGTACCTTGTGGGGTGTGTAGAGGTGAGCGTTTTCCCTTCGGGATTCCTGTTTCCGCCGTGTGTTAAAGTGGCTGTCTTTGTTGGCGGTTTCCGCCACGGTCGTAATTGCCATTTTTTTACCGCCTCCCTGTTGGCGGTCTTACTGCCACTTTAACACCGACCGCCAGGGTTGTAATGACCACCTAAGTCTTCAAGTATTTCAAAGTAAGACTTTATTTTACATTTAACGAAAAAGGTAAAGGAAGGAGGTGTTCTCTACTACTTAGCTGATCAAAGTGGTAAATGGTTATTTAGCATCAAATATCACTAAATTTGGCTAACCTACATGTCGCATTGTAGGAACTACCCCAATGACTGGCCACTGAAATGGCAACTCTGGTGGTCATGGTGACCTGAGAAACAGCACCCCTTCCTTTTACTATTTGAAACAAGGTCCTCCATCATTTGACTACTTGCCATTTAAATGTGGTGTTCCTCATAGGTCAGCACTACGGACCTGTTACTCTCTGTAAAACAAGGCTGCTTACAGGTGTTAGTGGATTGAAATAGCTAAAATATGCAGCCAATGAGCAAATACAAATGCAGAGAAATCAGTCAGGTGGCAATGCCTCCCCCTTGGGAACTATAAATAAAAAAAACTGTCCATCAGCATGTAGTGAGACCACATGGAACGAAACGAGTAAACAAAGAGAAAAATACTGATGTGCTCTCTTCTCTCATTGAATGGGCAGATTGACTAGGGATTTGCACCCATTTTAGCTCCTACATTTTAAAACCGGATGGTGTTTGAAGATACAGTTCTCATTGATACCTGTTGGAAATAGCCTTCTCTGCAGTCACTCACAACCTTTTTTGCCTTTTACCTCCACTTTTGCTGAATTCCTTTTTGTTGGTTTTAGGATTCTGTGCACTTTACTGATGCTAAACCAGTGCTAAACTGCTAGCACTAAGTGCCTATAACATGGTTTGATTGGTAAATACCAAATTGGCATATTTAATTTACTTATAAGTCCCTACTAAAGTGTACTACATATACCAAGGGCCTGAAAAAGGAAATGCTACTAGTGGGCCTGCAGCAGTGCTTGTGCCACCCCCTAATGTAGCACTTTAAAACTTTTCTCAGGCCTGCCATTGCAGCCAGCCTGCATTGTTACACTGCTATGTTGACTTGGCATTTAACACCTCTTGCCAAGCTAAAAATCCCTGTTATTCCACATAAGTCACCTTATAGGCCTCGGTAGACCATAGGGCAGGGTGTTGTGAATTTAAAAAGAAGGTCATGTACTTTTAGGTTTTACATGTCCTGGATGTAAAAAACTCCCAAATTTGTTTTTCACTACTGTGAGACTTACCTCTTTCATAGGATAACATTTGGGATTCCTTATTACATTTAATAAGCTATAATTCCTGATCGAGAGGGGGTAGATCTATCATGTTTAGTACCTATGGAATTGTCATGATAAATTGTTTCTAATGGTAAAGTCATATTTATTGTTACAATTTTGAAAATGCCACTTTTAGAAAGTTGGCATTTTCTTGCATTCAGCCCTGTGTGCCTGCATCCTGTCTCCAATACACATCTGCTGTGGATGACCATTGGGCCATGTGCATTCCCTCTAGGCATCCATGCACAAATAAAGCTTAGGTGTGACTGATGGGCCAATCACACATCCTAATGGGCCATCCTGGGCAGGATGGGAGGGAGGGGAAGGGCATAGTCTCACACTTCTACCTGGATAGGCTGTGTCCTGTCCACACACAAAGGACTGCCTAACCCCCTGTAATGAGTCTGGAGTCAGGGCAGGAAAGAAGGACCTCTGTGTACTTCAAATCCCTTCTTTGAAGTCTCCCCCACTTCAAGGACACCACTGGGTATAAGAACTAGACTTCTGACCCTACCAACTTCTACCTACTAGACACTTCTGGATCTGTGGATAATTTGCCAGGAAGAAGGACTGTAGTGCCTTTGAAGGACTACCACTCTACTGGACTGCTGCTCTGGAAAAACTGCTTTCCTGTTATGCTGGCCTGCTACCTGCTGCCCTCCTTCCCTGGGTGAGAAGGTCTGGACCCAAATCACTTGAACCAAACACCCAAACTGACTCCAGGGGCTAGCCAACTGGTCTACTGTTTTCTGAAGTCTTAGAGACATAAACAACTTCAACTTACCTGCTACACCACATGGACTCTGCCAATGGTGTAGCGTCTTCCTCAACCTGGGTACCCAACAATGAGCACTTGATCTACTTTTTTAGAGACAATGGCCCTCATTATGACTGTGGTGGTAAAAACCACCTACCGCCACGTCGATGGCCACCAAAAGACTGTCGCCGCGACTACCAGCCATCCACCATTTTATGACCATAGCCGGAATTCCGCTAGAAGGATGGCTGAATTCCGGCTGCGGTCATTGCAGCAGATGGCAGTAAGGTGGGGCTGCTGCCAGCAGCAGCACCACGCCAGTAGACCGCCACAGACCGTATCCTGACCCCTGAAATCAGGTAAGTTGGGTGCTCTGACAGGGGAGGGGATGAGGGGGTTGTGTGTGGGTGTGTGTGTGTGTATGTTTGTGTGTGCGTGAATGCGGGTGTGCGTTGCGTGTGGTATTAGTGTGCATGTTTGGATGTGTGAGTGCGTGTATTGTGTGGATGTGTGTGTGCTTGTATGTATGTCAGTGTGTTTGGATGTGTGTGGGAATGGATGTATGCATGAGTGGGTGCATGTGGGTATGAGTGTGTGTATGAGTGTGTGTGATGGTGCGTGAAGGTGCGTGTATGTTGGGGTGGGTCTGGAGAGGGAGAAAGGGTGGGGGGAATCGGGGGAGGGGCGGGCAAGACCCCTATCAGTGACAGGGAAGAAATTCCCTGTCACTGATAGTGCCTACCACCATGGTTTTCGTGGCGTAAGGAGGCCATGAAAACCATGGTGGCAGGCGGGGTCATAATCCCGCAGTGGGACAGTGACGCCCGCCTGGCTGGAGACTGAAGCCTCCAGCCCGACGGGTGTTACTGCCATGGCAGACTGAGTGGTACATTGGCAGTTTGGCTTGAACCAACCCGCCAATGTCATACTTTGGGGAACGGTACCGCCAGCCTGTTGGCAGTAATCTTCTCCAAAATACTGCTGTCTGCCAGGGTCCTAATGAGGGCAAATGTCTTTTGCAAGGTGCCTCTTATCTGAATAGGTCTTCATCTTCTTTATGCAATCCAACTCTTTTGAATTGGTTTCTTCCTAAGTTCTTGATCTCATGTTGGTCTATTGAGGTAACATGGTTGTCATTTCTCTCCCAAACTTCAACATTGCAGGGCTTTATCCGGTGGTCGAGTGAGAAGTTGAATGGAAATCTCGTAATGTGGAATTCAAAACTGTCTTGAGGTTGAGCTTTTCTAATGCAGCACGCTAAACAGCTTTCTTTAATGTACACGTGAAACATTCAACAAGGCCATTAGCCTGTGGCCAAAGAGGTTGTGCTCTTCTGCTGTTCTACATTCAGCAGATTGTGAAAGTCTCTGAATTCTTGACTAAAATCACAGGGATGCCCAATGTCACAAAGATTCCTTCTAACCACCCAATGACTTGTTCCTGAGGGATTAATGAGAGATCTTCTACTAATGGAAAACTTGAGTATTAATCCACAATCACCATTCGTTGATGTCCATTGTCAAGTGGACCAGAAACGTTAACAGCAATCCTTTCCCATGCATGCTTTGGTAACTCTGACATGTTTAAGGGGTGTTAGGTGGTTTTTCAATGACAGGCAGTTCCATAGATGACAGGCCTTTAATTCGCTTTTATCTCGCACTTTGAGATGAGGAACATAAACTCAATCTCGAAGAGTTCACTTTGTGGCAACGATTGCACCACTTCCTTTATGAGCAAAATGAATTATTTTTTGTTGCAGACTCTCAGCATAATGCCTTCATGTGTCACAGACAGTTCATATTCTGGTATTCATTGTCACTCTTAAAAGGTTGAGTACATTGATTCCATGACTGATGGATGTCTTTTAGATATAACATGCCACTTTCTTGACCCATGGCAGTGACAATTTGTTCCCTAGAAATGGCAGCAGGTGTGTTTGATCCCACGATGAAATTTAGGTAGGTTTCAGCTGTCTTAAATGAGTTAACTTGACATTCAATAGGCAGTCTGGAGAAGTAGTCAGCAGGGTTTTGAGCCTTCCCTGTACAATGCACAATTTTCTAGTTGTACTCTTGTAATCGTAGACCCCCTGTCTAATTTTTGGAGGCATCTTGGCTTTTAGATTGCCAAAGATGGTCAGCAATGCTTGATGATCTGTCACAAGTGTAAAAGGTTTTCTGTATAGGAACACATGGAAATGTTTACAAGCCCACACTACTGCAAGACTTTCTTTTTCAGGTTGTGAATAGGTACATTCAGTCTGTGACAGACTCTACTTGCATGTGCCACAGTATGTCTTTGAGCATTTGGGTGCACAATTTGCTGTTCAAGGATTGTGCCTAACCCGACTGGGCTAGCATCACAAACAACTTTTCTATGTAGCTTGGGATCAAAATAAGCCATTTCAGCAGAATTTTCAATAGCTTGTTTGATCTCTTAAAACTTTACTTGCATGCATGTGACCAGTGAAATGAAACATTTGTTTTCGTAAACTCTTTCAATGAAGCAGTTACAGTGGCAATGTCTTGTATGTATTGGGACAAGTAAAGGGCCATGCTGTGGAATTTGCGTAACATGGAAACATCTTGTGGGGCTAGCAGTTGACAGCGCTAGCCCTTCCGCTGTATCTGGTGTCATGCCCCCCATCAGAAAAAATATGGCCAAAGAATTTGACCTTTGTCTTATTGAATTCAAATTTCTCAGCATTCAGCACTAAGCTTGCATCAACAAGTAAACACTCTTGTCTGGAAGCTTTATAATGTTCCTTCTGTGTAGCTCCAAAAACTAAGATGTCATTCCTATATTTGAAAGCATTCACGACAGGCTGTATTGTCGCATAGGCTCTCATTATTCTAATGAGATTTCTGGATTTGTGGGCAGAATCACTTGCTTTTTGGGGGACGGAGTCTGGCCCACTACAGGTGACACCTGTCAGCCTAATCCTGGTTTTGGTCCGGCTACCTAGCAGTGACTCATCTCTACCCAAGAGCAGGGATGATGGAGCAGCCGAGCGCATGACACAATTGATTCCTCAGGGAAATTGTGGTCACTCAGATCGCATCCGTTTCTCTCATTTACATTAGTCTCACATATACAAGGACAATCAGAGGCAGTATATATTTCAATAAGGTTCTAATGAAGCAACTGCATCTAGCATGATAGGATTAGAATTGTGACAAGGAGAGTGAAGCAAAAAAATAAATGCTACCATATTGTTACTAAAAATATTTAAAATAAATCCTACCTAGGGCATGTTAGGGCACAGCATGTTAAGCTCTATTTCTGCCCTTCAGGTTACCCTAGGAAGACATCATCCCTCATACCTGAACAAGAGGTCTGTAGTCTAAATTAGCAGCTGTAGCGAAGCGTTCAGCAATCAGAATACAGTCGTGGCCATCTGGATGGAATCTCCCTGTCACGTGTATGGACAGAGAAGTGTTTTTTATAATAAAACAGCTGATGTTTTTAGAAAATGTCCCTACGTAAGGATGTGTATGTTTCCATGAACACTGGAGACAATGGGATCATTATGACCCTGGCGGAAGGAGGAGAATCGGCGGTAAGACCGCCAACAGGCTGGCGGTCTCTTTTTTTGTCTTATGACCATGGCGGTTACCACCATGGTCATCCGCCACTTCTCTGTTCCGCCCGCCAGGGCGGAGACGACCGCCGGGCTGGAGACCTGGGTCTATACCACATGCGGTATTTTGACCCGACTTACCGCCGTGGATTTCGTGCGGTTGGAACCGCCATGAAATCCATGGCGGTAAGCACTATCAGCGCCAGGGAATTCCTTCCCTGGCACTGATAGGGGTCTCACACCCCCCCACCCCCACCCTCACCCCCACCCCGACTCCCTCCCCTACACCCCCCACCACCCCTGCCACCCCCAAAGGTGGCAGGGCCCCCCTCCCCACCCCGACCCCCAACATCACAGAACTCACACACACACAACACGCACGCAGGCACCACCAACACACGCACACACACCGACATACATGCCTACATCCACACACACAGTCAGACACGCACACCCACATACAAACATACACGCACACATCCATACAGACGTACCCACAGACATACACGCACTCATTCCCAAAACACGCGACACCCCCGCAAGCATACACGCACTCACACACCCCCTCTACATACACAGATGCACACCCCCATGCACCCACACAACACACAACACCCCCTCACCCCCTCCCCTAACGGACGATCGACTTACCTGTTCCGTCGATCCTCTGGGAGAGGACGGGAGCCATGGGGGCTGCTCCACCGACACCACACCGCCAACAGAACACCGCCACGCCGAATCACAGGACGTGATTCGGTGGGCAGTGTTCTGTTGGCGTGGCGGTGGAGCAACCTCCACTTCCCCGCCGCCCGTCAGTATGGCTGTTGGCGGCTCTCCTTCGGAAAAAGGGCGGAGAGCAGCCAACAGTCATAATATGCCAAGCGGCAAACCGCCACTACTCTTGTAAAAAGACCGCCGAGGTTGTAATGACCACCAACGTGTTACCACCTTTACCGGCAACCTATCTTACTGCAGCCTTGAGAAAAGCACAGAGTGAAAGAAATGTCTTCTTTAAGAATGCAGTGATGACCTAGGCAAAGTACAGCTAGATAGAGAGAAATAAAACAAGACCGCAAATGTGGCTATTGTTAAAATAATAAACAAAGATGAATAACGTATGTCTAGGTTAAAGTGCACAGCTGCAGGCCTAGTTCACTAAAATAATATGTATGAAGCTATAACTAAAATGGCTACAAAACAGTATGACACGTCTAAAAACATCTTGAAATATCTCTGCAGCTGATGACACAGTGAAACTGAGAGCCTGATTTAAGAAACGTGTAGCTGCACCCAGTGCACCACCACGTTTCTTGCGCCCCTTGGCGACCCCTAAAGATACAGCACACCATAGCGGTAGCTAGGGAGCTAGCAACATTTGTTAAGCTAGTTCGGAGCTTTGCAGGATTAGTGTAAAAAATGGTGATGCCAATCCTGCAAAGCCCACTGGGGCCCATCGTAAACAATGGTGTGCTTCCTTTTACTGCCTGATTTTTTGCACCATCTTTTCACCCTCCTCCCCTTGGTGGAATGCCCTTTTTGCATCACCTCTGATATAATTGTGGTTTCAGAGACAATGGACAGTGTTAGCTATGAACGCTTGCCCAATAATGTGGAACGGATACATTTGAATTTTGAGGCCCTGGATGGAAGTTTTGGTGAGTAGAGTGGTTAACTTGGGATGGCTGCCTCTTGGGATCCGATGGGACCCATTTATGGTGGTATATGTTCGGCACTATTCTTCTGTAGGCCATGGGAATGACATACGGGGTTAAGGTCAAGAGAATGTCAGCTGGCTAGTTGAGACATTGCTCATAGAAGCAAGCCAAATTAACAGATGAAACAGGACCAAGATCAAAGTGGTGAAAAGGTTATATAAAAAAGAAACACTATTTAGAATGCGATGGATACGTCCACTTTTCACTTTTAACTTTGATAAAAGTTACGTACGTGATATACAACTCATACTGAAAGAACAAAGGGAACAAGTGGAAAAAGAAAGCGATACTGTTGAAATAAATAGTGGAGCATCCAAACAAACACAAATGATTTAAAATTCATCATGAAAAGTGTGTGCCTTGCTAAACTAGGAAGAGGTTTGCATGAAATATTTAGGTTCCCTTTGGCTTTTCATTTAACACAAAGAACTGTATTATTATGCCAAGAAATACTTCCAAATTTACGCCATCACCTCTACCATCCATTTCTAGGGCATTGTGAAAATTAACATTTTAAAATGAATGGATTGAAAAATGTATACATTTAGGTACATTTCCCTGTTTGTAATTCCTTTACTTAACATGCTTGAGTTACTGCTAGTTTTCAGATGATAGTATTTCAAAAGATCGATGAATAAGAAGAGAAACTTCAGAAAAGCCAAAGGAATAGTGCTGGGGGATTTGCAGATTAACTGTTGCAAATTCCATGTTAATTTAATTGCTTTCTTTCTTTAACGGGGTTAAGAAGGGCACGCAAATATCTTCGAAAGGGTTCGAAGCCATTAAACACATAATGTAGCTGTTAATAATGTGGGTAGGGTTAAGGGATTAAGGGGCATATTTACAAGGAACTGACACATCGCCTGCGATGTGCCAGTTTCCTTGCATCGCCCTGCGCGCCACTGAAGACACCACGGCAGCGCTGTATTTACAATACAGCGGTCAATGGCGCACGTTAGAACAACAGCTGAGAACAGATGACGCTATTGTGGCGCTTTGCTGGGCTAGTGCCACAAATGTTGCCGCTAGTCCAGCAAAGCACAGGGAGGCCCATAGGTTAATGCATTAGGGTCACTTTAACGCCTGCCCTGGGCAAGCGTTAAAAAATGATGCTACAATGGCACAGTGAAATCTTGTAAATTTCACTGTACCATATTTTGGGCCTCCCTGAAGGGGAATGCCCCTCTTGCATACATTGGGGCAGATTTAAGAAAAGTGGTGTTGCACCTAGTGCAGCGCCATTTTCCTTGAGCCCCTTAGCGCCCCACCCAAGCCACCATGTGTCCGCCACATTTAAAATACTGCACACCATGGCGCAGGGTAGGGGGCAATTGCGTCATTTTTTTTTTACGCTATTGATGTACTCTGCAGGAGTAGCGCCAACATTTTACATAGGGTCCCAATATAAATAATGGAAGCTCTGAGCAGGCATTAAAAGTGCCAAAAAAATTGGCACAAGGAAATTTCTTAGATTGCCTTGCGCCATTTTTTCAGCCCCCTAACAGGGGAACTCCCCTGTGCATACATTATGCCTGCTGCAGGCATAATGTGGTGCAAGGGTTTACAAAGTGGTGTAATGCATGCATTGCCCCACTTTGTAAATATGTGGGAAAATGCTACTTTAGCGCCACCTTAGCTTCAATAAATGAAGCTATGGCGGCACTAAGGTGGCGCTAGGGGCTCTTAAATCTGTCCCAATAAACCTGGTGTAGGTATAATGTGGCGCAAAGGGTTACAAAGCGGTGCAGTGCTTGCTTGGCCCCACTTTGGAAATATGGCGAGGGGTGGGGGACTGGCTAGCAGCACCTTAGTGTAAAAAGTGTTAAAAAAATGATGATAAAGCAGTGCTAGGGACTATTAAATTTGCACCTGAGTCCCCAATTTATAAAAATATCTTTAAAAGTGTGTGTGTCCCAGGTGGGCACTGGAGCACCCAAACACATTTTAAAAAGATAGAAATAAAGAGTGATAAACGAGTGGCAAGAGCTGCTTAATTACTATTCACTGCTCCTGCAAAGAGCCCAACAAGGAGTATCCTATAAAGCACTGTGAGTTCCATTCATTCATATTTTTATTATCCTGATGGTGCTCCCAGAAGGGACAGGAACACCACAAAGCATTTCTAAACTGTTCTGGAGTGCTGCAGGGAGCACAGCAATCCCCCATGAAAATTAAAAACACAGTAATTTTCCTGGATCACTGAATCCATTACCCCAGGAGAGCTTACCATATTTGTTTAAAGCAGGAGCTGCACACTCTAAAGTTGGAGTGCAGGGTCCTCTTGTGGTTGGTTCTATGACTGTACTTTATGGTCTGAGAAATGTTTAAAAAAGACTCAAAGAAATGTTTAGTGTTTTCATTTAAAAATGTTTTATTAAAAAAACATGTTGTCACAACCACTATTATAAAACATTGCACTGTGGGAATTAATAAAATATACATTGATATTGGTGATTATTTACAGTCAAAAAGCCCTCTCTATACAGTATATGTTGATCTGCTGACCCCTTGATAAATCCACTAGCCACCTGCTTTTTACATTTTGATGTTCTGACCCTTTGACAAAGTCAGTAGGTCTGCCTTACTTAAAATTACTCTCAACCCCACACAACACATGTCTGAAGGCCGTGCGTGACAGGGAAGTTGGATGCTCTTAAGGGGTTTGGCGCAGTACGTGGCTGGAGGCCAGACCCTGTGCCGAACCCCACGCACTTCAATGTAGACATCTTACTTTACATTAAAACCATTGAAATCTATTGGGAAAACCAAAGGTTTAAGTAATGTTAATGTAAGGTGAAAATAACAGTTAAAACATATAATTTTAATGAACCAAACCACTGAAATTCACTAGTTATCTCAGGTAACTATAACTTGTGTCCTCAAGTAACTATGACATGTGCCCTTATTACCCAACATCTAAAACTACATCATTGATGACAACACTGTGCATGAGGGGAGAGTGAGTTATAATAATTTTAGAGCACACATTATAATTACTCAAGATAATTATAAATGGCGATCTCCAGTGGTTTTGTTAGTTTAAAATGTTATGTTTTAACTGAAATTTTCACCTAACTATAATGTCCCTTTAGCATTTGTTTTTTTCAGTAAATATATATGTAAAAATCAAAGCTTAAAGTAAAATTAGAGTTAGTATGTCAGTGATAAAAATAACATTTTGAAATAAAAAACACAGAACTTCACCAACGCTAACTATAACTTGCGACCCCACCATGCACTGCTTATGACCTCACATATGACCACTCATGACATATTCTATGACATAATTTATACCATCACTGATGACATCTCAAATAACATAATTGATGGTACCACTGATGACATCACTGATGAGATCACTGATTACTTCATGCAATGAGTGTGCTAGTTTGTTTTACAGTTTACATAGTGGGGGGTAAGTACCACATTACTTGGCTACCTAATTTTGTACAGCCTTGGTCCAGCTAATGGGTGTAAGTGTTTACAAAATACATCTGGTGCTAATGCACCATAGGTGTGTAGAGGTGTTGAGCACATTAGAAATCTTTATATTCAGGAGTAACTCTGTGTGCAGGTGACAGATGACATGTGTTCATTATGTTCCACACAAGTTTTTTGGTTCTGCAGAAAAAGCTTTCAACAGAAATAAGAGTCTACGTAGTACATACTAACTTTTGTAAGCAGCTATCAGTTACTAGACATAATTGTGTCAGAATGACAATTTCCACATAACCTAGAAGTCTATGTGCCCTAGGCACTAACCTGTATACCTGTGCTTGTTTTGCTTGAGAAGATGGGTTGTCTGTAAACTTTTCACTACAGTATAAAGGGTGCATGTAGGATGTTTAACACCTTGAGATCTTGGATATTTCTACCTAACTATAATGTCCCTTTATCATTTGTTTTTGTCAGTAAATATATATAATATATATATATGTAAAAACCAAAGCTTAAAGTAACTTTAGAGTTAATATGTCATTGATAACATTAACATTTTGAAATAAAAAAACACAGAAATTCACCAGGGCTAACTATAAGTGCTTATGACCTCACATAGGACATCGCTCATGACATGTTCTATGACAAAGTTTATGACATCACTGATGACATCTTATCAGCCACAGTGTCTTTTTTTAGCACTGTTGCAGAGAGTGTACACTGTACTTTGTGGATAATTATAGTACTCTGTGGTGTGTTTTTTTTTCCATAGAGTAAGCACTGTTTACAGTACCCAGTTCTCTATCAATATCAATTTCATTTCTAAATGTAGGTTCAGGAGTTTCAGGTGTTTAATACAGGTAAAAGTGGGCCGTAGTAATCATTTGTTTTAGAAATTATATTCACAATTTTTAGGAAGTTGTCTTTCTCTGAACAGTTGTATATAGATTGAATACTCCTACTCAAGGAGGATTTCCTATGTATCTGGGGTTGATTGATAATGTGAACTATGCTAGCTGGAAAATGTACGGTATAGGCTCAATGTTGCACATAATGCATGCTTTCTCCACCTAAGGAAGTTGTATCTGTGATGGCAGTAATGATGGCTGATATTCTTCTAAGCTATTTTGTACTTACAGTCTGGCCTCTAATGCCATGGTAATTTATAAACCAATATGTGGGAAAATGAAGCTTGGATGATGTCATCAATGATGTAATTTCACATGTCATCAGCGATGTCACAAATGATGTAATAGAACATGTTAAAAGTGATGTCATATGTGAGGTCAAAAGCAGTGCATGGCCGGGGCACAATTTATACTTAGTGCTGCTAACTATAACTGGTTACTTTCTGAGTGATTTTTTGTTCAAAACGTTAATGTTATCACCGACATGCTTCCTAACTATAACATTACTTTAACCCTTGGTTGTTTTCAGTGAATTTCTATTTTTTTAAAGAAACAAAAACAGATCCTTTTATCACACCTAACAATAACATTACTTTAACCATTGTTTTCAGTGAATTACTAGTTTTTTTAACATAAAGTAATATTTAATTACCACATGTAAATGCAATCCCCTGCTGCAGGTGGCTTTCTGCCATGCGCAGCAGAGGTTTGGCTGCAGACCTGCAGCCAACACCCAAAGTACAGCCAACGCCTTTGGCCATGCACATTGGGAGTTGGTCATGGGGCCTGGTCCTAGGGATTCCATCCCTCCAGGGCCATTTTTAAATTTAATTTAAGGGGATGGGTCCATGCAGCCCCTCTTCCTGCACCATTCGCGGCCCTGGGGACCCCCATCCCCCGGGGCCATTTATTTAAATAATGTGGATGGGAAATGTGGTCTGCCCCCCCCCAAGCTTTGCTAGGCCATGAGGACTCCATCCCCCAGAGCCATGGTTTAAAATAAAGAGGAGGGACATGAATGGTCCCCCTCCATACTCCAATTTAGATATCAGGGACCCCATCTCATGGGGCCTGGTGCACTTTTCATGGGGATAGGGGCATGCAGCACCCCCAAGGATAATTTCGGCCCCAGGGACCCTATCCCACTGGTCCCAGCATATTTTACAGAGGAAGGGGGCATGCAGACCTCCTCCCTGGTCCAATTTAGGGTCCAGTACACTATCTCCCAGGGCTTGGCACATTTTACAGGGGGTATCCAGCCCCCCTCCCCAGCTTGATTTTTTTCCAAGATCCCAAACCCAGGGTCCCAGCTTTATTATTAGAGAGAGGGGCATGCAACCTTCCCTCCCAGGCCCATTTTGGCCCAGGGGACATTCCCCAAGTGCTTCCCATGCTTGGTTGGGGGAGACATACCCACCCAGATCAATTTCAGCCCCAGGGACCACATCTCCTGGTGGCAAGTGCAATTAATATGGGGAAGGAGACAAGCTACCATTCTCCCGAGGCTGAACATGGCCCCAGGGACCTCATCCCACAGGCACATAGCAAAAAAAGGTAGATACCCACCCAGGGCACTCACCATAGTGTTGTTAGAGGTCAAGGGGTGGACCCCAAGGACCCCTGCAATCCCAGCTCCACACATCCAGCGGGAGCCAGCATTGCTCGAGCACACAAGGAGCAGCTTCTAATGCTGCTCCCTGCAGGCAGGAGCAGTATTTGGACATGTTTCTCTGCCCGCATCACTGCAGGCAGGGAAACAGATATAAAGCCCGCTTGCAGTGGGCTGGGACTTTTTTGAAGCTCCAGCCTGCTGGGATCGGACTTGGGCCCTGGTTTATACTTTTTGCAGCAAAACTGCGCTGTCGCAGTTTTGTGTCAAAAAGGTTAGCGCTGACTAGCGTTATTTTTTAACGCCACTCGGGCGCAAAATTTATACTATGACGCTGGGTGGCTCTAAAAAAAGTTTAGAGTAATTTTTCCCGACATTAACCATTGCACCTTGTCGTAAGGCAAAATGACGGTACCGGAGGAAAAATTACTCTAATCCGGTTTACGACATGTAAACATGTCGCAAAACGGAAGTGCACCATTTTTGCCCGCAACAGCATCAAAAACAGATGCTAACGGAGAGTACTGTGAAAAGGAGCACCAAAATGGTTCTAGGAAGCCAGGAGAGACCCCAGAGAGACCTCATTCATTCAGGAACCAGCCAGGAGGACCCAGACAAGACTCAGGGGAGGGAGAAGAAAAAGAGGAAGTGTTGTTTCAGCACAGAGGAGTATGAAATGCTGGTGAGAGAGGTGACGGAGCACCAACATCAACTCTTCGTCATCTCTAAATTGCCAATTGGAAGGAGAGAGGCAATCTGGCAGCAGATTGTGGATAAGATCAACAGTGTGGCAGAGGTCAGGAGACCTGTGACTGAGTGCAAGAAACGCTGGCATGACTGCAAGAGAAGGACAAAGGAAAAATTGCATGGAGCATGAAGGCAGCACTGCAAACTGGAGGTGGGAGTCCTGCACCGCAAGAGGACTTCGATGAGATGGAGGAGATGGTTGCATCGGTCATCCCGGAGGAAATCGTCACAGGACTACAAGTACAGGACAGCGCAGAATACCAGGAAACACCACAAATGCAGGGTAAGTTGCATGGGAGAAATATATGCGTAAATGTCAAGTGCACATAGGACTCACATAATGTATGTCAAAAGGAGCGCAGAGGGACACCATGCACATTAATCATGTTGCACCATGCCAACGTAAGCTACACATGTACCTACGTCTTGGTAGTGCCATGTACCATTGACACATACACAACCTGGACATATTTAGAACACCAAGCCTAAATACCTACATGTACAAATGTAGGACATGGGATTGGATGGCATTTATAATCACTGTGCCATCACAATATCCCTTGCATGTAGTCACATCAACACCACTAACACAACCAAGACCTCAGAGACCAGGTAGCCAGTCAACACAATTCCTGGAGTTATTTCATAGTGGTGTCCCTTGCAGTAACACCTTGCCTCATTGCCAAAACGCATGTGTGCTGCATCTCACAGCACACAAGTCTTTGCAACTGTCCCAACAGTACCTAGGCATGGTGGGGAAGCCACCACACTGCACATAGACAACACATTCACACGAGGCAGCCATCCCTACATCATGCAGTCAGGGTGTCCCATGGGTGCATGGAACAAATACCTTAACAGGCGCTGGGGGAATAGCAGGCTGAACTGATATCATTGGTAACATGCCACTACCCAGACCGACTAAACTGAAGTTGTGTTGAATCACACATCTTGATGCTAAACTGAATCCAGCCACCACAGAAAATATGTACCAGAGATAGCAAACAGTAGGTCACAACAGTCACAGGCTGAGCCCACAACTATTCTGACACAACCATGTCAGACACATGGGAATGGGGAAATAAACACACACATACAACACATGGGGTATGGCTGTGAGCTTAATGGTGAATAATTCCACATGAACAGGTGGGGGATGGTGCATGGGCAAGCTCAGTGTTGGCAAGACTGCCAGTGCAGTGTACGCTTTGCACTTGGCAGTATGAGTGACACTTTGAAATGGCATCTGGAAATCTGTCTGCACACTGTAGCTCTGTGGGGCACTTGGTAAACATGTTTGATGGATCAAATAGAGTCAGTGCCAGTTTTTGCCTCCAGTGGGTGTAACAGTACACCCTTCACTCAGCCTTGCAAATCAGGTAGTGGAAAGGGCAAAGGGCCAAGGTATGGGACCCCCTGCACTGCCCATGCCAAGTGCACAGGCTGTGCAGGGGCTCGCAGGGGCACACCACATCACCAAAAACCATTTCATGGAGGTTACACCGCCATGCAAAGGCTAGTGGAAATCCGGAAACAGACCAGGAGGGTAGTGTTGAAAAGTTTCTGGTAACCTGCCATGTCCAGGCCATTGGCCCATAGGTCATTCCACACTGACAACAGTTGCCACTACCACCTGTGCTTTTGGGGTGGTTGTTGGAAAATGGGTTATTGGTAGGGCAGGTAGGTACCTACACCTAGCAACAAGCCACTAACCTCCACATAGGTACAGTTAGGTCTCAGTAAATTAATCCCAGCTCTACCCTTGGTAGCTTGGCATCGAGCGTCAAGGCTTAACTTAGGAGACAAAGTGTAAAGCATTCAAATATCCAAAACAGTAATTAAATAAAACACAGGAAACAGTTTAAAAATCCAAAACCAATTTATAAAAATAGCTTATATTTTTATCTTTAAAATGACACAAAAACGATTAAAATCGGTTCAGGGGAACCGGAGATATGAATTTTTAAAGTATTATTATTTTCTAGCGCTTAGAAACAAAAAGCACCAATCGGGTCATCTGGTTGCACCAGGACCGGGGCAAAGTCAAACTTTCAGGCCGACCGCGATGGAGCCCTGCTCGGCTACAAGTCGCGGGAGGCCTCGGTTAAAAAGTTACCTTCTGACTTAGTCTCTTTTTTGATGTTTTTCTTCCCCGGGACGAACCTGCCAGTTGAATCCGACCTCCTGGAGCCCTTGTCCGGATACGCGAAGTCGGTTTCCTCGGTGGTGATTTTTACCTTCGGACTTAGTCGTTTTTTCGAGATGAAAATCCTTCGACCGGGGTAAACCTGGATCTTGATCCGACGTCCGTGGAGCCCTTCTCGGATACGATGGCTGGGAGGTCCCGGTCAACTTTTTACCTTCGGACTTAGTCTCTTTTTTGGATGTTTTTCTTTACCGGGACGAACCACGAAGTCAGGCCGGGTCGCGGTTGAGGCAAGCCGGCTGGAATTTCCGCGTCGGGTCGGTCACTTTATGGAGCTTTTTTTCAAATATTCTCCAATCTTTTCCAAACTTCTGGGGCTTCACCCAGATGTTCTTTTAAGGTTCTTTTGGGGTCCACAGCTCACCCCAAGGGTCCAGAAGTTCTGTGATGGTCCTTGGGAAGTGCAGACTTCAACTCCCAGAATGCACCTGGCGCAAACTCCTTTTTGGCCACTGGACAGTGGTCAGCTGGTCGCTTTCTTCAGGAGTTGGTGCAGGGGACTCTGGTTTAGCAATTTTTCACCTGTAGCAAACAGGGAGTCCCTCCTTGAACCAGTTGAAGCCAGGCAAAGTCCTTCTTGTGGTGAAGCCCAAGTGTGCAGCTGGTGCAGTCCTTCTGAGTGCAGGGTCCAGGTGCAGGCCAGGGGTCCAGCAGGGCAGTCCTTCTTCTTCTTTAGTTCCTTTCTTGTTGAATTCTGGAGGGGATCTGAGGCGTGGGTGCAGGTCTGCCAGTTTTATCCTTGCTCCTGGGTGAAAAGCAGGGGGGCCCTGGTTCTCCAATCAGGGACAGGGTCGTCCCCCTGTGATGACCACTTCCTGGGAAGTGTGGCAAAAATCCATCCCAGAAGGCAACAGTCTCTAAAAATCCAACATGGATGAATCTGATTTTTGGAGGTTACATCTGGCTGAGCCCACCCACTGGTGTGGCTAAAAATCATAAACACACCCCTCTCCTGCCCTCTCCTAATCTAATCAAGGGGGCACCTAATTGTCTGGGGTTGCAGGATGTGGGGGTGTTGCTGGGTGCTCCAAATGTCCTTCTCTGCCTTTGAAGACCAGTTTGGCAGCCCTCCCCCTTCCTGCCTCACCATCTGCTGAGGGGAGATTCTCTCCCCAAGCACATTCCTTTGTGTGAAGTCAGGCCACTTCACACCTCATCAAGGTAGCCTGGCAGAAGCTGCTGCAGGCTGGCCAATCAGAGCACAGCAGCAAAAACAATGCAGAGCTGAAATTGGCAACTTTTTAGGTAAAGTCTAAACTTTTTACCTGCACTAGTTATATTAAATCCAACAACTGGAAGTTGTGGGATTTATTACAACAATCAATTTGATACCAAATTCTTGGTATGTAACATTTAAGGAGACTTTAAAATTTAAAATAGAGTCTGCCCATTCTAGCCTATGAAGGCCATTTACTTCAATGAGGGAAAAACGAATTTGGCTGTTTTTACCACACCAGGGCTTATAAATCTATTTTTATAAAATCCCTGCTTATAGTTACATGGCACCCAGCCCTAGGGGCACATAGGGCACACCTTAGGGGTGACTTATATGTAAAAATAAGGTAGTTTAAGACTTTGGAAGTACCTTTAATTCCAAAGTCGAATTTGCATATAACTTTAATTTAAAAGCAGCCAGCAAGGCAGGCTTGCTTTTAAAATGACACTGGGCACCTCAGCAATGCACCTAGGTGTGCACCACCTATGCTGTGGTCCCTAAACCTACATGCCCTACCATATACTAGGGACTTATAGGTAGGTTAACTTAGCCAATTATAATTAGCCTAATTTGCATATCCATTTTACACAGAGCACAGGCCCTGGGACTGGTTAGCAGTACCCAGGGCACCATCACAGTCAGGAAAACACCAGCATAAAGTGGAAAATGGGGGCAAAAAGTTATGGGGCCTCTGCAATCAGCCCTAGTTTCTCACACAACCCCCCCCCCCAGCCCACACGCCCAGGAGACTCAGCCCAACCCTGGGAGAGTCTTCCTGGCTTGTTAGGCGAGGAAGACAGTGAAGAAAACGGGCTGTCCCTTTGCAGGGCCTACTCTGCCTTATATCCTCCTGTCAGGGTCACTCCCTCTGGGTAGTGAAGCCATCCCAACAGTAAAAGGACCCAACTCAAACTGAAACTTCCCTCTAGGGGGGTTTTCCTCCTCTCTCTCTGCCAACTTGGGTAGTGAGGTGCCCACCTCCCCTACTCCTAACTTTGCTAGGGCAACACCTAGCTTACCCAAAGAGGTCACCCAACACTTGAGCAACCCCACCATGACCAATAGGGTCAGGGGGCCTACTTTGCTATTGGCCTTGGGGTCTGCCTCCCAGGCCAAGTACATTGCTGCCAGGAAGGCTAGTACCCAGTAGAGGCTACTGACAGCTGTCAGTACCCAGAACCACACCCTAAGCTCTCCACTGACAGGTGGCTGAGCTGCTTTAGGGGCATCTTTGGGGTCCTGGCACCCCTCTTGCTGTCTAGAGTGGGGGGCTACCACCTCCTGTGGCAGACACCCTCCTTCCACTCTCCCTTTTGTCAGTGCAGGGGCAACACCTTGCATCTGGACAGCTGCCTGACTACTCAGGACTTCCTTGGGGACAGGTGAGGCCTCACCAGTGCCAACTCTGGGCTCCCCCCCTACTGGGGCAGAAGGCCCTTGGCTCCCTGGAACTCTCTTTAAGAGTGGCCTACCCTTCCTTTTCTTCTTTCCTTTTCTTGGGGACCCCTGTCTCCTAACTGTAGGGACTGACTCCCCAGGACTTTGGGTTGGGGGGGCGCCCTGGGCGACCACCCCATCTGTAACCAGACTCACCTCTGGGAGGTCATTGCCCAGGATACAATCTAGGGGGAGGTCAGCACTGACTACCACCCTAATCCAGTCAAGGATACCCTCCCTCTCTAGGGGCACTATGGCTACAGGTTTGGAGGTGACCTCCCCTGTGGCTATCCTGACTTTCTTTGTCTTTCCTGGGACATACATGTCTGGGGTCACTAACCGGTCACTCACTATAGTGTGACTGGCACAGGTGTCTCTCAGGCCAGTGGTAGGGATCCCATTCACTTGAATGTGGTGGAAGTGTTTACTCCCACCCTCAGGGATCACCAGCTTACCATCTTGTCCTGTCTCCCAGCACAATGCTAGGAGGACTTCATCATCTGAGGAATCCTCCTCTATGGCTACACTGGACAGCCCAGTGCTAACCACCTTCCTTGGACAGGCTGCATCTCCTCTGAAGTGACCTGTCTGCTGACAGTCAAAGCAAGCCCTACTGTCCAAGAGTTTTTTTAACCCTGGGTCTCCCTGTCTCTGCTTGTCAGAGTGGGAGTGGGATTTACTCTCCTCCTTCTTAGGGTTCTGGGGTACAGAGGGAGTCTCTGTGGTGGGCTTACCACCTCCCTCCTTAGGTTTTTGGGGACCTGTCCCCCCCTTCTTGGAGTCTCCCCCCTGGGACTTGACAACCACCCTGGTTCTCAACCACTCATCAGCTGCCTCCCCTAGCTCTCTAGGGTTGGTCTGCTTAGAGTCCACTAGATGCTGGCGTAACCTTTCTTGGGTACAATTGGTCAAGATGTGCTCTCTCATGATCAGATTGTATAACCCCTCATAAGTATCTACTTTGTTACCAATAATCCAGCCCTCTAGTGCCTTTAGTGAAATGTCCACAAAGTCAACCCAAGACTGGGTACTGACCTTTTGGGTGTCCCTGAACTTCATTATATATTGCTCTGGGGTCAGACCAAACTTCTTGGCTAAGCACCTCTTCATACTAGGGTATGAATCTGCCTCCTCCCCCCTTAAGGTCAGAAGCCTATCCCTCCCTGAGTTGGGGACCAACTCCCACAAAAGGGAACCCCAGTATTGAGGCCTAACCCTTCTCATTTGGAGTGCCCTCTCAAAGGCCCCCAGCCACTTATCTAGGTCATCCCCCTCTACATAAGCAGGAACCACCCCCTTGGGTAATCTGGGGCAAACTCCCCCACCCATGGACACCTCAGCTTCTTTATCGCTGCCTCCATCTCTTTTTTCTTTGTATGCCCACTTTTGCTTTTCTAGGGCCAGCTTCTCTGCTTCCAAAGCTATGTATGCTAGCTGGGCCTCCAGCTCTCTTTCTCTGATGGATGGGTTCTCTCCTCCTGAAAGGACCCCCTTCCCACCACTAGCTTTGGATCTGCCCCTAGTGACTGTGTTTACTGAGGACCGTTCTTCCTCATCCTCACTTAGGCTCAGATGCCTTCCCTCCCCTGAGTGGTTGGAGCTAGCATCCTCCCTTCTTTCTCCCTCCTCTGGAGCTTCTTCTGACTCTACCTCTTGGGCCTCAGCCCATGCTGTCAGGGATGTGATCAGGATTTGCTTCCTGAGATCAGTGGTTGCAGGCAACCCTCTTTCAATACACAACCCCCTAAGCTGGACTACTGTCAGTGTGGGTAGGCTAGCCAGATCAAGCTCCATGGTTCCCTAGTTTTGTGTCAACAAAAACTTTTTGCAAAAATTGGAAACAAGAATTTAGAAAAATTACAAAAATTCAATAATTGAAATTAATCCAAATTAAAAATTAAAAACAATTTTTGCACTAGGACAATTTAAAGGATTTTTAATTTGTTTTACCTAAAACTGTAACGTGATATTGAACACAAGTACAGGATCCCGTCGCTGCTTCCAATTATGTTGGAAAATGGGTTATTGGTAGGGCAGGTAGGTACCTACACCTAGCAACAAGCCACTAACCTCCACATAGGTACAGTTAGGTCTCAGTAAATTAATCCCAGCTCTACCCTTGGTAGCTTGGCATCGAGCGTCAAGGCTTAACTTAGGAGACAAAGTGTAAAGCATTCAAATATCACAAAACAGTAATTAAATAAAACACAGGAAACAGTTTAAAAATCCAAAACCAATTTATAAAAATAGCTTATATTTTTATCTTTAAAATGACACAAAAACAATTAAAATCGGTTCAGGGGAACCGGAGATATGAATTTTTAAAGTATTATTATTTTCTAGCGCTTAGAAACAAAAAGCGCCAATCGGGTCATCTGGTTGCACCAGGACCGGGGCAAAGTCAAACTTTCAGGCCTACCGCGATGGAGCCCTGCTCGGCTACAAGTCGCGGGAGGCCTCGGTTAAAAAGTTACCTTCTGACTTAGTCTCTTTTTTGATGTTTTTCTTCCCCGGGACGAACCTGCCAGTTGAATCCGACCTCCTGGAGCCCTTGTCCGGATACGCGAAGTCGGTTTCCTCTGTGGTGATTTTTACCTTCGGACGTAGTCGTTTTTTCGAGATGAAAATCCTTCGACCGGGGTAAACCTGGATCTTGATCCGACGTCCGTGGAGCCCTTCTCGGATACGATGGCTGGGAGGTCCCGGTCAACTTTTTACCTTCGGACTTAGTCTCTTTTTTGGATGTTTTTCTTTACCGGGACGAACCACGAAGTCAGGCCGGGTCGCGGTTGAGGCAAGCCGGCTAGAATTTCCGCGTCGGGTCGGTCACTTTATGGAGCTTTTTTTCAAAAATTCTCCAATCTTTTCCAAACTTCTGGGGCTTCACCCAGATGTTCTTTTAAGGTTCTTTTGGGGTCCACAGCTCACCCCAAGGGTCCAGAAGTTCTGTGATGGTCCTTGGGAAGTGCGGACTTCAACTCCCAGAATGCACCTGGCGCAAACTCCTTTTTGGCCACTGGACAGTGGTCAGCTGGTCGCTTTCTTCAGGAGTTGGTGCAGGGGACTCTGGTTTAGCAATTTTTCACCTGTAGCAAACAGGGAGTCCCTCCTTGAACCAGTTGAAGCCAGGCAAAGTCCTTCTTGTGGTGAAGCCCAAGTGTGCAGCTGGTGCAGTCCTTCTGAGTGCAGGGTCCAGGTGCAGGCCAGGGGTCCAGCAGGGCAGTCCTTCTTCTTCTTTAGTTCCTTTCTTGTTGAATTCTGGAGGGGATCTGAGGCGTGGGTGCAGGTCTGCCAGTTTTATCCTTGCTCCTGGGTGAAAAGCAGGGGGGCCCTGGTTCTCCAATCAGGGACAGGGTCGTCCCCCTGTGATGACCACTTCCTGGGAAGTGTGGCACAAATCCATCCCAGAAGGAAACAGTCTCTAAAAATCCAACATGGATGAATCTGATTTTTGGAGGTTACATCTGGCTGAGCCCACCCACTGGTGTGGCTAAAAATCATAAACAAACCCCTCTCCTGCCCTCTCCTAATCTAATCAAGGGGGCACCTAATTGTCTGGGGTTGCAGGATGTGGGGGTGTTGCTGGGTGCTCCAAATGTCCTTCTCTGCCTTTGAAGACCAGTTTGGCAGCCCTCCCCCTTCCTGCCTCACCATCTGCTGAGGGGAGATTCTCTCCCCAAGCACATTCCTTTGTGTGAAGTCAGGCCACTTCACACCTCATCAAGGTAGCCTGGCAGAAGCTGCTGCAGGCTGGCCAATCAGAGCACAGCAGCAAAAACAATGCAGAGCTGAAATTGGCAACTTTTTAGGTAAAGTCTAAACTTTTTACCTGCACTAGTTATATTAAATCCAACAACTGGAAGTTGTGGGATTTATTACAACAATCAATTTGATACCAAATTCTTGGTATGTAACATTTAAGGAGACTTTAAAATTTAAAATAGAGTCTGCCCATTCTAGCCTATGAAGGCCATTTACTTCAATGAGGGAAAAACGAATTTGGCTGTTTTTACCACACCAGGGCTTATAAATCTATTTTTATAAAATCCCTGCTTATAGTTACATGGCACCCAGCCCTAGGGGCACATAGGACACACCTTAGGGGTGACTTATATGTAAAAATAAGGTAGTTTAAGACTTTGGAAGTACCTTTAATTCCAAAGTCGAATTTGCATATAACTTTAATTTAAAAGCAGCCAGCAAGGCAGGCTTGCTTTTAAAATGACACTGGGCACCTCAGCAATGCACCTAGGTGTGCACCACCTATGCTGTGGTCCCTAAACCTACATGCCCTACCATATACTAGGGACTTATAGGTAGGTTAACTTAGCCAATTATAATTAGCCTAATTTGCATATCCATTTTACACAGAGCACAGGCCCTGGGACTGGTTAGCAGTACCCAGGGCACCATCAGAGTCAGGAAAACACCAGCATAAAGTGGAAAATGGGGGCAAAAAGTTATGGGGCCTCTGCAATCAGCCCTAGTTTCTCACAGTGGTCAATTACACAGTGGCAGTCAGGTGCCCCTTGGACTGATGCACATGAAATTAGAACTTGCTTCAGGCCCTGACCCAAGTACAACTCCTGTGAAATGGCTATGTCCATAGGTACATGTACCATCAGGAACTGTCACATACAGAAAGATGTACACAGTGGAAATTTCATACCCATACTGCCCAGCCCTGAGTTCAACCCTGTGCTTGAGTCACATGAGCTGTACTGTCACCATGCTTCACTCATGTATCATAGTGCAAGGAGGGCTGCATTGAGGTGGAGGACATAGGTGTTTAACAAGGCAAACAACCTACACAGACAGGAGTTGAAACTGAACTCTGCCAGGTCCATGAGTGCTATGCAATGTAGCACACAAACAACAAAATAAGGAGCCATCAATGGCTACAAGAGCACAGTGCCCCCGCAGCGCCGTCCCTGGGGTGGTGCAAGGTCTCAGCACAGCATGGGTGTATGTGAAATGTTTAAGACTGTGAAAGGTGAAAAATGCCATGTGTGGTGCTTTGGCACGAGCACAGCAACACCCATTGCAAGGCCTCAACGTGCAAATGGATGCAAAGGGAGGGTAGAATATGAAAAGACGGCATCAAGCCACAATAAGGATAGACAACACACTTAGAAGATATGATGCAGCCAATTTTGCCAAATGGGCTTTCATTCATGTGACATGCATGTGGTGCATGGGGCTGTAGCCTGCAGCTATGATGTACTGGAACAGTCCTTTGCATCTAAGGGGCAAATCATAGGCCCCTAGCGCCAAGCTCCTGTGGCACTAAGCACTCTGCGGTATTGACAAGGTAGCGTTAAGCCACTTTCATGGCTGAATGTCACCTTGTAAATATGGACCCTCCTGATCATCACTGTGCGTGGAAGGTGGTGCAATGGGTGTTGCTGTGGGTGTGCAATGTCAGCACAGGATTTGACTTGACTTGCATGCACGCCTAGTACATTCCATATAAGTGTCACGTAAATTGTGTAAAAATTTAGTGGTGCCATGCTGGGGGACAATTGCCCACCCAGTCCTTCATGTATATTACAATACAGGGATGCACCAGTTTGTCTAGCAAATGGTGTATCACTCTGTTGTGAGAATGACGGTGTGTTCCAGTGCCATTACTTTCACAACAGTGCACATCTGAACCACATATGGGCCTACATGTGGCTTGTCATCACCATTTTTACACAATGCTGCCCATTGAGTGCCACAACCCTCACAAGATATGACTCTCTGCACGTGCATGGGGAACCACTTAAATGTGACGCAGTGTCACCATCCAGCCTACTTGGATTTCAGATCATTTTACAGCTTATCACTTCTAGCATTGGGTGCAACACTCATGACTCACTCACACAAAACACTTCAACACTACACAGGACAGACAAATCACTCTTACTGGGTACATCTCGGTACTCAAATCTTGCCACTCCGCCTATGGTGTAGGGGACAGGTCCACCTGAAAGATATGGATGAAAAACCATGGTTAGTACCACTGTCACTACTAGTGGACAACATATAGCAGTGTGTACTATTTCAGAGGATAGAGGTAATTATCCAGAATGTGGACATTGCAAGAAACACGTCACTGCAAACTCACAATGAGATGGAAACTCAGGCGAGTGAGAGCCACACATCTGCACTCTTACACTGGGCCAGAGACTCATGTAGTGTTACACCCTGCAACAACCATTTGTGGCCAATCTGTAGAAGATGGAACTCCATGGAATGAGGGGGGTGTTGGGTGACAGATACATGACACTACCCTTGTGCTCTGCAAGACATCTGACTCAGGTATTCTAGCTTGCCCTGCAAGGCACACAGAGGCACTTTGTGGAGGACAAGCTGCTACATTTTTAGTCTGCAATTTTCATGCAATGAGTATTCCACGACTAATGTGTCACCGTTGGCTGATGGCATCAAATGCCCCATTGCCAGTGCCCTCTGAGGTGGGTATGCCCCCTTTGAAAACATAATGGCAGGGATGATGTATGTGAAAATCTGACAATGTTGCACCATACATGGATTGTCCTACTTTGTTATCATAATCAGCTTATATATGGTAAGCTGGCAGTGTCTTGGCTTATTATACATGGCACAATGCAGGGGCATAGATGTTACCATGGCCCCTGAAATGTGTGACTTATTGATGGATGTGCAAGGCTCACCTAACATCTGACTTGCATTGGTAAAATGTTAGGATATGTGAAGCACATGTCTATGGTGACACAGTGACACTTCATTCTGGTTGCATGCAACATGTCCACAAGCATTGCATGCAGCACGCCAACACATCTGCTACTGTCATTCAAGTGTGGTGAACAGTAATTAGTTTGCCAATGGGGAACTCACCAACAGGGCCACCAATCACCA
Source organism: Pleurodeles waltl (assembly GCF_031143425.1). Taxonomy (NCBI): domain Eukaryota; kingdom Metazoa; phylum Chordata; class Amphibia; order Caudata; family Salamandridae; genus Pleurodeles; species Pleurodeles waltl. The sequence continues at coordinate 224,340,177 of NC_090450.1, read as the reverse complement.
CACCAAGATGATCCAGAAGACCCTGCTCCCTGGCCACCAGATCAGCCCAGCAACACTTGAGCTGGTGGTCGTTGCAACTTCTGTGGTACAGCCTCTTCAGGTGGTGGAGCACCTTGCCCCACCACAGCCACCTCGCCTCCGCCCAGTAGCCCTGGATCACATGGCCACCCATCTCCAACATTAATGGGAGGTAGTGGGCTACCAGCCACACAAAGCCTCCCAGCTCCTCCTCCCCCTTTCTGGTCTACCTCCCCCTGCCAGATATTGCACTGACGTTTTTGACCCTGTATCAACATAATAATTGAATGGGCTGGGATGGAGTTTGGCATTTTGTGTATGGCCACATGTGGTAGTCCATTGTACAATGTGATTTGTGTGTGATTGGTCTGGTACACCAATGTGTGTGTTACAGAATCAACAGCATGCAAATGTATACACGTCATGCATATGTATGTATGTGTGACAACAGTGTATCCACATATGTATGGCAGTCAGTACTATGCAAGAGTCATGGTATGTGATTGTGAATTGTGTTCACTTATGTGCTGTGTGTAGTTGTCTTACAGAGCATCACATTTCAGACGACATGCACAGCTCAGGCATTGTTGATGATGGCTGATGAATGCAATCTGGCAAATGTTACGTGACAAATGTCTCCATATGAGCATATGGATGACTTTTGTGTGGACTACACATATGTTGGACATGTGTACATATTGTTACATTCTGTGATTGACACACTCTGCCTACATTCCAACCATATAAAGTATTGACCACAATAGACAGTTGAAAATCATAACCTTTTGTTTTGCAATAAAAATTAATTTGTGGTGGACCTGCAGCCCTAGCTGCATATGTTCTCATCCATTCTGATGTGCATTCCACAGACGTGTCTGTCCAAAGTGTGAGGTCATGTGTACTCTGTAACAGGACTGGGCCCCATGGCAGTGGCAGGAGTGATTTCCATGGATGTACTGCACAGGCTCTATTCCTCACATTGCTTGTCAATACCTGGGCTAATCATGTTGTGCATTGTCACCAGTGATGTACCCCCTTGTCATACATGCTCCATGAAGCCATTGCAACTCTCACACTGAGTTGTGTGAGTGGTCTGTTCAAACATTACAGTCTCACCGTATTTTGACATCCGCTGCCACATGTGTGGCCCCCTTGTTTACCTCCTATATGGACATGTTGTTGTTGTGTCTGATGAGCTATTGTTGTGCAAGTTGGCAACGTGGATGTAATTAATTTGTTGTTGCCCATAGACAGTGATGAGGCTAATTGTGATGTGTGTGATGGTAGCAGTTCACTCTTACACTTCACATGTGATGTTTTTACAGTACTCTTCAGATTAGTGTTTGTGACATGCTCCCTGAGGTTAGACCCATAATCCTAAAGTATATGTTTAAGACATTGAAGACACCAAAGCCGGATTGTGTGAATAAGTGAGGTGTTTACTGACGAAATCTAGAAGGTGATGAATGTGATTATTGAGTGAAGAAGTTATCAACAATATGCAGTCTGTGGTGTATCCCAGCAGCTGTGTTGTGTTGTTCCCCCTGTTTTTCTTCTCCACCATCCTCCTCCTCTTCCTCAGGCAGGTCATCTACCTGCTCATAAAAGGGGACTTTCATCCACACACATATGTTGTGCAGGATGACACATGTCATGATTATTTTGCAGACGATGTGTGCAGCATATAGGAGACTGCCTCCTGTGATGTCCAGGCACTTGAATCTGGACTTCAGGACGCCAAATGTCCTCTCCACAATAGTCCATGTCCTCTGAGGTCCCTCATTATATGCATGCTCTGCTGCTGTGCTTGGGTTGGGAAATGGAGACATTATCCATGGCTGTATCCATAAACTTGATCCGCTTCAAAAGATTAAAAGAGTAATTTGTTGTTAGGGCTTGCAACAGGTATGTCATATAGCATGGCAGTTGATATTAAGAGCTGGTTGTGGCTCATATGTATTTGTGTTTTGGTGTGAGTTCTTATCCTTGTGTAATCTTTCCTCAGCACTAGGTTGTTGGACATGAGAATCTTGTGTTTGGCTCAATGACCTGGAACAGATGATTTGGATTCCACACTGATAGTCATCATGTATGTACCATGCGTTGTGTAGTGCACCTTTGTATCAGTGTGCTATCGCTAGAGGGGATATCACACATCCTCACAACACAATAGGGTCAGATGTGGTAGCAACATGGTAGCACTACATAGCCAGGACATCCCATCCCTTTTGACATGTGTCATTGCAGATGAGGTGTGACACTTAGGGTCTTTGAAATTGGTTAGTGAGAATGCAGTACATGTCTCCAAAACTGGCTGCACTGCCCTGCAACATTTCAACTATGCAAGAATGCCCCATGTGTGACATGTTACTTGGCAACCCTTTGTTGTCCCCTGGGCGAGTTGCTCATGTGTAGCCGTGCATCAACACTACCTACCCTGCACCAGGGTACTTGGCTAGCCGTCTTGTGGAGGTGGATGTATCTGTGCAGGACGGTACGCTGCCCTGTACATATGCTTTTTGGATGGCCAATTGGCTCTTTCTGTGTGTGCAGCAGTGTGCAGCATGCATTTGTGCCACATTCATCTGAGTTGTGTTGTGAATCAGTTAGTGTTGCATGTGAGGTTGCACTACAGTAGGTGTGGTACCACTTCTGACACATCTGGCACATGGTATGTGATGGGCATTGATCTTGTATTCCTATGTGTGAGAGCCAATTTGTGAGGCAGATGTCTCTGCACACTATAGGTAAGTTAGGTATGTGTTGACAAGATGCAGTTGATATAGGCGCAAGTTGTGTGGTGTTTGTATTTGTTCTGGCAGAGATTTGCATAGCATGACTTGAGGAATATATGCCTATTTGGAAGTTACATGACATGGGCATGGTGTATGCCTTTGACATGTCTGTGCTATTCTTTTTTTGGTGTAGTGTGTGTGATGTGTAGAGTGGGCAACCTGAGGGCACTTGTAGTAGTCTGTGTAATTCTGCTCTTCTCAAAGCGTACATGTCTGCACCTTTCCTTCCTGTGGTGTGCCTGTCAAGTTGTGGGTGTGTTACTGATTGTGCTGCACTGAAGCATGGTGCATATGTGTTATGACCTGCACATGTGTGTTACCCTGACCATATGTTACTGTAGTTGTGTATGTCTTGTGTGTCTGACAGAGTTGGTGTGTTGTGTGTACATTTCTAGATTTGTTGACTTACCCACAAGTAGGCCATTTCCAAATTGTCCATTCTGGAATTGTTCATTGATCCTGCTGTGCCAGAATATGTAGGCGTCATGGACACTCCCAGGATACTTGGCCAAAATGTTTATTAATATTCTGCGGTGGTCCACTGTACCCGGCACATTAATGGAATGCATGTGCTTGCGATTCCGGTATAAGTGCTCCGTTGCTGGAGGTGGTACGAGCTGGACACGGGTGCGGTCAATTGCACCTAGCATATGCGGAAAGCCATAGATTTGATAGAACCCCTGTTTGTTCTCCTGCTGTTTTTGCTGGGTGTTGGGGAAGCTGATGCGGCTGGGTGTCAGGGAGATGATAGCGTCTTACATCTTTGGCAGGAATGCAGAGAACAACGGCTGTGAGACACCAGCAACCAGTGCATCCGTTGTTTGGAAGGAACCACTTGCCAGCATGTGCAGGACAGCAAGCAGCTTTGTCATAGGTGGTATATTTTGTGGGGTCTGCAGGCTGGCTGCAATTTGTGGCTCAGTGTGGTGCAGCAGGTGTAGTATGGCTTGCCGGTAGAGTCTGCAGGTCTTGATAATGTCCAGGTCCATATGGCTAAGGAGGGTTGTCCTTGTTCTGAAGACCCTTTCCTGCCTTATGCATTGCCTTTGTGGGCCACATTGTCGTGGTGGTGTGTGCAGGAGTTGTTGCTGTCCTCTGCACCATCTAGCAACCTGTATCAGTATCACCTCCACCTTCTCCTGTGGGTTGCAATGTTGCTTCTGTATGTTCTCCTTAAGTAGTGGTGTGTTTGCCTCATTTTAACGCCTGCCCTGACCCAGGCATTAAATTTTGACTCAAATCAGAGTTTATGTCATTTTTTGGGTCTGCCTCCCACCCGTGCTTCATTTTTGCCAGGGGGCTTAAATACGGCGCTAGGGTGTTTGAGTCAATTTTTGGAACGGCACGCCTACCTTGCATCTCATTGATGCATGGTTTTACGCATCTGAAAAATGATGTTAACACCAATATTTTGACAGGTCCTGCGACAAAATATAAATATGGTGTTGGGTTTGCGCTGAATTAGTGTAAAAAAACAAAAATGACACTAAGTCAGCGCAAACTGAGTATAAAAATGCCCCCTTGGTGTTTGCTTCTGCTTGGCAAGAGATTTAAAAATGCTCCCACCAAGCAAGAGCTAACACAGTATCCTTGCTAGTGCTACTGCGGGCAGAGAAACTACTATGTTCTGAGAGTGGGCTCCCTGAGAAATAGCTTGCGAACCTGCCTTGGGGAATGTGTTCTCCGGGTCCATTATAGGCACAGATGCTCAGAAAGGGTGAGCACACATTTCCTCTCCCTTAGAGGAATAGGCCTCAATGGTGGGGTCTCTGAGGCGTTTTCATGCTCAGGAAGAGGGGCCACGCTTCCCCCACTCCCCATTTTCTTACATTTTAGCCTCTGAGATGGACTCTCTGGGACCTCGTAAGGGGCAAGTAGGGGGGCTGTGCAACCCCCCCCCATTTCATCAGCGCAACGTTTTTCATCTCAGTCCTACTAACATTTTCTTTTACATCGAACCTTAACTCTATACTCTCTTAAACATTTCTTCTTTGTTATTTTATCAGAGTTTGTTGCTGTTATGACTGGCCAATGGAAAACAATATTTTCCAGAATTCGCTTACTGTAAGCTCTACATTTTCTGAATACTACAACACATATTTTCCCATTCGGGTGTGAGAAACTGTTCTGTTACCAGAGGAAACAAGTTGTGTTCTCTGCTGCTCATACACTGCCCAGTTGTTTAGCTTTATGTGTTGGTACCGCCCTTTAAAACACATTGTCATAAAATCAAGCCAAAAAGCACATGAATTTCTGTTTCCTAGTAAACACAGCCGAGCTAGTGACACACAAGTTAACAAGCACCTTACCCAGTGCCGGCCCGTCCTTTAGGGCGGAGGGGCCATGCCCCCCCACCTTTTGCCCCTCATGAATAGTGTCTGTCAGGCTGACAAAGGTCAACCTGACAGGCACTCTTCATTTTCAGCTCAGACAGCCAGGACTGAGACATGTGCGATTTGCGCAGACTCCTGGCTTCCTGAGCTGAACTTTGCTGGGCTGAGGAGGTCACAGCTCCTTTGGGCATGACCTTCTCGGCTCAGCACAGGTGCCTCGAGGCCCTCCCCTGGGTGACGAGGAAAGCGTCACCCATTGACTTCGACCTCGGCACTTCAGGTTTAAGCCCTGAAACGCCCAGGGTGAGTGTCAATCAGTGACACTTCATCACAGAGTGGGGTGGGGTCAGCAGTCTCACTGACCCCATCTCACTCTGTGACGAGGCTGGGACTGCTGCCTTCCCTCATTGGCTGGCCTAAGGTCAACCAATGAGGGAAGGCAGCAGTCCCAGCTCGCCTGGGACCTGGAGGCTGAAGGTAAGTGTGTGTGATGTTTTAAATTGAATGTTTGGTGCGTGCGTGCATATTTGAATGTTATGAGTGTTGAGAATGGATGTGCGTGCGTGCGTGTGTGTGTGAAAGAATGAGTGTGTGTGATCTTTTAAAATGAATGTTTGGTGTGTGCATGCATTTTTTAATGTTATGTGTGTTAATGGATTTGCGTGCATGTGTGAAAGAATGAGTGTGTGATGTTTTAAAATGAATGACTGGTGCGTGCGTGCATGTTTGAATGGTATGTGTGTTGTTAATGGATGTGCGTGCGTGTCTGTGTGTGAAAGAATGAGTGTGTGTGTGTGTGCTTACCGCCTGCCCCCCTCTCTCCTAAAGCTGCTGGCTGCCACTGACCATACCACTGTACAGCAAATTGTGATTTCAACATCCACACGTTTTCGTGTCAAGTAGTTGAAAGCTGAAACCAGTTCAGTTATGTTGCACAGAGATTAATATTTCTCTGCCTGTAATGTCTCCAACTGTCTGAAGTAATCTCATTTCGAGTAAGCCAAAGGTGATTTCTTTCCTGCTATCTCTTAATTAAAAGGCCTCTCCACTTCTGGCTCCATAGTGCAGGCCCACATAGCTGGAACGTTCAGGGAAGTACTTATGTACCCCTGCCTTCCTCTCACTTGTTCTGCTGTGGTTTATCGACTCACTTCAGAATCTGCTTTGGTCTTGGCTGCTACCTCCCATGGTCATGAGCTGTGACATCACTTAGGCACTGACCTCACAGAGGCAATGAAACCACTGGTCACCTGAGAGCCCTTCTCCCTGTGTAGTACAGAAGGAGGTATAATCTTTTGTACAAGACTTGGTACAACACAATAATTTAAAGAGGGCATCCGAATAAAGGTGTCACAGTATCCCAAAATTAAAGCAGACATAATCAAACAAAGAAATATTACAGAATGTATATTGCTGGTGCTTGTTGAGAATGCAGGACTGGAAAACAACAGAACTGTTTCTTTGTTCTCAACATTGAATGGACTCATTAAGATATCAGATTTAGTAACAGACAGATGCCAAACATGTTTAAACAACCATTGACAAAAACAGGTCAGTTAACTTTTCAATTTTGCTCCTTTGTCTTGCATCTTTGATCAATCAATCAATTTTTGTAAAGCGCGGCTACTCACCCATGAGGGTCTCAAGACTCTGGGGGGCAGAGGAGGAGCCTGATCCAAACAGCACATCTTGAGGTTCTTCCTAAAGATAGTGAGTGACAAGCTTTGTCTGAGGTGCAGGGGGATCCACTGCCTTTTCAGCAGAAGTACAACAATAACGGCATGTATGTCGAGGCAAAGCACAACAAATGACAAACTAAAATTCAAATTAAATATTCATCAATTTAAAATCAAATTAAATGGTAGCGGCGTATCTAACTGCATTCTTGGAGAGATGGGTTTGGGGAACCTGAGTTGGGTCTCCTTTGTTGGGTTTCTTATGTTCTTTGTTTGACTAAAAGGTTTTTTGAAAAAACACACAGACAGAGGCCCACCTAAAGCAAGTAAGTATTGAACCTTTTCCTCATTGGAGCAGTGTATCCCAAACTATGGTCATCCCTCCATCCTTCAGCATTCTGGTATTCAGTTGGGAAATTTGTTGTTCAATACTCCTGAATCTCACTGACTAACCTATGCCACTGTTAAAAGCGTGCTTAATGGAGCAAAATATCTACATTGCATGAATAACGCTCATAGGCATAGTGAATTACTTCCTCTGTGGCAAGAATTGCTTACAAATGCAACCTGGCTCCTTTTCTATTTTCCATAAGATGATGCTCCGTTGGTGTGACAAATGCTATGTGAGAGGAGTTGTTCTTGGCAGCAAAAGGTAATCATGACACATGGCACGCCTCAGAAACCGCATCCTTAGGGCCCAGAATACTTTCTCCGACACTGAATTACCATGTACTGAGGGCTGCAAGGTCCAAGCCAATCCATTAGCCAGAACATCAATATCTTTTGTACTGGATCTGAAGTCACCTCCAATTTTGCTACACATCAGCAGGGCTAAGAAGATCAATCCAAGTCCTCCAGAGACAACACTAATTATAACTACAAATAGGAGTCAGCCTGGTGAAAAGTGAACCCTTTGTAGTTAACTCCACCTGACAAGAACCTTGAAGCTGGGAAAGCTCCTCCCCTGTTTCTTCCTCTGCCTTTAGGGGCCTGTGGTGGTCTCTGTCCTCTCCAACTGTGTACAGTGACTATGAAAATTATTTTTTATTGTGCATTTGCCCTCAAATGAGAGCAATATGAGGGCAGGTGCTGCATAATTCTCACATCCAGGCTTTCCGCAGGTCTTGGCATGTCAGTCGAACCAGTCTGTTTGCCTCCTGATCAATCCTAATTGCACCTGAAAGCTGAAGAGTTAGATAACAGACTGGAGAGCCTGAAACACTTATTTGATTGTGGGGTTGATTAAAAAGAAGTAGCTGGCTCCAATGTGGCTGGTTAAACAAATTCCTCAAACCCCTCTTGCATGGAAGGAGGAGGAAGAAGTCTCATTTCCGAGCTCTGGACTATAGATGGTGCAGAGGTGGAAGAGGCGGCAGCTGGACTTAGCACCACATCGACCTGATTGAATGCAAACCACCTCTAAGGATTAGAGGCAGTAGATCTTATAACCTCCTCTCCAGACACAATTTCATGTCAGAATGAACCAAATTGCATTTTCCCTAAAACTGGAGCGAAACATTGTCAGAATATAAATTTGTAGGACAAGATATTTATAATTCTTTTACAGACATTAGCTATGTCCAACTAGAACCCAATATCCTACTTTGAGTTATGAGGGAAGTGGTTACGTCTTCATTTTAAAACATGTGTGTTTAATGCATCACTCAGTGGGTGCCAGGGGCCAGATGGAGGTAGACATGGTTTTGCGACTCGCAAATTGCGAGTCGGAGCAACTCGCAATTTGCGGTTCGCAAAACCATATGCAGAATGGTGTCCCTGACACTATGGGCCAGATGTAGGTAGACATGGTTTTGCGACTTGCAAATTTGCGAGTCGCAAAACCATATGCAGAATGGTGTTCCTGACACCATCTGCGAATCGCAAGGGGGTCGCAAAGACCCACCTCAATAATATTAATGAGGTGGGTCGCAATTTGCGACCCCCTTGCGATTCCCTGCACTCACAGGGATGGTGGCCTGCTGGAGACAGCAGACCACCATGTCTGTGACTGCTTTTTCAATAAAGCAGTTTTTTTTTTGTATTGCAGCCCGTTTTCTTTAAAGGAAAATGAGTCGCAATACCCTCGAGAAAATGAAACCATTTGGTTTCATTTTTTCAGAGTAGGCAGTGGTCCATTGGACCACTGCCTGCTCTGAAAAAAATATTTTTGGCAACATTCACAAAGGGGAAGGGGTCCCACGGGGACCCCTTCCCTTTTGCGAATGAGTTAGCACCCACTTTACATGGGTGCTAACTGCTTACTGCTTTGCAACGGCGTTCGCGGTCACAAAGCAATTCTGCATCGCGGTGCGAATCGCAAATAGGAAGGGGAACACTCCTTCCTATTTGCGAGCCGCATTCCCATTTTGGGAGTCGGTACCGACTCGCAAAATGGGAATGTGCATCGCGATGCGCGTTTTGCATGCCGCAAACTGCAAATTTCACAGTTTGCGCCATGCAAAACGCTTTGTACATCTGGCCCCAGGTGCCTTAGAATGAAGCTCAATAGGGCACTTTGAATTGTTTCTCAGTCATTTCAGAGGATGTTGTTCTAACTTTACAGTATAGTACCCCTGAGAGTTCAGACCAGACATGGGCAGTGTGTTCACAATGGTTCTTGCCTTCCACCGTTGTCAGTGCATTAATGGTTCTCATGAAGGACGTTCATTGTTTTGACATTGCTCCGCTGTATGATCTGCTGTAGTTGGGGTTGGCAGTGGCAAAGATTTGTCTCAAAAAACTAAAAATGCTGAGCTCCTCAACTGAATCTAATGCCCTATCTCCATTTCGCTGTGGGCTTCTATCCTTGGTGGGTCACAACACCATCATTAAAATCAAATGGTGTGCTTATGTCAAACAGTCTTTAACTCTCCTAGGTCTAGAGTCCTACTGGATGGACCCATTCTCCATTCCCAAAAATGCTGCACAGGTACTGAAGGATGCTTTTTGGCACTATGCTCAGTCTATGCAATTTGCTAAGACTGTCCCGCTCTCTATGTCGGACAAGTTCTTATCATTCAAATGCCATTATGAACTCGAGCCTTTCATGGATATTGCACTATCTCCGTTCACACAAGCTCTTTTTGTTAGATTTAGAGTAGGGTCTCTCCCTTTACGTTCTTTGACGCACAATTGGCCTAGTTCCACTAACAGATCCAAGTTTTGCCCAATGGGTTGTAAAAGTGAAGAGTCTGTTTCACATGTTTTTTTCTTTTGTCATGCATACCTCAAACAAAGAGCCCTTTGGATTATCCCGCTTTGTAAATCTATTGGTGTCAGGTCTCATCTTCACGATGAGAGAATTCTAAAATCTGATCCATCCGTCCAAGTAGTTTTTCCAGTGGCAAAACTTCTCGAAGCAATCTGGCGCTTTAGATTAGTTATTTTAAAGAAAAATACAGGGTAGTTTATTTTTATACTTATTTATGCATATTTATTTATTTGTGAAGACCGATTTTACATTTTCACTTTTAGCACAAAGTTATTTTCTTACTATATTATTGAGCATTTATGGATCCTGGGAAATGGCCCCTTGCTGAGGGGTCCCCCTTATTGTTGAGAGACTCATTTTTGATACTTTGGTTGGTTTTTAACCCTCTTGTATTTTTTTAATTCTTTACTGTGCATGTACTTTAGTGTCTTTTACTATTCAACTGTTATTGTCTGCACTGTACTTTTATGGTATGTTTTTTTACTTACCGAAATAAAGTTAAATGAATGAATTAAATCTAAGCCATGTTGTTCTTGGGTGAGGAGGAGATGGAATCTGCTTCTTGTCGACTTGAGGGGTCTCAGATTTTCATTGCTAGAAAACTTGTGAGCTCATTTAGAGTTTGTGCAAAGCATAAGGTTCTCCAGTTTCTGGAGGTCATTTTAGAAACAAAGTACCATTCACCAGCAGAATTTCATGCAAATTAGATTTAGGCTTGTGGAGGAAGTTCAATTTGGGGACTCTAAACCAGTTCCCTCCAGAAATTGGAGAATTTTCAGTCCCTCCAAATTCTAAATGAGGATCTTGATCAGTTGTCCCACAGACATAAGGTGGTTGTGATTCAATATGTCAATACTAGATAATCCAGTCTCTCAGAACGGCGTAAACATTGGGATTCCTAGGTAGTAGCTGGCATTCATATAAGGATGCCAGATATTGTGCTCCATCTTGATTCTAAAACTCAGAAGGAGCATTTTGTCCCTTGACTGGAGTTCTTGTTCTCCTATATGCTTGTCATGCATCGCTATATTTTAGGCAATGACTTGGGATATCTCCGATTCCAGCTCTTCAGCAAACCTCCAGTAGGTCTCTGGAGCACTTCCATCATGGGTAACCCCAAACCAATTAGACATAGTGTTGTTAGTGATCAGTTGTATGACAGCAGCATATAGCTAGATGCTGGGCTTACTTCGGATTCTGATTTAGCTGTAGAGTGTGAAGCATGATCAGCAGATCTTTGTTGATGGATTTTGTGTATCACTTAAGAGAAAAGGTTAGGGGTTGGTCTGAGTATTTTTTTTTACCCCATTTTACCCAAGTATTTTTAATATCATTGCAATTTAATGATTTCTTTCATGACTTAAGTGACATCTCACTGCCCAGCCACTATTCACGATGCAAAGTCCTGCGCCAGGAATGCATTGCATAGCGGTGGTTCCAAATGAGCAGGGGACTGCGATGCAAGACCATGCATCAGGGATAGGTTGCACAGCTGATGTTCCGATGAGGAGCTGTAAGGAGAAGTGTCACTCTGCATCAGTTCTGCCCAAGAGACCACATCTGGAGTGACAGAGCACCTTCAGGCCCACTTCCAAGGGTCTAGGACTGGGGTGGCACCACTTGAGCTCTAAGACTCACAGCAGGCAGAGTACAGGGGCTGGGTTCAAGGTGGTTGGAGCCTTTTCTGTCCCTGAACGCTCTGATAAGGAGGCCAGCCAACTAGCCCTTGAGTCACTTTGGTGGTCCTTGGTTCAAGGTGCAGGTCCTGTCCTTTTTACTCAGGCAGCAGGGCAGCATGGCAGCAGAGTAGCAGGGCAGCAAAATAACAGTCCTTTTTGCATCAGAGCAACACAGCAGTCTTTCTTTTAAGTCTTCCACAAGTCCAAATGTGTAATAAAGAGTTGGGGCTGAGAGTCCAATATTTATAGTTGGTGCCAGCTTTGAAGTAGATGAAAGTTCTGGAAGTTTCCTCTTCTCTGCCAGAGGTATTTGGAATTTACTGCCACCCTGCCCTGGCTCCTGCTTGTCTGAGGGCACAATGGACTGATGTGAATTATTTGTGAGTGTGCTGAGGCAGAGCCTTTGTGATATGCAAGACTGGTAGGTAATACCTCTGCCACCCTATCATGTCAGTGATGGCCCATTTCAAGGAAAAGGGTTATGCTCATCAAATCTGCCTGGATTTTATGTTTTTTTACCACTTTTTTACTGTGGCTGAGCCCCACCAATGGTGACTCACCCACGATAAACCCATGGTAACTGGACTGTGCGTGTTTACTTTTAAGATAAGGCCGCTATGATGCAGTACGGGTAAGGGACACTTGGCTGGATACACATGAACATGTGTGCACACCCATGAACACAGGTGTGAGGGTTGCATGTGGCAAACTCCTGTTGTGTACAGCCTAGTAACTGCACACAGGTAGCCTCACACAGAGAGGGCTCTGCAGGATTGGGAATTGACCTGGGTAGGTCTCATTATGTTAGAGTACACTCATAGGGAAGGTTAGTGTAGTTTACTGTCTTGTCTGTAGGAAGACTCCATTTTAGACCTTAGGGGAAGACTGGCTTAGAGTGCAGCTTTATTTCCCTTTGGCCTACAGAGCCCAGTGACATGTTGAACTGGGGTAGAATTTGTATACCAATCGAGAATATGTGAGTTCCAAGAATATATCTGTACAGATTTCACAGAAATGACATATTTCTCTGGCTCAGCTCAGGATCACGCCCCATGCCTTTTGTCACTCTGTTGTGTCAAGTTAGCTATATTTCTCCCCAGCAGCAGGAACAAAGGCTTCCCCACAAAAAGAGAGCAATTAACCATGCCTCCCTCAACTCCTGGGGAGGAAAGGGCTGGGGATGAAGGCTCTGCCTCAGTCAATCAGCTGTCATACTGTACCAACAATGGGCCAACCCAAGCCCACTGAGCAAAGGAGAGGGCCCAGACCCCTGGAGTCAATACAGGAGGGGGCCCCTTTTGGAGATTTGGTGGAAAAGGCCCTGGCAGAGATGTCAGTGATGGGTGTCGCTGAGCCCATTAGAGCAGATGTGGCTAGTGACACCAGGGTGATGCCATGTTGAAAACGACCCTGCAGGCTATGCAGGAGGGTTGGAAACAGAGCGGAGAGGTGATGTGACACCCCAGGATAGGACAACAGTGCCTCACTTCTAGAACCTTCCCCCTCCCACTTAAAATGTCTTGCGCAAGGGGTAAAGCTCCCTCTTGGTTGTGACTTTCTGCTGGACACTGGGACTAGAGGTGGCTGCCAGGGAGAACTGGAAGGAGAAACTCCACGCCCAATATCCATCTGGACTAAGGACTCTGATTATTTTTGCCTACAAGGGCCAGTGGGCTCTCCCCAGGACCAGGGGAGCTGGTCCCCTTAAACCCCCAAGGACTAGTTGAGGGAAAGACTGAGCGTCTGCACCAAGGAGCAAAGAAGTCCCAGAGGAAATAAAGGAAAAAGGCTGGCACAGGAAGCCAGTGGAACCATCTCCTTGCAAAGTTTGTCACTTTAGAAGCCAGGAGGCTGAGGAAAGTACTCTAGGTGGTAGGACTTGCCACCAGAAGCAAAATGTACCAAAGAATGAGTAGAATCACACAAAGGATATCAGCAGGGGAAGGATCTTACTTTTGAACCACCAGCAATCATGGAGAGCATTGAGCATTGCCACCCAGCTGCTAGAACCCCTCAGGGTGGACCAGGGCCCGTGGGTCACCATGTAGAATGTTTGAAAAAATTAGACCTGGGAGTGGGCATGTGTGTGGCCCCTTCCCCAGAGCACCAGAGGCCTTTGGATTCCAACCACTGGGCCAGATTTCATTCGCTGGTTCCTGGTATACCCAACTCTACCCCCACTACCATGCTGAAGGCAGGGAGAACCATTGTGCCCCTGGGGATTAAGCATGTGGCCTGGGATTTCCATGGCCCCAGAAAAGAGGAAGTGGAGTGCTGCCATATGCCCCTCATCTGTGATTGGACTGCTCTGCTCCTCTCGCCATCATCTGGGGGAGCGAGCAGCTACCACAAGAGGATGTACCCTGTCCACAGTACCGGGCAGGGAAGGAGAGCCTGCTGGCTCATGCATCTGCATGCACAAAGTTTTGACCGCATGGGGAGCAGCTAGAGCAGCAAAGAGGGGGCTCCCTGTGCTGCTGTCATTGAAGGAGTCATGTGGGGGTGCACAGTTGGGACTGGGAATCCCCCGGAAAAAGCTTCACAGTATAAGGCCACACAGCAAGAAGAATCCAGGCAAAGAAAGGCAGCAGCTCCCCTGGTTCAGCGGGAGAGCCACTCATTAGGTTTGCTCCGTGAGGAGTGCCCAATAATGTCATGCGGGGCTTACAATATCCAAACCATTTGCTGCTTTTAGTGGGCCTAGGAGGATAAGTCCACCAAAAATGACATCAAAAAGAGTATAGGGGAGCTACAGAGGCTTCTCAGCTCCCCCCCAGGAATTTTTGTTATGCACATTAAAAGTATTAACCTTATGTAGGAAATGTCCCTCTATGCATGTTTATCCCCAAACCTTTTGCCTTCCTCCTCCTATTTTTGCTGAACTAATTTTGTTGGCCTTAGGACTCTGTTTACTTTACACTGCTAAACAGTGCCAAAGTGTTTGTGCTCTCTTTTGCATATTTTCAATTGGCAAATGTAATATACTTATAAGTCTCCATTAAAGTGTACTACATGTGCTCAGGACCTGTACATTAAATGCTACTAGTGGGTCCACAGCACTGATTATGCCACCCACTTAAGCAGCCCTCTAATCATGCTCAGGCCTGCCATTACAGAGACTGTATGTGCAGTTTTACACTGCAGCCGGACTTGGACAAATTAACCCTTTTGCCAGGCCCAAACCTTCCTTTTTAATACAAGTAATTCACCTTTACAGTAGGACCCAGACAGCAGAGAGCAGGGTGCAATGTATTTAAAAAGCAGAACATGTACTTTTAAGCTTTACATATCTGCTACTACTAAGCTATGTACTATCTCCACACAAAGGGCTGGATACACCCCATGTAGCGAGTCTGGAGCCAGAGCGGGTAGGGCAAAGCCTCTGTGCACTTCAAAGGCCTGGCTCTGAAGTCTCCCCAACTTCAAAGGCATCACTGAGCACAAGTATTGGACCTCAGACACCACCACTTTAGTACACTTCTGTGCTGTGGATAAGTTACCAGGAAGAAGGACTGCTGTGCTGCTGAAAGGTGTGCCACTATGCTGGTCTGCCACTTTGAAGGAGCTGATGACTCTCTGTGCTGACCTGTTGCCTGCTGCCCTCTGGTACAGAGAGGAAGAACTGGACCTGGACCCCCTCTTGAACCCAGAACCCCTCAGTGACTCATAGGGCTAATTTGCTAGCCCCGTGATGTGAGCTTCAGGGACAAAACAGGCTCCCTGTAGCTCCTGGACTTGTCTTCAACAAGCTCCTGGCCCCCAAGAGGCGATTCTCAGGTCCTGGGGCCCTGGAAGGAGACCACAGCGAGCAATCAGAAGTTTGTCTCTTCTCCCAGCATGTATGGCCCCTGACAAATGCAAGGCTCCAACCTGTCTGTCCGCAATGTCTGCAGGCTCTACATGCCCCACCGACTATCCCCAGTGACACTTTCCTTGCTTCTGGCATACTTCTTCATCACGAGCGGGACTCTTGACACAATTCTTGAGAAGGTAAAACTTCAGATGGACTAGATTGGGACTGTATCTGACCTGCTCCCCATCGCGGTTGGCTTGAAATTTTGACTCTGACCTTGGCTAGCAGGACCAGATAGACACAGTTGGCATTTCTGTTTTTAAGCACTATTCTATAGTTTATTCCTTAAAAGTTCATAACTCCATTTTTAGTGATTGGATTTTTGTCATTTTGGTCGTGTTTCATTTATTACATTTTGCTATATGGAATCTTTTTGTGTAGTGTTTTTACTGTTTTGCTGTTTGAAGTGTTGCACAAATACTTTGCACCCTGCCTGTAAGTTAAGCCTGACTGCTTTGTGCTAAGCTACCAGATGGTGAGCCCAGGTTAATTTAGGGTTTGCGTGCCACCTACCCTGACTATGATTGTGGTTGCTGCTGGACCAGACTTCATTCCTCAGTCAACCAACAACCCAATTTCAAACATCGTACGTTTGCAGGGTCACCAAAAGAAGGACCTAGTTGTGACATTCTCTCAAAATTCAAGCACTCCCTGGAGCAGGGGCTTTACAAATGGAAGTATAACATATCTGGATGTTAAGTATATGTCTACAGTTATTGTGGCCTGATAGCTTCCTATTGTGGCCTGATAGTTTCCAAAGGAAGGTATGAGTTTCCCATAGGGGCTTTGGCTGTGTTACATACTGTTGGATAAAAATGTGATGCCTTATTGGGGCTATTTTTATGATTGATTTTTCATGATTTTACAGTTTATAAAAAGCACACAAACACATGTGATGCTCACATGTAAATGCTTTAATGATATAATAATGCTGACAGTGATTAATTATCAAAGTGCATATGCTTTATTAATAGGTTAATTTACATATGGTTATTATTGGTTATTGCATTTGCTTATAAAATAGAGATGTTTTGACATGTGGTTTGTTAATCCTGTACCTTTGACCAAGTAAATAAACTTACCTGATGTGTTTGTATGTCCCTTTACGGGGTCAGAGGTGATTATGCCATGTCTTCCGAGGTGCTTTCTTCAGCTTTATGTCTATTTGTAAAGTACTGCATAGCATTGCTCAGTGTATGTGTAATAAACATACTTTTACTATTACTTTTCTAAAGAAAAAGCACAGACTGGGCAATCAATTATTGAGTGTTATTCGTGTGTGCCAGCGAATAGTGATTACTAGCCAACACCACTTCCCTTGAGTATGCCTTCAACTGCTTTGCCTCACTACCCTGACAGAGTCAAGTGCTACAATCTGGTGTTTCCTCCCCAGTGGGAGGCAAATGTGGGCTAATTACTTGTGCAGGAGACACAACTGATGGCCCACTTTGTTATACCCATCCTGCCAACATGTATTCCGACTTTGTCTCATTGTCACAAAAACAAAAGTCCAGGTACACCTAGTCATGTAACCCAGGATACAGGATGCAGGCACCAAGTCTCAGGACAAGAAAATATCAACTTTCTAAAAGTGTCATTTCCAGATCTGTGACTTAAAATTGACTTTACCATTAAAGGAGGTTTTAAATTACAGTTCTTTAGACACCACTCCTACTTGTTTCCAGTTGTAAGTTGTCCCTCATTAAATGTAATAAGGTAACCCAGTGTTATTCTACGGGAGCGGTAGGCTGTGCAGTAGTGAAAACAAATGTACTAGCTCTTCACTACCAAGACATGTAAAGTTTAGGTTACTTTCAAAAGCAGAGCAGGACACATGCCACAATGGTACAAACCAGAATATAGTTGGTGGCAGATTCTGCTGCTGTTTAAGTCCCAGTTGGCTGAGCCTACTTTGAGTGAGAGCCTGCACACCCACCCAAACATGAATAACTCAGACTGCCATTGTTTTCTGATTGTTTCTAGTCTGGGTGACAGCTCACTGAAACTAACAATCAGAGAAATCACCCAGTAAAAAGAATCAGCATTCCTGTGCTCATATGACTACAGTTCACCCACTGCTAAAATGAAATGCATTGTGAGGGGAAAATGTACTCTCAGCAGATTGGCAGCCAATGCACAACTGACAAAAGCGAGAAGCTCTTGCTGTGCTCACCATAATTATGGGACACAATCACTCCTTATGGAGAGACAATTCAGTTTCAAATGACAGAACTATCCAAAGAAATCAGGAGCTGAATTTCCTAGCTACAATCCTAATGTAACCCATTCAATGAAGAGCTGCATGCTAACAACATGGTATAGGTTAGACTGTTAGGTTTTTTTACTCCAGTTGTTAGAAATGCATTCTTGTTAGTATAATTGGAATCCTAGGTGTGTGGCTCTCCATATCAAAACTCCTAAAATACACTGCCTACTAGTATGAATGACATGAAATTCCTACTCCTTGTAGTCCTCACTGTTTTATGCAAAATTTCCTATAGACTGATATACACCCATATGATTTATTGTCTCTGTATAATGTATGTGTGATGTATAGTGCTTTGACACCCTACACTGGTATGAATAGTGCTATAAAACCCTTTAAATGCATGTGAGAGAGAGGCAATGGAGAGATGAGGAGCACCACTGGAGGGTGGTGGTGACGAATTTAACAAAGATGAAGGTTATTGGGCGGCACAAACAAAGATTATCACACTGGGTGCCACCAGCACTAAAGCCGTTGACCTGTCACGTGTGATCCGGTGTCTGGCACTCTTACTAGTTTCCAGATCCGATGACTCTTTTGAAAACTCCAAGGGGTGAGGAGAAACACATTAAATCATTCTAATCAATTTACAGTTCAACCCATTTGGTCACAAATTGAATTTTGGAAGCAAAATCAAACTTCAAAAGATTTATTACAAATTTAAGACAGACTTAAGTAAATGAGTCTCAAAACATACTAATAAGTAAAGAATTACCTAAGATACATTAAAGCATCAAAACATGTTAAAACGTACTGACATCAGGCATACTAAAACCTCAGTAGCAGCAATGCAGAAAATAAGAAACAATATTTGATGCTCAGAATCCAAGCTTTGATTCTCCTGCCTAATCTCTGCACCTATAGAGATCTAACTACTCTAATAAGCTATAAAAACTCTTGTTCTCTAAGCTATAAAAACTCTTGTTCTCTAATTTAAACCAATGGAAAATAAGTTAGAAAGGACAGCACTATGGAAACCTCAGTAAAGGTTTCTGAAAGAGAAATGTGAGTGGCATAAAGCCAAATTAGCTAAAACAAGGGAAAACAGAGGTCTGTACCTCTTTAAGACTCTAAGACTTCACTTTAGTCAAAGGGCAAAGGGAATCTAAATATCTAACTGACTACAAAACTCCTATCCCTCCAAAACTCACATAGTTGATGTCACTGCCAGTACCTTTCCATGGTTTGAACATGATTGTGAGTTGTAACTTCTCATTAGGCTTCCATCTCTCAGTGCAAGCATCAGGACATCCTTGGATCATTCTCAAATTCAGGAATCAGGAAGAGAGTTCTTCTTCACAACTCCTCATTAATACTCCCTGTCCTTGGCAACCTGTCCTCTCATACCCCTTTATCTACAACTAACAATAAGCTTTTCATTAACTGGCGGCATGTGCAGACACACCCGCAAATAAAGAAATATGCAGAGAGAGAGCAAAACATCCAAGTTGAATATTTAAACACAGAAAAACCAAGACATTAATTAATTAAATAAAAAAATAGCAATATGAACATAGCTCATACCCTCAAAGCCTCTATGTGACAGGACTTTTTGCATAACTAATTGTTTTCTAAAGAAAGAGGAGAGACTAGAGTTTTAATTTTTTTTATATATTCATGCTAGTTAGCGATCATGTATAGCTTCTCCAGGCACTGTATTATCATTTTCTTGTCATCGAATTTCATAAGCTCACCCTCCATCAACTGCAATTTCTTTGTTTATTGTGAAGTTATGATTTTAGCCAGAAGGTTTTTGATGTTTCCCATCCTCTTCTGGCTGAATCCTATGGGGGAAGATTTTATGGTTTTAATTGAACTGGCACAGGTTTCAAAAGCTTCTATTTTAAGATACACATTAATTCCAAAGGTTTTGCTTAAGCAAATAACATATTTCAACTACATAATAAGATATCTAAGAGGCACATAGCAAAAACAACACTTAGGGCTAGAAATACAAAGTACTGGCCACAAAATACTGATCACAACTTGCAGCAACTATTTTTATGTCCAGGGTGGGATATTGTGAACGGCCCTATGTACAAAAAGTTGGTTAACAAAATACTGATTTGTGGTGGATCATAGTTCGACTGACCTCCTGAATGTTACAGAATGAATATGAATGAGTTAGGTATCAAATTGCGACCTTATAGGAATTACTGTAATCACAGGGATGGCAGACCTGCTGAAGTCAGCAGACATTCATGTCTATGATTGCTTTTAATTAAAGAATCTCTTTTTAAACACAGTCCCTTTTCCTTAAATGAAAATGGGATGTGTTTAAAAAGTGAAAAAAAACTTTTCCTTTTTATAACAAAAGCCTGTGGTCCATAGGACAACTGCCTACTCATAAACAATTTTTCAACATTCTCCAAGTAGAAGTGGTTACATGGGGACACCTTCCCATTTGAAAATTAGGCCCTGAGTTAAGAGGGCCTAGCGCATCCTTGCGCCAAATTAGTTTCATTTTTTCTTTTTTACTCTAATTGGGCCCAACGAGGTCAAGTTTGCCCCGCCATATTTACAACTTGGTAACCCCTTGCACCACATTATGGCCCTCATTACAACCTTGGCGGGCGGCAACCGCCGCCGCCAAGGTTGAGCTGCCGGACGGCCGCCAATGCAGACGCACTCCCACGGGATATAGTATGAGATCCCCCTGGGCCGGCGGGCAGAAACGTGGTTTCTGCCCACCGGCCCAGCGGGGATCTCGGGCGCAACACGGGATCCGTCTACAAATGGAGCCGGCTGCGTTGCGGCTGTGCGACGGGTGCAGTTGCACCCGTCGTGCTTTTCACTGTCTGAATATCAGACAGTGAAAAGCTCCATGGGGCCGTGGCAGGGGGCCCACGACTCCCCTTTCCGCCAGCCTTTTCATGGCAGTTCTTACCGCCATGAAAAGACTGGCGGGAGGGGGACTCGTAATCCCCTGGGCAGCACTGCAAGCAGTGCTGCCCTGGAGGATTATAACCGCCGGGACCAATGTGGCGCGAAACCACTGCTCCTGGGGGTGTGACCGCCGCCGCTTTCGCCGCGGTCGTAATGCCCCTGGAAGCACCGCCAGCCTGTTGGCGGTGCTTTATCCAAAAAAGCCCTGGCGGTCAAAGACCGC
Organism: Pleurodeles waltl; assembly: GCF_031143425.1. Classification (NCBI taxonomy): domain Eukaryota; kingdom Metazoa; phylum Chordata; class Amphibia; order Caudata; family Salamandridae; genus Pleurodeles; species Pleurodeles waltl. Next base: position 224,319,237 of record NC_090450.1, on the reverse strand, counting down.
CAGGGTTGTAATGACCCCCTATATCAGCTCCAGGCATAATGTATGCAAGGGGGGTGTTCCCCCATCAGAGGGGCCAAAAAATGGAGCAAAGAAATCTAAAAGATTTCTTTGCGTCATTTTCTGCAGCATTTTTAACGCCGGCTCAAAGCAGGCATTAAAAGGGAGCACACCTTTAGTTACAATGGGCCCCTGTGTACTGTTCAGGGTTAGCACCAACATTTTGCTGTAACCCAGAACAGTACATCAATAGTGACAGAAATTCTGACACTATTGCCCCCTATCCTGCAACATTGTGTGCATATTTTAAATACGGTGCACACATAGTGGTGGTAGGGGGGCACTAAGGGGCACAATGAAAGTTGCACTGCAATGGGTGCATCGCCACTTTTCTTAAATCTGCCCCTTATTTACAGTAAACCATTGTTTAAAGTTTTTTAGTACCCATCAGCAACTCTGTATGCCCTCAAAATTCTCCACACTCTATCTCATTCTAGAGATTCCTGATTTGTCCAACCATGGCATGCTAAAATAACCAAACTGTTCCATCACACAAGAAACAGAACATGTATGTGTAGCCTCCCTGGTTAGAGGTCCATCCATATCGATAACAGGCTTAATCACAATCTGTGTTATGTAAAGCAAATTTCTGTCTGTGCGATGTGCAGCTGGAGTGGAGCCACTGCAAGCAGCAGAATGCGGCACGCAGGAGCAGCGAGGTGCTGAACGGGCACGAGGAATTGCATCCTACATGCCCAGTGGGGCACTGGACTGTTGGGAAGCAATTTGGGGGCTTCCAGACCCCATAAGATCAAGCCCAGAACCTGAAACCCGCCAGTTACGCTTGGCAGAGCAGAAGGTGCAGAACGGAGAGGAGCTGCTGCTACTGCCCCACCCAGAACCTGTTGGGCACCTGGGCATCCAAGCTTGCTGTTTGGAGAAACCCAGCAAGTCGGTTGTGCCAGCTACCGGCTACTGCAAGTGGATTAAGGCTGTCGGCCAGTGAGTGCTCACCACTCAGCTATGTGCTTGGCTTTGTACTTTGCTCTGCTCTGCTCAGTCAGCTTTCTCCATGCTCTCTTCCCGCACATCAGGCACTGGGGTAACCTACAAAACGTTTGGAGAACAACAGGGAAGCAGGAGCGGGCTTTCTGGCTTGAAACACTATGGCTAGTTTTGGTCTTTTAGCCTACCTGACACAGCAGGGGTTTAACTGAGGATGGCTGTAGGACTTCGAGCTCAGTGGCAGCTCATTAGCAGCATAGTTGTAGTGCGGAGCGGGTCACCGCTAGGCCGGCGCAGCTTGATCCACAACCAGAGGCTAGGGTATTTTACATAGTGAAGTTTACAAAACTAGGGACCTATACAGACTAGTATCTGATAATTACCTGCAAACTACCTGCTCCATCCTCGCACCCCAGACATCTCCAGACATCTTTAGACAAAAAGTTTCTAATGCAGCAATAAAACAACTCATTAAATGTGCCTGTGTTAGATATTTGGACCTGGTGTGCTCGTACCCCCTACATCGTGACCTGTGTCTAAGGCGCATGAACGTTTGTGTAGGTAGGAAGCACCAGTCTTACAAAATACACGGTCAGAATTCCTTCCTCGCAAGAGTCTAAGGGCCATATTTATACTTTTTGACGCAAAACTGCGCTAACGCAGTTTTGCGCCAAAAAAATTAGCGCCGGCTAACGCCATTCTCAAAGCGCCATGCGGGCGCCGTATTTATTGAATGGCGTTAGCCGGCGTTAGCCGACCGGCGCTGCCTGGTGTGCGTGAAAAAAAAACACGTACACCAGGCAGTGCCGGCGTAGGGAAAAATGGCGTTTGGGCGTCCAAAAATGTGGCAAGTCAGGCTGAGGCAAAAAAAAACGTCTTAACCCGATTTGCGCCATTTTTTTTTGGCGCCCAACCCCCATTAACATGACTCCTGTCTTAGCAAAGACAGGAGTCATGCCCCCTTGCCCAATGGCCATGCCCAGGGGACTTCTGTCCCCTGGGCATGGTCATTGGGCATAGTGGCATGTAGGGGGGCACAAATCAGGCCCCCCTATGCCACAAAAAAAATAAAAATAAAATACTTACCACAACTTACCTTTTCTTCCCTGGGGTGGGTCCCTCCATCCTTGGGTGTCCTCCTGGGGTGGGCAAGGGTGGCAGGGGGTGTCCCTGGGGGCTTGGGAGGGCACCTCTGGGCTCATTCTGAGCCCACAGGTCCCTTAACGCCTGCCTTGACCCAGGCGCTAAAATCCGGCACAAATGTGGTTTTTTTAGTCCCGCCCACTCCCGGGCGTCATTTTTGCCCGGGAGTATAAATACGACGCAATAGCATCGGAGTCATTTTTTAAGACGGGAACGCCTACCTTGCATATCATTAACGCAAGGAAGGTGTTCACGCAAAAAAATGACGCTAACTCCATGAACTTTGGCGCTAGACACGTCTAACGCCAAAGTATAAATATGGAGTTAGTTTAGCGTCGAAAAAAACGACGCAAATTCGGCGCAAACGGAGTACAAATATGCCCCTAAGAGTAGTGTGAGAGGAATGGCCCAACGGACGGTTTAGAGGGCGAAATTGCCAGTGTGCTCGTGCCTCCGACGGGGGTCACAGCAGTATGAGGAGGCGGCCTCGGCATTCGTTAATTTACTGGTAGACCACATATATTGCAACACTATCAGGCTTACATGTCAATTCGCCACACTTGGCCAGCTTCTCTGATACAGGCACAAATTGTAATTAAATCCACAGTGAAAAATAGAGGTGCAGAGAAGAAATATTAGGGTGACACAGACAATTGTAAACGATGGAAAAGGTCCACACACTAGCTGAACCAGGAGTTGTTCAGGAACTAAGGAAAAATCTGATCTTGGAAAACTAGGAGGCAGTACTAAAGCGCCGGAAAAGGGCGAAACCAATGGAGATTGAACCAAACAAATCTGAGGTGTTACAAAGTTTGCCAAGATCGCCAAAACCTCAGAGTACAAGTTTTACAAAACCAGTTGAACTTGTAAAACTTAACATGGAGTCTAGTCCAACACAACCAAAAATTATGGAGAAATGCAACGACTTGAAAGATGCTGGGGCTTTAATATACTCTGGCAGTAGTAACATTATGGGTCTCACCTAGCCTCTCAGTCCTATTGTGCTAATCAAACTACAGGGAAAAACAACTGAGCTACAAACAAGCCCCATAGGGATGGCTGACTGGATGGGGGAGCCTCTGGAAGATCGTGACAGAACCAAAGAGACCAGAATGGGAGTACCAAAAGAGGCCCAAATTAAACTGGAGCAGTGATCAATAACTAATCCAACAACAGTACTAAATAATCCCTCCAAATGAACAATCCCAATTTGTCAAGAAGGAGTCCCTCAATGGACGAGAGATAAGGACAAGGAAAAGGAATGCGAGCAAACTTCTGAAGGGCATGGAAAAATGGAGCAGCTGATTGCAGCAATGCTTGAAAAGGATATCTATGCAGACTCCTTGAACTCCTCTCTGGGTGTAGAGGAATTAACCTACTTAATAAATTACCTGGGAGAGGAAGAAATCAAGTGTTAGACACAGCAAAAGCACAATGGGCCACAGGAGGGTAACAAACTGACTCAGGATAAAAACTGAATGGAGACCAAAAGACTGGTCAAGAAGTAAAGGAGAAATCCCTGCAAAGAAGCTCACCACGTAGAGTGAGGGAGGAAACAGCCTGCAGTCTATTGGATCTGGACAAGGATCTGACTCATCTCAATACCAGAAAACACCTCACGTGAAAGATGTCCCACCAAACTCTAGTGCAGGCCAAATGGAAATTTGAGGCCTTTGGGCTTCACTCCTTCGAACATTACAAAAGTCTGTTGAGGCCCTTAATTACAAGAAAATGTAAACCGAGATTAGTCTTCTGAATACCCTGGCAATGTTTACTGCAGGGATTGATGAAAAAATTTGCAACCTGAAAAGTCTTATCAAAAAAGCACAAGCTGATGAGGAAGAGATGAGGAGCGTCTGCACTATTCACCGGTGCTAGACAAACTGGACAGCCTCCCAGAGATTCTGACCCCAGCTTGTAGGTGAGTTTAAAACCAACTTAGCACCACAAGCAAGCCACAGCGACTTGGTACACGACACAGTCTGAGAATTTAGGCACATCAATCAGCAAGAGCAGGATGAATCAGAACTCAAAACGGTAGGAATCGGCACCATAGTTGAGTTGGAGTCTGTCGAGGCGCAGAAGGTAGGAGTAAATACAAGACAGTGGCAGGGTGAGGACTCTCAGACAGACCTAAATTACAAGGTGGACAGAAACACATCATCTCATATCATTATGGAAATTTCATCAAGCCCGATAGGGAATATGAAAAAACAGAAAGAGCAAAAGAGAGGAAAGGGCAAAATATAAAAACTCGATCAGCTTCCCGGCTCTCAATTTACCCTATCTTTTGAAATTGTCCTCAAGAGCAACCTACACAGTCAGCAACAGAAAATCTGATCAATCATAGTGTAATCACTGACAAAGCTGTAAAAAAATCCCCAGTAAAGGTAATATTGGGAGCAAAGGAGGCTCAACAGGCTCAAGAGTCTAACCAAAATAACCACCCAGAAATTGAGAAAAGAACAACAGATTGAAGGTTGGCTCCTACAAAAAATATATTAGCTGGCTCAGGGCAAACACTAAATAGGATACATTCAACACTGACAACTGCAGAGCAAAGACATGAGGATCTAAGATAGGTCCCTCAAGTTTCAGAAGACTACTGGTCTGCTCAGCAAAAGGCAGCAAAACATATGCCAAAGAATGTAGTGGAAATAAGCACTCAAACCCTACTGACATTTTGGACCAAAGTAGACTAGTAAACAATAACAATCTCCTAGCAAGCGCTCCCAACAAGTCCCCACCTGAAACCTCAGGAAACAAAAATGAAAGGGGTATCGCTGCCTCAGAAGGGAGGAGAACAGTTAGGGAAACTGTGGAGAAAAGATGAGCATTTCCAAGCCAGACAACTACACTGGAATAAGACTATAGTTGCACTGAACGTGAGGCTAAAGGAAACAACAGATTCAAGAACAAACCAGAGAACTCAAAGAACTGGGTCTCTTGGCCCAGAAACAGATACTCAATCCTATAGAAATCAGGTCTAGATACATATAGAAGGGGCAAATCACGCTATTCTGTCCAGATTACACCACAAAGGGCCCCTTTGATATCATAATAGAAGTAACATCCTGAAACTCATCCAACTGATTCCATCTCAGAGGGGTGTTACTACAAAGGATATCCTTGCAATGGAGTTCATAAATCCTTGTACAGGGCATAATATTGAACACACTAAATCACATGGAACTCTAATGATTTAGCGCAAAAGGTAATGAGGGAGGCAGGTGCATTCAAGAACTGGAGAATAAAGATCTCGGTACCTAAGGCCTGATGTGTATCCTCATCCATTAGAACAACATCACAATGAAGCACCCAGAGCACAAATGAGGACACATAGGGGCATATTTATGAAAAATTACCCACAACTGCACTAGTGCAGTTGAGTGTCATTTTTTTAACGCGAACTAGCGACATTCTTTAGCACCAACCTTGCACGATATTTATGAAATGATGTAGGATGGCGCTAAGGAATGGTTAGCATGAAAAAAGGCGCTAACAGCTGCAACATGCAGTAAGGAAAAATTACACTAATGCTGCAAAAGTGCGCTATACTGTAAACATGTTGCAAAAGGGTTAGTGCCATTTTTACGCCACATTAGCGTCTAAACAAAACACAGAAGAAGGAAAGAGTGCAATTGCAAGAGAAGATGGAATCAGCAGGCCAAGAGATACCCAAGGGAGACTCCAAACAACCAAGTACCAGCCAGGATGGTCCAGAAAAGTCACAGGAAAAGAAGAAAAGAAAGTGCAAGTGTCCCTTTAGCGAGGAAGAGCATGACATCCTGGTCAGAGAGGTGACGGAGCACTAACACCAGCTCTTTGTCACCTCCAAATTGCCAGTTGGTAGGAGAGATAACACATGGCAGGCAATAATGGACAAAATCAACTGAGTTGGTTAGGTGAAAAGGACTGTCACTGAGGTCAAGAAGCCCTGGCACAATTGCAAGCGCAGGACTAAGGAGAAACTCAGCAGGATCATAAGACAGCACTGCGGACTGGAGGTGGAAGTCCTGCACCACAGGAGGACCTGGATGTGCTGGAGGAGATGGTTTCAGTAGTCATCCCGGAGGAGCTAGTCACTGGAATTGCAGGACAGCGCAGACTACCAGGAACCACCACAAATGCAGGGTAAGTTGCAGGGGGGATATCTGAAACTCCACTAATGATAGAAGGGGCATATAGGACATACTCAATGCATGCTAAAGGGTTGCATTGGGACACGTAGGCCCTGAATCAAGACGCACCATCCTCACCCAACCCACACATGTACTGACGCTTTGGTTGTGCAATGCACTCCAACATATACACAACACCAACATACGTGACTCACTATGGCTATTCTCCACCATGTAAATATGCACCACATTGCCTGGTAGGCATGTGCAAATAGTGTGGCTGTGCTATTACAACACACATTGCATATAGTCAAAGCCCATTTACCAACACAACATAGACATCAGAGACTAGGACAAAAGTCAGTACCACCCCAGTACCACCCCAGGGGTGGTGTCAGGGTGGTGTTTCTTGCCAAAATTCTTCCCTTCCTCTATGTGGCATTGCCTTTACTCATGTGTGCTGCATCTTGCAGCACACATTGAAATGCTATCTCAGCAAAATTAGCTTGTACATGTGCAGGAAGGGATACCTCTCTGCACATGAACAAATCATCACTTCAAAGCAGGCACCCCATCATCACGCTGCAACAATGCCTGTGTTGGTGCAGGGAGCACAAATCTGTGCAGGCACAGGGGGAATTGCAGGGCTGTACAGTATTCAAGTAAATATGGCACATCTGTGTATCTAAACTGCTGCAGTGTACTACAACACATCTTGCAGCTGTCCTGAGCCATGGCCATGAGAAAAAATCTGTCCTAAAGCTTGCAACCTGTGGAACACAGCCCATACAGGGTGAACCCACAACAACTCACACACAACCATGTGCATCACATGGGAATGGCCACAACATAAATTGCAAACAACACAGTGCATATATGTGAACATCATGTGTGCAGCTGTACAAGTGGCTGCAATTTCACCATTTGACAAGGTAGAGGGCTAGATCAAACAGAAAATGATGGTGTGTGCTGCTGTGCAAAACTAGGTAGCATCATGCACCGTAATTTTCAAAGCGCAGGGATCCGCCATATACATAAGAGTGCACCGCACCCCTGTGTATCCCCCTGCACAAGGGGAAATCAGATGTTGTGCCCCTATGCAGCCATCCTAGCACCATAATGCAAGGATGGCTGCGTTGATGGAGATAATTTTTATGTGCAGGAAGGAACACCATCCTGCACAACAACAAACTTTAAATGTGATTTGCTCTTACTCTGTTTGTTGCAGAATGCAGCACACATAGTAAAAGCAAAAAATCCAGTAGAAATGTAAGCATTACTAGGTTTTGCCATGCCAAACCCACCCCTGGGCTGGTGTCAGATATTGGCCCAGCATAAGGTTTTCAAATAGTCCAAATTCTGAGGCAGTGTCAAAACACAGTGGGTGTTGCCATAGTACACCCACAGCAACACGCATTTCACACACTTTCCACACAAAGTGCTTGGTGTGAAGGGTCTGTATATACAAGGTGGCATCAAGGCACAAAAAGTGGCTTCATGCCACCAAGTACATATGAGGCAAGGCATTATGTCACCTGAGCCTCTATACTTAAGGGGCACTTGGGGCACCTACTTATGCCCCAAAATACCTAGGGGCATATTTATGAGCCCCAAGCACCACCAGAGCATCCCTTTATGTGACGCTCTGGTGGCGCAATGCCCTGTGCCGTATACAAGGTGGGGTAAAGCCACTTTTTGTGGCTTAACACCACCCTGTAAATACAGCCCCTTCATCTGCAGCCCTTTGCACAGCAACACGCATTGCATTTTGACGCTGCCTCAGATTTATGAGTTTTAGTGAAACTGAAGCAGTGCCAGAAGGTGTTACCAAGGTGCAACAAGGAGGTATACTTTTATTCCTCCTCGTTTTTTGCTTTTTCTACGTGTGCTGCGTTCTGCAGCACACACAGAAAGAACAAACTGCCAGACATGATTGTGTATGTGCGGGAAGATGTCCCTTCCTGCAAATAAAATATAATTTAAACATGGCGCTTTGGCACTACTGTGTGTGCTGCATTCTGCAGCACACACAGAAGTGCCAAATCGCCAGTAGTGATTGTGTATGTGCAGGAAGGAACACCTTTCCACACATAAACAATGAAACCTTTCAATGCAGACATGCTTGCACAATGGTGCAAGGATGCTCATGTTGGTGCTAGGCAGCTCAATTTAGCAACAGAGCAGGGGACAGCACAGGGGTGCACCGTAGACAAATAAATACGGCGCATCCCTGCATTGTGAAAATGACGCAGTTGGGCACTGCCACTCTTAGCGCAGCACTGCGCTCCATCATATTCCATTACTAGTGAGATTGACCCATGTGTGATGTACAATGCTACATATAAGTACAACCACGCCCTTGGGTCGGTGACATGTCACTGACTCTCCAGTTGCAAACACATTGGGCCTGATTCTAACCTTGGCGGACGGCGGAGGCCGTCCGCCAAGGTTCCGCCGCCAAATGACCGCACCGCCATTCTAACATTTCCTCTGGGCCGGCGGGTGCTCTCCAAAAGAGCGCCCGCCGGCCTAGAGGAAATGCCCCTGCAACGAGGACGCCGGCTCAGAATTGAGCCGGCGTAGTTGCAGGGGTGCGACGGGTGCAGTTGCACCCGTCGCGTATTTCAGTGTCTGCATGGCAGACACTGAAATACTTTGCGGGGCCCTCTTACGGGGGCCCCGCGGCACCCCCTACCGCCATCCTGTTCCTGGCGGGAGACCCGCCAGGAACAGGATGGCGGTAGGGGGTGTCAGAATCCCCATGGCTGCGGAGCGCGCTCCGCAGCCATGGAGGATTCCCCCGAGCAGCGGAAAGTCGGCGGGAGACCGCCGACTTTCCGCTTCTGACCGCGGCTGAACCGCCGCGGTCAGAATGCTCGTGGGAGCACCGCCAGCCTGTTGGCGGTGCTCCCGTGGTCGGTGGCCCTGGCGGCCACCGGCCGCCAGGGTCAGAATTACCCCCATAATGTCCCATGCCAACAGTCAATAAAATGAACATTGATTTTACACTATCTCATTGCAGAGGATGATGGCGTATCCCCTGCTGACCTGCCTGTCCTGGAATTTATTGATGACATGGAGGACCAGCTGCCAACCATCAATGAACAGACTCTCCAGGATTTCCTAGGAATACTCCATACGCCACCTCCAGTTGCAGGGAGGACACACAGTGTTGCAGGGTCTCCACTTCAACCACCCAGCCACCATCACATGCCACCAGCCAGTACTGACACAGCCCTGGACTACCAGGACCCAGAGATCAGCTTTCAGAGGACAGTGTTAGGAGTCCAGCGGGAGCTGACCAAGCAGGTGTGGGTGGGGATGGAGACCATGGCAGGCAGCCTAGAGGGAGTGCCTCAGTCCAAATAAGGACAACTCAGCTGCCATCAGAGGCACCTACTCCCCGCTACATGGACTCTAGCAGTCTCTGGCGGACATAGCTGCTGTCATGAAGCAGAGGTTACAACAAGTGCCCTCCCTAACTGCCAGAAGCATGCAGAATACCCTGGTGTTCAAACAGCGGGAAGTGGCCTCCCCCAAGGAAAACATGGCTGCCTATCACCGTGATGTTGCTGCGGTGTTGAAAAATCAGCAGTTCCTCCTTGCAGCAGTCATGCCTTATGTGTTGCCACAAATGGCAGCTGATGGGACCTTTGACTCCACATCTCTCTCCTCTGAAGTGTATGTAGCTTCTCTACCTCTATAACAGCATCAGCCATGGCACAGGAGGCACCACACACATTAGAGAATGAAGATGTGGAAGGAATAACATTCACAAGGAAAAACATCTGGTTGCACCAGTCTTTGCCACATGGACAGTTTCTCCTTAGTTCTGGGCTTAAGATCATGCCAGTGTTATGACAGTAGGAACTCTGCCCTCTTCACCTAACCACTGTTGAATTGTCTGCTTTGTGCCGTTATTGTCTCTTCTATACCAATTGGCAATTTCTTAAACGTCTTACTAATGCACACTACTCCTAACCATGTCTCATGACATGTCCCTCAACCCTGGGCTCCGATTGTGCTACATATGGCTAACATTCACTCATGGGGGTCTGTGAAATGGATATTGTATATAAATCACAATTACAATTGCACCAGCAAATAAAGCACCTTGTACACATGTAACATTTCTACGTATACTGTGATCCATCTTCTAAACTAAAAGATAGCATTGTGACAGTCAATGTGTATAGATTATCAGTGCATGTGAGCATGACTGTCAGACATTAAGACACACACTAGGATCCTAACATGAGAAAGCTGAATGATGGTGTTGTCAGCTACAACAAACTTACTGAGTATACTATATGATTTTGAACCAATATCCTTTGAAGTAGACATACAGCATGTATGGCTCTGAACCAAATCAATGTTAATTTACCCAGATGGGAGTACCAGTACAACTTATTTGTGTAGAACAGGAAAGGCTAACCTTAACAGTGATGGCCACCTGTCAGTGTTGCAGGATACAGTTCCAAATGTGCCTGTTGTCAGATATACCTCACTTGCCAACAATAAAATTGCAGGACCCCACAAATGACAGGTGAAGTACCATATTTACCTGTCCAAGATAAAACATACATACATATTGTGAATGGCTGAAACACTAGATGGCAAATGTATGCACTAGTAAACAGTATGTAGCAGCCATTCTGACAGCTCCTTGGTCACAGAGGATACACATGGGAAACCTGGGAAATCAAGACAATAAACATTCCCTAGGCCATTCCCCCTCCTTGGCCAGTGCACTCATGAGAATCCCCGGGCACTCAATCAAATTACAAAATAATTAGGCTAAGATGAACACGGTTTATTTTAAAACCATATACCAAAAGAATACCTAAAACCTACTCTAAGCTAAACTAACCTATACTAACCATACTTAACTAACACTACACCTATCTAACCTATTCTAAACGTATCCTACATATGTAACACCACACTCTAAACATTGGCCCTTAAGGGACAAGATACAAGTAGGACAACATAAACTATGTCTATACATGTACTAACCTAACCTATGGCCTAAACCAATATATATATTTTTGGGCATTTGTTTTTTGTATACACAAATACCCCAACAAGACCCCCCCATCCAGCCCCCAACAATAGAAAAATGTAGAAAAACCCACCCCTCACTATACTTAGCCTAACCTATGCCTGCCCTACACTAACCTAAAACTAACCATCTAAAACCCAATCTAAAACTATGTAAAACAGTTTCTTCATTTTCTTCTTGATGTATCGCAACATCCCCCGGTTCTCTGCTGATTCCTCCACTCATTTTTTAAGTCTGGCTAAAATCTTGGCCATGTCCCTTCTCATGTCTTGTTCAAACTGGTTCGGGACAACTGCAGCAGGTGGCTGAACTGGTGGCTGGGTTATGACTTGTGCAGATGACATTGAAGGCCTTGGTCCGGCTGTGGCCCCCTGCACCCATGATGATCTTGCTCCAGAGTTCTTGTTTGGCTGCTAAGGAGGTCTACCATGTGCAAACGCACACCATTCTCCTGATGCCTACTCACTGCGGAACCTCCTTCCCATTTGGCGGTATCCGGTCTCATCCTCCATTATGTGGCAGTAGCATTCGACCCACTTGTGGAAAGCTTGCCTCTGGTCTTGTGTCATGTTGGCATCTGAAATATGAGGAGAAGCATGCGTTAGTATCAGCATTGGGTGGAGGTTGTACAGACAAAATAGTTACACTGCAACTGCAGATAACACATACAGTGCAACACACATTCCTCAACAATGACTTACTCCTCATCTTTGACTTTTTCCTACCAGCCATCAAGAGTATCATGTACGTGTCACTGGGGTGACTGCAATCCATTGTTAACAACAGGACCCAGAGCTGATAGGACAAAATTGTTTATGATCAACATTTGTGTCATCAAACTTGTGAGGATCACGTGCCCCAACAAGTCTGGATTTCCTGTGTCCCTGTGCATAAGGGGGGCTGTGCATGCAATCCATCACCTCTGGGACCCTGGTAAACATCAAGGCTTGCCCAGTCATCATGGATGAAAGATGAGGGCCATATGATAGTGGGTCTGGTAACTTTCCACCTGCTATTCTAAGGTTTGGTAAATCAACATTCATGTGTCCTGGTGTAAGATCTTGCTTGAGCATATGTTACAAGGAGGCACAGCATTGCCCATGATGTGCCCACATGTACAACTGATGCAATGTTCCCAGAACGTTTGGCCAATGCCTGAGCTGCACATCAAAGTTGTCAACACATTACAGAACTAAAGCCCCCTACCCGGTGCTTTTGTTGTACTGCATGTGTTAAACGGCACACACATAGTGGCTGTATGGGTGCCCTTACGTCCACAGTGAGTTTGCCACTGCACTGGGTACTGCAACAGTATCCTGATACATTGTACATCATTTGCACATGCATGCAGACATCATCAAAGTACCAGGTTCGCACACAGTATTCACATCATATGCATATGTGATGTGACCTACATCACTCACAAATATCATGGTGGCAGGACCATGTTGTGAAAACTGCTGAGATCTGGCACGGGGAAGAATCACAGACTTTTCCCACAACCATCTGGAGCTGAGCTGTCTACTAATTGTGTACACTACTGACTGTTGTGCAGAACAATATGGCTCCTTGCAGTACTATAGACTCATTATATCTGAAGTGTACTGAGGCACCTGTGGTGTATGTGTCTCCTACATAAGCCCCCCTAGAGACCTCTGCAGATATAATCCACATTGGTACCGTCTTGTCAGTAAGTGTAAGCTATGTGTGGCACACAGTGCTGGCAATGGTGCTGTTTTAAAGTAGTTGTCAACAGGCATGCTATGTACATAAACAGCTGCCCTGAGAACTATCATGGTAGACATCAATGAATAAGGACTGACTCACACTAAACCATGGATTAGCACACATGACACACAAGAGGAAACTTACTGGATGCGTCGGGGTCTTCAAATCGGGCAACCTCACCTACGGTGTAAGGCGCAGGTCCACTTGCAAGACATGAATAGACACCATTGCTTAGAGTAATTTGTACATATCAGTTAATGGACGACATTGTTCACTGTTAACTTGTTAGGCTGAGTGAGCAAGTCATCCTAGTGGTATATCAAAGCAACTGACAAACATCTATGATAAGTCAATCACACATAGGGGGTCATTGCTTAATGTGCAAGCACCTTCGGCATTCTCCACCTGTTTTTGCTTTCATTACACATAGGGGGTCGTTATGACCCCGGCGGTTGGTGTTAATATGGCAGTAGTACCGCCAACAGGCTGGCGGTACATACCTCCACATTATGACATTGGCAGGTTGGCTTCAGCCAACCTGCCAATGTACCACACCGACAGCCATGGCGGTAGCAGCCGCTACTGTCCCGGCGGCGGCATTATGACCCTGCCTACCGCCATGGTTTTCATGGCATTCGGAACGGCGCCAAAACATGGCGGTAGGCCTTACCGGTGACAGGGAATTCCTTCTCTGTCACTGGTAGGATGCCCACCCCTCCTAACACTCCCCATACTACCCCCTCGTCCACTCTTCCCCCTTCCAATCCTCCCCCCATACCACACACTTGCAGACACACACCACGCATTCACACAGGCATATACACATTCATACACGCATGTATCCATTCATTCACACACACATCCGTGCACACATTCAAACTTACACGCAGACACACATTCGCATTTGCATTCATACACGCAGTCTCCACATGCACACACACATGCAAGCAACACTACACACTCATGCGCATGCACGCACACACTCACACATTCAAGCACACACACCCCCACACACACAATACCCCTCAACCCCCTCCCCTGTCAGAAACACAACTTACCTGAATCCAGGGGGTCTTCTGGCAGGGGATGAGACGGTGTACTGCTACCGCCAGCAGTGACCGCCAGCCAAACACTGCAGGGCCGTATTATTTGTCATAATACGGCTGGCGGCGGTCTACTGGCATGGCACTGCTGGTAGTAGCAGTGCCACCATAACACCGTCCACCGGCATGACCACAGCCGGATTTCCACTCTTCTTGTGGCGGAAATCTGACTGTGGTCATATTATGGCAGACGGATATTAGCTGCGGCAATGGTCCTTTGGCGGCTGTAGCCGGAGCGGCGGGCAGTTTTTACCACCAATGACATAATGAGGGCCATAGTCTTAGATAATGTAGAACCACAAACCTACAAACCATCACTGTCCTTGACACTCCTGTGGTGCTTCTCACTGCACCATTTATACATGGCATTGTCTTGAAGGTGTCTGTTCGCTCTACACCTTCATGACCATATGGGATTGCCTAACACAGTATATTACATCTGAGGGGAAATGGATGGTGGTTGCAGTGGCTGTCCCATTGTGACAAGCAAAGCATTTGAGCCCGCCTCAGATGTTGTAGACATCTACCTCATTGTCACAGCAAACTGACAAACTACTCCCCAGAGGTCGTGTGGGTATTCTAAGGTGTTGAGGAATGAGATGATACAACCTTCAGTGAAGAAATTAGTATGTGTGTGCCATCACAAGGCACACAAACAATCAATAATGCAGTAGGAGTTTACTCATGTGAAAATAGTTATCCCTACCTGCACATTGACTGATTGAAATCATGGATGTATTGCCAATAGTGTGCGGCCAGCCATTGTTGCCATGGTATACAATTATTTGTCCAGGGAGGGATAAGAACATGGTCATACATATATGCCTCAATACAGACACACTTGTTCTGTGGTCCAAAGATGCATTTGTTGGTGCTGGTTACTGAGTAATGTGCCACTGATGGAGCAGATACAGAGCAGCCCTATACTGTCATGAAAAGCGGCAGGCCTGTGGAACTGACTCTGCACATGGTGAAAAATCACATGCACATGTGTGTGATAATAGACATAGTATAGGGTGTATCTGATACACAATGAATAGGGAAGTGCTAGTAGTCTGGACCCAGGGCATGGTCTAGCTCCCTTTCATGGCCTTGGCCAATGACACAAAGGGGCCAATAGAACAACAGTGGTGCAGTACCAATTGCATCATTACAATCCTTGTGGCCCTCAGTCCACCCCTTACCCCCCATGTGTGCGCCTAATGAGAATTAGGGCACACCATGATGCAGGTAGGGTCCAACTGCATCTATTTATATGTAGGTAAATGATGT
Organism: Pleurodeles waltl; assembly: GCF_031143425.1. Lineage (NCBI taxonomy): Eukaryota > Metazoa > Chordata > Amphibia > Caudata > Salamandridae > Pleurodeles > Pleurodeles waltl. Next base: position 224,303,806 of record NC_090450.1, on the reverse strand, counting down.
ACTCAGCAGGAGTTGCAACAGATCATCACAACTCCTGCTGAGTACATGGGGGCCCATCTCATACATTTATATGGCCCCATATCATCCCTGCTCTCAGCAGCCATTCAGAGTGCATGAAAAATTGGAAAAAAGGGACTTCTCATTTTTCTCAGTGGCTTATACATTTGCTACCCAAACAGGTTTTGAGATACCCTTCCATACATGGTGCATGCCTCATTTGGTGCACCTCATTACCAAGTTGCCTTATGCATGCATCACAACACTTTGTAATAGTTGTGTTGGGAAAATGGTACATCTGCCCTGCATCAGCTACATTATTGTACATTTGGATTGCAGGCCTAAGGTAGTGCTGGGACTTTTCATACAGGTAGCATACAAAATGCCCAGATCCACAACTATTACATGCAGCACACAACTGTTTCTGAAAGTGTCATACACATGCAAAAGAAAGGACTTTGTATGGAAATTGGGGAATTACCAACTGTTCCAGCAATCTCTATCCCTAGATGATCCAGCAGATCTTGCTCCCTTGTAACGAGGTCTGCCCAACTGTGTTTAAGTTGGTGGTCGTTCCTTCCTGTCCCAAAGATCCTTGTTAGGTGGTGTAGTACCTTGCCCCACCGCAGCCTCCTTGTGTCTGTGGGGTAGCCAAGAATGACACAGCCACCCATTTATAGCATATTGGGGAGTTAGTGCTGAACAAGCCATATAAAACCCTTCAGCTCATCGGCCGACAACAGCACCTTCCTCCATTTCCTAGACTTACTAGACTGCAAATGCAGTTCTCCCCAAAAAAAGAAAAAACATTCCTTAAACCTAACCAAACTACCCCAGACACCCCACACTCCAGAGACAGAAACAGTACACTTAAAATACAAAAAGACAAGTTTAAAGACAAATAAAACACCTACAGGACACAGCACAATAAACACTCTAAACACTCCTACAGCAACAGCTCTACACACCTTCACACAGTCATAGACAATAAGACTGTGAAGTGAAAGTGAGCTCACTGTATCACATTTGCAGGCAGGATGTCCTGTTTCATCACTTCCTGGATGTGTGAGTCACGTTTCCAGTCGTGTAAATTTTTTTTTTACGCATGACGGTCATGCTTCACTTTTGCGTGAAAATGCCTGTGGACGGGCGATAGACGTTCAGGGGCTTGGCGTCTTTTAGCTTAGGAGAAATGTATGGTAAATGCATACGCCTGAAAAATCTTGATGTATGACGGTCATGCGTTGATTTTTCACCATGGTGCGTTAAAAGGTGTGTGAACGGTGATTGCTGCTAAGGACCCAGGAGTCATTTTACGTACGTTGCAGTGTGGAGTTAATGCATTTGCATCATTTTTTTTATCCATGACGGAATTGCGTGGACTTTTGCATTGTAGGCTTTGATTGCACCCTGATTCACTGTCACATGGGTTGTGCTACAATGTTGGATATGTGGTATGACTACGTGTGCGTGACTATGCAGTAATGTAATTACGATGACATTGGTATGTCAAATCCACAGGTTTGTCTATGAGTCTGCTGCATGCGATTACTGATACATTGGGCATATGTGCTTGTGTAGCTACACTGTGTCCACATATATGTTGGCACATCTGTGCTATGTTTATTTATATGTGTATGAATACTCATTTGTGTGTGGATAACATTGTTATGTCTGAGATATAAATGTACCCATACCTACAACTCAATATATATGATGGCCTATGTCCAACATGGTAAGGCGTGTGACAACCATGACAATTTGTACTCAGAGTAGTCAGTGGACTTGGAGTGCATAGACATCCCATTACCCCTGGCAATTTGCATGTGCATGTGTGTCCACTCTGGGGTGTGTTGTTGGATGTTACTTCATGTTGCTCTGCTACACATGTGCCATTTGGTTCCCCAGCATCTTAATTGTAGGAGATGTTATGTACACATGTGTTACTGAAGGTTAGTATATGCCATGTTTGTGTGAAGACATGTGTAGTGTAATTTCTGTAACATATGACGACAGTGGTGTGTTCATGGGATGTGAGCCCTCACATTAGTATCTTCCTGCATGGCCACATGTTGGCATTTGACAAATGCATGTGTAGTCACCTCAGGGCCACCTATGTTTCCGTATGTCGGAACACATGTGAAGGTCATTTCTTTCAGTTACTGATCTTGTGATACCAATGCCCTTATGCTGGAAAATGGGTTATTGGTAGGGCAGGTAGGTACCTACACCTAGCAACAAGCCACTAACCTCCACATAGGTACAGTTAGGTCTCAGTAAATTAATCCCAGCTCTACCCTTGGTAGCTTGGCATCGAGCGTCAAGGCTTAAATTAGGAGACAAAGTGTAAAGCATTCAAATATCACAAAACAGTAATTAAATAAAACACAGGAAACAGTTTAAAAATCCAAAACCAATTTATAAAAATAGTTTATATTTTTATCTTTAAAATGACACAAAAACGATTAAAATCGGTTCAGGGGAACCGGAGATATGAATTTTTAAAGAATTATTACTTTTCTAGCGCTTAGAAACAAAAAGCGCCAATTGGGTCATCTGGTTGCACCTCGACCAGGGCAAAGTCAAACTTTCAGGCCGACTGCGATGGAGCCCTGCTCGGCTACAGGTCGCGGGAGGCCTCGGTTAAAAAGTTACCTTCTGACTTAGGCCCTCATTCTAACCCCGGCGGTCTCAGACCGCCGGGGCCAGGGTCGGCGGGAGCACCGCCGACAGACCGGCGGTGCCCTGCAGGGCATTCTGACCGCGGCGGTTTGGCCGCGGTCAGAAAGGGTAAACCGGCGGTCTCCCGCCGGTTTACCGCTGCCCTTAGAATCCCCCATGGCGGCGCAGCTTGCTGCGCCGCCATGGGGGATTCTGACACCCCCTACCGCCATCCTGTTCCTGGCGGTTCGCCTGCCAGGAACAGGATGGCGGTAGGGGGTGCCGCGGGGCCCCTGCCGTGCCCATGCCAATGGCATGGGCACGGCAGGGGCCCCCATAAGAGGGCCCCACAAAGTATTTCAGTGTCTGCCTAGCAGACACTGAAATACGCGACGGGTGCAACTGCACCCGTCGCACCTTCCCACTCCGCCGGCTCAATTCTGAGCCGGCATCGTAGTGGGAAGGTTGATTTGCCCTGGGCTGGCGGGCGGCCTTTTGGCGGCCGCCCGCCAGCCCAGGGCAAATCCCAAAATACCCTCAGCGGTCTTTCGACCGCGGAGCGGTATTTTGGTGGGGGAACTTCGGCGGGCGGCCTCCGCCGCCCGCCGAAGTTAGAATCACCCCCTTAGTCTTTATTTTGAAGTTTTTCTTCACCGGGACGAACCTGCCAGTTGAATCCGACCTCCTGGAGCCCTTGTCCGGATACGCGATGTGGGTTTCCTCGGTGGAGACTTTTACCTTCGGACTTAGTCGTTTTTTCGAGATGAAAATCCTTCGACCGGGGTAAACCTGGATCTTGATCCGACGTCCATGGAGCCCTTCTCGGATACGATGGCTGGGAGGTCCCGGTCAACTTTTTACGTTCGGACTTAGTCTCTTTTTTGGTTGTTTTTCTTTACCGGGACGAACCACGAAGTCAGGCCGGGTCGCGGTTGAGGCAAGCCGGCTAGAATTTCCGCGGCGGGTCGGTCCCTCTCTGGAGCTTTTTTCCAAAAATTCTCAAATCTTTTCCAAACTTCTGGGGCTTCACCCAGATGTTATTTTAAGGTTCTTTTGGGGTCCACAGCTCACCCCAAGGGTCCAGAAGTTCTGTGATGGTCCTTGGGGGGTGCGGACTTCAACTCCCAGAATGCACCTGGCGCAAACTCCTTTTTGGCCACTGGACAGTGGTCAGCTGGTCGCTTTCTTCAGGAGTTGGTGCAGGGGACTCTGGTTTAGCAATTTTTCACCTGTAGCAAACAGGGAGTCCCTCCTTGAACCAGTTGAAGCCAGGCAAAGTCCTTCTTGTGGTGAAGCCCAAGTGTGCAGCTGGTGCAGTCCTTCTGAGTGCAGGTTCCAGGTGCAGGCCAGGGGTCCAGCAGGGCAGTCCTTCTTCTCCTTAAGTTCCTTTCTTGTTGAATTCTGGAGGGGATCTGAGGCGTGGGTGCAGGTCTGCCAGTTTTATCCTTGCTCCTGGGTGAAAAGCAGGGGGGCCCTGGTTCTCCAATCAGGGACAGGGTCGTCCCCCTGTGATGACCACTTCCTGGGAAGTGTGGCAAAAATCCATCCCAGAAGGCAACAGTCTCTAAAAATCCAACATGGATGAATCTGATTTTTGGAGGTTACATCTGGCTGAGCCCACCCACTGGTGTGGCTAAAAATCATAAACACACCCCTCTCCTGCCCTCTCCTAATCTAATCAATGGGGCACCTAATTGTCTGGGGTTGCAGGATGTGGGGGTGTTGCTGGGTGCTGCAAATGTCCTTCTCTGCCTTTGAAGACCAGTTTGGCAGCCCTCCCCCTTCCTGCCTCACCATCTGCTGAGGGGAGATTCTCTCCCCCAAGCACATTCCTTTGTGTGAAGCCTGGCCACTTCACACCTCATCAAGGCAGCCTGGCAGAAGCTGCTGCAGGCTGGCCAATCAGAGCACAGCAGCAAAAACAATGCAGAGCTGAAATTGGCAACTTTTTAGGTAAAGTCTAAACTTTTTACCTGAACTAGTTATATTAAATCCAACAACTGGAAGTTGTAGGATTTATTACAACAATTAATTTGATACAAAATTCTTGGTATGCAACATTTAAGGAGACTTTAAAATTTAAAATAAAGTCTGCCCATTCTAGCCTATGAAGGCCATTTACTTCCATGAGGGAAAAACGAATTTGGCTGTTTTTACCTCACCAGGGCTTATAAATCTATTTTTACAAAGTCCCTGCTTATAGTTACATGGCACCCAGCCCTAGGGGCACATAGGGCACACCTTAGGGGTGACTTATATGTAAAAATAAGGTAGTTTAAGACTTTGGAAGTACCTTTAATTCCAAAGTCGAATTTGCATATAACTTTAATTTAAAAGCAGCCAGCAAGGCAGGCTTGCTTTTAAAATGACACTGGGCACCTCAGCAGTGCACCTAGGTGTGCACCACCTATGCTGTGGTCCCTAAACCTACATGCCCTACCATATACTAGGGACTTATAGGTAGGTTAACTTAGCCAATTATAATTAGCCTAATTTGCATTTCCATGCACAGGCCCTGGGACTGGTTAGCAGTACCCAGGGCACCATCAAAGTCAGGAAAACACCAGCAAAAAGAGGAAAATGGGGGCAAAAAGTTATGGGGCCTCTGCAATCAGCCCTGTTTTCTCACACAACCCCCCCCCCAGCCCACACGCCCAGGAGACTCAGCCCAACCATGGGAGAGTCTTCCTGGCTTTTTAGGCGAGGAAGACATTGAAGAAAACTAGCTGTCCCTTTGCAGGGCCTACTCTGCCTTATATCCTCCTGTCAGGGTCACTCCCTATGGGTAGTGAAGCCATGCCAACAGTAAAAGGACCCAACTCAAACTGAAACTTCCCTCTAGGGGGGTCTTCCTCCTTTCTCTCTGCCAACTTGGGTAGTGAGGTGCCCACCTCCCCTACTCCAAACTTTGCTAGGGCAACACCTAGCTTACCCAAAGAGGTCACCCAACACTTGAGCAACCCCACCATGACCAATAGGGTCAGGGGGCCTACTTTGCTATTGGCCCTGGGGTCTGCCTCCCAGGCCAAGTACAGTGCTGCCTGGAAGGCTAGCACCCAGCAGAGGCTACTGACAGCTGTCAGTACCCAGAACCACACCCTAAGCTCTCCACTGACAGGTGGCTGAGCTGCTTTAGGGGCATCTTTGGGGTCCTGGCACCCCTCTTGCTGTCTAGAGTGGGGGGCTACCACCTCCTGTGGCAGACACCCTCCTTCCACTCTCCCTTCTGTCAGTGCAGGGGCAACACCTTGCATCTGGACAGCTGCCTGACTACTCAGGACTTCCTTGGGGTCAGGTGAGGCCTCACCAGTGCCAACTCTTGGCTCCCCCCTTACTGGGGCAGAGGGCCCTTGGCTCCCTGGAACTCTCTTTAAGAGTGGCCTACCCTTCCTTTTCTTCTTTCCTTTTCTTGGGGACCCCTGTCTCCTAACTGTAGGGACTGACTCCCCAGGACTTTGGGTTGGGGGGGGCGCCCTGGGCGACCACCCCATCTGTGACCAGACTCACCTCTGGGAGGTCATTGCCCAGGATACAATCTAGGGGGAGGTCAGCACTGACTACCACCCTAATCCAGTCAAGGATACCCTCCCTCTATAGGGGCACTATGGCTACAGGTTTGGAGGTGACCTCCCCTGTGGCTATCCTGACTTTCTTTGTCTTTCCTGGGACATACATGTCTGGCGTCACTAACCGGTCACTCACTATAGTGTGACTGGCACAGGTGTCCCTCAGGCCAGTGGTAGGGATCCCATTCACTTGAATGTGGTGGAAGTGCCTACTCCCACCCTCAGGGATCACCAGCTTACCATCTGGTCCTGTCTCCCAGCACAATGCTAGGAGGACTTCATCATCTGAGGAATCCTCCTCTATGGCTACACTGGACAGCCCAGTGCTAACCACCTTCCTTGGACAGGCTGCATCTCCTCTGAAGTGACCTGTCTGCTGACAGTCAAAGCAAGCCCTACTGTCCAAGAGTTTTTTTAACCCTGGGTCTCCCTGTCTCTGCTTGTCAGAGTGGGAGTGGGATTTACTCTCCTCCTTCTTAGGGTTCTGGGGTACAGAGGGAGTCTCTGTGGTGGGCTTACCACCTCCCTCCTTAGGTTTTTGGGGGCCTGTCCCCCCCTTCTTGGAGTCTCCCCCCTGGGACTTGACAACCACCCTGGTTCTCAACCACTCATCAGCTGCCTCCCCTAGCTCTCTAGGGTTGGTCTGCTTAGAGTCCACTAGATGCTGGCGTAACCTTTCTTGGATACAATTGGTCAAGATGTGCTCTCTCATGATCAGATTGTATAACCCCTCATAAGTATCTACTTTGTTACCAATAATCCAGCCCTCTAGTGCCTTTAGTGAAATGTCCACAAAGTCAACCCAAGACTGGGTACTGACCTTCTGGGTGTCCCTGAACTTCATTCTATATTGCTCTGGGGTCAGACCAAACTTCTTGGCTAAGCACCTCTTCATACTAGGGTATGAATCTGCCTCCTCCCCCCTTAAGGTCAGAAGCCTATCCCTCCCTGAGTTGGGGACCAACTCCCACAAAAGGGAACCCCAGTATTGAGGCCTAACCCTTCTCATTTGGAGTGCCCTCTCAAAGGCCCCCAGCCACTTATCTATGTCATCCCCCTCTACATAAGCAGGAACTACCCCCTTGGGTAATCTGGGGCAAACTCCCCCACCCATGGACACCTCAGCTTCTTTATCGCTGCTTCCATCTCTTTTCTCTTTGTATGCCCACTTTTTCTTTTCTAGGGCCAGCTTCTCTGCTTCCAAAGCTATGTATGCTAGCTGGGCCTCCAGCTCTCTTTCTCTGATGGATGGGTTCTCTCCTCCTGAAAGGACCCCCTTCCCACCACTAGCTTTGGATCTGCCCCTAGTGACTGTGTTTACTGAGGACCGTTCTTCCTCATCCTCACTTAGGCTCAGATGCCTTCCCTCCCCTGAGTGGTTAGAGCTTGCATCCTCCCTTCTTTCTCCCTCCTCTGGAGCTTCTTCTGACTCTACCTCTTGGGCCTCAGCCCATGCTGTCAGGGATGTGATCAGGATTTGCTTCCTGAGATCAGTGGTTGCAGGCAACCCTCTTTCAATACACAACCCCCTAAGCTGGACTACTGTCAGTGTGGGTAGGCTAGCCAGATCAAGCTCCATGGTTCCCTAGTTTTGTGTCAACAAAAACTTTTTGCAAAAATTGGAAACAAGAATTTAGAAAAATTACAAAAATTCAATAATTGAAATTAATCCAAATTAAAAATTAAAAATAATTTTTGCACTAGGACAATTTAAAGGATTTTTAATTTGTTTTACCTAAAACTGTAACGTGATATTGAACACAAGTACAGGATCCCGTCGCTGCTTCCAATTATGTTGGAAAATGGGTTATTGGTAGGGCAGGTAGGTACCTACACCTGGCAACAAGCCACTAACCTCCACATAGGTACAGTTAGGTCTCAGTAAATTAATCCCAGCTCTACCCTTGGTAGCTTGGCATCGAGCGTCAAGGCTTAACTTAGGAGACAAAGTGTAAAGCATTCAAATATCACAAAACAGTAATTAAATAAAACACAGGAAACAGTTTAAAAATCCAAAAACAATTTATAAAAATAGTTTATATTTTTATCTTTAAAATGACACAAAAACGATTAAAATTGGTTCAGGGGAACCGGAGATATGAATTTTTAAAGAATTATTACTTTTCTAGCGCTTAGAAACAAAAAGCGCCAATCGGGTCATCTGGTTGCACCTCGACCGGGGCAAAGTCAAACTTTCAGGCCGACCGCGATGGAGCCCTGCTCGGCTACAGGTCGCGGGAGGCCTCGGTTAAAAAGTTACCTTCTGACTTAGCCTTTATTTTGAAGTTTTTCTTCACCGGGACGAACCTGCCAGTTGAATCCGACCTCCTGGAGCCCTTGTCCGGATACGCGATGTGGGTTTCCTCGGTGGAGACTTTTACCTTCGGACTTAGTCGTTTTTTCGAGATGAAAATCCTTCGACCGGGGTAAACCTGGATCTTGATCCGACGTCCATGGAGCCCTTCTCGGATACGATGGCTGGGAGGTCCCGGTCAACTTTTTACGTTCGGACTTAGTCTCTTTTTTGGTTGTTTTTCTTTACCGGGACGAACCACGAAGTCAGGCCGGGTCGCGGTTGAGGCAAGTCGGCTAGAATTTCCGCGGCGGGTCAGTCCCTCTCTGGAGATTTTTTCCAAAAATTCTCAAATCTTTTCCAAACTTCTGGGGCTTCACCCAGATGTTCTTTTAAGGTTCTTTTGGGGTCCACAGCTCACCCCAAGGGTCCAGAAGTTCTGTGATGGTCCTTGGGGGGTGCGGACTTCAACTCCCAGAATGCACCTGGCGCAAACTCCTTTTTGGCCACTGGACAGTGGTCAGCTGGTCGCTTTCTTCAGGAGTTGGTGCAGGGGACTCTGGTTTAGCAATTTTCACCTGTAGCAAACAGGGAGTCCCTCCTTGAACCAGTTGAAGCCAGGCAAAGTCCTTCTTGTGGTGAAGCCCAAGTGTGCAGCTGGTGCAGTCCTTCTGAGTGCAGGTTCCAGGTGCAGGCCAGGGGTCCAGCAGGGCAGTCCTTCTTCTCCTTAAGTTCCTTTCTTGTTGAATTCTGGAGGGGATCTGAGGCGTGGGTGCAGGTCTGCCAGTTTTATCCTTGCTCCTGGGTGAAAAGCAGGAGGGCCCTGGTTCTCCAATCAGGGACAGGGTCGTCCCCCTGTGATGACCACTTCCTGGGAAGTGTGGCAAAAATCCATCCCAGAAGGCAACAGTCTCTAAAAATCCAACATGGATGAATCTGATTTTTGGAGGTTACATCTGGCTGAGCCCACCCACTGGTGTGGCTAAAAGTCATAAACACACCCCTCTCCTGCCCTCTCCTAATCTAATCAAGGGGGCACCTAATTGTCTGGGGTTGCAGGATGTGGGGGTGTTGCTGGGTGCTGCAAATGTCCTTCTCTGCCTTTGAAGACCAGTTTGGCAGCCCTCCCCCTTCCTGCCTCACCATCTGCTGAGGGGAGATTCTCTCCCCCAAGCACATTCCTTTGTGTGAAGCCTGGCCACTTCACACCTCATCAAGGCAGCCTGGCAGAAGCTGCTGCAGGCTGGCCAATCAGAGCACAGCAGCAAAAACAATGCAGAGCTGAAATTGGCAACTTTTTAGGTAAAGTCTAAACTTTTTACCTGAACTAGTTATATTAAATCCAACAACTGGAAGTTGTAGGATTTATTACAACAATTAATTTGATACCAAATTCTTGGTATGCAACATTTAAGGAGACTTTAAAATTTAAAATAAAGTCTGCCCATTCTAGCCTATGAAGGCCATTTACTTCCATGAGGGAAAAACGAATTTGGCTGTTTTTACCTCACCAGGGCTTATAAATCTATTTTTATAAAGTCCCTGCTTATAGTTACATGGCACCCAGCCCTAGGGGCACATAGGGCACACCTTAGGGGTGACTTATATGTAAAAATAAGGTAGTTTAAGACTTTGGAAGTACCTTTAATTCCAAAGTCGAATTTGCATATAACTTTAATTTAAAAGCAGCCAGCAAGGCAGGCTTGCTTTTAAAATGACACTGGGCACCTCAGCAGTGCACCTAGGTGTGCACCACCTATGCTGTGGTCCCTAAACCTACATGCCCTACCATATACTAGGGACTTATAGGTAGGTTAACTTAGCCAAATATAATTAGCCTAATTTGTATATCCATTTTACACAGAGCACAGGCCCTGGGACTGGTTAGCAGTACCCAGGGCACCATCAAAGTCAGGAAAACACCAGCAAAAAGAGGAAAATGGGGGCAAAAGGTTATGGGGCCTCTGCAATCAGCCCTGTTTTCTCACACCTTATTTTTGTGCTAGGATGCCTTTTGTTCAGAATCCATACACTTTATCATGCCTGAGCCATTATAGTGGTACATGTGTGCTGAGATATGGGGGGGAATGGCCTGCAGCCGATGCAGCAACACGTATAGTGTGGAGCTCCGAGGCCGCGAACCGGGTCCGATCAGTATACTACGACAAATAATGCCCAATCGCAAACGAAACTAACGGACCGGATATCGGAACGCGTAGCAGTATACGCGGATGCCAATGCGATCCTGAACGGTGGAGAAAATCGGGAGAATTTGCCCTGTCTTGTCCTGCCCTCTCTGCGGCCGCATAGATCCAAGATGGCAGCCGCATCTGAATGACGCCGCGACTGGGGTGATGGAGCAAAGAGCGGAGACCAGGCCTCCGCTTGGACAGTGAAACAGCACTGATCCCAGGAAAAGCTCCCCTGCTAACGGTAGACCACTTACCTGTTGCAGACGGCGGCAACAAAGCACGGTAAGAGCACGACCCAGGGACTTAAGGGCGCGAACGAAGAACGGATGGGGACCTAATAACTGATAGGTGTGGCGGAGGACAATCTACCCCCCAGCGGGATGCTCGAAGGCAGTGGTGGGTCACAGGTGATGGAAACGCTCCACCCAGTGAAAGGAGCACTGGCAAAGATTCGAGAAGAAAGCACCTGGGAGCCTGCATACGATCGCCCTCACTGAGACGCTCCATCTGGAGAGTAGCAATCAGAAGACTCTTCACACCTCTGGATGAAGGGGGTAACAGTGGCTGCTCAACCGATACCAGGGGGCTCACTGGAGAAGAAAGGGCGACACACTTGCTGGTCCCTCCCCCCGTCTGCCTGTACCCATAGTCCGCAACAGGCTATAGGAAACAGTGAGTTGTCACCAGCTATTGCAAATGACTTGAAATCCGTGACTTACGTGGGTGGTGGTGAGCATCGGAACCAGCCGGGGGAACAATCAGATGATTCTACCTAGAGGTGGAACAAACTTAATAGTACGGACAAACGTGTTTCATCCCCGGCCTGATCTCCTGATGCAATGATGGGGAAGCCCAAAAAATGAGAGGAACACCATCAAGATGGCGCCGCTACTTCCAGACCGCTTGAACAATCCCAATCCGCAGGCCCACAAGAGGGCCAGGAACAACAGGTGACAACCTTAGATACTGTTCTCCTCGCCATTAAGGAGTCCGGCGAGGCACTTGAAAGTAAAATAGACAACCTAACAATAGACTTCTCACTGGTTCGGGACGACCACCGGAAATTAGCTGAAAGAGTGGGAACAAACAAAAAAAATATTACACTGATGACCACAACGCAGAAATCCACATCTTCAGAGCTTCAGGAACTCACATCAAGGGTCAAAACACTGGAAACAAGGGCAGAGGATGCGGAAAACCAGGCTCAGCGGAGTAACCTCAGACTAGTTGGTATACCAGAGGGAGAGGAGGCATCAGCAATCAACATGGAATCTTTCCTGGAACAGTGGCTTAAATGTGCAGTGGCGTCTGAGTGCCTCTCAGCGTTTTTTGTGGTAGAGAGGGCCCACAGAGTACCCAGCAGAACACCCCCTCCTGGAACCAGACTGAGAATAATAGTGGCAAAACTATTACACTATAAAGACAGAGACCACATTCTAGCACAATCCCACTTGCAAGGTGAGGTCTTATATGAGAATCGGAGAATCATGATATTTTCTGACTTCACCAGATGAACACAAGGGCCTCCTTCTATGAACCTAAGCGGGTCCTGCGTGAGAATGGTATAAAATAAGCGATGATCTTCCCAGCCAAGCTCAGAGTAGAATACAACAATACAACACACTTCTTTCTATCTCCGCAAGCAGTGGAAGACTGGCTGGAATCCCTGGACTTGGCCAAACCGGCTCCCAACCCTCGATCCCTCCGCTCACCCAGAAGGAAACGCAGTAGATCTAGAAAACAGATTACAGAGGCAGCACCCCAAGACATCAGTCACTACAGGAGATGAGAGAGGCCATAAACACAGCAGTGGCACTGAGTGGAGGGATCCCTCCACTATCCCCAGCCTCTGACGTTGTCTCAGATATGGGATCGTGCGGTGAGGGGTCCTCAGGGTCCTCGCAGGACACCCTCGTCTGCTTACCCCCAGTGACCCTGAGAACAGCAGATGAGATTATCTGAATTCTCCCTGAGTGAACGAAAAACTTCAGGAACATTGATTTGAGGTTTTGCGATACTATCACATAAGATAGATGAAGGAGACTCCAAAGCTGAACTTAACGAACCCTCTCAAATGCACTCTACTGGGCAGCAGAAGAAGCACAGATGGGCCCGGGTAACGGCCTGGAGCAACAGCTCTCGGCCTTTGGCACGCTACCCACCTATAGGACACTAACTAAGACTGTTAATATGGTTTGGACGGGGAGAGTTATAGATACCGGTCCTGGGGAATGGGAGTTGGGAACTGAGTTAGTTAAATTAGTTTTTGGGGTACTAAATGCACAAATAGGTAATGACCCAAGCAATTCTCAATTGTTTTAAAAAAAAGTGACTTATCATCATGGTTCCAAACGTTGCAACAGGAATACAGGCACTGGCCATATCATACCAAAAATATAGATCATGACCACACAATATAAAGCTATAACATGGAATGTTAGCGGCCTAAATAATATGTCTAAAAGGTACAAAGTGCACAATTACCTTAAAAGAAGGGGTATTCACATGGCTATCTTACAAGAAATGCACCTAGTAGAACAAGAAGTTAATGCCCTGAAAAAAAGATGGAGAGGCCAAATCTTTGCCACCACTTACTCAGCGTTTGCAAGAGGAGTGTTATTATGGATCTGCCCTGGGCTGCCCTTCCAGGTGCTACACAAGATTATAGACAAAGATGGGAGATATGTAATAGTCACAGGGAGATTAGAAGGGAGATTAGAAGGAAGAGAGATAGCCCTTAGTGGAATATACGCTCCGAACCAAGATCAAGGGAAATTCCTCGACAGTGTATCACGTGATATAGGCCCACTCATGAAAGGCCCACAAATAATTGGGGGTGACTTTTATTGCATAGCTAACATTGATCTGGATAGGTCGCACCCACCTCTCTCACAATCCCCGATTTGCAAAACTGCCCTACTATTCAAAAATTGGCAACTACACTGGCACCTCAAAGACTGCTGGAGACAACTCAACCCATACATCAGAGATTACTCATATTAGTCTGCTGTACATGCCTTACATGTTAGGCTGGACACCTACTTGGTGTCGCCGGAAGTGCACAATACGGTGATGACAGCTGAATATCTCAGTCGCACCATATCAGATCAAAACCCCCTGATGTTCTCATTAGCTTGGAGTGGGGAAAGACCCTCAATACCAACTTGGCGTTTGAGGGCGGATACTCTGGAAGATGAAGCATTTAAACAAGTCTTGCATAAAAACAGTGAGGACTTCTTCAAACAAAACGCAGGGACTGCCTCCTCCAGATCCACTGAGTGGGAAGCGTTCAAAGTAGTCACTAGGGGCCAATGTATTAGTGAAAATATGGGAGTCCGGAAAGTATTAGAAATGGAACTCAAACGGCTCGAGGACTCCCTCAGAGATCTCGAGTGTAATCACCCTACGCAACCTGATCTGTCCCCTTTACTACTCGAAACTAGAAATAAGATAACTGAGGGGAATATTAGACTATCTCGCTTTGATTATAAACACTATTTGAGCAGAGAGCATGCCGAGGGGGATAAGTTGGGTGCCCTATTAGCCTGGCTTGCCAGGCCCCATACGCAACAAATGGTCGTGGTGGAGATTGAAGACACCCCAGGTCATAATGTTTACAGGCAGAGGGAGATAAATACGAGCTTCTTGAACTACTACTCAGCATTGTATGCACCCCCTGCTGATATAATAACTGAGACCCAGATATGAGAGTTGGAAGCTCTCGCCCTCCCTAAATTTGGAGCTGAGGAATGCTTGACTCTAGTGACACCTATCTCGATTGCAGAAATCAAATCGGCAATTCAAGGTATGGTGAGGGGCAAAGTGCCGGGGGCGGACGGACTTCCAGTGGAGTTTTATCTTAGTTTCCAGGACTTACTAGCTCCACAACTCTGCATACTATACGCAGAAACATGGAATAATAATAATCGACCTCTGAGGCCATAATGATTCCATTATTGAAACCTGATAAGCCCGCCAACGATGTCCGATCGTACCGTCCGTTATCCATGTTCAACCTTGATTATAAAATACTTAGCAGATTGTTAGCAGATAGGTTACTACCCCATATGACCTCACTGATCCATCGAGATCAGTCAGGTTTTATTCCTTCACGCAGCAGTGCTCAAAATATCAGACGCCTGCTCTCAGTCCTCCATAACATACCACTAACCACACCACACGCGGCGATCATATTGGTGGACCTCAAAAAGGCCTTTGATAGCCTGAGATGAGACTATCTGGAGCAGGTAATGCTACAGATGGGACTTGGAGAGGGCTTCGTCTGTTGGACAACACTTCTATACAGCAACCCCACAGCACGAGTGCGAACAGATCGCAATGTGTCTGATTCTTTCCCCATAGGTAGAGGTACCAGACAGGGCTGCCCTTTATCACCCCTTCTTTTCGGGGTGGCAGTAGAACCACTTGCTCAAATGGCCAGAATCCGAGGCTATTATGAGGGTATTTTGATTAATCACTGGACACATCATATTGCTCTTTACGTAGATGACATGCTACTTTTTCTTGAGAACCTAGAAGTGGGGCTACCGGGAGCAATGGATATGTTAGAAACATACGGAGTAGCATCCGGTCTCCGCATTAATTGGAGAAAATCTTCCATCTTCCCGGCAATTAAAAACACCACAGAACCTACAGACACCAAAGGCCTGCCCTGGACCCTGGAACACGTTTAAATATTTGGGAGTTAATATATACCATGCCAAGGACAACCTGTTAGAAGGGAACATACATAGAACACTTAGAGGGATCCGGGCAAGTATGCAGTTCTGGAAGACACTCCCCCTAACAGTCTCTGGAAGAGTCGCCCTGCTTAAAATTATAGTTTTGCCCAGACTGCTTCTTACTATTCCAATTTTAATTCCAAAAATGGTATTCAAAAACCTAGAATCCATGGTCACGAGCTTCATTTCGGGAACGAATAGACATAGAATAGCGTTGCACACTCTCCAGAGACCTACCGCTGAAGGGGGCCTAGCTGTCCCAGACCTGGAGATCTACTACTGAGCAGGACAATTGCAATAGCTGGCAAAATTGCTTACAGAACCCCCAGCACCCAAGAACATACAGATTCCACTGAACAGCCCACTAGCACAAATCCTGGGTATATTACTAAACCCCAAAAAGCAGAAACAACCCCTTCCTATGGAGTGGGAACCAACCAGATATTGCTGGGAGCAATACCTAAAGCGCACTCGCACTACGACACCATATGCACCTGAGGCCCCCATAACCTGCCTGGCACACTCTGTAGGAAACCATATAATAAAAGGCATTACTAAATTAAAGACATATATATTACAAAACTGGGTGACCTGTTTAATAATGGGAGACTACGCACCTACGCAGAATTACAAGAACAGTTTGCCCTTCCATCAGGAATGTTCCTTACACATAGCGCCATAACTAGAGCTATTAATAAGAAATGGAGAGCGGGCACACTTGAACCATCTACTCATGATGGTTGTAACCTTGTATGCTCAGTTTGGGAACGGAAAGGAGTGATTTCAGTTATATATAAATCTCTGCTGAACAGCACATGCTTACCCCTAAACAAGCTTAAAACCAAGTGGCAGACAGAGTTGGACACTTCTGTAGAAGACGAACAGTGGGCCAGGATAACCTCCCACATATACAGTGTCGAGAAACGCAAGATTTAAATTAATAAATGTGTATAAATACCATAGAGCCTACCTAACTCCTCAAATGATAACTAAAATTTATGGTGCAACTAACTCCTGCTGCCCTCGTTGCACTGTGCCTGAAGTAGGTCTATTACACATGTTGTGGAGCTGTCCTCTGCTGGGAGACTACTGGGCAGTGATCTTTAGGAATATTTCTTCTTGCACTGGGAGAACGTTACCCCCCTCCTCAATCGTGGCAGTATTAGGAGATTTTACCCGTCCCTCAGCTCACAAACTAGCCAACAGGTTCATTGACCTTGCCTTGATTCTAGCTAGAAGAGAGATAACTTCACAATAGAAGAACGCAATGGGCTCACAAGTGACTAGGTGGCAAAATGCATTGGAAAAATGGGCAGAGGCCGAGGGAACGGTGCTGAGGAAAGAAACTATACAAGGACAAAGACCCAGTGAAAATGTTACAGAATGGAATGCGATCCTAGAGAATCTGAGAATTACTGACGCCCCCTTATCAGAAGAAGAGAATACGACCTCGGAATCTGAAACCGAACAGTCCTCTACACCCTTAAACTAGAACACTGCACTTTTGTGAAGTATGACTTGATTACGAGAATTGCAGATCTATGATCTGATACAAATGAATCTTGTGCAAAATGGGGGGAGGGGGGAATAAGTATAATGTTGGGGTTTCTTCTAAACAGTATAGCATTATTGAATGTATGTTATTGCACTATTATAAAAGCAATAAAAGATATTGAAAAAAAAAATGTGTGCTGAGATATGTGGTGCATGTGTGCATGCCTCCAACTGGGCACTCACATTTGTCAACATCATGTTTGTTATAACTGTCACATACAATGGCATACCACTGTGTAGCAGTGTTGCAGTCTGGCATAGATGCCTGCCTACCCACCATCCCAACTGTGTGAGTTTGTATGGCAACACAAATGCATGGTTGCATGTGAAGGGGTAGGTAAATGGTGCTCCAGTTTACTCAGCTCCCTGTGCAGATGCATCAGGCCCCTGATAATGTCATACGTTAATGTAGCCAGAGCAATGGTGTGTGGGTTTATTGAGCGGGGTCTACTCCCACTCAGTGTGATGTATTGTCTCAGACATTATTCAATAATGCTGGAAAAAGTAGCACATCCCACACCTGATTGTGATGTTGGACCCCAAAACATGTATGGGATAAATTGTTACTGTTGCTACCATGCACTTGTTCTGTCATGTGAGTGACAATGAGGTGCGTGTATTGCTATGTGCTGTGTGAAGTTGTCAAACAGAGCATACTATGTAAACGTGCTGACACATGTCAAGCATTGTTGATACTGGCAAACCTGTTGGACATACACCCATATATCAGTCTTCAAAGTCTTCAGATGTTTATCTGTATTTGCTCTAGGCATGTGTCAAGACAGCAGATTTGTGTGATAATTATGCAGCTCATGTACATAGTGAGTAGAAGGCACTCTGTCTACAATCGACCCAGACAATTATTTGGTGGTGCATTGTCCCAAAAAATTCTGAGAAACTGACAATGGGTAATGTGTTTGGATAGTGATTCTGCACCCATAGCTGCTTATTTTGTCTGGCAATCCATTGCTTACTCCACAGCCAATGTGTGTGTGCCATACGTGAGGTACAGTCCACCATGTGTCAGGGTTGTGCCCAATGGCGGTGCCGGGACATTATCCCATGGATACACTGTGCAGTCTCAGTATCGGACATTGGTTACAATCCCTGGACAATTGCTGAAGGTCCATAGGTACCAATGATATCCCACCCTTGTCACACATGTACCATGCAGGCAAATCTGCAATCACCATGATTGTGACAATATTCTGTTCCAACGTTATTTAATATACATTTGTTGACAGACCCTACCTTATGTGTGCCCCCCTTGCATACATCCTGTTAGGCATGGTCTTGTTGTGGTGAATGGCTAGGTATTAGCATCTTGACCACTTGACGGCACAATATATGTAGTGGTGCATGGATCTAGCCTTCAGGAGTCACATGTCTGTGAACTGTGTGTCACTGATATGTGAGATGGAGGCAGTAGACCCTCTTAAATTAGAAACGATGTTGCTACCATACTTGTCACCTTTGTAAATCTTACCTCCTTAGTGAGGTTTGAGTTAGATTTCAATGGTATATGTAGTGGAGAATGAGTAGACCGAGAAGAAACAGGTGCAAAGTATTTTATTTGTGCTATTTACAAAGTGATGTTGTGAGTCCAGTGACTATGTGTAGAAGTTCTCAATAACGAGGAGTCTGCTTCGAACTCCCGCAGCAATGTTCTGTTGTACCCCCTCAAATTTATCTGCTCCATCATTTTCTTCCTCCTCCTTGTTGGGGACATCAACCTAGTCATCCAAAGCGACATTTGTTCTGACACAGATGTTGTGGAGGATTACACATGCAAGAATTATTTTGCATACAAGTGGTGAAGCATACAAGAGCCTTCCTCCTGTTAGGGCCAGGCATCTGAACCTTGATTTCTGGAGCCTAAATGTCCTCTCCACCACATTGCATGTTTTCCTGTGTCCCACATTGTAGGCCCGTTCTTCCACGGCTGTGGGATTGGAAAATGGAGTCATCACCCACAGCTGTAGGCCATACCCTTGATCAGCTGCAAAGGATAGAGAGAAGAAGTGTTGGTAAAGCTTGATAGTGGTTTGAAACCTACCATGGCAGTTGTTAGTTTTAGTTGGAATGGTGACTCAGATTTGCTTGTGGTATAGTGTATGTTCCTGTGCTTTGTGAACTGGTTTCACTGGGCTGTGTTGATGGATATGACAATCTTGAGTAGTGGCTCAAAGCCCCAGGGATTTTAATGTTGATCCTAAAATGATGGTTATAATTTAGGAAAATGTGTTGTGTAGTCCATATTTGAAGCAGTATTCTATTGCTAGATGGAACCTACCATCTCCTTGGCCCACAATGGTGTCAGATGTTGAGAAACCATAGTTGCCCTACAAAGCCCGACTGTGTTGTTCATGTTACCATGTGGCACTACGCATGCAGTGTGGCTTCAAGTGTACGAGGGTGTGTATCACACATTAGTAGAATAATGTGATTTGATGCAGTAGCATCTCCAAACTTCCAATACATGATTTCTCACAGACACTTTCTACACATGCACAGTGCAGGCTTAGGGAGGGGGCTGAGCTATTTTTCACAGAGGTCCTTTAATACGGTGAATGTTAGGTCAGGTATGTCCCCTATACCCCTACCAAGTCCTACTATGGCATCCATGATTGTTACAGTTTTTTCATAAACTCTGCACCGTGGTGGACTGTTTCAGATATACAGGACAGACATGGTGGTGTTAGGGGGCACTAGGGGGCATGTGAGGTAGCACTGGAGTAGGTGCTGCCCCATTTCTCATGATTCTGCTACATGGTCATTAATGGCAGATAATTTTGTATTCATATGTGTGTGATACAATGCAGCAGGCAGGTGTATGTGCACGGTACAGGTATATGTAGATGATATGTAGTTGGTTATGGCACCACTTGGGTTACTTAGGTTCTGCCATAGGCTTGCACACTATGATTTAAGTGGAACTGTGCCTACATGTGACTTTCTTAAAATGACCATGGCCTATGTCATTGGCATTCCTGGGTGCTTCTTTGTTTGGTGTAATGTGTGTGTGACCTGTATTTAGTTGTCAAACTGTGGACACTTGTAGTGGTTTGTGAGCAGCTCCTGT
Source organism: Pleurodeles waltl (assembly GCF_031143425.1). Classification (NCBI taxonomy): domain Eukaryota; kingdom Metazoa; phylum Chordata; class Amphibia; order Caudata; family Salamandridae; genus Pleurodeles; species Pleurodeles waltl. The sequence continues at coordinate 224,283,719 of NC_090450.1, read as the reverse complement.
ATTTAAAGGGGACTTGGATGCAACTGTCCTCACGTGGTGTGCCAGTCAGGGTGTGGCTATGTTTTGTACAACTGGGTCTATATGTTTGAGAAGTGCAATGTATGCAGTATAGTGTGGCATGTTGCCTATGTGTTGTTGCCTGTAAATCTATGTAGCCCTGCCCATGCGTATTTAGTGTGGTGTTTGTCTTGTTTGTTCTAGGTGGTTGGTGTGTTGTGTGTGTTCTGAGTGGTATGGTGGCTTACCTATGAGTAGTCCATTGCCATATTGGCCATCCTGCAACCGCTTGTTGATGGTGCAATGGCGAAAGATGTATGCATCGGTTCAGTCTGGACATCCGGACCACATCTTGTTCCCTGAGTCCAAGGATGGTTGGACGCTGTCTGAAGATCCTCTCCTGTCTTCTGTGCTGCCTTTGTGGCTGCTGTGGTGGTGTTTGGCCTTGCTGTGGTGGTGGTGGAGGGACTTGCTGTCTTCGTCGATGCCTGCGGCATGTGCCAAGCTGTAGCAGTACCACTTTCATGTTGTCTTCAAGGTTTCAAAAGCTTCGCTTGTGTGTTTTCCTTGAGTGGTGGTGTGTGGGCCTCCTTTTAATGCCTGGTATGACCAGGCATTAAAATTTGACGCTAATCAGACTTTCTTCCTTGGTTTACGTTGTTTTTGCATTTGTAGGTAAATATGGCACTAGAGGGCTAGCGTCATTTTTTGGAAGAGAACGCCTACCTTGCATCTACAGTAATTGTCACAATGAGACGTAAGGTGGGTTGGCGCTCCCTAACAAATGGAGCTAACTCCTAAATTTCGATGCTAGATGGATCTAGCATCAAAATATAAATATGGAGTTATATTTGCACTGATTAAGGTAAAAATAAATTATGCTAAGGTGACGCTAACATTTCATAAATATGGGACATAGTGCCTACTCAGAAGGAGCAAATCCTTGGAAAAGTTCCCACCTCCAGTTGAAGCAAAACAGTTGTCACTCCCTGCCCCCCATACAAAACTAATGAATCACACTAGGGGTTGGTTAGCTGGAACACTAAACACGACCAGAAAACTACGGTGACCAAGAGAAGTTACTAATATTAAGGGTAGAAACCCTCTAAGGATCAGATCCTGGAATATAAATGGGCTGGCCAATACCCAGGATAATCCACAGACCATGAAATATTTACATAGTTTTCAAGTGGTCCTTTTACAAGAAATTGGACGCAGCAAGCTGTACCACCGGAAGGTTCCTATAATTTTCATATCCTGGCAACAGAAACCTTAAAGCATCGGCACCGAAAAGGGTGCCTTGCCACCTACCTAACTACGGGGGTCATTCCAACTTTGGCGGGCGGCGGAGGCCGCCCGCCAAAGTTCCCCCGCCAGAAGTCCGTACCGCGGTCAGAAGACCGCGGCAGTCATTCTGAGTTTCCCGCTGGGCTGGCGGGCGACCGCCAGAAGGCCGCCAGCCCGCCCAGCGGGAAACCCCCTTCCACGAGGATGCCCTCTCCGAATGGAGCCGGCGGAGTGGAAGGGGTGCAACGGGTGCAGTTGCACCCGTCGCGAATTTCAGTGTCTGCCAAGCAGACACTGAAAATCAATGTGGGGCCCTGTTAGGGGGCCCCCTGCAGTGCCCATGCCAGTGGCATGGGCACTGCAGGGGCCCCACGACACCCGTTACCGCCATCCTGTTCCTGGCGGTGAAAACCGCCAGGAACAGGATGGCGGTAAGGGGGTCAGAATCCCCATGGCGGCGCTGCAAGCAGCGCCGCCATGGAGGATTCCCTGGGGCAGCGGGAAACCGGCAGGAAACCGGCGGGACACCGCCGGTTTCCCGTTTCTGACCGCGGCTTTACCGCCGCGGTCAGAATGCCCCCGGAAGCCCCGCCAGCCTGTTGGCGGTGCTTCCTCCGTCACCTACCCTGGTGGTCTATGACCGCCAGGGTAGGAATGACCCCCTACATCTGTCCAAATGGAGGGCAAAGAGTGCAAGGTCAAACATGAAGGGCTCCAGATAATAGAACTGGTTGTGACAACAGCTGATAACCAGAAGTCTACAGTAGTGATAGTGAAGATATATGTATTCACCCTAATAAAGCGGTAAGAGCTAAACTTTACAAAGCGCGGATAGGCGATATTTGGAGCTTAAAAGCTGAGCGAGGACATAGCTCTCTGGAGACTTCAACATGTACCTGATGAAAGGACCAATTTCTAATGAAGTCCTAAGAGCACAAGGCAGAGTCTGGGGGATACAGCATCAAGCAAGACCAAATTGGCATAGAAACGACATGCAAGGCCATCTTTTAATAGGAGACCTTGAACACCCCGGTCAGGGCTTTAAATGGCCTCTTTCCTCGTGATCAACCACCAAGGATATCTTACATTTCTAAATCAGGAACATCCTTGATTGATTACACCCTGATAGATGTATCTTTAATTAAATATGTTAGTTCATATACTTAGGGGGAGAAGACTGAGAGCAATCATTGTCCGCAAGAATTTGCCTTACCTTTAGAGCAAGGGATAGCAACCGGCCAGGAGACGGCACAATATATAATAAAAAACAAGAAAATTAAATGGACCACCATATCCCTGCCATCTCTCCTGCAAGGTGCAAAGAAACTTCTGCACACCTTGGATGCGATGTGTGACCCAATAAGAAGCTGGGAACATTTTATAGGTGAATATGCAGCCCACTTTGCAACAACAGTATCAACATTTCAGAAAGGGTCTGGAGCCAAAGATCGCATGTATGGCAACTTGGAAAGAAGTCATCACATAAGGGTAACAACAAGGTGAGTGAAGCAATTATGGAGACAATTGAGGAAAACTCCATATGACCCAGACCTTTTGCACAATTTAAGAAAAGGAAAAAAGATCTCAAAAAGAAGAATAGGGAGTTGCTGAAAACAGGAAATGAAACCTTTGGGGAAAAATTACTCTGCAACGTAAAAAGAAGAAACTCAGCAATGTTTCGGCAAAGAGTGAACAACATCAGCAACTGCTCATCGAGGGCATCATTTTCCACCATCTCACTACTTACCTGGGCTAGCTTTCTAACCTCACACTTTAATGCAAATGGAAATTCTTACATAAGGGGAATGGATGACACAATCTGAGGATCTAAGGAACCCGGTTTATAAGAGATGGTTTTATAGCCAAGAGCGAACAAAACAATGCCTGGAACAGCAAGATGACCTTGCCCCATTAAACAGTGTTCAGGGCACTAAGAAACAAGTCACTAAAAGGCATCAGGAAGGGGCTCCGGGCTCCAAAGGAATAGTTCCAGCAGTCTTTAAAGAAGAACCATCTTATTGGGTAGAGAAACTAGAGTCCATTTTTCAGACTACTCTTTACAATGGCAGAGCCCCAACCTCATGGAAAGGATCAGTGATCTCACCAATATTTAAAGAACGGGACAAAAGCAAGCCTGAGAATTATTGACTGGTGGGATTAATTGATAACAAAGCAAAATATTTTGCAGGAATCATACTGGAGGAGTTGCAATCTTGGAAGGAAGAACATCACATTATACCTCCAAACCAGATGGACTTCACTAAACAGACTTAAATCATAACAATCATGACCCTTGCCCTGCTAAGTGATAATGCAATGTCATATAAGCAGCATATATACCTGTGCCTTATAGACTATAAATCGGCCTTTGACAAGGTGAACTAAAATAAGCTTTGGAAAGAACTTGAAGTCTAGAATATACCTTATGGTCTCTTAAAACATTGCAAATGCTGCATGCTGACACTAGGATTTGAATGAAACTTGGGGCGGTTCTCATCTGTCTAGGCACATACCAACAACATAAGGCCTAAAACAGGGCTGTGTTTTCGCTCCAACCCCCTTTAACCTGTTCCTTGCAGATCTTCTTCATCAATCATATAAGGTAAACAGCCATGCACCTGATAACGCGTCCCAATCTAGTTAATTTACTCTCTCTGGGACTCGTTTTAGGCAAATTAATCTTTTGACCCTGATTGAAGACACCTTAGGACGAGATAACTAATCAACATGTCAATCAACAAGTCAATAACGTCATCAATCAGACACAGATACCACCATGACCTTAACGAAACCAGTTTTGTACGATTTTGTGATAATTATTCCCTATTGATTACAATTCTACTAGTAAGTTTATTAGTCTCAAAACCATGAAACACATCAGCATTGTCATAATATGGCAACTCGAATAAGATTTCATCAAAGCAAAGATCACGAACATTAGAACATAACAAGACGTCAGCATGAATTAATCTTAGCAGAGTATCATTAGTGCATCAATCAACAAAGCATTGATTCAGTCATTTGTCTATTTGCGTCCGTTTGTGAACCCCTTAACTAACCTCAAATTAGCATTGGCATGTTGGGCTTCATGCAAAACAATTTGGTAACACGAATTTGGAAAAAAATCTATCTATGGTCTCTGTCAAAAGAAGCAGTTGGTATCTAGAAAGAAAAGGCAAACAGACAATTACAATTTCATCATCAATAGTTACCCTCCGTAATGGGTCAGCATACAGAGACAGTCTTCATCCTCAGGACATCAGTTGATTCGCCATCAGCCAGGGAATTCAGCAAGCCGGGTAAGAAGGGACACTTCCCTCATAAGGAAGAGAAGTATAGGACGGGTGAGATAAGGGCAAGGATGGTTTGAAAAACCAAACAGCAAAGTCTCTATGCAGATTGACAAAGTGTCTGGTTCATAGAAAAAGTTTGCAATGGCCTCTCCTCATGGCTCCTCGTGTCAAAGGTTTTTATCCCTTTTCTGTTGTACAGTCCCCTAATTTCTGATGAAGAAGATCTGCAAGGAACCGGTTAAAGGGGGTTGGAGCATCCTCAGTCAGTAGGTCCATTGTCTGTACCGGTTTAGGCGACCTTGTACCTGTATCTAGTCTACACTGTTGCATTCAGCAAAAATGTTTCCTTGAGCAAGTCGAATTTCATGAGAACGGATCTACTATGGTTACACTCATCTTCTAGCTTTGGAAAAATACGAGTACATGTCCTTCAGCAAGTCAGCACACTGCACGTTAGAAAAACACATTTAATATGAAACCGGGCAGCTAGGCCTCGACTCATGCTAACTAAGGCCTATTGATTTATTAGCAAAACTTTAACATATAACTCTTAATATTAGTGCAAAATCATACAGTAACGTATTAATTATTTCATTATTAGTCAGCTTCATTAATCATTACATACATTGGTGGCCACTCCCTGTGGGCACGTTTCAAGCGCGTGTTTAGCAATAACACATTAATGTGTTTTCTATGCGGCATTATTATGCATTAGTTCATAAACATTTAATGTTAATTTTGAGTATAAGAGCTACGCTCCCTCACACCAAAACTGGGAGATTTTGCTATACCGAACCTCCTATATGCAGACAACTTAGTCCTGATAAGTAAGGCAAAAGTGAGCTTGCAATGGCTGTTGAATGCAACTTTGGACTATTCAAATAAAAATGGGCTAACCATCAACATGTCAAAAACCAGAATACTCATATTCCAAAGGAACAAATGGGAAAAATATAACTGTTGCCTGTGTACAGTAAATCTGGAACAAAAAAATGTGTTTAGACATCTGGGAGTCCTATTTAGCTCTGGTGAAAGATTTTCTGCCCAAGTGGAAGAAGTAAAAAGGAAAGGGAAGGCACTTGGAGCTGGCCTGGGACTGCTGCAAAAGAAAATGAAAGGCTCATCCTTTAGTCTAATATTACAGGTGGCTAAAGCAAGAATCATGCCCATGTTAGCCAAAGGGAGTGAAGCCATGAGGGGCTGCGAGGATACGACGCTCGACCTTACAGTCTCAAAATTGTTTAAAACAACTTTGCATCTTCCAAAGCATGTCAAACTCTGGGTAGACAGACGGCTTTTTTGAACTGCTGGAGAGAGAGAGTGAGGATCTACCTACAAAGAGCACTCGTCACTTTAGATCTTCTACTAATATGGTCCCAGAAAGTGAGCCGTTATGAGCTGGAAAATAGTAAAAATAAACACTAAAATAAAGTCACTTATGGAAGATAAATAGGATTTAGTAAGGGGGAGACATGGATGGCTAATTCTCAGCAACTATTAGACATTATCCTCTCATTCAGACAAAGGAATATTTTCAAAAACTTAGGTTTGGGGTCATCCCAGTTCTAGCGCACTATCCACCATGGCGAAGAAAGGAGCTTGGGATCAAGGCAGATTGTGTGGTGAAGCATCAGAAAGTCTCATTCACTTACTGTGTCCATGTAAAGCCATCCTAAATGAATGTCGCAAAATTATTCGAAGAGAGTTCATTAAGAAAGGAATAAAGAACTGCAAAGAGGCTGCAGTTGCGTGATTTAATTCGGGCATCCTTACGCTCAACTGTGTGCTGGTAAAATTCTTTAGAAGCATGGAGAACAAAATTATGGCATGGAACCGAGAAAGAAACAGGTTGGCACAAACCGGGACATCGATAAATGTTAACATCTGGCAGCTCACGACTTTTACACTATTCTACATTCTATTGGTGAACTACCTTGTTTTATGATAATTTTAAGGAAATTACAGTATAAATTTAAAGGAACGTTTTTCATAGTTTGAAGTGGTGAATACATTATATTGCAATGGCTTTTATTAACTACACAAGCACACCTGGGCACAAGGAGAACGGTGACACAATGCAGTAGGCACCTAAGAAATCATCACTTCAGTGTGTTTTCTATCAGCATATCACTATTTACCTGCACCATGTGATGCAAAGAACACTACTTTGACATCACACACTATCAGCACAAATTCCGCACAGATTATCCCAAGCCTGCTCTTAAAACGACCTATCAAAGTGGGTTTTTTGCAATGAGCAACAACTGCTATACTAATTTCATTTGTTCGGCCTACACTGTCAGAAAACCTAACCTTTAACTATCCAAATGTAGCTACTTTCTCCTTAACACTATCCTTGATTTTAAACTACTTTTTTAGAGGTCTTACCTGGCTAGTTATCACAGTTGCTGTCTTCCCAGCATATATTGTTAGACCTTTGTCATTAAAGTGTTAGGAGAAAGCATCAAAAAGCCTTTGCATGGAGTGTTCAGTCAGCATAAGGAGGCCCTCATCATCCACGGACAAGAGAATCAGTACTGGCGTCTGACTCACCTTCAGATATTCAAGCCTCCGATCCAAATGATATTCATCCAGTTCATTAAAAAGAGACAAATAGAGTGAACACCAGCATAATACCTTACCTTACACTTGTACCAATGCTGAATCAAAATGACTGTTCACCTCTGTCATCAAAGTGAACCTTAGGTGTAGAGAATATGTGGAGATCTTGTGAGATCACAGTTAACCTGGATTGCATCTTGATCTTGACTACAAAATTTCACTGTTAATCAGGTTTAAAGTGCTTTTCAAATCTTTGAACTGAACTATGCTATTGGACACCTGCAATTCTGCCCTCTATGGAGGTGGTGTGTGATGCGATGTAATGGGATGAGGTTGTAGATGCCACTGCTTACTCGCACATGGATTCCATTTCTGGGGGAATTAGACCCCTATGAGCACTTAAATAGTTCATTAAGCACTTACCTTCCTATGCTGTCTAATTTCCAGCCTCTGCGCTTGAGAGGATCAAAGAGCTCATGATGAACATTACGTCAGGCTCCCCAAGTGATCGCTGCCCCAAACACATATTGCAGCTCGCTCTTGAATTAGTGTCTTCGGCCCTTGTACCGGTATATCAGGAGATTTTGAATATCACTGAATTTCCCCCATCATGGAAGGAAGCGATTGTCGTCCTTTTGAAAAAGAAATTTGATGGAGGGGCGAACAATCTAAAAAATCTTCGCCCTAGTCCCCTGCTGCCTTTCCAGGCACAAATCTTCAAAAAACACCTTAATACAGAATTAGCCCAGTTTCTTCAATACTCTGGCGGATTAGATCCCTCTCAGCACGGCTTCAGAAAAGCTCACAGCACTGAATCCACCCTCATTACCACCTCAGATACTATTCGTAGACTAGTTGATGAAGGGCAGGGAGCCATCTTAGTCCTACTGGACCATCTGCCGCTTTTAATACCATCTCCCCACACATTATGGCACATCGTCTCAATCAAGCGGATTTTAGGGGGAAAGCTCTGAGCATTTTGAAGTCCTTCCTAGGGGAAATATCGACCACTGTAAGTTGTGGTGACTTTATAGCTCCCGCATATCAATTATCTTGTGGAGTCCCTCTGGGCTCCTCTCTTAGCCCTACTCTGTTTAATCTGTACGTTTCCCCATTATCCAGACTCATCCGGTTATTTGTATTTTCGACCACCTCTTATGTGGATGACACTCAACTAATTATTCCTGTTCATAAGAACTGGGAGGAAGCTGCTGATAGATTCTATCGCTTCATGAGTGAGATCAATAGATTGATGGGTTTCAACTGGATCAAAATGAATGCCACAAAAACTGAGATTTTGCTCTCTGGCTCTAGTGGGGAATTGTGGGGCCCACATTGGTGGCTGCCATCTTGCAGCCACTTGCCTGTCCCCATAACCTCCACCAGAAATCTGGGGCTCATGTTTGACAAATGTTTGTCTTTCAAGTGTCAAGTCAACTCTACCATCAAAGCTTATTTTTGGATTCTTAAAATATTGAAGAAAATGTTTCATTATCTACAAAAGAGGACCTCAGAATTATGGTATCCCTTGCTTTGATGATCTCCAAGCTGGACCACTGTAATGCCCTGATGCTAAATGTTGATAAAGAATCACTCGGCAAATTACAGCTGATTCAGAATTCTGCCACCCTTCTAATATTAGATCTTCCCCTTGCAGCTTCTGAAGCAGCTACTTTGGCTACCTGTTGGGAAGCACATCTTTTTCAAGACTCTTTGTTTGGCACATAAGTCTCTTCATTCGTTGAGATCTGAAAACCTCTGCTCCACGCTACGCTGGTACATGCCTGGTTGGCAGCTTAGATCAGCAGGATCTCCTTTGATCCATGTCCCTCACAGTCATAAGCCCAGATGGGGTGACAAAGCATTTGTAGTTGCTGCTGTAACATGCTGGAACACTCTTCCCCTGACTATTAGGAAGGAACATCATTTCCTGACCTTTAGGAAGTAGTTGAAAACCTGGCTCTTTCCTCAGTAGTACTAGCTATTTCTTTCTTCCTAATGTTTTATGTCACGCTCATTACTGTTGCCCAATGCTTTGATGCTACTGTGGGAATGCGCTCTAGAAATAGAGATGCATACATACATACTCCTACAAAGTGTATCTGAAGCACTCTCTGTCTTTGAGTGCCATCCAATGTTTACCAAGTAAAGCATCACTGCACTTACTGCTGAGCTCCATGGCTATTGGAAACACTTACAAGCTGCTACATGCATGAGAACAGCAGAATTGATTTTCAGGCAAAATTAAGCAGGCTCACCATGTTGGTTGAGGGTGTCAGCTTGTCAGGGACAAATTATGCATGCAGTATCTCAGGTTCTGAGAATTACACTCTAGTGTTTGCATGTCTGAGCAGCATCACGTTGGGGCCTATCCATGGCTTTCCTAGCCAATGCTACCTAATGAGACCACTTCTGGATTCTTCAGGCATTACTAGCAATAATACAGTTGGGGCTAGATGTATGAAAAATATTGCACTCGTAAACGGTGCGAATCGCAAAATTCGGCCGTTTGCAAGTGCAAAAAAGTGGTCTGCGATGCATGAAAGGCATTCGCAGACCACAAATAAAAAATCACAAAAATTGCGATTTTTTGCGTTTTGACCTGGTTTTGCAAGGAGATGCTGCAAAAAATCGCAAATTGCTATTTTTCGCAGAATGGCATTTTGCACATGCAAAATACCATGAAAAGAAACCAGGTGGTAACCATGTGTAAAATAAAAAAATGCATTTAACATACATTTTTAAATTGAACATGTAAAGCACATTTGGCATGTGTGCACCTTACATGTCCCCCAAAACATTTTTGGGGTGCAGCAGAGGGGGCCTTAAGCCCCCAGCACCCTGGGACTTTGCATTTCCAAAATTGTGATTTCTGGTTCAGAAATCGCAATTTTGGAAATGCAAAAAATTCGCAGATATGGGCCAACAGGCCCATAGCTGGGAATGGGGCCGGTATCGCAATTTGCGATTAGGTAATAGCATTTGCGATTTTTAATAAATCGCTAATACCTAATCGCAAATGTGATACATGGCACTTTACGAGTCGGAAAGAGCGATTTCTTAAAAATCGCTATTTCCGACTCGCAAAGAGCCGTGATAATACATCTGGCCCTTGGTCTTTTAAATTCAATGGTCAGCCCACACTGTTGTTTATCTGGTGGTGGAAAGATCCTAACAGGATACCTCTTCCATAATTTATGTCTCACATTTAACAATGAAGCGATTGACTGAAGTCATCCATGTGAACTCAGCAATTTCAGAGGAGGATACTGTAAAGTATACCATGGACAAAATAACTGACTTATCCTTAAAGGAGTTCTTTGCTGACATTTATCTAGTGTGGTGCACCTCCACATGTGCTACCTACACTAACCAACCAACAGATTTCATGGCCCTCTCTCCAACAGCCAAAAGCAGTTCAGAGAGTTTCATCTCCTAGAAGAGATGGGCAGTTAGGCCAAATTTTGAAGCAATATTTCTTGTAATGGGCTAGAGCTTCCTTCATAAGAGCCAGAGAATCAAGGCAGAAAGGCATCACCCCTCCATCTCAGACTGGCAGACCAAGGTGGTTCGAAAATTAGTAGTCTTAAAGATGCCCCTTCTCGGGTTTTGGATAACCAGAGAAAAACTGAAGGAAAAATCCATAGACTCTTCTTAAGGAGAGAAAGCTTACTCACTCCTTTATCAGACAGAAGCAGTATCGGGATCAGCAAAAGTGTCTCCTTTGGACAGTCTTCAAGACTCCATCTGAGTATTGAAAGCAGGCAGAAGCAAAGAGGAAAATCCAAAGCTTGAAGAGGAGCAGCAACACCCCATATTTTTATTCAGTTAGATCCAAACATTTCATAGAAAAATTGAAAAAGAAAGCATTAGATTGCAATTGTAGAAAATTTTCATAAAGGCATTGTGGATGGGAGGACACTGACGTGGAGAGCGCTCCTCCTTTGGGAGTCCCAGAGTCTACAACGGAGTGCCCCGGGGGCACGGAACAGAGCCAGCTTTCACCCGGAAGTACTCTGCAACTGCCGGCTGATGCAGAAAGGTCAAAAAAGCTAGGGGATGATGGTGGACAGACACAGAGAGTGATGGAGTGAAGAAAGAGTGCAAAACTCAAGTGGCAAGAGAGGGACAAAGGAAAAGAAGATGGCGTGTTACCAGAGAGGAAACAGGAGGAGACAAGAAGGAAAGAGGAAAAAGAGAAAAAAACTGAGAAAAGAAGGGAAGGAGTGGAAAGGCATCCTGGAGACATCTGACCTGCCAGGAGGAGACCTAAAGATTGGAGACACGTGACAACTCATGCCACGTCCCAGGACGGATGTGGCTTAGCCAGGGTCCTCCACCACACCCAACACCTAGGAGGGAAAAGAAGTCAAAGACTCTAACTAGGAGATGACCTACCTTGTGTCGCAACACATATAGAACAAGACAATGAATGAGGTATGATAACATTATAGAGTTAAGTTCCAAAAAGAAAGGTGGATTCGCTCAGAAAATCCGAAAGGCAGAATATAAACATAATTGCCCTGTGCCTCTCAATGTTCCTTTGAACAAAGACAGGGGGCCCCCCGAAATAATAGTAGTGGTGTAAAAGCAGGAAAAACCCAATTGGTAACACTCCCTTCCCACAAGGCAAACAAAGAAAGCCCCAGATGGGAACACTCTTATCGGAGAGAACTATAACATCAACCACAATGTTTTCAGTGTGGTGACTGGGGTCATATTGCCCGACAATATCCCCCAAAACAGCCAACCCAAGAACCAATGGAAGTGGGGCTGTCCAAAGGTCATGTATTATTAACCCACAATCGACAGCCCGAGTTTCTATTAGACCTTTTGATAAATAATAAACCAGGAATGGCACTGGTAGACTCTGGCTGTCGCTATTCGGTGATAAACACATCTAGGGTACAGTCTCACCAGTGGAAATAAAACGAGCAAGCTGCCATTACGTGTGTTCAGAGTGAAATAAGAAAGTATCCAGTCACAGTCGTAGAAGTAAAATGGAATGGGCAGAAAGAGTTACTGAAAGTAGGAGTCACTCCTCACTTGATAAAAGACTTGGTCCTCGGAACTGACTATATTGATTTCCTATCTTTAATACAGACAGCAGCCTATCTCCCCACCTAATGAGACTACATAGAAGGCCAATTTCTATTCGGTGGAAACAGAAACAACAGAAATCTTCTCCTTAGATAAAGAACAATGGGAAACCACAGGTAGAATACCCCATGCTAATATGCTATATTTTCCCCATCAGAACAATTGCCTGAAGAGAACCCCGGAAGTTTCCGTCTCGCGCAGAGGGAAGACCTCATGTTAAATCATGCATGGAGTCAAGTGGTTCCCGACCCATCCCCACAGATAGGAATTTATTTTAATAAACATAAGGGTCTGTTATACAGGATTGTGAACACTTCTGAGGGGTCTAAAAGAAAACTCATAGTCCCACGTCTGTTTAGATCACATGTTCCTGAACTACTCATAACAAAACGGGGGGGACATTATGGTAGAGAGAACACTGATAAGTAATTGCTGAACTAGTTTTATTGGCCTGCGGTTTATTCTGATATCCAAAAACATTGGCTTCATGCACCCAATGTCAAATGACCAACCCGCACAATGTCCCCAGGGCTCCTTTACAACCCCTTCCCATCATAGAAGTGCCTTTAACAAGAGTATGAATGGATCTTGTAGGCCTCTTACTAACACCCAGTAAAGGCTACCAGTATATCCTAGTTTTAGAGGCCTATGATACTCGATACCCAGAGGCAGTCCCTTTGAGAAGCATGACCACCAAAACTGTAGCACAAACCATGATTGAATACTTTGCGAGAGTCGGATTCCCTAGAGAACTACTGACCGATCAGGGAACCCCCTTTATGTTGAAACTTATGACTGAGATCTGCCACTTATTAGATAATAAACATCTGAGAACCTCGGTTTATCATCCCCAAACAGATGGCCTAGTGGAAAGGTACATTCATACTTGAAATCACTCCTTAAGAAAATGATTACAGACGCTGGGAGACACTGGCATAAGAAGTTACCTTTAGTACTCTATGCTATTCGGACACATGAACAATCATCCACTGGGTATAGTCCGTTTGAACTAATATTCAGTAGACAACTCTGAACTCTTCAAGATATGGCAGTTGAGCAATGGGAAAAAGAGTCAGATGAGGGCAAGGAGTTAGTAGAGTATGCCAGAAACCTTACAAATGACCTAGCAATTCTATGGGACAAGGTTCATAAACACCTTCAGACAAGTCAGAATACACAAAAACTTTTGTACGATATCACTAGACGACTAAGAGAACTGTCTAGAGATTGCCAAGTGCTGGTCTTGCTCTCGACTACAGAAAAGAAATTACTAGCAAAATGGCAGGGACCCTATAAGATTCTACAATGCCTCAGTCACCTACCGAGTAGCAATACCAAATACTAGACAAGATGGTCAGACATTCCATATTAACCTCCTTAAAGTATGTGTTGGACCTGGCTTTTTGACAGGGACATCCCCAAACTTTTTGCCTCCTTCCTCCTATTTTTTCTGACCTGTTGTTGTTGGCTTTTGACCTCTGGGCACTTTACCACTGCTAACCAGTGCTAAAGTGCATATGCTCTCTGTGTAAATTGTACTACTGATTGGTTTATCCATGATTGACTATTTAATTTACTTGTAAGTCCCTGGTAGAGTGCACTACATGTGCCTAGGGCAGGTAGATTAAATGCTACTAGTGGGCCTGCAGCACTGGTTGTGCCACCCACCTCAGTAGCCCCTTAACCCTGTCTCAGGCCTGCCCTTGCAAGGCCTGTGTGTGCAGTTTCACTGCCACTTCGACTTGGCATTTAAAAGTACTTGCCAAGCCTAGAACTCCCCTTTTACTACATATAAGTCATCCCTAATGTGTGCCCTAGGTAACCCCTAGAGCAGGGTGCTGTGTAGGAAAAAGGCAGGACATGTACCTGTGTAGTTATATGTCCTGGTAGTGTAAAACTCCTAAATTCGTTTTTACACTACTGTGAGGCCTGCTCCTTTCATAGGCTAACATTGGGGCTGCCCTCATACACTGTTGAAGTGGCAGCTGCTGATCTGAAAGGAGCAGGAAGGTCATATTTAGTATGGCCAGAATGGTAATATAAAGTCCTGCTGACTGGTGAAGTCGGATTTAATATTACTATTCTAGAAATGCCACTTTTAGAAAGTGAGCATTTCTTTGCACTAAAATCTTGTTGTGCCCTTCAATCCACGTCTGGATAGGTTTAGTTGACAGCTCCTTGTGCATTCACTCAGACACACCCCAAACACAGGGTACTCAGCCTCACTTGCATACATCTGCATTTTGAATGGGTCTTCCTGGGCTGGGAGGGTGGAGGGCCTGCCCTCACACAAAGGACTGCCACACCCCCTACTGGGACTCTGGCAGACAGGATTGAACTGAAAGGGGGCTTGGTGAATTTCTTAGAGACTCTTTGAAGTCACCCCCACTTCAAAGGCACAACTTAGTATAAAACAGGGCCTCTGCCCTACCTCATCAGACACTTGCTGGAGAAGAAACCTGAACCAGAAACTACATCCTGTCAAGAAGAACTGCCTGGCTGCTCAAAGGACTCACCTGTCTGCTTTTCTACAAAGGACTGCTGCCTTGCTGTTGGCCTGCTGCCTTGCTGACCTGCCTGGCTGCTCAAAGGACTCACCTGTCGGCTTTTCTACAAAGGACTGCTGCCTTGCTGTTGGCCTGCTGCCTTGCTGAACTCTTGTCTGGCTGTAAAAGTGCTCTCCAAGGGCTTGGATAGAGCTTGCCTCCTGTTCCCTGAAGTCTCAGGACCAAAAAGACTTCTCTCTTCCTCTTGGACGCTCCGTGCGCTGAACTTTTCGACGCACAGCTTGTTCCGCGGCAAGAAAAACGGCGCACACCGACGCTGATCGACGCGACGTCTTCGGGACGACCGAAACTTTGACGCACGGCCTCGCAAGGACAACGCCGCCCGACTTCCCGGGAGAAATCGACGCGACGCCTGCTGTGAGATCAAAACTTTGACGCACGGCCTCGCAAGGACAACGCCGCCCGACTCCGCAGGAGAAATCGACGCGACGCCTGCCGTGAGATCGAAACTTTGACGCACGGCCTCGCAAGGACAACGCCGCCAGATTCTGCCGGAGAAATCGACGCGACGCCTGCTGTGAAATCGAAACTTCGACGCGCAGCCCGCAGAACGACGCACAGCCGGAAAACAAGCAGGAAAATCCAGGCACAGACCCGGGACATCTGGTACTCCCCGCAAACCACAGTAAGAGACTGTCCACGCGCCATAAAACGACGCCCGACTCCCCGCGTGGAAAATAACGACGCAAGTCCGTGTGTGCTGAGGAGAAATCGACGCACACACCAGTTTTCCACGCACCTCTTCTCCTGTGGCCCTCTGAGGAGATTTTCCACCAGAAACCAGGTACTTTGTGTTTGAAAGAGACTTAGTTTACTTTCTAAAGACTTAAGACACTTTCTATCACTTTTCAGTGATATCTTTACAAATTCGTATTGCAACTTTGATCGTTTTGACCTGAAGATACCCAGATAAATATTATATATTTTTCTAAACACTGTGTGGTGTATTTTTGTGGCGTTATGCTATGGTGTTGTATGATTTATTGCACAAATGCTTTACACATTGCCTTCTAAGTTAAGTCTGACTGCTCGTGCCAAGCTACCGGAGGGTGAGCACAGGCTGATTTTGGATTGTGTGTGACTTACCCTGACTAGAGTGAGGGTTCTTGCTTGGACAGAGGGCAACCTGACTGCCAACCAAAAACCCCATTTCTAACAGTATGGATGACCGAAGAAAAAACAATAGTCCCCTAGGAGCGTGCTGTGTCTCTCATCAATGTTACCCAACCGTTAACTATTCAGTTTCCACCAACTACTCCACATGATCGGGATACCCTACCGCCAAAAGTAAATCATCTATCCCAAACCCAAAGGGAACAGATACTAATTCTAGCAAAGAGCCATCAAGATGTTTTCTCGATTCTCCCAGGGAAAACTTCCCTAATCCAGCATAAGATAAGGACAGATCCTGAAAAAGTAGTGAAGCTTCGACCATATTGAACCCCCGAAGCTAGAAGGGCACCTGTAGAAGAGGAAGTGACAAAAATGCTCAAGGGCAACATTATAGAACCTTCTCAAAACCCATGCTGTTCGCCCATTTTGCTACTACCAAAACCGGATGGTCGCATCCGTTTTGTATTGACTTTCGACAATTGAACACCATCTCCAAATTTGATTACTACCCCATGCCCCGCATTGATGAATTAATAGAATGATTGGGAACTGCAGAGTACCACTCTACTTTAGATCTCACTAAGGGATATTTCCCTAGCCACTACAGACCAAGAAAACACTGCCTTTTCCACACCATCAGGTTTATATCAATTTCAAGTAATGCCATTTGGGTTACATGGAGCCACGGCTACCTTCCAAAGATTAATGGGTCTTCTTTTGTGAAAACATCAACAGTATGCAGCTGCATACCTAGATGTCACAGTGATACATAGTCCCTCCTGGGATTCCCACCTAGATCATCTTAAAACCGTACTGTGTACCCTAAGACAAGTGAGATCAACAGCCAATCCAGAAAAATGTAGTCTAGCTAGAGACTCTATCCAATACTTGGGATACACCATTACTAAAGGTATCATTAAACCTCAGATAGAGAAAGTATATGCTATCAAAGACAGTAAGCCCCATGGTACAAAAAAGTAAGTAAGATCATTCTTAGGCTTGGTTGGGTATTACCGATGTTTTATTCCTCAGTTTGCTGAAAAGGCTGCTCCTCTAACATACCTATTGAAGAATAATAAACCCAACAAAATGAGGGACATCAGTGAACCAGAAAAAACAGGTTTGAGTATCTAAAGACCTGTCTCTGCCAAGACCCTGTCCTCTGATGTCCCAACTTCTCAAGACAATTTGTTCTCCAAACAGACGCCTCAAATCAAGGGCTTGAGGCATTCTTATTACATCCTGTGGTATACATAAGTCGCATTTTGTCACCCCGGGAAGCGAAGTAACCCACCATTGAAAGAGAGTGCCTTTGTATCAAATGGGTCATCGAAGCCATACCATATTATCTCTTAGGCAGAACCTTTACTCTCCTAACAGACCACGCGCCCTTAACATGGTTGGCAAGACATAAAGATACCAATGCCCGTATCCTGCTGTGGTTCTTAGCGTTACAACCTTTTTCATTTCAGACATATCATATATCTGGATCACAAAAGACCATAGCTGACTTTTTGTCCAGATGTCTTAATCCTCTCTGGCCTGATCGTCCAGACTTGATGGGGGTGTCTTATGGACAGGAGGACACTGACGCGGAGAGCGCTCCTCCTTTGGGAGTCTTCCAAGCTACAACAGAGTGCCTCGGGGGCACCGAACAGAGCTGGCTTTTGCACGGAAGTACTCTGCGACCGCCAACTGACACAGAAAGGTCAAAAACGTGAGGGTAGGACAGTGTACAGACACACAGAGAGACAGAGAGAAGAAAGAGTGTGAAACTCAAGCGGCAAGAGAGGGACAAGGAAAAAGAAGACAGCGAGTTACCAGAGAGGAGACAGAGTGAGTCAAGAATGAAAGAGGAAAAAGAGAACGAACAGAGAAAAGAAGGGAAGGAGTGGAGAAGCGTCCCTGAGACACCGGACCTGCCAGGAGGAGACCCTAAAAATTGAAGACACGTGACAACTCATGCCCCGTCCCAGGAGGGACATGGCTTAGCCAGTGTCTTCCACCAACCGATCCACCACACCCAACACCTAGGAGGGAAAAGAAGAAAAGACATAAGTCAAAGACTCTTACTAGGAGATGACCTACCCTGTGTTGCAATACATATAGAACAAGACAATAAAAACAGAAATACGCTCCCTAATCCGAATCCTATGTGCTATTTTCATTTCCCATAGTACCACCACTGTTATCTTACCCTCTTACAGGCATGTTTCTGAGATACAAATCTCACACTAATTACCAATTAATCAGGTTACTGTCCTTTACTCCAGATTTCATATTCTTACAATCCTTACACCCTTATTATTTATTCAATGGCAACAGTAATACAGTTTTTAATTTTCAGACATCTTAGACAACCAACTTAAAAATAAGTAGGAAAATCTGATTTTTTTATTAGCAGTTACTAATCAGAGACCCACTACAAGAGCTGCAAAGTCCAAATTGCCTCATTTTATTGGTACTACACCTTGACCTAATGTGCCCCTGGACAGATAGTTTTTAGAAGCAATTAAAAACGGAGATAAGACATGCATTTTTAAAAAAATATTAAATAGGAGAACAAGATCAAACTATATGAGTTCAATCTTCCACCGTAGAATTTGAGTATTGAAAACAACCTGATCAGATATTTTTAATTAAATGTGTTTAATAAACATTGCATGCGATATAGCATCGACATAAGAAACCTTTTGTGTAGCAGGTACTTATGCCATGGAACCATGCATGACTAGAGGAACTGTCTGCAATTTTTCTTGCCATTCACAGCTTATGGATGGATGTCTATTCCATACTCTTTAGCCATGACAACCATTGTCTGTGCCTTGAGGTATCCAATTTATGGAAAAACAATCATGAAATTTAGTAGCTTTATTACTAACCTTTTCCTTTCTTATCAAATAATTGAGGATCATTTCATATGTGGCGATGTGCCCATGTTTTTCTGCAACCTCTTCTCACCTCCTGGCACTATTGCCTTATAACTGAATGTTGTCAAACATGCTTCGCCAAGATCATTCTTTGCAAATTAAAGTATTAGGCCTTTTGGGCAACAGATTAAGGGAAGAAGTAGGAGTGGGAGAGTGACACACCACTGCAGGCTAAAGAATAGACTTCTCTGTCGAGTTGCCCCACTGTGTCTGGCTCCCTATTCCTCCAGAGATGTTACAGAGATCTCAGAAACTAGAGTACTTTTGAATGTCTCACCTATCAGGCAAATTCCTTCTTTTTTTTTTACTCTTACTCTTCCAAACTATTATAATGACAGCAAGCCACCACTATTCTTTTGCCAATCCAAAAATGTAGCCTCTTATCCCCTGGTCTAAAACTCTCATTCCCTCATGTCTCTCCAAGAAGGCAAGAATGGTGCACGTTATTGTCTTCTCCCCAGGAAATACACCCTTGCGAGACAGCAACAGATGACACTGCCAACCGGAGGCTTAATGAGCCCAAAAGTGTGGGTGAAAATCCACTATTTAGTGCTGTGTTACAATCAGCCTTTGCATACCCAAAATGTCCTAACTGCAGGCTAAAGAATAGACTTCTCTTTCAGGCTGCCTGTTGGAAAATGGGTTATTGGTAAGGGCAGGTAGGTACCTACACCTAGCAACAAGCCACTAACCTCCACCTAGGTACAGTTAGGTCTCAGTAAATTAGTCCCAGCTCAACCCTTGGTAGCTTGGCAACGAGCGTCAAGGCTTAACTTAGGAGACAGTGTGTAAAGCATTCAAATATCACAAAACAGTAATTAAATAAAACACAGGAAACAGTTTAAAAATCCAAAACCAATTTATTAAAATAGTTTATATTTTTATCTTTAAAATGACACAAAAACGAATAAAATCGGATAAAGGGAACCGGAGATATGAATTTTTAAAGAATTATTACTTTTCGAGCGCTTAGAAACAAAAAGCGCCAATCGGGTCATCTGGTTGCACCAGGACCGGGGCAAAGTCAAACTTTCAGGCCGACCGCGATGGAGCCCTGCTCGGCTACAGGTCGCGGGAGGCCTCGGTCAAAAAGTTACCTTCTGACTTAGTCTTTATTTTGAAGTTTTTCTTAACCGGGACGAACCTGCCAGTTGAATCCGACCTCCTGGAGCCCTTGTCCGGATACGCAATGTGGGTTTCCTCGGTGGAGAGTTTTACCTTCGGACTTAGTCGTTTTTTCGAGATGAAAATCCTTCGACCGGGGTAAACCTGGATCTTGATCCGACGTCCGTGGAGCCCTTCTCGGATACGATGGCTGGGAGGTCCCGGTCAACTTTTTACCTTCGGACTTAGTCTCTTTTTCGGAGGTTTTTCTTTACCGGGACGAACCACCAAATCAGGCCGGGTCGCGGTTGAGGCAAGCCGGCTAGAATTTCCGCAGCGGGTCGGTCCCTCTCTGGAGCTTTTTTTTAAAAATTCTCAAATCTTTTCCAAACTTCTGGGGCTTCACCCAGATGTTCTTTTAAGGGTCTTTTGGGGTCCACAGCTCACCCCAAGGGTCCAGAAGTTCTGTGATGGTCCTTGGGGGGTGCGGACTTCAACTCCCAGAATGCACCTGGCGCAAACTCCTTTTTGGCCACTGGACAGTGGTCAGCTGGTCACTTTTCAGGAGTTGGTGCAGGGGGACTCTGGATAGCAATTTTTCACCTGTAGCAAACAGGGAGACCCTCCTTGAACCAGTTGAAGCCAGGCAAAGTCCTTCTTGTGGTGAAACCCAAGTGTGCAGCTGGTGCAGTCCTTCTGAGTGCAGGGTCCAGGTGCAGGCCAGGGGTCCAGCAGGGCAGTCCTTCTTCTTCTTTAGTTCCTTCTTCTTGAAAGTTGGTGGGGATCTGAGGTGTGGGGGCAGCTCTGTCAGTTTTATCCTTGCTCCTGGGTGAAAAGCAGGGGGGTCCTGGTCCTCCAATCAGGTACAGCGTCGTCCCCCTGTGATGACCACTTCCTGGGAAGTGTGGCAAAAATCCATCCCAAAAGGCAACAGTCTCTAAAAATCCAACATGGCTGAATCTGATTTTTGGAGGTTACATCTGGCTAAGCCCACCCACTGGTGTGGCTAAAAATCATAAACACACCCCTCTCCTGCCCTCTCCTAATCTAATCAAGGGGGCACCTAGTTGTCTGGGGTTGCAGGATGTGGGGGTGTTGTTGGGTGCTCCAGATGTCCTTCTCTGCCTTTGAAGACCAGTTTGGCAGCCCTCCCCCTTCCTGCCTCACCATCTGCTGAGGGGAGATTCTCTCCCCAAGCACATTCCTTTGTGTGAAGCCAGGCCACTTCACACCTCATCAAGGCAGCTTGGCAAAAGCTGCTGCAGACTGGCCAATCAGAGCACAGCAGCAAAAACAATGCAGAGCTGAAATTGGCAACCTTTTAGGTAAAGTCTAAACTTTTTACCTGAACAAGTTATATTAAATCCAACAACTGGAAGTTGTGGGATTTATTACAACAATTAATTTGATACCAAATTCTTGGTATGCAACATTTAAGGAGACTTTAAAATTTAAAATAAAGTCTCCCCATTCTAGCCTATGAAGGCCATTTACTTCAATGAGGGGAAAACGAATTTGGCTGTTTTTACCTCACCAGGGCTTATAAATCTATTTTTATAAAGTCCCTGCTTATAGTTACATGGCACCCAGCCCTAGGGGCACATAGGGCACACCTTAGGGGTGACTTATATGTAAAAATAAGGTAGTTTAAGACTTTGGAAGTACTTTTAATTCCAAAGTCGAATTTGCATATAACTTTAATTTAAAAGCAGCCAGCAAGGCAGGCTTGCTTTTAAAATGACACTGGGCACTTCAGCAGTGCAACTAGGTGTGCACCACCTATGCTGTGGTCCCTTAACCTACATGCCCTACCATATACTAGGGACTTATAGGTAGGTTAACTTAGTCAATTATAATTAGCCTAATTTGCATATCCATTTTACACAGAGCACTGGCCCTGGGACTGTTAAGCAGTACCCAGGGCACAGCCAAGAGTCAGTAACCACCCGTACCTATCCAAAAAGTGTGGGGGTGATCAGGCAAAAAAGGAGGACTTTCCTACACTGCCCCCAGCCCCCAGATGAAAGGTGATGGGTACTAACCTACACCCTGGTAGTCCTCAT
This sequence comes from Pleurodeles waltl, assembly GCF_031143425.1. Classification (NCBI taxonomy): domain Eukaryota; kingdom Metazoa; phylum Chordata; class Amphibia; order Caudata; family Salamandridae; genus Pleurodeles; species Pleurodeles waltl. The sequence goes on along the minus strand of NC_090450.1, from coordinate 224,261,703 downwards.
CAGCTAAGTGGAAAAACCTGGAAAGGCCATCTGCATTGGCATGAGCAGTCCCAGGTCTGTGCTCCACTGTGAAGTCCATCCCCTGTAGGGAAATGGACCACCTTAACAGTTTTGGGTTCTCCCCCCTCATCTGCATCAACCACCTGAGAGGTCTGTGGTCAGTTTGTACACGGAAGTGAGTGCCAAACAAGTAAGGCCTCAGCTTCTTCAGGGACCAGACCACAGCAAAGTCCTCCCTCTCAATGGCACTCCATTTTTTCTCTCTGGGGAGTAGTCGCCTGCTGATGAAGGCAACTGGGTGATCATGGCCCTCTTCATTAACTTGTGCTAACACTGCCCCAATCCCTTCCTCTGAAGCATCTGTTTGCACACAAACTCCTTGCTATAGTCAGGGGCCAGTAACACTGGTGCTGAACACATAGCCTGTTTTAGGGTGTCAAAAGCTTTCTGACACTCTGGGGTCAAAATGACCTTCTTGGGCTGTTTCTTGGAGGTAAGCTCAGTCAGAGGGGCCACTATGGTCCCAAAATTCTGAACAAACCTCCTGTAGTACCCGGTCAGGCCAAGAAAGGCCCTGACCTGAGTCTGGGTTTTTGGAGCCTCCCAATCCAGAATAGTCTGGATCTTGGGCTGGAGAGGTTGGACATGGCCTCCACCAACAAGGTGGCCCAGGTACACAACAGAGCTTTGCCCTATCTGGCACTTGCTTGCCTTGATAGTCAGGCCTGCTTGAAGCAGGGCCTGAAGCACTTCCTTCAGGTGGACCAGGTGGTCCCTCCAGGTGGAACTAAATACAGCTATATCATCCAGATAAGCTGCACTGAAAGATTCCAACCCAGATAGGACTCTGTTCACCAACCGTTGGAAGGTGGCAGGAGCATTTTTCATGCCAAAGGGCATCACCTTGAACTGAAAGTGGCCCTCTGGTGTGGAAAATGCTGACCTCTCCTTAGCTCTTGGACTTAAGGCAATCTGCCAATATCCTGAGGTCAGATCAAATGTGCTCAGGAATTTGGCAGCCCCCAACCTGTCAATGAGCTCATCAGCTCTAGGTATGGGGTGAGCATCAGTCCTAGTGACTGCGTTTAGACCTCTGTAGTCCACAGAGAATCTCAATTCTTTCTTCCCACCTTGGGGATTAGCTTTGGGCACCAGTACCACTGGACTGGACCAAGGACTATCAGAGGGCTCAATTACCTTGAGGTCCAACATCTTAGCCACTTCAGCTTTGATGTTGGCCTTGACCTGGTCAGGCAGCCTGTACAGCGTGTTCTTGACAGGCAAGCTGTCACCAGTGTCAACATCATGGACACACCAATTAGTGAGTCCTGGGGTCAGGGAGAACAGAGTAGCAAACTGTCCCAAAACTTGCTTACAGTCTTTTTGTTGCTGATCTGTCAATTTGGGAGAGAGTACCACTCCCTCCACTGACCTATCTTTTGCCTTTGAGGACAGGAGGTCTGGCAGAGGTTCACCCTCCTCCTCCTTCCCTTCATCAGTGACCATTAGCATGGTCATGTCTGCCCTGTCCTGGTGGGATTTCATCCTGTTTACATGCAGGATCCTGTGAGGATTCCTGGGGGTGCCAAGGTCCACCAAGTAGGTGACCTCACCTTTTTTCTCCAGAATTGGATAGGGCCCAGTCCATTTGGCCGAAAGTGCCCTAGGAGCCATAGGCTCCAAAACCCACACCAGCTGTCCTGGGTGATACTCAGGCATGGTAGCCTTTTGATCATGCCAGAGCTTCATGAGCTCCTGGCTGGCTTCCAGGTTTCTGCTTGCCTTCTTCATATACTCAGCCATGCGTGACCGCAGGCCTAGCACATAATCTAGCACATTCTCCTTGGATTCTTTGAGAGGCTTTTCCCAAGACTCTCTCACCAAGCACAATGGGCCTCTTACAGGGTGCCCAAACAGTAACTCAAAGGGGCTGAATCCAACCCCCTTCTGTGGCACCTCTCTGTAGGCAAACAGCAGGCAAGGGAGGAGGACATCCCATCTCCTCCTGAGTTTGTCAGACAAACCCATGATCATGCCCTTCAGGGTCTTATTGAATCTTTCCACCAGACTATTGGTCTGTGGGTGGTAGGGGGTGGTGAACTTATAAGTAACACCACACTCATCCCACATGGCTTTCAGATAGGCTGACATAAAGTTTGTGCCCCTATCTGAGACCACCTCCTTTGGGAATCCCACTCTGGTGAACACACCAAGTAGGGCCCTAGCCACTGTGGGAGCAGTGACTGTCCGGAGGGGTATTGCCTCAGGGTACCTGGTGGCATGGTCCACTACCACCACAATGTACCTGTTACCTGAAGCAGTTGGTGGGTCTAGGGGACCAACAATGTCAATCCCCACCCGCTCAAAGGGAGTCCCAACCACTGGCAGTGGTATCAGGGGAGCCTTTGGTTTGCCTCCTGTCTTGCCACTGGCTTGACAGGTGACACAGGAGCTGCACAACTCCCTGACTTTTTCTGACATTTGGGGCCAATAAAAATGGTTGACCAGCCTGTTCCAGGTCTTGGTCTGTCCCAAATGTCCAGCTAAGGGGATATCATGGCTTAAGGTAAGGAGGAATTCTCTATACTTCTGGGGGACCACTACTCTCCTGGTAGCCCCTGGTTTGAGGGCCCTTGCCTCAGTGTAGAGAACTCCATCCTCCCAGTAAACCTTGTGGGACCCACTGGTATCCCCTTGTTCTTTCCTGGTAGCAGTCTGCCTCAGGCCCTCAAGAGTGGGACACTCTCTTTGTCCCTGGCACAATTCTTCTCTGGTGGGCCCACCTGCCCCTTGCAGTTCTGCCAAATCAGGCATAGTTTGCAGGGAAAGTGTCCCTCCCTCAGAGTTCAGATCCTCCCCCTCAGGGTTGGATTCTTCCTGACCCTCTGTACTTGTTGGGGCTGGCAATCCAGACCCAGTGCCCTTTCTCTTTTTCTTGGAGGCTTGGCCCATTGTTCCAGGGTCCAAGTGTCCAGCATTTCCCTGTTGTGCTGCCTGTGACCTGGTCACAGCACACACCCATTCAGGGAGGTCCAGCATCTGTGCATGGACCCTTCTCTCCACTTCTGACTATTCAGATGCTTCAAGATCATTTCCCAGCAGACACTCTACTGGGAGGGCAGGAGCTACAGCTACTTTTTTTGGGCCAGTCACACCTCCCCATTCCAGACTCACCATAGCCATGGGATGGAGTTTGGTTCTGCTATCTGCATAAGTCACCTGGTGGAAGAAACCAGGTAAGACCTGCTCTGGAGAAACCAGCTTTTCTGTGACCATTGTCACACTGGCTCCTGTATCTCTCAGAGCTTCCACTTCAGTCCCATTGACTTTAGGCCTCTGCCTATACCTCTCCATGATGGGAGGTAAGGTGGCCATAGTTGCAATGTCCACCCCACCCACGGATACTAAGGTGACCTCTGTGTACCCTGATTCCACCCCTGGGCCAACTTCCACCCCCAACCCTACACTAGCAATCCCCTGGGATTGCCCACCAGTGGGGGGCTTCTTGGAGCAGATAGCATCTCCTCTTTTATGTACAGGTTGATGACAATCAAAACACTTGCCGGCCTTAGCAAGCTCCTGAAACCTTCCTGCTTTAGCAGGATCATAATTCTTTCCCTGATACCCTTTCCCTTTAAAAGTGAATTGGCTCGGGGCTCCCCCTCCCTGAGAAGTTTTTGGGGACTCTTGTGAGGACTCTTTGGGCTTTTTATCATCTTTCCCCTGGTTCTTCCCCTGAGAAGAACCATGTCCTCCCTTTTTCTGATCACCCCCTGGGGGTTTCTGGTTAACCCTAGTTCTTAACCAGTCATCTGCTGTCTCCCCCAGCTCTCTGGGGTTGGTCAACCTAGAGTCAACTAGATACTGGCGGAGCTTCTCTTGGACACAATTAGTTAGAAGGTGCTCCCTCATAATCAAATTGTACAGCCCCTCAAAGGTACTTACCCTGTTGCCCTGTATCCAGCCCTCCAGTGCCTTTACTGAAATGTCCACAAAGTCCACCCAGGACTGGGTGCTTGACTTTTGGGTGTCCCTAAACTTGAGCCTATACTGCTCTGGGGTCAGACCAAACTTTTTAGTCAAGCAACTCTTCATACTGGGGTATGAGTCTGCATCTTCCCCACTCATGGTTAGGAGCCTATCCCTCCCAGAGTTGGGAACTAACTCCCAAAGAAGTGAACCCCAGTACTGAGGCTTGACTCTCCTCATCTGGAGGGCCCTCTCAAAGGCCCCCAGCCACTTATCTATGTCATCCCCCTCTACATAGGCAGGAACCACCCCTTTGGGTAATCTGGGGGAAAAACCCCCACCCATGGACACCTCAGCTTCTTTATCGCTGCCACCATCTCTTTTTTCTTTGTTTGCCCACTTTTTCTTTTCTAAGGCCAGCTTATCTGCTTCCAAAGCTATGTATGCTAGCTGGGCCTCCAGCTCTCTTTCTCTGATGGATGGGTTCTCTCCTCCTGAAAGGACCCCCTTCCTACCACTAGCTTTGGGTCTACCCCTAGTGACTGTATCTACTGAGAACCGTTCTTCCTCATCCTCACTTGGGCTCAGATGCCTTCCCTCCCCTGAGAGGTTAGAGCTAGCATCCTCCCCTTTTTCTTCCTCCTCTGGAGCTTCCTCTGTGCCTAGCTCTTGGGCCTCAGCCCATGCTGTCAGGGATTTAATCAGGATTTGCTTCCTGAGATCAGTGGTTGCAGGCAACCCTCTTTCAATACACAACCCCCTAAGCTGGACTACTGTCAGTGTGGGTAGGCTAGCCAGATCAAGCTCCATGGTTCCCTAGTTTTGTGTCAACAAAAAACTTTTTTGCAAAAATTGGAAACAAGAATTTAGAAAAATTACAAAAATTCAATAATTGAAAATTAATCCAAATTAATAATAATAATAAAAAAAAATTAAAATTAAAAATTAAAAAAATAATTATTTTTGCACTAAGAAAATTTAAAGGATTTTTAATTTGTTTTACTTAAAACTGTAACGTGATACTGAACACAAGTACAGGATCCCACCGCTGCCACCAAAAATGTTGGAAAATGGGTTATTGGTAAGGGCAGGTAGGTACCTACACCTAGCAACAAGCCACTAACCTCCACCTAGGTACAGTTAGGTCTCAGTAAATTAGTCCCAGCTCAACCCTTGGTAGCTTGGCAACGAGCGTCAAGGCTTAACTTAGGAGACAGTGTGTAAAGCATTCAAATATCACAAAACAGTAATTAAATAAAACACAGGAAACAGTTTAAAAATCCAAAACCAATTTATAACAATAGTTTATATTTTTATCTTTAAAATGACACAAAAACGAATAAAATCGGATAAAGGGAACCGGAGATATGAATTTTTAAAGAATTATTACTTTTCTAGCGCTTAGAAACAAAAAGCGCCAATCGGGTCATCTGGTTGCACCAGGACCGGGGCAAAGTCAAACTTTCAGGCCGACCGCGATGGAGCCCTGCTCGGCTACAGGTCGCGGGAGGCCTCGGTCAAAAAGTTACCTTCTGACTTAGTCTTTATTTTGAAGTTTTTCTTCACCGGGACGAACCTGCCAGTTGAATCCGACCTCCTGGAGCCCTTGTCCGGATACGCGATGTGGGTTTCCTCGGTGGAGAGTTTTACCTTCGGACTTAGTCGTTTTTTCGAGATGAAAATCCTTCGACCGGGGTAAACCTGGATCTTGATCCGACGTCCGTGGAGCCCTTCTCGGATACGATGGCTGGGAGGTCCCGGTCAACTTTTTACCTTCGGACTTAGTCTTTTTTTCGGAGGTTTTTCTTTACCGGGACGAACCACCAAATCAGGCCGGGTCGCGGTTGAGGCAAGCCGGCTAGAATTTCCGCGGCGGGTCGGTCCCTCTCTGGAGCTTTTTTTCAAAAATTCTCAAATCTTTTCCAAACTTCTGGGGCTTCACCCAGATGTTTTTTTAAGGGTCTTTTGGGGTCCACAGCTCACCCCAAGGGTCCAGAAGTTCTGTGATGGTCCTTGGGGGGTGCGGACTTCAACTCCCAGAATGCACCTGGCGCAAACTCCTTTTTGGCCACTGGACAGTGGTCAGCTGGTCACTTTTCAGGAGTTGGTGCAGGGGGACTCTGGATAGCAATTTTTCACCTGTAGCAAACAGGGAGTCCCTCCTTGAACCAGTTGAAGCCAGGCAAAGTCCTTCTTGTGGTGAAGCCCAAGTGTGCAGCTGGTGCAGTCCTTCTGAGTGCAGGGTCCAGGTGCAGGCCAGGGGTCCAGCAGGGCAGTCCTTCTTCTTCTTTAGTTCCTTCTTCTTGAAAGTTGGTGGGGATCTGAGGTGTGGGGGCAGCTCTGTCAGTTTTATCCTTGCTCCTGGGTGAAAAGCAGGGGGGTCCTGGTCCTCCAATCAGGTACAGCGTCGTCCCCCTGTGATGACCACTTCCTGGGAAGTGTGGCAAAAATCCATCCCAAAAGGCAACAGTCTCTAAAAATCCAACATGGCTGAATCAGATTTTTGGAGGTTACATCTGGCTAAGCCCACCCACTGGTGTGGCTAAAAATCATAAACACACCCCTCTCCTGCCCTCTCCTAATCTAATCAAGGGGGCACCTAGTTGTCTGGGGTTGCAGGATGTGGGGGTGTTGCTGGGTGCTCCAGATGTCCTTCTCTGCCTTTGAAGACCAGTTTGGCAGCCCTCCCCCTTCCTGCCTCACCATCTGCTGAGGGGAGATTCTCTCCCCCAAGCACATTCCTTTGTGTGAAGCCAGGCCACTTCACACCTCATCAAGGCAGCTTGGCAAAAGCTGCTGCAGGCTGGCCAATCAGAGCACAGCAGCAAAAACAATGCAGAGCTGAAATTGGCAACTTTTTAGGTAAAGTCTAAACTTTTTACCTGAACAAGTTATATTAAATCCAACAACTGGAAGTTGTGGGATTTTTTACAACAATTAATTTGATACCAAATTCTTGGTATGCAACATTTAAGGAGACTTTAAAATTTAAAATAAAGTCTCCCCATTCTATCCTATGAAGGCCATTTACTTCAATGAGGGAAAAACGAATTTGGCTGTTTTTACCTCACCAGGGCTTATAACTCTATTTTGATAAAGTCACTGCTTATAGTTACATGGCACCCAGCCCTAGGGGCACATAGGGCACACCTTAGGGGTGACTTATATGTAAAAATAAGGTAGTTTAAGACTTTGGAAGTACTTTTAATTCCAAAGTCGAATTTGCATATAACTTTAATTTAAAAGCAGCCAGCAAGGCAGGCTTGCTTTTAAAATGACACTGGGCACTTCAGCAGTGCACCTAGGTGTGCACCACCTATGCTGTGGTCCCTTAACCTACATGCCCTACCATATACTAGGGACTTATAGGTAGGTTAACTTAGCCAATTATAATTAGCCTAATTTGCATATCCATTTTACACAGAGCACTGGCCCTGGGACTGTTAAGCAGTACCCAGGGCACAGCCAAGAGTCAGTAACCACCAGTACCTATCCAAAAAGTGTGGGGGTGATCAGGCAAAAAAGGAGGACTTTCCTACACTGCCCCACTGGCTTTGCTGTCTATTCCTCCAGATATGCTACTGTGATCAAAGAAGCTAGAGAACTTTTTAATGTCTCACCTATCAGTCAAGTTCCTTCTTTTCTTAACCCTTACACTCCCAAACTATACCAATAACAGCAACACCATTATTCTTTTGTCAATCCAGAAATGTAGTCTTGTGTTCCCTGTTCTAAAACCCAAATTTCCTCATGTGAATCTCCAAGAAAGCAAATATGGTTTAAGGTATGGTCTGCTCCCCGGGTAGACACCCTTGCAAGACAGCAACAGATGACACTACCAACAGGAGAATTGATAGGCCAAAGAGTTTGGGAGTATATACCCAGTGTAGTGCTGCGTTACAGTTTGCCTTTACAATGTTGTAGGAAATGTGAAAAAAAAACGGATTACCGTAAATACAAAAAGTGAAAATATCATGCAACATCAAGCATCAATAGAGGCTACACCACTATTCACAACCAAAAAGCAGTTTAGGCTAAACCCTCACACTGACACAAGCAAGGCAAAAGGTTAATCCTAGGATGTAGTGGAGTAAGAAACACAAAAGGGTCATCTGTTAAAGGCCAACACATGTCTGACCAACCTTCAGGTATTTACAGCATTAGCACATGAGACACTGGCACACTCGCCATGCCTAAAAACAGATCACTGATTGATTAGAAACGGGGCACATAATTGAATTAGCCCAAACATACAGGTGCGTGATTTACAATGGGTGCGGGGAAGAAACCAAATTCGTAACTCGTGGGAGTCTTGGATCCACAATGCTGTTGGCACACAATTCAAATAAATAACAGTTACAAAAGAGCACATACACATTCATAGGTCAAAGAATGCTCGGTCATAAACCTTTGTTGAATGTATAATAAAAAGCGAGTAAAGTCTTAACCTAGGAATTCGCGGTTATTGGGTCACCTGGTTTCAAGTGTTTTCCCATGTTAATCTGTAAAGTTGCAAGTTATCAATAGTTAATCATGAGTAATAAAGTATTGTACTGATTTATATATAAGTGTCTGTCTGAGAACAGGATTTTGAGAAAAAACGTAGAGGCAGGTAGTGCAGAGCTGAGGTGCAGACCGCAGTGTTTTTCTCCCTGTTGCAACAGTTAGTAAATACTGTCTTTGGAACTGCCAAGAAGTGTCTGTGTGGTCATTTCTGAGTCAAGAGAGTGTATTTGTTCACCCAGCAACAACATACTCACCCAAAATATGCTAATTTATGCGTTCCAGCTGTACCAGGCCCCACCTGGCTTTTCACCACTGGGGCAGCAGGTTTTGGTTTGGAGGTGAGCAGGTGGGTTGCTTAGGAACGGTGATGTTTTTGGCTTGAGTAGATATTTTAAACGAACATGTAAGGGCTCCATTTTGTTCTTGTTAGAAGACTAACAGCTGAGAGGTAGATTATTTGCTAAAGCTGGAAACGTTTTTGTCTTTTGACTTTCACCATTGTTTTCTTTTACTCTACATCCTTACAATCGAGCTTGGAGCATTTTCTTAAAGAAAAATTGGGGCGTTTGTCGCTGAGTACATTTTATTTTTGGTATTGTTAGCGCTTTTTCTAATGTGTAATTTTAAAGTGCTTCTGCAGGGAGCTGTGTTCACCCCCTAGGGATTTTGTTGATCCTCGAATGGGCCTGTCCAACATTTAGATATAATATTAATCAACAAGTAGAAAATGTATTGGAATTCTGGAGTGCGGGATTAATCATGGTAATTTGGTTTCTGGAGTTATTTAGCTGCAACATCAAGAATCATGTCAGATTCCCAAAATCCAGTAGCCAACATCTTCTACTACTATATTGTTGCTGCCGCTTTTTTCGAAAGTGCAATTTTAATGCTCTTCTGAAATAACAGAAGTGGTTTCAATCCCCTGAGAATTTTGTCCCTCTTTAACTGATTCTGTCCAACATTTGGATTTGATATGCATTACTAATTAAGAAGTTAATGTAAATCACCTTACAGTTTACTATGAAGACCGCTAAGAAATTTAGAGGGACACTATTTAAGTTCATTAAAGGATTCAAAGGCATTACAGAAGGCGAAATAAATATTTAGAATCAGTCAATTAGTCAATAGCATGATGGTCAGACTAAAGTACAGGAAATAAACAAGCAGACCCAAAAACAGTTCAGCTCTAGGAAATAAATCAAAGTTGTAACTCAGAGAACAGACCGACGTGAATTCACCTCCTATAAGTCAAGGGTGAGTGATCACAAAACCCTTAATCCTGATGTTGATAGTGATCTTGTTTCCTCTATTAATGGTTCAATGTAAGGTGGATTTACCATCCCAGATGGGCAACAAGAAAAATAAAACTTTACTTTGCAATATATACACAACTTATTAGAATGTCTACAATAGTAGAGAACTCTAGGTTCCTACTGGTGGCAGTTGAAAAAGTGGGAAATAAAGGAATAATGACGCCTTTAATAATTTAGGATATGTTTACCATGGTGTGCAGGTGGTGGTACCCATATAAAGATAGCTAGCAATACAGCTAATGGTGGCAGCGGACTTAATAATACTAATTACTGGAGTAAAATGACCCCAAAATTAAAACAAGCAATGATATGTTTTTTTATCAAAACTATCACGAGAGATAGGACAGTATCTTATAGACAACCCTCTAACTCCAAAAGCTGCTTGCAGTCAAGAGGAGCGATATAGATCTAAAGAATCCTACTTCCATCTCCCATATTCCCAATCAGTTTGCCCCCCTCCCATTTGAAGACTGACAAGTGAGACGAAATAAAAAATGCCAGAATCCAATTCGACAGTAGTTATTTCTTTCTCAGTGTGACATAATAGACAGAAAAAAACTGAATTAATGAATGACAGAATTAAGGCTTTAGAGCTAAGCAACCCACAAGGATCTAATCAGCTGGGGGACAACAGATGCCTCGCACTTTCCTGGTGCAAAGCATAAGGTGAGAGGTGTACCATCTGATACAATAAACTACTCCATGGCCAAGCAAATCATGGTAGATGATTCTATGAGAATTAGTGATCAAGGGACAGGAAGGCTTGGGTCAATTACCCCAGATGGGATGCTTAACAACACTGGGGCTATTAAAATAAGTTCCATGGTTACAACGGGTGAAGGAGTAATGACATTTAGAAGTGGCCATTTTCGATTAAGTTTCACTGCCTCTGTAGGAGACAACAATTCTTACTTTAAAGAGAATTAATTAGGGGTATAGATTAACGACTCATAATGTAGCTATGTGCTGGTGAATACCAGTCTGTGTAGCCAGAGACAAAGGCTGAATTACCCAAAGGGTAACACATTTCTTTCCAGCACTTAGGAACTCCGACTAAGGAAATCAGATGGATAGAGGACACTATTAACCAGATCAAAGACCTAGATTTCTCTACCCTGCTAAGAACAATCAAAACAGACAGATTGCTGATATGACTTTCCATAATAATACATGTGGAAACAGGAAAGAGCATATACCTGTGATGCAGGGCTAGTTTACATAATTCGGGGTCCCAAAACTGAACCCAGGTGATTTTTAGAACCAGTTTGCTCCGATTAATACGGTAATCCATTAGACTCAGACTGTATGAAAATGTTTCTCAATGACTAGAAAATGCCAAAAGAGTAACCAATAAGTCCCCTATTGATAATTACCTTGAGATAATTGTCTTGGACTAAGACGTTAAAAATTGTCTCCTGTCACTTCATTGCTATACTATAACTACCAACAATACCAGAATCCAACTTAAAAACAAGCCCCCCATTCAGTCTGATGAACACAATGCCACTAAAGATGCTAGCCCTCATATCATAGTTCCTCGTAATGGGAAATATCTTTTCATGATCTAGTAAATCAACATATTCCTGACTGTGATGCATTAGAGTGACTGCATGATTTTGAATCTAAATCGATAATGGATGGCACTAGGCCAGTAGTGTGTGATGCTAAACATGGTAAAGACAGAGGGCCAGCTTCATGAAGTGTTTGTGAGTCGGTAATTAGTAGCAAACTGGATGCTGGCAGCAAAAATAGCTATTTTGTATGCACAAAAGGCCTTTGCTTTGCTATTTTTGTGATCCGACTAATTATTGAATCTCTATTTTAGCGACTCCACAAACGGAGTCGCTATTTGTGATTTCAAAATACTGATGTGCTATTTCAATGTACAAAGCATTCTAAAATAGCGACTGGTGAAAAATGGTCATGTTGCATGTACAATTTTCCACAAACTGGAAACAGGTGTCAACCAGGTGCCAACTAAATAAACAGCCCCAGAAAGCATTAGTATTTTCCACGATGGTTGCTTTGTACATGATAGCAAGGAGGATGTCTCTACTGGCTGGTTTGCAAAGGAGGAGGAGAAATCAAGAAAAGGATTTTCTAGCTCAGAATAGCACTTCCCTAACAAACTGAGGATGACATATTTGATAAGTAAAGGGTTAGTAGTGTTTTTATTCTAGAGGTCATTGTGAAAAGTAAAACAAAGCTAGAGAGAAACGCTCTCAGGAGCAATTCTGTTCCCAACCATGTGCACTTGTTGTTTAGGCCCTCATTACGAGGCTGGCAGTCATCAGACCGACAGCCTCACCTTGGCAGTCTTACCACCGCGGACCCGGTAGTAAAGACTGCCACATCACGAGTTGTGGTGTTTGGAAGACTGACAAACCTTGACAACACCGCCTGGCCCACCGGTGCGGTCACAGCGCTGCGCCCAGCGGTGAGCATATCAAGCCTCAGCCTGCCAGCCGGATTACAAGGCTTCAGACTACCAGGCTTTCTGTGGCGGTCACCCCGCCATGAAAACCCTGGCAGAAATGCACCCGGAGACAGGAATCCCCATTTCCTGTCGCCAGCACATGCCCACACACATGCACACCCCCCACCCGTCCACACACTTACAAACACCCCCACCACTTCATGCATGCATGCATTCACATACACACCCCTCGGCATACATTCACACAGACATCCCCACTCACTCGCATACATGCAGCACACACCCCCATTCACTTGCATACATGCACACACACTCCCCCATTCACTCGCACAAACACGCACACATTCACATTCAATCACATACATGCATGCATTCACCACCCCCTCGCCCCTCCACATATCGCACTCATGCACACACACACGTGTCCCAAACACCCATCAGTTCACATCTAGTTACACACCCTCCCTCACACATACGGACCCCCCTCATCCGCACACTTGCACACAGACACCCTCACTCACTCGCTCACATACATGCACTCATACACCCCCATTCACACACATGCACACACTCATACACCCCCATTCACACACATACACACACACACCACATATATGCACCCAACACTCCTCACCCTCTTTCGGACGATCACTTACCTTCTCCGTCGAAGAGGTCGCCCGGGAGAGGATGGGTCATGGTGGTCTTGCATCACCACCACACCAGCAAGACTCCGCCAAGCCGTTTTACAGGTCATGATATGGAGGGTTGAGTCTTGCTGCCATGGCAGTGCTAGCAACGCAACCGCCTCTTTGGAGTCAGACTTCTGCGCCCTCCAAAGAATCCTAATAGGGCGGTCAGCAGACCTCCATCACTGGCAGTCTGTTGGCTGCAGCAGCTATGGCGGTCTTTCAAAAAGACCGCCGAAGTCAAAATGAGGGCCTTAGTCTCTGGTAGTTATCAAGGCGCGATTGCTGCAGCAGATGGGGTATCCCAAATGGCACTATTTAGATCATTTCTGGATGCTATGTTAATGAGAAACAATACTCGTACAACATTTTGTTGCACTGCACAGGAGTTAACACTGAAATTAAAATTGTATTGATTTGTTCAAAGTTCAATGCAATTTGATATAGTGATGTAATTCATTATCCTATATGCATCATCAGACAATGAGTATGTTTTCTGAAACAGAAGGAATACTCATTCCGGAAACATACAAGCTGTTTGTGATGTATCTAGTATAATCACTGACATTGTAGCAAGATTCACAGGGCGCACACATGACTCCTTTATGTTGAAGCATAGTGGAATTTACACATGTCTCCTTAGAGGAGATTTTGAGGAAGGTTATTTACTTAGTAAGCATTATCATATTTACATATCTTTATGGCCTACATGGTCATTTAGATCAAACTTTCATTTTCATGTTATTTAACATTGAAGGTTGTCAGTGTATATGTTTTGAGCTCATGGCTTTTAACACCTTACCCACATGCTTCAACATGAATTGATTGCCTTTACAATACTGCACACATTGATTGATGTTACACTCCCACATGATCAGTTACTGTATTTATCAATTGCACTTTACAGGGTTCAGGACAAAATTTGGAATAAAACAAGGCAATTTCTTCAACTGAGAAGTTCCACCTTGGGAGTCACACACCATTACTGATCGTGGTTGAAGACATTAATTCTAAGGTTTCAATATGCAAACGTCCTATGATTTTACCCAGGTTAAAAACCCAATTTGGTGTATTGTAACATAATCCCTTACTGGAAAGTCTCAGAAAAACAAGGCACATTCTTTAGGATTTATTGAATAAATTGATTTTTAAGTTTGCTTGTGGAAGACCTGCTGGAGACATTGTTGGTAAGTGATGAAGAGGTAGTATTGCTCATGCATTAAAATTGACCATTTGCTAATTATTAATATCGAGCACTTCAATAGATTTCTGTTTATGAAGATCTTTTCGGAAGGTTTGCATAATCATGATTTATCTATTATCATGACTAATAAACAGTTGATTGAGAATGTGGCTTCACCCCTTTCTAGAAATTATTAGAAAAGTGAATGGAAGCCTACTAATGTAGATCATTTGACAGAAAATGTGGTTACTTCCCTTGAAAAAGTAGAAGTATGGGCAGGTACACTGATATCTAGTTTTAAAAATATAGTAAAGCAGAATGTGATAATTCCAATATCAGCAGGTAAGTCTGAATTTATGGAAAAATAACTATTTTCAATTGAGCAGAGGTTTTAATGTACTAATTTATTAAAAACAGAGAGCTACATTATTTATATTAAACTGACCCCTCTATGTTGCTATTGTGTCTATAAGAATTCAAAAGGGATTTAAGCCCTTAGGAAAAATTGGATCATAGCCAAATAAATACATTGTGGTAGAGGTTAAAAGTGTCTTCAAACCTGGGGATTAGCAACAAATACTGCATATATGTTTTGAAGGCATAAGGAAGCAAGATAAACTTCAAATTATGTTTTTGTCACAGTCAAATGGGTCTTTGTACCTCTCAAATGGTACAGCCAAAACTTAGTATTCAGCAACCCGGCCAAGTTTTCCCTGACATTAACCCCAATATCTTGAATTGAGTTCTTGTGCCTCTACAGCACTGGGTCCATGTAGCATCAGTTATCAACAATCTGACACCTTGGGCTACATTTTTGTACTTAGATCTAGATGTCTACTAAATACAATTGCATTCATTTTGTGGAAGAACGATTTATATGATCCATTCTATAAATGGGAAAGCACACATCTCAAGAGAGATATCAAATGATTTCCTTTGAGACTGCATGTGGAAAATATTTGTCTAGTGTTTGTTTGTAAAACATAGGGATTGGGTGGACACACATAATAAAAATGTGCTGGAACGTACTGGTTTTCCGACGAAGGTAGTCAACCAATTCTAATTGGCTTAATCTTAAAAAACTTTTGAAAAATATGTGAAGTCTATGAAATGAAATGTTATATTTAATTCACTGACTGATCAAAATTGTTGCTCGAACACTGTTTGGGCTAAAACTAGTTGACTCTCGATCAAAACTGATTTATTTTAAAACCATTAAATTCGGATCTCCCTAGCTGATTACTGAAGGAAAATCCAGATTTTATGAAGGACATGGAGGCAAATATCATACAGCCTCCAGTCCTGTAAAAAAAATTGATTGTGATACATAGTGTTTGGAATTTATCAAGCTATGAATTGAATGTTCCGATTACAACTAGGAATAGCCTGAAACGAGACTGCAGTGCAGCTCATTGCTGCTTTCTGTCTATTTTACAGACCTCCAACGATATCAACAATGTTGAAGATACTTTCTAACCACTTTAGGCAAACATAATCTTTTTCTCTCAATATATGCAAATGAATACTCACTTGGCTTCCTAACAGTATGTCACAAGCGAAACACAATCCTTAACTCAGATTTACCAAGTAACGCAAGCCCACCTTGCAGGCACTTGCATTACTTGGTAAATCTGGAATAACGTAAGTTAGCTCAAGTCACTGCTTTGCCTTACCCTGGGAATGTGTCAAAATGCTTTCCCAGGGGAGGCAGAACAAGGATAAATATCTTCGTTTCTCCTCGTTTTTTTCTTCTAAGTGTGCTGCATTAGTCAGCACACTTATAAAGAGGAAAATGCCTCTGAGAATTGTGTTTTTGCAGGAAGGTGCCCCTTCTTGCACAAAAACAATCTTGTCTACAATTCATACGTGCTTGCATGATGGCGTGAGGGTGCCTGAGTTATACCAAAGCAGCACATTGTGCGCCAGCACAAGGAGGGGACAGGGATGTGACATATTGGCCCTAATTATGTAATTGATGGTAAAAACCGCCTACCGCCACGGTGACGACCGCCAAAATACCACCAATACGGCTACCATCTGTCCTCCATATTAAGAGCACTGCCAGACTGCCACAAGAAAGGCAGAAATCCACAGGGTTCATGTTGGCGGATGGTGGTTGCATGACTTGTGATGTGGCCTGGCGGTGTTCTTCTGGTGGGCACTGCGGGTTGTAGCAGTTGATGCATGTCTGCGGATGTGTGCATGTATGGGGGGGTGGGGATCTGAAGGGGGGAGTGTGGATGGAAGGGCGGTGGGAGGCATCAGGGGAGTGTTGGGGGGGTGGGTGAGCCGCCTACCAGTGACAGGGAAGGAATTCCCTACCACCAAAAGGGCTTACCGCCATGGTTTTCGTGGCGTTCCTAACGCCACAGAAACCATGGTGGTAGGCTGGCTCAAAATGCTGCCAGTTGTACTATAGCGGCCGCCGGGCTGGAGATTGACATCTCCAATCTGGTGCCTGCTACCACCATGGCGGTCTGAGTGGAGAAGTGGCGGGTTGCCTGCAGCCAACCCGCCATTCTAATAGTATGGCGGTATGTACTGCCAGCCTGTTGGAGGTACTGCCACCACATTACCACTCACCGCCGGGGTCATAATGACCCCCGTAATGTTAAATATGGCTCATTTGTGCCCTTTACTTTCTATGCAATGCTTCAAGGTTTCTTGCGGCATTGCATGAAAATATGAGAAATCTGTCCCTAAATTTTCATGGTATATTCAGAAAATACCATCAGAAATAGTACTGCACCACAAGTATCTTGATGAATGATTTTCAGCAAGTTTGCCCTGGAAGATAGAGGATATAATGTATCTATGTGTGTAATAGGCCCTTGGGTGGCTTACTTCTGGGTTATACTAACACTGGTGAACAGGACACACAGTCAAAAACATTTTTCAAACAAAATATTTCATCAATTCTATAATATTATAAGTTAATGATGGGGTGGTTATGTTTGATTGCTTCAAAGACATGACCTGGAAATCGTTCAGGGGTCCACATAAATCACCCCCCCCCCGACCCCTCAGCACATTGTTTAAAGTTCAAATTGAGGGTAACAGACAGTTAAGGCACATGGCCTATTGAATTTAATTACAATATTCTAGTGTTTATTGCTAATGCACATAATGAGCCCAATTCACAAAGTAGACTTAGACCAAAAGTCTAAGTTTTGACTAAAAGTCTAAGTTTAGACTAAAAGTCTAAATTTACTAGAAGTAAAGTTAAAGTTTGGGTCGGAGTTTAGACTTTTGGTCTAAATTTAGACATTTGGTCTAAGTTTACCTTTATGAATTGGGCCCAATGTGTCTCTCATCTTAAACATTATTCTTGATGTTATCTGGTTCTAACGCTCTGAGTTAGAATGCATCGAACAACTTATCAAAATGACTTTTTGCACAGGTATTGTCAGTTTATTTCCTCCCGTCCCTAAGCTATGCTTGTAAGGTAATGGACATGAGATTTTTTAATTTCTTTTATGTAATCAAAGGACGTATTTTTTGACAGATTTATAGTCTTAACTCCATAGCACCCCCCTATGTTTTACGTCTGTAGTTGGGACTGGTGGCAACTTTTGTTATAGCCCTAACATCAGTTTTGAGGTGAGGGAACTGCCTGCTTAGCATGAAAGTTGGGTCATTACGTGCAGAAATGTTTACCCTAAGAAATAAAAAAACAACCTTCATTTAAATTAAGGTCTATCCAGGATTTGTAATTATGCCCGCACCATGAGAGAAATGTAATAATAGAAGAAAGTTGTCTATGGAAAAAACCATAACTTTATCTTACGTAGTGGGAAGGAGCCAAAATGTTGGACGGGATGGACGCCTGAGCGAACGCTCCGTCCAGGGCCTGCCGGAAAGCATCCTCCAGGGCGCCCCCGACCCCCCACATTTGGTCTGTGTGCGGCGGACTGCCTGGCAAGCACTGTGGCATCTTGCGGGCCATCCAGCCCGATCAGATTGCAACAGGAGCTGCTGGGGGCTCATCGCGAGCCCGGGAGCCGCTGGGCCGCGGCCCCTGGTCTGGCCGGGTCGACTGCAGGAGGGAGCTGCGGCGGCTGATTCGGGTGTGCCGCGCCCGGGCGGCGCCCGGGATCATCAGGTCTCGGCCCGCATTACTGGGCGCCCGTGCACCCCGGGGTCTGGGGGCGTGGACCTTCACCCCCATTCACCGACTGGGGCCCGCCGCGAGGGCACCAAAACTAAGGAGCTGCGCCCCTCACCCCTGCAGAGGTGGGGGCGCTAACTGGCAGCGACACTGCGGCTCCGTACGGGGCCCGAGGAGCCTAATTTGCTCCAAATCAGGCACAAGAAGAGAGGACACACTGCTCCGGCAGCATCGCTGGTGTGCTGGCGGCCCGTGCCACGGATCCCGGCCTGAGGGGGCCCGAGTGAAGGACAGCGGCGTTCGCCACGAGATGTCGAGGTGAGGGGAGAGAGCTGCTGGGGTAGATGAGGCCCGGAATGAGGGGAGCCACCATTGACTGACCCCCCCCCCCGGCTTCCCTGCCTGTTGATGTTGGGCTCCAAAATGGCACAGGAGGCTGCCTGACTTGGGGAGGAGCTCCACCTCTGCGCACACAGACGGTGACACGACTGACCCAGCCCCACAGCAAAGTGTACCCTGGAGGAGTGCCCGCGCTGGGGGCAGAAGATAATTGCCTGGGCCCCCCACAGCATAACCCCCCATAAAGTGGGAGTCTTGCTCCCTCTGATTGCCGCCGGCGACCACAAGAGGCACCATCAAGACTCGCCTAGAGGCCAAAAACACTCGCTCCCCGCCGGTTGATTCGCTTGGCAATGTGCTCCGCGTAGCAGCTGCTGCCTGATCTTACTGTTGCTCTGGTGGTAAGCTGAATCCTAACTTAACGCACAGCGGACTCACCCTCGCGGCGGGTGCAGCGACCCAATCTGCGAGGGCCTGGCGCAGCGGACGATGGGCGCGCTCTCTCCCCCCCAGGTCGTACTGGGGGCACTCAAAAGCCAAGACTAAGCCCTGCCTGGGCTCCACTAACTAACACCATAACTGGAGCAGAAAAGGGCATGGCACTCGGAGAACAGCAACCAAGAGGTCGATCCCTCCCGAGTAATCGGCGCTAAGCCGCACGCAATTACACCCTACAAGGAAACTCATAATTAGACATAATGGCTGGCAGGGCCAAATCAACCAAACACCTGGACTGCAACACTACTGGGACAACGCCCAATGACCAGCAGACAAACCTGTCCCTACAATCCTTGGAGAACACCCTCATGTCGCACTCAGCACAGTTCGAGAAAGTGCTACAGGCGATAATGGACACTAAATCATCATTGGAAAACAGGATAGACGCAGTTTCACAAGACTTGAACCTCTTACGAGTGGACCACCGCAATCTAGCGGAAAGAGTGAAATCGACTGAGGAAGGGCTATCCGAACTAACCCCCATGGCCCAAGATAATCGAAAACAGATCCAGCGTATAGACGCAGAGTTGAAAGTGCTCTGGAGGAGATCGGAAGAGTCGGAGAGCAGGGCGTGCCGCAATAACATACGCTTCTTAGGGTTTCCAGAAACTATGCAGCAACCCGACGCGGAAATTGCTCTGGAACAATGGCTCATTAAAGAGGTGCTGAACGGAGCCCCATCCAAGTTCTTCTCGGTAGAACGGGCGTACAGAGTACCGGGTAGACCCCCGGCCCCAGGCCAATCACCTAGACCTCTGATCGCCAGATTCCTTAACTTCAGGGACCAAGACGCAATATTACAACAGTTCCGCAATAAAGGCCCATATAAGTACGAGGATTCGACCATCAATGCCTACCCAGATTTCACGCAGGAGGTACAGAACCAACGGAACTCCTAAGCAAAAATTAAATTGTGGTTGCGTGAACACAACATAAAGTATGCCTTGCTATTCCCCGCGAAGCTGAGGGTGGTGTCAGAAGCCCGCACCCACATATTCGCCGCACCAGAAGACGCCTGGACCTGGCTGCACGCCAAGGGCCTTGCCCGAACAAGAGAAGACTCGGAAGGAGACGAGGAATGGCAAACATCTGCCTCAAGAAAACGGACCAAGAGGCGAGCCAGAGGCCAACCCAATGTCCGACAGGCAGCAGAAGAAAGAGCAAGAATACTGAAAGAGACTCCCCTGCTTATGCAGAGCAGCTTCACTTCGGCCTGAAAGCCCCCTGAGACGGGCACGGACTCGGACGCGGCATGCTCCGTATCCACAATAACAGGCGAGCTGGGTGGGCCGAGGATCACCCCCAGATCAGCTGACGAACTCTAAACGCACTCAACTGCTTTTATGGACTGGCGGCACCAGCATTGGAGGCTCTATAGTGCCGGCCGGACCCCCCCCCGGGGTGACAGCGGATGCTGAGGCGAAGGCGCAACCAGCAATGAGTAACTTTGGTATAAAAGTATAAGTAACCGGGGGGGGTGGCCGGGGGGGTGTCGGGGGGGGATGGGACGGAGCGTAGAGCGCACACAAAACCGGGGGGCGCCCAATGATACTAGCAGACTCAGTCTGCGGAAAGATGTGTGCCCCGCAAAGGAGCCACATCTGGTATATATGAATACTCCTCCACGGAAATCCAATCAGATACGGGTTTTATCACACATTTATAGGTTTAGTAGATGCGCACAAATAGTTAGAGGGGTTGGGGATTCATTTGGGGTGGTTGGGTTTAGTAGTTTAGTATATGCACACACGCCGGATTCACTTAAAACACAGAGGAAATCGCTGCGCACGTCCCCTTTAATAAATAGCAATGCTAAAGGGGCAATGATAAAGAGGGCCAAGCTCAAGGACCACATCCTAAGTACAGCGTGCTACCCTAGACACTCTAATGGCGCCACATAGGAGAAATAATATAAACCAGTTTGTCATGGTAACATGGAATGTGAGGGGACTGGGAACGTTGAGCAAACGGTCATGAGTATACGCACGCCTTAGGCGAATGGGAGCACACATTGCCATACTGCAAGAGACGCACATACTAGAGCCGGACCTGCGGGAGCTACGCGCGAGATGGGGCGGTCAGCTCATAGGCACCACATATTCGGCTTTTGCAAGGGGGGGTGCTGATCTGGATAGCACCCGGGGTCCCATACCTCATATCGGCTCACAAGATAGACCAAGGCGGGAGATACGTGGTAGTGGAGGGCCGATTATATGGCAGACAGCTGGCGGTGGTTGGAGTCTATGCTCCAAATACCGGAATTGCAGGATTCTTGGGCTCTCTCACACCGACACTATTGACAAATCCAATGGCTCCGGCCCTCTGAGGAGGGGACTTTAACAGCACTCCGAATGCAACATTAGATAGATCCCACACTCTAGCGAGCTCTATGGTAAATAGGAAATCCCCAGGCCCATTGCAGGAATGGGCAGGCACTATGGGATTATATGACCTATGGCGCCTGGGACATCCGCAACAGAGGGAATACTCATTCTACCCCATCCCACACAAAACCCACACTAGAGTAGACATAATATGGGGCACTCAGGATATAGGAGCATTGCTCAGGGAGTCAAAATACTTAGCTAAAACCCTGTCAGATCATGCACCACTGAGAGTAATACTGAACTGGGGCAGGACGCGGCAGGCGATTCCTACTTGGCGATTGCAAGTAGAAGCCCTGCAGGACCAAGCATTTGCCGAAACGCTGAAATCCACATTAAGCCAATATTGGGAGGCAAATGCCATTACCGCAACGTCACGAGCAATAGAGTGGGATGCACATAAGGTAGTGGTCCGCGGTTTATGCATATCGTCCACGTGGGGAGTAAGACGCACACTACACATAGAAATTGGCAAACTAGAAAAAAAACTTAGAGCGGCAGAAATAGCAGTAGCGCGAGATGAGATCCCCCACACAATCCTAATAGAAAGGTGCACAAAATACAATGAGGCTGACAGCAAACTCCGTTGCCACGATTATAACTATCACCTAATGCGTTTACAAACAGAAGGGGACAGGTCAAGCAGAATGCTGGCGTGGCTACTACGTGAGGATAGACAGCAACCTCCAATCGGGGCCATCCGAACCGACACACACGGCATGGCCACTACACAAGCTGAGATAAACGGAAGGTTCAGAGAATACTACTCACAGTTATACACCAAACGTACCTCATGCACCTACTCGCAACTCGAGTCCTTTCTCTTGGGATCTTTCCTACCACAGCTAACACAAATCGACAGGGAAATGATAGAAGCCCCCTTAACACTGGGAGAAATAGAATCAGCCTTAGCGCAGATGCCCAGGAATAAAGCACCTGGCGCGGACGGCCTCCCACTGGAATACTACACTACCTACTAGTCCTCCCTAAAACCCCACCTGCTGAAGGTGTTTGAGGAAGCGTGGGCGAATGAGTACCTCCCCTCATCACAGAGAGAAGCCTTGATAGTGGTGCTCCCCAAACAAGGGCGCAACCTCACGGATGTTAAATCCTACAGACCACTATCACTCCTAAATTTAGACTGTAAAATACTAGGCAAAATTCTGGCAAATAGACTAGCCCCTATCATGCACACTATAATACACGACGACCAAAATGGCTTTATACCAAGGCGCAACACCTTCTTAAATATCCGTAGATTATTGTGCATAATGGGAGTCACCCCCCCAGATGCACACGAAGAAATGGTGCTCTCGCTGGATATTGAAAAGGCGTTTGATACGCTTGAGTGGGACTTTCTGTTGGCCACAATGAGCCACATGGGAATAGACCCCAACTACATACGCTGGGTTCGGACACTGTACTCCAGCCCACAAGCCAGGGTGAAGACAGACGGGGTGATCTCCGACAGTTTTTCGATCACCAGGGGCACAAGACAGGGCTGTCCACTATCCCCGCTGTTATTTGCAATAGCAATGGAACCACTAGCGGCAAGAGTACGCTCCATGGCACACAGCTGGGGAATAGTTAGAAGGGGGGTCCACCATACAATCTCGCTCTACGCAGATGATGCATTAATATATGTTCGGAAAGGGCATGAGGCTGTCCCCTCAGTAATATCACTACTCACCAAGTTCGGAGACATGTCGGGCTTGGTGGTGAACTGGGAAAAGTCATGTGCGTTCCCACTTGCAAAGTGGCCACCCGAAAGACAAGGGGCTCCCCTGCTCGGGCGCTTGAAATGGTGCCCTGCAACGTTTAAATATCTTGGGATTAATATATACCATGACACAGAAGATCTCAGAGACGGGAACCTGGGCACAGCGCTGGCCGCTATAAAAGGCTTGCTGCAGTTTTGGAATAAGCTGCTGCTCTCTCCACCAGGGAAGGTGGGGATCGCAAACATGCTGATTCTGCCCAGACTATTATATTATTTCGCAGCTCTACCGATCATTATTCCCAAAAGCTTCTTCGGCAATTTGAATTCAGCCCTGCTGCGGCTTATCTGGGCGGGGGCAGAGCCCAGGTGGCTCTTCACACGCTGCAGCAGCCGGTAGACGTGGGGGGGCCTAGGGGTCCCCAACTTTGAACGCTACTACGCAGCCACACAGCTGCAGTGGGTTCAGAACTGGATCCACAGACCGGCGCTGGCAGAAGCCACGTGGATGAGGACTTGGCTGAAAGGTACTCCCCTGATGCAATGGCTGGCGTCCAAGCACTCCAAGGCAAGCACCGCTATCCCACTGCTGGTGGCTGCGCACGCCTTTTGGGTCAAATATGTGCAGAACGGGGGTTTCAGGCTCCCCTACTCCCCATATATCCCATTGGGCCACCTCCCGGAGTGGTCCGGGGTGAGCACGCAAATAACGGCAGTGTGGACAGAGGCGGGGGTGCAGACAGTTAGCGACTGTTTTGAAGACGGCAGGCTCATGTCGTTCGAGGCCTTACAGGCACTCACCAAGATAAATTCTGGCCAATTCCTGACGTATCATGCCATATGCCACGCAATTAAAAAAACATGGGGGGAGGGTAATAGTGAACCAGAACCCTCTCCTGCAATCCACCATATTCTACAATATGACGCCCAAATAAAAGTAATATCTAGCCTATATAAAATCCTGAATAAACCCCCCGATCCGCATGCGGAGAAAGCCAGATGGAGAGATGAACCTCCCTTGCCCGATCACACAGGCTGAGTGGCCGAACGCCCTGCACCATGCCCGTGGAGTGTCAAGGAATCCCAGATTTAGATACACCCAGTTCAACTACACACACCAAACATATCTGTCCCCTGCTAGGATAAAGCACATGACTCTGACCCGACCTGCCCTAGATGTAAAGCGCCGCTAGCTCACTTTTATCATAGGGTCTGGGAGTGCCCCAATATACAAAAAGCATGGTCAGAGGTGGTTCAGGAGATCTCCGAATTAACAGGGCTAGCACTGACAGCAGAACCCAACTCCTGCCTACTGGGGCTTAGGACAAGATCCAAAAAACAAAGACACCTGCATAAATTTGTAGACCTAGCCTGCTTAATGTACAAAAGATTAATAGCTATGCATTGGAAGGCGCCCACAGCGCCCGATCGGAAAACTTGGAGCACCTTAACATTACGCTGGGCCCGCACGGAACATCAGGTATTGAAGAAGATGGCGCGAGAGGGACAACAGAACACAGGGTGTGCCGCATGGGATACACTAGTAGCTAAACTCGAGGCCAAAAATGACGATAAACCCCCATGAGCTAGGAATGCAAAGATAGAACAGACAGCACATTTACATCTACGCACCTTCCACAAATAGCACAATCCACGCGCGGCACACACAAAGCCGAAACGGCTTGCACACCCCTCCCCCTAACACGCTAATAGCCCACTAGCCCGCACGTGAATAAATACAACACAATGGGCTAACACCCACTCTCTGATATTATTAGCAGAGGCAGGTCCTATTCCGAGCCACCACCGAGCATCTGGTGATACAGCCCCAGCAACAAAAGGCCCATACTAGCTACAAACGGGGTCCACCCATCAGCTAATGAGCACACGCTTAAGTTCTTAGCTAAACGCAGTAAGGAATGATGCTGAAGGTTTAACAGTGATCCGAGACGTGTGTGGTGTGTGGGGGTTGGAGTTGTCACATGTTTTCTTTTAAGCAGATACATTGGAATCCTGTGGTTGATAATGGTACAGCTTGTAATGTAAATCTGAAATGTAAAATCAATAAAATATATTTAAAAAAATAAAATAATTTATCTTACGTAGAATACCTCACTTGGGGTACGTAGAATAATTTTAGTGTTGTGATTACATTTGTTGTCCCTTCAGTTAGTAATAGGGGCTTGGGACGATGTCCTGAGGAGGGAGAGAGTTTGTGACCTATGTAATCTCCATGCTCAAGATTTAAATAATGTAATGTTTTCATGGCCTTCCTTGCACTTTGCATGTTGTCACCTTTTAAGACCTGTGGATTTCAAATATAATGTACAATCAGTACAAGAAGCACGACAATGTTTGATTTCCCCTCCAAATGAAATGGTGTGTGGGAAAATGTTTAAATTATTTTAATGTTTCTTAAATATCGTATTGTCTAATTATAATTATATCGTTTTGGAATTCAAGATTGCTCTTTGCAATTTGTCACCCCTCCTTGTGGAGAGAGACTTTGTGATTTATTCCTCTACTTTTATTGTCAGCATGGAAGTTGAATTTACAATAGCATTTTTCACGATGACACTTCTTTTCCTTTCTTTGAAAGGAATTGTATTAAATGTCTTATTTCTTTCTTTCAATGTTTTAAAATTTGTATTTGACGATTTGCTGGTCAACATTCTATTGAAAATTTGTACGTAGAATCTACTGTAACACTTTGCACAACGTCACTTTTACCTTCTAATTGTAAGGAAATGAGGCAAAGTTCTTTTTGTTTTTTCAGTATTGTACGTTGAAATATTTGACTGTTCCCTGTAGTGTTTACATTGTTTTTATGTGGACCTCCATTGGATTTCCGTATCATTAAATACATATTGATTGAACCTATTAAAATGACTAATTATCAAACTGACTTTCAAATATGCTAGAGGAAGAGTTGAACAATTGTGTTTTGCCCCACCTTGAAATATAAACTTAAACCCTGTTTCAATTTGTGCAACGAAGTGTGATTTGAGAATGAGCATCTTAAAATCAGATATGATTTTCCTGTTTGGGGTGGATGCAATATCTTAATCACATATTACTTTCTGTTCTAAGCTGACGTCTTTGTTAAGTTAACTATGCTGCTCAATTTCTTTAAAAATATTTTGTAAATATGTGGCTTGATTTTATTGAGTACCATGAATAGCCATCATGTTTTTAACACCTATATAACTTCTTTAACAATACTGCCATTTGTATAGCATAATATATAAGTATCTTATTCAACTGTTAATAGCAAAATCAATAGACTAACTTTAAGGCCTTATTTGAAGATTGGTGCACAGGGTTCTCCGCCACGAACGCGTGGAGTACCTTGTTCATCGACCTTACTGTCTGCCCGTTCTATTTGAAGTGAGACAGACTGTCATTTTTCCGATGGCAGTGCCCCAATTGTTTCCCATCAGGAGAAACCCTACAGACTTGGAGCCAGATCATCCACCCTAGTTAGAGCAGCTGGAATCTCACCACCAGGAAACACCTGGTTGTTGCAAACAGAAAACAGTAAGAAATACCCCAAACCCCGGAAGAAAATTCCCAGGGCTTTAGGTTCAACAATATTTTGTTTTTCAAGACAAACACCTGCTTTGGGACTTTGTTTTGGAATATCAAAAAAAAGATTGCGGAGCAACTGCTTGGAACATGACAGCCGCACATCAAACTTTCAGTGCCTTCAGCAGAGCTGTAGTGGCGGAGGCTTATCTGAAAGCACACAGATCTCCTTAGAGCTGGGTAAGATCTCAAAATAAAGTGGACGGTAGTCTGGTCAATGTGATTGAGGTAATGACCTCAAACTCTAAATCCCAACCTTAATTCTCTGAAATCCTCACTCTTTCCTTGCATCTAAGGAGGTTCCAGAACATTCATTGTGTCACCCCAGAAGATAGTGATATCTTTATCCCATTTCATTTTCAGGCCCTCCTCAGGTGATTCCCCTTTTCTTGTCCCTTTCATTATGTATTCTAACCATGCCTGTCCACATCTTTCCTTTTTGACTGGCTATAAGGCCCTCAACTAGCTTCAGGGCATGACTGCCTTCTGGATTACAGGTAGCCCAAACCAAAATTTCTGTGATGAGATAATTTGTCTGCCAGGCTATTGCTGAGGTCTGGAATCTACTTAGCTAACTCATGTTTTCACCTCACAATCGACCCAAGTTCCACTCACTTGAAACCTTGAGTGATGTTATGAAGTAATTCTGGTTATTATATTGGCACAAGCTGGCTGTCAACAAGCAGGGCCCTCCTTGATCAGTTGGCTCTCTGTCACAGAAACACAGCACTGTAGCATAACACTGCTATTGAAGGCAACTACCATAGAAGCCAATTAGATTGTCAAAGGTTATCCGGGGCGTAGGCTATTTCTATAAACAACAGAATCTATCCCAGAACAACCAAACTCTCCTATCCCTATATATACCAGTGGTTCCCAGCCTGTGGTCTGCGGACCCCCAGGGGTCTGTGACACATTCCCAGGGGGTCCGCAGGCCTAGGCTGGGAGGAAGGCACTTCTCCAGCTGGTGCTTCTGACAAACACGCGCGTGCATGTTTTCATATTTATTATTTCCTTCATTGAGCAGTTTTAAACGCACAGCAAAGCTCCTTGTACTACAAAAATAAAACCGTCAAGCTAACGCAAGTGATTAATGTATCTGCTGGAGAGAGATGGGAGTTTTGTGCAGTGGCAGTTATGACTCAAAGGTAGCTCAGATGGTTAATATGCCTGCTGCAAAGGATGTGTATCATGAAATGAACAGGATTTTATGTGCATGGCACAGTGGGTTACTGCTTTTGTCACAGAGATTCTTTTGTTACTGTGCAGTTCATAATCCTAATCTAGCACAGTGAGCTGTGAACTGCCATTAAAGAGCTGCATGCAAACCACATGGCACAAATTAGAAAGTTGTTTTTTTCCTAGTCTTTCATTTTCCTTATGCTGCTGAAAAACATTTGCTTGTGTAAAAATACATCCTTATTGCTAACGCAATGCTTAATTTGTGCTTGTTGTTTCCGGTGCTGAGCACCAGCACTTATTTTTGAGGGCCGGGGCTTATTCTTCTGCCTCAAGATGGCTTCAGGATTATGCTGCCTCAGTATTCCGTGTTCCCATTATTAATTGTAGCATCCACATGTTTAAGAGGAGGGCTTTGGGCACTGGCGCGTTTTTATTTACAAATTAAGCACTGTGCTAATGTCATCGCTTATCACTGTGCTGTGTTCTGAATCCCAAGTTTGTGCTTCTCCGGACCATGCACTCTTAGAAAATGCATACCAGTGTGGATGACATGTGAATCCTACACCTTGTAGTCCCCTGTAAAGTGCCCCGACACCCTACAGTGGTATAAGAGGTGCTATAAAACAAATGAAGTACATGTGACAAAGAGGCTAGGGAGAGATGAGAGGCCCTTATCGTTTACTTCCTTTCCCCTTCACTTATTTATGTGAAAAAGCTTTCTCAGATCTTTCATACCAAAAAAATTAAAACAGAAATCGCTCCGTAAATGTAGAATCTGACCTGAGGATTCACCTTTCCCAAATATAACCAAACATTGAAAAGGTAGTTGCCGAGATGCAGCGCCAACCTTCCCAATTTTTTTTTTAGATTTTTACATATTTTTTTCAATATAAAAGAATTTTATCTTTAGTAATTTGAGTATTTATTTGGTGTGTAGTTTTTTTTTTTGGTTGAGAATTACTGTTTTAATGTTTGAAAATTAAATCGTACAAATTGCTGTGTGTCACCGGCTGTTATTGTCGTAACCAAGCCTCCTGCTTTTTCTGATCTCTAAAGCAGTGACTTCACTTTATTAACCACCTCTGCAACGCACCTTTTTGATCTGCTTTCCAATGCAAATTCATTAGGGTAGTGCAACACTTGCTTAGGCCCTGACCCAAATACCTTTAACTCCACGGCAGATGCTACAGGTGTGTCTTCCCTCAGGCTGAGTTTCACTAAGGTACAAATACTTTATTGTCATGGCTGAACCGTCCTCTTTATGATAGCTTTGGTAATCTCTGACACCACTACTCCCTACCCTTTTAACTACCATGGAAATTTGGAAGACACCTGTTTCGGGTGAACTAATAATCTGTGCAGGGGCTCCTTCCCACCTTTTCTCCCATCTCTATCTGACATCTGTTGTGTTGGTGCCCTCGAAGCAGTGGTAAGGGTGCCATATGGGACATTGGGTGTCCGCTTTGAAGCATGGGCCTCTGCGGCCTAAATAATGACTCAGATTCATAGTGCTAGTATAACTGGGACGCGTCACAGCGGTTATCCTGACCAGGCCTGGATTATCCCTTATTTAATTATTTGTGATCACCGGGAGAAGCCACAGACATATTACAGCAAGAGGTCTCCAACAAGAAGACCCCCAACATCCCAAACAGTGTCCAATAGTCCATTACTCCAGTTGCCTCACTGGAGCAGCGTGACATTCCTCCCCAAATTTAGAAAAACAACAACCCAGACCACAATCAACTTTACCACATCAGAGACATGGCAACTAGGCACAGAATACCATATTTGAGACACAACAGGTTATCAAATGCATCCATATCTTTATTTGGATTGCAAAGTCCAATCAGCCTTATACCTGAAATGCAGGGTTACCTGACACCAGGAGATTTGACATCACACCAAACGGTCCTTCATTCTTGTTGATAGCATTGGGTTACTGCAGAGCCCATGCCTGGTGGAAGTGCTGTGGTCATCAGGCTGAACTGGCTGCACTGGCTCTGGGCTTCTCGTATGTGGGACTAGGAACAGGTGTTAATCGAGCTGCTCTTCCCTAGCCTAGGCAAGGCAGAGGTTAGTCCTTCTGGTTCTGTGAAGGTGTCCGGATCATCCATCACTGAGTCGGCCCCAACTGAGTCTAAGGGATGCTGGCATTGGGAAAAAAAAAAATCTACATGGAGATGTTCCTTGTGACTACTTCTGCTCTGCGATGGGCAGTCACTTTGGTGACACGCATGTGGATAATGGGCGAAGGGCAGCATTCAAATAGTATGCAAAATTTGCTCCCGGGGAATGATCCTTAATCAGCACTTGATCCCCTGGCACATCTGTGCCTACAGGCTCTGGCAATAGATGTAATACTTTTCTCATAAACACGTCAATCGTCAATGAGGTCAGAACTCCACTGAGGATAATGAGGAATAGAGCCCAGGACTAGCTTACCCATGGAGAGGTGTCCAGTTGCTTGCCCCATGGTGGAGTGTGGAGCCTGGCGGTAGTCAAGTAAGAAGGAGTAGATGGCCTGAAGAGCTGGTCTGCTGATTGGTGGTGGCAATGCAAATAACTTTGTTCAAGGTCCTCACAGATTGCTTCACCTCCCTGTTGGCTTGGGGCCAGCGAGGAGTGATTCTCTTTTGCCAGATGCCAAGCGATTTCATGTAAGAAACCACCTCTTGGCCCATTGTAAAGTTCTTTGATTAAATCATGGGTGACCATTATCTTCTCAATTTTTGGCACCACTTTTTTGGCACTCAAAGAGGTGAGGATATCGACTTCAGGATACTTGGAGTAGTCATATATAATGACCATGGTATGTCTTCCATCGAGGCTGGTAGACATCCACGGCTGTTGTGGTCCTCTTTCTGTCACCACAGGGGCCAGTGGATTGGCCTCGCCTTAAACCTAACACCATGTTCACAACCATACTAAGGCTTTGACTTTCTCATTCATTAAGGAGAACCATACTTTGGTCATATTAAATTTTTTGTTTTGACCATGCATTGGTGTTCTGCATGGGGCAGCCGGACTACTGATTGGTGAGACTGGTGGGAATGACTAAGGGATGTCCTCTCAGTCGGCATCCATTAGATTCAGTGCTCAGCTCTTGACTGACATGATACAGGCTCTCTATTATACAACACACTTCTAGGGAGCATTGGGACCCATGATTGTTAAACACATGCCACTGATTGTTATTTTCTGCTTCAAGCACCTTCTGAAGGCATTCCTCTTGGGTGGTAGCTTAGAAAATGACTTCCATGGAGAGAGGAAGAGGGCCAGACCGATTGGTCACTTACTGCACAAATGCTTCAGTTACATTGGCTTCCTCCTCTTCATCCAGCATGATGACACAAGGGTGCCGTTAAAGATAATTAGCTGGGTATTGTGACCCGGGACGATACTCTACTTGGCAGTTATATTCTTGAAGTTGGAGCATCCACTTTTCAATCTGCTGAGGCGGCTTGGAGGCTGTCCCCCTAAAGAGTGGAATCAAATGCTTGTTGCCATAATAATGAACATGTTGCCATACATATATAAATGGAAGTGGCGACACTCCCAATGAATTGCTATTGCCTCCTGCTCTGCCACTGTGAGGGATCGACTGGCGAACATCTTAGGGATCCAATCTTCTGCTGCAGATTGGTGCATTAGTATGGCTCCTGGGCCTTTTGGGCCTGTGCCAACATACCATGGTGGTCTCTTTTTGGGTGTCAAAATACATGAGTGTTGTGTCAGATGATAAACTATTCTTGGTTGCTTGAAATGCTAGTTCTTCTTCTGGACCCCAGGACCATGGAACTGCTGACTTGGTGAAGTCTCTGAGTGGCTGGGTCAGAGCAAAGAGGTCCTTATTAAATCTACAGCAATAGTTGCCCATTCACAAAAGACTACATATTTCTGTCACAGGTGTGGGTGTAGGCACATCCTTGATGTCTGGCACCTTGTTCGGGTCAGGTGCTACTCCTTCTGGTGAGAATTCATAGCACAAAAAGTGAAGTTTTGCTCAGAATTTTGTGCTTGCTGCGATGCAGGGTAAGAAGTCTTGAATCCTTCGGAGAACCTTCCTTAGACTTTGGAGAACCTTCCTTAGCTTTAACCTGGTATTGTTTTTGCATGTATCAAAATGTTGTTGCTTCCACTGAAAACACCTGGGAGGTCAGCTAGGAGTTTGTGTATCATATTTTGGAATAGTTTGGGGGCACTTGAGATGCCAAAATTCAGTCTCAGGTATCATTGCAGCCCCACATGGCTTGAAAATGTTGTAATGTATTGGGAGGCTATGGCAAGTTGGTGGTAGCATGAGCATATGTCTAGTTTTGAATATCAGCTGGCTCCACTTAGTTCGCTGATCGGAACATCTATTGTGGGGGTCAGGTGTCGTTCTCTCTTGATGGCAACATTGCTTAGCCACATGTTAACACTTATCCGTACTTCATCAGGTTGCTTGGGCGTCCTGGCCACTACAACAGGGGACACTCATGGGGTAGGACCTGTTAGTTTTCAATTAATGCAGCAGCTTCCAGTTTCTCGAGTTCTCTTTCAACCTGGGGCCTCAAATGAAAAGCAATATGTTGGTGCCTGAGAGCTACAGGCTGTACTGA
The DNA here is from genome assembly GCF_031143425.1 of Pleurodeles waltl. NCBI lineage: Eukaryota > Metazoa > Chordata > Amphibia > Caudata > Salamandridae > Pleurodeles > Pleurodeles waltl. The sequence goes on along the minus strand of NC_090450.1, from coordinate 224,229,192 downwards.
CTGATCTATATGAATCTTTATTTCTTTGCCTCTCAGGCATCGAATGCCCTCGAATACCTTGGGAGGTTCTTCTAAGATGTGAGTTCTTGATAGACTCCAAAGGCAAAAGTCACAATGCCAGGAGCTTCTGCAGCTCTGCGTCATAACAGCATCCCATTGCCTTCTTCCGCTACATAGATTTGGGTGTTTACTGACCACGGCCAATATTTGACAATTGTCAGGAATTTACCTCGCATGATAAGAGGCTTGCCTTGTCTGTATGCAAATACCTTGATAATAGCTTTGTGTAAGCATGGGGACTGCTGCATGGGGTTATATGTTTCAGATGTTATAGATGCTCCTGTATCTACTACTGCAGTTATCGGGTGCATTCCAACTTGTATCTGACACTGAGGTAGACGGCGTGATGCTTGGGATGCATTACCGATGCAAATATTGAATGGATGGTATGGTCTTTGCTATCATCAGCGTCCATGTAACTGCTGCGTCCTTGTGCTTCGAGGACGGCATTTACAGTTCAGTGAGAGATACTCCCTTTCTAGAGTGACAAACTTAATGAAATTATTGAACTTCCCACACCCTGGCCCTTATTTTCCCTTGCTGGACACTCTGTAGGACAGTGGTTTGGTCTTCAGCAATAGCCACACGACCTGGATGTTGCATCACCCTTCCTGGGTTTGATCAAGCTGGACGTCGAGTCAACTGCATTGATTGACTCTGGTTTGTTTGGGCGACTTGATTGTGGGAGGCAGAAGCCTTTGAGAGTTCGTTGGTACAACCCATCATCAGGATGTTCGCCAGTGAGGGAGCGCAGTTTAAATATTATATATTTGATGTGAAATACTTATATCTAACAATGCTGCATACAAAAACGATCATAAAAATTATTTGTTTAAATGTAGTCTTACCATGATTATAAGTGTGAAGTTATTATCGTGCACATAGACTAATGTCGACTGTAAGAAATAATTGCTTGCATTATGATTAATTGAAATGTTAACACCTACGAAGATTGCATTTGTATTAGAACCCATAGGCCTTAAGTTAGCGTGAGCCGAAGATTTAGCCGCGTAGCTCTCATATTAAAGCATATTTTTCTTTTTTCCAGTGTGCTGACTCGTAAAGGGCCATGACCCAGCATTTGTTCTCTTCTTCGCTTTATGTAACAATGCTAATTTTTTTCATCCGCATGCTAGCTGCTTTAGTATCAGTTTTATACGTTTTGCAACAATATATGAAACATTCAAGGACAATTTGCCATGGAAAAGAGATCTTTTGACCTGAGGAACGTGCCAGAGAATGAAGTAACCCCGGATGTGCCACCTACGAAGATGTCAATTATGAAGACCAATCAAAACGTTATAATTTATCGTGGGGTGACAATTTGAATTACCTAATGTATAATTTGATAGGCTAAAGATAGTGGGGTATAACAATTATCCAATAGAATTTTGGGGGAATGTATTGTGAAAAAGGGATAAAAACTCATGACACAGAAGGGTCATCAGAACTAGGTAGGGAATGATATCGATTGCATCCAGAAACTCTGTCACTCTGTTTGGTGATTTGAGTCTTAAATAAACCATCCTCATCCATAGACTGCCCCATTAGACTTCTCCTCCCTATGAGGGAAGTGTCCCTTGTTCCTTAGACGAAGTAGACTGTTGGCGATCTAACTGATGTCCTGAAGACGAATACTGATCCTGTATGCTGAGTTATACAGAGTAGGGTAATTATGACAATTGCTATTGTAATTTGTCTATTTGCTTTTCCTTTCTAGGTACCAACTGCTGTATTTTTGGATAGAGACCTTAGTTAGATGTTTTCTAAATTGGTGTTCAAAATTGTTTTGCATGAAGCCCAACATGCTGATGCTAATTAGTGGTTAGATTAGGTGATCATCCTGACTGACGCAAATAGACGAGACTGACATTATACTGTGCTGAACTGAGATGTATACGTTATTATATGTATTCTAACCTATGTTTATCTTACGTTGGTGCTTTTATGTTCGTGATCTTTGCATTATCAAAATCTTATCACAGTTGCCATATCCTGACTATGCTCTTTTGCTTCTTGGTTTTGAGATTGATACTCTTATTGCTAGATTGTAATCAATAGGGAAATAAAATTCACAAAATTTCAATTAAAGGAGTGGTTATTTATGACTGGAAGGTCATGGTTGCGCCGACCGTTTAATCAATGTCTTTATCCAAAGTAAAGTATATTGTGATGATATATGTTGACAAAGTCATTGACATACTGCTTGACATACTGATCAGTTATCTCGTTCTATGGTGTCTCACCACTGGGTCAAAAGATTCATCGGCCTAAAACGATTCCTAATGTGTATAAAATTGCCATAAAGGGACGCGTTAACAGTTTGGTATCAGAGGATGGTTTGGCCCTTGGGGGCCCTATGACGGAGATTCATTGTTTAATTTGTTTTTCTGTGATAATGCAAATTGGAGGTATGATGGGTTTCTAAGTTCACCATGACTTTCCCGGGATCTCAGAACCTGCCTAAATGAGTTGGGAATGTTCTCGGCGCCATAGTGTATGTGGTTAGGGTCTATGCGCTGTGAATGTAGCGCTTGATGCTCAAAATTGTCCACGTGGTTGGTCGTTGTGTACAGACCTGTTGAGGTCTAAGACTCCGGAGTATGAAGATAAATGTAGTTGTAATCTGTGCGGTTTATTAGGTCAATCGGGCGTGGTTGACAAGTCAAGTTTGAGTCATAATGTGTGTATGAAACCTTTGATGGAGATTTGACAAATTCTAAAGTGCACTAGAAGGAGTCATTGACAAGTCGAGAGTAGAATTTGCGGGTCGAATTCTGCTTGCGTATGTGGGAACTGATAAGGAGAGAGTAGCAGCCGAGGCTTTAAGTGAAATCTCTGTAAAGTTCTGAAGCGAATGTGTTACCCTTCCTGTAGTAAACCGACAGATTTGTGTTGTCATTTAAATTGCTCGCAATAATTGCATTAGTTTGTGTGAAAGTTCAGTGAAGAGCGGATAAGCCGTGAGGCTTTGTCAGCTACTGTGTGTGTGAGTGTGACGTCAGTAGTGCCGCGCTGAGATAGGTCAGTTGTCGAGAGGGGTCACGCACGGATTGGCTGCCATCCGTGAGAGGCAATAGGTTGAGAAGGGCGGGTGAAGAGTGTCCTGGGAACTAAGTCACTTCTGATTAAATACAAAATAAGAGAATCACAAAAATGAATTTCGTTAAAGCATTTAAGAGCGCTCTAAAGGGAGACGTATATATTGTTGCAACTGATGGTGAACCTACACCACCTGAGGGTACTCCAGCTTATACAGTCATGGAAGAGAAAGGTGTCGCGCCTTGTTTATGGATGAAACAGTGGCGCAAATTAACAGAGAAGGAGGGATGTCTAGCGTTCCCAGAGCATGGGACGTTTAATCCAAAGGTGCTAGAAAATTTGAGGTGGAAGTTAAGTACACAGAAACCACCTCCGAGACCAGCTCAGTATGAGGCTTTGGCAATTTGGGACTTGATGGCACTTAAACATAGACAAGAAAGGTTTCAGAGAAGACTGAGAAGGGCAGAGAAATCCTATGCAGAGGCTAGGTGGGATAACGAGAGCAAAATGTGGAGACGGGGAATTGTAGACGGGCTGAAGTTATTCCCAGCAATAATACAGGGAGAAGAGACGCAGGGAAAGAAAGCCTCCTGTAAAACCGACAAAGATTCAGGCAAACCCAAAGAGAATAAAAGATCTTGGGAAGAGGAAGATGATTCAGACGATGAGGAATTTATGGACAGATTGTTACATGATCGTCCGCCACCATATGCAGTGAGCGACAGTATTCCAAGTACTAGCTTGGATCCTGGGAACCAGACGCAGGAAAAGGGAGTTACTGATACGGTACAGACTAGCGATACAGCCTTGACACAGAATGGTGTCAGTGTACCCACTGCACCAGACATACCGATACAGTTGCAACCTCCACCGCAGATACAGAGAATCTACCCTGATGTCCCAGTACTTGAGACGACTACGATTTTGATAGTGCCGCCAGACCCGATATATACAAAACCAAAGCTAGTACAAATTGAATCAACTCCGAAATTAATGTCTCAACCACAACCACAGCTGATACCACGGTACAACCCTGTAGCGGGACCACCATTAGTACCTGTCCCGGGTACATTGGAACAGACCTATGGAGTCACCGCTCCAAGAAGTCTGGGTCCAGGTCAGACACCTGCCGCTATATCGTTACCCATTACTGTAGGTCCACCAGTGCCATTGTATGCACAGGGTAAAACGGGTGTCTGTGACCAGGGAGTGATGACTCAAGAGGCGATAAGAGGAGGGTCTAAGGGAACTCCACAGATAATGGCCCCCCGAGAACACATAAATGAACAGCCGAGGCCCTTAATGGACCTCAGTCCGGTAGGAGCATCCCTCGAAGCAATGCGGCAAGCAGGTTTGGGAGTTTTAACTCCCCAAAATATGAGTACAAATACCTCACATTCCCCAATGATGCATGCAGGGAAAATTTCACTGCAAGGTTTTACAGTCAAACAGTTAAATGAATGGTTGGAAAAAAACTTATACTTCACAAAAAGCTGCAGCAGTTACAATCGAACCAGAGAAAGAAAAACAAGATGAATATCTGAACTTTGTGAGACTAGGGGCAGAAGCTGCTGAGTTAGTGGAAGGTACAATGGGAGTAAATAGATTGGAGTCATACACGGAGGCAGAATTAAGATACCTGTGTCCCAAGATTACCAAGGAAGTAGGTAAAGTACATCAGAGATTAGCGAACTTGGCAGATAAGTACAATATCGATATCGGAAACACTAAGCATTTGAAAAGAAGTTACAGATTAGATTTTGACTCTAAAGACTTTGAGCACATGAGATCTGCAGGGATGAAGGCACATTTGAGAGAACTGTTGCAAAGTGCACAAATTTGGGGGGCATTGGAGAAATGGGAAGGCCGGTGGGCAAAGAAAAGAGATAAGGGAAAGGGTGACAGCCCAGGGTTTAATCAAGCCAAGACCTCACCTGACTTGGAATCTGTAAAAATATTACCTATGAGAGAAACAGCTGGTGGTGTTCTAGTGCATGTGCCATGGACTAGAGGAGACATTTTATCTTTTACTAATGATTAACCTAGATTGAGAGAGAAACCGATCGAGTGGTATCAACAGACAGATAGGTTCGTAAAACTTGCAAAGTGTCTCTGGGAAGACTTGAATACCTTGTTTGAGATCATTGTTCTGCCTGATTTGTGGCTTGAGTGCAAGAGAGGGGTAGATTGGCCAACAAAGGAGCCGGCAAGAGATAAGGTGACCGGAGCACCTTCGGAAGAGCTGATGAAGTATTATCATAAGGTGATTGAGTTTTTGAAACAAAAGGTGTCGCCGAAGGTGACTGACTGGCAGAAAATCGATCGGACCTCTCAAGAGGTTAAGGAGTCAATACATACTTATTACGAGAGATTGTTAAAATCGTTCAAGCACTCCAGTGGTACTGAGACTATTGAACCAAAAGACATGAATCCCATTGTGTTCAGATTCGTCGAAGGATTAAGACCAGAAGTGAGCCAAATGATTAAGAATCATTTGATTTGTTGGCAAGCTAAACCGATTGATGAGGTGTTGCAGTATGCAAAATACTGTAGTGATGAGATTGAGTTGAAGCAGAAAAAGTTGAAGGAAAAGGTGATGGTGATGCAGATAAGGGCTGCACAGGCTGGAATACAGGGAAATGGAGTTCAGCAGATGATACAGCAACAACCGCAAATGAATGGTGCATTTCAGACACAGCTGAGAGGTCGAGGCAGAGGGTTTGTAAACCGCGGTTTAGACATGAATAATGTTGTTATTCAAAATGATGTTCAAGGGGTGAAAAAGATGTCACCATGTCACGCGTGCGGGGGTGTGGGGCACTGGAAACGGAAATGCCCAAATATGGTGCAGGATGGTGCAGTTCAGCAGAGCACTAATGTTGGTACATTACAAAATTCACGAGGTCCGAAAATAAGACATCAAAACCCGAATTTTCAGAATAATTTGGCACAAATGCAAGGGGTACAGCCCATGCAGTAGATGCAAATGCCGCGTTTTCAGTCAATACAAATGCAACCAGTACAACAGCAGATTCCTATGGTGCCTAGACACAAATGCAATTACCAATGGCTCCGATGGCACAGCAACAGGTGATGCTTCCTCAGCAGGTCAGAGGCCAGGTAACAAATCAAAACAATACTGTACAACAGTTCCCATTACGAGGTGAAAATGGTATGAATGAGGATTGGTCAGATGACAGTTCAGATAGCGAAGAGTGCCGACTTGCAGCTTCCTTAGAGGTGGATCAGAGGGGCCCATATGTAGAGGGAAAGGTGATGGGCTATAGGGTTACATTTTTGGGTGACACAGGAGACTCACGCTCTACAGTTCGAAGTGCAGAAGTCCCAAGATTACCACTGTCAGGGCGTACCATACGAGTGGTTGGAGTAGCAAATCAGTATCTGACTAACCCGATTACAGATCCAGTGCAAGTTGAAATTGGGAACTTCCAAGGGTTGCATAGATTCGTTGTATGTGATTCAAGTCCAGTATCCTTACTGGGAAGGGACTTACTGTGCAAGACAAAATGCTCAATTACCTGTTCCAGTGATGGAATTGAAGTGCAGACAAATAGTGATGATGAGGGAGACAAAAGTCAATTTTTAGAGGAAGAAACAGGGACAAATGAAGACTACCCTTTGATTACTCTATTCCCAATGCATACCTTGATTGATCTGCCAGTCGAACTACAAGGAACAGTGACAGAGAAAGTGTGGGACTTAACCGGGAAAGAAGTAGGACTGATAAAGGGAGTAGAACCAGTCAAAGTTCAGATAAAACCGAATGCAGTGTTCCCGCAAGTGCCACAATATCACATGACCCAAGATGTTCTTATAGAAGTGTCACAAATAATTGCAGACTTTCTCAGACAGGGAGTTCTGAAAGAGGTCTTGAGCAGTCCATGTAATTCGCCCATAATGGGTTTAAAGAAGCCTTGTGGAAAAGTTCAAATTGTGCAGGATCTCAGAAAAATAAATGAAATTGTGATAAAGTGTTGCCCTGTGGTGCCCAACCCAGCAGTAATCATGTTTCAGGTCCCCTGTGATGCTGAATGGTTTACCGTAGTAGACCTGTCACAGGCTTTCTTTTCAATACCTCTTCATGAGGACAGTCAATTTTTGTTCAGTTTCAAATTCCTGGATGAGGTGTACAGTTGGTGCAGAATTCCTCAGGGTTTTTCTGAGTCATCATCCACCTTCAATCAAATATTGAAAAGGGATTTGGAGCTGCTTGTGCTGCCTTACAATTCAACTCTTGTGCAATACATTGATGACTTGTTAATTGCATCTAAAACAAGAGACAGTTGCAAATATGATACCATTGCATTACTAAATCATCTGGGAAAGAATGGACACAAGGTGTCACCCAGAAAGTTACAGTAATGTCAGAAGGAAGTAAAATACTTGGGGCATTTGATTGAGAAAGGGACCAGAAGAATATCAAAGGAAAGAATAACAGCTGTTTTGCAGATGAATCCCCCCACAACAAAAAGAGATGTCAGGATGTTTTTGGGAATGGTGGGCTACTGTCGCCAGTGGATACCCAACCTCTCAATCATTTCGAAGCCATTAATAAAACTGACAGGCAAAGAAACCAATGATGAGCCATATACTATAACCCTGTCAAAATAAGAGCTTGAGTCATTTTTGGAGTTAAGAGAATGTATGTGCAGGGCACCAGCATTAGGAATGCCAAACTACGAGAAACCTTTTCTGTTGTTCTGTCATGAACGTGATGCTTGTTCTTTGTCTGTTTTAACACAGGTCCACGGAGATGCAAATCGCCCTGTAGCATATTTTTCAGCCACCTTGGACCCTGTCGCAGCAGCCTTACCGGGTTGTTTGCGTGCAGTTGCAGCAGTTGGTCAGAGCCTTTTACAATGTGAAGGCATAGTCATGGGATACCCTCTGACAGTAATGGTTCCACATTCATTTGAAATTCTGTTGACTCGGACTAAGACTCAGCACATGACAAATGCACGTCTCACTAGGTATGAGACGATCATACTGGGGTCACCAAATGTCACTCTTAGGAGATGCACTGTACTGAACCCGGCAACTTTGCTTCCAAATGAAAATACTGAAATCAAAGATGGGGAAGAATTTTAACATGATTGTCTTGAGGTGACTGAACTGTGCACCAAACCTCGTCCCGACATACAGGATACCCAGTTAAAGGAAAATGACTGCATCATGTTTGTTGATGGATCCTGTCTTAGAGACTCTGCCGGAACACTGAGAGCTTGTTATGCGGTATGTACTATAACTGGCATTGTCGAAGCCTCCTGGCTCGAGAGAGTGTTTTCCGCACAAGTGGCAGAACTAATCGCCCTTACTAAGGCATGCCACGCAGCTATAAATTTGAAAGTCACTATCTATACCGACAGCAGATACGGATTCGGAATCGTGCATGACTTCGGCCAACTTTGGTCACAGAGAGGTTTTATGACCTCCTCTGGTTCCCCAGTGAAAAATGGTGAACAAATAAGAGATTTGTTGCATGCAATTCAGTTACCTCTTGAAATTGCCGTGGTGAAGTGCAGTGCTCACATCAGATCACAAGACTTTGGGGGTGATTCTAAGTCTGGCGGACGGCGGAGGCCGCCCGCCAGACTTCCCCCCTCCAGAATACCGCACCGCGGTCGGAAGACCGCTGCGGCTATTCTGTGTTTTACACTGGGCTGGCGGGCGACCGCCAAAAGGCCGCCCGCCAGCCCAGTGTAAAACTACCTTCCCACGAGGACGCCGGCTCAGAATTGAGCCGGCGGAGTGGGAAGGTGCGACGGGTGCAGTTGCACCCGTCGCGAATTTCAGTGTCTGCAAAGCAGACACTGAAATTCTTTTGGGGCCCTCTTACGGGGGCCCCTGCAGTGCCCATGCCATTGGCATGGGCACTGCAGGGGCCCCCAGGGGCCCCGCGACACCCCATACCGCCATCCTGTTCCTGGCGGGAGAACCGCCAGGAACAGGATGGCGGTATGGGGTGTCAGAATCCTCCATGGCGGCGCAGCTTGCTGCGCCGCCATGGAGGATTCATTTGGGCAGCGGAAAACCGGCGGGAGACCGCCGGTTTTCCACTTCTGACCGCGGCCGAACCGCCGCGGTCAGAATGCCCAGCGGGACACCGCCAGCCTGTTGGCGGTGCCCCCGTCACTTTAGCCCTGGCAGTCTTGGACCGCCAGGGTTAGAATGACCCCCTTTGTGTCTATGGGAAACGGTTATGCAGATCAAGTCGCAAGATTTTGTGCATTGAACTGTATATCGTTCAAGGAACAATTGGAATTGTTACCACAAACCGAAAATGTCACGTGTTTTAACCTAGCATTACGGGTGGTTGACACTTTAGACAAATTAAAAACACTACAAGGTTGTGCGAGCAAGGAAGAAAAACGCTCTTGGCAAAGAATGCAATGTGTACAAAGGGCAGATGATCTATGGGTTTCTGAAGAAGGGAAACTAGTTTTGCCAAACAGCCTTCTATCACAATTTGCCAGGTTATATCATAGACAGGCTCACCTGGGAAGAGACGCCATGATTAGGTCCTTTACAACTGATTGGTTTAATCCAAAATTCAGGCATGCCGCAGAAATTACTTGCCACAGATGCGTCATCTGTCAACAGATGAATGCCGGGAAAGGAACCGTGGTAACTTTGAGCCACATTGGGAGAGCTGGAGGTCCGTTCAACAAAATGCAAATGGATTTTATTGAAATGCCTGTTTGTGGAGGACTGAAATATGTGTTGGTGATTGTGTGTGTTTTCAGTCATTGGATTGAGGCATATCCCACATGTAGAAATGACAGCCTTACAGTTGCTAAACTACTACTTAGGGAACTGATACCAAGGTTCGGGTTTACGGTTTCTATAGAATCAGATAGGGGTAGACACTTCGACAATGAGGTAATTAAACTCCTGTGTGCTGCACTCAACATTGAACAAAAGCTGCATTGTAGTTATCGGCCTGAAGCATCAGGATTAGTAGAGCAGATGAATGGCACTTTGAAATCAAGAATGGCAAAAATGTGCGCAGCAACTAACATGAAGTGGCCAGAAGCCTTGCCTCTAGTGCTGATGTCAATGAGAAACACCCCCGACAAGAAAACAGGACTGTCCCCCATGAAATCCTCATGGGCAGAGCTATGAGACTACCAGCAGTACCTGCAAATGCACTAGTAAATATTACAGATGATATGGTGTTGGATTACTGCAAAGGTTTGGCTGATGTGATTCGCTCTTTTTCTCACCAGGTGGAAGCTAACGCGTTGCCACCGATTGGCGATCCAGGCCACTCTCTACAAGCCGGTGACCGGGTGATTGTCAAGAAGCATGTGAGGAAATCGTGTCTAGAACCACGTTGGAAAGGGCCGTATCAAGTAATATTGACGACTACTACTGCCGTGAAGTGTGCCGGGGTTCCCAACTGGATACATGCCAGTCATACGAAAAGGGTAGCATGTCCTGTTGAAGAGGAACTTGAAGTTTCCGGCACAGCATCTCTAGAAAGAGAAGTCTATGGGCCAGAGAACAATCAAGAAGGAACTGAGACTACAGGAGAGCCCACTGAGAACAGCCTTGTCCTTCAAAAAGTCAGTGAGTTCGAGAGGGGTGACAGAGTGCCTATCTCAGTAGAGGCAGCAGGAGAACTAAGTCAAGGAGAAGTTCTCCCAGAAGTAGACGAATACGGGTTAGAGCTCGAACCCAACGTAGAACCGGAAGAAGACGGAGAAGGAGAAGTTGGAAGGAGGAGACAAAACGTGTCAGAATCTCCTGAACCAGTTGCAGGTCCGTCAAGAGAAAACACCATATCACAAGAGGAGGGTGCTGTCCAACGTCCTGAAAGAAAACATCAAGAAAAGACACATAGAGGTGACAATTGGCCAAAAAGGCCACTACTTAAGATAAAAGATGTATCAAATGACACAATAATAGAAGAGAGCGATACTTCTCAAGTGGGTGATCTAAGTGAAGGAGAACAACAGGGTGAACGAAGGTTAAAAAGAAAAAGAATCGCAAACAGAAGATATACAGGTCCTGAATGGGCATATGCCACAACCTCTGAATGGCAACAAGAATTCTTAGCATTTTGTTCGGGAAGTACCAGGCCAATATTACGGTACCTGAACAAATTCAAGGGAAAACTTGGCTAAGTTTAAATTTTGAAAACCGAGAGAGAGAGAGACTTTATAAACCACCGGAAGTGACACTAGAATTGGACTGACCTTTGAGAAACCTGATTATGACAAGCTGCTAACCTGATTTGACAAAAGAGGTCCTGGAGTGAGTGAAGACGCTGTAATATACGCCCCCCAAAAAAAAAGAGAGTTTTTATCCTCAAGTCAATTGTTGATCTGCTATTCTGATTCTATACAAACATGGCTTACAATAGTAGCAAGGGGAGTAAGGTGTGTGGTTGGTTAGGTCTTATAATAGGTACTGTGTGTGCAGTAATAATCGTGGGAGTAATTGTGGGAATGCCATGGAGAGAGAAAGAAACTATTAACGCAACTTCGAAACCTGAAACTACTACTACTTTAACACCGTGGGAGAGATTTGAGCAGGATGCAAGACATATGCATGAGGGAACTAATGCAAAAGGGGAACTTTCTACTAACGCCTTCTATCGCTTACTAAGTGAGTATGTGGAAACCATGGATGCAAAAGACTGTTATGTATGTACTAAAATTCCTTCATCTGTGCAGGAGGGAGTTACTTATCATAGCCTCCCTCTTACTTATGGAATCAGTTGCAGCTTGCTACTAACAAGATTCTATAATCAAGAGCATGTGCAATATTTTTATTCAAATCCGGATGTTGTATTTTCTTTTGTGCCTGTGATTGAATTTTTAAACAAGTTAGCTAAGGAACATGATATAAAAATAGTTAGAGGATTCTTTGAACCAACACTTACATTTGGGACTGCTTATGCACATCGCAATAATTTGACTTGCTTACTGTCGCCTGTAGAGAAAAGTTGTTTAGATCACACAGATGATAGACGCAAAGCATTGAAAGAAAGATTAGAAAAAGGATTAGAGAAACGTACTTACGCAAATGATTATGCTTACACTGCAATCAAGACACAAGGCAAATTAGCTATAGATGCATTACATGTAGGTAGACTTTGCATATATAGACCAAAATCTGAGCAAGACAATTTGTTTGTGGGTATGAGTGAGTGCAGGCATGTGTTTTTGTTTCAGAGTAAATGGACCTTTATGCTGAATGGACAAGATCCAGCAATCCCTGGAGTCTATTACATCTGTGGGTTAAATGCTTATTACCGTCTCCCTAAGGGATGGTATGGGACATGTTATTTGGGGATAGTATTCCCAAAGATCTATCAAATTGATGACTTAAAACAGATACCTAAGAAGTCTGAATTACAACATCCTAGACAAAAACGAGAATCAGTGGCGGCTGTCATTGGTGACATATTTGGAGCCATAATCCCATCATAAATTCCATGAAGATTCAAAAGTTTTCTACTATAGTGGATAACATGTTGACAAATTTTACAGGGGCTATACTCTTGATGGATACTGAACTTGCCACAGAAAGGGCTATGACTCTTCAAAATCGGCTTGCTTTAGACATTCTTTTAGCTAAGAGTGGAGGAGTCTGCAAGATGCTCAATGAGCGCCATTGTTGCTCATTCATACCAGATAACAGTAAGAAAATTAGTAGTATGCTTACTAACCTTACTAGAGATAGTACAGATTTGAAGGATTTGAAAGAACTTGGTGTTTGGGAGAAATTTGGAAAGGGAACTGCCCAAGTTGGAAGCTGGTTTGCCAACATTTGGAATGGGGTACTTGCTAAAATTCTGATGGGTTTTTTAATTGTTTTGATCTGTCTATTAGGATTATGGACGGCATGTAAAATTAATGACAAAATTAAGAGAAATTGGAATAAAAGAACTAGAAGAAATGAAGAAAGTGAAAGAGAGAAAATGTTCAATGAAATATGGGAGAGTTCACATAAAGGGCAAGATGTTGAAATGCGCATTATGCGCAAGGTGAAAAATTAAAGTGAAAGGTCAAGGGAAAATATTTGTGTGATGACGAGAGTCATCAGAGGAGGGACTGAGGGAGCGCAGTTTAAATATTATATATTTGATGTGAAATACTTATATCTAACAATGCTGCATACAAAAACGATCATAAAAAATTATTTGTTTAAATGTAGTCTTACCATGATTATAAGTGTGAAGTTATTATCGTGCACATAGACTAATGTCAACTGTAAGAAATAATTTCTTGCATTATGATTAATTGAAATGTTAACACCTACGAAGATTGCATTTGTATTAGAACCCATAGGCCTTAAGTTAGCGTGAGCCAAAGATTTAGCCGTGTAGCTCTCATATTAAAGCATATTTTTCTGTTTTCCAGTGTGCTGACTCGTAAAGGGCCATGACCCAGCATTTGTTCTCTTCTTCGCTTTATGTAACAATGCTAATTTTTCTCATCCGCATGCTAGCTGCTTTAGTATAAGTTTTATACGTTTTGCAACAATATTTGAAACACTCAAGGACAACTTGCCATGGAAAAGAGAACTTTTGACCTGAAGAATGTGCCAGAAAATGAAGTAACCCCGGATGTGCCACCTACGAAGACGTCAATTATGAAGACCAATCAAAACGTTATAATTTATCGTGGGGTGACAATTTGAATTACCTAATGTATAATTTGATAGGCTAAAGATAGTGGGGTATAACAATTATCCATAAGAATTTTGGGGGAATGTATTGTGAAAAAGGGATAAAAACTCATGACACAGAAGGGTCATCAGAACTAGGTAGGGAATGATATCGACTGCATCCAGAAACTCTGTCACTCTGTTTGGTGATTTGAGTCTTAAATAAACCATCCTCATCCATAGACTGCCCCATTATACTTCTCCTCACTATGAGGGAAGTGTCCCTTGTTCCTTAGACAAAGTAGACTGTTGGCGATCTAACTGATGTCCTGAAGACGAAGACTGATCCTGTATGCCGACTTATACCGAGGAGGGTTATTATGACAATTGCTATTGTAATTTGTCTATTTGCTTTTCCTTTCTAGGTACCAACTGCTGTATTTTTGGATAGAGACCTTAGTTAGATGTTTTCTAAATTGGTGTTCAAAATTGTTTTGCATGAAGCCCAACATGCTGATGCTAATTAGTGGTTAGATTAGGTGATCATCCTGACTGACGCAAAGAGACGAGACTGACATTATACTGTGCTGAACTGAGATGTATACGTTATTATATGTATTCTAACCTATGTTTATCTTACGTTAGTGCTTTTATGTTCGTGATCTTTGCATTATCAAAATCTTATCACAGTTGCCATATTGTGACTATGCTCTTTTGCTTCTTGGTTTTGAGCTTGATACTCTTATTGCTAGATTGTAATCAATAGGGAAATAAAATTCACAAAACTTCAATTAAAGGAGAGGTTATTTATGACTGGAAGGTCATGGTTGCTCCGACCGTTTAATCAATGTCTTTATCCAAAGTAAAGTATATTGTGGTGATATATGTTGACAACGTCATTGACATACTGCTTGACATACTGATCAGTTATCTCGTCCTACGGTGCCTCACCACTGGGTCAAAAGATTCATCGGCCTAAAACGAGTCCTAATGTGTATAAAATTGCCATAAAGGGACGCGTTAACACCAGTGATTTCCCATATTCTTCTAGAATAGCCCTTGGAGTTTCACTGATGCACCCTTGAACTATTTGGTGCCTTATTTCCTCATTCTCATTTGCGAAACCTACATGTACTTGGCAACTCTTTTAGTTGGGTGTAGAAAGTGTCAATGGATTCTTCTGCATGTGGCCTGGCTTGACTGGCATGGTGAAAGATAATCTTGGTTCATCATCGGCTCTAAATATGCATTGAGCTCTGTAATTAGTGTGGCATGTGTCTTCAGAGCAGATTCTGTGACGGTTTTGGAGATTTTTATGACTGTCTTTACCACCTAAGTGTATGATCATTGCTCTTTTTTGTTGGTTCTCCACTTTAGTGGCTTCACAAAATACCAGCACTATTTCGACCCAGTCTCTACACCTGGATGTTTGTGCACAGGGGGCACACTTAATTATGAAATGGACAGAATGGTGGCCATGGTGTTGTGGCTGCGCAAAGTAGTACGTGGCTTTGCCTTGGGAATGGTAAAACTCTTCTCTCTGTACTTGGTGTGTTTGACGTCAGACGTTTTATATATAGCAGTGGGGATTGTGGGACTCTTTAGCACTAGCAAATATTCTTGGTCTCGCCACTGACCTTCCACCATGTGGCACAAAATGGGAGCTTTCAGGAGTTTAGACAGAGCAGGTGTTGCTTCTCTTCCTTCTTCCTAATAGGTAGACATACAGGTGTTGTTTCTCTTGGTTCTTCACAACAGGGAGCCTTCATGGGGGCAAATGGATGCCTCTCTCTCTCCCCCCCCTCCACAGCAAAACGAGTGCTCAGGCCGACCAGCAGGAGGATGCCTACACCGGGCGTCATAGAGAAGGGAGGCCCGTGTACTCCATTGGTCGCCCATAGTAGCCATTGCAAAAATGCAGGTGAAGGCAGAGGGGAAGGCTGCAATGCGGTGTGTCCGGAGTGCAGCCAAACAGCCAATCACTGTGGTTGTGTACACAGCGCAGGCCAGCCTCAATCACCTGCTAGTGACAGCCGGATGCATGCAGCACGCGCACTGTGCACTCTCAGGGGAGCGCGCAGCCGCCACTGCGCACTGGGAGGCAGGTAAGCAAGCCCCTCATCACCAGTGTTATGTTGGTGCCCTCGGAGCATTGGCGAGGGTACCATATGGGACAATGGGGGTCCACTTTGCAGTGTGAGCCTCTGCAGCCTAAATAATGACTCAGGTTTGTAGTGCTGGTATAACTGGGATGCGTCGCAAATGGTTATCCTGGTCACGGCCGGACAATCCCTTATTTATTGTTTTATGCCCACGTGACCACAGTGAGAGATCACAGACATACTACAGTGAGAGGTTACCAACAGGGAGATCCTTTACATGCCAAAGAGAGTCCAATAGTCCATTAATCTAGATGCATCACTGGAGCAACATTACATCCTCCCAATCTATGCTACTTGTCCTTCTTGTAAGACATAAACATCTAGTTTTCATTTTAAATCTGTAAGCTAGAACTCAAATAAAATACAGCATGCCATGTGCTGTTGAAAAAAAACTAGGACTCGGGAAAGGTAATAATTAGCAATCTATTTTATATTCCACAAGTGTCTTCTGGCCCCGCATTTTATGCCGCATACACATTTGCCCTTTAGTTTATTTTGTATGACATACTGGGTGATGGATGAAAGAAAGGTCATTTGTGCTGTATTTTTTTATGATGAATTGTTCAAAACACTTCAGGAGATGGCAGGGCATGAACTCATAAGACTCTTTTGTTCTTTGTGTAAACAGAGTGATTTTAGTATTCAGGTTAGTAAACCTTTTAGAAAGTCAGTTGACTTCTAATTATATTGAAATATATTCTATTGGAAGGCACCTACTCTCAACAGTTATACACATAATAGACCCAAGTGTACTGTATTTAACATAAGAAAATCACATGTTCATAGTTATACAACTTGAACATGTATACACCACACGCAGAACAGCAATAAGGCATACACCTCATAAAAGGGACACTCTCTCAACACTTTTTGTTGTTCAGTGAGAATATACCACCACACCTAACTTTTCAGGGGGCTATCTAAAATAAGATTATGGTCTCGAAAAGGTAAACTTTAATTAAAAGGTGTTAAAAATCATGTAGAAATGTGTTTAATTCTATATCTTATGTATATACCTTTGCTTTTGGGACAGTCAGGTATAGTCTTTCTCTCCTTTCCCTTCATATCGTAACCATCACATTGTGTCAGCCATCTGCTACAGGTCCTGCTGTACGTGTCACTGGGCAACCGGTGGGGTCTGTAGGCATGGTGGCCAGTTTTAGGGGGGTCCACACTATCCTTTGTCATGGACGTCATTTAGGGGTCGCCAGGGGTTTCAGCTGCTACCTCTGGTTTGCCTCTTGCGACCCATGACACTGTCTTTGAGACCTCACGCTTCAGAGGTGACAAAAGCAGTGCCAGAAACACAGTGGCAGCACATAGTTATGGACTTAGTTGGGGCTTCTTTCTCTTTGTTTTCTCTCATTTTTTTATTACACTGATAGTGAATAATTTTTAATTATTCATTATTAGTGTAGTAAAACATGGAGTCCACTTAGCTAGATTAGACCCTCACAGCTGAGGTAACCAAAAAAATGCTTTTAAGTGTATGTTGTGCGCTCTTGAGGGTGAGTGTGTTTAGATGAACAAGTGTGTGTGTGTGAATGTGTGTATGTGTAAGCATGTGTGTGTGTGTGAGTGGAACTGAAGGTCAAAATGGGTGTGTGATGTCACTTCCACTACCCCAGGCATTTTGGTGAATTGACATTCATGTCCTCTGTCACTCCATTCTCCCTGAGGTGACAGTACACCGTACAAGGAGCACAGTAAGCACAGCACATTCATACAGAATGTTGCACTGCAGCAACATATTAAAAATTGTCCTACAGTATGAGTGGCCTTTGCTCTCGGAGGTAAAGGTGAGTTCTGATTCAGACTTAGCCGCCAGCTTACATCTTGAAGATATTGTAGTTGGTGTAAGGCCATCCATTCAGAGCTTTAATCAAATTCAAGTAGATCTTTTTTTGTAAAGTGTCCTGTCACATTTTAAAGAGACATCCCATAATATTTGTGATGGCTCAGAATCCATACTGATAGGAGACAGCTAATAATACTCAAAATGAACGCTAAATAATTCCAATTGTCCTTTAGTCAATCAATGGCTGATATGGGGTGCAACTCTTCTTTTTGATTTAAACACTGCATGTGAGGATGAGTACAAAGCTGGGTTCTCAGCACGTTGTCCCGCCTAAGACATTTTTTTTCACAAGCTGAGGCTTAGGTGCTACATCCTGCCCAAACTAGTAGGAGTAGGCACAAAAATCCCCTCGATACTTCAAGTTTGTGGCTCCAATTCAGACAAGAAATAGCCAGCACTATCCTGGCTTTTCCAGGCACTGAATTGTGAGTGCAGTCAGCGGTATTAGGATTGAACTCCAAGCGCTTCCATTGGCCTGCCCAATCCCTCACCCTCCTCCTGCCATATCGGCCTTTCGATGAGCCCCAGGTGAATCCTGAACTACGTTGAGTTATCAAAATTGGGGTTCCTTATTTACCACTGAAAAAATGTAAGCTTTTGTGGACATGAAGGAACCTGATGGGTTCAGCATGTCTCTTCTTCAAGATGGCACAGCTGGCCAGGATTGTATTCAGTAACAAAGGCGTCTGATAGAGAGGAGCAGTTGGCTGTTACTAAGCTACACTGCTGGACTTGACTGTGCCTTAAGTATAGACTTGCTTGCCATGCAGAAGGAAGACAATGCAACTTTCAAGCTCATCAAAACACAGTCATCAAGTGAATTCAAAAGTGTGGCCCAGCTGCAGTACCTAAGGTTAGCTTAGCGGGGGTGGCGAGGTGGAGAGAGCTGGTGCTTGCCCTGGGATTTTGAATCTGGTTTCCCACCGGTCTTGGAATTTGCAAATACAGGAAATTTGGGCTAGTAAATAGTGTGACCTACAAAGGACTGGGCCATTATTTCAATTTCCAACGTGGCGAATGCAACCCACCACTTGTGAAGACATTATTTTCAAAGATTCTTTAGGAACAGCAACAAATAAATACTTTGTGGAGAATGAAGGCATTGCCAACAGCGTGTTGTTGGAATGGGAAGCATTTAAGGTCTTCTTAAGAAGCACTGTATGGCAGCTGCACATGGCATAGGGATACATGAAGAATTGAAGGAGTATAAAAAAGATTTAAATAGTGTGAGAAGAAGAGCTCCATGAATGCAACCCATTGGAAGCCAGGCTGCTGATGAGTAAGATAGAGGCGGTGTCTCATGCATACACTGCACCTTGACTGAAAGCACCCCTGAAGTCTTTTCTGCCTGATGTGGAAATGGGAGAGCTGGGTCAGCCCTCTGGACAGCCTGGACTGACAACTCGCTTGCATGTTCTTGTGGGAAATGTCCATATCCTCCCAACTGAAACTAATCCAACTGAATTACCTAAAAAGCACCTACCTTACTCCCCTGAAATTGTGGCATACAGGGAGCCTACCCAACCCAATCTACTTTTGCTGCTATACAGCGGATGCAGACTTTTTTAACATTACATGGCAATTCCCCCCTTTTGCGAATTACTGGAGAGGGAAAGCTAATTCCCTGACTCTGGTCCTGTGCCACCATCTCAAACTGATGCCCAAAGACGCTCTTGTAGGTATACGGGACAATCTAAGCAACACCGGGGGAAAGATACTTCATAGGTATTAACCCATAATGTGCCGCGGGTGAGCTAGTCTCGTCCAGGTGACCAGTTCGCCCTGCACCCGGCCCACAAGGGGAGTGTTAGACTTGGGGGAACGCTGGGTGGAAGGAAATTTGTGGCTCCTTTCACATTCCAGAACTTTCTATCACTGAAATGTGAGTTAAAAGTGTTTTTTTAGCCAAATGTTGAGGTTTGCAAAGGATTCTGGGTAACAAAACCTGGTGAGAGCCCCACAAGTCACCCCCATCTTAAATTCCCTAGGTGTCTTATTTTAAAAAATGCACAAGTTTGGTAGGTTTCCCTAGGTGCCAGCTGAGCTAAGGCTAAAATCCACAGGTAGGCACTTTGCCAAAAACACCTCTGTTTTCTTTGGGAAAATGTGATGTGTCCACGTTGTGTTTTGGGGCATTTCCTGGCGCGGGCACTAGGCCTACACACACAAGTGAGGTATCATTTTTATCGGGAGACTTGGGGAACTCTGAGTGGAAGGAAATTTGTGGCTCCTCTCAGATTCCAGAACTTTCTGTCACCAAAATGTGAGGAAAAAGTGTTTTTTAGCCAAAATTTGAGGTTTGCAAAGGATTCTGGGTAACAGAACCTTGTGCGAGCCCCACAAGTCACCCCATCTTGGATTCCCCTAGGTGCCTAGTTTAAGAAAATGCACAGCTTTGGTAGGTTTCCCTAGGTGCCGGCTGAGCTAGAGGCCAAAATCCACCGGTAGGCACTTTGCAAAAAACACCTCTGTTATCTTTGGGAAAATGTAATGCGTCCACGTTGTGTTTTTGGGCATTTCCTGTTGTGGGCACTAGGCCTACCCACACAAATGAGGTATAATTTTTATTGGGAGACTTCGGGCAACGCTGGGTGGAAGGAAATTTGTGGCTCCTCTCACATTCCAGAACTTTCTGTCACCGAAATGTGAGGAAAAAGTGTTTTATTAGCCACATTTTGAGGTTTGCAAAGGATTTTGAGTAGCAGAACCTTGTGCGAGCCCCACAAGTCACCCCATCTTGGATTCCCCTAGGTGTCTAATTTTAAAAAATGCATCGGTTTGGTAGGTTTACCTAGGTGCCGGCTAAGCTAGAGACCAAAATTCATAGATTGGCACTTTGCAAAAAACACCTCTGTTTTCTTTGGGAAAATGTGATGTGTCCACGTTGTGTTTTGGGGCATTTCCTGGCGCGGGCACTAGGCCTACTCACACAAGTGAGCTATCATTTTTATCTGGAGACTTGGGGCAACGCTGAGTGGAAGGAAATTTGTGGCTCCTCTCAGATTCCAGAACTTTCTGTCACCAAAATGTGAGGAAAAAGTGTTTTTTAGCCAAATTTTGAGGTTTGCAAAGGATTCTGGGTAATAGAACCTGGTGGGAGCCCCACAAGTCACCCCATCTTGGATTCCCCTAGGTGCCTAGTTTAAGAAAATGCACAGCTTTGGTAGGTTTCCCTAGGTGCCGGCTGAGATAGAGGCCAAAATTCACAGGTTGGCACTTTGCAAAAAACACCTGTTTTCTTTGGGAAAATGTGATGTGTCCATGTTGTGTTTTGGGGCATTTCCTGTCACGGGCACTAGGCCTACCCACACAAGTGAGGTATCATTTTTATCGGGAGACTTGGGGAAACGCTGGGTGGAAGGAAATTGGTGGCTCCTCTCAGATTCCAGAACTTTCTGTCTCCGAAATGTGAGGAAAAAGTGTTTTTTTAGCCAAATTTTGAGGTTTGCAAAGGATTTTGAGTAGCAGAACCTTGTGAGAGCCCCACAAGTCACCCCATCTTGGATTCCCCTAGGTGTCTAGTTTTCAAAAATGCACAGGTTTGGTAGGTTTCCCTAGGTGCCGGCTAAGCTAGAGACCAAAATTCATAAATTGGCACTTTGCAAAAAACACCTCTGTTTTCTTTGGGAAAATGTGATGTGTCCTCGTTGTGTTTTGGGGCATTTTCTGTCACCGGCACTAGGCCTAGCCACACAAGTGAGGTATAATTTTTATCTGGAGACTTGGGGCAACGCTGGGTGGAAGGAAATTTGTGGCTCCTCTCAGATTCCAGAACCTTCTGTCACCGAAACGTGAGGAAAAAGTGTTTTTTTTAGCCAGATTTTGAGGTTTGCAAAGGATTCTGGGTAATAGAACCTGGTGAGAGCCCCACAATTCACCCCATCTTGTATTCCCCTAGGTGTCTTATTTTAAAAAATTCACAGGTTTGGTAGGTTTCCCTGATGCCGGCTGATCTAGAGGCCAAAATCCACAGGTAGGCACTTTGCAAAAACACCTCTGTTTTCTTTGGGAGAATGTGATGTGTCCACATTGTGTTTTTGGGCATTTCCTGGCACGGGCACTAGGCCTACCCACACAAGTGAGGTATCATTTTTATCGGGATACTTGGGGAAACGCTGGGTGGAAGAAAATTGGT
Organism: Pleurodeles waltl; assembly: GCF_031143425.1. Classification (NCBI taxonomy): domain Eukaryota; kingdom Metazoa; phylum Chordata; class Amphibia; order Caudata; family Salamandridae; genus Pleurodeles; species Pleurodeles waltl. The sequence continues at coordinate 224,207,297 of NC_090450.1, read as the reverse complement.
GGCTCCTAACAGATTCCAGAACTTTCTGTCACCAAAATGAGAGGAAAAAGTGTTTTTTTTGCCAAAATTTGAGGTTTGCAAAGGATTCTGGGTAACAGAACCTTGTGAGAGCCCCACAAGTCTCCCCATCTTGGATTCCCCTAGGTGCCTAGTTTAAAAAAATGCACAGCTTTGGTAGGTTTCCCTAGGTGCCGGCTGAGATAGAGACCAAAATCCACAGGTAGGCACTTTGCAAAAAACACCTCTGTTATCTTTGGGAAAATGTGATGTGTCCTCGTTGTGTTTTGGGGCATCTCCTGTCGTGGGCACTAGGCCTACCCACACAAATGAGGTATCATTGTTATTGGGAGACTTCGGGTAACGCTGGGTGGAAGGAAATTTGTGGCTCCTCTCAGATTCCAGAACTTTCTGTCACCGAAATGTGAGGAAAAAGTGTTTTTTAACCAAATATTGAGGTTTGCAAAGGATTCTGGGTAACAGATCCTGGTGAGAGCCCCACAAGTCACCCCATCTTGGATTCCCGTAGGTGTCTTGTTTTAAAAAATGCACAGGTTTGGTAGGTTTCTCTAGGTGCCGGCTGAGCTAGAGGCCAAAATCCATAGGTAGGCACTTTGCAAAAAACACCTCTGTTTTCTTTAGGAAAATGTGATGTGTCCACGTTGTGTTTTGGGGCATTTCCTGTCGTGGGCACTAGGCCTACCCACACAAGTGAGGTATCATTCTTATTGGGAGACTTGGGGGAATTCTGAGTGGAAGGAAATTTGTGGCTCTTCTCACATTACAGAATTTTCTGTCACCAAAATGTGAGGAAAGAGTGTTTTTTTTAGCCAAATTTTGAGGTTTGCAAAGGATTCTGGGAAACAGAACCTGGTGAGAGCCCCACAAGTCACCCCATCTTAGATTCCCCTAGGTGTATAGTTTTCAGAATTGCACAGGTTTGGTAGGTTTCCCTGGGTGCTGGCTGAGTTAGAGGCCAGAATCCACAGGTAGGCACTTTGCAAAAAACTGCTCTGTTTTCTGTAGGAAAAGTGATGTGTCCACATTGTGTTTTGGTGACATTTCCTGTCGTGGGCGCTAGGAGTACCCATACAAGTGAGGTACCATTTTTATCGAGAGACTTGGGGGAACCCCGGGAGGAAGGGAATTTGTGGCTCCTCTCCGATTCCAGAACTTTCTGTCACTGAAATGTGAGGAAAAATTGTTTTTTGGGCCACATTTTGAGGTTTGCAAAGGATTCTGTGTAACATAACCTGGTGAGAGCCCCACAAGTCACCCAATATTGGATTCCCCTAGGTGTCTAGTTTTAAAAAATGCGCAGGTTTGGTAGGTTTCTCCAGGTGCCGGCTGAGCGAAAGGCCAAAAGCTACAGCTAGGCACTTTGCAAAAAACAACTCTGTTATCTTTGGGAAAATGTGATGTGTCCTCGTTGTGTTTTGGGGCATCTCCTGTCGTGGGCACTAGGCCTACCCACACAAATGAGGTATCATTGTTATTGGGAGACTTAGGGCAACGCTGGGTGGAAGGAAATTTGTGGCTCCTCTCAGATTCCAGAACTTTCTGTCACCGAAATGTGAGGAAAAAGTGTTTTTTAACCAAATATTGAGGTTTGCAAAAGATTCTGGGTAACAGAACCTGGTGAGAGCCCCACAAGTCACCCCATCTTGGATTCCCGTAGCTGTCTAGTTTAAAAAAATGCGCAGGTTTGGTAGGTTTCTCTAGGTGCCGGCTGAGCTGGAGGCCAAAATCCATAGGTAGGCACTTTGCAAAAAACACCTCTGTTTTCTTTAGGAAAATGTGATGTGTCCACGTTGTGTTTTGGGGCATTTCCTGTCGTGGGCACTAGGCCTACCCACACAAGTGAGGTATCATTCTTATTGGGAGACTTGGGGGAATTCTGAGTGGAAGGAAATTTGTGGCTCTTCTCACATTACAGAATTTTCTGTCACCAAAATGTGAGGAAAGAGTGTTTTTTTAGCCAAATTTTGAGGTTTGCACAGGATTCTGGGAAACAGAACCTGGTGAGAGCCCCACAAGTCACCCCATCTTAGATTCCCCTAGGTGTATAGTTTTCAGAATTGCACAGGTTTGGTAGGTTTCCCTGGGTGCTGGCTGAGTTAGAGGCCAGAATCCACAGGTAGGCACTTTGCAAAAAACTGCTCTGTTTTCTTTAGGAAAAGTGATGTGTCCACATTGTGTTTTGGTGGCATTTCCTGTCGCGGGTGCTAGGCCTACCCATACAAGTGAGGTACCATTTTTATCGAAAGACTTGGGGAAATCCTGGGAGGAAGGAAATTTGTGGCTCCTCTCAGATTTCAGAACTTTCTGTCACTGAAATGTGAGGAAAAATTGTTTTTTGGGCCACATTTTGAGGTTTGCAAAGGATTCTGTGTAACATAACCTGGTGAGAGCCCCACAGGTCACCCAATATTGGATTCCCCTTGGTGTCTAGTTTTAAAAAATGCGCAGGTTTGGTAGGTTTCTCCAGGTGCCGGCTGAGCGAAAGGCCAAAAGCTACAGCTAGGCACTTTGCAAAAAAACTCGTCAGATTTCAATGTAAAAATGTGATGTGTACATGTTGCGTTTCCTGTTGCGAGTATTAGGCTTACCAACGCAAGTGAGGTACCATTTGTATCGGAGACTTAGGGGAACACAGAATAGCTAAACAAGTGTTATTGCCCCTTGTCTTTCTCTATATTTTTTCCTTCCAATTGTAAGACAGTGTGTAAAAAAGACGTCTATTTGAGAAATGGCCTGTAATTCACATGCTTGATTGGGCTCCCCGGAATTCAGAAATGTGCAAATAACCACTGCTTCCCAACACCTTATCTTGTGCCCATTTTGGAAATACAAAGGCTTTCTTGATACCTATTTTTCACTCTTTATATTTCAGCAAATGAATTGCTGTATACCCGGTATAGAATGAAAACCCATTGCAAGGCGCAACTCATTTATTGGCTCGGGGTACCTAGGGTTCTTGATGAACCTACAAGTCCTATATATCCCCGCAACCAAAAGAGCCCAGCAGATGTAACGGTATATTGATTTAAAAAATCTGACATCGCAGGAAAAAGTTACAGAGTAAAACGTGAAGGAAAATGGCTGTTTTTTTTACCTCAATTTCAATATTTTTTTCAATTCAGCTGTTATTTTCTGTAGGAAACCCTTGTAGGATCTACACAAATTACCCCTTGCTGAATTCAGAATTTTGTCTACTTTTCAGAAATGTTTAGCTTTCTGGGATCGGTTTCACACCCATTTCTGTCACTAACTGGAAGGAGGCTGAAAGCACAAAAAATTATAAAAATGGGGTATGTCCCAGTAAAATGCTAAAATTGTATTGAAAAATTGGGTTTTCTGATTCACGTCTGCCTGTTCCTGAAAGCTAGGAAGATGGTGATTTTAGCACCGCAAACCCTTTGTTGATACAATTTTCAGGGAAAAAAACACAAGGCTTCATCTGCAAATTTTCAAAGTATTTTGGCTAATTTCTTGGTCTCCTTCAGGGGTACCCACAAACTCTGGGTACCTCTAGAATCCCTAGGATTTTGGAAAAAAAGGGCGCAAGTTTGGCATGGATAGCTTATGTGGACAAAAAGTTATGGGGGGCTAAGAGCGAACCGGCCCAAACAGCCAATAAAAGGCCTGCCACCTAAGGGGGAAAAGGCCTGGCAGCGAAGGGGTTAATAAGACGGTGGCTGTAGGAAACCCTTGTAGAATCTACACAAATTACCCCTGGATGAATTCTGAATTTTGTCTACTTTTCAGAAATTTTTAGCTTTCCGGGATCCAGCATTGGTTTCACACCCATTTCTGTCGCTAACTGGAAGGATGCTGAAAGCACAAAAAATCATAAAAATGGGGTATGTCCCAGTAAAATGCCAAAATTGTGTTGAAAAATTGGGTTTTCTGATTCACATCTGCCTGTTCCTGAAAGCTGGGAAGATGGTGATTTTAGCACTCCAAACCCTTTCTTGATACCATTTTCAGGGGAAAAACCACAAGCCTTCTTCTTCTGCCCTTTTTTCCCTTTTTAAAAAAACAAACAAAATGTTCTCTGTATTTTGGCTAATTTCTTGGGTTCCTTCAGGGGAACCCACAAACTCTGGGTACCTCTGAATCCCTAGGATGTTGGAAAAAAAGGACGCAAATTTGGCATGGGTAGCTTATGTGGACAAAAAGTTATGAGGGCCTAAGAGTGAGCTGCCCCTAATAGCCAAAAAAAGGTCGACACCTAAGGGGGAAAAGGCCTGGCAGTGAAGGGGTTAACAAGACGGTGGCTGTACCCCCGTAAATACAAATGGACCCTCCATGGACAAAAGGGTGATGCCTATGTGCATCTTGGTGGGATATGTTCTTTGTGTTTGCAAAGCCAGTAAAAATCCAGAAAAAATGTTGATTGAAAAAAAAAGAGTTGGTAAAGGTCGACCAGAATACTGATGAGATGCAATAAAAAACGCTAAAATTAAGAGAGATAAAAGCAGCCCTAGAAAGGCTCACATGCATGGACTGGAAAGAATAGAGGACACACTCACATATGGAAGAAGATACTCATAGGCGGCTCTTAAGGCAAAACTGGGAGTGGGGTACAGCATATATACGTATAGTGCTATAAACAAAGAGCTCTATGCATATCAAATTAACTTGTATGGTCTAGAAGCTGACCTTGTACTTTATATTGATGTGTACCTTATAACACAATACATGCAGAAATCCACACTACAGACCCTCTCTCAAGAGGACAGAGACGAGTAAGAAGCCTCCTCAGAGAAATAAGCATTTAAGGTTGCAATAATGGGCTAGCCAAAGGGTAAGAGACCAGGTACTGATGAGTTGCTGTCTGAATTTGGTAAATCTTTTGTCAGCATATTAGCACCCAAATTAGCAGCGTTGCATGCACATGCATTCCTAAAAGTGTCCTTGAGCACCAGACATGCCCTCATATTTCCCATTCCAAAATGTAGGGAGAGAGAATTAGCAGTGGAGAGGCCATGTGTATTCTGGCTGTCATCTATGTAAAAATACTTAGTAAAGTTATTGCAAATCAGATCTTCAGGCACATACCCCAATAGATTCATATGGACTAAAATAGAATTGTCCTGGGCACGAACACCTCATCCAACATTAGGCAGTTAGTCTATGTCTTGGAACTTACACAGTGGGGGCAACTTAATCCAACAGGGTTTATATGAGTGTGCACTTCAAGCTACGGGGTATGGCAATTATACTGTTCAAGGGATATCATTCTTGTGCGCTAATTGTGTGGCAAGAATAAGCCTGGGCAGGAGACATCAGATGTATGCAGGAGTTGGATCACTGACATAATATTGATGCATACAATATTTAAACCCCAAAATATCAGAAAATAAATATTGTCAATATAAATATTGACTTCTTATACTTAACTAATAAAACCACAGATATTGACAACATAAAGATCGATTTTTCCGTGTATTGAAAACAGAAATATTGGAAGCAAAAATATTGTCACCTTCAAATAAACATATAATATGTCAATAATGTTGATTCACGCAATATCGACTACAAATATATCACAAAAATAATTACATTATCATTACTAAAAAATAAAAATTTGTGAAACAATTAATTAAAATAAACAAAAAACATCATATAGACATGTTGGTTCAACAATTAACATATTACATCACCCAAAATGTTTAATTCACACCAATACAATAGAAAAGTAAATTCATAACAATTTAACGAAAAAAATGAATTAACTACAAACATTTATGCAACATTTTACATATTAATTAAAAAATATCTAAATACAATTCTATCCAAAACTATCAAACTATGGAACATATTTAGAAACCCCTTGCGACAAATTGCGTCCTCCTAGTGCCATTTTTTAATGTCATTTTTTTTCCCCCACACCAGATTTACAAAGAGGCCACTTTGTAAACCCTTGCGCCACATTATGCCTGCGCCAGGCATAATGTATGCAAGGTGGGCATTCTGAGGTGAGAAGGCCTAAAAAAATGGCGCAGTAAAAATTACATGATTTCATTGCACAATGTTTTCTATAATTTTTAACGCCTGCTCAGAGCAGGAGTCTCAATGACATACCCAGAGTAACCTATGGGTCTCCCTGTGCTTTGCTGCACTAGCGTCATATTGTTTTACGCTAGTGCAGCAAAGTGCCACAATAGCTTCAAAAATTGTGAAACTGTTGTGCAAACAAGTGCCATGGTGCGCCATATCATAAATAAGGCGCAACCATGGTGTTGTTAGGTGGCGATAGGGGGATGCAAGAAAAGTGGCACATCGAGACCGATGAGCCACTTTCTTGTAAATGAGCCCCTCTATATCAAGCATTATAAATAAACCTTAAATTACTGTTTTCCATAGAAGGACATAACTAATAAAAAAAAATACAAAATACAAAAATAAATAAAATCAAACTATAAACAACATTTACCAATAAAATCAGACAAACAATTAAATCAACAATATAAAAGACATATTAATTTATCAACTAAATACTTCAAAAACAACAAATGCTGCAAGACAGGAAACTCTGCCAGATTCTCTGACCAGACCCATAAAAAATAAATATGTATATCTTGACACTACCTACCCAAGTAAGTAAAACTTATATTTAAACTAAAATGAATTTGTAAATAAAATTAACAATATAAAATAGGAAACATTAAAAAAAACATGCTCTCATTTCTATCCCTTTACATGTGTTTCCTAAAAGAAAATACTACAACTTGGAAGAGTATTACCTGCTGGAAATAAAACATCTATCACAAAACAGCAAAAAGATATAGCAAAGTATGTGTGTATAAATTGTTTAAAAAGATACACATACGCCAAAAGCAAATGATAATAGAACTATTGACCTCAGCTTCTACAAACTGCCAACAAATAAACATGTAAAATAAAACTGTCACTTTTTCTTCCAACAGAAAAGAAAGCATCTGCTCCACATTTAAAAGCTACAAACTGTGAGCATACTGGTAAATACAAATAACAGAAGTAGTGCACAATTTTATTTGTAAACAACAAATATATATACCCAAAATAAATTACATATTTATACTATTAAACTACTTTCAGATACAATGACAGAGAGAGAGCAAAATATATAGCATCCCAGAAAGGAAAGCAGTTGCTAAAGTGAATCCTAGTTTGTTTTAACGGGATAACAGGAGTTAGCTTAGCCGTAGGCTTGTAAACTCGTGCCACCGTCACCCAATGACTTTTAACCTACTTAGCTTGCTCTGTCTTAGTCCATTTAATTATTTATTTCCTTTAAAATGGCGGCCTTGTTTATAGTTAGGCCACTTGTTGTGGGTTCTATTATCAGTGTCACTGCACCAAGGCGTCAAGATCAAGCACGAAAGACAAACATACAGTAGGCATTCACACTTAGGGATTTTCCCTCTCTATACTTTCGAGGGATTGTTGATATTAATTGCCGTCCCAAGCATGCCTGTTATCTATTGTTATGAATAACACTTATGTCAAGGGACCTTGTAGATCTGTATAAATACAACACACTTTTAGACAGATAATCAGAGGGATTCCGACCAGAGGGCATCGCCACCATTGCTGATACCGATGCTGCAGTAATCTTGACGCTGACCCAGTCTTCGTGTCCCTGCGGAGTCTGAGATAGAGACCTCATTCCAAGGTAACGAGGGTTGGGGGCTCCTCTCATGGACACGGCTTTGGCAGATTAGGTTTAACAAACCCAGCTCTCCTTTTTTAGGTAGGAGGTTAGACCTATTCTCCTTAGGGTATTAGGGCTTATTCCATTTTTATACATACACATATATTTCTTTCATATATTGCATAATGGTGGGGGTCTTTATAACAATGACTCTCCTCTTCACAATCCTGTTGCTTGGTATATTCATTATCCTAATCATTGCAGTTCATGCAACTTATCACAAATTGCAGTTATGTTGAATAAAAACTATTATAACTTCACTGCATCTGTGTTATTGCCTTTGTTTGTATGAGACATAATAAATCTGTGAGAAAAGGGTAATTTCCGTTTAACCACGACAACCCTGAGAGATCTTATTTTGAGTCCATGTGTAAGCGACTGCTACAAATCACCTTTTACTATTGTGTTTCTGGTGAGGTACTGCTAGTAAGCCGGTAAGGTTTGGACAACAGTTACAACTAGTTGTAGGAAGAAACTTAGGGCCTGATTCTAACTTTGGAGGACGGTGTTAAACCGTCCCAAAAGTGGCGGATATACCACCTACCGTATTACGAGTTCCATAGGATATAATGGACTCGTAATACGGTAAGTGGTATATCCGCCACTTTTGGGACGGTTTAACACCGTCCTCCAAAGTTAGAATCAGGCCCTTAGTCACCTACAAACGAAAGTACTGTCATCCTGAGACCAGCAGTCTTGCTCAGAGCAAGAGTCCAAACTACGACATGGCGCCACCAACGATGGTGTTTTGGCACTAATTTACGGATACCCTGACTATCACTGTCTCACAGACAACAGGTACCCTTAGTACCATTATACGGAGACGTCCGTGGTCTTTGGGAGAATCCTCCTCAGCTGAACAGGTAACATCTCATTAAGCTGTAGGTTGTTCGAGCTCGAACTCATAAAAAGGAAAAACTTCCCCTATTTTTGGTGTTCCGTTTCTCTAAACAACTATGGCAAATACCATAGACATTCCTGCAAATGCTAGACATGCACTTACACAACATTTATTAGCGCATGGCCTTACAGAAGAGGGCGGGGATGTCACGCTGATAATAGAGGCAAATGAAGCCTACCAAACAGAAACATTTTACTGTTGGGTTGCCTTTGCTGAGGCTGACCAACGGACGCACACATTTTACACATATGACATTGCGGACGTACCCGTAAGATACGAAGCATACAATTATCATGAAATATCGCTCACATATCAAGAGCATAAAAACTGGTTTGAAGGCGCCCTACCACATGTACTACGACGGGTGAGGCTAGGTCCTTTAAGTAATGAAGGGCCTACATGGCCCATGTTTGCCACATATACACCTCACCCAGGCAAACAGACTATGCCGATTGTAGATTTAAGAATATTATATAATGAATTAGTGGCATTATATAGACGATTAGTCCAGTTCGTAATGCGAACATTGAACACTACACCAGCGCGTCCAGCACCGCCAGTAGCTGGTGGATATCAATTGGCTACTGGGATTAATCCACAAACAGTGCATACCATTATGGGTAAAGTGCCCTCAGATCGAGAAAAAATACCGTTCTGGATTGCCCAGAAAACAAATCAGCTGGAAGCTCTGTTCCCCCATACGGGGCCACAGGAAAAACATAGACTGCTCACTATGTGCTTGCCGTTTGGGATGGTTCCCTCGGTGGATGAATGTGCCACATGGGGTACAGTCTTCGCTGCCGTTTATACTACCACACATGGTACCCCTACGCTTGCCAATTTACCGGAAGTATTGAAACAAATACAAAATGAGCATGGGGCTGCACCGGCCCTAGATCTGGGGATGAAATTGATGCGTAACTTTGACGCTGTCTCCTCGATAATATTAAGTAATATTAAAGGGGAAGCAGTGGCACTGGCGATACGCCAGCGTCTCCGGGAAACTCCACATATGGAACAGGAGAGACAGCTACCGAAAATAATATCTGATACCTATACTAGTATAGGACGGGATGGGCTGGGAGCCAAACCTAAAAAATTGGATATACTGAGTACCACCCATAAGGAAGGTACAAAGCAAGCACAAGAGGGCTCTAAAAAGCGCTGTGACAAACAAAAAGATTTCAAAGATATGAGAAATAAAAGAGCTGATTCTCCACATCCGGAGTACTCCGAAAGGAGGTATAATCTCAGGAATAGGGATAACATTAGAACTCCAGACAGATATACTGATTCACGTCCTTCTCGTTCCTTTCAGGACGCACCGGATAAACGTAGCGAGAGAGGGGGCCGTCAGGATCGACGTCCGGAATATGTGAAAGAAAAGAAAGACTCGCCGCAGTCTACCATTAAAAAAGAAGAAAGGACTACTCAGCAAAAGCCACAGTTTAAAAAGAAGGAAGTGGCAGCACTGACAGTTAGAAATGTCAGTAGTATTGAGAACACTGTCGAGGAACAAGAGGTGGGCAGTGACTCTGTTGGACAGCGCGGCAGAGGTCACGATATGTCGCCAGAGTCTGAAAGATCATCTGGTTGCGACAGCAACTAGCGATTACATCGCAGTTGAAACGGCGGATGGCCGCGTTCTCCCACCCGATCGGGTTTATGATTTAACAATTCAGACAGAGGAAGACGTGGAACGCATTATTAGTGTGATATTTTGGGATGAACTTACTAGTGATAACCTGTTGGCCGAGAGAGACTGGCCACCTGAACATGTCCGCAAGCTCCCACATTGGGAAGATGTAATTTTGCCTTCTTTCTCCGATCTTGTTCCGGAGGCAGACAAAAAAGCCTATGCTGCTGAATGGGCTTTAGCGCAGGCTCCTGCATTATACCGTAATCATGTAGGTTGGGACAAGGACTCTCCTTGTCATGTTATTCCCGTACGGTCTACCACACCACACCCGCAGCCACAATACCCTGTTAAACATGAAGCAAAAGCTCCAGTGACAGAGATACTGTCACAACTTGAATACCAGGGAGTAATTGAGCCCTGTACATCAGCAATGAATAATCCGCTGTTTCGCGTTGCAAAACCTGATCATTCATATAGAATAGTGGTTGATTATAGACACTTGAATAGTCATACACGCACATATGCTATACAAAAATCACACAGCACAGCGCTGATTAATAATATAGTGCGTAAAAAATACAAAACTACATTGGATATATCTAATGGATTTTTCTGCCAGAATTTAGCACATGAAAGTAGAGACCTAAGTGCATTTTCCTTTGGCTCTCAGAAACGCTTTTGTCGTTTACCCCAAGGCTATAAAACAGCCCAGGACTGTTTTCGGCCCGTGTAACATCAATCTTGCACGAGCTTGATTCTGAGGCATTATCATATGTGGATGATATCTATCTCACTGATGACACCCTTGACATTCATCTTGCAAGGGTCGATCGGATAATTCTTGGATTTGCTGCCTTCGGATATAAATTTAATTTTAAAAAGAGCAAGATAGCCTTTCTTAGTGTATTGTTCCTAGGATATGAGCTATCGAACGAGGGGAAGAGCCTGGCCCCGCACTTCTTAGAAAAGTGTGCTCAGCTACAGCCTCCGAACACGCTTAAGAAATTACAGTCATTACTGGGTTTCTTTAATTTTGGCAGAACATACATTCCAGACTATGCTGAACGCATCAAGCCACTATGGTGGTCATTCTGACCCTGGCGGTCTTTGACCGCCAGGGCGGAGGACCGCGGGAGCACCGCCGACAGGCCGGCGGTGCTCCAATGGGGATTCCGACCGCGGCGGTAAAGCCGCGGTCGGACCGGCACCACTGGCGGGGTCCCGCCAGTGTACCGCGGCCCCATTGAATCCTCCGCGGCGGCGCAGCTTGCTGCACCGCCGCGGGGATTCCGACCCCCCCTACCGCCATCCAGATCCCGGCGGTCGGACCGCCGAGATCCGGATGGCGGTAGGGGGGGTCGTGGGGCCCCTGGGGGCCCCTGCAGTGCCCATGCCACTGGCATGGGCATTGCAGGGGCCCCCGTAAGAGGGCCCCTACATGTATTTCACTGTCTGCTGCGCAGACAGTGAAATACGCGACGGGTGCAACTGCACCCGTCGCACAGCTTCCACTCCGCCGGCTCGATTCCGAGCCGGCTTCATCGTGGAAGCCTCTTTCCCGCTGGGCTGGCTGGCGGTCTGAAGGCGACCGCCCGCCAGCCCAGCGGGAAAGTCAGAATTACCGCCGCGGTCTTTCGACCGCGGAACGGTAACCTGACGGCGGGACTTTGGCGGGCGGCCTCCGCCGCCCGCCAAGGTCAGAATGAGGGCCTATATGACTTAATTCAGCCCAATTTTTCTAGCAGGCGATGGACAATTGCACACACACACATCCTTAGGGACATGCAACGGGACATGCTGGAGGCTAGACACTTGTACACACGTGACAATAAAACAAATTTGGTCATCAGAATAATAGCTGGTGCCCTTGGATTTACCTATGTCACCTTTAATGAGGGTGACACGGTGCCGATAGCATACAAATCACATTTGTACTCCAATGCAGAGAAACGTTTTGCTCCTAATGAAAAAATTCTGACAGCAGTTCAGATGGCCGTCATAAAGGAGAGGCCACTTGCCCAGGGGAAGCACATTATTGTTGTCTCCCCGGTACCGGCCTTAGAGGCTGTCACTAAAGCGAGCGTTCCAAACGCTAAAGCATTACATCCACGCTGGATTCAATGGGCAACGTCTCTGACCGCCACTGATGTTGATTATGTGTTTGACCCAAGACTTCAGACACAAGAATTTCTCCAGTATGAACAGGAGTACCCCGCTCCCTTACACATATTGCCAATAGACAGTTATGATACCATCATTTATACTGACGGATCGGCACAACCGGCTGTGGGTACTAAACAACAATACTCGGCAGCTTGCGCAGCCGGATGCGGGGTAATGGAAGACGGAGTTTTCCATCCTCATAATACCTACACTCAGACCTTAGGGGACTGCACAGCCCAGTTGGCTGAGCTTAAGGCTCTTCTTCTAGCGCTCGAACATTCAGAGCCAGGAACACGGACTTTGATCGTCCGTGATTCGTATTACTGCGTCCAGTCATACAATGAATACCTCAATCATTGGAAACTGAACGGGTTTAGAGATTCTAAAGGGAACACCATTAAACACAAAATATTGTGGGGAATGGTGGCTGATCTTAAGGATAAGCTGCCATGTGTCCATGTAGTTCATACATTAGGGCACCAACGTGTAGGAATACATGTTGCCGGTAATACATTGGCTGACGAAGCAGCCAAAGCATCAGTGGCTATGGCTTCTGTGGCTGCAGTGACTCGTTCTCGGACGAGGTTGGATAATGAAATACTGATTGACGTTAAAGCCTCGGCTGCAGGCAAGCCCCTTCCGAAAGGATACCCTACGAACTATACCTATCATATCAGTGCACAGAATGTTGTTTTAGCAAAAATTCCTGATGTTGGTGATCGAGTGATCCCAAATGAAGAACAAAGATTGGGACTGATTACAGCTGCACATGAGGGTGTCGCTTCTGCACATGCTGGTATACAGGCCACAATCACCATTCTACAACAGCGGTACTGGTGGCCTGGTCTATGCAGACGGACTAAACAGTATGGGGGTCATTCTGACCCTGGCGGTCTTTGACCTGTGCCAGCAATGGGTGCAGACGAGGTCTTTCTTAGTGGAAGTGAATGTGAGACTAATGATCGTCATTCCATGATATGCAAACAGGTGTCTCTTCACGGTCTTTGCAATGCGGGGGTTGCGAATTTGGCCTGTTTTCTGAAGGGCACTCCCGTCCCCTTGATTCGTTCAGTGTTTCATGTACTTTCTAATGGGAGTTATGTTCTACTCAGTGATGACAGCTGTTGCGGCTTGCGACCTGGAATTGCTTACGCAATCTCAGTCACGAAGGTCGTTACGTGTTGTGGCCATGTTTTGTTTCCCCCCACACGAGAGATACAAGTATCTGAAATGTGGCCCCACATTGATACTATTAATGTGAACTATGACAAGTTGAGTAGACTGAAGGCGATATTGTTTCAAAAACAGGTCGCCTTGAAATCCGCAAAAGAGACGTATGCTCTCCAGATTGCGAGATCATCAGCCGAGATACAATCCCTTTTAAATACCGATTTCCCCAAACACTTTGGAGAGTTGGTATCCAGAATATTCAATGCTTCAAGCACCACTGGGATTGTTCATTTCTTTAAGGCTGTCGGGTCTGGTTTCGTGTCCATCTTCCAGACTGTCTTCGGAGTCATCCCATCAGCCATCCATTCTCTCTTTTCCAGTGTGTTTGGTGGCTTTCCAATTATTTTGGCTACTACTGCTATTTTTTCTGATTCGCGGTGGTTGTTTTTTTCCAGCGACACAGAGCAATGGAGCCGCTCTCATTAACACCGCTGTGCCGTGAACGCATGGTTCGGATCTTCGGTACACCTTTGCTGGTGGAACTAGAGTTTGACTGGTCATTGTCATTCCGGCCTCTACCATGGTGTGTACAACCGGTGTTCCGCTGCATATGGTGTCTCTTTGAACATCTGCCTATGGTCTGTCTTGCTGTTGCACCGACATCTCCTGTGGACCACGAACTGCTGATGTCACCGGTGAGGGTTCATACACGGTCATGCCCCTTGAGACTGAGGTTGCTCCGCGAGGCCACCTATGAGCCTTCTGTTATACAATCTAACATGGATGAGGACGCTGCAGCGAGTGTCGATACACCGATGAATATGGCTCACTTCTGCTCTGTGGATCCGTTTGTCCGTCCAGCTCTCGATTTCACTTCAGACGATGTTGACTCATTTTTAAGATCCTTGAATGGTGACTTTGATGACATTCTTCTAGATCCTGCATATAGCACATAATTTGATGAATTTGCTTGCCAGTTCCCGGTTCTAAAAATCTAGCGATTATACTATGAGTTTGCTATACTTGTCATGGTTGATATTAACATCTCTGATTGTTTTTTAACACACAGCATTTATTTTTGTCATTAAGTAAATTTTTTTGGTTTGAATTTTCGTTTTAGTTCAGTAGCAGCTTTTTTAGCAATTGGGTTTCTTTACCTTCATCATACCTGTTACGGCAATGGGGAGGGTGTAGTGAATCCTAGTTTGTTTTAACGGGATAACAGGAGTTAGCTTAGCCGTAGGCTTGTAAACTCGTGCCCCCGTCACCCAGTGACTTTTAACCTACTTAGCTTGGTCTGTCTTAGTCCATTTAATTATTTATTTCCTTTAAAATGGCGGCCTTGTTTATAGTTAGGACACTTGTTGTGGGTTCTATTATCAGTGTCGCTGCGCCAAGGCATCAAGATCAAGCACGAAAGACAAACATACAGTAGGCATTCACACTTCGGGATTTTCCCTCTCTATACTTTCGAGGGATTGTTGATATTAATTGCCGTCCCAAGCATGCCTGTTATCTATTGTTATGAATAACACTTATGTCAAGGGACCTTGTAGATCTGTATAAATACAACACCCTTTTAGACAGATAATCAGAGGGATTCCGACCAGAGGGCATCGCCACCATTGCTGATACCGATGCTGCAGTCATCTTGACGCTGACCCAGTCTTCGTGTCCCTGCGGAGTCTGAGATAGAGACCTCATTCCAAGGTAACGAGGGTTGGGGGCTCCTCTCATGGACACGGCTTTGGCAGATTAGGGTTAACGAACCCAGCTCTCCTTTTTTAGGTAGGAGGTTAGACCTACTCTCCTTAGGGTATTAGGGCTTATTCCATTTTTATACATATACATATATTTCTTTCCTATATTGCATAATGGTGGGGGTCTTTATAACAATGACTCTCCTCTTCACAATCCTGTTGCTTGGTATATTCATTATCCTAATCATTGCAGTTCATGCAACTTATCACAAATTGCAGTTATGTTGAATAAAAACTATTATAACTTCACTGCATCTGTGTTATTGCCTTTGTTTATATGAGACATAATAAATCTGTGAGAAAAGGGTAATTTCCGTTTAACCACGACAACCCTGAGAGATCTTATTTTGAGTCCATGTGTAAGCGACTGCTACAAATCACCTTTTACTATTGTGTTTCTGGTGAGGTACTGCTAGTAAGCCGGTAAGGTGTGGACAACAGTTACAACTAGTTGTAGGAAGAAACTTAGGGGGTCATTCTAACTCTGACGGGCGGCGGAGGCCACCCGCCAGAGTTCCCCCCTCCAGAACACCGCTCCGCGGTCATAAGACCGCTGCGGTGATTCTGGGTTTCCCACTGGGCTGGCGGGCAACCGCCAAAAGGCCACCCGCCAGCCCAGTGGGAAACACCCCTCCGAATGGAGCCGGCGGAGTGGAGGATGTGCGACGGGTGCAGTTGCACCCGTCGCGAATTTCAGTGTCTGCTCAGCAGACACTGAAATTCTTTGTGGGGCCCCCAGGGGCCCCACGACACCCCATACCGCCATCCTGTTCCTGGCGGGCGACCCGCCAGGAACAGGATGGCGGTATGGGGTGTCAGAATCCCCATGGCGGCGCAGCAAGCTGCGCCGCCATGGAGGATTCTGCAGGACAGCGGAAAACCGGCGGGAGACCGCCGGTTTTCCTATTCTGACCGCGGCTGAACCACCGCGGTCAGAATGTCCTGAGGAGCACCGCCAGCCTGTTGGCGGTGCTCCCGCCGACCCTGGCCCGTCAGAATCAGGCCCTTAGTCACCTACAAACGAAAGTACTGTCATCCTGAGACCAGCAGTCTTGCTCAGAGCAAGAGTCCAAACTACGACAAGGGGCCTATTATGAGTACTCCTAACGGGGTGGTCGCCGCTATGCTGGCGACCTGCTTGACGGCCCCATTAAGACTTTCCCACTGGGGCGTCCAGTGAAAAACAAGATTTCCGCCAGTCAGCTCAGCAGAAAAGTGATGGCAGCATAATAATCATAATTGAGCCGGCTCCAATGTTGCCGCACACAAGGGGACAAGCACCCTCAAAATGCGCACTGTCTGCACAAACAGACAGTGTGCATTTTGAGGGTGCTGGGCCCCCCCATCGCTCCCTGCATTTGTTCTCTGCTAGTCTTTGAATGGTGGTCGTACCACCATGAAAAGGCTGGTGGAAAACAAGATTGTAATCAGCAGGGCGGCGCTGCGCTCAATGCCATCCTGCCTGCTTACAACTTGCACCCACCGTCAGCCCATAGGGATCGAAGATCCTGGCGGCAACGGTGGTAGGTTGGCAGGTCTACCCGCCAATCTTGTAATGAGGTGGTGGAAGTGCTGCACCTGCAGCAGCATTGATGGTTCTCAGACCGCCATTGTCATAATTGGGCCCTAAATCACATTGGATACACCTACAAAAATGAAAGTACATTGGCACAAAATGTGAATTATGCTAATGCATGCTAAGAGAGAGCTGCTATAAAACATGATGACTTTATTCATGTAAGGGATCAAAACCACCTCCAAATGGAACAGAAATGTAACAGAAATAGAAGTAAGGGAGGGATTGCAGATATAGGAAAGTCAAGCATGAAGGTCTGAGGAACCCACAAGCAAAATCCTAAAATATATACTCCCTAGAGTCCCTGAACATATCACAGATCAATTTCCACCTATATCCACTTTAAAATGCTTAATTGCATGAACTAAAAAAGTTACGAGTAATACTCCTCCTGCCCCAAACAGATAACAAGACAGAGAAATAATGGAACATTTGACAATGACACAAAATGAGGGACCTTTCCTGTTAAATGACAGCCTAAAGAATGATATACAAATCCTAATATTTACTGAAGCAGATTATCTGCTAAAACTAAGCCATTACAAATCAGAATGATGGATGAGACCTTCAAAATGTGTCTCAAACCATTCTCTCAGATATACACCATCCACGGTGAATATCACAACTCAAATATCCCTTGTATTTATGTCCTACTACCAAATAAACGAAGCAGCGTTTGCTAACACAAAAAATAAGCATAGACTTTGAACAAGCCATGATTCAAGCTATTTTAAAACATTTACCCCCACAGAGCCATACAAGGCTGTTACTACCATCTCAATCTAAGCATATGCCAACACCTCCAACAATCTGCACTAAATGTAGAATATGGTACCAACCGTCACTTTGCCTTTGAAATAAAACAGCATGATAGCCTTAACCCATGCTCGTGTCACAGAGGTAGCTAACACTACAATTTACTAATAGAAGGCCATTTCTACCAACACAATTAAGACAAACTAAGCCTCCCAGTGGATTATTTCAAAGAAACTTGGGGCATATTTATACTCTGTTTTGCACCGGACTTGTGTCATTTTTTTTTTATACAAATCTGGCGCAAACTTAACTCCATATTTATATTTTGATACTAGACCCATCTAGTGTCAAAATAATGGTGTTAACATCATTTTTTGGATGCGTGAAACCTCCTTGCGTGGGTAGGCGTTCCCATCCAAAAAATGACTCAAATACCCTAGCACCATATTTATCCACCCGGGCAAAAAAGATGCACGGGTGGGAGGTGGACCCAAAAAATGACTAAAACACTGATTTGCGCCACAATTTAACATCTGGGGCAGGACAGGCATTAAAATGGGGCAAACTCACCACTACTTAAGGAAAACACACAGAAGCAACATCTCAATCCACAGGAGAAGATGAACGTGATACTGATACAGCTTGCTAGACAGCAACAACTCCAGCAATCACCACCACCACATCGCAGCCCACAAAGGCAAAGCAGAAGGCAGAAGAGAGTCTTCAGAACCAGGACAACCCTCCTTGGCCAGGGACCTGGACATCATTAGGACTTATTGACTGAACCGGCAATCCATAACACAACTGCTGCACCACATTGAGCCGCAGATTTCAGCCAGCCTGCAGACCCCATGCAACATCCACCTATAACAAAGCTGCTTGCTGTCCTGCACATGCTGGGAAGTGGCTCATTCCAAACAACGGGTGCACTGGTTGATGGTGTATCACAGCCATCATTCTCTGTATTCCTGCCAAAGCTCTTAGACGCCATAATCTACGTGACACCCCGTCACATCAGAGCTACATCTAATAGCCTGCACTCTGCATGTGTTGGCAGTAGAAATGCACAGTATTGTTTTGGAAGATAGGAGAGACCCTGCTGTTATGATGATCATCCAGTGACAATGGGATACACACCTTGGACACCTCATGGCTGACACAAACATTAGCTGCCACTCTGGAGCACCAAGGGAACAATGTTATAGCCCACAGTGTCATAGTCATGGCCTGCACTGTATGTACATCTTGGCAGATGACCATCTCTATATTATTTTAAGCCACATTATAAATTGGCCACCCTCCTATGCCGCATGTAGCGTGGAAGGGGTGTGCAAGTCTGTCACTACAAGATGCATAGCATGAAGGTGCAGACTCACATGTTGCTGTCCCCTAGGACCTGAGGAAGTGCCCACAAAAAAATACCACTGCAGGGGTGCAGTATTCAGTTTGCAAATAGGAGGTAGATGGTGCTATGAACTCAGATGAATGTGGCACAAATGCATGCTGCACTCGGCTGCACACACAGAAAGAGCCAATTGTCCATCAAAAATGCAAATGTCCAGGGCTGTGTACCGTACAGCATGGATACATCCACCTCCACGTGGGAGATAGCCAGGTACCCTGGTGTGAGGTAGGTAGGGTTGCTGCATGGCTACACATGTGCACCTGGCGCATGGGACAACAAATGGTTTACCAAGTAAAATATCACACATGGGGCATCCCTGCATTCTTGAAATGTTGCAGGACACAGCAGCCAATTTAGGAGACATGTTGTGCAGTCACACTAACCAATTTCATAGGCCCTAAAGGCCTGATTTATGAAGAGTTAGAGCCGCGTTTACGTCAAAATGACGTAAACGCTGCACTAACTTTTCATAAATCAGACCCTACGTGTCACACCTCATCTGCAATGACACATGTCAAAAGGGACGGGATGCCCAGGCACTGTAGTGCCACTATGTTGCCACCACATCTGACCCCATTGTGTTGTCAGGATGTGTCATGTCCCCTCTACTGATAGCACACTGATATAATAGTGCAATACAAAACGCATGGTACAAACAGAATGACCATCAGTGTGGAATCCAAATCAAGTGTTATAGGTCCTTGCCCCATACACAAGATTATCATGCCCAACAACCTAGTGCTGAGGAAAGATCACACAAGGTTAGGAACTCACACCAAAACACAGATACATATGCGCGACAACCAGATCCTAATATCAACTGCCATGCTACATTACTCACATCTTGCAAGCCCTCACAATGATTTATTCCTGTAATCTTTTGCAGCGGATATGGGTTATGGCATACAGCCATGGATAATGACCCCATTTCACAACCCAAGCACAGCAGCAGAGCGTGCATATAACGAGGGATATCGGAGGACAGGGACCATTGTGGAGAGAACAGTTGGCATCCTGAAGTCCAGATTCAGGTGCCTGGACATCACAGGAGGCAGCTTCCTATATGCCCTAGAAATGGTCTGCAAGATCATATTGACCTGAGCCATCCTGCACAACATATGTGTACGGATAAACATACCATTATATGAGCAGGTTGATGACCTGCCTGAGGAGGAGGAGGAGGACAATGGTGGAGAAGTAAATGAGAGGGAAGACCACAACACAGCTGCTGGTATACGCCGCAGACTGCAAATTGTACAGAACTCCGTCACATAATCATCACGTAACTCACCTTGTAAATTTTGTCAATAAACATCTCACTCATCAACACAATCTGGCTTTGGTTTCTTCAATCTCTCCAACATATACTTTAGGATTATCAGTCTAACCTCAGGGAGCATGTCACAAATACAAATCTGAAGAGTACTGTAGCAAACATCACATGTGAAGTGTAAGAGTGAATTGCTACCATCACACACATCACAATTAGCCCCATCACTTGAATGTGACAACTGAAGGACACAGTTTATGGACCACTACATATAATTTATAGCACATCACACACAACAACAACATGTCTAAAAATGAACTAAATAATTGGTCCACACATGAGGCAGTGGATGTCAGAATATGGTGGGACAGTAATGTTTGAACAGACTACTAACACAACTCAGTGTGAGATTTGCAATGGCAAAATGGGGCAAGTGTGACAAGGGTGGCACATCATTGGTGACAATACCCAACATAATTAGCCCAGGTATGACAAGCAATGGGAGAAATGGAGCATGCGCAGTAATGCGCAGTAAATCCATGGAAATCACACCTTCCACTACCATGGTGCCCAATCCTGTCACAGGACCTCACACTTTGCACTAACATGTCTATGGAATGCACATCAGATTTCATGAGAACATATGCAGCTAGGGCTGCATGTCCACAAACAAAGTAATTGTAATACAATGGGCTACCACATGGGGCCATACACAAAATGTCAAACTGCAGCCCAGCACATATAATTATTATGTTGATACAGGGTGCATAAATCAACAAATCTCAAAATCACACAATCACGATTGGAGTAAAAAAAAAGACACATATGTGTCAGAAGTATCTGCAAACGCAAAGTACATGACCCATGGGCCCTTAGCATCTTTTCCACCTTCCTACTCCTCGCAATGCTGATTTACTGTTAAATCGACGCATAAAGGTTATGCGTCAATATAAATAGACGTACATAAGTAAAGCGTCAGATATACTCACATAAATATCAGATGTGCCAAAAAAATACACGCATAACAGAAAACATGACGCAAGGGCACAGGAAGTGATGTAATAGGATAGCCTGTTTACAGGCATGGTACAGTGGGTGTACTTTCACTTTCTCTTTTACAGTTTGTGCCTCTTTTGACTGTGTGGTTGTGTTTTGGAGTTGATGGTTTCTTCTTGTGATTTAGGGGGTGATTCTGACCTCGGCGGACGGCGGTCGCCGCCCGCCAAGCGGTTCCCGCCGAAAGACCGCTCCGCGGTCAAAAGACCGCGGCGGTCATTCTGGCTTTCCCACTGGGCTGGCGGGCGACCGCCGAAAGTCCGCCCGCCAGCCCAGCGGGAAACACCCTTCCCACGAGGACGCCGGCTCAGAATGGAGCCGGCGGAGTGGGAAGGTGCGACGGGTGCAGTTGCACCCGTCGCGAATTTCAGTGTCTGCAAAGCAGACACTGAAATTCTTCGTGGGGCCCTCTTACGGGGGCCCCTGCAGTGCCCATGCCATTGGCATGGGCACTGCAGGGGCCCACAGGGGCCCCGCGGCACCCCCTACCGCCATCCTGTTCCTGGCGGGAGACCCGCCAGGAACCGGACGGCGGTAGGGGGTGTCATATTCCCCATGGCGGCGGAGCGCGCTCCGCCGCCATGGAGGATTCTCAAGGGCAGCGGGAAGTCGGCGGTACACCGCCGACTTTCCGTTTCTGGCCGCGGCTGAACCGCCGCGGTCAGAATGCCCAGCAGTGCACCGCCAGCCTGTTGGCGGTGCTACCGCCGACCTCCGCCATGGCGGTAGTTACCGCCAGGGTCAGAATGACCCCCTTAGTCTATCTTGTGCTGTCCCTCCTGTCGTGTTTACTGTTGTATTTTATTGTCATTTGTCCCAGTGTCTGTGAATTTGTTGTGTTCAGTGTATTTTACCTTGTACTTGTGCTGTCGGGTGTCTGTCTGGGTTAGTTCTATAGGTGAGTTATTTGGGTAATAGAATTTTTTGGTGTTAAGTTTCCTTTCATTACTCTTTTTCTCCATTGTACCGTCTAAAATTTATTCCTACCTGTACCCCAGTGCACTGTCTGGCAGGGGGAGGCTGTACAGAAGGGGGGAGGAGGATCTGGGAGGATTTATTTGGTTGGTAGCCCACTACCTCCCATTGATGCTAGAGATGGGTGGCCGTGTGATCCAGGACTACCGTACGGAGGCAAGGCAGATGCGGTGGGGAAAGGTGCGCCACCACCTGAAGAGGGTGTACCACACCAGTCGCAATGACCATGAGCTGAGGCATCACTGGGCTGATCTTGTGGGCAGGATCTTCTTGACCATCTTGGTGGGGTGAGTGGTGGGCCTGTTGGTGAGTACCCCATTGGTTAACTAATTACTGTTCACTGCACTTGAATGCCAGTAGCAGATGTGTTGGTGTGCTACATGCAATGCATGTGGACAGATCACATGCAACCAGAATGGAGTGTCACTGTGCCAGTATAGACATGGGTTTCACATTTAAACAATGCAAGTCAGAAGTTTGGATAGTCATGCACATCCATCACTAAGTGATACATTTCATGGGCCATGGCAACATCTGTGCCCCAGCATTGTGTCATATATGATAAGGTTAAACACTGCCAGCATATCAGTTGTGAGTGGATTGTGATAACTAAGTACGACAATCCATATATGGTGCAATAATGTCAGAGTTTCACATACATCAGCCCTGCCATTATGTTTACAAAGTGGGAATACCCGCCTTAGGGGGCACTGGCAGTGGGCCTTTTGAAGCCATCAGCCAATTGTGACACATCAGTCATGGATTGCACAATGCATGTGAATTGCAGACTAAATATTTAGCCGCTTGTCCTCCACAAAGTGCCTCTGTGTGTCTTGCAGAACAAGCCAGAATACCTGAATCAGTTGTCTTGCAGAGTACAAGGGTCGTGTCATTTATCTGTCACCCAACTTCCCCTCATAAAATGAAGTTCCATCTTCTACATATTGGCCACATATGGTTGTTGCAGGGAGTACCACTACATGAGTCTCAGGCCCAGTGTTAGAGTGCAGATGTATGTCTCTCATACACCAGAGTGACAGTCTCATTGTGAGTATGCAGTGATGTGTCTGTTGCACTGTCCACAACCAGGATGAATACCTCACTCTTCTGAAATACTACAAACAGGCATATGTTGTCCACTAGAAGTGACAGTTATGTGATACTAACCATGGTTTTCCATCCATATATTTCAGGTGGACCTCCCCCCTACACCATAGGTGAAGTGGCAAGATTTGAGAACCCAGATGTATCCAGTAAGTGTGATTGTGTCTGTCCTGTGTAGTGTTTAGGGTGAGTGAATCATGAGTTCAGCACCCAGTGCTAGGAGTGATGAGTTGTAAAATGATCAGAAAGCAGATTAGGATGGATAGTGACAATGTGTAACATTTATGTGGTTCCCCATGCACGAACAAAGAGTCATATCATGTGAGGCTTCTGGCGTTCAATGGCCAGCATTGTGTAAACAAGGTGATGACAAGCCACATGTAGCTCCTTATGTGACTCAGATGTGCACCGTTGTGTATGTAATGGCATTGGAACACACCGTCATTCACACAAACACAGTAATGCACCATTTTCTTTACAAATTGGGCCATCCCTGTATTATGATGTACACGTGGGAATGTGTGGGCATTTGTCTACTAGCATGGTGCCAATAATCTTGTAGTTCACCTATGTGACAACTAAATGGAATGTGATAGGTGTGCATGCAAACCAAGTACAATTGTGTTCTTGCATGGTTATGGGTGTGTGAGGAATGACATTGGCTGATCAGGTATTGATGTCTACACCTGGACACATGAATGTAGAAGTGAGAGACCTATGAATACCAGCTTCATATTTTGTCATCACCGAAATTTTGGTTCACCCCCTGACTCCATATATGAGTGGGCATGCATTAATGGATGAGATGGACAGCTGAGATGTTGATCTGCATGGCCATACCCTCTGGGGCACAGGGGGTGGGATCAACTAATGTGTAGGTAGATGTGGTGCTCACTGTATAGGTGACAGTTTTTTTGATCTGGCTTGCATGTGTACCTATCAACACTGAACCCTTATGGTAAACAACATCATCCCATACTCACAATAACAGCATCAAGTTTCAGGTGATGTATGTTTGAAAATTTGACACTTAAGATGAGGAATTATGGCCCTGATCAATGTGAATTTGACACTGCCTTAGCATTGTTACACATGGTGCAAAGTCTAAGCACATATGAATCTGTTTGCTACCTAATCTTGTTGTGGATGACTATGGTGTAAATGAAATGCTGCTAAGGCAGCATCGTCGTTTCATCCATCATGGCCATTGTACCATCTGGATTTTGAGTAGGAGTGCGTGTGCTATCCAATGTTGATGGTAAGCTGATATACTGTACATGCTCCACACAATGCTGACACTGATGGTTGCCTGACTCATTTTTACAGCTGCCAAAATGAATGAGAACAAACTCAGTGCTTTTCAGAAGAGGGCAGTGCGCTATAGGCACATTTTGGCAGTGTAATCTGGGTTCAGGAGGATGGCACGCCACTATCGCTCGGAGCGATCAACTGGTGAGTAGCAGGCATTCAGCCAAGGGAGATCCACACTGCCCACACAGGCCATACCAAGCACAATTGCTGTGCAGGAGCCCATAGCTACCAACGTCACCATTGCTCCAGCTGCTGCACCCACATGTAGCATGACTGAGCCACCCCATCAGTTGCCATCAACATGAGTGCCATACAAGATCTGCAGAGAGATGTGCAACTAGTTCTACAAAAGTTGAACTCCATTGAGCAAGAGGTGGCCAAGAATAGCAAGGCCCTCAAGAAAATTATTTAAAAAAGACTCAAAAGGGCCAACCTCTGAATGACATTATGTCACTCCTCCCAAATTGACTCCACTCCCTCCTCTTTTTCTACTCTTTTTTGTGTGGGTATTAGGGGGTTAGTTGTAGGTTAGAATAGGTTAGTGGGTTAGGTAGGATAAGTAGGTTTGGGGGACGGTTTAGTATTTTTTTTATTTTACTATGTGGGTGGGTGATGGGCAATGTTGGGGCTTTTATATGTTTTTTAAAAAAAATACAAAAAAAATATATTTGTTTAGTTATAGTTAGTAAATATGTAGTTTAGTGTATGTTGTCCGTTATGTGTCCTGTGATATAAGGGGGGGCTGGGGGGGGGGGGGCGAGTGTTTAGAGTGTGTAGTTAAATGTGTAAGGTAAGTGTAGCATAGTGTAGTTAGGGTCTGTTGTGGGTTAGGTATAGTTAGGATAGGTAAGATTAGGATTGCTGTTAATTATTAATATTTAATTGATTTATTTATCATAATAAATGTTATTGGGTACTCCCTTACTTCATGTGTCATATGCTTGGGTCTCAGGGTCTTCCCATGGGTGTACAGTGTAAATTGTGTGTTGTCCTGGGGACTCCGTCCTGCATCCAAATCCCTCTCTCGACATTTTCAACACCTCCTTATGACTGAGCTGTCACATTGGCAGCTACAACCCATCTAGGGCCAGAAGTACGACCCCAAGTTTTGCGACTTGCAATTTGCGACTCATTTGTGAGTCGCAAATTGCGAGCTGCAAAACCTTATGTACAACAGTGTACTTTACACTGTTTGCGATTCGCAAGGGGGGCGCAAATGACCTACCTCATGAATGTTCATGAGGTAGGTCGCAATTTGTGACTCCATTGGGTATGGCCGCCTTCACAGGGATGGTGGCTTGCTGGAGTCAGCAGGCCACCATGTCTGTGACTGCTGTTAAATAAAGCTTTTTTTTTTAAACAGCCCATTTTCCTTAAAGGAAAACAAGATGCATTTAAAAATAAAAATGAAAAGGCAGTGGCACCTTCCCAATTGCAACTCGCAAACCTATTTAGCGATTTGGTAAATAGATTACCGAATCACAAAAGAGGGTCTGTACATACCAAAATGTTTTTTTCCTGTCACAAACGGTCCGATTCTGTGAATTGGGCCGTTTGCGACAGGAAACATGGTACGTACATGTGCCCCCTACTTACCTGTGCACCTGCCATCCAGTGTTCCCTCCACTCAAGCTGACTATGTTGACCATGTATAGGACAGGACAGGTGTGGGAATTCAGCTTTGTTTGGGAATGTTGGTCACTGTGGGACATGTTACTACTGCCTACGTATGCTTCCTGTCCTGCTAAACTGAAAGTGGCAATAATGGATGAGTTTGAGTCCTTCTGTTTCACACCAATGTGTTCTAGTGGTACTCCCAGCTGACAAAATTGCCCGATGACTGTTTCACACCCATTCTTGCATTATGTAGTAGCTGTAGCATACATGTTTTCAGAATATATCACATATTCAGTGATTTGATAGTAGGGGAGGAAGCCAACATCAATGTACAACATGTAGGTACCATGCGCATGGATATGTGCCCACATATACATGGACTCTTGTACCGTCACTCTGTGACTTTAGACATGTTACACACATCACAACCACTAGGCATAGTAGAAGCGTCACAACACACATAAACATGCTGGTTGTGTGGTTGGTCTTTATTTGTGTAACAGGGCAAAGTATATACAATGTCCAGGTCTATGACCCCATTTGTGGAATCCATCCAATTGGGACACAACACAATTCCAGGGTTGAGGGACATGTCACGGGACATATTTGGGTAAAGTGTCTTTCAGTGCAGGAGTACATTAAATTGCCAAATGGAAAGTTAGGGACAATAGCAGTCCATAGCAGAAAGGTCAACAGTGTGTTGAGGTGGAGTGCATATCTGTCAGCATCACTGGCATGATGTAAAGCACAGGACTAAGGAAAATACTGCTCATGTTGGCATGGGCTGCTGCTACCGGGAACTCCTACTGGTGAAGATGATCTGTTCCACATCTTCATCCTCTGATGTGTGTGGTGCCTCCTCTACCCTTGATGGTGGTAATGGGGAGGTAGAAGGGAGCCACACACACCTCAGTGGTTGCAGATGTGGACTCCCAATTCCCGGCAGCTGCCATCTGTGGCACCACATATGGCATCACTGCAGCAAGGAGGAGCTGTTGGTTTTTAAGTAGAGCTGCAACATCTCTGTGGCAGGTACCCGTGTCTGCCCTGAGGAAAACCAATTCCCGGTGCATGGAGTCCTTATTGTCCTCAGGCACACTGCTGCCAGTTTGGGAGGGCAGTTGTTGTGGCCTCACCCTCATGGCAGCAGCTATGTCCCTCAGACACTCCTGGACTCCACGCATTGGGGAGTGTGTGTGTGTCAGTTGGCTACAGTCTGTTCTGTTGCCGTAACCATGCACGTCTGGATAGCCTCAAGGCTGTCTGCCATTGTTTGCATCCCCATCAGAACCTCCTTGGCCTGCTCCCGCTGGACTCACACCACTGTCCTCTCGAAGCTGGTGCCTGTATCCTCGGAGTCCTCTGCTGTGTCGGTGCTGGCAGGTCGTACTCTTGGGGTGCTAAGTGGGGCCTGTGGGATGTCTGCTAATTCAATTCTCCTCCTTGTGACTGGAGGTGGTGTCTACATGTTCACAAGGACTTCTTGGAGGGTCTCTTGGCTGTTGTTGCCAGCTGGTCACCCAGGTCACCAGGATACTCCAGGACAGGCTGATCCGCTGGAGAGCCATTACCCTCTGCAATGAGATGGTATATAATCAGTCTATCTGTGTTATGGTAGTTGACAAGTCACTTCACTGACCTGATAATTGAGGTTCCTTGTCATAATAGGCCCATGTTGATGTTGAAGTGGTGCAGCACGGTGCTGTGCAATAATAAACAGTGCCGCACTGCTTTACTTTGGGGACACAAGATTGCACCATATGCAAGTGATTCTGGGGCACCCATGTGTTGGCCTCCATACTGGAGCAAGATTCAGCTGCCAGCATAATTGTACGCATCCTTGCACCATTGTGCAAAGATGTATGCTTTGAGGGGTGTGACTGTTAATGTGTGTGAAAGTGTACCTTCATGCACGTTAACAATCACCAATGCCACTCAGGTACTTCTGTGTGAGCTGTAGAATGCAGCACACTTGGAAGAGCCAAATTGTCATTTACATAGGATTATTTAGGTGCATGGAGTTACACCTTCACTGTCTTAAACGATCATTTCTGGCATTTTGCTCTTCCTATGCATGCTGCAGATTGCCACAGACATAGGAATTCAGAAATTAAGGCGGTACAAATGTATTCCTCTTTGTTGCACCTTGCTAATGCCACCCCTGGGGTGGGCGTAATAGGTTTGGCCCTACCTCAAGTGTACAATATTCCATTCATCTGAGGCAGCATTGAAATATATTGTGTTTTGCTGTGGCACACCCACAGCAATACCCATTGCACCACCTTCCGCGCACTGTCATGATCAGATGGCTACGTATTTACAAGGTGACAAAATGCCATAAAATGTTCCTTAACGCTACCTTGTCAATACAGCGCAGTGTTTAGTGCCACTGGAGCATCACTGAAAGTGACGCTCCAGTGGCGCTATGGGCCTATGATGCACCCATTAGTTCAATGGATTGTTCCAGTACATCATAGCTGCAGTCTACAGCCTGATGCCCAACCGGAATGTCACATGAAAGGAAGCCCAGTTGCCACAGTTGTCTACGTCATATCTTCTAAGTTTGTTGTCTATCCTTATTGTGTCTTGACAGCCTTTTATCTTGGTCTGCCCTCCCTTTGCATCCATTTGCATGGTGTTGCCTTGCAATGTGTGTTGCTGTGCTCATGGCACAGCACAACACATGGCAATTTTCACCTGTCCCAGTCTTACATGCTTCACATACACCCATGCTGTGCTGAGACCTTGCACCACCCCAGGGATGGCATAGTCGCCACAATGTTCTCTTGTTGTCATTGATGTCTCCTCATGTTTTGATTTGTGTTTGCGTGTTAATTTGCATAGCACTCATGGACCTGGCAGAGTACTGTTTCTACTCCTGTCGGAGTAGGTAGTTTACCTCACTGAACACCTATGTCCTCCACCTCAATGCAGCCCTCCATGCACTACGATACATGAGTGCAGCACGGTGAATGTACAGCTCATGTGACAAAAGCTCAGGTTTGAACCCAGGGAAGGCCAATATGGGTATGAAATTTCTGCTGTATACATCATTCTGTTTGTGACAGTGCCTGGCCATAAATGTGTACTTGGCATGGGTAGTGCAGGGTGTCCCAAACCTTGGCCCTTTGCCCTTTCCACTGCCTCATTTGCAGGGCTGAGTGCAGTGTGTCCTGTTGCATCCAGTGCAGGCCACAACTGGAACTGACTCCATTTGATCCAGCTATATTGTCTAGTGTGTGCCCCATAGAGCTACCATGTGCAGACATATTAGCAGCCACCATCGCAACGTGTGACTTATACTGCCAAGTGGAGTGGGTACACTGCATTGGCAGTCTTACGAACACCTTGCTTGCCCATGCACCATCCCCCACCCGTTGATGTGGAATTAATCACCATTATGTGGAAGCCGTACCCCATGTGTTGTATGAGTGTGTTTATTTCCCAATTCCCATTTGTCTGACATGGTTGTGTCCAAATAGTTGTAGGCTCAGGCTATGACTGTTGTGAACTACTGTTAGCAATCTGTGGTACATATTTTGTGTATTGGCACATTTCAGTTCAGCATCAATATGTGTGGATGAACACAACTTCAGTTTAGTTGGTCTGGGTAGTGGCATGTTACCAATGATTCCAGTCCAGTCTGCTATTCTGTCAGCACCTGTTGGGTTAATTGTTCCTTGCACCCAGGGGACACCCTGACTGCATGATGTAGGGATGGCTGCCTCATGTGGATGTGTTGTCTAAATGTAGTGGTGCTACCGGCACATTCCTGGGGACTGTTGGGACAGTTGCAATGACTAGTGTGCTGTGAGATGCAGCACACATGCGTTTGAGCAATGAGGCAACGCTTTTACAATATGTTACAGCAAGGGATGCCACTATGTAGTTGTCCCATGAATATTGTTGACTGACTACCAGGGCTCTGAGTCTTGGTTGTGTTAGTGATGTTGATGTGCCTCCATGCAAGGGATTTAGGGCCATATGTACGAACACATTTTCCCATTGACACAGAATGGGAAAAAACCTTTGATACATCTGGCCCTTAGTGATATCACAACCAGTGGCATAGTGATTACACTTGCCATCCATCCCATGTGCTGCATTTGTACATGTGGGTATTTAGGCCTGGTGTTGTTAATATGTACAGGTTGTGTATGTTTGAATGGTGCATGGCACTCCCAAGGCGCAGGTACATGAGTAAGCTTACGTTGGCATGGTGCAAGTTGCTTAGTGTGAAATGTGTCCCTCTGCGCTCCTTTGACATACATTGTGTGTGTCCTATGTGCCTCCCCCTTCTAGCATTGACATTTATGCATATATTTCCCCCATGCAACTTACTCTGCATTTGTGGTGTTTCCTGGTATTCTGCACTGTCCTGTCCTTGTATCCCTGTGATGATTTCTTACGGGATGACTGCTGCAACTATCTCCTCCATCTCGTCAAAGTCATCTTGTGGTGCTGGACTCCCACCTCCAGTTTGAAATGCTGCCTTCCAGTTACGTGCCATTTTGTTCTTGGTCCTTCTCTTGCAAGTCATGCCAGTGTTTCTTGCACTCAGTCACTGTTCTCCTAACCTCTGCCACACTGTTGACCTTATCCACAATCTGCTGCCAGATTGCCTCTCTCCTTCCAATTGGCAATTTTGGGGTGACAAAGAGTTGATTTTGATGATCCGTCACCTCTCTCACCTGTATTTCATGCTCCTCTGCACTGAAACGATACTTCCTCTTTTTCTTCTCCCTCCCCTGGGTCTTGTCTGTGTCCTGCTGGCTGGTTCCTGGTTGACTGGGGTCTCTCTGGGGCCTATCCTGGCTTCTGGGATCCATTTTGGGGCTCCTTTGGAATGTTTGCTCCGTTTGCGTCTGTTTTCGACGCTATTGCGGGCAAAAATGGCACATTTTTGTTTTGCAATTGGTTTCCATGTCATGAACCGGATTCGAGTCATTTTTCCTCCGTTAACGTCATTTTGCCTTATGACAAGGCACAATGGTTAACGGGGGAAAAAAATGACTCGAAACATTTTTTTGATCCACCCAGCGTCAAAGTATAAATCTGATACCCGAGTGACGTAAAAAAATGGCAGTAGTCAGCGCTAACCTTTTTAACGCAAAACTCCATTAGCGCAGTTTTGTGTCAAAAAGTATAAATCAGGGCCTTGGATTGGCAGACTGTATCTCTCCAGAGACAAACACCAACACAACTTCCAGATACCAAGGTGGAATGTCTATGACAGCACCTTGGCACCGGAAGACAAAAGAAACAATGCAGTGGATGGATGTCGCAGTACCTTCCAATCCACACGAGGCAGAACCCAGCCCACACGCTACACATTTATAGAAGCATTACAAAAAAAGAGTAAAGCTTCCAACAACTCTGAATGAAGCAATCTGTTACTGAAATTCACACAAACTTAGTAAGCAAACCAAAAGTAAGTATGACATGTTTAAAGTAAAGCTCTTCATAAACAACAAAGGACTACATTTTTTAGACGTAACATCCAAAACATATTATAAAATAAATACTAACCTGTAAAAACTCCCAAAAAAGTGTTTCATAATCTTAACCAACACTACAAATGATTTTTCTCTAAATACTATACATAGGGGCATATTTATACTCTGTTTGCGCCGAATGTGCGTCAAACATTTTGACGCACATTTGGGGCAAACCTTGCCCCATATTTAAACGTTGATGCCCGAGCTCGCGGACGTCAAAATTCCTCTGTGTCAGTCATTTCTTGGATGCGGGAAACTGCCTTGCGTTAATGACATGCAAGGTGGGCGCTCCCGGCCAAAAAATGACTTTAAGGCCTGTGCGCCTTATTTATACTATTGCGTCATTTGGCGCACAGGAGAGGGCGGGCCCTAAAAAACGGTGCACAGCCTGATGTGCGCCGTTTTTTAACTCCTGGGTCAGGGCAGGCGTTAAGGGACCTGTGGGCTCACTTCCATGGTCTCTGACCATGGAAGGAGTCCAGAGGTGCCCTTCCCTGCCCCCAGGGACACCCCCTGCCACCCTCGCCCACCCCTGGAGGACACCCATGGATGGGGGGACCCATCCCAGGTAAGTACAGGTAAGTTGAGGTAAGTTTAAAAAAAAAAAAATTCAAAGTGGCATAGGGGGGCCTAATTTGGGCCCCCCTAAATGCCACTATGCCCAATGGCCATGCCCAGGGGATAGAAGTCCCCTGGGCATGGCCATTGGGCAAGGGGGCATGACTCCTGTCTTTGCTAAGACAGGAGTCATTTCAATGGGGGTTGTGCGTCAAAAAATGGCGCAAGTCAGGTTTGAGACATAACTTTCGACTCAAACCTGACTTGCACCATTTTTTGACGCACAACCCCCATTTTCCCCTATGTCGGCGCTGCCTGGTTTGAGACATTTTTTTTTACTCTGACCAGTCTGCAGTGCCGGCTAGTGTCATTCCTTAAATAAGGCGCCCGCATGGTGCGTAGGAATGGCGTTAGCCGGTGGCAAAATTTTTGACGCAAACCAGCGCTGGCGATCTTTGGGTGCTGGATTACGAAATATACTGCAGGCAAAGGTGCAGTGGATTGCATCAGCGTTACTGTATGTATTAGAAATGAAACTGGTATGGGTGAACTCTCTTAGGGTGACTTAATGAGTTACCTACTCCAGCCTAGACTGAAGCTGAAACAAGCAAATATCTCAATACTGTATACCCCTGTGATCTCAATATTGAGCCTTTCTAGAATGACAAATATGACCTATATCAGTGTTGTCCAACCTTTTTATCGCCGCGGACCGGTAAATGTTGGATAATTTTTCCGTGGCCCGCTTGGGAGGGCGCAATGCTCTGCGCCTCGGCCACCCGCCACAGTGAAATTAAGTTGAAGTTCCTTGGGCGGCTCAGTGCCGATTGATCCACGGACGGGCACCGGTCCGCGGCCCGGGGGTTGGGGAACACTGACCTAGATGACTAAACTCAGGATGTGGCAGTAGGACGTTTGTACAGTGATGGCTAGACTAAGGACTTTGCTGATTTTAACCAGTATGATTATATCCTCAGGGGGTCATTTCTCAGGTATGCCAACATTTTAGAGACACTCAGATCACTGGGATACTCATGAGTAGACACCAATGACGGTCACTGATCTATAACAGCTACTGATAATGGGAGGAGGCACGAGACGAAAAATCATTCTATATAAGATACTGTTGGCTGTGGCAGGGAAGGACTTGTCTCCCCTTAGGGACAAATGTTAACATAACATTAGCAGAGAGCTGGAAGACACAAACCGGACTCCAATACTTTTATATGTCCCTAAAGGATCAAGGAATGTTAGACTTCAATGATTCAATTTAAGTTCCTCCATAGGACCAACTTACTTCTGGTGGACTCCAAAACATATATGACCTGCTCTCTTTGGGGTATCCTATCTTAGAGGTAGGGTAGACGGTGCTGAGTTGAAACATATACTGTGGATGTGACAAGATATTAGAGACTACTAGACAGCAATATTTGCTATACTGTGTGTGACCACTGGGCGAAAGCCAGAACAACTTCAGATTTGGGCTACTGATGACAAACAGTGACTAGTTATGAGATGGAAAGCTAATAGGGTCCCTGTGATTAGTAAGTAGCAAACTGAAGTACTGAACTGGGCAGAATTTGAAGAGGAGACTTTGTGAACTGATAATAGATGGGGTATGGTGGATCGCTAGGAGACTTTACTGATGGAATTTAAGAACAGTGTGAATGATGAAGGCAATAAGTTGCAACATCCATAAAGGTGAGCATCAATATATGGCTGTGAAACTGCACTTGGGATGTGAAAATTCATGTGTCGTTCACTACTGTTTCTGTATGCCATTGTCAAAGGGACTATCTCACTGCAGAGGTGTAAGTCCCTGGCCCAGTCCTCCTGTCCTGATTTCATCATGTCTTACAGACTTGGCATGTTTTCCTGCCTAGGATACTAGTATTCTGAGCCACTGTTCCAGATGTATTTTAGTGTTGCTTCACCACAAGAAGCTCGATTCTCCTGGTCCACCAAATATATGCCTCCATTTGTCAGTTGAAAGTGGGAGAGTTTCTTTGTATTTTGTAACATTTTCCATATTTACCATTGTGTTTTGTGACAAAACAAACTATGTGGCTGTAGGTCAGTTTGTGTTGTGGGTTCATGTATATCTGCATGTAATGTTGTTTGTCTGTGCATGCGCTCCAGGGAACCCAGAGCTGTTGGTTTTGCCAGTGCTTCTTTTATGTTATTACAGTACACATATTTAAAAGGAACAGGGCTAAATTGTGCTCTACCCAGAATTACACCACTTAAGGTGAAAAAATAGTTCCTAAGATCAAGAGCTCCGCCAGTAGGTAATGCTCCCTCCATATATAAGCACTGTTTCCCTATATTATGATCCAACCTGCGCGCAGTGTTTAAGGAAAGAACTGCATATTTGAGAATCGGTTTAACCTTAAGCTTACAACTGACGTTGGTGTGAAGATGGACGTACAACATTAGAATGAGACAAAGGGAAGACATTAAAACCAGAATGTTGAGAGCAGCACTTCACATTTGTGTTGAGCATGGAATGTCTTTGTGAATGAGGTCGTAATTAGAGATTCTACAAAGACCTTTTTGCCCATAAATACCGATTTCAAATCTTAAACTTAACTAAATGTGAGCAAGCAGCAGTGGTGTTGACATTCAAGAATCAGATGGGACATACAGAAGTTGTTTGCGTATGATATTTTCTTATCCATTATAGGAGCTCTTAAAGTGATGGAATCAAAGTTGACATTTCTTTTTAATTGTACCATGGGTAAGCATTTAATGCCTTTAGATATTTTATGACTTTTTGAATTCTGCATGGAAATCAAATGAGCCCCCCCCCCTGCGAATAGTAAAGGTCAAGGGAAATATGAGCGTCTGTGCTTGAGAAGAGAAATATCATTGAGTTATATATATAGTATTATATACAAACCCCAAAGAATTGCTGTTTCAACCACGTTCCCCGTGAGCACAGACCACTTTGAAAGAAAAATATAATAATTTGTTATAAAACTTAGCCTCTCATTTATACTTTGGCAGACTGCTCGCTGTATGCCGCGGGTAGAGATAAAAACCCTCCGTACATGCACTGCTGCCATTAGAGAATCTACAGTGGCTTCACTGCAGGCACTGAAAGCTTGCTGAGTGGCTGCCATATTTTCAGTGGCCGCGAGACCAGCTTTTTTGCTTTACACAAAAGACTTCCTAAAGTGGCAGTTTGTTTGTGTAAAACAAAAAAATGATGGCACTGACACCCTGTCCCTGGAAGTTTTGCACCAGGGTGTGACGGTCATTTTTAG
The DNA here is from genome assembly GCF_031143425.1 of Pleurodeles waltl. NCBI lineage: Eukaryota > Metazoa > Chordata > Amphibia > Caudata > Salamandridae > Pleurodeles > Pleurodeles waltl. The sequence continues at coordinate 224,171,573 of NC_090450.1, read as the reverse complement.
GTCGAGCCTAAGCAGCGCCCATGTCCAGGCAAAATATTTCTGAATGCCCACAAATATATGCGTCCGAGGGTGATCTATGCATTTTGTATCACGGTCACCCATCTCTCCCACTTTGATGCCACCAACACTAGAACATCTTTTTCATCATCATAACGGCACATTAGGGTTCTAAAATTCTATATGCTCCTAGTAGTGTAGCTTGGATGCCATGGACAAATCGAGGAACATGGACGATGTGACTAAAGTTGTAGTAGTAAAATACAACCGTTATCAGGGTTCAGTGGGCCTCTCAAGCTCTCGGTCACGATGACACACACTGCTCCTGCTACACCAATGGTGGAGACACCCCTCGATATTCCACGTATTACCGATTCTAAAACCACTTTATGATTCCAATAATAAAGGTATACATTTTAGAATTATAATACCTTTTTCAATGCACCTAGTCTATATTTAGCTCTGCCAAAACATGTATGACTATACGGTTTACGAGTAGAAGTCATTTGATAGTGCCTAGACACTTCTCTTTATGCACTAAACTATTCTCCGTGAAAGCGATTTTTAAAGAAAAAATATCGCAAAAGAAAGCGATTTGCCAAACGTGTCTGCTGCTGGCTAGAACACGGCGCCCTTATAAAACTGGTAAGAAGGGAGAAACGGACAACGCACAGCTAATTGAGGCAGCGTGCTGGAAGTGGAATCATGCCTTTGGCAGTGACATCAGGTCCTACGCCAGGCAATTATCGAAGAAATACTTGAAACCTTCTGTTTTTGAATATTCAGATGAGCAAAAAGCAAAGCGTGCAATTTACTGAAAGTGTGAGGCAGTGATTGTGTTTCCCATCAAGCGTATTGTGTGTTACCATTAACTTTCTGTGTACAGTTAGAAAGGCATTTAATGACGCAGCGCTGTGATTGGCTCAAATGGGCCCACTCGTCATAGTAATTCTACTGCAGCATTTCCATGGGATCTAGTTGCCAGAATTGACACATTTTCTTTATTTTCTAGACATGAAGGGTTCAGATATATAATTAAATGCTATTCGTAAAATATCTGTATCTCAACTATATTTCCCATGGAAAACCAGCTTTCCAAAGCCAGATTGTGGGGATGATAGTCCTCAACCATCTGTGCAGCTGTAACATCTCGGCCATTTTTACACCTCAATGCACTCAGCTTCAGCTATTCATTGAGAGCGCTCTAGTCATCAATGCAGCAAAATGAAATGTAAACAAGTATATGGAGAGTGAGCTTTGAATCCGCCCTTGAATTTCATGTGTTTTTCATGGTTTGCCTTTGCTGTCGAGGCCATAGAATTTTGAGGATGGTTACATTGTCCTATTTGGGATTCAGTTCATGTGATGATGGGATCAAGTAGTTGTCCTATTAAGTTGCAAATGCAACATGACTTGTAGCTTGAAAGTGAGACCCGGTGCCTCTTTGATGTGTTTTCTTTGCTGACACAACGCGATTTCTGTTGTTGACTCATGCCTTTACTGTTTGCTGTTTGGCTTCCTGAGACTGCCAAATAATAATGTCATAAAGCTATTCACTATTCATCCTGAGTCCTCCTTTCTTTTACTTTGCAGTCAACTGTCACTTGGGCTTTCAGAGAGTTCTTTACAAATCCTGAGTAAATATTTGTTTCTGTTTTGTGCCTCAAAATGTGAAGCTTTATCAACTGTGCATAGGGCACTGGCACAGGACCAGTCTCATAATAATTTCCTTGTCTCTAGCAAGACAAAGGCTCTACACTATTGATATGTTGAGTGTTGTTAGACTTTTCATCCTTGGCCACCCTTAACTTTTTGCCTCTGTTTCCCAGGTTGTTGATGTGTGCTGGACTCTGTTTTTGCTGTTTTTGTTACTCTGTGCACTTTACCACTGCTAACCAGTGTTAAAGTGCATTTTACAAAATGTGTATGTAACTGGTTTATCCATGATTGGAATATTTGATTTATTAGTAAGTCCCTAGTAAGGTGCACTAGAGGTGCCAGGGCCTGTAAATCAAATGCTACTAGTGGGCCTGCAGCACTGGTTGTGCCACCCACATGAGTAGCTCTGGAATCATGTCTCAGACCTTCCACTGCAGTGTCTGTGTGTGCAGTTTTAACTGTAAATTCGACTAGGCAAGTGTACCCACTTGCCAGGCCTAAACCTTCCCTTTTCTTACATGTAAGACACCTCTAAGGTAGGCCCTAGGTAGCCCCAAGGGCAGGGTGCAGTCTATGGCTAAGGTAGGACATATAGGCCCTCATTCTGACCCTGGCGGTTCTCTACCGCCAGGACCAACGGGGGCGGGAGCACCGCCGACAGGCCGGCGGTGCTCCCTTGGTCATTCTGACCGCGGCGCTTTGGCCGCGGTCAGAACGGGAAAACCGGCGGTCTCCCGCCGGTTTTCCACTGCCCCTTAGAATCCTCCAAGGCGGCGCAGCTCGCTGCGCCGCCGAGGGGATTCTGACCCCCCCTACCGCCATCCTGTTCATGGCGGGAAAGCCGCCATGAACAGGATGGCGGTAGGGGGGGTCGCGGGGCCCCTTGGGGCCCCTGCCGTGCCCATGCCAATGGCATGGGCACGGCAGGGGCCCCCGTAAGAGGGCCCCGCAAAGTATTTCAGTGTCTGCCTTGCAGACACTGAAATACGCGACGGGTGCCACTGCACCCGTCGCACCTTCCCACTCCGCCGGCTCGATTACGAGCCGGCATCCTAGTGGGAAGGGAGTTTTTCCCTGGGCTGGCGGGCGGTCTTTTGGAGACCGCCCGCCAGCCCAGGGAAAAACTCATAATACCCTCCGCGGTCTTCTGACCGCGGAGCGGTATAATGGAGGGCGGGATCCTGGCGGGCGGCCTCCGCCGCCCGCCAGGGTCATAATGAGGCCCATAGTAATGTGTTATATATGTCCTGACAGTGAAATATTACTAACTTAGTTATTCACTGTTGTAAGGCATGTCCCTCTCACAGGTTAACACTGGGGATACCTTTAAATATGATTAAAGTGTAGATTCCCTTTGGGAGCGGATGGACATGTGGAGTTTGGGGTCTCTGAGCTCACAATTTAAAAATACATCTTTTAGTGAAGTTGATTTTAAGATTGTGTGTTTGAAAATGCCACTTTTAGAAAGTGAGCATTTTCTTGCTTATACCTTTTCTGTAACTCTGCCTGTTTGTGGATTCCCTGTCTGGGTCAGTTTGACAGTTGGGCTGGTTGCACCGCACACTAGACAGTGACGCAAAGGGAGCTGGGGTGTAGTCTACATTTCCCGATGAGCCATCTCTGCTAGGAGGGAGGGGAGGTGTGGTCACTCACACCTGAAAGGGCTGTGCCTGCCCTCACACAGTGCAGTATCCAACACCCTGGTGAGGGTCTGGGGCCTAGCCTGGGCAAGACAGGATTTCACATTCAAAAGAGACTTTACTTTGAAGTAGGCCTACTTCAAAGGAGAAAATGGGTATAAGAAGGGAACACAAAACCACAGACTTTAGAACACTTCTGGAAACCAAGAGGAACCTCTGCCTGGAGAAGAGCTGAAGAGCAGAGGAAGAAGAGCTGCCCTGCCTGCGACTGTGCTTTGTGGAGCTATCCTGCAGTTGCTGCTTCTGCCAGAGTAAGAGGTCAAAGACTGGACTTTTTCTGCCTTCCATCTTGAGAAGATCTCCAAGGGCTTGATTTAGAGCTTGCCTCCTGTTGTTTGAAGTCTCAGGGACAGCAAAGACTTCTCTCTGCCAGCACCTGGAGTGTCTGGAGAGACCCCTACTCTGCCAAGTGGTACCCATCCAGTTCCTGAGACCCTGAAAGGAGAAGCTGGCAGCCTAAGAGGAAGAAATCCACGCACAGAACACCATGAGGGGAAAAGATCGATGCAACTCCGATCTGCGGCTAGAAAATCGGCACACCACTGGCTTCGCGGCTGAAAATCGACACTTGCCTGCAACATGACCAAAGAATCGATGCACGGAGCTGGAGAAATGACACACAGCATTGCTGGTGGAAGCTGGGAGATTGCAACCCGAGCTGCGTGGTTTTTGGATCATTGTGTGGCTGGATTTCTGACGCAAGTACCGCTGGGCGAGTAAAAACAATGCAAGGACTGCCCGGCCCTGAGAGTGCTGACCAGATCAACACATCACTCTCCTGCGGAGAGAAGAAACGACACGCCAGACCCGACTAAAGGAGAAATAACGCAAGGTTTCACGCATGAGTGAAATCGAGGCATCACAAGCCCTTTTTGATGCACACTCACCCGTGTGGGGTTATTTTTGACGCACCCAAGGTACATTTTCACGCTAACAGTGTTAGTGTGTGTGTAAAACTACATGAAGACACTTTTTTGCTTTTTAATTGATAACTTGACTTGTGTATTGTGGATTTTTGTCGTTTTTGGTCTTGTTTTGTTTAGATAAATATTTCCTATTTTTCTAAACCTGTGTTGTGTCATTTGGTAGTGTTTTCACTAAGTTACTGTGTGTGTTGGTACAAATACTTTACAACTAGCACTCTGAAGTTAAGCCTACTGCTCGTGCCAAGCTACCAAGGAGGTGAGAAGGGGATTAGCTGAGGGTGATTCTCTTTTACCCTGACTAGAGTGAGGGTCCTTGCTTGGACAGGGGGTAACCTGACTGCCAACCAAAGACCCTATTTCCAACAAGTGTTTACTATAATGACATTTTTCCTAGAGTGTTTCTTATATTATTTTTAGTTTTTGCTGCATTTTGTCATTCATGCAAAATCTATGCAAATGAATGCAAAATAAAAAATTGAACTGATGTAAGAGAAAAGGTTAACAGTAGTCACATGCTCTATTTGGTACAAAAGAGCCCAGACAAGCTGTGTTACTACTGGCCGACAATGCTTTTTGAATGCATTCTCTCATATCAGACCCTTCCACAGTCTTCGCTGTTAATCCTGGATATGTTCGGTCCTGTTGACGGAAAAGAAGATTGATGGGTTCCATGTCGTTCCTGCAGAAAATTCAGATCTGCAGGTCAATGGAAACTAACTCTGTTCATAAACAACAAATTCACATATAGACACTTGAAAAAATTGGAACTTAGAGCACCTAACTTCCTACTCTTAAAACACCAATTTATATGCATGCTCAAAATGTACTCACCTTCTACAACTGGATCTCCACTGCACTGCCCAACTACATCCTTCTAAGAAACACTACCAGAGCAACCCCAAGAAGAAGACCGCTTGGCTTAATGGCATAATCAGAAAAGTTAAAATGCATACCAACATCCAATGACTCCAGTGGAGGAAAACAAGGTATCAAAATAATAGGTTCCTAACACAATGTTATAATGAGCCTACAAATTAGCCATTAGACCCAGAAAAACAAAGCATTACACCACAAGCATAATTAATGCTAACTGCCCATCAAAAGAACTCCACAGGATTCTAATAGAATTCTAGAATTCAGAGTACCAAAATGCATAGACTCTACAATTGCCTACCTTCTATGACAAACTCTCCACGAAACTGGTCCCTCATACAGAAAAACTAGAATAATACCTCAAAGACAGAATAGGCAGCACTTATGTTAGGCGCCATTGTGAGAATAGAAAAGACTAATCTCTCACAACCTGCAGCACCATCTCCTAAAAACAATTATATGATATTATCAATTCAAGCTCATAATGACGACCACCTTCAGATCCAGCTCCCCCCACAAAAAAGTCAAATAAATCTTTCTCACACCCTGTGTAGGGCACGTAGATTGATGCCTATCAAGCAAGTCCTTGAAATTAGAATCTTCACCACCAAACTGAAAATCTCTTACATTACACCACACCTCAAGAGGAAAAATCTAGACCCATCCAAATCCACCAACTAAAGGCCAATCTCCAACAGGCGATTCCAAGTAAAACTATTTCAAAGAGCAATTTTTACTCACCTCTCTAATTTTACTGAGGTAAACATATTGTTAACATCGATAATCTGGATTCAAACCAGGTAGAAACAACCAGCCTTCATATCCATTTGGGAAGCTCTAAAACTCACAGCAGACAAGAAATTAGTGCCTGTCATACCGACTCTGGGTTTATTAGCTGCAATTGATAGTGTACATCACCTGATTCATCTACACATAGTCCATAATCTCAGAAGAAAAGAAAACCTTCAAACTGGGCTTGCCTTGTGCATCAAATATTTACAAAGGTTGGTTTTCCTGCCACCTTTTGTGTCCACACCTCATTCCCAACATTGCGGCATCTCTCAACGTTCAATCATCACTTCTCTCTGATTCAACACCTATCTGACTCACCTGAACAGATCATTCAATCTTGCATATTGCAACTATGTAGACAATATGCAAATAATAAAACAAAACGGATGGCCTAAAACAAATCTACAAGTCAAGACTTGGCGATTGTCTCTGTTCCTTAGATGCACGGATGAAGACTAAACGCCAAAAGCTCAACAGTGAAAAGGTAGCTCATGCTAGGGACAATGGCACAAACACCAGTCTACTGACATATGACCCAAGGAACTTGATGCCCTGTCAGCTAGGTGAAGAGAACTGAAAAAAAGAGGTGTAACAATGGACTCAGAACCAGCCTGGGTGAAATTTCCACTATGTGGGTTGAAACTTACACAATTTTTGGTAGATACTGTTTCTGGTGCCTGTGTTCTTTGTATAATTACACATAATTTCTTGTGATTTTTTCCAAAATGTTACTTAGTTATGCAGAATCCAATTAAGTAAATGCTGCACATTCCTATGGACTTTTCCTGATCTGACATGCCAATGAGGGCACAAGTGGCACCTTCTACACAATCAAAATACTGAGAGGTATCTTCCCGTAGCTCAGGTTCCAACAAAACCTACCACCTCTCCTCACTTCCATGCTTTACAAGTTTGACTTTGCCTATAGCATATGCCTTGGTGCCCCCTGTTTCTTACTGTCCAAATCTTAACTGCAAGTCCACTCCACCCTGGTCCCCTAATGAAGCTAGAGAACATATGACACCAGTTGTGCAAACCATTCACTGGCTACTTAAAGCTGGACATCGAATGTTCAAAGCCCTTTGCATCATGTACAGAGCTTCCCAAGGAAAAAATAAAATATATCTCCAAATTAAATATAAACAATTCAACCAACATAGGTCACTCTACTCCAGACTAACCCCACAGATCGTCATTCCAACTTAATTAAAACATCCATAGAAGACTCTGCTCTCTTAGTACAAGCCACCAAGCTCTGCAATTCATTGCTCTGCAAGATCAATCAATCAATCAATCAATTATATTTATACAGCGCGCTACTCACCCGTGAGGGTATCAAGGCGCTAGGGGGTGGGGATTACTGCTGCTCGAAGAGCCAGGTCTTGAGCTGCCTCCGGAAGGCGAGGTGGTCCTGGGTGGTCCTGAGGTGGGCGGGGAGGGAGTTCCATGTCTTGGCCGCCAGGTAGGAGAAGATTTTCCCACCTACAGTGGTACGGCGGATGCGAGGGACGGCGGCGAGTGCGAGGCTGGTGGAACGAAGTTGACGGGTGGGCGTGTAGAAGCTGAGGTGACGGTTGAGGTATTCGGGGCCCTTGTTGTGTAGGGCTTTGTGTGCATGGGTGAGGAGTCTGAAGGTGATTCTTTAGTTGACGGGTAGCCAGTGCAGGTGTCTCAGGTGGGCGGAGATGTGGCTGTGGCGGGGTATGTCGAGGATGAGGCGTGCAGAGGCGTTTTGTATTCGCTGAAGACGTTTCTGGAGTTTTGCGGTGGTTCCTGCATATAGGGTGTTTCCGTAGTCTAGGCGGCTTGTGACGAGGGCGTGGGTCACAGTTTTTCTGGTGTCGGCGGGGATCCAGCAGAAGATTTTTCGGAGAATGCGGAGAGTGAGGAAGCAGGAAGACGAGACGCCGTTGACTTGTTTGGTCATGGTGAGAAGCGGGTCCAGGATGAATCCGAGGTTGCGTGCGTGGTCTGAGGGGGTTGGTGCGGTGCCCAGGGTCGTGGGCCACCAAGAATTGTCCCAGGCGGACGGGGTGTATCCGAGGATGAAGACTTCCGTTTTGTCTGAGTTCAGCTTCAGACGACTGAGTTTCATCCATTCTGCGACGTCTTTCATCCCATCCTGCAGGTTGGTCTTGGCGGTGGTTGGGTCCTTGGTGAGGGAAAGTATCAGCTGGGTGTCGTCTGCGTAGGAGATGATGTTGATGTTGTGTTTGAGTGCGATGTCGGCGAGGGTGCTCATGTAGACATTGAAGAGAGTCAGGCTGAGCGAGGAGCCCTGTGGGACGCCGCAGATGATCTCAGTGGGATCCGAGCGGAACGGCGGGAGGTAGACTCTTTTGGAGCGGTTAGAGAGAAAAGAGGCGATCCAGTCCAGGGCCTATCCTTGGATACCGGTGGAGCGGAGGCGGGATATTAGGGTGCGGTGGCAGACAGTGTCGAAGGCAGCCGGGAGGTCGAGGAGGATGAGGGCAGCTGTTGCTCCGTTGTCCAGCAGAGTTCTGATGTCATCGGTGACTGCGATGAGGGCGGTTTCCGTGCTGTGGTTGGCACGGAATCCGGACTGGGAGGGGTCGAGCAGGTTGTTGTCTTCGAGGAAGTTGGTCAGTTGCTTGTTGACGGCCTTCTCGATGACTTTGGCCGGAAAGGGGAGGATCGTGATGGGGCGGAAGTTCTTCTGGTCGCTGGGGTCCGCTGTGTGTTTCTTCAGGAGAGCGTTGACTTCCGCGTGCTTCCAGCTCTCGGGGAAGGTGACAGATGCAAATGAGCTGTTGATGATGGTCTGGAGATGGGGGGCGATGATGTCGTCGGCTTTATTGAAGATGTAATGAGGGCAAGGGTCCGAGGGGGCACCGGAGTGGATGGTGTTCATGGTAGTTTTGGTCTCTTCGGCGCTGATGTGTGTCCAGGCGTTGAGGGTGATGGCTGGGGCTGTGGGTTCTGTGGTGGTCGGCTGGGTCTGTGGACCGAAGCTGTCGTGTAGGTTGGTGATCTTTCGATGGAAGAAGGTAGCGAGGGAGTTGCAGAGTTCTTGTGAGGGTGTGATGGAGTTGGAGCTGGCGTTGGGATTGGAGAGCTCTTTGACGATGTTGAAGAATTCTTTGCTGTTGTGAGTGTTCTTGTCCAGTCTTTCTTTGAAGGATGCTCTTTTGGTGGCGCGGATCAGCTGGTGGTGTTCGCGGGTGGCGATTTTGAGGGCTGACATGCTTTCTACGGTGTGATCTTTGCGCCAGGTTTTCTCGAGGGTACGGCAGTTTTTTTTTAATTCTTTGAGGGCGTCTGTGAACCATTGAGGTTTCCTGGTGTTGGTCTGTCTTGGGAGGCGTCTGAGGGGTGCGAGGTTGTCAGCGCAGTTGGTGATCCACTGTGTGAGGCTGAGGGCTGCGTTGTTGGCGTCGGAGTTGAAGGTAGGTTGGTTGTGGTTGAGAGTGGAGAGTAGCTGTTCTGTGGAGATTTTGTTTCAAGGTCTGCGTGAGATGGGTTGTGTGTGAAGGTTGAGAGTCTTGCGTCTGAAGGTAAAGTGGACACATATGTGGTCAGTCCAGTGTATTTCAGAGGAGTGGCTGAAGAATATGTGGTTGCTGGCGGAGAAGATGGGGTCGAGCGTGTGTCCGGCGATGTGGGTAGGGTGTTCACCAGTTGCTTGAGACCAAGGTTGGCGAGGTTGGCGAGCAGGGTGGTGGTGTTGGTGTCGTTGTTCTGCTCCAGGTGGAAGTTAAGGTCTCCGAGGAGGATGTAGTCTGGCGAGGCTAGGGCGTGTGGGGAGATGAAGTCTGTGATGGATTCGCTGAAGAGGGCGCGTGGTCCAGGGGGCTGTAGATGAGAGTTCCTCTGAGGGTGGTCCTGGGGTCGGTGTGGATCTGGAAGTGCACGTGTTCGGCGGCGAGGGGGTGTCTTCGGTGGAGGTAGTGACGTTGATGGAGTTCTTGAATATGATGGCGATTCCTCCTCCGACTTGGTTGGTGCGGTCTCTCCTGGCGATCTTGTAGCCGTCGGGGATGGCTATGGCGATGTCGGGGCCGAGGAGGCATTTATCCAGGTCTAAGTGATGAAGGCGGCATCCGGTGCGGTAGAGTCCAGTAGGTCCCATAGTTCAATGGCGTGCTTGTGGACGGAGCATGCATTGATAAGGATGCATTTGAGGTGGTTATTGGCGCGTGGGCTGGCGGGCGGGGTGCAGTCGTGGTGGAAGGTATGCTTGCAGGTAAGACATGCGAAGGGTCCATGAGTGCGTTTCGGGCTGGCTTGGAAGCAGGTTGTAGAACGTCCCGGGTTGAGTGCGTGGAGGGAGTGGGGTCGCAGCGGCGCTGTGGGGTTTCGAAGTGCTGGGGGCCAGGGGTCATGGCGCTGGGCGCGGTCCAGGCACGGTCGGGCGCAGACGGGCTTGCCTTTGGCGCACCTTCGGCGTGCCAGAGGCGCGGCAGCACAGCAGCTGCCATAAGGGGGAGGAGGGGTCAGCTGGGGACGGGAGGCGGAGGGTGACTAATGGGAGCAGGGGAGGGTGGGGCCACACGGGGGCGGCGGTGGGAAAGCAGAGGGCGGGGGGCAGAGGGGTCAGAAAGAAGGAAAAGAAGAGAAAGAAGGGAAAGTGTTAAAAAATGGAAAATCCACAGGAGATAGAGGTGAAAAACGAGGAGCAAGGACAGGGGGAGAGCAGAGGAAAAACGAAGAAGAATGGATGAGGGAGAGAGCAGAGGCAGGCGAGGAAAAATGGACGAGGGAGAGAGCAGAACAGGAAGAAGAAAAATGGACGAGGCAGAGATCAGCGGAAAACGAAGAGGAATGGACAAGGGGGAGAGCAGAGAAGGAAGAGGAAAATGGACGAGGGAGAGAGCAGTGGAAAACGAAGAGGAATGGACAAGGGGGAGAGCAGAGAAGGAAGAGGAAAATGGACGAGGGAGAGAGCAGCGGAAAACGGAGGTAAATGGACAGTACAGAAAAACTAAGGAAGATGGACAACACAGGAAGAGCAGAAAACGAGGGAAAGATGGACAGTACAGATAGCGGAGGAGGATGGACAACGCAGGAACAGCAGAAGACGAAGGAAAATGGATAGTACAGGAAACGAAGGAAGATGGACAACAGAGGAGGAGCAGAAAACGAGGGGTAAATGGACAGTAAATGGACAGTACAGAAAACGAGGGAAGATGGACAGCACAGGAAGAGCAGAAAACGAAGGAAAATGAACAGTACAAGGAACGGCAGAACACGAAGGAAAGTGGACAGTACAAGGAACAGCAGAAAAACAGAGGAAAATGGACAGTGCAAGGAACAGCAGAACACGAAGGAAAATGGACGAGACAGAGGACCGCAGAAGATCGAAGGGAAATGGACAGAGACAGAAGACAGCAGAGGAACGAAGAAAATTTGGAAGAGAGAGAGCTTAGAAGACAGAAGAGAATAACGAGGGGCTGGACAGGGGGGAGCGCAGGGAGTACTTACGGTCTACTGGAGGTGGCAGGAGCCTGGGCAGGTGGAGCTGCAGCGGCGGGGGAAGCGACCTACCCTAGATCCAAAGCATCCCATAGCATTTAGAGTTCAGATGAGAGGTGAAAACACAAGGGCATATTTACAAGCCCCTTGCACCCCTAAGCGCCACCATAGTATCATTTGATTTACACTACGGCGGTGCTAAACTGGCCCTCACCTTGTGCAATATTTACAAAGCATCACTTTGTAAACCACAATGTGCCAGGTATAATGTTTACAAGGAGGGTGTTCCCCCACAGGGAGGCCCAAAAAATGGTGCAGTGAAATTTACAATATTTTACTGCGCCATTCCAGCATTATTTTTTTATGACGCTAGAATGGTGCATTGAAATTTACTAGCGTCATTTTTTAATGCCTGCCTAGGGCAGACGTTAAGGTGATGCTGGGCTATTTTCTATGGGCCTCCCCGAGCTTTGCTGGCCTAGCGTCAAAATGTTTAAAGTTACTCCAGAAAAGTGCCACAATAGCGTAAAAAAAGTCTGACGCTATTGTACTAATGTGCACCATGGTGCACTGTATTGTAAATACAGCACTACCATGGTGACGTTAGGGGTGCGCAAGGCGAAGCAAGGAAACTGGCGCATGGGAGCCGATGTGCCAGTTCCATGTAAATATGCCCCATATTTTCTTAAAGAAGCGTATGCAACAGTGTGAATCAGCACACCATACAAAACAGGACAGACATGGGCACTTAGTCGAAATTGAGGAGCTCTACCAAACATAATGTCACAATGAACTCTAAATATGGATGAAATGTATAACTCATTCCAAAAACGTAATCTTCAAAATGATGCGTGCCGGAGCCCAAAGTTTTGTTTGTAAGCCTGCGGTCCACCCTATAGAATGTCAGTCAGAGTGCCGAATACCAAGGCTGTTTAGCATTAATTCCATCTCAAGCGCATTTCATACCCCACCAGACACTGCCTGCTGCTTTACCTTACTCTTTCGGGTTCTTTTTCTCCACTGTTTTCTTTTTTTGCCACCATCAAAATAGCCCGATCAGCAGCGAAGACAAAATGAGGTGGGGGGAGCTGACGATCTTCAAATGCAGAATGAGCCTGGTCATCGGTGACACCAGCTGTACGGCCATGAATGTGGCTCAGAGGAGTCAGATCTATCCCTATGAACTATAACACTGGAGGTGGTCAGCCTCCAATGGCTAGCAGGCAAAAGCTAAGCACCCAAAGACCACACTTGATTCAGATGAGGCTCAATATTTCTTAATGTATGGCTCTTTCCCAGATGACTTCAGAGAGTTTTTTGGGGTTTGGTTGGGTATATGTTAATGTTTGGGTGACAGATGTTTCTGGAAAGGAAGCATGGTGATCGGAGTAGATTGGGGATTAGAGTTTGAGTATCCCACTATTACTAGTGATACATCTTCACAACTCTTTCCCACTGGTAGTCGCTAAGGTCCATAAAGATGGGCAATGTCATTTTGTATTATTGGAATGGACCCTGAAGAGGGCAGGCAATTGGACTTCCTGCCAGATGATCTCTGAGTAGCTATTGTATCTACTATTCTCATGCTCAACAAACCCCAAAGGACCTGTAGGCCTATCTGTGTGCTTAACGTTGAGATTATACTTTTAACCAAAATCCTAGCCACTATACCAGCTCATGTTATCAACAGCATTAGCCAAGATACATGAAATGGAAGGCTCATCAGCGTTACTCTTAATAGACTTGGATAAAGGCCTTTGATACTGTGCTCTATCAGTCCATGCTTCATGTGCTTCAGAAAACTAACAGCTACCCTAGGCTCATAGCCTCTGTAGTAGCTCAAAATGATACCCTGAAGGCGCAGGTGAGGGTAAACAGGATGCTTTCCTTCCACTTCAACATTAAACATGGCACCTGCAAAGGATGTCCTTTCTCCCCTTCTCTTTGCCCTAATGTTAAAAACTGGGTTATTGGTAGGGGTGGGCAGAGCTCACGGAGTTCCACGGATTTGGCTAAACACTCAGTGGAATTCAGCAGAGTTCTGTGTGTGGTGGAGTTCTGCCTGCCCTACCACCCTGGCCTGAAAGCACCCGATCTCGGAAGAGATGACAGCCTGACCCTGCTTAGTACTTCCGAGATCGGATACATTCAGGCTATGGTGGTATGCCATAGGCCCACTGGCCTGGAGCCTGCTGCTCTCCACACCTGCACACTTTCCTTCATCAACTGCCGTCCTTCACAACAGAGGGCCAAGAACAACCCCTACCTTGATCCTGCCTTCCAATCACTTCCTCTGCACTTACACATAGCCTCGGATCACCCTTTCTTCAGGGATCGACACTAGCATCAGCAAACCAGCTCACCACCAGCAGCCTGGTATTTTCACAAAGTGCTCAGCTTGGATTGCCACTGGGCTCTAAGGCACTCTCTCAGGCTATACACATCTCTATGTGGCAGGGGCTGCATGTCTACCACTCAGCAGCTGATGCTCACCCGGTTTCCAGCTCTCCTTGCTGGCCTCAGCACCATGCCCTATAACACCACTTCCTTTCTGAGGCACTGTGGGGAGACAGGTTCTTTTCAAGTAGAGCTGTGGCTGAACGTTTCCTTTTTCCAAGCACAGACCCACCTCATATCCAAATACTGTCCATGCGCAGTGACGGCCCCCTTGTCCACATAGAAAAGAAAGCAAAATAAAGGTCTTACCTGGGTCCATAGTCCCCATTGCCAGTGGCCTTGCTCTCTGCCACCCTCTGCCCCCTGATTCCAGGCTGCTGAGGACAGTGAAATGAAAGAAGACTGGATCCAGAGCTGGCACCGTCGCAGCTCTTTAGCAGCAGCTTGCTGCAGCTTCACGCCTAGGTTTGGGCTGAGTGCACACTGCAGCCCAGCTGTGGTCCATAGAGTGCAAGTGCAGATTTTCTGTAATTGCCCTGTGTGGCCAATAACTGGGCTACAGTGCGCAAGCCGGTGAGCCCTGCTCCACTGCCGGGAAAGGGGAGTTTTGGGAAAAAACTCAGTTAACTTCGCTAGCAGAGAGGAGATCACTGCCCACCCCTAGTTGTTGGTTGACTGGGTGTGAGCCCTGGTCGAGCAGCAACCATAATCATAGTCAGGGTAGTGTCAGGCAAATCCTCAATTAACCCTTCGGTAGCTTGGCACAGAGCCGTCAGGCTTAAATTAGAGGCAATGTATAAAGTATTTGTGAAACACTTCAAACAGTAAAACAGTGGAAACACTAAGCAAAAAGAAACCACACCTGGTTTGAAAAATAGAACTTTAATTAAAAAAAGAAACATGACCAAAACAACAAAAATCTAATTAGCAGAACTTGAGTAATGAATTATTAAAGAATAAACTGTGAAATAGTGCTTAGAAGCAAATATCGTCAACCGGGGATATCTGGTTGCGCCGGACCAGTAGAAAGTTGAAAGTTCATGCTCACTGCAATGGGGCATGGGCCAGCTAAAGGAACCCCACTGGGCCAGCTTAACCAAAGTACCTTGATTCTGGCAGCAGCGTTGCATCGGTTCCAAACCACACTTTTGAGGAGATGCGTTGATTTTCCCCACATAGTTGAGATGCATCAATATTCCCCATGCAGCACTGATAATGCATCAATGCCAAGATGCGGTGGAGTTCGAGTGTGGGATCCGGTTACGTCAACCTTGAGGAGATGCATCGAGTTCATACAGCACAGTGGCAGTGATGCAGAAAGTTGTTGTGATCGTCAAGGTTGTCGTCAATGGAAACACAGGGACCTTTCTTCAAAGAAAGCACTGCAGTGTCGGTTCTGAAGGCTCTTTTTCATGCAACAGTGGCAATACGTTGGTTCTCCCCACGCAATGGCAGAGATGCGTCAGTTCGGCACACACAGCATAGGATGTGTCAGTTTCACCGGAGCAAACACCTTAGGTCCACTTCCAAGGGCCCAGGATGGGATGGAAAAACTTGGCAGGACAGACTCACAAATGTCAGAGTTCAAGTGCAGGAGTAGGGTGGTTGGAAGTCTGTTATGTTTCTGAGACTTCAGATTAGGAGGATAGATAATTAGTCTTTGGAGTCACTCTGGGTTCCTGGTTGTGGAGATGCAGGTCCAGTCCTTCTCACTTCCATGGAAGAGGTCAGCAAGTAAGCACAGCAAAGCAAGAGTCCAGCAGAGACCAGCAAAGAGGCAGCCCTTGTAGCAGCACAGCAGCTCTTCTTTCCAGGCAGAATATCCACAGTTCCAGAAGTGCACTGAAGTTGTGGTGTCAGCAGTCAAGTACTATTACCCAGTTTGGCCTTTGAAGTTGGGGAGACCTCAATTACATGCCTTTGATGGTCCTGCACTCCATGCCCTGGCTCCAGACTCACTACAGAAGGATATGCAGCCCTTTGTATGGGGACTGGATGTAGCCTACTAAGGTGTGGTTGAGGCTGGGCCCAGCTCCTCCCTCCAATCCTGCCCAGGATGACCCATCAAGCCGCACCTAAGCTTCCATTGTGTGTGGCTGTCTAGAGGGAATACACAAAGCCCAGCATTCACCCACCCCAGACAAGTGATCATAGAAGAAACAGCCTTTACCACAATGACTAAACCATGCACTGCAGTTACTTGCATCTGGGAGAGATAAACCTTTCGAGTTTGTTGTCCCTGGAAACAACTTTTAAAATCACAACTTATGTTGAAGTTGGATTTTAAATTGTAGATCTGAAAATGCCACTTTTAGAAGTTCCTCAATTTAGCCTTTTGGTCCCTGCTACCTGTCTATGAACGGCTATTTAGCATAACAATGCATGCCTTTACTACGCACCTGTTACTCCGCTGTCTTTACAACAAATACATCTTTACCACACATTCTTTTATCATGCATGTCATTACAATGAAGTGACTAGCAGTATCATAGCAAGTGTACTGAGGGCGCTAATGAAAGAAAAGAAAATAGGCCCCCATGCCCTGGTCTGATATCAAAAACAGATATAATTAGGGTGCAGTGGGCCCCTAATAACCTTGCTTCACTACTGCTAGTTATGCCCCCTTTGATTAGGCTCACCCTACCGAGGTCAGACCAAGCAGAAGTTTAAGGGCTTGGGACCCTGCAGAAGTGTAGACCCCAAAAGCCAGCAGGAGCATTTCAGAGCATGATCTGTCCTTTAGCATATCTCACCAGAACCTCTGAGCCTAAGGGCCATATTTATACTCCGTTTGCGCCGAAATTGCGTCGTTTTTTTTGACGCAATTTCGACGCAAAACTAACGCCAACTAACGCCATATTTATACTATGGCGTTAGAGGCGAATAGCGCCAAAGTTCCCGGAATGTGCGTCATTTTTTAGCGTGAACCCCTTCCTTGCGTTAATGATATGCAAGGGAGGCGTTCCCGTCTAAAAAATGACTCCCAGGCCTTTACGTGGTATTTATACTCCCGGGCAAAAGAGACGCCCGGGAGTTGGCGTGGCTAAAAACGGCGCATTTGCGCCACTTTTTAACGCCTGCTCAGGGCAGGCGTTAAGGGGCCTGTGGGCTCAAAATGAGCCCACAGGTGCCCTCCCATGCCCCCAGGGACCCCCCCTGCCACCCTTGCCCACCCCAGGAGGACCCCCAAGGATGGAGGGACCCACCCCAGGGACATTCAGGTAAGTTCAGGTAAGTATAATTTTTTATTTTTTATATTTTTTTTTGGTGGCATAGGGGGGCCTTATTTGTGCCCCCCTACATGCCACTATGCCCAATGACCATGCCCAGGGGACAGAAGTCCCCTGGGCATGGCCATTGGGCAAGGGGGCATGACTCCTATCTTTACAATGATAGGAGTCATGTTGATGGGGGATGGGCGTCGTTAAAAAATGGCGCAAGTCGGGTTAAGACGATTTTTTCGACGTAACCTGACTTGCCCCATTTTAAGACGCCCATGCGCCATTTTCCCCCTACGCCGGCGCTGTCTGGTCTACGTGGTTTTTTCCCACGCAAACCAGGCAGCGCCGGTCTGATTGCGCCGTCTAACGCCATTCCATAAATACGGCGCCCGCTTGGCGCTTCAGAATGGCGTTAGACGGCGCAAAACTTTTTGACGCTAAACTGCGTTAGCGCAGTTTAGCGTCAAAAAGTATAAATATGGGCCTGAGTGCTGTAAAGCACCTGAAATATCTGACCTCTGGGGCTTGCACCTGCAGATCCCAAAGCCTGTGGCCCTGCACCACTGTTGACCGTAATTTACTTTGGTGCGCTGCAGGGTGGGGAGGGGAAATAATTGTTTTATTGTGGTGCTGAGGTGGAAATGTGAGGATAAACAGAAAATCTTTGGGAGATAAAAATGGCTAGAGGTGGGCAGACGATGCTCAAAATATATATTTGGAAAACGCAACATATGGAAAGGCAGTATTGGCGTGTGATAATCTTTAATACTAAGAAATACAATTTTGTCTCAATATACCTTGCAGAATAAATAAATTTAAAGGGCATCAAGATGTCACCAGAACTGTAACTAGCTTTTGAAATTACTGCTTAGAATATGGTAAATTGTAGCATTTGCCTCCTCTTGCCTCTTCCACTCAAAGTGAACGTCAGCAGGTTTGACATGGTATGGGTCAGAGACAGCTCTCAGCTCACTTGCCACATGATGTCCAAACTGTTTTCCAAATAATTTTCTGGTGAACTCCCTTTAATCCAGCATCAGATAATAAGTAAGGTGGAGAGAAAATGTACTTTCGGTGTCAGACATCAATCAAATTCTCAACTCCTTGCTGACAAATGGTGTGATCACCTAGCTTAATCAGTTGATCTGTTAATTAGTTAGGCTATAGATGTAGTGTAGTCTGAAAAATACATTTACTGTCCTTTCGGTCAAATAGTCAGATATGTGCAAATTATGACTATGACACAGCTGTACTGTTTGCAGCTTGATCTAATTCTGTATGGTTTGTGAGATCTCAGCTACAGTGTGCCATTGCGAAGCAAGATAGTTCAAGATCTGCTGCTTAACGCTAACACTAGAACTAGAAACAATTGTGAAATTTGATGCCTGTAACATTAAGTGGTTTGAACAATAGCTGTATGATGGCCAACTCAGCTGTCGTATCTACAAGCAGGGTTGTTGGGTCTCTGTAATCTGTGGGATAGTTCTGACATTTGCGGCCTGAATGTTTAAGTTATTCTTTACCACATTGCATCAGGTATTTGGTAAGGTGAACCAACCCCTTAAAGGTTTTTTTTAAATAAATAAGTTTGTATTGTTTTGTGCATTAAAAAAACTGTCCGGTAACCTATAAACCAGCATGCTCCCAGGATGCTGCCAGGTGAATATAGTTAGTAAATCTATCTTCTGTAGGCTTGATTCACAAAAATGGACGTTTGAATGAGTTTACAGTTTGTGGTAAGTTTACTACTTTCAGTATTCACAAACTCTGAGTGTAATCATAATATAAAAGTCTCCATCCCAGAGTAATGCAATTGGCTTACTCTTATGTGGGTGGGCCACCGCTCCCTAAGCCCTTCCTTGACCCTCCCTATATACCTCTTACACCTCCCTGTTACCATACCCTTTAGTTGTAAATCTGTTGCGTTTCCCACACACTCCTCTGGGTCCTTCCCACATTTACTATTAAAATCTATAATTACATGTGTAGCTACTCCACAGTCGGGGCACAGAACTCCACACATATAAGTATAGGCAAAACTTACATTTTGTAGTACGTTTTGCAGTAACACAAAACTTACTAAGTGTAGTTTGAGAATCAGTCCCTATATGTTTAGTGG
The DNA here is from genome assembly GCF_031143425.1 of Pleurodeles waltl. Classification (NCBI taxonomy): domain Eukaryota; kingdom Metazoa; phylum Chordata; class Amphibia; order Caudata; family Salamandridae; genus Pleurodeles; species Pleurodeles waltl. The sequence continues at coordinate 224,152,456 of NC_090450.1, read as the reverse complement.
CACTTAAAATAACTCTCAAGCACACTCAATTATAAATCAAAATGTTTGCCGCTTCATAGCCTTATAATTGTTATCGCTATTAACATTTGAAAATGGCCCTACCAATGGCTCCAGATTTCGTAGTATTTTTTTCAAGGACAATGATGGGCTTTCTAAATTGGTTCCTCCATACATGAGCATATGTCTATGGCCTTCAGTCAATCTTCCTTTAAGGGTCCTCGTTCTGATTTCCAGAATTTCGCTATGTCCCTCTCACATAGCAAAGGCCTCCCCCTCTTGTGCCTTTTTCCAGAATTCCCAATAATATTTTTTGAGGTTGCATGATTGTTTTGGTGATATATTTCCAGTATATTTGGATGACATGGCAATTTCAGATGATTTGGAAAACAAATACCCTCAATCTTAGTAGCTTCTGTAACAAAAGGTGGATTCTGCCTTGCCCATATTCATCAGCTCAACTGGGGTGTAGTACATCCTATGTAAGTAGTTACATTTAAACTGCGATAATCTGCCTGATACTGCCAGAGTTTGTGGGGGCATTAGTACCTCCCTCCAGTCTACCTCATTAAGGTGGCTGTAGGAGGCTGGACTGGCTTGTAGTGAGTACCAAGGGGTACTTACACCTTGCACCAGGCCCAGGTATCCCTTATTAGTGTAGAAGGGTGTCTAGCAGCTTAGGCTGATAGAAAAGGTAGCTTAGCAGAGCAGCTTAGGATGAACTAGGAGACGAGTGAAGCTCCTACAGTACCACTAGTGTCATATGCACAATATCATAAGAAAACACAATACACAGATATACTAAAAATAAAGGTACTTTATTTTTATGACAATATGCCAAAGTATCTCAGTGAGTACCCTCAGTATGAGGATAGCAAATATACACAAGATATATGTACACAATACCAAAATATGCAGTAATAGCAATAGAAAACAGTGCAAACAATGTATAGTCACAATAAAATGCAATGGGGGCACATAGGGATAGGGGCAACACAAACCATATACTCTAGAAGTGGAATGCGAACCACGAATGGACCCCAAACCTATGTGACCTCGTAGAGGGTCGCAGGGACTGTGAGAAAACAGTGAGGGTTAGAAAAATAGCCCACCCCAAGACCCTGAAAAGTGGGTGCAAAGTGCACCTAAGTTCCCCAAAGAGCACAGAAGTCGTGATAGGGGAATTCTGCAGAAAAGACCAATACCAGCAATGCAACAATGATGGATTTCCAGCCGAGAGTACCTGTGGAACAAGGGGACCAAGTCAAAAAGTCACGATCAAGTCGGGAGTGGGCAGATGCCCAGGAAATGCCAGCTGTGGGTGCAAAGAAGCTGCCACCGGATGGTAGAAGCTGTGGATTCTGCAAGAACGACAAGGGCTATAAACTTCCCCTTTGGAGGATGGATGTCCCACGTCATGAAGAGTCGTGCAGAGGTGTTTTCGTGCAGAAAGACCGCCAACAAGCCTTGCTAGCTGCAAAGATTGCGGTTAGGGTTTTTGGATGCTGCTGTGGCCCAGGAGAGATCAGGATGTCACCAATTATGTGAGGAGACAGAGGGAGCGTCCAGCAAGACAAAGAGCCCACTCATAAGCAAACAGCACCTGCAGAAGTGCCAGAACAGGCACTTCGAAGTGGAGTGAACCAGAGCTCACCCGAAGTTGCACAAGAGGGTCCCACGACGCTGGAGGACAACTTTGGAGCTTGTGCAATGCAGGTTAGAGTGCCAGGGACCCAGGCTTGGCTGTGCACAAAGGAAATCCTCGAAGAGTGCACAGGAGCCGGAGTAGCTGCAAAAGACGCGGTTCCCAGCAATGCAGTCTAGCGTGGGGAGGCAAGGACTTACCTCCACCAAACTTGGACTGAAGAGTCACTGGACTGTGGGAGTCACTTGGACAGAGTTGCTGAGTTCAAGGGACCTTGCTTGTCGTGCTGAGAGGAGACCCAGAGGACCGGTGATGCAGTTCTTTGGTACCTGCGGTTGCAGGGGGAAGATTCTGTCGACCCACGGGAGATTTCTTCGGAGCTTCTAGTGCAGAGAGGAGGCAGACTACCCCCACAGCAATCACCACCAGGAAAACAGTCGAGAAGGCGGCAGGATCAGCGTTACAAGGTCGCAGTAGTCGTCTTTGATACTTTGTTGCAGTTTTGCAGGCGTCCAGCGCGGTCAGCAGTCGATTCCTTGGCAGAAGGTGAAGAGAGAGATGCAGAGGAACTCTGATGAGCTCTTGCATTCGTTATCTAAGGAATTCCCCAAAGCAGAGACCCTAAATAGCCAGAAAAGGAGGTTTGGCTACCTAGGAGAGAGGATGGGCTAGCAACACCTGAAGGAGCCTATCAGAAGGAGTCTCTGACGTCACCTGCTGGCACTGGCCACTCAGAGCAGTCCAGTGTCCCAGCAGCACCTCTGTTTCCAAGATGGCAGAGGTCTGGAGCACACTGGAGGAGCTCTGGGCACCTCCCAGGGGAGGTGCAGGTCAGGGGAGTGGTCACTCCCCTTTCCTTTGTCCAGTTTCGCGCCAGAGCAGGGCTGAGGGATCCCTGAACCGGTGCAGACTGGCTTATGCAGAGATGGGCACCATCTGTGCCCATCAAAGCATTTCCAGATGCTGGGGGAGGCTACTCCTCCCCAGCCCTGACACCTTTTTCCAAAGGGAGAGGGTGTAACACCCTCTTTCTGAGGAAGTCCTTTGTTCTGCCTTCCTGGGCCAAGCCTGGCTGGACCCCAGGAGGGCAGAAACCTGTCTGAGCGGTTGGCAGCAGCAGCAGCTGCAGTGAAACCCCGGGAAAGGAAGTTTGGCAGTACCCGGGTCTGAGCTAGAGACTCAGGGGATCATGGAATTGTCTCCCCAATGCCAGAATGGCATTGGGGTGAGAATTCCATGATCCTAGACAAGTTAAATGGCCATGTTCGGAGTTACCATTGTGACGCTATACATATGTCGTGACATATGTATAGTGCACACGTGTAATGGTGTCCCCGCACTCACAAAGTCCGGGGAATTTGCCCTGAACAATGTGGGAGCACCTTGGCTAGTGCCAGGGTGCCCACACACTAAGTAACTTAGCACCCAACCTTTACCAGGTAAAGGTTAGACATATTGGTGACTTATAAGTTACTTAAGTGCAGTGGTAAATGGCTGTGAAATAACGTGGACGTTATTTCACTCAGGCTGCACTGGCAGGCCTGTGTAAGAATTGTCAGATCTCCCTATGGGTGGCACAAGAAATGCTGCAGCCCATATGGATCTCCTGGAACCCCAATACCTTGGGTACCTCAGTACCATATACTAGGGAATTATAAGGGTGTTCCAGTATGCCAATGTAAATTGGTGAAATTGGTCACTAGCCTGTTAGTGACAATTTGGAAAGAAATGAGAGAGCATAACCACTGAGGTTCTGGATAGCAGAGCCTCAGTGAGACAGTTAGTCATAACACAGGTAACACATACAGGGCACACTTATGAGCACTGGGGCCCTGGCTGGCAGGGTCCCAGTGACACATACAACTAAAACAACATATATACAGTGAAATATGGGGGTAACATGCCAGGCAAGATGGTACTTTCCTACACAACTCCCCCCCCCAAACGAAGGACAATAAGACTAGCCATGACCTGATGAGTCTTCATTGTCTAAGTAGAAATATCTGGAGAGTCCATCTGCATTGGAGTGGGTACTCCCAGGTCTATGTTCCACTGTATAGTCCATTCCCTGTAGGGATATGGACCACCTCAACAATTAAGGATTTTCACCTTTCATTTGTTTTAGCCAAAGTAGAGGTTTGTGGTCTGTCTGAACAATGAAGTGAGTGCCAAACAGGTGTGGCCTCAACTTCTTCAGTGCCCAGACCACAGCAAAGGCCTCCCTCTCTATGGCATACCAACGCTTTTCTCTAGGGGTCAAATGATAAAAGCAACAGGTTGATCCTGGCCCTCAGAATTAAGTTGTGATAAGACTGCCCCTACCCCTAATTCAGATGCATCAGTTTGGACAATGAATTCTTTGGAGTAACAGGGGCTTTTCAGGACAGGTGCAGAGCACATGGCCTGCTTCAGCTCCTCAAAAGCTTTCTGACAGTTTGCTGTCCATAATACCTTTTTCGGCATTTTCTTAGATGTGAGGTCATTAAGAGGGGCTGCAATGGAGCCATAGTTCTTTATGAACCTCCTATAGTACCCAGTGAGGCCTAAAAAGGCTCTCACCTGAGTCTGAGCTGTAGGGGGAACCCAATCTATAATAGTTTGGATTTTCCCCTGAAGTGGTGCAATCTGTTCTCCACCTACCAGGTGTCCCTGATAAACCACTTTGCCCTGCCCCTTCTGGCACTTTGAAGCCTTGATGGTGAGGCCTGCCTTTTGCAGGACCTCCAAAACTTTCCATAGGTGGACCAGGTGATCATCCCAGCTGGAGCTAAAGACAACTATATCACCTAGATATGCTGCACTAAAAGCTTCCAGCCCTTGCAGGACTGTATTCACCAACCTTTGAAAAGTGGCAGATGCATTTTTCAATCCAAAAGGCATTACTGTGAATTGGTAATGGCTCCAATGGTTGAAAATGCAGTTTTTGCTTTTGCATCCTCTGATAACTTGATCTGCCAATACCCTGCAGTCAAATCAAAGGTGCTTAGATACTTGGCAGATGCCATTGTATCTATTAGCTCATCTGCCCTGGGTATAGGGTGAGCATCAGTTTTGGTTACCTGGTTGAGACCTCTATAGTCAACACAAAATCTTATTTCCCTTTTACCATCTTTGGAATGAGGTTTTGGTACAAGTACCACAGGAGAAGCCCATGGACTTTCAGAGTGCTCAACCACTCCCAGTTCAAGCATTTTCTGCACCTCTTGTTTTAAGCAGTCTCTGACATGGTCAGGCTGCCTATAGATCTTACTTTTGACAGGCAAGCTGTCTCCAGTATCTATAGTGTGCTCACACCAAGAAGTGGTGCCTGGCACAGTAGAGAAGAGTTCAGAAAACTGACCCAGGAGATTTATGCAGTGGTCTTTCTGCTCAGCAGTAAGACAATCTCCCAGTACTACACCTTCCACTAGAGCATCTTGTTCTGTGGAAGAGAAGAGATCAGGGAGAGGGTCACTCTCTTCTTCCTGTCCCTCATCTGTTGCCATGAGCAGGGTGAGATCAGCCCTGTCATAGTAGGGTTTCAGGCGATTGACATGGAGCACCCTAAGGGGACTCCTGGCAGTGCCTAAGTCAACTAAGTAGGTGACTTCACCTTTTTTCTCAACAATAATGTGGGGTCCACTCCATTTGTCTTGGAGTGCTCTTGGGGCCACAGGCTCCAAGACCCACACTTTCTGCCCTGATTGGTACTGAACCAAAACAGCCTTCTGGTCATGCCATTGCTTTTGGAGCTCTTGGCTGGCCTTTAGGATTTTACTGGCCTTTTTCATGTACTCAGCCATCCTAGATCTTAGGCCAAGTACATAGTCCACTATGTCTTGCTTTGGAGCTCTTAAAGGTTGTTCCCAACCCTCCTTCACAAGTGTTAGAGGACCTCTCACAGGGTGTCCAAATAGGAGTTCAAAGGGACTGAAGCCCACTCCTTTCTGGGGTACCTCCCTGTAAGCAAAAAGGAGGCAAGGTAACAGGACATCCCATCTCCAGTGGAGTTTGTCAGGGAGTCCCATTACCATTCCTTAGAGAGTTTTATTAAACCTCTCAACCAGTCCATTTGTTTGTGGATGATAGGGTGTAGTGAACTTGTATGTCACACCACATTCCTTCCACATGGCCTTTAAGTAAGCAGACATGAAATTGCTTCCCCTGTCTGATACCACCTCTTTTGGGAAGCCCACCCTGGAAAATATTCCCAGGAGGGCCTTTGCCACTGCAGGAGCTGCAGTGGTCCTTAGAGGGATTGCTTCAGGATATCTGGTGGCATGGTCCACTACCACCAAGATAAACCTATTGCCTGAAGCAGTAGGAGGGTCAAGGGGGCCAACTATGTCAACCCCTACCCTTTCAAAGGGGACCCCAACCACAGGCAGTGGGATAAGGGGTGGCTTTGGAGTGCCACCTGTCTTGCCACTGGCTTGACAGGTTTCACAGGACTTACAAAATTCCTTTGTGTCCTCTGACATTCTAGGCCAATGAAACAAGGGGACAAGCCTGTCCCAAGTTTTCATTTGCCCCAAATGTCCAGCTAAGGGAATGTCGTGGGCTAGAGTTAGGAGGAACTTTCTGTACTCCTGAGGAATCACCAATCTCATGGCAGCTCCAGGTTTGGGATCCCTTGCTTCAGTATACAAAAGGTTATCCTCCCAGTAAACTCTGTGAGAGTCACTGACATCCCCATTTGCTTGTTTGACAGCTTGCTGCCTTAGACCCTCTAGTGTGGGACAGGTATGCTGTGCCACACTCAGCTCCTCCCTGGCAGGCCCCCCTTCACCCAAAAGCTCAGCAGTGTCTGCTTCCAACTCCTCTGGTGTAGGTTCTGCACAGGGTGGAAATTCTTCTTCCTCAGAAGTTGAATCCACTGTAGAGGGAGGGATACTAGGTAGTGTTTTACCTTTACTAACCCTAGCTTTAGGGAGTACTTGGTCCATTCTTCCAGGATCCAAGTCACCCTGTCCTTTTTGCTTTTTTGCCTGAGCACTGGTCAAAGCAAAAATATGCCCTGGAATGCCCAGCATTGCTGCATGAGCCTCCAACTCCACTTCTGCCCAAGCTGATGTCTCTAAATCGTTCCCTAGTAGACAGTCTACAGGTAAATCTGAGGCAACCACAACTTTCTTTGGACCAGTAACCCCCCCCCCCAGTTGAGATTCACAACAGCCATGGGGTGGCTAAGAGTGTTGTTATGAGCATCGGTTACTTGGTACTGGTGACCAAGTAGGTATTGTTCAGGGTGGACCAGTTTCTCTATTACCATTGTAACACTGGCACCTGTGTCCCTGTAGGCCTGAACCTTAACACCATTTATTAGGGGTAGTTGCTTGTACTTATCCATGTTAAGGGGACAAGCAACCAAGGTGGCCAAATCAATGGCCCCCTCAGAGACTAGCACAGCCTCTGTGGTCTTCCTAATCAGACCAATCCCAACTAAATTACCAAAAGTGAGCCCAGCTACTCCCTTGGATTGGCTATTAGTAGGTTTGCTCCCACCACCATTGCTATTACTAGGGGCACTAGGTGTAGCAGCAGGGGTTGTAGTGGTAGGAGGATTGGTGCTTTTCTTTGGACAACTGGGATCTGTTGTCCAATGGCCTTTATTTTACATAAATAGCACCATGGTTTCTTTTCTTTGTTTTGATTTGAAGAGGATTTGGGCCCACCACCCCCACCAGAGTAGTTTTGTGGGCCTGATGAAGACTCATTTTTAGATTTGTCCCCACCCTTGTCAGAAGACGTACCATCCTTCTTCTTGCCATCCTAGTCACCCCCTGTATGAACTTTTCTGTTCACCCTTGTTCTGACCCATTTGTCTACCTTCTTTCCCAATTCTTGGGGAGAGGTCAGATCAGAGTCTACCAGGTACTGGTGTAACAAATCAGACAAACAATTATTAAGAATATGCTCTCTCAGGATTAAGTTATACAGGCTTTCATAGTCAGAAACTTTACTGCCATGTAACCACCCCTCCAAGGCCTTCACTGAATGGTCAACAAAGTCTACCCAGTCTTGTGAAGACTCCTTTTTGGTTTCTCTGAACTTCATCCTGTACTGTTCAGTGGTTAAGCCATAACCATCTAGGAGTGCATTCTTAAGAAGTGTAAAATTATTGGCATCACTTTCCTTCACAGTAAGGAGCCTATCCCTACGCTTTCCACTGAAAGATAGCCATAGGATAGCAGCCCACTGCCTTTGAGGGACCTCCTGTACAACACAGGCCCTCTGAAGTGCAGCAAACCACTTGTTAATGTCACCCCCCTCCTTGTAAGGGGGAACTATCTTGTGCAGATTCCTAGAATCATGCTCTTTTGCAGGATGACTATTTGGAATACTGCTGCTGCCACCATGGGGTTCTAACCCCAACCTCTGTCTTTCTTTTTCTAAATCAAAGGACTGCCTATCTAAATCCAGCTGTTGCTTCTTGAGCTTCAGCCTGGATTCTTCCACTCTCAATCTATTGAGCTCCCTTTCTAACACTCTGTCATCAGGGTGAGTGGGAGGGGCATGCCTTGAAACGGAAGTATGGTGAGAATGAACAGAGGGAGACCTGTCCCTAACAGATGGCACTCTAACATTCTGGCCTACAGAAGTAACACTCCTACTGTGATGAGAAGCAACACTATTACTGTGATGTGAATTCACATCAATACCAGCTATGCTAGGTGGCCTGCTAAGGGGCAGGTTGGCAAGATTCCCTCCCACATCTTTTGCTAGGGGTGCCCCAGGATCAGATTGGGATACCATCAGCTAATTTCTCACCAGAAGTGCCACCTAAGGTCTTATCTTGTTCAATGAGCATATTAACCAACAGTTGTCTTGAGGGATTCTTCCCTACCCCTAAACCTCTATCTACACAGAGACTCCTTGCTTCCTTCCAGCTAAGGTTGTCATAAGCTATGCTGGCCAGATCAAGAGTTTGGCCTGTACCAGACATGATAGAAAAGGTTTAAGGGACAGAAAAGGAGATCAAAAGTTTCAGAACTTTTTAAAGGACAGAAAAAAACTTTTAAAACTTTTTAAGAACTTTTTGAAAGTTTTAGAGGTACTTTTCAGCACTTAGTAAAGAAGGGAAAGGAGAAAAGCAAAACTTTTTGGTTAGGTGTACATACACTGAACTTGTTTTGTATATTTTTCTCTTATGAAAAGTACAATATGACAAAGTGGTAAGTAGTTGCAAAGTACTTATCCCACCGCTGCACAACCAATGTAGGAGGCTGGACTGGCTTGTAGTGAGTACCAAGGGGTACTTACACCTTGCACCAGGCCCAGGTATCCCTTATTAGTGTAGAGGGGTGTCTAGCAGCTTAGGCTGAAAGAAAAGGTAGCTTAGCAGAGCAGCTTAGGCTGAACTAGAAGACGAGTGAAGCTCCTACAGTACCACTAGTGTCATATGCACAATATCATAAGAAAACACAATACACAGATATACTAAAAATAAAGGTACTTTATTTTTATGACAATATGCCAAAGTATCTCAGTGAGTACCCTCAGTATGAGGATAGCAAATATACACAAGATATATGTACACAATACCAAAATATGCAGTAATAGCAATAGAAAACAGTGCAAGCAATGTATAGTCACAATAGAATGCAATGGGGGCACATAGGGATAGGGGCAACACAAACCATATACTCTAGAAGTGGAATGCTAACCACGAATGGACCCCAAACCTATGTGACCTCGTAGAGGGTCGCTGGGACTGTAAGAAAACAGTGAGAGTTAGAAAAATAGCCCACCCCAAGACCCTGAAAAGTGGGTGCAAAGTGCACCTAAGTTCCCCAAAGAGCACAGAAGTCGTGATAGGGGAATTCTGCAGAAAAGACCAACACCAGCAATGCAACAACGATGGATTTCCAGCCGAGAGTACCTGTGGAACAAGGGGACCAAGTCCAAAAGTCACGATCAAGTCGGGAGTGGGCAGATGCCCAGGAAATGCCAGCTGTGGGTGCAAAGAAGCTGCCACCGGATGGTAGAAGCTGTGGATTCTGCAAGAACGACAAGGGCTAGAAACTTCCCCTTTGGAGGATGGATGTCCCACGTCGTGAAGAGTCGTGCAGAGGTGTTTTCGGCAGAAAGAACGCCAACAAGCCTTGCTAGCTGCAAAGCTCGCGGTTAGGGTTTTTGGATGCTGCTGTGGCCCAGGAGTGACCAGGATGTCACCAATTGTGTGAGGAGACAGAGGGGGCGTCCAGCAAGACAAAGAGCCCACTCAGAAGCAAGCAGCACCCGCAGAAGTGCCAGAACAGGCACTTCGAAGTGGAGTGAACCGGAGCTCACCCGAAGTTGCACAAGAGGGTCCCACGACGCCGGAGGACAACTCAGGAGGTTGTGCAATGCAGGTTAGAGTGCCGGGGACCCAGGCTTGGCTGTGCACAAAGCACGTGATTCCCAGCAATGCAGTCTAGCGTGGGGAGGCAAGGACTTACCTCCACCAAACTTGGACTGAAGAGTCACTGGACTGTGGGAGTCACTTGGACAGAGTTGCTGAGTTCAAGGGACCTCGCTCGTCGTGCTGAGAGGAGACCCAGAGGACCGGTGATGCAGTTCTTTGGTGCCTGCGGTTGCAGGGGGAAGATTCCGTCGACCCATGGGAGATTTCTTCAGAGCTTCTAGTGCAGAGAGGAGGCAGACTACCCCCACAGCATGCACCACCAGGAAAACAGTCGAGAAGGCGGCAGGATCAGCGTTACAAGGTCGCAGTAGTCGTCTTTGCCACTTTGTTGCAGTTTTGCAGGCTTCCAGCGTGGTCAGCAGTCGATTCCTTGGCAGTAGGTGAAGAGAGAGATGCAGAGGAACTCTGATGAGCTCTTGCATTCGTTAGCTAAGGAATTCCCCAAAGCAGAGACCCTAAATAGCCAGAAAAGGAGGTTTGGCTACCTAGGAGAGAGGATAGTCTAGCAACACCTGAAGGAGCCTATCAGAAGGATTCTCTGACATCACCTGCTGGCACTGGCCACTCAGAGCAGTCCAGTGTGCCAGCAGCACCTCTGTTTCCAAGATGGCAGAGGTCTGGAGCACACTGGAGGAGCTCTGGGCACCTCCCAGGGGAGGTGCAGGTCAGGGGAGTGGTCACTCCCCTTTCCTTTGTCCAGTTTCGCGCCAGAGCAGGGCTGAGTGATCCCTGAACCGGTGCAGACTGGCTTATGCAGAGATGGGCACCATCTGTGCCCATCAAAGCATTTCCAGAGGCTGGGGGAGGCTACTCCTCCCCAGCCCTGACACCTTTTTCCAAAGTGAGAGGGTGTAACACCCTCTCTCTGAGGAAGTCCTTTGTTCTGCCTTCCTGGGCCAAGCCTGGCTGGACCCCAGGAGGGCAGAAACCTGTCTGAGGGGTTGGCAGCAGCAGCAGCTGCAGTGAAACCCCGGGAAAGGTAGTTTGGCAGTACCCGGGTCTGAGCTAGAGACTCGGGGGATTATGGAATTGTCTCCCCAATGCCAGAATAGCATTGGGGTGACAATTCCATGATCCTAGACAAGTTAAATGGCCATGTTCGGAGTTACCATTGTGACGCTATACATATGTCGTGACATATGTATAGTGCACGTGTGTAATGGTGTCCCCGCACTCACAAAGTCCGGGGAATTTGCCCTGAACAATGTGGGAGCACCTTGGCTAGTGCCAGGGTGCCCACACACTAAGTAACTTAGCACCCAACCTTTACCAGGTAAAGGTTAGACATATAGGTGACTTATAAGTTACTTAAGTGCAGTGGTAAATGGCTGTGAAATAACGTGGTCGTTATTTCACTCAGGCTGCACTGGCAGGCCTGTGTAAGAATTGTCAGATCTCCCTATGGGTGGCACAAGAAATGCTGCAGCCCATAGGGATCTCCTGGAACCCCAATACCCTGGGTACCTCAGTACCATATACTAGGGAATTATAAGGGTGTTCCAGTATGCCAATGTAAATTGGTGAAATTGGTCACTAGCCTGTTAGTGACAATTTGGAAAGAAATGAGAGAGCATAACCACTGAGGTTCTGGATAGCATAGCCTCAGTGAGACAGTTAGTCATAACACAGGTAACACAGACAGGGCACACTTATGAGCACTGGGGCCCTGGCTGGCAGGGTCCCAGTGACACATACAACTAAAACAACATATATACGGTGAAATATGGGGGTAACATGCGAGGCAAGATGGTACTTTCCTACAGTGACCTAGGTTTTCTTCCTATATATTCTTTAATTCACTCAGCGTTTGGTGGAGAGTTATGTACCAATGTTTTACAAATGCTGGGAAAAACTCTCTTTTCCAAGCACCTTTGTGTCTATTAGCTTTTATTGGACTAAATTCAGAGGGGCATATTTAGGAAAAGTAGCGCTGCACACAGTGCAGCACCACTTTTCTAGTGCCCCTTAGCGCTCCACTAATGCCACCATGTGTGCGCCGTATTTAAAATACGGATCACCATGGCGGCAGTTAGGGGACTAGCATCATCATTTTTTCTGCTAGACTAGAGCTTTGAGGGATTAGCATAAAAAATGTTGACCCACTGTAATCAATGGTGTGCCTCATTTTAACACTTGCTCTGAGCAGGCATTAAAAGTGCTGAAAAAATGACACAGAGAAATCTCTTAGATTTCTTTGTGCTATTTATTTTACCCCCCTAATGGGGGAACACCCCCTTTGCATACATTATACCTGGCACAGGCATAATGTAGTGCAAAGGGTTCCAAAGTGGTGCAATAAGGCGCTTAAATATGCCTTAGAGTATTTTGGATCCTATCTGACTTGCGTTTAGAACATATCTGAGTTGTAAGTTGTTCTCGAAGTGATTACCCTTCAAACGCCACCCAATGTGGAGATCTGGATTTAGCTTCAGTCCTGAAAGCTAGTAAGCTGCTAGACTCATCCTGGACATCCCCTAACACAGCCGAAGTTCCTCCTACCTTAAAGACTTATACTGGCTCCCAGTCAACAAGTGCATCACATACAAAATTCTGATCCACACCTTAAAGGTACTGCACAACATAGGATCAGCATACCTCAACCACCACCTCTCCTTCTACGTATGCAACAGATGTCTCCATTCCTCCCAGCTCGCCGTTGCAGCCACCCCGAAGATCTGGAAAAGTACAGCAGGAAAAAGATCCTTCTCCTACCTTGCAGCCCGGACATTGAACACACTACCCTTCAAGCTCAGACAGACCCCATCACTAAAACAGTTCAGGAAGGACCTCAAGACCTGGCTCTTCGACTGAGCAGCACACCTACATTCAGCACCTTGAGACCCTATGGGTGACTAGCCGCTCTTTACAAATCTATGATTGAGTGATTGATTTAAGCTGTGCAGTGTTTTTCAGACAAATCTCCACCATAATGTTATTTCTTGTATAAGTTTTTTATTCCTTTGCATCCATCTCAGCTCATCTCTCCAATGCTGCAAGGCTACCTTGGTGAGAAATGTAAGTGTTTCAGGGATCATATTACTGTATTGGACCTCCACATTTGGGTTTGTGGCTTGACACATCTATTCAAGCAGAATGCTGGATCATCCCCGTCACCCCACAGCCACTCATCCAACCAATCAACTGGGAGTTCCAGTAACGAAACTGGATTCCTGCCATCCCCATACTGCAGTCATACACAATTTGGGTGCATTTACGAAGTACAACATGTGGTTGTTTCCTCCACCATAGAAAGGACCAACTCTCCCAAGCAGTATTTGGAAGAAACTCTTCAGTAGTGGATATGGCAATGACATTGCACTGCTTGCTGGCTTCATCCCATATTTAATAGATTCTCCTTTGTGTTGCTACCAAGCAGGTCTAGCCATGTTTAGAGATAATTGTTTAGGTGCAAATCTTGATGATTCCAAATACCTCTAACGGCGGGCCAGTAGTAGCTACTTGCAGCCACGGTAGTCGCAAGATATGGAAGTCCATGTTGACGATTTCTAGCTCTCTGTTTCCCTATATCATATAATATATGGGCTATCACTTACTCTTTAATTTCTGCATTAAAGGCCTATGATCTGGTGCATGCCAACTCAACTGAGGATGCATTTGTTTGGCAGAAGAATTTTATCTCAGTCTGAATGTATTTTTTAAGTCTTCTTGGATTTCAAAAATACATGCGTTAAAACTTCATCCCTTTACCCCTACTATTTGTCAGACTAGGGGTTATCTCTACTTAGGAGTATTTAAAGAGGCCTAGTTCGGGGGGTGGTTTTGTAGCATTTTCATCCTTCGCAGGAACCAATGATCTTTGGGTGGGTGAATCTTTGGATCCAGTAAGTGGTGTGTTAGACCCATCAACAAAATTTAAATACAACCCCAAACAATTTACACGCCATGCCTAATGCGGCCACTAAAAGAAAACTTTAATCAGGAAATCAACTTAAATATTTTTATTACAAACACAAGCTCAAAGTCATGTAGACAATGTGCAAAACCAAGTTATAAAGATACATAATTACCAAAGGTTGTCCAAGATGTCAAAATAGATTTAGGCGCACTAACATTAATGAAACAAAGCATTCAAGAAGAATGATGCTTATCATCAATAAGTAAATCTGTTACAGAAATGATATGATGCTCAGAGTTAACAAACACAGGGAGCACAGGTCAACTATACAACTAACCAAATCAGGGAAATGCATGGGTGGGGAGAAACACATGCGGACAAAATATGAAAAGCATAAAAAGGGCAAAAATAATTTTTAAAAACATAATCTCGGACTGAAGGTCACTAACTAAGTTAAATAAAATGTAACAAAAAGACAGCATCAGCATATCAGAAGCTCGGTCAATAGTCTTTTCAAAGGGAAAAAAAGGATTTCTATGTCTAAACAGCATTTCAAAGGTAATGGAAGAGAGGAAGGTACCTCTCCAAGGATACAGCATCCAGAGAATCTTCATACGCAAAGCATCAGGATCAACAAACGTCAAGACGGCATCTGGGGACCACAAGGATCTGTCAGGGTCTGCTCAAAGTTTGAATGCCCATCAGTATTTTAGAATTCAGAAAGCTTCTGATTCATCAAAGATAGCAGTCCATGTCTCGCTGAAGGGGCAATATTCAATAGCAATTGATCACCAGACTCCAAGTTGAAACAGTCCAATTCTTTCCCATGTCTGTCATGGGAACATCTTCCATCTGTGTGACTCCATGCAAGTTTGAAACAATTGTATATTATACCAGTACATGTTTTACTATGTGCTTCCATCAAGGAAACTATACTCAAGTCTTTCTATGCTTAAACAATAGAGCTTATTACCAACTAGCTAAGCTTCTCATGAGGACATAACCTGAAAGAAAGTTTGCGGTAAGAAATGAATCAGCATTTCTAGCATGGTCACAAATTACAAATTTCAACAGGCCTCACTCATGCTAACACTAGGAAATTATAATAATGCATTTAATTAGAACATTTTAGTGAACGCATATAATATGCAAACTTATATATTCAGCATTAATATTTCATTAATATGAATAATACATTTAATTTCAAATGAGAAAACCTGATTACTGCATTTCATTTCTTACAACAGAGTAATATGCAAACTTGTTAATTCAGCATTAATATTTCATTAATACGAATAATGCATTTCATTTCAAATGAGAAAACTTGATTACTGCATTTCATTTCTTACAACAGAGAATTGCATCTCTGTCACTTTTCACATATTGTTAAACTAATTAATCATTTACTAATAATTAGAAATTCAATATTGTTTCTATAGGCAGTTCTAGCCTAGAGTTTAAATTACATTATAACATCAATTATATCCCTCTAACATGTGATATAATAATACATGCAAGGGCACATTTTAATTGCATGTCAGTGCAGGTTCTATGTTCAACAATTAACTGTGACTATCACAAAACATAAACTGCCACATTATGATGAACTATGTGACAAGTGGGGCTCTACTAAAGGTTAGACTACATTAGGGGTATGAGTCTCCTGAATCTATGTGAGATCTGTTGCCGTTATACAGATGTAATACAGTGTGGTTAAAGAGTGGTGTTGTGCAGAGAAGCACATATAACATTGTCCCCAATAGATGCTAAATTTGCCAAATGGCAACTACTCCCAGAGGTAGTCTTGTGTGATATCAAGGTCTCTGAGGTGTATGTGTCCATTCACCTGTTTATTACTACACTGACGTCACCTCCAATTACAAATTTGACCCTGTAGGAGGTCTAATCCCAGGGTCATTGGTCATCTAGTACCTTACACATCAATGAGGGGTTTGGGGTATATAGTCGCGAAAGACCAATATCTGCCCTTTCTTTTGCCTATCAGTGCAATGTTGCAGCCCAGTGGTCTGTCCACAACTGGTCTAGGAGGGCATATTATGCTCATGAAGTGGCTTTCTTGTAATAGGAAAACATTTGACTCTTAACAGTTAGTGAACTGCAGTACCATTTCCATTTTAATCTTATTATTGGGGTTGTTAATGTTCCAAGATATGACTCTGTGTTTTTTACTGGAAAGCGGGTTCTGCATCAACTATACTTATCTTCAGTTACTATATGTATATGTGGACTACTTCCTGGGAAAAAAGCAGATCAAAAACTCTGTATTTGGTGTCCATCGCTCAGTGTTTTTGTTTCACCCTTTCAATGGGCCAGCGCTCTAGCTGAACTAGTCTGTAGTAGTCAACTCTCAACCCACCTCAAGCTTCACCACCTACTGGACAACACTCAATCGGGTTTCAGAAAGAATCACAGGAAACTGAAACAGCGGTCGTCGCAGCCAGCAACAACTTCAGGCCATCCTGGACCACAGAGAAATGCCAGCCCTCATCCTACTCGACCTGTCGACAGCCTTTGACACAATCTCCCACAACACTCTAATGAGAAGACTTCATGACATAGACATCCAAGGAACCACACTTTAATGGATCTGTTACTTCATCATGGGAAGAACCCAAAGAGTTAGAATGCTACCATTCACTTCAGAGTCCGAGAGAATGATCTGCAGAGTCCTCCAGGGATCATCCCGAAGCCCTACCCTCTTCAAGATCTACATGACAACGCTAGCCGAGACACAAACTCATCCTCTCCCTGACAGACAAGACAATCACCTCCAGACCTGACTTCACAAACTGCATGACCATGGTATCAAACTTGATGGAATCAAACGGCCCAAAGCTCAACTCTGATAAAACAGAAGTGCTGATCTTAAGAAACAAGACCTCCCCAAGGAACTCCACCTTAGTGGCCATCAGAGCTAGCACCAACACCACCACGCAATACAATTGACAATTTGACAGTATATTTATTAATGCGTAATTAGTTAAAACTATTGCATGTTAAATATCACTATACTACATGTATAACCACTATAACATAAATTTAAGAAATTTAACTGATTAGGTTAGTTGGATGTTGAGATATGCATTTATAACAAGAAATTTGGATCTGAATTCGAACAGAAAGACCCAATGATTAGTGGCCCAAGCCTAAGGAAGTGAGGGGGCCGGAGCTGGCTGGTCACTTAAAGTGCCAAGGGAAACATAATACAATCATGATTGTTAAAGGCAAGTTCAGAGGCCCCTCCTAGGTCTCAACCAATTGGGAGAGTAAATGTTTAACATGCAAGAGAAATTTAGTAGCTCTGGCCACAATCTGAATGTTGTGCCCATCTAAAAGCACCATCACCGCTGTGCGACAAGTTCTAATTCGTACGGCTTTTAGTGGGGAACCTAACAGTTTCTTTCTCATTGACAGGACTGCCGAACAAACACACAAGAAGTGTAAAATACTTTTGGTCGACAAGTCGCAAAGGCGGCATGAAGAGTCTGGACAGGTTTTCTTCCACTGTGGGATCAAGTCCTTGGATGGGAAAAACACCCATATGGATTTGGAGAAGAGAGTGTTGGATGGAGCCGGCTAGATGGGTCGGAAGGTAGGGCTGGGGGTGCCAGGTAGTATAAGTATGTACGACTGACCAGCCATGATGTTGACGCGCTACATCTGCTTTGTCAGTTGTCCAAGAATGAAGTTTGGAAGCCTTGTTAATAGTTTTTTTTAGCAGAGGAAAGGCGGTGTTAGAGTCACATGCGTCCTGTAAGTTTAGGTTAGTCAAGGTTTGCCTGAGTACAGATGACAGCATGAGCTATTGTCAGGTTGCAGGCCCATTTCCTTCCAGCATAGTGCGACCAACGTGTCAGCGGGGGATAGCTCTTAGGCCCATATTTATACTTTTTTGACGCTGCATTTGTGCTGCTTTTTGACGCAAAAGCAGCGCAAACTTACAAAATACAATTATATTTTGTAAATTTGTGCTGCTTTTGCGTCAAAAAATGATGTAAAAGCAGCGCTAAAAAGTATAAATACGGGCCTTAGTTTTCAGCACATTTTTATTATTGGCCCCAAACAGATCAAAACTTGATGGAAGAGTCCAAATTCCAACCTCACCTAAGCTTCGATGAATGCTTTGGTAGATGGAAAGGGTATTTGAACCAAGAGGAGAGGGGCGTCACATTCTTTAAGCAGCTCCAAACCGTAGGTTAGAGATGGAAGGAATTTTGCTCTAATTACCTGTTCTTTGATGTACTGCCCAGCTTTTTTTGTAACTGTGTGAAAGCAAAGGTAGTTTGTGAGCCACCCCTTGTATTTGTGATAAATGATCTTTGTAAGTTAAGGATGCATCCAGCTTTATGCCATTTATGGAAGGTATTTGTAGTGTTTGACCAGCGCTATATGTTTGCCAGCGGCTACCCATTTGTTCTTAATATGACTGATGTTATGTGTGCCTGAAAAACAGGTCACTTTGGTCTTGTTGTGATTTAGCTCGACAACCCAAGTGATCAGGTATTCCACCAGTTTGCATTGGACGCTGGGGGACCAACTGTGTCTGGCTGAAGAGCACAATGTCATCTGCATATTATAGGACGTGCACCTGTTTGTTCCCTAGTTTTGGGGGGTCACTTACCACTTCTGCTAATCTGGAGTCAAGGTCTGCCATAGAGATGTTAAATAAGGAGGAGCGAGCAAGCACCCTTGTTTTAGTCCATTATACATAGGGATCTTCGGAGTGATTCTGTCGCCATTTCCAATTTTAACCTGAACCCAGGTATCTGTGTGTAGGTTTCTGATTACATCAAGCAGGTTTGGTGATATACCGCAGCTGGCCATTTTTGCTCATAGTTTCTGGTGCAGCACCTTATCAAAGGTGGCCTTTAAGTCAACAAAACAGGTGTAAATTGGCATGCGTTTTCTCTTGGCTTTTTCAGCAAAAAGTGAGACGGCTAAAAGATTGATCGAGGTATTCATTCCTGCCCTAAAACCCACCTGTGTTTTTGGGATGATATTGGAAGAGCAAGTCCATGCTTCGAAGTCCAATAGTAATTTGGAGGCAAATATCTTGGCTTCCACATCTATCAGGGCAACTAAGTGATAGTTTGTTGGGTCTGTTCTCGAACCAGCTTTGGGTATAAGATGTAAAATGTTGCCTCTCCATGATGGTGGTATAACATTGGCGAAAAAAGCCTGATTGAACAGTGGAGTAAGGATCGATGCCCAGAAGGGTTGGGCTTCCTTGAATAAACGGTTGGGAAGACCATTCAGGCTGGGAGCCCCATCTGATCTTAACTTCTTGAGGGTTAACTGCAATTGTGCCTTGAGCAGCCAATGTGTATCCGATGGGGTTGGGGTTGGCAAGTTGAAGAAGCGCGTTCCACACTAGACGGGGAGGGCTGCGTGTTTTTCTTACTTCCTGGTCCCCTGCGAATGCTGTCTTAATAAAAGTTGACAATTCTGCTTTCAAGATTCCTGCTGGTTCTCCTGTTTACAAGGGAATTGATTTCAACCCAAAAGCAGTGGCTATTCTTCGTTTTACATGCGTGAAGAAGCTTCAACCAAACTTGGGTCTGGCAAGACCGCTTAGCCGTCCAAATATTGTTCTTGTATGGCAATCTTAGGGCAATGATATGTTGTCTGAAATTGAAGCCGACGGTTGGGTCATGCTACCTGAGCTTTCTGACGCCCTTGCTTATTTTATTTTTTCCAACTGTAGGGCATTGGTAAACCATGTGGCTCCTCCCTTGGTGGTTTTGCAATTTTCTGCCCTAGTTGCTGCAAAGAGACTCTGGAGTGTCGTAATTAAGTTGTCCCAAAAGTCAATCAAATGCGGATCATAAGCGGGCTAATACTGTTGAACACAGTTGAGTATGAAATGAATTAAGGACTCAGTACCTACTCCTTTCCATGTCAAATGCCTTAGATTGTAGGTACTTGAGATGGTCAATAGATCGGTAGCATGAAACGCTTTGGCGGAATTTAACAGGAGTTCAGTGCGTTGGCTGAAGTGGTCTCTCTCTACCCTATTAAGGAAGGTAAAGGCTGTTGGTTGGTCTAGAGGGATCCGCCCGTTGAGTGTGTTCAGACCCCTGCGTTCCAAAGCCGTGACACATTCTTTCCCAAGCCAGTCATCTTTGTGGGATGATGTTATCGCCGGGGGTATTCTATTATTCACACTCAGCAATGAAGATTGATTATAATTGGTGTTACTTCCTAATAGGTGCATATTGAAGTCCTCCGATAAGTCCAACCTTGCGCGGGGAAATGTGTGTTGTAAAGATTTAACTAGTTCATATAAAACTTCAAGTTTCCCCGCTTTGCCTTTTTTCTTCAGATGTATATAGACATTAAACATTAAGAGGCAGGATTTATGGTCTAAGTGTGAGGTAGTTGGAGCAGTAAATTTAACACATTGGGCCCATGAAAGGTCAATCAGAGCATGTTGCTATAATAAATGTGATCCAACATAAATTGACATTCCACCTGCTGCGCTGCCTGCCTTTGTTAGTTTCTTGACAGCTAGGGGATATTCCTTAAAGCCTGTGAAGGGGGTCGGCTGCGCTGACCATGTTTCCAGCAACAACACTATGTCATATTTTGACAAATGGTTTATGAAATCTTCCTCTTCCACCCTGTTGCTTAGGCCGTTTATGTTCCAAGAGCACTGGGTTAATAGGTTGGGGTTGTGGCTGCTTGAGATTCACGCCGCCATCTTGTCCCCTCTCATGGCACATGGTTCGCTAACAAAAGATAATTGTCTTGTGTACCTGGGTGCACCTGGAGCCGTTGTTTGTTGAATCGTAAAATTCAGGGGAGTATTAGGAGACGGTTTGAGAGGACCAATTGCTCCCCTTAGCATCCCAGTGCTCTGGTTGTGACTCTTTGTGAATGAACTCTGTTTTGACGAAGGGTACTCGGAGAAGGCTCTGATACAGTCCTTGTCAGTTCAATGCCCAATCTTGAAAAACTGTCCCTGTTTTGTCATACTAGTGCGGCAGTCCTACTATCAGACCAGGTGACCACCGTTCTTTCTCCTCCTGGTGATACTGAATTAGCCTTAAATTAAATACGCTTGATGTGATCTGATTGAAGGTGGTTGAGATTGGCATTAGCACGGACCAGCTTTAAGATGACCACCCTATTTAGGATGTAATTCCCTCCTCTGGACTTATAGTAAGGAATCATCTTGGTCCTCAGTGTTTCTGGCTTCAAACTGCCTCTGTGACATTGATGATCCTCTGGGTGGCACAGGCAGGATTCCATGGGAGGTTACGTTGGCGATAAGAAAGCTGTTCAGGGCCGTTGTTTACTGACAAGTCACTGGGAGGTTCATAAGTGGCAGCCTGTTAAATAGCTTGAAAAAACTGCATGGCAGAGTGAATTTGTGTGCTGCTTGACTTGGTTGAGGTTAGCGAGCTGATCTTTGGCCAAAGGGGAAGGCTGAACTTTGTCTTGGACCTGAGTGAAAATCTGAGGAAACTGGCATATACGTTGGATTGACGGTTCTGCCCCATTGTTTACTAACAGGTCTTGAGTGTAATCAGGAGTGACTACTTCAGTTGGGTGACCTACCATGGCTGCATGGCATGAGGGAATAAGCTGATGTTGAATTTGGCTGAGGTTACAAGACTGGGCCGGGCCGGAGGGCTGGGTTGTTACTTGAACCTGGACAAAGGGGACATGCTTTGGGTTAGGGCACGTTTGTTGGTTGCCCTGGTCCTTTGAGCTGTTGTGAGGAGGCGCATTACTCTGTTCTTCTAGGTTTAAGTCCTTTTGTGCCGGTGTAACTGTCTACTGACCAGTCTGTACTGTCTGGAGCTGCATGGGCCATATTAGACCTTTCCGTTTTACGGGTTGTGGTGATGTGAGCTCTTTAGCTTGCATGAGTTTGTGTGGATCTTTTTGTTGGAAGAGAGGGTAAAGTGGCCGTAATTTCAGGTGGTCATTGAGCTCCTTTGTAGATTGTGAGTGTCCTAGGGATGATAGTATAGGAGCTATTTCTTTATTCTGCTTGTTGTTCCTGGCCTTCCTGAAACGCTTGTGCTCTCTCTTGGTCATTGGTGGTTTTGCTTTTTGGGTGGTTCCGTCCTGGGACCTTAAAGGGGAGCACAGTGAAAGACTATATGCCAGAGATTCTTGTGGCATCTCAGTGTTTCCTTGCTTAGGGGACCCATCATCTTCATGTCCTGCATCCAGCACTACAGGATGGCAACACTCAAAAGTACATTTTGAATCAGAAAATGCCTTCCTCCCCTTGTGCTGACTTGCTCCATAATTTGCCTGCTACGGTTCTCACTGTCAAATTTTATGGCTGGGTCTGATGCCAAAGAGGATTTGGGAGCTAGATGGCAGCCAAGATTTCTGCCAGAATGGACAGCAAAGTTTTTAGATGATCCAAAAAAGCTGTGTGAGGGTCCTTCTGCACCCGTTTGATAAGGTTGTTAAGATCTTGCAATTTTTGATCAATGCCCACAACATGAGTGGCCACGGATTGGAGGATGTCGACCTGGAGGTCACGTTTTTCTGAGTGATAAGAAGGGGCCGAAAATATCACCTCCATTGAATTTAAACGTGCAGCGGCACTAATGCATTGTGCCCCCTGTCATTTTAGGCCTACTGGTCATTGAGGAACCTCCTAACATACTTTGAGGGGGTCTGCTGAGGTGATGAAGTCTGTGCTGAAGTACCCAACTTGCATGAAGGAGAGACCCTTCATTGCTATCGGCCTTATGGGAGGATGAGTCTGTATTAAGTTCTAGACTACCTTTAAAATTTACACTCCCTCGAAAACAGAAATTCGATTGGGCAGGTTCATTTGGCCGTAGGATCTTTATTGGAGAAAGCAGAACATTGTAATCATGTTTGGGGCTTGAGATTATAGTCACATCCTGCTGCACAATGGGGCCTTCTTGGCTGTCCTTGAATGGGCTCAGTAAGAGATCATGCCATAAGGCAGAGGAATCCAGAGATTTTCTTGTGGAGAAGTACGCTTGGTATGGTTCACACAGGGAATTAAGAGATCTCTGTAGAGAGACATGCTGGAGGATGATTTTATTTCCCTCAATGGTGCTGAAGGGTGGCCCCATCGACCACAGGTCTTTGTAGGATATGTGCGCATCAGAAAGGATTTCCAGTTGCTTTGCCCTATTTAGCATTGAAAGTGCCTTTCCTGGAGACATGGAGAACTCAGCCAGCATGCAGACTGATGAGTGGCCATGAGCAGAGGCAGGAGTACCTGCGGGAGCTTTAAGGAAGTTAGCAATCTTCTCCTTCCTCTATTTTTTGGGCACTGGAGTGGAAGTGGCCGATGTGTACTTTCTGGGGCCATCAATAAATATGGGAATAGCCTTTACCTTTGGCTCCCATTTTTTAGCAGGTTTTGATGCACTGCGCACCTTGCCATACCTCATTGCGCAGAATGATAGACGGTGGACAAAGGCAGCAGGCAATGGGTTTAGTCTGGCACTTGGGGCTTGTTCTTGAGCTGATGAATGGCTGAGGAAGTGATGCAACTTTACTCACTGACTGCTCAAAGTGGTGGCAACTGGACTGTGAGTGTTGGATAATCATAGTAACTTAGGGGAATATTTATACTCTGTCTGTGCCGAATGTGCGCCAAAAATTTTGACGCACATTCAGCTCAAACCTTGCCCCATATTTGTACAAACATCAAAATTCCTCTGTGTGCGTCATTTTCTGGATGCGGGAAACCGCCTTGCGTTAATGACATGCACGGTAGGCGTTCCCGTCCAAAAAATGACTTTAAGGCCTGTGCGCCTTATTTATACTCCCGCGTCATTTTGACGCACAGGAGGGGGCGGGCCTTAAAAAATGGCGCACAGCCTGATGAGCACTGTTTTTTAACGCCTGGGTGAGGGCAGGCATTAAGGGGTCTGTGGGCTCACTTCCATGGTCTCTGACCATAGAAGCAGTCCAGAGGTGCCCTCCCCTGCCCCCAGGGACATCCCCTGCCACCCTCGCACACCCCTGGAGGACACCCATGTATGGGGGAACCCATGACAGGTAAGTAGAGGTAAGTAGAGGTAAGTATAATTTTTCTTTTTTTAAAGTGGCATAGCCTAACTTGGGCCCCCCTACATGCCACTGTGCCCAATGGCCAAGCCCAGGGGACGGTAGTCCCCTGGGCATGGCCACTGGGCAAGGGGGCATGACTCCTGTCTTTGCTAAGACAGGAGTCATTTCAATGGGGGTTGTGGGTCAAAGAATGGTGCAAGTCCAGTTTGAGCCATGATTTTTTACTCAAACCTGGCTTGCACCATTTTTCTGACGCGCAACCCTCATTTTTCCCTACGTCAGCGCTGCCTGGTTTGAGTTTTTTTTTTACTCTAAACAGCCTGCAGTGCCAGCTAATGTCAATCCTTAAATAAGGCGCCCGCCTGGCACGTGGGAATGGCGTTAGCAGGCAGTAAATTATTTTACGCAAACCAGCGCCGACGCTGGTTTGCGTCAAAAAGTATAAATATGGGCCTTAGTTCTCCAGCCACTCTAGTGTACTAGAAGGAAAAGAAATGCTGTAGCAGGTAGTCACACAGAAGGGCTGCCACTCTCTACCTGCACCTTGGCAGGGGGCACGAGTGCACCACAGATTTTGTTAAGGACGCCGCCTCACCTCACCTTTCACTAAAAGTGAGGGGCACGAACACACCCTTTAAACGTTGCTGGTGGCGCCGGTTTGATGGTTTGGAGAAGACTGAATAGGGAGCAGGGCACTACAGGCCTCCTGCAAGCCGCACCCGGACTAATCGGGCCGCTTCCGCTGGAGGCCCGGGTACGCTCTCAGCAGGAGTTAGCTATGACAACTGTTTTCACATCAGAGGCACAATTTGAATCTCCCTAAGGGTAGCTAGTTGAAGAAGGCAGAGATAGAGGTGAAATTAGGGGTTAGGCACGGAGGCTCAGCTGCCCAAAATAAGATGAACTTGCGTGGAGCTGAGGGCTAGAGGCAGGTAAGAACCTCCAGAGGCACCACGGCCGCCAGCAGAGGTGAAAAGTGGCAAGTGTATTCACAGAGTGCTCCTGGTGAGTTCACAGTTTGCTATTTTCAATGCTTTCAATAGCTTCCTCACCTCCCCACCTTGCCTGTGCCTCTCCTGCTCTGCTCTTCCTCCACAGGTCTCAGTCGTCATAGGTCACAGGTACTCGGGCTGGATGGATGCGCTCTGCAGGATTAGCAGGGCAGTGGTATGCCGGTATTCAGGGAAGGCAGAGTTGGCAAGCGGGTGTCTGGGGCCTCAGAAACTCGCGGCCACTATGGGCCATCCAGGAAGACACCCACACTACCTGCTATTGCCCTCAGCACCTTCTGCGCTCCTGGGCTCCTTATGGCCTGCCTGGCCCTGTGGAGGTGCTGCCTTAATAAAAGTTGACAATTCTGCTTCCAAGATTCCTGCTGGTTCTCCTGTTTACAAGGGAATCGATTTCAGCCCAAAAGCAGTGGCTATTTACATGCGTGAAGAAGCTTCAACCAAACTTGGGTCTGGCAAGAACGATTAGCAGACCAAATATTGTTCTTGTATGGTAATCTTAGGGCAATGACAGCCAAAGATCCGGCGTCCTCCGTACAGCCTGTATGGCCCTGTGGACGCAGTGGCAACAGGCAAAGGTCTGGCACCCTCCCAGCATCTATGTGATCTGGCTTCATCCCGTGTGTTCCTTGCGCCTTGCATCTGCGTCAATTACACAGGATCGTCTCTGTTCAGAGGAAGAGGACATCACCAGCTTCAAGTGCCTCAACCATCCAGGGGTGGTCTCAGGGCCGTACGTGAAACTCACCTTCTGACTAATATTTACAAGGACCGATTTCTGTCTAGGTCGTTGTCCAAGTGAACTTATAAATAACCAGAGCTACTCAATTGTTTAAATCTGTTAATATTCATGGGGAAACGATCAGTCTTCAACAAATCGTCTTGGTCTGATTCTTGATTATAACTGAGCGGACGCCTCCGGGCTCTCCCCTCCGAAGACTGCGGCTCCCTCTGTTGTCCGGAAGAGAGAAACAGAACGCAAGAAACCTAGGGATGATCCTAGATTACAAACACTCCATGAGGGCGCAAGTCAAAGCAAAACACACCTCCTGCTTCCACATACTATGCATGCTATGGAAGATCTTCAAGTGGCCGCCACAGAACTCCAGACAGACCGTCACCCAAGCACTTATCACAAGCAGACCCAACTATGGCAACCCACTCTATGCAGGAATCTCCAAGCAACTCATACAAAGACCCGTAGCCATCCAGAATGCCGCAGATAGACTCATACTGGACCTATCACGCTTCACCCACATCACATCACATCTCAATGAGCTCCATTGGCACCCCATTCACAAATGTAGCCAATTCAAACATCTTACTCACATACAAAGCCCTACTCAACATTGGAACATCATATCTCAAAAGCCTCATAGATTTTTACCAGTCAACCAGACACCTACGCTCCACCTCACTCTTGCTAGCACACAACCCATGCGTCCACAAAAACAGAGCAGGAGGTGGCTCATTCTTCTGCAGTGCACCCCAAACATGGAATGACGTCCACAGCACATTATAACTTCCTCCTCACTTCTTGAGTTCCACAAGAAACTGAAGACCTGGCTCTTTTAATAACTCCACGGGGACTGAACACCCACTCACCCACTCACCTGCTCAAGTGCCTGTAACCCTAACAGGTGATTCGTTGCACTCTACAAATTGGCATACGATAACAGTCATATTTCAGATCCTTCACATAGTGAGTTGCATACCATTGCAGTTGTTCTCTGTACACTGGGTTGTTATGTTTTTACTGGCCCCAGTCCTGATCCAGTTCTCATCACCCCTCAGGGACTCTTTCTTGATTCTTTTCTTGGAGGCCTGCCACACTACCTGCCTCATACAGCCATTAGTGAGGCTGGGGCATGAGCAGCCAACTTTGTTAAAGATGTTCAAGCAAAAAATGTCTCCAAGTAAGACATTTTCTGTGTGACCCACCTACTCAAATATAAAAATAGGTGAAGTTTGTAATACTAAATTCTGAGAAATGTTGCTTATTTTTTACATAAAAAATTCAAGAATTCTGTCAACTTAGCTGGCATAATTAAAATTTCCCAAACACCAACTGACGTCTCAAGATCCTCTACTTCTTGCTTAGTGTGAGGTTCTCTTAATGTCTTAATCCTCTCTTTCAGCTCAGGTGTGGGTTGACCTTCTGACTGAGCCAAATGTATAATCTTAGGCCTTTATTACCAGTTAAGGGCTAAATTCTGATAGCATAAGTGTGCACAGCGATCGTAATAATGAGCTGTGTGATAATGATCACCCCCCCACACAGTTTTCCCTTGGTAAATTGCAGTAGGTCAGCGCTGCTGAAATTATTTGAGAAAGTAAAAAAGTCAAAACATGTGGAACTTGGGGCCAGATGAAGCAAAGGGTTTTTCCCATTCTGTGTCAATGGGAAAAAGTGTTCGTACATATGGCCCTTGGTGTCTTAAATACTGAGGCCCATATTTATACTTTTTGACGCAAAATTGCGGCAACGCAGTTTTTTGTCAAAAATATTACCGCCGGCTAACGCCATTTCTTTGCGCCGTGCGGGCATCAAATTTATACTTTGACGCATGGCGGCACAAACCACAGAGTGAGTCATTTTTTTTAACGCATACCACTGCGTCACGTCGTAAAGGAAAACAACGTTAATGCGGCAGAAATGACTGTAAACGGTTTACGGCACCGCAAACCGGATATGCAGCGTTTTTTGATGCAATTGCGTCAAAAATCACTGCAAACACAGCAAATTGTGCAGAGGAGAGCCAAAATGGACCCCAGATGCTTGGACAGACCCCAGGAAGATGACAACAGACCAGGAACTAGTCAGGGGGACCCACACAAGACCCAGGACAGGGAGGAGAAGAAAAGAAAGTGTCGCTTCAGTGGAGAGGAGCAGGAAATTCTGCTGAAAGAGGTGAGGGAACACCAGCACCAACTGTTTGTCACCTCAAAGTTGCCAATCAGTAGGAGAGAGGCAATATGGCAACAAATTGTTGACAAGATCAACAGTGTGGCAGAAGTATGCAGAACAGTCATCGAGTGCAAGAAACGCTGGCATGACTGCAAGCGCAGGAACCAAGGAAAAGATGGGCATGAACAGGAAGGCAGCATTGCAGACTGGAGGTGGGAGTCCAGCACCAAAGGAGGCCCTGGACCACATGGAGGAGATGGTCGCAGCCGTCATCCCTGAGGAGATCGTCACAGGGATTCAAGGACAGGACAGTGCAGACTACCAGGAGACAACACAGATAAAGTGTAAGTCGCATGGGGAATAAACTGCAACCGGGGGGGTGGACATACCTACTACACAATGCATGTAAGTCATGATATTCAGGGAGTGGAATGGGTAAAGGGGCACGGCATGGGGGCATGGCCCTTACTGAGGAAACCTGGGGCACACCACTACACAACACCAACAACCTTTGCATGGTGGTATGCTGCCATGCCAAGGATGTTGCAAAGGTAAAGCCAGTCCAGGAGGGCAGGGTACAACATAAAACTGGCAGCCCGTCACACGACAGCCAGTATACTCCCTACATTAACTAGGGCCCAATTAACAACCTCTGGCCATACC
This sequence comes from Pleurodeles waltl, assembly GCF_031143425.1. Lineage (NCBI taxonomy): Eukaryota > Metazoa > Chordata > Amphibia > Caudata > Salamandridae > Pleurodeles > Pleurodeles waltl. The sequence continues at coordinate 224,123,947 of NC_090450.1, read as the reverse complement.
TGCAAGTGGAATGTAACATTGACAACAGTTGCCACTACCACCTCTGCTGTGTGTGCAGGTCAAGTAGCTAATGGCAGTAACGCCCCCATGGATCTAAAACACCCAAATTAGAGGGTTCAGGATGACAACGTTGTCAATCCCCTGAAATCAAGACAAATGTTCCAATCCTGTCAAATGTGCTTGTCCAAAGTTGCCACAAACTTCACCCATTTTCATTAACATTAGGAGGTACACAACACTAATGTCATAGCCATGCTGCATTTGTGAGGGTCCACCCTATGCCTGGGTCACTATAGCTCCAATGACACCATGCAACATCCCAAATGTCATACTGCTCAGACAACAGCATTGAGGGGGAGGACACATGTAACTGGTCACAGAAATACACCTGCACAGTCAGCGGAGGAAATAGGACACTGCTACGACTATCAGTGCAATCCAATGTACCACACACTCCCCAACATCAGCAGTACACATTACCAATGCTGACATCCATATCATGCCATAACAATGCTATACATAGTATATGCTACATCTCAACTACATATAGGTGGATGTGAAATATCAGAGACTGGGGCAGGTCCAGATTTTTAAGTGTGGTGCTAGTGCCATCAGAGCACCCACAGCCAGTGAAAGGCCTCACCATGATAATGGAATTAGACGGAGGGTTGAGTAGGACAAGAAGGTGGCAATTCACAATTTGGCCAGAACCAACACCTAGAGGATATGATGCTGACAAGTCCACAAACTGACCACAATACATGTGACATGCAGGTGGGGCATAGGCCTGGGAGAATGCCAATCTGAAAGACCGGAACACTGAACAGGAACCAAGGTCACAATGTGAAAATAATCGGAAGGCAGGCATGTCACATTACAAAGCCCACAACACAGACACACTAATTGTACCGTATTTCATTGCAGAGGACGATGGATCTCCTGTCCAGGACTACCCTGATGACATGGATGACAAGCTGACAAACATCAGCCAGCAGACCTTCCAAGAGGTCCTTGGAACCCTCCAGACCCCACCTTCAGTCACAAGGAGGAGCACAGAACTAGCAGCCATCACAGAGGACCCACCCACAACACCAATTGTACGATCTGCGAGCTCCAACACAGCTTGTATAGGATCGCAATGGAAGATGTCACAATAATGGACTCACAATCATGGACAATGTACATATAGCACTACAGTACCTCTAAAATAAATAGCACTTACACAACCACTTTGTCTCTGTGTAATGTGACACATCAACCGTGCGGTAGATCAGTGATGTTTGCCTCCTGTCAATGATTATAGATTGTCAATACAACTGCCCTGAAATAATGTGGGCTGATAACTATGCACAGTGGCCTGGGTTGTACCATCATCTGCCCTTCCTGAGGTTAATTCTGATGGAAATAGAAACTATACAGTATAATGCTGTGTTGGACAGAATAACGCTTCCTCAAGGGATGACTAAGCCAGAAAATACTGCCTTTAATTGTTGCTGAAAGTGAAAACTTTCGTATTTGACATTTGCCCCAAATTTAACCTAACACACACCAAACTGCATGAAGGGATGTGTATGAGTTTCCATACAAACAAGTAACGATGTTGAACATTGTAACAAATGATATATGTGAGTTATGTACACTATACTACAAGAGAGCATACTACCACTCACCTTGTAAGGATTTGCTAGGACATCAGACTGCAGGCAGACTTAACACAGTGTCCCCAGTACCAAATCTGGTAGCACAGTATGTGACATTGGAAACATACATCAGAAAATAACCACACTTTGGGATCCATATTAACCGTGAGTGGTGGGTGCAATAAATGACCAAATCTTAGCTAAGTAGCTTTGGGGTAGCTGCCAATGTAACAACTCAGTTGGGATATGGTTGCAGCATGGGACACAAAAGCAAATACAAAAGAGACACTGTTCACTCATGCCAAGGCCCTGATCTATAAGCATTTGACACATACTGTAAAGGGTTACCTAGATATGTATTAAACAGTAAAAACAGAAGTTAAAACCAGGGGAAACACCTTACCTAACCCAATCTACTCTAACTACACATTACCCACAACTGTCCCTAACTAACCTAAGCTAAACTTACTTATCACATTTAACGAAACGATCTAAACATCAACCCCTCACCCCCTTTATAAGACGGGACACATGGAGGACAACAGATACTAACCTAAACACATACTATCCTATACTAAATATGTAAATTTTCTTTTGTAATTCTTTTTTTAAAATATTTTTTAAAAAAATAATGTTAAACACCAAAACCCCAACATTGCCACCCACACACATAATAAAAAACTGTAGAAATATTCTGAAACCCCCACCCCCCACCCACTATTACTAATTAAACTAACTATGCTTAACCTAACACTAAGCCCCCTAAACCCACAAAGTTTAAGAAGCAGGAAAGAGGACGGAGGGGAGGGAATCATGTCCGCGTTGAAGCCTACAGGTTGGCCCTCCTCAGGGTCTTTTTAATGGCATGTACCCGCCGGTTGACCTGTTCCACCTCCTGCTGCAGTCTGGTCATCTTTCGTAGGAAGGACACGGTCCAAATTCCTTTGCATCCCTACAAAAGCTGCAGGGTCTATGGCTGCAGCAGGGGTGGTCTGGGTGCCAGCCGAGGAAGTATGGGCCCTTGTCGGTGCAATGTCTGTAGGCTGTGGGGCAGGTGGTGCTGTGACTGCTCCTGGAGCTGTTGCAGTTGATGGTCTTGCAAAGGTCCCAGCTGCTGTAGGTGCCACCTGGGTGGTAGTGGTGGTGCTGGTGGTGGTATTTGTGGTAGATACGGAAGGGCCCCCTTGTGCAAATGCCCTCCATGCTCCGGAGGCTCTTTCATGGCGATATCTTTTTGCCATATTGCGGTACCCAGACTCAACATCAAGAATGTGGCGGTATCGCATTGTCTGGCGTTGAAACTCCCGAATCTGGATGGGAGTCATATCTGCAGCTGTTAAGACAAATAGAAATCCAAACATTAGGTACTGCATTGTGTGAAATGGCTCAAGAAGTAAATCAGACAATACATCTAATGTACCTGTAACAGCCCAATTCATCATACAGATCACTGATAGTCCCTGAGGAAGTACATGGCAAGCCAGCCTACAAATGTCCTATCATCAAATAGCACATCCAAACCCTACAAGATGGGTAACAACTGGAATGATTTTGTCATCAAAGTTCTGCCAGTTGTCAGGTAAAAATCATGCTGCATATCCTCCACCACTGCCAGGCCAACAAATTTCTATGTACTGGATGGCAATCTAGGGCCACAAGATCTGCGAGTTGTAAATGGACTTGCCAGTATAGAAAGCATGTGCTAATCATGAGTGGGTATCCTAGGTTTGGGCAAGTGATATACTGATTTACGTGTCTGTGTACCAAACTTGTATCGTCAGTCCTAGGTACACTATTCACAACCCTACACCTGTGTCTGAGGGGGAGGGGTGGACAATCAACTAATAATTTCTAACAACAAGGACACCCAGGAAGCTTTGGAAAGCTGGACATGGGTTTGGCCAGCACACCACAGGTAAGGAGGAACTCCAAATAGGATACACCCAAACCTTGGACAATCCAATCAACACTTATCTTTGGAAATGCAGACCTTTGTCCACATCATTTACTACCAGTAAGCCATGACTTACAATAAACAGATAGATGCAAGCACACCACTGGCCATGAGTTGCATGTACACCTAGGCCATTGTACTCAAGTGCCTCATACTCGTAGCACTACATGTGGAGCTACATGCGGCCAGGAAGTTTAACATACAGTCAAACATGTTCATTAGTGAATAGGGAAGCTGAAGTCTGTGGGTAAGACTTTGGCATCCCTATTCTGGGAGAATCAGGGTCTGACTGGCTGACTAATTCACTAATATGGTCCACTGCTACTTTTTCAGATTCAAGTTTTGTCCACATGATTCATCCCAATTCACATTGCCGTGCCTACAGGACTGACCTAGAATCCCAAAATATGACAATACAATAAGGATTGGCCAACTCAAAGATGGTGATAAAATGATATTCCACTCATGGAACAAAACAAATGATTGACCAGCGCATCACACCTTGCTATGTGTCCAACACACAGGAGTCAATCACACATCATCAGCAAACACAATACATAACAGAAATATCAACACTTACTGGAGATGTCTGGGTCCGCAAATCGAGCCACCTCTCCAATAGTGTAGGGTGCCGGTCCACCTGTAAGGCATGGAAGGGAGAAATGTGCTCAATGTCTGTGCACTGTACAACAATTCAAAATACAAATACTATGTGTAATATGAACTCCGAAAGTAAAGCCTCTCAGACATGATGATACTGCATCCTACATACCACTGCAAACATGTACAGACCCCGGGACTCCAGTGAGTGATACACACATATCTGCACCCATGCAGTGGCCCTAACTATCATGTGGTGGCAAACATGCTCCTTCATTAGTGAGCAGACAAAATCATGGAGTGTATTCCTCTCATCATGTGTATCCATGAGAGACATCCAAAGCCACTTTCCGTGAGGACTGCAATACCAGTCACCCAGACATTGTGACTAAGACCAATTTTAGACACACAGGTACAATGTACAGAGGGCCAGGGACAGTTGTTAGCCCTCAATTTGTATCATTTTGTTCATTTGATGTGCCACAGCTATGGTGAGTTGCACCAACCATAGAGGTATGAACCCATACCTTTCCATTCCTTTTGCCAGCCATCCCAAATTAAAATGTGCCCCTACAAACTCCAAATATCAGTCTAAAATGTTAGCTGAGCACAGCTATAACTTGTTACGTATGTGTCCAAATCCAGTTCAGACATGTATCCGAAAACAATGGAGGGACACAATATTTCTGAAAAATTTCGGGATTTCCATGATCTGTTTTCTGACACACTCACCGACCACACATGAAACATATGTTAGCGCCACATTACCGTCATCAATTGACGTGAAGCCTGCACTAATTTTCAGGCTCCTGTTGTGCTTATAAAGTTAGGCTAGCTGTTGCGTCAACAAATGACTTTTTTTATTTCGGACCAGTCGATGATTCTCATATTCGAATAAAAGAAGGACCAAACAAACATACTGCCCGTCATGCCGAGGTGTTTCACACACACTCCTGAGACCTTACTCTGTGTCTCTTCTATACCTTATACCTCTAGGTAGGTGACATTAATGTTAATTATTGTATTTGCACTTTATTCTGAAGGGGCTGAGTCGGGTTGCTCAACTTAGAAGCAACATAAGATTATAATCTTTGTTACATCAGTTTTAAATGAGACGGAGGGCTTACACGTCCTTTTTCTCTACATACACGCCAGCTTAATTATCGGGGAGCAAGACCCCCCAACACAAGAAATTACCCAAAAGAACTGTTTTGTTTATAGGTACGTGACCTTTTACTTTTAGAATTATGCCATATTGCTTATGCTTGTCACTACTTCCTAAGCATAGCGATCTTCTCTTCTAGATCGCACCGTGAAAGATTTTGGATCCATTCTTGCTGACTTTTAAGTACTCCCTCACGAAGACTCGGGGATAATAGTGTTTTGCCCCCATCACGTGATTCCCACTACTCTTTCTCTATTTGTACGTGATAGTCCTTTTATTAGTTCCTTTTAAATTCAGCTTACTCATTATCTTCCTCCTAATGACTTACAACCATTTTACTTCAGGTCGTACATTATCTTGAAGAGTTTTACTTGATTAGGATAAGCCATTTATTCATGTTAACACCTTACTTATACTTTGGTACGTTTTTCTTTATTCAGACACACTTGTGAATGCCTAATTTAGCACACTCACTCACCAATTTCCTAGGTGTTATGACGCCTTTCTGTTCCCTTTGTCCTAATGACACCCTGTCATTAAGAGTATACTTCTCAACCTTAGTTTCCGTTTCTCATCGCCACATGTCTAGTGGGAGTCTTTATCCCTATTTCTAATTCTCAAATTCTACTTCGTTTCACGTGCACATCAAACTTTTGGTGATATTTATAATAATAACAATTTTATCACTTGTGGTAGACTGTGGCTCTGTTTGGTAATGTCACTTGATGATTTTAGATACTCACGCGGTACTGGTGAAGGACTTGGCCACGATTTTAGTGACAGGTATTAATTTTCCATAATCATGTATAACTACAGATTATGACCAAGCTCATTACTATGTTTCTTACAGCCCTGAGGAAGTCAATGAGATTAATTTCTCGGAGACGAAACATGTGTTGGCTGTTGGATGTTGTTGTGATGACCACATATGGAATCCTTCTGATGTGATGAACATGTATGAAAACCTCGCACAAGAATAAAGACACTGAACTTTAACTCTGTTTGGATTATATATTGATTCTCTGAAGACCAAGAACCTAACTGCACAGACTCTTATCTTATTTCATACTAGTGCCCTGGCTTTTTGAATCAGTTTGGTTTTTCCTATTGGAGAAACACTGGAGGTGCTGGGAGGACCCTCCGTTCGGGAGCACCGTATTTACTATCTATTGTTTAGAAATGTTTTGGTGATATTCTGTTTGCGCCTATCCCTATAATTTTCCCCCCTTTTCTTCACAAAAAATGACAGTAATGTGTCGGAAATTTCTACACCTCACAGGCAACTGTGGCCCATATCTAAACATATTTTGCACCACTATTGTGTTGCTGTTTGACACAAAGGTGGTGCAAACTTACTAAATACAATTGTATTTTGTAAGTTTGGCCGCCCTTGCTTCAAAACAGGTCGCAATTGCGGTGCTAACAAAGTAGAAATATGGCCCTGTATGTTTCACTAGCATTCCACATGTTCAAAAACATTGCCCGCAGATTATGAAAAAATCAGCTACTCTCACTACAGAGCATTTAAACGTGCACATTAATCTGATTTGTACTCACCAACAGTGCCACCAATCACAATCCCCAGGTGGTCCAGCAGATCTTGCTCCCTGGATACAAGGTCAGCCCAGCGGTGCTTCAGCTGGTGGTCATTTCGTGATGTGTTGTTTATCCTCTGCAGATGGTGCAACACCTTTGCCCACCGGAGCCTCTGTGCCTCTGTGTGATAACCTTGGATCACACGACCACCTGTCTCAATCATCAGGGGTAGGAAATGGCACACCAGCCAAATGAACCCACCCACCCAGCTCCTCCTCTCCCATCCTGCCAAGACGAGGCCTACTCAACATTATCTCAGAAAAATAAAGAGGGGGATAAAGGGGAACAAAGGAGAATAGAGAGAAGGTAGGTTAGGGAAAATGCAAAAAAACTACAAACACAGCCCAACTATGCCCAAACTGCCACTACCCACAACAGACTCCCAACACAACAAAGACAAATGTTGACAACACAAAGGACCACAAAAACACTCAGACAGGATACCACAGACAGTTATGAAACACAAAAAGACAATTTAAAGACCACACTGGAGACAAAATCACAAAATACGTAGAGAGACAATTCTAGACACAGTAACACAGTCAGAAAATATCACAGACTGCAAAGTGAAAGTAAAAGTACACCCACTGTACCAATTCTGTAAACAGGATATCCTATTACATCACTTCCTGTCTCAAATGTGGTGCGTTTTTATTGTTATGCGTCAAAATGTTTTGACGCTTACAGTCTGCGCGTCATTTTTTTTTTTTTACGTACATGAGTAGGATTAACACCGCATCCATATGGTTTAAAAATGTTTCAAACTTAACCAATTTCCGGGGGTACAGAGTGGGAAATATCGCTGAGGGCCAATGGATGTTTCAGGGCATTGTGCGTCACATTTCGAAGCATAAGCGTAATTTTTAGACGCATGCGCTTCATTTTTTTACACGAATGCATCAACATTTCTGACATTCACTGGGTTTGTGTCATTTTTGCATTTTAATGGTAAATGACAGTTGTGACAATACAGAGATAGGCTGATTGCACCCACTTTTGGCATTACGGTGTACGGGCACATGTGACATATCATACTACTGCGGACCATGATCCGCTACTTGGTGTACAGGATTTCACTCTTCACTGACGCAATAGATGGCCAAACGTGTAGGCTACAAATATGTATTACCCAATTTGGGCATGTTTGGCGTCAAGAGAGGATAGCAAGGCAACGCACATAAGTACAATAACTCAATACCTATGGGTCAATGTGTGTGATTTGGCTACTACTATTGTTGTTGACCCACTGTGTGACCATCACAAGATGCATTTTAGCAAATATGCTTCTATGCATGTGGAGTCAATGTGTCCAATCCTCAGATGCAAGTCAGTGTGGAAATGAGAGAGGACATGTGTTTTTCATACATGTAGCAACAACTGCTGTGTGCTCTTTCTAGTTTTTTTGTAACATAAACATCACAAATGACACAGCATGCACTGGATAGATAGCAGTCGGTTGTTCATGTCAATGGTCCAAAACCTGGCCATCACATGTCCTGGAATGTTGGATACTACTTCCTAGGCACTTGTTTGTTAACCCACCATGAGTCAGGCACGGGTACATACTATGTGGGTACCGTGTTTGTGACACAGAGACTCAAAGATAAACCACATTTGTAATGTTACACCACAGTTGAGGTCATATAACTGAGACATGTCTCTCCTGTGGCAGTGGAGGACCAGCAGACCAAGCAGCACGTGTTCACATATTTCCAGTGGTCAAATGCACAGAGGTGTCTGGTTCATGTGTGTGGGCAAATGTTTAGTCTGTATAATTATTGGGGTCTATGTTATAGCAGTTACGTGCAGGTCTAGTCATGAGTCTGTGGAGCCATTTCCTATATCTACAAAGTATCCTTCGCAGATCAATAGAAGTAAAACCAATGAGGATTTGAGAACACACATGGGGATGGTCCAACCCTGTTACTGCAGATGTGTTATGAGACTGTCAACAGGGCAACCTTGGTGTGCTGAGAAAGTTAATATATCAGGATTCCTGTACCGGAAAGTGTCATCACAACATTTGTACACAGGTTGGCCTCTAAAATTCCCACTGCATCTGGGAACATCATTACCTCTGTGCTGATTAATCTCACAGCTATTCACCACGCACGCCCCATCAATATGTTGGGAGCAATGTGAATCAGCGTGTGGACTGTCAGGGTCCTAACATGTGTAGACATTTCAATCACATTATCTGACGTTGTTGGTTCTCCTGGAGGCACCATACCCAATCCCTGCATACAGCCATGGTACACTGTCACAATTTGTCACTCATGCATACATGAGACCCAGACAAGGGATAGGCCATGATTCGGGTATTTGGAGACATGTTCCCACCCATGGTACGATAAATAAACTGATTATGCTATACAATGTATTCAAGTATGCATTGTAGACCCACCTGACACAATACCCCAGGAGGAATATCAGGGTGGGGAAAGCAACTATGATACAAATGTAGCCACAAGGAACCTTTAGGGTAACGCAAAGGCAGGAGCCAGTCAGGCTAACAGGATGCAGGGTCAATCAGGATCCAGACATTTCACAAGGTAAATACACAGTGGTCAGACTGAGATTGGTCAAAGGAGGAACAAGACAGTTGAAATGGAAAACTGTGTTTTACAGATTTGGATCTTTCTTCATGTCCCTCAGATATTTATCTCAAAATTTTCCTTTAGTGTGCAAGATATGCCAACCCCAAAAACAACACATTTTAAGCCCTGTACGGATAGTCACAAACAAATGTCCGTGACAGTTCCTCACCATGTATGCCTATGGTGTCTGAGGTCATGCCACAACTTCAAAGCCTACAGTGACTGCCCGTTGATGAACACAAATACCATCATGGACCGCAAGGTGAAGCTTCATATCTCCAAGCATAACAAGGCTCCCCGCTGGGACCCCTCCATGTCACAGTCCATGCCAAAAGTTTAGTGCCATTCCTGTTAACAAGGTCGAAGAAACCACTCTTGAAGCTCCATTAGACGGGCCTTTAGCACCAATGTTGATATTCACTGCCATGTGGCTGTGATTAATTGGGTTCTCAGGAGATTCAGTCCTTCCATATAGACATGCCCTCTAAAGGGACTCACCTATATAGGGACAAGGCTAACTTTGCTCTAGAGCATTTTGAATAGAACAAAGTTACTGCATACTTTCTGGGTCTGTCCCTCCTCCCAACTCACCAACTGCAACAGTTGCACTGCTGCTTTTGCCGATTTGGTAGAGATGCCCCTTACTGACAGTCTGTCCAGTCTCAAAAAGGAACTCAACAATTTCTGGTCAAGACTGTGGTGCCCACTGACACGGTGGCCAAGGTCATTGGGCTGATCAGTCTACCCCTCTGCCCCCCGCAAACTTCTTTACAGGACCACTACCATCTGCTGGGAAGCAGAATCCACTGTTTCTTCCCAGGATTGCAGGCAATAACATTAGCCAACATTAGGGCCCTACAGATCATTTGCAGCGGATATGCCTCATCCTTCCTCTGTTCCCCACTGCACTTTTCACCATCCCCCAAGTGACTGACGGAGCTCCATTTTGCAGCAGGAAGTGCAAGCCCTTTTGGCAGAAGTAGGATGTGGTTCTTATTTCCACAACTTTCTGAGGCCTAAGAAAGATGTAGGCCTCCAGCCTATTTTAGGTGCACACTCTCCCACTACCTTCAAAAATAATTGAAAATGCTCACCTTGACCCAGGTTTTATCTGCCCTGGGCCCTGAAGGCTGGATGTGGTGTTGGACCTGCAGGATGCCTATTTCCATATACTCATCCTGCCAGCACACTGATGCTATCAGCGGTTTGTAGTGGTATAGGAGCATTCTCAGTTTGTTATGCTCCCCTTTGCTCTCACCAGTGCACATCAGGTGTTAACGAAAGTGATGGAGGTGGTAGCAGCACATCTTTGCTGGTCAGGGATGCCACTCTTGCTTTACCTCGATGACTGGCCATTGAAGGTAGTCTCGTCAAAGGCAGTTGTCAATCACGTCCATCCTTGAGATTCACTGTCAACGTGTCGAAGTCACACCGACTCCTTCTTGAACACTCCCCTTCATCAGAGCCATACTGTTTCAGTTTTGTGCCTTTCTCTGATAAGCCCAGGACATTAAGGCTATGGTCCCTCTCTTTCAGCCTCGGTTCTGGATTTCAGTGAGGTCAGCTCTGAGGCTACTCGGGCTGATTCTCTCCTGCATCCTGCTGGCTGTGCATGCCAGATGGCATATGTGGGTTGCGCAATAGGATTGGAAGTCCCAGTGGGTGCAACATCAAGGGGACCTCTCTGATCTTGTTTTGGAGGAGACTCAGAACGATCTCAGTGATGGTTGCTGCACTACAGTAGGGTCAGCGGTAGACCCCTCACTCTACTCAACCCAGAAATTAAAATGGTGACATTAAGCATCCCTTCTGGGTTGGGGCAGCCTGCTAGGAGATGTGGCGCTCTGGCAGAGTCCCGGATCCACATCAGCTTTCTGGAGCTGAGGGCCATCTGCTTGGCACCAGAATCTTTCTGTCAGTCCATTAAGGAGAGGCTGGTTCAAATACTCATAGACAACACCACCACTATATGATAGTACAACAAACAAGGCTGGGTGGTGTCTTGGACTATGTGCCAGGAGGCATTCCGTCTCTGGAAATGGCTGGATCCTCAGAGAATTTTCCTTGTGGAAAATCACAAGCAGGCTTTTTGAACACCAGGATGAACAAAGTCAGCAGTCGGTGATTAGCAGTTCACGAGCTGCAATGGCACCAGGAGGTGGCAGAAGGCCTCTTCTGAGAATGAGGGGCATCTTGGCTCAATCTATTCACCACAGCAGAGAACGCAAAATCTCAGCTGTTCTGTGTTTTTGCGTTTTCAAGGCATCTCTTGTTTTTAGGCTTTATTCTGGGTTCAAATGTGCCTTAAGTGGAACTTTGGACTTCTGTATGCCTTTCCGCTAATACCGCCCCTGACCTGAATTCTCATGAAGATCAGGGCATACTAGGCCCAAGTCATCCAATTTGCTCTGGATTGGGGACGGAGAATATGATATCCAGAACACCTGAGCTATAGAATATGTCCTCTGATCAAGATGCCCCTCTTGGAGGACCTGTTGTTGCAGCAATAGGGCAAGGTTTTGCACCTAGACCTTCACAATCTCTACCTTCATTCTTGGAGTTTGAGCAGCAATAGCTGAATACCTTGGACCTTCCACTGTATGTAGCTGATGTCATTGTGACAGCCTGGCATCTCTCAATGAAAACGGTATACACCTGCTGTTGGGACAGATTTGTGGTATGGTGCAGCACACACCAGATAGAAGTTATTTGGCATTCAACTATTTGTTTTGTCTCTTGCTCTGTGTAGGAGATTGGTTTACTAGTTGTGTGGCCAGCACAAGTAATAAGTCCACAATTGTGCTTACTGGGAACCAAGTGCCCCATTGTCAGGTTTGACTCTCTCTGTGTAGTGAAGCAGAGCAGCCCTACTCGGGTGTGGGGGAGGTGGGATTGGCTAGTAATCACTGTTCGTTAACCCAAAATAATAACACTCAATAAATGATTGTCCATTCAGTGTTTTTTCTTTACAGACAGAAAAACTACCTTTATTTCACATGCAAAGACTACTAAATACTACTCAGTAATTTACACATATTTACACTGGCAGATGGAAAAGACCATAGATGACATTATGTAATCACCTTTGACCCCCTAAAGCGGTCATGCAAACATCTATGGTAAGTCTACTGGCTTGCTAATGGGTTCAAGTTAAACAAACCACATGTTAAAGAAATCTCTTTGTACATAAATGCAAAAATTCAATGACAATAATCATGTGTAAATGCACTTATTACTGTGGATAAAACATATATACAGTGAGCAATACTCACTGTGAACCTTATTATCTCAACAAAGAATTAGGAATGAGCAAACACATTTGTTTGTTTTTTATAGATGTTCCAACTAGATCCATGCAATCATAAAAGCAGCCCTTAGAAGATCTCGCACTTGGACTATATAACATGCAACCATAGGCTTAGGACCACATGTGTCAAAGTACTGTTTTGCATTTCTTAAATAGCGAACTTTAAGAAATCGCTATTTAAGAAAAGCAAAATGGTATGTAAGAAAATAGGGATTCCCTAATGGCGATTCCCACAGAGTCACAATTGCTATTAGGGGATCGCTATTAAGAAATGCAACTCCATTTGTTCCTATGGGCCTTTTTGCATTTCCTATTTTGCGATTCCTCTTTAGAAATCGCAGATAAAGAAATGCAAAACCAAGGGTGCCGAGGGCCTAAGGCTCCCTTTGAGGGACCCCAAAATATTATTGTGCACATGTGAAGTGCACCAATGCCCTAGGGGCATGTGTGAGCTACATGGCACTTTTAAAAATGCATTTTTCATGCATTTCAAAAAAGTGCACATGGTTACCACCAACTTGGAGTTGGTGGCAATTGCATTTCCTAAATGCCCAGTTGGCATTTTGGAAGTACTTAATATATGTGCATACAAAATTTCCTATGCAGGGAATTGCAAATTGCCATTCCCTCATCAGAGCCGCAATTTTAGAGAATCACTAAAAATTGTGATTCTCTAAAATGGGATTGCGATGCCTTTCATACATCCTGAAATTTTACATTAGCAAACAGTGGAATTTTGTGATTCACACCGTTTGCTAATGCAAAATAGTTTGATACATCTGTCCCTTAGTCACTAGGGGACACTTTTTTACAGGATTCTCTTTTAAACACTTTCAGGCCACAATAACTGTAGCCAGAGACTTAGCCCCTAGAGAACGTAGCACTCTCAGCTGTAGAGCAGAACTCCAGCATTGAGAGTGTTTTGAAAACATCAGAGAAATTTCAGAGGGGTCCTGGTTTCAAGCATCCTGCAAACATTGGTTGGTTAACTTAAAAAATACTCCTTAGAGGGGAGCTGCTGCGCTCTTGCAGCCCTCCCCGTGTATTCATGATGTTGTTGGTGGTGACGCTGTCATCCTGGATCCACCACGAATAAAGTGAATGAGGCAAATGAAAAAGCGCTGCAGGGCATTATGTGGTGCTCTTCTGAGCTGGGAGAGCCACATAGCTTTTCTATTTGTAACTGTTGCACGGCTTTGAGTTGCACACCCATGCACACCTCCCTTAGAAAAATGAATTATTTAATTCTGCGCCAACCCCTGGGCCCTCCCCCGCCCCAGGGGAAACACAAGAAATGGCAGAGGAGCCCCTTGCGTGCCGTGGGCTAAAAAGTCAAAGGTCACCAATCTTTAAAATGCCGAATCTCGGGCTATTCGGTTGACTTTGACAATCTTGGACTCATTGTACTCCTGGTGGTGAGCTCCAGCCAACAGGGGCAGTTGCAGCAGACCTCCTCACCACCAAAGCAGTGCAATCCTCATGGAGCTGGTTCTCCTGGCTGCCAGCACCAGCTTTCCTTACTCCTGGTCTATATCTCTGTGAGCAGAAGTCCAGGGCTTTCCCCATCTTGTTCTCAGGGACTCTAAGAAAGCCAGTCTTACTGGCCTTTGGGAAAACCCACTGGTCCTGGAGTAAACTGGGCAGAGTACTTAGTCCTTCCTGGGCATCAGGGGGTTCCTCCTTCCAGTTCTCCATGGACATCCCAGAGTCCAGTAGTGAAGCGCAGAGAAATCTCAATACAAAAGAGAGTCTCCCCCTTCACAAGTGTCTTCCAATTCGATACATCACTAGAATCTGTAGGCCAAGGGGAAGCAAAACTGCACTCTAAGGAAGTTTTCTCTCTATGTTTGTAACAAAGTGTCACTACAGACAAAACAGTAAATCACACTTACTTTCCCTATCAGTGTACACTAACATTATGAGGCCTACCCCAGGTCAATATCTAATCTTGCAGAGTCCCCACTATGCCAAGTCACATGTGTGCAGATACTCAGAGATACAAATTGTACCTATCTGCTCATTGGTAGCCTGTGTAACTCCTTCAAGGCGGCTGAAGCTGAATAATATTTCCTCCTTCCTGTTAGGAGAAGTCTTGCCAAAGTATTAAGGGGAAGTTCCAGATATAAAACATTACAATAGTCTAGGCATGATAAAATAAACAGTGCTTGGCTACCACATGGTGGGTCTCCTTTGGTAATAATGGAATTGCTTTCTGTAAGTATTTTAAATGTAATAGAACTGAATGCTGACACTAAACATACCTGTTTATTCATGCTCAATTCAGAATCTATTTTCACTCCCAGATTTGTTGGAGTGGGAGCCAATGTTGATGCAACAACCAGTTGGCACTAATACTTTTGTCATAGATAAGACACCTAAACACAGTCATTCAGTTTTATCACCATTTACCATAAGTGCATTTGTACTCATCCAGTTCTTAACTTCTTGCATGCAGTTATGGAAATTTGGGCCAAAGTTCCTCCGCTATTAATACTACTATCTGTGTATCATCTGCATAGGATATGAAGGATAGGCTAATCTTCAGTTAAATTTTTTCTAACAGTGCATAATATAGATTAAATGTCTTGGGACTTCAAACAGAACCCTGTGACACTCTGCATGTTAAAACTCTCTGTTTAGAAGAGTGGGAGGCAATCCTGACTGTCTGGATCTGATTTGTTAAAAAAGAGGAAAACCGAACCAAGGAGTTTCCTCTAATTACCTTTTCTTTTAGTCTCATGATCAAAATTGGGTGAGAAACTGTCAAATGCAGCACTAACATCCAGTAGTATCAGTGCTGCACTATGCACCGATCCGATAGGTTCCTTATGTCATCTAACACAGTTATAAGGGTGGTTTCTTTACTGTGAAGGGACCTGGACCGATACTGAGCATTGTCAAGTAAGTTATTATTTCCTATATCTTTGACCAGTTGCCTGTTATTTCCTTTTTCTATTATTTTTGCTGAGAAAGGCAGGGGGGAGTTGGGCCTGTAGTTACAGAGTTGTACAGGTTTAGCATTTGCTTTCTTTAAAATAGGGAGGATTTGAGCTTCCTTTCTTTAGTAATAATTTCTTGGTTTCATAATCCAGTTAATACTGGTGCAAGCAAATCCACTCATATGGAAACATGAGACTGGACAAGAAAAGGATCCAATGAGGATTTAATGGTCAACATTCTAGCATGTACTACTTCATGATGTCACAGTTCAAAATGCATTAATAGAGTCTGACCTCCACTGGATCAATTTTTTACTAACCCTCTAATTGCTCCTAATAAATTCAGCACTAATTGTATCAATGTTTTCCTGAAAAAAAAAAACATGAAAACTCTTCACAAAAGGAGTCAGAGCTATTACGTTCAGAGTCAGAGAAGGCTGGAAATCACATATTTTTTGCTAATTTAGGCACTTCCCTGTCAAAATGTTTTGCTGCTAGATTTTTATCTACAGAGTCATTTTTCTTAGCAACTTTACAAAATGTGCACCCATTTTTAATCCAATTAGTCTCCAAACCCTTTCAAATTGTTTACATCTTCTTTTAGCTTGGCCAACTCACTAGAGTATCAAGGACTGGACAGAAGTCTTATTGTAGATCTCTTAACTGTAACTGGTCCAGTAGGGTCCAGATCCTTTGTTACCCAGTTGTTAAAACCAACCACTTGTAACCAGACTTCTCTATCTGGGCTGTTCATAGGAGGAGGATTCCTTGTGCGTGCTTCCGTGAAATTAAGGTGTGTTACTTTAGGCCATGTTCTGCCTTTTGCCAGTCTACATCTTTAGAGTATTGGTGTATAGTTAGGCAACACAAATCAAATGGAATTCTACAATGGTCCAACCAAACTATTTTACCAGGAGGGCTGACAGACATAGTTTCAATAGTCGTAAAAATAAGGTTGATCATATGTCTTTTTTCATAAGTGGGCATCATCACATTGCTCCACCTTTAAAGCAGATAGAGAATGGTCCAACTCTAGAATGGCACCACACCCTTTTTCATCCCATTTTATATGAAAATCTACTAGTACACAAAGGTTTTTGGATTTCATAGAAAAGCAATTAAATCTGCTAATGCGGAACTGAAACCTGTACAATGGCCTGGGGGGAGGGGGGCAAGGGGGTGATAACATTGTACAAGGAGCCTCATACAATTTTGGTCGAGCTTTATCGTAAAGAGGTACGTTTTTCCCCCATGTAAACCTTGGCAATTACGATTGTTTTACTGGAACAGTTTATTTATATGTAACTGCTAAACCCCCGCCCCAGCACCATCAAATAAACCTAGGCCAGAAGTATCAGTGAAACATGTTTTTATTAAGCAAAGCATCTCTAGAGTTTAAGGCACATATTTCTGGGCTTATGGAACAGGACAGAGCAGTAAGGCACCTTGCTGCGCTGCCCTGCGTCAAAAGTAAAGGGCAGGAATGAGCTGTAACTATGGCATATGACGCATTCCTGTCCCTTCCCATTGCGTTGGTGTTGTTTTGGCAGGCTAGCGCCAACGCAGGCACCCTTGCACCATGGTGGAAGGGTGTCTGTGTTGTAGTTTGAATCGTTTTTGTGCAGGAACGGGCACCTTCCTGCACAAAACAATCCTGGGAGTCTTTTCCCTCTTTCTACGTGTGCTGCACAATAAAGATATTTTTCCTTGTCATGTCCCTCCTGGGAAGACACAAGGTTTTGGTGCATCCGCAGGTTTACAAGGTCTTGTAAGTCTGGGGATGCCTCAAAATCAATGGGTGTGGCATGTGAACATCCACCGCAACCCCAATAGAACACCTCCCTTGCACAGAGTAAGGCAAGCCATTCAAAGTCACACAAAGTTTCTCTGCATGGCCTCACAGATATGATTTCAAGGTTTGCTCCACCATTGCATAACAAAAAGTGATGCAACAGCAGCACAAGGGGCTTGTAAATATGTCCTTATGTGTCCAAGAGATAAGCAACTTCTTCTGCGTCTTTATGAAGTGAACAATTCTGAATCATACCCTACAGTGTCTTTTTGGGACTACTTTTTTCCTTAGAGCTCTGATGTGAACATCATTTGGACAAATTATTCAGAAGAAACTTTGAAGGTTCAATTACCCTTTCTTTCTTTAGTTTTAACAATTTGTTCTGTGAGTAACGAATATGAGGTGAAAAACGGGCCACATGTCCATCTTCCAGGGCTTCCTCGATGGTGAAGGGCACAGACAGGCTTGCCTTTGGTGTGCCTTCAGTGCGCCTGCAGTCCAAACACTCAGCTGCTGGGTTTAAATAGTGGTGTGAGGAATGACACATTGAATGACTAGCCGGTAAAAAGCCTCCTTCTAAGATGGTGCCTGCCAGAAACCAGTACCCACAAGACTAAAGGAGAAGAGCAGACTAGCTATTCAGGTGGCTGCTTCTTACACTCACCTTTATAAGCAATTTTGATGGTTAGAACCCTAAAGTTCAGTGTGCCTAAAACAAATGACAGCATGCAGACAGAAATAAAAGTACAAAGCTAAAAATAATTCTGTACCCCAACCTAGAAAGCATATCTCACTTTTCCTTTATGACCAGATCTTTAAAAATTACGAGTCCTGTCCTGAAATGAATTTGGTTGCTGTTTACAGGTTTTACAACCCACCAAAAAAATATAACTGCATGCACCTCTGGAAAGGTAAATACAATGGGGCATATTTACAAGACCCTTGTGCCTCGTTGCTCCACTTTAGGGTTATATTTTTTATGCCGATGTGGTGTTAGGTAGGCATTTCTGACAAGCCATATTTAAAAAATTGCACCACTTTGCAACCCATTGTGCCACATTATGCCTGAGTCAGGCATAATGTATGCAAGGGTTACATTCTGACGCAGGGAGGCCCAAAAAAATGGTGCATTGAAATTTACAAGATTTCACTGTGCCAATTTGTGCATCCTTTGCAAAGCCTGCTCAGAGCAGGCGTTAAAAGGAAGCAACGATTATGTTCAATGGGCCTCCCTGTGCTTTACTGCAAAAGCGTCAAAATCTTTGTCGCTAGTGTAGCAATGCGCCACAATGGCGTCAAAATTTGTGATGCTATTGTGCTAACGACTGCCATGGTGCATCATATTGTAAATACGGTGCGGCTATGGTGTTGTTAGGTGCTAGTAGGGGGGGCGCAGGAAATGTGGAGCATCATCTCTGATGTCCCACCTTCTTGTAGATATGCCCCAATGTCTGCTAAATCACAGAATTTCCTTGAGTTCTTTAAAGTTGCTATTCGAAGAAGGTGTATTAGCTCTAGCTCTATCAATTAATAGGTGTCTTATTATACCTTCAACAGAAGCTTGCATAATTTTTTTATCGCATGCAAAATTCCAAAAATGTTTTATTTAACTGTGCTCTGGCTCAAACAGAAAACAATTATAAGAAGCCTTCTTCAAACACAAAATGGCTTCTGAGAGACATTTTCTACTTGAGCCAGTCACCTTCCCAATATCTTATGGGACTTCTGAAGGCGAGTAATGCATTTGCGTTCATTTTCACACACGATACTATAAGATTAACTTGTGAAATTTCTCATAATTTTGGGTCAGTTTTGTGAAATTTCGCAGATAAATTCACAATTGCACGCACCCCGTACCTTCGTGTTAGGAGATCACTTTTCTATTGAATAATAAGGTTTACAGTACTTAAATATGTTCAATCACAACATCTCTCTCATAAACTCTACAAGGAAAAGATAATTCTGCTTGGCCAAGATTATGACTTGAATGATATTTCAATTTGGAAAGATTGTAAGAAGAGAAACGAATCTGTATGGAAGGATGGCTGATGGAGACATACAACTAATCGATTTGAAATAGAAATGTGAGTTGGATCAAAGATTATAGTTAGTCAATAAATTATAGAATAAGTCTGCAGATGATATTTTTTTGTATACAATATTCTGAAGTAGAACCACTTTTTGATTATTTAATAGGCACTGAATCAAAATCCTCTACCTGATCCAATTTGTACGAAAACTCAAATTTGCGCCCAAATCTGTATAATTGCTCCTACTGTGATATGGGACCAAACTGGTCTTTAAAGCTGCTGCAACCTGTACAGGGAAACACTGTGCATGGAATTACTCCACTACCCTCCTTTCCATAGTTGGGAATTCTGAAAGGTGCAGACATTGTGCATTGATTAAATACTGCACCAAGCGATATCAGTATTTATAGAGTATGCAGTTACAGCCCGGGATTGTGTAAGAATCATTATGAAGTGCTTATTCGTAATCATTGCTCAATTATTTCTTTTCACTTTGCACATCTTTCAGAGCCATCTGCCTTTTGCCCTCTGACTTTCAGATCTACCTGATTTTGGGCCAGATGTAGAAAAGAAACATTTTGCGACTTGCAAATAGCGAGTCATAGCGACTCGCTATTTGCAACTCGCAAAATGTTATGCAGTACGGTGTCTCAGACACCGACTGCGACTCGCTATGGGGTCGCAATGACCCACCTCATGAATATTCATGAGGTGGGTCGCAAATTGCGGCCCCATAGCGAGTCAAGGCACTCGCAAACATGGAGGCCTGCTGTAGTCAGCAGACCTCCGTGTTCGTGACTGCTTTAAATAAAGCAGTTTTTTTTTTTTTAAGTGTAGCCCGTTTTCCTTAAAGGAAAACGAGCTGCACTTAAAAAAAAAAACGAAACCTTTAGTTTCGGTATTTTTTCAGGGCAGGGAGTGGTCCCTTGGACCACTCCCTGCCCTGAAAAAATATTTTTGGGTCCATTCACAAAGTGGAAGGGGTCCCATGGGGACCCCTTCCAATTTGCGAGTGGGTTACCATCCACTTCAAGTGGATGGTAACTGCGACTCCATTTGCGACCGCGTGCGCGGTCGCAAATGGAATTGCATCCCACTGCGAGTCGCAAATAGGAAGGGAACACCCCATCCTATTTGCGAGTCGGAAATGCATTTTGCGAGTCGATCCCGACTCGCAAAATGCATTTCTGCATAGGAAACTCACATTTGCGACTCGCAAACGGCAATTTTTGCCGTTTGCGAGGCGCAAATCGTTTCCTACATCTGGCCCTTTATTCGGAGAGTGACCTCTACACGTTCACTTAAGATCGTACAAGCGACCGCAGCTTTACCTGTCTTTTAGGGTACGTCATAAAAAGGATTTGAAAAAGTATAGAATGATGGATTTTGGGTCAGCCCCTTTGAGGCCCAGCCGGTTCATAGCAGCTCTGCATTTGATAGGCCAGGTGTTCATGGACGTCATTTAGAGGTTGCCAGCGATCGCAATTGCGATCCCTGGCTTGCCCTTTGCGACCTCTGGCACTGCCTTTGCGACCCCTAGTTTTAGAGGTGGCAAATTCAGTGCCAGGAACACAGTAGCAGCTCCGTTCGTCGGCGTCAGTTGGGGCTCCGCTCCCTTTGTTGTCTGTCTATTTTTATAATACTAATAGCGAATAATAAATGATTATAAAATATTATTCACTGTTAGTGTAATACAAATGGCGCTACAATTAGTTGGAATATGCCCTTTCATGGCAGCTTAGGCAATTAAAAATGCTTTTAAACGTATGGTGTGCGCGTGCTTGCGGTTCAGAGTGTGTTTATGTGAGAGTGTGTTTAAGTGTGAATTTGCATGTATGTGTAAGTGTGTGTGTGACTTAAAGTGGAGGTCAAAGTGCATGTGATGTAATTCCTGCTACCCCTGGCATTTTAGTGAATTGACATCCATGCAGCTGTTGTGTTAGGATACTTAGGGAGTGCGTCCATTGCTGTGTCAGGAGTACAGTGGCCATCCATCGAAATGGAGGTGTAGATTACCTGCTACGAGGACCTGGGTAGTGGCTTGCTGATCATGGTGTCGCTGCTTTGATCACTCCTACCACTATGGATTATGTGTGGGAGAAAGCAGGAACACAGTGCAGGGATGCATAAATAACAAGGGGGAACCAAGGGCCAGATGTAGCTAGGTAAATATTTTGTGAATCGGAAATAGCGACTCCATGCGAATCGCTATTTCCGACTCGCAAAATCAAATTCAAGAAATATTTGCGATACCAATTTGCGAGTCGCATAGGTGTCGCACCGCAATTTGCAACCTTTGCTTTTAGCGAGGTCGCAAATTGCGAGAAGGGTGTCGCAAATTACGAATAACTCGCAAATTACCTGCAGGTGCTGCACAACAGTTTGGAAACCCACTACCTGGCTCTTGGTGATGACATCAGAACCAGGAAGTCATCAAATACACCTGGGAGGAGGGAGGACCACACCCTTTTCAAACTGCTGTGCCACACCCAGGAGAGAGGAGCTGCTGCAACAATGGAGGAGACAGGCAGTGCTGGCAGGAGAAGGAAAGTGAAGTTTTCAGACAAAGAGCTGGAGGTGCTGACTGAAGAATGCTGCCTGCACCACAATGAACTTTTTGGGAAGGCAGCAATGAGTGTCCCAGACACTCAAAAGAAAATGATATGGCAGCAGATCCAGGACAAGATAAATGCCATAGGGGTGGGCCACCACACCCTTGAAGAAATTAGGAAACGGTGGTATGACCTGTGCACCAGGATGAAGGAGAGGGTTGCAGAGCGCATGAGGGAGATGAGGGGCACCGGAAGAGGCCCATCCACCGTCCAACCATCCACAGCCATGGAAAGCATGGTTGAGCAGACCCTGGAGCCAGAGGCCGTCATTGGCATGGGAGAATTGGACAGTTCAGCGCCAGGGATATCCAAAAGTGAGTACCATGAGATATGCTTTGACACCCACAAATGCAGTATACACACTCTCCCATTACACAGCAGCAGGCACCACCAGACTAGCTCAATTCCAGTCTAGCAACCTCTAGAATAGTGCGTTATGGGCAATGTAGTACAGTAGTCAGAATAAAGGCAAATGTTTATTATGAGGCATAAAACAGATGTGAGAGACTGACAGTGTGTCCCCTATGTCCCACAGGTCTCCCACAAGACACCCCCAGCAGCGACACCAGGCAGGGAGGAGAGCATGGGCCAGAGACACTGCAGGAGGCTGCTGTTGAAATTCCTGGGCCCAGCAGGAGACCACCAGGGTCATAGAGGAACAACCACAGGACATGGGGGCAGCTGACACAACCCCAGGGCCCAGCCCCACAGAGAGGCAATCAGAGCCAGCAGCTAGACGAATGCGCAGACGCCGGCACAGAGTTCAGTCGGTGCCCCAGGAGGAGGTAGGGGAAGCAGCCTTCCCGGGTGTTTCGAGGCATCCCTCATCCATGGTCAGCGCCTGCAAAATAGACAATTAAGAACAATCACAAGAACCCTCAACAGGATGCAGAGCAGAATGACCAATGGGCTGGCGGATGTGAACAGTCAGTTCACCAGGATGAATGCACATTTGGGGGATTTGACACAGGCCATCCGCCGTCTGGTGACAGAACTAGTGGCAGACCGAGGACATGCAAGGCGCAGGGAGCGCCACACAGTAGCACGTTTTGACCGCCTGGCTGCATCAATTGGGTGTCTTGCCACCAATACTACAGGCCTCTCAAGACGGACAGTCAGCCTACAGATGGAACTTGGGCACTTTGCTGGTGATGTGGCGCGAGGACTTGGCCGCATCAGCCATGGGGTGGACCTTATGGAAAGTAGGCAGGCTGCAAGGGGCACAGGGGAGACCCCTCAGGACAGCGAGAAGGGGTCAACCATCAGTAGCATGTCTGCCAGTGAGTCCCGTGTGCTACGGAGTGGTAGTGCACGGCAGGGGTCAGGGGACCCACCAGGGATGAGCCATGCTTTCCGCTCGAGGAGGAGGTTGTGAGCCACCATACAGCACTATGCATGAGGCACATGAATTATAATGTGTCTTCATTACATTTGGACAATTACAGACTGTGACAGACAGCACTATTCTTTTCCCATATAGTTTAGTAATAAAAAGGTTTTGTTTGTTTCACTACACAACTGGGCTATGTGTGTCTGACATCAGTGAGTGTGGTGACAGTTGCCATGTACCTGCCAAAGTATTGGGTTGCAATGTGGTTCCGTCTCTGTCTGCCTTGATTTGCGATGCTTCTATCCCTAGGCTGTCGGTGTGGTAGCTCCTGCTCCTCATCCTCCGTGTCTGTGTCTTCAGGGGTGAGATGTAGGCCACGTCTGGTGGCAATGTTGTGTAGGATTGCACAAGCGGCGACAATCTTGCATGCTGTTTCTGGGGCATACTGGAGTGCACCTCCACTTTTGTGGAGGCACCTGAATCATGCCTTTAACAAGCCAAATGTCCTCTCAATTACAGTTCTGGTCGGCCAATGGGCACTGTTATATCGCCTCTCGTTCTCATTGCCAGGTGTTAGATAAGGGGTAAGTATCCATGGTCTCAAAGCATATGCACTGTCACCTGTTTGACAAAAATAAGCAATTTAGGAGGGCATGAATGTTTTCCACAGTGACCTGTATGTAAGGCTTCAGGGTGTATTCAGCAATACCTAATAGACATCTGTCTCCAAACTCCCCATGTTCTAGGCGTTGGTGTATCCCACTGTGCCTGAATATGTATGAGTCATGAGTACTGTAGGAAGTTGGCTCTGTATGTGCTATTTCAAAGTAAGGAATAGCATGCACAGAGTCCAAGGGTTCCCCTTAGAGGTAAAATAGTGGTAAAAATAGATAATACTAATGCTCTATTTTGTGGTAGTGTGGTCGAGCAGTAGGCTTATCCAAGGAGTAGTGTTAAGCATTTGTTGTACATACACATAGACAATAAATGAGGTACACACACTCAGAGACAAATCCAGCCAATAGGTTTTGTTATAGAAAAATATCTTTTCTTAGTTTATTTTAAGAACCACAGGTTCAAATTTAACATGTAATATCTTGTTTGAAAGGTATTGCAGGTAAGTACATTAGGAACTTTGAATCATTTCAATTGCATGTATACTTTTCAAGTTATTCACAAATAGCTATTTCAAAAGTGGACACTTAGTGCAATTTTCACAGTTCCTGGGGGAGGTAAGTTTTTGTTAGGTTTACCAGGTAAGTAAGACACTTACAGGGTTCAGTTCTTGGTCCAAGGTAGCCCACCGTTGGGGGTTCAGAGCAACCCCAAAGTCACCACACCAGCAGCTCAGGGCCGGTCAGGTGCAGAGTTCAAAGTGGTGCCCAAAACGCATAGGCTAGAATGGAGAGAAGGGGGTGCCCCGGTTCCGGTCTGCTTGCAGGTAAGTACCCGCGTCTTCGGAGGGCAGACCAGGGGGGTTTTGTAGGGCACCGGGGGGGACACAAGCCCACACAGAAATTTCACCCTCAGCGGCGCGGGGGCGGCCGGGTGCAGTGTAGAAACAAGCGTCGGGTTCGCAATGTTAGTCTATGAGAGATCTCGGGATCTCTTCAGCGCTGCAGGCAGGCAAGGGGGGGGTTCCTCGGGGAAACCTCCACTTGGACAAGGGAGAGGGACTCCTGGGGGTCACTTCTCCAGTGAAAGTCCGGTCCTTCAGGTCCTGGGGGCTGCGGGTGCAGGGTCTCTCCCAGGCGTCGGGACTTTAGGTTCAAAGAGTCGCGGTCAGGGGAAGCCTCGGGATTCCCTCTGCAGGCGGCGCTGTGGGGGCTCAGGGGGGACAGGTTTTGGTACTCACAGTATCAGAGTAGTCCTGGGGTCCCTCCTGAGGTGTCGGATCTCCACCAGCCGAGTCGGGGTCGCCGGGTGCAGTGTTGCAAGTCTCACGCTTCTTGCGGGGAGCTTGCAGGGTTCTTTAAAGCTGCTGGAAACAAAGTTGCAGCTTTTCTTGGAGCAGGTCCGCTGTCCTCGGGAGTTTCTTGTCTTTTCGAAGCAGGGGCAGTCCTCAGAGGATGTCGAGGTCGCTGGTCCCTTTGGAAGGCGTCGCTGGAGCAGGATCTTTGGAAGGCAGGAGACAGGCCGGTGAGTTTCTGGAGCCAAGGCAGTTGTCGTCTTCTGGTCTTCCGCTGCAGGGGTTTTCAGCTAGGCAGTCCTTCTTCTTGTAGTTGCAGGAATCTGATTTTCTAGGGTTCAGGGTAGCCCTTAAATACTAAATTTAAGGGCGTGTTTAGGTCTGGGGGGTTAGTAGCCAATGGCTACTAGCCCTGAGGGTGGGTACACCCTCTTTGTGCCTCCTCCCAAGGGGAGGGGGTCACAATCCTAACCCTATTGGGGGAATCCTCCATCTGCAAGATGGAGGATTTCTAAAAGTCAGAGTCACCTCAGCTCAGGACACCTTAGGGGCTGTCCTGACTGGCCAGTGACTCCTCCTTGTAGCTTTCTTTGTTCCCTCCAGCCTTGCCGCCAAAAGTGGGGGCCGTGGCCGGAGGGGGCGGGCAACTCCACTAAGCTGGAGTGCCCTGCTGGGCTGTGACAAAGGGGTGAGCCTTTGAGGCTCACCGCCAGGTGTCACAGCTCCTGCCTGGGGGAGGTGTTAGCATCTCCACCCAGTGCAGGCTTTGTTACTGGCCTCAGAGTGACAAAGGCACTCTCCCCATGGGGCCAGCAACATGTCTCTGGTGTGGCAGGCTGCTGGAACTAGTCAGCCTACACAGACAGTCGGTTAAGTTTCAGGGGGCACCTCTAAGGTGCCCTCTGGGGTGTGTTTTGCAATAAAATGTACACTGGCATCAGTGTGCATTTATTGTGCTGAGAAGTTTGATACCAAACTTCCCAGTTTTCAGTGTAGCCATTATGGTGCTGTGGAGTTCGTGTAAAACAGACTCCCAGACCATATACTCGTATGGCTACCCTGCACTTACAATGTCTAAGGTTTTGTTTAGACACTG
Source organism: Pleurodeles waltl (assembly GCF_031143425.1). Taxonomy (NCBI): domain Eukaryota; kingdom Metazoa; phylum Chordata; class Amphibia; order Caudata; family Salamandridae; genus Pleurodeles; species Pleurodeles waltl. The sequence goes on along the minus strand of NC_090450.1, from coordinate 224,097,380 downwards.
TAGGGGTACCATGCTCATGCACTGGTACCCTCACCTATGGTATAGTGCACCCTGCCTTAGGGCTGTAAGGCCTGCTAGAGGGGTGTCTTACCTATACTGCATAGGCAGTGAGAGGCTGGCATGGCACCCTGAGGGGAGTGCCATGTCGACTTACTCATTTTGCTCTCACTAGCACACACAGGCTTGTAAGCAGTGTGTCTGTGCTGAGTGAGGGGTCTCTAGGGTGGCATAAGACATGCTGCAGCCCTTAGAGACCTTCCTTGGCATCAGGGCCCTTGGTACTAGAAGTACCAGTTACAAGGGACTTATCTGAATGCCAGGGTGTGCCAATTGTGGATACAATGGTACATTGTAGGTGAAGGAACACTGGTGCTGGGGCCTGGTTAGCAGGGTCCCAGCACTCTTCTTAGTCAAGTCAGCATCAGTATCAGGCAAAAAGTGGGGGGGTAACTGCAACAGGGAGCCATTTCTTTACACAAGCCCCCCCCAGCCCACAGGCCAGGAGACTCAGCCCAAGCTGGGAGAGTCTTCCTAGTCTGTCAGGCGAGGAAGAGTAGGAGAAATAGGCTGGTTAGTTGCAGGGCCTACTCTGCCTTACATCCTTCTGTTCAGGTCATTCCCTTTGGGGAACTGACCTACTTCCACAGTGATAGGACCTAGTCTGAATTGCCTCTTGTCGGCCTCTTCAATGTCTCCACCCATTCTTTCTATTTTGGTCTTAGAGGTATCCACCTCTGCTAACCTTATCTTGGCCAGGGTTACCCCTAGCTTACCCAGAGAGGTTACCCAGAGCTGGAGTAACCCCACCATGACCAATAGGGTCAGGGGGCCTAACTTGCTATTTGGCATGGGGTCAGACCACCATGCTAAGGATAGTGCAGCCATAAAGGCTAACACTCAGCAGAGGCCACTGACAGCTGTCAGTGCCCAGAACCACACCTTTAGCTCTTCACCTAAAAGGGAAGGGGCTAAGTTACAGGCCTCTTTGGGTTCAGGTTGCCTGTCTGCTGTATTAGAGTGGGGGGTTACCACATCTTGTAGTAAACACCCTTCTTCCACTCTTTCTTCTGTTAGCTGAGGAGCCACCCACTCAGGTTTAACAGTTGCCTGACTAGCCAGGACTTCTTGTGGGTCAGGTTGGACTTTATCAGGGCCATTTTTGGAGTTCTCCCCTACTGGAGCAGAATCTCCTTGGCTTGCTGTAACCTTGGCTAAAGGTTGTCCACCCTTCCTACTCTGTTTTCTTTTCTTCTTCTTCTGGGGCCTGCTTGCATTTACTGCAGAGGCAGGACTTCCAGAATCCTTGGGAGAGGACTGGCACTGGACCAGTTCCTCTCTTGGGCTCTGACTAACCTCTGGGTAGTCATTTCCAAGGAGACAATCAAGGGGGAGGTCTGTACTGACTACTACCCTTCTCCAGCTAAGAGTGCCACCCACTTCTATGGGCACTAAAGCCACAGGCCTCTTAGTGACCCTGTCTAGGCTAACTCTTACCCTGGCAGTCTCACCTGGGATGTACTGGTTTGAGAGCACCAGCCTGTCATGCACAATAGTGTGGCTGGCACAAGTGTCTCTCAGGGCAGTGGTTGGGATTCCATTCACCAGTAGGTGGTGGAAGTGTCTACTTCCCTCTGGAATCTCCAACTCACCTGTTGGGCCCTGTTTCCAGTTGAAGGCTATGAAGACCTCCTCATCTGAGGAGTCATCTCCCATGGCTACACTGGTTACCCCTGGAATTTTGTTCTGGGGTTTGTTTTTGGGACAAGAAGTGTCCTTGGTGTGGTGCCCAGACTGTTTACAGTTGTGGCACCATGCCTTAGTGGCATCCCAGTTCTTACCCTGGTACCCACCTTTGTTTTGGGTTGTGTCTTGGGGCCCACCCACCTGTTCTGGTTTTTGGGGGCCTACAGAGGACTCTTTTTCTTTGTTTCTAGTGTCACCCACTTTCTCCTGGGGAGTTTTTGTAACCCCTTTCTTTTGGTCACCCCCAGTGGAAGTTTTGGTTACCCTAGTCTTGACCCAGTGGTCTGCCTTCTTTCCCAATTCTTGGGGAGAAATTGGACCTAGGTCTACCAGATACTGATGCAACTTTTCATTGAAGCAGTTACTTAAAATGTGTTCTTTCATAAACAAATTATAAAGCCCAACATAGTCACACACTTCATTTCCAGTTAACCAACCATCTAGTGTTTTTACTGAGTAGTCTACAAAATCAACCCAGGTCTGGCTCGAGGATTTTTGAGCCCCCCTGAACCTAATTCTATACTCCTCAGTGGAGAATCCAAAGCCCTCAATCAGGGTACCCTTCATGAGGTCATAAGATTCTGCATCTTTTCCAGAGAGTGTGAGGAGTCTATCCCTACACTTTCCAGTGAACATTTCCCAAAGGAGAGCACCCCAGTGAGATCTGTTCACTTTTCTGGTTACACAAGCCCTCTCAAAAGCTGTGAACCATTTGGTGATGTCATCACCATCTTCATATTTTGTTACAATCCCTTTGGGGATTTTCAACATGTCAGGAGAATCTCTGACCCTATTTATGTTGCTGCCACCATTGATGGGTCCTAGGCCCATCTCTTGTCTTTCCCTTTCTATGGCTAGGATCTGTTTTTCCAAAGCCAATCTTTTGGCCATCCTGGCTAACTGGATGTCCTCTTCACTGGAGTTACCTTCAGTGATTTCAGAGAGGCTGGACCCTCCTGTGAGGGAGCCAGCATTTCTGACTACTATTTTTGGAGTCAGGGTTTGAGAGACCCTGTTCTCCCTAAATAGGACTGGTAGGGGGGAATTTTCCTCCAAGTCACTATCTTCATCCTCTGTGTTGCCATCCTCAGAGGGGTTGGCCTTTGCAAACTCTGCCAACAGCTCCTGGAGCTGTAGTTTGGAAGGTCTGGGGCCCATTGTTATTTTCTTTATTTTACAGAGTGACCTTAGCTCCCTCATCTTAAGATGGAGGTAAGGTGTGGTGTCGAGTTCCACCACAGTCACATCTGTGCTAGACATTTTGCTTCTAAAAGTTGGAATACTTTTTAAGAATCTACAACTGGTTCTAGAATCTAATTCAAACTTTTACAAACTTTTAAACTCTAAAAGAAATGCTAATCAGGATCTAACACAAGGCCCTAGCAGGTCTTTTAAGAATTTAGAAAACTTTTCAAATTGCAAAAATGAATTTCTAATGACAATTTTGGAATTTGTCGTGTGATCAGGTATTGGCTGAGTAGTCCAGCAAATGCAAAGTCTTGTACCCCACCGCTGATCCACCAATGTAGGAAGTTGGCTCTGTATGTGCTATTTCAAAGTAAGGAATAGCATGCACAGAGTCCAAGGGTTCCCCTTAGAGGTAAAATAGTGGTAAAAATAGATAATACTAATGCTCTATTTTGTGGTAGTGTGGTCGAGCAGTAGGCTTATCCAAGGAGTAGTGTTAAGCATTTGTTGTACATACACATAGACAATAAATGAGGTACACACACTCAGAGACAAATCCAGCCAATAGGTTTTGTTATAGAAAAATATCTTTTCTTAGTTTATTTTAAGAACCACAGGTTCAAATTTAACATGTAATATCTTGTTTGAAAGGTATTGCAGGTAAGTACATTAGGAACTTTGAATCATTTCAATTGCATGTATACTTTTCAAGTTATTCACAAATAGCTATTTCAAAAGTGGACACTTAGTGCAATTTTCACAGTTCCTGGGGGAGGTAAGTTTTTGTTAGGTTTACCAGGTAAGTAAGACACTTACAGGGTTCAGTTCTTGGTCCAAGGTAGCCCACCGTTGGGGGTTCAGAGCAACCCCAAAGTCACCACACCAGCAGCTCAGGGCCGGTCAGGTGCAGAGTTCAAAGTGGTGCCCAAAACGCATAGGCTAGAATGGAGAGAAGGGGGTGCCCCGGTTCCGGTCTGCTTGCAGGTAAGTACCCGCGTCTTCGGAGGGCAGACCAGGGGGGTTTTGTAGGGCACCGGGGGGGACACAAGCCCACACAGAAATTTCACCCTCAGCGGCGCGGGGGCGGCCGGGTGCAGTGTAGAAACAAGCGTCGGGTTCGCAATGTTAGTCTATGAGAGATCTCGGGATCTCTTCAGCGCTGCAGGCAGGCAAGGGGGGGGTTCCTCGGGGAAACCTCCACTTGGACAAGGGAGAGGGACTCCTGGGGGTCACTTCTCCAGTGAAAGTCCGGTCCTTCAGGTCCTGGGGGCTGCGGGTGCAGGGTCTCTCCCAGGCGTCGGGACTTTAGGTTCAAAGAGTCGCGGTCAGGGGAAGCCTCGGGATTCCCTCTGCAGGCGGCGCTGTGGGGGCTCAGGGGGGACAGGTTTTGGTACTCACAGTATCAGAGTAGTCCTGGGGTCCCTCCTGAGGTGTCGGATCTCCACCAGCCGAGTCGGGGTCGCCGGGTGCAGTGTTGCAAGTCTCACGCTTCTTGCGGGGAGCTTGCAGGGTTCTTTAAAGCTGCTGGAAACAAAGTTGCAGCTTTTCTTGGAGCAGGTCCGCTGTCCTCGGGAGTTTCTTGTCTTTTCGAAGCAGGGGCAGTCCTCAGAGGATGTCGAGGTCGCTGGTCCCTTTGGAAGGCGTCGCTGGAGCAGGATCTTTGGAAGGCAGGAGACAGGCCGGTGAGTTTCTGGAGCCAAGGCAGTTGTCGTCTTCTGGTCTTCCGCTGCAGGGGTTTTCAGCTAGGCAGTCCTTCTTCTTGTAGTTGCAGGAATCTGATTTTCTAGGGTTCAGGGTAGCCCTTAAATACTAAATTTAAGGGCGTGTTTAGGTCTGGGGGGTTAGTAGCCAATGGCTACTAGCCCTGAGGGTGGGTACACCCTCTTTGTGCCTCCTCCCAAGGGGAGGGGGTCACAATCCTAACCCTATTGGGGGAATCCTCCATCTGCAAGATGGAGGATTTCTAAAAGTCAGAGTCACCTCAGCTCAGGACACCTTAGGGGCTGTCCTGACTGGCCAGTGACTCCTCCTTGTAGCTTTCTTTGTTCCCTCCAGCCTTGCCGCCAAAAGTGGGGGCCGTGGCCGGAGGGGGCGGGCAACTCCACTAAGCTGGAGTGCCCTGCTGGGCTGTGACAAAGGGGTGAGCCTTTGAGGCTCACCGCCAGGTGTCACAGCTCCTGCCTGGGGGAGGTGTTAGCATCTCCACCCAGTGCAGGCTTTGTTACTGGCCTCAGAGTGACAAAGGCACTCTCCCCATGGGGCCAGCAACATGTCTCTGGTGTGGCAGGCTGCTGGAACTAGTCAGCCTACACAGACAGTCGGTTAAGTTTCAGGGGGCACCTCTAAGGTGCCCTCTGGGGTGTGTTTTGCAATAAAATGTACACTGGCATCAGTGTGCATTTATTGTGCTGAGAAGTTTGATACCAAACTTCCCAGTTTTCAGTGTAGCCATTATGGTGCTGTGGAGTTCGTGTAAAACAGACTCCCAGACCATATACTCGTATGGCTACCCTGCACTTACAATGTCTAAGGTTTTGTTTAGACACTGTAGGGGTACCATGCTCATGCACTGGTACCCTCACCTATGGTATAGTGCACCCTGCCTTAGGGCTGTAAGGCCTGCTAGAGGGGTGTCTTACCTATACTGCATAGGCAGTGAGAGGCTGGCATGGCACCCTGAGGGGAGTGCCATGTCGACTTACTCATTTTGCTCTCACTAGCACACACAGGCTTGTAAGCAGTGTGTCTGTGCTGAGTGAGGGGTCTCTAGGGTGGCATAAGACATGCTGCAGCCCTTAGAGACCTTCCTTGGCATCAGGGCCCTTGGTACTAGAAGTACCAGTTACAAGGGACTTATCTGAATGCCAGGGTGTGCCAATTGTGGATACAATGGTACATTTTAGGTGAAGGAACACTGGTGCTGGGGCCTGGTTAGCAGGGTCCCAGCACTCTTCTTAGTCAAGTCAGCATCAGTATCAGGCAAAAAGTGGGGGGGTAACTGCAACAGGGAGCCATTTCTTTACAAGTACTCCCTGAAAATTTAGCTACAATGTCAGTAATGACATTATGTGCATCATATACCACCTGGATGTTGAGAGAGTGAGTACATTTCCTATTGCGGAACACATATTCCAGATTTGCAGGAGGGCAGATTTGTATATTTGTCCCGTCCACACACCCTATTACATGGGGGAAGTTGGCAATTCTGTAGAAATCCAACTTGGTGCTGTTAATTTCTGTCTCATTCCTGGGTAGGTATATATATCTGGACATGTGTGTGAGTATGGCATCTAGGAATGATCTGAAGAATCATGAGAGTGAACTTTGGGATACCTCACCTGCTACAGCAATCACCCTCTGATAGCTACCCGAGGCCAAGAGTTGCAGTGAGCACAGCACTTGCACATGTGTAGGGATGGTGCTGATGCACATTGTCTGTTGTTCAAGCTGAGGATTAAGTAGTTCAATTAATTCTAAAATTGCTGCACTGCTCAGTTTATATTTGTCATAAATCTCATCCTCAGTTTGTTGAAATAGTGTCTGCGTGGTTCGGTATATCCTCTCCTCTCTCTGCCTCCTCCTCCTGCTCTGCTGGGCGGCCTGGACTCTCCTCCTCCATGCTATCACGTACAGTTCAGCCATTTTGAGTAACCCAGATGCCTTCTGGGTCTCCTTTTATACTTTGGTTCTGGTTACCACCTGCTCTGAATCAGTGGTAATCTGGATGTGCACTATGGGCTTTTTGCGACTAATTTTGGGAGTCGGTAATGGCTTGCATCGCTATTTGCACTTCGGAAATGGGATTTTTGCATCCCATTTCGGATTTTGCGAGGTCGCAAATAGTGAATCGGGCCATTTGCGACTCGCAAATGTTTGCTACATCTGGCCCCAAATGAGCAAGAGAGGACCAGTGCTTAAATGTATTACTAAAACTGTTTTCTAAATCTTCTATACTCTTCTAACATTAAAGTGAATTGTAGGATAGTTTGTTTTGAAATAATAAACATGGTTTGGGATTTTCCCTGTGCTCCAGCCTTGGGGCCCTAATTCTAGGTTCTGGGGTCCAATTAACATTTCTTCTCTGTTCTGAAGGGTGAGGAGACAATGCATCAAATTATTCAAATTAATAACAGTGTAACTGAATGGTCACACAATCAAACTTAACTAGCATATTAAAGACCATAATTCAATAGCGATAATGCACAAAATGAGAAAAAACTATTGATGCATATAGTTCAAATCCAAGTTCTCCTGCCTAACCATTTGATCTAAAATCCTAACTATGCTAATATTCTAAGCAAGCCAAGGCCAATATCCTAGCACTCCAGCACACTCGGAATGCGCACTGTCTGCAAAGCAAACAGTGCGCATTCTGACGGTGCTGGGCAGGGGGGCCCTGCCCTGCACTGCCAATGCCATGGGCCATACAGGGGTCCCTTGTGGCCTCAGGCACTTGTTTTCCCCCAGCCTTTTCATGTCGGGGTCCCTGCAATGAAAAGGCTGGTGGAAAGTGAGATTGTATTCAGCTAAGTGGCACTGAGTAAAGCACCGCCATGGCTGGTTACAAGCACGACAGCCGCCATTGGGATCTATGATCCTGGTAGGGACAGCAGTCTTTCAGCGGGTCTGCCAGCCTGGGTTGTAATTAGGGGGTCAGACCGCCAGGACTGCAGAGAACTGACCGTCAACTCAAGTGTGGGGGTCCTTGGACTGCCACATCGTAATGATGCCCTTAGTCTCTAATTCCTTCCTATGATCACCCACTAAAATAAAAAAAATCTATTTCAGTCATTGAACAAGTCAAATTGTGTTTGTGTGCATATGGAGTGTCTAAAGGTTTTAACGGCACAAAATATTTCCCTGCAATCTCTGCATCATTACAATATGGGTTCTTATTCAGGTGCTTAAACAAAGGAACTTCTGGCAACACTAAGGGGGTTATTCTAACTTTGGAGGAGTGTTAATCCGTCCCAAAAGTGACGGTAAAGTGACGGATATACCACCAGCCGTATTACGAGTTCCATAGGATATAATGGACTCGTAATACGGCTGGTGGTAAATCCGTCACTTTTCCGTCACTTTTGGGACGGATTAACACCTCCTCCAAAGTTAGAATAACCCCCTAAGTCATAGTTTGAAAAACAATATTAAAAACTTCCTTTGTTGTAAAATATACTAGTAGCAAACTACAGGAAATACAATATGTCAATGGGTTGTGATGATATGTGATGCCTTCTGGCACAGAAGCAGTTAACTGAGTACAGCCAGCAGTTTATAGCATTCACTTTATTTACATACTCGTACAACAGCTCAAAAAATTCATGATTACCCTCTAGATTCATCTAAGTTTAATGTATTATCTTCTAACATATAAACATTATTATCCTTAGGACTCAGGATTTTGGGGGGAACACTAGGAGGTACTTTCTTCTCTCCATGGTGTGTAGAGGAAAGTGCTCCTATTATTAATACTACAAGGGAAATAAGCAATAAAGCACCTATTCAGTTTCTACACTTATTTTTCTTATTTGGCTCCATTGCGTCTTCAGAATCAGATCTATTATCAGAGCAAATGCTGTAGCAGCATTTGTTTCACCAATGCAAACAGCAACGGAGTAAAAAGTTAATTAAGCAACAACATATAAATCTTCGTGAGTCTTACCTAACCCTACTCCTTGTTCTTCTAAATGACAATCCACTTTCTTCTTTTACTGTGGCCTAGGAAATTTTCATGTTCTCTCTCCCAACCAACAAAAATGTCTTTAATATCTACACGAACCAAATTTATTGAAGTTAGCAAAAATTCAAAATACAATTCAACCACATTTTTAACTCCTTGGAGGTTCAGCCGAACCAGTATGTTCACTCCAAAATTCCTAGAACTCTTCATCTGTGACAGTGTCATTTGTGAAGTAAGTCCACTCTGGTGAAAATACCTTTGACTAGGCAAACTTGTTCTCCTTGATCGTCTTAGTGCCACTCCTTCCTCACCACTTTCACTCAGATCGGAGCTTGTAGTGTCTTCAGCAATTGTTGGTGGTACAGGTTCTTTTGGCAGACTCAATTTCCCTCTGTCTTTCTTTCTGGGCCAACAGTCTTCAGCTTCTACTTGCTTTCTTCCAGCACTAGTTCCTTCTTCAAGGTCTAGTTCTGAGTCCGGCGCATTCATCACAGGGCACCATTTGTTTGTTTCTGTCTCAGTCTTAGATGTGACTTGTTCAAGACCCCCTTCAGCTTGATTAAGTGCTGTTTCTGGCTCAGTTCGGTATTTGACAGCCTGTGTGTCCTGCTCGTGTTGTCTCTCTTGTGAGTTTGGGAAGCGCGTATCCTGTTAGGTAACCTCCACACTTTACAGTTGTCGTTATCACTAGAATTATCTGGTAAGGTCCATGCCAGTGAGGTTCTAAACACGTCTTTCTAACATGTTTCTTCTCTAAGACCCAATCTCCTAGATTGAGGGTATGATATTGTTCTTGATGCGGAAGTGTTGTGGTTGCTCCAACCTGATGAGACACAGAATGCACCACATCACCAAGTCCTTTCCAATAGTCTAAGAACATGTCATCAGTAATATTCACAAGTGCATTTGCAGGAAACATTGGCAGTGTCATCGCCCTCCCCGTTATGAGCTCATTAGGGGACAGTCCAGTCTTTTGATCCGGTACACTAAAAAAGCTCATTAACACAAGAGGCAGAGCATCAGGCCATTTCAAAGACATTGAAGTACACACTTTCGCCAGTCTGGACTTCAGTCTCCCATTCAACTGCTCCAAAAGAGCTGAAGCCTCAGGTCTGTAACTGCAATGTAATAGCTTCTCAATTTGTAAAGTTGCACACAACAATTTCAGGTCCTCATTGTTTAAATGAGTTCCTTGTTATGATTCCAAAGAGGTTGGGATACCAAACCTAGGAAAAAAGTTCCCTCAGTAACAGCTTAGCTACAGTGAAACTATAATTTCACCTAGTTGGGTTAGCCTCAACCCAACGGGAAAAGATACACACTACAACCAGAACATACCTCAATTCATTGCACACAGGCATCTCAATTAAATCTATTAGTATCCTATTGAAAGGACCCACCAACTTTCCTATGTTACTCAGCATAGCTGCAGTTCTTTTCCCAAGATTGTTTTGTTGACACATAGCTATGACACAAAGCTTTAACCATCAACCTAAACTTAAGATTGAGCCAAGTCTGTCTATACGACCACACCATAGCATCCCTCCCAATATGAGGTGGACCAGAGAAATGTCTAGCCATTGGAGGTAGCAGACTATTTGGCAACACTGGTCGTCAATCCATTGACACTCAAATGTCATATTCTCTCTTAACACAACCTGCTCTGACCCAACTCTGTTATTCTTCCTCAGACACTTCCTCCTGAAGCCTTTTCACTTCATCCCAAGTATCAACTGTTGTCAACAAGAGGATGAAGTTAGTCTCATCCATTCCTTCAAATTGTGAATTCATCCTCGAATGTACAAACATTGTGTGTACCGTATTTTGCACAACACCTGTGAAATTTTCACAAATCTTTCAACTTGTTGATACCATTCCTCTGGCTTCACTTGCAATTTTGGGAAATCATTGATAAATGATGCAAGATTACTGCTGCTCCATTGCACATGAACATAACCTCTACCAGGCCCTTCTCTCAAAGGGAAGGTTGTAACACCTCCTTCTGCTCCACCTGGAGGTTTCTTTAACTATTTCTTTTCCTATGATTTAGTCTCCCATTTAACTGATTAATTCAATTTCCTAATATACAGAATTAATTCTTTAATCTGGGTTTTCAGTCCAGGAGCTCTCATATCGGCAACGTCTTTTCACTGAAGCACACTCAATAGCTTCTTTGCAGAGCCTTAGTTTTATTTAAGTCACCTTCATATTTCTGAGACAATTTTGCCAGTTTATCATGTACTTGACCCACTCCCTTAGTGATGCCCCTGCACATAAATACAGGCTCATCCTCTTGATATGTCTCCAATTATCCTATGCCAAGATTTCCAACTATCATTGCATCAAAGCTCCAACTTCAACTTCACTACATCCAAAGCTCTTTCTCTCAGTGTCGATGGAACTACTCCCTGACTCACGTCTGTGCTCTCCTTAGATGGAGTTCTTCCATTAAAGAATTGTATCCATTTGTCTATATCCTTTGCACAAATAGATCGAGTTACTACAAGAATCGAAGGTGTGGATTTGTTGAAAGCACGATATCGCAGGTAGTAGGTTAAACGTCTTATTTTCTTTATTATAATAAGCGGTTCGTAATAGGAGCAATGTCGGCACAACACGCACCGGAAACCGCCCCAGCAACTCCAAACTCCCCCCAAACATTCTATTCCCCATTCGAGTTCCATTTCATTATGACCCCCTACATTCTAATTACCAAACATCTTTCCTCTCCACAAAAAAGATTTATTTTTCAATAATACAAAAACAAAACACATATTAAATATGTATCAATAACAATTATCTGTTTAACACAAATTGGAATTATTTAGTTTTCATCACACATTCTTTGAGGTACCTTGGTAACTTCCTTTCTCTCTGACTTTTTTTAATAGAAACAGTATGAGACCCAGATCCAACACCATCACCACCATCAGAGCGTACCACATCCGATTGCAAAACAGGATCATTCCCCAATAAATACTCATTAACCTCATCTTGTCCGCTGCACTCCTTTCCCTCAGGAATGCCACTTCCTTTGCTCAAACTCACATGCCGCAAATTACGTATTCTCCAATCTTCAAGCTTAACAGCACCAGCCAAAACGTTCATAATTTTCACAGGATTCAACCACTGAGCTGCCCCTTTACAGATTAAGCCAGGATTCCTCACACGCACATACTGACCAACTACCAAATGTGGTATGGACCTTCCATTTTAACTCTATTCAACACCTTACCCTAATACTCTTGTACTCGTTCCCTCACAGAATTAAAGTCCTCTGTAACTGACTCTCTTTGTTTCTTGTCCTTCAACCACCAAGCAATTAATTTAGAAGATGGTTTCCGTCCCCTCAATAGCTCAAAAGGTGTCTTGCCTATAACAGAATGGGGTGTAATCCTGTAAGATAACAACATACTTCGGATGGCCTCCTTCCAAGATAATTTGGATGCTAATGCTAACTGTATCGCCCCCTTGACTACCCTGTTAAACCTTTCAACCTGACCATTCCCTTCTGGATGATACAATGAGACCCTCACATGGTTCACCAAACAACTCTTCAAAAAGGACTGCACCTTGCCAGAAACAAGTTGTACCCCATTATCCGAAACATGGTTTCTGGAATGCCTTCACTTGCAAATACATCTTTCAAAAATTCAATGACAGTATCAGTGGTTATATTACCAACCATACGAACCTCCCGCCATTTGGAAAAGTAATCAATCAGGACAATAGCATATGATTTGTTATCAGGTACAGTAACAAAAAGTCTGATAAAATCAATTGCTACCTTCCGCCACGGCCTATCAGGCAATTCAACCATCTGTAACGGTACCATCAAAGGCTTAACAGTCTTATCACTCAACATACACGCACTACACTCTCTTACCCAACGATCCACCATTCCATCCAGACCTGGCCACCAAATATTTTCCTTAATTTTTCTCCTGGTACTTGCCATACCCCATGACCTTCATGCCCAAACCTAACAATAGTTCCTTGCATTCCATAGGGAGGTACTATTTTGTCACCCCTCAAAATAATCTCATTAGACACTGACAATTCATCCTTAGCTTTCCAATATGTACTACATTCACTTTAAAAACTCTGTTGTGACAGCCTGATTCATGCCAGGCAATCAGGCAATTCATGATGAATTATCTCACTTTCAACAAAATCTCATCCTTCTGCATTTGTCCATCCACGCACATTCAGATATCCCCAATTCCATTTTCTCATTTTGCAGAAACATCACATCATCATGAGTAAATGCCACATCACATTCACCATCCTCAACCTCCTCAACACTTCCAGTGGCCAGAGGTAATTGAGACAACACAGTTACTTTTCCCCAGATGATGCAAAATGTCAAAATGATACATTTGAAATTTCGAAGCAAGTCTGGCTAACGTTGGAGTAAGTTTTTTTTCACTTCCCGATCTCAAGATGTTAACCAGAGGTTAATGGTCCATGCAAATCTTGAATTTGCGCCCCTATATATACATTCTAAATCATTCCACCCCCCAAGTAGCAGCCAACAACTACCTTTCAATCACAGAATAGTTCCTTTCTGCATGGGATAAAGTACGAGATGCAAATGCAATTACCCATGAACTTCCTTTTCTTTGTTGAGATAATACCACACCAATACCAGACCCACAAGCATCCACTGATACAATACATTGAGCAGCTTCATCAAATGATCTTAAACAAGATGCATTCACAATTTCTTCTTTTATAGTTGCAAATTCCTCAGCATGTAGTCGTTCCCAGCAAATAATGCATTTTTCCTCCGTAACGCTCGAAGATTCTCCACCTTGGATGCATAGTTTTCCACAAAACGAGAATAAAATTCAGTCAGACCCAAAAAAGATAGCAATTGCTCTTTACATTTCGGTTCTGAAGCTTCACAAATAGCCCTCACATGGCTGATCTTGGGTCGAATGCCTACCTTAGAAATAATATGACCTAAATATTCCACTAGTTTTTCTCACAATTTACACTTCTGGTCTTTCACCGTTAACCCGTAGTCTTTTAATGCTTGCAACACTGCCTTTCAAATGCAGTCATGCTCATTTTTATCTTTTCCATATGTTAATATATAGGGGGTCATTCCAACTTCAGCGGGCGGCGGAGGCCGCCCGCCAAAGTTCCCCCGCCGAATGACCGCCCCGCGGTCAAAAGACCGCGGCGGCCATTCTGGCTTTCCCGCTGGGCAGGCGGATTTGCTGCGGTGCGACGGGTGCAGTGGCACCCGTCGCGATTTTCAGTGTCTGCCAAGAAGACACTGAAAATCTTTATGGGGCCCTGATAGGGGGCCCCTGCACTGCCCATGCCAGTGGCATGGGCAGTGCAGGGGCCCCCAGGGGCCCCACGACACCCGTTCCTGCCAACCTCTTCCTGGCGGTGTAAACCGCCAGGAACAGGCTGGCGGGAAGGGGGTCGGAATCCCCATGGCGGCGCTGCTTGCAGCGCCGCCATGGAGGATTCCTTTGGCCAGGGGAAAACCGGCGGGAAACCGCCTGTTCCCCTTTTCTGACCGCGGCTTTACCGCCGCGGTCAGAATTGGCCAGGAAGCACCGCCAGCCTGTTGGCGGTGCTTCCACAGTCCCCGGCCCTGGCGGTCATGTACCGCCAGGGTCGGAATGACCCCCATAGTCTTGAAACAGTTTTGCACTGTTAGACTTTTCATCCTTGGCGTGGTCTCCCTTAACTTTTTGCCTCTGTTCCCCAGGTTGTTGATGTGTGCTGGACTCTGATTTTGCTGTTTTTATTACTCTGGGCACTTTACCACTGCTAACCAGTGCTAAAGTGCAAGTGCTCCTGTTTAAAATGTGTACATAATTGGTTCTCCATGATTGGCATATTTGTTTTACTGTTAAGTCCCTAGTAAAGTGCACTAGAGGTGCCCAGGGCCTGTAAATCAAATGTTACTAGTGGGCCTGCAGCACTGGTTGTGCCACCCACATAAGTAACCCTGTAATCATGTCTCAGATCTGCCACTGCAGTGTCTGTGTGTGTATTTTTACACTATAAATTCGACTTGGCAAGTGTACCCACTTGCCAGGCCTAAACCTTCCCTATTCTTACATGTAAGGCACCACTAAGGTAGGCCCTAGGTAGCCCCAAGGGCAGGGTGCAGTGTATGGATAAGGTAGGACATATAGTAATGTGGTTTATATGTCCTGACAGTGAAATACTGCCAACTTCGTTTTTCACTGTTGCAAGGCCTGTCTCTCTCAGAGGATAATATGGGGGCTACCTTTAAATATGATTAAAGTGTAGATTCCCCTAGAGAGTAGATGGATATGAGGAGTTTGGGGTCCCTGAACTCACAATTTAAAAATACATCTCTTAGTAAAGTTGATTTTAAGATTGTGCGTTTGAAAATGCCACTTTTAGAAAGTGTGTATTTTCTTGCTTAAACCATTCTGTGACTCTGCTGTGTTTGTGGATTCCCTGTCTGGGTCAGTTTGACAGTTGGGTTGTTTTTCACCTCATACCAGACAGTGACACAAAGGGAGCTGGGGTGTAACCTGCATTTCCTGATTAGCCATCTCTGCTAGGAGGGAGGGGTGGAGTGGTCACTCTCATCTGAAAGGACTGTGCCTGCCTCTGACAATGCAGACTCCAACCCCCTGGTGTGTGTCTGAGGCCTTGCCTGGGCAAGGCAGGATTTCACAAGTAGCTGTGAGTCCACTTTGAAGTCAGGTGACTTCAAAGACTAAAATGAGTATAAGAAGGGCACCCAAATCTACAGACTTTAGAAACACTTCTGGAACCAAGAGGAACCTCTGCCTGGAGAAGAGCTGATAGCTGAGGAAGAAGTGCTGCACTGCCTGTGACTGGGCTTTGTGGAGCTTTCCTGCAGTGCTGCTTCTGCCACAGTAAGAGGGCAAAGACCAGGCTTTGTGTGCCTTCCATCTTGTGAAGAAATCTCCAAGGGCTTGAGTTAGACCTTGCCTCCTGTTGTTTGAAGTCTCAGGGACAGCAAAGACTTCTCTCTGCCAGCACCTGGAGTCTCTGGAGAGACTCCTGCCCCGACAAGTGGTGCCCTATCCAGTCCCTGGGCCCTTGAAAGGAAAGCTGGTGGAAATCCAAGGAAATCGACTTCGGACGACTCCGGACCGACGCCGCTGCTGAATCCGGTAACGCCGCCTGCACCCGACGCCGTGACCTTCGCTGGAACGCGACGCTCTTCGCAGGCCCGACGCCGCAGCAGCCCCGCTGAAGTCCGCGACTCCGTGGAAGTCGCCGCACCACGTCGTGACTGACACCGCTTGAAGTGCATGGATTCAATGTTTCGCACAGACGCCGCGATCCCCGACCGCGCATCGGCTTATTTTCACTCTTCACCAAAGGTACTGTACTTGGGGGTCTACACGACTCCGTGTCCGGCGCCGCTGGTGTCGGCTTGTTGGGAACGACTCCGTCACAACACCGTGTTAACATCTCATTGAAGCATTTTTGTTTCTAAGAGTTTAATCTCTAAAAATTCATAACTTGACTTGTGTATGTTGGATGTTTGTCGTTTTGGTCTTGTTTTGTTTAGATAAATATTTCCTATTTTTCTAAACTGGTGTTGTGTCATTTTGTGGTGTTTTTCATTAAGTTACTGTGTGTGATGGTACAAATACTTTACACCTAGCACTCTGAGGTTAAGCCTACTGCTCTGCCAAGCTACCAAGGGGGTAAGCAGGGGTTAGCTGAGGGTGATTCTCTTTTACCCTGACTAGAGTGAGGGTCCTTGCTTGAACAGGGGGTAACCTGACTGTCAACCAAAGACGCCATTTCTAACATGCACCATTTATATTTGAATGTATTTTGGATAATTCTCTTTGGAAAACTGAGGATGCACTACCCAATCCAAATTGCACCCTTTTATACTGGAACATCACTTCAGGTGTAATAAACGCTGTACAATGCTTAGAATCTGGTTTCAAATGTATCTGATGACAAGCATTTGCCAAATCAATAGTTGAAAACACTGTAGCATCACCAATGGATTACATTAATTCCTGTAAATTTGGCAATAGAAAAGCATCTACCCAAAAAGCATCATTGAGTGTTCACAGGTCCACACAAAGCCTGAAATCTCCACTCGATTTCACAGAAACTACAACTGGAGAAACACAATCAGAGCTTTCGATAGGTTCAATAATGTCTTTGTTGCACAAGTCTCGTAACATATTCTTCAACTTCCCTCTATAATTGAACGGAACATTCCTTAACTTTTGTCTTACAGGAATGGCATTCTCTTTTAACACAATAGTGTGTTGTAAATTCTTCAGACTACCCAACTGACTACTGAAAACTGTTGGAAACATTTTTTTTTATCAGAATGCGAATCATTATTAGTCCGCAAATTACACACACTTACAGCATACACCGGCGGACTAACACTAGAGTCTACCTTCAACCCAAGTTCACATATATGTGGCCAACCCAAAGTCGTATTCCCACTTTCAGCTATAAGTCCCTCTCCTGTACATTTTTTTTCCAGCAAATTCAAACTCTGCTTGCATTTTACCCACTATCGCAATTTTATGACCAGAATAACTACAAGGACTGTTTTTTGTGTTTTGCAATTCTCTGCCCGGCCACAATTGGTTAAATACCGTTTTCCCCATTATAGTATACCATCCATATGAATCCACCATAACTTCCACCTGCATGCCATCAATACTTAACCAACACTTAAGTAACTGAAGGCTCCTTCCTTTGACATTGCTACTCTGTATACTTAACACCATAATTTGCATACCATTTTCGAGTCCATCATCATCAACATCCTCCACAATACAACTCACCTTCTTCCCAAAACCTTTACATACTTGTGAAAAATGTCCTTCCTTCTTACATGTATTACAAATTTTAACATTAGCCGGACATCACTTAAAATTTGCAATATGCGTACTAGCACCATACCAGAAACGTACCTTAGCATCATTGGTCATGCCAATTTTGTTACCCCCACTAGCAGAATGAACTAACACCCTTTTTTCCCCTTACAATTCCTGTCACCACCCACATCACATACGGTACAACACTCTTTATTTTATTTTCTCATGACCTATATGCAACTCTCTGTTACTTCAATACTTCTTGCTACATCTATAGCCGTCTTCAAGGATATTTCTCCTGACAAACAATTTCTCCTGTTTTTTTCAGATTTAGGATTTGTTAGACCTGACAGCCTTAGGGTGGTCACCCCTAACGTTTTGCCTGCCTCCCTCCCTCTACTTTTTGGATACCGTTTTTTCCTGGTTTTGGGACTCTGCACACGTTACCACCGCTAACCAGTGCTAAAGTGCATATGCTCTCTCCATTAAACATGATGACATTAGAGAATACACAATTGGCTTATTTAATTTAGTTATAAGTCCCTAGTAAAGTGCACTATATGTGCCCAGGGCCTGTAGATTAAATGCTACTAGTGGGCCTGCAGCACTGCTTGTTCCACCCACTTAAGTAGTCCCTTAACCATGTCTCAGGCCTGCCATTGCAAGACCTGTGTGTGCAGTTTCACTGCCAATTTGACTTGGCAGATAAAAGTACTTGCCAAGTCTAAAACTCCCATTTTGTCTACATATAAGTCACCCTTAAAGTAGGCTCTAGGTAACCCATAGGGCAGGGTGCAATGTAGACAAAAGGCAGGACATGTACCTCTGTAGTTTACACGTCCTGGTATTGCAAAACTCCTAAATTCATTTTGCACTGCTGTGAGGCCTGCTCCTTTCATAGGCTAACATTAGGGCTACCCTCATATACTATGTGAGTGGTAGCTGCTGATCTGAAAGGAGTAGGGAGATCATATTTAGTATGGTCAGAATGGGAATACAAAATCCTGGTGACTGGTGAAGTTGGAATTAATATTACTATTTTAGAAATACCACTTTTTGAAAGTGAGCATTTCTCTGCACTTAAATCCTTCTGTGCCTTGCAATCCACATCGGGCTAGGTTCAGTTGACAGCTCCCTTGTGCATTTAATCAGACAAACCCCAAACACAGGATGCTCAGCCTCACTTGCATACATCTGCATATTGAATGGATCTTTCTGGTCTGGGAGGGTGGAGGGCCTGACACTTATATGTCAAAGGACAGGAACCTGCCCTCACACAAGTGACTGCCACACCCCCTACTGGGACCCTGGCAGACAGGATGGAACTGAAAGGGGACCTTGTGCACTTCTAAGCCATTCTGTGAAGTCTCCCCCACTTAAAAGGCACATTTGGGTATTTAAACAGGCCCTCATCCCCTGCCAACTCAGACACTTCCTGGAGAAGAACTTGAACCGGAACCTGCAACCTGCCAAGAAGAACTGCCTGGCTGCCAAAAGGACTCTTCTGACTGCTTTCTGAGAAGGATTGCTGCCTTGCTGTTGCCCTGATGCCTTGCTGCTCTCCGGCTGTGGTGAGAAGTGCTCTCCAAGGGCTTGGATAGAGCTTGCCTCCTGTTCCCTGAGGTCTCATTACCAAAAAGACTTCATTCCTGCAAGAAGAAGTTCCTGTGCGGCGGAAATCGATGCACAGACTGCAGAAAACGACGCACAGACTGAATTGCAGTGAAAAATTCACCACATGCCAAACCGGAACGACGCAGCCCGACTTCACAAAGAAAAGATCGACGCAGGGCCAGCGTGGCAACTGGAAATTTGCCGCACAGCCCACTGGATCGACACACAGCCAAGCCGGAGCGACGCAGCCTGACTTCCGGGGAGGAATCAAGGCAACGCCTGCCGTGCGGTAGAAATTTGCACTCCATGCCCACCGGATCGAGCCGGATTTCAATGCATCGTCCTCGGGGCATCCAAAAACACCGCAACCCGAAGAGGATCCAAGACCGAGCGCCGGAAATCGGCCCAAAGCCTTTCCTGCGTGAAAAAGAAATTAAGCATCACCGTGTGCGGCCCGAGAAATCGACGGCCACCTCGCTGTTTTCCATGTATCTCCTCCTCTGCGGTACCTTGTGGAGATTTTGAACGCAACCCAGGCACTTTGTGCTTGCAAGAGACATTTGTTGCTTTTAAGAGACTAAGGCCCTCATTACAACTTTGTAACCTCCGCGTGGCCGCCAATACGGCCGTACTTCCGCGGTGGCCATTACGACATCCCCGCTGGGCTGACGGGCGGAAACCGAGTTTCCGCCCGCCAGCTCAGCAGGGATGTCAGCTGCAACACGGGAGCCGGCTCCAAATGGAGCCGGCGGTGGGATGGGTGCAGTTGCACCCATTGCGCTTTTCACTGTTTGCTATGCAGACAGTGAAAAGCTCCAAGGGGCTGTGCCAAGGGGCCCTGCGACTCCCCTTTCCGCCAGCCTTTTCATGGAGGTTCCTACCGCCATGAAAAGGCTGGCGGGAGGGCGACTCGTAATCCCCTGGGCCGCGCTGCAAGCAGCGCGGCCCTGGAGGATTAAATCCGCCGGGACCACTGTGGCGGAAAACCACCGCTCCCGGCGGTGCGACCGCAGCGCTTCCGCCGCAGTCGTAATACCCAAAATTGCACCGCCAGCCTGTTGGCGGTGCAATCGTCAAAACAGCCCTGGCGGTCTTTGACCGCCAGGGTTGTAATGAGGCCCTAAATACACTTTATATCATTTATACAGTGATAATTTTAACATATACTTATTGCATCTTGATCGTTTTGACCTGCATTTATCCAGATTGTAGTGAATCCTAGTTTGTTTTAATGGGATAACAGGAGTTAGCTTATCCTTTGGCTTGCAGACTCGTACCCCCGTCACCAAGTGACTTTTAACCTGCTTAGCCTGCTCTGTCTTAGACAATTTATTTAATTAATTCTTCTGAGATGGCTGCCTTGTTCATAGTTAGGCCCTTTTATTTGGAGTTATGTTATCAGTGTCACCGAGCTAAGTTGTCAACTCATACAACAAAGACTAACAAACTGTAGGTGCTCACATTAGAAATTACCATCCCAAGCATGCAGCTTTATCTATTGTTTTGGAACAACCTACGTCAGGGGTCCAAGTAGATCTGTATAAATACATCACACTTTAGACAGATAATCAGAGGGATTTCGACCAGATACCATCGCAGCTATCGATGCTGCACGTCGCCTTAACGCTGACCCGGACTTCATGTTCTTCCGAAGTCTGAGCTCGAGACCTGACTCAAGGTAACCAAGGTTGGGGACTCCTTCCAGGGACATGGCATTGGCAGATTAGGTTTAACATACCCAGCCCCTCTCTAGGTAGAAGGTTAGGCCTATTATGATAGGATGCACGGACATATGATACACTTTGGGGGTCATTCTGACCCTGGCGGTAAAAGGCAGTTACCGCCGGTCAGAAGACCGCCATAACACATCCGCGGCCGCGGTAACCCGCCAGGGTCATTCTGACCCACAGCTGCCAAACCGCCAAAAACCCGACCTCCACTGAAGGCCGCCACATCAGCAGTCAGCGATAAACTGGAGATGACCAAACCTCCACCGTCACGCCAACAGAAATACGCCCATGCCATTACGACCCACCAATCCACGCGGCGGTCTTTCAACCGCGGTATCCCACTGGCGGCACACACCGCCGCGGTCAAAATACACACACCTTTACAAAACACAGCCACATTGGATAATTCAAAATACACACACCTGATACACATACAAACACCACTCCCACACAATCAATACGATATAAAACACACACCCACATCACCCACAAAGCCCCACAAATCGAAATTCAGAGACAAGGCGCAATACACAGAGAGAGAGCACAGGGAACGCAAACCACAACACACACAGGAACTCAACATCATCCCCCACACTACATCTACGCAAAAAACACCACACACCACTACACTCATCACCACAAACACCACCCCACACCTCATCCACACCACCCCATGGCACCCCAAAGACACCCCAGGTTCTCGGACCAAGAACTCAGGGTCATGGTGGAGGAAATAATTAGGGTAGAGCCCCAGCTCTTCGGCACACAGGGGCAGCACACCACAATAGCCAGGAAGGCGGAGCTATGGCAAAGGATCGTCGACAGGATCAACGCTCTGGGACAGCATCCCAGAAATCGGGAAGACATCCGAAAGCGCTGGAACGACCTACGGGGGAAGGTGCGGGCGATGGTGTCAAGACCCAACATCGCTGTGCAGAAGACTGGCGGCGGACCCCCACCCACTCCACCCGAATTCACAGCATGGGAGCAAGAGGTCTTGAACATCCTGCATCCTGAGGGCCTCGCTGGAGTAGGCGGAGGAATGGATTCTGGTAAGTCTAATCTCAACTACTTCCCCCCCCCAACCACCAGCATGCCAACCCCCACCCCCACCCTCACCCCAACCCCCCAGCACATATCCTCCCTGCTAATGTCTCACCAGCACAACCCACCCAAACCAACACCAACCCCTGAATGCCAACACAAACCATGGACACCCATCACCTAAGCATGACCACTGCACATACCCATTCCCCCCCCAAACCACCCTCACAACTCCTCCCACAAGGGAATGCCAGCACTGGGGGACAAGGGCACCCACAATTTGCACGCCATGGCACACACAGAAGCAATAACCATACTCTTTTACCCCTGCAGGGCCCGAACGCCAACACACCGGCCCGGAGGGTCCAGAAATGTCCATCCCACCCCCAGAACAGGCCCCCAGTGATGACAGCAGCTCTGTCGACCTAGAACCTGATGACCAGCCCGGACCATCGGGGACCTCTAGACAGTCGGTTCCCCTCAGGCAGCCACAGGCCACAGCAGACCTACCCCCCTCTGGAAACCCCAGCACAGCACCCACCCAGCGGGCCCATGCCTCTGTCTCCAGGACAGGTCAAGCAGCGGTGTGTCTACCACTACAGGGCACCCAGGGCAACCCACCACCCCAACAACAACAGGGACCTATGGGCAGTGGTAGTGGGCACACCGTCCAGGGGACAGAGGCCCAGGAACAAACGGGAACTGGGAGGGCTGCTGTGCGACAGAGGGAGGACAGGCCTAGGGAACCCACTGTCCAAGAGGCCCTCACCACCATCATGGGAGCGTACCACCACTCCCAAGAGACAATGGCGACGGTCCTGGCCAGGTTCCAGGAGATCCAAGCCATGCAGGAGGGCCAGTACATGGGGTTCCGGGAAGAACTGCGCAGCATCAGTTCCGCAATGGGTACAATCGTGGTGGCACTCAACCAGATTGTCACCACATTGCGGGACCATGTGGGCCCCCAAAGGGCCCCTGCCACTAGCATGGAGGAAGAACAGCCCACCACCTCCGCCGGCGCTAGTGGTCAGGAGGCCCCGACACAACAGCAACGGCCCACACGGACCCAACCCCCTGCAGAACATGAACCACCCCGCAAGAAAGGCCTGAGATCGAGGAAGAAGACAGAGTAGGATGTCAAGACCCCCGCCATGCACGGATCCTCCCGGATTTCATCCCACTGTCCCACTTGTTCACCCTGTCAAACCTTGAACTGCTCCACCTTCCACAGGCATATGGACAATTCACCTGTGCGAACGTGAGTCTGGACTCTGCCATGGACATGCCTCCACCATCACCCATCACCCTTTTTGAACTATACACCAATTTTTGCACTTCAATAAACACAATTATTGCACAAAAACCATCTGGAGTCTGCTATTTATGTTTTTTAAACCAAATGTATTCGATATAACCAACCAAAAATGTCCAAATACATTGTGATGACAACATACCAGTGTCACACAGCGGTAGTCCATGGGAAATAAACCAGAGGGCACTCCGTGGGGACCACATCACTGAAATAGGAAGGCAAATTCACAACTAAGTTACCATACATTGGGGTGAAAGGTCAGACAGTAGAGAGCCAGTACTGTTACAGATATAATAAAATGCAGGAGTAGATTCTTACCTGTGTGTTACTGGAAATACTGCAGTATCACTCTGTCCCTGTTGTCTGTGTCGTCCTCTTCGTCTTCCTCCTCTTCACTCTCCGCAGGCTCCACAGCGGCCACAACACCACCATCTGGACCATCCTCCTGCAGGAAAGGCACCTGGCGTCGCAAAGCCAGGTTGTGAAGCATGCAGCAGGCCACGATGATATGACACACCTTCTTTGGTGAGTACATTAGGGATCCACCTGTCATATGCAGGCACCTAAACCTGGCCTTCAGGAGGCCGAAGGTCCGCTCGATCACCCTCCTAGTACGCCCATGGGCCTCATTGTACCGTTCCTCTGCCCTTGTCCTGGGATTCCTCACTGGGGTCAATAGCCAAGGCAGGTTGGGGTAACCAGAGTCACCAATTAGCCACACACGCTGTCTATGTAGCTGTTCCATCACATAAGGGATGCTGCTATTTCGCATGACGTACGCGTCATGCACTGACCCTGGGAACTTGGCATTTACATGGGAGATGTACTGGTCAGCCAAACAGACCACCTGGACATTCATGGAATGATAACTTTTTCGGTTCCTGTACACCTGTTCATTGTCTTTTGGGGGGACCAAAGCCACATGGGTACCATCAATGGCACCAATGATATTGGGAATGTGTCCAAGGGCATAGAAATCACCATTCACTGTAGGCAAGTCACCCACCTCAGGGAAAATGATGTAGCTCTGCATGTATTTCATCAGGGCAGACAACACTCTGGACAACACCCTTGAAAACATAGGCTGAGACATCCCAGATGACATGGCCACTGTAGTTTGAAATGATCCACTAGCCAAAAAATGGAGTACTGACAGCACCTGCACTAGAGGCGGAATCCCTGTGGGTTGGCGGATGGGTGACATCAGGTCTGGCTCCAGCTGGGCACACAGTTCCTGTATAGTGGCACTGTTGAGTCTGTAGGTGAGTATGACATGTCGTTCTTCCATTGTCGACAGGTCCACCAGCGGTCTGTACACGGGAACATTCCTCCGTCTCCTCGCAAGTCCCAGCGGACGGTGCCTAGGAAGGACAACATGGAGCACAGAGTCAATCAACCCACAGGTAAGTTCCCACAGCCTGCACAGTACACGAATCTCTCTGGATTGAATAGCTTGTATGAGTGTCGATGCAAGGCCTAGCCATGTGTGACGCAGTAGGAATTAAGTCATGTGGGCCCTTGAAATGGCGGCTGCCTGACCTGTGAAGTGTGACAATGTGAAGTGAGGTCATTGCGCTGGCATGGCACGCCGTGGCGGTAGGCGGTCGAAGACCGCGGCGCAAAGCAGCATTGGTTAACATTGAACCCTATGGTTTTCAGGAGCCAATGACGATGTGCGCCGGCGGTTGCGGTACGCACCGCCGCGGTACGCACCGCCATTTTCTCTCTGCTTAATCACACGAGACCTGAGCATCCACAGGAGAGGACCTATACTGCAAGTGCTGCTGTGACCTCGGTCTGGAAGTGACAATGGCTGCTGCGACTGGGGAAAGGGCCCCCGCCTTCAGTTCCGAAGAGTTGGAGAAGCTTGTGGACGGGGTCCTCCCCCAGTATGCGCTACTCTACGGTCCTCCAGACCAACAGGTGAGTACACGGGGGCCAATGCATAGTGGGCAATGCCTGTGATGAGTGGGGTGGATGTACGATGGAGGGGAGGGGAGCGAATTACGAATGCATGGCACGACAGATGAGAGCATGTGCCACCTGGCAAGTTTGGGGAGGGGGGGCCACTCACATCGAGCATGCAGAAAAGTGATGATGTTTCTTTTCCCCCCCTGTACATGTCACATAGGTCAGCGCCCATCAAAAGATCGATATTTGGCGTGCCATCGCCAAGGACGTCCGGGCCCTGGGGGTCCACAACAGACGGGGCACCCACTGCCGCAAGAGGTGGGAGGACATCCGCCGCAGGAGCAGGAAGACCGCCGAGGCTCTGCTGGGGATGGCCTCCCAACCTAGGAGGGGTGCCAGTCGTACCTTGACCCCCCTGATGTCCCGGATCCTGGCGGTGGCCTACCCCGATTTAGATGGGCGCTTGGGGACATCACAGCAGACACAAGGGGGTGAGTACCAGCACATTCAGCTATATTTGCGCGCAGTGGAGGTGCCTGGGTGGGGGAGGAGGGCTGTGGGTATCCCTAGGCCAGGGCGATTTCTGTAGGCTAGGCCCCTCCGTGAGGTATGGTCCTGTGCCCCCGCCCCCCACCTCTGTAGGGTGCCTAGTAACGCTATTCATGGACCTGTGTATTCTGTGTGGGCAGTTGTCACCCATAGGCTTGTAGGGCATGTCCCAGGGAATGAGTAGTGTACCCCAAGTGCGCAGCGTAGTGCAGGGGGCTTCTGTGTCTGTCCTCTCCGCCAACGGTGTCCCCAATGCATGCACTCAACTTGTCTTTATTTCTCCATCCCCCCCCCATTTTCTTTGTTTTTCGGTGAATTGTGCATTAGCATCATCAGGCGGAGGAGAAGTGGCATCGGCACAAGAGGGAGCTGCATCTCACATGGCCCAGGAGGGCCATGCAACGGACTCCGACATGACCAGTGAGACGGAGGGCGAGGAGGGCTCCACCACGGGGACCCGTGCAGACGTCAGTGACACCGACACGTCCTCGGATGGGAGCTCCCTTGCGGTGGCGGCAACATCCGTGCCCACCGATACTACAGGTACAGCCGCCACCCAGCGCACCAGCTCCGCCCTCCCAGCAGCCCCTCGGCCTTCGGCCCGTGCCCGCACGGCCAGGAAGGCGGCCATCTCCTTCGCCCCAGGCACCTCAGGCCCTGCCCCAGTCACCCCTGCTGCCCTCAGTGAGGAGGTCATTGACCTCCTGAGGACCATCATTGTTGGGCAGTCTACCCTTTTGAATGCCATCCAGGGTGTGGAGAGGGAGGTGCATCAAAGCAATGCATACCTGGAGGGCCTTCATTCGGGTCAGGCTGCCCATCAGCGATCGTTCAAAGGTCTGGCCTCAGCACTGACGGCAGCGATTATCCCTGTCTCCAGCCTCCCTCTTCTAACTCCCTCCACCCAGTCCCACTCCCCTGTTCCTCTGCCTATCCCATCCACACCTACAGACCAGCCTGCACACACCTCAACACCCAAGGGAAGCTCATCCAGACATAAGAACCACAGAACACACAAGCATTCACACAAGCAACATACAGATGCAGACATGCCAACAGCCACTACCTCCTCTGTGTCCCCCACCTCCTCGTCTCCCTCCTCCCTCCCTGTGACGTCTACACTCACACCTGCATGCACACCACCATCAGCCAGTACACCCATCACCAGCACACCCTCCACACCAGTCCGCACACGTGCAGTCACCACCCCCACTGCCATGTACACGTCCCCTGTGTCCTCTCCCAGTGTGTCTGTCACCCCGCTTCCAAACCACACAAACGCAGGCAGGCACCCAACCAACAGCCATCCACCTCACGTCAGCCTCCAGCCCAAGCACCTGCACCCAAAGACACCAGACTTGACTCTCCCACAACCACATCCTCTTCCTCCACTCCCATACCCACTCCAGCTACCCTTCCCATGGCTCCTAAAAAACTAATCCTCTATAAACTGGACCTCTTTTCCTCACCTGACCCACCCCCTCCATCTCGTAAGAGTTCCAAAAACACCTCAGCCACCACCAGCCCAGCAACTCCCAAGAACGTCGTGGCTGGTTTTTGGAGTCCGTCCTTTCCTTGTGCAGGGACATCGGCCAGCAGCAAAGGCACAGCCAGCCCCCCCCCTGGGAAGAGGAGCAAAAAACTGAAGGGCAGGCGCGACAGGCCTGATACGCCTGCCCCCAAGGAGGGTAGCCTTGCACCGTCACCTGCCACATCGGGTAAGGGAGCCAAGGGCCACGGAGAGTCTGCCAAGGAGGGCAAGGGCAGCAAAGCGCAAAAGGCAGGGAGCAGCCGACCTGGCCATGAGGGCCCCACCAGCCCCATTCCGGGGGTATCGGAGGAGACCCAGGGCCCCAGGACTCCATCACAGGAGGGCCCCGCAACGGAAAGGTCCGATGCTGACTGAGCAGGAAGTATTGGCCAGGTGTGGTTCACTCGAAACACAAGACAGGCACCGCTGAACAGGGCCCCGCCAAGACAGGCACCGCTGAACAGGTCCCCGCCGTGAGAAGCACCGCTGAACAGGGCCCCGCCGTGAGGAGCACTGCTGAACAGGGCCCGCCGTGAGAAGCACCGCTGAACAGGGCCCCGCCAAGACAGGCACCGCTGAACAGGGCCCTCCTGTCAAGCACCGCTCCGCTGGGCCCTCCTGTCAGGCACCGCTCCGCTGGGCCCTCCTGTCAGGCACCGCTCCGCTGGGCCCTCCTGTCAAGCACCGCTCCGCTGGGCCCTCCTGTCAAGCAGGGCTCCGCTGGGCCCTCCTGTCAAGCACCGCTCTGCTGGGCCCTCCTGTCAAGCACCGCTCCGCTGGGCCCTCATCTCAAGCACCGCTCCGCTGGGCCCTCCTGTCAAGCACCGCTCCGCTGGGCCCTCATCTCAAGCACTGCTCCGCTGGGCCCTCCTGTCAAGCACCGCTCCGCTGGGCCCTCCTGTCAAGCACCGCTCCGCTGGGCCCTCCTGTCAAGCACCGCTCCGCTGGGCCCTCCTGTCAGGCACCGCTCCGCTGGGCCCTCCTGTCAAGCACCGCTCCGCTGGGCCCACCTGTCAAGCACCGCTCCGCTGGGCCCTCCTGTCAAGCACAGCACCGCTGGCCCATTGGCAGGCCCGGTTCTGTGTCGGGCAGGGCTTCACGAGGCACTCTGCCCACCATGCCTCCTCCATGACCAGTGGACTCTGTAATCCACCTGATGGACTGTGGCTTTGCACCCCCCAGGATGGCACAGTGGGCAATCCACCCACTGTAGAGACTTGAGAGACTGTGGCTTTGCACTCCCCAGGATGGCACAGTGGGCATGGAGGCCCTTCGTGGATCTGGCGTCGTGGACTCATGTGGCTGAGGTGCCCCCCCTTCCCTTCCCCCTGAGGTGCCAGTATTTTATTTTTGTGATGCCCCAGCAGTGTTCTCTCCAATGGACTCGATCTCGTGTGTGGGCTTTGCCCATGTGTTGCTGCACATTGGCCCACGGACATTTGGACTTTGCAAAACTGTGCCGGACTTTTGCTACTTGTATATATATAGTTCTAGATGTGTAATAATTCTTTATATATTGCTAAGTTCGCTATACTTAATTATTGATATAATATAGTTCTATTTTTACAATCATTGCCTTTTGTCTTTGCATTTTTGTTTTGGGGGTTTGGGGGTGTCACTCTGACTTTTCAATCTGCATTGGTGTGTAGGTATTTCGGTGGGGGTGAGGGTGGGGGTGGGTGTGTGGCGTATGTGTGTGCCCGTAAGCTTTCCTCCTCCCCCCTCCCCTGTGTCGTAGGTGCAGTACTCACCGTTGTCGTCTGCGGCGACGTTCGTGATCCTGGAAGAAGAGCAGGAAGGCAATGGCTGGGAGGATGTGGAGTTCCGGTTCCATGCTGTCCCGATTCCGCGTGGAGTGTGTCGAGGTGAGCGTTTTCCATTGGAAATGTCTGTTTCCGCCGTGTTTTTATCGGCAGGGCTCCCGCCCCGGAAAAGGTGGCGGATTGGTGAGTCGTGATAGGGTGGGCGGTACATTGTCTGCCGCCTGGCTGTTGTTGGTGACCGCCGCGCTGTTTGTTTGTGCCGCCGTGGCGGTCGGAGTGTTAAAGCGGCGGCATGTGTTGGCGGTTCCCGCCAGGGTCAGAATTCCATTTTTTGGACCGCCAGCCTGTTGGCGGGTTGGCCGCTGCTTTAACACTGACCGCCAGGGTCAGAATGACCCTCTTTATGTCTTTCCATGCTAATACAAGATGGTGGGGGTCTTCGTAATCATGACCCTCGTCTTTACAATTCTATCTCTTGTACTGTTCATTATCCTAATCATTGCAGCCTATATGATTTACCGCATTGGGCTTGATTACAACTTTGGTGGAGGGGGTTAATCCGTCCCAAATGAGACGGATATCCCGCCCGCCGTATTGCGAGTTCATTATATCCTATGGAACTCGTAATACAGCAGGCGGGATATCAGTCACATTTGAGACGGATTAACCCCCTCCACCAAAGTTGTAATCAGGCCCATTGTATTAAATACAAACTATTGAAATATTACTGCATCTTCGTTATTGCCTGTGTTTGGTTGAGACATAATATATCTGTGAGAAAGGGCTAATCTCCGTTTAACCACGACACCCCCTGAGATGTCTTACTTCTAAGTCCACGCGTAAAGGCTGCCACAAATCACCTTTAACTGCTTGGGTTGTTGGTGAGGTTACTGCTACTGAGCTGGAAGGGTTGGGACTACAGTTGCAACTTGTTGTCTGATAAGCATAGTCACTTACAGACATAAGTACTGTCATCCTTGAACCAGCAGTCTCGCCCAGAGCAAGAGTCCAAACTACGACAAGATAAATATTATGGGGCATATATTTTTACTCCGTCTGCGCCGATTGTGCTTCAAAAATTTTGATGCACAATCAGCGCAAACGTTGCCCCGTATTTAAACTTTGACGCCCGAGGCCGAGGATGACAAAATTCCACTGTGTGTGTCATTTTTTGGATGCGGCAACCTGCCTTGCGTTAATTATATGCGAGGTAGGCGTTACCGTCCAAAAACGGCCGTGCGTCGTATTTATGCTTTTGGGCAAAAATGACGCACGGCCGGGAGGCGGAGTCAGAAAATGACACACAGCCCGATTTGCGTAAAAAATTAACGCCTGGGTCAGGGCAGGCGTGAAAATGGGGCAAACACACCTGTATTTAATCAGAACACACAGAACAAACAGCAGAGCAGCAGAGCAGCAGAGCAGCAACAGGGAGCCATGGAGGTGATACTAATCCAGCGTGCACGCAGACGCAGAGCCCAGCAGCAACAAGAGCAGCTACAACAACACCAGCAGGGACCCCAAAGGCAGCGCAGAAGGCAGGAGAGGATATTCCGCCCAAAAACCACCCTTCAGGGCCTCAGGGAACACAACATCATCCAGAGGTACCTGTTGAACTGGCAGGCCATTCAGCAGCTGCTTCGCAACATTGAACAGCAGTTGGCCCCCACTTTGGTGACACCCCGCACCATCTCAACAGAAACAAAGCTGCTTGCCGTACTTCATATGCTGGCAAGTAGCTCTTTCCAAACAACTGGTGCCCTGGTTGGCAGAATATCACAACCATCATTCTCCGCCTTTTTACCCAAAGTACTGGATGCCATCATTGGACTGACACCACGCCACATCTGCTTCCCTAACACACTGCATAAGCAGCAGGAAACAAAACAGGGGTTCTACCTCATCAGTGGCTTCCCACACGTCCTTGGTGCAATCAACTGCACACATGTACGCCTTGTGCCACCTGCTGCAACTAAACACCTCTACCACAACAGGAAGCACACACATTCCATCAACGTGCAGGCCATAGTCGATCACCAGGGATTGATCACCAACATCGTGGCTAAATATCCTGGGAGTGTACATGACTCATACATCTTCCGTCACTGCACCATCAATGAACACTTCCAGGATGGACGGTATGGCAATGGACTACTTGTTGGTAAGTACAAAAACCTACTTATATACACACTGCACAGCAACCCTCTAGGACACACAACACATACACCACAACAGCAACATGTGAACAGGAACACACTGAGGTCGTGACATCGCTAGCCATGTTTCTTAGGTCACCATTGAACCTGTCACACATCGGAAATTACTGTACAGTCTAATGTTAAGACGTCAAAGATCACAACGTGTGGAGTGGTTTGCCCAAATGTCACCTTGCAAAATGTAAGGCCCTTATTTATGCTTTTTTAGCGCCACATTTGCTTCGTTTTCTGACGCAAAATCGATGCAAACTTACAAAATGCAATTGTATTTTGTAAGTTTGCGCCGCTTTTGCGTCAAAAAGCGGCTCAAATGCGACGCAAAAAAAAATATAAATATGGGCTTAAGTGTCCCAATGACCTTTACATTAATCCATTGCCTACGTCTAAAGGTATGGGATGTCCAGGGTACATTGATATGAACGTGTTGACAACACTGTCAATTTTAACTGTGCATGGAACTATCATCTCACCCCCAGTGAAGACACACAGACACCTGTATCACAAGTCACAATGCTAGGGAGGGCACACTGTACTGCAAATCCCCCAAAATACTGCTGACAAACGGTTAGCAGACAAACACTCATTCTGCCAAGGAAACAACATAATGCAGATGGTACATCCTACAAGCATAGGATGCCACATTAATACACAAAAGAGTCACAGACAACACAAGACAACTACTGCCATGAAAGGTCATTTCAATAGTGCCAGATACATCAACATGATCCCAATCATTTTCTCTTGCAGCTGATCAGGGGTGTGGCATCCAGCCATGGATTATGACACCATTTGGCAACCCAAGTACTGCTGCAGAGCGTGCCTACAACGACGCCCATAGGAGGACACGCAGCATTGTCGAGAGGACCTTTGGCATCCTCAAGTCAAGGTTCCGGTGCCTCAACATCACTGGTGGTAGCCTCCTATATTCCCCGGAGATAGTCTGTAGGATCATCCTCACATGTGCAACATTGCACAACATTTGTATCAAAAGAAACATTCCCCTCCTGGAACCAGAGCCACACATGCCTGAGGAGGAGGAAGTGGAGGATGCAGGCCTGCAACAGGAGGGGGAACTACAGAACACGGCCGCTGGTATACGCAGGCGGCAACAGGTCGTCAACAATTTCTTTTGAATATGATCACCTTCACCACTTTAGTTAACTAATTTAAATAAACACCTATTCTAATCACCATATCATGGTCTGGCTATTCCTTTTTGCACACCTTCATTTCTACTTATCAGAATAAGAGTGTTGCCTCATGGAGCATTGCTGAGAGACTGAGTAGGACACAGAACATCCCAGAGCTAATGTGATGCCTAACATACAATGGTCACATACACACACACTTTTAATGACATATATCATGTACATTTCTCCTTTGAAGGCCAATAGCAGAGGACCACGACTATTTCACACATACATGTTGAAATCAAGGTCCAACGCAGCATATGGCACACAATTAAGACTCCATCACTCAATAAGGGGAAAACAAGCCTCATTCATTAGGCAGTCAATGTGTTTTGGCATCAGTAACAGGAATGCCTGACCAGACCCTTGACAGCAGTAAGTCCAACTGCATCCAATATTTGCAAGGACTATCTGTGACCAGAGTCCCATAGAAGCAGAACAGAGACAGCACAAGTGCCACACATATGAGCCGCATTGCACACATGACATTCCATGTACATGTCAGCCCATTTCCTAACTCCTGACACACCCATGCACCTGGTCACAACCCACCTGTCAGAAGAGGTCCCTGGAATACTAAGATGTGTACCCTGATATTCCCTCCTCTACACACACAGACCAACATTAGCAAACCAGTGTGCTACACCCTTTCCTATGGTATGCCATTGTCATAGAACATCTGACTGCAAGCATGTCAGGTCAATTTATACACTGTCTTCTAGTTTCAAAGCCCTGTTAGCACATGTAGATTGCTTCCCCTGTGAAAATGTCTGTTGGCCCTTAGAATGCAAATCTCACCTACAGGACTGGTGAGAAACAGATGCAGCCCACACCTGTGATCACCTCCATGCACACCACCCATTTCAAAAAGCACTGCCCCTGATGATGCCTGGAACAGCATATGGGTTGCCATTATGTCAAATACACCATTAAGCATTGATACTAATTAAGCCGTGTAACACAGCACCTGGGTTCATTTGTCACCTCGAAAACACAGGATATACACAGTTTTACATGTCAACTGTCTAGTTTGTCCTCCAAACAGTCTCAGTCAGACCACTGATTACGTAACTTGTCAAGTAGCTGGATCTTGAATCACCTTGCATTCTGTCAGCCTGACTGGCAACTGTCTGTGCGTCACACTAAAGTATCCCTGTGTCTACATGTGTACCACACTTGCGTTAGCAAACCTCTCATTCATCAGGGGGCATTGGGCATGGGCTTCTTCCATGCATACACAAATACATTGTATAGCATCATCTGCCTTTTAACTGTACCATTTGAGTTACACCTCTTGGAAAAGCAAAATTCATGGCCCATCCCTTGTCTGGGTTGCATTTATGCATGAATGACAAAGTGTGACAGTGTCCCAGGGCCGTAGGCAGGGATTGAGTACGGGGCTTTCAGCACAACCAGCAACCTCTGATAATGTCCATGAATAATACACAAATGTCAGGACCATGACAGTTCACACACAGAATCACAGTGCGCACAACATAGTGATGGGCCGTGTGTGGTGAATAGCTGCGAGAATAATCAGCACAGAGGCTATGATGTTCCCAGATGCAGTGGGAAGTGCAGAGACCAACCTGTGTACAAATGTTGTAATGACACCTGCCGGAACATGACACCTGAGACATTATCTCACTCAGCACACCAAGGTTGCCCTGTTGACTGTCTCATTACACGTCTTTAGTGACAGGGTGGGACCATCCACATGTTGGTTCACATGTCCACATCCACTTTACTCACATTGATCAACCAAGGATACTCAGTAGATACAGGAATAGCTGCCACTGACTCATGATGAGTCCTGGACCGAACTGTGACAAATTACACCCCAAAAAATATACAGGATCATCTTTGGACCACACACATGACCAAGACACCTATGTGCAATTGATCACTGGAAATAAGTGGACACATGCTGTCTGGTATGCTGGTCCACCACAGCCACTTGATAGTTGGGGCTCACTTCTATGGCCTCAACTGTGGTCTCATCATACATTTGAGATTCACCCTTGTCGATCTGGTCAAACAATATGGTACCCACTTCCTCAAAGCATGTGTACGATTCACTGTGGGATTCACCAAGGAGTGCCTAGGAAGCTCTTACCAATACTGTAGGACATAGGATGTAGAAAATGTGGACCATTGACATGAACAAGCGTCTGCCAACCATCTGGTGCATGCTATGTCACACGTGGTGTCTACGTGACCCTAAAACTTGGAAGTACACTTTACGGGTGTTATTACATGTATGACTAACACATGCCCTCGCTCATTTCCACTATGACTTGCATCCAAGGATTGGACACATGGACGTCACATTCATACAAGCATATGTACAATCATGCTTCATGTGATACACACACTTGGTCAACAAACACATTAGTTGCCAAAGCACACTATTTGAGCCAAAGGCATTTAGGTATTGTACATATGTGTGTCACATTGCTATCCTCTCCTTATGCCAAACATGCCCAATTTGTGCAACACATATATATAGGCCACACTTATGACCATCTATTGCGTCAGCCAACTGTATAAATAATGTGAAGGGAGTAGTGGATCATGTTCGGCAGCAGTATGATGTCACACATGTGAACATACACCATCAACATCATACTGTCTTCAATCAGCCTATCTCTGATGTGTCCCAAATGTAATATAACCAAAAAACAAGTAAAAAGGCCCCAAACCAGTTAATGCACTGTAATTTTGACATCCCTAGCGTTATTCGTCATTTTTTTACTACCAAAACTGTATTTGCGTCATTTTTTTGACGCACAGGAGTGAAATTTAGCCCGCATCCAGATATTTGTACAGTCCATGTACTATTATGTGGATGCGGGTTAATTTTCACTTCTGTGCGTCAAAAAAAATTAGGCAAATACAGTTTTGGTAAACAAAAAATGACGCATAACGCGAAAAAGGCGGGACTTTTCATACAGGAAGTGATGTAATAGGATATCCTGTTTACAGATCATGTACAGTGGGTGTACTTTCACTTTCACTTTGCAGTCTATGATCCTTCTAGACTGTGTGGCTGTGTAGAGAGTGTTGTCCTGAGATTTTGTGCTGTTTTTGTCCTGTGTGCTATCTGTATTGTCAATTTGTGAAATAAATATTGTTGGTGTATACTGTACTACTGTGTTTTGTCATCATCATCAGAGAAACTTTATTCGATTGTTTTTAACAATCATAAAAGTCATTTTACATAAAAAACAATTTTCAGCAGGAGAAAAGATGCAAAGGGTAAAATACATATAAATATGAATATAGATATAAACAGATAAAATTTAAAAATTTAAAAGGAAAATAAAAGTTACTAAACAGTTTGATTAGGAGGAGTAATAAAAAAGGCCTCGAATATAGTACTTGGGAAACCTCACCCATTTGCCTCAAGACATTTTCTGGCCTTAATCACTGAACACAGGAATAAAGCTAATCCATTACAAACCATGATAGATGGAAGGGATAAATGGTACAAGAAAGCTGGACGACATTGTTTAAAATGCATTAATTTTAAAAGTGGTATTACAAACATTTTCCTAAAAGTTGAATAATATTTGCAAAAGAAAAGTGAGTGCATTGTATTTTGGTCAGAAACATTATCACAGGGACATTTTTCCAATTGTGAGGACCAATCATTAATCAGGGGCAAACTAACGAGGCAGTGAAAGGACTCTAGTCTCAAACGCGTAAGGACAAACCGATGTCTTGGGTTTGTGACTTTGCATAAGTATGGTTCCATGCCATTCGTTTGTTGTATCATATGGTTTCTCCTGACACTATATTTATTTGCCTCCACGTCCCATCTCAATTCAGCCAGATGGGTGAGGCAAGTATTTTTCAGGTCTTTCCTGGAGATTGTTTTCAATTCATCTGGGGTAAAAAACAGCTCGGGTGGCCTAATTTAATAAGAAAGTGCTTTATATAATTTAGCCATGGAATTTTGGACGAGTGAGTAAGTGCTAGGGCATCTACTATAATAGTCCTATTCAACCTCGCAGGATCTGAAGTCCATACTTTATGCCAAAGTAGGATTGGTTGAACACGAATGAAATCTGTAAGGTATGTTACTCCCATTTCTGAATGGCATACTACTGTTGATGTTGATTGCGGGACACTTAGAACTGTTTTCAGGAGAGCATTTTCTGTCAGCTGTAAAGTAGTGCAGTCTTGATATCCCCAAAGTCCGGCCCCGTACAGTGCTACTGAGACACATTTTGCATTGTAAAGAGTCATCATGTCTTTGGGAATTACTCTCCCCACCCTTTTAGAGAAGTTTTTTACCGCCATAACGGTTTTCGTAAATAACAATTTTCTCGCTTTTATGGCTTGTACCCATGTGCCTTTATCATCGAACATAATACCTAAGTATGAGAATGTCCCTTTGTTGGCTATTTTTACGCCTTTTAAGGCTATATGGCAATTTTTTGTGCTACATCCAGGATATGTCATAGAAAAAGTTTTAGTATGATTGATTTTGAGGCCCAAAACATCCATGCAGTTATCAAAGGTTGTAACTAATCTTTGCAGAGCGACTGGGGTGCGGGCCATCAAGACGGCATCATCGGCATACAAGAGGGCCGGAATTTTCCGAAAGCCTACTTGTGGAAGATCACTACAGGCATCGGAAAGGGTCCCCTCTAAGCTGTTAATATACAAGGCGAACAATAGGGGAGCTAACACGCAACCTTGACGCACCTCTCGTTCAATGGGGAAAGATGAAGTACATTCCCCTTGACACCCATAGCGGACCTTAGCGTTTGCACCGGCATACAATTCCCTAATAAAATGGACTATGGTGGTATCGACCCCCATGTCCAGCAAAATGGGCCACAATTTTGAATGTACCACACAATCGAATGCGGAAGTTAAATCGACAAATGCAAGGTATAATGCTCCGGGCTTGGCCTTTGTATATTTACCAAGTATGATCTCTAAGTTAAGAACCTGTTCCAGTTGTCCCTATGCCAGCCCTAAACCCGTATTGTAGATCAGAGAGGATATGATTTTCCTCCATCCAATCTTGTAGTCTGTTTAAGATGATACGTCCCTCAATCTTTGCAAGTGTGTCAAGCAGTGAAATAGGACGATAACATGCGGGGTTATGGCGATCTCACTTTTTATAGATTGGAATAATTATTGACTCAGCCCAGGTCGAGATGAAAGTAGTTGAACAACAGGCGCGTAGCACCTGCGTCAATAGTGGACCCCAAAGAGAAGTATTAGATTTATAGATATCAGCTGGAACTCCATCTGGGCCTGGGGCTTTTCCGCTTTTACTTGCGTTAATAGCGTCAGTGACCTCATTTAGAGTAAATGGTAAGATGGGGTCATAGGAGTCTAGTTTAGGGTGATTTATTTCTAGTGCCAAATTTTCTGAGGAGTATATAGCGGAGAAGAAGGCAACCCACTCTTCTTCCGTGATGGCAATTTCAATTTTAGGTATTTCTTCATCACATAGGAGGGGGGAATTCACAATTTTCCAGAATTTTACATTATCGTTCCGGATGCTCGCATCATAGAGGGATTGCCATGCCTCATTTTTTAAGTTCTGTTTCCTTTTCTTTATGGCATTTTTATACTCCTTCCTCTTTAAACTTAGTTTATCCGGGTTTTGTGAATGTAAGTAACTTTTTTAATTATTACGAGCTTGTGTGCATTCAGCGTTGAACCAGCCATTACCTTCTTTCGCTTTCGATTTACTGACAGTTGCCTTAAGAGACTGTTTTATACCAGCCGTAATTACCATGAAGGCCTCAATACAGTCTTGTGGACACGTATTGTCTGCAAGGCAAGTATTAAATTCTTTTGCATATTTGGTCACTAGTTGGTTCATAAAACCTATAGGTTCAATATCTGACCACCAATTGTGCAATATTTTTTAGATGACATGAAATCACTTGGTAGAACATATTAGATATTATAGCAAGGTCCTTGATTATATCACACTTGTTGGATATGAAGCTGCACAAGCCACCCTTAGCCCTGCCCCGTACCGAGGGAATGGCAGGAGTATGTAATGTCCTGTAGCCATTTATATGAATCGGATTCACAGACCAAGGGGCTCATTCCGACCCCGGCGGTCAAGGACCGTCGGGGCCGGGGATGTGGGAGCACCGCCAACAGGCTGGCGGTGCCCCGCAGGGCATTCTGACCGCGGCGGTTTGGCCGCGGTCAGAAGAGGAAAACCGGCGGTCTCCCGCCGGTTTTCCGCTGCCCGACGGAATCCTCCATGGCGGCGCAGCTTGCTGCGCCGCCATGGGGATTCCGACACCCCATACCGCCATCCTGTTCCTGGCGGTTCGCCCGCCAGGAACAGGATGGCGGTATGGGGTGTCGTGGGGCCCCTGGGGGCCCCTGCAGTGCCCATGCAAATGGCATGGGCACTGCAGGGGCCCCCGTAAGAGGGCCCCACAAAGAATTTCAGTGTCTGCTGTGCAGACACTGAAATTCGCGACGGGTGCAACTGCACCCGTCGCACCTTCCCACTCCGCCGGCTCCATTCGGAGTCGGCATCCTCGTGGGAAGGGGTTTCCCGCTGGGCTGGCGGGCGGCCTTCTGGCGGTCGCCCACCAGCCCAGTGGGAAAACCAGAATGGCCTCCGCGGTCTTTCGACCGCGGAGCGGCCATTTGGCGGTTCCCGCCAGCCTCAGAATGAGGCCCCAAGTCTCTTGAAGACATACCCAGGGAAAACACTGAATGTATTCTAGCCAGGCCTCGTTCTCCATCTTAGATCGGAGGCCAGCCACATTCCAGAACAAAAAAGAGAGATGGTCTTTATGCATTGTTCTAGCCTGATCAGCAGAAGACTTGTCAATTGTCTGAGTTTTCCCTGAGGTAGTAATGGTTTCTGTGCATACGAAAGGAGTCAGGGCACAGGTAAAAGGTATTTTTGGCAGGGCTCTTAATAAGGGTTCATCATTGACAGATTGCCTAGAAGAGGGTTCCATGTTCGATCGTTCTTCTCCATTGTCTGCTGCTGAATTATCTACAACCAGATGGACGTGGTCCGATATTTCTGTAAGGTGCTTGAGTCTACAAGGTTCCTTGTCGGATAATAGTCAATCAGTATGTTCCATACTGAGCCTCCGAAATCTGTTCAGGGTAGAAATGATATATTGCGACTCAGGCCTGGTTCTATGATCCTCAAGACAAAGGTCAGGTCCATCGTGGTTTTTAGTGCTCGTATAAAAGAAACCCAGAGGAAGCAGGGCAACACCGTGTTCGGTAATCTGATGTGGGCTTAAATTTCTTAAGATGTCTTTGACCAGCGTAGGGGTTTTAAATGAAAGAACTACACAATCACCCTTGAATATTTTACAATTTCTACCCACCCATTTTACACTTCTGACCATCTTGATGTCTTCGAAAAGTTTTGTTTGTCAGGCCAGGTTTCAGGCGAGTTGCAATCCAGTGCAGGGCCTTGTTCCTCAGAGCTGCCCATGATTTCCCCCTTGCTCCAGATAAAATAGGGACATTGGCAAGAACTGCCACATAAGGGGTTGCCGCAAGCGGGAGGTCAAGTATTTCTCTCTCGGTTAAATGGGGCACCCTGGTAGACTTTAGGAGTGATTACGTGTTCCCTTCTTTTTGGCGATATTTTGTGGGGTTGGGCATTGCTAATTCTTTCAGGTGAGGCACAGGGGTCGACTTGTCTTTGGGTAATCTGTAAAGCGGGTGGTTGGGCCTGATGCGTTAAAGGGGGCCTGACGTTGAAATCAGAATAACAAAGCTGTTGTGCAGTTGGGGATGAGGGGTTTATTAATTGTGGTTTCAGTGTTTTAAGTAGATAATCCATTTTCCCCTCCAATTGAGTTAGACGTTCCATTACTTGATCAAAACGTGTACTGACTAATTTTTCTAGAGCAGTCAGTGTCTCTGCGGTATTAGTTTTCCCTTTCACTATATGATGTTTATTCTTGTGGTCAGATTTTTGATTTTGGGGGCAGGTTTGAGCATTTTGGATACATACATTAGGTTGTGCTTTCGAGGAGCCATGTCTAGCGTTCACAGGCGGCTCTTGTTTGGGTGGGACATCCTTCCTTGCTGTTTGGGGTTTCCTCTTACGTTTTGGTGAGGGAGGATGGTCATCACCATCTGAGATTGTGTCAATTATATCTTGGATACAGCCATTAGTAATTTTAGACTGGGTTTCACTTCCGAAAGGCTTTGCCGGATGTTCAGGGATTGTTATTAAAGGGGGAGAGTTAGGGATTACTAATGACTTATTCTGGGTGAGTATTTTCCCCTCAACATTGGTGATCTGTTTCTCGATTTCTCCCATTGCTCCAGAGATGAATTTCAGGATTGACGTGTGATTTTTTTTAAATGGAATGTCATTTACACTGGATTGTTTCCTTTTTCCCATTATTACTGGCTGCCTTAAGAGCAGAAAGTTCTACGATAGTTGTTTACTGAGAGAAAGTATATTTAAGAGGTGAAATAGCAAACTGCTGTATAAAAAAAAAAAATTGAAGCAAGAGAAGGCGAGATACCGGCTACAGAAGTATAGTTACGGAGGGCCAAGGGAGAGAGACACAGTACCTGTTTTGGAGATATGAATACCTTTCATGAAGAACCTGCCCGATTCAAATGCTACCGCCGGTGCCGCCTCCTCCCTTTGATAAGAAACGCGCTTTAATTTAAAGGGCTCCTGCCCGATTCAAATGCTGCCGCCGGTGCCGCCTCCTCCCTTTGATAAGAAACGCGCTTCCCGCAGAGCGGGAGCGCGAGCAAGGGATTTAAAGGGCTCCTGCCTGATTCAAATGCTGCCGCCGGTGCCGCCTCCTCCCTTTGATAAGAAACGCGCTTCCCCTGTGTTTTGTCTACACTTGTCCATTTATCTTGTGTTTTTGTTTTTTGTCGGAGTCTGTTGTGGGTAGTGTTAGTTTGTGGATAGTTGGGCTCTTTTAGTGTTTAGAATTACTTTTTTTCTGTCTTTGTACCCCTACTTTTCCCCTTTTCCCCTTTCTATTTATTTTACCCCTATTCCATTTCTCTTCCAATTATGTCTGGTAGGCCACATCTTGGCAGGATGGGGGAAGAGGAGTTGGGGGGTTCATCTGGCTTGTGACGCATTTCTTGCCACTCATGATCCAGGCAGGGGGCAGGGTGATACAGGGGTATCCAACAGAGGCGCGCAGAATCCGGTGGGGAAAGGTGCTGCATCACCTGCAGCGTGTGTATGCCAGCCAGAGGAGTGACCACCAGCTGAAGCACCGGTGGGCTGACCTCATCACCAGGGAGCAGGATCTCTTGGACCACCTGGGAATCATGATTGGTGGCACTGTTGGTGAGTACGAATCATGTTAATGTGCACGATTAAATGCTCTGTAGTGACATAAGGGGATTAGTACAATGTCTGCCAGCTAACTTGCTGACTGTGTGTAATGCTGGGGAAATATAAAGGGATCATTGATGCACTATGGCAAGGATCACAATTGCTAGCTGTCAGGTAGCACGTGCTCAGCAAACTTAAAGGTTACTTTTCCATGAAGGAAATTGGTGCGGCCTTTTTGTCAGAAAAGATAACAAAATAGGAGCCAATCATGTCTATATAGGGTACAATTGACAGAGAAGTACAGATTTACCAACATTTAGGCTAACTTTGTTGATGCAATTGCTAGACTGACTTTATAATCCCTACATGATGCAGAAAATGAGTGCTGCCTTCACGTCAATTGATAATAGCAAAGTGGCTCAGACATAAGTCTTGTGTGAGTCTGGTGAGTGTGGAAGGAAAGCGTTCATGGAAGTACTATGAATGTGTGGGATTATTGTGTTCCTTGATCTTTTTTTATACATGTCAGTTCTTGATTTGAAAACATCGTGAAAAGGTGTAAGGTGCCCTCAGCTAACATCTTAAGATGTTTGTTGGAATTAGTTGTGCCACACTCCAAATATGGATGGCAGTCCAAGTGTATGCACATGGCCTCACATCTCCATGGTTGGTGCAAATCACCATAACTGGGCCACATCAATTGAATAAACTGTAACAACAGGATGGCTTACAAAAGTCCCTGCCCCTCCCTCTATACATTGGAAACTATGTGCAATAAATGTGTCATGGCCGCAAGGCATGTTTGACTGGTAATGCAGTCCATAAGTAACCAGGCTTTGGATGTCTCTCTTGGATGCACATGATGAGACGATTACACTCCATATTTGTTACTGCTCACCAATTACGGGGCATATTTGCAACCACATGATAGTTAGGGCCAATGTATGTGTGCAGATATGTGTGTAACTGTCAGAGGAGACCCATGCTATGTACAAGTTGGCCGTGATATATCAGATGCAGTACCATTATGACTGAATGGCTGCCATTTCCTTATTCAGCCTACACA
Source organism: Pleurodeles waltl (assembly GCF_031143425.1). Taxonomy (NCBI): domain Eukaryota; kingdom Metazoa; phylum Chordata; class Amphibia; order Caudata; family Salamandridae; genus Pleurodeles; species Pleurodeles waltl. The sequence goes on along the minus strand of NC_090450.1, from coordinate 224,054,708 downwards.
TTCTATATGTTTATGAAATTGTTGCACTGTGCACAGATTTTGAGCACATTTCTTCCTTCCATACCTTACAGGTGGACCGGCACCCTACACTGTGGGAGAGGTGGCGACATTTGAGGACCCCGACCATTCCAGTAAGTGTTGATATGTCTGTGATGTGTTGTGTTTGCTTGTTATGGACTCGTGTGAGTTGGACGCATTGCAAGGTGTGATGTGTTGGGCAAACTTTTCTCTTGTTTCATGAGTGGGAATGCAGTTCTCACATGTTTTGAGTCGGCCAATGCGTATCCAATGGTATCATGTAGGGATTGTACGACAATCCTGTAGTCCCCATTGTGAGTACAGGGGTTAGTCATGTGTATGACACTTGTATCACCAAGAGTCGCAATGGAAGTCAGCCCCAATTTAGTCAGCCTGTCAGACCCACATTCTCTAAGATTGGTACAGCAAATAGCTTTCCAATAGACATCTGCTTCCCTATTTACCTACGTTGTTTTGAAACAGTAGGTAGAACCTCCTAGCAGCATGTACTTTCACATGTAGTGCTACAAGTCCGTGGAACCTGAGTGCAATGGCCTAGGTGTGCATGCAATTCATGATCATGGGTGTTCTAGCAACTCTGTGTCTGATGTAAGTCAGGCCTCACTGGAAGTATATGTTGTGTACCAAGTTCTGCATTTCCTGACATGTCTGACCCTATGAGTGCTCTAGGGTTTGCTGACTCCTAATTGTAGATAGACCTTACCTGTGGTGTGTCTGTAGAGACAAACATGTGTGGAGTTTCCTATACACTCCTCGGTGTACATGTTGTTGGCAAATTATACAGTAGTTGTGTATCCACCCCCCCTTAAACACGGCCATGGGTTTGTGAATGGGGTACCTAGTACTGATGCTACCAGTATGTTACACATACATGTGAATAAGTGACGGTTTGGTTGCAAACTAGTATACACACTCAGGTTTGGCACTTGGTACTATACTGGCAAGTCCAGCTACAACTTGCAGAACATGTGGTTTTAGTTTTGCTTTCCGTACACTGACATTTGTAGCCCAGGTCTTGGTGGAAGATATGCAGCATGATTCTTAGCTGATAACTGGCAGAACTCAGATGGCAAGTCAAAGCCAGTTGTTACCCACCTTGTAGGTTATGGATGTGCTATGTGTGATGTGACCTTTGTAGGCTGGCCATGTACTTCCTCAGGGACATTCAATGATCTGTATTGTGATATGAGCTGTTACAAGTACAGTAGATGTAATGTCTGATAAACTTGCTGTGCCATTTCACACAATGCAGTTACTAATGTAGAATATCTGCATTTATCTTCACAGCTGCTAACATGACTCCAGACCAGGTCCGTGAATTTCACCGCCGGGCCATGCGATAACAGCACATGCTGCTGGTGGAGTCGGGGTTCCGGAGGATGGCCCGGCGATATCGCCATGAACGGGCCTCCGGGGCATGGAGAGCCTTCCCACAGGGTGGGCCTACTTTGACCACCACAGCCACCACCAGCACATCCACCAATACGAGCCAGGTGGCCCCACCCACAGCTGCCACTGTTGGTCCGACATCTGCTGGACTTCCAGGCCCCAGCATTGCCACCGGTGCAGGACAGCCCACTAGGCCTGGCACCACACCCACACAGACCTCCTTCACCGGTACCCAGACTGCCACTGCTCCATCTGTTGACCCTGCAGCCTTCAACCGAATGGATCATAAGATGGACAAAGTACTGCGCAAGTTGAGCCACCTGAGCCGGGATGTGCGGCACATTAACCGGTGGGTTAAGTCCATTAAGAGGACCCTCCGGAGGGCCAACCTCTATACTTTTTGCTATGGACATGATTCCCTACCCTCCCTCCTCTTTCCTTGTTCTTATAGTTAGTGGGCTTAGGGGGCATAGTGTTAGGTTAGTATAGGCTGTTAGTTTAGTTAGTGTTAGTGGGTGGGGGGCTATGTTGGGGTTCTTGTGTGTTAAAAAAATAAAAAAATAAAAACAAAAAAAAACAAAAAAAATACAAAAAAATATATATTTGTATAGGATAGTATAGTATGTGTTTAGGTTAGTATGTGTTGTCCTCCATGTGTCCCGTCTCATTAGGGGAGAGGGGGGTAGATGTTTAGAACGTTTCGTTACATGTGATAAGTAAGTGTAGCTTAGGTTAGTTGGGGACAGTTGTGGGTGATGAGTAGTCAGGGTAGATTAGGGTAGGTACGATTTTTCCCTCAGTTATCTCATCTGTGATTAGCATTTAATAAATATTTGGTTAACCTTTAATAGTATGTGTTGGATGGTACTTGATCGTGGGTTTGGATTCAGTGTACATAAATTTTGTACTATAACATCTGTGTCCTATGCTACAAACAAATCCCAACTGAGCTGTACGATTGGCAGCTAGCCCAGAGCTACCTTGCAAAGTGTCGACCCTTCGTTGCAACCACCAATGACAGTTAATATGGATCCCAATGTGTTTCTGTTGATAAGTGTGTTTTGAAAGTCACAAACAGTGCTTCCAGACTTGATATTGGGGAAACAGTTTTAGGTCTGACTGCAGTGTGATGATCATGCACCCCCTTATAAGATGAGTTCTCATTGGCAATCTTGTATTCTTGTCTTCATGACCCTCATACATCATTTGTGACACAGTTCGGCATGTTTACCTATTTGTATGTTAACTCAGACACCTTCATTTATGCAGTTTTTTTTGTGTTTACTTAGATTAGTGTGGCATGTTTATTGTGTTATTTTTCCATGTTGACAACATTTTGCGGCCACTATTTGATGACTTAGTTATCCCCTGAGGAAGCATTCTTCTGTCCAACACAGCATGGTGGTGTATGGTTTCCCACTTCATCAGATTTGTCCCTCAGGATGGGCAGAGTATGATACAATCATGGGCACTGTGCAGAATTCTCTGACTACATATTATCAGGACGGTTGTATTGACAAGCTACGTAATTTGACAGTAGGCACATTTCAGTTATCTACTTCCCAGTTGATATGTCACATTACCCAGAGACAGATTTGTTGTGTAAGTGCTATTTATTGAAGCGTGCTGTAGTGCTATCTGTACATTGTCCATGATTGTGAGTCCATTATAGTGACATCTTACATTGTGATCCAACACAAGGGGTTACGGAAATGCTTTTGACATGCTGGGGTTGATGTTTCAGACAGTGCAGAGGGACAGGATTTGGCAATGAGTAGGAGAGAGGCAATCACTGGGCTGGGTGACAAGATATACAGTGGTTTGCAGAACAGTGCTTGAGTAAAGTTGTTGCAAGACTGGCAACTTACAAAGCGCAGGACCTTGGTAAATGTGGGCCATGTGGCAGGGACTAGTGCTTCCGGGTCATTTTCCTTGTGAATGTGATCTGTTCGATGTCTTCTTCTTCTGTGTGTGTTGCCTGCTCTGTCCTTGTTGTTGTTGGTTTTGAAGGGGTAACACACACCTCAGTGTTAGAAGACGTGGAGTCAGACATCCCGGTCGCTGCTCCCTGTGAAGGTCTTACGGGCAGTACTGCAGCTAGGAGGGTCTGCTGGTTCTTGAGAATAGCAGCTACATCACAATGGTAGGCAGCCAGGTCGGCCTTGAGGGAGTCATGATTGCATTCGTGCATGCAGTGGAAGGTTTGGGGTGCGAGGTGTTGTGGCAACTCCTTTACTGCAGTGGTGAATTCCTTGACAGTTTCTTGTAGTCCTTGCAGTATGGATGTTAGGGCTTGCATAGATGCTGCCTGATCTGCAGATGACATCATGCACGAACGCATCCCCTCAAGGCTGGCTGACATAGTTTGCATCCCCACCCGCACCTCCTTGGCCAGCTCCCGCTGTACTCCAACTACAGTTCTCTCAAAGCTGGTGCCAGTGTCGTCTGAGTCCTCAGCTGTAATGGAGCTGGCAGGTCTTACAATTGGGGTGGTGGGTGGATCCTCTGCGATGGCTGCTTGTTGTGTGCTCCTCCTTGTGACTGAAGGTGGGGTCTGGAGGGTGTCAAGGACCTTTTGGATAGTCTCCTGGGGAATGTTTATCAGCTCGTCATCGATGTCATCAGGGAAATCTGGGACAGGCATATCGGCAGGAGATCCATCTTCCTCTGCAATGAAACAGGGTACAATTAGTGTGCCTGTGTTGTGGCAATTTTGATGTGACATGCCTGCCTTTTGATGAATTTACTTTGTGATCTTGTTTTGTGTTAATTTCTCCAGTCCTTCAGATGAGCATTCTTCCAGGCCTATGGCCCACCTGTGTGTCACATGTATGTTATTGAGTTATCAGACATGTCAGCCTCATCGCCTCTAGGTGTTGGTTTATGCCAAATAGAGATTTGCCACCTTCTTTTCCTACTCAACCCTCCATGTACATCCATTCTCATGGTGAGACCTTTCACTGGCTGTGGGTGTACTGATGGCCCTGGCAGCACACTTAACAATCTTGACCTGCCCCAATCTCTTTCCTTTCACATTCACTTAAATGCAATTGACATGTGGCATATCCTATGCATGGCAAGGTTAAGATCCGATATGGATGTTGACATTGGTAATGTGTCCTGCTGATGTTGTGGAATGTGTGTTACATTGGATTGCCCTGATAATCGTATCAGTGTCCTATTTCCTCCTCTGACTGTGCAGGTGAATTTCAGTGACCAGTTACATGTGTCCCCCCCTCAATGCCGTTGTCTGAGCAATATGACATTTGGGATGTTGCATTGTTACCCAGGCACAGGATGGACCCTGACATATGTAGCATGGGTGTGTCCTTAGTGCTGTGTAGCTCCTATTGTTGTTTACATTGGCTGATGTTTGCGACAACTATGGGCATTGACATTTGAGAGTACTGTGGCCTTTGTCTTGTTTCTGGGGATTGTTGCAGTTGTCACCCTCACCCCCTAATTTAGGTGTGTATGGGGAGGTTACTGCCATTGGCTACTTGAGCTGCACACAGAGCAGAGGTGGTAGTGGCAACTGTTGTCGCAGTTACTTTCCAGTTGTCGGTATGGCTAGAGGTTGTTAATAGGGCCCTAGTTAATGTAGGGGTTATGGTGGCTGACGTGTGCCGGGATGTCAGTTTGACGTTGTGGCCTTCCCTCCTGGCGTGGCTTTCCCTTTGCTCCATCGTTGGCATGACAGCATGCCCCCATGGGACTGTTGTTGGTGTTGTGTAATGGTGTGCCCCAGGTCTTCTCAGAACGGGCCATGCCCCCCTGCCGTGCCCCTTTACCCAGGCCACTCCATGTATTAGATGACATCAATGCATTTAGTGGTCGGTATCCCCCCTGCTCACAGTTGACATTATTGCATTTTAATTCCCCATGCCACTTACCCTGCATGTGCGTTGTCTCCTGGTAGTCTGCGCTGTCCTGTCCTTGAATCCCTGTGACAATCTCCTCAGGGATGATGACTGTGACCATCTCCTCCATGTGGTCCAGGGCCTCCTGGTGTGCTGGACTCCCCCCTCCAGTCTGCAGTGCTGCCTTCCTGTTCCTGGCCATCTTTTCCTTGGTCCTGCGCTTGCAGTCATGCCAGCGTTTCTTGCACTCGATGACAGTTCTGCGTACTTCAGCCACACTGTTAATCTTGTCGACAATTTGTTGCCATATAGCCTCTCTCCTACTGATTGGCAACTTTGATGTGACAAACAGTTGGTGCTGGTGTTCCGTCACCTCTTTAACCAGAATTTCCTGCTCCTCTGCACTAAAGCGACACTTTCTTTTCTTCTTAAAAGTGTCCTGGTTCTTGTGTGGGACATCCTGGCTGGTTCCTGGTCTGCTGTCATCTTCCTGGGGCCTGTAGTGGCATCTGGGATCCATTTTGGCTCTCCTCTGGTGAAATGGCAGTGTTCGCTGTTTTTTTTTATGCTATTGTGTCAAAAAAAACGTGGCATATCTGGTTTGCGGTGTTGTAAATCGACCGACAGCCATTTCCGCCGCGTTAACGTCGTTTTGCTTTACGACTCGACGCTGCGGTGTGCGTCAAAAATAATGACTCCCACCTGTGGTTTGCGCCGCCATGCGTCAAAGTATAAATATGATGCCCGCACGGCGCACCAAAATGGCATTAGCCGGCGGTAATATTTTTGACGCAAAACTGCGCCAGCGCAGTTTTGCGTCAAAAAGTATAAATATGGGCCTATATATTTTTCTAAACTTTGTGTGGTGTATTTGTGTGGCGTTCTACTGTGTTATTGCATGATTTATTGCACAAATACTTTACACATTACCTTCTAAGTTAAGCCTGACTGCTCAGTGTCAAAGCTACCAGAGGGTGGGCACAGGATAATTTGGATTGTGTGTGACTTACCCTGACTAGAGTGAGGGTCCTTGTTTGGACAGGGAGTAACCTGCCTGCCAACCAAAGACCCCATTTCTAACATTGGTGGCAGTGGTGGGATAGGACTTGTATTTGTATTTACAATAGCTAAGTGTTCACTACCTACCCACAGTTGAAGGTCAACTTGATTGTTCATATTTTTCTGCAATTTCATTTTCTACCTGATATTTTTTAACTAAAATCCTCATTCAACATGTCTCTGGCTGGGTCTCAAGCTGCAGATGAAGATTTTGACCTACCCATGCCAGAGACATATACTGTCAAACAGCTGAAAGGGTTCTGAAGGGATATGGGAGTACCTACCCAAAAGGCCTACAGAAAGGAGGAATTCCAAATGGCGCTGAGGGCTTGGGCAGAAATGAATTCTGGTGAGAATCTTGAGGAGGAGGGTCCAGAGGATGGCCCCTCAGCGGATTTTTTGTCATTAGTGGAGGATATTACCACTGTGATTGTGCCTCCTGACAAACCAGGGAGCAGTGTCTCTGATCAGGGCCTGGCAACAGAGGAATGGAGAGAGGAGATAGAATTCCAATTACAAATGGCAAGGTTAGAAATTGAAGCTCAACCGGAGGAGAGGAAGGCAGAGAGAGAAGCCAAGGAGGCTGCAGCTGAGAGAGCCTTGGCTGAAAATAAACTTTTGCTGGCTCATGAACTGAGTCTGAAGGAGATGGATATCAAGGCAAGACAGTCTGAGCCCAGCAGTGATGGTGGCAGCATACATGCAGGACCTGTTGGGGAGAAAAGGGTTGGTATCCCCAAAAGTGTGGTGCCGAGTTACGTGGTGGGAAATGACATTGATAAGTGGTTGGCTGCCTATGAAGTTGCACTAAGGGCTCATGGGATCTTTGAGGAGAAATGGGGGGGCAGCCTTGTGGTTTTATGTACCAGTAGTGGGGAGGAACACATTTCTTATACTAGATCCACAAGATCAAAATGTATATGCACCCATGAAAGCCGCTTTACTGGCAACGTTTGGGCTGCCTCCTGAGAAAAACCATCGGGGGTACACGGACAGCACCAAACTTTCCACACAGACTTGGGTAGACTGTTTTGATCTCTCCAATAAGGCACTAAATGGATGGGAGCAGGGCAGCAAAGTAAATGATTGCAAAAGGTTATATGATTTGATTCTGAGAGAGCATATGCTCAGTATTTGCTTTACAGAGTTGTGCCAGCACTTAGCAGCCAGTAAGCTGACTGATCCCAGGAAGCTTGCTGAGGAGGTGGACCTCTGGGTTAGCACCAAAGTGTCCAAAAAGGTACCTGGGGGGGACACCCACAAAGGTGGTCAGGGTTCCCAACAGAAGAAAGAGAGGAGAGAAAAACATAAAGACAAGGAATTCTCAAAAGGCCCCCAAAACAATTCCCAAGGGGGGGTGGTAACCAGTCCCCGCCAAAGTTTATCAAGAAGCCAGGGTACTTTGATAAAAAAAGTTAGGGGAGTTAATCTCCAAATGCTTAGAGTGCTACCAGCATGGACACTCTAAGTGTGACTCCTAGTGTCCCAAGAGGGCACAGCCTACCACTGGAGGGTAGACACCTGGGTTGGCTAGTGTAGTGCTTGGGGGGGAGAAAGTCCCAGTTAGTTTTGTGGAGCAGATAGAGGTGTCCCTAGTATTCCCTGGGAGATAACCCCATTTCTAACAGTCTTCATCAATAATTGGTCTCTTAAAACCTGGTCATACTTCATGTGCTCAAAAGCACAAGTAACTGCAAGTCCTCTTAACACCGCCATATACTAATCAAAGGATTCATCATCTTTCTGTTCCCTGGAATAGAACATGTACCTTTCCATAACTACGTTAATCTTCTTGCCATACCTCTCCTGTAATTGTTTCAAAGCACATTTGTACACATCTTTTTCATTGACATTATATACAGGCGGAAGATTTTTTCATTCTCTCAATCCAATAGTCCCCAGTCAATGTTTAAGTGACAAATGTCTTTCTGGCGTAAATTCACCATCCTCCAATACATCCACATACGCTTCAACTAAATCTAACCATCATTCTCATTGAACAGGACGATCTCCTGGCTCAGCTAAGAAGAAGGTATGGAGGTTAAATACTAGACATATTGCCCAAATATGCACAAATATCCAAAGGCAAATAACAACTCAAATAGAAAGAAGAAAAAAACTAAAACAAAACAAAAAAACAACAATACATATATAAAAAAAACTAGGAATGAAATCCACGATGCAATATTTATAATTTTCTCGTACTCCAGTAATTATAAGATAGGCTCCAACAGATGTGCCCATCACCCTGAATTTAACCAAGGAAGAATACTGAAACTGTGCAGTTCAATTAAGTGCAGATAATGTGCAATTCAATTCAGTATGTTCCAATATGCACTTGATCGGCATAAAGGTGTGCCAATCATGTGAAAGGAAAATTGTACAATGCAAAATTCACTCGACAGGCATAGAGGTGTGCCTATCACCGTGTGAGTAATTGTGAAGCATACAAAGCTTCCCAACCAGTCAAAATGGCCGCCAGCACGCAGTACAACGTGCTTTCAAGGGAAATTTGGGCACACTCCTACCCATCATTCTACACGCTTCCAGTACACGGCCGTCTGCACGCACAGTGAAATTGCTCAGATTCGCTCCAATACACTGGAAATTTCCTCAAGAAGATCACCAAGTAAAAAAAAATGCACAGCCAACGGTGTATACTTTGTTCCAGTACAATGAAGACACCTCCAGAAAATCACCAAGTGAAAAATGCACGGCACTTAACCACCGACTGGGAATCACGCCGACACTGCTCCATCCCATCCTCGCCGCCATTGTGGAAAGCACCCGCAAGTAGTAAGCTAAACGTCTTATTTTCTTTATTATAATAAGCAGTTTGTAATATGAGAAATGCCGGAACAACACACACCGGCAACCGTCCCCAGCAACTCCAAACTCCCCCCAAACATTCTATTGCCCATTCGAGTTCCATTCCATTATGCCCCACTACATTCTAATCACCACAGGAATCATTTCTCTGAGCATCATTTTCCAAATTCAAAGATGATTCTCACACAGGAGCAGTATGAGTGGGCATCTTCTGATATGAACCTATTGTAGTATGTCCTGTCGTATCTGCACTTGCTGCACGTGGAGTGCTTGTATGTGTAGGAATCAAAGGAACAAATTATCTAGTACCTAAAGAATTTGGAGTAGTTATTGATCCAGCAGCACTATTGGGTACTTCCAGACTGTATGTATTTCTTCCAGAACCATCTGATTTATACATAGGAACTACTGGGCCAATAGTAACTTGTGTGTGAGAGCATCAGCAGTATTCGCGGTGGGGTCAACCTGGACACATCTCTCAGACTTTCACTTCTTAGTACTAGTAGGAACAGGTCCTACAGGACTAGAAGCCCTTTTATCTGGGGTAGTAGGAAAAGTAAATATGCCACTGCCTCTGATCCCACTGTTCCCATTTTCACCTCTAGCTTTACTATACAGGGGTGAATATTCAGATAATAGCACATCCAAAAGGTTATTTCCAGAATCGTCATCCCCATCTATGCTCATGTCATTGGGCTTTTTTTGCTTCTCCTCCTCTTGTTTTCTGCTGGTCTTTCTTTCCCCTTCTCCCTCGGCCACATCTGTGGTCAACGCCAGATACAGCTTAACCCCTATCATGTCTCTCCTCCACCCTTTCTGCTTAGCATCCCATCTAGCTTCTGCATAAGAGCGCACAGCTTTCTTTGTCTATCCTGATATCTTTCCCTTTCCGTCGCATGAGCAGCTAGTTCTCAAGTATTAAGGGGCTGATTTAAGAGCCTCTAGTGCCGCCTTGCGCCACATTAGCATCAATGTTTTTACGCTGATGTGGCCTAACAAGGCCAACATCACCAAATTTACAAAATGGCACAATGCATGCTTTGTGCCACTTTATAACCCTTTGCACTACATTATGCCTGTGCCAAACATAATGTATGCAAAAGGGGCATTCCCCCGTTAGGAGGGCCAAAAAAATGGCAAGATTTCTTTGCATCATTTATTTTGGCACTTTTAACGCCTGCTCAGAGCAGGAGCTAAAAGGTGGCACACCATTGTTTTCAGTGGGCCTCAATGAGCTTTGTAGGATTAGCATCAACATTTTTTACACTAATTCTGCAAAGCTCTGAACTAGCATCACAATTTTTGACACTAGATCCCCTAATCACCGCCATGCTGCGCAGTATTTAAGAAATGGCGCACACATGGTGGCATTAGGGGGTACTAGGGGGAGCAAGAAAAGTGGCGCTGCACTGGCTGCAGTGCCACTTTTCATAAATCAGGCACTAAGTACTTGACATTGTGCAGGTCTAGAAGGTAGCTTCATTTCGCACAACACCCTCATCAAATATTCAATAATTTTAAAATTACATTGCCATATTGTGGGAATCTCAATGGTCATCCTTTTCTGTGATCTTGTACTACCAACCAAGCCAAACATATGTATGAAGCCCTACATTAATCACCATGTAATGACCAGGAGTACCTATGTGACGGTCCACTTCGCCCTCTCTACTAGGAATATCAGCATCACCTCTACACAAGCCTTGCACTCCTTTAAAACATTGGATTCTTCAACAATTTTCACAAAACTTCAATTTCAAATAAAACAATATATTGTATCCACAATTCCTTGCTCCAAAGCAACCACCAATTGCAGTGTGGTACCGTATGACGTTGTCCACCAGTAGCAGCATGACACCTCACCACCAACCTATACCTGTGCGGTACAATGTGACTTAGATCTCGCTCCTCACAGCAGTCTCCCTCCTTTACAATCTGCATGCACGCTTGCTCGCTCCTCAATATCATACACACACACAAAATACAAAACCTTTGTCTGCTCTGCTAAAATGAATAGTTACAAACACACAAGAAAATCTGCAATCACTTCAGATGAAACATCGACCTGCAGTGCGTCATCGAGGCCAGTATAGCTTCACTCAGCTCATTAAGATTCACCCTATCAATCACCTCACATTCACACAGAGTAAGTCCCTATCTTAATTATGCTGTTGACAATGTTTCACAACGACACAATCTCTGAGCAGATAAGATAATATGGTGTCTTCTACACTTTTTTAATTGTTCGGAGATCATAGGCGATGTTGGATCTGAAAACCTTTTCAATCTCGTTTATAAATCATTGCATCACACAAAACATCTCCTCAAGACACCACTTATTCACACAATCATCGCAAATTAACCGCAACTACTGCAATCTACAACCCTGCTAATACTCACCCATCCGATGCCAGTACAACTCTCCTCAGAATCACCATGATTCCACTGATCTTCCATGTCTGGATATGAGTATCTAAATTGGGTAATGGTGACTAAGGGCCATATTTATACTTTTTGACGCAAAACTGCGCTAACGCAGTTTTGCGGCAAAACATTTTGCGCCGGCTAACGCCATTCTGAAGCACCATGCGGGCGCCGTATTTATTCAATGACGTTAGCCGGCGTTAGACACCGGCGCTGTCTGGTGTGCGTTAAAAAAAACGACGTACACCAGGCAGCGCCGGCGTAGGGGGAAAATGGCGTATGGGCGTCCACAAATGGTGCAAGTCAGGCTGAGGCAAAATAATCGCCTCAACCCGATTTGCGCAATTTTTTTACGACGCCCAACCCCCATTGAAATGACTCCTGTCTTAGCAAAGACAGGAGTCATGCCCCCTTGCCCAATGGCCATGCCCAGGGGACTTATGTCCCCTGGGCATGGTCATTGGGCATAGTGGCATGTAGGGGGGCACAAATCAGGCCCCCCTATGCTACAAAAAAAAAAAAAAAAAAATACTTACCTGAACTTACCTTAATGTCCCTGGGGTGGGTCCCTCCATCCTTGGGTGTCCTCCTGCGGTGGGCAAGGGTGGCAGGGGGTGTCCCTGGGGGCAGGGGAGGGCACCTCTGGGCTCATTCTGAGCCCACAGGTCCCTTAACGCCTGCCGTGACCCAGGCGCTAAAATCCTGCGCTAATGCGGGTTTTTTAGACCCACCCACTCCCGGGCGTCATTTTTGCCCGGGAGTATAAATACGACGCATATGCATCGGAGTCATTTTTTAAGACGGGAACGCCTACCTTGCATATCATTAACGAAAGGAAGGTGTTCACGCAAAAATATTACGCTAACTCCATGAACTTTGGCGCTAGACGCGTCTAACGCCAAAGTATAAATATGGAGTTAGTTTTGCGTCGAATTTGCGTAAAAAAAAACGACGCAAATTCGGCGCAAACGGAGTATAAATATGTCCCTAACTGTTTAGGAGCCTAGTTACTGTTCTCCTCAGTCTGAAAAGAGATTCATCCTCTGCGACCATCTGCTCCGGCCCTGGGCTTTAATTCTAGATTCTGGAGTCCAATGAACTTTTCTTCTCTGTTCCAAAGGGTGAGGAGAAAATGCATAAATGTAATCAAATTAATTCCAGTGTAACTCAAAGGTGACACCTTCAAATTATAGTTTAAGGGGCTTTATTTAGACTCAAAGTCAAACTTGCCTATATGAGTCTTAAAATCATAGTATGAATATAGAAAATAATCAAAGGTGAATCAAAACGTCATACAGTACTGTTAGACCTGACATGCCTTAGGGTGGTCACCCCTAACTTTTTGCCTGCCTCCCTCCACTTTTTGGACACTGTTTTTGCTGGCTTTTAGACTCTGCGCACTTTACCACTGCTAACCAGGGCTAAAGTGCATATGCTCTCTCCCTTTCAACATGGTTACTTTGGATCATACCCAATTGGACTATTTCATCTATTTACAAGCCCCTAGTAATGTGCACTATATGTGCCTAGGGCCTGTAGATTAAATGCTACTAGTGGGCCTGCAGCACTGGTTGTGCCACCCACTTAAGTAGTCCCTTTACTTTGTCTCAGGCCTGCCATTGCAAAGCCTGTGTGTGCAGTTTCACTGTCACCTCGACTTGGCATTTAAAAATACTTGCCAAGCCTAAACCTCCCCTTTTTCTACATATAAGTCACCTCTAATGGGTGCCCTAGGTAACTGTGTGGGTGTAAAGGCAGGACATGTACCTGCGTAGTTTACATGTCCTGGTAGTGTAAAACTCCTAAATTCGTTTTTACACTACTGTGAGGCCTGCTCCCTTCATAGGCTAACGTTGGGGCTGCCCTCATACATTGTTGAAGTTGTAGCTGCTGATCTGAAGGGAGTAGGAAGGTCATATTTAGTATGGCCAGAATGGTAATACAAAATCCTGCTGACTGGTGAAGTTGGATTTAATATTACTAGGAGTGAGCGACCTCTGACCTGATTTAGGTCTAGAGCTCGCCCCCCACGTCCGCAGCACCACCCAGCTGTCTCGTGCCCCTGACCCCCGCCCACGCTGCTGCTAGCGTGTTCGAGGCCCGTGTGCCGCTTTTCGCCGTTCTATAAGTGTTTGTTCTATTTTTTCAGCGCCTCGCCCCCTTGCACTCTAGCCCCCTTTTTGTGCCCTTTCTGACTGCTGTATTCCAATTGTACTGTGCCATTTAGCGTATTTTTGTGCCCCTTCTGACTGCTGTATTCCAATTGTACTTGTACCTTTTAGCGTATTTTTGTGACTGTTTCTGTATTGTGCCTTTACTCGTGTTATTTTGCCTTGTTTCCGGCTTTTTCGCCCCTTGTGAGCTCCCCCCTCGCCGTTCTCCCCCTGCCGCTGCCTCCCCGCGGCCCGCCCCCCTCGCGCCCCCATTCGCCGCTCCCTCCCGCCTCCCGCCTCCCAGCTGCTCCTCCCTCCCCCCTCCCTTCTTAATGGCTGGCGCTGCGCGTCGCGAGTGAGCGACCTCTGACCTGATTTAGGTCTAGAGCTCACCCCCAACGTCCGCAGCACCACCCAGCTGTCTCGTGCCCCTGACCCCCGCCCACGCTGCCGCTAGCGTGTTCGAGGCCCGTGTGCCGCTTTTCGCCGTTCTGTAAGTGTTTGTTCTATTTTTTCAGCGCCTCGCCCCCTTGCACTCTAGCCCCCTTTTAGTGCCCTTTCTGACTGCTGTATTCCAATTGTACTGTGCCATTAGGCGTATTTTTGTGCCCGTTCTGACTGCTGTATTCCAATTGTACGGTCCTTTTAGCGTATTTTTGTGACTGTTTCTGTATTGTGCCTTTATCGTGTTATTTTGCCTTGTTTCCGGCTTTTTCGCCCCTTGTGCGCTCCCCCCTCGCCGTTCTCCCCCTGCCGCTGCCTCCGCGCGGGCCCACCCCCCTCGCGCCCCCATTCGCCGCTCCCTCCTGCCTCCCAGCTGCTCCTCCCTCCCCCCTCCCTTCTTAATGGCTGGCGCTGCGCGTCGCGAGTGAACGACCTCTGGCGCGCCTAGGGCAAGCCCGTCTGCCCCCGTCCGCGCCTGGACCGCGCCCAGCGCCAGCCCCCCTGGTCCTCACGCCCCCGCGCCACCAGCCTTCGCTACTCAGCCAGCGAACTCCACGCACTCAACCCTGGCTCCTAGACTGCCTGCTTCCAAGCCACCCCGAAGCACACCAAAGGACCTTTTTCCTGCCGCAACTGCAACTTCACCTGCAACAGAACAACGAAGCCTGCAACAACCAACACAAACCACCTGCACTGCATCCTCCTTAACACACGCTCCGCACGAAAGCACGCCATAGAGCTCTGGGACCTTCTCAACACCACTGCCCCAGATGTTGCCTTCCTAACCGAAACCTGGTGGAACGACTCCTCAGCCCCAGACATCGCCATCGCCATCCCTGACGGCTACAAGATCACCAGAAGAGATCGCACCAATGGAATCGGCGGAGGAATAGCCATCGCCCACAAATCCACCCTCAAGATCCACACCCACACGGACGACACCCTCAAGACAGCCGAACACCTCCACTTCCAGATCCACACGGACCCCAACACTACCCTCAGAGGAACCCTCATATACCGTCCTCCAGGACCAAGAGCCCCCTTCAGCGACACCATCTCCGACCTCGCAAGCACCCACGCCCTCGCCTCTTCAGACTACATCCTCCTGGGAGACCTCAACTTCCACCTGGAGAACAACAATGACGCCAACACCGCATCACTGACCACCAACCTCTCCAACCTCGGACTCCATCAACTGGTCAACACACCCACCCACATCGCCGGCCACACCCTTGACCCACTCTTCTCTGCAAGCAACCACATCTCATTCAGCCACACCTCCGAACTCCACTGGACCGACCACCACTGCGTCCACTTTTCCTTCAAGAAAAACACCGAACACCACCGCACCCCACTACCGCCTCACTGCCGCTGGGGAAAAATCACCAAAGACCAACTAGCCAGCACCCTCGCCAAAAACCCACCACCCGACCCCACCGACCCGGACTCCGCCGCCATCAACCTCCAACAATGGATCCTCAACTGCGCCAACATCCTAGCACCTCTCAAGAGACCCACCGTCAACCAAGAAAAGAAAAAACCAGCCTGGTTCACAGACGAACTGACCACCTCCAAACGCACCTGCCAGAAACTCAAGAAAAAATGGATCCTCGAGCGAACACCGACAACCTTGCTACCCTCAAGGAAGCCAACAGCGAACACCACCAACTGATCCGACTCGCCAAATGCTCCCACTTCACAGAATGCCTTAACAACAACGCACACGACTGCAAGGAACTCTTCTGCATCATGAAGGAGCTCTCCAACCCCAGCGCCAGCGTCAACGACGTCCCACCATCCCAGAAACTCTGCGACGATCTCTCCACCTTCTTCTACCAGAAAATCACAGACACCCACGACAGCTTCAACACCGCACCTCCGCCCGACCCCACCCCCAACAACTCCTCCCACGCCGACCGCCTCACCACTTGGACCCACGTAGATGACGCCGAAACCCTAAAGACCATGAACTCCATCCACTCAGGTTCTCCCTCAGACCCCTGCCCACATCACGTCTTCAACAAAGCCGACGTCACCATCGCTCCCAAACTCCGCAAGATCATCAACCTTTCCTTCAACACCGCTACCATCCCGGAGAGCTTGAAGCACGCAGAAATCAAACCCCTCCTCAAAAAACCTAAGGCTGACCTCAACGATCTCAAAAACTTCCGTCCGATCTCCCTCCTCCCTTTCCCAGCGAAAGTCATCGAGAAGATCGTCAACGCACAGCTCTCCCACTACCTCGAAGACAACTCCATCCTAGACCCTTCCCAATCCGGTTTCAGACGCAACCACAGCACAGAGACTGCACTCCTCGCCGCCACAGATGACATCAGACAACAAATGGACAATGGCAAAACTTCAGCCCACATCCTCCTGGACCTCTCCGCTGCCTTCGACACGGTCTGCCACTGCACCCTACTAAATCGCCTCCACGAAGCCGGTATCCAAGACAAAGCCCTCAACTGGATCTCCTCTTTTCTCTCCGGCAGAACCCAGAGAGTCCGACTCTCACCCTTCCGCTCCAAAGCCACCAACCTCATCTGCGGCGTCCCCCAAGGCTCCTCGCTAAGCCCAACGCTGTTCAACGTCTACATGGCCCCCCTCGCACAATTGGCCCGTCAGCACAACCTTAGCATCCTCTCCTACGCCGACGACACCCAGCTCGTCCTCTCCCTGACCAAAGATCCTCACACCGCCAAAGCCAACCTCCACGAGGGACTGAAATCCATCGCCGAGTGGATGAGCAACAGCCGCCTGAAACTAAACTCCGACAAGATGGAAGTCCTCATCCTCTGCCGCTCCCCATCGGCCGGGAACGACTCTTGGTGGCCCACTGCCCTGGCCCCCCACCCACCCCAGCCAACCACGCACGAAACCTCGGCGTCATCCTCGACTCAGCTCTCACCATGTCCAAACAGGTCAAAGCAGTCTCCTCCTCCTGCTTCAACACCCTCCGCATGCTCCGCAGAATCTTCAAGTGGATTCCAACAGGAACCAGAAAGACGGTTACCCAAGCCCTCGTCAGTAGCAGACTCGACTACGGCAACGCACTCTACACAGGCATCCCAACTAAAGACATCCAACGACTCCAACGCATCCAGAATGCATCCGCCCGCCTGATCCTCGATATACCCCGCCGATGTCACATCTCCCACCACCTGAAGGACCTCCACTGGCTCCCCGTAGACAAGAGGATCACCTTTAAACTCCTCACCCACACACACAAGGCACTACACAACACCGGACCCACCTACTTGAACACCAGACTCAACTTCTACGTTCCCTCACGCCAACTACGCTCTGCCAACCTCGCCCTCGCCATCGTCCCCCGAATCCAGCGCAAGACCTCTGGCGACAGATCCTTCTCCTACCTCGCCGCCAAGACCTGGAACTCACTCCCGACCTTGCTACGCCAGACCCAGGACCTCCTCACCTTCAGGAGACTCCTCAAGACATGGCTCTTCGAACGATAGCAGCTACCCCCCCCTCCCCTAGCACCTCGAAACCCTGACGGGTACATAGCGCGCTTTATAAATCTAATGATTGATTGATTGATTGATTTTAGAAATGCCACCTTTAGAAAGTGAGCATTTCTCTGCACTTAAATCTTTCTGTGCTTTACAATCCACGTCTTGCTAGGTTTAGTTGACAGCTCCTTGTGCATTCACTCAGACACACCCCAAACACAGGGTACTCAGCCTCACTTGCATACATCTGCATTTTGAATGGGTCTTCCTGGGCTGGGATGGTGGAGGTCCTGCTCTGACACAAAGGACTGTCACACCCCCTACTGGGACCCTGGCAGACAGGATTGAACTGAAAGAGGACCTGGTGCACTTCCAAGCCACTCTTTGAAGTCTCCCCCACTTCAAAGGCACATTTGGGTAAAAAACAGGGCCTCTGCCCTACCACCTCAGACACTTGCTGGAGAAGGAACCTGAACCAGAAGCTGCATTCTGCCAGGAAGAACTGCCTGGCTGCTCAGAGGACTCACCTGACTGCTTTCTACAAAGGACTGCTGCCTTGCTGTTGGCCTGCTGCCTTGCTAACTCTTGCCTTGCTGCAGAAGTGCTCACCAAGGGCTTGGATAGAGCTTGCCTCCTGTTCCCTGAAGTCTCAGGACCAAAAAGACTCCCATCTTTCAACTGGACTCCTTGTGCGCTGAACAATTTGGCGCACAGCTTGCTCAGCACTGAAAAATTCACTGCACGCCGATCCGGAAAGACGCTGCTCGACCCCGCAAGGAAAAGATTGACGCAACGCCTGCGGTGCGACCAGAACTTCGACGCACGGCCCGCCTGGACAACGCCGCCCGACTTCCAGAGAGGAAATCGATGTGACGCCTGCCGTGAGGGAGGAAATTCCACGCACAGCCCACCGGAACGACGCGCAGCCGGATAACAAGCCCAGGATTCCACGCACAGACCCCGGGACATCTTGGACTCCCGCGACCCACAGAGGAGACTGTCCGCGCGCCGGAAATCGATGCAAGTCCGTGTGTGAAGGGGCGAAACCGACGCACACACCATTTTTCCACGCATCTCCTCCTCTGCGGCCCTTTGCGGAGATTTTCCACTCCAAACCAGGTACTTTGTGTTTGAAAGAGACTTTGTTTGCTTTTTAAAGACTTAAGACACTTTGGCGGTCATTCTGACCCTGGCGGTTGAAAACCGCCAGGGCAGAGTGCTGCGGAAGCACCGCCAACAGGCTGGCGGTGCTTCATGGGCAATTCTGACCGCGGCGGTAAAGCCGCGGTCAGAAAAGGGCAACCGGCGGTTTCCCGCCGGTTTACCCCTGCCCCAAAGAATCCTCCATGGCGGCGCTGCTCGCAGCGCCGCCATGGGGATTCCGACCCCCTTCCCGCCATCCTGGTCCTGGCGGTAAAAACCGCCAGGAACAGGATGGCGGGAACGGGTGTCGTAGGTCCCCTGGGGGCCCCTGCACTGCCCATGCCACAGGAATGAGCAGTGCAGGGGCCCCCTAACAGGGCCCCATAATGATTTTCAGTGTCTGCCTAGCAGACACTGAAAATCGCGACGGGTGCCACTGCACCCGTCGCACACCAGCAACTCCACCGGCTCCATTCGGAGCCGGCTTCATCGTTGCTGGGGCTTTCCCGCTGGGCGGGCAGGCGGCCTTTTGGCGGTCGCCCGCCCGCCCAGCTGGAAAGTCAGAATGACCGCCGCGGTCATTTGACCGCGGTGCGGTCTTCTGGCGGTCTTCGCCCGGCGGGCGGCGCCCGCCGCCCGCCGGGGTCGCAATGACCCCCTTTATATCACTTTTCAGTGATATCTCTAAAATTTCATATTGCATCTTTTATTGTTTTGACCTGCAAATATCCAGATAAATATTATATATTTTTCTAAACCCTGTGTGGTGTATTTTTGTGGTGCTATATTGTGTTATTGAATGATTTATTGCACAACTACTTTACACATTTGCCTTCTAAGTTAAGCCTGACTGCTCAGTGCCAAGCTACCAGAGGGTGGGCACAGGATAATGTGGATTGTGTGTGACTTACCGTGACTAGAGTGAGGGTCCTTGCTTGGACAGGGGGTAACCTGACTGCCAACCAAAGACCCCATTTCTAACACTGGTGATCAGCGGTGAGGATAGGACTTGTATTTGTGCAGTGACATACAGTAGCTAAGTATTTCACTACCTACCCACGGTTGAAGGTCAACTTGATTTTTATCTCTTTTTGCAAATTCGTTTTTCCTGACAATTTTCAAAAACTAAATCCTCACTCAACATGTCTCTGGCTGGGTCTCAAGCAGGAGATTTTGACCCAGCCCTGTTGGAGACATATACTATCAAACAGCTAAAAGGGTTCTGCAGGGTGATGAGAGTACCCACCCAAGGGGCCTCCAGAAAGGAGGACTTTCAAGTGGCGCTGAGGGCCTGGGCATTTAGAGGAGGATAATGAGGAAGAGGAGCCAGAAAATGGCCCCTCAGAGGATTTGTTTCCATCTCTGGGTGATGTTACCACTGCAATTGTGCCCCCTTCCAGACCAGGGAGCAGTGTCTCTGAGCAAAGCCTGACCGCAGAGGAAAGGAGAGAAGAAAGGGAGTTCCAATTGCAAATGGCAAGACTGAAAATTGAGGCTCAACAGGAGGAAAGGAGGGCAGAAAGAGAAGCCAAGCGAGCTGAAGATGAAAGAGCAGCCAAGCAGATGGCGGCTGAAAGAGCAGCCAAACAGATGGAAGCTGAAAGAGCTGAAGCTGCAGCTGAGAGAGCTTTGGCTGAAAAGAAACTATTGTTGGCTCATGAACTGAGTCTCAAGGAGCTGGAGATCAAGGCAAGACAGTCTGAATCCAGCAGTAATGGTGGCAGCATACAGACAGGACCTGCTGGAGAATAGAAGGTTTGTATACCCAAAAATGTGGTGCCCAGTTTTGTGGTGGGAGAGGACATAGATAAATGGTTAGCTGCTTATGAAATTGCACTAAGGGCTCATGAGGTTCCTGAAGGGCAATGGGGTACAGCTATGTGGGGTTATGTGCCACCATTGGGGTGGGACACTCTTCTCACATTGGATAAACCAGTTCAAAACACATACCCACTTCAGAAAGCCATTTTACTTGCCAAGTTTGGACTGACCCCTGAGGGATACCATCAGAGGTTCAGGGACAGCACCAAACAATCCACACAAACATGGGTAGATTTCTTTGACTTTTCCAGTAAAGCACTGAACGGATGGGTGCGGGGCAACAAAGTAGATGATTACAAAGGGTTATATGACTTGATTCTGAGAGAGCATATGCTCAATACTACTTTTACAGGGTTGCGCCAGCACTTGGTAGATAGTAAGCTGACTGATCCCAGGAAGCTTGCTGAGGAGGCGGACCTCTGGGTTAGCACCAGCGTGTCTAGAAAGGTATCTGGGGGGGACAACCACAAAGGTGGTCAGGGTTCCCAACAGAAGAAAGAGAGGGGAGATAAACTTACAGATAAGGAACTCTCAAAAGCCCCCCAAAAGAATTCCCAAGGAGGGGGTGGCAACTATTCCTCTTCCAGATTTGGGAAAAAGCCAGGGACTTATGATAAATCATCAGGGAAATTCACCTCCAAATGCTTAGAGTGCTACCAGTATGGTCACTCTAAGGGTGACTCCCAGTGTTCCAAGAGAGCACTGTCCACTACCGGACAGACACCTGGGTTGACTAGTGTAGCGCTCAGGGGGAGATGGACCCAGATAGCTTTGGGTAGCAGGCAGAGGTTTCCCTAGTGTCCCTGGGAGTAAGAGAGATGGTGCCCAAAGCCCACATGCCCAAAAATACTTCCAAGTACAGGCAGTGGGTCACCATTGATGGGCAACATTGATGGGCAACAGGTGGAGGCTCTGTGTGACACAGGAGCCAGTATGACTACTGTCAAGAGTCAGCTGGTGTCAACAGAGCAGATAGTTCCTAATACATCCCACCAGGTCATAGTCGCTGACAATCGTGAGAGTCACCTACTGGTGGCTCTGGTTCCCTTTGAGTTGAGGGGGGGTCTCTGGTACTCTGAAAGTAGCTGTGAGTCCTGCCATGCCTGTAGATTGTCTGTTAGGCAATGATCTTGAGCATACTGCTTGGAAAGAGGAAGAGCTCAGATCCCACCTGGAGATGTTAGTTTTGCCTGAGTGGGTTTGCATGACCACACAGTCCATGGCTGCCCAGGAAGGGAGTCAAGGGAGTCTAGAGCCTGGAACAATGGCCCAGACAGCTGCAAAGAGGAAGGGCAAGAGGCGTGGGAAACCCGCCTCAAATACTCCCACGTGGTGGACGAGCCCCTGAGGAGGAGGAGGCCCCTGAGCCAATTGGGAGGACATAGCTGACCTGGGTAACCTACCTGAACTTGCTGGCTGGCAAGTAGAGGGTGGGCCAACCAGGACAGAATTCTGCAAGGCGCAGAAGGAATGCCCCACCCTTGAGGATCTGAGGCAACAGGCCACAGCCCAAGCAGCAGGTGACGCCTCTGGCAATCACCATATTTACTGGAAGAATGATCTCCTTTACAGTGAGCTTCAGGTTCCAGGTCCTGGGGCAGCCCGTGTGCTGGTGGTCCCCCAGTGTTACCGGACCTTCCTACTGGGTCTGGCTCACGACATCCCCCTGGCAGGACACTTGGGCCAAGACAAGACCTTTAACAGGCTTGTCACCCACTTCCATTGGCCCAGAATGAGGACAGCCTCAGATAAATTCTGCAGAGCTTGCCCCACCTGCCAGGCTAGTGGGAAAACAGGGAAACAGGTTAAGCCTCCCCTGCTCCCACTCCCGGTCGTTGGCACCCCCTTTGAAAGGGTGGGCATCGACAGTGTTGGTCCCTTGGACCACAAAACTGCCTTGGGCAACAGGTTTATCCTGGTCTTGGTGGACCATGCCATCCGCTATCCAGAGGCAATCCTGCTGAGAACAGTGACTGCATCGGTGGTGACCATAGCCCTGTTGGGAATATTTACCCGTGTGGGATTCCCTAAGGAAGTTGTGTCTGACAGAGGCACAAACTTCATGTCTGCATACATGAAGTCCATGTGGGATGAGTGTGGGGTGACCTACCGGTTTACCACCCCTTATCATCCTCAATCCAATGGACTCGTTGAGAGATTCAACAAGACCCTGAAGGGCATGATTAGTGGCCCAACTGATGCCATGAGGCATAAGTGGGACGTCCTCTTACCATGCCTGTTGTTTGCCTACAGAGAGGTGCCCCAGAAAGGGGTGGAGTTCAGCCCCTTTGTGCTTCTCTACGGTCACCCTGTCAGGGGACCCCTAAGCATTGTTAAAGTGGGCTGGGAGAAAGCTCCCAAGTCACCTCCCCAGGATGTGGTCAGCTACATGCTGGCCCTCCGCAACCAAACCCAACGCTTCTGGAAGAAGGCCAACAGTAACCTTGAGGCCAGTCAAGAGGTGATGAAGGAGTGGTATGACCGGAAGACCACTCTGGTTGAGTTCTCACCTGGAGACAAAGTTTGGGTGATGGAGCCAGTAGAGCCCAGGGCTCTCCAGGACCACTGGACTGGCCCCTTTGAGATCAAGGAGCGTAAAGGGGAGGCCACTTACCTAGTGGACCTCAAGATCCCTAGGCACCCCCCAAGGGTCCTCCATCACAACCGGCTCAAACCTCACTTTGAGAGGTCTGAGGTCAGTATGCTCCTGGTCACAGATGAGGGCATGGAAGAGGAGAGTGAACCTCTCCCCGACCTCCTGTCTGTCAAAGAAGGGGATGGGTCAGTGGAAGGCGTCATTCTCTCTGACTCCCTGACTCTAACCCAGAGAAGAGACTGCTATGAGCTGTTAGAGCAGTTCTCCCCCCTGTTCTCCCTTACTCCTGGACTGACCCATCTCTGTGTTCATGACATTGACACAGGTGACAGTCCCCCTGTGAAGAACAAAATTTACAAGTTATCGGATAAGGTGAAGGCCAGCATCAAGGAGGAGGTCTCCAAGATGTTGACTTTAGGGGTTATTGAGAAATCCAGTAGTCTCTGGGCCAGCCCTGTGGTATTGGTTCCTAAGGCTACTGCCCCAGGTGCGAAAGCAGAACTCAGGTTCTGTGTGGACTACAGGGGTCTTAACTCAGTCACCCGGACTGATGCTCACCCCATCCCCCGAGCTAATGAGCTTGTTGACAGACTAGGCGCTGCCAAGTTCCTGAGTACGTTTGATCTTACTTCAGGATACTGGCAGATCGGCCTGACTGAGGGGGCTAAAGAGAAATCAGCATTTTCCACCCCTGATGGCCATTACCAATTCCGGGTGATCCCATTTGGGTTGAAAAATGTCCCCGCTACCTTCCAAAGGTTGGTTAACGGGGTCCTAGCTGGTAAAGATGCCTACTGTGCAGCTTACCTGGACGACATAGCTGTCTACAGTTCCAGCTGGGAGGAACACCTGCTCTACCTCAAGGAGGTGCTTCAGGCTCTGCAACAGGCAGACCTGACCATCAAGGCTAGTAAGTGCCTGATTGGTCAGGGTTCTGTGGTGTACTTGGGACACCTAGTAGGTGGCAAGGTGCAGCCACTCCAGGCCAAGATTGAAACTATCAAGGCCTGGCAACCACCTAGAACACAGACTGAGGTGAGAGCCTTTTTAGGCCTCACTGGATACTACCGCAGATTCGTCAAGGGCTATGGTACCATTGTGTCACCCTTGACAGAACTCACTTCCAAGAAACAACCTAGGTTGGTGAATTGGACAGAGGCTTTTCAGAAAGCCTTTGATTCTCTGAAGGAAGCCATGTGCACGGCCCCCGTGCTCAAGGCCCCTGACTACTCCCAGGAATTTATTGTGCAGACAGACGCTTCAGAGCATGGCATAGGGGCTGTTCTAGCACAGCTAAATGAGGAGGGCTGAGACCAATCAGTAGTCTTTATTAGCAGAAGGCTATTACCACGGGAACAGAGGTAGAGTGTTATTGAGAGAGAAGCATTTGCTGTGGTCTGGGCACTGAAGAAGAAGCTGAGACCCTACCTGTTTGGGACTCACTTTCGGGTTCAGACAGACCACAGGCCCCTCAGATGGCTCATGCAGATGAGGGGTGATAATCCAAAACTCTTGAGGAGGTCCATTTCCCTACAGAGGATGGACCTTACGGTGGAGCATCGCCCATGGGTTGACCACGCCAATGATGATGGTCTCTCCAGATACTTCCGCCTTAGCGATGAGAGCTCCCAGGAGGTTGGGTAGCTCTCCCCACTTTCAGCTGGGGGGGACACATGTTAGACCTGACATGCCTTAGGGTGGTCACCCCTAACTTTTTGCCTGCCTCCCTCCACTTTTTGGACACTGTTTATGCTGGCTTTTAGACTCTGCGCACTTTACCACTGCTAACCAGTGCTAAAGTGCATATGCTCTCTCCCTTTAAACTTGGTAACTTTGGATCATACCCAATTGGACTATTTAATCTACTTATAAGCCCCTAGTAAAGTGCACTATATGTGCCTAGGGCCTGTAGATTAAATGCTACTAGTGGGCCTGCAGCACTGGTTGTGCCACCCACTTAGGTAGCCCCTTTACCTTGTCTCAGGCCTGCCATTGCAAGGCCTGTGTGTGCAGTTTCACTGTCACCTCGACTTGGCATTTAAAAATACTTGCCAAGCCTAAACCTCCCCTTTTTCTACATATAAGTCACCTCTAATGGGTGCCCTAGGTAACCCCTAGGGCAGGGTGCTATGTGGGTGAAAGGCAGGACATGTACCTGTGTAGTTTACATGTCCTGGTAGTGTAAAACTCCTAAATTCGTTTTTACACTACTGTGAGGCCTGCTCCCTTCATAGGCTAACATTGGGGCTGCCCTCATACATTGTTGAAGTGGTAGCTGCTGATCTGAAGGGAGTAGGAAGGTCATATTTAGGCCCATATTTATACTTTTTGACGCTAAACTGCGCTAACGCAGTTTAGCGTCAAAAAGTTTTGCGCCGTCTAACGCCATTCTGAAGCGCCATGCGGGCGCCGTATTTATGGAATGGCGTTAGACGGCGCAATCAGACCGGCGCTGCCTGGTTTGCGTGGGAAAAAACCACGTAGACCAGACAGCGCCGGCGTAAGGGGAAAATGGCGCATGGGCGTCTTAAAATGGGGCAAGTCAGGTTACGTCGAAAAAATCGTCTTAACCCGACTTGCGCCATTTTTTAACGACGCCCATCCCCCATCAACATGACTCCTATCATTGTAAAGATAGGAGTCATGCCCCCTTGCCCAATGGCCATGCCCAGGGGACTTCTGTCCCCTGGGCATGGTCATTGGGCATAGTGGCATGTAGGGGGGCACAAATCAGGCCCCCCTATGCAACAAAATATTATTTAAAAAAAAAAAAAAAAAACTTACCTGAACTTACCCGAATGTCCCTGGGGTGGGTCCCTCCAGCCTTGGGTGTCCTCCTGGGGTGGGCAAGGGTGGCAGGGGGGGTCCCTGGGGGCAGGGGAGGGCACTCTGGGCTCATTTTGAGCCCACTTGTCCCTTAACGCCATGCCTGACGCAGGCGTTAAAAAGCGGCGCAAATGCGCCGTTTTTAGCCACGCCCACTCCCGGGCGTCGCTTTTGCCCGGGAGTATAAATACCACGTAAAGGCCTGGGAGTCATTTTTTAGACGGGAACGCCTCCCTTGCATATCATTAACGCAAGGAAGGGGTTCACGCTAAAAAATGACGCACATTCCGGGAACTTTGGCGCTATTCGCCTCTAACGCCATAGTATAAATATGGCGTTAGTTGGCGTTAGTTTTGCGTCGAAATTGCGTCAAAAAAAACGACGCAATTTCGGCGCAAACGGAGTATAAATATGGCCCTTAGTATGGCCAGAATGGTAATACAAAATCCTGCTGGCTGGTGAAGTTGGATTTAATATTACTATTTTAGTAATGCCACCTTTAGAAAGTGAGCATTTCTCTGCACTTAAATCTTTCTGTGCCTTACAATCCACGTCTGGCTAGGTTTAGTTGACAGCTCCTTGTGCATTCACTCAGACACACCCCAAACACAGGGTACTCAGCCTCACTTGCATACATCTGCATTTTGAATGGGTCTTCCTGGGCTGGGAGGGTGGAAGGCCTGCTCTGACACAAAGGACTGCCACACCCCCTACTAGGACCCTGGCAGACAGGATTGAACTGAAAGGGGACCTGGTGCACTTCTAAGCCACTCTTTGAAGTCTCCCCTACTTCAAAGGCACATTTGGGTATAAAACAGGGCCTCTGCCCTACCCCCTCAGACACTTGCTGGAGAAGGAACCTGAACCAGAACCTGCATCCTGCCAAGAAGAACTGCCTGGCTGCTCAAAGGACTCACCTGGCTGCTTTCTACAAAGGACTGCTGCCTTGCTGTTGGCCTGCTGCCTTGCTGAACTCATGCCTTGCTGCAGAAGTGCTCTCCAAAGGCTTAGATAGAGCTTGCCTTCTGTTCCCTGAAGTCTCAGGACCAAAGAGACTTCCATCTTTCAACTGTAGTCCTTGTGCACCAAAAAATTAGACGCTCAGCTTGCTCCGCGGTGTAAAATTCACCGCACGCCGATCCGGAAAGACGCCGATCGACCCTGCAAGGAAAAGATCGACACGACGCC
This sequence comes from Pleurodeles waltl, assembly GCF_031143425.1. NCBI lineage: Eukaryota > Metazoa > Chordata > Amphibia > Caudata > Salamandridae > Pleurodeles > Pleurodeles waltl. The sequence continues at coordinate 224,027,467 of NC_090450.1, read as the reverse complement.
TGCGGTGCGACCGGAACTTTGACCAGAGGGAAAATCGGCGTGACGCCTGCTGTGAGGGAGAAAATTCCACGTACAGCACACCGGAATGACGTGCAGCCGGATAACAAGCCCAGGATTCCACGCACAGACCCCGGGACATCTGGGACTCCTGCGACCCACGGAGGAGACTGTCCACGTGCCGGAAATCAATGCACCGTCTTCCCCGCGCAAAAAATAACGACGCAAGTCCGTGTGTGAAGGGGCGAAACCGACGCACACACCATTTTTCCATGCATCTCCTCCTCTGCGGCCCTTTGCGGAGATTTTCCACTCCAAACCAGGTACTTTGTGCTTCAAAGAGACTTTGTTTGCTTTTTAAAGACTTAAGACACTTTGGGGGTCATTCTGACCCTGGCGGTCCATAACTGCCGTGGACCGCGGAAGCACCGCCAACAGGTTGGCGGTGCTTCCAGGGCTATTCTGACCGCGGCGGTAAAGCCGTGGTCAGAAAAGGGGAACCGGTGGTTTCCCGCCGGTTTTCCCCTGGCCCAGGGAATCCTCCACGGCGGCGCTGCTTGCAGCGCCGCCATGGGGATTCCGACCCCCTTCCCGCCACCCTGTTTCTGGCGGTTCTTACCGCCAGGAACAGGATGGCGGGAACGGGTGTCGTGGGGCCCCTGGGGGCCCCTGCACTGCCCATGCCACTGGCCAGTGCATGGGCAGTGCAGGGGCCCCCTAACAGGGCCCCATAAAGATTTTCACTGTCTGCTTTGCAGACAGTGAAAATCGCGACGGGTGCCACTGCACCCGTCGCACCCCTGCAAAACCGCCGGCTCCATTCGGGGCCGGCCTCTGTGTTGCAGGGCCTTTCCCGCTGGGCCGGTGGGCGCTCCTTTGGCGGGCGCCCGCCGGCCCAGTGGGAAAGCCAGAATGGCCGCCGCGGTCTTTTGACCGCGGAGCGGCCAAATGGCGGTAACCGCATGGCGGGCGGCACGGTCAGAATGACCGCCTTTATATCACTTTTCAGTGATATCTCTACAATTTCATATTGCATCTTTTATTGTTTTGACCTGCAAATATCCAGATAAATATTGTATATTTTTCTAAACCCTGTGTGGTGTATTTTTGTGGTGCTAAATTGTGTTATTGAATGATTTATTGCACAAATACTTTACACATTGCCTTCTAAGTTAAGCCTGACTGCTCAGTGCCAACCTACCAGAGGGTGGGCACAGGATAATTTGGATTGTGTATGACTTACCCTGACTAGAGTGAGGGTCCTTGCTTGGATAGGGGTTAACCTGACTGCCAACCAAAGACCCCTTTTCTAACAAGTATGAAACCTAACTAGCATATAAAAGGCTATTAATTCAATAGCGGTAATGCAGAAAATGAAGAAAAACAATCGATCCATAGAGTTTGATTCCAAGATCTCCTGGCTAACCACTTAATCTAAAATCCTAACTATTCTAATATTCCATGTATTTAGGAAAGTAGTTAGCACAAAAGAACTTCTGGAAAAGATTCCATCAAGAGAGGTATGGCGGCATGCAGCCACGTAAAATTAAAGTTCAAGAGAGGTATCTTAGAAGGGTCTGCTCTCAACTAAGGGCAGAGGGAATCTTAAGCTTACCTCTAACTAAACCACACTTAAATCTTGTCTCTTCTAGGGATGCTCTTATAGGCAAATACATTTCCCAGTTCAAAAACATAGCCACAAATTATAATTTTCTAATTGACACTTTGACCTTCTGGGTTTTTGGTGTTGACCTTGGCACGCCCTTGTGCTATGGAATTTCACAAGAGCTACAGCTGCCAGCTCAGGATAGTCCTCACATCCTCAATAAGCATTCCACTGGGCTTTTCTGACCATCTCAAACAAAAACCTCCCTGTTAACTGGGTCTTGGACCCTGACACCTGCAGCTTTAGAAAAATATTCACAATACAAACTGCACATTGAAAGTTAAAATACAGAAAATTAGATGGGCCTTAACTCCAACCAAACTAATTAAATATGAATACATATTCAGGTTATATAAATTCTAAATGTCTCATGTCAAATATAAAATGATTATAAAGAATAATTGGGCCAGATGTAGCAACTTAAAAATTTGCGAGGTGCAAAGTGCGAGTCCATGCGACTCGCAATTTGCACCTCGCAAATTGGTATGCAGTACGGTGTCTCAGACACCGACTGCAACTCGCTATGGGGTCGCAATGACCCACCTCATGAATATTCATGAGGTGGGTCGCAAATTTCGGCCCCATAGCGAGTATAGGCACTCGCAAACATGGAGGCCTGCTGTCGTCAGCAGACCTCCATGTTCGTGACTGCTTTCAATAAAGCAGTTTTTTTTTTTAAGTGCAGCCCGTTTTCCTTAAAGGAAAACGAGCTGCACTTAAAAAAAAAAAACGAAACCTTTAGTTTCGGTATTTTTTCAGGGCAGGGAGTGGTCCCTGGGACCACTCCCTGCCCTGAAAAAATATTTTTGGGTCTATTCACAAAGTGGAAGGGGTCCCATGGGGACCCCTTCCAATTTGCGAGGTGGTTACCATCCACTTGAAGTGGATGGTAACTGCGATGCCATTTGCGACCGCGTCCGCGGTCGCAAATGGTATTGCATACCACTCAGACTCGCAAATAGGAAGGGAACACCCCTTCCTATTTGCGATTCTAAAATGCATATTGCGAGTCGGTCCCGACTCGCAATATGCATTTCTGCATAGCAAAGAGGCATTTGCGCCTCGCAAACGGCGATTTTCGCCGTTTGCGAGGCGCAAATCCTTTGCTACATCTGGCCCAATATTTCTAAAACACTGTAACATAAGCATTTTTTTCACACAATGATAAAATATGGCATTCCTGAAACATTGCATTTATCTGTGCACTTGGCTGATCCATTTTACCGTGCACCACATTAAAAGAAACATTCCTGTCATTGAGCAGAAAACTGCCACCCTTTGATTTCACATTTTAAGAGTCGTTATGGCGCAGCCAGATTACGCTCTCTCACTTGTTTCCTCTGCATTCCAGGTTGGATGCTGAGCACCTTGTGGCAACTTAAAATGGCAGCACCACTGGTCAAGCATTCTATGGTGTCTCCATACTGGGCACTGTCATACTGATGGCAGACAGCAAGCTGAATTGTGCGATATAATGTCCAGTACTGGTAGAATGCTTACACTTGCACAATATTGGTATTTTTTGGTATTTTGTAACTGTTTTATCTTTACCGTTCAAAGCCTCAGTCTGTAACAGTGGTGTAACCTACCTGCAATCAACCATGCACTCACTTATTCATCCAGTCATTCATCCATACATTGACCTATCGAACAATTCATCCACGCACTCACCCAGCCACCATTCCTGCACCCACTTCATGTCCAGAGACTGTCATTCACTCATGTGACTGTCATCCACTCATTCATCCATGCAATCACTCCTCTATCCAACTCTTTATCCATTATATCATTCAATCATCTATCTACAAAACCACACACAGCTCGCTGCACACAACAATGATGAAGCACATCCACATAAAAAATAGCTGACTATGACCATGCACGTTTCGTTTTCTTTCCCAGCCTGCTCTTACGGGGATAACGTATCCACATTGATAGTTGTAAAACATTTTGCTTCCCACAAATATGCAAATCAAGATAAGTTCTAAAGTTCTTGAGAGCACAGATTCACAAAACATAACGCCCACTACTGGTTTCCGAGCCTAGGCAGTGTAAAACAACGCACTCTTTTTGTAAGAGATGTTAGTATTGGGAGAAAAATAGAGCTAAATAAGTAGCACAGGAGTGGTTAAAATTGAAATGTTGATATATGTCTTCTGCCTCTGAGACAATTTGATAACTAGAGATTTATGCGTTCACTTCAAGCACTATGGCAAACACCATATTACTCCCTTTAAAAGAGAAAAACTATTTTTGAGGCTGAAGATGTACTAAAATGAAAAGCATGACCTTTTTAATATTCCGTATTTTTCCGTGTTGCTTGGTAAATTCAATCTCAATTTCCTGTACCGACTGAGTAAATTAGGCAGTATGTGAACGAGGGAACAGAGGAAAGGTCAAACCAATATTGAGGCGTTCTTTTGGTAGGTCCGGGGCAGGTACAAGGGCTACCAACTCTAAAATATACAAACAGTCCTTATCACAAATTACGGTAAGGGAAAGAGGGAACATGTTGAATATCCAGTTTGATTAAATGCATTATTTTAATCCTGGCCACCAAACTAACTAAGAGAACATTGTGCTTCATTAAAAAAGACTAAAGTGAAGTTACAATCTTGGAATCATCTCAAAACAACGTTGCAAGGTGTTTTCTTATCATAAAGGCTTACACTAAGCTACAAAAGAACAGATTCACTGGTACCAATTACGACTGAAGAAAGATGTGGAACTACATGAGCCGCCAAGAGAACACCTCCAACCTCTGTCTCCATGTGTTCACAACGCTGCAAGCATCCTCGCATTCACTCTCCCACACAGTGCATAAGACGTCCCAAGCATTTATTTCAAACATTAGGGAGCTGTAACGTTCTGCATTATAAGCATTATTTAAAAGGTAGAGTAACAAACAATAAAGTGGAGAAAAAGTAGAAAAGCAAAAAGTAGACTACATAAAAGTTAAGTACACAAAAAAGTTAAAAAAAAGGAAATAATGCATGGGTTAGGGGCTGAATAAGGGATGTGATTAGGGACAAATTTAGAGTTATGTTTAGCAGCTAGCACTACAATGAGGTTTCCTGTTAGAGATGATTTGTAAGGTAAATTGTTAGAGTTACAATCGGGACCTGGGAATTGTTAGGGTTAAGACTGACTTAAGATTTAGGGATATGGCAAGTGGTTCCTTTGGGCTAGGTTCATTTTAGGTGTTGTGTTAGGGTTAGAGTAAAAGATGGTGTAAGGATAAGGTTAGAGAAGGTGTCATGATTAGGTTTGGCGTAAGGGTTAGGACTATAGGTATTGAGCCTCTCATTTCCCACCCCATGCATGGTACTTATCCCTGCATGATTATCTGCACTCCAGCTGTACTATTACACAGGAATAAATTGGTTTATGACCCTCTAGATGACTTTTTGCGAGTGCCAAGAAGGCATTAATCTATCCATTTGCAGTCATAAACCTTTTATTCTGCAAATTTTCCTAGTAGCTTCCCACTTTTAGCTTCAGGTTTCCAACCTACAGCTTACATGGTAGCTTGTCATCTGTATAAAAATGCCACTATTGCACTCCAAATTGAATTCATACATTGAGCAACTTTTCTCATGTAAGTCACTTAGACGTAAAGGTTTTATGAATTAAGTAAATGACTAACATCCGTGGTTGCAAGCAGATTCAACCAGTAAATTCCGTGCGTTTCTTTCAGAGCCTCTTTCCACTGGCATGCATAAACAGACATGTGAAGTAGCACAATTTGGATGCCATCCTTAATACGTCATCATTGCACAAAATACACATTTACATTTGACATTATCTTTACTGTGTGCACTGATAAAATTAATGTGTGCACATTTAGATGTACTAATGCAATGTAATCACTGGAAGACTGCAGTTTTAAAACATGCATACTAATGTTCACATAAAGTGCTTACATATTGTTAGAAATAGGGTCTTTGGTTGGCAATCAGGTTACCCCTTGTCCAAGCAAGGACCCTCACTCTAGTCAGGGGTAAAGAGAATCACCCTCAGCTAACCCCTGCTTACCCCCTCGGTAGCTTGGCACGAGCAGTAGTCATAACTTCAGAGTGCTAGGTGTAAATTATTCGTACCAACACACACAGTAACTTAATGAAAACACTACAAAATGACACAACACAGGTTTATAAAAATAGAAAATATTTATCTAAACAAAACAAGACCAAAATGACAAAAATCCACAATACACAAGTCAAGTTATCAATTAAAAAGCAAAAAGAGTCTTCATTAAATTTTAAACACAACACTAACGCTGTTAGCGTGAAAATGTACCTTGGGTGCGTCAAAAATAACCCAGCACGGTTAAGTGTGCGTCAAAAAGGGCTTGCGATGTGCTGATTTCACTCACCAGCGTGACCTTGCGTCGTTTCTCCTTTAGTCGGGTCGGTGTGCGTCATTTCTTCTCTCTGCAGGAAAGCGATGCGTCAATCCGGTCAGCACTCTCGGGTCCGGGCAGGTCTTGCGTAGTTTTTACACACCTAGCGGTGTTTGCGTCAGAAATCCAGCCGCACGATAATCTAAAAACCACGCAGCGCGGGTTGAGATCTCACCAGCTTCCGTCAGCGATGCTGCACGTCGTTTCTCCGGCCGCGGGCGTTGATCTTACAGGTGCGTTGCAGGCGAGCATCGATTTTCAGCCGCAAAGCCAGCGGTGTGTCAATTTTTCAGCCGCAGATCGGAGTTGCGTCGATCTTTACCCAGCATGGCAGTCGGTGCGTGGATTTCTCACTCTTCGGCTGCCAGCTTCTCCTTTCAGGGTCCCAGGAACTGGATGGGCACCACTTGGCAGAGTAGGAGTCTCAGCAGAGGCTCCAGGTGCTGGCAGAGAGAAGTCTTTGCTGTCCCTGAGACTTCAAACAACAGGAGGCAAGCTCTAAATCAAGCCCTTGGAGAGTTCTTAATAAGAAGGAAGGCACACAAAGTCCAGTCTTTGTCCTCTAACACAGGCAGAAGCAGCAACTGCAGGATAGCTCCACAAAGCACAGTCACAGGCTGGGCAGCTCTTCTTCCTCAGCTCTTCTCCAGGCAGAGGTTCCTCTTGGTTTCCAGAAGTGTTCTAATGTCTGTGGTTTTGGGTGCCCTTCTTATACCCATTTTGCCCTTTGAAGTAGGCTTACTTCAAAGGAAAGTCTCTTTTGATTGTGAAATCCTGCCTTGCCCAGGCCAGGCCCCAGACACACACCAGGGGGTTGTAGACTGCATTGTGTGAGGGCAGGCACAACCCTTGCAGGTGTGAGTGACCACTCCTCCCCTCCCTCCTGGCACAAATGGCTCATCAGGAAATGCAGACTACACCCCAGCTCCCTTTGTGTCACTGTGTGAGAGGTGCAACCAGCCCAACTGTCAAACTGACCCAGACAGGGAATCCACAAACAATCAGAGTCACAGAAATGGTTTAAGCAAGAAAATGCTCACTTTCTAAAAGTGGCATTTTCAAACACACAATCTCAAAATCAACTTTACTAAAAGATGGATTTTTAAATTGTGAGCTCAGAGATCCCAAACTCCAAATGTCTATCCGCTCCCAAAGAGAATCAACACTGTAATCATATTTAAGGGTGTCTCCCATGTTAACCTGTGAGAGGGACAGGCCTTGCAACAGTGAACAACGAATTAAGCAGTATTTCACTGTCAGGACATATAAACCACATTACTATGGGCCTGATTCTGACCCTGGCGGCCGGTGACCGCCAGGGTCACCGGCCACGGGAGCACCGCCGACAGGCTGGCGGTGCTCCGAAGGGCATTCTGACCACGGCGGTTCAGCCGCGGTCAGAAAGGGTAAACAGGCGGTCACCCGCCGGTTTACCGCTGCCCTTCTGAATCCTCCTCCGCCGCCATGGGGATTCAGACACCCCCTACCGCCATCCTGTTCATGGCGGGAAACCCATACAGACACTGAAATACGCGACGGGTGCCACTGCACCCGTCGCACCTTCCCACTACGCCGGCTCAATTCTGAGCCGGCGTCCTCGTGGGAAGGTTGATTTGCCCTGGGCTGGCGGGCCTTTCCTTTCCTCTCATGACTCTCTCACCTGCCCCCTTCCCCTGCCTGAGGAGAAACTAATCAGTTTCTCCTCAGGTCACGCTGATGAGGTCAGCACACAATCATGCGCTGATGTCATCAGATGTCATTGGGGGGTTGGGGGGGTCGGTGGCTGAAGAAGCGCTTCCCCTGCCATCCCTGCCCGGGGGGTGTGTGTGGGTGGCCCTAGCGCTCCTCCCTTGTAGGTCGGATGCAGGACGTAATGGGTACATCCTCGGTATCGCAGCGCTGCAGCCGAGGACGTAACCATTATGCCCACGACACCCAAGGGGTTATTAATTCTAAATTGTGTTTTGCCAGGATAGTGTGTTCTTTTTCTTTGCAGGTCTGTTTCAAGGCTTCGTTAGCCAGTTAAAAGGAGTGTTGTTTTTTTTTCGTATAAGTTTTGCTGATAGTAGGGTCTGGGAGAATAAATCTTGGCAAGAGACATGAAGATTTAATGAGAAGCCAAAGCCTCCAATTCATTAAGTATCAGGCATAAAGGTGCTCCAGGTTAACCTGATTGTTCGAGTTCGGTAAGATGAGAAAGTCAGGTGGTATTGTAAATGCAAGTCGATTGGTCCTTCAAGGGGAGGAAACTGATAACATTCATGTTGAAGATTCTGTTTGATTTAATTAATGCTGTTAGAAGTTAAGACAGACTTCCCTTAGACTTCGAGGCATACAGACCTCTCTGTTTCCGTTTATCTTTGCAAGTGTGAAGTTTTATGGTAAACACTTCTTCCTGAAGGACTTCTACTAAAGCCTTCTCTGACTCTTTATTGCATTTCCGAATTTCCTTAACATTCAATTCCAACTATCCTTATTGTTGATCTAGAATTATGACCAGATGATTTTAGAAGTATATCATGTTTAGAAGAGAAGAGCAGGGGTTTCCTTAGGGAACACCTATTTCTAATCCTCAGTTTCTGTGTTGGTATGGTTGTTATTGCGTTGTATCTTAATTTGGTGAGACTGAACCAATTGTGATATTTCAGCTTGCCAGTGGTAATTGTGTGCCCTTTCAACATTTTCATGACCTGCATATACATTGGATTGATTATTGATTGGAAAAAGATAATTTAACTTAAATTTCCGATTATTGGTCCTTATTGTGTGATTAAATGGAGTTCACAGGAATCTAAATTGTGTAATGTTGTTGATTTCCTCATCGTTTCCATCAACGTATAAAGATCCGTCCGGTGAAAGATTGAAAAATGCTTCATGCGTGCTCGCAAATGTCTGTTATCAACTTCAAACACTCTAATTACCCTCTATACGGGCCTCATTGTGAGCTGTGGGATAGATTCTGATTCCTGTGCAAGCAGAAATTTGCACAGGCATCTGCATTTTTAGTTGTGTTATAAGCATCACACACTTGCTGTTCTCCCTCCTGAGATTTTAGAATATCTACTGAAATGTATCCATAAGAAAAGGCCTGGAAAAAACCCAAAACATCAAGTATTAAAAGTGACAAGACTAATTTCAAAGTTGCAAACCGAGGTTAGGTGATATTTAGATCATGCGGTAAATACCTCTCCTCAGGGTAATGATATTTATCACCAGGTGCGCTAAATTCCCTAACATATTCTGCAAAACTGTTAATCCTGGAATTAGTTTAATATTTTATCATATTTTCCTCCTTCTGTTGAAAAACTGGTTTGATTCAAGCCACCCAAATGGGAGGTGCTTTCTTTACAGCAATGCAACAACATGTGTTTTTGTATCATTTAAGTTGCACATAGTCATATGTTTAGCAACACAGTCTCTCATAAAAGTACTAATTAACATCTTTAATAATCCTTTATATTTAGCATTTTTATTGAATAATTAGGTCTATGTTTGTAATATCATATTTTTTTAACAAAATGTTTGACTTCTAAATTTCTCGCTGCATTCCAAGTCTACTCCCATCTCTGAGCACATTGCATCTTCACTGATTTGTTCTGAACTAGTCTGTCATGCTAATACTGTAAAGTCAGTTGTCTTGGCCTGCTCCATTTTGTACTGTGCTGTTATTGTCTGTTTTGCTTTATACATAACTATTTTAAATCCTGCAAGGTTTCTGGCTTGCAATGTTTGTTTGCCTTTTGATGTTCACTGTACGTACCAAGCCGCAGGTTAGTGGTCATACATTAATCTATATGGAGACTTCATGGGCCATATTACGCACAGGCCCATAGTTAAGAAAAAGTGGAGCATCAGCCAAAATGAGCCACTTTTCTTGTGCCCCCAACTTACCGGCACCTAGTGACACCATGGTTGCGCCTGTTTATACTAAGGTGCACCATGGCAGTCTTAGCACAATAGGGTAAAAAATGTCACGCTATTGTGGCGCTTTGCTACACTAGCGTCAAAAATATTGACACTAGTGCAGCAAATTGGAAGGAGGCCCATGGGTTAATATTGGAGCACCATTTTAACACCTGCTCTGAGCAGGCATTAAAAATGATGCCAAAAATGGCAAAGTAAAATCATTTAAATTTCACTGTGCCATTTTTGCGGGCCTCCTTGCGCCGGAATGCCCCCCCCGGCGCAGGCATAATGTGGCACAGGGGGTTACAAAGTGGTGCAATGCATGCATTGTGCCATTTTGTAAATATGGCGTGGCAGAAAAGCCACTTTAGCGCCGCCTTAGTGTTAAAAAATGATGCTATAGTGGCATTAAGGTGGCGCTAGGGGCTCTTAAATATGCCTCATAGTGTCCTGAGGGGGGGAGCAATGGGCATTTGCAGCCAGAGACGTTCTAAGGCATGGGCAACACCTTTTGGGGGGTCCACTGATAGCACTATCTCTGTTCTGCAGAGTCTTGTCCAGATGACCTTGAATAATTCGTAAATAGGCTGTTTAAAATACTGCTTTCCTTTCATTTATTTTTAATGTGGGTGATGTGTGGGAGTTTGTCACAGGCATTTTGCAGAAAAATATGTTTGTTTCATACAAACATCCATAAAGTTTTTTTAGGTCATAACAGGACCCCACATATGAGAAATGAGAGGGTGTCACAGAGATTATTTGCTGTAATACTAGTAAGCTACTGCTGTTTTACCATATTGAAAACACACATCAGTACCACTAAATATTAGATGTAAACACATTTAGAATTTGGATGAATGTGCCTATGAACTGTCAGTGACCTCGTCGAAGAGGGCATGAAAGATCTGAAATGAATCATAAATTCAAAGCTGGTCCCAATAGGGGCCCCCAAAATACATTTGGCCCAGGGCCCCAAAAATCCTTAAGATGTGCCTGTTTGCAGCCCTTTTTTGCACCCTAGAGGCAATTTACTTTCGGAAGATGCTTGCGCAGCCCGTTCTGTAATGTGGAACACACCTGTGCAAAATGTGTGGTGGAGCAATCCCAAGGGGAGATTCCTTTATTTGCAAGGGTGAATGGCCTCATGAAAATTAAGGTTTAACTTTGCCTTTAGGTACAAACTATATTACAGTTGTGGGCACAGGAACAAAGAAGTTTTTGAGGTGCACTGATTGTGCATCATATATGTGATGGAGGATAGTCAGTGCACTCTCCTAGTGTGTGCTTGGGTTATAACAGTAATGGTTGAGGGGTGACCGAGCCACCTCCCAGCAGGTGAACGTAGTTGCACACTGCACCCTACTGTGTGGTGATCCCTGCCCACTCTTCAAGACGTGGCCTTGTCCACTGGCATTGAAAGACATATCTTTCCATAATGTACTCTCGCCAGCACAGGTGCAAACTCACAGCGCCCCGTCCTTCCAAAACTGGGCTCAGTGCCATTGTCTGCACCTGGAACACTGAACTGAGGGTGAGACGGGCACAATACGTCTCATATCTAATCGCCTCATTACAGTTTCTCTCATCAGCGAATCTTAATCAAGGTTATTTGTGCGAAACTACTAATTCAGCTTACAATCAGGTTTTATGATTATTCAAAAGATTAATAATTACTGAAGAATTAAACCGTTTCTTGACAGGAACTCAATATTTTGATATTCCTTACACAATATTTATCCGTTTTTCGTAGTATTTTCCAGCGTAAATGATGGGAGGTTCTTGTCTGAGAGCCGACTTGGTGAAAATTGAATTACTTTCATACAAGCTAGACATTTATGTCAAACGTGACGATACCAAATACCGGGTCCAATGTTATAGACTGGGTACTTTTCATAACTGTTTCATATCTGTTGAAATTAGCAAACATTCAAGTTTCTTTTAAAATAGTCCATTGCAATTAATTATTTTAATAATGGCAATTCGACCCATGTTGTCTCCACTATTGTGCAAAATATGTATATGCATTGCATACACTTTTCTCAAATTGTTGCATGTTTTAGAAACGTGTTATGCAATGTTGGATACAGTGCCGGCTTTAGGGTGGCGCAACCATTGCCATGGCACCGGGGGCCAAGTTGAGGGATGCTGCATTTCAAAATACATTAGAAGGTTGAAGGCACCTGCTGAAGAGTTTTTTATGCGGCCAGCAATTTTCATTCTAATAATAAAAATGTCAAGATAACAGCAGTGATTATGGTACTTGCTGGAGAGATCTGAGTTTTGTCTAGTCCTAGTTTTGACTCATCATAAGTAGGTAGCCTCTGCAAAGCACAGTGTTTAACACGCATATCACGTTTGTATTTGGTTCCTCAATAACACAATAGGTATGGTGAGTATTTTCTACAGGAGGGCTACTATTTTCCTACCGTAAACCTAAATCTCTCGGAGGTGGTCTCACCCAAGTAATGTGGAATGCTTTACCACTTGACCACTTCACTCGACCCTGGTAAGAAGGCACTAGCAGCGCAGACTGAACCTAGATATTATGAATAAGTTCTGAAAATATGCTAATTTTCTGGACAAAACTAGGATCCTGTTTTGATTAAAAATATCTTCAGGTATACGACAAGGATGCCCTTTATTAGGTGGTACCTTAAGTATGGTTAAAAATTACAAGACAGGAAATTAGTGGATGCTTAGGGGTACAACGACCACATCATCCTTATGATGTGCCAACATGTTTCAGGCCTATTTAAGACATAAAAATGGTCTGGACATTTTCAGGACTATAGAGGAATCCCTATTCAGAAATATGTGTAAATAAATAACAGCAAGTGCGAAGAAGCGTTTGCAATGCACTAGGGCTGCATTTGCGAAAGTTAGAGGTGTTGGCTTCGAAAACGGCATTTTGTACTTTAGTTTTTTTTTGCCTGCAGCAAAAGAAAAGAAAAAGAAAAAAGAAGCGGTTTAAACCAGTCAACTACGTTACGCGCAAAGGACATAAACCATTTGTTAGAAGGAAAACAATGGTGAAAGCCTGCTGTTTATTGTTGCCTTTGTGCGATTTTCAAGGGGACGGCAGGGCGATGCAGCCTGGTGTGTGAATACTGTTAGCTCATCAGAGCCTTAATAAGTAAACTTACAAGGAGACACATTTAGGTCGACAAACCTTTGGACCACGTTTGGGGACTTCCCAGTACGAGATATCTTCTTGGCATCACCAACCAATAGATCAATAACCCAAGCAATAATTACAATAGCTAATCAACAACTAACCAATAACATTTAATAAGAATCAGTAAGTTGAACACACCATGACCCTTCAGTCATGAATAACCACACCAATTCGTTAAGTTTTAGGATATTTATTTCCCTATTGGTTACAATCTAATGTCACCTCTGTTAATTTTATTAGCAATAAATCTCTTTAGAAACTCTTTGATTAGCAATTAGATCGCAACCAATCAATGCATAGAAAATATTCATTCAGTGTTTAGGCACATCATTAATATGAAGCAACTTAGCAAAGTCTCAGTAATACATGATTCAACAAAGCAAGAACTCAGTCGTTTGCCTATTTGCACCAATTTATTAGTGAACGCCTTAACTAACCTCAAATTAGCATTAGCATGTTGGGCCTCTTGCAAAACACTTAGAAAACACGAATTTGGAAAACATCTAAACTAAGGCCTCTATCAAAATAGCAGTTGGTACCTAGAAAGAAAAGGCAAACAGACAATTACAATTTTGCATCAGATAGTTACCAATCCAATGGATCAGCAAACAGCGTCAGTCTTCGTCCTCAGGACATCAGTGGATTCACCATCAGCAATGATAGGACTGGGGAAAGCATAGCTAAGGAATATTACCCTTCCCTCATATGGAGGAGAAGTAAGTATCAAGCAAAGAATGGGGTAGAGGATGGTTTTAAAGTACTCAGAATAAACTCAAGAAAATGCTGGAGCAGTAGGAATGACAAATGGAGCTGGCAAAAGGAGTGAATTTGGAGTGAAGTGAGCCCGTTTCTTCTTGAGTCATGCCGTTAAATCAAAACTATCTAATTAGCCCTTAACTCCTCATTGGATAATAATCGGTGCATCGTTATCTCTGTCCAATAATTTTTCAAGCATATTGTCAGAATTTTCCACAAACCACAGTTCTCATGTCGCGGATTGGTTCATGTTATTGACGTCTTCATCAGCTGGAATGTCAGGTAGGAAAAGTTACACTTCGCGCTCTAGTCAGTGTCTCCATTGTTTTCTCCTACTGCAGTTAACCTTTCACCTGTTACGAATTACACTGTTGCATTCAGCAAGAACGTCGCCTTGAACAAGTCGGTTCTCATGAGAAAGAATTTACTATGCTACACACACACAACTTCTGGAAAAGTACAGCTTCATGTGCTTCAGAAAAACAGCACATCACACCTTAGAAATTTCAGTCCATTGATTTGTGATGCCAAAAAGACACCTCGTACTGGGAAGTCCCCGAACGTGGTCCAAAGGTTCGTCAACCAAAACGAGCCTGCTTGTAAGTTTAATTATTAAGGGTCTAACGCGCTAACAATAGGTAACCCCCTCTTGTACCGAAACAGGAATCCGTGTACACACAAATCAATCCTTTGCATCCATTGTGTCTCACTCAGCAAGCAATAGAAAACGTTAGTAGATAGTTCCCCTTTTGCATTAGTTCCCTCACGCAAATATCTTGTATAAAGCTCAAACCTCTCCCAAGCTGTTAGTGCAGTAGTAGTCACAGGAGTTGTAGCATTGTTAGTTCCACTCTTATCCATTAGTGTCATACCCACAATCACAACCATAATGAATATCACACACACAACACCCAAACCAACACTCAAATATTTACAGCGCCTACTTTCTCTATTATCCTGCCTAGTGTTAGCCATGATCTATAAAGAATCAGAAAGTGGAGGATGGTTAATTCAAACAACAACAGAGGATGGTCAGAATAACTTTCTTCTCTCCTTTTGTTTTTGCAGTAAAGTCAAAACATGCAAATCTACTTTCAGCAATTATTAACAACTTCAGTTTCACTCCCAGGATCCTTTGTCAACTCCGGTCAGCAGCTTGTCAAAGTCAGTTCTAAAAAGTCAATTTAGGTTTTTAAAGTCTCATCCGGTGAATTCTCAGTCCCTTTTCTCAATTTTCAACTTTAGTTCGATCTTTACACCAAATTCAGTCTCTTCAGCCAGACTTAGGTGCCAAAATATTGTCCTGGAATCTCTCGATCAAAGCAAAATGCCAAGAACTCTTGTTGCCATTCAGCTGTCGTTGCATACGCCCATTCAGGACCTGTTTGCTACTCTTTTTCTTTTCAACTTGCGATCACCTTGCAACTCTCCTTCACTTAGACCTTCTCTCCTTGTTGTATCAACTTCCTCCTCCATTGCTTCTTCGACAACCACTTCTCCCCTTTTCACTTGCAACTCTGGCCACTCCTTTCAGTATCTATCTGGTCTTTGATCTTTCCTGTGGCAACCCTTCGCTCTCTCTTGGCTCTATGGTGTTTTCTCTTGAGGGAACTGCAATCTGCTCAGGAGGAGTTTCAACACTATGACTCTCTTCCACCTCAACTCCTTCGTCTTCTGGCTCTGTCAATTACTCTAGTTCATTCCCATAATCGTCTGCTTCTGGGAGAAACCTCCCTCTGATTTGGCTCTCCTGCAGCCTCAGTTGAGATAGTCTCACTGTCACCCCTCCAGATCTCTCCTCCTTTGTCTCTTACTGGAGTGACCAAGCTGTCCTCAACGGGCTCTCCCTCTGTCTCAGTTCCGCTTTGATCACTTTCCGGCCCTGAGACTTCCTTGTCTGCTATTGGTACTTTCAACAACTCAACTTCCTCATCAGTTGGACACGTCACCTTTTTCGTGTGACTGGCATGGATCCAGTTCGGAATTCCCACACACTTCCCAGCAGTAGTAGTCGTCAGTGTCACTTGATATGGTCCCTTCCAACGTGGGTCCAAACACGTCTTCCTTAAGTGTTTCTTGATGAGAACCCAGTCAACAGCTCTCAAGTTGTGTCCTGGATAATTTATCGGTGGCAGGGTGGTTGCTTCCACCTGGTGAGAAAAAGAGCAGACCACATCAGCCAGACTCTTGCAGTAGTCCAACACCATATCATCCGTGATATTCACAAGAGCATTCACAGGCACTGCGGGCAGTCTCATAGCTCGACCCATGAGAATCTCATAAGGGGACAATCCAGTTTTCTTGTTAGGTGTATTTCTCATTGACATTAACACCAAAGGCAATGCATCAGGCCATTTCAAATTCGTGGCTGCACACATTTTTGCCATTCTCGACTTCAGGGTACTATTCATCTGTTCCACTAGTCCTGATGCTTCAGGGCGGTAACTACAATGCTGCTTCTGCTCAATGTTCAACGCTGCACACAGTAGCCTAACTCTTGTTGTTGAAGTGACTTCCTCAATCTGATTCTAAAGAGATCGGAAAACCGAAACGCGGTATCAATTCTCTAAGCAGCACCTTCGCTACTGTGAGGCTATCATTCCTGCGTGTAGGATACGCTTCAATCCAATGACTAAAGATACACACGACCACCAACACATATCTCAAACCTCCACACACAGGCATCTCAATAAAATCCAATTGCATTCTGCTAAATGGACCTCCAGCTCTCCCAATGTGTCTCAAATGTTGGCAGATGACACACCGATGGCAAATCACTTCTGCAGCTTGTCTGAACTTAGGGTGAAACCAGTCAATTTTGAACAACCTGATCATGGCACCCCTCCCAATATGTGCTTGACCATGGTAAAAACTTGCAAATTGTGAGTAAAGACTGTTTGGCAAGACCATTTTCCCTTCATCTGAAACCCAGAAATCATCTGGTCTTTGTACGCATTGCATCGTAACCCAAGAACGCTTCTCATCTTTGCTGGCACGACCCTGAAATAATCTCAATTCTTCTAGTGTGTCAATCACCCTTAATGCGTGACCTGTGCATGTCTCATTTTCTTTTTCAGGCAACAATTCCCATTGATCCTTAAACGATATACAGTTGAATGCGCAAAACCTTGCGACTTGATCCGCATATCCATTTCCCATTGAAACAAAGTCTTGTGACTTCAGGTGTGCACTGCATTTCACCACGGCAATTTCATGAGGTAACTGAATCGCATGCAACAACTCCTTAATTATCTCACCATTTTTCACTGGCGAACCAGAAGAGGTCAAATAACCCCTCTGTGGCCACAATTGGCCAAAATCATGGACAACTCCGAATCCGTATCGACTATCAGTATAGATAGTCACTCTCATTTGAGCAGAGATATGGCAAGCTCTAGTAAGAGCAACCAGTTCAGCTACCTTAGAGGAATACCCTCTTGAAGCCAAGATGTTTCCATGATGCCAGAAATCGTGCATGCAGCATATCTGTCTCTCAGCACTCCTACTGAGTCTCTCAAACATAAGCCATTGACAAAGATAATTTGGTAATTTTATTCCAATTGGGTATCTTTAATATTAGGCCTCGTTTTGGTGCACATCTCTGTTACCTCAAGACAATCATGTTCTACATCTTCCACATTTTCAACCTCTGTATTTTCACTTGGAAGCAAAGTTGCCAGGTTCAACACTGTACATCTTTTAAACGTTACATTTGGTGACCCCAATGTAATAGTCTCATATTTGGTCAATCTTGCATTTGTCATGTGCTGCGTTTTAGTATGGGTCAACAGGATTTGAACTGAGTGAGGGACCATGACTGTTATAGGATGTCCCATCACTGTGCCTTCACACTGTGTGAGGCTTTGTTCAACTGCTGCTACTGCACGCAGACAACCCGGTAAATCTGCTGCAACTGGGTCCAAAGTAGCTGAAAAATATGCTACTGGTCGGTTTACAGCTCCATGGACCTGTGTCAAGACAGACAAAGGACATGCATCACGTTCATGATGAAACAGAACAAAAGGCTATGTGTAATCAGGCATACCTAAAGCTGGAGCCCTGCACAAACTCTCTCTTAACTCAGTAAACACATTCATTTCCTTCTCTCCCAAAACTATGGCATCCAGCCCCTCTTTGACCATCAGTCTCACCAATGGCTTGGAGATGACTGAGAAATTCAGGATCCACTGACGACAGTAACGCACCATTCCTAGAAACATCCTAACATTTCTCCGTGTTGTTGGGGGACTCATCTGTTACAGTGCAGTCACTCTTTCCCTGGATAACTTTCTCAACCCTTTCTCAATTTGATGACCCAAGTACTTCACCTCTTTCTGGAAATATTGCAATTTCTTTGAGGACGCTTTGTGCCCACTCTTCCCCAAGTGATTCAGTAAGGCAATCGAATCATACTTGCACTCATCCCTTGTTTTGGATGCGATCAACAAATCATCAATGTATGGCACTAGAGTCGAAAGAAAAGGCAGCTCCAATGACTCCAAATCCTTCTTCAATATCTGATTGAATATAGAAGTTGATTCCGAAAACCCTTGAGGAATTCGGAACCAACTGTAAACCTTGTCCAGGAATTGACTGTCCTCATCAACAGTCACAGAAAACGCTTGGAATAGGTCAATTACTGTGAACCATTCTGTATCGCATGGAATCTGAAACATAATCACAGGGGGATTTGGCATCACTGGGCAGGATTTCACCACTATGTCATTGATCTTCCTCAAATCTTGGACAATCCGAACCTTCCCACAAGGCTTTCTCAGTCCCATTATTGGTGAATTACATGGACTGCTCATCACTTCTTTCAAGACTCCCTGTTTCACAAAATCTGCTATTAATTGCGCCACCTTAGCAGTAGGAAGGGATACCTTTAATCACCATATTAAAAGTGACAGTTATCCCTCCCTGGAAGTGATGTCACTTCCGTGACTGGGCCTTCCGGTGTCCCTGAGAGCCCTCCCTGGAAGTGCCATGTGTGTAGGGTGTGTCACGTGGTCTGTGACCTCATGGTGTCATGTGTTAGCTATGTGGCTGTGTCCTAGCCCTCATGGGTGCTGGTCTATGGGCTTTTGTAAGATGTGGGCCTTTGTGTTGTGCAAGTGTTTTCAGAGCCTGTGAGGACAGGTCTGGACATGTTAGACAATCAGGGGCAAGTGACTGTTAGGGGGTCTCTGCACAGGGCGGCGAAGGGGGGCGGTCTGACCAAACCTCCACAGTGCTGGCTAATCCAAAAAGAGGGGCAGGTCAAACCTCCAAGCTGTTGGCTAATCCTAAAAGAGGGGCTGGTCAAATGATGTGCTTGTTAGAGCCAGCCAATCATGGTAGATATACATATCTAAAATAGATGCAGCACTAAGAGTTCCCAGGCCAGGGCCCACAGGTGTTCAACATATGCCAGAGTGGGGTTCCCAGGCCAGGGTCCAAAGGTGTTCAGCAGATGTCAGAGTCTAAACTGCCCATACAGTTAAAATAGTTTTGAGATAAACAGGAGCCAGACATTGTAAACCTAAAACAGATGTAGCATATGGAGTTCCCAGGCCATGTCCCAAAGGTGTTCAGCAGATGTCAGAGTCTAAAGTGACCATACATTTCAAAATAAAAATACAAGTTTAGACATTGTAAACCTAAAACAGATGCCTAACTCTAAGCCCAACCTATCACAAAAAAACCTATGCATAATCAATAGGGTGACCCATATAAAAACAACCCCCACATTCACAGGGGTCTTTTTCTCAACTACACACTGGACGCTTACAGAGAGCTTAGGCTTCCAGAAACCCTCAAGGAGAAAAATATGAAGACGCCAGCACAGACTGTTGATGCTAAATCTCTTCTACTTAAGGTCTGTAACTATGTGGTGTCTGTATATTTTCTATTATAGTTTAACATGGATGTCAGCCCCAACCTTTTTATTTATTTTTTAACTATACCCAGCAGTGTAAAATGCACATGTTTTTAAAATGATATTAATGTATGTTGGGAGCTGGTCATCTGTAATCTGCTGGCTACAATGTTTAATTTGCACTTATAGGTTCAGGGGTTATGTATGTGCATGTATTTTGAGGGTCTGCGCTTAATTTTGGGGTTTGGGATGGTAATTCTTAATTTGTACTTGATGGTTCTGGTGCTATGTATGTGAAGGTTTTTTTAGGGTCTGCACTTATTTTGTGGGCTGCCTGTAGGGCTTAATTTGTACTTGCTGGTTCTGGGGATATGTATGTTAATGTATTTTTAGGATCTGCATTTTAGTTTGTGGGTGGTATTGTTTAATTTGTACTTGTTGGTTCTGGGGGCTATGTATGTTAAAGCATTTTTAGGGTCTGCACTTATTTTGTGGGATTGCTGTTGGGCTTAATATGTACATGCTGGTTCTGGGGATATGTATGTTAATGTATTTTTAGGATCTGCATTTTATTTTGTGGGTGGTATTGTTTAATTTGTACTTGTTGATTCTGGGGCTCTGTATGTTAATGCATTTTTAGGGTCGCCACTTATTTTGTGGGATGGTTGTAGGGCTTACTTTGTACATGCAGGTTCTGGTGCTATGTATGGGAAGGTATTTTTTTATGGTCTGCACTTATTTTGTGGGCTGTCCGTGGGGCTTAATTTGTACTTGGTGGTTCTGGTGCTATGTATGTTAATGTATTTATAGGGTCTGCACTTATTTTGTGGGCTGTCTGTAAGGCTTAATTTGTACTTGCTGGTTCTGGTGCCATGTATGTGAAGGTATTTTATTTTTTAGGGTCTGCACTTGTTTTGTGGTTCGGTTGTAGGGCTTAATTTGTACTTGGTGGTTCTAGGGTTATGTCTGTGAAGGTCTTTTTTAGGGTGTGCACTTATTTTGTGGGCTGGTTGTAGGGTTTAATTTGTACATGCTGGTTCTGTGGCTATGCCTGGGAAGGTCTTTTTTAGGGTGCACACTTATTTTGTGGGGTGGCCGTAGGGCTTAATTTGTACATGCTGGTTCTGGGGCTATGTCTGTGAAGGTCTTTTTTAGGGTGCGCACTTATTTTGTGGGATGATACTGCGCTTAATTTTTTTATTGTATGTTCGGGGGGTTGTGTATGTGCATGTGTCTTTGAGGGTGAGCACTTATTTTGTGGATTGGTGCCACTGTTTAATTTGTACATGTATGTTGGGCTACTCCCTGGAGATTTCCAGCGTTCTGGGGGCCCCCACGCTATTAAGTATTCTGCGCTGTTCTCAAAGACTACATAGTCTCTGAGAACAGCTCTGAGGCTTTAATAACGTAGGTGTCCCAGAGCTGAGCGCATCTGAGACAGGTGTTACTCTGCCTCAGCATTCTGGGTGCGCACAATTAATTGCAACCATAGTGTGTTTTTTAGGTGGAGAGCTTTGGGGTGCAAGGTTATTAATTTTAGAACTCTGCGCGCCGCTGTGCTAGGTGTAGAGTTCTAAAATTAATAACCGTGCAACCCAAAGTTCTCCAGAGCTGTCCTGCACTCTGGGATGCCCCATTATTAACTTATTCTGGCTGCTCTCAGAGCCCACAGGGACTCTGAGAGCAGACGGAATAAGTTAATAACAGGCCGTCCCAGAGCCGACCTGCACTCTGGGGAGGCCGGTTAATAACTATTTCAAAGCTGCTCTCAGAGCCCACGGGGACTCTGAGATCAGCTTTGAAATAGTTAATAACAGGCCGTCCCTGAGCCGACCTGCACTCTGGGGAGGCCGGTTAATAACGTATTCTGGCTGCTCTCAGAGTCCCCGTGGGCTCTGACAGCAGCTTTGAAATAGTGAATAACCGGCCTCCCCAGAGCCGACCTGCACTCTGGGAGGCCTGTTACTAACTTTTTCTGGCTGCTCTCAGAGCCCACGTGGGCTCTGAGAGCAGCGCAGAAATAGTTAGTAACAGGCCTCCCCCAGAACCGGCCTGCTCGGGGGAGGCCTGTTATCAACTTTTTCCAGCTGCTCTCAGAGCCCACGTGGAATCTGAGAGCAGCGCCGAAATAGTTAGTAACAGGCCTCCCCCCGAGCCGACCGGCTCAGTGAAGGCCTGTTATCAACTTTTTCCTGCTGCTCTCAGAGCCCACATGGGCCCCGAGAGCAGCTTTGCCTTTTGAAGAACGCTGGGGTCTCCAAGGCTGCAGAAGCCCGAAAAACCCGCGTTATCAAGGGAGCAGATCTCTGCTCAGAGGCCGGGTTGCCTCAGAGCAAAGATCTGCTCCCTTGATAAGGCGATCTCTGGGCGTCTGCAGCCTCGGAGAGCGCGGCTCCCTGGTTCAGCATGGCGGCTCTCAGAAGCCGCTGGGGAATACCCCAGTGGCTTCTGAGAGTCGCCCGGGAGGTTTAATTATAGAGAATGCCGCGCGTGTTTCAGCGGCATTCTCTGTAATTAAACCTTCTTCCGACCGGCTCACCCAGGCCCCAGGGTGTTCCCGAGGCCTCGGTGAGCCGGTCGCTTGCCGCCAGAGTGCAGCGTTTGTTTGTTTAAAAAAAATTAAAAATAGTAATGGCGCAAGACCCCTGTCTGTGGGGCCCTGACCTCGCGCCCTAGGGCCCTAGAGCCCATACAAATATAAATGAATGAATGAAAAAAAAAAAAAAAGGAGCAGGGTTTTGTGGGCTTTGTGATTGGGGCACCCAATTTTTTAAAAAATAAAATACAAATAAGGCTTGTGTGGCCATAAGGGCCTGGAACAAGAGGCTCAGAGGACCCCAGGGTCTCATTGGGCAGCCTTTAAAAAAAATATATATATATATATATATATATATATATATATATATATATATATATATATATATATATATATATATATATATATATATATATATATATGGCCTGTGTGACCCTTGGGGGTTTAGGGGTCCCTTGGGGTCTACAAGGTTGTTTTTTTAAATCACATAAAAAATAAAAAATAAATAAAAGTTATTGAAATAAATTAAAATACAAATAATTAAAAAATACCCCTTGTAAAGAGCCTCAGAACCCACAATGCCCCACATCCACTCACCTTAGATCAGGAGGTTCTGGCATCCTAGTTTGATGTCCGAAAAACCCTGGCCCTCACACATGATGCATCCACAGATGGCCATTTTTAAACAAAGACTCTAAATGTGTTGGTGAGGTTGGCTCAGCTTGGAGTTTAGACTGAGCTCCGCCCCCACACATGGTTCAGAGCCTTGTTGAGCTGCGGTGAAAACCCGGCATGGATCCTAGGATCCGTTTTTCAGTCTATTGTACATATATAAGTTCTAGGAACTGTAATGTTTTTTAAATAGGTTGTGGTATATATTTTTACAAATGTTGTAATTACACCGCATTATAAAGACCTTTGAATGCCTTGTAATATGTGTAAAATAAGCTTGTGGAGAGCCTTAGAATTATATAAATAATGGCTTATAGAGTGAATCCTAGAGTTTGTCTTGTGTTATAGCGCCACCAAGCTTTACAAATGTTGATGTGTATTATACTTCCAGAACATAGGGGGTTCAACAGTTGGAATCTTGAGAGCTTTTATTTTTTAATTTTAATTTTATTTATTTATTTTTCAACACGTGGCATGCTTTTATGAAGGGATCATGCACATAACATGAAACGAGTTGTGTTTTAAAGGCAATTCTATCTCTCGTGTACGTAGGACCTCCAAGAGCCTGCTACGACCCCTGTGGAAGTGGAGACAGTTCAACAGGGTGAGTTATAGCAGTTCTAAACAGAGTTGTCATGATTGTTATTTTTTATTTTATTTTACTGTTAGCGTTTTCCCATGTGTCTGTGGGCTTACACAGGTTATGATGCAGAACTACAGCTAGCGGTTGCCGCTCTACAGCAAATCCTCCAGGTTCAAGACGGGCCATGCACAATGTCTCAGGATAGCGCTTTTACAGGTAAATAATGCGATTCTTTTGTAAACCCCCCTCAAAACCTAAAAAAAAACAACAACCAGGCCTATATTGGGCCCCCTCAGGGAGTTTGTATAGTCTATGTGTTACTATATTGTAAATGTAATTTTTTTTTTTTTCTTTTTATCCCAAGGTATCCGTGAGGGAGAAGCGACCCTGAATCTGGATGGGAGCTTTAAAAACACTGTCCGCAAAAGGAAGTCCCCAGCGTCTAAGGACGTCCCGCCTATTAAGAAGGGGCCATCAAGTCAGAAAACCCCAGATTTAGAAACTGTAGAACCAGATGTATACAATCCTTAGTGTGTCTAAACCTCTTTCACCCCCATAGGTATAGCAGCTATAACAATCCCTAATATGTATTTTGCTATCTTTACATGCTAGAGTCACCCCACAAGAGCTCCAAAGGCACCAGCCATCCGCCTAAATTGCTGAGGTCGTCTTTAAAGGTCAACACTGGGACTGCTCAAAATCCCATAGCGACATCGGTACTCGTGAACCGCACAGACCCCCAAGACAAGCCCTGCAGCCGCTCTACAGACCCCGATCAGGGTCCAGGTGCAGCTCTTAACTACACCACACCTACGGTCATAAAGGGCATGACCAGTACAGCGAACACTTCTGCAACAACTACCCCGGGGAGGTGGCTTGGACACTCGGACATTGTCTTTCTTACAACCCCAAACGCCCAGCAGTTTGTACCGCGTGAGGCCTCTAGAGGGTCCCCAAAGCAGTGTAGCAATCCTAAAATAAATTGTCTGTCATTAAAGAATCGTAGGAAGAAGTTGCAGACCCCTGACCTACAATCTGTGCCTTTAGACCTATCTTTTAAAATTTTTGTTAAGGTGCAGCCGGTTCCACCTATGTCCCAACGTTCTAATACAGGTGTGTCTGTCAACGCCCTAACCCCTCCAGGCTGTACAACTAGCACATCCTGGTTACATGACTCGCAATTGGAAAATGATCACCCCGTAGAGGATCCTTATTCCCATTGTATAGGACTTCTTAAGGCTCTAGTTGGTACTGACCAGAGTTCTGAAGCCCCTGCATCCCCTCGTGGCACTTCTAAGACGAACCCCTCAAGGTTACAATCAGCATGGTCTCAATCAGCAGCACCCGGCCACAGCACTGCTTCTACATCAGCGGCCATCAGTTATTACAATAAACATTTAGCCTCCCCATGTCTGATGTCCCCCGATACACCCCCAGGGGCATACGACCCCACCAGTCCTACACCAAGTGCCTGTGCGCAGTGGTCTTCACCATCCTCATCAATATACCCCGCCAGCAGTATAGGGTGTAGCGGAACGCAAAATCAGAGTTTTGGAACACCCTTGAGTGATGATCAGGCCTCTCAAACTCCGGGGTGTTCACACTGGAACCCTGTTTTTGCGTCCCGCTCCGGTCCATCAGCAGTGAATGGGGGTGATAATGTCAGCCATTGTCCTATAACAGGGGCTGCTCTGGGAGTTAGCAATCATACCTCTAATGTCTCAAATACTGATCTTGAAACCAACCCTTCAAACCGTACTAGAGTTCTAGATACCTACATAAAAGAAATACATCATTCGTTTAGACAATTAAAATTCCAACTCCGTCTAAAAACTTTAAAATTGCATAAGAACGACTGTAATACAGGGGCATCCAGAGCTAACATAAAGGCTTTAAAACAGCTGCTGGCTCGGTGTAGAAGCATGGTGGTCGAAGCTTGCGCTTCAGCAGTTGTAGGCATGGGTAACATACCAGCGTTACTAGGCAAGCGTGCAGACCAGGGGAATGTGAGAGCAACATTTACCGGTACAATGGGCATTAGGCCTAAATATAAAAAGAAGCCACAGTACCTGCTTAGTAGAGCTCTGAGAGTTTTACGCG
Organism: Pleurodeles waltl; assembly: GCF_031143425.1. NCBI lineage: Eukaryota > Metazoa > Chordata > Amphibia > Caudata > Salamandridae > Pleurodeles > Pleurodeles waltl. The sequence goes on along the minus strand of NC_090450.1, from coordinate 224,001,817 downwards.
CGGTCAAAAGTCAGAAGCCATGTGAGCCCCCAAAACCACAGCCCATAAGACCTCAAAATATACAGTTAGGAGGTGCTGATGGTATTTACAGGCCCTCTGGGGGTGATGGTCAGAGCCGTCTCAGCCCTAAACAATCTGAAGGACACCCACCCACAGTAGGTGAAGTGTCAGTGGCACCACTTGTAAACACCCCAAATATTGTTCAGATCGGCGGGGGCCAGTTACCATAAACCAGATGGACCCATAAGAAGCCAAAGTGGATTAGTAGCGCTGGAAACCGCAAGCTTATAATAAAAAAGTTAAAGAAAGCCAGACTCTGTATTACCCGAAGGTCTAAAAACACACCTACAGCTAACCATAGCCCCCTACCTGTGGTTGATACCCCCGGGAGCTATCCAACAACCAGTATTTCTCATGCTGAGGCTTCAGAACCAGTATTTATGGAAAGTGTGAGACGGTATAGTCGCGTTGTAGAGCGGTTTAACGCTACAGAGCACTATGAGGAGTTTAGGTTTGTTAACCCTGATCGCCTACACTCCTCAGATCATGGCGTTATAGCTATACATCAGGTTGTGCAAACGCTAATTGAACAATTGTTACACGATCTGGGGCCTAATGATTTGTTTCAGATGCGTTTTCAGGGACAGGGTCTCAATAGTCCCCTGTTCACCAGACGGTCGTCTCGGGATGTGTTTGACGCTGTGACGTTTTTAGAAAACCTATCTAAACTTTTACAGAACAAGGCTGAATTACTGGTGTACGGGTCCTTTAGAATCATCGCCCTCGTTGTTAGGGGTCGCGAGGGTGGTGCTTCCAGACCTTAAAGAGCGTTATGTACAGTAAAATCATCGGCAAGAAATCTCGGTGGTTGCTAGATTTTAATACCGGAGTTACCAATATGTGTCTGGCAGCAAGCATTGCAGGCTTATTGGTGGACCGCTCTACCCCAGACGCCGTTATTATGTCGATGGCGGTAGCAGCCCATGAGGCACTTCATCTACCGTCCGACAGAATGGTTGGCTTTGGAGACCTGGGACTTTTTGAGAACCACTGTGCCGTGACCGTAAAAGTTCTATACCACGATGGTTCTTGGAAGTACTTCACTACCAATGAAGGTGTGAAAAACAAAATCGTGTATGTGCTACATCATGAAAACCACTTTTACAGTGCCTTGTACCTGAAGGGTTTTCTAGGTGCCAAGTATGTGTGTGAGCATTGCGATCACATATACAATAATCGGACCAAACATCAGTGTGAATTACACTGTAAAATGTGTCAAAGGGACGGCTGTGTCAATGAACTGTGAACTGCACAACGTGCAAGCTGTTTTGTCGGTCGCAAGACTGCTTAAACACGCACATCAGCCTAGCCCAGTGTGTTCGTAAAGCGGACTGTGGGGTTTGCTGTCGTTACAAGCCTGTCAAACACAATTGTAAAGGTATGCAATGTCCTAGGTGTACAGCGGCTTTTAAAGCCGGAACAACCCACTTGTGCTACATGTTCAGAAGTCACCACCAGAAAAAAACAGAAGACTATATCGGATTTGATATAGAGTGTACGAAAGAGACAGGGGTGCACCAGCCAAACTATATTTACGCCCACCATCTAACAGGTGATGGGAGCTGGGAGTTTGAAGGGCGGTCATGCGTGAATGATTTCCTCAACACGTTTATGCAACCGCGATACCAGGAGTATACGTTTCTGGCTCACAACTCCAAAGCATACGATTCGTTCTTCATTATCCGCGACCTGATACGTGAAAAGCTGCCCGTTAATCTTGAGAGAGCGTAGCTTATATAATATATATTAACATGAAGTGTTTATGAATTAATGTGTGATAATGCTGCTTAGAAACTATAATAATTATTTTGCTTAAAACGTGCACCTGAAATGTGACCGCGGGGAGTGGCCGCCAATGTATACGTAGACTAATAATAATGACTAAAATGTTTATATAATACTATATTTGAATAAGTTTATACTAATTATTAATAATTGTGTTGTTGAATCTGTGCTGAAATCCTCATAGGCCTTAAGTTAGCATGAGCTGAAGCTTAGTTGCTTGGCTCTCACATTAAGGCCCTTATTTATACTTTTTTAGCGCCGCGTTTGCGCCGCTTTTTGCGTCAAAAAGCAGCGCAAATGTGGCGCTAAGGAATGTATAAATATGGGCCTAAATGTATTTTTCTATTTTGCAGGGTGCTGACTCATAAAAGGACATGACCCCGTATGTTCTTTTTCTTCAAACTAGAAGACGAATGTAACCATTTTAGATCCGTTCTCATAGCCTTTTCTTGCTTCAGAATAAATGTTAAAAAAACAAAATAAAACAGTGTAGTTTAATGTAATGTACAAGGTCATTCAAACCAGTGAAGACAATGGAGCTGCTGACCAAAAGATGTGCAAAGAATTGCAGAAAGATGAAATCATACCGGACGTACCACCTCTGAAGACGTCAATTATGGAGACCAATCAAAGACTTGTAAAGTAATATGGGGTGAAGAGTTAGGTGACCTAATGTATTTTTTGATAGGTTGAAGATAGTGGGGTATAACAAATGTCCAATAAAATTTTGTGGGAATGTACCACTAAAAAAGGATAAAAACCCATGTCACTGGGAGTCAATTAGAATTAGGTAGGGAATGCTATTGATTTTATCCAGAAACTTTGTCACTCTGTTTGGTGACTCGTTGCTTTACTTAAAATCATCCTCGCCCTTAGATTTGTCCATGTTACACTTTACCTCCTTATGAAGGAAGTGCCCTTTTGCCCCGGGAACTGAATTCTGACTGATGGCGAATTGACTGAGGTCCTGAAGACGAAGACTAAACCTGTGCGCTGACCTAAACTTTGGAGGGTAATTATGACAATTCAATTGTGATTTGTCTGTTTGCTTTTTCCTTTCTAGGTACCAACTGCTTACTTTTGACAGATACCCTAGTTAGATGTTTTCCAAATTAGTGTTCTAAATTGTTTTGCATGAAGCCCAACATGCTAATGCTAATCAGTGGTTAGGACAGGTGTTCACCAAAACTGACGCAAATAGACAAACGACCAAACCTATGCTTTGTTAAACTGACACGTTATTGACACTCTGCTAAATTGATTTATGCTCACGCCTTGTTATGTTCTGATGTTTGTGATTCTCGCTTTAATGAAATCTTACCAAAGTTGCCATATCGTGACTATGCTATTATGTTTCTTGGTGTTGAGACTAACGCATCTGCTTTTAGATTGTAATTAATAGGGAATAAAACGTATAAAATTCTATTAAACTGGTGTGGTTATTCATGGCTGAAAGGTCATGGTAGCGTCTTGAATTGGTTTATGACTTTGACTAAAGCGAAATGTATTGTCGTGATAAATATTGATTACATTATTGACGTATTGATTGACATATTGATTAGCTATCTCGTCCTAAGGTGTCTCTCAACTGGGTCAAAAGATTCATTAGCCTAAAACGAGTCCTGATGTGTAATAAATGATCAAAAAGGGACGCGTTATCAGTTCTGATAGCAGAGCGACGGTTTGGCCCTTTGGGGCCCTAGGACGGATAATTATTGTTGAGACTGTTTTTCTGAAATAATGCAAATTGGAGGTATGATGTGTTTCTAAATTCACCATGACTTTCCCGGGATCTCGCAGCCTGCCTAAGTGAGTTGGGAATGTTCTCGGCGTCATAGCATGTGTGGTGTAGGATTTGCGCTTGCTCAGCTTATGCATTTAGCAGGTGATTTGTGAAGTTTGTGTGTATTTAGGCCAGGTAAATGTTGTTTTAGTAGGAGTGGGCGTACTCCGCAGTATGAGAGTAGGAAAGTCGGAGTACTTCATATGAGTGTGGCGCTTTGTGCTCAAAATTATCCACGTGGTTGGTTGTTCATGTACGGACCTGTTGTGGTCTAAGACTCCGGAGTATATTGACAAGTGTAGGAGACACTTGGGTTTGTATTGTAATTTGTGCGGTTTAAGTAGGTCAATCGGGCGTGGTTGACAAGTCGAGATTGAGTCAAATTTTATGTGTGAAACCTTTGATGGAGATTTGGCAAGTTCTAAAGTGCACTAGAGCAAACCATTGACAAGTCGAGAGTAGGATTTGCGGGTCGAATTCTGCTTGCGGGTGCGGGAACTGAGAAGGAGAGAGTAGCGGCCAAGGCTTCAAGTGAAATCTCTGTAAAGTTCTGAAGCGAATGTGTACCCTTCCTGTATTAAACCAGCAAATTTGTGCTCTTGTTGTTAAGGTGATCGCAGTAATTTTTGAATTAGCTTGGTGTGAATTTAGTGAGGGGTGGACGAGCCGCAAGACTTTGTCAGCTGCAGTGTGTAAGTGTGACGTCAGTAGTGCAGTGCGGAGATAGGTCAGTTGTCGAGAGGGGTCGCGCACGGATTGGCTACCGTCTGTGAGAGGCAATAGCTAGAGAAAGGTGGGTGAAGAGTGTCCTGGGAATTAAAGTCACTTCTTAATTAAATACAAACAAATAAAATACGCAAAAATGAATTTTGTCAAAGCTTTCAAGAGTGGTCTGAAAGGAGACACACACATTATGGCGAGTGAAGGGGAGCCTACACCGCCTGAGGGTACTCCAGCTTATATAGTCATGGAGGAAAAAAGTGTGGCACCTTGTTTATGGATGAAACAGTGGCGCAAATTCACAGAAAAAGAGGGATGTTTGGCGTTCCCAGAACACAGGACGTTCAATACGAGAGTTCTAGAGAATTTAAGGTGGATGTTAAGTGTACAGAAACCACCTCCGAGGCCAGCTCAGTATGAGGCTTTAGCAATTTGGGATTTAATGGCTCTTAAACAGAGACAAGGAAAGTTCCAGAGAAGACTGAAAAATGCAGAAAAGATTTTAGCGGAAGCTAGGTGGGACAATGAGAGCAAAATGTGGAGACTGGGAATAGTTGATGGATTAAAATTGTTCCCGGCAATAACACAGGGAGATGAGGCACAGGGTAAGAAAGCCACATGTAAAACAGACAAAGACTCTAGTAAGCCTAAAGAAACTAAAAGATCTTGGGAAGAAGAAGATGATTCAGATAACAAAGAATTTTTAAATTGTGGAATCACGTTCTCCTGGATCCATTTGGACCTATTAGACCCTGTGATACACAATGAAAATTTAGGCCTGTTTCTGTTGAACACATTACAATGTTGAATTAACTAGGCCTTGAATAAATGTCTATTGTGCTTGAAACGCATTATGTTGCAAGGCTTGCTAAACTGACGGCCATCACAAGACACCACTGCATGTTAGCTTGCGAAATCCTCACTGCTAAAAGTACTAACGTATGCACTTATGGTTCCTCTTTCTCCACATGTAGATGTATCACAAGACATTTGATTCAGAGGACATTGTGCGAGCTTCTTGTCCATGATTCTAACCCTTAAATGGAGCATTACGTGTGCTATATAGAAAAAAGTTAATCATACGACAATATCAAGAACCAATGAAATGTGTTAATGTGTCTGCGGTTTAATGCTATAAAAGATCATGCATTACTTCCTTGTGCAGACTGTTCGAGCTGGATTTTGCCCGCTCAGTCTCCATGTACATGTATTTCTTATTATGTCTTATTAGTTCTTATTGAAAGTAATCTAAGGAAGAGCGGCTGGTCTCGGTTTGTTTCCTGAATTGTCTGGATCTGAAATACTCCGAATTGGCTTCGACATCTGGTGGAGGATTGCGGTTGGATTTACGGTTTTGCCGGCACGGCTCCTGCCAATCTGCAGGGAAGGGCAACGGAGTTTTGGGCTGGTCGGGCCCCCTCTGGGGCAGGGTGCTGGTGCTGTCGTATCTGTCATTTCCTCGGTCCCGACTGTTTCTGTTTAAAAAAAATTCTCTTCTCCTCTCTCTCTCTCTCCCTCTGTTAGCAGAGGGTGTTGTAAAGGGGGGAGGTGGCGGGGTGATTTACGTCTGCATTTCTAAATGGAGTTGTGGATAATTGTACTATATGCTATTCTATTCCTATTAGCCTACTGTTCTTTCTTGTTATGTTTGTTCTTTGTTTACGCTGGCATGCAGATGTTCCTGTCCCCATTATTCCAGGCTCTTCTAGAGTACCTCGTTCAGACATTCATATGATGGCCATCAGATGGCCGCGTGCTGGAGTTTTGTGTTGATATTACCGTTTCTGCCTTATTGCGCCATTTCCTTCCCTCTTTTGTTCTCAGTGCCTAACGAATTCATGGTTCAGTAGTTGCTGTAAATATTAGCCAAGGGTTTCTGTTTATCCAGCGACGCTACATGTGTGAGACTGTTAATGGTATGGTATTGGTACACAGCGGGAGGCGCTGTGTGGCCACAGCTCCCAACCGGAAAGGGTTGGTGCAGCATTTCCAAGCCGGAGGGGCTGGGGAGGAATACTCTGGCCGGAGGGGGTGGTGATTGTCCACCTCAGCAGGAAGGGCAGGTTGTGCCCGGTGATTTAACGAGTGGTAGTTTTCCACTCCAGTGGAGCAGTCAGGCAGTGCCTTGTTCTCGCATATTTATTTATTTATTTTGTTTTCTCTCTCTCTCCGCTCTGATAGCTTTGAAGTGTTGTGCTCTGTGGGGGTGTCATATTGATTTTTTTTCTTCTTTCTTCTCTTTCTCTCTCTCTCTCCTGCTGGTTAAATGGAGAGTGGAGTGAGATGAATGGATGAGGTGTAGGAAAAGTGTGTTGGAGAGATAGACGGTGTGGATGAATTATGTGTTAGGATGGTAGTGAGAATATAGTGAGGAAGGAATTGTGTATTAACTGACTGACTTACGCTGCGATTGTACCAGAACTCAGGAGCAGTATGCCCGCCAATACCGTTACAGTGACTGATTACTACAACTGACAGGGTCTGCCTGTGCACCACACTCTGCTGTCACCACGCACTGGCACAAAGGGTGGGAAGCATGACCATCACGTAGGGCAAGTACCTGTTTTTGTTATATTGTTATCGGATTGTCCTATATGTGATTGAGTGCACTGTTCACCATTGTTGCATTACCTGTGTGTCACCCGCCACGGATCTGGTCCGGGTTCTAATCCCATACAGCCAACCCTGCCTCAGGGCAGGAAAGCAAGGGTGTGGGTTTTTTGCCTTTCTCTCTTGACCTTCCTGTCATCTTTTATTCGCTAAAAGACACCAGTGTATGCCGTCATCAGCACCTTGGCACTGTTTTTTTCATTCCAAACTTGTGCATGCTTGCGGTGAACAAGGCTGTGTTTACTGTTGTGTGATTGCAGACAAACTCTCCGCTTCACTAATAACAAATGCAGTTGGCAGTGTTGATTTGAGTGCGGGTTTTCCTCATGTGTCATTTGATATGAGCGGCAGAGATAACCGACTCCCTGGTGTTTCCTGGTGTGACCAAACTGTTTACGTGAAGTGGTAAGGGAAAGCGGTGACCTTTTATTTAGCTATGGGGAACCCCTTTAGCAAGGAACATTTGAACACACACCAAATCACACCCACCCCCTAGGGATAGTCCTGGCTACCAAGTAGCGGTTAAGCAAGGACTCCATGCATTAATGTTTCTTGACAAATGGCATAGGCTGACGGCAAGGCGACCCGACTTACAGTTTCCAAGTAATGGCACATATGACGTGAACAAGTTGTCATACTTGAGACAAATGCTGATTCTAAAGGGACGTAAGATTCGTAACCTGGAATGGGACTCTTTCTACTCATGGGACTATTGCCTACGAGACCTCAGACATACCAACGACATAAACGCTAAAGTGTGCGAGGAATTGGTGGTGTTGAAAGACAGATTTTATTCTGAAAGACAGAGGAATGAGAAGTCGGAGGAGCGGAGGGATAAAATGTTCGATATGGTAGAAACATTCCCATGTCTTCCTTTGGTAGGTGCACCATCACAGGAACACAGTATGCAGGGAACGACGAAGGAAGAGACCGAGGATGCACTCATAGAAGACATACTGATGGGGAGGTTAGGTAATGAGAACAAAACAGTGAGTTAGGAGGAAACAGTGCACGTTGAGCACTTAGTGACAGGCACAGAGCATCCTGAGCTATCCCTGGCTCAGAAAACTGCAGCCTGTCAGCTCGCACATGGTTTAATAAAAGAGGAACTAACAAAAATGAACGTTGAACGATTAAAAGACTTTCAAATGCTGCAGGAAGTCAGAGAGGAAGTGGCCCACATTGCTCAGAAAACGAATAAGGAAAGTGCCAGTTTGTTGGCATAGGCAACAAAGAAAGGAAATGGACCAAAATTGTTGAATACACATTGGAAACAGCAGTTCTAAGACGCGTCCAGGGACAGTAGTAGGGACAAAGGGACTGCATGAGATAATATGGGAGATATGTGTTTTCACACACCACACAAAGCATAACATTGATATTATGACAAGGCTTTTCGACGGAAGTCTATTTGAAAGGAGGAACAGCCTCACAGGAACACAGGCAAAAGGAAATTCACCATACGGTACACCGAGTGCTTCTCCCAGCACACTAAGAAAGACTAAGAGGGTCATTCTGAGCCTGGCGGGCGGCGGGAACCGCCAAATGGCCGCTCTGCGGTCAGAAGACCGCGGATGCCATTCTGGCTTTCCCGCTGGGCCGGCGGGCGACCGCCAAAAGAGCGCCCGCCGGCCCAGCGGGAAAGGCCCTGCAACAAGGAAGCCGGCTCCGGATGGAGCCGGCGGAGTTGCAGGGGTGCGATGGGTGCAGTTGCACCCGTCGCGATTTTCACTGTCTGCTAAGCAGACATTGAAAATCTTTATGGGGCCCTGTTAGGGGGCCCCTGCACTGCCCATGCCAGTGACATGGGCAGTGCAGGGGCCCCCAGGGGCCCCACGACACTCGTTCCCGCCATCCTGTTTCTGGCGGTGGAAACCGCCAGAAACAGGCTGGCGGGAAGGGGGTCGGAATCCCCATGGCGGCGCGAGGATTCCCCCAGCCGGGGGAAATCCGGCGGAAAACCGCCGGACCCGGCTGGGCGACAGCGGCTTCACAGCCGTGGTCGGAATACAAAATGAAGCACCGCCAGCCTGTTGGCGGTGCTTCAGCCGGCCTCCACCCTGGCGGTCATAGACCGCCAGGGTCAGAATGAGGCCCTAAGTTCCTGAAATCCGACAGAAAAAATTGTCGTGCCATACTCACAGATCTCATTAATAGAAAACAGACATTTGCGGAGGTAGAAAGAGATAATAATAGGGAATACAGAGAGGAACTTCTGGCCATGGCGCGATCGTAACTGATGGCCCTAGGCCCTGAGATACACCAGATATATGCACGCTACACTAACAGCACGAGTCCCCTGCCAACAGAATCCAGTTGGGACACTTCTTAAATGAGTTTCACAGATGCAGAAGTGCCATCCTGGGGTAACGATAAATTGTCTGAAAAACGGGAATACGCTATATTAAAATTACAGAAATGGAAAGAATTGAAAGAAGGGTTAAAAGCAGCTCAGGTCCTGCAGAGCCTAGAGAAAAATAAGGAAGGGACAGAACAGGTACAGACAAAGATGATGCCTCTGAGAGAAGTACCTTTGTCCTCCTTAGGAGAGAATGGCCATACTCCAACATATATCTATCTAGTTTGGCATAGAGCTGACCTGTTTTCCTTCACCAAAGACTTCCCAAAATTACGCGATGAGCCACACAAATGGTACACAGAATTGAATAGAATAGTGGCAATGGGAGAAATGCTGTGGAAGGATTTGAACATGTTATTCAGTATAATAAAACCACAAGATTTATGGGAGAATTGTAAGAAGGTGGTAGGATGGTCGGCAGAGGAACCAGTGAGGGGAAAAGGGGGGGCACCGGGACAAGAGGTAGAGGCAGCAAGAGACAAGGTGATGAAATACATACGAGAAAAAGTACCAGAGGAAAAGGTTGATTGGTCTCAAATAATACATACAAAACAGGAGAAGAATGAAAGTGTGACAAGTTACTATGACCGCCTTCTACAGGTCTACCAGCAGAGAAGGGGAATGAGGAACCCACTGGTTGAGGCGATGCCTGCGTTTGTGACCAACTTTGTATATGGATTACAGCAGCCTATACAAACTCATTTACAAACGTCTTTTGTGTGTTGGCAACAAGAACCCATTGACAAAGTGTTAGCAGCAGCAAGGTATTGCGCAGACTATCAAACAAATATCCAAAAGGCAGATGATGAGAAATTGAAAAAGGATAAGGTAAAACTAATGGTGGCACAAGAACGATTTTACAATGATAATCAAAGCAGGGGAAGGGGCAGGGGCAGAGGACACGTGAACAATTACCTTTCACGCCCCCGCCAGGTACCACCTGTTCCCACTGTAACCAACAGGGACACTGGAAGGCAGATTGCCTTTTTTTAGCCAGGGGACAAAGAGGTAGAGGTCAGCAGAGACAACAACAGGGCAGTATACAACACGGGACACAACAGTTACTACCCCCACCTTATACTAACAATGCATATGATGCTGCCACTGTAAATTACCCGGCTTGTATGGGGTGGGGTACATATCAAGACATACCACAGGCACCTCAGGGGGGACATGGGTTTCCATATCCACCTCCTGTGGAGACACATTTCATAGGCCCACTACTGTTGGTTGATCAAGAAGGTACATACGTAGATGGAACAGTGCTAAGCAGAACTGTGCCCTTCTTAGTTGACACTTGGGCCACTATGTCAATGCTAAAGGCCTCTGATGTACCCAACGCACCATTATCAGCAACCCAAATAACAGCCATAGGTTTGACAGGACAACCTATGAGTGAATACTTAACACAACCATTGAAATTCAAAGTAGGCCCTATTGCTGTAAATCACCAATTTATTTTTGGGAGATACTGTCCAGTAAATTTGCTAGGAAGGGATCTCCTATGTAAATTACAGTGCACCATCAGCTTCTCACCTGAAGGGATCTTCCTGGAAAGCAAGGAGAATGGGATAGCATTACAGCCTTTCATGGGATGTGACTCCGGAGGCAAGGGACAAGAGCAAAGTCTCCCACAAGAGTTACAAGACTCGGTCCCCAGTGAAGTGTGGGCAAAGGGGCCAAATGATGTGGGAAGAATATTAGATTGTTCCCAGTGCGAGTGACACTGCGCCCTGGAGCCCGTCTACCACAGGTGCCACAATACAAAATAGCCAAAGAGGGAGAGGAGGGGATAGCTCCAGTAATAGAAGAGCTTCTAAAGAAGGGGATACAGCGGGAGGTACGACACAGCCCATGCAACACTCCTATTCTCCCCGTGAAAAAGGCAGCGAAAGGACCAGATGGGTCCCCTGTATACCGATTTACTCAAGATCTTAGGGAACTGAACAAGGCAGTTATACCATCATTCCCTGTGGTTCCCAACCCAGCCAACATCATATCAAACATTCCCAGAACAGCTACGCACTTCACAGTCCTGGATCTCAGAAATGCCTTTTTTTCAGTGCCTCTTCATAGGGAGTCTCAGGGTCTAATCTGCTTTACCTACAAAAATAGAAAGCTAACATATACTTGTCTCCGTCAGGGGTTTGTAGACAGTCCAACATTATTCTCAGACACTTTAAGAGCAGAGTTGGCATCATTGCACTTTGCAGGAGGATCAACTTTGATACAATATATTGATGATTTGTTGCTAGCCTCACCATCACGGGAAGCGTGTGTCCAGGACACCGTGGCCCTACTCTGTCACCTTGCCATAAAAGGTCATAAGGTCTCCCCAAAGAAGTTGCAGTTTTGTCAATCAAAGGTGAAGTACCTAGGGCACAAACTGTCACCAGGGTCCAGGAGATTGTTGCCAGATAGGATAGCAACAATAACTCAGCACCCCAGGCCACAAACACAGAAGGAGGTGAGGGCTTTCCTTGGGGTGGCAGGTTACTGCAGGCATAGGATACCGAATTTCTCCCTGATTTCACGACCACTTTTGAATTTAACACACAAAGATGTGCCAGACAAAGTACCATGGTCAAAAAACGGTGAAGAGGCTTTTCAGAAATTAAAGTTCGCATTGTGCGCGGCACCAGCATTAGGCCTCCCAGATTACACCAAAGATTTCCATTTATTTTGCCATGAAAAAGGTGGTTGCTCCTTAGGGGTTTTGGCACAAAAACACAGCACCTTCTACAACCCGGTGGCTTACTATTCGGCTACCATGGGCCCAGTAGCAGCAGGTCTTCCCCCATGTCTGAGGGCGGTAGCAGCGGCCGCCTTAGCAGTGGAACAATCAGAAAACATTGCCCTGGCTCATACTTTGGTGTTACATGTCCCACACACAATTGACACATTACTAACTACCACTAAGACCCAGCACCTGACAAATGCTCACCTCTCACGCTATGAGTTGACACTATTGACACCACATATAAGGATAAAGAGTTGCACAACATTGAATCCCTCCTGCCTGTTGCCTACCGAAATGGATCACGATGATCCCACCATAGATAATTCTTTCCACGATTGTATTATGGCAGTCGACATACACACACCAAGGTGAGGCCAGATCTCAGAGACACCCCATTCCCTGAGGCCGAGGGTGATTTGTTTGTGGATGGTTCATGCATTAGGGACCCCACTTGGATGCTACAAGCATCCTATGCTGTGGGGACGGCCAAAAGACTACTTGAAGGAGGAAGGCTACCAAAGATTAAAAGTGCCCAGGCAGCAGAATTAGTAGCACTAATCAGAGCATGCAAATTGGCAGCAGGAAAGACAATGAATATTTACACAGACAGCCAATATGCTTTTGGGGTCACTCATGATTTCGGTCAACTGTGGGAAATGAGGGGATTTCTCACTTCAGCAGGCCAACACATACAACATGCTTCATTGATTGTTGCCTTGTTGCAAGCTCTACTACTGCCCAGAAAAGTTGCAATTGTAAAATGTGCAGCCCACACTTCTGCTAAGGACTATGTTTCTGTGGGAAATGCTTTTGTTGACAAAGAGGCACGAAGAATAGCCCTCAGTGGGTGTGAGTATGTAATGGTCCAGGTTAAACCCACCACAATAGCTAAGGAGGAAAGTACATATTTTGATCCAAAATGTGTTCAACAGCAGACTGATGGGTCAGAACTAACAGAGTGGGAAAAGGACAGACGGGGAGGGTGTGTGGGTTGTACCCAACGGTAAAATATGTCTACCATCCATGTTACTGTCCTCTATGGCACGCCTTTTCCATGGCCCCTCACATGTGGGTAGGGATGGAAAGATACGACTGTTTTCACAATGTTGGTTTAATACCAAATTTCGGCAATATGCAGAACATTTATGTAAGAGATGCACGGTTTGTGCACAGTACAACACGGGAAAAGGTACATCAACTGCTTCAGGCCATTTCCCACCGCCACATGGACCCTTTGAAAGCCTCCAAATGGACTTCATTGAGATGCCCCCGGTATACAAGCTAAGATATGTTTTGGTAATAGTTTGTATGTTCAGCAAATGGACTGAGGCATACCCCACCAGGAACTGTGATGCACAAACTGTGGCTAAGTGCCTTTTAAAAGAGTCAATGCCACGTTTTGGGGTACCGATTCTTTTAAGTTCAGACAATGGACCAGGATTCATTTTGCATGTTATTCAGGGCCTTTGCAAAGGGCTGGGAATAACACAAAAGTTGCATTGCGCATACCATCCACCTGCAGCAGGGGCAGTAGAGAGAAAAAATGGGGTGTTGAAAAACAGAATAGGGAAGATATGCGCAGTGACTGAACTATCTTGGATTGATGCATTACCATTAGCGCTCCTCGCTATGAGAAGTACCCCTGATAGAGTCACAAAATTAAGTCCCCATGAGGTGCTATATGGGCGCCCCATGAACATTCCAGGCCACATGTCAGTTGCCCCATTGGCAATAACAGATGATCTTTTGTTACAATATTGCAGGAAGATAACAGAAACGTTACGCTGTCTTCACCGCCAGGTACTGCAGGCCCTGCCAGAAGGAGGAACGCCACCAGAACACGGACTACTGCCTGGCAACAGGGTTTGGGTCAAGGCCCACACTAGATGCCATTGCCTTCAACCACCGTGGAAAGGGCCTTACCAAGTCCTACTGACAACAGGCACAGCGGTCAAGTGTGAGGGTCTCAAATATTGGATCCACAGCTCACACGAGAGCAATTGGACCTGAGGTCATCCAGCCACCACCTGCGGTACCCATAAAGATCACACCTACACCGCAGGGGTACAACCTTCGATGAACAAGCAACACCAGACAACACTGACAGGGCTGCTCGTGCTGCGCTCCTACAGGAGTCAGGAGGTGCAAGCGGGTCCTGCAGTGAGACTACAGGGCTGCTCATGCTGCGCTCCTACAGGAGTCAGGAGACGCAAGCGGGTCCATCAAAGAGTTCTTCATAGACTGCTTGTGCTGCACACCTCAGGAGAGGGATGGGTGCAAGCTGGTCTTACCTGAATATCTACGTATATCACGCAAGTAGTTTCAAGTGCTAGTAACCTCTGACACCACTCTGTGACGTGCCAACAAGAAGATACAGAGAATAAGAGAGTAACAGAGAAGGACTAAACAGTGCAATTTGTGACACCTGAAGTAGAAGAAGAAGAAAGGAGAAAAAGTGGCCTATGGTACTAACTGCCATATGCACCGCTGTTCCAGCAATAATTATCACCATAATTATTATTATATATCAAGAAGAAATACGAATCCCATATCTGGACCAAGAACAGTATATAAATAACAGTGTAAATAAAATAGGGATTACCATTGCGGTGAAACAAGAACAAGGGGAGAACTCTAGTGTGGTAGAAAGGGTGGGGAACAGTACACAGTGGATAAAATATACCAAATGGGAGGAAGATGGGAACAATGACAGGGATAATGCATTTGTGCAAATGGTGAAATTTTATAAGGAATTGGCAAATGTGTCTGATTCCTATATTTGTACACATTTACCCACCTCTGCCCAGGGAAGGCCAGATTACGCCCAGATTCCTCTTCCCCAGTATGCTTCATCTCACATACTAAACAGCATGTTTGCAAAGGAAGTGAATGGGACTATAAAGAGAAGGCCACCTAAAAGGAAGAGGAAGGTTGGAAAAGGGAGATTAAAGCAGGGAAACAGTGGGGGGGGGAGAGAAAGTAAAGGAGGAGGTAGGATGGGTGTGTGGACAACTCGTACCGGAAAAAGGTGAAACAGAGCTGCTGGAAGCATTCAATATAGGAAGAGATAAGGGTTATGTACAGGGGGAGAAGAACATAGATATATCACAAATGTCCCTTTCTATACATAAGGAGAAAAAGGGGTCATGGTGTTTTCGATACCTCAAAGGCAGCATCCCAAGGCCAAATACATTTTATATAGGTGTGTAGGTATGTAGTGTAGGTGTGTAGGTATGTAGGTGTGTCGAATGGTTACACCAGTAATGAAATGCCCTAACATACTCCTCCCCAACCATAATAATAGCAGCGTAAAGGTAGGAGAAAGCACCTGCTCCAAATACTCTGATTTGGATAACATATGGAAGGGCCCAGAAGGTTTGTCAGCTCCAAGAGGAATATACATAGTATGCGGGACATCTGTATATTTTAGACTGCCTGCAGGGTGGCAGGGCTCCTGCTACATGGTGTTCGTACTACCCTGAATGTTGCATATAACAAATTTGACCAATGGAACACAAGGGGCACCCGGAAGGGTACGAAGAAGAAGGGCACCTACTTGGTTGGATAGGTTCATAGCAGTGGAAGGAATATTTGTGATGCCAATAGGGATAGCGCATTCAGAATATCAAATACACAGATTGGCAGTATTGGTAGAAACGTTAGCAAGTTCTACTGCAGCAGCCCTAGGTAACATTACAGAAGAACTTACAGACTTAAGAGCTGTTGTAATACAGAACAGACTTGCATTAGACATCATTTTAGCAAGAGCCGGTGGTGTATGTAACGTGACCCATCAGGAATGCTGTGTTTTTATACCGGACAACAGTGGGAATGTGAGGATGGCAATAGGGAAAATAGAGGAGGTAGAAGAAGGAGCAAGGAAAGTGGCGGACGTGACGGATGTGACAGAAATAAGAGGAATACTAAAGGACATTGCAGCATGGTTCCGTGGTTGGGGATCCTGGCTGATAGAAGTACTGGTGGTGGGAATAGTGGGATTTATAACACTATGGGGGTAATTTTGACCTCAGCGGTCTTTTCACAAGACCGCTGAGGGATCGCCGTGCTGAAGACGGCCAGTGGTGGCGGTTTTCCGCTCGGCGTATTATGACTGCTGGCAGCCCTCCATCCTTTTTCGGACGGAGAGCCGCCAGCAGCCATACTGGCGGGCGGCGGGGAAGTGGAGGTTGCTCCACCTCCACCCCCACGTCAACAGAACACCGCCCACCGAATCACGTCCTGTGATTCGGCGTGGCGATGTTCAGTTGACGGTGTGGTGGCGGCGGAGCAGCCCCCATGGATCCCGTCCCCTCCCGGAGGATTAACGGACCAGGTAAGTTGACCGTCTGTTAGGTGAGGGGGTGGGGGGGTGTTGTGTGTTGTGTGTTGTGTGCGTGCATGGGGGTGTGCATCTGCAGATGTAGAGGTGGTGTGTGAGTGCGTGTATGATTGCGGGGGTGTTGTGTGTTTGGAAATGAGTGCGTGTCTGTCTGTATGTATGTCTGTATGAATGTGTGCGTGTATGTCTGAATGTGGGTGTGTGTGTGTATGACTGTGTGGGTAGCAGTTGCCATGTATGTTGGTGTGTGTGCGTGTATGTGTGTTGGTGGTGCCTGCGTGCATGTCGGGTGTGTATGTGTAATGGAATGTTGGGGGTAGGGGTGGGGAGGGTGTCCGGCCACCTTTGGGGGTGGCAGGGGTGGTGTAGGGGAAGGACTCGGGGTGGGGGAGACCCCATCAGTGCCAGGGAAGGAATTCTGCCATGGATTTAATGGCGGTTCCAAACCCCATGAAATCCATGGCGGTCAGCTGGGTCATGATACCGCCGGCGGTATTGTGACGACCGCCGGGCTGGAGACCCAGGTCTCCAGCCCAGCGGTCGTCTCCGCCCTGGCGGGTGATCGGAGAAGTGGCGGTTACCGCCATGGTCATAATTCCAAAATTTTTACTGCCAGCCTGTTGGCGGTAAGACCGCCGCTTCTCCGCCGACCGCCAGTGTTGTAATGACCCCCTATGTGTGTTGATAAGGGTGTGCCCTTCCAGTCTGAACATGTTAATGAAGAAAATGTGTCATAAGGACACTGAGCACCATCGTAAGAGAAGGCATGAGGATGAGGCCAGGGAAGATGATGCTATTGAAATGACACCTGTCCATCAGGATGATTAAACTGTCAATGAGTGTTTTCATTGGGTATCAGAGGGCGGAATGTGGAATCCCGTTCTCCTGGATCCATTTGGACCTAGTAGACCCTGTGATACACAATGAAAATACAGGCCTGTTTCTGTTGAACACATTACAATGTTGAATTAACTAGGCCTTGAATAAATGTCTATTGTGCTTTAAACGCATTATGTTGCAAGGCTTGCTAAACTGACGGCCATCACAAGACACCACTGCATGCTAGCTTGCGAAATCCTCACTGCTAAAAGTACTAACGTATGCACTTATGGTTCCTCTTTCTCCACATATAGATGTATCACAAGACATTTGATTCAGAGGACATTGTGCAAGCTTCTTGTCCATGATTCTAACCCTTAAATGGAGCATCACGTGTGCTATATAGAAAAAAGTTAATCATACGACAATATCAAGAACCAATGAAATGTGTTAATGTGTCTGGGGTTTAATGGTATAAAAGATCATGCATTATTTCCTTGTGCAGACTGTTCGAGCTGGATTTTGCCCGCTCAGTCTCCATGTACATGTATTTCTTATTATGTCTTATTAGTTCTTATTAAAAGTAATCTAAGGAAGAGAGGCTGGTCTCGGTTTGTTTCCTGAATTGTCTGGATCTGAAATACTCCAAATTGGCTTCGACAAAATCAGCTATTACATGATCGCCCGCCACCTTATGTGGTAAGCGACAATGTCCCGAGCACTAGTGCAGATCCTGGGAACCAGACACAGGAGAAGGGAGTTACTGATAAAGAACAGACTAGTGATACTGGTTCGATACAGAATAGTGGCAGTGTACCCACTGCGCCAGACATGCAGATACAGTTGCAACCTCCACCACAGATACGGAGAATCTATCCAGACGTCCCAGTGCTAGAAACTACTACAAATCTGATAGTGCCGCCAGACCCGATATATACAAAATCGAGGCTAGTGCAGATTGAGCCAACTCCACAATTGCTGCCCCAGCCACAGCCACAACTGATACCAGGATTTAACCCAGTTGCAGGACCTCCATTAATGCCTGCTCCGGCTTCACTGGATCAGACCTTTGGAGTCGCTGCTCCACGAGGCTTGGGACCAGGTCAGACACCAGCTGCCATATCATTGCCAATTACTGTTGGTCCGCCGGTGCCATTATATGCACAAGGTAAGCCTGGTATGTGTGATCAGGGAGTAATGACCAAGATGTAATAAGAGGAGGGTCCCCAGTTAATGGCCCCAGGAGAGCAAGCGGTTAAAAAACCGAGGTCTTTGTTAGACCTTAGCCCAGTTGAAGCACCATTGAAGGCAATGAGACAGGCAGGACTAGGAGTGTTAACCCCACAAACGATAAGTACGAATGCTTCACAGTCGCAAATGATGCATGCAGGGAACATTTCACTGCAAGGTTTTACGGTACAACAGTTGAATGAGTGGTTAGAGAAGACCTATTCTTTACAGAAGACTACAGTAACTACAGTAGAACCGGAAAGGTTGGGGAAAGATGAGTACCTGAAATTTGTGAGACTGGGTGTGGAAGCTGCTGAACTAGTGGACGGAACAATGGGGGTAAACAGATTAGAGTCATACACCGAAGCAGAATTGAGATATTTGTGTCCTAAGATCACTAAAGAAGTAGGTAAGGTACATCAGAAATTAGCGAACCTGGCAGACAAATACAATATTGATATTGAGAATACTAAACATTTGAAAAGAAGTTACAGGTTAGATTTTGATTCAAAAGACTTCGAGCATATGAGATCTGCCGGAAAGAAAGCGCATTTAAAGGAAATACTGCAAAGTGCGCAAATCTGGGGAGCGTTAGAAAAGTGGGAAGGCAGATGGGCAAAGAAAAGAGACAAGGAGAAAGGTGACAGTCTGGGATCGAGTAAAGCAAAAACTACACCAGATACGGAATCAGTAAAGATGCTGCCAATGAGAGAAACAGCTGATGGGGTTCTAATTCATGTACCGTGGTCCAGGGGAGACATCTTATCTTTCACAAATGATTATCCCAGGTTGAGGGAGAAACCGATTGAGTGGTACCAACAAACAGATAGGATTGTGAAAATTTCCGAAGTGTCTCTGGGAAGATTGGAATACCTTGTTTGAGATCATTATTCCGCCCGACTTCTGGCTTGAGTGCAAGAGAGGGGTAGACTGGCCGACACAGGAGCCGGCAAGGGATAAGGTGACCGGAGCACCCTCTGAGGAGGTGATGAAGTACTATCATAAAGTGATTGAGTTTTTGAAGCAGAAGGTGTCACCGAAAGTGACTGATTGGCAGACAATTGACCGGACCTCACAGGAGGTTAAAGAATCAATACATGCTTAATATGAGAGATTGTTGAAAGCATTCAAACATAACAGTGGTACTGAGACCATTGAGCCGAAAGACATGAACCATCTCGTGTTCAGATTTGTTGAAGGGCTGAGACCAGAGGTTAGCCAGATGATTAAGAATCATTTGATCTGTTGGCAAGTGAAGCCGATTGATGAGGTGTTGCAGTATGCAAAATACTGTAGTGATGAGATCGAGCTGAAGCAGAGAAAACTTAAGGAGGTGGTGCAGGAAGGTGTCGTTCAACAAAGCACTAATGTCGGTACATTGCAAAATAAGAGAGGTCCAAAATTGAGAAATCAAAACCCGAACTTCCAAAATAACATGGTTCAGGTGCAAGGGCTACAGCCTATGCAGCAAATGCAAATGCTGCATGTTCAGCCAGCGCAAATGCAGCAAGTACAACAGAAGGTTCCCATGGTACCTAGACAGCAAATGCAACTACCATTAGCTCCAATGGGACAGCAGCAGGTGATGCTTCCTCAGCAGGTCACAGGTCAAGTGATGAGCCAAAATAATACAGTACAGCAATTCCCATTGCTTGGTGAAGATGGAATGAATGAGGATTGGTCGGATGACAGTTCAGACAGTGAAGAGTCCAGACTTGCAGCATCCCTAGAAGTAGATCAGAGGGGACCCTATGTAGAGGGAAAGGTAAAGGGTCATAAGGTTTAATTCCTGGTTGATACCGGAGCTACACGCTCCACAGTCAGAAGTGCAGAAGTTCCAAAATTACCACTTTCAGGGCGTACTATAAGAGTGGTCGGAGTAGCAAACCAGTACTTGACAAATCCAATTACAGATCCAGTGCAAGTTGAGATCGGCAACTTCCAGGGACTGCAAAAGTTTGTAGTCTGCGATTCAAGTCCGGTATCAGTACTGGGAAGAGACTTACTGTGCAAGACGAAATGCTCGATTACATGTTCCAATGATGGAATTGAGGTGCAGACAAACAGTGATGATGAAGGGGAGGATGGTCAGTTCTCAGAGTCGGAAGCAGAATCCGCAAATGAAGATTACCCTTTGATAACATTATTCCCGATGCTCACAGTGACTGATTTACCGGCTGAATTACAGGGAACAGTGAAAGAGAAAGTGTGGGACTGATAAAAGGAGTGGAACCAGTTAAAGTACAAGTAAAGTCAAACGCAGTGTTTCCCCAGGTACCGCAGTACCATATGGCACAAGATGTCCTTATTCAGGTGTCGCAAATAATTGCAGACTTTGTAAAAGAGGGAGTCCTGAAGGAGGTATTGAGCAGCCCATGTAATTCACCAATAATGGGTTTGAAAAAGCCTTGTGGGAAGGTTCGAATTGTGCAGGACTTGAGAAAAATAAACAAGATTGTGGTGAAGTGTTGCCCTATAGTGCCAAAACCAGCAGTGATCATGTTTCAGGTTCCGTGCGATGCTGAATGGTTCACCGTTGTAGATTTGTCACAAGCCTTCTTTTCGGTGCCTCTTCATGAGGACAGACAGTTTTTATTCAGTTTCAAATTCCTGGACAAGATGTACAGTTGTTGCAGAATTCCTCAAGGGATTTCTGAGTCACCGTCCATCTTCAATCAGATATTGAAAAAGGATTTAGAATCCTTAGAACTGCCTTTCAATTCGACCCTAGTACAGTACATTGACGACTTACTGATTGCGTCCAGGACAAAAGATTACTAAATATGACACAATTGCCTTATTGAATCATTTGGGAAAGAATGGACATAAAGTGTCGCCAAAGAAGGTGCAATACTGTCAGAAAGAGGTGAAATACTTAGGACACTTGATTGAGAGAGGGTCCAGGAGAATATCGAAGGAAAGGGTGACAGCCATTTTGCAAATGAACCCCCCGACAACAAAGAGGGATGTCAGGATGTTTTTGGGAATGGTGGGCTACTGTCGTCAGTGGATACCCAACTTCTCAATTATCTCAAAACCATTGATAACGCTGACAGGCAAAGAGATTAAGGATGAACCATACACCATAACCTTATCCAAAGAGGAGCTTGAGTCATTCATGGAATTGAGAGAGTGCATGTGCAGGGCACCAGCTTTGGGTATGCCTGATTACACGAAACCTTTTCTACTGTTTTGTCATGAACGTGATGCTTGTTCTTTGTCTGTCTTAACACAGGTCCATGGAGGTGCAAACCGCCCTGTAGCATGTTTTTCAGCTACCTTGGACCCCGTCACAGCAGCTTTACCGGGTTGTTTGCGTGCAGTTGCAGCAGTTGGTCAAAGCCTCACGCAGTGTGAAGGCATAGTGATGGGTCATCCCTTGACAGTAATGGTTCCACATTCAGTTGAAATTCTGTTAACTCGAACCAAAACCCAGGAAATGACAAATGCCTGACTTACCAGATATGAGACAATCATTTTGGGGTTGCCTAATGTCTCACTGAAGCGATGTACTGTTTTAAACCCGGCAACTGTACTTCCTGTTGAAAGTACCAAGATTAATAATGAAGAGGAAGTGGAGCATGACTGTCTTGAGGTAACAGAACTATGTACCAAGCCCCGACCTGATATTAAAGATAAGCAGTTAAAAGAAAATGACTGCATTATGTTTGTTGATGGATCCTGTTTGAGAGACTCAGTCGGAATGCTGAGAGCTGGTTACGCTGTGTGTACCATAGCTGGTATCATTGAAGCTTCCTGGCTTGAGAGAGTGTATTCCGCACAAGTGGAAGAATTAATTGCCCTTACTAAGGCATGCCACGCAGCTGAAAATCTGAGAGTCACTATCCATACTGACAGCAGATACAGATTTGGAATTGTACATGATTTTGACCAATTGTGGTCACAGAGAGGTTTCATGACTTCTTCTGGTTCTCCTGTGAAAAATGGTGAACAAATTAAGGATTTGTTACATGCAATTCAGTTACCTCTTGAAATTGCCATGGTGAAATGCAATGATCATGTTAAGTCACAAGACTTTGGGGGTCAAACCGCCCAAACACCGCACCGCGGTCAAATGACCGCGGCGGTGATTCCAACTTTCCCGCTGGGCCGGCGGGCAATCTCAAGAAGATCGCCCGCCGGGCCAGCGGGAAAGCCCCTGCAAAGAGGAAGCCGGCTACGACTGGAGCCAGCGGATTTGCAGGGGTGCGACGGGTGCAGTGGCACCTGTCGCGATTTTCAGTGTCTGCAAAGCAGACACTGAAAATCATTATGGGGCCCTGTTAGGGGGCCCCTGCACTGCCCATGCAGCGCCGCCATGGAGGATTCCCTGGCCTGGGGTAAACCGGCGGGAAACCGCCGGTTCCCCTTTTCTGACAGCGGCTTTACCGCCGCGGTCAGAATGGCCCAGGAAGCACCGCCAGCCTGTTGGCGGTGCTTCCGTGGTCGTTGACCCTGGCGGTCGGTGACCGCCAGGGTCAGAATGACCCCCTTTGTGTCCATTGGAAACGGCTATGCAGATCAAGTCGCAAGATTTTGTGCATTGAACTGTATATCGTTCAAGGATCAGTGGGCATTGTTACCGCAAACAGAAAATTACACATGTTTGAACCTTGCATTAAGGGTGGTTGATACACTAGATGAGCTAAAAACACTACAGGGTCGTTCTAGCAAAGAGGAAAAACGCTCCTGGCAGAGAATACAATGCGTACAAAGAGCTGATGACTTGTGGGTCTCAGAGGAAGGGATACTGGGTTTGCCAAACAATCTTCTATCACAATTTGCGAGGCTTTACCATGGACAGGCACATCTTGGGAGAGATGCAATGATCAGGTCATTCAAGATTGACTGGTTTAACCCAAAATTCAGACATGCCGCAGAGGTTACTTGTCACAGGTGCATCATCTGTCAACAGATGAATGCCGGAAAAGGTACTGTGGTAACTCTGAGCCACATAGGGAGAGCTGGCGGTCCATTTAGCAAGATGCAAATGGATTTCATCGAGATGCCTGTTTGTGCAGGATTGAAATACGTGTTGGTGATTGTGTGTGTTTTCAGCCACTGGATTGAATCTTACCCTACACGTAGAAATGACAGCCTCAAAGTTGCAAAGTCGCTGCTTAGAGAACTAATACCAAGGTTCGGGTTTCCGGTCTCTATAGAATCAGATAGGGGCAGACACTTCGACAATGAGGTGATTAAGCTCTTGTGTGCCGCATTAGACATTGAACAGAAGCTGCATTGTAGCTACCGCCCTGAAGCATCAGGACTCGTAGAACAAATGAATGGTACCTTGAAGTCGAAAATGGCGAAGATGTGCGCAGCTACCAATATGAAATGGCCAGATGCATTGCCCTTAGTGCTGATGTCGATGAGGAACACCCCTGATAAGAAACAGGACTATCACCCCACGAGATCCTTATGGGTAGAGCTATGAGGCTGCCCGCAGTACCTGCAAATGCTCTTGTGAATATCACGGATGATATGGTGTTGGACTACTGCAAAAGTTTGGCTGATGTGGTTCGCTCTTTCTCTCACCAGGTGGAAGCTAACACATTGCCACCGATCAGTGATCCAAGTCATACTCTGCAAGCCGGTGACTGGGTGGTTGTCAAGAAGCACGTGAGAAAGTCGTGTTTGGAGCTGCACTGGAAGGGGCCATATCAAGTAATACTGACAACAACCACTGCTGTGAAATGTGCAGGCGTTCCAAACTGGATACATGACAGTCACACAAAGAAGGTAACGTGTCCAACTGATGAGGAACTTGAAGTTTCTGACTCAACAGTTCCAGAGAGGGAAGTCTCAGGGCCTGAAAATAGCCAAGAGGGAACTGAGATTGCAGGAGAGACCACTGAGAACAGCCTAGTCCCTCAAACAGTGAATGAGTTTGAGAGAGGTGACAATGTGCCTATCTCAGTAGAGGCAGCAGGAGAACTAAATATCATCTCATGCGTGAAGGCGGGGACCACCCCGAGATTGCGCGGGCTTTTACTCAATATTCACACCACCGTAATCTGAGTATATGCTATATAGTGTAGAACTTGTTTTACAAGGGTAAGAGCAGCCGTTCCATAACTCTCAACGCCTCATACCTGGTCTTATTTTAAAAAAAAAGAGAAAAGCTTCAGATATCAATTATAGCTAAACAAATGTACCCCAGAAACACGCAGTTTTTCATGGAGGCCTTTAATGATGCTACAGCAAAATCCCACGGCTACTTACTGGTGGATTTAAAACCCAACACTCTAGAAGATTACAGACTGCGTGCAGGTATACTACCACCTGGCTTCCCAGTCGCCTACACGCCTAAAACAGGGCCCAAAGCCTATATAAAGAACAAGTAAAAAGACTTTTATAACATTTACACTCTAAACCTTGTAATATAAGGTCCCCACAATGTCTGCGAGGCTGCGGCGTAATTTAGGCCTCCTAAAAATGCTGATCACAGCCAGCCCCTCGAAAAGAAAGGCCATCCTTTGCTCTACCTCAGACGATTTAGTGGCAGCCATTTCAGAAATAGCCCTAAACACCCTAAAAGGTAATGTCCCGATATCAACGAGCCAGTTCCACGTTCTGAAGAAGAAGCGCCACATTATTAAGAAGCTCAGCAATAAGAGGGCGTCGCTCCTTTCTAAAAGAAAACTGGTCAAACAGTCTGGTGGTAATAGGGTCGCTGCTAGGTATAGCTATACCCCTAATCACAGGGCTACTATCGAGGCCCTGATGGAGCACGCCCACAAAATGTACCTTGTACCCCGGCAACAGCTGGAACATCTGAGCCCTTCTACCACTGATGTCTGGGACATACGCAAAAACAAAACGCAGCATCTCGACGCTGAAATCAAAGCCATTCTGAACCGGACCAATTTAAAACCTCATGACAAAGCGGGGCTTTACTCAGGAGCCCTTCAAAACTTTTTACAGTATTACAAGCAACTGTCCTCTGAAAAAAAAAAACTTACTCTGTATACCAAGGATGCTAAACAGCAGCCAGTACCATCTGTGGCGCCTCAAGACCTAGGTCCCTCACCCGCCCCGCATGCCTTTGTCGTAGACCTTTTAAAAAATATAAGTCAGAAGTATAGAGGGGCTGCTCAAATGTTGCTCAGTAAAATGACTGCTACTAAAGATTTGACCTCGTGGAACGACTGGGGTGAATTCGTTTACAAGGGTCAGCTGGTTGCTGGTTCCCACATGTATGATCTGGTCAGGGGTCTCACACCCTATCAACACAAGATGCTCCTAGAGGTAGGGAGCAGTTCCTAAGTGCCGCTGCGGAACCAACATTCCCTCAACGATTATCGGTAACGCAGAGAATCGTCGTAAGCTTGAAAGTTTAAAAGATCCGACCCCTGCTGTTTTTACAAGGAGCCCCGCCATATCGACGTCGCCTTTCTTTCCACAACTAACACCATCTAGGAGCATCGTTCCTCTACTTCTGGGGCCTAAAAAGAGACTGCTCAAAATGAACACCTGGCTACCGCTCTAATGTGATCCCGAAATTTGCACCCATGTACAGTTTTTGTTAAAAGTTTTGCGTGTCGAAAATTTTTCCTTCATTTTATTTGTTTACCCTTGTAAATGTTTGTGCTGAAAAAGGTTTGTAAGAAACACTTTTAAATTTTCAACAGTAGTCCAACATCTTTTTTTTTAAAAAAAAAATGGTTTGAAAATGTGCGCCGTGTGAATAAAAAAATGCCTAGGCTGAAATCATGTTTAAGATGTTTTTTTTATTTTAGACACTCATCAGTACAAATAGCGGCTTTACAATGCCTTACACTTTTGACAAAGACCATATTCTGTTTTAACAACGCTCGACATTGTCCTGGAGTTTTCATTCACATATATTATAACAACACCGTTGTTGTTTACTAGATCGGCCGAGTACAGATTTAAAAAATGTCTAAACGTCATACCTTCAGACATTTTACTAAATAATATATACAATGTTCCCCGCATGTGATGGCTAAAGGATCCTGCACACATAGGGGGTCATTACAACATTGGCGGTAAAAGCCGCTTACTGCCATGCAGAAGACCGCCAACACACCGCCGTGGAATTCCGCCACAGCTATTATGACCCACATCTCGAAATCCGCCAAAATTCAAACACCCACACAAGTCCGCCACACCAAAGGTCAGTGATAAACTGGCGAAAAAAAACCTCCACCGTCACGCCAATAGAAATACGCCCACGCTATCACGACCCACGAATCCACGCGGTGGTCTTTCAACCGCGGTATTCCATTGGCGGTACACACCGTTGCGCTCAAAATACACACACTTCTACAAAACACCGCCACATTGGACAATTCCAAATACACACATCTGATACACATACACACACCACTCCCACACACCCATTACAATATAAAACACACACCCACATTACCCACAAACCCCTACGACCACTCTTACAGAGAGAAGGCCAGAGAGAGACACCACCATAAACAAACTAGCAGCCACAGGCACTCAATACCATCACCCACACAAGTTCCACGCACAAAACACCACACACCACTACATATCACCACACTTATCACCACACACACCACCCCACACATCACCTACACCACCCAATGGCACGGCAAAGACACCCCAGGTTCTCGGAGGAGGAGGTCAGGGTCATGGTGGAGGAAATCGTCCGGGTAGAGCAACAGCTATTTGGAGCACAGGTGCAGCACACCTCAATTGCAAGGAAGATGGAGCTATGGCGAAGAATAGTCGACAGGGTCAACGCAGTGGGCCAACACCCAAGAAATCGGGACAACATCAGGAAGAGGTGGAACGACCTACGGGGAAAGGTGCGTTCCGTGGTCTCCAGACACCACCTGGTGGTTCAGCGGACTGGCGGCGGACCCCCACCTCCTCACCCACAACTAACAACATGGGAGGAGCAGGTCTTGGTGATTCTGCATCCTGAGGACCTCGCAGGAGTCGGTGGAGGAATTCACTCTGGTAAGTCAAACCTTTAACTACCATAACTCCTCACAAATGTACCAATTTCACAAACCACACATCCCAACACCAAGCCCTGCATGCAACACCAACGCATGGACACCCATCACTAAAGCATGCCCACTTCACATACCCATACACCCTAAACCATCATCACACAAGCCCCCACACAGGAATGCATGCACTGGGGTACACGGTCACCCACCCATTGCACACCATGACACACACAGATGCAATAATCATGCTTTTCCACCCCTGTAGGACCTCTACCCAACGTCACCAGACAGGAGGGTCCAGACATCTCCACCCCACCCACAGAAGAGGCCCAAAGTGATGACAGCAGCTCTGTCCAACTGGATCTAGATGACCATCCCGGACCATTGTGGGCCTCGGGACAGTCGGTTCCCCTCACACAGGCACAGGCCACCACAGACCTTCCACCCTCTGGTAACACCAGCACAGCACCCACCCAGCGGGCCCATACCTCCATCTCCAGGACATGTCAATCAGCTGTGTGTCCACCACTACAGGGAACCCAGGATAACCCATCACCCCAACAACAACAGGGACCTGGAGGCAGTGGTAGTGGGCACACGGTCCAGGGGACGGAGGCCCAGGAACACAGGGGAACTGGGAGGGCTGCTGTGCGACAGGGGGCGGACAGGCCAAGGGAACCCACTCTCCCATGAGGCCCTCTCCTCCATCATGGGAGCATACCACCACTCCCAGGAGACGATGGCAATGGTCCTGGCCAAGTTTCAGGAGACCAAGCGCATGCAGGAGGAACAGTATTTGGGGTTCAGGGAGGAACTCAGAACCATCAGCTCCGCCCTGGGTACCATCGTAGGGGTGCTGAAGGAAATACACCAGGATGGACACTGTGGCACTCCACTCCACTGCCCCAGCTCCACTTCCTATGCCCATATGGGCAATGCACCTATGAGACAAATAGACTGGACTCTTCCATGGACACTCCTCCGCCATCACCCCTCACCATTTAACTTCCCCCTCCAATATTTTGTATGTAAATAAACACACCTAAAGCACCAAAAGATCTGGAGTCTGTCAGTGATTTTGAAATAGTGTATTTGCAATTACAGTGACACAATTTCCAGGAAATAGTAATGTCAACATACCTATGTCACACAGCTCTAGTCCATGAGGAATCTAAGCAGATGACACACGTTGGGACCCACACCTGTGAAACCGTAAGGGAAAGTGACAACTCAGTGACCATACACTGGGTGAAATCGACAGACAGGATAGAGGTAGAAGTGTAAAAGTGTAAAAGTACTTGTAGTAGGCAGGAATGTATTCTCACCTGTGTTTCACTGGAAATATTGCTGGATGACTGAGTCCCTGTTGTCAATGTCTACTACCTCTGCTTCCTCCTCATCACTGTTCACAGGCTCCACAGCTGCCACAACACCGCCATCTGTAACATCCTCCTGCAGAAAAGGCACCTGTCATCGCAAAGCCAAGTTATGAAGCATACAGCAGGCCACGATGATCTGGCACATCTTCTTTGGTGAGTATAATAGGGATCCACCTGTCATATGGAGGCACCTAAACCTGGCCTTCCGGAGGCCGAAGGTGCGTTCGATCACCCTCCTAGTCTGCCCATGGGCCTCATTGTAGCGTTCCTCTGCCCTGGTGCTGGGATTCCTCACTGGGGTCAGTAGCCATGACAGGTTGGGGTAACAAGAGTCACCTAATAGCAACACCCAGTGCCTCTGTAGTTGACCCATCACATAAGGGATGCTGCTATTCCGCATGATGTAGGCGTCATGCACTGAGCCAGGGAACATGGCATTCACATGGGAGATGTACTGGTCTGACAAACATACCATCTGTACATTCATCAAATGATAACTCTGCTGGTTCCTGTACACCTGTTCACTCCTGTGGGGGGGGACCAAAGCCACATGGGTCCCATAAATGGCACCTATGATGTTGGGGATATGTCCAAGGGCATAGAAGTCACCTTTCACTGTAGGCAAGTCCTCCACCTGAGTGAAAATGATGTAGCTCCGCATGTGGTTCAGCAGGGCAGAAAACACTCTGGACAACACGTTGGAAAACATAGGCTGGGACATCCCTGATGCCATGGCCACAGTTGTTTGAAAAGACCCACTTGCAAGGAAATGGAGCACTGATAGCACCTGCACTTGAGGGGGGATTCCTGTGGGATGGCGGATTGCTGACATCAGGTCTGGCTCTAACTGGGTACACAGTTCCTGGATTGTGGCACGGTCAAACCTGTAGGTGATGGTCAAATTTCTTTCCTCCATTGTCGACAGGTCCACCAGCAGGCAGTACACCGGAGGATTCTGCCATCTCCTCACATGTCCCAGCGGACGGTGCCTATGAAGGACAACAGCGAGCACAGAGTCAAACAACTCAGAGGTATGTACCCACAGTCTACACAGAACACGGTTCATACACAAAATCTGGCCTGTATGTGGGTTGAGAGTAGGCGTAGGTATGTGTGATGCAGTTGGTAATTAGGCCATGTGGGCCCCTGAAATGGGGGCTGCCTGACCTCTAAAGCGGGACAATGGGATGTGAGGTAACTGCGCTGGCTTTGTACACCGTCGCGGTAGGCGGTCGAAGACCGCGGCGCAATGCTGCATTGGTTAACATTGGACCCTATGGATCCCAGGAGCCAATGACGATGTACGCCGCCGGTGATGGTACGCACCGCTGCGGACGTGACCGCCATTTTCTATCTGTTGAATCACTCAATAATTAATCTTCGACAGGAAAGGACCTACACTGCAAGTGCTGCTGTGACCTCACTCTGGAAGAGACAATGGCTCGTGCGTCTGGGGAAAGGCCCCTGCCTTCACATCGGAGGAGTTGGAGAAGCTTGTCGACGGGGTCCTCCCCCAGTACACGCTACTCTACGGTCCTCAAGACCAACAGGTAAGTACGCAGGGAGCATGTTGTATGGGCTATGCCTGTGTGGAGAGGGCTGGTTGTAAGAAGGAAGGGGGCAGAGTTCTGCGTGCCACATGGCAAAGGTAGGGATAGGGGCCACTCACTTTGAGGGTGCAGTTGTTAATAACTTCTCTTCTTCCCCTGTACATTTCATGTAGGTCAGGGCCCACCAGAAGAAGGATATTTGGCGTGCCATCGCCAAGGACCTCCGGACCCTGGGGGTCCACCACAGACGGAGCACCCACTGCCGGAAGAGATGGAAGGACATTCGCCGCTGGAGCCAGAAGATGGCGGAGGCTCAGCTGGGGATGGCCTCCCAACGTGGGAGGGGTGCCCGTCGAACCATGACCCCTCTGATGTTCCGGATCCTGGCGGTGGCCTATCCTGAGTTGGATGGGCACTTGAGGGTATCACAGCAGACACAAGGGGGAGAGTACACTCTCATTCTGCTGACTTTGCGTGCAGTGGAGGGGTCTGGGGTCTGGGTGGGGGAGGAGGGCTGTGGGTTTCCCTAGGCCAGGGCGAGTTCCGTAGGCTAGGCCTCTTCGTAAGGCATGGCACTGTGGCCCCCCACCCCACCTCTGTAGAGTGCCAAGTACAGCTATTCATGCACCTGTGTCATCTATGTGTGCAGATGTCATCCATAGCCCTGTAGGCCATTTCCCAGGAATTGCACTGTAGAGCCCAATAGCGCGACGTAGTGCAGGGGGCTGCTGTGTCTGTCTTGTCCGCCAACGGTAGCGGTAAGCCATGCACTCAACCTGTCTTTCTTCTGTTTCCCCCCCCCCTATTTTTGCGGTCTCCCTGTTCTTGTGTGCATTAGCATCATCAGGCGGAGGCTCAGTTGCACCGGAGCATGAGGGAGCTGCATCCCACATGGGCATGGAGGCCCACACTACGGACTCTGAATACACCAATGGGACGCAGGGCGAGGGGAGCACCATGGCGGTCACAGGATCTGCAACCAGCGACACTGACTCGTCCTCCGATGGGAGCTCCCTTGTGGTGGCGGCAACATCTGTGCCACCCATTTCAACAGGTACAGCGGCCACCCCCCCTACCAGGACCACCCTTCCAGCAGCCCCTCAGCCTTCGCCCCGTGCCCGCTCACCCAGGAGGGTGGGCATCACCTACGCCCCAGGCACCTCAGCCCCTGCCCCTGTCACCTCTGCTGCCCTCAGTGAGGAGGCCATTGACCTCCTCAGGTCACTCACTGTTGGGCAGACTACCATTTTGAATGCCATCCAGGGTGTAGAAAGGGAGTTGCAACACACAAATGTATTCCTGGAGGGCATTCATTCTGGTCAGGTTGCCCTTCATTGAACCGTTCAGACTCTGGCCTCAGCACTGATGGCAGCCATTGTCCCTGTGTCTAGCCTCCCCCCTCCAACTTCCTCCACCTAGACCCAGTCCCCTGTACCTCTGCCTATCCCAAGCACACCATCAGACCAGCCTGCACACACCTCAACACACAAGGGAAGCTCAGGCAAACATAAGCACCACACATCCCACAGGCACTCATGCAAGCATCACACACATACAGACACACCAACATCCACTGCCTCCACTGTGTCCCCCTCCTCGTTGTCTCCCTCCTCCCTCCCAGTCTCGTCTACACTCACACGTGCATGCACTACCACTACAGCCACTACGTCCCTCTCCAGCACACCCACCACCACACCCCGCTCACGTGCACTCACCACCCCCACTACCATTCACACGTCCCCTGTGTCCTCTCCCAGTGTGTCTGTGACGCCCCCTCCGAAGATACTCAAACGCAGGCACACACACACCCAACAGTCATCCACCTCACGACAGCCTCCAGTGCGTGCACCTGCACCCAAATCCACAAAAGTTACACCTCCTACAACCACCACCTCATCCTCCACTCCCAAACCCCCTCCAGCTACCCGTCCCAGTGTCTCCCAAAAACTTTTCATGTCCACCCTTAACCTATTTCCCACCACCCCGTCCAACTCATAGGTCCCGTACTAGCACCTCAGCCACAAAATCACCGGTACCAGTGGTGCCTGTTGTCACAGGTATGTGGAGTGCACCGGCCACCAGGCCAGCCAGTGTATCACGGAGCCAGAGCACAGCCAGTCCCCCCCCTGTGAAGCACCAGAAGTTGGCCAGTGCCCGGCGGGAGAGGGGGAAGACTCCAGCCACCCAAGCCGCTCACAGGGGTCCCGGGGGGAGTGTGGACTCAGCTGTGACTCCTCCCAAGGTGGGGAAGGGGCAGAAGAAACCTGCAAAGTCTGGGTGGACCAGCACAGCGGAGAAGACTGCCATCATCCCCGCTGCCCAGGAGGCCACTGCCAGCCCCATCGTCGCTGTCCCGGAGGACCCCGGCAGCCACAGCCCAGCTGCCCAGGAGGGCCCCGCCAGCCACAGCCCAGCTGGGCAATGAAGGACCGCCAGCCCCAGCCCAGCTGGGCAATGAAGGACCGCCAAGTCAAGCACCGCTGAACAGGGCAAGGACCGCTGAACAGGGCAAGGACCGCCAAATCAAGCACCGCTGAATAGGGCAAGCACCGCTGAACAGGGCAAGGACCACCAAATCAAGCACCGCTGAACAGGGCAAGCACCGCTGAACAGGGCAAGGACCGCCAAATCAAGCACCGCTGAACAGGGGAAGCACCGCTGAACAGGGCAAGGACCGCCAAATCAAGCACCACTGAACAGGGCAGGCATCGCTGAACAGGGCAAGGACCGCCAAATCAAGCACCGCTAGCCCATGAGCAGCAGGGGCAGTGACGCAACAGGGACCGTCACAGGGTGAGTGATGCACTCTGGGCACCAGTCCCCCTCCAGAACCAGTGGAGACATGCATCCACTCTGTCTGTCCTGCACAGGATGAAGCACTCTGGGCGCCAGTCCCCCTCCAGAACCAGTGGAGACTTGCATCAACTCCGTCTGTCCTGCACAGGATGAAGTACTCTGGGCGCCAGTCCCCCTCCAGAACCAGTGGAGACTTGCATCCACTCCGTCTGTCCTGCACAGGATGAGGCACTCTGTGTGCCAGTCCCCCTCCAGAACCAGTGGAGACATGCATCCACTCCGTCTGCCCTGCACAGGATGAAGCACTCTGCGTGCCAGTCTCCCTCCAGAACCAGTGGAGACTTGCATCCACTCCGTCTGTCCTGCACAGGATGAAGCACTCTGGGCACCAGTCCCCCTCCAGAACCAGTGGAGACATGCATCCACTCCGTCTGTCCTGCACAGGATGAAGCACTCAGGGCACCAGTCCCCCTCCAGAACCAGTGGAGGCTTGTATCCACTCCGTCTGTCCTGCACAGAATGAAGCACTCTGGGCACCAGTCCCCCTCCAGAACCAGTGGAGACGTGCATCCACTCCGTCTGTCCTGCACAGGATGAAGCACTCTGGGCACCAGTCCCCCTCCAGAACCAGTGAAGACATGCATCCACTCCGTCTGTCCTGCACAGGATAAAGCACTCTGGGCACCAGTCCCCCTCCAGAACCAGTGGAGACTTGCATCCACTCCGTCTGTCCTGCACAGGATGAAGCACTCTGGGCACAAAGCCCCCTCCAGAACCAGTGGAGACTGTTATCCACTTGAGAGACTGTGGCTTTGCACTCCCCAGGATAAAGCAGTGGGCAAACCACCCACTGTAGGGACTTGAGAGACTGTGGCTTTGCACTCCCCAGGATGGTACAGTGGGCAACCCACCCACTGTAGAGACTTGAGAGACTGTGGCTTTGCACTCCCCAGGATGGTACAGTGGGCAATCCACCCACTGTAGAGACTTGAGAGACTGTGGCTTTGCACTTTCCAGGATAAAGCAGTGGGCAAACCACCCACTGGAGAGACTTGAGAGACTGTGGCTTTGCACTCCCCAGTATAGAGCAGTGGGCAACCCACCCACTGTAGAGACTTGAGAGACTGTGGCTTTGCACTCCCCAGGATGGTACAGTGGGCAAACCACCCAATGGAGAGACTTGAGAGACTGTGGCTTTGCACTCCCCAGGATACATCAATGGGCATGGAGCCCCCTCGTGGATCTGGCGTCGTGCACTCATCCGGCTGAGGTGCCCCCCCTTCCCTTTCCCCTGAGGTGCCTGTTGTATTTCTATCTGATGCCCCATGCATTTTGGGCCCAGTGGTCCACGGACTATGAATGGTGCATTACCTGGACTACTATTCGTGGTGTATATTTTGTTAATAGTGTATATATGCATATTTTTGCTTACTCTATTTTGATATATTACAATGGTTACACTCATTTCCTTTCGTCTTTGCATTCTTCCGGAGGGGTGTTACTGTAATGTTTGGATATGCATTGGTGTGTGTGTTGTAGTGGGTGAGGGTGGGGGTTGGGGTGTTGCGTGTGTGTTTCCCTGTTTTTTGCCTCCCCCCTCTCCTAAGTCGTAGGTGCAGTACTCACGGTGGTCTTTGCCACTGGCGTTGGTGCTCCTGGTACAGGAGCAGGAAGACTAGCGCAGGAAGAATATGGAGTTCCGGCTCCATGGTGTCGTCGTTCCTCGTGGAGTGTGTAGAGGTGAGCGTTTTCCCTTTGAAATGCCTGTTTCCGCCGTGTTTTTATCCGCAGTGAATCCGCCCCTGTCATAATAGTGTGGGCGGTACATTGTCTCCCGCCTGTCTGTTGGCGGTGACCGCCGCGATGTTTGTTTGTACTGCCATGACAGTCGGAGTGTTAAAGTGGCTGTCTTTGTTGGCGGTTTCCGCCACGGTCGTAATTCAAAAATTTTTACCGCCGGTTCAGGTCGTAGTGGTCACCGTCTTCCATGTCAGGCGTCAGGTCAAACGCAAACAGCGTGTAGCCGGCTGCATACCCCTCTCTTGAAACAACTACTCCTGAGTCCTGCAGATGTTTCCCCGTTATCGAGCCCAGACTGAGATATTCCCTGACAAAATTTGATGTTCCGAAATTCGGCGTGAAGGGTTTTGCCGGTATCACGGCGCCCTCGTGAACCAAAGCAGCGTAGTTGATATTGTAGTGTTTGAAGTTGAAAGGGTTTGAGTTGTAGAGGCCGCTAAAAGCTGTATTGTCCACAAACCCTATGATGATGAGTTTCGGTAATTGTCCCAGAAATAGATTCTGCTGCTGTGTTAATCGGGTACCGGCGGGGATGCTGAATATCTTCAGAGCCACTCTTTCAATGGCGTACTTGGCGTTCGATAATTGTAAAGCTTCTGCATGGGCCAGTCTGACGCTCGGGGACACTTTCACTCTCTTCACAAACAGGCTCGCGGACAATATGACAATATAACCAGTTTATACTGCTCTGCATCGCCGCTGATGAGGCAGAAAGCGTCCTTGTTACGATTGAGTTTGATCTTCAGATCTATACCATTGACTAGCAGTTTGTCTTGGAAGAAAAGGTCTGAAAGTACATGCCCCAGGAGGTCCAACTGCCTACTGTCGGCAACAAAGCTGGCTCTTTTTTTAAAACCCTTGTTGCCCCCGTCCAAACCGGTGTTCTCCAAATGCGCTTCGGTATCTCTTTAGAAGAGCCCCGCTGAAAGCTCTGTGTCCAGCGCGTCGCAACTGTAATTTAGATTACTCTCTATGTAGGCCCTGTAGGCATACATGTTATCACTCTGCATGACGAGTCGATCGCCTAGGTTAATGTCCACTTGATTAAACATGGTTGTGATGGGGTAGGCGATCGGGGCCACTCTAGCATCAGCCTCGATGTTGGCACCATTCGCTTTAGTTATTTTACAGACGAGGTGCAGAAGAGTGTTGTTGAGATCCAGGTACATTTCCGTGGACCCCGACACATAAAACTCTATCGGTGCAAGCGGGGTCAGAGCGGCCATAGGTGACACTTCCATGAAAAAACAGTTTTCAATGCTGGTCTGTGTGGGTTCGAGAGAAAACAGATCTAACTCAGATTTGGCGCATTCCCCCGATGCACAGTGTATGAAGGCCATGACCGCTGCTTTAAAAAATATTCGCACTAGAACGTGTTCTCTTCTTCTTCTTGGAAGATCTCGTCCGTCTTACAGCTCTTCTTTTGTGTGGGCCTTTTGAAGTAGTCCTACGCTTCTTATAGGGCATTGGTGGCCCCCTACGGCTCGAAGCCCTTCGCTTCCTTTTAACACCAGCACGCGCATTGTACATCATCCCAGCTCCTCCTTGGGGCTGTCTGTTCATACGTTTGGCGACAGCCGACGTTACACTACCCATGACGTCCTGGGCTATGTTCGTAGCAGCCGCTTTAACATGAGGTTTTGCAATTTCGAACCCTCTTCTCAAAAAGTGCATGGCTCACCTAAAACAGGCTCAGAAAGAATCCCCCCAATCCAGCCCCTTGAAAGTAGGACGGGGGACCTCCATAGCCAGCCTGAACTCTATAATAGTCCCTGTACATAGCGGGATCCCCGTAGGTTTTCATGATGATCATCACAACAGCCTAATAGTCACCGTCGCGGAGGGGTCTTAAATGAAGCTTAACAATAACTTTCCCATATTTAAAGGCCACCGGCTCCGACTGATCATTGTACACCATGATGGTTATAGTGTCAAAATGTTTTTTAGAAATTGCCACATAGTCGAGTTTGTGATGTTGCATATTAACCATTGTGTTATTTTCGCCCTGCACAGGGACCCATCTCAACAACGGTGAATAACTGTCCCCGACCCTCTGCGGTTCTACGATGTCGCAATACACGTAGAGTGTATAAAATCCGCCGTTAATATCGGGGCATGTAGGGTCTGGATCCACCTGTCTTTGCACATGCTGCACGGTCCCTAAAATCCGCTGTAATTTACCAGTACAGGTAAACCTGGTATCAAACTCGGGGGCTTTAAGAAAGACTTTTCTTCTAGCGTAATCCGACACCAGATGTATATTCGCATACTCTTCAATGGTGTTGATAGATTTGTTGATGGCATCGACCACCGACGCTATGGTTGGGTAATAGCCGTGTGGTAAAGTCTGGGGAAGCTCAAGGCGTCCTGAGTGCGCTTTATATGAAATTTAGCCTTGGGATTTGCAAATGTATTCCAAGTTCTAGGGTACTGTATCTCCATTAGCGCCACCTCCCAGGGTCCTTTCAAATCCACCGGCTTTGCCAGTTTCACCGTATAATTAGAAATCTAATTGCTGGGGAACATGTCCTTCGAAGCATTGGATGGCAGCGTAATATAAAAAGGTGAGTTCTCCATCTCGGCGCTTACAGCTTGACCTCACACACCGTGCAGCGAGCTGGCCAGAACCCAACTGTTAAATTTCTCGGGCCACCCCACCATTTGACCAACGCCTGTCTCCTGGCACCGATCCCTTTCCTTTTCAGAACCTTTTCAACCCTGTACACCCGGTTCGGATCGTAGGGAACCTTCTGTAACTCTTCGCTGTAAAAGACGCCTGCTACCTTTTCACCATCGTAGTCCTTTAACCTGTAAATATATACCCCCTCTTTAAGCTCAACACTTTCCACTATGAATATCTCATCGCTGAATGTCTGTTGGTAGCCTTTGGTGAAGACACCCTTCAACTTTGAAACCCTGACATGATCCCCTTCTTTTAAAGCCGGTTTCTTGACCTCCGACGCAAGCCGACTCCCGTACACAGTTCTCCACACCATTAACGAATTATCACTCGTTACCTCAACGGGGGCCATTTTGATTGTCCTGTGGTAGGTTGTGTTATAAACATCTATAAAAGCCTGTAGAACATCCATGTATCTGTAGGTGTTGTTGGGTGTGAAATATCGCCACATCTTTGACTTTAAAGTTCGGTTAAAACGCTCTACAACCACTGCTTTCACCTCTGTGTGCGTTACAAAATGTTGAACAGCGTGTTGCTTTAATAATTTCTGAAAAGGTTTGTTTAAAAATTCCTTTCTGGCGTCTGTTTGTAGTTTTTGAGGTACACGCCCTCTAGCGAAGATGTCTTTAAAAGCGACGGTGACACTGGTACCACTTTTATCGTTTAACGGTTCTGCATAGACGTACTTGGACAAGACGTCTATGACGGTTAATATATACATGGAGCCATTGTTATGTTTTGCTAGATCTTGAAGGCTGATTATGTCAGCTTGCCACTGATAATCGAGCTGTGCGCTAACAACGGTGGCCCTCCTCTTAAACCGTCTCCTGGCCGGTTTGTGGAGCGAACAAGCCTCTTCCCCAGCTAACCAAGTCTTCACACCGGCACGGTTTACAGATTCATTTTCAGCTCGAGCCCTTCTAAATAGAGCTTCGGAGCCTCTGAAGCTTCCAACCCCTTGTGTATCATAATAAAACTTCCTTAAAGCTGCACCCGTCATGCTGTCACCCACCATCACCATGAAATGAAAGACGCATGTTTTGTGTAAGGTCATTTTATTAAACATAAAAAACATAAAAGTGTGGCAGGACTACATAGACAGCGTGTATTTGACATTTTGTGGTACATAGGTTATAACTGTCAAAGCTGTGGACCACTGGGGCCTTTTTACCGGCGTATACACCGTACAACACACGTTACACATGTTACTCAGAGCAGGTCCTTTTAATCGACCTAAGCATCACGAACTTTGATATTTTTATAGCTATACTCTCAATAGCTCTAGACATGACTTCCCGCTCCCCACGCCTATAACTCTGAACGCTCAGGATACTGACAGAATTCAACAGTTCATACAGTTCTACGTCGGACAATACAGAACCTTTATTTGTGAGATAATCTTCAGTCATGTGCTCCACAGCCTCGTGTAGCCCAGTCAATGGTGAAAGTCTTAACTTGCAGCGTGATCTTTGTCCATGTTCCGGCATTTAACAGATGCGGGTAGCCGGGTGTTGATACACCATTTGGCGATACACACATGACTTGCACTGCAACGAGGTCGAAGGTTCCGAAATGTTCAGATACCGCAGAGTCAAAGGGTGTATTTCAGCTAGTCTTTCTTTAACCAGCACAAATATCAATCTCCTGATACAGATGTAGCCCGGGTGTAAGTTAACTGCAACACTTAATTCATCTTTCGAGGCCTCGCTGTCGCTGGTGGCCCCCTTAATAGGGGATATCAGGTTCGGCAAATCCTTGAGATTGAGCTTTTCAAGCCGATGGCAAAGTTCCTCTTGAAAACCGGTAACATCGGTATCCATGTCGTCAGCCTGTTGTGCATTCTCATCGATTGTAAGAGGTGGTAGGGTCCGGTAATATCTCCCAATAGTGTTCAGGGCCCCTATGGAGGCGGCTTTTCTGGCGAGCGGATTGTATCTCTTCATGGCGCCTTGACAAGCTGTTTCAGCAATGGTTCACGGTTTGGCAGACGACTCTAACCAGCTCCTTATATGCCACAGTTCAAAAAGGGCGGGCGCTACACTACAACACCATGAGGGCACAGACCACGTGACACACCCTACACACATGGCACTTACGGGGAGGTCTCTCAGGGACACTGGAAGGCCCAGTCACGGAAGTGACGTCACTTCCGGGGAGGGATAACTGTCACTTTTAATATGGTAATTAAAGGTATCCCTTCCTACTACTCACCTTTATAAGGACATCTTGTGCCATATGATACTGCAGAATCTGGGGGAACGCATCATTTGGCTTCACACTGACTTTAACTGACTCTACTCCTTTTATCAGTCCTACTTCTTTCCCTGCCAAGTCCCACACCTTCTCTTGGACTGTTCCCTGCAAGTCTGCCGGGAGATCAGCCACTGTGAACATCGGAAAGAAATTAATCAGAGGATATTCCTCTTCTGTGGTCTCAGTTTCAGGCTCTGAAGCCTGGTCCTCCCCTTCATCATTGCTGTTTGTCTGGACCTCAATTCCCTCATTGGAACAGGTGATTGAACACCTTGTCTTGCACAGTAAGTCTCTTTCCAGTAAGGACATGGGACTTGAATCACAAACCACAAATCTGTGCAATCCTTGGAAAGTGCCAAGCTCATCCTGAACCGGATCTGTGATCGGGTTAGGTAGGAGTTGGTTTGTTACTCTCACTACCTTAGCTGTCCGTCCCGAAAGGGGCAGTTTCGGAACCTCTGTGTTTCTGACTGTAGAGCGTGTAGCTCCTGTGTCAACCAAGAATGAAACCTTGTGGCCCATTACCTTCCCCTGAACATAGGGTCCTTTCTGATCTACCTCTTAGGACGCTGCCAGCCTACACTCCTCACGGTCTGAACTCTCATCCGACCATTCATCATTTATTCCATTCTCACCACGCAATGGGTACTGTTGTACTGTGTTATTTTGACTCATTCTTTGACCTGTGACCTGTTGAGGAAGCATCACCTGTTGCTGTTCCATTGGCGCTAAAGGCACTTGTATTTGCTGTCTAGGTAT
Organism: Pleurodeles waltl; assembly: GCF_031143425.1. Lineage (NCBI taxonomy): Eukaryota > Metazoa > Chordata > Amphibia > Caudata > Salamandridae > Pleurodeles > Pleurodeles waltl. Next base: position 223,961,198 of record NC_090450.1, on the reverse strand, counting down.
CATGGGAAACTGCTGTTGCATTTGTTGTAACTGCATCGGCTGTATACGCGGCATCTGTACCTACTGCATGGATTGAAAGCCTTGCATTTGATTCACATTGTTCTGGAAATTCGGATTTGGACCTCTCAGTCTCAGTCCTCTCACATTTTGGAATGAACTGACATCATTGCTTTGTTGAACAACACCCTCCTGCACCATCATCGGGCACTCCCGCTTCCAGTGTCCAACGACCCCACAAGCATGACAAGGCAACATCTTCTTCATTCCCTGTGCATCATTTTGAACTACTACAGTGTTCAAATCTGGACTTCTGTTCACTTGTGCCTGAAACATTCCGTTTCCTTGCGGCTGTTGCTGTACACAACCTCCCTGCATCCCTGACTGTGCTGCCTTAATTTGCATCACCATCGTTTTTTCCTTCAACTTTCTCTGCTTTAACTCAATCTCATCACTACAGTATTTCATATACTGCAACACCTCGTCAATCAGCTTTGCTTGCCAGCAAATCAAGTGACTCTTAATCATCTGGCAAATTTCAGGTCTCAACCCTTCCACAAACCTAAACACAAGGTGATTCATGTCCAGTGCCTCAAAAACCTCTGTACCGCTGTAGTGCTTAAATGCCTTCAACAACCTCTCATAATAGGCATGTATCGACTCCTTGACTTCCTGAGCCATTCGATCAATCCTTTGCCAATCAATATTCTTCAGTGAAACTCTAATTTTCAAAAACTCAATCACCTTATAGTAATACTTCATCACCTCAGGAGACGGCGCTGCTGTGATTCTGTCCCTTGCCGGTTCCTCAGTCGGCCAATCTACGTTCCTTTTGCACTCAAGCCACAAATCAGCTGGAACTATGATCTCAAAGAGAGTATTCAGGTCTTCCCAAAGACATTTTGCAAGTTTCACAAACCTGTCCATCTGCTGATACCACTCTATTGGCTTGTCCCTCAGCCTGGAAAAATAATTTGTAAACTACAGAATATCACCTCTAGTCCATGGTACATGGACGAGAACCCCTCCGGCAGTCTCTCTCATTGGTAACATCTTTACCGTATCGGTGTCGGTAATGCTCTTGCTGGCTGCTCTATGCAATCACTCTTCCTCTTGTCTCTTTTCTTCACCCATCTGCCTTCCCACTTTTCTAAGGCTCCCCAAACTTGTGCACTCTGCAGTATCTCCTTGAGGCGTGCTTTCATTCTGGTAGACCTCATGTGTTCAAAATCCTTAGGCTCAAAATCTAACCTGTAAGTCCTCTTCAGATGTTTGGTATTTTCTAAATCAATGCCATATTTGTCTGCCAAATTTGCCAATCTCTGGTGCACCCTGCTCACTTCTCTAGTTAACTTTGGACACAAGTATCTCAATTCTGCTTCCATGTATGACTCTAACCTGTTCACACCCATGCTCCCTTCAACAAGTTAATTTGCTTCCATGCCCAACTTCACAAAATTCAAGTGTTCTTCTCCTTCCGCTCTCCTTGCGGCTACAGGAGCAGTCTGTGGAGTATTAAGCTTATCTAACCAATCGGTCAGCTGTTGTGTTGTTAAACATTGAAATGAGATATTCCCAGCCTGCGCTAAAGGTGTCTGTGGTATATTCACACTCGAGATCTGCGGAGTTAACAGTCTCGAACCTGACTGTCGCATGGCCTCTGGAGGAGCATCAATCGGACTGAAGTCTATCAGGGACCTAGGTCCTTCAAATGTCGGTTCCACAGGAGTAGTTCCTTGGGAGCTTCCTACGAACCCTCCTCTTGTCATATCTTGAGTCATTACCCCTTGATCGCATACACTAGGCTTCGCTTGCACATGCAATGGTACTGGTGGACCAACTGTAATAGGCAAAGATATGGCGTCTGGCATCTGTCTGTTCCCCAAAACCTGTGGAGGACTAACTCCCATATTCTGATTCATCACTGGTGCCATGTTTGACTGCGGCTATGTGACCGAAGAATAATTCGGAATCATTTGCTGCTGCACCTGAGGCAGTAAAGGTAGAGTTGGCTCAGTCTGAATCAACTTTGTTCTTCCATGTACTTGTTCTGTCGGCATCATCAGATTTGTGGTAATCTCTAAAATTGGAACATCGGGGTAAATTCTCTGAAGCTGTGGTGGTTGCAGCTGAGATTGCATACCGTGGGCAGTGGACACTCTAAAACTACTCTGCACCGGGACTGGTGTCGAGGCAGGACTAACCTGTATCAGATTCGTTGTCACCTTCTCTTAGGTCGAACCTGCAGGACATGTACTGGTCCTCGGTCTATTGTCATCTATCGCATATGGCAGTGGTCGATCATTTAGTAACTGATTAAAGAACTCATCATCGTCTGAGTCATCTACCTCTGACAAGGGCTTCCTAACCTCTTTGTCTTTCGAGGGACTTTTGTCAGTCTTACAAGTAGCTTTCCCCCTTTTGTCTTCACCTTCTTGAGCTATTGCTGGAAACAGCCTGACTCCATCTATTGTTTCTCTCCTCCAGACTCTCTGTGCACTCTCCAACCTCCTCTCAAATTTCTATTCCTGTTGTCGTATTGCCATCAGTTCCCAAATTACTAATGCCTCAAACTGTGCTGGCCTCGGAGGTGGCTTTAGCTCATTTAGCACCCTCCGCAAATTCTCCAAAATACTTCAATTGAACGTTCCGTACTCATTGAACGCCAAGCACCCTTCTTTCTCTGTAGCTTTACACCATTGCTTTAGCTAAAGACATGGCGTGATACCCTTTTCTTCCATTACAGTATAAGCCGGTGTATCCTCTTATGGTGTAATCTCCCCTACACTTGCAGTAATATGTACGTCTCCCCTCAAAGCGCTCTTTAAAGCCTTGAAAAAGTTCATTTTTACATCTTTTATTTTGCTCACAACCAAATCAGGAAGTGACTTTAGTTCCCCGAACTCTCTTCGCCTACCTTCTCAACCAATTGCCTCTCACGGATGGCTGCCAATCCGTGTGCGACCCTTCTCACTAACCAACCTATCCCAGCGCGGCTCCAATGACGTCACACTCACACACTGTGGGTGACAAAGTCTTGCGGCTTGTCTTCCCACTCACGATTTATACACAAACTAATGCAATATATTGTGAGCACCAACCAAATAAAACTCAAAATTTGCCGGTTTACTACAGGAAAGGGTAACACAATCACTTCAGAACTTTACAGAGATTTTGCTTAGCCTCAGTCGCTACTCTCTCCTTCTCAGATTGTGCACTCGCAAGCAAAATTTGACCCGCAAATTCTACTGTTGACTATTGTTCTAGTGCACTTTAGAACTCACGAAATCTCCATCGAAGTTTTCATTTACTCACCTTGACTCATACTCGACTCGTCGACTTTACCATCGACCAAATTACAGCATAAACAACGTGTCTCATACACTTATCAATATACTCCGGAGTCTTCGACCACGCAGGGTCCGTACATCATCAAAAACCACGTGGACAATTTTTGAGCACAAAGTGCCACACTCACATGAAGTTTGCCGACTTCCCTACTCTCATACTGCGGAGTACGCACACTCCTACTAAAACATCATCATCTGGCCTAAAATCCTCACAAACTTCACAATTCACCTGTGATATGCATAAGCTGTGCAAGCGCAAAACCTTACTTCATTAACACTATCACTAGAACGCGAGAACATACTCAAACTCCCTTGAGCAAGCTCCGAGATTCCGGGAAAGTCATTCGGGACTTAGGGATACATCATCTCTCCAATTTGCATCTTTGGAAGGAAAAAAAAAAATATATATATATTTTTGATACACCTTGCCTACTTCCAAGACACACCCGTCAACTCTATCAAACCGTAGTCCCTCATACTGGGGCCCCAAAGGGCCAAACCAGCCTCTGCTACCAAAAACTGTTAGTGTGTCAGAAGACGCGTTTAGGTCGACAAACCTTTGGACCATGTTTGGGGACTTCCCAGTACGAGATGTCTTCTTGGCATCACCAACCAATAGATCAATAACCCAATAGCTAATCAACAACTAATCAATGACATTTAATAAGAATCAATAAGTTGAACACACCATGACCCTTCAGTCATGAATAACCACACCAATTTGTTAAGTGTTAGGATATTTATTTCCCACTTGGTTACAATCTAATGTCACCTCTGTTAATATAATAAGCAATAAATCTAATTAGAAACTATTTTATTAGCAATTAGAAAGCAACCAATCCATGCATAGAAAATATTCATTCAGTATTTAGGCATATCATTAATATGAAGCAACTTAGCAAAGTCTCAGTGATACATGATTCAACAAAGCAAGAACTCAGTCATTTGTCTATTTGCACCAATTTAATAGTGAACGCCTTAACTAACCTCTAAACTAAGGCCTCTGTCAAAATAGCAGTTGGTACCTAGAAAGAAAAGCAAAACAGACAATTAAAATTTTGCATCAGATAGGGACCAATCCAACGGATCAGGAAACAGTGTCAGTCTTCGTCCTCAGGACATCAGTCGATTCATCATCAGCAAAGATAGAACGGGGCAAAGCATAGCTAAGGAATAGGACCCTTCCCTCATATGGAGGAGAAGTAAGTATCAAGCAAACAATGGGGTAGAGGATGGTTTTAAAGTACTCAGAATACATTCATGAAAGCGCTAGAGCAATAGGCATGACAAATGGAGATGGCAAAAGGAGTGAATTTGGAGTGAAGTGAGCCAGTTTCTTCTTGAGTCACGCCGTTGAATCAAAACTATCTAATTAGCCCTTAACTCCTCATTGGATAATAATTGGTGCATCGTTATCTCTGTCCTATAATTTTTCAAGCATCTTGTCAGAATTTTCCACAAACCATAGTTCTCATGTCGCGGATTGGTCCATGTTATTGACGTCTTCATCGGTTGGAATGGCAGGTTGGAAAAGTTACACTTCACGCTCCAGTCAGTGTCTCCATTGTTTTCTCCTACTACAGTTAACCTTGCACCTGTTATGAATTACACTGTTGCATTCAGCAAGAACGTCGTCTTGAACAAGTCGGTTCTCATGAGAAGGAATTTACTACCGCTACACACACACAACTTTTGGAAAAGTACAGCTTCCTGTCCTTCAGAAAAACAGCACATTACACGTTAGAAAATACAGTTTAACAGGAGGTCAGGCAGCTAGGCCCAGACCCTTGCTAAGCCAAGGCCCTCTAATTCAATAAAGCAAACTCTTAACACATAACTCTAATTACGATATACTGATACAAATTCAAAACATTATTGCATAATAATTCGGAATTAACAAGCTTTTCATTAGTCTTAGTATGCATTGGTAGCCACTCCCCTTGGGCACATTTCAAACGTGTGCATTATTTTCTATGTTAACACATTTTCTATGCAGCTTCATCACAATATATTGCAAGCTTTTCATGTTAATATTGTTTTAAAATCAAAAAAAATTAGCGCCGGCTAACGCCATTCTGAAGCGCCATGCGGGCGCCGTATTTATTGAATGACGTTAGCCGGCGTTAGCCGCCGGCGCCGTCTGGTGTGCGTTAAAAAAAACGATGTACACCAGGCAGCGCCGGCGTAGGGGGATATGGAGCTTAGGCGTCAAGAAATGGGGCAAGTCAGGTTGAGGCAATTTTTTCGCCTCAACCCGATTTGCGCCATTTTTTTTCACTCCCAACCCCCATAGAAATGACTCCTGTCTTAGCAAAGACAGGAGTCATGCCCCCTTGCCCAATGGCCATGCCCAGGGGACTTCTGTCCCCTGGGCATGGTCATTGGGCATAGTGGCATGTAGGGGGGCACAAATCAGGCCCCCCCTATGCCACAAATTTTTTTAAAAAAAAACACTTACCTGAACTTACCTTAATGTCCCTGGGATGGGTCCCTCCAGCCTTGGGTGTCCTCCTGGGGTGGGCATGGGTGACAGGGGGTGTCCCTGGGGGCATGGGGGGGCACCTGCCTTTTGCAGGCGCTAAAAAACGGCGCAAAAGCGGCCGTACGTCATTTTTTTTGACCCGCCCACTCCCGGGCGTGATTTTTGCCCGGGAGTATAAATCCCACGCACATGCCTCGGAGTCGATTTTTTAGACGGGAACGCCTACCTTGCATATAATTAACGCAAAGTAGGTGTCCACGCTAAAAAATGATGCTAACTCCATGGACTTTGGCGCTAGACGCGTCTAACGCCAAAGTATAAATATGGAGTTAGTTTTGCGTCAAAATTGCATTAAAAAAAACGACGCAATTTCGGCGCAAACGGAGTATAAATATGCCCCATAGTGTGCTGCACTAAGCTGTATGGCCGATCGTGCAATCGTCCATGTGACAGTGTCAGTCTGGAAGGCGATAACAAAGCAGCCTCCAAGCAGGACAACTGTGAAGCATTTTCCTATGAACTCAAGGGAATCTTGAAAGGCAGGCCAAGTAACGAATGAAAGTGATGGGTGTGAGAAGGGCATGGTTTAAATCCCCAGCTGCATATTGCAACATGATGAAGACAGATCTTATGCGCTGCTTAGCTCAATCTAACAAAGGTATCCTATCTTCCCTAATGTTAACTTTCAACCCTCATTAAGGTCATTCTTTGCTTCATGGTCTGGAGAAGGGTGACGACTCTTGTAGTCACCCAGTCATCAGCAAGATGTGCTAGGTCCTACAAAGTTACTTCAGCAAGCCAAACTCATTACTTGTATTTTGTTACTTCTAGATTATAAATTAAAATCCCTCTAATATAGCAGAGAGAGCTATGAATGAACCAGCATCAAACAGGTAACTACAAACTTCAAGGCATAGGTTTAGAACCTTATTTGTTTCTCTCAATTCTTTGTTATTCTATGGTTTTAAAAAAAAGTTCTTTTGGGTAGTAATAAAGTGTTACAAATATAAACCTCCCAATTACTGTGTTACATTTTATAGTCTGACTCTTAATATGCAATGCCTACCAGTATGGATGATACCTGAACTTTGTAGGCCTCATTTCCTATATGCTGGATTACACACTTGGATGATTCATTGGACCAGATTCACAAAGGTGCCAGGCAACTCAGAGCAGCACCCAATGATGCTTTGCTGTGTGATAGGGAGGGAGCAGGAGAGCGCCATATCTACAGAGATGCAACACTCTCCTCCCCTCTCCTTGGCACAGGTGCAGAATTGTGCTGCTGAATGGCATGGCATGAACACACCATTGTGCCAGGGTGTGTTCGTGAGTCTAGCATAGGTTATGTACTGGAAGGGTACCATTCCTGTAAAAAATACTATACCTAGACAAATTTTAAAATCTTTGCTACTCTGTTTGTGTGCTGTACAGGGCAGCACACATGCAAAGTGGGAAAAGAAAGGAGAAATTAAAACATTTCTCCTTTTAATATCTGATTTCCAGAATTATTATTTTTTGGTGCAAACCCCTGTCTATTCATGTTAGTAGATAGAATTTTATATCAAAAGGCATGGGTGGTTGCATGCGTACACCCATGTACCACCTATGTAACTCCCCCTTGATGCTAATTAACACAAAGCAGCACTTCAAACTGGCTTGTGTTACTTTTCCATTCAAACCAGCATAAATACCAATGCAATTGCATTGGTTTATGAATCCCCAAAAAGGTTTTGCGTGGGGTTTGCGGGTTTGCATTAAAACACCGGCACAAAACCTGTGTGAATCAACTGGACATCCTACATTGGGATAAGTAGCACTGTAAGAAAAAAATGTGAAGTCATGAGGGGCGCGGTTGGTAGGTGTTAGTTAAGGATCCATGTAAAAGAAGGTAACTGTGGAGATGCGAACAAAGTTTGCCGCCTTCAGCACCATCAGTGTTAAAGCCAGCCCTAGCTGGACATATTTTACTCAGGATAGTGGACAGCTCTCAACCCTATGCATATCACTCGCTCCAATGTATGCTTTGATCTTCTTTTACAGAACTTCTTTGTGACCTGTAAAGTGCTCTAATGTCCCCCAGGAATGAGGCCACGCTAAAGAAAAATGTCTAGTAAAATAAATTAATGTGCGGTACATAGAGAAAAGTTTGCGGAAGACATTGTGACGCAAAAGGGTTAACATGCTTAGGCGGTCTTGATGAGTGAAATGGATGCATAAAACCTGTGTACTGCCCTGAGCCCTTGCTGCTTGTTTTTGACATCCACAGGTGCAACCATTGGTCCAAATATTTTGTTTATCGTACCATACTGCTCTGAGCTCGGGAATGCTTGTTTTTAACATTCTGTAGACATCTTTATTAAATGTACCACGCAGCTGTGTAAATCGTGGGAGAGATTTACCATTGAGATTGTACTGACCCTTAGAGAGCTTGAAGGCAGGATCGATGTGTACCAGTGAGAACAAAGTCACAAACACATATAATAATGCCGGAACCTGAGAGAAGCAAACAGAATGTTGCGTAAGTCAACTTTTAGTATAAAAGGCACAGATGCCAGAGCTTCAGGGAAGCTTGCAGATGGAGTTGTGCAGAGTTGCCATCGCCCATCACTTCCCCATCGCCATTTCCAAGGAAGAGCAAAGTAGTCGGAGTGGGCCTCCTGTTTAACTTATGCTCCAGGGAAGAAGGGCCAGATTCTCATGCTTTATCCTGATCTATGGAATTGGTAGGCAGTTTTTGATTTACTGCATTGTGAATGAGTCAGGATAGTTTCTTTCTTATGCTATTGATGTGCCAGCACTGAGCTATATACAAATATACATGCCACTGTTCTGCATTCATTAGTGAATCTAGTGTTGTTTATGCAACTGTTCTGATGTTTTAGTATTGAAGTCATATTCATTCTTGCAACTCTGATTAGCTGCATTGCAATGGGTCCCAGACCATGGGGGTCATTCCGACCCTGGCGGTCCATGACCGCCAGGGCGGAGGGCAGCAGAAGCACCGCCAACAGGCTGGCGGTGCTTCCTGGGCGATTCTGACCGCGGCGGTAAAGCCGCGGTCAGAAAAGGGGAGCCGGCGGTTTCCCGCCGGTTTCCCGCTGGCCCATGGAATCCGCCATGGCGGCGCTGCTTGCAGCACCGCCATGGGGATTCCGACCCCCTTCCCGCCAGCCGTTTTCTGGCGGTGTCCACAGCCAGAACCAGGATGGCGGGAACGGGTGCCGTGGGGCCCCTGGGGGCCCCTGCACTGCCCATGCCACTGGCATGGGCAGTGCAGGGGCCCCCTAACAGGGCCCCACAAAGATTTTCACTGTCTGCTTTGCAGACAGTGAAAATCGCGACGGGTGCCACTGCACCCGTTGCACCCCTGCAACTCCGCCGGCTTCATTCGGAGCCGGCTTCATTGTTGCAGGGGCTTTCCCGCTGGGCCGGCCGGCGGTCTTCTGGCGGTCGCCCGCCGGCCCAGCGGGAAAGCCGGAATAGCCGCCGCGGTCTTTTGACCGCGGAGCGGTCTTTCGGCGGGAACCGCTTGGCGGGCTGCGACCGCCGCAGTCAGAATGACCGCCCATGTGTCTTACTACGATTGTGCTATTAGTGCACTGAATTTGACCAGTGGGTTCAGCATCTAGGGTGAAAGGTTGGATTCTCCTGTGTTAGCCTAAGTGACAGATTTACCTTTGTGCCTTAATTCACTGTGTCATGAGTGATTACAGCACCTACCTCTAACCATGCTGCTAAAGTATAACTATCATTGAAAATATATATATATATATATATATATATATATATAATACACATGTGTACTAGTGCTATTCATGCAACCAGTCTGATGTTTAACTGCCATTGTCAACATATGTGCTTATGCTAGTGTTTTATTCAAGTCATACTCATTACCTAAATGTGTGTATTGCTTCTTACTGGGAGTCTTTATTGATTGTACCTGACTGACAGCACTCGGGTTGGTCGCCAGCGGCCAGTCCAAGACAATTACATTATTGAATGTTCATGAAAACACATTCATGTTTTCACCACAGCATAGAAACCATCAGAAACTATAAGAACATATTCTTGAACACAAAAGTGCTATAACGAATAATGGGCCAGATGTATCAAAAGTTTTTGCACTCGCAAACGGTGCGAATCGCAAAAATCGGCCGTTTGCGAGTGCAAAAACGTGGTCTGTGATGCATGAAAGGCATTCGCGGGCCAAAAATAAAAAATCGCAAAAATTGCGATTTTTTGCGTTGTGACCTGGTTTTGCGAGTCGCATTTTGCGATTCGGTATTTCCAGTAGGAAATTGCAAGGCGCAAAATACGATTCGCTAAATCCAAGTCGCAAAAAGATGCATCAAAAAATCGCAAATTGCGATTTTTCGCAGAATGGCATTTTGCACATGCATAATACCACTAAGTGAAACCAGGTGGTAACCAGGTGCAACCTATATAAAGAGGCCCAGAATGCCTCAGACTCTTTTCCACAATGGCTGCACTCTACGTCATGGCGAGGAGGATGAGGATCTTGGCAGGTTTGAGGAGAGGGAGAAGGAGACAGGAGCACATTTTCAGACTGCGCATTACACTTTTTGACCTGACAGAGGAGGAAGTATATGAGAGGTATAGGTTGAACTCAGCCATGATACTTGATCTGATAGCTGAGCTACAACCCATACTGCAGCGCAGAACACTAAGGACTCACAGCATATCCACCCATGTGCAGGTATTATGCTCCCTACACCTACTTGCCTCAGGGAGCTATCAAGGGGTCATAGCAGCAGCTGGAGGGGTTTCACAGAGTACCCTCTCCAGATTTTTCAATGCATTTATCAACGCCATGCTAAGCAAACTCCAACAGTACATCAGATTCCCCCACACCCCACAGGAAATACAGCAGACAAAAATAGAGTTTTACCAGATAGCACAGTTCCCCCACGTCCTAGGTGCCATAGATGGCACACATGTGGCAATCTGTCCACCATCAGCCACGAGTATGTGTACCGAACCCGTAAATACCAACATTCCATGAATATTCAGGTGATATGCAATGCCTCCTATATCATAACTGATCTCTTAGCCACTTATCCAGGGAGCACACATGATTTGTACATCTTTCGCCACAGCGGGATTCACACAACACTGCTAGCTGGGGAGTTTGGTGAAGGATATCTACTAAGTAATGTCACTCTGTACACTGGTGCATAGACGGCGAACCCATGTCAGATGGCTCAGTTACTCATCACACCCTCTGTCCCTTCCAGGAGATAGTGCCTACGCAGTGCGAACCTACATGATGACGCCCTACCTCAATCCCACAACACCAGCAGAACGGAGATACAATGCAGCACACAGGGCAACCCGCAACGTGGTGGAGAGCACATTTGGACTGCTGAAGAGTCGCTTCCGTTACCTCCACAAAAGTGGAGGGGCACTACAGTACAGTCCAGAGACCACATGTAGAATAGTGGCTACTTGTGCAATCTTGCACAATATAGCTACAACCAGGGGCATACCTATAGAAATCAGTGACACTGAATCAGATGAGGATGACGATCCCATAACACCTCTACAGCCAGCAGACAGAACCAGTGCAGCAGAGGGAAGGCAAAGGCGTGCCGACATCACACACAACCATTTCAGACGTGAGTATGAATGACACAAATCCATTGACAACGGTACCTGTGGTGATATAAATGTATTACCTTACGTCAGGTAATGTTTGATTGAGAAATAAATGAAACAGGTGATGTCACAACCGCAAATAAACTAATGAACAGAGTCATGCACTATTCCCTCATAGTGGCTACAGCAGTGTAATGGCGGCAAGAGTCACTTTTTTCTCCCACGCACACCACTCGGGTGCCCAGTTAAGTCACTGGCACCTCGATTGTCACCTTCAGTGGCAGTGCTGTGCCTGGCACTGCGCCGTCTGGTGTCTGCTGCTGGTACGGCAACACTACTGAGGCTCCTCCTCAGTGTCCCCCAAGGCTACCTCACTGGGAGTGGCAGATCTTTGTCCCATTATGTGTTCAATCACATTTGTGATTTTTACTAGTCCCTGGATAACGTCCCTGCTGCTATGTGCAGCCTCCACTTGTGCAGCCACTGCACGACGGGCGATTAATGCTGTGGAATTAGCCATCCTGTTGGAGGACCTGCAGTAACTGCCAAACATTGGTGGTCATTACGACACTGGCGGTCAGAGACCGCCAGGGGTAATGTGGCGTCCGTACCGCCAACAGGATGGCGGTACGGAGACCAGTATTACAACCGCGGTGGTAGCGCCGCGGTCGCACCGCTGGGGCCGGCGGTTTCCCGACGTTTTAGCCCCGGCGGTGATAATCCGCCAGGGCAGCGCTGCAAGCAGCACTGCCCTGGGGATTATGACCCCCCTACCACCAGCCTGTTTCTGGCGGTTTGCACCGCCAGGAAGAGGCTGGCGGTAAGGGGTGTCCTAGGGCCCCTGGGGGCCCCTGCACTGCCCATGCCACTGGCATGGACAGTGCAGGGGCCCCGTAACAGGGCCCCGGCCAGCATTTCACTGTCTGCATAGCAGACAGTGAAAAGCACGACGGGTGCTACTGCACCCGTCGCACGGCCGCAACACCGCCGGCTCCATTAGGAGCCGGCTCCTATGTTGTGGCCTCATTCCCGCCGGCCCAGTGGGAATGTCATAATGGGGGCCGCGTGAGTGCGGCCGCATTGGCGGCCGCACGGCGGCGCCATGGTCGTAATGACCCCCATTTTCTGAAATCTATGCTCCTGTCTGCGCTATCTAACCCTCCCATTGCGCAGCTCCTGGCAGAGGTCACGGACAGCACTTGTTAGGTCCCTGGTGTCCTCTGAAGCCTGCACCTGTCCATCACGCAGCTGTAAAATATTGCCATTTAGGGCCATATTTATACTTTTTGACGCAAAACTGCGCCAATGCAGTTTTGCGCCAAAAAAATTAGCGCCGGCTAACGCCATTCTGAAGCACCATGCGGGTGCGGTATTTATTCAATGACGTTAGCCGGCGTTAGCCGCCGGCGCTGTCTGGTGTGCGTTAAAAAAAACGACATACACCAGGCAGCGCTGGCGTAGGGGGAAAATGGCGTATGGGCGTCCACAAATGGTGCAAGTCAGGCTGAGGCAAAAAAATCGCCACAACCCGATTTGCGCCATTTTTTTACGACGCCCATCCCCCATTGAAATGACTCCTGTCTTAGCAAAGACAGGAGTCATGCCCCCTTGCCCAATGGCCATGCCCAGGGGACTTCTGTCCCCTGGGCATGGTCATTGGGCATAGTGGCATGTAGGGGGGCACAAATCAGGCCCCCCTATGCCCCCCCAAAAAAAAAAAAAAATTACTTACCTGGACTTACCTTAATGTCCCTGGGGTGGGTCCCTCCATCCTTGGGTGTCCTCCTGGGGTGGGCAAGGGTGGCAGGGGGTGTCCCTGGGGGCAGGGGAGGGCACCTCTGGGCTCATTCTGAGCCCACAGGTCCCTTAACGCCTGCCCTGACCCAGGCGCTAAAATCCGGCGCAAATGCAGGTTTTTTAGACCCGCCCACTCCCGGGCGTCATTTTTGCCTGGGAGTATAAATACGACGCAATAGCATCGGAGTCATTTTTTAAGACGGGAACGCCTACCTTGCATATCATTAACGCAAGGAAGGTGTTCACGCAAAAAAATGACGCTAACTCCATGAACTTTGGCGCTAGACGCGTCTAACGCCAAAGTATAAATATGGAGTTAGTTTTGCGTAGAAAAAAACGACGCAAATTCGGCGCAAACGGATTATAAATATGCCCCTTAGTGCGTCCAGTTGGAGTTGCAGGCCCATCATGTTGCGGTTGTGTACTCGCAGGTTTCGGTCTAAACTGAGGATCCTCTTATTTTGCCGACGCTGCTGCTGCAACATAGCAGCCTCAAGGCCCCTGAATAAGGACGGACCCTCACCTGCCTCATGATGTTGTTGCTGGGACTCTGTCGCAATCCTGCGTGGTGCTGGTGTTGGATAACCCCTGCCCTCCAGAATCTGGCTGCGCCTGTCTGGTGCTGACGGTGTGCTTTGCCCTTCCAAGTGCTCATCAGAGTCGCCGCTGAACTCTGGCAGTGGCAGTGCCCTGGGCCTGCGGCGGACAGTGGACATGTGGAGGGACCCACTGGTGTTTGTGTTCGAGGGCTGGTGGGTGTCCGTCTCCCCTACACATGGAGATGGTGTGGCTGCTAGGCCTGGCCTACCTGCAACAACAATATGCAGCATGTCAGTTCTGTATGTTACATTATCTGTCAAAAAATGGCAATAAAGATACAGGTACTGCTCTACACAGTGTTGTGTGTGTTGTGTTACTTTGGGTGTCACTATACTTCATTACATTGTTGTGCTACTGTCTGTACTAGTTTGTGGACTGCCACTCCCATAATGCATTGTTGTGCTGCTTCTAAGATGTGGACTGGACTACTTCACACACTGCTTCACATTACATGCTAATTCCTAAGGGGCTTTTGTGCATACACATATAGGGTTCCTAAACATCATTGCACTTACCTTGGCTGGTACTCGGTGTGCCGGAGGTGTCGATGTCTGTGACACCAGTCACAGCTTCAGGGAGGAGTGTGGAACCCACCAGGTCCTCCAGTGGTGTGGATGGTGCTTCTGTTGGTGGAACGCCACCTGTACCCCTGGCCTCCGCAAGTCTCCTTGCTACCCTCTCCTTTGCACGGGAGCGCAGGTCGTACCACCTTTTCTTTATTTCCTCGATGGAGCGCTGTGCCACTCCAATGGTGCAGATTTTGGATTGGATGTCCAGCCATAATCTTCTCTTTTCACTCTCAGGAACCTGGAGTGAGCTTTTTCCGAACAGGCGGTCATGGCTCCTCACCACCTCCTCAGTCAGGACCTCAAGCTCCTGTTCACTGAATTTAAGCTTGCGCTTCCTTTCAGCCTTCTCCTGTGCTGGGCATGGGGTCTCCATCCTGGCTCAGGTGTTTCTGCTCCTGCTGAGTGCTGCTCTGTGTGGCTGGGCTGCTCTCTCTCAGGATGCTGGTTTGGGTGTGGAACCTGAAACTGGCTGAGATGACTTATTTCCTGCTGGTGATGTCATCAGGCTCCTCCAGGTGTGCATTCTCGAACTTTCTCGAATTTTGCGATTTTTTACTGAATCACAAAAAAAATCGCAATTTGAGAGAATGCGATTCGGTAAATGGGCCTCGCAAACCACAAATAGCGATTTTTAAGAAAAAATTGTGTTTTGTAAGTTTGCTCAGATTTTGCGTCAAAAAATGACGCAAATGAGGCACTAAAAAAGTATAAATATGGGGCTTAGATTTCTTTCCTCTAAATATTTAGTTGACTGAGTTGTTCATAATTATTATAGTAGTTTTTACCTGATTTGTAGAAGAATATCACATATAGGGGGTTATTACAACTTTGGAGGAGGTGTTAATCTGTCCCAAAAGTGACGGTAAAGTGACGGATATACCACAAGCCGTATTATGAGTTCCATAGGATATAATGGACTTGTAATACGGCTGGCGGTATATTCGTCACTTTACCGTCACTTTTGGGACGGATTAACACCTCCTCCAAAGTTGTAATAACCCCCATAGTCACAAAGGTACTTTGTAAAATAACATTTACGGGTATTCTGGTTTCATTGTTCGGTGCTGTGCACTGCGAAATCACCTGCAGATGAGAGATTACTGACAGTTTATTGTCTCATCTTTCTAACTATGAAAGAATAACTCAGTGAAAGCACCTGCCAGGTTTCCTTTTCTCTTAAAACTTGTAGTTTTCTTTAGGCGCTTAAGAGATGTACCAGGTGTGCCCTCAATAATTTCTAGGAATCTTATGCTATTGCTTTGTCCTAAATTAGGGCCTGATTTAGAGTTTGACAGAGGGGATTAGAACATGCCTTCCGCTGTATTACAATTCCATTGTAACCTATGGAAATTGTAATATGGCAGACGGGATAGTCATCAAGTTTGTGACAGAGTAACTCCTCCGCCAAACTCAAAAATAGGCCCTCAATGTTTACAGTATGTCAGTGTAATAGTCAATTGTTGTTTTTAATGTTGTACACAATAATTTCATTTGTCATCAGCCGTCTAGATTTTGGGGGTCATTACAACATTGGCGGTAAAAGGCGCTTACCGCCGTGCAGAAGACCGCCAACACACCGCCGCGGCCGCGGAATTCCGCCACAGCTATCATGGCACACATCACGGAATCCGCCGAAATTCAAACACCCACACAATACCGCCACACCAAAGGTAAGCGATAAACATGCGGAAACAATTCCTCCACCTCCACGCCAACAGAAACACGCCCATGCCATTACGACCCACGAATCCACGCGGCGGTCTTTCAACCGCGGTATTCCATTGGCGGTACACACCGCCGCGCTCAAAATACACACACATCTCCGAAACACCGCGACATTGGACAATTCCAAATACACACACCTGATACACATACAAACACCACTCCCACACTCCCAATACAATATAAAACACACACCCACATCACACACAAACCCCTATGACCACAATTCACGGGTGAAGGCCAGAGAGAGACAGCACAGAATAGAGAACCCCATCACACAGAGGCACACTACACCATCACCCACACAACACCCACGCACAAAACACCACATACCACTACACTCACCACACTCATCAACACATACACCACCCAAAACCTCACACACACCACCCCATGTCACGCCAAAGACACCCCCACTTCTCCGAGGAGGAGCTCAGGGTCATGGTGGAGGAAATCGTCCGGGTAGAGCCACAGCTATTCGGATCACAGGTACAGCACACATCCATAGCCAGGAAGATGGAGCCATGGCAAAGAATAGTCGACAGGGTCAACGCTGTGGGACAGCACCCAAGGAATAGGGAGGACATCAGGAAGAGGTGGAACGACCTACGGGGGAAGGTGCGTTCAACGGTATCCAAGCACCACATTGCGGTACAGCGGACTGGCGGCGGACCCCCACCTCCTCCCCCACAACTAACAACATGGGAGGAGCAAGTCTTGTCCATCTTGCATCCTGAGGACCTCGCAGGAGTCAGTGGAGGAACGGACACTGGTAAGTCAAATCTTAACTATCATATCCCCCACCCTACCTACATGCTATCACACACCCCCACCCTCACACCCTCCCCTATCACCCCAAATCCTCACTAATCTACCCATGACACCAACCACCCATTCCAAACCCAAGACCTGCATGACATAACTAAGCATGGATACCCATCACTAAAGCATGCCCACTGCACAGAGCCACAACACCCCCCAAGCATCAGCACACAAGCCCCCACACAGGAATGCCTGCACTGGTGTACACGCACACCCAACCATTGCACACCATGAAACACACACATGCAATAATCATGTACTCATACCCCCGCAGGAACCCGAAGGAACGTCACCACACCAGAGGGTCCAGACAACACCACTCCACCCCCAGAAGAGGCCCACAGTGACGACAGCAGCTCTGCCCTACTGGATCCTGATGACCAGCCCGGACCATCGTGGGCCTCAGGACAGTCGGTTCCCCTTGCCCAGCCACATCCCAACACCAAAATTCCACCCTCTGGGAATATCAGCACAGCACCCACCCAGCGGGCCCAAACCTCCCTACCCAGGACAGGTCAATCAGCGGTGTGTCCACCACTACAGGGCACCCAGGCTAACCCAACACCCCAACAACAACAGGGACCTGGGGGCAGTGGTAGTGGGCACACGGTCCAGGGGACGGAGGCACAGGAACACAGGGGAACTGGGAGGGCTGCTGTGCGACAGAGGGAGGACAGGCCAAGGGAACCTACCCTCCACGAGGCCCTCTCCTCTATCATGGGAGCATACCACCACTCCCAGGAGACGATGGCAACGGTACTGGGCAAGTTGAAGGAGACCCTGCGTCTGCAGGAGGAGCAGTATTTGGGGTTCAGGGAGGAGCTCAGGACCATCGGCTCCGCCCTGGGCACCATTGTAGGGGTGCTGACGGACATTCAAAAGACCTTGAGGGACACCGTGGCACTCAAAGGGGCCCCTAACACTAGCCAGGACGATGAAATGCCCACCACCTCCACCGGCGCTAGTGGACAGGATGCCCCGCCACAGTACCAACACACCAGCACCCCACCCCCTGCAGACGGACAACCACCCCGAAAGCGGTCCCTGAGATCCAGGAACAGGACAGAGCAAGATGGCAAGACCCCCGCCAGGAAATAAGACCACCCTGATTGTCCCCCCACTGTCCCACTTTGTTACCCTGTCCAAATCGGAACTGCCCCAGCTCCACTTCCAATGGCCAGATGTGGAATGTACCTGTGAGACTAATAGACTGGACTCTGCCATGGACATTCTTCCACCATAACCCATCCCCATTTCACAACCCCCCTTCATTGTTATGCACTTAAATAAACACCCTGGAAACACTAATAAAACGGGAGTCAGTCAATGATTTTGAACTTTGTATTGTCAATTACAGTGTCAAAAATGGTTATCCATTGGAAGGACAACATGCCAATGTCACACATCACAAGCCTTTCAAGGGTGCAAGCTTTTGACACGTAGGATACCACATTAGTGAAACTGAAATGGAAGGGGACAACTCAGTTAACAAATAATGAGTGAAATGTAGGTACAGGATAGAGGTAGACGTGTGAAAGTTAATATTATGTTGAACTTGAAAATGTACTCACCTGTGTCTCACTGAAAATATTGCTGTATGACTGACTCCCTGTTGTCGTTTTCTTCTTCATCAGCTTCATCCTCATCACTGTCCACAGGCTCCACCGCTGCTACAACACCGTCATCTGGATCATCCTCCTGCAGAAAAGGCACCTGGCGTCGCAATGCCAAATTATGGAGCATCGAGCAGGCGATGATGATGTCGCACACCTTCTTTGGTGAGTAGAATAGGGACCCACCTGTCATATGGAGGCACCTGAACCTGGCCTTCAGGAGGCCAAAGGTGCGTTCGATCACCCTCCTAGTCCGCCCATGGGCATCGTTGTAATGTTCCTCTGCCCTGGTCCTGGGATTCCTCACTGGGGTCAATAGACAGGACAGGTTGGGGTAACCAGAGTCCCCCAATAGCCATACACGGTGCCTCTGGAGTTCACCCATCATATCAGGGATGCTTCTATTCCGCAGGATGTAGGCGTCATGCACTGAGCCAGGGAACATAGCATTTACCTGCGAGATGTACTGGTCTGCCAAACAGACCATCTGGACATTCATCGAATGATAACTCTTCCTGTTCCTGTACACCTGTTCACTCCTGTGGGGGGGACCAGAGCTACATGGGTCCCAATATTGGCACCTATGACGTTGGGGATATGTCCAAGGGCATAGAAGTCACCTTTCACTGTAGGCAAATCCTCCACCTGAGGGAAAACGATGTATCTCCTTACGTGTTTCAGCAGGGCAGACAACACTCTGGACAACACATTGGAAAACATAGGCTAGGACATCCCTGATGCCATGGCCACAGTTGTCTGAAAAGACCCACTTGCAAGGAAATGGAGCACTGACAGCACCTGCACGTCAGGGGGGATTCCAGTCGGATGGCGGATCGGTGACATCAGGTCTGGCTCCAACTGGGTACATAGTTCCTGGATTGTGGAACGGTCGAAACGGTAGGTCACGATCAAATGTCTCTCTTCCATTGTCATCAGGTCCACCAGCGGTCGGTACACCGGCGGATTCCGCCATCTTCCAATGTGTCCCAACTGACGGTGCCTAAGGAGGACAACAGCGAAGAAACTGTCAGCATTCCTCCAGGTATGTACCCACAGTCACACACAAGACTACAACAGACAATTAACCCATCCGGGAAATGTTTTGAGTGTAGGCTTCGGTATGTGTGACGCAGTAGTAAATGAAGCCATGTGGGCCCCTGAAATGGCGGCTGCCTGACCTCTAAACTGGGACAATGGAATTGTGGGGTAACTGCGCTGGCGTTGGACACCGTCGCGGTAGGCGGTCGTAGAGCGCGGCGCAATGCTGCATTGGTTAACATTGGACCCTATGGGTCCCAGGAGCCAATGAACAGGTGCGCCGGCGGCGATGATGCGCCCCGCCGCGGACGTCACCACAATTTTCTATCTCTTCAATCACTAGATACCTGACCTTCGACAGGAGAGGACCTACACTGCTAGTGCTGCTGTGACCTCGGTCTGGAAGCGACGATGGCTGCTGCGTCTGGGGAAAGGGCCCCTGCCTTCACTGCACAGGAGTTGGAGAAACTTGTGGATGGGATCCTCCCCCAGTACACGCTACTCTACGGTCCTCCAGACAAACAGGTTAGTACACAGGGAGCACGTTGTATGGGCTAGGCCTGGGTGGAGAGGGCTGGGTGGAAGAGGGAAGGGGGCAGAGTACATAGAAAGGTTATGCATGGGTATGAATGGGCCACATGGCCAGAGTTGGGAGGGGGCCACTCACATTGACGGTGCAGTAGGTAATGACTGTTCCTCTTTCCTTGTGCATGTCATGTAGGTCAGCGCCCACCAGAAGAGGGACATTTGGCATGCCATCGCCAAGGAAGTCCGGACCCTGGGGGCCCACCAGAGACGGGGCACCCACTGCCGTAAGAGATGGGAGGACATTCGCCGCTGCAGCAAGAAGACGGCAGAGGCTCAGCTGGGGATGGCCTCCCAACGTGGGAGGGGTGCCCGTCGCACTATGACCCCCCTGATGTTCCGGATCCTGGCGGTGGCCTACCCGGAGTTGGATGGGCGCTTAAGAGCATCACAGCAGACACAAGGGGGTGAGTACAACCTCATTCTGTGGACTTTGCGTGCAGTGGAGGTGTCTGGGTGGGGGAGGTGGGCTGTGGGTGTCCCTAGGCCAGGGCGAGTTAGGTAGGCAAGGCCCCTCCGTAACGTAGGCCATGTGGGACTCTACCCCAGCTCAGAACAGAGGCAAGTTGATGTATAGTTGCCCCTTTGCCATCCATGTGCGCAGATTTCTACCATTGCCATGTAGGCCATATCCCGGGAAATTGCATGTGCAGAAGGCAGGAGCACGGCGTAATGCATGGGGCTGCTGCGTCTGTCTTGTCCGCCAACAGTAGCGGTATGCCATGCACTAAAACTCCCTTTCTTCTGTCTCCCCCCCCATTTTTCTGCTCTCCCTGTCGTTTTGTACATCAGCATCATCAGGCGGAGATACAGTGGCACAGGAGCACGAGGGAGCTGCATCCCACATGGCCATGGAGGGCCACACCACAGACTCTGAATGCACCAGTGGGACGGAGGGCGAGGGGAGCTTCACGTCGGCTACAGGATCACCAACCAGAGACACAGACTCGTCCGCCGATGTGAGCTCCCCTGTGGTGGCGGCACCATCTGTGCGCCCCACTTCTACAGGTACAGCCGCCACCTCCCCTACCGGCACCACCCTCCCAGCAGCCCCTCAGCGTTCGCCCCGTGCCCGCTCACCCAGGAGGGTGGGCATCACCTTCGCCCCAGGCACCTCAGGCCCTGCCCCTGTCACCCCTGCTGCCCTCAGTGAGGAGGCCATTGACCTCCTCAGGTCACTCACTGTTGGGCAGTCTACCATTGTGAATGCCATCCAGGGTGTAGAACGAGAGTTGAAACACAGTAATGCATTCCTGGAAGGCATTCATTCTGGTCAGGCTGTCCTTCAGCGAACCCTGCAATCTCTGGCCTCAGCACTGATGGCACCCATTGTCCCTGTGTCCAGCCTCCCCCCTCCGACTTCCTCCACCCAGACCCAATCCCCTGTACCCCAGCCCATCCCAAGCACACCTACAGACCAGCAGGCACACACCTCAACACCCAAAAGTAGCTCAAGCAAACATAGGCACCATACACACCACAGGCACTCACACAAGCATCACACCCATACACACACAGCAACATCCACTGTCTCCACTGTGTCCCCCTCCTCCTCTTCACCCTCCTCCCTCCCAGTGTCGTCTACACACACACCTGCATGCACCACGTCTACAGGCACTAGGACTCGCACCAGGACACTCAGCACCTCAAGCCGCTCACCTGCTGTTGGAAAATGGGTTATTGGTAGGGCAGGTAGGTACCTACACCTAGCAACAAGCCACTAACCTCCACCTAGGTACAGTTAGGTCTCAGTAAATTAATCCCAGCTCAACCCTTGGTAGCTTGGCAACGAGCGTCAAGGCTTAACTTAGGAGACAAAGTGTAAAGCATTCAAATATCACAAAACAGTAATTAAATAAAACACAGGAAACAGTTTAAAAATCCAAAACCAATTTATAAAAATAGTTTATATTTTTATCTTTAAAATGACACCAAAACGAATAAAATCGGATAAAGGGAACCGGAGATATGAATTTTTAAAGAATTATTACTTTTCTAGCGCTTAGAAACAAAAAGCGCCAATCGGGTCATCTGGTTGCACCACGACCGGGGCAAAGTCAAACTTTCAGGCCGACCGCGATGGAGCCCTGCTCGGCTACAGGTCGCGGGAGGCCTCGGTTAAAAAGTTACCTTCTGACTTAGTCTTTATTTTGAAGATTTTTCTTCACCGGGACGAACCTGCCAGTTGAATCCGACCTCCTGGAGCCCTTGTCCGGATACGCGATGTGGGTTTCCTCGGTGGTTATTTCTACCTTCGGACTTAGTCGTTTTTTCGAGATGAAAATCCTTCGACCGGGGTAAACCTGGATCTTGATCCGACGTCCGTGGAGCCCTTCTCGGATACGATGGCTGGGAGGTCCCGGTCAACTTTTTACGTTCGGACTTAGGCCCTCATTATGACCCTGGCGGTGTTGCACCGCCAGGGCCAACGGGGGCTGGAGCACCGCCGACAGGCCGGCGGTGCTCCCTTGGGCATTCTGACCGCGGCGCTTTGGCCGGGGTCAGAAATGGAAAACCGGCGGTCTCCCGCCGGTTTTCCGTTGCCCATATGAATCCCCCATGGCGGCGCAGCTCGCTGCGCCGCCTTGGGGGATTCTGACACCCCCTACCGCCATCCTGTTCCTGGCGATTCGCCTGCCAGGAACAGGATGGCGGTAGGGGGTGTCGCGGGGCCCCTGGGGGCCCCTGCAGTGCCCATGCCAATGGCATGGGCACTGCAGGGGCCCCGTAAGAGGGCCCCGCTAGTATTTCACTGTCTGCATAGCAGACAGTGAAATACGCGACGGGTGCAGTAGCACCTGTCGCACCTTCCCAATCCGCCGGCTCGATTACGAGCCGGCTTCATGGTGGGAAGGTCGTTTTCCCCTGGGCTGGCGGGCGGCCTTTCGGCGGCCGCCCGCCAGCCCAGGGGAAAAGTCAAAATACCCGCCGCGGTCTTGCGACCGCGGTACGGTATTTTGACGGCGGGACTTTGGCGGGCGGCCTCCGCCGCCCGCCAAGGTCCGAATGAGGGCCTTAGTCTCTTTTTCGGATGTTTTTCTTTACCGGGACGAACCACGAAGTCAGGCCGGGTCGCGGTTGAGGCAAGCCGGCTAGAATTTCCGCGGCGGGTCGGTCCCTCTCAGGAGCTTTTTTACAAAATTTGTCAAATCTCCTCCAAACTTCTGGGGCTTCACCCAGATGTTCTTTTAAGGTTCTTTAGGGGTCCACAGCTCACCCCAAGGGTCCAGAAGTTCTGTGATGGTCCTTGGGGGGTGCGGACTTCAACTCCCAGAATGCACCTGGCGCAAACTCCTTTCTGGCCACTGGACAGTGGTCAGCTGGTCACTTTTCAGGAGTTGGTGCAGGGGGACTCTGGATAGCAATTTTTCACCTGTAGCAAACAGGGAGTCCCTCCTTGAACCAGTTGAAGCCAGGCAAAGTCCTTCTTGTGGTGAAGCCCAAGTGTGCAGCTGGTGCAGTCCTTCTGAGTGCAGGTTCCAGGTGCAGGCCAGGGGTCCAGCAGGGCAGTCCTTCTTCTTCTTTAGTTCCTTTCTTGTTGAATTCTGGAGGGGATCTGAGGCGTGGGTGCAGGTCTGCCAGTTTTATCCTTGCTCCTGGGTGAAAAGCAGGGGGGCCCTGGTTCTCCAATCAGGGACAGGGTCGTCCCCCTGTGATGACCACTTCCTGGGAAGTGTGGCAAAAATCCATCCCAGAAGGCAACAGTCTCTAAAAATCCAACATGGATGAATCTGATTTTTAGAGGTTACATCTGGCTGAGCCCACCCACTGGTGTGGCTAAAAATCATAAACTCACCCCTCTCCTGCCCTCTCCTAATCTAATCAAGGGGGCACCTAGCTGTCTGGGGTTGCAGGATGTGGGGGTGTTGCTGGGTGCTGCAAATGTCCTTCTCTGCCTTTGAAGACCAGTTTGGCAGCCCTCCCCCTTCCTGCCTCACCATCTGCTGAGGGGAGATTCTCTCCCCCAAGCACATTCCTTTGTGTGAAGCCAGGCCACTTCACACTTCATCAAGGTAGCCTGGCAGAAGCTGCTGCAGGCTGGCCAATCAGAGCACAGCAGCAAAAACAATGCAGGGCTGAAATTGGCAACTTTTTAGGTAAAGTCTATAACTCTTTACCTGAACAAGTTATATTAAATCCAACAACTGGAAGTTGTGGGATTTATTACAACAATTAATTTGATACCAAATTCTTGGTATGTAACATTTAAGGAGACTTTAAAATTTAAAATAAAGTCTGCCCATTCTAGCCTATGAAGGCCATTTACTTCAATGAGGGAAAAACGAATTTGGCTGTTTTTACCTCACCAGGGCTTCTAAATCTATTTTTATAAAGTCCCTGCTTATAGTTACATGGCACCCAGCCCTAGGGGCACATAGGGCACACCTTAGGGGTGACTTATATGTAAAAATAAGGTAGTTTAAGACTTTGGAAGTACCTTTAATTCCAAAGTCGAATTTGCATATAACTTTAATTTAAAAGCAGCCAGCAAGGCAGGCTTGCTTTTAAAATGACACTGGACACCTCAGCAGTGCACCTAGGTGTGCACCACCTATGCTGTGGTCCCTTAACCTATATGCCCTACCATATACTAGGGACTTATAGGTAGGTTAACTTAGCCAATTATAATTAGCCTAATTTGCATATCCATTTTACACAGAGCACAGGCCCTGGGACTGGTTAGCAGTACCCAGGGCACCATCAGAGTCAGGAAAACACCAGCATAAAGTGGAAAATGGGGGCAAAAAGTTAGGGGGCCTCTGCAATCTGCCCTGTTTTCTCACACAGCCCCCCCCAGCCCACACGCCCAGGAGACTCAGCCCAACCCTGGGAGAGTCTTCCTTGCTTGTTAGGCGAGGAAGACAGTGAAGAAAACTGGCTGTCCCTTTTGCAGGGCCTACTCTGCCTTACATTCTCCTGTCAGGGTCACTCTCTCTGGGTAGTGAACCCACGCCAACAATGAAAGGACCCATCTCAAACTGAAACTTCCCTCTAGGGGGTCTTCCTCCTCTTTCTCTGCCAACTTGGGTAGTGAGGTGCCCACCTCCCCTACTCCAAACTTTGCTAGGGCAACACCTAGCTTACCCAAAGAGGTCACCCAACACTCGAGCAACCCCACCATGACCAATAGGGTCAGGGGGCCTACTTTGTTATTGGCCCTGGGGTCTGCCTCCCAGGTTAGGTACAGTGCTGCCAGGAAGGCTAGCACCCAGCAGAGGCTACTGACAGCTGTCAGTAACCAGAACCACACCCTAAGCTCTCCACTGACAGGTGGCTGAGCTGCTTTAGGGGCAATTTTGAGGTCCTGGCACCCCTCTTGCTGTCTAGAGTGGGGGCTACCACTTCCTGTGGCAGACACCCTCCTTCCACTCTCCCTTCTGTCAGTGCAGGGGCAACACCCTGCATCTGGACAGCTGCCTGTCTACTCAGGACTTCCTTGGGGTCAGGGGAGGCCTCACCAGTGCCAACTCTGGGCTCCCCCCCTACTGGGGCAGAAGGCCTTTGGCTCCCTGGAATTCTCTTTAAGAGTGGCCTACCCTTCCTTTT
The DNA here is from genome assembly GCF_031143425.1 of Pleurodeles waltl. Taxonomy (NCBI): domain Eukaryota; kingdom Metazoa; phylum Chordata; class Amphibia; order Caudata; family Salamandridae; genus Pleurodeles; species Pleurodeles waltl. The sequence goes on along the minus strand of NC_090450.1, from coordinate 223,935,457 downwards.
CTTCTTTCCTTTTCTTGGGGACCCCTGTCTCCTAACTGTAGGGACTGACTCCCCAGGACTTTGGGTTGGGGGGGCGCCCTGGGCGACCACCCCATCTGTGACCAGACTCACCTCTGGGAGGTCATTGCCCAGGATACAATCTAGGGGGAGGTCAGCACTGACTACCACCCTAATCCAGTCAAGGATACCCTCCCTCTCTAGGGGCACTATGGCTACAGGTTTGGAGGTGACCTCCCCTGTGGCTATCCTGACTTTCTTTGTCTTTCCTGGGACATACATGTCTGGCGTCACTAACCGGTCACTCACTATAGTGTGACTGGCACAGGTGTCTCTCAGGCCAGTGGTAGGGATCCCATTCACTTGAATGTGGTGGAAGTGCCTACTCCCACCCTCAGGGATTACCAGCTTACCATCTGGTCCTGTCTCCCAGCTCATTGCTAGGAGGACTTCATCATCTGAGGAGTCCTCCTCCATGGCTACACTGGACAGCCCAGTGCTAACCACCTTCTTTGGACAGGCTGCATCTCCTCTGAAATGACCTGTCTGCTGACAGTCAAAGCAAGCCCTACTGTCCAAGAGCTTTTTTAACCCTGGGTCTCCCTGTCTCTGCTTGTCAGAGTGGGAGTGGGATTTACTCTCCTCCTTCTTAGGGTTCTGGGGTACAGAGGGAGTCTCTGTGGCGGGCTTACCACCTCCCTCCTTAGGTTTTTGGGGACCTGTCCCCCCCTTCTTGGAGTCTCCCCCCTGGGACTTGACAACCACCCTGGTTCTCAACCACTCATCAGCTGCCTCCCCTAGCTCTCTAGGGTTGGTCTGCTTAGAGTCCACTAGATGCTGGCGTAACCTTTCTTGGATACAATTGGTCAAGATGTGCTCTCTCATGATCAGATTGTATAACCCCTCATAAGTATCTACCTTGTTACCAATAATCCAGCCCTCTAGTGCCTTTAGTGAAATGTCCACAAAGTCAACCCAAGACTGGGTACTGACCTTCTGGGTGTCCCTGAACTTCATTCTATATTGCTCTGGGGTCAGACCAAACTTCTTGGCTAAGCACCTCTTCATACTAGGGTATGAATCTGCCTCCTCCCCCCTTAAGGTCAGAAGCCTATCCCTCCCTGAGTTGGGGACCAACTCCCACAAAAGGGAACCCCAGTATTGAGGCCTAACCCTTCTCATTTGGAGTGCCCTCTCAAAGGCCCCCTGCCACTTATCTATGTCATCCCCCTCTACATAAGCAGGAACCACCCCCTTGGGTAATCTGGGGCAAACTTCCCCACCCATGGACACCTCAGCTTCTTTATCGCTGCTTCCATCTCTTTTCTCTTTGTATGCCCACTTTTTCTTTTCTAGGGCCAGCTTCTCTGCTTCCAAAGCTATGTATGCTAGCTGGGCCTCCAGCTCTCTTTCTCTGATGGATGGGTTCTCTCCTCCTGAAGGGACCCCCTTCCTACCACTAGCTTTGGGTCTGCCCCTAGTGACTGTGTCTACTGAGGACCGTCCTTCCTCTTCCTCACTTAGGCTCAGATGCCTTCCCTCCCCTGAGTGATTAGAGTTAGCATCTTCCCCTTTTTCTTCCTCCTCTGGAGCTTCCTCTGTGCCTAGCCCTTGGGCCTCAGCCCATGCTGTCAGGGATTTAATCAGGATTTGCTTCCTGAGATCAGTGGTTGCAGGCAACCCTCTCTCAATACACAACCCCCTAAGCTGGACTACTGTCAGTGTGGGTAGGCTAGCCAGATCAAGCTCCATGGTTCCCTAGTTTTGTGTCAACAAAAACTTTTTGCAAAAATTGGAAACAAGAATTTAGAAAAATTACAAAAATTCAATAATTGAAATTAATCCAAATTTAAAAATTAAAAACAATTTTTGCACTAGGACAATTTAAAGGATTTTTAATTTGTTTTACTCAAAACTGTAACGTGATATTGAACACAAGTACAGGATCCCGTCGCTGCTTCCAAAAATGTTGGAAAATGGGTTATTGGTAGGGCAGGTAGGTACCTACACCTAGCAACAAGCCACTAACCTCCACCTAGGTACAGTTAGGTCTCAGTAAATTAATCCCAGCTCAACCCTTGGTAGCTTGGCAACGAGCGTCAAGGCTTAACTTAGGAGACAAAGTGTAAAGCATTCAAATATCACAAAACAGTAATTAAATAAAACACAGGAAACAGTTTAAAAATCCAAAACCAATTTATAAAAATAGTTTATATTTTTACCTTTAAAATGACACCAAAACAAATAAAATCGGATAAAGGGAACCGGAGATATGAATTTTTAAAGAATTATTACTTTTCTAGCGCTTAGAAACAAAAAGCGCCAATCGGGTCATCTGGTTGCACCACGACCGGGGCAAAGTCAAACTTTCAGGCCGACCGCGATGGAGCCCTGCTCGGCTACAGGTCGCGGGAGGCCTCGGTTAAAAAGTTACCTTCTGACTTAGTCTTTATTTTGAAGATTTTTCTTCACGGGGACGAACCTGCCAGTTGAATCTGACCTCCTGGAGCCCTTGTCCGGATACGCGATGTGGGTTTCCTCGGTGATGATTTCTTCCTTCGGACTTAGTCGTTTTTTCGAGATGAAAATCCTTCGACCGGGGTAAACCTGGATCTTGATCCGATGTCCGTGGAGCCCTTCTCGGATACGATGGCTGGGAGGTCCTGGTCAACTTTTTACGTTCGGACTTAGTCTCTTTTTTGGATGTTTTTCTTTACCGGGACGAACCACGAAGTCAGGCCGGGTCGCGGTTGAGGCAAGCCGGCTAGAATTTCCGCGGCGGGTCGGTCCCTCTCTGGAGCTTTTTTACAAAATTTGTCAAATCTTCTCCAAACTTCTGGGGCTTCACCCAGATGTTCTTTTAAGGTTCTTTAGGGGTCCACAGCTCACCCCAAGGGTCCAGAAGTTCTGTGATGGTCCTTGGGGGGTGCGGACTTCAACTCCCAGAATGCACCTGGCGCAAACTCCTTTCTGGCCACTGGACAGTGGTCAGCTGGTCACTTTTCAGGAGTTGGTGCAGGGGGACTCTGGATAGCAATTTTTCACCTGTAGCAAACAGGGAGTCCCTCCTTGAACCAGATGAAGCCAGGCAAAGTCCTTCTTGTGGTGAAGCCCAAGTGTGCAGCTGGTGCAGTCCTTCTGAGTGCAGGTTCCAGGTGCAGGCCAGGGGTCCAGCAGGGCAGTCCTTCTTCTTCTTTAGTTCCTTTCTTGTTGAATTCTGGAGGGGATCTGAGGCGTGGGTGCAGGTCTGCCAGTTTTATCCTTGCTCCTGGGTGAAAAGCAAGGGGGCCCTGGTTCTCCAATCAGGGACAGGGTCGTCCCCCTGTGATGACCACTTCCTGGGAAGTGTGGCAAAAATCCATCCCAGAAGGCAATAGTCTCTAAAAATCCAACATGGATGAATCTGATTTTTAGAGGTTACATCTGGCTGAGCCCACCCACTGGTGTGGCTAAAAATCATAAACACACCCCTCTCCTGCCCTCTCCTAATCTAATCAAGGGGGCACCTAGCTGTCTGGGGTTGCAGGATGTGGGGGTGTTGCTGGGTGCTGCAAATGTCCTTCTCTGCCTTTGAAGACCAGTTTGGCAGCCCTCCCCCTTCCTGCCTCACCATCTGCTGAGGGGAGATTCTCTCCCCCAAGCACATTCCTTTGTGTGAAGCCAGGCCACTTCACACCTCATCAAGGTAGCCTGGCAGAAGCTGCTGCAGGCTGGCCAATCAGAGCACAGCAGCAAAAACAATGCAGGGCTGAAATTGGCAACTTTTTAGGTAAAGTCTGTAACTCTTTACCTGAACAAGTTATATTAAATCCCACAACTGGAAGTTGTGGGATTTATTACAACAATTAATTTGATACCAAATTCTTGGTATGTAACATTTAAGGAGACTTTAAAATTTAAAATAAAGTCTGCCCATTCTAGCCTATGAAGGCCATTTACTTCAATGAGGGAAAAACGAATTTGGCTGTTTTTACCTCACCAGGGCTTATAAATCTATTTTTATAAAGTCCCTGCTTATAGTTACATGGCACCCAGCCCTAGGGGCACATAGGGCACACCTTAGGGGTGACTTATATGTAAAAATAAGGTAGTTTAAGACTTTGGAAGTACCTTTAATTCCAAAGTCGAATTTGCATATAACTTTAATTTAAAAGCAGCCAGCAAGGCAGGCTTGCTTTTAAAATGACACTGGGCACCTCAGCAGTGCACCTAGGTGTGCACCACCTATGCTGTGGTCCCTTAACCTACATGCCCTACCATATACTAGGGACTTATAGGTAGGTTAACTTAGCCAATTATAATTAGCCTAATTTGCATATCCATTTTACACAGAGCACAGGCCCTGGGACTGGTTAGCAGTACCCAGGGCACCATCAGAGTCAGGAAAACACCAGCATAAAGTGGAAAATGGGGGCAAAAAGTTAGGGGGCCTCTGCAATCAGCCCTGTTTTCTCACACCTGCACTCACCACCTCCACTGCCATTTACACGTCCCCTGTGTCCTCTCCCAGTGTGTCTGTGACGCCCCCTCCCAAAGTACCCAAACGCCGGCAATCACTCACCCAACATCCATCCACCTCACGACAGCCTCCAGTACCTGCACCCAAAACAGCTAAAGTGACCCCTCCTACAACCACTCCCAGACCCCCTCCAGCTACCCATCCCAGTGTCCGTCAGAAACTGTCCCTCTGTCAAACTGACCTGTGTGCCCCCACCCCCCCCCAGTTCATCAGTCCTGTCGTAGCGCCTCAGCCAAAAAGCCTCCAGTGCCAGTGGTGCGTGTTCCAGGTTTTTGGAGTGCACCGTCCACCAGGGCAGGCAGTAGGACCCGGAGCCAAGGCACTGGCAGCCCACCCCCTGTAAAATCTCCAAAATTGGAGAGTGGACGACGGGACGTGTCAAGACTGCTGGTGGGACAACAAGTGAAATGGGATCGAAGGCGATTGGTGAGTCAGCTGTAACTCCAAAGAAGGTGGGGAAGGTCCCGAAGAAGTCTGCCCAGCCTGTTGTGAGTGTCACGGCGGAGAAGTGCGCCATCATTTCCGGCGGTCCAGACACAACCGCCAGCACCGTCGTTACTGGTCAGGAGACCACCGCCGGAGTCAGTGCCCAGGAGGGCACAAGTCTCGTTACTGGTCAGGAGACCACCGCCGGAGTCAGTGCCCAGGAGGGCCCAAGTCACGTTACTGGTCAGGAGACCTGCCGGAGTCAGTGCCCAGGAAGGCACAGGTATCGTTACTGGTCAGGAGACCACCGCCAGAGTCAGTGCCCAGGAGGGCCCAAGTATCGTTACTGGTCAGGAGACCACCGTCAGAGTCAGTGCCCAGGAGGGCCCAAGTATTGTTACTGGTCGGGAGACCACCGCCAGAGTCAGTGCCCAGGAGGGCCCAAATATCGTGGAGTCAGTGCACAGGAGGGCCCAAGTATCGTTACTGGTCAGGAGACCACCGTCGGAGTCAGTGCCCAGGATGGCCCAAGCATCGTTACTGGTCAGGAGACCACCGCCGGAATCAGTGCCCAGGAGGGCACAAGTATCGTTACTGGTCAGGAGACCACCGCCGGAATCAGTGCCCAGGAGGGACCAGGATCCCACAGCCCCGCTGGGCGATGATGGAATGTCAAGCCACACACCAATGTCCAGTGTGGAGTTCGTCATGCTACACACCAATGTCCAGTGTGGAGTTCGTCATGCCACACACCAATGTCCAGTGTGGAGTTCGTCATGCCACACACCAATGTCCAGTGTGGAGTTCGTCATGCCACACACCAATGTCAGTATCCGAACCGCCATGTCAAAGCACCGCTGAACAAGGCCAAGACCGCCATGTCAAAGCACCGCTGAACAAGGCCAAGACCGCCATGTCAAAGCACCGCTGAACAGGGCAAAGACTGCCATGTCAGAGCACTGCTGAACAGGGCAAAGACTGCCATGTCAGAGCACCGCTGAACAAGGCAAAGACTGCCATGGTGAAGACCGCTGAACAGGGCAAAGACCGCCATGGTGAAGACCGCTGAAGCGGGCAAAGACTGCCATGGCTAAGCACCGCTGAACAAGGCCAAGACCGCCATGTCAAAGCACCGCTGAACAGGGCAAAGACTGCCATGGTGAAGACCGCTGAACAGGGCAAAGACCGCCATGGTGAAGACCGCTGAACCGGGCAAAGACTGCCATGGCTAAGCACCGCTGAACAAGGCCAAGACCGCCATGTCAAAGCACCGCTGAACAGGGCAAAGACTGCCATGGTGAAGACTGCTGAACAGGGCAAAGACCGCCATGGTGAAGACCGCTGAACCGGGCAAAGACTGTCATGGCTAAGCACCGCTGAACAAGGCCAAGACCCCCATGTCAAAGCACCGCTGAACAGGGCAAAGACTGCCATGGTGAAGACCGCTGAACAGGGCAAAGACCGCCATGGTGAAGACCGCTGAACCGGGCAAAGACTGCCATGGCTAAGCACCGCTGAACAAGGCCAAGACCGCCATGGTGAAGACCGCTGAACAGGGCAAACACCGTGTGGGTATGAATGTACCGCCACATCAGGCATCCTTATCCCATGTGCAGCTGGGACAGTGACAGGACATGAACTTTCACGGGGAGACTCATCCAGTCTAGGCAGCAGTCCCACCCAGTACCAGTTGAGAACTGCATCTACTTGCGATAATGTGGCTTTGCACTCCCCAGGATGTAACAGTGGGCAAACCACCCACTGTAGAGACTTGAGAGACTGTGGCTTTACACTCCCCAGGATGGCACAGTGGGCAACCCACCCACTGTAGAGGCTTGAGAAACTGTGGCTTTGCACTCCCCAGGATGGCACAGTGGGCAACCCACCCACTGTAGAGACTTGAGAGACTGTGGCTTTGCACTCCCCAGGATGGCACAGTGGGCAACCCACCCACTGTAGAGACTTGAGAGACTGTGGCTTTGCACACCCCAGGATGGCACAGTGGGCAACCCACCAACTGTAGAGACTTGAGAGACTGTGGCTTTACACTCCCCAGGATGGCACAGTGGGCAACCCATCCACTGTAGAGACTTGAGAGACTGTGGCTTTGCACTCCCAGGATACATCAATGGGCATGGAGCCCCATCGTGGATTTGGCTTCGCATTCATGTGGCTGAGGTGCCCCCCCTTCCCTTCCCCCTGAGGTGCCTGTAGTGTTTCTATCTGATGCCCCAGCAGTGTTCTCTCGGATTTTGGTCAGGTATCTATTGTGGGCCTCGCCCATGCATTTTTGGACTGTTGGTGCACGGACATTGTTGTGTACATATCTGCACTACTTCTTGTATTGTCTATATAATTATGACAGATTTCGATATATAATTCAGTATATTTTTATATGACATGTATATTGGCACATTACAATGTTTGCCCGCAATTTGCTTTGTCTTTGCATTTTCCGGGGGAATTGTGGGTTGTTCATGTGATATTTTTGACTGCATTGGTGTGTATGTTGTGATATGCGAGGGTGGGGGTGTTTAGTGGGTGTCCCCCTAACTTTTGCCTCCCCCCTCCCCGTGTCGTAGATGCAGTACTCACCGGTATGTTCTGCGCCTACGTCACTGTTGTTCGTAGAGGAGCAGAAGGACAAGGGCAGGTAGGATTTGGAGTTCCGGCTCCATGGAGTCGTCGTTCCTCGTGGAGTGTGTTCAGGTGAGCATTTTCCCATAGCAAAAGCTGTTTCCGCCGTGTTTTTATCCACGGTGAATCCGCCCCGGAAAAGGTGGCGGATTGGTAGGTTAGGATACTTTGGGCGGTACATTGTCTCCCGTCTGTCTGTTGGCGGTGACCGCCACGCTGTTTGTCTGTACCGCCGTGGCGGGCAAAGTGTTAAAGTGGCTGTCTTTGTTGCCGGTTTCCGCCAGGGTCGTAATTCACTTTTTTTGTCCGCCGGCCTGTTTGCGGTATTTACGCAGCTTTACCACCGTCCGCCAGGGTTGTAATGACCCCCTTTGTGTCCGCTCTCCAGCTGCTTTCTCCTATCATGGCCAATTCTAAATCATTATCTCTCACTTAGAAGTACAGGACTAAAAATGATGTAGCAACACAGTTCCCAGTAAGCAATAGGCCCTATAATATCAATACACAGTGATATTAGTATTAGACCGTAAATTCTGCAGGGATGCAAACTGAGATCCTCAATATTTATCACTTTGCAGCACTGTAATACATGATGCGAGTTTGGCGCTCAAAAAGGTGCCATTTCTTCTTTCTCTAAAACACCTTGCTGTGCTGTGCTGCACTGTGTGAAGTGGAGAGGTCAGGAATGCACCTTGTCTATCAAAATATGGTGCATTCCTGCTCTCTCCATTTGCTGGTGCAGTTTTGGCTGCCTAGCGCCAACGCAGGCACCCCTGCAAGGTAAACTGCCTGCTTTGCAGGCAGGATGGTTCTTGTGCAGGAAGGGACACCTTCCTGCACAAAATTAGTCTTTGAGGCCCATATTTATACTTTTTGACGCTAAACTGCGCTAACGCAGTTTAGCGTCAAAAAGTTTTGCGCCGTCTAACGCCATTCTGAAGCGCCATGCGGGCGCCGTATTTATGGAATGGCGTTAGACGGCGCAATCAGACCGGCGCTGCCTGGTTTGCGTGGGAAAAAACCACGTAGACCAGACAGCGCCGGCGTAGGGGGAAAATGGCGTATGGGCGTCTTAAAATGGGGCAAGTCAGGTTACGTCGAAAAAATCGGCTTAACCCGACTTGCGCCATTTATTTTCGACGCCCATCCCCCATCAACATGACTCCTATCATTGTAAAGATAGGAGTCATGCCCCCTTGCCCAATGGCCATGCCCAGGGGACTTCTGTCCCCTGGGCATGGTCATTGGGCATAGTGGCATATAGGGGGGCACAAATCAGGCCCCCCTATGCCCAAAAAAATTATTAAAAAAATACTTACCTGAACTTACCTGAATGTCCCTGGGGTGGGTCCCTCCAGCCTTGGGTGTCCTCCTGGGGTGGGCAAGGGTGGCAGGGGGGGTCCCTGGGGGCAGGGGAGGGCACTGTGGGCTCATTTTGAGCCCACTTGTCCCTTAACGCCATGCCTGACCCAGGCGTTAAAAAGCGGCGCAAATGCGCCGTTTTTAGCCACGCCCACTCCCGGGCGTCTCTTTTGCCCGGGAGTATAAATACCACGTAAAGGCCTGGGAGTCATTTTTTAGACGGGAACGCCTCCCTTGCATATCATTAACGCAAGGAAGGGGTTCACGCTAAAAAATGACGCACATTCCGGGAACTTTGGCGCTATTCGCCTCTAACGCCATAGTATAAATATGGCGTTAGTTGGCGTTAATTTAGCGTCGAATTTGCGTCGAAAAAAACGACGCAAATTCGGCGCAAACGGAGTATAAATATGCCCCTGAATCTTTTAACTCTTTTTGCGTGTGCTGCAGAATGCCTCCTCTTGGTAAAGCCAGAAATACACCAAAAACCATGGGTAAATGCATGCAAACACCCACTCTTCACCCACGGAATGCTTCCCTGAGGTAGATCACCGCAAGGCAGTGACCTGCGTTACTGCAGATTTACCAAGCACCACAGGGCCAGGCAAGGTGGCCTTATGTTTTTTGGTAAATTATCTTGGTTTTGCATAGCCCTTGCATTACCTTGCATGGTGCAAAGGCAACACAAAACTTTGATAAATATGCCTCAAAGTATATAAGTGAAATGGTTTTGTGGGTGCTTCCAACTGATCACTTTCTGCGCTGGTAAAAGGAATCCAAATTTATACAAGATGCCACACATCTTGATGGAATTCACCGTGATTGACTTAGCACTCATTTAAAATAATTGGTTGAGAAATTACGCACTAACGCAGTTTTGCACCAAAAAGTTTAGCTCTGGCTTACACCATTTCTGTGCACCAGCCGGGCACCATATTTATGGAATGGTGCAAGTCGGTGCAAAGGGTAGGCTGGCGTATAAAAATTACACTAGTCGGGTGGGGCTGGCGGTATGGAAGAAGGGGGTTTTGCATCAAAAAATTATGTTAGGCAGGTTAGAGTACAAAAAACAAACTCTAACCTTCCTAGAGTCATTTTTTGATGCAAAACCATCCATACCATATGACTCTTGTCCTAGAAAAGACAGGAGTCATGCCCACCACCCCAATGGCCAGCACAGGGGACAAGGGTCCGCTGGGCATGGCCTTTCACCCAGTGCCATGTAGGGGGGACCATTTCAGGGCCCCCAATGTCACTTTAAAAAAAAAAAAAAACTTACCTGTACTTACCTGGAATGGGATCCCCTATCCTCCGCTGTCTCTCTGGTGTGGGTGAGGGTGTCCCTGGGGCCTGGGAAAGGCACCTGTGGGCTTATTCAATGGTGTTCCACTATGGAAATATGCCCACAGGTCCCCCTAATGCCTGCCCGGACCCAGGTGTTAAAAAATGGGGCAAAGCAAGCTTTGCACCATTTTCCCAATTTTTTGACCCACTCCTCCCTCCCTGCTTGATTTCAGCACAAGAGGATAAATATGGCGCTAAGGCCATAGAGTCATTTTTTGCACCGTAATGCCTACTTTGCACCTCATTGACGTAAAGTAGGTTTCACGTCCAAAAAATGACTTTAACTCCATAAATTTGGTGCTAGACTGGTCGAGCACCAAAGTATAAAATTAGAGTTCGTTTTGTACCGAATTCGGTGCAAAAAAGTATAAATATGCCCTTATGATTGTGGAAGTTACCACAAGCACCCTTGGAACGCATGAGCAGACTAATGCGCATTTTTTCAAAGAAAAGTATTAAATATTTGTGGCTGCAGTATGTTAATAATACCTACCAAAGCAAGCAACAATAGCCAGTTATTAATGCTTGACATAACTACATGTATATGTAGGACCCAGTTCACAAAGGTTAACCTAAATCTTAAGGCCCATATTTATACTTTTTGACGCAGTTTTGCGACAAAAATATTACCGCCGGCTAACGCCACTTCTGTGCGCCGTGCGAGCGTCAAATGTATACTTTGCTGCACGGCGGCGCAAGCCACAGGTATGAGTCATTTTCTTTGATGCACACTGCAGCATCACGTCATAAGGGAAAACGACGTTAACGTGGCGGAAATGACTGTGAGCCGATTTACGACACCGCAAACCAGATATGCGGCGTTTTTTGACGTAAAAGCGTCAAAATTCACCGCAAACACAGCCATTTCAGCAGAGGAGAGCCAAAATGGATCCCAGATGCCTTTATAGACCCCAGGAAGATGACAACAGACCAGGAACCAGCCAGGAGGACCCACACAAGACCCAGGACAGGGAGAAGAAGAAAAGAAAGTCTTGCTTCAGTGCAGAGGAGCAGGAAATTCTGGATAAAGAGGTGACGGAACACGAGCACCAACTGTTTGTCACCTCAAAGTTGCCAATCAGTAGGAGAAAGGCAATATGGCAACAAATTGTTGACAAGATTAACAGTGTGGCAGAATTACGCAGAACAGTCATCGAGTGCAAGAAACGCTGGCATGACTTCAAGCGCAGGACCAAGGAAAAGATGGCCAGGAACAGGAAGGCAGCACTGCAGACTGGAGGTGGGAGTCCAGCACCATAGGAGGCCCTGGACCACATGGAGGAGATGGTCGCAGCTGTCATCCCTGAGGAGATCGTCACAGGGATTCAAGGATAGGACTGCGCAGAGTACCAGGAGACAACACACATGTAGGATAAGTCGCATGGGGAATTAAAATGCACTAATGTCAACTGCAACTGGGGGGTCGGGAATACCTACTACACAATGCATGTAAGTCATCATATACATGGAGTGGCATTGGTAAAGGGGCACGGCACGGGTGCATGGCCTGTTCAGAGAAAACCTGGGGCACACCATTACACAACACCAACAACCTTTCCATGCTGCCATGCCAACGATGTAGCAAAGGTAAAGCCACGCCAGGAGGGAAGGGCACAACGTCAAACTGACATCCCGTCACACGTCAGCCACTATACTCCCTACATTAACTATGGCCCAATTAACAACCTCTAGCCATACCGACAACTGGAATGTAACATTGACAACAGTTGCCACTACCAACTCTGCTGTGTGTGCTGGTCAAGTAGCCAATGGCAGTAACGTCCCCATGGATCATACACACCCAAATTAGAGGGTTTAGGATGACAACGTTAACAATCCCCTGAAACAAGACAAATGTTCCAGTCCTGTCAAATGTGAATGCCCATAGTTGCCACAAACAGCAGCCAATGTCAACAACATCAGGAGGTACACAGCACTAAGGTCACACCCATGCTGCATATGTCAGGGTCCATCCTGTGCCTGGGTCACAATGCAACATCCCAAAGGTCATACTGCTCAGACAACACCATTGAGGGGGAGGACACATGTAACTGGTCACTGAAATACACCTGTACAGTCAGAGGAGGAAATAGGACATTGCTACGACCACAAATTCCCCAACATTAACTGCACACATTACCAATGCTGACATCCATATCGTGCCATAACAATGCTATGCATAGTATACGCTACATTTCAACTACTTAACCCCTTTGCTGCCAGGCCTTTTCCCCCTCCTGTGCCGGGCCTTTTTTTGGCTATTTGGGGCTGTTCGCGCTTAGGCCCTCATAACTTTTTGTTCACATAAGCTACCCACGCCAAATTTGCGTCCTTTCTTTCCAACACCCTAGGGATTCTAGAGGTACCCTGACTTTGTGGGTTCCCCTGAAGGAGACCGAGAAATTAGCCAAAATACAGTGAAAATCTTTTTTTATTATCTTAAATTGTAAAAAAGGGCTGCAGAAGGCAGCTCGTGGTTTTTTCCCTGAAAAGGGCACCAACAAAGGGTTTGTGGTGGTAAGATCACCATCTTCCCAGCTTTTAGGAACAGGCAGACTTGAATTGGGAAACCCGATTTTTCAATACAATTTTGATATTTTACTGGGACATACCCCATTTTTACTATTTTTTGTGCTTTCAGCCTCCTTCCAGTTAGTGACCAAATGGGTGAAATTGAGAAACCAATGCTGGATCCCAGACAGCTAAGCATTTCTGAAAAGTAGACAAAATTCTGAATTCAGCAAGGGGTCATTTGTGTAGATCCTACAAGTGTTTCCTACAGAAAATAACAGCTGAAATAAAACAATATTGAAATTGAGGTAAAAAAACAGCCATTTTTCCCCATGTCAGATTTTTTAAATCAATATACCATTACGTCAGCTGGACTCTTCTGGTTGCGGGGATATATAGGACTTGTAGGTTCAATAAGAACTCTAGGTACCCAAAAAATGAGCTGCACCTTGCAATGGGTTTTCATTCTATACCGGGTATACAGCAATTCATTTGCTGAAATATAAAAAGTGAAAAATAGGTATCAAGAAAACCTTTGTATTTCCAAAATGGGCACAAGATAAGTTGTTGAGAAGCAGTGGTTATTTGCACATCTCTGAATTCCGGGGTGCCCATACTAGCATGTGAATTACAGGGCATTTCTCAAATAGACGTCTTTTTTACACACAGCCTTACATTTGGAAGGAATTTTTTTTGAGAAAGACAAGGGGCAATAACACTTGTTTTGCTATTCTGTGTTCACCCAAGTCTCCCGATAAAAATGGTACCTCACTTGTGTGGGTAGGCCTAGCGCCCACAAAAGGAAATGGCTCAAAACACAACGTGGACACATCACATTTTTCACAGAAAACAGAGGTGTTTTTTACAAAGTGCCTACCTGTGGATTTTGGCCTCTAGTTCAGTTGTCACCTGGGGAAACCTAGAAAACCAGCCCATTTTTGAAAACTAGACACCTAGGGGAATCCAAGATGGGGTGACTTGTGGGGATCAGACCAGGTTCTGTTACCCAGAATCCTTTGCAAACCTCAAAATTTGACCCAAAAAACACTTTTTCCTCTCATTTTGGTGACAGAAAGTTCTGGAATCTGAGAGGAGCCACAAATTTCCTTCCACCCAGCATTCCCCCAAGTCTCCCGATAAAAATGGTACCTCACTTGTGTGGGTAGGCCTAGCGCCCACGAAAGGAAATGGCCCAAAACACAACGTGGACACATCAAATTTTTTCACAGAAAACAGAGGTTTTTTTTACAAAGTGCCTACCTGTGGATTTTGGCCTCTAGCTCAGCCGGCACCTGGGGAAACCTAGAAAATCAGCACATTTATGAACACTAGACACCTAGGGGAATCCAAGATGGGGCGACTTGTGGGGATCTGACCAGGTTCTGTTACCCAGAATCCTTTGCAAACCAAAAAATGTGTCCAAAAAAACACTTTTCCCTCTCATTTCGGTGACAGAAAGTTCTGGAATCTGAGAGGAGCGACAAATTTCCTTCCACGCAGCCTTCCCCCAAGTCTCCCGATAAAAATGGTACCTCACTTGTGTGGATAGGCCTAGCGCCCACGAAAGGAAATGGCCCAAAACACAACATGGACACATCAAATTTTTTCACAGATAACAGAGGTGTTTTTTACAAAGTGCCTACCTGCGGATTTTTGCCTCTAGCTCAGCCGGCACCTGGGGAAACCTAGCAAACCAGCACATTTTTGAAAACTAGACACCTAGGGGAATCCAAGATGGGGTGACTTGTGGGGATCTGACCAGGTTCTGTTACCCAGAATCCTTTGCAAACCTCAAAATTTGACCAAAAAAACACTTTTTCCTCTCATTTCGGTGACAGAAAGTTCTGGAATCTGAGAGGAGCCACAAATTTCTTTCCACCCAGCGTTCCCCCAAGTCTCCCGATAAAAATGGTACCTCACTTGTGTGGGTAGGCCTAACGCCCACGAAAGGCAATGGCCCAAAACACAACGTGGACACATCACATTTTTTCACAGAAAACCGAGGTGTTTTTTACAAAGTGCCTACCTGTGGATTTTGGCTTATAGCTCAGCCAGCACCTGGGGAAACCTAGCAAACCAGCACATTTTTTAAAACTAGGCACCTAGAGGAATGCATGATGGTGTGACTTGTGGGGCTCTGACCAGGTTCTGTTACCCAGAATCCTTTGCAAATAAAAAAATGTGTCCAAAAGAACACTTTTTCCTCTCATTTCGGTGACAGAAAGTTCTGGAATCTGAGAGGAGCCACAAATTTCCTTCCACCCAGCGTTACCCCAAGTCTCCCGATAAAAATGGTACCTCACTTGCGTGGGTAGGCCTAGCGCCCACGAAAGGAAATGGCCCAAAACACAACGTGGACACATCACATTTTTTTCACAGAAAACAGAGGTGTTTTTTGCAAAGTGCCTACCTGTGGATTTTGGTCTCTAGCTCAGGGGGAGCCGAAATGGCCTAAAATAAATTTGCCCCCCAAACCCCCCCCCCGGGAGGAACGACCCTTGCCTAAGGGGTCGCTCCCCTTACGTGAAATTCACGAGAAAAAAAAAAACTCCCTGGTGTCTAGTGGTTTCTGTCCACCTTGGGGGCAGATTGGCCTCATAAAAATAGGCCAATCTGCCCCCAAGGGGGGCAGAAATGGCCTAAATATAATTTGCCCCTATGGGAGCGACCCTTGCCTAAGGGGTCGCTCCCCACCTCTAAAATAAAAAAGAAAACAAAAACAAAACAAAAACAAAAAATGATCCCTGGTGCCTAGAGGTTTCTGCCCCCCTGGGGGGTAGATCGACCCAGGGGGGGCGGAAAAGGCCTTCAAAACAAAACAAATGACCCCCCTGGGAGCGACCCTTGCCCAAGGGGTCGCTTCCTCATGCCAGTTTAATTTTTTAAAAGAAATCCCTGGTGTCTAGTGGGCGTTTCAAAAGCCGGATTGCTTTGCAATCCGGCTTTTGAAACACTCAGAAAGACTTCAAAGGGAAGGAAATTACTTTCCTTCCGTTTGAAGCCTCCCTGGGCCTCCCCAATGTGATCGGAAGAGAAATGCATTTCTCTTCCGATCGCGCTAGAAGCTGGGAGGAGGCCCTGTGACAATTAGCGTGCAATCGCATGCTGACATCACATGGGGGTTGGGGGGGTCGGGGTGGAAGGGGAAGGGCTTCCCCTTCCATCCCTGCCTTGGGGGGGTTGGGAGGAACCCAACAGAGGGAGCGCTAGAGGTCCCTCTGGGCTCTGTGCCCAGGACGTAATGGTTACGTCCTGGGCACAGGAGCACTGTGCCTCAGGACATAAAAATTACATCCTGGGCACAGAAGGGGTTGAAGGTGGATGTGAAAGATCAGAGACTGGGGCAGGTCCAGATTGTTAAGTGGTCTGCTAGTGCCATCAGAGCACCCACAGCCAGTGAAAGTTCTCACCATGAGAATGGAAGTAGGGGGAGGGTTGAGTAGGACAAGAAGGTGGCAATTCCCTATTTGGCCAAAACCAACACCTAGAGGAGATGATGCCGACAAGTCCACTAACTGACCACAATACATGTGACATGCAGGTGGGGCATAGGCCTGGGAGAATGACCACCTGAAAGACTGGATCAATGAACAGGAACCAAGATCACAATGTGAAAATCATCACAAAAAAGGCATGCCACATCACAAAAGCCACAACACAGACACACTAATTGTACCGTATTTCATTGCAGAGGACGATGGATCTCCTGCGGATATGCCTGTCCAGGACTACCCTGATGACATGTATGACGAGCTGACAAACATCACCCAGCAGACCCTCCAAGAGGTCCTTGGAATCCTCAAGACCCCACCTTCAGTCACAAGGAGGAGCACAGAACAAGCAGCCCTCACAGAGGATCCACCCACCACCCCAGTTGTACAACCTGCCAGCTCCAATACAGCTGAGGACTCTGACAACACTGGCACCAAGTTTGAGAGAACTGTAGTGGGAGTACAGCGGGAGCTGGCCAAGGAGGTGCGGGTTGGGATGCAAACTATGGCAGCCAGCCTAGAGGGGGTGCGTTTGTGCATGATGTCAACTGAAGAACAGGCAGCAGCTATGCAAGGGTGAACAACTATCTTGCAGGAAGTAGAAAAAAGGCTGAAGGAAATCAGCACAGCTGTAATACAGTTGACCCAACACCTACAACAGCAATCCTGTCAACGTGTGCGCGAATGCAACATTGAACCCCTCAGGGCCGACCTGGCTGCCTACCATTGTGATGTGGCTGCTATTCTTTCTTAAGAACCAACAGATGCCCTTAAGACCCCACAGGTAGCAGCTACCTGGATGTCTGACTCCACGTCTACACACACTGAGGTATGTGTTGCCCCTTCACAACCACTACCACCAAGGACAGAGGAGGCAACACACACATCAGAAGATGAAGACCAGGAACAAATCACCTTCACACGTAGAAGTACCCTGAAGCACTAGTCCTTGCCACATGGCCAACTATTACCAAGGACCTGCGCTTTGTAACATGCCAGTCTTGCAACAACTGTACTCAGGCACTGTTCTGCAACCCACTGTCTATCTTGTCAGCCTGCCCAGTGATTGTCCCTCACTAACTCATTGACAAGTCCTGTCCCTCTGCACTGTCTGACACTTCACCCCAGCATGTCCAATGACATGTCCTTTTGCACTTGTGTAGGATCACAATGGAAGATGTCACTATAATGGAATTACAATCATGGACAATGTACATATAGCACTACAGCACTTTTAAATAAATAGCACTTACACAACCACTTTGTCTCTGTGTAATGTGACACATCAACTGTGCAGTAGATCACAGAATTTTACCTTGTGTCAAATATCATAGATTGTCAGTACAACTGTCCTGAAATAATGTGGGCTGATAAGTATGCACAGTGGCCTGGATTCTACCATACTCTGCCCTTCCTGAGGTTCATTTCTGAGGAAAAGAGAAACTATACACCATAATGCTGTGTTGGACAGATCAACGCTTTCTCCAAACCATAAAATAGTGCCTTCACAATGTTGCTTCAATGCAAAACTAATATATGTAACATTGCCCACAAATATAAGCTAACACTCACCAAACTGCATGGATGTGTATAAGTAATCATGCTGAACAGACTAACAAATTATCTATGTGAGTTATGTACACTATACTACAAGAGAGCTTACTACCACTCACCTTTTAAGGGTTTCCTTGGACATGAGACTGCAGTCAGACAAAACACAGTGTACCCAGTCCTAAATCTGGAAGCACTGTATGTGACACTGAAAACATACATAACAAAAAAAAAAAAACACTTTGGGATCCATAGTAACTGTGAATGGTGGTTCCAATGAATGGCCGAATCTTTGCAAGGTGGCTTTGGGGTAGCTGCCAATGTTACTGCTCAGTTGTGATTTATTAGCAGCATAGGACACAAATTGTAATACAAAAGAAACACTGTGCACTCATGCCAAGGCCCTGATCTACAACCATGTCACACATACTGTTAAGGGTTACCTACATATTTATTAAACAGTAAAAAAAGAAGTGAAAACTCGGGGAAAAGCCTTACCTACCCTAATCTATTCTAACTACTCATTACCCACAACTGTCCCTAACTAACATAAGCTAAACTTACTTATCACATTTAACTAAACGTTCTAAACATCAACCCCCCACCCCCACCTTATGAGACTGGACACATGGAGGGCAACAGATACTAACCTAAACACATACTATCCTATACTAAACAAATATATATATATATATATATATATATATATATATATATATATATATATATATATATTGTTTTGTAAACACACAAGAACCCCAACATTGCAAACACACACTTAAAAATAAACAGTAGAAATATTCAGTACCCCCACCCCCACCCACTAACACTAACTAAACTAACATCCTATACTAACCTAACACTAAGCCCCCTAAACCCACAAAGTATAAGAACCAAGAAAGAGGAGGGAGGGGAGGGAATCATGTCTGTCTATTCATCTACAGGTTGGCCCTCTAGATGGTCCTCTTTATCGAACGCACCCGTCGGCTGACCTCTCGCACCTCCTGCCGCAGCCGACTCATCTTCTGAAGGACACTGTCCAGTTTTCGCTGCATTTGTCCAAAAGCAGCAGGGTCAATGGCTGCAGCTGGGGGGGTTCTGGGTGCCAGCCGAGGAAGTATGGGGCTGTGTAGTGTCCATGGCTGTGGGCTACCCTGCAGGTGGTGCTGTGCTTGGGCCTGGAGCACTTGCTGAGGATGTTCCTGCAACGGTCCCAGCTGCTGGTGGTGCCACCTGGGTGGTAGTGGTGGTGGTGCTGGTGGTGGTAGTGGTGAGCAAAGAAAGTCCGCCTTGTGGAAATGCCCTCCAGGCTCCGGAGGCTGGTTCATGCCGATATCTGCTTGCTATTTTTCTGTACCCAGACTCAACTTGAAGTATGTGTTGGTACCTCATTGCCCGCCGTTGAAAATCCCTGACTTGGATGGGTCTCATATTTGCAGCTGTTAAGACAAATCGAAAATCTAACATTAGGTACTGCATTGTGTGAAATGGCACAAGAAGTAAATCAGACAATACATCTATTGCACTTGTAACAGCTCATATCATCATACAGATCATTGATTGTCCTGTGGTAATTACATGGCAAGAAAGCCTACAAAGGTTCTATCACACATAGAACATCCAAACCCTACAAGATGGGTAACAACAGCGATGATTTTGGCATCTCTGCTCTGCCAGTTGTCAGCTAACAATCATACTGCACATCCACCACCACTGCCAGGGCTAAAAATGTCATGGGACGGGATGGCAGTCTAGGGCCACATGATCTGCAAGTTGTAAATGGACTTGCCAGTATAGTACTCATGTGCGAAACATGAGTGTGTATACTAGGTTCAGACAAGTGATTCACTGATTTACATGTCTGTGTGCCAAACTTCTATCATCAGTCCTAGGTACACTATTCACAAACCTATGCCTGTGTTTGAGGGTGGGGGGTGGACTAACAACTAATAATTTCTAACAGCAAGGACACCCAGGAAGCTTAGGAAAGCTGGACATGTGTTTGGCTCAGCACACACACCACAGGTAAGGAGGATCTCCAAATAGGAGACAGCAAACCCTTGACCAATCCCAGCGCCACTCATGTTTAGAAATGCAGACCTTTGTCCACATCATTTACTACCAGTAAGCCATGACTTACAACAAACACAGAGATGCAAGAACACCCCTGGCCATGAGTTGCATGCACACCTAGGGCATTGCACTCAAGTGCCACATACTCATAGCACTACATGGGGATCTACATGCTGCTAAGAAGTTTAACCTACAGTTTAATAAGTACATTAGTGATTTGTGAAGCAGAAGTCTGTGGGTAAGCATTTGGCAGCCCCATTCTGGGAGAATGTGGGTGTGACTGGCTGACTTAATCACAAATTTGGTCCAGTGCGACTCTTTCTGATTCAGGTTTTATCCACATGACTCATCCCTATTCACATTGTGGTGCCTACAGGACTGACCTAGAATACCTAACTAAAACAATAGGATAAGGATTGGCCAACTCACAGATGGTGATAAAATGATATTCCACCCATGGAACAAAACAAATGATTGGCCAGCGCATCACACCTTCCTATGTGTCCAACACACAGGAGTCCATCACACATCACCAGCAAACACAACACATAACAGACATATCAACACTTACTGGAGGTGTCTGGGTCCTCAAATCGAGCCACCTCGCCAACAGTGTAGGGTGCCAGTCCACCTGTAAGGCATGGAAGGGAGAAATGTGCTCAATATCTGTGCACTGTACAACAATTCCAAAGACAAATACTATGTGTAAAATTACATCAGCAAGTAAACCCTCTCAGATATGATGATACTGCATCCTATATAGCACGGCTAACATGTACATCCCATGGGTCTCCAGTGAGTGTTACACACATATCTGCACACATGCAGTGGACCTAACCATCATGTGGTGGCAAACATGCTCCTTCATTAGTGAGCAGACATAATAATGGAGTGTATTCGTCTCATCATGTGTATCCAAGAGAGACATCAAAAGCCACTTTCCGTGAGGACTGCATTACCAGGCAACCAGCCATTGTGACTATGACCAATTTATGACACACAGGTACAATGTACAGAGGGCCAGGGGCAGTTGTTAGCCCTCATGTTGTTACAGTTTCTTCATTTGATGTGGCACAGCTATGATGAGTTGCACCAACCATAGAGATATGAGCCCATGTGCATAACTTTGGCCAGCCATCCCTAATCGAAATGTGGCACAACAAACTCCAAATACCAGTCTAAGATGTTAGCTGAGCGCAGCTAGAACTTGTACCCTATGTGTCCAAATCCAGGTCACACATGTATCCGAAATGAAGGAGGGACACAATAATCCCTAAGATTTTGGGACTTTCCATGATCGGTTTCCTTACACACTCACCAGACACATATGAGACATATGTTCGGGCCAAATTGCTATCATCAATTGACGTGAAGCCTGCACTCATTTTCAGCCTCATGTAGTGTTTCAAAAGTCAGTCTAGCTGTTGCGTTAACAAATGATGGTAAATATTTGGAAATGTCCATACCTCACAGGCAACTGTGGCCTCTATCTATACATAATTGGCTCCTGATTTGTGTTGCTGTTTGACACAAAGGCGGCAGTAACTTACATAATGCAAATGTATTTTGTAAGTTTGCAGAGCTCTAGCTTCCTAACAGCTAGCAATTGTGGTCCTTAACAAAGTAGAAATATGGGCCAGTATGTTTCAGTAGCATTCCACACACTCAACAACATTGACGGCAGATATTGTAAAAATCAGACAATGTCACTACAGAGCATTTAAACGTGCACATTTACATGATTTGTACTCACCAAGAGGGCCACCAATCACAATCCCCAGGTGGTCAAGCAGATCTTGCTCCCTGGAGATAAGGTCAGCCCAACGGTGCTTCAACTGGTGGTCATTTATTGGTGTCCTATAAATCTGTTGCAGATGATGCAACACCTTTGCCCACCTGAGCCTCCGTGCCTCAGAGTGATACCCCTGTATCACCCGCCCACCTGCCTCAGTCATTAGGGGTAGGAAATGGCACAACAGCCATATAAATCCACCCAGCTCCTCCTCTCCCATCTTGCCAAGACGAGGCCTACACAACATCTTAGCAGCAACAGAGAAATAGGGGATAAAGGGGAACAAAGGAGAACAGGGGGGAAGTAGAACAGGAAAAACTTCAAATGAACAACTAACACAGCCCAACTATACCCAAACTAACACTACCCACAACAGACTCCCAAAAAAACAAAGACAATATTTTACAACACAAACGAGCACAAAAAACAGTCAGACAGGATACTACAACAGGTTTTTATTCACAAAAAGGCAATAAGAAGACAACACAGGAGACAAAAGCACAAATTGAACAGACAAAACTTTGAACACAGCCACACAGTCAGGAAATAACACAGACTGCAAAATAAAAGTGAAAGTACACCCACTGTACATAATCTGTAAACAGGATATCCTATAACATCACTTCCTACCTAAAATGGCGGGCGTTTTTATCGTCATGCATCAAAATATTTTGACACATACAGTCTGCACGTCATTTTTTTTGACGCACAGGAGTAGATTTGGGCCTGCATCCATATGTTTGGAAATAGTTTTACACGTAACCAATTTTCTGAGGTACAGTGTGGAAGATACAGCTCAGGGGCAATGGTTATTTCAGGGCATTATGCGTCGTTTTCGTCCATAAGTGTCATTTTTTGAAGCTTGTGCGTCATTTTTTGATGCGTATGCGGCACAATTTCAGGCATTAACTGGGCTTGGGTCATTTTAACATTTTAATGTTATATTACAGTTGTGACAATACTGAGATAGGCTGCTTGCACCCACTTTGGTCATGACGGTGTATGGGCGCATGTGACACATCATACTACTGCGGACCATGATCCGCTACTTCATGTACATGATTTTTACTCTTGACTGACGCACTAGATGGCCAAACGTGTGGCCTACATATCCTTTTGCACAAATTGGGCATGTTTGGCATCAGGAGAGCATAGCAAGGTGACGCACATAAGTACAATACCTCAATGCCTATGGCTCAATGTGTGAGCATTGGCTACTAATATTGTTGTTGACCCACTGTGTGAGCATCACAAGATGCATTATTGCAAATATGCTTGTATGAATGTGGAGTCAATGTGTCCAACCCTCAGATGCAAGTCAGTGTGGAAATGAGAGAGGACATGTGTTAGTCATACATGTAGCAACATCTGCTGTGTGCACTTTCTAGTTTTTGGGTAACGTAAACACCACAAATGACAAAGCATGCACCAGATAGATAGCAGATGCTTGTTCATGTCAATGGTCCAAAACTTGCCCATCACATGTCCTGGAAATTTGGATACTGCTTCCTAGGCACTTGTTGGGGAACCCACCATGAGTCAGGCACATGTACAGACTAAGTGGGTACCGTGTTATTGACACGGAAAGCCAAAGGTGAACCACAATTGTAATATCACGCCACAGTTGTGGTCACATGACTGAGCCACAACTCTCCTGTGGCAATGGTGGACCACCAGACCAAGCAGCACGTGGCCACATATTTCCAGTGATCAATTGCACAGAGGTGTCTGGTTCATGTGTGTGGTCCAATGTTGATCCTGTACATTTTTAGGGGGCTATGTTGTCACAGTTACGTCCAGGTCTAGTCATGAGTCAGTGGCGGCTATTGCTGTATCTACTGAGTATCCTTTTGAGATCAATGGAAGTAAAGCCAATGAGGATATAAGAACCTACATGGGGATGGTCCCACCCTGTCACTGCAGACATATTATGAGACTGTCAACAGGGCAACCTTGATGTGCTGAGTGAGATCATATTTCAGGAGTCTTGTACCGGCAGGTGTCATTACAACATTTGTACACAGGTTGGCCTGTAAAGTTCCCACTGCATCTGGGAACATCACAGCCTATGTGTTGATTAATCTTGCAGCTAATCACCATGCACAGCCCATCAATATGTTGTGAGCAATGTGATTCAGCGTGTGAACTGTCAGTGTCCTAACATGTGTGGACTTTTCATGCACATTATCTGACATTGCTGGTTCTGCTGGAAGCACCATGCCCAATCCTTGCATACGGCCATGGTACACTGTCACACTTTGTCGCTCATGCATACATGAGACCCAGATAAGGGATAGGCCATGATTTGGGTATTTGGAGACAAGTTCCCAATTATGATTCGATAAATAAGCAGATTATGCTAAGTAACTTATTTGAGTATGCATTGAAGAACCACCTGACAACATACCCCCGGAGGAATGTGAGGGTGGGGAAAGCATGTATGATACATATGTAGCCACCAGGAACCTTTAGGGTAACCCACAGACAGGTGCCAGTCAGGCTGACAAGATGCAGGGTAAATCAGGATCCAGCAATTTCACAAGGTACATACACAGTGGTCTGACTAAGACTGGTGGGAGGAAGAAGAAGACAGTTGACATGGAAAACTGTGTTTGTCCTGTGTTTTGGAAGGTGACACATAAACCCAAGGGCTGTGTTACACAGCTTATTTTTCTAGCAATGCATAACAGTGTAATCGACAAATTAGCAGCTTCTATGCTGTTCCAAGCATCTGCAAGGGCAGTGCATGTTCAAATGGGTGGTCTGCATGGAGGTGCTCACAGGTGTGTCCTGCATCAGTTTCTCACAAGTCCTGCAGGTGAGATTTGAGTTCAAATGGGCAACAGTACCTTTCACATGGGAAGCAAACTACAGGTGATAACAGGGCTTAGAGACTACAAGCCAGTGCATTATTTAACCTGACGTCCATGCAGGCAGATGTGCAATGACTATGGCATACCATACTAAAGGGTGAAACACACTGGATCAATATTTTTAGTCTGTGTGTGTGTAGAGGGGGGAATATCTGGTTACACATATTACCATTCCAGGGACCTCTTCAGTCAGGTGGGGTGAGACCAGGAACATGGGTGTGTCAGGATTTAGGACATGGGCTGACAAGTACATGGAATGTCATGTGCGCAATGCTTGTCATGGTGTGGCACTTGTGCTCTCTATGGTCTGCTTATATGGAATTGTAGTCACAGATAGTCCTTGCAAATATAGGTGCTGTATGACATACTGCTGTCAAGGGTCTGGTCATACATTCCTATTACCAATGCAATAGCACATCCACTGCCTCATGTATGAGGCATTTTTTTCCCTTATTGACTGATGGTGTCTTTGTTGTGTGCCATATGCTGCGATGAACCATGTTGCCAACATGCATGTGTGAAATAGGTGTGGTCCTCTGCTATTGCCCTTCAAAGGTGAAATGTACAGGATATATGTCATTTACAGTGTGTTTGTATGTGACTGTTGAATAATATGCATCACAATTGCTTTGGAAATTTCTGTGTCCTGATCAGTATACCAGCAATGCTCCATGAGGCTACACTCTTATTCTGATAGTTAGAGATAAAGGTGAGCAAAAATGATCACCCAGACCATGATCTGGTAATTATCATAAGAGTTTATTTACATATGTTGATATAGTGGGGATGGTGAGTTGTTTCAAAAGAAATTGTTGACAATATGTTGGTGCCTACACAATCCAGCAGCTGTGTTTGGTTGGTTCCCCCTCATGTTGCAGGCCAGCATCCTCCTCTTCCGCCTCTTCAGGCATTTGTGGTTCTGGTTCTACTAGGGGAATGTTCCTTCGTACACAAATGTTGTGCACAGTTTAAAATGATCTTGCAGACCATTTCTGGTGAGTATAGGAGGCTGCCACCAGTGATGTTGAGGCACCTGAATCTCGACTTCAGGATGCCAAAGGTCCTCTCGACTATGGTGCGTGTCCTCCTATTTGCCTCATTGTAGGCACGCTCTACTGCAGTGCTTGGGTTGCCTAATGGTGTCATAATCCATGGCTGGATCCCATACCCCTGATCAGCTGAAAGAGAAAATTATTGAGATTATGTTGATGTAGCTTGCCCCATCAATATCACCTTGCATGGCAGTAATTGTCTTGTGTTGTCTGTAACTCTTTTGTGTTATTGTGTTGATTCCTAGGCTTCTAGGATATACCATCAGCATTGTGTTATTTCCTTGGCTGAACGAGTGTTTGCCTGCTGACCGCTTGTCAGCAGTATGTTTTGGGAGTTGCAGTACAGTGTGTACTCCCTAGCATTGTGACTTGTGATACGGGTGTTCCTGTGTCTTCACTGGGGGTGAGATGATAGTTCCATACACAGATTCAATTTGACAGTGGTGGTAACACGTTAGCATCTATGTACCCTAGACATCCCATACCTTTAGACATATGCAATGGATTAATTTAAACATCAGTGAGACGCTTACATTTTGCAAGGTGACAATTAGCCAAACCTCTCCATACGTTGTGATCATTGACGTCTTAACATTTGACTGTACACTAATTTCACATGTGTGACAGGTTCACTGCAGACCTATCAAACATGCCTAGCGGTGTCACAACCTCAGTGTGTTCCTGTTCACATGTCGCTGTCGTGGTGTATGTGTTGTTTGTCCTACAAGGTTGCTGTGCACTGTGTATATAAATAGGTTTCTGTACTTACCAAAAAGTAGTCCATTTCCATATCGTCCATCCTGGAAGTGCTGATTGATGGTACAGTGTCGGAAGATGAATGAATCATGAACACTCCCAGGATACTTTGCCACTATGATGGTGATCAATCCTTGGTGATCCACCATGGCCTGCACATTGATAGAGTGTGTGTGCTTCCTGTTGCGGTATAGATGTTCAATTGCAGCAGGTGGCACAAGGCGTACATGTGTGCAGTCAATGGCACCAAGGACGTGTGGAAATCCATTCATGAGGTAAAAACCCTGTTTTGTCTCCTGCTGCTTCTGCTGTGTGTTTGGGAAGCAGATGTGGCAGGGTGTGAGTCTGATGATGGCATCCAGTACCTAGGGCAGGAAGGCAGAGAATGTTGGCTTGCTATCCCAGCAATCAGGGCGCCAGTGGTTTGAAAGGAGCCACTTGCCAACATGTGTAGTACAGCTAGCAGCTTGGTTTCTGTTGGGATTGTGAGAGGTGTCTGCAAGCTGGGTGCCAACTGTGGCTCAATGTTGCGCAGCAGCTGCTGGATGGCTTGCCAGTTCAACCTTTACCTCTGGATGATGTCATGTTCCCTGAGGCCATGAAGGGTTGTCCTGGTGTGGAATATCCTCTCCTGCCTTCTGCGTTGCCTTTGGGGTCCCTGCTGGTGTTGTGGAAGCTGCTGTTGTTGTTCCTGTGCTCTGCGTCTGCGTGCACGCTGGATGAGAAGCACCTCCATGTCTTCCTTTTGCTGCTCTGCTGTTGCTTCTGTGTGTTTTGATTAAATACAGGTGTGTTTGCCCCATTCTAACGCCTGCCCTGACCCAGGCATACATTTTTGGCGCAAATTGGGCTGTGTCATTTTCCGATTCCACCTCCCGGCTGTGCTGGATTTTTGCGCAGTAGCATAAATACGACGCACGGTGTTTGCGTCATTTTTTTGACGGGGACGCCTACCTTGCATATCATTAATGCAAGGCGGTTTCCCGCATCCAGAAAATGATGCACACAGCGGGATTTTGACGTCCGCGGGCTTGGGTGTCAAAGTTTAAATATGGGGCAAGGTTTGCGCCGAATGTGCGTCAAAATTTTTGACGCACATTCGGCGCAGACGGAGTGTAAACATGCCCCTAATTCTAAGTTTAGACTGAAGTCTAATTTTAGACCTGAAGTCTGAGTTAGGCCTGAAGTCTAAGTTAGACCTGAAATCTAAATTCAGACCTGAAGTTTAAGTTAGAGCTGAAGACTAAGTTCCTCATTATGAACTCAGCGGGAAAACCTACTGAGTTCGGCACTGGCGGTCAACAAAAGACCGCCAGCGCACAGAAGCCACCTGCCAGCCAAATAATGTACATTCAGCTGGGCCTGAACATTGACGCCAGTTCCACATGGAACTGGCGGTAATGTAGTACTGTGGCAGGTGCAGCAGCACCCATTGCGCATTTCACTGCCCGTAAATTGGGCAGTGAAATGTGCGACGGGTCTGGGCACATGGGCCCGAAAGCAACCATTCCGCCAGCTTTTCCCTGGCGGGGTAAACCGCTAGGGAAAGGCTGGTGGAAAATGGAACATTATCCGGCTTGCAGCGCTGCCCTGTCCGATATGTAACTTCGCCATCGCCAGGCTGCCTGGTGGTGGAAGCCTGGCGGTGGCGGAGTTTCAAAAGTGGCAGTTCTGCCACGTCCATTATATGGCGGTCTGGACCGCCATGCCAGTGCCGCCACTGCCAGCATGGCGGCCCAGACTGCCATGTTAGTAACAACCACCTAAGTTTAGACCTGAAGTCTAAGTTTAGACCTGAAGTCTAACCTTAGATCTGCAGGAATTCAGGTCTAAGTTTACCTTTATTATTTGGGCTTCAAGATTTCAGGTCTAAAGTTAGACTTCAGGTCTAAAGTTACACTGCAGTTCTAAATCAGATCTAAGTTTACCTTTGTGAATCAAGCTCTGATTTTTAAAGATTAGCAGTCTGATTGGTTAAATCACAAATTTCACATAGCAGTCTATGGGGATTGACAGCACTAACATAGGTGTAGAAATTATTATATGCAATTAAATGATCCTCCGCGTTATAGAGTTATTTTTGACAGCTGTTTTTATTTCCATTTTGTTCTTCAGCTTTTGATGGGTGTGCTGATGGATGTCCCACACTTGTTGCTTTCCATTTGCTGTGAAGGCATTACCTTTTCTTTGCTTGTTTGTCTCATCTGTGTTACTCTGTATCCTATGATTATAGTACTGTTTTTTTAGTTATCTGCATGTAGTGGAAAGGTCCATACCAGCTAGCTGCATCATCATTCAGCTCTCCTGATGTGCTGTTGGTTTTCACCGGAATTGAGTAGCACCTTTCAGGATGGCAGTTCTGAGGGGTCTGGGACCAATGCCTCTACTGATCTTTGCTGAGGAGTCTTGAAGAAGAAAGCTCACATTCCATGCCACCTCTCGTCAACATCTTTAGAAGATGGAACCTTCTAAGTTTGCTCCATGAGAAGGTATATAAGCTACCTGTGGCCCTTAGCTATGAGAAAACCTGGAGTAGGCCTTACTTTAGAGGCCTCTGTTCATGGAAAAGAAACAGGCATATGTTCAAGCCCCTTACGCCACTGCTGCCTTACTGTCTGTGATGCAACAGCGGCACAAACTTTAAAAGCATATCTTGAGGCCATGCAAAGCCACTTTGGAGTAAGGCAAGGCAGCACAAATCATTCCATTGCCTTACTCTGCCTCAGGGTGGCATTCCATTGGTGTAGCGGAGGGTGTTTCCACACAACACTCATAGATTTTGACCCATCATCAGATTTACAAGTCCGTGTAAACCTGTTGATGCACCAAAGCCTTAAGCTATTTCTCCTCCTTTGTTCCTACCAGGACTGCTTTTGTGCCGGAAGATGCCCCTTTCTGCACAAAAACAATCCTGCATGCAACACAGGCACCCTTGCACCATGGCACAAGGGTGGTTGCATTGGTGCTAGGCTGCGAAAACAGTGCCAGCACAGGGGAAAAAGACAGGAATGTGCTGTATGCCATAGACACATCACATTACTGTCCTTTCCCTTTGATGCAAGACAGCGCAGCAAGGTGAGTTTCTGCGTTGCCTTGCTCCAAAAGCCCATAAATATGGGCCACAGTGTATACAGTTTTAATTGGTTCCTGATGTCAGGTGGGCCCCTGCAACGACCATAGCAAACCTAAACACACAATGATGTAGGAGGACCATAGACTTGCACACCAACACCACTAATTGGAGAAGCATGCCTTCCCCATTACCATAGTCAGGGATTTTGACGAGCAGAGGTTACATAGAGCTCTAAGGTCAGGTGCTCTCTCTCTGTTCCTATAAATTAATATTGAGGCGAAGGGGTGCAGGGAGTCTGATCTCTTTCTAGGCCTGAAGATCTGGCTCATTTGGCAGAAACAGTAACTTGATGGATATCTCTGTTGGACTAGACCTGTGTTGGACGATTGTCATTGCACCCTCTTCCGCTGTGAAACCAGGATTTCTCATGCTTTCCCTATTTTCCATTTACTGCTTGTGAGATTGCTGCCACTCATTTTTGATCTCTGAGAAGTCCCTTTTGCACAAGGCACTATAATCTGACTGTCTTTATTTATACAAATTTGTTGCTGCTATTGGTCGCACCTAGTAGATGGTGATCAATCTTTTATTTTTTTGCCCATTCATTTTTGATATTATAAAAATGGGCTAAGAAGACTTTTTTTTAGATAAATACAAAAATTGAGGGGAGATTTTTTGTTCAAAGGGGAACTGTTGACCGTGTATTAATTTTAGTGACATTGTGTTAGCGGTGGGAAACTGGGAAATCTGGAACCACACTAGTCGACCGCCATCTTGAGAAGTTAGTGGTCTAGTTTCCATGGATAGGGGGCATAACTACGAGGGTGTCTGCGCCCGTCTGTGCTCGAACGGGACCAGAGGCCAGGGACCCTGCCGGTGCTACAAAGAAAATCAGGTAATTACTACCTCGTGTGAATCCCTTCTAAAACTTAATAATCTCTCTATCTACAAGTAATTCTGGTGCTGCAAAGGCTTCCTGCACTGGATTGAGGGTCCATTTTCTTGTCTTGAATGTTAATAGGATTGTTGGTCAGTAGCGGAGTCATCTACGCGTGGGCCTTAGAGCAATACTGATATCACCTTAGGTTGTTTGTACTTAAATGCCAGATCCCAATCAAAGCATTGGGATCTAATTTCATAGTGAAAACCTGATCTGTTTTTTATATTAGAAACCTGGCTAAAAGATTTTACATCGCCCAATATCTCAGTGACCATACCCTCCAGATATAAGATTGTGAGTTGTGATTGAGTTGTGATAGGCCGGATCGCCCAGGAGGGGGTACCACCATCATTTAAGGACCCTCTTTTTCCTGCTCAGTGGAATTAAAGCATGTGTCTAATGGCTGGGAGATGTTAGCCATCCAGCTTGTTCAAAAAGATCATGAGCTGTTAGGGGGATCAGTTCTCTACAGACCCCCGGAATATGACCCATACTTGTCCATTAATCTTATTGCACAGCTAACCTCGCTCAGTTTAAAGCATGAACTCTATTTAGTCACTGGTGATCTTAATTTACACTTTGATAAGAAAGACAAGGTTGTGCTGTGAAAACACTTAGAGAACAATATGCATATACTACAGCTTAGGCAAAGGGTCAAAGACCCACCTCATATTGAAGGTCATATACTTGATCTTATTTATTCTAATTTTGATAGCATTTCTATCTTAGACACAATTCCTTTAACTTGATCTCCTTCTCAATTACACTTCCTAGTAATAATTGCTGTTCTGGAGACCCAGTCCGAATGTTAAAGAGATATTGGAGTCATATAACCGAGGAGACTTTCTCCAGTTACTTCTTTCTCACACTGAAGGAGATGTAGAAAACTCTTGTAAAACAAATAGAATCCCTGAATGCAGCAATTTCAAATTCATCAGATAGATTCACTCCCTTAAAAACTTTCAACTACCTTAGGAGGCATCCTTCTGTGTTATGGTACTCCACAGGACTAAGAAAGGCTAAAAGGAAGTGTAAATACCTTGAACAGAAGAGGAGATCCTCTGAAAGCAAAACAGTTCAACTAATGTATCAAGATGAACTAAAACAATATCATAAAGCCGTACGTTGAGCTAAAATGTATTATTTCGTAAACAAATTAAAGAATAGTGCAGCTCTTCTAAAGAACTGTTCAAAATTGTGAAGGAGCTGTCACAGCAGGCCTGCCTATCCCATTCGCGTCCTCTGACAGAGTCCTTCAGTGAAGAATTAGGAGCTCACTTCACTGATAAAGGTAGAGGTTTATTGCTCTTTCAAGGCACAACCTCTTCCTGAAGGATCTTCTAGTTTCACTGCGGTTCCCTCTCCAGATGCCAATGCGCAACTGGGAGCTTTTGAACACTTCATAGAACAACAGGTTTCTAAACTGATGATAGACACCAAGTCGACAGTCCCATTGGATCCCTCTCCTCATTTTATTTATTCTCAGTTGGTTGCTACCCTTTCCGCTATTTTACTAAGATTTTTAATAAGTCCCTTGAAGAGACCATCTTTCCTGAGATTTGGAAAAAAACAATTGTTATTCCCTTAGCAAAGGAACCAGGAATTGAGCCCTCCACTCTTTCCAATTATCAACCTATTTCACTTCTTCCTTTAAAGACAAGATTTTAGATGAATAGGCAATTGATAAACTTCTTGGAAAGTAACAATCTTTTAGATCCATATCAGTTTGGCTTTCGAGCCAATAGTAGTACAGAATAAAAACTGTTAGCAGTTTTGGATGACATTAGGCTCACAGTCGACCAGGGAATTTTAATCCTATTGGACTTATCTGCGGCGTTCCATACAGTTTCACATAAACTGTTTATCGAGAAACTCTACAATGTAGGCATACACTCTAAGGCTCTCAAATGGCTGAGCTCTTTTGTAGAGAAGAGATCATTTTCTGTCCAACTTGGCATCTTTAGATCTCAATCTTATATCTCTGAATGTGGAGTACCTCAGTATTCGTCGCTGAGCCCTATGCTCTTTAATGTTTCTGTGGCCTCATTACTAAAAATCATACAGTCATGGGACTTTGATGCCGGCTTAAATGAGGATTACACTCATTTGATTGTCTCTTTGAATGAGAACTTGGGTGAAAACTGCATGATTGTCTTACTGAAGTGGCTGGTTAGATGTCAAGTCAGTGTTTAAAGTTAAATGACGACAAGACTGACATTCTGCTACTCGGTGTGGTTCATGCTATATGGGTTGCCTCCTGGAGGCTGGACTCTCTAGGGGTTATGTCTACCCCTAAGAAACATGTTAAGAACTTGGAAGTCATGGTGGATGATGCTCTCTCCATGCAAGAACATGTTAATGTAACCTGTGGCAAGTGCTTTGACATTATTTAAACTGCTATGATGGCTATTGATGGAGTGTGATTAAAATCTAATAATTAACATGAGAAGCTTGCAATATAATGCTTAGTGAAATCTCATAGAAAATGTAGACTTTAGCGCATGTGTATGAAATGTGCCCACATGGACTGGCCACCATTGTATTTGTTGATTAATGAAATTGACTAATGATGGATTATTAATGTACTAATGTATGATTTGTATTGGTATCAAGGGTTATACGTTAAGGTTTTGCTACTTAATCACTAGGCCTTAGTTAGCATGACATTTTGGAATGGACATCCAAACTGTGAGGAAATGTCAAACACCAAAGACTGATGAGCTGTTAATTTTCCACTAAGCATTTTTAGAGGTATTAAAATTTGAGTGTATTAAGACTGCTGTATTGCTGAACGAATCTGTCCTGCATCATTAACTCATCATTTTCTGGTTTCTAGAAAGTATTTTTTTCCATTGCTTGACCGCCCCTTGTTGAGGGCCATGAGTTCTGACATTTTAGGATAGAGTTTGATCCAGAATAAGATGCCTAGGCTGGACCTCATGGCCATTGTCTGTGTTTAAAACTTGCCTCCAAAAACCACTGTATTTTCCCCAAGGACACTGAATAAAACAGTATTTGTATCTAATAAATTTTATTTTATTAGTCTGCAGAACAAATATGTTGGGTTGCGCTTGCATCACTGTCATGTATTAAAACACCCTTAGGGTTTTAGTGGAGATTTGATTATAAACAATGGAATTTGATAGTGCGTCGGAGCCTTAATAAGTAAACTTACAAGGAGATGCATTTAGGTCAACAAACCTTTGGACCACGTTTGGGGACTTCCCAATACGAAATATTTTCTTGCCATCATCAATCAACAAATCAATATCCAAACAATAATGACAATCACTGATCAATGAACAACCAATAAGAATCAATCATTGAACACACCATGACCTTTCAGTTATGAATAACCACACCGCTTTATTTTAAGTGTTAGGATATTTATTTCCCTATTAGTCACAATCTAATATCATGTCTGTTAACCTCAGTATCAATAAACCACATCAGAAACACTCCTAATTAGCAATCAGAGCACAACTTAATCAGTGCATAGATTATATGCATTCATTATTTAGGCACATCATTAATATGAGTCAACTTAGCAGAGTCTCATTAGTGCATGAATCAACAAAGCAAGAACTCAGTCATTTGTCTATTTGCATAAGATATTAGTGAACACCTTAACTAACCTCAAATTAGCATTAGCATGTTGGGCTTCATGCAAAAGATTTTAGTGAACACAAATTTAGAAAACATCTATACTAAGGCCTCTATCAAAATAGCAGTTGGTACCTAGAAAGAAAAGGCAAATAGACAATCACAATTTGCATCAGATAGTTACCAATCCAACAGCTCAGCAAGCAGCATCAGTCTTCGTCCTCAGGACATCAGTTAATCGGCATCAGCAAAGTTAGACCGGGGCAAAGTCTAAGGATAGCATAGCTAAGGGCATATTACTTCCCTCAGATAGAGGGCAAGATAATATCAAGCCAAAAGGTGAGCAGAAGATGGTTTGGGTGATAAGACAACTAAAGGACTAAAGTATGGGTTTGGAGTGTCCGGAAAAAGAAACGGTTAAGCAGTGCATGAAAGAATGGCAAAATGGGAATGGCAAATAGCCTGATTTCTCCTTGGGTCACGCTGTTAAATCAAAACTGTCTAATTATTCCCTAATTCATCATTGGATAATATTTGGTGCATCATTATCTCTGTCCAATAATCTGTAAGCACCTTACTGGAATTTTCCACAGTTCACAGTTCCCATGTCACGGATTGGTCCATGTTATTGACGTCTTCAACAGTTGGAATGTCAGATAGAAAATGTTACACTTTGCGCTCCAGTCAGTGTCTTCATTGTCTTCTCCTAGGAGAGTTAACCTTGCACCGGTTACGAATTACACTGTTGCATCTAGCAAGAACATCGCCTTGAGCAAGCCGGTTCTCATGAGAAAGAATTTACTACGGCTAAACACATATAGCTCCTGGGAAAATACAGCTTCGTGTCCTTCAGGAAAAACAGCACACTACACGTTAGAAAATGCAATTCAATATGAGGCCAGGCATCTGGGCCCAATCCCTTGCTAAGTTAAAGCCCTTTTGTTTAATGAAGCGAACTCTTAACACATAACCCTAACTATGATATACTAATACAAATTCAAAACATTATTGCATAATAATTCAGAATTAATAAGCCTTTTCATTAGTCTTCTTATACATTGGTAGCCACTCCCTGTGGGCACATTTCAAACGTGTGCATTATTTTCTATGTTAACACATTTTCTATGCAGCTTCATCACACAATATATTGCAAGTTTTTGTATTAATATTGCTTTTAAAAAGACACACTCCAACAAATGCTCCAAGTGTTCCATGATAGGCGTTCACTATCACATGAGGAGCCAACAGCTCATATTCCATGCTGCATCTCGTCAACATCTTTAGAGGATGTGACATACCACCTGCCAAGTTTGCTCCCTCGGAGGGTAACTGAGCTACCTGTGACCCTGATAAATGAAAAAAACCTGGAGTAGGCCACACCTCAGAGGTCTGTGTACATGGGAAAGAGACGGTGTATACAGTTGTAATTGGCTCCTGAGGTCAGGTCGGCCTCTGAAATGACCAGAAAATCCTAAATACGCCATTCTGCAGGAGGACCCCAGAGGTGCACATCAACACCACTAATTAGAGAAGCATGCCTTCCCCATCACCACTGGCACAGACTGTGAAAAGCAGAGGTTACATAGAGCAGTAAGGTCATGTGCTCGCTCTCTCTCTCTTTGTTCCTATGCATTGATATAAAGGGAAAGGTGTGCAGGTAATCTGGCCTCTTTCTGGGCCTGGAAATCTGGCTCATTTGGCAGAAACTGTAACTTGAAGGATGGCTCTGGAGGACTATACCTGCATGGGATGATGCCATTGCACCCTCTTCCTCGGTGAAAAACCATGATTTTACAGGCTTTCCCAAAGAACCATTTGCTGCTCTGCATGCCTCCTTGCAAATTTTGACCTTACCCCGTGCAGAACGTGTTAGACAGTAAGAGATTTGCGCTTTCATCCTGCTCACCTGATCGGGCCCAGAAAAATCCCCTTACTTTTATCAGCCCTTTAGGAATAGCCATCCAAACCGTGAGGAAACTCCAACCACCAACAACTGGTGTCCTAATAGACATGACCCGCTTATGAGGTTCAGTCACAACTTTGTCAAACACTAAGGGACCAGTGATATACCCTCTCAGAACAAGAAACGACTATACCTGAGATGGAAGTTCCCATGCAAAAGGATGATTTTGGATTAAGTTTGTTGACAAACGGTGTCCATACCTGGTAAATAATTGGAAGACTATCAGTGCTACTATAGAAGAAAATGGATCGTTAACCATATCAAGAGCCTTGAGAAAGTCCTCTAACATGACGAAACATGTGTCGGCTGAATCCTGTCAACTTTATCAATTGGCTGAATCCTGTTAACATCTGTGAAGATTGCTTTTAGATGAATCTCTTAAATTTTTTGGTCATAATTTGTGACTATTTGATTGAATTTGGCCAAAATATTTGTACATTTTTCAATATTATTTTTGGATTGTAAGATAATTATTGTATTTTGGTATGGATTTATGTTTTGTGTTTAATAAATTATGTATTTGATTCAATTTGTCACATACCCTAGTCTATTTTTGTTTGCAAATATTTTATAAGTGGATAACTAGCTCATAGAGATAGCCAGTTGAAAATTGATTTTGGTCATAATTTACGGAACTTATATATATAAGTGCTCTAACTGTCTTTTTCAGTATACAAATTGTGACCTAAACCCGTGCAGAACGTGTTAGACAGTAAGAGATTTTTGCTTTAATCCTGCTCACCTGATCGGGCCCAGAAACATCCCCCTACTTTTATCAGCCCTTTGGGAATAGCCATCGAAATTCTGTGAGGAAACTCCAAATACCAACAACTGGTAAGGTGTTAGTTTTCCACTAAGTATTTTTAGGGTGTTATCAGTGTTTCTAGACGTTGTACTCCAGCACCAATCCTCCCTGCATCATTGACTCATCACTTTCTGGTTTCTAGAAAGCCTTTTTTGTCATTGCTTGACTCCCCCAGTTGAATGCCATGAGGTCTGACATTTTGGGTTAGAGTGTGACCCAGAACAAGATGAGTAGGCTACACCTCACGGCTATTGCCTGGACTTACTACCTACCTCCACTAATCACTGTGTAGTACCCAGAGATATTGTATAAAACAGTATTTGTTCCTAATAAATGTGATGTTATTACTCTGCAGAACATATATGTTGGTTTGCGCTTGCATCACTGTTATGTATTCGAACACCCCTAGGGTTTTAGTAGAGAATGGATTGTAAGGGATGGAATGGTCCAACCGTTCCTAGATTAGTAGTAGCTGACAGACTATTGATGTTGCAAGACATAGTAAACTTACCTGTTCCTGGTGCCACAGTGTCGTCTTTTCAGTGACAACGAGGAGTGGCAACACCGAGGATACCCTGTGTGCGTCTCTGCCCAACTTTGATTCCTGAGCTGGTTGCCTCCGTGACTGCTGTGAACCAAGTTTCTCAGAAGCTGTCCACTCAGTGTTGACA
Organism: Pleurodeles waltl; assembly: GCF_031143425.1. Lineage (NCBI taxonomy): Eukaryota > Metazoa > Chordata > Amphibia > Caudata > Salamandridae > Pleurodeles > Pleurodeles waltl. The sequence goes on along the minus strand of NC_090450.1, from coordinate 223,898,018 downwards.
CTTGTGTAGGAAGGCCATGTTTGGGGCCTCTGTGAGAAGGTAGCCTCTTTCTAGCCTTGTTACCCCCACTTTTGGCCTGTTTGTGAGTGTATGTCAGGGTGTTTGTCACTGTTTTCACTGTCTCACTGGGATCCTGATAGCCAGGCCTCAGTGCTCATAGTGAAAACACCATGGTTTCAGTATGGTTGTTATGTGTCACTGGGATCCTGCTGGTCAGGACCCCAGTGCTCATAGGTTTGTGGCCTATATGTATGTGTCACTGGGACCCTGTCACACAGGGCCCCAGTGCTCATAGGTGTGCATGTGTATGTTCCCTGTGTGGTGCCTAACTGTCTCACTGAGGCTCTGCTAACCAGAACCTCAGTGGTTATGCTCTCTCATTTCTTTCCAAATTGTCACTGACAGGCTAGTGACCATTTTTACCAATTTACATTGGCTTACTGGAACACCCTTATAATTCCCTAGTATATGGTACTGAGGTACCCAGGGTATTGGGGTTCCAGGAGATCCCTATGGGCTGCAGCATTTCTTTTGCCACCCATAGGGAGCTCTGACAATTCTTACACAGGCCTGCCACTGCAGCCTGAGTGAAATAACGTCCACGTTATTTCACAGCCATTTTACACTGCACTTAAGTAACTTATAAGTCACCTATATGTCTAACCTTTACCTGGTAAAGGTTAGGTGCAAAGTTACTTAGTGTGAGGGCACCCTGGCACTAGCCAAGGTGCCCCCACATTGTTCAGAGCCAATTCACTGAACTTTGTGAGTGCGGGGACACCATTACACGCGTGCACTACATATAGGTCACTACCTATATGTAGCTTCACCATGGTAACTCCGAATATGGCCATGTAACATGTCTATGATCATGGAATTGCCCCCTCTATGCCATCCTGGCATTATTGGTACAATTCCATGATCCCAGTGGTCTGTAGCACAGACCCTGGTACTGCCAAACTGCCCTTCCTGGGGTTTCACTGCAGCTGCTGCTGCTGCCAACCCCTCAGACAGGCAGCTGCCCTCCTGGGGTCCAGCCAGGCCTGGCCCAGGATGGCAGAACAAAGAACTTCCTCTGAGAGAGGGTGTGACACCCTCTCCCTTTGGAAAATGGTGTGAAGGCAGGGGAGGAGTAGCCTCCCCCAGCCTCTGGAAATGCTTTGTTGGGCACAGATGTGCCCAATTCTGCATAAGCCAGTCTACACCGGTTCAGGGACCCCTTAGCCCCTGCTCTGGCGTGAAACTGGACAAAGGAAAGGGGAGTGACCACTCCCCTGACCTGCACCTCCCCTGGGAGGTGTCCAGAGCTCCTCCAGTGTGCTCCAGACCTCTGCCATCTTGGAAACAGAGGTGCTGCTGGCACACTGGACTGCTCTGAGTGGCCAGTGCCACCAGGTAACGTCAGAGACTCCTGCTGATAGGCTCCTTCAGGTGTTAGTAGCCTATCCTCTCTCCTAGGTAGCCAAACCCTCTTTTCTGGCTATTTAGGGTCTCTGTCTCTGGGGAAACTTTAGATAACGAATGCATGAGCTCAGCCGAGTTCCTCTGCATCTCCCTCTTCACCTTCTGATAAGGAATCGACCGCTGACCGCGCTGGAAGCCTGCAAACCTGCAACATAGTAGCAAAGACGACTACTGCAACTCTGTAACGCTGATCCTGCCGCCTTCTCGACTGTTTTCCTGCTTGTGCATGCTGTGGGGGTAGCCTGCCTCCTCTCTGCACCAGAAGCTCCGAAGAAATCTCCCGTGGGTCGACGGAATCTTCCCCCTGCAACCGCAGGCACCAAAAAGCTGCATCTCCGGTCCCTTGGGTCTCCTCTCAGCACGACGAGCGAGGTCCCTCGAATCCAGCGATACCGTCCAAGTGACCCCCACAGTCCAGTGACTCTTCAGCCCAAGTTTGGTGGAGGTAAGTCCTTGCCTCACCTCGCTGGGCTGCATTGCTGGGAACCGCGACTTTGCAAGCTACTCCGGCCCCTGTGCACTTCCGGCGGAAATCCTTCGTGCACAGCCAAGCCTGGGTCCACGGCACTCTAACCTGCATTGCACGACTTTCTAAATTGGTCTCCGGCGACGTGGGACTCCTTTGTGCAACTTCGGCGAGCACCGTTTCACGCATCCTCGTAGTGCCTGTTTCTGGCACTTCTCCGGGTGCTACCTGCTTCAGTGAGGGCTCTTTGTCTTGCTCGACGTCCCCTCTCTCTGCAGGTCCAATTTGCGACCTCCTGGTCCCTCCTGGACCCCAGCAGCGTCCAAAAGCGCCAAACGCACGATTTGCGTGTAGCAAGGCTTGTTGGCGTCCATCCGGCGGGAAAACACTTCTGCACGACTCTCCAAGGCGTGGGGGATCCATCCTCCAAAGGGGAAGTCTCTAGCCCTTGTCGTTCCTGCAGTATTCACAGTTCTTCAGCCTAGTAAGAGCTTCTTTGCACCAACCGCTGGCATTTCTTGGGCATCTGCCCATCTCCGAGCTGCTTGTGACTTTTGGACTTGGTCCCCTTGTTCCACAGGTACCTTCAGACAGGAATCCATCGTTGTTGCATTGCTGATTTGTGTTTTCCTTGCATTCTCCCTCTAACACGACTATTTTGTCCTTAGGGGAACTTTGGTGCACTTTGCACTCACTTTTCAGGGTCTTGGGGAGGGTTATTTTTCTAACTCTCACTATTTTCTAATAGTCCCAGCGACCCTCTACAAGGTCACATAGGTTTGGGGTCCATTCGTGGTTCACATTCCACTTTTGGAGTATATGGTTTGTGTTGCCCCTATCCCTATGTTTCCCCATTGCATCCTATTGTAATTATACATTGTTTGCACTGTTTTCTAAGACTATACTGCATATTTTTGCTATTGTGTATATATATCTTGTGTATATTTCCTATCCTCTCACTGAGGGTACACTCTAAGATACTTTGGCATATTGTCATAAAAATAAAGTACCTTTATTTTTAGTATAACTGTGTATTGTGTTTTCTTATGATATTGTGCATATGACACTAAGTGGTACTGTAGTAGCTTCACACGTCTCCTAGTTCAGCCTAAGCTGCTCTGCTAAGCTACCATTATCTATCAGCCTAAGCTGCTAGACACCCTATACACTAATAAGGGATAACTGGGCCTGGTGCAAGGTGCAAGTACCCCTTGGTACTCACTACAAGCCAGTCCAGCCTCCTACATTGGTTGTGCAGTGGTGGGATAAGTGCTTTGAGACTACTTACCACTCTTGTCATTGTACTTTTCATAAGAGAAAAATATACAAAACAAGGTCAGTGTATATACACATAGCCAAAAAGTTTTGCATTTCCTCTTTTCACTCTTTTCTAAGTGCTGAAAAGTACTTCTAAACTTTCAAAAAGTTCTTAAAAGTTTAAAAAGTTTTTTCTGTCTTTCCAAAAAGTTCTGAAAACTTTTTTCTCTTTGTCTATCACTTTAACTCTCTCAAAAAAATGTCTGGCACAGGCCAAAAAGTTGAACTGTCCAAACTTGCATATGATCACCTTAGCTGGAAAGGAGCAAGGAGTCTCTGCATAGAGAGAGGTTTGAGTGTAGGGAAGAATCCTTCCTTAGAACTGTTAATTAATATGCTTAGAGTACAGGATAAGGCCATAAGTGCCCAATCTGTAGAAAAAGTAGCTAATGGTTCTCAATCTGATCCAGGGACTCCCCCAGGAAAAGGTTCAGGAAAGAAACTTCTCAGCCTGCCCATTACTAGACAGTCTAGCATAGTTGGTACAGAGGTTGAATCACATCATACTGATGATGTGCTCTCACATTATACTGGTAGCCAAGCTGTTAGGGTGCCCTCTGTAAGGGACAGGTCTCCTTCTGTTCATTCCCATCATACCTCTGTATCTAGAAATGTCCCTCCCACCCACCCTGATGACAGATTGTTGGAAAGGGAGCTCAATAGATTGAGAGTGGAGCAAACCAGACTGAAGCTCAAGAAGCAACAGCTGGATTTGGATAGACAGTCTTTAGAAATAGAGAGGGAAAGACAGAAAATGGGTTTAGATACCCATGGTGGCAGCAGCAGTATTCCCCATAGTCATCCTGCAAAAGAGCATGATTCCAGGAATCTGCACAAGATAGTTCCCCCTTATAAGGAGGGGGATGACATTAACAAGTGGTTTGCTGCACTTGAGAGGGCCTGTGCTGTACAGGATGTCCCTCAAAGGCAGTGGGCTGCTATCCTATGGCTATCATTTAGTGGAAAAGGTAGGGATAGGCTCCTTACTGTGAAAGAAAATGATGCCAATAATTTTACAGTTCTTAAGAATGCACTCCTGGATGGTTATGGCTTAACCACTGAACAGTACAGGATAAAGTTCAGAGAGACCAAAAAGGAGTCTTCACAAGACTGGGTTGATTTCATTGACCATTCAGTGAAGGCCTTGGAGGGGTGGTTACATGGCAGTAAAGTTACTGATTATGAAAGCCTGTATAACACAATCCTGAGAGAGCATATACTTAATAATTGTGTGTCTGATTTGTTGCACCAGTACCTGGTAGACTCTGATCTGACCTCTCCCCAAGAATTGGGAAAGAAGGCAGACAAATGGGTCAGAACAAGGGTGAACAGAAAAGTTCATACAGGGGGTGACAAAGATGGCAATAAGAAGAAAGATGGTGAAAAATCTCAAGATAAGCATGGGGATAAGGGTAAAACCAAAGATCCCACTTCAAATCTTAAACACTCTTCAGAGGGTGGGGATAAAACAAATTCTTCCTCTTCTTCCCAACCTGCACACATTAAAAAGCCTTGGTGCTTTGTGTGTAAAAACAGAGGCCATAGGCCAGGGGATAAGTCCTGTCCAGGTAAACCCCCTGAGCCTACCACCACTAATACATCAAGCTCTAGTGCCCCTAGCAGTAGTGGTACTAGTGGTGGGACTGCTGGCAACAGTCAAGCAAAGGGTGTAGTTGGGTTCACTTATGGGTCCATAGTGGAAACTGATGTAATCAGTCCCAAGACAGTTTCTGTCACACCTAGTGGCATTGGCCTTGCCACACTGGCTGCTTGTCCCCTTACAATGGATAAGTACAGGCAGACAGTTTCAATAAATGGTGTTGAGGCCTTGGCCTACAGGGACACAGGTGCCAGTTTCACTTTGGTGACTGAAAACCTAGTGCCTCCTGAACAACACATCATTGGACAACAGTATAAGATTATTGATGTCCATAACTCCACTAAGTTTCTTCCCTTAGCTATAATTCAGTTTAGTTGGGGTGGAGTTACTGGCCCTAAGCAGGTGGTGGTATCACCTAGCTTACCTGTAGACTGTCTCTTAGGTAATGACCTAGAGGCCTCAGGTTGGGCTGATGTAGAGTTTTATGCCCATGCAGCCATGCTGGGCATCCCTGAGGAATTGTTCCCTCTCATTTCAAGTGAAATGAAAAAGCAAAGGAGAGAAGGCCTGAAAACTCAGGATCCCTCTCCATCAACAGGTAAAAAGGGTATCACAGTATCCCCTAACCACCCTACCATTCAGGATACTATTCCTGTGGTGGGAGAAACCTCTCCTGGGGTGGCACCTGTTCTAAGGGAATCATCAGCTGGCAAAGCTGGACTCCCTGAGGTGGAAGTACCTCTCTGTGGGATAACTAACATTGGTGAGAAAAACAGCACCATTTTAGTTAACATGGAGCATCCCTCCAACCCTTCCAGAGAAACTTTAGTGCAGAAACCCTGCACTACCTCACAACACTTAGGACAGCATCCCTGCCCTAGTGTGGAGCTCATAGGACAGCATCCCTGCCCTGCTCCAACTCAAGAGAAACAGCATCCCTGTTCTCTCTTCCAGCCAGATGGACAAAGTTTTTGCCCAGCTATGGCTTTTCTGAGACAGCATCCCTGTCTGGCATTTCCATCACTACAAATAGGTTCAGTGGACAATTCCCACTGCTCTAAACTAAAACTTACTGATAGAAACTCTGAAAATACATCTTCACATTGTTGCTTAGCTAAAAAACTTCAAACAGGGTGGTTTACATCCCCACAGGGAAGTAACCATATAGTGGATGATAAAGGGAGTAACCAGTCTATTGCAGAGCTACTCTCTACTTATCACCACTTAGACAATAAAGTCTCAACTGGCCAAGGTTAGCCTTATTGTCCTTCGTTTGGGGGGGGGTTGTGTGAGAAGGTAGCCTCTTTCTAGCCTTGTTACCCCCACTTTTGGCCTGTTTGTGAGTGTATGTCAGGGTGTTTGTCACTGTTTTCACTGTCTCACTGGGATCCTGATAGCCAGGCCTCAGTGCTCATAGTGAAAACACCATGGTTTCAGTATGGTTGTTATGTGTCACTGGGATCCTGCTGGTCAGGACCCCAGTGCTCATAGGTTTGTGGCCTATATGTATGTGTCACTGGGACCCTGTCACACAGGGCCCCAGTGCTCATAGGTGTGCATGTGTATGTTCCCTGTGTGGTGCCTAACTGTCTCACTGAGGCTCTGCTAACCAGAACCTCAGTGGTTATGCTCTCTCATTTCTTTCCAAATTGTCACTGACAGGCTAGTGACCATTTTTACCAATTTACATTGGCTTACTGGAACACCCTTATAATTCCCTAGTATATGGTACTGAGGTACCCAGGGTATTGGGGTTCCAGGAGATCCCTATGGGCTGCAGCATTTCTTTTGCCACCCATAGGGAGCTCTGACAATTCTTACACAGGCCTGCCACTGCAGCCTGAGTGAAATAACGTCCACGTTATTTCACAGCCATTTTACACTGCACTTAAGTAACTTATAAGTCACCTATATGTCTAACCTTTACCTGGTAAAGGTTAGGTGCAAAGTTACTTAGTGTGAGGGCACCCTGGCACTAGCCAAGGTGCCCCCACATTGTTCAGAGCCAATTCACTGAACTTTGTGAGTGCGGGGACACCATTACACGCGTGCACTACATATAGGTCACTACCTATATGTAGCTTCACCATGGTAACTCCGAATATGGCCATGTAACATGTCTATGATCATGGAATTGCCCCCTCTATGCCATCCTGGCATTATTGGTACAATTCCATGATCCCAGTGGTCTGTAGCACAGACCCTGGTACTGCCAAACTGCCCTTCCTGGGGTTTCACTGCAGCTGCTGCTGCTGCCAACCCCTCAGACAGGCAGCTGCCCTCCTGGGGTCCAGCCAGGCCTGGCCCAGGATGGCAGAACAAAGAACTTCCTCTGAGAGAGGGTGTGACACCCTCTCCCTTTGGAAAATGGTGTGAAGGCAGGGGAGGAGTAGCCTCCCCCAGCCTCTGGAAATGCTTTGTTGGGCACAGATGTGCCCAATTCTGCATAAGCCAGTCTACACCGGTTCAGGGACCCCTTAGCCCCTGCTCTGGCGTGAAACTGGACAAAGGAAAGGGGAGTGACCACTCCCCTGACCTGCACCTCCCCTGGGAGGTGTCCAGAGCTCCTCCAGTGTGCTCCAGACCTCTGCCATCTTGGAAACAGAGGTGCTGCTGGCACACTGGACTGCTCTGAGTGGCCAGTGCCACCAGGTAACGTCAGAGACTCCTGCTGATAGGCTCCTTCAGGTGTTAGTAGCCTATCCTCTCTCCTAGGTAGCCAAACCCTCTTTTCTGGCTATTTAGGGTCTCTGTCTCTGGGGAAACTTTAGATAACGAATGCATGAGCTCAGCCGAGTTCCTCTGCATCTCCCTCTTCACCTTCTGATAAGGAATCGACCGCTGACCGCGCTGGAAGCCTGCAAACCTGCAACATAGTAGCAAAGACGACTACTGCAACTCTGTAACGCTGATCCTGCCGCCTTCTCGACTGTTTTCCTGCTTGTGCATGCTGTGGGGGTAGCCTGCCTCCTCTCTGCACCAGAAGCTCCGAAGAAATCTCCCGTGGGTCGACGGAATCTTCCCCCTGCAACCGCAGGCACCAAAAAGCTGCATCTCCGGTCCCTTGGGTCTCCTCTCAGCACGACGAGCGAGGTCCCTCGAATCCAGCGATACCGTCCAAGTGACCCCCACAGTCCAGTGACTCTTCAGCCCAAGTTTGGTGGAGGTAAGTCCTTGCCTCACCTCGCTGGGCTGCATTGCTGGGAACCGCGACTTTGCAAGCTACTCCGGCCCCTGTGCACTTCCGGCGGAAATCCTTCGTGCACAGCCAAGCCTGGGTCCACGGCACTCTAACCTGCATTGCACGACTTTCTAAATTGGTCTCCGGCGACGTGGGACTCCTTTGTGCAACTTCGGCGAGCACCGTTTCACGCATCCTCGTAGTGCCTGTTTCTGGCACTTCTCCGGGTGCTACCTGCTTCAGTGAGGGCTCTTTGTCTTGCTCGACGTCCCCTCTCTCTGCAGGTCCAATTTGCGACCTCCTGGTCCCTCCTGGGCCCCAGCAGCGTCCAAAAGCGCCAAACGCACGATTTGCGTGTAGCAAGGCTTGTTGGCGTCCATCCGGCGGGAAAACACTTCTGCACGACTCTCCAAGGCGTGGGGGATCCATCCTCCAAAGGGGAAGTCTCTAGCCCTTGTCGTTCCTGCAGTATTCACAGTTCTTCAGCCTAGTAAGAGCTTCTTTGCACCAACCGCTGGCATTTCTTGGGCATCTGCCCATCTCCGAGCTGCTTGTGACTTTTGGACTTGGTCCCCTTGTTCCACAGGTACCTTCAGACAGGAATCCATCGTTGTTGCATTGCTGATTTGTGTTTTCCTTGCATTCTCCCTCTAACACGACTATTTTGTCCTTAGGGGAACTTTGGTGCACTTTGCACTCACTTTTCAGGGTCTTGGGGAGGGTTATTTTTCTAACTCTCACTATTTTCTAATAGTCCCAGCGACCCTCTACAAGGTCACATAGGTTTGGGGTCCATTCGTGGTTCACATTCCACTTTTGGAGTATATGGTTTGTGTTGCCCCTATCCCTATGTTTCCCCATTGCATCCTATTGTAATTATACATTGTTTGCACTGTTTTCTAAGACTATACTGCATATTTTTGCTATTGTGTATATATATCTTGTGTATATTTCCTATCCTCTCACTGAGGGTACACTCTAAGATACTTTGGCATATTGTCATAAAAATAAAGTACCTTTATTTTTAGTATAACTGTGTATTGTGTTTTCTTATGATATTGTGCATATGACACTAAGTGGTACTGTAGTAGCTTCACACGTCTCCTAGTTCAGCCTAAGCTGCTCTGCTAAGCTACCATTATCTATCAGCCTAAGCTGCTAGACACCCTATACACTAATAAGGGATAACTGGGCCTGGTGCAAGGTGCAAGTACCCCTTGGTACTCACTACAAGCCAGTCCAGCCTCCTACAGCCTCTACCTATGTATTTTAGATCATTGCTGACCTGGGTTCAATATGCATTGCGGAGACCAACCGCGAATGCCCAGCACAAGCCCCGTCACCCATAAACACTCATGCATGTAGTGTATGCATAACCATTGGAGGCCATCTTTGAAGGTTGGGAGACCAACCAAAGCTAAAAAGCACACATCATCAAGCTGGCAGTGGCCATTTTACGAAGTTAGTAAGGCCACTGTTGTGTACCGAACATCTTTGGTTTTACTCTGGCACACCACTTCTCATGGAATTGGCACCAGTGATGTTTAGCGCATCTCGTTTGCCATAGTTTGTCACAGTGTATTGTGAGATGGTTCTGCGCCCGCCATAACTGGCACACCTTTGTCAGTACTGAACTATTTGAATTAGGGAACCTTCACATCTAGGCACAGCTTGGGATCTATCAAATAGGTTTATACATTTTTGGTTATAATTTTCATAATGTGTGTTAAGATTTCTTGAATTTTCGTACTGCCCCAAACTCAGATATATAGCAGCATTGCAGCTAACAAGAAATGTTAACAGTAATTGAAGGTGTACCATGGAGAGAATCGCTGCCCACCTCCATATTTTCAGTTCCGCGTACACTCCCATTAAATTGGGAACAGTGGTATGAAGCATTAGAGGCTTACTTAGAGGCTATTGATGGGACCACATTTACTTCCGAGAAAAATAAGACCTTTTTGATACATAACTTAGGCACTGAAGGCCAAAGAATAATTAAAACCCTTCCCTTAGAAACTGTGATGGTATGCATTGGTACCAGGGATGACGGAGAAGGTGAGGTGGTTGATGAGTATTCTTCTGTCATATGTACACTGAACAAAATATTCAAACCGATGAAAAATGTGGTAATAAAATGACAAAATTCCTTAAATGCTGTCAAGCACTTGGGGAACCCACTGATGACTTTGTAGCTGAGTTAAGTATGTCACGTGTATTTATTTGGATCTCACAGATGAGATAATACGAGATAAGTTAATTGAAAAAAACGAATAACAGGAAGATCTAGGAAAGGTTATCTAAGGAGGATCCTAGGTTAGACACTGCACTTACTATTTCACCAAGTATAGAAACTTTTCGAGCATTGTGTGAAATTAATGTGTGGGGGATTACATACGCACAAGGTCAATCAAATAGTCAAACAGTCACATGTAGTTACTGGTTTCTCAAAGATAAGATAATACAGAATCAGTTTATTGGAATGAATAATAATAGGAAGAGATCCGAACGGTTATTTTCTACAGAGGATACTTGTTTTTAGACACCACTTGCTATTCCGAGCAGTGTATAAAATAAATGAGTGGAGGTGCAGCTGTGTACAAGATCAATGAAATAGTCAAACAGTTTGAGAAAAGGAATTTTAAAGGAGTTCCCAAAAAGAAACCTCGCACACCTAATGGTCGTGTTAATGTCAAGGAGGGATGTGAAAGGGTCGAACTGGTGTGTTTCAGATGGGGGAGAAAATAACATGTAAGCATTGCAAAGAATTGACCTGCTGTCAACCAAACATATTTCAAGTTTGGTAGATAAGTCATTTTGTAGAAAGTCTAAATCGTACAAGGCTCAAAAGAATCGAAGTGACCAAAGAGTAAAATCCATCGAGGTTGCCATGCTCGATGATGAAGAGAGTGTGATATTGCTGTTATCAGCATCAGACCAATGTGATGATGTTGCACTCGTGGTATCCATTTGTGAGGTTAGGAAAAGAAAGCCTTTGGTTTGTGACATCACTATTGATAATGTTAAAGTAAAAGTGGTGGCCGATTCGGGGTCACAATTGACATTGACTGGTGAAATGGAGTTTGCTTGGTTGAACATTCCATTTCTTGATGATTTACACATTAAGATTTTTCATAAGAAGGTAAGAAATGATGGGCCAATTCAATGTTCTATTTGGCTTTGATAGGAAGATGACAAAAGCACTGTGGGCCACATGTACGAACGTTTTGCGACTCGCACATTAGTCGCAGCGCTATTTGCGACTGTGCAAAAAGCTAAATGGTATGTTCCAATGCCATTTCTGAGTCCCAAATAGCGTTGCAACAAATTACCGATTCGGAAAAAATTGGCAACTCGAGATTGCGACTCGCAATTAAGAAATCGCAATTTGCGAGTTGCAAACCGCATGTACAAGGTAGTCGCAAATTGCAAATAGTCGCAAAAAGCCCGTTTTGCACACCCAGATTAGCACTGATTCCAAACAGGTGGTAACGAGAACCAAAGTATAAAACCAATGTTCTTATGGTATGTGGTCTATTCTTTTGCACATGTTTCAATGGTCATTAGTTGGTTATGTGTTTTATCACACATGGCGGTATGTTATTGGGAGTTTTTTTAATCTTCATACTATTTTGTAATCTGAATTGGTTACTGTATTTACAATATTTGTAATACTATGTTTACATGTTGTTGTTTAATCAGCCTTGAAAAATTCCTACAACAGGAAGAAACACGTGCCGGCTGAATCCTGTTAACACTTGGGAGATTATCTTCAGATGGATTTTTAAATCATCTTCAACTAGGCTGGATTGTATACCAATATATTTTAAGACATTGGAATTATGATTGTTACAAATTGTATTTTGTAATTAAATAGCTATGCTGAATAGAGTTATATATATTAACTTGTCACATACCAGTTTATATTTTCGGTATATTATTGTTCTTGATTGCATTTTGTTGTTCATTGTACTTTCATATAATATCATTGGTGCTTAAAGACTATTGAATCCAGTATTTTGGATAGTTAGGATCCCCAATATATGTGTGCTCCATTAATTGTTATTTTGATTTTATGCCCATTTGCCCACCCGCAAATCTGTAAAATGTGTTCCACAATAGGAAATGTACTCACTCACTCAACATCCAGGTGGTATGTGATGCCCATAATGTCATAACTGATATAGTGCAAAATTTCCAGGGAGCACACATGATGCATATCCGCCCGCTGAGCCACGCCCCGTCAACCCTCGAAGTAGGTAGGGGAATTCCCGCCTCTTGCCAGAATGATGGACAGCTTTCCAAGGCGACCCCACTGCGTTTGCCGCCGACTCGCGTGGTGCGTTGTTGATGCGCAGGGGCGTGAGGACATCTCCGCGGGGACGCACTAGTGGCAATGACATTGCCGGGGGCACACAAGGTTGCTGAAGACGTTTTGCCCCCGTGGCCCATCACGTACCCTAGTGTACAATGTGGATTGAAGCTCACCTTCTGGAAAGGACGGCCCACCCTGGCTCTTGGGCTTAGCAGGGATGGGGCGGGGCGGGGCTGTGCGCTCAGAGATCCCATGGCGGAGGGGATCTGGAATCCTTCCTGGAGGTGAGCTGATGATGTGCTGGAGCGTGGTCTGTGTCTGACTGGGACGCGCGGTTTCTGTCTTCCTCTGCTGGAGACACAGAGTGGAGGGTTTCTCCCTTTGTGGAGCACCTGTGGGCTCCGCCCGCTGGGCCACGCCCCGTCCACCCTCGAGGTAGGTGGGGGAGTTCCCGCCTTTTTACCAGGATGATGGATGGACGACTAAGTATTTTTTACCCATGTTTCTAATTATGTATTGTATATGCAGATGTGTGTGTATAGTCATGTGTGTGTGTGTGTATAAATATATATATATATGTGTATATGTTGTCTCTGTGCCTGGCATGTTTCTATGAATTTCTGCTCTCTTTTTATCACACTTATCTACTCATCGCTCTTATGTCATGTCTCTATCAAACTATCCTCCATTCTCACTCAGACTCATCCCAAATCCCTTCGACCACTTCCATCTCCTAAATATCTCTGCCTAAGCTCATCCCTCCACCCCCACATCTAACTCACCAAACCTCACTCTACCTCTGTGACCTCCCACACAGCCCTACTAAATTCTCCTGCATTCATCTCACCCTGCTACTATGCTCTCCCTAACCCTTCCACATCCTCTTTCCCCTCCGCCCCCCTTTTATTCATCTCAAGCCTTTGGATTGAGCAAATGAAGGATAAACTCCCAATTAACACTTCTGGATTTCTTTCCTCCTCCACCCCTCCATTACTCCAGTCAATCTAACTAACAAACTCTCATATCCGCAACTCAAATTAACTCATAATAATACTAAAACTGTACTCCTTATTAAATTATACTAATCCATCACTAATTCTTGTTGGGTACCGGAGTAGCGTGCTACTCATCGAAAAGCGCTTCGACGCCTCGTCAGGGGTAGTAAGCGCTATATAAATACGATTACAATTACAATTACAATTACAATATTCAGGCACAGTGGGATACACCAACGCCTAGAATGTGGGGTGTTTGGTGAAGGATATTTATGAGATACTGTGTAGTACACACTGATGTCGAATAAAGAGAAGGGATTGGAGGATTATCTGGTCCAGTGTATGACCTCCAGTCAACCTGATAATGAAATATAATACACTGTTCCAAAGCTGATACAAGGAAAAAGAAAAGGAGTCCTGATAATCAGGAGCAAAAGTCCTCACACACCACATATGGTGTCATGCTTCATCATCGGACAGCTCCTCGTCAGGCCGGCGCTGCAATGCCTGACGGGCACCCCCCGAAGGGGGGCTCTTTGCCGGAGATCTTTTTATTAATGATGAAGCCCCCGCGAATTCGGGAACGCAGCCGCGGGGGTAGGTGCACCACTGAGCTCCGGCAACACTACAAATTCACTGTGAACCGGGCAACAGGCCTGCGTGATCCCATGATACCCTTTCTCAGAATGGAGTTGGGTGACTGATAGGAAAGAAAAGCCAGTCCGGTTTATCTCTAGTAAGTGACTGATGACGTCTTGACTGTGAGCGTTAGATTGCAGGAGCTGAGAAAAGGGATAATAATATTTGTTTCCTTTATTTTCAATTGGAATAATCCAATGATTTAGTAGGTCCTGAAGAAGCGTCAGGGGATCCTTTTGGACCATAAGAGATGCGAAACATGTCGACCGCATATTGACCATATACTGAGGGATTTCGGATAATTACCGTCTTCCTTTGCCCTGATTTTTTGTACGAGTGCCTGAGCATTATCTCTTGTTTCACTCCCTTGTAACTTCTTTTAATCTTGACCAATTCCCAACAGCAAATAATAAACCATTTAGTGAGGGTTTTGAGCCAATTTTACTTTGTCCTTTCCTTTTTTCCTCCTCTTTTTCGGACCCACATTTGGTTCCGCGGCTTCATCATTAATAAAAAGATCTCCGGCAAAGAGCCCCCCTTCGGGGGGTGCCCGTCAGGCATTGCAGCGCCGGCCTGACGAGGAGCTGTCCGATGATGAAGCATGACACCATATGTGGTGTGTGAGGACTTTTGCTCCTGATTATCAGGACTCCTTTTCTTTTTCCTTGTATCAGCTTTGGAACAGTGTATTATAGTACACACTGATGTCATGAATATATGTAACTGCATAACAATGTGAAGCCATGCTCATATCTGCTGTTTTGTTTCACAGGTGGCAGTGCATATGCTCTGAGGCCATGGATACTCACCCCATATCTAACACCTGCCAATCAGAATGAGAGGCGCTACAACATTGGACATCAGCGCACCAGAACCTTCATTGAGAGGAAATTTGGCATGTTAAAGTCACGTTTTCGATGCCTGCACAAAAGTGGAGGGGCACTCCAGTATGTCCCAGAGACTGCATGGAAGATTATGGTGACATGTGCCATCCTATATAACATAGCAACCAGACGTGGGCTACATCTCACCCTCGATGACACAGATTCGGAGGATGAGGAGCAAGAGCCACCACAACGACAGCCTGGGGATGGTAGCATCGCACTGGAGGGCAGATGGAGACAGGACCACATTGCAACTCACTACTTTGGCAGGTATGTGGCAACCGTTACAGCACTCACAATTGTAAGACACACATAGCCAGGTTGTGCAACAAAACAATTCCTTTAATGTCAGGAGTGTAGTATTGAACTGTTGACGTTTATCTAGCAGTAAAAAAGAAAAATGTAACAACGTCTGACACATTAACATCATGTGCCTCAGGCGAATCCCAGGTAAGCATCATCACACCCTCCTGCGGCTACGCCCACCATGGCCCGTTTCTGGTTGGTCCCCTGATGTCTGGCAGGCACTACTACTCTGCAGGATGCGTGCATCTGAGGCAGAAACGCTGCTCACGCTTGAGATGTCCTCACTGTCCTGAGGGGTGTCACCAATGCCTGGGAGGTCTGTATGAGGTCCACTGCATGTCTGATGCACCCTAGTCCCCTTGCCACATCTCCGGCAAAATGGCTGAGTTCCACCTGTAGCGTAACAGTGCGCCTTGACAGGCAGGTAGTTGCGGTTGCGAGGCGGCCAATGGACTGAGCGAGCCGGTCCAAACGGGCAGCAGTGTTGCACTCTCTGTGCCTTGCATGGGCCTGATCCGCTACCATTTCTCTACACAGGCCATTGATGGCGGTGGTGATGTTTACCATGTTGTTGTTCATGTTTGTAAATTGTGCGTCAACATTGGCAGCTCCCTGTGTGAGGGTCTGTTGCAGTCTGTGCAGGTTCCGGTTTACCAACCGCATTTGTTTATTTTGCAGGTGGTGACTGCTCAGTCGGGATGCCTCTAGTCCAAGAAATTGTTCGCCTGTGACATCCTCCTCACCTGCAGCCTGTGTTTGATGACGCGGTCCCCGCCCAGACCGAGCTGTTCGAAGTGGCAGACTCACACCCATCTGTGGCCCCAGTTTCAGGTTTCCTGTCTCAGTGTCCACATCTGTCTCTTTGGTGGTTTCACGTGCATGGTGGACAATTGGTGTGGTCATGAACTCCCCTGCAGAAATTTTGGCCGCCTCGTCTGCTGTGATGGTGGCATCTTCATCTCCCTGCACACTAGGATCATCGATGGGTACTTGAGGAAGACCTGTGGGACACAGGGGATACACTGTCAGTGCCTCTGTGATGTGTGGTGTATCAAAAAAAATATTCCTCAAAAGTTGGACTACTGTACTACATTGCCCATAATGCATTGTCCTTTAGTTTACAATATAGGCATGGAACAAATATGGATGCTGCATGCTTTTGTGTACTGTGGTTGTGTGCATGGTGCATTGAATGGTGTAAATAAATTAGATTTGCTACTTACTTTTGGAGGTTCCCGGTGCTGAACTGTCCAGGTTCCCAATTCCTATGACAGCCTCTGGCTCCACTGTGGTCTCCACCATGCTCTCTATGGCTGTAGGAGGTGGTACTGTGGATGGTCCTCCACCTGTTCCGTGCACCTCCCTCATCTGCTCTGCCACTCTTTCTTTGGTTCTCGACTGAGATTTTACCACCTTTTGTGGACCTCATCGATGGTGTGACGGCTGACTTCCAATCGCATTGATCTTGCTCTGAATGTCCAGCCAGATCTTCTTTTTCTGTGTGTCAGGGACACTCATTGCTGCCTTGCCAAACAGGACCTCATAGTGCAGGCAGCACTCCTTAGTCAGGACCTCCAGCTCCTTATCAGAGAAATTGATTTTTCTCTTACTCCCTGCAGTGGTTGTCTCCTTAGTCTGCGTTGACATGGCTGCAGTTGCTCCTCTCATCTGGGTGTGCCTCTGCTGTCTATGCTGGGTAGACTCCTCCCAGTTTCATGTGGGGGTACTTTCTGGTTCTGATGTCATAAAACACCACCAGGAAGTGTGTTTTCACATTTTTTTGCACCAGTTGGCAAATTGCGAGTTGCAATTTGTGACTTCGGGCCACACCCATGTGCAATTTAGGAAATCGCACTGAATAGCAAAATGGAATTACGATTTGTACTTACATCCTGTTTTGCAAGTCAGAAATAGCTATTCACATTGAGTCACTATTTCCAGCTCACAATTCTTTTGCTTCGTGCATGTAGCCCTATCTATGTAGACAAGGGTAGTCCGAATTTGTTGTGGTGGAATAAGCAAGGCGATCTTGACATCATTTTGTATCTTTATCATCTGAATTATTGTCTAGAAAATGTATTCTAGAACTGTGTAGCAATAAGGGTTGCAACACGGATGAGTGCAAGTGGTTAGGACTGTATCCTGGAATCTTTAGGAAAATCTTGGGAAAGTGAATGGATTTAAGCTTTGAATTGTGTTACAAGAAAATGCAAAGCCTCAGGTCCATGATGTGCAGTATGTACCCATCAGTTTGAGGTAGGAACTCAAGTCTGAATTAGAAAAATTGTGCAATCTGGATATCATTAAGCCAATGGAAGGTTCAGAATGGTTGGTCTCAGTAGTTTTGGCACACAAATCTGACAATACCTTGGGATTGTGTGTTTATTTGCATGACTTGAATTCTAATTTCTGGGTCAACCATCTACAAGTATTGATGAATTATTGACCACTTTACAGGAAGCTGCCATGTTTACTACACTTGACATGTCAGTGGTATACAATCAAGTGGAGTTGTGTGCGGAGTCTAAAAATCTAACTTTGTTTGTGATACCAGGATGGGATATTCAGTTATAAGCATATTTAGCCTGGGCATCATTTGTATTCCAGAGATTAATAAATAAACCTTTCAAGCATAGGTCTGTTATGTTGTGTTTCAGGACAACATTGATTTATGGAAAGAATAAGTGTGACCATGATGTAAGATTGGTGAAAAAATTGGAGATTCTGACTGGGTCGGGTTTGACTTTCAAAAAAGACAAATGCAATTTCTGCTGAGATGGCATGGATTATTTGGGACATCAAGTGTCCAGTAAAGTAGCTGAGTTGAAGATGAAGATTTTGAGTGCAATGCAGAAGGCACCTGCGCCTATGGACAAAGATCAGTTTAGGTCTTTCGTTGAGTTAGTTAAATATTATGCTAAGATTGTTGAGAATTGTGTTTGCAAAACTGCATGTTCACATGAATTGTTGAAGAAAAATGCTAAATATGTGTGGAATGATGAATGTCATAATGTTTTTGAATTAATGAAGAGAGATATCATTTCCGCTTAGCCACCTAAAGCAGTTTGATATTCATGATTTATGCATTATCACTAATGATGCAAATAATCATGGGTTACAAGTGGGTTTAATGCAAAAGAGATAATGGTAAAGAAGAAATAATTGCTTTAGCTTCTAGATCACTTTGTTGTGCAATTTCACTATTGAAAAGGAAGCACTTGGATTTTGGTTGGGTGTTCAGTATTTTAGACATTTTTAGGGGTGGCCAATTCATTCTCTGTACTGATCACAAGCCATTAGTGGAGTTATTTAGTACAAGTAATGGTGGACGAGCAACTTCCCACTTTGGAAAATTGCAGTACATATGCTAGAGTATCAATACAAGTTGCAGTATGTTCCAGGAGTTTGAAATGTTGCTGTGGTCTGCCTATCACAAGTGCCTGTGAATTTTGATGTGAGGGATGAAGGTGCTGGGGATGACGATTTGGAATGTGTGTGCTTTGTTAATATGGTTACTTGTGGTGTGTTGTCTGAAGAAGAGTGGGGAGCACCTGCTAGAAAGTATAAGGTGTTGCAGGAGGTCATTAAGTATGTTACCAGTTATTGACCTAATGCACATAACATTGATGAAGTGTTGATCTCAGATTAGAGGTTTGTTAATGAATTATCTATGGTTGATGGAATATTATGAAGGTGTAAGCATTTGGTGGTTCTTCAGATCCAAAGTTCTTGAACTTGCTCATGAAGGGCGCATAAGTCTGCAGGCAATGAAATGTAGAATCAGAGAGGATTTCTGGTGGCCTGGCATAGACAGAACCGTAGAACACTGAACAAAAGAATGTAGTGTATGTGTTTTGAGTGATAAGTTACAGGTTACTGTACCATCTCCTAATTTTGCAGTGACCATCAATGGGGTACAGTGGAACAAGTTAGCAGTTGATATATTTTGAACTTTTGGGGTTCTAGGAAGCTCACCCAAATATGATATGGTATTTATTGACTATATGTCTAAATGCACTGAGATGAAGTTTGTCAATGGAGTCAATTCATCAGAGAAGGATTTTCAGAAGAAGGGTAATGGACAATGGCACCCACTTGGTGTCCAGAGTGATGAGAGCATTTTCAGTGACATATGGAATCAGGCATTTGAGAACTTCATTGCATCATCCTCGCAGCAATGGTCTTGTCAAGAGAGTTCATTGTGTAATTAAAGACCACATACAGTTAACATTAAATAACAGTTTAAACTGGGAAAGTGTACTATGGGACACGTTGTGGGCCATTAGGGCAGCCCCACACTTTATTACAGGAGTGTCTAATTTTTCCCTATTGAGGGGTAGGCTATAGGGAACTTGTTTGAACATGGAGTGGATGAAGAGGAAGAGTTTGGAGTGTGAGAAGGTAAGAAGTATGTTGGATGTGCGAAGCTGTGTACAGGATAGGTATGGTGCAAAGAAGAATGGAGATACCAAGAGACAGATTTCTGTTTGTGCAGGAGACTTTGTAAGGTTTTGATTCCCTGCAACATTCGAAATGGTCACTCCAGGTTTTCACTACCAGTTTTGGTAAAGTAGGTAAAGGACCACATAGTGATTCTTGAGAATGGTAAATTCTGGAAAAAAGGTATGATAGTTGTGGCACCTAGACCTAAAACTGAGTATGTTTGTGAGAAGTGGAAGGCTGAGAAGTCCAATAGGTCAGCAGAGTCTACGAACATTCATGTGGCTCGGCCAAGTTCAATGAGAAGAAAATTCTTAACTCAGAAATTCAAAGAGTTTGTGATGTGAAATGTTTTATATACTTTCTGCTTCTAGTGTTTTCTTTAATTCAGTAATAACGAAACCCTCCCAACTATAATTCTGTTACTTCTTGTTCAAATTATTTAATGAGTTTATGTTTTTTTTTATTTTGAGTTTCTTCTTCCTGTGTTTTGTTTGTGTGAAGGTGTTACAGACTTTGGGGAGGTTATTGTTTATAGTGTTATATTTGCTTGCATTTTTTTTTCTTGCAATTTTTAAGAAAGGGCAATATGTTGGGTTGTGCTTGCATAATTTTCATGTATTCGAACACCCTTAGGGTTCTAGTAGAGATTAGAATGTAAGGGACGGAATGCTTTAACCATTTGGAGATTGGCAGTTGCTGCCAGACTTTCGGTGTTGCAAGGCATAATAAAGTTACCTGTTGCTGGTGACATGGTGTCACCTTTTCACTGTAGGTACTGGTTGTTCCCACTAACCCCTGTGTTTTCCCCAAGGATAATGAATGAAACAGTATTTGTACCTAATTATTCATTAGGGGTGGGCAGAACTCATGGACTTTCAATCCGCAGAACTCCAAAGAGTCACCTAAAAACTCCATGGAGTTCTGTGAGCAGGCAGAAATTGGTATGTTGTGCTGATGTTTAGTGCATGGAGCTTGTGGCATGCTGCAAACAGAGTGCAAATGGCATCACATGCCGAGCCAGAAGGCACTGCTTCTTTTCTGCCACTCAAGTAGACGTTCTACTCGAGTGGCAGCTTTCTCACCGTGAACTGTCACGACTGCCTGTGCTGAGAAAATCTTGCCGGGTGCAGTTCTAGCGCCTTAAAATCACACTAGGGGACACCAATGCTTGCTCGTCAACATAATATTGGCAAGGTGTGCATGACAAAAAGACTCCACCAGCGGTTGGGGGAGTTTTGCCAGAACTCTGCATTCCAAGTATAAAGCAGAGTGGTCAAAACTAAGGCCCTCATTATGACATTGGTGGTAAATCCCGCTTACCACTGCGGGGACGGCCGCCAACATACTGTCACGGAGGTGAACATCCGTCCGCCATATTATGACACACAGACACCAAACCGACAGAATACTGCCACAAACACAAATCTGCCAGACCAAAGGAAAGTGTTAAACTGTCCGTACTAACACCCACAACGTTACACCAACAAAACAAAGCCCTCCACATTATGTCCCATGAATCACCACAGCGGACATTCAACGACGGTAAACCAATGGCGGTACACACCGGCCAGGTCATAATGGCCACCCAAATACAAAACAACACAACATTGGCCAATACCAAAAACACACACCTGACACTAATACACACATTACACCCACCCACCAACAGCACTATAAAACAGACACTCACATTACCCACAATCCTTTGCTAACACGAAAAGACTGCAATCGCTAGCCACGCAAATCGCAGAGACAACTACACACACACCACATCCACTCATTCATCCGACACGCACCCCACACCCCACCACATATTTCAACACCCTCTGCACAACATAAAACTCACAACACCCATGTCCCCATACAGGTACCCCTGTTTCACTGATGAGGAGCTGCGGGTCATGGTTGAGGAAATAGTCAGGGTAAAGCCACAGCTATTTGGAACACAGATCCAACAGATCTCCATTGCCAGGAAGATGGAGCTATGGTGGAAAATCGTGGACCGGGTGAACGCTGTGGGACAGCGTCCACGAACAAGAAACGACATCAGGAAGAGGTGGAATGGCCTACGGGGAAGGTACGTTCCATAGAAGCAGGGCACCAGCTCACTATCCAGAGGACTGGCGGTGGACCCCACCTCCTCTCCCACAGCTGTCATCATGGGAGGAGCAAGTCTTGGCAATCCTGCAACCTGAGGGACTCACTGGAGTTGCCAGAGGACTGGACACTGGTGAGTCAATATTTACTACCTATCCCCTCCATACCTGTATGCCACCACCACCCCTCACCTTGAAACCCATCACTCCACTCCATCCCACACAGTGCACCACCAAAATTGACTAGCCTAAATGGCAAGCCCTGCATGTCATACCCACTACATGGCTATCCCTCCCAGCCCTGCATGTACACCACCAATGCATGCACAGCAGGGAGAACTAACTTTCCCACAATACATCACCATACACAAACAGGGCAGGGCAACCGCAACAATATAGGGGAAGCTAGGAATGCATAATATGTCACAGACATGTAGCATAGTACACCACGTACACTCCCACAGGTGCCCCAGCCAATCTCAACAGCGAGGAGGTGCCATGGCTACCCAGTACCCCACCAGAAGATGCCCCCAGTGATGACAGCAACTCTGAAGTTCTGGATCTTGATGAACTCCCTGGCCCATCAGGGACCACTGCTCAGTCGGCTACCCCAGCCCACACCCAATCCACCACAGAGCCTCCCCCCTCAGTATCCAACACCACAGCAGCCACCCAACATCCCCAGACCTCTGTCCCCAGGACACATCAATCATCAGTGTGCCCACCTGTACAGGCAAGACAATGAGGGTCCTGGTGTCAGTGGCAGTGGGCACACCATTCGAGGGACACAGGCACAGGGGGTCAGGGACACTCAGAGGACAGCTGTGTGTCAGGGGGAGGACAGGTCAAGGGAACCGACCGCCCAGGAGGCACTCACTAATGTCCTGGGGACTTACCAACAATCCCAGGACAAGATGGGTCAGGTGATAGACATCATGCAGAAGAAGCAGCGACTGCAGGAGCAACACCACCAGGAGATCAAGAAAGAATTGTAGGCCCTGAACATCACCATGGTCTCCATAGCAGGGGTGCTGGGTGATATGGCCAACATTATGAGGGAGTGCACATCACACCAGCGGGCCCCTTCCACTAGCCAGTCAACTGACCAGCCCTCCACATTTGCTGCAGCTAGTGGACAGGAGTCCCTGCCACAGGACTCACAGGCCACCAGCACCCCTCCGGCTGCAGAAGGTAAACCACCCCACAAACAGTCCCTGCGACCCAGACAGACACCAGGGACACTTGCCAAGACCAAGACCACCAACAGGAAATGAACCCTCCTTAATGAACCCCTTGTGTTCCACTGTGTCACCTTGTCCACTTTGAATTGCCATTGCTCCCCTTCCTATGGCCCCTTGTACACTGGACCTGTGCTACAAACTGACTGGCCCACTACACTGGACTTTCCTCTACCATCACCCCATTTCATTGCACTCTCCCTTCCTAATTTTCACTTCAATAAACACCCTTGAACACAACTGGAGTAATAGTGCTTTATCTGACAGAAATGTGCAATGTATAGAACTGTATCATCCTGTGGAAATGCTCCTGAACTTTGTGATTCCATTGAACAAATGGCTTATAGCAGTTTGTAGTCATCAGATCAGTATACAGTTGTAACCACACCAACATCTGAAAAATGGGAAGGCATAGGTTACAGTCAGTTGGGATGCTAAGGAAATGACTGCCATCATGCTACAGCCACACGAAAAACTAATTTATTAGAGAATTGGTCAGTTCTACTGTCTTACCTGTGTGTCATTGGAAGTACTGCAGTATAACTGATGTCCTGTTGTCCGCATCCTCATCCTCTTCCTCCTCCTCCTCCTCCTCCTCACTGTCCTCAGTGTCCACTGCTGCCACAGAAGCATTTTCACGCTCCTCCTCCTGCAGATAGGGCACATGTTGTCTGATGGCCAGGTTGTGCCACATGCAGCATACAACAACTATCTGGCAGACCTTCTCAGGGGAGTAGCCGAGGGATGTGAAACACAAAAAGAGAGTACTGGGAGTATTGCTAACCCACACCGTCTCCCAAAAGAAATCTATATAACCACTAAGGGTGTGGGGTGGTAGGGATTGAGGGTGGAACTTGACCAGTGTCCCCTCAATGGGCGGTATCAATTAGGTCGCCTTAAGATACAAGATGGAGAAGGCATGAGTGAAGAGTGTCCCAGGTATGGGAAACTGTGTTGTCCTGGGGGAGGGGGAAGAAGGGGGAGTTCCTTTACGGACTAGGTGGTCTCACACACATAATAGTGTCTTGCTTCATCATTTGACCGCCTAGCCCCACCCAAGTAAGATGATACTACTTGGGCGGACTCAACCTCTTGGTTAA
Source organism: Pleurodeles waltl (assembly GCF_031143425.1). Classification (NCBI taxonomy): domain Eukaryota; kingdom Metazoa; phylum Chordata; class Amphibia; order Caudata; family Salamandridae; genus Pleurodeles; species Pleurodeles waltl. The sequence goes on along the minus strand of NC_090450.1, from coordinate 223,873,974 downwards.
AAGAACCCGAGGGAGTGCTGAAATTAAACTGGCTGGATAAATTACAGGGATCCAGATGAGGTAGAAATAAAATTACCATACATGCCACCAATTAATGCTAGTTAAATTTTAATGGAGGTGCATGTCGGTAAGGTTAAGAACTGGGGAGGAGGCTCACTGGAGAATAATGTCTCTTAGAGTCTAAAAAGGAGTATATATGACCAACATGTTTCTGCCCTCTCAAGGTGCTGGTAGGTCAGGGGCATTCGTCAGGGTCTAGAATCCCAGAGCACTAACAATAAGTGAAGTGCTCAAAGTGAATCATAAAGAGTCAAGAGTCTACCTGAACAGGTGGTTCATGGTGTGGTAGGTCTGTAATGGCTGATAAATGAACCACAAATTAATAAGAGTGAGAAGTGGCACACCACTGCACACAACACAGCAAAAAAGACGTGACACTGGTTTGAACAAGTGAAAAAGACACTCACACACACATGCACTACTGGCTTACCCCGGAGTTAAGGGCGATTTGCCTCTGGTCTGAATAGCGCCCGGGGAGGGGTATTCCCTTATAGTCACACTCTTAGGAGAAGGGAGAAAGGGAGATGGAAGGTTAGGGGGGAAAAAGAAGAAGAAAAAGAGGCAGGGGGTTTGTCTATCGGAAGAGGTGAAAGAAGAATCCAAAGAATGCCATGAAGAGCAAACTTACCACTCCAAAGGGATTACCGAGGAGAGTACCTATGTGCCGGTGCCAGACCGCTCTGGTGTGGAGTGAGGGGTTGGCCCGGTATTTATGCTAATGGAGGAGCCAATTACTGAAAATCAGGTGTCGGCGTATAATTAAGTAATTAACCAACCGAGGTTCCGGTGTGGCTGGCGTCCAGGTTCGTGCATGAGGCTGGCGTTCCGACCGTGTCTTGGGAGGGGGGTGCGGTCGGGCGCCAGGTTGTGATGCGCCAGGAGGGGTGTGGCAGATGATGCGAGGCCTCGGGATTGTGGTCCAGGCCCAGGAGGGCGGACCAGTGGAAAAGGAGCGCTCCGGCTGCGTCCAGTGTGGACGGCGCGGTCGGACGCCTAAAGATGACACGCCGCGGAGTGAGCGGCGCGCCACGCTGGACCGGGGGACTCTGGGAAAGAGAGTCCCGCGGATAGGCGAGTCGCGCTTATCGCGGTAAATCATGCCGAGGGTTGTGGCGAGGGGAGGGGTGGGTAGGGAAAGGGGAGACAAGCGCGGAAAGAGGCGGTAGCCCTGGGGAGGGAGGGGAGAAAAAGGGGGGGGAGAAAAAAAGGGGGGGAAAAAAAGAAGAAGAAAAGAAAGGAGAAAGCACAGGCCAACATGGGGATGGGAAAGTATAAGTAGAAGTAGTAGAATCCAAAGAATGCCATGAAGAGCAAACTTAACACTCCAAAGGGATTACCGAGGAGAGTACCTATGTGCCGGTGCCAGACCGCCTGCCACACCCCTCCTGGCGCATCACCACCTGTCGCCCGACCGCGCCCCCCTCACAAGACGCGGTCGGAACGCCAGCCTCATGCACAAACCTGGACGCCAGCCACATCGGAACCTCGGTTGGTTAATTACTTAATTATACGCCGACACCTGATTTTCAGTAATTGGCTCCTCCATTAGCATAAATACCGGGCCAACCCCTCACTCCACACCAGAGCGGTCTAGCACCGGCACGTAGGTACTCTCCTCGGTAATCCCTTTGGAGTGGTAAGTTTGCTCTTCATGGCATTCTTTGGATTCTTCTTTCACCTCTTCCTATAGACAAACCCCCTGCCTCTTTTTCTTCTTTTTTCCCCCCCCTAACCTTCCATCTCCCTTTCTCCCTTCTCCTAAGAGTGTGACTATAAGGGAATAACCCTACCCCGGCGCTATTCAGACCAGAGGCAAATCGCCCTTAACTCCGGGGTAAGCTAGTAGTGCATGTGTGTGTGAGTGTCTTTTTCACTTGTTCAAACCATTGTCACGTCTTTTTTGCTGTGTTGTGTGCAGTGGTGTGCCACTTCTCACTCTTATTAATTTGTGGTTCATTTATCAGCCATTACAGACCTACCACACCATGAACCACCTGTTCAGGTAGGCTCTTTATGATTCACTTTGAGCACTTCACTTATTGTTAGTGCTCCGGGATCCTAGACCCTGACGAATGCCCCTGACCTACCAGCACCTTGAGAGGGCAGAAACATGTTGGTCATATATTCTCCTTTTTAGACTCTAAGAGACATTATTCTCCAGTGAGCCTCCTCCCCAGTTCTTAACCTTACCGACATGCACCTCCATTAAAATTTAACTAGCATTAATTGGTGACATGTATGGTAATTTTATTTCTACCTCATCTGGATCCCTGTAATTTATCCAGCCAGTTTAATTTCAGCACTCCCTCGGGTTCTTTTAACCAAGAGGTTGAGTCCGCCCAAGTAGTATCATCTTACTTGGGTGGGGCTAGGTGGTCAAATGATGAAGCAAGACACTATTATGTGTGTGAGACCACCTAGTTCGTAAGGGAACTCCCCCTTCTTTCCCCCCCCCAGGACAACACAGTTTCCCATACCTGGGACACTCTTCACTCATGCCTTCTCCATCTTGTATCTTAAGGCGACCTAATTGATACCGCCCATTGAGGGGACACTGGTCAAGTTCCACCCTCAATCCCTACCACCCCACACCCTCAGAGGTTATAGAGTAGCAGAGGGATCCACCTGTCAGATGGAGGCACCTGAACCTGGCCTTCAGGAGACCGAAGGTCCGTGCCATAATCCTCCTGGTACGCCCATGAGCATCATTGTACCTGATCTCAGCCCCTGTCCTCAGATTCTTTACAGAAGTCAAGAGCCAGGACAGGTTTCGGTAGCCAGAGTCACCTGCAAGAAGTGAGGGACAAACATTAGCCTTGCACAATGGCATGGGGGATGACTCCTGAAGGCATACACTGACATACATTGGGTGGGGCTCAGGCTCATCTATAAGCCACACTCTGTGCCTCTGTAGTTGTGCCATCAGCTGTGGGATGCTGCTATTCCTCAGGATGAAGCCGCCATACACCGACCCAGGATACTTCGCAGTGATGTGGGAGATGTACTGGTCAGCAAGGCATACCACCTGGACACTGAGTGAGTAGAAACTCTTCCTATTATTCTACACCTGTTCATTGGCCTGATAGGTGGACAAATCCTATGTCTGTTCCGTTAATGGCCCTAACAAAAAATGGAATATGTCCCATTGCATAGAATCCAGCCTTCACAATGGCCAAATCATTTGCCTGGGGGAAAGCGATGTAGCTGCCCATTTGTTTGAGTAAGGCAGTCAAAACCCTTGCCAGCACTATTGAGAACATTGGCTGTGACAGTCCTGCAGCCAAGCCCACTGTCACTTGGAAAGAGCCTGTTGCCAGGAAATGGGGAACTGATAGGACCTGTACTATAGGGGGATCCCAGTGGGATGATGGATAGCAGATATCAGTTCGGGCTCCAATTGAGCACACAGCTCTGTGATTGTGGCCCTGTCCAGTCTATAGGTGAGTATTATGTGCCTGTGCTCCATTGTAGCCAAGTCCACAAGGGGTCCGTACACAGGGGCTTGCCTCCTCCTCCTATTCCTCCGCAGTGGTAGGTACCTAAGGGTCAGAGGAGTGAGAAGGGAGTGACAAAATGAAAAATTGATCCGCCACTTCAGTGTACATAGAGCATGCATGTATTTGGACACTGGGAATGGGCATGTATGTACAATCAACACCAATGACACATTTTCTTTATCTATAAATATGTACCAGAACTATAACATGGCAACTGCCTCTCCTGTATGTAGGGACAGGTGGAAGTGATCTCACTCCGTCGGCATTAGACGTCATGGCGGAAGGCAACTGCACCGCCATGCAATTCCTCATTGGAGTACAGTACCCAATGAGGATCACCGATGGCGGTGACGGTGTACACCGCTGAGGAAGTGACCGCCATTTTCTGACTATGACCACACTGGATTCCTGACTTTCCACAGGACAACACCTGCACTTTGTGTGCTGCTGTAACCTGTGGAACCTGCCATGGCACGTGCAATGGGGAATGGGCCCCAACCTTGACTTTGGAGGAGTTAGAGCACCTGGTGGATGTGGTCCTGACCTTGTATGGTCAGCTGTATGGGCCTCCAGACCACCAGGTAAGTACACCATGGGGACTTTGTATGCGACAAGGCTGCATGGAGATGTGTGTGTGCGGGCAGTGTGTCATTGTAGTGGGGGGTATGGCTGGTGGTAGTGTATATGCAGGACTCCAGGTGATGTGTGTGGCATTTGAGGGGCAAATGATGTCTGAACGCCATAAGTGTGACAGGCTGGATATTCGGATTCATGGTGTCCCTCTGGTTGTGTTTTCCCTGCAGGTCAGCGCCCATCAGAAGAAGGGGTTGTGGCGTGCCATCGCCAAGGAGGTGCAGACCCTGGGGGTTTATAGCCTGTGGAGCACCCGCTGCAGGAAATGGTGGGGTACCTAAGACGCTGGGCCAGGATGACCCCGAAGGCCCAGCTGGAGACGGACTCCAAATGGGGAAGGGGTGCCCGTCGGAACCTGACTCCTTGATGACCCGCATACTAGGGCATCACAGCAGCCGCAAGGGGGTAAGTCTAGTGTGTCTGACAACCATCTTTGTTGCCTGGCATGGGATTCTGGTGGAGGGTTTTAGTCAGTGGATGCCCCTTTATGCCAGCTCATACATTGCTGCGTGGTCCATCTCAGGGTTATTGGGTGAATAGCAAAATCTGGATAGCTAGCTAGGTGGCTTTCCATGCCAGGGCTTAGTAGGTCCGAGGAGGGTTACAGATGGCAGTGTTTGGCTCTTACCTGCTGTGGTAACTCACCAATGGTATGCCAGTGCGGTGCATACTGCTCAATCTTGGTCCCTGTGTGTGATAGTGATGCGTATACCATCTGTGGTGTTCGTGCTGTAATTGACCCTGTGCTCTCTTTCTTTCTCCCACCCCCTATTTTCTTCTGTCATTCTGTCCATGTGTGCATTAGCATCATCTGGCGAAGGAGCAGAGGCACTGGTGAGTGAGGGAGCTGCAACCCGCAGGACAAAGGAGGCAGAGTCCATCGACACCGAGTGGACCAGTGGGACAGAGGGCGAGGGGAGCATCATGGCGGGGACAGGAGGTGACAACACTGACTTGGAAACCTCCTCCGATGGGAGCTCCCTGGTGGTGGCGGACACCTTTGGAACCAACCCAGCTACAGGTACAGCCGCCACCCACTGTACCAGCACAGACCTCCCAGTACCTTCCCACCGAGTTGTCCGTGCCTGCTTACACAGGAGGTTGGGCATCTCCTTTGCCCCAGGCGCCTCAGACCCTGCCCCAGTGAGCTCCGCTGCCCTCAGTGAGGAGGCTATTGACCTCCTGAGATCCATCTCTGTATGGCAGTCAACCATAGTGAATGCCATCCAGGGGCTGGCATCCCATATGCAGCAATGCAATGCCTTCCTGGAGGGCATTCACAGCGGCTTGGCCGCCCTACAGAGATCATTTCAGGCTCTGTCCTCCTCTCTGATGGCAGCCAGTATCACTGGTCCTACCATCCCCCCTCCAACAACCACTTTCCAGTCCCAGTCTCTTCAACCCCAACCCATCCCATGCACACATACAGACAAGCATGCACTTAAAACATCACACAAGAGTGGCACAGATAAACACAAGCACCACACTTCAAGCCACAAGCACTCTCACAAACAACAGACAGATGCACACACAACAACATCCACTGCCTCCACTGTCTCCCCTCCTCTTCCCTCACAGTCAGATCTGCACTCACACCTACATGCACTGCATCAACAGTCCCAGACTCTGCCACCTCTGCACCCTTGCCCACAGACACCACAAGAGCAGACCTGCAGGCATGCACCCCACACACCACATGCGCAGTCACCATCACCACCATCCCCACCTCATGCAGCACACCCACCGCACTTGCAGACACCATCACAACATCCATCCTCTCATCCTGTTTGCCCTCTCCCACCCTGTCGGCCCCCCTCCAAAGAAACACAAATGCTCACACTCTGACCCCCAACAGCCATCCAACTCGCACTAGCACACTGTCCATGCACCTGTAGCCAAGTCCAGCAGACCTATTCCTACTACTATCACGCCCTCTGCCTCCACCCCATCCCTCCTCCCACATCCCGCCCCAAAGTCCCTAAGAAGGTTTTACTTACCCATCTTGACCTCTTCCCTACCTCTCCCCCCCATCCTGCCCATAAGTGCAAGGTCCCAACCACCCAGCCGAGCACCCCAGCCAACCAGTCTGCCACTGCCCCCACCCAAAAATCTTCTGCTGGCACTAAGGGGCCCCTGAGTGAGATGGCAGCCCTTCCCAGCAAGAACACACCTCTGCCTCAAAAATGGAGGTCTAGGGTGGTGGAACCTAAGACACAGAGGACCGGGTCGGTGGAGGCACCTCTTAAACCTGGAGGCAAGGATACAAGTCACATAACAAAGGCCAAGGGGGCTCCTCACAGGAGTGAGCCCAAGGATCCCCATTCACCACCTGAGGTCAAGGATCCCCATCCACCACCTGAGGGCAAGGATAACCCTCCACCACCAGAGGCCATGTACCATCCCTCCAGAACCAGTGGGCAAGGAGCCCCCTCCAGAACCAGTGGGCAAGGAGCTCCTGCCAAAGACTGTGGCCTATGATTCCCCTCCAGGGACAGAGGGCAAGGAGCCTCCTCCAGAACCAGTGGGCAAGGAGCCCCCTCCAGAGACTGTGGGCAAGGAGCCCCCTTCTGACCCAGTGGGCAAGGAGCCCCCTCCAGAGACTGGCCTAAGACTCCCCTCCAGGGACAGTGGGCAAGGAGTCCCCTCCAGAACAAGTGGGCAAGGAGCCCCCTCCGGAGACTGTGGCCTAAGACTCCCCTTCAGGGACAGTGGGCAAGAAGCCCCCTCCAAAACCAGTGGGAAAGGAGCCCCCGTCAGGGACTGTGGGCAAGGAGCTCGCTCCAGAACCAGTGGGCAAGGAGCCCCCTCCAGAACCAGTGGAAAAGGAGCCCCCTCCAGAACCAGTGGAAAAGGAGCCCCCTCCAGAGACAGTGGGCAAGGAGCCCCCTCCAGAACCAGTGGACAAGGAGCCCCCTACAGAACCAGTGGGCATGATACCCACTTCAGCTGAGGTGCCCCCACCCCCTCTCCCCCCCTGAGGTGCCTCTCCATTTCCAACATGATTCCCCTGAACAGTGGAGTCCAGATAATGTTAAGAGTCAAGTTGGGGCTTGGACGATACCCTGTGGCCATGTGGCCCTTTAGTACTTTGGACTGGCCACTGACCTAATCTGTACATTGATGTGTATATAGTTATTTATTTATTCATTATGGTGACTGTTGGCAGCAACTTACAGTGGTTGTACTACAGGTATGTGTCCTTGCATTCTTTGCTCCTGTAACTGTTGATGTACTGTGCAGCTGGTTGTGTGTGTGGGTGTATGGTGTGTTTTGTGCGTGTGTGTGTGTCACTCTCCGTTTTCTCCCTCCCTCCCTTGTGTGCTAGGCGGCTGTACTCACCGTCGTCGTTTTCGTTGGCATTGGTGCTCCTGGACGGCCATGGTGTGGTAGACCATCGTGATGACTTGGAGTTCCGGTTCTATGGTGGCCACGGAGTCCTCTGTGTCCCTGAAGGTGAGTCTTTCCTTTTCTGTAATATGATTCCGCCAGGCTTTTGATGGCACTGCTAACACCCCGGAATCCTGGTGGTTTGCTATGTCACAATATGGTGGACAGTACCTTGACTTCCGCCTGGCTGTTGGTGGCTACCGCCGTGGTCGGTGGTGTTAACCCACTGGCGGTTGTTGTGGTGCATTGGCTGTCTGTGGAAGGTATCACCGCCATGGTTATACTTTGGTGGTAATTACCGCTAGCCTGTTGGTGGTAATTACCGCCGGCCTGTTGGCAGAATTTGTTACCCACCCCAATTATTAATCTGCAAAACAAATAATATTAATCAAACAGTGTATTGCTACTATTTCTCAAAAATCTCTTTATTTCAGGCTTGCCAAGTCCATATATTATCTGATTGTGCTGGCTGAACATCGGAACTTGAGGTGAGGCACTCCGTCCTCCCCCGAAGACATATTGCTACCACTGCATACTCCCCAACTTATGGCAGCATGTACCGTTCTTGACCAATCAATTACAGTGAGTCTGGTCACAAGGAGATACTTTCACTGATCTGTTTTCCCATGAGTGCTTAGTACAGATTATATTGTCATATATCATTCTCTCGCTAAGTCTCTGTTAAGTATGATTGAATGAACACCAAATATTGCAAGTGGGATTTCTAATGGATGAATATGATTTGTGAAGTCATTCAAGGAGGGGCACACTGGTTGCCCCTTTGTAGAACCTTTTATCTGCACTTCTCTCATCTGTCCTGATTTCCTCTTGGAATTAGTGATTCCCATTCTCTGCAGATCACCTGAAAAGCACATTCTGCTCTGCTCATTGCCAGACTGATGCTACTTTTGTACAGGAGATTTACCAGAGTAAGAGCTGTGTTATGGAGAAGGCACCATATTTCTAGCCCTCGAGCTCTGCTTCTGGTGTGGCGTCTTTTCCTTGTCTCTCTGTCACTTTCAGAATCACCATGGCTGCAGCTGGTTGGAAGTTTGTTGTTTGGTCCGTTTGGACTAGGGGAGTGGCAGGCAGCATCTGGGAGCATCAACAGGAGGAAGGATGTAAAACAGTAAGTTCTTCTTATCCCTGACAAACATCATTATCCAGAAGAAGAAGGTCTGTTTAGCATTACATTTATTCCTGACCTAGATGGTCATCTTTGAAGATTTTTTTCTATGAATCTCCCAACCAAAGAGCTTGGCCACCTCTTTTCCTGGGATGGCATGTCATGTAATGCATTCACTCCTTTTTTGCTACTTTCATTGCCCCATGACATTTTTCATCCCTGATTTTTGCTGCATTTTTCTACAGCTATATTTATTACTTAGGTTCCTCAGTTCTACAGATCCCATATCTGGCCATTTCTCAAATCTGTTTCAGAGTATTATTTTTACCTTGCTCACTAGCCCTTGTGTCTTCCATTATCTGTAATCAAGAAAAATCAAAACTACAGAGGCGGATTATTGTTCTTATGGTTATATCCTCCTGACTGTGACCTTCTTACAGAAACACCAAATAACTTTCACATGTATCTTAGCAGCAGTGTAGAACTATGGCTACTAGAAGGGGTCATCGTTTCTTTGGGCAATCAAGAAGGAATCTTGAGAGACCTTCATAGTGTATAGTCCATTACACAAGGTCAGTGGGGAGGAGTGATGCCAACTTTACTGACTGCATGACTGAACATGAGATCTAATTTCCTATCCTCTTTCTTTGGGCACAGCTGTGAAGCCACGGTGCTGGAGGACCACCCACATACTGCTCCAACTTTCTTTGCCTTCAGTGGAAGAAGTGACCACGGAACCATCAAAAATAGCTTACTTAAATACAAAAAGTCAACTTGTAGATTTAAGATGTGAGAAGCCAAAATACAAGATTTCTCTTTCTAAGTAAGATTATGAATATGGAACTTAGACACAGTACCTGGCCCACACTGGATTCAAATATCGAGTGACACCCTGACAGAAGCAGGAAATTCCAAATATCATAGAAAGATCATGCTCCCTAAGCTGCGGTCTGTATTACTTGTTTGACGTGTTCCACTTTCCCTGGGAAATAGCTTCACAGATTGTCATTCAACCTAAAGAGGACTTATGAACCCCTCTTACCAGAGGCATGAGTACACTTTATCGAATTCAGGAAGGAAGGAAATCCAGGTTCCTGTTCTGCATTTCTGTGGGCCTCAAGGCATTCTTTATCCTGGCAGCTAGAACCCTTGATGGTGCCTGGCGGTGTTCTTCTTTGGCAATGTGATGTGGATACTGGCAATGAACTGCTGTCATAGAAGCACATAGCCTGTTGGGTCTCATATTTAGCACACACTGGTCAGAAAGCTCCCCCAGATTTATTTCCACATCATTTTATAAGTAATTCAGAGTAGAACACTCCTGGACTCAATCTTCTGGCTGATTGAGTTCCTGTAGGGGAATGCATTTAATCTTAATCCAGTGGGTAAAATGTCATTCACCCAAGAAGAGAATACTGAGGCTCAGAGATTCCCAACCTGCTGTGCACTGACCATTATTTGTAGGGTTGTTAAATATCACTTGTTTGTTGTGTTCCTCCTGTTTACTTAGATTCCTCTTAGCTCCACAGATCCACCCAGCAGCCACACATATCCCACATGTGTTGGCCATCATTCGTATCCTTCCACCCAGGGTGCCTTCTTCACATCTCCCACAGGGTGCGGTCCCACACGGCTGCACCATTATCATCAACCCCTAGATAGCCCTCCATCTACTTCACCTGCCACTGTGTGGGCCACATGCTTACCCAAGCCTACTATGACAACATTGTTTTCACAAAGGGCCTCAATTACATGACAAGAGGCCTATATTTTATTTGGAGTATGCATCTTGGTAGGACTAAAGAAATTGGCACTATGTATAGTTTAGATATATTTCCGGCTTCCTGCTTGTTGCTATGTATTTCCTGCTTTAACCTCTTTGAGATAGTAAACAGAAGAATGGAATGTTTGGTTAAAGTATATAGTGAACAGCTGACATTTGTTTTTACTATTCTTGTGAAGACATTTTACCAACCATGATCTCCCTCAACATTCTTCTGAGAGAGGTCCCAGGTTCCTGAGAACATTAACTTGTTTCACAGAAGCAAGCTACTGTCTTTATTTGAGTGGTGGACGTAGAGGTAACTAGGGCCCCTGTCACCATCGTAGTGGCTAATAAGGCAATCTGGAAATGCCCAAAGGGCTGGGCGGATAGATCAATGTGTGTGCTATTCTTTGCCTGTTTGTGAAACTGTTCTATGGTCTGGTGTTCTGGTTATTACTGTTAATTTACCTGATATTACTCATACTTTGATTGAGGCAAGCACAAATGCATGCAGTCTCCAAAGCCTTTCAAAACACTTATACAGCATGTTATTATAAGTCCAAAAGTGCCCTGATTTGTATACATGAAGCACTTTCTTGGCTATCTGATTCACTTCTGGGGCCACTTTTGTTTTAGGGCCTGTGCCTATTTTCGGTCCCTGTCCAGTCTTTGCCCTTGTGAACCATCAGGATTCTTTACTTTGGCAGCATTTAAGGTACAGATGTTTCTCCTGTTCTCTAATGTATGACTATTCTCATCTGGGTGGTTTGAGGGGGCCACAGTAGTGCATGCCTATCATAGTCAGAGAATAGGGAGGATACTGAGCCGGCGCTGGTTTGCGTCCAAAAAGTTACCGCCAGCTAACACCATTCCAACGCGCCAGGTGGGCGCCTTATTTATGGATTGATGTTAGCCGGCGCTGCAGGCTGGTCAGAGGAAAAAAAATGACTCTAACCAGGCAGTGCCGGCATAGGGGAAAATGGGGGTTGTGCATAAAAGAATGGTGCAAGTCAGGTCAGAGTAAAAAATCATGGCTCTAACCGTACTTGCGCCATTTCCTGACGCACAACCCCCATTGAAATGGCTCCTGTCTTAGCAAAGACAGGAGTCATGCCCCCCCTGCCCAATGGCCATGCCCAGGGGACTTCTGTCACCTGGGCATGGCCATTGGGCACAGTGGCATGTAGGGGGGCCAAGTTAGGCCCCCCTATGCCACTAAAAAAAATAAAAAAATATTTACCTCAGCTTACCTGTACTTACCTGGGATGGGTCCCCCCATCCATGGGTGTCCTCCAGGATTGGATGGGGGTGGCAGGGGGTGTCCCTCTGGGCAGGGAAGGGCACCTGTAGACTGCTTCCATGGTCAGAGACCATGGAAATGAGCCCACAGGCCCCTTAACGCCTGCCCTAACCCAGGTGTTAAAAAATGGTCAAAATGACGTAGGAGTATAAATAAGGTGCACAGGCCTTAAAGTCATTTTTTGGACGGGAATGCCTACCTTGCATGTCATTAACGCAAGACGGTTTCCTGCATCAAGAAAATGATGCACACAGAGGAATTTTGACGTTCGCGGGGTCGGGCGTCATAATATAAATATGGTGTAAGGTTTGCGCCAAATGTGCGTCAACATTTTTAACGCACATTCGGCGCAAACAAAGTATAAATATGCCCCTGACTTTTCAGGGTAACGTCACTTTCATACTAGAATGTAGTTCAGTCGCAGGAGCATATCTCTTGCATTCCTCTGTGAAGAAAGTTGAACAAGTTGATGGATTCTCACCAAGAAATTAACTAATGGAGTACTGTAGTTAGACAGGTGGGCATGTAATATATATTTGCTGGCTTAATGCTGAACAAAGTAAATTATCCTTTATACCCTATGCAAGAATGGGCAGTTCTTTTTATTATTGAACTGTAGGAAACCTAAGATATGTTTGCAATGATGTGTTTGCCAGGCAGAAAAGTTTGTTTTTTAAGTCTAGGATAAGCGAAGGCACTATTTCAGAACGTAGTAGGGTGCTGGGAAAGTATGATAAACAATTTGTTTAAGGTCATACTGTAGGTATTAACATTTCATATCAACTTAGCTTCAATGTAGTGTGAGTGAGATTCCCTCTTCGGTTTTTATCTCACTGCGCTACTAGCAAGGATCGGAAATTCCTCCTCTTGCATGTACATGGGTAACACTGGAGTTTCCTGTGCTAATGCAATATAGTGGAAAATGGAAAAATGAAACACAAACACACAGGGGAGGGCTTTGTACTGGCCTGCTGGGCAAACTGCCCCACTGTCTGACAAAAATTCAGGCGTAAAACAAGGGTCTTGTTCACTCTAGGCTTTAGCAACTTACACATTAATGGAGATAGCCCGCCTGGTCCTTAGTAAGTAAACTTACAAGGGGACGCGCATAGGCCGATGAACCTTTTGGATCGCATGGAGTATCCTAGCCATGTAGGGACCAATGTTATCAATATTCAATATAACTCATCAATATCTACTAAGGGGATCATTAATTATTAGACAATCATATCAACATTTCATGAATAACCACCACTCAATATACGTTTTAACAATTTTTATTTCCCTATTAGTTACAATTCTAATGCATAAAGTTAACTCAAGCTTTATTCAATCAGCTAAAAATTAGTTTATTAGCGACCACCAATAACACAATCTAATCAGAACTTGAGAAAACATGTGCTCTAATGCTTCTGCATAAGCCAACAATGAAGAATATGTCAACATTAATAGCAGAGCTCAGCAATGAGTTCATCAATCATTTGTTACTGTCAACGTCACCAAAAGAATCCTACCTAACATAACCCAGATTAGCATCAGCATGTTGGGACTTCATGCGAAAACAATTTAGAAAACATGAATTTGGAAAACATCTTACTAGAAGAAAAACTCTAAAACAGCACCGTTGGCATGTAGAAGAAAAGACACAAAAGTTAATCAGTCACATTGTCATAGCTACCTATCCACGGAATGGATCAGCAACAAACTCAGTCTTCGTCTTCAGGTCATCAATAGATCAGCAATGCATCAGGCTCTCAGCGCATGAGCCCAATGACAGAATCTCGAACCGCATCTCTTGATGTGAGCTTTTCACCACTCACATCTGAAGTTTTAGCCCCTTGTCATGACTTTTTATTAGAGTTTTTCAGTCCATCGCCCTAATTTCTATTTGGACAATTAATCACCATATGTGACACTACCAATACATTCAATTCTACAAATCTATGAATTCTAGTATTTCGTTGTTCTCAGTTCATTGATTGGTTCACTGTTCGATGTCCTCATTATCCGGCTCATCAGGTATCGAAAATGTTGCATCTTCCTCTTCAGTCATTGTCTCTATTGTTTGAGTCCTGGGAAAGTACATCTCGTATACTGTACACATAATTGTAGCAATTTGATTCCATCATCTCCTGTCCGTCGGTACAGTGCAGAAAATTCTAGCTAAGCAGACTTTAACATTGAGTGGTTCAAGGTTAGTTCATCATGGTCGTTTTCCTTCAGCATGCTCTAATATTTCAGCTTCTGCATGAGGCCTGGCAAAAACTAGGCCACAACTTTGGCTAAGTTAACTCTACAATATAATGCAAAACATATGTTATTCATCTAATTATGACACATTACTACATTATTATTACACATTTCCATTATTTCACGTATTTTTAATCATTTAGTACACATTTGTATAAGTGGCTACCATTCTCCGTAGGCACATTTTCAAACGTGCGCATTATTTTCTCTACGATTAATTTCTCTATGAACTTTTTGTTAACCAAAACATATAAACATTCATTAATAATTTCTAATTACCATATCTGCTTCAACAATGGCATGTACAATACGTCACCAATATTGTAATGAAAGCGTGCTGGATGTAAACTCCACCACATGCACAACATTTTCAAATGTAAATGTATATGCCTAACATTCATCCAAAATCTAGAGTGGGAAGACAACATAATTCTAAACTTGGAGAAAGCCAAAGCAACTGATAAAGAGAGACATCTTGACGGTATGAGAACAACTTCTCCAAATATATAGGTAACGTTTTTATTGGCAAAGCAGCCTCGATCGCAATGGCAACTTAAAACAGTGAACTGTAAAATAATACCAATCCTCACTTATGGGATGATACCTTACCATGACAAATTAACAAAATGGCTAGAGGTGATCCAATGCAGAATTTATAGGCTACTTTTCCATTTGCCCGATGGCACCTCACGAGTAATGACCTTTCCACCAAAAGATCCACCTAAACTGGTAAAAATCACAAGCCACTTTACTGCCCACAGTGGAAGAGAGTACTAAATTTGGAAAGAAAGTCCATGGATGGATGGTGTCCAAATCCTTTTGGCTTTGGCAACGCAAAAATATTTGGACTAGCCACTGTCTCTAAAGCAGAATAGAGAACTAATATGATTAAGGTTTGGAGTGATTACACTGGGGATTATCACTAAGGCAGGCTGTGGGGCGAACCAGATCAGATATGCTGATTATGTAAAGCTGCTACAGGGGTTTTGACCAACATTCTGTGCACCTTTTGAAAACTTACATCCACTTAGAAAAGAGTTTAAGCCATCTTTTTTAAAATCTTAAAAATACGCCAATGCCAACAGGCAGTGGAGGGGCCATAGCTATCAGTGGTGCAGTCGGCGAAATCCCCCGTGGCTTAATTGTATGTTTGAGTTTCAAGGTGAATATCATTAAAGATAACTTTATATATTGTTTTTATGCAGTCACCTTTGGAGATGGAACTACTACAGATAGACTTCTTTGCAATTTGTTTCAGTCAAGCCACTGGTCATAATGTAAATATTCTGCTTTGCAGGTACTGTGTTTATGGGGACTACAGCCTCTCCTGGGGGGCCTTATAGTAGTATATCTGCCATGTGCCTTGAGGAAGGTGTGTGACCTTTTGGTCACATGGCACCGAAATGCGCGTCGGCACTAATGTTTGGATAACATTTTGGATTGGACCTCACTCCTCCCCGCAGGAACCCTTGATACATGACTCTGGGACACTTGAATTTAAAGTTGAAGAATCATCACATTGATTAAGTTGTAAATGTACTGAATAATAACTTTATGAACTCTTATGATCTTTTGCTCACCAGATGGTGTGGATTCGTAATCAAGTGACATCATTGAATTAGTATGGGTAGCTTACAGGTTTATACACTTGGAGTCGCGTGGGGGAGTCCGTGTACCTGGAGAAAGATTCATTTGTATTGTTCTTACGGTTTTTAATAAGTACGATTGACGGTGTGTGAATGACATTTCCTTTTTATTTCTTTGATTCTTCCCAGGTTACACAAAATTATTTGCGTTTATATATGTATACAGAATCAGATGAATGTATCTATAATAGTAAATAAAACAATATGTACTATTCTTCTTTGTATCCTTACATACGAATGCATTTTGATGACTTTGGCTTGACTGGGTGTCATTATCAGATTTAGGATTCCCATTTGTGGAATCATTGGTGAAGGTGGGTTATTTGTCTTTTGTCAGATTTGCTGTGTCCTAAAGATAATTTTATATATTGTTTTTATCGAGTCAAATTTGCTGTGTAATCAGACACAGAAGTCAAATATCCTTCTAGTCTTCAGATAAATTGCTGGTTATTTTTTCAAAATGGAGACTAGTGTTTATTTTTATTTTTCTTACAACAAACTGTGAAGTTTTTGTGAACTGAACTATGCTACAATATTTCTGGTTTGAAAAGAAAGGCTGTAGGATGACGGCTTCTTCTAACACACACAACATTTAAATGCCTATAAATGAACTCTGCAAATATTTCAAAATGAATAAACACTTAGGAAAGCACAAATTAAGCAATTTGTCTAATTCCTATTGTGGTGGAAACAAAGTTTTTCTTATGGTCAAAATAAATAAATAAACTTTACTTGGTAAAGCACAAATGACAACTAGTCCAAAAAAAACTAATATCTGCATATTATTGTTTGTATGCTATATAGATTAATCAGTAAAATTGTGTGTCTGTGGAAATGTAGTGGTCATTTCAATGGTAAATGACAGTCCATACCGCACCATGCTTTGGTAATATGTTTGTGACAATATGCTCCTTGCAACACCAGCTACATACTACACCTTTACCACTCCCCTACTGAATGGGTGTAGCTTATTTGCAACTCTTCTCCTTTGTGTAATGCTTGTTTTTTTCAGTATCTTTATGAGTGTAGTGAAGTACAATTAAAGTCACCACCCCAGTCTAAAAATTGCTCCAGCTGCCCTGCTTACTAGGGCCATAGGAGGTTCTGCAGCCCTGGGACCTTGCAGTTTGCTCCATCAGATTTCCTCAGCTACAGTAGTCAGACTCTGAGCAGAAGAATCTACAGAAGCACCTGCAGGGGCACTGCGAAGGCCTCATCATGCTTGCACTGAATGGAGGAGCATTGTACATGCTCACTTTTGTAAATGTAGAGTGCTCCATGTCTTGTCTGTCTATCAGCAGTAGAGATGAAATCAGAAATGTTGCCCACACTGCTGCATGGCTTCTGAAGATAAGACAGTCACAGATTTCCCTACATTCAGCCTGTTGGATGGAGAGTAGATGAAGGTGATTAGTAAAATAACATAGATTTACTTGTGACAGAGTGCTTGGACTGGGAAAGTGAATTACCTGAGTGCTTGTTTCGTTCTATGCTAAAATAAAAATGCAGGTGCCTCCAAAACAACTTCTTGGGTCACTAATGCACAATTCTTATTAAAACCAGAAGTAGGAATTGTTATCCTTCTGAGACCAGTAGACACTGGACAGAATCTCAGAAACCAAGATGTTGTTCCTCAGAGCGAGATACTGGAAGGGGAGGGGGCTTGAGTAACTGTTCTACACAATACTGTAGTAGAGATGAGTAAGCCAATAAATTAAGAGGGAGAGCTGAACCAATGGTCTATCTTGGCTCTACCAGCCTATCTTAACCCTAAGAGCCCAGTCACATACTGAGCAATGGTAACAATTGGCATGGAAATAGTGCAACAAATATTATGGAAAAATATGATAAACTGTCTTCAAAATTGAAAAAGTATATTTCTTTAACAAGTATTTCACATTAGTACATCAGATTATCTCACTGCATTGAAAGTAATTGATTAAAATGTTCATTAGTGAACTAATAGGCAAGCAAGTAATCATGTGTACTGTATTTGTGGGCTATATTCCTATTATACATAGGGGGCAGCATTAAGGTCCATTAATCCGAATGCTAGAGAGATTTTTGTACAGTATTCATTCTAGGGTATTTCAGGATATTCTCATATGCAGTAATGAAAATTTAGGAGGGATGACAAAATAAAATAATTTCCTGGGATCACACAATTTGGTCAAGTGGCCAACTAATATTGATCCCAGATTTTCTGGTTTCACATTGTGTAACTCAGCCACTAAATTGTACCAGTTTTTCACTCCTGTTTGACATCAATGTTATTTCTTTGTCTTTCATACTTGGTGCATGAGGTTAGAACATGGAACCAGGAAGAAGCCACTTTTAAGGTTAGCTCATTTTGGGCCCAAGAGGGCTTTCAGCCGAACCAGAGTTTAGCATCTGGCTCAAGTATTTAGTTGCTTACATACCTCTATACTTTACTCTGGGTATTCTGTGTGCCTGAAATAGGCCTAGATGCTGCAGCTAGTGCGATACCTGTTTTGTATATGAGGATATCCTGACATGTGTTGCTGCTGACAATCTTGTACCTGTGCTGTGTGTAATAAGAACTTACGCTGCTGCCAAATGCTGCACAATGTTTGTGGTTACACACAGGCTTGGACTGCTAATACAAATCTTGTCTATTTTCTGTGCATGTGAGGTTATTTTGCATTTCTGGCCAGATCGGTATGCATTCTGTGGGTGTGAGAGAAGCATGTACTCCTCCCCGGTGCTGTACCTGTTGTGTATGTGGAAATCTTGCAAAGGGTGAGTCAAGCTTGCACTCATACACCCCAGTGTTGTTGCTTACACTTGTACCAAATGCTTTCTATTCATTGAATTTAACCGAGGCGTGAAATGGTCCTACCCAATGTCCCTCTTGTTGCATATCTTTGAAGGAAACTTGCAGAGCCCCCTGCAGTACCACACTCGTTCCATGTCTTTGATTTGCACTGGTTGGTCCTGCAGACCACATTTGTTCCATGTGTTTGCAGAAAACTTGCACTGGCCCTGCAGCAGCACATTTGTTCCTTGTCTCTGAAGGAAGCTTTCACTGGCTGGCGCTGCTGTACCTCACCTGTTCTATGTCTTTGAAGGGAACTTGCACTGGTCCTGCATTTCCATTTTTTCTTTTAGTCTTTCAAGGAAGATTGTGATGCTCGTGCTTAGTGCTGTATGTCTTTGCCTGTGAGGCACGGACCCACTGCCTTCCTGCTTCCTGTTCTCCATCTATTTCTATGTGTTTTGGGTCAAAAGACTGTTTCAGCTTGCTTACTAGACTGATTTTGTCTTGACAATAAGACATAATCTTGCTTAGAGAACATGGGCTTTGGGTAAGCAGTTATTCATTAGGCAGAATCATTCACATTTTGGTTCAGCCCAATAAAAATGAATACAAATAACTTAGCAGTGGATCCTCCCACTTCAGCCATTGGCTTTGTGGACAATATTTGGCTCTGCCTAGTACACAGCGCTGATCTTTAAGATGTCAGGTAGCTTGCATAACAGTGCAACTCAATCTGTGGTACTGTGCATGTAGAGAAGTCTCACCTCAGGAGATATTTACTATAGTTCATCCTCCAGCAGCTCAACTGCAACTGCAAACTAGTGCTAACTGAGTAATGACAGAACCAGAAGCTCCTCTGCCATTACTACTGGGCTGCAACTTTCGTACGCAGAGAGCCAATCATCACTGCTTCAGTCTACTTCTTATTTGTTAAGTGCCTGTGTGAAGCAGAATTCACATTCTTTTGTGAGTCAAGGGCAAATGGCTACAGGTTGGAAGTAGTGCCAGTGCAGAATGAGGCATATGCATGTGTGTGTACGGAGTGAGGCATATGCCTGTGTGAGAGCAGTGTGAGTCTGTGTGAAGGCAGCTGTATTAGTGTGGGCTCCCTGCATGTTATGTTTTTGTGTGTATGTAATTTACCATTGCCAAATCTAAGGGCTTTGGTAATGCTTTTTAGAGCCATGGTTCAGACTAGCAGTACGGGGAGTGGAAATCCAAGAGTGTGTATGAGAATGGTTGTGAGTTTTGATATGGCAGACTATGTTGAAGGATGTTGATGATTGCTGGGTGCTTCCGACAGATTGAGATGCAACTCTAGTGAGGGACAACAGTTACTTTGCTTGCATTAGGGCTTAAGGCAACCTAGCTACGTCAATGCAGTGGAGGAGTGCCTAAAAGGTGGAAATCCACAAATAACAGGCTGCTTCTTGAATCTATGTCCTATATGGCCAAAAGCCTATCCAATGTATGATTAACCCCATTTCTCGTCCACCTGACCATAAGAAAGTTAACATAAGGTCACAATATATCCTGCAGGCCATGAAAAGTCAAAGCTACCAGCATGTTAATGAACTATGGGATCTATCTTTTCATACGCTATTCTGAACTGATCATTCTGCTTTACTCTTTGAAATTGTCAAGATAATAATAATTGATAGTTTGCTTTTTTTTCTTTTTGCTGGTGATCCTTCCATTTCCCTTGAAATGTTAGAGCCTGCACTGATTATAAAGATTTTTAATAATCATCAATAAAACTAATTCCTCTTTAACAATGGCTAAAGGATATCAGTAACTGGAAAAGAGGGCCACACAAGATTCAGTGGCAAATTCTTGGAATCAAGTCAAGCCTGAAAAAATAAAACTCATCCTCACATTGTGGAATGAAATCTCACAAATTACATTTGTTAGAAGCACCTAAAACAACTTTCTTGCCTTCTGTCATGACTTCTATCCCCTAATCCAAAACCCAAATGGTAATATTTGGCTGAAGAAGACCATTAAACTGTTTTGCAAGGATGAATCAATACGAGGCCTTACAAACTCCGAGGTCTCCTGCAGGGCAGATCTTTTAGAGTCTAGTGGCAAGGACAGTAATCACCTCAGCGAGATAATTTACATAGATCACTGTAGGCATTTTATGCAAACTAGACTAAATCCTGAGCTGCAAAAAACAACGGGTGCCTTTTCTCAACAATTTGAACAATTATTTAATCTGCCTTTATACATTATGATTGAGACAGTCTCATTTTCTGAGGAACTGTCCATGTATGCTACATAAAATCCATTTTCAGAAACACTGCGCAAGAAGGAAGTAGACAATTACATTGGTTTTCAGCAAGGACTGTAATACAGTTTCCATGGAAGCAAGATCCATAATGCAAGCCTGCAACAAAAATGTACAATGTGAAAATAAAATGCCAAAGTTACTTTTCGTGGTTTAGTTTATACAAAGTAACACAAGGCACTGTATAGTGTTGCCTTGTGTTACTTTGTGTCAGGTATGTATTTCGCAGGTGGAGCATGGGCATTCCTATGCATCCACACATGTATTTTATTTTGACGCAAACCCAGATTTACAATGACTTGTATGCCTGGGTTTGCGCCAAAATGTGTGGCTGCCTGACAGCGAAGTAACAAATAGAAATATATTTTTTTCTCTTTGCTACTTCTTGACCCCATGGCAGCACAAATAGAAAGAAGACTATGAGGGTCATTATGACCCTGGCGGTCACCAGACCAGGGTACCGGTGGCAGTCGGACTGCCGCGGTCATGGCAGTCTGACTGCCACATTATGACCGTGGTGGAGCCGCCATGGTCCAACCTCCGACACCGCCAGGCTGCCACCAGCCTGCAGCCTGGCAGTCCCAGTGGTTGTACTCTGCCAGGGAAGCGCTACAAGCAGCGCTGCCCTGGGGATTATGAGTCCCCATCTGCCAGCCTTGCCATGGTGGGTTAAGGCTGGCAGAATGTGGGACTCGGGGGGCCCCTGGGGGTCCCTGCACTGCCCATGCAGTTGGCATGGACAGTGCAAGGGTCCCGATACAAAGCCCCATCGCACATTGCCGGCTGCAATGTTAAGGACATGTTCTCCACTGGGCCAGCAGGCAGAAACACTGTTTCTGCCCGCCGGCCGAGCAGGGAAGTCAAAATAGGACCAGCGGGGTTCAGGCTGCCCATGTGGCCTGCTGGCGGAAAGACGTTGGCGGGCAGCCTCCGTCATAATGAGACCATATGTCTCCCTCTAATGTTTTTGTTCAGGAAGATATCCCTTCCTGCACAAAAAAATCCCACTTGTAATGCAGGCACCCTTGTACTATGATGCAAGGGAGCCTGTGTTTGCACTAAGCAGCCCAAAGTGAGCCAGTACAAGGAGAAGGTAGAAATGAGCTGTATCTTGTTAATATGGAGCATTTCTGCTCTCTGCCTTTCCCTACTCTCAATTTCCCTTGCTGTGCTGCATTGAGTAAAATAGTAGTAAATGTGCCCCAAAATTCATACAGTCTGCACTGCTTTTCCATCTCCTTCAGCTGAATAGATAAATGTTGTAGTGTCTTTGATATCATGCGTGTTAGGACCCTTGCAGTCCTGGGTGGACTCTAGACAGGAATTACCTAATCTGATGGGCAGTGTTAAGGAGTGGTTATGAAAGTTAATATACAATTTGGGAAGAGTGCAAAAGTATGTTGAGGAGTAAAGATGTCTGTTACAGAGCTCCACAGGTGGCATATTCATGTGCACGCTCCCAGGCTGGGGAAAATGCTACAGATGTTTTTCTTTCCTCAATAAAATTGGACAGCTCTTTCTTTCGCCTTCCTGGTAAGCCTATTTTTTCTGTCTCTCTCTCTCTCTCGACAACCTGTATTAGTCTCCAACAGACTGATCTTACAGCTCTCATGCTCCTGGGTACAGCACCTTTCTGTCAAATCAATCTCTCCTCTTTCTCCTCAACATTCAGGAGTTAATTCATTCAGTTTTCTTCTGAAACTCCAGTAAGTGCTTGCTGTCCTTGTATTTACATTGCTGCTCAGCCCCTGCTCTTGCTTTGCAATAAATATGCTGTGCTATTGTGTCAGACACTTAGAAATAAGCCTAACTAATTACTAAAACCCATGGCAGTCCATGCATTTTAAAATTATTTACACCCCATTCCTCTCCTACTTTTTCCACATATACCTTTTGGAAAAGGCTACAAGTATTCAAATTATCCCCATCCTGGAATAAAACAACAGCCTTGATTCCACACTGTCTGTTTTCTGGCCCTCCCACAGCAGAGAGACAACTTTGGTCTCTTTCATTGATGATCCTTTAAAGCCTGTGGACACATGGACAGCCTCCCTGTATTTTTCTGTTAGACCTGTCCACTGCTTTTGACACAATGTACCTTCAATGACTGCCGGACCTCATAGCAAAAGTAGGGATGTTTGACAAAGCATTAACTTGGATCAAGTCCTACCTTTCCCACTGGGCTCAAGCAGTATATTTCACACCAATACATTGTGAATTTAAACCTCTCACTCATGGGATACTGCAAGGCTCATATCTGAGCTTAACACTTTTTTAACCTCTATGTCCCCCCCTGGCCCAGCTTATTCAACCTTAGCTGATGATACACAAATCCCATTTTCTCTAAATGACCAATACAGCGATTTAATTTCTAACTTTCAGAATAAGCTTGCTTACCATAGTCGACTGTGTAGTGTTGTGAGACTATGTGCTCTAGTATCCTTGCGATTCAAGCAGACTCAATAGAGGAATTAAGTAACTTGTTGGGAGGTGTTGAAGTGCAGTTATTAAGGGTTCAGATGTAATCGGAGTGCAGTGTGTGATCGTATGCTGAGGAATAAAGATTTCTGTTCAGAGTTCCGTGTTTGGCGTGGTCCTTTGCATGCTTCAAGGCTGGGGAGGACACAACAACTGGTGACCAGTAGGGGATCTGTCCCCCAATGAAATTAACAAACTGCCCGTGTATGCCATGTGCAGCCAAATCGATAAGAAGAAATTTGAAGTTGAAGTGTGTGGAGTCAAAGTCACGCTCCAGCCCATATTTGACCCTCAAAGAAGTGGAAGGCCCTGCAGAGGAACACGTTCAAAACAACCAACAGAATCCATAGGGAAGGCTGTAAAAAGAGATAATGTGTTGTGCCATAACACAGAGCCATCATTGACACAAAGTGAAATGCTAAAGGCAGTGACAACAAGGTATGATGCAAAAAGCTAAACTCGACTAGGGTCAAATGCAAAAAAAAAGAACCGTTACCAACTGTCAAGAAAGAAGGTGATGATTCACAACCTCAGATCTGGCATGATGACTGAAGCGCAAGCATAAAGCCAGTGCTTGCAGAGGTCACCAGTTCAGGTGGATGTTGGCAGTCACTATGCTCTCAATGGTTAATAGAAAAGAGTGCGAAGTAGGATGCAGCTGTGTTTCTGAAACTGACACAGCCAAAAAGCAAAACATTGGTGCCAAATGGGCCGCATGGATCAAATTAGTCAATGACTTCATAGATGCCCCAGAAGAAGTAGATGGCAAGAAAGTCAGTAATTATTTAAAGAACATTGCCAGTGGTGGAGTAAAAGGAAGTGCTGGAGAAAATCTCACAGACTGATGCAATATCGTACTGTCAGATCAAAGAAGCATTGGGGTCCAAATCGAATCCGATGCTGAATGTTGACTATGAAAGGTACATTTTCAATCAAGTGATACAGCAAGCTGGTGAAACGATGGATGAGTATGTTGAAAGACTTGGGGGCATATTTATACAAAAAAAAATTGACACACAGTCGGCGGAAACCTTGTCCCATATTTAAACTTTGACGCCCGAGCCCACTAACGCCAAACTTCCGCCGTGTGCATCATTTTCTGGATGCGGGAAACCACCTTGCGTTAATGACATGCAAGGTAGGCGTTCCCATAAAAAAAATGACTTAAACTCCAGTGCGCCTTATTTATGCCACCGCGCAAAATTAACGCACGGCTGGGAGGCGGAGTCGGAAAATGACGCACAGCCCGATTTGCGTAAAAAAATAACGCCTGGGCCAGGGCAGGCGTTAAAATGGGGAAAACACACCTGTACTTAATGAAAACACACAGAAGCTTCAGCAGAGCTCCAAAAGGAAGACATGGAGGTGCTTTTCATCCAGCATGCACGCAGACGCAGAGCACAGGAACAACAACAGCAGCTTCCACAACACCAGCAGGGACCCCAAAGGCAACGCAGAAGGCAGGAGAGGATATTCCACACCAGGACAACCCTTCTGGGACTCCCCCAACAAGACATCATTCAGAGGTACAGGCTCAACTGGCAAGCCATTCAGCAGCTGCTGCCCAACATTGAGCCACAGTTTGTACCCAGCTTGCAGACACCACACACCATTCCACCAGAAACCAAGCTGTACTCCACATGTTGGCAAGTGGCTCCTTTCAAACCACTGGTGCCCTGGTTGCCGGGATCTCACAGCCATCATTCTCTGCCTTCCTAACCAAGGTACTGGATGCTATCATCTCCCACACACCCCGCCACATCAGCTCCTCCAACACACAGCAGAAGCAGCAGGAGACAAAACATGGGATTTACCAAATCAATGGATTCCCACACGTCGTTGGTGCCATTGACTGCACACATGTACGCATTGTGCCACCTGCTGCAACCGAACATCTATACCGCACCAGGAAGCACACACACTCCATCAATGTGCAAGCCATTGTCGATCACCGGGGTTTGATCACCAACATCGAGGCAAAGTATCCTGGGAGTGTACATGATTCATTCATCTTCCACCACTGCACCATCAATCAACACTTCCAGGATGGACGATACGGAAATGGCCTACTTGTTGGTAAGTAGTACAGAAACCCAGTTATATGCACACAACACATACACCACGACATCGACACGTGGACAGGAAGACAATGAGGTAGTTACACCGCTAGGCATGTTTGATATCCTCACCCAATGGGATACCCACCTAGGGACAAATGACAGTTCCAAATAACAACAGATGCCACTCCAGAGCCATAAGCGGACAATTTAAAACAACACAATGACAAAGACATGGCCCCAAATGGTAGTACAATTTGGAATATTAATCTTTCCATATCACATCATTAACACTCAATCAAACACCCTTCCAACCAATTTATAATGTTTAAGGGGTGTATAATGTTTTTTGCTGCAGGTCAAATACTAGGACATACATAGCATAATGATAACTCCAATGAAGGTCACATGCAATCATTGAGGCTGTACTAATATCTCACATCACTCCTGCTCTCACATTGCCCACTACCAATAAGCAAGTGGACTGTGCGCAGAACACATCTTGATGGGACAATATTGAAAGTGCGCATTCCTACACATACGCACTGCGACAAATTAACACACACACAACAGATGTACAGACATGAAACTCCAAATGACAACCTCACAACCAAGTTAGCCATCTGAACTAGAACATGTTTAGTAGTATAGGTACACATTACGAGTCGAGTTGGCAAGGGCAGAGAAATAGGTCTGTAGTGAACTTGTCACACATGTGAAATTAGTGCATAGTCAATTGTTAACACGTCAGTGCTCACAACGTACAGAGATGTGTTGCACATTGTCACCTTGCCAAATCTAAGGGTCTCACTGATGGTTAAATAATTCTATTGCATATGTGAAATTAGATGGGATGTCCAGGGTATATAGATGGAACCGTCTTACCACCACTGTGGAATTGATTCTGTTTATGGAAGTATCATCTCATCCCCGTTAAGACACAGGGACACCTATTTCACATGACATAATGCAAGGGAGTACACACTGTACTGCAACTCTACAAAAATACTGCTGACATCCGGTCAACAGCCAAACACCCATTCAGATAAGGAACCAACCCAATGCTGATGCTACATCCTAGAAGCCGAGGATCCCACACATTAACACAAACACCGATGAGTCACAGACAACACAGAGAACAACTGCCATGCAAATTTATAATTATGGTGCAAGGAACATCAACATGTTCTCACTCATTTTCTCTTTCAGCTGATCAGGGGTATGGGATCCAGCCATGGATCATGACCCCATTTGACCCCATTTGCAAACCCATGTGCAAACCCAAGCACTGCAGCAGAGCGTGCAAATAATGAGGCACATAAGAGGACACGCACCATAGTCGAGAGGACCTTTGGCATCCTGAAGTCAAGATTCAGGTGCCTCGACATCGCCAGAGGCAGCCTCCTATACTCACCTGAAATGGTGTGCAAAATCATTTTGACCTGTGCCATCCTGCACAACATATGTGTAAGAAGGAAAATTCCCCTATATGAACCCGACCCACAAATGCCTGAAGAGGAGGAAGAGGAGGATGCTGTCCATCAACGTGAGGGGGACCATCCAAACACAGCTGCAGGATTGCGTCGGAGACAACATATTGTCACCAGACCGCCGGCGGTATCACGACCCTGCATACCGTCATGGATTTCGAGTGGTTTGCAACCGCCACGATATCCATGGTGGTAGGCACTATTAGTGCCAGGGAATTCCTCCCCTGGCACTGATAGGGGTCTTTCCCACCCTCCTCCCCCAACCCTGAGTCCTCCCCTCACACCCCCACCCTCTTGCCACCCCCCAAAGGTGGCAGGACCCCCCCACCCCCAACATGCACATACACACACCCCCTTCCCACTCTCACCTCCAACATGCACATACACACACCCCTACATACACACATAAACTACAACATATACCCACACACGTACAAACAGACATGCACACAGACCGACCCGCACACATTTCTCATACACACAACACCCCCCTGCATGCATACACGCACTCACACACATCCTCTACATACTCACACGCACACCCCCATGCACGCACACAACACACAACACCCCCCTCCCCTAACGGACAATCAACTTACCTTGTCCGTTGATCCTCCGGGAGGGGACGGGATTCATGGGGGCTGCTACGCCGCCAGCTCCCCATCACCAGAACACCACCACACCGAATCATGGGACGTGATTCGGTGGGCGGTGTTCTGATGATGGGGCGGTGGAGGTGAAGCAGCCTCCACTTCCCCGCCGACCGGCAGTATGGCTCCTGGCGGCTCTCCGTCCGAAAAAGGACGGAGGGCTGTCAGCAGTCATAATACGCTGCGCGGTAAACCGCCTGCACTGGCCGTCTTCAGCACGGCGGTACCTCGGCGGTCTTTAAAAAAGACCGCTGAGGTCGAAATGAGGGCCTATGTGTGACAAGATTTCCATATAAGCAGCAAATTGATAGCACAAGTGCCCCAGATATGACTAGCATTGCTCACATGACATCCCCTGCACATTCCAGCCCATGTCATAAGTCCAGCCACACCCATGTTCCCTGTCTCAGCACACCCTTCTTCAGAGGTCCCTGGAATGGGAATATGTGTCCCCAGATAATCCCTCCTCTACACACATCCAGAATCACAATGTTAATCCAGTGTGCTTCCCTCTTTAGTATGGTATGCCCTAGTCATTGTACTTCTGTCTGCATGGACATCAGGTTAAATAATGCACTGGCTTGTAGTCTGTAGCACCTGTAATCACCTGTACATTGCTTCCCATGTGAAAGGTACTGTTGGCCCTTTGAACTAGAATCTCACCTACAGGACTTGTGAGAGACTGAAGCTGCACACACCTGTGAGCACTTCCATGCAGACCAGCCATTTGAACATGCACTGCCCTTGCAGCTGCCTGGAACGGCATAGAAGCTGCCATTTTATCTATAACATTGTTATGCATTGCCGTCAAAATCAGCTGTGTGACACAGCCCTTGGGTTAATGTGTTACGTTCCAACACACAGGACAAACACAGTTTTCCGTTTCCACAGTGTTGTTCCACCTTTGACCAGTCTCAGTCTCACCACTCTGTATTTACCTTGTGAAATGTTTGGATCCTGGTTGACCCTGCATCCTGTTAGCCTGATTGGCTCCTGTCTCTGCGTTACCCTAAAGGTTCTTTGTGCCTACATTTGTTTCATAGTTGCTTTCCCAACCCTCATATTCCTCCCGGGGTATTGTGACAGGTGGGTCTACAATGCATACTCAGATATGTTGTATAGCATAATCAGTTTATTTGTCGTACCATGGGGGGGAACTTGTCTCCAAATAGCCGAATCATGGCCTATCCCTTGTCTGGGTTTCATGTATGCATGAGTGACAAATAGTGACAGTGTACCATGGCTGTATGCATGGATTGGGTATGGTGCCTCCTACACAACAAACAACGTCAGATAATGTGCATGAAATGTCTACACATTTTAGGACCCTGACAATCCACACGCTGATTCACATTGCTCCCAACATATTGATGGGGCTTGTGTGGTGAATAGCTGTGAGATTAATCAGCACAGAGGCATTGATGTTCTCAGATGCAGTGGGAAATTTAGAGGCCAACGTGTGTCCAAATGTTGTGAGGACACCTGCCTGTATAAGAATCCTGAGACATTAACTTTGTCAGCACACCAAGGTTGCCCTGTTGACAGTCTCATAACAGGTCTGCAGTGTCAGGGCTGGACCATCCCCATGTGTGTTCTCAATTCCTCATTGGCTTTCCTTCTATTGATCTGCGAAGGATAGATTGTAGATACAGGAAATGGCTCCACAGACTCATGACTAGACCTTCCCGTAACTGTGACAACATAGACCCCAATAATTATACAGGCTAAACATTGGCCCGCAAACATGAACCAGACACCTCTGTGCATTTTAGCACTGGAAATATGTGAACACATGCTGCTTGGTCTGCTGGTCCTCCACTGCCACAGGAGAGACATGGCTCAGTTATATGACTCCAACTGTGGTGTAACATTACAATTGTGTATTATATTTGGGGCTCGGTGTCACAAACACGGTAACCACATAGTATTATCCCATGCCTGACTCATCGTGGGTAAATAACAAGTGCCTAGGAAGTAGTATCCAACATTCCAGGACATGTGATGGCTACGTTTTGGAACATTGCCATAAACAACCGTCTGCTATCTATCCTGTTCATGCTTTGTCATTCGTGGTGTATATGTTCCAAAAAACCTAGGAAGTGCACAGTTGCTATGTGTATGACTAACACATGTCCTCTCTCATTTCCACACTGACTTGCTTCTGAGGGTTGGGCACATTGACTCCACATGCATACAAGCAGATTTGCAAAAATGCATCTTGTGATGGTCACACAGTGAGATGACCACAATAGTAGTAGCCAAATCACACACATTGACCCATAGGCATTGAGTTACTGTATTGAGTTGGGTTGCCTTGCTATCCTCTCTTGACGCAAAACATGCCCAAATTGGGTAATACATAATTGTATCCCACACGTTTCGCCATCTATTGCGTCAGTGAAGAGTGAAAATCCGGCACAACAATTAGAGGATCTGTCACATGTGCCCATACACCGTAATGCCCAATGTTGGTGCAATCAGCCTATCTCTGTATTGTCACAACTGTCATGTACCATTACAAATGAGAAATGACCCAAACCCAGTTAATGACAGAAATTTAGACGCATACACATAAAAAAAAAGGTGCACATGCATCAAAAAATGATGCCTATCCGTTGAAATATGACGCACATTGCCATGAAACATCCATTGGCCCTGAGCGGTAATTCCCACACTGTACCCCCGTAAATTGGTTAAGTATGAAACACATTTCACAATATGGATTCGGGGTTATTTCTAATCATGTGCGTTAAAAAAAAATGATACACAGACTGTAAGGCTCATAATATTTTGACGAATAACAATAAAAACGCACCACATTTGAGGCAGGAAGTGATGTAGTAGGGTATCCTGTTTACAGAATTGGTACAGTGGGTGTATTTTCACTTTCACTTTGCAGTCTGTGATATTTCCTGACTGTGTGGCTGTGGTCAGACTTGTCTTTCTGTGCATTTTGTGATTTTGTCTCCAGTGTGGTCTTTAAATTGTCTTTTTGTGTTTCATAACTGTCTGTGGTATCCTGTCTTAGTGTTTTTTTGGTCATTTGTGGTGTCAAGATTTGTCTTTGTTGTGAGTCTTTTGTGGGTAGTGGTAGTTTGGGTATAGTTGGACTGTGTTCTTAGTTATTTAGCATTTCCCTGTCCTACTTTCCCTCTATACTCCTCTGTACCCCCTTAGTCCCTTTTTATTTTTGTATGCAAGAATGTTGGGTAGGCCTCGTCTTGGCAGGATGGGAGAGGAGGAACTGGGTGTGTTTATTTGGCTGGTGTGCCACTTTCTACCCTTAATGATAGAGGCAGGTGGTCGTGTGATCCAAGGCTATCGCACAGAGGCAAGGAGGCTCCGGTGGGCAAAGGTGTTGTACCATCTCCAGAGAATCTAAAACACACCATGCAGTGACCACCAGCTGAAGCACCGCTGGGCTGACCTTGTTGCCAGGGAGCAAGACCTGCTAGACCACCTGAGGATTGTGATTGGTGGCCTTGTTGGTGAGTACAAATCAGAGTAATGTGCACGTTTAAATGCTCTGTAGTGACAGTAGCTGATTTGTTCATATGCTGCCAGCAATGTTTTTGAACATGTGGAGTGCTAGTGAAACATACAGGGCCATATTTCTACTTTGCTAGCCCTGCAATTGCAACCTGTTTTGAAGCAAGAACGGTGCAAACTTACAAAATACAACTGTATTTTGTAAGTTTGTGCCGCCTTTGTGTCAAAAAGCAGCACAAATGTGGTGCAAAATTTGTATAAATATGGGCCACAGTTGCCTGTGAGGTATACAATATTTCCTACACATTACCGTCATTTGTTGACACAACAGCTATACTAACTTTCAAAACACAACAGGAGCCTGTAAATTAGTGCAGCCTTCATGTCAATTGATGATGGCAATGTGGCTCTAACATATGTTTCATGTGTGGTCTGTGAGTGTATCAGGAAACATGTCTTGGAAATCCAGATTTTTTCAAGAAATAATGTGTCCCTCAATTGCTTTCGGATACATGTCTGAACTGGATTCTGACACATACGTAACAAGTTATAGCTTACCTCAGGTAACAACTTAGACTGATATTTTGAGTTTGTAGTGTCACATTTAAATTAGAGATGGCTGGCAAAAGGCATGCACGCGGGTTCATATCTCTATGCGTGGTGCAACTTACCATAGCTGTGGCACATCAAGTGAAGAAAATGATACAAATTGAGGGCTAACAACTGTCCCTGGCCCTCTGTACATTGTACCTGTGTGTCTTAAATTGGTCTTAGTCACAATGTCTGGGTGACTGGTATTGCAGTCCTCATGGAAAGTGGCTTTGCATGTCTCTCATGGATACACATTATGAGAGGAATACACTCCATGAATTTGTCTGCTAACTAACGAAGGAGCATGTTTGCCACCACATGATAGTTAGGGCCACTGCATGTGTGCAGATATGTGTGTCTTACTCACTGGAGTCCCCGGGTCTGTACATGTTTGCAGTGGTATGTAGGATGCAGTATCATCAAGTCTGAGAGGCTTGACTTTCTGAGTTAATATTACACATTGTATTTGTATTTGGAAGTGTTGTACAGTGCACAGACATTGAGCACATTCCTCCCTTCCATGCCTTACAGGTGGACCTGCACCCTACACTATCCGAGAGGTGGCTCGATTTGCGGACCCAGACATCTCCAGTAAGTGTTGATATTTCTGTTCTGTGTTGTGTTTGCTGATGATGTGTGATTGACTCCTGTGTGTTGGACACATAGCAAGGTGTGATGCGCTGGCCAATGATCTGTTTTGTTCCTTGAGTGGAGTATCATTTTTTTCCCCATCTTTGAGTTGGCCAATCATTACCGTATTGTCATAATTTGGGATTGTAGGTCAGTCCTGTAGGCACGGAAATGTGAGTAGGGATGAGTTATGTGGATAAAACGTGAAATCAGAAAATGTAGCAGTGGACCATATTAGTGAATTAGTCAGCCAGTCAGACCCTGATTCTCCCAGAATAGGGATGCCAATGTCTTACCCACAGACTTCAGCTTCCCTATTCACTAATGAACATGTTTGAATGTATGTTTAACTTCATAGCAGCATGTAGCTCCACATGTTGTGCTACGAATATTAGGCACTTGAGTACAATGGCCTAGGTGTGCAAGCAGCTCATGGCTAGAGGTGTGCTTGCATCTATCTGTTTGTGGTAAGTAATGGGTTACTGGTAAGAAATGATGTTGACAATGGTCTGCATTTTCCAAAGATAAGTGTTGATGGGATTGTCCAAGGTTTGGGTGTATCCTAGTTGGACTTCCTCCTTACCTGTGGTGTGCTGGCCAAAACCATGTACAGCTTTCCAGAGCTTCCTGGGTGTCCCTGTTGTTAGATATTATTAGTTGCTTGTCCACCCCCCCCCCTCAGGCACAGGCGTAGGGTTGTGAATAGTGTACATAGGACTGATGATCCAAGTTTAGTACACAGAAATGTAAATCTGTAAATCACTTATCCAAACCTAGGATACCCACTCATGATTAGCACCTGCATTTTATACTGGCAATTCCATTTACAACTCGCAGATCTTGTGGCCCTAGATTGTCATCAAGAACCTAATAATTTGTTGGCTTGTCAGTGATGGAGGATTTGCAGCATGATTTTTACCAGACAAGTGGCTGAACAATGATGCCAAAGTCATTCCAGTTGTTACCCATCTTTTAGGGTTTTGCTGTACTGTTTGATGATAGGACATGTGTAAGCTGCCTTGGTATGTACTGCCTCAGGGACAATCAGTGATCTGTATGTTGATATGGGCTGTTTCAGGTACATTAGCTGTATTGTCTGATTTACGTCTTGAGCCATTTCACACAATGAAGTCCCTAATGTTTGGTTTTCTATTTGTCTTAACAGCTGCCAATGTGACTCCACTCCAGATTCGAGAGTTTCAGCGCAGGGCAATGCGCTACCACCACATTCTGGATGTGGGGTCTGGATTCCGCATCATGGCAAGGCGTTATCGCCATGAAAGAGCCTCCGGAGTGTGGAGGGCATTTGCCCAAGGGGGGCCTTCTGTGTCCACCACAGCCACCACCACTACCACCCAGGTGGCACCAACATTAGCACGGACCTTTGCTGGACCATCAACATCGACAGCTCCAGGACCTGTCACAGCACCACCTGCACCTCAGCCTACAGACATGGCACTGGTAAGGGCCCATACTTCCTCCACTGGCACCTACAGCACCCCTGCTGCAGTCATAGACCCTGCAGCTTTTAACCAGATGCAACAGAACTTGGACCGCGTGTTGCGTAAAATGACCAGACTGCAGCAGGAGGTGGCACTAGTGAATCGTAGGGTGCCTGGCATCAAAAAGACCCTGCGGAGGGCCAACTTGTAAGCTTATACTCAGCCATGATTCCCTCCCCTCCCTCCTCTTTCCTGGTTATTTAAATTAGTGGGTTTAGGGGGCTTAGTGTTAGGTTAGTATAGGCTCTTTTTATTATGTGTGTCGGACGATGTTGGGGTTTTGGTGTTTAAAAACAAAATTAAACACATTTCTTTTTATAAAAAATAAAAATAAAAAACATATACATATTTGTTTAGTATAAGATAGTGTGTGTTTAGGTTAGTATATTTTGTCCTCCATATGTCCCGTCTTATAAGGGGGGTGGGGGGGTTGATGTTTAGATCATTTTGTTAAATGTGATAAGTAAGTTAGGCTTAGGTTAGTTAGGGACAGTTGTGGGTAATGTGTAGTTAGAGTAGTTTAGGTTAGGTAAGGTGTTTCCCATGGATTTAGCTTCTGTTTTTACTGTTTAATAAATATCTTGGTAACCGTTTACAGTATGTGTCAAATGCTTCTAGATCAGGCCCTTCCCTTGAGTGAACAGTGTCTCTTTTGTATTAGCTTTTGTGTCCCATGCTGCAACCATATCCCAAATGAGCTGCTACATTGGCAGCTGCACCAAAGCTTCTTGGCTAAGATTCGGCCATCCATTGCACCTACCACTCACGGTTACTATGGATCCCAAAGTGTGGTTATTTTGTGATGTATGTTTTAAATGTCATATACTTTGCTAACAGATTTGGTATTGGGGACACTGTGTTAAGTCTGCCTGCAGCCTGATGTCCAAGCAAATCCTTATAAGGTGAGTGGTAGTATGATGTCATGTAGTATGGTATACATAACCCACACCTATCGTTTGTTACAATGTTCAGCCCGGTGGCTTATTTCCATGGAAACTCATACACATCCATTCATGCTGTATGTTGTGTGTCAGCTAAAAATTGTGGCAAATGTCAACAAAGGTAAGCTTTGACTTTCAGTAAAAATTGAAGGCACTATTTTCTGGCTTAGACATCCCTTGAGGAAGCGTTATTCTGTCCAACACAGCATTATGGTGTATAGTTTCTATTTTCCTAGGTAATAACCCTCAGGGAGGGCAAATTATGGTACAATCCAGACCACTGGGCATAGTTATCAGCCAAGATTCTTTTAGGGCAGGTGTATTGACAATCAATAATCATTGACCTGAGGTAAACATCACTGATGGCCAACACGGTTGATGTGTCACATTACACAGAGACAAAGTTGTTGTGTAAGTGCTATTTATTTTAAAGTGCTGTAGTGCTATTTGTACACTGTCCATGATTGTGAGTCCATTAGTGTGACATCTTCCATTGTGATTCTACACAAGTGCAAAAGGACATGTCATTGGACATGCTGGGGTGAAGTGTTAGACAGTGCAGAGGGACAGGATTTGACAATGAGGTAGTGAGAGACAATCACAGAGCAGGGTGACAAGATAAACAGTGGGTTGAAGAACAGTGATTGAGTACAGTTGTTGCAATCAACCCAGTTGTCTCCTCTGCCCTTGGTGGTGGTGGTTGTGAAGGGGCAACACACACCTTAGTGTTTGAAGACGTGGAGTCAGACATCCCAGTAGCTACCAACTGTGGGGCTCTTACGGGCAGTACTGCAGAAAGGAGGAGCTTCTGGTTCTTAAGAATAGCAGCCACATCACGGTGGTAGGCAGCCAGGTCAGCCCTGAGGGGTTCAACATTGCATTCGTGCACGCGTTGACAGGATTGTTGTTGTAGGTGTTGGGTCAACTCTATTACAGCTGTGCTGATTTCCTTCAACCTTCTTTCAAGTTCCTGCAAGATTGTTGTTCGCACTTGCATAGCTGCTGCCTGTTCTTCAGTTGACATCATGCACGAACGCACCCCCTCTAGGCTGGCTGCCATAGTTTGCATCCCCACCTGCACCTCCTTGACCAGCTCCTGCTGTCCTCCAACTACAGTTCGCTCAAAGCTGGTGCCAGTGTTGTCAGAGTCCTCAGCTGTGTTGGAGCTGGCAGGTCGTACAATTGGGGTGGTGGGTTCGTCCTTTGTGATGGCTGCTAGTTCGGGGCTCCTCCTTGTGACTGAAGGTAGGGTCTGGAGGGTTCCAAGGACATCTTGGAGGGTCTGCTGGCTGATGTTTGTCAGCTCGTCATCCATGTCATCGGGTAGTCCTGGACATATCTGCAGGAGAGCCATCGTCCTCTGCAATGAGATATGGTACAATTAGTTGTCTGTGTTGTGGGATTTGTAATGTGACATGCCTACCTTCCGAATATTTTCACATTGTGATCTTGGTTCCTGTTCATTGTACCTGTCTTTCATATTAGCATTCTCCTAGGCCTATGGCCCACCTGCATGTCACATGTATTATGGTCAGTTTGTGGACTTGTCAGTATCACATCCTCTAGGTGTTGGTTCAGGCCAAATTGTGAATTGTCACCTTCTTGTCCTACTCAACCCTCCGTCTACTTCCATTCTCATGGTGAGGCCTTTCACTGGCTGTGGGTGTTCTGATGGCACTAGCACCACACTTAACAATCTGGTACTGCCCCAGTCTCTGATCTTTCACACTTACCTATATGTTGTTGAGATCTAGCATATGCTATGTATAGCATTCTTATGGCATGATATGGATGTCAGCATTGGTAATGTGTACTGCTGATGTTGGGGAATCTGTGGTTCATTGGATTGCACTGATAGTCCTAGCAGTGTTCCATTTCCTCCTCGGACTGTGCAGGTGTATTGTTACATTCCACTTGCAGATATGGCCAGATGTTGTTAATTGTGCCCTAGTTAATGTAGGGAGAATACTGGCTGACGTGTAACGGGCTGCCAGTTTTACGTTGTACCCTGCCCTCCTGGCCTGACTTTACCTTTGCAACATCCTTGGCATGGCAGCATACCCCCATGCAAAGGATGTTAGTGTTGTGTAGTATTGTGCCCCAGGTTTCCTCTGAACGGGCCATGCCGTGCCTCTCTACCCATTCCACTCTCTGAATATCATGACTTACATGCATTGTGTAGTAGGTATGTCCACCCCCCTTGCTTACAGTTGACATTTGTGCATTTAAATTCCCCATGCGACTTACCCTGCATGTGTGTTGTCTCCTGGTATTCTGCGCTGTCCTGTCCTTAAATCCCTGTGACGATCTCCTCTGGTATGACAGCTGCCACCATCTCCTCCATGTGGTCCAGGGCCTCCTGTGGTGCTGGGCTCCCACCTCCAGTCTGCAGTGCTGCCTTCCTGTTCCTGGCAATCTTTTCCTTGGTCCTGCGCTTGCAGTCATGCCAGCGTTTCTTGCACTCGATGACTGTTCTCTGTACTTCTGCCCCACTGTTGATCTTGTCAACAATTTGTTGTCATATTGCCTCTCTCCTACTGATTGGCAACTTTGAGGTGACAAACAGTTGGTGCTGGTGTTCCGTCACCTCTTTAACCACAACTTCCCGCTCCTCTGCACTGAAGTGACTCTTTCTTTTCTTCTTCTCCCTGTCCCGGGCCTTTTGTGGGTCCTCCTGGCTGGTTCTTGGTCTGTTGTCATCTTCCTGGGGTCTGTGCAAGCATCTGGGATCCATTTTGGCTCTCCTTAGCACATTTTGCCGGGTTTGCGCGCTTTATGACGCAACTGCATCAAAAAACGGCACATATCCGGTTTGCAACGTCGTAAACCGTCTCACAGTAATTTTCGCCACGTTAACGGCGTTTTCCTTTACGACATGACGCATTGGATTGAGTAAAAAAAAAAGACTCACACCTGTGGTTTGCGCCGCCATGCGTCAAAATATAAATTACACAGTAATATTTTTGACGCAAAACTGCGTCAGCGCATTTTTGTGTCAAAAAGTATAAATATGGCCCCTGATGTGCTTATTAAACACAGCAAGTTTAGTGAATTTAATGATGAGGCTATATGCCTCAGAGTCAGTGATGGCTGGCTTTCAGAATCTTTCAATAGACACATATTGAGAGAGGCGCTCAATCTAGAGAAAATATTAATAGCTGCCAGACCCGATGAAAGAGCAGAATGACAGGCTGCTGACATGGAAGCTGGAACAGTGAAACATGAATCAGCGTTGGTCATGAAAAGCAAGTACAAGGTAGAAGCACACCAATCAACATCTTCAAAGGAGAAAAAGTTGTGTTTCTGATGTAGATTTTCATTTCCCCATGGAGGTAAATGTCCAGCCATAGGACAGGCGTGCAAAGGTTGTGGGAAGAAAAAACACTTCATAACGGTTTGCAAAGTGAAAAAGAAGCCAAATATGTCACAGCAAGATGAAAAAAATGAAGCCAGATGGTTCCAGAAGCATTACGGCCATGCCACAAGCCCAAAAAGCAGCACTAGTTAGGACAAGTAAAAATTAAACAAAGTCACTCATCATCAAGCTCATCCTATAAATTCTCTTCAATATCATTATAAAAGCATGAATTAGGAAGATGGATGTGCGATGAAGATGTAGACCAAGGAACGACGGTCGGTTTGGCTGCTTGCAAGGAAGAAGAAAATCAAAGGCAAACCATCAAACTATACAAGTGAATTAATTTGGACACTGCTCCAATATTACAATAGAAGTCAACAGTTACCCATAACCTTTATCATAGACAGTGGTGTTTCAATTAACATCATGCTAGTTGAGAAGTTTAATAGCCTCTCTCCTGTGCCACGCCTCAACCTGTCAAACATTGAGGTATGCAAGTGGGCTGCATCTAAACCATTGCAGTCAAGTGTCATTCATGGTGAAAATGCGACATAAAGCAGTCTCAGTGCAGGTGCCAATTCACATTCTTCAAGGACCTTCGCCCTGTGCATGCCTACTCAGTTTTGCCACTGATGCTGACATGAACTGATATTTCTGAATAATAACCTTCACACTCAATATGAAACTGTTAGTCAGTTTCCGTCATTTTTTCATAGCCTAGGAAGGCTCAAGACAATGAAAGTGCGACTTCACATTAATGAGGGCATTTGCCCTGTTACCCAGTGTCACCACATAGTCGATTTTCACTTCCAAGAAGCTGTTGAGAAAGCTGTTGAGAAACAACTAGACATTCTGTTGAAGCATGATATTATTGAGTTTTAGACTGTGGTCAGCTGCAGAAATATTTCAGGTTGTTATATGCTGAAAAATTCAACCTGTCACACATGCTTTTAATTATAGTGATGTCTTACTGGTATTTGGAGCAACGCAAGAGGAGCATGACAAGGCTCTTACACAACTGTGTCAATTACTTCATGATGCAGGTCTCACTCTGAATGTAGCGAAGTGTGAGTTTCACAAGACCAAACAATTTTTTGGGGCATTTACTCTCTGATGGGGGAATGACTCTTGACCCAGATAAAGTGCAAGCACTGTCAGCTACTTGCCCCCTACAAGATATCACCATGCTATGATCCTTCTTTGGCATTGGCCAGTTGTTGCTCAACATACATCTGGGACTTTGCTACAGTGAGTACCTCATAAGGAGACTTGACAAAACAAAAGGTCTCTTTCCAATGGTCTGCTGAATCTGACAAAAGAATAAAACCTGTGATTGAGAATGTAAAGTATATGGCTTATTTTGACCCCACGTTACATACTGAGATCACAGTAGATGAGAGCCCAGTGGGGCTGGGGACAATCCTTGCTCAACATAATGGTCATTTGAATGCTCAGAGATACATTGTGGCCTATGCCAGTTGAAGCCAGTCTGACACAGAATGTGCCTATTTTCAGCTGGAGTATGACTATGCAATTGTGCACAAGCCATATAACGATCAGAACCCTACTGATTACTTTTCACGAGTACCACTAAATCATCACACTGTGACATCCAAAACAGCTGAGGAGTATTTTAACTTCATTGTGAGGTCCATCACACCAGTAGCCTTGTCGATTGAACAGAACATTGTTGCTACTAACACAGATAAGAACATGGTTATTCTCAAATACATCAGTTCAACTCAGTCGTGGAAGAGGAGCACCCGACCTATTGCTGACCAATTTGAATTAAAAAAATTAAAAAATATACAGGATGAACTGTCTGTGACCAAGAAAGGTGTTGTATTTAGAGGCTCAAGCAGCCTGATAGCATAGACAGCACGTTTTGAACTAGCCCATGAAGGACATCATTACCAAAGGAGCCCTAAGAGATTAAGGCCCATATTTATACTTTTTGAGCACCGCATTCGTGCCGCTTTTGCATCAAAAAATGACGCAAATGTGGTGCAAAAATAGTAGAAATATGGCCTAAGTGTGGCTCCCGTTCTTAGAGGAGCTAAAAGAGTGCCATTTCGACAACTTTTTTTTCCCAAAAGTGGCACAGCATCCATTGACAATGACTGACCTTTCTCCACAATCTTGGGACAGAGTTGCAGTTGATTTGTTTGAGCCCTTAGGAAACAGACATCATCTATGGTAGTCATTGATAAGTATTCCTGCTTTCCTTTGGTACAGAAGCTGTCATCAACAACCCATGTTAAGGTCATTGATTGGCTGGATGAAATCTTTGCGGCGGGAGGGTGGCTATTCCTGCCATTTTCAAATCTGACAATCGTCTGCCATTCAATAGCAAAGACTTCAAACAGTTTCTGGTTAGACTATATGTCAAGGATTAAAAGAGTCCACCTCTGTTGCCCCAAGTCAATGGTGTTGTGGAACAATTCATGGGACCCTCAAAAGGGTCATTCAACAAGCATTGATGGAGGGAATCAAGTTAAAGCAGGCCCTGTGTCAACCACTCCATGCTTATCATTCAACTTTTCACTCCACAACTGATGAAGGTCCTGCCAACTTGCTATCTGGAAGAGCTATGGGAACCAAACTGCCACAGTGGACAGTGGACCGACCTTTAAGGTTTGTGTCACACACACTTATCGAAAGTGCAAAATGAAGACATATGCAGACCGGCATCGACAAGCTCGGGAAACAGCCTTCGATGAAAGTGACTGGGTCCATGTCAAACAGAAACAAAAGCGGGAAACAGACACTCAGTTTTCTGTCGATCCTCTGAGGGTGGTGATTTGCAAAGGACAAATGTTGACAGCGCATCTTCCTGGACAGTCCATCACATGGGACACGTCACATTTTAAGCACCTACCTTGACGATCATAAGCTCCTGCATTTCTGAATAAGGGGATCCTGCCTAACAACCCAGATCCACTCAATCTGGTCAACTAGTGTGAGTGCCTTGCTGACTTATTGAATAAATATAATGTGACTTTTGCTTATACTATTTAGTTAAAAGCAGGGAGATGTAGTGCTGTAAAACTATGTGCGCTCAGACCCATGCTTTTCTAGGCGGACTCAATAGAGGAATTACTTAACTTGCTGGGAGGTGTTAAGATGTAGTTATTAATGTTTATGACATAATCAGAGTGCAGTGTGTGATCATATGCTGTGGAATAAAGACCTCTTTTACACAGCTTCGTGTGTGGAGTGGTACTTTGTATGCTCCCTGGCTGGCAAGGAAGCTACTGAATGGATGGGAAACTTTCCCCTCAAAGTGAATATGGACAAGACATAGGTTTTTATTTTTTTTGTCTGTAATTCTCTGCAGTTCAGCCTGGGCAATTTTCCACCCTGCAGGCATGGTACTTTTGCAGGACCAATCCCTTATGCCTGCAACATAGACTAAATTTTGTATTACATTTCATCACTTTCAGCACATGTTAACAAATGTATCCTACTCCTACTTTTTGCATTTAAAACTATTATGCATAATCTTTACCTTTCTCCCTTTTCAATACCACCTTTAGTGGTCCAGGCGACCATACTAAGGGATTACTGCAACTCATTGATTCTAGGTGCTTCTAACCACACTATTGCTTGACTTCGGGGCATTGAAAATCCTAGAGCCTGCTTGCCCTTAATATCCCCATTTGTTCTTCTTATAGAGCAATGAAATCTCTGCTTTGACTTCCAGCTCAAACTATTTCCAAATCTCTATGCATGGTGTTCCAAGCTTACTGCTGTTCTGATCTCCATTATGTCCAACTAAAAGTTCATAACTGCCACCCTACCCACATGCTCAGGTCTTTTTCTGCTCAACATTTGGTGATCCCCATGTTTCACTGCCCATGGGCTGATTGCTGCACTTTTTCCACTGCCACAGCCAAGTGTTGAGCTCTTTTCCCAACATTCTATGCACATCACCAACTTCTACCCTTTTGCAAAGCGTTGAAAACCTGTTTTTCTTAGAGTTTCAAATTAGACTGGTAAGAGTCCTTATGTGTTACAGGAGCAGTCAGTGCCAGTTAAGAAAGCATTATAAACATCCTCTAAGAAATCACTCTAATTTATGTGTTTTGACTTTCTGTTTTCTTTCCTTTCTCCTTCTTCCATTCCCAGTTAATTTTAGCTCTGGATTGACCCTACACTGGCTGTCAGGGTTTTTGTTACTAGCATATATATGCATATATTGGGCTTCCAAACAAACTAATCTTTAATTTCATGCTATTAGCTGTGTAGTGCGTCCTTCCAAGTCTTAATGAGTGCTTCCATGGCAATGTGTGAGGATTTTGTACATCAAAACTACAATGAATCATCACACGTCAAACCTTGATGCAACACATGAAATCCACTCAGTGCCACCTCATACTGCTGCACTACCAGTCCATCATCACAAGTGTCCCACTTCAACACTACCACACCAACACTTGTGGCCTGATTTAGAGTTTGGCAGAAGTTATCCCATATCGCCATATCGCCGTAATACAATTCCATTATAGCCTATAGAAATTGTAATATAACAAATGGCATATCAGTCACGTTCATGACAGAGTAACCCTTCTTCCAAACTCTAAATCAGGCCCTTGGTCTGCCACCACCCCACAGCATCACACAGTCACCCCACCACTGCACTTTCACCGTACATCATTACCAAAGCCACTCTCACCAGTACAGTAGCACACAGTATCTTGTCACAGTGTGGTGATCAAAAAATGAGAACAGCATTTGGTTAATAAGAGGTTTTATTGAAATGACAGCCCACCAGCATCTGTCAGAATTCTGGATTTATTCAAACATACACAGAACAAAGAAGAATTATGACTCTGGTTACAGAATGTGGGTGTGGGTAAACTAACAGTGCACTCAAATATCTACAACGGTTATGCAGTACAATTACACTTAATTGCACTTACTAAACAACCTGTAAGATAAGACTACAACATTTTTCCTTTCTTAAAAGCTTAGAGTCAAATATATGCTATTGGAAGAACACAAATACTCTCAGAGGAGCACTAGAGAAACCATCACTAAACATGAGGATATTTTATAAACATATAACATACATGAGGAGAATGACAGCTGAAATATAAAAAAAAAACAATACTCTGAGGTATGTCACTCCAATGCACATTGTTTCTTAGAAATATTCCTAAAAAAGACAGACTTACAGTGTACCTATATAAGCACTCAAATGTGAAAGATGCCATGACAAGATAACTAAATGTATGCCATGAGAACAAACAAAGGGCCTGATTTTGAACTTGGCAGACAGGATGACGGATGTCCCGTCCACCAAAATGTAAGTCCCATTATATCCAATGGGATTTAGATTTCAGAGGGTGGACATCCATCACCGTTCTGACAGAGTAACCGGTCTGCCAAGTTCTAAATCAGGCCCATAATCTTTCACACTGTGATAAACCGCTTGGGTTTCTGCAAACTGTAAAGTTTCAAAAATTGCAAGTTTACGCTGGTAACGCTGACTGGCGCTCTGCCGACGCTCTGCAGACGCCGGTGCCGGATGGCTCGCGTCTTGGTTCCCATCTTGGTTCCCGGTCACAGAGGAGTGCCACTGCGGCGCTGCAGCACTTTGGGGTGTTTTGCTGGTCAGGTGGGCTGCTCCTGTCGCCGGTCTTGCTGTACCCGGCTGAGGCAGTCCCCACTCCCGCTCCCGCGCCGGTTCCTGCAGCTGCGGCGCTTTGTGGAGTTTTGCTGGCTGGGGTGGGCTGCTCCTGCTGCCGACTACTGTTATTGCTGTGCCCTGAGGCAGTCCCCGGTTCCCGCACCGGTTCCTGCCGTGCTGGTCCTGCTGTCCTGCTGTGCTGCCTTGAGGCACTTGGCTGCTCCCTGCCCTGCCCAGCTCTAGCTCCAGTCCTGGTTGGTCTCCGGCTGCTGGTGTTTGACCGCCCTTTCCTCGCCCTAGCCCCAGCCCTCAGCCCCCCAGCTTCAGCTTCAG
The DNA here is from genome assembly GCF_031143425.1 of Pleurodeles waltl. Taxonomy (NCBI): domain Eukaryota; kingdom Metazoa; phylum Chordata; class Amphibia; order Caudata; family Salamandridae; genus Pleurodeles; species Pleurodeles waltl. The sequence goes on along the minus strand of NC_090450.1, from coordinate 223,830,093 downwards.
TCTTGGTTGTTGCTGGTGGTCCGGTTGTTGCTCGGTCCATGCGGTCCTTGAGCTTCGGGAGGTGCAAGGCGATGTGAGGCACATCCTGAGGCGACGAGAGACAGGAGAAGTAAAGAAGTGGAGAGGGGTGGTGACGCCAGACCACGGTGGACGCGAGTGGATGCACAAACAACGCAAGTAAGCGACTCTACCAACTTGCTATCAGCCTGCTAAGTTAGTTAAAGACAGTTATAGACATTTGAGACGTGGAGCGAAGCGGCTGTTGAGGGGGGAGGAAAGGAAACAGGAGATTGATAAAGAGAAGAGAGGCGCAGATGTTAATGGTGGCGGAGGGATAGACACCATCTGTGTACTGCGTTCCGTGTGCCGCGTATTGTGTACCTCCGCAAAAGCAATTCTACTTCCAAAAAAAAAAAAAAATTATTTACTGAGACTAAAACTGCTGCCACAGTCCTACACGGCAAGAATTCAAGCCAAAAAAGATATAATAAGATAAGAACAACAATAATAAAAGTTACTCTCTAAAGACCCAGTAAGGAACTGAGGGGGGGACACGTGAAGTCTTCCAAGATGGTCGGAACAAGAGGAAAAACAAAGAGGGCCAGGGAGGCTAGGGAGGCCAATGATTCACTAGTCCACCTAGTCCACCTAATGAAATCCCAAAGACCAAAGCAGGAATCCGACAGTCTGCAAGATCCTGGATTAGACAAGGATCCCGGAATCACTCAGCTACCCTAAAGGGAATTTGTAAATCAAGGAGAGCTCACAGCAGAGGGTGTCCAATCCAGGAGCTCCGGCGACGAAAGTGAACCAGGAGAGGAGATGGGTGGAACACCTGAATTGACTTTAGGACCTCTGCTGTTAGCCTGTATTGACCCCGATGATACGGGGCGGGTAATATTGAACATAGGAGAAACTGCGGGGGCCTTGCAAGTCCTCCGAGTAGGACACACCAACACACCTGGGCCCAGGTGGGACCAGGGGGGCAAGGAAAGCCAAACTAAAAGCAAACACCATTACCAACTACTATAACCATGTGAAATTCAAAACTGATCGGCGGCAGATGCAAAGCTCTAAAACTAGTGACTCCTCAGTACTGCCACTGGGGGAAAAAGGTGGCAACAACGTGGGGGGGTCGAACTGGAGCATTCAGAGACCGGGCAGCCGGATATTCCCCTTTCCCAGCTGCAACCTGCTCGATCATCTCGATCATCTCGTCCAATGCATAACTCCGTCAAGGATGGCGAAGTGGAGTTAAACAACTTCCCAGAGTGGGGCCATTCTTTGGGGGAGCAAAGAACAAGCCATGAGCTATTTTATCCCGAGGCCCAAACGGGACTATTAAATCCCAGGAGCTCCCTAATAATATCCCCCCTACAATGTGCCCAAGCAGAACTGATAGTATTCCAAAATACAAAGGGGCCTGAAACAGAACAATTACTATTAAAGCAGACCCGTAAGCTTTCAGTGTCACAGCTTCATCGCGAAAGCCAAACAGGAAAAACTAATTCAACACTGCGTAGGCACGAAAGTAGTTCATTTAGTCTGGAGCTTTCGTCGCTTGACAACTCCGTAATTGGCAATATAGAGCCCCAATTAAACAGTATAACATCCGAAGATTTAAATTTCCTGGAAGGCAGTCTAATACAAGGCCTTAGGGGAAAGGACAATAAGATCTTAGAAGGCCAAACAATTAATGAGCAAAATGGACAAGCTTCGGGAAATAGAGATGATTTCTCATTAGACCAACCAATTAGAGCATTATGAAAGTTATATGTACAACATTGGACTCAATTGCAACAACGATCATGGCACAGTCTTAAAAATTCGATGAGCAACTTGAGCTGACTAAACAATTTACAACTTCAATACAGACCATAGATTACAGGATGGCCCTAGTAGAGGGCGTTATAAGGGAAAATCTGTTGCATCAGGCAGTGGCCGACAAGATGGACAGGCAAGCTTGTGGCCCACTGCTGGAAAAACGATTGGTCCCAAAAGTAATCAAAAACATAATCGAAGATTGTAAATACAGTTTTAAAAGCGCACAGGTGTGCAACCACGAGTCAACAGAAACAGAGTCCAGATTAATGGGAAGGCCAATAGACAGAGTGTTGGAAAATGGGTTATTGGTAGGGCAGGTAGGTACCTACACCTAGCAACAAGCCCCTAACCTCCACATAGGTACAGTTAGGTCTCAGTAAATTAATCCCAGCTCAACCCTTGGTAGCTTGGCAACGAGCGTCAAGGCTTAACTTAGGAGACAAAGTGTAAAGCATTATAACATCACAAAACAGTAATTAAATAAAACACAGGAAACAGTTTAAAAATCCAAAACCAATTTATAAAAATAGTTTATATTTTTATCTTTAAAATGACACAAAAACGATTACAATTGGTTCAGGGGAACCGGAGATATGAATTTTTAAAGAATTATTACTTTTCTAGCGCTTAGAAACAAAAAGCGCCAATCGGGTCATCTGGTTGCACCTCGACCGGGGCAAAGTCAAACTTTCAGGCCGACCGCGATGGAGCCCTGCTCGGCTACAGGTCGCGGGAGGCCTCGGTTAAAAAGTTACCTTCTGACTTAGTCTTTATTTTGAAGTTTTTCTTCACCGGGACGAACCTGCCAGTTGAATCCGACCTCCTGGAGCCCTTGTCCGGATATGCGATGTGGGTTTCCTCGGTGGAGACTTTTACCTTCGGACTTAGTCGTTTTTTCGAGATGAAAATCCTTCGACCGGGGTAAACCTGGATCTTGATCCGACGTCCATGGAGCCCTTCTCGGATACGATGGCTGGGAGGTCCCGGTCAACTTTTTACGTTCGGACTTAGTCTCTTTTTTGGATGTTTTTCTTTACCGGGACGAACCACGAAGTCAGGCCGGGTCGCGGTTGAGGCAAGCCGGCTAGAATTTCCGCGGCGGGTCGGTCCCTCTCTGGAGCTTTTTTCCAAAAATTCTCAAATCTTTTCCAAACTTCTGGGGCTTCACCCAGATGTTCTTTTAAGGTTCTTTTGGGGTCCACAGCTCACCCCAAGGGTCCAGAAGTTCTGTGATGGTCCTTGGGGGGTGCGGACTTCAACTCCCAGAATGCACCTGGCGCAAACTCCTTTTTGGCCACTGGACAGTGGTCAGCTGGTCGCTTTCTTCAGGAGTTGGTGCAGGGGACTCTGGTTTAGCAATTTTTCACCTGTAGCAAACAGGGAGTCCCTCCTTGAACCAGTTGAAGCCAGGCAAAGTCCTTCTTGTGGTGAAGCCCAAGTGTGCAGCTAGTGCAGTCCTTCTGAGTGCAGGGTCCAGGTGCAGGCCAGGGGTCCAGCAGGGCAGTCCTTCTTCTTCTTTAGTTCCTTTCTTGTTGAATTCTGGAGGGGATCTGAGGTGTGGGAGCAGGTCTGCCAGTTTTATTCTTGCTCCTGGGTGAAAAGCAGGGGGGCCCTGGTTCTCCAATCAGGTACAGGGTCGTCCCCCTGTGATGACCACTTCCTGGGAAGTGTGGCAAAAATCCATCCCAAAAGGCAACAGTCTCTAAAAATCCAACATGGCTGAATCTGACTTTTGGAGGTTACATCTGGCTGAGCCCACCCACTGGTGTGGCTAAAAATCATAAACACACCCCTCTCCTGCCCTCTCCTAATCTAATCAAGGGGGCACCTAGCTGTCTGGGGTTGCAGGATGTGGGGGTGTTGCTGGGTGCTCCAGATGTCCTTCTCTGCCTTTGAAGACCAGTTTGGCAGCCCTCCCCCTTCCTGCCTCACCATCTGCTGAGGGGAGATTCTCTCCCCCAAGCACATTCCTTTGTGTGAAGTCAGGCCACTTCACACCTAATCAAGGCAGCCTGGCAGAAGCTGCTGCAGGCTGGCCAATCAGAGCACAGCAGCAAAAACAATGCAGAGCTGAAATTGGCAACTTTTTAGGTAAAGTCTAAACTTTTTACCTGGACAAGTTATATTAAATCCAACAACTGGAAGTTGTGGGATTTATTACAACAATCAATTTGATACCAAATTCTTGGTATGTAACATTTAAGGAGACTTCAAAATTTAAAATAAAGTCTGCCCATTCTAGCCTATGAAGGCCATTTACTTCAATGAGGGAAAAACGAATTTGGCTGTTTTTACCTCACCAGGGCTTATAAATCTATTTTTATAAAGTCCCTGCTTATAGTTACATGGCACCCAGCCCTAGGGGCACATAGGGCACACCTTAGGGGTGAGTTATATGTAAAAATAAGGTAGTTTAAGACTTTGGAAGTACCTTTAATTCCAAAGTCGAATTTGCATATAACTTTAATTTAAAAGCAGCCAGCAAGGCAGGCTTGCTTTTAAAATGACACTGGGCACCTCAGCAGTGCACCTAGGTGTGCACCACCTATGCTGTGGTCCCTAAACCTACATGCCCTACCATATACTAGGGACTTATAGGTAGGTTAACTTAGCCAATTATAATTAGCCTAATTTGCATATCCATTTTACACAGAGCACAGGCCCTGGGACTGTTTAGCAGTACCCAGGGCACCATCAGAGTCAGGAAAACACCAGCAAAAAGTGGAAAATGGGGGCAAAAAGTTATGGGGCCTCTGCAATCAGCCCTGTTTTCTCACACAACCCCCCCCCAGCCCACACGCCCAGGAGACTCAGCCCAACCCTGGGAGAGTCTTCCTGGCTTGTTAGGCGAGGAAGACAGTGAAGAAAACTGGCTGTCCCTTTGCAGGGCCTACTCTGCCTTATATCCTCCTGTCAGGGTCACTCCCTATGGGTAGTGAAGCCATCCCAACAGTAAAAGGACCCAACTCAAACTGAAACTTCCCTCTAGGGGGGTCTTCCTCCTCTCTCTCTGCCAACTTGGGTAGGGAGGTGCCCACCTCCCCTACTCCTAACTTTGCTAGGGCAACACCTAGCTTACCCGAAGAGGTTACCCAACACTTGAGCAACCCCACCATGACCAATAGGGTCAGGGGGCCTACTTTGCTATTGGCCCTGGGGTCTGCCTCCCAGGCCAAGTACAGGGCTGCCAGGAAGGCTAGCACCCAGCAGAGGCTACTGACAGCTGTCAGTACCCAGAACCACACCCTAAGCTCTCCACTGACAGGTGGCTGAGCTGCTTTAAGGGCAACTTTGGGGTCCTGGTACCCCTCTTGCTGTCTAGAGTGGGGGGCTACCACCTCCTGTGGCAGACACCCTCCTTCCACTCTCCCTTCTGTCAGTGCAGGGGCAACACCTTGCATCTGGACAGCTGCCTGACTACTCAGGACTTCCTTGGGGTCAGGTGAGGCCTCACCAGTGCCAACTCTGGGCTCCCCCCCTACTGGGGCAGAAGGCCTTTGGCTCCCTGGAACTCTCTTTAAGAGTGGCCTACCCTTCCTTTTCTTCTTTCCTTTTCTTGGAGACCCCTGTCTCCTAACTGTAGGGACTGACTCCCCAGGACTTTGGTTTGGGGGGGCGCCCTGGGCGACCACCCCATCTGTGACCAGACTCACCTCTGGGAGGTCATTGCCCAGGATACAATCTAGGGGAAGGTAGGCACTGACTACCACCCTAATCCAGTCAAGGATACCCTCCCTCTCTAGGGTCACTATGGCTACAGGTTTGGAGGTGACCTCCCCTGTGGCTATCCTGACTTTGTTTGTCTTTCCTGGGACATACATGTCTGGGGTCACTAACCGGTCACTCACTATAGTGTGACTGGCACAGGTGTCTCTCAGGCCAGTGGTAGGGATCCCATTCACTTGAATGTGGTGGAAGTGCCTACTCCCACCCTCAGGGATCACCAGCTTACCATCTGGTCCTGTCTCCCAGCACAATGCTAGGAGGACTTCATCATCTGAGGAATCCTCCTCTATGGCTACACTGGACAGCCCAGTGCTAACCACCTTCCTTGGACAGGCTGCATCTCCTCTGAAGTGACCTGTCTGCTGACAGTCAAAGCAAGCCCTACTGTCCAAGAGTTTTTTTAACCCTGGGTCTCCCTGTCTCTGCTTGTCAGAGTGGGAGTGGGATTTACTCTCCTCCTTCTTAGGGTTCTGGGGTACAGAGGGAGTCTCTGTGGTGGGCTTACCACCTCCCTCCTTAGGTTTTTGGGGACCTGTCCCCCCCTTCTTGGAGTCTCCCCCCTGGGACTTGACAACCACCCTGGTTCTCAACCACTCATCAGCTGCCTCCCCTAGCTCTCTAGGGTTGTTCTGCTTAGAGTCCACTAGATGCTGGCGTAACCTTTCTTGGGTACAATTGGTCAAGATGTGCTCTCTCATGATCAGATTGTATAACCCCTCATAAGTATCTACTTTGTTACCAATAATCCAGCCCTCTAGTGCCTTTAGTGAAATGTCCACAAAGTCAACCCAAGACTGGGTACTGGCCTTCTGGGTGTCCCTGAACTTCATTCTATATTGCTCTGGGGTCAGACCAAACTTCTTGGCTAAGCACCTCTTCATACTAGGGTATGAATCTGCCTCCTCCCCCCTTAAGGTCAGAAGCCTATCCCTCCCTGTGTTGGGGACCAACTCCCACAAAAGGGAACCCCAGTATTGAGGCCTAACCCTTCTCATTTGGAGTGCCCTCTCAAAGGCCCCCAGCCACTTATCTATGTCATCCCCCTCTACATAAGCAGGAACTACCCCCTTGGGTAATCTGGGGCAAACTCCCCCACCCATGGGCACCTCAGCTTCTTTATCACTGCTTCCATCTCTTTTCTCTTTGTATGCCCACTTTTTCTTTTCTAGGGCCAGTTTCTCTGCTTCCAAAGCTATGTATGCTAGCTGGGCCTCCAGCTCTCTTTCTCTGATGGATGGGTTCTCTCCTCCTGAAAGGACCCCCTTCCCACCACTAGCTTTGGATCTGCCCCTAGTGACTGTGTTTACTGAGGACCGTTCTTCCTCATCCTCACTTAGGCTCAGATGCCTTCCCTCCCCTGAGTGGTTAGAGCTTGCATCCTCCCTTCTTTCTCCCTCCTCTGGAGCTTCTTCTGACTCTACCTCTTGGGCCTCAGCCCATGCTGTCAGGGATGTGATCAGGATTTGCTTCCTGAGATCAGTGGTTGCAGGCAACCCTCTTTCAATACACAACCCCCTAAGCTGGACTACTGTCAGTGTGGGTAGGCTAGCCAGATCAAGCTCCATGGTTCCCTAGTTTTGTGTCAACCAAAACTTTTTGCAAAAATTGGAAACAAGAATTTAGAAAAATTAAAAAAATTCAATATTTGAAATTAATCCAAATTAAAAATTAAAAACAATTTTTGCACTAGGACAATTTAAAGGATTTTTAATTTGTTTTACCTAAAACTGTAACGTGATATTGAACACAAGTACAGGATCCCGTCGCTGCTTCCAATTATGTTGGAAAATGGGTTATTGGTAGGGCAGGTAGGTACCTACACCTAGCAACAAGCCACTAACCTCCACATAGGTACAGTTAGGTCTCAGTAAATTAATACCAGCTCAACCCTTGGTAGCTTGGCAACGAGCGTCAAGGCTTAACTTAGGAGACAAAGTGTAAAGCATTCAAACATCACAAAACAGTAATTAAATAAAACACAGGAAACAGTTTAAAAATCCAAAACCAATTTATAAAAATAGTTTATATTTTTATCTTTAAAATGACACAAAAACGATTAAAATTGGTTCAGGGGAACCGGAGATATGAATTTTTAAAGAATTATTACTTTTCTAGCGCTTAGAAACAAAAAGCGCCAATCGGGTCATCTGGTTGCACCTCGACCGGAGCAAAGTCAAACTTTCAGGCCGACCGCGATGGAGCCCTGCTCGGCTACAGGTCGCGGGAGGCCTCGGTTAAAAAGTTACCTTCTGACTTAGTTTTTATTTTGAAGTTTTTCTTCACCGGGACGAACCTGCCAGTTGAATCCGACCTCCTGGAGCCCTTGTCCGGATACGCGATGTGGGTTTCCTCGGTGGAGACTTTTACCTTCGGACTTAGTCGTTTTTTCGAGATGAAAATCCTTCGACCAGGGTAAACCTGGATCTTGATCCGACGTCCATGGAGCCCTTCTCGGATACGATGGCTGGGAGGTCCCGGTCAACTTTTTACGTTCGGACTTAGTCTCTTTTTTGGATGTTTTTCTTTACCGGGACGAACCACGAAGTCAGGCCGGGTCGCGGTTGAGGCAAGCCGGCTAGAATTTCCGCGGCGGGTCGGTCCCTCTCTGGAGCTTTTTTCCAAAAATTCTCAAATCTTTTCTAAACTTCTGGGGCTTCACCCAGATGTTCTTTTAAGGTTCTTTTGGGGTCCACAGCTCACCCCAAGGGTCCAGAAGTTCTTTGATGGTCCTTGGGGGGTGCGGACTTCAACTCCCAGAATGCACCTGGCGCAAACTCCTTTTTGGCCACTGGACAGTGGTCAGCTGGTCGCTTTCTTCAGGAGTTGGTGCAGGGGACTCTGGTTTAGCAATTTTTCACCTGTAGCAAACAGGGAGTCCCTCCTTGAACCAGTTGAAGCCAGGCAAAGTCCTTCTTGTGGTGAAGCCCAAGTGTGCAGCTGGTGCAGTCCTTCTGAGTGCAGGGTCCAGGTGCAGGCCAGGGGTCCAGCAGGGCAGTCCTTCTTCTTCTTTAGTTCCTTTCTTGTTGAATTCTGGAGGGGATCTGAGGTGTGGGGGCAGGTCTGCCAGTTTTATTCTTGCTCCTGGGTGAAAAGCAGGGGGGCCCTGGTTCTCCAATCAGGTACAGGGTCGTCCCCCTGTGATGACCACTTCCTGGGAAGTGTGGCAAAAATCCATCCCAAAAGGCAACAGTCTCTAAAAATCCAACATGGCTGAATCTGACTTTTGGAGGTTACATCTGGCTGAGCCCACCCACTGGTGTGGCTAAAAATCATAAACACACCCCTCTCCTGCCCTCTCCTAATCTAATCAAGGGGGCACCTAGCTGTCTGGGGTTGCAGGATGTGGGGGTGTTGCTGGGTGCTCCAGATGTCCTTCTCTGCCTTTGAAGACCAGTTTGGCAGCCCTCCCCCTTCCTGCCTCACCATCTGCTGAGGGGAGATTCTCTCCCCCAAGCACATTCCTTTGTGTGAAGTCAGGCCACTTCACACCTAATCAAGGCAGCCTGGCAGAAGCTGCTGCAGGCTGGCCAATCAGAGCACAGCAGCAAAAACAATGCAGAGCTTAAATTGGCAACTTTTTAGGTAAAGTCTAAACTTTTTACCTGGACAAGTTATATTAAATCCAACAACTGGAAGTTGTGGGATTTATTACAACAATCAATTTGATACCAAATTCTTGGTATGTAACATTTAAGGAGACTTTAAAATTTAAAATAAAGTCTGCCCATTCTAGCCTTTGAAGGCCATTTACTTCAATGAGGGAAAAACGAATTTGGCTGTTTTTACCTCACCAGGGCTTATAAATCTATTTTTATAAAGTCCCTGCTTATAGTTACATGGCACCCAGCCCTAGGGGCACATAGGGCACACCTTAGGGGTGACTTATATGTAAAAATAAGGTAGTTTAAGACTTTGGAAGTACCTTTAATTCCAAAGTCGAATTTGCATATAACATTAATTTAAAAGCAGCCAGCAAGGCAGGCTTGCTTTTAAAATGACACTGGGCACCTCAGCAGTGCACCTAGGTGTGCACCACCTATGCTGTGGTCCCTAAACCTACATGCCGTACCATATACTAGGGACTTATAGGTAGGTTAACTTAGCCAATTATAATTAGCCTAATTTGCATATCCATTTTACACAGAGCACAGGCCCTGGGACTGTTTAGCAGTACCCAGGGCACCATCAGAGTCAGGAAAACACCAGCAAAAAGTGGAAAATGGGGGCAAAAAGTTATGGGGCCTCTGCAATCAGCCCTGTTTTCTCACACAGAGAAAATAGAGAAGGGCCCTTCATCCCAGGACGAGAGGATTGCCCAGATGTGAACATCTGTATAGATAAGACAGAGGGAAAGAACGGAAGTCCTGTACCTGGAATCAAAGCTTCAAGTATAGCAGAAAAGAGGGTCCCGAGCAAAAGGCCTCAATCAATAGGTAAATGGAAAAATAAGTGGAAAAAAGCTAGAGGAAATAAAAAAGTATCAGTAAAAAAGGCACTAAATTTGTCACGACAGGCAGGCCCAGTGGGGCAAATTAGGAATATAGGTGATCAGCCTGCCCAACAGCAGTATAGAGATCAAAACATTAAGCCCGAGAGTCTAGAAAAATCAACTGATAAAGACAGTAATTTGACAAATAAAAATCCCGGATTATTGTGCGACAAAAGCTGCACTCACCATTCCCACATAAATTGTATACCCACTGGCCTCAGGGGAAACCAAGCGTCTGGGCATGACACAGATAATGGAAGGAGGTCGGAAAAAGATCCAGGTGCAAATCTAGGGACAAGCGAGGCAAGCGACGCCCTAGTCAATGGAATATCCAAATAGAGCCTAGAGACATCAAAATTAAGCACTGGCATGGACAAGTACCTCCCAGCTACAAAAATAGAACACCTAGCTCAGGTACTTTACTCAAATAAAGTGGGAAACCACAACGGAGAATGCCAGCAGCTTCCGAACTCTATTACTGAGGGGGCACCACAAGAAAAAAGTAAAAGTGAAAGCAGGAGGGTAAAGAGCCCAGAGCTCACAGGAAGTGAACAAAGTATAAGAACAACTATGTGTGTGGACAACTTAATAGCTCCGGTTCCCGCACCTTGGACAAAAGCAAAATACTGCTCTCAGGCTAGCCCAGGAAATCACAATTTCAGTAACCAGCCCGGGTGGGTTACTGATTCGCCTGTCCTTTCGCGCCCAGTGCTTGACCTGGAAACTAAAGAAAAAACTGAAAATTGGCTTCCAAAAAGGCAACCACATGAAGGATATAGGAATATAGAGTTGCAATTTGGAAGGATAAAAGGTCAGGAAGAACTAGCATCGACTGGATGGGCAGTTACCACCTACAGTAAAGAAAAGGAAGATAATCAACTTCAAGGAAGATGGTCGCAGGGAGGTGGCGGGCATACCGAGATCCGCACTGAAATAAGCGAAGAGCTTGAAGACACAATTATGTTTATCCCCGAGTACTTCTCAAGAGGAAGCCAAGACATCTTAAATAGGTCCAATATTTTACAGCTGGTCAACTCTCTGCCAGCCCTGCAGAACGTAACAACTAAAGACCTGCTCTCAGTAAGATTTATACAAAGAAAAGGATTAGAGACCGGGGAATCAACAGAAACAGTCTGGGTTTCACCTTGGATAGTAAAACAGATCCTAAAATGTACTAATTCGTTGAATATCTGGGGAATATCTACCACTATTCCGCAAAAGGAACCGTATCCAACAATATTTCTTGAAAAAGTTCCAAAGCAAAAAGTATCAGGTAGGCATGAGGTAAAAGGCAATTCTGGCTCGATACTGCAGGGAGCAATTAGCTCCAAATAACAACTACCTGAACGAACAAATCTGAGCAACATGATGTTCTGCCTGTTGGTCAATTCCCCAAGAAACAGCATGGGTAACCCCCCACAGTTGCAGATATATGAAGTTCAGCCATCTAGAAGCCTGTAGCAAAAAATGGACTGCTTGAAAATAAAAGCCAGAACCAGTCCAACATTAAAAATCTTAAACTGGAACATTGCAGACTTAAAAAGCAAAATGGAGGACAAGGATTGGGTAGAATTCATTAAACAACAAGATATCAGCTGCTTCCAGGAAACTTGGTCTACTAATGCCATCGATCTAGATGGGTTTTCTACTTTCCATATACCTGCCACCAAACAAAAAAAAGGAAGACCATCAGGAGGCTTGATCATTTGGATCAGAACTTCACTGCTGGGAAACTCTGCAGTAACTCATGTTGTATTAAGCAAGATAATCCATACGCTTGTAGTAAAACACGAGGAGTGGTCACTCGAAATAATAAATGTGTATTTCCCTCCTATTAGCTGGGTCCAAGTCAAGCCAGGTGTGAGGCTCCTCAAGGAACATATCTTAAACAAAAGATCCAAAGGTTGTAGAAACCCAGCATTTGGTCACACGAACGCTCGCCCCCCTCTGCTTTGTAAAACCTATTTACTGATATGCAGCGATTTCAACACTAGACCCGATTCTATTCTCGGGGATGAACAAGTAGCAGAGGAAGATCACGTTTGGAATATTCCGACACCCCTCATCCAACGTTGTCAAGATTCCAAGAAAGGAGAATTAATTTTTGAAGCTCTAATAGAAGGATTAATCCGTACATTAAATGGAAGAATAAATTCAGATAGAACCTTCAAACCCACCCTTCAAACTGGAAAAAGGCAAAGCATAATAGATTACATGGCAATAAACATTGAAGCCTGGCACTATGTCATCGACATGGAAATAAGGGACAGGATTGAGAGTGACCATGACCCATTGCTAATGGAGATGGCCCATCCGGACATGAGTTCAGGGAAAACTGAGTCTCCATATAACGGAAATAGCTTAACAATAACTATGATACCAAATAGGAAAAACATATTATGGTCAAATGTGGACGAATCCTTCATGAGTGTACCTAGTCAAACCTGGTTGTTATCACTCAGCACGTTCCTTAATCTATCAGTTAATGAGGCCTTACCCCTCCTGCATAATTTTAACAATCTGCTATTACAAACAACAAAGGAAAGAACCAAGCATTTCCAAACTAATCCAAAAAGGATGGAGGGCTGGTTTGATGGTGAGAGTTTAAAATTAAAAATTAAAGAACCGGCATCTGAATGACTTTAATGAGCAACTGTTTTATGAGTGCAGGCAACAGTACAAGAAATTACTGAAATACAAGAGGAAGACTTTCCCACACAAGCTCTGGAAAATTCTCCTGCATGCAATTTCGGCAGGAAACTGTAAAAAGTTCTGGGAGGTAATTAGGTGGGGATGCGAAGGCCCTCCGAAAAATCTAGAGCTGAACACTAACCCGCAACTCTGGGTAAAGCACTTCACCGCCCTGTATCCGGAAGAGGTCAAGATGGTACCTGGGAGCACTAATAACTCAAATAGACTCAGTCAAGGGTTGGAAGGCAGTACCCAAAGATCAAATAAGGCATTTCCATTTCAAGAGACTTATGTGGCATCATCAAAATGGCCCGTTGTGTCGCAATATGAAACACAGGACGAATTAGTCCCTAACAAACTCCCTAGCACAAACTCTATGCAAGAAATCCATGCCATTTCATGTGCAACAGAGTTAACACTGGGATTTAGTGAGAAAGAGATTAGACATGCTATTCTCCTCCAAAAGCCGCACAAGGCTGCAGACCCAGATGGCATTCCAACAGACGTTTATCGTAACCAACTAACGGTATGGCTACCTGCTTTAGCTCGCCTATTCAATAGTGTTTGGCACCACGAGGTAATCCCCACTTCTTGGAAGAAATCAATAATTGTTCCAATACACAAAAAAGGGCCACGGGATAGGGTGTGTAACTACAGGCCAATCTCATTGCTTGATAGTGTTGGAAACATTTTCGCCAAATTGATTCAGTCACATTTAGATCAATGGCTAGAGGATGGAGATTTATTATCGACACATCAAGCTGGTTTTAGGAGAGGCCAAAGCACAACAGATCAACTTTTTAAGTTGAACATGATTTGCACGAAATAAGTCGCCCTAAAAGATTGTCCATTATATCTGGTTTTTGTGGATCTTCAAACAGCTTTTGACAGCGTGAATCGCCAAACATTATGGCAGTTACTGTCGGAAATGGTAATACAGGGAAAAATCCAAAGGCTGTTAATCCTACTGCATACAGGAAACACGGCCAGGGTCAGGTACAGTACGAGAAATGATTACACGGCAGAGATCCCAATCCAGCGAGGCGTAAAACAAGGCTGTGTTTTGGCCCCAACCTTATTTAACTGCTACATAAACGAAGTAGGTCAAGACCTGAGGAAATTAAATCTGGATGTGCCAAAACTTGCCAATGAAAGTATACCCATCCTGCTTTTTGCAGATGACGTTGTATTACTGGCAAGAACAGAGATAGCAATGCATCGACTACTTGAGGGTTTTGAATCATTTTGTACTTCAAGGAGTATGGTAATTAATGAGGGGAAAACCAAATTTATGATTCTTAACCAAAAACTGAAGATGCGATCGACTTTTAGGGTAAATAATAAGACTTTGGCCCAAGTGGCTACTTATGACTACCTGGGCTGTAGGCTGGATGAAAAACTGACATGGAAACCGCAAATTTATAAAAGCAACATCTCCTTGGCCCAACAAGCTGGAGCTGTATTCAGATTCGCAAAAGCTACAGGCCATCTCTCTGTGAGTTCTGCAATGCTTGCATATAAAACAAAAGCAAGGGCCGCAGCACTATACGGCGCAGAGATCTGGGGATTTAGAAAGACTGCATCAATACAAGTAACCGAGAATAAATTTTTATGCCGATTACGTTGCTTAGGCAATGCTACACTGATGAACGCAATAAGAATAGATCTACAAATGAGGAAGATTGAGGACTACATTGCATTGGCTACAATAAGATACTGGATCAGTATTTGGGCAAAAGAGGAACTTAAACCATATAGAGACGCATTGATGGACATTATGAAGCTACAAAGTCATCGAAATTGCCCTGGTTCAAACACATCTCAACCATCCTGGCTGCTATAGGCCATGAAGATCTCTGGCTCCACCCCTGAAAAAATCAGAAGGCCTAGTCTATCTGTTATAAAAAAGGCATACTGGGACCAAAAGACACAGATCATGTGTGAGACACTTAGGCCCATATTTATACTTTTTGACGCACAACTGCGCCAACGCAGTTGTGCGTCAAAACTTTTACCGCCGGCTAACGCCATTCCAACGCGCCATGCGGGTGCCTTATTTATGGAATGACGTTAGCCGGCGCTGCAGACTGGTGAGCATAAAAAAAAATGAGGTTGGGCGTCAAAAAATGGGGCAAGTCAGGTCTGAGACAAAATTCAGGCCTCAAACCGGATTTGCGCCATTTTTTTTTACGCCCAACCTCCATTGACATGACTCCTGTCTTAGCAAAGACAGGAGTCATGCCCCCTTGCCCAATGGATATGCCCAGGGGACCTATGTCCCCTGGGCATTGTCATTGGGCATAGTGGCATGTAGGGGGGCCCAAATCAGGCCCCCCTATGCCACACAAAAAAAACGAAAAAAAATACTTACCCCAACTTACCTCAACTTCCCTGGGATAGGTCCCTCCTGGGGTGGGCAAGGGTGGCAGGGGGTGTCCCTGGGGGCATGGGAGGGCACCTCTGGGCTCCTTCTGAGCCCACAGGTCCCTTAACTCCTGCCCTGACCAGGCGTTACAAAACGGCGCCCATCAGGCTGTGCGCCGTTTTTTAAGGCCTGCCCCCTCCTGTGCGTCAAAATGACGTCAGAGTATAAATATGGGGCACAGGCCTTAAAGTCATTTTTTGGAAGGGAACGCCTACCTTGCATATAATTAACGCAAGGCTGGTTCCCCCTTCCAAAAAATGACGCACATGGTGGAATTTTGACGCCCGCGGCGTCGGACGTCAAAGTATAAATATGGGGCTGGGTTTGCGCCGATTGTGCGTCAAACATTTTGACGCACATTCGGCGCAAACAGAGTATAAATATGCCCCTTAGTCCTTTATTTAAGCGTTATATTTTGTTTAATCAAGAGCTCAAACCAGCTTTTTTTATAGATAGTATTTATCCGGAAGAAAAAAGGGCTTTCTATTTTAAATTTCGTATGGGCACACTACCGGTGATAGCGGTGACCAATAGATGGCTACCCGTCCCCCCGGGTAGATTAGATTGCTGTCCATGTCTTCATGGTGGCCAAGAAACATTATCCCACTTCCTTTTATTATGTCACTTCACGCTCAAACTCCACAAATTTTACTTACGTCCACTCTTTAGATCATATGGAGTCAGGAAGTGCAAAGAAGCGGAAGTGTTATGTATGCGATCCGATGAAAAACACATTGTGACGAAGGTCTCAACTTACATACTGGAGGCTTGGAAGTTACATTTATCAATGCACCTGCAGCTGGCACAAGTATAACTGCTTGCGTCGTCCCATAGCTGCTACTAGCTTAGGAAGCTGGTGCAGGTTGCTGTAAAATGGGGTTAGGTCCTGGGTTGCTATCAAATTGGTGGTTGGCACCGTAAGGCCCCAAATGATTAGTGCCAGAATAAGTTTTTTAATTTTTAGATTTATAATGTCTTTTTAGAATAAGTTAAGTGTGCTATGTAAATTATTGTTATAAATCACGTTTATGATAATGCAGGGTAAATTGGGTGCACTTTGGTACACGTCAAACCAAAGATCCCAAGTGTTGTTTTTTTATTGAGATGTTTTATCTAACATGATTTTTACAGTGTTATGATTGATTGGTATTTATTGTGTGTAATTGTTATGGCCGGATAGGCTGACAACAATAAATAAATGGTAAATGGTAAAGTTTTTATGTACTCATGATTTTTCACTAGTACTAGTTTATCTTTTCTCATTAACATCATTAAGATAATAATTATAACAATCATTTCTTACCTCAAGTATTATTTCTGTATTTCACCACTCTTTTTCCAGCATCTTCACAACATTACCTCACATTGCTTCCATTCTTGCTGGTGTTCCAAATTTGGATTTATCTTTGGCACAGTTGAAAGTATTTCTAAGCACACCCAATCACCCTCTTTATTGTTTCATATAATCCTGTTTGTTCCCCTGCTGTCGTTCTTCTCTTTTCAATAGCTCTCTCTACATTTAGGTGAATTTCATTACCCATCATTTGTGTGTTACCAACCCTTGATGCCACTTCCTCATCAACACCAGACTTGGGGGCTGATTTATCATAGTTTTGTGACGCCCTTTGGTCACGCAAGGTGACACAGGACAACCCAAAACCTAGATTTGGATTTACAAAGCCACGCAAGGCCACCCTGTGTGTCACTTCCTGCACAAAAACAATCCTGCCTACAATGCAGGAACCTTTCAACCATGGTTATAGGGTACCTGCATTAGTATAAGGAAGCACATTTTGCGCTAGCATAGGCCAAGAGGAGGATGCTCCATATATTGGTAAACATGGAGCATTCCTCCCATTACCCTTTCACACAGCGCAATACACTGTCTTGCTGTGTTGTGCTGAGAGTATCTGCCCCATAGTTTGGAAGAAGGTGTCCTATATCTATGCATCTCAAACGAGCTGTATGCAATGAGTTTGTGAGGAACAGTGAAGTATCAACACAACAAGCTCTCAACTTCTTTGTTGATTTTGAACTTTCCTCTATCAACCATTGAACAGATTTGAACAGTATTCTGATCATGTGGTCAAAAGATCAATTAGCCTGAGGTCAATAGAGAGAAATTCTATAAGGTTTGATGTTGCATCTCCGCATAAATCACTGCAAATTCCAACAAGCAATGGTAATCGCAAAGTTTGAAAACTTTGAAAGAGTTGGGTTTGGCACAACTCCACATTGAGCTGGTGCTGAGGATGCAGTGTATTTGCCAGGACTCTTCCTGGGGCTACTCCTCAGTCCATGTCCAGGTGGGGTAACTTTGGACACTGGGGTCGATGTCCCTCAAAGTCCTCTTTGATCCAGCAAAAGTCCAGATGCCACAGCAAAACCAGTGGTTCCCTTTGGTGAATGCTAGAGACCCTTGGGTGACCAAACTGCTCTCCAATTACTTTTCCAGGTCCAGCATACTAGGAAGCTTTTGAGCACTGGAACTTGCCTCCCACTCCCAACTGCACGTTGCCAGTCACTGGTGATCAGGCACTTGTAGCTACTTACTAGCCAAGACGCGTTTCCTCAGCTTTTCTGGACCTGGTGCTTTTGGAAGTTAGCCAACTGACTCTTGAGGTTCACCTCTTCTGTGTGGGGAACAGGCCTCTCTTTGCTAGCCCAAGGATAAGCAAGTGCAGTTCAGTGGATGGCACAGCCTCTCTCTAACAGCAGGGAAGTCCTTCCTCAGTCCTCTTTACAGTCCTGTTGTGATGTGAGGTCTAGGTGCTGAGGGTACCATAATTATGTCCATAAAGTGCCCTTGGGGAATGCGGGAGTCACTAGCCAATGGGCTTCTAGGCCCCTCCCCGCCTGATGATGACTTTCTGCAATGTGTGGCATCGAGCTATCTCATAGTGCACTATTCTGTCTACTTCCAAGATGGCAGAACCCTTCTCGGTGTGTGGAGTTTGGTACCACGTTAGAGGTAAGGCTACCTAAGGGCTACACCCCCAAGGAAAATAATTGTTTGGCTACTGGTCTCCCCTCTTTCTCCGACGTCAACCTATCTACCTAAAAAAAAAGAGCAGTCCCTCTCATGTGTCTACTATTTGCCATTCAAGGGCTGCGTCCCCTTTAAAGCTTGCCTTTTGGACTAACAAGCTGTATGGCTTTCTGCCAGGGTGAGGTAACCCCTTTCCAACTACAGGCCTCTAGTGTTCCTGCTCCTGGGAGTCATTCACACTTCTTCCCAGAAGGCAGAAGGCTGTTTGTGACCAGTATCTGTGAATCATGTAACCCTGTAATCGCCAATGGGGCTACTAGCTTCTCAGCAGTATAAGCCGCCATTTGAGGTTTTTACTGTTTAGACGTATAAAAATACATGTCCCACGTTTTAAAATACAGCACCCTGCATTAGGCCTCAATAGACCTGCTGTAGGGGTGACTCATATGTATATATAAAAGAGAGGTTTGCGCTTTGCCATTTCTTTAAATAAATAGCAATGTCTGGCCTAAGTGACATTTTTATCCCAGTTGCATAATCGTGTTCATAAGTTTGAAAGGGAGAACAAAGTTATCTAATCAGATTTCACTGTTCTGGCTCATAAGATGTATGAATACCCATAATTTTCTGATGTTTGTGTGAAAAATAAATAATCCAAATAACCAATGACCCATTTCCATGTGTTCAATCAAGGCTGGCTTTTGTGCTGGTGACGCCCAGTGCGACAATCATTTTTGGCATTCCCCCCTTGACCTCCTCCTCGGATTCCCTCATCACTAGGCAAAAGTGCTCCTCATCTATCGTTTGCCCTTCTCTGACATACGTTTCATTTGTTTTAAAGCACTATCAAAGGCTGGCTTTGATAAAAGGAATGTATGTCTACCCAAAGAAAACATTTTAGCAACATTAGAAATAGATAACGAAAGACTGGGGAAAACTCATAACATCCTAACCTATTTTATGCAGTCTGCGGCACCGCTTTGATGTCAGTTCATAACAGCCACTGTTCTATGTTAGGGTTGTATCTCATGAACTGCTGTAACAAAATAATCTCTGTGACAAAAACTGTGATCCACTCATCTAACCACATAAAAGACAGACCTGTGAGCTGCACACTACGAGATCTTTGCTGAAAGCATATTAACCCACTGTGCTATTTTATGGAGAGTCAAAATTGCCACTGGGCAAAACTTAATCTCTCTCTTTTTTAATGCAGGAACATCAATCACAAGAGTTATCTTGACATTTGTATTGCTGCATGAAAGCTGGGTGCACAAGTAACTACAGGAGGTGGTTTTAAATTGTAAGTGTTGGACCTGGCCCTTTTTGCAGGGTCATTCCGAAACATTTTGCCTCCTTCCTCCTATTTTTTCTGACCAGTTTATGTTGGATTTAGGACTCTGGGCACTTAACCACTGCTAACCAGTAGTAAAGTGCATATGCTCTCTGTGTAAATGGTATTGGTGATTGGGTTATCCATGATTGGCATATTTGATTTACAAGTAAATCCCTAGTAAAGTGCACTAGATGTTCCCAGCGCCTGTAAATCAAATTCTACTAGTGGGCCTGCAGCACTGATTGTGCCACCCATATGAGTAGGCCTGTAAACATGACTCAGACCTGCCACTGCAGTGTCTGCAGTTTTAACCTGCCAGTTAGACCTGGCCAGTGTGCCCACTTGCCAGGCTCAAACCTTCCCTTTTTGTACATGTAAGGGACCCCTAAGGTAGGCCCTAGGTAGCCCATGGGCAGGGTGCAGTTATGTTAAAGATGGGAAATGTACTGATGTATTTTACATGTCCTAACATTGAAATACTGCCAAGTTCGGTTTTCACTGTTTGTAAGGCTATCTCTCTCATATGTTAACATGGGGGCTGCCTTTGAATATCTATTCAGTGCAGTTTCCCTTTGGGAGCAGATGGACATATGGAGTTGGGGTTTCTCTACTCACAATTTGAAAATCCATCTTTTGGTAAAATTGTTTTTAGATTGTCAGTTTGAAAATCCCACTTTTAGGAAGTGGGCATTTTCTTGCTAAAACATTCTATGACTCTGCCTGCTTGTGTATTCCCTGTCTGGGTCAGACTGACAGTTGAACTGTTCGTGAATCTCTACTAGACAGTGACACAAAGGGAGCTGGGGTGTAGTCTGCGTATCCTGATGGGCCATCTGGGCTAGAGTGGAGGGAGGAGTGGTCACTTAAACCTGAATGGGCTGTGCCTACCCACACACAATGCAGCCTCCAACCCCTTGGTGTGCGTCTGGGGCCAGTCCTGAGCAAAGCAGGATCTTGTGCACAACAGAGACTTTCCTTTAAAGTTTGCCTACTCCAAAGGCAGAAAGGGGTGTAAGTAGTGGACCTAAAACCCCAGATTTTCAAATTACTTCTGGGATTAAGAGGACTCTCTGCAAGGAGAAGAGCTGAAGAGCTGGAGGAGGAATACTGCCCTTTGCCTATGACTGTGCTTTGCTAGGTTGGCCTGTAGTTGCTGCTTCTGCCTGAAAGAGGACAAAGACTGTGGTGTATTCCTGCTTGGGGAGTGTCTCCAAGGGCTTAGACTGAGCTTGCCTCCTGTTTTAAAGTCTCAGGGACTTCAAAGACTTACTTTGCCAGCTCCTGGACTCTCTGCTGAGACTCCTACCCTGTCGAGTGGTGCCTTATCCAGTCCCTGGGACCTTGAAAGGTGAAGCTGGCAGGAAAAAGAACTGAAATCCACGCACAGGAAGCTGTGCGGAGAAAATTTTGATGCACCACCTGCAAAGCGGAGGTAAAAACGGCATAACCCCTCGCAGTATGGTTTTTCCATCACCATGCGGCCAGGTTTCACACGTATCATCGCTAGGTGCCAAAATCATCGTGAACCTGCGCATGTCCGAGGTGCCCATCTGGAAATCGACACAGCTCTCATGCGGGAGAAAAAAAACAATGCATCGCCTGCCCGACCGGAGAAGAAACGACGCACGGCCTCACTTGCAAGTAAGGAATCGACGCATCGCTGACTTTTCCAATGCACGCTTGCCTGTCAGCTTTATTTTTTATGCAAACCAGATTCTGTGTGTAACAACAACATTTCCATAGTTTTCTATGAAGTAAGACTCTTTTAATTTTAGAATTAATAACTTTACTTGTGTATGTTGGATTTTTGTTGTTTTAGTCTTGTTTGATTTAGATGAATAATGCCTATTTCTTTAAACTGGTGTGGTGTTCATTTTGTAGTGTTTTCAGTGTATTACTTTGTGTGTTGGTACAAATACTTTACACGTTGCCTTTGGGGATAAGCCTGACTGATTGTGCAAGCTACCAAGGGGGTGAGCAGGGGTTATCCACGTGTACATCTCCTTTAGCCTGACTAAAGTGAGGGTCCCTGCTTGGACAGCGTGCAAACTGACTGCCAACCAGGGACCCCGTTTCTAACAGTAAGTTATTGTTAAACACAGCGCCTCCTCCCCCCTGAACTCAGAAACCCCCTCCCTAGATCAGTGCCCAGTGAGTGTGGTTTCACCAGTCACACTACCCTAATGCTAGCCCTGGGTTCAATTCATCTGCTAGATCTTGCCACATACTAAAAGGAACTTTACCCATTCTGTGTTTTACTGGTCCTTCTTTAATGCAAATGCTATGCTTAAACCTGCATATCATACCTTAGAATTAAACAGTCCCTTGGAATACTTCAGCACAGTGCAGCATTCCTTTGTTGCGTCTTCTCCAATTAGCAATATTTATTCTTTTGCACCTGGTTTTTAAGTCATACCAAACAACTGTTGGGGAAACCACCCTAACATGTTCAAGTCCTTCTTTGCCACACGCATTGATGTACATGTTACGCTCTTTAAATTGTTGCATAGTGTAAAAACATCTACATAACTCAATCTTCTTTCCCTCAGATCAGGTTCTAGTTTATTTTTCTCTCAATGTTCCCCGAACAAATCATCTGTTATCATTGTAATGTGTGCCACTTGAGTCAACCAATAGATTTAGTACACAACCATCTACAATTATATTGGGTATAAAGATATCTGTATTCCTTCATATCCTCAATACCACTAAAACAATTCATTACTTTGAATACTTTGAGCTTCTTCATTTCCTTTTCTTGTGCTTCTAACTTTGTTTTTTTGGATTTGACACACATTGGCAAATTTTTATATTTTCCCATAGTGTTCACATTCAAGATATTTTGCCAGAGAAGTGCCACACAAACCCCACAGTACTATAATCTGTACCAAATAACATTACACACAACACAGCAGGCAATACACCACAATAACAACACAACACAGCAACACTAAACTCAATCCAAATATACACAACAAAACGCAGCAAAAAAACAGACATTAACATAAGACAATAACAGTACAACGATGCAATCCAACACCAGAACACCAGGCAACAAAACCACACACAGACATAATAACAGCACGCCAAAATAAGGCATAAAACAGTATACAAAACACAATTCTAAAATAACTACACAACATACCAACAAAATGCAACCGAATTACACATATTGATACAACAACACAACTACACGATGCAAAACATGCGATGCAGGGCAAAAACAACACGCACACAGCATGAAAACAACAGACCACCAACATATGTGACAAATGAAACAGTAGTAACACAACACAAAACACATAACCACTTGAACAACGCAAGAATAACACAAAGACACAAACAAACACAACAACCAACACTGTAATCTAACACAATAAGAACAGCACAACATACAAAAAAACATGGTACACAAAAGCCATAAAGATACACAACAAAAACAGACAACGTAGCATAAGGCATTAACAAAATAGCCTAGCATTTGTAGTGTGTGACTATGACATTTCTGTACCAATTATTGACATAAAGTTAAGCATTTCTTACAGAAGGTAGCCATCAATAGAGTGTTCATGCCCACCAAGAGCACAAAATCCTGGCGACGGCATCAATTTGATAATTGATGACATACTGTTGACACAAATGGTAGATGCCACAATTCCTGTGTAGTGCTTGCATGAGTATAGCTGCAGTAATTGGTTAAATAGTGCGGTTATTGTTGGCACAATAGTGCCTTGCCCAGGTGCAATTCTCGAAAAGGTACAGCTAATTCTTTGCCACGGTTTTGACCTATATTATTAATGTAACTCTTTGCATCCAACGAGTCACTAACTCATTTGTTCAGCTATCCATACATGCACTAACATATCTATTAATTATCCATGCATTCAGTCCACTCATTCATTTTTCCATGCACTAATTTACCAATCAAGCATTCTCACACTCATCAATTCAAATACATACACAAACTTGGCACTCAATAAAGAAGCAATTTCACTTAGCAAAGGCCAGGCCTAATTGCTTTGCCATTAGTTCGTTCCATCTTCTCCCCCATTGGTGGCTCACCCTTATGAGTTTCCTGGGCTACCCCCTCCTTGTTTTCTGGCGCACCATTATTATAACAAGAATGAATAATAGCCTTTCAATCACTCTTGGTATAATAACAAAATGCTGACCCATTTCTGGTCCATCAACTGCGTGAGGCAGCTAGTGCCACTGCCTGATGCTGGCACGGGTGAATGAAGGCATCTGCACCAGCATTCAGAGACACTGTCTATGGCTGAGGTAATTTTAGCCCTGTCCTCTTGGGTCTGGCTCACCTCAGTGCCTTCCCCATTTGTGACGTGCAATGTCACTGCTACAGGAAGTCAAGGGTGCTGTAGGATTAAGCCCTGCAATGCCTGGGGCTACGCACCAATCAGCCTGTCACTTTTCCATTTCCCAAATCATCACAGAGGTGGGAAAAGAAGGGATGAAAGAGCAAAGAATAGAACCTAGTACCTGTGACTTTGCAAGTTCGAGGGTCCAGTTTTATGCTTGAGTGCTGGAAGCGGAAAGTAGCTCTTTGTCTGTCACTAAGGGTAAATAGAATAGCAGGATTCCTATCGATAAGAGAACTTTTGTATGTGTGAGCATGTCTATGCATCTGTAAGTGAACCAAAGAGAGAGTCAGTAAAGGAGTGAGCCAGACTAAGAGGGAATGAGTGATAAGAAGCATCCACTCTTTTAAGAATGAATGAGAGTGAGGGAGGGAGGGAGAATTAGTCAGTGTTACTGTGTGTGAGAGTGAGTGAGTCAGTGATACTGAGTGAAGCAGAGAATAAGTGAGACTAAGGGAGAGTGTGAATCCATAAGATTGAGTCGAAGTGTGTAAACGTAAGAATAAGTGACTCTGAACGAGTGACACTAGGTGAGCCAGAGTAAAGTTTATTGAATGGGAATGAGTGGGACTGAGTAAATCAGAATGAGGGTGAATGAGAAGGATTAAGTGAGAATAAGTGAGATTAGGTGAGACAAAGTGATCTTGAATGAGTGGGACTGGGTGAGAATGAGTGAGCTTGAAATTGACTGAGAATGAGTGAGATTGAGAGACTGACTGAGACTTAGTGATTCAGTGAGAATGAGTGAGCCAGTTCAAGTCAGAATGATGCTGAGTGAGACGAGTGAGTAACAGTGAGATTGAGACACAATTATTCGGACTGAGTGCGAACAAGTTAGACTGAGACTAAGTGAGAATCAGATTGAGATTGAGTGATTCAGAATGAGTAAGACCAAATGGGTTGAGGTGACATTCCTGGAGTCTCTGAGACTGAGTGAGTCAACGGGAGTAAAGGTGAGTGCAACTGTGAATTATAATAAGTGAGAGTAAGACTAATTGACAGTAAGTGTGACAGAACCCACTCATTCCCTTAAAAATGAAGATAGGCTTGTTCACTGGAATTCGATCCAAGGATCACACTCCATCACTTTTAATGGTCACCAGCCGCCAATGCTTTCTCCCTTTTCTATATTTAAATATGACACATTGTACAATGTATTTTTTGAAGACACTGTACTAATGGCAAGCTTGCCACAACATTTTAAGTTATATAGAAAAAAAAGATGTATCTTTTGCTGCTTGTTGTCAAGATGCCTTATATATGTAGCAATGAACAACAAGTTGATGGACGGAATGCTTGAATTAATCTCAGCTGCTGGCAATCAATCAGGCCGCATCCCAGTACATTGTTTTCGCTCACCATGACACTCTAGACAGAGGCCTGCTTTATGGAAATCAGCAGCCACCCTGCTCCTCATGGCCATAATCCTTCCCAAACTGCTATGTGGAGGAGGCCTCACCTGGCAAATTGGGATGGATTATTCCCATGAAGAGCAGGGTCAGTACTGAATGGGCCACTGTCTATACGGGTATAGAGTGTGCAAAGCAATGGGTTGGAAAGTAGTCCTGAGCAATTGCCAGTGCTTGAACTATTTGCAAGCATTCCTCCCATTACCTTTTATGTGTTTGTTATACCTGAAGACAGGCACTTCAAAA
Source organism: Pleurodeles waltl (assembly GCF_031143425.1). Taxonomy (NCBI): domain Eukaryota; kingdom Metazoa; phylum Chordata; class Amphibia; order Caudata; family Salamandridae; genus Pleurodeles; species Pleurodeles waltl. The sequence continues at coordinate 223,804,582 of NC_090450.1, read as the reverse complement.
CATAAAGGAAACTGTGGAAAAAATCTAAATAAATACGTCATTAAGTTATTGACCTTATTTGGAATCTCTGTGTGGGTTTCATATGACGTCATACGTGCTGGCGGTGCTCCAATCAGGTTACAATAGAGGCCTTTGGCTTAACAAATACCACGCATCAAGCAGTCACAATTCACCAACACGCCACTTACTACTATTTATTTACCCATCACAAATGCATTTTTATCGAATTTGAACTCCAGGTTAGTTTGAAAGACATGGTATGTTTTAAAATGATTTTGAAGCTCCGCAGAGTGTGTGGTCGAGGAAAATTTAGGTCAAGTTCTTTGGTGGTTTTGTGTTCACTTTCAGGGCTTCCAACAAGTTTCTGAGGGGTGAGCAAAGCTCTCTTGTGGGTTGGTAGCCGAAAGTTTAATGCTCACTTGAGGAGTTGTCAGTTAATGTACGCTATATGCTATATGAATTACTCCGGAGGAGGAGCCAACGTGGTGGTAAAGAAGGTAACAGTGTGGAACAGCGTGCATTATTTTTTTGTAATCTGGAACAATCTCTCAAACCCATAGTAATCAAGCAGGGTCGTTTATTTCGTAAGTGAGAATAATTCTATTGACTCCTACAGCATAACTTTACTAAACTAATGACAAGGGTGCTATCAACCATTCATACGGAATTCGTGGATGTAGAGATTCAGAACAGTGGTGCTTCTACGTCCAGTAGTAAACATTCGTGGCGCTATTTAGAGTTTGACGGACAGGATAGTCCAGTAAAATGTGACCGATATCCATATTACAAGTGCCCAGGCTCAGATGCCTTTGTAATACTGCGGACGGGATATCAGCCACGACAAACTCTAAAAAGGCCCTTCGTTCAAAAAAGAGCTGTGTGGGGAACTACTAATCAAATTTCACGAGCTGACTTGTTCGGGTTTCCAAATATCGGCCCAAAATGTCGTTTTGATGTGAACAGTTTGTCCCTGTCGGACGGCATGTTGTTAAGCCCACTTTTGGGAACATCACTAAAAGCAGAGGATACATTTTTCTGCCCATGTAATGCATAATTATATTATGTGAGCTACTGACACATCTTCAGTAACGCGTCTGCGTGCAAACAGCTCTTGCTAGTGAACCCCATGGACTGATCTGCCAGAAATGTTACAAAAAACAGAAACGAGATTAAACAAGAACGAAGTCAGACAAGTACAAAACTAAACCGAAGCACTGCATCTGGTAATGAAAATTGGATTTCTCCTACGGCGCCCTAAAACACTTCTCAAACAACTCATGATTCATTTTCAAGATACACAATAACTGCAGTAAAACAAACTGGTCCTTTGGACTCCAGGCTCCCACCTAATGGCTTTCAACCACGTCAAACAGTAAACACAGGGTTCTCGCTTTGTGTCTACAGGAGTTTTGTAATCCTTTCTACTTAAACAACCCTTAGGTATGCCTGCATGAGGGCTTTGCATCATCAATGTTCCAAGCAGCACTTGCTATCTCACAGATAAAGATGGAGTAATCTCACAAGAACATGAAGCCACTTACGGACAGAGAATCTACAGCTTTGTCAAGTATAGATGTTTAGTACAACCCACGAAAAAGGGTTCTTGCCATGATACCTGTGCTTGAACCAAGAATGGTCCTGGGACATGCAATTATTATTTACTGTGTCCCATAACCTATTATAATTGGGAGCAGATAATCTTCATTACTTTTACCATTCCCTTATCTACATGAGCCTCGTACATATATCCCTTCCATTAGTTACCCCTTGCTTCCCTTCTTTAATCCCCTACACTAGCTACCCCTTGCTTCTCATCTTCATGTCCTCCGTTTAGGTATCCCTTTCTTACCCTCCCTCATCCTATCTACTACCTGGCCCTTCCTTCCCCTTTCTAGGTAAAAAATCACCCATAGTGCCGTTCCTCTCTACAGAGATCAGATTCTCTTCCTATAACTCCTGAGGTCTCCATCACTCTTTTAAGTCAATAACCCATTTTCACTTGTTCTAGTGGAGGGGATTCCAAACTTGAAATCACTACCCAAGACTGGAAGTCCTACACGTAGATGCACCTCCATATATATGCTTGTTCAACTTGCTCATCATTAAAAAATATGATCACTCACATCCTTGATATCATATATACTTACAAACACTCATGCTTTCCTTACACTCAACCCACTACTAGTTCAAAAGGTCCCAACAATCTCTACATCACATAACCCCCCACCTCCAGTTTACTTGCAACTGAAACTGAAAAAACAGGTCTTCCATCGGCTCTATCAGTCAATTCCTCTCCATTTTACTCCTTCCACTCCAACGTTTTTCACACCTCACCAAATGTGTTCGCCCATTTTCCAGAAAGTCAACCCATCACACAAGACTTCCCATGCCTTTCACCAAGAAATAATACGATCCCTATACATGATCACTCCCAAATTATGGTGTCTCTGCAAACAATCCTGCCCCATGAGCATCAAATCTTCATAGATTAAAGGATTCAAAACTCCAACAGAAATCACAATTGTAAAATCATCTGTCCATTCCTCTATTGAAACAAATAATGCACCTGGCACACTTTTCACACTAAACTGTCTTCTTCTATCATCAACACTGTACATCACATGCTGTACGTCTAACCACCTACCTTTCAGTGGCAGCTGGTAATTTTAGCAGGGAGGGGGGGCTGGAGGGCCACCTACATATTCACTCATACTCCTGCATTCACACATGCACACACATATGTAAACACACACACTCACAAATACACATACATATAGTCACACATACACGCATGTATCAAACATAAAAAAACATAAAACTTACCTTCACTGCAGTTCTCTGGAAGGGAAGGTTTGGAGGCCCCAAGAGGGTTGGGATTGCGCCTTCCCTCATTGCTGACCTTGGGTCACCTCATTTCAACTCACTCTATGACAATCGAGGGGCTGCTGCCTTCCCTTATTGGACAACCCAAGTCAGTCAATGAGGGAAGGCTGACCTCGGACCAGCCAATGAGGGAAGGCAGCAGTCTCTCAATTGTGACAGAATTAGATGGGATCAGTGAGACTGTTGACCACACACCACAATGCGACAAGGTGTCACTGATTGACACTTGGCTGTGCACACTTCAGGACTTAAAACTAAAGCACCAAGGTTCAATGCTATCATTGACCATACCCCTTAACATGAGGGGGAGGGCCTTAAGGTGATTTGCCAGGCTGATGAGGTCAGACCCACATAGCTGTGAAATCTTCAGCCTGGCAAATCTCAGCTGAGGCAGCGAGGCACCTGCACATGTTTAGAACAAAAAGAGCATCTGTAAGGATGAGCGTTGTTCAGCCTGACAGACACCTCTTGTCGGTAAATAAGGTAGGGGATGTGGCCCCTCAGCCAATATGGACAGGCTCGGCTGATACCTTTGTAACTGCTGGATTTAAGATTAATTTATAGAAAAAAAGTGCGGGAGCACAAAGTTGTTCTTTGGAGCCACACACCAGCACTGCTTTTTTGATGAGTTTGCCCCATTTTGATTCCTTTTCATCCTTCGTCATTCCATGGCCCTAAGGCTCCTGTCGCTTTAGCTGACAAGTACAGATTCTTATCTGTCCCTCCTTTCCCCCTTCTTGCGGTTTTCCTACCATACCGTTCCTACTTCACATTCCATTTTCTAACTTTCTCTCTCTTTTTCTTGATAAAAAAATAAGTCCTTGAGGGGTGTGGCTGACCGTCAGACAAAATGGATGCTTAATATAGTGTCTCCCAATATCCACTAATGAATCCCCAGCAATTAGCTCCATAATAAGTTTTTGTGACTTCTTGCATACTTTGTTGAAGCCCAGGGGCTGTGGTGATGCCAAAATTGCACTTGCAGTGAAAATATCTGCTGCAGATCCTCAGCAGTGAAGTGCGGACTATTTAAAAGGGTGAAGCAGTGGGCTAAAGTGCACAGCCCAATCCACTGATCGCGATGGGGAGAGGATGGCAGATACTTAAGCTTGGGGCTCCCACAGAATACTGTGTGTGCTCCGCTTTGCAGCTTTTATGGGAGTACGCAGCCTTCTGATCACCATGGAGGTGAAAGACATCCTGCCCGGCTGGGGCCCACCCAACCACAAGGAGTGATGACAGTCCAGGGCACCGGGGAGAGACTACAGTGGGACCACCTGTAAAAAGCGCTGCTTTACTCAGCGAGCTTGGCCCCAGCAAGGCCCAGTGTGTAGACTGCAGGGGCACCAGAAAATTATACAGAGGCCTGGTCAGCGGCGGTGAGTGAGGGGAGAGTCTCCCTGGGGGAGAGGGTCAGATGAAGAGGTCTCTCATGATCTGGGAGTGGGCAGTATGAAAAAAGGAACTGCGCCATCCTCCATAATGGAAACAGCAGACACTCTAAACAAAGACAGTTGGAGCTGATGCTAAATTATTTAAATAGCCCAATCACCAGTGGCGTTGAACAGTCATGAAACAAGACAGGGGGCAGAGGCCAGAGGTCCCAGCTCACAACTCGCTATACTGACTGCATTTGATTAGAAATCCATCCTAGTTGTTGCCTCTGGCCCCAATTACTGCAGGAAGATTCAACTAACACACCTGAGATAAAGACATGACAGTCCTCATTATGAGTCTGGCGGTCTTGAGACCGTCAGACTCACAGTGGTGGTCAGACCACTGCGGTTGTGGCACTCGAACCACCACATTAAGACGGTGGCAAAGCTGCCACAGTGGGGCTGCCGACACTGCCAGGTTGCCGGCAGCCTGGTGGTCCTGGTGGTTGTAATCCGCCAGGGCAGTACTGCAAGCAGAGCTGCCCTCCGGATTACGAGTCCCCATACCGTCAACCTTTTCAAGGAGGTTCCACCGCCATGGAAAGGCTGGCTGAATGGGGGCGTCGGGGGGACCCTGACCCATCGGACCACAGCGACAACAATAAAAAAACACAACAGTCCCAAAGATTACCGCAGCAGTGGAATTCGGAGATGTCAGCCCAACAAGAAAAACACAGACTGATTCGACTGTACTGAGTGAATTCGGGGCCTCCTTAGACTTAGTCAGCTCTGCAAATGTGCAATATGCTGGTGTGCTTCCCCCTACTGCACTGGCAGCCAAGAACATTTGCTGGCAAGAGGTTATGCTGATGGCATTCAGTAACACGTAAGGCCTTTTCGTAGGGTAGGTGGGTGGGGAATTGCTTGCGGTAATCATTGCTCCCCTTGTTTTTGTATTGGTATGGGGTGACATAAACTCTTCAGGGTTTGGGGTGTGGGCAGTTTTGAGTCTGCTATGCAGGAAAGCAGGGAGGGACGATTTGTTTTGGGGATGTTTGTTAGTTAGTTTGTTATTGTCATTTGTTGGTGTAAAACTTTGATGGCCGTTCGCATTCCCAACATTACAGAATTGCCGATGCATTCACAGTATATCCCTATATTTCGCCCTAAGCTCGCTGTCCAATACAATAGTTCATTAGGTGTCTGTGACTCTGCATACCTATGGAACGCTGCCCTTACACATCAGTAATTAAACTGTTATCGTGGAATGTGAACGGTGTGAGGGACAAAATCAAATGGACATTCACCCTGAAATATATTAAGCATCAGGCACCTGAGGTAGTCTTCGTCCAGGAGACCCTTTTATTAGGAATGGCATTGTGCCCTAGATTGATGAGGTAATAAATGAGTTGCCCATGTGGGAGATACAATGGGCTCCAATGTTATGGGCATTTTATTAAAAAAGCACTCCCATTAACAGTGCAACAGTTCTGGCTTAACACCAGTGGCAGAATCATGGCTATTACAGGGAGCTGGGAAGGGTCTACCCTAACAACATGTGTTCGGTTTATGTCCCACCCTGCCTATATGACCTCACACTCCCAGACTTAAGTTCCTGCATTCTACAAATGTCAGAAGGTAAATTGTTGATTGGGGGTGACTTTGATGCAACTATATGTGACCAACTAGACCACTAGCCCAACAGATTGGTGGACCCATCCTGCAGCCCACTAACAGAATTGACACATGGGGAGGCCTTAACCCAATGGCCCGGTAGTATATGTTTCACTCGGCAGTGCACAGTAGCCTCTTGCATATTGTTTTTTTTGTCACTATCCCACATCAGTTACAATACTTCTTGGGAGGCCATTTTCTAGGATGAGGGCTATAGGACCACTCCCCTACATAAGTGGAATTTGCTCTCCACAGAGGCTCTGCTCCTCAAAACATAGTGCTTAGCTCTTGGTACCTTAAAGTCCTCATATCAGAGAGAGAGTCTTCTAAACGCAACAAAGGAATATTTTGCTGATAACGAATGCTCTGCTGACTCCACCCAGACACTGTGGGAGACACATAAAACTGTTATTAAAGTGCAAAGCCTCTCCATAATAGTAGGTCACAAACACAATAAGCTGCGAAACTCGAACAGTCTGAACACGCAATTCAAGAGTTTGAAAAAACTCTATTTGATTTATCATGTGCAGACACTAAATATTCCCTACAGATTAGGCAATAAGAGTACAAAGATGCAGTCCTAGATGCAGCTAAGGTCAGCCATAGAGCCACACAGAATCAAGTGTACGAGGTGGTCAACAAGGTGGGAATACTCCTGGCATGGTTAGATAAACAAGATCAGGCAGACCAGTGGGTATTAGAAGCTAAAGATCATAGAAATTTCAAACTTTGCTAAATACTATGCCCGCCTCTCTTCACCGGCGGATTCTGCCACAGTGTGGGAATTCAAAGAACTCTTGACTGATATTGCCTCACTAGCCTCTTGCCTACTGATAGAGCTCTGCTTGACAAGGAAATAATGGAGGATGAAATTGTGAAAACAGTACAAGACCTAAACTCGGTTAAGGCTCTTGGCCCCAACGTATTACCAATTGAGTTAAATATGTTAATGGCCTTGAAAATGTCTCCCTACCTCCTTCATATGGATAAAAATAGTCTACAGCCCAGCACTCTTCCCAGAGACCAATGGTTGGCCTCCATTGTAGTTATCCACAAGAAAGGCAAACCCCACGATGAATGTTCCCTGTACAATCCAATATCACTCTTCATTGCAAAGGTTAAAATCCTCGCTATAGTTTTGGCTTCACTTTTAATAAAAACATTTATGACATTGGTCCATCCAGACCAATCCAGCTTTATGCCAAACAGAAATACTTCCCTAAATTTGTGATGCCTCCATGGCTTGCTGAGTCAATCGGGTACCTTTTAGGAAAGTGCCCTGGTGCTCCCATACGGCGCTAAGATGGCAATCAAACCCTGTAGAGTGGACCTATATGTTTGAAGTCCCGGCGCAATTAGGTTTGGTCCGTGCTCTTTAAAATGAGTATGCCTGCTATACTCTGAACCTCTGGCCCACATGCAGATCAATGGGGGACAAGCTTGTGTCTTTGCGTTTAAAAAAGGCACAAGAAAAGGATGCCCCTTATTGCCATTGATCTTTGCATTGATGTTGGAGACTTTTGCAGCCTGGATTCGTCAGGATCAACTGATTCTCGGGCTCCTCTGGATGGATGACTTGGAGGACAGAATATTGTTATATGCAGAAGATACTCTGCTATATGTTACAGACCCATATTTTAAACTGAACAGACTGATGTATATAGTTCTGTTGGACTTTTTTGCTTATGCATGGTCATCCCCAATCTTTTTGCCTCCTGCCTCCTGTTTTTTCTGACCTGTTGCTGTTGGATTTTTAACTCTGAGCACTTTACCACTGCTAACCAGTGATAAAGTGCATATGCTCTCTGTGTAAATTGTAATGTTGATTGGTTTATCCATGATTGGCATATTTGATTTACTAGTAAGTACCTAGTAAGGTGCACTAGAGGTGCCAGGGCCTGTAAATCAAATGCTACTAATGGGCCTGCAGCACTGGTTGTGCCACCCGCCTAAGTAGCTCTGTAATCATGTCTCAGACCTGCCACTGCAGTGTCTGTGGGTACAGTTTTAACTGTAAATTCGACTTGGCAAGTGTACCCACTTTCCAGGCCTAAACCTTCCCTTTTCTTACATGTCAGACACCCCTAAGGTAGGCCCTAGGAAGCCCCAAGGGCAGGGTGCAGTGTATGGTTAAGGTAGGACATATAGTAATGTGGTTTATTTGTCCTGACAGTGAAATATTGTTAAATTTGTTTTTCGCTGTTGCAAGGCCTGTCCCTCTCATAGGTTAACATGGGGGCTACCTTTAAATCTGATTAAAGTGTAGATTCTCTTTGGGAGCGGATGGACATGTGGAGTTTGGGGTCTCTGAGCTCACAATTTAAACATACATCTTTTAGTAAAGTTGATTTTAAGATTGTGTGTCTGAAAATGCCACTTTTAAAAAGTGAGCATTTTCTTGCTTATACCATTTCTGTGACTCTGCCTGTTTGTGGATTCCCTGTCTGGGTCAGTTTGACAGTTGGGCTGGTTGCACCTCACACTAGACAGTGACACAAAGGGAGCTGGGGTGTAGCCTGCATATCCTGATGAGCCATCTGTGCTAGGAGAGAGGGGGAGGAGTGGTCATTCACACCTGAAAGGGCTGTCCCTGCCCTCACACAATGCAGTCACCAACCCCCTGGTGAGTGTCTGGGGCCTGGCCTGGGCAAGGCAGGATTTCACATTCCAAAGAGACTTTACTTTGAAGTAGGCCTACTTCAAAGGAGAAATTGGGTATAAAAAGGGCACCCAAACCACAGACTTTAGAAACACTTCTGGAACCAAGAGGAACCTCTGCCTGGAGAAGAGCTGAATAGCTGAGGAAGAAGAGCTGCCTTGCCTGTGACTGTGCTTTGTGGAGCTATCCTGCAGTTCCTGCTTCTGCCAGAGTAAGAGGGCAAAGACTGGACTTTGTGTGCCTTCCATCTTGAGAAGAAATCTCCAAGGGCTTGATCTAGAGCTTGCCTCCTGTTGTTTGAAGTCTCAGGGACAGCAAAGACTTCTCTCTGCCAGCACTTGGAGTCTCTGGAGACTCTCCTACTCTGCCCTGTGGTGCCCATCCAGTTCCTGGGACCCTGAAAGGAGAAGCTGGCAGCCTAAAGACAAGAAAATCCCCGCACAGAGCGCCGTGCGGGGAAATGATTGACGCAAATCCGATCTGCAGCCGAGAAAAACTATGCGCAGCCGGCTCCGCAGCTGAGAAACGGCGCTCGCAGGAAACGCGACCGAAGAATCGACGCACGGAGCAGGAGAAATGACGCGCAGCATCGCTGAAGGAGGCTGGGAGATCACAACCTGCGCTGCGGGATTTTCGGATCATCGTGCGGCTGGATTTTTGACTCGTGTACCGCCGTGCAGAGTTATTTTTGATGCACACCCGCCCGTGCGGGGTTATTTTTGATGCGCACCAGGTACATTTTCACTCTAGCAGCACTAGTGTGTTCTTAAAACTACTTAAAGACTCTTTTTGATTTTTAATTGATAACTTGACTTGTGTATGGTGGATTTTTGTCGTTTTGGTCTTGTTTTGTTTAGATAAATATTTCCTATTTTTCTAAACCTGTGTTGTGCCATTTTGTAGTGTTTTCATTAAGTTACTGTGTGTGTTGGTACAAATACTTTACACCTAGCACTCTGAAGTTAAGCCTACTGCTCTGCAAAGCTACCAAGGGGGTAAGCAGGGGTTAGCTGAGGGTGATTCTCTTTTATCCTGACTAGAGTGAGGGTCCTTGCTTGAACAGGGGGTAACCTGACTGTCAACCAAAGACCCCATTTCTAACAGTTACCCTGTATGGCTGGTATTCGTGCTACATGATAAACTGACATAAATTCGTAATTTATATTCTCAAGGGTTCTTCACTGAGTTTACCTCGGGACTGCAAGGCAACTGCAGCTGCAGAGGGATTCCGATACATTGGAATCTATGTCACAATTAACCTTGAATTGTTTTTACAAAACTTTGCTCCCCCTCTACATAGACTAAAAAGTGATGTCAAGCACTGGCAATCTCTGCTGTTGTCCCTCCTCAGAAGGGCTGCCTTATTCAAAATGATGTGCCTGTCCCATTTCCTGTATGCTTTGTGCAATACGCTTTAACTGGTGCAAGACTAATGCTTATAGTCCCTAGAAAGTTCACTCTGAATGCTGCTATGGGACAGGGGTTAAGCAAGGATAGTGTTGCTAAAACTCACAAGGGGATGGTACGATGGTGGGATCACCCTCCCTGATTTGCAGAAATATTATTGGGTGACACAGCTGACTACTGTCAACAGCTGGGTCTTTCAGCCCCCTGATCAACCCACGTACTGAATGGACAGACTGAGGATGCACCAGAGGGGACACTTACACACTTTCTATTTTACTAACCGAAAAACCAAAATCCACAACCAAACAACTGTGGTGGTACACATTTGGCATGCAGCATGGTAGGCATTAGGCTTGATGGGCAGAATTACAGAAGTGACACCCCTCTGGTATATGGCATAACTGGACTCCTTAGGAACACATGTAGGATTTGATAAATCGGCAATCTATGGACTCAAAGGGATGTCATCCCTTTTGATTTGCAGCACAAATACAAACTGGCCCTTCCAAGGACTTCTCTGAGGCCTAACGGTATATGCAAATACAACATACAATTAGAATAGTGCTGTCAAATAGGGCAGAACTCCCTGAATCTTCACCCTTGGAAAACAGATTACTGGACGCATTTATGCCGTGTAAGGCCATATCCCTGACATACAATAAACTGATTAACAATGCCCCTGATGCTTTGACACACCTAAAGGACAGATTGACTAACAACCTATCATAACCCTGAGGGCTTGTAGGTTGATGAGTGGTTAGAGGCCTTAGCGTCTCCCAGAGGGGTAGCTATACGGACAGGGATCCGTCTCGTCCAAACAAATTTAGCATTGTTCCTACTATGCACAATACACTATGTTCAAAATGGGAAGGGATAGATGAAAATTGTAGGCGTGAGAGGGGGCAACATGGTACCTTCTATCACACACTATGGAAACGCCCGCAATTCCGTTTTGGGTACTTAATTCAATATATGGGCTCCCTATGTACTCAGAGTATTGCTATCTCAGCTAAATTGTGTCTACTCAATGTCTGGGGAGAGACTGACCTGAATTGTATGGAAAGAATATTTTCACATTGGGGCTGGGAGTGGCCAAAAGGAAAAGTGAACACCGTAGGGGCGAGAACAAGTGCTGCAATTGCTGGACTGGAAAACAGATATGAACTGGTGCATGATAGCAGTGAAAGTAACTAGTAACATTACATCCATAGCAGGAGATATCCACCACCGAGATGGAGATGTCCTTTTGGAAAATCACAGGGAAACTATTGAAGATTTGTAAAAAGAAATCTTAAATAATTTATCATTTCTCTCAATAACTAATAAAAGATGAAAGCACATTAACACATCAAATGTATTGTCTATTGAATGAAAAGTTACGTTAAATACATTATTTCAATTTATAAATAATTTTAACTGAAAAACAAAAAAACACACACACTTTTTTATTTTCATATAATACTTAGTAAATTGTGGTAAAAGGCATGTGTTTAATTAATTTGAAATGTTTTAATAAACTTTAATTCAAGAATATTATTTTTTAAAATAAAACAACAATTAATTAATAATTATGAATCATTTTCTATCACTAAATAAACACATGAAATGTACTTTATTTAACATTAGTTCCTATTGGATGTTATTGAGATCCCACGCCTCCATTATGTTTTTGGGAGTCTGTTGCAATACTAAAAGAGCAGCCATGTATAGTGCTTAACTTACTCGAAGGCTCGGCTAGAGTACAATTCCGCCTGTTTTGACAGCTTTAGGACTGTAGCAACTTCAGAATTGCAGTCTATGAATAGCAATGTTTTTATTGGTGTGTGTTTGTATTACAATTCCTCCCCTCTCAAGCCCTTAAATATCTCTAAACCCCTCTCATTCAGTAGTAGATATGTTCCATTTTCCCTAAACTCCCCTTGGTCCCTCCCACATTTCATACTAAAATGGGCAGCTATATGGGCACAGAAAACAAGGAAGAGACAAAAGCAGAGCTGTTGGATTGTACATTTCGTTTTGTAATATTTGAAAAGTACTACTGATGTACTCTTTTACACACTACAAAATACATTGTGTTTGTGAACTTGGCCCTATAGTTCAGATGAATAAGCAATGGTGCAAATACAAGATGCATTAAGGATTACTGAGAGATGGGATACAAATGAACATTTATAATGGTTGCAATAGTAATTTCTTAACACATTGTAGACTTTTGTAACACGATTCTGCAAATTCCTGCATAATCTTTGACTGGCATTATTTTGGTAATTCTTTATATATCGTGGGCATTCTTGGTATAATGGTGCTCCGTGCTGGTGTAATGTTTGCACTGGCATAATAGTGTTTATTCTTAATTTATTTAACACAAGCTCTATTACTGTCTGTGTCCTCCATCTGTACAATTGTTGTAACCTGCCTGTATCGTCTAACTCATTAATCATTTCATTTAAATATTCATTCAGGCATCCATTTATGCCGTCAATTATTTACCCACTAATATGTCTATGAACTCTCCATCAGCAGGTTCCAGACACTCAGTTAACCATTCATGCATCCCATGCACTGAAATACGCATTCAACCTTTGACTTAATATCATGTTCATCCACTCACTCAAGCACACACACAAACTCACCATTCAATGAAGAATACCATTCACTTATAAAATAGCTAACTCTAGTGGTTTTGCCAATGATTGTTATGCTCTATACTCTATGTATGGTAAGTTAGTGTTAGAGCAGATTTTATTTGAAATGCTCAGAAGTATCTCCCTTTATCTATTCATAGTAGAAATGACTCATGACAGAATTCCTTTACTCCACCATGGAGTCATCATTAAACTACCAGACATCAAACTATCAGAGCCTGGACACTTGCTTGCTATCATTTGCTTAATTAACTTAAAATATATTTTATGGTTTTCTTTTGAAAGTCCATCTTGAAATAAATTGGGTTATTAATTGTTCAGTATGTGAGGCCTGCACAAGTAATTGGTCCACAATTGTGTCCTTAGAGAGAACAAAGCACTCCATTGTAGCATCTAAGCTTCTCAGGGCAGGGAAGCAGAGCAGTCAAAAGCAAACTCAGAGAAGGTGTTATGAGCTGGTAATCGTGATTCACTGGCTCACAAAAATAACACTCAATAAATGATTGTCTAGTCAGTGCCTTTTCTTTGAAAAAGGAGAGGTACATTAATTGCACACATACTAATAAATACTATAATTAATTTGCAAATATACACATCAGGCAGATGAAACTACCATTAGTGACATTCTTAAATTGCATTTGATCCCTTCCATGTCATGACCCCCAAAATCAAAGTACCCCATACCTATACTAGACAAAACATCACACAATATACAGCGGTGTCATTTTAAATTAAGCAGACCTATTAGCTTTGTAACGGGGTCATCACATCAATATATAAGCATGCCTATTGGCTTGGTCAAGGTGTCATTACATTATATTATAAGGTGGCCAATTTATAAATTAATATTATTTGAGCATCACACTGACCCTCCAGGCACTGACCCATTCCAGGGCTAATTCAGGAAAATGAGGCAGAGCCCCATGTTTAACCCTAAAACTGCTTCTGGTCATGTCCTCCCTTTCTTTTGAGTTTAGCTCCATCCTGGCTAGTCAAACAAAGGCAGGGTGAGAGCTGGTGTCAGGTTTCTTTGTGTGTGTGGATGCAGGTTCCTTTGAAGTGTAATCAGGGTAGGGCATGGCTCCTCCCCAGGAAAACCCACTCCCCTCTACACTCAGGCCTGTGTGTCTCCTGTCTGGCCCCAATATACATTTCCCAGATGAAGAGCCATCACCAGCTGGCCATTCACAAACAGGCCCAAGCAACTTCAGGGAGGAACATTCTAACTTTTTAAAGTAGCAATTCCAGAATAATAATTTAAATTCCACTCTACCATTAAAGAGGATTTTAAATGACTACCAATCCAAATAAAGCATTTAACAAAGTTAACAATGTAGCCTAGTGATTCCCTAAGGCAGGACCCAGACATGCTACAGTGAAAAATATTTGTAATGATATTTCACTATAAGGGGATGTTTAACATTAATTTCTACATGCCCTCCTTTTATATATCATGCACCCTGCTTTTATAGGCAATAAGGCCATCATAGCGTTGTCTTATTAATATCTTAAAGGAACATTTAGCCTGTCAAAAGGGATATTGTGAAAAGTTGAATTTGTAGCTTAAGACTGCCACAGGTAGGTTACCTGTTAGCAGCTGCCAGGCTGCGTATGACTGTGGTCTCTCATATGCACAGACGTGAGTGTACACAGGTTCATGTGTAACCAGTCCTGTGCCGCCTATCCTAGCTGCGTCACAGCAACCTTATCTTAAAATGTAGACACTAGCAGTAAACATGCACCATCCAATTACCATGCCATTACTGTAAGTGAGGATCAGGTAGTTGGACTCACCTACAGTGACAGTCCAAAAGCCGGGTGATCAAAAACAAAAATTACTGGTGTAATAAATGGGCGGAACCCATTTGCAACACACAACTCAGTAAAAATGAGATTAACAGTATTTTGTTCTAAGTGGAAGCATCAAGGACCGTTGTAGGCCATTCCCATTTTGACACTTCAGATATCTGCTGTAATTAAACATGAAAATGATTGGTGTTGAGTGAATGTGTAAATGTATGCCATTTGAGTGTGAGATCACAATGCATATTTCTGTCCCACTACAAGCTTATTGGTAGGGATCATGGACCCTTGAGGAATAATGCAGTCATGCAGTAGGGTTACTAAGGTCTGCAAGCATTAAACTGCTTGAGATTTGCAATAGTACAAAAGATCATCGATTAATCGACCTTTTGTTTTGTTATCTAAGCAATTGCTTGCTCACTTTGAGGTTTTTAAGACTTTGGTTTCTTCGCCATTGAGGTATTCTAAATGCCTGGCTGCTTCCTGAATGCTGGGAAGTTCTAGGGGTCAATTTTCTTTAATATTGTTGTTAAAGGTCCTCAGACCGAGCCAATGTCAAGGGCCTAATACCAGGGGGATAACTCTTAGCATAAGGCTATTAGAACATTCCACTCCCTGAGTGCAGAATTTTCTAAATGAGAATGATTTTCTAAAGGGAGAAACAGAAAGACAAACATTGGAATGTTGTAAGGAGAAGATTTATACCAGCCATTATAAGCCGTGACCTACTTCATTGTCTTCAATGGAGCTCCCAAAAATTACATTTTCTAATTAAACCTTTCGATGATTTGTAGGTGCCAACAGCTTTTGGATAACTGTTTCTGAATCTCCTCAAAGTTATAACACAATGATCTAGTGCCTGTGGTCTTATATAACAAGCTGTAATACAGTTGTCTAGAAGAGTATCAGCCCAAATAATTTGAATGTCCAATTTGTACCAGTCTTTGTGAATCCCTACACAGTGTAGCTGAAGGGTGCCCTGGCACCTAAAAAATATACCTACCACACAAAGATATTAAAATCTCCTTCAACAGAATACCAGTATAATGAAAGACAAAATTGCCATTTATTTCTAAGTATCAAAATGTGTAATTGTGTTTTAGTGTCCACTCATATAACCTGCTAAGAGGTTTATCTTCACAGTGCCTAATTTGAGCCTGCAGATTGCAGTGCTCAGCACCGGCACTTAATTCTCAATACCGGCACTTATGACACCTATCCACATGGTGGATCTGTTTGTCTAACTTTGTGATGAAGACACACAACAAAACCTGTTTAATAATTCTATATACATTCAAAATGACTAATAACTGTCATCCAAAGAATAAGAGAATAGATTTGGTGGCAGTTATTAGTCGGTTTTAATGTATAAAATTTCTGAATTGTCATTGGTAGCACTGATATTGGCAATGGGCGGTGCCAACAGCAGTGGTCTCCCAACATAATCATGGCCCCTTGATATACCTTACTAAAAAAATTGTTGTCCAGAGATTTTCTTTTTTTATTTGCTTTTTTGTATCATTTGAGAAGTAATTTAGCTTGGGTAGACATTGCTAATCCGGGCCGATTTGTTCTGGATTACATTTTTAAAATAGCAGATGCATTGCATTGATGATGTAATATTTCAGGATCCATGAGACCACTATACTTCATTTTGGTGTCAAAACATAGGTTTTGGGGGTCACATAGTACTATAGAGACAGAAAAATAACTCCCCATAGCAACCCTTTAACCATTTTCCAAAATGGCGGCTCTATAATGAGGTGTTTTAGCCATCAGATTGATAATTTATTTTAATATTGTTTTTGTTCCAGATTTTCAGTTAATTCAAATTCACAAACAAGAGCAAAGCAGGTAATGATGATCAATGGCTACATCCTCATCCACCTCCAATAACTGATCAGAAAGTAGAGGATCTTCAATGTATTATCTGTGTTTAGCCAGAACAAAGGCAAAAGGGATTGATGATAAAACAAAGTACAGAGTATGTGAGTCTCAAAGGGCAAACATATTTTTATCTGCTGTTAGTTTCTTCCAAGATGAAGCTTTGAGCCGAATAGCTGATCTAACCAGCAAGGTCAATGTATTTTGCAGCAGATTTGTATGCCCATTAAAATTGCATGCATGCATACATACATTCAAAAATATGAATTTACTATGAGCTGCCAGCAGCAACGTAATGCCAGCCTTCTGTTAAATTTGCACTCTTTGAAAAAGCAAATTAAGTTTTAAAGCCACTCTTGAGTGCTGGCTATGGGTTCACATACAGTGAGATCAGAGAAATAATAGTCAATATTTTTTAAAATGTTTGCTTAATAATAATGAAATTATGTTTTTTTTCTGATGAGAATGTACAATGACAGAATTCATTTTTGTCAGTCTAACAAAAAGAATGAACCACATAAGGTGTTCTTAGCAGATTTTAATCCTGAAGTTCTTGCTGACAAAATAAGATCACAGAATTCAGTAATCAGCAGGAACCATTATAAGAAGCATCCTGAAAGATTTCGATTTTGGACTAAACAACACATTTTGTGATGCTTCAGAGCTCTGCAAATCATGGAGCCAACAAGAATGCCTGATGTTGTCTTAAAACTTTTAAAATTATTGTTTAATGTCAGCAAAGCAAAACTGTTGCAAACTAAAATTCTTGAGCTCGGAACAGAAGCAGAAACATTGATGATGCCTTTGAAGATATATAGGCGAAGAATTGGAAGACAATCCCATAAACCAACAGGCTTATACTGTGCAGATGTGCAAATCATGTTTTATGAATTACATCAATGCAATCTATGACAAGTGCAAAAGTAGAGAGCTAATCACTTCAATGAATAGGATTGGTGTATCAACAGGTTATAATGACATAGTAAGAAGGAGGAACTTGTTAGCAGCTCATGCTGTATAATCTTGTGAATCCGGCAGCACACCACTTACAAATCACTTTACCACGAAAGGATTTCCAATTGCTGTTCTTGCTCATTACAGCCCTTCATTGTTTGGAACATCTAGCATACACAATACTGCCATTGTGCTTTTTCTAGACTGTACCAATGAAGTATCTGCTGGAAAACAAGCTGCGTCAGCAATAGGCATAAACAAATGAAGCTGCAAATGTCTAACCCAACTACCTTGCCAACGTTTGCAAAATCACTACAAGCCATCAACACGTGCCAATATACCAGAAAGTTTTAAAGTGTCTGAGGACATGGACCTTCTTCTACCTGATGCTGTGTTCTGCAAGGCTGATTTAACTGAATTTATCATATCTCTTATTCAGTGCGGAAAAAGCCATTTCCCCCGTGGGCTGAAATTCATGCTCTGATCTCCCAGAATACTGTCCCTCTGAAGAAGGTTGGGTTTTTACCAGTAATACCATTTTCAGTCACAAACTATGCAACAGTATACACAGCTCTAAATGATTTCCAAAATTTGTGTACTCAGCTTGAAGACAATTTTCTGTGATGACGGTGTTTTCCATATTGTAGCTGACATTTTTTTGACGAGTCCAGTAGAATGTGATGTTCTTTATCAAATGATAGGTGTTTTTACACATGACAAATGTTGCTTTGCGGTGTACAGGAAATTATCTCAGTGGATGTGGCATAGACAATGCACTTATTGAGGCTGAAATCTTTGGACGCAAAACCGTCCAGTCATTATTGAGTGGAACTCATTATGTGTGTTCATTACAAGGTATGCTCATCATATCTGAGGCTATAGAATCATTACATTGGAATGCTTTCTGGAACAAGAAAGACAAATTAGGATTTGCATATATTATATCAGAAATGAACAAGGCACAGGGTGCACTTCATTCAAAAAACCTAATGCAAAGACAGGCATTTTCATTACACTCAGTTTAAAATCACAAAACCTGAAAACCGAGTTTGTAAAGTTTTTCAAAGAATGTGAAGAAAAATCTGAGCTTTGCAAGTACTGGGGAAATGTTTTACATATGATAGCTCTAGAGGAAAACGTTGTAAATGCAGATTGGAATGGTGATTGGGAGCAGTACATGAAGACTGTGGAGTCACTGATTACTGTGTTTCACAAATTCAATTGCATAAACTACCTGAGATATGGGTCCTGGTATTTGGAAGGAGTGAAGAAGCTAGATGTGGAAAAACCATACCACTACAGAAAAAACACCCAAAGTAATTTTTGGGGTGAAAGACAAGGAAATGTTCAATGCTGTGGCTCCAGATTTGAATCCAAACGTATGAATATGATCCAGAGATCACAGAAAAGCTGCAAGGGCATTGTTGGTAAGACTTGTAAAAGTGAAAATGTTGCTCAATGACAGCTAGTTTACCGTGAAGTCCTTTTAATTTGCAATGTTTTCAGAGAAATTACAAATTCAAAATTAATGGACCATTGTGAAACTGTTCGTCACCATGAACTTGTGGGACAGAGAGGGGAATGTTTTAATAAACTTGTTGACAGCCTTCTTCATTTCATGCAGCAGCAAGGAAACCTCTTTGAAATGGCTGAGTCTGTGTGACTACACAACTTTCTGACCAAATAAGATGTGGAAACAACATAAAGACACATCTACTGGATGTCCTGAAACATGGATCAAAACTATATGCAGAAATGAAGCAGGAGGAATTTGTACTGAAAGACCAAAAATTGTGTAACACAATCACTAAAGCCAAACTTCAACACTTTAATTGCTATAGTAAATGTTTCATCCAACCAGCCATTACAAAAAAAAAACTTTTGCAAGCACATAAAGAAATGGATGTAGCAAATGAAAGGGGTGAATTTATCAAGGACATTCTGTTGCATGAACTTCTGCTAACAAATGCATTATTGGATGGAGATGCTGCAACCGAACAGGTGAAGCACAAACTCATACAAGAGCTCAAAAATATACTTTCACCTGAAGAATTTCAATTTGGAAAGGTGTCCTCATTGAAAACTGCTGGTTTTGTGGACTATATGTCAGAATTGTGAATGGTCAAGATTTCATCCATGCAAAACTTCGGAGAGGTTGTTCAGACTGTTTACAGATATCAAAGTCAGTGTGCACCTTGCAAGAACTGAACATTGCCTTTGACAGTTATCTAGAGCTATCTGTCAAAGAATGTGAGAGAATCGGATGAATGTTTACAAGTGGAACAATTGACCTTTTCTGCATAAACAATTTGACATCTATACCTGTGCAACTTAATAAATTCTGGTCATCAACATTAAAAAGGTGAGCTTGGAGATGTTAACTCCAAAACATCGCTGATGCTTCAGTGAATACTGAATTTCCAATTATTGCAACTGGAATGATTGTCAATGAGGTGTTGGTGCCTGCAGAAATATATTCAAAAGTTGTAGGCCTTATTGCTCAAGAACTTAACAGCAAATTTGAGGAAGCTGACCTTTGTGTTGTGCCACATTTTGAGTGGACAGTTCGAAATGGTTCCAATCAAGCCATTATACTATAAAATGACAATGATGTTGTTATTGTGCTAGTTAGATTTGTTGCAATGTTCATAAGTCAAGCATTGTCAGAGTTCTCGATACGTTATAGAACAGGTGAGAAAAGACACTTAATCCCTCTTCATATTATGTACTAGAAATTTGACCGAGAGATGCCCAGTGTTCTTATCAAGACACATATTCTTATGGGCTAATGATATTATGAGCAAAATTAGAACAAAGCTTGGAGCCTTAACTGCTGAGCGTGTGGAGTTTCTAAAAGGATTTGCTGAGACAGAAGAAGAATGTGACTTCTTTAAAGACGCATTCTTCCTTGTGGGTGTATGTAAATGAGTTCTGACTGTCACACATTTGACGATCTTCAGTACAGTGAGTTCAAGAGATCAGTCCTGCTAAGTGACCTTCCACAACATCATCATATTCTGTGCATAGACACATTAAAAGAGCATTCTACTTGATCAGAAGTTGTGTAAATGTTTTGGAACTTGCACATGAGGTGAAAGATCTGTGTGAATTTAGTTGGAAAGATATTGATGGGGTGCTAAAACCTACAAAATATCTAAAGCCTCTTCCCACAGAACTTACAGGTATGTTCAACATTCTGCAAATGTATCAAGAGCGATTGACGAAACAATAAAGTGATCTATGAAAATGTGTCTAAAAGAGGAGTGATAAACATTATTGTTTTCATATTCAGATCACAAACATTATTTGGCGTATGCATAAAAGGATTAAACATCATTATTATTTTTTTAATTTCCACATATATCTCTTCTTCCTCTAATAGCTGCCATTTTGGAAAATGGTAGAAGGGTTGCTCTGAGGGGTTATTTTCTGTCTACATAAGACTACTTGACCCCCAAAACCTATGTTTTGACACCAACATGAAGTATGTATCACGGTTCCTGTAATATTACCTCATCACTGCAACACATCCGCCATTTTTAAAAATGTTGTCCAGAAAAATTCTACACACATCTGCAATGTCTATCCAAGCTAAATTGCTTCGTTGATCCAAAAACACAAATCAAAAATGAAAAACTCTAGACCATATTTTTTTTACAGTGTTATATCAGGGGGCGGGATTAACAAGGGCCCTGGTACTTATTTAATTAAACATGAAATATTGACCTTCTGGTCTATATCCATGGCAGAGGATTGTCCGACAAGTTAATCTAAATTCCACAGTGAATCTGCATCATAGCTTCAGTGTTATTGAGAAACTGTGGTCGGTATATTGAGTCAGCAAGACAATTCCAGGCAATTCACAACTGCGACACACATCATGCATATTATTCATACTGTGCCTAACGGTGGATCTGTTTAGGTGACCTGGTCTGCATCCACAAGCGTACGCATATGCAGTATTGCCTGTGGTGTCCTGCTGGACACATTCTAGTGTTTCCAACAGCAATTCTGCTGAGGGCTGGCTTCCACAATCAGTCCACAACCATCCATCAAAGGTGTCACCAGTCAGGTGACCCTGCTAATAAAAAAAGGCCCGACGCACGTGCCCTGGGCCAGTTATACCCAGCATAACCATGTGTCGGTGTCATCATTCATCTAGTAGCGTAAGGGCCTCGGCCCCCAACACTACAGTGCCCAATTCAGCTCTCGATACCAGACGTTCTGTACACGATCGACTTTTCTGCATCATACATCTCACTGTGTTTATTGTGGCAGGTTCAGTTTCCACTGCTTCTTTTATTCTATTTCAATTTTGTTAATGAAGTTTGATAGCGTGTCCAGTCCTTATGAATTACTTGTACTTGGACACGCTGGAGGTCGGTGAACCTTTTAACCGAGTTGGGTTCTCCTCATCCAAGAATAGCCGGATCACTCGAATCAATAATCAATAACCATTGTAATCAATACCCAATATTCAATCAATAGATCAAACAACACATTAGAAATCAATAACAATCAGTATTTTGACACACCATGAACTTTCAGCCATGAATAACCACACCAGTTTATTAAAGGTTAATGATTTTATTTCCCTATATTAACAAAGCTAACACGATATATATAAGTCTCAAAATCAAATGATATATGTATACGAACATTACTAGCTGTCCATAGATACGGAAGAAACGCAATCTACGCAAAATCTGGATTATAATGCACTCGGTTATAGCAATGCAAATCACTAATATAAGCAACTGAATTTGACTAATTTCATACATCGGTCAGCATTTCAGGATTTCAATTCAGCATGGTGCATCAAGTGAATACCTCAACTAACCTCTAATTAGCATTGGCATGTGGGGATTCATGCAAAACAAATTTAGTCAACACAAATTTAGAAAAACTTCTAGCTTGAGCCCTGTCAAAATAAGCAGTTGGTACCTAAGAAGGAAAACACACTGCATAATACAATTATCCTTTCATAATTACCAAATACAATCAGCATTCAAGGTAAGTCTTCATCCTTCAGGTACCGGTTCGATCAGCATGGGACAGATTTCAAAGGGGCAAAGTGAAAGGCAAGTTTTCCTTGCGGCAGCAAGGAGAATGGGGCAAGAGTTACTGCATGGGCAAGACAGGGCAAAATTAAAGTTAAAGTCTCTAGGGTGAGAATTCTTTAAAGACTCTTTCTCTGCGACAGAGAAAAGGCATCAAAGGGTCATTTAAAATGGCGTCTTGAATCACGCTTCAAAATGGCATCAAAGAAAATGGCTGACTTCTCTTTGTCCGGTGGGTTTAAGTAAGAAAAATTCCAAATTCTTCAGGGTCTTCCATTGGGGGGTTCATAGGATGGCTTCTTTTTGACCAATGAATAATGACTTTCTCTTAGTACTCATTTATGCATAAGGTGTCCTTGGAGCCTTGGAACACAAGTTGCAACAAAGTTTGTCAATTATTTCTATATCAGTGTCTTTATTGTCTGCACCTGCAGAAACTGACCTTGCTTCAAAGGGGATGAAACTAGCCTAGCACGAAACCTTGAGATAAGTGTATTAGTCATTTCTACTGGAAAAATACAACCTTAAAAGTAAAATACGTTTTTGTTAATACAAGTGAAAACCACGCAGTTAAATTTGAGACCAGGCAACTAGGCCAAAGCCTCTGCTAAATTTAAGCTAAGCACATAACAGTTTCAACACGAAAATCATAAAATACATTTGCAATTAGGATGGATTACTACATTATTGATTCTTCATGATTAATTAAGCTTGTTTATAATAATGGCAAACTACCTTGTGGGCACAATTTCCCACGTACATTATTTTTCTTTGCTAAAATCACACTACCTTATACGATTTTGGTTACATGATATATGAATATTTGTTAGCCTTTCTTTTTCTGCTTCATCAATCCCTCCTCTGATGACTAATTATGTCATCACATCAGATCTTCCACCACAAATTTTATTTCATGAAAATTCTGTTTTAGTAATTTGGCACTTCAGTCAATTCCCTCTTTCTTTTTGTTCCCTTTGATTTTTCTCTGTATATTTCTACTATTTTATTTTGTTCTTTCTCTTCTCTTCTCCTCTTGTTTCTTGATTTCAATATTTTAATAGCTTTCCAGATTCCCCAAATACCTAATAAGCAAATTAATGTTAATATTCCTTTTACTATTTTCAGTAATATTGTGTTCCAAATGTTGCTGAGCCAATTTCCCACGGAAGCAAATCCTTTTCCAACCTTTTCCCATACTCCTGGTTCTTTCAATTTTTCAAATCTGCACTTTCGTTAGTTAAATTTGTAAGCATTTTTCTAATTTGCCCGCTGTTGTCCGGAATATAAGAACAACAGTGATGTGCACTAAGCATTTTGCAAACGCCGACATTCTTTGCTAAAAGAATGTCTAAAGCAAGCCGGTTTTGAAGAGTCATAGCTCTTTCTGTAGCAAGTTCAGCATCAATCAGGATTATGGCTCCTGAGAATTTTGTCAGCATGTTATCCACAATAGTAGACAACTTTCGTATTTTAATTGAATTCAATATGACTCCTAGTGAAGGAATCATCGCTCCAAATATATCTCCTACCACACCAGAAGCTGTCTCCCTTTTCTGAATGCGATGTGATTCAAACAACTTTGGAAACTTCTTTAAGTCATCCAGTTGATAAATCTATTCCCAAATAACACATTGGGAATGGGTTACCATCCTTTTGGAAGACCATAATAGGCGTTAAATCCACAAATATAATATACCCCTGGAATAACTGGGTCTTGTCCATTCAGCATGAACGTCCACTTAGCCTGAAACGAAAACGTATTTTTACATTCACTCGTTCCCACAAAGATTGTGTCATAATATGATTTAGGTCTATATACACAGAGGGGCATATTTATACTCCGTTTGCGCCGAATATGCGTCGTTTTTTTCGACGCAAATTTGGCGCAAAACTAACGCCATATTTATACTTTGGCGTTAGACGCGTCTAGCGCCAAAGTATGAGGAATGACCGTCATTTTTTTGCGTGAACGCCTTCCTTGCGTTAATGAGATGCAAGGTAGGCGTTCCCGTCTAAAAAAATGACTGCGATGCAAATGCGTCGTATTTATACTCCCGGGCAAAAATCACGCCCGGGAGTGGGCGGGGCAAAAAACCCCGCATTTGCGCCTCTTTTTAACGCCTGGGTCAGGGCAGGCGTTAAGGGACCTGTGGGCTCAAAATGAGCCCACAGCTGCCCTCCCATGCCCCCAGGGACCCCCCCTGCCACCCTTGCCCTCCCCAGGAGGACATCCAAGGATGGAGGGACCCATCCCAGGGACATTCAGGTAAGTTCAGGTAAGTATAATTTTTTTTTTTTTTTTTTTTTTTTTTGGGCATAAGGGGGCCTGATTTGTGCCCCCCTACATGCCACAATGCCCAATGACCATGCCCAGGGGACAGAAGTCCCCTGGGCATGGCCATTGGGCAAGGGGGCATGGCTCCTGTCTTTACTAAGACAGGAGTCATGTAAATGGCGTCTGGGCGTTGTTAAAAATGGCGCAAATCGGGCGGAGGCGATTTTTTTGCCTCAACCTGACTTGCCCCATTTTAAGACGCCCTAACGCCATTTTCCCCAACGCCGGCGCTGCCTGGTGAACGTGGTTTTTTTCCACGCACACCAGGCAGCGCCGGTCTGCTAGCGCCGGCTAACGCCATTCAATAAATACGGCGCCCGCATGGCGCTTCAGAATGGCGTTAGCCGGCGCTAAACTTTTTGACGCTAAACTGCGTTAGCGCAGTTTAGCGTCAAAAAGTATAAATACGGGCCAAAGTTTCCCTATATGTAATGCATCTAAAGTTAATTTTACTTGTGTCTTTATTGCGTCAAAAGCATAGTTATCTACAGACGTCCTTTTGTGTAATTCCCTTCCTAATTTTTCCTTTCCCATTCTCCTTCTTTCTTCTGTGTTCTAAAAAGCTCTTTTCTACAGATGAAAGTAAGCATGTAAGGTTGTCTCTACGAGCGTGGACTACAGGAAAAGGCAATAGTGGTTCAAAGAAACCTCTAACTAATTTGATATAATAATCTCTTGCTGTTTTACTCAAATATTCAATTATGGGGACATGTGGAAACACGACATCATGATTGGACTAGAAACATTGAATAGACTCCTGGTTATAGAATCTGGTCAGTAACAAACTACATGAGATTCCATATGTAAGAGGCATGCTATGATATGTCACTCCTTCTATTACTGAGGTAGGTATTTGTGTGCACACATAACAGTCTTTCGCATCCATTGTCTCAACATACTCATTCAGCAAGCGATAGAAGATGTTCGAAGATAATTCTTTTTTGTCGTGTAAATATTTCTCGTCTTGTTCGAGTTTCTGTAAAGGAGTTAATTCAGTAGTAGTTTTAGAAGTAGAAGCATCATTTGCGTCTCTTTAATTCCTTCCATGCATTCCAAGAACTATTGCTACTATTATTAGTACACATGCAGTTATTAGACCTATACACATATATTTACAACATTTCATTTTATGTCCCTTTGTAGTATTGCCTGGCATGATCTATATAGAATCAGAAAGTTGAAGACACTTTATCAACTCAAATTTGGAGATATATATAAAGCTGAACAAGTTCAATGTTCACACAGTTTTCTTTAGCAGCTTAGTCTCTCATCGGATTAGCAGCTTTTTCCTCAAAATTGGTTTCAAAGTCAATCAAGTTATCAATGTCTTATTCGGTTCAAAAGTCAATCAGGTTGTCAATGTCTTATTCGGTACTGTTAATGAAATTTTCATTTTTCAAGTACCAAAGTGACGTTCTGCTTCTTCATTTTCAAGACTGAGAGATAGAAATTAGTCTGACCAATCGTTAGTGGCTGTGTATGCCCACTCTGGACCAGAATATCTTCTGCTCGGTATTCTTTTCCTTTTCAATTTTGCATCTCCTTTCGATTCTCTCTCGCTTATGTCTTGTTCTTTGGCTGTGTCTTTTTCTCCACTCGGTGTTGTTATTGCAATAGACACTTCTTTTCTTTTCTCCTTCAACTTTGGCCCTTCACTTTCTTGTAATATTTCTTTAGTCTTTAATTTCACTGGCGATATGCTTTGTCTCTGTTTCACGCTGCTTTCACCTGATGGACCTGCAACCGGTTCTGGAAGAATTTGAACGATTTCACTCTGTTCTGTCTTGTCTCCTTCCCCTAGGAGGTCAATCAGGTTTTCTCTTTCTTTTCCTGTATCGTCTGCTTCTGGGAAAGCCCTCCTCTTATTAGGCTCTCCTGCTTCTTCACCTATGACAGGATCTTTGTCACCTCCAGGATCTTTGTCATTTCCTGAGGCTTCTTCTCTGTTGTCCTCAAAAGGATCGACTGCGTCTTCCTCAGACAATATTTCTTCTGTCTCGATTTCTGCTTGTTCGCTTTCAGGCTCTCTTCGTTCTGTCTCAGTGCCTGGTACTTTCCTGTCGGTTGCTGGTAACTTCAGTGCTTCAATTTCCTCTTCTGTGGGACACGTCACCCTTTTCGTGTGACTGGCGTAAATCCAGTTGGGAACTCCTGCACACTTCACAGCGGTAGTAGTTGTCAGAATCACTTGAAAAGGTCCTTTCCAACGGGCTACCAGACACGACTTCCTCACGTGCTTCTTTATCACGACCCAGTCACCTGCTTTCAGGGCATGTCCTGGACCTTGGATCGGTGGCAAAGTGGTTGCCTCCACCTGGTGAAAAAAAGAGCGTACCACATCAGCCAGACCTTTGCAGTATTCCAATACCATATCATTGGTAATATTTACAAGAGCATTTGCAGGAACTGCTGGAAGTCTCATGGCTCTGCCCATGAGGATTTCATGTGGTGATAGTCCAGTTTTTCTATCAGGCGTGTTTCTCATTGACATTAACACCAAGGGCAATGCGTCAGGCCATTTCAAGTTTGTGGATGCGCATATTTTCGCCATCCTCGATTTCAATGTGCCATTCATTTGCTCCACTAGTCCTGATGCTTCAGGGCGGTAGCTACAATGCAATTTTTATTCAATGTTCAGTGCTGCACACAATAATTTGATTACTTTGTTATTGAAGTGACTTCCTCCATCTGATTCTAAAGAGATCGGGAATCTGAAACGTGGTATTAGTTCTCTCAAAAGTAGTTTTGCGACTGTGAGACTGTCATTTCTGCGTGTAGGGTATGCTTCAATCCAGTGACTAAAAATGCACACAATCACCAACACATATTTCAAGCCTCCATTTGCATCCTGCTGAATGGCCCACCTGCTCTTCCAATGTGGCTCAAATTTACTACTGTTCCCTTCCCTGCGTTCAGTTGTTGGCAAATGATGCAACAATGGCAAACTGCTTCAGCAACTTGACGGAATTTGGGATTAAACCAATCAATTTTGAATAATCTAATCATGGCATCCCTTCCAAGGTGGGCTTGTCCATGATACAATCTGGCTAACTGCGTCAAAAGACTGTCTGGCAGAACCAATCTCCCTTCACTTGAAACCCACAAATCATCTTTTTTCTTCAGACATTGTAATTTGCTCCATGAGAGTTTCTCATCCTTACTAACATTATTTTGTAGGAATTTCAATTCTTCGATTGTATCTACAACTTTTAGAGCAAAGGCTTCACTTGGTTCAAGTTCTGGCTCATTTATTAAGTTCCATTCGTCTCTGAGCAATATACAGTTCAATGCGCAAAACCTTGCGACTTGATCTGCATATCCGTTTTCCAAAGAAACAAAGTCTTGTGATTTCGAGTGTGCACTTCATTTTACCACTGCTACTTCTCCTGGCAACTGGATGGCATGTAACAATTCTCTTATTCTTTCACCATTTTTCACTGGTGATCCTGAAGAGGTCATAAAGCCTCTCTGTGACCACAATTGTCCAAAATCATGCACTATTCCAAATCCGTACTGACTGTCAGTGTAAATGGTGACTTTCAGTAATGCGGATAGTTGGGAAGCTCTAGTAAGGGCTACTAGTTCTGCTACCTGTGCAGAGTAAACTCCTTGAAGCCAAGATGCTTCCAGAACACCTGTTATTGTACATACAGCATATCCTGCTGTCAATATTCCTAGTGCATCTCTCAAACATGAACCATCAACAAAGATAATTTGATCATTTTCTTCCAATCGGGTGTCTTTGATATCAGGTCTTGGTTTTGTACAAAATTCAGTCACCTGAAGACAGTTGTGCTCAATGTCTTCAGCGTTCTCAATTTCGACATTTTCACTGGGAAACAAGGTTGCTGGATTCAACGTAGTGCACTTTTTCAGCTGCACATTGGGTGATCCCATAATTACTGTCTCGTACCTTGTAAGCCTAGCACCGGTCATGTGCTGTATTCGGGAACGTGTCAAAAGTATTTCGACTGAGTGAGGGACCATAACTGTTAAAGGATGTCCCATCACTATTCCTTCACTCTGATTTAGGCTTATACCAACTGCTGCTACAGCGCGCAAGCATCCTGGTAAGGCTGCTGCGACTGGATCCAAAGTAGCTGAAAAATATGCCACTGGTCTGTTTACGCCACCATGGGCTTGTGTCAAGACAGACAAGGAACATGCATCACGTTCATGACAAACCAATGTGAACGGCTTCGTGTAATCAGGCATACCTAAAGCTGGAGCTCTGCACATGCATTCCTTTAATTCAATAAAAGCATCCATTTCATCTCTTTTCAACACTATTTCATCCAGCGCATCTTTCTGGGTCAGTTTCAGTAAAGGTTTGGCTAGAGTTGAGAAATTGGGAATCCATTGGCAATACTAGCTTACCCTTCCCAGAAACATTCTCACCTCTTTTCTCGTCTTGGGTGGACTCATTTGAAATACACTTGTTATTCTTTCTTTCATGATTCTTCTCGACCCTTTCTCTATTTGGTGATCCAAATATTTCACTTTCTTCTGGCAAAATTGTAATTTTGAAGGAGACACTTTGTGTCCATTCCTTCCCAAATGGTTCAATAGGGCAATAGTGTCAACCATACAGTCATTTTCTGTCTTGGATGCGATCAGCAAATCGTCAATATACTGTACTAAGGTTGATTCAAAAGGTTATTCCAATGATGCCAAATCTTTCGTTAGAATCTGATTGAAAATTGATGGTGACTCCGTAAACCCTTGAGGAATTCGACACCAACTGTCCTCATGAAGAGGCACAGAAAAGAATGCTTGTGACAAGTCGATGACTGAGAACCACTCTGCATCACAGGGAATTTGAAACATTATCACAGCTGGATTTGGTACTACGGGACAACCCTTGACTATTATGTCATTTATTTTTCTCAAATCCTGAACAATTTGGACCTTTCCACTTGGTCTTATTAGTCCCATGATTGGTGAATTACATGGACTACTTAGTACTTCTTTCAGTACTCCCTGTTTCACAAACTCGTCAATGAGTTGGGCGACTTTTATGAGAGTGTCTTGCGACGTATGGTATTGTGGTGTCTGAGGAAAACTTACATTAGGTTTTACAATCGCTTTCACTGGTTCTGCTCCTTTAACCAATCCTACTTCTTTCCCTGTCATATCCCACACTTCCTTTTCAACTGTTTCCTGTAACTCAGCAGGAATATCTGCTTCAGTGAGCATTGGATAAAGAGTAATCAGGGGATATTCTTCATCAACAGTTTCCACTTTTTCTCCTCCTAAACTGTCCTCTTCTTCCTCATCACTGTTTGCCTGAATTTTAATTCCATCATTTGAGCACATAATCGAGCATTCCAAATTGCACAATAAATCTCTCCCTAATAGGGATATCGGACTCGAGTCACAAACCACAAATTTATGTGGCCCTTGAACGTTACCAATTCTGACTTGCACTGGATCTGTGATTGGGTTTGTCAAATACCTATTTGCTACTCCCACTACTTGAACTGTTCTCCCTGAAAGTGGCAAATTTGGTACTTCGATACTTCAGACTGTAGAGCGTGTAGCCCCGTCGTCAACCAAGAATGAAACGCTGTGACCCATGACTCTTCCTT
This sequence comes from Pleurodeles waltl, assembly GCF_031143425.1. NCBI lineage: Eukaryota > Metazoa > Chordata > Amphibia > Caudata > Salamandridae > Pleurodeles > Pleurodeles waltl. The sequence continues at coordinate 223,774,314 of NC_090450.1, read as the reverse complement.
CCACATACGGACTCTTTTGATCAACTTCCAAAGATGCTGCAAGCATACAATTTCCCTCCTCATCTGAACTTTCACTCGCCCATTCATTGTTTATTCCATTCTCACTGTGTAACAAGAATTGGTGCACTGTGTCATTTTGATTCATTCCTTGACCCGTGACCTGTTGAGGAAGCATTACTTGTTGCTGATTCATTGGTGCTAAGGGTATTTGCATTTGCTGATTAGGTACCATAGGAAACTGCTGTTGCATTCGCTGCAACTGTGCCATTTGTACATGGGGCGTTTGCACCTGCTGTTGTTGTATGGGTTGTAAACCCTGCATCTGATTCACATTATTTTGGAAATTTTGATTTGGACCTCTCAATTTCGGTCCTCTCGTATTCTGAAATGTATTGACATCATTGTTTTGCTGACCTACATCTTCTTGCACCAACATTGGGCACTCCCGTTTCCAATGCCTGACGATTCCGCACGTGTGACATGGCATCACCTTCTTCATTGCCTGTATACCATTTGGAATCACAACCGTATTTAAATCAGGACCATTATTCAAAAAACCTCCTCGGCCTCTGCCTCTCTTCTGTGGCTGAAACATAGCATTTCCCTGCTGCTGCTGCTGCTGGTGCTGCGGCAACTGTTGTTAAAAACATTGCAAACCTGTCTGAGCTGCTCTAATCTGCATCACCATCACTTTTTCCTTCAACCTTTTCTGTTTTGTCTCAATCCCATCACTGCAGTATTTTGCATAGTTCAACACCTCATCGATCGATTTTGACTGCCAACAAATCAAATGCATTTTAATCATCTGGCTGATTTCGGGTCTCAATCCTTCCACAAATCTGAACACAAAATAGAGCATGTCCTTTGCCTCAATCGTCTCCGTGCCACTGTAATTTTTAAATGCTTTCAACAATCTCTCATAGTACGCATGTATCGACTCTTTAACTTCTTGTGCTGTCCTGTCAATTCTCTGCCAATCCAAATTTGTCGACGCAACTTTTCTTTTTAAATGCTCAATCACCTTATGGTTTAAACTCATTACCGTAGGCGATGGTTCACCTGTGTCCCTATCTCTTTCTGGTTCACTTGTTGGCCAACCTACAGCCCTTTTACAATCTTCCCACAAATCTGCCGGAACTACAATTTTGAATAAAGTATTCAGGTCTTCCCAAAGACATTTTGCGAGTTTCACAAATCTATCTGTTTGTTGATACCATTCGATCGGTTTCTCTCTTAATTTAGGGAAGTCGTCCGTAAAGGATTGAATATCACACCTGTGCCATGGTACATGGTCAAGCTTTCCCCCTGCTGTTTCTCTTATTGGTAAAATGGTTATTAGATCATCATTCTGTTGTACTTTCTCATTCCGGTCGGGGGTACTTTCTTTCTTCTTGCCCTTTTTCTCAACCCACCTGCTTTCCCACTTGCCTAGACATCTCCAGACCTGCGCGCTTTGCAGTATCTCTTTAAGGTGTGTTTTCATTCCTGCAGACCTCATGTGTTCAAAATCTTTTGTCTCAAAGTCTAACCTGTAACTTCTGCTCAAGTGTTTGGTCTTACCTATGTCAATCTTGTTCCTGTCTGCAATTTCTTGTAACTTCTTATGTATGCTGCTTACTTCTCTTGTAATTCTAGGGCAAATGTATTTCAGCTCTTCTTCTGTGTATGATTCTAACCTGTTCAGGCCCATCGTTCCCTCTACTAGTTTGACTAGTTTGTACAATCTTATTTTATTCAAATATTCTTCTCCCTTCCCGCTGGGTGTACTCTGTGGGGAGTTCAGGCTGTTCAACCATTGTGTCAACTGTTGTGCGTTTATTCCCATCAATGTAGCACTTACATCGACTGCTACTGATGGTTTCTGTAACGTTTCTGTTTTTGAAGTTAGCGGTACTATTAATGGTGGACCTGACCTTACCACAGTTGACGGAACACAAGCTGGAATTGGACTGAATTCCAAAAAGGACCCAGATCTATTTAGCAGTGTTCCTACCGGAGTCATTTATTGAGTATTTTCTATGCATCTCCTTCCCGTCTCATTTTGTGTCATTACCCCTTGGTCGCATACATTCAGCTTTGCCTGTATATACAATGGTACTGGTGGACCTACACTGATAAGCAGAGATATTGCATCTGGATTCTGTCTGTTCCCTGAATTCTGTGGCATGTTAATTCCCACATTATGGTTCATCATTGCTGGCATGTCTAACTGGTTTTCTGCTATTTGAATGCATTTCGGCACTTCTTGCATCTGTTTTTGGGGCATCAAAATTTGTCGGTCTTTGATAATTCTGTCCTCCCTGTGCCATTAAACTAGAAGTCATTTCCAAATTGTGCTCATCACAATAGCGTCTTTGAACCTGTGGCTGATAATCATTAACAGGTTTCAATTTAGGCACATCAGGATATATTCTCTGAACTTGTGGTGTTTCTGGTGTAAAAGGCATATCGGAACTGCTTTGCCTCTGTGATATTCTCAAATTTGGTGTTACATTACCCTGTATTGGTTCTGGAGGGGCAGTACTGGTGCTTGAGCCATTTTCGCTTTTCACATATGGTGGCGAGCGATCCTTTAGCAATTGCATAATGAACTCCTCATCGTCTGACTCGTCTGACCTTTTCGAATTTCTATTGTTTTCTCTATCTCTGGACTGACTCCTGTTTGTTTTATAGGTAGCTTTCCTTCCTTCTGTCTCTGCTTCGTCAGTAATTGCTGGAAACAATTTAATTCCCTGCAATACGTCTGATCTCCAAACCTTTTGAGTACTATCCCATCTAGCATCCGCTAGTGTCTTTTCTACTTTTCTCACTCTTGTCTCAAATTTCTTTTGTTGTTGCCTTCTAGCCATTTGCTCCCAAATTGCTAATGCTTCAAACTATGCTGGTCTTGGAGGTACTTTCATGTCGTATAGCACAAATCTTAGATTCTCCAAAACTCTTAAATTAAACGACCCGTGGATAGGGAACGCTACACGTCCATGCTTTTCTGTTAATTTGCACCATTGCTTTAACCAAAGACATGGTGCAACACCCTTTTCTTCAATCACAATGTAAGCTGGTGTACTCTCAGGCGGTATTTCTTCTCCTACGTTTGCTTTAATATATACATCTCCTCTACAGGCACTCTTAAGTGCTTTGAAAAATGTCATCTTTCCTTCTTTTATTTTCCTAAAAATGTAATCAATAAGTGACTTTAATTCCCGGAATACTCTTCGCTTGCCTTTCCCCACTACTTGCGCTTCACGGACTGCGTCCAATCCGTGCGCGACCCTTCTCACCAACCAACCTATCTTAGCGCGGCTCCTAGTGAAGTCACACCCACACACTGCGGCTGACAAAGTCTTGCGGCTTGTCCTCCTTCATTCAGCTTCACTCAAAACTAATTTCTGCAATACATAGCGAGCACTAACCAAAAAAGAAGAAAACAAATCTGTCGGTTTACTACAGGAAGGGTAATACAATCGCTTCAGAAACCTTAGGGATTTTTCACTAGCCTCGGCAGTTATTCCATCTTTCTCGGTTTCCCACTTTCGCAAGCAAAATTTGACCCACAAACTTTACTCTCAACTGATCAATTAACTATTCTAGCGCGCCTTAGAATTCGTCAAATCTCAAAGTCGAAAATTTTCTTTCATTCCTCAATATTCATACTGACTTGTTGACCACACCCGATCAACCTACTAAACCGAACAGATTACAATATCAATCAAGTGTCTCATACACTTTTCAACATACTCCGGAGTCTCTTGACCTCGTAGGGCCCGTCTCAACATCAACAACCACGTGGACAATTTTTCCTGCACAAAGCGCTACACACATGTGAAGTTCGACGACTTCCCTACTCTCACACTTTGGAGTATCACTCCTCTAAAATCTTTAATTGGAGTTCATAACCCCCTAAAATCCTCACAAACTTCTCAATTCGTCTGCGGCAATAAGCTATGCAAGCGCAAAACCTAACTTCATTCATACTGTCACTAGAAACGCCGAAAACATTCTCACACCTCCATGACCTCCATTCGCAAGCTCTGAGATTCCGGGAAAGTCATTGGGGGTTTAGGGCATCATCATCTCTCCGACTTGTTTTATCAAAGAAAATTCTAACTTGACTCCGTCTATTGTTCAGATGGGGTCCCAAAGGGCGAAACCATCAATCTCTGCTACCATCTACTGATAGCGCGTCCAGTCCTTATGAATTACTTGTACTTGGACACGCTGGAGGTCGGTGGACCTTTTAACCGAGTTGGGTTCTCCTCATCCAAGAATCCAAGAATCACTCGAATCAATAATCAATAACCATTGTAATCAATACCCAATATTCAATCAATAGATCAAACAACACATTGGAAAACAATAACAATCAGTATTTTGACACACCATGACCTTTCAGCCATGAATAACCACACCAGTTAATTAAAGGTGAATGATTTTATTTCCCTATCTTAACAAAGCTAACACGATATATATAAATCTCAAAATCAAATGATATATGTATACGAACATTACTAGCTGTCCATAGCGACGGAAGAAACGCAATCTACGCAAAATCTGGATTATAATGCACTCGGTTATAGCAATGCAAATCACTAATATAAGCAACTGAATTTGACTAATTTCATACATCGGTCAGCATTTCAAGATTTCAATTCAGCATGGTGCATCAAGTGAATACCTCAACTAACCTCTAATTAGCATTGGCATGTGGGGCTTCATGCAAAACAAATTTAGTCAACACAAATTTAGAAAAACTTCTAGCTTGGGCCCTGTTAAAATAAGCAGTTGGTACCTAAGAAGGAAAACACAATGCATAATACAATTATCCTTTCATAATTACCAAATACAATCAGCATTCAAGGTAAGTCTTCGTCCTTCAGGTACCGGTTCGATCAGCATTGGGCAGATTTCAAAGGGGCAAAGTGAAAGGCAAGTTTTCCTTGCGGCAGCAAGGAGAATGGGGTTAAGAGTAACTGCATGGGCAAGACTCTTTCTCTGCGACAGAGAAAAGGCATCAAAGGGTCATTTAAAATGGGGTCTTGAATCAGGCTTCAAAATGGCATCGAAGAAAATGGCTGACTTCTCTTTGCCCAGTGGGTTTAAGTAAGAAACATTCCAAATTCTTCAGGGTCTTCCATTGGAGGATTCATAGGATGGCTTCCTTTTGACCAATGAATAATGACTTTCTCTTAGTACTCATTTATGCATAAGGTGTCCTTGGAGCCTTGGAACACAAGTTGCAACAAAGTTTGCCAATTATTTCTATATCAGTGTCTTTATTGTCTGCACCTGCAGAAACTGACCTCACTTCAAAGGGGATGAAACTAGCCTAGCATGAAACCTTGAGATAAGTGTATTAGTAATTTCTACTGGAAAAATACAACCTTAAAAGTAAAATACATTTTTGTTAATACAAGTGAAAACCACACAGTTAAATTTGAGACCAGGCAACTAGGCCAAAGCCTCTGCTAAATTTAAGCTAAGCATATAACAGTTTCAACAAGAAAATCATAAAATACATTTGCAATTATGATGGATTACTACATTATTGATTCTTCATGATTAATTAAGCTCATTTATAATAATGGAGAACTACCTCGTAGGCACAATTTCCCATGTACATTAGTTTTCTTTGCTAAAATCACACTACCTTATACGATTTTGGTTACATGATATATGAATATTTGTTAGCCTTTCTTTTTCTGCTTCATCAAGCTCCACCCACCACTGAAATACCCATGAGAAAGAAAATGTGTTAAGACAAATTGCCTCAAAAACCGATTGCAACTCACTTCGCAATCAGTGTTTCTGCCAACCTTTTACTGGCAAAATATCATTTGTGGTATCACAGATCTATAGCCATAAACACGTCCGAACGGCTTTATGATGCAAATGTGTCCTCGGAAAGGTAATTAGCTCCCTGTAAGAGGGCTGCAGGCGCTCATCTCGGGGGTTTGATAAACAGGGCTGTAACAGCATGAACGTTGAGCTATAATTCATACTCATCTGCCAAGAAGTGAAAGGAGAAAATGAAAAACGCTCATCTCCTTCGTCCCCTATTGTGTGAACGCATGCGAAAAAGAATAAAGTGTGTATGCCGGAGGAAATGAAGGAAAGCCAACGTCTTTATGTGGCTGGAAGAGTTGTGTATGCAAAGTCGCCTCAGCTTCAGAACATGACATAGGTTCAAGGTTAAAACCCAATTCTTTTAGACCCCATTAAGAATTGCAGCTCCTAGCCCTTCTCACACATCCCTCCCTTGTTTGGACCTCTGCCGTGCCCCTCGTTACCCCAATGCTTACAGTAACCCTACTCCCTCCCATTCTCAGTCCCCTATCCAAAGAAGGGGGTAGCGAAAGTGGCGTCAAACACAGGTTCTAGAAGGTGAGCCAGGCTCACCTAAGATAGCCCATTTGCTCCCCAAGGCTCATTCAGAGGCAGAAAATCATCTTCTGTTCTTTTTCTTAATGAAAAAAAAACTCACATGGGCCTCCGGACTTGCAATCAAAGGGTAATTGTGCACCCTTAGGGGCTCATTTACAAGCCCCTTGTGCCACCGGAGCATCACTTTTTGCGACGCACCAGTAGCGCTCTGCCCTGCTCCATATTTACAAAGTGGCATCATGTTAACTTTTGGGGCTTAACGTGGCTTTATAAATATGAACCGGTACAATGCAATTTTTGTGGCAAAGGGGAGTGCATTGGGTGTTACTGTGGGTGTACCCACGCAACACCCGCTACTTTTTGACACTGCACCAGATTTACAAGTAAAAGTAAACCTGAGACATTTGAGTGGCGTAACAAGGGATAGTACGTTTATTTCTCCTCCTTTTTTGCTCTTTCTATGAGTGCTGCCTGAGCAAATCACCATTAATGATTGTTTATGTACAGGAAGGTGTTCCTTCCTGATTATAAACAATCACCCCAAAATGCAGGCATCCTTGCATGATGGCGCTGGGGTGGCTGCATTTGCGCTAGGCAGCTAATTTAATGGCAGCATAGGGGAAAACAAAGGGATACATCATATTCTGTTAAATAGTGTGCAGCCCTGTTTGTTAGAAATGACGTAGCTCGGCGCAGCAAAGTTGCTTGGGCACCACAATGCACCATTTCCTAGTAAATGAGGCCCTTCACCTATAAATCGAATGCCTTGGGCTACTTTAAGTGCCTGGTGACAGAGGTGAGGTAATGGTTTGTTATATTTTCTTTCTTCTGTGACGTAATTCCTAATTTATGGCCAGGGCTACTGGAGTTATGAGACTGGAGAAAACCATATTATGCGGCAGGGTTGACTAAATTATGTAGCAGAGAAAGGCAAATTACTTGAGTAACGTAGCATATTTTGTGATATTATTACTTCATTTATTGTTACGTTTTTGCATGTTAGCATAATCTTGGAAAGGTTTACCCCTCATTATTGCCACTTTAATATCAAAATACAGCAATAGATAACTGTTTTACTACTTTTCACTCCTGATTACATCACTCGGTTGATTACTTTTTTTCACTGTTTCAGTATTAGCCACAAAAAGAGCCTCCTATTGGCTGCTGAATGTGGTAAGGAGCGGACAAAGAGAGGAACAACCAGACGTAAAAAAAACGAAACAACGAAACAAACAGGCCTCCCGAATCCTGTTCACTTTCTGGCTCTGCATTTCTTTGTGAGGAGTTACAGGTGCAGGATCAAGATAGACCACAAGCAATCTACTACTAACTAGTATTAACGTAAGAGGCGTAACACAGGACCCTGCAGCTCCTGCCACACAGGGGTGCACCCAACCCTCCAGGAGGCCCTCAACTATTTAAGCGGGCCCCACTGAGCCGAAGGTGTAGGAATATCTGTAAGATATGTGAGACTCCGGGGGGGGGGTTGGGGGATCATTGCATTCTGGAGGGAGGTATCTTTTTGCATTATGCCACTGACTAATTGATGTGAATGTGCCTGTGTACATTTCCAAAAATGTTTCTATATCCCTCCTTCCCTGTTAACCCTCTCATCAGCATTACCTATGGCAAAATTCCCTTTCCTTTGAAGCTAGGTTTGCACTATGTAAATCACATAAATACATCCAAGACAGAATTGAAACAATAGGTGAGGGTTCTATGTCACTAATTAGTTTCACTATTGACCGTCCAAAATATTGCATCCAGATATGGACTACTAACTTATTGTCAAGGTAAGGCTATATAGGAAATTGGAGAATTATTATTACTAAATTATGTCTACTTAACAATATTTTTTCGTAGCCAATATTGTGCATATGATATTTTGGCAGGTTGATAACAAAACCGCAACATACTAGTACAGCAGGGTTGAAGGCATGCCTGTACTTGTTATTTTTGTTTGCAAGCAGATAGAACTCCTTGCAAATAGAAGCAAACATAGCATGTCTCATCTCAATGACCTGTGCAAGACTAAAGCAGACAGGGGTACAGCTATCCTTAGTGCAGCAGGTACATTAATAGTATTGGGTCCCTGTGGCCAGGGGATCCCACTGACCCCCGGTTATAACTGACTTTTACAACCCAACCCAGTGGCAGAGGCTCATTTTCTATATGGGACCAATCACACTGTTTTTGAGAGGAACAAGGCTAAATGTTCCCCTATAAGGATGCAATGCTACAATAAACCTTCTTAATTTAACGAGAAAGAGAAATTTGTTTCCATAACCTTAATAAAGGAAGAACACATGCTGAGAACCTCAGTCATCAGGCAAAGCCTGAAAGCTACTAGATGCCAGGCAAAGCATATCTATATTTCATACAGGGGATATGTTGGACCTGGTCGGGTCACCCCAAACTTTTATTTTGCCTTTTACCCTCAACTTTTTGTGGAATTTATTCTTGTTGGCCTCGGGACTCTGTGCGCGTTCCCTCTGCTAACCAGTGCTAGAGTGCTTGTGCTCACTGCTCTAAACATGTTTTGATTGGCTTACACCTGATTGCCATATTTAATTTTGCTTATAGAGTGGTACAGCATATACCCAGGGTCTAACTTAAATACTACCAGTGGGTCTGCTCATTTGTCTTGGGTCACATGACTCCGAGTAACTGATATTTAGACTTTGTGAAATTCTCCAAGACAGTCAACCAATAAAGGAATTGGGTGTGCTTCAGTGGACCATCTACTGGAAGGGGACGGGCAGAGCTGAGCACAGACCACTTGCAACTGAATACGTTGTGCTCTGCATTCACGCAAAGAACCTAACACCTCCACATTTTCACTGCAGCCAGCTTGAACCAGGACACAGGAGTCAGGAAATGACAGCACTTCAAAGCAACTGTCTAGAAGCTTCTTCCAGTTTGCAGAAGGAGAGCACCAGGGTCTAAAAATAGGGCCTCAGTCACCGAATCTGCAGTACAGTGGACCAGCTAAAGGACTCTCAGAGGACTGACTGTTGCTGTGACCTGCTGTGCACGTCGCAAGACTGCTTTCCTGTGCCTGGAAGGACAGCTTTGCTGCCTGGAGCCTTCCTTGATTGTGCAGAGGCCAGCCCTGCTGTTGAGCCCTGCATCCTCACATGAACACAGGACTACCAGGTACTAGGGCTCCACACTAGCCCTTGGAGCACCAGACTATAAGGGCTAGTGTGCTAGGCTCATGTTCAGAGCCACAGGGACACAAAAGTCTCCCACCATCTTGAAAACACGTTTGGACCCAGCCTAAGTGCGTCCTAAACCCCTAAGTGGTGTCCCACCAGTTCTGGCCCCTTTGTTGTGGTGCTAAAGGTATACAGATGGCCAAAGTCCAAAACTGATAACTTAGAACATTTTTGGTCGAAAACTGCTTTGAGAATGATGAGGAGACCAGGACTAATCTACTCGTATGTTTGCCTGAGGTGCATCGACAGTCGGATTGACTTTGGGGCTTCTTCTGCCATGTTCCTCTCCACAGCAGCAAATCCTTTTCAGGAGGCCTTCTCCAAAGGGAAATCCAACCTCATGACATAGTCTTCCACTACAGCCATTTACCTTGCCCTGCTGGAGATTTTTGACTTCCAAAAAAGAGACTAAATTTGAAAGTAAAAAATGTTAACCATAGCTTTGACTCAAGGCTATCCGATCACGATGCTCCCTCCTCAGAAAACTCATTCAGCATTGCCCCGGTGAACTTTACCTTTTCCTACGTTTTCTCAGAATGACTTCTAAGTCCGATGGTAAGCGATGATAGAGCCTAATCCAATTCTAGTATCCAAACTGTGCTCCATCGCATTCAGCCATTTTTTTCAACTTTGACCCGTCACCTGTCACTTTAAAAAAATCATTACTCCAGTTTTACTGATTGGATTTTTGTAGTTTAGGAGTCAAATAATCTATTAAGATTTACTCAACTTTTCTAAATTGATGTGGTATTTTTTTTATATTGTGTTGTCACTTTATTACTGTTTGCGTACTGCATAAATACTTTCATATTGCCTCTAAGTGAAGCATGACAGCATTTTGTGCCAAGCTACCCCAGGCTTAATCATAGGTTAATTTAATGAGTTTTGGAAGATCACCCAGCAAACTTCTGCAGTTGTTGCTTTACCAGGGTGCACACCCCAGTCAACCAACAACCCAGTTTCTCACGGGATATATCCCCATGTAGCAGTCCCCTTCTGTATAGGCAAACAATGTAAGCCAGTCCTAGTCCTGAACTGACACCCTAATCCAGCTAGGATTCAAAACACAGGCCCACAAAAATGTTGAAAACTGCATGATAATGAAAAACGTACAAGTTTGCGCCAATTATTCGTCAAAAAAACTATGCAAATGAGGCGCTAAAAAAGTATAAATATGAGCCTTTCTATTTTTACAGCAAATGGTATCTTTCATTCTGGCCAGGTTGTGGAGTTTCACCAGCTCTTACTGTAAGATCACTCTGTAGTATGAAAGAAGAAGGGGCCCCTCAAGAAACCGAGTGGACAGGGTCTAATAGACAGAAAGGCTGAAAACATCCGGTAGGCAAGACAATAACAGACTTAAGTTGCACTTAAGTCAGCTGTTTTCTTGCCTAGGTCAGTTTTATAGGTTTTTCAATCACTGTGAAGATCAGTGGCTACTATGGTGTTTTCCACATTTTAGGCAGAACTCCCTAGAAAGCCCTCTTAAAGCACTGGCTGCAACTGTGGCCTGTTTGGCCTACTCACATGTGTCACACTGTATATTACCCACCCCTCACAGCAGAGGATGTCTATGCACACCAACTTCCACAGCAATAGCACCTCAGGTTTACAGGATAATAAATAGTGCACCGGCAAAGGAGGCACAAAATGAGAAAGGTTGCACAAACACATTTAAGAAATTGTCTACACGTTTTTGCATACCTTTGCATGTATTTAGCACAAAAACACAGACCTGTTGGCTTTGCCAAAGCTTGTTGTCTTTGTGTTTAAGATTGCCAGATGTTACCATTTCGGTCTCCAGTTTAGCATGAGATGAGGTAAATTAAGATCAGGATTTTGAAAGGAATGCACAAGTGGTCAGACCAATTAAATTTGAGAGCCTCAGAAATTTGTACTTATTTCTTTGTGAAAATCAGGTCCAAGATAAAGCCTTTATTTTGGTTAGGAACACGCAATCATGTACTATGTTTTTGTCTGAGAGGAATGATTTCAGGAGGGATGTGTGGCTGTCTTTTTAGGGTCGAGCCTGTGTAGCATTGTGCTTGCACATGTGTTTCGCTTGCGAAACGCTTTAGTAGAAAGAAAAGGGCTCGGAGCTCCGTCCATGTTACGTCAGTGTCTTTCATTGGTTCCTGGGCTTGCCTTTCAAAATCTGCTTGCTTTCTTTAGTGGAAGGCATGCATACGTCATGCCTTTTTCCGGTGGTTAGCCCTCCTCAATCGCAGCAACCAAGTACTGAAAACATGCAAGGCTAGCTGTTTCCCGTCAGGTTTGTGGACTACCTTTTATCTTTTTTTCGCAGAGCAATCTCGCTTGGCAGAAGTCCAGCTTTGCATGACATCGTCCCTGTTACATAGTTAATTGCACTTTTGCCAGTTACGTACATAATTGCACTTTTGTCGATAGGTTTTCACTGCGAGTGAACTGTAGCAGCGTTTTTGCATTTTTTTGTACTTTTCTAATTGCATGCCCTCTTCAACTGTCCGTACGGGTGAAGTGATGCAGCACGATCACACTGATTTTTTCAATTTTTAATTATTTTACAGCCAGTCTCTACAGCATTGCTGACAGCCGGTGTCCGAGCCAATAGGTCCCAAAGGCCATTGGCTTTGCCAATACTTCTTTCTTTCTACAGCCTTTCACCAAAATTCTTCTGGCCACAATATATGAGCTATTAAATCCCTTTTAAGACATAATGAACTTTTCTCTTGAGCCAGCATTAAAATCATGAATGCCAACGAATTATTGCATGAAGAAAAGGAAACAGGTCAACAAAGCAATTACTCGTTACACAAAGGAACAAAGTAATTCTGTAATTAAGAAATCCAAATGATACAATGAACTACAGACTGTGTTTGTATTATTAAAAATACAGGGCGTGATGTCACAAATGTGACCATGAAAAGCGTTAATAGCTCGCACAAACAGTACATGTGCCTTTTGGTGCTTCAAGATTCCGTATTTTCTTCGTTTTGCACTCGTTTTCCCACCAACAAGTAGCTGGTGGTAAAAGGAAAAAAAGGAATAAAGTCTCAGTGAGCGGGATTTGCACTTCACTCCTCATCGAAGCTGGTGCAAAAACGAGTGCAAAAACCGAATAAGAATGTTTTCCTGCCACAGTCTAACCGACCCCAGTGTCTTTTAGCCAACTATGAAATGGTGGCCTTTTAATGATGTAAGAATGTCTTTATGCCCTAGTGGTCCAGTGATTAAATAAACCCCTTCTAATTCAATTAATTAGAATTAGAAGTGTGTTTATGTACATGGAATAAAGCATGTTCTCCGGAATCAGTGAAGGGTGATACTGCATGTCACGGTATGAGTTGTGGGTGCTTGGGATTGTAATTGTTTCCTTAGGGGTCCATTTTGTTTTGTGACAAGTTTTCACCCAGACCCTGTGGGGTAATTTTGGGTTACCCTCTGTGGTTGGTAAGATAGTGATTAAATAAACAGCATGAGTGTCTTTCATTAATGTGACTTTCAGTGTGATTAGTCATAAAGGAAAAATATTGATATTGAAGCTTATTTGACATGCGCTCCATTCAAGAAAGACGTGTTTTTTTCATTTCATCCACGTGTAACTTGTTACCCATTCAGCTTCTATCCAACAGCACATTACAAGCCGAGCCGTTTAGGTCTGTATTGACAATACACGTTTGGAAACTACAGTTCCCAGAATGCAAAGCACTGTTGGTTGAAAGCTGGGTTGGAATAAATTAAGCCATTAAACGTGACGTCACGCTTCCCTTTTGTTTATTGAAAATCCAATACCGAGTTAAGCAAGAGTCGCATGAAAATGTTTCTAGCTATCGCGTCTAGAATTTTCAATTCTATTAAGGACATGGAGGCGAGGATTATGCTTCTCTTTCCATGCTTTAATTAACTCAGTAGCCAATAGGAAAGACTTTAGTAAAAAACTACAAGTCCCATGAACCCAGCATAACATAACAGCAACCATGGAGACCAGCCCTATAAAACCTTTGTGACCCAGCGTCTCTTCCTCTTTCTTTGCACATAGACACAGTTAATTCACTGATGCCTAAAAGTCACATAAACAAAATCTCAAGTCCAGAAAGAAACAACAGAACATCCAAACCAGACAAAGAAACAGACAACAAAGTAGAAGAAGCAGGGTCCCAAAGAGGTATCCAGACGATGATATGCAATCACTTGTCCTCTTGACCTAAGGCAAGAAGAAGAAATAAATAGTCATAAACACTGTCTTGAGTGACAATAGCAAAGTTAAATCCCAACAAACTTAATTAACAGATATATATATATTTCTTTTACGCATATATTACAATGTTAAAATCAGTGTGGGAAGAACAAATAATAAAACATATGTAAAAAAAACTTCCAGAAAAACTTTACTAATGAAATTTCAAACAAAGGGAGGGATAATTCTCGCCTCCGTGTCCTTAATAGAATTGAAAATTCAAGACGCGATAGCTAGAATTTTTTTTTTTTTATGTCAGGACCGGAGGCTCTGATTATGCTAGTTCAACTTAGCCTTTACCATTGAAGATACATCCAGATTAGGTTTATAATAAAACCTCTTAAATGTGGAATCAGAAGACCAATCTGCTGCGTTCAATATGCCCTCTAAGCGAGAACCTAAGGCAAAGGACTTCGATGCCAAAGCACCCCTCACAGAATGTGCACCAAATTTGGAAACGTCAATGCCTGCTTCAGATAAAATCCATTTCACCCATCTGGCAAGAGTTGCTGAAGCAACCGGTCGAAATGGCTTTTGAAGAGAACTAAACAATTAACCCGACATATCAGACCGAAATTTGGCCGTACTTACCTCAGTTTCTTGTTATCAGGAAATGCTGGAGAGGATACTACCCTGGTATTGCATTTTGTTCTTCTGGATATGACAAAGGAAACACCTTCCGGAGAAAATCTTCTTCCTGCCAAGACCAGAGCTTGTTTCCTGGAGAGATATTTATTGGAAGGCCAGGAGTCTAAAAACTGTAAAACAATGTTAACATCCCTAAGCTCTGAGTATTTGGGAAAAGGCGGATTCAACATCCTAATGCCTCCTGTCTCCGAAGAAGTGTTAGGACTCTGGGGATCATTACAAAGGGGGGAAAGCATATGCGAGGGAAGGAGTCCAATCCTGGAGGAAAGCGTCTGTCGCTCTCGCTCCTGGATCCGGATGTCAACGGGAAGTATGTCGGGAGCTGTGAGTTCAGATGGGAGGCGAAGAGGTCGATTGAGCACGGACCCCAATTCCGCATGACATCTCTGAAAACACGAGGATGCAATCTCCAATTGCTGGCATCACTCAGATGACAGGAGTGCCAATCCGCTATCACATTTGGTTGACCCGGAAGGTACTCTGCTGCACGGAAATGTGGTTCTGGAGACAATAATGTCAAAATTCCTTTGGCAATCTCCGTCAGTACCTGTGACCGGGTTCCCCCTAATTTGCTCACATATCGAACTGCTGAAACATTGTCCATCCGGAGTCGAATACAACATTTTGGTCTGCCCGCTGTGAAGCTGCGGATAGCAAAGGAACCCTCCAAGAGTTCCAGGCAGTTGATATGGATCGACAGCTCTTCCTGAGACCAACGGCCCCCGGTGGAAAGGTGGCCGCAACGAGCACCCCAACCCCAAAGGCTGGCATCCGCCTCTATGACTAGGTCTGGAGAACACGGAAAGATGGCCCTGACGTTCCAAAGCCTCCATGTGAGTTAACCACCAAGATATCTCGATTCTCGCTTCCTCCGATAGAGGAACTGACTGGGAATAAGACAAACCCTTGTTCAAGTGCAAAAACTTCAGACGTTGGAGGGACCTGTAGTGCAGAGGGCCCAGAAAAATCACTTGAATAGAAGACGCTATCAGTCCCACTAGATGAGCCAGGTATCTCAAGGAGACAGTCATCTTGGAGAATGCTAGTCTTAATTCTCTCTTGATATTCTTTACCTTCACTTGGGGAAGAATCAATTGAGCGGAAGGGGAGTCCACCAAGAAACCTAGGAATTCTATAGATTGAGAAGGAATCAGGATGGATTTTTGGACATTGATAACAAAGCCCAGATCCTGAAGGAGAGCTATCACCCATTCCAGGTGGAGCATTATCATTTGGGGGGACTGGACATGATTATGATGTCGTCTAGATAAATGATCAGACGAACACCTCTGGCTCTCAGGCATTCCACTACCGGTCTCATCAGCTTCGTGAAGCACCAAGGAGCGTACGACAGTCCGAAGGGAAGAACCTTGAATTTGTAAATCTTTTCTTCCCAATGTAATTGAAGGAATCGTCTGTGGGGAGGAAAAATAGGAATGTACAGGTAAGCGTCCTTCAGATCCAAACGGACCATCCAATCTCCTATACGAAGAATGTCTCGAAGAAAGTGGATCCCCTCCATTTTGAAATGTCGGTACAGGATCCACTGATTGAATTCCTTCAAATTGAGAACCAATCTTGAGCCACCTCCTTTTTTGTCTACTAGGAAGATGGGACTCACAAAACCTCTGGGGTGTAAATTTGTTTCTTCTATCGCCTCCTTTGACAGAAGAGCAAGAATTTCTTCGTGAATGAAAATCTGATCGGAGAGGGAAAAATAATTTGTGTTTGGGGGGGCTATCTGATGGGGTGATTGAAAATATTCTATTTTGAATCCGAGAATAGTTTCCAGTACCCAAGGATCGTTTAAGAGTTTTTGCCAATTGTGGTAGAAAAAACGAGTGCGACCCCCTAAAGAAAAAAAATCTCTTCCCAAGGAATAATTTTCACCTGCAGGAGAGGAGTCTTGGATGGCGGCGGCTGCACCTCTGAACCTTCCTCTACGAAAACGGCCTTGGAAGGACCGCCTTGAGGGATAGAAGGTGGTGGACTGATCTTGGTAACCACCTCTACCCCTGTGGCCTTGGAAGCTATCTCCAGTGGAATTCTGAAATCCCGTCCGGCCCGAGAAAAAAGAGGTCAAAGAGCTCTCTTGATAGAACCCTGAGCTTTATCCAATTGGAAAAGGTAGCAATGAACTTAGAAAGTTCTTTTAAGAAAGGTGCCCCGAATAAGAGACCTTGGGCCGCTGGACCCGCTTCTGAAGATGCAAGGTCTGCTAACTTAGGATCCAGTTTTATAAGGATGGAACGGCGTCGCTCATTTGAAATAGTGCAGTTGGTATTACCCAACATGCAAATTGCCCTTTGTGACCAACCAATAAGGGCTTCCGTGTCCACAGGAGAATTGGACTCTTTCGCTTGGTAAGCCAGTTCCAAGATCTTAGTCAAGGGGCCTGACAAGTCCAAGAGTTTGTCTTGACAGGATTTCCAAGCCCTGTCGATTCCTTTCTTAGGATCTTTTGTATACTTCTTGAGGTACCTAATCATAGAAGGATCTACTTCCGGATTCTCCGTTACTTTGTCAGGGAGATCCGGTCTGGGACATTCCGAGCGTAAACTAGCACGCACTTCTTTATCAAAATCTTGCCGAATGTGATCTTTCAACTAGTCTGCTACTTCAGGGGGAGGAATCCAAGCAGTGGATCTGGGATGGATAATCTCCCTCGGTTGAAAAGTAAAAAATGTAGCTTGTTTGGCAGCAGAGGTATGATGGGACTTTGCTTTTCGTTTGTGCGGTTGTGGGTCACCCTTGGACGAGCTTCGAGATGAATTAGCATCAGAGTCCTCTGATAAGTCATCTGAGTGAGGAGCTGTAGGAATACTATAAGGGTGTTCAGTAATTAAAGACGCCGTTAGCTTTTCAAAGGCTTCCGAATGAATGTCTTTGGAGGGTGGAGTAGAAGAACCTTCAATCATGGCCCCCGTGGGGGGAAGCCAGCCATGCTGTTGCGCAAACCGGTAAAGGTGGTGTTTTAAGGGGGTTATAGCCTTGGCTAGTGCATCATTAACTGCCTGGCGCACACCGGCGTCCAGCGCATGCACAAGGTCTTGCTCAAAGGAACTTGCATGAGTTTCCTCAAAATAGTAGCCTTCATCCCCTTCTAGATATTCTTCGTACATGTTGGTCAGTATTAAAAGGACCGTCCAAAAATTGGGTTGCAACACCACTGTAGAAACAAGGTTGAAGGGGGAGAGAGGGAGCTTCTAAATATATAAATAAATATATATATATAAACCCCAATGCAGGTGAAGCAATAATTCAAATGTGGAGGGAGCACCTGCAATAAGCTTTAGGCGTAAGCCTATAAACAATTTTACAACCCTGAAAGAAACTCTGGCAGGGTGTTCAGAGGGAGCTCAGGGCTGAAAGGCGGAAGAGGTCTGAATAGGAGCACTCTAATTTCATGGCCCAGAACACACTGTAAGAAGGGGGCACGTCTGCCAGGGAGAACACGCAAGTCGGCAAGCCCTCAACAAGGAGGAAGAAACGCCGTCCGGCTCACGTGCGCACAGCCCGTAATAGAAATTAAAATAGACTTTGTGGTGCAGTCCCGCTCCCAGAAAGGATCCGGCTCCACAAAAGACAAAGGCGGCAAGCCGCCCGGCGTCTTAATGATGACCGTTCAGGAAATTCAATATTAGAAGAGCGCGCTACATACAAGCGTTAAAATATCAGTATATAAACCAGTAAAACATTGCAATGCGCTAAAAGAGAAAATGACTTAACTGGCTGCAGAGCAGCAAAGAAAGAGAAAGAAACGCTGGGTCACAAAGGATTTATAGGGCGGTCTCTATGATTGCTGTTATGTTATGGTGGGTTCATGGGATTTGTAGTTTTTTACTAAAGTCTTTCCTATTGGCTGCTGAGTTTATTAAAGCATGGAAAGAGAAGCATAATCAGAGCCTCCGGTCCTGACATAGAATCGAACGCGTCTATTCCTGAGCCCCTCTCTCAACACTGTATGCTGCTCCCAGAAGTTGAGCACAGGCGCTGTAAAATCACAGGCAGTGATCGAAATTAGTCAGCTTTTAATTAACGGGATGAGGCAACAAGGCGATCGATAGAGCCACCCGGTGACTCGGGGGCCACATCTAATGATTTATTGCGGCCTGCAGTAGGCTGAGTTTATATAAATGTTTACTGAGTCTTATCTAGGTTCTGGGGCCACTGGGAGAGACTTTATGGTTCAGGGGAAATTATTTGTGTAAACATTGGCGTTGTTACTATATGCAAATGCTGCATGTCTTTATTAATGATTGTTTCGAATATGTTTTTTGTGGAAAAATGCGAGCCCACTTGTCACGGCAAATATACATTTTGTAAAGATTGAGCGGAGAGCCATGCGGGCTCTCCGTACCTAAACTAACATGCTCGGCGTGTCCGGGAGGGGCACGCAGTACGAGCCTATAAATAAAGAAGGAACTGCGGTGACGCAGTTCCGAGTGTGGCAGTAACGCAAAAGGGTCTACGCGTGGTTCTTGAAAGTCGCGCTGCGCCACACCTCTACAATGGCGACGAGCGGGATATGAAGCATCGCGTTATGTGTAAACAAACATAATATGATGGTAGAGTTGAAAAGACGTACCCGAAGCGTGGTGTAGTGTTGGCCGCTGAAAAAAAGAAAGGAAGACCACGCGGTGTGGTGTCGACCGCTGGGAGGAGGCGAAGGCCACGAGTGGAGCCCGATCGCCTCGTGTGGGGCCGTGCGTCGGCGAAGGTGGTGTAGCTCAGCTTCCCGATCGGGGAAGCCCAAGACGGTGAGCCCTGCCCCGCCCCCGGACGAAGATTGACACGTGGAGCAGATCGCTCCGTGAAGCGCCCTGCCTTCGGGCGTGTCCTTGCTGCCTTTGGAGCAGCTGAAATTGACGCGCTGCAGTGCACGCGCGTGCTCTCCTTGCAGAGCGCTCTGTTTATGAGCGTCTCTGTGTCAGAGAAGCCAGAAACTGACGCGCGTTTTCCCCCGAGGCAGGGAAGCCCTCGGTAAAGAAGGGGAAGGCGTGCAGTGAAAAAAAAAAAAAAACACAGCACAGCAACGGAAATAAGAAAGAGGGGGTGTGACTGGCAGGTGGTCCCCTCCAAAGAGAATCAAAAATAAAAATAATAAGAAGACATTTTTTTTTTCTGACCAAGAGTAAAAAAAAAAATAAAGGATAAGAAGAAAAAAAAAGGGATCATCATTAACGATTATAGAGCACTGGGGTGAGAGTGTGTGACGATGAGTGCCCCACAGCAAGACAATGCTGATAATGCCAATCCTCCTCAACCACCAGGGAATCCCCAACTCCCAGCACAGCTAAACAATAGTATTCACTCCTCAATTACTTCATTACCACCGTTTAGCCAACTGATTGACCCAGCCACAGCTGCGCCAAGGTGGCGTTTGTGGATAAATCGCCTAGAAAACTATTTTTGTGCCACTCGAGAGACAGATGGAGCCGTGCGGAGGTCTGTAATGCTGCTGATGGGTGGAGATGAGCTACAGGAGCTTTTTGATTCTCTCCCTGATACAGGGGACAAAGCTGATTTTGACGCAGCAGTGACCGCATTGAATAGGCATTTTGATCCTCAACTTAATTCAGATTACGAACGTTTTAAACTGAGACAAGCGCAACAGACCGAGGTCGAGTCTATGGACATGTTTTACGCCAGGTTGAGAAAACTGGTGAGCTCGTGCACAGGACTCAACCAACAAGAAGAGATCCGAGCACAGATTATTCAGGGATGTAGGTCTAATGCTTTAAGAAAGCTTATTCTTCGGCAACAGGGCATGTCCCTTGATGATATTCTGATTCTGGCAAGGTCACATGAACTATCAGCAGTGCGAGCAGATGCTATGGCGGTAGTGAGAGGTCAGTCGTTAGCCGCTGCGTCATCGACTCGTGTAGTTCAAGTCAAGGAGGAACAAGTGGATGCTGTCCAAACACGTCAAGCAACACCCCGTAGGCTGAACCCTGCTAAAGCCAGTGATAGAGCCTGTGGAAGCTGTGGCTATGAGCATCGACCAAACGCAGGGTGCCCGGCAAAAGGGCAATCATGTAACCGCTGTGGTAAGCCAAACCATTTTGCTAAAGTGTGCAGGTCCAGGAGGACCAAGCCAGGAGAACAGAAAGGAAGAGACTCAAATGTCAGAGCTGTGACCAAGAGTGTGGAGGAAATAAGGGATCATGTGGCAGCGAGTGGTCCGGCCTTTGAGGAAGATGAAGAAGAGGACATTTTTGTAATATCTTTTACGGGGGGGAAGCCAGGAAGAAAGAGACCGCCTCCAATGAGTGATGTTCACGTTAATGGCACGCTGGTTTCTGTACTCATTGACACCGGAGCGTCTGTCAATGTCATGGATGAAACCCTTTTCAAAAAATTAGCACCTGCCCCGCCACTTGCCTTGACAGCTACCAAAATATATAATTATGGAGGGTGAGATCCCCTTCCCCTCAAAGGAACTGTGGAGGTAGCTGTAAGCAGTGGAAATAGATCAACGGAGGCCAAATTCTATGTCGTGGCCGGGGATCGCGGCACTTTGTTAGGATGTCATACGGCTGAAGAGTTAGAGCTAGTGTTCTTTGCGCGTCAAATATATGACACTCAAGTAGAACGTCTTCTCCATGACTTCCCGCAGCTATTCAAGGGACTAGGACGTCTGAAAGGGAAACGCATCAAGTTGCACATAGACCACAACGTGGTTCCTGTGGCTTTACGACATCGTCGCGTGCCATTTCATCTACGGCCGGCTGTTGAAAAGGAGTTGCAGTTGTTGGAAGAACAAGGAGTCATTAAAAAAGTAGATGGGCCTACGCCGTGGGTGTCACCGTTGGTGATCGCACCGAAACCTAAACAGCCGGGAGCGATTCGTCTCTGTGTGGACATGCGCCTGCCAAATAAGGCTATCCGGAGAGAGAGGCATATAACCCCCACTATGGATGACATCATTGCGGATCTGAATGGGGCCCAGTGGTTTTCAAAATTGGATCTCAATGCGGGGTATCATCAGTTAGAGCTGGACCCTGAAAGCAGGAACATTACTACATTCTCGACACATGTGGGGCTAAGAAGGTATAAGAGACTAAGGGCCTCATTATGACCCTGGCGGGCGGCGGAGGCCGCCCGCCAGGATGCCGCCCTCCATAATACCGCTCCGCGGTCAGAAGACCGCGGAGGGTATTATGAGTTTTTCCCTGGGCTGGCGGGCGGTCTCCAAAAGACCGCCCGCCAGCCCAGGGAAAAACTCCCTTCCCACGAGGATGCCGGCTCGTAATCGAGCCGGCGGAGTGGGAAGGTGCGACGGGTGCTACTGCACCCGTCGCGTATTTCACTGTCTGCTATGCAGACAGTGAAATACTAGCGGGCCCTCTTACGGGGGCCCCTGCAGTGCCCATGCCATTGGCATGGGCACTGCAGGGGCCCCCAGGGGCCCCATGACAATCCTTACCGCCATCCTGTTCCTGGCGGGCGAGCCGCCAGGAACAGGATGGCGGTAAGGATTGTCAGAATCCCCTCGGCGGCGCAGCGAGCTGCGCCGCCTTGGAGGATTCTTAGGGGCAGTGGAAAACCGGCGGGAGACTGCCGGTTTTCCCGTTCTGACCGCAGCCAAAGCGCCGCGGTCAGAATGACTAAGGGAGCACCGCCGGCCTGTCGGCGGTGCTCCCGCCCCCGTTGGCCCTGGCGGGTCTCTACCGCCAGGGTCATAATGAGGCCCTAAGTTTTGGAGTGTCGTCAGCTGCCGAAGTATTTCAGAATGCGATCCGAGAAACGTTGTCCGGGTTACCGGGTGTAATCAACTTGAGTGATGATATCTTGATATTCTCTAAGACCAGAGAAGAGCATCATCGTCATCTAAGGGCAACGCTGAAAAGGTTGACTGAAGCAGGGCTAACACTTCACAAGAAAAAGTGTGCCTTCTATCAGAACTCGGTAGAGTTTTTCATATATGTGTTTTCAAAAGATGGTCTGCAAGTGGACCCACGGAAGGCTGAAGCAATCCGTCAAGCCCCGGTTCCGCAAAATCCAATGGAAGTTCGTAGTTTTCTAGGGATGGCCACATATTGTGGAAGGTTTATACCACAGCTTACCACCATGTCTGAACCTCTTCGAAGACTCACCAAAGGGCAACACCGTTGGGACTGGACTCCGGACGCACAACAGGCGTTTATGGATATTAAAAATGCGTTGCTCGATAAAGCGACTATGGCCTATTTCAACCCTGGTAGGAAAACTGAAGTGGTGGTGGATGCGAGCCCCGTCGGGCTGGGAGCCATCCTCTTACAAGAACAGAGGCATCAAGAGTGGATCCCTGTTGCATACGCCAGTCGGGCATTGTCGGCGGTTGAAACCCGGTATGCGCAGATCGAGCGTGAAGCTTTAGCTATCCGATGGGCGTGCCGTCATTTCCACCTGTATTTGTATGGGCACGAGTTTCAAGTAGTGACTGACCACAAGCCTCTGGTCCCTTTGTTTGCGGGTAGCCCACGTCTTGCACCTCCGAGAATTGAACGATGGACTGTTCTACTTCAAACTTATAGGTTCACAGTGGTATATCGGCCTGGCGCAAATAATCCTGCCGATTATCTGTCTCGACACCCGTCTCCGAAGGTGTTTGATGCTCATCAAGAACAAGATGAAGAAAATACTGAAGTTTTTGTCAGCATGGTTGTGCAGTCGGCATGCCCTAATGCTCTTCTCGTAGCTGACATTATGAACGCTACCCAGGAAGATGCGATGTTGATTTGTGTCAAAGAAGCGTTAAGTCACAAAAAGTGGAAATATTTTCTAGAGAAGACCCACATGTCCTGTCCGGATCAAAAAATGGCTATGCAGAGTCTCTGGAAGGTGCGTGATGAGCTGTCTACCGATAATGATGGGTTGGTTCTGAGGGGAAGGCGAATCGTGATTCCACAATGTCTCTGGTCGAGAGTGATCGAGTTGGCTCATCAAGGGCACCAAGGGGCTGCTAAAACCAAAGCGAGATTACGTGCCAAAGTCTGGTTCCCGGGTATGGATACTCAGGTTGATGAAATGGTGGGGAGATGTCATTCCTGTATCATTACGTCCATAGAACCTCCGAGTTGCCCAGTGGTAACTGAACCAGCCACTCTGAAACCCTTGGCTAAAGTGAGCATGGACTTTGGGAGTTTCCCAGATGGGAGATTGACTGCCGTTTTTATTGATTCATATACCAAATTCCCAGTAGTGGAGGTGGTAGCGTCAACGGCGTTTGAAAATGTACGGCCAGTTCTACAAAAGACGTTTGCCTTGTTCGGTTTACCTGACGAAATTCGAACTGATAATGGTCCTCCTTTCCAAGGGCAAGAGTTTAGGTCATACCTTGATGGTCTAGCCATTCGTCATCGTAAGATAATGCCTTACTGGCCTCAGGCAAATGGGGACGTGGAAAGGTTCATGCGAACTCTGAACAGGGCTCTAAGGATTGGAGTGGAACAAAAAGAAAACAGTGAACAATGTCTATATCAATTTTTGAGTGCTTACCGTCAAACACCTCACAGCACCACTGGTTGTGCTCCCTCCTCTTTGATGTTTAAAGTATCTCCACGTGACTGTATTCCCTCAGGTCCCAAATGGAAACCTCCTGTATTAGATGTAAAAGTCACTCAAAACTGGCGAGAAGCTACTAATCAGCGGGCGAGTGTCCAACGGCGAGCTAAGTATCGAGGGTTTCAAGAAGGAGATCGAGTGGTAGTGAGATGTCGGCGAGGAGGAGGAAAGTTTAGAACGCCGTTTGAGCCCGATGTGTGGGAAATAATTGGCATTAAGGGATCCATGATAACTGCTGCCAAAGGGAGACAAAGAGTGACACAGAATGTATCACATTTTAGAAGGGCTGGTCTAAGAGAGTCGACCAGTGAAGAAGGAGAAATAGAAGACATCACCTGTGGTTCACCACTATTAGCTGAGGAAAGGAAGGGTGTTGCTGAGCCAACAATGATCGAGCAAACCCGGCCTAGTTGTGTTCTTGAACATGGAAGTGGTAGAACTAGAAGTGCGAGATATGACCTACGCCCGAATCCTGTGCCGAGTAGTCAGCTGAAAGACTTTGTTTGTTGAATTGATTCCTTGGAAAATAAGTGTTGGTGTCGTCTGCGAGTGCAAGCACACTGTGGGAAGAACGATGTGGACAGTGTGAAACGACTTCTATCCGTCTAAAGCGGACTCTGGGAGCGACACGAGGATTCAGGGGGTCAAGAAACAAGTTTGGAGTGTTTCCTTCAGTTATTTGTTATTTGGGATATTTCTTTCAATTTCATTCTTGAAACTGTTCGTGTGATAATGTTTTCATTGATTGCTTAAGCTTATTTTGTTAACCCCTGTCCATGTGGAGTAAAACATGGGGGGGAAGTAAAGATTGAGCGGAGAGCCATGCGGGCTCTCCGTACCTAAACTAATGTGCTCGGCGTGTCCGGGAGGGGCACGCAGTACGAGCCTATAAATAAAGAAGGAACTGCGGTGACGCAGTTCCGAGTGTGGCAGTAACGCAAAAGGGTCTACGCGTGGTTCTTGAAAGTCGCGCTGCGCCACACCTCTACACATTTTACATTCCCTGCGGCAAGCACGGATTTCACATTGTAGCGCAGAGGGTTATCGTGCTGGCTGCAAAGAACCCGTACTACTGTAGACCACAGACCTATATCTTATGTGGACAACTTAGTGGATCACTGCTGTTGTCACAGCTGTTTTTGTTGCCACAGATCACAAGATACAACTCACAATATAGAGCATTGACTGTTATGAACTGTTACCAAAGCGCTGGATGCAGGCTGAGTTACATAGGTTAGGATGTTGTGTGTTTCTCCCAGTCTTAAATACTCCATTCCCAATATTGCTAAAAGAGTTCGTTTGGACGGCTATAAATTCTTGGTGGTAAAGCCAGCCTTTACCAGCGCTTTAAAACAAATGAAATGTTTCTGAGAGAGGGGCTATGAAGAGATGAGGGGCACTTATGCCAGTTGGTAGTGAGGGAAACCAAGGAGAATGTCATGGGGGTGCAAAAATGATTGTCGCCCAGGGCGCCACTAAAGCAGCCCTGGTCGGGTCACCATCTGCCCTTCAACCACTGAACCTGACTACAGGATTCCAAGAATGTGCAGATTCCCATGGTCTAGCCGAGCTCCAACGCTTTACAACGTTGAAGCAATATCAATGTTGTCCTTTTCACACATTCTTTTAAAATGTTTCCTCGCAGTTTGATTAGAAGTACTTTTATTGGCAATCAAAGATTGAAAAGAGGGTTCACCCTTCTCTTTTGCAAATTTTACTTCCATCTCTGCAACAGGCGCTCAACACATTGAGCTATTTAGGTGGACTAGCCTCGTCTTCCCCCCTCGTTTCCACGCTTTTATAGTTTTTCCTCCATCGCATTGTCTTTGTGAATCCACATATCTAACTCTTAATTATTTTCCTCCTTGTGAGTTGTATTCTCCTTGTATTTGTATTAACTTCTCACTGGTTCAATTTATTTCTCTCATAATTTTAAACTTTTAATTTCTCGTTTTTTTCATTTATCTAATTTTCTATCATTTGTTCATTCTTTGTCAATAAATGTCTGGTTAGGACTTTACAACGATAATAGCTCTAGGTCGAGCACATGCGAGACCCACCGCATTACAAATGCTTATTTGCCAGTAATGACTGAAATGTCTAATGGAAACCAGATCACAAGGGGAGGTGAGTTGATCAGTATTATGTTGCACTTATTTCAGTTATTGTCTTGCCTAGGCCATTTTTATAGTATTTTCCATTGAGATATTTTTGCAATCAGAGGAGTGGTACAGGATAGTCAGCCTCAGTGGTTTACATGTCATTTGTGTAATTTTCCAGAGTGATGTAGTGTAACTAGTAGGAGTTGAATGTGTTAATCAGTTTGTATTTAGGGGATGCTGTGTGCATAAATCGCATTCCTCACATGGATTTATTATTGTATTATTGTAGAGGATGGTATGTCTTAGTGGTGTTGATAGTGATATGTATGATAAGCACTACGATAGTTTAAGTACGTGCAGACGTATTTTGCATGTGGATTAGGGCAGAAATGGGAGTTGCATTACAGACCACACCCATACAGTTTCTGTGGGCATATTTAATGTGGTGCTTAGAAGACGGATCAGAGTAGCGATAGGAAGTGATTCTTCTGAGATTTCTTTGGCAGATTGACTGTTGAGAATATCTGGTAAAAGGGTGTATTGTTGGATCTCTGATCACAGAGTAAACAGGTGTATGTGATGCTTTAAAGGTAATGTGTAGGAAGGAATGCTATGAAGCATGATAGGGCTCTTTAGGAGTAGGTGTGTCAAGATGGCATTGTGCGATTAGAAAAGCAGTTCTTAGGAGTAGAGAGCATATGGGAGGGAGATGGAAAGTGTGGCTTGTAGATTTTGTATCATCTCATGTAGGTAATCAGTTTCATGTCAAGCTGTTCACTCTTAGGAGCAGATAATAATTGGGTGCTCTGACATGTAAGTGGCTACAATGAAGTATGAGGTGCATAATCATGCTTCTCTGGTAAAGTATGCCTTGTGGTGGGGTCCTTCTCTGGGTAATCAGTTTGTGTTCTGTTTTTGGTGTGACTGGACTAAAGCAGTATTCTGAGTAGTGGAAGAATGTTGTGTCTAGGGGCATTGGTGACTACCAGGATGGGTGTGGGTTTGGTCCTTAGGGGTGTTTTGATCTGTATCAGTATGGAGTACCTTAGATCCGGGTTATGGTCCAAACTACCTTAATTTATGTTGGCATGAAGCTATCTAGTTTTTTCCATGAGGAGCATTTGGGTGATAATGGTGAGCTAGTGGTGTTGAAGGATGTGAAGATGTAAAGCATTGTAACAGGGTTAATATCCCTAGCTATGGTCAAAGGTTTTAGGGCATTCAGGGTATCAAATAATATGGTAAATATGTGGAGGTTCATATCCGAGAACTGATTTATGAATATCTCGTTTTCCTAAACGGTGATGTATAACCCATATTCTATTTATGTTAGCCTGAGACAATAAGGCCCTTATTTATATTTTTTAGCACCACATTTGCATCATTTTTTGATTGGTTCGATGAGTGCACTGGAGGGGGCACAGGCAAGACTGATTTGTATATGAGGTTGCTTGTTGCCACCACCACAGTGGACAATGGTTATCAATTTGTACTGGGCTGCCGCTTCAAGCCAAGGCTACAGTTGATTCCTATCTGAAAAAATAGGTGTATTCCCAAGTCACCCTACGCACATCTCGGTCGAGAGATAAATAAAAAAATATAAAGTGGGATGTGCCAGGGACTAATCTATAAATGGAATTGTATTGCAGTGAAACCTAAATTAATCACTGGAAAACCAGAATAAATGGCTATGCACAACTATTTTGGCTATACATAACCCCTTCACTGCCAGACCTTTTCCCCCTCCTGTGCCGAGCCTTTTTTTGGCTATTTGGGGCAGTTCGTGCTTAGGCACTCATAACTTTTTGTTCACATAAGCTACCCACGCCAAATTTTCGTCCTTTTTTTCCAACATCCTAGGGATTCTAGAGGTACCCAGACTTTGTGGGTACCCCTGAAGGAGACCAAGAACGTAGCCATACTACAGTGAAAATTTTTATTTTTTTAAAAAACATGGGGAAAAAAGGCTGCAGAAGGCAGCTTGTGGTTTTTTCCCCTGAAAATGGCATAAACAAAGGGTTTGTGGTGGCAAGATCACCATCTTCCCAGCTTTCAGGAACAGGCAGACTTGAATTGGAAAACCCAATTTTTCAATATAACTTTGACATTTTACTGGGACAGAACCCATTTTTACTATTTTTTCCTTCCAGTTAGTGACCAAGATGGGTGAGAAACCAACGCTGGATCCCAGAAAGCTAAACATTTCTGAAAAGTAGACAGAATTCTGAATTCAGCAAGGGGTTGTTCTGCTTTCCTGCTCTTATCTCATAACTGAGCTTACAGAACCTCTCTGGAATGCACTTCTGAGTTTAAAGAAGACATTTATTGTTATTATTATTTCACCACAAGGTTCCTGAGAGATGAAATTAGTAGACTGGAAGCACACGTTCAAAAGTAGTTGCAGCAATGAAAGCAAAATATATCAAAGTACTTCTCAGTTGCAATGTACACAGCAAATACATGTGATTATATTATAGCATAACTTCAAAGCAAAACTTAAAAGTCAAAATTCATCACTGTAGAGCAAGGCTGTAGGGCCTATATTCAGCTTCATCTTTCTGGGGCTTCAAGTTGATGACTCCGTTCAACTGCAAGAAAGAGATTTTCTACCCAAACGGGAGACAAGCAACTGACGTCTCCTGTCTGAAGTCAAGCAGATTCAATCTAACTCTGCCATTGCCCAGAGCCATCATTCCAAAAATGTGCCCCCTCCTCTCAGACTCGGGAAAACTAAGCAAGCCTTTGGAGACTGGCCAGATCTCCTAGACCACTCCTCTTCCCAAGGCTGAGCAGAAAGTAAAACACCAAATGTACTCTCTCTTATCAGCTATAGTCTGGTGTGAAAAACACAGCTTGGTCTATCGTGTGGGAAAACACAGCTTGGAAAAACACAGCTCATCTGCAATGTCTCAACTGCAAGCTCTAACTCCACGTTACAGCCAATAGGCAGCTAACCTAAATACCAAATGTAATGTCTAATGTCATGTCAAAGCCAATAGGCAGCTAAACTGAATACAGAATGTAATGGCTAATGCCATGTCAAAGCCAATAGGCAGCTAAACTGAATACAGAATGTAATGTCGAATGTTGTTTCATATGAAAAAACACAGACAGTTAACTGGTAAGGTTGCTTAGTTCCAGTGGAAGAATGTAATCAAACAAGTTGATCTAGAACTGAAGGCGCCAGTTGCGCAAAATGGATCTATGGGGTCTGTACTTTAATCAATCAGGTTCAGGTTGGGGGTTCGGTCCCTCCCCCGACCCCACACGCACACACCCGAAGGGAGACCACACAGCACACTCATGGTCAGTGGCGAAACGTGGTAGGATCTGCAAAAGAAAAAAGTATGACTTTTCTTGCAAATAACATTTGTCATCTGAAATGTGCCCCTTCCTCTTCCTTTCCCTGTTTTATAATCAGCAGGACGTTTTTGGGGCCCTTTGTTATGATTTCTGTAGGGTTTTTATCTGCTGCACCACAGCTTCCCTTTCCTTGCATTGTCAGAAGGGCTGGGGCAGACTCCTTCTTTACCAAACCTCCATTCTCTGCACTTTTGACAAGTTGGGCCATTCTGTCACCAATTTGTTTGAAGGAATCAGATGCTTTCCTAGTTATCAGCATAATTTTGATTTCTCCTTGGTAATCTGCAGCAATAACTCCCCCTAAAACCTGATCAATTTGCCATATCTGTCCTGGTGACCCTCCTCTCCCCAACTGCTCTGGGACTGTTTGTGGGACAGATAGCTCTTGTCCGTGCTGCACAGTTTTTATCAAATCTAGGGGAATGTGCATCTCTCTCATCTCTGCCCACCTGTAAGTGGCTTTTTCTCCCATATGTCCACATTTCTGGTGCACCCACTTAGCCATCCCCACTAAGTCAGAATTCTGGGTGGACACTTCAGACTCTGAATTTTTCTCTTTAACATCTGCAACGGAATTGAACCAGTTATGTACAAGCCATGTGGAAAACCAAACAGCTAAACCATTGGCAGTGAACCAGGAATCAGTGTAAAAATTACACATCTCAAGCAGCTCTTGCTTTAAAGTCTGACACACATTGTACAAATCTGAATCAATAGTCAGACAAACATGCTTTTTATCCTCAGGGGACACAAATTCAAATGGTGCACTCAATTTCACTGGTGACTCTTTTACCTGTGGTACTCCCTGCACCCTCTCCTCATTCTGAAAAGGGGCTTGTGACACCTGTTCATGTAGGGCTGCAGTGACTCTAGCCCTGTCTTGCATGTACCAGATCCAGTGTATGATATTAGCCTCCTGTGCCTGCCTATACTGTTAGAGTTAGGTGAACTCATCACCCACTGATAACAAGTCAAAAGCTTACTCCAAAGTTCCAGGGGCACTCTTGTCCTCCCCTGTTCCTGATTTACATGTAAATCAGTGTTTCCCTCTTGCACTGCGCAGAAACCTAAAGTCTGAATTATTTCATTTGCCAAATCAAAAGCGCGCAGCTGCTCAGGTTTTTTCCTAATTACTTTGTACCAAAGTGTTAGGATTTCACTCAAATGAGGGCTATACTGTTTCCAAAAATCAAACAAGCTCATGAAACTCGGTGTCTCTTGCTTAGTGCAAATAGTAAGAAACTCTAAAATCTTTTGTTTTACTTGTGCCAGTAACTGCACATTTTGCGACGGTACTTCTGCCTTTTCCAAATTAATTTTACTGTAAATAACAGTAAATTCTGTCAATAACATTCTGAGCTCTGTTCTCAGTGTTATCTGTTAAGGAATGCTCTTCAACTGCCAAAAACTGTGGGGTGTTTTGCTCACACTGATGCTCAGACAGGCCCACAGCTGTTTTAACCCCATCATTACTGGAATGGGAAAAGCCAGATTCTTCTAAAACAGCAGTTTTATAGATTTCAGCATTATCTTGCATTAATGTGTTCTGGCTAATTTGCTCACATAAATTCTTATTTTCATGTTCTACCTGCCTGCATCTCTCCTGCATTTTTCTGAAAGCAGATAAAAGTATCCAAACCCTTCTGTCAAGAGCAAAAGGAACATCATTTCTTTCAAAAGGCACATTTTCAAAATATGCTTTTTCACAGCACTCATCCCAAGACTCACACAGTCCTGATAAACAAGAAAACATGTTTCTCACAGCACCATAAGGCAGTTTAACTTCACATGCATTTTCAAACATGGTCTGCCGTGCTTCTTTAATTCTCTAAACAACAAAAAACAATTACACTTTTAAATCGTGCACTTCGAAACCTCCAATTCCGACTCTGAAAACTGACGACTACGCCAAAATGTTCTGCTTTCCTGCTCTTATCTCATAACCAAGCTTACAGAACCTCTCTCGAATGCACTTCTGAGTTTAAAGAAGACATTTATTGTTATTATTACTTCACCACGAGGTTCCTGAGAGACGAAATTAGTAGACTGGAAGCACACGTTCAAAAGTAGTTGCAGCAATGAAAGCAAAATATATCAAAGTACTTCTCAGTTGCAATGTACACAGCAAATACATGTGATTATATTATAGCATAACTTCAAAGCAAAGCATAAAAGTCAAAATTCATCACCGTAGGGCAAGGCTGTAGGGTCTATATTCAGCTTCATCTTTCTGGGGCTTCAAGTTGAGGACTCTGTTCAACTGCAAGAAAGAGATTTTCTACCCAAACGGGAGAAAGGCAACTGACGTCTCCGTTCTTGTCTGAAGTCAAGCAGATTCAATATAACTAAATTTGCCGTTGCCCAGAGCCATCATTCCAAAAACGTGCCCCCTCCTCTCAGACTCGGGAAAACTAAGCAAGCCTTTGGAGACTGGCCAGAACTCCTGAAACGCTCCTCTTACCAAGGCTGAGCAGAAAGGAAAACACCAAATGTACTCTCTCTTATCACCTATAGTCTGGTATGAAAAACACAGCTTGGTCTATCATGTGGAAAAACACAACTTGGAAAAACACAGCTCATCTGCAATGTCTCAACTACAAGGTCTAACTCCACGTTAAAGCCAATAGGCAGCTAACCTAAATACCAAATGTAATGTCATGTCAAAGCCAATAGGCTGCTGAACTGAATACAGAATGTAATGGCTAATGCCATGTCAAAGCCAATAGGCAGCTAAACTGAATACAGAATGTAATGTCTAATGCCATGTCAAAGTCAATAGGCAGCTGACCTGAATACAGAATGTAATGGCTAATGCCATGCCAAGCCAATAGGCAGCTAAACTGAATAAAACATGTAATGTGCTACTGGTGAACATTGAGCAACTAATATGCGCAGTGGTGAAACACAAAGTCGTTGGTCAAACACAACTAATAGCATCACAGGGGTCATTTGTGTAGATCCTACAAGTGTTTCCTACAGAAAATAACAGCTGAAATAAAAAAATAGTGACATTGAGGTGAAAAAACAGCCATTTTTCTCCACGTTTTACTCTGTAACTTTTTCCTGCGATGTCAGATTTTTTAAAGCAATATACCGTTACGTCAGCTGGACTCTTCTGGTTGCGGGGATATATAGGGCTTGTAGGTTCATCAAGAACTCTAGGTACCCAGAGCCAATAAATGAGCTGCACCTTGCAATGGGTTTTTATTCTATACCGGGTATACAGCAATTCATTTGCTGAAATATAAAAAAGTGAAAAATAGGTATCAAGAAAATCTTTGTATTTCCAAATTGGCCACAAGATAAGGTGTTGAGAAGCAGTGGTTATTTGCACATCTCTGAATTCTGGGGTGCCCATACTAGCATGTGAATTACAGGGCATTTCTCAAATAGACGTCTTTTTTACACACTGCCTTACATTTGGAAGGAAAAAATTTAGAGAAAGACAAGGGGCAATAACACTTGTTTTGCTATTCTGTGTTTCCCCAAGTCTCCCGATAAAAATGGTACCTCACTTGTGTGGGTAGGCCTAGCACCCACGAAAGGAAATGGCTCAAAACACAACGTGGACACATCACATTTTTTCACAGAAAACAGAGGTGTTTTTTGCAAAGTGCCTACCTGTGGATTTTGGCCTTTAGCTCAGTCGGCACCTGGGGAAACCTAGCAAACCAGCACATTTATGAAAACTAGACACCTAGGGGAATCAAAGATGGGGTGACTTGTGGGGCTCTGACCAGGTTCTGTTACCCAGAATCCTTTGCAAACCTCAAAATTT
Organism: Pleurodeles waltl; assembly: GCF_031143425.1. NCBI lineage: Eukaryota > Metazoa > Chordata > Amphibia > Caudata > Salamandridae > Pleurodeles > Pleurodeles waltl. The sequence goes on along the minus strand of NC_090450.1, from coordinate 223,741,059 downwards.
GACCAAAAAACACTTTTTCCTCTCATTTCGGTGACAGAAAGTTCTGGAATCTGAGAGGAGCCACAAATTTCCTTCCACCCAGCGTTCCCCCAAGTCTCCCGATAAAAATGGTACCTCACTTGTGTGGGTAGGCCTAGCGCCCAGGAAAGGAAATGGCCCAAAACACAACGTGGACACATCACATTTTTTCACAGAAAACAGAGGCGTTTTTTACAAAGTGCCTACCTGTGGATTTTGGCCTCTAGCTCAGCCGGCACATGGGGAAACATAGCAAACCAGCGCATTTTTGAAAACTAGACACATAGGGAAATCAAAGATGGGGTGACTTGTGGGGCTCTGACCAGGTTCTGTTACCCAGAATCCTTTGCAAACCTCAAAATTTGACAAAAAAATCCTTTTCCTCTAATTTCGGTGACAGAAAGTTCTTGAATCTGAGAGGAGCCACAGATTTCCTTCCACCCAGCATTCCCCCAAGTTTCCTGATAAAAATGGTACCTCACTTGTGTGGGTAGGCCTAGCGCCCATGAAAGGAAATGGCCCAAAACACAACGTGGACACATCACAATTTTTCACAGAAAACAGAGGTGTTTTTTACAAAGTGCCTACCTGTGGATTTTGGCCTCTAGCTCAGCCGGCACCTGGGGAAACCTAGCAAACCAGTGCATTTTTTAGAACAAGACACCTAGGGGAATCCAAGATGGGGTGACTTGTGGGGATCTGACCAGGGTCTGTTACAGAGAATTCTTTGCAAACCTCAAAATTTGACCAAAAAAACACTTTTTCCTCTCATTTCGGTGACAGAAAGTTCTGGAATCTGAGAGGAGCCACAAATTTCCTTCCACCCAGCATTCCCCCAAGTCTCCCGATAAAAATGGTACCTCACTTGCGTGGGTAGGCCTAGCGCCCATGACAGGAAATGCCCCAAAACAATATCTGGACACATCAAAATTATCAAATACAAAACTACCTGTTTTTGCAGGGGGTCACCTGCGTTTTTGGTCCTTGGCTCAGCAGCCTTCTAGGGAAACCTACCAAACCCAGACATTTCTGAAAACTAGACACCCGAGGGAGTCCAGTGAGGTGTGACTTGCGTGGATCCGCCAATGTTTTCTTACCCAGAATCCTCAGCAAACCTCAAATTTAGCTAAAAAATCACATTTTTCCCACATTTCTGTGTGGGATCACTGCACTGGGACACATTTCATACCACCCAAAGTTCCCCTCAGTCTCCCGGTAAAAATTATATCTCATTTGAGTAGGTGGGTCAAGTACTTGTGAAAGGGAAGAGCCAAAAACATGTTGACATTGAGGGGGAACAAAGGGGGTCCAAAAGGGCAGTTTGCAAAAAAACATTTTTAGGCTGACAAGTGTAGCAGAATTTTTATCGGTATTAATGAGACAATGCTGGGTGGTAGGAATTTTGTGGATTCCTGCAGATTCTGGAAGGTTCCATCACAAAAACGTGGGAAAAATGTGTGATTGCCAGCAAAGTTGGAGGTTTGCAGGGGATTGTGGGTGCAAAAATGGTGCGGGGTGCATGTGAAACAAACCACCCTGGAATCACCCAGATGTTTAGTTTTCAGATGTGTCTAGGTCTTGCGGATTTTTCTACATAGAAGCGTCCCAAAGTCCATAAAGTGCAGCCCTCACTATTCCAAGTGGGACAATTTTGGGAGTAAGGCCAGTTCTCATGGCCCAAATGTAAAACTAAAACCCAAAATAATCAAATGTCTTCTTGCTTGCTGTGGGATAAGATGTTTTAGAGTGCGGGGGACAGCTGAAAGACTGTTACCCCCTACAGTTGAGGTGGGGGCGTAACCAGGCCCATACTGGTTGGTAGCCACCACCCCAATATTTTTTGTTTTTTTTTAAATTCCCTGGCATCTAGTAGACTTTCTGCCCCCCGGGGTGTGGATCAGGAGTAATTGCCCCATCTGCCCACTAATGGGCAGAACTACTTTGGCCCCATTCATTTTGGGTGAGGGTATAGCCATACCCCCACCATCTTATTTTTGAAAAAAAACTTCCCTGGCCTCTGGTGGGCTTTCTGCCCCCCCTTGGGGCAGATAGGCCTTCCAAAAATAGACCCATCTGCCCCCAATGGGGGGCAGATATGGCCAACAGTAATGTGCCCTCATAGGGAGCGACCCTTACCTAAGGGGCTGCCTTCCTAAAGAAAACACACGCATATACACACACACCAATACCTGGTGCCTAAGTGGTTTCTGCCCCCATGGGGGCGGATTGGCCTAACAAAAATTGGCCGATCTGCCCCCAAGGGGGATAGAAATGGTCTAAATACAATTTGTCCCCCAGGGGAGCGACCCTTGCCTAATGGGTCGCTCCCCATCTCTAAAAAAACAAACAAGCAAAAAAAAAACAATTTTCTTTTTGCACTGGCGCCTAATGGTTTCTGCCCCCCCCCGGGGCAGATCGGCCTAATAACAATAGGCCGATCTGCCCCCAGGGGGGGCAGAAATGGCCTAAAATAAATTTGCCCCCCGCCCCCTACCAACCCCCGGGGAGCGACCCTTGCCTACGGGGTCGCTCCCCTTGCATGACATTGGCGCAAAAAAAGATCCCCGGTGCCTAGGGGCAGATTGACCTAAAATCGGTCGATCTGCCCCCAAGGGGGGCAGAAATGGTCTAAATACAATGTGTCCCCCAGGGGAGCGACCCTTGCCTAATGGGACGCTCCCCATCTCTAAAAAAACAAAAAAAAAAAAATAACAAAATAAAATTATCCCTGGCGCCTAGAGGTTTCTGCCCCCCGGGGGCAGATCGGCTTAATAACAATAGGCCGATCTGCACCCAGGGGGGGCAGAAATGGCCTTAAATAAATTTGCCCCCCGGACCCCCAACCTCCCCCGGGGAGCGACCCTTGCCTACGGGGTCGCTCCCCTTGCGTGACATTGGCGCAAAAAAAAGATCCCCGGTGCCTAGTGGTTTCTGCCCCCGTTGTGGGCAGATGACCTAAAATCGGCTGATCTGCCCCCAAAGGGGGCCGAAAAGGCCTAAATGCAATTTGCCCCTCCAGGGGAGCGACCCTTGCCTAAGGGGTTGCTCACCATCTGTAAAACAACAACAACAACAAAAATCCCTGGTGCCTAGTGGTTTCTGCCCCCCTTGTTGGCAGATCGGCCTAATTAAAATAGGCTGATCTACCCCCCCCAGGCGGGCAGAAATGGCCTAAAATAAATTTGCCCCCCAGGGGAACAACCCTTGCCTAAGGGGTTGCTCCCCTTGTGTGAAATTCACGAAGGAAAAAAAAACTCCCTGGTGTCTAGTGGTTTCTGTCCCCCTTGGGGGCAGATTGGCTTCACGAAAATAGGCCAATCTGCCCCCAAAGGGGGCAGAAATGGCCTAACTATAATTTGCCCCCTAGGGGAGTGACCCTTGCCTAAGGGGTTGCTCCCCACCTCTAAATAATTTTTTTAAAAAAAAGATCCCTGGTGCCTAGAGGTTTCTGCCCCCACTGGGGGCAGATCGGCCTAATAATAGGCCGATCTGCCCTCAGGGAGGGCAGAAAAGGTCTTCAAAAATAATGCCCCCCCTGGGAGCGGCCCTTCTCCAAGGGGTCGCTCCCTCATGCCAATTTCCTAAAACAAAGTAAATCCCTGGTGTCTAGTGGGCGTTTTAGCAGCTGGGTTGCTTGCAATCCGGCTGCTAAAATGCTCAGAGAGACTTCAAAGGGAAGGAAATTAATTTCCTTCCCTTTGAAGCCTCTCCGTCCTCCACGTGATCGGGAGAAATGCTTCGCATTTCTCTTCCAGCGCGATGGGAGGAGGGCTCTGTGATTGTCAGCGTGCTGATGTCACAGGAGGGGGTGGGGGTTCGGGGGTGGAAGGGGAAGGGCTTCCCCTTCCATCCCTGCCTTGGGAACCCCACAGAGGGAGCGCTAGCGCTCCCTCTGGGCTCTGTGCCCAGGACGTAATGGTTACGTCCTGGGCACACAAGCACTTTGCCTCAGGACGTAACCATTACGTCCTGGGCACAGAAGGGGTTACACTCAGGGATGAGGATAGAGGTACATACACAGTACCTGGGGTTATACCTGGAGGTGAATTCAATATAATTAAAACTTCAATAAGATACAAACAAGTTTTTGATCAGCATTTATTAGACCAAAAGTGTCAGTATCTGTGTCCCTTTGGAATGGTGTAGGCTACTATGTTGGACTGGACTGCTCTTTAGGGGCTGGGTCAAGACTGAGTTGCCTATGGTTGCTCTGCTTCAAGGAATAAAGGCACAGATAAGGTACAATAATGTAATGCTACTCAAACTTTACTTTGCCAAATGTCAAGCAACAGTGGAATATAATGCTGCCTAGATGAAATCTCTGTAGTGAAGGAGCACGCTTCAACCCTTTCATCCATCTTTTACTCTTCTGTCCCCTTTAGGAGAAGATGTATATACAGATGCGGAAAACAAGCTCACTGTGGTTTGGGGCCCATGATGCAGAATTTACAAGTGCCTGAGATCAAATTAGAGATCCCTTTCACACCCTTCTAGATTTGTCACCATTGGAGGTCTATTCTCCCACTTGAAAACAAACACAACGGGCAAGTTTGTCTTTGCAGTGAAGCTGTGTAATAAGCCTCATGTCTACAATACAGGTTGGAAAACATAAGATATGTAGAGAAAAATCGTGGAACATTTAATTAATTAATACATAAATTACTAGTAATAAGAGCATTAAAAATCATATTTACAACTTTAAAAGTTTAAGTGTTGAAATTCTAGTCATTAGCACCATTGATCAAGAACAACAGAGGTGAAATGGAAACTTCAAGTAGGCAGTTTGGGATATATCAGGTTAAGAGTATCTTTTCAAAACAAGACAGAGTGCACAAGGGAGCTGCCAATTCATGCCATGACTTTTCAAGTCAGGGTAAAAACTGTTAAATCTGGGTAGGTGGAGATATTTTGGGAAGTGTGTAGTAAAGAAACAAAGGGAAGGTAAAAAAATGAGGTAAAATGGGACAAAACAGCCCATGTCAAGCTAGAGGGGTGTTTGTCAGAAAAAGGGACAAATATGGTCACTAATCGTCATCTCCCAGGAGAAGGGCAAAAGAGAATGCATGGAGTACACCTGAAATAGGATTTTGGGCCACAAAAAATGGTTTCCTATTTATGAGCCCCATTTTAGAAGTTGATGTAGTTTTACAGACTCCGGAATAGGATTGAGTCTGGATACCAATTTGATATTTGGAAGGTGCCATTTGTGGGCGTTCCTTCAAAATGATGAATTTGTACTGTTTATCTCAGTGATTTGCAGCAGTAATTCTGGTTGCAAACTATTGAAAAGTTACTGACCGCAGTCCACTTTGGAACCCTTCCTCATTGTTAAATCATCTTATGCCTTCTGCATGTCTGTGAAAATACATCTGGGTGGGTGACAGCTGGGCCCTTGTGCATTGTTTCCAGACAGCCACTCACAAAAGGAGCTTAGGTGTAACTGAGTGGCTATCTGCATGTTAATTGCCCATCCTGGGCAGGATGGGAGAGAGGAGCTGACACTTACACCTGAATGGCTTGGTCCTGACCCCTCACAAAGGGCTGCATAATCCTATGTCGTGTGTCTAGAGTTAGGGCAGGAAGGGCAAGGATTTTGTGCACTTCAAAGGCCTTTGTTTGAAGTATCCCCTACTTCACTGCCACCACTGAATATAAGAAGTGGACTTCTGACCCTACCAATTTAGTATACTTCTGGACCTGAGGACATTTTGCCAGGAAGATAGACTGCTCTGCTGTCGAAGGGACTGCCACTCTGCTGGAACTGTGCTAGACTTTGCTGGACTCCTGCTTTGCTATACCTGCCCTTCTGCCCTCCTTGGCTGTGAGTAAGAAGGACTGGACCTGCATCTTTACATCCCCAGAACCAAAATGACTTCAAGGGATAGCTAGCTTATCTCCTGTCATGGAGTCTCAGGAGCATCAAAGACTTCACTCTCCCCTACTACAGCCTCTGGATCCTTGAGTGTGGGTTCTACAAAAACCCACACATCGCTGTCACTCCATCGATCGGAACCGCCGCATCTCTGCTCAACGCTGATGCACCAGCGCTGTCCCTGAGGACTAGGACATCACAGTGCCGACTGTGTAGTTCGGATATGATGCATCGCCCTACGCACCTATGCATTGCAGTTGCATCACCCTCATTGCAAAGGGTTTGCCAACGACACACCTCTGATTGCAAGGATCGGAACCGACACATTGCCTGCACATTGCCCTCTCTGCTCCCCACACCAGATCTCCAGCATCAGCGTATCCTCCATCCATGGTACTTTTTTCAGCGGGACAAAGTTGGGCCATGTAGCCAGTCCACGCTCCACCATGTCGACCTAAACTTTCGGACTAACCTTGTTCTGTGCAACTAGATAGCCCCGGTTGGTGCTTCATGTTTTTAAGAACCACATTTGTTCTATTTTTCTAACCTGGTGTGGATTATTTTTGTGTACTGTTCTAAGTGTTACACAAATACTTTACACATTGTCTCCTAAGTCAAGCCTGCCTGCTCTGTGCCAAGCTACCATAGGGTGAGCACAGGTTAATTTATGGTGTGTATCTGACTTACCCTAACTAGGCTTGTGATTCCTGATTAGACAGGGTACATACCTCTGCCAAACAGAAACCCAACTTTTAACACTGGAAAAGTAAAATAAATCAGCACTGGTGACATACTTCATATTAAAAGTGGAAAGATTTAGATTGGTACAAGGAATGAAAAAGTTCATTCAGTGGGTAAAGCAGATTACATGCCTGTGAGGTCATCTTGTTGACACAACCTGGGTGGGTGAGCACAAATTGGCAATGAAAATTCCATGTCAAAGACTGTAGCATTGTTTGATCAATGACTGTAATGATTTACCTCTAATGCTCAGTTAAAACCAGCAAAACACTCACCTACGGAACATCAATCTTGTCCTCAGACCAAAGAATTTGCCATCTTTATGAAGCACCCTTCCATCCATTTTGTCTTCATTAAAGTCTTCATTGTTCATCTGAGCAATTATTGACCTGTTTTTGATATAACTCAAAATACTGTGGTCAGTGGGACAGAAGTGTGCAGCTTCTTCTATGTAAGAATTTGTCCAAAGATCATAATTCAGAATCTGTGTTCTTCAGAAGGGCATACATAAGCACGGGTAACTGGTGTTCATGGGCAAAAGGGGCGGAGCCCTGTCATCTTTTGGGGAGTGGCAAGAACAGGGAAATAAACAGAGAGCAGCTGAAAATAAAATACTGCTCCGAGACAGTGTGCTGACTATCCTGGGTAAACTCTAGTGAACTTTGCAGATGTCCCACTGCGCAAGCACCAGTCGGTGAGCTTTTCTTTGACCTACAGGCACAAGCTACATCAGTGACATCATAGGAGAGGGAGAGCAGAATTAGAAAGCCATGGATCCAGTTGCTTTTGGGGCACATAAACAGGGGCCCTAGGAGAAGGTTGCAAAGCTCCATTCACATTATTGGCTGCGGTGGGTCAGGCCGATGAGGACAAGGAGGCAGTGGGTGGCAACAATTTGTTGAGTCACAGAGGGGCAGACTGTAGGAGGGGTGCAGGGGAGTGCTCTCCTGGCAGTAACACATTTTTAGTACTGCATTCGGTTTCACTCTGAAAAAAACATTATGAAGCTGAGCATGACAGAGTGCTCCTTATCTCCACTCTGTAGAGGTCCAAGAGAAGGAAAGAACCAGTGGACAACAATTGCACTAGTGGACCAAGAGGTTAGTGTGCAGTTAAGCGTCTGCATCAGGGGCATTTTCATCCCACACCCCAACCCACTCCCAGCTTTAGCAGCTAAAGGGGAAGTTGGGTTTTTGATGGGCCTCTTCTGTCTGAGGCTCGGCAGACAAAGGCTCATAATGAGCTTGGGAGGGTGAGTGAGTAAAAGGAAGGGTGGATGGATGAAATGGCGGATGGATAGATGCAAGGATGAATGAATGATAGGATGGATGTAAGAATGGAAGAGTGAAAGGGAAAGAGGGTGTATAAGGGAAAGGGAGGATGATGGATGGGTGAAAGGGTAAATGGATGGAGGAGTGAAAGGACAGATTGGTGGATGAGAGAAAGGATGGATGGATGATGGAGGGATGGAAGAATGAGTGAAAGGATAGAAGAATGAGTGGGAGGATGGTTGAGTGGAGGAGTGGATGGAGTGAAAATAAGGATGAATGAGTGAAAGGACGTTTGTAAACATGAATGAGTAAAACAATGGATGAATGAGTGAAAGGCAGGGTAGGCGGATGACTGGATGAAAAGATGAATGGATGGATGAGTGAAAGGGTGAATTGATGGATGAGTTAATATATAGATAGATGGATGAGTGAGTGAAAGAATGTTTGGCTGAGTGAAAGGGTAAATGGATGGGTGGTTTGATGGATGAGTGAAAGGGTGGATAGATAGATGAGCCAAACAGAGGATGATGAATGGATGGTGTAGGAAAGTACCATCTTGCCTGGCCTGTTACCCCCATATTTCACTGTATATATGTTGTTTTAGTGTATGTGTCAATGGGACCCTGCCAGCCAGAGCCCCAGTGCTCATAAGTGTGCCCTGTATGTGTTCCCTGTGTGATGACTAACTGTCTCACTGAGGCTCTGCTAACCAGAACCTCAGTGGTTATGCTTTCTCTGCTTTCTAAATTGTCACTAACAGGATAGTGATCAATTTCATCAATTCACATTGGCTTACTGGAACACCCTTATAATTCCCTAGTATATGGTACTGAGGTACCCAGGGTATTGGGGTTCCAGTAGATCCCTATGGGCTGAAGCATTTCTTTTGCCACCCATAGGGAGCTCTGACAATTCTTACACAGGCCTGCCACTGCAGCCTGAGTGAAATAACATCAACGTCATTTCACAGCCATTTACCACTGCATTTAAGTAACTTATAAGTTACCTATATGTCTAACCTTCACCTGGTGAAGGTTGGGTGCTAAGTTACTTAGGGGGTCATTCTGACCCCGGCCGGCGGCGGAAGCCGCCGGCTTGGCTGGAACCGCCAGAATACCGCTGTCACAAGACCGCCGCGGGTATTCTGGGTTTCCCGCTGGGCTGGCGGGCGACCGCCAGAAGGCCGCCCGCCAGCCCAGCGGGAAACACCCTTCCATGAGGATGCCGGCTCCGAATGGAGCCGGCAGAGTGGAAGGGGTGCGACGGGTGCAGTTGCACCCGTCGCGATTTTCAGTGTCTGCCTGGCAGACACTGAAAATCTTTGTGGGGGCCTGTTACGGGGGCCCCTGCAGTGCCCATGCCATTGGCATGGGCACTGCAGGGGCCCCCAGGGGCCCCACGACACCCCATACCTCCATCCTGTTCCTGGCGGCCAAAACCGCCAGGAACAGGATGGCGGTATGGGGGTCGGAATCAGCCATGGAGGATTCCCCAGGGCAGCGGGAAACCGGCGGTACACCGGCGGTTTTCCGTTTCTGACCGCGGCTGTACCGCCGCGGTCAGAATGCCCATGGGAGCACCGCCAGCCTGTTGGCGGTGCTCCCGCGGTCGTTGGCCCTGGCGGATTTTACCGCCAGGTTCAGAATGACCCCCTTAGTGTGTAGGCACCCTGCACTAGCCAAGGTGCCCCCACATCGTTCAGGGCAAATTCCCAGGACTTTGTGAGTGCGGGGACACCATTTCACGCGTGCACTATACATAGGTCACTGCCTATGTATAGCGTCACAATGGTAACTCCGAACATGGCCATGTAACATGTCTAAGATCATGGAATTATCACCCCAATGCCATTCTAGCATTGGGGAGACAATTCCATGATCCCCCGAGTCTCTAGCACAGACCCGGGTACTGCCAATCTGCCTTTCCCGGGGTTTCACTGCAGCTGCTGCTGCTGCCAACCCCTCAGACTAAAGACTGCATCATTGGTCCTCTGGGTCCCCTCTCAGCACGACGAGCGTGGTCCCTGGAGCTCAGCAATGCTGTCCAAGTGACTCCCACAGTCCAGTGACTCTTCAGTCCAAATTTGGTGGAGGTAAGTCCTTGCCTCCCCATGCTAGACTGCATTGCTGGGTACCGCGTGATTTGCAGCTGCTCCTGCTCCTGTGCACTCTTTCAGGATTTCCTTCGTGCACAGCCAAGCCTGGGTCCCCGACACTCTAACCTGCAGTGCACAACCTTCTGAGTTGTCCTCTGGCGTCGTGGGACTCCCTTTTCTGACCTCGGGTGGACTCCGGTTCACTCCTCTTCCAAGTGCCTGTTCCGGCAATTCTGAGAGTGCTGCCTGCTTCTGTGAGTGGTCCCTGACTTGCTGGGCACCTCCTCTGTCTCCTCATCCAAGTGGCGACATCCTGGTCCCTCTTGGGCCACAGCAGCATCCAAAAACCATAACCGCGACCCTTGCAGCTAGTAAGGCTTGTTTGCGGTCTTTCTGCGAGGGAACACCTCTGCAAGCTTCTTTACGAAGTGGGATATCCATTCTCCAAAGGGGAAGTTTCTAGCCCTCTTCGTTCTTGCAGAATCCACAGCTTCTACCATCTGGTGGCAGCTTCTTTGCACCCTCAGCTGGCATTTCCTGGGCATCTGCCCTCTCTTGACATTGTTGTGACTCCTGGACTTGGTCCCCTTGTTTCACAGGTACTCAGGTCTGGAAATCCACTGTTGTTGCATTGCTGGTGTTGGTCTTCCTTGCAGAATCCCCCATCACGATTTCTGTGCTCTCTGGGGGTTATAGGTGCACTTTACACCTACTTTTCAGGGTCTTGGGGTGGGCTATTTTTCTAACCCTCACTGTTTTCTTACAGTGCCAGCGACCCTCTACAAGCTCACATAGGTTTGGGGTCCAGTCGTGGTTCGCATTCCACTTTTGGAGTATATGGTTTGTGTTGCCCCTATACCTATGTGCTCCTATTGCAATCTAATGTAACTTTACATTGCTTGCATTACTTCCTTTTGCTATTACTGCTAATTTTTGGTATTGAGTACATATATCTTGTGTATATTTGGCATCCTTATACTGAGGGTACTCACTGAGATACTTATGGCATATAGTCATAAAAATAAAGTACCTTTATTTTTCGTATATCTGTGTATTATGTTTTCTTATGATATTGTGCATATGACACCAGTGGTATAGTAGGAGCTTTGCATGTCTCCTAGTTCAGCCTAAGCTGCTCTGCTATAGCTACCTTCTATCAGCCTAAGCTGCTAGAAACACCTCTTCTACACTAATAAGGGATAACTGGACCTTGTGCAGAGTGTAAGTACCCCTTGGTACCCAATACAAACCAGGTCAGGCTCCTACAGATGGAATGAAAGAATGGATAGATGGAGCGAAAGAGTGGATGGAGGAGCAAAAGGATGGATAGATGATTGAAAGGATGGATGAATGAATGGAGGAAAAGGTGGCGGATAAGAGAAAGGATGGATGGTTGAGTTGGTTTGATGGATGGGTGTCCCTGGACCAGTCGTGGCTCTCCTTTATGGGCTCCACAGCTACGCCACACCCACCTTGTTTTATGGTCCTTTGTTGTTGTATCAAGAGTGAATAATTATTCATACTTGGTACAATAAAAATAAAAGAAGACGTGCTTCGGGTCCAGCAACAAATTCAGGAAGCTAGTGACATTGTTTGATTGCTGACACAGGTGCATGAAGGTGCTTGCGCCATTCCAGCTCTGTGAGCATGTCTATCTGACTACGTGTGTGAGTTAAAGTGAGCGAGAGTCACTGAAGAAGTAAGTCAGAGTGAGTGAGGATTAGTGACAGCAAGGATGAGTATGTGTGAAAATGAATGTGAGTGAGTAAGGGAGATAGAATAACAGTATAACTGAGTGTTACTGTGTGTGAGAGACACAGTAATACGGCGTTTTTCAGAATGAGTGAGAACGAGTGGGACTGAGTGAGACAGAGTGGGTCAGAGCAGAATGAGTGAGACAGCATGAATTAATGAGATAAAGTGAGACTGAGTGAGTCAAAGTGAGACAGTAAACTGAGAGGGTTATTTACAAGAAGCCTGCACCGCCAGAGCATCAACCATGGGTGGCTTTGCATGGCTTCATAGATATGGAGTAAGGCAAGGCAGTGCAAGTCACTGCGTTGCCATACTCTGGATCAGAGAGGTGTTCAATAGGCGTTGAGGTGGGTGTTCACATGCAACACCCATGGATTTTGATGCTGTCCCAAATTTACAAAGTCACATAAACCTGGGGCAGCAACAAAACCTTATGGCTCCCCAGGGCAGACATAATGAGGACAAATGCCTTCATTTTCCCTCATTTCTTCTTCTTTATATGTGCGCTGCATTCTGCAGTACACCTAGAACGAGGACAACACCTCCATGGATTGTTTTTGTGCAGGAAGATGTTCCTTCTTGCACAAAAACAATCCTGCTAACAATGCAGAACAAGGGTGCCGGCATTGGGGCTAGGCACCAAAGTGTGCACCAGCACTAGCTGAAAGGACAAGTACAGTGCATTCCTGCCCTTTCGATTTGGTGTAGGGCAGCGCAACAAAAAGACATGCAGCACTGTCCTTCGTCAAATCTTCGTAAATGAGCCCTTTACTGCAAGAACTTGTGAGATAACTCTTCAAGAAGTTCATTGGAATTAGAACCAAGGATTACACCCCACCACGTTTAAAGGCCACCAATCACCACTGTAAAACAGCATGTACCAAGCATTGGATATGATGCAAAAAACATACATCCAAACATCTGTACTTTCTGTTTGCAAGTGGTCAGCACCTGGACTTAGCCATCATGATCAGACTTTGACCAAGAGCATGAGAAAGAAAGGTAGAGAGGAAGAAACACAGAAAATCTAAAAAAAGCTAGAGTCTAAAGCTGGAAGCAGGGATGAAAAAGAGCATTCAGGATTGAGCGAAAGAGACAGGAAGTGTAGGAAAGTGGAAGAAAGGGGCATGAGATTGAATCAAGACTAGGCAGACTTGGTATTCACCAAAAGCAACATTCAGCAGCTACTCAGCAAGTAAGTACTAGCACTCAGCAGCGGCGCAATCAGAAGGCTCCTTCGAAATATTTGGACTCCAGAACTTCATGATTTTTTAACAAATGAAGCACTGACAAACAGTAATAAAATTCACGTTTAACTTTTGTGTCTATAGAAGCAACAAATCGGAAGCGAGCTAGTGTTTAGCCCTTACTGACCTGCGTCATGCTGGGTATTTTAAATTATTTTTTGTCGGATCCTTGTCAGCTCTGCCACATGCTGTTGGCATCACCGCAGATTCCCGCAGGAGCAAATCGAAGGTTAACACCATGTGGTGGGTTGCATGAGTGAGAGAAAAAAAATAGCATCTACTGCAACCTCTCATGACAAGCTTATTTGTAACATCAGGAAAGGTTGAATGAAGCGAGAAATGAATTGCTTCTGTTCTCTGTAGGTGGACCAGGCTTGCCGTTAATCCACTATTACAATTAATTCACTACTTTTTGCTACCAAAATTGGCGCAGCTCCTTATACCGACTCCAAAACACTGCCTTCTTCAAAAGTCCCCAGGAAAGTTGCAAGAACAACGAGAGTGGATTCAAAGATCGGGGTGTAACCCTGGAGACTAGGGACAATTTACAAAAGTTTTTTTTAAAAAAAAAAAATATATATATATATATATATATATATATATGCTACCACATAGAGACAACCCTACATTTGGAACAGATATCTCACCTTTTGAAATTCACAGAGACTTTCTGTAGAAGTCTTGAAATTGTGTGACATTTGCATAGGAGTGCTGATATGTGTATTTCTTCACGAAGGTTACGAGGACAAATATAACACAGACGTGCAGCTGAACTTTCAATTTTCTTTCTCCATAGGGAAAATGATTATCCCTGTGGAGAAACTTCTTCACCTAAACATCGTGAATTTTGGGCTGCGTTCCCTTCTTCTTTCAAATACGTTTTCTCCTGTCTTTGACAGGAATAAATCTGCATAGATTTCCAAGGAGGTGCACCAACGTACTGAGTGCTCAACCTTTGCAGCAACGCTAACAAAGTCTCCCCTTAAACTGACTTCACAAACATTAAAGGTCACAGTGGCAGAACTGCATACTCATAGATCCCATTCATGAGGGCGAAAGCCCTCTTTTTCAGGGAATCTACAAATTTGCGTTAACTATTCAAACATTCATATATTTCATATTTGCTATTTCAAATAGTTCATTGTTGGGTGCTCAAGCACGGTTATTGTGATTATGAACAAACAGTCAAGAGCAAAAACTATGAAAGTCATTTTTTGAGGAATAATGCAGTATTTTAGACTGAAACTGGCCTGATTAAACACCCAAAGCTATTAATATCTACTAAATTGATAAGGTACTGCTCACTTATTCCTTCAATTTGTTGTTGGGAGAGCCCACAGTCTCATGAAGCTTGAATCTATCAACGAACTCAGAAAATGTCATTATGAATTATGATCATGTAAATGACCATGTTGTCCATCACAAGAATGTGTCCAATACCGCAAGAACTTTACTCATGTCACAAATTGGACATATGCTGCTATAATTTATTAGAAAAATTACAGATTATTTTTTTGCAGGGCTGTGCTAGTGCATCTGCGCCTTTATGAACACTAGAATTCATTAATCAAGGCTGCCCCTGGCTATCCTGATTGTCTGGTGACAGTGAAGAGATTCAGAGGACAAATCATTTTGTAAGGACAATGGCAATACTGGCAGGGACAAGGGGCATTTGTTTAATCCATTAACAACTATCAACAGCCGTACTAAACCTAGACAAACCACTGCAAAATTGAGAACAGCAACTATGTATCTATGATTTAAAGAGAGTAGGGGGCATGGCCAAGCATGATGGCAGTCAACACTGTTTGAGTAGAGGCTCCACTCACCCCTGTTTCTTCAACATTCTGCACTCCTGAAACTATGCAAAGCCATCTGCTGATAGCCCAATACTGCTGAGTCCTTGAGAACAAATCTGGAGAGGCCGATAGTATCGAGGTGAACAGGAACAGCTCTACTTGTCTGTGAGGTGGCCCCAACACAGGCTCAGGTCCTTTAAGATGACGGCCACCTGGGGAGTTTAAACAGCCAGGGGCCCGAAGGAAGGCAAACCCAGCCTTGACGACAGCTCAGACTGAGTGCTCCATTCACCGGGCCAACAGACTGTGGAGCCAGAGGAAGCGGACCACAAAGATACTGCAAATGGAGACCGGAACACAAGACACGGTCATGCACGGAGGAGAGGCCAATAGGTTCAGCGGGTGCCGGCTGTGGAGTCTCCTCATTGCGGAGGACTCTCCTAGCGCAGTGTCAGGTCTGGCCCCAAGTTTCCTGGGGTGCTGGTGAGCCTGGTGGTACAAGGACCCTCACACCTGGCCTGAGGGTGGGACATTCTAGCGGGGCTGCCGTGCGGATTCTGCCATGAGAGAGCTGCTGCCGGGGGACAGGCAGGGAGCACATGGAGGACACTTGGTGAAGCCATGGCTAAAACCAGAGGGGCCCACCTAACATATGCCCCATGGGTCACAGCTCTGCTAGGGAGATACTTTGCTCCTAGCTTGGATGCCCTCCCCAATAGGCAGCGATTATCTGAATGAGGTGTCATGTTTGCAGGGGGGCCGCGGTGGACATGTTCTGTGTGGGACATGGCAGGAAAAGTGCTGATTGCTCCGGCTCCTTCCCTACCATCATTGGGAGTCTGATCCCTTCTTCTAAGAAGACAATACACAGTGTAACCGAGCCTACAGCCACAGGTGATAATCAGGATGACCATGAATAGACTGAGGGATCTTGCTCTGGGCCACAGGAGTAGGTGACCCTGTATTTGAAGATCCCTTCCTTGGTTTTAACATATTATCTGCTACTGAAGTGTGAGGATCGGATAGCCTTCATATGCTGTAAAAGGGGTGAAAAAACAGTAAAATCCAGTGATCAATTCACAGGGACACCTAAGTCCACTTCACGTCAAGTAGAACAACAGGTTGGGGAGGCATTGTGGTCTGCACTGGAGCTCATATGCGCACAAATAATTACAGTCATTGACTCCCCAAACGAAATGCTGGAGAGCAAAATTGACTCAAACTCCATAAAAATAAACGCTGCGCACAGGTGAACACAAAGTAGCACAGAGATCCTTTGTGACGGAAGTAAAGGTTAACAGCTTGTCCAAAGAAGTAAAAGAGCTGCAAGCCATGGTTTGTACTTTGACTGAAAAGGCAAAGTACCTCGATAACCACTTGGAGTAGTCATAGGGTAGGTATCGGAGCTGTAATCTGTGCATTGCAGGATTTCCGATGGGACAGGAGAGGAAGAAACTGGAATCTTTCCTGGGACAATGGCTTCAAAACACCATGAAACCCACCCAGTGGTCTGCCTTTTTTGTGGCTGAACTCGGCCATTAGAAGCTGGCCCTGCAGCCCCCGCCTGGTGCCCCACCATGGGTCCAGATAGCAAAGGTACTGAATTATGGAGTTAGAGACAGTATCCTCTAATGGTCCTGAAAGTATTGGGATCCTTGATACTAGGGCCTCCCTATCCGAAATTTTCCCTACTATACACACAATGTCTAGTCCCAGAAGTGTTCTTTCCTGGTTGCCAAGCAGAAATTGCGATGCATGAACATCAAATATGTGTTGCTCTTCCCTGCCAAAATGCAGGTGGTGCACAGCAAACATTGACACTTCTTTAGTTGCCCGAGGATGTGTGGGACTGGATCAACAACACCTATGCGGCTGAGGCAGGCCACATGTCAAGAGGGATCAGAGCCTGGGCAGGAACAAGAGAAGGAGACCTACTGGTTCTGCAGAAAGACAATAATGGGGCATGGAGGTCACAGGCTGCTGTACCTGCATCGTAGGATGGCATGCTGGGCATCACCTCTGATGATACCATGGGGGATTCATGATACAGAGAACACTCCAATACAAGCAGAGGCATGTTGAATCTTTCATTGAATGCTTTAGACATCATAGGTTGTAGACACCTCTATGGCATTCAAACACTCACTGTGACGAGTAGTCCTTGTATGGACAGTAGTAATCTATTTATGGTTAACATAGATGAGAAAATGATCTTCAGAATACTAGCAAACATACTGAAGGTGGTAATTTGTACAACATGTGCAAGAAGACCAATGTGGTTTTGTTCCCAACATAAGTACACTCGTAAACACTTGCATGCTCAGATGTATCATTCACTGTGTACATAAATCACAGATGATATGAAGCTAGTTGCCCTAGACATCAATAAAAGCATATGACACGATTGCATGGGACTATATATGGATGGTTTGATCAAACATGGGGTTTGTAACAAACCGTGCTGAGATGGACAGCTTTGCTGTAGTCAGCACCAACAGCTAGGGTCCAGTCAGGAAGATAGATCTTTGACAGGTGGGAAATACGAAGAAGAACTTGGCAGGGAAGCCCCCTTTTACCCCTTTTGCTTGCATTGACCATAGAGCCACCAGTAGTCCACCTTGGTGAAGTTCTGCAGGGACTAGGGATTAGGGTAGGAGATACAGAACATATTGTTTCATTGTATGCTGATAATTCCATGATTTTTCTGCAGAGGCCAAAACAAGTGGTGCAGAGGCTGGAACAAACTACTATTGTCGGTAGTAAGCAAGATAGCACTTGCAAAGATGGTGCTCCTGCCTAGATGCTTATACGTACATCAAAATATTCAATGTCTAATTGACAGCCAAACGTAAAAGAATGTACTGGAGCTTGATGTGGAAGAGGGAGGACTTGCCTTACGGAACATGGAGCTATATTATAAAGTGGGACAGCCACAGAATGCTGCTAAATAGTGTGCTGATGGAACCATCAGGAAAAATTGTTATTCAACAAACACTGTCGCATATTGTGAGGCAGGAGGCAGAGATATAGAACTGGCGATAGGGTCCATATTGTGCAGATCTCTTTCTCTAAGAATTTACTGATGTAGTAGTTACAGCCTGTTTTGAATATTGTGAAACATATGTCGTTATCAGCTTGGGAAGACGGAGGATGCAAAACACTGGGAGAGCCATACCCGGCAAATAGATGCATCACCTTCACATAGGCACAAGAGACTGTCAGAGTCAGCCCTGGTCAGTTTCTACAATTTGCCAAATTAACCAAGACTGCCAGCAAAACCCTGTGTTCCCACAAACCCTTGCCCAGACGTTAGAGGTGCTACTATACATGGGATCCCCTAGTAGACTGGTATCCAAACTATACAGGACACTAATAACAAGACATACACAAGCTTCTACTAGCAACAAGGTGAGGATGGGACAGAGACCTTAAAGACCCACTAAAAGATGGTGAATGGGGTAGAGCCTGCACACTAGATTTTGGAATCTCATACAATGGTTGGTTAAGTTGGCACACTTTTCTGTCCTACATCATACCTACCTCTCACCGGTACCACTGCATAGGATTTATCAGACCAGACCAGACCAGATACCTGCCCTAGATGCATTGTGGGAGGAGTAGATTTTCTGCAAATGACCTGAAGTTGCACCCTGCTGGTGCCCTATTGGGAAACCATCACGTGCAACTTACGCGAGGTGAATAAGATACTTAATACTGTCAGGAACTGCCTTTTACACATAATACCTAAACCTAGCGGGAGCAAGGTCCTCCATAGGCTTGTGTTGCTGGGTCTTGACTGTGCAAGGAGCTATTAGATGGCTGTCGCCCTCGAGTCCGAATGGAATAAAGACATGGGAGAATGGTCCCTGGCCCAAGAAAGACGAATGTTAGAGATTAGATCAGATGATAATGCAGAAGATTGCCTTGAATAAACTGGGAGGCTGCAGGAACTCCTAGTCCCAATGTCAGGGGAAATTCTGAGACCAGTCTAGGCACACGTACACCTACATGGGCGAGCACATAGTAGACACACAGCAGCCTCAAGACAACAGGGACAGTAGGTGCTGGTTGTCCTAGTTGGGAGGAACACGGAGGGTGTGGAAATGTGCATTTACACTTTTGTTAGGCACCTGTTGTGTCCGGTAAACTGCAATGAGCATTAGTTGTACTATGTACGCTTCATTATAAATTTGAATATAAACACTAAAAAAATTATTTTATGAGAGCTGAAAATGTTAATGTTTTTAACAATATATGCCTGCCATCCTCAGTACATGCTGAGCTGTACATAGAGTCTATCAGTTGTTTTGGGGATACTGAGAACCTCTGTTTTGAAATCTGTGTCGCTATGCATGCTGTTGGATCGAACTGCCACAATGTGAATATGGCTACCCCTTTAAAGGGAGGAATCGGCGCACGTTCTGTATACTTCAACTCATCAGTGTTACAAGTAAAAAGCCATGCAACACTGATGGAAGTAAAAATACAATTGGTGGCTCATTAGATGTCCTAACCCCAGACAGGCATCCAAGTCTCACATGATCGTTCGGCCATTTTATGATCAAACTGATTCAATCTGTTAAAGGAACAGCCTAATCTGGCAGTGACCTTAAGGTTAGGCTCGCACATGAGTCTTGACAAAAACATTTAAAAAGCTGCTGCAGTAAAAACAACAAAAAGGATTGTGCAGACTGCACGTAGAAAAATAATTGAACGTTATGATCGAATGCACTTTGTCAGCGTAAAATACTCCCCACATCATTGCAGTAAAAACTCTCTGCAGGAGTCAGAAAGATAGACCAAACAGCCAGTCGTCTGAGGTGGGAGACAAATACTTCTCTGGGGCGGAGAAGAAGCCCACTCTGTGAATAGTTTAAGGAAATGGGAATTGAGGGCCAGATGTAGCAAAAAAACATTTTGCGAGTTGCAAATTGCGAGTAATAGCGACTCGCAATTTGCAACTCGCAAAATGTAATGCAGAAAGGTGTCTCAGACACCTTCTGCGACTCGTTATGGGGTCGCAAAGACCCACCTCATGAATATTAATGAGGTGGGTCGCAGTTTGCGACCCCATAGCGAGTCCAGGCACTCACAGGGATGGTGGCCTGCTGGAGACAGCAGACCACCATGTCCGTGACTGCTTTTTGAATAAAGCTGTTTTTTTTTTCTTTTTGCAGCCCGTTTTCCTTAAAGGAAATCGAGCGACAAAAAGAAAAAATTCTGAAACCATTTGGTTTCGTTTTTTTCAGAGTAGGCAGTGTTCCATAGGACCACTGCCTGTTCTGAAAAAATATTTTAATTGGCATTCACAAAGGGGAAGGGGTCCCATGCGGACCCCTTCCCTTTTGTGAATGAGTTACCATCCACTTCAAGTGGATGGTAACTGCGAGTTGGTTTGCGACCGCATTCGCGGTCCCAAAGCAACTCTGCATGACGATGCGGTCGCAAATAGGAAGAGAACACCCCTTCCTATTTGCGAGTCGCAGCCTCAAATTGCGAGTCGGTACCGACTCGCAATTTGCGGTTGTGCATCGCGTTTGGCCTTGTGCACCTCGCAAACTGCGTTTTTCGCAGTTTGAGAGGCACAAAAGGCTTCCTACATCTGGCCCTAAGAGTCTGGTACATAACTTATGCAGCCTTACCAAAAAATTGCATACGCCTGCTTTACAAATCCTTCATTGCTCAACATTCTCTTTGTTTTTATAGTAACCAAAGCAGAATAAAAACTGCTCTGGAACTGTGCCCCCAAAATAACAGTAATACAAAAATTACATAAACCTGAGATACTCAAATGGAGAAGCAACTGTTTTCTAATGACCACACGCTGGCACCTCACTAAAATCGTCAAGTTAACCTTAGTTTAAGCCACTGTATTTCTATTTTTAGCTTGGGAAGTACGGAAATGAAATTGAAATCTTATGGAGTGTGATGAATCATTACATTGTCTAATATTAGATATAGGGCTGTAATTCATATTTGAAATTAAGGGCCAGATGTAGCAAAACGGCAATTTGCGACTTGCAAATTGCGAGTCCCTGCGACTCGCAATTTGCAAGTCGCAAATTGCTATGCAGTACGGTGTCTCAGACACCGACTGCGACTCGCTATGGGGTCGCAATGACCCACCTCATGAATATTCATGAGGTGGGTCGCAAATTGCGGCCCCATAGCGAGTATAGGCACTCGCTAACATGGAGGCCTGCTGTCGTCAGCAGACCTCCATGTTCGTGACTGCTTGATCAATAAAGCAGTTTTTTTTTTTTAAGTGTAGCCCGTTTTCCTTACAGGAAAACGAGCTGCACTTAAAAAAAAACGAAACCTTTAGTTTCGGTAGTTTTTTCAGGGTAGGGAGTGGTCCCTTGGACCACTCCCTGCCCTGAAAAAATATTTGTGGGTCCAGTCACAAACTGGAAGGGGTCCCATGGGGACCCCTTCCAATTTGCGAGTGGGTTACCATCCACTTGAAGTGGATGGTAACTGCGATGCCATTTGCGACCGCGTACGCGGTCGCAAATGGTATTGCATCCCACTGCGAGTCGCAAATAGCAAGGGAACACCCCTTCCTATTTGCGAGTCTGAAATGCATTTTGCGAGTCGGTTCCGACTCGCAAAATGCATTTCTACATAGAAAACTGCGTTTTGCGACTCGCAAACGGCAAATTTTGCCGTTTGCGAGTCGCAAACAGTTTCCTACATCTGGCCCTAAGTTACATATATTTATTATAGTAAAATAAAATTGTTTTTAAGAATAATAAGGTATAATAATTGCCCCTATACTTTCCCATAAGGGCAGTACCACACTGATGGATATCGACACCGACAGGTGAAAAGTTACTAGTAGTAACTTTAAGCTTGTAAATTCTGTTATAGGAGTATTCACCCTCTGATCTGAGGGGCTGGAGACATATAAGACTATGTTTACGTGTAAATTACACTGGGAAGTGGCTAATAGCAAGAAAGACTTTTGTAGAATTACACCTTTGTTGGTATAGTAGTAAAATTGAAAATTAGTAAATATACAGGTGTATATTTACCTTTGTGAATAGGGCCCTATATTTGGAAATGATAGGTTCTAACATAAATTAACACAAGGCATGTTGAATTTACTGTGTGTGTGCACTTTGCATAAGTGCTTTTACTTAATAAAGGTTTTTCATGTGCAAAATATTTGGAATGCACACTGACACATGCCTTCACCTTCCACATTGCTCATTATTAACAATAGCTTCTAGGAGATATGTTCTGCTTCTTCATTGCTTATTATTAACTGAAGCCCTAAGTTAAAACATTCTTCTTTGCAACATCCTTGTTAGGTCCATTCAACTGTTTCTTCAATTGCAGCATATGCTGAAGCATCCCAATATTTCTGACTCCAGCAAAATGCTGCTACATCTGATTTACCCAGCATGCTGTTCCGAGTAAGAAGTGATTCCACTAATGTCCTGGGGTTACAGTGGGGTGACAGGGTATAGAGGTTCATCTCAGTTACCAAGAAGTAGAGAGAGATGAGATGTGAAAAATGCTGATTGACAGGATTCTCAAGACCATCAGGTCTGTAGTAAGTAAGTATACAGGCAGATATTACATGGCTCGACAACTAGAGAACATCATAAAATTAATTAAAACACTGAAGGGCAAACTGGAAGAATATATTAATACATTAATACATAAGGGATGTGTGAAAAACAATGTTTGTTGTGTAGATTCTGGTCATTCTCCTAATATTTCTTTTTGCAGTCGCTTGACATTAAGTTGATATTTGCAGTAAATATTTAATACAGTAGATCAACACATAATAAACACTAATTATTAAACATACAAAGTGTGTGTATTAGGGACGGTGGAGCTGGGTACGGTTCCTCATTTACTGCCTACAAGAGCTTATCCGGCAGGTCTGTCAATTTCCTAACATATCCAATATTCCCATGAGTACAGCCCAAGGCAGTGTGTGGTTAGTACCTATAAGTTATCCTTTTCTCTTCCTAGATTAAGGCCATGCACCCAATCTACTGGGTCTAGATATACGACTAGGTTTGACCCCTAATAATAATGGGTACATTACAAGGGAGCCTAGACTGCAGATACCCATGCACTTTTCATGAAATGACCTTAGAGGACTGCAGATGTGTTCTGAGAAAAGTAAAAAAACTTAGGGAAACTGATTCTTCAGAGAAAAGGAAAGTCAAGGACATAAAAGTTCTAACGTATTATATGTATTGCTTTAATTTACAGAGTTTTGCCATCCAGAACTAGATCACATTGCTTAAGTTCAGTGAGCAATATTTATGCAGAATTCTGGCCTCTACAATTGTCTCAAGGTATATATGAGCCCCAGAAAATTACTAATAGCGAAGACTAGCTGAGATCATACAGTGACAAAGGATGGGAAGGTCAAATAGAGAAAAATACATCAGACTTTTTTCTTGACAAAAATTGTCTGCTTTTCCGCTTACAACTGTGTATCTCCATGTGGTTAAGGCATGAATTACGGTAAAATAGAAACAGAAAATCTGATTTCTGGAAGAAATTCTAATCCACAAGAAGATCCACTGGAGGACTTTCCTGCACCAGACTACCTCTGTGGTGGAGAAAATTGTTCCTGTGTTTTCAAATCATCATTTAGTATTTCCTTATGATATAAGATGAGTTTCCAATACCCCTTAATTCTAAATCAAGCCCTTGAAGCACGAAAATAGGTTCTCTTAGCCACTGTGCTCTGCTACCCTGCGCTTACATCTGATATGGCGCTCTCAGTATGAATTGTTCTTGTTCAGAAGAATATTTTAAATTGTTTTAGCAATTTCTGACCTCAAACCAACAATAACATTGGAGCCATATAGTGGGAGAATGGTATAAGCGCTTCATCAACGTTTATTAGGGGTGTATACTGGCCATTGCTATCTAATTTAAACCACAATTGTTTATTATGTCTCAAATGTAAAGAAATAACCGCACATTAAACCCATCCAGTTCAACAATCTGTCACATATTTACATGATAACAAATGTCCTAAAGGAGTCAAATTCAGTTTATACCAATAAGTATCTTAGGGCCATATGTACGAACACATTTTCCCATTGACACAGAATGGGAAAAATCCTTTGCTACATCTGGCCCTAAATTCTTGGTCTCAGTACGAACAATGCCCTGTTGTCATTGCCTATTTGAATAAAAGTGAATATATAGGGACTGCTAAATAATAGTGTTAAGAATCTCCCTCAAAACGTCAATCTGTTTAGATAACTAAATCCAGCTAAATTTTCTTCCCACCAATGGTAGGTGGATTTCAGTTATTTTTAGAACCCCAATCTTGGCATATTTAGGGGCAAATGTTGATAAAGGATTTAGGTGCAGTCTGAAATTATTGTATAAACGTATTTATTTTTAGCAGATATGTTTTCAATAAATACTCTTGAGTCTATGTTTTTTGCAGTCTGTGCTCCTGATTTGTTGTTAAATGATAGGTTACTCCATCCCAAACGGGCCGGAGTGCCCTTCCTGATGAACCATTCGTACACCTGCCTCATTTATAGATGGGTGGACATTACGTTCTCACGTAATGGAGTTCCCATTGGCTCCGTTGATGGCAAACGTCCTCCGACAGCCCAACGGAGTAGACACCATTGGAGGAAGGACATTACAACGCCCACTTTATATAGGCTGAACAGTGTAATGTATTTTTCTGTATATCAGCATTAGGAAAGACCTGGTGGTGAGGGAACGAAAAACAAATAATGACCCCTACACCCTGGGTAAACACGCCAAAGGGTGGGATCACTATTTGTTTGTTTTTCAGAAACAAATTACCACTTTGGGTGTTTGTTTCTGAAAACGAAAACTTTGGAAAAATTGGGTGAATGGACAGAAGGCGACCGTTCACCAAAAGTTTTGTACTTTGAAAGCAACCACTGTGATATTGGTTCCTTTCAGTGTGCAGAGATGACCGCTGGGCCCAAGGTCGTCTCTAAATTTTACAGACAGTAGTAGTCTGTCAAGATGGCAGACATAATTCCCCCCTACAACATTGACAGACGAAGTACCATAAATCGGGCCCTATATTTTTTCAGTCTGATTTTCCCTGCTACTGAAACTGCACATGTAGACGGGTTTAAATAGTGTTAACTAAGATCTTAGTTGGTGTTCATTAAGCTGTGGATACAAGACTATAGCCCCCATTACGAATATCCTCCTATGTAATCTGTGATAAGACCAATTACTTGAGTTAATGAACCCATCAGGACCCCACTGTGGAACCAACAACTCGGCTGCTAAAGGAGCCAAAATCTTGACAGTTATTGTGGGAATGAATGAACAATTAAAGGGGAATTGGACCTGGAATTAAAGACTGCCAAAGAAATTCTCAATTTCCCAAAGGATTCTAGAGGTTCTACTTGGGTTCCCTGTTAATTGACATCACTATAGTTAATAGGACCCAGGTATCACTAACGCCCTGCATCTGAGGTGCTCATAATGAAGCAGTAAGCTTATAAATTGGACGAACTTGGCAGCAGAGATTCTCGAGTCGCTGGTATCTGCGCTGTAGAATCAGGCCATTGTGAGATTTTACCCCAAAATGTGAATAGCTACTCAAACCCAGATTCACCAGATGTTTTTCCGGGCATTTTTCCCAATTTCGGTGCAAAAAACATTGACATTTTCCACCTGGTCTGAACAAGCATGAAATGCCACTGAAACAGCAGGTCGGGTGTGGAGAGGTTGAATGGAGAGAAGGGCTGAAGGGCACACCTGTGAAGGGGGAGTGTTATCTGATCCCTGAACAGCAGCAGGAAGTGGGTGGGGCTTTGCAATTGTACGTGATGCAATCCCACCATCTCTGAGTGAGATGCTCACTGTCTCTGGGCTCAGAATTATCCGATCTGGAGATTTTGACCCCTACGACTGAAGACCTGGAAACACTCTTAGTTGTGAGTTGCATTATTTCACCAGGAGTTAATGTTCCAGGTGAAAGATCAGAACTCAAAATGAAGGCCTGTTAGCGCTTCAGAGCTTTAATAAGTAAACTTACAAGGAGACGCGTTTAGGTCGACAAACCTTGGGACCACGTTCGGGGACTTTCCAGTATGAGGTGTCTTCTTGTCATCCCCAATCAATAGATCACTAAACCAATCACTAATTACAATAACTAATCAACAACTTATCACTAACATTTAATGAGAACCAATAAGTTGATCACACCATGACCTTTCAGTCGTGAATAAACACACCAGATTAGTTAAATGTTAGGATATTTATTTCCCTATTAGTTACAATCTAATATCATATCTGTTAATCTCATTAGCAATAAACCTCATTAGAAAATCTTTTGTTAGCAATTAGAACACAATTAATCAATGCATAGAGAATATTCATTCAGTATTTAGGCACATCATTAATATGAAGCAACTTAGCAGAGTCTCAGTAATACCTGATTCAACAAAGCAAGAATTCAGTCGTTTGTCTATTTGCATAAGATATTTGTGAACATCCTAACTAACCTCAAATTAGCATCAGCATGTTGGGCTCCATGCAAAACGTTTAGTGAACACGAATTTGGAAAACATCTAAACTAAGGCCTCTATCAAAGTAGCAGTTGGTACCTAGAAAGAAAGGCAAACAGACAATTACAGTTTTGCATCAGATAGTTACCAATCCAACGGATCATCAAACAGCATCAGTCTACGTCCTCAGGACATCAGTCGGATAACCATCAGCAGAGATAGGCCGTGGCAAAGTCTCAAGATAGCATAGCTAAGGAATGGGACCCTTCCCTCATATGGAGGAGAAGTAAGTATCAGGCAGGAATTGGTAGAGGATGGTTTAAAGTATCAGAACAAAACGCTAGAAGAATAAAAGCTCAGTAGCTCTAAAGTGGAAAGTCCTCTGGAAAGTGAGAATGTGAGATCGTATGTGTGCGTTTCTTCTTGGGTCACGCTGTTAAATCAAAAACTGTCTAATTAGCCCTTTACTCCTCATTGGATAATAATTTGTGCATCGTTATCTCCGTCCAATAATTTTTCAAGCATCTTGCCAGAATTTTCCACAAACCACAGTTCTCATGTTGCGGATTGGTCCATGCTATTGACGTCTTCAACGGTTGGAATGTCAGGTAGGAAAAGTTACACTTTGCGCTCCAGTCAGTGTCTTCATTGTCTTTGCCTAGTGCAGTTAACCTTGCACCTGTTACAAATTACACTGTTGCATTTAGCAAGAACATCGCCTTGAGCAAGTCGGTTCTCATGAGAAAGAATTTACTACGGCTACACACATAACTCCTGGAAATGTACAGCTTCGTGTCCTTCAGAAGAACAGCAGATTACACGTTAGTAAATGCAGTTTAATATGAGGCCAGGCAGCTAGGCCCAGACCCTCGCTAAGCTAAGGCCCTCTAATTTAATAAAGAAAACTCTTAACACATAACTCTAATTATGATATACTGATACAAATTCAAAACATTATTTCATAATAATTCAGAATTAACAAGCTTTCATTAGTCTTCGTATAAATTGGTAGCCACTCCCCGTGGGCACATTTCAAACGTGTGCATTATTTTCTATCTTAACACATTTTCTATGCAGCTTCATCACACACTATATTGCAAGCTTTTCATATTAATATTGCTTTTAAAAGACACACTCCAAAAATCCCTCCTCTGATGACTCTTGTCATCACACAAACCTTCCCCACAAATATTACATCCTAACATTCTGTCAGTTCAATCTCTTCCCTTATTGGTTTCCCCTATGATTTTTCCCTATACAATTTTTCCCTTTGTTTTTCTTCCCTCCTGTTATTTTTTTTCGCCATCTTCAATTGTATTCTTTTGCTAATTTTACATGCCACCCACAATCCAAATAGGCAAGCTATAACAATCAATATCCCCTGTACTATTTTAGACAATATCCCATGCCAAATGTTGCTAAGCCAATTTCCCACTGAAGCAAACCCTTTTCCAACCTTTTCCCAAATACCTGGTTCTTTCAGTTCCTTCAAGTCTGTACTATCCCTAGTCAAGTTAGTAAGCATACTTCTAATCTCATTATTATTGTCTGGTATATATGCGCAACAATGACGCTCATTAAGCATCCTACAAACTCCGCCATTTTTCGTTAAAAGAATGTCTAAAGCAAGCCTTTTTTGAAGAGTCATAGCCCTCTCCGCAGCGAGTTCAGTATCCATCAGGAGCAATAGCCCCTGAAAAATTTGTCAGCATGTTATCCACAATAGTAGACAACTTTTGAATCTTTATAGAATTCAAGATAACTCCCACTGAGGGAATTATCGCCCCAATTATGTCTCCCACTGCACCAGCAGCGGTCTCTCTCTTCTGTCTAGCACGATGTAATTCAGACAATTTCTGAAATCTTTTCAAATCATCAAGTGGATATATCTTTGGGAAAACTATCCCCAAATAACATGTCCCATACTATCCCTTTGGAAGACGGTAATAAGCATTAAGTCCACATATGTAATAGATCCCTGGGATCGCTGGATCCTGTCCATTTAACATTAATGTCCATTTACTCTGAAACAAAAACACATGCTTACATTCACTCATTCCCACAAACACATTGTCATAATATGATTTTGGCCTAGATATACAAAGCTTCCATACTTGTAATGCATCTAAAGCTAGCTTCTCTTGTTCCCGAATTGCACCATAAACTTCACTACTAGCAAAAGTCCGCTGCTGCAATCCTTTTTCTAATTTACCCTTTAATGCCCTTCTTCTATCCTCCGTGTGATATAAAAAGCTTTTCTCTACAGGTGTAAGCAAGCATGTCAAATTATTGTGATGTGCATAAGATGTACCAATTGTCAATTGCGACTCAAAGGATCCTTTAAGTAACTTTATACTATAGTATCTAGCAACACCACTCAAATCCTTTATTATAGGCACATAAGAAAACACAAGGTTGTGATTTGAATGGAAGTATTGAATCTCTTCCGGGTTACAGAATCTTGTTAGTAACAGACTACAACTTATCCCATAGGTTAACGGCAAGCTATGATAGGTAGCCCCCTCTTGTACCGTAACAGGAATCTGTGTGCACACAAAGCAATCCTTTGCATCCATTGTGTCAACATACTCACTCAGCAAGCGATAGAAAATGTTAGTGGAAAGTTACCCTTTTGCATTAGTTCCCTCGTGCAAATATCGCTCAAACCTCTCCCAAGCTGTTAGTGCAGTGGTAGTCTCAGGAATTGTAGCATTGTTAGTCCTACTCTTATCCATTAGCGTCATACCCACAATCACAACCACAACGAATATCACACACACAACACCTAATCCAACACTCAAATATTTACAACGCCTACTTCCTCTATTATCCTGTCTAGTGTTAGCCATGATCTATAAAGAATCAGAAAGTGGAGGATGGTTAGTCCAAACAACAACAGAGGGTGGTTAAAAAATTTCTCTTTTTCGCAGCAAAGTTAAACAAACAAAATCTTCTTTCCTTCTTTTTTTTTTTTTCTCTTTTCTCCTCGCAGTTATTTACAGCTTTCAGTTTCACTCCCAGGATCCTTGTCAATTCAAGTTAGCAGCTTGTCAAAATCAGTTTTCAAAAGTCGATTTAGGTATTCAAAGTCGATTTAGGTATTCAAAGTCTCATCTGGTAAATTCTCAGTCTCTTTTCTCAATTTTTCAACTTTAGTTCGATCTTTACACCAATTCAGTCTCTTCAGCCAAGCTCAGGTGCCAAAGTATCGACCTGGGATCTCTCGATCAAAGCAAAACGCCAAGAACTCTTGTTGCCATTCAGCTTTCATTGCATACACCCATTCAGGACCTGCGTACCTTCTGTTTGCTACCCTTTTCCTTTTCAACTTGCGGTGACCTTGCAACTCTCCTTCACTTAGATCGTTTCCCCTTGTTGTATCAACTTCTTCCTCTATTGCATCTTTGACAACCACTTCTCCCCTCTTCACTTACAACTCTGGCCACTTGTCTTCTTTCAGTATCTCTCTGGTCTTTGATCTTTCATGTGGCAACCCCTCGCCCTCTCTTGGCTCTATGGTGTTTTTGCTTGATGGACCAGCAATCTGCTCAGGAAGAGTTTGGACACTCTGACTCTCTTCCACCTCAACTCCTTCGCCTTCTGGGTCTGTGAAATGCTGTAGCCCATTCTCATAATCGTCTCCTTCTGGGAGAAACTCCATCTGACTATGTCTCCTGCTGCCTCAGTTGAGATAGGCTCACTGTCACCCCTCTGAATCTCTTCTCCTTTGTCTCTTACTAGAGTGACCAAGCTCTCCTCAACGGGCTCACCTACTGTCTCAGTTCCCCTTCGATCACTCTCCGGCCCTGGGACTTCCTTTCTGTTGTTGGTACTTTCAACAACTCAATTTCCTCATCAGTTGGACACGTCACCTTTTTCGTGTGACTGGCATGGATCCAGTTCGGAACTCCTGCACACTTCACAGCAGTGGTAGTCGTTAGTATCACTTGATATGGTCCCTTCCAACGTGTCTCCAAGCACGTCTTCCTTACGTTTTTTTTAATGACAACCCAGTCACCAGCTCTCAGGTCGTGTCCTGGATCAGTAATCGGTGGCAGGGTGGTAGCTTCCACCTGGTGAGAAAAAGAGCGGATCACATCAGCTAGACCCTTGCAGTAGTCCAACACCATATCATCTGTGATATTCACAAGAGCATTCGCAGACACTGCGGGCAGTCTCATAGCTCGACCCATGAGAATTTCATGTGGGGACAGTCCTGTTTTCTTCTTAGGTGTATTTCTCATTGACATTAAAACCAAAGGTAATTCATCGGGCCATTTCAAATTTGTGGCTGCACACATTTTTGCCATTCTCAACTTCAGGGTACCATTCATCTGTTCCACTAGTCCTGATGCTTCAGGGCGGTAGCTACAATGCAACTTCTGTTCAATGTTTAATGCTGCACACAATAAGCTTAACCACCTCGTTATTGGAGTGACTTCCTCTATCTGATACTAAAGAGATCGGAAACCCGAAACGTGGTATCAGTTCCCTAAGCAGCAGCTTCGCTACTGTGAGACTATCATTCCTACGTGTAGGGTAAGCTTCAATCCAGTGGCTGAAAATACACACAATGACTAACACGTACCTCAGACCTCCACACACAGGCATCGCAATAAAATCAAATTGCATGCTGCTAAATGGACCTCCTGCGCTCCCAATGTGGCTCAAATTCACCACTGTCCCTTTCCCTGCATTCATCTGTTGACAGATGATGCACCTGTGGCAGATCACTTCTGCAGCTTGTCTGAATTTCAGGTTAAACCAGTCAATATTGAACAACCTGATCATGGCATCTCTCCCAATATGTGCTTGACCATGGTAAAATCTTGCGAATTGTGACAGGAGACTGTTCGGCAAAACCATTTTCCCCTCATCTGAAACCCACAATTCATCTGGTCACATTGCATCCTAACGCAAGAACGTTTCTCATCTTTTCTGGCACGTCCTTGCAACAATCTTAGTTCCTCCAACGTGTTAACCACCATTAAGGCGTAGCCTGTACATGTCCCATTTTCTGTTTCAGGTAACAATTCCCACTGATCCTTAAACGATATACAGTTCAATGCGCAAAACCTTGCGACTTGATCCGCATACCCATTCACCATTGAAACAGAGTCTTGTGATTTCAAATGAGCGCTGCATTTCACCACAGCAATTTTATGAGGTAACTGAATCGCATGCAACAGTTCTTTAATTCTTTCACCATTTTTCACTGGAGAACCAGAAGAGGTCAGGAAACCCCTCTGTGACCATAGCTGGCCAAAGTCATGAACAATTCCAAATCCGTACCTGCTGTCAGTATAGATAGTTACTCTCAATTGGGCAGCAGCATGGCAAGCTCTAGTAAGAGCAACCAATTCAGCCACTTGGGCAGAATATACTCTTTCAAGCCAAGACGCTTCCAGGCTACCAGAGATCTACATACAGCGTATCCAGCTCTCAGCACTAATATTGAGTCTCTTAAACATGAGCCATCAACAAAGATAATTTTGTCATTTTCTTCCAATTGGGTATCTTTAATATCAGGCCTCGGTTTGGTGCACATTTCTTTTACCTCAAGACAATCATGTTCTACATCTTCAGCATCCTCAACTTCTTTCTTTTCATTTGGAAGCAAAGTTGCCGGGTTCAGCACTGTACACCTGTTCAACGTTACATTTGGTGACCCCAATATAATTGTTTCATATTTTGTCAGCCTTGCATTTGTCATGGGTTGCGTCTTGGTATGGGTGAACAAAATGTCAACTAAGTGTGGGACCATGACTGTTAAAGGATGTACCATCACTATGCCTTCACATTGTGTGACGCTTTGACCAACTGCTGCTACTGCACACAAACAACCCGATAAGGCTGCTACAACTGGGTCCAAGGTAGCTGAAAAATACACTACTGGTCAATTTACACCTCCATGGACCTGTGTCAGAACAGACAAAGAACATGCATCACGTTCATGACAAAACAGAACAAAAGGCTTTGTGTAATCAGGCATACCTAAAGCTGGAGCCCTGCACATACACTCCTTTATCTCAGTAAACGCCTTCATTTCCTTTTCTGACAGTGTTATGACATCTGGCCCATCCTTAACCATCAGTCTCAGCAATGGCTTGGAGATGACTGAGAAATTCAGGATCCACTGACGACAGTAACCCAACATTCCCAGAAACATTCTAACATCTCTCCGTGTCGTTGGGGGATTCATCTGAAACAGGGCAGTCAGTCTTTCCCTGGACAACTTCCTCGACCCTTTCTCAATTTGATGACCCAAAATACATCACGTCCCTCTGGCAGTATTGCAGCTTCTTTGGGGACACTTTGGGCCCGTTCTTTCCCAAATGGTTCAGTAGGGCAATCGAATCATACTTGCACTCATCCCTCATTTTGGATGCGATCAACAGATCATCAATGTACTGTACTAGAGTCGATTGAAAAGGCAATTCCAATGACTCCAAATCTTTCTTCAATATCTGATTGAAAATGGAAGGTGATTCCGAAAACCCTTGAGGAATTCGGCACCAATTGTAAACCTTATCCAGGAATTTGAAATTAAAGAGAAATTGGCTGTCCTCATGAAGAGGCACAGAAAAGAACGCTTGAGACAAATCAACTACTGTAAACCACTCTGCATCACATGGAACCTGAAAGATGATCACAGCTGGATTTGGCACCACTGGGCAACATTTCACCACTATGTCATTGATCTTTCTCAAGTCTTGGACAATGAGGACCTTTCCACAAGGCTTTCTCAATCCCATTATTGGTGAGTTATATGGAATGCTCATCACCTCTTTTAAAACTTCCTGTTTCACAAAATCTGCAATTAATTGTGCCACCTTTATAAGGACATCTTGCGCCATGTGGTACTGTGGTACCTGGGGGAACACAGTATTTTGCTTCACACTGATTTTGACTGGTTCCACTCCTTTTATCAGTCCTACTTCTTTCCCTGTCAAGTCCCACACTTTCTCTTTGACTGTCCCCTGCAAATCTGCTGGCAGATCGGTCACCGTGAACATTGGGAAGAAATTTATCAGAGGATACTCCTCATCTGTTGTCTCCGTTTCAGGCTCTGAAACCTGGCCGTCATCTCCTTCATTGTCACTGTTTGTCTGAATCTCAATCCCCTCATTGGAACAAGTGATAAAACACCTTGTCTTGCACAGTAAGTATCTTCCCAGTAGGGACACAGGACTGGAATCGCAAACCACAAACCTGTGCAGTCCCTGGACAGTGACAAGCTCAACCTGATCCAGATCAGTGATCAGGTTAGTCAGGAGTTGATTTGCCACTCCTACTACCTTGACTGTACGTCCAGAAAGAGGCAGCTTCTGAACCTCTGCACTTCTGACTGTAGAGCGTGTAGCTCCTGTGTCAACCAAGAATGTAACCTTATGACCCATCACTTTCCCTTGCACTTAGGGTCCCCTTTGATCTACTTCTAAGGACGCTGCAAGCCTACACTCTTCACTATCTGAACTCTCATCCGACCATTCATCGTTTATTCCATTCTCACCACGCAATGGGAACTGTTGCACTGTGTTATTTTGACTCATTCTTTGACCTGTGACCTGTTGAGGAAGCATCACCTGTTGCTGTTCCATTGGTGCTAAGGGCACCTGCATTTGTTGTCTAGGTACCATAGGAACCTGCTGGTGCATTTGCTGCATGTGCATCGGTTGCATAAGTGGCATCTGTACTTGTTGCATGGGTTGGAGACCCTGCATCTGAACCACGTTATTCTGAAAGTTCGGATTAGGACCTCTCATCCTTGGTCCTTTAACATTTTGAAATGCATTAACATCATTGCTTTGTTGAACAACACCCTCCTGCACCATCATCGGGCACTCCCGTTTCCAGTGTCCAACGCCCCTGCAAGCATGACAAGGTAACACCTTCTTCATCCCCTGTACATCATTTTGAACTTCTACGGTATTCAAATCTGGACCACGGTTCACAAAACCTCCTCGACCTCTGCCTCTCACCTGCGCCTGAAACATCCTGTTTCCTTGCAGCTGTTGCACCATCTACTGTACGCAACCTCCCTGCATCCCTGATTGTGCTGCCTTAATTTGCATCACCATCACTTTCTCCTTCAACTTTCTCTGCTTCAACTCAATTTCATCACTACAGTACTTCGCGTACTGCAATATCTTGTCAATCGGCTTTGCTTGCCAACAGATCAAGTGATTCTTAATCATATGACTAATCTCAGGCCTCAGTCCCTCAACGAATCTGAACACAAAGTGATTCATGTCCTTCGCCCCTATAACCTCTGTACCGCTGTAGTGCTTGAATGCCTTCAACAACCTCTCATAGTAGGCATGTATCGACTCCTTGGCCTCCTGCGCTGTCCGATCAATCTTTTGCCAAACAATGTTCTGCGGCGATACCCTCTGTTTCAAGAACTCAATCACCTTATAGTAGTATTTCATCACCTCAGGCGACGGTGCTCCTGTGACTCTAACTCTTGCCGGTTCTGCAGCCAGCCAAACCACACTCCTCTTGCACTCAAGCCACAAATCAGCTGGAACTATAATCTCAAAAAGAGTATTAAAGTCTTCCCAAAGACATTTCGCAAGCTTCACAAACCTGTCCGTCTGCTGATACCACTCTATCGTCTTCTCCCTCAGCCTGGGGAAGTCATTTGTGAATGACAGAATATCATCTCGGGACCACAGTGCATGGTCAAGTACCCCTCCGGCCATTTCTCTCACTGGTAACATTTTTATTGTACCGGTATCCGGCACGGCTTTCGCCTGCTGCTCTAGGCAGTCACTTTTCCTTTTGTCTCTTTTCTTCACCCATCTGCCTTCGCATTTCTCTAAGGCTCCCCAAACATGTGCACTCTGTAGTATTTCTTTAAGGTGTGCCTTCATCCCAGTAGACCTCATGTGTTCAAAATCCTTAGGCTCAAAGTCTAACCTGTAACTCCTCTTCAGATGTTTAGTACAGTCTAGATCTATGCCGTATTTGTCTGCCAGGTTCCCAACTTCTGGTGCACCCTGCTCACTTCTTTAGTTATCTTTGGGCACAAATACCTCAATTCTGCTTCAGTATATGACTCTAGCCTGTTCACTCCCATGTTTCCTTCAACTAGTTCATTTGCCTCCATGCCCAACCTCACAAAATTCAGGTACTCATGTCTTTCCGACCGTTCTGCTGTCACAGGGGTGGTCTGTGGTGAATTTAACCTGTCTAACCATTCATTCAGTTGTTTCGCAGTCAAACCTTGCAAGGAGATATTTCCAGCCTGCATCATCGATGTTTGCGGTACATTCGCACTTGAGGTCTGCGGAGTCAGCAGTCCCAAACCTGATTGTCTCATGGTCTCTGGAGGAACCCCAATCGGACTGAAGTCTAACAGAGATCTAGATCTTTCGAATGTCACTTCTACTCGAGTCATCCCTTGAGAGCCCCCTCCAAACCCTCCTCTTGTCATCTCATGGGTCATTACTCCCTGATTGCATACGCTAGGCTTTGCCTGTGCATACAATGGTACTGGTGGACCAACCGTAAACGGCAAAGATATGGCAGCTGGTGTCTGCCTATTCCCCAAAATCTGTGGAGCATTAGCTCCCATATTCTGATTCATTATGGGTGACATGGCTGACTGCGGTCCTGTGACCGAAGTATAATTCGGAACCATATGTTGCTGTGTCTGGGGCAGTAAAAGTGGAGTTGGCTCCGTCTGTATCAGCTTTGGTCTCGTATATGCTGGATCAGACGGCACCATCAAACTCATGGTGGTCTCTAGTACTGGGACCTCGGGGTAAAGTCTCTGAACCTGTGGTGGCTGCAGCTGTGGTTGCATCTCTGGAGCAGTGGACACACTGACACTAATCTGCACCGGAACTGGTGTTGCAACAGTATTAACCTGTACCGTGTTTGTTGTCCCTATGTTCTGCATTGAATTTATAGGACCTGCACTAGTACTTGGTCTATTGTCATCTAGGACATATGGCGGTGGTCGATCATTTAGTAACTGATTAAGGAACTCATCATCATCTGAGTCATCTGCCTCTGCCCAGGACTTCTTAGTCTCCTTTTCTTTGCTAGAGCCCTTGTCAGTTTTACAAGTGGCTTTCTCCCCTTGGGTTTCACCTTCTTGAGTTATTGCTGGAAAAATCCTAATTCTGTTTATTGTTTCTCTCCTCCAGACTCTCTGTGCGCTATCCCACGTAGCCTCCACTAGTGTCTTTTCTGCTTTCCTCATTCTCCTCTCAAATTTCTGTTGCTGTTGTCATATTGCCATCAGTTCCCTAATTGCTAGCGCCTCAAACTGTGCTGGCCTCGGAGGTGGCGTTAGCTCATTTAACACCCTCCGCAAAATTCTCCAAAATCCTCATATTGAACGTTTCGTGCTCCAGAAGCGCCAATCACCCTTCTTTCTCTGTCGTTTTGCACCATTGCTTTAGCCAAAGACATGGCACGACTCCCCTCTCCTCCATTACGGCATAAGCCGGTGTATCCTCTGGCGGTGTAGGCTCCCCGACACTTGCGGTAATATATACATCTCCCATCAAAGCTCTCCTTAAAGCCTTGAAGAACTTCATTTTACATCTTTTATTTTGCTAACAATCAAATCAGGAAGTGACTTCAATTCCCAGAGCTCTCTTCGCTTACCTTCTCAACCAATTGCCTATCACGGACGGCTGCCAATCCGTGCGCGACCCTTCTCACTAACCGACCTATCCCAGCGCAGCTCCAATGAAGCCACACTCACACACACTGCGGCTGACAAAGTCTTGCGGCTTGTCTTCCTCGCTCTCAACCCACTCTAACTAATGCAATATATTGCGAGCACTAATAAAACTCAAATGTGCCGGTTTACTGCAGGAAAGGGTAACACAATCGCTTCAGAACTTTACAGAGATTTTGCTTAGCCTCGGCCGCTACTCTCTCCTTCTCAGATCCCGCACTCGCAAGCAAAATTTGACCCGCAAATTCTACTCTCGACTTGTCAATGGGTTGTTCTAGTGCACTTCATAACTCACCAAATCTCCTTTGAAGTTTTCATTCACTCTCATTGACTCAAACTTGACTCGTCAACCGCATCCGATTGACCTATTAAACCACGTAAATTACAACATAAACCAAGTGTCTCATACACTTATAAATATACTCCGGAGTCTTAGACCACGCATGGTCCGTACATCACCAACAGCCACGTAGACAATTTTTGAGCACAAAGTGCCACACTCACATAAAGTTCGCTGACTTCCCTACTCTCATAATGCAGAGTACGCACACCCCTACTAAAGCAACATCATTTGGCCTAAATCCTCACAAACGTCACAATTCTCCTGCCGTATGCATAGCCAATGAAGCGCAAAGCCCTACGTCATTCACATTATCACTAGGATGCCGAGAACATACCCAACTCACTTCAGCAAGCTCCGAGATTCTGGGAAAGTCATTCGGGTCTTAAGGGAACATCGTCTCTCCAATTTGCATTATTTTAAAACAATTTTCAAACAGCGGTCCCTTGTCCTGGGGCCCCAACGGGCAAACCATTTACCTCTGCTACCAAAACTGATAACGCGTCTGAACCTTGATAAGTAAACTTACAAGGAGACACGTCTAGGCCAATTAACCTTTTGACCACGTTTGGAGACTTCCCAGTACGAGATATCCTTTTAGCATCACTACCGATATGTCAATAACTCCTTCAATATTCACAATAACAAATCCTTTGAGCTAATCAATAACATTTAATATAGATCAATACAACAAACGTACCATGACCTTTCGGTCAAGAATAACCACACAAATCTAGTGAGTGTTAGGATATTTATTCCCTATTTGTTACAAGCTAATATCATATTTATTAGTTTCAGTAACATCAAGCACGTCAAAACCACTATAACTTGGCAATCATAGCAAAACTTAATCAAAGCATGGATCATGAACATTTAGAATGAAACATGACATTGATATGAATCAGCTTTAGCAGAATATCATTAGTATATTATTCAACAAAGCAAGAATTCAGTCGTTTGTCTATTTGCATCTGATATTAGTGAACTCCTTAACTAACTTCAAATTAGCATCAGTATGTTGGGCTTCATGCAAAACAATTTAGCAAACACGAATTTAGAAAACATCTGACTATGGCCTCTATCAAAAGAGCAGTTGGTACCTAGAAAGAAAAGGCGAAGAGACAATTACAATTATCATCAGATAGTTACCCATCCGAATGAGTCATCAAACAGCGTCAGTCTTTGTCCTCAGGACATCAGTCGATTTCAGCAACAGCAAAGATAGGACAGGGCAAAGTCTCAGTATGGCATAGCTAAAGAATGAGGCTCTTCCCTCATAAGGAGAAGAAGTAAAATTAGGCAAGGAATAAGATGAGGATGTTTCAGAATATCAGACAAAGGGGGTCATTCCGACCCCGGCGGGCGGCGGAAGCCGCCCGCCTGGCGGGAACTGCCAGAAGACCGTACCGCGGTCAAATGACCGCGGCGGTCATTCTGACTTTCCCGCTGGGCCAGCGGGCGACCGCCAGAAGGCCGCCCGCCGGCCCAGCGGGAAAGCCACTTCAACAATGAAGTGAACAAACTCTGAATGGAGCCGGCGGAGTTGAAGGGGTGCGACGGTGCAGTGGCACCCGTCGCGATTTTCAGTGTCTGCTACGCAGACACTGAAAATCATTATGGGGCCATGTTAGGGGGCCCCTGCACTGCCCATGCCTGTGGGGGCCCCACGACACCCGTTCCCGCCATCCTGTTCCTGGCGGTTTTTACCGCCTGGACCAGGATGGCGGGAAGGGGGTCGGAATCCCCATGGCGGTGCTGCGAGCAGCGCCGCCATGGAGGATTCTTTGGGGCAGGGGTAAACCGTCGGGAAACCGCCGGTTGCCCTTTTCTGACCGCGGCTTTACCGCCGCGGTCAGAATTGCCCATGAAGCACCGCCAGCATGTTAGCGGTGCTTCCGCGGCACTCTGCCCTGGCGGTTTTCAACCGCCAGGGTCAGAATGACCGCCAAATTCTCTCAGCATGGCAAGGGATGGTGAAGAAGAATAGCGAAGTAATGGCTCATAAGGACATGGATGGGTGAGGAAGTACGGCGAAGAATAGCTGAGAATGGCTGATTTCTCCTCGGGTCACGTCGTTATATCAAAACTGTCTAACAAGTCTCTAATTTCCTATTGGGCAATATTTGGTGCATCATTATCTCTGTCCAATAATTCTCCCCACACCTTACTAGAATTTTCACCTAACACAGTTCTCATGCCGTCGATTGGCTCCTGTGTTTGACGTCGGGTAAGAAAAGTTACACTTTACGCTCCAGTCAGTAGTTCCGTTGTCTTCTACCAATCCAGGCGACCTTGCACCTGTTGCGAATTACCCTGTTGCATTCGGCAAGAATGTCTCCTTGAGCAAGTCGGGTTCCATGAGAAAGCATTTACTACGGCTACACACACATCTCTAGCTTCTGGAAAAGTACGGCTTCATGTCCTTCAGGAAAGCAGCACATTGCACGTTAGAAAAACACAGTTAATATGAGACCAGGCCGCTAGGCCCAGACCTTTGCTATCTAAGGCCTAGTGATTAACTTAGCAAAACCTAAGACATATCTCTTGATGCTAATACAAAGTCATACATTAGTACATTATTAATTCATCATTAATCAGTTTCATTAATCATCGTATACATTGATGGCCACTCCCCATGGGCACATTTCAAACATGTAAATTGTTTTCTAGGTTAACATATCTTCTATGCAGCTTCATTACAGAATATATTGCAAGCTTTTAATGTTAATATTAATCTTAAAAGTCACACTCCAACAGTAGCCACTCCCCATGGGCACATTTCAAACGTGTGCATTATTTTCTATGTTAACACATTTTCTATGCAGCTTTGTCACACAATATATTGCAAGCTTTTCATATTAATATTTCTTTTAAAAGACACACTCCAACAGGCCCAAGTGCTGTGTTGTTCTTTTCACAAGAACCTTTGAAGCTGCATTTGAAAGCAGAGGTGCTACTCTCAGGATCAGCTGTGGGGAGTTCTCGCCCACTTTCAACAAACGTGATTCCATCGCATTGAATGACTACGGCTAACAAGTTAGAATTTTTGCCGGATTGTTGCTTAATTGGTCTTTGTTTAGCGTTTCCACGAAATACGATTCACAAAACATGAAAGAGGAAAGCGCATAAGGAGATTTGGTGGTTACGCAGAACTACTCTGCGATGGTTTGCATATTTTGAATGAAAATGGAGACATAGATAAACATGAATATTATACAGGTATGATGCATATTTCCCATATTTGACTTCTTTCCTCTATTGTCATAAATCTGTAAATGTGAATAAGCATGTATTTCTGTAGCTAATATACCTTTGGTGGGTAGTTTATAACCAAGCACACCCAAGTTCAGCTGTCAGGAGAATTGAGGCAAAGGGAAAAATGTTTGTCAAGAGTTCCTAAATGTGTTCAAGGCAAATCAGATTTAGATCTAAGGTCTCCTAGTTTTAAAAAACAGAACCTAGACGCTGAGCAACATATTCTATATAGTCAGTGGAAAAGAACCAATATTGGTACTGGCCTTACAAAGACATAGAGAGGTTTGATAGAAGAAACCCAATTGTGCATCATTTCCAGCTAGTGAACCTAATTTTAAAGAGCGATGCGACTCCAACTATTCTCACAGGATTCCTAAACAAATTTTTGGCCTGGCCTATAAATAGCTTACCATCCTTCACAAAAGAAGGTCGGGGTTTGTCTTTCATAAATTATTAACTCAGAAAATTATACCTCCATGGAAACAGCTGTATGTAACATACATATTTTAAGTGCCTGCAGGTTTTAATTATGTTATTCTCTTAATATTGATAGTAGCATTCAATTGAGCAGTAATGAATTGGCTTTATTAGAACATTGGAATTTTACGAGCCCGATTGAAGACAATGGAGTGACTCAGGGCCAATAATGGCTGAAATAGAATTTCTTCATCAACAGTCCAATTTTTGTCTTTCATTTTATTCCTTTTAATGTAGAACTTTCTACCCAGAGTGGGTGGAATGTTTTATTTAATAGAATTAGAGACGTTCTGCCTCATGCTATACTAATTGTTAAAGGATATTCTCCTAGTTATAAAAAAAAACATTATTCACTTTGCCTTACATTGTGCTGCATAAATGAGTTTTATCAATTACTAGCATACATCGTGGTACCTATGCTTTTAGATTGGGAAGGTAACACACTTCCATGTCTTGATTTAACTTTTTGCTTACTTCGGAAGTGACATGAAGAGTGTCTCTTACTTTCCTCTCACACACACACACAAACACACACACACACACATACACACACACATCCCCCCTCACCCCCCAGTGCATAAAATAAATGAACCAAAAGAGGGAACTGGAAATGCAAATAATAATAATAAAAAAAAAATGAATTTACATCTGTGTAGGATTAAGTACCCACAGTGGCATGGTTAAGGCCCTCCACCTCCATTGACCCAGCTTCAGCAGAATGGAGGTAGGGTATAGGGGAAGTTCCACTGGGCCATTGCATTTCAAGAAAGAAAGAAAGAAATTAATTATGAGTAATACAGGGTTTGGTATTACTACGGATCACAATTAACCAATCAGTTTGGGGAATAACTTACAGGAATTGGTGTTACCTAACCGATTCCTGCTACTGCCATCTTTTCACAGGGGACAAAGTCCTCTATGTATGACCTAGAGGATTTTCCCATGGTAGTCTATGGGAGGGTACTAATATTAGGCATACGATGGGGGAGATTCTCAAACATTTTACGCCGGGACAGCGTCACAAAGGTGATGCTAATCAGCACAAAATGTTTTTTTCCTGATTCACTTTCTGGTGCAAAAATTGTTTTGTGCTGGAAAGTACCCAAAAGTAACACAAAACTAAGAATTGTGGCCCACTCATAATTAGGACACAGTTATGATGTTATTGCTGGAATCTGGGTCCCTCATAATAAGGGCCAAATTGGAAAGGATTGAAGCATGCCCATGCGTTATCTATTAGCAATAAATCTCTCTCCTGCAAAAACATTTTCATCCTTTTTTCATTTTGTCACTGTTTTTCTATCTTTCACCCTTTTGTGTTTTTCCTCTTTAATGCTCTGGGTGAAAGCATGATGAGGAAAATTAAATGCCAGTCTAAAAAAATAAGTGCTAGTGTGCCGATCTGCAACCACATACTCAAATTAAACACTGGGTTAGACTGACCTTCTCAAACTGGGGAGACCAAGAATAAGGTGAAGGCAAGAGAATGTAAAAGGATTTAGAAAATATAGATTGAGAGTGTTGTAAAGATTCTCAAATCTGGGCCCTCGCATTTCTAAGGAGCAGAATATCCTTGCAAACAAGCAGTCACATAGTCCAAGCCGGCAAATCCAGATTCCCTAATAAGACCAGGAAAAGGGCCAGGTAGCAAGCACAGACCCCGTACTTTCAGTTCAGTTTTGACCTGGTCCCCTAAGTATAACACTGCTCTGGATGTGAGTCTGAGGCAGTGAACTTAATTTTCTCTCTGAGCTTAGGGAGTAGAGTGACTTCAACCTACTGATGTCAGCCGGCTCTCACACCTGCAGCCGCCTCAACTAACTTAGCAAGGTTACATGTACGGGCTTTGAAGTGTCTCTACATGTCAAATCATAGAAG
Organism: Pleurodeles waltl; assembly: GCF_031143425.1. NCBI lineage: Eukaryota > Metazoa > Chordata > Amphibia > Caudata > Salamandridae > Pleurodeles > Pleurodeles waltl. The sequence continues at coordinate 223,698,114 of NC_090450.1, read as the reverse complement.
TATGGGTCATAATTACTAATATTACACGCAATGCAGCACATCAAAGAAAGCTGCTGCACTGTGTTGCGTGGATGGGATAGAACTGAACAGTGACATAATTACCAAGATAATGTGCTTTTCAGCTTCCTCTATGCGTTGGTGCACTTGTGGTTACCTAGCACTAACACAGGCACCGTTCTGCTGTGGTGCAAAGGTTCCTACATTACAGGCAGGACTGTCTTCCTGCATGAAAAAACAACCTTAAAGGCATAGACATCTTTCTGGAGAATGCAGCACACATGGAAAGAGGAAGTAACAAGGTGAAATGAAGATATGTCACCTGTTACGCCTCTGTCAGGTAGACACATGACTCTGGCTCAAACACAGTTTTAAAAGTCTTTGTAAATCTAGATTTGCATCATAATAGATGGTTGGTTGCACGGGAAGACCTTGCACCCCCCATGTAATGCCTACGTGCAGCAAGGTATTGCAGGCCAGTACTATGCACTGCCTTGCACTACTTTGCATTTACTAAACCATACAAAGACACCTAAATCGACTTTGCATGGTTTAGTATATGCCAAAATGGATTTTGTGTTGGGACTGTGCCACAAAAGTGATGCGTCTCCAATGCAAAATCTTATTAAATCTGTGCCCACATATTCACCTCAACATTAGAGATGATATGTAATGCTGCACTTCACCACTCTTGTATTTCATGAGAGGTGGACGTAGGGATCTTCACTTCAGATGCTGTAAAATCTGCCATATGCCTGGATTACTCCCTTCAGGGTAGCAGCACTGCATTGGGGTCAGGATGACTGTAGCGGAACCCACAGATGAGGAATTCAGTGGGATGTGCACCTGCTATACATCTTGGCATGTCACAGTTAGGCCAATGTTGCACCAGTGGCAGATATGTGTATTCAAGTCAATTGTTCGGATGCAACACAGTGTCCTTTAAATGTGGTGACCAACGTGTCGCTGCCTGCATCCATATAAAACATCACAGAAGCCATGCTAAAAATGTCCCCTAAATTCATTCAGAAGCATGCTTCTGGAGAGATTGTGAACATAAATAAGAGTGCAGAGCATGTGAAGAATAAGGTGAGTGTATGAGGCAAAGGTTGCCGTCCCTGGACAAGGCAGCACCAGGTGTATACAGCATTTTTTGATTTTAAATTGTTAGCTTACAGAGCAACACATGTTGCGGTGATTCCTCCTCATTTGTTATAACTTAAATGTCCACTTTATTTGATTTAATCACATTAGATCTTGCATCATGAGTCAAAAAACTGTCATCCTCCATATTAAAACAGAATGTCGGTTCAAAACGATTACGAGCTTGCTGGTTGCCATAGTTCCAGAGACTTAATTATTGTTCCTCAAGTACTGTTTCTTCAACAATTGAAAATGCAGCCAATTATCCGTGTTTTCCGTTCTTTAGTGGGATTCAGAATGTGCTCCTTGTCAGCATACACGCAACGTCTAACAATATGCTACATTGGTCTGAAAGGCTTTTGGCGTAATGTATATTCAGATCACAGAGTGTGACAACTCCATGGAAAACACAATATTAGCATGCAGGCCTTAGAAAGGGTCCGGTGAAAATAACAGACTGTATAAAAACCAGGATGTTGAACAGGTGGGGAATTCTATACTTATGTATTCTCAACGTGAGTGTGTTACCAGACTCGGATAGGAAACAACCAAAGTAAAATAGTGTCAAAGGGGACTATAGATGTTGAACACCCACTACATCGAATACAACATCAGTAGTCTCTGCATACTAGGCATTAAACTGGGAGCCAAAGGGTAAATATTTGGGACAAGGTAGTCAGCTAAAACACATTTTTAAATTACAAATGTATTTATATACGTATTTAAAAAATAAAGGTAAGGCATTCTACAGGATCTACAGAAACAGTTCAAAAAAATCTAAACTGGGGAAAAGGTAACGAGGCCTAGAAATCGATTTCAGGGCAAGTGTAGTTCCAAGGAAAAAATGAATGTGCATGTACCAGTTCTCTGCTGCGAAATTGCTTTTAGCCATGTGCAGAGCGATTCGATCCAGGACTTGAAGACACCCACCCATCGTCCTACCAGGGCTGCACCAAACCATAGTCTTGATGGCTTTATACATTTTTAATAAATTTAGCTAATTTATTTAATGAAACACTCGAATTCCAAACTTTACAAACTCGCTGAAACTCACATATTCGGGAAAACAAGCCCTGTTTCGAAACACGAAATTGCAGCACTATGCTTATTAATGTCAACGAATTTGCAATTTTAAGCTATAATGTTTTCCAGGGGAGAATTTACGAGATTTGTCCAATTCGTGAATTTTCAGATGGTGGAAAAAGTTATAAAAGTCTTTTATCACCTAATCACATTCTTAAAAAATCAAATGTGATAGTCAGGACTCTTGAGATTCTAGTTTGTGAGTTTAAATAGTCAAGACATCTCTAAAATGTAGCTCTTTGTGCCCATCACATTTTACAAACAGTAACATCTCAAAACTATTAAACAGTTAACACCATATCAAAAAGTATACCTTCTTAGCAAAGAGTTATTTCCATACCAAGTGTGGCTAAAATGTTCTGCAGTTTTGCTGTAGTCTTATGTAGCACGACATATATTAGTCAGTTTTTGTAGGGGTAGACACAGTTCATGTAAATTAGTCATGTGGTGCCAAACATTGCTGGCTGGTGAGCAGAACCTGCACTGTGTGTGGAAAGCATGTAATGGTCCGCCTTTGCTATGCGTACCATATGTCTTGAAGAAGAAGAAGAATTTGTATTGTGGCTGCCCTTTTGATAGGAGTCTATGTGTGAGACTAGTCCCACTGCTGGTCTGCAGCGTGTTTGATGAAAACTTCCTCTTTCACTGCTCGTATGAACGTGTAGAGTGTGGAGGGCACCTGCACTGTTGTTTTTGTTATGTGAAGGAATCTTTCAAGTCTGCTTCTCATGCTGTGCCTGTTCTCTCTGTGATGAGAAACGCAGAGCTGATCCTCTGAGCTGTGCCTGTTCCGTTCAATGCTGTCCCGAAAAACTGTGCCTACGTTAGGTGACAGGGAGGCACTGTGTCTGTTCTGTGTGAGAAATGCTAAGGGTGCTGCTTCCTGTGGTTTGCCTGTATTTTTTGTTTAAGTGAAGCTCACTAACCTATAAGAATTTGGAATTAAAATCTTGGAATTTATCTTTTATACATCACTTTTGTATGTATTATTGTTAAAGTACGTTTCCTCTTATATAGCTGTGAGATCTATGTCAAATGTTTGCCGCCTGGAGCTAGAGAGACCTCTGCTATTTGAGGGATAGGTCTACTGTTCGCAGCATCAGCAAGTAGGTTCTTTGTGACTGGAGGGATAGTGTTGATCACAGATGACTGAAGCGTACATGTTCTTAATAGAAAGCATAGCCTTGGAAAGCCTAATCCCATGTGATCTAGTAATCAGAAGGGTAGTCCATCTTTCACAGTTGAGACCTTAACCAATACAATGTGTGTAGCCTGAGGACAGCTGTACTTTCCGAAATCCAAATGCCCCAAATCTGGGTAATCTGATGGAAAGTTTTTTGTTTTGTCTAAGCAGGCATAAGTATGAACTGTCTAATTTTAGAGGTAAGCTGGTACTGTAACTCTGAACCTGAAAGGCTTCTGTAACCTGACAGATAATTGTGTCTGAAGTATGTCCGTGTAACATGTATTTGATAATGACAAAACACTGCTGATCTGTGTAATCTGAGGCACAGATTTGCTGTCACACATGTAGCCCTGAACCGTCTCTGTAAACAGAAGGAGCGCTCGCGTGCCAAGGCCTTACCTAGTAGGTTCTGCTGAACGAGAAAAACCTCTCTCCTTTTACCCAAGAAGCCAGTAAACTCAGCATAATCTAATGGACAGCTTTGTTACTGAATGACAAGGACACTATGATACAGGTAACCAAAGGGGTATCTTTACTAGGTTGGTTGTATCTCAACTAAAATTGTTATTTTTTTCACAGCTGAACAGTAGTCCATGACTGTCAAAAATCTCTGAGCTGTTAGTATATATTCTGTGGGAAAGACTGATGGGTATGAGAATTACTGATTTCTAAATTCTCAGTTAACACAGAGGATAAGTCATACAATAAGACATTTAATTGCAGTCTAAGGAGATTACGCAGTTTCATTGAAGACATACATGGAAAGTTTTTCTCCCAATTATGCATTGTGGACGGCACTTTCAAGTAACTCAACTTATGTTTCTGTGCCCGTGTTTGGGCGAGGGGGGGACACATCTATGACACTGATTTAGAGTGTAGTGAACAGATGTTACTCCACTGGCATTGCTGAGGTGTTAGACATGGCATCTTTTGGCATGGTTTCCACAGAGTTTTTGCTTTCTGACCTATTTTGACTGTGTGTTGAAATTCCTTTATGATGGCTTTAGGACTCTGTGCACTTTAACACGCTATCTAGTTGTAAAATGCATGTGCCCTGTGTCTAAAACCTGCTAACATTGGCTTCTCCGTGATTGGCTTATTTGATTTACTAGCGAGTCCCTAGTAAAGTGCACTCTGTGTGTCCAGGTCCTATAAGTCAAATGCTACTAGGGGGCCTGCAGCACTGGCTGTGCCACCCATTACAGTAGCGTTTCAAACATGTCTCAGGCCAGCCATTGCAGAGCCTGTCTGTGCAGTGTAAACTGCCAATTCAACCTGGCAAGTGTACTGACTTACAATACAGCTAGTACACCAACCAGGTGTACTAGTCCTAGAATGTACTACAACACCACCTTTGGGCTTATACAATAATAAACAAGGTTAAACTTCTTTAACAATGTTCACAATTTTTCATATGTTTGAACACTTGTTTTTATCATCACACAACCAATGCATTGTTTCAAAAGATGAACAATCCAAATATTTTTTCACACTTAAGCTTGTGTTTCTACAAAAGTCATTTGTGATGTCTCGTGAAGTATGGAAAATTTAAAGCTGAAACCCAATGCATTTCGGGTGTGAACCCTTCATCAGGGGTAACCGTGAAAAAATACAATAACCTGAAGTAAGGTGCAGACAAATCCTCAATTACATTAGAACAACGTATACCTGGACCAAACAAACTGGTCCAAATTTAACTGCTAGAAATGCAGAATGTGTGAACCACCTAAGCATGCTCAATCTCTCATGGTGCTCACATTGCTTGCAATCCACAAAAACATGTGTCGCCGTGCTGATAAGACACCATTGTGTGCCTTCACGATTACCGGTGTGTTACAAGACCCATGCTTAAGAAACACATGTAATGACATGCAGGAGAAATCTATGCAAAAACTGACTGAAGAACGATAAAAATGTGCGTGAAAGACAGCCTCAACCCAAAAAATCTGTCTTGAGTGCCCATGGTCCACTGTAAAACGTGTTAACACACCAGACTGAAAGAAGCACAGTCATTGACAGTGCTCCCTGTCTCCCTTCGACATACCACAACCAAATAAACCAGGGAGTTAAACTACAATGATAAAACTAATTGTGTTCAGCAAGACACTTCCTGTAAAAGACAACATGTATAATTGAAATATTGTGATAAAAAGATCAATATCTCCAAAGACTGCAGTGAAACACAATGGCATCACTTTTTTAAATTCTAAACTGAATGCCTTGTGTCCAAGCAGCAGGTTCAGATTGGAGTGAAACACTGCGAATCAGAAACAGAACCATGCGTATGAGGAATGCTATAAGGGGCCTACAACCCACCAATGCTAGACAAAATCTCACCAAATCGGAAGGTACCAACCAATGATGTGACATATCTGTGGAAAATAATCTCCCGCTGTGAGTTAGTCTGGGTCCTCCCAGTGTCGACACAGACGCTAAGTGAAGCCCAACGTTTGGCCCATCAGGATGCAACCTGATAGCGCGTCCAGTCCTTATAAATTACTTGTACTTGGACACGCTGGAGGTCGGTGGACCTTTTAACCTAGTTGCGCTCTCCTCATCCAAGAATAGTCAGATCACTCAAATCAATCATCGATAACTAATTATAACCAACAACCAATAATCGATTAGTAATCAATCAATACCTTAAGAATCAATAACAATCAGTATTTTGACGCAACATGAGCTTTCAGTCATGGATAACCACACCAGTTTATTAAAAGTTAATGAGTTTATTTCCCTATATTAACAAAGCTAACACAATGTATATAAGTCTCAAAATCAAATGATATATGTATACGAACATTACTAGCTGTCCATAGCGGCGGAAGAAACGCAATCTACGCAATATCTGGATTATAATGCACTCGATTATAGCAATGCAAATCACTAATATAAGCAATTGAATTTGACTAATTTCATACATCGGTCAGCATAACAAGATTTCAATTTAGCATGATGCATCAGCTGAATACCTCGACTAGCCTCTAATTAGCATTGGCATGTGGGGCTTCATGCAAAACAAATTTAGTCAACACGAATTTAGAAAACGTCTAGCTTGGGCCCTATCAAAATAAGCAGTTGGTACCTAGGAAGGAAAACACAATGCATAATACAATTATCCTTTCATATTTACCAAATACAATCAGCATTCAAGAAAAGTCTTCGTCCTTCAGGTATTGGTTTGATCAGCATGGGGCAGATTTCAAGCGGGCAGAGTTAAGGCAAGTTTCCTTGCTGCAGCAAGGAGAACGGGGCAAAGTTACTGCATGGGCAAGACGGGGCAAAATTAAAGTTAAAGTCTCTAGGGTGAGAATTCTTAAAGTCTCTTTCTCTGCGACAGAGAAAGGTATCAAAGGGCTTGTTCCAAAATGGCTTCTTGAATCTTGCTTCAAAATGGCATCAAGGAAAAATGGCTGACTTCTCTTTGTCCGGTGGGTTTAAGTAAGAAACATTCCAAATTCTTCAGGGTCTTCCATTGGAGTTTTCATAGGGTGGCTTCAATTTGACCAATGAATAGTGTCTTTCTCCTAGTACTCATTTTTGCATCAGGTGTCCTTGGAGCCTTGGAACACAAGTTGCAACAAAGTTTGCCAATTATTTTGGTATCAGTGCTTTTATTGTCCGCACCTGCAGAAACTGACCTTGCTTCAAAAGGGATGAAACTAGCCTAGCACGAAACCTTGAGATAAGTGTATTAGTCATCTCTAATGGAAAAATACAACCTTAAAGTAAAATAATATGTCTTTGTTAATACAAGTGAAAACCACGCAGTTAAATTCGAGATCAGGCAGCTAGGCCAAAGCCTCTGCTAAATTTAAGCTAAGCATAAAACAGTTTCAACAAGAAAATCATAGGATACATTTGCAATTATGACGGATTACTACATTTGTCAATTCTTCATGATTAATTAAGCTTGTTTATAATAATGGCGAACTACCCCGTGGGCACAATTTCCCACGTACATTATCTTTCTTTGCTAAAATCACACTACCTTATACGATTTTGATTATATGATATATGAATATTTGTTAGTCCTTCTTTTCTGCGTCATCAATCCCTCCTCTGATGACTAATTATGTCATCACATCAAATCTTCCACCACAAATTTTATTTCATTACAATTCTGTTTTAGTAATTTGGCACTTCAGTCAATGCCCTCTTTCTTTTGGTTCCTTTAGATTTTTCTCTGTATATTTCTACCATTTTGTTTTGTTCTTTCTCTTCTCTTCTCCTTTTGTTTCTTGTTTTCAATAATTGAATAGTTTTCCATATTCCCCAAATACCTAATAAGCAAATTAATATTATTACTATACCTTTTACTATTTTCAATAATAGTCCGTTCCAAATGTTGCTGAGCCAATTTCCCATGGAAGCAAATCCTTTTCCAACCTTCTCCCATACTCCTGGTTCTTTCAATTCCTTCAAATCTGTACTTTCGTTAGTTAAATTTGTAAGCATTTTCCTAATTTGCCCGCTGTTGTCTGGAATATAAGAACAACAGTGACGTGCACTAAGCATTTTGCAAACGCCGCCATCCTTTGCTAAAAGAATGTCTAAAGCAAGCCGATTTTGAAGAGTCATAGCTCTTTCTGCAGCAAGTTCAGCATCCATCAGGATTATAGCTCCTGAGAATTTTGTCAGCATGTTATCCACAATAGTAGACAACTTTCGTATTTTAATTGAATTCAATATGACTCCTATAGAAGGAATCATTGCTCCAAATATATCTCCTACCACACCAGAAGCTGCCTCCCTTTTCTGAACATGATGTGATTCAGACAGCTTTGGAAAATTCTTTAAGTCGTCCAATTGATAAATCTTTGGAAATACTATTCCCAAATAACATCTCCCATACCATCCCTTTGGAAGACAATAATAGGCATTGGGTCCACAGATATAATATACTCCTGGAATAGCTGGATCTAGGCCATTTAACATGAACGTCCATTTAGCTTGAAACAAAAACGTATGTTTACATTCACTCGTTCCCACAAAGATTGTGTCATAATATGATTTAGGTCTATATACACAAAGCCTCCCTACGTGTATTGCATCTAAAGCTAGTTTCCCTTGTGTCTTTATCGCGGCAAAAGCATAGTTATCTACAGATGTCCTTTTGTGTAATTCCCTTTCTAATTTCTCCTTCCCCACTTTCCTCCTATAGTCAGTGTGATCTAAAAAACATTTCTCTATCGGTGAAAGCAAGCATGTAAGGTTTTCTCTGTGAGCATAAGGTGTGTGAAAAGGTGACAATGGCTCAAAGAAACCCCTAACTAACTTTATATAATAATCTCTTGCTACTTTACTCATATACTCAATTATGGAGACATATGAAAATACAACATCATGATTGGAATAAAAGTAGTGAATATACTCCTGGCCATCAAATCTGGTTAGTAACAAACTACACGAGATCCCATACGTGAGAGGCATGATATGATATGTCACTCCTTCTATTACTGAGGTAGGTATTTGTGTGCACACATAACAATCTTTCGCATCCATTGTCTCAACATACTCATTCAGCAAGCGATAGAAGACGTTAGAGGATAGTTCTTTCTTATCGTGTAAATATTTTTCATCTTGTTCGAGTTTCTGCAAAGGGGTTAATTCAGTAGTAGGTTTAGAAGTAGAAGCATCATTCGCATCTCTTTCATTCTCTCCATGCATTCCAAAAACTATTTCTATAATTATTAGTATACATGCAGTTATTAAGCCTATACATATGTATTTACAACACTTCATTTTATGTCCCTTTGTATTATTGCCTGGCATGATCTATATAGAATCAGAAAGTTGAAGACACTTTATCAAATCAGATTTGTAGATATATATAAAAGCTGAATGAGTTCAATGATCACACGGTTTTCTTTAGCAGCTTAGTCCCTTATCGGTTAGCAGCTTTGTCTCAAAATCGGTTTTATAGTCAATCAGGTTATCAATGTCTTATCCGGTTCAAAGGTCAATAAGGTTATCAATGTCTTATTCGGTAATGTCCATGAAATTTTTCATTTCTCAAGAACCAAAGTTTTGTTCTGCTTCTTTGTTTTCAAGACTGATAGATAGAAATTTGTCTGACCAAGCGTTAGTGGCTGTGTATGCCCATTCAGGACCAGAATATCTTCTGCTCTGTATTCTTTTCCTCTTCAATTTTGCATCACCTTTTGATTCTCTCTTGCTGCTGTCTTGTTCTTTGGCTGTGCCTTTTTCTTCACTTGGTGATTCTATTGCGACAGACACTTCTTTTCTTTTCTCCTTCAACTTTGGCCCTTCACCTTCTTTTAATATTTCTTTAGTCTTTGATCTCACTGGCGATCTGCTTTGTCTCCTTTTCGCACTGTTTTCACCTGACGGACCTGCAACCGGTTCTGGAAGAGGTTGAACGATTTCACTCTGTCCCGCCTCGTTTTCTCCCCCTAGGAGGTCAATCAGGATTTCTTTTTCTTTTCCTGTATCGTCTGCTTCTGGGAAAGCCCTCCTCTGATCAGGCTCTCCTGCTTCTTCACCTATCGCAAGTTCTTTGTCACCTTCAGGTTCTTCGTCACTTCCCGAGGCTCCTCCTCGGTTCTCCTCAAATGGACCAGCTGCTTCTTCTTCAGAAAATATTTCCTCTTACTTTATTTCTGCTTGTTCGCCTCCAGGTTCTCTTTGTCCTTTCTCGGTGCCTGGTACTCTCTTTTCAATCACTGGTGATTTCAGCACTTCAACTTCCTCTTCTGTGGGACACATCACCCTTTTCGTGTGACTGGCGTGAATCCAGTTGGGAACTCCCGCACACTTCACAGCGGTGGTAGTTGTCAGAATCACTTGGAAAGGTCCTTTCCAACGGGGTTCCAGACACGCCTTCCTCACGTGTTTCTTTATCACGACCCAGTCACCTGCCTTCAGGGCGTGTCCTGGACCTTGGATCTGTGGCAAGGTGGTTGCCTCCACCTGGTGAGAAAAAGAGCGGACCACAAGAGCCAGACATTTGCAGTAGTCCAATACCATATCATCGGTAATATTTACAAGAGCATTTGCAGGGACTGCTGGAAGTCTCATGGCTTTGCCCATGAGAATCTCATGCGGTGATAGTCCAGTCTTTCTATCAGGGGTGTTTCTCATTGACATTAACACCAAGGGCAATGCGTCAGGCCATTTCAAGTTTGTTGATGCACATATTTTCGCCATCCTTGATTTCAATGTGCCATTCATTTGTTCCACTAGTCCTGATGCTTCAGGGCGATAGCTACAATGCAACTTTTGTTCAATGTTCAGCGCTGCACACAACACTTTTATTACTTCATTATTGAAGTGACTTCCCCTATCTGATTCTAAAGAGATCGGGAATCCAAAACGTGGTATTAGTTTTCTCAAGAGTAGTTTTGCAACTGTGAGACTGTCATTTCTGCGTGTAGGGTATGCTTCAATCCAATGAATAAAAATACACACAACTACCAACACATACTTCAAGCCTGCATGCATAGGCATCTCAATGAAATCCATTTGCATCCTGCTGAATGGCCCACCTGCTCTTCCAATGTGGCTCTACTTCACTACTGTTCCCTTCCCTGCGTTCATTTGTTGGCAAATGACGCAACAATGGCAAACTGCTTCAGCAACTTGGTGGAATTTGGGATTGAACCAATCAATTTTGAATAGTCTAATCATGGCATCCCTTCCAAGGTGGGCTTGTCCATGATACAACATGGCCAATTGCGTTAAAAGACTGTCTGGTAGAACCAATCTCCCTTCACTTGAAACCCACAAATCATCTGGTTTCTTTATGCACTGTAGTTTGCTCCATGAGAGTTTCTCATCCTTACTGACATTATTTTGTAGGAATTTCAATTCTTCAATTGTATCTATAACTTTTAGAGCAAAGGCTTCACTTGGTTCAAGTTCTGGCTCATTTATCAAGTTCCATTCGTCTCTGAGCAATATACAGTTCAATGCGCAAAACCTTGCGACTTGATCTGCATATCCATTTCCCAAAGAAACAAAGTCTTGTGATTTCGAGTGTGCACTGCATTTTACCACTGCCACTTCTCCTGGCAACTGGATAGCGTGTAACAATTCTCTTATTCTTTCACCATTTTTCACTGGTGACCCCGAAGAGGTCATGAAGCCTCTCTGTGACCACAGTTGTCCAAAATCATGCACTATTCCAAATCCGTACTGACTGTCAGTGTAAATGGTGACTTTCATTAGTGCGGAAAGTTGGCAAGCTCTAGTAAGGGCTACTAGTTCTGCTACCTGTGCAGAATAAACTCCTTGAAGCCAAGATGCTTCCAGAACACCTGTTACTGTACAGACTCTCTTAAACATGAACCATCAACAAAAATAATTTGATCATTTTCTTCCAGTGGGGTGTCCTTGATATCAGGTCTTGGCTTTGTACAAAATTCAGCCACTGAAGACAGTCGTGCTCGATGTCTTCAGGGTTCTCAATTTCAACATTTTCACTGGGAAACAAAGTTGCTGGATTCAACGTAGTGCACCTTTTCAGCTGCACATTGGGTGACCCCAAAATGATTGTCTCGTATCTTGTAAGCCTAGCACCGGTCATGTGCTGTGTTCGGGAACGTGTCAAAAGTATCTCGACTGAGTGAGGGACCATGAATGTTAAAGGATGTCCCATCACTATTCCTTCACTCTGATTTAGGCTGATACCAACTGCTGCTACGGCACGCAAGCACCCTGGCAGGGCTGCTGCAACCGCATCCAAAGTAGCTGAAAAATATGCTACTGGTCTGTTTACGCCACTATGTGCTTGAGTCAAGACAGACATGGAACATGCATCACGTTCATGACAAAACAATGTAAAAGGCTTTGTGTAATCAGGCATACCTAAAGCTGGAGCTCTGCACATGCATTCCTTTAATTCAATAAAAGCATCAATTTAATCTCTTTTCAACACTATTTCATCCAGCGCATCTTTCTGGGTCAGTTTCAGCAAAGGTTTGGCTAGAGCCGAGAAATTGGGAATCCATTGGCGACAATAGCTCACCATTCCCAAAGATTTTCTCACATCCCTCCTCGTTTTGGGTGGACTCATTTGAAGTACACTTGTTATTCTTTCTTTCATGTTTCTTCTGACCCTTTCTCATTTGGTGGCCCAGATATTTCACTTTCTTCTGGCAAAATTGTAATTTTGAAGGGGACACTTTGTGTCCATTCCTTCCCAAATGGTTCAATAGGGCAATAGTGTCAACCGTACAGTCATTTTCTGTCTTGGATGCGATCAGCAAATCGTCAATGTACTGTAACAAAGTTGATTCAAAAGGTAATTCTAATGATTCCAAATCTTTCTTTAGGATCTGATTGAAAATTGATGGTGACTCTGAAAACCCTTGGGGAATTCGACACCAACTGTAGACTCTGTCCAGGAATTTGAAGCAAAAGAGAAATTGGCTGTCCTCATGAAGAGGCACAGAAAAGAATGCTTGTGACAAGTCGATGACTGAAAACCACTCTACATCACAGGGAATTTGAAACATTATCACAGCTGGATTTGGTACCACGGGACAACATTTGACTATTATGTCATTTATTTTTCTCAAATCCTGAACAATTCGGACCTTTCCACTCGGTTTTATTAATCCCATGATTGGTGAATAACATGGACTACTTAGTACTTCTTTCAGCACTCCCTGTTTCACAAACTCATCAATGAGTTGGGCGACTTTTATGAGAGTGTTTTGTGTCATATGGTATTGTGGAGTGTGAGGAAAATTTGCATTGGGTTTTACAGTCACTTTCACTGGTTCTGCTCCTTTAACCGAGCCTACTTCTTCCCCTGTCATGTCCCACACTTCCTTTCCAACTGTTTCCTGTAATTCTGCAGGAATATCTGCTTCAGTGAGCATTGGATAAAGAGTAATCAGGGGATACTCTTCATCGACAGTTTCTACTTCGTCCTCTCCTAAACTGTCCTCTTCTTCCCCATCGCTGTTCGTCTGAATTTTAATTCCATCATTTGAGCACATAATCGAGCATCCCAATTTGCACAATAAATCTCTCCCTAATAGTGATATCGGGCTTGAGTCACATACCACAAATTTATGTGACCCTTGATAGTTACCGATTCTGACTTGCACTGGATCTTTAATTGAGTTAGTCAGATACCTATTTGCTACTCCCACTACTTGAACTGTTCTCCCAGAAAGTGGCAAATTTGGTCCTTCGATACTCCTGACTGTAGAGCGTGTAGCTCCGGTGTCAACCAAGAACGAAACACTATGACCCATACCTCGTCCTTCCACATATGGTCCCTTTTGATCAACTTCCAAAGATGCTGCAAGCACACAATTTCCCTCCTCATCTGAACTTTCACTCTCCCACACATCGTTTATTCCATTCTCACTGTGTAACAGGAATTGGTGTTCTGTGTCATTTTGATTCACTCCTTTACCTGTGACCTGTTGAGGAAGCATTACTTGTTGCTGATTCATTGGTGCTAAGGGTATTTGCATTTGCTGATTAGGTACCATGGGAAACTGCTGTTGCATTGGCTGCAACTGCGCCATTTGTACACGGGGCATTTGCACCTGCTGTGGTTGTATGGGTTGTAGACCCTGCATCTGATTCACATTATTTTGAAAATTTGTATTTGGACCTCTCATTTTCGGTCCTCTTATATTCTGAAATGAATTGACATCATTGTTTTGCTGACCTACACCTTCCTGCACCAACATTGGGCACTCCCGTTTCCAATGCCCAACGATTCCGCATGTGTGACATGGCATCACCTTCTTCATTGCCTGTATACCATTTGGAACCACGACAGTATTCAAATCAGGACCATTATTCACAAACCCTCCTCGGCCTCTGCCTCTCATCTGTGGCTGAAACATAGCATTTCCCTGCTGTTGCAGCTGCGGCAACTGTTGTTTGAAACCTTGCAAACCTTGCAAACCTGTCTGAGCTGCTCTAAGCTGCAGCACCATCACTTTTTCCTTCAACCTTTTCTGCTTTGTCTCAATCTCATCACTGCAGTATTTTGCATAATTCAACACCTCATCGATCAATTTTGACTGCCAACAAATCAAATGCATTTTAATCATCTGGCTGATTTCGGGTCTCAATCCTTCCACAAATCTGAACACAAAGTGGAGCATGTCCTTTGCCTCAATCGTTTCCGTGCCACTGTAATTTTTAAACGCTTTCAACAATCTCTCATAGTATGCATGTATCGACTCTTTAACTTCTTGTGCTGTTCTGTCAATTCTCTGCCAATCCACATTTTTCGACGCAACCTTTGTTTTCAAATGCTCAATCACCTTATGGTACAAACTCATTACCGTAGGCGATGGTGCACCTGTGTCTCTGTCTCTTTCTGGTTCACTTGTTGGCCAACCTACAGCCCTTTTACAATCTTCCCACAAATCTGCCGGAACCACGATTTCAAATAAAGTATTCAGGTCTTCCCAAAGACATTTTGCGAGTTTCACAAACCTATCTGTTTGTTGATACCATTCGATCGGTTTCTCTCTCAATTTGGGGAAATCATCTGTAAAGGATTGAATATCACACCTATGCCACGGTACATGAACAAGCTTTCCCCCTGCCGTTTCTCTCATTGGTAACATGGTTATCAGATCATCATTCTGTTGTACTTTCTCATTCCGGTCTGGGCTACTCTCTTTCTTCTTGTCCTTTTTCTTAACCCCCCTGCTCTCCCATTTGTCTAGACATCTCCAAACCTGCGCGCTTTGCAGTATCTCTTTAAGGTGTGTTTTCATCCCTGCAGATCTCATGTGTTCAAAATCTTTTGTCTCAAAGCCTAGCCTGTAATTTCTGCTCAAGTGTTTGGTCTTACCTATATCGATCTTGTTTCTGTCTGCAATTTCTTGTAACTTCTTATATATTCTGCTTACTTCTCTTGTAATTCTAGGGCACATGTATCTCAGCTCTTCTTCGGAGTATGATTCTAACCTGTTCAGACCCATCGTTTCCTCGACTAGTTCATCTGCTTCCATGCCCAACCTTATTTTATTCAAATACTCTTCTCCCTTCCCGCTGGGTGTACTCTGTGGGGAGTTCAGGCTATTCAACCATTGTGTTAACTGTTGTGCGTTCAGTCCCATTAATGTGGCACTTACATCTACCGCTACTGATGGTTTCTGTAACATTTCTGTTTTTGAAGTTAGCGGTACTATTAGTGGTGGACTTGACCTTACCACAGTTGACGGAGCACAAATTGGAATCGGACTAAATTCCAACAAAGACCCAGATCTATTTGACAGTGTTCCTACCGGAGTTGTTTCTGGAGTATTTTCTATGCATCTTCTCCCTGTCTCATTTTGTGTCATTACCCCTTGGTCGCATACATTCGGCTTTGCCTGTATATACAATGGTACTGGCGGACCTACAGTGATAGGCAGAGATATTGCGTCTGGATTATGTCTGTTCCCCGAATTCTGTGGCATGTTAATTCCCACATTGTGATTCATCATTGCTGGCATGTCTAACTGGTTTTCTGCTATTTGAGTGTACCTCGGCACTTCTTGCATCTGCTTTTGAGGCATCAAAATTTGTGTTGATTCGGCTTGAATCAATGTCAGTCTTTGGTAATTCTGTCCTCCCTGCGCCATTAAATTAGAAGTCATTTCCAGATTATGCTCATCACAACAGCGCCTTTGAACCTGCGGCTGATAATCATTGACAGGTTACAATTTAGGCACGCCAGGATATATCCTCTGAACATGTGGTATTTGTGGTGTAAAAGGCATATCGGGACTGCTTTGCCTCTGTGATATTCTCAAATTCGGTGTTACATTACCCTGTATTGGTTCTGGAGGGGCAGTACTGGTGCTTGGGCCATTTTCGCTTTCCACATATGGTGCCGGGCGGTCATTTAGCAATTGCATAATGAACTCCTCATCGTCTGACTCGTCTGATCTTTTCGAATTTCTGTTGTTTTCTCTATCTCTGGACTGACTCCTGTTTGTTTTATAGGTAGCTTTCCTTCCTTCTGTCTCTGCTTCGTCAGTAATTGCTGGAAACAATTTAATTCCCTGCAATACGTCTGATCTCCAAACCTTTTGCGTACTTTCCCATCTAGCATCCGCTAGCGTCTTTTCTACTTTTCTCACTCTTGTCTCAAATTTCTTTTGTTGTTGCCTTCTAGCCATTAGTTCCCAAATTGCTTACGCTTCAAATTGTGCTGGTCTTGGAGGTACTTTCATGTCGTATAGTGCGCATTTTAGATTCTCCAAATCTCTCAAATTAAACGACCCATGGATAGGGAACGCTACACTTCCATGCTTTTCTGTTAATTTGCACCATTGCTTTAGCCAAAGACATGGTGCGACACCCTTTTCTTCAATCACGATGTAAGCTGG
The DNA here is from genome assembly GCF_031143425.1 of Pleurodeles waltl. Taxonomy (NCBI): domain Eukaryota; kingdom Metazoa; phylum Chordata; class Amphibia; order Caudata; family Salamandridae; genus Pleurodeles; species Pleurodeles waltl. Next base: position 223,681,380 of record NC_090450.1, on the reverse strand, counting down.
TGTACCCTCAGGCGGTGTTTCTTCTCCTACACTTGCTTTATTATATACATCTCCCCTCATGGCACTCTTAAATGCTTTGAAAAATGTAATCTTTCCGTCTTTTATTTAAAAAAAAAATGTAATCAATAAGTGCCTTTAATTCCTGGAATACTCTTCGCTTGCCTTTCCCCACCAATCGCGCTTCACGGACTGTGTCCAATCCGTGCGCGACCCTTCTCACCGACCAACCTATCCCAGCGTGGCTCCTAGTGACGTCCCACTCACACACTGCGGCTGACAAAGTCCCGCGGCTTGTCCTCCTTCATTCAACTTCACTCAAAACTAAATTTTCGCCATATATTGCGAGCACTAATCCAAAAAGAAGAAAACAAATCTGTCGGTTTACTACAGGAAGGGTAATACAATTGCTTCAGAAACCTTAGGAATTTTTCACTAGCCTCAGCAGTTATTCCATCTTTCTCAGTTTCCCGCTTTCGCAAGCAAAATTTGATCCGCAATCTTTACTCTCAACTGATCAATGAACTATTCTAGCACGCCTTAGAATTCGTCAAATCTGAAAGTCCAAAATTTTCTTTCATTCCTCAATATTCATACTGACTTGTTGACCACGCCCGATCAACCTACTAAACCGAACAGATTACAACATCAACCAAGTGTCTCATACAGTTTTCAACATACTCCGGAGTCTCTTGACCTCGCAGACCCCGTCTCAACATCAACAACCACGTGGACAATTTTTCCTGCACAAAGCGCTACACACATGTGAAGTTCGACGACTTCCCTACTCTCACACTTTGGAGTGTCACTCCTCTAAAATTTTAATTGGAGTTCGCAACCCCCTAAAAATCCTCACAAACTTCACAATTCATCTGTGGCATAAGCTTTGCAAGCGCGAAACCCTAACTTCACTCATACTGTCACTAGGAACGCCGAAAACTTTTTCACACCTCCATTTCCTCCATTCGCAAGCTTCGAGATTCCGGGAAAGTCATTGGGGATTTAGGGCATCATCATCTCTCCAACTTGTTTTTATCAAAGAAAATTCTAACTTGACTCCGTCTATTCTTCGGATGGGGTCCCAAAGGGCGTAACCATCCTCTGCTACCATCTACTGATAGCGCGTCCAGTCCTTATAAATTACTTGTACTTGGACACGCTGGAGGTCGGTGGACCTTTTAACCTAGTTGGGCTCTCCTCATCCAAGAATAGTCGGATCACTCAAATCAATCATCGATAACTAATTATAATCAACAACCAATAATCGATTAGTAATCAATCAATACCTTAAGAATCAATAACAATCAGTATTTTGACGCAACATGACCTTTCAGTGATGAATAACCACACCAGTTTATTAAAAGTTAATGAGTTTATTTCCCTATATTAACAAAGCTAACACAATGTATATAAGTCTCAAAGTCAAATGATATATGTATACGAACATTACTAGCTGTCCATAGCGGCGGAAGAAACGCAATCTATGCAATATCTGGATTATAATGCACTCGGTTATAGCAATGAAAATCACTAATATAAGCAATTGAATTTGTCTAATTTCATACATCGGTCAGCATAACAAGATTTCAATTTAGCATGATGCATCAGCTGAATACCTCGACTAGCCTCTAATTAGCATTGGCATGTGGGGCTTCATGCAAAACGAATTTAGTCAACACGAATTTAGAAAACGTCTAGCTTGGGCCCTATCAAAATAAGCAGTTGGTACCTAGGAAGGAAAACACAATGCATAATACAATTATCCTTTCATATTTACCAAATACAATCAGCATTCAAGAAAATTCTTCGTCCTTCAGGTATTGGTTTGATCAGCATGGGGCAGATTTCAAGGGGGAAGAGTTAAGGCAAGTTTCCTTGCTGCAGCAAGGAGAACGGGGCAAAGTTACTGCATGGGCAAGACGGGGCAAAATTAAAGTTAAAGTCTCTAGGGTGAGAATTCTTAAAGTCTCTTTCTCTGCGACAGAGAAAGGTATCAAAGGGCTCGTTCCAAAATGGCTTCTTCAATCTTGCATCAAAATGGCATCAAGGAAAAATGGCTGACTTCTCTTTGTCCGGAGGGTTTAAGTAAGAAACATTCCAAATTCTTCAGGGTCTTCCATTGGAGGTTTTATAGGGTGGCTTCAATTTGACCAATGAATAGTGTCTTTCTCCTAGCACTCATTTTTGCATAAGGTGTCCTTGGAGCCTTGGAACACAAGTTGCAACAAAGTTTGCCAATTTTTTCGGTATCAGTGTTTTTTTTGTCCGCACCTGCAGAAACTGACCATGCTTCAAAAGGGATGAAACTAGCCTAGCACGAAACCTTGAGATAAGTGTATTAGTCATCTCTAATGGAAAAATACAACCTTAAAGTAAAATAATATGTCTTTGTTAATACAAGTGAAAACCACACAGTTAAATTCGAGACCAGGCAGCTAGGCCAAAGCCTCTGCTAAATTTAAGCTAAACATAAAACAGTTTCAACAAGAAAATCATAGGATACATTTGCAATTATGACGGATTACTACATTTGTCAATTCTTCATGATTAATTAAGCTCGTTTATAATAATGGCGAACTACCCCGTGGGCACAATTTCCCACGTACATTATTTTTCTTTGCTAAAATCACACTACCTTATACTATTTTGATTATATGATATATGAATATTTGTTAGTCCTTCTTTTCTGCGTCATCAAACCCAACTCAACGTAAGTGCAATTGAAAAAAGACTGAAGTCTTCGTGCATGAAACACGACCCATTGGTGCAGAACAAAAGAAAAGACCCCAGTGGAGGGCATGTTTTAGTGTTCGAGACTATAACATTAGTTCAGTTAATCAAAAGGGTCTACGTGAGAAAGGCAAATGTAGATCTTAAATGAACTTGAAACCGATACTAATCGAATGCAGGTGTTTGATACAAAATGGTATATCTTCACCACGAGACTCGTTTGTATTTCATGTGGAATTTAAACAATCACCAAAAGAGAAAAAAAGAAAATGCCCCATCCAGCTTGTTCATATAATGATGCACTTCGCACAGGCTGTGTGCAATACGATAGTGGCAGGCATTGCCTACTTGGATGTTCAGATAGAATTGACCTCGACAGTTCTTGTCACAAGTGTACATAGGAAACCCACGGAACGGAATTATCCACTGTTGTTCAGCAGCTTTCATCCTCCATCGCGTAAACAACATCTTCTGTAGTGTGGTTAGTTTTACGTATTCATTGCGCTTTAGCTTCAGGCTTTAGGCCTTTGTGCACTTTGCCCTGAATATATTTTATTCATTTGCTGACAGCTTAGAGCCTCTGTGTACTTTGCTCTACATGCTTTTTATTAGGCTTCGTACTGTTATTTTTCAAATAGCCAGTTCTACGGTGTTGTTTTTTATTCATATCACACTGTTTTGCCTACTTCAGCACTGGAGTTCTCCATAACATATTTACTCTGTGCTTCAGTCAAGGATACAGTCTGGTACATTGCCGATAGACGTGGTAAGAGTTTAGACTTGGCATTCCTGCGTAGGGACATTTTGTGATCACGATGACATGTTAGTTATAAAATCACTTCCTTGTCCCAATACACGCAAGAGGGAGATTCCGAACAGGGAACCACAACTTGACGCTGACTGCCTCGTTGCAGATGCTGAACCAAGATCACAGGTCTTTGCTCAGGTATGAGGGCTGATGTCTCCAAAGTGATTCTAATAGGCAAGCTAGAAGCTTAACATGCTGTGCTCTAGATAGAACAAGCAGAGGGAGAGTAGAAACTGTTTGACAATATGATAGCTTTGTTTTTATGTTTTACTCTCCTGGTAACTATTACAATCCTACTGTGTTGTATCGTTCTGGTTATTGCAGCTCACGCCTTAATATCTAAAATACAGTCGTTTTATTAAAACATTATATAAAACTTATACTGTCTTTGTCATTTGTATATGAGATCATATTGGAAATAAGAGAGTTGGTTTGGATCTGAGTAACCACGACTTCCCTGAGAAGTTCCAAAGATGTCATGCGCTCGGCTGCCAAATCATTCCTTCCACATGGGAGAAATGAGGCACTGCTAGTTAGCCGGAGCAAAAACCGGATTTAGGGTGACAGAGTTCTTTACACTTGGGTCAGACTCAGTCCCCCACACCGTTATAGATCCTGCTACCTAGAAATCCAGTAGTCTCATTTAGAATAATGAGAGCCCACGCGACATGGCGCCGCCAACGTTTGGTCTGGCTCTAATGATTAGGTCCGACTGACTCTCTTGGTCTCATATATATTTTGACTCCTCGGTTCCGTATACGGAGACGTCCGTGGGGCTGAGGGTTTCCGCCGCCACGGCATAGGTGCTTCCTGTTGCTTAGTGGTTGGTTGTTCAAGCTTGAACTTTGAAAGGAAAAACCCCGATATTGGTGTGCCTTCTCTGACCTGAAGCCGTTTTTTATAAAATGGCGAATCCTAATGTAGTGAACATAGCAATTAATATGCGACATCTGCTTACGGGACATCTGTTGACACATGGACTGACAGTCCAGGGGGGTCCAGTCACTTTTGTGGTGGACGCCCATGCAGCCTATAGAACGGAACTTTTTTATTCTTGGGTCGGATTTCCTGCAGTGGATGGGGGAACAAATACTTTTCACGAATACACAGTTGCGAATGTCCCTGGACAATACAGGGCTTACGCTTATTTAGAAATACCTCTATCTTATCAAGAACACCATAATTGGCTTGATGGCGCCCTCCCACACACAGTAGCACAAGTTAGGTTAGGTCCACTGAGTAATCATGGTCCTACCTGGCCTTTATTGGCTACATATACACCACATCCTGCGTTTGCTCAATTGGCAGTGGTTGAAGTTCGTCGTTTATATACAGAATTAACGGGCTACATATAGACGATTAGTTCAGTTTGTCATGCAGACACTAAATACGAATGCAGCGCACCCACAGGCAGTGGTTCCGGGTATTAATCCGGCCACTGTGCACTCGGTAATGGGTAAAGTGCCGGCTAAACGAGAGGAGACTCCATTTTGGCTGGCGCAAAAAATTAATACGCTGGAAGCAGTATTTCCCCATACGGGACCTCAGGATAAACATAGAATTTTGACGATGTGTTTGCCGTACGGGATGGTTCCTCCGGTGGACCTTTGAAATACCTGGGGCACGGTATTTGCCGCGCTCTACACTAGGGCACACGGTACACCGACATTAGCTAATTTACCGGACGTACTTAAACAGATTCAGGATGAATATGGGGCTGCCCCTGCCTTGGATTTGGGCATGCAGTTGCTGGGCAATTTTGCCACAGTTTCTTCTATTATTTTGAGTAATCTCAAAGGAGAGGCAGTAGCACTAGCAGTGCGAATGCGTCTTCGGGATGTTCCGCTGCTTAATCAGGAGCGGGAGCTTCCGAGAATAATAGCGGGAATATATTCTAGTATTGGTCGTGATAGCCTAGGGGCTAGACCACAAAAACCCCAGTTACAGGGTAAAAATAATAAAGATAATGCTAAACAGCAACAACCTGAAGGTTCGAAAAAGCGCTGGGAAAAGAAACAGCAAACACCTAAGAAAGATGGTAGACAGTCTCCGCAACCGGAGACACCACAGAATAAGTATAATCTCAGGAATAGGGATACTTTGAAGACGCCTGATAGATATCAATATACTGATACACGCCAATCCCTTTAAGGACTCCTCGGAAAAGAGAAGTGAGAGAGGTGGGCGGTCATAGCGGAGGACGGAGTACGTGAAACCGAGACAGGATTCACAACGCTCAGCGGAGGTTTCTATTAAACAAGAAGAGAAACCGCTGCAACAAAAACAGCAATTTAAAAAGAAGAAAGTGGCAGCAGTCTCAGTTAGACATGCCGCTCAAGAAGAGAGTTCTCTTGACGAACAAGACATGGGCGTTAGCACTGTTAGACAGCGCGGCAGAGGTCACAATAGTTCGCCGGAGTCTTCTAGAGCATCTGGAGGTGAAAGCAACTGATGACTTCATACAAGTCGAAACGGCGGATATGCGAGTCTCTGATCCTGATAGAGTATATGAAGTGACTCTGCGATTGGAAGGGGACATTGACCGTATTATAAACGCCATTTTTTGGGACCATGTGGTGAAATCATATGATGTTCTGCTGGCCGAACAAGATTGGCCACCTGACTTTGTTCGCGACTGTCCGGTTGGGGAGGAGGTTATTACACCTTCCTTCTCACCACTTGTTCCGAAAGAACTAGCAGAGTCCTATAGTAAATCATGGGCTCTAGCACAAGCTCCCGCCTTGTATAGAAATAACGTGGGGTGGGACAGACAATCACCTTATCATGTAATTCCAATAAAAGACGAACCTCAGCCACAACCGCAATATCCTATCAAATTTGAAGCTAGGGCATCGGTTAGAAAAATTCTTACACAATTGGAGTATCAGGGTGTAATTGAGCCCTGTGTCTCGCCGATGAATAATCCCTTGTTTCCGGTTGCTAAACCGGACCATTCATATAGGATAGTGGTGGATAACCGACATTTGAATAGTCATACACGCACATATGCAATACAGAATTCACACAGCGCAGCGCTTATGAATAATATAGTGCGTAAAAAATACAAGACAACATTAGATATCTCGAATGGATTTTTCTGCCAGAATATAGCGCCCGAGAGTCGGGACTATACCTGTTTCAGTGCGTTTGGCTCTCAGAAAATTTTTTGTCGTTTGCCTCAGGGGTATAAGAATAGCCCAGGACTGTTTTCGGCTCGTGTAACTGAAATGCTGCATGAGTTCGACCCTGAAGCATTATCATATGTTGATGACATATATCTGACAGATGATGAGATTCTGCAACATCTAAGGCGTGTATCGCGCATTGTTGTGGGGTTTGCTGATATTGGCTATAAGTTTAATTTTAAGAAATCAAAGATTGCCTTCCTCAGCGTCATTTTCCTGGGATATGAGTTGTCGAGTGAGGGCAAGAGCCTAGCGCCACATTTTTTGGAGAAATGTGCTTTATTGCAGCCTCCTAATACGGTTCGGAAGCTCCAGTCATTGTTGGGGTTTCTGAATTTTGGCAGAACTTACATTCCTGATTATGCAACGCGTATAAAACCCTTATACGAGTTGAATCGCCCCAATTTTTCGAGTAGATTTTGGACGATTGAACATACACACATACTGCGAGAATTACAGAGTGATCTCTTAGCAGTGAAACACTTACACACACGGGACAATAAGACACATTTAGTCATCAGGGTGATACCTGGGGCTGTTGGGTTTACTTATGTCACCTTTAATGAAGGGGAGACAGTCCCGATTGCATACAAGTCTCACTTGTATTCTGCTGCAGAACAACGTTTTGCACAAACTGAGAAAATTCTCACTGCAGTACAGATGGCTGTTATTAAAGAAAGACCGCTGGCCCAGGGTCAACGCATTGTTGTCGTTTCCCCGGTTCCGGCCTTAGAGGCTGTTACAAAAGCGAGTGTTCCTAATTCGAAAGCTTTACACCCGCGATGGATACAATGGGCTACGTCTTTGACAGCCACTGATGTAGATTATGTATTTGACCCTAACCTGCAGACTCAAGAATTTCTTCAATACGAAATAGAATACCCTGTTCCTGCTGGTACGTTGCCTATTGACCAATATGAAGTGGTCATGTATACTGATGGCTCTGCGCAACCAGCAGTTGGGACTAAACAACAGTATTCTGCTGCATGTGCGGTGGTGAGCGGCACTATGGAGGGGGAAGTGTTCTGCCCCCGACATACTTATACTAAAACCTTGGGAGATTGCACGGCACAGCTGGCTGAGCTCAAAGCTCTATTGTTAGCGTTGGAGCACGCGGATCCGGCACTTTTAACCTTGCTGGTCTGTGACTCCTACTACTGTGTGCAGTCTTTCAACGAATATTTACACTATTGGAAGATAAATGGGTTCAGAGATTCTAAAGGCAACACCATTAAACATAAAATGTTGTGGGGTAAGGTTGCGGATCTGAAGGAAACGCTTCCTAATGTCCATGTTGTACATACACTTGGACACCAGCGCGTTGGAATACACGTTGCTGGGAATACTTTGGCTGATGAAGCCGGGAATTCGGCAGTGGCTGTCGCCACTGTGGCCGCAGTGACTCGTTCGAGTTCCAAACCAGACACAGAAATTTCGGCTGCCATAAAGGCTACGGCTGCTGGCACGCCCTTTCCTAAAGGATTTCCTTCAAAATATAGTTACTGCTTGAATGGTGCGCTAAATGCTACTGTTACAATTCCAGGCATTGGTGTACGTGAAATTCCCAATAAGATTGAGAGACCTCGATTGATTTCTGCAGCACATGAGGGGGTGGCTTCTGCACATGCTGGTGTGGCTGCCACGATTTCACTTTTACAGGCTCGTTACTGGTGGCCTGGTCTCTATAAAGAGACAAAGCAATATGTCCTTTGTTGTGACGTTTGTCAACAAATTAAGACGTCGTCGGCTAGACGCCCGCAGCAGACGCCCCTTCTGATTTCAAATAAACCATTACAGTGTGTGTACTTGGATCATTGTGGTCCGCTGACACCAGATAGTGCATACAAATATATATTGGTTGCTGTAGATTCGTGCTCCAGATTTGTATGGGTATGGCCACAACGCTCGGCTGACGCTCGCACTGTTATTAAAGATTTGCGCATCTTTTTCAATATATTTGCAGTTGCGGCTTTTCATTCGGACCAGGGCCCTGCTTTTGCCTCTAAGGCATTCAGGGACACCATGGCTTCGTTGGGGGTCCAACTCCAATTCTCGTCTCCATTTCATCCCGAGGGAAATTCTGTCGTGGAGCGTTTAAATCGTGATTTAAAGCAGTCCTTAACGGCCAGAGTTATAGGTACGGGTCGTGGTTGGCTAGCCCACCTATATGGAGTACAGAGAGCACTTAATAACTTGCCTAGAAGGTCACTGGGGGGTCGTACTTCATATGAGTGCTTGTTTGGAACACTAATGTATGTTCCTGATCTAGATGGTCCTGGTGTGGAGGCGGCAGATATGCCCTTTGACATAAATGATCGTGTCACTGTTTTGCAGGATTTACAACAATTCCGTGAAGATAACTCTTCTGCCAGTGCTGCCTCCTCAGGAATTAAGGATGAGCCAGTAACACCTACTGGTTGGATACCCAGGATTGGGGATCTAGTGCGTGAAAAGGTCGCAGTTAAAAAAGAATTTGGTCCTTCTTATCAAGAACCTGTCCCTGTGTTAGGGGTAAGCGGCACGAGAACTGTGATTTTACCGCCGCTGCGAGGGGCCAAAGGAAATCGCTTTGTTTCCATTGATAATGTCAAGTTACAACATGTGGCCGATTCTGCACAGCAGACCAAGAGGGACACCCAGTAGTTCCGGAATCCCTGTCACTACTGGGGAAGAGGTCCCGCTGCAGGTGATTTTCACCGACACTGTTTCCTCTCCGAGCTTGGGGAGGGTGGATGATGATCTTGCGATTGTTCCACCGACGGCAATTAATATGGAATCTTGTGATCAAATTGCTGTACGTTCTACTGAAGTTTCTGAACATGTGGTTTATAGCGTGCCACGGCGAGAGCCTCCATCTGCTTCTTTGTTCACAGTTGCACCTTTTGCTAGAACTGCTTCTGGCTGCTTCAACGACGCTGATAATGATGGGTCCGGCTCCTCGTCCTCGATGTCTTCTGTCCACGGTCCACGACGGCTGCTGGGATGGCTTAAACGAACATATTTTGTTTTTCCTTGGAACTTTTTTTGGCTGTTTTTGGCCGTGATTACTATTTTATTATGGTTGGGATTTGTGGTTACTTTTTTTCTGATAATACATGGTCATTTTCTTCCTGATTGATCTGACATTGAGCACGTGGAGACTGTGTTAAAACCGCATTTTTCGTCTCATATGGTTCGAAGAGACTTGTCCACAGTGAACATTTCTGCTATACCAGTTCCGGATGGAATTGTGTGGGATAAAGTAATGTTTGATATATATGGTCCCACTGAATTGATTCAAATACCGTATGTCCTCAAATTATCAATGAATGATATTGTTATACCTGGCATTGTTTCTGATGATTGGGATGTGAAGACAGTAGATTCTATGCTAACGGATTTGCAATATTATACTGTCTATGACGATGAAGATGCTTACCAGTTTAGAGATAATCATGGTGACATGTTTTGTTACAACTATTATGGACACCACTTTATTCATAAAGCTAGTAGCCCTTAGCCCATGTTTACTTATGTGCAATGGGAACATTGCTCGACTCCTCCACAAGGGAGTTCAAAAACGTATTATGAAAAATTTGCATATTTTGCTGGGCATGATCCACGTAATGCTAAGTCCTACTATTTTAAAGTTACACCGTATTCTAATAAGCAAATGTTATTGACTGATACTAAATTACTGTATTCCAATTTGTTTGTATCTAAACTGTCGGTCGAGGGATATGAATACTGGTTCAAAACTGTTGACTTGAAAAGTGTTTGGGGTACGAAAAATTGGCAAATGCAAGGCAGGTACACGTTATTTAGAGCATGTATTATCCCTGTGCAGATGATTTTCCTCAATGACACAGTACAACAGACTAGCTGTTTGGGCTTAGCGACGATTAGGGAGTTGACTTTGCCTAGTATACCTGTCCCTTCTAAATTTAAAAATTGGCAGCACTATGTGAATGCTACTTTCAGTGACTTTACACATTGGGTCCAGAATGGTACGCTTAACATTTCATCGTTACATCCAGGCGGGTGGTTATAATGGCCTGTAGACACTAATATGTGTCATCAACGTTTTGTCACCTCTTCAGGGGGGTTCAGGACTAGTAGAGCAGACCCTCGTTACGTTTCACCAGAACATGCTGATATTATAACTACATACAGTGTGGGGAAGCTTTGTCAGCAATGGTTGAAGTCATCCACGCTGGATGCAGTTAAGTCACATCTCACGTTACTGTCTAATAATACTGATTTACAAGATTTTTTGTCAGGTCCCAAAGTACCACGGAAGAAAAGGTTCTTATACGAGGTTTATAATGAGATTTGGAAGCTTTCACAACAAGAGGCTGCAGCCCGGTTGAGGCAGATTGATCAAGAAAATCTGATGCAGACTTTGTCTGTTGTTGATAATGGCATGCATACCCTTTCTGAACGTGTTTACACGATTGACAGCATTGTTTCCTCTGCCATAGACATTATTAAATCGGACATGTCTTCTTTATATCATGGGCAGAGTCAGACGCGGTCCATCATGCAGCTGGGTTGGACTCTTCAGACCTTGAAGGCGGGTCGCGTTCCATGGCAGCACGTTCGTGCCAGAGAGATCTTTATCTCTTTTAATTTGACTCGTCAACAACAACTGATGGCTAAGAAGGAAGCGACATATGTTATGTTAAATATTGAGAAATTAGAGAAACTGCCTTTCACGGTAGCTGAGATTCCGTCAGCTGAATGGTTGATCCATGGGGTTATTAATTTGCCTATCTCTACTTTGCTATTGACTTCGTGTTTGAAGCACATTCCGGTGGGTAGATATGAACTATTGGGAGACAGTTACATACACGAGGTGTGGGACCTTCCCTTTCAGAACAGATGTGTTAATGGTTTGAAGGAGGTTTTTCTTAGCGGCAGCGAATGCGAAGCTTCTGTCAGCCATTCAATGGTTTGTAAACAGCTGTCCTTGCACGTGGCGTGTAACGCTTCGATTGCTAACTTAGCTTGTTATCTGAAGGGAGTTCCAGTCCCGGTTATTAAAAACACTTTACAGGTTCTTTCTAACGGCAGTTACATTGTTCTTAACAGCGAACGCTGCTGTGGCATGCGTGCCGGAATAGTTTACATCGTCGTTGTCAACAAGGCCGTTACGTGCTGCGGGAATTTGTTGTTTCCCCCCACTCAATTTAGGGAGGTAGCGGACTCATATTGCTACTTCCAAGGTTGATTTCGACAAGTTGAGTCGGCTAAAAGCTTTATTGTTTCAAAAGCATGTGGCCCTTACATCTGCTAGCGAGACCTACGCACTTCAGGTGGCAAGGTCATCAGCGGAGATACAGTCCCTTTTGAATACTAACTTTCCAAATCACTTCGGTGAACTTGTGGGACGTATATTTAATGCATCCAGCACTGCTGGTATTGCACATTTTTTCAAAGTCGTTGGTGTTGGTTTTGCTCATACCTTCTCTTCCATATTCGGTTTGATACCTTCGGCTATACATTCTATTTTCGGAAGCATTTTTGGGGGTTTCCCGATTACTTTGGCTTTATTGGCTGGAATCTTGCTGTTGTTGCTATTTTTTCGCAATGGCTGTCCCGTCACGACGAGATCCTGTATTGCTGCTCCCATCAGCGCAGCTGTGTCGTGAACGCATGATGCAGCATTTTGGAGCGACACTCCTGGGACATTTGGAGTGCGACTGGTCTCTGTCATTCAGACCGGTTTTGGATTGTGTGCAACCCGTGTTTCGATGCCTTTGGTGCTCGTTTGAACATGCACCGGCTCTCTGTCTCTCATTGCAGCGCCCTCCAATGGTCGATACTGATCTGTTGATGTTCCCGATTAGGGCTCATTCCCAGACTTGTGCACTACGGATGCGTTTGCTTCGTGAGGCAGTTTATGAGATTCCCTTCCTGGAGGAAGATGGTATTGTCTCTTTCATAGGCCCTGCACGGGGTGCCGCCCTGAATGGTTTTGGGGCTTTGGATCACACCTGCTCCATGGTACTTTGTGGCGTGGATCTTCCAATATTGACATATATCAAAGTGGAGGAACTCCTGCGTTCTATTGCTTCTATCTGACGATTGGATTTTTACGAAATTGACATTATATTGAATTTGGCTTTATGATCACATGTTACCTAAATGTATGACTTTGTTGTCTTCTCACCTTGTCGAAATAATTGTTTTAGGTATTGTTTATATTTAGGGCATCCTTTTATATTATTGGAACCACTTGCTACCGACAAGGGGAGGGTGTAGTGTGGTTAGTTTTACGTATTCATTGCGCTTTAGCTTCAGGCTTTAGGCCTTTGTGCACTTTGCCCTGAATATATTTTATTCATTTGCTGACAGCTTAGAGCCTCTGTGTACTTTGCTCTACATGCTTTTTATTAGGCTTCGTACTGTTATTTTTCAAATAGCCAGTTCTACGGTGTTGTTTTTTATTCATATCACACTGTTTTGCCTACTTCAGCACTGGAGTTCTCCATAACATATTTACTCTGTGCTTCAGTCAAGGATACAGTCTGGTACATTGCCGATAGACGTGGTAAGAGTTTAGACTTGGCATTCCTGCGTAGGGACATTTTGTGATCACGATGACATGTTAGTTATAAAATCACTTCCTTGTCCCAATACACGCAAGAGGGAGATTCCGAACAGGGAACCACAACTTGACGCTGACTGCCTCGTTGCAGATGCTGAACCAAGATCACAGGTCTTTGCTCAGGTATGAGGGCTGATGTCTCCACAGTGATTCTAATAGGCAAGCTAGAAGCTTAACATGCTGTGCTCTAGATAGAATAAGCAGAGGGAGAGTAGAAACTGTTTGACAATATGATAGCTTTGTTTTTATGTTTTACTCTCCTGGTAACTATTACAATCCTACTGTGTTGTATCGTTCTGGTTATTGCGGCTCACGCCTTAATATCTAAAATACAGTCGTTTTATTAAAACATTATATAAAACTTATACTGTCTTTGTCATTTGTATATGAGATCATATTGGAAATAAGAGAGTTGGTTTGGATCTGAGTAACCACGACTTCCCTGAGAAGTTCCAAAGATGTCATGCGCTCGGCTGCCAAATCATTCCTTCCACATGGGAGAAATGAGGCACTGCTAGTTAGCCGGAGCAAAAACCGGATTTAGGGTGACAGAGTTCTTTACACGTGGGTCAGACTCAGTCCCCCACACCGTTATAGATCCTGCTACCTAGAAATCCAGTAGTCTCATTTAGAATAATGAGAGCCCACGCAACACTTCCACTTTCACAATTCATCAGCATCAGAAGGATCACTTCAGACACTGAAGCTTGCAAGCAAACATTGTGGATGTATGCATCCAAGTTTCAACATCAGGGATACCCAGACCTTGTGATTAGTCAAGTGAGGGGGAGATTTCACACTACGGACCACCTTACGCTGTTGCAGCAAAAAACTACTAAGCAACCATCAAGAGAGCTGTATGTTTCCAAGCATTCCACAAAATCTGCCACTATCAAACTCATAATTTGTAAACGATGGAAGATACTTCAATCCAACTTTAAAGGTCTGTTTGCCAACAAACCTATTTTTGCTCACATATGCTTGAAAAATCTGAAGGAGATATTGTCATCTACCAAACAGAAGTCCCTTATCTCTTCTAAAGGGATGAAGAAATGCTATAATTGCATTCAGTGCTCTAATGTGATCGAAGGCAACATTATAGCACACCCTGAGACTGGTCGCCTAGTGAAATTGTGGCACTCAACGGATTGCAACATATTGAATGTAATTTATATAATTTATACATGAGTTTGAGGAGGTTGTGCTCAGAGAGAGTAGGCATACACAGGAAGAAAGGGCCATTTGAAAGAGGAGAGGCGACAATAAGACATTTTAAGTAAAGATCAGTTTCCATGGCAGATAAAAAAATATTGATGTTGATTTTGAGACAGCATACAATTCGAGAAAGCAAAACTGTAGAAAGTATCAGCATAACTTGTATGCAGAGATAATGATTTATTATGTACTTCTGATAGACTCTAGAATCATTACAAACCCTAAAGTAATGGGTGGAGGCATATATTAGAAAATATTAGGAGCTTGAGGCTGTGCTTGAAGGAAGCAGTCACCTCATGATCATAGCAATGTGGAAGATTTTGCGGATGCTTGAGTGGGTGTCTGGTGATGTTTATCCTCAAGTGTGGCTTATGGCATTTATTATAAGAAGCAAAGCATAATCCCTTTAGATGCACCCAGGTTGTAGCTTGGACAAATTTCTCAGATGGGGAACTGCAATTCCTTTATTACTGATGCTGGAGACTGGAGATCCAGACACCCAGGTGAGGCCATTGTGACTTGGGTTCCCTTTAGAAATTAAATGAAGTCTTTATTAGCAAGGGGCTACTGATTAAACTTCATGAAGCACTGCCCTTTTGTGAATGGTAGGGGGCAGGTTGGGCTGCAGACTTTGTTGTACAAGGTGAAAGGTGTCCCTTTAGGCATTTTGTTTTTCTTGATCACACGCAAATGCAGAGACCTCACACCTCTTTGTGTATGATCCGGGCCAGAGACTACCCCTCAGTGAGGGGCATCAGCACACAAAGCCTGTGCTGAAGAATAGCTAGGAAAGGACATGTACATTCTCTATGAATTCAAATGTACAAACCTGAGGTGTTTTTATTATTGAAAAATGGTTCACACACACACATCACAGTACGCCAATACTTGCAAGTGTCTTCTGTGCAGGTCGCGGAAGGCCAATATTTTTCAGAATCTACCTGGGTCAAAAATATGATGTTACTATACTGCACAGGCTAAACATTGTCGCATAGGAGGAAAAGGTGTAAAAATTTTCAATAAAAAGTGAAGGATTTGATAAAAAAATGCAAACTTTTTGAAAAACATGTTGCATACTAATTTTTTTCTAAAATGCCAGCATTACAAATTTTCAGGTAAAAAGGTCTAAGAGATTCTTCAATTCCTTTAATAAAGGACTGATTTGTTCATGGAAACAAACTTTTAGAATGTGTTGTTGATCTAGCCATTTTTCCAAAAACAGCGCCTTGGAATGGACATCTAGGACTATTTGCAGCCGGTAAATATCACTGGATTTGTTGTAGGTCTCGGTGTACTTATAAGAAGGAGTTGACAGTCAACCTCGTAAACCATAGATATTCAGTTAGGCAAATCACAAAAAGGCCTACTTGAAGGTGTTTTTAGAAGGATGCTAACATCATGCTTTAAAAAAATGTGAGCACCTTCGAAACTGTGCTTATGAAAAAGATAAAAAATGAATCACCGTATCATGAAGAAATGTACCCTGAAAAAGGCATATGTGCAAATAACAAGCAGTATAAGGATGAGAGAATAGAGGATTACAAGTTTACAAACATGTTTCTGTGGCTTCCAAAAGAGCAGTATATCATCAATGGTGAAAATTGCATGACCTCTAATGACCCTCATTGAACCTTTAAGTAATGCGTGATAGACTTCAAATTTGTAGAATACTCAATGATTTCTTTTTAAATTGCTGTTAGTTTTTTACATTTCAGCAGAGAATTTAAAAAACAACAACTGGCAGAACTCTTTAAAAAACAATTTGCAACATGATAGTGGTGCAAAGTCAACTTTCATGTATGACTGTCATTTTGGGATTATTCTAAGAAAATAGACAACCCATTGATCAGTCTGTAGTCCTTCTAAAAGACACTCATTCAAGATGCAGAAGATGAAGTGGTAAATCCATACTAAATTGGTGCTTCTTCATATTTAAATCCTCGATCTTTAAATCAAAGCTTGAAAATATCCACAGTGCTAAATGTTGAACTGTGCTGAATTGTAATTTCCTCCAAAAGCAACTAGGAGTATGGAGGGGCTCTCTCATAAATTATCTTTGAAGCAAATTACCACTATTTCGCCCACAAAATTGCCCTTAGAGAATGGTAAAAAATATGTTTTCCCAAAACAGTTGATTTCTAAAAGAAAAAAACAAATCTTTAAACAAATGATTTGCTTCCTCAAAATACCAATCATTTTGTAAAGAAATTGAAATAATAATCAAGAAATAACCTTTTGTTATTATTAAACAACACATTTACAAAAAAGAAGCAGTCAGCACATTGAAAACCTGTGAAATATTTCTGATAAATGCTTTCTCTGGTAGTACATTTACAATTAGCCAATTTTCTGACTTTGGGGACAATTTGCTATTAGAAATCCACAGCTCGGAATCCGCCGAAATTCAGACACCCACACAACTCCGCCACACCAAAGGTCAGTGATAAACTGGCGAAAACAAAACCTCCACCGTCACGCCAACAGAAACACGCCCACGCTATTACGACCCACGAATCCACGCGGCGGTCTTTCAACCGCGGTATTCCATTGGCGGTACACACCGCCGCGCTCAAAATATACACACATCTCCAAAACACCGCCACATTGGACAATTCAAAATACACACACCTGATACACATACAAACACCACTCCCACACACCCAATACAATATAAAACCCACACCCACATCACCCACAAACCCCTACGACCAAAAAATCTGAAAGAAGGCAAGAGAGAGACTATAGCAATAGACAACCCCACCACACAGAGGCACACAACACCATCACCCATACAACATCCACGATCAAAACACCCTACACCACCACACATCACCACACTCATCAACACATACACCACCCCACACATCACCTACACCACCCCATGTCACGCCAAAGACACCCCAGGTTTTCCGAGGAGGAGCTCAGGGTTATGGTGGAGGAAATCCTACGGGTAGAGCCACAGCTATTTGGAGCACAGGTGCAGCACACCTCCATAGCCAGGAAGATGGAGCTATGGCGAAGAATCGTCGACAGGGTCAACGCTGTGGGACAGCATCCAAGAAATCGGGAGGACATCCGGAAGAGGTGGAACGACCTACGGGGGAAGGTGCATTCCGTGATATCCATGCACAACATCGCGATTCAGCGGACTGGCGGCGGACCCCCACCTCCTCCCCCACAACTAACAACATGGGAGGAGCAGGTCTTGACCATCATGCATCCTGAGGGCCTCGGAGGAGTCGGTGGAGGAATGGACACTGGTAAGTCAAATCTTAACTATCATATCCCCCACCCTACCTGCATGCTATCACACACCCCCACCCTCACCCCCTCCCCTATCACGCCAAATCCTCACTAATGTACTCATAACACAAACCACACATCCCAACACCAAGCCCTGCATGCAACACCAAAGCATGGTCACCCCTCACTAAAGCATGCCCACAGCACATACCCTTAACACCCCCCCAACCATCATCACACAAGCCCCCACAATGGAATGCTAGCACTGGGGTACACGCTCACCCACCCATTGCACACCATGACACACACACATGCAATAATCATGCTTTTATACCCCTGCAGGACCACTACCCAACGTCACCAGACAGGAGGGTCCAGACATCTCCACCCCACCCACAGAGGAGGCCCACAGTGATGACAGCAGCTCTGGCCAACTGGATCCAGATGACCAGTCCGGACCATCGTGGGCCTCGGGACAGTCGGTTCCCCTTGCACAGGCACAGCCCAACCCTGACATTCCACCCTCTGGTAACACCAGCACAGCACCCACCCAGCGGGCCCATACCTCCGTACCCAGGATACGTCAATCAGCGGTGTGTCCACCACTACAGGGAACCCAGGCTAACCCACCACCCCAACAACAACAGGGACCTGGGGGCAGTGGTAGTGGGCACACGGTCCAGGGGACGGAGGCCCAGGAACACAGGGGAACTGGGAGGGCTGCTGTGCGACAGGGGGCGGACAGGCCACGGGAACCCACTCTCCACGAGGCCCTCTCCTCCATCATGGGAGCATACCACCACTCCCAGGAGACGATGGCGACGGTCCTGGCCAAGTTTCAGGAGACCCAGCGCCTGCAGGACGAACAGTATTTGGGGTTCAGGGAGGAGCTTAGAACCATCAGCTCCACCCTGGGTACCATCGTAGGGGTGCTGAAGGACATACAAAAGACCATGAGGGACACCGTGGCACTCCAAGGGGCCCCTGACACTAGCATGGATGATGAACTGCCCACCACCTCCACCGGCGCTAGTGGACAGGACGCCCCGCCACAGGACCACCACACCAGCACCCCACCCCCTGCAGACGGAGAACCACCCCGCAAGTGGTCCCTGAGATCCAGGAACAGGACAGAGCAAGATGGCAAGACCCCCGCCAGGAAATGAGACCACCCTGATTGTCCTTCCACTGTCCCACTTTGTTACCCTGTCCAGATTGGAACTGCCCCAGCTCCACTTCCTATGCCCATATGAGCAATGCACCTGTGTGACTAATAGACTGGACTCTGCCATGGACATTTCTCCATCATCACCCATCACCATTTTGCCACCCCCTCCAATAATTAGCACTTCAATAAACACCTTTGAACCACAAAACAATCTGGAGTCAGTCTGTGATTTTGAAAATGTGTATTAACTATGACAATGGCAAAATCAGTTCGAAAATGTAATGTCAACATACCTATGTCACACATCACAAGTCCATGAAGGATGCAAGCAGATGACACACGTTGGCAACCACACCTGTGAAACCGTAATGGAAATGTACAACTCAGTTACCATATACTGCTACTAATTGACAGACAGGATAGAGGTAGAAGTGTGAAAGTGAATGTGATATGAAAAACAATTTTCTCACCCGTGTGTCACTGGAAATATTGCTGTATGACTGACTCCCTGTTGTCTATGTCTTCTTCCTCAGCTTCATCCTCATCACTGTCCACAGGCTCCACAGGCTCCACAGGCTCCACAGCTGCCACAGCACCGTCATCTGGACCCTCCTCCTGCAGAAAAGGCACCTGGCGTCGCAAAGCAAGATTGTGAAGCATGGAGCAAGCGATGATGATCTGGCACACCTTCTTTGGTGAGTAGAAGAGGGAACCACCTGTCATAAGGAGGCACCTGAACCTGGCCTTCAGGAGGCCGAAGGTGCGTTCGATCACCCTCCTAGTCCGTCCATGGGCCTCATTGTAGCGTTCCTCTGCCCTGGTCCTGGGATTCCTCACTGGGGTCAATAGCCAGGACAGGTTGGGGTAACCAGAGTCCCTCTGGAGTTAACCCATCACATACGGGATGCTGCTATTCCGCAGGATGTAGGCGTCATGCACTGAGCCAGGAAACATAGCATTCACCTGGGAGATGTACTGGTCTGCCAAACATACCATCTGTACATTCATGGAATGATAACTCTTCCGGTTCCTGTACACCTGTTCACTCCTGCGTGGGGGGACCAGAGCTACATGGGTGCCATCAATAGCACCTATGATGTTGGGGATATGTCCCAGGGCATAGAAGTCACCCTTCACTGTAGCCAAATCCGCCACCTGAGGGAAAACGATGTAGCTCCTTACGTGTTTCAGCAGGGCAGACAACACTCTGGACAGCACGTTGGAAAACATAGGCTGGGACATCCCTGATGCCATGGCCACTGTTGTTTGAAATGATCCACTTGCAAGGAAATGGAGCACTGATAGCACCTGTACGTCAGGGGGTATTCCTGTGGGATGTCGGATTGGTGAGATCATGTCTAGCTCCAACTGGGTACACAGTTCCTGGATTGTGGCACGGTCAAACCTGTAGGTGATGATCAAATGTCGCTCCTCCATTGTTAACAGGTCCACCAGCGGTCGGTACACTGGAGGATTCCACCATCTCCTCAAATGTCCCAGCTGACGGTGCCTAAGAAGGACAACAGCGACCACAGAGTCAACAAAATCCCAGGTATGTACCCACAGCCACACAGAACACAACACCATATACTAAACTCATCCTGTATGTGTGTTGAGTGTAGGCCTAGGTATGTGTGATGCAGTAGTAAATGAAGCCATGTGGGTCCCTGAAATGGCGGCTGCCTGACCTCTAAAGTGGGACAATGGGGTGTGAGGTATCTGCGCTGGCGTTGTACACCGTCGCGGTAGGCGGTCGAAGACCGCGGCGCAATGCTGCATTGGTTGACATTGGACCCTATGGGTCTCAGGAGCCAATGAGGAAGTGCGCCGGCGGTGATGATACGCACCGCCGCGGACGTCACCGCCATTTTCTATCTGTTCAATCACTCGATGCCTGATCTTTCGACAGGAGAGGACCTATACTGCAAGTGCTGCTGTGACCTTGGTCTGGAAGAGACAATGACTGCTGCGTCTGGGGAAAGGGCCCCTGCCTTCACTGCTCAGGAGTTGGAGAAGCTCATGGATGGGGTCCTCCCCCAGTACACGCTACTCTACGGTCCTCCAGACCAACAGGTAAGTACACAGGGAGCACGTTGTATGGGCTATGCTGGGTGAAGAGGGCTGGATGTCAGTAGCAAGGTGGCAGAGTTAAGCGACCATGAAGGACTGTGAATGCATGTGCCACATGGCAAGGGTAGGGATGGGGGCCACTCACTTCGACGGTGCACTTGTTAGTGACTTCTCTTCTTCCCCTGTACATGACATGTAGGTCAGCGCCCACCAGAAGAAGGACATTTGGCATGCCATCGCCAAAGACGTCCGGACCCTGGGGGTCCGCCAGAGACGGGGCACCCACTGCCGTAAAAGATGGGAGGACATTCGCCGCTGGAGCAAGAAGACGGCGGAGGCTCAGCTGGGGATGGCCTCCCAACGTGGGAGGGGTGCCCGTCGCACCATGACCCCCCTGAAGTTCCGGATCCTGGCGGTGGCCTACCCTGAGTTGGATGGGTGCTTGAGGGCATCACAGCAGACACAAGGGGGTGAGTAGGGTCTGGGTGGGGGAGGAGGGCTGTGGGTTTCCCTAGGCCAGGGCGAGTTAGGTAGGCTAGGCCCCTCCGTAATGCATGCCATGTGGCACTCCACCCCACCTCTGTAGAGTGTCAACTACAGGTATACATGCCCCTGTGTCATCTATGTGTGCAGATGTCCACCATAGCCATGTAGGCCAGATCCCAGGAATTGCATCTGTAGAGGCCATGAGCACGGCATAGTGCAGGGGGCTGCTGTGTCTGTATTGTCCACCAACGGTAGCGGTAAGCCATGCACTCAACCTGTCTTTCTTCTGTCGTCTCCCCCCCTTTTTGTGCTCTCCCTGTTCTTTTGTGCATCAGCATCATCAGGTACAGTGGCACCGGAGTACGAGGGAGCTGCATCCCACATGGCCATGGAGGGCCACACCACAGACTCTGAGTACACCAGTGGGACGGAGGGCGAGGGGAGCTTCACGTCGGTCACCGGATCACCAAACAGCGACCCCGACTCGTCCGCCGATGGGAGCTCCCTTGTGGTGGCGGCACCATCTGTGCCCCCCACTTCTACAGGTACAGCTGCCACCCCCACTACCAGCACCGCCCTCCCAGCAGCCCCTCAGCCTTCGCCCCGTGCCTGCTCACCCAGGAGGGTGGGCATCACCTTCGCCCCAGGCACCTCAGGCCCTGCCCCAGTCACCCCTGCTGCCCTCAGTGAGGAGGCCATTGAACTCCTCAGGTCACATACTGTTGGGCAGTCTACCATTGTGAATGCCATCCAGGGTGTAGAAAGGGAGTTGCAACACGGTAATGCATTCCTGGAGGGCATTCATTCTGGTCGGGCTGCCCTTCATCGAACCCTGCAATCTCTGGCCTCAGCACTGATGGCAGCCATTGTCCCTGTGTCTAGCCTCCCCCCTCCAACTTCCTCCACCCTGACCCAATCCCCTGTACCCCAACCTATCCCAAGCACACCATCAGACAAGCATGCACACACCCCAACACACAAAAGTAGCTCAGGCAAACATAAGCACCACACATCACAAAGGCACTCACGCAAGCATCACCCACATACAGACCCAGCAACATCCACTGCCTCCACTGTGTCCCCCTCCTCGTCATCTCCCTCCTCCCTCCCAGTGTTGTCTACACTCTCACCTGCATGCACTACATCTACAGGCACTAGGACTCGCACCAGAACACCCAGCACCACACCCCGCTCACCTGCACTCACCACCCCCACTACCATTTACACGTCCCATGTGTCCACTCCTAGTGTGTCTGTGACGCCCCCTCCCAAAGTACACAAACGCGGGCACCCACACACACAACATCCATCCACCTCACGACAGCCTCCAGTACCTGCACCTGCACCCAAATCACCTAAAGTGACACCTCCTACAACCACCTCCTCTTCCTCCACTCCCAGACCCTCTCCAGCTACCCATCCCAGTGTTCGTCAGAAACTCTTCCTCAGCGACGTTGACCTCTTTCCCACCAACCCCACCCCTCCAATTCATAGGTCCCGTAGTAGCACCTCAGCCAAAAAAAGTCTGGTACCAGTGGTGCGTGTTAAAGGTGTGTGGAGTGCACCGGCCACCAGG
This sequence comes from Pleurodeles waltl, assembly GCF_031143425.1. Lineage (NCBI taxonomy): Eukaryota > Metazoa > Chordata > Amphibia > Caudata > Salamandridae > Pleurodeles > Pleurodeles waltl. The sequence goes on along the minus strand of NC_090450.1, from coordinate 223,658,313 downwards.
GCAGCCAGTGTGACACGGAGCCAAAGCACTGCCAGTCCACCCCCTGTAAAGCACCTTAAGTTGGAAAGTGGCTGACGGGAGAGGGTGAAGACTCCTGGCGGAAGAACAGCTCACAAGGGTCCCGGGGGGAGTGCTGAATCTGCTGTGACTCCTCCCAAGGTGTTGAAGGGGCAGAAGAAGTCTCCAAAGTCTGGGACGAGCAGCACGGCGGAGAAGGCCGCCATCCTCCCCGCCGGCGGGGACGCCACCGCCAGCAGTATCGTCACAGGTCCGGAGACCACCGCCACAGTCAGTGCCCTGGAGGGCACCAGTATCGTCACAGGTCCGGAGACCACCGCCAGAGTCAGTGCCCTGGAGGGCACCAGTATCGTCACAGGTCAGGAGACCACCGCCAGCGTCAGTGACCTGCAGGACCCCGGCAGCCACAGCCCCGCTGGGCACTGAGGGACCGTAATGCCACACACCGCTGCACAGGTCAGAGACAGCAAAGGCAAGCACCGCTGAACAGGCCAAAGACCGACATGGTGAAGACCGCTGAACAGGCCAAAGACCGACATGGTGAAGACCGCTGAACAGGGCAAAGACCGCCATGGTGAAGACCGCTGAACAGGGCAAAGCACCGCCATGGCAAAGCACCGCTGAACAGGCCAAAGACCGACATGGTGAAGACCGCTGGACAGGGCAAAGCACCGCCATGGCAAAGCACCGCTGAACAGGGCAAAGACCGCCATGGTGAAGACCGCTAAACAGGGCAAAGACTGACATGGTGAAGACCGCTGAACAGGGCAAAGCACCGCCAAATCAAGCATCGTTAGCCCATGTGCAGCTGGGACAGTGACGGAACAGGGACCGTCACGTGGAGCGTGATGCACTCCGGGCACCAGTCCCCCTCCAGAACCAGTGGAGACCTGCATCCACTCTGTCTGTCCTTCACAGGATGAAGCACTCTGGGCACCAGTCCACCTCCTGAACCAGTGGAGAATGTTATCCACTTGAGAGACTGTGACTTTGCACTCCCCAGGATGGTACAGTGGGCAACCCACCCACTGTAGAGACTTGAGAGACTGTGGCTTTGCACTCACCAGGATGGTACAGTGGGCAACCCACCCACTGTAGAGACTTGAGAGACTGTGGCTTTGCACTCCCCAGGATGGTACAGTGGGCAACCCACCCACTGTACAGACTTGAGACACTGTGGCTTTGCACTCCCCAGGATGGTACAGTGGGAAACCCACCCACTGTAGAGACTTGAGAGACTGTGGCTTTGCACTCCCCAGAATGGTACAGTGGGCAACCCACCCACTGTACAGACTTGAGACACTGTGGCTTTGCACTCCTCAGGATGGTACAGTGGGCAACCCACCCACTGTAGAGACTTGAGAGACTGTGGCTTTGCACTCCCCAGGATGGTACAGTGGGCAACCCACCCACTGTACAGACTTGAGACACTGTGGCTTTGCACTCCCCAGGATGGTACAGTGGGCAACACAGCCACTGTAGAGACTTGAGAGACTGTGGCTTTGCACTCCCCAGGATGGTACAGTGGGCAAGCCACCCACTGTAGAGACTTGAGAGACTGTGGCTTTGCACTCCCCAGGATACATCAATGGGCATGGAGCCCCGTCGTGGATCTGGTGTGGTGCTGTAATCCGGTTGAGGTGCCCCCCTTCCCTTCCTCCTGAGGTGCCTGTTGTATTTCTATCTGATGCCCCTGCAGTGTTCTCTCCGTTTGTGGACAGGTATCTAGTGTGGGCCTCGCCCATGCATTTTGGGCCCAGTGGTCCACAGACATTGAAATGTGCATACCTGCACTACTAATCGTGATGTATATATTTGGAAAGTGTATATCTATCTGTATATAGTAGGTTACTGTATTTTGATACATTACAATGTTTGAACTGATTTTGTTTGTCTTTGCATTCTTCCGGGGGATTGGGGGTTGTTACTGTGCTGTTTGGAACTGCATTGGTGTGTGTGTTGTAGTGTGCGAGGGTCAGGCTGGGGGTGGGGGTGTTGCGTGTGTGTCCCCCTGACTTTTGCCTCCCCCCTCCCCTATGTCGTAGGTGCAGTACTCACCGTTGTCTTCGGCGCCTACGTTGCTGGTGATCGTAGATGAGCAGGAAGACAAGGGCAGGGAGTATTTGTAGTTCGGGCTCCATGGTAGCCTCCTTCCTCGTGGAGTGTGTTCAGGTAAGCGTTTTCCCATTGCAAAAGCTGTTTCCGCCGTGTTTTTATCCACGGTGAATCCACGGTGAATCCGCCCCGGGTTGTGATACTGTGGGCGGTACACTGTCTTCCGCCTGTCTGTTGGCGGTGACCGCCGCGCTGCTTGTCTGTACCGCCACGGCGGTCGGAGTGTTAAAGTGGCTGTCTATGTTGGCGGTTTCCGCCACGGTCATAATTCCCTTTTTTTGTCCGCCGACCTGTTTGCGGTATTACCGCAGCTTTAACACCGTCCGCCAGGGTTGTAATGACCACCATTGTATGCAACACTTTGGGCACTATGTCTATATTTTGGCTCTAGCACTTTATCCTGATTTCTGAAGGGTATACACAGAATACTCTGAACTCCTTTGTGCTGCCACATGTTCCAGTGGTTTGTGTCTAGCATACTGATTCACATTCAGTGAACACAACACTTTTGATGAGTCCACCATTGTTGTATTAAATCACTGTGATAACTATAAAAACTGCAAATATTAACAAATACAATAACATATAAATGTATCACTATAGTGGTATAAAACATTGGACAATGGTTCAAGAAAATAAAGAATATTATGGAATTCCCTTTTCATTTAAATAATAATTGCATATACATTTATATACTTTTAATCCCACTTGTTGGCATGAAATCCAAAACAATGACAACGAAACAACCACAAAAGTGTAGAAATAGTAATACCAAAGAAATACAATTACCAAAGACTTGCCTGCTGAAATATATGATAAATTGCGTAGATTAATAGTGTCTTTATATTACCTCCTGCCGTTTGGCAAACAATATTCCACGGAAATAATAAAACACATATCCACTTTTGAAGTGGTTTAAATTCAAACATGGCAGAACAACCCTTCAATACTATACAAATTGTTCAAATATTCCTGTTTGTGCTAGTTGACAATAGATAAAACAGCAATAATTAAATTCTACTTTGAGAATTCTGAAATTAAAATGTTTTATGCCTGATATAGAACTTGGTGGAAAAGAAGACATTTGCAAAAGAGGCGGATGTCCCGTCCATACAATTTAAAGTGTATTGATATCTATGCATTCTCAATAGGGCGGGTGGGCCATCGGTCGTTTAAGGCAGATGCCTTTCATCCACCTAAATGGTAGACTTTAGACAGGAAATCAATAGTCATGTGCCAAAAGCTACTGGATGGTCCAATACTGCCAACAAAGCCAGACTCCTCTTAATGACATTCAATATAAAATAATCAATGGAATTTAAAAGGCTGCTTCAGCAGGAATTGACATGTCATTTGAGTCAGCTGCTGCTGTTGAGAAGTTCCTACCCTGACTCAAGAATAACTACATGCACACCTGGGAGGGTCAAACCCATTACCACATGGAGGCCACCATAAAAAGTATATTCCAGATGACAGCAGCTCACTGTTTCAGGTAGGGTGTAGGCTTTTGTCCTAGCCTGTACATCTCAGTAAGTTGGGGAGTGGCAGCTTGGATTTCTCAGCTGCAGTCCAAAGGTGACCTTAACTATAACTAACTCAAACTCCTGCTGGAGAAAATAATGTCTTAGTTCCTACTGCTGTCTGAAAGAAGAGTGCAAGTAACTTGCATTAACTGTTTGCTAGGAGTCCAGGATATTAGAGGAGCACTATGTTCCCAGAGTTCTATTCAAAGTTCCCGTAATAAGCAGTGCATTTAAAATGCACTCTCATCCCAAATTTGAGTCTAAGTTATCTCATAGCATAGAATCCTAATGATCTGGTGCCTGAGCTATGCTAACCCATGCTCCCAGTTGCCTTATTATTCACCTAAACCTCTGAAGTGCCTTAAGAACTCACTCTTCTTGGGTGGCTATTGTAGTGTCCTGCTGGACACGTTCTAGTGTTTTGCCAGCCACTGGGCTGAGGGCTGGCCTTCTATCTACACCCCACACCCACCCAACACAGGCGTCACCGGTCAGGTGACCCTGCCAATAAAAAGGGACAGGCGCACGTGCCCAGGGCCAGTTCTACCGACCATGCCACGGTGCCTGCATGACTTATTTTAGTAGCATGAGGGCCTAGGGCCCCAACACTACATTGGCGACGAGGTGGGTCTGACCCACCCCAGTGGTAATTGGGCCAGAAGCAGGGCGTTTCCTCGTGAGGAGGAGTGGCACCAGCCTGAGTGACGAGGGCACCGAAAGAAGACGAGGGCAAGGACAGCACCAACTAAGTGCCTGCTAACCCCACCGGGCATGAGGTGAGCCCGGGGGTACAAGGAAAGAACCCTCCCATCAGTGCGTGCTTTCCCCTGGACAGACTGCCGCTGCTGAAAAGGAGGAAAGCGCAATGCAGCCCAGCCTGACTAGCACTTGGGAGGAAGGTAAAGGCTGTCCTGCTACCCCTCCCCGCACTTGCCCTGAACGCCCACATGGGCAATAGAATGAGCGTTCAGAGGTGCACCGAAAGAGGCGTGCACTAATGCCCAAGGCCGCCCCCCTTGTCGAGTGAAGCGCGGCCCGCAGCATGTGGGAAGGCTGCAGGGGCCGCATAATGTGCACATATGGTGCAGCCACGCACCACAACGCAAAATAAAGAATGATCCAGGGCCTGACCGCAGCGTTAGGAAAGGCTGCCGTGGCGGTCGCAATTGAGAAATGCGATGGTGCTCCCAGGCGCCAAAAGTACATGAGACACACCAGACAGCATGAAGTAAAGCTGCCCCACCGGAGAGCAAATGGTGCTGTTTGCGCACCGAAATGAAGAGAAAAACGCCTGGGGCCACCCCCCCCTCATTTTCAAAATATTAATGGCAAAAGCGCAGCCCACAGCATGAGAAACGCTGCTGTGGGCGCACAAGAAGAAGTTACTGCCATGCAGTGAGGTGCTTCCATGCACTAGAAAGTGAAAAAACAAGTGTCCAGAGCCACCCCCCCAGCTGCCGCATGGACAGAGAGTATGGTGGTGCAGACACACACCAAAACAAACTAAATAGGATGGTGCAGACACGCACCAAAGCTATAAAATTCCAATCACAACCTCCCTCCAATAAACTGCAAGAAAATGCGTGAAAGGAAGGGGGCAGGTGCTAACAGGCACCCAAGGAGAATTAAAATGCCAGGCACCGCCCCCACCCTCACTGTACTTCGTGCCGTCTACATGCCTCTTCAAACGAGGCTGTGCATTCTTGAAAAATTGACATTTTACAAAAAATAAATGAAGACAGCCACTGTGGTGCGGTGACGTCACTGGAGACAGCTCAGCAGGAGTACCAAATGTAAGACGCCATGCGCAAACCGCATACTTGCCCCACGCATCAAAATGTGGCCATCCAAACCACCTGTCACCGGCTGCTTAAAGCAGGTGACATCACTGCCAGCATCTGCACATGAGGAAAAGAAAGACTGCACTAGCTATGGCGAAGTCCCTCCAATCACCCTCACTCCAGCAACATCACTTGTCGTCCATGTCTCCGAATGGCAAGCACCATAATTGCCATGTGCATCACGGTATCAATCAAAGGAGCAGTAAAACAACCAGACTGGAGTCCTACACCTCTGCTTTAATGCTCTGAAGAACCAGTCCACCAATGACCAAATTCTCACCCTGCCTGTATCCTGATCTCAGTGGCCAGAGCAAGTCGTGACCTAGACCCCCATCTACCCCTGTGATTGCACGAGCCACTAGGCAGTGGCTCCTAGGAGGTCTTGCAACTGCCCTATGTGGCACACAAGCAGCCCCAGCGCAGACCACAAGCAGTCCCGTGGCAACCCAGACAAGGGGTCTCCCAAGCTTGAGAGAGGACTTGACATTGCCCCACCGATGAAGTCAAGGAGACAGCAAGGCTGTGCAATGGAGACTCCAACAGGTCACAGCACACCAAAACTAATTCACTGAATACATCAGTGAATTAATACAACACCAACAAAACAGCCTCCTGGCAACATGAGAGACACGTTTCTCTGAGACCATCTGAGAGCCCCCCTACACCTGGTCCATGTTGGCAAGTGCCCTGACTACAAAACATCCACCATTGTGGTTGCACAAATGATTTGACCGTGGCTCCTGTCGGAGAGCCTGCAGCGGCCTGCAGATGGCCCACACGCAGCCTAGCACAGTCCACGCCAATCCCGTGGCAAACCCATTGAAAAGGTCTCAAGGAAGTTCCAAAGTGAAGAATCCACAAACGAGAGGTGGTCTGCAAGCAGCTCTGCCAACAAAGTGCCAGGATGTACAAAGGCTTCAGAGAAGGACTTCACACCATCACAGATGTCATCCGTCTTCGAGGGATTGGCCTTCATGAAGCCAGGATGTCTCAACAAGCATATTCACAGCGGACTCCACCAACGCTCTTGACGCACCCAATTCGAATGACGCACCCAATTCGAATGACACACCCAATTCGAATGGTACACCCAATTCGAAAAATTAAACTGAAGAAACCATCCAGCCTCGCCACGAGTGCCCACAGGGCGGAACCACAGTGCATCAGTGGACACTTAACCAACCATCTGACTGTCAGGGTCCGCACCTCTTCCACACAGTGTTCGTGGCCGGCTGCACATGGTTAAATCATGGACTCGTGCAGAAGTGTCCAAGAGCTCCAAGCTGCACCTGTCCCCTGCAATACTGCAGCCTGCCTTCTCGAGGCCGAGAGACTGATGATGGTGTTTAGTTGTTGTGTTTTCTTTTGCAGGTTGGACTTTGTTTTGTTCCTCAATAAAGTTTTGGAGGAATGTAGTGTCCTGCTGGACACGTTCTAGTGTTTTGCCAGCCACTCAGTTGAGGGCTGGCCTTCTATCTACAACCCACACCCAACACAGGCGTCACCGGTCAGGTGACCCTGCCAATAAAAAGGGCCGGGCGCACGTGCCCAGGGCCAGTTCTACCGACCATGCCACTGTGTCTGCGTGACTTATTTTAGTAGCATGAGGGCCTAGGGCCCCAACACTACAGCTATGAGCTGCAAATGACATGACTCTGTCATCTAAGGAAGAACCACAGAAATACTTTAATGTAGCTAGAACCTGTTGTTCAATATTTGAAAGCAGAGGGAGTAACAAACAAAATTACTATCAGCCCACTGGAATAACAAACACAGTTGTCTCCATTGAACCAGGGTGTAAAGGCAATTTGCCATTATTCACAGATTAAGTACTCAGGAACTTTGCATCTCCTAATCAATCCTCAAGCTCAACTGTCCTAAAAATATGGTGGGCATCCATGTTGATGATCTCATTGATATTACATATGTCCATTCTATAGCACTAAACATAAAAGGGGTCATTACAACCCTGGCGGATGGTGTTAAAGCGGCGGTAAGACCGCCAACAGGCTGGCGGTCTTTTTTTTAGTATTATGACCATGACGGTTAGCGCCATGGTCATCCGTCGCTTCCCCGTTTAGCCCGCCAGGGCGGAGACGACCGCTGGGCTGGAGCCCTGGGTCTCCAGCCCGGCGGCCGTGACAATACCGCCGCCGGTATTGTGACCCGGCTTACCTCCGTGGATTTTCCAGCGGTCTGAACCGCCATGAAAACCATGGCGGTAAGCACTATCAGTGCCAGGGAACTCCTTCCCTGGCACTGATAGGGGTCACCCACACAACACCCCCCCACCCTCCTCCCCTCACGGACGATCGACTTACCTGGTCCGTCGATCCTCCGGGAGGGGACGGGAGCCATGGGGGCAGCTCCGCCGACACCACACCGCCAACAGAACACCGCCACGGTGAATCGCAGGTCGTGATTCGCTGGGCGGTGTTCTGTTGGCGTGGCGGTGGAGGTGGACCAACCTCCACTTCCCCGCCTCCCGCCAGTATGGCTGTTGGCGGCTCTCCGTCGGAACAAGGACGGAGAGCAGCCAACGGTCATAATACGCCGAGCGGAAGACCGCCACCACTGTCGGTCTTCAGCACGGCGGTATCTCGGCGGTGTTGCGAAAAGACCGCCGAGTCTTTTCAATGAATTCAGTGATATCTGAAATATGCCAAGGTTCAATATCAGGGAAATTCTCTCTTGATTAAACCCCAGACCCTATTTGACATTCTGCATGGCTGGCTTTTAACAGCAATTGTGTTACTGATATGAATGTCATGTTTCCACTCTGGTGTCAAGCAAAATGTCAGTCAGAAGAGTCATAAGCATGATAAGCACAAATGCTTGAATCAATCTGAATTACTGGTAATTACGCCAGATGCATTTCATAATATTGCCTTCATCTCGTCTCTGTAATGATAGAAAAGGGACAGTGACAATAGTAATTATCTAGAGTATTTACCAGTGGCTGAGATTAAATAATTCATTTGATCCATCATTTCTGTTTTTCTTGCTATGACTGGGGCAGTCTGTCTTTTGTCAGTTTACTAGAAAATGTTACTGTTTCTTTGAGCATAACTAGGGTTTCTGGTTTTCAGTTGAAACCTAACTTAAGCATTAAAAAATCATCAAAGGGAATAACTTGCTTTTTAGTAGAAACTGTAAATAAAAGCAATTTGCTGCACCTTTATTGTTTTAGTGTCCTTAGGTGCCAAGACAGTATAAATGTAGCCTCTGCCTTTCGTCACTTTTCTGTGATGCATCCAAACACTTTGTCCCACTTGGGTCGTTGTAAACCACATACAATGCCGTTTTGACCATACACAAGGCTCCAGAATGCCCAGTACTCCCTGAACCTAAGTCCACTCCTGTTTTGCACGATTTGCAAGGCGCAACTTCTGTTCCAGTGCATCCAAGTCGCACATGTTAATGACACAGCACCAGGATCATCAAGTTCAAGTTCTATTTATACTACCTCCTATGTCAAAACAAAGCTGGAAATGTATGGTGCTGAAACAAGGCCTGACACACCACCTCCACTTCATCTTCATCTGCCAACTACCAATACAAACCACGTGTTCGTATTTAACGGAATCATACTGAGCTGTGATCTTTCTTTCCCCAAAGCTGGAAAATGCACTACAACAGTGAACACTGCACATAACACAAAGTTATTGTGCCTTAGATAACCCTCAAATTTAACTAGCAGGGCCACATTTCCTGAACTGCTTTCAAATAAACAAAGGCTCACATGCATGGTAAAAATAAACACTTAGTGGAGGTCTCACTGCTCTTGAAAATAAACAAAAAATTCACAGGCATGGCCCAACAATATAAAATTAGTGTTATTCACAGTGTGAACAGCACAGCCAAACGGCACATGATCCTGTAGATCATGAAGTTTCTTTAACCTCTTAGCTGCTGGGCCTTTTCCCCCCCAGTGCTGAGCCCTTTTTTGGCTATTTGGGGTAGTTCGCGCTTAGGGCTTCATAACTTTTTGTCCACATAAGCTAACCACGCCAAATTTGCGTCCTTTTTTTCCAACATCCTAGGGATTCTAATGGTACCCAGAGTTTGTGGTTTCCCCTGGAGGAGACCAAGAAAATAGCCAAAATACAGTGAAAATTTCGTTTTTTCCAAAAAAATGGGAAAAAAGGGCAGCCGAAGAAGGCTTGTGGTTTTTTCCCTGAAAATGCCATCAACAAAGGGTTTCTGGTGCTGAAATCACTATCTTCCCACCTTTCAGGAACGGGCAGACTTGAATCGGAAAACCACATTTTCCAACACAAATTTGGCATTTTACTGGGACATACCCCATTTTTACTATTTTTGGTGCTTTCAACCTCCTTCCAGTTAGTGACAGGAATGGGTGTGAAACCAATGCTGGATCCCGGAAAGCTAAACATTTCTGAAAACTAGACAAAATTCTGAATTCAGCAAGGGGTCATTTGTGTAGATCCTACAAGGTTTTCCTACAGAAAATAACAGCTGAAATAAAAAAATATTGAAATTGAGCTGAAAACAACAGCCATTTTTCTTTATGTTTTACTCTGTAACTTTTTCCTGCGATGTCAGATTTCTGAAAGCAATATACCGTTTTGTCTGCTGGACTCTTCTGGTTGCGGGGATATAAAGGGCTTATAGGTTCATCAAGAACCCTAGGTACCCAGAGCCAATAAATGAGGTGCACCCTGCAGTTGGTTTTCATTCTATACTGGGTATACAGCAATTCATTTGCTGAAATATCAAGAGTGAAAAAGAGGTATCAAGAAAACCTTTGCATTTCCAAAATGGGATCAAGATAAGGTTTTGAGGAGCAGTGGTTATTTGCACATCTCTGAATTCCGAGGTGCCCATACTAGCATGTGAATTGCAGGGCATTTCTCAAATAGACGTCTTTTTTACACACTCTCTTATATTTGGAAGGAAAAAATGTAGAGAAAGATAAGGGGCAATAACACTTGTTTTGCTATTCTATGTTCCCCCAAGTCTCCCGATAAAAATGATACCTCACTTGTGTGGGTAGGCCTAGCGCCCGCGACAGGAAATGCCCCAAAACACAACGTGGACACATCCCATTTTTTGACAAAATACAGAGCTGTTTTTTGCAAAGTGCCTACCTGTAGATTATGGCCTCTAGCTCAGCCGGCACATAGGGAAACCTACCAAACCTGTACATTTATGAAAACTAGAGACCTAGGGGAATCCAAGATGGGGTGACTCGCGGGGCTCTGACCAGGTTCTGTTACCCAGAATCCTTTGCAAACCTCAAAAAGTGGCTAAAAAAACAAGTTTTCCTCACATTTCGATGACAGAAAGTTCTGGAATCTGAGAGGAGCCTCAAATTTCCTTCCACCCAGCGTCCCCCCAAGTCTCCCGATAAAAATGATACCTCACTTGTGTGGGTAGGCCTAGCGCCCGTGACAGGAAATGCCCCAAAACACAACGTGGACACATCACAGAAAACAGAGCTGTTTTTTGCAAAGTGCCTACATGTAGATTTTGGCCTCTAGCTCAGCCGGCACCTAGGGAAACCTACCAAACCTGTACATTTTTGAAAACTAGAGACCTAGGGGAATCCAAGATGGGGTGACTCGCGGGGCTCTGACCAGGTTCTGTTACCCAGAATCCTTTGCAAACCTCAAAAAGTGGCTAAAAAAACAAGTTTTCCTCACATTTCGATGACAGAAAGTTCTGGAATCTGAGAGGAGCCTCAAATTTCCTTCCACCCAGCGTCCCCCCAAGTCTCCCGATAAAAATGATACCTCACTTGTGTGGGTAGGCCTAGCGCCCGCAACAGGAATTGCCCCAAAACACAACGTGGACACATCACAGAAAACAGAGCTGTTTTTTGAAAAGTGCCTACCTGTAGATTTTGGCCTCTAGCTCAGCCGGCACCTAGGGAAACCTACCAAACCTGTACATTTCTGAAAACTAGAGACCTAGGGGAATCCAAGATGGGGTGACTCGCGGGGCTCTGACCAGGTTCTGTTACCCAGAATCCTTTGCAAACCTCAAAAAGTGGCTAAAAAAACAAGTTTTCCTCACATTTCGGTGACAGAAAGTTCTGGAATCTGAGAGGAGCCTCATATTTCCTTCCACCCAGCGTCCCCCCAAGTCTCCCGATAAAAATGATACCTCACTTGTGTGGGTAGGCCTAGCGCCCGCGACAGGAAATGCCCCAAAACACAACGTGGACACATCACAGAAAACAGAGCTGTTTTTTGCAAAGTGCCTACCTGTAGATTATGGCCTCTAGCTCAGCCGGCACCTAGGGAAAGCTACCAAACCTGTACATTTTTGAAAACTAGAGACCTAGGGGAATCCAAGATGGGGTGACTCACGGGGCTCTGACCAGGTTCTGTTACCCAGAATCCTTTGCAAACCTCAAAAAGTGGCTAAAAAAACAAGTTTTCCTCACATTTCGATGACAGAAAGTTCTGGAATCTGAGAGGAGCCTCAAATTTCCTTCCACCCAGCGTCCCCCCAAGTCTCCCGATAAAAATGATACCTCACTTGTGTGGGTAGGCCTAGTGCCCGCGACAGGAAATGCCCCAAAACACAACGTGGACACATCACAGAAAACAGAGCTGTTTTTTGCAAAGTGCCTACCTGTAGATTTTGGCCTCTAGCTCAGCCGGCACCTAGGGAAACCTACCAAACCTGTACATTTTTGAAAACTAGAGACCTAGGGGAATCCAAGATGGGGTGACTCGCGGGGCTCTGACCAGGTTCTGTTACCCAGAATCCTTTGCAAACCTCAAAAAGTGGCTAAAAAAACAAGTTTTCCTCACATTTCGATGACAGAAAGTTCTGGAATCTGAGAGGAGCCTCAAATTTCCTTCCACCCAGCGTCCCCCCAAGTCTCCCGATAAAAATGATACCTCACTTGTGTGGGTAGGCCTAGCGCCCGCGACAGGAAATGCCCCAAAACACAACGTGGACACATCACAGAAAACAGAGCTGTTTTTTGCAAAGTGCCTACCTGTAGATTTTGGCCTCTAGCTCAGCCGGCACCTAGGGAAACCTACCAAACCTGTACATTTTTGAAAACTAGAGACCTAGGGGAATCCAAGATGGGGTGACTCGCGGGGCTCTGACCAGGTTCTGTTACCCAGAATCCTTTGCAAACCTCAAAAAGTGGCTAAAAAAACAAGTTTTCCTCACATTTCGATGACAGAAAGTTCTGGAATCTGAGAGGAGCCTCAAATTTCCTTCCACCCAGCGTCCCCCCAAGTCTCCCGATAAAAATGATACCTCACTTGTGTGGGTAGGCCTAGCGCCCGCGACAGGAAATGCCCCAAAACACAACGTGGACACATCACAGAAAACAGAGCTGTTTTTTGCAAAGTGCCTACCTGTAGATTTTGGCCTCTAGCTCAGCCGGCACCTAGGGAAACCTACCAAACCTGTACATGTTTGAAAACTAGAGACCTAGGGGAATCCAAGATGGGGTGACTCGCGGGGCTCTGACCAGGTTCTGTTACCCAGAATCCTTTGCAAACCTCAAAAAGTGGCTAAAAAAACAAGTTTTCCTCACATTTCGATTACAGAAAGTTCTGGAATCTGAGAGGAGCCTCAAATTTCCTTCCACCCAGCGTCCCCCCAAGTCTCCCGATAAAAATGATACCTCACTTGTGTGGGTAGGCCTAGCGCCCGCGACAGGAAATGCCCCAAAACACAACGTGGACACATCACAGAAAACAGAGCTGTTTTTTGCAAAGTGCCTACCTGTAGATTTTGGCCTCTAGCTCAGCCGGCACCTAGGGAAACCTACCAAACCTGTACATTTTTGAAAACTAGAGACCTAGGGGAATCCAAGATGGGGTGACTCGCGGGGCTCTGACCAGGTTCTGTTACCCAGAATCCTTTGCAAACCTCAAAAAGTGGCTAAAAAAACAAGTTTTCCTCACATTTCGATGACAGAAAGTTCTGGAATCTGAGAGGAGCCTCAAATTTCCTTCCACCCAGCGTCCCCCCAAGTCTCCCGATAAAAATGATACCTCACTTGTGTGGGTAGGCCTAGCGCCCGCAACAGGAAATGCCCCAAAACACAACGTGGACACATCACAGAAAACAGAGCTGTTTTTTGCAAAGTGCCTACCTGTAGATTTTGGCCTCTAGCTCAGCCGGCACCTAGGGAAACCTACCAAACCTGTACATTTTTGAAAACTAGAGACCTAGGGGAATCCAAGATGGGGTGACTCGCGGGGCTCTGACCAGGTTCTGTTACCCAGAATCCTTTGCAAACCTCAAAAAGTGGCTAAAAAAACAAGTTTTCCTCACATTTCGATGACAGAAAGTTCTGGAATCTGAGAGGAGCCTCAAATTTCCTTCCACCCAGCGTCCCCCCAAGTCTCCCGATAAAAACGATACCTCACTTGTGTGGGTAGGCCTAGCGCCCGCGGCAGGAATGGATCACACAAGGGTCAATGGTAGTCCTTGCTTGAGGTCTACTGTTAACCCTGGAGTGATTCATTCCTGAAGCAGGCACTAGGCGCAGGCACACAAGCGGGGTTGTGTTTTTATCAGGACAAGTGGGGAAACACTGGGTGGTAGGAATTTTGAGGATACCTGCAGATCCCTGGACTTCTGCTCATTGGAATGCAAGGAAAATGTGTTTTTTAAGCACATAATGTAATTTCAAGGGGATTCTGGGTGAAGGAAAACTGGTGAAAGCCATGCAAGTCCTGCACCCTTGGTCTCCCCTGGTACTAGTTTGTTAAAGTTAACCCACCACTCACACTGGTTGGTTTTAGCACCTCCAGAAATTATGGTTTTAAAGCATGATTACTTATCAAAGTATCTGAATGTTGAAACCAAGCCTTCTGAAGGTGGGCCATAAAGCCGCGTCCAGGCACCAACCTCTTTATGGTCCATTCACACGCCATTCACGCACAACAAACAACCCTTTCATATCGCCAGCCACGGGCCCAATCCAATCAATCACTCCACTCACATTAACTTACCGCTGCCAGACAAGGGCCCATCACATTCACACGCCACAGAACGGATTAAGTTTGACTACATTTTACCACCTGTCAAGTAACTGCCTCCTTCTTCCTTAACATTACCAAATGCATGCGTAACAAACCTTTACTAATGACTCCTGTGACAGCCACCTGAGGCTCAGGAAGACATGTTTTTCATGCGCCTTTAGCGCACTCTCTGTGCTAAATCCAACTCCTTCCAGTTTGTGGATGCAAGTTGGGGGTGTCCGAGTATGCCGTACAAAGCGATTCCTCGAACTGAGTGAGCATATCTACCTTTGAAACTAAGGGAGACATGCTGGGGATTTCTCATGCTGTTACCTAAAGAGAAGGTCATAGGCTACCTGCCTCCTTCTTCCTTAACATTACCAAATGCATGCGTAACAAACCTTTACTAATGACTCCTGTGACAGCCACCTGAGGCTCAGGAAGACATGTTTTTCATGCGCCTTTAGCGCAATCTCTGTGCTAAATCCAACTCCTTCCAGTTTGTGGATGCAAGTTGGGGGTGTCCGAGTATGCCGTACAAAGCGATTCCTCGAACTGAGTGAGCATATCTACCTTTGAAACTAAGGGAGACATGCTGGGGATTTCTCATGATGTTCCCTAAAGAGAAGGTCATAGGCTATGGAAAAGGGTAGTGTTTGGTACATAGGGGAGTCCATGAGAACGTAGCATATGTCCCAGCCAACATTATGTGCAGTGATGTGACTATAATGCACTTATACAGCAAACTGAACATCTACTAAGTTCTGATGGAGGATGAACATGAAAAGCAGGTCAAACACTGACCTATACAAGTCATTCTCCTTTAGTGCTGGGATGGCACCAATGGGTTTGAATCCATAGGTGTAGATGATGTACATCTGTACTACCTTTACTATCTGCCTTCTACCTGTGCAATAACCCTGTGAAGGCACTCCTACCATAAGCTTTCCTTACCCATCCATGTCTCTGTTCTCATCAGAGTCCTGGCTAATCCTGTATAATAGCCAAGTGAACCTATACTAGTTTGTGGAAGCAAGTTGGGGGCTTCCAAGTATGCCATACAAAGTGATTTCTCGAACTGAGAGAGCATATCTACCGTTGAAAGTAAGGAAGACATGCAGGTGAAGAAAGGGTACTCCGTGGCAATGTGGCATATGTTCTGTCTACTAGTATATGCAGTAGGGGGAAGAAAATGCATGTTAATTGAACAGAACACCGACCACGCCAAAAGGAAGTCCATGATGAAGTAAAATTCTGTGGCTCCTTGCCTAACGAAGCAGTGGCCCATGGACGTTCGGTATCCATGCACTGCCACTGAAAGGATTACCCAACAGCAGCTCAACCTCAGTCGATTTCCCAGAACTTTGCTTTAGTATGATACAACGTAAAGCAAGTAGGGATACAGAGGCCTGGTTGTGATGGACACTGGGGACAGTAATACCGACTCTCCTGCCGCTTTCCATGCTTTGAGCACACTTTACAGCGACGACATGGGCGATCCTTTTTGGGTGTTTTAGGTATGCGATCAGCAAAGTGTCGCTCCTGCAGCCTTGCCACATCCTCCAGAACATATGAGGTGGAGGCTGCTGCTTCTTCAGTAACAGCAGTGAGGCTTTCAATTACAGACAACTGGAAGTCAAGGAAAGTCATGAGTCTTCCTGTTGTTGTCTGACGGTAAACAACATACGCATTATATGTTGCCATCTGAATCAGGTGGGTAAACAGTTTCTTGTACCAAGTGCGAGTTTTACGACACGCATTGTATGGTTGAAGAACCTGGTCGTTCTTGTCCACTCCACCCATGTACTTATTGTAATCAAGTATACAGATGGGCTTGTGGACTTCGGCCATCTGACCCCAAACCGTGATGGGAGAAGTGCTCTCATCATGAATTGTAGTGAGCACGTATACATCACGTCTATCTAGGAACTTGACTGCGAGCAGTTCGTTAGAACGCAATGCAGTACTCTGTGATTTCTGGAGCTTCTTGCAAACAAGCTCCCGCGGGAATCCTTTGCGGTTACAACGAACTGTACCGCAGGCCACAGTGCCAGCTTTGTAGAGCTCACTGAACAGCTCTACTCCTGTATAGAAATTGTCCACATAAAGGTTATAACCTTTGTGAAGAAGTGGATGGACAAGTTCCCATACAATCTTACCTGTGACCCCTAACGTGGGAGGGCAACCTACAGGGTTTAGGGTAGAATCCTTCCCTGTATACACTCTCAGGCTGTACACATAGCCAGTAGAGCTCTCACACAGCATGTACAGCTTTATGCCATAGCGAGCTCTTTTGCTCGCAATGTACTGTCTGAAAAGCAGCCGTCCTTTGTACAGGATCAAGGACTCATCGACTGCTATATTCTTTCCAGGAGTATAGATCTCTGGAAACCTGGCAGACAAATGTTCCACGACAGGCCGAATTTTGAACAACCTGTCATGATCTGGATGGTCCCGGGGCAATGCAGCAGAATTGTCATTGAAATGCAGCATGCGCTGCAGTAGCAAAAAACGATCTCTGCTCATGTATGGTGCGAAGATGGGAGTTACCCAAACCGTGCGAGTCGTCCAGTAGGACTGCAAGGTGGGTTTCTGTACTAACCCCATTTTGAGGGTAAGGCCCAAAAATATCTTCAACTCCGCCAGCGAAGTGGGAGTCCACTGGCGTGCCCTAGAACGGGGCCCTAGAGTGCCTCCGCGCTCCCTCAGAAATTGGTCTGCACGCAAATTTGTTTGCTGCACAACTTTCTGAAGAAAGTCAACATCCAAAAACAGATAGATGTAGTCGACTGGCAAAAAGTTAGCTGTATCGACTTTACATCCAGCGTCACCAGTAAAAGGTGGAATTTGGGGCTGAACCAAACAGGGGGGCTGCCAAGAGAGCACTCGTTCTGTGCTTGCGGCAGCAAGCACGTGCTCTCTGGGTTCGGCTAACCCAATGTGGTCCCGCTGCCCAGAATGTGCTTGCGAAGGGACAGCACGGATGTCGTCATTGTCTCCTTCAGACTCACTGGAAGAGGTGTCGTCAGATGGGACTCCGCCGACTGAAAAATCACTCCCAGAATCTGCCCCATTGTCCTCTCCCTCAGATGCTGTCTCAGTGTCTGCTGTCTCAGTCTCTGAGCCTACATCAGAACTGTCCTCCATAACCCGAGCTAGGGCTTGATCAGCAGTCATCCAACGAGACGCCATCTCTGCAACTGGCTAAACTGTCCCTCTAAATTACTATCCTACGTAGAAGGCAGATAGTCACAAAATTGCTTGTTGGTATGTTTGTTGTGTACAACAGGAAATGTCGTCACCTTACCTTCGCTTCTTCTCCAATTCTGCAGATTCTCTGAAAACACTGAAAAAAACAAAAAAAGAATGTATTACTTCACCTTACCACACACCCTGTGCAACAGTCATTTTTGGTGCTCTGCCTCCCATTACCTCCTCTTCTAATTCCCTCAGTACTATCCAGCAAAACTGCCACTACAGAAAAGACATGCATGCATGCATATTGTGTGTATATATATATATATATATATATATAATAATATATATATATTTATATGTTTAGAAACAAAGTGGTTGAAGGGTTGCTGGGCGGCACACTTCACTGCCGGTGCCCAGTGACAGGGAAGATCAATCTAGAAATTATCTAATGCCGAAAAATTTCACCGCACTCCATGAAGTACAAATAAACGTGTATTTTATTGCAGTCAATAACCACCAACGTGTTTCAACTCACCAAGGAGTCTTGATCACGGTCCTCGTGGAGTGCGGTGAAATTGTTCACCATTATAAAACAACACACACAAGAATAACAAGCATTTACAATGCAATGGGTCTCGCATCTGCTCGAGTTAGAGCTATTAGCGTTATAAACTCCTAACCCAACTTTTCTTGCCACATAAATTGATAATTTAAAGTTAAACTCTTTCACATAAGAGAGCCGATTCACAGCGCCATGGCCACCATGAGCATCATGTGAAGAGTTACACAAAAGGAAAAGAAGTTCGCTCGCAGTTAAACGTAACAGCAAAAGTGCAATTAGCCATGTACCAGGGGCCAAGGCGGTAGCAAAACCTCCCCAAGGAGGGACAAAGGTAAATCATTTTCCAATGCCATCAAAGGAGTGGTAGTGATGGGCGTGAGGTGGGCGTTGTTAGAAGCCCAGATACACACCAACAAGTCAGAAAAGCAGCACATGGACGCTGCAATGCTTGTCCTGAAAAAAATATATATATCTATCTATATATATATCTATATAGATATATATATCTATATAGATATATATATATATATATATATATCTATATAGATATATATATCTATATAGATATATATATGTGTATACATATATACACATATATATGAGACTCATGTCACAAATCTTTTTCTTTTTATACATGTGTGCTTGCCCTCGGCAAAGCACACATGTATAAAAAAAAAAATGGCCCCATTGATGGTCACCCTAAGGGCTGACCACCAACAATTTGTTTTTTTTTTGTTTTTTTTTACCCTGGGGGGGCGATCGGCCTCCCCAGGCAAAACTACGTTTTTTTTTTTTCCCCTGGGGTCGGCCCGTGTTCCAAGGGCCGACCCCGCCATTTTTTTTTTCTTTTTTTTATTTCTTTTTTTTTGTGGGGGGCGCGATCGCCCCCCAAAACAGTATAAATAATTAAAATATTGCCGGGGGGGGGGGTGGCCCTTTTACGAGGGGGCCGACCCCCCCAAAGAAGATCCCTGGTGCCTAGTGGCGTTTCCTGGCCGTGGATCGCAGCCGCGCTGCGATCCACGGCCAGGAAACGGTGCCAGGGAGGCATCGATGGAAAGGGGAGAGCCTCCCCTTTCCATCGATGCCTCCCTGGCATCTGGGGAGGCCGTTTTGGCCTTTTTTTCCCCACCGGAGAAGGAAAGAACGCTTACCTCCGTCTCTCCTTCTCCGGTGGGGAAAAAATGTGACGTCAGCGCGCCTCGCGGCGCGCTGACGTCATAAGGGGGCGGGAGGGGGGTGGGATGGAGACGCGGAAGCTCTTCCGCGTCTCCTACGGTAAAAAAAAAAAAATCCTCCGGTGCATTGCACCGGAGGATTTTTAACCCCCTCCCTGGTGTCGGCCACTGGTCGTGACCCGCACCAGGGAGGGAGTGTGGGCGTCGGCCAGTGGCCGACGCCCGCATTTAACGGGTTAATACCCAAGCTGATTCTTTATACAACAGCAGAGTTTGCTGCTACTAAAAACCCTGTAGCTAACAGAAAGCATTTTCATTCCGTAGCAGACGTCTTCCCTATGACCAGACAGAGCAGGAAAATACCTATATCAGGCCAAGCAGAGTAGGTAGGAATAGGCAGTGGTCAATCCTAATATTATGTTGATTGAGCTAATGCTCAAGAATATATATATTTTTTTATTTATTTATGTATTCATTTTTATTTTTTCCTTGTAAGTCGAAAATTGTCCACAGTTCAAATAAACCAAATAGTTGATTTCAACTTTTTGAAAATGGACAGTTCGCTAGTGCTCTAGAGCCCAAAGACGCACAGCCTTCAGAACCAGGGCTTCAAGGCCAATTTAGTTCTCATTGAGCATCACCCTCTTCTCACGCCGATCCTTCAGCAGCTCCTGGCTCGCCTGAAGATTGCTTTTGGCCTTGTGCATGAACTAAGTCTTAGTTCCTCACGCGAAGCACATAGTCAACGATGTCACATGCAGAAAACAATGGCCTGCCAGCCGAGTCTGTTTTTTAGCAGAGAAAGGATGCCAGTATAGTGTTTTTAGACAACTGCCCATACAACAGTTAAAGTGGGCTAAGTCATATCTATTCTATATCTGAACCAATTAACTGTGGCATTTCTTCATTAATGGTTCCTGCAAATTGGAAATCGTGCTTTCGGACCTGTTTGTAAATGTTTCAAGTACTTCATTGGTCTGTTGGTGATATAATGTCAAAAATGTAGGATACACTAATTTCCTCCCAAATTTTATGGAATAAATTCAAAGGGCAGAGACATCCTGAAGATATGACCGTAAGGGGATTAGCTGTTGTTTGTGTAGTCATGGTTTCAAAGTATTTCTGGGTATCATGTTATTTGACATATGATAATCAAGACATCTTTTCATATATATTGTGTAATGCTTCAGGGGATACACAGTGTTGATCAAAAACGACCTCCTTTATTAATCCTCCGGAATTACCCTTTATCTGATGGATTATGCAGGTCCAAAAACATCTCAGTTGTTTAAACGATGCCAAGTCAATGGATGTGAGAGTTAATCTGCCCTTTTTTCTCCTTTCCTTCTAAAAATTATCATTGCCATACCAGTCCGCAATTTCAACAGTTTGTACCCGAAGGATCAAACAGACTGTAAAAATGATCACTCTCATGCTGCACACAGGCTCTAGATCAGAGGGTTCACTGTAGAGTAACCTATCTTCCATGACAGCTTAGAAAAGCATTGCTTCCTGTTCCTTAACTGGCTCCACAGCCCTTCAAGCTTAAGATATTGTGATTGCGCTTTGCAAATTCAGTGTTTTGTGCCCTTCAGGCTCTAGCAATCCATGACATTTTTATAGGCTCCCAAGATATAGCACCTCATTCTTTTTAGCTCGGATTCCTCCTACGGCAAAGTAGGCGGCTGAGACTGCTTATATGGTCGCTCTCTACTCTTCAGATCTTCTAGAAGCAGATCAATGTATCTAGGAGGAAGTAATCCTTCCAGCATGTTCTCTTTCTAATAGTTTGCTTTGGGTGCTGTGCTCTGTTTAGTATAGTCTTTGCCTGTCTAAGTTCTCTACAGCTGTTCTAGCGTCAATCCATGCTGAGAGTTTTTCTTTGGGCCAGCTGGAGACTCTTCTGTTCTCAATTTCATCCCCACATTGGATACAGGTTTTCCTATATCATGGTCTCTGACTGGCACTTCACTGAAGTAGCAGTGCATTATCTTAGAAGAGTTTTCCTTCTGGGAGCCGACAATGTATGGGTAGCAAAAGCATTTTGCATGCTAATTAGATTGGACTCTAGGTAATCTTATCAGCTAAAGGAAATGTAGAGTGATTCTCTTACCACCCCACAACAACCACTTACATCACCCCTGAAGGGCGAGAGTCAGGGACAGCCTTCATCGCCTTGAAATACTTTGGTAGACACATGTGCTTTGTGCACCACAGCTATAACATCCATAATTGGGTTAGGCTTGGATTTGATCTGGCAAAGGATGCATCTTGTTCCCTCTACTATTTCCATTCCTTTGGCTTTTTGAAGGACCAGATCCCTTTAACTTCTCCACAGGTTCTGCTGTCAATACCTTTTGGTGACATTTAAAATCCAGACCTGTTGCCATATAATTATGCGCCTAGTAGCTTTAGCCTATTGACACTAAGGACCCCTTCCGGTACAAAAACAATCCCAAGAGGCTTTTTCCTCTTTCGATATGTGCTGCAGAATACAAATGTCATGGCCCCCTCTTGTTCCCTCTGTACTGTGGGTTTTGCTCACAGGGCTCATGTTGTCTTTCCCCTGTGGCACCACACAGCCTCCTTCAACTCATTACCCTCCCTCCCAGAGCTCTTCACCCCCGTTCAACCTTCTGCACCTTTCTTCCCTCTATTTGCACTATTGTAAGAGAACCAAGTTTCCTGATTAATTAGCTCCATCCACCATTAACTATTGACTGTAGCCATTGTTCATTTGAATCTGTTTATTGAGTTTAAATTATATATCTTATTGATAGTACAATCAGTAAATAGGATAAGGCACATGTACAGATGCATTGTAACATAATAAGCATCAAATAGTAGTGTGAAATATGATACAAGTATGTCAAAATACAGCAATAATGAAGATATGAAAGAAGTGGGTGCATTAAAGGAGAAAGGAAGAATTATGTATCAGTTTACAATTGGCTTATTTTAGTGGACAGTGCATTTCAAGGAAGATGGTAGATGACGAAACTAGTAGTTCTATGGAGAGGTTGGTATATACAATATCAAATAGTATCCAACAGTTGCATTTGTTTTTCTTTTGTGGGGGGAACAAGAATATAACATTAAAAGGAACAAATGCTATAGAAAACACAATGAACCCAGACTCCATTCCCTACCCGTCTGACACCCACCAAACATTCGATTTTACCAGGACATTGTTTTTATTTGGTTACCTGGATTAACATGTCTGTGAATGGGATCTGATTATCTCAGGTACTGTATAGTTGATTAGCATTAATGGCAAGCGCTGCTTATGTGATGTCGCCTGGCAGTTTTGCTCAGTTAACAGTCTGGATGTAAGTTAGTCCTAAACTCGGATAACATGGCATCCCAGTGAGAGGCAATAGGGTACTCACGTAGCCTAAGGTAGTTCTCTCTATGTAGTGCAACACTTTCCACCTGTGCCCACGTAAGGAAATGGGTAGTCCAAGCTACTAGCTAGCGCTGGGGGTTCAGGTAATTTCCACCTTCTAGTAATTAGTTGCTCGCCCGTTAATAAACCCAGGTCTAGGAAGTTAGTGGTGGCTCTGTTCTTCTTTTGTCTATAATACAGGCCTATAAGGCATAATTCCCATGTGTGTAGTCCTGGACAGTCAGTGGTTCTCGACAGGTGATATGTGATGCCCTGCTAGTAATCCTGTAGGCATGGGCAAGTCCATAGCATGTGAAGCAGATCCACATCAATCTGATGACAGCAGGGCAAGCGGTGTCTGTTTGGTGGAAATAACAATTTCTTTAAGCAGGGGTAAGCATACAATGTAGAACTTTATAAGCCTAAATTGAGCATTGCGTGGAACCTGCATTTGGCTTTCAAACAAGGCAGCCCACACCTTTCCCGTGCAAACATGGGCCAAGTCAGACTCCCAATGCTGTTGAAGGGCTGTGAGTGGCAGACCAGTGTGGATTTGTAATGAGTCGGCAAACCAACGTACCAAGTGTTGGCCTGCTCCCATCACATGAAGATATTGGATTGCAAGTTAGGTTGGGTGCTCACATGATGTGTCGTCCCATTTGCTCCCTAATGAGACGAGCAAAGATTTGTATAATATGAATTGCTTGGGGGGGGTAAGCCCTCATCAAAGTTGCTTATGAAACAAGGGTGCCTTCTCGGTGCAAATGGCCTAAAGTTTGTAGACCAGTGACATGCCATGTGGTCAGTTCTGTTATCAAGGTGGATTTTTTGCCCCTTGGTGTACCATGCAGTACCAGCAATGGTGTTTAAGGGACCAGGGATCATGGTGAAATGGAGCTACCTGTGGTAGCAGCGATAAGTCACTCCCACCAACAAGGAATCGGGTGCCCTTGCCTACGCGCATGGTTGGAATAAATGATGGATGACGTGTAGGTCCCAGGCAGGAAGGGTCGTGGCTGTATATACTAGTTGCAAGCCAGCTAACCACCTGGCTATCCACTGAATCTGAGAGGCAAGGTAGTATTGCTCTAAATGTGGTACTGCAAGTCTGCCTTGGTCTAGGGGGAAGTATAGCTTCGCCAATGCTACCCTACAACATGAGTTATGCCAAATAAATTCCCTTATGTGTCTTCAAAGAAATGAAAGAATGCTGCTGGGATATAAAGAGGTAAATTAGCAAAACATTTTAGAAGACAGGGCAGAACCACAATTTTTAGGAGACCAACACATTGTGTAACCTTCATTGATAATGTGCTCCAAAAGGTCATCTGGGATGTTAGGGGTGTGGGTGCTTCGGTAATGTTGCCATCAAAAAAGGTCTTTCAGAGACAGACATTTGACTGTAACCATTTATGCTTATTTGTTCCACCTGCCTTTGTTGTTGGTGTCAACTGCAGAGACCTATTGACTCCAATAGCTAAGGCTCTTTGGTTCCGCCTGACATAGTTAATTGATTCCAACCATCACTTGCACCTGCCATCAGCAAAGGTTACATGAATTATTTTAACACATACTCTCTCCCAGGTTTCCTTTGGAACTTTCCGGCTTTCAATGTGAGCTACATGCCTTTCTGGAACAGTTTCTCCCATTGGGTATAAATACCCCATCTGGACCTCAGTTGGGACTTATCCTCGTTCCAGTCCTGCTCAAGCATCTTCCCTGCACTCAACTTCTGAGTTACCCGGAACCTCCCAGTGCTCTAGTCTCCCAAGCCCTCCTGTTGATCACAGATTCCTAACTCTGTCGACAATTTCAGTGTCTTCGCATCAAGAGGTACCATTTCACTTTCTCTTGGGCTTCGTGCAGCACAGTCTCCAGTTTCCTCCAGTTGAAGAATTAAAAACAAGGCTAGTAAGCGTGCACTAACCCATAGATAAGTTTGAGATTAAGCCAAGACTGAGTTCTCTGAAAGTGAATATCCGTTCTTGGAAGTCAGACATCATTTGTTTCTACGTTTCTAAAAGTCCTAGCACTCCTGACGCTTTAACTCCGAGGCGTTCCAAACTTTAATTGCCTCAGAACTGAAGGTCTCTATGTCAGTCTCCTTTTTTATCAGTTTTGTGTCATGAACTTGGAAAGACTTCTGAGCACATTATCTATACATTCAAGTTTAACCTTAACATTGAATGATAAGACACCCTGGGGAGTGCAAGAAGCTTCAATTACTTTTGAATTGTACCTGCTCTCAGGCATTATTTGTGATGAAGCATGTAAGTGATATTATTGCAAATAAAACACTATGCCCCTCATTATGACCTTGGTGGTGAGTGATAAAGTGGTGGTAATACCGCCAACAGGCTGTCGGTAATTACTGTCAAATTATAACCATGCCAGAGAAAACTCCCATAGACAGCCAATGTACCACACCAACCGCCAGGGCGTTAACAACACTGACCACGGCGGTAGCCAACAACAGCCAGGCAGAAGACAAAGTACCGCCCACCATATTTTGATCCTGCAATTCGCCAGGATTCCCGGGGCGGTACCAACGCAATCAAAGCCTGGCAGAAACACATCACAGAAGAGCAAAGACTCACCGTCGGAGACACAGGGAAGAACAACGCCGCCATGGAACTGGAACTGCAAGTCTTCCTGATGCTCATCTACATCATGCTCCACCTTGAACACCACCGTCGACGAAGACCACGACAGTGAGTACAGCTGCCTAGCACACAAGGGAGGGAGGGAGGAAAACGAGAGTGACACACACACGCACAACACACACCATTCACACACACACCTTACAAACAACCAGTTGCAGACAAAAAACAATGGCACACAATAAACAGTAGAAGAATGCAGTAATGAGAATGTATTGATATAAACAGCTACCAAATGAACCAATTTTATGAAAAACAGATATGTACAAATGTATACAAAGGGCCAATGCCCAGCCCAATGTACTAAGAGCCCACATGGCCACGGGGCACAGTCAAAGGCCCAACTTGAATCCTGACTTAATCCGGATAGAACTCTGCAGGGGCATCAGTTTGCAAGTGGGCAGGCACCTCAGGGGGATGGTGGGTTGGGGGCACCTCACCCGAATATGGGAACAAGCCCACTGGTTCTGGAGGGGGCTCCATGCCCATTTCTTTCTGCTGGGGAGTGCAAGGCCACAGTGTAGGAGGCTGGCCTGGTGTTTAGTGGGTACTGTGGGTACCTACACCTTATACCAGGGCCAGTTATCCCTTATTAGTGAAATGTAGTAGTGTTCTAGCAGCTTAGGCTGACAGAGGTAGCTACAGCAGATCAGCTTAGGCTGAACTAGGAGACATGACAAGCTCATGCAATACTACTTATAGTTACACAGTACTTATACACAAGTAAAGACAATACTCAGTGTTACCAAAAATAAAGGTATTAATTTGGGTGACACAGTACCAAAAATATCTTAGAGACAATGGGCCAGATGTAGCAAGCCGTTTGCATGACGCAAACTGCGAAAATCGCAGTTTGCGCCATGCAAACGGCCGAACGCGATGCACATTCACAAATTGCGAGTTGGTACCGACTCGCAATTTGTGAATGCGACTCGTAAATAGGAAGGGGTGTTCCCTTCCTATTTGGGACTCGCATCGCAATTCTGACTTGCTTTGTGACCGCGAATGCAGTCGCAAAGCAACTCGCAGTTAACACCAGTGTCACACTGGTGGTACCTCATTTGCAAAAGGGAAGGGGTCCCCATGGGACCCCTTCCCCCATGTGAATGTCGAAAAAAAAAAAAAAATCAGAGCAGGCAGTGGTCCTATGGACCACTGCCTACTCTGAAAAAACTAAACCAAATGGTTTCGGTATTTGTTTCATTTTGCAACTCGTTTTCCTTTAAGGAAAACGGGCTGCAAAACGGAAAAAAAAAACACTTTATTTAAAAAGCAGTGACAGACATGGAGGTCTGCTGACTTCAGCAGGCCACCATCCCTGTGAGTGCAGGGACTCGCTATGGGGTCGCAAAACGCAACCCACCTCATGAATATTGATGAGGTGGGTCTTTGCGACACCGTTCTGCATCCTGAATTGCGACTCGCAAATTGCGAGTCTCTCTGACTCGCAATTTGCGAGTCGCAATTCATGGATTTCGTACATCTGGCCCAATATACCTTCTGGAGGTAAGTATTATTATACACAATATATACACTAGACACCAAAATTAGACAAATAAGTAGTCATAGAACAATGCAAACAATAGGAAATGCTAGAGAATGCAATGGGAGAAAATAGGTCTAGGGACAACACAATCCATATACTAAGCAAGTGGAATGCGAATCACGAATTCCCCCTTAGACAAGTGTAGTGTGTGCAGAATCGCTGGGAGAGTAAGAATGCAGTAAAGGTAAGTAAATTACTCCACCCCAGAGCCCAGAAAAGCAGGAGTAAGGTATTGCTAGTTTCCTTAGGACACACTACACCTTGTGATTGGGATTTTGCAGTAACCAACCAAGTCTGCAAACAACAACTGCTAGAGTCCTGGACCTGAAGACCTGCAAAGGAAGGGGACCAAGTCCAGAAGTTGAAAGAAGTTCTAAGAAGGTCAGGAGCTCCTGCCAACACAGAAGAGGGTGCAGAAGAAAAGGCCCCAGTTAGTCAAAGACTGCAGGAATGCACCCTAGGAAGATGCCAGCGGCTTCCTGCATGATGCAAAGGATGTCCCACGACGTGAAGATGGATGCAGGCGTGATTTCATGTTGGAAGTCACCAACAAGCCTTGGTTACGATATAGTGTGTTTTGCGTCAAAATGGCGCTGGATGAACCCAGGAGGGCCCTGGGGACCTCAACTCTGTGTGAGGAGGAAGAGGGGGCTCTCAGCACTTTAGCGAGCCCTCGGGATGCCAGACAGCACCCACGGGAGTCCCAGGACATGGGGACAAAGGAGGTACAAAATGCGGTTGGTGCAGCACAACAAAGGAAGGTCCCACGCCGCTGGAAAACAACTCAGCGAGTTAAGCGTCGCAGGACGGAGTGCTGGGGACCTGGGCCAGGCTGTGCACAAAGGTATTTTGCAAACAGTGCACAGAGGCCTCAGGAGGTGAAGAAGATGCAGTACACAGGGCTACTGTCGCTCTCAGGGAAGGCAAGGTCTTACTCCTCCAAAGGGTGGTGATGGACAGGGGAGTGGTCACTCCCCTTTCCTTTGTCCAGTTTTGCACCATAGCAGGGGACAAGGGGTCCCTGAACTGGTGTAGACTGGCTTATTCAAGGAGGGCACCATCTGTGCCCTTAAAAGCATTTCCAGAGGCTGGGGGAGGCTACCCCTCCCCAGCCTGTAACACCTATTTCCAAAGGGAGAGGGTGTAACACCCTGCTCTCAGAGGAAATGCTTTGTTCTGCTTTCCTGGGACTGAGCTGCTCAGACCCCAGGAGGACAGAACCCTGTCTGTGAGGTGGCAGTGGCTGTAGCTGCAGTGCAAGCCTCAGAGAGCTGGTTTGCAGTACTGGTGGTCCATAGTGGAGCCCCCAGGATGCATGGAATTGGCTTCCCAATACCAGATTTGGATTGGGGGGACAATTCCATTATTTTAGACATGTTACATGGCCATATTCAGAGTTACCATTGTGAAACTACATCTAGGTATTGACCTGTATGTAGTGCACACGTGTAATGGCATCCCCGCACTCACAAAGTCCCAGGAAATGGCCCTGAACTATGTGGGGGCACCTTTGCTAGTGCAAGGGTGCCCTCACACTTAGTAACTTTGCACCTTAACTTCAGCAAGTGAAGGTTAGGCATATAGGTGACTTATAAGTTACTTAAGTGCAGTGAAAATGGATGTGAAATAACGTGTACGTTATTTCACACAGGCTGCAATGGCAGGCCTGTGCAAGGGTTTGTCTGAGCTCCTTATGGGTTGCAAAAGTAATGCTGCGGCCCATATGGATCTCCTGGAACCCGAAGCCCTGGGTACCAAAGTACCATATACTAGGGACTGATAAGGGGGATCCAGTGTGCCAATTGAAATTGACAACTTTAGAAGCAGAGAGAGCATAAGCACTGAGGTTCTGATTAGCAGAGCCTCAGTGACACAGTCAAGCACTATACAGACACACACATTAGGCCATAAACTATGAGCACTGGGGTCCTGACCAGCAGGATCCCCGTTAGACAGGAAAAACATACTGACATACAGGTAAAAATGGGGGTTACATGCCAAAGAAGTTGGTACTTTCCTCACACAGTCTCTCAGGTGGGTGACTTTCCCACTGGTTCTGGAGAGGGGGCTCCATACCCATTTCTCTGTCCCGGGGAGTGCAAGGTCACAATCTCCGAGGTGTGGAACATGTCCACTGGTCCTGGAGGGGGCCCCTTGTACAGCAGTCCCTGGAGGGTGGCCTACATGTCTTCCACTGGTGGCGATGGCTGCAATCTGTCATCCGAAGGTGAGGGCTGCCCAGTGTCAGCAGGTGAAGGTGCCTTATCGGCACCCTCTGCTAGAGGTGAGGGCTGCACTGTGTCAGCAGTTGGAGGTGCCTCCTGGACAGCCTCTGCTGGAGGTGAGGGATGCTGAGGGATGCACTTTCTCAGCTGGCGGTGAGGGCACCGGGACCGCTGGTGGTGGCGGTGTCAAGCTGACATGCTCCGCTGGAGGTGAGGGCTGAACTGTGTTGGCAGGTGAGGTGCCTCGTGGACAACCTCTGCTGGAGGTGAGGGATGCACTTCCTCAGCTGGCAGTTGGGGCCCCATGACCACTGGTGGTGGTGTCACCCTGACAGCCTCCACTGGAGTCGAGGGCTTCTTCCCCTTAATGGCAGGAGGCGTTGGATCCTTACCCTTCCAGGATGGGTTGAGGGCTTCTTCCCCTTCATGGCAGAATGTGTGGGATCCTTAGCCTTCCAGGCAAAAGTCAAGGGCTTCGTCCCCTTAATGGCAGGCAGTGAGGTCTCCTTCCCCTTCATGGCAGGAGGTGTGGGATCCTTAACCTTCTTGGTTGGTGGAGTGGGATCCTTCACTGACTTGCCATCACAACTAGGTGGTGCCACCACAGTCCACATGGACTGTTTGGCTGAGGTGCTGGGCTGGGTCATTGGGACCCTGCTCTTACCGGCTGGATGGGGGGAAGTGGAAAGAGGTCAAGTTGGACAAGGAAAAGCTTCTTAGCAGCGGTGGAGCGGGATGAGGGATGGGAGTGGAGGTTGAGGGAGTGGTTGTTGGAGATGTATGTCTGCTGGACTTGGGTGCAGGTACATGGGCAGTGTGCTGATGTGAGGTGGATGGCTGTTGGGTGTGTGAGTGCTTGCGTTTGTGTCCTTTGGGGATGAGAGACAGGGTGAGAGAGGACACAGGGGACGCGTGCATGGATGTTGTGGATGTGTCTGCTAGTGAGGTGTGTGTGCTGCTTGGTGTGGTGATGGTAGAGGTGGAGGTTGATGCAGTGTATGCAGGTGTGAGTGTGGATGATACTGTGTGGAGGTGAAGGAGGAGGAAGAGGAGGAGGAGACAGTAGAGGCAGTGGATGTGGTTGTGTCTGCAACTGTCTGGTGTTTGTGTGAGTGCTTGTGGGATGAAGTGTGGTGCCTGTATTTGACTGTGCCACTCTTGTGTGTTGTCTTGTGTGCATGCATGTCTCTATGTGTGCATGGGATGGGTTGGAGTTGAGGAGACTGGGACTGGGAAGTGGTAGGTAGAGGGGGGACGGTAGGGACAGAGGAAATGGCTGCCTTCAAAGAGGAGGCCACAGCCTGAATTGATCTCTGTTGGTCCGCCAATCCACTGTGTATGCCCTCCAGGAATACATTGCATTGCTGCATCTGGGATGCCAGCCTATTGATGACATTCACAATGGTTGACTGCCCTACAGAGATGGATATCAGGAGGTCAATAGCCTCCTCACTCATGGCAGCAGGGCTGACTGGAGCAGGGCCTGAGGTGCCTGGGGCGAAGGAGATACCCACCCTCCTGGGTGAGCGGGCACAGGAAACTAGCTGAGGGGCTACTGGGAGGGCGGTGCTGGTACGGGGTGGCAGCTGTACCTGCAGCTGGGGTGGTCACAGAGGTGTCCGCCACCACCAGGGAGTTTCCATCGGAGGAGGTATCTGAGTCTGTGTTGTCGCCTCCTGTCTCCGCCGTGGTGGTCCCCTCGCCCTCCGTCCCACTGGTTCCCTCAGCGTTGGTGGACTCTGCCTCCAGGGTCCTGTGGGATGCAGCTCCCTATGTCGCCGGTGCCCCTGCTCCTCTGCCAGATGATGCTAATGCACACACGGACAGGATGACAGAAGAAAAAAGGGGGGAAGAGAGAAATAAAACACGGGGTCAGTTACACCACAGTTGGCAAACACAGCGTCGTCACACAGAGGGATCAGGCTTGAGCACTATGCATTGCACTGCCAGTGATTTGGCTGGATGCCACGGCAAGATGAGGGCCACACACCACCAACTGCACTGCTCCTGGTATCCACAGAGCCCTGACTAACATGGAATGCTAACAAGCTAGGTTACCTGCATTTGCCATAAACCCATTACCCTTGAGCTGGATCATGCTGCAATGTCTGGCCTGGCCTTAGGGGCACCCACTAAGTCACACCCACCACCCAGATCACATGCCACCAGACAATTATTGTAGTAATGCCCACTGTACTCACACCCTTGTGGTTACTGTGATGCCCTCAAGCACCCATCCAGGCCACCGCCAGTATGCGGGCCATCAGGTGGGTCAGGTTCCGATGGGCACCACTTCCTCATTGGGAGGCCATCCCCAGCTGGGCCTCTGTTGTCTTCCGTGCCCAGCGTCTCAGGTCCTCCCACCATTTCTGACAGTGGGTGCTCCACCTGCCATAGACCCCCAGTGACTGCAAGTCCTTGGCAATGGCCTGCTATAATCCCTTCTTTTGATGGACGCCTCTCTGCAGATGTAATACAGACAGGAGGACACCATTACACATACAACCCAGCCTGTCACACATATGGCCCACCAATCTTGTTTCCATCAGAATTAGCATACACATCGGCCGGCGCACACCATGTACACCACCACAAGACATCCCCCCTGATGACACGATGCTTGCACACACTTCTCCATGCATCCTTCCCACATTTATCGTGCCCAAGGTGTACTCACATGTTGGTCTGGAGGCCCATACAGTAGTCCGTACTGGGGTAGGACCCCATCCACCAAATGCTCCAACTCCTCCGAAGTGAAGGCAGGGGCCCTTTCCCTGATCACATGGGCCATAGTAGGTTCCAGACACAGGTCACGGCAGCACACGCAGTGTAGGTGTTCTCCTTTTGAAGGTCAGGAAACAAGTGAGGAATTAGATAGAAACTGGTGGTCACGTCCACGGTGGTGTACGCCGTCACAACCGGCGCAGATCCCCATTGATCACTATACTCCATAGAGCCCCATATTATCCAATGAGATATTGCACGGCAATGCAAGACCGCTTTTCGCCACAACGCCCAACGTCAGCAGAGTTACCTCACTTCCACCTGTCCCTACATACAGGACAGGTGGTCGCCATTTCATGGTGGCGGACAATGGTCATATCAGCCTTAACTGCGTCACAGCCTAGATTAGCACATACCTCGCCATTCCCACTGTCCCACCACATAAATGCACTATGTACACTGAGGATGGGGTTCCATTGTTCAAATTGTGACAGCCTACTCACTCTTGTGTTCCTTAGATACCTACCACTACAGATAAATAGGAGGAGTAGACATACCCCTGTGTACAGACCCCTTGTGGACTTGGCTATACTGGAGGACAGGCACATTATACTCACCTATAGACTGGACAGGGCCACAATCACAGAGCTGTGTGCCCAATTGGAGCGTGACCTGATTTCTGCTATCTGTCATCCGAATGGGATCCCACCTCTTGTGCAAGTGCTATCAGTGCTCCATTTCCTGGCAACTGGTTCTTTCCAAGTGACAGTGGGCTTGGCAGCAAGAATGTCACAGCCAATGTTCTCAATAGTGCTGGTCAGAGCTTTGTCTGCCTTGGTGAAACACATGTGCAGCTAAATAGCTTTCCCCCAGGTGGAAGATCTGGCTACTGTGAAGGCCGGATTCTATGCAATGGGACATATCCCCAATATTGTTGGAGCTATTGATGGGACACATATTGCGTTAGTTCCTCCCCACCCCCTGCCAAAATGAACAGATGTTCTGGAATCGGAAGAGGTTTCTACTCACTAAATGTGCAAATGCTGTGCCTGGTGGACCAGTACATCTCCCACATCAACGCAAAGTATCCTGGGTTGGTGCATGACGCCTTTGTTTTGAGGAAGAGCAGCATCCCAAATGTGATGGGCCAACTACAGAGGCACAGGGTGTGGCTAATAGGTGAGCCATGGTCCCCACCCACTGTATGTTAGTGTAGGCCTTCAGGTGTCATCCCCAAATCATTGTGTGAAGCTAAATGTTGTTTCTCAATACTTGCAGGTGACTCTGGCTACCCAAACCTATTGTGGCTGCAGACCCCTGTGAGGAATGCCAGGACAGGGGCAGAAGAATGTTATAATGAGTGACATGGGCACACCAGAAGGATCATTGAGAGAACCTTGGGCCTCCTGAAGGCCAGGTTCAGGTGCCTCCATCCTACAGATGGATCCCTGTGCTACCCACTCGGGAAGGTCTGTCAGATAGTAGTGGCATGCTGCATGTTGCACAACCTGGCCCTTAGACAGCATGTACCTTTTCTGCAGGAGGAGGAGACGGGAGATGCCCATGTGGCAGCAGTGGACCCTGAGGACAGTGAGAATGAGGAGGCAGAGGATGAGGATAAGGACAACAGAACATCAGTTATAAGTCACTACTTTTAATGACACACAGGTGAGACAGTGCAACTGACCATTCCTCTGATTATTGATGTTTTCTGTGTGGTTGTAGCATGATGGCATTAACTTCCATTGCATCTCAACTTACTGTCACCTATGGCTTGTCATTTTACATATGTTGGTGAGATCACAACTGTGTACTGATATGATGAGTACAGACAGCTACAGGTAATTATTTCTATGCTCCTTCAGTGTTTAGATCAGTTGCACTAGATGTGACTGTTTCAACACATAAAATACTAATAGTCAATGCGTGTTCAGGGGTGTTTATTGTAGTGCTATGAAAATGAGGGAAAAGTGCAATGAAATGGGGTGATGGTGGAGGAAAGTTTGTTTGTAGCACAGGTACAGTGTCCAATGGGACATAGGAAGGGGAGCAAAGGCAGTTAAAAGTGGACAAGGTGACAGTGTAGAACACGGGGGGACAATCAGGAGAGTCTCATTTCCTGGTGGTGGTCTTGGCAAGTGTCTCTAGCTTCTGTCTGGGTTGCAGGGAATGTTTGTGGGGTGGTTCAACTTCTGCAGGGGTCGGGCTGCTGGTGGCCTCTGGGTACTGTGGCGGGCCCTCCTGCCCACTAGCTGCAGTGGAAGTGGAGGGCTGGTCAATGGATTGGCTAGTGGTAGGGTCCCGCCGGTGTGCTGTTGCTTCCCTCATGATGTTGGCCATGTCTGTCAGCACCCCTGCTATGGAGATCAAGGTGGTGTTAATGGCCTGCAAGTCCTCCCTGATCCCCTGATACTGTTCCTCCTGCAGCCGCCTGTTCTCCTGCACGTTGTCAAGGATCTGGCCCATCATGTCCTGGAAATGTTGGTAGGCTCCCAGGATCTCGGTGAGTGTCTCCTGGAGAGTCGGTTCCCTGGGCCTGACCTCCCCCTGGCGCACAGTGGTCCTCCCAGTGTCCTTGTTGGCCTGTACCCCTGTCCCCTGAATCGTGTGCCCACTGCCACTGACCCCAGGTCCCCGATTGTCTTGGGTATGAGGTGTGGACTGGAGTCCCTGTACAGGTGGGCACACTGCTGATTGACCTGGGGACAGAGGCGTGGGTATGCTGGGTGGATGCTGCGGTGTTGGATACTGATGGGGGAGGCTCTGTGGTGGACTGTGAGTGGGCTTGGGTGACCGACTGTCCAGTGGTCCCTGATGGGTCAGGTTGTTGGTCCAGTTCCAGAAGTCCAGAGTTACTGTCATCACTGGGGGCATATTCTTTTGAGGGTCTGTATAGTTGTGGAACCTCCTCTCAGCTGGGATTGGCTGGGGCACCTCTGGGGATGTAAGTGATGTATATCCATGCAGGACTAGGAGGGCTGTTCATGCATTGGTATGGCATGCAGGGCTTGGCATTGGGGTTATTAATCTGCGTTGGTGGGGAGTGTGGGATGCAGTGGAGTGATGGGAGTGAGGGTGAGGGTGTGAGATAGCATGCAGGTATGGGAGTGATGAGTGGTAAATATTGACTTACCAGTGTCCAGTCCTCCGGCTACTCCAGCGAGTTCCTCAGGATGCAGTAGTGTCAAGACTTGCTCCTCCCATGCTGTGAGCTGTGGGGGAGGAGGGGGGCTCCACTGCCAGTCCTCTGTATGGCGAGCTGGTGCCTTGCTGCCACGGAACGTCCTTCCCCCGTAGGTCGTTCCACCTCTTCCTGATGTTGTCCCTTGTTCTTGGATGCTGTCCCACGGCGTTCACCCTGTTCACGATTCTCCGCCATAGCTCCATCTTCCTAGCAATGGATATCTGCTGTGCCTGTGCTCCAAACAGCTGTTGCTCTACCCTGACAATTTCCTCCACTGTGACCCTTAACTCCTCATCAGTGAAACGGGGTTCCTTTGTGGGGGACATGGGTGTTGTGCGGTGTGTGTTGATGAGAGTGTGTTGAATAATGTGGTGGAGTGTGTGATTTTGGGTGCGTGAGGGTTGTATGGGTGTACATGGTGTGTGTCTCTAGTTGTCTCTGTGCTGTTCATGTCAATCTCCTGGCAGTAATTGCTGTTTGTACAGGGTTGTGGGTAATGTGGTTGTGTGTTTTATAGTGCTGTGGGTGGGTGTGTGTGGTGGGTGTATATTAGTGTCAGGTGTGTGTTTCTAGAACGCTGACACAACACCCATAGAAACACTTCCATGGCATAGAGCAATATAACACAGTGATTTGTGCTGCATTACATTATTAGAGATTTATGAAGTCAAGCAAGGCCATGCAGGGTGGCCTTACGTGGCTACAGAAATCTCACTTAAGGTTTGCATCGCTCTTTCATCACGTTGTGTTATGAAAGAAAGACGCAAACCAGGCCAGAAATATGGCCCTCCGAGATTTACATAATACCCAATGAGTCTCACCATGGTAAGCGCTTACTGCAGGGCATTTCACTCTTGTCAAGGTGGGTGTTACTAACATTTATTTTTTCATCTGTAGAAAATGAGTGACGGTAGTGGGATAACTCATGTGACCATTTACTACTTCTTCTTTTCTTACAGAGGACAAGAAAAGACAGAGTGGAGCATCCTCTTTCCAAGGATCTACACAGCACTAGACAGGTAGACATGTCACAACTGATTACCCTGTGATGTTAACCTGCGCACTGTCATTTCACTATACACATTAAGGTTCAGTTGATGACCATTTTGTGGATCTGACAAGATGAGAAACTGCGTATGCACCACAAAATGGTGACACTTTACCAGCAGTGTTAATAAGGCTGACGCAAATTGGTTGGAGACTCTATAAAACCAGTCATCCTAAATGTGTGTGTGTGCTAATGGAGGTCATTTGTTTAAAGAAAAAAACAAAATATATGCAAACTCCATTTGAAACCCATCATACTCATTTGGTCTGTTATGCTCTAATAAGGAATCTCTGTTTATAAAGTATCCTAAACCATTTTTCCTTTTTAGTCATCAAGGAGGGCACAGTTGTGGTAAGCTTATCACATTGAGAATTAGTGTATTTAAGGGGCATTTAATCATTTGTGTTCTACTTGTGTACCATGTATGAACTGGAAGAAATGATATAGAGTGGTTACTGAAGATCTGATTTAGTACTAGGTTGAGTACTGGAGAGTAGACTACGTTTGACTCTTTAGGCTTTGAGTGGCTAATACGGCTGGTGTGGGTTTCTTTTTTTGTGGTTGTTAGCCCAGGGTGTTGGAGAGTGTGGGGGTGAATTCAAGTATAAGAAGTCAATGTGCCTCGAGTTTTACATTACTTGGAAGCTGGAGATAAAGTGGGAAGAATGGAAGAAAGTAGTTGACAGTACACAAGTGTGTGTGGAACCATGTTGAAAGCGAAAAATAAACATTCTTTTTATGACATTGTCTTGTGCCAGATGGTTGGGAGGTGTTTGATCATTACAGAGGTAGTCAATAGCCTCAATGAATGATATTTGCATAAATGGGCTTGAGTTGCACTACTTGTCTAGGGTGGGTAAGATATTAGAATGATTTCAATTTGGTAAGAGAATGCAGAAGGATGGTAAATCAATGAAATGCCGTTGTCAGACTTAACAAAACAGGCCTCTACCTGTACATTTGGGAGTAGTCTTAAAGAAGTAATAGCGGATCAGTTCATGTTTGGTTCTAATTGATAGAAAGCAATGTGTGAGTTCAAGTTTGGTTGTTATTGACTGACAGCAAGGTATGATCTGTGGCAGAAAGAAGAAACAACTTTGGGAAAGGTAGGTTTGATAGCAAAGAAACTTGACCTTTGCTTGACATGTCCTAGCTGTAGATAAAGAGAGACAAGAGAATCAAATAAAGTGTGCAGTAGTAAATCTGCTGCAGATTAGAATGGCCCAAAATGTTTCAAGGGAGATTTTATAGGAGTGGGCCTATTGAACACATAGCCAACAAAAAGGCTGCCTAGCTTGCAACTCTGTATGTAAACGATGTAGTCACAAATGAAGTACAAACAGGTAATTAATAAAAACAATAGCAAATGGTGAGTGAGACAAAGAATGAAATTTGGATAGTGTGGCCATTTAAGGATCAAGGATAAAAATGTAGTTTGACTCATGGGCTAAGGTAAGGAGATATTTTATAGGAAGGGTAGAAGATAAAGAGAGGTATGCCTCCTGGAAGGGGTAAGCAACTGAAGAAATGTGACAAGTATGCATAGGGAAGATATGAAATAGGAATTAAGAAGTCTACTTTATGAGGGAATCGTAGAAAAGTAGAAGTGACCAAATGGTTGACTCCATTGGTCGGAACCTAAAATTCAGGAGGGAACATTAGACTTAGTATTGACTTGCAAAATTTGAACAATGAAGTTAGTGTACTTGTGCTTGCAATCCAAGGTTTGCATGTTTTATCATGCAATGATTCGGTGTAATCAACCATGAATACAATAAAATACTAAAATGATGGAGTTATGGTAAATAAATATATTCTGCCTAACATGACATAAATGATGATAATACTTAAGGGAGCGTAAACAATTTCATCCATAGAATTTGTGTAAGCATACCACCAAGGAAGGATAAATGAAGACTCAAAGGACTTGGCAATCTTTGTGACTCCCCTTAAGATGTATACGTTTTGAGAAAGAGATTTGGCTTTCCAGAAAGCAATTGCAAGAATAACAAAGTTTATCAAGGGAATACAAATTTATTAGGATGACATACTGGTTTTTGGAAAAAGCTAGGTAGAGCATGAAGAAAGGGTGAGGCAAGTGCTACCCACACGGAAAGTAAAGAGGAGACATTAAAAAGGAAGTGTATGTTCAATATGCATGAGGTACACTGCTTATGGCACAAGTTGTTGGGCAAGTGGATAAAGCCAAGTGAAAGCTTGGTGAAAGCTGTATAAAATATGCCACCACCAATAAAGAAGGAGGAGTTGATAATTTTCCTATGGATGCTGGAGTTTTACAACAAATGACGTTTAAATTATGATTGTAAAATGATAAAAAGAGAGAATTACTAAAGAATAGAATTGCATTTGGATGTAAGGAGTGTTGTAATTATGAGTTTGAGAGTTTCAAAGGAGTGTTTGAAAAAAATCCTAATTTACAGAGCTTTGATCCTGAGAAGTATGTGAATATCATGACAGAACCCAGCATAAAGGAGCCGGGAGCTGTCTTGTGCCAATGTGAAAGTAGGAAGTAGAGGACTATAATATTCATATCTAGTAGACTGAGGGTGCATAATTGAACTATTCTTTAATAAAAAAGGAAGTACTAGTAGTATGCTGTGCAATTACATAACTCCTTGGGCATAATAATTTTAAAATAAAGACAGATTACACACTTTTAAGATAACTATTTGCAAATAAGGGATTTCAAGCCATATCAAGTATGATTTGCAGATGGACTGTGATTTTAAAGAAGTTCAGTTTTGTAGTAGAGTATATGCCAGGGGATAAGAATCATATGGCTGACAGTCTGTCCAGTTTGAAATCAGAGGGAGAAGATGAGGCATGTGAGATGAATAGGCCGGAAGGGTTTGAGTCTGAAGAAGATGTGAGATGACAGAAGGCTTAGTATTGGAAAACAGTGTGGATGAAAGAGGTGGAAGATAGCAAAGCCTTGCAAGAAATGTGTAGGAGATTAAAGGAGGCGGGTATGTTGTAGCAAAAATGTTGGTACTGTCCCTCATGTTACAGTGATCATCTATATGTGAAAATGTATGCATTATGTTAATCAAAGTACTTGTAGTTTTATAGTAAAGTGATGCACTGAACCTCCATATTAACATGCATTCACTGTAGGTTATTAGTCAAAAAGCCTGTGGTATAGCCTTGTAAGTTTATGTTTAACAGTTAATTTGTTTCATATTATCGTTTATCATGGTTATTACCAGTTTGCTTTAAAACAATAATAGTTTTCTAAAGAAACGCATTTTAGAAGTAATTTGAGAATGTAGTTTTGCAGAATAATTACACAAAAGTGTTAACAGAGTCACTTTGTTTTGACATTATTGTATCATGAACACTGAAAGAGTTTATTAATATTGAATTTATGGTTTAGAATGTTAAATGTGTATTAGATGCATAAGTGAATGTTGTTTTAATTCACTTTGCTTTGCCTAAGTGATGCCTGCAAGGCCCTGTTTTCTGACTGTGATGAAAATGTTTAGTCATTCGTGCTAACATGTACTTTCTTTCACACATAGTTCTCATGAGAATGTTAGCTTGGTAACAGATGCCCTATGTTTTAGGCATAGCGGGATTGGGATTCCAACCTTGAGCACAGAACATTTAGAAACTGTGGACCCGACAATATGTACACAAATGTTTCTATTTGCATGGATAAGCTAAGCCATTTCACATGAAGAACCTGGGAACTTTTACTGGTGTTGGAGTACGAGTCATATGACTGCTTGCCATTAGACATTTTCATCCTCTGTGTCATGTAGAGTGATTGGTTGTCAAATCATTGTGTCTTATGAACTTTAAGATACTGTTGGACCGGGCTCTTTTGCATGGTCATCTCCAAACTTTTTGCCCCCGCCCTCCTATTTTTTTAACTAGTTTTTGTTGGCTTTAGGAGTCTGGAAACTTTCCCACTGATAACCAGCACTAAAGTGCATATGCTCTCTGTCTAAATTGTATTGGTGTTCATCCATGATTGGCATATCTGATTTACTGATAAGTCCCCAGTAAGGTGCACCAGAGGTGCCCAGGGCCTATAATTTAAATGCTACAAATGGGCCTGCAGCACTGATTGTGCCACCTCATGAGTAGCCCTGTAAACAAGGCTCAGACCTGCCACTGCAGTGTCTATGCATGCAGTTTTAAACTGCCAATTCGACCTGGCAAGTGTCCCCACATGCCAGGCTCAAGCCGTCCCTTTTTATACATGGAAGACACTCCTAAATAGGTCCTCGGTAGCCCCATGGGAAGGGTGCAGTGTATTTGAAGGTAGGACATGTACTGATGTGTTTTACATGTCCTTACATTGAAAAACTGCCAAATTCGTTTTTCACTATTGCAAGGCCTATTTCTCTCATAGGTTATCATGGGGGCTGCCTTTAAATATCTTTTAAGTGCAGTTTCCCTTTGGAGATTGGGGTCTCAGAACTCACAATTTAGAAATACATATTTTGGTAAAGTTGGTTTTGAGATTGTTAGTTTGAAAATACCACTTCTAGAAAGTGGGCATTTTCTTGCTTAAGCCTGTCTGTGACTCTGCCTAGTTTGGGATCCCTGTCTGGGTCAGACTGACAGTTGGGCTGTGTGTGAATCTCGACTAGACAGTGACACAAAGGGTGCTGAGGTGTAGCCTGCATATCCTGGGTCATCTGGGCTAGCGTGGAGGTAGGGGTTGACACTTACACCTGAAAGGGCTGTGCCTGCCCTCACACAATGCAGTCTGCAACCCCCTGTTGTGTGTCTGGGGCCAGGCCTGGGTAAGACAGGGTCTTGTGAACAACAGAGACTTTTCTTTGAAGTCGGGCAACTTCAAAGGCAGAAAGGGGTATAAGTATTGGACCCAAAACCCCAGACTTTAGGTTACTTTAGGGATTCAAGAGGAACCTCTGCCAGGAGAAAAGCTGAAGGAGAAGTGCTGCCCTTCCCTGTGACTGCTTTGTTGGGCTATCCTGAAGTTGCTGCTTCTGCCTAAGAAAGGGGACAAAGACTGGACTTTGCGGTATATTCCTGCTTGAGAGGTATCTCCATGGGTTTGGACTGAGCTTGCCTCCTGTTTTGAAGTCTCAGGAACAGCAAAGACTTCACCAACCAGTCTATGACTCTGCTTGCTGTGTGCCAGAGGGTGCCATTC
The DNA here is from genome assembly GCF_031143425.1 of Pleurodeles waltl. NCBI lineage: Eukaryota > Metazoa > Chordata > Amphibia > Caudata > Salamandridae > Pleurodeles > Pleurodeles waltl. The sequence continues at coordinate 223,616,988 of NC_090450.1, read as the reverse complement.
CAGTTCCTGGGCCCTTGGAAGTGAAATCTGGTGAAATTCCCTGTGAAACAACTTCAGACGACTTCTGTGAGACTTTGCAAAAAACTCTGCTGCACGAAACCCGCGAAGCCGCCTGTACCTGGATACGTGGTTGTCACCGAGTTGTGAAGACCCCACCGTCAATGTAGGGCCAACACTGCTGCAGCCGCAGACGTTCCCGAGAACTCATGAGCGGAGTGTCGGACACCCGACATTCGTGACACCCGACTTCTTTGTAGCGCTTGTGACCCTGTGGTGTGACTGCGACCCTGTGAGGTCGCCCAGCAGCATCTTGACTTTGGTGGACATCGCCACTGCCGGAGGTGCGAAGGGACCGATGCCTCGCAACCGATGCCACCTCACCTCCACTGCTCCGCAGCAAGGACCCGATGCCTCTCATCAAAGCCTCCACTCCTTCGCCCGCAGCACCGGAACTAACGCCGCCTCAGATCCAGCGACACCTAGCTCCTCAACTCTGTGTACCAGGCTGTTTTTCCACACTTTTGCTAAGGTACTGTACCTCAGGGTCCCTGTGACTCCGTAACTGGTGCCAGTGGCGTCGCATTGTGGGAAACGACTCCGCCACAACACCGGTTTAACATCCAGTTGCAACATTTGTGCCAATTGTGCTCTAGGCACTATTTTTGTATTCTTATTGCAAAATTCATATCTTTTCTTGTGCATGTCTGATATTTATAGTATCTGGTCTTGTTTTACTTAGATAAATAGTCACTAATTCTTCTAAACCTGTGTGGTGTTTATTTTGAAGTGATTTCACTGTATTACTGTGTGTATTGGTACAAATACTCAACACATTGCCTCTCGGTTAAGCCTTACTGCTCATGCCAAGCTACCAAGGGGGTGAGCAGGGGTTAAACAGGTGTGTCTCTCCTTTACCCTGACTGGAGTGATGGTCACTGCTTGGACCGAGTGCAAACTGACTGCCAACCAGAGACCCCTTTTCCAACAATACTGTTCCCCGGATGGATTTGCAGCATTCTTCTTTGAGCATTCGTCTCTCTCGCTCTCCCTTGTAGAGTCCCTCCCCAAACTCCATTGCAGCCGACTGCTCCCTCTTACCCTTCTTGCTGAACCTCTTGGATTCTGAGAGGTATATCCCTCTCAAACCTTTGCCCCATGAGATGCTTTACTGAGACATGGGAAGATCATTATCATGACCCGGAGAAGAAGCCTCTTGCCCAAGCTTCTGAAATGCTGATGACTTCCCTTTCTCTTTTTAGTTACTTTTGCTAAACTTACTTAATCACCTGTTTCCCCAAATTTCCTCTTTCCAAATTATTTTTGTGCTTTTTGCCTTCTTGCCCATATGTGTGTGACCCAGTACACCAATGATATGGATTTGCTAATTCGTAGTGTTTCCCCTTAGGCTACTAAAATTTAAGATTTAATAGCTAAATATTTAAAAGAATTAGACAGCGCTTGTGTCCTCCTTTTCAGATTTTCTTACTGCTCGTGTGTGTAGGGTAATTGGATGTCTTGTATTTTTGATGTTAGTTCGTTTAAACCTCTTTAGCAGGTTTGGACAGCCCATAATGATTCTGTATCGTTATAGTCTTATTTTGGGAATTTTCTATGTCACTCTGAGCACTAATCTGTAACCAATACCCTTGGACTTGGAGAATGTATGGCAGCATTAGTAGCAATAAGATTCATAGGACCAGTTATAAAGAAGGTTAACAACAGAACGTGGGATGACATTGCATTCAACATAACAGGGATATTGCTCTACAGAGTATTACCCTTACCTGAGCTACTAGGATTATGTGGAGCAATTTATGCAGCACAATTTGTTTAATGATGTGGCAAAAATACTAACTGTGGGGCACATTCGCTGGCAGTATTATTTTAATCTAATTTAGCTAGAAACAAAATTGATGTGAAATCTGAACATTTTGCAAACTATGTGATAAAAGTAGTACACCCACAATTATGCCACAGAAGCGCATAAACCCTTTTCCCTCACCACTGTGCATTGTTTTATCAACAATATACTCATGAAAGGTAAGCCTAAATATTCCAATTGCAATCACTGCCCATTGCTATCTGCCCTGACCGTTGTCTTGAGAAAACAGTTTTGTCAAAACAACTGCCCTAAAATAAACATTTACTATTAAAAAAAATACATAATGGATTTCATGTGTTGAAAGGTCATATACTTCCATTTAGTGATGCGGGTGGCATTTATAAACCACTAGGCCCTTAGCCTCATTGTTTACGATGTTACCAGAAGTCACTGATCGCAGTGTTGGCCTATGTTTTACGGTTACCGTTATGTACTATATATTTACATTACAAGTATATACTGTATTTGTAGTGGGAGGGTAAGCCCCAACCTCCCAATTTTTAATAATTATATATTAAATATTTAATATATGTATATTATTTGTAATATATACTACTAGCGACTCCCGCACAGACATACATGCTGAATGCCTTACACACACACACCCACACCCACAACATATATACATATACACACACAGACACACATGCCTTACAAATATATATAGTATAGGTATACACATATGCTACCAATACCTTAAAAACACACATATCATACATGTGTATGTATGCATATTTAAATAAATACCTCGAATATCCATGAATGGCTTGGACACATACATATATATTTCTAACTATTTAATTAAAATTAATACGGTAATCAAAAGCATTAATTTTAAACTCTATCTAACTTTCTATCTATCTATCGACCTATCTATCTATCTGTCAATCTAAGTTTAGCGTAATTTAAACATTTAAAAAAAATTACTTACCCCCTATTTCAGGCAATGCTATACTAATTTGGGAAAACGGATTTAGACAATAGAAGACACACCACAAAAAGTAGTTATAAACGTAAGGCTATGTATTCTAAAACTTAAACTGTCAATAAACATCTACAGAAATGTTGCAAACGCAGCACATTTTTTCGATTATTACAAAATGGTATCTGTTTTGGCAGGGGTATAACTCCACACCAATCGCTCAAACTACCATATCACAAACCCAATTAAAAAATCCGTGCTCCTTTCACTTTCCTCTGCCCTGGTAGAGAAGAACTGAGAGGTGATTACTTGACGTGAAAAATGGCGATTGTAGGGGTGACTGATCAGAGGCCTACCTGCGGTTTCCTCATGTACACCCACATTGACGTATAGCCCTTCCTGTGACATACTATCCTTGCTGAAATTGGTTTGTACTTCAGGAGCAGAGCATATAAATCTGCCTCTGCCACGATATTGTTTAGCAAACACCAGAACAACAACAACAACGAAAAACCTGTCAGAAAAGAGTTATTGAGTATTCATGAGAGCAGCAGCAATGAAATTCAAAGTAATCAAAGCTTGGCGGGATAACATCTGGACTCTGGCAGAGTGATGTACTACACCAGTTGGTGGTGTGAGTGCTTGAAAGACAAATACTGTTCAATGTTTGACTGGCCAGAAATAACCCACATTTTTTTCTTTGATTGAGGATTGAAAAATCCCACTTTATAATTTTCATTTACAAAGAAAACAGAGATAAGTTTGAGGAAAAACAGCCGAAGACTGAAAACAAAATAAAGTGATGGTTCCGTACACAAACGTGCGTCGCCATCGAACTGCCACTAGAAAGGACAAATGCGTACTCTTGGGTTGATTGGGTGTTAAGTCCTTTATGCCACAATAAGACCCCTTCAAAGCACAAGAGGGCAAAGTGAAAAGAAAGAGCCAGGAGAAAGTAAAAAGGCCATAGGTGAGAAGGAATATGGATGGAGATTTTTGGAAAAAAATGTGCTCTGACATCATAAAGGTCAAAGTCAGGTATGTATGGTTCTCTCCATGAGAGCTGCTTGCATGAATACCAGATTGTAAATTAGGTAATTCACTGCTTCGCCCTCATTGGTTTTTTGGTAACTCAGAAGTCTACAGTAAAAAAAAAAAAAAAATCCCCATAACTCAGTCACCCATATGTTATGTTTGGCTTTCACCGAGTGGCACTATCATGAATACCAGATTTTAAATTAGATCATTCACCGCTTTGCCCTCGTTGTATATTTGATGTTTGATGCCACTGAGAAGTCCATCATAAAACACATCCTGGGATCTCACTGAGAGACACTAGCATAAATACCAGATTCTAAATCAGATCCACTCTGTGCTTCGCTCTTGTTGTCTATTTGATGTAAGCAGAACCCACAGATGAAAAAAACACATTATTTATTATTATCCATATATAATTCTATATATTTCTGATGGTGCACAGCGACCCTGAGAGGCATTTTGGCATAGGAAAATATATCATCTAGGTGCATACGAAAGGGTCAGACAGGTCTTTCTGCCACCATGGCATTTTCCTAGTGGGCAGCAGGCTGGGGTCTTCTTTGAGCCAGGATGGACTGCCATGAACCCACCATCACCGTGGCCCGTTGTAGTCTCTGCCCCTGCATTGCAAGGCTAATTTGAACATTTTTGACAAGGAACTTTGGTTTGAAATCCAGCCCTGCTGCAATGATAGTTACTTACGAAATATACAGTTTTTCGTTTCACTGTGTAAATGCTAATGCTGTATGATCCGCCGTCATTTGGTTTGTGGTAGAAAATGGGTTCCACATGATGAAAGAGTGAACGAGAAGTCTCCTCTGCCATTTCACAATTTCAAAAAAGGTGGGAAATGCAATTGTCCCCACTGGTCGGATTCCATAACAGATATGTGAATTTGTAGTATGCTTAATGAACAATGTACCACTCTTTGAAGCTGGTGTGTTGAGAAAGAGGGAGTGTGTAAATCATTTTCAGACTATGGAAGATATGCTTTGAGAGGATAAACCTCAGTCCGAAAGTAAGAGCTGTGTTTTGAATCCACTGCAATTGTCTGATGGGGTATATGATAGACTCAACGTATGAAAAGTTACTTAGATAGAAAATCAAACCAGTAACAACAAAAAATCGTGGGGCCTAAGGAAGGTTTCACTGACACTTAAAAAACAGGAGCCTGCAGGTAACGGTGTACCTGGTGTGAAATGCTAGTGAAGGTTATGGACTCTCCACATGGGGGATCATCATGAAAGGGTTCGATGATATTGCTACCATGTTGACCAGATGGACCAGCGGTAACAAGTGGGGGGAGGGTGTTGGCGGCTGTATTGCATATCTATTGGTTTATTGTACTATGCATGTCAGTGATATTGTTTGGCCAGGAGCCTGCCAGTGGTTTGAAAACGTGCTTGTCTCTGTTTGAAAACGTAATAAAAACAACTTAAAAAAGAATTAAAACACTTTACTCACCTTCCTGCGAATTTAGGGAAATGTTTTGCATTAGCCTGCATATGAAGATTTTTCATAATAGCCATCTGCATTGAGGAGACCTGTTAGGTTTGCATCAGAATGTGCACAGCTAGAGATGATTGCTGCACCCCCAGGAGTTTTTATGTCAGAATATCTATATCGAAAAGTTGTTGGTGTGCTAAACATCGTTTATAACACTATTGCCCCACTGAGTGTAGACTTTGCATTACTAACTCCAATGTGGTGATACATTTGTAAAGTATATTTAGAATACAATATTTCACTCACACCATTTTTTTATTTATGATATTCTAGTTCCATACTGTCCCGAGGGCTAGATGCCATAATCTAGCCCTTCTTCTAATTGAAATATAAACCAGGGCAACAGGATTAACACTTCATGGGATACGAGGGCCCATATTTATACTTCTTTAGCGCCGCACTTGTGTAATTTTTTGACGCAAAAGCAGTGCAAACTTACAAAAATTGCACTTGTGTAATTTTTTGATGCAAAAGCAGTGCAAACTTACAAAATACAATTGTATTTTGTAAGTTTGCGCCACTTTTGTGTTAAAAAGCGACGCAAATGCAGTGCTAAAAAAGTATAAATATGGGCCTAGATTTGTTGCATAATGTGACTCCTGTGAATACAGAAGTTGAGCATTCGCTGTAATAAGGTGTTCCTGAAATTGTAGCCTTCTCCCTTTCTAGTTCACAGGCTTCCATAATTACGTGTCCGAGACTCCTAAGTGCTTGGAATTTGGTTTCTTCCCTGCATCCATTATAAGCTACGCACCTGTGTGCTTTGGGATAATTTAATTATGTGCTGAGTGTCTAATCAGTCTGCAATCTGTTTGAAGGCACGGAGAGTGTGCTGGGGACTCATAGGCAGTGTTGTAAATACCGGCAGGATGGTCAGACAGTTGGCATTTAATGGATGACACTTTTGTGTTCCTTATTCTGCTACACCCTTGCTTGAACCTTTCACCTTGCTTGTGTCAGTGTAGGGAATTGGTCTAAACTGGGTTTTGATAGTGAACACTGCTGTGGCCTCTATTGGTGCTTGATGTGCAAAGTTTTCACATTTCATATACATGGTAGAGCACTTATTTTTCACATTTCCTAAAACATTCCCCCCACTAGTTGATATTTCAACTACCATATCTAAATCTTGGTCTGTCTTTGGTACCAGGTGATACATATTGCTGTGGGAATCCACTACTTGTATTGGTGTCCTAAATGAAAACATCACTCTTGCCTTAGTGCCTATTCTCCTAACACATGGTAGTATTGCCGGTATTACACAGTATAATAGTAGCAAGATCACAGTCAGTGGCAACAGAGCCCCCAACAGTCCCGACATCGAGGATGGCAGTGCTGAGAACCAACCACTAAATCAAATTCTTGGGACACCTCCTTCATCTATCATTTTAATTTGTAAATTATGCACAGTCTGTATTGCTTCTGACAAAGTTCTATTCTCTACGTCATTTGCTGGAATAAATGTGCAGCATGCTGTACCTATCTTTTTACAGACACTCCTTTGCATGGCTGTCATAAGGTCCAGTACATAATAGTGTTGTAGCACCATTATCCTCTACGCACACAGTTCTTCCTTTATTGCATTGAAGCCTTCAATTGTGGTGTTAATGACTTTGAGGAGTTCCCACCTTGTGATCTAGAGCCAACAAGTGGTTGCCTTAGCTTGGACAAATGGCAAGATGCTCCCAAAGAAAAGCTGAGTGTCACTGAACAAGCGGTACTGTAGAGGGATTTCATCCCAGGTGCTTGTGCCATAGTATTCTGCAGTTCTCTTCTTCTGGTTGTGATGTATCCAGGGTGTTGGGGATGCTTATACAAAGTGGATATGTTTATTTCAGATAAACTAAAACAGGACTGTGCAACGTTACCATGTAACAAATTCCTCCCCAGTAGAGGGTAATTGGGCATACAGTAGTTCTCCACACTGCCAGAAGAAATCCAGAAGGCTCAGGGTGCCCCCCTGAATGTCGGCGTGGAAGACTGTGATCTTGCAACCAATATTCCGACCCACGTCAATGGTCCCATTTCCCCTGAAACATAAGGAGACAGAGGTTACTTTCATGACAGTCTGAGAACTTGCAATGCTGTCTACCCAGATGGGTGTACATTTCCTTATGGCATATTGGCTAACATCAGTGCCATTCCATAAAGACATGGCCCTACAGAAACATTTGATGTTGGGATGCCATTGATTGTGAACAAAGACTGACACAATCTGGGGGCAAGGGGTTTGCAAATCAGCTGTTACACTTGGTTGGTGGGTGCATTACCCCTAGGAAACCTAGATTTAGGACCATGTGGGTCCAATCTACAGTGGTGTGGTGTCCTGTTTTACTCATGCGTGTTATTTCCTCTCTTATTTCTTGTCTGTCTGTGAGGATGTATAATACTTCGAGTAACGTGTCATATTTTGTGGAATTGACTAGGAAGCGTACCACTCTGACATGCGTCAATTGCATTTGGGCCTTTATTCTACACAAGTACAGGTGTAATAGGCACTGAGGTATGCCTGGTGGTACTTCCTCCATGGAGTTGAGTCTATCTGAACCTATAGCACGGGGAATTAAGGAGCACAAAATGTGTGGCTTCTGCACCTATTTCTGACATGAGCTGATACCACATGTTGTCTGACAACTTAGCATGAGCGTTAAAGGTCACATTGTTACTACAGAGCTCTCTTCAGAAAAGCGCAATATTAGTATTTGGGAGTACTTTGCTAGAAAAGAAGAAAAGGATAGATTTAGGAGATAAAAGAGAAAGACGAAAATATACCTCTTTGGTAATGTCCATTCAAAAGACAGTCCAAAAATATAGTTGAAGGGGGGGGCCTTTTAGGATGACAGTCTTCGCCCCCCTCTTGTTTCATTTGAACTGCCCATTTTTATTTTCGCAAGCAGCTGGGTCAAGACACACATGGCTGTGATGGATCCTACTTTTACTTCTGGGAGGTCAACCTCGGTGTTGACGTGCCACTCTTTTCCTTAGGTTATCTGTTTGGAAATTACCCTTGTACATTTTGTTAATTCACACAAATACACATGCATTTCAACACTCAAGGGGTTATTATGACCCACGGTCACAGTCGGACGGCCACCAAAGTGGAGCTGCCACGGTCAACCCACTGACACCGCCAGCCTGGCGGTCCTGGTGGTTGTAATCCTCCAGGGCAGTGGTGCAAGCAGCGCTGCCCTGGGGATTACGAGTCCCCATCCGCCAGCCGTTCCATGGTGGTAAACACCGCCATGGAAAGGCTGGCAGAATGGAGGACTCGGGTGGCCCCGGGGGGCCCTGCCCATGCACTTGGCATGGCCAATGCAGGGGCCCCCATGCACAGCCCCATCGCGCATTCCACTGCCTGAATTACGGGCAGTGGAATGCACGACGGGTGCTGCTGCACCTGCCACAATGCCGCTGGCCCCATTAGGAGCCAGCTGCAATGTAAGGGCCCTGTTCCCTGATGGGCCGGCGGGTGGAAACTCTGTTTCCCCCATCGGGGAAGCCTTAATAGGGACGGTGAGATTCAGGCCACACAGGCGGCCTGATGGCGGGATGGCATTGGCGGGCGGGTTTGGCTGCCCGCCAAATTCATAATGAGGGCCTTAGTGTTTGGGGCAAACTTTCTCCCTGAATTTTATTTCTAGTGGCAGGGGCTTGGACGCTGATGGATTTCCCTGTCACTATTTGGTGAGGAAAAATAGTGCTATTGGCAAGCAGTGTAGCCACTTTTTATTCAGGGTGGTGCACAACTTGCTGATCTTACTCTTCAAGAGGCGATTCAGGTGCTCTACAATTCCATTACTCTGTAGGTAGTTTGCAGAGGAAAATTTGTGCTTTATCCCTTATAGTGCTGTTTGGTGTTCAAAAATTGTATTAGAAAAATGAGTGTCATTGTTGGATCTTATGGCTTCTGGGATCCCCCATCGGGGAATCACTTCACATACTAGGAAGATGGCTGCTGATTTGGCATCACAATGGATGCATGGTCCTGCCTCAGTACAGTTGAAAAATGGGCAGACCACCACTATGAGGTACTTGTAGTAGTTGCATCTGTCAATCATATCCAGCAAGTACAAATAAAGGGCCTTAAAGTGACCTAGTGGTCATGGAATGGTGGGGCTTATCACTTTTAGAGTGGGGTTAGGGGAATACTACTGACAAATCGTGCGGCTATGTAGATACATGGTTATTGTGTCATACAAATTGGGGCAAACTGGTCTTGTTGTATTTGTTGTTGCCAAATGGTCTCTAGAAGTGTGAGCTGGTAAATGAATTTGATCCAGGGCAACTGCAAGCAGAGCTTGTGGCATAACTGGCTTTCCTGTAGATAGCTGTCTATTCACTAGGTTGCTCCCAGACTGGATGCACCTACCATTTCACCATAACTGCTTTTCATGTGACAGTGCATCTTTCTGTAGATCCCTCAAGTGTAACCTTGCTGCCTCAGTATAGTAGGGTATGTCCTTGTCTATGGTAGTGTTTGCTTTGGCCTCCACTGGTGGGGAAGTCTGAGCCACCAGGACAGGGGCAGGTTGTGGGTCTGATGATACCTTTTGGGGGTGTATGTGTGGCTCCATCCTTAGCTGCTTGATTCACCAGCATGTTACACCCGGGACACAAAACCCTGTCTGTTTGTGTGCGCTGCACACTTCACAACTGTCACTACCTGTGGTAGCACCAGTGTCTCTACTAGGGCCTCTAAGAGTTCTCTATACATTACAGGACTACCATCTGATTTAGGAAACCCACACCTACTATATCTCATGATACTGGAGTGTTTAGTGGTGTTTATCTATGCTGAGTCTGAGTAGCAGAACTCCTTGGTGTAATCTGGAGTTCCCAGGACAGGAACATTTGTTATCTCAACCTTCAGTTTCTGGAAGGTTTCCCTCATCTCTGGTGTCCAAATTATCTTATCCTCCCTATATCTTGCCAGCTTGATAGCTGTTAACAATGGGGCTATTAGATTGCTATAATCACATACCTGCTGTCTCACGTAGTTACAGAGGCCCAGAAATTTCTGCATTTCTCTGACCATTTCTGGCTATGACATTTGTCAAATAGAGGCTGCCCCTTCTGGTGTTACACATCTACCAGATCCTGACCGTAAATATCATAAATATTGGACTTCTTCCTTGCAGTACCTAATTTGTCCCTTCTCCACTTTCTATCATCTCTGGGCAAGAGCAGGTAAGAGAGAGATAGGCTCTCATTACAACCCTGGCGGTCAGTGTTAAAGCGTCGGTAATACCGCCAACAGGCCGGCAGAAAAAAAATGGAATTACGACCGTGACGGAAACCGCCAACATAGACAGTCACTTTAACACTCCAACCACCACAGCGGTACAAACAAACAGCGCGGCGGTCACCGCCAACAGACAGGCGGAAGACAATGTACCGCCCACACTATTATGAGAGGCCCATCTGCCACCTTTTCCGAGGCGGAACCAACACAAACAAAAACACGTCGGAAACAGGACTTGGAAGGGAAAACTCTCACCTCTCCACACCCCACGGGGAACCGGGACGCCATGGAGCCAGAACTCCAGATACTCCCTGCAATGGTATTCCTGCTCCTCTATAAGGAGCACCAAAGAAGGCAGCGACGACCACGGTGATTACTGCACCTACAAAACAGGGTTGGGGGGAGGTAAAAGAGAGGGACACACACACGCAACACGCAACACCCCCACCCTCACCCACAACAACATACACATAAATACATGCTGCAACATTACATTTACACCCCCCAATCCCCCTCTGGAAGAACGCAAGGCCAAAAGAAATGAGTTGAACGATTGTAATCATGAAAAATCCAGTAGTCAAAACTTGAAATACAGTATATACAAATATGTACACCAACTACACAAGCATAGTGCACCAATTATTGTCCGTGGACCACTGGGCCCAAAATGCATAGGCGAGGCCCACACTAGATACCAGACTTCAAACGGAGAGAACACTGCAGGGGCATCAGATCGAAATGAAACAGGCACCTCAGGGGGAAGGGGAGGGGGGCACCTCAGCCGGATGAGTGCATGACGCCACTGCTCCACGAGTGGGCTCCATGCCCACTGCTGTATCCTGGGGAGTGCAAAGCCACAGTCTCTCAAGTCTATACAATGGGTGGGTTGCCCACTACATTATCCTGGGGTGTGCAAAGCCACAGTCTCTCAAGTCTATCCAGTGGGTGGGTTGCCCACTGCATTATCCCGGGGAGTGCAAAGCCAGTCTCTCAAGTCTATCCAGTGGGTGGGTTGCCCACTGCATTATCCTGGGGAGTGCAAAGCCACAGTCTCTCAAGTCTCTCCAGTGGGTGGTTTGCCCACTGCTTTATCCTGGGGAGTGCAAATCCACAGTCTCTCAAGTCTATCCAGTGGGTGGGTTGCCCACTGCATTATCCTGGGGAGTGCAAAGCCACAGTCTCTCAGGTTGATGCCTTTCTCCACTGGGTCTGGAGGGGGCATTGTGCCCAGTGTGCTTCATCCTGCCAAGGACTGAGGTAGTGGATGTGATACTCCACTGGTTCTGGAGGGGGATTTGTGCCCAGAGTGCTTCATCCTGCCAAGGACTGAGGTAGTGGATGTGATACTCCACTGGTTCTGGAGGGGGCATTGTGCCCAGAGTGCTTCATCCTGCCAAGGACTGAGGTAGTGGATGCCTTTCTCCACTGGTTCTGGAGGGGGCATTGTGCCCAGAGTGCTTCATCCTGCCAAGGACTGAGGTAGTGGATGCTGTGTGGCAGCGGTGCTGGCGGCGGACTCTGTGGCGGTGGTGCTGGTGGCGGGCTCAGTGACTGCGGTGCTGGTGGCGGGCTCAGTGACTGCGGTGCTGGTGGCGGGCTCAATGACACCGGTGCTGGTGGTGGTGCAGGTGGCGGTCTTCTCCACCGTACAGTTTGGCGTCACCGTGGACAGAAGGTGTGACACTGAACCCATTGTCGGTGCCACCATGCCCTCTCCTGACCTGCCCTCTATTTTCTGGCCCTTCCCCACCTTGGATGGTGGCGCAGCTGTCTTGCCACTATCCCCTTTCGTTTTCCCTCAGCCCTTGGTGGCAGGTGTTTTTGGGCTTCTCCCTCCGGGATGTGGGCAACTTTTTTACTTTAGCAGGTGGCAGAATGTCCTTGACCTCGCTCCGTGCCACACTGGCAGCCCTGATGCTTGGCCCACTCCAATAGCCCGCAGTTGCTGGCACCACTGTGCCCGGTGATGTGGTGGCTGAGGTGCTGGGTTGGGACCTGGAAAGCCTGACCCTAGGGGACGGACGGGGGGGAGGTGTAGGGAAGAGGTCAATATTAGCCAGGAAAAGTTTTTTAGACACACTGGGACGGGTAGATGGAGTGGGTTTGGGAGTGGAGGAAGAGGTAGTGGTTGTAGGAGGTGTACGTTTGCTGAATTTGGGTGAAGGTGCATGGGCAGGAGGCTGTTGTGAGGTGGATGGCCATTGGGTGGGTGTGTGCCTGCGTTTATGTACTTTGGGAGGAGGGCTCACAGACACACTGGGAGAGGACACAGGGGATGTGTGAATGGCAGTGGGAGTGGTGAGTGCACGTCAGCGGTGTGTGGTGATGGGCGTGCTGGTGATGGAGGTAGTGGCTGAAGATGTAGTGCATGCAGGTGTGAGTGGAGACGAGACAGGGAGGGAGGAGGACGACGTGGAGGAGGGGGACACAGTGGAGGCAGTGGATGTTGGTATGTGTGCATGGGTATGATGCTTGTGTGAGTGCCTGTGAGATGTGTGGTGCTTATGTTTGCCAGAGCCACCCTTGTGTGTTGAGGTGTGTGCATGCTGGTCTGATGGTGTGCTTGGGATAGGCTGAGGTACAGGGGATTGGGTCTGGGTGGAGGAAGTTGGAGGGGGAGGGCTGAGGCCAGAGCCTGAAATGCTCTCTGTTGGGCTGCCTGGCCAGAATGAATGACCTCCAGGTATGCATTTGTTTGTTGCAAATGCCTCTCGACACCCTGGATGGCATTCACAATGGTAGACTGCCCAACAGTGAGGGATCTCAGGAGATGCCCACTCTCCTGGGTGAGCGGCCACGGGACACACTCTGAGGGGCTGCTGGGAGGGCGGTGCTGGTAGAGGGGGTGGCAGCTGTACCTGTTGATGCGGGGGCACAGAGGGGCCCGCCACTGCAAGGGAGCTCCCATCAGAGGAGGAGTCGCTGTCGCTGCTATCACCTCCTGTCCCCGCCGTGGAGCTCCCCTCGCCCTCCGTCCCACTGATGGCTTCAGACTCCGTTGTCTCGCCCTCCAGGGCCAAGTGGGATGCAGCTCCCTCCTGCTCCGGTGCCACTGCTCCTCCGCCTGATTATTCTATTGCACACAAGAATAGGGAGACCACAAAAAGGGGGGGGGGGGGGAGACAAAAGAAAGACATGTTCAGTGCATGCAATACCACTACCGTTGGCGGACACTACAGACACAGCAGCCCTCTGCACTACGCCATGGACTTATAGTTCCTAGATTAATCACATGCCCATGGGGTACAAGGCCTATGCCCGATTGCTGCACACATGGAAGTCACAGGAGCCTGACTAGGTGTAGATGGCTCTTACCACTGGTGGGGTTGGGGTGCTACATAGCCTGCCTCACAAAGGGTCCTTACCAACAAAGCTCGCCCTGGCCTAGGGTAACCCACTGCCCACCTCCCCCACCCAGACACCTCGTAATGCACACAGAGTCAGATGGATGTGACGGTACTCACCCCCTTGTGGCTGCTGTGATGCCCTCAAGTGCCCATCCAACTCCGGATATGCCACCGCCAGGATCCCGAACATCAGGGGGGTCATGGTGTGACGGGCACCCCTCCCACGTTGGGAGGCCATCCCCAGCTGGGCCTCCGCCGTCTTCTTGCTCCAGCGGTGAATGTCCTCCCATCTTTTACGGCACTGGGTGCTCCGTCTGCAGTGGACCCCCAGTGTCCGGACGTCCTTGGCAATGGCACGCCAAATATCCTTCTTCTGGTGGGCGCTGACCTGGAGGAATGGTACAGGGGAAAAGGAAAACTTTAACCTCCTGGACTGTCACAGTCATTGGCCCACGTTCCCACCCTTGCCCTGACACACATACACTCACCGTCCGCTCATGCAGGGCTCAGTCCCCCCCATGTATCTTCCATCCTCAACACTCCAAACAGGCATTGCCCATGCAGCATGCTCACAGTGTACTCTCCTGTTTGTCTGGAGGACCGTAGAGTAGCGTGTACTGGGGGAGGACCCCATCCACTAACTTCTCCAACTCCTCTGAAGTGAAGGCATGGGCCCTTTCCCCAGACACATGAGCCATAGTCGCTTCCAGACTGAGTTCACAGCAGCACTTGCAGTGTAGGTCCTCTCCTGTCAAAGGTCAGGTATCAAGTGAGTGAACAGACAGAAAATGGCGGTCACGTCCGTGGGGGTGCGTTCCGTCACCGCCGGCGTACATCGTCATTGGCTCCTCAGACCCATAGGGTCCAATGTTAACCAATGCAGGATTGCGCTGCAGGCCTTCGTCCGCCTACTGCAACGGTGTAAAACGCAGCACAGTTACATCATAACCCCTCGTCCCACCTTACAGGTCAGGCAGCAGCCATTTCAGGGGGCCACATGGCATTAATAATAACTGCGTCACACCTATCTAGGCCTTGCATACACACAGTAACAGGCACATTGCAGATTGACAAATGTGTGCTAATGACTTTTTGTAATACCTCAGTGTTGGCTGACTCTCTGCTCGCTGTTTTCGTCCATAGGGCATGTCCGCTGGGGCAGGTGATGAGATGGCGGCATCCTCCGGTGTACAGACCGCTGGTGGACCTGTCGACAATGGAAGAGAGACATGTAATAGTCACCTACAGACTTGATTATGCAAAAATCCACGAACTGTGTGCCCAGTTGGAGCCAGACCTGATGTCAGCTATCCGCCATCCCACAGGGATCCCCCCTCTAGTGCAGGTCCTGTCAGTACTCCATTTCCTGGCAAGTGGGTCTTTTCAAACTGCAGTGGCCATTGCATCAGGGATGTCCCACCCTATGTTCTCAAACGTGTTGTTCAGAGTGTTGTCTGCCCTGCTGAAACACATGCGAAGCTACATCGTGTTCCCTCAGGTGGAGGATTTGCCTACAGTGAAAAGTGACTTCTATGTCCTGGGACATATCCCCAACATCATAGGTGCCATTGATGGGACACATGTGGCCTTGGTACCCCCTCGCAGGAGTGAACAGGTGTACAGAAACCGGAAGAGCTACCATTCTATGAATGTGCAGATGGTGTGTTTGGCCGACCAGTACATATCCCATGTGAATACCAAGTTTCCTGGATCAGTGCATGATGCTTACATTCTGAGGAATAGCAGCATCCCTTATGTGATGGGGCAACTCCAGAGGCACCGTGTGTGGCTAATAGGTGAGGACAAGGACCCTATACCCTGTGAATAGTTGTCTGGGTCTGGGGTTGTCCCTAAGGGTTAGTGTGTGTCTAACAGTTGTCCCTCGACATTTGCAGGTGACTCTGGGTACCCCAACCTGTCATGGCTACTGACCCCACTGAGAAATCCCAGGACAAGGGCAGAGGAACGCTACAATGAGACACATGGGCGAAATAGGAGAGAGATTGAAAGGACCTTCGGCCTCCTGAAGGCCAGGTTCCGGTGCCTCCATATGACAGGTGGTTCTCTCTACTACTCACCAAAGAAGGTGTGCCAGATCATCGTGGCCTGCTGTATGCTGCACAACCTGGCTTTGCGACGACAGGTGCCTTTTCTGAAGGAGGATGGTCCAGAAGGAGGTCTTGTGGCAGCTGTGGAGCCTGTGGACAGTGAAGAAGAAGAGGCAGAAGAAGAGGATATCGACAACAGAAACAATGTTATCCAGCAATACTTCCAGTGAGACACAGGTAAGAAGATGTCACTGCCTCACACATCTCATACTATTGTTTGAGCTAGCATAAGTCTGTCACTTTCACCCACTGTATGGACCCTGACTTGTCACTTTGCCTTTCCATTTCAAAGATGTGGGTCTGTAGGAAAGTACCATCTTGCCTGGCATGTTACCCCCATTTTTCACTGTATATATGTTGTTTTAGTTGTATGTGTCACTGGGACCCTGGTAACCCAGGGCCCCAGTGCTCATAAGTGTGCCTGAATGTGTTACCTGTGTAGTGACTAACTGTCTCACTGAGGCTCTGCTAATCAGAACCTCAGTGGTTATGCTCTCTCATTTCTTTCCAAATTGTCACTGACAAGCTAGTGACCATTTTTACCAATTTACATTGGCTTACTGGAACACCCTTATAATTCCCTAGTATATGGTACTGAGGTACCCAGGGTATTGGGGTTCCAGGAGATCCCTATGGGCTGCAGCATTTCTTTTGCCACCCATAGGGAGCTCTGACAATTCTTACACAGGCCTGCCACTGCAGCCTGAGTGAAATAACGTCCACGTTATTTCACAGCCATTTTACACTGCACTTAAGTAACTTATAAGTCACCTATATGTCTAACCTTTACCTGGTAAAGGTTAGGTGCAAAGTTACTTAGTGTGAGGGCACCCTGGCACTAGCCAAGGTGCCCCCACATTGTTCAGAGCCAATTCCCTGAACTTTGTGAGTGCGGGGACACCATTACACGCGTGCACTACATATAGGTCACTACCTATATGTAGCTTCACAATGGTAACTCCGAATATGGCCATGTAACATGTCTATGATCATGGAATTGCCCCCTCTATGCCATCCTGGCATTGTTGGTACAATTCCATGATCCCAGTGGTCTGTAGCACAGACCCTGGTACTGCCAAACTGCCCTTCCTGGGGTTTCACTGCAGCTGCTGCTGCCAACCCCTCACAGGCATCTGCCCTCCTGGGGTCCAGCCAGGCCTGGCCCAGGATGGCAGAACAAAGAACTTCCTCTGAGAGAGGGTGTGACACCCTCTCCCTTTGGAAAATGGTGTGAAGGCAGGGGAGGAGTAGCCTCCCCCAGCCTCTGGAAATGCTTTGTTGAGCACAGATGTGCCCAATTCTGTCTACACCGGTTCAGGGACCCCTTAGCCCCTGCTCTGGCGTGAAACTGGACAAAGGAAAGGGGAGTGACCACTCCCCTTACCTGCACCTCCCCTGGGAGGTGTCCAGAGCTCCTCCAGTGTGCTCCAGACCTCTGCCATCTTGGAAACAGAGTTGCTGCTGGCACACTGGACTGCTCTGAGTGGCCAGTGCCACCAGGTGACGTCAGAGACTCCTTGTGATAGGCTCCTTCAGGTGTTGCTAGCCTATCCTCTCTCCTAGGTAGCCAAACCCTCTTTTCTGGCTATTTAGGGTCTCTGTCTCTGGGGAAACTTTAGATAACGAATGCAAGAGCTCATCCGAGTTCCTCTGCATCTCTCTCTTCACCTTCTGCCAAGGAATCGACTGCTGACCGCGCTGCAAGCCTGCAAACCTGCAACATAGTAGCAAAGACGACTACTGCAACTCTGTAACGCTGATCCTGCCGCCTTCTCAACTGTTTTCCTGCTGGTGCATGCTGTGGGGGTAGTCTGCCTCCTCTCTGCACCAGAAGCTCCGAAGAAATCTCCCGTGGGTCGACGGAATCTTCCCCCTGCAACCGCAGGCACCAAAAAGCTGCATTACCGGTCCCTTGGGTCTCCTCTCAGCACGACGAGCGAGGTCCCTCGAATCCAGCGACTCTGTCCAAGTGACCCCCACAGTCCAGTGACTCTTCAGACCAAGTTTGGTGGAGGTAAGTCCTTGCCTCACCTCGCTGGGCTGCATTGCTGGGAACCGCGACTTTTGCAGCTACTCCAGCCCCTGTGCACTTCCGGCGGAAATCCTTTGTGCACAGCCAAGCCTGGGTCCACGGCACTCTAACCTGCATTGCACGACTTTCTAAGTTGGTCTCCGGCGACGTGGGACTCCTTTGTGCAACTTCGGCGAGCACCGTTTCACGCATCCTCGTAGTGCCTGTTTCTGGCACTTCTCCAGGTGCTACCTGCTTCAGAGAGGTCTCCTTGTCTTGCTCGACGTCCCCTCTCTCTGCTGGTCAAATTTGCGACCTCCTGGTCCCTCCTGGGCCTCAGCAGCGTCCAAAAACGCTAACCGCACGATTTGCAGCTAGCAAGGCTTGTTGGCGTTCTTTCGGCGGGAAAACACTTCTGCACGACTCTCCACGGCGAGAGGGATCCGTCCACCAAAGGGGAAGTCTCTAGCCCTTTTCGTTCCTGCAGAAACCTCAGCTTCTTCTGTCCAGTAGAAGCTTCTTTGCACCCGCAGCTGGCATTTCCTGGGCATCTGCCCATCTCCGACTTGCTTGTGACTTTTGGACTTGGTCCCCTTGTTCCACAGGTACCCTAGATTGGAAATCCACAGTTGTTGCATTGCTGGTTTGTGTCTTTCCTGCATTATTCCTCTAACACGACTTCTTTGTCCTTAGGGGAACTTTAGTGCACTTTGCACTCACTTTTCAGGGTCTTGGGGAGGGTTATTTTTCTAACTCTCACTATTTTCTAATAGTCCCAGCGACCCTCTACAAGGTCACATAGGTTTGGGGTCCATTCGTGGTTCGCATTCCACTTTTGGAGTATATGGTTTGTGTTGCCCCTATCCCTATGTTTCCCCATTGCATCCTATTGTAACTATACATTGTTTGCACTGTTTTCTAAGACTATACTGCATATTTTTGCTATTGTGTATATATATCTTGTGTATATTTCCTATCCTCTCACTGAGGGTACACTCTAAGATACTTTGGCATATTGTCATAAAAATAAAGTACCTTTATTTTTAGTATAACTGTGTATTGTGTTTTCTTATGATATTGTGCATATGACACTAAGTGGTACTGTAGTAGCTTCACACGTCTCCTAGTTCAGCCTAAGCTGCTCTGCTAAGCTACCATTATCTATCAGCCTAAACTGCTAGACACCCTATACACTAATAAGGGATAACTGGGCCTGGTGCAAGGTGCAAGTACCCCTTGGTACTCATTACAAGCCAGTCCAGCCTCCTACAGGGTCCCACTGTGTGACCTCTGCTATATTACCTCATGGACTAGAGCTGTGTTACATCGATATGTTGAGAGTCCAATTGACATTGCTGTATTCCATAGTTATTGCAAATACACATTTGTGAAAGCACAGACTGACTCCAGATTGTTTTGTTATTCAAGGGTGTTTATTTCAGCTAATTAGTGGAGGGGGTTGTAAAATGGGCAGGGGTGATGGTGGAGGAATGTCCATGGCAGAGTCCAGTCTATTTGTTTCACAGGTGCATTGTCCAAAGGGGCGTAGGAAGTGGTGCTAGGGCAGTTGATGGATGGACAGGGTGCCAAAGTGGGACAGAAGGATGACATTCAGGGGGGTCTCATTTCCTGGCGGGGGTCTTGGCATTGTTCTCTGTCTTTGTCCTGGATCTCAGGGACCATTTGCAGGGTGGTTCTCCATCTGCAGGGGGTGGGGTGCTGGTGTCGTGGTCCTGTGGCGGTGCCTCCTGTCCACTAGCGCCGGCGGATGTGGTGGGCTGTTCATCATCCAGGCTAGTGTCAGGGGCCCCTTGTTGTGCCACAGTGTCCCTCCTGGTGTTCACAAGGTCCTTCAGCACCCCTACAATGGTGACCAGGGTGGTGTTGATGGACTTAAGTTCCTCTCTGATCCCCAGATACTGTTCCTCCTGCAGCTGCTGGGTGTCCTGAAAGTTGGTCAGTACCGTTGCCATCGTCTCCTGGGAATGATGGTACGCTCCCTTGATGTTGGAGAGGGCCTCGTGGAGAGTTCCCTGGGCCTGTCCTCCCCCTGTCGCACAGCAGTCCTCCCAGTTCCCTTGTTTTCCTGTGCCTCTGTCCCCTGAACCGTGTGCCCACTGCCACTGCCCCCAGGTCCCTGATTTTCTTGGGGTGGTGGGTTTGCCTGGGTTCCCTGTGCTGGTGGACACACTGCTGCTTGACGTGTCCTGGGGACAGAGGGATGGGCCCGCTGGGTGGGTGCTGTGCTGGTGTTTCCTGAGGGGGGAGGCTCTGTGGTGGCATGTGCCAGTGTCAAGGGAACCGACTGTCCCAAGGTCCCAGATGGGCCGGGCTGGTCATCTTGATCCACTTGGACAGAGCTGCTGTCGTCACTGTGGGCCTCTTCTGTGGGGGGAGTGGACATGTCTGGACCCTCCTGTCTGGTGATGTTGGGTAGGGGTCCTGCAGGGGTGTAAAGGCATGAATATTGCATCTGTGTGTGCCATTGTGTGCAATGTTTGGGTGACCCTGTACTCCTGTGCTTGCATTCGTGTCTAGGATCTTGTGTGATAATTGGTTTGGGGTCTGTGTGGGTATCTGTAGTGGACATGCTTTGGTGATGGGTGTCCATGCTTTGGTGTTGCATGCAGGGCTTGGTGTTGGGATGGGTGGGTTGTGATAGTGGGACATTTGTGAGGTGTTGGAGTGATGGGGTGAGGGTGGGGTATGTGATGGCATGCAGGTAGGGTGGGGGATGTGATAGTTAAGATCTGACTTACCAGAGTCCATTCCTCCTGCTACTCCTGCGAGGCCCTCAGAATGCAGTATAGCTAAGACTTGCTCCTCCCATGTTGTTAGTTGTGGAGGAGGAGGTGGGGGTCTGCTGCCAGTCCTCTATACTGCAATCTGGTGTCTTGAGAACACGGAACGCACCTTCCCCCATAGGTCGTTCCACCTCTTCCTGATGTCATCCCGTGTTCTTGGATGCTGTCCCACTGCGTTGCCCCTGTCTACGATTCTGCGCCATACCTCCATCTTCCTAGCAATGGAGGTGTGCTGCACTTGTGATCCGAATAGCTGTGGCTCTACCCGGACGATTTCCTCCACCATGACCCTGAGCTCCTCCTCAGAGAACCTGGAGTGTCGTTCAGGTGCCATGATGGTGTGGGTGATGTGTGAGGTGGTGTCGGTTGTGATGTGTGAGGGGATGTGTTTGTGTGTGTTGTCTGAGGTGCGTGGATGTTGTGTGTGTGATGGTGTTGTGTGCCTGTGGATGCTAGTGTTGTTTCTGGTGGTGTCTCTCTCTGGGCTTCTTTCTCAATTTTGGTCGCAGGGTTTGTGGGTGATGTGGGTATGTGTTTTATATTGGATTGGGTGTGTGGGTGTGGTGTGTGTATGTGTATTTTGAATTGTCTAATGTGGTTGTGTTTTGTAAATGTGTGTGTATTTTGAGCGCGTGTGTACCGCCAATGGTTTACCGCGGTTGAAAGACCGCCACGTGGATTTGTGATAGTGTGGGCGTATTCCTGTTGGCGTGACGGTGTAGGTTTTGGTATCGCCAGTTTATTACTGACCTTTGGTGTGGCGGACTTGTGTGGGTGTCTGGATTTTGGCGGACTCCAGGCTGTGGGTCATAATAGCTGTAGCGGAATTCTGCAGCCGCAGCAGTGTGTTGGCGGTCTTCTGCACGGCGATAAGCGGGATTTACCAACAATGTTGTAATGATGAGGGCCATAGTGTCCCTTCTATATTGTTGCTCAGTAGGACTACAAACCAATATGTAATTGACATATTGCAACAGAGTGCTGTCACTTTGAAAATTTGACAGATTGTTTATTATAGCTCTGTTGAACACACTGAGGGATTCTCAATATCCTTGGGGCAAACAAGAGTACAAATACTGGGCTTCCCAATATGCGAACGCTGTCAGATAGTGACTATCTGGGTGGAAAGGAATGCTGAAGAAGGCATTCGTAAGAACGATAACTGACAAGTACCTGGTGTCCTGCGGGACGTGTGTGAGGATGGTGGAGGGCTCCGAGACAATTGGGAATTCTGGGAACACAATGTTATTGAACAGGCGCATGCGCCAAGTATTGCCCTTAGATTTCTTAACTGGGTCAATAGGGATGTTACAAGGTGACACTCCACAGTAAATTATTCCCTGTTCCAGTAACGCCTGTATAGTGGGGAGATGCTCACTTCTGCCTCCTTGAACAAGGGGTATTGTTTTACTCTGGGTAAGGTGGCACTTTCCTTCAATGTAGTCCGGAATGGTGCAGAAGTACGGTTGAGGCTGACATTGTGAGGACCCTTAGTCCAAAGAATGTCTGGCAACTGTGACAGATCGGCTTCTTCTACTGACTTTAAAGCTGTGAATGGTGTGGGTGTTCTGATTTCTAGCACAGTCTATTATGGTATGTCATCTCGGAAAAATATAATTTTTTTCTTGGGGCTATTACCAAATAGCTTGTCGTTCAGTATCTCCCTAAACATCTTTCCTGGCTCAAGAAAGATGATGCATGCCCACAAAGCACCATTATAGTTGCTGGCTGTCAAGGTGCCATAGGTGGGTGTTAGTTCCAAAGCCTTTATCTGCATTATAACCTCTGCTTCCGATTGTCCAGGGTCTTGTCTTGCTGCCTAAAAAGAAATTCTTAAGGCAACTGAACCTTCCTCCCCTATAGCTCTGGTGTCTCTGTTATGATGGTATATACTGCTGCAGTAAATGATTCCACATCAGCGGGTTGTGCTATAGTCTGGGCTCTGCTGGAGGAGTTCACCATTAGTACCCTGAACTCTGGAGGATAGAATTCCCGGTATGGAGCAAACCGCCTGGCTTAAAATTACTAGTCACATTCAATTTTGCCATCAAGTCTCTGCCTAACAAAATCGCTGGGGCAACTGGTGAGAGCAGTAAACAGCCATCAATATGTCTCCCCCTACTTCTAGCTCTACTGATTTAATTAAAGGAACCCTTATAGTTTCCCCAGAGAATCCCTGTGTGCCCATGGATCTGTTGCAAATCAGGAGTCCTCCTTCTTTAATACAGGATTTTGTTGCTCTTGTATCTATGAGGAATGCATATCTCATGTCATTAATGGACATCATCACAGTGGGTTCCTCATCTAGCCTGTGCGTTACTGACAAGACTGGGCACAAAGAAATACTCTGTGGGCATCCTAAAGGTGCGTATCCTCCTGCAGGGTTCACCTGGAAAGGATGTCCTCCCCTCACAGCCACCCCTCCTTATCCATTTTTTGGGTGGGATTTCCATGGAGGGTACTTGTTATTTCTTCTGAGGCAGTCCTTGCTATGCTTGGGGCATAGCTGGTCACTGCACATTTTGTGAGGGCATCTGGAGCACATATGTGATCTGTGGATTTTGCTGTGGCTGCATTATCATATTTTCGGATGGACCATAAATTCTCATTCTTCCATTTTGCTCATCTCATCTCTTCATGTTACAATCTCTAATAAGATGCCCAAACCTCTGACAATAATAACATGCTTGATCCTTTCAGGAAAGCCCATCTTACCACTTCCTACTCCTCTTGGACCCCCTCTACTATTTCCTTGTCTCCCTACATTGTCGTACTGTCGTGGGTTGGGTGCCCCCGGGACCATTCCCACAAATATTGCAGTCATCCGAGTGGCCGCTGCCACTACAGGACCTTCCATTGCTTCCTTCTTTGCTAACTTCTGATGCACCAACTTTGCTGCCACTTTCTCTGCTACTTTATGTTTGCTTTTCTCCTTTTCTTGCTTCTTCTCGCAAAAATGGATGATGTGTGCTTGAATTTTGGTCCAAGGCTTGGCTTTCAGTGCCACTATGTTATCTAAGCTGTCCTGTACGTCAGAGGCGGTAATTTCTCAACTACATTATAGAATATCACTGACTAGGTTAAATGGTGATCCATCACACCTGGTCTCAGTGAGGGTCACATTTCTAACTCTAGCCTTTTGAAATACTGTATCTTTTTCATCCCTTACAAGGGAACTCAGCAGGCTTTTACATCCCGTACTGCCAGGGTGATGTCTGCTGTTTGCTTCTCAAATGCTCTGATCAATTTCCCTGCTCCCTCTACAAGAAGTGGAAAGTGTTTTCTGAGGTTTTCCTTGTCCATTTGTGAACAAGGAACATAATGTGGTGCCCAAGGGCTCTTACGTATCAGGGGCATCTGATGTAAATGGGTGGTGGTGGGCTGGGGATGATGCTGTCTGGAGTACTTCTGCCATATACGCAGACATTTCCTTATGCAAGGGTAGTCCTAATCTGGATCACCTTCACCGTACAGAATGCGGTCGTCAGCATTTGCTATGTCTTGTGGGTCTAATATCCCCTCTTCTGGCCAGGGGCTAATATGTGAAGCTAACCGCTCAGTCTAGTCTGCTAAGTTTTCTACAAATGGTTCAACTAAATGCCAGCCATCCTCTCCTTCACCGACGTTCTCACTAGGGATGAGGCCTGTGCTGCGTGAATTTACTAGGGCACTCATTTTCTGGGTGAGTCTGTTGTGGAGAGACATCCATCACCTACCCTCACTTGATCCCATTCTGGGGTCCAGCTGGCCATAGGTGCTTTGGAATTGTAGTCACTCAAGCTTTGTAGCTCAGGGATTCCTGCTCCTAGGGAGCACATCTTGTTCTCTTTCCCTTGTGTCAATTGGGTTGGGCTGTCTCCATGTGCCTCTTGTGCAATCTAGGTCAATGAGTGGTCTTTCTTGGACACCGTAAATATGGTTACTTACTTCTTGGGTTTGGAGGAGTTCACCCATGCTCTCCACATGCTGGTGTATGGATTCTACCCTGTCCACCAATTTACCAAGGCTTCTCTTAGTTTGCTCTGTAGAATGTTCGTCATAACTGCACTTCACTTGTCTCTGTTCTGGCCTCCCTGAATGTTATCCAGTTCTGCACAAGCTCTGGTGAGACTGCTACGCCCTCCTTCTACCAGGTGGCAAACTCCTTTCATTCCTTCTTTGTTCCTGTTGCCTTCCTTAGGATACAAGTTGCCCTGTTGTCTCTACAGTCCCATGTACATAGTCACTCCACTCTGCATTCCCTGCATCCCTTTGTTGTGGGGTGAACACGTGTTTCCTAATTACTCTACCTTAACTGTCCTTTTTCTGAAGCAACCACAATGTTTTTGATGAAATATGTGATTGGTCATCACTATCCCCTGAAGTCTGCTCTTTGCTTTTCTCCTCTTGGAGAAAGGTAGGGTCTAGATGCAGTGCAATCTGTGCCTCTAATTGCCCTGAAAATTGTGGATCCCCTATTCTAGTTTGCTGTCTAGGAGTGCTTGTCCTCTTTGGTTTTGGTATTTGTGGGGTTACCTTGGGGGTCGCTTTAGGGGACTGTGGAGTGGTTTAAATTTCAGAGTTTTCAAATCCTGCTGCGGCTTCTTGCAGCTGCACTACTGGGTTGATGCTGGGGACTGTGGGTGCAGTGCTTGTAGGGTTAGATGGGGTGGGGGAACAGATGGGTGCTGGAGGTCTCTGCCTTTAAGGAATCTTTTGAATCTTCAAAAAATAATTTCCATAACATTAAGGTAGCTTATCTCTTCCATAGTATGGCTCGTGCATATTGACTTCGGAAGTGACAACAAGCTTTATTGTTCTATCATTCAACGTTCCTACTTTTGGCTAAAGATACGTATGTTTTTGGGTGGCTTTAAACCACTCGGTTATACTTTTGTAATTTATTTCTGTCACTGGGAAATACCTTCTGCATATGTTGTAAGAGTGTCTCCATGTTCAGGTGTTCTTAATCTTTTACTTTTTTACCTTTTCTGCTACCAGATTTCAATAATTTTAAAGAAGACTCACACGAGCGACGTTTCTGGTGGGAAAAAATGTTGTCTTTTTTTTTCTACTTTCCCGTTTTTACAATAGGCTTTCAGTTTTTAGTTCTGTCTACCAAGTCTTATGGGACACATTACAGAATAATTTGTTCATAACATGGAATGCACATTAAAAAAAACCCACAGTTTGTGTATTCATGCAATTTCTCACAACAACATCACACGTTGGCCACATTTCATTCTACTGCACGCGGTTGCCTTCAGTCACTCAACAAACCAAACCTCAATAAAAAACACACCGCATCCGGTGCCCTTTTAGCCCTACAAATTCACACATACATATTTCTACTGGTTGCACAACACATACGCAACCTTCAACAATAAAATCTAATTGCATGTGGTACCCTTCTGGCCTTTGCAAATCCACAAAGACATATATTTTTGCTGATTGCGCAACACGTGTACGCAACCCTTCAACAATAAAAAACAAATTGCATGTTGTGCCCTTCTGGCTTCACAAATTCACAAAGACATATATTTTTGCTGATTGTGCAACACATGTATGCAATTAAAAAGAAAAAACACTAATTGCATGCGGTACCATTATTTCCTTACAAGACACATTTTTCTGCTAATTGCGTAAGACAGATACGCAACTCTTTAACAATAAGAAAACCAAATCACATGAGATTATATTAAAGTTACCACTGCATTTAGTATTGTCAAGAGGAGCGGGCTTCTTTAGAATGAATAGTTGTTCGTTTTGTCCTTTCCTTTACGGGGACCTCAGTCCCCGGAGCATTCCCAACCCCCGAGCACAGGCAGAACTTGAAGTACCTTGGCTTCTGCTCACCTCATAAAGTCTGTACGCATTGATCTCTCTGCTTCAGGGGGCAGGTGGACAGTTTTCCGTTTACAGCAGTCAGGTGGGGTGCAATGGAACCTCCGGGGGTGGCTCGCCAGCTGTTATAGAGTGAACAAATTCGCTCTCAAGACTAAAAAATTACCTCTTGGCAGTTCCTGCACAAATGCATAATGTACTGCCTTGCGCCAACACAGGCACTTTTGCCTGCTTTGTAGGAAGGATTGTTTTTGTGCAGGAAGGGGCACATTCCTGTCCAAAAACAATCCTCAGAGGCATTCTCCTCTAAGTGTGCTGAAGAATACAACACACTTAGAAAGAGGAAACAATGAGTAGAAGTAAAAATATTTCTCACCGTTGTGCCTGCCCTAGGACAGCATTATCAGGTTTACCGGTCTTGGTAAAGGTCCATAACCCATAGGAGAATTCACAGGAAAAACAAAGCTCCACCCAAGGAACTCCTTCCCAGGACAGAGTAAAGCAAGGTAGTAACTTGCGGCACCTGGGGTTATCCCTGATTTACCAAGCAACGCAGGGCTCCGCAAGGTGGCCTTGCCTGGCTTGGTAAATGTTATTTTAAGTTTTGTGTCACCCTGAGTCCCCTTGAAGGAGAAATAGCAAAGCAAAACCTTGATAAATTTGGCCCCAGCTGCCTGATATTTTTGTTGGTTATATTGCAATGATTATTGCGAAATGTAAGGTTCTGAGATACTAAAATTATTGATTATGATATGCCACTGCAGCCAAGCAACAACATTTTAAAGACCATGCATCTGGATTTTAAGGTTGTGTCATCCTATTGCAATCCTTTGATTATTGGGATGGGTGGATGTTGGAAAATGGCTCCATGTTGCAGTTATCCCCCACTTTTTGCCTGATATTGGTG
This sequence comes from Pleurodeles waltl, assembly GCF_031143425.1. Taxonomy (NCBI): domain Eukaryota; kingdom Metazoa; phylum Chordata; class Amphibia; order Caudata; family Salamandridae; genus Pleurodeles; species Pleurodeles waltl. The sequence continues at coordinate 223,589,398 of NC_090450.1, read as the reverse complement.
CTGACTTGATTGAGAAGTGTGCTGGGACACTGCTAACCAGGCCCCAGCACCAGTGTTCTTTCACTTAAAAATGTAACATTGTTCCACAATTGGCACATCCCTGGCACACAGATAAGTCCCTTTTAACACGTACCAGTGGTACCAAGGGCCCTGTGACCAGGGAAGATCCTAAGGGCTGCAGCATGTGTTGTGCCACCCTAAGGGACCCCTCACCTAACACATGCACACTGCCATTGCAGATTGTATGTGTTAGTGGGGAGAAAAAGGCAAAGTTGACATGGCATCCCCCTCAGGATGCCATGCCCACAAAATACTGCCTGTGGCATAGGTAAGTCACCCCTCTAGCAGGCCTTACAGATGAGGGCATAGCTGCATGAGCAATATGCCCCTACAGTGTCTAAGTCTATTCTTAGACATTGTAAGTACAGCTTGGCCATATTAAGTATATGGTCTGGGAGTTTGTCAAAACGAACTCCACCGTTCCATAATGGCCACACTGAATACTGGGAAGTTTGATATCAAACATCTCTGATTAATAAACCCACACTGATGCCAGTGCTGGATTTATTTAAAAATACACACAGAGGGCATCTTAGAGATGCCCTCTGTAATTTTACCAAATTCTTCAGTGCAGGACTGACTGGTCTGTGCCAGCCTGCCACTGACACAAGTTTCTGACCCCATGAGGTGAGAGTCTTTGTGCTCTCTAGGGCCAGAAACAAAGCCTGCACTGGGTGGAGGTGCTTAACATTTCCCCCCTGCAGGAACTGTAACACCTAGCAGTGAGCCTCAAAGGCTCAGGCTTCGTGTTACAATGCCCCAGGCCTCTCCAGCTAGTGGAGATGCCCGCCCCTGGAGACAGCCCCCACTGTTGGTGGCCAGTCCTTAGGAGATAATGACAAAAAGAAGGAGGAATCACCCACCAGTCAGGACAGCCCCTAAGGTGTCCTGAGCTGAGGTGACCCCTGCCGTAAGAAATCCTCTGCCTTGGTTTTGGAGGATTCCCCCAATAGGAATAGGAATGTGCCCCCTCCACTCAGGGAGTAGACACAAGGAGGGTGGCTGCTGCCCCCAAGACCTAAACAAACCCTTAAGTTCAGTATTTAGGGGTGACCCTGAACCCAGGAAATCAGATTTCTGCAACCTGAAGAAAGAAGGAGGACTGCTGACCTGAAAGCCCCGCAAAGACGACGGAGACACCAACTGACTTGGCCCCAGCCCTACCGGCCTGTCTCCAGACTCAAAGAACCTGCACAACGATGCATCCAGCGGGACCAGCAACCTCTGAGGACGCAGAGGACTGCCCTGCACCTAAAGGACCAAGAACCTCCCGAGAACAGCAGCACTGTTCAGAAACTGCAACAACTTTGCAACTTTTAAGCAACTTTTAAAGAGACTCCACTTCCCACCAGAAGCGTGAGTCTTCACACTCTGCACCCGACGCCCCGGCTCGTGTTTGAAGAAACCAACACCACAGAGAGGACTCCCAGGCGACTCCAACAACGTGGACACCCTGAGTCGACCTCCCTACACCCCCACAGTGATGCTTGCAGAGAGGCTTCCCCTGACCGCGACTGCCTGGTAACAAAGGAACCCAACGCCTGGACAAAACACTGCACCCACAGCCCCCAGGACCGAGAGGAACCACTTACCAGTGTAAGAGTGACCAGCAGGCGGCCCTCACCCTAGCCCAGTCGGTGGCTGGCCTGAGGAGCCCCCCTGTGCCCTACCTGCATCGCCTAAGTGACCCCCGGGTCCCTCCATTGCTTTCTATAGCAAACCCAATGCCTACTTTGCCTACTGCACCCAGCCGCCTCTGTGCCGCTGAGGGTGTGTTTTGGGGGCTTGTGTGTGTCCTCCCAGTGCTCTACAAACCCCCTCTGTTCTGCTCCCCGAGGACGCAGGTGCTTACCTGTAAGCAGACTAGGACTGGAGCACCCCTGTTCTTCATAAGCGCATTTGTGTTTTGGGCCCTCCTTTGACCTCTGCACCGTCACGGCCCTGTGTTGCTGGTGCTGTGGCTTTGGGGTTGCCTTGAACCCCCAACGGTGGGCTGCCTATGCCCAGGAGACTTATTGCCATTTTAACCAAAACTGTGCGTACTACTGTTTTAAATCAAAGTTCTATACTTACCTGTGTGAAGTACCTTGCATTTTATGTACTTACCTCAAATCTTGAATCTTGTGGTTATAATAAATTAAGAAAATATATTTTTCTATATAAAACCTATTGGCCTGGAGTTAAGTATTTGAGTGCGAGTTCCTCATTTATTGCCTCTGTGTGTACAACAAATGCTTAACACTACCCTCTGATAAGCCTACTGCTGGGCCACACTACCACAAAATAGAGTATTTGTATTATCTAATTTTACCACTATCATCCTCTAAGGGGGACCTATGAACTCTGTGCACACTATCTCTCACTTTGAGATAGTATTTACAGAGCAAACTTCCTACGGTGGACATGTAAATGAAAAGCTAATTGTACTGATGCCAGAATCATTGACCAAAGAACATACATTTCAGAGAGAACTGCAAGAAAATAATCAAATTAATGCAAATCATAACATCAGAAAACGTAAAACAAAATACAGGAGTACACGCTTGAAGAACGGATAGGAGAATACAGAAATGCAACTCTGAGGGCTATCGATATTAAAAGTGTTTGCTTTCCATCTAGTGGAAATTTTCAGGTATTGCAGTTTTCTGATGAGGATGCTGCTGATAAGAGTTCTAGACAACTGTTTTATGTGTTGTTAAAGGTCTGCAGAGGGATTGTTGTTGCGAATGAGTTGCCCCTACCATCGACGCTGAAACACGGCGAGTCACAGCAATCCAGATGGCAATGTTATTCTTTATTTAATGGTGTCATCGGTTCGAATAAAATAATCCATCAACACTTCACAAGCATTAAAAACACAATTTATATTTTAAGATTACTAAAAATGCTTACCATAAAATAAATTAAAACGATCATTAACATGTGACATTATAAATCTGTGAAATCCAATGCGGTGTACCTAATCTCAAAACCTCTTAGGTACCAAGCAGATTCCAAAACGTCAAAAATGCATATACCACAGGCACGGGCGTTAGGACTGGTGGAGACCTGTGAGACAGTTTATTTTGGCACCCCCACCCCATGACCTCCTCCTCGGTTACACTCACTACCACACGGCAAATGTGTCCCTCATCTCTCCCTCGCTCCCCTTTCACATACATTCATGTATTTTAAAGCACTAGTAAAGGCTAGCTTTACTAATCCACTCAGCTCTTCACATAAAATATAGGGACATATTTAAGAGCCCCTAGTGCCATTCTAATGTCACATTATTGTCATTTTTTTAATGCTAATGTGGCGTTAGAAGGCCAATAATGATGTGCCATATTTACAAAGTGGCGCAAGGCATGCATTGTGCCACTTTGTAACCATTTGCGTTACATAATGCCTGCGCCAGGCATAATGTATGCAAAGGTGGCATTCCCCCATTAAGGGGGGTGGGGGAATGGTGCAAAGGAATCTGTCTCTACTTTTAACGCCTGCTCAGAGCAGCACGCTAAGGGATGCAAGAAAAGTGGTGCTGCACTGTGTGCAGCGCCACTTTTGTTAAATATGCCCCATAGTTCTCTTTTTTGCAGCAGGCATATTAACCCTCGATGCTACTTTATGTAGAATCAAAGCTGGCTCTAGGCGAAACTCCCATCTCTCTCCCTAGCAGGAACATCAATCACAAGCGGTATCTTGACATTTTAATTGTTTCCTGAAGGCTGGACGCACAAGGAACTTTTCAGCAGGTCCTTTTAAATCGCAAGTTACTGATGGTTTGGCCAAACACAGCATCCCCCTGAGGTCAGCGCCCGATGCAGCCGCATCACTTGACCTCCCAAAAGTCAGCCCTGTGCCACAAGTTTATTTTACCAGTTTTACAGATTCTCAATGATAACTGGTAGTGCCGATTCGCAAGGATTGAAACATCGATGTGATATATCAGTCATTTGGGTTTGAATAAGCTGTGCAAAAGATGAGGAAATGTTCCTCATATTCTTCAGTCTGAGACCAGGCATGCCACAGCTTGCTTTGCGATGAGGAAGCCGTTCTCGGCTTGCCTATAACTAAAGGGTGCCAGTGGAAGGATTCCCAATCTTAATTTTGTGTGCAAGGACCTGGTTGGAACAGGATTCAACAATCAAACTTGAATGTAGATTTGAATGCCAGAAAAGATCTCGTCAGACTTCCCAGGGTTGGTGAGAACTGGAGATTCTCCATTTAATATTGCCCAAATCTCTTTTTCACACTAACATGAGGCAAAAGGGATGGATGGAATGTTAAGACGAATATTGGCTAGGTGCAAGTTCTATTCTTGTTATATTTGACCAATGGTATTTTAAGCACCTGTGTCCTATTCATATTACCACAAAAGACCTATCTGTACCATTCCAGCTCTTAATTGGTCAAATGCTGATTCAATACAGGATGGCCCTTAACTCTGAAAGCTGGGAGTTTAAGCTGGAAACTCTCAGATGTCATGGAGTATCAATTCCCGTTTTATTGACCTTTTCAGGGATTCAGTGTTTTTGGGATCCCCAGTGAAACAGTGTCAAACTTCGGTGCTGCGGCTCAGTTTGTGAAAAGGTGTTTTAAAATGTTCTTTATGGTCTTTAGGTCATCCTCCACAGAACACTGTTGATTGGGTGGCAGTTGTATGGGTCTTCTCAAGCACCAATAGCAACAAAGGACAGGTCGATCCTGGTAGAAAAGGGGTCTCTAGTTGGCATAGGTATACACCCTTGTCCAAGTAGAGACCACAATCCTAGTCAGCGTAAGTCACACACAATCCAAGTTATCCTGTGCCCACCCTCTGGTAGCTTGGCACTGAGCAGTCTGGCTAAACTTAGCAGGCAATGTGTAAAGTATTTGTACAATAAATCATATAGTAACACAGTGAAAATACCACCAAAATACACCACAGGTTTAGAAAAATAGATTTTATTTATCTGAATAAAATAAGGTCAAAACAACAAAGATTCAATAAGAACAAGTGGAAAAATACATTTTGCAAGTTTTAAAAGAGTCATAATTCTTAGCTATCAACAGTTGTCTCTTGGTTACACAAAGTACCTGGTTTGTGTCAAAAATAACATGCACGGAGACTGCAGAGGAGGAGATGCGTGAAAAAATATGGTATGCATTGGATTTTTCCATGTGGCACAGACGATGCGTTGTTTCTTTCCACTCTACGATGGGCATGTATTGTTTTTCAGCGTGCAGTCTTGGTTCCTCACTGCGATGCTGGGATCTTTTTGACTCCCAGGGAGGATGCAGGGAAATCTTGGGCGCGCTGGAAGAAGTCACAGGCATTGCGTCAATCTGGTAGGGCAGTGCTTCTAATTTTCCATCGCAACGCAGGTGCTGCATCAAATTTCCACTTGGGAGTCGGGCTGCATCGTTCCGGTTCTGCGGTGCAACAATTTGCGGTCGCAAGGCAAGCTGTGCATCAATTTTTGGTGCACAAGGAAGTTCCTGAGGAGATGAAGTCTTATTGGCCCTGAGACTTCAGAAAACAGGAGGCAAGCTCAATCCAAGCCCTTGGAGAGCACTTCTCAGCAAAGTCAGAGGTCAGCAGGGCAGCAGGGCAACAGCATGGCAGCAGTCCTTCTCAGCAAAGCAGCCCAGATGAGTCCTTTGGGCAGCCAAGCAGCTCCTCTTAACAGGTTGCAGGATCAGGTCCAGAAGTGTCTGAGTTATTGGGGTCAGAGACCCAGTTTATATACCCAAAAATGCCTTTGAAGTGGGGGAGACTTCGGAGAGTGGTTTTGAAGTGCTCAAGTTCCCCTTTCAGTGCAATGCTGTCTGCCAGAGTCCCAGTAGGGGGTTCGGCAGTCCATTGTGCGAGGGCAGGCCACTGGCTTTTGTAATGTAAGTGTGAGGCCCTTCAGGTCCAGGAGGACCCATTCAATAATCAGATGAGTGCAGGTGTGACTGAGTGTCCTGTGTTTGAGGTTGTCTGGGTAAAATGCACAAGGGAGCTATCAACCAGCCCAGACGTTGATTGGAGACAGGCTGCAAGGCACAGATGGTGTTTACGTGCAGAGAAATGCTCACTTTCTAAAAGTAGCATTTCTAAAATAGTAATAATAAATCCAACCTCACCAATAAGCAGGGTTTTCTATTACCATTATGGCCATACTAAATATGACCAGGTTACCCCATCTGATCAGAATCTACCATTCAAACAGTATATGAAGATAGACCTAATGCTGGCCTATGAAAGGAGCAGGCCTCACAGTAGTGGAAAACGCATTTAGGAGTTTTCCACGACCAGGAGATATGAAAAACACATGTACATGTCCTGCCTTTTACCTACGTAGTACCCTGCCCTATGGGTTACCTAGGGCCTAACTTAAGGGTGACATATGTAGAAAAAGGGGAGTTTAAGGCTTGGCAAGTACTCTTATATGCCAAGACGAAGTGGCAGTGAAACTGCACACACAGGTCTTGCAATGGCAGACCTGAGACATGGTCAAGGGGCTATTTATGTGGGGGGCCCAATCAGTGCTGCATGCCCACTAGTAGCATTTAATTTACAGGCCCTGGCACATGTAGTGCACTTTACTAGGGACTTACAAGTAAATCAAATATGCTAATTGGGAATGAACCAATGTTACCATGTTTACAGGGAGAGAGCATATACACTTCAGCACTAGTTAGCAGTAGTAAAGTGCGCAGAGTCATGAAACCAGCAAAAATAGTGTCAGAAAAGTGGAGGGAGGCAGGCAAAAAAGTTGGGGAATAACCACCCTAAGGCTGTCAGGTCTAACAGATTCTCACTTGCTTGAGGACAGTTTCCTCCAAAAATCCCTACAGGCCTCTGGCAGACATAGGCATCTCTAGTTTCTAGTTTCTCATGGCTGCAGGGTGCCAGGATTTTGGGATTCAAAACCAGCAGGCTATCCCAAAACATAGTGTTTAATTTGTAAATAAAAAATTTCGTAGTTTGGACTCTTGCTCTTGGCAAGACTGTGGTTAAAGGATGAAAGTACTTTTGCTTCTAGGCGACTACGCCTTTCCTACAACAAGTCGCAACTGTTGTCCCAACCTTACAGGCTCACTAGCAGCACCTCACCAGGATCACAATAGTAAAAGGTGATTTGTGGCAGCATTGACGCATGGACTCGAGAATGAGACATCTCAGGGAGTGTTGTGGTTAAACGGAGATTACCCCTTTTTCACAGATATATCATGTCTCATACAAACACAGGCAATTACAAAGATGCAGTGAAGTTTCAATAGTTTTATTTAACATAACTGCAATTTGCAATAAGTTGCATGGGCTGCAATGATTAGGATAATGAATAATGCAAGAAACGGTATTGTGAAGACGAGAGTCATTTTTACAAAAACCCCCACCATCTTGCAAAGCATAAGAAAGACATACGAGATGTAATATGTCCTAATACCCTAATGTGAAAGGCCTAACCTCCTACCTAAAGGAGAGCTGGGTTTGTTAAACCTAATCTGCCAATGCCATGTCCATGAGAGGAGCCCCCAACCCTCGTTACCTTGGAATGAGGTCTCTATCTCAGACTCCGCAGGGACATGAAGACTGGGTCAGCGTCAAGATGACTGCAGCATCGATATCAGCGATGGTGGCGATGCCCTCTGGTCGGAATCCCTCTGATTATCTGTCTAAAGTGCAATGTATTTATACAGATCTACAATGACCCCTGACGTAGGTGTGTTCCCAAACAATAGATAACAGACATGCTTGGGACGACAATTAATATAAACAATCCCTCGAAAGGATAGAGAGGGAAAATCCCTAAGTGTGAACACCTACTGTTTGTTTGTCTTTGTTGCTTGATCTTGACGCCTTAGCGCGATGACACTGATAATATAACTCATAACAAGTGGCCTAACTATAAACAAGGCAGCCATCTTAGAAGAAATAAATAATCAGATGTTCTAAGACAGAGCAAGCTAAGTAGGTTAAAAGTCACTAGGTGACGGGGCACAAGTCTGCAAGCCAAAGGCTAAGCTAACTCCTGTTATTCCATTAAAACGAAGCAGGATTCACTACACCCTCCCCATTGCCGTAACAGGTATGACGAAGGTATAGGAACCCAAACGCTAAAATTGCTCTGAACTAAAAGCTAAAAGCATAAACAAAATCAGCTAAAAAATCTTTAAACTGTGTTAACAATGTCGCTAAAACACATACAGAGATGTTAATGTCAACCATGACAAGCACAGCGTGCCAAAGCAAGTTAATTGAAGTGCACAATTTTAAAACGGGAATAGCAAGTCAAATCATCAAATTATGTGCTGTACGCATGATCTTGAAGAGTGTCATCGAAGTCACCAACCAAGGACCTCAAAAATGAGTCAACATCATCTGATGTAAAATCAAGAGCTGGGCGGACAAACGGATCCACAGAGCAGTAGTGAGCAGTATTTCCTGGTGTAACGTTATCCGTTGCAGTCCCCTCATCCATGGTAGATCTCAAAACGGAAGGCTCGTAGGTGGCCTCGCAGAGCAACCTCAGTCTCAAGGGGCATGACCGTGTATGAACCCTCATCGGGGACATCAGCAGTGCATGGTCCACAGGAGATGTTGGTGCAACAGCAAGACAAACCATAGGCAGATGTTCAAACAGACACCATATACAGCGGAAGACCGGTTGTAGGCACCAGAGAAGGGGCCGGAATGACAACGACCAGTCATGCTCCAATTCCACCAGCAAGGGTGCACCGAAGATCCGAACCATGCGCTCACGGCACAGTGGAGTTGGTGGGAGCGGCTCCATTGCTCTGCATTGCTGGAAAGAAACAACCACTGCGAATCAGAAGACATAGCAGAAGTAGTCCGCCAATCAAAGCCAAAATAATTGGAAAGCCACCAAACACACTTGAAAAGAGCGAGTGGATGGCTGACTGGATGACTCCGAAGACAGTCTGGAAGATGGATACGAAACCAGACCTGACAGCCTTAAAAAAGTGAACAATCCCTAGTGCTTGAAGCATTGAATATTCTGGATACCAGTTCTCCAAAGTGCTTGGGGAAGTTGGTATTTAATAGGGATTGTATCTCGGCTGATGATCTTGCAATCTGGAGAGCATAGTCTCTTTTGCGGATGTCAAGGCAACCTGTTTTTGAAACAATAGCACCTTTAGCCTGCTCAGCTTGTCATAGTTCACATTAATAGTATCTATGTGGGGCCATATGTCAGATACTTTTATCTCTCGTGTGGGGGGAAACAAAACATCTCCACAACACGTAACGACCTTCAAGACCGAGATTGCGTAGGCAGTTCCTGGTCGCATGCAGCAACAGCTTTGATCGTTCAGTACCACATAACTTCCATTGGAAAGTACATGAAATACCGGGCGAATCAAAGGGACGGGAGTACCCCTCAACAAACAGGCCAAATTTGTGACCCCCGCATTAGAAAGACCGTGAAGAGACACCTGCTTGCATATCATGGAATGATGAACAGCAGTCTCACATTCGCTTCCGCTAAGAAAGACCTCTGTTTCGCCGTTCAGACATTTGTAGTCAAAGGGCAACTCCCATTCCTCCTTAATATAGCTATCTCCAAGTTGCTCATACCTTCCCACTGCAAGATGTTTCAGGCAGCTCGAGAAACGAAAGCTCGAAATCAGTAAATTAATTATGCCATGTAAGAGCCAGATAGTTGAAGGACTCTCTGCTACCGTGAAGGGCAACTTATCTAACTCTTCTATGCGAAGCATGGTGAAACTAGCCTCCCTTTTAGCCATTGTCTGTTGTTCCCTGGAAAAATTAAAAGCCGTGAAGAATTCACTCCCGTTAATATACTTCGATGGAATGCTGCCATTTTTCAGTGTCTGTAGAGTCCAACCCAGCTGCATGATGGAACGTAGCTGTGTCTGCCCATGATATAACCGGGACAGGTCTGTCTGAGTGATATCAATAGCAGAAACCACTATATTTGATAATGAATATATCCTGTTGGACAGTGTATTCATGCTGTTATCGACAACAGCTAATGCTTTTTCTAAATTTTCTTTATCCAATTTCCTTAAACGAGCAGCAGCCTCAATCTGGGAAAGTTTCCAAATTTCATTATACATAGCATATAAAAACCTCTTTGAGCGTTCTTTCCTAGGACCCAGCAGAAAATCCTGCAAGTCTATATGTTCAGAAAGAGTATTCAGGTGTTTCTTAACTGCGGCTAACGTGTTGGTCTGTACCGATTGCTGGCACAGCTTACCCACACTGTATGTCGTAACTATACCTGTATGTTGACCCGATACAAAGCAAGGGTCTGGTCTGTTAATTAAGAAACCCCGTGAAGAGTTCAAAAAACGCGCCCAACACTCATTAGTGTCAGTGGGCCAGATTAACCACCCGCCGGGACTAGAAAGTGAAGAATTATAAGTACCAGCCTTAACCATTGCATCAAGCTTGTCCTCAGTGACATTAAGGAAGTATTGTCAATCTTTAAACCTCGCCGGGGTGGGTATACTGGGCGTGGTCAAATCTTTACATTTTGCTAACCCCAGACAGGATGTCTGCTGAATTGTGTCATTTAAGAAAATCATTTGACAGGAATCAGGCATGCTCGGAATACAGCCTCCCCACCCTGTATCTGCCAATCTTGCGTTCCCCATACACTTTTCAAATCAATAGTGCTCTTCCAGTATTTGTAACCTTCAACTGCGAGCCGGAAAACAAAGGGATCTGAATAAATCAGTTTTGTATCAGTTAGCAAAATTTTCCTAATTTGTGCCAGAGGTATTTTAAAATAATACGACTCTGCTCTTCTTGTGTCATGCCCAGAAAAGTTTGTAAATTTATCACTATAGTACTTTGGGCTCCCCACCGGTGGTGTAGAACAGTGTTCCCACTGTGTATAGTTTAATACTGGCCTGTATGTAGTGGCACGGTGTGGGTAGTAATGTCCCCAATTGTTATAGCAGAACATTTACCCATAATTCATTGTATGCTCAAATACATCATCACTTTCAAAAGCGAAATAGTCCTTCATTTCAGTTAGCATGGCATCAACTGTTTGGACATCCCAATCATCAGAGACAACATCAGGTGTAATTACATTAGTCATTGAAATTTTGAACACGTATGGTATTTGAATAATTTCAGTAGACCTGTATATATTGAATGGAACTTTGTCCCACACAATCCCATCAGAAATCGGTATTGCTGTAATATTTATAGGGGACAAATCTCTTTGGACCTTATGTGGAGAATGATATGGAGTTAAAACTTCATCAACAGGCTCCACAGAGGAGCGATCAGGAATATAGTGACCATTTATAAGCAAGAAGAAAACAGTCAAAAAAACAATCCGTAAAAATAATGCAATAAATGTCAAACAGAACCATAAATAGTTCCATGGGTATTTCAAATAGTTCTTTTTAAGCCATTGATACAGCTGACTTCTTTTTTAAACATTGTCAATCATAGTAGTGGATGAATCTGAAGAAAAATCATCAATGTCAATGAAATAGCCAGAGGCAGTCTCTGGAAACACAGGAGCTGGTGCACCATCTGTACTTTGGTCCACTTCACCTGGGGGCTCTTGGTAGACAGTATCGTTAGTCTGTGATGTGTTTGTGTAAAAAAACAGCTAGATCTTGAACCGGGGCGGTCACTGAGGTAGTGACAGGAACTAGCAAGAGTTCATTTAACGCCCTCCCCATGGTCAAGGAGGTGTCTGGAACAGCAGTTGACATTGTTGCATAGTCTGTAGTAGTGATGTTCATTCTACTATGTAGGTGTATGTCCTGTTGGGTAGTGAGAGGGGATCGGGAAACACCCAAGGGACCTCTTGGTCTACTCTGAAGGATCGGCCACATGGTGTAGTTTAATGTCATCAATGGAGATGAATCTGTTCGTTTTAGAACCAGACAGTGGTGGTAAGATGACAGTCCTGGTGCCTTGAATTCCCAAGACCGGTACAGGTGCTCTGTATGATGGACCGAACTCCTTCTTCACTGCGATCTTCTCACAAACCAGATCCCCAACTTTACGAATCCAGCCAGTCGAAGTTTTCGCTAAATCCCTAATTCCTAAGGTGGCAGCACTTGCAGATGATTTATCATCACGAAATTGCTGAAGCTCCTGTAAAACAGTGAGACGTTCATTTATGTCAAATGGTGTTTCTGCTGCCACCATACCAGGGGCATCAAGATCTGGGACATACATAGGTATCCCAAAGTGAACTTCATATGGAGTGCGTCGCCCCAAGGACCGTCTTGGCAGATTATTCAGTGCTCTCTGGACTCCATATATGTGATGCAACCAACTGCGGCCTGAACCTAATACTCGAACTGTTAAGGACTGCTTTAGATCACGATTCCGCCTCTCCACGACCGAATTTCACTCGGGATGGTATGGTGAGGAGTAATGGAGTTCAACACCCATTGTCCCCATGGTGTCCCTGAATGCCTTAGAGGCAAATGCAGGGCCCTGGTCCCAATGGAATGCTGCAACCGCATATGTACCAATAAAGATCAGCAAGTCTTTTATAACAGTCCAGGCGTAAGCCGACCGCCTTGGCCATACTAACAGGAATCTAGAACAAGAATCTACAGCGACTAAAATGTATTTGTATGCACCATCAGGCTGTAAGGGACCACAATGGTCCAGGTACACACACTGTAGTGGCCTATTGGACACTAAGAGGGATGTCTGCGGTGGGCGTTTGATATTAGAGTCCTTAATCTGCTGGCAAATGTCACAGCAAAGGACATACTGCTTTGTTCGTCTGCATAGACCAGGCCACCAGAAGCGTTTCTGTAGAAGTGTAATCGTGGCCTGTATACCAGCATGTGCAGAAGCTACACCCTCATGTGCTGCTTTAATTAGATCTAATCTCTGGTCTTCATTGGGAATCCCTCGATCTCCAACCCCAGGAATTGTTGTGTAAGCAACATTCTGCGCACTGATATGGTAAGTATAGTTTGTAGGGTATCCTTTCGTAAGGTGTTTGCCTGCAGCCAAAGCTTTAACGGCAATCAATATTTCATTATCCAATCTCATCTGAGAACGAGTCACTGCAGCCACAGAAGCCGAAGCTACTGCTGCTTTGAACGCTTCATCAGCCACTGCATTACCGGTAACTTGTACTCCTACATGTTGATGTCCCAATGTATGGACTACATGGACACACGGCAGCTTATCCTTAAGATCAGCCACCCTCCTCCACAGTATTTTGTGTTTAATGGTGTTCCCTTTAGAATCTCTAAACCCGTTCAGTTTCCAATGATTGGGATAGTCATTGTATGACTGGACGCAGTAATAAGAGTCACAAACTATTAAAGTCTGGCATCCTGGCTCAGTATGTTCGAGCGCTAGAATAAGAGCTTTAAGCTCAGCCAACTGGGCTGTGCAGTCCCCTAAGGTCTGCTTGTAGGTATTGTGAGGGTGGGAAACTCCATCTTCCATCACTTTGCTCATGGCTGCGCAAGCTGCCGAGTGTTGATGTTTGGTACCTACAGCCGGTTGTGCTGAACCATCAGTGTATATGACAGTATGGTAGTTGTCTAGTGGCAAGATATTTAGAGGTGCTGGATACTCTAGTTCATACTGGAGACACTCTTGTGTCTGCAGTTTTGGACCAAAAATGTAATCGACATCAGTGGCGGTCAGAGACGTTGCCCATTGAATCCAACGTGGATGTAATGCTTTAGAGTTAGGAGCGCTTGCTTTGGTGACAGCCTCTAAGGCCGGCGCAGGCGAGACAGCAATAATAAGTTTCCCCTGGGCAAGTGGTCTCTCTTTTATGACGGCCATCTGAACTGCCATCAGAATCTTTTCTGTAGGTGCAAAACGCTGTTCAGCATTGGGGTATAAATGTGATTTATACGCTATGGGTACCGTGTCATCCTCATTAAAGGTGACATAAGTAAATCCAATGGCACCAGCAATTATTCTGATGACCAAATTTCTTTTATTGTCACATGTGTGCAAGTGTTTAGCTTCTAGCATGTCCTGTTGCATTTCCCTAAGGATGCGTGTGTGTTCAATTGTCCAGTGTCTGCTAGAAAAATTGGTCTGAACCAAGTCATAAAGTGGCTTGATCCATTGTGCATAATCTGGAATGTATGTTCTGCCAAGATTAAAGAAACCTAGTAATGACTGGAGTTTCTTAAGCGTGTTAGGAGGGTGCAGTTGACCACATTTTTCTAGAAAGTGCGGGCCAAGCTCTTTCCCTCGTTTGATAGCTCATATTACATAATACGCTAAGAAAGGCTATCTTTCTTTTCTTAAAATTGAATTTGTAACCGAGGTCTGCAAAGCCCAAAATGATCCGATCGACCCTCGCAAGATGAATGTCGAGGACTTCATTTGTGAGACATATGTCATCCACATAGGATAATGCCTCGGAATCAATATCATGTAATATTGATGTTACACGGGCTGAAAATAGCCCCGGGCTAATTTTGATAGCCTTGAGGTAAACGACAAAAGCGTTTCTGAGAACCAAATGAGAATGCACTCAGGTCCCGACTTTCATGTGCTAAATTCTGGCAGAAGAATCCATTAGAAATGTCTAATGTTGTTTTATATTTTTTACGCACTATATTGTTTATTAGTGCTGTGCTGTGTGAATTTTGTATGGCATATGTGCGTGTATGACTATTTAAGTGTCTATAATCAATAACTATTCCGTATGAATGGTCTGGCTTTGCAACAGGGAATAACGGATTATTCATTGCAGATGTACAGGGCTCAATCACTCCCTGGTACTCAGGTTGGGTGACGATCTCCATCACCGGAGTTTTTGCTTCATGTTTGACAGGATATTGTGGCTGCGGTTGGGGTGTAGACCTAACGGGAATAACATGACAAGGAGACTCCTTGTCCCAACCTACATGATTGCGATATAACACAGGTGCCTGCGCTAAAGCCCATTCAGAAGCATGGGCTTCTTTGTCTGCTTCTGGAACAAGATCGGAGAAAGAAGGCAAAATGACATCTTCCCCATGCGGGAGCTTGCGAGCGTGTTCAGGTGGGTAGTCTTTTTCGGCCAATAGGATATCACTAGTAAGTTCATCTCAAAATACCACACTAATAATGCGCTCCACGTCTCCCTCTATCTGAATTTTTAAATCATAAATCCAATCGGGGGGAGAATGCGGCCATCTGCTGTTTCAACTACGATGTAATCGCTAGTTGCTGTCGCATCCAGATGATCTTTCAGACTCTGGCGACATATCGTGACCTCTGCCGCGCTGTCTAACAGAGTCATTGCCCACGTCTTGTTCCTCAACAGTGTTCTCAAGTATACTGGCATTCTTAGCTGTCAGTGCTGCCACCTTCTTCATTTTAAACTGTGGCTTTTGCTGAGGAGTCTTTTCTTCTTTTTTAATGGTAGACTGCGGAGAGTCTTTCTTATCTTTCACGTATGCAGGACGTCGATCTTGGCGGCCCCCTCTCTCACTACATCTATCCGGTGCATCCTGAAAGGAACGAGAGGGACGTGAATCAGTATATCTGTCTGGAGTTTTAATGTTCTCCCTATTTCTGAGATTATATCTCCTTTCGGAGTTCTCCGGATGTGGAGAATCAGCTCTCTTATTTCTTCTTTCTTTTAAATCTTTTTGTTTGTCCTAGCGCTTCTTAGAGCACTCTTGTGCCTGCTTTATACCTTCCTTAAGGGCGGGACTTTGTAACTCCAATTTCTTTGGTTTGGCTCCCAAACTATCCTGTCCTATACTAGTATAGGTATCGGAAATTATTTTCGGTAGCTGTCTCTCTTGTTCCTGGTGTGGAGTTTCCCGGAGACACTAGCGAATTGCCAGTGCTACCGGTTATGCATCAATTACATCCCCAAATCCAGGGCTGGTGCAGCCCCATGCTCATTTTGTATTTGTTTTAACACTTCTGGTAAATTGGCAAGTGTCGGGATACCATGTGAGGTAGTATATATGTCAGCGAAGACTCTACCCCATGTGGCACAGTCAGTCACTGAGGGAACCATCCCAAAAGGCAAGCACATAGTGAGCAGTCTATCTTTTTCCTGTGGTCCTGTATGGGGAAACACAGCTTCCAGCTGATTAGTTTTCTGGGCAAACCAGTACGGTATTTTTTACCGTTCCGCTGGCACTTTAATCATAATAGTATGTATTGTCTGTGGATTAATCCCAGTAGCCAATTGATAACCACCAGTTACTGGCGGTGCTGGACGCGCTGGTGTTGTGTTAAATGTTCACATTACGAACTGAACTAATCGTCTATATAATGTCACCAATTCATTATATAAATCTCGCAGATCTGCTATTGGCATATTTTGTATGTCTGGGTGAGGTGTGAATGTGGCAAATATAGGCCACGTTGGTCCGTCATTACTTAATGGACCTAACCTCACTCTTTGTAGTACATGTGTTAGGTTGCCTTCGAGCCAGTTCTGATGCTCTTGGTATGTGAGCGATATTTCATGATACTGGTATGCTCGGTACCGTGGAGGTACGTTTGCAATTTCAAATGCGTGGAACGTATGTGTTCTCTGGTCCACCTCAGGAAAGGTGACCCAACAGTAAAATGTTTCTGTTTGGTATGCTTCATTAGCTTCTATTATAAGAGAAACATCCCCACCCTCATCTGTAAGCCATGCATTAATAAATGTTGAGTTAGTGCTTGTCTAGCATTTTCAGGAATATCAATGGCGTTAGCCATATTTCTTTAGAAAAACGGAACACCAAAAAATGTGGAGTAAAGTCCTCTTATGGGTTCGAGCTCGAACAACCTACAGCTTAATCAGGTCTTACCTTTTCGGCTGAGGAGGATTATCCCAAAGACCACGGAAGTCTCTGTATAATGGTACTTAGGGTACCTGTTGTCTGTGAGACAGTGATAGTCGGGGTATCCGTAAATTAGTGCCTAAACACCATCGTTGGTGGCGCCATGTTGTAGTTTGGACTCCTGGTCTTGGCAAGACTGCTGGTTAAAGGATGACAGTATTTTTGCTTGTAGGCGACTACGCCTTTCCTACAACAAGTCACAACTGTTGTCCCAACCTTACCGGCTCACTAGCAGCACCTCACCAGGAACGCAATAGTAAAAGGTGATTTGTGGCAGCCTTTACGCATGGACTCGAGAATAACATCTTAGGGAGTGTCGTGGTTAAACGGAGATTACCCCTTTCTCACAGATATATTATGTGTCATACAAACACAGGCAATGACAAGGATGCAGTGAAGTTTCAATAGTTTTTATTTAACATAACTGCAATTTGTGATAAGTTGCATGGGCTGCAATGATTAGGATAATGAATAATGCAAGAAACAGTATTGTGAAGACAAGAGTCATTATTACAAAAAAATACACCATCTTGCAACGCATAAGAAAGATACAAGATGTAATATGTCCTAATACCCTAATGTGAAAGGCCTAACCTCCTACCTAAAGGTGAGCTGGGTTTGTTAAACCTAATCTGCCAATGCCATGTCCATGAGAGGAGCCCCCCCAACCTTTGTTACCTTGGAATGAGGTCTCTATCTCAGACTCCGCAGGGACATGAAGACTGGGTCAGCGTCAAGACGACTGCAGCATTGATATCAGCGATGGTGGCAATGTCCTCTGGTCGGAATCCCTCTGATTAGCTGTCTAAAGTGCAATGTATTTATACAAATCTACAAGGACCCCTGACTTGGGTGTGTTCCCAAACAATAAATAACAGACATGCTTGGGATGACAATTAATATAAAGAATCCCTCGAAAGTATAGAGAGGGAAAATCCCTAAGTGTGAATACCTACTGTTTGTTTGTCTTTGGTGCTTGAACTTGACGCCTTAGCGCGGTGACACTGATAATTTAACTCATAACAAGTGGCCTAACTATAAACAAGGCAGCCATCTTAGAAGAAATAAATAATTAAATGTGCTAAGACAGAGCAAGCTAAGTAGGTTAAAAGTCACTAGGTGACGGGGGCACGAGTCTGCAAGCCAAAGGCTAAGCTAACTCCTGTTATCCCATTAAAACGAAGTAGGATTCACTACAAAATGTGCCAGTGCCCAAAGCTCTCATCTGAATCTCGTTGCTGCTGCAATTAAATGTGCAAGCACAGAAGACAGAGGCAGCGTACGCCTAACGCCATCTCTGGCCTCTTTAATCAGTTTACAGCTACTGCATCCCCCTTCAGCTGACTCTTGCAGCTTTCGCCCTTTTGACGCTTTTTTTGTTTTTCTCTTCGTCCTCCTTTCCTATATGTGACTTTTGCTTGTGGTAAATGCCTGATCCGGTCCTCAAAAATAAGTGCTGGTGCCCCACAATGAAAACCACTGGCTCAGATTAAGCACTTCCTAAACAACTCTATAAAGCAAATATTGAAGCAAAGCGAGTTTCCTCATCTTCAACGTTCTGAAGTGGTTCCATGGAACCAGTGCTTAATTTGTGCTTGTTGTTTCCGGTGCTGAGCACCGGCACTTATTTTTCAGAGCCGGGGCTTATTCTTCTGCCTCAAGCATTTGCTGCAACCAAAAGACACATATGGGAAAGATGGAGGAAGAGAAAAAGGGAAAAGCGTCACAAAGGGAGAAAGCAGAAAGCTGCAAGAGTGAACTGAAGGGTCAGGGAGTGGCTTTACCCGAGATGGCTTCAGGATTCCGCTCCCTCAGTATTACGTGTTCGCACATTTAATTGCAGCAGCTGCGTATTTAAGAGGAAGGCTTTGGGCACCGACACCTTTTTATTTACAAATTAAGCACTGCATGGAACAGTGTGATGGGTATCTGAAAGGTGATAAACTACACTGCCAGTGGGAGGCTGCTATGCAATCACCCAAATATGTCCAGAGCAAAGCGCTCCTTCCTTTACCACAAAATGATCTATTCCCAACCTCAAGGAGAGTATCTTTTGTACAAAAATCTCCCAGAAGACTTGCACTGAGAATAAAGCACCATGGCCATGCCAAGGTCTCTCTACCGCAGATCTTTTCAGAACCAATTAGATAAAAGTGAAATACTCAGAAAGCAAGTAGCAAGATTACTGTGAGATCTCATTGTTTGGTTTTCAAACAGAATACATGCAGAGAAAAATGTTTTAATAACTCTCGCGGATGAAGAATAAACTGATCTTTAGAACTAAGGGAAAGTTCAGAAAAATCAGATTGAAGGTAACCTCATGAAAAACAAACACTACAATTATTGTTATATCGTGTGTAAATGGTTGCATTAGATGCCATTATTTTACGGTGACAGGTTCACAATATATAATGCTTCTAGGATGTTTCAATGAAATGTTACAGCGAATCAGCTGGTAAAACCCAATACAGTGACACGTTGGTAGAGTGATGAAATGTGGCATGTAAATATTCACTAGTTAATCATTGTAGCCGTATGGTACCCTTTAAATTAGCATGTAGGGGAAATTACTGGTTGTGAGAAAGTAATGTTTTCTTTATAAATATTACATTATTGCGTTCCGCAAAACGTTTGCTGATGCTATTCTTTAAACGAATGAAGTAGAAAAATTAAGAAAAAAACAAGACCCTGAGGTGTGGAATCTTTTTTAAATGTGACAGATTGTGTCTTGGGTTGATTACAATGTGGAACTACAATATATGTAGTCTCTTTTAGTACCCCATCATATACAAAGATAATTTAAGAATGATAGTCAATCTGACTTTCGATACATATTTGGTCAGAGGCAAAGTCTGCTTGGAAAGCTAAAGCAGGTCTAATAAAAACACCTCACGCTGTAACAGTGTGGGTCACCCCAACAAGCAAATTTCACCTTCCAGCACCTGTCCAATGCTCACAATCATATCTAGGGGAATATTTAGAGAAAATAGGTCTAAACTATGTAAATTATACAACAATAGTTAAAAATATTAGTTTTACAGTATCAGAGATGACCATGGAAGCAAATGGAGTCAAAATCAGACCTCTAAAATAGTAGCCTGAGACAATAGGATAGAAGGAATTACCTGGCAAGCTGGAGGTGAGGGAATGAATGTCTTGGGGGCTCCTTAGTCAGTTTTCAAAGTCGATCTCTGGCAGCACCTTCTCATTTAGCCTAGTACTCTCCCTCTCACAGCTCATCCTTTAAATGTTGGCATTTGGTCAGCGGGAGGATCCCTTGCAGCATCAGAGGAAGCTCCAGTAAGAGAACTATTGCTCTGACATTCTTAATGGAGAACGTGAGATGGACAGCGAATGGAAGTACCGCGGTCTCACTGGTGGACTAATGAAACGTTCTGTCTCCTTCTTATACAAGAAAGATGCGGTCATGGACCTGCTTAAGGCATAGTGCTTGTGTTCACATCAGCAAAGAAGGGAGATGAACAGTAAAGCTAAAACAAACTAAGATACAGAGAAGAGAGTGGGTACAGACGGGAGAAGGCCCCTCTCCCCCGCCCGCCTCACACCCATCGCGCCTCTCCCACAGAGCCCAGGCTTAAGCTTATTGAGCAGACACAAAAGACAGGGGTCCACTGACCCTTCCATTAGTTATTGCATAGCCAAGCCCAGTATGGAAACATGCAGTGTGTCCTGTCAGAGACCCAGCAGGGAGTTTGGAAGTGACCATCTGTTCCACAGCACCAAAGGCAATATACAAACACAATCATAGATCTTTCGATTTGTATGATTTAGAATGTATGTAGAACGATTATATTTGTATTAGCAAACATTAGGAAATTAAACATAATTAACACATCAATTATTATTATTATTATATATAAATATGTCCTATAAGGGAGCTAACTTCGAACATTACCAAGATGAGTGTATTATCATATGCACATATCATTGCTATCTGGAAAGGTCCAGTGAGCGTCCATGACCTGCCCATGAGCAGAATAGCAGGACCTTCTCCAATAGTTCTTATAGGGCAAAATATAAAATTAAGCTTTTGCTCCAAAGATGTTTGTGAAAATGTGTGCATGAAACAGATGCACAGACGGACAACAAGATCAATGTATTTCCTGTACATTATATACAAATGTTGGAAATATATGCAGTGGTAAACAGATGCGAACGTCATTAATAATTAAACTACTGTAATGGACTTACGGCAAGATGTACGAAGACTTTTTGTGGTTGCAAAGAGTCTGAGTTGCAGAATTAGGCCGTCTGTGACAACGAAAATGCTCTTTCTAATGTACAAAAATAAATTGTGATTCAATAATATGCTACTTAATTCCAATTCAGTTTCATGACCAAATACCGATTCAGAGTTTGAAAGGATTTTGAAAAGGTGGGTGTTAGACCTGATAGCCTTAGGGTGGTCACCCCCAACTTTTTGCCAGCCTCCCTCCACTTTTATTTACACTGTTTTGGCTGGTCTTAGGACTCTGCACACTTTACCACTGCTAACCAGTGCTAAAGTGGATATGCTCTCTCCCTTAAAACATGATAACATTGGTTCATAACCAATTGGCATATTTGATCTACTTGTAAGTCCTTAGTAAAGTGCACTACATGTGCCCAGGGCCTTTAGATTGAATGCTATTAGTGGGCCTGCAGCACTGGTTGTGCCACCAACATAATTAGGCCCTAAACCATGTCTCAGGCCTGCCATTGCAAGGCCTGTGTGTGCAGTTTTACTGCCTCTTCGACTTGGCATTTAAAAGTACTTGTCAAGCCTTAAATTCCCTTTTTCTACACATAGGTCACCCATAGGGAAGGCCCTAGGTAACCCACGGGGCAGGGTGCTGTGTAGGTAAAAGGCAAGACATATACCTGTGTGTTTTATATGTCTTGGTAGTGGAACACTCCTAAATCTTTTTTCTACTGCTGTGAGGCCTGCTCCTTTCATAGGCTAACAGTAGAGCTACCCTCATATACTGTTTGAGTGGTAGATTCTGATCAGAAAGGCGTAGACAGGTCATATTTAGTATGGCCAGAATGGTAATACAAAATCCTGCTGGCTGGTGAGGTTGGATTTTATATTACTATTTTAGAAATGCTACTTTTAGAAATTGAGCATTTCTCTGCACTTAAAATCCTTCTGTGCCTTACAGCCTATCTCCAATCCATTTCTGGGCTGGGCTGGGCTGGTTGACAGCTCCCTTTTGCATTTCACCCAGACAACCACAAACACAGGATGCTCAGTCACGCTTGCACACATCTGCATACTGAATGGGTCTTCCTGGGGTGGAAGGGTAGAAGGGCTTGACACTTATATTTCAAAGGCCAGCGGCCTGCCCTCACACAAAGGACTGCCACACCCCCTACTGGGACCCTGGCAGACAAACCTGTACTGAAAGGGACCCTGTGCACTTCAAAACCACTCTTTGAAGTCTCCTCCATTTCAAAGGAATGTTTGGGTATATAAACTGGGACCCTGACCCTACCAACTCAGATACTTCCTAGGACAGATACTCTGAACCAGACCCTGCATCAGGCCAAGAGGAGCTACCTGGCTGCCCAAAGGACTCAACTGGATGGCTTTGCTGTGAAGGACTGATGCCTAGCTGTTGCCCTGCTGCCTTGCTGGCATTTGGCTCTGCTGAGAAGTGCTCCCAAGGGCTTGGATTAAGCTTGCCTTCTGTTCCTGAAGTCTCAGGGCCAAAAATATTTCTTCTCTGCCTGGAAACTCCTTCTGCAGTGAAAATCAATACAAAGCCTGCTGGAATCGACAAACAGCCTTCTCAGCAGTGAAAGAATCACTGCATCGAAGAACCGAAACGACGCATCCCGACTCCCCGAGTGTAGATCAACGCAGCACCAGCGTTGCACCCGGAACTTCGACGCACAGCCCACGGGATCGGTGCATCACCAAGCTGGAATGACTCAGCCCGACTTCCTGCAGGAGGAATCGATGCAGCACCTGCTGTGCGACAAACTCTTGACGCATCGCCAACCGGATCGACGCAGCACCTGTGACTTCGTCCTGCAAGCCCAGGCTTTCCACGCATCATCAACCCTGGGCATCAAAAGACCCCGCATCGCACAGAGGATTCAAGCCTGCATGCCGGAATTAAACGCAGAGTCCTTGCCGCGTGGAAAAGAATCAATGCATCATCTGTGTGCGCCCGGAAATCTGACGCACAACCTTCGTTTTTCTCGCATATCCTCCTCTGCGGTCTCCTTGCATGTAATTTTGATGCATACCAAGCACTTTGTTCTTGCAAGAGACAATTGTTGCTTTTTAAAGACTTAAGCCTCTCCTCATCATTGCAAAAGTGATATTTCAACTTGTACTTATGAAATCTTCATTGTTTTGACCTTAATTCATTCAGATAAATATCTTATATTTATCTAAACCTGTGTGCTGTATTTTTGTGGTGTTTCACTGTGGTATTGCATGATTTATTGCACAAGTACTTTACACATTGCCTTCTAAGTTAAGCCTGACTGCTCAGTGCCAATCTACCAGAGGGTGGGCACAGGATAATATGGATCGCCTGTGACTTACCCGGACTATGATTTTGGTCCCTATTTGGACAAGGGTGTATACCTCTGCCAACTAGAGACTCCATTTCTAACAGTGTCCAGACGGTAAACATTAATTTTTTTACCACCACCTCAAAAGAGATGGTAACCATTTATAAAAAGGGACTGTTGACAAAAACATTGTTTAAGAACAGGTAATGCTCCTTTGCAAACTAGGGTGACATGGATGCTGGTCAGAAGAAAGAGTTGTGCATTGCATTCGGTGGCAATACTAACATTGGCCAAAGGATGATTCATTAAGTATTGTAGATACTGTTCTAGCTTGTAAGAAGCACATACTGGGGAAATACCAGTTTGCGGGAAACGTCTGGAACAACAACTCTGGAACAACAATTACGTTGTTAACACAAGCAGAACCACTCTTGCGTTAACAACTCCCTTTTTATCTGCCTTAACCACGGATGTGCTGAACAATACACATGCGTGGTTATGACAGAGCAAAAGGGAGAGTGCATTGGGAGAGGACACGGTCAGGTAAGTGGGGCTGGGGCAGTGTTGAGGGTAGTTTTTAGGGGTGGGCGGTGGATTAAGGGCTTGGGGCAGGGGTGGGAGGGTCGGCGTTTGTTTTTTAGGGGCGGGATGGGTGATCAGGGTAGTTCTGGTTTTTAGGGGTGGGGGGATCAGGGCAGTTCTGTTTTAGGAGCGGAGTGGGGGAATAGGGGCAGTTCTGTTTTTAGGTGCAGGGGTGGGGGGTCAGGGTAGTTTTGTTTTGGGGGTGGGGAGGTTGGGGTACTTTTGTTTTTGGGGGTGGGGTAGTGGACCAGGGTAGTTTTGCTTTTTTTGGGGGGGGTCCGGTACTTTTGTTTTTGGGGGTGGAGGGTCAGGGTAGTTTTATTTTTGGGGTGAGGATCGGGCTAGTTTGGTTTTTGGGGGTGGAGGGTCAGGGTAGTTTCATTTTTGGGGGTGGGGATCGGGCTATTTTGTTTTTTGGGGGTGGGAAGATCGGGGAAGTTTTGTTTTTGGGATGGGGGATTGGGGTACTTTTGTTTTTAGGGGCGGGGTGGGGGGTATCGGGGTAGCTTGGTTTTTGGGGGTGAGGACTGGGTAGGTTTGTTTTTAGGGACGGGGTTGGAGGTTGGTTGTTTTTAGGGCGGGTGGGGGAAGTCAGGTCAGGGTTTAGGGATCAGGGTGGGTGGGTTTTTGGGGGTAGGGAGTTGGTTAGTTTTGTTTTTGGGGTAGGGGTTGAGGGTAGTTTTGTTTTTGGGGGTGGGGTGGGATTGTTTTGTTTTTGGGAGGGGGAATCAGGGTAGTTTGGTTTTTGGGGGTGGGGTGTTGGGATAGTTTGGTTCTTGGGGGTGGGGGATTGGGGTAGTTTGGTTTTTTGGGGTATCGGGTAGTAAGGTTTTGGGGGCGGGGATCGGGGTAGCTAGGTTTTTGGGGGCGGGCCTGGGGTAGGTTTGTTTTTAGGGACGGGGTGGGAGGTTGGTTGTTTTTAGGGCGGGTGGTGGCGGTCAGGTCAGTGTTTAGGGATCAGGGTGGGTGGTAGGTATCCGGGGTAGTTTTGTTTTAGGGGTGGGTGTCGGGTTAGTTTTAGTATTAGGGGTGGGGTAATTCTGGGCCTTAGGGTAGGTGGGGGGTTGCATGCTAGAACCACGCATGCCATTCCCACACATGCCTTTACTAGGCATGCTTTTACAACCAAAAATTGTTGTAAAGGCATGATTGGTAAAGGCATGCGTGGTAAAGGCATTCGTGGTAACAACGCGGTTGTTGTTGCGAACGCATTGTTCAGACATGCGTGGTTCCAGCAGTCGCTGTTCCATCATACATTCCTGGCTTGCTATAGTACCTTCCTTGCGAGACTTTGCAGATATTGCATCCTAACAAGGGATATTACTTTTGATACTGGGTTATTAAAGCTAGGGTTTTACTTGCTGCTGGATTACCCACACTGGCCTACTTTTTGGAGTTCCAAGTTAATGCATTACATATAATGCCTTAGGGATAGCGTTTAACATACTATGGCAATGGACATACTAGCAGTGTTTCTTTTTTTATATAATGGGATTACTCATGCTGGCCTCAGTATACTGCTTTACATACAGTGCTCATGGCTCTTTACTGGTAGAGGCTAAGCACAGACGTTTACACAGTAGGGCACTAAGGACTGTGCCTGTTGATGGTGCATTACACAATGAGGGACTAACCTTAATGGACTAGCTTTGTTGCTTGATATGCAACAGGTGAACATTCCCCACATTTCAGAGTCTGAGGTAATGCATGCGGGCCCTAATATATGATCAAAAATGGCTTTCGCCTGGCTCTGCCCTTTCAGACACCATCCTTATCCTATTCAAGAAGGGGTGATGTCTGGCTCAGATCTATCCTTCATCTCTCAAGTTAACAATGTGGTCAGTGGCGTCTTCAACCATTTAAGTCCACTGGGAAGCATCTTACTCTTTTTGACTCTCCACATTAGACTGCACTTGTCTTAACAGCAGCCAACGCCATTGTTCTTTTGTCTACCATTCCACCTCAGTTTGGAGCCACCCATATGCAAATCAGTCTTGATCCTGCCCCACCTGGATCAGTCCAGCCCTGGTCCTTCCAGAACCAGAACACAAGCAACCCATGGCTGGTTTTGCCCTGACTGGGGCTCTTCAGTCGAGTGTAGCTTGGTTCTGGTGGCACAGTGAGCACAAGACCCACGTCTGGGCACACCTTTGCCACTTAGGGTGGACTAAGCTACACTTGACTGACAAGCCCCAGTCAGGGTGAAAATGTTCCTGGGCTGCTTATGTTCCAGTTGAAGGCGGACCTGGCCTGGCAGTTCGGGCTGAACTGTGACTATTGGAGCAGGGTAAAAAGTGATTTGCATATGGCAGAGTTGAAACTGAAGTGGCAGAGGGGGTAAAAGAAGGATAGGATGGAATGCTACCCTGAGCGATTGCTCGTGGTTAGACTTATTGTCAAGCATTCCTCGCATCAACTTTTGTGCGCTTGATAGAATACATCAAAGACAAATTCATTTGCTGTACATTTAAAACCATCAAAAAACAAAATCGGCTACTGATGAAACAGCAAACGCAGTTCAAGATTTTGTGTACTGTCCATTGGATGCCCTTATACTGGATGACGTATATGAGGATTTGGGTGTGCTACATGATATGACTGTGGGGTCTAATCATGTAGAACTCTCACAAATATCATCTTGGGTCCCAGTCAGGCTTGTTTATTTAACCTCAAATTTAACCTGGAGGAGCTGTGGCTGTGAGCAGTTAGGCTTAGCAAATGAACTATGTGTAAAGGATCTAACAGCACCAACAACAAAACAAGAAAGCAACGACCTATGAAAGAAAGAAGACACCAATTTATAAAAATAGATTATATTTTTATGAGTAGTTAGAGACCTCGATGACCAAAATCCACCAGAAGATCCTGGAGATACTGATTTTAGAAGATATTATCACTTTTAAATGCAACTACAAACCAGCACTGGTCAACAAAAACCTTTGAAACTTTTGAAAAGTTTGAAACAGTTCAGCTATTACGGCCCGGGTTGGGCAACCAATTTTAGCAGGCCAAGAGTATGGGGAGCAAAGCAAGATTTGAAAGCAAGATCCAAACTATACTGGACAACTGCCATAGACAACAATGGAGTGGTCCTGATGCTGAAGGATTCAGACAAAGGATGCTCTAGTTGTTGTGCGGTCGCGGGGAGTATCTCTGTGGGTGCTCCTCGGTTGACGGGTGAAGTGAGGCAAATTTGACCACAGAGATAGGGGTCCTTGAAGTTCCTTGCGTTACAGTAGTAGGCCAGCCAATGCTAGGGTACTTGTCAGTCTGCACTGTGGTTGGGTGAAATCCTTAATTGGAGGCTAGTGTCCCTTGGGTGTGACGAATCTGGACTTAGATGGCACTCCCCAGTCAGCCAGACTCAGGTGCAACTTTGGCTATCTTGGATTTGTCCTTTTCTGGGTGACCGGTGACAGGTAGCGGCAAAACATCGGCGGTGGCTACCAACTTTTTGGTTTGGGATATTTCAGCTCTTGTGTCCCTTTAGCCGGTTCCAGGGGATCAGCGACTGATCCTTGGAGTCACAGCTGTAGGTTGGGGCTAAGAAAAAACGTTTGCCAAAGCTAGTAGCTGCAGACAAAGTCTAAACTTTGCTAAACAAAAATACGGCAGGTGAAGGCCTTCCGACGGTGCAGCCTCCCTTTGTGTTGGTTCAAGGGCAGCTGGGCAGTCTTGTTTGGAGGTGAAATGTAGGAAGTTGGCTCTGTATGTGCTATTTCAAAGTAAGGAATAGCATGCACAGAGTCCAAGGGTTCCCCTTAGAGGTAAAATAGTGGTAAAAATAGATAATACTAATGCTCTATTTTGTGGTAGTGTGGTCGAGCAGTAGGCTTATCCAAGGAGTAGTGTTAAGCATTTGTTGTACATACACATAGACAATAAATGAGGTACACACACTCAGAGACAAATCCAGCCAATAGGTTTTGTTATAGAAAAATATCTTTTCTTAGTTTATTTTAAGAACCACAGGTTCAAATTTAACATGTAATATCTTGTTTGAAAGGTATTGCAGTTAAGTACATTAGGAACTTTGAATCATTTCAATTGCATGTATACTTTTCAAGTTATTCACAAATAGCTATTTCAAAAGTGGACACAGTGCAATTTTCACAGTTCCTGGGGGAGGTAAGTTTTTGTTAGTTTTACCAGGTAAGTAAGACACTTACAGGGTTCAGTTCTTGGTCCAAGGTAGCCCACCGTTGAGGGCTCAGAGCAACCCCAAAGTCACCACACCAGCAGCTCAGGGCCGGTCAGGTGCAGAGTTCAAAGTGGTGCCCAAAACGCATAGGCTTCAATGGAGAGAAGGGGGTGCCCCGGTTCCAGTCTGCCAGCAGGTAAGTACCCGCGTCTTCGGAGGGCAGACCAGGGGGGTTTTGTAGGGCACCGGGGGGACACAAGCCCACACAGAAATTTCACCCTCAGCGGCGCGGGGGCGGCCGGGTGCAGTGTTAGAACAAGCGTCGGGTTCGCAATGGAAGTCAATGAGAGATCAAGGGATCTCTTCAGCGCTGCAGGCAGGCAAGGGGGGGCTTCCTCGGGGAAACCTCCACTTGGGCAAGGGAGAGGGACTCCTGGGGGTCACTTCTGCAGTGAAAGTCCGGTCCTTCAGGTCCTGGGGGCTGCGGGTGCAGGGTCTTTTCCAGGCGTCGGGACTTAGGTTTCAGAGAGTCGCGGTCAGGGGAAGCCTCAGGATTCCCTCTGCAGGCGGCGCTGTGGGGGCTTAGGGGGGACAGGTTTTGGTACTCACAGTCGTAGAGTAGTCCGGGGGTCCTCCCTGAGGTGTTGGTTCTCCACCAGCCGAGTCGGGGTCGCCGGGTGCAGTGTTGCAAGTCTCACGCTTCTTGCGGGGAGATTGCAGGGTTCTTTAAAGCTGCTCCTTTGGATAAAGTTGCAGTCTTTTTGGAGCAGGTCCGCTGTCCTCGGGAGTTTCTTGTCGTCGTCGAAGCAGGGCAGTCCTCAGAGGATTCAGAGGTCGCTGGTCCCTTTGGAAGGCGTCGCTGGAGCAGAGTTCTTTGGAAGGCAGGAGACAGGCCGGTGAGTTTCTGGAGCCAAGGCAGTTGTTGTCTTCTGGTCTTCCTCTGCAGGGGTTTTCAGCTAGGCAGTCCTTCTTCTTGTTGTTGCAGGAATCTAGTTTCTAGGTTCAGGGAGAGCCCTTAAATACTAAATTTAAGGGCGTGTTTAGGTCTGGGGGGTTAGTAGCCAATGGCTACTAGCCCTGAGGGTGGGTACACCCACTTTGTGCCTCCTCCCAAGGGGAGGGGGTCACATCCCTAATCCTATTGGGGGAATCCTCCATCTGCAAGATGGAGGATTTCTAAAAGTTAGAGTCACCTCAGCTCAGGACACCTTAGGGGCTGTCCTGACTGGCCAGTGACTCCTCCTTGTTGCTTTCTTTGTTCCCTCCAGCCTTGCTGCCAAAAGTGGGGGCCGTGGCCGGAGGGGGCGGGCAACTCCACTAAGCTGGAGTGCCCTGCTGGGCTGTGACAAAGGGGTGAGCCTTTGAGGCTCACCGCCAGGTGTTACAGCTCCTGCCTGGGGGAGGTGTTAGCATCTCCACCCAGTGCAGGCTTTGTTACTGGCCTCAGAGTGACAAAGGCACTCTCCCCATGGGGCCAGCAACATGTCTCTAGTGTGGCAGGCTGCTGGAACCAGTCAGCCTACACAGATAGTTGGTTAAGTTTCAGGGGGCACCTATAAGGTGCCCTCTGTGGTGTATTTTACAATAAAATGTACACTGGAATCAGTGTGCATTTATTGTGCTGAGAAGTTTGATACCAAACTTCCCAGTTTTCAGTGTAGCCATTATGGTGCTGTTGAGTTCGTGTAAAACAGACTCCCAGACCATATACTCTTATGGCTACCCTGCACTTACAATGTCTAAGGTTTTGCTTAGACACTGTAGGGGTACAGTGCTCATGCACTGGTACCCTCACCTACGGTATAGTGCACCCTGCCTTGGGGCTGTAAGGCCTGCTAGAGGGGTGTCTTACCTATACTGCATAGGCAGTGAGAGGCTGGCATGGCACCCTGAGGGGAGTGCCATGTCGACTTACTCATTTTGTTCTCACTAGCACACACAGGCTTGTAAGCAGTGTGTCTGTGCTGAGTGAGGGGTCTCTAGGGTGGCATAATACATGCTGCAGCCCTTAGAGACCTTCCCTGGCATCAGGGACCTTGGTACCAGAGGTACCAGTTACAAGGGACTTATCTGGATGCCAGGGTGTGCCAATTGTGGAAACAATGGTACATTTTAGGTGAAAGAACACTGGTGCTGGGGCCTGGTTAGCAGGGTCCCAGCACACTTCTCAGTCAAGTCAGCATCAGTATCAGGCAAAAAGTGGGGGGTAACTGCAACAGGGAGCCATTTCTTTACACAAGCCCCCCCCAGCCCACAGGCCAGGAGACTCAGCCAAAGCTGGGAGAGTCTTCCTAGTCTGTCAGGCGAGGAAGAGTAGAGGAAATAGGCTGGTTTGTTGCAGGGCCTACTCTGCCTTACATCCTCCTGTTCAGGTCATTCCCTCTGGGGAACTGACCCACTTCCACAGTGATAGGACCTAGTCTGAACTGCCTCTTGCCTGTGCTTTTTATGTCTTCACCCATTCTCTCTATTTTGGGGTTAGAGGTATCCACCTCTGCTAATCTTATCTTAGCCAGGGTCACCCCTAGCTTACCCAAAGAGGTTACCCAGAGCTGGAGTAACCCCACCATGACCAACAGGGTCAGGGGGCCTAACTTGTTATTTGGCATGGGGTCAGACCACCATGCCAAGGATAGTGCAGCCATAAAGGCTAACACCCAGCAGAGGCCACTGACAGCTGTCAGTGCCCAGAACCACACCTTTAGCTCTTCACCTACAAGGGAAGGGGCTAAGTTACAGGCTTCTTTGGGTTCAGGGTGCCTGTCTGCTGTATTAGAGTGGGGGGTTACCACATCTTGTAGTAAACACCCTTCTTCCACTCTTTCTTCTGTTAGCTGAGGAGCCACCCACTCAGGTTTAACAGTTGCCTGACTAGCCAGGACTTCTTGTGGGTCAGGTTGGACTTTATCAGAGCCACTTTTGGAGTTCTCCTCTACTGGAGCAGAATCTCCTTGGCTTGCTGGAACCTTGGCTAAAGGTTGTCCACCTTTCCTCCTCTGTTTCCTTTTCTTTTTCTTCTGGGGCCTACTTGCATTTACTGCAGAGGCAGGCACTCCAGAATCCTTGGGAGAGGACTGGCTCTGGACCAGTTCATCTCTTAGGCTCTGACTAACCTCTGGGTAGTCATTTCCAAGGAGACAATCAAGGGGGAGGTCTGTACTGACTACCACCCTTCTCCAGCTAAAAGTGCCACCCACTTCTATGGGCACAAAAGCCACAGGCCTATTAGTGACCCTGTCTGGGCTAACTCTTACTCTGGCCATCTCACCTGGGATGTACTGGTTTGAGAACACCAGCCTGTCATGCACAATAGTGTGACTGGCACAAGTGTCTCTCAGGGCAGTGGCTGGGATTCCATTCACCTGTAGGTGGTGGAAGTGTCTACTTCCCTCTGGAATCTCCAACTCACCTGTTGGGCCCTTTTTCCAGTTGAAGGCTATGAAGACCTCCTCATCTGAGGAGTCATCCCCAATGGCTACACTGGTCACCCCTGGGATTTTGCTAGGGGGTTTGTTTTTGGGACAAGAAGTGTCCTTGGTGTGGTGCCCTGTCTGTTTACAGTTATGGCACCATGCCTTAGTGGCATCCCAGCTCTTACCCTGGTACCCACCTTTGTTTTGGGTTGTGTCTCTGGGCCCACCCACCTGGTCTGGTTTTTGGGGGCCTACAGGGGACTCTTTTTCTTTGTTTCTAGTGTCATCCACTTTCTCCTGGGGAGGCTTTGTAACCCCTTTCTTTTGGTCACCCCAGTGGAAGTTTTGGTTACCCTAGTCTTGACCCAGTGGTCTGCCTTCTTTCCCAATTCTTGGGGAGAAATTGGACCTAGGTCTACCAGATACTGATGCAACTTTTCATTGAAGCAGTTACTTAAAATGTGTTCTTTCATAAACAAATTATAAAGCCCAACATAGTCATACACTTCATTTCCAGTTACCCAACCATCCAGTGTTTTCACTGAGTAGTCAACATAATCAACCCAGGTCTGGCTCGAGGATTTTTGAGCCCCACTGAATCTAATCCTATACTCCTCAGTGGAGAATCCAAAGCCCTCAATCAGGGTACCCTTCATGAGGTCATAAGATTCTGCATCTTTTCCAGAGAGTGTGAGGAGTCTATCCCTACACTTTCCTGTGAACATTTCCCAAAGGAGAGCACCCCAGTGAGATTTGTTCACTTTTCTGGTTACACAAGCCCTCTCAAAAGCTGTGAACCATTTGGTGATGTCATCACCATCTTCATATTTAGTTACAATCCCTTTGGGGATTTTCAACATGTCAGGAGAATCTCTGACCCTAGTTATGTTGCTGCCACCATTGATGGGTCCTAGGCCCATCTCTTGTCTTTCCCTTTCTATGGCTAGGATCTGTCTTTCCAAAGCCAATCTTTTGGCCATCCTGGCTAACTGGATGTCCTCTTCACTGGAGTTATCCTCAGTGATTTCAGAGTTGTTGGCCCCTCCTGTGAGGGAACCAGCATCTCTGACTATTATTTGTGGAGTCAGGGCTTGAGAAGCCCTGCTCTCCCTAAGTAGGACTGGAGGGGGGGAATTTCCCTCCAAGCCACTATCTTCATCCTCTGTTTTGCCATCCTCAGAGGGGTTGGCTTTTTCAAACTCTGCCAAAAGCTCCTGGAGCTGTACTTTGGTAGGTTTGGAGCCCATTGCTATTTTCTTTAGTTTACAGAGTGACCTTAGCTCTCTCATCTGTAGATGGAGGTAAGGTGTGGTGTCGAGTTCCACCACATTCACATCTGTGCTAGACATTTTGCTTCTAAAAGTTGGAATACTTTTTAAGAATCTAAAACTGGTTCTAGAATCTAATTCAAACTTTTACAAACTTTTAAACTCTAAAAGAAATGCTAAACAGGATCTAACACAAGGCCCTAGCAGGTCTTTTAAGAATTTAGAAAACTTTTCAAATTGCAAAAATCAATTTCTAATGACAATTTTGGAATTTGTCGTGTGATCAGGTATTGGCTGAGTAGTCCAGCAAATGCAAAGTCTTGTACCCCACCGCTGATCCACCAATGTAGGAAGTTGGCTCTGTATGTGCTATTTCAAAGTAAGGAATAGCATGCACAGAGTCCAAGGGTTCCCCTTAGAGGTAAAATAGTGGTCAAAATAGATAATACTAATGCTCTATTTTGTGGTAGTGTGGTCGAGCAGTAGGCTTATCCAAGGAGTAGTGTTAAGCATTTGTTGTACATACACATAGACAATAAATGAGGTACACACACTCAGAGACAAATCCAGCCAATAGGTTTTGTTATAGAAAAATATCTTTTCTTAGTTTATTTTAAGAACCACAGGTTCAAATTTAACATGTAATATCTTGTTTGAAAGGTATTGCAGGTAAGTACATTAGGAACTTTGAATCATTTCAATTGCATGTATACTTTTCAAGTTATTCACAAATAGCTATTTCAAAAGTGGACACAGTGCAATTTTCACAGTTCCTGGGGGAGGTAAGTTTTTGTTAGTTTTACCAGGTAAGTAAGACACTTACAGGGTTCAGTTCTTGGTCCAAGGTAGCCCACCGTTGAGGGCTCAGAGCAACCCCAAAGTCACCACACCAGCAGCTCAGGGCCGGTCAGGTGCAGAGTTCAAAGTGGTGCCCAAAACGCATAGGCTTCAAAGGAGAGAAGGGGGTGCCCCGGTTCCAGTCTGCCAGCAGGTAAGTACCCGCGTCTTCGGAGGGCAGACCAGGGGGGTTTTGTAGGGCACCGGGGGGGACACAAGCCCACACAGAAATTTCACCCTCAGCGGCGCGGGGGCGGCCGGGTGCAGTGTTAGAACAAGCGTCGGGTTCGCAATGGAAGTCAATGAGAGATCAAGGGATCTCTTCAGCGCTGCAGGCAGGCAAGGGGGGGCTTCCTCGGGGAAACCTCCACTTGGGCAAGGGAGAGGGACTCCTGGGGGTCACTTCTGCAGTGAAAGTCCGGTCCTTCAGGTCCTGGGGGCTGCGGGTGCAGGGTCTTTTCCAGGCGTCGGGACTTAGGTTTCAGAGAGTCGCGGTCAGGGGAAGCCTCAGGATTCCCTCTGCAGGCGGCGCTGTGGGGCTTAGGGGGGACAGGTTTTGGTACTCACAGTCGTAGAGTAGTCAGGGGGTCCTCCCTGAGGTGTTGGTTCTCCACCAGCCGAGTCGGGGTCGCCGGGTGCAGTGTTGCAAGTCTCACGCTTCTTGCGGGGAGATTGCAGGGTTCTTTAAAGCTGCTCCTTTGGATAAAGTTGCAGTCTTTTTGGAGCAGGTCCGCTGTCCTCGGGAGTTTCTTGTCGTCGTCGAAGCAGGGCAGTCCTCAGAGGATTCAGAGGTCGCTGGTCCCTTTGGAAGGCGTCGCTGGAGCAGAGTTCTTTGGAAGGCAGGAGACAGGCCGGTGAGTTTCTGGAGCCAAGGCAGTTGTTGTCTTCTGGTCTTCCTCTGCAGGGGTTTTCAGCTAGGCAGTCCTTCTTCTTGTTGTTGCAGGAATCTAGTTTCTAGGTTCAGGGAGAGCCCTTAAATACTAAATTTAAGGGCGTGTTTAGGTCTGGGGGGTTAGTAGCCAATGGCTACTAGCCCTGAGGGTGGGTACACCCTCTTTGTGCCTCCTCCCAAGGGGAGGGGGTCACATCCCTAATCCTATTGGGGGAATCCTCCATCTGCAAGATGGAGGATTTCTAAAAGTTAGAGTCACCTCAGCTCAGGACACCTTAGGGGCTGTCCTGACTGGCCAGTGTCTCCTCCTTGTTGCTTTCTTTGTTCCCTCCAGCCTTGCTGCCAAAAGTGGGGGCCGTGGCCGGAGGGGGCGGGCAACTCCACTAAGCTGGTGTGCCCTGCTGGGCTGTGACAAAGGGGTGAGCCTTTGAGGCTCACCGCCAGGTGTTACAGCTCCTGCCTGGGGGAGGTGTTAGCATCTCCACCCAGTGCAGGCTTTGTTACTGGCCTCAGAGTGACAAAGGCACTCTCCCCATGGGGCCAGCAACATGTCTCTAGTGTGGCAGGCTGCTGGAACCAGTCAGCCTACACAGATAGTTGGTTAAGTTTCAGGGGGCACCTCTAAGGTGCCCTCTGTGGTGTATTTTACAATAAAATGTACACTGGCATCAGTGTGCATTTATTGTGCTGAGAAGTTTGATACCAAACTTCCCAGTTTTCAGTGTAGCCATTATGGTGCTGTGGAGTTCGTGTAAAACAGACTCCCAGACCATATACTCTTATGGCTACCCTGCACTTACAATGTCTAAGGTTTTGCTTAGACACTGTAGGGGTACAGTGCTCATGCACTGGTACCCTCACCTATGGTATAGTGCACCCTGCCTTGGGGCTGTAAGGCCTGCTAGAGGGGTGTCTTACCTATACTGCATAGGCAGTGAGAGGCTGGCATGGCACCCTGAGGGGAGTGCCATGTCGACTTACTCATTTTGTTCTCACTAGCACACACAGGCTTGTAAGCAGTGTGTCTGTGCTGAGTGAGGGGTCTCTAGGGTGGCATAATACATGCTGCAGCCCTTAGAGACCTTCCCTGGCATCAGGGCCCTTGGTACCAGAGGTACCAGTTACAAGGGACTTATCTGGATGCCAGGGTGTGCCAATTGTGGAAACAATGGTACATTTTAGGTGAAAGAACACTGGTGCTGGGGCCTGGTTAGCAGGGCCCCAGCACACTTCTCAGTCAAGTCAGCATCAGTATCAGGCAAAAAGTGGGGGGTAACTGCAACAGGGAGCCATTTCTTTACAGGTGGGTTTTGTACTGTAATGTATAAAGGGATTTGCATAATGCAAGCTAATCACCTATGAGGATCTCTAGGTGCAGAGGGTCAGGAGCATCAGTCGAAAGAGCCAGGTCTTCAGTTTCTTGCAGAATGTTGTGCCTGTGGTGGCTGTTCTGATGTCCTAAAGGAAGGGGTTCCAGGTCAAAGCTGCTAGATAGGAGAATGAGCAGCCTCCTCCCCTGCTTCAGTGGGTGCGGGGAATGTGTGTGAGTGAAAGTGCAGCTAATGGGAGGTTGCAGGTTGGCTGGTGGAAGCGCAGACTGTGGTTGATGTAGGCAAGTCCATTCTAATGTATTGCTTTGTAGGTGAGCGTGAGTTTCTTCAACTGGCAGAATTTCTTTATGGGAATTCAGTGGGGTTTACTGATGTGAGGCGTGATGTGTGTGAGGTGGGGTATGTTGAAAACAAGCCTTGCTTTTCTGATGATTTGCAACTTGTGTGTGAGGTGGGTGGGTATTCCGTACTAGAGGGCGTTGCAGTAGTCTAACCGGCTCGCGATCAGGAACTTTTTCTGGTGTGCATGGGAGCCATTTGAAGATTGTTCTGAGCATGTAGAGAATGTTGAAAGAGGCAGATGTGCCGCCGTTGATTTGGGGAGTATGGATAGTTCGGAGTTCATGATGATGCCTAGGTTTCAGGGTCATTTGGGTTCGGTGTGGGTCCCTGTTCAGTGGACCACCAGGGCATGAGGTAGATGTTGAAGAGGGTGGGGCTGATGCATTATCCTTGTGGGACCCTGCAGATGACTTCTTTGGGTTCGGAGGTGAAAAGCAGTAGACTGATGCTTTGAGCACACCCATTGGAAGGCTAGACCTGGGATTCCAGCATCACGGAGCCTGTTGATGAGAGTGAGGTGTGAGACTGTGTTAAAAGCTGCAGAGAGGTCAAGCAGAATTAGGAATGCTGAGTGCCTTTTGTCCATGATGATAGCGATGTTGTCCGTTGCGGCAATGAGGGTTGTGCTGTGGTTGCTGTGAAATCCCAATTGTGAGTTGTCTAGGATATTTTGGTGTTCAATGAAGTGGGAAAGTTGGCTGTTGATGGCTTTATCCAGGAGTTTTTTGGGGAAGGGAAGCAGAGAGATGGGGCGATAGTTGCTGAGGACTTCAAAGTCTGTGGAAGGTTTCTTGAGGAGGAGGGCGACCTCTGGGTGTTTCCGGGCATCTTGGATTCGGGCTGTAGAGAATGATGTGTTGATGATGGACTCTTGTACTGGGCTTAGCGTGATGCTGCCAAGATTGAAGAGGCGGTACAGACATGGATCAGTGGGGGCACCTGAGAGGGTGGATGCCATGAGCAAGCACTGTGGTTTCTTTGGTCAGCTGGGACTAGTTGGAGAGGTTCGAAGCTCCTGTGGGGGAGGGCTTGAGTTTTCCCTCCTTGCCCCAGTCTCCACTTTGTCCGCAGGAACAAAAGGTATCCTGTTCACGTGTGTTGGTGCTACTTTCCTCACGAAGGCAACTTCACCTTTGATGCTCACCTTTTGGGCTAATACCTTGAGTGGCCAACCTGTGAGAGGAGATGACACCTCACTCTGTAGCAACTGCCTTTGTTCCTGTGCTTGGAAGTTATTCACACGTCTCCCCAGGTGGTCAGAAAGCTGTCTGTGTGCCAGGGCCTTTGTAAGGCCGCTGAGCTAGTTTGAGTACAGAGTGGAAACTTTCTAAAAGTTGTTTAATTTTAACTGTAGTATGAAATTCAACCTGGGCATCAGGTAAGATTTGATTCCACAATTACTTTGATACCTTACAAGAAACAAATAGGCAGCCCCATTAAGGAGTTAGCCAGGTTGGGGTGCCAACCAGTAAGCATGTGTTAGCCAATGGGGCTACTAACTTTATCCACAGCAAGAAGACAACTTGTAAGTGTTGCTGTTAAGAAATATTAAAAATATATGTCCTACGTAACAAAATACAGCTCCCTTCTATAGGACTCTATAGGTCTTCCTTAGGGGGGACTTATATATAATGCTAAGGGATAGGGTGGCTTTGCCATTAGTGTGAATGGCAAAGTCGAACTGGCAGTGAAATACTGGCAAAGTCGAACTGGCAGTGAAATACTGTCCTTCCAGTCTGCAGTGGCAGGCTGGGGACCATTTTGTACTGTGTCATGTACAAGGTGGCACAAACAGTGTTGCAGTCTTGAGTGGACACTCATCCTTACATGCCCTAGATACCCTGGGAACCATATACTAGGGACTTATAAGTAAGTCCTTGCCAATTGGGTGTATCCAATTCAAATATGATTTGAACAGGGTTAGAACACTATCATTCAGGTCTGGTTAGCAGGTCTCAATTCTCTCTCAGAGTACAAAAACAGCAGCATCAGTTCGCTTATGTGGGAGTGAACATGCAAACAGATGCATTTCCTTATAATCTTGATCTGCTAACTAACGTCTTAGAGAAAACTAGCCAGTCAGATGTCTCAGGCCACTTGTAATGCTGTTTGGTGACCGAACAAACCAGTCCCATTGCTCCACCATGTGGAACTCTGTCGCACTTCAACTTACACTCGAAGAAAATTTCAGGAATTTAGGAACGACGAAAAACATTTTATTGGTATAGGACTTGGCCCCACATATCATCTTCTGTCTGTGTGATATTTACTAACAGTTGTTTTTGCACTTCCAAATCAAATCATAGCAAATTAACTTTCATCCAACATTAAATTTCATCTCAAGATAAATGTAATCTTAGGAGCCAGAAATGGACATCACAGAGTGGGATATCCTCGTCAAAACAAACATGTGCACTTGCTGCTTTCGGCATAAAATGAATGCTAGCTCTATTAATTGGTCCTTCTGTGATATTACTGCATTTTTTCACCTCCCACAATGGCAGTTACGAAGTTACTTTAGGTTTCATTTCTCTATCAATGAACTGAAACTTTGCTTCCATATCTGTGGTATGTTAGTCCCATATTTCTCTCATTCTACATACTGGCGTTTTTCGAGGGAACCTTTTGCCCTGTCCTCTTAGCTTTCCTACTCACTTACCTGCCTTTATGAATAATAGTTTTGAATTCTTTCACTCTAGCCTAATTGATCAAATGTTTCTATGAACTCCTCCCTTCATTACTATTTTCTATACCGGTTCATATACCTGCTCAGTGCACATATTACACGCACTTCGACCTTTTTCCAACATTGCTAGCCACATTTGTATCCATACTCTTTCTCAAAAACAATACTCTCTTTAGAAAACCACAAGATGCTATCTCAACCAGCAGTCCCATTCTTCATAATACTACTGGGTTGACGTATAAACACAATCTGCTACAAGCACCACCATTCACTCACTTCAAGCACTAAAGCTGCTCCTCAAAATCCTGTCAACTTCTTGGGTCTCTATCCATTCGTACCCACTCACTAGTTTAAATGCACCACAGATAACTACTTGACTCCACACGCAAACACAATGTGTAAAAGCTTATTCTGTGTCTTAGATGTGTCAATTTTATTTGCCATCTAGACACTTAATTACATGAGAGGAAATATTGTTTACTGCAATAGGGGAAAGGGAAGCCCTTGTCCTGGCGTTGATTAAGAATGGAGCGCCCTTATTCTCATTCACATTGAACACAAGTGCCACAATCCTATGTTATTAAGTCTTCATCATGAGATACATAGCTTCTGCCATAGCTGTAGACCAAGACCTGTGGAAGCAACGGTCTGTGCAAAAAATACTCTACATAGTTATTTGAACAAACAAGTTGGGATGCATCAGACCGTAAAAAAAGAAGTGGCCTTGCCTGGACTGTAGCACACAGGAAAATCCATGACAATAAACACACAGAAACAGGCAAAAAATAATTTTAAAAGGCATTGGCAACACTAAAAGATCTATCCTTGAAATGCTGATGCATTGGTTACATTTTATTTACATGTTTTAATGCAAACATATGCCACAAAAATAAAAAGGATAAGAAAAAAGGCTGCCACATAAAAGTGGCCATTAATGTTTGCATTAAGAGCATTACATTTAAAACACATTCACTGATGTAGATGTTTTACGGTTTTTCTCAAAGAGTCAATTTTGCCATGCATTTACCATTACTATTTATGAAGGTGACAGGAAAAGATAATCATCCAAATAAGCACCCAATTTGCAGGCAGCTACAATGTCTCAATGTCCCTACAACACTTTATAACAGCAAGTTCAAAAGACAGACAGGAAAACAAAATAGCTGTCTACATATGGCATCTGAATTGCAAGGAAAATAAATAGCCGTTTTCACACATAATATACAAAACTAAAATTAAAAAGCACATTCTCATAGAAGAGAAAGGAACTATTTTAATTGGATATGAACAAAGTGCACAAGCTTTGTGCAGTCACTCAAAGAGAAGGGAGCCAATGGATAAAGCAGACTGATCCACTGCTCCAAGCTCTAGGCGGTGGTGGGTTGAAGCAATACGTGAATTCCCCTATAAACTTTCCTAGCAATGATAACGGAAAGTTTCAATTGTATTAAGGACACGGAGATGAGGATTATGCTGATCTATTTTATTTTCACTCCAGCAGACTTCAACAAAGACCAAAAAATACATTTCCCATGATTTTCAGGGGAAAAACAACAAAACCCTCCTATCAAGCCATTTTTCCTGATTTCTTCTCTTTCATTTCTGCAACAGATGACGATCCACAAAGAACTTCTAATCTCCTCTGTTAGCATCAGAACCTGAAGAACAATTGAGAGACATACTGAGAAAAGACCTCTTCAATGTGAAAAGCTAAACAACATCATGATAAATAATCAATAACTAAATATTCCATCTCATGTAGCCACAGTATCAGACCAAGGTAGTCCCAAACCAACTATTATGACCAGTAATGTGCAAATCAAAGAAAGTTACTTATAACATACAATGTTCTTGTTCCATAATTCAAGAAGGCTCTTGACTTGAATGTCATGCCCAGGGAGGGAAAGAATATCAGCAGAAATCTTGGGTGGGAATAATCTTGCCTCCATGTCCTTAATAGAATATAAACTTTTGTTACGATTCGTAGGAAATTTTAAATTCAATGTTGGGACCAGAGGTGAGGAATATGCTGGTTCAAAGCTTGTCTACCACAAGAGAGGCTATATTCAAAACCAGTTTAAAATAAAACTGCTTAAATCAATTTGCCACAGTTAGAATGTCTTCCAAACGAGCACCCACATTGAATGCTCTCATAAGATCGAATACCTTGGTTTTGGAGGTAAAGAGTGGCGAATGCCCCTCATCAACTTATGTACCCAAGGATGTGTCCGAACCTGGAAACCTTGAATCGAACATGACCTTCGGAGATAGCAGAGCCAAAGGTATTCACCGTCTTGTAGGCCATGCCTTGTGAGGCCAAGGAAGCCAAAAAATTGAATAATTGGACAATGCCGGACCCTAAGGTATCGCAAAGTGATTAAATACACCAACGCACCCATCGCATCCATGCTAAGGGGTCACACTTGGTAGTACGGTCTGTTGAGGTGGCAGCCAGCAGTCTTTCGGCTTCTCCAGAGCATCTTGGAATTCTCTATCTCTCTCAGTAATTCTCCATGCTATCAGAGGTAGGGAGTCTTGCAGGACTAGTGCGTGAGAGTTCCCCATCGGACCTCGAAGGAGATCTGGAGTATGGGGTAGACAGGTTGGAAAATTCTAAGAAAGTTCCAGGAGAAGTGAAAACCATAATTGCGGCCTCCAATAAGGCATTATTAGAACCAAACTGGCCTTCTGATGTCTCGCTTGAGGAGGAAAGGCATACCCTTTTCTTCCTCAACCAATCAAGTAGAAACACATCTGTCGCTGCTGCCAGGCGAGTCAGCTTCCAGCTGAAGAAACGTTCTACCTTATGATCCAGTTGGGACTCAAAAAGGTCCACTGTGAATGGGCCCCATTGTTTGTATCAGATTGTTGAATCCAACTGTCATAGGCTCATAACCGACCAATCCACGGAGCACCAATCAGCTACTGTGTTGGTACCCGCAGAAGTTATTCCGCTGTCATAGATGTATTACGAGGAAGGAAAAGTTCCCATAATTCCTTGGCTAGATCCACTAGCATCTTTGATCTGGGACCCCCAAAAATGATTAACATAGCATACCACCGACCTGTTGTCCATCTTTAAGACCACGCAGCAATTCACTTTGTTCTTAGTCCAGTATTTGTCTGCAAATGATCCTGCCATTAATTCCAGGCAGTTGATGAGGAGTCGCTGCTCTGCTGCAGGCCATTTTCCTCCTGTGGAAAAGTCCCAACATCAAGCCCCACAGCCTAGCTAGCTGGCATTGGACTCTATGACCATTTTGGGATTTGATCCAAAGATAACTGCCTTTCCAGGCTTCTATATGTGCGAACCACCATCTCATCTCTTCCCGAACCTCCTTCGTAAGCAGAATCTGATCGGAACACCGAAGGCCCTTGTGGAGGTGAAAGGACTTTAACCATTGCAGGGCCGTGTAATGAAGGAGGCCCGGAAAAATCGCCTGAATGGATGAAGAGAGTACATCTACCACTCGAACCACCTGACGTAGCTATGTCAGTGGGCGAGCGAGTGTACATCTCAACTCACTCAGAATCTTCTATATCTTCCTGGACGGAAGGCTGAGGGTTTGATCCCTGGAGTTGATGGCAAGCCCTAAAAACTTAGTTTATGTGGACGGGATCAAAAGAGATTTCCATCCATTTACTATGAAACCCAGACGTTCCTATATATGTGCTTTGAGTTGGGCTGGGCACTGCTTCATCAAGAGCAAGTCCTCCAAGTAGATATTCAGGTGGAGACCCCGGTCTCTGAGCGTCTTCATCCCAGGCTGGAGGAGACTGTTAAAACACCATGGGCAAAGAGAGCCTGAAAGGCTGGAACTTAAAAGTTTGATCCTGCCATTGAAATTGGAGGAACCTGCGATGAGGTGCAAATATGGGGTAAGGTATGCATCCTTGAGGTTGAGACGAACCATCCAGTCTCCTGATTGCCGCAGATCGCGCAAGAGATGAATACCCTCAATCCTTAAGTGGCGGTAGATCAACCATTGAACTCCCGAAGGTTTATTACCAGCTGATAACCTCTGTTTCTTTTTCCCACCAGAAATCTATTGCTTAAAAAGCCTTACGGGTGGAAAAAAGTTTGGATAATAGCCTCCTTGTGAAGCAGGTCTGCCACTTCTTGGTCTATAAGGATGCACTGGGTGTCCGAAACAATAGCAGCCTGTGCCGGCCAAGATAACACTGTAAAACTCGAGATGAAAACCCCGAACTGTCTGAAGAATCCATGCGTCTGCAGTTTCCTTTTCCAAGTTGCTGGACGCTAGCCTACCTTCCACCTCCAGTTGGGAAAGGGAGATCACACTCACCTGAATGGCCTCCGTGGGGGTAGGCCTCTGAATGAAGCACGGCATCTCTGTCCTCTTTTGGAGGGGAAAAAACTCTCCTTGCTGGAACTGGTCCTGCAAATAGACTGTGAAACCCAGACGTTCCTATATATGTGCTTTGAGTTGGGCTGGGCACTGCTTCATCAAGAGCAAGTCCTCCAAGTAGATATTCAGGTGGAGACCCCGGTCTCTGAGCGTCTCCATCCCAGGCTGGAGGAGACTGTTAAAACACCATGGGCAAAGAGAGCCTGAAAGGCTGGAACTTAAAAGTTTGATCCTGCCATTGAAATTGGAGGAACCTGCGATGAGGTGCAAATATGGGGTAAGGTATGCATCCTTGAGGTTGAGACGAACCATCCAGTCTCCTGATTGCAGCAGATCGCGCAAGAGATGAATACCCTCAATCCTTAAGTGGCGGTAGATCAACCATTGAACTCCCGAAGGTTTATTACCAGCTGATAACCTCTGTTTCTTTTTCCCACCAGAAATATATTGCTTAAAAAGCCTTACGGGTGGAAAAAAGTTTGGATAATAGCCTCCTTGTGAAGCAGGTCTGCCACTTCTTGGTCTATAAGGATGCACTGGGTGTCCGAAACAATAGCAGCCTGTGCCGGCCAAGATAACACTGTAAAACTCGAGATGAAAACCCCGAACTGTCTGACGAATCCATGCGTCTGCAGTTTCCTTTTCCAAGTTGCTGGA
Source organism: Pleurodeles waltl (assembly GCF_031143425.1). NCBI lineage: Eukaryota > Metazoa > Chordata > Amphibia > Caudata > Salamandridae > Pleurodeles > Pleurodeles waltl. The sequence continues at coordinate 223,545,545 of NC_090450.1, read as the reverse complement.
CGCTAGCCTACCTTCCACCTCCGGTTGGGAAAGGGAGATCACACTCACCTGAATGGCCTCCGTGGGGGTAGGCCTCTGAATGAAGCACGGCCTCTCTGTCCTCTTTTGGAGGGGAAAAAACTCTCCTTGCTGGAACTGGTCCTGCAAATGGGGCCCTCAAGCTGTTGGACCTCTGTAGGGGCCTTGTGAAAAGAAGTGGCCGGCTGAGTGCCCCCTGCCACAACCGACCCCAACAAAAATGTGGGGTTGAAAGATCTTTTTCATGGAAGCCTGAGCCTTGCCCAAGGAAGTGAAAGTGGAGACAAGCTTCCCCAATTCTCTTATGAACGGGTTGCCAAAACAACCCCTTGGGCCACTCTCGGTAAAATCCATATCTCCCAATTTTGAATATACCTTATTCAACAAGGAAAGCCTTCTCTCCGTTTATACTGCACAATTAGCGTTTCTCAAGAAGATTAGGTTTTGTTGTGCCCATCAGGATAGACATTTTGGATCTATTGGGGTTCCTGAGGCCTTCGCCTTCTCTGTTAGAGCCAAAATCTTAGATAAAGGGACTAGAGCATACAACAGTTTGTCCTGGCAGGAGCGCTAGGGCCTACCTATACTTTCTTTGGATCCTTAATCTATTTTGAGAGAAAGGTGGCCATTCTAGGATCAATCTCCGGAGTGAAGGCTACTTGGCTGCAAGGGAGGGACATGGGCACTCGGCTCGCAAACAAGCTCGTACTTCGTTATCCAGGGGCTTGCGGATGGGTTCCACCACCTATTGGGCAATCTTGGGGTGGGAGTCCACTCAGCCAACCTGAGGTGGATAAGGTCATTGGGGTCTAACATACCAGACGTGCTCTCAGGGTCACCAGTGGTAGCAGGTTTAGGGGACTGGCACTAGGGCCTGGAAGGGCCTGTCTCATCCATACAGTCACGAGGGAATCGCCATTGTCTCCATCAAGATGGGAGGTGGGATCCCCATCGTCTGTCAGTGGATCCAAGAGTGCCCCAGAACTATCATCCAGCCCAGATGGAGGTGGTCTAGACAGAATTGCCTTTTTAAATTCAAGGGGCTCAAAGGAGCGCAGGTCAATACCTGAATCAGCTTTGTGTTTGGGTGGGCATTGTACTTCAGAGTCCGATGGAGGCGGAGGAGCTGATGCATTACAAGCAATATGAAGCACGTGACCCTCTAAAGCCTTTATCGCTAAAGCCACAGCCTGATGGATAGAAACATCTTTTGCTTCACAGAATTATTCTTCTATTGGCAGTACAAAAATCGACTCCTCTTCCTCATACTCAGCCACTTTAAATACACTGCTCAAAGCCTGCAAGTTAGATATGAAATTAAAAATGAGAATGGGAAACCCTGGGGGGTCACTGAGATATGGGTGCCAAGCAAAGCCCAATGAATAAATCAGGTAAGCACTACGGGCCAGATGTAGCAAAAATCTGGATTGCGACTTGCAAATTGCGAGTCGCAATCCAGAATGTAGGATGGTGTCCCTGACACCATCTGCGACTCGCAAGGGGGTCGCAAAGGCCCACATCATTAATATTAATGAGGTGGGTCGCAATTTGTGACCCCCTTGCGAGTGGCGGCACTCACAGGGATGGTGGCCTGCTGGAGACAGCAGACCACCATGTCTGTGACTGTTTTTAAATAAAGAAGTTTTTTTTTTGCAATGCAGCGCATTTTCCTTAAAGGAAAATGAGATGCATTACAAAACAAAAAAATGAAACGTTTTCGTTTCATTTTTTCAGAACAGGCAGTGGTCCAAAAATGTTTTTCATGCCATTCACAAAGGGGAAGGGGTCCCATTGGGACCCCTTCCCTTTTGCGAATGGGTTACCACCAGTGTGACACTGGTGATAACTGCGCATGCTTTGCGACCGCGTTCTCGGTCAAAAAACCATTACAGCATCGCACTGCGACTCCCAATTAGGAAGGGGAACACCCCTTCCTAATTGCGACTCGCAGTCCCATTTTGCAAGTCGGTAACCAGGTTACCGACTTGCAAAACGGGGATTGGGCATCGCGATGTGCTTTTTGCATGTCGCAAACAGCGAAATTCGCTGTTTCCGACGTGCAAAAAGGTTGGTACATTTGGGCCCAAGTGCTTAAAGATTGCACTAAGGTGGTTAGCTAATCTTGTGCAGCAGGTGTTATTATTGGCCCCTATCCATCTGAAGGCTCTCAATGGTTAATTAACGCCAAGGCCCAAAGCGGCATCGAAGTATGCGCATCGCACTGGCAATAGAAACAAGCATTTGCAATGCAAAGGGTCTCACATTTCTTTGAGTTAGATCTATTAGCAGTTGTAAGCTCCCAACCGGACTTTTCTTGCCTCATTAAATGGAAAAAAACGATTGCACTGCGAAAAAAGAGAAAAGGTAGTCCACAAACCGGACGGAAAACTGCGAGCCTCGTATGTTTTCAGTACTTGGTCACTGCGCTCGAGGAGGGCTAACCACCAGAAAAGGCAAGACGTATGCATGGCTTCCACTAATAAAACCAAGCAGATTTGAAAAGGCAAGCCCACGAACCAATGAAAGACACTGGCGTGACATGGACAGGGCTCTGAGTCCTTTTCTAACTACTACAGCGTCTCTCAAGCGATACGCATGCTATGCAGGCTTGACCCTAAAAAACAGCCCACCTACAGGCCCGTGTTAAAATGGGCATCCCGCTCTGCCTTGAAGTACTGACCGTTTACACAGTCAGGCGTCTTACCACTGATGCAAACAAGGAAATTACAGACCCCATCAGGAGTTCTTGGCTTCCAGGGGTCCCGGGGAAGAAAGCTTTAGACATGCCTCCACGCTCCTGACAACTACCGTTAGAATTAACTTGTATATCGGGTGCGGTGGAGCAAGATGCGTGTAACGCATCTCCCAGAGAAAGGCTCTTTCAATCGAGCCGCGTGACTAACACAACTCATGCAGTCGTTGTAGACTGAAATCGACCAGCACGGCCATGAAAGGAGCTCTGAGGTGCGCTCCCGCACCCAAGCAACCTTCACAATAAACACACAATAATTAAAAGAATTAAGGCAAAAGCGCATGTAAGCACAAAATACAGGAAAGGGAATTAGGCACACTTATCTGTCCACTGGAGCAGAAAGGAAAGAGGAGGAGTCAGGAAGAAGAGCTGGATTGTAGTTTTTCCCCTGAGAATCATGGGCAATGTCGTTTTTGGTCTTTTGTTTGTTGATGTCCGCTGGAGTGAAAAAAAAAGGAAATATCAGCATAATCCTCACCTCCGGTCCTGACATAGAATTAAAGAGACAAATGGAAGAAGCCTACTGACCAAAAACTCCTCTAGTTATGTATATTAAGCATTGTTTTTTTTTTTTTTAGAGAACGGTTGTCTGGCGAGATGAGGTTGTCTCAAAGACCCTACTGAAAAAGAAAATCAGAAGATAAAGGAATGAAGGGCTCATGGTGATCGAGATAGTCCTTATATTGCTGTTCATCCAATATTGGCTTGGACTAGAGAGTGAGGTATGCAGTGCCAATGGTAATTTATTGCCAGGGCTACTTACGCCATCAAGATGGTGTCAATTGTGCGATTTCCTGGAAAAACTCGTAACGAATCATCAACAACACAGTAACATAACTATATCTGTACCAATAGGCCTTGCTACTGGGTGCAAGTCAGCACCTGCTCAACTTATAATTGTGCAAGGAGGTATGTCATATAAGGCTGGCTGAAAACAAATGGTTTCTGCTGAGGTGGCAATAACAACAGCCACAGAAAGGCAATAGTGAAAGTGTTCCTCCTTCTAACCTAAGATAAACTCTTAGCTTGTATCCAGGAAGCAGGCATCAAGAGTTGCACTCAATCAAAAAAATGCAGATCCAATCGACCAAAAAAAGAAGCTCTTCCATACTTTTAAGTATCTAATGTAACACAACTGTAAAGCATTTGCAAGCACTGTGTTACAAACTGCATCACAAATTTGCTAAGAAGAAATACTATAAAAAATATGCAAGACAAAATGATCAGAGCAAACGATTCCAAGAAGGGATATTTACTGAAAATATATCTTACCAGCTTGGAGAATAAACTGTAAACGTTTGTTGGATCTTAAAAATGTGAAACGCATGTACAACTACGCCGAAGGGTATTCCACTGATTTTGTATGCAAACTTTACTGAAGGACCAGGATTATTCATGTTCTAAAAAGTCAAAAGAGTATCGGAGGAACCTTTCGAAAAAAAGGACAATTGCCGAAATGTATGCTCTGCCTAAATCCCTAAAAACCTTATTTTGCAAAAATGTCACCAATATGGTATATTTTGAAGACTGTTGTGACATTACGTACTTATTTTAAAAGCCTTTGCATATGTATATAATTAAATGTATGGTATTTATAGCTAAGGACTTTCACATATTTTTATCTTTAGAGTATCAAGCAGGAAAGGAAGTGGGTCGAGTATCCAATTTATATAACTTAAATTCAGAATACTCATGATACAGGAAAAGTAGTAATGTGTAGCATTGAAATAAACAAACACAAACTGGTTCTGAGCGAAACTGATACATTAATATTCTAGTTTTTGTAGTACCCCTCAACTGTCAAGTATTCATTGCTCTCCAGAAGGACAGGCTATTCTGATCCTTCTAGGATGAATCCAGTGGAACAAAGCACCTAAACCATCTCTGGAGCTGCTGTCACTTTCTACAGGCTGGGGAAGAGGATCAGAAGAGCACAAAATCATAAAAATCACTTTGAACAACACTATTTTCCATGATGATGATAGAGTAAAAGGAATTTCATTCAAGAACCAGACAAGATCCATTGTCGTTCTAAATGACCTAGGATGAAGGGGGATGGTTATTTAGGTGAACAAGAATATGAATCAGCAGTAGATGGGCACATAATAAGTTTGTTGCGGCTCTGCTGAACTGTCAAGTTAGCTGCTAGTTAATAAGCTCACAAACATCACTGGAACAGTCAGTATTTCGTAATAAAATATGAAGCCTGCCATGGCATTCTGCCCACAATTTTCAAAAGTGTGGACGGTATCTCTGTGCACTTGGTGGGCAGGTGAGAGCCTTAGTTCTCCAGGGAGGAGTGTGGGACAGTTAAGACGAGTGCAGTGACTGAAGGTTAGAATTGTTCTGTGGGGATCACCAAGCTTTGGGCGTACATACCTTGTTCATTTACTAGCCCCACTTGCCCAGCAAACATAATACCACCAGTTGAACGCCCTATGTCCATTCTTGGGAGTTGTTACCTGGGACATCCAGTACAGCAATCATCTACTTCCATCCCCAGATTCCAGATGTGCCTGGCGGGGCTATCTGACTGTCTTCCTTTCTGGGACTCTCAGTTGCTGAGCATATAAAGCTCTGAAAGCTCCAGTTGCAGGTAGGGTCCTTTTGGATGTGGAATGGGCCAGTGGATAGATGAATGAGAGCTTGCACTGCTGCAAAAAAAAGCAAGGCCTCTAACTCTTTTCCCCACAACAGAGAAAATGTTGCCTAACAGCCAGAGCTACTGACTTTGGAACAGGGAAACAGGTTCGAAATCCAGTGCCAGCTCCACATCCTGAGATTCTGGGCAAATCACTTAATCTCCCCATACCAACAAAAAAAAAAGGTTTTACCTTGCGTAATGTAATCTAGTGCTCAACTAAAGCACTTTGATGCATTTGGGCTGTTTGTGCAATTTCAAATTGCAAAAATGATTTAAAAAGCTGTCACCAGAAGCAAAAGGACTGACACATGCCGCCAAGCAGGCTACGTCTTACTTAAGGATTTTGGTGTAGCTGATAAATGGTTGTTGAGTTAACTGTATAAGGAAACGTTCAATTATGTGAAAAATGATTACATTATTTTTGTATGTGCTTTCGATAAACCACTTTAATTGATAGTGATAAAAACATACATTTGAATAAAATATCAAAAGGAGCGCATCAGACCATGACATGGCCTGTAGGAGTCACAGGCTTTATTTTTTTTAAATAAAAGGGCACACACCTTCCTTCAAGGAGGAAGATTAACAGACGTCCAAGTAAATAAATATTATATTAACATGTACATTAGAATAATTAATAAAAATGTTGTCCTTTAAAAAAAATTGAGTCTAAAAATAATCAAAGTCACTTTTATGTCAATGCTTCTTGTCGTTTTCAGCTACTGCCTCTTTAATGCTGTGGACCACATAATCCAGGTTGCCATAGTTCAGGCACGAGATGTTAATTTGCCCATTGACGTACAGGTATATGCTCCTTTGCTGAATCAGAAATTCGACCTGTGAAGCTAAAGACATTTAGTATATGAAACGTCATACAGTTTTTCTTCAACACATTTAAAATATAAATCGTCCCTGTTAAGTAAAACACTAGTCAATAGGTAAGACACCATTCTTTGTCAAATCCAACTTTTAATATGGTAATTGCATTAAAAAATGCTTATTTGCTGGGGTTGCGTGGTACTATGAAGACAGTAATAAGCACAACTGAACATGGAGGGGTCAAATATTGTGTCCTATCTGTGAATTATTACTGACATACCAATTTGTTAGCTGAGCTGTGCCCCTATTTATGCCTATGTCTCGGCTGTGACAATACAATGGGGGTCATTCCGACCCTGGCGGTCCATGACCGCCAGGGCCGGGGACCGCGGAAGCACCGCCAACAGGCTGGCGGTGCTTCCTGGGCCATTCTGACCGCGGCGGTAAAGCCGCGGTCAGAAAAGGGCAACTGCCGGTATCCCGCCGGTTTACCCCTGGCCCAAGGAATCCTCCATGGCGGCGCTGCTTGCAGCACCGCCATGGGGATTCCGACCCCCTTCCCGCCATCCTGGTCCTTACCGCCAGGAACAGGATGGCGGGAACGGGTGTCGTGGGGCCCCCTCACAGGGCCCCATAATGATTTTCAGTGTCTGCAAAGCAGACACTGAAAATCGCGACGGGTGCCACTGCACCCGTCGCACCCCAGCAACTCCGCCGGCTCCATTCGGAGCCGGCTTCATCGTTGCTGGGTCTTTCCCGCTGGGCCGGCGGGCGGCCTTTTGGCGGTCGCCCGCCGGCCCAGCGGGAAAGCCAGAATGGCCGCCGCGGTCTTTTGACCGCGGTGCGGTCATTCGGCGGTAACCGCATGGCGGTTGGAATAGCCCTAGAGAAAGTTACCTAAGCGTAACACTAATTGTTTTATTTGTGTAGCTACTACACATTCAAATACTTAGAGAGTCACTGTGCCTTCAATATTAAAAGTCAGTGTGAATGTGTAATCTATAATTTAAATATATTCAAGACAGATGTCATAATTCCGCTGGAGAATGTAGATTCAAAATTGCATCCTATATTGTCACACAATAAAACTCCGAAAAATCAAAAACTTCCACTTGAAAAAGAAAAAAGTGAACTTTCAGAGAAATCTTAAATCATTTTTTAAGAATGTCATCTCAAATAGGTATATGAGATTAAATCATGAATCTATATTCATTACGGTGCAAATGAAGGCATTTTTGAAACATATACAAATATGTGTATACTTGAAAAGCGATAGCAAGAAAAATACAGGATTACTACACAGAAAATAGATTATTTTCATAGAAAATGAGTGCTGAAAATGAAGGCTAAATTAAAAGGGTTTAGATAGAGGCCCAGCAATCGTTTTATGAAACAACCTTGTTAACGCAGTAGTTTCTAGGAAAACAAGTATTGGCAAAGCCAAGAGGTATACCTTTTGCGAGAGATAGAGCTATTGGTGGTGTAAATGACAATGGCCCTCACTGTGATCCTCACCACCACTGGAACAGCGGTGAAGACTACCATATTACAACCGCAGCGGTATGGCCAGTGCCAAACCGCCGTGTCCCCGCCCGTCCAGCCACTTTACAGTGGCCCGCAGGGCTGGAGGTTTCCACCTGCAGCCCGGCGGGAATCGGATACCCGCTAAGGTTATTCTGACTCGGGACACTGCCAACATTTTCCTGGCGGTCTCATCACCACAAAATGGTGGCTGTAAGGTATACCGACAACAGGAACCTGTGTTCCTGTCAAACACCTCTGCACACATGCACCAACACACACACAATCACACACAGACTTACCCCCCCACTCACACATGCACTCACAACATTCGTCCCATAGACATGCATACATACCCATACACATCAAACACACACTCACCATCCCGCTGCCCCATCCCTTCAACTACATTCATACATGCACGCACTCACTCACCCCCCCTTACCCTTTACACATTCACCCATGCACAGACCCCTGCCCCCGTCCACATGCATACACACATGCATCACAATCACCACTTTTACACACAGACACACTTGCACGCACTCACAGACACTCCCCTTCCCTCCCCTCACATTCATGACACACATACAAACACTCACGCACACCCATTCACACACCCGCTGTCCATCTCCTCTTGCGGACGGCACTTACATCGTCTAACCAGGTGCTCCTCCTTTAGGGGAGGGGGCCGGCGCTCCCATTGACACGCCACCAGAAGACCGCCATACAGAATTACTGGTTGTAATTCTGTGTGCGGTCTTTTTCTGGTGTGGCGGTGCCGGCAGTGGAACTGCCTAAGTTTCACCGACTGCTGTGATGCATGCCCCCTGATATATGACCGCCGGCAGTGCGGATATCCGGTGGCAGTCATTATACGGCAGTTGGAAGTCTGCCAGACCTGGCGATCTTCCGGTGCCCGCCACTGCAGCGGCCTTGGCAAAAGACCACCACAGTCATAACGAGGGCCATTGCCTTTTACCTATGTATTGTGGAGTGAGTAGAGTGTGTATATGTGATGTGGAGGGGAATTATGTGGTGTGGGATTGTGAGTCATTGGCTTTAATTATGTGGAATGGTAATTGAGATTGAGAGCTGCTTTAGTGACAAATGACAGTGCACATCGTCATCGATGCACTTGCTCGTGCTTGGATGATAGATATCATTCTTAAATGCAGAATGGGACATCTGCTGTGCATCGTTTGCCGTCCTTTTCAGTTGCACTGCTTTAAAAGCATATACATTGTGCTTAGTTGCCAGGTGACCATCATGCTAAGCGTGATACCTTGGTAAGCCATTCCTGGATGTCTCCTTTGCAGCAATTTGCACTGCAGATCTTTTAGTTTCACTTGGTCGTTAAAGGCATGTTGTCTAAATGCTCTGCAATTAAAGCACTGGGGCTGAAATGTCTGGAGTGACAGGCGTGATCACACTACATGGGTACACTTGGCAGACATGAACTTTAATTTCTAGTTTTAGTGGCCTTTATGAAATGAAACTTTTAATTGAGCCACAATTAACCTTGGAGTGCAGACTCGCATAAGCTTTCCTGTTGGACCGCACAAAACGTGTACTGACAAATAGTAACCAAAGTCCGGCAGCATATTTTCTTCACAGTGCAGAACATCCATGCCCGTAATTCTCCGACTTTCCACGCTGTTTCCTGTGCTTGCATGTTCAGCAGCACAGTGGCAACTTGTCAAACATTCAGATAAAGTTTGTTTTTACGAACTTAAGCGTTAAGTGGGAATGAATGGGGCACACATACTATAGCACGCAGGTCTGGTGACACCAGACGACCGTCAGGATGTGAACTGCTCTGGTGACAGGAGAGTCCAGTGCAGCAGTATGGCAAAAGAAGGGCATTGATAATTCATGAGGAACTGCATGTCCCAGCCACAGTGCGCACGCACTTAACAGGGCCAGCAGGACAGCTTGGGTACTTGAAAAGGGTGTGGGGGACAGAAGCCCTCAGTAAAACCCTCAAACATTTCACCTCTTTCTTTCAATGCTGAGCAGATCTAACAAGATAAGAACATGATTTATAGCCCTGTTTACAAAAACAGACCTGGAGCTACTAAAAACATCTAGCGCTCACTTCAAATGGTCCTAGGGAAAGAGAAAAGTAGTCCTTAAACAGATTCCACATGGGACAAGTTGAAGGGTACAAGGACTGAGGTACAGCTCTGTGGGAGTGAATAACTGATGAAAAGGAGGGACAAATAGCAAAGATTAACCACTTGGAAAAAGGGATTTTTAAAGGACACTGAAACAATCAAATGAAAGGCATTAGGGTGGGCTATAAACCCACAAAGAAGTATATACAACAGATCTCGAAAGCTCGACCTAAAAATGAAATACTGAAGGACTAATATATAGATGACAAACAAATATTTTCATCTGAATACAACAATATGATTTCCAAGAACATTAGCAGTAGATTTTGCATTTTATAAAACTCCGACTTAAAAATTAAGGATTTAAAGATTATGCTCAATACTCCATAGACTATATATGGGATAAAATACTCATGCCATGCATTATAAGGATGTTGCAAGTCACAAAGGAGTTATGTGAGTCAAACAGAGGAACGGGGTTGAAGGTAGATTTCCTTTATAAGGTCAGAGAACACTGAGGTTACTTGCAATGTCCTCACAAGTTACGTTAGGTCGACTTTATTCCTTATAAAATATGCCACACCATCGCCCTCCTGCATACCGCTTAAATCTTTGGTGTATTGCTCTTTCATATGAAAGACAGCATGTGTGAAGACTTGAAGAATACAAGTGTAATCTGTAGAGTAAAATTAAACGCACCTAAAAGCAGTGAATATTTTTTTCCAGTTACGTATTAGCATCAGTTTAATACAAGTCAGATTTTTAAAATACTGTTTCTTTAAAATTAATGATGATGCTGTCATTTGCTCTCGACTATGTTTAGCTGTCATTTTAATCAATATAGATTTTTTCATTTATACTGTTATCCCCACATTCATTCTAATGAATTCCCTCTCATTACACTACACTTTCCATGGGCTTTTAACCTGAATATTATTTTGTGTGTTGTCTTTTTTGGTATCTTTTTCGTATCACTGTTGTCTCATATGAAGTTTGAGCCCATGTTAAAAAGGTACGGAATGGGTGCTGTATTATTTATATTAGTAGAATGCCCGTGTGTATGCAAACATAAAAGACAAGGTTGTGCTTGGCTTGCAACAGTAAAATATCAGCATCTCAAGTTGAACACAATACAGAAATCTTAGTACAATGTATGACTATGGGACATTACAAAAATATAGCACTGAAGGAGACATTGTTTACAATATATTATACAGAAATTTAGGGTGATGGTGTGTGGTGCATTTTAGTATAATTAAACAGAACACTTTATTATAAAATTGTATTGTTTTGCACCTCAAAGACATTAACGACAATACATTTTCTAAATAATTTCCCAACAAAATGTTTTATAGAATCTTCAGTATACTGCAACTGTGTTTCATATTCTGTTTAAAGGTCACAGAATTAAAACACTATTGCTTCAAGCACTTTAAGAATTTTTTATAGAATCATTTAATTCTTTCTTTCAATACCACTTCGTCAATATAAACAAAGCATAAGAAATGAGTCGCAGTAAAAAGTGATATACTCATTTCAAATGCCACCAATAATGATTATTTTGAGATCTAATATGGTTCCCAACATCTCAAACACAAACTCTCTCTCTCTCTCTCTCTCTCTCTCTCTCTCTCTCTCTCATACACACACATTTGATTTAGAAATTCATGGCACATAATTCATAACATTTGTGGTAAACATAATTCTAAACTGTATTGCAATTGTATGGTAATTACATTTGTATGGCGCTTACTACCTCTAATGAGGGTCTGAATCGCTTTATGGTGCGTAGGGAGCACCTACGTAGGCCGAAGTTACTGGTTAATTCAGTGGTTATTAGTCTTCATTATACATTTGTTGATTCTGAAGATAATCTTGTACTCTAACAAAATTGGGGAATGTCTTACATTTTCAAGTGGTGATGTATTACTTTTATAGGGAGTTAGGTATAATTCTTAGAGTTAATGAAAGTGGAAACGTGTAGTGAGGCAGTAAAGTGAAGGATATTAAATATTGTGAGATAACAAGGAGATGTTAAACGGAATGAGGCATTCTGATTAATGAAAGCAGAATGAGTAGATAGGATACACAGATTTGGTGTGGCAGGGATGGCAATTCCAAAAAAAGTTTATGCTTCATAGGGAGGGCTATTGTTATTTTACTGATATTTGTTAGCGTGTAAGATGGCAGGCATGTGCATGGGTAGAGTAAATGTAGAGGCACTAAGGTATGCAGAGGATGGCATGTAAGAAGAGTATCATTTTAATAGGAAGGCCGGAGAGAGACTAATCTCTAACTATAAACCAGGATTATTTTCATGCAGGTTTTTTGGAATGCTGAGGTAGAACGTAATCTGAAGAACTGACCATGCTGGAGCCCATGTCAACCACTTTCCACCCCGAAAGTGCCACTGACTTTCATTCTTCCTCTTCAATCGAGATCCTTCAGCAGTATACCTTTGGAGCAGTTAGTCATCCTTATTCTGGAATACCTTTACTGATCCCTGTTTAGGACAAAAAGGATAAACCTGGCTGTCCCGAACAGAAAAAAATTAAAATGAACACCTCACCTACTGTGTTGTTGCTTGGGGCCTGCGCGAATTCAGGGTAAATCAAGATTATTTGCAGAATGGGCTCCTTAATCGAGGATCAGGAGCAAGATCTAGTATCAGCTTGACTTCCTCGTGACGTCTTTTTCGAAAAAGAGTGGCAGTATGGGAGTCAAGTCCCACTTTGTCTTCTTATGTTTCCTCTTCGATTTTAAATTTGACTTACCGGATGACTTTAACTGTAAAGAAGACCCAGTCGCAGTTCAGCCTGAGCACGGGCATGGGCCTGTGCCCTTTGCAAACACACTGCTTTGCTTCACAATTCTGGATCACTTTTGGATGCAATATGATGCACTCATTGCACTACCTGGAGTGTCCCCAGACCCCAAGCACCTCCTGCTGGTCTTTTACCAACATTTGTTTTCTACAGTCACAACATGGTTTGAACTCTGTAGTTTTGCTGGGAACATCATTCCCTTGCACACTGGATTTCAAGATTGCAAAGTCATAGAATTCTGCCAAAAGCGGAAGCAGAGCGGGGTCATGGGTGTGGAATGAAAGAAACCTATGTTGGTGTGCAGGGGTGCATCTTATCTGATATGTCACTTCTGGGGTGGCACCACTTAGGGGCCCCCAGAAGCACTACTATGAAAGGCTTCTGGGTCCAGTCTGGCACCCAGGGAATGTTCTAAAGTGAGGAATCTGAAATTAGAAGTATCAATAAGGAAGGACATATTTTTGCCATGGTTCCTTTCATGTGTTTTGTTATGGTTTGTGAACTCTGTGAACTAGGCTCTCCTCCTAAAACATTGAGGCCCTCATTATGACATTGGCCGTAATAATCGCCTACCGCCACAACGACGGCCGCCAAAAGACCGTCGCAGCGGCTAACAGCCGTCAGCTGGATTATGACCATAAGTGGATTTCCGCCGGAAGGATGGTGGAAATCCGGCTGTGATCATGCCAGCGGACGGCTGTAAGGTGGCACTGCTGCCACCAGCAGCACCACGTCAGTAGACTGCCGCAGACCGTATCATGACCCAGAATACGGACTGGCAGTGTTCTGCTGGAGGATGCTGCTGCTGGCAGCAGCGCCCCGTCCCGTCTCCTGGCAGAGGACCCCCCCACAACAGGTAAGTCGGGGGCTCTGACAGGGGAGGTGAGGTGAGGTGGGGTGTGTGTGTGTGTGGGAGGGTGTGTGTATGTCTCTGCATGTGTGTATGCAGGTGTGTGACGTGTGTTGTCTGTGTGTGCGTGTATGGATGCGTGAGTGCGTGTAAGTTGTGTTGTGTGCATGCGTGTGTGCATGTATGTATGTCAGTGTGTGTGGATTTGTGTGTGAATGGATGTATGCATACGGGGATGTATGTGGGTATGAGTGTGTGTATGCGTGTGTACGCTGGTGAGTGAAGGTGCTTGTATGTCACGGGGGTCTGCAGAGGGAGAGGGGTTAGGTGGGGAACCTCTGGGGAAGACCCCCATCAGTGACAGGGAAGGAATTCCCTGGCACTGATGGTGCCTACCGCCATGGTTTTCGTGGTGGTAAGGATGCCACGAAAACCATGGCAGTTGGTGGGGTCATAATCCTGCGGCGGGCTAGTGACATCCGCTAGGCTGGAGAGTGAAGTTGGTCTCCACTGGCAGTCGTTACCACTGTGGCGGAATGTGTGGTACATTGGCGGTTTGACTTTAGCCGAACCTTCAATGTCATACTATGGGGAAATGTACCACCAGCCTGTTGGCAGTACTCTTCTCCATTTTACCGCCGTCCGCCGGGGTCATAATGACCACGAGTCTCAATTGGGTTCCCCTAATTTGCTTATTTAACATTTTAAATTCTAAACATAGGGGGTCATTACAACATTGGCGGTAAAAGCCGCTTACCGCCATGCAGAAGACTGCCAACACACTGCCGCGGCCGCGGAATTCCGCCACAGTCATTATGACCCACAGCTCGGAATCCTCCAAAATCCAGACACCCACACAAGTCCGCCACACCAAAGGTCAGTGATAAACTGGCGATAACAAAACCTCCACCGTCACGCCAACAGGAATACGCCCACACTATCACGACCCACGAATCCACGCGGCGGTCTTTCAACCGCGGTATTCCATTGGTCGTACACACAGCCGCGCTCAAAATACACACGCATTTACAAAACACTACCACATTGGACAATTACAAATACACACACCTGATACACATACACACATCCAATACAATATAAAACACACACCCATGTCACCCACAAACCCTTACGTCAACAATTGCGACTGAAGGCCAGAGAGAGACATCACCATCTACAAACTAGAATCCACAGGCACACAACACCATCACTCACACAACATCCAAGCCCCTCACACAACACACCTCTAAACATCACCCCACACATCACAACACACACCACCCCACACATCACCCACACCACCCCATGGCACTGCAAAGACACCCCAGGTTCTCTGAGGAGGAGCTCAGGGTCATGGTGGAGGAAATCATCCGGGTAGAACCACAGCTATTCGGATCACAGGTGCAGCACACCACCATAGCTAGGAAGATGGAGCTATGGCGAGGAATCGTGGACAGGGTCAACGCAGTGGGACAGCACCCAAGAACACGGGATGACATCAGGAAGAGGTGGAACGACCTACGGGGGAAGGTGCGTTCCGTGGTCTCAAGACACCACCTTGCGGTTCAGATGACTGGCGGCGGACCCCCACCTCCTCCCCCACAACTAACAACATGGGAGTAGCAGGTCTGGGCTATACTGCATCCTGAGGGCTTCGCAGGAGTAGCAGGAGGAATGGACTCTAGTAAGTCAAACCTTTAACTACTTCATCCCCCACCCCCATGCATGCTATCACATACCACCACCCTCGCCCTCACCCCCATCACTCCAACTCCTCACGTATGTCCCAATATCACAAACCACACATCCCAAACCCAAGCCCTGCATGTAACACCAAAGCATGGACACCCATCAGCAAAGCATGGCCACTGCACATACCCATACACCCCCCTAAACCCTTATCACACAAGGTCCTACACAGAAATGCAAGCACTGGGGTACAGGGTCACCCACCCATTGCACACCATGGCACACACAGATGCAATAATCATGCCTTTACACCCCTACCCAACGTCACCGGACAGGAGGGTCCAGATATGTCCACTCCACCCGCAGAAGAAGCCCACAGTGATGACAGCAGCTCTGTCCAACTGGATCTAGATGACCAGCCCGGCCCATCTGGGACCTCGGGACAGTCGGTTCCCCTCACACTGGCACAGGCCACTACAGAGCTTCCCCCCTCTGGAAACACCAGCACAGTACCCACCCAGCAGGCCCATACCTCTGTCCCCAGGACACATCAATCAGCAGTGTGTCTACCACTACAGGTAACCCAGGCTAACCCACCACCCCAACAACACCAGGGACCTGGGGGCAGTGGTAGAGGGCACACGGTTCAGGGGACAGAGGCCCAGGGAAACAGGGGAACTGGGAGGGCTGCTGTGAGACAGGGGGAGGACAGGCCCAGGGGACCCACTCTCCACGAGGCCCTCTCCAACATCATGGGAGCCTACCACCATTCCCATGAGACGATGGCAACAGTACTGGCCAAGTTTCAGTAGACCCAGCGGCTGCAGGAGGAACAGTATTTGGGGTTCAGGGAGGAACTCAAATCCATCAATTCCACCCTGTGCACCATTGTGGGGGTGCTGAAGGAACTCGTCAACACCAGGAGGGACACTGTGGCACAACAAGGGGCCCCTGACACTAGCCTGGACGACAAACTGCCCACCACCTCTGCCGGCGCTAGTGGACAGGAAGCACTGCCACAGGACCACCACACCAGCACCCCACCGCCTGCAGATGGAGAACCACCCCGCAAGCGGTCCTTGAGATCCAGGACAAAGACAGAGAACAATGCCAAGACCCCCGCCAAGAAATGAGACCACCCTGATTGTCATCCTTCTGTCCCACTTTGTCACCCTGTCAATACTTAAACTGCCCCAGCTCCACTTCCTATGCTCCTTTGGACAATGCACCTTTGAGACTAATAGACTGGACTCTGCCATGGACATTCCTCCACCATCACCCCTGACCATTTTACAACCCCCTCCACTATTTAGCACTTAAATAAACACCCTTAAATCACAAAACAATCTGGAGTCAGTCTGTGCTTTCACAATTGTGTATTTGCAATATCTGAGGGAAATAGCAATGTCCATTCTATTGTCAACACACCTATGTCACACAGCTGTAGTCCATGCGGAAACAAAGCAGATGTCACACAGTGGGTCCCACATCTGTGAAATAAAAAGGGAAAGTGACAACTCAGTGACAATACACTGGGTGAAAATGACAGACAGATGAGAGGTAGTAGAATTAAATCAGATGTAGCAGCCAGTGTTCTCTTCTTACCTGTGTGTCACTGGAAGTATTGCAGGATCACCGTGTTCCTGTTGTCTATGTCCTCTTCTTCTGCTTCCTCATCTTCACTGTCCACAGGCTCCACAGCTGCCACAACACCTCCATCTGGACCATCCTCATGCAGAAAAGGCACTTTCGTCGCAAAGCCTAGTTGTGAAGCAACCAGCAGGCCACGATGATCTGGCACACCTTCTTTGGTGAGTAGAATAGGGAACCACCTGTCATATGGAGGCACCTGAACCTGGCCGCTCTATAATCCTTCTAGTTCGCCCATGGGCCTCATTGTAGCGTTCCTCTGCCCTTGTCCTGGGATTTCTCACTGGGGTCAGTAGCCATGACAGGTTGGGGTAACCAGAGCCACCTGCAAATGTCGAGAAACAACAGTTAGACACACACTAACTCATAGGGACATCCCCAGACACCTAGTCACACTGTATTGGGTCCATGTCCTCACCTAATAGCCACACACAGTGCCTCTGGAGTTGCCCCATCACATAAGGGATGCTGCTATTCAGTAGAATATAAGCGTCATGCACTGAGCCAGGAAATTTGGCATTCACATGGGAGATGTACTGTTCTGCCAAACACACCATCTGCACATTCATCGAATGGTAACTCTTCCGGTTTCTGTACACCTGTTCAATCCTGCGTGGGGGGACCAAGGCCACATGTGTCCCATCAATGGCACCTATGATGTTGGGGATATGTCCCTGGGCATAGAAATCACCTTTCACTGTAGGCAAATCCTCCACCTGAGGGAAAACGATGTAGCTCCGCATGTGTTTCAGCAGGGCAGACAACACTCTGGACAACACATTGGAAAACATAGGCTGGAACATCCCTGATGCTATGCCCACTGTAGTTTGAAAAGACCCACTTGCTAGGAAATGGAGTACTGACAGCACCTGCACTTGAGGGGGGATTCCTGTGGGATGGCGGATAGCTGACATCATGTCTGGCTCCAACTGGGCACACAGTTCCAGGATTGTGGTACGATCAAGTCTATAGGTGATGATCACATGTTGCTCCTCCATTGTCGACAGGTCCACCAGCGGTCTGTACACCGGAGGATGCCGCCATCTCCTCACATTCCCCAGCGGACGGTGCCTATGGAGGAGAACAACGAGCAGAGTGCCAACCAACTCTGAGGTGCGTAAACACAGCTTAATTGGAAAATATTAGCAAATCGACATATGCCTGTATTAGTGTTTAAGCAAGGCCTAGATATGTGTGACGCAGTCCAAAATAATGCCATGTGGCCCCCTGAAATGGCGGCTGCCTGACCTGTAAAGTGGGACAAGGGGATATGAGGTAACGGTGCTGGCGTTGTACACCGTCGCGGTAAGCGGTCGAAGACCGCGGCACAATCCTGCATTGGTTAACATTGGACCCTATGGGTCCCAGGAGCCAATGACGATGTACGCCGGCGGTGACAGTACGCACCGCTGCGGACGTGACCTCCATTTTCTCTCTGTTCAATCACTTGATGCCTGATCTTCGACAATAGAGGACCTACACGGCAAGTGCTGCTGTGACCTCAGTCTGGAAGAGACAATGGCTCGTGTGTCTGGGGAAAGGGCCCTTGCCTTCAGCATGGAGGAGTTGGAGAAACTAGTGGATGGGGTCCTCCGCCAATACACGCTACTCTACGGTCCTCCAGACAAACAGGTAAGTACACTGTGAGCATGCTGTATGGGCAATACCTGTGTGGATGAAAGGTGGGGGGGTGAGAATGAGGCGTGCATGAAACAACGGTGAGTGCATTAGCGTCATGGCAAGGGTAGGGATGCGGGCCAATGACTGTGACGTGCAGACGGTTATATCTTCTCCGTTTCCCCTGTACCATTCCTGTAGGTCAGCGCCTGCCAGAAGAAGGACATTTGGCGTGCCATCGCCAAGGAAGTCCGGACCCTGGGGGTCTACCACAGACAGAGCACCCACTGCCGGAAAAGATGGGAGGACATTCGTCGCTGGAGCAAGAAGACGGCGGAGGCCCAGGTGGGGATGGCCTCCCAACGTGGGAGGGGTGCCCGTCGCACCATGACCCCCCTGATGTTCAGGATCCTGGCGGTGGCGTACCCGGAGTTGGATGGGCGCTTGAGGGTGTCACAGCAGCCACAAGGGGGTGAGTACACTCTCATTCTGCTGATTCAGCGCGCATTGGAGGTGTCTGGGTGGGAGAGGTGGGCTGTGGGTTCCCCTAGGCCAGAGCGAGTTTAGTAGGCAAGGCCCCTTCTTAAGGCAGGCCCTGTGGCACTTAACCCCACCTGTGTACAGTGGCAACTACACCTAGTCAGGCTCCTGTGACATCCATGTGTGCAGCAATCGGGCATAGCCTTGTAGCCCATGTCCCTGGGATTGACTAGGGAACTCCAAGTGCACAGCGTAGTGCAGGGGGCTTCTGTGTCTGTAGTGTCCGCCAACGGTAGCGGTATTGCATGCACTAAACATGTCTTTCTTCTGCCTCCCCCCCCCTTTTTGTGGTCTCCCTGTTCTTGTGTGCATTAGCATCATCAGGTGGAGGAGCAGTGGCGCTGGAGCAGGAGGGGGCTGCATCCCACATGGCCCTGGAGGGCGACACAACGGAGTCTGAATTCACCAGTGGGACAGAGGGCGAGGGGAGCTCCACTGCGGGGACAGGAGCTGAGACCAGCGATACGGACTCCTCCTCTGATGGGAACTCCCTTGCAGTGGCGGGCCCATCTGTGCCTCCCGCATCTACAGGTACACCTGCCACCCCGCCCTACCAGCACCGCCCTCCCAGCAGCCCCTCAGCGTGTGTCCCGTGCCCGCTCACCCAGGAGGGTGGGCATCTCCTTCGCCCCAGGCACCTCAGCCCCTGCCCCTGTCATCCCTGCTGCCCTCACTGAGGAGGCCATTGACCTCCTCAGGTCCCTCACTGTTGGGCAGTCTACCATTCTGAATGCCATCCAGGGTGTAGAGAGGCAGTTGCATCAAACCAATGCATACTTGGAGGGCATTCATTCTGGTCAGGCAGCCCATCAGCGAGCTTTTCAGACTCTGGCCTCAGCACTGATGGCAGCCATTGTCCCTGTCTCTAGCCTCCGCCCTCCAACTTCCTCCACCCAGACCCAAACCCCTATACCTCAGCCTATCCCAAGCACACCATCAGACCATCATGCACACACCTCAACACACAAGGGAAGCTCTGGCAAACATAAGTACCACACATCCCACAGGCACTCACGCAAGCATCATACACATGCAGACACACCAACATCCACTGCCTCCACTGTGTCCCCCTCCTCCACGTCTCCCTCCTCCCTCCCTGTCTCGTCTCCACTCACACCTGCATGCACTACATCCTCAGCCACTACGTCCATCACCAGCACACCCACCACCATACCCCGCTCACGTGCATTCACCACCCCCACTACCATTCACACATCCCCTGTGTCCTCTCCCGGTTTGTCTGTGAGCCCTCCTCTCAAATTACACAAATGCAGCCACACACCCACCCAACAGCCATCCACCTCACAATAGCATCCAGCCCATACACCTTCACCCAAAGTCAGCAAACATACACCTCCTATAACCAATACCTCTTCCTCCACTCCCAAACCCCCTCCATCT
The DNA here is from genome assembly GCF_031143425.1 of Pleurodeles waltl. Taxonomy (NCBI): domain Eukaryota; kingdom Metazoa; phylum Chordata; class Amphibia; order Caudata; family Salamandridae; genus Pleurodeles; species Pleurodeles waltl. Next base: position 223,525,102 of record NC_090450.1, on the reverse strand, counting down.
ACCCGTCCCAGTGTGTCCAAAAAACTTCTCCTGTCCAACCTTGACCTCTTCACCTCACCTCCCCTACCCCTTCAGTCTCCTAGGGCCCGCCTCTCCGGGTCCCAACCCAGCACCTCAGCCACAACATCTGCGGAACCAGTGGTGCCAGTAGTAACCGGCTTCTGGAGTGCGCCAGGCAGCAGGGCAGCCAGTGTGGCAAGGAGCCATGACATGGACAGTCCCCCACCTGTAAAGCACAAAAAGTTGGCCAGTGCCCGGCTGGAGAGAGGAAAGAAATCAGCCACCAAAGCCGCTCCCAGGGGTACAGTTGGGAGTGTGGAGACAGCTGCGCCACCATCCAAGGTGAGGAAGGGGCACAGTAAAACTGGCAAGTCTGGGAAAATCTGCACGTCGGACAAGACAACCCCCAGCACCGCTGCCCAGGACACCGCCGTCACCAGCACCGCTGCCCAGGACACCGCCGTCACTAGCACCGCTGCCCAGGACACCGCCGCCACCAGCACCGCAGACAAATGAGCACCAAAGATTCCGGCGCTATTGAGGCCGCCACGAGCTGGATGAAGCACTCTGAGCACAATGCCCCCTCCAGAACCAGTGGAGAAAGACATCCACTACCTCAGTCCTTGGCAGGATGAAGCACTCTGTGTACAATGCCCCCTCCAGAACCAGTGGAGAAAGACATCCACTACCTCAGTCCTTGCCAGAATGAAGCACTCTGGGCACAAAGCCCCCCCCAGAACCAGTGGAGAAAGACATCCACTACCTCAGTCCTTGGCAGGATGAAGCACTCTGGGCACAAAGCCCCCTCCAGAACCAGTGGAAAAAAACATCCACTACCTCAGTCCTTGGCAGGATGAAGCACTCTGGGCACAATGCCCCCTCCAGACCCAGTGGAGAAAGACATCCACTACCTCAGTCCTTGGCAGGATGAAGCACTCTGGGCACAATGCCTCCTCCAGAAACCAGTGGAGAATGTTATCCACTCGAGAGACTGTGGCTTTGCAGTCCCCAGGATTGAACAGTGGGCAGACCACCCACTGTAGAGACTTGAGAGACTGTGGCTTTGCACTCCCCAGGATTTAACAGTGGGCAAACCACCCACTGTAGAGACTTGAGAGACTGTGGCTTTGCACTCCCCAGGATTGAACAGTGGGCAAACCACCCACTGTAGAGACGAGAGACTGTGGCTTTACACTCCCCAGGATTGAACAGTGGGAAAACCACCCACTGTAGAGACTTGAGAGACTGTGGCTTTGCACTCCCCAGGATTGAACAGTGGGCAAACTACCCACTGTAGAGACTTGAGAGACTGTGGCTTTGCACTCCCCAGGATTGAACAGTGGGCATGGAGCCCCCTCGTGGAGCTGGCCTCGTGCAGTCATCCGGCTGAGGTGCCCCCCCTTCCCTTCCCCCTGAGGTGCCTGTTTTATTTCTATCTGATGCCCCAGCAGTGTTCTCTCCGTCTTGTTCGGGTATTGAGTGTGGGCCTCGCCCATGCCTTTTGGGCCCAGTGATCCACGGACTATGATAGTGGAATACCCTGGACTTGTATTCTTGGTGTATATATTTGTTTATAGTGTAAATATATATATATATATATATGTATATATTTTGGATTACTGTCTTTGGATATATTACAATCATTCAACTCATTTCCTTTTGTCCCTGAATTCTTCTGGGGGGGGGGTGTAACTGTAATGTATCATGATGTATTAGTGTGTGTGTTGTCGTGGTTGAGGGTGAGGGTGGGGGTGGGCGTGTTGCGTGTGTGTGTCACTGTTTTTTCCCTCCCCTGTGTCGTAGGTGCAGTACTCACCGCGGTCTTTGCCGCCGGCGTTCGTGCTCCTGGCAGAGGAGCAGGAAGATAAAGGCTGGTAGAATCTGAAGTTCCAGTTCCATGGCGTCCTGGTTCCCTGTGGAATGTGTAGAGGTGAGCGTTTCCCCTTCCAAGTCCTGTTTCCGCCGTGTTTTTGTTCGTGGTGAATCCGCCCCGGAAAAGGTGGCGGATTGGCCTGTTGTAATTCTGTGGGCGGTACATTGTCCTCCGCCTGTCTGTTGGCGGTTACCGCTGCGGTGTTTGTTTGTACTGCCTTGGCGGTCGGAGTATTAAAGTGGCTGTCTATGTTGGTGATTTAAGTCACGGTCGTAATTCCATTTTTTTTCTGCTGGCCTGTTGGCGGTTTTACCGCCGCTTTAACACCATCCGCAAGGGTTGTAATGACCACCATAGTTTATCCATGTATGTACAAATACAGTGAAGTCAAGTCTAAGACTGAGGGGAAGAGAAGGTTAACTTAAAAAATGTAGATTTAGAAATAAAGTCATACCCTAGCATAATAATCACCTTTCCAGTAGAATTTGGTTCATGTGGTTAGAGTGGTATCAAGCAACACTTGTGGCTAGAATTGCTCAGTGGCCACGGTGCCCATATGCCCTAGAAAGCAAGAATGATAGACATAGAAGGGAACGTGAAGAAGAAGCAGAGGGTCTTCAAAGGTGAGTGACAAATTATGGGCCATAGTAGCGGACATGCATTCCTGAGTGTTGAACTGAATTCCCAGACTTGGTGATGAAGGGATGTGGCTGGCTTTTTTCCTTAATTCTTTGTTTAACCTTCAATAATCTATAAGGAAACCATAGCACCGGAGTCCTCACATGTGCTGCAAGAAAGCATCAAAGCAGTAAGCTCAGAAACAAAGTATAAAAAGGAAAAACACTCATATAAGCTTAACACACAGAGAAATTAATCTGTGAAACAATGCACTGCCCCCTCAAGGATCCATCAGTTTCCATACCCCAGCATGCCTTGTACTGGCAGTTGCATCACAGTTTCAGTTCTATATTAGAAAACACAATGCAGAGAAGCAAGGAAAGAAAGAAGAGGAAGGAGGATTGTTTATGACTTTAGTGTAGATACCTATAATGCAGAACTACGATTACAAGTAAGTATCATCTCCTTCTGCATTGTAGGAGCTTCACAGATAGTCATAAACATAGAAGACAATAGCAACATTCTGGTAAAGGAACCGTGGTCTCCATGCTCAAACTGTGATACAACCAAAAAAGGGATGCAACTTAGAAAACAATACATCACTGAAAGAGATCCATTTGACCAAATACTGTATCTGTTCTGGGGTCTGACTGTAGACGAAAATGTTTGGTGAAGGTGAGAAAAGACTTCCAAGGAACTGCTCTGCCCATGCCTAACACTGGAACATTTCTTTAACAGTATGCTGTAGCCACAGAATCCAAATAAGGAGCTGGCTTGGGCTATACCGGGTAGATGTTTATTAGTTGATTGAGCCACAAGGAAATATACAAGACAATCAAACTAGAAACGGCAAATCAAACTCACAGTTGTCTACAATTTATAAAAAGTTGGTTACATTCCTTAAGATCTTTTCTTCTGTCTATCTAAAATCTGTATGCTTTCCTACCAAATAGGACTCTACAGACCTTTCTGCATGAGAAAAGGCCTTGCTGAAGAACAATGGTAAAGAAATTACATGATTGATGTGGAGATAATATACTACTTTTGGTAGAAAAGATAACGTATTCTCATAACATGCTCCTCTCTATGGAAAACCATATAAGGCTCAACTGCAGAGTCTGAAGCACATTTACTCCGCAAGCTGAAGAAATGGCTGCTATAAAGCAACTTTCTAGGTGAGGTGCTGCAATGAGCCTTTTGTTTCGGCTCAACAGGAAGAGCCATCAATTTAGTTAAAACCAAATTGAGTTCTCATAGAGGGGAAGGCTGATTTTTAGGAGGATACGTTTTCTTTAATCACTCCAAAAAAGTAATTTATGACCATGGCTGTAAAAACGGTATTTGAATCTGCTGTTTCCTTAAATAGCCACTAGAAAACTTTATAGAAGCAACCTGTAGATACGTTTGTGCTAGATGAAGAAGGCATTCCACAATCTGGAGCACCAATTGGTCAGATGTGATGCTCCTCCATCTGGGAGGTGAAGTGTGATGCAACTTCTTCACTGGGCGATCATTCACTGCTGAGTGCGGCAAAGCCATTTTGAGGCTGCTGCTGAAGGCGAAGCTCGGGTTTGAGTAGATTGTTGCCCATAAGAGCGTGGATGAAATGACATAGAAGACTCCACAATGAAATGACATAGAAAACTTCTTTGTCTGGAGTAGTCTCTATTGGCATCCATTCCTGAAGCCTCGAAATGGGCTAAATTGCTGGAGGAAATGGTGCACCAGCAGAGTGAGCTCAAGACAGCATGCCATTGCTTTTCTATCCTTAAAATGCTCTCTGGCTGTTTCTGAACAGACATGTCCCATGAAATGGCATATGCATCAGTGAATGCTGGGCATCACTGGAGAATCTGGTGGAAAGGATCCAAGCATGGTGCCTAAGAACCACACTGGTCGTGGCCAGGCCCAATTTAATGGAGTATCTTGCAGAATCTTGTCCATTTTGAATAAGGTGGTCGTGGTTTGGCCTTACATCATCTGGGACTTTGGGCAAGATAAAGCAGGGGTGTATATTCCCAGGAGGCAAAAAGCATTTATGGACCTGAGTGCAAAGCTGGCTGAGGAGAACATCCTACTGGTGAATGTCTCCATGTGTTTAAACTATACCAGGTGGTCAGAAACACACTGGGGTTCAGGCGGCTGATGGAGGCCTCTACCACCAGGGTGTTGAAGGAGGAAGGCAGGGTCCTCTAAAGAAGGCTTGTGCTGCCTTGTGATTTGCCTGTTGACTGGTGAGCAAGATTCTGGTTTGGCCAAGGAGTTGAAAAGTTTATCTGTAAGGGCCTCACTGAATGGCACTAGAGGCTTCTGGTTAGTTTGTCAAGGATGAAACACTTCTGTCAACACACAAGTCTTTACTTCAGTGGTGGGTAGTGTGAGGTCAAAGTCTTCAGCAACCCTCCTTATCACTATAGCAAAGGAAGCAGACTTTTCTGTGGCTACATTTGGAAGAGAGAGCGGAGGCCACTGTCAAGAGAGGTATCCAGTGTACTGGCATCCTTGTAGTCCAGAAATAAAATTTCCTCATCATAAACAATATTGGAATCATCATTGCCTCTAGTCTTCAATGAATGATTCGGTGACTTTACGCCAAGTGCCACAGTTGGCCTCCGGGGCAGAACCGCTGGGAGTAGTCCTGGCTGTAGGCCACCTTGGATCCCTTGGGGCCCGAAGACTCACCAGAGGTGTCTAGTTGGGTATCAAAAATTTAGACCATAGCTACTTTAAAGCCTTGAAGCTATTGCATTATTTCCCAGTGGTCCAGAAAATCAGAACGAAAAGGCATGATGGTCAGAATTGGTATCACGGCTGGGGACTGATTTTGCCAAACTAAAGAAAAGAGGAGGAGGCTCTGATATGGATTGGGAGGTCGTTCCAAGCATTAGGAGTGATGTAAGAGAATGCCTGTCCTCCTGATCTGGTTCTGTGTGTGTATGGGATTTGTGCAATTCGGACACCCACAGTAGGAAGTGTCTGGGTGGTTAGAGGAAGTTAATGCAACTGTTCAGGTACGTGGGCCTGAGATGTGAGTGTTGTTGCTGAATATTTTGTTGGGTATGTCTTGAGACACAAGGGGGGTCATTCTGACCTCGGCGGCAAAAGGCCCTTACCACCGGTCAGAAGTCCGCCATTCTACCGCCGCGGCCACGGTAAACTGCCACGATCATTCTGACCTCCAACTGGCAAACCGCCAAAAACCCGACATCCACGGAAGGCCGCCTCATCAGCGGGCAGCGATAAACTGGAGATGACCAAACCTCCACCGTCACGCCAACATAAACACGCCCATGCCATTCTGACCCACGAATCCACGCGGCGGTCTTTTAACCGCCGTATTCTATTGGTGGTACACACCGCCGCGGTCAAAATACACAGACATATACAAAACACAGCCACATTGGACAATTTGAAATACACACACCTGATACACATACACACACCACTCCCACACACCCAATCCAATATAAAACACACACCCACATCACCCACAAACCCTTACGACCACAAATATCTGAGAGAAGGCGCAATACACTGAGAGAGAGCACAGGGAACGCAAAGAACAACACACACAGGAACCCAACATCATCACCCACACCACATCTACGCACACATCACCACGCACATAACCACAAACACCACCCCACACCTCATCCACACCACCCCATGGCACCCCAAAGACACCCCAGGTTCTCGGACCAAGAACTCAGGGTCATGGTGGAGGAAATAATTAGGGTAGAGCCCCAGCTCTTCGGCACACAGGTGCAACACACCACAATAGCCAGGAAGGCAGAGCTATGGCAAAGGATCGTAGTCAAGGGTCAACGCTGTGGGACAGCATCCCAGAAATCGGGAAGACATCCGAAAGCAATGGAACGACCTACGGGGGAAGGTGCGCTCGATGGTGTCAAGGCACAACATCGCTGTGCAGAAGACTGGCGGCGGACCCCCACCCACTCCACCCCAATTCACAGCATGGGAGCAAGAGGTAGTAAACATCCTGCATCCTGATGGCCTCGCTGGAGTATCCGGAGGAATGGACTCTGGTAAGTCGATTCTCAACTACTTCCCCCCCCCCCCCCCAGCATGCCAAACCACACCCCCACCCTCACCCCCAATCTCAACCCCCCAGCACACATCCTCCCTGCCAATGTCTCACCAGCACAACCCACCCTAAACAACACCAACCCCTGAATGCCAACCCAAACCATAGACAGCCATCACCTATGCATGACCACTACACATACCCATCCACCCCCCCCAACCACCCTCACAACACCTCCCACAAGGGAATGCCAGCACTGGTGGACAAGGGCACTTACAAAATGCACGCCATGGCACACACATAAGCAATAACCATACTCTTTTACCCCTGCAGGGCCCGAACGCCAACACACCGCCACGGAGGGTCCAGATTTGTCCATCCCACCCCCAGAACGGGCCCCCAGTGAGGACAGCAGCTCTGTCGACCTACAACCTGATGACCAGCCCGGACCATCGGGGACCTCTGGACAGTCGGTTCCCCACACACAGATACAGGCCACAGCAGACCCAACCCCCTCTGGGAATATCAGCACAGCCCCGACCCAGCGGGCCCATGCCTCTGTCTCTAGGACGCGTCAATCAGCGGTGTGTCCGCCACTACAGGGCACCCAGGCTGACCCAACACCCCAACAACAACAGGGACCTGGGGGCAGTGGTAGTGGGCACACCGTCCAGGGGACAGAGGCCCGGGGAAACTGGGCAACTGGGAGGGCTGCAGTGCGACGGGGGGGGAGGACAGGCCCAGGGAACCCACTCTCCAAGAGGCCCTCACCACCATCATGGGAGCATACCACCACTCCCAGGAGATGATGGCGACGGTACTGCCCAGGTTCACGGAGATCCAGGCACAGCAGGAGGAACAGTACATGGGGTTCAGCAATGAACTCAGGAACATCGCTACCGCTATGGGGACCATAGTCCAGGCCCTCAACCGGATAGAAAACACATTGCGGGACCATGTGGCACCCCAAAGGGCCCCTGTCACTAGCCAGGACCAGGAACAGCCTACCACCTCCGCCAGCGCTAGTGGACAGGAGGCCCCACCACAACGACAGGCCACCAGAACCCCACCTCCTGCTGAAGAACAACCACCCCGCAAGCGGAACCTGAGATCTCACAGGAAGACAGAGTAGGATGCCAAGACCGCTGCCAGCATAAGATCCCCCCTGATGTCATCCCACTGTCCCACATTGTCACTCTGTCCAACCTTAAACAGCCCCTGCTCCATCCTTCCACAGGCATATGGACAATGCACCTGTGAAACTGAGAACTGGACTCTGCCATGGACATTACTCCACCCCCACCCATCACCGTTTTAATATCATGTACCAATATCTAGCACTATAAATAAATCACTCATTGCACTGAAATCATTCAGGAGTCAGCCTGTATTTTTTACAAATGTATTACACATTACTGTTCAATAATGTTCAGCCAATTTGTGATGACAACATACCGATGTCAATAAGCTTTAGTCCATGGGCTAACCAAGCAGAAGTCACGCAGTGGGTCATACAGCACTGAAAAGGGAAGGGAACATCAAAAATCAGTTAAAAAGAACTGTGGGGAAATACACAAAGTAGAGATGCAGGAGGCTTTAAGTAAATGTTAAATGGCGTGGGTGATTCTTACCTGTGTGCTACTGAAAATACTGTAGGATAACTGTGTCCCTGTTGTCTGTGTCGTCCCCGTCGTCTTCCTCCTCTTCACTCTCCACAGGATCCACAGCTGCTACAACAGCACCATCTGGAGCATCCTCCTGCAGGAAATGCACCTGGCGTCGTAATGCAAGATTGTGCAACATACAGCAGGCCACGATGATCTGGCACACCTTCTTTGGTGAGTACATCAGGGATCCACCTGTCATATGCAGGCACCTAAACCTGGCCTTCAGAAGGCCGAAGGTTCTTTCTATGATCCTCCTAGTTCGACCATGGGCCTCATTGTACCGTTCCTCTGCCCTGGCCTGGGGATTCCTCACTGGGGTCAATAGCCAAGGCAGGTTGGGGTAACCAGAGTCACCAATTAGCCACACACGGTGTCTCTGTAGCTGTTCCATCACATAGGGGATGCTGCTATTACGCATAACAAAAGCGTCATGCACTGACCCAGGGAACTTGGCATTTACATGGGAGATGTACTGGTCAGCCAAACAGACCACCTGGACATTCATAGAATGGTAATTTTTCCTGTTTCTGTACACCTGCTCATCGTCTTTTGGGGGTACTAAGGCCACATTGGTCCCATCAATGGCACCAATGATGTTGGGGATATGTCCAAGGGGATATGTCCAAGGGCATAGAAATCACCCTTCAAAGTGGGCAAATCAGCCTCCTCAGGGAAAACAATGTAGCTCCGCATGTGTTTCATCAGGGCAGACAACACTCTGGACAAAATCTTTGAAAACATAGGCTGAGACATGCCAGATGACATGGCCACTGTTGTCTGGAATGAGCCACTTGCCAAAAAATGGAGGACTGACAGAACCTGCACTAGAGGGGGAATTCCTGTGGGTTGGCGGATGGGGGACATCAGGGCTGGCTCCAGCTGGGCACACAGTTCATGTATAGTGGCACGGTCAAGTCGGTAACGTAGTATGATATGGCGTTCTTCCATTGTCGACAGGTCCACCAGCGGTCGGTACACGCCAGGATTCATCCTTCTCCTCGCAAGTCCCAGCGGACGGTGCCTAGGAAGGACAACATGGAGCACAGAGTCAAGCAAACCACAGGTACGTTCACACAGCTTGCACAGTACACAGTTATCTATGTATTGAAAGGCGTGTATGTGTGGCAATGCAAGGTCTAGGCCTGTGTGACGCAGTTGAAATTAAGCCATGTGGGCCCTTGAAATGGCGGCTGCCTGACCTGTGAAGTGGGACAATGGGATGTGAGGTCAATGCGCTGGCGTGGCACACCGTGGCGGTAGGCGGTGGAAGACCGCTGTACGAAGACGCATTGGTTAACATTGAAGCCTATGGGTTTCAGGAGCCAATGAGGATGTGCGCCGGCGGTCGCGGTACGCACCGCCGCGGGCGTGACCGCCATTTTCTATCTGCTTAATCACTCGAGACCTGATCATCCACAGGAGAGGACCTATACTGCAAGTGCTGCTGTGACCTCGGTCTGGAAGAGACAATGGCTGCTGCGACTGGGGAAAGGGCCCCTGCCTTCACGTCTGAAGAGTTGGAGAAACTTGTGGATGGGGTCCTTCCCCAGTATGCGTTACTCAACGGTCCTCCAGACCAACAGGTAAGTACACTGGGTGCACATTGAATGGGCTATGCCTGTGTTGAGTGGGGTGGATGTAAGATGGTGGGGTGGGGAGCGAATGAGGAGTGCAACGCACCACAGATGAGAGCATGTGCCACATGGCAAAGTTGGGGAGGGGGGGCAATCACATCTAACATGCAGATAAATGATGATATTTATTTTCCAACCCTGTACATGTCAAATAGGTCAGCGCCCATCAGAAAGTCGACATTTGGCGTGCCATCACCAAGGAAGTCCGGGCCCTGGGGGTCCACATCAGACGGGGCACCCACTGCCGCAAGAGGTGGGAGGACATCCGCCGCGGGACCAGGAAGACCGCCGAGTCACTACTGGGGATGGCCTCCCAACCTAGGAGGGGTGCCAGTCGTACCCTGACCCCCCTGATGTCCCGGATCCTGGCGGTGGCCTACCCTGATTTGGATGGGCGCTTGAGGACATCACAGCAGACAAAAGGGGGTGAGTATCAGCACATTCTGCTATCTATATGCGCAGTGGAGGCGTCTGGGTGGGGGAGGAGGCCTGTGGGTGACATTAGGCCAGGGCGCTTTCTGTAGTGTAGTCCTCTCCTTTAGGCATGGCCCTGTGCCCCCGCCCCCCACCTCTGTAGGGTGCCAAGTACAGCTATCCATGGTCCTGCATCATCCATGTGTGCATTTGTTGTGCATAGACCTGTAGGCCTGGTCACAAGTACTGAGTAGTATACACTGATTGCGCAGCGTAGTGCATGAGGCTCCTGTGTCTGTCCTCTCCGCCAACGGTGTTGACATTGCATGAACTCAACCTGTTTCTTTTTTTCTCCCCCCACCCTTTTTCTTTATCTACTTGTGCATGCGTGCATTAGCATCATCAGGCGGAGGAGAATTGGCATCGGAGCACGAGGGAGCTGCAACTCACAAGGCCCCGGTGAGCCGTGGTACAGACACCGAGGGCACCAGTGATACGGAGGGTGAGGGGAGCACCACAACGGGGACCGGTGGTGACACCAGCGACACCGACACGTCCTCGGATGGGAGCTCCCTAGCGGTGGCGGCAACATCCGGGCCCCCCGCCTCTACAGGTACAGCCGCCACCCAGTGCACCAGCCCTGCCCTCCCAGCAGCCCCTCAGCCTACGCTCCGTGCCCGCTCGCCCAAGAAGGCGGGCGTCTCCTTCGCCCCAGGCACCTCAGCCCCTGCCCCTGTTACCCCTGCTGCCCTCAGTGAGGAGGTCATTGACCTCCTTCAGACCATCATTGTTGGGCAGACTACCCTTTTGAATGCCATCCAGGGGGTAGAAAGGGAGGTGCATCGGAGCAATGCCTACCTGGAGGGCATTCATTCGGGTCAGGCTGCCCATCAACGATCGTTCAATGCTCTGGCCTCAGCACTGACGGCAGCCATTGTCCCTGTTTCCAGCCTCCCTCTTCTGACTGCCTCTGTCTCCTGTTCCTCAGCCTATCCCATCCACACCATCAGACCAGCCTGCACACACCTCAACACCCAAGGGCAGCTCATCCAGACACAAGCACCACAGATCCCACAAACAGTCACCCAAGCAACACCCAGATGCAGACATGCCAACAGTCACTACCATCTCTGTGTCCCCCTCCTCCTCGTCTCCCTAATCCCTCCCTGTGACGTTTACACTCACACCTGCATGCACACCACCATCAGCCAGTGCTTCCATCACCAGCACACCCTCCACACCAGTCTGCACACGTGCAGTCACCACCCCCACTGCCATTTACACGTCCCCTGTGTCCTCTCCCACTGAGTCTGTCACCCCCTCTTCCAAGACACACAAACGCAGGCAGCCACCCACCCAACAGCCATCCACCTCACGACAGCCTACGTCACAATCACCTGCACCCAAACACAGCACACCTGACTCTCCTACAACCACATCCTCTTCCTCCACTCCCATCACCACTACTCCCACCCTTTACCTTGGTCCTAAAAAAGTTTACCTCTCCAATCTTAACCTCTTTCCCTCCCCTGACCCATCCCCTCCATCTGCTAAGAGTCCCAAGAGCACCTCAGCCACCACCAGCCCAGCTACAAGTGTGACTGTAGTGCATGGGTTCTGGAGTCCACCCTTTGGCAGCAGTGACACATCTGTCAGCAGCAAGGGGACAGCCAGCCCCCCCCCCTGGCAAGAGGACCCAGAAACTCAAGGGCTGCCGTGAGAAGACTGACACGGCTGCCCCCAAGGACCAAAGTTCGCCCACTTCACCTGCCACAACATCCCGGGGAGGCAAGGCCCAGAGAGCCTCATCTAAGGAGCGAAAGGGCAGCAGGGCGGAGAAGTCAGCCAGCAGGAAGGCGGAGCAGGAGGGCCCCACAAGCCCAATCCCGGGTGTAAGGGAGGACACCCAAGGGCCCAGGACTCCGTCACCGAAGGGTCCAGCAACTGGACGGTCGGAGGGCGAGTGAGCAGGGAGTCCAGGCCAGGTCTGGCTCCCTTGAATTACTGGACAAGCACAGCTGAACAGGGCCCCGCCGTGAAGAAGAGCACCGCTGAACAGGGCCCCGCCGTGCAGAAGAGCACCGCTGAACAGGGCCCCGCCGTGCAGAAGATCACCGCTGAACAGGGCCCCGCCGTGAAGAAGAGCACCGCTGAACAGGGCCCCGCCGTGCAGAAGAGCACCGCTGAACAGGGCCCCGCCGTGCAGAAGAGCACCACTGAACAGGGCCCGCCGTGCAGAAGAGCACCGCTGAACAGGGCCCCGCCGTGCAGAAGAGCACCGCTGAACAGGGCCCGCCGTGCAGAAGAGCACCGCTGAACAGGGCCCCGCCGTGAAGAAGAGCACCACTGAACAGGGCCCCGCCGTGAAGAAGAGCACCGCTGAACAGGGCCCTTCGTGTCAAGCACTGCTCCGCTGGGCCCCGCCGTCTCAAGCACCGCTCCGCTGGGCCCTTCCTGTCAAGCACCGCTCCGCTGGGCCCTTCATCTCAAGCACCGCTCCGCTGGGCCCCGCCATCTCAAGCACCGCTCCGCTGGGCCCTTCCTGTCAAGCACCGCTCCGCTGGGCCCTTCATCTCAAGCACCGCTCCGCTGGGCCCTTCGTGTCAAGCACCGCTCCGCTGGGCCCCGCCGTCTCAAGCACCGCTCCGCTGGGCCCTTCCTGTCAAGCACCGCTCCGCTGGGCCCTTCGTGTCAAGCACCGCTCCGCTGGGCCCTTCCTGTCAAGCACCGCTCCGCTGGGCCCCGCCGTCTCAAGCACCGCTCCGCTGGGCCCTTCGTGTCAAGCACCGCTCCGCTGGGCCCCGCCGTCTCAAGCACCGCTCCGCTGGGCCCTTCGTGTCAAGCACCGCTCCGCTGGGCCCTTCGTGTCAAGCACCGCTCCGCTGGGCCCCGCCGTCTCAAGCACCGCTGGCACAATGACAGTGCCGGTTCTGTGTCGAGCTACTGGTCACGGTTCACTGTGCCCACCATGCCTCCTCCATGACCAGTGATCTCTGTAATCCACCTGATGGACTGTGGCTTTGCACTCCCCAGGATTGTACAGTGGGCAAACCACCCACTGTAGAGACATTGAGAGACTGTGGCTTTGCACTCCCCAGGATGGTACAGTGGGCAAACCACCCACTGTAGAGACATTGAGAGACTGTGGCTTTGCACTCCCCAGGATGGCACAGTGGGCAAACCACCCACTGTGAAGACATTGAGAGACTGTGGCTTTGCACTCCCCAGGATGGCACAGTGGGCAAACCACCCACTGTAGAGACATTGAGAGACTCTGGCTTTGCACTCCCCAGGATGGCACAGTGGGCATGGTGGCCCCTTCGTGGATCTGGCGTCGTGGACTCATGTGGCTGTGGTGCCCCCCCTTCCCTTCCCCCTGTGCCTGTAGTTTTATCATCAGATGCCCCAGCAGTGTTCTCTCCAACTGACTCAGGTCTCCTGTGTGGGCTTTGCCCTTGTGTTGATACACTTTGGCCCACGGACACTTGGCATTTCGTTAAATGTGCAGGACTAATTGCCTCGGTTTATCGATTGCACAAAATATTTATTTTCTTTTGTATTATTTTTATTGCTATTTGACCATGACTTAACAGAGGCTATTTTTTACATAAATTTTGAATCTCTATTTAATTATGTCTTTGCATTTTTCCGGGGGGTTTGGGTGGTGTCACTGTGACTTGTTGCTCTGCATTGGTGTGTACATAGTTTGGGGGGGGGTGGGGGTCGCATATGTGTGTGCCGTAACCTTTCCTCCTCCCCCCTCCCCCCTCCCCTGTGTCGTAGGTGCAGTACTCACCGTTGTCGTCTGCGCCGGCGTTCGTACTCGTGGTAGATGAGCAGGTAGACGAGAGCAGGTAGGATGTTTAATTCGGGTTCCATGCTGTCCTCCGTCCTCGTGGAGTGCATAGAGGTGAACGTTTTCCCGTTCGTAGTCTGTTTCCGCCGTGTTTTTATCGGCGGTGCTCCCGCCTCAGAAAAGGTGGCGGATTGGTGTGTTGTGATAGTGTGGGCGGTACATTGTCTGCCGCCTGCCTGTTGGCAGTGACCGCCGCGCTGTTTGTTTGTCCCGCCGTGGCGGTCGGAGTGTTAAAGTGGCGGGCTGTGTTTGGACCAATATTTGGACCGCCGGCCTGTTGGCGGGTTGGCCGCCGCTTTATCACCGACCGCCAGGGTTAGAATCACCCCCAAGATCTTGAGACTTTAATCTTTAGCATTGATATATTGAATAGTAATGTTAAGTGGCAGTGTCTTTCCGTATATATTTGAATAATTGCAAGAATTTTGAAAAGTCTTTTTGCAGCGCAAGAAGACAGTTCACAATGATGTGAGCAATGCATTAATGTTTTTTTCTCCTTCTCTCAATGTTGTTTTGAAAACTAATTGTAAAACAAATGACTTCGTATCACTTCTCTATATTTGTTGCACAAATTTCAGCCACCACAGCAACTTCAGCTCAGGAAACATTTCCATGCTGTCAGAGGAATGACAGCACTTGAAAGAATGTCATCATACCTCTTTGAATCTAATTGAAACCACCACCACCAAAACATATCAATATTTCACCTAATCCATGACTGTTTTTTGGCATGTTCTGCTCTTCACTCACTCATCTCCAGGCCGGTCCAACCCAGACTAAAGGCAAACTGCTGCTCTGGTTAGTTGCCTGCCTTTCTGGGAGAGGGGGTGTATACCAGAAATCATCCATTCCTAAAAGGAGCACAGCCTTTCAAAAATCTTTCCAGTGGTTAAGTACTTCCTTCCATCCAAGCTAGATCGCGCCAAACCCGCCCCCCAGGCTGTAAAAATATTTTTACAAATGAAATGGACAGGGGGTCACCGTGAGCCAATATGGCCCCCAAGGAAACCATACAGCTGTTAAAAAAATATATATATTATTATTATATATATATATACACATACATATATATATATATATATATATATATATATATATATATCCAGCACAAAAATAGACGTGGCACTCCTGGAGTCTGTAGAATGAAGTATCATTTATTTCATTAAGAAAGCAACAAATATTGCAGATATAACAAATAACGCCGACTGGTATCCATAGAATCACGGCATATGTATGCCAGAACAGACAACAGAGGCCTCTGCCGTTATTTGGTATCAAGATGACCATTAATAGTAGCAGATGAAGTTTGTGCTGGAAAAAAAAATACGTGTTTGGGGAAAAGAACGAAAAAAATGATGTGTTTGGATTATTGGTGTGGTACAGGCAAGCGTGAATATTGACCAAGTTTTAATCACATGCCTAAGCGAAGGGGGAAGGTTCTCTCATCAGCTGATTTGACTTTGAACTAATTATCTGAGTATGCGATCTATAAAATCTGATGTGAAGAGTGAATCAGTGGGACAGATGAAATCACTTGAAAAAGACGTAATGTCGAAACGCGTTGTGATATCTGCGATATTTGTTGCTTTCTTAATGAAATAAATTATACTTCATTCTACAGACTCCAGGAGTGCCACGTCTATTTTTGTGCTGGATATACGAGGGTTGCTGGTCTTCGCCCTAACGTGTGCACCGGCAGAAAGGCGCGTTGCTTTCAGACCAGATTGTGGTTTCATATATATATATATATATATATATATATATATATATAGATTTATCTGTATATAGATATGTCTATATATATATATATATATATGTATAGCAATCACTGTTGACCGTCCCACAGGAAAACCACACCCACACCAAAATATAAAAGTAATCTCTTTACACACACACACACACACACACACATATATATATATATATATATTATAAACGCTTCACTCTGATTATGCTCATAACATATGCCGTTTTTTCCATTACATACAAGATCATTATACAGAAACATTTTAAACCGACACAGCATTTCAAAAGTGTTGTTTATAGGAAAATAACCTAATGTTGTGAATTCTTGCAGTGTGAAGAAATAGTTAAAATAATAAATCATCACGCAGATTTATAGTCAGGTATAGCATAGTTAGTGACAAGAATCGTACTCAAAGCAGTAAAAGAATTTGCCAACATTGTTTTATTGACTCTTATCACTATGATGTAATTTAATCCTGAAGATACTCTAACTAAAGGTATAATGCAGTAGAATTCACACATTAGAGCACACACAATATTTTAGTTAATTTTTTAACTTATAATTAGTCACGTAGGTTAATAACTTGGTAATTTAATAGTTAGAAACACATATGATAAGGTGAAGTAAATATTTGTTTGGTTGTAAGGGTTTAAAAAGAATAAGATATAAATACGGAGGAAAGGGTTCATGACCGGAAATGCCTGGGAACAAGGTCGCTATGACCGAAACGCGTTGGGCAGCTTTGTGTCAAGTTTGATTTATACGGAGCCCAGAAATAAAGAAGTTTTGAAAAACTGAAACTTTTGAAGTGCGGTTTTTCCTTCACCGACTTGAGGAATCTGTTTATATATATATATTCTCAACCAGTTCTCTTGCAGTTGCAGCCTGCAACTTAAAAGCAATGCACACACTTCAACTGACACGTTTCAACTGTAGCTCTAAGGCAGCAATAAAAAAGTCAAGTAACTCTTGTGATTAAATTTCTGCTAGAAAAGGATCTGACATTTGTCTAGTGGCAGTTTTTATGCCATAAAGTAGCACAGAAAGTTTATATGCCTGCTGAAACTGTATTATATGTGAATAGCTGAGTGGATTAGTAAAGCCAGCCATTACCTGCGCTATAATACAAATGAGATGTATGTGTGAGGGGGGCTATGGAGAGATTAAATACACTTTTGCTGTGTGCTAGTGAGGGAATCAGAGGAGGAGGTAATGGGAGTGGGAGAAGCAATAATGATTGTTGGACTGGGCGCTAGAGGCACTAAAGACTGATGATTGGTATGTGACAAGATGATGTAATAGTGTGTCTTTTTTGGCTTTTTGAGTGTCTTCAGAGAACATGCTGATTGAGGGAAGAAGCAAAGGTCTACTGTTGCAGCTATCACACACACACACTCACCAGCAATTTTGTGACCGTCCACATAGGCCAGTGTTTTAGAGTAACATTTCAGCCAGTAGCAGAGATGCATCTCGTTGGATGACTGCTGCTCAAGCCCTAACTCAGGTTATAGAGGACAGCTCTGACATAGGCTCAGAGACCGAGACAGCAGATGGTGAGACAGCATCTGAGGGATAGGGCAATGGTACAGATTCTGGGAGTGATTTTTCAGTCGGCGAAGTCCCATTCGATAACTCCTCTTCCAGTGATTATGAGGGAGGTGATGAGGAAAGTCCTGCTGTCCCTTCGCAAGCACAGTCTGTGCAGCGGGACAATAGCGGTTTAGCCCATCCCAGAGAGCAAGTGCATGCGGCGGCAGGCACAGAGAGAGTGCTCTCTTGGGAGCTCCCCAATTTAGTTCAGCCCCAAATTCCACCGCCGAAATCGTATTGTGGAGACATCAAAATGATCTATCACAAAACAAACTGGTTTTGTAAGGCAGGCACCTGCGTTTTTGGTCCTGGGCTCGGCAGCCATATAGGATACCCAGAATGCCCTGCAAAGCTCAAATGTTGAATAAACATTCTATTTTTTCTTGCATTTTTGTCACACAAATTACAAGAATATGCTGGTATCCACAAAATTCCTACCACCCAGTGTTTCCCCAACTGTCCCGATAAAAACGTTACCCCACTTGAGTGCCTGTACCTAGCGCTTGCGCCAGGATTGGATCATCCCAGGGTCAACAGTTGCCCCTATGTAAGGACCAACATTGACCGCTGTGTGATCTATTCCTATCACGGGCACTAGGCCTACCCACACAATTCAGGTACCATTTTTATCGGGAGACTTGGGGGAATGCTGGGTGGAAGGAAATTCGTGGCGCCTATCAGATTCCAGAACTTTCTATCACCTAAATGTGTGGAAAAAGTGGGTTTTTTTGGTCAAAGTTTGAGGTTTGCAAAGGATTCAAGGTAACAGAACCCTGTGAGAGCCCCACAAGTCACCCCATCTTGGATTCCCCTAGGTGTCTAGTTTTCAAAGATGCACAGGTTTGGTAGGTTTCCTTAGGTGCCGGCTGAGCTAGAGGCCAAAATCCACAGCTAGGCACTTTGCAAAAAACAGCTCTCTTTTCTTTGTTATGTGTTCATGTTGAGTTTTGGGCATTTCCTGCTAGCTACGGCACTAGGCCTACCCACACAAGTGAGGTACCATTTTTATCAGGAGACCTGGAGGAATGCTGGGTGGAAAGAAATTTGTGGCTCCTGCCAGATTCCAGAACTTTCTGTCACTGCAATGGGAGCGAAAAGTGTTTTTGGGCTAGATTTTGAGGTTTGCAAAGGATTCTGGGTAACAAAACCTGGTGAGAGCCCCACAAGTCACCCCATCCTGGATTCCCCTAGGTGTCTAGTTTTCAAATATGTACAGGTATGGTAGGTTTCTCTAGGTGCCGGCTGAGCTAGAGGCCAAACTCCACAGCTAGGCACTTTCCAAAAAACACGTACATTTTCAATGTGAAAATGTGATGTCTCCATGTTGCGTTTTCTGTTGCGTTTACTGTTGCGGGCCTTAGGCCTACCCACACAAGTGAGGTACCATTTGTATCGAGAGACTTGGGGGAATACAGAATAGCAGAACAAGTGTTATTGTCCTTTGTCTTTCTCTAGATTTTGTCCTTCCAAATATAAGACTTAGTGTAAAAAAGACGTCTATTTGGGATATGCCCTGTAATTCACATCCTAGTATGGGCAACCCGGAATTCAGAGATGTGCAAATAACCACTGCTTCTCAACACCTTATCTTGTGACCATTCTGGAAATACAAAGGTTTTCTTGATACTTATTTTTCACTCTTAATATATTTCAGCAAATGAATTGCTGTATACCCGGTATAGCATGAAAACCCATTGCAAGGTGCAGCTCATTTATTGGCTCTGGGTACCTAGGGTTCTTGATGAACCTGCAAGTCCTATATATCCCCGCAACCAGAAGAGTCCAGCAGACGTATATTGCTTCCAGAAATCTGACATTGCAGGAAAAAGTTACAGAGTAAAACATGGAGACAATGGCTGTTTTTTTTTTTTACCTCGATTTCAGTATTTTGTTTTTCAGCTGTTATTTTCTGTAGGAAAACCTTGTGGGATCTACAAAACTGACCCCTTGCTGAATTCAAAATGTTGTCTATTTTGCAGAAATGTTTGGCTTTGCGGGATCCAGCATTGGTTTCATACCCATTTCTGTCACTAACTGGAAGAAGGCTGAAAGTACAAATAAATAGTAAAAATTGGATTTGTCCCAGTAAAATGCCAAATTGTGTTGAAAATGTTTTCTGATTCAAGTCTGCCTGTTCCTGAAAGCTGGGAAGATGGTGATTGTAGCACCAGAAACCCTTTGTTGTTGCCATTTTCAGGGGGAAAACTATAAGCCTTCTTCTGCAGCCCTTTTTCCCACTGTTTTTAAAAAAATGAACATTTTGCAGCATTTTGGCTAATTTCTTGGTCTCCTCCAGGGGAACCCACAAACTCTGAGTACCTTTAGAATCCCTGGGATGTTGGAAAAAAAGGACGCAAATTTGGCGTGGATAGCTTATGTGGACAAAAAGTTATGAAAAGCCTAAGTGCGAACTACCCCAAATAGCCAAAAAAGGGCTCAGCACCAGGGGGGTGGGAGGTGGGAGAAGAGAGAAGGGGGAAGTAAGGCCCAGCAGCTAAGGGATTAAACCATCTATAGTCCTAGACATATTGCGTTTGTCACTCAGGGTTCTGCAAAGCATCCAGTTGTAGAGGCTAATTCATGACAATGCTGAGTGTGTAGGATCTGCATACCTCTGTCTATGAAATCTGCAATAATAGATCAGCACTTTCTGTTTGCGGTCTCATCACAATAGCCGTCTTCAGCTCCCTAAACATACTGGATGGTCATAGTACCTCTGCTGTTTCTCCTCCACATTCTCAGAGTCCATGTCCTTTCGTACTTGGATGGTTACATGATTCTTTTAGCCTCGCTCCTGCAAGCCCATTTGTAACCCTGGTGCACACATTTCTGTAATAGCAGCTAAATGTCACCTTCAACATTTGCAGTAGCAGAATTGCATTCATGCTTTGTTCCAAAACACCTCATAAGTGTACTAGGTTATCTTTTCTAGTGTAAGTCTGTAGTATTGTCTTTGATCTCTTCTTCATGAATTTCCGGCTTTGGTGTGTCAACAGTGAAGGGTGAAAGACTATATATGTACTACAGTCAGTCCCGAAGCTTTCATCCGCTGGCTGCTTTTAATGTGGGCACTGAGCTGCCATTGTTATCAGTTCTCAAATGTTGCAGGTCCTTCGCAGTTCCATGGCTAGGTGGATGGTTAAGTCTGAGTTGGAACCTCACCATCGGACTCCAACTGGTGGCTGGCCGAACATAGACCCACACACAGAACCCATGCTAGGAACCTCAGAATAATCACAGATGGCAAACTGAACATGACTGCACAAGTCAAAGGCACAACTACATCCTGCTTCCACACCTGAAATTGCTGAGGAAGATCGTCAAATGGCTCCCAGGCAACACCAGAAAAGCTGTCACTCATGCCCTAGTGATCAGCAAGTTGGGATATGGGAACACCATCTATGCCAGGATCACTAAGCAACTCACTAGAAGACCACAAACCATCCGGACCTCAGCAGCCAGACTCACTCGCAATCTCCTACGTATTCAAGTCTACTCACGAGTCAATCCAAGGAAGTTGTATATTCCAGCCTGATCAGTGATGTGATCCCAGGACCCCAGAGCTCCAATAATTCGTAGTTTCTCTCTTATTTTCTCTCTGACAAGTATTGTGCGCTCAACCTTTACCCTGAGGTCTTCTTTCCTAAACACAGAAAATGCAGCATGATGAGAATTTTATTAAAACGAGTGCAGCTGCCCTTCTAAAAAAATAAATAAATAGTAAAACATCTCTGTCACCCGAAAGAGGTTTAAAAAACTTTAATAGGTTAAATTGGTCTTTGTAGTGTTAATATACACCAGACCCATTACTGTAGCCTCATTACTATAATATCTATTTGATACATTTTGTTATGGACACAAATCTGAAAGCAATCACCATTCTTAAAGCCTACAGAGAGAAAATAAATAATCCTTATTAAACGTACTAACCCAAAACAAAGACTTCCGATTACGTACACTAAATGAACAAGTTACTTACCTTCGGTAATGCATTATCTGGTAGAGACTTATCTAGGTGCAGATTCCTTCCCTTTGACTTTCCAAGGAGTCAGACTGGATCTGGAAACTTCTGCTTGAGCAGTACCCCTGTGTGAGCTGTCAGGTGGCTCAGTTCGGTTCCTCGTGGATCGAAACTAGGGCCTTCAGAGGGATCACCCGAAGCCTGGTAAATAAGTCCGCAGAGCGGGGAGGCATGGGTGGGTGTAAGGAATCTGCAGCTAGATATAGGCGTCATTATGAACATGGCGGTAAACACCGCCAAACGCTGTGACGGCGGTGAACAGAAGACCGCCGTTGGCGGTGAAAAGAAACCCACCATATAATGAACCAAAATCCCAAACCCGCCAAAAATCACCAGTCCACCAGTCACCGCCAGGACCTTGTCAGCAGAAATGCTGGACCTTCCACCCCACCACCGCCAAGCACACCAACATCCCGCCCTCCAAATAATGATGCACAAATCACCTTGGCGGTCAGTGGAAGTCGAACGACCAATGGCGGTGCCGACCACTACGGGCGGCAAGTGGACCCAACAACAAGAAGTGCACACATTGGATACGCTAGAAACCCACACACCTGACACACATCCACAACACCATACAACACTCACATACACACCCCACAATCCTTTGCAACAAAAGTAGGCCAACAAAGACAGAGCAGAAGAAGCAGACACCGAACACCACTATACACAAGACTCACACCGACCCACAGAGGAGCACCCTCACCGCAATTCAATTCCACCCCTGACACCACTCACCACACTTACCATGTCACCCCCAAACATCCACGCTTCAAAGAAAGGGAGCTAAGGCCCATGGTGGATGAGATCCCGAAGGTGGAGCCACAACTATTCGGGGCTGAGGTGCAGCACACACCCATCGCCAGGAAGATGGAGCTATGGCAGACCATTGTCAACAGGGTCAATGCAGTGGGGCACCAGCCACAGACCAGGGACGACATCCGCAAGAGATGGAACGACCTGCAGGGGAAAGTCAGGGCCATGGCATCTAGGCACCACATTGCAGTCCAGAAGACTGGGGGAGGACCTCCACCAACACCACCCGACTACACCGACAGGGAGGAAAAGGTACTAGCCATCCTGCACCCTGAGGGACTCACTGGACTCACTGGAGGAATGGACTCGGGTAAGTCGTCTACACATTACCAATAAAGTAGTTATCAGTCAGTTGCATCCATACTTCACTTTGTTCACACATTATGACAGGGGACAGTGTTACAGGTGTGATATGTGTTTTATTTGTGGCAGGAATTGAATAGTGCAAGTTACAGTGATGGCAGTTGGTCCTGGGTGGTTTTCCCCAATATCAACATGGTGGCAGCCTTGTTGTTAGTATTGATGGGTCCATCAATGCCTACATGAGTTCTTATTGATTGTTAGCACTGTTTGGTGGTTGCTTGTGTGGGATGGTTAGTGGGCAGATTGTTGCAGAGTTACTTCTTAGAGCGGGCCTTGTTTTTGGCAGGGGTTCCAGTCCCATATCTTGGCCTGAGGGTCCGTTTGGGCACCTTCTGTTGACCTAGATGGGATGACATGGTTGTTCCTTCTGTTTCCTCTGAGGGTAGTTTGTGGAATGTTGCTGCTGATGCTGTCGTTGTCTGGTCTGTCTCCTGTGCTGTAGTGGGGGCACACAGTTATTTCTGTTTCTGTACACCTGTTCACTGACTCTTGGGGGTATTATAGGTATGTGGGAGCCATCAATGGCACCGATCACATGTGTTATGTTTGCAAACGCATAGAAGTCAGATTTGATGGCAAGGAGGTCAGTACTTTGGGGAAACCTCACATAGGACTGCAGGTGTCGTACAAATGCATTAAGAAATCTTGTCAGTATCATGCAGAACATTGGCTGTGAAAATCCTGCACCCATGCCCACTGTCACTTGAAATGAGCTTGTGGCCGGGAAATGGAGTGCACCTGCACTTCAGTAGGGATGGCATGCTGATTACGATTTGCTGGAGTTAGTGCAGGATCCAGTAATGCACAAAGTTTGAGAATAGTTGCAGAGGTGAGTCTGCAATTGATTATGATGTGACGATCCACCATGGTCCGCAAATCAACAAGGGGTCTGTATGCCGATGGGGCCCTTCCTCGCCACAAGGGTCGGTACCTAAGAGGGATTGGAAACACATGCGAGGAACACACATACATTGTCATTCATTGTGCACTGCATACTTGATTGTAGGGACTCAAAAGTAAAATGTTCTTGACAGAATTTCATCTAGACCTTAATGAGTGAACAGGGTTTGTTATGTGTGGTATTGTTAATGGTCACATGCATAGGTGGGTTAGGTGAACAATAGGGCCCGCATTGTGCAGATATCATTTTTATTAATGCATAGTTAATGCCAAAATGTCTGCCCCCTGTAATCCAGAACTGTCGTTGTGGAAGTGACCTCATACCGCTAGCGGTTGATGTAACAGCGTAAGGCAGTGTTTGCTGCTGTTCGCACCGTCATTGGTTAACATGGATGCCAATGGGGAATCCTGGCATATCATGATCGCCGCCAGCGGTGATGGTGCACACCGCCGCGGTACGTACGCGAATTCGTCACACCAACTTCACTTGACTCCCTGATCTCGTGCGAGCAGGTACTCCACTGAGTGTACTGCTGTGTCCTGCCTCTGGTCATGGACGTGGCTCGTGTTGCAGGGGAAAGGGCCCCGGCCTTCACCCAGGAGGAATTGGAGAGGCTAGTGGATGGGGTCCTGCCCCTGTATGCCAAGCTCTACAGACGGCCAGAGGTACAGGTGAGTCGGGGGTTTGGGGCCACTGTCTGAGTGTAATGGATAGTGTTGTAAGTACATATGTGTGCACCTCTGAGCCTGCATGGGCCATGGTTCATGCCATGCTGCGTGCGTATGAACTGTAAGTCTGTCAGTACTGTCCGTCCCATAGTGGACGTATAGCCAGCTGTACACATTTTCCAAGTGGCTGACCTCTGTGTTACATTTCTGTGTCTCCCTTTTAGGTCAGCGCCCACCAGAAGAAGGCACTTTGGTATGCCATCGCCAAGGAGGTACGGACCCTAGGGGTCTATAACCGGCAGAGCACCCACTGCAGGAAGAGGTGGGAGGACCTGCAACACTGGGCGCGAAAAATCTGTGAGGCCCAGCTGGGGAAGTCCTCCCAACATGGAAGGGGTGCCTGTTGGGCCCTGACCCCCCCTCATGCTATGCATCCTGGCGGTGGTGTACCCAGACCTTGATGGGGGCTTGAAGGCTGCCCAGCAGTCACAAGGGGGTGAGTACTCATGCTGCAATCTTAACCCTTAATGGATGTCTGTGTGTGCATTAGGGTTTATGCTGCTTAGTTGCAGGGGCTCTGACTGAAGTCCATCTTCATGATGGTCCCGTAGGGTGTAGGGGTGTTTTGGTCAGGTCTTCTACACGTTGGGTCCTTAGGTAGTTCAGGGGATGGGTGTAGAGCAGGGTTCTGGTCACTAGTCAGGGGCATGGCCATGGGCATAGTGGAAGGGGCTGCCTGTTGGGAGGGGGGTCTTCTGAGTGGGTGGGTGTCTGGCCACTATGTTCACTACTCTCAGCCATTTACAAGCGTCTCTCCTGTTTTGTATCCCCATCCTTGTTCTCTTGTGTTGTTAGTGCACATCAGCATCATCTGGCGAGGGAGCTGAGGCACCGGCAAGGGGGGATGCATCGGCCCATGGATCCTCAGAGGCAGAGTCATCCGATGCCAAGGAAACCAGTGGGTTGGAGGGCGAGGGGAGTACCACGGGGGAGGCAACTACCACTGGAGGTAGTGACACTGATACCTCCTCCGATGGGGGCTCCCTGGCAGTGGCGGACCCTAGTGGGCACACCCCTACAGTATCATCTTCCGCCACGCCCCATGCCATCACCACCCTCCCTTTTGCTTCCCACCGAGTTGCCTGTGCCTGCTCACCCAGAAGGGCGGGCGTCTCCTTCGCCCCAGGCACCTCCTTCCCCACACCAGTCAGCCCTGCTGCCCTCACATAGGAGGCTATTGACTTCCTGAGAACCATCTCTGTAGGGCAGACAACCATCGTCATTGCCATCCAGGGGCTAGCATCAGAGATGCAGCAGACAAATGCCTATCTGGATGGCATTCACGGTGCAGTGTCTGGCCTACAGAGATCTTTTCAGGCTTTGGCCTCCTCTTGGACAGCAGCCAGTTTCCCTGGTCACTCCATTCCCCCCTCCAACCTCCTCTACCCCTTCCAGCACCCCACTCCCTTCACCTGTCCAAAGCACACAATCTGACACGCAGTCAAGCACCTCAACACACAAAAAGTACACTTCTAAACACAAGCACCACACCTCCCACCACAAGCATTCACACAGCTAACATATACATGCACACACAGCAACATCCACTTCCCCTAGTGTGCCCACCTCTTCCGCCTCCCTGTCTGTCCCCTCTACATGCACTCCCCCAAGCACTGCACCTTCAGTCACTGTTGCTGAGCCTATTCCTGCACTCACCACAATAGCAGACATCCATACATGCACCCCAGACACCACACCTGCACTCACCACAACTACTGTAGTTGACACATGCAGCACACTCACCAGACTTGCAGACAACCACACAACATACATCCACACTGGCAGTCTCTCTTCTCCCACTGTGTCCACCCCCCTCCTCCAACAATACACAAATGCACCAAGACATCCACCCATCACACATCCACCACACCTCAGCATCCTGTCTAGTCACCTGCTCCCACCACACGCACCCCTACAAAACTTACGTCCACACCCTCTGCCTCCACTCCCACGCCCTCCTCCAGGCCCAAACCAATTGCTCCCCAAAAAGTTTTCCTCTCCTGTGCTGGCCTCTTCCAACCCACTGGCCCATCCCTTCTTGTCCCTAAGCGCACCTCCTTGCCCTTTCCACTTCTTCCACTTCACAGCCCGCCCCTGTCTGCCCTTCACATTCCTGTGCCCCTTCCCCAGAGAGGAAGAAGCACCGTGCAGAGCCAATTCTGTCTGGCTCCACCCGGTCAAAGCACACACCCCCACCTTCCAAAGCCAAACCCAAATCCCCTCCACTTTCCAAGCGCAAGTCCAAGCCTGACCCCCCGTTGCAAATCCCCACCCCCTCCGCCCCCTGCCCCTATTCCCTGAGGTGCCTGGATGCCCCATAGTTGCCCCATTAGGTGGAGTACCATGCACTTTTGGGAGTCAGTTTGGTGCCATTGTAGCCCAAACACGTCTGGCACTATTTATGTGTGGCCTGTGTTTTGGCGGCACACTCTTGAACCCTGGTCTCTCGTTTTATTGTTTGTGGGTGTGGGGCATTTGTATGTACTATGTTCAGGTTGGATTTGCCTTGTGTCGGGTAAGTACCTCTTGCTGTGGGGAGTATGGGTTGTGCTGCTGTGAAGGGTTGTGGGAGCGTTGCAGGGTGGGTGGAGTGGGTGGGTAGGTAACTGTGCCCTTTCTTCCCTTGTTTTATAGGTTGCGGTACTTACCATCGCCGTCTTCGTCGGCGGTCTCGGTCGTGGAGGTATATGGCAAGGAGCAAGGCTGGCCTGATCTGCAGCTCTCCGTCCATGTCTGCTTCAGCGCGTTGTGTGGGCCTCCGGTGGGTGTTTCCTTATATTAGGTTTGTTTCCGCTTGGCTTTGCGTGGCGGTGGATCCCGCCCCGGAACTGACAGCGGTCTAGAGGTTCATTATTTGATGGCCAGGTTGGGCCTTTCTGTCGGCCTATGGGTGGGCTCTGCCGTCGTCATCGGCACTCCTCTACTGGCGGTGGGTGGTTTTCAGGATGCCTGTGTTTCAGTTGGTTCTTTATTTGGTGGTCCGGACCGCTTCCCTGTTGGCGGTTTTTACCGCCATCGCCGGCGGCGCGGTTTGGACTGCCGTGTTCACAAGCAAGGACCCTCAAACTAGTCAGGGTAAAAGAGAATCACCCTCAGCTAACCCCTCCTTATCCCCTTAGTAGCTTGGCACGAGCAGTAGGCTTAACTTCAGAGTGCTAGGTGTAAAGTATTTGTACCAACACACACAGTAACTTAATGAAAACACTACAAAATGACACAACACCGGTGTAGAAAAATAGAGAATATTTATCTAAACAAAAGAAAACTAAAACAACAAAAGTCCACAGTACACAAGTCAAGTTATCACTAAAAATGCAAAAAAGCGTCTTTGTTTAATTTTAAATACAGACTAACACTGTCAGCGTGAAAATGTACCTTGGGTGCGCAAAAATAACCCTGTACAGGCGAGTATGCGTCATAAAAGGCTTGCTATGCGTGTATTTCACTCACGAGCGAGACCATGCGTCGTTCCTCCTTTAGTCGTGTCGGTGTGTGTCGTTTCTTTTCTCCACAGGAAAGAGATGTGTCGATCCGGTCAGCACTCTCGGGTCCGGGCAGGCCTTGCGTTGATTTTACACGCCCAGCGGTGTTTGCGTCGGAAATCCAGCAGTACGATGATCCGAAAACCACACAGCACAGGTTGCAATCTCACCAGCCTCCGTCAGCGATGCTGTGTGTCGTTTCCCCAGCCCTGGGCGTCAATCTTCGGGTCACGTTGCAGGCGAGCGTCGATTTTCAGCCGCGAAGCGGGCGGCGCACCGATTTTTCAGCAGTAGATCGGAGTTGTGTCGATCTTTTCCCCGCACAACGTCCTGTGCATGGATTTCTTACTTTTGGGCTGCCAGGTTCTCCTTTCAGGGTCCCAGGAACTGGATGGGCATCACTTGGCAGAGTAGGAGTCTCTCCCGAGACCCCAGGTGCTGGCAGAGAGAAGTCTTTGCTGTCCCTGAGACTTCAAATAATAGGAGGCAAGCTTTAAATCAAGCCCTTGGAGATCTTCACAAGAAGGAAGGCAGCACAAATTCCAGTCTTTGTCCTCTAGCACAGGCTCTTGGATTCCCTGTCCGAGGCAGCGGAAGGGAACACACCATGGTAAGTTGAGGCTTAGACTACTTAGCTCTCAGGGGTTGGCTAAGGAAATTAGGGTAGCCTGATGCAGGGATATGGCAGCAGGCAACTGTCCTATTTACAGTAACTGCTCTGCTGGGTTTGGACCAGGTTCCCAGCAGGACGTCAGTAAGTGCCTCATTAAAGGGAAAAGTGGTTCAGAAGTGGAAACTCCAGGTTGAAGCACTTCTGTCACAAGGTTAGTCTTGACAGCCACTGAGGGCAGTTTGAGGTCAAGGATCTCTGAAGCCCTACACACCACTCCTGCATAAGAAGGGCCTCTGCAAACCTAGGCACTGCCATTGCATAGGAATCTCCCTCCTCTTTAGCCACAGTAAAGGGGAGAGAGCAAGCCAGATTCTGGAGATGTGACCAGTCCACCGGCTTCTCCTAGTTCCTCAATCAAGTCCAATGATTACTCTAGCTAGTACTCTAGAGGGTCCAGTGACCCCTCCCATTCCTCTCCCTTGCCTGGCTGCTGGAAATAATGCTCAGGCAACGATCTGGTCCCCATGGGTGCCGTTGGCACCAGCATAGGCGTAGTGTGATGTAGTTACAGCGCAGATTGTTAGAATCACAATGGGGCTGAGGCCACCGGTGGGCACAGGCAGCATAGTGTGCAGGCAGAGCATCAGCAACAGAGAAGGTTTCATGAGGACGACCGGCGCCGATCCCGATCTGGATTCAGATCCAAGAGACCGTAGGTGTGGAACCTGAAGGGGCCTCCTCTGACCCCGTGGAGTGCGAAGGCGCTCCGGGGGGGGTGGCCCGGTTGAATACGTTGCACATGGCTCCATGGAAGTCTTTTATTTGAGCAGGGTTCGCTCAGGCTCCAGAAAATGGAGGGAGGAGCGGAGTCAGACCTGGCATCGATTCCGCAGTCCGTGTTTGGAATGCAGATCTTCCAAACTCGTCACAACGGACAAGGTGCAGTCAAAGTCCACTTAGAATTCTTCTTGTGCTTCTTCCACCAGTGCAGTGACCACCGTGAGTGGGAGGAAGAGAACTTGGTGTCCCAGAAGTGGTCCCGCAACCTTCACTTCGACCTGGACCGTGATCTCTGAGGAGTCGGGCTGATTGGCGTCGACTGCCGGGCCGCAAGGAGCTTCAGGGACCCCTCCTCCAAAACCTAAGGCACCATGGCCAGTCAGTCCATGCATGACTTCCAATCATGGTTGCGCTTGAGACAGACTTCCAAACATGGTCGCGCTTGAGACACCATAAGCAGACAAGGTGAGAGTCCGTAACCGACACAGCGCGGAGATGGGTGCCATACAGCTTGAATCCTACTTTTTGGATGACATCCTCAGTACTTTCAAACATACTTTGACAAAATGCCGAAAAAAGCCTGTCAAAAAACGTCAGCAATGTAGCTCTTTCTGGATCTGCGCATCCGACGCCAATGACTCAGATGCCATGCGGAATCAAAAGGAGACATCTGCAGGGGTACTTCACAAACAAACGTTTCCAGATCCAGTCTGACTCAAAAGGAAATTCGAAGGTAAGGATTCTGCAGCTAAAAGATGTATATTGATAGATGTAAAGGAATATTAGTAATTACGAATGCAAAACAACGATCCGATAATATGCACAAAGGTAGGGGAAATTCAGTTCAACATTCAAAGTAATGAATAAAAAATACACCGTAAATTAAACCTACTGATAAACGAGGAAGTGAAAATCATCTCAATTCATACATAAGAGAAACTTCAATATTGTTTAGTGGGGTATATTTAAAATTTGTTAGGGGAGAGATTTAGATTTGCAGATTAATGGGATTAAGTTACAAAGAATTTGCCAGTTTTGAAGCTGCTTTAGTGCATGCCCCTAATTGCTTGTTTCACAGAACTCCCAGATATATGTGGAGATAGGTTTCAGAATTTACTTGCGTAAAGGTATGTCATTCACATACAATACTGCTGCGTTCCAGTTCTACTCTACCCTGAGTTGAGAAGTGCCTGCATTGCAGATAATTTGTCAATTCCGCAATGGAAAAGTATAAAAACGTTTTAACCATTCCCTTGTTTCTTTTCACAGAAATGTATTTTCTATCTCCTCTCACTAGTGTGAAAAGGTGAAATACGGATGCTTGCACTTTCCCCTCCCCACAGTTACTACAGTACTTACATATAGATCATTGAGTTGAATATTTGGCAATGCAGTGTAGGAAAGGCTTGGCGAATGATTGTAGAGATGTAGTAACAGAATATCTTTTTCAGAATATCATATAGCAGAAATATCTCCTACAAAGCAGGTAATAATACAAAATTGGAAAAAATTACCCAAGAGGTTGATATTTGTGCAACCAATAGGATACAATATCTATGTCAGGCAATATTTCTGTAAAACATAATGGCTGAGAACATCTGCACATACCCACAAATGTTTTACTTTTTGGGCTTGCACTGCATTGTCCTAATAACGCCAGTAACACTGCACTGAAAATGCAAAACAAATCTGCAATGCTAGTTGCCATCTACGAGTATATCTGCAGGCACAGGAGAATCTGTACATGTGCATATGGCACATTTACATACTAAAATGCAGAAATGCCACATTAAACCACTTGTTGGTGTTTCATGTACATTTTCAGACACTGTCTATATGTAAACCTAGCTGTACATGAAATACAAGTTTGGAAATTAGGCCCTAACTTCCTAACTCAAAAAGCATGTCACAATAACATTGAACTACACTTAATGCATACTTGAGGCATGAATTGTGCATTATTAACTTTAGAATTAGGATTATGCATAGTCTTTTGCAATAATCTAAGTATTGAGTTCTATTGAACACTGTGTCGTTTCCGCACCAGATTGTTTGCTTGGGGCTTCTTCTTGGTGTTCACATGTTTGAAGTCCTGGTCTAGGGTGCGTTAGGGACTCTCTAGTTGGATAGTTGCTTTTGGACAAAACCTGACCAGGTTTACTTAAGTGTACCTATTATGCTCATTAAACAGCATATGTATGTGTTGCACATACTTTCAGTATGTGTTAACCTAGTTAATGTTCACAATGTTTTTTGGCCAATCACAAGTCACAGAAAAAAAACATTTTAAATAAGAGGCCAAAGCTCTGATGTCCCAAAGAGTAACAAGCAGCTAAACTTCAGTCAGACAAATGCATGAAACAAGGCCAGAGAAAATGAAGACGGGGGGCAGTACAACATTTTGTTGGAGAAATTATGTCACAGGTTTATAAGGTAATGGTTTAACTTATAGGCGATTTGAAGGCTGATGGTGAAACGACTAGCTTGATTAACAAACAAGCGCCAGGACTACATAGCTAGTGACACGGGATATCACCAGCTTCAAAAGAGATTACGTGGCATTGGGTGACCAAAGTCCAGGAGAACACATCTCTTACACAAGGGGGAGTCATCACTGTCCACCTCCTAGCTGCTCAGACATGCAACAACCATTTCAATCAACACAGGCACCATCGCAATCAACAGAGATTCTTGACCAATGATTCAAGTTGTATTGTCACAAAGTCCCAGGTATTGGCACTTTTTCAGTTGATTTCAAGTACTAAAGCTGCCGCACGATAACCCCACCTGCAGTACATAAGATAACTGTACACACAGTAACAATATCAGCTCATTAACACACCAGAAAGAGATTGCAAATTCACCAAATCCTCACTAAGGGTGAGTAGTAAAGTGCGTTATGCTAGCACGACAAAGTGGAAGGTCACAGGTGGGAACTGGAAAAATACCTCCTAACCCCCACACCAGAAGTGACCTCACTGTAAGGAGGAGTGAGGAGGGACCGAATCAGCCAGTTTCCTGTGCCCTGTGATCCTTTGAAAGCACAGCCAGGTAAAAGGGTCGGAGAGGGTTATTTGCATGGTAATGCAACACTATGCTGGGAACCACCTACGTCACACTGCGTGAGACACAGGAAGTACTATTGCTACTATGGGAGGCACTGGCAAAGTTATGATATCACTACTGAGACAGAAGGGTACCAATTGCTTTCCATGTCCTGGATCAACCAGACAATTCTTTACAAGAAATCATGCTTCCTGAACTGATTCTAACCTCACCAATCCCACCAACATATAAGCTTTCACTCCTTTACCCAAAGCAGCACTAGCTGAAGGGAAATAAATTATTGTAGTCAGTAGACCCTGTGCTTTTCGGCTGTGGCTACTAAGAAGAGAAACTTAGGGGCAGATTTAAGAGCCCCTGGCGCCACCTTATCGCTGCCATAGCGTAATTTCTTTTTACGCTAAGGCAGAGCTAAAGTGGCATTTTCTCTGCACTGTATTTACAAAGTTGCGCAGTGCATGCATTGCACCACTCTGTAACCCCTTGTGCCACATTATGCCTGCGCCAGGCATAATGTATGCAAGGGATGGCATTCCCCAGTTATGGGAGCTGTGAAAATGGTGGAAGGAAATCTCAGAGATTTCCTTGTGCCATTTTTTTCGGCACTTTTAATGTCTGCGCAGAGCAATCGCTAAAAGGGGCGTCCATTATTTGTAATGGGACCCTATGCACTCAGCAGGAGAAGTGCCAACATTTTGGTGCTACTCCTGCATGAGTACATCAGTAGCATTAAAAAAGGTGACGCTATGGCCCCCTACCCAGCGCCATGATGTGCCGTATGTTAAATATGGCGCACAAATGGTGGCAGTAGGGAGGGCACTAAGGGGCACAGTGAAAGTAGAGCTTCACTAGGTGCAGAGCCACTTTTCTTATATCCGCCCCTTAGTACTTAAACTAGGGCTATTTTTGTATACGTCAGGCTTTGGTTAAGGTTATCTGTCTAAAATAATTAGAAGTACATTTTGATTAAAAAATTGACAGCTACTGCATTTTACAGTTTTAACCCACCAGGCACCAACACGTAAAAAACACAAGGAATAGAGGTACTTTTGGAAGAATGGGGTATACGACATAGAAGTGGTGTAGACACAGGTAGCACCAGGGCTGTGTAGTATATGGCAAAACAAATGGCCAACCAGTTGTGCTGTTTGTTTTCTCCCTTTTGGGAGTGTGGGCTAAAGTACATCAAAAAAGCATTTCAATTAGATCTTCACTCTTATCTGATCACTGACACCAACCAGGTGACGTCCGGAGGATTTTTATATAAAATGCCACTCCGCCAAGGGATGCAAAACAGGGTAGCATTGTTGGCGCGCATTTGGTGAAGGGTTTTTGTCATGGATTTGTTAAGTCAAGAGCCTCTTATATTTGCTGCAACTGATTGAATATTGATGTGTTTAGACTCTTACTAAATCCCTGAATGTTGACTTCTGTTTACGGTTAAGAAGACTCTGCCCTGTCCGATTCGTTCTTCTTAAGGAAACGGTACAAAAGGTGACTTTTTGATGCCACTGCTGCTAGATATTGTAGGATTGTGTCTGCCGGTTCATAAACACCAATGAAAAAATGTGTTCCACAGGTTAATATTAAACACAAAAGAGCACAATAGTCAGTGATTTAATTTGCTCACCATTCAGCATAAAGAGTAGGGTTGTTCAGAATGGTGGCTACAATCCGCGCTCCAAGGGCAGGTGGACTTCCCCATGCCCCTCTTACAAGCTTCTCCAGCTGTGATCGACTGCTTAGCAGGGTTTTATTTTGCTTTGTTATGATAATAAGGTTGCCAACTCTATCATCTGCAATAAATTACAAAGAACATGGTTAGTGTATATGAGGGGTGATGTTCGGGTCATTGTAATTTGGAAACCATATGACAGGAATTCGGTAGTCTACAATGTGTGTGCCCTGAGGCTTTCAGTGAGTATCAAACTACGAAGAAAAAGTGCACGTGTGAGGGGCATATATGTGGGACTCATTTCATACCAAACAAAGGGTTGTCAGGTCAATACTCTGATATATGTGCTTTGCCACTAGGTCAAGCACATAGGTGCCAAATAAGAAGCAAGGTTTAAATATTTAAACGGAGCTCAGCTATTCTCGGATAGAACATCTGTGGCCCCTCATAAGTTGATTCAAGCGGGAGGCAGAGTTGAGAAACGCACTGCACGCACAACTTAATCACAACAGCAGAGAGGCATACGTTTCAGTGCTTTAGGCTGCACCAACATGATCAGGTCGATTCAGACAATCCAAAAAAACAGCACCTAAAACGCGGTGCTATGGCAGACTCAATACCAGGTGAAATGATTCATACAAATAAATCAGGCTAGTCAAGGTCGAAGGACAGGTCGCAGACCTCCAGTTCTCTTTGCCGGTTAGGCCGATCAAGGCATAAGCTAGTACCAACTTCAAAGGACAACCACTGTAGGCCAAAACACAGTTTGACGTCGAGCACCACTCTTTGGAGCAGACTGCTGAAGGAGATGTCATGATGTAACTGTCCAGCAAGACCTGTACAAAAACCACATAAAATTTCTGCTAGCTCCCAAGTAGTACCAGGGGCAGGAGAAGCATCCGTGCAGCCCCACCATAGTGTGACAGACCACCAGTGATGTAATGAACAAGTTACTTACCTTTGGTAACGCTTTTTCTGGAGGATACATGAGCTACCTGTGAATTCCTCACCTAAAATTTTTTCCCCCACGGGCCAACTTAGACGGAAATTTTTCTTCTAGGTCTGCACATCGACGATGACGTCACAATTGCCCGACTCCACGCGACGCCGTATGATGTCATCCAGGCAATAAGAAGCTCTCGTCGACGTGCAGACGTCAGTTATCACCATTTTTTACGTGCCTTTGAGGCGAACAGGTGAACATTGACTTTGCAGACAAATATATTACATCAAGTAAAATTATATACCAACATTTATTGCAATAATATAAAATGATACTAATGGAAACAACACCCTCATATGGAAACAAATATATATATACAAATCCAAACATGTTTCCTTTGCAAAATCCATATATAGGAAAAAATACATATACACATCTCATCATTATATTCAAATATACAAGAAAACGGTGCTCACCCAAGGAATTTATGGTAAGACCAATCAGGCAACGGGAAGGTGGTTGGGACAGTGAGGAATCCGCAGGTAGCTGATGTATCCACCAGAAAACGCGTTACCTAAGGTAAGTAACGGATGGATACACCTACCTGTGGATTCCTCACCTAAAGAATAGAGTCCCAAAGCAGTACCACCTTCGGAGGTGGGTGCCTGAATGGTCAAACCAAGAAATCCTGCAGCACTGAGCGGGCAAAATGGCCATCCCTCCTGACCTCAGAGTCCAAACAATAATGTTTGACAAAAGTATGGAGGGACGCCCAAGTTGCCGCCTTGCAGATGTCAACCACAGGAACACCCCTAGCCAAAGCTGATGAAGCAGCCTTAGCCCTGGTGGAATGAGCTGGGAGCCCAACAGGTGGTTCTTTCTTTGCTAAGGAATAACAAAGTTTGATACAGAGAATGACCCACCTGGACAGCGTTCTCTTGTGGACTGCTCTGCCTCTCCTCTTCCCCACGTATCCAACGAAGAGTTGATCGTCTTGCCTGAACTCCCTCGTTCTGTCGACAAAGAAGCTCAATGCTCTTTGTGGATCCAACCGGTGAAGCCTCTCTTCCTCCTTGGATGGATGAGGCGGAGGGTAAAAGGGAGAGAGATTTGACTGCCTCAAATGAAAGGGTGTAACAACCTTCGGGAGGAAAGCCGTCTTGGTCCTTAACACCACTTTGTCTCTAAAAAAGGAAAGATATGGGGACTCTACACTAACAGCCTGGAGCTCACTCACTCTTCTGGCCGATGTTGTGGCCACTAGAAACACAGTCTTAAAAACTAGGAATCGTAAGGAACAAGAGTGCATCGGCTCAAATGGCGATCCCATCAGAAATGTCAATACTAAATTAAGATCCCACTGTGGCATAACAAACGGAGTAGGCGGAAACTTATTAGTGAGGCCCTTAATGAACCTCAATACCAAAGGTGACCTAAACAGAGAGGGCAGGTCTGGGAGGCACAGAAAAGACGACACTGCTGATAAATAGCCCTCAACTGTGGCAACTGCACAACCCTTCTGTGCCAAGGAAAGAGCAAATAACAACACGTCAGACAAATGAGCCTTCAAGGGATTAATTTGGTTCTCTCCACACCAACTGACGAATCTGGCCCACCTGCTTGCATAGATTGATTTGGTGGAGTGTCGCCTGGCCGATAAAATAACATCCACTACTTCCGGCGGGAGGGAAAAAGAACTCAGATTGCCCCGTTCAATCTCCAGGCATGAAGGTGCAGGCTCTGGAGGTGGGGGTGTAGAACCTGCCCCTGCGACTGCGAGAGGTCCGCCCTGTTAGGGAGACGGAGCGGAGGGCACAGAGAGAGTTGGAGAAGGTCTGAATACCACAGTCATCTTGGCCAATCCGGGGCTATTAAGATGACTTGGGCCCGGTCTTGGCGGATCTTCCTCAGAACCCGAGGAATCAAGGGTATGGGGGGGAACGCGTTAAGCAACTGACCCTTCCAGGACATATGAAATGCGTCCGCCAAAGCTCCTTGCCCGGATACTGGAGGCTGCAAAACAACTGGCAGTGCGTGTTCTCCTGAGTGGCAAACAGATCTATCTGCGGGTATCCCCACATCTGGAAGATGTAAAGAACCAGATCCGGATGAAGACGCTACTCGTGATCGATCGAGATGAGTCGACTGAGAATGTCCGCACGTACGTTCAGAACTCCGGCCAAATGATTTGCTACCAAGCAAATCTGGTCCTGAAGCCAGGACCAGAGTCGAAGAGCTTCTCTGCAGAGAAGATACGACCCCACTCCTCCCTGCTTGTTTATATACCACATCGCGGTAGTGTTGTCCGTCAGGACCTGAACGGACTGACCACGAAGGGAAGGGAGGAAGGCCTTGAGAGCCAGACGTATCGCCCGCAATTCCAACAGATTTATGTGAAACCTCTGTTCCACTGGAGACCAAAGGCCTTTGATCTCCAAGTCCCCCAGATGGGCTCCGCTCCCTAGAGTGGAAGCATCCGTTACAACTGTGGCCATTGGCGGAGGTAGCGAGAACGGCCTTCCCTGCGACAGGTTGCCGACCGCAGCCCACCATTGAAGATCCGCTGCAGTGTCTCTGGAGATCCTGTTCGAATCCTCGAGATCTCCTTTGTGTTGAAACCACTGCCTGCGGACGCACCACTGAAGAGCCCTCATGTGCCAGCGTGCATGCATGACCAGCAGAATGCAAGAAGCGAACAAACCGAGCAGAAGAAGGACCTTGAGGACTGGGACGACCGCTCCATCTTGAAACATTGGAATCAATGCCTGAATGTCCTGAATCCGCTGCGGCGGAGGAAAGGCCCGATTCAATGTTGTGTCCAGTACTGCCCCTATGAACAGGAGGCGTTGAGAGGGCTCCAGGTGAGATTTGGGCACATTCACTGAGAATCCCAGGTCGAACAACAACTGAGTTGTCGACTGCAGGTGACGCCGCAAGAGCTCCGGAGACTTGGCTTTGATCAACCAATCGTCCAGATAAGGAAATACTGCTATTCCCTTTCTTCTGAGCTCCGCTGCAACCACCGCCATCACCTTCGTAAAGACTCAAGGTGCCGAAGTAAGACCAAACGGAAGGACCGCAAACTGATAGTGCTGCGACCCCACCACAAACCGGAGATACTTCCTGTGCGACTTGAGGATCGGAATATGGAAGTACGCATCCTGCAAATTGACAGACACCATCCAATCTCCTTCGTTCAATGCCAAAAGAACCTGTGACAGGGTCAGCATCTTGAACTTTTCCTGCTTGAGGAACCAATTCAAAATCCTCAGGTCCAGTATTGGTCGTAATCGAACATCCTTTTTGGGGATCAGGAAGTACGTTGAATAGCAGCCCTGACCCCTCTCCTGCTCTGGAACCAACTCCACTGCGCCTTTCGACAAAAGGGACATCACCTCCTGTTGCAATAACAGAAGATGGTCGCCCGAACAGAAGGAGGGACGGGGAGGGAAGGGAGGAGGAAATTCCCGAAAGGGAAGAGCATACCCCTTTGTCACGATGCCGATGACCCATGAGTCTGATGTTATGGACTACCACATGGGAAGAAAGTGGGAAAGTCTTCCCCCTACCGGAGACATGTGAGCAGGGAGTGGTGGAGGACTAAGGCTGCTTTCCCTGCTGCACCCCTCCTGAGGAAGAGGCAGAGTGCTGCTGGGTGGCACCTCTAGTGCGTACTCTACCCCTGCCCCTGAAGGATCTGTAAGGTAGAGTTCCTGCAGATTGTTGTCCTGCCGCATGGAGCCTGCCACGAAAGGAGGCGCCACGACCAAAACCTCTAAATTTCCTAAAAGATCTAAAAGTAGAGGAAGTGGCTGCCTGAAGTCCCAATGACCTTGCCGTGGCTCTACTCTCTTTAAAACGTTCAAGAGCAGAATCGGCTTTTGCCCCCAAAAGTTCATCTCCGTCAAATGGCAGGTCCAGCAGAGTAGTCTGTACATCTGGGGAGAAACCTGATGAACGCAGCCAGGCCTGCCGCCTCGTCGCTATGGATGTGCCCATAGCCCTTGCCACTGAATCCAAGGTGTCCAGCCCAGATTGAATCACCTTGGTCGCCGCCGCCTGAGCGTCCGACAATAGGTTCAATACCTCCAGTGGCAAACCAGGGTGACCCTTAGCCTCATCCATAAGGGCATAAGTATAACGCCCCAAAATGCAAGTCGCATTGGTAGACTTTAATGCCATGCTGCATAAAAGAAAAGGTCTTTTTTGCTGCCTGGTCCATCTTCTTGGACTCTCTGTCCGCAGGGGCCCCGGGGAACGAACCAGGAGCTGAACGGGAGGAGCACGACGCCTGAACAACGAAACTCTCTGGAGTTGGATGCTTGGTGAGAAAGTCTGGATCACCTAGGGCCACACGATAGCGTCTCGCTACCGCCCTGTTGACGGCTGGCGAAGTCACTGGCTTCTTCCAGATGTCTTTAATGGGGTCCAAAAGAGCCTCATTGAAAGGCAAATGAGGCTCCGCCACCGCTGGATGCAGCACTTCGGTCAGGAGGTTTGTCTTCACCTCCGCAGCAGGAAGTGGAAGGTCCAAAAAGTCTGCAGCCTTCCTTACCACAGCATGAAATGAAGCAGCCTCCTCCGTATACTCACCTGGGGAAGCCAGATCCCATTCAGGGGAAGTGTCCAGGCCACTTGCTGTATCAAAGCCTTGTAGGTCTCCCCATGGCTCCATGATCTCACCTTCCTCTAAATGCTGCCTGCTATACTCCTCTTCCTCCAGGAGCCGCAAAGCCAATCTCCTGGATCGGAGTCTGGATTCGAGCCCTGGCATCGATAAGACATGGGCCGACGCCGAAGATCTTCGACGGAGCCGCTCCTCGGATCCATCCGACGCCGGACCCTACGGCACCACAGGCAACTTCACCGTCGACTGGATCTGTGGCGAATCCATTGGCGCTGGAACAGCAGATGTCATCGGCGTCACAGGCCTTCTGGGCGACGCCAAGGGCATCGGCGCCGAAGCAGCTCCAGAAGGAAGAAAGGGCATAAAGGGTGTCGGCTTGTAAGGAGCCGGAGCACCCAAGTTAAAGGCCAAAGGACCTGACGGACCTGCATGCCCTCCACCAGGCGCCCTGGTGGCGAAGATATTAAACATTGCATTTAAAAATGCAGCGGGATCCGTACCCGGCGCCAGGAAAGCCGGATAAGTCTGAGGAACCGGCACCGAAGGAGAAGCCGATGATGGACCAGGCATCTCCTGCTCCGGAGAAGCCCTCGGCTCCTGATGATGCTCGACTTCAAACACC
Source organism: Pleurodeles waltl (assembly GCF_031143425.1). Taxonomy (NCBI): domain Eukaryota; kingdom Metazoa; phylum Chordata; class Amphibia; order Caudata; family Salamandridae; genus Pleurodeles; species Pleurodeles waltl. Next base: position 223,485,024 of record NC_090450.1, on the reverse strand, counting down.
GACTGTGGAGACGTCGGAGAAGCCGGAGTCGTCGGAGGTGGAGGCGTGACAGTCGGGCTAATCTCCCATATCGGCCGGCGCCGAGCTGACGGAGATCGGGATCGGTCCCTGCTCGATCGGCGCCGTGATTCGTGACGACGACGAGAGTCCCCATGGCGTTGATGAGTCTTCGAAGATCGCAAAGAAGACTCTCTCCGATGACGCCTCTCCTTCCTCTTCTTCGAACGGGCAAGAAACAATTTTGCCTCTCGTTCCTTAAGGGCCTTAGGATTCATGCGTTGCCATGAGCCGCATGACTCGACCTCATGGTTGGAACTAAGGCACCATAAACAATTTTCATGGGGGTCCGTGACTGACATTCAACCCCCACACTGGTTACAGGGTTTAAAACCCGATTTCCTCGGTTGAGACATAGTTACACCGAAGTGAAACTGTAGCTCCCTGTTAGCCTCTGGCACGGAAAAAAGGGAACTGACGTCTGCACGTCGACGAGGACTTCTAATTGCCTGGATGACGTCATACAGCATCGCATGGAGTCGGGCAATTGTGACATCATCGTCGACGTGCAGAGCTAGAAGAAAAATTTCAGTTGAAGCTGGCGCATGGGGGTAAATTCTTTAGGTGAGGAATCCACAGGTAGGTGTATCCACCAGTAACAATTTTACAGCTACAAAGAAGGTAAAGCAAGACATATTGATCATAGATGCTTCCGATTCCATTAAGCAGTGCCTTCTCTCAACACAAGGGACCTTAACAGTACAAGCTTCGCACAGATATGTCTTGTTAGTGCTATTGCACCACCACAATCTGACCGTTCCTTACTTTACCAAAAAGTTATTTCTCAGTGATGGAAGGCGAGAGCAGAGTATGCTTTTTCAAAAGTGCCTTGTCTAGCGTCCCCGTCGCCGCTACGTGAATACGGCTATTTAATCTTCGATGCAAGTCACGCTCGATTGATGAGCGTACCCGCATTCATCAAGCCTAAATGTTTAGGAAGTTCACAATAGACTTTGAAGGTAAGTGAGGTGTGAGAAAATAACTCTGGGCATAATGTAAGGAACTCGGGTTTGTAAACCAATGTGGGCGCTCTTTTGTACTTATTTATTAGAGGTGACTAGCGGAGTTTTGGGAGACCATTACGGCGCAGATTTGGGTGTGCGCTGGTTGAGAAACGATTTTGTTAATGGATTTACCATTTCTCTTAAAGCACGAGTCACTTATTAAGGCAAACTAACCCTCAGTGAGAGAATCATTTTAGTATCTATTTAAGTGACCATATCGATAGTTTAACTTATGGAAGGAGCGACTATGTCTATATAACTTTGGTTGGGAGGTTATATATTCTAACGTTTATGCAACTAGTTATTGTGGTGGGGGGCTCAGAGGAGACAAGGGCATGTCTTCACAGGTTGTACTTTCATGATGTTGTTCTGATATTTGGACAGATGAACTGTAACACATTATCATGGACTGTGGAAACAATGGATTGTAATTATTACATTAACGTCAATTAGAGAGATTACATTTGAAAGGATATTTCTACTATTAAGGTCAGTGGTAATGCTATTATTAGTGTTGAACACAGTGGTTTGTGCACGTGCTAGCACTCAGTTGGGACCAATAGGACTTGCATGGGTATCATTAGTCCTCTTTTTTCTTTGAGCACTTGGTCACTTCATGCACATTATTGAGAATAGAATTGTTTCACTAATATAAGGTAGTTCGACTGAATTGTTATGACTTTTTAAATGATCACCCATTATGACACCGCATGGTCATATATAGTTGTTTTAACAATGGTATTGAACTGAACTCGTCTAATTTATGTGTCATACACTATTACAGCCCTGATGAAGTCATCGGGACAATATCCCTGACGAAACACGTGTTGGCTGGCTTGATCTGAGAAATTATTCAAACGGTTATACTGGAGATCCAATCTGAAATCTACTTGAAACCTATCTGCTGAACTATGTAACACATTTCATTGGACCTTGAATGGAATATCAGTGGATACAGCAATTGCCAAGTGAAGATGAATATGGACTAATAAAGTATTCGAATTAAGGTGGAAATACTTGTGATGTATTAAATATATGGACTGTAGAGTTAACTAAATGATTTACTGGTTGTATGTGTGCCTGGTAATCTGTGTCACAAGGAGACAGGGACAGGGTCATTAAACAGAAAGTGTTGGTAACTTTTACAGTGTGCTAATGTTGCAGTAAAGAGCCAGTGTGTGTGCTACCTGAGGCCTTCTGGTGTATTATGGAACAAACAGGGAGTGTCTATGTACATGATAGGAGTGTGTACTTTACAGGAATGGTTAGTGTGACATATCCTTAGTGGAACATTACCATAAATGGCTGGTGTATGTGGAATGTGGTGCAAAAGAATTGTCTAAAAGGTAGATCTAAAACAATCATTAGTTATTACATTTGTTAGTGTGACACATAACCATTGGAATATTCGCAGAGAATATCCCATTTGGAACGGAAGTACATCTTAATTCAAAATTGTATTGTATTTATAGAGTGCAAGACGGCCTGACAGGCTTTACGGCACTCAGAACCTGTGACAGTGCGCAGACAAATTCCACAAGCCCAAACTACCCGAGTGGGGTCAACCAGAAAGACCACTAGCAAAACCAGCATTCACAAAGCCAATATGTTTCACTGTATTACCCCAGTGGTTCTGCCAATGCTTTTTGTCAATGTAGTGCAGGCAGAAGCAACAAAGGGTGGGTAAGCAACAGAGTGTGGATGGGCGTGAGTGGGTAAGCAACAGAGACTTGGAGGGAAGGGGGAAGCAAAACAGGCTGGGCGGGTGGAAGTACAAGAGGGAGAGTGGACACATCAGGTTAGGTAAGGAAGACGCAACAGAGGGGGAGGCAACAGAGGGTGAATGGGTACAGGATGGGGAAGCAACAGAGAATAGATGGGTGTAGGGATGGGAAAGCAAGAGAAGGTGCGAGGGCGGGATTTGGAAGGACACATGATACGGGGAAGCAACATAAGGGGCAAGCAACAAAGGATGAGTGGGTACAGGATGGGGAAGCAACAGAAGGTAGGTGGGTGTAAGGAATGGGGAATCAATAGAAGTTGAGGTGGTGGGATGTGGAAGGACACAGGGTACGGGGAAGCAACATAAGGGGGAAGCAACAGAGGGTGGGTGGGGGATACAGCGCCAAGCAACACATGATAGGTTGTAGGGGGAAGCAACTGAGGATTAAGGGGGAATCAATGGAGGATGGGTGGGTGTCAAGGGGAAAGCAATTGAGGGTGGGTGGGTAGGAGGAAGCAACGGATACAAAGGGGGAAGCAACAGAAGATGGGTGGGTCAGGGGAAGCAACAGAGGGAGGGTGGGTGTTTCAGAGAAGCAATGGAGGGAAGGTGGATTAGTGGTGGAGGCAACGGTGGATGTGAAGTGGGAAGGGAAAAGCAACAGACATTAGAAAGGTGGTAGGGGAAGCAACAGAGGGTGGGCAGGTGCGAGGGTGAAGCAATGAAGAGGGGAAGCAACGGACACAACTTGTGTGATGGGGAGAAACAACTGAGAGTGGACGGGGAGGGGGAAGCAGTAGAAAGTGAGCAGGAAGAGGCAGCAATGGGGAACGGGCAGGAGAGGGAAGCAATAGGGAGAGAGGGAGGTTGGAAGTAATGAGGAGTGTTCGGAAGAGATAAGCAACAACGAGTGGGTGGGAGAGGACAGCAACAGGGAGGGGTGGAAAGAAGGAGCAATGGGGACTGAGTGGTGGGGGAAGCAATGGGAAGTGGAGGGACAGGGAGTCTGCAACAGGAAGTGGGCAGGTGGGGTGAAGCAGAAGGGTTTGGGCAGGAGGCATAAGCAAAGGAGAGTCAGCAGGGATGAGAAGCACAGAGGAGTGGACAGACAGGGAAAGCAATAGGAAGGGGGAAGCTGTATCTGAGGGAGAGAACAAAATAAATCGAGGAAAGTAGCACACGAGTAAAAGAGAGAGAGCAGCACACAAGGGACAGATGAACACAGAGCCCAGGTGGGCATTTGGAAGGCGAGACGAGGGAGAGAACTGGAAAACATGCATTCTCACTGAGTGCTCGACCAAAAAGAAGAAAAAAAGTAGCTCCCTAAATGTGAGCAGTGGAAGGATGCAAATCAGCCAGTCAAAAGGATGGTAAAAAGGCCATGCTTCAATGGAGGGACACACAGAAGAAGAGGAAGACAACATATCAAATAAGAAGCGAGCAAATGAAAGTAATTTTAAAGCTAACCAATGGTAAGCAAAGGGTGAGATCTAAGCCCAGTGGGAATGGGTTCTATGCCCGACCAGACCTCTGAAATCTGAGAGATCTTGTCTCATTTCCTTACCACCTCTGCCAATATCAACACAATTTAACTGCAGGCCCTCAAAAAAGCCAACATGCACATATTAAGGCATTCTCACTTTAAAAGAAGATGATTCATAACCTATATCATTTGAAGGAGAGGACTGCTTCTGGCAATTTGTCATGACAGATACGAAAGAAAGGATGATTCTGGCCACCTACGGTATTGAGAACTAATTCCACCTTGCAACTGATTCAATTTTTACAGACGTTTAATTCCAACAAAGTTATTAAGCCAAGAACAGAACATTTACAGACATGGGGACATATAACGAGGGAAAGTGGAAACTAAGTAAACGTGTGATTATTCTGCACATATCAAAAAGTAACAAGTGAAACAGATTTAAAAAGACTAAATAAATAGAGTGAGATGAGGGTTTAGCGGACTGAAGGTTTTCTGCTGACTATTGTGGTATTCTGGAGGTCTTGTGTTTAAATCCCTGAAAGTAAGAATGAACCTTCCATTCTTCAGAGGCAGTTAAAACTATTACAAAAAATCTGAAAAGAATAATGTGGTGTTTGCATTGCTTACAAACTACACAGGTGCAGTATTTAGTACTCCATTAACATACATTGTTGGTTTTTTTGTTACTGCACATTGTGGAAATGAAGCCACTAACTAAGGGCAGCTGTGCAAAGCCTTTTTTCGGTCACAAAAGGTTCGATTAGCAGAATCGGGCTGTTTGTGACCTCAAAAGGCTTTTCTGTATGTACAGACCGCAAAATGTGATTCTGTAACGTTACCATATCGCAATTTTGTTTTGCAAACAAAATCCTAATCGGTATTTGTTAGGGACGTGTTTAGGGTGTCCCATCCAAATATCGATTGGCACTGGTATGTAATAATGTTTTGCCATCAAATGCCGGTTGTAAAATATTACCCTTTTACCCTCTCCTCAAAGGAGGTGGTAAGCCATTTGCAAATACCTTCCTCTTTGTGAATGTTGACAGAATCATTTTTTTAAAAGGCCGTGGTCCACGAGAGCGCTGCTGATTGTTAAAAAATGAAATTTACACTTTTCTTTTTTGTTTGTTTAAACACAACTTGTTTACCTTTAAGAAAAATGGGTTGCATTTAAAAACCTGCTTTATTTCAAAGAAATCACAGACATGACAGTCTTCTGACCTCAGCAGACCACCATGCCTGTGATGGCTGTGATTTTTAGTGGGTTACAATTTGCGAGCAACCTCATTAGTAATAATGAGTTAGATCAAATTGTGACTCACTAGGAATCATTAATTTGCAAACAGACTTATTAATACAAAGGTTGGCTCGCAAATTACCACACAGGTTGCAAATCTGCACCAGTATTTTAAGACCAGTACTATGCACATCTGGCCCAAGGTCTTGTTGCACAAATGTCTCAGTTGTTTTCCCTATAGCACAAGAGCAAGCACTGTAAATATGTTCACTTCAAACAAGCATTTACAATACAATGGGTCTCGCGTTTGCTCGAGATAGAGCTGTAAACGTTGTCAATTCCTAACTGGACTTTTCTTGCCACGTAAATTGAAAATGAAAAGTAAGACAGTTGACATAAGCGAGGTGATTCAAAGCACCACGGCCACCATGAGCATTAGCATGAAGGAGAGAACAAAAGGAAAAAGAAGTTTCCACGCAGTCAAACGTTTAAGCAAATGTACAATTATCCATGTAACAGGGTCGATGTCCAGGGCGATAATCAAACCGCCCAAAGGAGGGGCAAACATAAATCAATTACCAATGTACAAAAGACTCTGCGCAAGCCAATAGGAATTTCCACAACGGAATGAGAGCAGTTGCTGCCTGGTTGGAGGCCAGCTTCCTCAAGCTCAACTCAGACAAGACAGAGATCCTCGTGATCGGCTCCACCCCTTCTGCCTGGAATGACTCCTGGTGGCCCACCACACTGGGTAATGCCCCCGCCCCCACGAACCATGCGTGCAACCTGGGCATCATCCTGAACTCCACTTTATCGATGACCGACCAAGTTAACGCCATCTCACCATCAAGCTTCCACTCCTTCTGTCTCCTTCGGAAGATATTCAAATGGATTACTGCCCCGAAACGAGGAAGACAGTCACCCACACACTCATCACCAGCAAACTGGACTACGGCAACGCACTATAAGCCAACATTACCAAGAAACTTCAATCAAGACCCACAACGAGTCCAAAATGCAGCAGCCAGACTCATCCTAGAGATCCCCCGACACAGCTGAATCTCCTCCCACCACAGAGACCTGCACTGGCTCTAAGTCAACAAGCGCATCACATACAAACTCCTGAGCCACACCTTCAAGGCAGTGAACAACATGGGGCCAGAATACCTCAACTACTGCCTCCCTTCTATGTACCCAACAAACGTCTCTGTTCCTCCCAGCTCGCCCTTGCAGCCGTCCCCAAGATCCGGAAAAGTACAGCAGGAGGAAGATCCTTCTCCTACCTAGACATGGAACTCACTTTCCCTCAAGCACAGGCAGACCGCATCACTGAAGCGGTTCAGGAAGGACCTCAAGACCTGGCTCTTCGACTGAGCAACACGCCTTTGTTCAGTGCCTTGAGACCCTTCGGGTGATTAGCCGCAATTTTACAAAACCTTAATTGATCAACTGATTGAATGATAACAAAGGATTTTTGAAAGGCAAGCCCACGAATGAGTGATCGTGATGGGCGTGCAGTGGGCGTGGTTAAAAGCCCACAGAAGGATTAAAACCGGGCAGAGCGCTTGCGCGCTCGAGCTAAAAATGGTCAGACAAGGTATATGCACTAGCTAAATGGCCGTAAAACAAGGCAACATGGTTTACCACTGTTTCAATACCTCACTTGGCTCCAGTGACACAACTCTCCTGTTATTCTGCCTTGCCGTGGTAAAGCAAATCTATTCACTACTCAGAAAACAGACCAACATAATGAGACATTTATGAATGATAGCTTTCAGTTGAAGAAAAACGCATAGGCCTGACTCCACTACAATAACTGTTTTACTACTCAATTTATCCTCCAAGCTGTTTACAAAACACTTCAGCGGAGGTCGAACTGGGAGAGCGATAACAACTGCACATAAAGCCCATCATAGAAGCATTTTGCATTTGCCAGAAAAACACTGCAAAATTTGTTAGGATGCAAGGGCACACTTGCCACTTTGGACCAAGTATTTTTCCTCATCAAAGTCATTGCTGCTACTGGTTGTGCAAGAATGTCCACGTTTGTGCAGACTGCAGAAGAACAACAATACATATGCTCTCTAGTACTATTTGAGCCTTGGAAAATCTAATGGGTCCCACTTTAGGGGAAGGAAGAAAGTAACAGTTACTGGAAGACCAGAGGGTGAGGGATAGCAACACGGGACAAGAGGGACAAAGTAGGAGCAGGTGAGGGAGTGGCAACAATGGGGGTTGGGATGGAGAAAGCAGCACGGTAGGGAGAGCAACAATGGGGAGAAAGCAACACAGAGTGTGGGGAGGGACAGAGGGAGTTTTGCAAGGAGGAAGCATACAAAAGCACTTGCAAGCTGACAGAGACAGTAACATGGAGCACAGGAGAAAGGGTTTTGGGAGGAAACAAATGAAGGAGAAAGCTGGAAAATAGAAGTGCTTAGTAAAAAGAAACGGTAGTTCCCTAAATGTAAGCAGATGAAGGATAACAACGAGCCAATTACAGAGATGCAATAGGGGTATGATAGAGGGGTGGGACTAAAAAAGATAGACAACCTGGAACAAAGAAGGCCATCAAATAAGAAGCAAGCAGATGAAAGCACCACAAAAGCCACTCAAATGAAGACAATGGGCCGGCAGTAAGCATTAAGTAAGTCTACAGTAGGTTGTTTGCAACAAGGCAGCTGAGGAGATTATGCAAATTGACCAGTTAGCACATTTCCTGACCATAAAACACACTGCGGGTTAAGCTATGCATTGACCACTAGCCAAAGCAGTTCTCGCTGTATCTCTGACACTTGGTAGAACTTGTGGAGACTTTTAACGATGCTAACAGAAAAAAGTTGTATTTGTGGAAGATATGACAAAAGATAAGAAAGAAGGCCCAAATACAGGAGATTTTAGAAAAGAAACATGTAGCAACTATGGAAGTATGTTCGTCTTTGGGAAGAAAGAAGCTGATTTTTCGAAGCAGGTGCAAAGTAGAAGAAGCATGAGTCTGGCAACTAACCTGCATTTTTAGAGACACCACTGAACTTATCCTTCATGGTAGGTAGTTGGACAGAATATTGAGTTTTAAATATCAGTTACAGAAATATCGGAAAAACATGTTTAGTATGGCCAAATGGTAATAGAAAATCCTGCTTGTCAGTGATGTTGGATTTTATATTACTATTTTAGAAATGCCACTTTTAGAAAGTGAGCTTTTTTCTGCACTCAAAATCCATCTGTGCCTTACAGCCTGTTTCCAATCGACGTCTGGGCTCGGCTGGTTGACAGCTCCCTTGTGCATTTCACCCAGACAACCACAAACACAGGATACTCAGGCACACCTGCACTCATCTGCATACTGAATGGATCTTCTTAGGCTATAAGGGTGGGAGGCCTGACACTTACATTTCAAAGGCTATTGGCCTGACCTCACATAATGGACTGCCAAACCCCCTACTGGGACCCTGGCAGACAGGACTATACTGAAAGGGAACCTTGTGCCCTTCAAAATTACTCTTTGAAGTCTCCCGCACTTTAAAATGCACTTTTGGGTATATAAACTGGGTCCCTGACACCACCAAATCAGATGCTTTTTTGACAAGTCCTGCAACCTGTCAAGAGGAACTGCCTGGATGCCCAAAGGACTTTACCAGGGCTGCTTTGCTGTGAAGGGCTGATTCCTTGCTGTTGCCCTGCTGCCTTGCTGGCCTCTGACTTTGCTGAGAAGTGCTCTCCAAGGACTTGGATTGAGCTTTCCTCCTGTTTCCTGAACTCTCAGGGCCAAAAAGACTTCGGGCCTCATTCTCACCCTGGCGGTAATTACCGCCAGGGCGGAGGTCGGCGGTAGCACCGCCAACAGGCTGGCGGTGCTCCGCCGGGCATTCTGACCGTGGCGGTACAGCAGCGGCCAGAAGCGGAAAGCCGGCGGGCTACCGCCGACTTTCTGCTGCCCGTCTGAATCCTCCATGGCGGCGGAGCGCGCTCCGCCGCCATGGGGATTCAGACACCCCCTACCGCCATCCTGTTCATGGCGGCTCTCCCGCCATGAACAGGATGGCGGTAGGGGGTGCCGCGGGGCCCCTGGGGGCCCCTGCTGTGCCCATGCCAATGGCATGGGCACGGCAGGGGCCCCCGTAAGAGGGCCCCAAAAAGTATTTCAGTGTCTGCCCAGCAGACACTGAAATACGCGACGGGTGCAACTGCACCCGTCGCACCTTCCCACTCCGCCGGCTCAATTCTGAGCCGGCATCCTAGTGGGAAGGTTGATTTGCCCTGGGCTGGCGGGCGGCCTTTTGGCGGCCGCCCGCCAGCCCAGGGCAAATGTCAGAATCACCGCCGCGGTCTTTCGACCGCGGTGCGGTGTTCTGACGGCGGTACCTTGGCGGACGGCCTCCGCCGTCCGCCAAAGTCAGAATGACCGCCTTCATCTCTTGAAGAAACTTTTTGTGCGCCAAAAATCTTCGTACAGCCTGCCGGAAAAAATGCACAGTTTGCCAAGTGATGAGAAAATCGCTGCACCGCCTAACCAGAACAGCTGGTTAGGCGGTGCAGCGAGAGAAGAACTTCCCGAGAGAAGATGGACGCAGCCCTACCGGATGGATGCACAGCCAAACTGGAACGATGCAGCCAGACTTCCTGAGTGAAGAATCAACGCAGCGCCTGCCGTGCGATGGAAAATTTGACGCATCACCATACTAGATCGATGCTATACGTGTGACTACGTCTCGCTCACCCAGGTTTTTCCCTGCATTGTCCCTGGGCGTCAAAAGAACTCTGTATCGCAGTGAGAATCCAAGACAGTGCACCGGATATCGACGCAAAGCCCCTTGCAGTGTGGAAAGAAACAATGCATCGTCCGTGCCGTATCAGGAAATCTTTCGCACACCTCATTTTTCCACGCATCTCTTCCTCTGCGGTCTCCGTGCATGGTAATTTCGACACAAACCAGGTACTTTGTGCAAACAAGAGACAACTGTTGATTTTTAAGATATAAGATTCTTTTTAAACTTGCAAAAGTGAGATTTTAACTTGTGCGTATTGAATCTTTAATGTTTTCACCTTAAGTTAACCAGATAAATATTGTAAATTTTTCTAAACCTGTGTGGTGTATTTCTGTGGTGTTTTTACTCTGTTACTGCATGATTTATTGCACAAATACTTCACACATTGCCTTCTAAGTTAAGCCTGACTGCTCAGTGCCGAGCTACCAGGGGCTGGGCACAGGATAGTTTGGATTGTGTGAGACTTACCCTGACTAGGATTGTGGTCTCTACTTGGACAAAGGTGAACACTTCTGCCAACTAGAGACCCCATTTCTAACAAGTGGGAATAGTAAATCTCACCCCTCAGAAGCCCAGTGCCTTCCCTAATGTTGCATATTGCAACATTGTTCAGAGTGGCGTGGGAATAGGATATCTATTATTCTCAGACTTTTCTCAACATTGTTTAAATATATCATCATTTGTTTATTTTTTTTATTTGAAATTATTTTATATATATATAAAGTATAAAGTATATAATTACATATATAAAGGATATAATATACACAGGTATATATGTATATATATACACACACACACACACACACAAATTAAAAAACCAAAGATTAGAGGGACGTTATAGTTAGGTTCCCATTTTATGCAACAAAAAACATAGAAAATTAAGGGCCAGATGTAGCAAAACGCCAATTTGCGAGGTGCAAAGTGCGAGTCCATGCGACTCGCAATTTGCACCTCGCAAATTGGTATGCAGTACGGTGTCTCAGACACCGACTGCAACTCGCTATGGGGTCGCAATGAACCACCTCATGAATATTCATGAGGTGGGTCGCAAATTGCGGCCCCATAGCGAGTATAGGCACTCGCAAACATGGAGGCCTGCTGTAGTCAGCAGACCTCCATGTTCGTGACTGCTTTTAAATAAAGCAGTTTTTTTTTTCTCTTTGCAGCCCGTTTTCCTTAAAGGAAAACGAGCTGCAAATAGAAAAAAATACCGAAACCTTTTGTTTCGGTTTTTTTCAGAGTAGGCAGTGGTCCATAGGACCACTGCCTGCTCTGAAAAAATAATTTTGTAAGCATTCACAAAGAGGAAGGGGTCCCGTGGGGACCCCTTCCCCTTTGCGAATGAGTTACCATCCACTTCAAGTGGATGGTAACTGCGAGTTGATTTGCGACCGCTTTCGCGGTCACAAATCAACTTAAATCGCGGTGCGAGTCGCAAATAGGAAGGGAACACCCCTTCCTATTTGCGAGTCGGAAACACATTTTGCGAGTCGGTTCCGACTCGCAAAATGTGTTTCTGCATCGCTTGAGGGCTTTTGCACCTCGCAAACGGCGTTTTTCGCCGTTTGCGAGGTGCAAAAGCCTACCTACATCTGGCCCTAAGTTATAATTATAGTTATCGCAAGGAACTATAGCTCGTCCCCTAAAGTAACTATAACTCACGCCCCAGCCATACACAGTTTTAACATTACTAATTGTATTGGAAATTTTGCAGTTAATTATGAATGTCATACAAGAATTAATTACTAATGTACTATGTGTGGTAAGAAGCAGTGCATATTGAGGGCGCATGTTAAAATTACCTTAGGACATGAGTTATAGTTTCTTCAGATAACTTTAACTTATGAATTTCTATATTTTTGTGTGCATAAATAACCTATAATGTCCCTCTAAGCTTTGTTTTTTTTAGTGAATTTTTAAGGTTTCAAAAAAATTATATTCCTAACTATGAAGTCCATGTAACCTTTGTTTTTTTCAGTGAATTTCTATGTTTTTTTAATGTTAAGTAATATTGAATTATCTTATGTTAATCCAACCCGCGGTGCGCATGGCCCGCGGCCAGGCTCTGCACCCAACTGCCGATAAGGAGTCAACCCTGGCCAACGCAAGGCCTTTGCCTGTATATTGGAGGGTTAGGTCCTAGGGCCTGGCCTGTGGCCAGGCCCTGCAGCCGACCTCCTGCAAGCACTCAACTCAATGACTCGCACGCCCTGGCCTGTGGCCAGAGCATGAGGCCCACCCCTCATATGTAGGTAAACCAGGATGGGGACAGGCAGCCCCCCCTCCTTGGGCCAATTTCAGCCCCAGGGACCCCATTGCTGGGGCCCAGCCCATTATGAAAAAGGGAGGGGGGCCACGTGGCATCCTTCTCCAGGTGGATTTCCGACCCGGGAACCCCATTCCCTGGGGCCAAACCAATTAGTGAAAGGGGAGGGGAGTCATGCACCCTCTCCCTGGGCCGATTTGGGCTACGGGCGCAGTCAATTGTTTGAAGGGGCGGCGCACCATGCCGCCCCCCCCTCCCTGGGCTGAGTTTGGCACCAGGGACCCAATCCCCTGTACTCTGACAATTGCTTCAAGGAGAGAAGGACCATGCGCCCCAGGCCGATTTTGACCACTGGGTAGCCATACTCCAAGGCTCACCCAATTACTTTAAAGGGGGAGGCCATGTGCCCCCCCCCCCCAGGGCTGATTTTGGACCGAGGGCCCACATTGCCCAGGCCCAGCCACTTGTTCTTGGTTGCCTGGCCCCACCCAGGGAACCCAGTGTGCAGTGTTGGGAACCGCGGTGGAGCCATAATGCCCTGCGGTCGCTGCCGGCTCACTGCCTACTGCGGGATCCAGCATTGCTCTTGCACACAGGGAGCAGAAAAAAATGCTGCCTCTTGCATGTGGGAGCAATTCTTCCAGCTTGACAGAGGCCAGGAAAACAAATGAAAAGCCAACTTCCAGTAGGCATGAGCAGTTTTCGTGCTCCAACTTGATGGGAATGTACTTACTGTTTGCTCCCACTTGGCGGGAGTGTCAAAACGCCCACTAAGCTACAACAAATAACTATGTCCTAAGAATGGCCACCTCGGGACATAGGGAGCCGGGGGTGGCAGACTCCACGGCCATTAATGGCTCCAGGATAGGGGCCATGAAGCCCACCTCATTTGTTATTGCAGGGACTGGCCCCAGACGGTTGTGACCCTCGGGCCGACAATGGCCCGGGGGCTGCTCGGCCCCCCTCCCCATTAACAATTGGGCCATGCCGCGGCCAGATTTTGGACCCTGGGACTGAAAATGGCCTGGGAGGGAGGTCCGCATGCCATCTACTGTTTTGCTTTGGTCTTGCCTTAGGTAGGTGGCGCCCCCATGGCCATAAACAGCCTACGGAGGAGGGTAACGCAGCCTCCCTCCTCTTGATTTAACGTTAGCCTGGCCCCAGGGAGGTGGCGGCCCACAGGGCCTATATCGGCCATGGGAACGGGGCCACATGTGCCTCTGTTGTGAGTTTTCCTTAGTGCCTGGCTTGGACACCTGTGCTTTAGCATGAGGAACGTAGCCTGTGACTTTTACAAGTAGACATGTTTTTATTCATTTAATATTTTTTAGCACAGCCAGCATTTAGCTTGTTGTTTTTAAATTTTAATCAGCTGCTTCATTCTGAAAAGACATAATTGTCTGCGCTGCACATTTTATCAGCCCTTTGTAGACATTTAATTTTGTACCATTTTTAAGGCTCTCATGTTTATTACATGATATTCTAACTCGTATTGCCACACCAGGAGCTCAGGAGTCAATCCCCAGTTTCTAGACATATTTTCATGTGAGGCCTATTCTTAGAACACTGCAGGATTTATTATATAAATACCGCATAGGCCTATGGGGGGGCAGAGGGTATTCCTGTCATGGCCATCCTGCGACGTACACCATTTCATTGACAACTTCTCCGATCCTGGCGCTGACTTTTCAGGAACCCAAGAGGATTGCCATCCAAACAACAGGCAGACTCTTGCCAGTCCATTCAGGTATGGGGCTGGGATAGGCTGAAGGGTCATCATCGCTATGCTCTCAGATATAGACAGGGAGGAATCTCTAGAATTTTAAGATAATTCAATGGCGGTGGAGTTGTTTATCTTCTTCACACTAATCGTAATGATTATCACTGCTCTATGTTTCATCTGCCCTATTATAGCAGCACATGCTTTTTTATAATAGGATGCACTTGCTTCAATAAATGCATTGAAATGCATGTTGCACCTCTTATTCTGCCTTGGCATGTATGAGTCTTTGCGTAACTGAGTGAAAGGGGTATGATCTGTTCGTCACAACTTCCCTGAGGATGCAGAGTGTCATGTTTAGGTTGTCACAAATCACCTTTCCTCTCTAGGGTTGGGTGAGGCACTGCTGGCTGCCAGGAATCAGGCCGACAGCTTACAGACAGTGTGGGACAGACAGTCACCCACACTCGGTGGTGCTGCCACCCTAAAAATATGCAGTCGTATTACCAAAATAGGAACCACACAACATGATGCTACCGACGCTGGTCAGCTACAAATTTAACGGATCTCCTTAGTAACTCTCTTTAGGATGCCAAAGGTACCCTAATTAACTTTATACAGAGACGTCTGTGGTATTTGGGAAAAATCCTCCTCAGCTAAATCTTAGTCTGTGGATTGTTCAAGCTTGAACCTTAAAAGGATTCCCCATTTGGTGTTTTGTTACCATTTTAAATACTGCACAACCACAACAAAACACAACCAGTGGTAATTTCAGTAAATATGAGAACACCTCCAACACATTTACTTGCTAATGGACTTCCTAATGAGGGTGGAGATGTTACGATTGAGGTAGAGGCACAAAATGCGTATAGAACTGAAATTTTCTAAGCATGGGTACTTTTCCTGCAGCAGATACAAATTGAACAATTTGAATACATTTACCGTAGCAAGCACACCCGCACAATACAGAGCTTATGAAAATATAGAAATACCACTTATATATCAAGAACACGATAATTGGTTTCAATGGGTCCTTTCCACATGTTATTCAAAACATCAGATTAGGTCCTCTAAGTAATGATGGACCTACATGTCGTGAATTGGCCAATATACACCACATCCCAACATACAAAATTTACAGGCAGCAGACCTGCGACCACTATACAATACAATAGTTACAGTCATTTAGTACAATTCATAATGCAGACTCTAAATACTGCCCCAGCGAGTGCTGCTCTACAAAGATAAATCCAGCAACTCTTAATTCAATAATGGGCACGGTTCTTACCAAATGTAAAGAAATTCTGTTTGGATGGCACAAAAATCAAATCAGCTGGAAGCAGTGTTTCCTCATACAGGGCCAAAATATAAACAGAGTTGTCACAATATGGGCACAAGAGTTGACAGTACACCAGCTGCTCCAGGATGTTCTTCAAATAGATCAGCTGCCAAAGATTATTGCCGAGACTTCTACTAGTATATGTCGAGATAGTCTGGGGGCCAGATCAAGTAAGTCACAGCTGCAAGGTAATTCCAGTAAGTGAAATACAAATCAAGTATAGAAGGTTTCTAAAAAATGCTAGGATAAACAGAAAAATAATAAACATAAAGTAAAACAAAGGAGAGAATCTCTGCATTTGGAGCCCTCAGAGAAATTAAGATTATTTAAAAACTCCTTACAGATATCAGTATACTGATACTTGTCCTTCTCGTGCCCTTTCTGGACTTTTCTGACAAATGGAGTGAAAGAGGTTGGCGGTTGGAGCACGGAAGCGAGTACGTGAAACCAAAAAATGACTTACAATGCTCCTCAAATGTCACAATAAAAGAGGAAGAAAAACTTCCACAGCAGAAACCTCAATTTACAAACAAGGTAGTTGAGGCACTTTGGCTAAGTATGCTACACATAATCAAACATTACTGAAGAACGGGAGGTGGGCAGTGACTCTGCTAGACAGGGTGGCAGAGGCAACAAGTTTGCCAGATCTTCAAGAGCTTCCCGAGGTGACAGCAACTATCAACCACTTAGAAGTCGAAACCAGAGAGCCTGTCACCCCACCCAACAAGGTCTACAAATAACAAATTCAAATTGAGGGGGACATTAAGCACACAATTAAAATAATATTCTGGGAAAGATTAACGCTAAGATATGCTATTCCACTGGCAGAAAAAAACTGGCCTCTAGAGTTTGTCTGTAAGCTCCCACCACGGGAAGATGTCATTTTGCCTTCTTTCTCAATCCTTGTTCCTGATCCAGTAAAAGAAGCCTATGCCACAGATTTGGCTCTGGCACAGGCTCCAGTGTTATACTGCAACCACTTGGATTGGGATTGAGACTCTCCCTATTATGTCATACCAATACGGTGTAATCCACAAATAAAACCTCAATATTCAATAAACACCAAGGCCAAAAGCCACAGTGAGGGAAATTCCCTCATGGAGAAATACAACTGTGTATATCTGCTATGAATAACCCTTTGTTTCCTGTTGCTAAACCGGACCATTCGTATAGAATAGTTTGACATTTTAGACATTTAAACAGTCACACACACAAAAACACACACACACATTTGTCATTTAAAATTCACATAGCCCAACACTTATGAACAATATAGTGCAAAAAAAAAACACAAAATGACCCTGGATATTTCCAGTGGTTTTCCGCCAAAACCCAGCACCTGAAAGCCGGGATTTAAGTGCAATCTCTATGTTAGGTTCTCACTGTCATTTTTGTCGACTGCCCCAAGGGCATAAGAACAGTCCAGGATTGTTCTCTGCCCATGTGACATCAATGTTGCATGATATTGATCCTGAGGTGCTGTACTATGTAGATGACAGTTATCTGAGGGATGATGACCTCAACACACACTTAGCCTGGGTAGATCACATTGTTTTGGGATTTGCCGACCACGGCTACAAATTCAATTTTAAGAGAACTAAAATTGCCTTTCTCAGTGTCCTGTTCCTCGGATAAGAGCTTTCAAATGAAGGGAAAAGTCTGGCACCACAGTTCCTAGAAAAGTGGGCTCAACTACAGCCACCGAATTTAATCAAGAAACTGCAATCTTTGCTAGGTTTATTTAATTTTGGCAGCACTTACATTCCAGACTATGCACAACGCATCAACACACTTTGGCCCTCATTACGACCTCGGCGGTCTTTTCGCAAGACCGCTGAGGTACCGCCGTGCTGAAGACCGCCAGTGGTGGCGGTCTTCTCCGCCGCTTATTATGACCGCTGGCAGCCCTCCGTCATTTTCCGTACGGAAAGCCGCCAGTAGCCATACTGGCGGTCGGCGGGAAAGTGGAGGCTGCTCAACCTCCACAGCCACGTCAACAGAACACCGCCCACAGAATCCCGTCCCATGATTCGGTGTGGCAGTGTTCTGGTGACGGTGTGCTGGTGGCGGAGCTGCCCCCATGGATCCCGTCCCCTCCCGGAGGGCCAACGGACAAGGTAAGTTGATCGTCCATTAGGGGAGGGGGTGGGGGGGTGATGTGTGTTGTGAGCATGCATGGGGGTATGCATGTGAGTGTGTAGAGGGGGTGTGTGAGTGCGTGTATACGTGCAGGAGGTGCTGTGTGTATGGAAAATGTGTGCGGGTCGGTCGGTGTGCATGTCTGTATGTGTGCAGGTGTGTGTTGTGATATATGTGTGCGTGTAGGGGTGCATGTATGTGCATGTTGGTGGTGTGTGCGTGTAGGGGTGCATGTATGTGCATGTTGAGGGTGTATATATGTGTATATGTCCATGTTGGGGTGAGGGTGGGGAGGGGGGTTGTGCCACCTTTGGGGGATGGCAGGGGGCAGGGGTGTGGGAGGAGGACTCGAGGGGGGTAGCGGTGTGGGGGAGACCCCTATCAGTGCCAGGGAAGGAATTCCCTGGCACTGATAGTGCCTACCGCCATGTATCTCATGGCGGTTAATCACCCGAAATCCATGGCGGTATGCAGGGTCCTGATACAGTTGGCGGTCTAGTGACGGCCGCCGCCGGGCTGGAGACCGAAATCTCCAGCCCAGCGGTCATCACCGCCATGGCGGTCGGAATGGTGAAGTGGCGGATGACCGCGGCGGTCATCATTCCATTTTTTTTTTCCGCCGGCCTGTTTGCGGTCTTACCGCCGCTTTACCAAATCAAATCAAATCAAATCAAATCATTAACATTTATAAAGCACGTTACTCACCCGTGCGGGTCTCAAGGCGCTAGGGGGAAGGGGGTTACTGCTGCTCGAAGAGCCAGGTCTTGAGGAGTCTCCGGAATGCGGAGTGGTCCTGGGTGGTCCTGAGGCTGGTGGGGAGGGTGTTCCAGGTCTTGGCTGCCAGGTAGGAGAAAGACCTCCCACCCGCCGTGGAGCGGCGGATGCGAGAGACGGCAGCGAGCGCGAGGCCGGTGGAACGGAGGAGACGGGTGGGGGACGTAGAAGCTGAGGCGTCGGTTGAGGTATTCAGGTCCCTTGTCATGGAGGGCTTTGTGTGCGTGGGTGAGAAGTCGGAAGGTGATCCTTTTGCTGACTGGGAGCCAATGCAGGTGTCTCAGGTGTGTGGAGATGTGGCTGTTGCGGGGTACGTCGAGGATGAGGCGGGCGGAGGCGTTTTGAATACGTTGCAGACGTTTTTGGAGTTTTGCGATGGTCCCAGCATAAAGGGTGTTGCCGTAGTCCAGGCGGCTAGTGACTAGGGCGTGGGTCACGTTTTTTCTGGTGTCGGTGGGGATCCAGCGGAAGATCTTGCGGAGCATGCGGAGGGTGAGGAAGAAGGAGGAGGACACGGCGTTGACTTGTTTGGTCATGGTGAGAAGAGGGTCCAAGATGAAGCCGAGGTTGCGGGCGTGGTCTGAGGGGGTCGGTGCGGTGCCAAGGGCCGTGGGCCACCAGGAGTCGTCCCATGCGGCCGGGGTGTTGCCGAGGATGAGGACTTCCGTTTTGTCTGAGTTCAGTATTAGACGGCTGAGCCTCATCCAATCTGCGACGTCCTTCATGCCATCTTGTAGGTTGGTCTTAGCGCTGGCGGGGTCCTTGGTGAGGGAAAGTATAAGTTGAGTGTCGTTGGCGTAGGAGGTGATGATGATGTTGTGCTTGCGTACGATGTCGACGAGGGGGCTCATGTAGACATTGAAGAGTGTCGGGCTGAGCGAGGAGCCTTGAGGGATCTCGGGGGGTCTGAGCGAAAAGGTGGGAGGTAGACTCTTTGAGAGCGGTTGGAGAGGAAGGAGGCGATCCAGTCCAGGGCCTGGCCTTGGATCCCGGTGGAGCGGAGGCGGGTTATTAGGGTGCGGTGACAGACGGTGTCGAAGGCAGCCGAGAGGTCGAGGAGGATGAGGGCGACTGTTTCACCATTGTCCATCAGGGTTCTGATGTCGTCTGTGACTGAGATGAGGGCGGTTTCAGTGCTGTGGTTGGTTTGGAATCCGGATTGTGAAGGGTCGAGAAGGTTGTTGTCTTCCAGGAAGTTGGTAAGCTGTTTGTTGACGGTCTTCTCTATTACCTTGGCAGGGAAGGGGAGGAGCGAGATGGGGCGGAAGTTTTTCAGGTCGTTTGGGTCAGCCGTAGGTTTCTTTAGTAGGGCGTTGACTTCGGCGTGTTTCCAGCTTTCGGGGAATGTAGCAGATGAAAAAGAGGAGTTGATGATGGTCTGGAGGTGCGGGCGATGATGTCGTCGGCTTTATTGAAGATGAAGTGAGGGCAGGGGTCCGAGGGGGCGCCGGAGTGGATAGAGTTCATGGTGGTTTTGGTCTCTTCAGTGTTGATGTGGGTCCAGGCGTTGAGGGTGATGGCAGGGGGTGTGGGTTCGGTGTTGCTTGTCTGGGTCTGGTGTCCGAAGCTGTCGTGGAGGTCGGTGATTTTGCGATGGAAGAAGGTGGCGAGGGAGTTGCACAGGTCTTGTGAGGGCATGATGGCGTTGGCGTTGGGGTTGGAGAACTCTTTAACGATGCTGAAGAGTTCTCTGCTGTTGTGGCTGTTTTTGTCCAGTCTGTCGGTGAAGAAATTCCTTTTGGCTGCGCGGATCAGGTGGTGGTGTTCGCGGGTCGTGTTCTTGAGGGCGGTCATGTTGTAAGCGGTGTGGTCCTTGCGCCAGGCTTTCTCAAGGGCGCGACAGGTTTTCTTTGATTCCTTAAGGGTGTCAGAGAACCAGAGAGGTTTTTTGGTGTTGGCCTGTCGATGCGTGCGTCTGAGGGGAGCAAGGTTGTCTGCGCAGTTGGTGATCCAGTTCGTGAGGCTGAGGGCTGCGTCGTTGGGGTCGTCGGTGGTGAGGGTAGGTTGGTTGACGGTGAGCGCGGAGAAGAGCTGTTCTTCTGGGATTTTGTTCCACTGTCGACGAGGGATGGGTTGAGTGCGGAGGTGGCGGGTCTCGCGTCGGAATGTGAAGTGGACACAGCTGTGGTCGGTCCAGTGTAGAGCGGAGGCGTGGCTGAAGGAGACGTGTTTGCTGGCGGAGAAGATGGGGTCAAGCGTGTGTCCGGCGATGTGGGTGGGGGTGTTCACCAGTTGCTTGAGGCCGAGGTTGGCGAGGTTGTCGAGCAGGGCGGTGGTGTTGGGGTCGTTGTTGTGTTCCAGATGGAAGTTGAGGTCGCCTAGGAGGATGTAGTCCGGCGAGGGCGTGCGGGGAGACGAAGTCGGTGATGGAGTCGCTGAAAGGGGCTCGCGGTCCGGGGGGACGGTAGATGAGGGATCCTCTGAGGGTGGTCCTGGGGTCAGTGCGAATCTGGAAATGCAGGTGTTCAGCGGCGAAGGGGGTGTCTTCGGTGGAGGTGGTGACGCTGATGAAGTCTTTGAAGACGATGGCGATTCCTCCTCCTACTTGGTTGGTGCGGTCTTTCCTGGAAATCTTGTAGCCTTCGGGGATGGCTATGGCGATGTCTGGGGCCGAAGAGGCGTTCATCCAGGTCTCCGTGATGAAGGCGACGTCCGGTGCTGTGGAGTCCAGGAGGTCCCAGAGTACAACGGCGTGCTTGTGGACGGATCGAGCGTTGACCAGGATGCATTTGAGGTGGTTGATGGCGCGTGGGCTGGTGGTCATGGTAGTTGCGTGGTGGAAGATACGTTTGCAGGAGTGGCAGGCGAAAGGTCCATGGGTAAGTTTGGGGTTAGCTTGGAAGCAGGTGTTGGAGCGTCCTGGGTTGAGGGCGTGGAGGGTGGTGGGGTCGTAGCGGAGCAGAGGGGTTTGGGAGTGCTGAGGACCAGGGGTTGTGGCGCTGGGCGCGGGCCAGGCGCGGACGGGCGCGGACGGGCGCGGACGGGCGCAGACGGGCTTGCCTCTGGCACGCCTCTGGCGCGCCAGTGGCGCGGTCGCGCAGCGGCCGCCATTAGAGGGAGGAGGGGGGGGAGGGGTCAGCTGGGGGCGAATGGGAGCTGGGGGGCGGGGGCGTGCAGGAGGTGGCGGCAGGAAAGCGGAGGGAGGGGGGGACAGGTAGAGGGGAGAAGGGTGGTGGGGGTGAGTTTTAGGAAGTTTAGGAGTTTAGGGAGAGAGATAGGAGTTAGGTTGGGAAGATAGGGGAGGGGGGGCTGTAGAGGTGGGTGAGGGTGAGAGGTAGAGTGAAAGGATAGGAAGATAGGGGTGGTAACAGAGGGGGTGGCGAGTGGGGGGGAAAGATAGAGAGATAGGTAGATAGGAGGAGGTGGTGAGTGAGGGAGACAGAGAGAGAGATAGAGAGATATGTAGATAGAGATGGGGGTAGATAGGGGTGATAGAGAGGGGGAGAGACGAGTCAGGAGCGGGAAGAACCAGGGAGTAGGTAGCAGTTAGCTCTGTTGAGAAACAGAGCTAACAGACGAAGAGGAGCGGGGAGCAGGAGGGAAAGAAGAGAACAGGAGGAACAGAAGACAGAAGAACAGAAGACAGAAGACAGAAGACCACAGAAGAAGAACAGAAGTCAGAAGAGCCGAAGAACAGAAGACAGAAGACCACAGAAGAAGAGGAGCCGAAGAACAGAAGACAGAAGACCACAGAAGAAGAGGAGACGAATACACAGAGGACAGAAGGCCACAGAAGAAGCTACAGAGGAAGAGGAGCGCCGAGGACAGAAAAGTACAGATGAAGGTGAAGAAGAGGAGCGCAGAAGATGGAAGAATACAGATGAAGGTGAAGAAGAGGAGCGCAGAAGACAGAAGAATACAGATGAAGGTGAAGAAGAGGAGCGCAGAAGACAGAAGAATACAGATGAAGGTGAAGAAGAAGAGGGGCGGAGAGCAGCAGAGGAAGGAGCCAAGAAGAGGGATAGAGAAGAGGAGGCACATGCGGGTCGCGGTGCAGAGGAGAGGGAGAGAAGCACACAGATGAAGAGAGAAGACGGGGAGCAGGAGGGAAAGAAGAGTACAGAAGAAGACTACAGAACGAGAGCGCAGAGGAAGAACAGAGAAGAAGAAAAGAAGCAGGAGAGAGGGTGAGTAGCGCGGGGCAGGGCGAGGGGCTGGGAGGTGGGGGGTACTTACTGCGAGGTAGCTGGGCGGTCTCAGGAACCTGGGCTGGAGGAGCTGGAGGAGCTGCAGCGGCAGGGGGAGCGACCTACCCTTGGGTCAAGGGTCGCTACCACTGTCGCGCAGCGGCCGCCATAAGAGGGAGGACGGGGGCAGGGGTGAGCTGGGGGCGAATGGGAGCTGGGGGGCAGGGGCGTGCAGGAGGTGGCGGCGGGAAAGCGGAGGCGGGGGGGACAGGTAGAGGGGAGAAGAGTTGGGGGAGGGGGGGTCAAGGGTGGTGGGGGGTGAGTTTTAGGAAGTTTAGGAGTTTAGGGAGAGAGACAGGAGTAAGGTTGGGAAGATAGGGGAGGGGGTTTTAGAGGTGGGTGAGGGTGAGAGGTAGAGTGAAAGGATAGGAAGATAGGGGTGGTAACAGAGGGGGTGGCGAGTGGGGGGAAGATAGAGAGATAGGTAGATAGGAGGAGGTGGTGAGTGAGGGAGACAGAGAGAGAGATAGAGAGATAGGTAGATAGAGATGGGGGTAGATAGGGGTGATAGAGAGGGGGAGAGACGAGTCAGGAGCGGGAAGAACCAGGGAGTAGGTAGCAGTTAGCTCTGTTGAGAAACAGAGCTAACAGAGGAAGAGGAGCGGGGAGCAGGAGGGAAAGAAGAGAACAGGAGGAACAGAAGACAGAAGAACAGAAGACAGAAGACAGAAGACCATAGAAGAAGAACAGAAGTCAGAAGAGCCGAAGAAAAGAAGACAGAAGACCACAGAAGAAGAGGAGCCGAAGAACAGAAGACAGAAGACCACAGAAGAAGAGGAGCCGAATACACAGAGGACAGAAGGCCACAGAAGAAGCTACAGAAGAAGAGGAGCGCCGAGGACAGAAAAGTACAGATGAAGGTGAAGAAGAGGAGCGCAGAAGACAGAAGAATACAGATGAAGGTGAAGAAGAGGAGCGCAGAAGACAGAAGAATACAGATGAAGGTGAAGAAGAGGAGCGCAGAAGACAGAAGAATACAGATGAAGGTGAAGAAGAAGAGGGGCGGCGAGCAGCAGAGGAAGGAGCCAAGAAGAGGGACAGAGAAGAGGAGGCACACGCGGGTCGCGGTGCAGAGGAGAGGGAGAGAAGCACACAGATGAAGAGAGAAGACGGGGAGCAGGAGGGAAAGAAGAGTACAGAAGAAGACTACAGAAGGAGAGCGCAGAGGAAGAACAGAGAAGAAGAAAAGAAGCAGGAGAGAGGGTGAGTAGCGCGGGGCAGGGCGAGGGGCTGGGAGATGGGGGGGTACTTACTGCGAGGTAGCTGGGCGGTCTCAGGAACCAATGACCGCCAGGGTCGTAATGAGGGCCTTTATGACTTAATACGTCCTGATTTTGCAAACACTGGACACCAAAACATACACAAATTCTCAGACCATTAAAGACTGATATTCTTGAAGCAAAACACTTACACACACGTGTAAACAAAACCAACTTGGTAATGGGGGAAATTCCGGGTGTCATCAGATTCACATATGTCACATTCAATGAAGGTGACACACTACCATGGTGTACAAACCACCCTTATACTCTATTGCAGAACTGTATTTTGCACTAACAGAAAAAATACTCACTGCAGTCTAGATGGAGGTCATCAATGAGAGACCACTAGCCCAGAGAAAATGCATTATTGACAGTGCCCAAATCAAAGCCCTTGAGGCTATTTTCAAAGCCTGCATGCTGAACCCAAAAGCATTACATTCACGTTGGATACAGTGGGCTACCTTTACTACCACTGATGTCGATTATGTTTTTGACCCAAAACTGCAGACCCAAGAATTTCTCCAGTATGAACTTGAATACCTCATGCCCACTAATGTTATGCCTCTTGACTAATAAATAATCATTATTTCTGGTTTAGCCCAACCAGCCGTAGGTACAAAACACCAAACCTCCACAACGTGCGCCGTTGTCTGTGGAGTTATGAGGGATACTGAATTCTACCCTCAACAGTTCTAGACGCAGTCGCTAGGGGATTGCTCAGCATAACTTGCACAGCGTAAAGATTTGATTTTAGCAATGGATTATACGGATCAAGAATTCCCAAAACGTATTGTGTGCAATTCGTATTATTGTGTCCAGTCCTTTTACAAACACTTACACTACTGGTGCCTTAATGGGTTATGAGTTTCAAAAGGAAACACCATAAAACACAAATTCTTGTGGGGTAAGGTGGCAAGTCTCAAAGACAAACTGCCACAGGCTCATGTAGTACATACTCTGAGCCATCAACATGTTGGAATACATGCTGTAGGAAACTCATTGGCTGTGAAGTGGCCAAGTCTGCAGTTACTACTGCCTCAGTCGCTGCATTAATTCATTCTCATTCAAGGGTGATTGATGACATTTTGGCTGCGTGAATGCCTCGGCTGATGGCAAGACTTCACCAAAAGCATACCTTACGAAATATTCCTACCACTTAAGTGCCTAAAACATTGCCTTTCTTACAATACCAGGGGTGGGAAATCGTGAGAAACCCAACCAAGGCTAGCTCTGATTACAGCATCGCATGAGGGTGTTGTTTCTGCCCATGCTGGTGTGGCAGCTACCACCTCTCTAACACAAAAACGGTATTGGTGGCATGGTCTTTATAATCAAAGAGTCCTTAACTGTGACATTTGCCAACAATTTAAAGGTTCCACCATCAAACGCCCACCGCAGCACTTCTCTTAATATCAAATAAGCCTTTGCTGTGTGTGTACCTAGACAACTGCAGACCCTTAAATTCACAGGGTGCATACAAATACAGGGAGTGCAGAATTATTAGGCAAGTTGTATTTTTGAGGATTAATTTTATTATTGAACAACAACCATGTTTTCAATGAACCCAAAAAACACATTAATATCAAAGCTGAATATTTTTGGAAGTAGTTTTTAGTTTGTTTTTAGTTTTAGCTATGTTAGGGGGATATCTGTGTGTGCAGGTGACTATTACTGTGCATAATTATTAGGCAACTTAACAAAAAACAAATATATACCCATTTCAATTATTTATTATTACCAGTGAAACCAATATAACATCTCAACATTCACAAATATACATTTCTGACATACAAAAACAAAACAAAAACAAATCAGTGACCAATATAGCCACCTTTCTTTGCAAGGACACTCAAAAGCCTGCCATCCATGGATTCTGTCAGTGTTTTGATCTGTTCACCATCAACATTGCGTGCAGCAGCAACCACAGCCTCCCAGACACTGTTCAGAGAGGTGTACTGTTTTCCCTCCTTGTAAATCTCACATTTGATGATGGACCACAGGTTCTCAATGGGGTTCAGATCAGGTGAACAAGGAGGCCATGTCATTAGATTTCCTTCTTGTATACCCTTTCTTGCCAGCCACGCTGTGGAGTACTTGGACGCGTGTGATGGAGCATTGTCCTGCATGAAAATCATGTTTTTCTTGAAGGATGCAGACTTCTTCCTGTACCACTGCTTGAAGAAGGTGTCTTCCAGGAACTGGCAGTAGGACTGGGAGTTGAGCTTGACTCCATCCTCAACCCGAAAAGGCCCCACAAGCTCATCTTTGATGATACCAGCCCAAACCAGTACTCCACCTCCACCTTGCTGGCGTCTGAGTCGGACTGGAGCTCTCTGCCCTTTACCAATCCAGCCACGGGCCCATCCATCTGGCCCATCAAGACTCACTCTCATTTCATCAGTCCATAAAACCTAAGAAAAATCAGTCTTGAGATATTTCTTGGCCCAGTCTTGACGTTTCAGCTTGTGTGTCTTGTTCAGTGGTGGTCGTCTTTCAGCCTTTCTTACCTTGGCCATGTCTCTGAGTATTGCACACCTTGTGCTTTTGGGCACTCCAGTGATGTTGCAGCTCTGAAATATGGCCAAACTGGTGGCAAGTGGCATCGTGGCAGCTGCACGCTTGACTTTTCTCAGTTCATGGGCAGTTATTTTGCGCCTTGGTTTTTCCACACGCTTCTTGCGACCCTGTTGACTATTTTGAATGAAACGCTTGATTGTTCGATGATCACGCTTCAGAAGCTTTTCAATTTTAAGAGTGCTGCATTCCTCTGCAAGATATCTCACTATTTTTGACTTTTCTGAGCCTGTCAAGTCCTTCTTTTGACCCATTTTGCCAAAGGAAAGGAAGTTGCCTAATAATTATGCACACCTGATATAGGGTGTTGATGTCATTAGACCACACCCCTTCTCATTACAGAGATGCACATCACCTAATATGCTTAATTGGTAGTAGGCTTTCGAGACTATACAGCTTGGAGTAAGACAACATGCATAAAGAGGATGATGTGGTCAAAATACTAATTTGCCTAATAATTCTGCACTCCCTGTACATTCTACTTGCTGTAGTTTCTTGCTCCAGATTCCTATGGGTAAATGGTCTGAAGAGGGGTGCCACGCAGCCTCCTCCTCTTGATTTAACGTAGGCCTGGCTGAGGGGAGCTGGCAGCCCACGGGGCCTGTATCAGCCTTGGGAAGGGGGTACGCATGTGCCCGTTGTGGGTTCTCCTTAGTGCCTGGGCTGGACACCCTTACTTTAGCATGAGGTCTGCAGCCTTTGCCTTTGGCACGCAGACTAGATTTAATGCATTTCATATTTTTCAGCACTGCCAACTTTTAGCTCGTTGTTTTTATATTTTAATATCAGCTGCTTCATTCTGAAAAATATATAATTGCCCGCATTACACATTCTATCAGCCCTTTGTACACATTTTACTTTGTGCTCTGTTCAAGGGTGTCATGTTCGATAAATGATGTTCTGATTGGTATTACCAATCCAGGAGCTCAGGAGTCAGTCCCCAATTCCTAGACATATTATCACTTCAGGCTTGTCTTAGAACACTCCAGGATTTATTATATAAAAACCACATAGTCCTAAGGGGGACAGAGGGAACTCCAGTCATGGCTGACCTACGACATACACCGTTCCATTGACAGCTTTGCTAATCCTGGCACTAACTTTTCAGCCACCAGAGAGGACTGCCATTCAGAGAACAGGCAGACCCTTGCCAGCCAATTCAGGTGTGGGGTTGGGGTCCTTCCCTTAGACCGGTATAGGAAGAAAGGATGTCACCGCTATGCTCTCAGATTTGAGACATAGGGTGTAGGTAGAAAGATTTAGGCTTTTACGATCATACAAAAATGGTCAGGTTGTTTATCTTCTTCACACTAATCATAATGAAGATCGTTGTGCTTTGTTTCATCTGCCTTATTATTGCAGCCCATGCTTTTTATAATAGGATGCACTTGCTTCTACATTGCCATGTTGCATCTCTTATGCCGCTCTGGCATGTGTGAGTCTTTGAGTAACTAAGCAAAAGAAGTATGATTTGTTTGCCACATCTTCCCTGAGGAGTCAGAGTGTCATATTTAGGTTGCCATAAATCACCGTTCCTTTTTAGGGTTGTGTAAGGCTCTGCGGGCTAGCCAGGAATCAGGTCGTCAGCTTCCAGATGGTGTGGGACAGACTCAAAGATGCCCACTCAGTGGTGCTGCTGCCCTAAAAACACACATTCATATTACCAAAATAGGAACCACATGGCACCCCCTTCTCTAAACACATAAAAACATAGGCCCCGAGACCTGCCCACCCGGGGGTTCAACTAGAAACAAGTGAGCTTTTTTTATTTTTTATTTTTACTGCGATCCACAAATCCACAGCGATAAAAAAAAAAAAAAAAGCTTTTGGGACCCCACCATCAGGCCTATGGCGTCAGGGTCCTACCCTGCCATCTTCTCCTTTTTTTTTAAAAAACTTTTTTTGGGGCTTGGCTAAGGCCAAGTCCCAAAATGGATAACAAGAGTCTCTGGCTGAAGTGTTGGCAGCCAATCAGATACCAGCATGGGACTGCCGGTTCCGTGGAAGATCTGCGTCCCTAATATCTATATTTCTTTTTCTTTAAATATCTCAAAAACTACAGAACAATTTACACCAAATAAAAAAGAAGTGATATTTCTGGACCAAGATCTTGCAGACAAATTTGGTGCAATCCCTTTTAGCAGGTTGGGCTGTTGCTGTGTTTAAAATTCCCTATGGGAAATTGAATGGGAAAACGTTTTGTGACCCCCCTTTTTTCTTAGCTAACACTTGATGGATCACCCCAAACGTTTTAAGACATCTGAACGAATTAGCGTACGAGCTTTGGGAGCTTTAAAAATTTCTAACTACAACTATATATCAAATTTAAAAAAACTGTGAAGAGTTTTAGGTCACCGGACGGCTGCACAATGTCCCAAGGATCGTGTGTAATAAACAGAAACAGGAAGTTCAAAATAATTTATATGAAGTTCGTCGACTATTTATTGAGAAAAATATATATCTAAAGTTCAAAGCAAAAATACATCTCAATCACGCTGTACCGGCCAAAT
This sequence comes from Pleurodeles waltl, assembly GCF_031143425.1. Taxonomy (NCBI): domain Eukaryota; kingdom Metazoa; phylum Chordata; class Amphibia; order Caudata; family Salamandridae; genus Pleurodeles; species Pleurodeles waltl. The sequence continues at coordinate 223,455,980 of NC_090450.1, read as the reverse complement.
GTCAACGCGTTTCGGCAAACGGCTTCAACTGGACATTAGCTGACATTTTTACACACATCTATTTAACTCGTATAGTCCTTCTTTGATTACACCAACACCATATGTGTTTCAAAAACATGGGGGCATATTGAAATGTTGTAACTTTCAATCACAGTGACTAAAAAACATCCATATATGAATGTCAAAACCATACATTGTAATAATGTATAACGACCACTAATTACGTTTACCTCCCTGACGTAAGAATATCAATTTTGGCATAAATATTTTTTATATACAAAATAAATATTTTTAAGATCAATATTTATAACACATTCCATGTGCAATGTTTGTATATAAATAAATAAATATCTATATTTCAATAAATAGTAAGAAAATATGATTATACAATTATTTAGAATATTCCTCTTCACATTAGTCTCAAATCTATTTTTCAAATTAATAGTCATTAAAGATCAATCATTTCCAAATTCTATTATATCCCTGCAAAGTGAGTATGGTCCATCTATAGTCACAGTAACAACCACATTGGGTACAGGTCAAGACAACACATGAAATACCTCAACAGTAACATATCTGATTCAGAAATGAGTCTAATAACCATTACTAAAGTGATCATCTCATAAATGTGAAGAGCACCATATTGACCCATCTAGAAATTCATACACATAGGGGAAAAGGCTGTTTTTTTATACCAATGTAAAAGGACCCTCAGACCGCCCATACTTATAAAGTGCTAAATAAAGTGCAATCAGTGCCAATCTATAAAGTGCTAATTCTAATGTGCAAACTAAGCTATTAAAAAGTGTTGCAAAAATCTGGTTATACTGCTCCCGGCCTGCATCTAGAGTATTATTTAGCATATCTATGTCACAATATGTGGGAGATCTACCAGGAATGAATCAAATGCATACATTGAATGAAGATCTCACAGATGGACATAAAGTTCACCATCTAAATTATGTCCCCAAGGATTTTCAGAACCAAGTAGCACAATCATCTTTGATTCCATTTGTCTCAACTCCGCTGTTCTGTTCCCTCCTCTTGGATTAACAGTAATGGTTTTAATCCCATAGAAAATCAGAGAGCTGCAGTCTCCATTATGAATTTTTAAGAGTTTGGCTAATGGATACGATCTATCCTGTTTTTTTATTGCTCTAAGATGTTGAAAAAATCTCACTTTTAGTTTGTGAATGGTGCTGCCAACATATTTTTTGTAGCAGCCACATTCTATAACATAAACAACACGATCAGTTTAACAAGTTATGCGGTCAGTCATTTCACAAACCCTGCCATCAAATGTAACATAAAAGTGTGTGTTATAAGCAAATTTGCAAGATTTGCAACGACCACATTTCCAGAAGCCCAAACTTTTCTTGGATAGCCATGATCGGGTGACCTTAGAACAAAACAAACTCCTAGTGAGATGATCTCCCAACGACTGTGTTTTGCGATATGTAATCTGAGGGTGTAACCCAATAATCTCTTTAATATGTGAATCATGTCACAAAACATGCCAATTTTTACAAATAATGTTGTTAAGTTCTATATGCTGTTGGTTGAATTAAAAAAACAATCTGGGTGGAGATCTGTGTCCTTGAGGAATCTCCTCTGTGACTTCCGATTTAAAGAGTAATTTTTCTCTGGACATATTCATTACTCTATGCTGAGCATCATTTAATATCTTTAGAGGGTATCCTCTATTCAAAAATCTTTGAATCATAATGGCAATTTCAGTTTTTAAGCTTTCATCATCCGAACAAATTCTGCGAGCCCGCAAGAATTGACTATAAGGAACACTCCATTTTAGAGCTTTAGGATGACCACTATTGCCATGTAAGATAGAATTACATGCAGTTGGTTTATGAGAAATAGTCGTCTGCAAAGTCTCATTTTGGACAGTGAGTAAAACATCCAAAAATTCAATAGTGTGTGTACTGTATTTTAAATCTAAATGGATATTGAACTCATTGTTGTTAAGTACATTAACATATTCTGAAAGGGACTGTTCATCACCTTCCCAAATGAGAAAAAGGTCATCAATGTATCTGACCCACAATACAACTCGTTCCATGTAGTCCTTATACGTATCTGACCAGGCTATTTCCTCTTCCCACCACCCCATGTATAGATTCGCATATGTGGTAGCAAAAGATGCTCCCATGGCTGTCCCCTGTTTCTGAAGATAATATTCATTATCAAACAGGAAAATATTATGGGTAAGGCAGAATCTCAACATGTCAAAAGCATATTAGTATGTTGAAAAAATTCAAGCTTACGGGTGCCTAAGAAGTGTCTGCAGGCCTGAATGCCAAACTCATTCATAATGGAGGTATATAATGAGGTCACATCCATGGTAACCAGTAAAAAATTGGATTGCCAAGGAATGTTATGTATTTTTGTTAAAAAATCATTGGTGTCCCGCAAATAGGAGGGCAGTTCGGTTACATAGGGGCACAAAACAATTGGTCGATCAGGAGGATTTTTCTTGTTTTTATGAATTTTGGGTAGGAAATAAATGCAAGGACTTTTTGGAAATTCAACCTTTAAATAGGAATATTCTTCTTGATCAATGAGGCAACTAGTACGCCATGTATTCAACATCTCCCAATAGATAGCCTGATTTTCAATATTGGGATTGGCACGTAATTTCTCAAAATGCTCTCTGTTGGATAGTTGGCGGTGTGCCACCTTGATGTAACTTGCTACATCCATAATCACAATATTAACTCCTTTATCGGAGGACTTGATTATAATTATATATATATATATATATATATATATATATATATATATATATATATATATATATATGATTCACCAAAAGTATTTACTGCACTCCATTAGGTTCAGTTGTGCATATTTATTCCAAGATAACAACCAACTTTTAGACCATCTTAGTTACAAGCATATATATATATATATATATATATATATATATATATATATATATATATATGAGAGAGTTGTCCTGAACAAAAGCACACTCACAACTGGTCATTATGGAATGTAGCAAAGTCAGCAACTTACAGAGAATTCTTTGGCAGTGGTGCTTCCTTCACGGATGGACAGGCCGTTAAATTTATACAAGAGAGAGTTGTCCTGAACAACCCACCTGGGTTATAATTTTAAAATGTGCAGGACTACCTTTACCAGGATGCACTATGCAGCCCACCTGAGGTCCACTGGGACAAAACTGGTATTCAACTGATATCAGGTGCCTGCAATTAAATCCGCTGAGCAGCCAGGCAGTTGGCCTTTGAAAAAGGAAGGAAATGTTTGTTCTCTGCTGATGAAGGGATTAACCCAGAAACACGTGTCCAGAGATGTTTGAAAATACAAGGCCTGAAATAATAAAAATGCGCTTTTGTTCAGGACAACTCTCTCTCATACATATATATATATATATATATATATGTATATACTGGAAGATGAAGGATCACAAGAAAACAACAGCTAGCCAGGGCAAAAATCTGGATCCCAAAGGATACAATGAGTCACAAGAAAATGTAATATCCAAGAAAGAAGTGACTCAAACAGATGATCTCACTAAAGAACAAAAATATATTTCTACTACATTGTTTCAGCTTCCGCCTTCCTCAGGTAATACAAGATGGTTTGCTCAGTGGCTGCACAGCTCACACTGCTGGATTTTCAAAAAGCATCATGAGTGAAGATTCCAATTGGAATGTGGAATCAATGCAGTCCAGAGAACTCTTCAGCTATGCAGAAATCAAGTAGTATTGTCATAATACAGCCAACATGAAGAGAGACCTAAAAACCTTTGAGAGAACATGCAGACTTGCAGAATACTTTAACAATAATTCTAATGTTGATCTGCCAAGCTACCTTCCAGATTCATTTAAAAAGTTCTGCCATCCCAAGTCAGGGACCCCTCAATGTGGTAGAAATACTGTTCTTGATACATACACTTTATCCATTAACAAATTCATCAAAGAATCAACACCTAAAAGGATTTTTGATAACATTACGAGAGAGGAAAGAAAAGCTCTCTACCACCTTCAACAGAGAACAGATGTCATTATAAATCCGTCAGACAAAGGTGGTGCAGTGGTTGCCATGAAAGTATGTGATTATATTGAGGAGGGAATGAGACAACTAATGGATACCAACACCTACTAACCTTTAGAAACTGATCCCACAGAAGACTTGAACAAAGAAATCAAGAACATGGGTGCAAAGTACAGGAGCTTAAACCTCATTGATGAAACAACAGCAGATATACTTGTTCACCCCAAACCAAGACCTGGAAGATTTTATATGCTTCACAAAATTCACAAAACGAACAATCCTGGCCGCCCCATCATCCTTGGCAATGATACGGCCACTGAGAGACTATCTTTATTTGTTGACCTGCACCTCCAGCCCATTGTCCAACAGCTTCCATCATTTTTAAGGACACCAGTCACTTTCTTCAGATTATTGAAAAATTAAACCAAACCTACACATTTGATGATGACACTCTTCTGGCTACATTTGATGTTACGTCATTATACACCATTATACCACATGATGATGGGATTATGGCATTATCTGAAGCTCTTAATAAAAGAACTGTGAAAAAACCATCAACAAATGTGCTTACCAACTTTGCAAGAGCTATCCTTAAATCAAACAATTTTGCCTTTAGTGGTAAACACTATTTGCAGATACAAGGGACATCCATGGGCACTCGGGTGGCTCCTTCCTATGCAAATATCTTCATGGGAAAACTGGAGGACTATATACTTGCGAGTTCTAACATCAAACCACTGGTATGGCTACGATACATTGATGACATACTGTATTTATAATATGGAATGCAGGAAGCAGAACACTGGAGCAATTTACAGCTTTTATCAACATCCTAACATAAAATTCACTGACAGCAATACTAAACAGAAGAGTCATCTCCTGTTTCTGGATGTGTTACTCACCATTCATTAACAAAAAATTATAACTGATCTGTAACACAAGCCTACAGATGCTCATTTGTATCTAAACTGGACTTCATGTCACCCACGCCACACTTATCTCAGCATCCTCTACAGCCAAGAACTCAGAATAAGACGCATCTGCAGCAATGAAGACACTTGTAAAGTCCATCTACAGGAGCTTGTTAGATTATTTAAAAAGCAAGGCTATCCTCTGCATATCATTCTGCAAAAAATTGACAAGTCTTTACAGTTACCCAGGGAAGCACTTATTTGGAATACCAACAGAAGAAACAAAAGTGACAGAATCCCATTTGTGGTTGACTATCATCCATCAGCTCCCAACTACAGAAATATAATACAAACAACTTTTCCCTTACTATCTACTTGTGAAAAATTGCAAAAGCTTTTTCCAAAGCCACCAGTCATTGCTTACCGCAGAGCTCCCAATTTTCGATCACTTATTGTGAGAGCTGAACTTAAGCAAGTGGTAACAAATGTAGGAGTTCATTGCTGTGATTCCAAAAGGTGCATCACATCTGAATACCTTTTACAAACATCATCAGTAACTAGCTCTGTGACAAGAAGGCCCTATGGAATAAGACAGCATCTCACATGTCGCTCGACATGCATTATTTATGTGATTCAGTGCCAACGTCAAAGCTGTAAAAAACAATATGTAGGCCAAACTGTGAATGACCTCTGTACACGATTCAGGAACCACAAATCAGCAATAATTAACAAGAAATTTCTGTTTTTTAAATCGGTTTATTAAAATGGTGCAGAAACAGCAGTACATTTCACTTAATTAAGAAAAAAAATAAGAATTTTCCCTTCTTGTATCCATTTACACGTATTTGTCGACTTTGTACAATACGGTTACAATTTAGCGTACTGGCATGCAACTTAAAACTGTGCAACTTGTAATTATAGTCACTTTTGATTATTACATTTATATATATTGGCGTGACAAATAATGGGGGTAACATTAGACTGGAGAGACGAGAGAGGCACATCTGCTTTGTATATGTATGATGTGGGCAAGAACAGGGCCAGAACAGGGCTAACGGGCACGTGGTACCAAATCTTATTTCCTGGGGTCACACTTAGAGGGAGCTCTATTAGTCGCTTAATTTTATGCTTCAATTGGGTGTGGTAATATCATGCTGGAGTAATAGGAAGGGTGTGAGGGATCATATGATGTGGATGTTGAGTAGGGAATCCTCTATCAGGTGTCCGATAATTCGGGGGGGTACATGTCGTCTCTGGTTTCTATGTTTACTACAAAGTTATCCCAGATTTCGGCGCCTTCTTGTATCTGACCCTTATATTGAAGTTGTCTTAATGTGTGAGCCTCTGCTTGTGTGCGACTGTGCAAGTCGTGGAGCCAGGCGGAGTAAGGAGGGGCGTGAGGGGCCTTCCAGTATGTGGCAATCAGGCGCTTGTAATCCACAAATGCGAGGTCTATAAACCTGTGAAGGTGTTTTTCTCCCTTGACGTATGCCCAACAAACATGATTCCGGGGTGGTGCGAGCGTATGGGCGACGATGTCTGCTGTGGTTTCCATGATATGCTGCCAGCTTGTATTTACTGGGTGGCAGTCCCAGACCATGTGGTAAAAATTAGCTGCAGGAGTGGCACATCTAGGACACTCTAGATTAGAATTCAGGTATATTTTATTAATGCGGGCCGGGATAAATAGGACTGATGAATGTAGTTGAATTGGGTGTACCGTAGTCTGGTATTGCGGGAAACTGACTTAATCGTGGCGAGGACCGCCCCCCAGGTTTTCTGGGGAATTGGTGCAGTGAGGACGGCATTCCGGCGGGATTTAACCTGAGCTAAGTCTTTACGGGTGCCTGCTAAAAGTATTTTGTATAACTTAGTAATAGTGCCTTTTACGTTGCCTATAGTGAGGATTGTAGTAAGTAGAGGAGATTCTCTTGGTTCGGAGTGGCTGCGTCCCCAAGAGCTGTGTAGAAGTTTTGTAATGGCACTGTATGTCAGGAAGGCCCCGGGTTTCATGGTCCCAGCGGACACCAATTCTTCGAATGTACTCACATTGGAGCCCGAGTAGAGGTCCCCCATGTTTAATGATTTAGTGACGCCCATATCGTGATATGATGAGAGTGCCTGAACACCCGGTACTTGAGACAACGGTAATGAAGGGGAGTAAGAAGGGGATGGGGCTCCGCCCTGGACATATCTCCGCCAGCAGAATCTGGCTGCATCCAACAGAGGAGACTTATTCCGCGGGTAGGGGGGTCCAGCCAATAATGACGTTAATATCATTTGTGGTGCCGTGTATGTGTTTATTGCTGCGCTCTCTGGGGCAAGCGGTCCACTAAGCCTCATGGCTACCCATTGTAACTGAGCAGCTGCGTAATATAGTTTGAGATTTGGCATGCCCAGTCCGCCCTCCTCTTGTGGGTATTGTGTTATAGTTAGTGCTACTCTACGTCTATCCTTGCCCCATAGTAAATCAGTCAGTAGGAAGTGTAGCTTATGAAAGAACGAGCGTGGTAGAGGTATCGGAAGCGCAGTGAAGTAATATAAAAATCTCGGTAGGATTAGCATTTTGGCTATGGCTGTCTGGCCCATAGGGGATAGAGGGAGCGAACTCCAGAATGACTGCGAGCCACGGGTAGACCTAAGCAATCGGTCCAGATTGCCTTCTCTTAGGTCTGCTATGGAATGGTAAATTTGAATACCTAAATACTTAAAGGTCAAGTGTGACCATGGCAATTGATAGAGGGGTAGTGTCATGTGCTGCCCATTTGGTATAGGGGTAAGAGGAAAAATACTTGATTTAGTCCAGTTGATGTGCAAGCCTGAGGCGAGTGCGAAATTGTCCAGCATTAGCATTACCCCTGCTATGGAAGTAGTATGATTGCGCAGGTATATCAAGGCATCATCTGCATATAGGGATACGATGTGATATGTATTAAATTCTGGGATGCCCCAGGTATAGGCGTAGCTACGAAGCTTAATTGCTAGTGGTTCCATAGCTATAGCAAATAATAAGGGAGAGAGCGGGCAACCTTGCCTAGTGCCCCTGCCAATGGGGAATGCTTCGGAGATGACTTGTCCCGTTTTGACTCGGGCTGTGGGTTTGGAGTATAATGTTTTGATCCAGCTAATGAAGCCATGTCGAAAACCGAGCACACTAAGAGTGCGGAAAAGATAGTCCCAGCTAAGCGTATTGAACGCTTTTTCTATATCCAGGGATATAGCTACCGTTTCTGCCTCTGTGACGCTGTGCATTATAAGGATTAATCGCCTAATATTTAAGAAGGTATTTCTCCCTGGAATTAATCCAGATTGATCAGGGTGTATTAAGCTTGGTAGGTAAGGGAGTAGCCTGTTTGCTAGGATCTTCCCTAGAAGTTCTCAGTCAGAATTTAGGAGGGAAAGCGGTCTATAAGATTTAACGTCCAAGGGGTCACGGCCTTGTTTTGGGAGCACAACTATCAGTGTTTCGCGCATGGAGTCTGGTAGCTGCCTTCTATTGCATGCTTCATTAAACACCTCCAAAAGGGGTTGCAGGAGATGGGCGGCTTGTGAGTTGAAATATTCCACTGGCAGTCTGGCTGAGCCGGGGGTTTTGCTGCGTGCCATTTGAGAGAGAGCTAAGCGTAGCTCTTCCATGGTGATGGGGCCGTCTAGAATATCTGCGTTGCCCATAATGTGCGGGTTTTGGGGGACCAACGCCAGAAGTTCAGTCAACTGTTGTTCAGTTGGGGGGGTGGAGGGTTGGTATAGGGAGCGATAGTACGTGTGAAAGGCCGCATTAATTTCAACCTGAGTATTAATGACAATACCTGAATGCAGTCTAATCGCACCTATAGGTGAGGATTGCGATGGCTGGCAAACCAGCCATGCTAACAATTTGCCCGATCTGTCCCCCTCTGCATGTTGTTGCGCTTTAAATTGTCTGTAATCGTGTTTGCCCAACCTAATATCAGCCTCTCTGTGACTAGCCCTGAGTAAATTCAGTGCTTCTAGTGAGGCTTCGTTTATGGAAACCTCGACCTCTACTTTATGTAGTTTGGTCTCCAATTCTTGTAGCTCTTTGGTGAATGCACTTTTAACCCCCACGGAGGCTGCCAGACAGTGGCCACATATCACAACTTTATGGGCATCCCATTCAATAGCGCGTGACGAGGTTGTGTTCTTATTTAAGGAGAAATAGTCCGATAAACATTTGGACAGCTCTGCATGAAAGGGAGGGTCTGTAAGGGCATCTGGCTGCAAACGCCATGTTGGGATGTGGGTGTGTGTGCGGCCCCCCCACCAATGTAGCGTATAACGGGTTATGGTCTGAAATGGTGCGAGCAAGGTACCCAGATGTATTAATTTTTTGGATTATGCCAGCTGATGCGAACAGCATGTCTATTCTGGTATGTGGTTTGTGCACTGGTGAATAATAAGAGTATTCGCGGTGTGTGGGGTGTCCAGTTCTCCAGATTTCTCTCAAACCGTTTTTGGAGGCCCAGTCTGCTAGGTCAAGTGAAGCTCGTTTGAGTGGAGGAAATGAGCGGCCCATATGGGTGTCCAGAACACAGTTAAAATCACCACCCCATATGATATCCATCGCCGGATCACTAAGATTACTATTATTAAGTGTCCATAGAAATTTGCGTTGGTTTGCGTTGGGAGTATATAGTGCAACTAATACTTGGGGGGAGCCATCTAGGTCACCCTCCAGAATCACCTACCGCCCATTTGGGTCGCATTGTGTACGGGACATAACAAATGGGACCCCTGGGGCTATCCAGATCGCCACCCCACGGGCAAATGTCGAGAAGGTAGTATAATTAACAAGAAACTTGACCAGCCTGTAGCCAATCATTTTAACCTTGTGGACCATTTACTATCAGATTTGAAGATTTTCCCCGTGGAACATGTTTTAAAAGAAGAACTACTGGACATCAGAGAAAATTTCTGGATGTACCGTTTAAAATCACTGCATCCAGATGGACTGAACATCATTGACAATATCACTTGATTTCTGCATAGCTGAAGAGTTCTCAGGACTGCATTGATTCCACATTCCAATTGGAATCTTCACTCATGATGCTTTTTGAAAATCCAGCAGTGTCAGCTGTGCAGCCACTGAGCAAACCATCTTGTACTACCTGAGGAAGGCGGAAGCTGAAATGTTGCAGTAGAAATATGTTTTTGTTCTTTAGTGAGATCATCTGTTTGAGTCACTACATATATACATAATATTTTAAATAAATGTATTTTGGGGGATTTTAAATATTTTATATTTTATTAATTGGGTACTTTCTTTAGGGCCCCATTACGACATTGGCAGTCGGAGCAGCCAACCTCCAATGCCACATGGAGGACGCAACCGTCCTACCAGTGGCGTCCCCCTTGCTGTATTACAATGTTTCAGCTAGGAAAGTCCAGCAGAAAAAGTGCTACGGTATAGTACTCGGCTCCTTTAAGGCAGCTGTGTCCTATACAGTAGCACAGAGGGGGAATGACCAGCACCCTCGGAATGTGCACTGTCTGAAAAGCAGACATTGCACATTCTGAGAGTGATGGGGAGTCGGACCCTTGCACTGCCTATGGCCCTCCTGTGGTCCCCAGTACACCATTAGCGCCAGCCTTTTCATGGCCGTCAGACCGCAATGGAAAGGCTGGCCATAAGGGGAGTCGTAATCAGTCAGGCAGTGCTGAATTCAGCGCTGTCCTGGCTAAGTACAGCCCAGACCACCGCCATGCCATCTGGAATTATGTTCCTGGTGGGGACAATTGTCCCCTGCCGGTCCCACCGCCTGGGTCGAAATTCGGCGGCCGGACTGTCAAAGTTGCAGCGGGCTGACCGTCACCACGAGTGTGGCAGTCCTTGGACCGCTGCACTCGTAATAAGGCCCTATATGTGTTGAAATTGATTTGTTAATATTTTTACGTTTCACACAAACACACACACATACATACATATATATGTATGCATGCTTTTATAGTAGTACATTAAAAAAAATAACTGAAATGCAATATAATGTAAAATAGGTTTTTCATAACAGTGTTACTTTATGTATTTATAAATACACACAAATGTATGTGTGTGCATGTTTATATAAGTATGTATTTTATATAGTGTTTATTTACATTTAAGCTACATTATGTTTCTGTTACATATTAAGATATTTAAGATTTACTATTTACTGTTACTTTATGTATATTAAAAAAACTATATTTTTGATTTTTGTTTACCATATTATGTAAAACGATACATTTTCTTTCAATATTTTTGTACCTATCTACAATTATAAGGAGAGGAAATCAATATTTGTGTAATTGATATGTGTGACACAATATTTTTGTTCCACTATATTCTTGGTTCCAATATTCTGTTAGTGATCCTAAGGGTGAGTAATGGAGGAAGCACAAGGGCTGTCTCAGCCCACTACACTGCAGGTACACAAAACAGGGTGCCATCTTGGAAGGGTAAAACAATATTCTGTGTACTAATTATTATGTTTGGTCTAGATGGCCCTCACATTGTTTGTAGAATGCAATGTGTCAGCCATCCAGGAAATATAAACAATAATGCAAAGTGACTAGCCAAAGTGCTGCATTCTACAAGCACAGGCAAAGCTAATTAAGCAAGCATTGTCAAAGTGAGACACTGCATGTGTGTATTTAGAACAGTTTCATCTTAGCTGCTTATATCACACACCGGCAAAATCAACCTCTTGTTGAGAACTGAGCAGGATTGATTCTGCCCCTCAAGCTGGCATCTAAAAACTATAAAACAATGTTGTTTGGAAAGGAAAGGGGTGCAACAGCATTCTGCCCACTAGATCTGGATTTTAAATTGCAGCTGGTTTGCATTATAGTTCTTGGCTTAGCCAAATAAGGAGGACTGCGGAGACTGGTGAACATCGAAGGTGCTGGGGCATAAGAACGAATGTTAAATTTGCCTGCATGAGGGATCACAGGTGACTCAAAGGGACTTCAGAGGGGATGAAAATGGTTGCAGGAGATACTGAGCAAATCTACATATGGAACTAAAAGGTTCTTTCCCTTTCCAATATAGACCAAGGAAAGTATGACAATTACCCAGAGAACAGTGCCTCAGAGTGGGAACCCAGAGGATGACTGCCTGTGAAACCCAGAACTGTTAATTATGCCTGACATGCTAAATTGTCATAGAAAACCCCACCAATAACAGATGCAAGTGACCCAGAGGAGAGTATGATTCTCATTAGAGTGTGCCTGACACCCCAAGGACTCAGAGTATGACACCGGAGGACTGTGTCTGAAAACGAAATACCTGGAGGGCTGTGCCTGGGAGTGAGACATCTGGAAGATGACTGCAACTCAGACATCTGATACCAAAACACAGTGGTGATTGTATCTGCAGCATTCCTATAAGGTGGACCATGTCACCCACAAAGACTGTCTTAGAGAAACCACGAGTACTGTGTCTGAGAGAAACTTCAAAATAACTTGCGTGGAGGCGAGACGATCAGCAGATCCACCCAGTACTGTTTTCAAGACACTGGTGACCGTGTCAGAGTCTCCCAGCGAACTCAAAATGGGACATCCTGAGAAACTGTGCCTGGATCATCCGGAAGACGGTGTGCGAGTGACACACTGAGAGTTAGAGTGAGTGACCAACTGGGAGCAAATCGTGCACTGGATGTCTAACGTCCAGGCACAGTCCTCAAGATTACTGTGTCTGGAACACTCAGGACTGTTTCTGAGACACTCCGGTGACTGTGCCTCAGACACCCTTAGACCCCAGACTGAGGTGCCAAGAGAAACATGTTATACAGAGATAAACAATGATTATACTGGACAAACGTCTGTTTTACTTCTATTAAAACTACAGGATGTTTGTCCAGTGTGATAACTTCTAGTCAACATTTTCTAAATCATTTAACTTCGTGGTGAGTGAACAGGATGTAGCAAGGTATCTCTGACAAGCATAAATCACACTACAAGAGAACACTCTCAACTTCCAGAACCCATAAGGTTTCACTGCTGTATAGGCCACAATGGTCTTGCAGCAGACTCGATTTAGCTGGTGGTTCCTGAGTGCCAAACTAGTGGTTCACTAACAGCTAGATGACAAAAGAGAAGGAACAGAGTCCATTTGACAGGTTTAAAAATATCCTGAACTTTCCTTTTCCCTTTCTACCTCTTTTCAAGTGTATGTTCAGGATAGTGCCAGCAGAGGGGAGCCAGGTAAACGACCTCAGTAGTTCTTAGCCTGTGGCCCAGGAGTCCCTGGGGGTCCACAAAGCCTACTTAGGAGGTCTGCAACTGCTTAGAAAATTAAGGAGTATAAACAGATTTGAGTACATATGAATAAAGAAGCAAAATATATAATTGAAAATGTTAAAACGTTCAGTAAACGTGAAGCAATTTGAAATTGGAGGACAAAAATTAGGTTAGTATCCTCAGATTGATTTGTGGGAGCAGTGCAAGTGCATCAAACAGAACATAGTGAGGACAATGAATGGACTCAACTGAATGGAGAAAAGCTAAATCCTTCTTTTTAAAATAATTTGTTATATGTGTATGTGAACTGTATAAAATATTGAATTGTTTGTGTGTTTTTGATGAACACTTGTTTCTGTACTTTGTGTGTATTGTTTTGCAGTTCAAATCATCTAAAATGCTTAGGCCAGGTTTCCCTACTTCCAGAAATGAGTCAATAGGGTCCCCTGATACCAATAATAGTTCCAGTGGGGGTGGGGTACCTAGACTGCAGTAATGATTAAGTGGGGGCTCACAAAAGTCAAAAGGTTAAGAACACTGGCCTATTTCATGGGTTACCAGGGATTTCTTTTCCTCAGTGGTATACGCTTTTGTTTTTTGACAGTGTGTGAAGGATAAGATATAATTGTCCCCTAAGGAGCAGATGTGTCCGTTTTTTGTGTTTTCTTTTACTGCAGATGCTTAGCATTGGAATGACTTGCCACATTAAAATCTTTCCCTAGACCCCTGTTGTATCCCTGAGCGAACACTCTTGCCTCAGACACTAACAAGCAGCAGTTCTAGGCTCTGCTCTGCTCACCTCTGCAAATTGTTTTCTGCGGTTATATAAGGTGCGAACTCTGTCCAAAGGTATTGGAGCGTTTTACATGAGCTCCAGTAAATTACACAAGGACGCATTCAATTTTGGTAGGCACGATGTGATTAAGAGATTTGCCCAGAGTCACAGGATGTTGAGGCGACGCCAAGACTTGAAACAGGTTCCCCAGCTCCAAAGTCAGTAGTCCTGGCATGGGGACCAAAAATTCCATCATGGGCAGCCAGCCTTGTGTGTACCTCATGCCTTTTTCAACTCCTCCGAGGATGTGATGGAACCATGGATGCTTGTTGATCCCCATCCCACCTTGTGAAAAGTTCGGAAATAGGTGGCTGCAGTGGTGTATAGTACATCCTCCCTGACTGACAAACGGCCTTGCGAAACCCAGGCTGTTAAGCTTAAAGCACCAAGGCTATTTTCAGTCAGCGAGACTGCAGCATGTAATGAGGGGAAATGGCCTTACAGATTTGCAGGTAACAGAAGGCCAGAACTGAAATCAATTAAGCCTGTCAAAAGTGCCTGATTTTGCTTGTCCTTTAAAATAGAATCTCTAAAAGCATAGTGAATGCAAAACTAAATATTTAAGATGTATGATTTGAGGCGGGGTGGAGCCGTCACCCTAATTAGTGAGCCACCCTGGGGAGTCTCTCGGTGAAACATCTTGAAAAATGAATGGGTGGAGGAATAAGGACTGGAGTTACTGATTCCCCAATTAATTCATTATTTCAAAAAGGACCTTTGTGGTTACCGATGGTAACTCTAGAGGTGTGGGTTACTAGGGAGGTAACGAGGTTGATAAACCGGGACCCAAGTTGACAGTGTGAAATGCGTTATTTATCCAGGACTGAACAGCTTGATGATAAAATGTGAGCAGAAGTTATTTAAATAATCATAAAGAACTATTTCACTTTGAGTGTGGTTGCTCCTTTGCGGTTTTGAATTTGGGTATCCTGTAAGTCACCAAGATAAGATCAGGGAGTGAAGTCTAAGTGACCTTTGTTCATTGAGATGAGCGGTGTATTTATAACTCATGGACAATTTGTGGAAAAAGAGGGCATGAGAATATTGTAGATTTCGAGTTGCGAAACTGAAAAACGGAGCTACTCTACTCTTGTATGGCCAAGACAATGTATAGGTACGATAAACGAAAGCTGCTCTGCTTAATTGTGTTTTTATTTTTATTTTTCCACTTATATTATTGAAGGTGATTTGCGATTTCACACATTTCCATGTTTGAAGCTTCCTTTTTAAAAGTGTTATAGTTTAATATACTTAAAGGATTGGTGTTTATGTAGAGCTTACCAATCCGTTGAGTAACCCATAGAGCAGTATTAGTATTTATGCAGTGCTTTCCAGCCACCTAAAATTCTCAAAGCGCTACCTTGATGGTAAAGTAGCCACCCATATAAAGAGGATCAGCTGAGCTGAGTTTGTTATATCTCAAGGCAGAGCAGCGCACAAAAATATACGGTGTGTTGCAGAGAATGTAAGAACAGGCGCTTCCGCAATTTCAAGTGCTCACCATCTTTGCCTACTGTCTGTGGCTTAACTGTCAAGTGTTGATTTTTACTTTCGAAAATGAAGTTTTAGTTTGAATGGTATTTCGATGCAGGTGTTCAATCTATAAATTTACAATATTTCTTTCCACCCACGAGGTATTGTGCCTTTGGGATTGAAAGCAGCGCTAAATTGTGTGCTGAACTGTGTGTGCCATTTGCAGTTTACTATTACAGTGGCTCCTTCTGTAATTCCAAACGCTGAGGAAGATGATATATTCTGGTGCTACAGAGGAAAGTGTTCATTTTCATAGGATTATAGTCTGTGGCAAAGTCTTGCTAGATGGCAGGATATTGGTTCGAATAGAAAATGGCTCTCGACTTAACATTTGCTGTGTGAAAGAGTGAACTGGAAGCAAAACATTAAGAGGAACTGCCTACTGCAAAATTCTGAGACATTTCACAAATTTCACATAACTCAGAATTCAGAAATTACGCAGAATTTACTGGAGTAATTAAAATTTTGCCCAGCCTAGAAATAACAAGTCTTGCCATTGAAAGGAATGTCTTACTTCGATTGGCAAATTCATGACATAATCATACAGTTTATTGTGTAAATGTAAGGTGTGCAACCATGTGCACTACATATAAACATAGTGCTATTCCTCACACCCTTGAGGTGGTAGTCCACCAGGCCTTTTGCCTTCACCCCTCCTGTTTGGCTGAATTTGTTTTGTTGGCTTTTGGACTCCGCACTTTACCACTGCTAACCAATGTTAAAATGCTTGTGCTCTCTCCTTTAACCATAGGCACATTGGCTTACACCCATCTAGCACACTTATGAGCATATTTATTCTTTTTGTTGCAAAACTGTACTAGCGCCGGTAGTAATCGCCGGTTATGGATCTGGTAAAGATCCACTTTCTGTAGTTATTGTACCCCGAACTAACTTGTAAAAGACGATTTTGACTTAAATATTATTTGTCACATCATTCACACACTGGTCTGCTAAACCAGAAGTCATAAATGCCTCAGTACGACTCTGCCATATGTGCTGTGTTAGTATGCATTTCTTTTCTTGAGTACTTTGGATGGATAAAATTACCCTTTGTGTTTGGAGCTGATGGAACAAAAGAGACAGAAGAATCTGTATTACCCATGTTAAGATGAATATTAATACCCAGAAGCCTGTCCAAGATGGCAGACATGACAGACGCTTAATTGTGACTCCGCCCAACCAACCTACATTACCCGGAGCAATCCGACTTCTGTGATTTCCTCGCAATGGCTAGATGACACATGGTATGTGCACTGTGTTTGGGGGTCTGCTTCCTTCTGATTACGCTGCCCTTTAGTGCTTAAAGACGCCTTGCTGTGTCTGAGCCATGACAGATTGAGACATCGGCCAAGCAAGGCTACGGCCTGTGCTATCACTACTTCTTCCCGACCGGCGGAGCAGCAGCAGGAGGCAAGGAGGGAGAGGCCTGCACCCATGCAGAGCGGCTGCCAGGAGGCCCGAGCGAGGCCCAGAAGGCCTGGTACATGCAGCTTATCTCGCCCCTCCCTATACGTCTCGACCGGAGGATCGGAGCAACAGCAGGTGGCAAGGAGGATGAGGCCTGCACCTGCAGTGAGCGACCACCGGGAAGCCCGAGCAAGGCCCACAAGGAACTGCACATGTGGGCCACCCCCTCCCCCATATCCCATGCCTGGCACAAGTGCAACTGCAACAGGAAAAGAGATCATGAAGAGCTTGGCCAAGTCTTCCTGCAGGTCGCATGAGCGAACGTGAGCCAGAGCTGACAAGCGGAGTGCCTTGTGGTCAGCCTACCTCCTACACCTTTGTCTGACGGCCACACAGTATGAAACTAGTGCACCAGCTGTCAGCCAGAATAGGTTAGGGCCAACGATTGCTGGGTGTGCCCCTTCTTCCTGCCACCTCCTCCCTTCCTATTATTAGGACAGACCACCAGGGGACACCTACAGCAGGGACCTCCCCCCTCCTGTCGGTACGACAGTCTGAAAATGCTTTAAGTGGTGAGCCTGGGAGGAGACGAAGTAGAGGACTTAGCCCCTCGCCTCTCCGTTGGACTAGCATACGGCCAGAGTCATTAATAAACTTGATGTCACTGTCCCTGCCAGTGCTTGTTGTGGGGGCTACAAGGGACCATAGTTTCTCCTGGCCTAGAGAAGCAGGCTGGCCTGGACCAATGGAGAGAACAAAAGCATGAGGAGGGGAGCACAGACATTACTCCCTGCAGTTCCTTCTCACAAGGGCTTGACCTCCTGTCACCTAATCACCATTATAGCCAAGGTAAAGGCAGGCAGGGCTGGTGGGGAAACCACAATGACGCTATGCCTCATGGTTGAACATGGCCCCCACTGCCCCAGGGGTCATCGGTAGAACAGTTATTACAAGATCACTCTGAGGAATTCTCTGAGTTTCTAGCTGCAGGACGGCATCCTAAATCCTTGTTGAAACCCCAATTTGAGACCTTCATGTTTCAAGTGGGATTTTTAAGAGAAGACCAGAAGAAACGGAAGGCCAGAGTGAAAAATGCAGAACTGGAGCTGGTGACCTTGCCCCCACTGTAACTGCTGAATATTGCTAACATATAGTGCTGCTGCAGAGGGAAGAAGCAATGATGCAAGCAAGGGTGGATTATGAGGAAGGCCACGCTCCAGGAGGCACAATATCCAAGTAGTGGGCCTACCCGAGAGGGTGGAGGGCCCAAGGATAGACTTGAACTTGGAAACTTGGTTGACAAGACAATGTTCTGGGAGGCAAGGCTTCAACCTTCCTCTCAGTGAAGCAGGCCAATTTAGTACCAGGATGCCCTGCAACCCAGGAGATCCTCCTCTGCCTTCTGTGGTGCAGTTGTTCAATTTCAGAGACCGTGACAATATACTCAGATTTGCCAGGGGTCCATGGATAGTGAACAATGGCACGGTTACCAACTTTCTGGATTACCCAATGGAGGTCCACGGCAGTGGAATTCGTTCCTGCAACTCTATGCCCTGGGATTCAAATACGCATTGGTGTACTCAGCGAAGCTAAACAGAACAAGTCTCTTTTCTTCACATCACCAAAAGAGGCTCAAACTTGGCTGGAGTCGAGGGGAGCATTCCCAGAGCACAGTTGTGGCCGAAGGAAACGGCAGAGTGGCAGACCTACAGAAGTAAGCAGCATTCAAAGGGACACATTAGAGGCAAACCAACAAAATCTCAAGCTGCACTGGGTCGAGATGAAGTGCTTGCAGCAGTGGAGCAGTCTGTGACAGCGGGACCGAACTGCAGAGACTCAGGTGCAGACATGGCGGATCCAAAGATCCTCCGATGGGTGAAGAGATACCAGAGGAATTGCAGGGTCACCCCCAGAGCACTCCGATGACAGCAGACCTGCACATGTGTTCTTGACTACCATTTACTTTTATTGTTGATCATGATCATGATGGGGTCTCAGGCTGGACTGTGTGAGGTGGACTGGGGGGGCACTCGGAAAGAGGTGCGAGTGGGAGTTTTGTGAAATCCGGGCGGCAGTATGGGCAGGCTCCGTTCATGAGTCATGGTTTGTCTGTACTCCCTCAGAGGGCAGACTGACTACTGACTGTTTGCTGAATTACTGGCAGCACTAATGGGCTGCAGTCCATTGATGATGTGGCTAGGGATGTGGGTCTGTTGGGGTTCGTTTACACTGTTTCAATGTTTTGTTCATACCAGCTGTTCCTGTGATCAGCAAAATGCACCCTGTGCCATCATTTTCGTTTTAGACATTCTCACATCCATATTATCAACATATCACTCAGGAAATACCGTATTCCAAAGTAGGATGTTAGAGGGATGGGCTCTTATGGCAAGTGCTATTAGATCCATTCATACATATAACAATGTTGGGTGCAGTTTGCATGTCCCAAGAAACACATTTGACGGTAGGAGAACTGGCCGAACTACGCAAATGCTGGTGGGGCAAGCTATACAGCACCAAACATTCTGCTTTCGCTAGGGGCATCTTGGTCTAGGTTGCACCCAGAGTCCTATTTGTGGTGGAGTATTCCCTAATAGACACTGAAAGTTGCAATGTTATTTTGCAGAGCACCTTAGATGGGAGCACCTTACAATGGCCACAATTTACTTACCAAATGTGGGAGAACCTCTTTTTCTGGCTCCCCTAACATCTGCTCTTCTGCACTCCCCATTTTCTCCAGCCTTCAGGTAAGGAGATTTTAATTGTGTCTTGGCTTGGTAAGCTGCAAGTTGACTCAGCTATTAGCAGGAGTCCAAACACAATAATAATTCCAGACATTTCTGGCAATGAGCTAACAACATGCACGTTACACACATCTGGTGAGCCTTACACCCATGCCACTAGGACTATTCACACTACTCAGCACTACACACACAGACTGATTTGGTCTATTTCAATGGGAACAGTGTTAGGATATTGGCCTTGGCTTCCTTTCTACTGTTTTACTGTTCTGCAAACAAGCCTAAGGGGTTTGGAGTAGAGCTGTGAAAACATTTTGATCCCCTATTAATAAATTCCTATAGATATAATGTACATTATTTCAAACAAAGGCTCAAATTGAGCACTTGAAGCTAACTAATGGATAAAAAGAAACATTCATTGTTATTATTGTGAACTGAATAGTCTTTCTATGTTTTGTAGTGCTGTAGAACTTTGTCAGGGCTTCCTTGATCACCATTCTCATTTTTAAGCTGAGATCTTTAAGATATGAGAGCTTTTCCAAGTAGGAAAGGTGTCTTTAATGGAGTCTTTGAATATATTTTCCCTTTAGAGGGGCATCAGATATCTACATTGTTGGGCACTTTAAGGTCTGTTTTTTCTTGGGGCCCATACCAGGCTTCTATCCTTTTAAGTTGAGATGTCTGGCATTCCAGTACAAATTGTTTCGAATAAATCTCTTGTCTATAGTGTGATCACAATTTACGTCTAACAGTCACAGTTACTCCTCAGCTTTTGAAACTATCTAATAACTCGTAGATTTCGGTCTGGTATCTCTTCTGCTTCTTGTAGGAAAGGTTTAGGAGCTCGCCAACTCTAAAGCCAAATGGAAATTGATAACAGACCTACAGGTTGTGGACTTTGAACTCGACAAGGGCACAATGTCAATCACGGAGGCAGTTTTCAGGTAACTGAAAATGTCTATGCTAATATTTCTAAAATCATTAGCAGCGCTTGACCCATCTGACTATTTGTCCTGTTTGAGCATCTTGCGGCCCTTGGCAAGAACCATATAGTTTTGAATTGTTCAGGCTCTTTCTCACTAAACAATCACAAATTATCACCATGCTCCTTTTTTCCCACTTACCTTTGGTGTCATTCAACCAAAGCTCAACAATGTATGGTGGAGTTCCATGGCCCAAAGGGTATCAACTAGTGCATGCTTCCTTCATCTGCAGACAGTAGAGGGATGAGTCATGCTTTTGGCTCGAGGAACTGAGAAAGAGCCATTGTTCTGTGGGAGTAGTTACTACCAGAAAGTCAATTTCGATGGTGATCTTTCAATAGTTCCCCAGATTGTAGTTCTTTATCATTTAAATGCCTAAGAACGATCTTGCACTACTTAAAACATCTAAGTGTAATACTACAATTGCAATTGCAGTGGGAGCTAGGCATACTAATAGAAGTCCCTCTATCTGGAGCTACCTAAATACTTTTGTAGAAGGCTCCAGATGCCCAGAATGTGGGGGCCAAACTGATATCAGTGAGACACAGATATGATCCAAATATTACCTTTTCAAATTGATGACTTGAGACACAGCTATGCTTGTTGGCCTTTTAGAGCTTTGAATTATTCTTCGCTTATTGAGCTTCTTAGACGAGAGTAACACATTACTCTGTGTTTGGATCACTGAAAACCCTGTTACATTGAATTATTGCTTTAGAACATTAAAATATAGGTTTACAACCATTTATAAAGAGACAGTCTCTTTTAGAGATATTTTCCAATCCTGTCTGTAGCACAAGCAATTCCAGTCAGATGGAAAGAGAGGAAGAATAGCACAGCAGAGTAATATCATGCACCATTTTTATCAGCATGAGATTGGGGATACCAGACGGTATTACAATTGCAGTTGACAGTTGATTTCAGACGATTTTCACATATTAACTTGAGGAAATAGAGTGTCTTCAAAATGTTTACGGAAATTGACAGACCATTACAGATAGTAAGCAATACAGCAATTAGCGCAAATCACATCTCGCAGGATTTCTCAGGAGATATACTTTAAGAAACAAATGGGTTTTCTGTGTGGGCTGCACTGGACCAAACCCTCGGCCCTGATTTGGTTTTAGCCTTCCCCTACATCTATACGCAGCTATCTTACTTCATACATCGGGGGTATAACGTTCATTGGCAAATGAGGAAACATGAGTATGCTGGCATTTCTTTTTAAATTACCAGAGTACAATTTTAAGGGTACTATTATATGTGTTTTACGTAGGTCACTAACCTACTGGCTTTTCACAAATGCAGAGCTTACTTTAGTTTACAAATGGTTTAAGGTCTCACAACAACCTGCTTAATGAATATTAATTAGGCATGTTCCCTAAGAATGGCTGTGAATGCAGTGATGGAAGTCTGCATGGCAAAGCAGACCTCTGTATTTTAATTGGTATCCCAAACAGGAAATATGTTTAAAGCAACTTAAGCCCACGAAATGGACAGGTGCTGCTTTAAAAAATATTTCTAATTTTGGAATACATCTGGGGAAGCATGCAGTGGATCCCACCCCAAAGTGGGTGTTGGTATCTAATCAAAGGTTTGTGATTGCAACTGAGATCACAAAAAATTGATAGATACCGTTCCAAAGAGCAAGTAGGAAGGCAATATCCCTTGTAAGCAGCTTCCTGTTTGTGATTCGGAAAGGTTCACATAGCCCTTTTACAATTTGGAAATACTGTTCGACACGCAAAAGCGGTTTGTTATCTTGTAAAATAACTCTTTTGTGGTCACACACCCTGCGATTTTGCAAACTGCAGTGTTTAGACTGCAAAAAGGCTATGTATGGGAAATCCTCAGTAAGCAAATGGTTGTCTTTGTACCAAAATATCTCGTTCCTGAATTGAAATGTGTTGCCTATATTTTAAGAAACAAATCTCTTTGTAGGCTCAGTTAATGGTTTTCAACCATTTTCAGTGACTAACTGCACGCATGTAAAAATAAAACTTGAAAAGTTGACAAAGGGCAACACAATTTTACAAAATTTATAACAAAAGGGCGAAAATACATTTGTGACTTGACCGTTTTTGGGCAAAAACAGGGTATTTTTACAAAGACTTGTGAGAAAGAGGCTGAACATTTAGCATGGGCAATTATTTTGGAAAAATATATGTATAACGCACACCGCAAGGCGCCACTGCGCTGACTGAACATACTGATTAGAAAAGGAGATAGTAAAAACTACACAGCGGCCAAGGAGAACGGAATGCATTATAGCAGTTTTCAACTCACCTCCCTTTCTCTACCCAGTTTCACCCACCCCTAATGTTACCTGCATGTGGAGTGTGTCAGGTGTGCCACATTTGTGTGCTACTCTGATGAACGTACCCTATAACACATATTACAGTTCATTTTGGACGATGGCACCAGCTACCTCACTAAGGTCATCTCTGCTCAGCTAATGGGAAATATGAACTTTTCAATTGTGTCTTCCATACTGGAAAGCAAGTACAGAAAAGTAAGCAGGCTCTGGTCATGGGCAGATGTCTGAAATCTATATTGGCCCTGTTGCACCGCAAATGGAAAGCTGTGCAATCCAACCTGGAAAAGATCTGTATCCTAATGTCTGCCTTCTTTTCCCTACTTTCATTCCAAATATCACTCATTCTCTTTGAATTGACTTGGGTACAGAATCAAATCTGAAGCAAATTTCAGCAATAACTACAGTCTAAATTTCCTATGGAAAAATCCAGTGTTCTCACTACTAAGCAACAGTAGAAAAAGTATCTCTAAATCCAACAAACCAGAGCAATCCAAGGCCAATTGGATTTCATCCGCTTCCAAAGTAACCTTTCCCTCCCATTTTGGAAAACAGTCATGATTAACTTTATTAATTTAAATTCATTTTGTTGATATGTCATATAAATGGAGGACAGGCACTTTTGTCCTCCAGGTGTGCATATCTACGTTATACTAAGATGATCTGCAGATTTTACTGTGTATGATGGAAGTGTCTCTCACTCTTTTCCAATATCTCAATGCAACCCTATTCCACTCATAAGAAGGGATACTCAGGACTCTGGTAGCTGAAGGAAAAGGCTGGTGTTCAGGCTATAGGTCTTTTCCGCATTGCTTTTCTCTTACTCAAGGGGTTTGATATGTTTTAAAGCGGTGTCACCAAGCCAAGTTCACTATCCTTGGCATTAGTTCAAATATCTGCATATACTGGTACAGGATTAACAGCATGTTGCTTCTCATTTAAGCCAATGGCTAGAGACTTTGACTTATTAGAAATACCTGATTATGTAGGGGCATGGTCTCAATGCCTTTCAAGATGGCGGCACATCGCTGTGCTCTGTTCTGAGCAGGGAGCTTTCTTGAACTTTAGGACCACATGAATGCAAAGCCCAGGACTATTTTCAGCTTATATGACTTCCTAAGCAGGTGATAAGTTCTTCAAGAGATAGACACTAGGAACTATTACCTCACTCTTGCAGCCACACCTGCCATTCTGGACAGCGTTTGCACATGCTCTTTCTTCAATGCTGACATTTCCTGTAAATGGCATAATTTACATTTTTTTCTGGGCTCATATTCTATCCCACTAATCCCTGAGCTTTCTTGTTTTGATTGTAACTTCTTAGGCATTCTCACTTTTATCTGAAAGTATCCTTTCAGCTATTTTCGTGACTTACTCACAGGGAAACAATGCCTCATCATAACCTGTATTTTCTCTCCTCTGCTTACTTCATGTCTTTCGCCAAACATCAACCCAAATAGTTATTTTATTTCAATAAAGCTCTGTTTGAATACTTGGGGAAATACAGACCTACCCTGTGACTGTTTGCTCTACTATTTCCTGGTAACTGGGGTTGTGTGCCATTTCCCCCCAAATATAGCCTAATTTTAGCATTGTTACTGCATAAAAAGGTTTGAGATGTCTTTCAACTGCCTGTATTTTATGATACATGGGAAAAACAAGAAAATGTGAACTCTGGAGCGTTAACAACTTATTCACTTTCAGACTCAGATTATATCCTAAAAAGCGTGGAGGAGACCACTACTCAGGAATCAGACACCGCCCCTGTGACAATTTCAAAATCTTCTGTATCAGGTAAAATACCACTGAGGTTAAGTAAACGACCTTAAAAAGATCCTCCCTCTCCATTTAAGTCAGCCCCTATGACTATGGAAGCAATCCTTGAGGAAATTAATGCTTTAGAGCCCGTTATAGAACAAACTAATAATACTCTACAACATTTGGATGATAAATGGTCCTCGCTGGATACCTGTGTTTGAAAGGTAGAGCAAAGGGGTAATGATTCACAAGACACTTCTTCATGTAGTGCGCATTTGGAGTCAGAAATCTCAATACTCAAAAAATATACTGAAACGTTGAAAATCATCACTGAAGGAATAAGCTCTGAATTTATGGTCTTCCCGAGGGATCTGAATTCTATGATTCAATTGCCTACTTTCATTCTTTTTCCCAAATCGTCTAGACATGCCTTTCTCTACCCATTTTAACATTCGAAGGACACACAGACTTGGACCAAGAAGCTCTTCCAAATCACGAGGAACTGTTCTTTTTCTTCCTGCAATGTACAGACCTCCTAAAAATAACTAATGCTGTTAAATCCAGTAAGCAAATAAATTGGTCAGCTTCTAATCTCTACTTCTCTCAGGATGTAGCGAAGATCACAGCAGATCGCTGGAAGAAATATTTAGATATGTGACCCACTCTAAGAGCCTTGAATGCCAGATTTGGCCTTCTCCACCCTTGCTTATTTTAAGTGACCTATAAGGAAAAAACAACCACCTATGACGATTCTGCTGCTCTTCAACAATTTCAGCAACATGGAGGAGAAGCAATGGAAACCTCAAGATATACATGCATGTTTAATTTGTTACACGTCTTTCTTCATATCTTGTTTTTTCTGTATTTCAAGAATGCCATTAATTTTTCACCATGTTTAATTTTTGCCATTTGCATACTATCTTTTTTCCAATCATGGTTTGAGATTTTCGTCCATGGCTCTATTTCGTATAATTTGTGGTCTATACCCGTGCTACCCTGCTCGTCTATTGGAGTGAAGTAGCTGTCATCGTCATCTTCTGGAGTCACCATCCGCTATCATTTTTCTTGTATTCAAAAGTATGTTTCTCAGTCATCATTTGTATGACTCATACTCCTCTTTTTTTAGGATTTATTTTGTCCCCATGCCCTGCTTTCCTTTCTCTCCTGTATCGTCCTCACAATATTTTTTAACTCTCTTCTCTCATCTTTCTCAAACCAAGTTCTATTTTTTCAAATGCTACAATTACTGTTTATTCATATATTTCAATTCACACTCTCCATTTATATATGCAGATATACAAACTGTTTATGTTGTTGTTTTAGTCTTTAATCCTGAGTTACTTCATGGAATATCAAGGGTTTATGTAACCCTTCTAAAAGACAGGGGGGTTTATTCCATTAGCTGAGGTTAAAACTAATGAAGCTTTACTTCAATAGTTCCATATGTCTGAAATGGAGGGTAAAAGATTGAAAAGATATTGGGTAGGCAATGTATTTGTTGCCCTTCCAATGTGAAAGAAAAATGGTGAACTTATTCTTTGCCATAAAATAGCAGTCATAAGTCAGGAACATAATTCAAAAGGCAGTTGGACTATAATTAAGTTGTTGATTGCTAAGATTTCTGTTACAATTTTCATGTTTATGGCCCTGTCTCTGTGGACAACATTTTTGGACTACTATTTCTGACAAATTACACCACTATAATGATGACTGCATTAGTTTGGGAGGTGACTGTAATTAAGGGCCTCGTTACGACAACCCGTGGTGGCGGTCAGTCAGCCACGGCAGTATCCATGGCAGCACCGCCGTGCTGATCAAAACTTCTCTTTCCACCAGCCTTTCCACCGCCATGGAAAGACTGGTGGAAAGCCAGTGCTGGGGCAACAGGGGACCATGTTATGGGGAAGGTCAGGGGCCACTCTGCCAGCACCCTCAGAATGCGCACTGTCTGCTCTGCAGACAGAGTACATTCTGAGGGTGCTGGTGTCTGACGGCAGTGCTGCTGCACTGTTTCTGTCGGGCTGACCAGCAGAAACGTCGTAATACAAGGTTTCCTCTGGTCAGTCCGGTGGAAACGTCATAAGACGGTGGGTGTGAGGCTACAGGGTTGTTGGTGGTCTCATCCCCGCAGCCCTGGTGGTCCACAGGCTGGACCGCCAGAGTCGTAATCAGGCCCAAAGGTATAAATTCCATCTTAGATAGAAGCTCTAAAGCTAAATATGTCCATACTAAAATGAACAGATAGTTTAAATCTGCTCTTTGTAGTAAATCTTTAGTAGATATTTGGAGATTATGCCACCCAAATTTCTGTGAATATACATTCAATTCCTCCCCTCATCTCTCTCAATCTCGCATTGATTACATTTCCTTCAGTAAAGGTTTATTTCAAAATACTTTCTTTTAGATGTTGGTTCTATTGTGAATTCAGATGAAGCCCCAATTTACGCAAATCTGGATCCTTTCCCTTTCTTACCACCTTCCCGAGGCTGGCGGTTTGATAATTCCTTACTAAGGGCCACATTACGGTCATGAGACCGCAGTGGAGGTTGGACCGCCGCCAAAGCAGCGGTCTGGCCTCCACATTATGACTGTGGTGGAGTCGCCACGGTCGGACCGCCGACACTGCCAGTTTGCCGACAGCCTGGCAGTGCTGACAGTATCAATCCACCAGGGTACAGCCACCCTGGGAATTAAGAGTCCATGCAAAGGCTGGCGAAAATGGGATGCCGAGGGTGTCAAGGGGGCCCCTGCACTGCCCAGGCACTTGGCATGGGCAGTGCAGGGGCCCCCATGGACAGCCCAGTCGTGCTTTTCACTGCCTGAATTACGGGCAGTGAAAAGCACAATGGGTCCTGTCGCACCCGATGCACCTCCACATTGCTGCTGGCTCATTAATAAGCCAGGGTCAATGTTAACGCCCTGTACCACACTGGGCCGGCAGGCAACTCTTAATAGCGCTGGGTGGGCAGAAGACCGGCTTGGCGGTCTTCCGTGCGAATGAGTTTGGAGGAGAGAGTTACTCCGTCAGAAACTTGATGGATATCCCGTCCGCAGTATAACAATCCCTTTATAGCCTATGGAGATCATAATACAGCGAACTGGATATCTATAACCCGTTCGGCAAACTCTAAATCAAGCCATAAGCTTGTCACCCAATTAGAAGATTTTGTGCAAAGATTTTTTATACTCAACAATACTCATGATATTTCCTTTCCTACAGTACGGGACTCTTAAAGCATTAGCTCATGGTTTCATCATCAATTTTGTCTCACAGAAAAATGCATCTATAGAAGCTCAAACTATAATTTTCTTGATGAAATTAAAAAGCTTAAACACACCTTTTATAACTTAAAGAATGGTGTTTCTTTAAAAGAATAGATGCTAATTTTAATTTCAATTGACTAACCACCAACACTGCCTCGACTTGCTTATTAAAAAGCAGTGCGAGATATTATAATGGCCAAAATAAGATGGGTAAACTGCTTGCCAATTATCTTGCCAAGTATTTACAAGTGAAAAAAGACTGTACAAAAATTGAATCTCTGATTAAAACAATGGTGCTATTCTTAAGGATAAAGACAATTTAAATGAATGTATACAAATGTATCTACTTATACAAATGTATCTACTCCAGAAATGTGGTCTTCCCTTTCAAATATTTCCACTTTTGTTTCAAGCCATTAAAGCCCCCAAATCTCAACATACTGACTTTATGTCCTTGGAAGAGATTACCCTGTTAGCCGAAATCCATAAAGCTCCTCTACTATTAAGAAAAGAAAAGCCTCAGGCCCAAATAGTTTCCCTACTGAATTTTAGAATAATTTTGCTAAATTTCTTCTTCCTGATCTTTTATTTTTATTTCATACCTTCATCGTGGGTAAACCATATCAAGGTCCTTTTCAAGAGGCCATTATTTGTTTATTGCCGAAAGAAAACAAAGATCATGAATATTGTAAGAATGATTGAACCATATCTTTAGTTAATAGGGATTACAACATTTTTGCAGAAATAGTAGCTCTACTTATTGATTCCATTCTTCCGGACCTCATTGGCCCAGAGCAGTCAGGCTTCGTCAAAGGTCGGTTGAGTTCTATTAACACCTGTCCCCGTTTTGACATTTTAAGTGCTGCATCTAAGTGAGATCATCCTTTAGCTGCTGCAGCCATAGCCGCTGAGAAAGCTTTTGACAGAGTTGGTTGCAACTTCTCTTTCTTTTTAAAGCAACCATCCGAGTGTCTTTATCTCAATCACCCCTTCCAGTCTATTTATTGACTCTTTTAGAAAAATCTCTAGTTGTTCCATTTGATTTCACAGAATGATTGCCATTTACAACTAGGGTTTCCCATTGCCTATTTACATCGTAATTTATCTCCCTTGTTTACCTCTGCTCATATCTCTGCTGTTAATTTTCTACAACAATCTCTTTGGCATAATTGTAGCATCCCCATTAACAATTGACCTAGATACTGGAAAACCTGGAGTGATAAGGGCACCTACTGGGTATTTCATCTCTTTGAAAATGATCGGATTCTATCCTTTTCTCAACTTCAAGATAAAATCTCCTTAAACAGGATGAACTCCTTTTCTTATCTCTAATTAATTTAATATCTATGTTATCTCAAACAGCTAATTATACTCTCATCAGCAACAAATTACTCTCGTTATTATCCATTATTACTAAGGCCTCCACACTCTATAAATTCCTTTTCTCTTCAACTATTAGACCTACATCTAAGATATAGGCCCGCATGATGACTTTGGCGGTCTTTTCCAAAGAGTGCTGAAGCTGTGGGTGCAGAATTACCGCCAGTGCTAGCGGTCTTAAGACTACCCTAATACAACTGACCTCTGACTTCCGCCCGAAACTGGGGGGAATTCTGAGACCAGTCGTGCTGGCGGTCGGCGGTGCCTTCTCCTTGCATTTCCTTAATTTTCACGGCTTTTTCCTTGCTTATTCACCTTTTTTTTAGTGTGCCTTCTCCTTGCTTTTCCCTCGATTTCATTGCTTTCTCCTTGCTCCCCCCCCCATTTTTTGTGTGCCTGGTCCTTGCTTTTCTCTCATTCTCGTTGCTTTCTCCTTGCCCTTTCCCCTGTTTTTTTGTGTGCCTTCTTCTCGCTTTTCCCTTGTTTTCATTGCTGTCTCCTTGCTTTTCCCTTGTTTTCACTGATTTCTCTGAGTCCTGTAAGCGACTGGATTCCCTGTCAGGTGATTAGCCGGTTTTTACAAATACTCATTGATTGATTGATCCCAGTTACTATTTTTTTTTTTTACAAAGTCAAAGTTTACTTGCCAGTAAGCAAATCCCAACTCTTTCTGAGGTATGAAAACCACTTTGAATTACTCTTCTCTGGACTACTATTATATTAAGTATTGTTTCCTAATTTTCATAATATGGCTACAGTTTATTATATATTCTGTGTATAAGTTTGCATAATATGTTGATGGACTTGCCCCCCACCCCTTGATTGCACCTTTTTGATGCTATTTTGCACTCTATTCTTTTCATATAGATTAAGGATATATACATAGAATACATATTATTCTTAATATCATTCGAATTTCGAGTAATCAGTTTCTAATTTTACTATATTTTCATATTGTTATGTTTTTAAATTGTTTACTATGTCACATTTTTGTTTTATGATCATGTACGTGCTGTTTCATTTCCTATTAAACTCAAGCTTAAAAATAAAAGAAATTCCCCCAGAGCCTTATTTTGTATAGGAATGAACACAGAATGAACAGTTTAAAAAACATTAAGTAACTCCCTGTCAACATTATATGCATTACTAAAAAAGAAGTACCATACAATCCAAAGTTCCTGGAGAACGACTGGGCGCAAAAGAGCTCCAACCCTTTCTCGGCAAAGAACCGAACTGGCCCGGAATCCAGCTCTGGGTCCCCAGAAATTAGTCCCTGAACGGGAAAGTAAAAAAAGGGTAACAAATTCTTCCGCTGAAACACAGAAAGAGAAATAGATTAGAATGCTCTGGAGTAAATACAATGGGACTGCTGTGACTGTTTTTCAACTTCAAAAGGCAAATACATCCTGAGTTAGTATCTAGGGTGACTGTTTAGATATTACAAACACTATAGAACTTCAAGGCAGAATTATGCTTTACGTGAGGCCATACTTGGGTTAATACCACACGGTTGTCATCTGGGTTTGAGTAGGTCTTAAGGATAAAATATGAACAGAGTAGGTGAAAAAATGAGTAAATTGTTTCTACATAAAAAAAACTCCTTACCATGGCTATTTCTGCGATCCAGTCCCACTCGTTGAAGGATAGTCCTATCCCAGTTGGGTTGTAAATTGAGCAATCCAAGAAAACAATGGAGAAATCAGGTGCATTCTGCAAAAATCACATGAAAACGGATCACAACTAAATCACAATGTACCCATTTATTATCTGCTCCTGCTGCAAACATAAAATATAATCAAATGAGCCCTATAATGAATGCCCTGTAGGGCTGTAACTGAGCAACATCTTTCCACTGGTGGTGGCCCCTGGATGGCAGGGCCACCCCAAGGAACACAAAAGAGAGCCCAAGAACAGTGAAGCGCTTTTATAAGTACTGACCCTGAGCCTGACGGACCTAGAAAGCTATAACCACTTCAAGCTTTTCTATTAAATTCAAGCACTCCCCAGGCTGGAGCATGTGCCCTTCAGCTGCGAGTGCAGCACCCTAGAGGCAACGTCTATGGCTGCAATTACTGTAGCCTAAAGGTGTCTAAAAAGAGTACGTTGTACAGCATTCTCTAGGGCCAAGGTGTATGATCACACGTGGTTTGTGATCAAGATGTAAAGCCCTCTAAGGGCTATTTTTATAATTGTGTTCAATGTTGAAAGTATATAAAAAAAACAAAGCACAAAAGCACAAGATGATCATTTTTAAATGTTTGGTTGAAAGAATAATGTTGACAGTGATTACTAATCAAAAGGTATATGCTCTATTAGCATTAATAAGTGCATTCACACCTGATTATTATTGATTATTGCATTTTCTCCAAAGATGATGATACTGTGACAAGTGGTTTGGTGGTCTGGGGCCCTTTAGGCGTTCAGAGGTGATTACGCAAAGTTATCAAAAGGTATTCCCATGAGTCTCATACTTGTTTGTACATTATTACTGAGTATTAAATAGTGTGCGTGTAATTAATGTACTTTGCCTTTTTCAAAAGAAAAAGTTCAGACTGGACAATCATTTATTGAGTATTATTATTGCATGCCAGTGAATGGTGATTACTAACCCATACCGCCTCCCCTGATTAGGCCTTAGACTGCTCTGCTACCCTGAGAAAGACAAGCTCTAAAATTGGGTGTTTGGTCCCCAATGGAGGGCGAATGTGGGCCCATTTTTTGTGCAGGCCACACAACTAATGGCCTATTTCCTTATAAAGAGGCAGGGAATTATTTTAAGAAAGCCCAGAAACATCATAATTAGCAGTGAATACTGGTCACCTATACCTAGTGCACTTGGAAGAGAGGTGGGAAGGCCCATAACACTTGACCATGAGGCAGCTATTCTGGGGAGCACGCAGGAGGCGGGAAGACCTAGAAATACATGTATATTAGTAGCAAATGTGAAAGGGACAAGGGAGAAACATTGAAAAATGGGGAAACTTATTACAAAACTGGTGTGCGTATGGGGAATTGAAGGAGGGGATTAGGGATTGATATACTAATACAGAACTTGCACCATGATAAGTGCAAGACAATTGTATTTGTGAAAATACAAATTAAAATCTACTACAGTACTACTAGTGTTAAAACAGGCTCGCATGTACCCCAGATAAGCACTGGAGTAGGTTAAGCACTGGAGTAGATTAAGCACTGGAGTAGGTTAAGCACCACACTTGGCCACCACATTCCCACAGAAATCAACAGACGTAATAACAATAACATTGAGATAAATATGTAGAATCAATCAAGTTAAATAACATTTTTATTTAAACTCCATTTGTAATAATTTTTAAATGTATTATTAAGTCTGTTAAATGTTAACTGTAAATTATACTTTATTTTGCTTGAAATAAATCACAAATAAAATATTAAATAACTTGCTTTCCAGACTAAGACGCATCCTTTACAAATGATACTACAAGGAGTAGGGTGGAAAAATTGTCATTTACTTTAAAAACGTACTTAAATATTAATAATTTAGAATGTAATTTTATGTTAAGATTTAGTACACTTGTGTTGTCCCTTGTTACTGTAATAGTACTAGATGAATATGAATTATCAAAATATGTTTTAATATTTTAAATATAAAATAAATAATCTTCATATTTTGATTAAAAATAATTTTCTTAAACTCCCTATTGCTTTATATTGGGAGATCGCTGACCTGAAGGCAGACATCTTAAAAAAACAGGCCAAAACCTACTAATTGTAACTTTCAGTCATACATTTTAGTGTGGCTCAATGGTTAGAGCGGCATACCCTGATGCAGAAATCTGACCCGGGACCAGGGTTCAATTCCTGCCTCGGCGGAACTTGGGCTCAGTTTCCTCGGACCTGATAATTCTCGCATCGGTGCCTAATCTAATTCATGGGTCCCACTCTGTAACTCTGGGCAATAGCTTGCTTAATCTCCACAACGGCCCCAACAGCGCTGGGATGCCTGGCTTCACCTTGGAGGTTGCCCAGGAGTGGGCACCTCACAGGGAAAAGCCAGGAGGGGTTCCACAGTGGTATGCGTACAGCGCCTTCAGACCCTAACGGGTGAGTAGTGTGCTATACAAGATCGAAGTTTACAGAAGTTTATAGGGATCACCATCTCTCTTTTAAGGTATGGATACTTATAATTTTACATTTAAGTGTAAATCCAATCATGGCAATGGTGGGCTCCATCCATGAGGAGATTCACACCATGGTATAACTGTGATCTACATGTGAGGCAATCTACACATGCAACCTTACCTTCGTGAACAACGCCTTTTCATTGAATCATTTTTTTTTAACACTTTTTAATATTACATTTATTTGGTAAGTTTAATTAGTCCATCTATTATTGTTGTAATTTTACAAATTACCACGCTTCTCACCTTTTTGCAGTGTCAGAATGAATGGCTTGCTTGTTGCCCACCCTCATTCTATTCTTTTTGCCCCTTAAGTCTTTCTTTGAGTCTTAACATTTGCTTTTCCTCTGTTAAAACGTCTATTTGCTCCTTTTCTGCATTTTCTCAAAATGAAAGATACCTGTGAAAAAAGACAAGGATATATATATATAAATATATATATATATATATTTTTTTTAAATATATATATTACCTAGTGGCAGTCGCCACTAGGTAGTTCTAGTTAGGACCAAGTTTCCATAGTCGGAGTGTTTTATGTTTTGCCTATAAGTTTGATGCCGCTTGATGAATCTTCACAAACTTTTCAGAGCGTATACTTGGGTCAGTGCAGCTGCTGTATTGAAAGTTTTGGGGTGATCTGTTAAGCAAGGGGGTCTCAAAACACATTTTCCCCAATCATTTTTCCATAGGACCTTTAAACATGCCTACAGCCAAAACCACTGAATGGAATTGCATCAGATTGGGCAGGAAGTTAGATCCTGTTGCACAGATCATGCTTGTTGTGTTTTGGTGGAAATCATTTCAGTGGCTTTGGAGAAATTTAAGCCCCCCCCAAAAAAAACAAATTTAAAAAAAAAAATATATATATATATATATATATATATATATATATATATATATAGGGACGCAGATCCAACTGTCCCTGTGCTGATATAAGACTGGCAGCCAACACTTCTACAAAGAAGTGGTGGCAACCATCTTGGGACTCTGCTTCAGCTGAATCCCAGAAAAAATAGAAAAAAAAAAAAAAGGGCCAGAGTAGAGTCATCTTCACCCCTTATCTCTGGGACCCCACCAGGACGTAAAAGCATTTTTTTAAAAACAAAATACTGGAAAAATCAGCTGATCAAGATCTGCAGATTTTTTCCAATATTTAATTTTAGAAAAAGAGTAGTCCCCGCCCTTTTCTTTTCATTAGCCTCTGGGTGGGCCAGGTCCTGGGGACATTGGGCCTTTAATAAGGAGGGGGCACACAGGGCCCCCTTCCTAGGGCTTCCTTTAGCCCCACGGACAGCCCCCTCCCTGGGCCAGTGACAGGGGTGCCATGCCGCCCACCCCCGCAGCCCGGGGACCACCGCCTCCCCAGGGCATTTAAGAAAATATGAAAAGATGTACGTGGGACCACAAAACTCCCCCCAGCCCCGGCAACCACCACCACCCCATGGCACTTTAACAATTATGTGAGGGTCCCTCCCACCATCCCGCCCCCAAGGGACCACCACCTCCCCAGGGCAGATAGAAAAAAAAAACAGAAGAGACCCCTGAAGCCTGGGACCCACCACCTCCCGGAGCTATGTATGGTGGAGGTGGGCTGCGTGCCCCCCCTTAAGGAGCTACCTCCACCATGTAATATGCAGGGCACTTTGTAAAATGATGCTGGAGGGGCGGCCCACTCAGCCCCATGGACCACCCCCTCCTCGGGGCATTTTAACAATTATTTACCATGCACTACTAATTACTCCACATATTAGAACACTCATAACAACTTCTATAACAGCATTAAAATATAAATGAAATATTTCCACTCAAACTATTGAAGTAAAAAATGTGAATGCGAGATCACGAGTCATTGTTACCTTAGGATACGAGTTATATTTACTTGAAATAACTCTAACGATATCTACTGAATTTCTACAGTTTTGTACGAGTAAATTCAGATCCTAACTATAACATCCCTGGAACCTTTGTTTTTTTTCAGGGAAAAATATTTATTTAGTTGGGGATTCTTAGATTTAACTGTTCACTTAAACAGATGTTTGACATCATAAAGTTGTTAAATCTAGTTGTTCTCTTCATTTTAGTCCCCAGTTTGAAAGAGAGAAAATAAACCTTTAAAATTGATAAAATCCCTCCTTAACATATGGCACTTTAAACTTTTGTTAACATGCCAGAATTTAATACGCCATTTTCAAACCACACACTAATAATACGGACATATGTCACAACTTTTCCCAAACCCTATTATTCTTTCTTTTAATTAACACTCCCTCTTCTTTGATAAAGGCATTTTTAATCTTTCATTATCTTGTTCCTTCTTAACTTTTCTTTTTTAGTTATTTAGGTTTTTTGTTTCCATTCCTATGCAGTCATATAGCAACATTGTTAATTCAATTTGGTGTTTTAAAGATTTTCTATTTTCGAACCTGACTACTCTTAAATTGGAAATTCTTAATCCAACATTTGTAGAAAAATGCTCTCAATGGTACGATTTTATCATTGCCCTTTGTTTATCCCGCAATATTCTTCAAGAAGACTTCAAGCATCCTAAATCATCAGTGATCCCTTTTTGGAAAAGGATGGTAAAGTTTATGTTCTGTCATGTAAAGATATTTGGCGGAACTTGAAATTGTAGGTCTTTGCGCCATTTTTGCACCAGTCGTATTACATTACAGAAACATTAGTATGAGATTCTTTTAAATTTGCTTTATCCTCAGGTTAGTCCGTGCAATTCATGTGCACACATCACACACAATGTTGTGATTTGCATCTTGTGTGTGACATTCAAACTGTAGTTTGCATTCCTTTCAGACATCTAGGTAGACAATCTTTTATTGTCCTACATCTGTTTCTTCAGTGTGTGTACAATCTGTACTTGTGTGTTCCCATTCAGTGTGTGCACAATCTGTACTTGTGTGTTCCCAATCATAGATCAACTAAAGAAATAATTCAAAGTTCACTGATTTTCCCTCCAGCTTATTGAAAATATCTATCATGAAAATTTGAACATGTTGCTCCAGCATTTTTGTGTTCTTGCTTCAGGAACACTGCAGACATTGCTTGTCAAATGCATGTTTCATTGTACACTGCTCTTCTCTCCTCTACCTGTTCTCTTAACCTTTTAGGTCTCCTTAAAGAGGTTCTTGTCCCACTTCTTCAAGACATTCACAGAGTGGTTCTGGGTCACAAAGAAGGAGTTGACCGCACTTTTGTTTGAAAATCAAAACCCCACATTCTTTTCAAGTGTTTTCTTACTTTTTACCTCCTGGCACAGAAATCTTTTCCTTAATTTTTGTAAATGTTCTTACTCTTGGAGAATCTCATCTATTACCTGTGTAACTTTGACCACAGTCTCAAGCTGTTCTACATAAGAAACATATAGATTGTAGTCTACTGAACTGCCTCAGGCGGCTGGAATCTTAAGACGCTTTGGAAGCATCAAATTCTCACAGGTACAATCCTGAGAGCACTGTTTCTCCTTATGTTGCCATACATACGACCCCTTTCATGAAAACGTTCTTTATTTACAAAATCTGTCTTTACATTCAACGTGACTCTATGTTCAATTTCCTGAGTAAAATGAAACAGCAATTAATACAGAGCTTGAATACTATTTCCCTTGTCCTGCTATTTTTTAGACACTTTCTTCCAGGTCAACTCTTCTCTTTACAATTTTATGACCAAGCCTTGCACCCACAGCAAAGTTCATGCCTTGATATTACAGCTGATCAACAAATTTTAGTTAGAGAATTGTTTGATTTTAGGGCTCTAGCAAAGCAGATCTGAACTTTGCACATTTATGTAGATTAGGCATTCTACTCCCTGCTTTTCCTCTTGTGGCAAGAGTGTCTGCATTAGGTTCAGCCCTGTCAACTCTTCTGCACACAGGTTTTCTACAAATTTGGTGCACAGAGTTATTTTGCTCCTTCACAAATAATGCAGATTCAAATCTGATTCAGCATTTCTCCACATTCCAGGTCTGCAGGCTGGTGAATGTTTTGCTATAACTGTTCATACTTAAAATACAACAAAATATTCCAGCTCCCAATAATGCCTAAAGTATTTCAAATCTCATCACGAGTTAACGTTTTAAACTCTGGCTGTCCTTTGACAAGTGTATGTTGTAGTTGGTTTCCTAAAGAACTGCATGTTTATTATCAAACAACTCATCATAGTTTTGTCAAAACTCCCTACACAAGCTGTAGGAGGGCCAGCATCGTACTAAACAATGATAAACACCTTCATTGTCTGCAAGACACAATTCAGTCCATGCAAGACTTCAGGTGAAGTGGAGCTTGCTGTGAGGTTCAACAGGTAACATCAAGTAACAAGGAGTTGTTGCACCTTTAATGATGAAGGAAGCCAGTGCTATAGGAACTGTTCCCATGCATGACAGTTTTGAGCTTGCTTTTAGGTGGAGTATAAGCTGTTTCTTCCCAACTTGCCCTCGACATGCTGAAGCAATGGGGGAAATTCTATGCAATTCCATTTTGAACTCTTATGCAAAATACCACTATTCAATGCATTAACTGCATTCACATAAACATTATTTTGTTCTTTGTACAATTTCAACAGCATGTCATCCAAGTTTGTTGCTTTTGTCTTGGCCGCTTCAACCGCATTCATTTCTACCTATATGTTGTTTTGAATGAGTGGGTCTTGAAGTCGACTTCCCATTTCCTGGTTGGACCTTTGATAGCCTCCTAGAGTGCCAAAGTTGTATTTTTTTTAAACCCTTGCTAGACATTTTTAATGCAAGACTACTTTTTGGCTAGTATGTATCTAGCATACTCGTCTTCACATTGCCTATGTTGTGAGTTTCCAAGACAGCTTTAGCTTCTATCACACCAAAAGGCATTGACAAACTATACTTTGTAGTGTCCTATAAAGTTAGGAGCCACCAATGTGATCACATGCTACATATTCTCAATGTGAAAGCATGGTATGCCATACCAATCCAGCTCCTAATTCAGAGTCTTTTCAGATGAAATGTCATACCAGAGAGCCTTCAGTTCTGTCTAGCTTCTGCAGTGGAGCTGTCTCCCACAAGCTTCACATCTATGTTGGCATTCCACATGGTCAGGAAGACTGGGTTGGAAGTCATTTATGAATTTGGATGCTTCTTCTTCAAGTATTAGTCATCAGTAGCAGTACTTTGCACAGTTGCACGTTTGGAGCCTCAGCACGTTTTCTTGCAGTCCTTTGCTCGCAAACTTTGGATTACACAAATCACATGCACCTCAATGAACTCCATACAGCTTCATCACTGTCTTCCCCAACTGTAGACACCCATTTTATCTACAGTAAGAATGTGATGCACCCTTAGCCTAATCCTTTTGTACAAAAAAAGATCTACTACTCGCAAAGTAAGCTTCTTTTTCTGAAAAATAAGTACAAAGAAACAACAAGGTGAAGTGAGGAATGCTAGATTTAACCTCAGCCACTGGAGATCACTGTGGGCCACATTTCAAACCTTCATTTTTTGCAGACTGTACCATTTTAGACAGAAATCTTCATCAGCAAATCAGTCTTGGTTACGCTCCAATAAAAACAGTCCAGCGCAAACTTCCAGGTCAGGTCTCTCCCGATGGGAACCAAAGCAACCACAGACCAGTTCTGATTACTGAGGTCTCATCAGTGAGGTATAGCTTGATTCAGATTACAAATGAGCACAGGGTCCATTTCTGTTCATGGCCATCCAACTTAAGGCATCTACTGAAAAAACTAAAAGGGGATGAAAGGAATGCTTGACTTAATTTCAGCCACCGATGATTACTCAGGGCCACATTCCAGACCATCCTTTTTCTGCCCACTGTGTCATTCTAGACAGAGACCTGCCTTATGCAAATCAATCTTGGCCCTGCTCCAATAGGAACAGTCTAACGTCAACTGACAGGCCAGGCCCCCCTCCACCCCCCCAGATGGGAACACAGGCAACCCCAGACCGTTCATCATGAGACTGTGTTTTTAGTTACTCTGTTGGAGTAATCATTTCTTCGAAATGCTGTTGTTTTTGTTGCAGTTTTCTTTCGATCAGCTATTCCACACTGTTGAATAAATGTTTTGACGCTTTTGTCTTTTTGGATTTCAGGGATGTTTTTCTTATTTTTTAATGTCCAATGATGTTTAATTACATATATTACGATACCTGCTTCTAAATCCCATTTACTTAAAAATTAAGTCAATATTATTCTGTTTGTTTTACTCCTATCTTTTTGGAGATTTACCACACTGCCTAGTTGTGATCTCATTACTAGTTAACTTTTCTTGTATTTTTTGTTCTTTCTTTTTTTCCGCCTGTAACATGTCACTTCTTGGTATTGTCAGGTCTCTTATCAACTGTCATATTCTATACATTATGCATACCGTCTCTGAATCTCCTACCTGCAATTGTTTTCTTTTTCTATTTCAACCAGATCCAAGTATACCCTAAATGCAACTTCTAAAATTCCTTTTGTGGCTTATATTTCTGTCTAGTATCGTCTCAAGTTATATCTAGTTTATCCAGTGAGTTGCCATATATACAATATTAAATTCATATGTCTTCAACACATCTCTCCTTTCACTATAAACGTGTAATTTTACAAATCATAAAACTAATGTGATATCCCGCTGCCAAAAACAGTACTGAATTTCACAGGCCTCCTCTTTAGTTGTACAGACCTGACCACAACTGACGTCATACAACAAAGGAGAATCACTTTAATAGGTTGTGTGCCATTACACATAAAGTCTATAATAGTCATAGCAAATTCTACATTCTGAGGGTTAGAATTCCGCATTATCATCATTCCGGTAAAAATGTTCTCAAGTAACATAATGAAAAAAATCTGATTATTATAGAAGTTCTATGTCACTCATTTTTAAATGCAAGCCATTTAATTATCATCCATGGAGATTTCAGACATCCAATGTTTCTAAAATATAATTGCAGCCTGTTGTTGTAGGCTATATCACCTTTTGGAGTGCTTGAACCCAACTTTTAGGCCCATGTTGCAGGAAAGAGCCTATAATGAGGTAGTCAGGTGATTAAAAGCAGTCTAACGGGCTACAGCGCCCCTACAAACTTCCACCCACTGGCTGTAATATGCTCCTAATTAAAAGGGAGAAACAGAAAGATAAATATTGGAATACTGAAGCAGAAAGTTTAAATCAGGCATTAATGGCCTTGAACTACGTCACTGTCTTCAATAGCACTCTCAACATTCTAACGTTATATCGTTTTCGCCTATTGCCAAGTCTTATGCTAATAATGAAGGTTCTCTCCCATGGTATACACCTTAGCCACAAGTAAGGTACAATAACACGGGAGAACAAGTCTACTAGCAGATATGAACTGAGGCGGATCAGCTGTTACAACAATAGCACACTGCACTCACTGACATTATAATCCTGTATCTTAAACAGGGGCACATCAAAGACAAGCAAATGTAGCCTCCAGCAAACCCTTAACCAAACATTACTACATCCGTTATGACGGCCAGTATTCACCCTGTGCTTTTTAGATTGGCGTGCAAGCGCTCGGACGTGTTGTAATCTACCTGGGCTTCTAACCATCCCCATCGCAGGCCCATCACTATCACTCATACATGGGCTTGTCTTTCAAAAATTGTTTGTTAGCATTAGTAAATGCTTTATGTTTGTCCCTCCTTGTTCTTCAATGAATCTCCCATCAGTCCTTTTCTCTATTGTACTATCATGGCCTGCTGTTGAGGGCCCCTCTGTTGAGCTATAGGCCCGAATCACAGTTGAGTGTTGATAGCAAGGGACAGGGCCTTAACTAAATGACATAGCTCGAGGCAGCAAGAAACAGTGATTTTCACCACTGAGGATAGAATGTTATAAATAAACAGGGAGAAACAGAAAAGCAAACAGACTGTTGGAGCAGAGCATCTGCACCAGACATTATTGGCACGGGGTCATTCTTTTATAACCAAAGAAGCTCTCAATATTCAAATATTTCAATAACATGTAAATCAATGATTTTTCCCCTACAGTATATGAGAATGCCGCCTTCACTTCTAAATCCTCTTCACATTTATTTACACTAACGCCAACGTCTAACGTCAAAATATAGGTTTGCACCATTTTTGGATGCGTGCACCTACCTTGCATCAATGAGATGCAAGGTAGTCGTTCCCATCTAAAAAATGGTGCTATCCCCATAGCACCATATTTATCCTCTATGCCAAAATGATGCACGGGTGGGAGGAAGGGCCAAATAATGGTGCACCATTATTTAATGCCTGGGTTAGACCAGGCATAAGTGGATCTTTGGACACATTTCCATGGTTAAGCACCCATGGAATGGGTCCACAGGTGCCCTCCCCGAGCCCCAGGAAAACCACCACCCCCACCAGAGGGACAGTGGAGGATGGGGACTCCCATCCCAGGTAAGTCTGGGTAAGTATTTTATTTTTTTATTTTTTTGCCATCGGGGGCCCTAACTTGGGGCCCCAGCTTGGGGCCCCCTGCAATGCACAGGGTACAATGGCCATGACCAGGGGACACGTGTCTCCTGTGCTGGCCATTGGGGTGGTGGGCATGACTCCTGTCTTTCCTAAGACAGGAGTCATGTTTTTGGTGTTTGTGCGCCAGGAAATGGCACTAGTCTGGTTAGAGGCATTTCTTTTGCCTCTAACTAGGCTAGCATAATTTTTTGACGCACAAACCCTCCTTTCCGAACGCCATCCCCACCTAGCTAACATCTTTTTTTAAGACGCTAGTCTAAGTTTAGCGCCGGCTTGCACCATTCCTTTATTATGGCACCAGGCTGGTGCTGTGGAATGGCACAAGCCAGCGCTACACTTTTTGCAGCAAAACTGCATTTGTGCAGTTTTGCAGCAAAAAGTATAATTCTAGGCCTAAATGTCTAATTTCCTTACTCACAACAGGCTAGGCTATAGAATTATAACTGATTGCCAAAGTGTCAACATTTTTACAAAGTTCTCTTTTAATTTATAAAGCTCATGGCCCTGTAAAACAACCAAAGTATGAATTGCAAATGTTTTTTACATTATTACTTTTATTTTATTTCAACTTCATAAAAAACTGTACATTTATACAAACATTTCAAACACGTTTGTCTTAAAATTCTTAGTCACTAACGTTTTAAACCTCTAAAGATCTTGGAAATACTTAAATGCTACTATCTTTGCACTACTAAAATAAAACTTACTCCTTGCATGTTTTCTCAGTACGTTTTTAATGCATTTTCACTCAATATAACAAGTCTCACACATAGGTTATTATACCTCATCACTTCCAGCTTTACACATGCCACTTCACTGTATGACAAGCCATTCTACTCTATGACACTTTATTCCTCTGTACTACAGTCTACGCCACTCCACTCTTCAACATGCCATTCCATTCTACGCCCTCTGCTCTGACACTCCACTCCATCCTACAAGATGCCACTCCACCACTCTACTCTTCTACATGCCAATTCACTCTATGAGACTGCACTCCACGACATGCCACTCCACTATACAACATGCCTCTCTACAACACGCCACTCTACGACATGCCACTCCATTCCACTCTAGGCCCTTACATACTATTACACACAAAGAGAGTTCTGGGAGTGTATCAACCCCATACAATCTCCCTTGTACACAAAACAAAACTACAATGTCTATGGGGAATGCTAAAAACGGGCTACTCTGGACTGTTTAACAGGTAAGTAGGTCACCGGCTTGGTGATCTAATTGTTGGCATGGAATGAGGTAGTGACGGCCGAGTGTTCAGAGAAGGGTGGGGGAGTTCCCCTTTTGGACTAGGTGGTCTCACACACATTATCGTGTCATGCTTCATCCTTTGACCACCTATCCCCACCCAGGTAAGATGATACCACCTGGGACTCAGCCTCGTTGTTAAAAGAACTCTGAGGGAATGCTGAAATGTTATCTTTCTGGATAAAGCAGGGATCCAGTTGAAGGGGAATAAATACAAAAAGTACCTCACAAATCACCTGTATAATTTAATCCTTTAATAACGGTGTTTGAGGGTAAGATTAAAAACAATTTGAGACAATGTTGAACATAATGGTTCAAGGTGCCATCCAAAATTATATGGGCAATATGTTGCTGCCCTCTCCTATAGCCAAACAGGTTTGGGGCATCCGTGAGGGCGTAGGATCCCTCCGTTATATGGGGGTGGCTGGCTCAGCTAAAAAGTGAGCACATGCATTGAAATGCACACTGGGCCTACCTGTTCGAGATAACTGAGGAAGGCCCTTTGGTGAAAGTAGTCACACTTACTCCATAAGCGGCATCTCGCTCTGCAACCTAGAAGATTCCCCATACCAGCCGCTTCCTCCATACTAAGACACTATACGACATTCTACTCGATTAGATGTCACTCTACTCTACTGTACTACGGGCCACGCTACTACACTATGCCACTCTACTACACGCCACACAACTCTATGAACCTCCACTCTATGACACTCCACTCTACAAGACTCCACTCTACCACATGCCATTCCACTTTATGATACGCCACTCCACTCGATGCCCCTCCTCTCTAAGACACTCTACGACCCACTACTCCACTCTACAGCAAGATACTGTATGACGCGCCACTCCATTGTACACCACTCTATGACCAGTATGTGTGTGTGAATGTGTGGGTGGATGTTGTGTCTGTGGGTGTGCTGGTGCATGAGTGTGTGGTGGTGATTGCGCTGACTGGGGGTGTGCTTGTGGTGTATGTGGGTTTTGGTGTACTGGTGGGTGTTGTTTTTGTGCATTTGCTGGTGGTGCGGAGTGTGTTTGTGTTGTGGTGGGTGTACTGACTGGGGTGTACTTGTGGTGTGTGGCTGTTGGTGTAGGGGTGGGTGTGGTGTCTGTACTGGTGGTGTGGTTGGGTGTTTGTGTCGTGGTGGGTATGATGCCTGTGGGTATGCTTGTGGTGGTGGTGTGTATTGGCATGTGTGTGGCAGTTTTTGTTTGCTGTGTCGGTATTGGGATGTGGTGCCTGTGGTGGTTGTTGTGGGTGCATGCATATGTTTGCATGTGCTATGGATAGGGCTGGGTTGAGGGATTTGGGTTGGGGAAGGGGGGGAGAGTGGGCACGGAGTTGGGGTGGGTGGGAGGCTGCAGCCATTGAGGAGGCCATACCCTGGAATGACTGCTGTAGGCCAGAGAGGACAATGTGAATGCCATCCAGGTAAGTCAGCATCTGGGTGTTCTGGCCTGCCAGCCCCTGGGTGGAATTCAGAAGTGCGGTCTGGCCCATATCAATTTTCCATAAAAGGTCTACAGCCTCCTGACAGAGCGCAGGCTGGGACACCGGGGCAGGGGCAGAGGTGCCTGCAGCAAAGGTGATGCCACCCCTTTTAAGGGCCAACTGAAGGGGGGACGGGAGCAAGAGGGCGGCAGGAGATTGGA
The DNA here is from genome assembly GCF_031143425.1 of Pleurodeles waltl. Lineage (NCBI taxonomy): Eukaryota > Metazoa > Chordata > Amphibia > Caudata > Salamandridae > Pleurodeles > Pleurodeles waltl. The sequence continues at coordinate 223,411,037 of NC_090450.1, read as the reverse complement.
ATGGGGGAGGGCAAAGAGACAGCTGTCACAGTCTCTCCAGGGTTCACCCCCACTAGGGACTGGTCTTCATTGGAGGCCTCCGAGGAAGATTTTAAATCACTCATGGACTCCTGGCCAGTCTCCGCATCCACCGTGCCACACGTCCCTCGGTGTCAGTGGTATCCACATCCAATCCCCAGTGGTCCGCTTCCTCATCACCGATGTGGCTGCTGTCACCTTTGCCTAGCCCAGTTGATGCTGAAAACACAGATACAACAGTTCTAGGGTAGAGGTGAGAATACAACTGGACCACAATGTACATCACACAACATTTGCACTAAGCTCAATCTTCCATTCCAGCTCCCATATCATGTATGTCTTTGTCACTTAAACACTTGTAGTTCACTTCATGACAACGGGTTCCAACAGCATGAGTAAACACATAGGCATGGATACACCTCTGAGCCATTGCAGTACAAAGCCAAAATTGATTCACTTAAACCAAAGGGCAAGGTATACGGTTGGAAATTTACTGCTCAAGATAAGACACCACAACATCTATGTGATGTAACCTTACATATGTAAATATTCCTTTCAGTATTACATTGCTCACCAACATCAATTTCTCTTCTGGGCAGAACTTAGGACACAAAAATGTTGTCTCTGGAACATACAACTCTCTCGCTAATGTGAACACATTCTTGTCTATTGCAGTCGATACAGTTTGCCACACAAATTCAGATTGGTAATCACAGACTGGTTTACATGCACATTTGTGAAGGACTAAGGACTCAGGTCTACCTGCTACTGTTCACATTAGCTAACTAGAAGTTTGCTGGACAAACTGATTTAAAACATGTGTTAGATAAGGAATGAAGCCACCGTACACAGAATTCCAATACTTTTGGTGCAGATGCACATTCTCATATTGTCATAGCACCAACTTATATTCTCATATTGTCATAGCACCAACTTACCAAAGTCAACTCTGTTATATCAGCTGCATTATAATTGTGTATTTTGCCACAGTTACCAGTAGGGTTGTCTACATTCACTACAATCATTTGTAACGTACCACCCCACCTGACCCAATCATGACATGGGGCATGTGTTGGGAAACTGTCCCTCATGCTATTGTGAAAATGCTGGAAATCTCTTTGTTTGCATGCAGCCATGTGTCTGTCCACAACAGTAATTGCCTTATGAGGAGGACTGTAGTGGCATCCTTCAGCACAAAGCAATACACCACACACTAACTGATCAACTTACATCTCCAGCTCAAGGGCTTTGAATGTGTGTCAGCCTCAATGGTGATGGCATACAACATAGCTGGAAAGTATAGAGATCAAAACACAATATCTACAGAAAATTATTTAGTCCCTTGTTGCTATTGTTGGGCCCTCAAATGCCCTTAAAACTCTGTGTAAGCTACTGTAAGGATGTGGGCCATTAGGTGGGTCAGGGTGCAGCACACTCACCTGGATCGCTGGGAGGACTGCCCGACTTCGCTCTCAGCAGACTTCCGTGTCACACGATGCAGGTCCTCTCGCCTCTTTCTTCAGTGCAGGCTGCACCCCATTTGGACCCCCAGGGTCCACACCTTCTTTGCGATGGCCTTCCAAATCTCCCACTTCTGATGGGAGTTTATCTCTTTTGATAGTTTGCTCAAGAGGTAGGTTGGTTTTTCGGAATAAAGAACTTTGTGGGTTATGCAGGCTGTTTTCAAAACACTCCTCGATTCAAATGGTAGTCAGTTCAGTTTCTTTAGTGTGGAAGTGATGTGATCACGGATGACGGAAGAACAAGAAAATACATTTGAGTGTTTCTGTTTAGCAGGTCTGATGTGACATTACATTTTGGATACTCGCACATATATTCACCAAACAGTAACTAGATTTTTTTCAAACAATATATTACAGGTGGCTTGGTAATATTGATTAGTAGTGATCTCAAGAGCACCATTAATACTTGCTAGCTCCTCATGTTCCCTAATCAGGCCTACACCATCAACTTGGCCAGAGCTATGCAACCTATACTGTGGTGAGAGCCACCCCTGATTACTCACAATCATAGTAAACTACTAAGGTCCACAGCTACACTGGCTTCCAGCCTAAACTCACAAGAGTCAGAACCCATAGTCTGCATCACATACAGTGACTAAGGGCAAGATAGAAGGCGTGGTATGTGTCAAAGAGAACAAGGATTTGTGGGGTGGTAGAACAAGTGTGTGTTGGAATGGGGCAGACCGGGATGGGTGATTGTGAGGCAGTGCATCTAGACTTGCTGCACATAAACTACCTTTGCCTATGTGTGGTCCCAAGCCCCATTTTGAGTTTGTTATAGCGCAAACTTGACCCGAGGGTATCAGAGCATTTACAGAATACGCACAGCAATATTTACAGTCAATATACATGGAAAATAATAACAACAATAGGCATAACATGGATGGAAATAGTATGTAAATCATGGAGGAGCAGAAGGGTTAGCCACAACATTTACAGACAATATGCAAGGAAAATAATAAAATTAATGGGCATACATGATGATAAAATATGACCGATGGTGGGGTAATGCAATATAAAGTTCTGAGGTACCGAAGGTAGGTTATTTCAAATGTTCAAGGAGTGCACAGAAAAATTCAGAGTTGTTCAGGTTCAATGCTGGTAGGAGGAGGAGGATTGTCAGGGAACTCGGTTGTTTTAGGAAGTTGGGATAAGGTATTTAGAGAAAAGTAGCAATTTGAGTTTTTTTGAAGTGTAGAAATGATTGACTGTTACGTAGATCCTGTGGCAGGGCATTCAATTTCTATGCGTGTTCCCACAGATGGAACGGGTGAGAGATTTTTCTTTTTTAAATTTGGGTGGAATCAGGAATAGAGTGTTTCAGCTTCACAGAGGAAACTTTAGTCCAGGTTTTGATAGTTTGCTCAAGAGGTAGGATGGTTTTTCAGAGTAAAGAACTTTGTGGGTTATGAAGGCTGTTTTCAAAACACTCTTCGATTCAAATGGTAGTCAGTTCAGTTTCTTTAGTGTGGAAGTGATGTGATCATAGCAGCTTTCTCCAGAGAGAAGTCTGGCTGCTGCGTTGAGTGAGTGTGTTCAGTGAAGATGTCTTTTTGGGATCCCAATGATTGTTGCATTACCATAGTCCATTTTAGACAGGACTAAGGATTGGACTACAGTCTTTAGGTCTTCAAGGGGGATGAATGGTTTAATTGTTTTTACAAGTTGTTTCAGCATGTAGAAGGCACAGTTTGCTGAGGCATTAATGTGGTCTATCATGTTCAGGTTTTTATCAAGTTTAATCCTTAGTGATTTGACAGAGTTGGAGAAAATTAGTTTGCAGGTTTGTGAAGTCAAGTTGTTAAGCCAGTTGTGTATACGATCGGACTTTCCTCTTGGTTGTATGAGGAGAAGTTCAGAATTGTTGGGGTTGAGCTTTAGGTGGTTGTTGGTGAGCCAGCATTGTACTGTCACAAAGAGTGTTGTTTAGGTGTTGAATGTCTTTGGGTGAAGAGATTTTAATGTATAAATTTAATGTCGTCTGCATAGAGGTAGTAGTGTCTGGTGTGAATGTTTGATTAGTTCTGAATTCCATCCATCATTTGTGTTTGTTTGCTTTTGTTGCCCTAAGTGTGCCGGGTATGCCCAGATGTGGATCCAGGGCTCACTATGCCACTGCATTCAAGTTAGCCTGGTTGATACAGAGTGATACCCTGAAACCGGTCCCAGGATGCTTGCTTCCGATCCAGGGAGGACTTGGTCTGGCAGTTAGGGTTGGACTGTTCCCATGGGGAACATGGTGAAGACTGATTTGCATCTGGCTGGGCCCAACCAGGAGTGGTTTGGTGAGCAAAATAATGGATGGATCAAACCCAGATCTGTGACTGGGGGTGAATGTTTGATTGGTTCCGCATTCCATCCATAATTTATGTTTGTTTGCTTATGTTACCCTAAGTGCGCCGGGTAGGACCAGACCTGGGTCCCGGGCTCACTGTGCCACTGTATTCAACCTACCCTGGCTGATGAAGGTTGATACCCTGAAACTGATCCCAGGATGCCAGTGGGGACCAGGCCTGGCAGTTCGGGCTGGACTGTTCCCATGGGGAACAGGGTCAAGACTGATTTGCATATGGCTGGGTCCAAACAGGGGTGGCATGGTAAGCAAAATAATTGATGGATTAAACCCAGATCTGCGACTGGGGTGAATGTTTGATTTGCTCTTCATTCCGTTCATCACCTGTTGTTTTTGCATTTGTTGCCCCAAGTGGGAAGGATATGCCCAGACGTGGGTCCTGTGCTTGCTATGCCGCTAGATTCAACTTAGCCTGGCTGATGAAGGGTGATACCCTGAAACCGGTCCCAGAATGCTTGTTTCTGGTCCAAGGAGGACCTGGCCTGGCAGTTCGGGCTGGACTGTTCCCATGGGGAACATGGTGGAGACTTATTTGCATATGGCTGGGTCCAAACTGGAATGGCATGGCAAGCAAAAAACTGATGGATTAAACTCAGATCTATGACTCGGGGTAAATGTTTGATTTGCTCTGAATTCTGTCCATCATCTGTTGTTTTGTATTTGTTGCCCACTAGTAGCATTTAACTTACAGGCCCTGAGTATATGGTATACCTCTCTACAAGGTACTAACATGTAAATTAAACACACCAATCAGGTATATGCCAATCAATCCATGTTTAGAGGAGTGGGTATATGCACATTAGCACTGGTTAGCAGTGCTAAAGTGCACAGAGTCCCAAGACCAACGTAGCAAACATCCAGACAAAATGGAGGCAACCAGGCAAAATGTTTAGGTGAAGACTACCCCAAGACTTACAGGTATAACACAGAGTTTATGTGAGGCCAGCACTGAGCCACTGGATAGGGAGGAGTTGACGATTTTAGTTCAGGTTGGGAAGATGACATGTTTGAGGTTTTTGACTAGAGATGAGGGAAAGGGGTCAGTTGGGTGGGGTGTCGACTTCATGAATGCAAGAATTTTAGTGATTTCTTCTTCAGAGATATTTTCAAACTTGTTCTACGTTGTCTTGTTTTTCAATTTAATGGGATTGTGATTGGTGTTCTGGCACAATGAGGAGGTGCTTTTAGGGGAGGAGTCGTCATTGGGTGGAGGAGAAGCAGTGGTGGCATAGTCGCTGGAGGGGGCATCATTGGCAAAGGGTGAGGAGGTAGGGGTGTCCAATGAAAGATCTGTGTCGTTATCTTTTCAGAGAGGAATCGGACAAATTCCTCACAACACTTGAGGAGTAATCAGAGGAGAGCGGAGGGAAGGAGGAGGTTTGCTGTTTAATGATGTTGACAAGGTCTTGAGGTCTATTTCTAGAGTAATCAAGTTGGGCTCGGGAGAAAGAGGACTTCTCTCTTTATATAAGTTTATTGTATTTCAGTCGTTCAGCTCACTTGAGGAGTCATCAGAAGAGAGTGGTGGGAAGGAGGAGGTTTACTGTTTAATGATGTTGAAAAGGTCTTTAGGTCTATTTTTACAGTGGTCAAGTTAGGCTCGGAGAAAGAGGACTTCTCTCTTTATATATGTTTTTTGTATTTCAGTCGTTCAGCTCAGAGGAGATTAGTCAGAGAGGGTTGTTGTCTCCAGTTTCTTTCGGCCAGCCTAAGTTGACGTCTTTCTTTGTCCAGGTCTTGATTTCTTACATTTTAGAGGGGTGACAGTGTCAAGAATTTCTGTCATTTTGGTCTTATAGAGAGAGGTGAGGTAATCAGTGGAAGTAAGGTAAGGAGGAGAAAGAATTTGGGCACTAATAAGGGATTCTAACTCAAATTGGGGGATTTTGTGCATATTTTTCGTCCAGTGCTTAGAGCGATTAGTTTGGGTGTGAAGGTTGGGTTGGTTGATATTGAAATAGAATAGAATAAAGTGGTGATCGGTCCAGTCGGTGGGTTGGTTAAACTGGACGGATATAGTATTATATTTGGAGATGACTGCGTCAGGGGTAAAGCCCTTATTGTGGCTATGCTTTTTGCAGTAATGAGTTAAATTTTTTGATTCAAGGAGGTTGGATAAGGATTGTACTTTTGCATTTTCAGCATCATTCAGGTACAGATTAAGGTCTGTGGAGTCCTTCAGGGAGCTTAGGGCCATTGGGTCTGTTAGATCCTTGAAGCATTGTGGTTTTTCACCTGGCGGGTGGTGGAGGAGGTGGAATTTGATGGGTAAGGAGCCTTTGGAGGAGAAATTGACTCCTAGATATTCAAAGGTAGGGTATTCGGCTGTGTGGAAGGGCTTCAGGCAGAGATCTTTATTGTAAATAATGGCTAATCCGCCACCATCAGGGTCTTTGCGGTCACGACGAAGGATTGAAAAGCCTGTTTTGGTGAGGAGATCGATAATCGAGGATAAATAGTCATTTAGCTAGTTTCAGTCAGAAAGCTAATGTCAGTTTTATGCAGTAGGATGGTTTCCACTATTTCAGTCGCATCCTTGACTGCTGATCGACAGTGTAATAGCGAGCAGCCTAATGTGGGTAGAGTTCTTGATTAAGATTGATTGGGTTTGTTAGAAGTAAGATGGGCAGGTAGTCTAGGAGGGTGATTGGTGGGGGGATCCTACTAGTGCCATAGATTACTGCAATCTTGTTGTGGTAGGTAAGCCTGGGAGTGCTATTATACGTTTTGCTCAGAATCAATGCTTCATGCTGCAACATATCCATGGTGGTGCATCTAGGTTCATGGTGGTAATGAATGAAGGGATTAGTAGGCGGAAGGAGGACATGGGTATTCAGGATGCATATCTGTTCTGAGATTGGTGTGTGCCATAGTTGTGTGGATTGGAGGTGAGTTGGAGGAAGTCAGTGCCTTTTTGTAATTTTGAAATTTCATCCAGCATTGTGTTGATTTTGGGTTCAAGATGGGTGAACATGGTGATCAATTGAGAGGCAGTTGGTTCTGTGGCTTAGGAAAGGCTAGGCTAGTGGTTGTCAAAGGCTGGGATAGGGGCTATGGCTGGATCTAGTCTGAAGTGGATTGAGGAATCTGAGCATACCTGTAAGCCAGTTTGGTCTGAGAGGGTTTGGGAGGTAGTTACTGAGGAAGGAGGAGCTATTTCCTGCAGTGTGCCAGAGCTTCATGCAGGTTTGGGATGGGGAGGGTGTATGAGGGGTTTAGGTAGGGTTGGTTGGATGGGATTGATGAGTTTTAGTTTCTACTGAGAAAGGACAATGGGGATGAGTTCTGCTGGGTGAGGAGGTAGAGTGGGGTTAAGGGCAGTTGACATGGAGACACAGTGCAGGGAAATGGCGGTCAAAAATGGAGAGGGTTTGTTCTAAGGCTTGGACTAAGATGCTCCTGCTTCTATTAATGGATATGGACAACTCAGCGCCAAATTTTTGGGATATTGAGTTTGGATCCATATGGGATGTTGGTAGTGCTGGTTACATGTAGGTGTTGTAGGAGGTTTCCTTTCCATTTTGCAGGTTTCTTGGTGTTAAAGATGAAGTCAGTTATAAGTCCTCTCTGTATTGGGCTGTAATAAATGTCAGTTATTAGTGTTTCTGGGTGTTCTTTGAGGAGTTTTTGTTTGTAGTTTTACATGGCATTTTCAAGAAGTTGTGCAGAAATTTTATGCAGAAGTAATTGGGGCTGTATGTTTCAAAGGAGGTGTTGTGTGTGATCACTGTAGTGTATGATTGGGGTAGTTTTAGGATATAGAGGGAAGAGTTGGTAGGGTAGGGGAAGCAGTGTGTGGTGGTGTTGCTTATGAATGGTAGAGATTTAGAAGCAGTAATTACTAGCAAGAGGGAGATTCTGGCAACTCCTTCATTTGGATTATGGAACAGGAGTATCAGAGTTGTTTTGGAGGAGGGTAGAAGTGACAGAGGAGTGTCCAGGTCTATCTGAGGTGGAAGGGAAGGGATAAGGTAACTAAGGACGACAATTCAAAAGTCAGTAGTAAGTTGCTCAAGAAGGTTTTTATGAAGAAGGTCGCCATTAAGCATTTGGCCACGAGGTGGCACTCCAAAACTGTGGCTACAGAGAAGTCATATTCTTGTTGCTCTGTAGGAAGAGATCTAGACTGGGGTTGAAGTCCTTTATTTGTTTTGTTTTGTGCTAATAATACATTTAAAATGTATTATTCACACAAAAAGATGAAAAATGAAAATAAGATTTGAAAAAAAAAACTGAAGTCCAAATGTTGATGTTAATTTTTGTACGTGTATTACCCAATGACATTTTTACTACTTACCAAGAAGTCAGATGTGTGTTGATATTACAAGTATGGGGTGACATTTCATTTGATATTCTCTTTTCCATACATACAGACGTTAGAACCCCGCTACGGGTCGGAGGTGCCAGCTTCAAGTGTTACGGCCCTTTCCAGACCTTGCCATCATGGAGGAAAGGGACATCATCAAGCACTATGGTCTAAATAGGCAAACTATTCTGGATTTGTATCAGCAGTTGGAGCCTGATCCCCTGCCTCAGATTATGAATCTAACAGCCATAACACCAATAGTAAAACTCATGGCAGTACTGGATTTTTCTTGCCACTGGCACTTTTCAATACATTGTGGCAGTATCTGGGGCCATGTCCCAGCCAACTTTCAGTGGTGTGCTAGAGGAAGTCCTTGCTTCCTTGATGAAAACAGCTACATCAAATTCTAATGTCAACAGGGTTTGGCCACCATAAAGGAAAAATTGTATGCTTTGGGTAGACTACCACATGTGGTTGGAACAATAGGTGGCATGTATATTGCCTTGGTGCCACAACAATGCAAGAGAACAGGTTAACCAGTCGGAAGAACTTCCATTCCATCAATGTGCAAGTTGTCTTCTTACCAGACTTACACATCTCAAGTGAGTGTGCCCGCTTCCCTGTGTCAACACATGATTCATTCGTATTACAGAACACCAATATACACCTGCAGATGTCACAGCTTGGACCAGAGAGTGCCTGGTAACTACAATATGACTTGAGGGTTTTCTGCCTGAATGCTAGTTTAGGAAGGAAAAATGGCTTGACCAGTGTGTAATCTGTTAAAGTGTTGCTTCCATGTAGGAGACTCAGCGTATCTTCACCGACCGTGGTTATTGGCACTGCTGAGGAGTCCAACAAAACCAGAGGAAGTCAGCTTCAATGGGGCCAGTGGAAGAACACAGAATCCAGTGGAGCAGGCATATGGGTTCCTGAAGGCCAGGTGTTAGGTGCCTTGGCAAGACCGGTGGAGGCTTCCTCTATTCACCCAATAAGGTGTGCCAAATCACTGTTGCCTGTTGCATTCGCCATATCATTGATCTCTGGAGGAACAACACTGCAATTGCAGAGGAGGGAGACCATGATGAGCCCCAGGGAGAGGATGTTAATGAAGATGACTGTGGTGAAAAAGGAGTTGACATACGTCAAGATGTGACTCACGTTTTCTTCAACTGAGTGTAAGTTTACCTTTACAAAATGTAACCTCTAATGTCAGACCAACGTTTGACATAGGGAATATGTCAGTCTGCTATGGTAATTTGTCATGAATAACTGGTGCAGGAAAACCCAGGGCAAAGATGTTAGTGGATCAGAGTTTTCCTACAATAAGTACTGTAGTCACTGACAGAGATTAACTGTGCTTGTGCTAACTATGTGTGTCCCCATGACTTGTCAATTGAGTTCGATTTATAATGTGGTAAAATTATTTTTTCCTTGTTATTCCCTTTCAGGGTTCTTCACCATGTCATCTTCATTTGGACATTTCAAAGATGTGATATTTGCAGTGATACATTGCTGTTTGAAAGTACAAAGTGAACACAAATCGATCCTGGGATAGACACCCACTTGGGATGGACAAATCTTTTACAGAGATAACCAGCACTCTGATAAAATTGAAGATTGTATCAGACCGGTTTTCTGTGTGATGATGCCATCAAGGCAATATACGCCACTTTATTTGCTCAAACCACATGTGAATGTCAATCCCTAGCAAAAGTTTCTTCCTTCACATTGGCTAAATCTTGAATTTGTGTACTGTGGAGGTAGCTGTTGGTGTGTCCTGTACTGGTCATGTGGTCCCAAATGCTGTTACTGCCATGATGTAGACTATTGGTGTTATTGGTCTAGGATTCCTACTGTTAGGGCAGGACGTATGGATCCAACTGAGGTCATGAATCAGTGTTAGATTACCAATTTTATTTGATTCAGTTGCATATTCCCTTTCCTCCATGGTGTCAAGGTTGTGGAGTGCATAACCCTGAATGGCACAGACTATTAGGGTTAGTCCTGGTTACTGAAACCTATATTTCATTTCTTCAAAGAATTGTTGCCAACATACATTCTGATTTGAGTTTGTTTTGTTTGAATAAACTGAATAATACTTTACCTCTTTGTCATTTCTATATTTTTTAGCCAAATATTTTTCAAAATATTTGACAACATGATGGTGGAAGATGGACAAGACAAATTAAACGCCACAAATAATCCAAGAAGACTCTTTTAAACTGTGTCCATAACATATATTTGCATGACACAAAGATCTGAAAGGTGAATCAAAAGAAGATTAAATGAATAAATAAAGTCTATCATGGTGGATGAAAACTTTGTAGTAGAGCCAAAAACCGTTTGGAGTACAATCCCCAAGATACAACTATCCTCACAAAAGATAAATATGTCCATGAAATAGTGCACTGAGTAAATGGTAGACACACATGGGAGGAAAGTAAGTTCTGTGTCTCTTGAAGGAGGTGGCGTTGGTCTTGCAATCCTCTCCTGGTGGTCCGGGTGAATGCCCCATCTGGGGAGGAGAGGGCAGGGCACAGGTGCAGAGACTGGGGTGTGAGGTGCAGGCTTGTCTTGTGGCAGGGCCTCACCGTCTGTGGCTGGCAGTAGTGTACTTGGCTAAATGTGCAGGGACCAGAAACAGGGGCAGATGTACCGGGAAAAGCCCTGCACATATGCTGATAGATGTCACAAAGCACCTCAGTAAGGGAGCTCATTATAATTCCGTAGTTCCAAGATGCTCCCTCTGTACCTCCTTGACTGTCCGAATCTCAGTTACAACCTGGCCCATCGCGATTTGGGACTGTTGCATTGATCCCAAGACTTGATCTGTGGTGGTCTGCCTGACAAAGACCCCAGTGGCCTCACTTGGCAGGCCCATAGATTCCCTTTCACAACCCCTACCACAACTAGCCTTTGCCACTGAAACAGTGTGCCCCATCCCACTAGGTTCTGGAATACCTGGGGTCTGAGTTGTCTCAAGAGCATCCAGAACTGGGGGGCACAGGATTGGTGTGTGTCCTCATGCTGAGGTGTTGTTACAGTTGGGGTGGAAGGTGAGGGTGTCGACCAAGGGTGACTCACTGGAGCTGTCTGGCCAGACAGATCAGATGGACCAGCTGGGTCATGTTCGTCCAAACTTGCAGCACTGGAGTCCTCACGGAAGGCTTGCTCCTGGGTTGGAGTGGAGGTGTCTTGGCTGCCAGTCTGTGGTCCACCGGACTGGGTGTTCAAACCTGTGAAGGTTGCAGAGAATATGTAATTAACATATAGTTTGTCTATAAAAGGGCCAACCTAAAAACTAGAAAGACTGATAGAACGATTAAGCCTTTAAGTGATTTTAATTATTTCACAAATATAGCCTGATTTACACAGATGACAACTCCAGGGCTGACCTTGTAGAGATGTCCTGAAATGCAAAAGTGTTATTTCAGATTGGCAGGGTACATGTGACAGACACTCAACTCAACACAGTGGTGAGTAGACTAGAGTACTAGACCGTTCCAAGCCCTAGCAGGCTGTAGGACACTGGATTCAAAGTGGTTCATATTACACATAAAAATGTAGTTTGTCATCACATGGGCAGTGCAAATCAACCTGTGTGTGGCTAATACTTCTATTCAGCATGCCACAACACATTTTGGGAAATCTTGGATTGGAAAGACAATGAATTATGTAAGAATTTTCATCAATGCAGTGCAGCTGACCAGATGTCAACATGGTTGAGATACACAAAAAGTGACTTTTCAGTCCATAGCATATTGGAGATGAACACACCTTTGCAACATGTACACACATATGAGTATGATGTGACTAGGAGATAATACCTCTTAATAACACTATGGCCCTCATTACAACCCTGACGGTAAATGCCGCCAACCCCGGCTGACGGCCGCCAACATACTGTGACCGGAGCGGTAATCCGCCACGGGTATTATGACCCACACAGAGAATACCGCCACAATACAGACACCCACACAAGTCCGCCACACCAAAGGTCAGTGATAAACTGGCGATAGAAAAACCCACACCTTCACACCAACAGGAATACGCCCACAGTATCACGACCCACGAATCAACGCAGCGTTCTTTCAACCGCGGTAAACCATTGGCATTACACACCGCTGCGCACAAAATACAGACACACTTACAAAACTACACCACATTGGAGAATTCAAAATACACACACCTAACACACATACACACACCACACCCGCATCACTATAGAACACACACCCACACTACCCACAACCCCTTACAACCAAACAAAAGAGACCAAGCACAGAGAGATAAGCAAAGAGCACACAATCACTCAGAGGCACAGAACACCATCACTCATAAACAATCCACACACATCACATTATACATCCCAACACATCACCCCACACATCACCTCACACATATAACTCACACTCAAAGACACCCCAGGTTTTCTCAGGAGGAGCTAAGGGTCATGGTGGAGGAAATCATCCGGGTAGAGCCACAGCTATTCGGATCACAGGTGCAGCAGAAGTCAATTGCAAGGAAGATGGAGCTATGGCGGAGAGTTGTGGACAGGGTCAACGCCGTGGGACAGCATCCAAGAACCAGGGATGACATCAGGAAGAGTTGGAACGACCTACGGGGGAAGGTGCGTTCAGTGGTATCAAGACACCAGATAGCAGTAAAGAGGACTGGTGGTGGACCCCTACCTCCTCCCCCATAACTAACAACATTGGAGGAGCAAGTCTTGGCGATCATGCACCCTGAGGGCCTTGCAGCAGTAGCAGGAGGACTGGATTCTGGTAAGTCAAATCTATACTACTTTATCCCCCCACACTCCCATCACTCCATCACCTCACATCCACCCCACCATCACAACCCACACATCCCAATATGAATCCCTGCATGCAACAACAATGCATGGACACCCATCACAGCCCTGCATGGATACCCATCACCACAGAATGCCCAGTAGAGAGACTCACCCAGCCCACACAATCAGCAATCAGACAAGGTCAAGGCAACAGGGAAAGCACAATTATATAAGGGAAACACACCCATTGCACAAGATGGCACACACAGATACAATAACAATGCATTTGAATCCCAACAGGACCCCTACCCAACGTCACAGGACAGGAGGTGCCAGCTACATCCAGTCCCCCCCAGAAGAGGCCCACAGTGATGGCAGCAGCTCTGCACACGTGGATCACAATGACCAACCTGGTCCATCTGGGACCTCTGGACAGTTGGTTACCCTGCCACAGTCCCAAACCACTGCAGAGCCTCCCTCCTCAGGAAACACCACCACAGCACCCAACCCAGGACACGTCAATCAGCAGTGTGTCCACCACTACAGGGACCCCAGGCAACCCCACTAACCCAGGACGATCAGGGACCTGGGGTCAGTGGCAGTGGGCACACGATTCAGGGGACAGAGGCACAGGACAACAGGGAAGCTGGGAGGACTGCTGTGTGACAGTGGGAGGACAGGCCCAGGGAACCGACCCTCCAAGAGGCACCCTCAAACATCATGGGAGCATACCACCATTCCCAGGACACAATGGGTACGGTACTGGCCAAGTTTCAGGAGACCAAGCGGCTGCAGGAAGGACAGTACATGGGGCTCAGGGATGACCTCACAAAAATCTACACCATCCTGGTCATCATAGCAGGGGTGCTGGCTGATATGGGCAAGACCACGAGGGAGGCAGTGGCACAACAAAGGGCTCCTGACACTAGCCAAACCAATGAACACCCTTCCACCTATTCCGGCGCTAGTGGACAGGAGGCCCCACCACCGGACCAACAGGCCACCAGCACCCCACCCCTGCAGAAGGAGAACCACCTTGCAAACGGTCCCTGCGATCCAGCAGAAGCCAGAGAATATTACCAAGACCCCGCCAGAAAATAGGGCCCTCCTGATTGTCACCCTTCTGTCCCACTCTGTTACCTTGTCCACCTTGAACTGCCATTGCTCCCCTTCCTATGGCCCCTTGGACAATGCACCTGTGATACCAAGAGACAGGACTCTACCATGGACCTTCCTCCACCATCACCCCAGCCCCTTGCACATACCCCTATACTTATGAGCACCTTAATAAACACCCTTGAAACAAATACCAATCTCAAGTCAGTCTGATGATTCACAAATGTATTACTAAAACATTAGCAAAACATTGCAAGGTATATGTACATTTACTCATACCAATGTATGACAGTTGTTGGGCAGCAGTACACATAGCAGAAGCCAGAATGGGGTACACAGATCTGAAAAAAGGAAACCCAAAGGGAACAGTTAGTGTCCATAGGCAGAGGGTAAGTGGCTGCCATGTACTATGTCCTAAAGTATACTGAAATGTGAAGAGGAGTTACAGTCTCTTACCTGTGTGTCACTGGAAGTACTGCAGGATAATGTTTGTTTTGTTGTCAACATCTTCTTCCTCTGCCTCCTCTTCCTCACTGTCCACAGGCTCCGCCGCTGCCACAAGACCAACACCAGGCTCATCCTCCAGCAGAAAAGGTACCTAGCGTCTCAATGCCAGGTTGTGCAACATACAGCATGCCACGATGATCTGGCACACCTTCTTGGGTGAGTAGTACAGGGAGCCACCTGTCAGATGGAGGCACCGGAACCTGGCTTTCAGGAGGTCAAATGTCCTGTCAATAATCCTCCTAGTTCGCCCATGTGCCTCATTGTGACGTTCCTCTGCCCTTGTCCTGGGATTCACCTGCAAATATCGAGGGACAATTGTGAGACACACACAACCTTAGGGATAACCCTATACCCACACACCTACTCATACTGTGTGGGGACCTTGGGATCACCTATTAGCCACACCCGATGCCGCTGCAGTTGGCCCATCACATAAGGGATGCTGCTATTTCGCAAGATATAGGCATCATGCACAGAGCCAGGATATTTGGCATGCACATGGGAGATGTACTGGTCCACCAAACACACCATCTGCACATTCATCAAATGATAGCTTTTTCTATTCCTGTACACCTGTTCATTTCTGCGGGGGTGGGACAAATGCCATATGTGTACCATCAATGGCACCAATGATGTTAGAGATATGTCCCAGGGCATAAAAGTCAGCTTTCACGGTGGCCAAATCCTCCACCTGGGGGAACACGATGTAGCCGCGCATATGTTTAAGCATGGCAGACAACACACTGCTCGACAAGTTTGAGAACAATGGCTGGGACATCCCTGACGCCATGGCCACTGTAGTTTGGAAAGAGCCACTTGCCAGGAAATGTAGCAGTGAAAGGACCGGCACTAGAGGGGGGATACCTGTGGGCTGGCGGATAGTTGACATCAGGTCTGGCTCCAATTGGGCACACAGTTCTTGGATTGTGGCACAATCAAGTCTGTATGTGATTATAATGTGTCTGTCCTCCATTGTCGAGAGGTCCACCAGGGTTCTGTACACGGGAGGATGCCGCCATCTCATCATCTGCCTCAGCGGTTGTAGCCTATATAGGAGAACGGTGAGCAGAAGGTCATTTACCACATAGATAGCACAACTGTGTCTGAATTAATGTTACAGAAGCAGTGTGTGAAATCGAGAGTCAGTATATGTGCCAATATGTGCTGTGGCGCAGTTAGGTGCCATGTCATGTGCCCCCCTGAAATGGCGGCTGCCTGACCTGTGAGGAGGGACAAGGGGAAATGAGGTAACTGCGCTGGCATTGTGCAGCGTCGCGGTAGGGGTCCAAGACCGTCGTGCAACTCCGCATTGGTTATCATTGGGCCCTATGGGTTCCTGCCACGGACGTCACCGCCATTTTCTACCCATTCACTCTCTTGATACCTGACCATCAACAGGAGAGGACCTACATTGAAAGTGCTGCTGTGACCTGAGTCTGGAAGCGATAATGGCTCATGTGTCTGCGGAAAGGGCCCCTGCCTTCACTGCGGAGGAGTTGGAGAAACTGGTGGATGGAGTCCTCCCCCAGTAAACGCTACTCTACGGTCCTCCAGACAAACAGGTGTATACACTGTGAGCATGATGCGTGGTCAATGCCCGTTTGGAGTGGTGTGGATGTAAGCCACATGTTGGGTGGTGCTAAGGCGTCCTGGCCTGACTGCTGCATGATAGGTGGTCACATGGGTGGGAACTGGTGGGCAATGAGTATGATGGTCCGGACAGGTGAGTAATTCAATTTTCCGCTTTATTTACCCTCTAGGTCAGCGCCCACCAGAAGAAGGGTATTTGGCGTGCCATCGCCAAGGAGGTGCAGACCCTCAGGGTCTATCACAGACGGAGCACCCACTGCCGCAAGAGATGGAAGGACCTGCGCCGCTGGACCAAGAAGACAGAGGAGGCCCAGCTGGGGCTGGCCTCCCAACGTGGAAGGGGTGCCCGTCGCACCATGACCCCCCTGATGTTCCGCATCCTGGCGGTGGCTTATCCGGAGTTGGATGGGCGCTTGAGGGCATCACAACAGGCACAAGGGGGTGAGTACAGTTTCAGAAAGCTGACTTTGCGCGCTTTAGGAACTAGATGGCTGGGGGATGTGGGCGGTGGGTGCCCCTAGGGCAGGGCGATCGTGCCAGGGTAGGTCCCTTGTTTGCAGGCTCTGAAGCACCCCTCCCCCAATGGTACAAGTGGCCAACTACTAGTGTGCAGGCTCCTGTGGGTGTCAGGCATGCAGGTGCTGGCGTTAGGCATTTTTCCCCTATGGGCGGGTGACTACCTTAGTGAGTGGTTGGGCATGGCCTAGTGCATAGGGCAGCTCAGTGTGTGTTGTGTACGCCAGTGTTAGTGGTGCTGCTGGCATTGACCATGTGTGTCTTCTGTCTATCCCCCTTCTTGTTTTGTCACCCTGTCCTTGTGTGCATTAGCATCATCTGGCGGAGAAGCAGAGGCACCGGTGTCGAAGGGAGCTGCATCCCACATGGCCCATGAGGGTGAATCCACGGAGGGTGAAGCCACCAGTGGGACAGAGGGCGAGGGGAGCTCCACGACGGGTACAGGAGGGGAAATCAGTGACAGCAATCCCTCCTCTGATGGAAGCTCTCTTGCGGTGGCAGACACCTCTGTGCCCACCCCAACAACAGGTACAGCCGCCACCCCCCCTACCAGCATCGCCCTCCCAGCAGCCCCTCAGTGTGTTTCCTGTGCCCCCTCACCCAGGAGGGTGGGCATCTTCTTCGCCCCAGGCACCACAGTCAGCCCTGCTGCCCTCAGTGAGGAGGCTATTGACCTACTGAGATCCCTCACTGTTAGGCAGTCAACCATTCTGAATGCCATCCAGGGTGTAGAGAGGCATTTGCAACAAACAAATGCATATCTAGAGGGCATTAATTCTGGCGTGGCGGCCCAATAGAGAGAATTTCAGGCTCTGGCCTCAGCACTGATGGCAGCCATTGTCCCTGTGTCTAGCCTCCCCCCTCCAACTTCCACTACCCCGACCCAATACCCTCTACCTCAGCCTATCCCAAGCACACCTTCAGACCAGCATGCACACACATCAACACACAAAAGTGGCTCAGGAAAACATAAGCATCACACATCATCACACAGGCACTCACACAAGCACCATCCCCATGCACACATACCAACATCCAATGCCTTCACTGTGTCCCCCTTCTCCTCTTCCTCCACCTCCCTCCCAGTATCGTCTCCACTCACCCCTGCATGCACTACATCATCAGCCACTGCCTCCATCACCAGCCCATCACAACACAACCCTCACGAGTAAACACCACCCCCACAACCATTCACACGTCCCCTGTGTCCTCTCCCAGTGTGTCTGTGAGCCCTCCTCCCAAAGTACACAAACGCAGGCACACACCCACTCAACAGCCATCCACCTCACAACAGCCTCTCATAATAGGGTGGGCGGTAGATTGTCTTCCACCTGTCTGTTGGCGGTGACCGCTGCGGTGTTTGTTGCTACCGCCCTGGCGGTCAGTGTGTTAAAGTGGCTTTCTATGTTGGCGGTTTCCGCCGTGGTCGTGATTCCATTTTATTTACCGCCGGCCTGTTGGCGATTTTACCGCCACTTTAACAGCGACCGCCAGGGTTGTAATGAGGGCCTATACATTCCTGCAAATGGATGTAGTTTTGGACCTGTTTTTGGAAGAACAATCAGGCCTCAAAAAATCATTAAAATGTTACTAGACCTGCAGATGGAGTAACTTGAATAATCTACTCAACTTAACTGTAATGCACTTGATCCGTAAACGCGTCTCAAATTGTGTAATCCTAGGCAAATATTATATTTTACAGAGTAGCCTTTTTCTACATTCTCCCATTTGATTGCAAAAAGCGGGAAATCACTTTCCACGAGGATGCCGGCTCCGAGTGGAAAGGGTGGAAAGGGTGCGACGGGTGCAGTTGCACCCGTCGCGAATTTCAGTGTCTGCTATGCAGACACTGAAATTCTCAGTGGGGCCCTGTTACGGGGGCCCCTGCAGTGCCCATGCCATTGGCATGGGCACTGCAGGGGCCCCCAGGGGCCCCACGACACCCCATACCGCCATCCTGTTCCTGGCGGCTTTGGATGGCGGTATGGGGGTCGGAATCCCCATGGCGGCGCCATGGAGGATTCCCCAGGGCAGCGGAAAACCGGCGGTACACCGCCGGTTTTCCGTTTCTGACCGCGGCTGTACCGCCGCGGTCAGAATGCCCTTGGGAGCACCGCCAGCCTGTTGGCGGTGCTCCCGCGGTCCCCGGCCCTGGCGGTCCATGACCGCCAGGGTCGGAATGACCGCCTAAATGTTTGCTCTAGGTATAATAAGAATCTAGCCCCCATATAGGGTGCACATGATCCATGACTTGTCTTTTAGTTTACTATTAGCATTGCTATTAGGGCAGGAGTGTTTCTAAGTTTTTATTTAAACACTCTCTTTTTAAAATATATATTATTAGAGCATGATGTGGCAGCACACTCATTTACAGACAGTAAATTTCCAACAAATGTTCAAAAACCTTCCAACTAACTCACACCTTTACTGATAAAACTATATAGAGTATTGACAATAATCTGTAAAAATTTGGTTTCAGTCAACATATTTATCATTTGCACATTACCAAGTAAAGTGTTCTGATTTATTTTCATCCTATAAAAATGTTTGTTTTACCATCATATACAAGTACACAAAATTGGCTTTCACAACTACTGACATATATTTTTTAATGTTTGTACAGTTGAAGTAATTATTTAAGTGTTTTGGTTTGAGAAAAGCCTGACACCCAATAGCCTCTCCTTACACACTTTTTACAGCGGGTCAGAGAGTTCTCCTTACAAAATCCTGGAACTCTGCTGTCTGAAGGAAAAAAGACAAACTGGCTTTATGTCTCTGAACAAAACGTAAATGTGAAAAGAGCAATACTTAAAGGGGTCTTCATTGCTCATCAGTTTCTGATTGAATAGAACACCTGCTCTTTGCCAGAAGGGGCAAGTAAGTCCTAAAAATAGCTCTGATAAAATATGGCTTGCCACAGCGAGTTTTCCAGGACTGAACAACAACATGCATAGATAGAAAGCAAGAGGCAGAGCAAATGCAAGGGATGATCCAATGGGGAACTACACACTGTCTGACTATTCATATTGTACATTGTCAAAAGAAGAGCTACAACAGTGCTGCTAGTAATTGGTGTGATGCAATATATTTTCTGCAGTCAAATTTTGCTATATCTGTTTAGCTAATGGCATTGCAGCATTCTAAACGTCAAACTTACGTGTAGGACTCCATTTATGATTGTTGAGACATTGCTAAGTCTAACTTACCATACTCCACTCAACTCCACTCCACCAGGGATTCCTGTCAAGCCTTTAGGGTGTAGGATCTGCAAGACTTTCTCTTCGCAGGGTAAGAGTTGTAATGGGGGGCCGGGAGAACCACCCCCAGTCCTCTGGGCTTCCAGGAGGCTAGGAACCAAACTTTACCCCGCAGGTCATCCTACCTCTTCCCAATCTCCTCCTGTGTGCGCTGATTGTTAGCTACAGCATTCACTCTGCCAACTATTCTGGCCCACATTTGGCTCTTCTGGGATATTGTAGTATTTTGGATGTGTGCTCCAAACAATTGTGGCTCTACTCATGTGATTTCATCCACAGACAACTCTCCCTCTGAAAAAAAGGGGATTTCTCCTCCCTGCCATAGCACATTATTGGGAGAACTAAACTAGTGCCCATAAAGATGAGGGAGAATCAACTAAATATGGTTTTCACAACAAAATATAGAGGGAGAGTAACACAGAAAATACTGTCTCCTGTGTGGCCATTCCTGCATCCAAATGGTCTGCTGCAGTGTGATGGCAAAGGATCATGGTCTGAAATGAGGTGTTTTTTGCAGGTGTTCACAAGATCCCAATTTACAACAGGTGTGGGCTGCTAGCATCCAGTTAATGACCACAGCCAAAGTACTATACTGAACGGGTTCTGTGACAGACTCCTGCCGCCATGGGCCCACCGCTGGTATACCGCCAGCACAACTGTGTGATCTAAATAGGCTCTGTGGGATGCTGCTGTCAAGACGACGATGAAGGGCCTACTCTTCGGTATTGATGTCTGCCGCGTCGGCTGCGGGATGGAGATGGTGCAACGAAGTACACTCCGTGGTGACAGCCTTTGTCTTAGCCGCAATACATCTAAACACGGTGGGCAGAATACCGCCTACTTGACGGTCTTTTCAGGCCTGCCACCGAAGTGGCTTGGTGGTGCGGCTGCCAAGATCAACACTCAGGCACATAATTGCAGATCAGCCATGGAACAAACACATTTGACTTCTCAGTAATAATGGTAAATATCAAAAGTACAAGACTATCAAAGATGAACTGTCCATAACTCAGGATCCTATTCCGGAGAGTCTGTGACAAAAGGTGTTAGAAGTGGATCATGAAGGACATCATCGTATTGTTGCTACAAAAAGGTCTGTCCGAGTCTGAGTTTAGTTTCTATACCTAGATGAATGACTTGAAAAGGAACTCAAGGCCTGTGTCAACCAAAGTTACTCAACATACGTTGAACATGTCAGAACTTCCTAGACATGTCTAAGAGAGAATAGCCCTTGATTTCTTTGTTCCACTTGACAATGGACATCTTTAAATAGAGATAATTGATGAATGAACATTTTCCTTTGGTTGAGGATCTCTCATCTACGACACAATCGAGTAATACAAAAACTTGATGGCATATTTGAAAAATGGGATTTGCCAGTCATTGCAAAGTCTGACAATGGTCCACCCTTCAACCGCAAATAATTTAAGGAATTTCTGAAGCATCTGAAAATAAAGTATCAAAAGATCACACCATTGTGACCACAGGCCAACGGACCTGTTGAGCGTTTTGTAAGAGTATGCTAAAGAAAGAAATGCAGCATGCAACTCTTTAGCAGCTCAATTTAATAACTGTGCTGAACTGTACTTCACAAGCTTCTTCTTCAACAACCACTCGACCACAGGTGAAGTCGTGCAACTTTCAGGTTCGGGAGAGCAGTGGCAACCAAGATACCCCAGTGGACCTCAGAAAGGTAGAGTGATGAGAATCAAATTCGTATGAGGGTCTTGGTTAAATACAGAAAATGAAACTGTATGCAGACAAGAGGTGACATGCGAAAGACCTCTCATTCAGAAAAGGAGATTTGGTGATCGCTTGACAGTTTCAGATGAGAAAACCTCTTGCTGCTTGCGATGCTGAACATTTTCATGTAGTGTCTACCAAAGGAGACATGGTGACTGCCTAATGACCTGGAAAGTCCCTTACCAGAGGCTCTTCTCACTTAAGGCCTGTGTTTTATCGGTCTTCAATTCAAGATGGTGAACACTCAGTGACTGTTGCTGATTCCTTACCATCTCTAACATCATTTCTGACTTTGAAGACAACAGTTTACAGCTTCGGTCGACAGATCAAAGTGCCAACAAGATTAATTGAAAAGATAAATTTATGCACATTTCTGTATATGTAGATATTTGTGTCTGTCTAATGATTTTCTAAAATTTTCAAATTTTCATTTAACAGAGGGGGGATGCAGTGTCTTGCATGATTTAGAACAGAACCTTTCTGGTTCATCTAGGACTCCGTATAAAGTGTGTGATGTAATCACTAGAACAGAATGTATGAAAGCTTGCTTGAGAATGTTGGAGTTCACAGGTACACGCAGAGGAATAAAGATGTGTGATTAACAGCTCCATATGTGGCCTAGTCATTCAGCGGGTACCAGGCTCATGAGGACACTATACAATTGATGACACTCCACTCTACAACAGTGTACTCCACTCTAAATACAATCAGGTATCACTGTAGTAGTCTATTATAAACTTACCATCTAGTATGAAGCCACAAAAAGTCACATGTTTAACTTAATTTATATTTACCCCTTTTCACTATATTAATCACAATGTTATATTTCTGATAACTGAAAAATATGGTTAATATTGGTACAAGCCCTTTACCTTTGGAGTTATTTTGTTAGTTCTGAAAAGAATGTTTGTTTTTTTAAATTGCAGGATGTTTTCTTTTTTCCAAAGCGTAATCTGATCAAACAACAAATAAAGTCTTAACAGAAAACAGGAAAATACTTACATAATATATATATAAGGAGTTATAGTTAGGAATTAGCATTTTAAATACCTTAGTGGGTGTGTGAGTAGGTGCATGAGTCTCTGAGTGAGCTTTGAGGGAATGCATTAGTGTCTGAATGAGTCTGTGAATGTGTTTAATGTTTTTTTTGCTTTTTTTACATTTTTTGCAGATAATCGCTAATTCTTGGCAACATTACATGGGGGGCGCTGATGGTCGCGATGCATTCATGAATATCGTACATGGGAGAAACAAATCATATTCGACATTTAAATGACCTGCAAACACCCCTCTATCCCACCCCTTCTGCTTAGGGTACCTCCAACCCTGACCACTTTAACCACTTTTCTTGAGCATTTTCAGCCCCAGGGACAGTGTCCTGTTACATAAAAATGTGGCCGCAACTTTCTGCCGAGGTTGCAGACAGTCAATCACAGCATTCCTGATGGCACACGAATTTGCCTTGATAATCGCTAATGCGTCGTGAAAGATCCGTGGCCCTAGGTATACAAATTTCTTCTCCCTTTAATATCTCAAAAACTACTCAACAAATTTACACCAAATAATTAAAAAAAACACAACCTGCGGAACAAAATCTATCTCTTTGCCACATCTGGTATGATTTCGTTTTGCAGTTCAGGCTACAGTTGTGTTCAAGACTCCTATGGGGATTAACATGGAAAACACACTTTATTTTAACCTCCCTTTTTCTCTGAACCCGCTTGATGGATCATCCTGAAACTTCCATGCATAACAAGAATCAAAAACGCACTTTTTTTTGCCAAACTTTTGTGAAGATCATAAAATGACGCCAAAGATTTTAAAAAAATGCATTTCCTATTGAAACATGATTCTAACTATAACAAACTAATAGCGACTGCGAGTAGGTTATATATATCTATCTATATATATATCTATATATCTATATATATATATGTATATATATTTTTGGGACAGCCTGACCCCTAAGCTCTGGTGCCAGGGCAAATTTGTGGTAACAGGTTTTTTTTTTTTAAAGTGCAGTCTCCCACACTTCTTTTTTAAGTCTCAAGGTCCCAAGACATGGAAAAAAACAAGGAGGGGGTGCATGGGGCCTACTCCAGGGCTTATTAGTGCCCTGGGGCTCACCACCTCCACAGGGCTTATCATTTGTAATCCGCAGGGAGGCTGCGTGGTCCCCCCACACCCCAGGGACCACCACCTCCCTGTAGCTTTAATGAAATTTTATATAGGGCCTCCCCTCAGCCACAGGGCCGCCACCACTCCCTGGAGCCTTAATGAAATTCAACCTGGGGGGCCGCCCCCCCACAGCCTGAGGTCTGCCAACTCCCATGGCTTTAATGACATCTAATGCGAGGGGCCACCCCTGCAGCCCCAGGGACCACCACCTCCCCAGGCTAAAATGTAACAAGAAGGGGAATCTGTTTCAGACCCACGGGGACCACCACGTCCCTGGGGCAAATAAAGTTGGAGGGGGGCCATGCTGCCCCCCCTCAAGGTGTAATAGATGGCCCTGGGGACCACCACCAGGGCCGGCTCCTGCTATGTCTTTGGGTGCCCACCTCCAGGACATAGTTATTTGCTCTGACTTGGTGGCAGCTTTAACAGCTGCCACAAAGGCACAGCAAACACTCTGTATGCAGCAAGGGAGAGCTGTCAAACAGCTCTACCTTCCTGTAAGTAGAGGTTTCCTCTGTTTACCCATCTACGGAGATGCAGGCAGGGAAACAGAGGAAACATTGCTCACTTACAGAGCTGCTTTAGCAGCTCCTTCTCTGTGACAGCAATGCCAGCTCCCTCAGGAGGTGGGAGCCAACTGGGAAAGTGGAGGCCTTCAGGCTCCCACTGTGGTTCCCAACTTTGTCACTGGGTGCCCTGGGGGGCACCCAGGCCACACTGCCGGACTCTGGTGGATGGGCTCCCCCAGGCTGAGATTGGCCAGGGGAGGGGGGCCACTGGACCTCCTTCCCCTCCCCCCTCAAAAAATCTTAATAATTAGGTCGGGACCCAGGGGAACAGGGTTTCTGGGACCAAGATCGGCCTGGGGAGGGGGGCCACGTGGCCCCACACCCCAAAAAAAGAAATATTTAGGCAGCACAGCAAGGCATGGGGTCCCCGGGGACAAGATGAGCCTGGGGTAGGAGTGACCCTTCCCTAAAAAGTAAATTTTAAAAGGCCATGCAATTTGCGGGGTTGACATCTTTGATAACATCATTGATAATATCAATGTAAGGTATGCAGTAATATTTCTGACGAAACAAATGTGCATGGCAAGGGCGTGAGTTATAGCTACGTTACGGTTCGAGTTATAGCTACTTGAGATAACTCTCACTATAAAAGGTGAATTATATAGAGATATATGTGTATATAAATATATATATATGTATATATATATGTATATGTGTGTACATATATATATATATACACACACACATATTTACGCACACACACATGTATATATATATATATATATGTAAATATATATATATATATATATATATATACTTACTTACTGAAAAAAGCAAAAGGTTAAAGTAATGTTATAATTAGGTGAAATTGACAGTGACAACATACATAAACATACAAAACTACTGAAATTCTTTACAGTATCTCTGGTGACTATAACTCGTGCCTTAAGGTAACTACAGCTCATGCACCTGCCAAGCACAGTTTTCTTAACAATAATTCCATTGTAAATGTTGCAGTGATATTCTCAATTATGTCATAGAAGATGTCATGAGTGATGTAATATGTGAGGTAATTAGCAGTGCATGGATGTCCCTCACACCTTAACTATAATGTATGTGCACCCCCCCCCCCCCCACGTGTTGGCCCACCCACACTGTGACCTTGGAAGGCAGCAGGGAGGGGAAGGAATAGCACAAAGGACTATGGAGGGCAGGAGGGGCAGGGGAACACACTGAACAGGAACAGCACCCTGAGGGGGTGGTGGGACAGGGGTAGCAAACTGACATCAACAGACAGCAGAAAGAGGCTCAGGCAACACAATGGACCATGTAGGGCAAGCTAGAGGTGTGTGGGCAACACAAACACCAGGGAGGGGCCATGGACAACAGGCTGACCTCAAAGGGTAGCAGGAAATTGCAGGGGCAGCACAAATGATCACAGAATGTAAGAGGGTGGGGGCAGGGGCAGCACATGGAGAACAAATGGTAGGCAAGAGGGGACAGGGCAGCAAGCTGACCATGAAGGGCAGGCAGGAGAGTCAACCCACAGATAGCTTAGGGCTGAAAGGAGGGAAAGTGTCAGGATTCAGAGAACGAAGGTCACACAGGGGAAGGCAGAGGCAGCAAATGGACCACAGAGGGCAGGAGGGGTAGCCGATGGACAACGAAGGCATAAAGAACAAGGTGATTAATGGAATGCTTGAATTAATCTCAGCCACTTGCAATTGCTCAGGGCCACACCCAATCAATCATTTTTTTCCCACCATTTCACTTCAGTTTGGACCCAGACATATGCAAATCAGTCATGACCCTGCTCCTCCTGGGGACAGTCCAGCCTGAAATGCCCGGCCAGGTCTTCCCTGAACCAGGACACAAGAAACTTTGGACTAGTGTCACCTTAGTTGGGTGTCTTCAGCTGGGTATACCTTAGTTCCAGTGGCACAGTGAGCCCGGGACCCACGTCTGAGCATACCCTGTGTTGCTTTATTTTTTTCACATACTTTGGTGAAAGGACTGTGATTTAGACCACAACCTGGTTGGAACATGTGTCTGCAAACCTAATTAGTTGCACTACGTCTCTACCTTGTGTAAATGAAGTACTGGTTGCACTTAAAACTTTACTTGTAGTTAAACTGTGCACCATTTAACTTTTACGACATTGAAACAGACTTGTCTCCAGGTCCACACCATTTCTATTTGATCCATGTACATAGTCAATCTAAGCTGTATATGTTTGTGGGCCATTTACTGTGTACATTATTTTCTAAAGTGATCTAACAATTTATAGAGTAATTTGAGGAGCAGTAGCTGGGATGATGTCATCATGATGTCATCAACAATGTCATTTGAGATGTTACCAGTGATGTCATCAATGGTGTCATTTAACATTGTATGGAAAAGCCTCTTTGACATGAACGCCCTCAGTGTTCTGGACAGTTGTGCTGTTTTTTTGACTGGCTGATAACCAGACTTCAGTGCCAGAGCACTGACCATTAGAGTGTACGTTTAGTTGGTTTATAGCTAATTGGCTCAGTTAACTTATTTATAAGTATCTAGTATATTATACAACAGTACCTAGGGCCTGTAATTTAATGTGTCCCTCAGGTGCTGCATCACTTATTGTGCCACCCTGAGTGGGACAAAGTAAAATAATCCTCTCAAGCTGCCACTGCAGACTGTGAGAGCAGTGTTTTACTGCAAACTCAACTTTAAACTAATGGAAAAACCTAAACATCCTTTTGATTATAAGTCACCACAACAGTGGGTTTCCTGAATCCTAAGTCCTGGTACTTTATATTAAAGGGAGGGCGCATATTTTTAATATGGCCTTATTGTAAAAAAACTAATTATTGTTTTTACTGTGGAAAGGCTAACAGACCCATTGGCAAGTTCAGGGTTACACACTGACAACTCAGCATTGCTAATGTCTGAATAAAACTACCAAAGTTTGTACTTCATGGTGTAAAAATAAATGTTACAATAAGTCCAAATTGATGCCCAAAACTGAATTTAATGTAACTTTTGAGTACATGCAACTTCTTTACATTTGCCACGCTCTTTCCTAAGTTTTCTAGTGGCCGTTGGAAGATGCTGGCTTCAAAACAGCCTTCTGCCCTCCTGGGGAGAAGTATGAATGACTCAGAAAGGAAACAATAGAGTTCAGCTGTTGAAAAAGGTGTCACCTCTACCTGGCAGGAAGCCACATGAAGTGTGAGTCCATAATGTGAGCTTCCGAGGGGAAGCTGCCTTTGAAAGTTAAGTGGTAGACATACATTCCGTTCTGATAAATTGGTTGGTGTTGGGGACAAAGAGGTGAAAACAGTTCCAAACTAATTTTCCCATGGGTGTGCAGCCCTCAGGTAGCCACAATTCTAACATGGGGTCCTAGCTTCACACATCGAGAGAGGAGTTCAGCCATCCTGGGAGAGGGCAGAATAGTGCACTCTTTGATAGCTAGATGCCACACACTGCAGGAAGTTCTCATCAGGTGGGAGCCGACCTCGTACCCATTGGCTATTAACAGCTGCATCCTGGAGCTTTCTGGGTATAAATATGGCACCCACAGCGTCCAGACCACAGATCACATGTGGACTGGAGAAAGGACCAAAGAAGAACTGCCCTGCTATTCCCTTGACCTGCAAGAGAGGCTGTACCAACGACTGGACTGCACCTACTGGTACTTGGGCTAGCAAAGAGTACTGTGCCTGTGCTGCTTGGCTCAAGTAAACCTCACTCCCAAGCCCCAGACAGAAGAGGTGAACTTCAACAGTTAGTTGGCAGACTTGCTGTTACAGCAACCAGGTCCACAAAATCTAAAAAAGCTGCCTAAGCTAGTCAGTAGCCACAATAGCTTGATTGCCACGACCGCCAAAGTGCAGCTGGAGGGACCGAGTCCTGACACTCAAAAGTTGGACCCAACTCTACCAAACAGGGACAGTTGTTGGACCAGAGTTGGTCACCCAAGGATACTAGCCTTCACCAAAAGGAACTGCTGGTTTCAGAGACCAGCAGTACATTGGCTACTGGACTTTTGCTGGACCACCAGGACTTTGAGGGACACCAACCCCAGTGGCCAAAGTCACCCCACCAGGACAGAGGTCCGAGGAGCAGCCCCAGGAAGTCCCCTGTCAAACTCACAGCATCGTCAGCATCTTCATCAGCGTCTCTCCCTTACAACAGGACCACTCCATTCATGTCTATGGCAGTTCACTCATAGAGCCTGGAACTGGACTTGAGACTGCTTTGGTGAACAGGTAACTGTAAACCCTTACTGGCCCCCTTTGATCTGCCCCTGCCAGAGTTGGTCACCTCCAAAACAGAACTCTTCAAAAGTTTAACAAAGTTTCCAAAGTTCCTGCAAGCCTATACCACTGCTTGTTTACATTTTGATTGAAAAGCAGTGATTTATGTTTTACTTAAAAATCTCCGAAATCCTCCATTGGATTTTTTGGGGGGATCTAAAAATTCATAAAAATATGATTTATCTTTATAAATTGATGTTGGATTTGTTTCGAGTTGTGTGACTTTCTTATTTTGTTGTTTTGGTACTTCTAATGCTTCACACTTGCTCCTTTGTTTAAGCCTGACTCCTCGAAGCCACAGCTACCCAGGGCTGAGCTAAAGGTTTTAAAAATGAGCCTAACTGAATCCAAGATGGTACAGGGAGTGTATCACATGGTTAGGTCTCACAACCACACCATATAATACATCACTTTCATCCATCCAAACATGTCATGAGTGGTCTAATATGTGAGGTATTAAGGAGTGCATGGTGGGGACAAAAATTATAAGTAGTTCACTGGCAAATTCCTGTGTTTATTTTTGTTTTGAAATGTTCATTTTATTTCAGTTCACCAGCTAACTGTGTACTAGGTTTTTTGCATTGTTTACTGGAGAGGCCCATTTATCAAATTCCTTAGGCTGACATCCCACTTATTCCTATACTCACGGTCAGATTGGGACCAAAATTTGGCCTTGCATACAAAACAAAGGGCCCACACAGGTGGGTCGCAACATTTATGAAACATTGGGTGGGTAGTATCAGGGCCTAATTGTGGGAAACATGTAGTAATTTTTCAAGGACTTTAGGCCCTTTAACATTATCCAGGACTGGAAACACCATTATTCCATAGCAGGTTATCCACAGGTTTTCTGACACTGACATTCAGGTCAATACGTCTTCTCACCCTGAATGGTGCCTTAAAGTGCCTGACACTGACGCTCACTCTTAGATCCCTTAGCTCTTGCTTACCTTTGTATCTCTGAATTTTTTTCCAGGTCCTAAATCTACTGGTCATTCTTAGGTATTCTCACTTGCCATTGACCAACATGACCTTGGTTGTTCACACTCATCCTCAAGTCCACAGTCGTCTGTTCACCCCAATGGACCCATGTCTGTTCAACCTAAGGCACTGAAGATGTTTCTTCCCATCAGCTGGTTTTTAAACTACCCTCATACCAATGGGACCTTTAAAACTATTACCAGTTTTCGGTCCCTGAAGGTCTTCCTCAGACTCAGATCCCCGAGGTTCCAACTTACTCTTAGGTGCCTTTGTATTCCAGCTGATCTTCTGGTTACCTAATTTTCCTGGGTACCCTTAGGCCCAGTAGCTCCCTGAAAACAGTGCTCACCATGAGATTCCTCAAATTTTATATTTCTGTGTAGTTCCCTTTCAGCTCTGTTCATCCTAAGGGCATAAGGCTCATGGTCAGTGAGAGATTGCTGAAATTCCTGCTCACCATCAATGCTCCCAATGGGCTTTAGTGGTGAACATTTGCCTCAGACCTTTAAAAGTACTAATCAATTTCACATCCCAAATGCTTTGCTTGCTTCAGGTCACTGCCTTACCTATTCACATTGAGACTTCTGCCACCCCCCTTAGGTCGCCAGATAACTCCCTGCTAAACCTCAAATATCAATGGCTTTACACATCTAAGGATTTCTTGGACCCACAGGAGCCGCTCTGCAGGTCATAACGCGAGGATGTAAGACTGTCTGGTACTGGATAACGTTTTCGCTGTGAGAAGAGACCTGATCCAAATCTGCTTGACGTGCTACAGGAACTCACTTCAACTTCAGCCTTTAATTTATTTTTTTATATATTGCGTTTGCCAATGCTTTAGCTCACCCACATCTATGTGTCACCCCTCCCTCTGTCCCTTTATTTATTCCATTGTTTCACCTTCACTCTCACATTCTAGCCCAATGCATCTATTTGATTTTTTGTTTCTAGATGTCGCTCCATCTATCGCATCAGCTTTTTGTCGTCTATCTACATCCATTAGCCATGCTCTCCGTTCCCTTTATCTATTTTACTCTCTTTCATCATTCTCCTTCCCACTCTCTTTCCTTCTCTTTTGCTTTACATTTCTTTTTCCCCTGTGTCTCTTACCTGTAGTCTCTCTCCTTTTTCCAGTTTCCCTCATCCTGATCTATCTTTTCCTCTTTCCACTTTTCTTTTTCTTAAACTATAAAGCTGCCCCTCTCTCTTACTCCTCTGCCTCCTATGTAAGCTCTATTTTATTTTTTCTACCTCCTACCTCTTTATTCCACACTCTCAGTTTTGGTCTCCCTTTTGAGTTTTACTTCAGTTCTCTTTTCTGTCTTGCAAATTCTTCCTTTCATCAGTTTTGTTTTTTGTGTCACACACTCATTTTCACTCATCCCTTGAAATCCTTTGTGTCGAACACTACAACAAATGTTCTAATCTGTTGTGTTTTATTTATTACCTTAGTGCAGTCATAAACTATCAGTTTTAGCAAGCCTTGACATTAGCAGAACACCATTCTCCATAGAAATACAAAGGATTGTTGTCCCTGTGAGCGCTCTGACTTCACATTTTTCCCGACGGTTATTCAGGGATGTGGAGGGGTTTGTTCTACCTCTGGTAATAGACAGTCTAAGATCGTAATTTACAGTTGGATGGTAAGAAAAGCCACATATTTCTGGTGGAATTGGTAAAACCTAAGTAGAATCCATTGGTGTTATTCCTTAGACCGGCCTATATTTTTCTTGAAGGAGATACACCTGGTGGGTTTGACTACGTATTCACCACTCTCTATAGGTACCATGCCAATCTCTAGATCAGGCTGTAAACTGCTGGCCCACTGGACTGTCAGAGAACTAAGGAGTATGTATGAAGCCCTAATTCATGCTTTTAACTTCACCGACCTTGGAACTTATAACATTATGATCTTCATCCATCCTTTATTTCATCATTCACTGTTTACTATTTACTGTTTTTCTCGCTTCGCCATCTCTTTTCTCTCCAGTTTTGCTTTCCACCCTTCACTCTCTCTATACCAATCTCATTCTACTGTTCTCTCAACTCAATTCTCCTTCTTTCATCTTCTTTTTAGTCTCTTCCCTCTCTCCCTCTATCTTCTTATCTGGGATTATTTTCTTCCTCCTCTCTTTACCTTTTTCCTCTCCTCTCCCCTTTAATGGCTTTTCCCCCTTTCATCTCCCCCCTCCCCATTTATTTGTCTGTCCGTCTCTCTATCAAAGTCTCCCGATTTCCTTTTGTATCTCTCTCCTTTTCTCTGACTAGCCCTTGACTGCCCTCTTGACTGCCCTTTCACCCCAGGATGGAGGGCTGTGGGGGTGAATGAGGTTTCTTACAGTAACATTGTCAAAGAGTGTGTTTTATTTTTACCCGTATCTATCCATAATTTAATTTAAATCTGGAATTATTTAAAACTTTTTGGGGTTCATCATTCACCTCTCATCTTCTTTCTCTCCACTTTTATTTCCCCCCTTTATTCATAATTTATTTTAAATCTGGAATTATTTAAAACTTTTTGTGGTTCATCATTCACTTTTCATCTTCTTTCTCTCCACTTTTATTTCCCCCCTTTATTCCCTCTTAATACCAAACTCTCATTCTACCCTACTCTCTTTAGCCTCTTTGCTCTCTCTTTTCTCTCTCCATCAGCTAATTCAGAATTTTCTTCTCTTTTTCTCCTCTTCTCTCCCTCAATTATTTCTCCCTCTTGCTTCCCCCATTTGTCTCTTTACCCCTCTTCAAGTCTCTTATTACCTTTTATCTCTTTTTTCTTTCCTTCTCTAGTGCTCCCCTACCTTTAACTTTTTACCTCAGGACAGCGGTTGAATGAGCATTTTTTATAGCAACAGGCAAAAAATGAGGTTTCTTTTTACCCTTTTCCATTCATATTTTTTAATTTAAAGCGGTTCAAAACTTTGGGATTCTTAGTTTTTTTTTCTCTTTTCAATTGTTCTACGGGCGCACACAGTGCAGCATTACAATGACCCTCCCAATCTTCGTAGGAGAAGACTGTCAGCGCAGCAGGCACCTGCAGCTTGATTGTTCAATCTTTCTGTTACAGGGGACATAAGCCTCCTGCCAAAATGCAAGATGTGTTAATTGTGCTGCTTAAAAGAAGCACCTCTTGGGTGGGAGAAAGTGAACCAAGTGCTATGCCTCCTCTGTTTAGCCCACCGTCGTTTTGCGAATGACGAAGCATCGGCCTGGACTTGGCTTTGTGGCATGCTCAGCTAACTTTCACCTAAGGCCACAGCAGCCTTTCCGTTTCTAAGCCAGGGGCAAAGGCCAATTGCCCGCCCTGTCTAACCGACCCCGTTTACACGTTATTTTCCCTTCAATCATCTTCAGACTCTGGTGTTTGTTCTGGATTGCCCGTGCTATTTCTATATTGTGCATTGGGGATCTCAGTTTGTGCTACTGCTTAATGTTCCTGCCCAATGTATCCTATTTTCGATATGTGTTCTACCGCGGACTCGCAAATGTATAGCTGTGACGTGAAATGGAGGATGCGCTCAAGGTTATACTGCTCCAACTCCTACAAACCTGAAGTGCTTCTGTTGGTACATTCAGGCTAGAGATGTAAAGAAATGTGTACTCTTGTTTCAGGTTTATTTCCAAAAAGACTACATGTTTGTTTACTTGATTGCTGTAGCTTGCTTATGAATCGAATATCATCACTGGTGTTGCACTGTAAGCAGAATATCATTTTTCTATTTTTTAATTAACTTCGTGGCATTTCAATGGAGTCTGAATCCACTAGATGGCAGTGTTGTGCAGGAGAACGAACAGCGCTCCTGTTTATATCAGACTGAGTCCGATTCTTAACGGTTCACGAGTAATGTTACCCCTGGGGCCCAGCAGGTTAACACAGGCCCCTGTAGCCCCCAAAAGGCCCAGCTCCAGGAATGTTTATTTGGATGGGCCAAGAGTGCATTCGAGTGGGCCGCTGCAGGTCCTATTGTGGTTTCTGTATGTGGCCTATAAGCCTTAGATTACATCAAATCGACTTCAAAACATGTTTGCACCGCAATAGAAAGGATACATTCTGTGTACATACATTGCATATAGAGTTGAAGGGTATTTTAATTGCCCATCTACTCCCTTTGTTAAGTTTTCTCCATACCATTTATCCAAAGCAATGTTTGTACACATTCATCCTCTTTACACTGAGTTTCTGGTTCACCCCCCTGGAGATGGACTCTGCCAACCAGCACCCACATGGACGAGAGAGCAGATACCCACCAATGCCAGCCCTTTTACTGGCCTGCACTGAAACTTGGGAATTTCTGACTAGTTGGCTTTCAACTTCTGTATGTGGTAGAGGAGCAGACTGGGGCTTTCTTTGGGTTTTCCCCCACAAGTAGGTGGGGCTGGGGCCAATAGAGGCCTGCTTCTGAATGCCCAGGGCTGTCTCCAGTAGGACCTTCGGTGGAGGTGGGCGGGACACTGAAGGCTGCAGCCAGATGCCTGGCTCAGCTCAAGGTCCTCTCAAAACAAACAGAACTTTCATTTGGCTTCTGCCTGCTGCCCATGGTATAACGTCATATGCCAAGGAGGAAAGAGAAAGCATTAATCTTCCATGCACCACAGGAGAATGAAATACCCATCTAGGGGCTGAGTAGCACAATGTGAAACTAGAAAACCTGGGATCAACCCCAGCATCCCTGCTTAATCAAACTGTGTGAGTCTAAGTGAATATTTATTTCTCAGAGCCTTCTTTTTGTGATTACATCGGAGGGCATCTTCAAATACATGTGTACAGGATGTGCACTATACAAAAAACGTCTCTATTTGATTTAGTCTACTATATTGGGGGTTCACCTGCACTAAGAATGTAAGCCACACATAGGGTGAACATAACAACTGAGGGCATTAATGTTTCTGTTGGTATTCAAAATCTTTCAATAAACCCCTCCCAATCCAGTGATATAATCTGATATACTAAGGTGCTATGCTCACATGTTAAAGAATACCACATTTTTAATTTTGAAGAGATTTTGTCTTATTTTACATGAGATTTGCTGCAGAATTTACATGGCAACATTTTTCAGGACTCTGCTCATTCCCAGGCTCCTAAAGCCAAGGCGAATAGTTGTCTCTTCCACTTAATTTTTCTTGGCTCACTCACCTCTAGAGCTTGGCCGTTGTATCTAGCTGGGACTGTCTCGTGGCCCCCCTTGTCTCTCCTGATCTTTACAAGGCCATGTAAGATGCACTCTTTTCTAACTCTATTCCTAAATGGTAACCTAAAAAAGTGATATTTCCCTTTTAATGTCAAGAAGAGATTTAGAGGTGGTAGTATCAGGTGAGTAACACTGTTCAGGATCCCTCTGTGCCAGTCATCAGAGAGGGATTCTCTCCACTACCTCCACCTAACCCCAGACTCTACAACGCACTCTCTTCCAGCTCTGATTATCCCCTTTGCTGCCACTGCTCTCTTGTGTGCCTAATCTCACAGCTGACCTTGAACTCCAGCTTCTTGTCAGCCACCATCCACCTCCACTTACATTATCCCTTTATTGTAGTAATAATCACAAGGGTTGCTTTAGGCTAAGATGGAATTTTAATGTCCATGTAGGAAGTAACCTAAGGTCCTATAGTTTCCGTTTCAGACTTAAAACAGTAAATATAAGGAGAACTCACTTTAAAATATATAATACAGTTCCCGGGTGACCCATCTGATAATTAAAAAAACAGAAACGGAAAGGGGAATGTTAATAATGAAAACAACTAGTTTACACTAACCATGTATCATGGCTGGGCCTTTGTAGATTCTTAAAAGGTTCACAAATGGCAAGGCGCTCTAACTTTGATGTTGATCCCTGCCTTGCAGCGCCATCTTATAAAGCAGCAGCTGCAGGTTTAGCGAAGGTCGGGAAAGGTGTCGCTATTTACCTTCTTTCATCCAGTGCTGAAGAGTAATAGGAGGTAGAAAAACAATGTTCGGCCTGAAACTTTTTATTCAGTATGTATGCTCATTTTTAATTGACTTTGATGTTATTACTGGGAGGGCCAAGGGTAATGTTTGGGTGGGCCTGGCCCACCTGACTGGCGTATAGAGCCCGTGAGGCAGTGCCCGATGGGCTTGATTGAAAGGTCAATGTGTGGTGGATTTTTTGGCGGTTGGTGGGCCTGTTTTATGATCTGTTAGTCGTTCCTTACTGATACTAAAGCAAATATTGCCTGGGACAAGCTCAAATAGATGCAGCCTTCAAAGTCTTACAAAACACTTTTACAACATGCCTTAAAAAGTTCAAGCGTGGGGTGGGGAGGATGAGGGGGGCTAGGGAAGCACTAAAGAGTGCCCCCTGGCATTAAAGGGGCCTCCATTCATCCCATGGACAAAGAATGTTTGTAAAATATGGAATATGCAGGGGCCCCTAATCGGGAAACATCCCCAACCCCGACTCCCGAACAACGATGTTGTGAACAACGAAAGCGGAACAACGCTTTTGTTAACCACAACTTCGTTGTTCTGTGCTTTAACCACGCATGTGCTGAACAATGCACAAGCATGGTTAAGGCACAGAAGAAGGGAGTCGGCGGGGTCGGGGCATAGCAGGGTAGTTTAGGGGCGGGGGTTGCAGTAGTTTTAGGGGTGGGGGTGTTGCTGTAGTGTTAGGGGTGGTGGGGTTGGGGTATTTTTAGTTGTTAGGGTCGGGGTAGTTTAGGTTTTGGGGGTTGGGGGGGTCACAGTCGATTTAAAGGCAAGGATGGCGGTCGGGGTATTTTTCGTTTTTAGGGGCGGGGTGGGGGTGTTTGTAGTTTAGGTTTTAGGGGGTGGGGGCCACAGAAGTTTTAGGGGTGGGCGTTGGGGGCTCGGGGTAGTTTAGGTTTTAGGGGGCTGGGGGTCGCAGTAGTTTTAGGGGCGGGCTGGGGGGTCACTGTATTTTTAGTTTTTAAGGGTGGGGTCGGGGTAGTTTAGGTTTTGGGGGGTGGGAGAGTTGCAGTACTTTTAGGGGTGAGGTGGGGGGTCGGGGTATTTTTAGTTTTTAGGGGTGGGGTTGGGGGGTCAAGGTAGTTTTAGGGGTGGGAGTCGCTGTAGTGTTAGGGGCGGTGGTGGGTGTAGTTTTAGTTTTTAGGGGCAGGGTGGGGGTTGGGGTTGTTTAGATTTTAGGGGGTGGGGTCGCAGTAGTTTTAGGGGTGGGGGGATCAGGGTAGTTTTAGGAGTAGGGAGTGGGGTGTCGGGTATTTTTAATTTATAGGGGTGGAGGGTCGCGGTAGTTTTAGGGGCGTGGGTATTTTAAGTTTTAGGGGTGGGGTCACTGTAGTTTTAGGAGCGAGGGTGGGGGGGTCGCTGTATTTTTAGGTTTTAGGGGCAGGGTCGGGGTAGTTTAGGTTTTAGGGGGTGGGGGATCGCGGTAGTTTTAGGGGCGTGTGGGGGTTGGGATATTTTTAGTTTTATGGGGCAGGGTGAGGTTCAATGTAGTTTAGGTTTTAGGGGGTGGGGGTCGCAGTAGTTTTAGGAGCGGGGTAGGGGTTTGCTTAGTTTTAGGGGCGGGTGGGGGGGTCGGGTAGTTTTAGGGGTAGGGATTGGGGGGTCAGGTATTTTTAGTTTTTAGGAGCAGGGTCGGGTAGTTTAGGTTTTAGGGGGTGGGGGTCGCGGTAGTTTTAGGGGCGGGTGGGGGGTCACTGTAGTTTTAGGGGCGGGGCGGGGGGTCGGGTAGTTTTAGGGGTTAGGAGTGGGGAGTCCAGTATTTTTAATTTTTAGGGGGGGTGGAGGGTCGCAGTAGTTTTAGGGGCATGGGTAGTTTAAGTTTTAGGGGTTGGTCTAGTGGTAGAATTGTTTTTAGGGGTGGGGGAGGGGGTATGATTGTTTTAGGAGTGGGGGGAGTCGCATGCTGGAACCACACATGCTGTTCACGCATGCCTTTACCAGGAATGCCTTTACAACGAAAAATCATAGTTAAGGCTTTCTGGTAAAGGCATTCGTGGTAACAACGCGGTCGTTGTTCCGACCGCGTTGTTTAGGTATGTGTAGTTCCAGCATGCGTTGTTCGGACTCCTATTCCTCCTAATCACATTCTGGGGGGCAACATTTTTGGGTTAAGCCACTGCTGGATGCCTATGACTTTTCAGAAATTAAATCATTATAAGATTAATAATGAATACATTCATAAAAAGAAGCATTGATAATAAAAAACTCTTTAAATGTGAAGAAATATGAAATTGGTGGTTAAAAATTGAGGGCCCAATTCACGAAGGTACTGTAGTGAAGTTACCACTCCGCACTGAGGGCAGAATCTCCGCACTCGTGGCGGAATCTCCACATGGCACATTCTGAAGTGCACAGTGGGATGATTCCTACCCAAGTGCGGAGACCCTACATATGTAACTTTACTACACATAAGTACCACTGAGAATTGGGCCCTAAGCTGGTATCCTTCGTAAGAGCAACACATGAACAGCAAACGGTCTATTACGGACTATTGCAACTGACGCTCTTGTGTGTGCAGACAACAAGAGAGATTAGGAGCAAAAAGTGACATGCTATAGCCTAGAATATCCCTTCAGCTTCTAAGAAAGAAAAAACAATTGTTAAATGTTCTAACCTTCCCTTTAAAATTAAGATGTAGAGGGGGCGTGGCCTGGTGCGTGACGAAGATGGCGGCTGATCTCTAAGCTTAGATGAGTCTCCTGCGGGGTATCTGGGCCAGATGGGTACACCAAAACCTTGCTAAGATATGATCATGTGGCGGAACACCTAGAGACCCCAAGGTAGGCACTTATTAATCCTATTCCATGCAAAACAGTGGTTTTCACTTTAAACAACATCGCCACCCTCGACCGAGCAAATCAAGATGGCGGCGACTGCCTGACCTTTCGCACTCACGCCCACCACCGACTTGCCTGCAGCACTTAGTGAGATCAGAAGCTCGGAAGAGGGGGGGCCCTATCATACAATGTCATAGGTGATAAAACTGCTGCTTCAAATCCCCTGCCGCACCAACTACCAGACAAGTGCCAGCCAGTTTAGCACCTTTCCCGACCCAACGCTCCAGCAGCATTAGTGCTCTCCTTACACAACATGAAATGAATGTAGAGTCCCTATTCAACAGACCGTTAACAGCTATGTAACTTAGAAGGGCTTATAGCTATTGGTCTACTGAACTGCTGATGGTTGTGTTGACTACGCTAAAACTGTTGGTTGGCTCCCTGCGACCAACGTAAACCCTCGAATCATTGGGCCTGGAATAGCATGACCAAGCAATCCAAGATGGCAGCGACTGTCTGACCCATCGGCATTTCTGTCTGCCACTGGCTGTCAGCAATGTTTAGTGTGAGATGGAAGATGGTGCCCCCTGTTGTGATCCTGTTGCGTAAATAGCCAGTGTCATATGCAATAAGACCTTTGCTCCAAATCTCTGCTCCACCAACTAAGGACCAACTGAACAAGTGTCTACGCGCTCCCTCCACCGCAACAGACTCAGCACTCAAGAGGCAACAGCACTCACCCTTCCTGGTGTGAGGATGGTAGCACAAGATTGGTGGTGGAGCCTCTGAATGGTAACTGACGGTCGAGCCCTTGGGCCTCTGAGCGGTGGCTGGTGGTCTTCCGAAGGCCATCATGATTCCAGGAACTACTGGGCCTTAAGCGGCACGTGTGCCCGCTCATCAACAGATTGATGGCGACCCCTTAGCCCAAATGAGGCTATCCTACCACTGCCCAGCCATGCAAGCTAGACTATGCAGATCTGAGCCCTGTAATTGGGATCACTTATTGATGGATGGCTTGGGCTCATCTTTAAAGCCACAGGCACCGAGAATACCAAGGCAGCTGAAGACACCAACAGACTGACCTACTACTCCCAACTCTCAAACTATCAGCAACACATTGCTCAGCTTCTTTAGTAAAGGTGGCGTTGCACGAAGGAAATACAGTTATTTCATAACATTTGGCTGCCGCAGGCCAACTTAACCCTCAATTTCTTCTCAAGGTGTACA
This sequence comes from Pleurodeles waltl, assembly GCF_031143425.1. Classification (NCBI taxonomy): domain Eukaryota; kingdom Metazoa; phylum Chordata; class Amphibia; order Caudata; family Salamandridae; genus Pleurodeles; species Pleurodeles waltl. The sequence goes on along the minus strand of NC_090450.1, from coordinate 223,371,393 downwards.
TGATTCATAACGATTGTTGACGAAGATTAAATACTGATCTGCAGTAGATTACCGCTGTCTAAACCAAGGACTATTAGTACATAGATCAATCCATTAGTTAGTTAGCTCGACCTGTAATATGCTTGATTGAAAGCTAGTACAGGGTTTTTGTGTTCAAGCGTTAGCCCCAACTACAATGTTGATCGCAGAGGAAGCAATGTGGATATAGGAATTTTTGCAGATAATGGTTCTATTATAGTTGTAGGTTTAGATGCTGATAGACAATGTATGGATCAATTAAATATTAACATGTTTATAGGTCCGATCGGCGAAAACACTCTCCCTCATGGGGTCTCTTTCCCCATATTTGCCTATGTCCACACTGTTGGTTAGGCAGACATGTTGCTCGATTTGTAGCAAGCTCCGGTCTATGGCATATGCATGGTTAATTTGAATAAGGCACTAGCACCAATCATAACGTTGTCCTAATGGGCCCCCACACTACGTTTACAGCCAAGCAGGCGCAGCTCCTCCACAAGGGCGGAGCAGCGTCGCCCCCCTGCCAGCAGCAGCTGCACATTTTTTACTAAAAAAGATAAGTCTATTATTGTTTTTTTTACATAAAAGGGGTGGGGCAACAGGCTGTGACAAGCACAGCACTCCTCCTCATTGCACATGTATGTTTGACCGGCTGCATCGGTCTGGCCAAACACACATGCGGAGTAGGCTCTCTCAGCCCAGCACTGTGTTACGTGCTGGAAAGAGCAGGCACAGGCTTCCTGTCTGCCTGAAAGCGTCCTTGCTGGGCGCTCCCAGCCAATTCTAAAGCTGCTTTAAGCAGTGTCTAAATTGGCCAAAGGGCAGGCTGGGAGCCTCTGCCTGCAGTCTGCAGGAGAGAAGCGATGTGGTGGTGGCGGCATCGGCGAATAAAGATAAGGGTATTTTTTATTAAATTAATTCACCCCACTGCACGCGCTTCACTGCTCCGCCCCTTCAAAGCCCCGCGGAGCCACTCCTGCGGCCAAGTGGATGCTCTTTGCATCACCTCCTCACAGGATCAACCTAGACGCAGATATGACACTCATCTAAACTGCCCCCCTCCGTATAGTTAATCGTTTGAACCACATATGCATCTGAGATGAGTCATAGGCAGGTCATGTAACACACACACAGTTCCACTACCTTCATACATGTACATGTACATAAGTCCATTCCCGCATGAACCCTCCCCCATTTGGCCCTTTTTGCCAGATATAGCTGCATCGGCTGCCCTCCGCTAAGACTCCCCCTGCACACTTTGTCTCTTTCAGACAACCCCTGGTGGTGAGAAGATCAAGTTTGGTTCTGGGAGCCCCTAAACCCCCGTAAGTTCTCATGCTTGTTTGATAACACCCCCTAGGTTTTCCCTTCCCAACATCCATCCCTTACATTTCACTAGTGGGATAAGTGAACTGAAGATGAGGCATTCAAAGACATCTAAGGCCTTTATTAGTCCCCTCAACCTGGTAGCCTACCCACTATTCATAACAACTACCAATGTATTCACTAAACATTATTTCCTTGAACACTAAGAGGTTGAATCACCTAGTTAAAAGAACCAAATTCCTAGGTTATTGTAAAGATCTGTCAGGCGACAGTTCTTTCTCCAGGAGGTTTAAAAGAAGTCCCATCAATGAGAAGTGGCTGGGTGACAGATGCGACCGGTTCTGAAGCCTACCCAAAATTGAGGTACTCGCCCTAATTTCTAAAAATTCTGGATTAAGGGTAATCTCCATTGGTTGATCAGGTGGGTAGCCATCTACTGTTAGTGTCATGTTCTGAGGCGAACATGACATTTATGTAATGAACATCTACGCATCCAACACAGACGACCCATTATACACTCAGCCTTCAAATTCAGAATCCCTAAAGCGCATAAACAGATGGCCAACCTATGTATCTCACACTGACTCCTAGACATTTGGAGACTGCACAACCTAAAGGGCAATAACTATACATTCTTCTCCCCTCCATCCTAAAGTTTCTCCCACACTCTCTCCTAGCAGATGCCTCACTTCTTCGAGCCACATCCAAGGCTATAATCCATCCCATCCTTGTTTCAGAATATGCACCAATCTCAATGTTCTCTGTTAATCTACCCAATAAAAAAACATTCATACCTGGTGTCACCATACTGACATTCTAGACAAGGAATCAGATGTAACAGACCTAAAAATGAAATTGAGCAATTCTTCAGAGAGAATGAACATTCTGTCACCTTCCCAGAGACTCTTTGGGACGCATTTAAGTGTGCTATAAGAGGACAGATCATTTAACAAATGTCCAGAGAAATCTTGAAATTAAAGGAACTTTACAAAATGTAGGCATTGAGATCTAAAACAAAGAAACAGCTTTTGGACATTGCAAAAACAAGATCCTTCTAAATGAAATCTAACTAAAATACAACTTTCACTCCATTGGCACTAAACGGGCATATTTATTGGTCCATGCTCAAAGATTTCAAACAATTACTGTTTTGCTACAGATCTGACAAAGCTTTAGCAGCCACCCTCACATTTAAAAACCTTAGTAATCAAGTCATGTACATTAAGGCTCAAGATGGTTCTCAGAAATTAAAAAATACGGAGATCCTGGAGGTATTTAGAGACATATGTAAAACTCTATAACCCACAAATGCTGTGTGATAAACCTGAGTGCATGACGTTCCTACATTCCCTCCCTACTATGTCAGTCTCTGGCTCAAATAGAGCGCGCCTAAATATACCAATAGAAACAGAAGAAATTATCAGCGCCATAAAATCAATTCACGCTGGAAAGGCACTAGGCCCCAATGGCTTTTCATCATCGCCTACAAAAAGTTTGTAAAGTCCATCATCACACATCTTAACAAGACCTTCAACCATTTCACACTTCAAGGCAAGCTGTCTGGCACTGATTTCAAAGCCACAATTGTGGTGATTCCCAAAGAGGGCGAGGACTACCCTGGCCCTCAAAATTTCCACCCCTTTTCACTCCTAATAGAAGCCAAAATATTAACCAAAATCCTAGCCAAAAGACTGGAAATATGCATTCCCCAACTCAACCACAACTCTCAAACCGGTTCTGTTAAAGGGAGACTTACCAGGGACAGCATACATACATTCTGTCACATACTTGAAAAGGCCCACCTTCCTTGTTACCTCCAGAAGCTGTTGCACTTGACGCAGAAAAGGTCTTCAATAAGGTTTCCTGGCCTTTCGTCCATGCAGTCCTCAAGTCTCATAATCTCGGAGACTCATTTATCAAAATGACTATGGCCCTATATACCAATCCAAAAGCAAATATTAGAATAAATGGCAAACTCTACTTCCTTTGATCTAACCCCTGGCACAAGACTGAGCTAGCTGGGCTACCGCCCTAAACATGCAGTCTTATTACCAAAATAGGAGCGTCACGACAGCTTGAATAACCTACAGAGTAAGATGGGCTACCTATTTAGTTTAGGTGGAGTTTTCCTAATACCACAAATGTCTCCCTATGGGGTAACTACGGTAACTTTGGCATGTGAGAGAGCAATTCAGGAGATTATTTAAATTTGTACCAAACCAACATTGGTAGTGCCATGTTGTGCATTTCCTATTTAGGTAACAGCATTGCATGCTTTAGGATGCCTGCACCACCGAGTGTGGGTGACTGAGTCAATCCCACACCACCTTGGAAGCTGTCAGCCTAACTCCCAGCTAGCCCGCAGTGCCTCTTCAAACCCTTGAAAGGAAAGGTGATTTGTGGCAACCTAAACCTGACACTCTGACTCCTCAGGGAAGTCGTGGTGAACAGATCATACCCCTTTAACTTAGTTACTCAGAGTCTCACACATGCCAAGGCAGAACAAGAGATGCAAAATGGATTTCAATACAGTTATTGAAGCAATGGCACAACCCCAAAATAAAGGTAAAGAACATTAACAATATAGCCCACACTTGGGCCACCAAAGGCATCAGCCATATCCGAGATCTATATGATAACAATAAAGATACTCATCTCTTTCCTGAACTGGCTAGAATTTAAAATCTCTCTAACTTAGACTTCTACAGCTTCCTAAAACTTCAAGTAAAACTGTCCAAACTGAGTCATGGCGGTAATCAGAGTATAATTTCTCGCCTATTGGATTGGTACTACTCGAGTCATATTGCCTCAAACATCTATGCAAACTATATCTGACTCTCACTCAGCACCAAAATCAACACTACACTTAAAATGGGCTAAGCATCTTGGCAACCACTCTCTTGACTACATAACAGAAGAAAATTGGCAAAAAATTGGCACAACCTCCTTATGCAACAAAATCGCCTCTTTACTATGGCAATCCAAATTCTTTACAATGAACTTCACACATTGGAACCTGGCCAGGTTACACAAATTAAACCTACGTGAGAAGGACACCTCTTGGAATTGCAAACTAGGCAGGGCTCACATGAACATATGTTCTTTAACTGCCAACTCTAAAGCTCATAAATGACCTCAATCCAGAACCATCTCTCATCCTCACTTGGCCCAGCCTTTAGCATGGACTTCCTGATAGGTCTAGGCCCCTGGGCCTCAGTAACCACTTTAAACCTAAAAAATAACGACAGAGGACTGCTGGACCTTCAACTCACAATTAAAGTCATCCTATCCAAATGGAAGTAATTTAACCATCTATCTCATCATACCTGCATGGACATGGATCTCCTACCTCAGAGGAGCACATAGCTTTCATGGCTCAGTAGCCATCCACCCCTAGATCTCAAATGAAGTATGGTCGACCTTAGATAAATACATGGAACAAATGACAGCACATTTGCTTCTTTGGAATAGACAGATTAAGGCCCCATCTTACACTCCCATACGCTTGACTCACCTCTCTCCCATTGCCGTTCTACCCCCTCCCCAGTTATAGAGTTTAGAAACGATACACCCGTATGGTATACTTTGTATAGAAACTATACAGCATATACATACTACAGACACACCCATCTCGTGGTGTATCCTGATGCCTATGGGTAAACCCCTTGATACAATCACACCATATGGCACTCCAATTACTTGGCCTACTATCAGTGTCAAATATATGTTGCTGTCTGTATATTGTATGCACTGCTTTACTGTTTTTCCACCCGGTATTTGGATCGCAAACTGTATCCTATTAAACTTATGTTTTTATGCTTTACTATAAAACTAATTTATTATTCGGTGCAAAAAAAAACTAAGACTTCAAATTTTCTTTTTCACAGTTTTTGTTTGTGAATTAAATAAGTACTTCGTAATTTGAAATGATTTTTATGTACAGTTGTTTCTTAGATTGTGGGTCCCTCTATTCATCTGTCCTTTAGTGGTGGACCAGAAGAGTGAAAAGGTTACTGCTGCTCCAGATCATAGCAGACTACGCCAGAATCCAAGCATGCACTACTTTGGGCGAAACACCCTATAGTCCGTGACATAGGGCTAAAAGTGTGCAATTTACATACACTTAGTCGTAAAAACATCATGAGCACAAGGAATACTAAGAGGAGAAAGTAAAAAGTTAATCAGTAGCAAATCAGACATTTTCATTTTCAAATCAATGCTAGACAAACCATGAAACCTTAAGAAACCTATATAATTAAGCAAATACATTTGTACAATATAGTGTTGCAAGTATTGTCACAATATAATGGAGTAGGCATAACAATGTTTGACTTAGCCAATAGGGTCATTTGAAGCTCACTCACTGCATCAGTAATTAGAAGCCAAGCGAGCTGCTTCCTGGTGTCAGTACGCAGTTCTAGGTAGCCATGTCAGCTCGACTACAAACCATAGTACTGACTGTCGTCTAGGGATGAATGCAACATTTCTTCCAAATGCGAAATTAGAGATAACCAGTGACAGATTCACAACCTCTCCATCAATACGTTCCACTGGTGGATTTAGCAAAATTTCGCAGCTGTGGTGGCATTTTACCCACTAATGAACCAGCATACCAGTTCAAAGCACTGTGAACTGCTGAAATTTGCATAATAAAGAACATATGAAAATGGTTTTATTGCATTTTTTGTGTGCTTTTGATGTTCTAGAAAAACACATTGGCACACTCTTTTCATGGTCATCCTATGGTTCTACTTATGCTGCTTTCTTTCAAGCACATTGGACATTCGTTTTGGAGGGAACTGCTGTGCATGCCAATACATGAATGCAGTTGCATAATTGCTGCAGAAATCTTATGGAAAGGGTGCCAAGATAGATAATGGACATAATGGACATTGTGTCCCAGGGCAGATTTCCAGAATATCCACGCATGATAAATTTACAAATATTTAATCAAAATGGAATTTACACAGTCACTGGTTATCCTGAAAATCCCGTTTCACTCAGTCAATCTGGGTTTATTTTGGACAATGTCGTTCTATACCAAAAGGCCACTGCTGTCACAGTAGTCTACCATCTGAGGAAGCCAGTGGGAAGTTGAGACAGAAGGTTTTACTCCCAACAGAGCTGACTGATCCAATGCGTCTCCAACATGAGCTGTGTGATCTGCTGCTTTCCCCTCAAATACCTTGTATGAAACATTTTGGGAAAAAGTAACCTATGATTAAATCTCCGATTACAGCTGAATGGACATGGGCCTCCTCGAGCAAATGCTGTAGGAGATGTATTCCCTCCAGTTATGCCATAAGCAAACAAGTTCATAGCCAGGGAATGACTGGAAAATAAAATCGGCCCTACCAAAAAGAGGTTTAAACCAACCACACACTGCAGGAGGCTGTAACTAGACTGGGACCATGGAGGAATCAAATGGTGATTGTTCGCCATCCTGCACTGAAAGCAGCTCCTAGCCTGCAGAGCACAAGGAAATTGCTTAAGTAACTGACTGGCCAGTACAGTTCTGTCCTCAGATGGAGCACTCCACCTCTTAAACATGCATTGGCAAAACCAATAGATTGCGGCAATCCAAGAGCTATTGGAAGTTTAGCCCTTTTAAATAGCAGAAAGGCAAGTGAAAAAGCTCTATGACCCAGCCTGCGCTGTATAATTCATTAGAATGTGATAGGATACAGTGAGGGACAGTCCCTTTTCAGACACTAGAGGGACCCACCACAAATGTAAAACAAAGCTTGAATTGAAATGCATAATGCCACTTCATGCATGTAATGTGTTTCTTTGTTTTTTTTGTTGTGCAAAACACAGACAGATATCGTTAAAATAGCAATGATTCTTTTACTTTTGCTTGATATAGTGAAATCTACCCGCTGTTTAAGAAAGAGAACAGAGGGGGAAAAAAATGGGAGCAGTTCAAAATAAAGCTCGGGTGGGAGGAGACGGAGCTTGTAAAAACACAAGCACTCATACACAAAGAAGAAAGTCGCTCCTAAAAATGGAGCACTGGGTGGACACAATACTTTGTCCATGCTCTGGGGGAGGGCTAAACACAAGAGGAGGCATGACGCATGCGTGCCTTGGACAGATGAGGAGAAAGGATATGAGACCAACCACGGAGTGAGCAAATTGTAAGCCTACGGGCGGGCTAAAGCCCACAGGCTTAACACAACATGACTCTTCAAAGCAGCACATGCCTAAAAAGGTGGCTTGAATTTTGTGGAAAAGGGTCCAATCTGCTTCAGAAATTCAGTTGTATACTGTTCACTCCTGCCAAAAGAGAGACTGCATAGCAGATGCCAAATAAGGAGGTTAGTCACTAGATCCCTACCGCCAGTTGACACAAATGAGGAAGCAAGAAAATATGCATCCTGGATGAAAAGAAGTCATGCTGAAAGTGTACACAAAAATGTTCTCACAATCAGACAAGAAAGGCTTCCAGCTTCTGAAATATGTCCTTCATCTTAAATTGCTTATATTACGCACCCAAACCTGTTGTGAAGTTTGAGAAAGTCTTCAAAGAGTTGTCTTGGAATACTAAGAGCCTTTCTATATGCAAAATGGAGAAACGATCAAATCTGATTCTGTCGGCAGATGGAAGGAGGTGGAATTGGACAACACCATATACCCTCTTCTATATGGACCACCTACCATGTCAAGAGCTGCTGCTATTAGCAGTGATATAAAGCAGTTTCCTGAATAACTGTGATTCTGCTTGGAAGTGATAAGCCTGCTTCACCTTTCTCCAAAAAGCTCCCAAAAACGCTATTGTAAATCGTGATCATAACAGACTTGTACACATTAAGGCACTCTGAGAGGCTCTCATTTTAAAGGAGTCCACTTCAGGAGCAGCACAAAGAAAAACAACGGTGGCCTCCTATCTTTCCCATTCAGTCACTGTTGTTATAAAGTGGCTTTTGTAAATGCACAGCTCTAGCTCCCCATGCATTTTATTTGTTGGGGTAACTGGGTTGGTTGTTTGGGAAGGAAACGGGATGTGTTATAATGCGGCCTATGTTAATGCACAGTTGTTTCCTTTTATGCTCTCAGCCCTGTGATGTATACCTTGAATGTTAAGCATGTAAGTCCCTGTGACTTCATTAGGTTTCAGGGCGGTTAAGTGTTGAACTGAGCTGTTGGTGTCTGGCTACTCGGACATAGGATTTCATCAGTCAATAAACTTGGATTCAGTATCCATTCAGCTTCCATTGTTTCTGTAGTGGGTAAATATAACATATTTTTGGATCCAAGATAGCCAGACACCTGTTTACAGTTACACCTGCAGCGAGATCCTGTGTCAGCAACCTGCAACATTGTTACGGTAGGCTTTTGCATCTAATTAGACTATCCTTGCACTGCCACTATGCAGTGGCCTTTGAGCAGCTTAATTTCAGCCTTTTAGAAGCCCTTTTGAAAGCCCCGGGGTTTCCCAGCTCACCGGCGGCCAATTCAGCTTGAGCACTGTCTTGCCAGCAGTCCTGCACTCTTCCTCACTTATGAGTGCAGCCTTGTGGCGGGTCATACGTGTCACCACTGTGGTCAGTGTACTGCAGGCAGAGGGTGAGTGCGGCCTCATGCTCAAGCTGATTTTTGTTGAGTTTTCGGCTTCGCCAAATAGGGCTTGCACTGCTGCATACTTTCCGTTCCAGAATGACTGTACCTCTGCCAAATAAATAAACGTAATAACAAGGGAAGAGGATACACTAAATGTGCAACTCACCTCCACACCGTTCATCTTATCATTGGAGTTTGTTTTGCTCCCTCAAATGTTCACTCTATCCCAGGTCTACAGCGCCACCCAATGTAATACAAACATTGTCTGTATGTATTACAAACATACAGACGAAATAAACCAATATAATTGCTGTCTCCCTTCATCTTTACCACAGGTCCACCAGATTCACCATCCATCCTAAGTGCATTTCAGTGACAGCTTTGGTCAACAATCAGTCCACTGTGCCCCACCGCCCCTCCCCCACTACGTTCCTGATACAGCAGATGATCCACCAATTGAATGGGAGGATTGGGCAGAGTCTTTTGCAAATTGCTAAGTGGCAGATGAGGGCACATATTTTTCACCACTTAGAAAAAAAGTATTGTTGTTAGGTTGTTTAGTGCAGAAGGTCAACATATGTTCAAGGATTTACCGCAAGTTTATGATGATGGAGAGGAGTTTTAGCATGTGTACAAAGAAGCCAAATTACACTTGCAAAACCGTTTTGCAAAAACGGTTAATATAGTAATGCAACATCACAAGTTTTATACACAACCCCAAAAACCATTTGAGTCAGTTGATTTTGTAGCAAGGGTGCATGAGTTGATGGTGAAGTGCAAATTTCGTCTCATGACAGAAGAACTTCTTAGGGACCAGTTAAGAGTCAATGTAATAGTAAAAGTGAGACTCTGGGCTGTGAGAAATCCTGCGCTAAAGGATGCCATAAAGATCACAGAGGTGGTGGAGGAGTTGCGAAATGCATGAAAGAGATGCAAAATATGGAAAGTTAAATCACTTCAGATGTGGCAGAGGTGGACAGTGAATCGGATCTAGTGAAAGCGGTTAATAAAAAATTGAATGTAATAATAATATAATAATATCTACAGCAAAGGGGGAAATGTGAAAGCTGGAGAACTTCAAGTGGTTCAAGCAAGTTTTCCAGTCTACATGTGGGTGACTCAAAGAACTGTTTTGCCGTAGGCAAGAAATGCCACATCTGTGGGAAGAAGAAACATTTTGCATGTGTGTGAAAGCCTTGAAAAAACATGTTGCATTAGTGGATAGAATAAAGGAAACAGTGGAACATAGGGTTCTAAAGGACAGCGATGCTGAGAAGGTAACCAAGATAGTCGATGATGTGAAAAGAAGAATACGCCCCAAGGCTGATTTCAAGGTGAATGGGAAGGTTGTTTAGCTGCTGGTGGATTCAGGCTGGTTGCACACCATCATACCCAAGCAACTGTTTGATGACACATGGCCTGATGGGAAATTGAAGTCAACTCACATATTATTGAAAGGATACCAGGGAGCTGATATTGGTGTGATAGGCTACATTTTGTCAATAATAGAATTCGTGGGCCAAGAGACCCAAGGGAAAGTGTTTGTGACTATCAAAGGTCCACCAATTTCGGGTTGGTCACACCAATATGATTTGCACATACTAGTCAATCCTCGTGCAGTTAACCAAGTGGACGATGGAGAGTTAAGTATTGGCCTAGATCAGTTCAAGTCTGTATTTGAGAACAAACTGAGGAAAGTAAAGAATTAACAACATAAAGAACTGTTGCTGAAGAATGCTGTGCCGGTGAGACATGTAGCAAGGAAGGTGCCACTAACGATAAGGGCAGAGGTGGTGAAAAACAAATTTGATCAGATGATCCAAGATAAAGTCACTGAGCCTGTCAATGCTACAGAATGGCCGTCACATATGGTAGTAAGAAAGAAAGCAGAGGGATCTTTGAGATTTTGTGTTGATTTGCGGAGCCTAAATCAGAATGTGGTTATGGCTTGTTTCCCTCCACCAAATATTAATGATCTGATTTCCTGAGCCAGGATGGAAAAACAAGGAGAGAGACTACCGGACAAGGCAGCTGATGGGTGCGATTTTGACACAGAGGCACTGGTGGCAGGAGTAAAGGGAGCCACAGAAGGTTTGCAGGGCTGTGTGTCCACAGAAGATTGGATGGGTGCTATGGGAGATTATTTGATACTGAAAGCGGTGGTGGATATGATTAATTGTGGTGTAAGAAGAGAGAGTACTTTTCCGGATGCAGTGAAACCTTTTCACGTGGTGGCAGAAGAGTAGTCATTGCTTGTTGACAAGCTCATCATGAGGGGTGAAAGGTTGTGCCACCCAGTGCAGTAAGAGGCAAACTTACATGTCTGGTGCAGGAAGGTCCCATGGTTCAGACGTAAACTCTCAAAAGGCTCAAGGAAAATTTCTGGTGCCCTTTGATGGATGGTCAGAGGAAACAATGGGTGAAGGGATGTGAGGAGTGCAAGAATTCTGAAAAAAGTTTGAGTGGGTTTGAGTGTGTTGGAAGGTGATCTGCATATGTCTGAAGCAAGTTCTGTCTGGGAGACGGTGTGGTTAGATTTCGTAGGACCAATTGTTTTCTTGTCAGAACATGAAAGGTATGTAGCAGTCCTAGTTGATACAAAACCTAAGTGTGCCGAAGTGGCTTACATGAGGTGTATCAACATGAAGGTTACCACTGCTGTGTTGGGATAAAGATTCAGAAGGGAAGGCATACTTTCAAAGCTGATAACTGAACATGGTACACAACTGACCTTTAATAAAAAGCAAAGGTTTCTGAGTGACATTTTAGTGAAGCATGTTTGTACTTCCCTATATAATCCCCAAGAGAATGGGCAAGTTGAGAGAATAAACCAGATGGTTTAAGGGGAGGTTTGATTGATCAGAGTGCTGTAAAAGAAATGTTGTGGGCGCACCACAGTAAGAACCAGTACTGGTAAAACCCCCTTCGAGATGATGCGAGGTAGGCAGCATGGTACCACGTTGGTTCCATTATGGAAGCAGGACCAACTTTCCGAATCGATGAAAGAGATTCAGAGGGATGATCAGAGCAGGCACATGACTGATGTGGGTCATTGGGTGATGGTTAAAACAGGTGGAGTGGGTTAAGGTTTGTCTAAGTTCTGGGGGCTCTACAGAGTAAAGATGGTCAGGGAAATTGGGTGAAGTTGGAGAATAATCAGACTTGGAATTTGAGAAGAACTGCATTGTTCCAGAAGGATGGGAAAGGAGAGGTGAAGCCAGAAAGGAGAGGTGAAGGATATGGTGGTTGGTTGCTGATGGAGGATGCTGCATACAATGGATTATAGGGATACGCAAACATAACACTCTTTTTGATTTTACTTGGGTGTTGGTTTCTCAACATATATAGAAATGTTGTCAATGGTGAAAAAGTGGGCAATATGGTGAGAACCTGCCAAACGCTCTTTAGTGGTTACTTACGTGAGGCACTTCCTATATTGTACTTAGTTATACTTTCTTTATTTCAAATTGTTTTTCTATATATATTTGGTGCTCTTTTGACATAGGACCTGTTCTTGTTGAAAAAACACTCGCAAATTGTGACTGCCCAAGATAGAAATAGGTGGCTCCCAGTGGGAAAAAACAGAGTCATGGGTGTCATATCAGGGTTTTTTTGAATAAGTAATCTGCGTGGAGGGCACCTGTGAAGCCTTTTTGTCTCTCTAGGTCCCTTTTTTGTGGATAGGGAATGAAGCCAATAGCAAATTTGGTGTTGGGATTGCAAGGCACTGTACAATGTATAAAATCATATTTTCCAAAAACTCCTTCACTCCCTCGTAACACATCTGTGACCCACTGTAAGTAACACTGTCCTTCAGCCCCCTTTTCTGTTTTTCATCATATTATTAGACTTCATAAGACTATCTTTTTTGCAGCCCTACACTACTCAAGAAGGTCCTTCCTTAAACCCAATAATGACTCTTTACATTATTTGCTCTATTCCCAAGTCTTTTCTTCCTTCAATAGCTTTCTTCTGGCACATACTTAATTTAAATGTGGTACGAATTTGAAAAAATCTTCCTATCATGCACAGAACATATCTTCACTTCCTTATCACAAGGAAGACAGATATTTATCACTTCATCAAGTGCTATTCCACAACTCTTAGTTATATTGTGTCTGTAGTATGTTACTCAAAAAATATTTATTGGACTCTTTGATTATGAACTGGCATTCATCAAACCACCTTCAGTGTGCTTTGGATGTCTGACAGTCTCAGTCCAGAAAGAGGATAACATCTTTTCTACAGCTCTCAAGGACAAATTATCTTCACACATGTTTAAAAAAGAGAAATACCAGTGAAGGGATTAAGAACTTCAAGGACACCATGCAATTTCCTGTCATAGCGAAGCATGACAATGCTTTGACCAAGATGTCATCTTGCATAACGGTTGCACAGCTCAACCCTTGAAAAATGATCTGCAATGACTTGGACCACTACAGAGGTTTAGGATAATCAAGATGGCCTACCCTTCATTTGGAAAGCCTTTAGTGAAGTTACAAAGGATGACAGGTACTTCAACCTACAGTATTATTGAATTTGAGGATACGTGTATGACACACATAGGATTGCAGATCATTTAGCCTTCTTTAAAAAAATGCCAGTATCTCACTTGTGGTCATCAGTAGGCATCTACTCAAATGCCATCTTCTAGGTTGTGAAGTCCTAATTGGCGACACATGAACACATCATTATTGGAATGAGGCCAAATACATTTGTCAATAGCCCCTCAGACGCTTCAATTAACTTTGGCATATAAAGATTCCCCAACTGGCTATTAATCTATCATCAGTTGCAAGCAACAAACTGTTGTAGTAATGTGTTCCTAAAGACATTTATGTTCAGTTCTTTTCCACATGTTTCCACCCAAAACTATATAACAACATTAGTTACTTCAGTATGTGTGTAAATTAGTTTAATATTTACTAAAAACCATAAACAAACAAAACATGCATTTGACATTACTATCCAATTGAAATTTAGGAATACAAAAAGATCACATCTGGGGCCTCCTTTTACCTCCCTCCCTGTAAAAGCCGATAAAAAGCCCAATCTGGCTAAAATCCCGTAAAGTCAATGGTGCATACTATGGTCCCCCAGAAGGGCCTCTCCAGAATGCCTAGAGCGGGCAATGGTGTTTGGTGGGAGTGAGAGATTCTAAATGCCCGACACTACGGCTTTCCTTCCCAGCCTAGACTAAGATGTTCATGAGAGGGGGCAATCTGTTTATGGTCAGGTGGGCCAAAGTAAATAGGGTAGTAAGCTGCATAATCACATGCAACCAGGGCCTATTCATGGCACAAAAAAGGGGTAGCTGGGGTGTCTAGACAGCCAGACACTACTGATGCACTTTTCCACCTAGAATTAGGTATTGCTAAAAGGGACCAGCCTCGGTGACACCAGCTGGAGACCAAATAACATGGAGTGACAAAGCACATAGTGCATAAACCACATGTGTCCAGGATCTAATTGCTAAGGGATGGAGAATAGCTACCAAGAGAAACAGGCATTATTGCAACCCTTTCCAACCTAAACTATGTTGTGAGGTTACATTAGCTATTACAGAGAATTGTCATTTTAGGCTAGGCCTGTAGCTTGTGCCCCTGCAGCTTGTGCCCTTTCACTCTGAGGTAGGCATTTTTATTTTTCTATTATTTTAGCAAAAGCCTAATTTTAGCGGAGATTGTTTTATTATTTTATCAGCTTGCCATTATATACAGACTCCTGTTATTCTTTTCTCTGCACAGCATTCTCATGCTGTGCCAACAAGGTTGCATGTGATAAGTTACAAATTATTGCTGGTACAAAGCGTTTATCATGTCCTCAACTCATATACACGAAAATATTTGTTTTGTCACGTCAGGGAAGTTTTCTCAGAACACCAGATTTTTTATTATAAAACACCTCACTGCCCTCTACATGATAGAGGGGAATTCCAACCAGTTGCCATCACACACTCCATGTCGTCAATGTAAGATTCTGCTAAGACCTGACGCATTCTCTCCCTCCATGTGGGAGAAATGGCAGTAGACCAACAGACCTCTTCTTTACCTACAATCGCAGGTATGAGGCTCTCCTGGGGGGGCTCTTGTAGAGAATAGTAGTAGTGCAGGTAGGGATTTTAGAAACATTGTTGTGTCAGGATGGTGGGGCATTTCCTATGTTTCACTTTCCTTATCACTGCCTTGGTTTTACTATGTTTTATCATCCTCATAATTGCAATATATGCATCTTCACTTGGAATGCAGCTTATTCAATAAAACCTACTGAACCTCATCCTGCTTCTGTTTTGCCTTTGTATGTGTGAGACGTATGTGACTAAGAGAAAGTTCTGTTCTACCATGATTTCCCTGAGAAATCAAGATACCATGCTAAGGACTGCCACAAATCACCTTTTACTCTTGGATACTGGTGAGGTGGTGCTAGCTGGCTGGAAGAATTAGGCCGACAGTTGTCACATGAAGCATGATCAGACTCAGTCCCTCACGTCCGGTGGGGCTGCCGCCCAAACAAGCAGTCTCATAACTAATTGCAAGAGTCTTTACAATAGCTGAAATATCGCTTAAAAAAAAAAAAGAGACCAGCCTGTTTAACATCAAATGAAGGCCGCTATCAATAAAGTGCTGAGGTGCATCCTACATAGCCTGCATCTAGCCAAGGCTTAAACAAGGAGGGATAGTGGATTAGAGCACTGCTTTTTTACTGCACCCCTAGCAGCCTACCTTTGGCCTAGACAAGGTGGGATAGCGGATGGGAGCATTATTGTTACTGCACCCCTAGCAGGCCACCTGTAAGGTGCCATCCATACACCCTCACCACCCGCCGACTGCTCCTGCCTCAGTCAGAGGCCTAAGGCCCAATATAAAGTCTTTGGTCTTCAGAAGATCCTTGAAAATGTCCATAAACTGCAACACCAGAAGGTTGAGTATAACTCTCAGTGGGTTTAAAGACTCCATTGCTGCTGATCTACAGGTCCTGATTCCTAGGGTCTTAAATGCACTCTGTAACAGGGCCCTCCACTGTGCATTTAGGTGGGTGCAAATGCAAAGGATGTGCAGCAGTGTTTCCTTTGACTGATTGCAAAGCAATCACGTCCTCCCACTGCCCTTCCAGCTATTTCAGTAGCAACACAAAGTAGATCTCCTCCATATATTACACCATCAACATCGGTATGTAGGTATTTATATCATACAAAGTGCCACTTTCCATTTACCACATTTTTGAGACATTCTTAAAATCAGATAACTATTCTCAAAAATCCATTGTTTTTATGAGGAGCTCATATAGTGGTATTCTCTCCCTTCTTATACAAAGAACCTATTGTTATGATCTGTTGACTGCACCACAGGTGGCTGGGACCTTTAGTAATGTTCAGTTACAATCCCACAGTACTTTCCCTTGCCGTTCCTTGTTATTTCAGTTACTGAGTAATCGCCACTCTTTTGAAAATCTTCTCTGTGTTTTTCGACTTCCCATATTAGGAGTAAACTACAATTTCTTTGAGTCCGACCGCCAGGAACAGGATGGTGGTGAGGGGTGTCGTGGGGCCCCTGGGGGCCCCTGCAGTGCCCATGCCAATGGCATGGGCACTGCAGGGGCCCCCGTAAGAGGGCCCCACTTTGAATTTCAGTGTCTGCTTAGCAGACACTGAAATTCGCGACGGGTGCTACTGCACCCTTCGCACCCTTCCCACTCTACCGGCTCCATTCGGAGCCGGCTTCCTCGTGGGAAGGGGTTTCCCGCTGGGCTGGCGGGCGGCCTTCTGGCGGTCGCCCGCCAGCCCAGCGGGAAAGCCAGAATGGCCTCCGCGGTCTCTCGACCGCGGAGCGGCCATATGGCGGTTCCCGCCAGGCGGGCGGCGACCGCCGCCCGCCGGCCTCAGAATGAGGCCCAAAGTGTCATGTGCATGTATGAACAGGTTTGCCCTCAATGCTACTCTAGTTGTGAGATGTTGTGTGCAAGAACACAGATTTTACAGAAAACTAAGATGAGTCTCAGTCACCAGATGACAAACCTCATTATTCTAATTGCATAATACATTAATTTGCAAACTGTACAAAGTCAAAATCCTGTAAAATGATATCTACAATTTTAGAAAAATCTAAAATGATATATAAATACAATTAAAAACATAAAAGCTACTGCAGGAGGACACAACTATAAACTAGTTTGTCTACAAACTAAAAACTGATGCGTAACTTTGACGCAGTCTCCTCAGTAATAGTTAGTAATATTAAAGGGGAGGCTGTAGCGTTGGCTATACGGCAGCAGCTCCGGGAGATTCCACACTTGGAACAGGAAAAACAGCTACCAAAAATCATTTCCAACACCTATACCAGTATAGGATGGCATAGTTGTGGAGACAAGCTAAAAAAGCCTGAAATACAGAGTACCACCCCTGAGGAAGTAACCAAACAAGAACAGGAGGTTTCTAAAAGGTGCTGGGATAAACAAAAGCAAATTAAAGACAAAGTCAGAGAGCAGACGCTCCACACCCAGAGAACACCGAAAGGAGATATCATCTCAGAAATAGGGAGAATATAAAAACTCTTACAGACATACTGTTTCAGTTCCCTCTTGTTCCTTTCAGGACCCACCGGATAGACATAGTGAGAGAGTGGACTAGTCAGAGCAACATCCTGACTAAGTGAAACAGAAGAAAAACTCACAGCTGTCTTCAGACACCACAACAAAAGCCACAGTTTAGAAAGAAAAAGGTGGCAGCACTTTCAATTAAAAATGCCAGTAAACATGAGAACACTGCTGAAGAACAAGACGTGAGCTGTCACACTGCTGGACAGTGCAGCAGAAGTCACAATATGTCGCCAGAGTCTGAAAGATCTTCTGGATGTGACAGCAACTAGTGACTTTATTGTAGTTGAGACTGTGGACGGGCGCATTCTCCCACTCGACAGGGTTTATGATTTAAATATCCAAATTGAGGTAGACATAGAGCGCACCATTAGTGTAATATTTTGGGATGAACTGAGTGAGGGATATCCTATTGGCCGAAAGAGTGTGGCCTCCTGAACATGTCCGTAAGCTCCCACCTGGGGAAGATGTCATTTTGCATTCTTTCTCTGAATTTGTTCCAGAAGCGTTAAACAAGCTTACGCTGCCAACTGGGATTTAGCGCAGGCACTTGCGCTATACTGCAACCATGTAGGATGGGATAAGGATTCTCCTTACCATGTAATACTGAATACGTCTACACACCAGCCTCAGCCCCAATATTCTGTTAAACACGAAGCCAAAGCTCCACTGAGGGAAATCCTCACTCAGCTCGAGTACCAGGGAGTAATTCAGCCCTGTGTCTCTGCTATGAATAACCCATTATTCCCCAGTGCAAAACCCGACCAGTCATATAGAATAGTCTTAGATTACTGACAATTAAACAGTCATACATGCACGTATTCAATACTAAATTCACACAGCACAGCACTAATTAACAATATAGTGTGTAGAAAATACAAAACAACCATGGATATCGCCAGTGTTTTTTTCCGCCAGAACTTAGCACAGGAAAGTCGGGACCTGAGTGCATTCTCATTTGGCTCACAAAAATCTTTCTGTCGTTTGCCCCAGGGCTGTTCTCAGCCCATGTAACATCAGTATTACATGATATTGATCCCGAGGCGTTGTCTTATGTGGACGATATCTATCTCACAGATGACGACCTCAAGATCTATCTTGCCAGGGTTGATCGGATCATTTTCAGATTTGCAGCCCTTGGTTACAAATATCAAATGTAATTTTAAGAAAACTTAAATACCCTTTCTCAGTGTATTGTTCCTGGGATATGATCTATCAAACGAGGGCAAGAGTCTGGCCCCGCACTTTTTAGAAAAATTTGCTGAACTCCAGCCACCTAACACTATCAAGAAACTACAGTCTTTACTTGGTTTCTTTAACTTTGGCAGAACATATATTCCTGATTATGCAAAATGCATCAAGCCACTCTCTGACTTAATATGCCCATATTTCCCAAGAAGACATTGGACAGTAGAACACACGTGCATCCTTAGAGGACTGCAACAGGACATGCTAGAAGCAAAACACCTACACACTTGTTATAACAAAATAAAATTTTCATCAGAATAATTGCTTGTGCCATTGGGTTCACTTATGCCACCTTATCAAAGGCGACATGGAGCCCATAGCATATAAATCACATCTCTATTCCAATGGAGGACAACGATTTGCACCCACAGAAAACATTCTAACAGCAGTGCAGATGGCTGTCATTAAGGAGAGGGCACTTGCCCAAGGGAAACACATTATTATTGCTAGCCTGGTGCCAGCCTTGGAGGCTGTCATCAAAGCTGCGTTCCTAACACTAAAGCATTACATCCACGCTGGATTCAATAGGCAACATCCCTGAATGCCACTGATGTAGATAACATCTTTGATCCAAAGCTCCAAACACAAGAATCTCTCCAATATGAACAGGAGTACCCCGCCCCTCTTGACATCTTGCTGCTTGATACCATATTGTCATTTCCACTTATGGTTCAGCACAACCAGCTGTAGGTACTAAACATCAGTACTGAGCCATTTGCGCAGCCGTGAGATAAGTGATGAAGGATGGTATATTCCACCCTCTCATTACCCACATGCAGACCCTGGGGCACTGCACAGCACAGCTGGCTGAACTTAAAGCCCTTATCCTAGCGCTAGAACATATGGATCCAGGACAACTATGATTCGTACTACTGTGGTCAGTCTTACAATGATCACCTTAATCACTGGTGATTAAAAGGTTCGGAAACTGTAAGGGGAATACCATAATACACAGAACTCTATGGGGGAGGGTAGCTGATCTTAAGGGTAAGCTACCTAATGCTCATATAGTCCATACATTGGGCCACCAACGTGTAGGTGTTACTGTCAACACTTTGGCTGATGAAGCAGCCAAATCCGCAGCAGCTACGGCTTCTGTTGCTACAGTGAATCGTTCTCAGATGAGATTGGATAATGAAATACTGGCTGCCGTGAAAGCTTCGGCTGAAGGCAAGCCTCTCCCAAAAGCATACACTACACAATATTCATACTACATCAGTGCACAGAATGTTGCCTTTGTAAGAATTCCTGGGGTTGGAGATCATGTGATCCCCAACGAGGACCAAAGATAAGATCTAATCAAAGCAGCGCATAATAGTGTCATCTCTGCACATGCTGGTGTTGCGGCCACAATAACACTATTACAAAAACGCTTTTGGTGGCAGGGTCTATACAAACAGACCAAGCAATATGTTCTTTGCAGTGACACTTGCCAGCAAATAACGGGCTCAAATATCAAACGCCCACCGCACACATCCCTCTCAGTGTTCAGTAGGCCACTACAATGTGTGACCCTGGACTATTGTGGTCTCCTGCAACCTGATGGTGCATACAAATACATCTTAGTCACTGTGGATTCTTGTTCTAGATTCCTGTGGGTATGGCCTCAGTGGTTGGCTGACGCTCAAAATGTTATAAAAAGCTTTCTGATCTTTATCGGTACATATGCGGATGCAGCATTCCATTCAGACCAGGGCCCTGCCTTTGCCTCTAAGGCATTCAGCGACACAATGAGGATGTTGGGTGAAGAACTCCATTACTCCTCACCCTACCATCCCGACGGTAATTTGGTTGTGGAGCAGAGGAATCAAGATCTAAAGCAGAACTTAACAGCTACAGTAAATTGGCTTCATCACCTATATAGGGTCCAGAGAGCACTGAATAAACTGCCAAGACAGTCCTAGGGAAGACGCACTCCTTACAAGGTTCTCATTGGGATACCTATGTATGCCCCAGATTTAGACGGCCCTGGTTTGGCGGAAGCAGATACAACTTTTGACATAAATGAACGTCTCACTGTCTTACAGGAGCTTCAGCAATTTCGTGATAATAATTCATCCGCCAGTGCTGTCACCTAAGGAATAAAGGATTTGCCAACAACTTCTACAGGCTGTATTTCTAAAGTTGGGGATCTGGTTCATGAGAAGATTGCTGTAAAGAAGGAATTTGGCCCAGCTTACAGAGCACCTGTCCAAGTCCTGGGAATACAAGGTACAGAATTGTCATTCTACCACTGATTCCTGGTTCCCATTGACAAAATCAAACTACACCATGTGGCTGATCCTGCTCAGTAGATCTAGGGGTCCTTTGGGTAGTTCTCGGTCCCCTCTCACTACCCAACAGGACATACTTCTTCAAAGAAGAAACATCAACTCTTCTGTCTACATCAGCATGTACAACAATGCTACAAATGCCTCCTCGAGCATGGGGAGGGCAGAAAATTAGCTTTTGCCGATTCCTGTTACCATTTCACCGACAACAAATGTCCAAGATGTGGCTGTCTTCTACTCCAACTCAACACAAACAGACATTATAGTCTACTATGAACCTCCACACGAAGTGGTTCCATTCACCTGTAATGCACCCACTCCTCTGTTTGCAAAGACTGCTTCTGGTTATTTCATCTATCTTGATGACTTTTCTTTTACTTCGTCCGCACCTGCAACTGAAAACGATTCAAAGACACGTAAGCTGTACATATGGCTTAAAAAATAACTATTTAATTTATCCATGGAATTATCAGTGGATATTTCTGACATTGCTTGCCTTTCTATTGTGGATTGGTTTGTGTGACTGTTTCCTTATAAATGGTCAATATATTTCTGAATGCTCTTCTGTTGAGCCTGGGGATGAAGTTTTAACTCCATATCTTTCCTCACATAAGGTCCAAAGGGACTTGTCCCTTGTGAACTTTTCAACAGTACCAATTCCTGATGGGATTGTTTGGGTTAAAGTTCCATTTGATATATACGGGCCTACGGAGGTCATTCAAATTCCATAGGTTTTCAAAATTTTAATAACTGATGCAATTACACCTGGTGTTGTTTCTGATGACTGGGATACTACTTCAAGTTACCACCTTCTAAAATTAGGAAGATTTTGCTAACAAACACATAATTGATCTGTTCAGATTCCTTTGTTTCCTGATTTGCAGTTGAAGGATACGAATACTGGAAGAACACTATTGATGTAAAACATGTATGATGAACACAAGATTGGCAAATTCGGGGTTGGGAAGCTTTATTTAGATCCTGCCTTATTCCTGTTCAAATGATCTTTTTAAATGACACAATCAACAGACATCCTGTCTAGGGTTAGCAAAGATAAAGGAAATGAATGCGCCCAGTATCCCCTCACCGGCATGATTCACCAATTGGCAGTCATTCCTAAACATCACTGAGGAAGAATTAGATGCAAACGTTCAGGCTGGCACCTCTAATTCTTAACTTTTCTGTCCTGGCGGATGGCTATTGTGGCTGATAGGCACAAATGGGTGTCAGAATTGTTTTGTTAATTCCTCAGGGACTTTCAAGATTAGCCCGCCGGACCCTCGCTTTTTCTCGCGTCAACACTCAAGTATAGTTACTACATGTAGTGTGGGTAAACTGTACCAACAATAGTTACAGACTAACACCTTACCAGTCATTAAAGAACATCTTAATACATTATCTGAAGACACAAACTTGCAAGACTTCTTGTTAGATCCAACAAAGCCACGTTCTAAAAGATTCATCTATGCCATATACAATGAGATCTGGAAGCTCTCTTGAATGGAAGCAGCTGCGTGTTTAAGGTAGATAGATAAAGAAAATTTGGGAAAGGCGTTAGCTGTTGTCAATAATGGCATGAACACTCTGTCCAACAGAATAAACTCCCTTAATAACATAGTGTCATTTGCAATAGACATCATTCAGAATGACATGTCCTTTTTGCACCATGGACAAATTCAACTGCATTCCATCATGCAGTTAGGTTGGACACTACAGATTCTGAAAAAATGGCCGTGCACCATGGAAATACATTAACAGCAGTGACCTGTTTGCTGCATTTAATTTATCCATGGAACTACAGACAATGGCTAAAAGGGAAGCAAGTTTCTCCATGCTTCATATAGAAAAGTAAACAAAGTTGCCTTTCACAGTTGCAGGAAGTCCATCAACAGTATGGCGCGTACATGGTATTATAAATCTGCCCATTTCCACCTTTCGTTTTTTGAAATGCTTGAAACATCTTGCTGTGGGAAGATACGAGCGGCTAGGCTATAGCTATATTAAATAAGAGTGGGAGTTGCCCTTTGAATATAAATGTCTGAACGGTGAAACAGAAGTCTTTCTCAGCGTAAGCGAATGTGAGACTACTGTTAATCATTCAATGACCTGCAAACAGGTGTCCCTTCATGGCCTTTGCAATGCAGGGGTTGTGAACTCGGCCTGTTTTCTAAAGGGTACTCCCATCCTTTTGATTTGTCCAGCATTTCATATACTCATGCATGGAATTTATGTGGTCCTGAGCAAACAAAACTGTTGCGGTATGACACCAGATATTGCCTAAGCAATTTCAGTCTCAAAGATTGCTACTTGTTGCAGACATGTTTTGTTCCCTCCACACAAGAGATAAGAGTAGCAAAAATGTGGCCTCACTGAAGTGTGTTTGGAAGCTTTCCTCTGACTATGGCATTGATCTGTAGGATACTGCTGCTGCTGTTCCTGATACGCAGTGGTTGTGCCTTCCCAGCCAAGCAGAGCAATGGAGCTACTACCTCATGCCCAACTGTGCCGTGATTGCATGGTGCAGTTTTTTGGTGCTCCATTGCTGGAAGATTTGGAGCATGGTTGGTCACTGTCATTCCGACTAGTCTGATGGTGTGTGCAAACAGTCTTTCATTGCACCTGGTGCCTCTTCAAACATCTACCTTTGGTGTGTCTTGCTGTTCCACCAGTGCCTCCCGTGGACCAAGAACTGCTAATATTCCTGATGAGAGTTCATGCACGGTCATGCCCCATGAGACTGAGGCTGATTCGTAAGGCCCATTCAGACACTTTGGATGGTGCTTCCCTCGCGGGTGATCCTGCGCTTGAGGCTGCTGCGCACTACTGCCCGTGGATCCGTCTGCCAATCTTGTCATTAATCTGACATCTGACGAGGTGGATTCATTCATGGATGCCGTTCCTTTTGATGATTTAAGAAACATTCTTCAAGATCATGACTACTGTTAGATGAATTTGACCACTGGCTTTATTCTAAATTCCAAAGTCATGCCAAAAATGTCTTTTTGAGCGAATTAAATTTGGCCTGCTGTGCTTGTCATGGTCGACATTTTGTCTCTTTGTATGTTTTAGCTATTTTGAACTGGTTTTTAATTAGGTTTCAATAGTTTTTTAAATAATATTTTAGTTTATTTTTAGTTCAGAGCATTTTAGCTTGGATTCATGCTCCTTCTTTGGCGTCATCATTATGGCATCATACGTGTTCCATCAATGGGGGTGAGGGGATGTAGTGGATCCTATTTAGTTTTAATGGAAATCAGGAGTTCAGCCTAGCCGTCTTGCTAGCAGGCCTGTGCCCTCATCACCTAGTGACTGTTCACCTACTTAGCCTGATCTGTTTTAGCACATTCATTTGATTATTTCTTCCAAGATGGCTGCTATGTTTATAGTTAGGAAGATGTTTTGATTTCATGTTCACAGTGCCACTCTGTGAAGGCTTCACTATCAGTGTCAAAGACAATAAATATACGTAAGTATTCACATCATGTCCCTTTCTCACTTACGTGTGACATGGACATGATGTACTTTTGGAGGGAACTGTTTATGTAATTGCCACCTCACGCAGGCCTTCTTATCTATTGTTTGGGAACATACCTGCATCAGGGGTACTACAAAATCTGTATAAATACATCTCACACAGTCAAGGTTATCAGAGGGATTCCTACCAGATGCCATCATCGTTATCTATGCTACACGCCACCATGATGCAGACTCCGCCCTCGTGTCCCCACAGAGTCTGATCTATAGACTTCATTCCAAGGTAACAAGGTTTAGGGGGCTCATCTCATGGACATGGTACTGCCAGATTAGGTTTAACACACCTAGCTCTCTTTCGGTTAGAGTTTAGGTTCATCATCCTTGATCATTAGGGCCTATTTCACAACTCATGTTATTGCAAGATGGTGGGGGTCTTTACATTCACATCTCTCGTTTTTACAATTCCGTTCCTTGCATTGTTCATTATCATAATCCCAATCATTGCAGCTCACGCATTTTACAGTAGATTGCAGTCTTGCAAATAAAACCTATTGAAAACTTTACTGCATCTCCTTCATTGCCTATGTTTGACGGAGACTTATTGCTCATGTGAGAAAATGGTAATCTCCGTTTAACCACGCCTCCCCTGAGATGTTGCACTCGAGTCCATGCGTCAAGGCTACCAGAAATCACCTTTTACTGTCTGGGTTTTTGGTGAGGTACTGCTTGTGAGCCGGGAGGGATAGGCCGACAGTTGCAAAGTTGTTGTAGGATTGGCCTAGTCCCCTACAAATAAAAAATTATTGTCAACCCTAAACCAGTAGTCTTGCCTAGAGCAAGAGTCCAACTATGACAGCCCTTTGATCTACTTGCTGTCTCCCCTCTGCTTCGTCCACTTCCCTTCATGTAACCTCCTTACTACCACTAGGGACATTTGGAAGAGTAGGGAGGGAATCAGTCATGAGGAACCCCTTTGGGCAGCTATGCTACAAGCTTGGGTAAAGTGATATCTTGGATTCTATCCCAACTAAAAGGGCCATTATCAGTGTTAACAACTCCTTTAACAGATTTTCAAACTTCATAAGTAAAGTGTCAACAGCTGCTTTGACATCAGCAGCTTCAACAACCTCCAATGCACCCGATGGCCCATTGCCATTAGAGATCCCCTTCTTGCCCGCCCTCTCTTTTTTTTGATCAGTGGTACAGAGAGGGCAGATATATTCGTGTGGGTATGATCCTCGGTGGGTGCTAACCCAGATGCAACTGGGTCAGCCCTACCAGATGGCTATCAACTGTTACAATTGTTGAATCATTTCTTGGGATCAGGTTTACCCTAGCCATTTTGGGTGAAAATATTTTTTCTGTCAATTCTATTTCTTTTGTGATGACTCCCACTGACCGCACCAGGAAAGAGTCAATGTTAATAATGGTATCAGCTCAAGGGTCATGCGCCCCGCATTGCGTTTCCCCATTCTACTTTTGGCAAATTATGGACCAAAGCAAAATTAGCTTTGCTGGTCATAAAGAGTAGCCCAACCTGGCCTCCTACACCCACCAAAGGGCACTGCAAAGGGAGAGGCAGCGCTGTAAGCATAATCGTAAAGGACTTCCCTTGTATGCAGATACAGATATTTCAGTAAGGTCCGGTTAGCCCTGAGACAATGAGTCCCACCAGGGTAAGATGCATACACAATGAGCACAAAGACGTCCCTGTAGGGTATCTGCTACTGCGGGACAAAGAGGGGTGGCTTGGCCTGGCCTCAATAGGCCATGGATAGGCGGGCCTGTCCTTGGCTCAGGCGCATCCCGCACTGTGGGAATGATGAGTGCTTTGTAGCGTAATTCCCCAGCACACAGGTGGCAGCAATCACAGGGTTCTCCTTAGCCCACGGCAGTCCTAGGACATGTTAGTCTCCAACAAATGGAGCGACTGATGATCTCATGCTGTAGGAGAGATGAGAGCACTTTGTAGCGTGATTCCCAAGCACACAGGTAGCAGCAATCACAGGCTCCTCTTTAGCCTGCAGCAGTCCTGGGACACGTAGTCCCCAACACATGGAGCGCTAGATGATCTTGGAGCCTTGGAGCCTTCCTCAGGAATTCTTTGATCCTCTTAAATACTAACCACTGAAACATGTTTTTTTGATACAATGTTAGGCCTTCATGTCTATACAGCACCATTCTCAGTGAGCGATTTCCAGTCACTGGAGTTGGCACGCATTGATTTCTTGTGGCTGTTTTAATTCTAGGGTGATGTGCACTCTTGTTGAATTATTCTACCTCATCTGCCGCCTCACGCTGTCCATCTCTAAGTGCCCACAAGCCAACCTACTGAAACGATGTCTCCTGTTCTGTAAATGAGGATACTGCATGCCTGTGACCTTCCTGGTTATGACGCTAGATGCACTGATCCACAGAAGAGTGTTCATCATAAAGAGGTTGACGGGAGGGATTAATTCAAAGAGAGTCTAGATCACCTAATATCCTATGAAAAACCTATGATCCATTTAGTCTGCTAGAAAAAGAGGCCTATTCATGTGAGTCTTTTTTTGGAAAGACAGAGTTATCTGGTGGGAAAGCATGAGAGAACAGGATGAGGAGTAGATAGTAAAGTTAACTGTTGGAGTGAAATATGTTTGAGAGCTTTGTGGTTGGTGTATAGGCTGCCTCAAAGCCCTTCAGTAGACATCCTAGGTATGAAGAAGAGTCAAGAGAGCGTAGGAGCGAGAGAGAACTGAGAAAGATTAATATACTTGTGAGGGATTAAATAAAGGGCTTACAGTGGGGGAGGCTGCAGAAGTGGAACATCCTTTAGTGTTGTACCTTCCTTCTATGAAATATTAGTATTCCACGCTCTACTGTTTCTTCAGGTTTCAATAACATGGAAAGTCAGCTAGTAAATATTCTGGTGGCTAGTTAGTGCTCACAATATAAAGAGTATATATCTTAGCTCTGCTGTGACATTGTCTTAAATAAAGTGGCTGAAAATAAATTTGAACAGAAAAACCGAAGTACCAATAAGGAGGCAAAAACCATAATTTGCAGACTTAACTATAGGACTCATAATGACTTACTTTTTAGTCTGTGTTTGTCCTGGGGAGATATGCTGTATGCAGCGGAAAGGCCTCAGACAAGCCATATGCAAAAGCCTTTGGTGGTTATTATAACAATGGCGGTAAAACCCGCCTACCGCTGCGGTGACAGCCGCCAACATACTGTCACCGTGGCTACCATCCGTCCGCCATATTATGATCACTGCCAGACTTCCGCCACAAGAAGGGTGGTAATCCGGCAGTGATCACACTGGTGGACGGTGGTAAGCTGGTGCTACCACCAGCACCGCCATATCAGTTGAACGCTGCCAGCCGTATCATGACCTGTGATACGGCCTGGCAGTGTTCTGCTGGCTGGACGCTGCTGGCAGTAGCAGTGCCCCTTCCCGTTCCCTGCGGGAAGACCTCCTCGACAAAGGTAAGTCAGGCTTCCAACAGGTGAGGGGGCGGGAGGGTGTTGTGAGTGTGTGTCTGAGTGTGTGCATGAATGTTTGAGTCTGTGTGTGTGAATGCGTCTGTGTGTGTTGTGTTGCTTGCGAGGGTGTATGTGTGTGAGTGAATGTGTGTAAGAATGGTGAAGTGAGTGCGTGTCTGCATGTCCTTGTGATTGTGTGTAAGAATGTGTGCAAGCATGTCTGGAAGTATGCCTGTATGAATGCATGTATGCCAGTGTGAGTGATTGGTTGTATGCGTGGTGCGTGTCTGCGGGTGTGTGCGTGTATGAGGAGTGGGGGGGAGGAGTGTGAGGATCAGAGGGGGTGAGGGGAGTTTGGATGAAGGGTGAGTGGGGGGTGTCAGGTGTGTGTTGGGGGGGTAGGTGAGCCACCTACCAGTGACAGGAAAGGAATTTCCAGTCACCGGTAGGGCCTACCACCATGGTTTTCATGGCATTGCTAACGCCACGAAAACCATGGTGGTAGGCAGGCTCATAATGCCGCCGCCGGTACTATGCCGGCCGCCGGGCTGGAGATTGACATTTCCGGCCCGGCGGCTAATACTGCCATGGCAGTATGAGGTTTTAACTTTTTTTATTTTAACCAGCAGGTGGTATTGACATTGCATAAATTCATCCAACTTTACAACAGAGCTTTAGAGCATGATGTCCATGAATAAATTCTGACCTACTCCCTTGTCTGCCCCCTACCTAATCTACTGACAAATATTCATTTTTGCCCATATCCCTTGATATCTTTGCATTGCTCCTACCCGTTGGGCATACAGCTTTTCTTTAACCCTACTAGACTCCATTTTCGCTTCCCATAGTGCGTAGGTCAGAAGAAATTGAAAATTCCACGCCGGAAGAATAAGTGATAAGGTTATTATAGTACCCACAAATATCATTTGCCCGGATGAAGTGGGAAGATCTGTGATTTGCGTAATGCCCCAAAGTGCCATCACTGGGCTAGGGGCTATTTCATAGGCAATCCAAGAGCTCAACCACTGGAAGATCTGCTCCCAGTAATTTGCCAGAAATGGACATGAAAAGCACATATGTAGCCAATCCCCATGAAATGTTTGACAGCGTGGACAGAGATCTGATGTCTCTGGGTGCATCTCTCTTAATCTTAACCTAGCGGGAGTATAATAATGCAATCGTTTACGTTTAGAGAAAAAAGCGATCCTTTTAAAATGTTCACCTCTAAGTGCTTTATATGACACCTTGTTATGCTTTCTCCAGTGCTGTACCTCTATCTTACATCCTGTCATATTTGCTATTCGGATCAAATGTTCGGAAGTTGCCATAATTGACCCTGCGTCCTGAAGTAGTTTATACCATTTGCCGATACGTATTTGATTGTCGGAAAAAGCCTGAGCAATGGCTTCATTAATGCTATTCGGTGGTTGTCTCGTTGCATGTGGAGCATGCTGCATTTGGCAATATGAAAATTTTAAGTGTTCTGGAATATCGCTTGCACTCATTAACACTGCGCCCATGTTTTGAAGTGGTCCGCTAGGTAGAAATCCGCTAAAGTCTTAAAGCCAAACCCTTCCCATTGCTGAATGTTACTCAAACTTATTTCTACGCCTAACATCCAGACGTCCCTTACTCAAAGCGCCAAATAAGTCTTATCAATTTGGTACTTAGCCTGTGTCTGTAATATGACGAACTGAATCATACTTGGTAATTTATATCTAGGCCTTTTTGGTAGGCGAGGGAATTATAGGAAGTGTATAAGATAAATGTTGGTTTCTGCCATCATCTGATTAAGATAGAAATTGAGTTGTTTTTTTTGTGCTGCTCTTGACGCCCAATCCAATAGAACTGCTTCATAATAAGTTGTAATATTGGGAAGAGCTAGTCCCCCATCTTCCACTGCCAAGGTTTACTTAGCCAGCCGAAGGCAAGGTTTCTTATGATTCAATATGAATTGTGTGATTAATGCATCCAACTTCTCAAAAAACCTTTTAGGTACTCTCAGAATTACACTTAAAAACACAAAAAGTAGTAGGGGCAGTATCATCATTTTAACTAGCGCAGTCCTTCCTATAATGGTCATCGTAGTTTCCTGCCACTTAAGAAGTAGTACTTGAATCTTTTTGAGAACATTCATGTGATTCAACTGGAACAGATCAGCCGAGCTCCAGGACACGTAGATACCTAAATATCTAATGGGGTGAGACGAAGGAGATACGACCCGGATATCTTTCGGAAGGATCGATGTCTCAGCGTTATAGAACAAGGCCTCTGATTTAGATTGGTTGATTTTATACCCCGAAAATAGCACTTGCCATTGAACTGAATCGAATGCCTTTTTGGCGTCAAGCATTATGATTGCCGCTGGATGGGAACTATGTATTGTATTGTAATCGTATTTATATAGCACTTACTACCCCTGACGAGGCGTCGATGCGCTGTTCGATGAGTAGCACGCTACTCTGGAACCCAACAAGAATTAGTGATGGATTAGTATCGGGAAATAATGAGTACAGTTTTAGTATTATTATGAGTTAATTTGAGCCGTGGATATGAGAGTTTGTTAGTTAGATTGACTGGAGTAATGGAGGGGTGGAGGAGGAAAGAAATCCAGAAGTGTTAATTGGGAGTATGTTCTTCATTTACTCAACCCAAAGGCTTGGGATGAGTAAAGGGGGGTGGAGGAGGAGGGAAGAGTATGTGGAAGGGTTAGGGAGAGCATAGTAGCAGGGCGAGATAAATGCGGGAGAATTTAGTACGGTTGTGTGGGAGGTCACAGTAGTAAAGTGAGGTTTGGTGAGTTAGATGTGGAAGCAGAGGGAAGAGCTTAGGCAGAGTTATTTAGGAGATGAAAGTAGTAGAAGGGATTTGGGATGAGTCAGAGTGAGAATGGAGGATAGTTTGATAGAGACATGACATATGGGGCCAGATGTACGAAAAAACCAAATTGCGATTTGCAATTTGCGAGTCTCTGCGACTCGCAAATTGCAAGTCGCAATTTGGGATGCAGAAAGGTGTCTCAGACACCTTCTGCAAGTCGCTATGGGGTCGCAAAGACCCACCTCATTAATATTAATGAGGTGGGTCGCAAATTGCGGCCCCATAGCGACTATGGGCACTCGCTAACATGGAGGCCTGCTGACGTCAGCAGGCCTCCATGTTAGCGACCTGCTGCTCAATAAAGCAGGTTTTTTTTTTTTTTAAATGTAGCCCGTTTTCCCTAAGGGAAAACGAGCTGCATTTTAAAAAAATCCAAAACCTTTTGTTTCGGTTTTTTCAGGGCAGGGAGTGGCCCCTTGGACCACTCCCTGCCCTGAAAACTATTTTTGGGTGCAATCACAAACTGGAAGGGGTCCCATGGGGA
Source organism: Pleurodeles waltl (assembly GCF_031143425.1). Classification (NCBI taxonomy): domain Eukaryota; kingdom Metazoa; phylum Chordata; class Amphibia; order Caudata; family Salamandridae; genus Pleurodeles; species Pleurodeles waltl. The sequence goes on along the minus strand of NC_090450.1, from coordinate 223,340,073 downwards.
CCCCTTCCAATTTGCGATTGTGTTACCATCCACTTGAAGTGGATGGTAACTGCGATGCCATTTGCGACCGCATATGCGGTCGCAAATGGTATTGCATACCATTGCGAGTCGCAAATAGGAAGGGAACACCCCTTCCTATTTGCGAGTCGCACATGCATATTGCGAGTCGGTAACGACTCGCAATATGCATTTGTGCATTGCAAACCCACGTTTGCGAGTCGCAAACGGCGATTTTCGCCGTTTGCGACTCGCAAAAGGGTTGCTACATCTGACCCATGATGATGAGTAGATAAGTGTGATAAGATGAGAGCAGGAATTCATAGATATCTAGTATATAACAACCCACCCAGGAGCCATGCAATGAACCACGAACATGCTAAGCACAGAAACAACATATACACATACATACATATATATATGTATATATATACACATACACACACACACACACATGAATACACACACATATGCACATACAATACATAATTAGAACCATCGGTAAAAATTACCTAGTCAAACAGGTTTAAAGAGTGTGTGTGTATTTTATTGTTATGACATAGTAGCGATACATATTTTCTAAAGAAACTATAAATAAATAGAAATATACACATAATCTGAAAAAATATTTATCAACATAGGCATATGCAGTTCATAGTTGTTTGACTGTGGTGGTTATGAAGGAAATAGCCAACTCTTGAGTAGTTTTCTGAAGACAAGAAAGTTATCTGTGGCTCTTATAATTGGGGGTAATGAATTCCATAGTTTGGCTGCTTGGACGGAGAAGGATGTACCACCTATAGTCTTTTTCTTGTATGGTGGTGTTCTAAGGCGGGGTGCCAATCTTGAGCGGAGGTTTCTTTGTTGGATGTATTTGGTAATTTTCGTCCCGTTCCATGTATAGCTTTCTGGGTGATACAAAGCAGCTTGAAAGTGCATCTTCTGGCAACGGGTAACCAGTGTAGTGCTCTCAAGGCAGGGGAGATGCGGGTTTGCCGCTTTACATGTAATAGTAGCCTGGCTGCGGAGTTCTGGATACGTTGTAGTGATAAATAGTCTATTGCCTGTACCAAAAAGTTAGTATTAGTGGACAATAGCCTACCTGGTATGAATCCACACTGGTCCTCATGTACCAATGCTTGCGCCAGCTGAGCTGTGTGGACTGCCAAAACTTTGGTAAATAATTTATAGTCCTGGTTTAACAGGCTGATTGGACGATATGAGCCAGGCTATGCGGGCGGCTTGTCTTTTTTGATAAAGCTAACCACTATTGCTCTCGAAAATTCGGCAGCAATTTACTCTCCTCCTGGTATTGGATTGAGTAAGTCTACTAATATTTCGACAATTTGCTCTTCTAGAATGTTATACATTTCTTTCGGGAGGCCGTCTTTGCCTGGAGCTTTACCATTGGGAGCGCACCTTATTATTTTAATAACTTCTTGAATTGTAATTGGTGATATTAATATACTCTGTGTTGCTGGGTCTAATCTTGGTAAAGTTACTGTATCCAAGTATTGTGTAATTTGTGAGTTATCTACTTGTGTCTTTTCTATATTTAATTTGCGATAGTGTGAAAGAAATACTCTTTCGATCTCTTTGGGGTGGGTGACCATTCTGGCCTGCTGTTCATCAAAAATAGCTTTCATCAAGTTACTATTAGATTGCTTCTTAATTGACCAGGCAAGGAATCTACCTGCCTGCTCGCTTTCTTCATATTGTTGTTGAAAACTAGTGTGTCTATTTAGAATCTCCCTTGACAGAAAAAAAATCCCTTAATTTGGCCTGAACCCTTGCCAACCTTAATGCTGTCTCTGGGTTGGAGAATAATTGATTCCTTTTTAATGCCTGTTCTAGCTCATTTTGCAGTATTCTACTTCTTTCGCAGGCAGTTTTACCTAGGTATGCCTTGAAGGAGATTGCCTCCACCCGTATGAAGGCTTTAGTGGCCCCCCAAATATAAAAAAGAGGGGCGGACCCTTTATTTGTTGCTAAAAATTTCGTAACTGATACTTTAAGGTTAGCTGCCCAGTCTTCGTCTGCCAGAAGTGATCTATCTAGATGCCATTGCAAGCGATGCTGCTGGTTACCAGGGTCCTTAAAATCATTAAGCTCGACCCAGGGAACAGAATGATCCGAAAAAGAGTTTGCGAGTATACCTGTTTGCTGTCATTCTAATGCGAATGAAACTAGAATATAATCAATTCTTGATGCCGTATTGAACCTTTTGGAATAACATGTAAATTCTTCAGCATAGCGGTGGTTGGCTCGCCATACATCTACTGAAGCTAGATCTAGCATCAGTTTTGCTTGCAACTGAGAGGTTTTCGGTTTATTCTGCGCTTTATTCTTCTGTGATGTGTCCCACAAAGTGTTTGGTATAGTATTAAAGTCCCCTCCTATTATAAAATAGCCTTGGAGAAGAGAAAGGTGTGTATACAGTGTCTGCATTGGCTTGATATCATCTTCTATCGGGCCATAGTAGCTTACAAAGTGAACCTCTTTGCCTGCCAATATGGCTGTGACTATTATCCATCTCGCCTGAGGGTCACGTACAACATTATTTATTTTCCCTACAAATTTTCTAGAGAACAAAACTGCCAACCCCGTACTGCAGCATCTGCTGATGCATAAAAGGAATGAGTAATACATGCCAGAAGTCTAGGTACCTGAGCGTTTGCCTCTAGATGCGTTTCTTCTAAAATGACCACTTGTGCCTGTGCTGATTCCAGCCAATTAAGTACAGCTCGAAATTTCGCATTGTTGTTGCCCCCATTTACCTTAGATCCCATCTTTTCTCAGTGTACCAGCCCTCACTGCCATGCCCCATTGTACTAGTACTACTAATTTGACTAGACTTTTGTCTTGTGTTTGCTCTTCACATAAATATTGAAGTTGGTTGATCACCACCTGGATTTTTTGTTCTGACTCCGCTAAACCTTGTCCTCGGAAAGCAGATATAACTCTTTCTTTTCCACCTTGCTTTTCTTTTTGATCTAACTCCACCCTGTGCTCCATCCCCTGACCCCGTATCCCGCCTCAAACCTCCCCCATCGTTCCCCTGCCCTGTCCTGACTCCCCCTCCTTCCCAAACCCCCCGACCCTGGTGGGTCCTACCCGTCATGAAAACACTGGACAATGATCCACCCCCGCCCCTTCACCCAATTTTGGGGTGCAGTATCATGGCACCTTGGAGAACTAATACTAAAAGAGCAGGGTGACGGCACTTCTTCGAACAGTAGTCAATCACCTCGCCATCGCCTATTGACTTCTACTGGGTAATATTCCCAACGCCCAGCAAAGATTTTTCTCCATTACAGTACCACTTGCACAAAAGACAATCGTATAGAATGTCATGTGGTTAATGTAAATTCATGCCTCCTTCCCTAGTTCCCATCCTCTTAAGTCATACCCCCTCCTTGCTTTTTTAAAGAGTTCCAAGAAGTTAGTTGCCTCCTGGACATTCTGAAAAACTTTCACCTGGCCTTTATGTAGAACTTTAAGTTTAGCCAGTTGCACAAACCCGGCCGGCACCACAAGACTTTTGAAACTATCAGTCCAACAAATTCAAGGCACCGATGTGCAGCTGCCACTGACATGTCTGGAAAAATACAATACGTAAACTGGTCATCTATCTTAAACTCCCTCACTTTCCTAGCTTGTGAGAGAATTTGCTCCTTGATTCGAAAATCTCCAAAGTTGACCAGAATGGTGCGTGGGTATTTGGAATTTACTGGACGGGTGAAGGGTACCGTGTGGGCCCGCATGATGGTGAGATCCCCTCCCATTTTCTCCCTCTCCGGGAAAACAGTTTTATAGATGAGTTCAGAGACAATATTAGCCACTGATGATGCTGCTTCCATCCCTTCTGGGACCCCTACGAATCTGAGATTGGAAAACCGGGACCTGTTCTCTGCTTTGTCCAGTTTTAACTGAAGATCTTCCAGTTCGGATTGAATCCGAGACGTTGTTGATTCTCTTCGAATCCCTGCATCCTCCAAGTCTGAGACCATCTGTTCCACCTGTAAGACTCGAGAGGAGAGAAGAGTTAGATGAGTGTTCAGTTTCGTTAGCTGGTCTTTTGTCTCTCTACGAGCCTCTTTCTGGGAGAGTTTTATAGCACGAAGTTCCACCAAAATCTGTCCCATTAACTCCTCCATCGTTGAAGAACCCTTAGTCCCACTTACCATATAGGCTGGAGATAGGGTGTTAGGAGAGGAGCCAAGGGGTTGCAATTCAGTATTTATATTGAAATTGACTCCCAATACTGTGGAGGCTTCTGCGCTTAGTTCTTCTGGCCCAGAATTTAGAGCCACGACAGAGGGTTCGCCAATGTTTGATTTGGTTCCTCCGCTTGGGAGAGTTCTCCTCTCCACCACTCCTTCTTTTGCCCCCCTCATACTTGATGACACCTTCCAAATTGCTATTGGGGGTTTCTCAAATTGTTCTGCATTCAGTTGGGGAGGAGTTGAAAGACGGTTTGGAGAAAGATTGCCTGATGTCGCCGAATGAAGTGATGCAGAAGAAGACTCAGTGACTGCACCTATCGGAAGGGTAGAGGAGGATTGAGAGTGTGATTGAAGAAATGGCTCCTTGGAACAGACGGTTCCACAAACTCTCCAATACTGAGCTCTGGCATGGGAGTGGGACCTAAAGAGGAAGGTGAAAGATTCAAAGCCTGGGAAGATTCCCTTACAGGGCCTGACGGGTCTTGTTAGCTGGAGCTTTGCCTGAGCCTTCCTGAAGCTGGGGTCAGGGTCTTAGATTTAGGTCCTTTCTGGAATTTGCCCATTGTCCGAGATTTAGACCCTGTATCTTGCGCCATGCGTTTCATTGTAGGGACGACCAAGGCAGCGAAGACAAATTTGGTAGTGCAGAACCGGGTCCAGGAGGAGAGGGTGGACGGAGGTCAGAGGAAGAGCATGAATCAGAGGGGGAGAAGGACACAGGAGGGCCACAACTGCATCCACTTAATATAAGCCACTGCCTCTGTGGTAGATTATAGATGTAGTTGGCTAGAAGTCACTGGTGAACCCTTACAAATCCCCCCCGTTACTGGGGATTTTTCCTTTAATTTTTAAGCCTTAAATCAATGGAGAACCAAAGTTAATAAACTGCTTTCAACGTGCCTCCCATATAAAATGAGACTCCACTCCATCTCAAACTCCAACCCCCCTGCTGCACAGCATGTGTTGACACAGTTTTTTTTTTAGAGCTACCGATACATCCCCTTAACACATAGCTGATCAACTGTAGATAGTACTTGCCGAAAACACCTCGTTTCGCTTCCTCACCGCCTCCTTAACGGCCATAGGGAGAGAGAAATTTGCTGCAGAAGAAGCCACGAGTTGATAGGAGGTATCGGCTCTGCTATGTCCCTTTTTTTTTTTTGCCTTTCTTTTGCCGGCATCTGCTGGGCTCGGCGCGCCAAGAGCCCAGAACAGCCTGCTCCTACAGACAGCTCCTGTATCGATCGGGGTGGAGGGGAGAATCTTTGCTCCAGCGCCGCTCCAAGCTGCTCGTCGGGCACTCGAATCAGATGTTTTTTTTTTTTTTAAAGCTAACTGCCGGTGCTCGGCGCTATTCCCTCGAGCCTCCGAGCATTGTCCAGCAGCGCGGGGGGAGGGCAATGCCGCTATCTTTTTCTTTTCAGCGTGGCAAGGCTGATCTGGCAATGCGTCCTGCCGCCATTACACTTCTCCGTAGGTCCTTAGGCGCGGAGCATGTCGGGAGCTCCCGCACCTACCTTCAGTCCAACCCGCCATTCTCATAATGTGGCAGTATGTACCGCCAGCCTGTTGGCGGTACTACTGCCACATTTCCACTCACCGTCAGGGATATAATGACCCCCTGTGCGTCTTTTGTGTCTGAGTAGATTATCACCCCACTTCACCCGTTTCAATATAAACATCTCTTTTGAAGGTAATTTCCTTGGTGAGCCAGAGTCTTCTAGGAAATTAACATCTCTCTCATGTGTTTATCAGACAAAAAAATCTATGTTTATTTCATTTTCTAGACGTTGCACTATTCTCCTTGTTCTACACATTTTCCACTTTTACTATTACTAAACTTTCCTAATTTCCTTGTTATTATTCTCATTAGTGCCACTAATCATTAACGGGTGAGAAGGAGGTAAGATCCCAATTGGAAAAGTTTTTTTAGAATCAATATACCATATGTGCGATGAGATTTGTGTGCAGTCTCTCTGTCTTTGTCTGCCTGTTCTTCAATAAAGAACACTATTAAATTCTATATTTTATATTCGTGTTATTCTAAAGAATTTGGGGCCAGATGTAGGAAGCACTTTGCGAGTCGCAAACGGCAAAATTTGCCGTTTGCGACTCGCAAATGCGTGTTTCCTATGCAGAAATGCATTTTGCGAGTCGTTACCGACTCGCAAAATGCATTTCCGAATCGCAAATAGGAAGGGGCGTTCCCTTCCTATTTGCGATTCGCAATGGTATGCAATTCCATTTGTGACCGCTTATGCGGTCGCAAATGGAGTCGCAGTTACCATCCACTTGAGGTGGATGGTAACCCATTCGCAAACGGGAAGGGGTCCCCATGGGACCCCTTCCCCTTTGTGAATGGACCCCAAAATATTTTTTCAGGGCAGGGAGTGGTCCAAGGGACCACTCCCTGCCCTGAAAAAAACGAAACAAAAGGTTTCGGATTTTTTGAAATGCAGCTCGTTTTCCCTTAGGGAAAACGGGCTACATTTAAAAAAAAAAAATGAAACTGCTTTATTGAAAAGCAGGTCGCTAACATGGAGGCCTGCTGACTACAGCAGGCCTCCATGTTAGCGAGTGCCTATACTCGCTATGGGGCCGCAATATGCGACCCACCTCATGAATATTCATGAGGTGGGTCATTGCGACCCCATAGCGAGTTGCAGTCGGTGTCTGAGACACCGTACTGCATAGCAATTTGCGAGTTGCAAATTGCGAGTCGGAAGGACTCGCAATTTGCAACTCGCAAATTGCTTCCTTCCTACATCTGGCCCTTGGTGTTCTCTTTTTGCAAACCAAAGAATTTTTCCTGGTCCCTGCTTTATTATTTCCATTGTTCCTTCATGAAGAATGACAATGCTGGAAATAAAATTATCTAGTTTTAGGAGAGGGTAACCTTTAATTCACCTAATTTATTTTCGCCCTTAAGACCTGCTCTCTTATCAAGATACTTAGTTTCAGTTCAGGAAATATGCAGTTTAAATGTCATCCAAGTCCTTGTGATGGGGTCAGTGGGTTTGTACTGCAAACCCAAAACTTGATGTCAGAGACATTATCAATGTTTTCCTATTTCTAGGCATGCCGAGTAACTACGTTTTTCCCCAAGTCAGGCACATTGTCAGTTAGTGATTCGTCTGTATCCTTTAATTCACATATTTACCAGCACCAGGAAATAACAATAGCACTTATGTTTAAATGATTCCTCAATAAACATTTTGATTTTGTATGCAATTGTAAATGTTCCTCCTCTGTCTCTTTGGCATCAAGGTTACCAACATTTCAAATCACAGACATTTGTCCCCAGCCAACACAATTTATGCAGCAAAGAATCCATATTTGATCTGTTAGAAAAACATTGGTGACATTGTGATTTGTTAACAAACAGACGTTTAACATTGTCTAAAACAACAGCTGTGCAGTATGTAGAGTTTGGTCACCCACATCAAGGGGCCTTTAGTCTTACAGCACAAGTAAGTGAAAATGTCATGCAAAATCTTATGGTTTTCCACAAGTACCACAGGACGCAGGCCCCCTCCAAACATTCCGCACAGGTTGTGTGGCTGACGATGTGTAAACGGCTGTCGAGGTCGGAGTTCCCCTTTGCACTTTTAGAAAGGAACAAACAGGCAAAGAGTAAATGGTGACCGCATAGTGACCTGTCAGAAAAGGGAAAGTCGACCAGGGTTGGAAAGAAGACAGAGTGAAAAAAGAAGTCTACCTCTTTCCTGTGATTAAAAAAGCTTATTACTGTTAATCACTGTTGATGTGCCAGCCAACTGGCCATCATGCAGCACAATTAAATCCTGTCACTTTCCTACAGTGTTCAGTCTTATGTGCTGGCTGGAAAAGCCAAACATATTGCAGCACTTCTTTGGAGGATGAGGGAGCCAAAACCCTGCAAGTTGAAAGAGAGCGCATTAGCACTGCCAGTTGTATTGCATGTTGCCCCCCTCTCCAAAACTAGAACGGTGATGGGTGAGCACGAGAGGAACAAGAACTAATGGGTGGGGCTCCTGAAGGAAACGGTTATGGACAGGAATAGGAGACGCTCAATGAGGGCTTGCTCTACAGAAATAAAATGGTGCTGGAAAGGCCTAGAGTAGAGGATAAAAGAACAAGGGTATTAATTTACTGCAGGGGAAGAAGTGGGTCAATGTATTTATTTGTTTATAAGCTTTCAAAATGTAAGTACAAGGGCTTCAGAGTGCTTTACACAACAAAGCAAATCTTATACAGATAGCCAGAAATAGAAGGGAGTATGCAGAAAACATTGTAAGGAAGCACTCTGACAAATTGTAGGAAGGCAAGTCTCCAGACTTGAGAGTAAGGTATTGTGCGATAGGAGGGCACATAAGTGGGTATTGCAGGGCAAGCAATCTAGGACGTATCTGGATGACCAACACAAATAATTAAGCAGGACTGGGTGCATACACAGAAGGCAGAAGTTAGAGGGAGGAAAGTGCACAGATAAATAATTATGCTTTTACAAAATGGGGGCACTGATCCAGAGTCAATACCAAACCCCAGCTCCATTGAAGGAGAAGGTGCTGTTAATATAATAACAAATAAAAGCAACTTAGTATGCTATGGAGCATCAAATCGATCTAGATAGGGGTCACATTTGGGTAGAACTTATTGAAGACTAAACCTTTGACTTGTTTTTGGAAACTTGGTAGAGTGTTTAAGGTTCAAACTGAGTTCTAAATTCTGTAGATAGTTCCAGAGAAGAACTGACTCAAGCTCCATTTTTTCCTTAAGGCTTGGATATCAAATAGTAGGAGTCAATTATATGAATGTGTGGGGAACCACCACAGGGTTTCAGTTTCTTAGCAAGATAGCACAACTGATCGGAGTGGATGGTTTTGTGAACTAGCAGCCAACCTTAAGCATAGATCTTCCTTCAATAGGCAGCCAATTAAGAGGAGACAAGATAGCAGTGACCCGGTCAAAACAGGAATCCCCTGAAGCAGACCAGGCAAGCAGCAGCATTTAGTGATGCATTCATTGGAGCTAGGCCTGTCTTGGGGATTCCTGCTAGAACAGCATTGGAACTAGGCCTGTCTTTGGGATTCCTGCTAGAACAGCATTCCATAGTCCATAGTCCATTTCCATAGTCCAGCCTAGCTAGGACAAAGGCCTGAATCACTACTTTTTAGTCTTGGGGTGTTAAGGAGATCTTTAACTCCTGGATAAGTATAAGATGATAATTTGCATCTTTAGTGGCTGTGCTAGTATGGTTAAGGAAATTAAGGGCCAGACGTACCAAAGGATTTTACCCATTCTGTGTCTATGGGAAAAAGCTTTCGTACATATGGCCCTAAGTCTTTTCTAGGGTGAAACCAAGATATTTGACACTTATGAAGATGCTAGCAGAGCATCCAGGGGTGTTGGTAGAACATAACCATTCTTGGACTGGTGTGGAGGAAAATGTCATTGAGAAGAGAAACAGCTCTTTCTTAGGGGTGTCAGGTTTGAAATGGTGCAAGGTCATCCAGGATTGAAATTTGTCCAGAGTAAATATCAGTGGGGTGGGGTGAGGTGGGGAGACCTCTGAGTAGCACTGAGTGTCATCTGCCATTTGGTGATAAGAAGTATCCGAGTCCTTTATGAGGTCACCCAAAGGTTCCAGGAAGAGGATGAACAGGGCAGGGGGTAAAACAGAACCCCGAAGGACACCTTGGAAGAGTGCCAAAGGGTCAGACCCACAACGTTCCACTTTAATCGATTGTGAGCTGTTCTCTAGATAGGACTTAAACCACTCAAGGACTTTTCTGTCGAAGCCCATTAAGTCTTTGGGTGTACAGACGAGGATGTCATAGTCGACCATATAAATAGTCACTGCAAGGTCAAGAAGGATAAACAGGCAAGAGTATTCATTGTCCATAATTCTGAAATCATCATCAGTAATTTGCAAAAAGATAATCTCCGTATTTTGACCATCTCCAAAGCCAAATTGGAACTCAGTACACATTGTTGGGTTTTACAGGTTGCTTTAGTTGGATGGCAAGTTTGTGGACAGAGAGAAGCCAAATCACTTGGAGAGCTACCAACAGTCCCTGGCCCAAACAAAGAATAAATGCTCAGATGGAGATAAAGGCAAAGATAGGAACAACACAGATCTGGGACACAAAGACAAAAAAGAAGAACAGGGGACGGGGAAGAAAAGTCAATAGTCTTTTGATCCTTACTCATAAAGAGCAGAGAAAGTAAAAAAATCTAGCAATGGTGCTTGATGCTGACATTTCTTTTTCTTTACATATGAGCGCTACTTTTTTACGTTATTTTCTCCAGCTTAAAGAATTAAAAGTCTATCCTCTGTCTCCTCATGAAAAAATGAACTTTGGTAGTAGATAGGAACAGAAACGAATTCTCTCCTCAATTGCACTAACACCCTTTACTATTGATTACACAACAGAGCCTAACAGAGCCTCCAATGAGTACTGAATGCAGCAAACATGGGTACTGTAGGGCATCATACGAGGGGCCACTTTTTAGTTGTCCTGAGTTCTTTTCTTTGGCTTTCAGTTGTGGACGTCTTCCATGATAAAGATAGCTTGCTTAACATACAAATTCTTGAACCATCTAGTACCAGGTTACCTGTCCCCATTGTAATTCTTTACCTGATAGTACAGCAAGGCTATGTCATTTTGATTGTGTCCAAAATCAATTTAAGCACAGCAGGTAGTAGTTCCCTTACTGTGGAGGCTTGCTTCCTCTTGATGTTAGACTTTCATCATCACTAACCATCTTTAAGAAAAGCTTAAATATTTTTTGTCTAGCTGGGCAGTATTTTAGACCAGTGCCAAAAGTGACCCACCTTGGCAGTGAGTACTGAATAAATAAAGTTAGTCTGAGGAACATCACCTCTCAAGCAGGTTCAAGGGAAAACACAGGAGGCCGCAAGGATGGAGGCTAGAAAGGAATGATAAGAGATTGCCTATTTCCAAATTTCAAGATAGTGAAGGAGTGACACTGTTTTATGTGAAGAGAGAAATACCCAGAGTATTGACAGGAGCATCTGTCTACATGGGAAACCTATAAGGTGCCTTATGGAGCAGATGATCTAATTGTGGTAGGAAGGGGAGAAAGGGCTCAGGCACCATGTCTTCCAAGTCGGGGTACGAAAGTCCCATCATTAACTGAGGACCAGTTTGAGGCAAGACACTCCTAAAGTTGGAAGAACGGGCAAGTATAAAGCCAAGCATCATGTTTATATATACAAAGTATAGGGCAGAACCAAAGATGTTTGCCAAAGGTGTTTGCTTGGGGTATATTTGCAAATGGGAACAGAGGATTAATTCCCACCACACATGATGAAGTAATATGTAACAAAGATTAAGAGTTCCCAACATTTTCGTGGTAGGATCAGTATATTACATTATCTGCATTTGAATTAATTGAATTATGAAGATAGAGAATAATATTAATGCAGTTAAGTATCACCTTTGGTTTAGAGGCAAACAAATGATTATGTGCAAATTGAAATTAGTGTGCAGGTCGAAAAAAAAATAGCCCTCATTTTAACCCTGGCGGTCTGTTGACCGCCGGGGTTAATGTGGCGGTATCACCGCCAACAGGCTGGCAGTGTTTACCGCCACATTATGAGTGTGGTGGGTTGGCCTCAGCCAACTAGACACCTCGCCATCCATACCGCCATGGCAGTATGAACTGCCGGGCCGGAGATGTGCATTTCCGACTCGGCAGTCCACACATGACCACCAGCGTTTTAATGAGCCGGTCTACTGCCATGGTTTTCGCAGAGTTACCACTGCCATGAAAACCATGGTGGTAGGGCTACAGGTGACAGGGAATCCCCCACCCTCCCCAGCAATCACCTAACCCCCACACCCTGCGCACCCCCTAGAATCACACCGTCCCCCACTCTGCGAGAATCACACCACTCCCGAACCCCCTCCCCGCAATCATGCACACACACACGCACGACGCGTGCACCCATGCACCACCACATCCATACACGCATTCACTCACACTAATTCATACACGCATTCACTCACAAATGCTCACATGCTTACACACTGACATGCAGACACTCACTGTAAAATTCATACACACATTCACTCACATGCATACAACAACGCATACACCACAACACTCACAAATGCATACACACACGCACACATTCATACACACATGCAGACACCACACACTCACGCACAACACCGCCCACCCTCCACTCCCCTCCCCTGACAGACGCCCGACTTACCTTGTCCGGCGAGGAGGTCATCCGGTAGGTAATGGTAAGTGGCGCTGCTACCGCCAGCAGCGCCTAGCCAACAGGACACCACCAGGCAGTCTTTTTGGTCAAAATACAGCTGGCAGCGTCGTACTGGAGGAGCGGTGAAGGTGGTAGCACCGCCCAGGCGCCTCGACTGCCAGCATGGCTACTGCTGGATTTCTGCACTTATTGTGGCGGAAATCCTGCAGTAGCCATATCATGGCGGGCAGAATACCGCCAGCACTGGCAGTCTTCTGGCGCCATTTGCATCGGCATAATGAGGGTCAATGTATTATTTTTTAACATAGAAATAAGGAAATGTCTTTTCAGAAAAATTATGAATGTTGACGAGTTCTTTTACTGTTTACAGGTTTTCCCCCCGAGGAAACACTCTCAATCATGAAATGCTTTGGGAATTAAATACGGGAATAATGCATAAATGGAATAATTGAAGGATTCTATTTATGCAGAGAAATGGCTTCAAAGAAGTCAAATGGTCTTTCTAAGAAATGAGTATTCATATAAATAAAACTGTTTGGGAAAACAATCACAATGAAGCAATGCAAATTTTGATCAAAAAAGGAATTGTCAAATAACAATGCCGGGTTGTCAAATAACTATGCAGGGTAAGCGCAACAAAGTTTGCTGCAAAAGGACACACACACTTGGCAAGGAGTAAACGCCCTAACTCTAACTGTTTGGACCAAAGCTGAGGGAGCTGTATAAGAGCTAATTTCACTGTTTAGAAACTGACAAAGACAGTCTGCTCAAAGAGATTCCCTAAAGAAGATAAAGAAAGAATTGGGCTAATTTTTAGGGCGAGCATAATCGTTCAACTTTGTGTATACTTTTAGTACACTTCTTATGGCTTAAAGCAATTTCATTTGTTGGTTGCAGTGTCCTGTAAAACATTTTGATGATTAATGTTCAGTTCTGCCTTTTTCTCCCTCCTTTTTCTGTTTCAAAGCAGTGACCATTTCCTGTATTATTCCACTTTGGTTTCTTTGGCCCTGATTCTGACCTTGGCGAACGGCGGAGGCCGTCCGTCAAGGTACCGCCACCAAATTCCTCTGGGCCGGCGGGCGCTCTCCAAAAGAGCGCCCGCCGGCCCAGAGGAAATGCCCCTGCAACGAGGACGCCGGCTCAGAATTGAGCCGGCGTAGTTGCAGGGGTGCGACGGGTGCAGTTGCACCCGTCGCGTATTTCAGTGTCTGCAAAGCAGACACTGAAATACTTTGCGGGGCCCTCTTACGGGGGCCCCTGCAGTGCCCATGCCATTGGCATGGGCACTACAGGGGCCCCCAGGGGCCCCGCGGCACCCCCTACCGCCATCCTGTTCATGGCGGGTTTCCCGCCATGAACAGGATGGCGGTAGGGGGTGTCAGAATCCCCAGCCGCCATGGAGGATTCCCCCGAGCAGCGGAAAGTCGGCGGGAGACCGCCGACTTTCCGCTTCTGACCGCGGCTGAACCGCCGCGGTCAGAATGCTTGTGGGAGCGCCGCCAGCCTGTTGGCGGTGCTCCCGTGGTCGGTGGCCCTGGCGGCCACCGGCCGCCAGGGTCAGAATGACCCCCTTTATCTGTTGATGTGATTGACTATTTTTGTCATTTGTTTGGTGCGCCTCTTTCTTTGTGGGTGTTTAGGCTGGTAGCTGCCTGTGTTTTATTATAGCATTCCATTCCTCCCATCTCCTCCCATGTCAATGACATTTGTTTTGGCTTTGTTCCAGTGCTTTCCTTGTTTACCTCTGGCTCCTAAAATAAGCTTATTTTACAAAAGAAACACCCAGTCATTTAGCTTACTGCTAACAAAAGCCACAATATGCCCTATCTGGTAGAATGTAGCTAAACCTAGAAACAATGGTGTGAAACTTGCTTAGCCTCGCATAGCATCTCGAGCCTCTCTTTCCAAGCCCTGTCAGCACTCACGACATAGAACATAGGGCTTTGCTTAAGGGCAATAACTCTTCTCATACTGCTCTGCTCGTTGAAATGTAAGCCAAGAATGCTTGCAAGACTTTTCATTCTGTTAAAATAAAAAGAAAATACTTTTCGTACTTTTCCAGCCTTATTTTCCAATTTCTGTTCAAATTTCTGATGTCAGTAGCTGCCAGTGACCACCAAAACATGGCAGGAAAAGGCGAAATTATGAGACAGGGTTGACTAATTTATGTGACAAGAAAAGTCCAATTCTGAATTTACAATGCCAATACCTCTTACTCAAGAGAATGCAAGACCTATTGCATTGCAAATGCTTGTTGAAATGATCATTAGTTCAGCAGAAGCAGTGGCACTTAGGCAATGGCATGAGGGACCCTTGTCCCCAAATTGTGGCTGTGTTCGTGGCAAAGAGGTGGGTGGGAGTCATTTTCCTTGTTAGCAACATGACCAGGTCAGCCTTGCTGAGTAGGGAACAGGTCCCAAGCAACATAGGGGTGAGATGTGGGGCTTTTACCTCTTTTTGCACCCAAAGGGCAGACAGCCTGCTTTGCACCTGGGACAAAAGAGGGATGGCCCAGTGGAGAGAGGAGTAGGTCTTATTTGTGCTGCTGGTATAGTGTCACAGGTGTCCAGAGGAGTGATGGGCGAATGAACCGCAATTAATGCTGTTTTACTATCCTTTCTTGATAATATTAGGACCCAGTGCACCACTGCTGTGCTAGAGTTGCTTTAAGCCTGGGACCGATGGCCCGAGAGAGGGGACAATTGAAGCAGAGCAGATGTCTTAGCTTAGGCCTCAGAAGGATGGCAGAGGGGGATATGGGACAAGACTGAGGCCCATGTTTTCAACAAGAAATAAGGGAGACTGTCCGGTTTGCAAGGCAGTCATAGTGAAGCAGGTGCTGTGGTATTGGTGCCCGGGAGTTTTAGGGACCCACTGCATCACAGTTATGTTCTATCTCATAATACAAATGAGGCTTGGAGGCTCCTTGCTAACATTAAAACTGAGGACACTCTTGCTGCAAAGAGGCAGGAAACACAAAGGAGGTATATTTTTTCTGAAATGGGACATTGTATCTGTTTCAGATTGTTGTGATGGCCAGGCATGGTGGAGAATGGGTTTCAGAGGCAGAGGACAAAGCTTGCTACTCAGAGTCGCAGCCATCATTAGTGCAGCACATAAAGCTGCATTGGTTCCCAAGAGTATGAGGGGCTCACAACATACCAATTATGGGGAGTAGCAGACTATGAGCTGCAAAAAAGTTCCCCTAAAATAAGCCCTAGCCCTCTTCACTCTTCCCTGCCCATTCCGTTCTCCTAAGTACTGCCATAAAGTTTTGGATGGGCGCCCAGCTACGGAACATTTTGCTTAATGGGCTCACAGCAAAAAACGCTTCAAGACTTATGGAAAGCAGTGCTTAATTTGTAAATAAAAATGTGCCGGTGCCCAAAGCCCTGGTCTTAAACATGCGGCTTCTGCAATAAAATGCGGCGAGAACACGTAATACTGAGGCAGCGTAATCCTGAAGCCATCTCGGGGCTCTTCAATCCATATAGAGCCACTCCCTGCCTCCTCAGCTCACTCTAGCAGCTTTCTACTTTCGCCCTTTGTGATGCTTTTTCGTTTTTCCCTTCCTCCAGCTTTCCCATATGTGTCTTGTGCTCGCAGCAAATGCTTTAGAGAGATGAATAAGCCCCGGCCCTCAAAAATAAGTGCCGGTGCTCAGCACCGGAAACAACAAGCACAAATTAAGCACTGATAGAGAGGCCTAGGACTATGGATGACAGTGCTGTGTAAATGTCAATGAGCAGACGGATATGAACTATGTGCTCTTGAGTCACAATTGACATATATCACTTTGTACAGTATTTTAATCCCCACTGTGTTTTTCACTTCTCCCTAATATCCCCCTTTCTCATCCACTATCTAGTATACAGTGCACTCTTTGCTGAGCTGTACAAAACCAGTGTATTGATGGCAAACTCCGTTTAGTTGTGTCTAGTATTTTTCCTTTTCTGAATCGCATTACTCATCCATAATATGTGTACATACCAGTAGGGATTCAATCATCAATACCTCTGTAGACGTTATGTCAAATGTACATAAACTAGAATTGTTTTTTATATGGGGGGCACCGGAATTATGTTGTAACGGAGGTCAAGTTATGCGGCGGGGTTCAGTGAATGATGAGGAAAGAAAGTAAAGATTTCCTTTGTAATGCAGCACGTTGAATACGTTATTCTTCTATTTTACCACTTGAACACATAATTATCCATGCTGGGCAAATGTTTCACCTCATTAGTACCAGATTAACACCCGATTACAGGAATCAACAATTAAAAGGTGGCCAGTTCACCTTTGAAAGTCTTTTCCACAGGGCAGCATCACAGCAGGCATTTTCTAATTAACTCTTGGACTGTTGCAGCACAAATATGTTCGTTTAAAAAGCAAATTATGCATCAGACCGTGTATTAGGTATCAAGTGTAGCAAATCCACAGGGGATCGGAATTACAGGTTTTGAGATAATTGTCATACTATCACAGTTTTCCTATGGCAAATTTGGGCAGGTTTGACCATCCTAAATCTATTATTTGAAAAATTCAGGAAAAAAGGGAACACGTGAAGAATTGTGATACTTTATAAAGATTCTGCATGTTATGCTTCACTGTGAAGTTGATAACTTGGAAGAAGAGGCACACACACCCCATATGGTAAATACTTCAACCCTGAGGATTTAGGATTTGCCACATGTGGAAAATAGCCCACCCATAGCCCACCCTACTCCACCCATCACTTAATGAGGTCGTTTTCATGTTTAAAACTACATTGTTTATCATCTGAAGTTTGGTAGAGGTCATTCTCTAAAAACAAGCAAATGGGGCGGAGCGTCTGGGGTGGATTAGGCCCAGACCACCACGTGACCTGATAATAAACGAAGACGTGCCATCAGATTCAGGAAAGAAAACAGGAAGTTAAAGGAAGTTTAATTTTAAACAGTACAAATGAAACAAGACAAATCACGGGGATCGATGAATAGATCGGCTAACCCATCAAGAACACTTCATTCCCGTTTCACCACTGTACAAAAGAATCTGCATCTTGGTCTAATTGTGCAACGTCGACTAAAGACTGAAGAAGCTGTGCAGTCACGTGGGTCAATGTGTACTAATGTATGACAATGAACGGTCAGCTGTGCACCAACGCTTTCACCCGCAAGTGCACAAGCAGGGACCTGACAAGAATCTATGGGCCAGATGTATCAACTGATTTTGCACTCGCAAACTGCGAAATCGGCCGTTTGCGAGTGCAAAATCGGGGTCTGCAATGCATCAAATGCATTCGCAGACCAAAAAATGAAAATCGCAAAAATTGCGATTTTCTGCGTTGCGACCTGGATTTTGCGAATCGCAATTTGCGATTCGCAAAATCCAGGTCGCAAAGCAATTCTGCAAAAAATCGCAAATTGCGATTTTTCGCAGAATGGTATTTTGCACTTGCAAAATACCATGACCTGCAACCAGGTGGTAACCTGGTGCAAAATTTTAAAATGCAGTACAACTGCATTTTTAAATTAAATATGTAAAGCACACATGCCCTTTTGGCATGTGTGTAATTTACATGTGCAAAAAAAAAGAAATTGGGGTGCAGGAGAGGGGGCCTTAGGCCCCCAGCACCCTGGCCCTTTGCATTTCCCAAATTGCGATTTCTGTTTCAGAAATCGCAATTTAGGAAATGCAAAAAATTCACAGCTATGGGCCAACAGGCCCATAGCTGCGAATGGGTCCAGTATCGCAATTTGCGATTCGGTAATTGCATGTGCGATTTTTAAGAAATCGCAATTACCGAATCGCAATGGGCCAGATTCATACATCTGGCCCAAAGAGTTTTAAACTAGGTATGTTTAAGTGATAATTAAAAAGCCCAGTGAGTAAGTACATTGACTGCAGAAATGTAGATAATCCTAATGTCGTAAATAAAAAAACGGGAAATTTTACTTAGCTGTCATCCTTGCGAGACCGATAAACTCGAGCCACATATAGCCGCATTTCTATTGTCCTGGTAATCACAATTCAAGTATAAACAGAAGTCTGCTTGAGAACTAGAAATACAACACATGCGCAAAGGTTACAAGTTTGTTCTCTGTAATCTGCGCAAGGAATAACTGCAACACTACAAGTTTGTCAAGCGAAAAAAAAACACGTGGTATTACCACATATCTCCATTTTGAGTGACAGAAGTTGAAATTGCAAACTGATACTCTGCCAGGTATTAACTCCATTCCAGGTTATTGGCATTCCATCACGTGGTATTACTGCACAAAGTACTTTGGATACCAAAATGCTATCTCAAGTTAGGTACTAGAAATGCCTGTTATTTGCAACAAGATATAATTGGGTCTAGAAAGTGCTTTTTTTGGGAGCATGCTATTTGCTATTAGTGCTTTGCAGGTCTCTCCAAATGTAGCCAAATGTGATAAGACAATTTATAACTACATAAACCCAAGTGGGTGCCCCTCCCCATAAAATGTTTTTACTTTCTTTTCTATGTAGGTGTTGCACCTGACCCTTTTAGCAGGGTCACCCCAAACATTTTACCTTTACCCTCCACCTTTTGCTGAATTTACCTTTGTTTGCCTTAGTACTCTGTGCACTTTATCACTGCTAACCACTGTTAATGTGCTTACGCTCTATCATTAAAACACAGTAGAATTGGTTTATACCCAATTAGCATGTTTAATTTACTTGTAAGTCCCTAGTAAAGTGGCACTACATGTGCCCAGGGCATGTAAATTAAATACTAGTTAGCCTGCAGCACTGGTTGTGCCACCCCTTTAAGTAGCATTGTAATCACATCGCAGGCATGCTATTGCAGAGCCTGTGTTTGTAGTTTATACAGCCAGGTCGACCTGGCAAAGTAAACCTTCTGCCAGGACCAGATCTTCCTTTTTAAAACATATACGTCATCCCTAGGGTAGGGCCTGGACTGGCCAGAGGGCAGGGTGCAAAGTATTAAAAATGTAGGGCATGAACTGGCAGAGAAAAAAACGTGCATTTGTATTTCACTACTACAAGGCCTATCTCTCACATAGGATAACATTGGTGTTGTCTTATTACATTTTATAAGTGTAATTTCCAAATGGGAAGAGATAACTGGTTAATTTTTGGTGTCTCTCAGATCCTAATTCAAAATTCCAACAGATGGCGAAGTCAAATTTCTAATTACAATTCTGAAAATGCCCCTTTCAGGAAGTTGATATTTTATTTTCTTAGCCATTTGGTGCCTGCAGCGTATCTCTGGACAGTAGTTGACAGGTGGGCTTTGTCTATTCCTCCTAAACACCTGCATACTGTGGGCCCTTAGATGCGACTGGACGGGCCATCACTGGTAGGATGGGAGGGAGGGGAGGCAAGCTCTAAGTCAAGCCCTTGGAGATTTCTTCTCAAGATGGAAGGCACACAAAGTCCAGTCTTTGCCCTCTTACTCTGGCAGAAGCAGCAACTGCAGGATAGCTCCACAAAGCACAGTCACAGACAGGGCAGTTAAAATCAACTATACTAAAAGATGTATTTTTAAATTGTGAGCTCAGAGACCCCAAACTCCACATGTCCATTCGCTCCCAAGGAGAATCTACACTTTAATCAGATATAAAGGTAGCCCCCATGTTAACCTATGAGAGGGACAGGCCTTGCAACAGTGAAAAACGAATTTAGCAATATTTCACTGTCAGGACATATAAAACACATTACTATATGTCCTACCTCAACCATACACTGCACTCTGCCCCTGGGGCTACCTAGGGCGTAACTTAGGGGTGTCTGACATGTAAGAAAAAGGAAGGTTTAGGCCTGGCAAGTGGGTACATTTGCCAAGTCGATTTTACAGTTAAAACTGCACACACAGACCCTGCAATGGCAGGTCTGAGACATGATTGCAGAGCTACTTATGTGGGTGACACAACCAGTGCTGCAGGCCCACTAGTAGCATTTGATTTACAGGCCCTGGCACCTCTAGTGCACTTTACTAGGGACTTTACTAGTAAACCAAATATGCCAATCATGGATAAATCAATAACATACACATTTTGGAAAGGAGGACTTGCACTTTAGCACTGGTTAGCAGTGGTAAAGTGCCAGAGTAACAAAAACAGTGTCTTTCATTGGGCTTGTATTTGTTTTGCGGGATGATGGGCCTTACTCACCTTGAGAAAGGCTTGTTGTTTTCTGCTATAAATGATACTGGATGTTGCACAGTGAAGGCTGGCCACAGAGGCTGGCGTGCGGCCAACCTCAAAATAGCCCAACGCCATGCACAGCCTTTGGCCGTGTGCAGTGGAGGTTGCCCACAGGGTTCTCACAAAGTGCTTCTTTGTTTGGGGGACCCGTGAGCATATTCCTCTTTATCAAGAATGGGCCTCCAAAATTGGTGGGAACGCACTTCTATCTTCTTTGGAAAATGGGGGAAAGACATTTCATATCACTACTGTATATCGAGCTGGACTAAAAGGGTGGGGCTCCCAGGCCATTTTACATACTTGTAGTTTTTAGAAGGGATCACATAATATCTGATCTCAGCAGCAGAAGACAGTCACTACATGAGATATTGCGTTGGAAAAAAAACAAGTATGCAAACACCTCCTTCAAGGTTTACGTATAACTTTTAACACTGGAATTGCAGAGAAAACAAGTTCTGTGCCTTGGCCATGTGCAGAAAGTTAGGATAGTTAGTACATTACAGAAGTGGAGCTTCAATTTGGGCACCAGTTTTTTTTTTTTCTGTAAGTGTTTCTAGTTGAGTTTTAATTTCTGGGAAGTGAGCTTTGTGGCAGAATGAATCCTGCCCTGCATATTTATCTCACATAAGTATGCAGGGCAGCATTCATTATTTATTTTTTTATTTGTCGGGGTCCGCGGCTGGGGGGGAAGTCGCAAAGCCCCTGTGGTCCCACCCAGCTCCAAGCCTTCTGCGTGAGCTGGCATTTCTCCCGCACGCATGGACCTACTTAAACTGTGGGAGCAATACTTTATTCTCTTTCCCTGCCCGCATTTCTGTGGGCAAGAAATGAGATGAAAACTCCACTTCCAGGAAGTGGGAACATTTTGACAACTCCCGCTTGCTGGAAGCAGAGTGTTGGCTTTTGCTTGATGGGAGCTGTCATAGCTCCCGCTGAGCAAAGACAAACTGCTCCCTCCCAAGTTTGGACACATCAGGAGGGAGCAGGAGCCGGTCCAGGGTGGGGGTGGCTGTCCCCAGGGCCATATATGGTTCCTGGAAGGAGCCCGTGTGACCCCTCTCCTTTGTTTAGTACGGACTGACCCAAGGGAGGTGGTGGTCCCCGTAGCCGTATAAGGCCCTGGAAGCGCTCGTTGAGTGCCTGTAATTGTGTATCAAGGTCAGGTAGGGCCTTTTTCCTTTTTTTGCGCTCACCTTCACAATAACTATTGTCAACGCCATGGACTGTCGCTTTAAATGCCTCCCATAATATAACTGCAGAGGCTACTGATGCCATATTACGGTTGAAGTATTCAGAAATGGAGTGGTGTAGAAGGGTCCTGTATGCAGGGTTATGTAACTGCCACTGGGACATACACCAAAGGAGGGCTGGACATTTTAAGCCAATACAAAGCTTCAGGGACAATGGGGCTTGGTCAGACAGCCCACTGGGCGGTATAGCGAACTTTGACACCCTATATAAAAAACCTTGAGGGACCAACATGTAGTCTAGTCTTGAGAAAGAATCATGGACGTTTGAGTAATACGTGTACCCCTTGTCTCATGGGTGGTATGCCCTCCATGTGCCCATCCAACCCAAAGTGTCCACCAGGGAGTACAGTTTGGACACACTGACCCCGTGCTCACGCCACAGGCCAGCCATTTGTTAACCTACGGATGCATCACATCGTTCCAATCTTCCCCTACCACAGTGAGAGCGCCGGGCAAGTCTCTCCACATCCCGATCACTTGGTCTATGAAGGGTTGTCCCAATGGTGGGGGGGTGTATATGCTGTCGAGGGTCACAGTCTCCCCATGAAGTGTGCAAGTCATAAATGTGTATCTACCATATTTTTCTAACAAGACTCTGGTGAGCTCAAAGGGGACCTTGTGGTGTATTAGGATACAAATGCCTTTCGACTCTCTTGTGAACCACAAGTGATATACTTGGGAGTTGCCGTATCTTGCTAGACAAGGGGCACTGGAACATGCCAGGTGAGTCAGCTGTAGGAGTAGTAAGCCGATCCCTAACCATTGGCCTGTTTCCGGACAGCACCTCGTTTCACCTTATCCAGGAACCCTGCACGTTCCACGTAACAATACGAATGTATCCCATGGGGCAGTGGGTGCAGAAATAAGTATGTTGTATAAGTATGTTGTGGCAGGAGGACCATAGTGAGCGAGCAAATTGAAACTGTGCGGAAAATTCTAAAACAAACAAAACAAACCCCCTCCCTTCATGGAATAAGAAGTAGTGGCATATGTCTTCCAGGAACCCTAACGGGGGCTCCAGAGGTGCCATCTCCAATAGATCCCCATCGTCCTTCTCCAACAATAAAAATTAGTTCAGAGGAGTTCGTTTTCTATCTATATAGATGCAGTCCCATGTATGTGAAACCCCCCCCTGCAGGGTATCAAGACTGAAACTATCAAGCTATAGATGGCCCATGAGGGGCATATGGGTCACATCAGAAGTGGTTCTCGGAGCGGGCAAGTTGCGTGTCATGACCATGAAAAGAGTTCAGGTCTGGTCGTCCCAAGGTGTGTTCCTCCAGGAAGAGTGGGAGCAGTTCCTGCATTTTCCAGATGGATTGACAAGGGGAAGCGCTGATTGGGGCCGGGAAAGCCCCGGGAGAGACGCGAAGCCGCGTAGCCAGGGCAGGAGCCCTTTAAATTCGTCAAGCGCTCCCGCCGTCGCGGGAAGCGCTGATTGGGGCCGGGAAAGCCCCGGGAGAGACGCGAAGCCGCGTAGCCAGGGCAGGAGCCCTTTAAATTCGTCAAGCGCTCCCGCCGTCGCGGGAAGCGCTGATTGGGGCCGGGAAAGCCCCGGGAGAGACGCGAAGCCGCGTAGCCAGGGCAGGAGCCCCGCCCGAAAGAGGCTGGGCTGGGCCACCCCTCTTTCGCATACAGGAAGCACGTTGCTGCCAAGACCACCTGGGAGCTCTTGAAGGACAGAAGCCCTTCTAATTCAAACGTACGATCTGAGGAGGCCGGGCCGGGCCATACCATTACCATCCTGACTCCCAAGGCAGCTGACCAGCGGACGACCACCTTTTACTCACCCGGACACCCTCGTAACATAGGTGAGCAGTTCTTTAGGCCCCTTAGGCTTCTCAGCCTATCCTAACAAAAGCTCCAGTAGAGCAAAATGGGGTGAGACAAGGTGAGGAAGAGCGTCTCCGGAAATAGATTGCTAAACTTTGGGGGCGGACCTGAGTGTCTTACCAAAACAAGATGGGTAGACGGAAGGGGGGGATGCCTTTGGAAGAAGCAGGCAACAACAAGACTTTAGATGGCTTCCTCCAAAAAGCGGTAGGGGCATTAGAAAAAGAAATTGAACTGGTGGAGCGCCGTCTAACTGCTCCCCCATTAACTGACGCTCCACTGAAAACCCCATTACAACCTTTCTACCCACCAGCTTCCCAGCCTGCCCCGGCAGCATCACCACCACTAACCACCCGAATATCTAATGCAGAGCCCCTGGGCAGAGTTATACACCCTTCAGAATCTACCCAGCCTATGCCAAACAGGCCCGTATCCTCCCCAAAGCATAGCTCAAAGGGCAAAAGGAAGCGAGGGGAGGTGAACCTAAAGAATAAACGGCCCCGAGTTTTGGACTCCCCCAATCATGCTGTGTCTACTCGATCTAAGGATTGCATACCTGCCAAAACTACCTGCTACGGCAATCTGGACACAGCTTTTATTAAAGACTTTATAAAAGATGAGCTCTTAAAAAAACTACACCCTATAACAACCCGCCTATCAGCTATTGAGGAGAAACTCGACGCTCTCATTAAACTTAACCAGCCAATCTCCTCCTCCTCATCGGACCTGCATTACTTGCAACATCACTCTCCCCCATGCCCCCCTGTTAACAGTGCCAGTATTCCTCATTTATCCCCAAGCACGGTTCACAAGCCTCAACCACCTTGCTCTGACTCTCTACATCTACCAGCGAAGCTCTCCACAGCTAATCTGGCCAATCCCCCTAAAACTTGGCACCCAAAGAGTGATTCCCTTCACCCAAGGCGGACTGGTGAAATTGCCTCTTCCATAAATATGGGCACCAAACTGCATAGGAACCACTCCAACATTCCAGCAGACCAGATGTGTAGGGATCCAGGAACTAATTTGAGAACTTTACATCTACCACCGGAAGCTTGCCCCTATGTGCTAGTTATTACGAATGTCCCTAAGCTCAAATCCAACATTTCCGAATCATTCACAGAACTGAAAAACAAGGTCATCCACTGGTTACACAGACACGCTAGATTCGCCTTCCATATGATACCCTCAATACTGATGGTGAGGAGGGTGGGATGGGTGGGCCCACTCAAAAATCCTGGTACAGGGGACTGTATTGTTGTTAATTTTGATACGCCTTCCCTTGTTCAACAGCTTTCCCTAAATGTGTGTCATTCTAACCCCCTAGGGGGGGTAATCTCACTCTGTAGGCTCCAGGCTTTCTACCCCCATAAAGCTGTACCAAGCACTAAGGGGGTGACAATGTCACCCAGAGGTCTTTCTAGGGCACAGATGCCACCTGATTTTAGGCCAAGTTGTAATGCTTCTTCGCCCACACTTTCTGAAAACGACTGACTAAAAGTAAGCATTATGTATAGTTTACCCTACTCCCAAGGTTCAAACAACTGGGACAAAAAGTATCCTATAGCTGGGAAAAATGAAACTTATGAAGCTGGGCAAAACAACCATGCGGTTGAACATACTCCTACCATCGACACCAGCGAGCCTATCCCAATTCCCGCACTTGCTCAGTTAGATCCATCCAAGTGTTCTGAAAGCCACACCGGGGGTGCAGATAAGGAGCACATGGTGATTGAGATTAACTTAGCCACAGACTTACCAGATCACAGCAAACGCAGAGACCCGCCTCCACTCCAGGCATCCGAACAGCTCAGGTCACCCCCCGATTTAGATGGGGCAAGAAACATCCCGGGCATTAACGTAGCAGGAATCCCAAATACGACTGAAAAGGGTATAAAATTTCCCCACGGTACCCCATTTCCAAGAGAGAACCCTGTGGCCGAAGCTCCTCATGACAAAATAGACGGCCTAGATACCATCCTTAGTTGGAATATTGCAGGGTTGGAGAACAAAATGAACAACCCTGAATGGGGCAAATTTATAGACGAACACAAAATATGTCTTTTCCAAGAAACATGGGCACTGGAGCCCAAATATAGAATTGGTTACAAAAGTTACTGGGTCCCAGCAATTAAGGCGAATTCAGGGAGGCCCTCAGGTGGCCTGCTAATATGGCTCAGTTGCTCTTTTAAATGTCGGATTGAAATAATTGACTTGGGCTGCCCTGATTTAATGGGTTTATCAATACCATCTCTTAGAGAGAAATCACTTTTAATAATTAATATCTACAATAGGAGCCTGGGCAGCAAACATGAGTCCGACGCATTGACTATTTTGGACAGTTTTCTTACCTATAAATCACCTTCTCATTTTATTCTTATTGCTGGAGATTTTAATGCCACTTTTGAACCCTATTCGCTGGCCCAGGAACTATATAAAGATGAAGACGCTTATTGGGGCATCCCCCAGCTGGTGTCAAGAAAAAGACCAAAAATCAATAGATTATCACACCAGGTTATGGACATTACACTGGCACATGGCTTGCGGGCTTGCAATGGTCGTTCCCGTTCGGACCCTAATCTCCACCCTACATTTAGGCGCGGGTTACAGAAGAGCCAGATAGACTATATCTTGCTCGATATCCGCTTGTGGGGCCATATGGTCGACATGAATATTGTAGAACATGAGGAAAGTGACCACGAACCATTGATTTTATCTCTTAGGAATTTACTACCCTTTCCTGAAGTCTCCTGTCCCAAGACCTACGGACAACAGCTCGCACTGACCAACAATAGACGAAATGTTAGATGGGAATCCTTGAACACTGACACAACCACTTTGACAACGGCATATAGGCAGCTGGCTGATCACATGGTTCATATATCTCAATCTCCAGAAGATAGTGGTGGGCTTATAGCAGCCCACACACATTTTTTTAACTCTTTAAAAAATCTATTTACCAAAGAGTCGGCGAAAGAACCTAAAAAGAAATGTAATGCAAGATGGTTCAACGCCGCATGCAGAGAAGCACAGCACAAATTGCTGAGAGCTTTAAGAGGAGGTCAGATAGATTGTATAAGGGAAGCTAGGAAAGTATATAAACAGGAACAAGGTAGAGCCCGTAGGAAATGGGACGAATCAAGATGGGTCTCCCTCCTGGAATCTGCTAAAATAAATGACACCTCGAAATTTTGGAAATTGGTGGCTGATGCCAGCGACGAACCTAACTGTTTGCCTGGCGCCTCAATACTCCCTGTAGAGTGGACCGATCATTTTTCCCGATTATATCTTGGGACTACCGGTGTTACCGCCAGGGAACTGACCCACATCATGACTACCGAGACCCCCAAAATTGAATTTACCCTGGCAGAAACTAAGGCTGCGATTGCCTCATTGAAATGGGGAAAGGCCCCCGGCCTTGATAAAATACCAGGTGATCTCTACAAGACTAACCCAGATGTTTGGGCCCCTTATTTAAACCTCATCTCTAATGCAATAGCTGCAGGAGCACCTGTCCCGAGCTCTTGGTTGGGAGCAGAGATAGTTCCCATCTTTAAGAAAGGCAACCCCTCTAACCCTGTTAACTACCGCCCAATCTCCTTACTCGACAACTTCCAAAAAATCTTTGCAAAGCAAATTTTGTCCTGTCTAGAGGAATGGATTTTGGAAACCAATGCCATTTCTGATCTACAAGCAGGGTTCAGACCAGCAGTCAGTACCATAGACCAGGCACTAAGATTTCTAACAATAAAATGGAAAACTGTAGAAGTAGGAGGGGGTAACCTTTATGTAGTCTTTATCGATCTTAGAGCCGCGTTTGATCTGGTCCCTAGAAATCAGTTATGGCTGACACTAGCCAATATGGGTGTCCCACATGGCCTTTTGAAACTTATCGCCGGACTACATGAGAATACCTATGCCCAAATTAGGAATGGCAAGAATGGTGATCTTACTGAACCAGTGGCTATTGAGAGAGGAGTCAGACAGGGGTGTGTTTTGGCCCCAACCCTTTTTCTTTTATACATAAATAACTGTATCAAGTATTTAGTAAATTGCACAAATGATTCCCCCAAGCAGGCCGGAACCAAAGTCCCTTGCTTACTCTATGCAGATGACACTATTCTCCTGTCTAAATCATCCATGGGAATACAAAATCTGGTTAACCAGTTTGGTGTATACTGCAGAGACTATGGGCTAGACATAAATCTTAAGAAAACCAAACTCATGATATACAGTGCCAGGAAAAAGAAGCTCAGCGTAAATACAAAGATGGATTCAATTCTCTTGGAGAGAGTAACGGAATATGACTATCTGGGCATCAGACTATCTGACAAGGGCGGTTGGGATCCAGCTATAAGGAAAGGGGCACTAACAATCAGCCAAAGATGTGGAGTAATAGGACGTAAAGCTAGCACCGCAATAAGCCCCCCTCTGATCCTCATCTCTGAAATATACAAAGCACAAATCCGTGCCGCTGCCCTGTATGGAGCAGAACTTTGGGGATCTCACAGACAAATGGATACTCTTCAAACCAAAGAAAATAACTTTCTCAGACACATATCCAGACTGGGGAAGGGCACACCAATGCTCCCCCTTAGACTGGACTTGGGTCTAAACAGTATCAAAGACATAGCATATCTAAGACCACTCCTGTACTGGATCAGACTATGGAAAACGGATGAACTCGAACCCTACAGGGCAGCAGTTAAAGAACTATTGCCACCCCGTTATGGATGGGAAAAAGTACGGTGGCTTAGGGAGATGAAAGCAGCATGGACTAAACTGAGTCTATCCCATTACTGGGAGAATCCCGAGATGATTCCTGGCAACGCTAAACGCCTGATCAAAGACCATTATTGGGAAAAGATCCATGAGGAATCTCTCGGCTCAAATGGTTCAGGTCGGCTGACAGCAGAGTTCCTGCTGGTCAAGCATGTACCTCTGTCTGAAAGCTTCCTGGACCTCCCTATACCAGCCCGTGCTCGCTCCTTATTACTTCAATTCAGGTACGGAACATTGGCAGTCAACAGCTTCACGGCCGGCTGGTCGACTAATAGCTCTCCATCGGACAAATGTATAAACTGTCACCTATGTAAGGAAACTTCTGAACACGTCCTATTTTTTTGTCCTCTGTACAAATGTCCCCGAGGGAAGTAGATTACCCCTCTGTGCAGAACACTGCTTTCGCCATCTCGCAATAGTGTACTTAGAATATGCAAATATGATACTTCCATACTGATAGTGAGCACTGTTTCTAAATATTTGGCAGCAGCATGGAAAATTCGCAGCAGGATTATTTTAGACCCTAATCCACCAGTCGAAGAGCGGTCTAGCAGCCAGTAAACCAGTATTCTGTCATATTAGCCTGGGACTCTAACTAAAACTGAGACCTATCGAGGATAAAAGATTGTATCCCCGAGTATGTTGTTTAGTGGGTTACCACAACTAAAGTGTTTTACAGCTTACTAACACATAATTCTACAAATGTCAAGTTGCAACCTATTTGATTAACTTATCCAATAGAACTGACTAATCTAGGGCATCATTTCTCACTGCCTGACTTCTTAACTTTTTTTTAATCTGTGCTATTTTCTGGAGTGTAAATGTCTGATTTTATACAGTGACTCGTTTTACAACAGTTTTTATGTTTTTTAATAATTGATTAGTATTATTTTAGTGTTCAGTATTATGTATAGGGCAAGATTCAGAGACCACCCTGAGTATTTTCCTTTCTTCAATTATTTATTAATTTTTTTTAGGTAGCTATACGATCCTTTTTTATTCTTCCTTTTACTATGCATTGGTTTATGGTTTTTATTTCTATGTATGTATGTTTACTTCTAAAAATGGCCTAAATTTGGACCGAATAAACTATTGATTGATTGACAAGGGTTGCTCATCTATCGCTCTGGGATGAATCAGAGTCAATGCAAGGTGGTGTATGTGGCTTTACATATACAGACTTGTCCAAGTGAAGACCTCCTCTGAGAAATCAAAGATGAATGTCTGGGTGTTGAAGATAACATGCAGTGGGCAGGGAATAGCAGCAAGTACAGTACCTTAAGATCTCTTAGGCGCTGTTTGGCTGCTGTAAATGACTGGCACTGTTGCTGTTATCATCCTGGCGCAATCTGGAAACATAATTATTTAAGGCGAATTTAAGGATTGTGTCTCGGTCCACATAGTTAAGTGTCTTGCGATGACTGGCTATGGTCTTGCCCCAGGAGGGTGGTTTTTCACCATGGCCAAGAGGGCCCTTTCAACTACAAAGCAGGCCGAAAGGGAGTCCGGTGGGATGATCAATCGGAGCCAGGTTCTCAGGAATTTAACAATGGATGAGCCTTCGCAGCCCTCTGGAAATACGACAATTTGAAGGTTGTTGCGACAAGCACAGCCCTCCATGTCCTCCACACCGGCGGCAAGTTCCTCTTTGACAACTGTCAGAGTGTCAACTTTTTGCTGCATAGCCTTAATAGAATCATTGACGTCAGACACCCTGGTTTCTACCTCAGTAATGCGATTGACTGCCTTACGGAGATTTTGGCGATGTAGGGTGACCTCTGTGGCAACTGCACCTAATTTGGCATCCAAAATTTGTAGGATTGTGTGATCGCCACCAAAAGTGCAGCCTTATCTGGTGTGGGGCTTGACCCCTTTGTGTCCAGTGCAGTGGCACTTATGCTGGCGTACTTGTCTAAGGTACTTTTCTTGGCCATCCCGGAGGTTGGTTTATTTTTGGTCATTGTCGGTGTGAGGCACGTAATTTGTTGATAAAGTTGGTCCACTCCCCAGCCCAAAGCGACCCATCAGACCCCTCCTCACAGAGAACACAGGTGACGTCATGAGCAGTTGGTGATGCACAGCTCCCCTCAGTGGGAGATAAGCAATATTTCTTACTATGATATGGAGGTAATATCCCCTTACGGGCTAGCCAAAGTCTCACTACTTGCCGCACCAGAGTACAGTGCAGCTGCCACAGCGATAAATGTAGTAGCCCTCGCCAAAGACCCCGGCAGAGCTACATGCCCAACATTGTCTCTGGTATCTCTGGGCGCTAAGGAAGAGCAACACTGCACACCATGCGCTCATGCAGAGGGTCCCATGAACTAGTAAGTAGATGGCCAGGTCTATCTAGCAATGTTTTGAGAGGGCTTTGGTACGTTAAGGGGCAATCTAGGCCTAGATCGGTCTAGGACATCAATGTATGGCTGGGGGGCCCCTATGCGAGAGAACAGAGCCAGCAGGGACACATATATAACATGAGGGCGTGTTTCTGGTAGTCCTATGCGAAGCTGTAGAAAATCGGCCAAGGTTTATTGATTATATGAGATGACGCCTCCTTAATGGACAGGCACCAGGGCCAAATATGACCCAGCTTCATGAGCCCCCATGCAGCGGGAGGCTGGGGTAGGCCCAGGTCTCGGCCACGCAGCCCAGGTGGCCAGCCGTAGCCCAAGAGGCAGCACCAACCCTGTGCGGGCACACCCATGACACACAGTGCACTCATCACACAGTCCAAGCCCCTCATGGGACCCGATCACCTTCTATGCTTCACCACCCGGTGGGGACGCCACTGTCTGATCTGCTGCACCGGTACCAGCAGGGGGTCTGCCGAGTGGTCCAGGTGGTGGCTACCACCAGCAGCAGCAAATTCCCACTGGCCGGCGTGATCTGAACAGGGCTGTGGCCACAGTCCCCTGCTCGGCTCAGTTGGGGCACAAAGGCCGCATGATTCCACCAAATCAACTAAGGCGGGGATCTCCGTTCTCTGTGTCCTGAGGGCACCTCCGAATTGTTGGGTGTAACCACGGGCTCAGGGCATGGGGTTTATTCTGGTCTATAAAGGATGGTGATGGATTTGTTATGGGACTGCTGAGAGCTTGGTTAAAGCGCAGATGCCATGATGGCGTGCCAAGCCACAACCCCGTTTTATATACTACTTTCACTGTGATTTGGAATACATCTTAAACATAAGTTTGGAAAAAAAAACAGTTTAACCTTGGAATCGTAATGGTGGTGAGGACAGTATTGTTGCAATATTTAGGCAAGAAAGTTTGGAAACATATTAATGTCTTTTTTTAAATTTACAGAGTAACACAGTATGGCCACATGGGATTCTAGAGAGTACTGTGGAACCCATAAAAACAATTTTTAAAAACAACCCATATATATATATTTTGATATTTACTGATGCTTCTCTTAGGTTGGCTCTTAAAAGCACCTTTTATTTTATGTGTGTAATTTGGAATTAGATATGCTGTAGTAGGAGTTGCTGGATGTTATTAATGAAGATCTTATTGGCAGTTGCAGTGAAATGGACCCCATCTACATGATAAGCGGAAGCATTTCAAAACATAGGGCCTCATTACAAGTTTGGCGGAGGGGATTGCTCCGTCACAAACATGATGGATATCCCGTCCTCTGTATTACAAGTTCCATGAGATATAATGGAACTCGCAATACGGCGGACAGGATATTGTCCCTCATTACAACCTTGGCGGTCGGTGTAAAAGCAGCGGTAATACCGCCAACAGGTCGGTGGAAAAAAAATTGAATTACGACCATGGCGGTTACCACCACTCCAAACCGCCACTTTTACACTTCGACCGCCAGGGTGGTAACGACTGCTGGGCTGGAGACTTCGTTCTCCAGCCCGGCGGCCGTCACTAGACCGCCGGCGGTATCAGGACCCCGCATACCGTCAAGGATTTCGTGGGGTTTTGTACCGCCACGAAATCCATGGCGGTAGGCACTATCAGTGCCAGGAAATTCATTCCTTGGCACTGATTGGGGTCTCCCCCTCTCTCCTCCCCCTCGCCTGAGTCCTCCCCCAACACCCACGACCCCCCTACCACCCCACACAGAAACACCCACAGACACCCCCCACACCCATACACACACACTCACACCACTCATACACATACACGCACACATACATGCACACAGACATATACGTCACATTTCCCATACACACAATACACCCCTGCATGCATACACGCACTCACACAACCCCTCTACACACTCACATGCACACCCCCATGCACGCACACATCACACAACACCCCCCACCCCCCTCCCCTAACGGACAATCACCTTACGGTGATCCTCCGGGAGGGAACGGGATCCATGGGAGCTGCTCCGCCGCCAGCAACCCGTCACCAGAACACCGCCACGCCAAATACTGGGTGGGCGGTGTTCTGATGACGTGGCGGTGAAGGTGGAGCAGCCTCCATTTCACTGCCGACCGCCAGTATGGCTGCTGGCGGCTCTCCGTCCGAAAAAGGGCGGAGGGCTGCCAGCAGTCATGATATGGTTGGCGGAAGACCGCCACCACTGGCGGTCTTCGGCCCAGAGTAACATCGGCGGCCATGGCAAAAGACCACCGAGGTTGAAATAAGGCCCATAATGTTGAATAGATGGAAGACATTGTGATCTCTTTGAGGAGGGCAGACACTATTTCTCTGCAGGTTTTTTCATACTATGCCACATTTTGAACTGAGTACTTCCATTTTATCCTTTGGCAGATATTTGGCTGGGTCCAAACTGAGGTGCCACTGGATTCAAGCTAGCCTGGCTGATGAAGGGTGATACCCTGAAACCGGTCCCAGGATGCTTGTTTCCATTCCAGTGAGGACCTGGCTTGGCAGTTCGGCTGGACTGATCCTATGAGGAACAGGGTAAAGACTGATTTGCATATGGCTGGGTCCAAACTGGGGTGGCATGGTGAGCAAAAGAACGATGGATTAAACCCAGATCTGTGAGTGGGGGTGAGTGTTTGCATTGTTCAGCACTCCGTCCATCATCCTTTTGTGTTGCTAAAGATATTTGAATAGACAAAATGGGTGTGTGGAAATAAAATTATGAAAGATTTGAAAGTAGCTTTCATCTCAATTTCAGTTTTTACACCAGTGAGGAGACCAATATCATTGTCTCCACAATGAACCATTATAAAATGGCGATGCTCACAATTAGTAAGTGATGAAAAGAAAGGTAGGATGTTATTCCAACTTAAACTTCTTTTAGCCCCCTAATGTGATCTCCACATTTACCATACCTAAATTATGCTCAGTTCCTCTTTTCCTGGCATACAGTTCAACATATATAACTGTGTTCAATTATCCATACACCATCTTTTTTAACATAACAAAATACCTTCAAGAAGCAGTCCCTGGATGTAGTAAAGCAAAACATGCACAAACTGGCCTACAACACTGGCCAATTACCCTGTATGTAACATATCACGGTTATTGAAGAAACAGGCCAGTTGGTTCTATCTGATACTGAACTGCTAATGTAGTCCAAATAGTAACGGTTAAGCACATTCATTCATAAAAACAGTAAACTGTAAACTTTAAACATACTATAGAGTAGCTACAGCTAAATTAGTGTGACTGAAGTTAATAAGACCATGTAAACCAACAGACTGTAGTATTACAAGTGTAGCACACTAATTATTTGGTATGTAATTGGTGGTTTGTTGAAGAATGATGTGAAACTCTAACTTTAATCACATGAGAAAAATACCTAATAATATGGTTTGTTATAAAATACATTTGGATGTATTAATTATTGCATTACATTTACCAGTAGGCTACAAAGATACCCCAATGCTACTAGAGTTGTCCAAACAGTATAAAAATTATTTGTATTGCTGTACAGCAACTGTAATTAAAGTGAAGCTTGGAGATATACTTATTTGTTTTAAACTGTTCCACTGTTAGGAAGGGAATATTAGTCTTCATTTGCATCAAAGATAAATCACAATAAAGTTGTATTTCTAAAAAAATGTTATGTCTACAGTTAATATTTGATTTATACTTCTCTGTTTTTGGTAATAATACTGTTCTTTTTTTCTACTTTTGATATGCAGGTACAGCCAAAGTTTTCAAGATGCCTTCAAAATATTACTTGAAAACATTAAAATTAAAATGTCCTCCAAATGTATTAGAGAAAAAGTATCCACACCTCCAAAGGACAAAGCGGATGATCCAAAAGGTAAAACGGTAAGAGTTTGTTGCATGTTTGCAAAGAGATGAGTTTGCTCTGATAATATGCTTGTGCATACAAAGAAATAAAACTAAAAATGCTAGTATGTGTAAAGAAACATACTTTTCAAAACAAACAGGTGAATTATTTTTGTTGCATAGTCTATCAAGGTGGAAAACCATTAGAAAAAGTATCTCTAAATAGTTTTTAAAAATGTATGTTGAAATTTACTAAAAAGTAATCCTTCTTCGAAAAACTAAACATAAACAAGATGTTCTGCCGATTGTGGCAAAGGCCATTGCAGTGAGAAGATTTTGTTTTAATTTTAATAACAAACCACATGAAAGCACTCACACATTTAATTTTGACATTTAGATTATGTTAGCCAAAAAAAAATGGAATCGCTTGAATTTCTCTTACATATTTGGAACTTGGTGGAGACACACGTCCAGTAGTGAACCATATATACTAATTGGGTCCTATCTGTAAACAATGAAGACATTGCTAGGAAGTAATGCAAGGATCTTGCAGGAAAAAAGAAGTAAACATGTTGTTTGCCAACAGAATTGCACCACAGTATGCAATACTGAGACATAAGCTATGGCATTACTACAAAACTGTATTGCTAATTAAAAAAAACATTTGCAAAGTAAAATTTAACATTGCAAACATTAGACACCTCCCTATTTTGCAATATTACACAGCTGTAATGCCATTGTTTAGTCTGCCTTAAAAATGATATGTGTAATTCCACTTTTTATTATGAGAAAATGCTTTCAATTCATCATCCCACTATGCAAAAACTTGCAAGAACTTTACACTTTGCTAAAGGGCATTTAATACAAGTGGAGGTAGTTAATGATGCTTTATTACACTGTAATCCTGAAAAGATCCTATCACTTACAAAGTATATAGATTCAAAATACTTAGGTGGCCAGTCTGAAGACTATTTCTCACACGATATACCCATAAACTACAAAGGCTAATACAATTATGTACTTTAAACAGTATAATTTGGATATTTTGCTTTTCCACAAAACTACTGCAGAAATTTCAAATAAAGTGTGCATTTGCTGTATACGCACACATTATGGAAAACAAACAAAAAATATTAATTTACTGGATAAAATGGAAAAAACTGAGTAGCTTGGAGAAAACTTTGTATGTATCTTTTTGTGGAAAACATATATGATGTTTGTTCTGATAAAATTCCATATTATTATTGCTGTGGGAAGGGGGGGTGGCCAACCGCCGAAGATGGTAGCAGCATTTCACATAGTCTCCAAGGCCATGTTATCTGAAAACTTAGTGCCCTGACAGTGTCATTGAGCCGTGATTGCCACAGTATTGCAGGCCCCTGTGGCACTCCCAACCTTTACTTGGTGACTGAACTGCAGCAAACAACAGAATACCACGGTAGGAGGCTGTGATTGCCCTGGGCGCTGCATCAATAATGGCGAATGGCCCAGCATAGATCTCAGCAAGCAGACTGCGAAACAAAGACAAGAGGTGGAGAAAACGCCCCTGACTCCACTCACCCATGAAGGGCCAGGAGTGCGGAGAGGCGACATGTTTGCTGATGACTCCGGTCACATATGTGGCTGGGAAAAGTCTGAGTGGGCCGGTTGCTGCAGGCACCGCCCAACCTGAGGAGGCCACGTCCTTGGTGAAGAAGTAAGTGCTAGCTGGCGCTGGGCAGATCCTCTGCGCGCGTACCCCTGCGTACTGGACGAACGTGGTGAGTCCTGGAGGAGAGCCTGGGCTGGGCCGAGGCAGCGCATTAAAAAACTGCTGGAAGGCCTGCTCGGCCTGTGCGTTCGGTCTTGTAGTGACGGCATGTGGGACGTGCTAGGCCCTGAAGAGAAGTGAGTGGCTGACACCATGGAAGCATGTCTCAGCGTTGAATATTTCAGGCATAGTGGGACCCCGATGAGCTCACGTGAGGACCCCGTGAGGGATTTGCGACCAGAGCGGGAGGGTCCTAATACAATTAAAGTTACTCACAGGTGATACTGACTATAAGAAGGGGTCCCCATAAAAGAAATAGTGCCTACCGGGGTGCCCCCTGGGCTGGGACTCCTTGAGCAGTGTCTACCACCCAGAGTCCTTAACGCCCATATAAGAACTGGATGCATGAGGGTACCTTGCAGCTGTGGATAGCTGAGACACAGGAGGTTTGTAAAGCAGAGGAGGGCCCACAGCTCTGCACCATACTGGCTCTGGACCGGTTGCTTGACTTGTCTGCATTAAGTGGTTGTCCGCCTGGGTGCAGTGATCAGCCTAGGGAACTACACCCTGATATTATCCCTGGGACTGACTGCAGGGGCCCGGAACCACGGACAACTGGGGTGACTTCAGTCATTCACCAACTCATCAGGACTGGGTCCTGAGGAGTGAACCCACTTTGAGCTAGTGCCATACACTGCTCTCCTCCCCCGAGACTTACACTATCCTCTGCGCTGGGCTCAATTCTCTAGTGCCTTAGGGCACCTTTGAGGTTCCCAGGACACCTGGGGCTGGACCAGACGCAGGTGAGATTCCACGATCAGTTCCCTCTCCTCTCCAGTGAGTTAAGGCTGCCTGACCATTGCCATGGGTCGCACGAAGAACACATCTGACAGACATGCCCTCCACTCCCACTCCGGGTCCCCTCTGTAAGACAGTTCCCAGACACCAGAGGACTGTGTCCTCCCTTACAGATGTGGTCCCCCAGATGGACAAATTTGATACTAACTCTAGGATATCCGAGACTCCCGAGTGACGATTGAACAATTATTGGGAGCCATCACGTCTGACATTAGCCTCCTCAAGAATGACCAATGCAAACTAACTGATAAAGATAAAACAAATGAGCAGGCACTTACTTTAGCTTCAGTCCCAGTGTAACACTCTGCACAACTTACTCAATTGCTTAGGATGATGGAGCAGACTCAGGATCACGTGGTTGATGAGGAAGGAAGATCTCCCAGGGATAATGTCAGAATGTTGGGAGTTCCGGAGAGCTTGGAGGTTCCCCACCCAATTCATAGAGAACTGGCTTTGAACAGTGTTGGTCCCGTTAGAACTCTCAAACGGGTTTGTAGTGAAGTAGGCACACAGAGTACCCACTAGAAAATCAATACCAGGTGCGCCACCACGTCCTATAGTGCCCATAATCCTTCATTACAAGGATCGAGATACACTGCTAGGCGACTCACATGAAAAGGCACCCATTCTCTTGGAAAATGCCACAATCTCACTAATCCCGGATTATACCATCACAGTACAGAAAAGCCGCTCCATGTTTCTAGAGTTTAAAAACCACTTGCATGCAATCAGCCTGAAAGATGTGTTGCTGTTTCCAGCCAAACTTAAAGCAAATCATGAGCAATGCACCTTCTTCTGTGATACACCAGATGGAGCATGGGAATGGCTGAAGCAACACTTTCCAAACTCCGTGGGACAGATGCTGCCAGGACCTGAGTCACCCAAAGTGCAGCTGCCTCCCCGAAAACATAGACAGTGTGCCCATCATCGAACTGGTTCAGAGATGACCCCCTCGCAACAACCAGCCCTGGATGGGCAACACGAGGCGATCCGCTCGGCGAATTCCTTGCGGCTCTCCAAGAAGCCTATTAGCTCCTCATATGGCAGTGTCTGAGGCT
Source organism: Pleurodeles waltl (assembly GCF_031143425.1). Classification (NCBI taxonomy): domain Eukaryota; kingdom Metazoa; phylum Chordata; class Amphibia; order Caudata; family Salamandridae; genus Pleurodeles; species Pleurodeles waltl. Next base: position 223,301,727 of record NC_090450.1, on the reverse strand, counting down.
CAGACTCAGCTAGCAGTAAGGCTTTATTCCCCTTGATGACTCCACAAATGACACATAACGTACTGGGTTAAGGGAAGCAATTACTGTATGAGTAGCCTGTTTTCCCTTGCAGGTTGTTGATCCTGATACGAACTGAAGGGCAGAACATGATCTTGAAGGGGGCTAGGCTGGGATGCTGTTTAAATATGTAGACCCTGTCTACATATTGTATCAATAACCTGCGGCCTTAAAATCTTAAAATACAACTTAATCCGTACCCCCATTTATGCTGGATGGGGTCTCGGCGATAATGTATATTTGGTGTGTATAAATCAGGGTCCCGGGCACGGCTGGCCTCGATAGAAAAAGACTCTAGCATTCCATTCTTCTTGAAACCAGAGACTTAGCAACATCTACTCCCAATAGCGAAGGCAATTGTTTTACCATTGGGTGATATGTTTAGTTGTTCACACAGTTTGGTCCAACCAATGGTTACTGTTGGAGCAAGTATTTTGGGGTGGGAATTCATAGTTTAATATTGTCACCTGCTACCTTAATTGGAGGCATGTTCATGAAGGACATAGGGGCATGGGTGGTCGGAGGGAGGATGGTGGTCTCTCACTGGGAACAATGGCCGGAAAGTTAAATGCATATAATAGCATAGAATAAGCGGGGCTCGGGGTCAGTGTACAAGAGGCATAGGGCTCTGGCACAACTGGATACGTCCCAAGCACAAGTAGTGTTCTACAGGAGACCCAACTCACTACACACGAGGCCCAGAAGTTGCACAAGAAATGGTGGGGTCAGTTATTCCACACTTCCTACTCCACTTTTGCACGCAGCACTGCAATCTCACTTCTGGGTGGTGTCCCGTTCACCTTGCTGAAAGCCAGGATAGACACCAAGGGGCGCTATGTCCTGTTGAGGGGAAACCTAGATGACGAACCCATTGTGTTAGGATGTATATATGCATCCCATTTCTGACTAGGGTGCTTAACCATACACAGCTGCCCTCCATATTGGCAGATTGGACAGTATAACCCTGGGTACTGGGTGGTGATTTTAACGCCGTCATTGATAAGACTCTGGATTGATCCTATCCACCCCTGCCCAGCACGGCTTCAGTACGACAAGCAAAGGCGTTGAGACAGTGGATGGTAGGATGGGGCCTTTTGGATGTGTGGCGCAGTAGGCATATAGCAGAAACGGAATACTAATTTTACTCGCCCCCCCCACATGCATGGCACTCACCTCTCGACAGAATCCTATGTCCTGCACACCTTCAATCTAGCCTAATAGGTGCCACATACATAGGAAAGATGATCTACCACAATAATGCTATCATGGGTCTATATGCTGGCCCCAATCTCCGCCCTCTGCTGTTCTTCGAGAGAAACTTGCTAAACACGATAGATACATATTTCTCCCAAAATGAAGGCCCTGCCTCCTCTCCACTAATGGAGTGGGAAACTTGCAAGGTGGTGATTAGGAGTACATCTGTTGCGGCGGTGGTGGGAGCCAGACGGGAAGTCGAGCGGGAGCTTACATACATAGAGAATAAATTGGGCTCACTTGAAAAGGCTGCAATCAAGGATGCATAGGCTGCGCATGATTTACAAGAAACCCAAATTACATATGCTGACCTCTTATCTATCGAGTTTTATTCCATGTACTCGGCGCGACTAGTCCCACAAATGGAAAAACTCTACAATGCTACGATGCTTCCTTGAAGGAGGGCTTGCTTCCCCCTACCACTAGCGAAGCGTTTCGTAATATCCCTGTTGAAACACGGGATGCCCCTCACAGAGCTCAACTCATATTGACCACTGTCGATCTTAAACACAGATTATAAAATCCTGGGTAAAATTCTTGCCCTTAGGCTACTCCCCCTGCTAGCATAGTGGATGTAGCTCGGGAGAAATACCCCTATGCAGGCTAAAGATCTTTAGATGTTCGCCAAGCCTTTGACACCCTGGGGTAGGTCTTAATGTAAGTGGTATTAGCCCAATATGGCATGCCCCAGGCCTATATCCCATGGGTTAGTCTTTTATATACACAGCCCATGGAAAGAGCTAGAACTGGTCCTCTAATCTCAAATTCATACAAACTGTTGTGTGGGACCATGCAGGGATGCCCTATTAGCGCTCCTATTCGTGTTGGCAATTGAACCTATAGCACAGCGTATCTGTCAGGATTCCACAGGGTGGGGTATTCCTATAGAATGAATGACCCATTCCATATCATGCAGATGATATGATCCTATAAATTAAAGACCTCCCAAGAGGATTGGAGGAGATTGCACAGTTATTGGCCACTTTTGTATGGCTTTCCGGCCTCTACATGAATGTAAACACATCCTGTGTATTTATGTTCACATGCACCCCCTATTGGCACCCCACTGTGATTTGGTCACACGAACCTCCAGGTAGTTCCCCACACATTTCACTGTTTGGGTATCCAGGTGTACCGTGAGACCCAGGATATACTTGAGGGCAACCTCCTACGAGCCATTAACTCTCTTAAGACTCAAATACCTTCCTGGATCATCTTGCCTTTGTCTTTGGCAGGCCATCTATCCATTGCCAAGATGGTCATGTTACCATGACTTCTGATATTATTTTGCTAATCTTTTAATCTTTTAGAGGTAGTACCTACATGGTTATTTAGATTGTTGAATTCCATGCTGGTGGAGCTTTCCTGGAGGTAAGAACGCCACAGGGTAGGCCTCACCAAACTGCAGTTACCAACAGATAGTGGCAGTATGGGGCCCCTGACTTCAAGGAAAATTGTATTGCGGGCAGCTACAATGGCTGTCTTATTGGCTGGCAGGGCACAGACTGTCAGATATTGGATACATGCCTGAACAATTGAACAAAGGCCAGTTACATAATTTGATATGTCCAGGGAAGGAATTGCCACAGGTCACCACTCTTTTATTACGTGTGGCCCTCACCTACTGGAAGATGGCACCGAAATACACTGCCACCATTCTTCCTTATGCTCCAAATGTCCCAGTGTATGGTCTCGCCATGACTTTAGGTGCGTTGATGGTGCGACAACTGGCTCTGTAGGAGCAAGGGGGGTGGAGTTGACGGTGGGCTCGTTGTTACAGGATGGTGCGTTGATGTTGCATGTTGACTTTGTACAACTGCATGGACACCCTGAAACGCACTTTCTGATGCATTCGAGCATACTCCGTTCTGTACGGATGCACTGTGCACCTGACGGGTCGGAGCCACTTACGCACAAACAACCTCAAGTGTTACACAGCACGGGCAACAGCAGACATCTAGTCTGTTATTTATACCGCAGGATCGGGGCACATCAGGAACAGAACTTAGCTCATTGAAACTCAAATGGGAGACTGAACTAAATCTTTAATTATCAGACCGGGACTGGACCCGAATCCTAGAAAATAGTGTCACGTAATGCAAGATTCAAGTTTATTCAATTCTCCATATTACACAGATCATATTTACCACCACACAGAATCAACACAATGTTCTCCACTGACACATCCACCTGTCCCCGCTGTAAAAGCTCAGATGCTGACCTACTCCGTAAGTTGTGGGCCTGGCCATATTTAGTCCCTTACTGGATAGGTATCACTGCATCCCTATCACACATCACAGATCTAAATCAATGGAACACCCGTGCACAATGCCTCCTGGGTTTGTACCCCAGACCCAAGGGATCCACAGTAATTTCCCAGTTTGCTAACCTGGTCCTATTGTTGGCAAAGAGACTCATAATGAGATACTGGAAGTCCCCGGGAGATCCCCAAGTAGACCACTGGTGGGTGGAGGTGGAACGCTAGGGAATAGCCAAAAGTGCTGCCTTGCAGAGGGAAGAGTACAAAGGTATTAGTAAAAAACCCACCTCGCACAAAAGGGATTCATTAATGGAGGGCCTCAAAGCTCTGGAAGCGCAATCTGATGGGGAGGACTAGGCAATTATTTATATAATACCATCAGGTACGATGGGACCACCTCCATATCCACCACACATACTCCCACTACAATAATAACCATCTTCTACATGCGTCCAAGCATAATAAACCACATCCTCGATTACTATTAGGTTACATGTTCAGCTGGTTAGAGGGGTGGGTGGTAGTTTATAGCATGTAAAACTACTGTAATGTACAATATTTCTCTTGAATGAATCACACAATATGCTAAACGCCATACTGATGTATTTTTCCATTACAATGTAATACTAACTAACTTGAGCATACAATGATTATTGTAATAGACCCATAAAAAACTAATAAAGTTTGTGTTAAAAATATGCATATATATAGCCATGGGAAAGTTGACAATAACTTTATGGATGTGCAATTTGGAAATTTACCCTGTAGCTGCAGGATTACAGAATTTTAATTTATATGAAAGTATCTTAATTAAATCTTTACATCTTTTTCAAACTATTATTAGAATGCAACCTAAATCTGGAAAATTTAAAGCTCAAGAACTGATTTTCACAAAATATTGACACTGTTGGAGCACAGCGGAAATTAGGAGAACCTTTAGTTGTATTAGTAAACGGAATTCCAACAAAAAGATTTTGATAATCATTTCTAAAATACAAGATGCTATTTCATAGTTGTTATACAATAAAGTACACTACCAGAATTTTAAACTGAATAACTTCATAGCTACAAATGACCTACTAGATCCAGACAAAACTAACATAGGCAGTTTCAGAAAACTTACTAAAGAACACTCAGAAGAAATATAGGAGTACTATAGTATACACCCATTGCATTCAAAATATGTATTGGGTGATGCCTCATAACTCTATCAAATGTGGAAGGCAACAGGAGATTCTGTTAGTATTTGGGAAAAACTTTAGAAGTTTCAAGTTATACAGCTTAATTTCCCACAGGCAAAGGAGGGCAATATGATGATCGTCCCATTCAAATGTCTGCACTGGAATATCGTTCTACAAGACTATATTCTGAAGACCCAGTTTTTAGGCACAACGGGCCAGATGTAGCAAAGGAGTTGCGCGTCGCAAATGGCGAAAATCGTCGTTTGCGAGGCGCAATTGCCTCTTTGCTATGCGGAAATGCATATTGCGAGTCAGGACCGACTCACAATATGCATTCCAGAATCGCAAATAGGAAGGGGTGTTCCCTTCCTATTTGCGATTTGGAGTGGCATGCAATACCATTTGCGACCGCATATGCGGTCGCAAAGGGTGTCGCAGTTACCATCCACTTCAAGTGGATGGTAACCCACTCGCAAATTGGAAGGGGTCCATGGGGACCCCTTCCCCTTTGCGAATGGACCCAATACTATTTTTTCAGGGCAGGTAGTGGTCCAAGGGACCACTACCTGCCCTGAAAAAATACCGAAACTAAAGGTTTCGGTTTTTTTTAAAGTGCAGCTCGTTTTCCTTTAAGGAAAACGGGCTACACTTTAAAAAAAAAAAACTGCTTTATTGAGAAAGCAGTCACGAACATGGAGGTCTGCTGACGACAGCAGGCCTCCATGTTTGCGAGTGCCTAGACTCGCTATGGAGCCGCAATTTGCGACCCACCTCATTAATATTAATGAGGTGGGTCATTGCGACCCCATAGCGACTCGCAGACGGTGTCTGAGACACCGTACTGCATACCAATTTGCGAGTTGCAAATTGCGAGTCGCATGGACTCGCAATTTGCAACTCGCAAATTTTATTTTTGCTACATCTGGCCCAACATACCTTACATTTTCAGTTTACTATATCAAAGTAAATGATCAGTTACCTCTTATGCTGTTGCACATGTGATGCGAACTAACAAAGCAGCATAAGATTTCTTAAATAAAGTGGAAACTAATGATGAAAACCTAGAATACAACATAATAAATATTACAGCATTTCAGCCATACAAATGAATGTTGGTTCAGAAGACATTTTGAACCACAATGAATGTTGAGAAATTTGGGACCACTGACTTGGTTTCTTAATTTAAGCTGTGCCAAATACATAAGGGATCATTCATACAATTTCCTAATTGAGGCTAATAATAATTTGACAGATGTGGCTGTGAAAACCCCAGTGGAATTATGTTCTTTAGCTCCAGGAAATGTTTGCAGATTTTTTAATCACAAATTCCAAACTATGCTTACATTCCTAAGAAATAAAATAAAAACCTTGTAGAGGCTGTTGGTTTCTTTTGGAGAAAAAATTATCAAGCAAGAGGTGCATCTCATATTCATATGGTATTACAGATAGAAATCTACTAAAATTTGGATATGACTCTGATGAATTGGCTCTTCAGTTTATTAAACAATGTTATTTCTGAGATCCCGAACAAAGAAACTAACAAACAATTGTGTGAACAAGTTACTAAATTTAAAAGTCAGAAATGTAGAAAATACTGTTCAAGAAAATTTTGCAATGGATCAAAACAATATACTAACTGCTGGGTTGGATTCCCAAAGCCAATTTTAAGAAAAGGATGAGTGACTAATGTGATGTTTTCTGGTGGGAATGTTGTTAATGGAAAGTCCCCAAAAAAACACATCCAATCTAAAAAGAGGACACGCATTACAGTGAATCAATGGCTACAATCCAATAATATTGCATATTTGGAATGCTACTATTGATATCCAAATTGTAGCTGATAGTTCAACTGCTGTTGCTCAGTATGTGACTTTGATAATTACTAAAGCTGAGAAAACAGATATGAAAGAAGTATAAGAAATATGTCTGTGGAGTAATCTCTAACAAAAAGGCTGTACCAATTTAGCCTTCAAATCCTATCTCACAAAGAGGTTAGCAGTTATGAAGCGTGTGACAGTTTAATTTCTTCAAGTTTATATCATAAATCTTGTGCCAGTACATGGCTAGGTTTAGTATTAGCGTCCTGAGAAGAAGAATTTTCAGACGTTTGCCCGAAAGTGAATATCTTGCTCACTCTAAACCTGAAAACAAGGGCATTGTGAAAAAATAGAATTATTGGAAAGCTTGTCACAATATTAAGTGGCTCAATTTTATACTTACAGAAATAATGTCTTCGGGGATGTTCATTGTGGAAAATTTCATGTGCAGGGAACAGATGGTTGCTTCATCCGTCATTACAAACCTACACTAATCAATAACCATAAACTTACATATGATAATCCTGCAAACAAAGAATTTTATTTTTTAGCACTGTTAAAGTTTTTTTTAAACCACAGTGAAAACAGGAAGGACTGATTGCAATATTTATATCTTATGAGGAACCTTTTTATGACTACAAACCCAATATCATCCTTCCAGAATTCAATATTTATGTTCATATGTTTAACCAAGAAATTTTAGATGATAAAAAAAATCCAATCAAAATCTTATGTGATACTGCAAGTACAAAAAACTTTCTAATACAACTTTCTAGTACATGGTACTTGGGGTACTAAATATTTTAAAATAAGGAACAATTGCTATGTGCAAGGTAGAACTTGCTGTGGGAGAAATGTGTAAGGACAGTGAAGACGTTGACTACATATTATCACAATTAAATTGTAAACAATGGGCATTATTTGAAGAAATTTAAGCAAGTGTTGTTCATGGACTAAATCATGAATAGGGTTTATGTATATGTTCCCAATATCAGCCAATATTGAAATATATATCAGGCCAAACTGTTACTGGGAAAAGTTTATTTTAAAAGTTACAACAGTTTACCGTCAAAAACCTACCAATTCAACCTTATCTTGTGTATTTATTATAGGAATAACATTACACCAACTACTATTGCCACCAGGGGAGGACAATAAGAAACTGTGACACATCACAAGAACATCAGAGTTCTTAAAAACCTACACATTTTGATAATAGACAAGGTTAGTATGGTATCCAACTTGATTGTGGCTTTTGTTCACTTACTTATGACAGAAATAGTGTAAACAGCACATGCTAATCTCTTGGAGGTAAACATGTGATTGTTTTTGCCGATCTACTTCAACTGACACGAGTTAAAGGGGTTCCAATTTTTAAACCTGTAACAGCTAAAGAAATGAGAAACTCCTTAGGTAGTGTAGGTAAAATTATATATGGTTTCATTTATTGTACAATGAACTTAGACAAAATACGAGACAAGGAGATGATGCAGAATATGGGAAAATTTGAAAAGATATTAAACTAGGAATTGTAACAGAAAGTGCCAAAAAAAAACTTCAGAGAAGCAGCATATCCACTTTATTCCCAGATTTGAAAACTGCAGGAGAAGTTATGTATTCCCTTCTTTTACAAGCACGTCCTGATGTTTGTTTGACGCCAACCCCTGAAGAATGCAATGATTTAAATATGGGAATGTTATCATTGGAAAATTAAGAAATTATACATTTACCTTGCAAAGATTCACTTGAAACTAATGGAGCCAATATCCCTACAACACAAACCCCATCTACTATTTTATTAAACATGGAGAAATCTTTGTCACGAACAGCCGAATTAAAAAAGACTCATTTATGTGCAAAAATAGTTGTGATATTTAACAATGCCATTTGGATGAAGAACAGGGACTTGTTAATGGAGCAATGGGACGTTTAATTAAGTTTATATAATACAAACGTAATGATGAAATTGAATTTGTTATTGTCAAATTTGACAATATTAAGGACCCCAAACACATTGCAAAAGCAACAGCAAGACTTTTATTAATGAAAGGCATATATTCAAAAAGGAAAATCATTTAGCCTATGCCGTTATAATACATAAATCTCAAAGTTTATGCATTAATTAACATTAGCTCCACTGTTTTTAAACGGGGTATGGCACATGTTGCTTTATCCCCTTTGAAAACATTACAAGGACTATATATTAGATATGCTGAGGACACATAATGTAATGCAGACCCTTCTTGTGTATGAGAATATAATTATTTTAGACAGTTATGTACTCCTTTACTTGGTGATTATTCCGTGGTTTGTAAACCTAAAATATATATGAAAAGGAAAAAAAGAAAGCTTCAGAACAGATGAAACTTTGGAAAATATTGAGCCATGTAAACAAAGAAGGAAAACAACCTTGAAATATTTGACTCTCAGTTTAGTAATGTTAATGATATTAACTGCTATCATTGTCAATTACTTTTGGAAAACACAGATAGGTCTTTTTGTAAGACTGTAGGTAATTTGTATTCCCTACTTCAGTCCAACAAACAAATGTGCTGGTCAAAAAGTGGTGTCTCATACAGTCAATGTTTGCAGAGGAAATGTTTGTTTCTCACTAAATGAGCAACAGGATGCACAGTAATTTTGTTTAGGTATTCGTGAAATACTATGAAACAAGACTTTCTCTTATCCTGATCTTTTTGCTATAAGCTACTATTGGGAACATGAATGTTCCACGGCTCAGTTGCATCGTCTACTGTCAGGGACTTTGAAGGATTTCTACATCTTCCTATTCCAGATTATATATCAATATAATTTAAGAAATAGATATTAAGCTGTGTGCTATAATTTCTGTTTAACCTGTGGATGTAAACTTGTGTCAACACTTGCATTAACTCTGGTGAAGTTATTTTTGTTTAATGATACAAAGAAGTGCTCCAGATAATACAAAAATTAGAAATGTAATTACCAATTTCAATGCTACTCAACTTTCAATATTTGGACCCACTTTTACCTGTCCTGCAATAATTTCCACCATATTAAACACTAAATGAAAACCTTAAATTGAAAACTATAACTATGCTATTTCTAATGTTGGTGCATTTTAAATGTGTTGTTGTTGTAATGTAGTAACCTCTAATTATAACTAAGTTGTATATATATATATATATATATATATCTTTTTTTTTTGTAGGCTGTTCCCCATTTTGTGAACTGCCTCCAATTGACACCTCCAGATCCAAATGGGACCAATGACTTGTTGAGTAACCAAATTATCTATTGGTTTCTCTGTGGTGTTTACCCGTGGTGTTTACCTGGTAAAAGGAGCGCCTTTAAAGGCCTTTCTGGTGACTCTACAGAAACAAGAAACAATAATGCATCAATGACACACAACTGTATTTGGAAGGCTGTGTAAGCAAGGCCATTATTGTAATCCACCTGTCCTCATGAGATACACTAATCCCACATCACAATGATCAACCTAGGTATCCTTTCCTTTCAGCTCTTCTACAAGTCACTTGATAACCAGTTTCTTATTCTGTCATGTAGCACTAATTTTACTAGCAATGTTTGTAAGGTAAAGCCTTTCTTCTGCCTGATCAAATAAATATGTCCACAATATCCCAAGGTATGCTCACACTCACACTCACCCTCACACACGTTCTCTTCCTGTATTCACCATTTCCCAAACTGCAGTACATCATTTTGTCTGATTAAAATACATTTTCTAAAATTACTTTTGAAGACTTAAATGAGCCAGACTAGTAAGTCGCATATGACTCATGCCGGTTTGCAAACTACAGACTAGATCTGGGGGGGTTAATCGAACTTCAAATCAGATGGTACATGCATTTGTTAAGTAGGAATTTCACATACTTGAAAGTACACTGTGCTCTTTATGGGAGAGAAATCAATAGTATTTTGCTTATTGTGCACAAAAACTAAAGAACAAAGATTATGTTGAAATATTACTTTCTAGTTGTTAAAAAAAGGGAAAATCACTGTCACTCCCAGTCAACTTTAAAGGTTTAAGCAACATAAACATCTCTAGTTTCCAACCTTGCTACATTGAAACCGATGTGAATGAAATGCAGCTGAAAGTAACAAGTCCAACACAGTCTTTGAAACCCTTACCATACCATACCTTGAGCATGCGCCAAAAATGTAGTATGAAAATCTTGCAAAGCCATGGTTCACTGACTAACACTTGGAATAGAGAGCAATTTGGAAATAATGTCTTAGTGGTTTCCTAGAAATCAGCCCAGATGGGAAAAGTGTTTTGTAAAATAGGGGGCAGGAGAGACTACAGAGGGCACCTCAGGCATTGAGAAGTCCCATAGAGAATTAAAAAAAGATAATTACAGAGAAGGTGAACAGATGATCATCAGGCCCGCAAATTAATCTAGAGTATCTTTGAAATGTCATAACCTATCTCTCTTGCAATGTACAATCCCAAGAATTAGTGTTAATCCCACTGTATTTTATCTTCTAGTGCAATAGTCTTCAAATATATTAATTCTGCACTGTAGGAAAGAACCCTCTTTTTGGCATGTTACCCCCAATTTCTGCCTGATGTCAGTGTGTTTCACTGTGTCACTGGGATCCTGCTAACCAGGACCCCAGTGCATATGCTCTCTCTCCTCTCAAATTTGTCACTACGTACTGGTAACCCAGTATTTCATCCCAAATTGGCGCACTGGTGCCCCCTCATAAATCCATAGTATATGGTGCTTAGGTACCCAGGGCTTTGAGGTTCCAGGGGATCCCTATGGTCAGAAGCGTTACTTTTGCCACCCATCGGGAGCCCATGCAAAGGCTTCTACAGGACTGCCATTGCAGCCTGTGTGAAATGGCACTTTCACCATATCACAGCCATTTACACTGCACCAGGTCACTTATAAGTTACCTATATGTCAGGCCTTCCAACCCTGAAGGCTGGGTGCAATGTACCTGTGTGTGAGGGCAACCCTGCACTAGCAGAGGTGCTACCATGCCATCCAGAACCATTTCCCCAGTCTTCCTGAGTGCGGGGACGCCATTTTACGCATTCACAGGACAAAGCTTCACAATGGCAACTCCGTATATGGCCATGTAAGGTGTCTAACACCTGGGAATAGTACCCCAATACTGATTCTGTATTGGTTTTACAATTCCATGCACTCTGGGGACTGCACAGTAGACCCCCAGTACTGCCATACCAGCCTTCTGAGGTGTTCCAGGCAGCCCCACCTGCTGCCACCTCACAGACAGGTTTATGCCATCCTGTTGCTCAAGCAGCTCGAGCTCAAGAAAGCAGAACAAGGCAATTCCTTTGGGAGAGGGGTGTTACACCCTCTCCCTTTGGAAATAGGTGTTACAAGCATGGAGGGGTAGCCCCCCAGAGCCTCTGGAAATGCTTTGAAGGGCACAAATGATGCCCTCCCTGCATAATCCAGTCTACACTGGTTCAGGGACCCCCAGTCCCTGCTCTGGCGTGAAACTGGACAAAGGAAAGGGGAGTGACGACTCCCCTGTCCATCACCACCTCAGGGGTGGTGCCCAGAGCTCCTCCAAAGTGTTCCTGGGTTTTGCCATCTTGGATTCCAAGGTGGTGGGGCACTCTGGGAGCATCTTTGTGGCCAGTGCCAGCAGGTGACATCAGAGCACTCCCCTTATAGGTGCTTACCTATGTAGCTGACTAATCCCCCCTTTCAGGGCTATTTAAGGTCTCTCTCCTGAGTGTTTCCTCAGATTTGGAATGCAAGACTCCAGCAGGGATCCTCTGCATCCTTTACTTCACCTTCTACCCACAAAACTGCATCTGGGCACTCCAGGAACTCTACAACCTGCAACAAAGAAGCAAAGACAACTTCTGCAACACTGTATCTTCAGCTCCTGCCAGCAACTGCAACTGTTTCCAGGTCGTGCATCCTCAGAGGACTGCCTGTCTTCAGCCTTCACCAGAAGAATGGAGGAATCTCCCTTGAACTGAAGGAGTCACTTCCCTGCTTCAGCAGACACTGTTCTGCAGTGACAATCGGCGGCGTGGGTCCCCTCTCCTGACGAAGTGTGTGGATCCAGGAACACAGGTGATGGACTGAAGTTGTCCCGACGGTCCTAAGGTCCAGCTGTCCAACTTTGGTGGAGATTAGCACTTGCCTCCCCACGCAAGACAGTACCCCATGCACTGCATGATTTGCAGTTGCCAAGGCTTTTGTGCGACCTTCCACAAAGTTTTTTGTGCACAGCACAGCTCCAGCTCCCAGCACTCCTTCTTGTGAAGCTTCCTGAGTGGTTCTCACGCGGCGTGAGATCCCTTCGTGTCGTGCTGCGTGGGCCTCCATTTGCACCTTCTTTCTCCTCGTGCTGTGGGTCTCCTGTTCGCCCTGCCTGGTCTTATCAGGGCTCTCTGAGTTGCTGAGAGCCCCCTTCTGGGTAGAGGTCACCAGGTCCCTCCTGGTCTTGGGCAGCGCCATTCTCCGCTAACCACGAGCTTTGTGTGTGCCAAGGCTTGTTGGCGGGATCCAGCGACGCAAACCAGACTGCAATCATCCATCTGGCGTGGGACATCATCTGCACCAACCAGGAACCCGCACCCATCTTCTTGGGTGCAGTACTGACTATTCTTCTTCACCGATGATTCTTCTTTTGCACCTTCATCCGGGGTAGCAGGGGGTCCTGTTCTCCCTGGACTCCTCAGTGCTTCTTGGTCTTGGTCCCCTTCTTCCACAGGTCTTCAGGTCCAGGAATCCATCGTTGGTGTCTTGCAGTGTCTTCTGGTTCTTCTATCACGTGTTCTTGTGTGTTCTAGGACACTTACTGTGATTTACTCCTTCTTTCCTGGGCTCTGAGGTGGGTTCTATTACTTACCTAGGGTGTTTTCTTACACTCCCAGCGTCCCTCTACCCACTAGACTTGCCTATGTGGGAAACCGACGTTCGCATTCCACTATGTTAGTATATGGTTTGTGTTCCCCCTAGGCCCATTGCAACCTATTGTGATTTTCACTATTTGCACTGTTTTCCAACAGTTGCTACAGCTATTTCTGCATTCTAGTGTATATACTGTGTATATTACTTACCTCCTAAGGGAGTATAGTCTCTAAGGTATTTTTGGCATTGTGTCACTAAAAGTAAAGTACCTTTATTTTTGAAACACTGAGTATTTTCTTTCATGTGTGTAAGTACTGTGTGACTATAGTGGCATTGCATGAGCTTTATGTCTCATAGATGAGCCTTGGCTGACCAGCTACAGCCACCCATATACTGCCTGGCTTCTAGACATGGACTACATTTCGATAATAAGGGATAACTGGACCTGGTATAAGGTGTAAGTACCTTTGGTTCCCACTATAAACCAGGCCAGCTTCCTACATTGGTGGTGCAGCAGTGGGTAAGTACTTGCAACTGCCTTATCACTCTGTCACTGGTGCGTTCCACGGGAAAGTGTACTCTAAAGCTATAGCTATGCCAATATATACCTAGTACAGGATCTAGCCTCTTACTTTCCTTTCTAAGAGACTAGGGGTTAGGTAGAGTAGCTCTTGTCTTTCCTCTCCCTCTACTCTAACACTCACTACACTATGTCTTCTTCTGAGGCCACCCCTGGAGCCATGGGAACTCCCTATGAGAACATGACTTCCAAAGTACTAAGAGGGCTTTGCTCAGAGAGAAGCTTAGAGTAGGGAAGAACCTAAACAAGAATTTTCTGTTGAGTCTTCTCCTCCAGGATGATCAGGAGCATGCTGATAACCAGGAGGAGGAAAGAGAGGGAGATTCTAACCCCTTAGAGTCAGGTAATCATCCTGTGGATTCAGGGGAGGGCTCTTCGCAAGATCTTCCACCTAGCAGACCTACTAGTGTACTTGGCAGTAGGAGGGGTTCACACACAAGTAGGGCTCCCTTCATACCTAAAAGTCAGGTCCCTAGAGTCAGCAAAGCTAGGGAAAGATCTGCCTCTGCCAATTCTCATCCCACCTCAGTTTCTGAGGCGTCCCACACTTCCACTCCAGGGGATGACTCCATAGAGAGGGAGCTCAGAAAGCTGGGATTGGAGGAGGCTGAAGCTGCAACAGCTAGCCCTAGATTGGGAGGCCTTGGCTGTAGAGAGAGAAAGGCAGGGGTTGGGGTTAGTTCCACATGGTGGCAGCAGCAGTTTCAGGAATTATGGTGTTAGGGAGAATACCTTTAATCCAGGAACTAGCACAAAATTGTTCCCCCTTACAAAGAGGGGGATGGCATCTACAAGTGGTTTGCTGCACTTGAGAGGGCCTGTAAAGTACAGAGGTTCCCTCAGATGCAGTGGGCTGCTATTCTGTGGTTACCCTTTCCTGGAAAGGGGCGAGATAGACTTCTCACTGTCAGGGAGGAAGATTCAGATAATTACAATGTTTTGAAGACAGCACTCTTGGATGGATTTGGCTTAATCACTGAACAATATAGAAATAAGTTCAGAGAGACCAGAAAAGAGTCTTCACAAGATTGGATAGACTTTGTGGACTACTCTGTGAAGGCTTTGGAAGGTTGGTTACATGGCAGCAAAGTGTCTGACTATGAGGGTCTTTATAATCTGATTCTGAGAGAGCATATTCTTAACAATTGTGTGTCTGACGTATTGCACCAGTACTTGGTAGACTTAGATCTGACCTCTCCCCAAGAGTTGGGAAAGAAGGCAGACAAATGGGTCAGAACAAGGGTGCGCAGAAAAGCTCATACAGGCGGTGACAAAGACAAGAAGAAGGATAGTAAGTCACATGGCAAAGGTGGGGACAAAGATAATTAGTCAGAGTCTTCATCAGGTCCACAAACAGTCGTTCTGGGTGCGGGCATAAATCCTCTTCCAACCAACAGGAAAGGCCTTAGTATTACTTATGTAAAAACAAAGGCCATTGGGCAAGTGTTCCCATTTGTCCCAAGAAAAACGCCAAAGCTTACATCACCACAACCCCCACTGCTGCCACTAGTGCCCCTAGCAGTGGTGGTGGGAAAAACACTACAAATAACCAGTCCAAGGGTGTAGCACGGCTCACTTTGGGTAATGTAGTGGGGGTTGGTTTAGTTAGGGAACCCACTGGGGCTGTTTTAATCTCAGATGGTGGCATTGACCTTGCCACCCTTGTTGCTTGTCCCCTTAATATTGATGAGTACAAGCAACAACCCTTAATAAATGGTGTTCAGGTTGAGGCCTACAGGGACACAGGTGCCAGTGTCACAATGGTGATGGAAAAACTGGTAGCCCCTGCGCAACACCTACCTGGTCATCAGTACCAAGTGACTGACACCCATAATAACACTGTTAGCCATCCCATGGCTGTTGTGAATCTCAACTGTTAGGGGGCGGGGGGGACGGGGGATACTGGTCCAAAGAAAGTTGTGGTATCCACTGACCTCCCTGTAAAATGTCTACAGGGCAATGATTTGGAGACTTCAGCTTGGGCTGAAGTGGAATTGGAGGCTCATGCAGCAATGCTGGGCATTCATGGGCACAAATTTGCTCTCACAAGGGCTCAGGCCAAGAAACAAGGAGGACAGGGAAACTTGGATCCTGGAACAACGGACCGAGTGCTCCCAAAAACAAGGGGTAGAAAAGGTAAACCCTTATCCAATATCCCTCCCTCTACTAAAGATTCTCCTTTTGATAAGGATCTACTCCATGTGCAGAACCTACACCAGAGGAGCTCCAAGCTGACACAGCTGAGCTTTTGGGTGCAGGGGGGCCTGCCAGGGAGGAGCTGAGTGTGGCACAGCAGACCTGTCCCTAGAGGGTTTGAGACAGCAAGCTGTCAAACAGGAAGCAGGGGATGTCAGTGACTCTCACAAAGTGTATTGGGAAAACAATCTCCTTTATACAGAGGCAAGGGACCCAAAACCTGGTGCAACCAGGAGACTGGTCATTCCCTTTCAGTACAGAGAGTTTCTTCTAACACTTGCACATGACATTCCCCTTGCTGGACATTCCCCTTGCTTGGGGCAAAGTAAGACCTGGGACAGACTGGTCCCTCACTTTCACTGGCCTCATACATCAGAAGACACAAAAGAGTTCTGTCGCTCTTGTGTCAAAAGACAAGCCAGTGGTAAGACTGGTAACACCCTAAAGTCCCCCTTGATACCACTGTCTGTGGTTGGGATGCCCTTTGAAAGGGTAGTCGTTGACATAGTTGGCCTCCTTGACCCTCCTACTGCTTCTGGCAATAGGTTTATCTTGGTGGTAGTGGACCATGACACTAGATATCCAGAAGCAATTCCTCCGAGGACCACTACAGCTCCTGCAGTGGCAAATGCACTCCTGGGAATATTTTCAAGGGTGGGCTTTCCAAAAGAGGTAATATCAGACAGGGGTAGTAACTTAATGTCTGTATACATGAAAGCAATGTGGAAAGAGTGTGGTGTAACTTATAAATTCACCACACCTTACCATCCTCAGACAGGTGGGTTGGTTGAGAGGTTTAATAAAACTCTCAAAGGTATGATCATAGGACTATCTAAAAAGCTCAGAAGGAGATGGGATGTCCTATTGCCACGGTTAATTTTTGCCTACAGGGAGGTACCCCAGAAGGGGGTGGGATAACCCCCATTTAAACTCCTTTTTGGTCACCCTGTTAGGGGTCCACTTGCACTTGTGAAGAAGGGGTTATGAACTTGGCCTAAGATCTAGAATTGCCGAGTACGTGAAACAAGGCCACCAAAAACTTTCAGGCAAGCCAAGAGTTGTAAAAACAATGGCACGACCAGAAGGCTGTCCAGATGAATGTGTGGGTACTGGTGCCTGTGGCACCAACAGCACTCCAGGACAAATGGAGTGATCCACATCTGATATTGGAGAAAAGGGGTGAGATCACTTATTTAGTGGACTTACGCACTCCCAGAAGTCCTCTAAGAGTACTTTATGTGAACCGCCTGAAATCCTACTATGATAGGGTTGACTTAACCCTACTCATGGCCACTGATGAGGGACAGGAAGATAAGAGTGACCCTCTCCTTGATCTCTTCTCCAGCACTGCAGCTGATGGCTCAGTGGAAGGAGTAGTTCTTGCAGATTGCCTTTCAGGAGAGCAAAATGAGGATTGCAGGAACCTCCTAGGCCAGTTTTCTGAGCTGTTCTCTCTAACACCTGGTTAGACCACTTGGTGTGAACAAACCATAGATACTCGCGACAGTTTACCTGTCAAAGGTAATATTTATAGAAAGCCTGACTATGTAAGGGACTGCATTACATTTGAAGTTCAGAAAATGTTGGACTTAGGAGTGACCGAGCACTCAGATAGCCCCTGGGCCAGGTCAGTGGTGCTAGTACCCAAGTCTCATTCTCAGAATGGTAAAAGGGAGATGAGGTTTTGTTTTGATTATAGAGTGCTCAGTACAGTCACACAGATTGATGCTCATCCTATACCGAGGGCAGATGAGCTTATAGATAAACTGGCCTCTGCCAAGTATCTAAGCACTTTTGACTTGACTGCAGGGTATTGGCAGATCAAGCTATCAGAAGACGCTAAACCAAAGACTGAATTCTCTACCATTGGAGGGCATTATCAGTTCAATGTTATGCCCTTTGGCTTGAAGGATACCCCTGCCACTTTCCAGAGGCTGTTGAACACAATTCTTCAAGGTCTGGAAGCTTTCAGTGAAGCATATCTAGATGATATTGCTGTATTTAGCTCCACCTGGGATGACCACCTGGTCCACCTATGGAAAGTTTTGGAGGCCCTGCAAAAGGCAGGCCTCACTTTCAAGGCTTCAAAATGCCAGCTAGGGCTGGGGAAGGTGGTTTATCTGGGACACCTAGTTGGTGGAGAACATATTGAACCACTACGGGGGAAGATCCAGACTATTTTAGACTGGTCTCCCTCTACAACACAGACCCAGGTCAGAGCCTTTCTTGGTCTCACTGGGTACTACAGGAGGTTCATTAAGAACTATGGCTTAATTGTAGCCCCTCTTAATGACCTCACTTCCAAGAAAATGCCTAAAAATGTATTATGGACAGACAGCTTTTCAGGAGCTTAAGCAGGCTTTGTGTACTGCACCTTTCCTAAAAAGTCCAAACTATTCAAAGAAGTATATTGTCCAGACAGATGAATAAGAGGTAGGGGTTGGGGCAGTGCTATCACAACTCAATTCAGAGGGCCAAGATCAACCTGTTGCTTTTAGTAGTAGAAGGTTGACCCCTAGAGAAAAGTGTTGGTCTGCCATAGAAAGGGAGGCCTTTGCTGTGGTCTGGGCCCTGAAGAAGCTGAGGCTCATTTGGGACACACTCCATAGTTCGGACAGACCACAAACCTCTCTTATGATTAAAACAAATGAAAGGTGAAAACCCTAAATTGTTGAGGTGGTCCATATTCCTACAAGGGATGGGCTTTACAATGGAACATAAACCTGGGAGTAACCACTCCAATGCAGATGGACTCTCCAGATATTTCCACTTAGTTTGGTGGGGGGGGTTGTGTCGGAAAGTAACCTCTTTTTGGCATGTTACCCCCAATTTCGGCCTGAAGTCAGTGTGTTTTACTGTGTCACTGGGATCCTGCTAACCACAGGACCCCAAAGCTTATGGTTTCTCTCCTCTCAAATTTGTCACTACATACATACATACATACATGGTAACCCAGTATTTCATCCCAAATTGACATACTGGTGCCCCGTTATAAGTCATGTTATGCAAAGCACTTGACTTCTGCCCAGCGAGATCGCACTGCGAAAAAAAGAGAAAATGTAGTCCCGTACCTGGACGGAAAACATGGAGCCTCGTATGTTTTCAGTACTTGGTCACTGCGCTCGAGGAGGACTAAACACCAGAAAATGCATGACTTATGAATGCCTTTCACTAGTGAAAGCAAGCAGATTTTAAAAGGCAAGCACACAAACCAATGAAAGAAACTGACCTAACATGGGTGTGGTTTGAAGCCGAAAGAGAGATTACAACACGGGACAGAGCGATTTGCTCTCGCTCGTAAAAAGCAATCTCGGCCTCCCAGAATGACAAAAATATTTTCTCACAACTAAAAAACTGTTAGCTTTGAAGATATTTAACGAGTCAGACATTGCAGTTATGTTCATTTACCCATTTAAGACATACACTCAAGTAAAATATTATCAACATTCTTGTAGCAGTCAGGGCTACATAAAAGTGCAAAAGTATCCATAGTGTGATGCTTTATCAGAAATATGGGGGAGGAACTTTGAGGGATGTTGTGAGCATAAGCACGCTCCTTTTGACACCGACTCCCAGCCAAGACATGGTGGCGTTAGTATCTGCTTACCAGGGGCATAATAAATGCCTCACTTTGCTGGAGTCTGGCGCAACCAAGATTATTAAGGGCCTCCAGGTGGAACTGCACCACAGTTTATAGACGTCTGCTCTTGGGAAAGAGATGGGTGTCATTAAAAGGAGTTTACACCCTCAAAGTACAGACATCTTTGAGATGAGCAGACTATGGTGGTCATTCTGACCCTGGCGGTCTTTGACCGCCAGGGCGGAGGACCGCGGGAGCACCGCCGACAGGCCGGCGGTGCTCCAATGGGGATTCCGACCGCGGCGGTAAAGCCGCGGTCGGACCGGCACCACTGGCGGGGTCCCGCCAGTGTACCGCGGCCCCATTGAATCCTCCGCGGCGGCGCAGCTTGCTGCACCGCCGCGGGGATTCCGACCCCCCCTACCGCCATCCAGATCCCGGCGGTCGGACCGCCAAGATCCGGATGGCGGTAGGGGGGGTCGCGGGGCCCCTGGGGGCCCCTGCAGTGCCCATGCCACTGGCATGGGCATTGCAGGGGCCCCCGTAAGAGGGCCCCTACATGTATTTCACTGTCTGCTGCGCAGACAGTGAAATACGCGACGGGTGCAACTGCACCCGTCGCACAGCTTCCACTCCGCCGGCTCGATTCCGAGCCGGCTTCATCGTGGAAGCCTCTTTCTCGCTGGGCTGGCTGGCGGTCTGAAGGCGACCGCCCGCCAGCCCAGCGGGAAAGTCAGAATTACCGCTGCGGTCTTTCGACCGCGGAACGGTAACCTGACGGCGGGACTTTGGCGGGCGGCCTCCGCCGCCCGCCAAGGTCAGAATGAGGGCCTATATCTACAATGGAGACGGGGCTTGAGTAGTACATCTTTGCCAAAAGTAAGACACCTACGAATGAGTGAGTTTTCACTACTTTTGAGAATTCACAAACACTCCAGTACTACGCTAGGAAAGCGGAGCAAGGTGCTGATTTCCAGGTGCGGGACTGAGGGTATTTTTAGTTTTTGGGTGTAATGCAGGGAGGGGGGGGGGTCAGGGTTTAGGTTTTTGGGATGGGTTGGGGGTTGGAGTGTTTTAGGTTTTAGGGGAGGGGGTTGCGGTTGGGGTAATTTTAGGGGTGGGGGGTTGGGCTGGTTGTGGAGGTGGTGGGGGTCGCAGAGATTTTTAGGGGTGGGGGGCCAGGAGGGACGCATGCTGGAACTGTGCATGCTGATCACTAATGCCTTTACCAGGAATGCCTTTACAACGAAAAATCGTTTTTAAGGCATTCGTGGTAAAGGCATTAGTGATAACAACGAGGTCGTTGTTCGACCGCGTTGTTGAAGCATGGTTGGTTGAAGCACTCGTTGTTTCAACATATAACCGATCCATTCCACTTTTTACCCTACCAGAGGAGTTATTCCAGTCCTTTGAGGAAGTAAAACTCCAACCATTCCTAGAATTGGAAAGTGTCATGTAGGAGTTTTTGGTTGTTGACAAACTCATGAGTTTGAGGGCTTGCACGAATTAAAAAGTCTAACCATACCTTTCTCCACTCTGTTCCCACCTCTTGCATGTGGTTTACTACTGTGTTGTTCTACCTACTCGTGTTGGAGAATTATGCCGTAATAAAACAGTCTGCACCCGTCAGAAATCTTTCTGTGAGTTTCAAGCTCTGTAATTTTCAGACGTAAATGCATGTTTACGGCTGAAAATGCACATGTGACTCAGGCCTGCAGACTAGAAAAAAGTGATCAAACGCAAACTGAAAGGAACAATCTGACTGCACTGGTGTCCAGATAAACCGCCAAAATGTAATTTTCCACACTGCCTGAACCTTGTTCCGTTTTAATTCGAAAGCCTTAGTTAGGTAATGTGTGCATTAGGTGTGCATGACGTCCTCTGTTCACATAAGGACATAAGGAAGCTTTGTCTGCTAGAGCAGACTCACAGCAAAAAAAAGTTTTTTCAAGTTTTTCAAGGTACCTCTAGGTCGTCCATCAGTCCTTTGATATCAGGCATCAGCTTCTCATTGTCCCAGTAACGGTAAGATCGAACGTCCGTGAACCCTGCGTCCTCAAATATGTTATGGTGGCTTTCTGAAAGAAGCACAGCGACTGGTTACTCAAACATCACTGTAATGTGTGCCACTCCGCTGCTGCATTGGGATATGCTATAAAAAATACACTTGCTGTCTCGCTGAACATATGCAGTTACAGCACTAATCAGTCTAAATTCCAAGGGCATCACACCAAAGTTCTTAATTAGAGAAACACACTTGATATCCTTGAGAGTCGTCTACAAATACACACAGAACCAACAGGTTACCATTTATTTATATCCTACCAGGACATTGAGGGGTTCCAGTGACACGAAAATAAACCACAAAGTTGAAGGCAGAACAGTTGCCAATTGTGACCAACAGACACCACAAATATCACTTGTTGAGAGTGACGCACACACTTTTGGCACTTAGCTTAAGCCCTCACTTTCAAAATACTTAGCGCATTATTTAGAGTTTGGCAGACAGGTTACAGCAGCAAAACGTGACAGATATCCCTTCCTCCATATCACAAGTCCCATGGACTATAAAGCACTTATAGTATGATGGATTGGATATCCACCATGTTTGTAATTGAGCATCCCATCAATCAAACTCTAAAAAACATTCCAAACTTGGTGAGTAGAGCTGTACACAGAACTCTAAGCTTTCTTGAGGAATCTGCTGGTGCAGAGGAGCTCTTTGGATCTGTGGCGGTTTCAGGAAGCATTCCAACCACAGGAGTGTCTTAATGCAGACCTTTGCACCAGAAACTAGTGATGAAAATATTGGACTATTATACGTGTGCTTTGTTACAGGTTCTATAATGATCAACTCATGTTCTTGTGAGATCTAATGTAGCTTTTAGCAAGAGAAAGAAGCCAGAGAAGAGAATAATTTTTGTAGCTACAATTGTTCTAAGACCACTGTGCGTGAGAAACCAACCCAGATCTACTCACTGACAGCCACATCATACGCAATGTCTGGATGTTGTGCTTACCTTGAAACACATATAAATTATTCGGCTTTACCAAATTTACTGAGAGTTTACTATTCCTCTTATGTTTACCCTATACTATGGTTAGGCTTAAGGTTAATATGACAACAGAGACAGGAATTTTGAATAACGTTAGTTGGGGCCAGTTTTGCTTGCCCAATTCTAGGAGACCTGGTGCCGTTTCTGATCAGTGAATCATATCTCTGAGGTCCTCTAAATGGTGCACTTAGTGGTTTAGATGCTGTCCTGCAGACGAATGCTAGAATTTGTTGGTGAAGAGGTATGAACATATTTACCCTATCTCTTGTAGGCTGACCAAGCTAAAAGGACACTGGTGGTTGGCAGTGGATGATGATAGGTAAAGACACCAGTGGGGAGAATTTAAGTGGACAAAATGTGCATACTACTCTTAACTGGGACTCCCCACTTGCTTGAGGGTGTTACAGTTCTTGAGTTCAGGTGGTACATGAAGTGATCAGGTACCCCGTCCTGGGGATCCAGATGTCTTCAGGGAGAGTTTCTATTGAGAACGGTAGTTTACCATGGTGACAGCTGTTCTCTTCCCTTCTCTTCCAACTGCATGTTGGAAATGCTACTGAGTGTGAAAGTTAGTGTTGCTTGGTATTACAAGTGTCTGGGACAGACCAACAGATGATAAGAGGAGACCTTTGTGTTTCATAATAATGGCATGAGAAAGTTACAGCACGTCAGCCTGTGGCCTTCACGAAAATGTAATCTTTGAAAGAGAAGCTTAGGACTCAGCCACTTATTCACATCTGAATCAAAATAAATACTCTGTGTCCTTTAGCCATTTGAAGGCGATCTGCAAATGCTAAAAAAGGCTGCCTCTGACTCGCCGCAGATTATCTGGAAGAAATCCACAACCACAAGCACCAGAATGAGCCAATTCTCATCACCACAGATCCTGAAACACTGCAAGTACTCTGCAATTCCTCCTCACCACAGGGCCGGATACCACAGAGGAAAGTTGTCTGCATATTTGGTTGAATCTGTGCCCTGTGTCCAGCTGAGGTAAAAGATCTGCAGCCACTGCCTTTGACTGGCTGGAGCAAATCTGGTAGGATTCCACAAACCATTTATCATAATGTGATTTGGGACATCAGAATAGTTTAAAAAACACTGCAAATATTCTAGCATGCCATCACCATGAGACTTGATCGCAACAAAAGGCTGCACTCACATTTGATTGGTTCCACCCAAGCCTTTAAATGCTGTTCAGAACTCGGCTGACTGGCTGATTTGTCACAAACAACATGAACTGTGGGACACAACTTTGTGCTGGAAAGTGTTATTTCAGTTAACCTTCAACAAAGTGAAAGTTCAGGCATGTGTTGAGGGGTCAACGGAAAAGGGGCAGGGCATATTTTCCACCTTAATCTCCCAGCCCTCAAAAGTCAGGGTGGCCTTTGGACTGAATAAGAATCCAGCTCATGATGTGAACTCAGGAAAAGGAAGAAGACTGTCATGGCTGTAGAACCATCACTAACTTCGAAAGCATTTTAGATCATAGAGTCTGTCTTGAGGACCTGTTACCCTCTGTGAGAGGCTTCTCGCAAGACAGAAGTAATACTACTATTGCTCATTGTTCCCAAGAAAAAATACATTGTTGCTGTATAGCTCTCTATGTTCCCCCTGAACACATTCCTTTCATTGTCCCTCATCCACACCGTAACTGTGACCACTAAGAAAAGAGCTCAAGAAGCCTTCACTGCAAACTTTTGCCTTCATTGTGGGTTGCACAGAACACATGTCCTTCCCTATAGCTTTTATACTGATCCGGTGGCTATATGTGTCCATCAAGAATCCCATCATGTCCTTTGAGCTGAGACCAACAGAAGCCACTTATCTGCAATGATCACAATGCAGACATTGATGCCTAAAAAACAAATCAACTTCGCAGAGCTCCTGGAAAAGAACCATACTCCTAAAGGAAACCAAAGGCTATTACAGATTATTTTACATAATTGCTTGTGGTTTGTTTTTCTCCAGGTATAGCTCTCTCTTTAAGTGCCTGTGTTCACTAAGACATTACTTTACATCACATTACTACCCATCTCACACAAGAACTGCAATTGCTCGATACCTTTCAGTAGGACTGTCCACCAAAGACTGGGTGACACACAACTGACTACACATGCATACACTGTTTCTAAATCAGGGGTATGCCCATATAACCCCACTATAACTGGACCAAAGACTATAGATATAAAGGAGCAATGAATAGTGGGGATAGATTATACACAACTTTTTACCAACATCGAGCAAATTAATTACTCTGAGGTCATAAATAGTTACAGAGAATAAATTCATACAAATAATACTTGCAACCACTGAAAAATCCAGTATTGATGTATGATCAAACTAAATCTCATATATTTTTTGTCTAAACACATCAATTACCATATTATAGACAATAATTAACAAACAAAGACATTGAATATATCACAAAGCCTATAAATTAATGTCTTCCACTAATGATTCTTTATGGCTGTGTGCTTGTTCCAAATGCAGTCCTTTATGTGAGGTTATCTCTTAAGGCAATGCATAGGACAAACCATTGTCCTTTCGTAATTCCAATTAAGATGTGCCTTGCGAAAATTATTTCAACTCCAAATCAACATTAAATTGACTCCTCCAATATAATATGTTGACGTGTTTCGGCCATCAATGTTCAGGCCACCTCAGGACAACAAGGGGAAAGACATATTCATTCATCTAAGAAAACAATGTATCATAAATAAACATAAGGATATACTGAGAATAAAAGTCTACCCACACACTGGTGTGTCTTATATCTAATGCCAATGCAATAGGAGGCTGGCTGGCAGGTATTTTATTCTGCCTTAATGGGTACTGAAGGAACAATCGCAAGTTAAAGAGATTTCCAAGACCCTAGACAGGAGATCAGGTCCTAGGCTTTTCATAAGCCCTACTGGTGAAAGGAGGCAGGGCTTCGTTCTAGAGAGTTAAAAAGAGCCTAGTACCACTAATAAGGCTATTAGGATAAATGGAGGCAGGAGGGCAAGTCCCCGGAGTTCTTCCTCTTCAGAGGAAGATCAGTCTAAAGTCAGCTCCAGGAAATATCTCAAAATGTTAAGATGCCAAGAGGCCCTATTCTGACTCTCCAGGTGGCTGCAGCATGCCACTAGGAATAGAAAGTAAAACAAACAGTATAAATTGGACAGTAGCGGCAAGAAAAACAGTATTTGTTGCTCCCCCCCTTTGCAGAAGAGTTACTGAGTCCGCAAGGTCACACAGCAATGAAAAGGTGTATGCAATTTAGAGTTTTCAGTAATATTCTGCAGGGGATGGCCTGTGTCCTGGGAGACAGAGTCATCAAGGATGCATAACACATTGCCTTGACAATTACATCAGGCCCTGAGAGCCAATGGTCTCCCTGGGTGGCTCATGCAGTAAGGGCTCCTAAGCTTCAAATATTCCATTGTGCTCTACACTGTGGAGGCAAGACAGCCCAGTGCCACCACTTGGCTCCTTCCTGTGGCAAAACCACCTGGTTGGACGAGAGGAGAACAAGGACTATTGGCTCCCTCTCTGGCATTCAGAGTGAGCCGGAGAACCAGTCAAGCCACATGAACTTGGGCTCCCACATGGCCAACTGGAATGTCCATACTGAGTGCCCAGGAAAAATGTACCGGCCTGTGGCAGCCAACTAAATGGTTTGCCACAGACAGGACAATGTACCCGTTCAAGCTATAGACAAATGTGCATACTGTGATGAACTGCTATCCCAAGAGGAGCAGCGGCATGGCTAATGGGAAACAATGGCTCAGGGGGTTGCAAAGAAAGTGGCAGGCCCCCATAAGAGCCTTCTGTTTGGCTTTCATTATGCCCCCAAGTGTCTTCGTAGCCACAGAAAAAGTGATCTGGGGAGCATTTTCCCTCACTGCAAAGCACTCCTGGAGCTTGGGCTTTATCCCCGAGGCACCGGAGTGCGTTGACCTTTATCACTAGGTCCTTGGTTGCCTTGCAGCTGGTAAAGGGAAGATTCTTATAAT
This sequence comes from Pleurodeles waltl, assembly GCF_031143425.1. Lineage (NCBI taxonomy): Eukaryota > Metazoa > Chordata > Amphibia > Caudata > Salamandridae > Pleurodeles > Pleurodeles waltl. Next base: position 223,274,900 of record NC_090450.1, on the reverse strand, counting down.
AATAAAAGATTTAAAACCGTCAAGCTGCATTCTCCTTACAAAGTTCTGGATTTAGAACTCGATAGAAAAGGTGTTTCAAAAATCCATGCTGGAGTATTACATTGGATTTCATCACAGAATAATTTCCACAGGCTTGCTGATCAGACCTAGATCCTGTGTGTGTATTGAATTGGCCCATTTAACAGACCCAGCCTATCCAAATCTGACGTTATAGTTGCCTGATAGCTTGGAGTTAGACAAAATCAGAGAAAGAGATTCGTCAAGCAACACCATGCTAAATTTACGTGTTTTATAAACCACTTATTTTTTTGAAGAATTAGTTGATTTATGTTGTTGTTATTGTCCTGGCACGTACCTATTGTGTTGCTGCCAATTTTTTGCATTGAGAATTGCAGAGGCATGCAGGAGTTTGTATGTGGAAATCGGAGGAGCAATGGAATGGTATTTGGTGTGAGGTTCGGGCGGTATAAATTCAGAGATCAATCCAAAATCTTCTCAAATGAACATCCCCAGGGTGATAGATATACATAGATACTCTTCAAGGGATGGTCCTGCGTGGGAAAAAACAGAAAGAGTAGGGAAAAGAGAAGACACAAAGTTTCGGCGGTCTTCTGTCACTTGTGGCACGTCTCTGCAAATAACTGATTCAATGATGGTACCTGGTTTACACTTGGGTGTTGTTTGATACATAATGCAAAGACGTGAAAACCACAAATCTCATAGGGATTTATTAACCATTGATGAAACCTTAATGCCATGCAATATGAGACTGTGACTGTAGACTCCAAAAGACAACAAACACTGGTCTCAGCATTCAGAGACTTCGCAGGTAACGCAGAAAATAACTTCAGAAGTCACTGAAGAAGAAACAAACCAAAGAAGGGAATACAAAATAAGAAATGTGCAGAACACCAAACCGGAGGCAAACTGAGTGAGAGCAAAGTATAGAACAAAAGTTGCCAGGCACAATCATTCTGGTTCTGTCTTTACTACAGGGACCTGGAAACAGTGCCCGCGAATCTCTGCCCCTGTTGTTCCTGAAACAGAAATGTCCGTCTTTGTAGGTCTCTGAATGTGTGGTCCAGCCTCCAAGGGTCGGTCCTCCATATTCGTCAACCCATATGACTCTATGCAGTCTGCTGCGTCCCCTTCCCTTCTTCCAAGTGCTCCGGAGTAAACCTTCGATATTTGGTGAGTACTGGAGGGGCGCTACAGCTGCAATTCGAAGGACAGTAGAAATATGTGCAGCAAAAGCATGTGGTGTGAATGTGTAGATTGGCTGTGCAGCCAACAGTGCATTGTGATGAAAGAGCAGTCATCTAGTTTGCGATGCGTTTGTGGATCATGTGAGTGGAATTTGCTCAAACCGTGGTGTTGAGTTGGAGGCAGAATATCAGGTGTAACTTAGCACATACCAGGAGTCTGTTTCTTCTCCTAAATACGCTTTCACGTTTATGGGTGAGCCAGATGTGCAAACCCGACATTACTGAGTAAGTCACTACAACAAGCACGGTCTTTGTGAAGAATCCTATCTTTTGCTGACTCCTAGTGAGATAATACTAGAGGGCGGTCAAGTCGCTGGAAGCTCGAGCCAGGCTTGTGCCTGAAGCCTGGCTCCGGCTCAGCTCGAGGTTCTGTTGAAACTTCGAGCCCATAACGAGCAGCGCTAAATGGGGCTTCTCCCTGCCTCCATTCATCTACCCGGAATGTGGTGGTATGGCCAGACCTGCCGACTTTGGAACTGCGAAGCAGGTTCGCGTTTGCTGTTGGCTCAAAACCCTGTGGTTTAGGCAAATCATGTAATCTCCTCATGCCCATAAAAAAACAAACGTGACCGTGAGCGATGTAACTGGCTCTCTCTCATGTGAACTGCTCCAAAATAACAGGGTTGAGTCTGCGCTATATAAAAACTGGAGACAAAAATCACAAAGGCTTAAAACAAGGGAAGAAAATACCCCCCCACCCCCACTCTTTAGTGGAAGATTTGTACAAAGTGAAACCAGGAAACCTAGATAAATCAATGCTTACCCCATTAAATTGCGTGATCTTAGCCAAATATTTTATTTCACCAAAACTCCTTTTTCATGATTATCGTGTATTAAAGCACTATCAAATATGTGAGTTCAGAATACCAGTTGTACAAAAACCTATTGTGTTTGATTTATTAGACCATAATGTTGCTCTATAATAATTTAGACCTTTTATATGGTTTACATGACAACCACCAAGTGTTAAAGAAATATACTTTTTTGAATTCTGAAGAGACTTTATAACATTTTACATGATATTTGTTGTCTAATTTACATAGCAAGCATTTTCAAGGCTCGGCTAGTGCACGGGCTCTAACAGCCGAGCCATGCCCTTGGCCCACCTCTGGATAATATAATGGGGTTGCAGTGAATTGTCCCACTTTGTAATCATAATAATCTCTTTAGTGGCAAAGATTACCAAAAGCCAATATGTATTTCTTCAGTTATTAAGAAAAGGAGGGAACCTCCCTTCTACCTCCTTATTATTGAAACCTTCTGCACTAAGAGGCTCAGAGCAGAAAGTGAACAAATCGTACATTTTCTGTACAGCCAAAGCCGCTGTTCATTTATTTAATGTAAGGATCAGGGTAGTCACAAAAGACATTGCAGAAAAAATATGGGATAACCTAACATATTTAAAAGGTGGGTGGATCTAAAATAATTTTGAAGATTGTGGAATTGGAATCAGATTAGGAGGCAGAAAAACACAACAGTAGTTAAGGGTTGAAATTGCATGTGATACAGAAGGAGGCAATACAGGGAGTGCAGAATTATTAGGCAAGTTGTATTTTTGAGGATTAATTTTATTATTGAACAACAACCATGTTCTCAATGAACCCAAAAAACTCATTAATATCAAAGCTGAATATTTTTGGAAGTAGTTTTTAGTTTGTTTTTAGTTTTAGCTATGTTAGGGGGATATCTGTGTGTGCAGGTGACTATTACTGTGCATAATTATTAGGCAACTCAACAAAAAAAAATATATACCCATTTCAATTATTTATTATTACCAGTGAAACCAATATAACATCTCAACATTCACAAATATACATTTCTGACATTCAAAAACAAAACAAAAAAAAATCAGTGACTAATATAGCCACCTTTCTTTGCAAGGACACTCAAAAGCCTGCCATCCATGGATTCTGTCAGTGTTTTGATCTGTTCACCATCAACATTGCGTGCAGCAGCAACCACAGCCTCCCAGACACTGTTCAGAGAGGTGTACTGTTTTCCCTCCTTGTAAATCTCACATTTGATGATGGACCACAGGTTCTCAATGGGGTTCAGATCAGGTGAACAAGGAGGCCATGTCATTAGATTTCCTTCTTTTATACCCTTTCTTGCCAGCCACGCTGTGGAGTACTTGGACGCGTGTGATGGAGCATTGTCCTGCATGAAAATCATGTTTTTCTTGAAGGATGCAGACTTCTTCCTGTACCACTGCTTGAAGAAGGTGTCTTCCAGGAACTGGCAGTAGGACTGGGAGTTGAGCTTGACTCCATCCTCAACCCGAAAAGGCCCCACAAGCTCATCTTTGATGATACCAGCCCAAACCAGTACTCCACCTCCACCTTGCTGGTGTCTGAGTCGGACTGGAGCTCTCTGCCCTTTACCAATCCAGCCACGGGCCCATCCATCTGGCCCATCAAGACTCACTCTCATTTCATCAGTCCATAAAACCTTAGAAAAATCAGTCTTGAGATATTTCTTGGCCCAGTCTTGACGTTTCAGCTTGTGTGCCTTGTTCAGTGGTGGTCGTCTTTCAGCCTTTCTTACCTTGGCCATGTCTCTGAGTATTGCACACCTTGTGCTTTTGGGCACTCCAGTGATGTTGCAGCTCTGAAATATGGCTAAACTGGTGGCAAGTGGCATCGTGGCAGCTGCACGCTTGACTTTTCTCAGTTCATGGGCAGTTATTTTGCGCCTTGGTTTTTCCACACGCTTCTTGCGACCCTGTTGACTATTTTGAATGAAACGCTTGATTGTTCGATGATCACGCTTCAGAAGCTTTGCAATTTTAAGAGTGCTGCATCCCTCTGCAAGATATCTCACTATTTTTGACTTTTCTGAGCCTGTCAAGTCCTTCTTTTGACCCATTTTGCCAAAGGAAAGGAAGTTGCCTAATAATTATGCACACCTGATATAGGGTGTTGATGTCATTAGACCACACTCCTTCTCATTACAGAGATGCACATCACCTAATATGCTTAATTGGTAGTAGGCTTTCGAGCCTATACAGCTTGGAGTAAGACAACATGCATAAAGAGGATGATGTGGTCAAAATACTCATTTGCCTAATAATTCTGCACTCCCTGTATAGAGCAATATGAGAAGGAGATACAATCGTTATTTAGGGGGTCGTGAAATCTAACTTTATTCTCCAAACCAAAAGTACTTTCATTTTTTTTTTTTTTTGCTTCAAGATTTCCAATATGGCTCTCAAAATGCTAATATTATCTATCATCTGTTCCTGAAAATCAAGAGAATAAACAGGAGAAAAATCAAAGAGAATTCTCAGTCTTCGGGACTCTCTCTTTAATGCTGATTCAGGTCTTTGCACGAGATAAGCTCGGCAGGTAGAAATCCAGAGGGTGTACAATACTACAAACCAGCCACGTATCATGCATGATCAGCAACTCTAGAAACTAAGCAGCCACATGATAGTAAAGTAGGAAAGAGCCTTTTTAACTGCAGTCAGATTTGGGATGAGGAAGGGATGAAAACGAGTCCAACTGGAGATCCTAGAAGCTGTAAAGGCATTCATGGCAAGGCAGCAGTGATCAGGGCAAGACCTCAGACGAAAAGTGTGATTTCATCAGCTGATACTATCTAAATGCCACAGACGTCTCATCTTTCGAAGGACCAAAGGGGCTCAGTATCTCAACTAGTAATCTACCAGGTTTCAAATAAGGGCTGTGAGTTTTTTCTTTATCTTCCCTTGAGAAAATGTTTTCTGTTTAGAGTTAGAAATAGAAAAGGTGATGGTAACGGATGTTCAACATGAAGACACACAGCTAAGCCTTTTCATGGATGCGGTATAAAAACAGAAAAACAAGTGATGACCCAAAAGAGTCTTCTGATCTGCAGGATCTCTAGAAAAAATATAGAGGGGAATATATATCAATGATCGCCCTTAACACAAAGATTTGCATTACTGGCTTCTTCCTGGTGTTAAGCTTTATTCATTTTGTATCATACTTTGTAAAGAGTCGACCAGAGGTCAGGGCTAGGAGATCTCGATTCAACCCTTTTGAGCACTAATTAGCAAGACAAATCCAGGCACTGCTTTGTTTCACATATTGCCACTTAGGGCGTAGTGGCATCTGGACAGTGGAGCTCCATTCCCTTGGTCCTGGCACACTTGATGGTTCTCAATATAAAAGTGGTTCCTGCAATGACCTTTTGTTAGCTGAAATTGACAAGGATAACTCAACTCAACTAACACTTTTTGGAATCCTACCTCAGCTTTGCCAGAGAAGCCATCAATCCTTACCTGCTGCCCTCCTCCATGCTCACAGTACACCTGAGCAGGTCAGTCAACTACCTGGAAAACTGAACAGCACCTGCAGAAAGGCTTCTGTAATCTCTTGCATTTTCTTTTTTAGACAGCACCATGTACAACCAACTCCCTATGAAATGCTTTTCAATTCTTCCTCAGGGTTAAGAGGGAGGCCGAGGGGAGATTTTCTTGGGAAGCATTAACTCTAAGAATGGTGGCCAGAGCTCACAGAGTGCAACCATTTTGGCCTGCTGCTAGGTCGCACTCCTGGAGGTTAATTTGTTACACAAAAAAGACGACTCCAACAATGAACTTGAATCTATTGCAAGTCACAAGTTAAATGTACAGAGAAAATGGGAAGAAAAAGAGAAAATGAACCACACTTTCCACTAGTAGGAAACTAATGGAAAGTATAATTCAAAACAAGATATGGTGTATATTTCAGGAAATGATTAAAGTAATTTATGTTGGAAAAGGAAAGTAAATGTACAAGAAAGAATAATAAAATACTGCCAGGTTTTGGTGTAGACTTGGAAAAATGAATCTCTTGCAATGTGATTTGCTTATTGTGCACATACTCTTGATTTCACTATGCTACACATGATGTAAACTTCAAAGGATAAATGTAACCCCACAGACTCAACTTACATTAGAAGCAGAACTGAAAAAGTAACAAACTATACATGTATGTAAGCATGGGTACTTCAACAATTTCATTTCACCAGCTGAAATTTATCTATGTCATCTTGGTCCACTGAGTCTAACATTTCAAAATCTCTGCTCATGTAATGTGTAACTACAACTATTTTGTGGCCTACAGAATTGTAAAAAAAAATTATATGATGCTCATTCACTTGCCAAGCCTACAACCTCAAAGTGAAACTCAAAACAACGTCATTACAATGCTGGCCAAACAAACTGCTGTCAGAGGCAAAAAACACACAGGCAAAAAATGTCATGTTTCAGTTTAAATGCCCCAGGAATTGGAAAACTCATTTACTGGCTAAAAGAAGGTAAACATACCTCCTGTGTTAGGATTGTTAGTGTTGATCCCCATAATGGTGATAGTTCACTACTTTGGGGCCCCAGAAGAAGGCCCTGGGGACACTAGCTTTACCCTTAGAGGTGAACAATCCCAGTGATGATGGGAGGCAGACTTTGGTCTGACTCAAGAAAAAGGATGTGTGCTCAAAGTCACAGTAGGCTTCTCTGTTGCAACACCTGTGTCCCATAAGCCAGATAGCTGGCAACCCAACCAGGTGCTGAATCAGCATAAAAGCAGCATGGTGAATTAGAAAATAAAATAATGACGATGAGTACAGTAAGGGAGTGTGTTCACTAGGCAGAGTCACTACTCAGTTCGCCTAGTAGTAGATTTCTTGGGCAACCCTTCACCAGTCAATGGGGAGAGGCAAAGAAGGTTTCAAGGCACTGTTCCAAAATCTATTCTCTCTGTGTGTTTGTGGGAGCTACCATGCTCAAGGTCAGCAGCTGTGCAGGCCAGAAAACTTTCCACAGATTCAGGCTTTTTTTGTGAGAGAAGGAAATGGGAAACACTCAGCTCCTCAGCTCAATATCCTGAAAGCACTACCACCAACAAGGTCCACGCATATTCAGGTTAAAAGGAACAAATATCAGGAAGCTCCAGCTAATGAGTCAGGTTCTAACAGAGGGGACTCACCCACTGTGAATCATGGCCAGGGTATGCTTCAGATTCAAAGGGTTCAGCTAATCAGGGTAAAACACTTTCCAGCCTCAAACAGTAGACTAGTAAGCTCCTCTACCCAGAATGTAATGTATTGGTCAACACCTGCACACAGATGAATAGGTACAAGTTCAAGATGGCTTCTCTGTTGGAACCCTTGTGTATTCCCTCCAGACAGATTTGGAAACAAATTAGATTAAAAAGAAGTCAGGGACAGGATTGGTCTCTGTGAACAGCAGTTCTGCTCCATCCTGCAACTGACACTCATACAAAAATGAATGTTCACAGATATCTTGGATAGCCCTAACGTTCATGATGTATTGACAGTGGTCATTAGTTCCAACGATCCTAATTAATTACTGCAGAATTTAATCTCATCATGTTTGAAGACATTCCAAACACACAAAAATAATACAAAGCTTCAGCTGCAGCTACTTCACCAGGCCTCGAAAAATCCAAAATGTTTTACTAGACCTTCAAGTCGAGTAACTTGAATCAGGGCAAAAGTGTTCATGTTTGAACACTCACTTTTAATAAATATATTACCAAAGCATAACGTGGATGCACACTGTCATTTACAGACAGACCATTTCCAAAAAATATCCAAAAACCTTTCCACTAAATTGAAGCTTTAATGATAACACTATGGGGGTCATTCTGACCCTGGCGGCCGGTGGCCGCCAGGGCCACCGACCACGGGAGCACCGCCAACAGGCTGGCGGTGCTCCCACGAGCATTCTGACCGCGGCGGTTCAGCCGCGGTCAGAAGCGGAAAGTCGGCGGTCTCCCGCCGACTTTCCGCTGCTCGGGGGAATCCTCCATGGCGGCGGAGCGCGCCCCGCCGCCATGGGGATTCTGACACCCCCTACCGCCATGAACAGGATGGCGGTAGGGGGTGCCGCGGGGCCCCTGGGGGCCCCTGCAGTGCCCATGCCAATGGCATGGGCACTGCAGGGGCCCCCGTAAGAGGGCCCCGCAAAGTATTTCAGTGTCTGCTTTGCAGACACTGAAATACGCGACGGGTGCAACTGCACCCGTTGCACCCCTGCAACTACGCCGGCTCAATTCTGAGCCGGCGTCCTCGTTGCAGGGGCATTTCCTCTGGGCCGGCGGGCGCTCTTTTGGAGAGCGCCCGCCGGCCCAGAGGAAATGTCTGAATGGCCGGTGCAGTCATTCGGCGGCGGTACCTTGGCGGACGGCCTCCGCCGTCCGCCAAGGTCAGAATCAGGGCCTATATATTGTATTAACAATCTGTGTGAAAATCTAAGGCCCTCATTAAAACCCTGGCGGTAAATGCCATCTACTGCCGTTCCGACGGCCGCCAAGATACCGTGACCGTGACCGCGGCGGGATTCCGCCACGGGTATTATGACCCACACATAAAAATCCTCCACAATACTGACACCCACACAAGTCCGCCACACCAAAGGTCAGTGATAAACTAGTGATAGCAAAACACACACCGTTACGCAAACAGGAATACGCCCACAGTATCACGACCCATGAATCAACGAAGCGGTCTTTCAACCGCGGTAAACCATTGGTGGTACACACCCCCGCGCTCAAAATGCAAACACACTTACAAAACCGCACCACATTGGACAATTCAAAATACACACACCTGACACACATACACACACCACACCCACACATTCATACCACTATGAAACACACCCCCACATTACCGACAACCCCTTACAATGAAAAAAACAGAGACCAAGCACAGAGAGACAAGCAAAGAGCACACACTCACTCAGAGGCACAGAACACCATCACCCATACACCATCCACAGTATACACCCCAACACATCACCCCACACATCCTCACACATCACTCACACCACATCCATGGCAACCCAAAGACACCCCAGGTTTTCAGAGGAGAAGCTAAGGGTCATGGTGGAGGAAATCATTTGGGTAGAGCCACAGCTATTCGGATCACAGGTGCAGCAGACGTCCATTGCAAGGAAGATGGAGCTATGGCGGAGAATCGTGGACAGGGTCAACGCCATGGGACAGCATCCAAGAAGAAGGGATGACATCAGGAAGAGGTGGAACGGCCTACGGGGAAAGGTGCATTCCGTGGTCTCAAGACACCAGATTGCTGTACAGAGGACTGGCGGTGGACCACCACCTCCTCCTCCACAACTAACAACATGGGAGGAGCAGGTCTTGGCAATAATGCATCCTGTGGGCCTCGCTGGAGTAGCAGGAGGACTGGACTCTGGTAAGTCAAATCTTAACCATTATATCCCCCACCCTACCTGCATGCCATCACAAAACCCTACCCCTAACCACACCCCATCACTCCAACACCTCACATATACCCCACCATCACAACCCACCCATCCCAATACCAAGCCCTGCATGCAACAACAATGCATGGACCCCCATCACAGACCTGCATGGACACCCATCATCCCAGCATGCCCAATAGAGAGACTCACCCAGCCCACAAAATCACCACTCACACAAGGTCAAGCCGATAGGGAAAGCACAATCATACAGGGAAACACACCCATTGCACAAGATGGCACACACAAATACATTAACAATGCATTTGCATCCCAACAGGACCCTTACCCAATGTCACCGGAGAGGAGGTGCCAGCCCCCTGCCAGAAGAGGCCCACAGTGATCACAGCAGCTCTGCACGCCTGATCACGATGACCAACCTGGCCCATCAGGGACCTCTGGACAGTGTGTTACCCTGCCACAGTCCCATACCACCACAGAGCCTCCCCCCTCAGGAATCACCAGCACAGCACCCACCCAGCGGGCCCATGCCACTGTCCCCAACGACACATCAATCAGCAGTGTGTCCACCACTACAGGGACCCCAGGCAACCCCACAAACACAGGACGATCAGGGACCTGGGGTCAGTGGCAGTGGGCACACGGATCAGGATACAGAGGCACAGGACAACAGGGAAGCTTGGAGGACTGCTGTGCGACAGGGAGAGGACAGGCCCAGGGAACCGACCCTCCATGAGGCACTCTCCAACATCCTGGGAGCATACCACCATTCCCAGGAGACCATGTGCCAGGTACTGGCCAAGTTAAAGGAGACACAGCAGCTCCAGGAGAGACAGTACCTGGGGATCAGGGAGGACCTAACTAAAATATACACCATCCTGGTCACCACTGCAAGGGTGCTGGCTGATATGGGCAAGACCATGAGGGAGGCAGTGGCACAACAAAGGGCCCCTGACACTAGGCAAACTGAGGAACAGCCTTCCACCTCCGCCGGCGCTAGTAGACAGGAAGGCCCACCACAGGACCACCAGGCCACCAGCACCCCACCCCATGCAGAAGGAGAACCACCCCGCAAATGGTCCCTGCAATCCAAGCAGAAGCCAGAGAACATTGCCAAGACCCACACCAGGAAAAAAGACTCTCCTTATTGTCACCCTTCTGTCCCACTATGTCACCCTGTCCACCTTGAACTGCCATTGCTCCACTTCCAATGCCCCATTGGACAATACACCTGTGAAACCAACAGACTGGAATCTAACTGGACATTCCTCCACCATCAACCCAGCCCCTTGCACTTATCCCCATACTAATTTGCACAGAAAATAAACACCCTTGAAACAGAAACCATACTGGAGTCAGTGTAATGATTATAAAGATGTATTATCACAACATTATCAAAGTATTGCAACATCTATGTTCAGTGAAATATACCACAGGAAGACATTTGGTGGGCAGCAGTACATATAGCAGTAGCCAGAATAGGGTACACAGATCTGAAAATAGTGATTCCAAAGGGAAACGTCAGTGTCAATAGAAAGAGGGTAAGAGGATACAATGTACAATGTCCAAAAGTTTACTGTAATGTAAATTTGAGTTACAGTCTCTTACCTGTGTGTCACAGGAAGTACTGCTGTATAATGTTTGTTCTGTTGTCCACATCTTCTTCATCTGCCTCCTCTTCCTCACTGTCCACAGGCTCCACCACTGCCACAAGACCATCTCCAGACTCATCCTCCTGCAGAAAAGGCACCTGACGTCTCAAGGCCAGGTTGTGCAACATACAGCATGCCACAATGATCTGGCACACCTTCTTGGGTGAGTAGTACAGGGATCCACCAGTCAGATGGAGGCACCGGAACCTGGCCTTCAGGAGGCCGAAGGTTCTGTCAATAATCTTCCTTGTATGCCCATGTGCCTCATTGTAACGTTCCTCTGCCCTTGTCCTGGCATTCCTCACTGGGGTCAGTTGCCATGAGAGGTTGGGGTAACCAGAGTCACCTGTAAATATCGAGGGACAACTGTTAGACACACACTAACCCTTAGGGACAACCCCATCCCCAGACACCTTCCCATAGTGGGTGGCGACCTTGGGCTCACCTAATAGCCACACCCAGTGCCTCTGGAGTTGGCCCATCACATAAGGGATGCTGCTATTCCTCAAGATATAGGTGTCATGCAGAGAGCCAGGATATTTGGCATTCACATGGGAGATGTACTGGACACACCATCTGCACATTCATCGAGTGATAGCATTTTCTATTCCTGTAAATCTGTTCATTTCGCCGGGGGGGGGGAGGGAGGACAAATGCCACATGTGTACCATCAATGGCACCAATGATGTTGGGGATATGTCCAAGGGCATAAAAGTCAGCTTTCACTGTGGCCAAATCCTCCATCTGGGGGAATACGATGTAGCTGCGCATGTTTTTCAGCAGGGCAGACAACACTCTGGTCAACACGCTGGAGAACATTGGCTGAGGCTTTCCTGATGCCATGGCCACTGTAGTTTGAAATGAACCAAACTGACAGAACCTGCACAAGAGGGGTGTTGGCGGATAGTTGACATCAGGTCTGGCTCCAATTGAGCACACAGCTCTTGGATTGTGGCACGATCCAGTCTGTATGTGATGATGATGTGTCTGTCCTCCATTGTCGACAGGTCCACCAGGGGTCTGTACACCAGAGGATGCAGCCATCTCATCATTTGCCTCAGCGGTTGTAGCCTATGGAGGAGAAGGGTGAGCAGAACGTCATATTTCCACATAGAATGCACAACTGCTGCTGAAGTTAGGTCACAGAAGCAGTATGTGAAGTTGAGAGTTAGTTGATGGGCCAGTGTCTGCTGTGACGCAGTTAGGTGCCATGCCATGTGCCCCCCTGAAATGGCGGCTGCCTGACCTGTGAGGAAGGACAAGTGGAAATGAGGTAAGTGCACTGGTGTTGTGCGACGTCGCGGTAGGCGGTCGATCACCACCGCGCAACTTCGCATTAGTTATCATTGGGCCCTATGGGTTCCAAGAGCCAATGGCGATGTACGCCGGCGGTGACGGTACGCACCGCCGCGGACGTGACCACCATTTTCTAACAACTCACTCACATGCTACCTGACCGTCAACAGGAGAGGACATACACTGCAAGTGCTGCTGTGACCTGAGTCTGGAAGCAACAATGGCTATAGTGTCTGGGGAAAGGGCCCCTGCCTTCACTGCAGAGGAGTTGGAGAAACTGGTGGATGGGGTCCTACCTCAGTACATGTGTGGGCAATGCATGTTTTGAGTGGTGTGTATGTAAGCCACATGTTGGGAGGTGCTGAGGCGTCCTGGCCTGAGTGCTGCATGAGAGAGGTGGTCAGTGTATGTGTGTCAGGGCATGGGTGGAAACTGGTGGGCAATGATTATGACGGTCCGGACGGGTGAGTAATTTCCTTTCCTCCTGTCTTTTCCCTCTAGGTCAGCGCCCACCAGAAAAAGGGTATTTGGTGTGCCATCACTAAGGAGGTGCGGACCCTGGGGGTCTATCACAGGAGGAGTACCCACTGCCACAAGAGATGGGAGGACCTGCGCCGCTGGACGAAGAAAACAGCGGAGGCCCAGCCGGGGCTGGCCTCCCAACGTGGAAGGGGTGCCCGTTGCACCATGACCCCCCTGATGTTCTGCATCCTGGCGGTGGCCTATCCGGAGTTGGATGGGCGCTTGATGGCATCACAGCAGCCACAAGGGGGTGAGTACAGATTCTGATTCCTGACTTTGCGCACTTTAGGAGGTAGCTGGGTTGGGTATGTGGGCTGCGGGTGACCCTAGGCCAGGGTGATCATGGCAGGGTAGGTCTCCTGTGTGCAGGCTCTGAAGCACTCCAAACCCAATGGTGTAAGTGGGCATATACTACTGGGCAGGGTCCTGTGGGTGTCAGGTGTGCAGATGCTGGCGTTAGCCATTGTAACCCATGGGCTTGTGACTACCTTAGTGACTGGTTGGGCATGGCCTAGTGCATAGGGCTGATCCCTGTGTGTTGTGTACGCCAACTGTAGTGGTGTTGCTGGCATTGACCAAGTGTATCCTCTGTCTCTCACCCCCTTTTTGTTTTGTCACCCTGTCCTTGTGTGCATTAGCATAATCTGGCGGAAGAGCAGAGGCACTGGCGACGGAGGGAGCTGCATCCCACATGGCCCATGAAGGTGAATCCACTAAGGGTGAATGCACCAGTGGGACGGAGGGCGAGGGGAGCACCATGACGGGGACAGGAGGGGAGACCAGTGACAGCGATTCCTCCTCCAATGGAAGCTCCCTTGCGGTGGCGGATACCTCTGTGCCCTCCACAACAACAGGTAGGGCCGCCACACCATCTACCAGCACCGCCATCCCAGCAGCCCCTCAGCGTGTTTCCCGTGCCCGCTCACCCAGGAGAGTGGCCATCTCCTTCGCCCCAGGCACCTCAGGCCCCGCCCCAGTCAGCCCTGCTGCCCTCAGTGAGGAGGCTATTGACCTCTTGAGACCCTCACTGCTTGGCAGTCAACCACTCTGAATGCCATCCAGGGTGACGAGAGGCATTTGCAACAAACAAATGCATAACTGGAGGGCATTCACTCAGGTGTGGCAGCCCAACAGAGAGCATTTCAGGCTCTGGCCTCAGCACTGATGGCAGCCATTGTCCCTGTGTCTAGCCTCCCCCTCCAACTTTCTCTACCCAGTACCAATACCCTCAACCCCAACCAATCCCAAGCACACCTTCAGACCAGCATTCACCCAAATCAGCACACAAAAGTGGCTCAGGAAAACATAAGCACCACACCTCATCTCACAGGCACTCACACAAGCACCATGCCCATGTAGACACTCCAACATCCCCTGCCTCAACCGTGTCCCCCTCCTCCTCTTCGTCCAACCCCCTCCCAGTCTCGTCTCCACTCACACCTGCATGCACTATCCACTACATCCTTATCCACTACCTCCATCACAGCACGCCCATCACTACACAACCCTCACAAGCAGTCACCACCCCCATAACCATGCAAACGTCCCCTGTGTCCTCTCCCAGTATGTCTGTGATCCCTCCTCACAAAGTACACAAAAGCAAGCACCCACCCACCCAACAGCCATCCACCTCACAACAGCATCCAGCCCATGCACCTTCACCCAAACTCAGCAGGAAGTCACCTCCTACAACCACTCCCACTTCCTCCACTCCCAAACCCTCTCCATCTTCCCGTCCCAGCGTGTCTAAAAAACTTTTCCTTGCTAACTTTGACCTCTTCCCTACTTCTCTCCCCCCCGTCCTTCCCCTCGGGCCAGGGTGTCAAGATCCCAGGCCAGCACCTCAGCCACCAAGTCGGGGTCCGCAGTGGTTCCTGCAAGTCCCAGGGGATCAAAAGGGGCACCTGTCAGGACTGCCAGCGTGCCAGCAAACCCTGCAAAGGACCAAACCATTCCGCCACCTGCCAAGGTGATGAGGGTGCCAGCAAGCAGCATGGCCAAAAAGCAGGACCCAACCAACAAGGCCTCCTCCAAAACTGCATCTGCCAGTGCCAAGGTCCCAGCAGCGTCTGGCAAGGTGGGGAAGGGCAAGAAAACCCAGGGCAAGGCACTTCAGACCTCAGACCCTCCAGGTGAGGGACTGGTGCCCACCATAAGTACTGACAGCCCAGCAACCTGTACCGCGGAAGGCACCGCCACCTGCACCACCATCTGCCCCGCCACCTGCACCGCCGCCTGCACCGCCGCTGCCACAACAACAGTCAGCAGCATCATCCCCAGTGGGCAGCCGTCCGAGGCTGCATGAGATGGCCTGGTGTCTCCCTTCACTACTACCAGCACCTGCACCACGGCCTGCAACAGCAGCATCTCCGCCGCAGACACCGCCGCAAGCACCGCCACCTGCGCCTCCATCTGAACTGCCACACGCCCAGCCAGTGCCACTACATCTGTCATCAGCAGCATTCCCAGTGGGCAGGTGTCCGGGGATGCAGGAGGCGGCCTGGACCCACCACTTGAAGCACTACAACCAGCACCAGCACTACCAGCAGTTTGCAGCATAAGTCGCCACAGGATGGAGTGCGGCTCTGCCTCCATTTAATATCATGCTACCTGTTCCCTGCACATCTCATAGCTCAGACACCCAGGTGAGGGAATGTGAACTGCCACACCCCAGGTGCAGCATCACTGGGCACAAGGCCCCCTCCAGAACCAGTGGAGATACGCATCCACTATCACTTTCCTTTGTAGGATGAAGCACACTGGGCACACAGCCCCCTCTAGAACCAGTGGAGATATGCATCCACTATCACTTTCCTTAGCAGGATGAAGCACACTGGGCACAAAGCCCCCTCCAGAACCAGAGGAGAAAGGCATCCACTCACCCTGTCCTTGGCAAGATGAAGCACACTGGACACAAAGCCCCCTCCAGGACCAGTGGAACATGTCACCCATTTGAGAGACTGTGGCTTTGCACTCCCCAGAACCAAGCAGTGGGCAAACCACCTACTAGAGAGACTGTGGCTTTGCACTCCACAGGACCAAGCAGTGGGCAAACCAACCACTTGAGAGACTGTGGCTTTGCACTCCCCAGGACCAAGCAGTGGACAAACCACCCACTTGAGAGACTGTGGCCTTGCACTCCCCAGGACCAAGCAGTGGGCAAACCACCCACTTTAGAGACTGTGGCCTTGCACTCCCCAGGACCAAGCAGTGGGCAAACCACTCACTTGAGAGACTGTGGCCTGGAACTCCCCAGGACCAAGCAGTGGGCATGGAGCTCCCTTCAGGAGCAGTGGTGTTATTCCATCTTCCGGCTGAGGTGCCCCCCCTCCCATTCCTCCTGAGGTGCCAGTCTGTTTTCGACCTGATGCCCCTGCAGTGTTCTCTCCGTTTTGAGGCAGGAGTCAAGTGTGGGCTTCGCCCCTGTTTTTTTGGCTCACTGGTCCACGGACATTTGCAAAGGACAGTGTACGGCCCTCTAAACATATTGTAAATATTTGTATATACTGTTGTTTACAAACGTTAACTTTATCCTCATTTTCTAAATATCACTGATTTAACTCAATTCCTTTTGTCCTTGCGTTCTTCCAGGGGGTTACGGGGTCTACATGTAATGTTGCTGCATGTGTTTGTGTGTATGGTGTTGTGGGTAAGGGTCGGGATGTTGCGTGTTGTGTGTGTGTGTCACTCTCTTTTTTCTCCCCCCCCTCCCCTGTGTGCTAGGTGCAGAACTCACCGTGGTCGTCGCCGCCACCTTCTTTGATGTTTCTGGTGTATTAGCAGATACACCAGCATCGGCAGGACCTGAAGTTCGGGCTCCATGGCGTCGTGGTTCTTTGTTTAGTGTCGAAAGGTGAGTGGTTTCCCTTCCAAAGATTGTTTCCGCCTTGCTTTTGATGTTGTTGGTACCGCTCCGGAAAAGCTGGTGGATTGGTGCCTTGTAATACTGTGGGCGGTACATTGTCCTCCGCCTGTCTGTTGGCGGTGACAGACGCGGTGTTTGTTGCTACCGCCATGGCGGTCGGAGTGTTAAAGTAGCTGTCTGTTTTGGCCGTTTCCGCCGTGGTCGTGATTCCATTTTTTTACCGCCGGCATGTTGTTGGTATTACCGCTGCTTTAACACCGACCGCCAGGGTTGTAATGAGGGCCTAAATGTTCTCATTTAGTTTCATCATATTGAAAAAAAGAATTTCATCTCACGTTTGTAGAGTTGACTTAGCTATTTAAATGTTGTGTGTTATGGAAAACCTGATAAAATCCTGGAACTCTGCAGTGAGAAGGAACATTGTTTGTGAGGCAAACTGACTTTTTACCTCTGTCTCCAAACACAGAGCAAATGTGACGAGAACAAGATTTACAGGCATCTTAATTGCCTCACCACAGCAAGTGGGCGAGTAGATTTTTGGAGGCATGGGTGGGAAGACCAAGTGAAGGCATGCCCTTTCCGGATGCCCCAAAGGGTGATCCTCAAGAACACTCCTTTGCAGTTTCAGGTGCTCTTCATGCTCTGGGGCCCTAAACATTTCCAAAACGCAAAAAGACCATGGACTTTTCAAGACCAAAGGAAAATAGTGGCACGACACAGCTACATAGATTGTCTTCATCCTGACACTATCACTGAATGCATACATCTCCATAAGAAGGTAGTGTTTTCTGAAAGACACATACAAATACTCTTGAATGTCAGCCTATGTGCCTGTTATAGAAGCCCCTGTAAAAGCCTCCAGAGGAAACTGTGTATTGCATGGGCATCTCAAACATATTGCAGCTCAAGTGCTCAAACAAAGCTGCAATGACTGTTGAGGATAAGCAGTAGTGATATGCCACCTAACTGCACTAACTTCAGGTCTTCTCAGAGTAAGTTATAAGGATACCCGATGAAAACTACAGCCTCTATCCACCAAGTGGAATTGTGAAAACAGGTAGCTTTGACTGCCACCTGGTTGCTATTATAACACCCCAGGCTACATTAAGCTTGCAGGAGTCACCTTTCCTTTCTCACCACACTCACTCAGTTGAATTTCAGAACAGTGCACAGACTGTCCAATCAAAAGGGCAGTTGCTGGGTGAGTATCTGTATCATGGTCATTGTGACTGAAGAGGCAAAGAAAATCAACAATTTCTGATAATAATACACACCAAAAAAAAAGACGACCCAGCTCCAAGTAACCGAAGTGCTATGAGTCAAACTGAAGTTTTAGTCACGATCTCTACGATGCACAGTCAATAATATGCTCCAGCCACAACACATTAGAAGACTCAAGAAGCATCCAGCTATGCCTCAATCTCCCAGCATACTAAACTTTTCTCTCTAGAGTAAGGTAATACCTTTCCAATGACAGCCAATAATATGCATCACTCTCCCGAAACTGTGCATAACGACTTACCCCAGGTGAGCTCAGAGATGTAAACCGCTGTTCCATTTGGGGCGCTGGCATTGTACCACTGGTGGAGGAATACAGCTCCAATCCAGATAGCTCCACTCCCTCCTGGGGTCTGAATTCCAGCTGCCTTATTTGAGAAAAGACAGAAATCGGAGCTTATAGCTGCATGCTCAACAGGATGTAAATAATACAAGATATATTTATCCGTAGCTGGTTGTGGGCAAATGAAAACACAGGCATGGGCTACGTTTAATAATCCTCTTTATTGCCCAGCTGATGCTCCCCAGAACCAAACTCTTGCGCACAAAGCCTAAGCAGAATCCTCAAAAATGTGAGTTGTATTGTAATGACATCATACAGAGGAGCAGCAGTAACAGCAAAGTGTATGCGGCGAGGGAAATCGGTCGGTGAAGCATGCAGGCAGACAGTGTCTGTGCCACTGACCCCTGCGCAGACACTGAGGGCTGGCCTGGGCTAAATCCGGCTGATCTGGGTAAAATTTGCCTTGACCCAGGTTCTCTAGCCTCCCCCGTCCATCGGACTATCTACGGTCTACGACCACCCTCACCAGCAGCCTGGCTTGACGCTGACGGCACTAAGCAGCCTGACTCATCGCCAACTGCACTGGGAGACGAGCGGCAGTGTTACCAGATTTTAAAAGCCTTCTAAAGCCCAAAGCTGTTGAACGGCCATCCCAAAGTAAGCCCAAATGAACCGGTCCCAGCCCAAGAAGTAGCCCAAAGTTTAAACACTGAAATAATGCAATCCTAGGCTGAAGCAAACATTTTACAGCATAAATCTAATTTTTATTGTAAGCAAATATGTGAAACTCACAGTGCCTAGATTAGTCATTGCATTACACACTAAAAATGGAAATAAACATGGAAAAATGGTCACTCACTTCTTATGATGAGCAGCAAATTGGAACAAGTAGTAAATCTGGACTTGGTGAGACACGTAAATCTTTGATTATGTGCACAGCAGTCCTTCTTTGACAAACCTTTTCACAATAAAGCCTGTAGCAGCTATTTATTTTCTTTTGTTTGGAGACAGAAAGATGAACATCGCTTTGATCAAGTTCACAGCAGTCCTTTTGACACCAGTTTTGGCATTGGAGCCCTTTGTAGCAAGCAGATCATTTTCCTTTGTTTGCAGACAGAAAGCAAGGGCAGTAGCCACTTCCTAGGCCGCAATATGCTTGTTTCAGAGTGCGAGGCATGCACCGGTAAGTAAACATGGCTGGTAAAGTGAAACTGCGAATGGTTCATTCAGTCACATACGGTTTGATCCTTTCCAGGATTTACAGCTTTTGGCCGAACATCACTTTCATCAAGTTCACAGCAGTCCTTTTGACACCAGTTTTGGCATTGGAGCCCTTTGTAGCAGGCAGATCATTTTCCTTTGTTTGCAGATAGAAAGCAAGAGCAGTAGCCCCTTCCTAGTCCGCAACGTGCTTGTTTCAGAGTAAGAGGCATGCATCAGTAAGTAAACATGGCTGGTAAAGTGAAACTGCGAATGGTTAATTAAATCACTTACTCTGTTTGCTGCAGGTTGCTTCAAATCATTGGAATGGGCATGCAATTTTTTATGGCAGTACTTGAATGCAGCCTTGGTATCAGCTCATTTTACAGGGCATTCAGTCCTTTTAATTCAGAAACCACGTTTACTCTTTTGATTGTATTGTAATATTGAGCCCACTTGCCCATGTTGCAATAATTAAACTGCAACTGCTTGACAGCTGGGATAACCTGCTCAATGAATAACTGTCCTGTTGAGACGACATGGGACTACCTGAAACTGTGATCATCTCTACATCTGTATTGGCATAACTGTGGTAGTCCTAGAGCTAATTCATGGCAATTGCACTGTCTTCAGCGAAGTAAGAAAAGATAAGTTTTCCTGCTCTTGATAAGTTTTGTAGAGCATTCTTGATGCATACCAGTGGTACACATAGGACACCACACAAAAGTGTAACTTTTAAGACATTATATTGCTTGAAAAACCTACATGGCTGGTGGTAAAGGGAAACTACAAATGGTGCATTGAATCAGGTTCTGATGCAATTTCGATTTCTCTCCTTTTCTAGCCATTTGACATTGTTCGATGTGGCAGCAAAGAGGATCACAGACACACTAGGTGCAATAGAATGTGAATTCTGGCGTGTTCGATAATTGTAAATCCCAATCACAAAGGTCATTCCCTTTCACCTTTAGACAGGAAGCAAGCCCAACATCCACATTAAGAATTACTTTTTTGTAGTCACAGCCGGTAACGGGAAACTGCAAATGGCTCTTGCTGTCAGTCAAGGGTTGCAAGAACGTTAAGTACCAGATTTGCTCCATTTTCTGTACAGGGTGGCTCTAATCCCATAAATCCCATAAGATACCCGCTTACAACTGTGTGATGGCTTTGACTATAGTACTTCAGGCACATGCGCATTGGTTTCCTCCCCCACCTACTTCCACAGAGCCACCAGTCAATAAAGAGATATCCAGATGGTCCCAAATCTTGTTGCAGCCTTTCTTCAAAATAGGGGTGTCAATCTTTACATCTCTTACTGGCATAACTGTGGTGATCCTAGAGTTAATACATGACAGTGGCAGAGGATTCATTAAAGTAAGCTCATGGAAATAATGGGTGCCTGCAGCATCACTGTAGTTATACACTTCCATTCATAAAGTTACCAGGTCTGATGTCTTAGCAAATGAGCATAAATTGTTTTGGGACTTCAACCGTAGATCATCTCTACATCTGTACTGGCATAACTGTGTAGTCCTAGAGCTAATACATGGCAATGGCACGGTCTTCATCGAAGTAGGGAAAAATAGGTTTATCTGCTCATGATAAATTTTGTTGCGCATTCTTGATGCATACCAGTGCTAGACATAGGACACCATACAAAAGTGTAATTATAAGACATCGTGACACATGTCTGGAGTATCTTTACTGCAGGATATTGTGCTAAAGTGTCATTTTAGGGCATCATTGTTCTATTAAATGCTCTACACAATCTGCCATCACTAGTCCTGCGTTTTGCAGGGTGAAATTAATTTCAGGGACAGTCCTCCATCCAATGTGAGATACAAATACCTGTAGTCGGCCTGGCGTTTTGGTGAGTGGAAAAAACAGTTGTAAGTTTCTCTGATCATCAATTCTATATTACTTGGAATGCTCCTTCTTGCTTTCTTAGCAATGATCTTTAAGAACTGGTAAAAGCAGCACACAAGTTGCAAGGAAGGTTGCTTATCTTTCAACAAGGTGAATGGTGAGTGATGCTTTCCGCACATGACGTTTGCCCCATCTGTGCCTATTACATTTCCAATCTCAAGGCTACACGTTTCAAGCAAGTTCTTTACCTCAATGTCCGTAGCTTAAAGTAGAAGAAAGTGGAGTACGGTGCTCTTCTGGGCATGTCACCACCTGCAGGATTGCCATGCAGTGCTCTGGGATTGACAGTGGCAAGAGCAGTTCTGAGAAAGTGTTCTTCCTCTGGTCCTATCACTAGAGGGTTGGCAGGCATGGCTCCTTCTGCAACTGACAGTGGTGAGGGAAGGTCTGAGAAAGTGTTCTTCTGGTCCTGTCACTAGAGGGCTGGCAGGCATGGCTCCTTCTGCAGGCAACAGTGGCAAGGGTAGGTCCGAGCTGCATGCATTCCTTGGGGGAGGGCTGAATTTTACAACTTTAATCATACATATTGTTCTTAAATTTTGAAAGCAATTGCAGGGGGCACAAACAAAAAGGACTCAATTCCAATGTGTTTCAGTCCAAACTTTATGTAGAGAAAATGTTATAGTAGTTTTAGGCCCAATCTATTTCGTCTATCATTTTTCAGCAGCGTCATTTGGGAAAATACCCTTTCAACATGAGCATTGGATATCAGGAGTGTCAGCATTTTTATAGCACCCATTGCAAGCTTGTGAAAGCAATGTTTGCCAGCAGCATCAGTGTAGGTATACACTTCCACCCAGAAGTATTCCATGTTAGAAGTCTCAGGAAATAAACATGAGTATATAATTATTCACTGTGACTCCAGTACTTCCAATGGGTATGTGCTAAATGTATGTGGTAAGTCAGTTACGGGAGGATTGCAATCTGCAAGCACTTTTTGGTGACTCAAAACTTCTAACTTTTAAAGCATGCTTAGTGACTCTGGAAGGCAACATTGATATTCACATGCGAATGCTTTCAAGAACTCCAGGCACCTTTTCACAATGCCATACATTGAAACAGAGGTGAGTTTACTTTCTTCCAGCTTCTTACGGAAAGCAAGTCCAAGATCCACATCCTCTTGAAAAAGATAAATGGCAGAACTTTTTTAATCTGTGCTCTACAACTGTTCTTGATGATTACTGGTGAAAACACTTGGTTTAAGTATCCTTTTCAGTGTGGACATGTATAGAGTTTATAGGTCGAGAAAGATGTGGAGTGCATCTCCAGATTCTAGCAAAAGATTTTGTTAACAACAACCTTTATGTCTTGACGAATAGGCTTTAAGAAAGTAAGGTAAAGTAGGTTGGTCTCATTGTGATACATTTCTTGGAGCATCCTTGCTGCGTAGCAGTGTTCCACATAGAATGCTGTGCTAAAGTGTAAGCTTAGGGCATCATATTGTTCTAATAAACGCTCTACACAATCTGCCATCACTGGCCACCCCGTTTCGCAAGGCAAAATTAATTTGAGGGGCATGCCTCCATCCAATGTCAGATACAATTCCCTGTATTCGGCCTGGCGTTTTGGGGAGTGGGAAAACCAGTTGTGTTTCTCTGATCATGAATTCTACATTGCTTGGAATGCTCCTTATTGCTTTCTTTGCAATGATATCCAGGGAGTGACAAACGCAGTGCACAACTTGCAAGGAAGGATGCTTATCTCGCAACAAGATGAATGCTGAGTGATGCTTTCCACACATGACACTTGCTCCATCTGTGCCTATGCCTATTAAATTTTCAATCTCAAGGTTACAACTTTCATGCAATCTTAGGACTGCATTTGCTATACCTTCGGCACAGGCCTGATTTAATTCTAGCATTTCAAGAAACATGCTCACTAATGTTTTATGCTTCATGCTGAAGTACTTCACACAAATGCAAAGCAGTTTTTTTACTTCAATGTCTGTTGACTCATCATTAATAAGGAGTAAGGGGATGTTCCGATATCTTTCAGCATTTCGTCTTTGAAGTATGAGCCCAACACAGAAGTAATTAGTGCTGTACATTTGGTACGGTGTATTGGGAAGGCAGAGAATTCATCCTTCAAAATTTCACCATATCCATCTACATTATTTATGGATGTGCAACAAGCAGTTTGTATGGCAAACCTAATTTCTCTTCTTTTCTGGTCATTAGATATTGAAGGAATGGGTTGTACAAAGGATGCCATGGAGGCACTTGCTCAATTACATCGACAGCGGTGCTTTGTGGTTGCAGCATGTTGCTTCAAATCATTATAATGGGCACCCAGATCTATATAGCAGTACTTGCAGGCTGCTTTGGAATTATCTCATTTGACAGGTCCAACTCCCACTCTTTTTTGTGTATTTTTTTATATTGAGCCCACTTGCCCATGGTGCAACAATTAAACTGCCAGGTCAGCTGGGAGCTGATCAATGATGAACTATGTCAAGATGAGAGCCCAGGGGACTACCTGAAACTGCACAGGAAATTGCAATCATTGTCCCTAGTTCACTGATAATCATGTGCAAAGCAATAACAAAACACTATCTAGAAATGCCAATGGTTATTGTAGCATACCTCTACTTTAAGTGTCCAAGGATGTCATGTACTTATTTTGGGGTACAACACCAGTGAATTTAACGAAGATACAAAGTGGTGTTGACTCTGCTCTGGGTCAAGTGATTTGTTTCAGGGCAGACAATTGACTCTTTGGATCTGTCATGTTTTGAAATGGAGAAGGAGCCAAAGGCTGCCAACTCCCTTGTATTCAAGGTTAAATAGGAGGTATGCTCTGGTTTTTAAACTGGTTTTATAATAAAGCATGGACAACTCACTGATAACAGAAAAAATTAATACGTCTTAATGGACTACCCCTCATACTTCCTCAACTTTTCATGCCAAACAAGTTTGTGGAAAACAGACCCAATCCTGTTTTCCCTTTGCATTTTATAGTTCAAGTCCTGTTAATCCCAATATAATGTCAGCCCCAACATGCAAAGATAACATTTGCTACATCAGCTCCACAATTAACCTATGATAATCAACATCCGATCACATGGATTCAAAGCACAACGTGTATTCTTTTCACTGCCTTTCAGATGCACACAGTAGATAAAGGTGAATGCAAGTAGCCATCTCGCATTCCCAGTGCCTATCAGTAGTCTGCTCTACTAATGTTCTACTTTCTGGACTTTTCATTAAATGGGCAGCAGACCAGCATTTCACTCATTTCCTGCCTCCTTCAGAAGTACTCAGGCACTACCTCTACACTTGTATTAGCGGGTTACCTCTACCCTGGACTTTGGAGGTCAACAGGGCCCTGCAGAAAAATACATCCTTGTGTGAGGTGAAAAAGGTTGTTTGTGTGAGGCGATATTCCTACCAGAGGCCAGAATACAGTGACCCAAACTCCGTGAACTTAAACTTAAATTATTGGTAAAGGCTAGTGTTTTGTGTCAAATGCAAGCATTGGCTACGATGAGCAGAACATGACAACAAGTGATGTAAATAATTTAGGCACTAAGATCATGAACAGAACCATGCAGTGAGGCTGAGCACTGTCCATGTACCCTCATTTTGCTTAGCTCAGCCAATGAGACCACATTTGTGCTTGCACTGCCTGCAACTGGAGTGAAATAAATAAATAAATCAGCTGAGCACACAGCTCAAAGTGCATTAAAAACATTATGGGAACAGTGATGCTGCATGCAATGGGGCGGGGTTTAATGTGTGGCTAAAAAAACAAAACATTCTCCTTCAGGTACGTACATACATAATAACATGCCTTATATGAAAAAATAAAAAAGTTAAGTTAATCACTGTATTTTATGAAACCTCTATTAGTTAATGTACTGAAAGGTCTGTGTGCGTAACCAAAAAGCCACAGAATGAAATCTTCGTTGGTGCAATTGATAATTGTGTGTTGTGCAAATGTAAGCCAATAGGTTAAACTTGCATTACAGGCAATATAAGATAGACTGCAACCAAACATGCAAAAAGGTTTCAGATAAAATGGTTTAAGTAATACCCAAACTGAATGATTTATTTTTATTTAACTGCCCTGCAAAGCACGCACTGCACAACTGGTGACCCCCTTGCATTACGATTCGAAAACAATAACTCTTTGTCATCACCAGCCTTTATGTGATTCCATCCAGTGCTTCATTTGTGCTTGTTGTTTCCCGTGCGGAGCACCGGCACTTATTTTTGAGGGATGTCACTCTTTTTTCTGCCTTAATCATTTACTGCGAGCAAAAGACACATATGGGAAAGACGGAGGAAGGCAAAAATTAAAAACGCATCAGAAAGGAGAGAGAGAGGAGGAAGCTGCAAGAGTGAGATCAAATGTCAGGGAGTGGCTTAAAATGGATTAAAGAGGCCCGAGATGGCTTCAGGATTTCGCTGCCTTAGTATTCTGTGTTTGCACATTTAATTGCAGCAGCCGCATGGTTAAGAGAAGAGCTTTGGACACCGGCATGTTTTTATTTACAAATTAAGCACTGGCTATGCCACCCTGGGTGCCACTCACTCTTATTCAATCCTGCCATGCTTTATATCCACTGCACTCTCAATCCACAATTAGCACCTGAATATTAAAAATAAGGAATACATCTACTAACAAGTCACAAAGTCACAAATTGAAGCACACTTACCTTGTCTTCTGCAGCTGTGCACAAACCGGCCGCAAGTCAGTGTACAGGGGCCAATAGGTAGCGCCTACACAACAGGAAGAGGCCAGGGGGTGTCTCCCCTCTCATGGGCCCCAATCTCTCACTCTGGGGCTGGCGTTAATTTGGGGAGTGCACAACAGAAGAGACTGGACCGGGGGCCCACCACCATACGTGTGCAGGCTGAGGCTCATGGCAGGGCCCACGCAGAGAAGAGTGAGTGAGTGAGTGAGGAGGAGGGCCCACACACACCAGACACCACCAAGTGCACAGTCAGTGCGCACTCGCGCCCACGCAGCATTTTAAATAACACCGCAGGGCAAGCCAATAATTTTTGGCGGGCCATCAATTGGTAGCGCTTTCGCACGCTACTAGGTTGATGGCCCTCTGCCCCAACAACAAAGCCAAACAATTTCCATCACGCACATCCACGACGTATGTGTGGTCACTCGCGGACGGACGGTGGTGATTGACACATGACTCACTTACTCATCGTAGTGACGCGGGTCGTGACTCGTGACCCCACCCACCCCATCAACTTCACTGCTGACTCTGAGTCAGCAGGAGTGCAGGGTGCAGCCACCCGAAGGCCGCCAGACACCACAGTCGCAGAGGCAGGCTCAGAGGTGCCGGCGCGCTGCGCAGGCGCACTGAGTCGTGGACTGTAGTCACTGTCAGTCAGACTTGTCGTCACTAAGTCAGTGCAAGTTCATGAATCATGGACCATGATGATGAATGAACTTGCACTGATGTGAGTGATGAGTTGGACTCAGCAGCGGTTTGAGGCAGAGGCGCCGCCTCAGGTAAAAAAAATGCACACAACATGTGTTACGGAGCCCAAAAGATAGGCACCCGCCAGTTGACTATTTTCTCACACAAATGGGAAAACTGTTTCCCATTTGTGTGGGTAATAGCCCAATCTGGCAACACTGACGAGCGGTTTGTAGGAGGTAAGTGTGTAGTTAGGACACCCGGTGGGAGTCCCCCAGTAGGGGAGCATCGCCAGGGGAAACACTGTGAAGACAGCGGAAGCGGCCATGTTACGACATGGTGCAGCTTGCTGCCATGCACCCCTTTGTCCCGCTCCCTTTCTGCCTCCTATACCTTGTAGTTTCCAGCTAACGAGCATAACAGAAGCGCAAAGACAGTATCCTATAAGGCACTGCCTATCTAGTCAATACCTGTGGGGATACCTAGCTACAAAGTTTTAGCTGGTTTATGAGTGTTCCCCATTTGGAATTTTATAATTTTACAGGGGTCAGCCAAATACATTCTATAAATTACTAGAAGAGTGGCTGTTATATTCAGACTTGTGATGTTGGTGGAAAACAATTATAACGACAGGAAGAAAATTGAGACCTGGACGCTCTATTATGGGGAGGGCGTATATTAAAAGCAAATCTAATCCTCTGTGAAATAGAGCCCTTTAATCAATGTACTAAAAGGGAAGAAACAAATAATCTTCTCTTTGGGGTAAAAAGAAGACGACCCAAGAAGAACTGAGGGACAATATAAATTCTGCGCTGGGACTCAACAGGGCCACCCTACTGAAAGTTCTTGTGCATTAAGTTCAACTGGGGTTGTGCCAAGTGTAAAGCCTCATGCAAGGGACAAAGTTAACAGCAAAGCCCCAGGTGGATCCATCTTAAAGAGAAGAATCTTACTCACTAGGCGTGTATTCCACTCTTCCCCCTAAGCACTTTTCTTTATTGTGCTTAGTTTTGGAGATACCAGTAGTAAAACCCTTTGCGGAGGACAAGTCAACAGCAATGCCTCGTGAAGGTCCATCTCAAAGAGAAGCATCTTGCATATCGACTGAAGATTTTACGTCTCCCACATATGGACCTTGACTTATGCAGGAAGTGCAGACCGCAAGATAAGGCCTGTAAATTGCTGCCTCTGGACTCACCCCCTCCAGCATAGTCTGCTGGTCTGCAATATTTCAGCAGTACACCCTCAAACCACCCTTCTCTACTATCTCAATTAACAGCAATGCCAGATTTGGAAGTAACCAACAATCAGTTACGTTATCTGCCGGATCTAGATTAGGAGGTAAAGTCTTCGCTTTATCCTCAGTCTACAGAGACTTTTATCTTCAATTTTAACACTTCTAGAAAAATTGGTTCGGGGGGTCTGATGCAATCCATGATACAGTGACAATATTAAAGGAATTGATTAATGGAAAAAACATAAGGGAGTGGTAATACAAAATGTCCTACATGGGTCTGACCAAATGGCCGGGTCAGAGATGATTTCCATGGCAAATATAGAGGGTCTCCACAAAGAGGCATGTACACAATTTGATTTTGGTTCACAAGCAGGGAATCCACAATGCAAAGGTAACCCCAAAGAAGCCCTCACCGTTGAAAGTCCCACTCGCTCTATAAGATATATTTTTGACTCTGACCAGAATGAGCCTGAAGTAAGAGGAACAGCTGAGAAGGCTTTGCAGATAGAACAGGAAGTTTTCCCCATTTTTAAATCTAACTTTAAGCAGGACCCAAGTGTGGGTGCTCCATGTCCCCACCAGTCTAAGCCTAAAGGTGAGACAAAAAAACAGTAAGGGAAGAAAAGAGCTAATTGTCGGGTTACAAAAAGGGGCCTTAGAAAACTGAGCTTTAGAGATAGGGCAGAGCTCCCTCAAAGGTCAGAAGGGTGGATGCAAAATCTTCATTCAGACTCTTCGGTGGTGGGACCACGTCACGCAATTTCAAGCTTGTGGGATAGGAATGCAGTGGAGCTAGTGGTAGCGTTCTCTGCTGGTCAGACATTTTCTAATTCTTCCTCTATGAGCTCCGTTTGTGGACTCAAGCAAGAAGAAGGTCACCCGGAAGATAAATATTTTTTTTGTTGGGATCTTGATGCCTTTATATTAGATTTTATTCCACTTCTTGATGTTGATTTAATTTTGAATAGGTTTTCTCTACTTGCCTGTTTTATGGAAATCAAGATCTGAATCTAATCCAAAGCAAAGATATCTCTCTGGTTACTTTTTTTACACATGGGGTCAGGGACCAAATCAAGGATAACCTTCCACTCAATAATAGTTGTGAACATATTACAAAATTGTGAAAGTCTGCAACACAGAGATTTTGATGTTTTCCCTGTATCTGAAGAGGGAGGTGGGTAGGACGTAGGCCAGGTTTCCTACAAGAGTAGTGAGCTTCTAGATCCATAGGGGCTGAAAACCCACCTTGGAAAGAATGGTCGAAGGATGTCCCTTAGGGATCCCAAGAAAGTCCATGATGAATGTGTAAATAATGAACATCAAAGTTGGAGTTGGTCGCCTGGGGTTTTAAACACCTCATGTATGTATAGTCGTCCACTGCAGTACCGTCATTACTAATGAGCTAACAGTCATCTGCTGGAATGTAGTGGGAATGAAGAATAGCAGTGAGAAGCTGCAGTTCTTAAGCTCTATAAAGGCAGATGTGATTTTTCTCCAGGAGACTTGCTGTGTTGGAGATTTTCAGTGTGATCACTACTTTACTTTAGAATGCAAAGGTGGGCCCTCTAGGAGGGGACACACAAAAGGAGGTGGCATTTATCTCGACCATTAAGCTCAAGTGGAAGTATGTATGCCCTAGAGACCCCTCCAATCTCTTTATAGTGCCAACTTTGTTCCATTCGGGCAGGCAGCTTGGTGCTCCACCCTTTCTATTGGTAAATGCTTATGTTCCACCTGATGCCTCCTACGATACACTCTTGAATTAGGTCTTTTCTTTTATTCAAAACTTTTTGAACAGGGAACAGGCCCCACGTGTAATACCTGTAGGTGATTTAAATAGCAAAATATCCAATCGTGCTTTGAATCAATTAGGTGATGATGAAAAAGAGGAGTTCCTGCGTATTCCCTTGATTGTCTTTCTGGCGAAGATAAGGACCAACAAGAGAGGGATGCTTTTATTTCACCAATTGGGAAACAATGACTGTATAATTGCAAATGGGAGATTACCCAGGGATTCCCCTGCACGATACACACACAAATCTTCGAGGGGAGGGGCTATCTTGGAGATTATGTGGTGGTTGGCTGCACCTCATTTTACTAGCTGGGTTACCTAAACATTGTAGGTACTACTTCCCTTAGTGACCATTCCCTGGTATTAAGTATCTCTTTCATTTGCTCATGAAGGTTTGATGGGGCCTCCTCTAAATTTGATTAAAAAAAGTGGGGAACCGAGTGGGACCAAAGAATGATTACAGGCCTAAAGAGTAAATTAGAAATTGCATGAAAAAAATTCTGATTCCTGGGTGCATTATGTCCTGGATGGTTGCACCGTGATTATGGGGCAGATTGTAGTTAGTGCCAATTGAAAATTATGCAAGGGTAATTTTAAGCCTAGCCCTTTCTTGATTCTTTCTTTAAATAGAGAAATAAATACTCTAGTCTGGAAACAATATGTGCGGTATTCCTCCAAGAGGAACTCTAGGGTGTCCCTATTAAAGAGACGAAGGAGCCAGATAAAAGCTCGCCTAAAAAATGAGGCAAGTGACTTGCCATGAGTTGATCTAAGAGAGGCCGCCACTAAGGGAAAGATGAGGCCCTTTTTGGCTTTAGTAGCAGAGGGTTGTGGTTCAAGAGTTAGATCTTTTCTGTCAGTAATTGAGGAAGTTAGTAGGATTGGCTTAATCTCTAACCTTTATATGGCAAATGGAGAGGCAGACAGTTTTACCCAGCTTAGTGAAATACTGCCATATTTGGTTTTCAATGTTGCAAGGCCTATCTCTCTCGTAGGTTAACATGGGGAATGCCTTTTAATAACTTTTAAGTGCAGTTTCTCTTTGGGAGCAGATAGAGATATGGAGTTTGGAGTCTCTAAGCTCACAATTTGAAAGTACATCTTTTGGTAAAGTTGTTTTTAGATGGTCAGTTTGAAAATGCCACTTTTGGAAAGTGGGCATTTTTTTTGCTTAAACCATTCTGTGCCTCTGACTGCTTGCAGATTCCCTATCTGGGTTAGGCTGACTGTTGGGCTGTTGTGAATTCCCTTTAGACAGTGACACAAAGAAAGCTGGGGTGTACCCTGCATTGCTTGATGGGTCACCTGGGCTAGCGTGGAGGGAGGAGCTGACACTTACACGTGAAAGGGCTGTGCCTACCCTAACACAATGCAGTCTCCAACCCCCTGGTGTGTGTCTGGGGCTAGGCCTGGGCAAGGCAGGACCTTGTCAGCAACAGAGACTTTCCTTTGAAGTTTGATTACTTCAAAGGCAGAAAGGGGTATAAGTAGTGGGCCCAAATCCCCAGACTTTAATAAAACTTCAGGATCAAGAGGAACCACTGCCAAGCAGAAGAGCTGAAGAGCCGGAGGAGGAGTACTGCCCTTTTGCTGTGTGTGCTTTGCTGGATTGGCCTGCAGTTGCTGCTTCTGTCTTACAGAGGGCAAAGACTAGACTTTGCTGTGTATCCTGCTTGTGAAGTTTCTCCAAGGGCTTGGACTGAGCTTGCCTCCTGTTAAGAAGTCTCATGGACAGCAAAGACTTCATCCACCAGCCACTGGGTTCAATTACTGTGAACTCTAGCTTGCTAGGTGCTGCCTATTCCAGTTCTAGGCCACTGGGAGTGAAAGCTGGTGAAAAACCAAGTGCACTGACTTCGGACGGTTCCCAGAATGATGCTGCTGCTTGACCCCGAGACGCCACCTGCTACTGAAGCTCGTGGTCCCCACTAGAGTGCGACGACACAGACCAACATCGCAGGCCTGACGCCGCAGCAGCGCTGATGTCCCGTGACTTCGTGAGGCCAGAGTGCCATGTCACCAATGTCCGTGACACCCGACTCCGCTGCGGCGTCTGCAGCCCCGTGGCGTGACCGCGACTCCATGTGGTCACCCTCCCGCATCCTAGCCACGTCAGAGCGTAAGGAACCGCCGCTTCGCACCGAAGCTGCTTCATCTCCACTGCTCTGCAGCAAGGACCGGACGCCTCACACCGACGCCTCCACTCCTCTGCTCCACAGCACTGGAACCAACACTGCACTGGGTCCAACGACACCTCGATCCCTGAGTCCATGCACCGGTTTGTTTCCTAACTTTCAAAAGGTACTGTACCTGGGGGTCCACGTGACTCCGTGACCGGTGCTATTGGCATCACAATGCCGGGATAACACCAAATTGAAGCATTTGTGTTTCTAAGAGCTATGTTCAAGTTAAATCTTTGAAAGTTCATAACTCTGCTTGTGTATGTCAGATTGTTGTCGTTTTGGTCTTGTTTGATTTAGATAAATATTGGCTATTATTCTAAACCAGTGTGGTGTCAATTTTGTAGGGTTTTCACTGTATTACTGTGTGTTTTGGGACAAATACTTTACACATTGTCTCTAAGATAAGCCTGACTGATTGTGCCAAGCTACCAAGGGGGTGAGCAAGGGTTATCCTAGGTGTGTATTTCCCTAACCCTGACTAGAGGGAAGCTCCCTGCTTGGACAGAGTGCAAGCTGACTGCCACCCAGAGACCCCATTTCTAACAGAAACCTTCCCGCCCACCTAACACAGAGTAAGGGTATAGTCCTAACTGTTGGTGGAAGAGAAATAGCCTGTTTATTATATGCGGATGACATAATAATTTTGGACCTTACTCCTAAAGGCCTAACTTGCTGGTTGGAGTTATTGCACCAATTTGCCGAGGTACATTCTTTGAATACTAATATCTCTAAAAGTGAAATAATATGCTTTCATGATAAAAAGACACCCAACACTAAATTCTCTTGATTCCTGGGTTCCCAAAAGTTAGAGGTCGTAACGCCCTACACTTTCTTTGGGAAGATAATCAGTGATAAGGCCCATATCGAGAATAACATGAGTAAACTATGTCTCAGGCCAAAGGTTTGGTTTTTCTTTATAGAGTGATTGCCAGAAGACACTTCTCCTATCTCTTAGAGGTCTATCAAACCAACATTTCCACCTGGCTGCTATATGCTTTGTAGCCTACTGACGCAACTAAATGGGGCTTCATAAGTACAATAGAAGGGCGAGGTGTAGGAGGCTGGCCTGGCTTATAGTGGGTACCTTGTGGTACTTACACCTTGTGCCAGGTCCAGTTATCCCGTATTAGTAGATTAGAAGTGTTCTAGCAGCTTAGGCTGATAGAGGTAGCTATAGCAGAGCAGCTTAGGCTGAACTAGGAGACATGCAAAGCTCCTACTATATCACTCATATCACCTAGCACTTTATCACAAGAAAACACAATACTCAGAGTTACCAAAAATAAAGGTACTTTATTTTAGTGACAATATGCAAAAAGTATCTCAGAGGATATACTCCTGTATAAGAATTGTCTGAGCTCCCTATGGGTGGCAAAATAAATACTGCAGCCCATAGGGATCTCCTGGAACCCCAATACCCGGGTACCTAGGTACCATATACTAGGGAATTATAAGGGTGTTCCAGTGTGCCAATCAGAATTGGTAAATTTAGTCACTAGCCTGCAGTGACAATTTTAAAAGCAGAGAGAGCATAAACACTGAGGTTTCTGATTAGCAGAGCCTCAGTGATACAGTTAGGCACCACACAGGGAACACATACAGGGCATACTTTATGAGCACTGGGGTCCTGGCTTGCAGGATCCCAGTGACACAGGCAAAAACAAACATCCATACAGTAAAAATGGGGGAACATGCCAGGCAAGATGGTACTTTCCTACAGGAGGATTAAAAACTATCACATCTGTTATCTCTGCGATTTCAGGCTCCAATTCCCACACCTTCTGTCCTGGGTGGTACAGGGTCAGGACAGCCTTCTGGTCATGCCATTGCTTTTGCAGCTCCTGGCTGGCCTGAAGGTTTTTACTGGCCTTTGTCATGTACTCAGCCATTCTTGATCTTAGGCCAAGTACATAGTCCATTATGTCCTGTTTAGGAGCTTTTAAAGGTTGTTCCCAACCCTCCTTAACGAGTGCAAGGGGACCTCCCACAGGATGCCCAAAGAGGAGTTCAAAAGGGCTAAATCCCACTCCTTTTTGGGGTACCTCCCTGTAAGCAAATAGGAGGCAAGGTAACAGGACATCCCATCTCCTTCTGAGTTTTTCAGGGAGTCCCATTATCATACCTTTGAGAGTTTTATTAAACCTCTCAACCAGACCATTTGTTTGTGGATGATAAGGAGTAGTGAACTTGTATGTCACACCACACCCCTTCCACATTGCTTTGAGGTATGCAGACATGAAGTTACTACCTCTGTCTGACACCACTTCCTTAGGGAAGCCCACTCTGGAAAAGATTCCCAGGAGGGCCTTTGCCACTGCAGGAGCTGTAGTGGTCCTTAAGGGGATGGCTTCAGGGTACCTACTGGCATGGTCCACTACCACAAGGATAAACCTATTGCCTGAAGCTGTTGGAGGCTCAAGGGGGCCAACTATGTCAACCCCTACCCTTTCAAAGGGCACCCCAACCACAGGAAGTGGAATTAAGGGGGCCTTTGGAGTGCCACCAGTCTTGCCACTGGCTTGGCAGGTCACTTAAGAGCGACAAAACTCTTTGGTGTCCTCTGACATATGAGGCCAGTGAAACAGGGGAACAAACCTGTCCCAAGTTTTACTTTGGCCCAAATGCCCAGCTAAGAGAATGTCATGTGCCAAGGTAAGAAGAAACTCTCTGTATTGCAAAGGGATGACCAATCTCCTGGAAGCTCCAGGTTTAGGGTCCCTTGACTCAGTATACAGGAGGTTGTCCTCCCAATACACCTTATGGCTATCACTGACATCCCCATTCTGCTGCTTGACAGCTTGCTAGCTCAAACAATCTAGTGTGGGACAGGTCTGCTGTACCACAATCAGCTTTTCCCTAGCAGGCCCGCCTGCACCCAAAAGCTCAGCAGTGTCTACTGCCAGCTCATCTGGTATAGGTTCTGCACCACAGGGAGAGGATTCCTCTTTCTCAAAAGGGGAATCTTGTGGTGAGGGAGGGATAATGGGCAATTATTTACCCTTTCTACCCCTAGCTTTTGGGAGCACTTGGTCCATTGTTCCAGGATCCAAGTTTCCCTGTCCTTTTTGCTTTTTGGCCTGAGCCCTTGTCAAAGCAAAAATATGCCCAGGAATGCCCAGCATTGCTGCATGAGCCTCCAACTCCACTTCAGCCCAAGCTGATGTCTCCAAATCATTGCCTAGTAAGCAATCTACAGGTAATTTGGTGGCTACCACAACTTTCTTTGGGCCAGTAACCCCCCCAGTTGAGATTCACAGCAGCCATGGGGTGGCTAAGTGTGTTATTGTGAGCATCAGTCACTTGGTACTGCTGACCAAGTAGGTGTTGATCAGGGTGAACCAGTTTCTCTATAACCATAGTTACACTGGCTTCTGTGCCCCTGTAGGCCTCAACACCATTAATTAGGGGTAGTTGCTTGTACTTACCCATATTAAGGGCACAAGCAACCAAGGTGGCAAAGTCAATGCCACCATCAGAGACTAAAACAGCCTCTGTGGTCTCCCTAACAAGACCAACCCCAACTACACTGCCAACAGTGAGCCCAGCTACACCCTTGGATTGGCTATTTGTAGTAGATTTCCCACCACCACTGCTATTACTAGGGGCACTAGAATTTGCAGTTGGGGTTGTGGTGGTGGGAGGTTTGGTGTTTTTCTTTGGACAAGTGGCATCACTTGCCCAATGGCCTTTTACTTTACATAAATAACACCAAGGCTTTTGCTGATTGTGAGAGGAGGATTTGGACACCACCACCCCCAGATGATTTTTGTGGGCCTGATGAAGACTCAGAATGTTTTTTATCTTTGTCCCCACCCTTGTCAGAAGACTTGCCATCCTTCTTTTTGCCATCCTTGTCACCTCCTGTATGAACTGTTTTGTCACTCTTGTTCTGACCCCTTTGTCTGCCTTCTTTCCCAATTCTTGGGGAGAGGTCAGATATGAGTTTACCAAGTACTGGTGCAACACATCAGACACACAATTGTTCAAAATATGCTCTCTCAGGATTAGATTATACAGGCTTTCATAGTCAGTCACCTTAATGCCATGTAACCAACCCTCCAAGGCCTTCACTGAACAGCCTACAAAGTCTGTCCAGTCTTGGGAGGACTCTTTTCTGGTGTATCTGAACTTAATCCTGTATTGTTCAGTGGTTAAGCCAAATCCATCCAAGAGTGCATCCTTCAAAACTTTGTAGTTATTAGCATCACTTTCTCTGACAGTAAGGATCCTATCATTACCCTTACCATTGAAAGATAGCCACAAGATAGGAGCCCACTGCCTTTGAGGGACCAACTGTACCATACAGGCCCTCTCAAGTGCAGCAAACCACTTGTTAATGTCATCCCTCTCCGTGTAAGGGGGGACTATCTTATGCAGGTTTCTGGAATCTTGCTCTCTAACAGGATTGCTATCAAAAACACTGCTGCTGCCACCATGGGGGACTAACCCCAACCTCTGCCTTTCCCTTTCCACATCCAGCGATTCCCTGTCTAAGGCCAGCTGCTGCTTTTTAAGCTTCAGCCTGGCCTCTACCAGCCTCAGCTTTCTGAGTTCCCTTTCCATTAAGTTATCCTCAGGGTGGGAGGCTTGAGAATTGTGATACACATACGTAATGTGGGAATTGGCAGAGTTGGACCTGTCCCTAACTGACTGGACCCTAGTAACCTGGCCTTTAGGAGTGAAAGGTGCCCTACTAATGTGTGACCCCCCTCCCACTACCAGTGTCACTAGGTGGCCTGCTAGCTGACAGGTCCTTGGAAGAACCCTCCCCAGCAACCTCAGGGGACTCCTCTGAGTCTGACTGGGTACCCCCCTCCTCTACCTTCTGATCCTGAGATGGGCCAGACTGGTTCTGGTCACTTTCTAGGAGAAGGCTGAGGAGAAGATCTTTTGTAGGATTCTTACCAATTGCTAAACCTCTTTCTATGCAGAGACCCCTCAAACATTTAAAGTTTAGATTCCCATATGTTGCTTGGACAACTGTGGGAGTAAGCTCTACTGCAGACATGACAGAAAAGGTTTAGGTCAGAGAGAGAAAAAAGTTTTTGGAACTTTTAAAAGAACAGAGAAAATCGTTTTTAAACTTTTGAAAACTTTTGAAAGTTTTCAAAAACTTTTCAGAAACTTTTTAGAAAGTTTTTAGAGAAGGAAGGTTAAACTGTTTAGGTTACTGTGTATATTATGAAGTATTTGGTATATGTTTTTCTTATGAAAAGCACCAATGACAAAGTGGTAAAGCAGTTACAAGTACTTATCCCACCGCTGCACCACCAATGTAGGAGGCTGGCCTGGCTTATAGTGGGTACCTTGTGGTACTGACACCTTGTGCCAGGTCGAGTTATCCCTTATTAGTAGATTAGAGGTGTTCTGGCAGCTTAGGCTGATAGAGGAAGCTATAGCAGAGCAGCTTAGGCTGAACTAGGAGACATGCAAAGCTCCTACTATACCACTTATATCACTTAGCACTATATCACAAGAAAACACAATACTCCGAGTTACTAAAAATAAAGGTACTTTATTTTAGTGACAATATACCAAAAGTATCTCAGAGGATATACTCCCTTAGGAGGTAAGTAAAATACACAAAATATACACACAAATCAATCAGGTAAGTAAACAGTTAGAAAAGTAGTGCAAACACTGTAGTACATCATAGAATGCAATAGGAGACAATAGGCCTAGGGGCAACACAAACCATTTACTCCAGTGGGGGCAGGAGCCCACTAAACCCCAGATGAAGGTGCAAAAGGGCTGCCTCTGGGTGGAAGAAGACGAAGATTCTGCAACAACGGAAGGTGCCAGGAACTTCTCCTTTGGTCAGAAGATGTCCCACGGCGTACTGGAGGATGCAGAGATGTTTCCATGCAGAAAGACCGCAAACAAGCCTTGCTAGCTGCAAGAGTCGTGGTTGAAGGTTTTGGGTGCTGCCAGGGCCCAGGAAGGACCAGGAGGTCGCCCCATGGAGGAGGAGACAGAGGGGGTGCTCAGCGACACGGAGAGCCCGCGCAGAAGCAGGCAGCACCCGCAGAGGCACCTGAACAGGCATTCAGAAAATCTGAGCCCGACGGTCGACTCAGCACAACAAAAGAGGGTCCCACGAAGTCGGAGTCCAACTGAGCGAGCTGGGCAATGCAGGACAGAGTGCTGGGGACCTGGGCTAGGCTGTGCACGAAGGAAGCCTTGCAAAAGTGCACAGAAGCCCGAGCAGCTGCAGTTCACGCAGTACACAGGATTACTGTCTGGCGTGGGGAGGCAAGGACTTACCTCCACCAAATGTGGACAGTAGGGCCACTGGACTGTCGGGGACACTTGGACCCAGTTCCTGTATTCCAAGGACCACGCTCGTCAGGATGAGGGGGGACCCAGAGGACCGGTGATGCAGAAGTTTGCTGCCTGCGTTGGCAGGGGGAAGATTCCATCGACCCACAGGAGATTTCTTCTTGGCTTCCAGTGCAGGGTGAAGGCAGACATCCCTCAGAGCATGCACCACCAGGAAACAGTCAAGAAAGCCGGCAGGATGAGGCGCTAAAATGTTGCTGGTAGTCTTCTTGCTACTTTGTTGCGGTTTTGCAGGCGTCCTGGAGCAGCCAGCGGTCGATCCTTGGCAGAAGTCAAAGAGGGAAGTGCAGAGGAACTCTGGTGAGCTCCTGCATTCGTTATCTGGTGAGATACCCACAGGAAAGACCCTAAATAGGCCTCAAAGGAGGATTGGCTACAGAGAAAGGTAAGCACCTATCAGGAGGGGTCTCTGACGTCACCTGCTGGCACTGGCCACTCAGAGGTGTCTATTGTGCCCTCACACCTCTGCATCCAAGATGGCAGAGGTCTGGGATACACTGGAGGAGCTCTGGGCAACTCCCCTTGGGAGGTGCTGGTCAGGGGAGTGGTCACTCCCCTTTCCTTTGCCCAGGTTCGCGCCAGAGCAGGGCTGGGGTGATCCCTGAACCGGTGTAGACTGGCTTATGCAAGGAAGGCACCATCTGTGCCCTTCAAAGCATTTCCAGAGGCCAGGAGAGGCTACTCCTCTCAGGCCCTTCACACCTATTTCCAAAGGGAGAGGGTGTAACACCCTCTCTCAGAAGAAATCCTTTGTTCTGCCTTCCTGGGACTGGGCTGCCCAGGCCCCAGGTGGACAGAAACATGTCTGAGGGTTGGCAGCAGCGGTAGCTGCAGAGGAAACCCCGGAAAGTTAGTTTGGCAGTACCCGGGCTCTATGCTGGAGCCCCGGGGATGCATGGAATTGTCCCCCCAATACCAGAATGGTATTGAGGTGACAATTCCATGATCCTAGACATGTTACATGGCCATGTTCGGAGTTACCATTGTGACGCTAAATATAAGTATTGACCTGTGTACACGTGTAATGGTGTCCCCGCACTC
This sequence comes from Pleurodeles waltl, assembly GCF_031143425.1. NCBI lineage: Eukaryota > Metazoa > Chordata > Amphibia > Caudata > Salamandridae > Pleurodeles > Pleurodeles waltl. The sequence continues at coordinate 223,235,411 of NC_090450.1, read as the reverse complement.
ACAAAGTCTGGGGAAATTGCCCTGAACAATGTGGGGGTACCTTGGCTAGTGCCAGGGTGCCCTCACACTAAGTAACTTTGCACCTAACCTTCACTAAGTGATGGTTAGACATATAGGTGACTTATACGTTACTTAAGTGCAGTGTAAAATGGCTGTGAAATAACGTGGACGTTATTTCACTCAGGCTGCAGTGGCAGTCCTGTGTAAGAATTGTCTGAGCTCCCTATGGGTGGCAAAAGAAATGCTGCAGCCCATAGGGATCTCCTGGAACCCCAATACCCTGGGTACCTAGGTACCATATACTAGGGAATTATAAGGGTGTTCCAGTGGGCCAATCAGAATTGGTAAAATTAGTCACTAGCCTGCAGTGACAATTTTAAAAGCAGAGAGAGCATAAACACTGAGGTTTCTGATTAGCAGAGCCTCAGTGATACAGTTAGGCACCACACAGGGAACACATACAGGGCATACTTTATGAGCACTGGGGTCCTGGCTAGCGGGATCCCAGTGACAAGGGCAAAAACAAACATACATACAGTAAAAATTGGGGAACATGCCAGGCAAGATGGTACTTTCCTACACGAGGGTTAAAAAATATTACATCTGTTATCTCTGCGATTTCAGTGGCAGCTCTGAGGTTGGAAATGTGCTTAGGAAGTGCTTTCGCCCAGTGGTCCGCTGGAGGCTTGCCCTTAGAGAAGTGAAGAAGACATTCTAAAATTTCTTATGAGGAAAGAAATCCTGATAGGCAAAAAAGATAAGTCATTAGTCCACAGAAACTTCTTATGTACGGTTGCTCATCTTCAATAAGATTCCAACTTGGTGCTTATATTCCCCATGCCACAATTAAAGGTCAGCCTAAAACAAGCAATGTGGGCATTAAGCTTCCGCCTAGATAGGGAGGCGTGCCTCATAAAAAGGGGATTCCGTAACATTATAGAATCAATCTTAGTGAACAGGGCAAAACCGTACATACAATGGAATTTATCTCATGGAGTGAGACAAGTTTGGATTCTGTTGTGATTGGGTATGCTCCCTTTAAACTCCCTCATAGCTAAATGGTATGGAACCACAGGTGATTGTAATTTCAGTCAGAATGGGACTGAAGATCCGATTCAATTCCTTTTTGTCTGTCCGACGAGCTTATTGTATCACTGAAAATTGTTGCTTGCAGTTATCTATACTACCTGTCCCAGAAGTACTGTATTCACTTTCTGACCCCCTCGTAAAATATTTTGCTATGGAATTGTTTTACTTTTTTAAAGTGTTTTTTAAAATTTGTATTGATTTTATTGTGTATCTAGGATTCCGTTTTAATATTGTATTGTATTATAATGACATTATTGGAAACTGAATGCTTAGAGAATTTGTATTTTGCCTGATTAATTGTAAGATTGTGTGTGTTTTATGTGGATCTCTTTGGAGTTCTGTAACGTAAAAAAATAAACCTGAATTGAACTGTAATGAGATCCCCTTTATCATGAAACCACCTCTTGAAAAGCATAGTTTTCAAGGATATTTACAGTTTCAGTTTCTCATGACAACTAATAGTCCAAAAGGTTATGCCATTATTGATGCTATTTGTTATAGTTCTCAGAGTGAAAACCTCTAGACCCATTAGTCCCAGACAACCCTTCAGCATCAGCCACTTCTGTCTATGCTGTTTCCAGCTCCGCTTAATAGCTTAATTTCCAGACCTCGCTGGCTCTTTGAAAATCACTTTGAAGTTTTGATGGCATAGTGAGATTCTATGTCCTCACCTTAGTCAATGCAAAAACAAATAAATTAGGTCATGTGCTACATTTTTGCGAGCATTTCTTTGTATCTCTAAGAAGGGCGCATGGCATGATAGCGAAGAAGCATAGCTCTTCAGCTGTCCTGTCAGTTTCAAGGTAGTGTAGGTTCTGCATGTATCATTTGTTCCCCTGCATTTGCTGAAACATCCATAGAGCAGTCTCCATCACATGGAACAACTCTATCCCTGATTCTATCTAGGAGAGCTATAAGTCTACGGAGCTCCTCGTACCCTGCTCCGCCCCCTCCACCTGGAACCACTCCTGGTAGCCTACAGCCATGGCAAACGCCCCGTTCCCACCAACCACACATGCAATCTGGACATCATCCTGAACTCCTCTCTGTCCATAACCTGTCAAATCAACGCCGCCTCGTCGTCATGCTTCCACTCCCTTTGATCTTCAAGTGGATCCCCACTGAGACAAGGAGGCCAGTCACCCACGCACTCGTCAGTACCAAACTGGACTACAGCAATGCCCTTTATGCAGCCATCACAAAGAAACTGCAATCAAGACTATTAAGAATCCAGAATGCAGCAGTCAGGAACATTCTGGCCATCCCCGACACAGCCACATCTCCTCCCCCTCAAAGACCTACACTGTCACTCCTCAAACAAACGCATCACATCCAAGCTTCTGACACACACCTACAAGGCACTAATAAACACAGGACTGGCCTTCCTCAATCACTGCCTCACCTTCTACGCACCCAGCAGACACCTCTGTTCTTCTCAGCTTGCACTCGCTACCATACCCAGAATCCAAAGAAGCACTGCAGGGGAAAGATCCTTCTTCTACCTCGCAGCCCGGACATGGAACACGTTACCACTCAAAGTCAGACAGACTGCATCACTGAAGCAGTTCAGGAAGGACCTCAAGACCTGGCTATTCGAGTGAGCAGCACGCCTACAACAGTGCCTTGAGACCCCATGGGTGATAAGTCACACTATAGAAGTATTAATTGATAGATTGATTGATGTTTGAGGCCTCTCCAAAGCAAAGCTTCCTTCATATATGTATGGGGCATGATAGGCAGAGTGTCGCTTGCTGTCCTGTAAGCTGTTAAGTCTGTTACTTACTTAAATTAACACACCGCTACAAATAAAGGCTTGCTCTTTACCATAAGGTTTCCAAAGCAGTCTCCTTCACATGTTAAAAGCCCCCCTGAACTTAGGAGTTATGTTAGCCACCTAAAAAGGGCAGCACGCTTACCAAGAACCTGAAGAAGCATATGACTGGGAATTCTTCACCTGTCCTACCACAGTTAAATCAGACTCTGCTCTTTTTCACCAGGATTCACAGTAACGCCCTCCCACTCTCCGCTCTGTAAAGATCCTGGGAGTACCTACGCAACTCAAAAGATAAAGAGCTTTCCATGTAGTACAGGAGCCACTGTTCAGACCATGAGACAAAAGCAGGACTATGAGAGGTTTTCAGGACCTGGCAGTGACCAGGGTATTCCCTTGCCCCCTTATGGACCTATCCTGTTGGCTATCTGGACTGGGTGTGAACTTGTGTGGAGTTTCCCTGAGAAGCATCCGACGTGTTATAAAAGGAATGGGATTATATTGTGCCAATAATTGCTGTGCTTTTATAATGTATTATTTTTTATACTTTAAAAGTCAATTTGCATAAATGCTGTCATACATGAAACAAAATCTATGCATGTTTACACTACTAAAAAGGGTAAACTTAAATAACCCAAACATATTGTTTTCTTTGGTGTCCTTGAAAAAACAAATCACAAGGAGGAGCAAGTACTCAGATTTAAGGGGGTCCGCCAAGTGTCTGCACAAAATTCTGTTGTTTCTGACAGTATAAAATAACTTTCCAAGTTTATTACTAACTATAAAGACCCTTCACATTGCTATTTCACACAGTTATGCCTTTGAATATTTGATCACAATTCCAAAAGATGCTTTAAAACACGTTAATTTTGATACCTATTAGTAAACTAACTGAAAATAAAGTGTCTTGATGCGACAATTCAGTTGTGTATGAGTCAAGGAGACCCTTTATTCAGGGGGTCTCTGTGACTTGCACACAGATGGTACACTGGTGAGAATAGTTCTGCAATGAAACATTGTTTTCAGTGTGCATGGATATTATGGCAATTTTGTACCTTGAGTGATCAATGCTGATCTTTATTAATCTAACTATATATGAGATTGTCATTGACTGGATCTAGGTATTTCATTCCAATGGCAGGAATATTATGAGGCACTCCTTGAAAGTGGATGGAATGGAGGAGGCAATGGTTAGATTATTGAACTAAGTTATTGGTCTAAATCCATCCCTCACTGACAGCCTGTGTTAATTACATTACCCCATAAAAATGATACAGGGAGTCATTTACGTTTTGTTGGACCAAAGACACCAACTCTGCCAGTCATGTAAGAAATAAGGTTATTAGTTGGGAGGGGTGGAAACCCCATTCAAGTAATAAACACAATCCTTGTCAGGGTAAACCACAAAAGTCACTAAATTAACCTGTGTTTAAACCTCTGGTAGTTTGGCATAAAAGCAGTCAGGCTTAACTTAGAGGCAATGTGTAAAGCATTTATGTAGCACACAAACAGTAATAAAGTGAAAACACCACAAAATAAACATTCCAAACCAATTTTGACACATAGAGTACCTTTTAATATGTAATAGAACACCAAAATGAACAGAATCCAATCAGTAGAAAGGGAGTTATTCATTTTTAATGTTTTTAGTAAAAATAACACCAAGAAGCACAAAACGTCACTCTCTGTTATCTTGCCGTGCTAGACCTGGAATAAGTCATAAGTTCAGGCTGACCATGAGGGAGCACAGGTCAGATCCAGGAGTCTGGTTAAAATTTGGTTTGCTTTGGAGAGGGCTGCAAGGAGGAGGCTTCGGGCGTGAGAAGCAGGGCGAGCTTTGCAGAAGGTCTTTGCTTTAGCACAAAGTGTCAGTCATCATTGGAGCTTTGCATTGGTTGATCACTGCGGATGGTCACTATTGGCATGAAGCGCAGGTCTTGCGTTGCCAACAGTCATGGACGGTGGCCTTCAGCACTAAGAGCAGGTCCCACTGTCTTGATATTGTGGGTGGTTAATTAGCAGCACAAAGAGGTCACTTTGTAGTCATGAAGAGTCCAACATTTCTGTATCTTCACCTTTTATTCAGAGGTGGCTCTCACTGATGCGAATCAAGTGCATAGAACCTGGGGGAAACTCTTGATGATCAGGACTCACTCCAGCAGAGGACAGCAGCAGGGCTCAGGCAGGTCTAGTCGATGCTTGTCAGATAGGCAGTTGCAGGGAGGCCTCTGAAAGCTTGTTGTGTCTCTGTTGCTCACACAGGAAGTCAGACAGTTGAACACTGGACTCACTCTGGGCAACCTTGCATTCAGGCAGGCAGGTCCAGTCTTCCTTCTTGAGACAGCAAAGCAGTCCTTCCAGCACCATGGCAGCCTTCTTTCTAAATCTTCCAAAGGTACAGGAGTGTTTTGGTGGGAGGTTCTGAAGGTCCCACATTCATATTTGGTGCCAACCTCTGTGGGGGAAATCCCCTGGTCTACCTCCAAAACTGAATCTGCTCCGTTCTACCCCTTTCCCTGGCTCCAAACTATCTAGTGTGACAATGACAAGGTCAGGCCTGGTGTCAGGTTCTTTTGTTGCATTGCAGCAGAGCCCTTTGAAGTGTAATCATGGTAGGGTATACCTCCTCCCCCGCCATCCTGTCAGGGAGACTCTCCCCTCACATCCAAGCACCCTTTGTCTATCTGGGCACAAACCCCAACATCTATTTACAACCATGTGATACAGGACACTGACAGAAAAAACAGATGTTTGCGACAGGGAAATGCCACCTTTCTAAAACTGGCATTTACAGAATTGTGATTTCAAATCCAACTGTATCATTAAAGAGGATTTTAAATTACTATTCATTTGAGAGTAAACAACATATCTCTGCCTGCTCCCAATAGATTGTTACCACTTATTAAATGTAATAAGGTAACCCAGGGATAGCCAATGGGCTACGGAGGCCTTACAGCAGTGAAAAAAGACTTTTTACTGGCAGGACATGAAAAACTTAAGTAGACTTCTACTTTTTAAATACTATGCACCCTGCCCTAGTAGTCTTTCAGGCTTACCTTAGAAGTGACTTTAAGTAATAAAAAGGAAGGTTTAAGCCTGGCAAAGAGTTTATTTTGTCAGGTCAAAATGATAGTTAAAAACTGCAGCATTAAAGGCTGGGATATGTGTTAAAAGGCTATTTTGGTGGGTGGCACGATGAGTATTGCAGCCCATTTGTAGCACTTAATTTACTGGCCCTGGGTACATGTAGTACCATCTACTGGAGATTAGCAATTAAATAAAAAGTACCAATCAGGAACATGCCAATTTTACCTTGTTTACAAGAGACGGCACAAGCACTCTACCAATGATTAGCACGGAAAAAGTGAGGAGTCCTAAAAGCCAACAAAAACTATTCAAGCAAAGGAAGGCAGAGGGAGGCAAAAACATGGGGCTGTTCAGAAAGGGCCAAATTCAGCAAGCCAATTCTGCCACATTTGGGGCTACACATTGTAATGGTTGCTGTTTTTTTATACCCATACTTCCCCACCTCCAAAGCAGCTCCTGCCTCCATGCCGGGAGGTACTTTGCAAGGCAAAAAATAAACAGAAAGTCCGCCATGCCATGGTAACATGGCAAACCTTTTAGCACTAGCTGCTTCTTCCAAAGGCAGGCCCAAAAAGCAAGGGTCTTTGTTCACAAACAAAACATAAATAAAATAACATCGCTGACAAACAAGGCATTTTCTTTGAGAGCGTGTGGGATGCTTTAAAAAGTAAAAATCCCTCTGAGACCATGGTTTCAAAAATAACAACTACCAACAAAGCTTCTGCTTTCACCCTAGAAAATTCAGTATTTTCCTACATACCTATATGGTGAGTATGCAATGTGCCTGCTAATGCCATATGGCACATACACCATGCACAAATGACTCAATGAGGCACACAAATATTTTCAAGACACTATTACTAGATTGTGTGAAAAGCCTCAGTTTCTGTTGACACTGAAATCAAAAGTATAGATATGCAGAGTTCCTAATCCCAAGGCAAGACCACTGGTCTTATTCACCATTGAATCATGGAATTGATTTGTAATAACCATGTAAAAACCAACTGTTTGATAGAATAGTACAAACCATTCACAAACCTACTGTAAAATCAGGATATTAAGACCCTGTTTTAAACTTGCCTCTGGGGAAACAAGATGATTACACTATACGAAGCGGGCAAGGAAACTCAGATTTTCTTAAAGGGAGATGCGAGAACTCTCCACTGCTCAGCATGTTTCCCCTCAATTTTTCACATTTGTTGGATAGGTAAGACCCTACTAAAAGATGTAAATTGAGAGGCACGGTGGCTATTTGCTTCCATTTGTGACACTTCGGTATTACAGAAAGGGCCACAAATGCTTGAGTGGCTCATGCCTAGCAAAGATCATGCCATTAAACATTCCGCACCCTCGCTATCATAATGCATTGTTCCCTCACTTGTAAAGAATGTGGGGTGTGGCTTCCTTTAAATAAGGGAACATCTTTGCCCTTGCACAGTATTAACAATGTGGACACAGTGGCCAACAGGCCACCAGGATGCAGCATGATTGGGTGCTATATATTAAGCTGTGCACAGTCAATGCATTCCTTCCTCGAAGGTGCCTTATCAGAGGGAGATACAGGAGTTTAAGGAACTCCTGCAGGTATCCCAGTAAGTGCGAGTAATCACACATTGTCGCCCACCAGAGGAGGGCAGGAGGTCCATGTCCCTCTTATCAAAGTTCTTTGAGCACCTCTGCTTTGAAAGACAGGCCAGTGGTTTGAAACTGTTCAGCATGATTTTGCGCCTCAATTATGGCACACTGTCTTAGACAGCACTGCGACCACCAAACTGAGGGCTGACAGAAGTACACAGGGATAGTGAGCAATTTTACATAATATGGCCCAAGTAGTCTATATTTATGCTGTGAGATTTGACAATGTTATATCCTAAAGAACCTCCAGAGAAATGCGCACTATTTTAAGAGATGTAACTTGGCTGCTTTACAGCCATTGGCACGTGGATCGGGCCTCCTGCACTCTGACCGTCTAATTGGCTATCATAAAACTGCCATAACTATAAATGTGCCACACATGGTTAGAAAGCCTAATCATTAATTTAAGAGTTATAGCATGGAGGTCTAAGACAAGCTGGCTTCTCCCAGGAAAGAACCACCAACAATAGTATCCTAACAAGGAAAGGAGTGGATTTAAGGGGTGCACTTCTTTCTTCTCAATCCAGTTCTGTTGAAGCTGCAGGCCTTACATCGCCACAGGCACCACAGAGACCCTAGAAATATTAGCACAGAGATGTCATATTTCCGTGCTCTCTGCGTGGATGCTTTAAGCAAACAGGACTGGTGGACCAGAAGGAGCTCTGACTCAGATAATCCCCTGCTACCTAAATAGGAATTTTGTAATGCAAACACTGGCAGTTGCTGAACGGTAACTTAATAGGCCAACAAAGGCATAGATAAAATATGGCAGAGGCATGGCAATTCTGGTCTGAGCGGATTGCACATTTCAACCATAGAATAGGCTTGATACCTTCAAATAGCCCTGTCAGTTCCTCATAATTAACTTGAACTTTGAAATAAATTCTGACTCAGTAAAGGACTTAAAGTTATAAAGAGACAACCTCGTGATGGATTCTCAGGGAGATATGCAGCTGGCCTGCTAGAAAGCACGATTTGCTAAAAGTATCTACAACTTGCAAGATTCTCCTAGGAGTTTTGAAGAGTACTGACCCTGAAGTATTTTGAATGGCTCCTTTCCCACTGCCTTGAGTGTATCAGACTGTCATATAGGAAAAGCCCAGCAGCTGGCCTTTATGTGGTCGACCTCAGTGCTTAATTTGTACATAAATATGTGCCTGTGCCCAAAGCCCTCCTCTTAACCTCTTAGCTGCTGGGCTTTTTAAATGGGAAAAAAGGGCTGCCGAAGAAGGCTTGTGGTTTTTTCCCTGAAAATGGCAACAACAAAAGGTTTGTGGTGCTGAAATCACCATCTTCCCAGCTTTCAGGAACAGCCTTGCATCAGAAAACCACATTTTTCAACACAATTGTGGCATTTTACTGGGACATACCCCATTTTTACTATTTTTGGTGCTTTCAGCCTCCTTCCAGTTAGTGACAGGAATGGGTGTGAAACCAATACTGGATCCCGGAAAACTAAGCATTCCTGAAAAGTAGACAAAATTCTGAATTCAGCAAGGGGTCATTTGTGTAGATCCTACAAGATTTTCCTACAGAAAATAACAGCTGAAAAATAAAAATACTGAAATTGAGCTGTAAAAAACAGCAATTTTTCTCAGCGTTTTACTATAACTTTTTCCTGCAGTGTCAGATTTTTAAAAACAATATACCGTTACGTGTGCAGGACTCTTCTGGTTGCAGGGATATATAGGGCTTGTAGGTTCATCAAGGTGCCTAGGTACCCAGAGCCAATAAATGAGGTGCACCTTGCAATGGGTTTTCATTCTATACCGGGTATACAGCAATTCATTTGCTGAAATATAAAGAGTGAAAAATAGGTATCAAGAAAAACTTTGTATTTCCAAAATAGGCATAAGATAAGGTATTGAGCAGCAGTGGTTATTTGCCCATCTCTGAATCCCAGGGTGCCCATACTAGCATATGAATTACAGGCCATTTCTCAAATAGACGTCTTTTTTGCACACTGTCTTACATTTGGAAGGAAAAAATGTTGAAAAAGACAAGGGGCAATAACACTTGTTGTGCTATTCTGTGTTCCCCCAAGTCTCCCGATAAAAATTGTACCTCACTTGCGTGGGTAGGCCTAATGCACGAGACAGGAAAGGCAACATGGACACATCACATTTTTACATTGAAATCTGACGTGTTTTTTGCAAAGTGCCTAGCTGTAGATTTTGGCCTCTAGCTCAGCCGACACCTAGGGAAACCTACAAAACCTGCACATTTTTTAAAACTAGACACCTAGGGGAATCCAGGATGGGCTGACTTGTGGGGCTCTGATCAGGTTCTGTTACCCAGAATCCTTTGCAAACCTCAAAATGTGGCCAAAAAAAACACTTTTTCCTCACATTTCGGTGACAGAAAGTTCTGGAATCTGAGAGGAGCCACAAATTTCCTTCCACCCAGCGTTCCCCCAAGTCTCCCGATAAAAATGATACCTCACTTGTAGGGGTAGGCCTAGTGCCCGCGACAGGAAATGCCCCAAAACACAACATAAACACATCACATTTTGACAAAGAAAACAGAGCTGTTTTTTGCAAAGTGCCTAGCTGTGGATTTTGGCCTCTATCTTAGCAGGCACCTAGGGAAACCTAGCAAAGCTGCACAGTTTTGAAAACTAGACATCTAGGGGAATCCTAGATGGGGTGACTTGTGGGGCTCTGATCAGGTTCTGCTACCCAGAATCCTTTGCAAACCTCAAAATGTGGCCAAAAAAAACACTTTTTCCTCACATTTCGGTGACAGAAAGTTCTGGAATCTGAGAGGAGCCACAAATGTCCTTCCACCTAGCGTTCCCCCAAGTCTCCCGATAAAAATGGTACCTCACTTGTGTGGGTAGGCCTAGTGCAGGCAACAGGAATAGATCACACAACGGTCAATGTTCGTACTTACATGAGGCAACTGTTGACCCTGGGGTGATCCATTCCTTACGCAGGCACTAGGTATAGGCACTCAAGTGGGGTAGTGTTTTTATCAGGACAGGTGAGGAATCACTGGGTGGTAGGAATTTTGTGGATCGCAGCATATTCCTGTAGTTTGTGTGACAGAAATGCAAGAAAAATAGAGTTTTTATTCAACATTTCAGCTTTGCAGCGTATTCTGGGTAAGAAAACTTTTGGGAATCCACACAAGTCACACCTCTGTGGACTCCCCCGGATGTCTAGTTTCCAGAAATGTTTGGGTTTAGTATGTTTCCCTATATAGCTGCCGAACCCAGGACCAAAAACACAGGTGCCTGCCTTACAAAACCAGTTTGTTTTGTGATAGATAATTTTGATGTCTCCACAATACATTTTGGGCAGTGGAATTCGGGGCTGAACTAAATTGGGGAGCTCCCAAGAGAGCACCCTCTCTGTGCTTGCCCCCAAATTCACCTACTCTCTGGGTTGGCTAACCCACTATTGCCCTGTTGTACAGACTGTGCTTGCGAAGGGACAACAGGACTGCCCTCATCACCTCCCTCACAATTTACTGGAAGGAGTTATCCAATGGGACTCCTCCAACTGAAAAATCACTCCCAGAGTCTGCGCCATTGTCCTATCCCTCAGATGCTGTCTCAGTCTCTGATCCTATGTCAGAGATGTCCTCTATAACCAGAGTGACGTCAGCAGCAGTCATCCATCAAGATGCCATCTCTTCTATTGGCTAAACTGTTGCTCTAAAACTCTAGCCTACATAGACAGTCACAAAATTGCTGGTGTGTGTGTGTGTGATACGTGCAACAGTAGAGGCCACCTTGCCTGCGCTTCTTCCCTCAATCAGCACGTTCTTTCAAGACACTCAAACACCTTTGTCACATACCGTTCGTCACAGTCTTTAGCACCTCCTGCGCCCAGTCCAACAATCATTATTGGTGCTCCCACTCCCATGTCCTCCTCCTCGGATTCCCTCATTACCACCCAGCAAACGTGCTCTTCATCTCTCCACAGACACCCCCCACCCGCACATACATTTCATTTGTATTATAGCGCAGGTAGTGACTGACTTTACTAACGTACTCAGCTATTTACTTAAAATACAGATTTGCTCTTTGCAGTAGACGTATAAACCTTCTGTGCTTCTTTACTGCCACTAGACAAAAGTCCGGTCCTTTTGTAGCAGAAACATAATCACAAGACTTACTTGACTTCTTTATTGCTGCCTAAAATCTACAGTTGAAATGCGTCAGTTGAAGTATGTGCACTGCTTTGAAGACGCAAGCTGCAACTGCAAGACAACTGGTGGCAAATATATATATATATATATATATATATATATGCATATATATATATATATATATATATATATATATATATATATATATATATATATAAGATATATATATAGATCACTTTTATATGTGGGTCTGGTTTTCCTGGGGGCAGATTGCAGCCCCCAGGGAAACCCCACATGCACTGACAAAAGTGATATATATATATATATATATATATCTATATAGATATATCTCTATATAGATATATCTATCTACATGGATATATATATATATATATATATATATATAGATCTATCTATAGATATATTCATGTAGATAGACATATCTATCTACATGGATTGATATATCTATATATATATATATATATATATATATATATATATATATATATATATGTGTACTTTTTTTTTTTGGTAGGGTAGTTGTAGGGTTTTCTTGGGGCCAAAATGTCCCCCAGGGAAACCCTACAACTACAAAAAAAAAATTGCCCCAACAGGGGGGTCGCCCAGCCTACGGGCGACCCCGTCAATTTCGTTTTTGTGTATTTTTTTTTAAATTAGCCCCTGGGGGTGGCGCAATTGCACCCCCCCCCCACAGGGGGCCCCAACATCAAAATAGAAAAATATGGACCCACAGGGGGTCACCCTGCCTATGGGCGACCCCCTTTCAATTTAGTTTTTTTGTATTTGTTTTTAAATTAGCCCCTGGGGGTAGCGCAATCACGCACCCCCCCACAGGGGGCCCCAACATCAAAATAGAAAAATATGGCCCCACAGGGGGTCGCCCTGCCTACGGGCGACCCCCTGTCAATGTCCTTATCTTAATAAAAAAAATTAGCCCCTGGGGGTGGCGCTATCGCGCCCCTCCAGGGGCCCCCAACATTACATTTTAAAAATAAGGCCCCCGGGGGGGGGGCCTGTTTTCCGAGGGGGGCTGACCTCCCCAAGTGAAATCCCTGGTGTCTAGTGGCATTTCCTGGCCCCCGATCGCAGCTGTGCTGCGATCGGGTGCCAGGTAACGCATTCAGGAAGGACTCGTATGAAAGGGGAGAGTCTCCCCTTTCATACGAGGCCTTTCAAAAATGTGGGGAAGGCCGTTTGGGGCTGTTTTCCCCATTGGAGCAGGAAGCGGCCCTACGGCACGCTGACATCACAAAGGGGCAGGGGGGAGACACAGAAGCTCTTCCGTGTCTCCAAGGGGTAAAAAAAAATTTTAAAAATGAAAATCCGGTGTCAGCCACTGGTTGTGACCCGCACAAGGGCCGACGCCCGCACTTAAGGGGTTAAACATGCGGCTGCTGCAATTAAATGTGGGAACACGGAATACTAAAGCAACATAACCCTGATGCCATCTCGGGCCTCTTCAGTCCATTTAAAGTCACTCCCTGCCCCTTCTGCTCACTCTAGCAGATTTCTGCTTTCTCTCTTTTTGACGCTTTTTCGTTTTTCCCTTCCTCCGTCTTTCCCATATGTGACTTTTGCTCGCAGTAAATGCTTGAGGCAGAAGAATAAGCCCCGGCCCTCAAAAATAAGTGCTGGTGCTCAGCACCGGAAACAACAAGCACAAATTAAGCACTGGTCAACCTCTTTGAGAATTGCCTGAACTTTTAGAACTTAAAAATACTTGTGAAACTTATTGGCAAGAGCCCTGTGTTTAGTCTGGTCGTCTGTTGCTCATTAATACCTATGGTTCTCTGATTTAAAACTTGTTGTTTTAGCTCTCAATAATGATTAAATATCATTTTTATCTAAGCTAGGTTTGGAGCTCGAACTGTATGATATATTTTGCCTGTATAGATGTGTAGTTAGTAATACCTGCTTTCCCACTCGACTTTACCCTTGCTGCTCAAGCATTGTTACCAAGGCGGGGAAAGGATACTTTGAGAGATGGTCTTAGTATCTTTACAGGCTACACTATAGTTCGGGTGAAGCAAACCCGTTCTTACAGGAGATGTGCTCATCAGTTTCTTGCTATGAATTTTCTTTAAAGGGAATGATTAGGCTGAAGAGTGTCAAGACACAACTGCAGCATAGGACTGGTACTTGATCTTATGACATCAAGCAGCATTTCAAGGATTCAGACTCTGAACTCCTACTTTTTATTGAAGACGTGCAATAACCCAGAAAAACATTTCCAGGAATGCACAGACTCACTATCACTGTCTCTATCACCAGTTGGTAAACACCTTGTTAACCTGTTAGGTGCGGGCGTCGGCCACTGGCCGACGCCCACACACCCTCCCTGGTGCGGGTCACGACCAGTGGCCGACACCAGGAAGGGTATCAATAAATCCTCGGGTGTGTCGCACCCGAGGATTTATTTATTTTTTAAACCCCCCCCGGGAGACACGGAAGCTTCCGTGTCTCCCCCCGCCCCCCCACCCGCCCCTTTGTGAGGCGCGCTGACGTTGCAAAGGTGTTTTCCCCATCAAAGCAGGAAGCAGCCTTGCGGCCGCTTCCTGCTTTGATGGGGAAAACGGCCTTTCTCACGTTCGGGAAGGCCTCGGAGAGACACTCCCCTTTCTTACGAGGCCTTCCTGAAAGTGTTTCCTGGCCCCCCGGTCGCAGCCGTGCTGCGATCGGGGGCCAGGAAACACTTTCAGGTTTCCTGGCCCCCCGATCGCAGCACAGCTGCGATCGGAGGGCCAGGAAACACTTTGAAAAGGCCTCGTAAGAAAGGGGAGACTCTCCCCTTTCTTACGAGGCCTTCTCAAACTGTTTCTGGCCCCCGATCGCAGCTGTGCTGCGATCGGGGGGCCAGGAAACCTGAAAGTGTTGCGATCGGGGGCCAGAAACAGTTTGAGAAGGCCTCGTAAGAAAGGGGGAGAGTCTCCCCTTTCTTACGAGGCCTTCTCAAAGTGTTTCCTGGCCCCCGATCGCAGCACAGCTGCGATCGGGGGCCAGGAAACACCACTAGACGCCAGGGATTTCACTTTGGGGGGGCGGCCCCCTCGGAAAACGGGCCGCCACCCCCCGGGGGCATAATTAATAAAAAAAAAAAAAGGTAGGTGCCCCCCCCCCCCACGGGGATTGTTTTTTTTTTTTTTTTTAAATAATTAAAAAAAAATAAAAAATGACAGGGGGTCGCCCGTGGGCAGGGTGACCCCCTGTGGGGGCAATTTTTTTTTAGATGTTGTAGGGTTTCCCTGGGGGCCATTTTGGCCCCCAAGGAAACCATACAACAACTAAAAAAAATAGATCTATATATAGATCTATATTTATATATCTATGTAGATAGATATATCTATGTACATGGATATATCTATAGATATATCCATGTACATAGATATATATATATATATATAGAGGTAGATCTATATATACCAAAGAGATTTATAAAGTGTGCTACTCACCTGTGAGGGTCTCAAGGCGCTTGGGGGGGGGCGGGGGGAGGGAAAGGGGCTGGGAGGTTCACTGTTCGAAAAGCCAGGTTTTGAGGCCCTTCCTGAAAAGAAGTAGGTTTTGGGTCTTGCGAAGGTGGGTTGTGAGGGCGTTCCAGGTTTTGGGTGCAAGGTAGGAGAAGGATCTGCCCCCGGTGGTGGTGTGTTTGATGCGGGGGACAGAGGCGAGAGAGAGGTCAGCTGAGCGGACGTTTCGTGTGGGGGTGTGGAAGGTGACTCTCGTTGAGGTAGGCAGGGCCTGTGTTGTGGAGTGATTTGTGTGCGAGGATGAGGATCTTGAAGGTGATCCTTTTGTCAATGGGGAGCCAGTGGAGGGATTTGAGGTGTGGAGAGATGTGTTCGTGTCGGCGGAGGTCGAGGATGAGTCGTGCTGCTGAGTTCTAGATGCGTGTAGTTTGCGCTTGAGTTTTAGAGTGGTGCCGGCGTAGAGGGCGTTTCCGTAATCAAGCCTGCTGCTGATGTGTGCGTGAGTGACAGTTTTTCTGGTCTCTGTGGGGATCCATTTGAATGTTTTTCAGTATACGGAGTGTGTTGAAGCATGAGGAGGTGAGAGCGTTGATTTGTTGGGTCATCGAGAGGGAGGAGTCTAGGATGATGCTGAGGTTGCGTGCGTGGTTGGCGGGGGTGGGTGCAGGGCCTAGCGTGGTGGGCCACCATGAGGGGTCCCAGGTGTTTTTGTGTGGGCCAAAGAGGATTATTTCGGTTTTGCTTGAGTTGAGTTTCAGGTGATTGGCTGTCATATATATATCACTTTTGTCAATATGTGTGTGGTTTCCCTGGGGGGAAAAGGGTCCGACTTGTCTAGTGGCAGTTTTAGTGCCATAAAGAAGCGCAGAAGGTTTATATGCCTACTGCAAAGAGCAAATCTGTATTTTATGTAAATAGCTGAGTACATTAGCAAAGTCTATGGAGAGATGAAGGGCACTTTTGCTGGGTGGTAATGAGGGAATCCGAGGAGGAGGGAGTGGGAGCACCAATAATGATTGTTGGACTGGGCGCAGGAGGTGCTAAAGACTGTGACGAATGGTATGTGACAAGGTGTTTTTTGAGTGTCTTGAAAGTACGTGCTGATTGAGGGAAGAAGAGCAGGTAAGGTGGCCTCTACTGTTGCACGTATCTCACACACCATCGATTTTGTGACTGTCTACGTAGGCTAGTGTTTTAGAGCAACAGTTTAGCCAATAGCAGAGATGGCATCTTGATGGATGACTGCTGCCTACACTCGGGTTATAGAGGACCGCTCTGACATAGGATCAGAGACTGAGACATCAGATACTGAGACAGCATCTGAGGGATAGGACAATGGCGCAGACTCTGGGAGTGATTTTTCAGTCAGAGGAGTCCCATTCGATAACTCCTCTTCCAGTACATTATGAGGGAGGTGATGAGGACAGTCCTGCTGTCCCTTCGCAAGCTGTTTGTGCAACTGGGTAATAGTGGGTTAGGTCAACCCAGAGAGCAGGTGAATGCGGCGGCAAGCAGAGAGAGAGTGCTCTCTTGGGAGCTCCCCAATTTAGTTCAGCCCCAAATTCCACCACCCAAATCATATTGTGGAGACATCAAAATTATCCATGGCAAAACAAACTGGTTTTGTAAGGCAGGCACCTGTGTTTTTAGTCCTGGATTCGGCGGCCATATAGAGAAACACACTAAACCCAAACATTTCTGGAAACTAGACATTCGGGGGAGTCCACAGAGGTGTGACTTGTGTGGCTTCCCCAAAGTTTTCTTACCCAGAATACCCTGCAAAGCTGAAATGTTGAAAAAAAACTCAATTTTTCTCGCATTTCTGTCACACAAACTACAGGAATATGCTGGGATCCACAATATTCCTACCACCCAGTGACTCCTCACCTGTCCTGATAAAAACACTACCCCACTTGAGTGCCTACACCTAGTGTCTGTGTCAGGAATGGATCACCCCAGGGTCAACAGCTGCCTCACGTAAGGACCAACATTGACCGTTGTGTGATCTATTCCTGTCGCAGGCACCAGGCCTAACCACACAAGTGAGGTATCATTTTTATCGGGAGGCTTGGGGGAACGCTGGGTGGAAGGAAATTTGTGGCTCCTCTCAGATTCCAGAACTTTCTGTCACCGAAATGTGAGGAAAACTTGTTTTTTTAGCCACTTTTTGAGGTTTGCAAAGGATTTTGGGTAACAGAACCTGGTCCGAGCCCCGCAAGTCACCCCTCCTTGGATTCCCCTAGGTCTCTAGTTTTCAGAAATGCACAGGTTTGGTAGGTTTCCCTAGGTGCCGGCTGAGCTAGAGGCCAAAATCTACAGGTAGGCACTTTGCAAAAAACAGCTCTGTTTTCTGTGATGTGTCCACGTTGTGTTTTGGGGCATTTCCTGTCGCGGGCGGTAGGCCTACCCACACAAGTGAGGTATCATTTTTATCGGGAGACTTGGGGGGACGCTGGGTGGAAGGAAATTTGAGGCTCCTCTCAGATTCCAGAACTTTCTGTCACCGAAATGTGAGGAAAACTTGTTTTTTTAGCCACTTTTTGAGGTTTGCAAAGGATTCTGGGTAACAGAACCTGGTCCGAGCCCCGCAAGTCACCCCCCCTTGGATTCCCCTAGGTCTCTAGTTTTCAGAAATGCACAGGTTTGGTAGGTTTCCCTAGGTGCCGGCTGAGCTAGAGGCCAAAATCTACAGGTAGGCACTTTGCAAAAAACAGCTCTGTTTTCTGTGATGTGTCCACGTTGTGTTTTGGGGCATTTCCTGTCGCGGGCGCTAGGCCTACCCACACAAGTGAGGTATAATTTTTATCGGGAGACTTGGGGGAACGCTGGGTGGAAGGAAATTTGAGGCTCCTCTCAGATTCCAGAACTTTCTGTCACCGAAATGTGAGGAAAACTTGTTTTTTTAGCCACTTTTTGAGGTTTGCAAAGGATTCTGGGTAACAGAACCTGGTCCGAGCCCCGCGAGTCACCCCATCTTGGATTCCCCTAGGTCTCTAGTTTTCAGAAATGTACAGGTTTGGTAGGTTTCCCTAGGTGCCGGCTGAGCTAGAGGCCAAAATCTACAGGTAGGCACTTTGCAAAAAACAGCTCTGTTTTCTGTGATGTGTCCACGTTGTGTTTTGGGGCATTTCCTGTCGCAGGCGCTAGGCCTACCCACACAAGTGAGGTATCATTTTTATCGGGAGACTTGGGGGGACGCTGGGTGGAAGGAAATTTGAGGCTCCTCTCCGATTCCAGAACTTTCTGTCACCGAAATGTGAGGAAAACTTGTTTTTTTAGCCACTTTTTGAGGTTTGCAAAGGATTCTGGGTAACAGAACCTGGTCAGAGCCCCGCGAGTCACCCCATCTTGGATTCCCCTAGGTCTCTAGTTTTCAAAAATGTACAGGTTTGGTAGGTTTCCCTAGGTGCCGGCTGAGCTAGAGGCCAAAATCTACAGGTAGGCACTTTGCAAAAAACAGCTCTGTTTTCTGTGATGTGTCCACGTTGTGTTTTGGGGCATTTCCTGTCGCGGGCGCTAGGCCTACCCACACAAGTGAGGTATCATTTTTATCGGGAGACTTGGGGGGACGCTGGGTGGAAGGAAATTTGAGGCTCCTCTCCGATTCCAGAACTTTCTGTCACCGAAATGTGAGGAAAACTTGTTTTTTTAGCCACTTTTTGAGGTTTGCAAAGGATTCTGGGTAACAGAACCTGGTCAGAGCCCCGCGAGTCACCCCATCTTGGATTCCCCTAGGTCTCTAGTTTTAAAAAATGTACAGGTTTGGTAGGTTTCCCTAGGTGCCGGCTGAGCTAGAGGCCAAAATCTACAGGTAGGCACTTTGCAAAAAACAGCTCTGTTTTCTGTGATGTGTCCACGTTGTGTTTTGGGGCATTTCCTGTCGCGGGCGCTAGGCCTACCCACACAAGTGAGGTATCATTTTTATCGGGAGACTTGGGGGGACGCTGGGTGGAAGGAAATTTGAGGCTCCTCTCAGATTCCAGAACTTTCTGTCACCGAAATGTGAGGAAAACTTGTTTTTTTAGCCACTTTTTGAGGTTTGCAAAGGATTCTGGGTAACAGAACCTGGTCCGAGCCCCGCAAGTCACCCCTCCTTGGATTCCCCTAGGTCTCTAGTTTTCAGAAATGCACAGGTTTGGTAGGTTTCCCTAGGTGCCGGCTGAGCTAGAGGCCAAAATCTACAGGTAGGCACTTTGCAAAAAACAGCTCTGTTTTCTGTGATGTGTCCACGTTGTGTTTTGGGGCATTTCCTGTCGCGGGCGCTAGGCCTACCCACACAAGTGAGGTATCATTTTTATCGGGAGACTTGGGGGAACGCTGGGTGGAAGGAAATTTGAGGCTCCTCTCAGATTCCAGAACTTTCTGTCACCGAAATGTGAGGAAAACTTGTTTTTTTAGCCACTTTTTGAGGTTTGCAAAGGATTCTGGGTAACAGAACCTGGTCCGAGCCCCGCGAGTCACCCCATCTTGGGTTCCCCTAGGTCTCTAGTTTTCAGAAATGTACAGGTTTGGTAGGTTTCCCTAGGTGCCGGCTGAGCTAGAGGCCAAAATCTACAGGTAGGCACTTTGCAAAAAACAGCTCTGTTTTCTGTGATGTGTCCACGTTGTGTTTTGGGGCATTTCCTGTCGCAGGCGCTAGGCCTACCCACACAAGTGAGGTATCATTTTTATCGGGAGACTTGGGGGGACGCTGGGTGGAAGGAAATTTGAGGCTCCTCTCCGATTCCAGAACTTTCTGTCACCGAAATGTGAGGAAAACTTGTTTTTTTAGCCACTTTTTGAGGTTTGCAAAGGATTCTGGGTAACAGAACCTGGTCAGAGCCCCGCGAGTCACCCCATCTTGGATTCCCCTAGGTCTCTAGTTTTCAAAAATGTACAGGTTTGGTAGGTTTCCCTAGGTGCCGGCTGAGCTAGAGGCCAAAATCTACAGGTAGGCACTTTGCAAAAAACAGCTCTGTTTTCTGTGATGTGTCCACGTTGTGTTTTGGGGCATTTCCTGTCGCGGGCGCTAGGCCTACCCACACAAGTGAGGTATCATTTTTATCGGGAGACTTGGGGGGACGCTGGGTGGAAGGAAATTTGAGGCTCCTCTCCGATTCCAGAACTTTCTGTCACCGAAATGTGAGGAAAACTTGTTTTTTTAGCCACTTTTTGAGGTTTGCAAAGGATTCTGGGTAACAGAACCTGGTCAGAGCCCCGCGAGTCACCCCATCTTGGATTCCCCTAGGTCTCTAGTTTTCAAAAATGTACAGGTTTGGTAGGTTTCCCTAGGTGCCGGCTGAGCTAGAGGCCAAAATCTACAGGTAGGCACTTTGCAAAAAACAGCTCTGTTTTCTGTGATGTGTCCACGTTGTGTTTTGGGGCATTTCCTGTCGCGGGCGCTAGGCCTACCCACACAAGTGAGGTATCATTTTTATCGGGAGACTTGGGGGGACGCTGGGTGGAAGGAAATTTGAGGCTCCTCTCAGATTCCAGAACTTTCTGTCACCGAAATGTGAGGAAAACTTGTTTTTTTAGCCACTTTTTGAGGTTTGCAAAGGATTCTGGGTAACAGAACCTGGTCAGAGCCCCGCGAGTCACCCCATCTTGGATTCCCCTAGGTCTCTAGTTTTAAAAAATGTACAGGTTTGGTAGGTTTCCCTATGTGCCGGCTGAGCTAGAGGCCATAATCCACAGGTAGGCACTTTGCAAAAAAACAGCTCTGTATTTTGTGAAACATTGGGATGTGTCCACGTTGTGTTTTGGGGCATTTCCTGTCGCGGGCGCTAGG
Source organism: Pleurodeles waltl (assembly GCF_031143425.1). Classification (NCBI taxonomy): domain Eukaryota; kingdom Metazoa; phylum Chordata; class Amphibia; order Caudata; family Salamandridae; genus Pleurodeles; species Pleurodeles waltl. Next base: position 223,214,479 of record NC_090450.1, on the reverse strand, counting down.
CCTACCCACACAAGTGAGGTATCATTTTTTTCGGGAGACTTGGGGGAACATAGAATAGCAAAACCAGTGTTATTGCCCCTTATCTTTCTCTACATTTTTTCCTTCCAAATATAAGAGAGTGTGTAAAAAAGACGTCTATTTGAGAAATGCCCTGCAATTCACATGCTAGTATGGGCACCTCGGAATTCAAAGATGTGCAAATAACCACTGCTCCTCAAAACCTTATCTTGATCCCATTTTGGAAATGCAAAGGTTTTCTTGATACCTCTTTTTCACTCCTCATATTTCAGCAAATGAATTGCTGTATACCCAGTATAGAATGAAAACCAACTGCAGGGTGCACCTCATTTATTGGCTCTGGGTACCTAGGGTTCTTGATGAACCTATAAGCCCTTTATATCCCCGCAACCAGAAGAGTCCAGCAGACAAAACGGTATATTGCTTTCAGAAATCTGACATCGCAGGAAAAAGTTACAGAGTAAAACATAAAGAAAAATGGCTGTTGTTTTCAGCTCAATTTCAATATTTTTTTATTTCAGCTGTTATTTTCTGTAGGAAAACCTTGTAGGATCTACACAAATGACCCCTTGCTGAATTCAGAATTTTGTCTAGTTTTCAGAAATGTTTAGCTTTCCGGGATCCAGCATTGGTTTCACACCCATTCCTGTCACTAACTGGAAGGAGGTTGAAAGCACCAAAAATAGTAAAAATAGGGTATGTCCCAGTAAAATGCCAAATTTGTGTTGGAAAATGTGGTTTTCTGATTCAAGTCTGCCCGTTCCTGAAAGGTGGGGAGATAGTGATTTCAGCACCAGAAACCCTTTGTTGATGGCATTTTCAGGGAAAAAACCACAAGCCTTCTTCGGCGGCCCTTTTTTCCCATTTTTTTGGAAAAAACTAAATTTTCACTGTATTTTGGCTATTTTCTTGGTCTCCTCCAGGGTAAACCACAAACTCTGGGGACCATTAGAATCCCTAGGATGTTGGAAAAAAAGGACGCAAATTTGGCGTGGTTAGCTTATGTGGACAAAAAGTTATGAAGCCCTAAGCGCGAACTACCCCAAATAGCCAAAAAAGGGCTCAGCACTGGGGGGGAAAAGGCCCAGCAGCTAAGGGGTTAACTGTGAGCTCATGAAAATATTAAGATCTGCAAGTACTAGAATGCAATGAAGATGCTAAAATGCCTGCAGTGTGTTCTCCCTCCACCCCAGTGTAGTAAAGAATCGCTGGCTGTAAAGAGTGAAGGTAATGTGATATGGGAAAGTGTTGCAGTTAGACATGATTTCTGCTCATTTCTTTTTTGTTATTTTTGCAACTCATCATTTTTGCGATTAATCATTCTACATTTGGTAATGTCTTTGTGACTTTAGAAACAAGTTTTCCTAATAAATTGTCAAAAATAGAGAGCACTCAATGTTAGCCTAGAATTTGTGTCCAGGAAACAAATACCGAGGTAACTTTAAGAATATTCTAAATGTATTACACTGATATATACAAGATGCTTATACTTATTTTCATATAAGGACCAAGATTGCTATCATGGCAGGGAAACCAAAATGTGATAAATGTGATAACTTTACATCTGCGGTGTGCATGAGCCATAAACCACCCCCATGTCAGGGATTACTAAAAACCAAGCTACTATCGGTCAAGTGACTAAAGACAATAGGTGCACAGCTAGACCCAATAATCTGATAATTCAGGTTCAAGGGCGGACATTTCAGGGCAATACTAAGTTTTGTTTTGCGGAACCTGACAACAGTTGTTGGAACAGACTGAACTAAAATGTTTACCATCCAGTCTACTGAGAAATGTGCGTGCATACATAAACTGTAGCTTTAGCATGCACCCTTTTCTCTGCACCAAGATATACGTATCTCTGTTACCACCATTGTCCACACATGACGTAAGGACCATAAAATTTCCGCATGGTAAAAAAAAACCTGATGTGATCTTTTTTTTTTGGGCCACTTTCAGCACCAACAACTGAAATAAGCAGCTGACTGATCTGATTCTCTTACCTGTGGCTTTTATGTCTGCTTACCTGTAACCTCCTTTTATTCACTTCCTTTTACACATTTTGTCAACACTTACACTTAGATAAATCTAATCAAGTGTTATAAGTTGTTTGCAAAAATATTTCTTAACGCTTACTATCCCTCTCCAACCTTGGTCAAAAGATTGGTTGCCCCACGAAGCAGGTAACTGTTTTTTTTTAATAAGGCTACGATAATATTGTACCCGGTTTTCCAGAACGGCAGTGCTGTCCATTCCAATTGCCAGTTCCAATGCTGCTCTGCAGAACTCCGGGTTGCCCAGCGCAGGAAGGTACTCGTGGTTCAGCGTTGGGTCATTTACGATCTGTAGCCAGGTTTTCTTCACAACAGTAGGAACCCACGTTTGACCATCATCATCCTGGCAGACTGAGAACAGAGAAATGTGGAGAACATAAGAGTCTCCCCTGTGGAAGGCAGGATTATATCGCAGCGTCCAGGGTAATGTCATAGAGGTGGAGTTATACACAGGAAACCTCATGAGCACATGGTGGGATGGTACTTTAGGAATCTACAAAAGATTAGGGAAAATGAGCGTGCACAACACCATCCTAGTGCAGAACCCAGACTGAAACGTTATAAGAGCATGGCATTGATTTTACAATAGTTAGCAATGCAGGCACGGAAACAGGCGTATGTAGGGAAGATAACTCTTCTGCATACCTTGCTAGCTATTCTGAGCAAACATTATTGTTGTGGTCTGTAACTCTGTGTAGAGACTTTGTGAAATGTATATAGTCTGGCCCCTTAATTCAATATCTTACCCTTTGATTTATCTTGCCATTCTTTCTTCAGTGACTGATTCAGCCTACATCCTTTGGTACCTTCAAACACTTGAACTAAAACAAATAGCGTTTTCTAGGCTTCTCAGCACTACACAAAGTCAGCACGCTATTTTTGCTAAACATATTCCTATTGGCCTAATACGAAGTTAAATTGTGTAGGGTTTTAAAGAGAGCAGATGTTGTAGTAGTGTAACTACTGACATACACATTCCACTGTAAAGGGAAAGATATATCGTAAAGTCAGTTGTGTTGAAGAAAAGCTGGCACTTTCACAAATCGAGTAACAATGCAGCCAATGTGTAAAAATGTACCTTCAATTGAGAATTTATACAGATGAGTGGAAACCACATCAAACAAGAACTCAAGCTATTTCATGTAGCCCACACAATGACTGAAAGTTGCCTGGTATCTGCATGAATTCAATTATGTTATTGCATTTCTACTCTATCAGAGAGGAATGATAATTAGTTATTTAAAATTTACCAAAGGTATTAATTAAGCACAGACCTAGCTTTGTAAAGTAGCCGAGGCATATGCATGGAAGTAGAAGAGCAGGAACACCAGGGCATCAAATACTTTATATTGAAGTACACAGACCTTTTGGAAACTAAGATTTTGGGGTGAGTGGTAAGCGTGCAGCCTAACAGGCATTTACACTTTAGCAGTGTGGGGACAATGCTTAAGGCATTGGTGGGAGCTTGTGCAAGACATTATAGAAGTTTGGTAAGGTTGTTCTTTAGCCACGGTAAAGCAAGAATTTGTTGAAGAAATACCTAAATACCTTTTTTTTTTATTTTATTCAATCAGTACTTTATTTCAGTCAAGACCCATAAAAGTAACACAATCAATAATACATTATAAAAGCCAGAGATACTTAACTGCTCAACAGGTATTACAACAAGTTTCTAAAAACACATTTTATAAACCTACACAGTGAACGGCACAACAATTACTAATAGGCAAAAACCATATGGCAAACTGATGGATGTCTGATAAATATTCACAACAACAGTGTAAAACTTAAATTGTGCGTAGAACTCATAGGAATAGGACTCCCAATGAAAGGCTAAAGATAACTGGCATCCTAAGTATAAAACCTTGGAATCCAAGAGGGCTTAGGGAATAATCGCCTTGTTTGATATTATGGGTTCCTGCCAACTTGACTTTTAGTTTCTTTTAGGTGGAGTCTAGCAGACCAGGTTCCTGTACAGCAATTGGTTCAATCTGGTCTGGCCAGGAGAGAGAGAATTTTACATTGTGTGGGCCAGATGCTCTCTGGATACTCAGCAACTGAGAAAACGATAGAGGGAGTGGTGGTATCTGCCCAACAAATTCTCAGGGCTACCTTGAACTGCCCGTTTCCTAAGGAACGGCATAAAGAAACAATCCAGTGCTTGAGCTGCTTAAGGTAGCTTGGGCAAAAAAACAGTAAATTGTCATCAATTTCGTCACTTACTCTGCAAGCTGAACAGAGTTTACTACTGCCCAAGGGACCATTTTAGTTAGCAGTAAAGGTAGCAACAGGGAGGACACTCAGTCTGACCCTTATAGAAAGGACTTGTGGAAAAGGGCGATCAATCTCACCCATGTACGACTCGAGGGTAGGGAAGGGCTTTAGCTCTAAGAATCTTTTAGTCAGGAGCCCCTTGCTTTGTTGTTGGATCAGCTTCATCGCCTCATGCTCCCAGAAAGAGGGACTTCATTTTTTCAGTGACGGAAGATGAGATAACAGCAGGGGCCAGCCAATACTCTGACAGGCCTATTGTGTCTAGGACCTGCGTCACGTAGTTTAGCCAGAGTAAAGTAACCCCTCCCTTTTCTCTGCCCAATATATCTCTGAGGCCCATTCAATAATGTTCCAGCTCCGGGGTAGACCATATTCTCAGGCAGTATGATATTGGTTTGAGATGCGCTACGGAAATAATAGACAGGGTGGTCTTGTTTGAAGGCTGGCGGAGTACTTTGAGGGATTTTAAGGGCCGCAATCAAAATTTTATTTTTAGCTACCCACATGGCATCTATATTAATGTAGCCTCAGAGTGTGGCACTATAAACTGCAACTGCTACTTCCTGTGCGCTCCAGACTTCAAGAACAAGGAGACTGGATGGACGGAGGTCTTATTTGCAAATATTAAAAGTATTGGCCTCCTTATGGTTAAGTGTAATTGTGCTTTTTGTAACCTGGCAGTGCCCATGAGTTGAAGCTGGATAAGCGGATTCCAAGATAATCTAAGTCAAGCATTCTCTCCAGGGCCACCACCCCCTCCAGAGTAATCAGCCCACTAAATCTCCTATGCGATGAATTGCCATAAACTTTGTTTTATTGGGGTTAATGGCAAAGCCGTGATTGGAACAGAATAATTTAAACCTTAACAATAGGGTCTTGATTCCTTTTGGGTTTTAGAGACTAGCAGGGTATCATCTTCAAACAAAAAAGCTGGTGTTTTTGATCTCCCAAGTCCTGTCACCGTTCAGAAGGTAGTTGACACAGCCATCGATAAATAGAAGGAAAAATGCTGGGGCAAGGACACAACCTTGCATAACCCCTGTGTCAACCTTGAAGCGGTCAGTAGTTCCCCATTAACTCCCCACATAATGTCGGCAAAATTATTGCGATGAGTCAAATTGTAATGACTTTAAGAGGACTGGGGAGCTTGTTCTCTGGGGACCATGTCAAATGCTGCTTTTAGGTCGACAAACGCGACATAGAGATTGTCCCTTTTAATATCAACCTCTTTACACCTAATAAGTTGAATTCTAAAAACATGGTTAACAGTACTTGTTTTAGACAGAAACCTTGCCTGAAATTGTGACAAGATTTTGTTGTCCTCAATCTACATTGGGTGACCCAATCCTGCGGGAGGAGGCTGGTCTCTGGCCTCATTCTAGACGACTTGGCATCATGGGATATAATAGGCCAGAAAGCTGCCTGGCTTCCTGATCGAGCAGCGTTCAGAATGTCATTTCAGACAGTAGTGTCCCACGTTACTAAAACATGGTTTTGGACAAGTTTATAGAAGGTTCTAGCAGACTGAGTATCTTGGGGAAAACCACCTTTAAGAGCTCTAATAAGGCGGTGCTTCGTTTCCCTACTGTCCCTACCACGTGGGGTCTGCGACCAGCGGCAGACCCCTTTTAAAGGGGATTTGGTGAAAAAAAGGATGTCTCAGTTCTTCAAAACACATAACATGAAAGTCTATTATTTTGTGGGGGATCAGATTCGTCCTCTCCTAAGGTGAGCAGGAAGGGAACCAAGCCCTGGTAGTATTGGGCATGGATACCGTAATTATTCGGGACCCTCTCCCACCTTACCCTCCTTCAGTTGTAGGTATTATTAAATCACCACTAGGCAGGTGTTGATTTCAACCCATCGTGCCTAAGTTACCCTGAAGGGTAAGAAGCAAAGGAAAGTGGTCACTCTCAAACCGAGGTAGAACTTCCTTAATAATAAGGTTTTCCCACAAATGTAAATCTACAAGGATGAAGTTGATGTGACTCCAATGTGAATTCCTTCTAAAAGTAGGATCCCTCTCTGCATCAGATGTTGTTCTCCTATTACTAGCTGTCAAATGTCAGCACACGCATGGGTCCAGCATTTGCAGGGAGTGGGACGTTATGCAGGGGCATGAAAGTTGGGGTATGCTCCCAAATTGAACTTCTTCACCAGCATTTTCCCTTAAAAGTGCTGAGGGTTCGAAGTTCACATTGAAGTATCCACCCACGATCACAACAGCATCCTCCCCAATTTTAGAAATAGTATCTCTCAGCAGGTATAGTACATGGGAGTCAGCAGTCTTGGGAACGCTCTTACTGTAGACATTAAAGAAAAATAATTTTGTCTTGTTCTGGAAAGAAACTTCAAGACCAAGTAAATCAGGGGAATCAATGGTTAGCTGTTTCACATGGCAGTGTAAAAAATCTTAAGCAATATAGCAAGACCTCCCAATGATATACCAGCAAGAGATTTACAGGCTGGAACATAAAAAAATCTTGAAGCTTTGCCTGTTGGATGGTACGGTTTCCCAAGTTTCTTGAAACATAATTATATTATGCTTGTCAATGAAAGCCCTCCAGGTCCTGTCGGGCAATCTTGTTCCCAAGCCTGGCGATGTTCCAAAGGACCAGTGTTAAAAAGTTGTGAATGTTGGTCAAGGTAGTAACCAGGTTGCCCTAGGGTAAAGAAGGGAGCTCAACAGAAGAAAAGCTTAGTGCCGGGTCAGCAGAGGATAACTGCGCTACCAAACTGGTAGACTGAATCTGAGTAGAATAATTCGAGGAAGGATTAGTCAAGATGGCACCAGAGACAATAGAATGTCCTTGGGAAAGGCAAGATTGAAGGCTAACCTACTGCTCCGGTTAGGATTCCCAATAATGTCCAGTCAGTCAACTCAAGATAGCAATGAGGAGGTTTGGATTTCCTCCACCCTCCGCATAGGAGGAATTGTCATTTTGAAATGGAACGCAGAGTTGGTAGGTTGAGGGGGGAGGATTCACAGTTGCATAGTGATTAGGCAATTTACAATAGAAGGGTGGGAAAAATTTAATGTAATGCAATCTAGGTTGTTATCTGAGGATGAGTGGCCCTAGTGATACTGGAATGAGTAACACTATAACACTTCCTACCATCCCCGATCCAATGAATAACTTTGTTAGTTAGAGAAGCCTTGTCTTCTCTAACATGTGGCTGGAGCTTAGAGACACCAGTCATATAGATTGTCCTGATGTAGGAGAATGTGTTATGCTTGGTATAAGTCTATAGGGAATTATACAGATGAGGCTTTGATGGATAAGAGGAGGCATAATTTTGGGTTCAGCTAGGGAATAAATTGACGTAAAGAATGGTTGGGTTTGGGCAGCAATGCTCTCTGCACTCCCTCATTAATGAAACTTGAATTAGTGGGTGGGATATCCACGCTGGTCCTAGGGGGATTATGGCACTCGGGTACTAGTAGGAAAGGTGGAGGTTGCTGGCTAAGGACCCTAAGGCGATGTGGAGCACTCGGGAGAACTTCACTGTGATCTATTGTGTAACATGTTGGGTTGAAAATTGGAATAAGATGTTTTTTAAACTGATTACACGGGTGCTCACGTCCCTCTTTGAAATCTACTGGCAGAGGCCTAAGACGGTGCAATTACATCAATAATTATACCTGTAGGAAAGAACCATCTTGCCTGGCATGTTACCCCCATATTTCACTGTATATATGTTGTTTTAGTCTATGTGTCACTGGGACCCTGCCATGCATGGCCCCAGTGCTCATAAGTATGTGCCCTGTATGTGTTCCCTGTGTGATGCCTAACTGTCTCACTGAGGCTCTGCTAACCAGAACCTCAGTGGTTATGCTCTCTCTGCTTTCCAAATTTGTCACTAACAGGCTAGTGACTAAATTTACCAATTCACATTGAAATACTGGTACACCCATATAATTCCATTGTATATGGTACTGAGGTAACCAGGGTATTGGGGTTCCAGGAGATCCCTATGGGCTGCAGCATTTCTTTTGCCACCCACAGGGAGCTCTGACAATTCTTACACAGGCCTGCCAATGCAGCCTGCGTGAAATAACATCCACGTTATTTCACAGCCATTTACCACTGCACATAAGTAACTTATAAGTCACCTATATGTCTAACCTTCACCTGGTGAAGTTTGGGTGCAAAGTTAATTAGTGTGTGGGCACCCTGGCACTAGCCAAGGTGCCCCCACATCGTTCAGGGCAAATTCCCCGGACTTTGTGAGTGCAGGGACACCATTACACGCGTGCACTATACATAGGTCACTACCTATGTATAGCGTCACAATGGTAACGACGAACATGGCCATGTAACATGTCTAAGATCATGATCCCCGGGTCTCTAGCACAGAACCCGGGTACTGCCAAACTGCCTTTCCGGAGTCTCCACTGCAGCTGCAGCTGCTGCTGCTGCCAACCCAAGACAGGTTTCTGCCCTCCTGGGGTCCAGGCAGCCCTGGCCCAGGAAGGCAGAACAAAGGATTTCCTCTGAGAAAGGGTGTTACACCATCTCCCTTTGGAAATAGGTGTGAAGGGCTGGGGAGGAGTAGCCTCCACCAGCCTCTGGAAATGCTTTGGTGGGCACAGATGGTGCCCATCTCTCCATAAGCCAGTCTACATTGGTTCAGGGATCCCCCAGCCCTGCTCTGGCGCGAAACTGGACAAAGGAAAGGGGAGTGACCACTCACCTGACAAGTACCTCCCAGGGGAGGTGCCCATAGCTCCTCCAGTGTGTCCCAGACCTCTGCCATCTTGGAAACAGAGGTGTTGGGGGCACACTGGACTGCTCTGAGTGGCCAGTGCCAGCAGGTGACGTCAGAGGCTCCTTCTGATAGGCTCTTACCTCTCTTGGTAGCCAATCCTTCTTCCTTGGTAGCCAAACCTCCTTTTCTGGCTATTTAGGGTCTCTGCTTTGGGGAATTCTTTAGATAACTAATTCAAGAGTTCACCTGAGTACCTCTGCATCTCCCTCTTCACCTTCTACCAAAGGATCGACCGCTGACTGCTCCAGGACGCCTGCAAAACCGCAACAAGGAAGCATGACGACTACCAGCAACATTGTAGTGCCTAATCCTTCAGGCTTTCACAAATGTTTCCAGGTGGTGCATGCTCTGGGGATAGCCTGCCTTCACCCTGCACCAGAAGCTCTGAAGAAATCTCCCGTGGCTTGACGGAATCTTCCCCTACTAACGCAGGCACCAAAAGACTGCATCACTGGTCCTCTGGGTCCCCTCTCACCCTGACGAGCGTGGTCCCTGGAACACAGCAACTCTGTCCAAGTGACTCCCACAGTCCAGTGACTCTTCAGTCCACGTTTGGTGGAGGTAAGTCCTTGCCTCCCCACGCTAGACTGCAAAGCTGTGTACAGCGTGATTTGCAGCTGCTCCGGCTTCTGTGCACTCTTCCAGGATTTCCTTCGTGCACAGCCTAGCCTGGGTCCCCGGCACTCCGTCCTGCAGTGCACAACCTTCTGAGTTGTCCTCCGGTGTCGTGGGACTCCCTTTTGTGACTTCGTGTGGACTCCGGTTCCCTTTACTTCTAAGTGCCTGTTGGGGTACTTCTGCGGGTGCTGCCTGCTTCTGTGAGGGCTCTCTGAGTTGCTGAGCGCACCCTCTGTCTCCTCCTCCAAAAGGCGACATCCTGGTCCTTCCCGGTCCTCAGCAGCACCCAAGAACCTCTACCGCGACTCTTGCAGCTAGCAAAGCTTGTTTGCGGTCTTTCTGCGTGGGAACACCTCTGCAAGCTTCATCGCGACGTGGGACATCCGTCTTCCAAAGGAGAAGTTCCTAGTCCTCTTCTTTCTTGCAGAACTCCAAGCTTCTTCCAATCGGTGGCAGCTTCCTTGCACCTTCAGCTGGGGTTTCCTGGGCTCCTGCCCCCCCGGACACTGTCGCGACTATTGGACTTGGTCCCCTTGTCTTACAGGTACTCAGGTCCGGAAATCCGTTGTCAGTGCGTTGCTGGTGTGTGTTTTTCTTGCAGAATCCCCCTATCACGACTTCTATGCTCTCTGGGGGTAGTAGGTGCACTTTACTCCTACTATTCAGGGTCTTGGGGTGGGGTATTTTTCTAACCCTCACTGTTTTCTTACAGTCCCAGCAACCCTCTACAAGCTCACATAGGTTTGGGGTCCACTCGTGGTTCGCATTCCACTTTTGGAGTATATGGTTTGTGTTGCCCCTATACCTATGTGCTCCTATTGCAACCTATTGTAATTCTACACTGTTTGCATTACTTTTCTTGCTATTACTTACCTAATTTTGGTTTGTGTACATATAACTTGTGTATAGTACTTACCTTCTTACTGAGGGTACTCACTGAGATACCTGTGGCATATTGTCATAAAAATAAAGGGGCATATTTATACTCCGTTTGCGCCGAATTAGCGTCGTTTTTTTCGACGCAAATTCGATGCAAAACTAACTCCATATTTATACTTTGGCGTTAGACGCGTCTAGCGCCAAAGTTCATGGAGTTAGCGTCATTTTTTTGTGCGTGAACACCTTCCTTGCGTTAATGATATGCAAGGTAGGCGTTCCCGTCTTAAAAAATGACTCCGATGCATATGCGTCGGATTTATACTCCCGGGCAAAAATGACGCCCGGGAGTGGGCGGGTCTAAAAAACCCGCATTAGCGCCGGATTTTAGCGCCTGGGTCAGGGCAGGCGTTAAGGGACCTGTGGGCTCAGAATGAGCCCAGAGGTGCCCTCCCCTGCCCCCAGGGACACCCCCTGCCACCCTTGCCCACCCCAGGAGGACACCCAAGGCTGGAGGGACCCACCCCAGGGACATAAAGGTAAGTCCAGGTAGGTATTTCTTTTTTTTTTTTTTTTTGTGGCATAGGGGGGCCTGATTTGTGCCCCCCTACATGCTACTATGCCCAATGACCATGCCCAGGGGACAGAAGTCCCCTGGGCATGGTCATTGGGCAAGGGGTCATGACTCCTGTCTTTGCTAAGACAGGAGTCATTTCAATGGGGGATGGGCGTCGTAAAAAAATGGCGCAAATCGGGTTGAGGCGATTTTTTTGCCTCAGCCTGACTTGCACCATTTCTGGACGCCCTTACGCCATTTTCCCCCTACGCCGGCGCTGCCTGGTGTACGTCGTTTTTTTTAACGCACACCAGACAGTGCCGGCGGCTAACGCCGGCTAACGTCATTGAATAAATACGGCGCCCGCATGGCGCTTCAGAATGGCGTTAGCCGGCGCTAATTTTTTTGACGCAAAACTGCGTTGGCGCAGTTTTGCGTCAAAAAGTATAAATATGGGCCAAAGTACCTTTATTTTTAGTAACTCCGTGTATTGTGTTTTCTTATGATATTGTGCATATGATATAAGTGGTATAGTAGGAGCTCTGCATGTCTCCTAGTTCAGCCTAAGCTGCTTTGCCATAGCTACCTTCTATCAGCCTAAGCTGCTAGAAACACCTATTCTACACTAATAAGGGATAACTGGACCTGGCACAAGGTGTAAGTACCTCTGGTACCCACTACAAGCCAGGCCAGCCGCCTACAGTACCTTTCCCCTTAGATCCCTCAAGAAGGTAATGACTTCCCATAGTTCTTTTATCTGTGTGCAGATTATCTCAGCAACTGCCGGCTGAAGAGTAGGGGCTGAGTTCACACCAGGGTCGTTAGTGGGCTGGACACTGGAAGCCAAGGGAAGAAAATGGTTGGTACATACTATTGTAAATTTTAAGGGGATTGGTGGATTAGGTTGGGTGCATGGTACACCAGCTCAGTTTCTTTGGGGTCGGTGGTTAGACGGAGCAGAGGTTTGGATTTGCTGGCCATTCTGTTAAATAGGCACCTTGGGGCTTTTTCAGATTGGCACCAAATTTGCTTGAAGCACCAGGGTGTAAGATATTTTCCACCTCCTAAATAAGATTGTCTATATCTTGCAGGATGCAGTTCCGTGAGGAATGATCTGGGGCTTTTTTTTAATCTGTGGTTTCACCAAAGTGCTTTTTGGTACTTTTGCAAACTGAGTCTCTAGTAGGTAGAGGTACACACCCTTGTCCAAGTAGGGACCACATTCCCAGTCAGGGGAAGTCACAACACAATCCAAATTATCCTTTGCTCACCCTCTGGTAGCTTGGCACAGAGCAGGCAGGCTTAACTTAGAAGGCACTGTGTAAAGTATGTGTGTAATTACTTATACAGTAACATAGTGAAAACACCACAAAAAGTACTTCACACCACTTTAAGACAATAGATAATATTTATGTGAATAAAATAAGACCAAAACGATAAAAATCCAAAATACATAAGTCAAGATATCACTTTTTAAAGGTTTAAATGAGTCTCAATCCTCAGTGGTTGTATCCTTTTAACACACAATACCTGGGATGCATCAAAAATAATGACGCACGGAGGTCGCAGAGGAGATGTGTTGAAAGATAAGGCACTTCATCGGATTTCCTGGTGCACCACAGAAGATGCGTTGTTTCTTTCCGCGCTGCAAGATGATGTGTCGATTTCCAGGACGCAGTCTTGGATCATGACTGCAATGCACAGGGACGCACAGGGACAATGCTTTGAAAATCCTTGATGCGTTGGTAAAAAGGAGCAGGCGCTGCGTTGTTCTGGTGGAGGATGCAGCTATTTTTCAGCCGCGAGGAAGTCACTGCAACGATTTCTGGAGGCTTTGGATCAATTTTCCGACTCACTGGGATTTTCTTCTCTTTATTTAAGTCTTTGTGGCCCTGAGACTCCAGAACAGGAGGCAAGCTCAATCCAAGCCCTTAAAGAGCACTTGTGGGGAGGGCAGAATCCTTCTAGCAGAGTCAGGGGCCAGCAGGCAGCAGTCCTTTCAGCTACACAGTCCAGATGAGTCCTTTGGGCAGCCAGGCAGTCCCTTTGACAGAGTTTAGTTGTAGAATCAGTGTCTGATTTCGGAGGGTCACAGACAAAGTGACAGTCGTTTGTGTGGGATTAGGCCACTGGCCTTTCAAGTGTGAATAAGAGCCCCTCTACTCTTCCTGCCCAGGGAGACCCATTCAGGATGCAGATGAATGCAGATGTGGCTGAGTGTCCTGTGTTTATGGCTGTCTGGGTGAAATGCACAAGGGGAGCTGCCAATCGGCACATCCCAGGCATGGATTGGATACAGGCTGTAAGGCACAGAAGGCAGTAAGTGCAGAGAAATGCCCACTTTCTAAAAGTGTCATTTCTAAAAGAATAATATTAAATCTAACTTCACCAGTAGGCAGGATTTTCCATTCACATTCTGGCGATACTCAAATGACAGGGGTACTCCTTTCAGCTCAGAATCTCTCTCTTAAAAAGTATATAAGGGCAGTTCTAATGCTGACCTATGAGAGGAGCAGGCCTCACTGTAGTGAAAAACGAATTTGTGAGTTTTTCAATACCAGGACATGTAAAAAACATAAGCACATGTCCTGCCTTTTGCTTACAAAGCACCCTGCCCCATGAGTTACCTAGGGCCTACCTTAGAGCTGACTTATGTGTAGAAAAAGGAGAGATTAAGGCTTGGCAAGTAGTTTAGAATGCCAAGTCGAAGTGGCATTGAAACTGCACATACAGGCCTTGCAATGGCAGTCCTGAGACATGGTTAAGGGGCTATGTTTGTGGGTGACACAATCAGTGGTCCAAGCCCACTAGTAGCTTTTAATTTACAGGCCGTAGGCAGCTCTAGTGCACTTTACTAGAGACTAACAGGTAAATTAAAAATTACAATTGGTTAGAAGCCAATATAACCATGGTTAGGGGAGAGAGCACACACACTTTAGCACTGGTCAGAGTCCTAAAACCAACACAAACAGTCAGACAAGCGGAGGGAGGCAGGCAGGCAAAATGTTGGGGGATGACCACTCTAAGGTTGTCCCTTTTCAAATGGTTAGGTTCACGAACCCCTCTTGAAGGAAGGACAAATTATAGGTAAAATGCCCAAGATAAAAAACAATAAAAACGCAAGCAGTGGGGGAACTAGGTCAATCAACAGCTTGTGTCAGGAGTGCACAGTAAAAGCACTAAGTGCACAACAAAATGAACATCATAGTGAAAATAAAAGTTCGAACTGGAATAAAAACAACAGTAAGGTGAAATGGATTTGACTGCTGCCCCTTCAACCTGCAAAACGAGCTACAAGCTGGACAACAAATAAAAATCTGTCTAACAGAACTAGCAGACAGACAGCATAAGACCCAAGGCTAGCTTCAAAGTTAATTCCCCACTTGCGCAGGACCCAGAAATAAAGAATTACATTTGTCCCTCCAAAAGATACTGCAAAAATTACAAGACGCCAACAAGGGGGCAACACAAGTCTTGTTTTGTGCAAAGACAAGCAGGACAAAGGGATGCAACGTGCAATCCTTCCAAAACCATTCTCAGCGAGGAATAATTGGGGTTTCCTTTAGCCATTGCACAGCGAACGGGATTTTAGATGGCCCATGTGCAGCCTTCAGTGCCCAAAGTCTCCCACTGCTTGCCTTGGAATAAGAGCATTGGACTCGCTTGGCATCCAATCAGTAGAAGTCTGGTGAGGGGCAGTGAAGAATAATCTTACCACTATGGGGCAGGTGTGTAGCCGAGGGGCCAACCGGGGTGGCACCACCCTGCCTTTTCCTGGTGCTGATGGGCAAAGGACAGCACTATTTAGCACCAGTGACCAGTAGCAGGTGTTGCAAGAGAGAGGGCCGCCTCCTGACCCCCTGGACCTGTTTGGACACGTAGTCCCTGATTATGCTGCTACCTTTTCAATTTCTTCTTCAAAATGGAAGAGTGTGGTGGGCTACTAATTACTAGTGGTGTTGTTCAGGCGAGTTAAGAGGACACGTTTTTCTTCTCTATGTATACTGAATTGTCAGAAATGGAACACTTGTCTGCAAGGTTGAAGGGCTGATGTCTGATTAGTGGTCTGACAATTAATCAAAGGGATTTATAGAGGATTGATGATTTTTATGGAGCCGATGGGACCTCAAAAAGCGTGGGGGTAATATGATCATATTTTTCTATACCTTCATAATTGCAGGACCAAGAATAGTTTGTGACAATGTAAGAGAAGTCTTAGGCAACCGTTTAAGCTCTTGTTCTGAGGTACTAGACCTTGTAGTTTTTCTCCAGTGCAATTTTACTTCCTCATGCCAACTGGCACAAGTCCGAATGTGGGATAATATGTTGTGTTGGCTTTTCTTAAGGAAAAGAAGCCAATTTTCCTCTATTCCACCTAAGAAACTAGAGGAATCTTCATAGGGAAAAACTGCACGGTAGGAGTGAACTTAATGCTGCACTCAGAACGTCAACAAGTGCAAACATCATTTGTGTCTTACAAGACAAATTTGTAACAAGGCCATAAGAGATTTACAGCAACAAATTAAACTACAAAAGCACTACAAACCATACTGAATTGCTCCACAGTGATCTGAACTAAGAGGAAGAACGGACCATAGTCTTGGCATCACTGAGCACTAGTGTATGATCAGCTGATGGAATCGTTTATCCATTTACAATGATAAAAGTGTGGAAGTCCTTGGGAACGCGCCAGACTTGTCAAAAGAGACCAAGGAGCATAACAGTGTCAAGGCGACATACACACACTTTTCTTGGTTCCCCCCCGTGTGTGTGGTGCTTACTCAGAATGAGAGAGGTGCCAGCCTTTTATGAACTTTGGTTCTCTCAGATGGACCAATCTCGTGTAATTGGATATTTGGCAGTGCTTTGTAACTGAATCACAATGGAATCTCAAAAAGGACAGACACAAAGATCTCAAGTTTCAAGGTTTACTTCAAAAGTATTCAAAATACAAAGGTACAAACTGCAGTTAGTCAATTCGAAATTCAAGTAGCGAGAAGCACCAAAATACAGAAAATCATGAAAGCGGAAACGTTACGAAACAAAATGAACAGAGATTTATCATTTAAGAATGGGGGAAAGGACTCCTCTTGACCTCCCAAAAGGGTGCTCTTTTATGGGATTTTAGATATGGGTTCATACATTCTATGCATTAGAACATGGTTATTGTGCTTCTAACCAATAGAAATCAAGTAAAGAGAAACATCTGCAACAGAATGCATTCGAAGATTTTCTCTCTATTACTTGCTTGGCATTCTGCATTGACATCGTCTACTACACAGGGACAAAATGGTTATATAGTATGTTAATCAGTCTTTAGCTAATCTCAGCCTTGAGAAATTACAATTTGTTCAGAACATTCAGTATAGTTTTTAGCTCGCTCTGTAGAGCCTAGAAAATTGAATTTGATGGCAAATAATGAAATGGTAAAGTTAATCACATGGAGTTGTACAATGTCACATTAAAGATGGACGACAAACGCCAAGTTAGCCAAATTCACATAAAGCACAAGCTACAGTTATCGACATAGATTTCTAAAATTTAGCGTCATCAGCAGACACAGAATCTAACCCGAACAAACTTCAGTTAGACTGCAGACATCATTCTGTGAATGAGGTAGAGGCAGTACTTAAGGTGAATGTGATAATAAGCTGACAAAACGTTTAAATATACGTGTATTATGCTTGCATGCATACACGCATTCATAATTGCATAGCCCACGCCTAGCTATAAAGCAAAACAGCTCTGTCCAGGGCAAAGAAGATATAATGGTTCTGTCTCACGAGGTATCAAGGCGGTGCTGTAAATTTTACTACTTGTGGACAAGATAATTATAATTGTTTGAAAGAGTTTGTCTTTCAGAAATCCTAGAGAGCAGGTGCAGTACAATACATGAAGGGTGGAGTGCAGCACACCCTGATGCAATACAGAAAGGCTACAGTACTGAGCAATGTGCGCAGCCTAAATGTTTGTGTTGAATGCATGTCTGGCTGTAGAGGCACATTGCATGGAGATAACAGTACTGGAGAGAGTAAGTGAGCTGGGAAAGTACACTGTGTCTAAGTGTGCCTACAAGGGTACATTACAAGAAGGACCCTAGGTTCCATTTTGGGAAGCACAGGCCTGTCTGGTGAAGACATGAGGAGGAGAGAAATCCCCCCAGACAGATCTGTGTATTGCTGCCTTTTTGCAAGATGGGTGAAACACACTGGAGGAAGGGACTCTCCCTTTACACAAAAGGTTGCTCTTAGAGTCAGTGACCGATCACAAGGATGGGGCCGCAACACATCTCAGGAACGGAGATGAAGCTGATAAGGGAATCATGAAGAGTGGGAATGGGAGCCTGGTATTAGATGTTTGATACACCCAACACTGTGGCTGACATGCAGGTGTGAATGCTGGTCACTCCCATGAATTGTGTTTTGGGTCAATCAGCTTCAGAGTCTTGCCTGCTGTGACAGAAATCCTTTTGGGAAGACAAAAGGAAATGAAAATTGTGCACTTCAAAAGAAGCAGAACAGCAACCTAAAACTTTAAAGACTCGGACCTTAAATCATATTTGGTATCTGGAAAAGGGCTATAAGAAGGGGAGAGGTTCCAAGCAGCCAGACAAGTTATGTTAGGAGGAGCTCTGCTAGGCTTCTGCCTGTGGAGTGGGGGCCAAGGCCTGCTAGTCTCCCTGATGGGTGATGGGACGTCAACCAGGGAAAACCAAGATCGCCTTCCATGGAGCCTTCAGCACCACCACCAGTACCTGCCTGCTTACCACGACCAGTGTGCTGTCGGAGAAGGGAAGAGCGTTGGAGGGATAGAGTTCCAGTGGGTAACTCTACTGTAGGGACTGTGCAGAATTATTTTCAACGATCACTGTATGCCAGCAGACGGTCACCAAAGACTGAACCATGAAAAGAGCACTGTGTGAGGCGCGCCGAGCCGTACCACCTCTTAGCATGACTCTGCAATCCAAAAGTGACGAGGATCCCAGGACAAGTGAATGCCTTAGCAGCCACCCAGTCAGACCTCCTTGGTCTGGGAGATTGCACTCCTGGAGTCTACATTGTGTCTGGAGGTACCGCAACAACCCCATATGCCAGTAGGGGCTGCCGATACTAACTTGCCAAGGACTTTGGGCCATTGCCCGGGACTACAGTGAGGCTAGAGTGAGGTGGGTGAAGCCCACCCAACAAGATATTCCCTGACTCCCGAAGACTGAGAGGATGACAAGGAGGATGTCACACCCTTGCAGGACTACAGTCAGGAGCCGAAGGATTGAATTACCCACCACCACCCACCCCGCACCCCTGCTGGGGAGTAATTGACTTACCATGTCTTCAGGCACTAGAAGCTGCTCCGATCACCAGGGAGAACCGGCTGTGCCACTCAGGAATGTGAGCATGCACATGATGGGTACTGCTGCGAGTGTACAAGCTGCGCAACCTCTCCAAGCAGCATCTGACCTCACGAGCGCCCAGGCTCGGGTAAAACGGTGCACCGCCAAATGCTTCCATGCAACAGGAGTGAGTAAGACTTGAACTGGGCCTGTGTGCCCATAGGAAATTCGCTGCAGAAAGTGCTGCAGCACCATACACACTTTTGTCTAATTCCCAAGAGTCAAAGTGGAACCCTTGAGTACAACATATTAGTGAGTGTTCCCTGGATGTGGCCACCAGTGAATGGGGAATAACCTCCAATTACGTAATAAAAGAACAGGGTGGGCCCCAGACGTGCCTGAAAAGTACTAGAGCCCTGACGTAAAGTGGACTGATTTATTGCTTGTAAATGTTGTTATTCCTTTGAATGTGTAGAGTTAGAAATAAAATATTTGTTTTACCTAGAAAAGTAAGTATTGGTCTAGACATTGATCTATTATTTCTACTGTGTGTATTTTAAGTTTTGAGTTGTGTTCGCTTAACTGTATCTACTCCCCCCAAACCCACATTGCTTAAGTGGTGAGATGCACTTTCCAAGAATGTTAAACATTCAGCATGCCCAAACACTACTTTTGGTCAGCTGGAGACAATAGTTTCAATCAAGGAGAGTGCTCTAGATTGGTAGACATAAAGGGTGATTTTGATTTAGGATTTGGTGGAGCAGGAAAATCACCATAAATCAGGTGTCCTCCCACATTTCCAGGTCTGTGGTTCCACCACCACTTTTTCGGGTGTGGGAATCATCAGGCTTCCAATAGATGAGTCTTAATTCACTCAGTTGTCTAAAAACTCTGATCAGCTGCCTGGCCTGAGTATGAACATTTCAAGACCTTCCTCTTATAGATGGTAACTGAAAATGCATTGTGCTCAGTCTGCCACAGGGTGGGGAATCAACCTTTCACTGCCCTGGTAGGTTTGAGGTCTAACCACCAGGTTATAAATGACCCCTTTAGCCTCTTGTGAGGTTTAAAACTAACCAAGTACCACAGCTGTGCTTTTGATGCTGTGAAACTGGATTATGTTGGATGTATTTATCTCAGGAACTTGTCTTCATTATCACATTCTACATTAAAGAATGTTTTGTGCCAGTGACTAAATGAAAGTAGCTTTTTCTGTGGCAGAAAACAGATTTTTTTTTTTTTTTAACTACACTTCAACTTCCAATTTAGGCCTTTGTAAATTGTTTGGCCAATTCACAAATGAATTTTGGAGTACATAAACTAGCACTTCTGTTGTACTCATGTGCCTCTGTTAAGTGGCTCAAAACATATAAAATGGGAATATTCAGGCAATATTCATACTATTAGTACAAATAGAAAGAACCGTGCCAACCTTCGCTTTTACTAACAGGAAGGTGGACATTTAAGCTATCAACTCCAACATTCAAATGTTTATCTTTCTGTTTTGCCCTTTTTAATTGAGAACATTCTGTTCTTAGTGAGTGGAATGTTCTAATAGCCTTGTAGCGCTTCTGCCTTTGGCACACTAGCTGCTAAAGGCACTGTCCCTCGTGACAGGCCCTTGCTTGAGGCTTGGATGTATGACATGGGATCAGTAACAGTAACAACCAGTATAACCTTTGGCAGCAGTCTATATAACAAGTAGAGCTCCTGTTTTATGGTATTTATACATTTTTAAGATTTCTTTCTGCATTTATCTATATTTATTTGTGGCCATCTTATTAGTAGTAATTTTAAAAAATCTATCTTTATTGTTTTTTGGTAACATAAATCAACAGTAACACATGGCAGCTTGCAGTATATTGATTACACATTTTGCTAGGACGAGGAGGTAACCGAACAAGCGTATGTTTGGGGTTGGTGTGCAAAGCAAAAGTCTGGCTGCAGTCAAGTGCAGTGGGTCAGGATATTGGGTTCCAGAGGTCTTAGGGGGCAAGCACCATTATAGTGTAACATGGAAAAGTGTGGGAGTCATTGGGCGGCAGGCGGGTTGGTTTCCATGACCAGGCACTTGAGTGAGTGTGTGGAGGTAAGGTGGAGGAGTGACGGGGATGCCTAATATTGGGGGTGCGAAAGGTGGAGAGGGGCTAGGTACTTGCATGTTCCATTATATTGAGCTCTGGTAGAAATGGGGTCTATAGTTGGCAGTCAGTTTACACCATGTCCAAGTAGGGACCCTCACTCTAGTCAGGGTAAGGGAGATAGCCAACTCAGATAACCCCAGCTCACCCCCTTGGTAGCTTGGCACAAGCAGTCAAGCTCATCTCAGAGGCAATGTGTAACGTATATGTGTACACACACACACACACACACACAGTAATACAGTAAAAACACCACAAAAGTACTCAACACCAGTTTAGAAAAATAGCCAATATTTATCTGAGTGAAACAAGACCAAAAGGACAAAAATCCAACATACACAAATAAAGCTATCACTCTTTAAATGTTTAAAAGAGTCTTAATCCCAAAAAATCATTGGCTGAATCCTTATTAACACACAGAACCTTGGATGTGTCAAAAACAAGGATGATGTGGTCTGCATTGAAGGTAATGCGTCAGAAAAGCAAGCAATGCGTTGATTATTTCCAGGCAAGACAGGCGATACGTGAATTATTTTACTGCCGCGATTGCGATACGTCAATTCTTTTCCCGCTGGACCCACGATGCATGGATTCTTTTCCCGCTGGGATGGCGATGATTCAATTCCTTACTTTGGGGCAGCGTTGATGAAGAATATGGAGACCAGGGATGATGCGTGGAAAATCCAGACGCACAGCAATGATGTATCCGTGCTGAAGCAGGCGATGCGTCAATTTTGCTGCTGCAAGACAGGCACTGTGCTGATTTTTCAGATGTGGTGCAGCACTGCGTCCATTTTTCTGCCACATTGGCCTCTGTGCATGGATTTTACTTCATGTCACCAGCTTCCACTTCCAAGAGTCCAGGGACTGGATTTGACACCAGTTGGCAAGTCAGGGATCTCAGTAGAAGAGCAGAGGCACTGGCAGATGAAGTCTTTGATGTCCTTGAGATTTCACAACAGGAGGCAAGTTCAGTTCAAGCCCTTGGAGAACGTTTGAAAGCAGGATGTAGAAAGCAAAGTCCAGCCCTTTCACTCCCAGGGAGAAGCAGCAAGAAGCAGGCCAGCACAGTAAAGCAACAGGCATGGTGGCAGTACCTCCTACAGCATCCAGCTCTTCTTCCTGGCAGAAATATAATTTAAGTGTAATTTCCCATTGGGAGCAGACAGAGTTATGGAGTTTGGGTTCTCTGAACTCACAATTTTAAGTATAAATGTTTTGGTGAAGTTGGTTTTTAAATTGTAAGTTTGAAAATGCCACTTTTAGAAAGTGGGCATTTTCTTGCTGAACCATTATGTGCCTCTGACTGACTGTGGAATACATGTCTGGGTTGGGATGACAGTTGGGCTGTTTGTGAATTCACTCTAGACCAGGGGTCTTCAATCTGTGGGTTGCGACACCCAGGGGGCCCTGGAGTCCTGGGCTGGGGGGGGCAACATTTCCACAGCCTCACTTCATCTAATCATTAAAATGCCACAGCTGAACTCTGATTTCTTGAGTCTCCAGTGCTGTGAAAAGAAGCCACTGAGACAGCCTTCGACACCTTTCTGCCAGTGAGCCTGTTTCCTGAATGAAATGCAAATGTGCACTACAAGTTGGTCTTCAAATATAAAGGAAAATCTGCAACTGTAATCACACCTTGGGAGCCAGTTCTTGCTTTAAATGATTGAGCCACTCAAAGTTTTGTGATGACAAGCTTTATTATTTTTGAGTTGTAGTGCAAAGAATTAACAACTGCGCTGTGAAGTGTGTGCTTTTAATTGTAATTGTATTTATATAGCACTTACTTCACCTTGAGGTGTTGCAGGGACAGCTATTAAAATGGTATTATATATGCTCTACATTTTCGAAGCACTGTTTTATCTTAAAGCTTTTCAGTAGTGGCCCATCTTATACTGTATGTAATGCAAGTATAAAATAATGCCTTACTTATTCACAGTGCTTTCTGTCACAGGCTGTGACCGCATGGCACTAAAAATACACAAGTCACAATTCTCCACTGCACTAACCAAGATTTAATTTTGTTGCTCTCCGGTTACACACAGACCTTTGCAGTGCTTTAACTAATAGATGCTTCATAATGCACTAGAGTGCATTTCCCAATGAGTAACGACTTTCTTTTATTTATTTTTCATTTAAGCTCGCTGTTATTTTAATGTAGCTACCTGACGTTGAAAGACTTAAAAAAAAATATATATATATATTTTATGGCTTATTTATGAGAGGCATGCACCCCTGGAGCATCACTTTTTTGACACTCCGGCAGCATAAGCCTCTCAATCATACCTATGAGGAGACGCAAAGCCACCCCTGCATGGTTTCATAAATATGGAGTAAGGCAAAGCAGTGCAAGCTGCTGTGTTGCCTTATTTAGCGTCAAGGAGGCGTTCCATGGGTGTTGTGGTGGGTGTTCCCACGCAACACCCATGGATTTTGACGCTGCCCTAGATTTACAAAATCATGTAAACTGGAGCAGTGCCAAAACATTACGCCTCACCAGAGCAGGCATAATTAGGAAAGATGTTTTCATTTCTCCTCGTTTTCCCCTCTTTCCATGTGTTTTGTATTCCGCCACGCATATAGAAAGAGGAAAATGCCACTCAGGATTGTTTTTGTGCAGGAAGGTTCTCCTTCCTGCACAAAAACAGTCCAGCCTTTGTTGGGGCTAGGCACCAATTTGTGCACCACAGCAGGGGGAAAGGACAGGAATGCACTGTATTTCCTAAATACAGTCTTTCCTGCCCTTTTATATTGGCATAGGGCAGTGCCGCAATAAGACTTGCAGCACTGCCCTAAGCCAATTCCTCAAAAATTAGAACCTTTGTTTTTAGCCACACCTTTGACAATGCCCCCACACTCACTGACCTTTGGCTTGCTAAACACTGTTTAATATTATTTCCGCACCATAAAAGTGATTTGCTGTGGGAATTGGGGACGGTTATGATTGTCGATGTTGAAGAGTACCAGGTTCTAGAAATTATTGTTGGTGAGGTGGGTCCTTACACCTAAAACGTTTTGAGAGGGGGGTCCCGGCATTAAACGATTTGAAGCCCTCTGCTCTAGACAGTCACACAAAGGGAGCTGAGGTGTGCCCTGCATATCCTGATGGGCCTTCCTGAGCTAGAGTGGTGGGAGGAGCTGACACATCTGAATAGGGCTGAAAGGCTGGGTCGTGTGCACTCAAAGACTTTTCTTTAAAGTGTGCCTACTTCAAAGGCAGAAATGAGTATAAGTACTAGACCCCTGACCCCACAAAGTTATAATCCTTCTGGACTGAGGACATTTTGCCAAGAAGAAGAGCTGGATACTGTAAGAGGGACTGCCACTCTGCCAGTTACTCTGCTGTTCTGGCCAGCTGCTTGCTACTTCTGTCCCAGGAGTGAAAGGACTGGACTTTCTACATCCTGCTTCCAAAACTCCTTCAAAAGCTTGGACTGAGCTTGCCTCCAGTTAAGAAGTCTCAAGGACATCCTGAGTACTGACTTCGGAACTGGTGCCGCTGCCTTTACCGGAGCCATGGTCCCCGCTGAGTGCAGTGACCAGGATTGATGCCGCAGGCACGATGCCGCCACAGCGCCTCCGATGTCCCGCCACAGTGTGAGTCCCGAATGGCATGTACCCGTTGTCCGGGACACCCAACTCTGACTCCGCCGCAGCATCTGTGGTCCTGTGGTGTGATTGCGACACAGCAAAGTTGACGCCTCGCATCCTGACCTGCTGGATTCATCAACCCTGCCAGGTTGTAAGGAACTTCTGACTCGCCACCACTGCATCACCTTGCCTGTAACCGTAAGAAACCAATGCCTCACTTCCCCTGCCTAGCAGTAAGGAACCAACACCTCACCTCCCCGATGAGACTAAGGAGCCAACGCTGCCCCAGCTCAGAGAAGTCTCACCTCCCCAACTTCCCTTGTGAGTGGCATCATTAAGAACAACTCCGTCAAGACGTTGAGATAGCCCCAGTTGGAGCTATTGTGTTGTTAAGCGTTTTGCTAAGATTTAATCTTTGAAAATTCATATCCTATTTGTGTATGTTGGATTTTTGTTGTTATGGTCTTGTTGTACTCAGATAAATATTGGCTATTCACCAAACATGGTGTGGAGTACTTTTGTGGTATTTTCACTATGTTACTGTGTGTGTGAGTACAAATACTTTACACATTGCCTCCGAGATAAGCCTGACAGCTTGAGCCAAGCTACCAAGGGGGTAAGCAGGGATTATTTTAGCTGTGTGACTCCCTTACCCTGACTAGAGAGATGGTCCCTACTTAGGGTGCAAACCACTGCCAACTAGAGAACCCATTTCTAACAACAAGTATATAAGTGCTCTCTCTCTCCAGAACATAAATGCTAAAGTCCCACTACTTGTGTATGCTCAGTCATTTTGATATCAGCACATCATTTTAGAGAATCTGAAACAAATCTGACTTGTGATCTGCATGAGCTGTGGTTCCTCTATTTTCAAGAATATTTTATATGTCATTTTTCAAATGTATATTTATGGCACTTGAAATGTGACAATATGGCAATAAACTTAGTGTTCTGAGAGAGGAACAATGAAATGATATCGATCACCCTTTTCTAACAGTGATCGGAGAATCAACCACTGATTTACAAGCACGAGTTAGGAATGAGAATATAATGGGGATAATATTTAAATAAAGTTATAGTTCTATAAACAAGGTCAGCCATAGCAGCAACAATGAAAAACTACAAATGATTACCTTAAATACATAGAAAACATAGAACACACAAATCAGACTAGTAAAAAGATTGATTCTGAAAAATGTGGATAAATCAAGTAATCTTTCTGCATGCACTTATTTGGAAAATAATTATGGTGAATTACCAATGGGTCGCACATTTAATTCTCACTAAAAAATCGTTTAATTGTATATGCGGTGCCAGTGTTTTTTACCTTTTTATCTGTCTCCAGGTCACCCACTTCATTCTTCAAGATATCAATTTGTTTTATTGTTGCAACACATTGGATTAAAGGTAAAGTTTATATATTGTCTCCTTCATGTGTTAAGTGATTTCATGCATGCAATGTCACACATGATTGTTCACAACAAAGTGAGAACCATGCCTTTACCTCATTGGATAGGAGAATTAACGTTGCTAGTTTTAAACCTCTTCGATGGGGAACATCTTTTTCGCTTAAGAACTTTGTTTCTTGCTAAATTAATGTAAAAGCATAAGAGGGCATGTGACAGTTACAATACACTGACAATGTACTGGAAAACAGAAGTACTGAAAAACATATTTATTAAGGAACATAACAAGATGACACTAACATTGCTTTTATAATGTGTGCACAGGTAAATCACCTGTCAAGAAAAATCATTATTTTTCTAATACGATAGTCTACAATTTAAAGGTGCTATAAAATTGGGCATTTATAATTTTACCTATGGGACTAAACATTAGTTTATCAACAGATGTGCATTAACTAAATAAAATTGCAACTCATGTATTCGGAAAACGTTTTATACAGTAAGGGTTTGGCAAATTAGTGTTTTTCACAATGGCAACAAGTGTATATGAAAAAGTGAATTGTGACTGAGTTAACTATTTGAAATTTAAAAGGTTTGTCAAAACAAATCAATCCCTCGATCATGTTGGGCATGTGAAATGCAAAGCATATCGGTTTACTTATATGCTTAGGATATACAATCAATCTAATAAATAATTTATAATTTTGATTAAAACAATTTCTAGTAGACAAAAATAAATACAATTATGTTGAAATAAAAACAGAAGTATGTTTCATCATTTAAGTACAGTTCACCAGTACTGACAGGGCACATTTAAACAAGCTAGCCACATACAAATAGAAAGAAAAGACCGCGTTATGCACAATCAGACAACGAAAGAAATAAAATCACAACTGTAATTATTATCAGTGGTGTTAATCTTTTTTTTCCAAAACCCTCAGGCTACACTTTTTGCATGTTCTAAAAGCTAACTATTATAACCAAGGCATAAGCCTTCACTGTAGGCATGTTTGGTATATCGGAGTTCTACAATTGTTTTAGAAACCATATTAAAGGTTGTATCACTTTATATATCAACAAAACTAGTTGTATCAATTTATATACCGACAAAACTATTAATCATAATTAAAGCATGAAGACATTTTGTTATGAATTCTAAGGGAAACAGCACAATAGAGACTCTGTTAAAACAAATAAAAGTTTGTTAGGTACCAATATAATCACCCTATTAAAATCTACAGGCAAAGGGAATAGAAGACAATAAAATGATTATAGAAATACCTAGAAAGGGAGAAAAGAAATTAGCCACAGATAACCGGCACACACAAGATACTCTTGGTTACAAAACAAAATCGTACAGCCAACTCATGCTTCTATTATGGCAGAAAATATAAACAGACACCGAGTAGCTTTTGGCTGTAGACATTTAAGGCTGGCAGAACACTGCTGTTATAGTAGGAACAAGCATTTGCAATGCAATGGGTCTCGCATTTGCTCGAGTTAGAGCTATTAGCGTTGTAAATTCCTAACTGGACTTATCCTGTCACATAAACTGAAAATGAAAAGTAAAATAGTTAACAGAAGCAAGTCAATTCAAAGTGTTACTGCGCATTAGCGTGAGCACGAGAGTTATTGGCTCCCTGCGTGAATGTCTAGAAAGGATCGCGGCTGGGCTTTTGCACAATTATGAATTTACAGCATGTGCCACATAGCCCATTATCTGCTGTATAATCTGCAGATTTACACAAAAAATATTTCTAGCTCAAATTGTTCAAAAGTTACTAAAAACGCAGCAACACGCGTTGCCGGGCAGTGAAGAGCCCTTTGCAAAGGTTAACTTGTCATCTTTCTGTGGCTTATTTCGGCGTTAAAGTGGTATCAATGAGGTGCAACCCACACCCAGACTGTGTTACCAAGTTTAAAAATGCCGAAAATGATGAAGGAACAATATTACAACATGTGCTGCATTATGCTGAGTAATTTGCCTTTTCTTGATGCATAATGTGGCCCTCCACTGCCGCATAATTCCAGTGACGCTAGCTATGACTAGCTGGCAAGTGGCAGAGGGCAGTGTTTCGCTGGATGCTGAAAACAGTTCATATGGCAATGGTTAGTTTTGGGATTTCTAGACATAAGTTATCAAAATTATTTTTTTTCTGGTGAGTCCAAGTTACCAAGGACGCAATGCTCAAGTTGTGAGCTTCTCTTGCACAAATCATCGATTTTCTGGTGTTTTTGGTCCAGTGAGTGAATGAAGTAAACCGGAACTACAGGTCTTAAAATACCTTGTTGTTAAACACCCAGGAGTAGAGGATGTGTCCTTTTCAATGCCCAGCATCTGATAACCTTAGTCACAACTACAACTGTTTTTGCTGTTTTTAGATTATCTGAAAGACTAACCTCACCCCGATTGGAATTGTCTGTATAACGCACCTGGTCTGGACTAGTTAAAGTCCTTGAATTTCAGAAGGGCTCTAAAACAAGCCAGAGCACATACTTAAGATCCTTTCTCTGCAGCATACTATAAGGACAGGATAACGCACAGGCACACAGCTGAAAAAAGTGCGCTGCCCCTCTTCCCACACATGACCCGGCGCAAACAGGGGCATTGCTCGCTCCCTAAATCTAGGGGGTAAGCTTTAAATTTCACAAACATTCATGCTGGCATAAAATGTAAAAATTCATTATAGGACAAACAGGGGGCATGAGAGGTCTAAAGGGGCAGTGGAAACAGAGAGGAATGTGGATTGGTAGGAGTACTAAGTGAGAGAAAGTACATTATTTTGTGAAATGACCAACATTTTTTAAGGCTTTCCAAACATAGAGAGGGCGAAAGTGTGTGCATTTTAGTCTGTGCGTGTAAACAGTCATGGTGAACTCTGACAGACACCTTACCATACCCCACTGAAAGCAGCTGCCCCCAATTACTGATCATAAAAAACACTTATTAGGGGTGTAAGACCCCCACATGCCCCTAATGAACCTACGCCCTGGATGCAAACTATACATAAAACACCTCGTGCTCAGAACACACACCAATCAATACAGTCATAGCGCCAGGTGATCGATAAGTTGTGTTGACTCCTGTTTACCTGGTGTGTAGTCCTCGGTTGCCCTCACTCCAGCCCGGCTGCTGCTGTGACACACACGGGACACCGGAGTCAGCTGTCTGTCTTTGTCACAGTATACTGTGCATGCCTTTCCCTCACAGTCACAGCCTTCCTCCCACATCTCCCCCCCCCCCTCCACATCTTCCCTGAAATCACCTCCGCACTCAGAGCTGAGTGCCTATATGTAATCCCTGGGAGTTGTAGGCAACGACAGGTACAAAACAGGTACCATGATCAGGAGAAACGCTGGACTGCAACAGATGGATATAATGTAGACTAGAGGCGTGCACACCCATATCACGTTAAAAGTCTTTAACCACGCTAGACGAAATACCAGATTGCTACGTGCTATGTCTGACCAAGGGTTTATGGTGTTAAGTTAAACTACAAGTTCCAGAATGCAACTTGTTACCTGAAAAGCAGAACTATCTAAACCAGTGAGTTATGACCTGGAAGTAACTATAAATCCCAGAATGCAACTTGTTACCTAAAAAGCCTAACTGGCTAAACGTGTGAGTTAGGACCTGGGACGAACTTGTAGTTATGCCAACCTCACCAGATAACTCCATGTCACTTTAATTTTACGGAAACTAGTTGGAATTACACTCCCAGAAACAATGATCTGTAAAAGGAAAAACCTGGATTGGAAAAACAATCGGGCGTTGTTTTATTTACCCTCAACCTTGCCCACTCCACCTCATCGCAGGGCACGTCAGCCTTTCACTGTTATCTTTCCAGTGGCCCTGGAGTCGGTTCTGCCATCTCGTCAGGCCTTGTGTCTGAGACCATGGGTGGCCCAATGACATGGGAGGCTGGGGAGGCTCATGGGTGACCCTTAGCTATAAAGATGAAAGTGGCATGATCTGCTCGTAAACGAAGTAATGCAAATGACTCTAGGTGCAGAAGGTATCCGTTCACCAGGTGGTTTTAGGGGGATCGTCTCGTGTCAGTAGCTGTAACTGGGGAGTCTTTTGGCCACCCCTGCCACCCATGCATTTAAGGGATCTAGGACCCGGGTCCGAATCCCAACAAATCTCACTCTAACAAAAAAAAAAAAAAAACAATCACCCCTTCCGAAACAGCAACAGCAGATGGGTGCAGAAGAGCCGGAATGTCAAGCAAAGACACAGGCCCTTGTTGTTAACTGTTTACATTAAGTTGTCCTGACAAATGTGTATAGCACGGTGGCACCTGATCCATAATTCACAATGCCAAATCAACCTCACTTGGAGGAGTGGGAAGAAGAAATGACCAGGATGGTCGGATGCCCTAAAACAATGGGGGGGGGGGGTGAATTTGGTTAACTGGTTTGGAAAATGCATTATTAATACCCACAAAACCCTGCCCTCCGTTTATTTTCTTGGAGCCTCGCGGTCAGTGCTTAATTTGTAAATAAAAAGGTGCCGGCTGCTGCAATTAAATGTGCGAACACGGAGAACTGCGGCAGTGTAATCCATCTAAAGCCACTCCCTGCCCCTTCTCCTCACTCTTGCCGCTTTCTACTTTCTCCCTTTGTGACGCCTTTTCGTTTTTACCTTCCTCCGTCTGTCCCATTTGTGTCTTTTGCTCGCAGGAAATGCTTGAGGCCGAAGAATAAGCGCCGGCCCGCAAAAAAAAGTGCCGGTGCTCAGGACCGGAAAGAACAAGCACAAATTAAATAAACACTGCTTGCGGTATATACAAATATAATTCTGCAAACGAGGCAAGCTCAACAGTTTACTAACCATGAGCAACCTGCGTTTTTTCTGGTGCACATGAGCCAGGATTTGTGCATCAAATGTTCTTTTTTGCGTTTGTAAACTTTATGTCATTTTAACGTAAAATAATTGAATATGAAACAGTCATTTTGACTATAACGTGGTGAAAACATAATATTTAACCCTCAATTGATGTAGCACAATCTCTGTGTTATAATGTATTTTTTTACCAAATTGCACTCATTTTGACTGCGCAGACTGAGCCAGGATTCGAGCTAGTGATGGACATGTGGACTGAATCTGCACGAAAATAAATCGGAATACATTTTGGACATGAGCCAGAGTTGTAAAAATAATCCGGTGCCCAGCAGCATAGCGATTACCAAATCATCTGTTCCCGTGCAAGGCAAGCGGCCTCAATGTCTTCATCTCCGCAGAACAAAGCAGGGAGCTGTCGAGAAAAGGCAGAGAGTAGATAACTCTTTCATGTATGTGATCTTGGCAGGACCACTAATTGAGCTTTTACAAAAACACGAACTGGGGTACCTGACCCAACCATAGGGAAAGTGTTATCCGATTGACAGATTTAGAACATAAATTTGCGTTTCTTTCAAAGAATAGCTCTGTAAATTCCATGTCTTGCGATTTAAAGATGATTAGAAGGGCGCGCTGCAAGCTCGTCTTCCTTGGCTCAATTCACCTATCCGGCAAAAGTGCATTTATAACCCGAAAAAGTGAAATCAACTATGTAAAGCGCTGGACTTCTGCCAAGCGAGATCGCGCTCGTAAATTAGAGAAAAAGAAGTCCACGAGCCCGATGGAAAACAGCGAGCCTTGCATGTTTTCTGTACTTGGTCGCTGGCTCCAGGAGGGCTAGCCACCGGAAAAGGCATGACGTATGCGTGCCTTCGACTAATGAAAGCAAGCCGATTTTATTAGGGAAGCCCACGAACCAATAAAAAACACTGACGTGAAGTTGACAGGGCTCCGAGCCCTTTTCTAAATACAAAAGAGTCTCGCTGCGATACGCATGCGCGAGCGCATGCAACGCAGGCTCGACCCTAAAAAGGGAGACCGAGGCTGCAGAATTATCTCATTCTCACATGGCATTTCTGAATCTTTGTAATTCACAAGTATGAATTTGGTTCTGAAAAGCCACAACCTGCATGTTTTATTAGTCCAGTCCCCTCTTGCACCCTAGGCAGGAGGCAGCTTTCTGCATTACTATGGACAAGTGTTACCATCTACTCACTATCCACTGATGATAATGATAATATACAACTGCGGGAAGGTGAGATCCTGAGTCCCAAATAGGAGGCACACCCAGGATTCCGTATAAGACCCTACTTTCACCAAACAACTGGGGTAGGTGTCCATTATTTCATGGAAAATGGTGGAACTAGCTCCATTAGACAAGTGAAGAAAGAGGTGATGAATTTGGTATGGAGAGAGTATGCCACTGGTAGGGTCACAGGACGTAAAGGTTCTAGAAAGAGAAACTATTGACAATGAGGACAGGATTTCAGGTCGACTCAGCTCATATGGGGTGCATGAACAACTGGCAAATGTGAAAGACGTTAAAGACACTGGTGGACACCCTGGTCATGCTGCAGAGCAGGTCTTATTAGCAAATCTGCCATAAGAGAGCAACGAATGGAGCAGACTTTTGGACTGTCATCTGAAGAGGGAAACTTCCTCGTCAGCTGCATCATCCTTTAGAGTTCAAAAAGGGGTCATGATGTTCCCCGACCAGGCAGCAAAAAGTAGATTAATGAATAACGAAAAATTACTATAAGAACAAATTCAGATGCCTTAAGATATTCACATACGTTTCATTTGCACTGAAACTCTCGAAGAAGCACTGTCATTTTGGAAGCTGCCTTAAATGGGGAGGAAATCATTGCTGTCAAAGGACTCGCCTTGGAAAGAACCCGGTGGAGGATGGTTTCCAAAATAATTTTATTTTATGACAACTTTATTTTATTGGTATTTTTCATGCAAAGTAAACAGTAGACTGTAGCACACTGAGTTATGCCCATAGCCTTCATTGTTGGAATTACATCTTGTGATACTGTGATATTTTGGGGGCTTACATACTCACCCACCATTTTATATACATATTCTGTATTGTGTACTCCCAAGAGCTTCATATACATCTTAGATGACCCGATTTCCAAACAGATGTTTAAGTCAGGAGGTTAGTGTGGAACGCCGGGACGGGGTGTTGGTGAGTAAGCAGGAAAAATATGACGGTTGGGCCACCTAACTTATGTAATTCATACAAAACAAAATCAGCTGGAAACTTGCCCTTAACCTGTGCACTCCTAGGTTGTCATGAACGTATTCGGATATAGGTATTGAGCCCCATGCGCCTTTCGTGTGCTGGACTAGGGGGGGGGGGAGGTGTATCGCAAAGGGGTCAATCAAATCAATCAGAGAGATTCCTCCATCCGTTCATCCCATCATAAGCCCCACATCAAACACTAGGGGTATTATGCCCTCCCGGGCACTGGCTGTTGTTGCCTCCCCTCTGGTCCACCCGCAAAGTCAGGTCCCCCCAGGTAGATCCATTTTCTCCCAGTAATCTATCACTTCTGTCCACAATCGTGCTAAGGGTCTGCGCTGGACCCCTCGGGCTTCTTCTCTCTGCAAGACTCTCTCTTCTGCCCTAGCCCAGCGCGTCACATCTGACACCCATGTAATCAAGATTGGTCCCTGCTAAACAGCCCTGTAAGCATGCCACCATCCTAGCATGCAATGTACGGTTGAGCCTCAAAATGACCCGTCCCAGAATTTTCAGAGCCCAGGGCAGTCCTAGGTTATATTCCTGAAGT
The DNA here is from genome assembly GCF_031143425.1 of Pleurodeles waltl. Taxonomy (NCBI): domain Eukaryota; kingdom Metazoa; phylum Chordata; class Amphibia; order Caudata; family Salamandridae; genus Pleurodeles; species Pleurodeles waltl. The sequence goes on along the minus strand of NC_090450.1, from coordinate 223,181,204 downwards.
CTGTGCTGGGAAGAAGGCAGGAGGAGCAGCACACCAGATTCCCCCCCACCCCCCTCACCCATATTAAGTTGGATTCTGCGTCCTGTGAGATATGTCTTGTGGATGGAGTTATATTGTACATACTTGAGTCATGTATTCAGGGATACTCTATATGCATACCCTAGGATCCTGCTCAATTCAGCATCTGTAAAGGTTCTATGTAGGTCAGTCTCACATTAGGCTTGCAGAGTACCCAGCAGTGCATCCATCATCCCATTCAGCGCTCTGTAGAGCCAAGAGATAAGGTCAGAGCCCCCTCCCATGGGTAACATGGGCTGAAAGGTTGTGTGTGTTGCAGGTTCTCTGTTTGTGTCGCCCTAAAATCTCTTATGGCTCTCACCATCACTTCATATGCAAGAAATTGTTCCCAGAGTAAGCCAGTCTGGTCCATCACATCAGCGAGTGGTTTCAGGAGCCCCCTGACAATAACAGTCACGTAGTGTTTGTATACCTGCCTTCGTCCAGTTTGTAAGTTGGCCTGCTGTAAAGCAGGGGCATGGTAGGCCCACCAGGAGGATCGCTGACACATATGGTACCTTAGTTTTTGTTTTTCTAAGAGTCCTGCTCCAATTGGTAAGAGCCACTGATAATAAAATACCCAGTCTGGGGCCCTAATGTCGGGCTTCAGCATCTTGGGTAAAAGACTGCGCCTGCTTAAGGTACTGTTGTCAGAGATGACCTCCCCAAGGTCAAACCCACCGAGCCAATGTGTATGCCATTGGAGGTGGGCCGCAAGAAAATAAAGTTCATAGTCAGGTACCCTGAGTCCTCCCACCTCCAAGGGAAGGCAAAGGATGGATAGGGCCACACGCTCTCAAAGGAGAGCATCTAACACCCGAAACCAAGAGGCCAGCAGAGATATGGGTAGGTTAACAAAGAATTAAAGGAGTCTAGAGAGCATCACCATCCTAGTGAAAAAAATATGTACTATAATGGCCAGGCGGAGAGCTCGCGAATGCCTTGATAGCGGAATGAGTGTGGTGCCCAAGTAACGTCAGTAGGACACAAAGCCAGACGGGGGCCCAGTCAACCATTGCTAACACATATCTTCCTACGATTTGAGCAGAGTCCGGAACAGTCCCCGAAGTCAGCCAATATGTCAAATAATTTTGGGAAGATTGTCGCCCCATCCCTAAGGTAAATGAGGATATCATCCGCATATAGCAAGACTATAAGGCCTCCCCCTCCCGACATACACCCCAGGCTCTGCCCTCCCCCCTAGGCCGTTCCGCTAGGCATTCAATAGCTATTGCAAATAGTAACAGTGATAGCAGACAGGCTGGACGGGTCCCTTTATAATTGGTTAATTATCAGATATCGTTCTGCCAGTCCTAACCCTTGCTGTGGGGCTTTTGTACAAGAGCTTGATGCAGTCCACCCAAGCCTTCCCTAGCTCCATCCGTAACATGACCTTCTCAAGGATGTTCCAGAGCACGGTGTCAAAGGCCTTTTCAAGGTCCTCCAATACTATCATTGCCCCTGGATGTAGGGGTTGGGAACTGTCAAAGAGCGGGGAGTAGAGTCTAGGGAGATTCTGAGAGGTGCTATAGGAGGGAATAAACCCATTCTGATATGTATGTATCAAGGTACACATGTGGTAGGAGTCCAGTGGCCAGGGCCTTACCGAGTATCTTGAAGTCTGTGTTTAACATGGATAGCGGCTGGAAATCAGTGATTTTTACGTCGGCCTGTGGAGTCTTAGGCAGTGGAATTACTAGAGCTTCTCGGGTTGAGCCCAACAGTGTCTTCCCCCACAGGCCTCAGAGTACAGTTCTGTCAGCTTCTGTGCCAAGGTACCAGGAAGACTGTAAAATTCTGGGAGTACTCCATCGGTACCCGGGGTTTTGCCACATGCTGTGGCTTTTATGGTGGCCTTAACCTCCTCCAACGCAGCTGGGCTTCCAATGCCTCCTTATCAACCTCAGAGCTAGTAATCTGAGGAAAAGGAGCTATGAATACTGCCATGGTCCCCTGGATCTCCACTTGGGGTGGTCCATATACGGACATATAGTAGCGCTTTAATTCTTCATTAATATGGGTAGGTGAGTGAAGTGCTAGGCCCTCTGCAGTTAGCAACTGAGTAATGGGGGTCCTTCACAAACCAGGACGGATCAACCAGGCAAGCAATCTCCCCTCCTCCTCATGTTTTGTTTGTCATGACAGCAGAGTCGCTCCATTGCCACAATGTAAAGTTCTTGGATCTCCAATAATCTTGTTTGTGCAAACGGCGTACATCTAGTTATTTTATCACACTGGTGGAGATCCGCCGCCAATTGTGTTATATCTCGTCCCAAGTCCCTCCTAATACCCGTCGGTCCCAAGCAATGCCCCCGTAGCACCAACTTCAAGGTTTCCCACTCAGTCCCTGAGTTGGGGGGCAGTACCTGGGTTCAGTGCAAGATACTCAGACAGTCTAGGGCCCAGAGTGTTCCGAAAGACTTCATCTTCCAGAGAACTGCAATGAAGGCGTCAGGTTGGGATTGGAAGTCGAGCTTCTATTGTTTGTAGGGATAGCAGCAGTGGGCTGTGGACCAACAGAGTCTAACAAAGGTATTCAGAGTGTGTAACTGCGATACTTAGAGACGCCGAGCATATGATGCGGTTGATTCTAGTGTGAATGTGACATACATGAGAGTAATATGAATAAACTCTGTCTAGGGGGTTCCAAAGACGCCATATGTCTACCATGCATGCCCCAGTGAGATATCCAATTAGTAAGGATAGTTGCTAGCCTAGTAGTCACGGTTCCCAGCAGCGCCGGTTTCCAGCGGTCAAGATCCGGGTCTAAAATACTGTTAAGCCACCCCCCAATAGCAGCAGGACACCTGTAAATCTGGTCAGGCAGGCAGACAGCAAATGGAAAAAGAGGGCCTCGTTGTGGTTGTGGGCATATATACTTCCAAGCACTATTGGTTTCCCACTGAGTCGTCCTTCCACCATCACAAAGTGGTCCTCCCTGTCCACTTCCACAGAGGAAGCCTCATAGGGCACCCCAGTCTGCACCCAGATTACCACTCCCCTGGCAAAAGAGGAGTAGGTGGTTGCATACAACTGTCCTCGCAATAGCCTACGAAGGTGTTCAGTCTCGACTGAGGTGAGATGTGATTCCTGTAATAATGGGATATGTATCCCCCTGCACTTTAAGTAGGACATGATCTTATAATGTTTGGACACAGAACCCATACCTCGGATGTCCCAGGTCAGTATTTTAAGTGCATGATGTAGGTTTATCATAGTGTCCGGTGACTATAGTTCCCTCTAAACTGTGCGCCTGAGCGGGCGCGCACACACATAGGTTTCCTTGCGCACATATGCCTACGATCAGGGTGCATAACAAAGGATTCAATATTTCATTTGATCCTTTGAAGTGCTGCTGATGTGGAAGCTGCACTACTAAATGCATTTTTAAAGACAGTGTTTTTGTCTTTTCAAATGCTAACAGAGGCTAGTCCTGACGGAGCAGGAAAGAATTACCAAAGCTTTCTCTGCAGCCTCAGGCCAGTCTTCCATGTCCCTCTGCTCACCCCCGGAGAACAACAAGACGCAATGTAGCGATTTCATCACCCACCCAGTTTTTTTTTTGTTTTGTAGTGTCTGCCTGGGCCTCGAGTTTGTCTTCTTTTTGCACTGGAGGATGTGCAAGGTGTGTGTTCATTGTGCATCAGTTTTTGGAGGACACAGACTAGCATTACAGGCTACCTGTATGTGAGTTTCCACATTATCCCTTGTGCCACAATAAACTCAGACACATGAGTTTTCAGAGTTTCTTAATTTGAGGAGGCAGAGAAGTCGTTGGGGGTCATTACAACCCTGGCGGTCGAGGACGCCAGGGCTATTTTGGAGGAAGCACCGCCAACAGGCTGGCGGTGCTTCCAGGGTCATTACGATCGTGGCGGAAGTGCTGCGGTCGCACCACCGGGACCGGCGGTTTCCCGTCACATTGGTCCCGGCGGTTTAAATCCCCCAGGGCAGCACTGCTTGCAGCACTGCCCAGGGGATTACGAGTCCCCCTCCCACCAGCCTTTTCATGGCGGTAAGAACCGCCATGAAAAGGCTGGCGGAAAGGGGAGTCGTGGAGCCCCTGGGGGCCCCTGCACTGCCCATGCCACCGGCATGGGCAGTGCAGGGGCCCCCTGCCACGGCCACATGGAGCTTTTCACTGTCTGCTATGCAGACATTGAAAAGCGCTACGGGTGCACCTGCACCCGTCGCACAGCCGCAACACCGCCGGCTCCATTTGGAGCAGGCTCCCGTGTTGCGGCCGAGATCCCAGCTGGGCCGTCGGGCGGAAACCAGGTTTCCGCCTGCCGGCCCAGTGGGGATCTCATAATAGGTGGCGGTTGTCACCTGCCAAGGTTGTAATGAGGGCCATTGTGTGTGTGTGGGTGTGTGATGCTTGTGCATCGTTAGTTTAAGGTTGATGATTAGCCTCTCCCACAGCAGGTGCTTCAAATGATAGTAACAGAGTGCACTTTATCTGGGGACTGAAAATACATGCCCATGGACTAGGTATCTGAAAGCGGTGACTGAGAAAATAAACTGGTAGGTGAGCAAATGAGAGTATGAAAAGGTTCGTGCGTTAGTGCAGAAGTGTTTGAGTGATTCATAAAATCAGTGGATTACATTAACGCATTCCACAAAAAAGAATGAAAGCAGTGTAACAAAGTGAATTGCTTATCCACATGCCTCTATCTCAACCAGAAATAAGACTAAGCATTTTCTTCAAAGAAGAATAACAAAAAATTATCTAGAAATGTCACCCCATTAGTAATTATTTGACACCATCTTTGCATTGGGAACATTTGGTTAATATGTTCTGCAGAAAACTCCCTAGCCACTCTAGCACTACTTTTCTAACTGTTTACTTACCTGATTTTGGTTTGTGTGTATATTTTGTGTATTTTACTTACTTCCTGAGGGAGTATATCCTCTGAGATATTTCTGACACATTGTCACTAAAATAAAGTGCCTTTATTTTTAGTAACTCTGAGTATTGTGATTCTTATGATATAGTGGTATATGATATAAGTGGTATGGTAGGAGCTTTGCATGTCTCCTAGTTCAGCCTAAGCTGCTCTGCTATAGCTACCTCTATCAGCCTAAGCTTCTAGAACACTACTAATCTACTGATAAGGGATAACTGGACCTGGCACAAGGTGTAAGTACCATCAGGTACTCACTATAAGCCAGACCAGCCTCCTACAGAACACAAGCAAGAAAAGAGTGCACACAAACATTCTATTGCCGCACATCAGGAAGAATAATAAGAGGGAACATTGCCGGTGACTAGTTCCCACAGTTCGACCCGCTACACCCCCATCCACCCCACACAGCGCCCCAGCAATAGAGTTCAGTCCCTGAGGAAGTGCTGGGCAAAAATAATCCAAACCAACTAAACCCAACTTCCCTTCCAAAGAGCAGCGTAGCAACGGCTGGCCGCCAAAACCAGGCAAACCAACAGTCAAGTGAATATAGTTACCATCTATCTGGAAGTCCCGGTGGGTGATTAAGGGGTGGTCGATGCGGCTCTATGAATACTGTCCAAAGGGGGACCGCCCTGCGTCATCGTTTGCATGGACATCTTCAAGTAGAAAGACAGGCCAGGCATGTTACACAATATCTCCTGATGTTTAGGGTGTCACCTGGGTAGCCCCTCCTGTGCGCCGATAACCAAGTCTGAGTCAGTAGAGTCTCTCTCATCCAAGGGGTCCGGCTCGATTTCAAGTCCTTTGTCGGGACAGCCCAGCCAGACACACGTCTCCTGGAGAGCCACCCGCTTCCCCTGTCAGGACGGCTGTTGTGTAGGCTTCATCATCCCAGGTGGGTGCAGTCGATCCTTCAAGCGTCTCCTCTTCTTGCGGCGCCGGGGCATGTGCGATTCAGTTTGTTGTGCACCAGCTGCACCGGAGTCACAGTTCTTGCTCGGAGGGGGATGGGACCTGACCCCTTACCCCCCACATCAGGCATCTCACCTATGCCGCGGGATCACCCCCGGCCGAGGCCCAGACCGTCCTGCACACCGGCAAGCTCACTGCTGCGTCTCCTTTCCACTGCCGGTCTCCTCCTGTTAAGTTAGTGGCCCTAATGAGTTGAGATAGAACAACTAAAACTTATGGTCACTAATTCTTTCAGCAATTGACAATTATAGGGGATTTATAATCTACATATATGCCTGATGAGGATTTCATGCTGAGCAGGATTACAATATGCTATGATTGTTATGAGACTTAATGAATACCAAAATCATGTGTGATGAAGGTGTCACATTGAGTAACATTACAGATTACGAGGATTGTCACTTTTTGTTATGGGACATTTGAATAGTACCACTAAGTGATTTGAATGCATGTTTTAAGTCTTCGAAATATGATGATAGCACATTTTTAATATATGTTATTGTCCCTCTTTTTGTTGCATTGTCCATTTTAGAGCAAAGTAATTGTGTTTTAAATTTGTATATGTTTGGCTTTATGGGGTTTGTAAATGTGATACCATATAAATTATGTTTTATAGCCCTGAACGTGCCAAAACGCAAAGAGTGCGAATACAAAATAAAGCTTTATAACAAAGAAAACCGTTAAGGAGTTTTTCACTTTATCTGGATGAAAATGGACTTCATTCATGTGGTGTTACCTGGAGAAAGAATATCACAAATGTCTAGCTGGACTTATTTGGCGATATTCAACAATATATTTGTATTAAAAGAGAAATTTGTATTGGTGCTTGGACATTGATTTTTTAATTGATGCATGGGTTTTATGTCCAAATAGGAGGAGAGGAGGACACCGTCCGGCTCAGTACACCAAGAAAAATCAAAAGAGATGCACTATATAAAAATAGAATAACATATTACAAGTCCGACCAATCTGCAAATTATGGTAAGAAGTGGTATCTGGAATAGAAACACAGAGGAGTGTGTGTTAGTATCAATGCACGTTTGTATGTCAAAAGAAAAACTGAAAAGGGGGATCAACTTTCACGTGGCTTCAACTTTGAATTTTGCTGTAAGGGAAGGTGGGAAACCTCTTAGAGACCCGTCAACTCACTCACAATTTGCAGATGTCATCCGCATCTGGATGTCTAGAACTACATATACACAAAATATGCTTTCATCTAAATAGAAACAAAAATTAGCTAAAAGATAAGAGCTCATTACCAATAAAAGAGTGTAATTAGAAGTTTGAAGTTGTGGAGATGTAGTCAAAAGTAACATGGCTGTAGTGTTACAGAATCTCTTGTTACGGGTCTGAGAATTCAGGGGGACTTGCAGTTTCCACAGAACATATTTCGCTAATAACAATGAAAATTATGGTGCTTAATTACAACATGAAAATATCAAGATACTTATAGTGATAGGAGAACTACAATGTGAATGAATAATGAAGTATGACTCCACTTGAGCAGCAAAACCGAAAAAGGAGGGGAACGCCAAAGAGGAGTCCATATTTAAAGGAGGAGTATGTCAGGTTATGTCTTTAGTTTACGAACTAATGGGCAGACAAAATTGAAAACTTCCCTTTCAAGTGGACATTGTGTCACAACCAGCTGAAAAATTAAAAAAAAGCCTTTTGACGTAAGGTAGCAAACAAAAAAGCGATGAGTGGAATGCGTAAATTAATCTCAGCCACTGGTAAATACTCTGATTTACATCTAAATCCTAATCTGGCGAGTATCTGGATTTCCAGCTCGGACAACACTCTCTGGGCCTTATTTATACTTTTTGGTGCAAAACTGCACTAAGGCAGTTTTGCCCCAAAAGGGTTTGCACCGGCTTGCACCATTTTTTAGCACCAGCTGGGCACCATATTTATGGAATGGTGCAAGCCGGTGCAAAGGGTAGGCTAGCTTAAAAAAAATGACGTTAGGCAGTTTTGAGTCAAAATAAATGATTCTGAGCAGATTAACATCATTTTTTGACGCTAAGGGGCATATTTATAATCTGTTTGCACTGAATTAGCGTCATTTTTTAAACTAATTCAGTGCAAAACTAACTCCATATTTATACTTTGGTGCTAGACCCGTCTAGCACCAAATTTATGGAGTTAAAGTCATTTTTTGGAAGTGGAAACCTACCTTGCCTTAATGAGATGCAACCTAGGCGTTCCCGTGCAAAAAAATTACTCTATGGCCTTAACACCATATTTATACTCCCATGTAAAAATTGTGCAAGGGAGGGAGGAGGGGTCAAAAAATGGGGCAAAACTTGCTTTGCCCCATTTTTTAAGACCTGGGTCAGGGCAGATGTTAGGGGACCTGTGGCCCTATTTCCATGGTGGAACACCATGGAATAAGCCCAGAGGTGCCCTCCCTAGGCCCTAGGGGCACCCCCACCCACACTAGAGGGACTGCGAGGATGAGGGACCCCATCCCAGGTAAGTACAGGTAAGTGCATTTTATTTTTAAAAGTGCCATAGGGGACCCTGAAATGGGCCCCCATACATGGCACCGGGTGCAATGGCCATGCCCAGGGGAACCCTGTCCTCTGTGCTGGCCACTGGGGTCGTGGGCATGACTCCTGCCTTTTCTAAGGCAGGAGTCATGTGGCATGGTAGGTTTAGCATCATAAAATGACACTAATCTGGTTAGAGTCATTTTTTTTTACTCTAACCTGCCTAAAGCCGTTTTTTGGTGCTAAACCCTCTTCTTCCATACTGCCAGCCCCACCCGACTAAAGTCATTTTTTAAAACTCTAGCCTACCCTTTGCACCGGCTTGCACCATTCCATAAATATGGTGCTCGGCTGGTGCACAGAAATGGTGCAAGCCGGTGCTAAATTTTTTGGTGCAAAACTTAGTTAGTGCAGTTTTGCAGCAAAAAGTATAAATAAGGGCCAATATTTTGTAAGTTTGTGCCACTTTTGTGTCATAAAATGACGTTAATGCGGTGCAAAAAAAGTTTAAATCAGGGCCTTGGTGCTAGATGGGTCTAGCACCAAAGTATAAATATGGAGTTAGTTTTGCACCGAATTAGAGTAAAAAAAAATGACACTAATTCGGTGCAAACAGAGTATAAATATGCCGCAGAGTATAAATATGCCCCTAAATATGGCGTTAAGGCCATCGAGTCATTTTTTGCACGGGAACGCCTACCTTGCATCTCATTAAGGCAAAGTAGGTCTCCACTTTCAAAAAATGACTTTAACTCAATAAATTTGGTGCTAGAAGGGTCTAGCACCAAAGTATAAATATGGAGTTAGTTTTGCACCGAATTAGAGTAAAAAAAAATGACACTAATTCGGTACAAACAGAGTATAAATATGCCCCTCTGTGCCTTCTAATTTAGAACTAGACGCATGTGGTGGCTCTTTTCCACCCCCTTCCCGCATAAGAACGGCAACCTTTGGGGCCGACCCCTACCACCCCCAGACTTTGAATGGAGGGAATGCAGAGGACAACACAACCCTCCCATTTTGAAACGGTTCCCACACTTGACCACATTGTTTGATCCATGGCTCATGGCTTTTTCCCACTGTGAATCATTTTCCTTAACCATCCAGTATGAGAACGCACTGAAGTAATTCAGTACACAATCTGCGTTCCACAAAATGTAGCTGTGCACTTAATAATAACATAAAATAAATAACATGACAAGCTGACACATTTTGTATATTGCAAACGTCGCTATCGCATGGGATATTCCTGAAAAAATCATGTTTAAAAATGTAACCTTTCAATAAATCTCAGTTCAGTGGTTTAATAGTTTCCATTTATTTAAGACAGTGTCACCTTCTCCCACACTTCACTACCTAGAAATCCGTACCTCTCCCCATAATGTACGTCCCTTGCAACGGCACTGCTGATCGGCTTTCAATTGGCAACCGCTCGAGCGCTGTGCCCACTGCCTCCGGAACATCGGTGAATAGAGAGAGCGGGCCTGGTAACTTAGAACCGGGGAATGACGGGCAGCATGTGGCCTTGTGTCCCACTACGGACATGGCAAAATAAACGCCGGTAAGCGGCCTAGGAACCGTCAGAAAGTCCTTCCTCCCTTTCCACTACTGTCACCTTGACTACTGTACACACACAGAGGAAAGGAAAAAAATACGTTTGATTCCGTGCCTCGTTCAGAGCGCACAGGAAGACCTGATCCTGCCACCTGAGGCTTTTTGTTGATGCAACGTAAGGAGACACCCTTAGGAGTAACTATATTTTAACAAGCATTGGCAATGCCACTAGGTCTCGCCTATGCGGCAATATGAGAGCTATTGGCATTGCCAATTTCAATGTCTTTTAGCCATGTGTTATAGCTATGTATGTATGTGGTGTCCAGTGGAATTATTGTATTGTATTGTAATAGTATTTATATAGCGCTTACTACCCCTGACGAGGCGTCGAAGCGCTTTTCGGTGAGTAGCATGCTACTCTGGAATTATTATATGGATTGGATTCGAATTGTGTGGCTTGGAATTGTGTAGTGTTGAGAGTTGTGTAGTGAAATTATGAGGCATGGTGTGCAGTATTATGCGGATAACAATTACGTGGTATCAAGTGTATTGTAATTATGTGGAATAAGATTGTGTCACATGAGTGTAATCATTTGTAGTGGTATTGTGTGTCATGGAGTGGAATTATGTGGTGTGGTGGGGAATTATGTGGTGTGGAATGGAATTTTGGGCCTCATGTATGAACATTTGGAATTGTGATTTCCTAATTGCGATTCCCTGGGAATCACAAATAGGAAATCACAATTCCAAATGTAAGAAACTCTATTGAGTTTCTTTTGCAATCCCCAGTGGGCCGCAAATAGACCTACCTTATTAATACTAATGAGGTAGGATGCAATTTGCAACCCAATGGGAACTGCAAAAATAACAGGGATGGTGGCCTTGTGGTGTCATCAGACCACCATGTCTGTGATGGCTTTTTAGGGTCGAGCCTACGTCACATACACTTGCGCATGCGTATCGCTTTCGAGACGCTTTAGGAGTTAAAAGAGGGCTCGGAGCCCCGTCCATGTCATGTTAGTGTATTTTATTGGTTCGTGGGCTTGCCTGTTAAAATTGGCTTGCTTTTATTAGTGGAAGACATGCATACGTCATGCCTTTTCTGGTGGTTAGCCCTTCTCGAGCGCAGCGACCAAGTACTGAAAACATGCGAGGCTCGCAGTTTTCCGTCCGGTTTGTGGACTACTTTTTATCTTTGTTGGCAGCGCGATCTCGCTTGGCAGAAGTCGAGCGTGTTACATGACATCAACCCTGTTACATAGTTTTTTTTTTTATGTGAATGATGACCGCCCTTTCACAAGTATAGTATTTTGTACAGTAGACATAAATGTGTTTATTTTTTATGTGAAGGGTGACCGCCCTTTCACAAGTATAATATTTTGTACAGTAGACATAGATGTGTTTAATTTGGGGCTTGTGGTACAAGGCGAGTTTCAATTAAACGGCGCTAACCTTGTAAACTCTGACCCGGGAGGGGCATATTTAGAAATAACATAGAGGCACCTGGGACGCTGGCCACCCTACTATAGGTCACATGTACAGCCCATCACAATACTCCCTGAACTCATGGTGTGTGTAGGTGCTTTAATGGCGGTATCTGTGATATCTCGCTCTCCACGCTGCTGCCACAGGTTCTGTTACTCGAGGCAGGGCAGAAGGCTGCTGCTATACTCTGTCCGGCAGCTGGATGGGAAAGGCAGGAGCCTTGCTTTCTCGTGTGGCCTCCGATTCTCAGTAGCAAGCCCGAGAGGGACTGGCAGCATTGTCTGCTGGCCGTGTTCACATAGCGCTTAGACATGCAGAGATATAGCGCTCCCTGGAACCAGCTTTGCCATTCACTCGCTCTAGTTCCCTCGTTCTGCTTGTCCCTGAACGTACCTATGGAGACAGGCCTGCTGCTGTAGTGTATTTAGTCATGTTGGAAACCAGGCTTGTTGGGAGGGCCACTGGAGCTATGCGGCAGGAGAGGGCCAAATTATGCGGCAGGGTGAGTAAATTGTGCAGCAATAGAAGGTAAATTATGCAGCATAGTGCAGCACCTTTGTAAACGTATTGCTTCATGTTTTTGTCATTTTTTTACTTGGTAACACTTTCTGAGCAATATGTGTAATTGTATTACTTTTCATTTTCAGTTTTTGTGGCAAGAAAAGACTGGTTAGGAGTTTACAACGCTAATAGCTCTAATCAAGCAAATGCGAGACCCATTGCATAGCAAATGCTTGTTTTAAAATGCAACCTGTTTTCCTTGAGGGAAAACAGGCTGCGTTTAAAAAGATTTTTTTTTAAGAGTAGGCAGTGGTCCGTGGGACCATTGTCTCCGCTTAAAAAATGTTTTTGCATGCATTCACAAAGGGGAAGAGGTCCTTTTGGGGCCCTTTGCGAATGGGTTAGCACCAATTTGAAATTTGTACTAACTGCGATTGTTTTTACAACCCCATTAGCGGTCGCAAAACAATTATACATACCATTTTGATTTGGTATTAGGAAGGGATGCCCTCAACACGTCCCTTCCTAATACCGAATCGCAAAACCCAAATTGCGATTCAGTAACAATTTACTGAATCGCAGTTTGGGCTTTGTACATCCCAAAAAGCATTTTTCTAGTAGCAAACGGGACAATTCTGCGAATTGGCCCATTTGCGACTAGAAAAAGGCTTTGTACATGTGGCCCTTTGTGACGTGAAAGTTCAGTAGATTATGTTGAGTGGAATTATGTGGCATGGTGAGGAGTGTATTTATGTGGCTTGCTATGTGGCATTGAGTGGATTTATGTGGGGTGTATTTGTGTGGTATTGAGTTGAGTTGTAGTTATGTGGAGTTGAATTATGTGGGAATGTAAGCAAACTTTAGTAGTCTACATTGTAGCTCAGAACCAGGAGGCAGAAATCCCCTTTATTCACAGGTACCATTCAGTTTTATGTTGTATATGGATTTCAAACCTCCCACTGTTGTGAACAGGCTTTCCCAGTTGTTTTGTTTTAAAAATAGAAATAAACGTACTGAAATAGACAGGCAGCAACTCCAGGACTGGATATTGGTGCACCACAGAAGATAAAATGCTTTGTTTCTCACTGCTGAGACCTAATTGAAATGAATAACATCAACCAATATTTGTTGCTCACTGTTTGTCTCATACAAGGACCAACCAAATACAAATCAGTTTGGTCAATCCCCAAAAGCAACATTACACCCAAAAGTTCTAAGTCACGTACCTACCGTGGTGCAGTTTAAGGCGACATCGCAGTACATGGTTTTCATAGGAAATTATAGAATGCGCCGCACCAGTGAAATTATATTTTACATGAGTTAACCCACGTGCAACGGGTACACACACTCGCACGTGGGTCTCAGACCTGTTAACCCAGTAATACTTAAACTGAACCAAACTAATAATATATAATATATACTTGGGGTTATATATAGCTTTGTAGAGCACTCACAATGTTTTTGAGTGCTCGAAATAAGAGACCTTATTACGCAATTTACTGCAACATAATCCACCACCAAAGCCTGCCCTGCCGGGATTTAAATTATTTAAGTATCCACTCACTGTAGATCACACTGGTGAACTTTTATGCTACTGAGCCATCTTGTTCATATGTGGCCTAGAAAGTCTGGATTAGCTGTGTCCTGAGAACAAGCTTTCCTGCCATCCGGATGCAGGATAAAATGCAGAGGATGCAGCATAAAATGCACAAAAGTTTCCAAATGAAAAGACAACCATACGTTTCATTCGGGGGTGGGAGTCACAGTCTGAAGGGTACCTGAAATACAAAACACTGCATCTGCAACTCTAACCTAAGAACTACTGGAACAACGTCACAACCCCCCCCCCCCCCCAAAAAAAAACGGATTTGAGTCATCAGCTGCACTTCTGCAAAATAACCTCTTATCGTCCAACAGGAGGCATGAAGACTCATGGTATTGAAATAAATGTGCTATTGACAATATATGAAAATGAATAACCACCATTCTAATCACTAACAAAAGTGCAGAAGTGAATTGTGGCTCAGGGGACTTCTCACTATAAGGCGTTACCTCACAGACTTCCACATACAATTAACATAAAAAAATAAAAGAATAAAAAAAACGAACCGTTTTCATAAGATACATTTCTAATATTGTTTAAAGATTAAATGTGCTTTCAAACGTTAGTACCAATACAGATTTGAACTCAGCATTAACACCAACTTTGAAATCAGAGATCTTTTAATCAGAATTCACTTAACAAGCTACTCCAACGCGTAGTTACAAGAAGATCCTTCAAAATGTGTTTCATGGGTGTAAAAAGCCTGTCAAAGAGAAGTGAGCTTAATAAAATATTATTTAATTAGGACATATATTTTCATAGGTCGTTACAGTAAAACCCCCAAATGGTAGTTTTACTGTGGAAGGGTAGGGAGCCCCATTGGTGAATGCGGGGTTACACGGTAACCCCTCAGCTGTGCTAACTTCTGAATGGACTACCGAAATTGGAACTTCAAGGTATCAAGTTAATCTTGACATCTATTGCTAGTGACTGTCTCATCCCCTGAGGGCACTTTGCGGGCATAAACATGGCACCCCAGGCACCCATACTTCAGCCCACCTCTGGACAGGAGAGAGGATCGAAGAAGGACTGCTCTGTTGACTCCTCGACCTGGCAAGAGATGCTGCACCACTGCTGGACTGGACCTGCTGCTCCTTTGGTTAGCAAAGACTGTGCCTCTGGTGCCTGGCTTCCAGAAATTCACTCCAGAACCCCCTATAGTAAAGGTGAACTCCAAGAGTCAGTTGGCTGATTACCTGTTCCAGCACCAGGGCCATAAAAGCATAAGTAGTCCATTCTGGCCAGTCAGTAGCCATAAGCCACATTAATCAGATCGCCTCTAACTGCAGAAGTGCTGCCAAGAAGACTGCTCCTCAACACTCAAAAGTTGCACCAGAGTCTGTAGGACCCGAAATAGTCATCAGATTGCAGATTGGTCACCCAAGACGGACACTAACCCACATCAAAGAACACCACAGGACCTGCTGTTACCGGAGACCAGTGTCCAGTCATAAAAGGACATTTGCTGGACCATAGAGGACTTTGAGGGACATCAACCCCTGTGGCCAGATTCTCCCCACCTGAACCGTGGGACGAGGTATAACACTGGGAAGCTTCTTGTCAACCGCACAGGAGCTGCAGCATCCTACAGCATCTTGTTCCTCAGCATCAGGACCACTCCAGTGAAGTCTGTGGTTGTCTGTGCATAAAGTGTGGAACTGAACTTGAAACTGCTTTGGTTACAAGGTAACTGTCCTAATTGGCTCCCCTGACCTCCTTCCTCTCAGAACTGATTGCACAGTCCAGGCCAGAGTAGTCAAACACAAGTGTTTAAAAAGGTGTAGAAGTTTTCAACTACTGTTACCAAGGCCTTTTCATGCTTTTGACTAAGAAGCTGAGATTTACATTTCATTTAAAAATCTCTATTTTTGTAATGCTTTGGGTGGATTTTACTCACCTTGGTGTTTTCAAAAACTCATAAAAAATATAAACTATTTTTATAAATTGGTTTCAGATTTGCTTTTGTGTTTTGTGACTTTTTTTCGTTGTTTGGTATGTCTAGATACTTTAAACTGGTTCTTTTGTTTAAGCCTTGCCGCTTGAAGCCACAGATATCCAGGATTGAGCTGGATGTTTTACATATTAGCCTGACTGGAATGAAGGTTACATGAGTGTGTTACATGGTGAGGTTACACACCTACACCATACAACACACCACAGTCCTCACAGCTAGAACGTGCTATTTTATGGTAAGGCCTTCTTGGGTCCTACTTGGTTCTCCATTTTAGCTGCACATTTTAGTGTGACATTGTTTTTCTAAAATGAAGTTTTACATGTTGTTATGCTTGCACAACAATATACTGAGAATACAATGTACATGCAGTTAATTCCAGAAAGCCTTTCTTACAATTTAATCTGTACAATCTGTTCAAAGCTAGAAACATAGAACAAGATATCCTAGTGTTTGCGTTGTCCATTTAAAGACAGCTCGTAAAACCTAGACATATCATCTCATCAGAACTGCACCTCTTATACAGTGTGATTTTATTATATTAATGGTGTGCTTCCTTATGGGTCAGAGGAGCACTTTGGCTAAGCTTGTCCTGGAACAGATGTTGTGTTAGAGATGAAACCCTGTTGATGCTGACCTTTCACCTTTCAGAGGACAATAGCCTGTTGTACATCAGAACGCTAGCACATCTGTCCAGGTATGGGGGGGTCAGCTATCCTTCTAGATCTTGCAGAGGGTACTCCTACTATGCTCTCAGAGTGCAGGTAGTAATAGATAGGAGCTTATAGAAATATAACCCCCTAATATTGCTATCGTTGGTTTGTTTATCCTATTGACCATATTAGTAATGCTGGTAACAGTGCTTTATTTCATCTGCTTAATAATCACAGCTCATTCTCTGAATGCAAGAATATGATTATTTCAGTACAAAGGTTGGAAACCTTTATTCATATTTTTCTTGTGTTTACCTTGGGCAGGCATAAGTGAACAGTGAAAGGGGAGATCTGTTTCCACAGTTTGCTTGGGAATCAGAGAGGTCATGTTCGAGGGTGCCAAAATCACCTGCTACCCTAGGAAGGTTAGAGGTTCAGGTGAAGCACTGTAAGCTAGCTAGGAATTGGAATGACATTTTCTGATGATGTAGTTGGACTCAGTCCCCTACATCCTTAAGTTTCTGTTGTCTTAATACGCAGTCCTACCCTTTTGTGGGAATTGTATAACAATACAAACGGTACACAAATGCTACACAACAGTTCAATGCAGTTCGTCTAACTAGACATACATGTGAAAATGTACTGGTCGGGCATGAGTCATGTTCCTGTGTAGACAAAACTGGGCCTGGCACTTTGAGCTGGACTCTTCCTGCACGAGTCGCCTCTGTCTTGCATGGCACAGGGGTAAGAACTGAAGGACCAAAATGTGGCCCTCAGTGGCTAAGACTATTTCAAATATTCCTTTCTTCACTTAGTTGTTTGTTGAGGCAGAAGCTCTAACTGTGTAGGTTGTGGCCCAAAATATATCCCTTCTCACTGTGCATAGGACTCAAGTATACATGACATCAGACCCGATTCAGGTGGTAGACTCCCAATTTATGCAGGCAAAAATGACTTTAATTTAGCTGTCTCCTGTCCGAAATCAATTCCATTATTTTTTTTTAAATCTAAATCTTCTGCTTTGCAAAAGTTGTTCACCTCGCTTATAAGGCCCAATTATGGCTCCCACCTGATTTACCTGCCTGGGTTGTATTTTCATGTCAAGTCAGGGAAAACTATCAGGGAAAACATGAAAGTCCAGCATTACCCCCCCTTGATTGATTGATTCTTCATTTCGATTATAAATATATAATCATTAAATAGTAAAACCATCATAAACTACCATAATATCATACAATAAAAAGACACAGAGATCCTATAAATACATAAAACCACATAAAAAAAAAACTTTGCTGGTTAAGAGTTCATAATTTTGCTTCAGTACAACACACTTTTTAAAAAAGAACAAACTGTATGGTTGCCCCAACAGTTGCAAATAGAGAAATGTTGGTCTGTATTGATAAAAGCCACTTGACTTAAGGATGGGCAGCAAGAACCAGATGTACCAAGGTCTGAAAGGAGCAGCTACTACCAGGACAGAGCTCTATAGAAGTTGGGTCGTATTGCCTAGGCGAGAAGCAGAGGCGTGAATGGATAGTGCCCAAACAAACGTTTTGGAGAATGGATCTCTCCCTGGGCCTTCTAACCCAGTTGAAATATGGTTCAGGGTCAATTGTGGTTTTCAAAATTATGCAGGGGACACAGGAATTATTTTCATCAAAAGTTACCCGTAAATAAGGAAAGGTGGCAACCCTAACAATTGCCTTCCCTTTGATGATAACGGGTCTTGGTTTGCTGATCTGCTTCCCACAAGCCATGTAGTGTGTTTTAGTGATATTTGTTTCTACTTCCAATTCGTTCATAAACTCAACAAATAAGTCTATCAGACACTTAAGACCGTTCGGGGTACAGGACAGGAGTACAGCATCATGAGCATATAGAAGGGATGGCACTGGTAACAATTTCACCTTTGGCATGTCCCTCCCATTCGCTGCCAAGAAGGAACTTAATCCATTAATATATCATAAAAATAAAATGGGTGCTAAGACACATCCTGGCCTGACCCTTCTAGGAAGGCTAAAAAAGTCAGTGCATTCCCCTCCCTGACCATATCTGACCCATGCGTTTACATCACTGGGAAGGGCCTGTAAAAATATCCACCATGGCTGTGGCAGACATAAATACTCTGTCATTTTGATCTGTTGACCTGGTCAAAAGCACTACTCAAGTCCATGAAAGCCAGGTAAATTGCTCCCTTCTTGGCTACCACATATTTTCCCAATTATCAGGTTGAGTTTTAGACATTGGCCCTCATTATGACATTGGCAGTAAATCCTGCTTGCCGCTGCGTGGACGGCCGCCAACATACCGCCGCGGTGGCGAATATCCGTCCACCATATTATGACACACACACACCAATCCGACGGAATACAACCGCATACACAAATCCGCCAGCCCAAAGGTCAATGCTAAAGTGGCGGTACCAACACCCATAAGGTTATGCCAACAAAACTCCCATCTCATTATGACCCACGAATCACCAAGGCGGACGTTCAACAGAGGTAAACCATTGGCGGTACACACCACACTCAGAATGGACACTCGCATACAAAACAACACTACATTGACAAATATGAAAAACACACACCTGACACTCATACACACACCACACACACTCACCCACCCACAGCACTATAAAACACACACCCAAATTGCCCATAACCCTTTACAAACAACAATTACTGCCAGGAGATTGACGCGAACAGCACAGAGACAACTAGACACACTCACCACTTACACCCATACATCCCTCATGCACCCCACAACACACACCCCACCACATTACTCAACACACTCTTACCAACACATACCACACAACACCCATGTCCCCACAAAGGCACCCCCATTACACTGATGAGGAGTTAAGGGTCATGGTGGAGAGAATTGTCAGGGTAGAGCCACAGCTGTTTGGAGCACAGATACAGCAGATATCCATTGCAAGGAAGATGAAGATATGGTGGAGAATCGTGGACAGGGTGAACGCAGTGGGACAGCATCCAAGAACAAGGGATGACATTAGGAAGAGGTGGAACGATCTACATGGGAAGGTATGTTACGTGGCAGCAAGGGACCAGCTCGAAATACAGAGGACTGGCGGTAGCCCCCCACCTCCTCCCCCACAACTCCTCACCCCCATCACTCCACTCCATCCCACACACTGCACCTACACATATGACTAACCCCTTTGCCAAATCCTGCATTCTATACCAATGAATGGACAGCCCTCCCAGGCCGGCATGGACACCCATCACAAAAGCATGTACAGCAGAGAGGAACTAACAATCACACAATACATCACCATGCACAAGCAAAAGGCGGCAGGGCAACAGCAACGATAGAGGGGAAGCCAGGGATGTACAATATGTCACATACATGAAGCATAATACATCACTTACATCCCCGCAGGTGCCCCATCCAATGTCATCAGAGTGGAGGTTCCACGACAAACCAGTTCCCCAACAGAAGATGCCCACAGTGATGACTAACTCAGGACTTCAGGATCTGGACCAACAACCTGGCCCATCAGGGACACTGGAGAGCCGGTCACCCAAGTCCACCCACAGACCACCAAAAAGCCTCCTCCATCTGTATCCAACACCATAGTACCCACCCAGCGTACCCACACCTCTGTCCCCAGAACACATCAATCAGCAGTGTGCCCACCTGTACAGGGACCCCAGTCCACACCTCACACCCAAGACAATCAGGGACCTGGGGTCAGTGGCAGTGGGCACACCGTTCAGGGGACACAGGCACAGGCCAACAGGGACACTGGGAGGACCACTGCGCACCAGGGGGAGGACTGGCCGAGGGAACTGACTCTCCAGGAGGCACTCACCAAGATCCTGGGAGCCTACCAACATGCCCAGGACACGATGGGCCAGATCCTTGGCAAGGTGCAGGAGAAGAGGCGGCTGCAGGAGGGACAGTATCAGGGGATCAGCGAGGACTTGCAGGCCATTAACACCACCCTGATCTCCATAGCAGGGGTTCTGGCAGACAGCCAACATCATGAGGGAGGCAATAGCACACCAGCGGGCCGCTACCACTAGCCAGTCCATTGACCAGCACTCCACTTCTGCTGAAGCTAGTGGGTAGGTGGCCCTGCCACAGGACCCACAGGCCACCAGCACCCCTCCCCCTGCAGAAGGTGAACCACCCGCATACATTCCCTGCAAACCAGACAGAAGCCAGAGACACTTGCCAAGACCACCGCCAGGAAATGAGACTCTCATGATTGTCCCACTTGTGTCCAACACTGTCACCTTGTCCACTTTGAACTGCCTTTGCTCCCCTTCCTATGGCCCTTTGCACACTGGACCTGTGCTACAAACAGACTGGAACAATACCTTGGACCTTCCTACATCATCACTCTATGCCATTGCACTTTTCCTTCAATTTATTAGCACTACAATAAACACCCTTGAACACAACTTGACTACTAGTAATTTATGTTTTGAAAATGTGCATATATGGAAAGGAAACAGTCACATCTAGTGCAAATGATCAGAACACTATGAGAGCATAGAAATAAGGACCTGTAGCTGTCTGTAGGCAGCACATCATTATACAGTTGTTATATCACCAACATCTGTAAAATGACAAGTCATAGGTGACAATAAGTTGAGATGCAATGGAAGTTTATGCCATCATGCTACAGCCACACTGAATACACCAATAGTCATAGGAATGGTCAGTTGCACTGTCTCACCTGTGTGTCATTGGAAGTATTGACAGATAACGGATGTTCTGTTGTCCTCAGACTCATCCTCAGCCTCTTCATCCTCACTGTCCTCAGGGTCTACTGCTGCCACAGGGGCATCTCTAGTCTCTTCCTCCTGCAGAAAGGGTACATGCCTTCTAAGGGCCAGGTTGTGCAACATGCAGCTGCCACTACTATCTGGAAGACCTTCTCGAATAAGTAGCACAGGGATCCACCTGTCAGATGGAGGCACCTGAACCTGGCCTTCAGGAGGCCAAAGGTCCTCTCCATGATCCGTCTGGTTCACCCATGTGCCTCATTATAACGTTCCTCTGCACATTTCCTGGCATTTCTCACAGGGGTCAGCAGCCATGATAGATTTGTGTAGCCAGAGTCACCTGCAAGTATTGAGGGATTACATTTAGCCTCACACAATGATTTGGAGGTGGCACCTGAAGGCTTACACTACCATACAGGTGGTGGGCACCAAGGCTCACCTATTAGCCACACCCTGTGCCTCTGTAGTTGGGCCATTACATTTGGGATGCTGCTATTCCTCAGAACAAAGGCATCATGCACTGACCCAGGATACTTAGCATTAGCATTAACGTGGGAGATGTACTGGTCCACCAGGCACACCATTTGCACATTCAGTGAGTGGAAAATCTTACGATTCCTGAACACCTGTTCCTTCTGGCGGGTGGACAAACGCAATATGTGTACAGTCAATCGCCCCAATAATATTGGTGATATGTCCCATTGCATAGAATCCGGACTTCACAGTGGCCAAATCTTCCACCTGGGGGAAAGAAATGTAGCTGCACATGTGTTTTACCAGGGCAGACAACACTCTAGCCAGCACGATTGAGAACATTGGCTGTGACATTCCTGCTGCCAAGCCCACTGTCACTTGGAAAGAACCAGTTGCCAGGAAATGGAGCACTGCTAACACTTGCACAAGAGGGGGGATCCCAGTGGGCTGAGAGATAGCAGATATCAGGTCAGGCTCCAATTGGGCACACAGCACAGTTAATGTGACCCTGTCCAGTCTATAGGTGAGGATAATGTGCCTGTCCTCCAGTGTAGCCAAGTCCATATGGGGTCTGTACACGGGGGTATGTCTCCACCTCCTATTCATCCGCAGCGGTAGGTATCTAAGGGACACAAGGCTCAGTAGGATGTCACAATTTCAACAATGGAACCACAACTTCGGTGTACATAGTGCATTTATGTTATGGGAAAGTGTGAATTGGGAGTTATGTGCTAATCTAGTCTGTGACGCAGTGAGGTAATTCTGCTTACGTTGGGTGTTGTAGCTGAAGGCGGTCTTGCACCGCCGTGCAATTCCTCATTGGATAATATGGGGCTCTATGGATTACAATGGCCAATGGGGATCTGAGCCGCAGACGTGACCGCCATTTTCTCTCTGATTTCTCACTTGTTTCCTGACCTTCAACAGGAGAACACCTACACTGCGTGTGCTGCTGTAACCTGTATCTGGAACCTACCTTGGCCCGTGTTACCGGGGAAAGGGCCCCTGCCTTCACTTCGGAGCAGTTGGAGCGACTGGTGGATGGCATCCTACCCCAGTACAGACTGCTGTATGGGCCTCCCGACCAGTGAGTACACATTGGGCACAATGCATGTGGTAAGGAGGCATGAGGATATGTGTGCAAGCATCGTGTCATGGGGGTGAATGTCTTGTGGTGGTGTACATGGTGTGCGCCGGCCGACGTATGTGCCAATGGTGACAGAAATGGGAATGGTGTGCCATATGTGAGACAGGACAGGTGTCCTCCCGTCTGTATTACCTCTGCAGGTCAGCGCCCATCAAAAGAAGAGATAATGGCGTGCCATCGCCAAGGACATGCTGACCGTGTGGTCTATGGCAGACGGAGTACCCACTGTCGGAAACGGTGAGAGGACCTGAGATGGTGGGCACGGAAGACCGCGGATACCCAGTTGGGGATGGCCTCCCAATGAGGAAGGGGTGCCCGGCGGACCCTGACACCTCTGATGGCCCTCATACTGGCGGTGGCCCATCCTGAGCTGGATGGGCGCTTGAGGGCATCACAGCAGCCACAAGGGGGTGAGTACAGTGGCCATCATTGATGCTCATGGCTGGAGGGGTGGTATCCGGGTGGTGGTTGTGTGTCAGTGGGTGCCCCTAGGCCAGGCCAGACATAGCAGCATAGGTCCTCGGGCGGCTAAGGGTCCGAAGGGAAAATACTGCTTACCTAGCTTGTTAGCATTCACCATACTGGTCAAGGCAGCGTGGGTTCCAGGTGTGCTGCAGTTGGTGGTGTGTACCCCTCCTCATTCCTTGTTGAGTAGTAATTTCACTGGTAGTGGAATGCTTTGTGCTTAGGCCTGTTCCCTGTGTGTGAGGGTACTGTGTACGCCAACAGTGGTGTTGGTGCAGTCATTGACCCTGTGTATCCTTTGTCTCTCTCCCCCCCTTTCTTGTTTTGTCATCCTGTCCTTATGTGCATTAGCATCATTTGGCGGAGGAGCAGAGGCACCAGCGACAGAGGGCACCAGTGGGACGGAGGATGAGGGGAGCACCACAGCAGAGGCTGGAGGGTACAATACAGACTCTGAAACCTCCTCAGATGGATGCTCCCAGGTGGTGACGGACACCTCT
The DNA here is from genome assembly GCF_031143425.1 of Pleurodeles waltl. Lineage (NCBI taxonomy): Eukaryota > Metazoa > Chordata > Amphibia > Caudata > Salamandridae > Pleurodeles > Pleurodeles waltl. The sequence goes on along the minus strand of NC_090450.1, from coordinate 223,157,683 downwards.
GTGACCACCCCAGCTGCAGGCACAGCCGCCACCCCCCATACCAGCACCACCCTCCCAGTAGCCCCTCAGCAAGTTGCCCATGCCCGCTCACCCAGGAGGGTGGGCATCTCCTTCACCCCAGGCACCTCAGGCCCTGTCCCAGGGAGCCCTGCTGCCCTGAGTGAGGAAGCTATTGACCTCCTGAGATCCATCTCTGTTGGGCAGTCAACCATTGGGAATGCCATTCAGGGGCTTGCAGCCCAGATGCAGCAATCTAATGCATTCCTGGAGGGCATTTATGGTGGATTGGCGGCCCAACAGAGATCGATTCAAGCCTCCTCTTTGATGGCAGCCATTGTCCCCATTTCTAGCAAACCCCCTCCAACTTTGACTTTCCAGTCCCATTCTCCTTAGCGCCAACCCATCCCAAGCACACTGCCAGATGAGCATGCACACAAGACAACACCCAAGAGTGTCACAGGCAAACACAAGCACCACATTTCATCCCACAGGCACTCACACAAACACCATTCATTTGCAGACACAACAACGTCGACTATTTCCCCTGTCTCCCCTCCTCCTCCACCTCCCACCCAGTAACACTCACACCTGCATGCACTACACCATCATCCACTACCAGCATCATCACCACACCAAGCAGAGCACTCACCTCACTGGCAGACACCTCCACAACACCCAGGCACACGTCCCCTGTGTCCTCTCCCACCGTATCTGTCCCCCTCCTAAAGTACACAAACGCAAGCACCCAACAGAAATCCACCTCACAACAGCATACAGCCCACGCACCTGCACCCAAATCCAGCAGGCAAACACATCCAACAACCACTCTCTCGTCCTCCACTCCAATTGCTCCTCCCTCTTCCCGACCCAATGTCCCTAAAAAGTTTTTCCTTTCCCATGCTGACCTCTTCCCTTCCCCTCCACCCCCTGTCCTGCACGTATGGCCAGGGTAGCAAGGACCCAGCGAAGCACCTCAGCCAAACAGTCCACGGGCCCAGTGGTAGCAGCACATACTCGTGGTGGCAAGGATTCTAAGCCACAAATACTGAAGGAGAAGGAGCCTGCATCAGCCACAAAGAAGGGGAAGGAGCCGGCAACAGCCACAAAGAAGGGGAAGGAGCCTGCACCAGCCACAAAGAAGGGGAAGGAGCCTGCACCAGCTGCTAAGAAAGGGAAGGAGCCTGCAGCAGCTGCTAAGATGGGGAAGGAGCCTGCAGCAGCTGCAAAGAAGGGGAAGGAGCCTGCACCAGCAGGCAGAGGGAGGAAGAGCCCACCCCCCAGTGCCAGGAAGGGTAAGGGATCTCCCCCATAAGCAGGAGAGGAGGCAATCTACAGCAGCGGAAGCTGCTAGCCAAACACCACCACCACCAGCAGTTGTCACTGGGCCCCCACCGGCAGCTGTGGTTGTGCAGCCATCAGAGGGTTCAAGGGCTGAGCATGAGCCTCCCACAACCACCACCACAGTGAATCCATCAGAGGGTGCAGGGGCTAAGCAGGAGCCTCAGACAACCACCACCACAGTGCAGCCATCGGAGGGTGCAGGGGCTGAGCAGGAGCCTCCCACAACCACCACCACAGAGCACTCGTCACCACCGGCAGACGCCATAGAGTCCAGCCTTCATGGGCTGCTGTGGGGCCTGCCCCCACCAGAACCAATGGGCAAGTCACCCACTCGAGAGACCGTGGCCTTGCACTCCCCAGGACCAAGCGCAGGGCATGTTGCCCCCTCCAGAATCAGTGGGCAAGTCACCCACTTCAGAGACTGTGGCCTTGCACTCCCCAGGACCAAGCACAGGGCATGTTTTCCGCTCCAGAACCAGTGGTCTTTTTTTCCACATCCAGCTGAGGTGAACCCCCCCCTCCCATGAGGTGCCTGCCTATTTGCCAACTGATGCCCCTGCAGTGTTCTCTCCATATTGGGACAGGATTAGAGTGGGGCCTTGGACTTTGCCCTGTGGCTATGTGGGCGCTATGAGCTATGGACTGGGCAGTGTCCCTTTTTTGTACATTTGTACATATATGTTGCATTGCCACATTGACACTGATTTTTTTTGTTGAACTGATTACAATCACTTTAGTCAATTCCTGTTGTCCTTGCTTTATTCTGCCGATTTTCGGAGACAAATTGTTTTTGTAATGCAGCTGGTTGTGTGTATTGAGTGTGTGTGTCAGGTGTGTGTTGTGCATGTGTGTCACTGTCATTTACCTCCCACCCTCCCTTGTGTGCTAGGCGGCTGTACTCACAGGTGTCGTCTTCACCGGCGTTGGTGTTCCAGGTGGAGCATGACGTAGAAGATCATCGGGAAAACATGCAGTTCGGGTTCCATGGTGGTGTGGTTCTTCCCTGTGTCTCCAATGGTGAGTCCTTTGACTTTTGCATTCTGTTTCCTCCAGCCTTTTGATGGCATTGGTACTGTCCCGGAAAAGGTGGCGGATTGAAGGGTCAAAATATGGTGGCCAGTACTTTGTCTTCAGCATGGGTGTGGCCGGCTACCACCATGGTGCCTGTTCTTTCTGCCCTGGCGGTCGTTGTGGTACATTGGCTGTCTATCAGAGATATCACCGTCACAATCATAATTTGGCAGTAGTTACCGCCAGCCTGTTGGCGGTGTTACTGCCACTTTATCACCTACCGGCAAGGTCGTAATGAGGGCTGTAGTTTTTTTACCGTTTGTAATTATTGTGATTTGTAGTGCCTTATACACTTGTGTCTGTTCTTTCAAATCTTCTAAGACTGGGGCTAACTTTCTGACTGCGGAATCATGAGACTGTGGTTCCCATGTCATCTGTCCCATTTGGTCTGCTGGGGTGACCCTGGGCACATCACTTCACAACTTTGTATCTTGAGCCCCATCTATCATTAAAGCTTTGAACTAGGATCCAATATTAATCACCCTATAAATGTAGGATGTATATACACATAAATGTGTGTGTATATATATATATATATCTCTCTCTCTCTCTCTCTCTCTCTCTCTCTCTCTCTATATATATATATATATATATATATATATATATATATATATATAAATAAAACCAGGTGAAGGTTGCCACTAGATAGTAATAGTTAGGACTATGTTTCTATAGATTTTCTTTTTAACTTGCCTATATCTTTGGAACCGTTTGACGTATCTTCACAATATTTTCCCAAAAAAGTGTTGCAGTGATCTTTGTTGTGCATGGGAAGTTTTGAGGTGATCTGTCAAGGGTGGGCAGAGGAAAGGGGGGTTCAAAAGGTTGTGTTTCCCATGTTAATTCCCGTTGGACCTTTAGACATGTCTACAGCCCAAACTACTGGATGGAATTACACCAAATTTGGCAGAAAGCTAGCGTTTGGTACACAGATTGATCTTATACTTATTTGGTGTAAATCCTTTCAGTAGTTTTTGAGAAATGTAGAGAAATTAAAATTTGAATATCTCTGGCAGCAAAGTATTCGTGAAAAAAGGCAAGCTTTTGCAGCGAAATGCACAGCTCTGATTGGCTGCCAACACTTCAAACCAGGAAGTTTTGGCAGCCATCTTGGGACTCAGCTTCACCCAAGTCCCAGTAAAAAAAGTGAAAAAAAGAGAAAAGTGGCCAGGGTAGGGACACCCTGATCTCTTAGCTCTGGTGGGGGGGTGTCCCAGAGGATGACTTTGTCTGGTATATGTGGAGGGGCCTCACGGCCCCTAGTGCAGCAGGGACCACCACTTCCCTGTGGCAAATTGGTTTAAGTGCGTGGATGAAGCCGACGGCCTTCTCCACAGCCCGGGCACCGCCTCCTCCCCGGGGCTTTAATAATAATAATAAAAGCAGAGGGGCCCATGGCCCCTCTGCGCCATGGGGACCACAACCTTCCCGGGGCAAATTGGGTTAAGTACTTAGAGGAAGCCCGTCAGTCTCCCCCATAGCCCGGGGATCACCACCTCCCGGGGTAATGTGTAAATCTGTGCAGGGGGATGCACAGCCCTGCCCTCAGCCCCAGGATCACCAACTCCATAGGGCAAACAATAAAAATGTGGAAATGGGGTCTGTTTCAGAACCTCAAGCCCCAGGGATCACCACCTTCCCTGGGCTATGTGCACATTGGAGGGGGGCCAGGTGGCCCCCTTGAGCCTCTGATGGCCTGAGGACCGCCACCCCCCAGGGCCATCTACTGCTATGTCCTGGTGTGCGCACCGTGGGACACAGCTGTTTGCTGGGGTTTGGCTGCAGCTCTGAAGCTGCAACCAAGCCACAGCAAACAGTCTGCTGTTTGACAGCAGGACCTGCTTGACAGGTCCTGGTGTCAAACAGTGGATCTTTCATCTCTGTCCCCTGCATGCGTGCAGGGAACAGAGATGAAAGACTTGCTTCAGCTAGCAGAGAGCTGCTGTTAAAGCACCTCCTTGCTATGGCACTGTGGGGGAAGCCTTAAGGCTTCCCCGTGTTCCCAGGTAGCCCAGAAAGCGCTAAAAAAAAGAAAAGCAATAGCTCAGTTTGAAGGTCGCAGACCTTCACACTGAATATTTAGGGTTCGAGTCCAGCTGGACTTGTTTCCCTCTTTTTTATGATAAAATATTTTTTTTATTTTAAAATGTACACAAATATCTCATTCTAAGAATATCAGACATCAAAGCCTAAAACCTAAAAAACTCTCTATCTTGCTACCTCTCACTTCTTTCTCTCTCTCTGTCTCTTTTCCAATCAATTTCTTCCACTCACAGACCCAGACACTCACGCACCCACTCACAGACACACTCATGCATCCACTCACAGACCCACTTAGACCCTCATGCACTCACTCACAGCCCTGGTCGGACCCTCATGCACCCACTCAGCCAGTTACACACCCACTCAGACTGTCACAGACCTACCGAGATGCTCATGCACCCACTCACAGACCCTCGCACATACTGAAGCACCCTCTAAAACTCTGATGTGGGCACGCTCACTCCCAGATAGACACTCTGACAGCCACTCTCACCCCTAGATATAGCCTCACACCTATTCTCACACTCAGAAAGGCTACAGTCAACTTCTGCTATGCACACCCAAAGGGCCGTGGAAAGCATGGGGTTGGAGGGTAGGGCGGTTGGCCGCAGGGACTGTCTGCAGACCAGCCCTTGTGGTGAACACCCTACTGCGAATGGGCGAAGATCGTGACCAGTTCAAGGTTGTGTGCTTATAGGGAGTTGGCCTCAGGGCCTGGCCAATTACTCCACATATTATATCATTGATGCCATATTCTATGCCATCATTCATATTCTCACTGCAACATTTGCAATAATGAGACAGGTGTGCATGACAAGGGTGCAAGTTATAACTACCTTAGAGCGCGAGTTAAAGTTACTTGAAAGAACTATAACTACTGAATTTCTATGGTTTTGTGTGAGTAAATTCAGATCCTAACTATAACGTTTCTGAAACCTTTGTTTTTTCAGTGGAAAAAAAATATATATATATATACATATACATATGTATATATATATATATATATATACACACACACACACACACACACACACACAGTTAACCAGGGAATCCAGTTGTGTGCAGAGTAATGCTTCTTCTCCACACAAGCTCTGCTGAAGCAGCTGGGTTTGGTAGTTGTCCTTGAAGGGCTTATTATAGTGAATGCCTTTACATCTATCTGACACAGGTAGCTGTCATGTGGACTTAAGCTCTACATCACTGAAGAGGCCCTGTGACGCTGAAACATGCATGGGGTGATTTGTGTTCTTTTTCAGAGAGTGCCTGTCCCAGTGTTTTGTTTTAGACTAAGCTATATGGGGCAAAACACAGACTTCGGTCCATGGTGCTGGTCTGTAAGAACTGTCACAGATGAGCGCTAAAAAGGTGGAACGGATTTAACCCAGAGAAGCCGCCAGTGATGGAGTATGTTTCAAGCTGTTTCTTTTACAAGGCCTCATTGACCTTGACAAGACACTTGCAGTTAACCAATTTGAACCCTCGCAGGTCAGCTCAGCATTTCACACTTTGCAGGCCAGTACAATACCCTTGTGTTGGAGTAGTACTGCTTGTTCAAGCTCCAGTTGACAACTGTGTGTTTTGTTTTGTACTTACAGACATTGGGCCTGATTACGAGTGTGGCGGTCTATAGACCGCACACTCGTGGCGCCGGTCTGGACTGCCGCCAATGCGGCAGTCTAACCTCCACATTACAACCGTGCCGGTTGAACCGCCAGCTCCGCCAGGGTCACAGATCCTGGTGGTCTGGAGGATGGTGGCAGTCCTAATCCGCCAGGGCAGCGCTGCAAATACTTGGCATGGGCAGTGCAGGAGCCCCCCTGGCCAGCACCCTTGCAATGTTCAATGTCTGCTTTGGGCTACAGCATTGTTGTCTGCTCGATTACGAGCCATAGATAATGCTGTAGCCTGTTTCACGCTAGGCCAGCAGTCCAAAAACTCAGGTTGCTGCTCGCCAGCCTAGCAGGAAACTCTGAGGTGGTCATTATGACCCTGGCGGAAGGCGGAGAAGCGGCGGTAAGACCACCAAGAGGCTGGCGGTCTTTTTTTTCGTATTATGACCATGCCGGTTACCACCATGGTCATCCGCAGCTTCTCCGTTCCGCCCGCCAGGGCGGAGACGACCGCCGGGCTGGAGACCTGGGTCTCCAGCCCGGCGGCCGTCACTATACCGCCGGCGGTATTTTGACCCGGCTTACCACCGTGGATTTCCTGCGGTTGGAACCGCAATGAAATCCATGGCGGTAAGCACTATCAGTGCCAGGGAATTCCTTCCCTGGCACGGATAGGGGTCTTCCCCACCCCCACCCCGACTACCTCTCCTACACCCCCCACCACCCCTGCCACCCCCCAAAGGTGGCAGGGCCCCCCTCCCCACCCGAACCCCCAACATCACAGAAACTCACACACACACGACACGCATGCAGGCACCACCAATACTCACACACACACACACACTGACATACATGCCTACATCCACACACACAGTCAGACATGCACACCCACATACAAACATACACGCACAAATCCATACAGACATACCCACAGACATACACGCACTCATTCCCAAAACACGCCCCCTCTACATACACAGACACACACCCCCATGCACCCACACAACACACAACACCCCCCCCCACCCCCCTCCCCTAACGGACGACTGACTTACATGTTCCGTCGATCCTCCGGGAGGGGACGGGAGCCATGGGGGCAGCTCCGCCGACACCACACCGTCAACAGAACACCGCCACGGCGAATCACAGGACGTAATTCGCTGGGCGGTGTTCTGTTGCCGTGGCGGTGGAGGTGGAGCAACCTCCACTTCCCCGCCTCCCACCAATATGGCTGTTGGCGGCTCTCCGTCCGTAAAAGGACGGAGAGCTGCCAACGGTCATAATAGGCAGAGCGGCAAACCGCCACCACTGGCGGTCTTCCGCACGGCGGTCCCTCAGCGGTCTTGTAAAAAGACCGCCGAGGTTGTAATGACCACCTGAATAACCCCGTCTGGGAGGTTGCCACATAGGCAGCGGCCACACTGTCGGGAGTTTGGCGGACAGGCCTTCCCGTCCGGCAAGCTCATAATAGGGCCAATTGTAGTAATAGATGGAGTGGTAAAATATGCTTATGTTTAAGATGCAGGTAGCCTAGGAGCTTTTGATGCCAAACCTTGGGACCCCAGGTTTGAACTGTAGTCTCTGCGCTAGACTCAGGATTGTGTGATTAGGGGCAGATCACTAAACCTCCTCGAGCCTCAGTGTGTTTTAAAATGTATTCATGTAAGCCCCACTTTATATACACGATCTATCATAGTCTCCTCGTATGATGTACAGCGATCAGATGTGTCACAGCTAGGTTCCACTCTGAAATTGACATCAGAGAAATATTGTTTTCTTTCTCACAGATTGAATTTTAAAAAGATTGCACTGGGAAAAAAATCGAATAGTCACTAGGCCTATTCAGTATGTTATTATGTCCCTGAAGAAATTCAACCCCTTGGGTCCTGAGTTTGATTAAACATTATCATATTTAAAGTATAAATATAACATGCAGTGGAATAAACACATATGGAAGAAGTCTAAACAGGCTATTTATTACCAAGACTGAAATAAGATTTTTTTGAAAGAATTTTATACTGTGGACCTGCTTACTGTTTGCTATATAATGTATGGATGTGTTTATTGCGCAAAATGCAACGGTATTAAACATATGGAAAACAGTTCAGTTCCGCGTGAAACACGGATTTCGTCATCCTAGTGACCTGGTGAAACCACTCTGCAGAGCTTTACCAAAGGTCTTCTAGGATTTTGTGACATGAAGGATCAAAGTATGTGGCAAGCATATCCAAATTATGCAGCAAAAAAAAAAAAAACATTATGCAACACTTTCACTGACAGTATTTTCATAGATTTGAGCTGGAAACATATTTTGTGAAATCTTCAAATTAGGTGGCAAAGTATATGGCAAATGAAGTAAATCAATAAATACATGGTAAATGCAGTATCGCAGGAATTACATAAATCCAACGGGCCCGTACCAGTGTCAGTTGTTTTATCATCAATTTATTATAAAACTTAAGCATTCAAATTATAATTATTGCCCATTTTTAGTTGCACTTGGAAAACAATAGCTTTCTCAAGGCAACTAACTACCTCAAAATAAAAATACAGTGCAAAAAAATAAATACATAACCAGTAACGTGAGATGTGGTCCTTTGTGACCATCTCCGATTTCTGATGACAATTAACCATGCCGCCTTGTGGCTTAAGATGTCATCCGAATTTCTCAGTGTAACTATTGTACCATATAACACGGTTACCGATTATGCATCCTTACTCTCTTTCTCTTCAGTAAATGAATATATTTTCACGAAAAGACATCATTTGCAATTCAGTTGTGTTTTTGAATTAAAGCTGAAAAAGGCAATGAAATTGCCTAGTTATATAGTTTACACTGTAATTTATAGCTCGTCCTTAATCAATAAATAAATCAATCAATATTTGTAAAGCATGGCTACTCACCAGTGACGGTCTCAAGGCACTGTGGGGAGAGGAGGGGCCTCATCTGAAGAGCCACATCTTGAGGTTCTTCCTGAAGATGGTGAGCAACGGGCATTGTCTGAGGTGCAAGGGGAGGTTGTTCCAGCTCTTTGCTGCAGTGTAGGTGAAAGATCGTCCTCCGACGGTGGTTTGGAGGATGCGAGTGATGGTGGCCAAGGCCATCTGGGTGCAGCGGAGGGATCTGGCAGGGGTGTGGAAGGAACGCAGTGGTTCTGGTAGGCTGGTCCTGCGTTCTGTATGGCCTTGTACGTGTGGGTGAGAAGCTTGAAGATTATTCACTTCTCGACCTGTAGCCAGTGAAAGGGTTCTCAGGTGTTGGGAGATGTGTTCTCTATGAGGGAGGTCCAGAATGGGTCTGGCGGCGGCGTTCTGGGTGAATTGACGTTTTTTGATGTTCCTAGTTGAGGTGCTGGCACCAACCATAAGTCTCTCACAAAATGCAGTGCTTATTACATCACATTATTTGATACTAATAAAAAACAATGTACGTTCAAACCAGTAACACTACTTTCATAATTGTTTCTTTCCTAGTGTTAAGGGGTTAGTGGTATGTAATCTCTTCTGTAAGACTATTAATGAGATTTGTAAATGACACCTAAGGGGGGACGTCATACGCAATACGTTTAAGTTCTTCAGTTATGATTAACATGGCTGTTATGAGAGAATTGTAGCCTTAATCATAACTTGCAAATTTCAGTGTTTTTTACGTTCTGTATTCTCTGTGGGCTTAAAACCACCCCCTGCCTTTGATTTTCTTGTTTCAGTGTCCTTTAACAATCATTAATTGCTACTGGTCAGTTCTGCCTCTTTGTCCCTCCTTTTCTTTTTTGTTCATCCCACGGACCAGGAACTAAGTAGAGTATACTTATGCTGTGATTTCTCTGGTTTCAGGGACTGCTTTATTATTTCTTTTCTGCTAGAGTTTACACTGTGGAAGCCTCAGCCCTCTAGTTACTTGGATATTATTGCAGCATTTGGCCCTCCTACCTCCTCCCTAAATCCGGAAAAGACTAGCTGTTGTGCTCAAATGGGAGCTGCTGGGTCAGCGCAGACACGCTATCTTGTTTCTGTTTTCCATTGGGCAGGACCTTGGATACCCATAGCCACACTTCTTCGCTTTGGGGTCTATTGACCTCCTAACACGAGCGCTCATGTTTCAGATGCTCGGAGCTCCAACGGCTGTATATATCTTGTTTTGAACCTCAAGTCTCTGCTCTTTCTCTCTCTCTCTCACTCTCTCTCTCAATACCATCCCTTTTAATGTGTTGCAGTTTACACAAGGACCCTTACACTGGACATAGTTTATCAAACACTGGACCGCATGTGACTAAAAGATACATCAGTCTTATAGTATGGAATGGTGTTTAATTTCACCTCATATGACCACCCCAACTTACCTTCAAAAAACGCACACATTGTCTTGTTTCTGAAATGTTTCTTCAAACTTAATCAGAACAACTACATCTACGATAGATGAAGTAAGAACAGAAATATTAAAATAGAAATCAGACACAGTTGACAGGTTTAAAAAAGTGGGTACATGACATGTGGCTATTGGTTGAGCCTTCCTCGAATTACAAATTAACTACTTAAAAAAAAAAAAAAAAAAAAGTGCACTCTTGTGATGCGTGGGAGAACCTTTTTAAAATATGAAATCCCTTCTAGTCTTTAAAGTGGATTGTTACCCAACATTCACATAAGTGAAGGCTATACCATAAAAGCATTGACCTGTTCACGTGTGATACCGTCAAGCTGACGTTTGTATAGGACTGCCATTTGCCAATCATCAGCCTGCCGGCCCAGTGCGCACACTCCTCAGCCTATCACAAGAGTCACGCTGTGTAGTACCCTTTCCTTCCAAAGTGGCATCCACATCTGGTTCCACAGCCTCTCCAATGGCAGTTCCAGTAGTACTTGCACCCAGAGTACCGAAGGGGCCAGGGAGGTGGGGGAGGAGGTGTGTGCGTGTGAGTGTCTCTCTCTGTCTCTCCCTCTTGCCCCCCTCTCCCTCTCCATTTCTTCCGATACCCCATTTTATATATACAAGCTTCACAATTGGGTTACCAAAAAAAAAATGACATTAAAATGTCAAATGTAAACAGGGTCTCAGACTGCATCACTACCATAGATTACTGTAAAGCACCAGTTTCCAAACTGTGGGTCGCGAAAGTCAGAGCAATACTGGGAGATGCTTTGAAATTCTGTTACTTTTCTTGTCTCATTTGCTTTTCTTTCAGAAACAGAGGTCAAGTCACACAATGTCTTATGACAAATTGTTGCTTCTTTTTTAACTTGGGGATTAGTGTTTACAAAAGTCCTCTCACTTTGCAGTTAGAGAAACTAAAGTAAATTAAGTGACAGTCTATTCATGCATCACATCATCATCCAATGACAACTCTCCATCCCTACATCCATCTGCTCTCTCTCTCTCCCAATCCATCCATCCACTAAGAACCATCCACCCATTGGATGCATTCATCCATCACCTCTCTCCTTCTGTCATCAATCCAATGTCCACCTCCTTTCCCATCCATCCATCACCTCTGTCATTCTCTCATCCATCAACGTCCACATCCTCTCCATCCATCAATCCATTCATCATCCCATCCCCTCATCTCTACTCTCATCCAACATCCATTCGTTCATCCATCCATCGTTGACCTTCTCTCATCCATCATACTGTTCTTTTCTCCTCACCAAAAACATGATGTGGACACAGCATGTGTTAGATAAATGGTTCCTGAAATGCATCAAACTAAAGAATTTCTGACTCTATTGAGCTGGGAGTTTCACGCCACACAATTACACAACAAACAATTCCAATCCAACACATCTTTCTCTTGCACTTCCAACAACCCTGACAACTCTTCCTCCACACACACACTGTCCCTCTCATCTCTCCCTCACACTGCCACTACCCCCTCTCATTTTGCAATCCCAGTGCCCACTCTTGTCCCTTCCTCACACTCCCTATCTCCTCTCTACACAGCATACTGACACATACCAAGCACAGTTTCTTTCCTGTCCCTTTCAAGATTTCCGTCCCTCAAACCCACACTCTACTCCTTTTCTTAGAGTGTCTTCTGCATATACAAGTACTCCCCCTTTACGCTTGCAATACCCTTCTTTCTCACACACTTTTTCTTCTCCTCTGTCTCTAGTTCATTCACACCACTTCCTGTACAAATTACCTATCCCTCTCTATCTTTCTTTCTGTCTATTCTGTGCAGTTCTCACCCTTATCTATTCACCATGCCTCATAATTATTATACTATACAAATACACTTTACACCACAAAATTCCACAACTAATAATTCCACTATAACCCACATAATTCCACTCCATGCCCCATACATCCACTACACTCCACTCCTAACCAAAAACATAAGTAAAAGACATTGGCCCTCATTACGAGGCATGGCGGTCCTACCTCAGCAGAGCCGGCAGTAAGGACCGCCACATTAAGAGTTGTGAGGCTTGGCAGACGTCAAGCCTCCACAACCCCGACTGGCCCGCCGGTGCAGTCGCGGTCTGGATTACGAGGCTGCAAACTGCCAGGCTTTCAGTGGCATTCACCCTGCCACGAAAACCATGGCAGTCACGCACCCGGTGACAGGAATCTTCACTCCTGTCACCGGCACACACATGTCCCCACGCATACACACATCCCTCCACCTGCCACACACTCACAAACACCCCCCACCTTTTCACGCATGCAAGCATACACATCCATTCAGCATACGCATACATGCACTCAGACTCGCGCACATACACCCACACACACATTCACTCGCATACACACGCATTCACCACCACCAACTCTCACACAGGCACCCTCCCCCCTTTCAAATGCCCACTTAACTTCTCCATCGAGGAGGACGTCCTGGGAGGGGATGGGTCTGTGCAGTCTTGTATCGCCAGCACCCCTACGGCTTGTAATACGGCGGGCGGAGTCCTGCTGCCGTGGCTGTGCTGGCGATGCAACCGCCTCTGTACTGCCAACCGCCAGCACTAGTGCTGGTGACATTCCACCACAAATATGGCAGACGGCTGCCAGCACTTGTAGTATGGTGGTCTGCAGACAGCCAGCATAGGCGATCTAGTGGCGGGTTTGGCTTTGTCAGTCAGGGAAATTGACTACCAAAGTAAAAATGAGGGCCATTGTCATTTACAGTACCAATAGCTCTAACTCCTGCGAATGTGAGACCTATTGCATTGCAAATGCCTTTTTGAATACTTGCCACCCCCACCAAGGCCATATATGGGGTATGCCTTCAATATTCCTCTGGCTGAGAGTTAGAAAGCTGACTACACACCAGGGAATACAAAATGGCACCAAAGCAAACCAAACGAGTGTGTGGTCAATGATGGCATCAAGCTTCACCCCATTTCAGAATTGGAAATAGTGTTTTACTGCCCCCGGCAGAAGACAGAAGATTTGCCTCATTTAGGGAGGCTGCCTCAGACTTGCCTCCTGGAGAGGGTGTGAAGTCCACCTGATACCAGGTATTTTGCCATTGGTGCAAAAGAAAGTGGTGTGGGTGTTGCACTATGGCATTGGCCACACTCCCACCCCAAGATGGACAAACCAGTCTTTTTGACCCTTCATGGGCAGACAGAAGTTTTTTTTTAAATGTCATTTTTATTACGTTTTTCTTTTTGTGTAAAGCAAACAATACACCTCTTACCAAGTCAGAGTGGCATAGTATCATTCAGTGATAAAAGCATTATATTCTCATTAGTTTACTACGGTAGTATACATGATACAAAGTTCTAAAATTAGAGAGGTAAAAAGAAAATCACAATTGACCCCTCCCCTTAGACACTCTGCGCCCGAACCCTTCCCAGCTTGTGCCCTCTCTTCAGTAAGCAAATTAACATATTCCATGATCTATCACCAAGTAGTAAATGAAAGCCCCAGTCATGGTGTACACCACACACTCTACCCTCGTCGAGAGCTATGAGTGTTCAAACAGGGGCCTAAGCAGGTACATCAGTTCCGTCAAGGGATTGTACGGGGTAGCTAGCGCTGGATTCTTTAGGCAGTCCACCTGCTGGTCCCATGCTTTGGCTTTGTTCATCGAACTACTCCCTTTTCTAACTTTCTGGAACAGTAAAATGCTTTCATAATCAACCCATCTAAGGAGATTCTCCCACCATCTGTTCCTGTGCTGGCTTTTTGGGACCTACAAGTGCATTGTGAACTCATGCTTTGCTAGCACCCTTGTAAGGTCCACAAACCTGGTGAAGTTCTTGCGGTTATGTGGGCATAGGAACCCCCACCAAGTAGGCATGCTGAGTGCATGGTATGGTCCTCTCTGTGATCTAATTTATACACTCCCTTCGAAAAATCTGTTAACTCTGGGCATGACCACATCATATGGAGCATCTCAGCCTCCCATTCCCCTCATCTAGGACAGACTGCTGTGGCTACTCGGAAAAGGCGAATGATCATATCCAGTGTGCAGTATGCTCTATTCAAAAAATAAAAATAGATCAATTTGAAGCAAGTGTTTCGTGAGACTGAATAAGTATTAACTAGTATCTTGTACCCGTTCATGTCTGACATTGATTGTGCTAAGTCTTCCTCCCATTTCACTCTTAAGTCTCCCAGGAGGTCTCATACGCTGTCGCAAGGCTTGGTACAGGCAAGTCACTGCTTTATTACTGCCTCCCATGGTACACAGGACCTGGCAACTCCTTTGGGACAGGGGCTCTGACAATCCAGAATGCCAATGTGCCCGAAAGGTCACCATCGCAGCTCGATGTAGGAGGAATTGACCCCCCGTGGCATTTCAAATGTGGTGGTACAATCAGCAAAGGGCAGAATTTCCTCATCCTTTTAGAGCTCCCCTACTCGAGTCACACCCTATTGGGACCACTCTTCAAGACCCCGCAGTGCTGTGTCCGGGGCCAAGCTGCATCAGATCTGCAGTGGGATGTGCAGCGAATAGGGTTTAGTAGTCCGAGTGCCCTGGAGAGAATGCCCACATCAATGGTGAATGACCTGTAAGGCCCTATTTCTTCCACGCAGTACTCATCTTGGGAGCAGCAGGCTCCACAGCAAAGCACGAAAACTCAGGATATTCCCAACAACACCGCCCTTCGGTCGCAGTCCAATAGCAAGCCACTGGTTAAACCACTGGAGTTGCGTTGCTAAACAATATACTTAAAAATATGGTGCTGCTACGCCTCCATCTGTTGTCAGGCGCTGCAGCTTGGCCAATGCCTGACCCTCATATTATTTCTGTTAACATTGAGTTCAGATCTTGAAAGATTCGGTGGGGCATAACAGGGGGGCAGGGTAGCAAAAAATACAACAGCCTGGGAAGTGCCACCATCTTTGCTACTGGAATCCTCCCCACTACTGGTAGTGGTGGAGTTTCCCCAAAATCCACTGAGGCATGGAACCCTCTAAGGGTCACCCCACTATTGCCCTCCAAGAGGTCAAGGGGTCATGATATATTTTATCTCCCAGATATTTCAGGCAGGAACCCTCCCATGTAAGCCCATGAAGATCCAGGGGCTGGGGCATGTCCAGACATAATGGGAAGAGGTGGGACTTTGCCAGTTATACTAAGGGCTAAGACTCTTCCGAAACATTCCAGCAGATCCACCCCCTTTTGGGAGGTCATCATCTACCTGCAGCAGAGACAATATCATATTGTCAACATAGAAGACAGAATAGTGTGGCTTGCCTTCTACTTCCAATAACCGAAATGCCATATCTCATCCTGCTTGCAAATGGCTCCACAGCAATAGAAAATCTTAAAAAGGAGAGCAGGCACCCCTGTCTAGTTCCTCTCCCTACTTCATAGGAATCCAAGATGCATTTCCTTGTCCGCTTTATCGTGATAAGCATGTGGCTTAGCCATGTATGTGCTGTGATCAAAGCAGTGGAGTTTTTTTTTCGTGAGCACAGTCAACTGCTCCTTAGCATCTAGAAGTTGGTGTTTTAATGCTGGGTTTCTCGACCTTGCTTCCTCTAGGGCTCGTAATGTTCTTTGCAGTCAATTTCATTCAGTAAAATGCGTCAGACTCATATTACCTCCACTGTATAGCACCCCCTGATAACTTCTTAAAATGCATCCCATTCCACTAGGGGAGATGTAGTAGTATAAGCATTGTCTGCAAAGTATTGACATATCACCTCCCCTATTGTACGTAAAAAAAAAAACACTTGATCTTTCAGGGATTCTACTCTCAACCGCCATTCAGGTATCTTAGGTCACTCTCTGAGCCAATCCATAGATTGCAGCACCAGGTTATGGTCTGATATTGTGCAACACAAATACTTCACGTTCTGGACTGCCCTATAAACACCAGAGGAGCACGGGAAAGTGTCTAGGTGCACATGTAAGTCATGAATATCAGAATAAAATGAGTAGCACCCGGTCTCAAGGGGAAGGCTATCCAGGTGTCCAGCAACCCCCAACAATGTTACCAAGTCGTGAAAGTCCACGCCAGGTGGTGGACGGGGAAATCCCTCAATGGCAGATGAGATCCTTACAATATTGGGTCTACAAAGCAGTTAAAGTCCCCCCCCCCCCCAGCAGGTTGTGTAGTGCATTGGGGCTATGATCCCAGCACTCAGGAATCCCCCCGGCCAGAATTGAGGGCATAGACTCCTACCAGTGTCAGGTCTCTGCCTGCTATGCACCCTGCTACTATCACATACCTCCCTTTGTGGTCATTCAATTCAGTTGGCAATTGAAATGGAACACCAGGGAAAATCCATATTAAACCCCTCTAGCGACAGTGGAACAGGAGGTTGCATGGAGATGACCCCGCTACCTCCTGCGTAATGCATCCTTCTCAGTAGCGCTGATGTGAGTCTCCTGTAATAAAGCTATCTGTGCCCACCTTCTCTTTAAATATATTTGCACCTTGTACTTTTGTGCCATACTATTAAGGCCCCTAACATTCCAGCTGAGGAAATTAAACGAAAGGTTGGACGCCGTGATGGGAAAATACAGACATACAACATTCTACTAGGGACTTGCATCGTTGGAGTAAGGGCTGTAAACCACTTTAGTGCATGGCCTTGTTGACAGGCAGAGGTATACCAACTGAAAAGCTCCAACTTCCTTAACAAGAAAAGCCAACTACCAAACTCCAGAACAAGAAGTAAACATCTCCCTATCCAAACAGCAAACCATGCATTCAACTTGCGCACAAGAATCGCTTGCACACTTCGAAGAAGGGGTGGTGCACCAGCTATATTGTTTCCCAGTGTCACATCACACCATCCAGGTATGTAATCAGAATAATCTAAGCCTAGTGATTAAGAAAAGATAAATCTAATAGGGGCAAAGTGTATGCATATCAGTTATCCAAACTGGAAACACAGTAATCACCCAGAAAATGTTAGATAATCTCATCTGAAGTGCCAGGAGTAATTGGCGGCAGTGAAAGGCTAGAGCCGCTGGTTGAGGTCGATGCCTGGTCAGAGTCAGAGTCCCCCAGAACATCATCTCCCAACTCTGAGGGGGGTGCAGCCTGCCCTACCTAAGGCTGCCACCACTTCCACTCCTTTCCGCTGTTCATGGGTGCACAGAGCAGTTCCAACCCTCTTCTTCTTCTTTTTCTTAGGTGGTCTCTGTGGTGACCTCTGACGGCCAGGCAGAGGGTCTCTCACCCATGTTAGAGGCTTGGTCAATCCAGTCACTCAGTAACGAAGGAGAGTTGTAGAGGTGTACCATATTCTCATGAGTTACTTATAATCATGCCATGGAAAAACACTGCATAAGATAGGCCCTTCTCTTGGAGGCGCTTCTTGGCATCGAGAAACAATGCTGTCTGTTTTTGGACCTCTCTAGTAAAGTCCAGGAAGAGCATGACCTTATGATTTTCCACCATAGTGTCTACCGGTTGTCTGGCTTGTCCAAGGATGTGGTCACAATCCCTGTAATGTAGTAACATGGCCACAAATGGCCTGGGGGCCACCCCTGGGGTGGCCGCCACACTGGGACATGGTGGGCATGTTCCAAAGCAAAGAACTGTAATAGCCCCTCTGAGGCCACCGTGTCCCAGATCCACTACTCCAGGAAGTTGATTATATTGCTTGGTGAATCCTCAATACATTCAGCTAAGCCTATTATTTGCAGATTGTATCTCCTGGCCCCATTTTCAGGATCCTCAGCTCTTATCTCTAGTACTTTAACTTGGTGCTCCACTTGCATTAGTTTTTTTTCTCATGGACGCCATTTCAGGAGAGGGCTCTTCCTAGGTGCTTCAGCAGCCATGACCCTTGCGGCCAAGGGTTGATGGTCATCATGCAAGGGCCCAATGTCGGTAGCCACTATGTCAATCTTGAGCTCCAGGGCCTTCCAGGAGGCAGCAGTGGCCTGTAGGATAGTGTCTAGTATAACTCTCTGTAGTCCCCCAGCCAGGGGTTCTCCTCTTAAGTTGGTCTCCGCCATGGTGGATGGAGTGAGTTCCTGTGAAGGGCACCAATCAGATATGTATTTTATCCTCATGCACTTTGCCATTCTGGTTATTTAGCCCCTAATGAGGTAAAGTGAGGCAAGTGAGGTATAGTTCACAATTCGCAATTGTCCAGCAACAGCAGTGCCCCCTCCGTAAGGTGGCCCTATCAGTGAAGAGCCAGACACACTCCTGGGCCATGCCCAGGGTCCTCAATAATAGCTGTAGAGTCTCACCAGGTCTGCCCCGTCCACAAGGTGCCACGCACAGCCTCAAGCCAGCCAAAGAAGTATAATTTGAAAAAGGGGTCCTCCTGGTTGAGGAAGCTGGCAATGCTAGGCCAGGTGCCTGTGAACACAAAGCCCCCACAAACTTGTACTGCCAATATTGCCAGTTACCTTCAGCTTGCATTCATTCTCCTCTCGTGTCCTCCGGGCCTCTATGTGTCCAGTCATGACCTATGGTGACACTTAGTCTTGGGCACGCCCTGGTCGGTTTTGGGCTCTGTGAGATTTCTAGGTCCTGTAGCATCTTAGCCTGTTGCCAGTCTGTGATCACCCCTACTCAACAATATTCAGTCTATATCACTCCCAATGTCCTCAATGTGCCGCTGTCTTACCAAATAAGGGTGCACCCTCCTCCTCCAGGGCAGGGGCACTACTTAGGCAACAGGCTGGGGGATAAGTCACGGGGTTACCGGCCCCACCCTCAACTACCATTAATCTGAGTCATCTCAGCTGCCACTTTTTCCAGAGCAGTGAGAAGGTAGGCATGGGAGTAAAAAAAGGGGTGGGGGGTGCCTAGAGGCCTCACAACTCCTTGCTTGCTCTGTCCCTAGGGTGAGTCAGTTATTTGGAGAAGTAGAAAGGTCCCCACTGCAGGGGCACCAGTGTGGGATTTGGAGCATGACCCCAGCTTACCTTACAGAATCCGCAGGGACTGCAAGCTTTGCTTGGGTGCTGCCGAAGTCCCGGTCATGCCTCAGCACACAGACTCGCATCAGCCACTCTTGTTGGGTGTGCGTTGGTGCACAGGCCTCCCCTGGCAGGCTGCGATGATCCGGGGAGGACGGTGGCCCGCTCCTCAGGTTGCAAGGCTCACAGCGCCTGAGGTCGGAATCCAAACTCCACTCTGCCACTAGACTCCCAGTCTCCCACCTCTCTTCGGTATCAGGCTCAGACCGCTCGCTTGCTCAACTCTGCTCAGCAGTGGGCATGGCACCACCGCAGGTAGCGGGTGATGTCCATTGTGGCATCTCCCTGCTGCTGGCCAGTCGCCATAGTCCCCCTACAGCTGCCAGGCACTGCCGCAGTAAGGTCGGTATGGTTAGATCAGAGCACCAGGCGCAATGCTGCCATTTTGCATAGGAGGCCCACAGATTCTTTCCTTGTCTCTGTTCAGTCTCCGTGCCCCTGCTCCACAAATGTGGCCAAATAATGTGCAGCCACTCGTGCCCCCTTCGTATGTGGGAGAATTTCAGGCAAACATGGGCTACGGCAGGCTGGGATGGCCCTGGATGGTGGAGTTCATCCTGGAACGGCACAGCTCTCGACCTACTCCATTGGCGCCTACCACGCCCCGGGCACACAGTAGAATTGCCCCCAGTTTGCCTGTTGAGAGGCATAAAGTCTATGGTATGGTAGGAATATTTGTTTAATAAAATAATGTTGTGGGTCAGGCCCATTCTAACACCAGGCCCTACCCTCACCCTTAAAATGTCAACAGTCTTTATGCTTCCCAGATGACTAAGTATTTCCATCTTAATAGAAACCATAGGACCTTTGATTCTTTTGAGTGTTTTTACATATGAGCCAAGAGAGTTTGGCTAACTCCCACTATTGTCCAAATAGTTGTACTGTTTGGGCTTGGGTAGGCAGCTACGTAGGAAAATCTACCAGACACAGATAGTTCTATACTAGATACCCGTGGGAGTCCAGAGTGGCATGCTATGCATGGATCCTATAACATTTCTTATCCACAATGCCCTGCAAACCTCAAATTTCGGTAACACATTTTCCTCACATTTCAGTGACAGAATATTCTGGAATCTGCAGGGAGACACAAAATTCCTACCACCCTGAGTTCCTACAGGTTTCCCAATAAGAACGGAACCCTACTTTGTGTGGGTGAGACACAAGATCACGGCACAAAAGGTCCTAAAGAGCTACATTGAGAGATAAGCAATAGGGGTAGCTGTGGGATTTGGGGCTGTGCTAAAGCACTACCCATGCAAATCTAACAAACCATAGATATTTTTTTTGCCCTTGGGGCTCACATTAACCTTGGTTTGATGTGTACCTGTCATGGGAGTAGGCCTGGCCACACAAGCAGTGCAGCATTTTTATCGGAACAAGAGGGGTAACAGTGAGTGGTAGAACGTTTGTGGATTCCTATGAATTCTGGAAGTTTCCACCACAGAAATGTAAGAACAATGCATGAGCCTGTAGTGTGGTTAGTTTTACATATTCATTGCGCTTTAGCTTCAGGCTTTAGGCCTTTGTGCACTTTGCCCTGAATATATTTTATTCATTTGCTGACAGCTTAGAGCCTCTGTGCACTTTGCTCTACATGCTTTTTATTAGGCTTCGTACTGTTATTTTTCAAATAGCCAGTTCTACGGTGTTGTTTTTTATTTATATCACACTGTTTTGCCTACTTCAGCACTGGAGTTCTCCATAACATATTTACTCTGTGCTTCAGTCAAGGATACAGTCTGGTACATTGCCGATAGACGTGGTAAGAGTTTAGACTTGGCATTCCTGCGTAGGGACATTTTGTGATCACGATGACATGTTAGTTATAAAATCACTTCCTTGTCCCAATACACGGGAGAGGGAGATTCCGACCAGGGAACCACAACTAGACGCTGACTGCCTCGTTGCAGATGCTGAACCAAGATCACAGGTCTTTGCTCAGGTATGAGGGCTGCTGTCTCCACAGTGATTCTAATAGGCAAGCTAGAAGCTTAACATGCTGTGCAGTCTCCCTCTGCTTAACAAGCAGAGGGAGAGTAGAAACTGTTTGACAATATGATAGCTTTGTTCTTATGTTTTACTCTCCTGGTAACTATTAGAATCCTACTGTGTTGTATCGTTCTGGTTATTGCGGCTCACGCCTTAATATCTAAAATACAGTTGTTTTATTAAAAAACATTATATAAAACTTATACTGTCTGTCATTTGTATATGAGATCATATTGGAAATAAGAGAGTTGGTTTGGATCTGAGTAACCACGACTTCCCTGAGAAGTTCCAAAGATGTCATGCGCTCGGCTGCCGAATCATTCCTTCCTCATGGGAGAAATGAGGCACTGCTAGTTAGCCGGAGCAAAAACCGGATTTAGGGTGACAGAGTTCTTTACACGTGGGTCAGTCTCAGTCCCCCACACCGTTATAGATCCTGCTACCTAGAAATCCAGTAGTCTCATTTAGAATAATGAGAGCCCACGCGACATTTTTTTTGCCCTTGGGGCTCACATTAACCTTGGTTTGATGTGTACCTGTCATGGGAGTAGGCCTGGCCACACAAGCAGTGCAGCATTTTTATCAGAACAAGAGGGGTAACAGTGAGTGGTAGAAAGTTTGTGGATTCCTATGAATTCTGGAAGTTTCCATCACAGAAATGTAAGAACAATGCATGATCCCAGGCAAAGTTTGAGGCTTGCCGGGCATCGTGGGTAAGAAAACCTCATGGGATCCACACAAGGCACACCACCCTGGAATACCCAGGTTGTCTACCTTTCAAAAACATCTGTAGTTTGGTAAGTTTGAAAGGGTGGCAGCCGAGCACAGCTTCAAATCCCACAAGCTACCCTTATTGCTGATCTCTGCAATAGCACTTTAATGCCTTTTGTGCTGTGGCTTCTTGGCCCACCCACACAAGTCGGGTACCATTCTTATTTTGAGACATGTGGGAACCCAGGGTGGTAGGAAATGAGAGGCTACCGCAGAATCCAAAATGTTCCATCACATAAATGTGAGGAAAATGTGTATTTAAATTTTAACCTCAGAAGAATGATATGTAATGAGATTGTTCTCTGAAGAAGGGTTCTGTTCCTGGAACACGTAGAGCGCTTATGAAGATTTATGACAATACAAGAAAATTTAAATATGAAAATCAATTCAATTAAATATATAAAATTCTCATATTTAAATGGAATTGAATTGATAAAAGATTGCTTGGATTCATTTAGATTGATTTTCTACAAGAACACCCCTGCACCAAGAGACAAATATGAGTTCTGAAAGCACCTAGGAATTAATAGTTCTCATCCAAATTATGTTAGGAACATTGCTACCACACTTCCTCTCTTAAGAGAATTTACCAAGCTGAAGAAGCTGTTCATCTGGTTGCCAGAATGTGATGCAGTATTCAGACAGATTAGGGTAGATCACCTGCCCTGCTTTAACCCTCTGAGTTGCACCAAATTAACAATGACAGTCCAGTCAGCCATGGAGCAATTCTGGCTCAACACAAGGGGCAAAGAAAGTCTGAGTCACATGGGCCCTGATTTATACTTTTTGACGCAAAACTGCGCTAATGCAGTTTTGCGTAAAAAAGTAGACCGCCGGCTAGCTCCATTCCAAGAAGCCCGCCGGGCGTCATATTAATAGAATGATGGTAGCCGCAGGTAAGGCCCAGCTAGATGCTTGAAAAAGGACCCTAGCTGGGTGGGGGAGGCATAGGGGGAACAGGAGGTTGTGCGCCAAAGGATGATGCTAGTCTGGTTAGAGGCATAAAAATGCTCTTGTTGCTCTGTGTGCCTTGCAGCCTGGCTCCAATATACATCAGGGCTAGGTGACCGCTACACTTTGTGCATTCCCTTTAGACAAACATAACAGTTGATGGACAGAATGCTGAAAAATGCAAACATTCACCCCAAGTCACAAAGATCTGGGTTTAATCCATTCCTGTGTCGCTGGCTGTCTAGCGGGAATATCACAAAATAAAATGATGGAGACAGTGCTGAAACAAAACACTCATCCCCCAGTCACAGATCTGGGTTTAATCTATCTTTATTTTGCTTGCCACGTCACCCCAGTTTGGGTCCAGCTATATGCAAATCAGTCTTGACCCTGCTCACTATGGAAGCAATCCAGCCCGACCTTCCAAGCCAGGTCCGCCCTGTACAGGAAACCAGCCTCCTGGAACCGGTTTCAGGGTATCACCCTGGCTAGATTGAATCCAGTGGCATAGTGAGCCTGGGACCCACATCTGGGCATACCCGGCGCACTTAGGACGACAAAAGCACAGTTGTTGGACGGAATGATGAACATTGAAAACATTCACCCCCAGTCACAAAGATCTGGGTTTAATCCATCGTTTTTTTGCCCACCACGACCTGGCTTAGCAGTTCGGGCTGGACAGCTTCCATCAACTGATTTGCATATAGCTGGGTCCTAACTGGAGTGATGTGGCAAACAAAATAACAATGGATTAAACCCAGATGTGTGACTGGGGATGGGTGTTTGAAAAGTTTCAACACTCTGTCCATCATTTTGTTTTGTGATATTGCCTTGTACTCCCTAAGTGGTTACGGTATGCCCAGACGTGGGTCCCTTGCTTGCTGCACCACTGGATTCAGGCTAGCCTCGCAGATGAAGGGTGATACCCTGAAACAGGTCCCAGGATGCTTGAATCCTGTACAGGGCGGACCTGGCTTGGAAGGTCGGGCTGGAATGCTTCCATAGGGAACAGGGTCAAGACTGATTTGCATATAGCTGGACCCAAACTGGGGCGATGTGGCAATCAAAATAACGATGGATTAAACCCAGATCTGTGACTGGGGGATGATTGTTTTGATTCAGCACTGTGTCCATCATTTTATTTTGTGATATTCCCTCTAGACAGCCAGCGACACAGGAAGGGTGGGTGTGACAAAGGGCTCATTTGCATTCTGATGGGCCTGGGGTGAGAGAGTGGAGTGGCACTAACTCACTTCAATAGGGAAACGCCCGTCCCCCCACAAAGGGATGATTACCCCCTACTGATAGTCTAGAGCCAGGGCTAGGAAGAAAGGATCTCCGTGCACGTCAAGGAGCTCCTTTGAAGTCACTCCCACTCAAAAAGCACTTTTGGGTATAGGAATTGGGTCTCTGACTCTGCCAGATCAGAACTCTGCTTGAGTAGAGACTGCTGTGCTATAAGGATCGCCAGTTTGCCTGGATTGACCATTTCAAGGAACTGGTTCTCGGCTTTGTAGAGATACCCTGCTGATCTCTGCTGAGTACAAGGGCTGAACCCAGCCTACTGAACCCAGAGTGACTCAAATGGCTTGCTTGCTTGCACCCTGTTCTTCTACAGTGTCATGGACATCAAACTCTGCCTGCAACTTTCCTGGTGCTGCTGGACTCTGCCATCTGTGAGTCCTACTCTTGCCTGAAGTGCCCCCTCCAGACATGGACCGCAGAAGTGGATTCTGCAGCTGATTTCTGCAAAAACCAATGTGTTGTCTCCAGTGCGTGAGAAATTTCATTGCAACGCTTCTTTGACCTAGAGGCTGTTCGTCGACAGCAGAGTCACAGACTGTGCAGCCCGGTATGGAAGCTCTGTGTGTCTTGACAATGATGACGCATCACTTTCACTTCAACTGAGTTCACTAGTGACACAGGACCCCAACTGTGCGAATTTAAATCAATGCATTGGGCACTCAATGTCAGCGCTTTGCCCCATCAAAAATACTAGCCTTCATTTACTTAAAAGTTGTGCAGCGTGACACTGCTCCAAAAATGGCAGCCCCTTGCTGCGTCACTTCAGAAACATAGGGATGCAGCATAATTAAAACATTACGGTGCACCCCTGTTTTTTCCCTAGCGCTACTGCTAAAATTATCTGCCTAGTGCCAACACAGGCACTCTTCCGCCATAGTGCAAGGGTGCATGTGTTGCAGGGAATTATTGTTTAGGTGCAGGAAGGTGTTCCTTCCTGCACATAAACAATCATTAATGGTGTTTTGTAGGAAAAGTAAAAACGAGGAAAAATAAAAGTATCCCTCCTCGTAGCACCATACGAACATGTCTGCCTGAACTTTGGATTTGCACCGGTCCCTCACAACCCCAAGTAACCTTTTGACCGCTAGTGATGTCTAAGCACTATTTCAATTTAATCTTTACAAAGTCACACCTCAATTTATACTATTTGGATTTTTGTCTTTTTGGACTTGTGTTAATTAAATAAATATTTTTTTCTTAACTTGTAGTCTTTTTGTGGTGTTTTCATTGTGTTTCTGTGTGTTGCACAAATACTATACACATTGCTTCTTAAGTTAAGCCTACCTGTTCTGCGTCAAGCTACCAAAAAGTGGGCACTGGTTAACTTAAAGTGTGTATCTGACTTACCCTGACTAGTATTATGGTCCCTACTTGGACAGGGTGCATACCTCTGCCAGCTAGAGACCCAGTTCCTAACAGTCAATCACCTGAAAAACGGAGTGCCTAATATTTCTGAATATTTCTTGGGATTAGTAGTATTTCTGGTATTCATATCATAAATTAATAAACAATAGCCATTAATGTTTAGTTAATTTACTGCAGTATCCCGTAGTACTGGTGGACCAGGATTTACAGTTTCCACTGGTTAGCCAGCTATTTATCCTCCACTTCAGTGGCTGCTCTACTGGGCATAATGGATGACATTTTTGCCAAGAGGGGCATTCCAATCAAGATGAAGCCCTCTTTTCAGGAGAAATGAGTGCCATAGAAATTTCTTAGCACACCATGATAGCGGATCACTCGATTGTGCCTCCGGAGTGATAACTATAAGACTGATGTCTGGGCTGTACTGAAGAAGAGAGCTAAAATTACACACACCTTAAGAAACAAAGCTTCTGTAAACTGCTTCAAGACTTTTGAAATACACCACATGAATCCACGACCAAGGTGAAATGATGTTTTGACAAATTTGTCAGATGCATCTGCTTCATGTTAAGGTCAAGCCTCCACGTGATCAAGAAGCAATCTCTGCCAATAACAGAAACGGAAACACCACAATAAAAATCTGTGGTGATTCACACAGCTTGTAAATTCAGAGGAGATAGTGCTAATGCACCAATGTCAGGATAAGAAATTAAATGCACGGTTTTCCTGTTATATAAGTGGAAGGGAGTACGATCTCTAACCATTCTCACAATAAGTCCAACCGAAGAAAAGTATCTCACTTTGAAAGATTCAGACCCAAAAGTCTGACTCCTCACATTTCGCTCTCTAATGTCATTAAGGAGGAACCTCACTTGTAACAGATCCAGGCCCCAGCAGTGAGGATGCTGAAGAAGAGACATCGGAGCTTCTATTATCAACCAGTAAGAACACAAACATACATTAAGGAAGTGATGTAGAAAGTAGACGAAGGGGATGTGTTGATTCAGCGACAAGCTCTGCTCATCATTTGGCCCAATGTAATTCTCTAAGGTGAAAAAAAAAATATGAATTTAACCTTTGCTGCTCTATTTATGTCACTCTCCAGAACACAGCTATGCCATGCAGAATAAAGATGCCCAGTAAATGCAGAGTGTACAAAAGAAACATTAGTAATTCATCAGAGGCCTATCGCATCAACAACATTCTTAATTCAAACTTTTGGCAAAGCCACTGAGTCTGGATTTAATGGGACACGCACAAACGGAGGCATGTATAGATAATATCTCCAGGAGAAAGCGTAGAAAGCTTTGCTAGTGTTTGTTAGTTGTGGTGCTGTCACCTATATTAGTATTGGCAGTGGCAGTATTGGTATTTGTTCTCGTTTTACATTGCGGCGGTGGTATTGGTTGTGGCATTGGTAGTTGTATAGGCAGTGGTCATATTTGTATTGGTAGTAATGTGGTAGTGGTATTGATGACAGTAGTGTGTGTGTTGGCATTGTTGCTAGTTAGTAGTGGTGTTGGGGTGGGAGTACTGCTGGTGTGCTATTATAATTGTGATGTTGGAGGTGTGTTGTATTAGTCGTTCTATTGGTGGTAACCGTGCTGGTGGCATGTTGAAGTTTGTGTGGTATTGGTGGATTTGTTGGTTGTGATACTGGTGGTGACAATGTGCTAGAGGCAGTGGTGTGATATTGGTGGCAGTATTGGTAGGGGTTTGGCATTGTTGGCTGATAGAGGAAAACATGGCTACAGCACTTCATTTACACTGTTTACCTTGAAAGTCTGCGTTGCAGCAAAGCTCATCTTAAATCGAATGTAGTAACAGGAGAGCTAAATACATCACAAAGAGTTTAAGTGTTTTAATAGAAAAATGCAGAAATTTAATTTGCTAAACGTTAGATGTAGCAGCCAGTCAGTCACATTTCACAAAGAAACAGAGGCTGGACTATGCTGAACGCTCTCTTCGTATCCTAAGGCTTCATTTTATTATAGCATGCATTTGTTGCTGTGTTAAAATCATAGTCAGATATGCAGTACTATAATTAAGCTTTCATTAGGACCCTATTATTATATGAAATAAAGGTGGGATATAAACCTGCAGTATATTCCTCTCCTCATTTCTATTTCATAGAAACAAAAGCAGTACTGTAATGAATGCTGGAAAGAGTGGAGCCTTCACGGAGTATAAACCGAGAAAAGGGCCTCTACCCTGGAACTGATCTGGAGGAATTAATGTGGTCTCTTGGATTTATCAAGAACAAGAAAAAGAACATTATTTTTTAGACTCTAAAAATCAGTGAACCACTGTGACAAACTATCCAAGAAAAAAAAAAAAAAAGACGGCAACAATGCCGCTACTATGGCAATTACCTGTCCTAGACAATATCATTTCATCATTTGAATGCAAAAGAAAAGGGCTATGTCAGCCTACTTCGTAGCACCTACCCTAATGCTTTCAAGACATGTATGTTGACTGAAAGCGATGGAGGCCAGCCCACAGCCATGCTGGACTCTATATCTAACAGTAAGTCTCCCAATGACTTCACCTTTAGGGCCATAGGGAACACAACTGCATTGATATAACAATCTAAAGCAGTGCTTTCAATGCGTTTTAGAACTGCAACCCACTTTTTTAGAACAACTAACGTTTGACCCCCACCTAGTTTTAAAGGACTTGTGGTGGGCGATTCATTAATAAAACTAAAGCATCATGTGGTCGCATATTCTCTGTCTCAGACAACACTTTTGTCATTGGAAGGCCCACTAAATTTGCACAGACATACAGTTTTATGATAAAACTATATTGCACACAAATGTTAATGGTGTGGAAATTGGGTTTCGGTGAATATTTATTATTTGTGCATCACCAAATTAAGTGTTAAAATCTTCGTTCCCAGCAAAGTTCAGAATTACAAAAAAGAGTTGCATTTTCGCATTCCTAACTGCTGAATGTGTGCAACTGCTATACATGTATTTACAATGTGTTGTGTTTTAGGAAAAACATTGTTTCCTACATCCTTTCCGTTCACACTGGTGTACATCAGCAAGCTTGTTACATGACTGACATTTATTTCTCTGACCACAAAGTGAAATGAGTTTTAAACACAGCAATTTTTCAGAACACATAACCTGAGTTTGACCTGTGTGTTTGAAGCGCAGCAAATTTGACTAGATAAATGCAGAATGTAAAGGTTCTTTCATTAATGCTTGGACTTTCGCAACCCACCAAAAATCGGCTCAGGACCACCCGCGTTTTGGAAAACATTGATCTCCTAGAGCCCTTGGTTTTAACCTGTTTCTGACAGCAATTTTAATCGTCCCTCTGCTTGGCTGCCCTCAGACACAGACGAATAAATATAATGAAGATGGTTGATTTGCTTGTTTAATACAATATCGGTTTCTGTTTGGAGGACTCATTCATTTTCAAGTTAATTTGTTTGATTCATCCAAAATTTCAGTTTATTTATTATCAGTCAGAAACGTACATTGTTCAAACCACGTTTCACCAAAGGATAATGCTTTGGTTAGCTAAACTGTGATCTCTCTACTACTGGCTGGGAGCCATATCATGACAGGGCAGCACTAAAGTCCTGGTATGGTTTTAGACACCACGTTTTGGGAGGGACAGCTGGAATCTAACTTTGAATAGCAGTCTCTGGTAGAACCAAGATAAGGTCTAGGGACACAGTTTCAGAAGGCATCTAATCCTGGTTGTCCAAACTGGGCACAGGTAAACAACTACTCACAACCTCGGACGTCCTCAAGCGTGATGGGCTGAATTGTGCCCTTTTGTTCTGCTGTTGCTGATTGGACATCAATGAGAGCTGTTGGACCTCATTCATTTTAGGAAATGGGACTTGGTGTTAGAAACACGGCTATAATGCCCATTTCAAAAGGTTACAAAATACTCTGCCATCACACATTTACAGAACGAGGTGGGAGGTTAAGTGGCTATAGTTTGGCATTACTGTTTTAAGTTTAAACCCATAACAGCTCATAAAAACCCACTGAAAGGGAAATAAGCTTTATTAGTGTAAACAAACATTGATGCACACTTGCATATCCACAAACTACACTGCCATTCAGTGAAAATAATGTTAAAGAGATTATGAAATTTGTAGTTTCCCCATGAAGGAGCCTACACAGTGTAACCGCTGTAGAATGCAGCAGCAAGAGAGGCAAGACGGAGATTAATCTGCTTATGTTGTTAAGTTGATAGGCATAACTAAAAATATTCTTTTCCTTTTTCATTCTTCTGGTTTTGTGTGCTTTGATTAACTGTGCAGGGTTGAGAATCATGTGTTCAGGTCTGTGTTACACACTGATTCGTACACTGCATAGAACTGAAACATCACAATTATATTTGATTTTTCAGAAGTATTTAATTCTGTCACTGTTTAGTGAAATGGTCTCTCCTAGAAAGGTTGGCCAGTACATTTTTCCACAATATACCTAAACCCTTGGACACATCATGCCCCTTTGGTCACAAATCAAACTTAATAGCCGAACAAGTGCCAAATACCCCAGGTACTAAACATTCACCTCAAGATTTATTGACGGGTACCTATGGAAAGTGTGTTGTTGCGGTATAGATAGGACAGAGGTGAAAGCATGACCCAAGACTTTATACGTATTAAAGCAGCATAGCAAAAAAAAATGTATAGCTCCAAGGTGCCTTATTGTAATTTGTGACATATTTGGCTAATCTTGGATTTTATCAACTCTATTTTATGGCTGAGGTTTTTGCGCCTATACTTACAATACAAAAACATCAAAATTTGAAGACACAGAAAACAATATAATGACAGCTAAAAAGGCAGGACTGACTTTAATCGCGATGCTTTATACGGGGCACTTGGCAGCTTTGAATCTCCACGCTACAACAGCAGCATAGCTTCTTGTAGATATAAAAATAAGTGGCAAGCAAACACATAATCAAATGTTTTAAAAAGTTCCACAATATATTATGCTGTTGTCAGGCTTTACCACCCCTACTATGCCATATTATTTAATGAGAAGTAAACGAATGACCCTGACCCTCCCCCAACTGTGTGCAGGACATTGTTTATTAAAATAAATTTGAATACAACACTATCTTACTCCACTAACAGTTCTGTAGCCCAGACTGACTTACGAGAGAGTGTGTGATGTGAGCAAGTTTGTGAATGTGAGAGTGCAGTAGATTAGACATCCATGACTTGCACTGTCTACCATAAATATTGTTTTATAACAATCACTTCCAAAAAGCAATATGTTTTGCAAACATTGGAAAG
This sequence comes from Pleurodeles waltl, assembly GCF_031143425.1. Lineage (NCBI taxonomy): Eukaryota > Metazoa > Chordata > Amphibia > Caudata > Salamandridae > Pleurodeles > Pleurodeles waltl. Next base: position 223,126,619 of record NC_090450.1, on the reverse strand, counting down.
CCCCAGTTGTTTTTATTTTGGGGGTTAGGCAGCTGAAAAAAACAGATTGTAAAAAGTTGGGAGAACACAGAGAAATCACCACTGAAACAGCAGTGTTTATTTTTTTATGGGGGCGTGGGGGCATCACCCCCCTATTTCTTTGTGATACTAAAAATATTTAATACTGTTGATTCCATATTTGTTTTCTGCCGTAGGGGGCATGACCTGGGCAAAGCTGTTCCATGGAGAGAGGGAGAGACAGCCTACGATCCGAGCCGGCTTGTTGATTGGCAGGTGCCAGGCTTCCTAGAGGTGAATTACGCATCTCAGTTTGGAGGGGTGCCTTGTTTCAACCAGCCTCACATGCGCCCTCAGTAGTCTCTGCAATATAGGAGCCCAGAGAATTGTTGTCACAGCCCCCAAGGCTCCAAATGAGCACTGGCAGCCTCTGACCCAGTCAAACCTCTCACTGCTGGAGTCGTGGGGGTGGGACCAGACCCGAAGGAGGTGAGATATACACCAGGCGGCATCACGTCACGATGAGTGTTCTTCGATGCGACGACGTGAGGCAGTATGGACGATGCGTCCATATTTTTATGCTCATACAACGTACTGTTTGCAAAGTTACACATCTGAATTTACGGAGCGTCGTTTTGGGCACAACATGACTGACATTGGCAGTGTAACTTAAAATACAGCTTGCCCCCAAGGGAGCGAGGGCTCCCATACGGCAGGACAGGAGGCTGAGCAGAGGAGCGGAGCATGTAGCTGGGGGCTGTCCCGCTGCTGGTGCTGTGAGTGCAGCTGGAGACCCCAGGGGCTGTGAAGCGAGCTCTGTGGGTGGGAGTAGAAGCTGTACCCACCATCAGCCGTGGGCCAGGAGATGCGTACATGTGGATAGGGTGACAAGACTTCCCGGATTTCTCTGGAAGTCCCGGTTTTTTGAGGACTGTCCCGGTGTCCAGACGCTTCTCTTAATTTTAAATAAATGTCCCAGTTTTTGGGACGAAGGTCAGATCATTGAATAAATGTCCCAGTTTTTGGGACAAAGGTCAGATCATGTAGGGAAGCATAAGTTAAAGACGCCTACAAAGTATGGAGGAATTAAAGTAATTTATGTTACTGTCAGGCATCACAGTCCCCTCTCTGCTCCCAGCAGAGAGACGAGTGGGGAGCAGAGAGAGGTTGGGGGGGAGGTGTTGAGGGTGCAGGGTGGGAGGTCAAGCCATAGCTAATGTTATATAGGTAGTCTTGTGAATGCGTGTATGTGCGTATATATATATATATATATAAACACACACACATCTATAGGCACACATTCAGAAAGCTACACAAAAAACGGGACAGGCCAGATATAAAAGTGAGTGTAAAGTCTTTAGTCCTTCTTTTATGTCTGACCTGTCCCGATTTTCCTTCCTCAAAATCTGGTCACCCTATATGTGGAGGCCTTGTATAACTGCAAGGATTCCCCCCCCGCCCCACAGACAGCTTCAATGTGCTTTTGTGTGGTAGAGTTGATTGATGTCAATACACATGGAGAGAGTATGAGGGAGAAAAAAGGGAGACATTAGGGGGAACCACTCCGTACTCAACTCCCTAAGTCACCAAAAAACACACTAAGGAGTACGGGGTTCTATTATATATTGAGGGATGGGTTACGGTGGTACCAGTTGTGCCCAAGGTTCCTCGCGGTCCTCTAGTGGAGGAAGGGGGGTCAGTGTGAGATAGGAGAGCAGTTAAAGGGGAAAACAAGGGGGGGGGGGGGGGGATTTCCTTTACGGACTAGGTGGTCTCACACACTATATAGTGTCCTGCTTCATCATTTGACCACCTAGCCCCACCCAGGTAGGACAGTGCCACCTGGGGAGACTCAACCTCACTGTTAAAAGAACAGGAGGGAGTGCGTAAATAAGTACTAGGTCTGGAAAGCTCGGGCTCCAGCTAATCTATGGGATAAAAACACCTAAACAGGCTTCTGTGTAAAATTACAATTTAATAATAGGGTCTGTTTGGTGTGGTTAAAAGCCACTGTGAGAACAAGGACTCACAGGGTCACCTATCTAAGGAGTTAAAGCCAACATGTTTCTGCCCCCAGTAATGAGCCTAGGAAGGTCTCTGGGCATTCATCAGGGCATTGGATCCGTAAGACTCACTTTATGAGTGGAGAAAAACTCTGCTAAATTGGTAACAGGTTCAAGAAGCAATTAAGTAAACAGCCTACATTACCAAGGAACTACCTTGAGGTGGCATGCAGGGTATAAAACAGACAGGCAATGAATACAAACGTGAAGCACTGCACAGCAAACCAAACACACACGTGACACAGAAAATTTGCACATGCACAAAAAGAGAGATACACTTATTTTACACAGTATTCATGCACAGAGTAGGCATAAACATATTGTAGGTACTAATACTGAGGGCAAGTAGAGAATCTTACCCAATCCCTAGAGGCTAATAGCCTCTGGTGTCCAGGAGGGGGAGTGTCCCCTTATTGTCAAACACTAAGGTTCAAATAAAGGGGAGAGAAAAGACAATAAAAGAAAAGTAAGGGGAAGTGCACATATACAAGGTGGGTGGGTGACCCAAAACATGGAAGCAACTGTGGGGAGAACTACACAGCGGCGGGGTCCAGCACGGGGACCTTCATAATCTGGTAAGGTTTAGAAGATATCAGCCTGAGGTGAGGAGAGCTTATTGGGTAACACCCAACATTACAAACGTCTTTCCCGAGATCCCACCCCGACATATAAGAGGAAATCTCCTTCCTGGTGACTAAAAGGTATGGAGAACGACTGGCTCACAGAACACGAAGCGGCTTTCCTGGTACAAGCCAACCGCAGGATTCCTTATTTCTACATTCTGCCTAAAGTGCAAAAAGAAAAAATCTCCCCCCGGCAGACCAATAGTGTCCGGCATTGGCTCAGTGTTGGAGCCTCTCTCTCAGTTTGTAGATTTCTTCCTACAGCCATTAGTGAAAAAAATTCCAACTTACCTCAAGGACACCACCGATGTCCTGCTATTACTCGATTCTGTGTCTTTTGATAAAACCAAAGATCTCTTGATCACATTCGACGTGGAAGCCTTGTACACGAATATCCCCCAAGAGGCCACACTGGAGGTGATCAATAATTTGCTCGAAGCCAATAGAGGAGATTCACGTACGCCTCCCGAATTTATATTGGAGCTTGCGCATTTAGCTCTTACGAGGAACTACTTTCAATTTGAAGAAAATCTCTTCTTACAAACACAAGGAACATCGATGAGCAGCACATTTGCCCCTAGCCTGGCATGCCTCTATGTCGACAACTTTGAGAGACAGGTGGCCCTTCTTGAAGACAACCCGTACCAACAGTAGATCAAACTCTGGAAGGGTTATATAGACGACATCCTATTGGTCTGGACGGGCTCTAAAGAAGAGGCACTTTTGTTTTCCTATTGACTCAATGGGGCCAATCCTTTCCTGAATTTCACCATGACCATAGGTGACAACCAGCTTCCATTCTTAGATCTACTCATCTTTGAAAATGATGGAGGATTGGCTACAGAGGTATACTACAAGCCAACGGACCGCAACAACTTGCTACAGTTTCAGAGCTTCTACCCGCGGGCCCTGAAGGAGAACCTCCCAGTGGGACAATTTCTATGACTACGACGGAACTGCTCCACGTTAATAGACTATCGCAAGCATGCGGACAAACTAGCTACTAAGCTACAAGCAAAGGATTATCCCACCCATCTGGTCAGTAGAGCCCGAAAAAGAGCACGCATTAATAATAGGGACCAGTTACTGCAACCTCGGGCAGTGAAACCAGACATGGAACAAATAGTATGTGTTACGACCTTCGGCCCACTATCCAACAGGATCCAGAAGATCATAAAAGAGGATTGGAAGATCCTCACGTCTGGTGGCTTACCTTTCCAGCAGCCACTACATGCCTCCAAGAGAGCCACAAACATACGGGATATGGTGGTCCATACAAGACCGAAAGAGAAATCCCACTCCAGACAGGCTACACTCTGGCACTTACCACCTCTAACAGGCCACCACCCCTGTGGTAATTGTAGTGTTCGTTGTCTAACTCAAAAATCCACAACGTTAGGCTTAGACTTAAAGACCCCATGGGTACAAAAATCCCTTACTAACTAACAGTAAGAACGTGATTTACTTGATCAAATGTCCGTGCCAACTCAAATACGTGGGTATGACCACTAGGAAGGTCAGCACCAGGATCTGCGAGCACAGGAGCACGATCCGGTGTAAACGCGACGCCACCAAGCTGACCAACCATTAGCCTCTAGGGATTGGGTAAGATTATCTACTTGCCCTCAGTAGTAGTACCTACAATATGTTTATGCAACTCTGTGCATGAATACTGCGTAAAATAATTGTATCTCTCTTTTTGTGCATGTGCAAATTTTCCGTGTCACGTGTGTGTTTGGTTTGCTGTGCAGTGCTTCACGTTTGTATTCATTGCCTGTCTGTTTTATACCCTGTAGGCCACCTTTCCAGACCTAGTACTTATTTACGCACTCTCTCCTGTTCTTTTAACAGTGAGGTTGAGTCTGCCCAGGTGGCAATGTCCTACCTGGGTGGGGCTAGGTGGTCAAATGATGAAGCATGACACTATATAGTGTGTGAGACCACCTAGTCCGTAAAGGAAATCCCCCCCTGGTTTTCCCCTTTAACTGCTCTCCTAGCTCACACTGACCCCCCTTCCTCCACTAGAGGACCACGAGGAAACCCTGTGCACAACTGGTACCACCAGAACCTATCCCTCGATATATAATAGAACCCCGTACTCCTTAGTGTGTTTTTTGGTGACTTAGGGAGTTGATCGATGCTGCATCTGCTTCAAGGCACTGGTCACTTATGTTGGAATGGTGCAGAGTACCATATATGTGAGAATGGGTGAGAAAGAGCATAGTAGGGACAGGGAGACATGGAACAGAGGAGGGGAGGGGGCAGCAGGGTGAAAGGTACAGAATTGAGCGGAGGGAAATAAATACACAGGATAGTGTGGAGACGAATTACAGGCACTACCAGAAAAACTGCATGAAAAAAGATAAGAAGGATGTGAAGGCATGCATTTTCAGAATTGGTTGTCACTGCTGTTAAGTCTTGAGCATCTTTCTACCATTTTCCCCTCCTATGTTCCTCTTTGAAAGTCTTGCGCTGATCTCTTATAGTGCCTAGAAGCTACGGCTTTTGCTGTTGCTATGCTGTTAAGATGTTGTACCTCTGTGCGCCATAAATACCCTAAGAAAAACAGAGAGAAATGAAAGGCTGTGGCTCTGTGCAAGACACATGGACTAAATGAATACTGGCCAATTTGTGTGGTATGGGGTGAACGGGGGTTAAAACCATCCCTCTTGTGACAGGGTAGCCACTCCTCGCCTTAAAACGTTACTATAACTTCCCCCTCCAACCCTTCCTCTGCTCAGTCATTCCCTCACCAGCTAATAACTAGATCTCTTCTTGCTTCCTTCCAATGCAGTGCCTTTTTCACCTCTCCTTCCTTCTGGCTCCCCTTCCTCTGCACAGCCGTCTGCTGTCTGCTGTTGGTAGCCCCCTCTAGTTCTGCGTACAGCGATCCCTTCTATGGGAGAAATTATCCTCCTGGGAGATACCAGAGAATCTGTTAAAAGCAATTCAGCAGCTATACACAGATACATGGATAAGAGTTAAGATATGGGATGGATCCTTCCTTTTGAGGGAAATTAAGACAAAACAAGGACTGAAACAGGGTTGCGTACTGGCACCATATCTCTTTAATCTCTTTCTATCAGACTTGACTGCAGAACTAAATAATTTAACTGCGCACTCTCCAAAACTCGGCGATATGACCATTTCAAACTTTCTAAATGCTGATGTAGAATCCGGAGTCAAACCAAAGTAGGGCTACGGCAGCTCATCGTAAAGGTATTTGAATAAGCTGAGCAGAATGGAATATAAATTAATCAGAAAAAAAACCAAAATAATGGTAATCAGTAAATAAACTTCTAAAGTCAAAAAATGGTCCATGCAAGAGAGTGGTTTGGAACAAGTAAATCAGTATAGATATCAGGCTGTACTCTTTGTTGAACAGGGCTCTTTTCTGCCCCAGAAACAGGAGCTATACAGGAAAGGAAATGTTTCACTGTGCGCCTTCTGCACTCTAAAAAAAATATCTGCTTACTGGCCCTAGCTACCGGCCCGTCAAGTCATTGCAGCTTAACTAATTCCAACTTTAGGGTACGGAAGTGAAGCCCTGTGTGGTCAAGATGCTATGATCCTAAATAAAATAACTGGAACATTTTTGGTCCTTATTCCAGCTACCGAGGCATACCTCCCAAGCTCAAGGTTGGAGATTGGCTATTTAAATCAATGTATAGACAGGAAAGCCAGTTACATCAAAGCCTGGAAATGTTTACAGCTAACAAAAGAAAATCAGCTCTGCCGAGCACTCTGGAAAGAGATTAGTTCAAACTCTAATGCCAAATCCCGACAGTACTTAAACCAGGAACTAAAAGACTTGGAAGCAATTATTGGATTCAAACTTTTCCTATCTTGCCTTCAAAAACATCTTAAACTGAACTGTGAGGAAAAGATCAGTAAATATGGACAAGAGCTAATTAGCCACCAGATCGCATTCCTGGATGGTAATAAACGAGTATTAACTCTTGAAATATCAGCCATATCTGGAGGCTGGGTGGACAAAATCAGACAACTACCTTTTCATCAAATATCGATTTGGCATTTTTCCCGGTGGTGCCCATCTAGTCTCGTGGGAACGCCCTGCAATAATTCCTCAGTGCAGGTTGTGTGGCCGTGGTCAAAAAAATATAATTCATTGGATCTGTATTTGTAACGACCTACGAAATGAACTCAAATGTCTATTGAAGGCAGCATTCAATCAAAGGGTCATACGGTCCTGCAGGCAAGCGGGGATTGCCTGCTTTAAACCTTCTGCCGTTGTTCTGAATGCTAGATTTACCAAATTTGTATGTTTAATATCAAACATTTTTTTAATACAAGTTCATAATTAGCATAAAAATAATAATTCTCCATACAGAATTTATGGAATTACTTTTATCTTTTATTCCATATAGTATTTTAGAGTTTAACCGACAAGGGTACTGTTAATTTGTATTTACCTCGGAATAGGAGGTATTTATTAGAAGAATTTCTTAAATGATATTATCCTTACGCACATTAAGAATTTATGGTAATCATCCCAGACTGTATATATTTTGTTTTAATTCGAATGATGTGATGTATTGGTTTTTATTAACTATGCATTAAAATAAAACTTGAATTTGAACCCTCCATTTCTGCTGCTTCACTCCCTTCTTCCAGGCACTTTTAGCTGCCTAGCGCCAATGCAGGCACCCTTGCGTCACGGGGCAACGCTGTAGGCTGGATTGGTTTTGTGCAGGAAAGGACATCTTACTTTACAAAAAATCCTGAGAGGCATTTTGCAGCACACACACAGAAAGTGGAAAAGACGAGGAGATATAAAGATATTTCTCCTCGATTTCCCTCACCTAGAAAAGTGTAGCATTTTGACGCATTCCCAGGTCTACCACAAATGGTAAATTTAGGAATATGCCAAAATCCATGCCTGGATGAGCGGGAACACACATGCTACACCCATGGAATTCCTCCATGCAGCAGAGTAACGCAGGCAGCAATTTAAGCAGCCTTGCATTACACTCGGTCTATCAATCGATGGAGGGCCACACAAGGGGTCCTTGCATGGCTTGATAAATCTCACTTAGGTTTTACATTGTCCTTGTGCACCCTTGCATGGCACAAGGGCAATTCAAAACCTTGACAAATCTGTACCCTTGCTTTTACCTGATGAAGAACAAATATCCTACAGCCCCTAGTCAAGGGTGTTAAAGACACACCTGTTAGATCTGTTGGATTATCTTCCATCTGCACTTAAACATTAGATGTATTTGATCAACATTTTAGAGAGAGGTAATGTTTTAAACTACAAGTATATTGCCATTTGGCACCAGTGCTACAGCATCAATATGTCAATCAATGGATGATGTAACAGTTACCCTAATAGTGAGACAAAAGGTGCAAAGGCTTCCTATTTTGATGTCTTACTAACTACATTTCTCTGCACCTCTCAGAAGTACTCCATCAAAGTTGGCAGACATTGAAACTCTGCAAGTTTCACAATGGGGTCAAGCACTGAAATGTATAAAGAATGCTGTATGCCAGACAATGTGAGAACTATCCTTCTTATAATATGTTCTTATAACGGATTGTTGTGGTGCAGCCTTGAAGTAGGGGGTGGTTAAGGTGTGAGGGAAGAGGACCAGCAAGATCAGGGAATGTGGAAGGGAGAGTTTGTACTTGTGAAAAACATTGTAGTTCAAGTTTGACAAATGCTACTCTACAAGGGTGGGAACCGTAACAGAATTTCAGGATAGGCATGAGTCAACTGTATAAGCAATGACTGAGTGGAATCTATGGTCAAGTGATATCTGGGGAAAACGGATACAGCTGTGATCTTTCGGGCCACTTTTGGTCCCTAAGGTCTTTAGCTTTCCAACCCTTTCACCTTTTGGGAGCTCAATACTACAGGTTCCCAGCCAAAACAGAATCACTGATTCGATTATTTATTGTCAATGTCTCGATACTAACAGCCCCCACCCTTTGGCAATCATCCAACACAGCATCACCACTTGTGATTCTCCTCCCAGTGGAGTGGGAAACATCAGCGGGCCTTGTTACTTCTCTACATATTACTGCAAAACAAATCCTATACTGATGACAAGACCATGTAAAAGTGATAGCTCTTGTCTCAATTAATTGATCTCATCACTAACTTTCCTTGGTCTTAGGAAAGAATTTAAATGTGTATCACGAAAACATCTGAGAAGCATAGGATGTGGTTCAGACAAACAGTACGGAACATGATCAGATTTGAAAAAAAAAAAAAAACAGCTTTAAAACCATACATTTCGAAAGACCAAGGCATTTGTTTATATAGTTTCCAAATGGATAAGACATAATACAGTTTTATTTACAGAATCAGTAAGGACTTTCAACAGTTAAATATCAAGACAAGTGTTTTGCTAAACAGCAGCACATCACTCGAATTCCACTGAACGTTTTATCCTGTAAAGAAGAAAAAAAAAGACACTTTGTTAAACATCAGATTTTTTTTTTATTTTGTTCTGCTAGCATCTGTTACACATTTTATCAAATTGCAAAGTACTGTGTGGCCAGACGCATATTTTAAAAAACAAAAAAAGCGTGCTGTCCACAGCGTGGGCACAAGGCTCGTCTGAATTGTGACGACAACTGCTATGACTAAGGGTGCAGCAGTTTCACACCATTGCCCCATATGTTGCTGCAAGCAGTTGAATGTCAGTGTATGAGGCGGCATGGGAACAATCCCGAAGGCAGATGCCACTGTCTCTGCCTTATGGAGGTTCTTTTGTGGTTGGTGTCAAGACACACATAATGCACCCTCTCAAAGTGCTCATTTTGGATAGACTAACTGTGCACCACTTTGTACGTGGCACACAGTAAACGATCCTCCCAGGAGATGCTGAGCCCCATTATCCGTATCATTAATTCACTACAAAAAAACAAAGGTTACAGGGACGATATACTTAGGTTCACGTTTTACCCACACAAAAACCATAGAAATTCAGCAGATATGCTTGGTTATATTAATGTTAAGAAACTATAACCTGCGGCCTAAAGTTAAACACAAGAGTTATAGCTTTTTCATATAAGTATAACTAACTGCTGATTTTCTATGGTTTTGTGTGGGTAAAACATGATCCTAACTCTGACAACCTTGTAACCTTTTTTTTTTTCAATGAATTCCTAGGTTTCTAGTGACAGCTTAAAGTGTTGTTATACCTTATTTACTCACAAAATAATTAACACTCCAGTATTGGGCTCTGGCATTTCCCCTTTTTAATTCTCGATGCCAGTTTAATTGGGTAGCCTTTATCTAGCTCACCTGTGAAGTAGTACAAATGCTCATAACTGAAAGATACATTTTAAAACATACTCTGAGGAGGAAGAGTCTTGCCTCAGGCAATCCTGTGACAAATACAATGAGTTGTGCATTGAGCACTCCCCTGGCAAATGAAATAGGAAGCGATGTGGGGTTGTCTTATGAACTCTGTGACAAAGACCATAGGAAATGGCATCATTGTTTAGCACAGAGATCTTCTCAAACAGATCTCTAAATCAGGAGGACCTGCGGCTAGGGAGATCGGGTTTTCATTGTGTACATTTTTACACGCATGAAGGGGAGCTCTAGTATCTTCAAGATTAATACAATCTGACTAGTGTCCAGAGCAGCTGGTAGGAACTGTTGTAAATCTGCTGCAAATCTGTCCATGTGAGACCAGATGCAGAGTCTGGTAGCAGAGGGCAAGTGTCTCCAAGAAGTAAGGGATCCATGGGAAGAGGGATTAGGCTGGTATGGCTGGTGCACATTGACCCTGGCAAAAACACCCAGTTATGCACCTGATGTGGTTCCAATGATGTGTGGAGGGGAGATGGTAGGTGGGCACGAATGCTCATAAAGTAATTAAATGGATATCCCAGTTAATCAATGCCCTTCCTCATATCTTTGCGCAGCCTCATTATGTTAACGGGATTATCGAGGCTCACAAAGGGAGGAAGGAGATTCATGCAGGAGGAAGAGGATGATTTTCTGCAGCGTTGTTTCATGAATCGTCCATTTTTAAATACTTACTTGGTGTACTTTCAGCCATGAGGGAACTGTTAAAATGTTTTGTAGAAATACATAACTCCTAAATACAGACAGTACTCACACCTCTCACTGCCTCCTCACCTATATCCATGTACAATTGGAGTCCTAGAGATTTCTTCACCCTCTAGATCATCTAGGTCGAAGTGGTCTACATCCAGATCTTCATCCAGATTTTCTTTGACTAAAGAAGTTAAAACACAGTGAAAGTTATTTTCTTTTTACCTTGTAGTAGTTAGATGTCAGAACACTGGAGGAGCCAATAAACGTAGTGTATCATGTCCTGTACGGCATAATTAATTTTTCCTGCACATCAGATGTCCAATAACTAAAGAACCATTGGTCACCACGAATCGTAACACACTACGTCTCTTTTTACAGGAAGTGTAAAGCTGCACATTGAGGCTCATCTAGGCAGGTCATGAACCACTGCTTTTCATGGCATTTGGACTTGGATTTAGCGACGTTAAAAGAATTATAGTAAGAGTAATTGTGTGCAAACCTTTAAAGCACAAGTAACTGGCATAATTAACTAGACTATTTTTTAAATGATGTTGTTTATACACCCTGGGGTTTCAAAGTGATGATGTCCATGACAGAGTGGAGCGTAGTTAAAATTCCCAATAACAACTAGAAGCAGAGATTCAACTGGCAAGGTTAAAGGGGAGGCTTTTTCATAGCAAGCAGTGCATTTCGTCAAGTGCAGTAGCAGGAAATGTGCCCTATTGCTTCCCGTTGTCTAAGGGGGGACCGGTACTAGTTTTACACTGCTACCATTTAGTTTTAAGAAAGGCAAACTGGTGCGTCACATCAATACTGGCTACTTGTGGTTACCCCTAACTTTATTAGATTACTATTCACTGGACATGATAAAAAAAAAAAAATCGACATAAACGAAATGACACTTTTCTAATGAAAGGTTGAGTTACTTGTATAAGCAGGAGTCAGTGAACATTTAGGTACAAAATATATATATTTTTTTTTTACAGGAAAACATGTTAAATGTTGGAAATGTATGCCCTACCAGAAGCACTATAGTTGTGATACATTCTGAAACTGCTGACATGATTATGCCTTTTCTTGAATGAGGAGATTGATTTTCGTGAAAGTTTTGCCGAGTGAAAGGCTGTGGAATTGTAGCAGAGGTGGCATTGCTTTGGAAAGTTTCTTGAAGAAGCATGAAACTTAGGGAATAAGGAAATGATTGGGCACCATATGAGTGAAGATTGATGGATTCAGTAAGAATTATGGATGAAGAAGGATACTGTAACTAGTGTGGATTTAAATGGGCTCTCCTATCTATCAGTCCTGATGAAGACCCGTATGCAGCAGATATTTGGCCCAAGAGCAAGAGGGGGTCGAAACGTCGACGATATTGCTTAAGCCTTGATTGGTTTGAGCTTTTGGAGAGAATTGGAAATTGGAGAATATAATTCTACTTTGAAGAAATAATATGCTGATTTAATATGGTTGAAGTTTAAACCAACAGGCTGTATTTTAAAATGTATATATTTTTATGAATGATTTTTGGAATGTTTGCGGGGATATCTATTACTTCTCATCCTTTACTATAAACACAAGCACTTTATATCTTTTTTCACTGGTTTCTCTTCTGTATTTTTTGTGATATGATGGGTGGGGGGGGGTCATAAATTGTATATAAAGAAAGACATTCATTTGGTATTTGTAATACATTATTTTTGAGATAAATGAAGGGTAACGTTTTGTGTATATGGAATGTGGTTTATATGGTGGGAAATGATTGTAACTAGGGGTTGTTGTTTTTTTGTAAATGATTCTGCAGAGCGAGCAAATGTGTAGCTGAATGTTCAAAGTCAAGCACACCACGGTAGAGTGGCCCAATGCAATATTTGCGTTGCGGTTTCAGCATGACATGCACATTCGGATCAGTGACCCCCAGCTCTGCACACCCAATGACCTACATAGGAAGCAACAATATTACACTTTCCTTTAAGGCATGGGCCAGCACTACTTAGAGCACTGTGAGCACCAGACGTATACTCTGCTACAGACAAGTCTTTACCTTTTCTGCTACCCACTGCATTATTCATCATTCAGATCCACAGCCATTCCAGCGCAAATAGTGGATACCTTGTTCCTCCTCTAATCTCCACCTCATCTCTTCTCTACCACAGTGGCTGACACAGCAGCCCAGTATGTTTAAGCCTACAGGACTGAATCCACATTCCTATTCCAACATCTGTGACAAGCACCTCAGGGTAGTGAGGTGTTCAGAGGATTGACAAATTGATGGTGGACCTTTTTTGATTTTGTTGACTGGTTCCGGACACCGGCTGCAAATGTGATATTTTGTTGTTTGTTTATTTTGTTGTGTATGTCCATTATTAGGCTTGAACACTTCTACTTGGGCCTGCTTATCAGCCTTTTTCTTAAACCCTTTGCCTTCTTGCCTAGAGTAATATACAGTGGCCCCACTCAGAGATTGGCATACTATACCCTATAATAGGTCTTTATCTCATTGGTAGTATAAGTAGCAAGCTTGCACACTGTAGAATATATATTAACTGACTTGTGGAAACTGCACTTTGTGCAGTTGCTATATTAGTACACTTTATTGTTGTCAACATCTGTGCTAAGATGCTGTGCGTACCTGCTAGTCTTTTTGACCACACGTTTTTGCATCAGAGGAATTTCTCTGAATTTGATGATGGTAGCAGTGTCTGTTAGGCCTGCAGTACTTGTGTGGGGAGCCATCTACCTTGATTCCTTTCCTGCATCCTTCTCCAGCTCCCAACTTGGACACTATTGGACTCCCATAGTGTCTTGGTGGAATACACTCTTCTGTTTTATGCAACTGTCACTGTCATCACGGTCTTCCAATTATTGCTCTCCTTTTTCAAGTATGCTACTGACTTGTTCTACAACTCATAAAGGTACCCTGGAAAGGTCATTCTCCTCCCCCCCCCCCAAGGTCCAACACACTACCGTGGCAGCAACTAGTCTTGAGCTCTGCTACAGGTGAGGAAAAATAGTTAACCCCCTCCCTCAGTTAGGACGTATCATGGCTCAGCGAGATGGAATTTTTTCAAAGAGTTCCTTTGTCTGTGTTCAGTCTTGATCTCATACTTTACATGTTTATTGAGAGTTTGCATTCCACAAAGTGCTCAGGCATTATCCGTTTTACATCAGCATTTGAGGCCTTGGGACCACAGAATAAATTTGATCTATGATGGAGTCCCATGTGTATGAATGTTAGTATGTGCCAGACTTCTGGATTTGGACAGATAGATTTACTGGACAAGCTGCTGTCTTAATATGATTACAGAATGTTTGTACTTGTGTCAGTCCCTGGGCCCATCAGCTTAAGAGCATCCAAGTATTGGGTGGCTTTTTGCTAGATCCTACTTCTTATCTGCTATCTGGGCTGTATATTCAATTCCACTGTGTTGCATATGTCCTCAGGGATGTAACCATAGCATTCTCTCGGGCACCGGCGTAGAAGGCCACACCTTCCCAACAGACACCGTTACCATTTATTATGGCCCCAACTAATTCAGGATTGTAACTTCAAAAAACAATATTTGTAGGTAACTTTGTGGACATCCCCCTAAGACAGTTTGGGTACTGGTTGTGACTCTGATCAGACTTAGGGACAGTTCAAAGTGCTAAACAGCTTAAAATCTGGTTGCGCCTGCAAGTATACACAAAGTCAAGGTCCGTATTTAACTAGGATCAGATGATGCCTCACTTAGTGCCACTGACCTTGGCACTGTTCTTTTTCCTGAAAGACACATTGCTTCTTCCTCTGATTGACTTTGAAATATAGAGCTCAAGATGAGACTAGTAAAAGAATAGTAGCTCTACTCTGAATTGTAGAAGGTACACCAGCCTTTCACAATGATGGGCATAACTCAACCTACGTTCAAGCATTTGCATACTGTAATGATTCCTGGTAAGCTGGGCAATATAGAACCATCACATTAAGTGATAAAGTAAATTCACCTGTCCCTATATGGTAATGGTCAGTTCCCTCACAAACTGGTAGATTCAGGAGATAATCTTACATAAGAGTTCCAACTTCAGTCACTCTACAAATCCCACCTCATGCATCTGTTTCAATTTATTGAATTAAGCCCTCACTGTTTTGCATCAGTGTTTTTAATTGGACAAGGGAGAATCACAAGAAACTTCATGTACAGAATGCAGTAATCTATAAGTTTAATTTAACACTATAGAAGAGGGATTTAACAGTTCCGACTGAGGAAAGATTTAATGGTGGGCTTTAGGGTCTTCCTGAAGGATAACACACAGGGACTCAATATTACCTATTCAGGAAGTACTCTGCATAACTTGGGACAATGACAGCAAAAGGCCCGATATGAGGTCTATTTTTTTCCCATTTTTGGAATCGCCAGACGAATCCATGCTTCCTTCTTGTGTTGTGTGCGCCTCCTCTGCTTGTTAATTTGTTGTAGTGGAATCTGCTTTCAAGAAGGAATAGAGCTGTATATACTATGCTTCAAATCTGTAATGTATTCTCATTTATATTTATTGCTAAACTAACATTCCGTTAGGGAATTTGTGCCCAAATGCTATGCAACACAAAAAGCTTGTGCACTAATGGTTAATTAGGATGCAAAGTTTCAATTTCTAAGCAATTATGAAAATATCATTAGAATGCTTACATTCTCTAGACATTCAATTGCATGCAGTTTATCTGAAAGGTGATACAGTGCCACAAACAATACTTGAAAATGACTGAAGAAGGAGATACCTTTTGACAAAATGTTTCTCAGAAGCCCACAGCCAGCACTACTGAATGTCGGGGGTGCAAAAAAGCAAAGCGGTTTGTTTTTCATGCCATCTCATGCCTCTTTCATATACCACCAGAAAAGCATACTGCTTTATCTCATTCTTGCAGGTTCGTCTTCATCCCTGTTTTAACCCTTTGTCCGTCTTTTACTTCTACTAAATTCCCCATTTTGTGTGTTTCTTTCTCTTGCCCTGGGCTTTAGTCTGCTGAGGAAACGTAAGAGCTGGTGCCCAAAAATGAATGCCAGAGGACCTTACCTACAACCACCACTCAAATTAAGCACTGGCTGTTGACTGAGATACTCAAAGGAATCCATGATGTATGGTTGCTAAAATGATATTAGTGGAATAAATTTGCAAGCATCAAAATGCTTGGTTGTATTACACTACTTTTCTGCCTTAGCAGACTTCAGTGGCACATTGTGGAGGTCACAATGGCATGATAAGTCAATGGACAGGGATAGTACACCGAAATATTAGATTGAACATTACTTACAAAAGGCAATAGAAAAAGGTTGTGTATCTACTGTACTTACGTGTGAGATGTTGTGCACAGATATGCACTGGACCTGTTCCGGATTTTAATATAAAGGTGACAGGTGGGGTGAGTTCCAGTCCAATTACGTTAACCTAATATATAAAAAAAAATGATTTTACCGAAATGGGTACAGCCTACACATTTTCAATTTGCGCTGCTTTGAATTCGGATTAGTAGGTCTTCCAAAAGTATGAAATTAGCCCACACAAACTTAAAAAATTTCCTTGGAAACTTTCAAAACTGTATAGAACAATCTAACTTTTTAGGATCGAATCTGCGAGTGAATGCGTCTCACTTGAGACAGTTGTGCAC
This sequence comes from Pleurodeles waltl, assembly GCF_031143425.1. Lineage (NCBI taxonomy): Eukaryota > Metazoa > Chordata > Amphibia > Caudata > Salamandridae > Pleurodeles > Pleurodeles waltl. Next base: position 223,110,254 of record NC_090450.1, on the reverse strand, counting down.
AGTAAATGGCTTGAAGCCCACCTGTCTCTTATTCATTGTTGGCTTCTTTACATCCTCTATTTGTCACTGCAGTCTAAGCATAATTTCTGTTCTTCTGTGAGTAGCAGGGACCAAGCAATGATTGATTACTTACTTAGTGCTGTCAGCTGCTCCTGACATGATTGAAGTACTGTTTTCTACTTTGTAACTTCTAGTGCCCTGCAAACAGAGGGCTTGTGATTGCCCTGCTGGGCACATTTTTTGCTAAAAAAAAATTGCAGGGTTCTATTTTTAACAGCTAACTTTCTTTTATTTGGCCAAATCGTCTTTTATCACTTTGCACTTCTGTTTTCTTTTGTTTTTGCTCATGGGTGCTGTTCTCAAAAGATGATTATTATCTTGTTCTAAATATTGCACAGCGACATTGTTTCTTGATTATGTGTGAATTCTGAAGTGATGCTTTAACACAATCGTGCAGACCACCCCAATCCAATCCAATCTGCCCAAATCCATCCCATCTCACTCCAGTCCAATTCACTCCACTCTGTCTCACCATCATCCACACCACTACAATGCAATCCACCCCAGTCCAATCCAATCCACCCCAGTCCAATCCAATCCACCTCACCCCAATCCACCCCAATCAAATCCAATCCACCCCAGCCCTACAACAACCCGCAACTGTCGTCCCAACCCTCACCAAAAACCCAAACAGTAAAAGGTGATTTGTGGCAGCCTTTACGCATGGACTCAAGAGTGTGACATCTCAGGGAGTGTTGTGGTTAAAAAGAGATTACCCCTTTTCACATAAACACCATGTCTCAATCAAACACAAGCAATGAAGAAGATGCACTAAAGTTTCAATAGTTTTTATTTAGCAAAACTGCAATCTGCGATAAGTTGCATGGGGTGCAATGATTAGGATAATGAACAGTGCAAGAAACAGAATGGTAAAGACAAAAGTCATTAATACAAAGACCCCCACCATCTTGCAATAATATATAATGACAAAGTATGAGACATGTCCTAATACCCTAGCATAATGAGCCTAACCTCTAAACTAAAAGAGAGCTAGGTATGTTAAACCTAATCTGCCAATGCGATGTTCATGAGATGAGCCCCCATCCCTCGTTACCTTGGAATGAGGTCTCTAGCTCAGACTTCGTAGGGGCACAAAGACTGGGTCAGCATCAAGGCGACGTGCAGCATAGAAAGCAGCGATTATAGCGGCGATGGTATCTGGTCGGAACCCCTCTGACTATCTGTTTAAGTATTTATACAGATCTGTCTGGACCCCTAGTGTAGGTCTGTTCTCAACCAATAGATAACAAAGCATGGTTGGGACGGTATCTTATATAAACAATTCCCTCAAAGCGTGAAGAGGTAAAGTACCTAATGTGCACACCGACAGTTTGTTTATCTTTGTCACTTGATATTGACTCCTTAGCGCAGTGGCACTATTAACGCAAACTAAAACATGGGCCTAACTAAAAACAAGGCAGCCATCTTAAAAGATTTAATTAAATAAATGCGCTAATACAGAGCAAGCTAAGTAGGGTAAAAGTCATTAGGTGACGGGGGCATAAGTCTGCAAGCCACAGGCCAAGCTAACTCTTGTATCCCATTAAAACAAACTAGGATTCCCTACACCACCCCCTCCAATTGATCCACCCCACACCAATCCAACCCACCCCAATTTACTTCAACCCACCCCAATTTACTTCAACCCACTCCAATCCACCCACTCAGTCTAATCCACCACAATCCACTTCACCTCAATCGAATGGATCCCACCCCAGTTCAATCCACCCCACCTCAACTCTCAACTACCACACTCTATTCCAATCCACTGCACACTAGTTCAGTCCACCCCCCACTCCAATCCAGTCCACCCCCACTCCAATCCAGTCCATCCCACTTCATCCCACAATCCATCTCACTCAATCCAGTGCATCCAATCCACCCCACCCCACTCCATTCCATTCCATTCCAATCCCTCACAGTCCAATCTAATCCACTCCACCACAGTCCAGCCCATCCCCATCCCTCCAATCTGATCCACCCACTCCAATCCACCTCACCCCATTTCAATCAACCCAACACCAAGTCACCCCCACTCTACCATAATCCAATCCACCCCACTACAATCATACCCCACTACAATCATACCCCACCTCAATTCACCTCTCTCCACACCAGTGAATCCAATGCACCCCACTACATCCCAATCCACTACAGTCCAATCTAATCCACTCCAGCAGTGCAATCTAATCCACTCCACCCCACTCCCATCACTCCAGTCTAATCCACCCCACTCCAATCCATCGCACCCCATTTCAATCAACCCACAGCAAGTCACCCCGCTCTACCCTAATCCAATCCACCACACTACCTAATCAACTCCAACCCACTCCACTCCACTTCATTCTGTCAATGAACTCTACTCAACTCTGACACTGTACACTCCCTACTCCACTCTACAACACTACTTTCCCTCTCCAGTCTGACACTCCACACCACCAACTTATAGCCATGCTGAACAGCAGCCACACTGGTGTACAACATGGCAAAACACATAGCTCTTGTATAGGCGAGACCTATTGACTTTGCCAATACTGGTTTTATTATGGAAATTCAAATCCACATTTTAAGCTAACTTCTTAAGACTAAATTTAATGTTAGAAGCTGGTGACGAGTGTAATAGGTCAAGAGCCTTGATGTTTCTTAGCATACTGTGGTCATTAGTGGGGAGGGTGCCAAATGCAGGGCCTACCCCCACTTCCATGTAGGCTGGTGGTAGAATATGACCGTTTGGTTTGTGGGAGAGAGATCCTCAGTGCAGAATCTGATCAAAGGTCACTGGCTGCAACTCACGCTGCCAAGCCAGGCTAAAACTCTTGTTTAGTGGGGTTTTAAAGAAGGTGTGCTAAGACCAAGGCCAGGCAAAATCTTAGGCCCTGCACTCTGCAGAATGACTGGCCACTACAAACCTTCACCATCTTCTCGGTATCAGCAGGTCACCAGGCTCCGAGCCGGAGCTGGCTTAGCTGATTTGAATAATGCCTTTCAAATTGTTAATTATAGTTCTAATTAGTATTAAGCTGATTGTAGGTCTGAAGTAACTCCTGGTTTCATTTTCGTTTCGTTTTATTTGTTTTTTAAAACGGAGCTCCTTTCTCTCATCCATTCAAACATATTGCCCTAGTCTACTATGTAAAGCTTTATTTTATTGATTTGGGCCATGTGTAATGTTGGTCCAGATATTTGACTTAAACAGAGGTTCATAAAATAACCCTTTAGGAGAAACATAGAGTGCTCCAATTTTAGAAACAAGTAGGGTCATTGCCCAAAACAAGATGTCCCCCAAAGCAATGAGACAGCTCACTCTTTCTCGTTATAAGGAAACATTGGCATTTGGTCGGCAGTGAAAATATTGTTGAGTGCACCTGGACGTGCAGTGCAATACAACTATTAAAATATCAGAGGTCAATTGATGTTCTTTTTCCACAGTTTTCAGATCAGGACCCGTCAGAGCCTTCCTCTAAAATCTGCAGGAGCATCATGACACCTCTTTCCTAAGTGGTTGGACTGGTTATTGGACTCAATATCTACATCTATCGATGAAGACAGATGTTGAATTAACTTTCATCCATATATGCACGTTATCAGCTGTTACAGCATCAAAACAAGTGTTACCTACAAAACTTGATAGAAGATAGTCTAGTGTCTCACGCTCTGGGAAAGCGCTGCATTGTATTCAGAGAGAAAAAGGTCTATGTGGGTGTGCCCAGCAGTCTAACTTATAGAGATTAAAAAAAAAATCTAGGTACTTACCTTTGGTTAATGGCAGCCTTGGCCCATCCTTTAGGGTGGAGGGGCCATGCCCCCCCCACCTTTTTCCCCTCATGAATACTGCCTGGCAGGCTGAGCAAAGGTCAGCTTGACAGACACTCTCCATTTTCAGATCAGGCAGCCAGGAGCGAGACATGCGCAATTTGCACAGACTCCCGGCTCCCTGAACTGAATTTTGCAGGGCTGAAGAGGTCACAGCTCCTATGGGCCTGGCCTCCTCAGCTCAGGAAAGGTGCCTCGAGGTCCTCCCTTCGGTGACAAGGGGAAGAGTCACATCTTGACTCCGACCTGGGCACCTCAGGTTTAATCCCCTTGAAGCGCCCAGGACGAGTGTCAATCAGTGACACCTCGTCACAGAGTGGGGTGGGGTCAGCAGTCTCACTGACCCCATCCCACTCTGTGACAAAGTTGGGACTGCTGCCTTCCCTCGTTGGCAGGGACATAATTAATTGGTGTGTGTGCTTGTGTGAATGAATGAGTGAGTGTGCTGTCCGCCCCCCTCCCTCCTAAAATTACCGGCTGCCACTGGTTAATGCATTATAATTTGCCCTGACTGAAAAGGTAATTCCAAAGGGCCATGCAAGTAAGTACTGTGCTTAACAACCCATGTCATAATACAATAGGATATATAAAAATCAATTTAAACATCACCTTTAAGAAAAATAATTTAGTAAGATAAATTGAGCGAAAATGAAGATAAAGGATGTTTAAAGTCATTGGAAAGGGAAACGTATTACCAAATAATTCAACAGTAAAAGATGATAGTTTCAAGTTCAGTGGAAATCCAAAAATAAAGATAACAGCTGCACAAGGTGAATGGTGTAAAACACTCTAAAAACAAAAATGTAAATCCAACAATAGAAATGAAATTTAACGGATGGAAAAGGCATTTCCTTAAAAAATGGGCCAAATATTTTTAAAGAAGTGAACCAAAAGGATTTAAGCGCTGTCCTGAGGGTGACTATGGCCTACAAAAACAAAGTTTGGAGCAATAAGAGCAACTATAATGGAGGGGGTTTGGGTGCTTGGAGGTTCTGCAGGTGAAGAGTTTCACCTTCCCAGGTAGAAAAATGATGGCCCTCAAAAATCGTCTGTGCTATCACCCTTTAAAAAGTATCCAGTTTCGGTTCCACAAAGCCAAGGCACCCAAAGTGTGACATCTTGGTCAGCCCAAAAGCTTCACGTTGGAAAACATTAATCTGTACAAACCTGCAGAATTTATCAGGTTCCTGGGGGGTTGGATGCAATTTGTCGACATCCTCCTTCTGAATTGAGGGTACATAGTGTCTGGAGGTGCAAGTGGGCTTAATTCAAAGCACGCTCACCAGTCTGAATGTCAATGTTATGTGATGGTCCAAAGTATGGTCCTCCAATTCAAAACTTTTCAAGGGAGTTTTTTTTGCACTACCAGTTTTCTTGAAATCACTAAGATACATATGTGACCAGTTTTATTGAGGAAAAAGGTAGAGGACTGTCCCAGTTCACACTTAATCAGTTAACTCGAAACACTCGTTTGTAATCCACCTGGAGGCTATGCACTCAATTTGACTTTAAATACCAAATAGATCAGAAGCTTCCTATGGAATCCCAAGACCCTCTCCAGGCCATTGCTTCTAGCTGCAAACACCCCCCCCCTCCTCCCCCCTGCAGAAAACAGACCATTGCAACCAAACAGGGTTATAAACACCCTTTTACAATCTGTTCAGCAGATTGATGGTCCACATGCCTAAAAGCAAGTCTTTTGAAACTGAACCTATCTACGGTCTGGTGTTCCTGCAAAGTGGTTGTGCTGGTCTTTTGTCTTTATAAAGAAAAAATCCATTGCCAACATATTTTGCACATATACAACCAGTTTCATAGCACAGATGATACTGCCTTTCCTCGTGTGTTTGTGAAAACTATCTACTCACTGCTATTCAGGAGCTGTGGGACACAGGGGCAATTCCATTTCCAGAGGAAGGGAAGATAATCCCTACTACCTCCTGTCCAGCTATGTTTTCGACTGCCAACTGTTCATTTGCATAAGCTAATTGCTTATGTTCTCTCTCAGCCCAAGTGAGTGAATTAAGGAACTAACACTGGTCTGAAAAAAAAAAATTCAAGTCAGATTTGAATTCCTTTTTTTAAAATAAAATCTTATTTTTTTGGCTTGTGCATTTCAATCACATCATGACTTGCACTGTGATTTATGTCACTCTCCAACACCAGATATCAGACCAATTATTGACCAAAAGAAACATTTTGGGGAAAATGAGGGTGTAGTTAGCCTGTCAGCTTAGTGTCTTTTAGGCACAGACACACCCAGGTCTATGAAATAAAATGCTTTCTTGTTCACAATTACATAAGTATAATTGTAACTAGGAAGACATCATGCACCTTTTTAATCTAACATAATAAGCACCTTGTATAAATAAACATTTTACATGGGGCTTGGTCTGGCCCAATATTGTCCGTTTCTCATTGGTTCCTGCTCATGCGCCGTACTCCCATGTCCACAGCAGCTGTGCTGGTCTTTCTTGATGCTTTTTTATGTCTAGCCTAGACAGCGCTTGTGCTGTCACTAAGAGATCTGTTGTATGTTCTTTGTGGGCTTCAAGCACGCATATTGCTTTACATTTGTGAGTTTCAGCGTCCTTTAAAAATTCCTTCCTTCCAAGTGGTTGTTCACCCACATGGAGCATAGCTGCAGTACTTGTAGCCTTCCACAGATCTCATTATAGTAGCTGGAAAAGGGACTACTTTTTCCTTAGGCCAATAGCACTGGACATGAGCACTTGAGTTTCTCCAGAGCCATTCTCAGAAGTGCTTGTGATTTCACTGGCTCCTAGGCTCAGAGCGTTGTTTCAGTAAGCAGGGCTGCAAATCTGATTCTTAGATCATCACATTTGCTGGGGATACAATGACCGAGATCAGCTGTTTTCAGAGGGTGCCTCATTTGTTCAAAGTTTCATTCTTTTGATTAACACTGTATAGCTAGTTATAATGCAGCAAAGGGGTGCAGATGCACATCGACGGACGCTACAGTCGACAAATGAAAAGCTCTGGTGTAGTCAACTGTATCACATACAGCGGAGGTTTGGTAAATACAGGGGAGCCTTGTTAGACGCACGCTCAGCTCACTGGAGCCTTTCTCTAGGATGCCTTTAGATTAACTGATATTCCTGTGCGTGAAGCACAAGTGAACTGTGAACACTACTGAATTATACCGAATTTGCATTGTATTCTGTTCTCGACTTGCTTCAAACACCCCAGTCTGAAAGCTGTCTGTTAAACTCATTAATAGGTCTGCAAAGCCTCAGTGCGCGCAGTGGCCAGTGTTTAAAATATGGGGCTCTTTGATTGCTCTGTCTCTTGTAGACACTTTCCCCTGCTTCCCCCCCACCTCGCGAGCCCTATTCCAACCGAGCCAGATGGCGCTCACATCAGAATGAGGTCCATTGCTCCATTTCTGTAAACAGGGAACCAATTACACTACCTTAAGTTACCGGTAACACCATTTTCACAGTTCTGGTATTTTTCTTTCTGCAGTTGAAGTACAATTATTTAATTTAGTTAGGAATCCGATATTGCCTTTAAAGCCAATTGTTTCACTAAGGTTGCTGCTGGTGGGCTTTGAAGCTTTTAAAGTATAGCATATTTTGACCCATTGCCTCCTCTGACGAAACACAAAGACCTGTACACCCAGGCATCACCCTTGCCCCCACTCAGTTACACTACTTGCGTGTTCTACTCCCACCCACTCCACTGAGGGATGTCCTGTACCTCAATAACATGAAACCCAGGCCCTATTGAGGGAGGTTGCCAACCGGTATGATTGAAAGGCTTCGTAGTGTTCTTTGGTTCTCTCTCTAGACCTGGACACAGGCTGAGAGGCGTCCATCAACAAATCACTTCCATTCACGACCAACCTGGGTCTGTCTCAGACTGTAGATAACCTACAGAATAACATACTATGCTGTGGTTTGCAAGGTGTTTTATTTCAGCATCAAGCTTAAGCATGATTAAATGCACATCAAAAATTGACTGGGCACTTGGACCCTAGAACAATTGGCCAAGCCTCCAAGAAGAAGAGAAAGGACACTGGGTCTGGCTTGCCAGCCCCTACAAGTACAGAGGATCAGGAGGAATCCAACCCTGAGGGGGAGGATCTGACCTCTGAGGGAGGGCCACTTCCCCTGCAAGCTCTGCCTGACTTGGCAGAACTGCAAGGGCAGGTGGGCCCACCAGAGAAGGGTTGTGCCAGGGACAAAGAGAGTGTCCCACTCTTGGGGGCCTGAGGCAGACTGCTGCCAGGCAAGAACAAGGGGATACCAGTGGGACCCACAAGGTTTACTGGGAGGATGGAGTTCTCTACACCGAGGCAAGGGACCCCAAACCAGGGGCAACCAGGAGAGTAGTGGTCCCCCAGAAGTATAGAGAATTCCTCCTTACCTTAAGCCATGATATCCCCTTAGCTGGACATTTGGGACAGACCAAGACCTGGAACAGGCTGGTCCACCATTTTTATTGGCCCCAAATGTCAGAAAAAGTCAAGGAGTTTTGCAGCTCCTGTGTCACCTGCAAAGCCAGTGGCAAGGCAGGGGGCAAGCCAAAGGCTCCCTTGATACCACTGCCAGTGGTTGGGACTCCCTTTGAGAGGGTGGGGATTGACATTGTTGGTCCCCTAGACCCACCAACTGCCTCAGGTAACAGGTACGTTTTGGTGGTTGTGGACCATGCCACCAGGTACCCTGAGGCAATACCCCTCCGGACAGTCACTGTTCCCACAGTGGCTAGAGCCCTACTTGGTGTGTTCACCAGAGTGGGGTTCCCAAAGGAGGTGGTCTCAGATAGGGGCACAAACTTCATGTCTGCCTATCTGAAAGCCATGTGGGATGAGTGTGGTGTTACTTATAAGTTCACCAACCCCTATCATCCACAGACCAATGGTCTGGTGGAAAGATTTAACAAGACCCTGAAGGGCATGATCATGGGTTTGTCTGACAAACTCAGGAGGAGATTGGATGTTCTCCTCCCATGTCTGCTGTTTGCCTACCGAGAGGTGCCACAGACGGGGTTGGATTCAGCCCCTTTGAGTTACTGTTTGGGCACCCTGTAAGAGGCCCATTGTGCTTGGTGAGAGAGTCTTGGGAGAAGCCTCTCAGAGAGTCCAAGGAGAATGTGCTAGATTATGTGCTGAGCATGCGGTCACGCATGGCTGAGTACATGAAGAAGGCAAGCAGAAACCTGGCATGACCAGAAGGCTACCATGCCCGAGTATCACCCAAGACACCTGGTGTGGGTTTTGGAGCCCATCGCTCCTAGGTCACTTCAGGCCAAATGGACTGGGCCCTATCCAATTCTGGAGAAAAAGGGTGAGATCACCTACTTGGTGGACCTTGGCACCCCCAGGACTCCTCATAGGATCCTGCCTGTTAACAGGTTGAAACCCCACCAGGACAGGGCAGACATGACCATGCTGATGGTCACTGAAAAAGGAGGAGGAGAGTGAACCTCTGCCAGACCTCCTGTCCTCAAAAGGACAAGATGGGTCAGTGGAGGGAGTGGTACTCTCTCCAAAGTTGACAGACCAGCAACAAAAAGACTGCAGGCAAGTATTGGAGCAGTTTGCTAGTCCGTTCTCCCTGACCCCTGGACTCAACCAACTGGTATCCATGACATTGACACTGGTGACAGCTTGCCTGTCAAGAACAGGCTGTACAGGATGTCTGACCAGGTCAAGGCCAACATCAAAGCTGAAGTGGCTAAGATGTTGGAGCGCAAGGTAATTGAGCCCTCTGACAGTCCTTGGTCCAGTCCAGTGGTACTGGTGCCCAAACGTAATCCCCAAGGTGGGAAGAAGGAATTGAGATTTTGTGTGGACTACAGAGGTCTAAATGCAATCACTAGGACTGATGCTCACCCCATACCTAGAGCTGATGAGCTCATTGATAGGTTGGGGGCTGCCAAAATCCTGAGCACGTTTGATCTGACCTCAGGATACTGGCAGATTGCCTTAAGTCCAGGAGCTAAGGAGAGGTCAGCATTTTTCACACCAGAGGGCCACTTTCAGTTCAAGGTGATGCCCTTTGGCCTGAAAAATGCTCCTGCCACCTTCCAATGGTTGGTGAATAGAGTCCTGTCTGGGTTGGAATCTTTCAGTGCAGCTTATCTGGATGATATAGCTGTATTTAGTTCCACCTGGGAGGACCACCTGAAGGAAGTGCTTCAGGCCCTGCTTCAAGCAGGCCTGACTATCAAGGCAAGCAAGTGCCAGATAAGGCAAAACTCAGTTTTGTACTGGGCCACCTTGTTGTGGAGGCCATGTACAACCTCTCCAGCCCAAGAACCAGACTATCCTGGATTGGAGGCTCCTAAAACCCAGACTCAGGTCAGGGCCTTTCTTGGCCTGACTGGGTACTACAGGAGGTTTGTTCAGAATTATGGGACCATAGTGGCCCCTCTGACTGAGCTCACCTCCAAGACACAACCCAAGAGGGTAATTTGAACCCCAGAGTGTCATAAAGCTTTTGACACCCTAAAACAGGCTATGTGTTCAGCACCAGTGTTACTGGCCCCTGACTATAGCAAGGAGTTTATAGAGCAAACAGATGCTTCAGAGGAAGTGAGTGGGGCAGTGTTAGCACAAGTTAAAGAAGATCAACCATTTGCCTTCATCAGCAGGCGACTACTCCCCAGAGAGAAAAGATGGAGTGCCATTGAGAGGGAGGCCTTTGCTGTGGTCTGGTCCCTGAAGAAGTTGAGGCCATACTTGTTTGGCACTCACTTCCGTGTACAAACTGACCACGGACCTCTCAGATGGCTGATGCAGATGAGGGGGGAGAACCCAAAACTCGTAAAGGTGGTCCATTTCCCTACAGGGGATGGCCTTCACAATGGAGCACAGACCTGGGACTGCCCATGCCAATGGAGATGGCCTTTCCAGGTTTTTCCACTTAGCTGATGAGGACTACCAGGGTGTAGGTTAGTACCCATCACCTTTCATCCGGGGGAGGGGGCAGTGAAGTAAAGTCCTCCTTTTTGCCCTGGTCACTCCCACACTTTTTGGACAGGTACTGGTGGTTACTGGCTCTTGGCTGTGCCCTGGGTACTGCTTACCAGTCCCAGGGCCAGTGCTCTGTGTAAAGTGGATATGCACATTAGGCTAATTATAATTGGCTAAGTTAACCTACCTATAAGTCCCTAGTATATGGTAGGGCATGTAGGTTTAGGGACCACAGCATAGGTAGTGCACCCATAGGTGCACAGTGTCATTTTAAAGGCAGGCCTGCCTTGCTGGCTGCTTTTAAATTAAAGTTATATGCAAATTCAACTTTGGAATTAAAAGTAGTTCCAAAGTATTAAACTACCTTATTTTTACATATAAGTCACCCCTAAGGTGTGCCCTATGTGCCCCTAGGGCTGGGTGCCATGTAACTATAAGCAGGTACCTTATAAAAGTAGTGTAATAAGCCCTGGTGAGGTAAAAACAGCCAAATTCGTTTTTCCCTCATGGTAGTAAATGGCCTTAATAGGCTAGAATGGGGAGACTTGTATTTTAATTTGTAAAGTCCCCTTAAATGATGGATACCAAGAGATTGGTATCAAATTAATTGTTATAATAAACCCCACAACTGCCAGTTGTTGGATTAAATCTAATTTGTTCAGGTAAAGAGTTTTAAACTTTACCTGAAAAGTTGCCAATTTCAGCCCTGCATTGTTTTTGCTGCTGTGCTCTGATTGTCCAGCCTCTGGCAGCCAGGCCAGGCTGCCTTGATGAGGTGTGAAGTGGCCTGGCTTCACACAAAGGAATGTGCCTGTGGGAGGGAATCTCCCCTCAGCGGGTGGTGAGGCAGGAAGGGGGAGGGCAGCCAAACTGGTCTTCAAAGGCAGAGAAGGACATTTGGAGCAACCAGCAACATCCCACATCCTGCAACCCCAGACAAGTAGGTGCCCCCTTGATTAGATTAGGAGAGGGTAGGAGAGGGGTGTGTTTATGATTTTTAGCCATACCAGTGGGTGGGCTCAGCCAGATGTAACCTCCAAAAATCAGATTCAGCCATGATGGATTTTTGAAGAATGTTGCCTCCTGGGATTGATTTTTGCCACACTGCCCAGGAAGTGGTCATCACAGGGGGAAGGACCCTGCACCTGATTGGAGAACCAGGACCCCCCTGCTTTTTGCCCAGGAGCAAGGATAAAACTGGCAGACCTGCACCCACTCCCCAGATCCCCATCAGATTCCAACAAGGAAGAACCAAAGGAGAAGAAGGACTGCCCTGCTGGACCCCTGGCCTGCACCTGGAACCTGCACTCAGAAAGACTGCACCAGCTGCACACTTGGGCTTCACCACAAGAAGGACTTTGCCTGGATTCAACTGGTTGAAGGAGGGACTCGCTGTTTGCTACAGGTGAAAAATTGCTAACCAGAGTCCCCTGCACCAACTCCTGAAGAAATCAACCAGCTGACCACTGCCCAGCGGCCAAAAAGGAGTTTGCGCCAGGTGCATTCTGGGAGTTGTAGTCCGCACCCCCCTAAGGACCATCTCAGAACTTCCGGACCCTTGGGGTGAGCTGTGGACCTCAAAAGAACCTTAAAAAGGACATCTGGGAGAAGCCCCAGAAGTTTGGAGAACTTTTGAAAAAAAGCTCCATTGAGGGACGGACCCGCCGCAGCAACTCAGGCCAGGTCGCGGTTCAGGCAAGCCGGCTAGAGTTGCTGGTTCGTCCCGGTAAAGAAAATCTCTGAAAAAGAGACTAAGTCCGAAGGTAAAAAGTTGATCGGGCCCTCCAAGCCAGCGTATCAGAGGAGGGCTCCAGGGACGTCGGATCAAGATCCAGGTTTACCCCGGTCGAAGGATTTTCACCTCTAAAAAACAACTAAGTCCGAAGGTAAAATCTCCACCGAGGATTCCCGCGACGCGTATCCGGACAAGGGCTCCAGGAGATCGGGTTGGACTGGCAGGGTCGTCCCGCTGAAGAAAATCTTCAGAAAAGAGACTAAGTGTGAAGGTAAACTTTTAACCGAGGCCTCCCTCGGCCAGTAGCTGAGCAGGGCTCCATCGTGGTCGGCCTTAAACTTTGACTTTGCCCCGGTCGAGGTGCAACCAGATGACCCTATTGGCGCTTTTTGTTTCTAGGCGCTAAAAAAACAATAATTCTTTAAAAATTCATATCTCCGGTTCCCCTTATCCGATTTTATTCGTTTTTGTGTCATTTTAAAGATAAAAATATAATCTATTTTTATAAATTGGTTTTGGATTTTTAAACTGTTTGCTGTGTTTTATTTAATTACTGTTTTGTGATATTTGAATGCTTTACACTCTGTCTCTTAATTTAAGCCTTGACTCTTGTTTCCAAGCAACCAAGGGTTGAGCTGGGTTTAATTTACTGAGACCTAACTGGAGGTTAGTGGCCTATTGCTAAGTGTAGGTACCTACCTGCCCTTACCAATAACCCATTTTCCAACACATGGCTTGTCTTCCCTTAGGGCACTAAAGTCAGAGGACGCAGACTGTACCTGAAAAGTCAGCACATTGAGCCCCGGTGGTGCACTGAGGACAGAGGACAGGTAAATGATTCTCATTCTTACCATTTCTAAAGAGCGTTCATTAAATTAACCAACTGGAAATCAACCTTAATTAGTCAGGTTAACTGTGCAAGAAGTAGAAATCTTACTCCAACATGATCGAATCAGGTCAAATGCATCATCAATGAGCCTACCTCAAGGAAGCCATGGCAAGTAGGCTTTGTATGAGGTGTGTACACAGGGGCACAGGAAATTAGAAAAAAAAAAATGGAAAAAATACAAATTTTAGTACATGCTAGGCTCCCTAGTTGATTGATTGTAGAACTCAGAAAAGCATCTGCATAGATTATCTGCTACTTACTTCGAAAGGTACCTATGTAGTATGTTCAGGTTTATCTCACCACATTGTCCCCTTCCTCCATCTAGATCATGCAAAAGTTGCCAAAAATTATCTTGTGAAATATGAACGGTTTTAACACTGTGGCAGAGTTTACAAACTCCTCGTGTTTGATTATATATTCTGAACACGTCCCTAATCTTCTAAGAAAATGGTTTTGTTCTAACATACCTACCACTATGGGGTGGCACTTAAGTAGTTGAGTTACTGGTCCATTTTTGAGCATAACATTCTCACCTCAACCCAACCCTCACTTTATAATCCGAGAGGATTCACCATTGGCAGGATGGATGGCCTGAGAGACGCAATGGGAACTGGATCGCCATGGTATGTGCTCTGTGATTCCACTGCTACGACGTTGAGCTCATCTTTGGCCTCAGCCCCAAGGAAAATCTGCAAAACCAAACAGACAAAATGTGTTTGAGTATCATTCAAATTAAGTAGTTTATGATGCCTGGAGTCCAACCCTTTTTCATGTGTACTCTCAGTTAATGACTCATTTATGCGTCTAAATCAAAATGTGCTTTTCTAATTTACTCTTGAATTTGAATTCACGTGTATACTGGCGTGGAGCAAATGCAGTTGATACCAAAGTGCTGCAATGTGTTAAAGTGTATTTTCCTGGTTTATTGTAACTAGGCCTCAAGTAGGCATCATCTTGTCATTAATGGATGTGTTACCCCTGTTTATTCTCTGCTTTTTTCTGTGCATGTATTCAAACAAGATGTTGTTTTGTTTATTTCTGATTGACTATTTTCAGAGAAGACTAGCCCAATGTTTCTCAAACTGTGGGTCGCAACCCACTGGTGGGCCACAAGCCGATTTCTAGTGGGTTGTGAAAGTCCAAGCAATAAAAAATAATAGATGTCTTTCAATTCTTCATTTATCTTTTCACATTTTGGGTGCTTCAAAGACAGATGTCAAATGTCAGGCTATTTATTCTGACAAATTGCTTCTTATATTTTTTGTTAACATGGGGACTGATGTTCACAAACATCTCACTTTGAGTCAGAGAAAGAAAGTCAATTATGTGACAGTCCTGCTGGGGTACACCACTGTGAAAGAAATGGCTGTATGATGTCATTTTTTGCCACACACCACATTGTATATGCCTGTAAATGCACTGTACAAAGTCAGCAAAAGAGGAAATAAAAAAGAAAGCACTTTTTTGTAATTCTTAAGTATTCTGGCAAAACAAAGATTTTAATAGTATCAGACTAAAACAAGTCACTACTTGCCATCAATAAAACTGCATGTATGTGCAAATTTAGTGTTACTTTAAAAAAAAAACCCGCCGGTCTCATGTCATTAAGTTTGTCTTTCTCAAAGTTAGTTGTGGTTCTAAAATATTTGGAATGCGCTTCTCAAACATACTGTAACATTTTCTGAAAGACCTTCCACTTGCACATCGCATTGCATTAATTCACAATGGTACGCTGTTGTATATGTAACCAGCTTGTTCCGACACCTCTGGATATTATTTCAGCCCCTCTGAATCAATAAGGTGGTAGGGTTGTGTGATGTTTTAAATTTCTGTATTCTGATTTGATGAACATGTATCTCTTTGCTGACACAAGTTTGGAGTTCTAACATTGCTCTTTGGAAAAAATGGCTACATAAACCTTACAATTGGGGGTGAGCCACGAGACCTTTCCTATGCTACTAGGAATGCCTTCTGATTTCTTACAAATTTACTGCACATTTTAGACTTAGCATGTCTCGGATTCTGTATTGTATGGCATTAATGGCCTTTAGGGCAATTGACCTCTATGTAACTCATCAGCCTCTGCATTCTATTATTTCAGTAGAATAGGATACATTTAGAAAATGTGGCAATTGTTCGAACAAGTAAGACCACTAACATGCAAGGAGGGGTAATTGTGGTCGATGACAATGACAATGACAATTGGTATTGGTATGGTTTGGCAACACCTGCAAGTAGATATGGAATTCAGGATTTTGGTGGTCCTGCTGGAGGAGGGATTTTTTGTGGTATATAGGAGAAAGAAGAACAGTTGAATATTTCAATAAGGTGAAACTTTGTGTGGTGGTGGAGCGTGCAATAGTGTGAGTCAGAGGTGAATCTCAATATATAGATAAATGACCAAAGGATACTGAGAAGATTAAGGAGTTCATGATTTATGGCTTCATAACCAGTGCTGAATGATTATGGTTGTTTTCATGCTTTGTGTCACAGTGAAGTGCTATCTTCAAACAAGTGGTTTCAAGATAGATGCTGTTGAGTCACTATGAGAAATTGAGTTTGTTGGTTGACTGGGGTGTGAATGCTTGTCAAGCAACAGCGTAATCCTGTGCAGGGTAAACCACAAAAAGTCACCAATTTTACCCGTGCTTCACTCTGGGTCCAGGTACATGTTTAAGATGGTGGGAGCCTGTTAAGTCCCTGTGGCTCAAGGAAATGGAGTCCTAGGTGTAGAAGGTGATGCAGGGCTGGGCTCCGATGGCCCCAAGCATGTTCCATGCTTCAAATCAGTCCTTCCTGGTACAGCATTAGTCTGGAAGAGTGCAAAGCAGGTCACAAAAGCAGGCAGTCCTCTGAGAGCCCTATCATTGGTCCAGTAGTGAACGGAGGAGCAGGTCTGACAGCGCTCTATTTTATAACCTGGTGCTCTCTCCTAGAAGTTGGGAGAAGTTTCTAGAAGGGTGCTCTGAAGTTCCAGGAAATTGCTGCCTCCCCTGTTCTTGCTCCTAGCTGGCTGCACTGACAATGTAGGGTTAAGACTATTGTGTGGTAGCAGAGCCCGGCCTATGCAAATGCAAGTGGGGCTGTGCTTAGCTCCTCCCCCCCTCCAACCTCCCCATCAAGTCAGTTAATGGCCCAATCAGGCTCTGCTAATCTCCCTATTGTGTGACTGTGTGGGGTGAATTCCCAAAGTCCCAACTGTCAGTTACACCCAGCCATGTGACCTAAGGTTTTACAGGCACAAAGGGCTAAGGGCAAGAAAATGCCAGCTTTTTAGAAGTGGCATTTTCAAACTTGTGGTGATAAACCCTCTTTAATGGTAAAGACGGAATTATCATTACAAGTTCATGGGTACCAAACATAACATGTCTACTGTTGAAAATAGCCTCTCTGCAGGGTCACCTTAAACTTTTTGCCTTCCTCCTCTTCTTTTTCTGGCCTCATTTTTTCTGGCTTTGGGACACTGCACACCTTACCACTGCTAACCTGTGCTAAAGTGCATATGCTCTCTCCCTTAAATATGGAAACATTGGATCATTCCCAACTGACATATTTGATTTATTCGCAAGTCCCTAGTAAAATGCACTACATGTGCCCAGGGCCTGTAAATTGAATGCTACTAGTGGGCCTGCAGCACTGATTGTGCAGCCTACATAAGTAGCCCCTTAACCATGTCCCAGGCCTGCAATAGCAAGGTCTGTGTGTGCAGTTTCACTGCCACTTCTACTTGGCATTTAAAAGTTCTCCTTTTTCTACATATAAGTCACCCCAGAGGTAAGCCCTAGGTAACCCATGGAGCAGGGTGCTATGTAGGTAAAAGGCAGGACATATACATGTGTGTTTTATATGTCCTGGTAGGGTAGGAGCCTAAATTCGTTTTCCACTGCGAGGCCTGCTCCTTTCATAGGCTAGCATTAGGGCTACCCTCATGCTGCTTTAGTGGTAGATTCTGATCCGAAAGGGGCAACCAGGTCATATTTAGTATGGCTAGAATGGTAATGGAAAACCCTGCTTATTTCTGAGGTTGGATTTTATATTTCTATTTTAGAAATGCCACTTTTAGAAAGTGATGGCACTTAAAATCCATGTGTGCCTTACAGCCTGTCTCCAGTCAACGTCTGGGCTGGGATGGGCTGGTTGACAACTTCCTTGTGCATTTCACCCAGACAACCACAAACACAGGATACTCAGTCACGCCTGCACTCATCTGCATACTGAATGGGTCTTCCTGGGCAGGAAGGGTGGGAGGGTGGAGGGTCTGACACTTACATTTCAAAGGCTAGTGGCATGCCCTCATACAGTGGACTGCCAAACCCCATACTGGGATACTGTCCTGGCAGACAGGCCTGTGCTGAAAGGGGAAATTTGTGCACTTCAAAACCACTCTTAAGTTTCCCCCACTTCGAAGGCACTTTTGGGTATATAAACTGGGTCTCTCACCCCACCAACTCTGACACTTCTGGAACTGAACCTGCAACTGGTCAAGAGGAACTGCCTGGCTGTCCAAATAACTCAACTGGACTGCTTTGCTGAGAAGGACTGCTGCTCTGCTGTTGCCCTAATGCCCTCTGACTTTGCTGAGAGGTGCTCTCCAAGAGCTTGGATTGAGGCGGCCTTCTTTTTTCTGAAGACTCAGGGACAAAAAGACAATCTCTTCAGGAAACGCCTTGTATGCCAAAAATCGCTGCACAGCCAGCCGGAAACGGAGCACAGCTGTTTTGGGACAGAGAAATCACTGCACAGCCGAACCAGAATGATGCAGCCCGACTTCCAGAGTGAAGATTCGATGCTGCGCCCGCCTTGCAACAGAAAATTCAATGCACGACCCTTCCAGATTGATGTAGCCAATTCCTCGAGTGAAAAATCGATGCAGCACCTGCCGTGCGACAGAAAATTTAACACATCACCCAACCGGATTGACGCAACACCTGTGACTTCCAGTGCACCCAGGATTTACCCACATCTTCCCTGGGCATCAAAAAGATCCCCGCATTGCAGTGAGGAACCAAGACTGCATGCCGAGAAACAATGAAAAGCCCCTTGCGGCATGAAAAGAAACGACTAATCATCTGTGCCACGTCGGAAAATCTGACGCACACCTTATTTTTCCACATCTCCTCCTTTGCGGTCTCCCTGCATGTTATTTTTGACACAAACCAGGTACTTTGTGTAATCAAGAAACAACTGTTGATTTCTAAGATTTAAGACCCTTCTTAATCTTGCAAAAGTGATATCTCAAGTTGTGCTTATTGAATCTTTATCATTTTTCCCTTATTTTAACTAGATAAATATCATATTTTTCTAAACCTGTGTGGTGTATTTTTGTGGTGTTTTCACGTGTTACTGTGTGAGTTATTGCACAAATACTTTACACATTGCCTTCTACGTTAAGCCTGACTGCTCAGTGCCAAGCTACCAGAGTGTGGGCACAGGATAATTTGGATTGTGTGCGACTTACCCTGACTAGGATTGTGGTCCCTACTTGGACAAGGGTGTGTACCTCTGCCAAATAGAGACCCCATTTCTAACATCTACCACCTCTGGTGTAGGAATTACAACTTATTAATATTAATAAGGTATCCCTAATTTTATTGTATGGAAGGGATAGGCCTTTCAGTAGTGAGAAAACAAATGTGGGAGTTTTTCACTACTAGGACATGTAAAGCTAAAGGGTACATATCCTACCATTTAATGACACAGCCCCTGACTTATGGGCTACTTAGGGCCTACCTTAGGGTTGACATATGCGACAAAAGGGGAGTTTAAGATTTGGCAAGGGGTTTTAAAGGCCAGGTTGATAGATTAGTGAGACACTGCCTTCAGGCTGCAATGGCAGGCCGGGGACAAGTTTTAAGGTGCCACTTAAGTGGGTGGCACAATAAGTGGTGCAGGCCCAATGGAAACATTTAATTTACAGGCCTGGGTATATGGTATACGACTCTACAAGGGACTTGCATGTAAATTAAATATGCCACTCAGGAATAGGTCAATCAATTCATGTTTAGGAGAGGGAGCACATGCACTTTAGCACTGGTAGTCAACAGAGTCAAAAGGCCAACAGAGCAAAAATTCAGACAAAACGGAGGCAAGCAGGCAAAAGGTTTGGGGGAAGAACACCCTAAGGCTGACCTGTCTAACAGACACTGTGCAACAGTTTGCTTTCATTCTGTAGATTTGACAAATACATTTCCTCTACTGGGTAACTGAGTGGACCAGGGGATTTATTGGCTGTATTAACACTAATGGTACCACCATCAGTCTATCAAGAAGTCCGATTTTTGTCTTGGGGATAGAAGGACTAGGCACTGGCATTGAAAGAAGCTGATTAGATGGTTTGTGTAATGATTCATTTTGAAACATTCTTCTAGGATATGTTAAACTTTCAGTCAGTCAGTCAATGTACTTTGTTTCGGTTTTAACAACCATAAAAGTAAAAAATGCTAAAATTATCAAATAGCCTATAGTAACCCAAGTGATGCTATCCCAGTGCCTTGGGTCTCATAGACCAGATCCAATTAAAATATTTGGCCACAGAACAAATAATGAGTTACCTTGTTTCAATTTGTAACAACCGTAGCGTAGGGAGGTATTTTCTACATCCCAGCGTCCTACATATGAGAATGATCCAGCTTTTTCTGCGCTGGTTATAGCTGGGGCAGGAGAAAGAAAAAAAGGGGGCCAAAGTTTCCTCTGCTCCCCCAAAGCAAACTGGACACCCAGAACCATTATAGGTGTTGGGTTCCATTTTGGAACAGAAGGATTGTAGAGACAAGGAACCATAATGAAACTTAATGTATAACTAACTTGCACGAGGATTATGGATAAAATCAAGGAAACAATCAAACGCAGCATGTTGTTTGTGTTCAAGGCAAGCATTCGTGAGAGAGCTATGGTTAGCTTTCTTCACATCCCGCTCCCATTTTCAGCTCCAGTATGCCTCTTTAAGGGATTCTTTAGTGAGATGTGGTGAATCGTCAAACCAGAACTGGACATGGTTGTGGTCCATCAATCTACCCCTCACGGAGCTTACCCATCCAATTTTGTGTGACCTATCCAACGTAACTATCTTTAAAAGCTTGGTAATATTCATGGAGTGCTGGGGTGAACTTCATCCTTCACCAATTCAGTAAGGGCCTAAGCTGTGGGTCAGTAACATGAGGCCCATATCATGAAATAGTGGCAATAGGGGGCTGCTTTTGGGTAAGCTCATTAGGGCTCTCAAAAAGTTACTCTCCACAATGCCTAGCTCTGCCATAAGAACTGAGCCCCAAATGTTGGGCCCATATAGGACACTGCCTTCAGCTTTGGCTCTCTAGATTTCTAATGGGGGTGAAACATGCTTGACTGTCGCAGATCTATAAAGTCATAGAATTGCTGCAGCACAGTGACTTAAATTCAAAGCATTTTTTTTAAGCTGCTGAGCCTAGGACATATTGTTGGTTAGAAATATTCCTAGGTAGTTGAATTCAGTGACAATGATTGCCCCTCTAGCATTATAGGCCTCTAAAAGGACCTACGGGGGCTAACGCTCATTAACTTTGTTTTGGATGGTTGATGCTCAGACCCCTACAGTTGCAAAATGCGACAAAGTTGCTGAGTAGCATCTTCAGGCCTACTGGCGTTTTAGAAATCAGCAGGGTATTGTCTGCAAACAGAAGAGAGGGGCTCTTCCTGACAGCCACCCTAGGAGTGTCATTCGTGACATACTCAAATTTGTGTCCACATCATTTAAATAAAAAGGAAAGGGTGTAGTGCTAAGGACACACCATTGACGTGGTGTAGACGTATGATGATATTCAGAAGTTCGGGGGAAACTTTACTGTCCTTCAGGACCTCCCATAATTTACAGCAGGGAACCAGACCAAAGGCCAATTTAAGTTCGACGAATACTGGACAAAGACGGGATTTTTTCTAGGATAACTGCCTTCCAGTATATGATCATGAATCATAATACCAGAGCTAAAGTGCTTATCTGAGTTCTGACACCCGCAGGTAAATACAAGAGTGCTCTGTTGTCCTCTATCCGAGGGTCTAGTTCGAACAAGCTATGTCGGCAAAAAACCGTCTGTTCAACATCTGTGAGGCTAATTGGTCTAAAATTAAGTGGTGAGTCCCCTGGGCTTTTTTTTGTAAACTGGGGCGATTCCTCCTGCTTTCCAGCTGGGTGGCATTTCCATCCCTTCCAGTCTAAGATTAGATAATGTGTTTAAGAGCCCAATTTTCAATGTCAGACAAAGAGATCCCCAGGGACTCCATCCGGTCCGCTGCCTTCCCAGAGGCTATGGCCTTAATTGCCCTCACAGTCTCATTTGGGGCAATATGTGATGCACTACTGGGGGCTAGTAGTACAATCTTTAGGAGAGACTTACCCTCCCCGTGCCTCTTTAACGGAGGGCCATACAGGTGTGAAAAATTATTAAACCAGGAATCTGAGTTAAGGTTTTCTGTAAGGTGGGAGATATGGCACTGTCTCTTGTTTGCAACAAGGTGCCAAAACTGCCTGTTGTCTTTGGTTAAGGGGTCTGCAGGTACATCTGTTTAAAGCTGCATGTCCCATTCAGAATGTGCCTTTAATTGGGACACCTTATACTATTTCCTACACGCTCTAATTTCATCAACAGGACCGCTCTTAAGGGCTTCACACACACCAGATTTTGCTCTACTTCATTGCCTGTTCAGCCAGTTACGGCCTGGATTGCCAGTCCTGTACCTAGGTGCGTGATACTGCATAAAGCAGGTCCACAGGAAATGAAAAACGTTCCACGGCTCATGTGTAGTATTGAAATACCCTGCGATAATAAGGGACTAGTGTGTTGCAAAGGAGTTCCTATGAGCAATAAAGTTGTACATCGTCTGTGTTACTCCCCCACGCATGATTCCACGATTATAGATGGTACTGATATAATGCGTGCAGGAATCCTCCCCTGTGATTTCAATATATCATGGCGATATCAACTGGGCATATTCTAATTTTTAAAGTAGTGCGAAACCAGATGAGAAAAGCAGCCGCTGGGCGTCCCTTCCCATTGTGTTGTGCGGGAGAAAAATAAATTGACAGATCGGGGCCTAAAGGCTGGTTTGATGCTCCACGTTTCCTGTAGGAGTCAAATGTCAAAACGATCAATGAAGTCCCCGCATTCTGACTCACTGAGCTTCGATTTTGTGCCAGCCACTTCCCAACGCAAATTGAATGGGGCGGGGCTGTTCCTCGGGGGCGCGGAGGAGAAGTAGGGATCTCGTCGGGGATGTTACAATTCTGGCTTCGCGATATAGCAGTGGGGGCTAAATCCTTCTCCCCTAATAGCTTCATGAGTGGGATATTCCTGAGTCAATCCACCATCGAAGTTTCTGTGAGAGATGCTAGGCGATGGATGGTTTGTTGGACACAAACGAGGGGAAGGTTTAATTTGAAATGAATAACAGTGCCCAAAGGAGGGTCCCTACGTAGTTCCATTTCAGTTAGTCACTAGACCAAAGCGCCAGATATTAAAGTTCACTTACTATAATCATACGATTCGAGATGCTCAGTAAGGTCGCAGTGCAGACTGGAAGGCATAATATCAGGGAGTGTGATCGAATAGCAATTATGGACTGACCTTATATGGTGTATATATCGATCAGAGAATTCTTACCTTCGTACGTGCCCAGGGACAGCTTGGGGACCCCTATCATATACGTGACCTGACATTCCCTGTGCGGACTGCCCTTTGGTGGATCCTGGGTAGGGGAATTAATGGCCCTTGAATGGGCATAATTCATGCCAGATCTAGGAGGCACAGAAGGAGAAGGCGTTCCTCAGTTCGGTGTCTTGAAGAAGGGGCATAAACGCCTATGTACTCCTGGCGGAGGGGGCCCTCATTTCAACCGCGCCCCTTTCACAGTTTATCTCTCTCCCCCCCCCCCCAGTTTGCTCATCAGATCTGTGTAAGAGGTTAACAGGTTTTGATAGGTAGATCTATTTCTGGGATTAGAAGTAGCAGGTTTCTTTTCACCTAACACCGGACACAGCAGTGCCACTTGACCTTTCAGGGCTGCTACTTCATCCTGGAGATGGGTTATAAGGCTAATAGTGTCAGCCATCTCAGGGTATTATAGCACTGGACAGACTTGATAGCGAACTGTGTGCATGGTGGGCAGGCAGGGTATCACTCATAATGGTTCTAGTAGCACCCAAACCATTGTCTAAAAGAGAGGGCAATGTAGCAAGTATGGCAAATTTATTTGTGCTATTAGGCAGAGTGGCTTGAGACCTTATGTCAAGTGCCTCTGATGTGAGAACATCTACATGTACATTAGAGGTACTCTGTGTGTCTACGAGTGTCACAGCATCCTCTCGGGTAGCCGAATGGCTTTTGCTAAGGTTCTGTTGACTATATTTCTTTGACCTAGCAAAAATGGGAGCAACCTTCCTGTGGGTATAGTGTGGTTCTACCTGACTAAACTTTTACCTCCCAGCAGTGTCTCTAACACATCTATCAAGGTATCTATGACACCACAAGTTGTCCGTTGAGCCCCAAAGTTCAACATCATTGGTGAAGTGCACTTGGAATTTTAATGAAAATGTTAAACTTTATTATTTAAGAATGCCAACAGATCCTAGATTCTAGTAGTCGATATACTTGCAATTGGCCTGGAGACCAGCTTGATCTGTGGATAATCGAAGCCAATATGGAGCATTTAGTAATTATTTTGCAGATTATTTATTATTTTGTACTGTTGGAGACATGTTAAAAGTCTGAGCCACTGTTTGGGAGCGTTTGGGGTACCATGATCTGCAGTATAGTTTCTGATTTAGATGCATAGATCAGATGATTTCGATGTGATGTCCTACAATAGCGGATTCATTTGATTTCAATTACAATTGAGAGGTGACAGGTGTGAGGGCTAATTTTAAGTAGTTCTAGTTTATTAAATAAAATATAGTGATGTTCACCATTCCACAGAGAAGAAGTCAATTTGATTAAGATCACAGAAAAACAAATGAAAACAATAGGGAAAGTAACATAACGATTGGTACTGTACCATAGGTACTATCTTAATTTTTTGACTGCGCCTAGCCTACCTCACCAAGATGGCCGGCCAAACACATATGCGCAATGAGGGAGTGCTCAGCACTCTCCCTCAGTACACGTCACCCCAATGCCCCTTTCAGAACAAAAGGATGATAAAAAGTTTATCATCCAAGCTGCTGCTGGTGGGAGTGGGGGTGCAATGCTCCTCCGCCCATATGGAGGAGCCGGACCTGGTATTTGCAGCTCAATATTGCAGCTTCAACCACTGAGAGGTAAGAGGATATTACATCACACCCTCCTCCTACATTTATATCTATACATCTCTATCTAAAATATTAGCATTTTTAATTTTACTTGTTCAAAGTCCGTTTTTTCATTAAAGGTTTTCCAACTCTGAATAGTGGTAAGTAAGAACACCCTATAGAACCCCAGGTTCTGTTCATTGCCAACTGCTATTTCATGCCTTATCTAGGGGCTCTTTGGGATTTTGTTTTTTGTGCCTCTGGGGGTACATACCGTGGACATTCCCATATCCTATATATTTGGCAGTGGTTTTCTAGGGTCGTAGTATACCTTGTGTGTCATGGAAGGAAAGCAAGTTCCATCCCGGAAGTATAAGTCATTACACTGCTCATGTGCATCATTACACCTCCAATGGGAGCAGAAATGCCCCTAAGAATTGCTGATGCCGTAGGGAGAGGCACAGGCGATGAATACCTCAGCAATCAATTTGGGTCTAGAGAGATTTGGATGCACGCCTTTCTCCTTGACATTTGTTTATGATCACAGCTTTTTAATAAATGCATTTTGTAAATTCTTCCTAAACGCAGAATACTGATTTTTTCTTCACTAAGTAGCATCCTTGTTGGGTACCCTTTTAGGTGGGTTGAAATGTAGTGTATTAATTAATGAGGATGTTGGGTATTAGAAATGCATAAAGAGATTTCATGAGATTGATGATTGGGGCTTGTAATTTTGAAATCTGGGTTTAAAGGAGATCTAATTTGGTAATTGTATTCAATTTTATTAGATGTGTGTCCTTGCCTCGATGTGGGATAAGGAAGATGGTAACTACTGTGAAGGATGATGTGATCTGCATCTAAAGTAAATTTGTTCCGTTTGAATTTTAGGAGCTTCAAGGGTTGCTGATGACCATGGCTTTTCATTTATATTTACAGTTGTGCATTTGAAGAATATCATTGAAAACGGCAAATAACCTTGCTATGTTGTAGGAAAACAAACAAAACATGAATTTGGCTGGCTCAGGGAAAAGAAACAAGATGCTGAGAGAAAATTGACTTTTTTTTGTGAGGTTACCCCCATTTTTATGCTGAATTTGATGGCTGTTTGGTTGACACTGCACACAGGACACTGCTGCACACAAGCACAAATTGACTAATCCAAGATCAGCATATCCAATTCTCCTAAAGGGTATGGTATATGCCCAAGAAATAGACCCATGGCATGGAAGGTTAAATATCACCTGTGGTCTGCAGCACTTATTGTGCCATCCACTAGTGTGAAAGGAAGACATGGCTTCAGGCCTGCATACCAGCTTCAGTTTAAACCTGCAGCTCTACGTGCCAAAAAGAAACCTTTTGGCAGGGTAAAATGTTCTTTTTAAATAGTAATAAGTTACTCTTTTGTGGGCCTTGTAAGCTGCAAACTATGGTATATGGTATTTACAAGTTAAATAAGTAAAAACATAAGATTTACATGTCCATACAGTGACTAGCACCCAAAATCTATTTTGACTTTTTAAGGCTCTGGCTGGGCCAAAGTGAGATCCTGGGAAGCAACATTAAATTTCAATTCTATCTCAGGTTTGGGCCAAGGTAGTGAAATAGTTCAACCACTAAATGTATTATTTAATAAATTTAATAAAAGCACAATTTAATGGCAAAGTTTTATTTTTAATAAATAGTTAGGAAAAGTAATTTTCAGGAAGTTATTCCTGAATGTTACTATAGCTACCAAGGATTGAGCACAGTTTAAATAAATTGCTGAAACCTTTGCCTTGACTTAACAGGTTAGTGACTGGGAGGGTGGTAGGTGGAACTCACGGAGTTACATGAAAATTCTGCTGAGTTCCGCGAAAAGACAGGAATTGGCACGTCCCCCTGCCTTCACTGATTTTTAGCGCCAGGTGCTCGTTACACGCTGAAAAAAAAGAAATCATTGCGAGTGGCACTGCACCGTGCACCAGATGGCGCTGCTGCTTGAGGTGATTTTGCTGCCACTCGAGTAGATTCTCCACGTGAGCGGCAGCTTTCTCACTGCAAAAGGTCGTGACTGCCAGCAACCGCACGTGTTATGAAATCTCACCAGGTGCCCTCCTAGCACCCCAAAAAATAAAATAAAATAAAATGAAATAATAAAAGGGGATGCCAATTCTGACTCCCAGTCACCAACTTACAGTTGGTGAGCCGTGCACAAGTAAAAACTCTGCCATGCGGTGGTTGGCATAATTTGGCTACAGATCTGTGTTATGGGTGGCCAAAACTCTGCAACTCCACTATCGGAGCATAATTTATCACCCACCCCCATTAGCGACACTTACTTGTGGTGGAATTCCATTCGCCCAAGTTGTTAATTCACATTCTTACAAATGCATAGAAGGAACGCCATTTGCTGCTGTGCAATTTGCATTGGATTCACCCAATATAAAAGTTACCATTTTTTCTTCAGCTCCTCACTTAAAAACCAATATCATTTACAGTGAAGGGTACAGCTAATGCTCAAAGGATCCAACTGTTTTCAACAGACTGTAATGTAAATCAGACTTCAAGTACAGAGTGAACAAGAGCTTCAGAAGCCTTTTTATCAGGAATGTCACCCTATTTGCAGGGCTCACGCAACAAAGTCCAAGCTATTCAAAATCTGTGCTAACTTAGATGGGGTGATACAAAACAAATAAATGTTTGCCAGTCAATTTGCTTCTAGAACTGCCTTTCTAGAAAACAAACAGCATTTTGCAAAGAAGATTCAGGAGGCAGAAGAGTTGATTTCACCCGTGCCACAAAAAGAAAACTAAATATTGTTCTGCCAATAATTGTCAAGATAATCTTATAAACTCTTTCAATTAGGTCACCTCTAACCATTTACAAGAAAATGTTTCTACCTTGTAATCCTAGTTTTCTATCGAATTAATCTTCAGAAAAAATGAAGCGCCCATTGACCCAGTTTTCCCCCTGCATTCAAGTGGATGAGATTCTGCATCCATATTCAAGGGGAATTCACCCTTATAACATAGGAGGAAGCAGCAGTTTTTTCACACCTGCAGCATATTCATAAATTGGACCTGTGATTCTCATCTATCAAGGTACACCCAGAAGACATTAGGCCATACAGAAAAAGTCTGCCTCATCATTTTTAGGTTTCACCTGCACAGCACTCGCGATCTGCTTGTGAAATCATTTGTAAATAAAAAAGGGGGTTTACTGACCGCCCGTCAGTTACCATTTGTAGGCTTTCTGGTCACTCGTTTTCTTGCTTCTTACTGGCAGAAGCTTCCCACATCATCAGTGCTCACTTCCTCTCTCTTCAGCTGTTTCCTGGAGGTCTGACCAAGTACCCTTTCCAGTTGGCGATCAGTGGCTGCCAGCCAGTGTCCTTCCACTGGCCATGCTCTGCCGAGGTACTCTTTTAAGAAAAGTCTATTCCCCACACACCATACAAGTGCAAGTGTTCCTTTAGTGCTCCCCATCCCCTCCTGCTGTTGTTTAACGCACTCCCTTTATCATCCCCGCTCTTTTTTTTTTTTTAATACATAGCCCAAACTCAGCCCAAAGGTGTCGGAGTACTTTACACAACACTGTAATAATCTGTGAGTTGAAGTCTACCATAAGAAGGTAGTTGTCTGCCACGCAAAAGTGAATATTATTCATGTTGATGTGAACTTCACTCTCCTTTTATAAAACTTTATTTCCTGTAATATATCGCGCTCTACCACTGCTTCACTTGCAGCCATGAGCCATTTTCTTGCACGATTGGTCGAGACACTGATTTTGCATAATTTTCTGCTCTATGTCTATTTGACTGAGTGGAATGCCTGTCACACACTGAAGTTAGGCTGTTGCTGAAGTGTGTAAGGAAACACCAAAGAGATGTCACAGGCCACATTTGGTAGGACAGAAATCGTGACCTCTGGTGACAAATATGGGGCTTGCAATGTCCAATCAACACTGGAGCATATGGCTCCAAAAACAGGCAGGAGTGAGGCCAATGGAATAGCAGCAGGCGAGTTGATGCAGTTGAATGGTATTTTGTATGTGTAATCAGCAACATTTCACATTTAGGGGGTGGGGCAAGAGTGAAGGGAACGGACCAATGTTTTGACTCAAGTAGTTGCAGAGTACATCGCCACTAAATTATTCCTTGCTCAGGGGTGTATCTTCGAAAACTAGAGGGGGCCCGTGTCAGTTGTGTTGTAGTTTAGAGAACAAGTCTCAATTTGGATGACATGCCAAGCCAGTCCTGCCTTTTATACCATAGAGTAATCTTCACCAATCTACTGTTCAAGGGGCAACCACTGTCCTCAATGGCTCATCAACCGTAGGTAGTGTCTGTGCACTACATGTAGTCTTCTATTAATGTGGAAAGAAAGGTGGTGAGTTATCTGTAACTTTCTGCTATCAGGTTTCCATTCTTTTACCACATTGGCCCTTCCACCTTCACCCTCTGATTCATCTCCCCCTCCACATCTGTCTTCTTTTTTTTCCCCCTTGTAATCCGTTTGATCATGTGTCCGCTGTTGTGCGCTTGACCAGTGTACTTTTGTGTCTAACGACCCATTCCTTGTCAGTCTCCTCCCCTTTCATCCTGTTTATCGTCTTAATATACTTAGTTTTGTTTAATGATCAGTTGCATTACAAATGGGACACATTCACAGGCACGGAGAGATTAAGGGCCAGATATACCAAAGGATTTTGCATTCGCAAATGGTGCAAATCCGTAAATTTCACCATTTCGATTGCAAAATAGCCTTTCGCAATGTATGAAAGGCATTGCAGTTCCATTTTAGGGAATCACATTTGTTTGCGATTCCCGAAAATTGCGACTCCAAATATGGAATTTCAATTTGCGATTCTTTGAATAGGAAATCGCAAACAGGGAATTTCTATTTGCGATCCCCTATGCACATGTAACAAGCATTTCTTAAGTGCGACCTAGGCCTATGGGGAATGCTATTACCAACAACTTGAAGTTGGTAGTAACCATGTGCAATTTAAAAAAAAAAAAAAAGCATTATAAATAGGGCTCCCGGTTTTATGGTATTTATGTTTAACATTTCTGTCAGTATTTATCCATATTTATTTTTGGGACATCTTTTTGGTATTTATCCATATTTATTTTGTATTCTGAAAATTAATGGAGTTCTAAAATGGTATAATTCCACATTTAATTAACTGATAAACATGCTCTCATAATTTGATGTCTGTCGTGTTACAGCAAATTAAGGGGTCAGATATAAATCAAAACACTACACCCATAGTTAAAAAACAGCATTATTTACAAATATATGAAAACATATATTTGTATTTAAGGTAATCTCATCCTAGTTTTTAACTCCCATGTTGTTTAGCTGCTCAGCTGTTGGCCTGGAATTCATGAAGAACAGCAGGGAGGTTGCTCACAAGAATCACAACTGTCCGTATTTTTCCGCTTTTAATAATAAATACAGACAGGAAACACATTGTTTTCTGTCTCTATTTAACTGTAAAAACGGAAAACTGGGAGCGTTAATTATAAATGCATTTTTAAACTGCCAAGTAGCATGCATATGCCCCTAGGGCATGTGTGCACTTTACATGTGCACAATTATTTGGGGGAGTGCCTTAGGCCCTCAGCACCCTTTGTTTTGCATTTCCTAATTTGTGAATTCCTACAAGGAAATCGCAACTTAGAAAATGCACAACAAACGAATGGAGTTGCAATCTCTAATAACGATTGCAACTTTTAAGAAATTGCTATTAGGTAATCACTATTTTGTTACATAGAATTATGTATATCCTAAACTGCGATTTCTTGAAATTCGCTATCTCTGAAATGCAAAATGTGAGTTTGATGTATCTGGCCCTAAGTGATTTGCCCAGAATCACAGGATGTTGAGCCTCCCGCTAAGACTTCAACCCGGTTCCCCAGCTTCAAAGTCAGCTGTTGTGTAAAACAGCCAGCCTGCTGAAAAGGGCGATTTATTGTCTGTAAAACAGACTCTCTCCTGGATGCTGCCCACCAACCTCAATAATAAAACTGTAAGTTGAATATGTAGTAGGAGCCACCTGCTGAATGAATATTCAGTATATGAACATTGACAAGCCAATATATTTTACAAAGGTGAAACCTATGGGTTTTGCCAGTGCTTGTCCACTATGCCTGTGATTTCTTACACAGGACAAAGAAAAGCTTCTCGTGAGACAATTTCCTTGTTAACAACTATGTGGAGCTAACCAATAAATGGGTCCCGAACTTCAACTTATACACAAAGCTTTACTTCAGTAGCTGTCCTTGAAAGGTGCCTATTTAGCTTCTATCACTTGAGCTCAGTGTTCCAGTAAAATAACTAGCCATGTGTTTTCAAGAATCCTACGATCATCCACTTTAACAGAGAAGTCACGTGGACTGGCCTCTTCTCTTCATTGTGCTTTTTACAGGGGCATACATATCCCATCAGCAACACAGTAAAGAGACAATCCACCTGTTATGGAGGAGCAAGTAAACATCCACTCATCCTGCTCCCTAGCAGAGCAGCAGCTGCCCTTTGGAGAACTCATGAACACTCTCCTCTGCATAAGATTCTAGGCATCATCAACACTGCATTATACAACAAGAACCTCCAAAACCAAAAAATACATAATCACTTTCACTCCTTCCTGCCCTAGTGGCTCTCAGTTATCATAAAGTGCCAATTTAGCTCTGGCACTTGCTTGCTAAAGAACTTAGAACTCCCCTCCCCTTAATTGCAGTAACAGTAAAGAGTTCTAGACGATGCTCTAGAATTTGCAGACAGTCAATAGTGAGGTGCTGCCAAATTTGTGTAGGGGTATAAAGATCCCTTCCTGATTCCCTTTTGGTATCTGAAGAGTCACTTCATGACATTTATGTTCAGAGTTCCATGCAACCAAACTAGATGTTGCCTACTTAAACGATGTGTCTCAGAAGGGTTCATGGCTAAGGTGCTGTGTTTCCATCTACCATCTTTCAACCACTAGCATGACTATCCAGCCAGTGATGACCCATAGCGCGTAGCCCGCTTATTGCCTACAAGAAGTAATTGGGCCTGGATTCCTCTGAGTCCCATTCATTTCCCGCATCTTTTTATGACCAGATGGGACCAGCATTGCCTCGTAGAACCAGACTACCAGGGGTTTGGGCATGTTTTTCTTTCCAGAATGTCCACACCTTGATTCTTCAAGGGTTTGGATCTTACCCTAGGAGAAGCACCAATGGGTCGACAGTCCTCTTAAGATGTAGAGTTCCCCACTTTGCACCATGTCTGGCTGCAGGGCCACATTCCTGCATGCCTGATCTGTGGATGACTCACCTGCAAGCTCACCTCTATCTCTCAGGAAGAACTGTAAAACTAAACTCTGTACTTTTCCTGAGGACTCCTATACACATTTGTCATTGACTTGTCTCCGATTACCATTCTGGAGGTAGTCAGTGACAAGATACTCGGCCGGGGCAAACCCAGCTCTCTCATTCTTCCTTCAGCAGCAAAGTTCAGACTTCGCCTGGGCACTAAACACGCCACAGGCTTGCAAAAACCCTTCACCTGCAGAAAAACCATAGTGTATGCTTCTTATACAGCATAGAGAAGGCATTTCCACACTTTTTTACATATTGGTTTTGTCATGCCAGCGAGAGATGACAGTTCTACAGTGGACGCGCTGTGAGCAGTTTGGGGGCAAGGGACTTCGAGTCCCAGAAGGAGTGAAGGCAGGGGGAGGAGTGAATCCCCGGTGAGCGCTTCAAAGAGCCAAACCTTCCACCACTGCGTGGGATGTGCATGGGCCGTGCCTGGGCTAAGGGCGTGCCCGTCCTTCGCCCATCAGCGACCAACAGAGGCAGGGCTGGGCCACCACCCTTAACTCACACATAGAGGGCGAGTGTGAGTTTATTGCTTTGATATTATTTGACATCTGAAGGCACTTGTGCCATGCCTTGGTGCATTTAGTGCCTTTTTGCTCCCTACCTGGGTAAAATTCATCACTCCAACTTTTATTTGTGAGTCTGTTGCTGACCTGCTTTTCCATCTAAAACCATTCACTGTGCATTGTGAGGATGGGCATGAGAAGGGGCCTGCAAACTGGGGCCCATAGTGGTGGCAGAGGGCAGGGAAGCTCAAATACAACCATGGACTCATTTCTTGCAGGAGTTGTCGGGGTTGTGACTAAGGAGATTGACCTGGCGGAGAGGAGTCTTTCTCTGGAAATGGTTGACTGCTGTTGCTTCTGTTGAAAGCAATGCTTTCGGGGTCTTGAAAGATGTAGTGGTTCCTTCCAGGAAGGAGGAATATGCTGCCTCTGTAATTCCCCTGAATGCAGAAATGGAGGCTTGTGGTGGGACTGGGTCTCAAGGAAAAGTAAGAGGCTCGTGATGGTCACTCCACCTCTTCGCCCTCTAGATAGCTGTTGCCCTCCCCTGAAAAAGAAAAAGGCACTGAAGAAAGTCAGGAGCAAACTGAATCCATCTCTGTCTGCAAATTCTAGGGGCCTGATAGATGGCATTGACTTTAGCCAGCCCCCAGGTGGTGGAGTAAACAATCTATTGACGAAATTCAAGGAGATGATTGAGGCGAGTTTGACTCCAGTTTTGGCGAAATTGTTGGCTCCTGAAAAAGCAGTTTTTCGGCTGTGTGAACAAGAGAGGCCTAGTCCAGACATAGGCAGTCCCCTGGATCCTAACTGCCAAAACCAGTTGTGTGAGGGGGAGCTTGTACATGAGGGTGCTCTCAGGGTTTTGGAGAGAGCCACACAATTGTTCCGTCTGCTCATTCAGTAAGTTCAACGGAGGAAACTAGACCAAGAGGTGGTAGGCAATTTGACAACAGGCCAGTGGAGAATGGGAGGGAGTCCCAATATAATGGCAGAATACAAAATCGGCATGTGATGAAGAAAGTTCCCCATTGGTTTGCTTGGAGCTCCCCCCGGCCTGTGCCCCCTATGTGGTGATGTTGACAGATGTCCCTGCTCTTGCCCCAGGCTCTAGTGAATCTACGGACCAACTGAAATACAAGGCTGGCCATTGGCTTAGTAAAAACTGTGATTTTGCTTGTAATGACCCTGAGGGATATATTGTTTGTCAGAAGATTTGACTGAGTTGGGCCCCAAGTAAAAGAGAAATGGGGACTGCATTATTATAAACTGTAGATATCCTGGACTGGCCCAATAGCTCCTCTCCACACAAAGAATGGTTTTCCAGAGAGAGGGAAAGATTGGAATGGTCCCTTTGGGTTATTTTTATAATCACATGCGGCAGGGCGCTGAGTCGCTAATTAGGAGTTGTAGGAATTCCCATCTTGGACAGAGTATTCCACAGCTTGCTAGCTGGAGGAATGATATTATTAGCACTCCTGACCTGGAGGGGGTGGATTGACGCTATGCAAGTAGTCAGACAGAGTTTGGCAGTACCCCTAATGCTGTTAAGACTAGGGAGGATCAGGGGGCGAAGACTACAAAGTGCTGCCTTATCTCTTGGAACATTGCAGGGTATGACACAAAGCTTTCATGCCAGGCATGGATATAGTGCTTGGCGCACTATGATTTTATCATGCTTCAAGAGACCTGGTCGGATGGGCTGGCAGCCTGGGATGGTTATTATAGATTTGCAGTCCCTGCAGTTCGGCCCCACAGTGGCCAACCCAAAGGTGGTTTGGTTACCCTAATCCGGTTTACTAAAGCAATGACAGCATTTCAAATAAATTGTAATCACCAGAGTATACTTATTGTCGGGGTAGTTTTCTCTAACAAATCCAATGTTTTCTTGGTCAATTTTCATAATGCTGTTTCAGATGTGGGGTGCCAAATCAAGATCCTTTTCTCAGCTCTACAGATACTGAAGCACAGAATGGAGGAGGTGGGTTTGGAATTCTGTGCTGTTGTGTCAGATGATTTTAATGTTAAGATAGGATGACACAGCACTGTGGTGAATCCCTTTGATTTTGATCGTGAGGTTTGCTCAGCATATGGTGGAAGGATCCCAGGGGCAGGGTTTTGATTAAGAACCTACGGAATATGGGTCTGTTGCATATTTGTGACATTGAAGTGGTGAGCACTCACCAGTTTCCAACCTTTGTAAGTAGAGGGGCTGGTACAACTATTGATTATATTTTTGTGTCCCCACTTCTAAAATATTTGGTCATAGGTGGAGAGGTGGTAGAGAAAGACCTTAGTGATCATAACCTCCTTACGGTCCTCTTCAACTTCCCAGAGGCTCTAAACAAACCAGGTCGAGGAGGGCCAGCTTTGGTGAGGATAAAAGACCAGGGAAGGAGAGCTGGATGGAAACAGGTTAATATCCATCAAGTAATAGTTAGGGTGGTGGGTGATAACCTAAAACTGATTACAAGTGTACTTCTGGGAGAGACTCCTAGTCTAGGGGAAGTTATGGCGGCGATGCTCAGAATGAATGAAGCTTTTAAAGATTGCTTGATACTAGATGGTCAGTCCCCCCGAGAGGATAAGGGTGGATGGTTCAGTAAGTCCTGCTATGAAGCTGGGAAAACCCTGAGTAAGGCCTTAAAAGGAGTACCCAAGAGGCATCGACCGGGTTAGAGTTGTGAGTGCTAAGTACAAAAGTGTTCTGAGGGCAAGAAAGTTGAAGGTCAAGGAGCTAGCCTGGGAGAAATTGGAACGTGCAGTGGAGCTTAAGAACCCTGGCCAGTTTTGGAAGGTTGTAAGTAAGGGTTTCTTTGAATCAGAAACATCTGAAGGCCTGTGCTGTAACATTGCCTCGGAGGTCTGGAGGATCATTTTTGCAGCATTTTTCAGGGGAGTCCATTAGGAAACAATCTGGGTATACAGCCTATGATTTCCCCAACTTAGCTATCAGGTTTACACTCCTTGAGGTGAGGGAGGCGCTTCAAGGTAGTGATAGCCATAAAGCTCCAGGCCCAGATTCAATTCCTAAGGATCTCTATAAATCTCGTCCCCAGTTATGGGTGCCCATCTTGTTAAATGTTCTTAATGCAGCAGTCAGTGTGGGAATTCCTGCTTCATGGAGATCGGCGTGATCATTCCCTTGTTCAAAAAGGGGGACCGTAATGATCCTAAGTCATATCGCCCTTTTTTCCTTCTTGATTCATGAAATTTTGAGCCGGGTACAGTACGGCTTTAGGGAGGGGCTTGGTACCCAGGAACAGTGTTTATACCTGTTGATGGTGATTGGGAAAAACAAGCCAGCCAGGAAAGGCACCCTATATCTTGCATTCATGGATCTTCGCTGTGCCTTTGACAAGGTTAATCGGATTAAGTGTGGGAGAGGTTAAACCGGTTAGGTATGGATCCCCAAATTGTGGAGTTGCTTCGGTGCCTCCATCTGGGAACCAATGCAAATGTGAGTGTGGGGGACCAATGGGGAATGTTTGGATGCTTTTGAGCTTCTCAGGGGTGTGCGCCACCTACACTTTTTCTTTTGTATACAAATGGACTGTTTGATTTTTGTTTTAGCGGAACACTGTAGGGATGCTCGCAAAATTAATGGTAATAGTGTGCCGATCTTGATCTACGCGGATGATGTGGTGCTCATGGCCCATACTATGAATGGCCTTTGGGATGCAGTTAGAGCTTATGAATCCTTTATGTCAGCCCTAGATCTAGAGATAAACTGAAAAAATCACATTTGATGGTCTTTGGGAAACCTCTCAGTAGGGTGGGGGAGCTGAAGATTAAACATCAAGTAATTAGCAAGGTTCAGAACTTCCCCTATTCAGGGGTCAATTTTGATGACAAAGGCTCATGGAAACCTTGTGTTTCCAGGAGAGGGGTGCTTTTTAATGCTACATTTGGTGCCACGTTTGACTTTCCTCCATTGGGTCGACATAAACCTATTAAGCCCTTGCTCGAAGTCTATAGGCGTAAATGCCTCCCAGTCCTGCTGTATGAGGCTCCACTTTGGGGGTATACGGATAGTAGGGCCTCTGTAGTAGAGGAAAATCGACTTTGCAGAAGGCTGTTAGGAGTTGGTCAAAATACTTCTGGCTTTTGTCTGCATATTGAATTAGATCTTGAGTTTGTACAAGATACCATCCAGCTTGCACCCCTTTTGTTATGGATCTCTATTTGGACAAATGAATGTGCCTCTTTTAACAGAGAGGTCCTGCGTGATTGCCTGGCCTGTGATCATGCGAACGATATCATGTGATGTATATAAGAAAAGTAGCCTACGTATTGGGGCGGCCAGATATGTTTGAGGCTACTGAGAGTCTGACAAGCCGTAATGAACGATGGGCTAAGGAAAATTTACTGAAAAATTTGGGGGCTCAAAGAGAGGAGGAGGAGTTAAGGAAAAAAATCAGTCAGGGATTTTATAATGTTGAAGATGGGGGTGGGTCCTGAGCCCTTTCTTCTGGAGATTAGAAATGTGAGGGAAAGGACTCTTATCTCACGATTCCGTCTAGGGGTTATCAGAAGTAATTCATGCTTTCCGTTAGGTCAGTATGATGAAAAAAATCTATAAAACTTTGCCCCTGTGACGGAGTGTCTCCACAGACTCTGATCCATTTTACCTTGTTCTGCGTTTTTTATGCACCCTTTAGGCGGCGTTTCTTCCTCCCCTGCTGAGGCCTAGGGGTTTTGTGCAATATCGCCCAGCTTTTCTGTGGCTGCGCATGGCTTCTGATGAGCTGGTGTTGCGGGGGCTGGGATCTTTTCTTAAGGGAGCCATAACCTGGGGAAATAATCTAGAGTATTTTTAAATGATTTTATATTTTTATCTTGATTTATTTATTTATTCTTCTTAAATGAAATCTAGATTGCAATTTTTTATTTGTGTGTATTTGTCAAGTGGGGTACAAGGGAATATATATATATTGGCCGAATGATTTTTTTTTTTATATGATGTGCTGTATATTTATTGCTATGGTTGATTATTTTCATACCGAATAAAGTGTTTTGATGAGGAGTTCTATAATTATCCGTGTAATAAGGTATGTATATTTTGCAGCTCTGATTGTGTCCGGGGACTGACCTCTCTCACTTTAGCATCAAGTAGAGTGGTGTGACAATTGTAATGCCACAAGTTATGGATAATCAAGTCATTTTCTTTTCAAAGAGAAGTTGAAATGTCTTAACACTGCAATAAGCAAATCACCTAGAAACTTACTGTGTATTGGTTGCAGGTCTCCCATATTTTATAAATGATTGATTGGTAGGGCAGACCCCCAGAGAGAGATTTTGAATATGAAGGTATGATGCCAGTCTCGAGAAATGGTTGCAATTCTTGAAAAGGGATAGCCAGTCCACAGGAAATGGACTCAAGCAAGTCTAAAGGGCACAATACACACCGATAGGCCTTTTGGCTCATTTGCAGGTCTGGCCTTTCCGACAGCTTTAGCAGTCTCGCCAGACTACTGTTTAAAATAAAATACATAATATACCAACATGGAGGGGCTTTTCGTCAGAAAAATTTGTCTATTGGTCTGCCAAATCATGGTTCATATTTTCCTACTTCCCACCACAGCATGTGGCAATGAGTCAGCCAACTTCACCCATTAGCTCCCTTCACTTTGAGTCACCGAAGAAAGCTTGTGCACATTACTTCTATCCACTTAACAATAGTTTATTTCTCCACAGCCACAAAGCTCTTTGAAGGTGAGTTTTAAAATTATTTTTACATATTATCTTTACAAAAATTCCCCATTTAATTTGCTTGTACTTCAAGTGCAACCTCTATGGTAATATATTACCCGTCTCCTTTTTAGGTTTAGCTTACTTTACAGAGCACATGCTGCAAGGCACATTATGGGTTACCAACATAGAGGACATTGCTTGCTTATCTTGTCACTCAATTTGCCACCTTCTGATTCATGCCCCAGCTTATCAATCTTGTATGTGCCCTCTCATGCAGCATTGCCTCTTTACAATCTCACTGATTGGCTGTGACCTTTTCTTCCACTGCAAGCTTTACAAGCACTACTTTTTTATGGGTGAGCGCTAAGCTCTCCGTCCAATGCTGCAATCTCTCTTTGGGCTTCTAACCATGCCCATGTCACGTCAGTCACTTGCTTTAATTTGTGAAAGGCATGCATACGTCATACCTTTTCCAGTGTTTAGCCCACCTACACAGAACCGGTAAACTACTGAAACCATTCGAGGCTCGATGTTTTCATCATGGTTTCCAGACTACTTTGTCTTTTTTATTTTCCATACAGCACGATCACGCTGGGGTTTACATAGCGCAATTATGCTAGTTTTTTCCGTTTTCAATTTCAACACGATCGCGCTGCATTTTACATAGCGTGGTTACACTGTGTTTGTAATTTGTGTGGCAAGAAAAGTCTGGTTAGGAGTTTAAAGTGCTAATAGCTCTCACTCGAGCAAATGCGAGACCTGCTGCATTGCATATGCTTGTCTTTTGTCGGTCCTCTTTGCGCACCATGGCGGTCATGCCGTTTTGAAGTTTCATATAGAGCGACCTCGATGGGAGGTGTTCTCATTTAACTTGGGTTTCTGTCAGCCTTTTGCCAGACTTGGAAGATTGCAAGTTTTTTCTTAGAATATCCTGGTATTGTTTTGTTGGGTTAATGAAAGTTTGTTGCTTTAGTATGCTGCAAGCTTCTTAGCTGTTGAGTTGATTTTGACATTAGCAGGGTTTCATGTTCACTGACTTGCATGTTTTGCAGGAACTGTGCTGGCTCCGGTGTGGGTGGCGGTGTGTGCCTAGCTTGCTGTTCAAAATCCAGTGTCTGCCTTAACATTAATAAACAGCAAGAGCTTTCCATGCCCTGTGGGCCTCAAATAGTTCAGTATGCAACAAGGGAGTGCAGACCAGGCACCAGGATGGAAACAGTAGTATCGGGTTATAGTTTCAAATTATCGCTGGAACACGTTGGCAGCTGACACCCTATTAACTGCTGCGTAACTGCGCTTCTTATTTGTTAAAGACATTTTTTTTTTGTCTGAGGAAAAATAAACAAGCATTAGTGACAGATGTTTTAACCCAGGTTAAACGCTGAGCACGAAAGTCAATTGGAATAAAGCACATTTATTTTTTAACTCTCTCTTAAATGTGCATCCAAAAATGTTGTAAATCTGCATGGGTGTGTTAATGCAAAAATGTTCATTTGAAAATATAAATGAATGTTTATGTATTTTGAATAATGAAATTGGTAGAAAATTATTAATATAGAAAAATAATGTGCATGTTTGAAATTGTGACCTCGGAGAATGGCCATCAGATTTTACAAATTATATTAAATGGGTAACTAACCTATATGAAATATTGAATATGTATTAGATTAATATAGTAATAGGTCATATTGAAAGATATACCCTATGTTTTGCAATAATTGTAGGCCTTAACTTAGGGAGTGTCGTGGCCTTCTCTTGCTACGCCTCATGCAGAAGCTGTATTTCTTAGCGTTTAATGAAAAGTGCTGACAAGATGAACTAACCGTGAACTGCTCATTGTTTAATAAAATTTGCTTAGCTAAAGCTTCTCTGTGACCTGACGGACAGGAGATGATGAAACTAAAATTTGTATAAAACTGGTGTGTAAAGCGCACTGGGTGTACTTTCCCAGTACCCGAACAGTGAAGACACTGACTGGAGAAGAAGATGCAACATTTTCGATACCTGACGAGCCGGATGATGAGGACATTGTAATGTGGACCAATCAATGACATGTGAACCATGAAATATTAGACTTCATGAATTTGATGTACAGACTTTATTGGTTAGGTGAAAAACGTATGATTAATTGACCAATTAGGAACTGGGGAATAGTCTGGGTGACTTTGATATAACAAAGTGACAGAGGGAAGAGAGCGGATGATGTTGCTGTTAGGTGAGCAAAACTGCAAGAACGAAGAGGTAATTCGAGATTCTGTCATTGGGCTCATACTCTCTGAGAGCCTGATGTGATACTGATCGACTCATGACTTGAGGACGAAGAATGACTCTGTTGCTGATCCATACCGAGGATAGGTAGATAGGACAATGTGACTGAATAATATTTTGTACTTTTTCTTTCTAGGTACCATCTGCGCTGTCTAAATAGTTTTTCTAAGCTAGATGTTTTCTAAATTTTGTTTCTAAAAATTGTTTTGCATGAAGTCCCACATGCTGATGCTAATCTGGTTTAGGTGAGGGTTTTTCTTCCATGACAATTGACAGATTACAGAGAAAAATGATTGACGGACTAATTTGCTGAACTTCATGACACAAAATGACTTATTGCCTTTGAGTCATTTGTTGACCTATGCTAATGCTTTGGCATGTACTCTGATGCAAATCTTGATTAGGTTATGTTTTTGGCACCTTCTAATGAATTAATGCCGGATTTTGTTTAAATTGAATTAAGTATGAACTAATCTCATGATTTAGTATCGTAACTAATAGGGAATAAAATTACTAAAACGAATACTGAGTTGTGGTTATTCGTGACTGAATAGTCATGGTAGGTTGCTATTGTCTTTATTGATTGGTTTTGATGATTATTAAATTTTGTGTATTGATTACTGAGAACAATGGTCATACCATAGCTAGGATACTCCATGCGAATCAAAAGGTTCATCGACCTATGCGCGTCCCCTTGTAAGTTTAATTATTAAGGGTCAGGCACACCAACAGGTGCCACTAACTTGTGCATAAGAATGTCTATTCACCAAAACACCAGAAGCGGAAGTGACATCAAATACCCTTTTATACGTAACAACATTACACGGGTGGGCACCAACATTAGTGCCTTCATACTGTACCTTTTATGTACTGTCCAAAGGCTAGAATAAGAGCAAAGAGTGGAAATACAGAAATTAAACAATAATCTTACTGGTTCATAATGATTGCAGTGTAAATCAAGAGGCAAGATAGCACCATTGCACTATATAATATGGGCTTCTATCCTGAATGAGTTTTTTTTCCATGCATTTGGGATTAATGCTTTTGCGACTGGTTCTACCATATGATATTCTCTGTAATGCACATCTTGATGCATAGAATCTCCTCGGCGTAATTGGAAATTCCCATGCAGATAAACATGGGGCACAAATTCTGTGTCATTCCAGATTTGAGACACCATTTTAAATCCTAGGCAGAAATAGTAGTGTGTGCTGATCACCCTCCTACACACACGTTTTTTTATTGGCCTTTACATTAAAAAAAACTAATCGTGTTTCAGTGACACAGATGGTGGCAAAAGCCACTATTGTTCCCATTGGAAAGGTAAACATACATCCTAATATTCCAAGACAAAATCATTTCAAGGGTATTTTGAAATGATTTAAACGGTCATGAAATTATTACTAAACAGAATTGGCATGTTAAAAAATAGAGAAATTTCCTGAAAACTTATTGAAATACCACCCCTGGGCATTTCTATGTTCTCAAAACATAAACAAGGGTCCAGTATATTTCTCTGAGAAAGGTGGCAACCTCTGTTCCAGAGAGGTAGTGGGAGCAGTGATTAGAGTGCCAACTGACAAGCCAGAGTATGCATTTGATAAATTACATCCATCCAACAGTGAGTGTTTTTTTTTTTTAGATTATGGAATGATGTGCAAGTAGAACTGGTGCAAATGTTCCACTTGCATGTTCAACTAGGAAATCATCCATTTGTGTGCAGGTGACCCTTCTAGTTTATTTCTCTTGTTACTACTCCGTGGCTGTCTTGTGTCTTTTGTTGGGAATTGTGTTAGCCAGCCAGCAACTCTGATGGTGTGGTGGTGAAAGTGGTATTCTATTGTAATCAGCATGGCAGATTTAACCCCTTGGGTGCGGGCGTCAGCCACTGGCCGACGCCCGCACTAGCTCCCTGGTCCGGGTCACGACCAGTGGCTGACACCAGGGAGGGGGTTAATAAATCCTCGGGTGCGTTGCACCAGAGGATTATTATTTATTTTTTAACCCCGGGAGACACGGAACCCCCCCCCTCACCCGCACCTTTGTGACATCAGCGTGCCGCAAGGTGTGCGGACGTCACTTAGTTGATTTCCCCATTGGAGCAGGACGCAGCCCCAAAGAGCCTCCCCCATGTTCAGGAAGGCCTCGTAAGAAAGGGGAGACTCTCCCCTTCCTTACGAGGCCTTCCTGAAAGTGTTTCCTTCCTGGCCCCCCATTACAGCACAGCTGCGATCGGTGGCCAGGAAACACACTAGACACCAGGGATTTCACTCGGATAACAGCCCGGCCCAACCCCCGGGGGCATATTTAAAAAAAACAAAAAAAGGTAGGTGTCCCCTGGAGGGGCGGGATCGCGCCCCCCCCCCGGGGCTAAATTTTATTTTTAAAAAATAAAATAAAATAAAATAAAAAAAAGGAAATGGACAGGGGGTCGTCCGTGGGCAGGGCGACCCCCTGTGGGGGGCAATATTTATTTATTTTTTTAGTTGTTGTAGGGTTTCCCTGGGGGCCATTTTGGCCCCCAAGGAAACCATACAACTACTAAAAAAAAAAATATATATATATATATATATATATATATATATATATATATATATATAGAGAGAGAGAGAGAGAAAGAGAGAGAGATCTATCTATCTATGCGTCTTCAAAGCAATGCACATACTTCAACTGACGCATTTCAACTGTAGCTTTTAGGCAGCAATAAAAAAGTCAGGTAAGTATTGTGATTATGTTTCTGCTACAAAAGGATCAGACTTTTGTCTAGTGGCAGTTTTAGTGGCATAAAGAAGCCCAGAAGGTTTATATGCCTACTGCAAAGAGTAAATCTGTATTTTATTTAAATAGCTGAGTACATTAGTAAAGTCAGCCATTACCTGCGCTATAATACAAATGAAATGTATGTGCTATGGAGAGATGAAGGGCACTTTTGCTGGGTGGTAATGAGGGAATCCGAGGAGGAGGGAGTGGGAGCACCAATAATGGATTGTTGGACTGGGCGCAGGAGGTGCTAAAGACTGTGACGAATGGTATGTGACAAGGTGTTTTTTGAGTGTCTTGAAAGAAAGTGCTGATTGAGGGAAGAAGCACAGGTAAGGTGGCCTCTACTGTTGCACGTATCTCACACACACCATCGATTTTGTGACTGTCAACGTAGGCTAGTGATTTAGAACAACAGTTTAGCCAATAGCAGAGATGGCATCTTGATGGATGACTGCTGCCGTCACTCTGGTTATAGAGGACAGCTCTGACATAGGATCAGAGACTGAGACATCAGATACTGAGACAGCATTCCTCTTCCAGTAAATTATGAGGGAGGTAATGAGGACAGTCCTGCTGTCCCTTCGCAAGCACAGTCTGTGCAACGGGGAAATAGTGGGTTAGCCCAACCCAGAGAGCAGGTGAATGCGGCGGCAAGCAGAGAGAGAGAGTGCTCTATTGGGAGCTCCCCAATTTAGTTCAGCCCCAAATGCCACCGCCCAAATCGTAGTGTGGAGACAT
Source organism: Pleurodeles waltl (assembly GCF_031143425.1). Classification (NCBI taxonomy): domain Eukaryota; kingdom Metazoa; phylum Chordata; class Amphibia; order Caudata; family Salamandridae; genus Pleurodeles; species Pleurodeles waltl. The sequence continues at coordinate 223,066,243 of NC_090450.1, read as the reverse complement.
CAAAATTATCTATCACAAAACAAACTGGTTTTGTAAGGCAGACACCTGTGTTTTTGGTCCTGGGTTCGGTGGCCATATAGAGAAACATACTAAACCCAAACATTTCTGGAAACTAGACATTTGGGGTGAGTCCACAGAGGTGTGACTTGTGTGGATTCTCCAAGGTTTTCTTACCCAGAACACCCTACAAAGATGAAATGTTGAATAAAAACTCTATTTTTCTTGCATTTCTGTCACACAAACTACAGGAATATGCTGGGATCCACAAAATTCCTACCATCCAGTGATTCCTCACCTGTCCTGATAAAAACACTACCCCACTTGAGTGCCCACACCTAGTGCCTGCGACAGGAATGGATCACCCCATGGCCAACAGCTGCCTCATGTAAGTACCAACATTGACCGTTGTGTGATCTATTCCTGTTGCGGGCACCAGGGCTACCCACACAAGTGAGGTACCATTTTTATCGGGAGACTTGGGGGAACGCTGGGTGGAAGGAAATTGGTGGCTCCTCTCAGATTCCATAACTTTCTGTCACCGAAATGAGAGGAAAATGTGTTTTTTTAGCCAAATTTTGAGGTTTGCAAAGGATTCTGGGTAACAGAACCTGGTCAGAGCCCCACAAGTCACCCCATCTTGGATTCCCCTAGGTCTCTAGTTTTCAAAAATGCCAAGGTTTGGTAGGTTTCCCTAGGTGGCAGCTGAGCTAGAGGCCAAAATCTACAGCTAGGCACTTTGCAAAAAACACGTCATATTTCAATGTAAAAATGTGATGTGTCCATGTTGCGTTTCCTGTCGCAAGCATTAGGCCTACCCACGCAAGTGAGGTACCATTTTTATCGGGAGTCTTGGGGGAACACAGAATAGCAAAACAAGTGTTATTGCCCCTTGTCTTTCTCTACATTGTTTCCTTCCAAATGTAAGACAGTGTGTAAAAAAGACGTCTATTTGAGAAATGGCCAGTAATCCACATGCTAGTGTGGGCACCCCGGAATTCAGAGATGTGCAAATAACCACTGCTTCTCAACACCTTATCTTATGCCCATTTTGGAAATACAAAGGTTTTCTTGATCCCTATTTTTCACTCTTTATATTTCAGCAAATGAATTGCTGTATACCCAGTATAGAATGAAAACCCATTGCAAGGCGCACCTCATTTATTGGCTCTGGGTACCTAGGGATCTAGAGGCAGGAAAAAGTTACAGAGTAAAACGTGGAGAAAAATTGCTTTTTTTTCAGCTCACTTTCAATATTTTTTTATTTCACCTGTTATTTTCTGTAGGAAAACCTTGTAGGATCTACACAATGACCCTTTGCTGAATTCAGAATTTTGACTACTTTTCAGAAATGTTTAGCTTTCCGGGATCCAGCATTGGTTTCACCCCCATTCCGGTCACTAACTGGAAGGAGGCTGAAAGCACAAAAAATAGTAAAAATGGGGTATGTCCCAGTAAAATGCCAAAATTGTGTTGAAAAATTTGTTTTTCTGATTCAAGTCTGCCCGTTCCTGAAGGGTGGGAAGATGGTGATTTAAGCACCAGAAACCCTTTGTTGATGCCCTTTTCAGGGGAAAAAACACAAGCCTTCTTCGGCAGCCCTTTTTCCAATTTGTTTTTTAAAAAAACGAAATGTTCACTTTATTTTGGCAAATTTCTTGGTCTCCTCCTGGGGAAACCACAAACTCTGGGTACCATTAGAATCCCTAGGATGTTGGAAAAAAAAGACGCAAATTTGGCGTGGATAGCTTATGTGGACAAAAAGTTATGAAGGCCTAAGCGCGAACTACCCCAAATAGCCAAAAAAGGGCTCTGCTCTGGGTGGAGAAAAGGCCCAGCAGCTAAGAGGTTAAATTAGGATGCTAATGACAACATTGCCATTTTTTGCTGCAGATACAGGATGAAGGTAAATGGAAGTGCTTTAGTTATACGCAGGGCCGCTGGAATTATGTTGCAGGAAAGGGCCAAATTATGAGGAAGGGTTGACCAATTTATGTGGCAAGAAAAGTAAATTAGGCATTTACAATGCCAATAGCTGTAACTCTCGCAAATGCGAGACCTATTGCATTGCAAATGCTTGTTTCTTTTGTGTCGAGCACTCCGTAATAATGTGTGCGTTTGAGCACTCTCCCACATAGTCTCCACTCCCCTATCCTCCGCCGATACTCTTGATCGCTTTTCTTCTCCACCTCCCGCTGGTGTGCTCATCCACGTACTTTTGCTATTGCCCCATTGCCCCCATCCACCAATCCCCCCCCACCTCGTCTTGATTCTGTGCTCACCCTATCCATTGGTGCGTTTACGACAAGCTTTCTTCTTTAATGATAAATTCAATGGTACCAGGAGAGTCTTCATTACACTTGAAACACCAATAGTTTAAAATAAAACATGTACAGTCGTGCAACACAGAACACGAAGTGTGCACAGCAAAATACGCTCTAACCGAACACCAGGTTTGGGTGGACGGCTGGCAATAAAGGAAATTCTAGAAGTGACAATAAAAATTCGGGACCAAGGGTCAAAATTGAGAACGAAAATACAGGTCCCAAGGTCACGCATACTGGCACATCTGAGGAGTTCGCACAATTATAAATTAGCTGACAACAGTACAAGCCACAACAGGTTTATGCTGTTTAGATTACATTATACATTGGAGTATTAAGGAAACACTCACACATAGCTGAACGTATCTCAAGATTAAAAACTAGCAAAACTATACACTAAATGCAGAATTTGATAGCAAACATTAGGGGTAGTTTTCACAGTTTTACCCCATACCATGAATAATAGTGCTAGAAGCAGCGCTGCTGCTGTACCTAGAGAGTTTACAGGCAGTAGACCTACTAGGGTGTGTAAAAGGAATATATTATATAAGACAATGTTGGTACAGTGAGAATGAACAATGAGAGAAGAGAAAAACAAGGTAAAATCTGCCAGCTGAGAGTGAGAAAGACTGGGCTGTGAAACAGAGAAGAGAGAAAAGAGTAAGATAGAAGACGAGCAGAGAAAGGAGTAAAATAACAGATACCAAAAGATGCCCAGGATGATAGAGAGAAGGTTGAAAACAAAAAACAAGGTAGAGGAACATATAAAAGGTGAGGAAGAATTGAGAAAAAGCATGAGGGGGGGAAGTGAAAAAGAAAGACCAATGGCAAGGTAGGAGAGAAGTGGGAAAATATAGCGAAAATGGAACTGAGCAAGGAAGAGATTGAATAAGGAGTTGACAGATTATGTGAGTTTCACTGTGTAACTTGCATGTCAGAGCTTTCAATCTCAATTCCATTGCACCATTTGTTGTAAACATTACACCGCACTGACAAGTAGTTATTAAAAATGTTAGTTTTTAAACATGAATGTAGAACCGTTCCTACCCCCACCACATCCTGGCGAAAGTGCCATTGGTGAATAGGCAAGACAGTTGACATGTGAACCCTACATCGGAGCCAAATTATTATAGAAAGAGAAACATTTTATTCTACTAAATCGAGCACAATAGTTTTTTGTCCAGGTGGTATTCTGAAACCATGCATTTGAAAGTTGTTTCATATGAGAAAGTGAGGAAAAAGGATGATCGGTAAAAACATATTTGCCTAAAATCACACAATTTGGTTAAGGGAGGAGCCAGGCTTAATCCAGATTTTGTGGTTTCACTTTGCACAAACAAACCACTAAATGGGAAACCATTTGTTTCTTTTTTTTTTTTTTTTACCTCAGATGTAAATGCTTTATTTTTACCTGTGTGTGTATTAAGGATGAACAAGGGTGACAGACAGATGCCATATAAAAGCTCGACTCTTTATGGGCTTGAGGTTCCAATGGGACCTTGAAGCTAAGCCAGAGCCAGGCTTCAGGCTGGCTCGCGCAATCAGCCTCAATACCACCCGCCGATGTTCCAGTGGTCCTCCTCATCTCTACATAGACCCTCTTCTCATGTATATTTAATTTTTTATATAGTCCTACGGTTGGAGTGTGACTTTTAAAATTAATATTAACATGAAAAGCTTGCAATATAATGAGTAATGAAGCCGCGTATAAGATATGTTAACCTAGAAAAATAATGTACGCGTTTGAAATGTGCCCACAGGGAGTGGCCACCAATGTATACGATGATTAATGAAACTGACTAATAATGAATTAACAATGTACTAATGTATGGTTTTGTATTAGCGTATCTTAATTAGAATCGTGTATTAGGGTTTTGCTAAGTTAATCACTAGGCCTTAGTTAGCAGGGGTCTGGGCCTAGCTGCCTAGTCTCATATTTATTGTGTTTTTCTAACGTGCGATGTGCTGCTTTCCTGAAGGACGAAGCCGTACTTTTCCAGGAGCTAGAGATGTGTGTAGCCGTAGTAAATTCTTTCTCATGGGACTCGACTTGCTCAAGGAGACATCCTTCCCAAGTGCAACAGTGTAATGCGCAACAGGTGCAAGGTTGCCTGGACTAGGAGAAGACAATGGAACTACTGACTGGAGCTACAAGTGTAACTTTTCCTACCTGACATTCCACCCGATGAAGACGTCAATCACAGGAGCCAATCAACTGCATGACAACTGTGTTCGGTGAAAATTCCAGTAAGGTGTGTGGAGGATTATTGGACAGAGATAATGATGCACCAAATATTGCCCAATGGGAAATTAGAGACTTGTTCGACAGTTGTGATATAACGGTGTGACCCGAGGAGAAATTAGCAATTATTGAGCCATTCTTCATTATCCCTTGCCATTCTGAGAGACTTTGTCTTTGGCGGTCTTATACCTTAAACCATCCTCACTTTATTCCTTGCCTGTTATGCACTTCTCCTCCTTATGAGGGAAGAGCCTTTTCTTGTTATGCCCTACTGAGACTTACCTGTTTATCCTGGCTGATGGCGAATCGACTGATGTCCTGAGGACGAAGACTGACGCTGTTTGCTGACTCATTCGGATGGGTAACTATCTGATGAAATTATAATTGTCTGTTTGCCTTTTCTTTCTAGGTACCAACTGCTCTTTTGATAGAGACTATAGTTAGATGTTTTCCAAATTCATGTTGCCAAATTGTTTTGCATGAAGCCCAACATGCTGATGCTAATTCGAGGTTAGTTAAGGAGTTCACTAATATCGGATGCAAATAGACAAATGACTGAATTCTTGCTTTGTTGAATAATGTACTAATGATACTCTGCTAAAGTTGATTCATGTTAACATTGTGCTTTATTCTAATGTTCATGATCTATGCTTTGATAAAGTTTTGCTCGAGTTGCCAACTTATAATGGTTTTGATGTGCTTGTTATTGCTGAAACCAATAAACATGATATTAGCTTGTAACTAATAGGTAATACATATCCTAACTCTTACAAGATTTGGTGTGGTTATTCATGGCTGAAAGGTCATGGTGCATTTGTTGTATTGATCTATATTAAATGTTATTGATTAGCTGGATTAGTAGTGTGCATATTGATAGAATTATTGATTGTGATGCCAAAAGATATCTCGTCCTGGGAAGTCCCTAAATGTGGTCAAAAGGTTCATTGGCCTAGATGTGTCTCTTGTAAGTTTGCTTATTAAGGTTCTGACGTGTTATCACTACTCATCCCAACTATGCAGAGTAGATTGCAGAGACAGTAACTCATAAGTGTGCTAGTCTATGTATAGGAAACTTTACTTAAGAGAATGAGAGCTACAAGGTGCAGGAGTCACATGTTATCCATACTGGTAGACATTATTTGTTAAGAGTGCGTGGTCTGGAGCATTACAAACGCAGGGTTTAAAATAAGTGATTGGAATGTCTTTAGTAAGAAATATTTGCTATTTTCCAAGGGACCCTACTTAGCATCATGAGAATAAGGAAAGATAGGTGAAAAACACAATATTCTAAACCCATATACTGCTGTTTGCATGCAGTTCTTTGATGTCAGTTCATAGCCCTCTAGGCTACATTAGAATTATAATTTATGAACTGCAAGTAAAAAAAATTTAACTATGACAACAGCAGTTACCCGCTGACCTATCTGCATATAAAAAACAATTCATTGATCTACTTTTTAAATGTTGTGCTTTGCAGGAGTCACATTATCATTGCAATACTTTATGGATTAGTAAAAACTACAACTAGACAAAACTTGGATCTTTCCAACAGATACTTTAACCATCAGCGTTCAACAGTCATCTTTATTATTGCCTAAAAACTGCTGCCACACAAGAATCTTTGAAGGCTGTGTCTTTAACCCTTTAATTTCAAAACACAGCGGCCAGAAGCCTGAGTGGCATGAGACCCTGGACAAAAGCAGAATGCTGCGCTCTACGCTGCAGCAGGAGGTGGCGCATCACATACTGTGTAACTTCCCAGGCTGGCCAACTGTCATTCTGTATGTACCAACTAACCGGCAGACAGAATGAAATGGGCCCATCGCAATCCGTTCTAGGTCAGGTAGAGGCTGTTACAGTACCTTGACTTCAGAGTAGGAGTGCAAGGTGGTCCAAATAGTGACTACTGCAGAACTTGGAGGCTTCCAAAGGGAGCAAAATAACTCACTTCAATCCCCCAGAATTATAGACAAAAGGGATCATCATGGGCAACGGGCATGGAGCCCAAATAACAACAGTCTATGAAATTAACAGACGGGTGGTCGCCCTACATCGAGTCGGAGTGTTAGTGTCATCACATTGGCTATTCCTGATATTCTAAATGATTAATTAAGCTGGAAACAGAACAGGTGTTGCAATGACAGGGCTCAGAAGTACACCAGGACTGCACAGCATGAGAGGTGTGAAAACAAATGTTTGTGGCCAGAGAGAGAGCAGATTTAAATTTTAAAGTGCGCTCTCTCTGCCGCCACCCTTCTGCTTTCCTGCTGGTTCCCCGGCTCTTTCCATGGTGCTGGAGGGAGCAGTAACTTTAGCCACCAAACAAGATCCTTCCATGTTAAATTTAAGGGCTAAAGTAATAGCTCCCTCCAGCGCCATGTATTTAACTGCAATTTGTGCGTGATGGGGAGAAGGACTGGTGGCAGAGGGTAATAAGGGGAAGGGGCAAGAAGCTGGGATCGGAGATTCCCTTTAGAAAGACTGCCTGGGTAGGGCGGACTAATTAGTGGTGGCAGTGAGAAAGAAAATTAAGTGCCCAGGAGAGATTTTTAGGGGGGGGGGTTAAAGAAGAGGACTTCCAAAAATAAGCTGGGAAATTAACATACCTGGCTTAGTCCTGGTCTCCTGCAGTCATTTGCTCCTGGCTGTGTGTTTACAGGACACAGTCACTACATCACGAGCAAGGCTCCTTCCAGCAGGGAGAGAGTTAAAAACAACAATCTTCTGCCCAGCCTCCTTTTATTGGCCAAGCATGACACTACAGGCTCACTAAAAAGGAGGCTAGACACAGGGTTTAAGTTTTTGGAGTTGTAGTGAAATATGTGTTTTTGACCACTGACTTTGTGTTGCACTACTTTGCACCTGGATTAGTGGTTCAGTGTTCACCAATTGCAGACTACATTTTGCATTCACTTTAGCCGCCTATTGACTTTACCGTAGCATTAGACATTGCAGTTAAGACCTTGTTAAATGCGTCTGTGTTTTACCCACATTGTAAACTGTGCTTGTTTTTGTATTCTTTCTCACCGAAGAGCTAGGACATATTATTACTGAACAGTTAGTCAGTCAGCACAATAAGAATGTACCAGACTTCTGCTTTTTGTGCAAGCAGGGAATGGTTTGGCCATGGGAGAAATGCCTTGGGATGTAGGCCAATTCTCAACGCATTCCTTTCAACTCTGACCTACACTAGCCAGCATGTTTGAATATTTCTTTTTTATGGGAGGGGTTTTTCCAGAAAGCCCTCTCCGATTCTTTAAGATATAAAAAGGTGACCCTGCTTAATAGCTGTGGAATTTCCAAGACCTCGATCATTCGATGTAAAATGCCTGACATATCTGTCCCGTGAGGGTGGAGATCTCTTCCTCTCAGTTGAACGGGGTCATCTTCTTGCTGACATGAGAAACATGAAGAGCTTGGCAGGCCTTACGGTGATGAATTTTTACTTTATTCTTTGCTTTGCATAATCATAACTACATATATTTGCTGTGTACATGGCAGTTGAGAATCTTTTTGGTATGTTTTCCTTTCATTGCTGTGACTATTTTTGAATGTGTGCTTTCGACCTACTAATCTCCTTTTTTAGGAACCTCGTGGTTAAATAATAATAAATGTCTTCTTTGAACTGACAAGTGCATTCCAGAGATTTTTGTCTGCTCGGTCATTAGTGAAAGCAAAACAGGAGTGGTGCTAGAAATTGGGTTACTGGTTGACTGGGGTGTGAACGCTGGTCAGGTAGGAACCACAATCCTACTCACCGTATGGTATAAGCAAACCCCAAATTATCCTGTGCTCACTGTCTGGTAGGTAGGCACAGAGTAGTCAGGGTTAACTTAGAGGCAATGTGTATAGTATTTGTGCAACACTTCAAACAGTAGAACAGTTAAAAATACTACAAAAGGATCCCACACTAGGTTAATAAAAATAGATCAAAATGTAATAAATAAAACATAACCAAAACGACAAAAATCCTTTTCTGTCCCTGAGACTTCGGATCAGGAGACAAGCCAACTAGCTCTTACAATCACTCTGGGTTCTCGGGTCAAGAGATGCAGGTCCAGTCATTCTCACACAGGCAACATGACAGCAGGTCAGCAAAGCAGGAGTCCAGCAGAGTGGCAGTCCTTCAGCAACAGAGCTGTCCTACCTGGCAGAGTCTACATGTCCAGAAGTGTACTGAAGTGGTGGTGTCCGAGGTCCTTCTTTTACACACAGTGTGCCTTTGAGTCAAGGAGAAGCTTCTAGAGACATGTCTTTAAAGAGCACCGATGTTCTGCCATCCCTGGCTCCAGACTAACTGCAGAGTATATGCAGCTCTCTGTGTGGGGGACAGGACACAGCCTATTCAGATGTAAGTGAGGCTGGGTCCAGCTTCTCTCTCCCATTCTGCCAGGAATGGTCCATTAATTTATATCTAAACTCCGATTGTGTGCGGCTTTCTAGGAGGAATACACAAAGCCCAACTGCCAACTAAACTTAGTCATGGTCATGTGACCAGAGACAAGCTGCAGGCACCAAACGGCTAAGGAAACACAAAACAAACTTTCTAAACGTGGCATTTTCAGAACTACAATAAAAAAAATATTAAAAAAAAATATATATATGACTTCACCATCAATTAGGATTTTAAATTGTGAATCCAGAGACACTAAACATTTACTAATTATCTGTTGCCATTTGGAAATTACTCTTATAAATAAAATGTAATAAGGCAACTCCACTGTTATCCAATGAAAAAGATAGGCCTTGCAGTAGTGAAAAATGAATTTAAGAGTTTTGCACTACTAGGACAGGTAACACTTAAATGCACCGGGCCCACTTTTTACCTAGATTGCACCCTCTCCACTGGGCTGTCCAGGGCCTAAACTTGGATTGACTTATATGCATGAAAAGGGAAGGTCTAGGCCTGGCAAATCGTTTTTTGCCAGGTTAACATGGCAGTGGAAAACTGCCCACACAGGCTCTGCAATGGCAGGCCTGAGGCGTGGTTTAAAGGGCTACTTAAGTGGGTAGCACAATAAGTGCTGCAGGCCCACCAAGAGCATTCATTTTACAGGGCCTGGGTACTGGTAGCACCCATTTACTAGGGACTTAGGTAAATTAAATAGGGCAGTTGGGGATAAGCCAATATTCCTATGTTCAGAGGAGAGAGCACATGCACATTAGCACTGGTTAGCAGTGGTAAAGTACACAGAGACCTAACACCAACAAAAACAATTTCAGCTGAAACAGTAGGAGGAAGGCATTCGCTTAGGGATGACCCTGTAGAAAGGGCTAGGTCAAACAAGGGGCTTTTGTAAATACTGCGGGATTTTTTTTTATTTTTTCAAAAGTCCCAGTTTCGTGATTTTTCTGCAGATTGTGAAATTATAACATTCCAGACAGTCCGTTTACTGCCTGCTGCATCCAAGTCCCTGTGTAAATCCATACATGTAAATTGTGCCAAGCTACTCCAGCGCGGGAAGGAAAGAAAGGTCAACATTCATTAAATTAAAAAAATTAAAAAAAGAAAAGTGTGCGATGACTGCATGAAAGGGCAAACTTCGAGGAAGAAGCTAGGAAGAACAGCGGAGTGATTTGGAAAAGCAGAAGGCTCCAGTACTGAGTTAGAGGTAAGAGAAGATGCGGTTCAACCCAGTGCACCTTTATGCAGCTAACTAATTAAATCATACATCTCGGGGTCCAAAAAGGATATCTGCATGTATGGCTGTCAACAAATAAAAACACTGAAAGTATTAGACAGACCAGCCATAAAACCTACTTTAATACTGAAATATCATAATTACACAAGGTACAGTTAGGATAGAAAGTTAAATGTGCATTATTATTTAAGCATCAGTCACTCTGTAAACAATTGCTGTTGTTTGGCAGTTCTCCAAGTAAACCAAAGTCACCAAGTACTTTTTACTACATGAACTCACAGAGAGGCAGAAAAATACATTGATGGGGCAGAGAATGTTTTTTCCTGAATATAAACATGGCCTATAAACAGCCTCAAGGTGGGATGCAAGCTGCACTCAACTCTTATCCAATCAATGTAATCTCTTGAGAGCCCATGTCTCCAGCAATCCCCATGCAGTCGGTCTCAGTAGAAAACCATAACTTCCAAAGTGCAGAAAAATGCCATAGCTGCAAGATAAAGCATGTATACTTTGGAAGGAGATGAGACCGTGAAAGCCGTTTTTAGGTCTCGTTCGAGACCGCGCATGTGCTGTTGCCTGCAAGACATTTTCTTAGCTAACATGGAGCTTAGACACTCCCCACTGCTGATCAGTGGTTGACAGTTACTCATTTCCTTGCTCACTTTGGTCAGCATGTGTCAGCTTCACGTCCTCTTTGTACGTTTGTCGCTTCCATGGAGCACACCCCAATTACGGCTTCCTGGCAGTGCCCACTGCCTTTGCACTTTCAGAAGTACTTTCTTTTTTTTTTTTTAAGGAGTTGAAGTGTTTGCTGCCCACCACCCCACTCCGCTTGTTCTACTTTGACTTGAGTGACTCAAAGTCACTAGTTGAACCCCTCCCCCACCATCAGCATCCAAAGCATGTGCACGTGAGATTTCTGTGCTCCGAACCCTCAGCACTTTTTCTTTAGAAAAGCATACACTGTGCGTATGTAGGATACCTCTGTGTTCCATGCCCCCAGAATTCTAGATACAGTTCTTCCCCCTTCCCACATGTACACACACATTTCATGGCTGTTGCTTTGCCTGGGAGGGAGGTGGACATTGAAATGCAATTTTTGTTGCAGCATCTCTTATGCAATGGCAGAGTGATGAGACAAACATCCCCTGGTAACTGGTCCAACAAAGAATTGCTAGGGGAGGGGGCAACCAGCACTCATTTTTGGGGACTAGCACTTATTTTTCCTCAGACATTCACCCAGAAAAAGGAAGGGAAACATTCCCAAAAACGAAGGTCCAAAAGAAGTAGGGAGAGGAAGTAAGCAGAAAAGTAGCAAAAAGCGAAAGCAGGAACCTTCTAGAGTGAGATGAAGGCTCAGCGAGTGTCTGGTAGTAGATTAAAGGGCATTAGGTAAGCCCAAGGCTATGCAATCTTGATATTTGGCATTCAGTCAATACCGCTGCCCATGAGCTTATGAGCAAAAAACTTTGGGCCCCAGCACATATTTTACAAATTAAGCACTGAGATTTGCCTGTGTGCAAGTCACATGCAGCAGCCGTTTGAGGATCGCATTCAGGGTCTGCCTGGAAAAGAAAATTAACTGAGGAACAGAATGAAGTGGCCCCCATTAGTAAATTATGCAGCTCAAAGAGAGCCCCATTTGTGCACGTTGGGGCAGTTTTGAACTTGTAAACACGCTATAAGGGTTTCACAAAGTATAGAAGACTGTATGGTTTTGAGCTTGCTGCAGGCAATGTTTGTTTCATTTTGGGGAAATCAACAGTAAGCTGTAGGAAAATGCCTTTTTTTGTATGGTCATCCCACACTTTTTGCCCTTATGCTGATGATTAGGACTCTGAAAGCGTACTAGAGCCTATAACCAGGCCCGAGTGCCAGTGCTCTCTCCCTAAATATGATGTATGTGAATTGGTATCCCCAACTGGCAAGGAGTGTATCCCCTCCCTCTTTAAAAGTCCCTGGTAAGTGGTACCAGTGGTATCAAGGGCATGGGAGTTAAAGCAGTTACCAGGGTCTGAAGCTCTGATTGTGTCACTCTGATTAACTAAGTAAACAGATAACAGTAGCCCTGCCATTGCAGACTGCATGAGCAGCACAAATTATTTCAGTTCTACTTTGCCATCACCATGTGTGGCAAAGTCAAAGCACTACTTTTAATATATACCAGTCACCCCTAGTGTAGGTCTCCTGAGCCAAGGAGGCAGGTTGCATTATTTTAAAGGTTTGGGCATGTATGCGTGCAAGCTTATATGTCCCTACATTAGGGCTGTTGTAAGTGGTCAGGGGGCCACAGGCTGGGCTGCACCTGGTCATCCTAAGGTTGCCATTTCCATAATGGCCGTGCAGTAAAGTGTCAAGTTTGGTATCAAACAACTTCGCTTATCAAATCAGACTTTTTCCCAAAGTCAGATTTAATGTGGCATGCTCCTTAGAGGTTGTCCACATGGTTGCCTCAGCCTTTCCCCTGCCCTGGGTGGCAGCCTACAGATGCTGCAACAGAGACAGGAATCTGACCCCCCCTCCTCCCCCCTTGCCAGGAGGTGTGAACACTCCCATGAGTCAGAAACAAAGGCCTGCCTGGGTGGGAGGTATCACCTGCCTCCCTGAGAGGATGGATTGTGAAGTGGCACATCAATGCGGTGAGCTCCAAAGTCCACACTGCTTCTGATATGCAAGCAGACTACCCCACAGAGGAGGATAAAGCCAGCTTCCTGGCCCCAGATGTGGTACCTCTAGGGCAGATTAGCCACTTGGGCTAGCAGCCCATGGGCCACATGCATCCACACACCTAATACCCCTAAATCCAGGATTTAAGGGGCACCCCCAGCACCAGAACATCATATCTGATGAACCTGTAACAAAGGACAAAGAGGAGACCCATGACTTCAGGGCCTGCACAAAGCAAAGGTTCAATACTCTGCACCTGTGGCAACTATCCTGCAACTGTATGACCACGACATGTCCTGGCCTAGAGCTTGGCTCCATAGGAAAGAGGAACCACTCTACAAACCAATGGCAGCTCCAGAATTCCCTTGGACTAGAGGTACTAGTCCCTTGTAGCTTATGGGCAAATTGCTCACCTGGAACAAAAGAATGACTGGCCATCAGGCCCGCCGAGGAGTCTTCCTAAAATAAATTGTCTAGTGCACTGTGGGGAAACATAGTCCTGTCCTCCAGCAAGTTTCAGGTAACTTCTGTTTTGCCACAGACTCCAGGACATCGAAGTAACCTAAGGCTGTGTTTCTTCTACCAAGACTTGTTGGTTGCCAGTCTGGCTACTACTACCTTTATTTGACATTGTGCCTGGAGGGAACCTACAGCATCTTCAACCTGCCGCTTCAGTGGCCCCATTGTCGAGGTTTTGCATCTCCTTCCTCACCAACACAACCCAAGCAGCAAACCAGCCCCCATGGTGCCAGTGTTCAGCACCAGGGACAGCCAGAACAACTCTGCACCCAGGTCATACGAGCCGGCTAAAATTAAACTGACTATCGAAGCCTGATCCTGAGAACTGCATCACCTTTACCCTCAGTGGGTTCCACTGAACTCAGCCTGTAAGTGACCAATTGTCACTAGGAACTTCCACAGGGTGGGGGGAAAAGGATTTTTTTTGTGTGAAAAGCTTTCACCCACCAGGATTACCCCTTGGTGGCATGCTTCTTCATTGGGTTTCCTCCCGTTCTGCTGCAGAACGAGGCGTGCTACGATCGACAGAAAAGGTGGGAGCACTGTTGTAGTTTCATCAATGTGAATACTAAGAGGGATCAGACTGGTGGGGTCTTAGGTGCATTAAAATACCTGCCTCTGGATGGTATTACTAATTTAATATGTCTCACAGGGGTGGTATGGTTAAAAGAGGGGTTTTGGAGGTGGGGTATATTATGTATCTTACCTCCTAAACAGTCTACATGTTTCGGAGTATACCCTTAGACCCCTCTTCAGGACCAAGGAGGACTCCCTAGTGTCACTCCTTGATTAACTACCACTAGTGAAAGCAGTAACATTAAATGCTCTGTGGTATGATGTGGTACATACAACTAAAGTAAAGTAATACCCATTGGTAATGATGACCTTCTGGAAAACCCGTGGAAAACGAAAGAATAAAAGGTTGCTACTTGTATTACTTATGGGTGTGGACCTATTACAACCACCACCCTGCTCGTGGAAAAAGGCACACGTGAATCACATAAAACAGACAAATACAAGACATACTACACTTAGAAAAACATGTCAACACTTCAACACGTGAGGCACCTCTAAGAAACAAGTGGTGCATGCGTGACCTACTTTTTAGTGTCTATGCTTTTGCATCATAGATCCCCCGGCAGGGGTGTGTGCTTGTAGTCACACACTAAAAATGTATGCTGCATATTTAGACTCACCGAATGGCTGCTACAGCTGCACGTAGTCAAAAGCGTTAAGCGTACTTACTTCGTCAAAGCGAAACTCCCGCTTTCTGCCTAATGCTCACCTCCCCGGGGTCTGAAACACTGTTCTTGTGGGGTCCAGTATTTAAGCTTAATGCTGCTCACCCATCCCAGCTGGTTGACACGTATGGCACTAGACCTCTAAACATCCAAAATGGAGGTTCGTTGGTTTGTCGAAGAGGGTCTGTGGGGGGCCCTTTCCTGGGTGGCCCTCAAAAATGCCTGATATTTCACAGGAATCTAAAATTAGGGAAAGGAAGAATGGAAAAGGTGACTGGAGGCTCTACTGTCTCAGTGGAGTAAAAATAATAGGACTCCCTGTTATGGACTTGTAAAAGGGTGTAAGGAAGGATGGTTATATACATTATCAAAGGGAATGGTGAACTGCTAATTGTTATGGCGCTACGCTCGTCAGGGTGAACCCGATGTTAGTGTTGCATTAACTTTCCCCAGGGAATATTCTCATTTGGGAAAGTTCAAAAGGCTGCTATTCAAAATGTGCCAATGTTTGTTTATAATCTTGCTTACTCGATTAGAGGCTACATTGAATGTTGTAATACAACTAGGTTTTTCTTCTTTCCCCTTTTGAGGAGGAGTGTCGAAGAGAGCCTCTCTGGTATTGTTGCGTACTCATTTCATGGCTCGATTGGCGATTTTAAGGGGGGGGGTGGTATTTCCTCACCTCCAATTTCGATGCAAGGTTCTGGGCTTGTTGTTTGTAGTATGGCACCTCAGAACAATTCCTCCTTAATCTGAGGAACTGTCCAAACGGGAGGATCTCCCTCAAATGGCGGGGGTGGGCACTATCGAAAAGTAAACAGTTGTTTGCTGTCTGTTTCTCATGGGTGGTGGTTTTTAGGGCTCCTTTGGTTGCCATGATGTTAAGGTCCAGAAAAATAAACTGTTCCTTGCTCTTTGTCAGAGTGAATCTTAGGAACTGGTCCTGTCTATTTAGCCACTCTAAAAAATAAAAAAAAAGACCCCACTTGTGTTTCTTCCCCTTTCCAGATACCAAAATGTCATCAATGTATCTTTTGCATAGTGGAATGTTATCTCTATATGAGTTAGTGGCTTTTAGAATTGTCTTTCTCAAGATGGTAGACGTAGAGACCGGCTAGATTAGGAACAAAGGTGCTTCCCTATGCTTGTCCCATGTTTTTGAAGTTACAGGTTGCCGTCAAACTCAAAAAGGTTTTTTGTTAAAGCCCAGAAGCAGCATTCTATAACCATGTTACGTGGCGCTCCCAATCTATATAAAAAATGACCTCCTCTATTATGCGTGAAGTGTCAGAGTGAGGTAGACTGGTGCACAGGCTTTCCACAACCAAACCTAACAGTGTTTCATACGTAGGATCAAAAGGTCTATATTTTAAAAGACACAGTACATCTTTCGTGTCTTTAAAGGTATGGGTCAGTGTTTAGGACTGTGGGTCAATGGAATCCATCAGCAAAATGGGAAAAAGGTTCCAAAACTGAATTAATTCCAGATACAATAGGTCTACCGGAAGGTGTTTCCAAGTTTTTGTGAATCTTGGGAATGGTATAAAAATAAGGAGTCACTGAAAATCCAGTCATGCGCTAATGCTTGCTCCACCATACTAGAGATCCTAGTATTCAGCAATTCAGTGGGGTCTTCTTGTAGTTTTTCATATTTTTGTGTATTGCCCAATAATCTCAGACATTCTTTCCAATAATTTTCTGTGGTATGAATAACGAGGGAGCCCCCCTTGTCTGCTGGTTAAATTACCATATTGGTATGGTTAGCTAGTTCTTGTAGCGCTTTCTTTTCATCCCTTGTTGTATTATGGAATACCTTCAGAGTGCCAGAATCAATCTCATTGATGTCCTTCAAGACTGCTTGTTCAAAGGCAAGAATTTCTACTGGAATGGATGCACCAGGCGGTGTGAAATCTGATTTGTTGCATAGGCCTGTGTCACCCATTGTTGACACGGGCCGCGTTGTTTCAAACCCCGGTGAGGTGAGCATTAGGCAGAAAGCGGGACTGTCGCTTTGACGAAGTAAGTACGCTTAACGCTTTTGTCAACCACGTAACGTGGTTATGGAATGCTGCTTCTGGGCTTTACCTTTTTGCAAATTTTAAAATGTGCCTATTTATTTTTCCTTTAAAAATCGATAACTCTGGTTATGTTCATCCGATTGTCTTAGTTTGGGTGCCTACAATTATATAAAAATCTGCTCTACTTTTATAAATAGGTGTCGGATATCTTTTGGGTCATGTCAGTTATCGTCCACGTTGGTACTCTGAAATGCTTAACACATGTTCATCTAGTGAGGCCTAACTGCTCTGTGCCACACTACCAGGCCCGAGCTCAGAATTTTTTTTGTGTGAATCCAAAGGTCCCAGTTTGGGTAACGTGAAGGTATTACATAGTGAAGCCTAACTAGCCTCACTGTATAATACCCCACTTTTCTACACAAACATTGGCAAAGCCAATGGATTTCAGCTATACAAGACCTATTGACATTCTCAATATTCAGAAGATGTTGCAGAGTGGCACGGGTGACTATGCAATATGGCTCAATGTAAATAAAATAAAGCAATTTGGTGCAGCCAGTGTTGACAGTGTCATTGTGTTTTTTTTGTTTTTGTTTAGTTCAAGTCATACTGCACAGCTGCCCATTCTGCTGTGGAACATATTTAAAAAAACATTTTAACAAAGCAAAATCGCTCTGCGGGAGCTACTTGGCTTTGTTGATATTTTTTAAAGACCTTGCACAGCAGCTTAAGCTGCTGTGCAACATGCCTCAAAGTAAACAAAAACAAAGCGCTATGGTGCGGCTAGCACTGACAGTTCCATAATACTTTGCTTTTATTTACTTTAAGACATGCCGCACAGCAGCCCGTGCCTCTGTGGAATATGCCTTAAAACAGCACTGGGATTTTGGGGGTGGCAAGCAACCCTCTTCTCTGGGGAGAGGATGTGGCTTAACAGAGAGCTGCAGACTGTAGATCTGTGGAAACAAGTTTGAGCCTTGGATCACTTAATCCCCATGTGCCTAAAAAACAAAAATGAATGTGTCCTTGTGTGATAAAACAAATATGAATGTGGCCTTGTGTATTCTAACTGTTGCTCATTTAAATTGCTCCCATACCTTTGAGTGAAGTTTGTGCTACATAAAACCTGGGAGAAAAAAAAAAAAAAAAAAATGTTGGGGCGGGGTGAGTGGGTTAAAGTGAATGAGTGAATGACTTGCTGAAAAGTGAAAAAACCAAGAGTACTTGAAGGAGTGTGTGGTTAGTGGAAGGACACCGGCCACTGAAAGCAGTACTTGGTCCAGGCTCAACAGCAGCTCAGAAGGAAGTTGGAGGCAAGGAGGTGGCACCAACCAATAGAAAGGAAACAAGAATGACGTGGGAGTCAACCAATGGGATGTAAAGCTAAGTAATGGGTGGACTATAAGCTAATTCAAGATTTTTAAGAACAATAGCATTCACTGACAGCACATGTGCCCTGTAGGCGAAACCTCTAAAATGCCCCACCAGGTCATAGAAAAGGCCCGTAAATAGCCAAAAACCTGCCCACACACTGACCCGCCAGACCAGCCCTTCGGGCACTGCCTAATTGTCCTACAGGCAATTCCAACCCGGAGCACATATCTCACAGGAACTGGCTGGCTCAGATTTAGGGGGTGTTGGCTGCCTTCTGCAGCATTAGAAGCAGTGTCACGTCTTGTACCAGCGAGATTGTGTGGTTAGTCGCCCAATTCCCTCAATGGCCTGAATGATGCTGCAGATATATCCTTTTCTTTTAAGCCTGAGTAAATAAGGGCTGTTACGTTGTATAATAAGCACACATGGTATCTAAAGCACCAAGACGAAATTCGGGCGTTTCATGTGCAGTAAAAATAAGGTTAATTGATAACTCCATGCCAAGGATGCAATATTCAAGCCATGGCATTTTCTTTTACAGATCGCTGTGTTCAGATGTGTAAAATCATTGGCTTAGTGGAAGTGGACTAGGACTACAAAGGTTCGAGCAGGGCATCATTAGTGGCACCGAGTCATCGTGTAACCTTGTTTATCATGCCCCAGTAAGCCGTTTTCATTTTTGCTGGAAAAGCGCAGCAAAACGGTTATGACGTAGAACTATTAATCTCTCAGTGTACTCTAGTTTTTACTGTCCTGTACATATTTGATCCGAAGCTGGATTAGGGATAAGATTCACCGTGTCGGGTCTTCTTTGTACAAGCCCCTAGCTGCACAACTGACCCATAACGTCTCTAGGATTGTGTGTACACAAATTAGCTGTTTCGAAGGAGCATGAACTTAGTCCTGCGGTGACCACTGAAATTTACAAAAAGAACCTTATAGTGATAGTCTTTACTTCAGTGCTTAATTTGTGCTGGTTGTTTCTGGTGCGGAGCACCGGCACTTATTTCTGAGGGCCGGGGGCTTAGTTTTCTGTCTCAAGCAAAAGACATGTGGGAAAGACGGCGGAAGAGAAAAAAAAAAAAGCGTCAGAAAGGGGAAAAGCAGGAGTGAGCGGAAAGGGTAGGGGGTGGCTGTAAATGGATTGAAGAGGCCCGAGATGGCTTCAGGATTACGCTGTCTCAGTATTGTGTGCTCGCACTTTTAATTGCAGCTGCCGCTTGTTTAAGAGGAGGGCTTTGAGCCCCGGCACCTTTTTATTTACAAATTAAGCACTGCTTTACCTGTTTATATTAATAATATTGATTAATTAAACGAACCACCAGAGTGAAAGGTAATGGACTTATTGAAGCATTGCATTAACAGATGTGGTTTAATTAATCTCACATTTGTACTAAACGTTTCCCTGTATTCATGCATTTCACAATGGATCCAAAACAGAAGAAAGGTTGATTCCTCTCTCTGTATGTGTTCTGAAAAAGGAACCTACCGTCGAATTCCTAAGCGACTGATATTATGATTCGATAAGCCATCTGAACTTAACACGAAGTACCCCTTTTACGGCTGTGTAGTGTCAACTATACATAACCGCTCTGTAAAGACGCCAGTTTATTTCCAAACAGTGGCCTTGGTCACATCCTGCATGCTCAGGGTGAAGCATCTCTGACATGCCCCCATTCGCATTATCAGTACTCATTGCTTGTTGGGGCCCGGCCTCCACGCCCCTGACCACTCTAGTTCCATCCAGCCTGTATTACCTGTCCAAACAACGACCTGAAGTATATCAACATAGGAAAGTAACGATAATCTACGCTGGGTATAGTTGTTAGGAAAATGAACAATGTTGACTAACATAGCACCAGGCGTTCAGAAAACGGCGAGCAAGGAGAAATATCTGGGTCTTGTAGTCCTATTTTAGAATGGAATAAACAAGACTTTAAGTGAAGGAATTCAAAGAAAAACATCTGGACAGGAGCAGCACTGTACAACACTCAGTGAAGTGAGCACAAAAAGAATGAGCTACACAGATTTGGAAATGAGTTGCATCCCCGATAAGAGGTGCACTTTGTGCACAGGATGATGTCCTAAGAACACTGTAGGAGAGGTACAGAAAACAGAGTAAAGCACTCCAACCGTTTGCACAGGAAACAGAACTAGGTGCGAGGAAACAGTATGGTACTGGACATAAAACAGATTAAGTGCATAAAAGCAGAAGCAATTGGACTAAAAGCGAGGGTACGAACAGACGACAGCACTACACAAAGGACAGACCTAATGATGTACATGGGGTGAAGTCCTCCTACTATGTTTATGGAGTGGGTGCTTGCTCACTAACATCTGTTGTGCTCCATATTCTTGCTTCCCCTCCATCCTGCGTTGTTTGTTGCTTGCCACCCTTTCTGCTTTGCTTGTTGCTTGTCCCATCTGCACAGTTTGTTTCTTGCCACCCATCTTGACTTGTTCCTTCCCCTTCACTCACTCACTCTCCCTGTCGTCCCACCAGCAAAATAAAAAATAAAAAAGTGCTATGAGACAGCCAGTGCTTGTCGCGTCAGTCATTATTTCCCAACTTTCAGCGATGTTGCATTTTGAGCAAACAGTACACAGAGCTTCAAGAAAGGGTGTTTATTTTATGTATATCACGATGACCTCCAAGCACACCCAAGCTCCACAACGACAGTCGCTCTGTGAGATCCTGGGGTTCCATTGAGAGATCAGAAACTAAAACATTCCAACATTTCCTTACTAAGACACAACATATCACCTATTCTTATTTTTTATTTTTTTAAATAGATAATAGCAAAAATGACCTACAGTAACAAATTAACGACCTAATACCACTTCGTATACATTTAAAGAATAAATAACACCAAAAACATGATGAAAACAATAATTCAATGACTTACATTGTCAACAGTATGAAAGAACAAAAGACAGACAGTCTTTGTACCACATTGGACTCCTTCCGAACCTTTCTGTTTTCTGGTTACAGCTTACAACTTCTGGAACAGTCTCCGGTAAATCATTTTTTTCACCCAGATTTCTCACTCCAAGGTGTTGCATAAAGTTACTTTTCTTGTGTTATAACTCTTTCCATCCTCCAACCAAATGTTATTCCCCACAACATTTTTCACTTGCTTAGGTTTTGACCATTTTGAATTTCCCACCCTTTGTTTGCCCATTTGCATAACTTTTACCCAATCTCCCACAACAAATTGGAGTGCCCCGTAATTTAATTTATTATTGTATCTTTGTGCAAGTTTGACTTGATAGTTTGACACACTTTCTTCTAACACTGCCACTCTCAGTTATTCTTTTATCAGTTCTGCTCAGCCACGCAGAAGTTACCTTCGCCGTGCCAATGTACCCATAAGTATAAAGAAGGGACTCAGTCTCCTGGGTGGCTGCATGTGGAGTATTTCGAAAGTTCCACAACATTTCTTCGACCCTCCTTTTACAATCCAGGCCACATTCACAAGCCAATTGGATACACTCTTTTAACACTGTTTAAACTCTCGGCCAAAACATTTGCTCTCGGATGATACACAGCCATTGTGTGATGAAGTATTCCTTCATCCTTCAAACTTCACTGGCAACAAACTGTGGTCAATTGCACGTGACAACTCATTCACGGTACATTTCCTTTCTAAAAACTTACTGACAGAAATCTATTATGCAAGATTCCTTCATTTACTTAACAAATGCCACCTCTGGTCACTTGGAAAAGTAATCAACCAAGACTATTGCATAGTTTTCTTTTTATACCCCTGCTGCTAAATCGTCCATGTGTCCATTGCCAATCTGTCAAGGTTTCTCTGGTAGTCTTGTTGGTATGATAGAGGATTCTTCAACCTTGTGAGACTTATCAATACACATACATTCCATGCATTATGCACAAATCTTTCAACATTTTTGTCCATCCCATGCCACCAAAAGTGCATTCAGGTTCTTCTCTTCAATCCCATCATCCCCCATGACCTTCATGTTATAGCTCCAATAAACAGTCTCAAAGTTGCTGGAATAAATAATTTTTCATCCCTCCGCATTATCCTATCCAGACATGACAATTCAGATCACACCATTCTGTAGTCACCAAATGATTCTTGACCATCTCCGCCTGACTGGTGTCACAAGACAAATATTTAATAACGTGCTTTAAAACATCACCCTCTTGAACAGCACCCTTCCATTCAGCCTGTATTATGGCTTCTTTGCAAAACTCACTCACGTTTGCCAACAACCATTATCTATCCTCGGTTTCTAACACAACATTGCTTTGCTTCTGCAATGGTAGATGCGATAAACAATCTGCGTTCACATTTTTTAATACCAGGAACATACTTCAATGTAAAATAATATGTCAGCAGGCAATGCAGCCACTTGGCAATTTTAGTTGTTGCTTTTCCTGCTCCCTTGGTGGAAATAACTTCCACTAAAAGGTCAGTCCGTAACTCAAAGGCTGTTCCCCATAATTAAGTTTTAAGGTATGTCACACCCCACCAGCATTCAAGTGCCTCCCTTTCTATTACAGAGTATGTTCTTTAAGCATCCTTCAGTATGCGTGCAGCAAACACAACAACCCGTTCGCGGCCATTCTTCCTCTGCATCAATACCATCCGTAAACCATACACGCTAGTGTCCACAACAACAATTGTCTCGTCTTGGGGATTAAATGGCTTCAGAGCCACAGCACCTACATTTCAAGTTTGATTTTTTCCAAATGCTTGCGGACACTATTTTCCTGAGCACATGTAATTTTATTTTAGCAAACTGCTGTACTATTCGGCCAATCCTAAAAAGCAGTTGTTTCTCGCCTGTAGGAGCTGGTGTCTACTCTATGGCTTCAAGTAACTTCAATTTAGGTTTTATTCCCTTTCCTGATAGCGTGTCCTAGATATTTGACCCTGCCTCACACCAAATTTGCACTTATCTTAGGCCTTGAGCCAGGACACCAAATTTAGTCCACTGGTATCACTCAAGGGGGATGAGTTCTAACATGATTATTTTGCAAGGTATGGATGCCGAGAGATGGAAAATATGTGATAGCAAGTCATCACTCTTTGCCTTTTGTCTGATATTATTGAATTAGCAACCATAGCCGAAAAAAAGTATGGTTTTATTTTATTTTTTTGATAACTAACATACAATTTCATTTTAAATATGTGGAAAAATAAATCTAATTCCACTATACTGGTTAAATTTAATATAATGTCAAAATATTTATGATCATGAGTGAACAAACACAATTTTATCATTCACATTCGTCGTCATCTTCTGACTAGATGCCATCATTCTCTGCATCTGTTTGATTTTCACAGACAGGAAGTCTGCACTTCAGTGCACTTGAGGTCATTCAGACAGAAGACACATGGTGGAAGTTTGCAGTTCCTGATGCAGTTGAAAGCTAGTAGATCTAATAGCCTGAGGTACTAGCTGTCCCCCCATCCAGTCCACTACTAGTTGCTCTGCTCATGTTTTTCCAACTTACACCCTCTCCCAAATGGAATGGGTGTCTGTGGATCATTCAGAAGATATCTCTTGCCTTATAGCGGCTTGTAAATTCACACATTCAGCATGTTTCTTCAGACAGTCCCTGCAAGTTGGAAGATAATGACTGTCTATTTCACCCTTCAGAATAGGTGATGTCTCAAGTCATTCACGTGAGGAACCAAAGATTTTGGGGCATACAGAAAGCACAAGAATTGCTCCAGTTTCTCCATTAGTTATTCAGAGAGATCCCATTCATCTCCAAACTGCAAAAATGTTTCCTGTGTATGTCTGACAGGATTTTGAAGGGACTTACTTTTCCTTTTCTCACAAATGCACTTACTGTGTCACATCTGGTAAACGTATAGAGACCTATCATAGCTTGAAAACATTTTCATCAAGAGTTGAAGCTATTTTCCCCAATGTGAAGGACTTGCATGTGTATTTTAGTACCACATTTCAGAAACAATTTAGCCATGATTCTCAAGGAATCCCAAACACATTATAAACACATCGGTGTCATCTGAGCTGATCATTACTGCCTCATAACCCTCATAAAAAAGTGTGTGCAGCAACAACCAGCCATCTGCTACTTCGTGTTAACTGTTAAGATCGGGCACTTCGTGGCTCCCTTCAGATATTATTTTGTAGCTTCTATCTCCACAGTTCATGAACAGCGTTATTCTCAAGTTTTACAAAATACTCTTGTTACTGCCATCCGTTAGCAAGAAACGTGACAAGAGTTGTTTTATTCCTTACGTCTTAGGAATTTCCTCCACTGTCTGACAATCTGGGAAGGTGAGATGCTCTGTAATTGGTGCCAGAGTTCTTCCCCTCTGATTGTACTTTTGTTATTCTTAATAGATGTCTCATTATATTTATCAAATATAACATTGAGTCTTTGGCTCTTATTTCCTTCCCGCAAAGCCATGGACAAGGACATAACCATCTCACCAAAATTTGATTCAGCTCCTTTTACTCTTTGAAGAAGAACAATGCCATCAATCAGCGTGGCTTTATTTCCAGTTATTTCCTCAGCAGGAGTAACATTTTTCTGCAAGTAGGTTGCTAAAACAGCTTTGTCTTTCGCAACAGACCTTTTGGAGTTGCTAAAGACCTATGGTAAAGGTCCTAAGGGATGAAAGAGCACATCCGCCATTTGAAGGTTCTAATTCTGTGCTGTCACAATGATTTGACTAAACAGTACTTTGTCTGCTTTCATGAAAGCTGTCCTGCCATTGCTGTTCACTGCCTTCTTCTTGGACAGGTCAGTGAAGGTTTTTAGTCTGTTCATTTTCACTCGGTAATGAAACTTCTCAATAGGTGGATTATTCTCAAGTCCTTCAAGTTTAAAGTCTGTATAGCACTGTTCACCTATTTCATGCGCCTTCATTATGTTGGATACTATATCTTGAGATGCCTTTTTTGCCATGAAGAGACTAATGAGATCATGTGACCAAACACATGGGTTTATCTAGCTATGAACTAGGCTAACAGCTCTTTTAACAGCATGTTCGTCTTTTTCAATTCGTGACTTATGTAGGACTGCATGAGTAAGCATTGATCTGTCGTTAGGAACCATTACCCTTATCTTACCCAAAAGGCACTTCTGTGTCCAGCCATCATATAATACCTTTACACAGCGCCTGCCTTGAGGTTGAGCCTTGTTGCACCACCCGTAATCTGTGTGTCTTTGTTGGCTGTTACCTCCATCACTTGATCAATCAGAATTTGTCCAAACAGATTAACATCTGACAGTTGAACTGAAAAATATCTGTTGATGAAGTTGTGGTGCAACTCTGGATGTTTCACTGCAAGAAATGCCAATTTGGCATAGTATACAGTGAGATAGCTAAAGTAGTTCATCCTGTCATACCCAAAGCACCATGTGATCACAGGGCGCATGGTGGTAAGATGTAAATGCCACTGCAGCAGAACCAGCAAGACATTTTCCACAATATCCACATACGACTTCCAAAATGCAGAGAGATCTCCATTGTCATGATGAAGTTGTTCCAGGAATACATCCCAAAGTTGTTTTACATTGCGTTCTGCAAGAGGTGGTCTAATCTCTGTTGGCATAGGTCTTTCGCAAAGTCATTAGCAATCTCAATGAAGGTGTAGACTCCTGAATGTTCTCCTAATAAATCAACTCCACGAGGGGATACATTCCAACCAAGCCAGCCTCAACATAGCTTCATACATGCACTTGTGTAATGAATCTCCAAGACCGTACATATGACCTAGTACTGATGAGATTGACCCTTCTGCTATCACATCTGCTTTAATGCAAAGGCCAGCGTCTTGAATGAGTTCTTGAAGAATAGAAATAACATTGCAAATGGTGTGAAAGGTGCCCATTTGGAGAATGATTCTGTCGTACTTTGCTTTATGCTTCCACACGATCGCAGTTGCTTTTGTGTAGGGAGCTTGATCCATGACCACTAGAAGTTTAGGCAAATGCAGTGATTTCCTTATCAGGTTTTACGGTTTCAAAATTTCAGAAACAGTTGTCAACTAAGTTGCAGCGCATTAATGGTGGGCAAGTAGCCAATGGAATCCTGTGATATACTAACTAGGTTTCTAGTACGGATGTTAAATCCGGTACAACTTGGTATTATCTGTGCAAGGTTCGCTTCTTGTCTTGTAACAAACATCCCAGAGTATGTTCTTATTTTGTGTAAGCATCAATTGGGCAACACATTCTGGCATGACTTTGGTACTTGTCATCAACGGCTGAGGTCTAACTTGTTCACCAGAAACATACATGAACAATTCTTCGGGATTTGTGGTGACCAGTGCTCTTTGCTTCTGTTTCTCAGTGTTTGGGAAAGGAGATTTAAAAAGGTTGTGGTCCAAAAAAACTTGGACTGTACAGTTATACCACTGACTCAATGTGTTGTCTCCCCACCAGTAAGAGTCTCTTCCAGCCTATCAATGTCATCCCATGCTATGTTTGTGAAGACTTGAGGCTAAATATTGGCTCAAAGATCAATTTGCTCATTTAGGATAGCAGCAGGTTTCTGAAGACACAAGGAGGTATCTTATTCTTCCAGATAGGAGTATGAAATCCCATGACTAAGTCTATTTAGAGTGCGATTGATTTCACCATGGCCTGTCAGCATTTTTACCGCGTATTGAAGAAAAAATTGCTTTGGGGGGGGTGAAATTCTGCTGGCCATTTATGACTGCATATGCAATGTCCTGACTGAATGATTTGATTGCATGAGTAAGGTGACCCTTTTGGATGGCTTTCTGTTTTCTGGATCTCTAGTCAGAAGTTTCAGGTAATCAGGCACTGTAAATTAACCTTTATAAACGTCTGGTGGATGATATGGCCACAGTGTTGATGTCAAGTTTGTTTTAATCATTGTTCTGATGTGCGAATATGTAAGATCAATGACCTTTGTTCATGTCTTTTGCCTTAAACTTTAAAACTGATCTTCTCTTTTGAAACTCTGGTTTTCTCTAACAACGTCCTGTAGCATGACACTATCAGGTTGGGACAATACTTTTCCTTGGTTGCCAGGGAATATGTGGAGGCTGTCACTAAACTCTGTGTCCAATTTTCTTCTAATAGGCTTCTTGGTTGCTGTGTCTATTCCTGTATTTCTCTGCATGGCACGAGGATATCAGGCCTTTCAGTCAGGGAAAGATTTACCTTACCATAAGAAACTGCCAAGTGCTCAAATGATATTTTGCGACGCTGTTTATTCCGATTTGTCCAAAACGAGCCAAACATGATCTTGCCATGCTAAATTTGCAGTTTAGCTAATTCTTTAAGCATCAAAATGTTTAAAAAAACAAACTCTGGTTTGATGGACTGGTGAGTGACTTCTCATTTTACTACTGAAAGTCTCTCCAATTTTATTCTGAGTTTTCTTCCCGGAGTATGCGATTAAAAGGATTTGGGTAAACTTCCCATTTAATACACTCACAAAAAACTGCCTTGGGTATAGTCATGTGTATTTGTCAAAAACCTTAAGCTCAACCCTGGGTAGCTACAGTTTCGAGCAGCAAGGATTAAACAAAGGAATTAGTGTAAAGCATTTAACAGTACCAAACAACGAAGTAAGAAAGCCACACAACACTAAAGAAATCCAACACCAAATTATAAAAATAGTTTATTTTTGTTTTAATTGTTGGAGTTCAGGATGAGAAATCCACCAGAAGGTTGCAGAGAGCTAGATTGTTAAGGAAAATGTAAATCTCAGTTTAATGGCAAACAAGCATTGGCAACCATAAAGTTTGTAAGAGTTAAGTTGGACTACTCTCAAATCTGACAGGTAGAAGGTCTAGGAAGCCAATAGGAAGTATTTGGACAGTAACAGGGCCACCAAAGTATTTTCCAGTTCAGTTCCAAAAAAGTTACAGCACGACCGCCATAGACTTCAATGGAGTGGTCCTGATGCTGGGGATGTAGGATATGGAAGATGCTCAAGAATGCTGTGTGGTCGACAAGGGTGCCTCTGCGGTTACTCCTTGGTCCACGGGTCAGGTGGGGTGACTTTAGCCACAGAGGTCAGAGCCCATCAAAGTCCTCTTTGAGAAAGTAGAAAGTCAGCTGCGGCTGAGCTACTGTAGTGTTGGGTTGTGCTACTTTGATTTGCGGTCTCACGCTCTGGAATGCCATTGTTGGACAATGTTTTTGGGAGAGAGGGACTACCTAAAAGAATTGTGTCTGACAATGGGTCTCAATTTCTATCATTGGAGTTTAAGGAGTACTTGAGAAGAACGGGACTAGGCATCAAACCACTTGTGTGTATCATCCTGCGGGTAATGGGGCGGTTGAGAGGTTTAACCGAGTGCTCATAGGTATTACTCAATTAGCTAGTCGTAACCATTTGGTATGGGAAAGGGAGATATGGAAAACTAGGCATTTAGAGTGACCATGTGTGCTAGTACTAGTTCAAGTCCATTTGAACTTATGAGGGGTAGAACGCCATTGTCCAAAGGCAATGTGGGTTGGCTAAAGAATGCCAAGATAGTTGAATGGTCCCCAAAAGAAGTAAGGGAAAACATTGAAAAGGCACAGAAGAAATGTAAGATATTATGATGCTATACATAAGAGTAAGGAGGTCAGACTGAGTGTGGGTGATGATGTGAGAGTTAAGAGTAGCAAACGTGTGGGAAAGTGTCAAGACAGATTTACTCCGCCTTTGAGTGAGGAAGAAGTGTTCAATAATTCTGCAAAATTGAGTGATGGTAGAGTATGGCACATGTCCACGTTGTCAAGGTGCAGGGGCAAGGTAGAGACTATGATGAAGAAAAGTCAAACATGGTCGGGACACAAAGTTGGAGTGCGGTTGGATGATGATGAAAACTAGAGCGGTTCACATGAGTGTCAGGAAACCATTGACACCAATAAAATTAGCATCAGTAATAACAAACTTGCACCATTGCTGTGTGTCTTCCTCGTTCTATAGCTCGTGTCTGGTGCAATAAAATATTCATCTCCGTCCCAAGGGGTCCCAGCGATATCCTTTAGTGGAGGCTAGGATCCCTCTTGGGTGACCAATCTGGACTCTAACACATCAAGGACTGGCAGACTCTGGTGCAACTGTTGGCAGTTGGTGATTGCTCTCTTGGGGTGCACAGCAGCAATCAGCATTGATTGCCAGTAGTGGCTACTGACTTCGAGTTGGGCCTCTGCAGCTTTGATGACCATGGTGCTGGTTCTGGGGACAGGGGGTGGGGGTTCAGCCAACTGACTGAGTCACTTCTTTGGTATGGGATCCACAGGGACAGTCCTCTCTTCCATAGACCAAGGAATGGCAGGTGTAGTCCAGCAGATGGTACAGCCTCTCGTTGTCAAGTCCAGGGGGTCAGCAGGGCAGTCCTTCAGTCCTTTCACCAATTCCGGAGTGATATGAGGTTCGGAGTGCCAGGGTTACCAAATGTATGCCCAGAAAGTGTGCCTGGAGGATGATACAGTCACTAGCCAATGGGCTCCCAGGAACCCTCCCTCTTGGTGATGACTTTCCAGTAGTGTTTGGCACCTAGCAATCCCAGAGTGCACCATTATGCCCACTTTCAAGAGGTCTGAACCCTCTACCTCATATGTCAGGAGCTTGATAGTCCACACTAGATGTATGGCTACCTGTGGGTTACACACCCATGGGAAATCCAGTTTGGCCACTGGTCTCCCCAGTCCCTCTATCCAAACAAAGGGCAGTTGCTTACGCGTGTGATCACCATTTGCCCACAAAGGAAGCTTAGCCTTTGAAGCTTGCATTCTGGGCTAATACCCTGAGTGGTTTTCTGTGAAGGGGATGTACACCTCATCCTGTAGCAGGCTGCTATTATTCCTAAACCGGAGAGCCATTTCCACAAATTCCCAGGAGGGCAGAAAGCTGTCTGCTGGCCGGTGATCGTGTAAGGCCAAGGGATAAACTGGGTCAAAGACAGGCAACTTGCTAAAAGTTGCTTTACTATTATAGTGAAATTAAATTCGAATTATGCATCAAGTTCAATGCCATGATTAATTTGATACCTTACAGTGCCCATCTCAGTAGTCCCATACAGAAGTTAGCCAGATTGAGTGGTCAGCTGGTAACTCTGTGTTAGCCAATGGGGCTCATAACTCTCCCACAGCAAAATGACAATTTAAGATTGTTGTTGTCAGGATACAGATATAAAATATATGTCCTACCTGATAAAGTACAGCTCCTTGCCTTAGGGTTTGATAGGCCTTCCACAGAGGAGACTTACATATAGTTTTATGAGAAGAAGGGGCATTGTCATTGGTTTTAATGACAAAGTATAATTAGGCTGGGAGCCATTTAGTAATTTGTCACACCCAGGGTGGCACAATCAGTGCTGCAACTCTGGGTGGACACTGCCTTTCATGCCATGGGTAGCATACACTAGGGGAAAGCCAATTCAACATACACTTTGTGAGGGGTTAGAAAACTGACAAGGAGGCCAGGGTAGCAGGCCTCAGTTAACTCTGAGTCGATAAACTAGCAGCATCAACCCAAAAAAGAGGAGGGGGGGGGGGGACATTAAAAAAGAGGCATTTCCATAAAGCCGTCAGAAATCTTTAGGAGTACAACACAAACTTAGGGAATGTCTACTTACTATGATTAATATTTCTGATGCCGATTTTGTATTATCTGTATCCGAGTCTTTGTGACATTTTTCAATATATTTTCTGTAATGTCTTACGAGATTTCCTGTAATACATTTTTAAAATGTATTTCTGGTCTAGAACTTACTTATTGAGTAGTTCCAGTTACTTTTTGACCATTTTGTTTATCACTCTGCTAATGTGATGGGGACTAAGAAAGAGGGTTGTATGTCTAACTGCTAGATCTAGTAATGTGAAGGTGCTGAGCCGCAGAGGTAAAACTTGGGGTGTCTAAGATGATTGGGGTTGAGCACCCACAGAGCTTTGGGGTTGACTTCAGATAAGGGAGGATTACGTATTTGCAATATATGTGCCAGAGAGGTCCCTCACCCCGTCAAAATATAAATAATAGGTCAAGGGAAATGTGGGCTGGAGATACAAGTGGGACGAGGTGGATAACGGGTTAAGCAGATCCTTAACAGAGGTGCATAAAATGGATGAGTAAGCCCAACTCGTTCATGCACAAAAAGGAAATAAAAGAGGGAAATTGTTGTGTGAGACAGTCAAAATCATAGCATGAAAAGTGATAAAGAACAGAGGCACTCTGACTTTTAAGTGAGCATTTACTGCCCAACTTGGAGCTCTACAGGCAGAATTACCTACTTCCAAACAGACAAAAGTGCAAATATATATATTAGCCCCAGAGACATACAATGACCAGGCAGAAGCAGAGGATGGGCAGAGGCAAAAGTAAAAAAGCGTCAAAGCCATAGGCGCAGTCAGCCCTTAGCCGGTTTCTGAAGTTAGAAAACCAACACATTTTGCCTGAACAATTCACTGGGAGGGCCTGAGTAAATATTTGCCAGGTGAGCGTGCTAATGCAGGCCACAGATCGATCCGATAACCATAGGAGGCTTCCCCCAATACTATAACATGAGACTATGCTATTTGTTTGTTTCATAGGTGCAGTAGGGGGTAGCAACTGGCAAAGTATGATAAAGGCAGCTTTCCAGCTACTGCCCATTGACCCAGCTGATGTTTCTTTATTGGGCCTGCAAATGGATGGGGCCATATATGTAGACAGAGTCCTTCCCTTGGGTTGTGCTGTCTCCTGCGCATTGTTTGAGGCATTCAGTATTTTTCTGCAGTGGGGGTCATGAAAGTGAGCGGACATCGGGCAGGGTCTCATTATCTGGATGATTTCCTGTTGGTGGGCAAGGATGGGTCTGGTGAATGCAGCAGGGCTTTGAGGTGTTTTGAGACACTGGCTAGGGAACTGGCAGTTCCTTTGGCTCGTGAAAAGACAGAGGTCCTAGGAGGGACTGACATTCTTGGGCATCGAATTGGACACAGTGGCCTTAGTGGTCCAACTGTCTGCAGAGAAAGTGGATGAGATTGTGGTTTCTCTACGACAAATGCTGGTATTGAACAAGGTGGAGCTGAAAGTTGTGCTACAATTACTAGACTTTCTTAACTTTGCATGCAGAATGGTGCGGGGGGGACCTTCTGCAGAAGAATTGGCCTAGCAATTTTAGTAGCATCATTACTATACCACAAGATACAGGTGTCCATGGGTATGAGGGAGGACATCAGAGTTTGGGAGGCTTTCCTTGCAAATTTCAACAGGGTTTCCACAGATTTCCGTGAAGAGGACACAGTGGGGCAGGTACAGATCTTTTCGGATACGGCCGGAGCTTCTGGTTTGTTTTGGGATGGCAGGAGGTGTGCTGAAGTGTGGCCTAAGCGATGGTTGGAGCATAGCTTTCTTGGCGTTTTTTCCATTGCTGGTGGCACACGCGGTTTGCGGGGACGAGTTGGCCAACCAAACAGTGATGTTGCATTATAATAACGCGATAGTGGCTGAACTGGTGAACAGGCAAAAGGCAAGGGATCCGAGCGTACTGCAGTTGCTTCGATGTTTCATGCTTATCTGTCTCAGACCTGATGTAGTTTTTAAGGCAACACTCACCTGAGGTGTCAACAATTCTATAGGTGATTCAATATCTCATTCACTGTGGCAATGTTTCCGCAGCCTGGCACCTGGCATCCGGCGCAGATTAACATAAGACATCTGTTTCAGCAGAGATTTGGGAGTGGGAGCATGACTTTCATTAGGCTGGTCGAGAAGTCCTTAGCTGAATCCACTGGGAGGAGTTACTGCCTGGCCTGGTTGGAATTTCAGTTCTTTGAGGGGAACATGGAGGAATGGGGAGTCGGGATCAGGGACTGCTAGAGGCAAGAGTGATACGTTTTGTTCTGTTTTTGGTTCGCAAAGGTTTGTCAACTGCGACAATAGTGGTTAGGTTAGCTGGTTTATCGTTCTATGGTAAGCTCTTTTTAGGTTTAGATCCCGCAAAGAATTACATCCTAGGTAGAATATTCAAAGGGTGTGGAAAGAAAGGACCTGCTTTTTCTTTTCAGAATTCTAAAAGATTTTCCCTTATATTCCCCTACATTTGCAAAAGACAGCCATTGTAGCATTGGTCATTTAAAAAATGTACTATTGTAATGCCTTCTACTTGGGCATCTTAAAGCGTCTACTGAAAAATCTTCAATCGCTTCAAAATGCAGCTGCCAAGACTTTGCTGAAAACTCTGAAATTTACTTAAGTCTCTCAGTTCATCAAGAACCTGCATTGGCTACCAGTAAGAAAAGGAGTAATTTCAAAGCACTCTGTCTGGTACACAAAGCTCTTCATCGGACAGGCTTGGATTACTTACCAAAGGCTTTTGTTTAGTATATACCAGGTACCACACTTAGATGTAGCTCTGCCATACTTGTAGCGGTCCCCACAACAAAGAAAGTTGGGGTGGCAAACGTTTCTCCTATTGCCCATCCAGTCCTTGGAACTCCCTTCAACTGAATTGGGGAAAGCAATCCAGTTTACTTCACTTTAGGAAATTACTAAAAACCTGCCTTTTTTCCCCTCATATTTTCAAATGACGGCCTCTTGCCTTATATTCGCCTAGAGCACTCCAGCGCCAAGACACCTATAAGCAATCACGCGCTTTAGAAACCTGTTTCTTACTCTTCTGAGCCCTGCACACTGCGGCTGGAGTGAAGCAGCTTTGGTATGTATGACATCTGCTTCAACACTTTGAACATCTATCCTCTCTAAGCTTTCTGAGCACTGTACAAACCTGCAACTCTTTATATACGAAGCACTCCGACGCCCATTCTATGGTTTTTGCTGAAAACATTTAAATAAATAAAAAGATAAAAGAAAGAACGGCGGTATGTACATCTAAATTGAAAGCTATATCAATGAGCTACAACAAAATAGGGATAGGCCAGCTGCCTATGCCGTCTGTCTTGAAAATATTAGAAAGTGGCGTCCACCTGTTGCCCTTTAGGTTGTGGCACCAATCTATAACTCGCATAGTTGATTAGCAATGCTAACACGTTTTCTTTGTGCGGGAATAGGCAAGCCACGGAGCATGTTAATGAATCAGGGTACCAGGTGCAATAGTTCAAGTGGCAGAAATGAATCCGGCTTCTACAGGGAAGTCACCTTTTCTGTTTACTACTTACGAGGAGCATAAAATAAATAGGCCAAATCGAGCTAGCAGCTACTATGAACCACAAATGAAACAAGCATTTACAATGCAACGGGTCTCGCGTTTGCTCATGTTAGAGCTGATCGCGTTGTAAACTCCTAACCCGACTTTTCATCTATCGGGCAAAAGTGCATTTATGTACCTAACCCGAAAAAGTGAAATTAACTATGTAAAGCGCTCGACTTCTGCCAAGCGAGATCGCGCTCGTAAATTGGAGAAAAAGAAGTCCACAAGCCCGATGGAAAACAGAGAGCCTTGCATGTTTTCTGTACTTGGTCGCTGCGCTCGAGGAGGGCTAGCCACCGGAAAAGGCATGACGTATGCGTGCCTTCGACTAATGAAAGCAAGCAGATTTTATTAGGCAAGCCCACGAACCAATAAAAAACACTGACAGGGCTCCGAGCCCTTTTCTAAATACAAAAGCATCTCGCTGCGATACGCATGCGCGAGCGCATGCAACCAGTGGCGTAGCGTGGGTTGTCAGCACCCGGGGCAAGGCAAGTAATTTGCGCCCCCTAACCCGTGGATTTTAGCACTCGTGAGTGCGAGCGCGCCCCCCCCAGATGTTGCGCCCGGTGCGGCCAGCCCCCCCTGCACCCCCCACGCTACGCCACTGCATGCAACGCAGGCTCGACCCTAAAAAACGATAAACACTGGATGCACACG
Source organism: Pleurodeles waltl (assembly GCF_031143425.1). Lineage (NCBI taxonomy): Eukaryota > Metazoa > Chordata > Amphibia > Caudata > Salamandridae > Pleurodeles > Pleurodeles waltl. The sequence goes on along the minus strand of NC_090450.1, from coordinate 223,031,440 downwards.
CTATCTCCTGATCGGATTCAAAATGTCAAACACATTTGTCTTCTTATAAATGGCCATTGAATGGTATACATCTGTAACCTGGTTGAGGCCAAAGTCCAGGATGTTCTGCCGCCACAACAGCTTTGGGAATGCCACCCTGTGCTGTATGTCCTCCAGGCCCACGCTGTGCCCAAGGGTCAGTAAAAGATGCAACAGCTTCCTTCCTCTCAGCCGCACATTTCGGAAACGTGCTTCCTCACACTGACTGGGCCAGCCGAGAACAAGGCATGGGATGAGTGTGTTGCATTCCACACACATGGCATAGCTAAAAAGAGAAAAAAGGCAACATAAATGTGCCGCTTTCAGCCAGACCAGAACTGTACACAGAGGTGGGGGTCAGTAAACTCTGCCACACGGCAGGTGTGGAGTTTTTGCCAAAATCAGCGCTCAAACTGGAGTGGCAAAACTCCACTGGAGCAGGGGAGTTTACAGCACACCCCTAGTACTGAGGTCCGTTTTGGGCAACCACCTCCAGAAAGGAGCATGTCAAGCAGGCCAGTGACGAGTTGTAGAACAGTTACCTGGACACCAAAGCAGTCTTCAGTCCAGTTCCAGGTTTTATGGGCCAAATGCCATGGACACCAATGGAGTGGCCCTGGTGCAAGAGAAAGTATGCTGAAGTTACTGTAGGGTGCTGTGTGGTGGATGGAAGGGGGCTGCCAAGGGCTACTCAGTCCACAGCCTTTGTCAATCAAACGTCCAGTTGCTAGTGAGCTACCGGTCACAACAAAGCCGGTTGCTTCCTTTGGTGGAGGCTGTTTTTTCCTTTGGTTGTCCAGTGGCACGCCAATGACTCTCCCAGGTCAAGCAGACTCTAGTGCAACTTTTGAGCATCAGCACTTGGTCACCTGACTGCATGCCAGAAGTCAGTGGCGATCAAATGATTGTGGCTCCTGTCTAACTAACACGGGCCTTTTCAGCTTTTTTGGCCCTGGAGCTGAAAACAGGAAGTCAGCCAACTGATTCTTGTAGTCACCTCCTTTGTTGTGGCTCAGAAATGACTGTTCCGGGAACCAGGCACCCACTGGCACAGTCCTTGCTTTGCTAGCACAAGGATCAGCAGGTGCAGTCTAATCAGTGGTGCAGTCTCTCTTTGCCAGGTCCAAGGAAAGCAGGCCACTTATTCTTCAGACCTCTCTCCAGTCCAGACGTGATCAGAGGTCTGGGTGTCAAATTTTTGTCCATAAAGTGCCCTTGAGGGAGGCAGCGGTCACTAGCCAAGGGGCTACTCGGGTCCCTCCCGCCTGGTGAAAACTTCCTGCAATGTGTGGCATTTAGCAATCCAAGGACACAATATTCTGCCCACTCCCAAGATGGGGGAACCCTGTTCTTGGCGAGTGGAGATCAGTAGCCCACCCTAGACAGGTGGCTATTTAAGGGCTGTGCTCCCATCAAAAAAAACAGGCTGTTTTTGCTTCCAGGGAGTCATTCACACTCCTCCGCAGGAGGGCAGAAAGCTTTCTTGTGCCTTACAACCGTAAATGGCCACAGGAAACTTGGGCAACAGAGTAGCAACTTTCTAAAGTGGCCTTTTACTCAAAGCTACATTGAATTCGACTTAAGCATCAAGTCTGATCTACTGTCACATTACTTTTAATACCTTGAAGTATTCTTTTTAGTAGTCCCATTCAAATGTTAACACTCCTGAGTTGTGTAACCTTGCACTGGCCAATCGGGATACTAACCCTTCATACAGTAACAGTGTCAGTTTAGCGATTTTACTGTCAGAACATATTAAATACATGTTCTGCTTCTTGATATGCTGCACCCTGCATTATGGCTGGTGAGCCTTTATATTAAGAAGGAAAGTTTGCGCTTTGCCATTACTTTAAATGGCTAGAGTGAGTTAGCAATTTGTAAACCGCTCTTCCAACCTGCATTGGCGGGTTGGGAGTCGTATTTTATTTTGTCACTCTAGCAGTGGCACAATAAGTGCTGCATTTCACGTGGGACACCGTAACTTACAGTCCCGAGAAACTCCTGGTACCATTTAACAGGGACTTACATGTAAGTTATGGTATACCAATTGGGTATAAGCCAATTTAAAAATTGTTTAAGTTTCAGAGCCTGGCATTGAGGTCTGGTTTGCATTATTCACTATTAGATTAATAAAACATGGGCAGAAAACAAGAATGGTGGAAAACCAACACCCATAAGAAAGAGCTGCCCCCATGTTCATGACTGTGGTACCTCTGAGGTCAAGGGTCGCAGCGGCAGAGCCAGGTGCGCAACGCCTCACTAAAGTACATCCAGGAGAGAGGTATGCTAGAGAGCGAGAGGCTTGTGGCATCTTGTGGGTGTGCTAGGTTGCTCCTGCCCAAGGCATGTGTGAGTGCAAACAGACCTAAACCGTCTTTCATCTATAAATAAGGAGCCTGGTACGCAGCCCAAAATTCCTGGAATCATAAAATAGATTGTGTGACTTCAGAAACATACCATTGACTTCACTGCAAATAAAAATGTATTTGGCTTTCTGATAGTGCGGCTCAAATAGCACCAGGTCCTTAATTTTCCGGATGAGGGTACATTCAGGGAACAAGGAAAAACATTCGAATCTCAATATGTATGAAGAAATATTCGCTCAGTAGCTAGGAGGTGGGGCAAGTCTGACACACCGACAGCCTAGCAATAACCAGGCAGGACACCTGGCTTCGTTTCAAAAGGCAAGGCACCAGTTGAGTAATCTAAAGAACTGACAGTGAATCACCCTGCAACTAAACATTTTGCCATCACATAAACGGCATAATTTAAGTAGGGCTAAATATAGGTTATATAAAATATTCTGAGAGACTCCTTAAAAAGTACGCAATTGTTTTTGTAGAAGACGAGTATCTGATTTATAATCCAATTTAAAATAGAAAAAAACGTTTTACACCGCAAGGGTACTTTCGGGGCTGGAATTGCCAATTCAGTATTTATAATGCCTGATTCAAAATCACAAGTCAAACAAGTAAAGCGCTGTTGGTTAAAAGTCAGGACTGGCTGGATGTGTCACATGCCACGAATCTACTTTACTGTCAGAATGGCTGCCAACATTACAAGCAGCAACGATCTAGGCAACCAAAAATATACACCAAGCAAAAACATAACCTTGTCTAGCTCATACTTGAAATGTACTACTTTTGGATAGCGGTGTACTAGTATTATCAGAAACTACTCCAGCAGAAGGTGCGAGGCATGGATTTCAAGAGTGCATGTCTTCCAGAAGTGTGTTTGAAATTACATTCCTCCTTTAACTTCGAGGTACACATTTCAAAATAGAACAAGCTTTCGGAAAGTTGTTGGCAACATCCCTCTCCTCTCTACCCTGCCCTCGCACCCCCACAACCCGCCACCCAGGACCTCAGCATTTGCTAAGTTCTGTCTCAACAGAAGGAGCATTGGCAAAGGTAATAGGATTTCCCTTTAAAAAAAAGACTAGGGCGAGTCTATTGGCTTTGACATTTCTTTTGCATCAGCTTTATTTTTATCTTACTGGTTTTTAATTGGCTTCTGCCAAGTTAGAATGGCAAAGTAAAACAGTCAAAATGGCTGCTGGGGCATCATGACGCATGTGTGCACATAGCGGACATTGCAAGCTCTCACATCTCCCCCTACTATTTCATCCACCCCCGTTCTCTAAAGTTTGAACAGTTTACAGGAATGCAAGGAGTTTTGCGATTCGAAAGCAACAAATCTAACAATATTAAAAGCATGTGAAATAATTTGCAGTTGGTCCACATGAAAGGACCATCAAAAACACCCCCACACATTAGTTTAACAATTTCTAATGAGGATCCACTTTTTTTAATTCTTCTTTTGGGGTTCTAGGACTTTTCACTGTGGTAAGTTCTCAGATGCTGGCAAAGTGCTACTGACCTTCAAACAGTTAAATCCCCACTTACCTCAGATGTTTACCAATACAGGGTGAGATTGCCTCCCCTTCTTAGTCATACACCCGTTCCTTCTTTTCTAGACCAGTTCTGCTTTTATTGGGAAAGAGATGGCATGTGGAGGAGGTGGTGGTGGAGTCGCTGTCCTCTCTTTGTTCTTTTTAGTTGTTCTTCATATGCCCCAAGTTACTCTGCATCTCCCCTTTCCTACTCTTTTGTTGCTTCCTCATCTGCACATGAAGCACGGTTATATAATGCCACTATGTGGTGCAGGCTGTACAGCAGCATAATCCAGGCACAGTTTACCCAACCCATCCAACACCAATGTCTTACAATTATACTAGAAATATGTACATTCTGGGTAGAATGTAGCTTCAGAAATATGATTTATCTGTGAGGACCAGGTACTCCAAATACAAAAGCAGATGTATTAATTGAAAAGTGGTGGGCTGTGGAAGTGTCAGCTGATGTGGACCGACTTTCATGGTCCCCTACACAAAAGTTGAAACTGAACATTGTGATCCAGACTCTTCCTCCACCCATACTGCTGCATTCAAGGACCTCTTCTACTACCTACGGTCAGAATTTGGAATGAGTTATGGATCAAGATCTACCAGCACTCAGGCATACACATAAATATTAGGAATTGTAATATCCGACGATTCTTCTGTCCCAGCACAGGACTGTATCTGTATATACTCTTTCTCTGGCCTCAGGCACACAAAACTCCAATACCGGGGTCTGCTGCCAGACTGTGCAGAACTACCTTTGCTGCTGTGGTGCATGGCCTGCTTATCGCGGTATGTTGTTGGTGTAACCCTTTAAAGGCAGTGCTTAATTTGTGCATGTGTTTATCAGCTTTCTGCAGTGGCACATATTTCTCAACACTGGCACTTATTTCTGACAGTTTACCACATGTGGTGCTGTTTCTCTATTTTGAGCACATAATTTCAGCAGAATAATAAAAAAAACAAATCTCTATACATTAAAATAATAATACCTATCCCAGACCATTCTCAGAGCTGTTGGTGACCTGGAATAGTCCAAATTGACACATTTGCAACAGCGTGAGGGGTTAGTAGGTAGCAGTGGCATTTGGCAGCATTGTCCCGGGCTGTTGGTGGTGAAAGCTGAAGACAGCAACCTTCAATTAAATTCCTTGGGATTCATTTTATTACAAATTAAGCACTGCTTTAACGCCAGATCCAGTCAGTATCAATCCTCTTACCGTTCGCAGAAAAAGTAGGTGCTCCAATAAATCGTCCTTCACTTTAAAAGTGCAGGTTGTCGTCTCCTTGTTCAGTTCACAGCCTGCCCAACAACAACACACATTTTAGGGTACAAAACAAAGCTTTTTGTTTCAAGCACACGGGTGTTACAAAATGTGGAGAGATGCAGGACTAAAAAGGGAAATTGTGGCTCATGTGGGTATTCCCAACCAAAACACAAATCAGCAATTTGATGTGAGAATTGAAACTGAATGAACACCAGTGCACAGGAATGAGACAGATCTAACAAATAAAATAAGACAGAACAGTTTGGATTGAATACAGACATGGGAAATGTATGAAAATTGACCTTGAGCATTTTAAAGGTCAAATTAAATTCATGGAAAATGTTCTGACCAAGGAACTGTGTGTTCAACCCACAATACAAAATCAGTAAGCGATTCCCAGAGTTCGGTGTATTTTTAGTCAGATTTGCCATTTCGGACATGCTGTTTCACACATCACTACGAGGAGCAGGTACTTCGTGATTTTGCTTAAATGTACGAGAAGGAATAGAAGAAGCATGGCCTAAAACAAGATGGTCGTATGAAAGGACGCCTGCTTGGACAAGATGCGATTATGCAAATGGTGTGGACTAAGGAAAGATGACTGTATGCGGTAGGGGTACGTCAAGTGAAAGACGATATGCAGTGTGCGTTGGCTATGGCAAGATGATCATATGTAGTTAGAATGGCTAGGGCAAGACGATTATATTCAGTGGGTGCGGCCTAGCACAGAACCCCCACTCGGCTTAAAGGGCTTTATCCCCTCCCCCCACTGTGTGTCTTAGCCTAGGATGCAGCAGATTACAGGACACTATTCTTCAGCTGATCTGCACTGAGCTGTACAGCATCCATTTTAGGACATCCTCATTCCTCACTCCTCATCCCTGCTTCTCAACCCATCATCCCTACTTTTCATCCATCATACATCATCCATCATCCCTACTTCTCATCCATCATCCCTGCTTCTCTTCCATCATCCCTGCTTCTCTTCCATCATCCCTGCTTCTCTTCCATCATCCCTGCTTCTCTTCCATCATCCCTGCTTCTCTTCCATGCGTCTCATCCCTGCTTCTCATCCATCATCCCTACTTCTCATCCATCATATATCATCCCTACTTCTTATCCAACATCCCTGCTTCTCATCCATTGTACATCATCCCTACTTCTCACCCATCATCCCTACTTCTCACTTCTCATCCATCATCCCTACTTCTCACTTCTCTTCCCTACTTCTCACTTCTCATCCATCATCCCTACTTCTCATCCATCATGCATCATCCCTGCTTCTCATCCTTCATACGTTATCCTGCTTCTCATCCATCATGTCTGCTTCTCATCCATCATCCCTGCTTCTCATCCATCATCCCTGCTTCTCATCCATCATCCCTGCTTCTCATCCATCATCCCTGCTTCTCATCCATCATCCCTACTTCTCTTCCATCATCCCTACTTCTCATCCCTGCTTCTCATCCCTACTTCTCATCCATCTTCCATCATTCATACTTCTCATGCCTCAGCCATCATCCCTACTCCACATCCATCATCCCTACTCCTCATTCCTCATCCCTCAGTCATACCAACACATTTTCAGTTTTGTGAATGCGAAGGAGGACGTGGGCGTGGCTTCTTAGTTACACAGCACCACGTGTGCATGTTTTGAAGTAAGCTATAGTGGGAATGGTCAACTTAAAAATGTAGACAGAACTATTTGACATTCTTAAAATGGACCCCAACTGTTGCTAAAAGTAGATCTGAGCATTTCTGTCTTTTACGTCCTATATAGTAAATACATTATGTTGGCAACAGGAATATGCGAAATAGAGATATGCGAAACCTGGGGAAAAAACTGTACACTTTTCTGAAGGATGTTGTTCACGTTTGGAACTTAAATGTACAACAATGAAGATATTTATAATATATATTTAATTTGAGCAGTTTGTTATACTAAAAATTACATTTTGTCGGTTTTACTGTTTGTATGGCCTAAATAGCATTATCAAACAAACTGGCATCATAGCAAACAAATTAACTTGATGTGGAAAAGCCGTAAAACAACTACTTTTAATCACACAACGAAGTTCCCAATCACTATGAGGCCTCGAATGCCTCTTTGGGGGCCGTCTTCACGTTATGTCCAAAACGGGATTATGTTTGGTGCACCAAACGCATTGTTTGTTTCCACGATTTGTGCTTCCCGGTCACAAAGCAAGGAGCGAACACCACAAATTAAGAACGGGTCACGACGCTCGTGCCAAGAACAGAGTTATTTGTAGATGCTTTAACACAATCACCTTCCAGGTGACGATGAACGCAAATTTACACCTGGACGTACATTTTGCGTAAACAGCACCTGCTTTCTCGCACAAAGAACCAGATGGCAGAGTTCTTTCAAAATTTAAACACAGCGGTATTTAACAAGGTAATACACAACCTCCCTCGATTCTCAAAGCGTCAAGTGGAACAAGAAGATCATCTCTTCGCGCCACGGAAAGGAAATAGAGTGCCAGGAAATGACAGCTTGATGTCAAAACGCTGTAATTACTCCGACTATTTTTTAATTTGTTCTATTTTGAAACTATTGAATATTAGAAAACAAATGCTCACCTGCATAACGCACGATCTATCGATTTATTGCTGTCGACTGATCACGTGATACTTCCTGCGGTGCACGATTTTTTTGAAAGCAGCAGTTTGCATTTTGGGACTAGCAGTTTTCTTTTCATAGTAATTATGATTGAATTAAAAATACTCTTGGCTTAAAAAGCAGGGGGGTTAAAGGGGCCACACGTGCATTGGGGTCACTTGGCAAACACAACTAGAGTAAACACAATTCAATGTAACAGCAAATGCCGCTATGTGTTGTAATTCGCGTAACGGTGCGTGCTTACCCCACAGAACGTAGGCAGGTACGTCCTCTTCAGAATGAATGCTGGACATGTTGAAGGACTCCATTGTATGGCTAGAGGTGTGCGGGCGCGTTTTGGACCACACCGCACGCACTCAGCTGCTTAGAGCATCCTGGGGGAAAAACAGAGTCCTTGGGTTATGGACAAAACGGCCCAAATGTCGATCCTAATTACTAAACAATGGGTTTTGGTCTTTGCTCAATTCACATCAAACTTTCGAAGCTCCAGTTAGCTAGGTCAAAGGTGAAAACGAGCGCACGCTGCCTGGCTCTCCTTGACTCGCGTCCACTTGAAGCCATACACGCAAGACCGCCCACTTCTGTTAGGTTATTTACTTCTATGGGTGGTATAAAACACGGACTGGACTCTAGTATCAAAAGGAATGCTGGAGTGCACCCGCTGCAGAGTGAGGTCAAAGGCAGCCTTGCCAAGTGCCACTCACCACGAGTTAGACCACTAACTCAAATTGTTAGTCCTTGCCGCATTCCCACACTGGTTCCACATTGCCACCCAATTCCAAGAGCGTTTCCTAGCTCTCTTCCGTCATTAATAAACTATTACAGAAACCGAAATCAATGATAGTTTAAAATGAATCCATATGTCGCGTAACCCACTGCAACAAGCAAAAATTGATTTCAAGAGGGGTTAAATCGCCTTATCTAATTTATAAAAGCCATGGGTAACCTGGTTTTTAAACTTTCTTTCATGCACCTTCCCTCACATAACATGCAGGCAACAAATTAATTCTGGACAGAAGGTGGCACCAGAGGTTCAGTTCATCGTCTGCTCCACAATACTGCGTGAGAACAAAGGCACAAGCCTTTGGAATGCTACAGTATTTAGCTATTTGAGTAGAATCAATATCGGCCGCCTCGTGTAGGCCCCCCACTTGGGATGTTCGCAGTGTGTGCTGTGCTCAGTGCTTAATTTGTAAATATAAACGTGTCGGTGCCCAGAGCTCTCCTCTGAAACACCCAACTGCAGCAATTGAATGTGCCGGCACAGAATACTGAGGCAGCCTAATCCAGACGCCATCTCGGGCCTCTTTAAACCATTTACAGTCACTCCTCGCCCCTTCAGCTCACCCTTGCAGCTTCTCCTTTCTCCCTTTGTGACGCTTTTTCGTTTTTCTCTTCCTCCCTCTTTCCCATGTGTGTCTCTTGCTCAGAGTAAAAGGCAAAAAATAAGTGCCGGCCCACAAAAATAAGTGTAGGTGGCCAGGGAAATCACCAACACAAATTAAGCACTGGCTGTGCTCTAAGTGGGAAGCGGTGGACGCTCTTGTATCAACAATTTTTCTGAACTTCGATCGCACGAGAACAGCAGCACATGAGCATGAACCTATCCACCGGCCCATCGTACCTGTCTCTCTCTCTCTTTCTCTGTAAAATAAATATATATATTTCCTTTCTTACATCTCTCTGTCTTTCTACATGACGCTTTATATGTCTATCTATGCCATAGACTTTGCTGGCTACAGGTAGACTGTGGCCACGTCATAACCCTATTCTTATTTTCTACGTTGTCCTCATTGATTAGTTGCCCACATTAATTCATCCTGCCTGCAGCACACTCTTAGAGCACTTGGCCTTTTGCGTGCATCATGGGAGTCCTGCCGTGCATGGCAGACTGCAAAGTGTGAAGCAGATCACACACCTCAGAGTCACTGACCCACCTTGAGTCAGTGCCACACACCTGAGGCTAGAACTCGCCTGATGATGAATTGTTGCCTTGCCCCCAAAGCAATTGTGTTTTACTGCAGGAGGTGTGCTTATGGCCTTCCATAAGTGACACATGGGTAGCACAGCTATTTCAGTGAAAATTCCAGAACTTCTCTTAGAGCAAAAGGTGGGTCTGTTTGATATTTCTTATTTACTGGATTTCACTGCTTGATTTTGCTAGCGATAAAGTGTCACTCAAAGTGTCACCCATAATACAATCAATTTCCACACATGAGCATGCTGAGACTATAAAAATGTCACGCATAAGGGCTCTGAAAACTTGGCAGATATGTAAAGGATCCCTCTTTAGACAGCATTGGAGACCCTCAACATTTTGAACAGGTGAGGCACCGGGACTGGAGTTGCACACAGCCTAATATGCGTGCATTCCAAACCTTTTAAATGCGACTGGTGATAACGCGTCCAGCCCTTATAAATTACTTGTACCTGGACACGTTGGAGGTCGGTGAATCTTTTAACCGAGTCGGGCTCTCCTCATCCTCAATAGTCGAGTCACTCAGATCAATAATCAATAACTATTGTAATCGGTAATCAATACTCAATTAATAAATCAATATAGCACATCAGAAATCAATAACAGTTGATTTTTCGGCGCACCATGACCTTTCAGTCAGGAATAACCACACCAGTTTATTAAAAGTTAGTGAATTTATTTCCCTATATTAACAAAGCTAGCACAATGTATATATGTCTCAAAACCAATTGATATATGTATATGAACATTACTAGCTGTCCATAACGGCGGAAGAAACGCAATCTACGCAAAATCTGGATAATGATACACTCTGTTATAGCAATGCAAATCACCAATGTGACTAACTGTATTTGACTAATTGCATACATTCGGTCAGCATAACAAGATTTCAATTCTTCATGATACATTGAACGAATACCTCGACTAACCTCTAATTAGCATTGGCATGTGGGACTTCATGCAAAACTAATTTAGTTAACACAAATTTGGAAAACTTCTAGCTAGGACCCTATCAAAATAGCAGTTGGTACCTAAAAGGAAAAACACAATGCATAATACATTTATCCTTTCATATTTACCAAATACAATCAGCATTCAAGAAAAGTCTTCGTCCTTCAGGTACCGGTTGATCAGCATGGGGCAAATTTCAAAGGGGCAAAGTTAAGGGCAAGTTTCCTTGCAGCGGCAAGGAGAATGGGGCAAAGTTACTGCATGGGCAAGACGGGGGCAAATCAAAGTTAAAGTCTCTAGGGTGAGAATTCTTAAAGTCTCTTTCTCTCAGATAGAGAAAAGGGCATCAGGGTGTCGTCCAAAATGGAGTCTGGCATCAGGCTTCAAACTGGCATTGAGGAAAATGGCTGACTTCTCTTTGTCCGGTGGGTTTAAGTAAGAAACATTCCAAATTATGTAGGGTCTTCCATTGGAGGGTTCATAGGTTGGCTTCAAATTGTCCAATCAAAAATTGTCTTTTACTAGCGCCCATTTATGCATACACTGTCCTTGGAGCCTTGGAACACAATTTGTATCATGGTTTGCCAATTATTTTACTATCTGTACCTTCATTGTCCGCACCTGCAGAGACTGACCTTGTATCAAAGGGGATGTAACCGGCCTAGCACGAAACCTTGGAGATAAGTGTACCAGCCAGTTTCTACTGGAAAAAATACAACTTCAAGCAAGAATATATGTTTCATTAGTTCAAGGAAAAAAATCACGCAGTTAGAATTTGAAACCAAGCAACTAGGCCAAAGCCTGTATTAAATTTAAGCTAAGCAAAACAGTTTTTAAACAAGAAATCATGGCATACATTTGCGATTATGACGGATTACTACAATTTTAATACTTTGTGATTAATAAAGCTCGTTTATAATGATGGCGAACTACCCCGAGGGCACAATTTCCCTCGTACATTATTTCTTTTACTAAAATCACACTTCATTATGTGTATTCGATTACACGGTATACATGAATATATGTTGGACCTTCTTTTTCTGCGTCATCAATCCCTCCTCTGATGACTAATTATGTCATCACATCAAATCTACCCACAAATTTTATTCCACTAAAATTCTGTATAGTAATTTGGCACTTCAGTCAATTCCCTTTTTCTTTTAGTCCCTTTTGACTTCTCCCTATATATTTCCACCATTTTGTTCTCTATTTTCTCTTCTCTTTTTCTTTTGTTCCTTGCTTTTAACATTTTGAAAGCTTTCCATATTCCCCAAGAGCCTAATAAACAAATTAATATTATCAATATTCCCTTTACTATTTTTAGTAACAATCCGTTCCAAACGTTGCTGAGCCAATTTCCCACGGAAGCAAATCCCTTTCCAACTTTCTCCCAAACTCCGGGTTCTTTCAATTCCTTTAAATCTACACTTTCTTTAGTTAAATTTGTAAGCATCGTTCTAATTTTTCCACTGTTGTCTGGTATATATGTACAACAGTGACGCGTGCCAAGCATTTTGCAAACGCCGCCATCCTTTGCTAAAAGAATGTCTAAGGCAAGCCGATTTTGAAGAGTCATAGCTCTTTCTGCAGCAAGTTCAGCATCCATCAGGATTATAGCTCCTGAAAACTTTGTCAGCATGTTATCCACAATAGTAGACAACTTTCGTATTTTGATTGAATTCAATATGACTCCTACCGAAGGAATCAATACTCCAAATATATCTCCTACCACACCAGAAGCTGTCTCCCTTTTCTGAACACGATGTGATTCAGACAGCCTTGGAAATTTCTTTAAGTCGTCTAGTTGGTAAACCTTTGGGAACACTATTCCCAAATAACACCTTCCATACCATCCTTTAGGAAGACGATAATAGGCGTTGAGTCCACAAATATAATATACTCCAGGAATAACTGGGTCTTGTCCATTCAGCATGAACGTCCACTTAGATTGAAATGCATACGTATGTTTACATTCACTCGTTCCCACAAAAACTGTGTCATAATATGATGGAAATCTATGTATACAAAATCTTCCTACATGCAATGTATCTAAAGCTATTTTCCCTTGTGTCTTTATTGCAGCAAAAGCATAATTATCTACAGACGTCCTTTCGTGTAATTCCTTCTCTAATTTCTCTTTCATTTCATTCTTCCTATCATCAGTGCGGTCTAAAAATTCAATTTCTACTGGTGAAAGCAAGCATGTAAGGTTCTCTCTATGTGCGTGAGCTGTGTGAAAAGGTGACATTGGTTCGAAGAATTCCCTCATTAATTTGGCATAATAATCTCGAGCTATTTTACTTAAATGCCCTATTATGGGGACATATGCAAAGGTAACATCGTAATTAGTATAGAAATAGTGAATGTCTTTTTGAGCATAAAATCTGGAAGCTACTATACTACATGTAATTCCATACGTAAGAGGCATGCTGTGATACGTTACCCCCTCCACTACTGAGGTAGGTATTTGTGTACACACATAACAATCTTTCGCATCCATGGTCTCAACATACTCACTCAGTAAGCGATAGAAAACGTTAGATGAAAGTTCCTTCTTATCATGCAAGTGTCTCTCGTCTTGCTCGAGTCTCTTCAGAGCTGTTAGTTCAGTAACGATAATAGGTTTAGAAGTAGAAGCATCATTCGTCTCACTCTCACTTTTACCATGCATTCCAAGAACTATTGCTACGATTATTAGTACGCATGCGGTTATTAAGCCTATACACATGTATTTACAATACTTCATTTTACGCTCCTGTGTAGTGAAGCTAGTCATGATCTGTATAGAATCAGAAAGTTGAAGACACTTTATCAAAGCGTGTTTGCAGGTATTTACAAAGCTGAACGAGTTCAATGTTCACACAGTTTTCTTTAGCAGCTTAGTCTCTTATCGGTTAGCAGCGTTGTCTCAAAATCGGTTTCAAAGTCAATCAAGTTAGCAATGTCTTAGCCGGTTGAAAAGTCAATCAAGTTAGCAATGTCTTAGCCGGTTGAAAAGTCAATCAAGTGATCAATGGTTTCAATCAACAGAGTCCATAAAGTTTTTACTTCCAAAATGAAGTTCTGCCTCTTCGTTCTCAAGACTGAGGGATACGAATTCGTCTGACCAATCGTTATTGGCTACGTACGCCCACTCCGGACCGGAATACCTCCTGCTTGGTATCCTTTTTCTTTTCAATTTTGCATCTCTCTTTGATTCTTTCTCACTGGTACTTTCCTCTTTGGCCAAGTCCTTTTCTTCACTTGGTGTTGTTACTACAACAGACACTTCCTTTCTTTTCTCTTTCACTCTTGGCCCTTCACTGTCGTTCAACGTTTCTCTAGTTCTTAATTTTACTGGCGATATACTTGGTCTTCTTTTTGCACTGTGTCCATTTGATGGACCTGCAATCTCTTCTGAAGGAATTTGAGCAGTTTTGTTCTGTTCTGCCGTGTTCCCTCCTTCTGGGGAGTCAATCAGGTTTTCCTTTTCTTTTTCTGTACCGTTTGCTTCTGGGAAAGCCCTCCTCTGATCAGGCTCTCCTGCTTCTTCACCTGTTTCGAGCCCTTTGTCACAGTTACTTTCTTCAGGCTCTTTGTCACTTTCAGCTGCTTCAGGCTCTTTGTTACCTTCAGCTGCTTCGTCGCTGTCTGAGGCTCCTCCTTGGCCTTCCCCAAGTGAATCAGTTTCTTCGTCCTCAGAGAATATTTCTCCCTCCTCTATTTCTGCCTGTTCGCTTCTAGTTCTGTTTCGCTCTGCCTCAGCGCTTAGTACTTTGTTATCAGGTACTGGTAATTTTAGCGCTTCAACTTCCTCATCTGTGGGACACAACACCCTCTTTGTGTGACTGGCGTGAATCCAGTTGGGAACTCCCGCACACTTCACAGCGGTGGTAGTTGTCAAAATCACTTGGAAAGGTCCTTTCCAACGGGGTTCCAAACACGACTTCCTCACGTGCTTCTTTATCACGACCCAGTCACCTGCTTTCAGGGCGTGTCCTGGACCTTGGATCGGTGGCAAGGTGGTTGCCTCCACCTGGTGAGAGAAAGATCGAACCACATCAGCTAGACCTTTGCAGTAGTCTAACACCATATCATCTGTAATATTCAAAAGCGCATTTGCAGGAACTGCTGGAAGTCTCATAGCTCTGGCCATGAGAATCTCGTGTGGGGACAGTCCAGTCTTTCTGTCAGGGGTGTTTCTCATTGACATTAGTACCAAAGGCAATGCGTCAGGCCATTTCAAGTTTGTTGATGCGCATATTTTCGCCATTCTTGATTTCAATGTGCCATTCATTTGCTCCAATAAACCTGATGCTTCAGGGCGGTAGCTACAATGCAGCTTTTGCTCAATGTTCAGTGCTGCACAAAGCAATTTTATTACTTCATTATTGAAGTGTCTTCCCCTATCTGATTCTAAAGAGATCGGGAATCCGAAACGTGGTATTAACTCTCTCAAGAGTAGTTTTGCAACTGTGAGACTGTCATTTCTGCGTGTAGGGTATGCTTCAATCCAGTGACTAAAAATGCACACAACCACCAACACATACTTCAAGCCTCCATGCACAGGCATCTCAATGAAGTCCATTTGCAGCCTGCTGAATGGACCCCCTGCTCTTCCAATGTGGCTCAAATTTACTACGGTTCCCTTCCCTGCGTTCATCTGTTGGCAAATGACGCAACAGTGGCAAACTGCTTCAGCAACTTGATGGAATTTGGGGTTAAACCAATCAGTTTTAAACAACCTAATCATGGCATCCCTCCCAAGATGAGCTTGTCCATGGTAAAATCTGGCTATCTGTGTCAAAAGGCTATTTGGAAGAACGAATTTCCCTTCACTTGAAACACATAATTCATCTAGTCTCTTTACACATTGTGATTTAGTCCACGAGAGTTTCTCATCCTCACTGACATCGTTCTGTAGGGATTTCAATTCGTCCATCGTATCTATCCCCTTTAGAGCAAATATTTCGCTTGGTTCGAGTTCTGGTTCACTTATCAAATTCCATTCATCCCTAAGCAATATACAGTTCAATGCGCAAAACCTTGCGACTTGATCCGCATATCCATTTCCCAGAGAAACATAATCTTGTCCCTTCGAATGTGCACTGCATTTTACCACTGCTACTTCCCCTGGCAATTGAATGGCATTTAACAATTCTCTTATTCTTTCACCGTTTTTCACTGGTGATCCTGAAGAGGTCATGAAGCCTCTCTGTGACCACAGTTGTCCGAAATCATGCACTATTCCAAACCCGTACTGGCTGTCAGTGTAAATGGTAACTTTCATCAATGCAGAGAGTTGGCAAGCTCTAGTAAGGGCTACCAATTCTGCTACTTGTGCAGAGTAAACTCCTTGAAGCCAAGATGCTTCCAAAACACCTGTTACTGTGCATACAGCGTACCCTGCTTTCAATACACCCAGTGCATCTCTTAAACATGAACCATCAACAAAAATAATTTGATCATTTTCTTCCAATCGGGTATCTTTGATATCAGGTCTTGGTTTGGTGCAAAATTCAGTCACCTGAAGACAGTCGTGCTCGATGTCTTCAGCGTTCTCAATTTCAGCATTTTCACTGGGAAACAAGGTTGCTGGATTCAACGTAGTGCACCTTTTCAGCTGCACATTAGGTGATCCCAGAATTATTGTTTCGTACCTTGTGAGTCTAGCACCAGTCATGTGCTGTGTTCGGGAACGTGTCAAAAGTATCTCGACTGAGTGAGGGACCATGACTGTTAAAGGGTGTCCCATCACTATTCCTTCACTCTGAGTGAGGCTGATACCAACTGCGGCTACGGCGCGCAAGCACCCTGGCAGTGCTGCTGCGACCGGATCCAAAGTAGCTGAAAAATATGCTACCGGACTGTTTACGCCACCATGGGCTTGGGTCAAGACAGACAAGGAACATGCATCACGTTCATGACAAAACAATGTGAAAGGCTTTGTGTAGTCAGGCATACCTAAAGCTGGAGCCCTGCACATGCATTCTTTCAATTCAATAAAAGCATCCATCTCTTCTCCTTTCAGTTCAATTTCATCCAATGCATCCTTCTGGATCAGTTTCAGTAAAGGTTTTGCTAGGGTTGAGAAGTTGGGAATCCATTGGCGACAGTAGCTCACCATTCCCAAAAACTTTCTCACCTCCCTCCTCATCTTTGGGGGACTCATTTGAAGTACACTTGTTATTCTTTCCTTCATTATTCTCCGTGACCCTTTTTCTATTTGGTGACCCAAATATTTCACTTTCTTCTGACAGAACTGTAATTTTGAAAGAGACACCTTGTGTCCATTCCTTCCCAAATGGTTCAATAGGGCAATGGTGTCGGCTGTGCAGTCACTTTCTGTCTTGGATGCAATCAGTAAGTCATCAATGTACTGTACTAGGGTTGACTCGAATGGCAATTCTAATGCTTCCAAGTCTTTCTTTAGAATCTGATTGAAAATTGACGGTGACTCCGAAAACCCTTGAGGAATTCGACACCAACTGTAAACTCTGTCTAAGAATTTGAAACAAAAGAGAAATTGGCTGTCCTCATGAAGAGGCACCGAAAAGAATGCTTGTGACAAGTCGATGACTGAGAACCACTCGGCATCGCAAGGGACTTGAAACATTATCACAGCTGGATTTGGTACTACAGGGCAGCATTTAATTATTATGTCATTTATTTTCCTCAAGTCCTGCACAATTCGTACCTTTCCACTTGGCTTTATTAGTCCCATAATTGGTGAATTACATGGACTGCTTAACACTTCTTTCAGTACTCCCTGCTTTACAAACTCATCAATGAGTTGGGCGACTTTCATGAGGGTGTCTTGTGCCATATGGTACTGTGGGGTCTGGGGAAAGGTTACATTGGGTTTTACAGTCACTTTCACTGGTTCCACTCCTTTCACCAATCCCACCTCTTTTCCTGTCATATCCCACACTTCTTTTCCGACTGTTTCCTGTAACTCAGCTGGAATATCTGCTTCAGTGATCATCGGAAAAAGGGTAATCAGAGGATACTCTTCATCGACAGTCTCCATCTCATCCCCTTCTACACTGTCCTCTTCTTCCCCATCACTGCTCGTCTGAATTCTAATTCCATCGTTCGAACACATAATCGAACATCCCAATTTGCACAATAGGTCTCTCCCTAACAGTGATATCGGGCTTGAGTCACATACCACAAAATTATGTGACCCTTGATAGTTACCAATTCTGACTTGTACTGGATCTGTGATTGGGTTCGTCAGGTACCTGTTTGCTACTCCCACTACTTGAACTGTTCTCCCTGAAAGTGGCAGATTTGGCACTTCAATGCTCCTAACAGTTGAACGTGTAGCTCCTGTGTCAACCAAGAATGAAACGCGATGACCCATAACTCTTCCCTCCACATACGGACCCTTTTGATCAACTTCCAAAGATGCTGCAAGCACACAATTTCCCTCCTCATCTGAACTTCCACTCTCCCATACATCGTTTTTTCCATTCTCGCTGTGTAGTGGGAATTGGTGTACTGTGTCATTTTGACTCATTCCCTGACCCGTGACCTGTTGAGGAAGCATTGCTTGCTGCTGATTCATTGGTGCTAAGGGTATTTGCATTTGCTGATTAGGTACCATAGGAAACTGCTGTTGCATTGGCTGCAATTGTGTCATTTGCACACGAGGCATTTGCACCAGTTGCGGTTGCATGGGTTGTAGACCCTGCATCTGGTTCATATTGTTTTGAAAATTTGGGTTCGGACCTCTCAGTTTCGGTCCTCTCATAGTCTGAAATGCATTGACATCATTGTTTTGCTGACCTACACCTTCCTGCACCATCATTGGGCACTCCCGTTTCCAATGCCCGACGATTCCGCACGTGTGACATGGCATCACCTTCTTCATTGCCTGTATACCATTTGGAATCATATCGGTATTCAAATCAGGACCATTATTCACAAACCCTCCTCGGCCTCTGCCTCTCATCTGCGGCTGAAACATAGCATTTCCCTGTTGCTGCTGCTGCGGCATCTGTTGTTGAAAACCTTGCAAACCTTGTAAACCTGTCTGAGCTGCTCTGAGCTGCATCACCATCACCTTTTCCTTCAATCTTTTCTGCTTTGTCTCAATCTCATCACTGCAGTATTTTGCATAATTCAACACTTCATCGATCGACTTTGACTGCCAACAAATCAAATGCGATTTAATCATCTGGCTATTTTCGGGTCTCAGCCCTTCCACAAACCTGAACACAAAATGGAGCATGTCTTTTGGCTCAATTGTTTCCGTGCCACTATAATTTTTAAACGCTTTCAACAACCTCTCATAATACGCATGTATAGATTCTTTAACCTCTTGAGCGGTCCTGTCAATCCTTTGCCAATCCACATTTTTTGACGCAACCTTGGTTTTCAAGTGCTCGATCACCTTGTGGTACAAACTCATTACCGTAGGTGATGGCGCACCTGTGTCCCTATCTCTCTCTGGTTCACTCGTTGGCCAACCTACAGCCCTTTTACAATCTTCCCACAAATCAGCTGGAACCACAATTTCAAATAAGGTATTCAGGTCTTCCCAGAGACACTTCGCGAGTTTCACAAATCTATCCGTTTGTTGATACCACTCAATCGGCTTCTCTCTTAATTTGGGAAAGTCATCCGTAAAGGATTGAATATCGCACCTGTGCCATGGTACATGCACAAGTTTTCCCCCTGCTGTCTCTCTCATTGGTAGCATGGTTATCAGATCGTCATTTTCTTGTTTTTTCTCACTTCGTTCTGAAGTATTTTCCTTCTTTTTATCCTTTTTATTGACCCACCTGCTTTCCCACTTGTCTAAACATCTCCAAACCTGTGCACTCTGCAGTATCTCTTTAAGGTGTGTTTTCATCCCTGCGGATCTCATGTGTTCAAAATCTTTTGTCTCAAAGTCTAACCTGTAACTTCTGCTCAGGTGTTTAGTCTTACCTATATCAATCTCGTTTCTGTCTGCAATTTCTTGTAACTTCTTATGTATGTTGCTCACTTCTCTTGTAATCCTAGGGCACATGTATCTTAGTTCTTCCTCTGTGTATGATTCTAATCTGTTCAAACCCATTGTTCCCTCTACCAGTTCATCTGCCTCCATACCCAACCTTATCTTATTCAGGTATTCTTCTCCCTTCCCACTAGATGTACTCTGTGGGGAATTCAGGCTGTTGAACCATTGTGTTAACTGTTGCGTGTCCAGTCCCATCAGTGTAGCAGTTACATCAACTGCCATTGACGGTTTCTGTAATGTTTCAGTCTGTGAGGTTAACGGTACTAATAGTGGTGGATGTGACCTTACCACGGTTGACGGAGCACAAATTGGAATTGGACTAAATTCCGACAAGGACCCAGATCCATTTGGCAGTGCCACTATCGGAGTTGTCTCTGGAGTGGTTTCTATGCATCTCCTCCCTGTCCCATTCTGCATCATTAACCCTTGGTCGCTGGTGCTTGAATTTGCCTGTATGTACAGTGGTACTGGTGGACCTACAGTGATAGGTAGAGATATCGCGTCTGGATTCTGTCTGTTCCCCGAATTCTGTGGCATGTTAATCCCCACATTGTGGTTCATCATTGCTGGCATACCTAACTGGCTTTCTACTACTCGCACTTCTTGTGTCTGCTTTTGGGGCATCGAGAACTGTGTTGATTCAGCTTGAATCAATAGTTTTGTCCTCCCTGCGCCATTGAATCGGAAGTCATTCCCACATTATGCTCATCACAGCAGTGCCTTTGAACCTGTGGCTGATAGTTATCAGCAGGTTTCAATGTTGGCACGTCTGGGTACATTCTCTGAATCCGTGGTATTCGTGGTGAGAAAGGCATGTCAGAGCTGCTCGGCCTCTGAGATCTTCTCAAATTTGGTGTTACATTACCCTGTATTGGTTCTGGAGGGGCAGTACTAATGCTTGAGCCTTTTTCGCTTTCCACATATGGCGGTGGGCGATCATTCAGCAATTGTATAATGAACTCCTCATCATCTGACTCGTCTCCCCTTTTCGAGTTTCTATTGCTCTCTCCCTCTCTGGACTGACTCCTGTTTGTCTTATAGGTGGCTTTCCTTCCTTCCGTCTCCGCTTCCTCGGCAATCGCTGGAAACAATTTAATTCCCTGTAATACGTCTGATCTCCAAACCTTTTGTGTGCTGTCCCATCTAGCATCCGCTAGTGTCTTTTCTACTTTTCTTATTCTTGTCTCAAATTTCTTTTGTTGTTGGTTTCTAGCTATTAGCTCCCAAATTGCTAATGCCTCAAACTGTGCTGGCCTTGGAGGTACTTTCATGTCGTATAACGCAAATCTCAGATTTTCTAAAACCCTTAAATTAAACGACCCGTGGATAGGGAACGCTACACTTCCATGTTTCTCTGTTAATTTGCACCATTGTTTTAGCCAAAGACATGGCGCTACACCCTTTTCTTCAATGACGATGTAAGCTGGTGTACCCTCAGGCGGTGTTTCTTCTCCTACATTGGCTTTAATATAAACATCTTGTAATGATGTAACATGGCTCCATGTCAGAACACTGGGCATGGAACCAGCTTGTTCTGAGGTTCTGTCATGCAGGGTTCTCTGCATGACAGTTGATATGCTGGCTGTTGGTTGAGGCTGTAATAAATACCTCCTACCACATATCTTCATCTGGTGTGGACTCACTTTATTACACTGGCGATGCTTGGGCGGAGAAAGGAACACAGAGGAAGGGACAGCCTCAACAACAACAAAGAAGGAAGAGCTTGGATTATTTAAGAGAAAAACGGAGATAACTTACAGAGACGTGCTGGGAGAGGATCGAGCGTCTTGCAGCATGTTCTAGCGGAGAAAAGTGTGAAATTGCGGTTGTAGGGGCTTTGTGGAAAGCTGTTTGAGCGTTTACTGAGGATCAAAGTGGTCTCTGTATGCTTCAGGACATCAGAAGGTCAGTGAGCAATTGGAAAAGGACTGAAAGCTGTGGGAATTGTTGGCGGCCATCTTGAGTGTGGTGAAAGGAGAAAAACAAGCCAGATTGACTGAAGAAAATAGACTGGATGTTTGGTTGCGGCCATTTTGAGTGAGGAAAACGATCCGAGTTTGCTCAAAGAGAAAGCAAGCCCAACTGCCTGAAGAAAACGGACCAAATGTTTCGTGGCGGCCATCTTAGATGAGGAAGAAGGATTTTTTTTTTATTTAATTTTTTTTTTTTTTTACAGCGCAATTGTTGGAGGACATCGAAGAAGAACATCGACGGTCTATTGGAAGTTGAAACTTAGACGGAGACTGGATAAGGATCACTATATTGGTTTGTGGTCACGGGAATATACATTTCTTTGGAAACTTTATTGCACTTGTGGAATACAAGTATTAGGCGTTGTAAAATGAATTAAACTGAAAAGGTCGTCTCTGCGGTGACAAACACACCTGAAGACCCGTGTTTGATATAGCGGCATCGTGCTGGGACATACAGGGACTGGCACACCTTTTGGACTTTAAGTACTTTTAGCAACTAGTAGGGTTTGGAATATATTGTGGGGAAGAAGTGTTTTACACCTCTTGTGAGTATGCAGAATGTTACGGCACCGTCGTTTTTCTTGTCAGATCCAGGAGAACCGGTTATTAAGTGGAAGAAATGGAAAAAGATTTTTGAGAATTATGCCAGGGTGTGTGGTACGAATTTGAGTGGTGAAAGGAAGCAGGCACTTTTGTTACATTGTTTAGGGGGTGAAGGACAGGAGGTGTTGGAAAATCTACCTCCATTGTCGCAAGCTGATCAGAGGGGGTTGAATGAATATGAAATATGTGCAAGACAACTAGATTTACATTACTTGCCAAAGATTAGTACTATTATGGAAAGGTACCATTTTGGTTTGCGGGAGCAAGGGAAAGAGGAGAGTGTTTAAGAATATATTACGGCTTTACGGAAGTTGGCTTCAAGTTGTAAATTTGGGGCGTTGGTAGAAGAAAGGATTAGAGATCAGTTTGTGCTGAGGTGTTGCAGTGATAAAGTGAGGGAAGAACTCTGGCTAAAGGACGAGCCACCGTTGGATGAGGTTGTTAGTATTGCAAAAAGGGTAGAGCATATGTTAAAGTGTGTTGGAGAACTAAGTAAAGCACATAAAGAAGACAAGGTCAGTGTAAAAGCACAAGAAGTGGAGTGTCAAGTCATACAAAAAGATGAGAAGGAAAAAGTATGAGGGTGTCCGTGAGAAAGGTGTTGTAATAGAAAATAGCGCAGGAAAGACACAGGGGAATAGGAGGTTTGCAACACCTTTTCAAGGAAATTGTTACAGATGTGGAAGATTTGGACACATGGCTAATGCAAGTGAGTGTCCTGCTAATAGGATTACTTGTAATGTTTGCGGAAAAAGAGGACATTTTGGAAAAAATTGTAGGATGAGGAATAGGAGAGATTCTAGATCAGAAATAAAGGAAGTCAGTTTTCAAGTTAGTGAGAGTGAGGTGGAACATCCCTCTGAGTGGGTTTTGGTGGGGGATGTTAGAGTCAAAATGAAATTTGATTTGTGCTCTCACATCACGTTTCTCTCAAAGGATTTTTTTTATGAAGAATTTTCAAGGAAGGAAGAAACTGTTCAAACCTAATATTAAACCTACGGGTTATGGTGGGTTGCCAATTAAGTTATTAGGTTATTTTGATGACTGCATTGAGTACAATGGTAGGTTCACTGATGCTAGGATTTATGTTGCTGAGAGGGGTGATAATTTGTTGAGCTGGAGTCATCAAGCACGCTTGGGTGTCATTCTCAATCCTAATGCACATCCATCTGTTCAGGTACAATCTATTGAGGGTGACGAAAACAAGTTTGTGAGAGCTTTTGGTGAATTGTTCAGTGACACCTTGGGGTGTTTAAAGGGGTACAATCACCATATTAAGTTGAAACAGGGCGCAGTACCAGTTGTGGCAAAAGTTAGACGCATTCCCATTTGTATCCAAGACGCTGTACAAAAAGAGATAGATAAATTGTTGTCCACTGGTGTTATACAGCCTGTAGAGGCAACGGAGTGGTTAGCTCCCATTGTTGTGGCACGTAAACCAAATAATGAAATCCGTCTATGTGTGGATCTTCGTGCCTTAAATAAAGAAGTGGTGGTTGACAAGTTCCCACTTCCCAATATTGAGGAATTAGTATCATCGTTGGATGGTGCTTGCTATTTTACCACTCTGGATATGGCATCAGCATACCATCAGGTTCCGTTGAGTAAAGAGTGTCAAGAATTAACGGCTTTTATTACGCCAATGGGGGCCTTCAAGTTTTTGCGTATGCCGTTTGGGCTGGTTTCTGCGGCCTCAGTATTCCAGAGGATTATGGAAGATCTTTTTAAAGGCATTTCAGGCGTAAAGTGCTACCAGGATGATGTATTAATATGTGGGAGAAACGTGAGAGAACATGATGAGAGGGTGCATGCTGTGCTTAAAAGGATGCTTGATGCTGGGTTATCTCTTAGGCGAAGCAAATGTAAATTTGGAGTCACTGAACTGGACCATTTGGGTCATCATATTTCACGGCAGGGGGTGAGTCCTAAAATGTTAAAAGAACCGTGTACAAAAGATGAGGTTTCTTCATTCTTAGGTATGGCAGAATTTTATAACAAATTTATACGAAATTTTGCAGATAAGACAGTAAATCTAAGGAAGTTGATGTGTAAGAATGCAGAGTTTGTTTGGATGGAAGAGTGTGGTACAGAATTTAAACAAGTAAAAAATGATCTCAGGAATGCACCAAACTTACAAGCTTTTGTACCTGGGAATCCCACTTTCATTGTTACTGATGCGAGTATAAAGGGGCTGGGTGCTCTTCTTTTTCAGATCAGGAAGGGCCAAGAGGTGCTAATAGCTTGTGCTTCAAGATGCTTGAACGGGGCAGAGATATGTTATTCTGTTATAGAGAAGGAAGCGTTGGCAATATTCTGGGCCATAAACAAGTTCAGAAAATTTGTGTGGGGATCTTCTTTCGTAGTCAGGTCTGATCATAAACCCCTGAAAGAAATTTTTGAGAAGAAGGGTTTGGACTCGATTTCCTCGAGGATCAGGAGATGGGTCATTTCCTTACAGGAGTATAACTTCATGTTTGAATACATTCCGGGAAAGACAAATGTAACGGCAGACTGTCTGTCGAGATTGGTGGAGGTGGTAGAGAATGATAAATCTCAGGATGAAAATGATCAATGTGATGCTGAGTGTGGCATAAGAGTTTGTGATGTTACGCTGGGGGCTGTAAAGGAAGATGAATGGAGGGATGAGTTGCAAAAGGATAGTGAATTGTGTTCTGTGATGTCTCTTTTGGATCAGCATAAGTCTCGAAGTCTGGTTAAACTTTGGTCGTTAGTTGCGAATGAGTTAGCCGTTGTTGATGGTGTTCTAATGAGGGGCACAAGAATGATTCCCCCATTGAGTTTGAGAGAAGTCATCGTGAACATGGCTCATGAAGGGCATATGGGCATTTCTAAAACCAAAGAGCGCATCCGTCAGGATTTCTGGTGGCCTGGATTAGATTTGATGGTGGAACGTACTGTTAGGGAGTGTACACCTTATCAAGCTAGTGATAAGGTACTCAAACCAAGATGTTCACCTATGGTTTGTAGAAGTTTACCAAAAAGTCCATGGGATGAATTAGCTATCGATATTGTGGGGCCATTGCATGGAGAACATCAGACTCCTTACCTGTTGGTGTTGCTGGATTTGTATTCACGATGGGTGGAGGTGAGTTTGGTGAGAGAGATCACTTCTCAATCTGTGATCAGTTTTTTAGAATCTGTGTTCAAACGCAAGAGTTTTCCTAACTCTATTCTTTCTGACAATGGTCCGCAGTTCTGTTCTGCTCAGATGGAGGAGTATTTTGTAAAATGTGGAATTGTACATAAAAAAATTGCGTTATATCATCCAGAGGCGAATGGTGCTTTGGAGAGATTTAACAGGACTTTAAAGGAGAGTATACAATTAGCAAAGGTAAACTGTTTAGATTGGAGAAAAGAACTGCAGGGTCGTATAACAGCTTACAGGTACACTCCTCATGCATCAACCGGGAAGACTCCTTTTGAACTGCTCAGGGGAAGGTCTCCAAATACTTGTTTGTGTCCTGGCTGGATGGTTGCTGGGAAGGGTTTGAAAAACAAGGGTATTGGGGAATGGAGAGACAAAGAAGTGTCTCTGCAAAGCAAAAGGAAGATGTATGTTGATAAAAGGAATAATGCGAAAGTTACAAATTTTGAGGTTGGAGATAAAGTAAAGGTCAAAGCTCCTGATGGGTGTCAAAATTGGTCAAAATATACCTCTCCAAAAACTATCATTAAGCTGTTTAAAAATGCTGTCAAGACGGATGATGGTCGCATCTGGAATCATAGTCGTGTAGCACATTTTGGGGGGTGTGGTGTGGCCGACAGGAGAGATGATACTTCTTATCGTTTTCCCTCTGACATTGATTTAAGGTCTGATAATACTCGTAGGAGTGTCAGAACACGCAGGTTTCCTTTACATTTGCGTGATTTTGTGTAGTTCTTTCTACCCTCTTTTTCTTTCTGTTCAAATGTGTTTTTGTTCTCATGTTATTTCTGTTCTAATGTAAAGAGGAAGAAGTGTAATGATGTAACATGGCTCCATGCCAGAACACTGGGCATGGAACCAGCTTGTTCTGAGGTTCTGTCATGCAGGGTTCTCTGCATGACAGTTGATATGCTGGCTGTTGGTTGAGGCTGTAATAAATACCTCCTACCACATATCTTCATCTGGTGTGGACTCACTTTATTACACATCTCCCCTCATGGCACTCTTGAATGCTTTGAAAAATTTAATCTTTCCGTCTTTTGTTTTTCTAAAATATGTAATCAATAAGTGACTTTAATTCCCGGAATACTCTTCGCTTGCCTTTCCCCTTCCAATTGCGCTTCACGGACTGCGTCCAATCCGTGCGCGACCCTTCTCACCAACCGACCTATCCCAGCGCGGCTCCTAGTGACGTCACACTCACACACTGCGGCTGACAAAGTCCAGCGGCTTGTCCTCTTTTCATTTGGCTTCACTCATAAACTAATTTCTGCAATATAACGCAAGCACTTTACCAAAAGAACAAAACAGATCTGTCGGTTTACTACCGGAAAGGTACTACAATCGCTTCAGAAACCTTAGGGATTTTTCACTAGCCTCGGCAGTTATTCCATCTTTCTCGGTTTCCCACTTTCGCAAGCAAAATTTGACCCGCAAACTTTACTCTCAACTGATCAATGAACTATTCTAGTGCACTTTAGAATTCGTCAAATCTCAAAGTCGAAGTTTTCTTTCACTCTGCAACATTCATACCGACTTGTTGACCACGCCCGATCAACCTATTAAACCTGAGCAGATCACAACATCAAATAAGTGTCACATACACTTTTCAACATACTCCGGAGTCTCTAGACCTCGCAGGGCCCGTCTCAACATCAACAACCACGTGGACAATTTTTCTGCTCAAAGCGCTACACACACGTGAAGTTTGACGACTTCCCTACTCTCACACCTTTGGAGGAACACTCCTCTATTATCTTTTAACTCCTTAAATCCTCACAAACTTCTCAATTAATCTGCGGCGATAAGCTGTGCAAGCGCAAAACCCTAACTCCACTCATACCGTCACTAGAAACGCCAAAACCATTCTCACACCTCCATGTCCTCCATTCGCAAGCTCCGAGATCCCGGGTAAGTCATTGGGGACTTAGGGCATCATCATCTCTCCAACTTGTTTTATCAAAGAAAATTCTAACCTGACTCTGTCTATTGTTCGGATGGGGTCCCAAAGGGCTAAACCATCAATCTCTGCTACCATCTACTGATAACAGCCCTTATAAATTACTTGTACCTGGACACGTTGGAGGTCGGTGAATCTTTTAACCGAGTCGGGCTCTCCTCATCCTCAATAGTCGAGTCACTCAGATCAATAATCAATAACTATTGTAATCGGTAATCAATACTCAATTAATAAATCAATATAGCACATCAGAAATCAATAACAGTTGATATTTCGGCGCACCATGACCTTTCAGTCAGGAATAACCACACCAGTTTATTAAAAGTTAGTGAATTTATTTCCCTATATTAACAAAGCTAGCACGATGTATATATGTCTCAAAACCAATTGATATATGTGTATGAACATTACTAGCTGTCCATAACGGTGGAAGATACGCAATCTACGCAAAATCTGGATAATGATACACTCTGTTATAGCAATGCAAATCACCAATGTGACTAACTGTATTTGACTAATTGCATACATTCGGTCAGCATAACAAGATTTCAATTCTTCATGATACATTGAACGAATACCTCGACTAACCTCTAATTAGCATTGGCATGTGGGACTTCATGCAAAACGAATTTAGTTAACACAAATTTGGAAAACTTCTAGCTAGGACCCTATCAAAATAGCAGGAAAAACACAATGCATAATACATTTATCCTTTCATATTTACCAAATACAATCAGCATTCAAGAAAAGTCTTCGTCCTTCAGGTACCGGTTGATCAGCATGGGGCAAATTTCAAAGGGGCAAAGTTAAGGGCAAGTTTCCTTGCAGCGGCAAGGAGAATGGGGCAAAGTTACTGCATGGGCAAGACGGGGGCAAATCAAAGTTAAAGTCTCTAGGGTGAGAATTCTTAAAGTCTCTTTCTCTCAGATAGAGAAAAGGGCATCAGGGTGTCGTCCAAAATGGAGTCTGGCATCAGGCTTCAAACTGGCATCGAGGAAAATGGCTGACTTCTCTTTGTCCGGTGGGTTTAAGTAAGAAACATTCCAAATTCTGTAGGGTCTTCCATTGGAGGGTTCATAGGTTAGCTTCAAATTGTCCAATCAAAAATTGTCTTTTACTAGCGCCCATTTATGCATACACTGTCCTTGGAGCCTTGGAACACAATTTGTATCATGGTTTGCCAATTATTTTACTATCTGTACCTTCATTGTCCGCACCTGCAGAGACTGACCTTGTATCAAAGGGGATGTAACCGGCCTAGCACGAAACCTTGGAGATAAGTGTACCAGCCAGTTTCTACTGGAAAAAATACAACTTCAAGCAAGAATATATGTTTCATTAGTTCAAGGAAAAAAATCACGCAGTTAGAATTTGAAACCAAGCAACTAGGCCAAAGCCTGTATTAAATTTAAGCTAAGCAAAACAGTTTTCAAACAAGAAATCATGGCATACATTTGCGATTATGACGGATTACTACAATTTTAATACTTCGTGATTAATAAAGCTCGTTTATAATGATGGCGAACTACCCCGAGGGCACAATTTCCCTCGTACATTATTTCTTTTACTAAAATCACACTTCATTATGTGTATTCGATTACACGGTATACATGAATATATGTCGGACCTTCTTTTTCTGCGTCATCACTGGCACCTTTGTGCATGTCTCGAGCATAGTTACATAGGCTGTGCCTAGGCTGCTCCAAATAACACTGGCCTACTAGAGGTTACTGCAGTTCCTCAAAACATGGAAAACTTAAGCATCAACACAAACAGCAGGTTTCTTGAGTGATGGCAGCAGGATTTTCACGGTGTTGACATGGAATATCGCTTAAGTGAGAATGGTGTCAGAACCTCCATATTCATCATCCAGGGAGCTCTCTAGAAGCTACAGGTCCCTCGCGCTTCAAGTGTGCATGTTCTGTGGGTGATGCAAGCTTGTACAACTCTGCCCCGCTAAATCTGCTCTGCAAAAAATGAGAGCTTGCAATTACTGCCCTCTGTGTACTTTCCTATTGCCATTCTGGCCTTTTCTTTGAAGAGAACAGCATGTGCTGGTGCTACCATAGCTGTACCTGCCCTTTGTAGAGAGGACAACTTGCACTGTTTTTGCACAGGGTGTTGCTGTTCTATAAACAGTGGTGTTTTCATCTCCTGCCTCATGGCGCGCATACAAAAAATGATCCACATTGCCAATGCTTGTGTTTTATTTCATGATAGGAGTGAATGAGTATGTGAGCAGGGTTTACTTTTGGTTTCACACATCAAACAAGCAGTTTTTGAAATGGAGTAGGCAACTTTGCAACCTTTTACAAACTACCCAATACCACGTCAACTTTATTGATTCAGCTTTAGAAATGTAAGCAATACAATATAAAAACCAGGCCAGGGGATCACAAAAGGGAAATCATTCACAAAACCAGCTAAAATGCATTATAAAATTGATATTCGTTTTATATTTTAGACTTTTCTGCTCTCCAATACTGCAATTCAACAAACACTTCTCCTAAGGATTGCACATAAAATAAGACCAAATCTGAAATACAAACCGATCAAAGGCATGTCAAATTTGGATGGGCTGTCGATTGAGCTAGCAATTGATTTCAGGTCATGTATAATACATCCAGCCAACTTTGACATTTTAGCTAATGGTGCTTTGCGTGCTAATGTTTTGAGGCTATAATGAAACAGTTAAAAGTAAACTACAAGTTCCACAAGGCAACATGTTCTTGCCTAGAAAAATATATCTTAGTTTCCTGTGCCATAGTGCCAAAGCACAGAGTTGTGAAAGATGAATTATATTAGTATCTGGCTTTATTTTTTCTTGAAGTTAGTCACAGGTTAAACAGCCCATTGGATGAGAAAGCAGAGACAGACTTTTATTTCGGATGCAAATGAGAGCATCTCCTACTAATGGACTAATATTATCACTCCTTCGAAAACTTCCATGCTAGAAGGCCTCATTTCACAGAACAGTTAGAGCATCAGCAGTTAGACATGTAGAGTCATAGAGTAAGGTAAAATGAATGACCTTTAACGTCAGATTCTCGAACCCATCCCTGGGGTTTGTACGACTTAAGTGTCACATTTACAACATCGCTGTGATGCTCCTTGCAGTGAGCAAGTGCAGCACATGTTGCCCCGCGATGGCTTCCTTTGCTGTGGTGGACTTCAGGCGGGGGTGCCTCCACGGACAGCGGGCCTGTTGCATCCATGATACTGGCAGGGTTCGTTCCTTCTACTGCACACGAGCGCTCCGGCAAGTGACCTTCAACATCGATTGTAGGCACATCGATCGCCTTCAAGGTGAGCCCCTTTTTCCGGGAGCACCGCTCCCAGCTAAGCTAGTGAGCCAGAGAGTACAATTGCCTAACCACCCCTTCGATTATAGAATCACTGAGCCCACTATGAGTTGGAAGTGCGTAGGAGGCACTCAAAACTGGGACCTGTGTGCAATATATGTAATTTACGTCATGCTGTTCAAGCCTTTGCTGCATTTTCAGCTGCCCACATTTCACTGAATGTAATCCCTTCAGCTACTGAGGCCGAGTATCCCACTTTTGTTGTTGCCTACGAGCAGACTTTCAGTTCTTTTCAGCAAAGTCCTAATTCAATTGCCCCCATTTTGGGTTTTTATTGGTCTCCAGGCCACATGTTTTTCTCCCACATGGCAGCTATCTTCTTTCTACCCTTCAATCTTTCTCAAAACAAACAAGCATTTGCAGTGCAATAGGTCTCACATTCATTTGAGTTGGAACTATTGGCATTGTAAATACATAACTGGACTTTTTTTGCCTTATTAATTGCTCAACCTGGCCTCATATTTTGGTCCATTCTGTCACATAATTTCAGTGGCCCTGCATATATATAAAGGGCTAGTAGGCCTACTCAAATATTTTTTTAAACAAGACCCTTAAAACACAAACTACTCCCAGCTGCAAAACATATTTATTTGCCAGTTGGTAGAGGCGACATTGTCCGCGGGGCAATGAATAGATAATTGTGCTCCAAGAATGTGTGCTTACTGGATCACTGTCCTTTTATTGCAGTCTGGGGAGTTGAACAAAATTCCCATGATTTTTCACACGATTGAGGAGAGCCATGTCACATGATATTAATGATATTATTGATAATCAGTCAGTCTCGAACTGAAATATTAGTTGAAAAATATTGACCATTGTACAGCATATTCAACTGTAAGTTCTCCTCGAGGTAAGTTTTATAAATACATGCACACACAGCTCAAGTTTCGCAGACTCAAACGTGTGTAGTTCATCTAGTAAAGTTTCTGCTTTATATATACACAGCTTGTATCACGTTATAAAAATAAAACTACAAGTCCCAGGATGCAAAGCTGAAACATAAACTAAATGAGTGAACCACACATCGAAATAGGGAGCTGTACAACTTTACAAATCCCACTCCAAGGGCTGGTTTCAAGCTTGAATCGTGATATAAAAATCAAACTACAAGCCCCAGAATGAATATGTGTGCAGCAAAGAACGGGTACTAAGCAGCTCAGACTGCATATAAGCCAAGAGAATGTACTTTTGTCTAGTGGAAGCTTGGAGTCTTCATAAGGTAGCACACAGGGTTAATATGCCTGCTGCAAAGAACGTGTACTAAGCAGATCAGAGTGTATATAATGTAAAAACTATATAGGCAATCAAGTTTGCGCTGTGAGCACCATGGCAGCCAAGAGAATGTACTTTTGTCTACTGGAAGCTTGGAATCATCACAAGGTAACGCACAGGGCTAATATGCCTTCTGCAAAGAACGTGTACTATGCAAATCACAATGATCATGTGATGTAAAAATGTTGAAATAACTTTGGCAATTTATGTTCTTTCTGGAGAGAGAACATATTTTTGTCTAGTGGAAGCTTGTGGTTATCATAAGGTAGTGCACAGGGTTAATGTGCCTGCTGCAAGGAACGTGTACTAGGCAAATCACAAAATGAATGTAATGTAAAAACATCAAAATTACTCTGGAAATTTATGTTCTTTCTGCAGAGAGAATGTGCTTTTGTCTAGTGGAAGCTTGGAGTGATCATAAGGAAGCATACAGGGTTAATATGCCTGCTGCAATGAACGTGTACTAAGCATACCAGAGTGCATATAATATAAAAACAATACCGCAGATCAAGTTTGCGCTCTGAGCACTGTGAGTGCCATGGCAGCCAAGAGAACATATTTTTGTCTAGTGAAAGCTTGGAGTCATCATAAGGTAGCGCACAGAGTTAATGTGCCTGCTGCAAAGAACGTGTACTAGACAAATCACAAAGTGCATGTAATTTAAAAATGTCAAAACAACTACGGCGATTTATGTTCTTTCTGGAGAGAGAACTTACTTTTTTCTAGTGGAAACTTGGAGTCATCATAAGGTAGCATACAGGGTTAATGTGGCTGCTGCAAAGAATGTGTACTAAGCAAATCACAAAGTGCATATAATGTAAAAATGTCAAAATAACTCTGATGATTTATGTTGTTTCTGGGGAGAGAACATACTTTTGTCTAGTGGAAGCTTGAAGTCTTCAAAAAATAGTGCACAGGGTTTATATGCCTGCTGCAAAGAACGGGTACTAAGTTGATCAGAGTGCATATATTGTAAAAACGATACCACCCATTGACTTCAAGATGTGAGCACGATAGCAGCCAAGAGAACGTACTTTTGTCCGGTGGAAGCTTGGAGGCATCATAAGGTCATGCACAGGGTTAATGTGTCTGCTGCAAAGAACGTGCACTTAGCAAATCACAAAGTGGATGTAATGTGAAAATGTCAAAATAACTCTGGGGTTTTATGTTCTTCCTGTAGAGATAACACACTTTTTATCTGGTGGAAGCTTAGAGTCATCATAAGGTAGTTCACAGTGTTAATATGCCTGCTGCAGAGAATATGTTCTTAGCAGATCAGAGTACATATAATGTAAAAATAATACCACCGATCGAGCTCGCGCTATGAGCGCCATGGTTGCAAAAAGAACGTACTTTTGTCTAGTGTAAGCTTGGAGTCATCATAAGGTAGTGCAAAGGGTTAATATACCTGCTGCAGAGAACGTGTACTAAGCAGACCAGAGTACATATAATGTCAAAAGTATACCGCCGATCGAGTTCGTGCTCTGAGAGCTGTGAGTGCCATTGCAGCCACGAAGTGCCACCAAAAGAAAAAAGTTGTTCACCCAACCTGAAGTATATTGGTAATCGTGCAATTATCCCTGCAACAGGGTCGGTGTCCAAAGCGGTAATCAAACCGCCGCAAGTCGGGACAAACATAAAGCATTTACCAATGACATCAAATGATTTTTGAAAGGCAAGCCCATGAACGAATGAAAGGGATGGACGTGAGGTGGGCATGGTTAAAAGGCCACAATACTTATAACAGGTCAAAGCGCTTGCGCGCTCAACCCAAATAAAGGACTACGAACCCATAGCAGCCCATATCTTTGACTCAGAGCAGTTAAGAGAAATATGCCTCTTCCACAGCTCTGGAGCTCCACCTAAAGGCGTAAATGTGACTGACGACCTACATTAGTAACCTCCAAGAGATCCAAAATTCCAAACCATCACACTGTCTGTATCGGTGCATAGCTATTGTGTTTAAATTAGGACAAAGCGAGATGACGGAATGACTTCACCCATAAAAACGCTACAGGACCAGAAGAGACCAACTTCATCTCAACACAGTGTGTGCCTTTCATTTGTTCTCCCCGGGCGACCGCCTCCAATACCCATGTCATTGCAAGTGACGTCCATCCTTAACCTAGCAAACGTTGCTTAGATCAATACCTATAAGTTCCCAACTGGCATCTGTGCCCAACATAATCGCAGATATTTGCTTCTGCTAGGTCCCCACAAGCGCCTCATTCCAAATCTGGAATGAAAGCTTTCAAATTCAAATACCCCCCCAAATCTTTGCAAACATCCAATTAAAAACTTGAAACACAGGACCTTGAGAGACTTCCCGGAAACCCTCTTCTCAGATTAGTACCACTGTAAAAGCAAAGGTTCCCTTAAAACCGACCTCCTCCTCTTCACACACAACACTGACCTATGGATCAGATCTTTACACAGTTTTCTACCATCCTCTTTCTCTAACATTCCATTTGGACACATACTCAAATGTTGCTCCCCTTTGGCCTCTTGGGCAACCATTCTATATCTATTTACAACAATGGAAACATCATGTTCCAAGCCAATGACACCATTCTAGACACAATCAACTTAATCTATCTCACCCTCGGCCCTCCTACGATCCTCCGCATTCCTCCTCTCCATCCACCCATAATACGCTCCACCCACTCTGCCCCCTTGCGGTCCACCCAGGCAATTTCTATCACCCCAGACTCTCCTACAGTCTGCTATGCCCCCTGTTGGAAATGGGCTCTCTGCAGGGTCACCCCCAAACTTTTTACCTTCCTCGTTTTCTTTTTCTGACCTCATTTTTATTGGCTTTAGGACTCTGGACATTTTACCACTGATAACCAGTGTTAACATGTATGTGCTCTCTCCCTAAAAACATTGTAACATTGGCTCATACCCAATTGGTATATTTAATGTGCTTGTAAGTCCCTAGTCAAGTGCACTACATGTGCCTAGGGCCTTTATATTGAATGCTACTAGTGGGCTGCAGCACTGGTTGTGCCACTCACAGAAGTAGCCCCTTAACCATGCCTCAGACCTGCCATTGCAAGGCCTATGTGTGCAGTTTCACTACTTCTTCGACTTGGCATTCATTTAAAAGTACTTGCCAAGCCCTAAACTCCCCTTTTTCTACATTTACATCACCCCTAAGGTAGGCTCTAGATAACCCATGGGTCAGGGTGCTATGTAGGTCAAAGGCAGGATATATACATGTCTGTTTTATATGTCCTGGTAGTGGAAAACCTATACATTTGTTTCCCCTTACTGTGAGACCTGCTCCTTTCATAGGCTAACATTAGGGCTACCCTCTTATACTGTTTGAGTGGTAGATTCTGATCAGAAAGGGGTAACAAGGTCATATTTAGTATGGCCAGAATGGTGATACAAAATCCTTCTTATTGGTGAGGTTGGATTTTGTATTACTATTTTAGAAATGCCACTTTTAGAAAGTGAGCATTTCTTTGCACTTAAAGTCCATCTGTGCCTTACAGCCTGCCTCTAATCCACATCTGGGCTGGGCTGGTTGATAGCTCCTTTGTGCATTTCAACTAGACAACTGCAAACAAAAGATACTCAGTCACACCTGCAATCATCTGCATACTGAATGGATCTTCGTGGGCTGGGAGAGTGGAGGGCGTAACACTTTCATTTCAAGGGCTAGTGGCCTGCCCTCACACAATAGATTGCCAAACTCCCTACTCGGACTGTGGCAGACAGACCTGTACTGGAAGGGGACCTTGTGCACTTCAAAAATACTCTTGGAAGTCTCTCCCACCTCAAAGGCATTTTTGGATATATAAACTGGGTCTCTGACCCCAGCAACGCAGACACATCTGGGCCTGAACCTGCAACCTGTCAAAAGAAGCTGCCTGGCTGCCCAATGGACACATCTGGACTGCTTTGCTGAGAAGGACTGTTGCCCTGCTGTTGCCCGTTTGCCCTCTGTCTTTGCTGAGAAGTGCTCTCCAAGGGCTTGGATTGCACTTGGCTCTTGTTTTCTGAAGTCTCAGGGCCCAAAAAACGTTATCTCTTCAAGGAACTCCTTGTGCTCCAAAAAGCGATGCACAACTTGCCAGAAATGACGCACATGCGATGAGAAAACAACAGACACCAACAACTAGCACCTTCCACCTCTTGCACCTCAAACCTGCGGAGCCCATCCCTGACAGTTCAGCCCCAGTGCTCCCACAATTATGATCACAACTGGCCTCTTTTCAGCAAACTTTTTTCCTTTTTCCCACACCTCTCTCGAAGAATGGACATCCTCACTTTGGTGTTATTCCAGCTTAGTGACTCTCTGTTTTCCTCCCACTCCTATCCTCATCATCCCCTACGGACCCTTCCCTCACACCTTTCCAGCATACTGAGAGACGCCTATCCAGATCCAAACTAACACAACCTCCAGTGACAATTCAGAACTACTCCATCTCCTAAAGAGCTATGCAGCTTCAAATTCTGCTGCCCTCTCCTCCTATCTGCCCGCTATCCCCTCCTCCTCCCTTCCCGTAGGGGGCTGCCAGATTTCCACTTTCATCCCTGACTGCATTAAAACTCACACACACCACCCAAGCGCATACTCATCCCCTCGTAACTTGATACAAGTCCCAACTACCCTCCCGGATCAGCCAAGTCGGAAAGATAACAGTTTCTCCCTGAACTGCATGCTACACAATTGTCGATTTGCAGTCAATGAGCTATTAGACTAGATCCTGACCCATAATCTTGACATCCTGATCCTCACGGAAATGTGGCTCAGCGCCTCATCTAACCATGCTCTTGATCTTCTTCTTCATCCCAACTACTCAATTTTGCGGCGCACCAGGAAGATAGACAAGAGGAAGCTCTCAGTCTCATTCACTGAAACTCTCTGATATGCTGAACCCTCCCAACGACTCAATATGTCTTTCGAAAGCTTGTCATTGGAACTGTCCACATCCACTACCTCCAACCCCAGATTTATTGTGATTTACCATCCACTGGGTCAAAACATCACCTTCCTCTAGGAATGCATAGATTTCTTAACCTCTCAACTTATCAGCTCTGACAGCAATATCTTCCTTGGTGACTTCAACATTGTAAGAGGGCTGGGCGGAAATATGGCTTCGGAGGCTTGTTTGATTTCTGAATCTTTAAGTTTTCTTAGAACATAACAACAAAAATGTAATTTCGATCAGTTCTCAGGGGTAGAGTGGCTCTTTATGGGTAAACGTCTACTGTCCCTGTTCTTATTCTGTTCTTCAGAATTGGAATGATGATGAGCATTTTCCTTTTCTTCTCTTTTCCAGGAGCCTCCCCCATCCGTTGCTTTTCCAAGAGCTTCCCTGCTCGTTGTCACTGCCAATCCCATCAGAAGAAGGAGCACACAAAATGCTTTAAGTATGTTGGCCTCAGGCCAAAAGGGTACCTTCACCCTAACATTCGGGGTGCTTCGTAAGGGTTAATTCTCCATGACTCAACAGAATAGTGTTGAGGATCACACAGTAGAGGTGTGAGTTAATGGCGAGGTGCCCCAGACAGTTAGGGTTGTGCAAAGAAAGTGTAAATTTAGAGGTATGCCGCTTTGAATACATTCGGTGACCTAGAAAAAGGCTCTCGAGTTCAGGTCCTCCCTTTTTTTTACCAATCTATGAAAAAATAAAGACTCAGAAAAAAACACAAAAAAAATAATGGGAGAGAACCAAAGGAGGAAATAGAAACCGAAAACAAAACTCTCAGGTGCCTCCCCCCACTCACTGCACTGGCCACAACTCTCCAAGGTTCTGGCGGGCTTTTGGACTTCAATTGACCGCATCCACCAGTCTTCATACAAGATTTCTGGTAACTCCTTGGTTTCAGTCCCACTCTTTCTTCCCTTGTTCTGGAGGCAAGGCTGACAACTTGTCTCTTCTCCCTCATGCTTGTCGTCTAGTTCTGTCTAGGCTTCTGCACGTCCCTCCCTGTTGGCTCCTCCACATTTTTCCTCATGTCTTCCTCCTGAGTCTGTTTCCCTGCACTGTAATCCTGATGACAATCCCAGGGTGTGATCTCTCTCTCCAGCTGATCAGATCCTCTTTTTAGGCCCGGACTCTGACCTGCGCGTCCTGCAAGGGCAAGTCCTTCATTCGTTTCCAGGTCCTTTCCCCCATTGGTTTCCTGTCATCTAACACTTTGTCCTTATTCCCTTTTAGCTGTTTCTGGCTGCACCTTGTGAGGAAAGGGAGACTGGGACTCAAGGCCAGCTTATCAGGTAAGGAGGGGGAGGCGGAGGGGGCCTCTTCACAAACATTCACTGGGGAAACATAGGCAATAGTTAAGTGGACATTTTTACCTCCTTTCTCCATGTCAACATTCTCCAACAACACTGCCATAAACCTACATACCACAAAGGTACCATTCTGGATCTGATGATCTCCAATTCCCCCTTCCTAAAGACAAGCAACCCTATTTAGTCAACTGGTCTGATCACATGCAGATCCCATTCTTTCTAACCATCTCTTACAATAAAACTTATGGGCAACCTAAGAAAGAGAAAATATGGTTTAGAGATACATCCAACCTTAGCAGAGAAGCCATGGCCATCATGGCCTTTCCCACCCTCATTGTGATCACACATCATTTTGACATTATCAAGGCCACCAACAAGTTCGACTCCTGCATAGAATTCCTTATTGACAAATGTGCACCACTGAAGTGCAAATTATCCAGACCAAAACCCTCTAGGCCCTGGTTCTCTAAAGAGGTTTATGAAGAACGAAAGCTTATCAGAAAATACAAGTAAGGGTGGAGAAAAGTACCATCCTTCCTGAGTGTGACTAAGCTTCACAAAGCGAGAAAACAATACAAAGACCAAGGCGGTGATTCTAACCGCGGCGGGCGGCGTACGCCGCCCGCCATGCGGTTACCGCCAAATGACCGCACCGCGGTCACAAGACCGCGGCGGCCATTCTGGCTTTCCCGCTGTGCTGGCGGGCCACCGCCAAAAGGCCGCCCGCCAGCACAGCGGGAAAGACCCAGCAACGATGAAGCCGGCTCCGAATGGAGCCGGCGGAGTTGCTGGAGTGCGACGGGTGCAGTAGCACCCATCGTGAATTTCAGTGTCTGCTAGGCAGACACTGAAATTCCTTTTGGGGCCCTCTTACGGGGGCCCCTGCAGTGCCCATGCCATTGGCATGGGCACTGCAGGGGCCCCCAGGGGCCCCGCGGCACCCCCTACCGCCATCCTGTTCCTGGCGGGAGACCCGGCAGGAACAGGATGGCGGTAGGGGGTGTCAGAATCCCCATGGCGGCGGAGCGCGCTCCGCCGCCATGGAGGATTCTCAAGGGCAGCGGAAAGTCGGCGGTACACCGCCGACTTTCCGTTTCTGGCCGCAGCTGAACCGCCGCGGTCAGAATGCCCAGCGGTGCACTGCCAGCCTGTTGGCGGTGCTACCGCGGTCATTCGCCCTGGCGGTTTTTACCGCCAGGGTTAGAATGATCCCCCCAAATCCTCATTGTTAAAGCCTCCCATATTATAGGCCTCATGAATTCTGCAAAGTATAGACTAAAGCGCCTGTTCGAAGATATTGCACAGACTACTAACCCCGCAATCACTTCAGTTTCTATGCAAATCCGTGGCCTGTTGCAATGACTTTGTGGACTTCTTTGATAAAAAAGTTAGAGACGTCCATTTTTCGTCATCTTTCTCTAAATGTCCGAGCAGGGCTTACTACGAACTATCTACAAAGTAAAACCCTCAAACCATCATCAGGACGCCATTCCAGGATATATCAGCAAATCTTTTGTCACGCACCTACTCCCCATATTACCCCGTAGGCTTTCATTATTCTAATGAGACTACTGGATTTGGGCGGCAGAATCACTTGCACTGTGGGGGACTGAGAATAACCCACTACAGGTGACACCTGTCGGCCTAATCTGGGTTTTGCTCCAGCTAACTAGCAGTGCCTTATCTCTACTTAAGAGCAGGGATGATTAAGCAGCCGAGCGCACGACACAAGTGATTCCTCAAGGAAATCGTGGTTACTCAGATCTAATCCGTTTCTCTCATTTACATTAGTCTCATAAATACAAGGACAATCAGAGGCAGTACATATTTCAATAAGGCTTTAATGAAGCAACTGCATCTTAGATAATAAAGCATGTACTGCAATAACCAGGACAATAAAGCATGACAGGATTAAAATTGTGACAAGGAGAGTGAAGCATAAAAATAACTCTACCATATTGTCACTAAAATCATTAAAATAATTCCTACATAGGCTATGTTAGAGCACAGCATGTTAATCTCTACTTCTGCCCTCCAGGTTTCCTTGGGAAGACCTCATCCCTCTTACCTGAGCAAGAGGCCTGTAGTCTACACAAGTAGCTGTAGCAAAGCACTCAGCAATCAGCATACATCCGTGGTCATCTGGCTGGAACCTGCCTCTACTGTGTATGGAACAGCGAAGTGTTTTTATAATAAAACAGCTGATGTTCTGAGAAAATGTCCCTACAGAAGGATGTGTATGTTTCTATGAACACTAGAGACAAAGCGTTACCGCGTTTACCGGCAACCTATCTTACTGCAGCCTTGAGAAAAGCAGAGTGAAAGAAATGTCTTGTTTAAGAATGCAGTGCTGACTTAGGCAAAGAACAGCTAGATAGAGAGAAATAGAACAAGACTGCAAATGTGGCTATTGTCAAAATAATAAACAAAGCTGTTAAAATATATCTAGGTTAAAGTGCATAGCGGCAGGCCTAGTTCACTAAAATAACATGTATGAAGCTAAAACTAAAACGGTTACACAACACCCTCCTCTTGCTGGTTCAAGGGTGGATCAAAGCCTAATTATGGATAAAAACTACTAAAACTCAACCTGAGATATACATTTGAGAATGTCAATAATGACAAGTTAAAAAGACACATGAGGATATGCAAAAAGGACAATTTAAAAATGTTAACTGTGGCTTAAAAAAGATCGAATTTCAAGAGTCAGAGTCATTTTGGAAGTTGCCAATCGAATCCGGGATAATTGAAGACAGGACATTTTCCACTTCGGCCCGTGGTAAAGTAGGAAATTCATTGCTAAGAAAAACCAAGG
Source organism: Pleurodeles waltl (assembly GCF_031143425.1). Taxonomy (NCBI): domain Eukaryota; kingdom Metazoa; phylum Chordata; class Amphibia; order Caudata; family Salamandridae; genus Pleurodeles; species Pleurodeles waltl. The sequence continues at coordinate 222,990,293 of NC_090450.1, read as the reverse complement.
AGTATTTGTGTTCCAAAGCCTGAGCTCCAGCCAAGGCAGGAGCATTCAGTGGTGTGCCCAACAATGAGTTTAGAGCTGCATCCTCCATGAAGGGCAACTCCTAAGCAGCTTCCCGTAGCAAACACACCCTCAATGCACATGTCTGGTGATGAGCCTTCAGCAAGAACATCAACAGATCAGTATCCAATGAAAGCAAGCACTGCGTAGAAAGACAAACTTCCAGTGGATGTTCGAACGAGCACAGGAGGCACCAAAACAAGCGCTGCACACAATGCAAAACCGGTCTGAATGACAGAGACCAGTCACACTCCAATTGCTCCAGGAGTGTTGCTCTAAAATACTGCATCATGCGTTCACGACACAGCTGTGCTGATGGGAGCGCTTACAGTCCTCCGTGTTGTGGCGGAACAGCCATTGCGCAGAAAAAGTAGCAATAGAAAGATGCCACCGATTATAGCCAAAGTTATTTGAAATCCCCTGAAAATATTGGAGAATATTGAGTGGATGGCTGATGGTATTAAGCCGAATATAGAGGAGAAGGTGTGAATGAAACCAGAACCAACAGCCTTAAAGAAATTTGGGATTCCACTAGTACTGAACGCATTAAATATTTGTCCCACAAGCTCACCAAAGTGTCTCAGAAAGTTGGTACTTTAAAGGGACTTTATCTCTGCTGATGACCTTGCCACCTAAAGCGCACAGGTCTCACATGCAGATGTGAGTGCCACATGTTTTTGAAACAATAAAGCCTTGAGTCTGCTCAGCTTCTCAAAATTCACACTAGAAGTAGTGATATCGGGCCAAATCTCAGCTACTTCTCCCTGTCTTGTGGGAGGAAAAAGTACATTCCTGCAGCATGTAACAATCTTATAGACCTAAACAACATAAGCTATTCAGGCTCGCATCCCACAACAGTTTTCACTATTGAGGAGATCATAGCTGCCAGTTGAGAGCACTTGGAACGCAGGTCTAATCAAGGGGACAGGAACTCCCTTCAGATAACAAGCCAAGTTCGCTGCCGAAGCGTTACATGCCCCGTTTAAGGACAGATGTTTACAAACCTTCGAATGGCTGACAGAAGTCTTGCATTCACTACTGCTAAGAAAGACTTCTTTCATACCACCGAGACATTTGTATGAGAAGGGCAGCTCCCACAACTCATGGATGTAACTATGTCCTAGCCTTTCATATCTGCCTACTGGAATGCGTTTTAAGCAGGACATGAATTGAAGTGTTGAAATAGGCAGAATAATAACCCTGTGTATTACCACTCAGCAGATGATATTTCACCCACAGTAAAAGGCAACTTTTTGAATTTTTCACATGACATGAGTCGCTTCTTTCTTAGTCATTATTTGTTGTTGTCACGTTAAATTAAATGTGGAAAATATGTCCCTTGCGATAATGTGTTGCCAGGGAACGTAACCTGCCTTCAGTGTTTGAAGTGTCCAACCCACCTGCATGATGGACCTTAGTTGACTCTGTCCATGCTGTAAAGAAGCTATATTATTTTGTATTATGTCTATTGCAGAAGAAACAATGTTGTTTAAGGTCTTATCCGGCCGGACAGGGTATAAATCCCATTTTCTACAACAGCTAATGCCTTCTGTAAGTTTTCCTGATCTATGTGCCTTTACCGGGCAGCAGCGGCTTGTTGGGAAAGCTTCCAAATTTCTTTATAGACTGAGTATAAGAAGCGCTTTCTGCGTTGTTTTTTGGGGCCTAACAGGAAATACTGTAAGTCAGTGTTATTAGACAGGAGACTGAGGTGTTCTCTAACAGCATCTAGTGAGGAATTCATCAACCATTGCTGGCATAGTTTCCCTACACTGTTTGTCGTTACGATGCCCGCATGTTCCGATGACACATAGTGAGGGTCCGGCAAACTTGTTCTAAAACCCCCAGTGGAGTTTATACAATGTTTATGACACCCAGTGGTATACATTGACCACAATAACCACCCGCCAGGACGTGACAGTGAAGCATTAAATGTGCCATTCTGGACCCATTCATTGAGCTGATCTTCAGTTGCATTTATATAATTTTGCCATTTGTAAAATTTTGCAGGGGCAGGAGTACTGGGCGCATTCAATTCCTTAATCTTTGCAAAGCCTAAACAGCTTGTCTGTTGTACAGTTTCTTTTAAAAATATCATTTGAACAGGTATCAGCATGCTCTAAGCAAAGCTTCCTTCCCCCTTATATGCCAATTTTGTGTTCCCCACACACTTTTTAAGTTAATCCACTTCAGCCAATATTCATAGCCTTCTATAGTCAACCGGGAAACAAAGGAATCCGAATAAATGAATTTTGTATCTGTCAATAATATATGTACATTTTACATCAATGGCAATTTGAAATAATATGACTCAGCATTTTTAACATTGTGCCCAGAAAAATATGCACATTTTTCAGAATATGTTTTAGAACTCCCTTGTGGTGGAGTTGGCTGTTGTTCCCAACATGTGTAAATAAAAATAGCCTTTGGGGTACTTGTTCTGTGAATGAAGTGGTGCCCATAATAATTCTAGCAAAACATATCACCATAATTCTCTTTAGATTCATAGACATCTTCACTCTCAAATACAGTGAAATACTGCAATTCAGTCATCATGGAATCAACTGTTTTCACATCCCAGTCATCAGAAACAACTCTGGGTATTATTACAACATTCATTGAAAGTTTAAACACATATGGTATTTGAATGACCTTTGTGGGGCCATATATCAAATGTGACTTTATCCTAAACAATCCCATCAGGAATTGGTATAGCGGAAATGTTCACAAGGGACAAGTCTCTGTGGACCCTGTGAGAAGAAAAATTGGGTTTTAGGATCTCATCCACCAGTTCAACTGTTGATCCTTCAGGAAGAAAATTACCATGTATTAATTGAAAGAATGTTATGACAAAGCCAATCCAAAGGAGGAAAGCTAACACAGTCAAGAAAAGCCACAGATAGTTTTATGGGAGAATAAAGCAATTTCTTCTGAGCTAGTTTATCAGCTTACGTGTTTTTGGCAGTTCAGATGTAGAAGAGGCAAATGAGTCCGAGCAAGTGTCATTGATGTCGGCAAAGTATCCAGAAGCAGTTTGTGCAAAAGCTGGAGCTATATTTGTAGGAGGAGAACTGGTAAGGGTCTCCCGTGGTGGTTCATAGTAAATGACGCCATCTGTCTGTGTTGAAGTTGAGTCAAATCGATCAGTAATTTCTGTATTGTTTGTTCTAACAGATGTTAGTGGAACTAATGCAAAATCATTTTACACCCTCCTCAAGCTTGGAGATGTGTCAGCGTTGCTGCTTAAAGCTTGTAGAGAGACTTCTTGATCAATAGTGAGAGGGGTCGAGAGCTAGTGGCCACTCCTCTTGGTCGGATGTTCAGGATCGGCCACATGGTGTAACTTGACTTGGTTGATAGACACAAAGCGATTTTCTTTAGCACCAGCCAACCGTGATAAAATGACAGTTCTGGTACCATGTATTTCCAAGACTGAGACCGGTGCATGATAAGAAGGACCAAACTCCTTTTTCACAGCAACTTTTTCGCGTACTAGATCCCCAACTTTTGGAATCTAGCCGGTAGGTGTTATTGGTACGTCCTTACTTCCTGTGGAGGTAGCATGGCAGAAGTGTTGTTGTCACAGAACTGTTGTAATTCCTGCAAGACAGTGACACGTTTATTTATGTCAAAAAATGTTTCTGCCGCCTCCACACCAGGACCATCAAGATCTGAAACAAACATTTGAGTTTCAAACAGGGACTCGTTTGAAGTACGATCCCCCAAGGACCTTCTAGGCTGACTGTTAAGTGCTCTCTGGACATCATACAGGTGATTACGCCAACTAAGACCCATACCTAAGACTCTGGCTGTTAAGTACTGCTTTAAATCACAGTTTTGTCTCTCCACAACACTATTTCCCTCGGGATGAAATAGAGATTAGTAATGGAGTTAGACCCCTCATGAAGCCATGGGGTCCCTGAATGCCCTTGAGGCAAAAGTAGGGCCCTGGTCGGAGTGGAAAGCCACAACAGCATATGTGCAGATAAAGACTTTCAAATCTTTAATTACAGTCTGAGCGTCAGCTGAGGGTTGTGGCCACACACATAGAAATCTGGAGCATCATCGCTCATACCTGAGCAATAGGCCTGTAGTCTACACAAGCAGCTGTAGCGAAACACTCAGCAAACAGCATACAGTTGTGGTCATCTGACAGGAATCTCCCTCTACCCTGTATGGGACAGAGAAGTGTTTTTATAATGAAACAGCTGATGTTCTGTGAAAATGTCCCTGCGTAAGGATGTGTATGTTTCTATGAACACTAGAGACAAAGCTTTACCACGGTTACCAGCAGCCTATCTTACCTGCAGCCTTGAGAAAAGCACAGAGTTAAAGAAATGTCTTGTTTAAGAACGCAGTGCTGACCTAGGCAAAGAACAGCTAGAAAGAGAGAAATAAAACAAGACCACAAATGTGGCTATTGTTAAAATAATAAACAAAGCTGAATAAAATGTATCTCGGCTAAATTGCATAGCGGCAGGCCTAGTTCAGTAAAATAACGTTTATGAAGCTATAACTAAAATGGCTACACAACAATATGAACCACCTTAGTCAGTTCCTCCCTGAATCAGGGCCTCTTCCCTGAACGACTGAAAATGGATCAAATCACTCCACTCTTAAAAAAAAAACCTCTTGATCCAGAGATCCAGAACAACTATTGCCCAGTCTCCACACTCCCATTTTAATCAAAAGCTGCGTAACATCCCAACTAGCCGGACACATCCAACCAAAGAACCTTCTAGACACTATCCAGTCAGGTTTTGGCCTGTGTCACAGTACAGAAACTGCGACCCTCCAAATATTCGATAACTCCCATAGAATCCTCCACTCCGGCAACTCCTTCCACCTGGTCCTGCACGATTTATTCCCTCACATTCAGCACTGTCAACCATCATGACCTCCTTGGTATTCTTGAAGTTCATATAGGATGTGGAGTAACGGTCCTGAACTGGTTTTCCTCTTACCTCTCTAACTGTTCCCAAATTGTAAAAATGGGCAACTCATTCTCAAGACCAGTTAGCATTCACCAAGGTGACCCCCAAGGTTCTATCCCCTCCCCAACCCTCTTCAACGTCTACCTAGAACCACTATGTGTGATTCTCAGAAACTCTGGGATTCTCTTCCACCCCTACGCCGACGATTCCCCAATATACTTAAAAATCTCATCCCCAGAGGATCTTGCCCTGCTTTCTAATACACTCTCAGATTCAAAACTGGATGTCCAACCACCATTTAACACTCAACCCAACTAAAACAGAATTTCTTTTGATCTCAACTCCAAAAGCAAAATCGTATGTGCAAGAATGAATGGCCAACTTTCCCACCTTCATAGGCTGCCCTGCCATCGTCACGAGTGCCAGATCACTTGGCCACTTGGCATCACCCTGGATAATCATCTTAATCTTCACAGCCATATAGCAGCCATGGTCAACAGCGCACAACACCAACTTAGGGAGCTTTGGGGCATCAGACAAATTATTCCGGAACAAGACCTCAAAACAGTTGTGCAGTCTCTCATTCTCTCTAGCCTAGACTGTGGAATTGCCATTTCTCTCAGGAATTCCCAAAGTTAACCTAGGCCCATTGAGAGCAACACTACATGCTGCAGCACACATCATCATAGGTCTCAAGAAATGTGACCACATTTCCTCTGCACTAATAATCCTTCAATGGCTCCCCTTTGAAGGAGTTCCACTGTCGCCTACCCTAGTGGCACCCTGTTTTGAATGTGCCCGATCTCGGAAGCGCTTAGCAGAGTTGGGCCTGGTTAGCCAAGCCAGACCTTGCTTAGCACTTCTGAGATAGGGCGCATTCAGGCCAGGGCCGTAAGCAGTGAAAGCTGCTGTTTTAGGCCTCTCGTACACCAGTGTGCACATAAGAAAAAAATTAAAAACGAGGACTTACCTGGGTTCCATTTCCAGTGGCATAGCTTTCTACCTCCCTCTGCCCTCTGCTCCTGGCAAGGGCTGCTGCCGGAGGGAGGCCTGGAATCTGGAGCTGCTGGGCTGAGCCACCGGCGAGCAGCTCCATCACCAAAGTGGGGTGAGTGCGCACTGCAGCCCATTTATGAGCCACACAGTGCAAGCGCAGCCTGTCTGCGCTTGTGCTGTGTGGTCCATAACTGGGCTGCAGTGTGCATGCTGTGAGCTCCGCTCTGCTGGTGGGGCTAGCGGAGGTTTTGGCTGAACTCACCACCCATGCCTAATTCTTACAGTACAGGCACATCTCCTACATGCTAGATAAAGAGATCAGACGCTTGTCTAGTGGCAGTTTTGATGCCATAAAGTAGCGCAGAAGGTTTATATGCCTGCTGCAAAGTACAGATCCGCATTTCATGTGAATAGCTGAATGGATTAGTAAAGCCAGCTGTTACCTGTGCTTTAAAACAAATGAAAGGTATATGCGAGGGGACTATGGAGAGATGAAGGACACTTTTTCTGGGTGGTAGTGAGGGAATCCGAGGAGGCGGTCATGGGTGTGGGAGCGTCAAAAGTGATTGTTCGACTTGGCGCCACCAGCGCTAAAGGCTGTGATGATGGGTATGTGGGAGGTGAAGTAATACTGTGTCTTTTTTGTTTTTTCTGTGTCTTCAGAGAACCTATTAATTGAGGGAAGAAGCGAAGGTAAGGTGACTGACATTTACTGTTGCACACATCACACACACACACCTACCAGCAATTATGTGCCCAAATCTGCCTTCTATGTAGGCTAGTTTTTAAAGGGACATTTTAGCCAGCAGCAGAGATGGCTTCTCGTTGGATGACTACTGCTCCAGCCCTAACTCGGGTTATGGAGGACAACTGTGAGGCAGGATCAGCGACTGAGACAGCAGATACTGAGACAGTATCTGAGGGACAGGATAATGGAACAGAATCTGGGAGTGATTTTTCAGTTGGTGGAGTCCCATCTGACGACTCCTCTTCCAGTGATTCTGAGGGAGACGATGAGGATAGTGGTGCTGTTCCTTCGCAAGCACAGTCCATGCAGCGGGACAACAGACGGTTAGCCCAACTGAGAGAGCAGGTGTGTGCGGTGGCAAGCACAGACAGAGTGCTATCTTGGCAGCCCCCCATTTTAGTTCAGCCTCAAATTCCACCTTTTACTGGTGACCCTGGATGTAGAGTAGATACGGCCAACTTTTTGCCAATCGACTGTGCCCCTCTCTCGTTGGATATTGACTTCGTTCATCAAATTGTGCAGCAAACAAAGTTGCGTGCCAAACAATTTCTGAGGGAGCATGGAGGCACTCAAGGGCCCCGTTCTAGGGCATGCCAGTGACTTCCACTTCGCTGGTGGAGTTGACAATATTTTTGGGCCTTACGTTCAAAATGGGATGAGTGCAGAAACCCACCTTGCAGTCCTACTGGATGATTCACACGGTTTGAGTAACCCCATCTTTGCACAGGGCCACAACAGGAGGGAAAGGCCCAAATCGTATTGTGGAGACATCAAAATTATCTATCACAAAATAACCTGGTTTTGTAAGCAAAATAACCTGCATTTTTGGTCCTGGGCTCAGCGGCCATATAGGGAAGCCTACCAAACCCAGACATTTCTGAAAACTAGACACCCGGGGGAGTCCACAGACGTGTGGCTTGTGTTGGTTCCCCAAAGTTTTCTTATCTAGAGTGCCCTTCCAAGGTGAAACATTGAATAAACATTCTATTTTTCCTTGCATTTCTGTCAGACAAGCTACCGGAATATGCATGGATCCTCAAAATTCCTACCACCCAGAGTTTCCCCACTTGTCCTGATAGAAATGCTACCCCACTTGTGTGCCTGTGCCTAGTGCCTGTGTCAGGAATGGATCACCCCAGCATAAACAGTAGCCCTTATGTAAGGACTACCATTGACTGTGTGTGACCCATTCCTGTCAGGGGCACCAAGCCCAGGCACACCTGTGGGGTAGCATTTTTATGAGGACAAGTTGGGGAATGCTCGGTGGTAAGCAGTTTGTGGATCCCTGCATATTCCTGTAGTTTACGTCACAGAAATGCAAAGAAAAATTATGCTTTTATTCAACATTTTACCTTTCCAGGGCATTCTGGGGAAAAAACTTTGGGAAATCCTCACAAGCAATACCTCCCTGGATTCCTCTTGATGTCTACTTTTCAGAATTGTTTGGGTTTTATCGCTTTCCTTAAATTGTTACTGATCCCAGGACCTATTAGTACACTCACCTTAGTTAACATTATTGCCACAATACGTTTTGGGACTTTCCCTGTTGGGGGCACTTGGCCTACCCACACAAGTGAGGTAACATTTTTATCGGGGGACCTGGGACAATGCTGGGTGGAAGGAAGTTTTTGGCCCCACTCAGATTCCAGAACTTTCCATCACCGAAATGAGCATAAAAAGTGTTTTTAGCCAAATTTGAAGGTTTGCAAAGGATTCTGGGTGACAGAACCTGGCGAAAGCCCCACAAGTCACCCCATCCTGGATTCCCCTAGGTGTCTAGTTTTCATAAATGTACAGGTTTGCTAGGTTTTCCTAGCTGCCGGCTGAGCTAGAGCTCAAAAGCCACAACTAGGCACTTTTGCAAAACACGCGTCCGGTTTCAGTGTAAACATATGATGTGTCCACGTTGCATTTTGGGGCATTTCCTGTCACCGGCACTATGCTTACCCACACAAGTGAGGTACCATTTCAATCGGGAGACATGTGGAAATGCTAGATGGAAGGAAGTTTGTGTCTCCCCTCAGATTCCATAACTTTGCTACACCGAAATGTGTGGAAAATGTGTCTTTTTAAACAGAATTTGAAGTTTGCAAAGGATCATGGGTAACAGAACCTGGTGAGAACTCCACAAGTCACCCTATCCTTGATTCACCTAGTCTAATTTTCAGAAATATACAGGTTTGCTAGGTTTCCCTAAATGCCGGCTGAGCTAGAACCCAAAAACCTCAGCTAGGCACTTTGCAAAAAACACGTATTTGGTGTAAAAATGTGGTGTCCACTTTGCATTTTTTTGCATTTCCTATCGCAAGTGAGGTACCTTTTTAATTAGGAGATTTTGGGGAATACTAGATGGAAGGAAGTTCGTGGCTCTCGTCAGATTCCATAACTTTACAGCGCAGAAATATGAAGAAAAGGTGTTTTAGTCAAAATTTGATTTTATAGAGAGACTTGGGGGAACTAGCAGAACATGCAGACTTACCAATTGTCCTCCTCTGCATTTTCTCCTTCCATATGTAAGACAGTCCGAACAAATTGAGTCGTTTTGAGAAATGCCCTGTAATACACATGCTAGTATGGGGACCCGAAAATACAGAGATGTGCAAATAACCACTGCTTCTAAACTCCATATCTTGTGCCCATTTCGGAAATGTACAGGTTTCTTTCTTACCTATTGTTCACTCTTTATATTTTACCAAATGAATTGCTGTATAGCCAGTACACAATGAAAACCCATTGCAAGGTGCAGCTCATTTATTAGTTCTGGATGCCATGGGTTCTTGGTGAACCTAAACGTCCTATATATCCCCACAACCAGAAATGGACAGCGGGCATAACAGTATTTTGCTTTTGAAAATCTGCCATAGCTGGAAATAGTTACAGCTGAAAAAGTAGACAGAAATGGCTGTTTTTCTAATCAATTTCAATCTTTTTATATTTTATTTTATTTCAACTGTTACTTTCTATAGGAAAACCTTGAAGGAGATACACAAATGTCACGATCCTGAATTCAGAATTGTATCTACTTTTCAGAAATGTTTAGCTGTCCAGGATCCATCATTGGTTTCACACCTATTTCAGTCACTAAATGGAAGGAGGCTGAAAGCACAAAAAATAGTAATACAAATGGGGTATGTCCTGGTAAAATGCCAAAACATGTGCTGAAAAATTTAGTTTTCTGATTCAAGTCTGCCTGTTCCTGAAAGCTAGGAAGATGTTGATTTTAACACCCCAAACCCTTTGTTGATGCTATTTGTAGGGAAAAATACAGACGATTTCTTCTGCAGCACTGTTTTCCCATTTTTCCCCCAAATCTCAAATTTTAACTGTATCTTGCCTATTTTCTCAGTCCTCGCCAGGGGAATCCACAAACCCTGGGTACTTTTAGAATCTCCAGGATATTGATAAAAAAAGAATGCAAATTTGATTCACATAGTTTATGTGGGAAAAAACGTATAGAGCCCTAAGCGCAAGCTACCTCAAATAATCGAAAAAGGGCTCAGCGCTGGGGGGAAAAGAGCCCAGCAGCTGAGGGCTTAAAAAGCAATCACAGACCTCGGGATCTGCTAACCTCAGCAGGCCACCATCCCTGTAATTTCCTCCAATTGTAGTGAGGCGTAATTTGTGAGCTACCATATTAATATTTGTAAGGTTCGTCAGATTCTGAGTCATTATTATTCAGATTTTTAAGAACTGACCAACTAGCATTGTATTGTACTGCTTTGCAGGATTTATGTAACACTTACTCTGAAGGCTAACCCATGGAAGTTATATTTTTACATCCTTCAGACTCTCCCACTTACAGTAAGGTATAGTGATTGCAGTTTGTAAACAAACCTTTGATACCCAGATTCAACAGCTGAGCCTTGGCTCACAAAGATTTTACTTGATAATGAAAAATCTAATGCATACAAATTGGGCATGAATAAAAGCCAAGCAATAATCATATGTACTTATGAATCTAAATTCATAGATGTTGGACATTTGTACCACTCAAAGTTCTGGATTACAAGTGATACCAAGAGTTTGGGAGGGCATTTTTTCATCAAGTGTTTCTTTGGGAAAGTTCCCTACATGAGAAAGCCTACAATATAGAGAAATTACAAAGATAATAGTAAATGTCTTTCCATCCTTCATTTCTACAATTCTCGGATTAAAAATGGTACTCCTAATGTGTATTTGAGCCTATTACCCAGAAAAGAAAAGGCTCAAAACTGAAATCACTGAAAAGTCTTCAAAGGTCCACTGCCGAAAGCTTTTCACTGGATGTTGGTAGGTACGGTATTTGGGGCAAAGGTTGATCGACACTCACTGAAAACTACCAGCACCAGCCATTTCCAGAAACTAAAGAGGTGGGAGGATCCAAAATCTTATAGCATGCATTAATACAACGGCTTTCCTGACCCCAAATGCTCTGCAATGAGAAAGTTTGTGTCCGGACCCCTTTCAGGAAAGGTCTTCAAATGTCATTTTGCAAAGTCCTTTTTGGGATGACAGTAATTGCTGTGTTTAGCTATGTGCCTTCCAGCACTCTGAGAAATCTATGAATCCCAGTCATTTCTGAAGATTAGAAACCAGGCAAATGTAAAATGATGTGGCTTGCTTGGATGCCATCTCTTTTTCCTACCCAGAATGACTTTGAGGAACCAAAATTCATCATATTTCTGGGAAAACTTGTTCCTTAATTTATAGGCAATGCTAACAGTTCTATCGCATATCATTCCGTATATTTTCAAAATAAATACATTTGTCATATATTTTAATTGTCATTCGTTTCTGCAAGTTGACACCAAATGCAGATTCTACATGTTTTCATGTTTTTTTTATAATTCCGTTATAGTGCCTTGACCATGTGTGTATGAATAATGTGGTGCAGTCAATAGGGTTAACATAAAAACAGATTAGAAATTGCTAATCAGACAATGGCAGCTTGATCCTTCTATTAAGTTTTTGCATTAGGTTTCTCAACCCTTTGCATACCTGTGCGTTATGTGATAATGACTATGCCCCTGCCTTTTTTGACATTGTCAAAAAGGGTTGTAGGATGTAGGATGTTAAAATTATGTCCCCCCTGAAAACAAATCTGCAGACACCCATAGAGACACTCCAGGGATTCCAATGTAATTTGTCTTGCACAGGAGCCAACACTGTTTCTACCCCAAATCCCTGCAAACTTCAAACTTGCTTCAAAAATAGAATTTCCTCACACATCTCTGTGAAAAGCATCCAAAATGTATGGGGCGCACCAAAAGCACAACCAGCATAGTGTTTCCACACTTATGCCAATGCAAAACAGTACCCAATATGTGTGGTTTGTCCTATCGCCAGGGAGAGGAAAGGGCCAAAACTACAACCACTGGAACATCTTTTAAGGTCCTTAGTCAATGGCCTATTTTTTTTTTTTTGATAATCAAGTCTTTATTATTTTCTGAGAAAAGGAAGAAAGTAAAAAAAAAAAAAAAAGCATAGGAGCACATCGAGCAATTTGAACAAAGCCTTCATGATACATATTGACATTACAACGAGAGTCAGAATCAGCAATAACAATACTGATAACAGTTGCAATTATAATTATGTTCCCCAGGTGACAGCGATATTGGGACAGAAGTTCAAGCCAAAGGGCAGACCACAGTATATGTTTCAGTACTACAGTGTGAGGCCCGTCCCCATTTCCTCTCAAAACATCATATCCATCCATTTCCCCCATATCTTTTCAAATTTCCGAGGGCAGCCTCTAGATTCATATACCACTTTCTCCTGGCTAGCACCCCAGTCAACTCCCCTTCTTCATTTTCGAAGTGATGGGCCTTCGGGAGAGCTCCAGGCCATGGCTATATCTTTCTTGGCAATCAACGGGGCCGTGGCTATCAAGGCCCGTTGAACCCGTGATCCACTCATCTCCTCCATTACTCAAAGCAAGACCAATTTTGCAGAGCTCTGCACCTCCCTCCCCAAGGCTCTACCCAGCTCCCGGAGCACCCCGTCCCGGAAGAGTCGTATCACTCGGCAGGACCAGACCATATGAAAATACCCGCTGGCCCATCTGGGCATCGGGGGCATTGGGCGGAGGGGCGCAAGCCTGCTCGGTGCAGCCTGTTCGGTGCTAGGTAAGCACTGTGTAAATAATAGAATTGCACTGTGCGGAGGTTGGCCGATATTGGCAGTTACCTGGGTGCCATCATGGCTTCCCTCCATTCCGTGTCCTCCAGGGCGCCAACCCAAGACTCCCATTTAGTTCTACAATGGCCTATTTTTATGGATATATTTGAACTGCTGTATTTGGGCCCAGTATCAGCAAAATATGAACCGTGACATTTCACAAACTAGAGGCCAGCGCTGTCCAGGGTTGTGGGGCTTGTGTGGATGTCAACACTGTTTTGTTATCAGACTGCCCTGCCAACATCAAATTTTGCTTTAAAAAGAAAATTTCCTAACACTTTTGTGATTGATAGCAACAGATTTTGTGGGGAAGTGAAAAAGCCATAACCCCTGTGTTCCCTGGATTCTAATTCTCCTGATAAAAAATGGTCCCCATATGTGTTAGTCAGCCTGTCGCCGCCAGTAACAGGAGGTATCAAAGAACATAACTCCGGAAAAGATAAGAATGATGACCGGAATGACGTTGCTCTTGGGATATGTGTAGCTGCTGTGTTATGGCCCAGGGTCAGATTACATCCAAGAAAAGCTACCAATCTTGGACAATTCTGAACTATAGACAAATTCTCTTAACAGAATACTTTGCAAAACCATACTCAGCACTTCTCTTTAGGGAAGGCTTAACAAAATACCTAAATTCTTCTGTTTTTCAAGTTCTATTTACATATGCAGCCTGTTACTCTTCTAATCCTGCACGCACCAGCTTTTGCTGACCTCTTCTGAACATAAAATTTGTGTAAACTCCTGGAATAAAATAAATAAAAATAGACCGAAAACAAAGGTGAAGAATGTCTGGAAATAATTTAGTTTTACACAACAAAACTGATGCAATCCGGCAGGCAAATGCTATGTCCTGCTTTATATGATGATGTACAGCAGGAATTAATCGTGTGACCACTATTCCACATATAAATAAAACCATGAAAAAGCTGGCAAGGGACGCAAAAAAGATGCACCGAAAATATCAGAAAAATAACTGAGGTGATCCAGGCTTCATAATTATAATTTTAAATAAGGGGCTTTCTGTTTGTATCTCTTTAAATTATATTTAGCTACCAGTCTCTAAAGAATCCGTGCCCCTCCCTTATCACGCCCGGGACTGGCAATTTTTGTGTAAATGTAGTGTATACCACAGATGCCTTTTCAAAAAATCAGTTCAGGCACCCATACAAACTTTATATTTCTATGTGCACACACAGGGCTATCTGCTCGTATAAACCCTGCCTCAATATCTCATCGCAGCCTAAAAATATAATGAATAATGTGGAGATATGTTCATTTGCCAACAAATTAGCTCAGTATTTTGTTGCATTTATCATTTGGCCAAACATTAATCCCGGAATATTACTGAAGGAAATGTTACCTTGAAAAGCTGGAGTCCGCCAACACCAAATATGTATGAGGTTTCCTAGTAAATGCAGTTTGACAATCAATTATGTAATTTTGCTGCAGATCACAAAAATGTGGCAAAATCACTGCTTATGACACACTGTTCATTTGATAACAGACATCAACTAAGAACTATATGAAAAATATAAAAAATATACATTTTCTAATTCTGCGTGACATGAGGTAAGGAGTCTGTTAATGCAAGCTATAACTCCCTTGTCCTGAACAGCTGGCCAGTAGAACACTCTGAACCAGCTGTTTGTCTGATTTTTTTGCTTTTGCTTCCCAAATCATGAGAGTTCGCGCCAGCCTTCCTTGCGTAGTAACATATTTCTGGCAAGGCTTTGTTCCTCTGGGTATCCTGAGCACACAGTTATCGGACAACAGGGCTAGACTGGAAATCAAAAGCAGCCTTGGCAACAAATGTTCACACCAGCTCTGCTTCGGTCCCCTTCCCTCTCTAATCTCTCCCCAACATTCCCTCTTTTTTCTTTCTCTTCCTCCTGGAGCCCTCAGGTGCCTGCTGAATTCACCTGGGGATGTTGAAGAAATTGTCAGAGGCTCCAGCAGCAGCCCTTTGCCATAATAAAAACCGTCCTGCAAGGACTCTAGCCCACTAGTGAAATGCCAGGTGGAATAAACGGGAAGTCCGGGCCTGCCTGACATTTATAGGTTTTCTATGAATTCATGGCAAGTGTAGGCATAAAACTACATGCAGAGAATTTTAGAAATTTGGAAATTAGCTGCAAGTGAAACGCCAGGTTAGGGTACCTGTAGGAAGTTGGCTCTGTATATAATATTTCAAAGTAAGAAATAGTGTGCACAGAGTCCAAGGGTTCCCCTTAGAGGTACGATAGTGGCAAAAAGAGATAATTCTAATGCTCTATTTTGTGGTAGTGTGGTCGAGCAGTAGGCTTATCAGAGGGTAGTGTTAAGCTTTTGTTGTACACACACAGGAAATGAATGAGGAACACACACTCAAAGACTTACTCCAGGCCAATAGGTTTTTTTATTTAAAAATATATTTTCTTAGTTTATTTTCAAAGTGGACACTGCAAAAATCAACTGTTCCTGGGGGACGTAAGTAAAGGTTAGGTTTGCAGGTAAGTAAAACACTTACAAGTCTCAAAGTTGGGGCATAGGTTGCCCAACGATGGGGGTTCAAGGCAACCCCAAATTTACCACACCAGCATCTCAGGGCCGTTTAGGTGCAGGGGTCAAAGAGGTGCCCAAAACACATAGGCTTCAAAGGAGAATGGGGGTGTCCCGGTTCCAGTCTGTCGGCAGGTAAGTAACCGCGTCGTCAGGGGGCAGACCAGGGGAGTTTTGTAGGGCACTGGGGGGGACACAAGAAGGCACAGAAAGTACACCCTCAGCGGTACAGGTGGCGGCCGGGTGCAGTGTGCAAACAGGTGTCAGGTTTTAGATAGGAAGTAATGGAGGGACCCGGGGTCATTTCAACAATGCAGGCAGGCATGGGGGGGGGCTCCTCGGGGTAGCCACCACCTGGGCTAGGCAGAGGGTCGCTTGGGGGTCGCTCCTGCACTGGATTTCGGTTCCTTCAGGTCCTGGGGGCTGCGGGTGCAGTGTTGGTTCAAAGCGTCGGGTCCCTTGTTACAGGCAGTCGCGGTCAGGGGGAGCCTCTGGATTTCCTCTGCAGGTGTCGCTGTGGGGACTCAGGGGGGTCGTCTCTGCTACTCACGGGCTCCCAGTCCCCGGGGAGTCCTCCCTGAAGTGTGGGTTTTCCGCAGGTCTATCCGGGGGGCGTCGAGTGCAGAGTGGAAAGTCTCACGCTTCCGGCGGGAAACGTGAAGTCTTGAAAGTTGTTTCTTTGTTGCAAGCAGGTTGCAGGTTTTTGAACAGGGCCGCTGTTCACGGGAAAACATGGTTAATTCCTCCAGTCTCCTTTTATAGGAGCTAATCCCTGTCAAGAGTATTTGTTCCTTTTGATTTTCTAAGAGTGGGTGACCTTAGTGCTTAATTTACTAAGATACATATGTGCCGGGGCCCACATCAGGAGGCCACTAAAGCTTGCACAACCCATTGCTCCGGCCAGCACTGCCAATGACAGTACCAAGATAACTACTGACCATCACACTTCTACAAATGCGACAATCCAGACTGTTCAAGGCCCCCAAAGCTATAAGAATGTCTAGGACAGCAAATATTAATCATCTTTAATGTATATTGAATTATTAAACAACTGTTGTTGTGTTCATCTCTAATTTAGACAAAGACTGGCTGACCAGAAGTCCTTTTTATGACGTACTTATATATAATGAGGTCACTGAAGTGTTTAATCTGGGAATGTCCCTCTTATTTGTGCTTCCATTGCTCACACAGTATATTTGCCTCATTTAATCTTTGGGTCCCCGTGTTTTTTCTGACCTCTTCAGTATTGAAATTGCATTTATATATAGCAATGAGACTTTGAAGCGCTTTTTTACAGAGAAGAGCATGCTACATGGGAGTCCAAAGTTAGTGGCCAATCGACTAGTTGTTGGGATTAGACTTGTGTTCTCAAAGAAACTATGGGGGTCATTACAACCTCGGCGGTCTTTTAACAAGACCGCCGAGGGACCGCCGTGCGGAAGACCGCCAGTAGTGGCGGTTTGCCGATCGGCGTATTATGACTGTTGGCTGCTCTCCGTCCTTTTTACGACGGAGAGCCGCCAACAGCCATATTGGCGGGTGGCGGGGAAGTGGAGGTTGCTCCACCTCCACCGCCACGCCAACAGAACACCGCCCACTGAATCACGTCCTGTGATTCGCGCAGCGGTGTTCTGTTGGCGGTGTGGTGTCGGCGGAGCAGCCCCCATGGCTCCCGTCCCCTCCCGGAGTATCGACGGACAAGGTAAGTCGATCGTCCGTTAGGGGAGGTGTTGTGTGTTGTGTGGGTGCATGGGGGTGTGCGTCTGTGTATGTAGAGGGGGGTGTGAGTGCGTGTATGCTTGCGGGTGTGTTGCGTGTGTTGGGAATGAGTGCATGTATGTTTGTATGGATGTGTGCATGTATGTCTGTCTATGGGTGTGCGTGTCTGACTGAGTGTGTGGATGAAGACATGTATGTTGGTGTGTGTGCGTGTATGTGTGTTGGTGGTGCCTGCGTGCGTGTCGTGTGTGTGTTAGTTATGTGATGTTGTGGGTCGGGGTGGGGAGGGGGGCCCTGCCACCTTTGGGGGGTGGCAGGGGTGGTGGGGGGTGTAGGGGAGGGAGTCGGGTGGGGGCGGGGGTGGGGGAGAGCCCTATCAGTGCCAGGGAAGGAATTCCCTGGCACTGATAGGGCTTACCGCCATGGATTTCATGGCGGTTCCTACCGCTGCAAATCCACAGTGGTAAGCCGGGTCGAAATACCGGCTGCGTAATTGTGATGGCCGCCGGGCTGGAGGCCCAGGTCTCCAGCCCAGCAGTCATCTCCACCCCGTCGGGCGGAACGGTGAAGCGGCGGATGACCATGGCGGTAACTGCCATGGTCATGATACTAAAAAAAAGACCGCTAGCCTGTTGGCGGTCTTACCGCCGCTTTAACACCGTCCGTCAGGGTTGTAATGACCCCCATGTCATGATTTTACTCCAGTTTCTTTGTTGTACATAAGAGACTTGGGTGTGATCATTAGAAGTGTTATGAGAGAAGCAAATGGTTAATGGAATAAACAGATATGTTTAGGTTGTAGGAATATGCTTTCAAAGAAAGAGAGATTAAGATACACATATGATTTAACATAGTCCATATATACCAGAGGCATGCAAAAGGAAAAAGGGGGGCATTCACATTAAATTGGAGAGGAAAACATTGAAAGCTTAAATCAATATAATTTTTTCATGGAAAGTTAGCAAGGAGATGTTTGCGCTAGTATGCAATCTTGCGATGTTGCGAAGTAAACCAAAGAGGAATTCTAAAATACCCAGCAGTGGGCCAGATATATGACATTTTGTTTTGCACCTCGCAATTTGCGATTCGTTTGCAAATTGCTAAGTGCGAGTTGCAAAACAAAATGTACAACAGTGTTAACCACACTGTTTGCGATTCCCAACTGGGTCGCAAGGGACCGGCCTCATTAATATACATGAGGCAGGTCGCAATTTGTGACCCGTTTCAGAATGGCCGCACTCACAGGGATGGAGGCCCGCTGGAGTCAGCAAAACACTTTTTAAATAAAGTGGTTTTTAATTTGAAATGCAGCCTGTTTTCCTTAAAGGAAAATGGGATGCATTTTGAAAGTAAAAATGGAAAGTTTTCACAGAATACACATTTTCCCTACCACTCATAAAGGGAACAGGGTCCCTTGGGGATCGCCTCCCGTTTACAAATGGGTTAGCAATTAATTGAAGTTGGTGGTAACTGCGAATGTTTTGCAACGCATTCCCGGTCCCAAAACACTCTTACATCTCGTGCATTTCGCAATTAGGAAGGGAAGCCCTTGGCATGCCCCTTTCTAGTAGTGAGTCGCAAACGTACTTACTTTAACCAAGATGATCACCAAGGGCGTGAGTCACCAAAAAGTCAGAAACGTGTGCCCATTTCCAAACCAAGGGTGTAGATTTCCAAATCTTTGGAAACACACACACGTTGTCTGGGTTACATTTGAAGAGTTGCATCAGTCAGCGGTTTCCAGGGGGGCTCCGGTAGTGAATTCCGATTTTTGTGTGCAATAATATGAAAATGCCTACTTTCAGATGAAAGAATCAGTAGCTCGAGTGCAAATGTACTACCTATTATGTTTATTTTCCTCCTAGGAAGGAGAACATTTTTTGCTGAGCAGAAACCTCGTACACACCCCGTCCAATTTTGCAAGTATTTAGATCTCTTTCTCACACAAGAAAGGGATTTACTCTTCAATTTGATAGGAGCTGAGGTTGCGAATGGCCACTAATGCCGGTGTTCACATACTCCCCGGGCATTCCCACCCTTTAATGTTCCCTCTTCACCCACGTCCCACCTCTCCTCATAGATCTGTTTGCATGGACATCTTTGCTTGAGCAAATTAATGAATGAGTGCAAAACTTTTTTTTTAATTAGAAAATATGTTTTGTACGTGTAAAAACAAAGCTATGTGCCCATACGCAGATAGTTTTGAGAACTGGGCCTCATAAAGCTAGTTTACTGCTCTCAATGTATGTGATGTGCTGATTTCTTTCACCTAGGCAGGACACTTTCCTGAATAGCAAACGGTTTTGCCTTTTGATTGAGACTCCCCTTGTATTTCCATACATCTCCGGTGAATAAATGTTGAAGTTTTATAGTGTACCACGTCATTTTGGCTACTTCAAGGTGACAATAATTCCGATTATTTCCTAGTTTATGTGCTCTCACGTATTTGGTATTCTAGGGGGCGTTTAAGTGCAAGTGCCTTGCTAAAAATAGGGGTACCAGGCCCTTCCAAGAAAGTTTGACTGTTGGCTCAGGATCTCTCTTAGAAGTGGTATTTTTTGAAACACGACACGCATGTTTTTTTCCTTCTACGAATTTCCACAGAATTCTTCGAAAATGATACCTCCGTATATGTGGTATTTCGGGCTCTCCTTGGTGACCGCAGTATTTTAGTTGCACGGTTTCTATGCTGGATTGACTAAGAGCGAAGCTGTGCGAAATGTTTCGTCTCCAGTCCCAACACCTCGAGCCACTGCAGAGGACAGTCCGTGCTTTGCGCCAATGGAAAGAGACAGCAAGACATTCCAACCTGGCTATTGGCTCCTAGCCTATGAGGAAATTGTGTAGAGAGAGGCAGACAGAGCGAACTGTCAGAAAAGTTCACACTGAGTTTTCTCTTTCAAAATACTGTATATCCAGTGCTTTAAATGTGCCGGTTCTGTCCGGTACTGAGTACCAGCGCTATTTTATTTTGAGAGGTCTTTTCTCAAGAAAAACGTAATAGTTTTAATTGGAGGGTATCAGCACTTCTCATAAACAAGCAGGTACTCTGGTTCAGAGTACCTGCACTTCAATTTTTCCATTTCAAGCACTGTGTATAGCCAATTAAAAAAAAGGTATCGACAAAGACAATAAGACTTCGATTTTTATTCTGGTTTGGGTATTAAGACGTTTTGGGTTGGTATGGAGTTTTGGTGCGAATTGCAAAATTCGGCAGTTTGCGAATGCAAAAATGCCTTTCACAATGTCGCTGTGCAATTTTAAGGAATCGCTAAAATAGCGAATCCTTAAAATTGCGACCCCATTTAGAGAATCGCAAATTGCGAGTCTCTAAATTGGAAATCGCAAATAGAGAATTCCTATTTGTGATTTCCAAAGCACATGTACCAAACATTTCCTAAAAGCGAATTGGGCATTTAGGAAATGCAATTACCACAAATTAAAGTTTGGTGGTAACCATGTGCAAATTTTACAAATGCATTTTTAAAATTGACATGTAATACACACATGCCCCTAAGGCATGTGTGTGATTCACGTGTCCTTAAATTGTTATTTGGGGTGCAGCAGGGGGGCCTTAGGCCCCCAGCACCCTGGGATTTGCATTTCCTAATTTGCGAATTCCTAACTGGAATTCGCAATTTGGGAAATGCAAAAACGTTTGCAACTATGGACCTACAGGCCCAGAAGTGCGAATGTGGTTGGATTCTCTATTTGGGATTCGGTAATAGCATTTGCGACTTTTAAGAAATCGGTATTACCTAATCGCAAAATTCATACATACCATTTTGCATTTCTTAAATAGTGATTTCTTAAAATTTGCTATTTAAGAAATGCAATTAGGTTTTTTGATACATCTGGCCGATAGTGCTTTGAAATGGTGCTGTAGTCACCAGCACTTTTTAGTTTTCTCCCCTTGAGTACCGGAACTTCTCCTAGGACAAAGGAGAGTACTGGTACTCATAGCGGCCCAACATTAGCACAGGCAACGCTGTGCTCAGCAATGTATATTCAAACCATCCCTCAACCCAGGGATGAACCACGCATAGAGCAGTATATATAACACGAACAATCGAGTTAACGCCAGCTGGAGGGAGGACCATACCGACTACCACATAGCTCCAGGACTCTCAGTCGAACCCTAGGAGGAAGAAAGCACAGTATCATTGTTTTTTATAAAGTGAAGCACTTTTTCACAGTTATTCTTAAAGTGAGGAAGTCATCACTTCTCATCAAGGCAGTTCTGTGGGGCAAAACCAGTATTACATTTAAATATCTGATCGGTATTCATAGGTCAGTCAACATAGCAACTACCTGCAGGGGCGGCTCCTCCATTAGGGCAGAGGAGCCTCTCCCCTCGCCAGGAGCAGCAACAAAACCTTTCAAAGAAAACAATAATAAACTATATTTATTATCATTTTCTTTGAAAGGGGCGGGGCCAGTGGGTTGACGTGCACTGAGGGTGAGTGCACAGCACTCCCCCTCACTGTGCATGTATGTTTGGCCGGCCGTCTAGTGCTGACCAAACACACAAGCGCACAGGGTTCTCTCCAGCCCAGCAACACAGTTTCTGGGCTGGAGAGAGCCTGGACAGGTTCCCAGT
Organism: Pleurodeles waltl; assembly: GCF_031143425.1. Taxonomy (NCBI): domain Eukaryota; kingdom Metazoa; phylum Chordata; class Amphibia; order Caudata; family Salamandridae; genus Pleurodeles; species Pleurodeles waltl. The sequence goes on along the minus strand of NC_090450.1, from coordinate 222,968,545 downwards.
CTGCCTGGGAGCATTGGCTGCAGGGCAGGCTGGGAGCCTGTGCCTGCAGCAAGAAGACGGCGGAGCAGAGCGGACCGGAGCGTCGCAACGGCGAGGAGGTAAGTGTTTTTTTTCTTAATTAATTTAATTTTTATCCCCCCCCAACTTCCGCGCACCATCCTTCCCTAGTGTATTTTAAATGGGGCAGTCTCAGCATTTCCCAGCAGTATTGCTTTCATTTAATGGTGATAGTAATAGCACTTTTCAGCAGGACAGATACTGTTAACTGTTAAGAAAATCAGCACTTCTAATTAAGCTGCTTCTTTTAATAGGACAATACCAGTACTTGACAAGACTGATACACTTTTGCTGTTTACTTGTCAAAGTCACACCTTTATGAGGATAAGTTCACACAAGAGGGAGACAGGTTTGCATGCCAAAAGACCCAATTTAGAGGGAGGACTCCCAATTTTAAGCCTGAAATTGCTATATTTTAGCTGTCCTTCACCCAATATTGCTTCTGCTTCATTGTAAGTCAGTGGGAAAAATTAATCCCACTGATATTATATTGACTCCTGTGGAGAGGCAATGCTGTTTGTTTCTTATAGATAAAAGAAACAAGCAATAAGGCATTGAATTTGGAAGGGAGACAACATGAACACTGTAATAACTGAGAAGAACTCACTGTAATGCAGATTATGGTATGTAATGTTCCCACTACCATTTCATTTTTGTCCCTCATCACACTCCTAATGTATGAGTAAAAACTATACAGGTGCCTGTTGTTTGCAGCTACCAGTGCTCTTATAAGATCTAAGGCTGCATTACCCTGAAAGCGCAATAGGTGTGTGCAGTCGTTTTCTGCACCCCTGCGACACTGTAATATTACAGAAGGTTCCATAAACTCTTGAGCGGCCCCTTCTATAATACAGATAGGTCTGGAGCACATTGAGAACCTGCAGGACCTTAAGGGGAGTGTTTCTTCGTTTTAAAGGGGTGTGACCCAATGCAAATGGAGAAAGCACCTTGCCATTGGGTCCACGTCATAATATAAATATGGGTGCAGAGGCAAAGGGGCTGTCAGGAGGTGCACTAACTATATCTCACAAAGAGGGGGAGCATCATCATTGCACCCCATGAGGTAGCCCTTATGCAGGGGAAAGTGGGTCCCATTAATGTTCCAGACACCCCCGCAAGACTGTACAGTTACTCACTGCACCTGCATTAAGGGGGATCTCTGTCCTCGTTTGAAGTGTAGGAGGGTGCCACCTGCACAGAGAAAGATGGACCAGATTCTTCAATTAGCTGGTCCATCTTTGACCAATGCACTGCCCTCAGAGAAGCACAAGTTTGCAGTTGCCCTGAAGGCAGTGCACACCTTGTAATAGGGAAGCCTGTTGCTGTTTGACCCGACGCACTTGTTTAAATGTGTCCTTTGGCAGAAACTGGGACAGTGCACCTATTGCATAATGAGGGCCCTGGCGACATATTACAGAAGTCAACCACAGGCCCAATAAATGCCCTTTCTTAACACCCAAGGACATGCTTGTATTACATAAGGGAACATAGACCCTTGTGTTGCCTGATTTATGATAGCAATTGGATAGGAACCCATTTTGCACCTACACTATCTCAAAGGGGTATTGCCTCATTTGTCTAGGGACATTTTTGTCCTTTTGCCTGTGCTGCATTATGAGACAGGTCCAAAAGACTGAGGAAGGCGTACTAACTCTGTGCCAGCTAAGAAGTAGCACACTGTCATAAGGACCCCTCAGATAGCCCCTGGCATGCAGATGCACTCACACACTGGATCAGCCTATGGTGGGAACGATGCTACCCTCTTCAGTATCAGTCCAGCCTGCTTCAGAGAAAGACAAAGTGCCAATTTGAATCTGGTGCTCCGTCTTTCATAGCTGCACAAGTCTGAGTGCCGGCATGAGTTTGTATCTGCTTTGAGGGGTTGCACAATTCTTTAGCTAAAAAGTCACCTGGTCCTGATTTGGAAGGGTCACACCAGGTGATGGTGCGCCCATGACAGACTATGAATGTAGTGTTGCACATCCCCAGAAGCCCATCTGTAGAAAAGCACAAGGTTTGTTTCTCAAATATAAATGATAACTTAGTTAAAGGCAATGAAAACAAAAGCCTCAAAGAGAAGACCACCGAAACTGACACCTTAGATTGAATTACAAACATATGACATCAACTCCAGTTCTTGGTGCTGCTCATGTCCGTAATATATAGATCTTTACAAACAGCCAAAGAGGGCTGCCGTTCTTCTAGTGGAAAGACCCTACTGCTATTCAGAGACCCACCCGTGAAATAAGTAATCTGGGCTCACTGGTATCTGAATCCTCGTGGTCAGAGTTACTAAAGAAGTTGTCTTTCATTTCAGAACCATTCTAAAGGTGATGAACAAGGAGCCACCATTTTGAAAACAGCAGCTCATTAAATCTGCTGGGTCAACGTGCATTCATAGAGCAGAGAAGATGATCCTCTAGGGAATCTCGATCAGAAACACAGTAGTGCATTAGCTTGCATAACTGAAAAGTGAACAAGACATTCCACGCCAAAATCTAGTCCTGGTCAGCTGGCTTTACCCTAAAAAAGCTTGAAATGCAGATGATGACGTAAGGGAGTCGAGGTTCTTCAACAGAATGGCAGAGGTGACAGACATTAAATATTACTTTGGCAAATGGACTATCCAAAGAAGTTCTATTTCAAAACTCGTTGAGGTTTTCTACATAAAAAAGGAAGTCCCACACCGGTGAGGATGAGTGCAAAGCAGGATGGCTGGGCTCAAAGGAGGAAACAGTGAAAAGATCCAATGACTTTTAAGAATTTCATGTCAGAAGATCAAGCACCCTTAACCATTTTACTGCCCAATGGAAACATAAACATTAAAACCAAAGGACCCACAGGATACCCTTATGCTGTATTTATGTCATATTCGCCGGGAGGAATTTTAAATGCTTGCTTCCCCTTGGCAGGCAGTGTGCACTCCACCTGAGATCTTTGGGAACAAGTAAATCAGAATCAATCACAGAGAGCATCAGGTTTCTGCTTCACTTCCAGGTTCCTGGCGTCTGTCTCCTATCTGGCAGAACCAACTAAAAAGATGCCAGACAGCGATTGAAAATTGCACACTTCCCCACCAGAGAGCTGCAGACCTCTGCAGTGAAATGGAAACCAATTTCACAGAGCATTGGGTTTCCTATTCACTTCCAGAGGCTCTCATTTCCGTCAGACACTCGCACATAGCACAGGGATCTGCAACTTCGATTTCCAAGGCAAAGAAGGAGCAGTTTTTTTCAATTATGTTATTTAAAATGTCATGAGTGATTTAGTAGGTGCAGTCATATGCAGTGCATTATGCAGCACAAGGTATAGTTAGTTCTCTAAACATCTAAACTATAATTCATGAATTTCAGTGGTTTTCCAGTTTTTGAATCATAGTTCTTATTTCATTTCAACACTGAACTACAAGGTCATTCTAACTTTTGTTTTGTGCGTTTTTTTTTTTTATGTTTGGTAAGATCTTATTACCATATCTAACTATAACATCATCTTAGGGTGTGGGATTTAATCAAATATCTACTTGTCCATGGGACAGGATGCTTCATAAATCTACTTGTGCTGTAAAGAAATCTACTTGACCCTTTAGTGCCTATGTAGTGCAGCAACAAATTATGACAGTAATCCCCTTTTATATAAGCTATGATTTTAGCCTCTCTGATTATGCCAGGGCTAATGCTATAAAAGGGCTTGAATAGTAGTAATTTCCTTAGTTTGTCACCTTCCTGCAGATGTACATGCTGATGCTGGAGGAAGCAGTAATCAATAGTTCCAGGGCTGGAATGCCTTGAAGTCTGTGGAAACCAACCATCTAGCATGTTTTAAGGGTTTTCACCAGCTCTTCTCTAATCGTTTCCCACACTGAAAAAGGTTAGAAAGTTACTCCTGACAAGGGCAGAAGTAAAACGTCTTCCAGGGTTGGAAAAAAGTGGAAAGAGGGAAAGTGAACTTGTAAACACTTAACAGATTCTCGCATGAGCAAATCTACAGACCCACACTTACTCGTGCTAAAATCCAGTTCACAAATATTTGCTAGGAGTGCGATTTCCTGGACTATGTCTATAAATTCTTGTGTTTTTGTGAAATACAGAATTCTGCACTAATGCAACGACATAATTTAAGTGCACTTTGGTGACTTTCTTCAATAATTAGGCCCCTAATTACATCTGGCATTAACCAAGACCTTTTGTTTTCATTAAACTTCCATCTCTCTCTCTCCTTCTCACTCACTGTGAGTGATAGCAACCTGCTGTTTTACAAGGAGAATATCTGCGCACAAAGTAGTTTTGTTCAGTGCCAGGAACTATTGTGGCAATGTGTGGTTTTGCTTTGTGCCTATGTTTGTTACAAAGGTGAGGGCCTGACAGCTCCCACAACAATGAAGTTTTACAAAAGCCATGTCAAAAATAAGACATGCATTGTCAAAGCCATAAGCAGGGCCACTGGAATTATGCAGTAGGAGAGAGTCAAATCATGCGTCAGAGTTGAGTAAACTATGCGTCAAGGAACGGCAAATTATGCTGCACATTTTGTAATAGTATTACTTCATTATTTTGTCATTTTTAAATGTGGTCAAACTCTCTGGGCATTGGTTGCACCTATTAGAACCAGTTTAACTCCCAAATATATATATAAACAATAGAAACAATACCAATCCAGATTTGCAAAGGACAGTTTGAGCCAGAAACAATTTGTTTTCTTAAATTCTGCAGATTATGCGGCAGATGTTGGATTATGTGGCATTGCCACAAATGTATAATTCTGCGGAAAATAACTGCAGCCACACAATCGCATAATTCCAGTGGCCCTGGCCGTAAGACTGACTGCCAATGTCAAACCTATTGGCTTTGCCAATGCTTCCTTATTTTCAGGCTTTCCACAATCTTGTTGAAACTGGTTGCACTGATTTTCCATTATGTATATTTTTTTAAATTACTGCCATGCATCAATACATTTTACTAAATGGTGTTACAAAGAAATGGTGCCTTGAATTTCACAGTAATTTTGCAAAACATTTTTAGTTAAATTTTTAGTAAACATTTTATTTTGTAAGCAAAGAATCATCAAGCTTGCTTTCAAGCTTATGGTAGTATTTGCAACTAATCAGAGAGCATTCTAGGAGCATTATATACACCCTCATATTGTTAAACGTTTCAAAAGTGTGTGTACACATTTTTTTACTGGAACCTCTGTCAGTAGTGCAGACCTTGTCACGATTCACCCTGAGCTTACCGTCGATGTTGGAGAGAGGTGGTGAGCGGCCCCGGTTCCTGCAAGTCCTTCTCTGGCCGAGGTCGGGGCGACCCCTTCCAGTAGCCACGGTGCTGTTTGACAATAGTAAGCCACTACAGTCCGTGCCCTCCAGAAGGAGTCCCAGAGGAAAAACCCCAAAAGGGTAAAAAACCTCCAACAGGAACTCCCTGAAACAGATGGAGGACACAAGGAATTAGAACTTAAGATCCTGGAATTCTGGAGACTGAAGACAGATCAAGAATAACTGGCGCCACAAGAGGAAACCAGCCGGAGCGTGACTACCACCTTAGGAGTGTGGCAACGCAATGAGAAGGAAGATAGATTTCCCTTATATACCCCAGATAGGAAGTGGGAAACAGGAAGTAGTAATACCACCATCTTGGTTTGGGAAAAGGTAATGAGTAAAAATAGACAACATGCTCCTGAGAAAAGAGAAACAATGCATGCAGGGAAGACAGGAAGTGAACAGCATGCTGGGGAGGAGAAAGGCATGCTTAAAAGCTAGTCATGTGTAAGCAGACGGATTTTGCAGGTGTAACAGGTAAGTGGGTATGTGGAGGGAGGTCCCGGGCATCCTTAGCGCGTTAATTGGCTTTGCGCGCTGAGCGCGGCGAGGACCGTGACCCGATTCGGGGTCTCCGGCTCTGCTGCGCTTGCAAAGTAACTCGCGGCCGGAGAAAACTGCTGCGGCGATTGCCGCAACCCTTGAACCGAGCCGCGGCTTCTCCTGAGGCCCGCCCTCGGGCCGCCACGGTCTCCTTGGAGTGCACTGCAGCGGCCCGTGCTCGCGGCCGCGGCGCAACAGTAGGTCCCCTCCCCCCGAGGCCCCAGGCTTGTGAGGAAAAAGACGGAAGAAACGACGGACCAAAAGAGGGGCATGAACCGAAAGTGCATCCTCCCAGGAACACTCACTCATAGGGTAGCCTTTCCAATGAATAAGATATTGGAGGCGACCATGGAAAATCCAAGAGTCACAGATCTCCTGGACCTCATATTCGGGCACATTATCAATCAACAGAGGAGGAGGACAGGTGAATTGTCTGTGAAAAGGGTCAGGAAGGTAAGGTTTGAGTTGTGAGACATGGACCACAGGATGTATCTTCCAAGTCTGAGGCAGACGAAGGCGTACAGACACAGGATTGATCTTCTGGAGAATCAGGAATGGACCATAATAACGAGGTTTAAATTTGTTCTGGGTAAGTCGAAGAGGCAAGAATTTAGAGGAAAGCCAGACCTTATCGTGGACCTGATAACGCGGGGCCTCACAACGTTTCTTATCAGCCATCCTTTTCATGCGTGTCTTTGTGGCTACAAGATTTGAACGGATAACACGTTGGATACCCCGTAGTTGCCGAACATATGAGGAAATGGCAGGTAGATTGGAAGTATTTTTCAGAGGAGTAGGAAAAGCCTTAGGATGGAAACCATAAGAACCAATTGTTCTTGTAGGAGAATTCTGCAAGTGGTAAATATGTAGACCAATTACTCTGCGTAGCATTGCAGAAGCTGCGTAAATATTGTTTGAGGCCTTGATTCACCCGTTCTGTCTGTCCATTAGTTTGAGGATGGAACCCTGATGATAAGGCCACCTCTATTCCCTTGGTCTTACAGAATTGTTTCCAAAACCGGGAGATATATTGAGGACCCCGATCTGAGATAATGACCTGTGGTAGTCCATGAAGCCGAAAGATCTCCTGAGTAAAGATTTGGCTTAGTTCCTTAGCCGTAGGTAGTTTCTTAACGCTATGAAATGTGCCATCTTAGTGAAGGAATCAATGGTTACCATTATCACTCGATTTCCAACTGAAGAGGGCAAAGAGCACATAAAATCAGTGGAGATAGTGTGCCATGGACCTGGGGGAACAGATAATGGGCAAAGTAATCCCACTGGTTTAATACGGGGTGTTTTGGCTTGTGCACATATGGGACAGGACGACACATAGTCCTCAGTATCAGCCTTGATAGTGGGCCACCAGAAAGAGCCAAGCAAAAGCTCTTGGGTAGCTTTCATTCCGCGATGACCTGCAATGGGGGAGTCGTGACACAAACGTAGGGCTTCTGTCTGGACTATCTTAGTAGGTAAGAACAGGGCTTGGTTGTGGTAATAGTATCCCTGATCTATATGAAGCTGCAGGCGTAAATTGTTCATCTCTGTAGTTTCCAGGTGGGAATATTCGGATTTGACCTGATCTAGGAATGTCAGTACTAAACCAAGGATCTTATTGCTTTCAAATAGGTTCTGTGCAGGAGAATCGCTACACTCAGGGTAACGCCGAGACAAGGCATTGGCCAAGATATTCTGAGAACCAGGGATGTATGTAATGTAAAAATCATATTGACTAAAAAAGAAAGCCCATCGAGCCTGCCGGCTATTTTGACACTGAAAGTTTCTCAAGCATTGTAAGTTTCGGTGATCTGTCCGTGCCTCAAAGGGTTCTTTCGAGCCCATCAGGAAGTGTCTCCATTCCGTGCACGCTGTCTTCAAGGCGAGTAATTCTCGTTCTAACACCGAATAGTTCCACTCCGAATTGGATAATATGTGTGAAAGGTAGAATACAGGATGCTCTAACCCATCATCATCTTGTTTCTGTAGTAAGCCAGGCCCTATGGCTCTTTCTGAGGCGTCTGCGACAACGATGAACTGTTTGGTGGTGTCTGGGTGCCGTAAAATGTGAGCTTGAATGAAGGCTTTCTTTAATTCTTGAAAAGCCAACTCTGCATCTTGTGTCCAACAAAAACCTTTCCTTAGATTGTCTTTCTTAAGGGTTTGTGTAATATAACTGGTTCTCTGGGCAAAGTCCGCTATAAATTGTCGATAGAAATTGGGCAATCCCAAAAAACACTGAGTTTCTTTGATGGAAGAGGGGGACTGCCAATCCAGAATAGCTTGAATCTTATCTGGATCCATGGCAACACCTATTTGGTTAATGCAATATCCCAGGTATTTTACCTCTGTTCGGTCAAATTCAAATTTTTCTGGTTTGCAGAATAGATGATGTTGTCTGAGTCTATCTAGGACTTGGAGTACATGTTTAGTGTGTTGTTCTGGGTGGACAGAGAATATTAAAATGTCGTCCAGATAAACAACCACCGTTTGATGTAGAAGATCAGAGAAAATAGCGTCCATGAATCTTTGAAAGATGGAGGGGGCATTGGTTAGTCCAAAAGGCATTACTCGGTATTCATAATGACTGAAAGGTGTTCTGAAGGCGGTCTTCCATTCATCACCTTCCTTAATCCTTAAAAGATGGAATGCTCCTCTAAGATCCAACTTGGTGAATCTCTTTGCCCCTCTGACAGCTTCTAAGATATCCTTAATAAGAGGTAACGGGTATCGATCCTTAGTAGTAAACTTGTTTAATCCTCTAAAATTAATACAGGGACGCAAGTCTTTCGTCTTCTTTGGTACAAAGAAGAGAGGAGCCCCTGCAGGTGAGGAGGAAGGGGCAATCAACCCACTCTGTATGTTCTCCTCTAGGTATTCCTTGAGGATCTGCTTCTCAGGTTCTGTTAGAGAGTACATTCGCCCAAAAGGAACCACGGCATCTGGTTCCAAAGGAATGACGCAATCGTATTCTCTATGGGGTGGCAGTTCTGGTCTTTCTGGTTTCTGGAATACATCGGCATATTCTAGATAATGTCTGGGTACTCCTTGTAGAACGTTAATAGAACATCCCACCTTAGGGGTTGTCATTAAGAGACTCTTTGGGGACCAATAGTCTCCTGCTAAGTAACAGTGATGTTGGCAGAAGTGAGAGGATAAAGAAATGGTTCTTGTTTCCCAGTTAATGTAAGGGTTATGGCGAGTTAGCCATGGAATTCCCAGGATCATAACGTGATGTGGTGAAGAAATCAAATCAAAAGAAATGTTTTCTTGATGTTTCCCGAATTGGAGACATAGGGTAGGAGCGGTATACTGTACAGGTCCCGAGGCCAAGAGTGACCCATCCACTGTGTGAACTTGTTCTGGTACTTCCTTAGGTATTTGCAAAATCTGTCTTTCCCTGGCCCAGGTTTCGTCTAGGTAGATCCCACTGGCTCCACAGTCCGGCAAGGCCAGTGCCCTTTCTTCACTGCCATTTGTTGAGTGGAGGATAACAGGTAAGAGGAAAAGAGCAGTTCCTTCCTCCCTTGAGGAACAAATGGAAGGTATTTCGAAATATCCCGTCCTCACCCTTCTCACTGAGGACGGGAATTGGCGTTTCCCAAAGGCTTGGCTGGACGGATGGGACATATGCGAATTAGATGACCAGCAGCACCACAATACAGGCAAAGTCCTTTCTTTCGTCTGTTTTCCCGCTCACTAGATGATAATGGCCCTCGTGCCATGTCGATTTGCATAGGCTCTTCATCGGTAGCACCCTTAGTTTCAGAACGAGCCTCCTCGGAACGATGAGGAAGTGTGCGGGACGTCACCGAGTATGATGGTAAACAACTCTTCTTTTTCTCCATTCTTCGCTCATTTAATCGATATTCTATTGTCAGGGTCTGATCTATTAAACCCTTAAGATTCTCTATTCTGGCAGAGTGCACTAGTTCATCCTTAATGTCCTCTCTGAAACCCCTGCGAAACAGGGTCACCAAAGTACGCTCCACCCAGGAAGTCTCAGCTGCCAATTGTCTGAAACGAGAGATGTATTGTAAGACGTACTGATTTCCTTGTTGAATATCGCAGAGAGCTTCTTCGGCTGAAGACTCTAGTCCAGGACGCTCAAACATCTGCTTAAAGGCAGTGACAAAGCTGGAATAATTAGACAGGCTAGGGTCGTTGCTTGTCACCAAAGGGGTTGCCCATGCCAAGGCTGGTCCAGATAGGGCGCTAATCAAATACCCAACCTTGGTCTTGTCTTGCATGAACTGTGAAGGACGGAATGCAAAAAAGACCGTCAAGGCATCCAGGAACTCTCGTAATTTGTTAGGATCCCCGGGGAAGCGAGGCGTGGTGGCGGAGACAGTAGGAACATCGGTGGTTCTAGAGGCGAAGGCTTGTCGGAAGACTGTGTTTTCGGTACGTAGCTGTTGGAGTTCTTGGGCCTGTTGTTGTATAGTCAGGAGCAGGGTTTGGCTTGTTGGTTCTGTACTCATCACGGGATTCTCCATGGTTCCGGATGGCAACTGGAGTTGTGGGCGTTGCAATCTGTCACGATTCACCCTGAGCTTACCGTCGATGTAGGAGAGAGGTGGTGAGCGGCCCCGGTTCCTGCAAGTCCTGCTCTGGCCGAGGTAGGGGCGACCCCTTCCGGTAGCCACAGTGCTGTTTGACAATAGTAAGCCACTACAGTCCGTGCCCTCCAGAAGGAGTCCCAGAGGAAAAACCCCAAAAGGGTAAAAAACCTCGAACAGGAACTCCCTGAAACAGATGGAGGACACAAGGAATTAGAACTTAAGATCCTGGAATTCTGGAGACTGAAGACAGATCAAGAATAACTGGCGCCACAAGAGGAAACCAGCCAGAGCGTGACTACCACCGTAGGAGTGTTGCAACGCAATGAGAAGGAAGATAGATTCCCCTTATATACCCCTAGATAGGAAGTGGGAAACAGGAAGTAGTAATACCACCATCTTGATTTGGGAAAAGGTCATGAGTAAAAATAGAAAACATGCTCCTGAGAAAAGAGAAACAATGCATGCAGGGAAGACAGGAAGTGAACAGCATGCTGGGGAGGAGAAAGGCATGCTTAAAAGCTAGTCATGTGTAAGCAGACGGATTTTGCAGGTGTAACAGGTAAGTGGGTATGTGGAGGGAGGTCCCGGGCATCCTTAGCACGTTAATTGGCTTTGCGCGCTGAGCGCGGCGAGGACCGTGACCCGATTCGGGGTCTCCGGCCCTGCCGTGCTTGCAATGTAACTCGCGGCTAGTGAAAAGGGCCGTGGCGGGTGCCGCGACCCTTGAACCGAGCCGCGGCTTCTCCTGTGGCCCGCCCGCGGGCCACCGCGGTCTCCTTGGAGTGCGCCGCATCGGCCCGTGCTTGCGGCCGCAGCGCAAAAGACCTAGCTTACAGCATTTACTTGCAGCTCTCACCCTAATAATAAAGGCTTTGTATTTATGATCCATAAATATAAGTTTATAAAGCATTAACATATTGATACACATACTACATCAACTGCAGACAATTTCCTTCTGTGATCCATAATGTAAACTAGCAGCCAAAGGGTGTGTGCAGCAGGTTGTTGGGCCTCCTTGTCCCAAGGACACAATTGGCATGAAAACTTGTTGTTCTTTACACCAAAAAATATGTCCTGGGTGTGGGGCTATAGGAATTCCACTCCCCTACATTAATCTTTGTTCACAGAAATGCAGTCATATCTCCAGGAATGCAAGGCTTTGTGCGTGCCTGATATGCCAGATTCCAGGATTTGGGATCTGGGATGGCCATGAAGAACAATGGGTAGGCCTTAAAGTTGAGTGGGATAGTCCAGAGTCTCCCAGGTTTCTTGAGAGCTGGGACTGGGCATGCTGGATAGTCTTGCACACTTGTGAACTGCATGCCATACCTACCATACCTACCATACCTACCACTGGGTTCTGTCCACTAGTTTTACCTGTAAATTGCTAGAGATCTAACCCTGTGGCTGGATCTCTTCTGCTCTCTCCACCTCACCATGCTCTCTCTTTCTCTCTGTTTCTCATCTTCTTTTCTCTTGATTCCAACACCTTTCTCACCACGTCCATTGCTGCCCTACTCACCACTGCCTTTACTTATGAAAAGGCCTCAATAGAAAATTAGGAATAATAATACCGATCATTAACATGAGAAAGAACCGCTAGGCCTAAAATCTCTTGTTGCTTGAACGTTTAAAACGCTTTGAACTCTGTCTAACCTGTGCTGCATGGCTTGCGAAACCTGTGAGACTGGTAACATTTTTTAAAAATGTTTCTTCTGTAACCTCTTCTTGACTTGTGAAATGACATCTTTATTTTTTTTATTTTTTTAAGTTTCAAAAGTGTTATTAAGAATATATAAGGCGGTACATACAGCATATAAACAAACTGTTTCGCTTTCAAAACATTGTTTTTGTTCTTTTACCACAATTATTTCCATTGTGAGCATATATGCATGTACTGTCAGGTAAGTAAAAATTCCCAGTTGCATAGTTGAGTTTTGTACCCTTATTTTGAAGAAAAATGGAAAACAGATGGGGGGGGGTAGTAAGGGGAGGGGGAGCGAGGATAGGGTTGTGTGGGGGGGTTGATCTTGGTATAGGGGAGAGACGAAATAGTCATATGAAATGGGGAGGGGGAGAGAAGGGGAAGAAAGAGGAAGAAAGAGGAAGGGTAATCGCGGGGGGATGTAAGATGAAGAGACTCGAGGTAGGCAGGGGTCTTTGTATTCTGAGACTAGCTTGTTCAGGCCTAAAAGTAAATCGTTCTGTACTTCTCCGTCTGTAGCAGGTTATTATCTAGGGGTAGATAGTATGTATGTTAGATATGGTGAGGTCGGTTAGAGAGTGTCTACGTCTTATATGAGTTGATTTCTCAGTCCTTGTTTGTGTTAGGAAGCGACTTGTATTACTATGTTGGGTAGTTCAGGGTCTCGGGCATATGTCAAAATTAGAGGCCTGTGGATTGATAGAGAGAGAGAAAAAAGAGAGAAAGGGGAGAGGAGAGCGTAGCTAGGGAGAGAGAGAGGGGACAGTAGGAGATTAAATGTGTTTCCTGGGTCTAGGATTCTCAGAGGGTGATTGGTAATTGATATTCCCTAATCAATGATCATTGAACATTGGTCATCCGTTGGTCATCCACCAGCCGCTTCATGGTCTCTTCAAGAATGGGCGCCAGACCTTCGCAAATTGTTCTGCTTGGTCCTGTAGGTTATAAATCACTCGTTCATGGGTAGCCGTTTGATACATGGCCGTCATCCATTCTATGGGTGTTGGGGCAATGCTAGATCTCCAGTGCCGGAGTATGCATATTTTGGCCGTGGCAAGCGCCGTGTGGATTAATCGTTTGTGTGCCCGCGATAGGGAGGGATACGGGCGAATGTCATGTAGAATGATAAATGCTGGTGGGGTCGGTTTTGGTATCTGTATGAAGTCCGATAAGGCGAGGCGTACCGCGTCCCATAGTGACTGTACTGTTGGGCAGTGGCATAAAATATGAAGTTGGTCACAATATTGCTCTGTGCATCTCCAACAGTTCGCGTGCGGTATCAACCCTGCCCTGAAGAGTTTAACGGGGGTCCAGTACCACCCCTGAAGGATTTTAAATAGGCAAAATTTCAGGCGTGCTTCACGTACGCCCCTGTCGAGGGCTTCGAGTATGTCTGGCCATTCTTCGTCCGTGTAGGTTATCTCTAGTATATCCTGCCACTTTAAGCGTAGTCGTTCAAGTAAAGGCTGAGAGTAAAGGTGGTTAGTTAATTCGGCATAGAGGCCAGCCAAGACGCCTTTTTGTCGGCCCCATTTCTGAAGATAGGTGACGATGGGTGAGGTTTTGAGCATGCACGGGGGTTCCTAATGTTCTCCGCATACAGTGTTTGAGCTGTAGATATCGCCACTCCTGGTTACTTTGGATACCGAATTCTTCCTGGAGGGAGGCGAATGTGCGGAAGCTATCTCCATCTATTATGTGAGATATATTGTGGATACCTGCCTCGGACCATTGGGGCCATCTGAGAATATTCCCTCCTATTTTAATGCTTTTATTCCCTGCTATGGGAGCCTGAGTATGCAGGGAGGGGTGTACTCCTAGTAGTCGATGGGCTCTGCACCACGCTGTGTTTGTAGCCTTGAGGATGGGGTTAGCTAAGGGAACATGGTCGGCGTATGTTCCTCCCATCTCCGTATACTGTCCATATAGGAGTTTCTCTGTGATCACCCATTGCGGTGGATCGGCTATATCCGGAAGTGTATATATTAGCTGTGAGAGTTGTAGGGCCAGAGAGTATTGTTCTACCGAGGGTAGTCCTAATCCTCCGTAGGGCCGTCGTGCCAGTATTGTTGCAGGTTTCAGTCTTGGGCGTGAGGAGCCCCAGACGAAGGCCCTTATGGATGCGTCTATTAATCGGAGTGAGGAAAGAGGTATCTGTAGGGGGAGCATGCCTAGCACGTATGTGAAGCGTGGTAAGGTGACCATTCTGACCGCCTGTGTCCTGTCCCACATGGACAGGCCTAGTAGGGACCATTTGGCAAAGTCTTGTTTCATTTTAGATATAAGGGGGTCTATGTTGTCCCTGACCATATGTTCTAGACCTCGGTTAATGAACGTTCCTAAATATTTAAGGCGGGTCGGGGTCCATTTGAATTGGAGGCCATGTATCGCTGCCCTCGTCGTTATGCGGGATAATGGTAGTGCCTCACTTTTATCCCAGTTTACCCGATATCCGGATAGGGATGCGAAATCTTCTAAAATGGAAAGTAGCGCTGGGAGCGAGGTTTCTAGATCGGACATTGTTAACAGAATGTCGTCTGCGTAGAGATAGATTTTGGATATGCCCCCGGTGATATGGATCCCTTTTATTTGGTGAGAATTTCGTATGGTGGCAGCTAGGGGTTCCATGGCCAATAGAAATAGAAGTGGCGACAAGGGGCATCCCTGGCGTGTGCCCCTTCCAATAGGGAATGGGTCTGACATGATGCCCCCACAGTTAACCTGTGCTGTGGGGTGGTCATATAATAAACGTACTTTAGAGATAACTTGTTCCCCCAGGCCAAAATGCTTCATGGTTGTGAATAGGTAGGACCACTCAATGCGGTCGAATGCTTTCTCCGCGTCTAGGGACAGGGCTAGGGCTTCGTCAGGTAATTGTATGGATTCAAACAGTGTATGGCAAAGAGTTCGCATATGATTTCTGGAGGTACGGCCTGGTACAAATCCTACTTGGGTATTGTGAATCAATGATGGTATCACCTTGCGGAGCCGTGCTGCTAGAACACTGGCTAGGAGTTTGACATCCCCATTCAAAAGGGAGATAGGACGGTAACTGCCGCAGAGAAGGGGGTCTCTCCCTGGCTTAGGCAAGATGACAATCGTGGCTTTATTGGATAGAGCGCCCAGGGAGCCTTCTTGACATGCTTCCGTCAGTGCTTCATGTACTGCGGTTATTGCCTCCTCCCCAGCCCATTTATAGAATTCCGCAGGGAATCCGTCCTCTCCTGGAGATTTATGGTAGGGGAGGCTTGTTATAACTTGGGTTATCTCTTCTTTGCTTATGTTACCGTCCAAGACGGCCCTGCCTGCCTCAGACAGACGGGGTAGATTGGCCGCAGTAAGGAATGTCTCCATTTGTGTTTGATCTGTCGTTGTTTCAGGAGTGTACAAATGTCGGTAGTACTTGGCGAACTCGTTTACAATGTCTTGTGGGCGAGTTAGCACTGCTCCTGAAGAAGATGTTATGGCCGCAATGGCAGAGGCTGCCTCTCTTTGTCGGAGCTGCGCCGCTAGGAGGCGACCTGCTTTTTCCCCTTGTTCGTAACGGCGGCCTCGCAATTTTTGCAGTGCGTATTCCGCCTGAGATGGATAGAGTTCATTGTGTGCCATGCGGGCTTGTTCTAAGGCGTGTCGCAGCCTAGGGGATGGTTGGGCGGTATATTGTTTAGTGAGGTCCTGTATCGTGGTCTCTAAGGTGGTTTGGCGGTCTATTCTGTCTTTGTTGGCCAGTGCTGCGTCTCGCATCATATTCCCTCTTAGGGTTGCTTTTGCTGCCGCTCATAGGATCCATTTTGAGGATACAGTGCCTGTATTCTCGGCCATGTATGTAGCTACATGAGCTTTTAATTGTTCCTTCCCTTGGGGAGAGCGGTATCGGTGTACAGCCAATCGCCATGGTTTACAACCAGAGAAGGAGAGTCCCACCTGGATCCGGATTAGTATTGGGGAGTGATCTGAGAGCCCGCTGTCTAGGATGCAGGTGTCTTGTATATGAGGGATTACAGTGTGTGATACTAAGAAATAATCCAGACGCGATTGGGTGCCATGGACGGAGGATAGGAAAGTATATTCCTTATCTTTCGGGTGTTGTATTCTCCAGCAGTCCACCAGACCGACGTCGGTGGTCAGGTCTGTCAGAAGCGCTCTGTCGTGATTGTTACATATATCAACAGGGCCTGTCCTATCCATTATGGCTTCTTGGACGAGATTCCAGTCTCCCCCGATTATGTATCGAGTAGTTCCGATTTCTGTCAGGAGGCGATTTAGCTGTAGAAGGAATGGGCGTTTTGGGCCGGTTGGTGCGTAAATGGATCCCACGCATAAAACAGTGTCCCCTAGTTTTAGTTTAGCAAATATATACCTTCCTTCCGTATCATTCCAGGTTTTAATGATAGTGACCGGGAGGGATTTACGCACTAGTATAGCCACTCCACATTTGCGGGGTCCGTTACTTCCAGATTCCTGACTCGTTGGACGGCAGCTGAAGGCAACCCTCCCTACCCAATCCCGTTTAAGTTTACTGGATTCCAGGGTGTCAAGGTGAGTCTCTTGAATCAGAGCTATATCTGTTTTTTTGGATTGAAGATAGGACAGTATCTTTTTCCGCTTAACATAGCTCGTCATGCCGTGTACATTCCAAGAGAGTATGCGTAATGGTCGCGTCGCTTGAGGGTGGGACTTCGACATCTTGGATAATTGTGAGTAAGCACCCTCGTTCCGGGGTTGGTGTTGGTGGGGGGGGGAGGGAGGGGGGGAGATATTGACTTAGATGTTAGAGTGGGAGTTGTGTTTCGATATGATACGGTGTTTTATTTTATACGGGGGTTAGCAGCTGGTGGAGGCCAAGGGAGTCCTCTGGAGAAGAAAGAGAAGAGAGAGGAGTGGGTGAAGGAAGAGAGGCAATATAAGTAGGACGAGAGCCAGATGGATGGGAAATATGAGGGGAAAAGAAGACAAGGAGAAATGAGAGGGAGAAGAAAAAAGGGAGAAGGAGGGGGAAGGGATGGATGCGTGTGCTGAAGTTGAGATTGAGAGTATAGCAAGAGAGCGTGCAATTGGGGGGAGGAAGTGGAGAAGGATAGGGATGAGGGAGGTTAGGAGTCCAACCTCCTTCGTTCGTTAGGTCTGTAAACGGCGGGACCGATTTCTCTCGGAGCTCTCGTGCCGTCGGGCGATCTCGATCGGGGGGGCGAGGGGGGAAACAACAGACAGCCAGTTATCGATATGTCGGTGATAAGGAGGGGTGGGGGGGGGTACACAGCAGTGTTTATGTTTATGTATCGAGAAGTGGGTCTGTTCATCGGTGGTTAGTGGCTAGTGTATTAGTTATATAACTAAAGTGTATATTGGCAGAAGTAATGGTCGGTTAATAACTATAGTACCTGGGCGGCGCTGGAGAGGAGGGGCGGGTGTCGGGTGTCGGGTGTTGATGGGGTATGGTGTTTAGGATGTTGTGCCTAGTACTTGATGTTGTATGGTATCGTAGGGTGTTTAGGAGTTCATAAGATAGGGTCGTAAATTAAAGTAGGGACTAGGCAGACAGAAAGACCGAGACCGGCTGGCGAGGAGGGGGGGGGCAGGGCGAAGGAGGGGGGAAAGAGCTCAAACAGAGTATTACAGTTCTCGCGTATGCATGGGTACATAAAGATACCAATATACAATATAATATAATACTTCCTGAGCATTTCTTTTCAACTATAACACTGCCTCGTCTCGTCTCGCCTTACAACGTTTCAATGACATATTAGGTTAATCAACATAACATATCCTGGTATCTTATCACATTATCATGTTAGGAGCCATTATGCCAAGCGTCTCTCTATTAATCGTAGGATAGGTAATGAGTGTAGCTGAGCCCCGGGTTACGCGAGGATAATGCGTATCTCATCCTATTACTAACTCCTTGCCGTGTATTATTACATCATAATACTGACCTACTAAGGTCTTACTTGGTATGTGCCACCATCATAGTCGTTCTGTTGTAGATGATAGTTTAAGATAGTAATAATGATTAGGATGGGGGTAGGTACGAACATCCGGGGAAAGGAATAGCTAATAGTTTATAATTTACATTGTGATGTTATAATGTGGTGTGGAGTGGCAGTGTAGAATGTCATATTATTTCGCTTTGTTATGCGGTATTATGTTGTATTATGTCCTTGTGTTCTATTTTTTATTTTTTTCCCCATTTTCTTATTGTAGAATAAAGTAAAGTCAAGTAATGGGAGCTTTGATATGTCTCAGGTTATATCGTATTGTGTGTCGTTGTATTGGAATTAATTTATCTTTACGTGGTCTAGTCCCATCCCTTGGGGTGATAATGGGGGCTAAACGGTTCTAATGTCAGCGCTGGTCGAGTGTGGTGTGTATTAGGAAGATTTCACATACTTTGTTGTTTAATACCATGAGATATTTTGTAGTGTGTGGAATATAAGGTAAGTTCCATGATAGTTAGTTAGTGTTTATTTTTTGTTATCTGTTTAATGCCCCTGTTACCTTGTTAGCTTGTTATAGGGTTATAGGGTCGGGACCGGGCCCTTATTCAACATACAGGGAGTTGGTGGGGTCTGATCCCTGTTCTAGTAATCATCATCTGTTGTGTACTGAGGGCAAATAACGATTTACTGGTAGTTTTCCATTATAGGGCCTCGGCTCTAGTCATAAAGAACATAGATTTTTTATGTATCTGGTTTTAACATTGATACTAGCAGTCTTAGACAATTACAATAGTAATACACATATGATCTGGAAAGGTACTCATCCTTCCGCGGAGTCTATAGTTGTTATTTTCGACTCTCTAGCGATAGTCCCACAAGTCGTCTTGTCGCGTTACCTTCTCAAGAAGATCCAGTTGTAGGCTTTAAAGGGGAGCGGGATTTGTCTCTCTCCGATAGTTGGGTGTGGGTTACTACTGCGTGTAAAATCTGACCCCTGTCATCATATGATCTGGTTAGTCTCTCCATGTCTCTACCTCTATGACTGGCTCCGGTGTCGTGTAGAGCTGTCTTCACCTTTTCCATTCCCGAGTGGGGGGTTTCGGCCCTATCACTGCCTCCTACAATGTCATGCTCACTGTCTGTGTTGAGAGAGTCCATAGGCTGGGATTGGAAAGAGTCAAAGAAGAGTCTCAATTCGTCGGGGTTATAAAAGTCCTTGGATACTCCATTTTTGGTAACCCACATTCTTGCAGGGTCAAAGAGACCGTATTTCATCTCTAGTTTGCGAAGCCGGGGTCGTAGGGCTAGGAAAGCCTTTCTACGTTCGTTGGTTTCCTTGGAGTAATCAGCGGTTATTCGGATCTCGTGCTGGTCTATTCGGAAAGGGCCGTGATTGCGTGCTACTTGGAGTATTTGTCGGGTTTGATTATGCCACAGCAAGCATGCGATGATTGGGCGGGGCCTTGAGGAGTTGTCAGAGCGTTTTGGGCCTATCCTGTGTGCCCGTTGGAATTCTAGCGGTGGGTCAAAGTCCAATGAAATCATTTTTGGAAGAGTGGAGGTCAGAAAAGCCTGCATATCCGAGCCTTCTTCGTTTTCCAGATCCCAAGTACGCGGATATTGTCTCTCCGGCTCCTGTCCTCCATGTCCGTTAGTTTGCTCCTGAGGTAGATGAAGTCTTGTTCTCGCTCCTGAGACGTGTTGATCTGCGTCTCTAGTGATCCCATGCGTTGCTCTAGCCCTGTCACTCTAGATTGAAAGCCTGCAATGTCAGATCGCATGGATTTGGTTTCTAGTGTCAATGAAGTTATAGAGGCGTCCATCCCCTCTATACTGCGGCTGACAGTGGTGATCTCTTGTAGTATCCTGTCCATAGTTGTGGATTGATCTTTATCAGACATCGTGGTGGACTCGTTTAAAGGTGGCGATGTTTGAGGGTTTATCTTTGTGGGGGTTAGGCGTTTGTGTTGTAGCGCTTCTGAGAATAATAGTTGTCGTGCAGGCTTACTGACAGGTTTATGGTTCGGTTTGTTGCCGGGCATCGCCTCAATTGTCTGCAGAGTCTGGCCACGTGGGGCCCGAGTCTCGCCTCCGTGGATTCCGATAAGGATATAGATGTTCTGTGCCAGCCTGGTCTCGAATTTATATTGTCTCTTCTCGTTTTTATGGGTCTTTGGTTGCTGGTGATAGACTTGACTTCCCCCTCTTTCCTTCCCTCCTCCTGTCTCCGCGTTCACTTATTTATTGTTCTCCGTATATCTTTTTTGCCCTCATTCTCTTTAGTGTATCCTCCTAGCGTTTTTTGTAAATGGCAGAGGCCTGTCAATGTCAATGTCTATGTCTATGGGGCAGAGAAGGTTATATTCAAGGAGTTGCCATGGGGTCGTTGTTGAGCCTACATTGGCCCTTATTGTTGGAGAGCTGTGACTTGTGTCTGCCAAGGTTGATTCTTCAGTGGTTGACGTTAAATAGCTGAGGGGGGGAGGGGGAAGGGGCTGATTTACTTTCCTCCAGGTCTTTCTGAACAGGGGTATGTGTGGCTCTTCGGCTGTCCCCGTCAGTAGCCCGCGCTAAGTATAAGTATAAGTATAAGCGATTGAGGCTTTGATTTCTTACACTGGTGCCAGTCCTCTCCCTTCTCCTGTATCTCTGTTCTCTTGGCTCCCTCTGGCTCTCCTCATCTCCGATGCCCCTCCAGTCGCTCACCCCTCTCGTCTCTTCGCCTCCACGTGCCTCCCGTCATGCCTCCCGTCGTGCCCCTCTGCCCTCCTCAGTATTAGTTGACTGGAGGGGGGGCGAAAGTTTATTATCCCAGCGGGAGGGTTTTTGTTGTCCCTCTGTGATGGAAAAGAGGGGAGAAGTCGTGCCTCTGCCTCCGGCGATGCCGTTCTTATTTTGAAGAGATTCGATCCTACCTCTCTGGCCGGGTTTCTCTCCCGGCTGTCGAAGGGGCCGCACCCCTTTGCTGCGTCTCCCCGTCTCCCTGTGGGGGGACGAAGGTCCGCGGGTGTTTGTTGCCGTTGTAGGGAGATGGATGCGGGTCGTCACGGCTCCCGCAGTCCCTGCGGCCTGTTCAGCTTGCTCCTTGCCGCTGCGGGCACGCCGTCCCCGGTCTTCCGAAGACGCGACTCCGCCTCTTTTGCCAGGCCTTATCGGCCTGGGGCGAGTCGCAAGTTTCCTGCCTTGCGTCCCGTTCCTACGGGGTCCCCGGACATGATTCCGTGTCGCCGCTGTTGTAGGGGTGGAGGGGCACCGAACCCGGTGTGTTGTCCGGCTATCTTCTCGCCCCCGTCACCCCTCCGGGACCGCCTCGGCACGGAGCTCTCGCTCTAAGCGGCCATCTTGTTTCGTATGACATCTTTATTTAAAACAATAGAGACAGTATTACTTACACGCTTCCCTGCCTATTAAATCGCACTGAAATGCGCTGACATCTATTTAGAGAATAGCTTTTTGCTTTAGAATTGAAAGATTAACGTGATATCAATGTAAGAAATTGGGTCTCTGGTTGGCAGTCAGTTTGCACTCTGTGCAAGCAGGGACCCTCACTCTAGTCAGGGCAGAGGAGATACACACTTAAAATAATCCCTGCTCACTCCTTTGGTAGTTTGCCACAAGCAGTAAGGCTTATCTCAAAGGCAATGTATACGGTATTTGTACCAGCACACACAGTAATACAGTGAAAACACTACAAAATGGACACCACACCAGTCTCGAAAAATAGGGAATATTTATCTAAATCAAACAAAGCTAAAACTACAAAAATCCAACATAAACGGGTCAATTTATGAATTTTCAAAAGAATAAGAGTCTCACTCCATAGAAAACAATGGAAATGTTGATTTCACACAAAGTACCTGGTATGCGTCAAAAATAAAGCTGCACCGGCGAGTGTGCATCAGAAAAGTCAGTGATGCATCGATTCCCTACACACAAGTGAGGCCATGCGTTGTTTCTTCACTGGTTGGGTTTGCAAAGCGTCTTTTTTCTCTCCCACAAGAGAGTGATGTGCCAATTTGCGGACGGGCACTTCGGAATCGTGCAGGCTTGCATGGATTTTTGACGCCAAGCGATGATGCATGAGAAATCCGGCCAAACAGTGTTGGAAAACTGCACTGCGTAGGGTTTGCATCAATTAACAGCAGCCGCAAGCTGGTGTTATGTTGTGATTTCAGCTGCAATGCATCGATCTCCCAGCCGCAATGCAGGTGGAGCATCGATTTCAGCCGCAAAGTGGTTGGCGTGTCGTTTTTCAGCCGTGTTGCAGGTGGTCGTCAACATTTTCCCCACACGGTGTTCTGTGCGTGGATTTCAGTCTTTGTTTTACCAACTTCACCTCTCAAGGGCACACAAACTGGACTGGGCGCCACTTGGCAGGGCAGGAGCCTCAGCAGAGAGTCCAGGTGCTGGCAGAGGAAGTCTTTGATGGCCCTAAGACTTCAAAACAGGAGGCAAGCTCAATCCAAGCCCTTGGAGACTCTTCATAAGCAGGAATATACCACAAAGTCCAGTATTTGTCCTCTTTCAGGCAGAAGCAGCAACTGAAGGCCAACCCAGCAAAGTACAGTCGCAGGCGAAGGGGCAGTAGTCCTCTTCCAGCTCTTCTCCTTGGCAGAGGTTCCTCTAGATTCCAGAAGTAATCTTGAAGAAATCTAAAGTCTGGGGTTTTGAGTCCACTACTTATATCCCTTTCTGCCTTTGAAGTAGGCAATTTCAAAGGAAAGTCTCTGTTGTTCACAAGATCCTGTCTTGCCTGGGACTGGCCCCAGACACACACCAGGGGATTGGAGACTGCATTGTGTGAGGGCGGTCACAGTCCATTCAGGTGTAAGTGAACACTTCTCTCTCTACTGTAGCCCAGATGGCTCATCAGGATAAGCAGCCTACACCAGGTTCCCTTTGTGTCACTGTCTAGTGGAGATTCACAAACAGCCCGTCCGACCAAGAATACACAAGCAGGCAGAGTCACAGAATTGTTTAAGCAAGAAAATGCCCACTTTCTAAAAGTACCATTTTCAAACAGACGATATAAAAACAACTTTACAAAAAGATGTATTTTAAAATTGTGAGTTCAGAGACCCCAAACTCTAGATCTCCATCTGCTCCCAAAGTGAAACCGCATTTAAAAGTTACTTAAAGACAGCTCCCATCTTAATCTATGAAAGAGATAGGCCTTGAAACAGGGAAAGGCGAATTTGGCAGTATTTCACCTTTTAAATACACTCCACCTAGCCCTTGGGGCTACCTAGGGCCTACCGTAGGGGTGTCTTATAAGTATAAGAAGGGACAGTTTGGGCCTGGAAAGTTGGTGCCCTTGCTAGGTCGAATTGGCAGTGCAAGACAGCACACACAGACACTGCAGTGCCAGGTCTGAGACACGTTTACAGGGCTACTCATGTGGGTGGCACAACCAGTGTGACGGGCCCACTATTAGCCCACTACTAGCTTTTGTTTTACAGGCCCTGGGCACTTCTAGTGCACTTTACTCGGGACTTACTAGTAAATCAAATATGTCAATCAGGGATAAACCAATCACCCATGCAATTTACACAGAGAGCATATGCACATTAGCACTGGTTAGCTGTGGTAAAGTGCCTAGAGTCCTAAAGCCAACACAAAACTGGACATAAAAATAGGAGGAAGTAGTCAAACATTTGGGGATGTCCCTGCAAAAAGGGCCTGGTCCAACTTGAATGATGTGAAATGAGTGGGTGTTAAATGTACAAGTTTTAAAATTGTTCTTACAGAAGATGGGAATGGTGTGACAACGGAAACATTACTAACAAGAAGATGCATTGTCTACTGTTCTAGATCTGAAGCAACTATTGCTTCGTTAACAATTATATCAATCCAATTAATTATTAAAGGTGTCCTAAGGAAAGATCAGGACACAGAACGGCAGAAGCAGGACCCACCTGAGAACAGAACCGGCAGCAGAGCAAAGCAGAGACCAGAGGTGACCACTGTGACTGACCACTAACTATTGCCGCTGCTGTTGTTGGAGCTGAGAGGATAGGTAACTAGTAGGCATTAAATCAATGATATGGAGGGTATGAGGTGATGATTTAGAGACACCATACTGAGCTTATTAGTTTAAGGGAGTAGGATTAAATGTAGACTTGTGGGAACAGTCTAGTTGTTGGGCAGTTAGATACAACAGAGTTGTTCTTTCTGCTGCAGAGATTGTATTAAGTCTTAGAGAGAGTTGATAAATTGTTTCCGATAGCTATAAGTACATGAGACATTTAACAGTGAGAATCTTGGTTAATGTAAATGACTGAACGTTCCTTTCTGCCTTTCCCAGACAAGAGACAGAATCATTCAGTCATACTACAGTTGTGGGATGAAGATGAATAAAGTACGGTCAGATTCAGGACACCATTCATGTGTGTTTCTGTAACTTGAGATTATGATTATGATCAATAAACACTATATCAATTTTTTAAATAAATAATCTGAAAGTTAATAAGAACTCTCCTAATTGACTCTAAAAGAACTCAGTTGAAAATTAAGTGATTGTTATTGCAGCTTTCGAAATTCTTCAGCCACTCCCAGGTAAAGATCCAAGATTATGAGGCCCTCACTGACCTCTTTCCTCAGTGTTATATAGTAGACACTCGTGTACTTATGGTCAATAGCTCCGTCATAGAGACTTACTTCCACCAGGAGGTTGAGTGTCCAACCCAAGAAACATGTTGGAGCTGATACCACGAAGTGATATTAGAACTGCTTACTGCCCTCTAAAATAATCTTTATTTACACACATAAAAAAGACAGTAGCAAGTTTAAAAACAACACTGATGAAAGTGGTCAGTGAGGGCCTCTTAATCTTCACAATGAGGAGACTCTAATAAGAAAAGAATGATGTGGTAGCACTCCAAGTGATTACCATCAAGTTAAGCATTGGAACAAGAGTGCATCCCACAAGAAAATGCTTCTATGGCCCTCTGTTGATCCTTTTGAACTTGTTTACTAGTCTGACATGATTTAACCTCTTAGCTTCTGGGCCTAGCTCCCCCCCCTCCAGTGATGAGCCCTTTTTTGGCTATTTGGGGTAGTTCGCGCTGAGACCTTCATAACTTTTTGTACACATAAGCTATCCACACCAAGTTCACCTCTTTTTTTTCCCAACATCCTAGGGATTCTAAAGGTACCCAGAGTTTGTGGGTTCCCCTGGAGGAGACCAAGATATTAGCCAAAATACAGCAAAAATGTTGTTTATGTTTTAAAAATGGGAAAAAGGGGCTGCCGAAGAAGGCTAGTGTTTTTTTTTACCTGAAAATGGCATCAACAAAGGGTTTGCAGTGCTAAAATTACCATCTTCCCAACTTTCAGGAACAGGCAGACTTGAATCAGAAAACCACATTTTTCAACACAATTTTGTCATTTTACTGGGACATACCCTATTTTTTCTATTTTTTGTGCTTTCAGCCTGCTTGCAGTTAGTGACAGGAATGGGTGTGAAACCAATGCTGAAGTGGAACACTAAACATTTCTGAATAGTAGACAAAATTCTGAATTCAGCAAGGGGTCATTTGTGTAGATCCTACAAAGATTTTCTTACTGAAAGTATCAGCTGAAATAAACAAATATTGAAATTGAGCTGAAAAAAACAGCCATTTTTCTTCACATTTTACTCTGTAACTTTTTCCTGCAATGTCAGATTTTTTAAAGCAATATACCTTTACGTCTGCTGGACTCTTCTGGTTGGAAGATATATAGGGCTTGTAGGTTCATCAAGATCCCTAGATACCCGGAGCCAATAAATGAGCTACACCTTGCAATGGGCTTTCATTCTATACCGGGTATACAGCAATTCATTTAGTGAAATATAAAGAGTGAAAAATAGGTATTAAGAAAACCTTTGTATTTCAAAAATGGGCATAAGATAAGGTGTTGAGAAGCCGTGGTTATTTGCACATCTCTGAACTCCGGGGTCCCCATACTAGCATGGGAATTACAGGCCTTTTCTCAAATAGACATCTTTTTTACACACTGTCTTACATTTGGAAGGAAAAAATGTAGAGAAAGACAAGGGGCAATACCACTTGTTTTGCTATTCTGTGATCCCCGAAGTCTCCTGATAAAAATGGTACCTCACTTAGGTGGGTAGGCCTAATGCTCGCGTCAGGAAACGCAACACGGACACATCACATTTTTACATTGAAATCTGACGTGTTTTTTGCCTAGCTGTAGATTTTGGCCTCTAGCTCAGCCGGCACCTAGGGAAACCTACCAAACCTGTGCAATTTTGAAAACTAGACACCTAGGGGAATCCAAGATGGGATGACTTGTGGGGCTCTCATCAGGTTCTGTTACCCAGAATCCTTTGCAAACCTCAAAATGTGTCCAAAAACAATTTTTCCTCATATTTCGGTGACAGAAAGTTCTGGAATCTGAGAGGAGCCACAGATTTCCTTCCACCCATCGTTCTCCCAAGGCTCCTGATAAAAATGGTACCTCAATTGTGTGGGTAGGCCTAGTGCCCGTGACAGGAATAGATCACACAACGGTCAAGGTTGGTCCTTACATGAGGCAACTGTTGACCCTGGGGTGATCCATTCATGACGCAGGCACTAGGTGCAGGCACTCAAGTGGGGTAGTGTTTTTATCAGGACATGTGAGAAATCACTGGGTGGTAGGAATTTTGTGGATCCCAGCATATTCCAGTAGTTTCGGTGGCAGAAATGCAAGAAAAAATCGAGTTTTTATTCAACATTTCAGCTTTGCAGGGTATTCTGGGTAAGAAAACGTTGGGGAATCCACAAAAGTCACATCTCTGTGGATACCCCCGGATGTCTAATTTCCAGAAATGTCTGGGTTTAGTATGTTTCCCTATATGGCCGTCGAGCCCAGGACCAAAAACACAGGTGCCCTCCTTACAAAACCAGTTTGTTTTGTGATGTATTATTTTGATGTCTCCACAATACGATTTGGGTGGTGGAATTTGGGCTGAACTAAATTGGGGAGCTCCCAAGAGAGCACTCTCTCTCTGTACTTGCTGCCACATTCACCTGCTCTCTGGGTTGGGCTAACCCGCTATTGTCCCGTTGCAGACTGTGCTTGCGAAGGGACAGCAGGACTGTCCTCATCACCTCCCTCATAATTACTGGAAGAGGCGTTATCGAATGGGACTCCTCCGACTGAAAAATCACTCCCAGAGTCTGCATCATTGTCCTATCCCTCAGATGCTGTCCTCTATAATCCGAGTGAGGGCGTGAGCAGCAGTCATCCAATAAAATGCCATCTCTGCTACTGGCTAAGCTGTTGCTCTAAAACACTAGTCTATGTAGAAAGTCAAAAAAGTGCTGGTGTGTGTGTGATACGTGCAACAGTAGAGGTCACCTTACCTTCGCTTCTTCCCTCAATCAGCATGTTGTTTCAAAACACCTAAAAAACACCTTGTCACATACCAATTGTCACAGTCTTTACACCTCTAGCACCCAGTCCAACTATCATTATTGGTGCTCCCACTCCCATGTCCTCCTCCTCGGATTCCCTCACTACCACAGAGCAAAAGTTCCCTTTATCTCTCCATAGCTGCCCCCTGCACATACATTTAATTTGTATTAAAGCGCATGTAATGGCTGACTTTACTAATGTACTTAGCTATTTACATAAAATACAGATTTGCTCTTTGCAGTAGGCATATAAACCTTCTGCGCTTCTTTATGGCACCAAAACTGCCACTAGACAAAAGTCTGATCCTTTTGTAGCAGAAACATAATCACAAGAGTTACTTGACTTTTTTATTGCTGCCTAAAAGCTACAGTTGAAACGCTTCAGTTGAAGTATGTGCATTGCTTTGAAGGCGCAAGCTTCAACTGCAAGACAACTGGTGGCAAAGATAAATATATTTATATGTGGGTCTGGTTTTCCTGGGGGCCGATCACAGCTCCCAGTGAAACCACACAATCATTGACAAAAGTGATCTATATATATCCATATCTATATAGATATATCTATGTAGATAGATATATCTATCTACATCAATAGATATATTTACACAGGTAGAGCTAAATACATAGACGGATATATCTATATATAGATCTCTATATTTACAGATCTATATATTTTTTTAGTGGTTGTATGGTTTCCATGGGGGCCTTAATGCCCCCCAAGGAAACCCTACAACTACTAAAAAATGTATTGCCCCCACAGGGGGTCACCCTGTCAATTTCTTTAAAAATAAATAGGCCCTGGGAGGGCATGATTGCGCCCCCCCAGGGGACACCTACCTTTATTTAAAAAAATATACCCACGGGTGGGGGCCGGCCCGTTTTCCAAGGGGGCTGATCCCCCCAAGTGAAATCCCTGGTGTCTAGTGGGGTTTCCTGGTCCTTGATTGCAGCTGCACTGCGACCGAGGGCCAGGAAAACCATTCAGGAAGGCCTTGTTTGGAAGAGGAGAGTCTCCCCTTTCAAACGAGGCCTTCCCGAACGTTGGTAAGGCCGATTGGGGCCGTTTTCCCCATCGGAGTAGGAAGCGGTCTTGGGGCCGCTTCCTGCACCGATGGGGAAAATAAATCTGTGACGTCAGTGTGCCTCGCGGCGTGCTGACGTCACAAAGAGGCAGGTGGGGAGTGGGGGGAGACACAGAAGATCTTCCGTGTCTCCCGGGGTTTTTAAAATAAAATACAAAATCTGCACCCAATGATTTTTTAACCCCCTCCCTGGTGTGGGGCACTGTTTGTGACCCGCACCAGGGAGGTAGTGTGGGCATTGGCCAGTGGCCGACGCCCGCACTAAACGGGTTAAAGCCCTAAATGCCAACAGTTCTCCGGCATGTGGCACAATAAGCAAGAAAAAGATTCCAGTTCATTTGGTAGCATGAAAGCAAGAATTAGGTAAAACATCACTATTAAGATGTGCAGATCTCCTACATGTGGTGTTAAGATAAAAAGGATGTCCATCTGCTGACTACCATCCATGATTGCTCAACAATGGAAATTACAGTGCATGGTTAGGATTCATGTGTCCGAAAACCTCTGTGTTTCCTTGACTACAATTGGTATATGGGTGGTGTCAATAGAAAAGCTCAAATAACATACTCATGCAATGATATGATGTAGCAGAAATGTTAATACTGTGCTTCTTGTCACAATGATCATCTATACATGACAGTTTATACTTTATGTTAATCATACTACTAATAGTTTAGCTGTGAAGTGGTGCACTGAAACGTTGTGTTAATGTGCATTCACTTTAGGTTAGGAGTTGATGGTATAACATTCTAATTTCATGTTTAAAGAATCAATTTGTAATTATGTTATAATTTATGATGCAAACTAATGATGTGCCCTAAAACGATAATAGATTTTACATGAGAAGTGTTTTAAAAATGGTGGGTAAAATGTAGAAAATGCAGTAGTGCGTTGTAGCAACATGAAAGGGTTATTAGAATCTTTTAGTTCTGAATGCATTTCAAATCAAACAGGTTTAGTAGCTTATTAATAGTGAGTTATGGTTTAGAATGTTAAAAGTCTATTAAATGCATAAATGAAAATGGTTTAATTTGTTGCATTAGCCCAATTGAGGCCTGTAAGGCCCTGCTTCAGACTGTTCAGAAAATGTTTAGTCATTCTTGTTAACGTGAACCTTTCTTCCAGCTAGCGTATTAATAGATGCTTTATTGTCTTAGACATAGAGAGTTTGTAAATTTGGCCTTGAATCCAGAACATTTGGTACTGTGGACCGGCAACACACTGAAAAGTATCAAAGTTTCATGGATGAGACCCGATGGAATATTTCCTACCTGTTTGGTAATGGGAATTCATGGCAATGTTGCACTCTGCCTCATGATTGATTCCTGTTGGATGTTGCATCTTCAACGTCATGTGGCATGATAGATGAACAAATCATCTTGCCCTATGATCTTTAATATATTGTTCCCCAACTGTACTAGAATTAGAATCCTTTTTCCCTATCTTCGCTGCATGCTGCACCCCTTGGAGTGTTATAACCTTCTCTGCCTTAGTCCTTTGAAATGCCTCGCTGAGACTCAAAGATTTTTCTCTTGACCCAAAGAAAGAGACTCTTGACCGAGTTTCTGAAATGCTGACACCTTTCCTTTTCACCTGTCTTTTGCCCACTTTAGTTAGTAACCAGTTATCTTAGATTTCCGTTTTCCAAACTCGTTTTGCCCTTTTTGTAATCTTTTTTTGCCCACGTGTCTTTTACCCCACACATGTTATCCCTGGTTGGCTAATCAGTAGGGCTTCCTTTGCCCAATATTTTGCTTGACTTTGATGACATTTGAATTGCCATATTGCTTGTAAGAAATGAACAGCACTTGTTTTCTGTACATCAGGTGACTCGTCTGATGTTCTGTATTTTATTGTTGAGTGTTTAGTTCTGTTAATGTTAGTTCATTTGAATCTTACAATGGTGTGGAATTTAATCAAATATCTACTTGTTCATGGGAGAGATTGCTTCTTAAATCGACTTGTCCTGTAAGAAAATCTATTTATCCCCTTGGTGCTGTGTAGTGCTGCGATAAGTTACGGCAGCAATCTCATTATGTAAGATCTCTGATAATAGCCTGTCTGATTATGCTAGGGCTAATACTATAGTAGACATTGAATACTAGCAAGTTCAAGCCCTACTATAGCAATGTCTTTATTTTGCTACCTTTCCGCGGGTCTACATACTGGGGATGGAGGAAGCAGTAAGCAATAGTTCCAGGGCTGAAATGCCTTTGAGTTCCACTAAAAATCCTACATTTTAGGGAAGGGTGAGTGGGGAAAAAAACATTGTCGCTGCAGCCAGCCACGGTGTTAATTATTAACAAAATTGTGACTGGCACCCTAAAATGGCTGCAGATATATACGTGGAGAGCCCAAATAGCCCAAACATTGCCCAATAAAAGCGGGGCTGTGCCTAGACTGCTCCATTCCCCAAATTAGCCGAGGGAGGGGGGGTCACACTCCCCGTGGTTGACTGCTCCTCAAGTCTCCAACCTGCTCAGTTGATAGCATTCATTTTTATTCACTTATGTCTGGAACGCTTCAGCAATCTTAATATGCTGGTTATTTTAAGTATTATGTATATGGAAATGTGAGTTAGGACATTAAATAATACAAATTTGTACATTTCTCCTTAAGTAGTTTGGAGGGTTTTTGGACTTTCTTGTATGAGAACATTCTCTAAGAAGGCACAGTGTTTTTTTGACATGAGCGTGCTGTAAGAAATTTGAATATGGTGGAGGTGGTCTAGGAGTAGGTCGTATTACTACCACTTCCCCCCAATCCTTTTGATGCTCTTCTTTCTTTTGAAAATAAACTAAGAATTTTCTGTGTTAAAGTATGTAACTGTATTTATGGCAAAGAGCCTTATGGTGTAGTGTTGGCTCTGGGTGAATTTTTTTAAAAGCCTCCCATACTCCATGCCCCCCACCCCTTCTGGACATGTCTTTGTTGATTCTGGAAGAATTTAATCTTCATCCATGTAGGGAATGCTATTTATTTTCCTGTTTTGCTCAGGCTACTGATAAAGAGAACCAAGTTCACCTTAAAATTACGGCCTTGGGGGATCTTATGAATAACTTGGTACAAGTTTAAAATCTAGTTAACCTTTAGAATTTTGGGGGCGTGGCTTGGCCGTCTTGCAAGATGGCAGCTACCTTATGAGGCGCTGCAGGGCGGGAGCAATAATCTGCTATTAATCCTAGCGGGCCGGACTCCCGAGGTGGCTCCTCCGCTGGCGACTGATCTTCGGACCCTGGTGCAGTAGTGGATCGGCGAGACGGTGCCCGGGCTGCTGTCTCCTCCCCCCTGGACATCTGCGGGGGTCGGTGGTGGGAACCACTGGACCCATTGAGGTGGCTGAGTGGAGGGGCACAGGTGGCTTGGAATTGAAGACGGGGGCCGATTTGTGGCCCTGACTGTCTGCGGTGACGGGACTTGGAATTTGGAGGTGTACTGGTGTCTGGCGAGGCCGGGCCTGCAGCTCCTGGTGTTCGACATTGCCACCTGACGGCTGTTGAGGGGCCCTCTGGCCGCGTGCCCTGGGATGTTGGACCTCGACCCGCGAGGCCTACGTGGGGTGTGCTTGCCTCCGGTTGGTGTGCCCAAGGCGGCGGCGAGGGAGAGGCTTCGGTGTTGAGGGACAGCTGCTTGGCACCGGGAGTCGCATTGATACACAGTTGTGGAGTAGGGGATCCTGCACCCCAGAGGAAGCTGTGGGGACCGGGCCTGTGAAACTGGTCTAGGGTTGGTCGGGTGGGGAGTGTGGTCCACCTGACGCATTGCCGGTGGCCCTCTGGCTGAGAGGAGTCTGCCTAGGAGGTGAGCTGCCGGCTTGGGTTCTGACGACTAGACTGTTTTCCGGTGCCCGACATCTACACGTGAGACAACCCCACTGGAGACAGTACCCGGTCATGATGGGGAAGGCAGACCCAAAACAGGCAAAATTGGCTTTTGATGGTAAATAAAAGTGCAGTCAGGCGGGCTGATCAATGGGGGAACCTCCTCAGGAGGATGAACCGCAGCTACCCTCGGTCAAAGACATGTTTATAAACTTAAAGGATAGTCTGGCGGCTATAGATACCAAGCTGGACCATTTAACTGACCACATGGATCGTATGAAAGACAAGGTGGATGACCATGACACCCGCCTGGAGCAGGCGGAATCTGGAATTTCGGATCTGGAGGATGGCCAGAACTGGGAGAGCAAATTACTTCTTCAAATGGAACGGGTGCTGGAAGTCATCCGGAACAAAAACAAGGACCTTGAAGCTCGATCCAGGTGCAATACCATCCGCCTGTTAGGCCTTCCAGAATCAACAGCTACGGGACGTATGGAGGACTATATAGAGGCGATGCTTACGGTGCTCTTTCCTGGTGAGCTCTCCCCTGTGATGGTGGGGGAGCAAGTGCATAGTTCGCTGGGCCCGTGGCCCCCGCCTGGGACTCCGGCGAGGCCTGTTATCACGCGCCTGCTTAACTATAGGGATAGAGACACGGTTCTGGGCCTGGCTCACAACCGCTGCCCCGTCATCTACAATAATAATAAACTCAGCATTTTTCCAGACTATACTTCTGGTATGCAGATGGCTCAGCGGGCTTTCCTCCCAATCAAGCACACCCTGAGCCATACGGAGGCCAAATATTCCCTCATCTACCCGGCGAAGTTGTGTGTGCAGCATAAAGGTAAATTAAATTTTTTTTCGAGCCCAAAGCTGGCTGCCAAATTTGGCAAAAGTATTAAAAAGATGACCCCTGTGCCCACACCGGCACATGAAGAGGAAGGAAATCACTTAAGCGACAGTGATTGAGATCAGACCCGCATAGAAGTGTGCTTGCACAGTGCCCTGTGACCCTTGAGGGCCCGTCGGTGAACTGCACCTCGTTGATGTCTGCCCCGTTGTGTTTTTAACTGCTTGATGGCTCTTGCCCACCTACCCATATCGGGTGGGAAGATCGACGGCCATGTCAGCCCCCAAAGGATGAGTCCAAAGCATCCAGTTGTGATTTTGAGCTGGGATGTGTTTGAGGGTGGGGGTGGGTGGGGTGGCCGGGCCCATTTGGGGGGCCTGAGTGGGCAGAGCGGTAATTGCACTGTTAGTTACTAAGATTTATATTTTGGTCCTGATTTTCCTCCCCTACTCTTTCCCTTTCCTGCAGCTGCTTCCCTTTTACGCATGGAGGGGGGTGGAATGATTGTGCGAGTTACTGTGATGGCTTCTAAAAATGTGACTCCTGTGAGATGCCTGACATGGAATGTCTGGGGGCTGAATGATGGACGTAAGATGAGACTGCTGTCAGCTACAGGAAACTCACCTGACTGAGGTTTCAAAGACCAGGGTCAAGGCTAGCTGGATTGGTGAGAGTCATGTGGTGGTGTATTCGAACTATGCTCGTGGGGTGGCTATATGGCTTCGAAAAGGGTTGAAGTGGCGTACCGAAAAAGTGCTCACGGACCCACATGGTCGTTATGTTATACTACGGGACACATTACAGGATAGGCCATTTCGTCTGGTGTCGGTATACGGCCCCAAAGTTGATGACCTGGAGTTCTTTGGGGAAGTATGGTGACTGATAACCTCCTTGGGCTCCGGATCCCTGCTGTGGGGAGGAGATTTCAATGTTGTGTTGGACTTTGTGGCAGATCGAGAGAGCCGGGACAGGCGGCAACATATAGAGGCCGCAAAGGCCTTGTCCTAAATTATGCAGAGGGTGCTTTGGTAGATTTATGGAGGGTCAAACACGACGTGGACAGGGAAGGAACATGACTCAATTCTGTACATAATAGCTGGTCCTGCATCGACAGATGGTTCGGATCCAGAGATGTAGAGCTTCAGACTGAGTCTGTTAAGCATATGCCACGCACTTTGTTGGACCATTCTGGAATTGCTGAGGATTCTCATGGAGACTACCCTATGGAGCGTTGCATGATCAGGTCTTTAGGCAGGACATTCATGTCGCTATGGCGGAATATTTTGTGGTCAACAAGGGCTCGGTAGACTCGGTGGGTACTTTGTGGGAGGCATTTAAGGTGGTAATTCCAGGGATTTGCCTCGCCAAGCAGCATGGTGTGCTGAGAGTGCTTTGTCGCAATTTAGCGGAATTAGAGGCACAACTGGCTGTGCTGGAGAAACGACTGGCTACGGATAGATCAGGGGGTCTCCTGGCTGAAATGAGGGAGAAAATTTCACAATATGAGGAGGCGGCACTTCACAAGGTCTGTTTTCTGGGAAGGGAAGCCAAGGCAAGGAGATACGGAGAGGGTGAGAGGGCTGGTAAAACACTGGCTGCAATGCTTCGTAGACTGTGGGCAGGGAATTATATTGTGGAAATGCTTGACTCAGCTAGGATACGCCATACTGGTACAGAGGAGGTCAAGCGTGTCTTGACTGATTTCTACTCCGACGTATATGCAGAGGAGACAGAGACACACTCTGCGGCATATGCAGAATACTTTGAGGACATCAGCCTGCTCTGGCTAGAGAACTCTCACAAGCAGTACTTGGACGTTCCTTTTTCTGTGGAAGATGTAATACAATCTACATGCAGTTTGCCGGGAGATAAGGCCCCGGGACTGGACAATTTGCTGTTGGCTTTCTATAAGGAGTGCGTGGATTTATTAGTGCCGATCCTACTAGAGGTCTATGCAGAGGCACTTGAGGGCAGAGCCCTTCTGCTATCGATGTGGGAGGCCCTCATCGTGACAATCTTGAGACCAGGGAATGATCCGTGTTGTTCATATAGACCTTTATACTTAATCAATATAGACAATAAGATCTTAGCTAAGCTTATCGTGACGATGTTGCAGCCCCTGCTCCCTTATATGGCACTGCCGGATCAGTCAGGCGTTGTGCCTGGATGCTCTACCTTGTATAACCTCTGCACCTTTTTTGTGGTATCTTGCATGACCGAACCTGAAGAGCACGCGGCAGTGGTATTCCTTTATGCCACTAAGGCATTTAGGGCCAGATGTATGAAGAAATGGCTTTGTGAATCGCAAATAGCGATTTTTAAGAAATTGCTATTTCCGAGTCGTAATAGGCCATGTATTATGATTGCATTTTCGCAAATTGCGATTCGGTAATTGAAAATCGCAAATTGCGAGAAATTGCGAGAAAGCATACCTGGAGGAGCCTGATGACATCACAAGCAGGAAGTGAGTCATCCCAGGCAGTTTCAGGTGCCACACCCAAACCAGCACTCAGAGAGAGTCAGCCCAGCCACACTGAGCAAGTCCCTGGAGAAGGCAGCAGCACAGCTGAACAAGCACGGACACCTCTGCCCAGGAAAAGGAGAAGGGAGAAAGAAAGCGTAAGCTGAAATTTAGCGAGCAAGAGCTGGAGGTGCTGATGGAGGAGGTGGTCAGGAGCCATGACCGGCTTTTTGGCAAAAGCTCACTCCAGGTGCCTGAGAGTGAGAAAAGGAGACTCTGGGCAGACATCCAAACAAAGATCTGCGCTGTTGGAGTGGCACAGCGCTCTGTAGAAGAAATTAAGAAGAGGTGGTGCGACCTGCGGTCCCGTGCCAAGGAGAGGGTGGCAAGACGACTGCAGGAGGCCAGGAGCACAGGAGGCGGCCCACCAACAGAGTCACCCTCCACCCCGATAGAGGACCTAGTGGAGTCCACACTCCTCCCTGAAGCAGTCAGTGGGGTCACTGAGATTGACACCTCAGGCACACCAAGTACCAGCAAAGGTAAGTGCAATATTGAATTGTAACCCCATATGTGTATGCACAAAAGCCCCTTAGGAATTAGCAAGTAATGTAAAACAGTGTGATAAGTAGTCCATTCCACATCTTAGAAGCAGCACAACAATGCATTATGGGAGTGGCATTCCACAACCCAGAGCTGAAAGTAGCACATACAGTGTAATTAAGTAGAGCGACACCCAGAAGAACACAACACCCACAACACATTGAAGAGAAGTACCTGTATCTTTATTACCATTGTGTGACCGTAATTGTAACAAACATAACTGACATGCTGTATATTGTTGTTGCAGGTGGGCCAGGCCCAGCAGCATCTGCAAGTGCCAGTTTAGTGGAGACTGACACCCATCCTGCTTCAGACTCCAATACGAGTGGGTCTCAGAACTTTGCGCCACTCCGACGCAGGACTAGGGCACTGCCACTGCCAGAACTCAGTCAGGACTCCGATGAGCAGCAGGAAGGCCCACATATACCATCCCCAACTGGCAGATGCACCCAGATGCAGGAGCCCCGTTCGCAGCAGACCACAGCACCCTGCAGGATGGCTACAAATGCAGGTGCACAGGCGTATGAGGCAGGTGAGGGAACCTCCTTCTTTGGTGGCCTGGAATCGGCTATTTTGCAGCAGCAGCGCCTGCAGAATAAAAAGATCACTGCATTACAAAAACAGATGCAGCAACATAATGCCAACATGGGGGGCTTGCATCGCCAGCTGGAGTGCCTGAATGCAAACATTGAACAGCTGCATGAGGGACAGGTCCAGGCATCAGGGACACAAGGGAGCTCACTTCTGCTGTGAGGGAACTATGTCAGGAGCTGCGCCATAACAGGGTGAGCCACCGAAGGCAGGAGCGACGCTTCATGAGCATGTTCGGGGGATTTTGTCGCTCTGTCACTAGGCTGGCTAATTCCACCTTCCAAATTTCACGTTGTGCAGTGGCTGCACAGGTTGAGGCAGCACACAGCAGCAGGGATGTGGCTCACGGACTAGTCCAAATCACTAATGTGATTGACAATATCATGGGAAACAGGTCAGCCACACCTAGCGAGCTTGGACTGGGGGACAGGGAGGACACATCCAGCCTCAGCAGCCTAGCTGTGCCCGCAGTGGACACCAGACGGCACAGTGCCAGGCACAGCACTGCCACAGAGGCAGACAATCGAGGTGTCAGTGAGGCAACTGGGCACTCGAGTGGCGTACGTGGCCACAAGAAGTGACTGTAGTGGCCACAGGGGTAATGAGTACACTATGAAGGAATAGTGCTTTACTGTGAACTGCAATTGTTTTGTTTTTTAATCACTTTTTTGGTATTCGTTGGACTAACATTACCTGACATTAAGGTAATAAATTTACTCACTACAAGTACGTTTGTCAGTGGATTTGTGTTAACATACTTACATCTGAAATGGTTGTGTGTGATGTCAGCACGCCTTTGCCTTCCCTCTGCTGCACTGGTCCTGTCTGCTGGCTGTAGGGGTGGTATGGGATCATCATCCTCATCTGAGTCAGGCTCCTATATTTCCACAGGTATGCCCCTGGTGGTAGCTATATTGTGCAAGATTGCACAAGTAGCCACTATTCTACATGTTGTCTCTGGACTGTACTGTAGTGCCCCTCCACTTTTGTGGAGGCACCGGAAGCGACCTTTCAGCAGCCCAAAGGTGCGCTCCACCACGTTGCGGGTCACCCTGTGTGCTGCATTGAATCTCCGTTCTGCTGGTGTTGCAGGATTGAGGTAGGGCGTCATCATGTAGGTGCGCACTGCGTAGGCACTGTCTCCTGGAAGGGACAGAGGGTATATTGAGTAACTGAGCCATCTGACATCAGCACGCCATCAATGCGCCAGTGTACAGAGTGTCAATACCTAGTAGGTATCCTTCTACAAACTCCCCAGCTAGCAGTCTTGTGTGAATCCCACTTTGGCGAAAGATGTATGAATCATGTGTGCTCCCTGGGTACCTGGCCACGAGATCAGTTATGATGTAGGAGGCATTGCATATCACCTGTATGTTCATGGAATGTTGGTATTTACGGTTGCGGTACACATACTCTGTGGCTGATGGTGGACACATTGCAACATGTGTGCCATCTATGGCACTTAGGACATGGGGGAACTGTGCTATCTGGTAAAAATCAATTTTTGTCTGCTGTATTTCCTGTGGGGTGTGGGGGAATCTGATGTACTTATCCTGCTCAGCATGGCGTTGATAAATGCATTGAAAAATCTAGAGAGGGTACTCTGTGAGACACCTCCAGCTGCTGCTATGACCCCTTGATAGCTCCGTGAGGCGAGTAGGTGGAGGGAGCATAATACCTGCACATGGGTGGGTATGCTATGAGTCCTATGTGTTCTGCGCTGCAGTATGGGTTGTAGCTCAGCTATCAGGTCGAGTATCATGGCAGAGCTCAATCTGTACCTCTCAAATATTTCCTCCTCTGTCTGGTCAAAAAGTGTAATGCGCACTCTTTAAATGCGCTCCTGTCTCCTCCTCCCTCTCCTCAAACCTGCCAAGATCCTCATCCTCCTCGCCATGACGTAGAGTGCAGCCATTGTGGAAAAGAGTCTGAGGCATTCTGGGCCTCTTTATATAGGTTGCACCTGGTTACCACCTGGTTTCACTTAGTGGTATTTTGCATGTGCAAAATGACATTCTGCGAAAAATCGCAATTTGCGATTTTTGGATGCATCAAATTGCAACTTGGATTTTGCGAATCGCATTTTGCGTCTCGCGATTTCCTACTGGAAATACCGAATCACAAAATGCGACTTGCAAAAACAGGTTGCAATGCAAAAAATGTCAATTTTTGCGATTTCTCATTTTTGGTCTGCGAATTCCTTTCATGCATCGCAAACCACGTTTTTGCATTCGCAAACGGCCGAATTTTGCGATTCGCACCATTTGCGAATGCAAAAAAGTTGCATACATCTGGCCCTTAACTCCCTAGCATGGTGGTACATGTTTGGCTTGTTGGCTAGGGTGGGGCTGACTTCCAGGTTCATTCAACTGAGCCGGTTGCTCTATTCGGCTCCAAATGCTTGAGTGAGAATTAACAGGATTGTGACGGACCACTTCCCGATAGCTAGGGGCACTCAACAAGGCTGACCCCTCTCGCCGATGCTATTTGCGGTGGTGACAGAGCCGGTAGCGGCGCACATTAGGCAGCACCAAAGATGACTGGAATTTAGACAACGCCCATTACTGGTCTCTATGTATGCAGATGATGTGGCGCTTTATGTTTGTAACCCACAACTACATCTTGATATGCTGATAGACAAGAGAGTACAATTTAGTCAGATTTCTGGGATCACGATTAACTGGTTGAAGTCGGTACTGTTTCCCCTGTCGGCTGCAACAATACAATGTCACTCTAGATATCCTCTTAGTTGGGCTGAAGGGCGGTGCGATATTTGGGTATATGGTTAAGTAGGGAGGCGGATGAGTTGTGGTAGGTCAACTATGGTAAAGCCATTATGTGGCTAGAAGAAAAGGGGGCAATCTGGCGCTCCCTGCCTCTTTCCCTAACGGGCTGCATAGCATTAGCTAAGATGGTAGTTCTGCCCAAATTCCTTTATTTATTTGGTAACATACCTCTCGTTCTCATGGCTGGCTTCTTAAAAAGACTTAGATCTTCACGCATAGCTCTTGCTTGGGCGGGTAGACAACCAAAAATGTCATGGGAAAGACTGACACCAACATTTTAACAGGGTGGTCTGGCGACCTCGGATCTGGAACTTTACTATAACTGTGCACAGGCCCATTTTGTGCACTTCTGGCTGCACCCTACTAGATACCTACCGCATCTAGCTCCGGAATTTGATTCAATCTGGCCCGATAGGTTGCCTGGGGTGATAGGGGTGGATACTGTGGCATGCACGGCGCAAGCTTGGAGGGTGCTT
Source organism: Pleurodeles waltl (assembly GCF_031143425.1). Taxonomy (NCBI): domain Eukaryota; kingdom Metazoa; phylum Chordata; class Amphibia; order Caudata; family Salamandridae; genus Pleurodeles; species Pleurodeles waltl. The sequence continues at coordinate 222,928,360 of NC_090450.1, read as the reverse complement.
CTGAGCCGTGCAGAGGTTGAGGAGCCCTTTGCACCTTCGATGCTGGTATGGGATATTGTGGACCTGCAGGCAGCGGAGGAAGGTTAGTTTTGTGAACGCTTGAGTTATCTAAATATGACTACATTGGGGGCTTGGTTTCCAGGGGGATTGTTCATCTCATCGGAAGCCACGCTAGGCGATATGCATGGTAATGCGCTATACCTTTTACTCTTCCTCAGAATCAAAGCTGTGTTATGGACACGATACCCCTGTTTCCCTGTGATACCCCCGGTGTGCAGCGCATTGGAGCTTATGTACAGAGTGCCGTCTCCGCGTAGACTAATCACAGGCCTAAATGTTTGTATGCAGAGTGTGGTGTCTCCGGTTGGGTCCAAAGCTATGATCCATTGGGAGAGGGATGTAGGTGAGACCCTTACGGATGAGGTATGGTGACATTGCTGTGTAAAAAAGTGAGAACTCTCCCCTAATTACAGATTGCGCCTCATCTATTTTAACTTCCTGCATCACTTATACTATACGCCAAGTAGACTGAGGAGAATGGGCGTGAGATTGGACGCTAGGTGTGAAAGATGCTTAGCTCCTAAGGCAGACTTCCTGCACCTGGCATGGAGCTGTTGGGCACTGCAGGAATACTGGACAGAGGTGCTGGAGGCGATAGGAGAGATGGTTGGGCTCGTAGTGCCGCACACCCCCAAGATTGCCCTTTTGGGATATGTCAGAGAGATACCCTTCGATTATAGGAAAACGGCGGGCTGCTGTTGCTGCTGGCTAAACGCAGGGTGACAATGTGCTAGGTGAAGAAACAGATACCCCGATGCAGATAATGGCTTAGGGATGCCGCATAGTGCCAGGAACAATTAATGGTCTATTGGGAACTGATGCTGGTAAATTCCCGGCCACGTGATATACGGGCACCCCTGCAATCTTACCTTGTGTCTCAGCTGTGAGGAAGCATAGGAAGGCTGACTCATAACACTAGATATGAGGCAGATGGCGCACCCCCTGCGCTCTGGAGCGATGAGATACTGCCTGCACAGACACCCACCCTCTATCCCTTCGTCCCCTCTGTTTTCCTCTTTTTTTGATAGGTTTTTAATCTTTAGATGTTGATTGCCATAGATGGTGCCACATAAAATTGGGCTTTTACATCCCAATATCTGCAGTGTTGATCAGTTGCACCCCTTTTCTGGGGGTAAACTGTTTGCTGAAAAGTAGGAGGGGTCTCCTTCATTTTTTTGACTAACTGCTGCTTATGAGGCTCATCAACTATGTTATGCCCATTCTGTCTTTCAACTGACTTAATGGTGAATGTATTGTTTGGTTGTATCTATTAAAAAAATGTCATTATTTATTTTTTTTAAATAAAAAAAAACTTCAGAATTTAAAGGTACTGAACTCTGAAAAGGGCGTTCCAACTTTTAAGGACCCCGGTATAGGATCCTTTATTGATTACATTTATGTATCAGCTGGTTTACATGCTTTCCTTTTTAGTTTCTCAGTGGAGTGAAACACCTTTAATGATCATTAATCCCTTCTTAGCTGCGTTTTACTAGGATAACAAGCAGAGGGACGCATACTCTTCTTTTAAAGCTTCAGCCAGCCTGAGAGATCAGGGTTGGAGATAAAAATAGGACATGGTTATCCCTGAGGCCTTTAATGCATAGTTGGCCTCCTCATGTCAATCAGAATTACAGACCTGCCTGGAAGAAGAGGTCTCCCAGGAGAGTATTTTAGGAGCCTATGATATGCTGTGCCTGTATATCAATACTGCCCTCACTAAGTTGGGGTCCTCTGAGTCTTTAGGCTTCTATAAATAGTTCCATAAAAACTGTATGAGGACTTTTAAGGTGCTTCTTGCTACCTTTAAAAACTACCCAGGGATAGAAGTGAAGTAAACAAACTATAGGTCTGCTGATGAGTGGCAAAAAGGGAGAGGACGGTTGAGCTAAAGAAAAAATTGTGGGATGAGCTTGTGACAGCCAGTGCCCTGAGGGATAGCACTAGGTTCTGGAGGGTTGGTAACCATCCTTTCTTTAATGAGGCACAGGACTCAGATCTGATCATTATAGTTCAGCCTTAGGTTTGAGTGACAGTTTCTTTGGTGTTATATGATGGCAAGGGCTTAGATCCCTCTCCCTTGTGGGATGACATCTTGTCCCTTCCAGCAGGTAAGGAACCTGGTCCTAATGGGGTACCAGAGGCCCTGTTTATGTCCTTGGTGGATCAATGGGCCCACATTCATATTTACAAATCAACGCAGCTATTTCTAATTCTATCCCAGAGGCCCGCCATCTCTCTGTGTTAGTGCCAATTTTTTATGAAGAGAGATAGAAAGGATCCTACTTGTTATAGGCATATTTCATTAGTAGATGCTTAGGTAAAAATCAGTGGCCAGATCATATTGGAGAGATTAACCCATTGGGCCGACAAGCATAGCATTCAGTCAGATCTCCAGCATGGGTTTAGACCCAGCAGGTGCACGTTAGAGCAGAACCGCAACTTATATTTGTTAATTAACAAATATACTAAGAGTCCGAAGGGGTTTGGGACATCTGGCCTTCATGAACCTTAGCTCTGCCTTTGACAAGGTGAACAGAGATAAGCTCTAGGCAGAGCTGGGGTCCATTATGGTTGAGCCTGCTCTCATTGCCTTCTTGAAAGATTTCTATCATGGTTGGATGGGCTTGGTTAGATTCCAGAGTAACAGAGAATTCATGAAGCACTCTAACCTAAAGCAAGGAGTCCATCAGGGCTGAATTCTGGCACCCTTTCCTCTTATTTTGTATATTAATAATCTGTAGGGGGTGCTTATTGAACATAGTTTTGACATACCGAGAGCGGGGTGGTGCGATTGCCGCCCGCTCTGTTCTATGAAAATGATACCGTCCTGATAGGATGCACAGCCAGAAGCCTTCAGAGACTTTTTGGACCTTTTTAATAATATATATATATAGGAAGTTTGGATCTGGTAAACAATTAAAAAATATATATATATATTTTGTGATGGTAGGCATATAGTACACCACAACCTCTAGTTTTTTAGTCCAAGGGCAGGCAATAAGTAAGGTGGATACGTTTCCCTACATAAATATTTTATTAGATGCAGAACTTAGTTGGCAGCCTTTGAATATAAAGACCACAGGATGTCTAAAGAAGGCCACTGCAAGCCTAAATGACTTTTCCTTTCGCCTGGGGCAGAAGCCAATACAGACTATGGCCCTCATTACGACCTTGGCAGTCGCTGATAAAGTGGCGGTAATACCGCCAACAGGCTGGCGGTAACTACTGCCAAATTATGACCATGGCAGAAAGATCTCTGAAAGACAGCCCAGGTACAACACTGACTGCCAGGGCGTAAACAACAGGCACCACGGCGGTAGCCGCCTACAGCAAGGTGGAAGTCAAGGTTCTGCCCTCCATATTATGACAAGACAAACTGCCACCTTTTCCGGGGCGGTACCAACGACATCAAAACCTGGTGGAAATGCTGCACTGAAGTGAAAGGAATCACCATTGGAGACACAGGGAAGAACCACACCGCCATGGAACCAGAACTGCAAGTGTAACTGATGATATTCTATGTCCTGTTCCACCACGAACACCAATGGCGGCGAAGATGACGACGGTGAGTACATCTGCCTAGCACACAAGAGAGCTGGGAGGAAAAAGAGAGTGACACACACCACATACACACCCCAGACACACACAGCCAGCTGTCTAAGAAAACAAGTTAATCCTATGAAATCTGCTGAACAACGCAAGGACAACAGGAATTGACTAAAGTGATGGTAATAAGATCAACACTGTATAAACATTAATTTTACCATTGCAACAGATATGTACAAATGTACAAAAAAGGGACACAGTCCAGTCCTCAGTTTGCGTGGGCCACATGGCCATAGGGCAAAGTCCAAGGCCCCACTTGTTACTTGCATCAATATGGAGAGAACACTGCAGGGGCATCAGTTGGCAAATAGGCAGGCACCTCAACTCAGGATGCGGAAACAAGACCACTGGTTCTGGAGGGGGCAACATGCCCTGTGCTTGGTACTGGGGAGTGCAAGGCCAGAGTCTCTGGAGTAGGTGTCTTCACCCCTGGTTCTGGAAAGGGCAACATGCCCTGTGCTTGGTTCTGGGGAGTGCATGGCCACAGTGTCTGGAGTGGGTGTCTTCCCCACTGGTTCTGGAGGGGGCAACATGCCCTGTGCTTTGTCCTGGGGAGTGTAAAGCAGCAGTCTCTCAATTGGGTATCTTCCCCACTGGTTCTGAAGGGGACAGGCCGCACAGCAGCCCATGGAGGCAGGATCACGTTGTGTCTGCCGGCGGTGACGGCTGCACTGTGGTGGTGGTGGTAGTGTGAGGCTCCTGCTCAGCCCCTGCACCCTGCGATGGCTGCACAGCCTGGGTTGGTGGTGGGGGCTCTATGACAGCTGCTGGTGCAGGCTCCTTTCCTCTTTGGATGGCAGGTGCAGGCTCCTTCCCCTTCTTGCTGGCAGGTGCAGGATCCTTCCCCTTCTTGCTTGCTGGTTCAGGCTCCTTTCCCTTTCGGATGGCCGGTGCAGGCTCCTTCCCTTTTCGGCTGGCTGGTGCAGACTCTTTCCCCTTCAGTATTTGTGGCCTGGAATCCTTTAAACCACGAGTATGTGCGGATGGAACTAAGCCCATGGACTGTGTGGCTGAGGTGCTTGGCTGGGTTCTTGATACCCTGGCAATACGTGCAGGAGGGCAGTGGTGGAAAGGAAAAGCTTTTTAGGGACATCGGGCCAGAAAAGGGAGAAGCAAGGGGAGTGAAGATGAGGGAGTGGTTGTTGTAGGTGTCTATCTGCTGGATTTGGGTGCAGGTGCATGGGCTGTATGCTGTTGTGAGGTGGATGGCTGTTGGGTGTCTGAGTGCTTGCATTTGTGTACTTTAGAAGGGGGGACAGACAGTGGGAGAGGACACAGGGGTCGTGTGCATGGATGTTGTGGAGGGGTCTGCCAGTGAGGTGTGTGTTCTGCTTGGTGTGGTGATGATGCAGGTAGTGGATTATGATGTAGTGCATGCAGGTGTGAGTGTGGATGTTACTGGGTGGGAGGTGGAGGAAGAGGGGAGACAGTGGAAATAGTGGATTTTGTAGTGTCTGCAACTGGATGGTCTTTGTGTGAGTGCCTGTGGGATGAAGTGTGGTTCTTGTGCTTGCCGTAACACTCTTGTGTGTTGTCCTGTGTGCATGCCCGTCTGGCTGTGTGCTTGGGATGGGTTGGGGTTTAGGAGAATGGGACTGGGAGGTGGAAGTTGGAGGGGGGGGACAGTTGAAACAGGGACAATGGCTGACATCAGAGAGGAGGCCAGAGCCTGCATCGATCACTGTTGGGCCGCTAATCCACTGTGAATGCCCTCCAGGAATGCATTAGATTGTTGCATCTGGGCAGCCAGACCCTGGATGGCATTCACAATAGTTGACTGCCATACAAAGATGGATGTCAGGAGGTCAATAACCTCCTCACTGAGGGCAGCAGGGCTCACTGGGGCAAGGCCTGAGGGGCCTGGGGTGAAGGAGATGTCACCCTCCTGGGTGAACAGGCACGGGCAACTCGATGAGGGGCTGCTGGGAGGGCGGTGCTGGTACGGGGGTGGAGGCTGTGCCTGTAGCTGGGGTGGTCACAGAAGTGTCTGCCACCACCATGGAGCTTCCATCGGAGGAGGTATCTGAGTCTGTATTGTCCTATCCTGTCTCTGCTGTGGTTCTCCCCCTCGCCCTCCGTCCCACTGGTGCCCTCAGCGTCGGTGGACTCTGCCACCAGGATCCTGTAGGATGCAGCTCCCTCTGTCGCCGGTGCCTCTGCTCCTCCACCAGATGATGCTAATGCATATAAGGACAGGATGACAAAACAAGAAAGGGGTAAGAGAAACAAAGGATATACTGGGTCAATGACTGCACCAACACCACCGTTGGCGTACACAGCACCCTCACACACAGGGAACAGGCCTATGCACTATGTATTGCTCCACCACTGATATTGCTGGCCACCAAGGAATGAGGAGGGGCACACACCACCAACTGCAGCACACCTGGGACCCACGCAGACCTGGCCAGTTATGGAAGCTAACAAGCTAGGTACACATTAATATCCCTTCAGACCCCTAGCCTCCAGAGGACCTACGGTGCTATGTCTGGCCTGGCCTGGGGCACACAAGGACACACAACCACCACCCGGATACCACCACACAAGGTGTAAGTTGTAATGATAGTCACTGTACTCACTCCCTTGTGGCTGCTGTAATGCCCTCAATCGCCCATCCAGCTCTGGACAGGCCATCGTTAGTATGCGGGCCATCAGGGGGTTCGGGGTTCGACGGGCACTCCTTCCTCATTGGGAGGTCATCCCCAGCTGGGCTTCCGCCGTCTGCCGTGCCCAGCGCCTCAGGTCCTCCCACCATTTGCGACACTGGGTGCTCCGCCTGCCATAGACCCCCAGGGTCCGCACCTCTTTGGCGATGGCACGCCATATACCCTTCTTTTGATGGGCGCTGACCTGCAGAGGCAATAAAGACAGGTAATAACCATTATACAAACAGTCCAGCCAGTTACACATATGACCCACCATACCCATTTATAGCACTATTGGAACAGACATAGCCCAGCACTCAATGTGTACCCATCCAGGAGGACATCCCTCCCTCCTTACATGAAGCCATCACACACACCTCCATACATGCATGCCACATGCATTGTGCCCACAGTCTACTCACCTGTTGGTCTGGAGGCCCATGCAGCAGTCCGTGTTGGGGTAGGGCCCCATCCACCAGTCTCTCCAAATCCAGTCACACAGGCCATGGAAGGTTCCAGACATAGGTCACAGCAGCACATGCAGTGTAGGTCCTCTCCTATGGAAGGTCAGGTAAAAAGTGAGGAATCAGATAGAAAATGGCAGTCACTTCCGCGGCGGTGCATACAGTCACTGCTGGCGTAGATCACCACTGGCCACTGTACCCCATAGGGCCCAATGTTAACCAATGAAGAATTGCACAGCGGTTCCCGACTGACTCCTGCCACGGCGCACAACGTCCGCGGAATTACCTCACTTCCACCTGTCCCTCCACACAAGACAGGAGGACGCCATTTCATAGGGGGGCAGGCCTATGGAATAATGCTGCGTCACATGAGAAATAGGTACATACTGGAGAAATCACCCTGACAGATTACATGTTTACAGCATGCAAACTACTGTTGTGGCTCCATTGTTCAGTTTGTGACAGGCTCCTTACTCTTTTGTCCCATAGATTCCTACCGCTGCAGATGAATAGGAGATGGAGACATACCCCTGTGTACAGACCCCTGGTGGACTTTGCTACACTGGAGGACTGGCACATTATCCTCACCTATAGACTTAACAGGGCCACAATCACAGAGCTGTGTGCCTCATTGGAAACTGACCTGATATCTGCCATCCGTTAGCACATCGAAATCCCCCCCTCTTGTGCAAGTGCTATCTGTACTCCATTTCCTGGCAACTGGTTCTTTCCAAGTGACAGTGGGCTTGACAGCAGGAATGTCACAGCCAATGTTCTCAATAGTGCTGACAAGAGTTGTGTCTGCCCTGATAAAACACATGTGGAGCTACATTTTTTTCCCCCAGGTTGAGGAATTGGCCTCAGCGAAGGCCGAGTTTTATGCAATCGGACACAACCCCAAAATAATTGGGCCGATTGAAGGAACACATATTGCATTTGTCCCCTCCCCCGAAAGAATGAACAGGTGTTCAGGAATCATAAGAGTTTCCACTCCATGAATGTGCAGATGGTGTGCTTGGTGGACCAGTACATCTCCCACGTCAGTGCAAAGTATCCTGGGTCGGTGCATGATGCCTTTGTCCTAAGGAATAGCAGCATCCCAAATGTGATAGCCCAACTACAGAGGCACAGGGTGTGGCTAAAAGGTGAGCCCTGGCTCCCACCCAGTATATGTTGGTGTATGGGTATGGTGTTGGCCATATAGGATGGTGTGTGGCTAAATGTTGTCCCTCAATATTTGCAGGTGACTCTGGTTACCCAAACCTATCATGGCTGCGGTCCCCTGTGAGGAATGCCAGGACAAGGGCAGAAGAATGTCATAATGAGGCACATGGGCAAACCTGAAGGAAAATTGAGAGAACCTTTGGCCTCCTGAAGGCCAGGTTCCGGTGCCTTCATCTAACAAGTGGATCCCTGTGCTTCTCACCAAAGAAGGTCTGCCAGATAGTAGTGGCATGCTGCATTTTGCACAACCTGGCCCTCAGACGCCATGGGCCATATTTATACTTTTTGACGCAAAACTGCGGTAACGCAGTTTTGCGTCAAAAAAATTAGCGCCGGCTAACGCCATTCTGAAGCACCATGCGGGCGCCGTATTTATTCAATGACGTTAGCCGCGTTAGCCGCCAGCGCTGCCTGGTGTGCGTGAAAAAAAATGACGTACACCAGGCAGCGCCGGCGTAGGGGAATATGGAGCTTGGGCGCCAAAAAATGGGGCAAGTCAGGCTGAGGCAAATTTTTCGCCTCAACCCGATTTGCGCCATTTATTTCAACTCCAAACCCCCATTGAAATGACTCCTGTCTTAGCAAAGACAGGAGTCATGCCCCCTTGCCCAATGGCCATGCCCAGGGGACTTCGGTCCCCTGGGCATGGTCATTGGGCATAGTGGCATGTAGGGGGGCACAAATCAGACCCCCCTATGCCACAAAAAAAAATATAAAAAAATACTTACCTGAACTTACCTTAAGTTCCCTGGGATGGGTCCCTCCATCCTGGGGTGTCCTCCTGGGGTGGGCAAGGGTGGCAGGGGGTGTCCCTGGGGGCATGGGAGGGCACCTCTGGGCTCCTTCCGAGCCCACAGGTCCCTTAACGCCTGCCTTGTCCAGGCGCTAAAAAACGGTGCAAAAGCGGCTGGACGTCATTTTTTTTGACCCGCCCACTCCCGGGCGTGAATTTTGCCCGGGAGTGTAAATACGGCGCACATGCCTCGGAGTCACTTTTTTAGACGGGAACGCCTACCTTGCATATCATTAACGCAAAGTAGGTGTCCACGCTAAAAAATTACGCAAACTCCATGGACTTTGGCGCTAGACGCGTCTAACGCCAAAGTATAAATATGGAGTTAGTTTTGCGTCGGAATTGCGTAAAAAAAACGACGCAATTCCGGCACAAACAGAGTATAAATATGCCCCCATGTACCTTTTCTGCAGGAGGAGGAGACTGGAGATGCCCCTGAGGCAGCAGTAGACCCTGTGGACAGTGAGGGTGAGGAGGCAGAGGATGAGGATGAGGATAACAGAACATCCGTGATCCGTCAATACATTCGATGACACACAGGTAAAACAGTGTAACTTTTCATTTCAATTACTTTGATTGTAATTTGTGTGGCAATGGCTTGCTGGTATTTCCCACTTCTATGCTCACTTACTGTTCTCTCTGGCTATTTTGCAGATGTTGGTGATTTGACAAATACTCCTGGTGTGATCACTACAGCCAGCTACAGGTCATTAATCTATGCTCACTCTATGTACAGTTCATTTGCAATGGTTGTACCTGTTTCAATAAATACATATTTGATATACATGACATACTCCAAGTAGATTTTTTTCAAAGGGTGTTTATTGAAGTGCTAACATATAGGGGGAAAGTGCAATGGGATTGGGTGATGATGGAGGAAAGTCCAGGGTATTGTTCCAGTCTGTTCGCTGCACAGGTGCATTGTCCAAGGGAACATAGGAAGAGGAGCAAATGCAGTTCAAGGTGGACAGGTTGACTGAGTGGGACACAAGGGGGACAATCAGGAGAGTCTCATTTCCTGGCAGGGGTCTTGGAATGTGTCTCTGGCGTCTGTCTGGATCGCAGGGAACGTTTGCCGGGTGGTTCACCCTCTGCAGGGGGAGAGGTGTGGTGGCCTGTGAGTCCTGTGGCAACGCTGCCTGGCCACTAGCGGAAGTGGAAGGCTTTTCAGATGACTGGCTAGTGACAGGGTCTCATTGGTGTGAAACTGCCTCCCTCATAAGGATGGCCATGTCTGCCAGCACCCCTGATATGGGGATCAGGGTGTTGTTGATGGCCTGCAAGTCCTTCCTCATCCCCTGGTACTGTCCCTCCTGTTCTCCTGCACGTTGTCCAGGATCTGGCCCATCGTGTCCTGGGAATGTTGATAGGCTCCCAGGATCTCCGAGAGTGCCTCCTGGAGAGTCGGTTTCCTGGGCCTGTCCTCCCCCTGGTGCACAGCAGTCCTCCCAGTCCCTGGTGGCCTGTGCCTCTGTCCCCTGACCAGGGCACCCACTGCCACTGACCCCTGGTCCCTGATTGTCTTGGGGGCGAGGTGTGGCCTGGGGTCCCTGTGGAGGTGGCCACACTGCTGATTGACGTGTCCTGGGGACAGAGGTGTGGGTAAGCTTGGTGGGTGCTGTTGTGGTGTTTCCTGATGGGGGAGGCTCTGTGGTGGTGTGTGACTGGGCTTGGGTGACCGGCTGTCCAGTGGTCCCTAATGGGCCAGGTAGATCATCCAGATCCTGAAGAACAGAGTTACTGTCATCATTGAGGGCATCTTCTGTTGGGGGACCGGATAGTGCTGGCACCTTCTCTCCGGTGACATTGGCTGGGGTACCTGTGGGGATGTACATGATGTATTATGGTTCATGTGTATGACATATTGTACATCTATTGCTACCCCTCTATGGTTGGTGTTGCCCTGCCAGCTTTTACTTGTGTATGTTGGCGTATGGTGGGATTGTTAGTTCTCTATGCTGGGCATGCTTTTGTGAAGGGTGTCCACGCAGGGCTGTGAGGGGTGTCCCTGCATTGGTACAGCATGCAATGCTTGGCATCAGGATTAGTGAGATGTGATGGTGAAGTGTGTGGGATGTTTTGGAGTGATGGGACCGAGGGTGAGGGTATGTGATGGCATGCAGGTATGGGGGTGATAGTAGTTGAAAGTTGACTTACCAGAGCCCAGTCCTCGTCCACCTCCGGCCAAGCCCTCAGGATGCAGTATTGCCAAGACTTGCTCCTCCCGTGCTGTGAGTTGTGGGGGAGGAGGTGGGGGGTCACCTCCAGTCCTCTGGATAGCGAGTTGGTGTCTTGCTGCAGTGCAACGTACCTTCCCCCATAGGTCGTTCCACCTCTTCCTGATGTCGTCCCTTGTTCCACGGCGTTGACCCTGTCCACGATTCTCCGCCATAGCTCCATCTTCCTAGTTATAGATATTTGCTGCACCTGTGCTCCAAACAGCTGTGGCTCTACCCTGACAATTTCCTCCACCATGACCCTTAACTCCTCCTCTGTGAAACGGGGGTGTCTTTCTAGTGCCATGGGTGTTATGTGAGGTGTGTTGGTGAGGGTGTGTTAAGTGATGTGGTGGGGTGTGTGATGTGTAGTGCATGAGTGATGAATGGGTGTGAGTATTGTGTGGCTCTAGTAGGGCTAGGTGGTCTTGGTGTCGGTCTCGTGCCAATGATTTGTGAACGTAAAGGGTTGTGGGTAATGTGGGTGGGTGTTTTATAGTGGTGTGGGTGTGTGGGTGTGGTGTGTGTATGGGTGTCAGGTGTGTGTTGTTTGAATTGTCCAATGTGGAGTTGTTTTGTCTGTGGGTGCTCCACGGTGGTATGCACCGCCAATGGTTTACCGCTGTTGAATGTCCACCGTGGAGATTTGTGGGTCATAATGTGGTGGGTGTTGTTCTGTTGGCGGAACTGTGTGGGTTTTGATACTGCCAGTTTATCACTGACCTTTGGATTAGCGGATTTGTGTCTGTGGCTGAATTCTGTCGGATTGGTGTGTGTGTGTCATAATATGGTAAACGGATATCTGCCGCTCCCACGGTAAGTTGGTGGCCATCAGCGTGGCGGTAAGCAGGATTTACCGCCAATGTCATAATGAGTGCCTATACGTTAGGTGTCAACAAAGCAAAGTGCTTCCCCATGGCCACATTTTGCTGTGAGATTTGGGGCTATGAAAACATTGCTCCAATCCAGGTGGGTGAAAACAAGTTTATGAGGGGGCTTTTAAGTGTGGGGCAAGTGACTCCCTTAGAGATCATCCATGATGAATTGGGCATTGGTTATAATACTGATTACTGATTTCATTCACCTTCGTCTCTTATTTTAGTGTTCAGTCTGGGTTAAGAAGGAGCTAAATTTAAACAGACAAATTATATGAAACTCCCTAACTCTGGACAATATATCTTATATACCCTGGCTAGATTACATAAAGTTACATTTTAGAGCTCTAGGGTGGTCAGAGTTATTTACTAATCCCATTGGTATTATTAAAGCTGACTTTGTTTGGCTGAAGCAGGCCTTTTCTTTTTTAGTGGCAGCCCAGAGGGAGGCTTCTGCCTTAGACAAAACCGCTTGTTAGAGGTGCCTGTTAATCATCAGCATTTACTGACATATTTTAGACTGGGCATATTCCCCCAGCTGTTATTTGCAAAAGATGTTTGGTTCAAAAAGATTGATTAACTGGCATGTGTTTGTGACAAGGTTTCAAGTTTAGATACCCTGAACATTGTTCTTATACACCCCAGATGTAATACTCTTCGTCCTAAATTTCCACGGATCCGAAACATGCCAGACCCGATTTTTTTATATGTAGTTTTTATCTACTTCTAAAATTTGTTATATGTGGCATGGTTCTGGCTGGGGGTTTTAGCTCTAGGTACTAGTTTACTTTTAATGTGTATCCTTGTAGACACTGCTTTCCCCATCCCCTCCGGTATTGAGAATTTCCCTATAGAGTTGCTTTATTTAGTAATATGTCCACAGATTATTTGCACATGGTGTTTGTTGTTTTTCATTTTGTCTGCTGATTAAATCTTTCTAGTATTTACATTGTACTGTTCTCTTGACCTTTTGCACACTGAGCTGCTTTTTATGGATGTGCATGTTGAAATGATTTAACTTGTATACTTGTATGACTTTATGGGTTGGACATTAATGAAAGTAACTTGAACAGATCACTAGACAGGCTCCTTTATATTGATATTGTTATGATACCATTTTTATTGCCATTTCTTCTATGTTTCTAATGCCTCCACACCTGGAATATGCTGAGAGCTCGGGCACCTCTATTGTGATAGCCGGAAGCTTTCTGCAGGCTTTTCCTGCAGTACATACAGGTATAATAAGTTAGCTGCAGCGCACGTTTGTCTCCAACGCAGAAAACAGAGACAGCAAGGCAACCACAGGCATGTGGGGGCCAGGCGAGATACTATTGCTCCATATGCCAGCTGAGGAAAAACAATGTCTGCAGGTTATTGCACTGGTGATGCTTCTCCACTCCCAACAATGTTCCATCTTAAAGAGACACCACATGGTTTGGCATTTTTTCTGAAGCTCTTTTGGATGGAACAGGTTTGGATTTGACTGCAACCGTGGATTCACGCCTCCTGCTTTGAAGCTCTGGTTAATTTTGCCATCCCCATCATTATCTATCTGTTAATGAGGGGGAGATCACATTAAGGCCCTCAGACTTTTTCCAATAGTAACAATAACAAGATGATGAATTCAATGCTTGAATTAATTTCAGCCGACTGTCCAGAGGTCCCTGATGGGCTAGGTTGGTCATCGTGATCCAGGCGTGCCGAGCTGCTGTCATCACTGTGGGCCTCTTCTGTGGGGGGACTGGATGTTGGTGGCACCTCCTCTCCGGTGACGTTGAGTGGGGATCCTTTTTGGATGTAAATGCAGTGTTATTGTATCTGTGTGTGCTATCTTGTGGAGGGAGTGTTTCCCTGTATGGTTGTGATAGCCCTGTCAGCTTTGCCTTGTGTGCATGGTGATTTTGTGGGCTAGGTGATTCTCTTTAATGGGCATGCTTTAGTGATGGGTGTCCATGCAGGTCTGTGATGGGTGTCCATGCATTAGTGTTGCATGCAGGGCTTGGTATTGGGATGGGTGGGTTGTGATAGTGGGGTATATGTGAGGAGGTGGTGGAGTGATGAGGATGAGGGTAGGGGTTGGAGTTTGTGATGGCATGCAGGTAGGGTGGGGGAAATAGTGGTAAAGATTTGACTTACCAGAGTCCAGCCCTCCTGCTACTCCTGCGAGGCCCTCAGGATGCATGATCGCCAAGACTTGCTCCTCCCATGTTAGTTGTGGGGGAGGAGGTGGCGGTCCACCGCCAGTCCTCTGTACGGCTACCTGGTGTTTTGCAACCACAGAACGCACCTTCCCCCATAGGTCATACCACCTCTTCCTGATGTCATCCCTTGTTCTGGGGTGCTGTCCCACGGCGTTGACCCTGTCCACGATCCTCCACCATAGCTCCATCTTCTTTGCAATGGATGTCTGCTGCACCTGTGATCCGAATAGCTGTGGCTCTACCCGCATGATTTCCCCCACCATGACCCTTAGCTCCTTGTCTGAGAACCTGGGGTGTCTTTTGGGTGCCATGGATATGGTGTGAGTGGTATGTGTGAGGATGTGTGGGGTGATGTGTTGTGGTGTGTGCTGTGAGGTGCGTGGATGGTGTATGCCTGATGGTGTTCTGTGGCTCAGATTGAGTGGGTGCTCCTGGTTTGTCTCTCTCTCTCTGTTGGCAATCAGGAAAGCAAAGTCTCTACATGCAGTTCGGAAAGGTACTAACTAAAGCTTCAAGACAGTTAAAAAGAATATAGCGGAATTGCCTCTCTGGACAGTTTGAAAGAATAGAGCTAATGGCGTATCTCCTCTCGGTGCAGTCTGGCTATGTTAGTTTTCCTAAAACTAATTCTCATATTACTATTGGTCAAAGAATTGTATGTTTATGTTTAGTCCGAATAAGATTTTACTAGTACACGGTTCACATGTTGATGATTGGCTCCTCTTCTCCTGTACCCATCATTGGGCTTGTCAGGTAAAGAAGTTGTATCAGCTTATACTCCAGTCAGTGCATCCATTGTCTTCTCCTGGGAAGGCCGTCTTTACACACACTAAGTTACACAATGTATCCCTAGCTAAAACAGCACATTCTAGCAAGCAGTTCTCATGGGAAAGAATTTTAGCTACTAGCATTTGGTCAATGCAGTGGAAAATCATAATTCAATTCTCTAACCAGCCATTTTATAATTTGCTTAAAAAATGCAGCTTGAGATGAGGCCGTGCAACTAAGCCCAAGACGTCGCTAAATTAAGGCCTACAAGTAATAAAGAAAATACGTAATACATAACCTGTAAAATGACATACTACTACATTACATGCTCAACATTTTACATTAATAAGCTGTTAATAAGTACACTTAGTGAATATTGGTGGCCACTCAAGTAGGCGCAATTTCAAATGCGTGTATTATTATTTCTCCACATTAACTTATTTCTATGCAGATTCAACATTCGGAATACATGAATATTCATTAATATAAATTCAGCGTTAACAATCTGGACCCAGCCATAGGCAAATTATCCTTGACCCTGCTCCTCTTGGGAACAGTCCTGCCCGAACTGCCAAGCCATGTCCTCCCTGAAACAGAATGGAAGCAACCTAGGACCGTTTTTGCCTTGATAAAGTACTCATCACCTAAGTGTAGCTTGATTCCGGTGGCACAGTGATCATGGGACCCACCTCTGGACATACTTGTTGCACTTAAAGCGCTAACTGCAATTACAACAAGGTGATGGATGGAATGCTTGAATGAATCTCCTTCACAGGCAATCGCTCAGGCCGCATCCCAATCCATCATTTATTGCCCACCATCCAACCTCAATTTGGGCCAGTCATATGCAAATAGCCTTGGCCTTGCTCCTCATGGGAAAAGTCCAGCCCGAACTGCAAAGCTAGGTCCTCCCTGAACCAGAAAAAAGCAACCCAGGACTAATTTCACATTGATAAAGGCTCATTAGCCAGATACAGCTTGATTCCAGTGGCACAATCAGCATGGGACCACATCTGAACATGCCAGTTGCACTTAAGGCATCAACTACGACAACAACAACGTGAGGGATGGAATGTGTGAATTAATCTCAGCCACTGTCAATCTCTCGAGCCGCATCCCCATCCATCATTTTTCATTCACCATCTCACCTAAGTCTGGACCCAGCCTTGTTGGTTTTTTCCCAATAATTGGCAAAGTGTCTCGGAATTAGACTGAGCTTCTACCAAAGAGGCTGCACATGCATTAAGTGACTGTCGACAGACCCTCCTGTTCATTTTAGAAACAAAAGAAAACCAAGCAACGAACAACATTGCCCAAAACTGCAGTGGTGCCACTCTATTCAGATCATCTACTCTGTGCTTCTGAATGATCCAAGATACTAAACAGCGTGAGCCCTCGCTGTTTCTTCAGTTAGTAACCCTGCTCTGAGTTTGTTTAATGTGACCTCCCCATGTATCCATATGGATGTAAGTTGGGACGAAAACAGCAGATCTGGAGAGGAAAACAATGTGTGGAAGGGGCAGGCAGCAATGAAGTACCCGATCCATGTTGAGAAGACACTGTGCCACTATAACAAAAATACACTAGTTATTGAGCAGCATCTGATTGCTCGTTTGGAGCACAAGTACTCCTGTTTCTGCAGCTTATGGCTCCAAAGATAGCCTTTTGGGACTCCATATGGTGGTGCTCCCTTAATGGTGCTTCTCACATAGTTCTTTCTTTGCCCAAACCTGTTTTATCCTCTTTTTTGTCATGCACCAAGATGAGTACAAGCAAAATGCCTGTTTCATTGTCAGAGGAAGATGATCAAACTAAAGTATTTTGGGAACTTTTTTAGGAGTCCCAGGATTGCAGGGCTCAGTTTGTACCAATAAGAGCCCTTTTGCCTCTGATGTCCTAAAATTACCTTATTATTGAGCCTACAATTTAACACCAAGTTTACTCCTTTAGAACCTGACTCTTAGGTAGCTAGGTAGGAAGGTCGTTGGCTGGTTCAGGAAGGTAGTGTGGAATAGAGAATAATAACTCATTTAGAGAGGAAACACCAATTAATAATTCATTGTCCAACCAGTGTCTTTATTTGGAAAGAAAAAAGTAATTTAATTACTAAATACGGCTAAATGTTAGACATAGGTGTGAATATGCTGGTGTATTATATGGCATAGTATGCCACCTTACCATGTTATTTACTTCCATAACTGTCTTGGATCCCATAAAGCTCGTCTGTAAAAACTTTAGCTCACACCTGGGTACCTGTGGCTTCAAGCAGCAAGGCTTGAACAAAGGCACTAGTGTAAATCATTTAGAAGCATCGTACAACAAAATAATAAAGTCACACAACATGAACAATATCTGCACCAATTTATAAAAATAGATTGTATTTTTATGAATTTTTAGACATCAAGATGAGCAAAATCCACTAAAGGGTTCAAGTCATATAGATTTTTAAGTAAAATGTAAATCTTAGCGTTTTAGGCCAAAGCACATTCAAGCATTGGTTACTGTAAATATTAGAAACTTTTGAAAAGTTTGAAAGAGTTGTGTTAGGATACTATATCCCAAGTGGAGTGACCAGATCTGACAGAGAGGTCATGGGGGACACTAACGAGTATTTGGAAAGTTACTTGGGCACTAAAGCAGTCTTAGGCGAGTTCCACAATTTACAATAAGACCAGTATAGACTTTTCATGGAATGTTCCTCATGCTGGGAATGCAGGTTGCTGAAAGATGCTCTGGGGTACTGTGTGGTCGATGGGGGTGTCATTGCAGTTATTCCTCGTTCCATTGGTAAGGTGTGAGACTTTGGCCACAGGAGTTGATGTCCCTCGATGTCCTCTTTGAGCCAGTAGAAGGCCAGCAGTGGTATGGATTTCAGTACACAGAGGGTCCAGCAGTTTCATTTGGTGCAGGGTGGTGTCCCTCTTTGGCAATCAATCTAGACTCAGACGATACTTCGGGGTTGAGCAGACTTGGGTGCAACTTTTGGCCTTCAAGGATCTGACTTTTGAATTGCTCAGCAGCAGTCCTTAGCGATTCGAAGAAGGTGGCAACTGACTTGCTGGAGTGTGCTTCTTCAGTTTTGATCGATATGATGGTGTTTCCAGAAATGGGGGGCAAGGAGGGAAGCAGACTCCTGACTCCTGGAGTCACTTCTTTCGTCTGGGCTCAGGCCTGTCTTTTCCACATGCCAGGAGCCACAGGGATAGTCCTTTCTTGGTTAGCCTAAGGTGTGGCAGGTGGAATCCAACGGTCAGTGCATCCTACCTTGCTACATTCCTGGGGTAAGAAGGGCAGTTCTCCTATCCTTTCTCTAGTTCCTTTGTGATCTGAGGTGCACAGGGGGTGCTCTGAGGGGGTGATGCAGTCACTAGCCACTGGGCTACCAGGATCCCTCCTGCATTGTGACGACTTCCGGCTGTGTGGCATCTAGTAATCTGAGGCAGCAGTATTCTGCCTACTTCCAAAGGGTCTGAATCCATCCTTGATGTTGGGAGCTTAGTAGCCGACCTTGCTGGTGTAGCTATCTGTAAGCTACACACACACTGGAAAAACAGTTTTGTCACTGGCCTACCCCCTCTGTTCCTGCTGCCAGCCTGTCTACCTGCACAAAGGGGCAGCCCTTCAGGAGTGTGATTGCCATTTGCCCACCAGAACTGACTTCGCCTTTGGAGCTCACATTTTGGGCCAACACCCTGAGTAGTTTCCAGCAAGGGGGATGTAACACTTCTTCCTGTGGAAGGCTTCTATTGCTTCTGAGCCTGTGAGTCATTCACATGACCCCCAAGAGGGCAGAAGGCTGTCTCGTAGCCAACAACTGGGCAAGGCCACTGGGCAACCTGGGCAACAGAGTGGCAGCTTTCTAAAAGTTGCCTTTTGTTAAAAGTGACATTAAATTTGGCTTGGTCATCTAGTCCGGTCAATGCCATGATTAAATTGATACCTTGAAGTACTCACTTTAATAGTCCCATTCAGAAGTTAGCCAGATGGTGATGTCAGCCATTAACTTTTATTAGCCAATGGGCTACTAACATTTCTATAGCAAAAACAACAAATCTGGAAGCTTTGGTGTTTAGGCATTTCAGAAGCATATGCCCTTCTTAATAAGATATATACCTCTCTGCCTTAGGGCTCCATAGTTCTTCCTTAGTGGAGATTTATATAAATTGCTGAGGGAAGGTTTAAATAGCATTGGTTTGAAAGGCAACGCCGAACTAGTAGTTTAAAACTGCTCTTCCAGGCTGCAGATGCAGATGCAGGCTGGGAGCCATTTTGTACTTCATGATACACAGTGTAGCACAGCCAGTGCGGCAGCCCTGGGGGGACACTCTGTCTTACATACCATGCCTGGGTACCCTTAGTGTCTTATACTGGGGACTTATAGGTAAGTCAGCTTATGTCATTTGGGGGTAACCAATTCAACATACATTTTGTAAAAGTTGAGAACACTGGCACTGAGGTCTGGTTAGCACGTCAGAATCAAAAATCAGCAGCATCAATCTAAAACTTTGAAGAGGGGGGGATTATGCAAAAAGGGGCATTTCCTTACATGGCCCTCCTTCCTCCTGGAAAGACCAACTGCATCGTCATGGTCAATCCCAGGTCTCTGTCCCACTGTAAAGTCTATGCTCTGTAGGGAATGAACCCCTTCAACATTTTGGGGTTCTCTTCTCTTATCTGCATCAACCACCTTAGAGGACTATGGCCGGTTGTAACTCTGAAGTGAGTCCCAAACAGGTAGGGTCTTTGAATCCTTGGGAACCAACCCAGAGCAAAGGCTTCCTTCACAAAGGCACTCCAATATTACTCTGTGGGACTTGACCACATTAATCTTCAGCAGTTTCTATTAAACTTGACCACTTTAATCTCCAGCAGTTTTTATAGACACTAAAGGAAGCGTTACTTAGCTGAAAACTCACTCCTAACTACGCAGGTTCTATTGAGGTGCTTCTGATGAGTTTCTGTGTTGGGACACTGCCTGCCCACAGCTGCAAAGCCTCTATTGAGACTCCTCTTGAAGAGTCTCCATAGTGGAATACGTCTCTCCTTCAGGTGTGAAGACTCAATAACTTAAAAATGTATTTTCTTTTGACCCAAAAGCTCAGTCGTAAAGTTTGTCATACACAAATTTTTCCAAGCCAACAAAACGAGTTTACAGACCCAAAGTTATCTACGTAGTCACTACGCTATCGATCTAGTCATGATGGGCCTCCAGAAATACAGGTGTACTTCGAAGTTCAGTGAAGTGTATAGTCTCAGAGGAGCACCTTCAGAACCTTGAGCATCTTAGAATTCCTTCTGTATCATGCCTCTCTCCGATTGTGGCATTAATACTTTTTCTCTTGGTGAAAATGTCTTCTGTAAATGATTGCACATGTAGGTTGATCTTTAACTATTTGAATTCTAACAATACCCCCTCGCAAGGGTGGTCCTTCCGGTTGGGATTTTGTTGTAAACGTTTGATGAAAGGCCTTAACAAGTCTAGGTGATGCACATTAGTGTGCAATTCCCAGTACCTTTTCTCAGAGCCATAACCTTTCCAGTCTATCAGATGATATATTTGATTGGTTTTTGACCCTTTTTTAATCCAAATTTTTTTTCACTTTGAATTCCACTCCACTTTCTAGTTGCAGACACTTGGGTGGAAGTATCATTCTTAAGTTGGAGGTGCTTTCTTCAACAATGAAACACAGGATGCACGTTAATCCTCTTGGGTAGGTTTAAACAAAATGTTACTGGATTTACAGTTTCTCCATTGGATATGGTCCAATGAATCAAGGTTGACATTTTCGATTTCCTTTAAGTCTAAGGTTCTTTGAATTATGAACTTGCAAATGTGGCCCTTTTTTTTTTCCTATGCATAGGTTTTATAACACTCTTTGGCTTGTGTCAGATTTTTGATTGCTAATTGGTGTACTAATGTTAAGTGCTGCACTATATCCTTCACTGCAGGAAAGGAGATGTCTCTAAAATCCACTAAAGAGTTAGGGTGTCTACCATAGTTCAAATAGAAAGCGGAATAACCTGTGGAAACATTTTTCACATAATTTTCTGAGCCTCTAGTGAGTTTTTCTGGGTTTCTGTATCAATTCGAGACAAGGCATCAGCTTTCCCATTCTTGTTTCTGGGCCTATATATGATAACAAAATCATAGTTAGCAAAATATAAAGACCATTGAAGTTGTTGTGGAGTCAAGGTTTATGCTGTTTTTTAAAATTTCAGATTTTCATGGTCCGTGAACACTGTGATTGCGTGTTTGGCTCTAATCAAATAGTTTCTCCTTCCCTTAAATGCATCTTTAATGGCATGCAACTCCTTCTCAGTGATCGTGTAATTAACTTCTGCAGGGGTTAGCTTCTGGGATTGATAGGCTACTAGATGTAGTTTAGCAACATCACTTGTTCTTTTTGCATTTGTTGCCCTAAGTGGGAAGGGTATGCCCAGACGTGGGTCCCGTGCTTCCCATGCCACTGTATTCAAGCTAGCCTGGCTGATGAGGGGTGAAACCCCGAAACTGGTCCTAGGATGCTTGTTTCCAGTCCAGGAAAGACCTGGCCTGGCAGTTCGGGCTGGACTGTTCCCATTGGGAACAGGGTCAAGACTGATTTGCATATGGCTGGGTCCAAACTGGAATGGCATGGGCATAAAAAAAACATGGATTTAGGCCCAGATCTCTGTACTGGGGGTGAATGTTTGACATTGTTCAGCATTCCGTCCATCACTTGTTCTTTTTGCATTTGTCGCCCTAAGTGGGAAGGGTATGCCCAGACGTGGGTCCCGTGCTTCCCATGCCACTGGATTCAAGCTAGCCTGGCTGATGAGGGGTGAAACCCCGAAACCGGTCCCAGGATGCTTGTTTCCAGTCCAGGGAAGACCTGGCCTGGCAGTTCGGGCTGGACTGTTCCCATGGGGAACAGGGTCAAGACTGGTTTGCATGTGGCTGGGTCCAAACTGGAATGGCATGGGCAGCAAAAAAACGATGGATTTGGGCCCAGATCTCTGTACCGGGGGTGAATGTTTGACATTGTTCAGCATTCCGTCCATCACTTGTTCTTTTTACTAGATGTAGTTGTCTGCTTGTCTTATGTCTCTTGGACAGCATTCCTAATATGACCAAACCTGATGCATTTGTTTCTAGGTAGAAAGGTTCAGAGGGATCAGCATGAAATAGGATTGGTTCTGTGGTGAAATCTTTCTTCAGGAACTCAAAGGCCCTTTCTGCATCTTCATCCCATTTCAATGGAACCCCTTTATTAAGCAAACGAGTGAGTGGAACAATTTTGTGTGAGAACTCTAGGATAAATCTTCGATAAAAATGTGAGAAGCTGATAAACGTTTGGAATTCTTTTGTGCATGTTGGGGATCACCATTCCGTAACTGCTTTTACTTTTTATTTGTCCATCATGATTCCTGCAGGAGAAAGTACGAACCCCCCAAAAACTCCACAGATCTAATATTGAAAGCATGCCTTTCCAATTTTACATACAGCTTATTCTCCTGCAGTTTTTGTGGGACCTTCTGTACTTGTTCTCAATTTTCTTCTTCAGTGGATGAGTAGATCAGAATATTGTTGATGTAAACTATGGCACACTGATCAATGAATTCACTCAGGGCGTTATTGATAAAATGCTGAAATGCAACTGAAGCATTACAAAGCCCATAAGGCATATCTTGGTATTCAAAAAGGCCATATTTAGTCCTGGAGCCAGTTTTCCATTCATCGCCCTCTCTGATCCTTATTAAGTGGTATGCTCCCCTTAAGTTATGTTTGGTATAAATGTGTTCCTTTCACCTGATCTAGCAAAATTTATACGAGAGACAAGGGGTAAAGTTTTTTTTTATTGTTGCTCAGTTGATAGCTCGATAATCTATGCAAGATCTTAATTCTCCTTCTTTCTTTGAAACAAAGAATAATGGCAAAGATATGGGAGACTGAGAGGGTCTAAGAAATCTGTTGGCAGGGTAATTTTGGGTGTACTCTTTTTGATGCTGATTTTCTTCCGCAGTTAAAGCGTAAACTCTTCTACATGGCAAGTTTGAACCTAACTCCAGATCTGGTTTACAATCATATGGCTGATGGGGTGGGAGCTTTTCTGCTTCAACTTCATCAAATACATCCTCGAAATCGTCATACTCTTGGGGTATGACTCAAACTGAAACCCCTCCATCACACAGTAAAATTGTCAGATTTTGTTCTTGGTGTGGATCACATTTTCCAAAACAGTTTTCCTTGCCAAAATTAGAATCCATGGCTATTTATCTGGTACTCCAATCTATTGTTGGATTGCGCTCAGTTAGCCATCATAACCCCAGTATGATCTGAAATGGGAAGCATCAATCAAGTTGAACTGAATGAGCTCCTTATGTCCTTTCTGAGTAATTAACTGTACTTGCTCAGTGTGACTCACAATCAGCCCATCTGAAAGATTAGTTCAATTTATTGTTTGCAATGTGTCACTCTTGTGTTTCTATATTGCTGTTAACCTAATCTTTGCTGTATATTTCAGGTTACAAAAGTGTCCTGTGGCTCCAGAGTTGAACATTACTGAGATCTGTGGTATAGAGATTTGCCGAAACTTAAGCATCAGTGATAAAACCAGATGGGGGAAAACAATTGTAAGGTATTTATTACTTGGTGTCCTTCTGGAGTTGTGTCCTTATTTGTACTCATCAGTCCAACTCCTCCTACTGATGGTGCTGCACACTTTCCTTCTCCCTTAGTGACATCCTTGTTTTTTTCAAACAGATTTTAACAAAATGCCGCATGCTCCACAATATAGACATAAATTGTTCTGGTGTCTATTTTCTTACTCTTCCTTTGTCAAAGGACCTCAAATAGTTCCAATCTGTATTGGCTCTATCTGTAACATTTGGACTTTCTATTTTAACCCTGTCAAATCTTGGCATGCTATGTCGGAATTCTTTTCTTCGTTCTCCTCTTCTTTTGTTTTGGAAAAAGTCAATTTCTAATACTAAATCCACTGGTGCGGTAATCTCTATGGGCCTGTAGGAAATCTGTGCTAATGTATCTTTTAGTTTGCCTTTAATCCTCACTAGAAGACGGCTCCTCTTTTGCTCTCCGGCCAATCTGTTTCCACTACCTGCTTGGTAAACTGAGCCAGATAACTGACTAAGGGCCCGATTCAGAACTAAATCAGCCCCTAATTCTCTATTTCCTTGCTTCAATTCTAAAAGCTCATTATCTGTGGTTGTTGAAACCTTTTATCTATCAGAAATTCAGAGAAATTCCTTTCTCAGTTCATCGAAGTTGCATATAATAGTACCATCCCTTGCAACCAATGGCATGGACCATGGTGCTGCATCTCCACTGAGGTAGGATAAAATGAATGCACACAAGATTGTGCATCAGGGAAAATCAAAAGATGACACATAAAATCTAAGGAGCAGTGTGTCAAGAAAATCTGAGCTTTCTGAGGTTCTCCACTAAAACATTCTGGTGGGACTAATAGTATTAGAGGGAATAACAAGATAATTACTTTGGTGATTATCCTTAGTGTCAAACTAGAAACATTAGAATCTTGAGCTTGGAAAAAAAGAAAAACTAGTTCAGTTCTCGAAGTATTGTTCTGGCGTCCATCTTGGAATTCCTTCAGTACCATGCCTCTCTCCAATTGTGGCATTTATTATTTTCCGCTTGGTGAAACTGCCTTCTTTAAATGATGGCACATGTAGGTTGACCTTTAATTTTTTTATTCCTGCCAGGAGCTCGGTAGCCCACCCTACAGGAAAACTGGTCTCCCCTCTGTGATCCCACTGCAAGCCTGTTTACCTGAACAAAGGGGCAGCCCTTTATGAGTGTGATCACCATTTGCCCGTGAAACGCAGTTTCACCTTTGATGCTTGCGTTTTGTGCCACCCCCCAGAGTGTCTTACTGCAAGGGGGAAGTAGCACTTCTCCCTGTAGAAAGCTACAATTGTTCATGAGCCTTGGAGTCATTCACACTACTACGCAGGAGGGCAGGTGTCTGTCTGGTGGCCAGCAACTGTGCAAGGCCACTGGACACACTTTGAGGACAAGCTGGCAACACAGTAAAAGGAACCTTTCAGTAAAAGTGACGTTAAATACAACATGGGCATCAAGTCAGGCTTAAAGCCACGATTATTGTGGTACCTTGAAGTGCCCACATTAGTAGTCCCATTCAGAGTTAGCTGGACTGGGGGTACAGGTGTCAGTTGGTAACTCTGACTTAGTCAATGGGGCTATTAACTTTTTCACAGCAAAAGCAATAATTTAGAAGCTTTGCTGTTGCTGTAGATTAGAAGCAAATGTCCTACGTATTAATATCCTCCTCATTGCATTATAGATCTATAGGGTTTATTTAGGGGAGACATATATATTGATAAGTGAAGTGGGTTTTTTGCTATTGGTTTAAATGGCAAAGCCCAGCTAGCAATTTAAATGCTATTTTGCGATTTGTCACACACAGGGTGGGAGAACCAGTGCTGAAATCCTCTGTGGACACTGTCTTACATGCCCTGGGTACCCTTTGAACCATATACTAGGGATCTATAAGTAAGTCAGTTTATGCCATTTGGAGTTGCCAGTTCAACATACATTTTGTAAAGAGTTGGAACATGGGCACTGAGGTCTGGGTAGTGTGCCTCGGTGCACTCTCAGAGGGATCATGAAAAAATAGGCATTTCCTTACAATATGCATACACAGACCAACATGATTCTCACTCATACATGAGTCACTCTTTGGGAGAGTAAGCCACTACTGTCTTTAGGCTACTCCATACTCCTATAGGTAAGGATAACTTGACCAATCTATGTGGGGTATGAAAAAGTATCCAAAAGCTGCTTAGAGGGGCACACCGCTTCCACTTGTCTATGGATTTAGTTCAATCAATCAATCAGGACTTATAAAGCGCTGCTAATCACCCTATAGCGCATCCAGGCACTTACAGGTCCCGGAGGCTTATTTAAGCAGCCAGGTCTTGAGGGCCATAATGCACCTGGCTGTGGCGTTCTGTCTGCTCTAAAGTCTCTCCAGAAGGTACGCAGTGTTTCCTATGTAGAGGGCGTTGCCATAGTCCAATCTGCTGGTGATGAGGGCCTGTGTCATGGTGAATCTCGTGTCTAGAGGTAGCCACTTGAATATCTTACGTAGCATGCGCAAAGTGAGGAAGCAGATGGTCGAGACAGTCTTGATCTGTGATTTCATGATGAGCTTTTTGTTAATGATGTTTCTGAGGTTTCTGGCGTAGTCGGAGGGAGAGGGTGTGTGTCCAAGGTCTGATAGCCAACAGAAGTCATTCCATGTGTTGCTGCTGTTGCCAAAGATTAGTACTTCCATCTTGTCTGTGTTCAGCTGCTGCAGGCAATTCTTCTTCATCCAAACAACGACGCTTGTCATGCATCTGTGGAAGCTGGTTCTGGTGGTGGAGGGGTCGTTGGTGAGTGAGAGGATGAGTTGGGTGTCGTCTGCATAGGAAATTATGTTGAGGCCATTGGATCTGACAATGTTGAACACCGGGGTCATCTATGCGTTGAAGAGGTTCGGGCTGAGGGATGAGCCCTGGGGGTCACCGCAGGTGATGTTCTTTGGTTTGGGGATGAAAGGTGGGATGTAGATCTTCTGGGTTCTTCTGGTGAGGAAGGAGGTGATCCACCTGAGTGTGTCCCCTTGGATGCCGATATGGTGGAGTCTTCTGATCAGCATGTGGTGGGATCTAGTGTTGAAGGCTGCTGAGAGGTCAAGGGGGTCAAAGATGTTGTTTGTCCTCGGTCGAGGAGGGTTTGGATGTCATCCGTAGCTGTGATCAGGGCAATTTCGGTGATGTGATTGCTGCAGATGCTGGATTGGGAGGCATTGAGTAATTGGTTCTGCTCCAGGTATGTCATTGTTGCTTGTTGATGATCTTTTCTGGTACCTTTGCTGGAAATGGGGGAAGGGAGATTGGCTGGTAGCTTTTGGATTTGCTTGGGTCGGAGGAGGGTTTTTTGAGTTGTGGTCTGACTTTGGCATGTTTCCAGGCATCGGGAAATGTGGTGGAATTGATAGAGGTGTTAAACAGGGTAGTGAGTTCCTGGCTGATCCTTCGGTTTCCAAAGTTGAAGATGCAGTGCGGGCATGGGTCTGTGGAAGCTCCAGAGTGGAAGGATTTCATGCTGGGGGAGATGTCCTTGGTGGAGAGGATGTTCAAGGCCAGTATGTGGTTTGTGTAAATTACAGTGGTGGTGTATCTGTTGAGGAAGTATGTAGGTGTGGTTTGGAATTCCAAGTTTCTGTATATGGTTGCGAAGAAGTGGGCAAGGTTGTCACACAGCTCCTTTGAGGGTGTGATGCTGTTTTTGCTGGCAGTCTTTTTGGAGAATTGCTTAATGATGTTGAATAGTTCATTGGTGTTGATGGTGCTGGTTTCTATGTGTTTAGCTGGCTTCTTTGTTGCCCTCAGCAGGTGGTGGTACAGGTTGAGGGAGGTCTTGAAGGCTGCTCTATTGGAGATGTCCTTGCTGGTGCACCATCTCCTCTCCAGCTGTTTGCTGTCTTGTTTCACTGTTCTGAGTTCCTGGGTATACCAGCTGAACATTTTGGAATATTTTCTTTGGATGCTGCTCTTGATGGGGACAATGCTGTCAGCGTAATTAGTGATCCAGGCATTGAAGTGTTTTATTCCCTGTTCAAGATTGGTGGTGGTAGTGGGGTTGGAGGTGTTGAGGACGTTTGCCCAGCTGGTCTCTAAGATTTTGCTCACCTTCAGTGGGGTTGCTGGCCATATTGGGGGATGGAGGTGCAGGGGCTGGAGATGCTGAAGTGGACAATGGAGTGATCGGTCCATCTGAGTTCTATAACATGGCTGTATTTGACGTGGCTGCTGAAGGGGAAAATGGGGTCCAGTGTGTGTACTGCGTGTGTGTAGGGTCGTGGATGATCAGGGTCGATCTGAGGCTGCTCATACTGTCAAGGAGGTGTCCAGCTTTGTTGTTGGGGTGGTAGATGTGGTAATTTAGGACCTTGGTCCTTGGATCCTAAGGCCAGGGGCACAGTGAAGTCTACAATGGAATTGTAGAAGCTGCAGCGCAGGCCAAGGGGTTGATATGCAAGGGTTCCTCTGATGGTTGTTTTGTCATCCATGTGGAGAGTGAAGTTGAGATGTTCCATGAGGGTGGTGCTGTTGTCGGTGGTGGTGGTGCACCGTATGGTCTCTTTGAGGATGATGGCTGTTCCTCCTCCCCACTTGTAGGTGCGGTCCTGATGATTGATTTTATATCCACCTGGGAATGATGTGGCAATGTCTGGGGCAGATGTGGGGTTCAGCCAGCCAGGTATCGGTGAGGAAGACGATGTTGAGTGCAAGGGTGACCATGAGGTCCCATTTTCGATGGAATGCTTTCATAGTGAGCATGTGTTGAGAAGGGTGCATGCTAGTGGTGCTTTTTCTCTGGTGGTGTCTGTGGTGTGTTCGGGTGGGGCTGGTCACTGGGCTGGTGCGTGTGCTGAGGCAGGTGAAATGGCAGTGGGTGTGGGTAAAGGGTCCTAAAGTAGAGAGTGGGTCAGTGCGGGGGCAGTGTTTGTTGCGGAATCCAGGGTTGCGGGTATAGAGCTTGGCGATGGTGTATCTTTAGGGGAAGGGAGGGCCACGTGTTTTGGTGAAGGGCGTGTTCCAGGCGCGGAAGGGCTCAGACAGGCCTGCCTTTGGTACACCTTTGGCACACCAGCGGCACACCCACTGCATGCGTTCGCTGTGCAGTTGCGCTGCAGCCGCACTGCGCCCTGCATTAAAGACGTCCTGGGTTGGGTGGGGCTTCTGTTTGCGGGAGGAACGGTGAGTGGGAAAATCTAGTTTGGAATACCCCTGAAGGAAAACCCAGGCAACTGCGGCGTCACTGGATCAGTCTGGAAAAGCAGAAACTGAAAGCCACAGGCAAGTGGCAGGCTGGGTGTCCAGGTGCCTTCTGATGTGGTACACTGCAGCCTGCATTAAGTAGGTCCTGGGGTGGGCGGGGCTTCTGTTGGCGGGAAGAACGGTGAGTGAGAAAACCCAGTAGGGGAAACCCCAGTGGGAAAACACAGGCAGCTGTGGTGTCACCGGATCAATCTGGAAAAGCAGATGCCTACTGATAAGTTAATACCTGTACAACTGTTTCTTAGTCATAATGCAGTTGTTCTAGCATCAGTTGCTGGATGCAATCCGCACATTATGTCAGTCTTGCACTGTAATTTTAGAAAGCTAAGCATGGTTTCACTTCCTGTTGTATCAGCTGGAATAACCCAAGTCCGGTTTCACCCTGATTGGGATTGACAGGGGAGTGTAGCTTGGTTCCAAAGACACAGTGATCATGGGACCATGTCTGGGAATACCAAAACAAGAACAATGGGTTTGAATGCTCTCAAGAAATTGCCAGTGTTTATACAAATATCAAGCATTCTTCCCATCACCTTTTGTGCTTTTAATGTGTCGTCATAAGTGGCATGAGTATCTCTAGATGTTTCACTTCCTGTTGTATCAGCTGGAGCAACCCATGTCTGGTTTCACCATGACTGGGGCTCGACAGGCGAGTGCAGCTTGGTTCCAAAGGCACAGTGATCATGGGACCATGTCTGGAAATACCAAAACAAGGACGTTGAGTTTGAATGCTCTCAAGAGATTGCCAGTGTTTAGACAAATTGCAAGAATTCTTCCATCACCATTTGTGTGCTTAATGTTTCGCCCTAAGTGGCATGGGTATCTCCAGATGTTGATCCCCATATCCACTGTGCCACTGGAACTAAGATACACCTGATTGATGCACCCCAATCAGGGTGGAACCAGTCTTGAGTGACTTGCGTTCCTGTTCAGGGAAGGCCATGCCCAACAGTTCATGTTTTTATTATTGCAACAGGATTGAAAGTGATTTGCATATGGTATGGTCCAAACTGCGATTACATGGTGGGCAAAAGAAGAAAGTGTTTGAAGGGTTTGAAGTCTGCCCTGAGCCATTAACAGTGGTTAAATACATTGTTAGCATTATCTCATCACCTTTTGTGTATTTGATGTGCCACTCTACGTGGCTAGTGTATGCCCAGCCCTGAGTTCAGTGCTCTCCGTACCACTGAAACCAAGCTTTACCCCACTGACAAGCTACAGTCAAGGCAATACTGTTTTTGGGTTACATGTGTTCTGGTTCCTGGAAGACCTGGCCTTGCAGTTTGGGCAGGGCTGCTCCTATTGGAGCCGGGACAAGACTGATTTGCATGTGGCTTGGTCCAAATTGAGGAGGCATAGTGAGTAGAAAAATGATGAGTTGGAATGCTACGACAAGCAATTGCCAGTGGTTAGACACATTGCAAGCATTCCTCCCATCAACTTTTGTGTTTTTATGTAGAAAGCAGATCTCCATAAGTCATTACAGCTTTTTTTGAAACACATAAAAATGCTTTACTAACTTAGCACACTGTGCAACGCACTCCTGTATCCTGCTTTGTTCCAACTCCATGTCTGTTTATGTGTCAAGGAAATAGAATACAGACCTAGAGTTGGAAAAAGACCAAAAGGAATGGCAGCACTGTGCAGGTAACGTAATCAAAACATTTTTAAAACCTTTCTTTTAAAATGCTTTACTTATCTTACCAGCGCATAGTTCCATTCTGATGACATACAAACCTGCATAATGAGGGTCCATTCTTCCCCCTCATAATATATGCGTAGGATACTGTGCTTGTGGCATGTAACACAAAATTTAGTGAGACTGGGCCACTCAGGACAATGATGATGGTGTCCTACAGAGTACAGGTGAAGTGCCTGCATATATTTATCAATCCCTTTCTGGTTGCTTTTATCATCCCCACAGATGTGCATTCTGCATGCTCTCTGCCTCTAGGTACTGTAACCAAGTGCTAGGAGAAGATAGGTCCCCTTCCTTTAATGACAGTATCTCTTCACGTGATCTTACAACTCTTTTTTTGTCATACTGGGTAGATGCTAGCCCCTCTCCATGCTGTCCAAAAAACCTAGGAGGAAAGTCTGATAAGATACACTCTCTGCCATTTAGGACAGTCTTTACTTTTTAAAAGGAAGCGCGGACCTTGGTTTGACTTACCTTCTTACACTCCCAATATATGGTAACTGATGTCCCATCTATCAAGCCTTTAGTTGTACTTATCTGAACATGGATGTACACTCTGTGAAGAATGTCTATGAGGATTCTGCTAGTCACTTTATCCCGTGATATTCAGGACCAGAATCTGTACTCTGATAAAAGCCATGCTGCTGTACCCTGCAGGGGTGCAAGTTAGTCACTGAGATTTGGGGTGAGTGAATCTCAAATTTCATAACAAAAAATTCAGAGGGACATGAAGTGGAGGGGTGAGATGGCCAAGGTGCAAGGTGGGCTGCTTCCATGAGGAACAGGGTCATTACTTGTAGGAAGTTGGCTCTGTATATACTATCTCAAAGTGAGAGATAGCGTGCACAGAGTCCAAGGGTTCCCCTTAGAGGTTGATAGTGGCAAAATTGGATTATTCTAATGCTCCATTTTGTGGTAGTGTGGTCGAGCAGTAGGCTTATCAGAGGGTAGTGTTAAGCATTTGTTGTACAAGCACAGGCAGTAAATGAGGATCACACACTCAAAGACTTAACTCCAGGCCAATAGTTTTTATATAGAAAAATATATTTTCTTAATTTATTTTAGAACCACGAGTTTCAAGATTTTATGTAAATACATAGAATGCAAGGTACTCCACACAGGAAAGTTAGGAACTTTGTATTAGAGCAGTAACATACACAGTTTTGGTTAAAATGGCAATAAGCTATTTTAGAAGTGTACACTGCAAAAATCAACAGTTCCTGTGGGAGGTAAGTAAGGGTTAGTTTTTCAGGTAAGTGAGGCACTTACAAGTTCAAGTTCTTGGGCATAGGCAGCCCACCATTGGGGGTTCAAGGCAACCCCAAAGTCACCGCACCAGCAACACAAGGCCGGTCAGGTGCAGAGGACAAAGGAGGGCCCAAAACACATAGGCACCCATGGAGAACAGGGGTGCTCCGGTTCCAGTCTGTCAACAGGTAAGTACCTGCGTCTTCAGAGTGCAGACCAGCAGGGTTTTCTAGAGCACTGGGGGGGGGACACAAGTAGGCACACAAAACACACTCTCAGCAGCACAGGGGCGGCCGGGTGCAGTGTGCAAAGCAGGCGTCGGGTTTTGTATAGGAATCAATGGAGGGACCCGGGGGTCACTCTAGCGGTGCAGGCAGGGCACAGGAGGGCTTCTCGGGCCAGCCACCGACTGGGCTAGGCAGAGGGTCACCTGATGGTCACTCCTGCACTGAAGTCCGGTTCCTTCTGGTCCTGGGGGCTGCGGGTGCAGTGCTTGGTCCAGGAGTCGGATTCCTTGTTACAGACAGTCACGGTCAGGGGAAGCCTCTGGATTCTCTCTGCATGTGTCGCTGTGGGAGTCCAGGGGGTCGTCTCGGGTTGCTCACGAGGTCGCAGTTGGTGTTGGTGTTGGTTCTCTGGAGCCCGAGCCGGGGGCGTAGGGTGCAGAGGGTGAAGTCTCATGCTTCCGGCAAGAAGAGCGAGTTCTTTAAAAGTTGCTTCTTTGTTGCAAAATTTAGCTGTGGGTGAACAGTGCCGCTGTTCTCTGGAGTTTCTTGGTCCTTCGGGTTTCAGGGCAGTCCTCTGAAGCTTCAGAGGTCGCTGGTCCCTGTTGGATGCGTCGCTGTGCAGTTTTCTTTGAGTCTGGAGACAGGCCGGTAGGGCTGGGGCCAAAGCAGTTGTCGTCTCCGTCGTCTCTGCAGGGCTTTCAGGTCAGCAGTCCTTCTTGTTGTTGTAGGTTGTAGGAATCTGATTTCCTGGGTTCTGGGGTGCCCCTAAATACTGAATTTAAGGGTGTGTTTAGGTCAGGAGGGCAGTAGCCAATAGCTACTGTCCTGGAGGGTGGCTACACCCTCTTTGTGCCTCCTCCCTGAGGGAAAGGGGGCACATCCCTAATCCTATTGGGGGAATCCTCCAAAACCAAGATGGAGGATTTCTAAAGGCAGGAGTCACCTCAGTTCAGGAAACCTTAGGGGCTGTCCTGACTGGTGGGTGACTCCTCCTTGTTTTTCTCATTATCCTCTCCTGCCTTGCCACCAAAAGTGGGGGCAGTGGCCAGAGGGGAGGGCATTACCACTAGCTGGAATGCCCTGGGGTGCTGTAACAAAAGGCATGAGCCTTTGAGGCTCACCACCAGGTGTTACAGTTCCTGCAGGGGGAGGTGAGAAGCCCCTCCACCCAGTGCAGGCTTTGTTTCTGTCCTCAGAGAGTACAAAGGCTCTCACCCCAGGGGGGAAGAAACTCGTCTCAGTGGCAGGCTGGCACAGACCAGTCAGTCCTGCACTGAAGGATTGGGTAAAATACAGGGGGCATCTTCTAAGATGCCCTCTGTGTGCATTTTGTAATAAATCCAACACTGGAATCAGTGTGGGTTTATTATTCTGAGAAGTTTGATACCAAACTTCCCAGTATTCAGTGTAGCCATTATGGAGCTGCGGAGTTTGTTTTGACAAACTCTCAGACCATATAATTAATATGGCCACACTGTACTTACAATGTCTAAGAATAGACTTAGACACTGTAGGGGCATATTGCTCATGCAGCTATGCCCTCACCTGTGGTATAGTGCACCCTGCCTGAGGGCTGTAAGGCCTGCTAGAGGGGTGACTTACCTATGCCACAGGCAGTATTTTGTGTGCATGGCACCCTGAGGGGGATGCCATGTCGACTTTGCCTTTTTCTCCCCACCAACACACACAATCTACAATGGCAGTGTGCATGTGTTAGGTGAGGGGTCCCTTAGGGTGGCACAACACATGCTGCAGCCCTTTGGGACCTCCCCTGGTCACAGGACACTTGGTACCACTGGTACCTTTTACAAGGGACTTATCTGTGTGCCCGGGGTGCACCAATTGTGGAAACAATGGCACATTTTTAGTGAAAGAACACTGGTGCTGGGGCCTGGGTAGCAGGGTCCCAGCACACTTCTCAGTCAAGTCAGCATCAATATCAGGCAAAAAGTGGGGGGTAACTGCAACAGGGAACCATTTTCCTACATTACTGATTTGCATTATCTAGGCCTCTGTCTGTAATGACACAATTGGTGGAAATGTATTGGATTGTTACCTGAGCAGTTGCCACTGGTTAGAATATTTGTAAGCATTTATTCCATCACAATGTGGGGCATATATAAGAAATGTGGGGCTGCACACAGTGCAGCAACACTTTTGTTGCACCACTTAGCACCCCAACACCACCAGGTGTGTGCGGTATTTGAAATACAGCCCACCATTGGCGGTAGTTAGGGGACTAGCGTCAGAATTATGATGCTATTCCAGCTCTTTGCAGGATTAGCATCAAACATTTTTATGCTAATCCTGCAAAGCACCCAGAGGCGCACTGTAATCTATGAAGCCTCCTTTTAAAGCCTGCACTGAGCAGGTGTTAAAAGTGTTTAAAAACAGATGCAAAGAAAACTCTTAGATTTTTTTTTGGGCCCACCTAACAGGGGAACGTCCCTTTGCATACATTATGCCTGGCACAGGCATCATGTAGCGCAAAGGTTTACAAAGTGGCGCAATGCATGCATTGCGCCACTTTGTAAACATGGCGCCGTGTTTTTGGCCTTCTAACTCCACAGTGTAAATAAATGATGCTAATGTGGAATTGAAATGGCGCAAGAGGCTCCTAAATATGCCCCATTTTGTGTCTGATTGCCAGAAGTATGCCTAGAAACTTAATAGTGAAGCTTTCCAAGCCTACTACTGTCAATGTTTGTGAATTCCCAAACTAGTAAATTTTCACCCATTCATAGAGTATTTTTATGG
Source organism: Pleurodeles waltl (assembly GCF_031143425.1). Classification (NCBI taxonomy): domain Eukaryota; kingdom Metazoa; phylum Chordata; class Amphibia; order Caudata; family Salamandridae; genus Pleurodeles; species Pleurodeles waltl. The sequence continues at coordinate 222,893,708 of NC_090450.1, read as the reverse complement.
GTGCAGAATTACTTTTTTGGGTACACCGGTCACTATAAATATTGAAGTTCCCAATCCACAAAATGAACAAGTTAAACCTTCTTAGTGAAATGAGAAAAATGTAAAAAACTGACACAGACCTAGCAGCCCCAACTCAGGGCCCCAGACCCAACAACCAAACTTAAAAAAATGCATTTGAGGGGATTAGCACCCAAAACACCCCTGATGAAGCTGCTCCTCACTTGGGCCTGGCAGTTCTCCCTGGGAACTCATAACTAGGGTCACGCATGACACAGCGAACTGGAGTCGCTGCCCTTGGTTCACTTATGTAAAATATATTTTCACTGCATGCACTCTTCTTTATCTTTGCTACAAGAAGACTGTTTTTTTATTTTAATTGTTGAATTTTCAGTGAAAAACATTAACAGAAATAAAGAAACAAATGCAAAAAGGAGAGACAAAATGCATCATCATTCATCAGATCATCACCTTATAAACGTTAGTTAGTAGCTCAGCCCTACCAGCCAATGAAAGAGGGAGCCACCCTTCATGTACGCATGCAGTTATTCCATATATGACAGCTTTATAATTGGCAGGTGGCTGTGGTATACCACTGTATGTTGAGCTTCAGCTAATGACAGGGTCATTGTTAGTGCAACTTTCATGGGCTTATGTAAATCATTGCTAAAACTGAACAGTGCATTCATTTCTTGGCCAAAAAAACACTCTTGTAGCAATGTCCGTACTCCTGAAGGTAGTCTATTTATGAAAGTATATTACTGCATAACTCATCAGTCGCTATGTCTGGTGTCTGCTGGAGTAAATAAGTAGTTGGTGGGTCCCAGGTGTCTCTTGGCCAAGGAAGAAGCAGTTCAGCACTTATAGATAGTTGATATTTACAATAAATGAGATCAGTTAGCCATTCTTTAAATTTGTGTGTCCTCCCTCTGCCGCATTGGTAAGCAATCCCACATTAGGCTAAAAGTAAGGCTAATGCAAGAAATCTTCTGTGATTGGCGTTCACTTCTTCAGTGTAACCCAACAAAGCTGTTAAGGCAGTTAACCTCATAGGTTAACCCACCATTAGAGTCAGGCCTGCAGATATGTCTTCCCAGTAAGACTGTATGAGGCTGCAAGACCATGCCAGGTGCAGGAAATCTGCACCCGCCATACTACAACTATTACAATTGTCAGTCGGGTTTAGGCAAAAAGAGTGGAACTTGACTGGAGTGTAGGGCCAGATGTAGCAAAGGGTTTTACCCATTGTGTCTATGGGACAATTCGTTGGTACATATGGCCCGTAGTGTGTACAATAGCGAAATTTATAATGTACAATGTACAATGTGAAATATGGTACTCAAGGTAATCCTACACGTTTGGAGGCAACAGTAGCGCCATTCTGCGTCTGTGATGGTAAGTTCCATATCTGCTTCCCAGTGATTCTTACATGTGTCTCAGCTGATGGAGCTTCTAGCTGTGCTGCTTGGTAAAGATGCATAATTAGATGGCTAGATGTCTCCATCTGAAGGAAAGTGTGTAGCGTCCCTAGAATGGGGGTTTACTCAGGAAGTCATGCCTAACTGCCTAACTGCTTGTACATTGTGATGCAGTCGAATGTAGAAGAGTTCATCTAACAGCGTAGGAGTATTCCCTACAAATAAGAAATATTAGGTCTAAAATTGTCCCTCGCTATAAAGATCTCCCCATCTTGTCATGGCTCTCACCTGGAGAAAGCATCTACAGAGGTTTTTGTGTGTGACTGGGAGTAAGGGGTGATATAATAGCAGGACTAGTGGGGAGTGGAGTAATGGTTTGTTAAATTTTAGGGGTACCATGTGCCTGATGGGTATGCCACAGTGGAGTCCACCACTGTAGTGAAATCCATCAGAGAACCTAGATATGAGGATGAGGGGACAGGAGCCATGTATCCTTGTTCAATGGCTAAGTGGGGCATGAATGGTGTGGGATGGTACCAATTGATTGCATGATGAGCTTGTGCGCATAGATAATGAAGTTCTAAATCCAGAGCTCTGAATCCTCCTTTGGTGAATGGCTTAGTAAGTGTATCCAATTTTATGCAGGCTTGTTTACCTGCTCATGCTAACCTTATTTTTTGAGCTTTGAGGAGCTGAAAAAAACCTGTCTCGTATGGGTCTAGGAATGTTTAAGAACAGGTAGAGAAATTTAGGCAGGATTATAATTTTCATGAGTGCGATGCGACCGGCCAACAATAAAGGTAATGATATCCAGCCTTTGATGCATTCTGTAATAGTATTTAATGCGAACCCATACTTTGCTCTAATCACTCCTTCATTACTCCTCGATATCACCACTCCTACGTAGTGGAGTTCGATGTGGCACCATTTCAATGGGAAATTAGGAATGAACAATGGTGTGTTTGTGTGAGAGGAAATATATTGGATTTTTCCCAATTGATTCGTATTCGCCAACACAGAGGAATTCGAGGATCACCCATTGAGGCTTATCTGTGGGTCTCACAGATAAAGAGTAATCTCATTCAGGTAAAGAGGTACTAGAATATGTCTGGGTGGGTCTGATCATGCATTCCTGGTGACATTATCGTAGCTTGTCCACTAAGGGTTCAACCACCAGGGTGAATAATAGCGGCGACAGTGGACATCCCTGTCGCATGCCTCTAGTAATATGTATCAGAGTTGAGATTGAGCCATTGAATTTGACCCTCACCAATGGGTATGTGTATAGTCGGGTGATCCATTTCACAAAGGGTGGATTGAATCCCATCCGGCGGAGGATGGTCAAAAGAAAATCCCATTCAAATGAGTCGATCACCTTTATTGCATGTAAAAACACAGCGGCCGCAGCTAGATCTGGGTTAATATACAATAATGCAAATAAGCTGCGTAGGTTGTCGGAAGTAGATCTACCCAGGATGAATCTCGATTGATCTGGCCTGATTAAGAAGGACATGAGAGGGACTAGATGGTTGGCCTGTACTTTTTCTAGTATTTTAACATTGCAATTGACAAGGGATAGTGGGTGGTAGAATCGCACTTATCAGCTGGTTTCCCAGGCTTGGGTAGAGTGATGATCACAGATTCCCTCGTGGTAGGGGGAAGCAGGCCACTAGAGCTTGCCTCCTGGAATACTGATTTTAAAAGCTGTGTTAGAGTATTTACATAAGTTTTATAAAACAATCTGTAGGCAGTCCATCCGGTCCTGGGGCATTGACGGACTTTAACTGCATAATGGCCTCTCTAATCTCGTCCTTAGTAATCCCTTCCACAGGTTGCAGTGCTACCCTGGACACCCTTGTTCTCATGAGGGGAAACCCGCTTGGCTCTCTGATTGACCTCCACAGGTTACCCCTATACTGTTTGAGGCTCACAGTACCAATCGACTTTGAATCAGCTCAGAAGTTTGATATTGTCTGATAGACGCCATTTGCATCTCACTATATTCGTTAAAATACCTACTGTAATTTCCACATTGTACTTTTATCCTGACGTTTAGACTTGTTTGTACTTCATTACCTGGGTGGGTGGGAGGGTCACCTGTCCCTAGCGGGATTAGGCTGCTAGGGTGAGGGGCGGTGTAGGGGCTTGTTGAAATTGTTCTTTACTGCACATCATGGCACATCAAGAGCTTGTATACTTTTGTTTCAACTTATATTTTGGTCATACCCACAGATTGGGATGCACCCGCCACAGCCCCAGGGCTCCATCAATGACACGCAGAGCCACTATTCATTATCCTGGGTAAGACTATCCTCTCATGTGCTACTCATTGTAAACCGTTATTTTTCCAAAACAGATGATCCCGCATTTCTTGATAGATTATGGGATGCATGGTGGAACTGAGCCCAGCTCACATTCTCGGGGGGGGGGGGGTGATTTCAATGTGGCTTTGAATGCCACTCTTGATCGTTCCCACAGCCTCCAATGATAACACTGTCTGGCGCACTACACATATGTGGTCTCATGGAGGACAGTGATTTACCAGAAGCATGGAGGATATGTCATCTAGGTACCAGAGAAGGCACATTTTATTCTGGTGTGCCCAATAGCCTGCTTCTGCCTTCATTACTGGATAGTTTAAAGATGGATAGGTCCTTGGATACACAATGTTACTCACTTTCCCAGGACGTACTCAGACCACTTCCTGGAACTAATGTCATTGTATGTACCCACAAACACCAATCCCTATGCAGCATGGAGACTTTCCCCTTGCACCCTCTTAGACACTCCTTCTTGCAAAGATTTACAATCAGAAATAGCTAACTTTTTTGCCCGAAAGAAAGACACTGTGCCCAGTATGGGCACAATATAGAAGTCACAATTTGATGGCTTTGCATTGCCAAAGTGGAGGGGTACTCAGCTCACTACGCAATCACCTAAATCAGCTGGAAGTCACACTTACGTCTTTGGAAGCCCATCGCAAACGGCAGAAGAACCCACAGCTGACCAGCAGTTCAGAGAAACACTCCCGAATATCAAGAAGCGGAAAAGGAATGCCTTCATAGTGACAAATATGCACGTATCCGAGTTACATCCTTCCTAGAATGATATGCAATTCCCACTTGGCAAACGATGTATTGGAAATTTACGAAGAGAATGACACTTTACATAGAGACACTCTAGTAAACCTTCCTACATTCACTATATACTATAAAACCTTATACACAACTTGCAGGTCAACGCTCGCCAACACAGATGAATATCTTTGGGACGTAGCACTGGTATGACTAAGTGACTCTCACTGCAACCTGTGGAAGGGATTACTAAGGACGAGATTAGTAGTGCACTATTAGTGGTACTGCACTGCACTATAGTAGTGGTACTATTAGGTGAATTGTGTATTGGTATGTGCAATAGGTTTGTAAAGTGTAGGCAGTGCATGTGATCAATAGCATAGCACATGGATTTGTCTCAGGTGTGCGTGGGAAGGAGATGTTGAGGATGGGGGTGATGTGTTCGCCTGGCAGCTGTGTTTCATGTGATTCTTGACGAAGGCAGCGGCTGTGTTAGTGTTGGTGAAAAAGTAGTACTTGCCTTGTGGAGATGCACACAATCGTGCCAGGTAAAGCATAGCATATGGTACTGCTGCTTGGTGAAGCTTTTCTTTGATGATGGAAGTAAATGTTCTCATGCCTCATGGACTGAGACTATAACGTCTAGATAGATCGCCACTTTGAGTCCATCAAAATCTAGTGTGCACTTCTCGTGTGCCAGCTGTAATGCCGTATCTCAATCCGTGTAATTTAGTAGCCAGGCTATAATTGCACTTGGTGGTACAACTGGAGGAGGTCTAGTCATCAGGGATGCATGTGCACTACGCTGAGTACTTTGAAGAAGGAGGATTCGCCAAATGACATGGTCAAGAGCTGCCATTCTACCTGTGTTTGCAGTTTCTAGAATGTTCATAATACCTAGATTATTCTAATGAGACGTAGCTACCAGTTCTTCATTTTTGGATGCAATTAATTTGAGGACTTTTTCCATGCTGGGTAGCTGGTCATCACGTGTTCTTACCATATGTTCCACTGTTGACAGGCGTTGCTCCGCTTCCTTGAGGTGGTCGTTCTGGTTTTACATTTTCCAAGTGATGGTGTCCATATGGGTACACATTGCATTCATTTTGGTCTCAATGGAGGATAGGCTTTATTGCATAGCCAACAAGAGCATTTTTATTTCTGACTCATGGGTTTGGCTGTGTGAAGAAGATTCATCAGAAAGGGTTTGATCAATTGTGCCTGGCTGGCCCCAAGCCGAACGTTTGGTGTCAAGGTATAGCTTAGATTGCTAGGCGTCTGTATTGCCCATGCTGTCTGTCGGAAGCTGAGCAATCAGGGCACCAGCTCGTACCATGCCACTTTATTCACAAGTGACCCTACACTGTCTTCTGTATTATGATCTTGATGGTGAGGGGGTGGAGTTCCAAAACTGTGTTGCTGCCAAGTAGTGTGTACAGCGTGGGATCTAGAGATGAGTGAAGATCTGCAGCCTATTTCAGAAACAAATGTTTTGCTAGTGTTTGGACCTGGAATTTTCTCCTTTCTAGCTCCCCTGCCCTGAAAACCCCAATAGCTTCCTAACGTGTTGGGGGTGGCATGAGCAGACTGGGGACCGCACAGGTAGGGTGGTGAGAAGCCAGTGTTGGTAGTGCAATGTCCAGTGTGGTACTAGCTGGGCACCCGTTGCTGGTTTTAGAGTTGTCTTGCACTGTTAAGTTGTAAAGGCCCGCCTCTGGAACAGCAGGAGCTGGCTGTGAAAGGCTGCAGGTACAGGTTGTCTATGGACTGATCAGCGGCAGCCGCTGCAAATCTCAAGGGTAGGGATAGGTGGGGGGGCCGGGAGAGGGATGAAATAAAAAAATAATAATAATAACAAAAATTACTGTTCCTGCCTCCACCACCTGCCGCCTCACTCCTCTGCTCCTCTGGTGTCCCAGCAGTCCCTGGGACACCAGCAAAGGCTCCCCATGCAATCCTGGTGCTGTTCTCATGCTAAATTTAGCATGAGGGCAGCACCAGGATTTGTCTGAGGGGCTTGGCCTGCTGCTCAGTCACTGCATTGGAGTCTGTGCAGTTTCTCCAACCTAGCTGTGTAACACATGAAAAACCTTTGCTGTGTAAGATAATGTAAAAGAATGATGCAGTCTCTTCAAAATTCTGAAAAGTGTGTTTCTTTAACATGTGGAAGCGTTTTAGTCTTAGTACATCAGATTTTATCTCTGCATCAACAGATATTTATTAAAAGTGATAATTTTTAGAAGCATTCATGGCTCGCCCCGAAGATCAATGCCATTAGGCAAGTCAGTAATCTTAAAAATCCTAAAAGCATCCTAGATTGTTATAGACAAAACAACATTACAACCTAGCCTATTTGATCACATATAAGAGATGTTGTACAGTGCTCACCCTGAACCCAAATATTCAAAAGTTCTTTATATGTGATAGTAAAGAAAATGGATGCTCTATGAATTAGAATATGTGCCCGATAGGTCACAATTCAGATGAGCAGGGAAGATGGTATTGATTCCAGCTTATCTGGTTACAAAATTTGAAAGTTAGCCACTAGTTGGCTAGCTCTGTCATTCTGTCTCTTTTGTCGTAGTTTTACTCTTGCTCTAGTCAAGACTGCTGGTTCAATGATGACTATGCCAGTCCTACAACAAGTTGCAACTGTCATCCCAACCCTCCCAGCTCACAATCATCACCTCACCAAAAACCCAAACAGTAGAAGGTGATTTGGGTCAGCCTTTATGCATGGACTCAAGAGTATGACATCTCAGGGAGTTTCGTGGTTAAACTTAGATTACCCCTTTCTCACATTAACAACATGTCTCAATCAAACACAGGCAATGAATGAGGTGCAGTAAAGTTTCAACAGGTTTTATTTACGAAAACTGCACTCTACGATAAGTTGCACGGGCTGCAATGATTAGGATAATCAGTAATGCAAGAAACAGGATTGTAAAGACAAGAGTCATTAATGCAAAGACCCCCACCATCCTGCAGTAACATAAAATGACATGAGATGTGAAATATGTCCTAATACCTTAATGTCATGTACCTAATCTCTAACCTAAAAGAGAGCTAAGGGCCAGATGTAGCAAACGTTTGCGACTCGCAAACGGGCCGATTCGCAATTTGCGACAGTGCAAAATCGGAAATGGGATGCAAAAAGCCCATTTCCGACTCGCAAAAAGCGATGGGACCCGTTTGCGAGTCGCATCTGTTGCGACCCCATTTTGCGACCCGCAAATTGCAAGTCGCAATTTGCGAGTCGCAAACCTTATGCAATTGCAACTCGCAAATTGCGACTAGTCGCAAAAAGCCCAGTTTGCAAGTCGCATTTACCACTAACTCAGAGCAGGTGGTAACCATTACCAAAGTATAAAAGGAGACCCAGAAGGCATCTGGGTCACTCAAGATGGCGGACATATACCTGATAGCAGTGAGGAGGAGAGTCTACGCAGCCCAGCAGAGGAGGAGGAGGGGCCACAGACAGGAGAAGATATATAGAACAAGGCAGACCCTTTTCCAGCAAACTGAAGAGGAGATCTATGATAAATACCGCCTTAGCAGCGCTGCCATTCTAGAATTAATAGATTTACTAAAACCACAGCTAGAACACAAGACTCTGCGTGGCTGCGCCATCCCTACGCATGTGCAAGTACTATGCGCACTGCACCTCTTGGCCTCAGGGAGCTATCAGGGGGTCATTGCCGTGGCAGGTGGGGTATCCCAAAGTGCAGTGTCAAGGTTCCTCAGGGCATTCCTAGATGCCTTAGTAGCGCACAGGTCTCAGTTCATATACTTACCAAGGAATGAGGCAGAAATTAACAGCACAAAGCTGGACTTTTACCGCATTGCCCACTTCCCCCATGTCATTGGATGTGTAGATGGGACACACATTCAAATATGCCCCCGCTAATCTGGAACATATTTTCCGCGACAGAAAGTGTACCCACTCACTCAACATACAGGTTGTTTGTGATGCCCATTACGTCATCACGGACATCGTAGCTAAGTTTCCAGGCAGTACCCATGACTCATACATTTTTAGACATAGTGGGATACATCAACGCCTGGAACGTGGGGAGTTTGGAGACGGATACCTCCTAGGTAGAGCTGCATACACCTTGCAGACATACACACAGGTCACTGTGCACGACTATCTGGACTTACTAACAGTGTACTTTTGTGCCCGACAGGTGACAGTGCATATGCTCTAAGGCCATGGATCATGACTCCATTCTTAACACCCAGCAATGATTCAGAGAGGCAATACAACAGTGCGCATAAGAGGACCAGGAACCTCATAGAGCGCACCTTCGGACTCCTGAAGGCAAGATTCCAATGCCTCCACCGCAGCGGAGGCGCCCTCCAATACACCCCCATTACCGCTTTCAAAATTGTGGTCGCATGCGCCATCCTCCACAACATAGCCACCCGACGTGGGCTACCTCTCACCCCTGCAGACCCAGATCCTGATGATGAAGAGCAAGAACAACCACATCGCCATCATGGGGATTGGAGTCTAGCTAATCAAGGCAGACTGAGACGGGACCACATTGCAACGCAATATTCTGGACGGTACGTGTCAACTCCCACCATACTCACCTATTAACCATTTGTTAAGTGGAACAAAAATAACTGTTTTATTAATGTCATGAAGAAACTATATACAAGTTGAAATTGTCCATGGGAAGGAAAATGCCAACCAGTCATGTGGCACATTAACGCCATGTGCCACATGAATCTGTCCTGGCTGTTATCTATGATCTCCTGCCCCTCCTGCCAGCCTGGCTGGTCCCTGCTGCGTCCATGGTGCTGTGCCTACCACTCCTCAGCACCCTACTGTGAGTGGCAGAGACACTGCTCACTGTTGAGCCCTCCTCCCAGGTGTATTTGTTAACTTCCTGGCTGTGATGTCATCATCATGTGCCCGGAAGTGTTTCCAGGGTGTTCTGGTATGCTTTCTGGAGTGTTCTGCTGCATCTGCAAGCAATTTTGAAGGTATTCGCAATTTGCGACACCCACTCGCTAATTGCGAGTTCGTTTTTGCACACTCGCAAACAGCGACCTCGCAAACTGCGGACTCGCACACAGCGTTGCGAGTCCGGCTGCGAGTCGCAAAATTTGATCGCTTTTTTTCTGGCATTCCAATTTGCGACTCGCATTTTGCGAGTCGCATCAACTCGCAAAATGTGAGTCGCAATTTTTATTTTTGCTACATCTGGCCCTTAGTGTGCTAAATCTAATCTGCCAATACCAAGTCCATGAGAAGAGCCCACAAACCTCGTTACCTTGGAATGAGGTCTTTAGCTCAGATTCCGTAGGGACCCGAAGACTGGGTCCACGTCAAGGCGATGTGCAGCATCCATAGCAATGATGTAATCTGATCGGAATCCCTCTTACTATCTGGCTAAGTGAGATGCATTTATACAGATCTGCTCGCACCCCTGATGTTGGTCTGTTCCCAAACAATAGATAAAAAGACATGCTTGGGGCGGCAATTTATGTTAACAGTTCCCTCTAAGGCGTGAAGAGGGAACGTGCTTAATGTGAATACCAACAGTTTGTTTATATTTGTCACTTGATATTGAAGCCTTAGCTCAGTGGCACTAATAACGTGAAACTAAGACATTGGCCTAACTAGAAACAAGGCAGCCATCTTAAAAGATGTAATTAAATAAATGCGCTAAAACAGACCAAACTAGGTAAGGTAAAGTCACTAGGTGATGGGGGACGAGTCTGCAAGCCAAATGCTAAGCTTACTACTGTTTCCCATTAAAGCAGCATAGGATTCACTACACCCTCCCCATTGCCGTAACAAGTACTGAAGGTGAATGAATCCAATGCTAAAAGGTGCTTTGGACTAAAAGCTAAAAGCATAAAAACTAGTTAAAAACCACATGTAAAAACTTGTTAAAAGTCAATAGCTAAAAAACATACAAAGAGATATAGGCCCTCATTACAACCCTGGTTGTCACTGATAAAGTACAGACAGCCACATTAACACACCAACCGCCATGACGGAAACAACAGGCACCACAGCACTAACCGCCTACAGCCAGGCGGAAGATAATGTTCCGCCCACTGTATGATAACACACCAATCCACCACCTTTTCCGGGGTGGTACCAACGACATCAAAAGCCTGGCAGAAACACTGCACAGAAGGGAAACGACTCACCTAAGGAGACTCAGGGAAGAACCACGTTGCCATGGAGCCCGAGTTGCATGTCTTCCCCATGCTCTTCTACGTGTTGCTCCACTATGAACACCAACAATGGCGAAGACGACCACGGAGAGTACAGCTGCCTAGCACACAGGGTGGGGGGGGAGGAAAAAGAGAGTGACACACACACGCAACACGCAACACGCAACACCCCCATCCGCAACACCATACACAAGCAGATGCAGTAACATAAAATATTTACCCCGTACCCCTCAGGAATTATGCAAGGACAACCACAATAGATTAAAGTGAGTTTAATCAGATAAATATAGTAGGAATACATTCATCCAAATCAAAAAGTATATACATATTTACAAATCAAGGGACACAGCCCAGTCCTCAATGTTCGTGAGCCTCAGGGCCACATCACAAAGTCCAAGGCCCCACCTCACTCCTGCAACAACACGGAGAGAACACTGCAGGGGCATCAGATCGAAAATAGCTAGGCTCCTCAGGGGGACGTGGAACGGGGGGCACCTCAGCCGGAAGATGGTACAATGCCACTGGTCCTGGAGGAGGCAACATGCCCATTACTTGGTCCTGGGGAGTGCAAGGCCACAGTCTCTCAAGTGGATGTCTTCTCCACTGGTTCTAGAGGGGGCATCGTGCCCAGTGAGCATCATCCTGGGGAGGATGGAGTGAGTGGATGTCTTCTCCACTAGTTCTGGAAGGGGCATATTGCCATGCCATGCGATGCAGATCTTGGGGAGTGCAAGTTCACAGTCTCTCAGCTGGGTGTCAGACCCACAGGATTTGCAGGAGCCAGGCCACACGATAGCCCATGGATGCAGGACTACTCACTGTCCGCCGGCTGTGGCGGCTGTTCAGTGGTGGCAGTGGTGGACTGCTGCTGCTGGTAGTGGTGGGGGAGGCTCCAGCCCATCCCCTGCAGCCTTGTACGGCTGCCCACTGGGGCTGCTGCTGCTGGTGCTTGTGGCGGTGCTGTGGGTGGTGGTGGGGGGAGGCTCCAGCCCACCCCCAGCAGCCTCAGATGGCTGCCCACTGGGGCTGCTGCTGCTGGTGGTAGTGCTGGTGGCGGTGCTGCTGGTGATGGTGAGGGGAGGCTCCAGCCCATCCCCTGCAGCCTCGGACGGCTGCCCACTAGGGCTGCTGGTGGTGGTGATGGTGGCGGTGCTGCTAGTGGTTGGGGGGAGGCTCCAGCCCATCCCCTGCAGCCTCGGACGGCTGCCCACTGGGGCTGCTGGTGGTGGTGCTGGTGGCAGTGCTGCTGGTGGTGGTGGGAGAAGGCTCCAGCCCATCCCCTGCAGCCTCGGACGGCTGCCCACTGGGGCTGCTGCTGCTGGTGGTAGTGCTGGTGGCAGTGCTGGTGGTGGTGGTGGGGGGAGGCTCCAGCCCATCCCCTGGAGCCTCGGACGGCTGCCCACTGGGGGTGCTGCTGCTGCTGGTCGTGCTGGTGGTGGTGGGGGGAGGCTCCAGCCCATCTCCTGCAGCCTCAGATGGCTGCACCACCATGGATGGTGGTGGGGGCTCCGAGTGAGTCCCAGCACCAGGCCCCTTGACCTTACTGCCTACTGGTGCAGGCCCCTTGCCCTTCCTGCCGGCAGCTGGGGATGGCTCCTTGCCCCTTTTGGCAGCAGCTGGGGCTGGCTCCTTGCCCTTTCTACCTGCAGCTGGGGCTGGCTCCTTGCCCTTCCTTCCTGCAGCTGGGGCTGGCTCCTTGCCCTTCCCTGAAGCACTAGTGGCAGGCACCCTTTCCGTCTGGCTGGCTGGCTGGCTGCCAGAATCCATTCCCACATGGAGTTGCTAGGGACACTACTGTGCCTGTGGACTTGGTGGATAAGGTGCTTGACTGGGTTTTGACCACCCTGGCCTGACGTGAGGGACGGGGAAGGGGTAGGGAAGAGGTCAATGGTGGAGACAAAAAGCTTCTTTGGGATATTGGGGCGGGAAGAGGGAGATGGTTTGGGAGTGGAGGAAGAGGGAGTGGTTGTAGGAGGTGTCAGTCTGCTGTGTTTGGGTGAAGGTGCATGGTCTGGACGCTGCTGTGAGGTAGATGGCTGTTGGGTTTCTGAGTGCTTGCATTTGTGTACTTTGGGAGGAGGGGGCACAGACACAGTGGGAGAGGACACAGGGGACGCGTGCATGGATGTGGGGGTGGTTACTGCCAGTGAGGGGTGTGTACTGATAGGTGTGCTGGTGATGAGAGCAATGGAGGAGGATGTAGTGCATGCAGGTGTGAGTGGAGACGCTACTGGGAGGGAGGTGGATGAGGAGGGGGCCACAGTGGAGGCAGTGGATATTGGTATGTCTACATCTGGATGGTGTTTGTGTGAGTGCCTGTGGGATGAAGTGTGGTGCTTGTTTTTGCCATGTCCACTCCTGGGTACTTGCTTGTCTGCCTGTGTGCTTGGGATAGGTTGTGGTTGAGGGGAATGGGTTTGGGTGCAGAAAGTTGGAGCGGGGAGGGTGGAAACAGGGACAATGGCTGCCATCAGAGAGGAGGCCAGAGCCTGGATTGATCTCTGTTGGGCCGCTGAGCCAGTGTGAATGCCCTCCAGAAATGCATTAGACTGCTGCCACCCCCTGGATGGCATTCACAATGTTGACTGCCCAACAGAGATGGCTCGCAGGAGGTCAATAGCCTCCTCACTCAGGGCAGCAGGGCTAACTGGGGCAGGGGCTCAGGTGCCTGGGGCGAAGGAGATGCCCACCCTCCTGGGTGAGCGGGCACAGGAAACTTGCTGAGGGACTTCTGGGAGGGCGGTGCTAGTACGGGGGTGGCAGCTGTACCTGTAGCTGGGGTAGGCACAGAGGTGTCCGCCACCACCAGGGAGCTTCCATCAGAGGAGGTTTCCGTGTCCGAACTGTCCCCTCCTGTCTCCGGCGTGGTGCTCCCCCTCACCCTCCGTCCCACTGGTGCCCTCACCATCGGTGGGTTCGGCCTTCTAGGTCCTGTGGGATGCAGCTCCCTCTGTTGCCAGTGCCTCTGCTCCTCCACCAGATTATGCTAATGCACATAAGGACAGGGTGACAAAACAAAAATGGAGGGAGAGATAAAGGATACACTTGGTAAATGGCGGCACCAACACCACCGTTGGAGTACACAACACACTCACACACAGGGAACAGCCCTACGCACTAAGCAATGCACTGCCAGTCACAATGCTAGTCACCAGCCCATGGATAGGGACACCTAACACCAATTGCAGCACACCTGAGACTCACAGACCCTTGCCCAGTAGTGGATGCCTACTAGCTTGGTTGGAGGACCTTCACATCAGAATCCTACCCAACATGGGACCTACTCTGCAATGTCAGGCCTGGCCCAGTGGCACCCACAAGGCCCACACCTGCCACATGGATACCACCCCACCAGGCGTAAGTTGTAATGAAGGGCACTGTACTCACCCCCTTGTTGCTGCTGTGATGCCCCCATGCGCCCATCTAGCTCCAGATAGGCCACCGCCAGTATGCGGGCCATCAGTGGTGTCAGGATTCGAAGGGCACCCCTCCCTCAGTGGGAGGCCGTCACCAGCTGGGCCTCTGTCGTCTTCCATGCCCAGTGTCTCAGGTCCTCCAACCGTTTCCGACAGTGGGTGCTCCACCTGCCGTAGACCCCTAAGGTCCGCATGTCCTTGGCAATGGCACACCATATACCCTTATTTGGATGAGTGCTGACCTGCAGGGAAATACACACAGGGAAAGGTATTACTCTGACCGTCCTGCATGTTACACTTATGGCCCACCACGTCTGTTCCCATCCCCATTAGCACATACATGCCCCAGCATACATGCTGCACGCTGCCCAGGGCCCATTCACAACCCCCCCCACACAAGGCCTTCACACACAGCACTCCATGCATTCATGCCCTATGCATCGTATGCACAGTGTATTAACCTGTTGGTCTGGAGGCCCGCACAGCAGTTGGTACTGGGGTAGGACCCAATCCACCAGTCTCTCCAGCTCCGTCGAGGTGAAGTCAGAGGCTCCTTCCCCAGTCACACGAGCCATGGTCGGTTACAGACACAGGTCACAGCAGCACATGCAGTGTAGGTCCTCTCCTGTTGAAGGTCAGGTAGTAAGTGAGTGAAAAATAGAAAATGGCGGTCATGTCCGTGGCGGTGCGTACCGTCACTGCCGGCATACATCACCATTGGACACTGTACCCCATAGAGCCGAATGATAACCAATGAGGAGTTGCATGGTGGTTCGCAACCATCCTCCTGCAACGGCGCACAACGTCAGCTGAATTACCTCACTTCCACCTATCCCTCCATACTGGACAGGTGGATGCCATTTCAGGGGGCAGGCCATGGATCCTAACTGCGTCACAGTACACAATTTCACATTCTGGACCAATAACACCAAAATATTGTAACAATCACAATAGGCATTTAACTGTAGTGGTTACAATGTACATATAATGACCAGCTGCTCACTCTTTTTCCACATAGATTGAAACCGCTGCAGATGAATAGGAGATGGAGACATCCCCCCATGTACAGACCCCTGGTGGACTTGGCAACAATGGAGGACAGGCACATTATCCTCACCTCTAGAATTGACAGGGCCACAATCATGGAGCTGTGTGCCCAATTGGAGCCTGACCTAATATCTGCTATCCGTCACCCCACAGGGACCCCCCCCCTCTTGTGCAAGTCCTATCTGTGCTCCATTTCCTGGCAACTGGTTCTTTCCACGTGACAGTGGGCTTAGCAGAAGGAAAGCCGCAGCCAATGTTCTCAATAGTGCTGACCAGAGTGTTGTCTGCCCTGATTAAACACATGTGTAGCTACATCGTTTTCCCACAGGTGGAGGATTTGGACACAGTGAAAGCTGAATTCTATGCAATGGGACATATCCCCAACATCATTGGGGCAATTAATGGAACACATATTGCATTTGTCCCCCCCGTCAGAATGAACAGGTGTTCAGAAATCGAAAGAGTTTTCACTCCAATAATGTCCAGATTGTATGCCTGGCGGATCAGTACATCTCCCACGTCAATGCAAAGTATCCTGGGTCTGTGCATGATGCCTTTATCCTGAGGAATAGCAGCATCCGAAGTGTGATGGACCAACTCCAGAGGCACAGGGTGAGGCTAATAGGTGAGCCCTGGTCCCCACCCAGTGGATAGTGGTGTATGGCTATGTTGTGGGCCCTAAGGGTGAGTGTGTAGCTAACAATTGTCCCTCGATATTTGCAGGTGACTCTGGTTACCCAAACCTATCATGGCTACTGACCCCTGTGAGGAATCCCAGAACAAGGGCAGAGGAATGTTACAATGAAGCACATGGGTGAAGAAAAAGGATAATAGAAAGGACATTCAGCCTCCTGAAGGCCAGGTTTCTGTACCTCCATCTAACAGGTGGATCCCTTGCTACTCACCCAAGAAGGTCTGCCAGACCATCGTAGCATGCTGTATGTTGCACAACCTTGCCTTGCGCTGCCATATGCCTTTTCTGCAGGAGGAGGAGGCTGGAGATGGCTGTGTGGCAGCAGCAGTGGACAATGTGGACAGTGAAGATGAGGAGGCAGAGGATGAGCATGAGGACAACAGAAGTGCAGTCATTCGTCAATACTTCCAATGACACACAGGTAGGACATGGTTATTTCACATTTCATTTACAGTTTGATCTCACTGGCAGGCTGTGTATTCCTACTTCTATGCCCACTCACTGTACCCTTTGGCATCTCTTTTTGCAGAGTTGGAGCCCCACTATTGCTCCTAGTGTGTTCAGTGCAGCCAAGTACAGGTCTCTCCATGTAAACATTACTGTACAGTTGAATTGCAATGTTTGAACCTTGTTAAACGTATACATTTTGAAATCATTTGACATACACCATACTTGTATTTTTCAAAGTGTGTTTATTGCAGTGCTCTGAAGAAGAGGGGGTAGTGCAATGGGCTGGCTTGATGAAGTAGCAAACTCCAGGTTAGAGTCCAGTCTATTTGTTTTACAGGTGCATTGTCGATGGGGGCAAAGGAAGGGGAGCAATGGCAGTTCCAGGTGGACAGGGTGACAGAGTGGGACACAAGGGTGATAATCAGGAGAGTCTTATTTCCTGGCAGTGGTCTTGGCAATAGTCTCTGGCTTCTGCCTCGATCGCGGGGAATGTTTGCGGGGTGGTTCTCCTTCTGCAGGGGGAGGGGTGCTGGTGGTCTGTTGGTCCTGTGGCGGGGGCTCCTGTCCGGTAGCGCCAGCGGAGGTGGAGGGCTGTTCAGTGTTCCGGCTAGTGTCAGGGGCCCGGTGGTATGCCACTGCCTCCCTCATACTGTTGGCCATGTCTTCCAGCACCCCTACAATGGAGACCAGGGTAGTGTTAATGGCTTTCAAGTCCTCGCTTTTCCCCAGGTACTGTCCCTCCTGCAACCGCATGTTCTCCTGCAACTTGTCCAGGATCTGGCCAGCGTTTCCTGGGAATGTTGATATGCTCCCAGGATCACTGTGAGTGCCTCCTGGAAGGTTGGTTCCCTGGGCCTGTCCTCCGCCTGTCTCACAGCAGTCCTCCCAGTGTCCCAGTTGTCCTGTGCCTCTGTCTCCTGAACCGTGTGCCCACTGCCACTGGTCCATGATTGTCCTGGGTTTGTCGGGTGCCCTGGGGACCCTGTAGTGGTGGACACACTGCTGATTGATGTATCCTGGGGACAGAGGTATGGGCCCACTGGGTAGGTGCTGTGGTGGTGTTTCCTGAGGGAGGAGGCTCTGTGGTGGTGAGAGAGTGTGCCTGGGTAACCAACTGTCCAGATGTCCCTGATGGGCCAGGTTGGTCATCCAGATCTGGGAGACCAGAGCTGCTGTCGTCACTGTGGGCCTCTTCTGTGGGGAGACTGGATGTTGCTGGCACCTCTTCTCCAGTGACATTGGCTGGGTTACCTGCGGGGATGTAAATGCAGTGTTATTGTTTCTGTGTGTGACATCTTGTACAAGGGTGGGTTGCCCTGTATGGTTGTTATTGCCCTGGCAGCTTGGCCTTGTGTGAGTTGTTGTTTTGTGGGCTAGCGGATTCTCTGTAGTGTGCATGCTGTAGTGATAGGTGTCCATGCATTGGTGTTGAATGCAGGGCTTGGCATTGGGATGAGTGGGTTGTGATGGTGGGGTGTGTGGGAGGTGGTGGGGTGATGGGAGTGAGGGTGAGGGTATGTGATGGAATGAAGGTAGGGGGTGTAACTAGTAAAAAGTTGCCTTACCAGAGTCCAGTCCTCCTGCTACTCCTGCCAGGCCCTCAGGATGCATGATTGCCAAGACTTGCCCCTCCCATGTTGTTAGTTGTGGGGGAGGAGGTGGGAGGTCCAACGCCAGTCCTCTGTACTGCGAGCTGGTGCTTTGCTGCAATGAACGTACCTTTCCCCATAGGTCGTTCCACCTCTCCCTGATGTCATCCCTTGTTCTGGGGTGCTGTCCCATGGCGTTGACCCTGTCCACGATCCTCCGCCATAGCTCCATCTTCCTAGCAATGGATATCTGCTGCACCTGTGATCCAAATAGCTGTGACTCTACACAGATGATTTCCTCCACCATGACCCTTAGCTCCTCCTCAGAGAACCTGGGGTGTCGTTGTGGTGCTATGAGTGTAGTGTGAGTGGTGTGGGTGAAGGTGTGTAGGGTGATGTGTTGGGGTGTGTGATGTGGGGTGTGTAGGAGGCTGGCCTGGCTTATAGTGGGTACCTCGTGGTACTTACACTCTGTGCCAGGTCCAGTTATCCCTTATTAGTAGAATAGAGGTGTTTCTAGCAGCTTAGGCTGATAGAAGGTAGCTATGGCAAAGCAGCTTAGGCTGAACTAGGAGACATGAAAAGCTCCTTCTATACCATTTATATCATATAGCACAATATCATACGAAAACACAATACTCAGAATTACTAAAAATAAAGGTACTTTATTTTAGTGACAATATGCCAACAGTATCTCAGAGAATACCCTCACTTAGGAGGTAAGTAATATACACAAGTTATATGTACACAAACCCAAAACAGGTAAGTACCAGTAAGAAAAGTAGTGCAAACTGTAGAATCACAATAGGATGCAATAGGTGAACATAGGTCTAGGGGCAACACAAACCATATACTCCAAAAGTGGAATGCGAATCACAAATGGACCCCAGACCTATGGGAGCGTGTAGAGGGTCGCTGGGACTGTAAGAAAACAGTCAGGGTGTCCAAGATACCCCACCCCAAGACCCTGAAATGTAGGAGTAAAGTTACCCTACTACCCCAGAAAGACACAAGAGTCGTGATAGGGGGATTCTGCAAGAACCACAAGCACCAGCAAAACACTGAAGACGGATTCCTGGATGTGAGGACCTGCAAGGCAAGGGGACCAAGTCCAAGAGTCGCGATAGTGTCCGGGGGGGGGGGCAGGAGCCCAGGAAACCCCGGATGAAGGTGCAAAAGGGCTGCCTCCGGGTGGAAGAAGCCAAAGATTCTGCAACAACAAAAAGGGCTAGGTACTTCTCCTTTGGATGGAAGATGTCCCATGGTGTGCTGGATGTTGCAGAAGTGTTTCCACGCAGAAATACCGCAAACAAGCCTTGCTAGCTGCAAGGGTCGCGGTAGAGGTTCTTGGGTGCTGCTGGGGACCAGGAAGGACCAGGATGTCACCCCTTGAAGGAGGAGACAGAGGGGGTGCTCAGCAACTCAGAGAGCCCCCACAGAAGCAGGCAGCACCCCCAGAAGTATCGGAGTAGGCACTTGTAAGTTCTGTGAACTCAGAGTCACAAAAGGAGGGTCCCACAACGTCGGAGTCCAACTCAGCGGGTTGAGCACTGCAGGACGTGCTGGGGGCCCAGGCTAGGCTGTGCACAAAGGAATCCTTGGAGAAGTGCACAGAAGCCGGAGCAGCTGCAAATCATGCAGTACACAGGTTTGCTGTCTGGCGTGGGGAGGAAAGGACTTACCTCCACCAAATTTGGACAGAAGGGCCACTGGACTGTGGGAGACACCTGGACCCAGCACCTGTGTTCCAGGGACCACACACGTCAGGATGAGAGGGGACCCAGGTGGACCGGTGATGCAGTCTTTTGGTGCCTGCGTTAGCAGGGGGAAGATTCCGTCGGTTTCTTCTTGGCTTCCAGTGCAGGGAGAAGGCAGACTGCCCTCAGAGCATGCACCACCAGAAAATAGTCAAGAAAGCCGGCAGGATGAGGCGCTACAATGTTGCTGGTAGTCGTCTTGCTACTTTGTTGCGGTTTTGCAGGCGTCCCGGAGCAGTCAGCGGTCAATCCTTGGCAGAAATCGAGGAGGGAAGTGCAGAGGAACTCTGGTGAGCTCTTTCATTCATTATCTGAAGAATACCCCAGAGGAGAGACCCTAAATAGCCAGAAAAGGAGGTTTGTCTACCAAGAAAGGAGGTTTGGCTACCAAGAGAGGTAAGAACCTATCTGAAGGGGTCTCTGACGTCACCTGCTGGCACTGGCCACTCAGAGCAGTCCAGTGTGTCCCCAACACCTCTGAATCCAAGATGGCAGAGGTCTGGGACACACTGGAGGAGCTCAGGGCACCTCCCCTGGAAGGTACTGGTCAGGAGAGTGGTCACTCCCCTATCATTTGTCCAGTTTTGCGTCAGATCAAGGCTGGGGGATCCCTGAACCGCTGTAGACTGGCTTATGCAGATATGGGCACCATCTGTGCCCATCAAAGCATTTCCAGAGGCTGGGGGAGGCTACCCCTCCCCAGCCCTTCACGCCTATTTTCAAAGGGAGAGGGTGTAACACCCTCTCTCAGAGGAAATCCTTTGTTCTGCCTTCCTGGGCCGGGGCAACCCAGACCCCAGGAGGGCAGAATCCTGTCTGAGGGCTTGGCAGCAGCTGCAGTGGAAAACCTGGAAAGGCAGTTTGGCAATACCCGGGTTCCGTGCTAGAGACCCGGGGGATCATGGAATTGTCCCCCCAATACCAAAATGGTATTGGGGGGACAATTCCATGATCTTAGACATGATACATGGCCATGTTCGGAGTTACCATTGTGACGCTAGACATAGGTAGTGACCTATGTGCAGTGCACGCGTGTAATGGTGTCCCCGCACTCACAAAGTTCAGGGACTTTGCCCTGAACAATGCGGGGGCACCTTGGCTAGTGCCAGGGTGCCCACACACTAAGTAACTTGGCACCTAACCTTCACCAAGTGAGGGTTAGACATATAGGTGACTTATAAGTTACGTATGTGTAGTGAAAAATGGCTGTGAAATAACGTGGACGTTATTTCACTCAGGCTGCAGTGGCAGGCCTGTGTAAGAATTGCCTGAGCTCCCTATGGGTGGCAAAAGATATGCTGCAGCCCATAGGGATCTCCTGGAACCCCAATACCCTGGGTACCTAGGTACCATATACAAGGGAATTATATGGGTGTACCAGTGTGCCAATGAGAATTGGTAAAATTAGTCTCTAGCCTGCAGTGACAATTTTAGAAAGCAGAGAGAGCATAAACACTGAGGTTCTGGTTAGCAGAGCCTTAGTGATACAGTTAGGCACCACATAGGGAACACATACAAGCCACAAACTTATGAGCACTGGGGTCCTGGCTAGCAGGATCCCAGTGACACATATCAAACACACTGACAACATAGGGTTTTCACTATGAGCACTGGGCCCTGGCTAGCAGGATCCCAGTGAGACACTAAAAACACCCTGACATATACCCACAAACAGGCCAAAAGTGGGGGTAACAAGGCTAGAAAGAGGCTACCTTCCTACAGGGTGCGTGTGTGGTGTATAGGTGATGGTGGTATGTGGCTCTGGTTGTGTGAGTGGTCTTGCTGTCTCTCTCTGGTGGCAATTGTTTGTAGTCATAAAGGGTTGTGGGTGGGTGTTTTATAGTGGTGTGGGTGTGGTGGGTGTGGTGTGTGTATGGGTGTCAGGTGTGTGTAGTTTGAATTGTCCCATGTGGTGTTGTTTTGTTTGAGTGTATGTATTTTGAGCATGGCAGTATGTACCGCCAATGGTTTACTGCCATTGAATGTCCGCCATGGTGATTTGAGTGTCATAATGTGATGGGCGTAGTTCTGTTGGCGTAATGGTGCAGGTTTTGCTACCACCAGTTTATCACTGACCTCTGGCTGGCGGATTTGTGTGTGTGTGTCTGAATAGTGACAGATTGGTGTGTGTGTGTCGTAATATGGATAGAGGATATCCACTGCGGCAGTCGGCATGGTGGTAAGTGGAATTTACCCCCAATGTCATAATGAGGGCCATAATGTCGACCATGACAAGCACAACAGGCCAAAGTAAGGGCAATAAATGCAAACTTTTAATTTGGTATAATACCCTATCAACAAATCTTTCTAACAATAGTCATGATCTTGAAGAGCATGTTCGAGGCCATTGAACAGAAAGGACCTCAGGAAAGAGGCCACATCGTCAGATGTTAGATCGATGACAGGATAGGCAGATGGATCCACGGAGCAGTAGTGCGTAGCAGTCTCTTATGCACGTCAACCTGCAGGAGTGGTACTCTCCACAGTGCCAAAAAGAACCAGATCATTCACCAAGGGCGGCTCAGAAGTGGCCTCACGAATCAGCCTTAGTCTCAAGGGGCACGACCGTGAATGAACCCTAATCGGGGACATCAGCATTGCTTAGTCCACAGGAGCACTGGCGTAACAGCAAGACACACTGTAGGCAAGTGTTCAAAAAGGCACCAGATGCAGCAAAAGACTGGTTGCACACTCCATCGGAGTGGTTGGAATGACAATGACCAACCACGATCCAATTCCTCCAGCAACGGAGCATTAAAGCCCTGAATCATGCATTAACGGCACAGTTGAGCTGGTGGCAATGGCTCCATTGCTCCCCGTAGCTGGAAAGACACAACCACTGTGAATCAGAAGAAATAGCAACAGTGTTCCACCTAATGATGCCAACACTACAGGAAAGCCCCCACACACACTTGAAAAGAATGAATTGATTGCTGATGGAATGACTCCGAAGACAGTTTGGAAGATGGACACAAATCCAAACCCAACAGCCTTAAAGAAGTGGAAAATCCCAGTAGTGCTCGATGCGTTGAAAATCCTGGATACCAGCTCTACAAAGTGCTTGGGGAAGTTGGTATTTAACAGGGATTGTAGCTCGGCTGATTATCTCGCAAGCTGGAGAGCATACATCTCTCTAGCTGATGTCAACGTGACTTGTTTTTGGAACAGTAGCGCCTCTAGTCTGCTCAGCTTGTCATAATTTACATTAGCAGTATCAATGTGAGGCCACATTTTTGATACTTTTATCTCTCTATTGCGGGGGGGAATAAAACTTGTCCACAACATGTAACGACCTTAGAGAGTGAAATTGCGTAGGCAACTCCTGGACGCATACCGCAACAGCTTTGGTCACTCAGCACAACATAACTTCCATTCGAAAGTACATGAAATGCTAGCTGAATCAAAGGGACAGGAGTATCCTTCAAAAAACAGGCCAAGTTTGTGACCCGCGTATTGCAAAGGCCAGTGAAGAGACACCTGCTTGCAGATCATTGAATGACTAACAGTAGTCCTGCTTTCGCTGAGAAAGACCTCTGTTTCCCCGTTCAGCCATTTGTATTCAAAGGGCAACTCCCACTCTTCTTTAATATAGCTAACGCCTAGTCACTCGTACCTACCCACGGCAAGATGTTTCAGGCATTTCGAACAACTAAAAATGGAAATGGGCAGATTAATAATGCCATGTAGGAGCCATACTGTTGAAGGACTCTGAAACTGTAAAAGGCAACTTCTCTAACTCCTCTATGTGAAGCATGGTGAAACTTGCTTCCCTTTTAGACATTGTCTGTTGTTCCTTGGATAAATTAAAAGCAGTAAACAATTCACTACTCTTAATATACTGACATGGAACACGGCCATTTTTCAAAGTCTGTAATGTCCAACCTAACTGCATGATGGCATGGAGCTGACTTTGCCCATGATATAAAAGGGACATGTCTGTCTAAATGATATCTATCGCAGATGATACTATGTTTGTCAGGGAATAAATCTTGTTGGACAGAGTGTTCATGCCGTTGTTGACAACTGCTAAAGCCTTTTCTAAATTTTTCTTTTCTATTTGCCTTAATTGCGCAGCAGCTTCTATCTGTGAAACCTTCCAGATTTAATTATATGTGGCATAGATGAATCTTTTAGAGAGGGCCTTTCTAGGACCTAACAAAAAGTCCTGCAAGTCTATACCTACAGAAAGACTGTTAAGATGTTCTTTAACTGCGGCTAACGTGTTAGACTGTACCCATTGTTGACATAGTTTACCCACACTGTATGTTGTAACTATACCTGTGTGTTGACCCAAGACAAAGCGAGGGTCTGGCCGGCTAATCTTGAAACCCCCTGAGGAATTCACAAAACGTGCCTGACACCCATTTTTGTCTATTGGCCAAATCAACCACCCGCCGGGACTGGAAAGTGAAGAGTTATAGGTACAGCCCGAACCCTTGCAGTTAGTTCTTCCTCAGTGACATTCGGGAAGGATTGACAATTATTAAACTTTTCCAGTGTGGGGATACTGTGCGTGTTCATTTCTTTTGTTTTCGCTAATCCCAGACACGATATCTGTTGAATGGTATAGTTTAAAAAGATCATTTGTGCAAGAATCAGGCAGGCTCTAAATAAAGATCCTCTACCCTGTATTTGATGATCTTGTGTTCCCCATAGACTCTTTAAATCAATAGTGTTCCTCTAGTATTCGTAACTTCCAACTGCAAGACAGGAAACAAAGGTATCTGAATAAATCAGTTTTGTATCAGTTAGCAAACTTTTCCTAATTTTTGAAGGAGGTAATTTGAAATAATATGACTCTGGATGTTTTGTGTCATGCTCAGAAAAATAAGTACATTTATCTGAATGACATTTTGGTGCTCCCCACAGGTGGTATTGGACAGTGTTCCCACTGTGTGCAGTGAAGTACTGGTCTATGTCTAATGGCACAGTGCAGGTAGTAATGTCCCCAGTTGTTATAGCAGAACCTTTCCCCATAATTCTTTGTACTTGTGTATACATCATCACTTTCAAATACTGAATAGTCCTTTATTTCAGTTAACATAGAATCAACTGTCTGGACATCCCAGTCATCAAATACAACACCAGGTGTAATTACATCAGTCATAGAAACTTTGAAGACATATGGAATTTGAATGAACTCATTAGGCCTGTATATATCAAATGGAACGTTGTCCCACACAATCCCATCAGGAATAAGTACAACTGAAATGTTCACAAGGGACAAGTCTCTACGGACCTTATGTGATGAATCATATGGAGTTAAGACTTCATCCACAGGCTCAACAGAGGAGTGTACAAAAACAAGGTATACACAGTTCCACAACTGTGTATACCTTGTTTTTGTACATGTATTGGGAGCTCTATACACAGGACCAGGATTTTTCTATCCAAATCTCCCTTTTTCCAAACCCCTCTTTTAGTTGGTTTTTGATCAACAGAGGAGTGTTCAGGAACGAAATGACCATTTGTAAGCAAAAAAAAAAGTCACAAAACCAATCCATTGAAATAAAGCAAAAAATGTCAAGCAGACCATATATATTTCCATGGGTGAATTAAATAGTTATTTTTAAGCCATAGATACAGCTTACATGTCTCTGATACATTTTCAATCACAGAAGTGGATGAGTCTGAAGAAAAGTCATCAGTGTCAATGAAGTAACCAGAAGCAGTCTTTGCAAACGCAGGAGCAGGTGCATTAACAGTGGATGGATCCACTTCGCTTGGAGACTCAGAGTAGACCATGTTGTCAGTCTGTGTTGTGTTGGTGTAAAAAACAGTCAAATCTTGGACAGGTGCTGTCGTTGAAGTGGTAACTGGAATCAGCAGGAGCACATTTTCCAACCTCCATGTGGTTGAGGAGGTATTTGTAGCATCGTTGGACATGCTTGTGTAGTCAGAAGTAATGATGTTATTTCTGCTTTGAAGAGGAATGTCCTGTTGGGTAGTGAGGAGGGACCAGAAACCACCCAAGGGACCTCTGGGTCTATTGTGCAGGATCGGCCATATGGTGAAGTTTAAAGTTATCAATGGAAATGAATCTGTTAGCTTTGGAACCAAGCAGCAGTGGTACGATTACAGTTCTGGAACCTTGTACTCCCAGGACTGGGGATGGTACTCTGTAGGATGAGAAAATTCCTTCTTCACAGCGATTTTCTCACAAACCAGAATTCCCAACTTTAGGAATCCAGCAGGTAGAAGTAGTTGGTAAATCCCTTATTCCTAAAGTGGCAGCACTCGCAGATGATTTATCATCACAAAATTGCTGACGCTCCTGTAAAACAGTGAGAGGTTCATTTATGTCAAAAGGTGTCTGCTGTCACCAAACCAGGGCCATCAAGATCTGGGACATACATAGGTATTCCAAAGAGAACCTCATAGGGAGTGCATCCCCCCAAGGACCATCTTGGCAGATTATTCAGTCTCTCTGGACCCCATATAGGTGATGGAGCCAACTGTGGCCAGAACCCAATACCCTAACTGTTAAGGACTGTTTTAGATCACAATTCCTCCTCTCCATGACCGAATTTCCCTCGGGATGGTATGGTGAAGAGTAATGGAGTTCAACACCCACTGTCCCTATGGTGTCCATGAATGCCTTGGAGGCAAAGGCAAGGCCCTGGTCCAACTGGAATGTTGCAACCGTATATGTACCGATAAAGATCAGCAAGTCTTTTATAACAGTTCGAGCGTCAGCTGACCACTGAGGCATACCCACAGGAATCTAGAACAATAATCTACAGTGGCTGAAGATGTACTTGTATGCACCATCAGGTTGGAGTGGACCACAATGGTCCAAGTACATACATTGTAGTGGCCTGCTGGACACTAAGAGGGATGTCTGCGGTGGGCGTTTGATGTTGGAGCCCTAAATTTGCTGGCAAATGTCACAACAAAGGATGCACTGTTTTGTCTGTTTGTATAGACATGGCCACCAGAAGCATTTCTGGAAGAGTGTTACAGTGGCCGAACTACCAGCATGAACCGAGGCAACACCCTCATGCGCTGCTTTAATGAGATCTAATCTCTGGTCTTGATTGGGGATCACTCGATCTCCAACCCCAGGAAGTGTTGCGTAGACAACATTCTGTGCACTGATGTGGTAAGAGTATTTTGTAGAGTATCCTTTTGGAAGAGATTTGCCTTCAGCTGAAGCTTTCCCGCAGTCAGAATTTCATTATCAAATCTCATCTGAGAACGAGTCACTGCAGCCACAGAAGCCATAGCTACTACAGATTTGGCTGCTTCATCAGCCAAAGTGTAGCTGATAACGTGTACTCCTACACATTGGTGGCCCAATGTCTGTACTACATGGACACAAGGTAGCTTATCATTAAGATCCTCCACCCTCCCCCACCGAGTTATGTGTTTTATGGTGTTCCCTTTGGAGTCTTTAAACTTGTTCAATCGCCAATGATTAAGATAATAATTGTAGGACTGGACGCAGAAGTATAAGTCACAGACAATTAAAGTCAGTAATCCTGAGTCTGTGTGTTCTAGCCCTAACATAAGGGCTTCGAGTTCAGCCAGCTGAGTTGTGCAGTTCCTTAGGGTCTGTGTGTGGGTATTATGATGTTGAAATACACCATCCTTCATCAATCCGCTCACAACTGCACAAGTGGTTAAGTATTAATGTTTAGTACCTACGGCTGGTTGTGCTGAACCATCAGTGTAAATGACAGCATGGTATCTGTCAAGTGGCAAGATATCTAGAGGAGCTGGGTACACCTGTTCGTATTGGAGAAATTCTTGTGTCTGAAGTTTTGGATCAAAGATGTAATCTACATCAGTGGCAGTCAGGGAGGTTGCCCACTAAATCCAATGTGGATGTAATGCTTTAGTGTTAGGAACGCTTGCTTTGGTGACTACCTTTAAGGCTGCCACTGAGGTAATGACAGTATTGTGTTTCCCTGGGCAAGTGGCCTCTCCTTAATGACAGCCATCTGAACTGCAGTTAGAATTTTTTCTGTAGGTGCAAAACGTTGTTCTGCATTTGAGTATAAATGTGATTTATATACTATGGGCACTGCGTCGCCTTCATTAAAGGTGACATAATTGAACCCAATGGCACCAGCAATAATTTTGATGATCAAATTTGTTATACTATCGCGGGTGTGCAAGTGTTTTGCTTCTAGCATGTCCTGCTGCAATTCCCTAAGTATGCATGTGTGTTCAACTGTCCAGTGTCTGCTAGAAAAATCAGGGCGTATTAAGTCATAAAGTGGCTTGATACGTTGTGCATAGTCCGCAATGTAATTTCTGCCAAAGTAAAGACTGTAGTTTCTTGAGAGTGTTAGGTGGGTGAAGTTGAGCACATTTTTCTAGAAAGTGAGGGGACCAATCTCTTCCCTTTGTTTGATAGCTCGTATCGCAGGAACAATATGCTGAGAAGGGCTATTTGAGTCTTCCTAAAATTAAATATGTAGCTGAGGGCTGTGAATCCTAAAACGATCCGATCGACCCTGGCAAGATTAATGTTGAGGTCGTCATCTGGGATAGATGTCATCCACGTAGAACAACGCCTCAGGATGAAAAGAAACATTGGATATATCGAAGGTTGTTTTGTATTTTTTGCGCACTATGTTGTTAATTAGTGCTGTACTATGTGAAGTTTGTATAGCGTATGTGTGTGCATGACTGTTTAAGTGTCTATAATCTAAGGTTATTCTATATGAATGGTCTGGCTTTGCAACGGGGAATAATGGGTTATTCATTACAGAGACACAGGGCTCAATTACTCCCTGTTACTCGAGATGAGTGAGGATTTCCCTCACTGGAGCTTTTGCTTCATGTTTAACAGGATGTTGTGGCTTAGGTTCATGTGTAGACCTGATAAGTTTTACATGACAGGTAGAATCTTTGCCCAACCTACATGGTTGCGGTACAGTACAGGTGCCTGCGCTAAAGCCTAATTGACAGCGTAGGCTTGTTTTACAGCTTCTGGAACAAGATCAGGGAAAGAAGGCAAAATGACATCTTCCCCATATTGGGGCTTATGAACGTGCTCGGGAGGCCAGTCCCTTTCGGCCAGCAGGATACCACAACTAAGTTCATCCCAGAATATCACACCAATGGTGCGCTTCACGTCTTCCTCAATTTGGATATGTAAATCATAAACCCTGACAGGTGGGAGGACGCACCCATCTGTAGTCTCAACTGCAATGAAATCGCTAGTAGCTGTCGCATCCAGATGATCTTTCAGACTCTGGCCACATATCGTGACCTCTGCTGCGCTGTCTAACAGTGCCACTGCCCACGTCTTGTTCTTCAGCAATGTTCTCAAGTGTACTGTCATTTTTAACTGACAGTGCTGCCACTTTTTTCTTTTTAAACTGTGGCTTTTGTTGTGGGGACTTGTTCCCTTTCTTGTATGAAGACTGTGGTGAGTCTTTCTCCTGTTTCACGTATTCAAGACGTCGATCAGGAGGGCCCCATCTCACGCTACATCTATCTGATGCGTCCTGAAAGGAACAAGAGGGTCGTGAATCAGTATATCTGTCAGGAGCTTTTATATTTTCTCTATTTCTGAGATTATATCTTCTGTTGGAGTTCCCCCGGATGTGGAGAATCTGCTCTGTGACGTCTGTCTTTCAATTGCTTTTGTTTATCCCAATGCTTTTTAGAACCCTCCTGTGGTTGTTTAGCACCTTTCTTAGGGGTGGTACTTTGTATTTCAATTTTCTTCAGCTTGGCTCCCAAACGATCCCGTCCTATACTGGTATAGGTGTCGGAAATAATTTTCGGTAGCTGTTTCTCTTGGTCTAAGCGTGGAATTTCCTGGAGATGCTGACGTATAGCCAGTGCTACTGCTTCCCCTTTAATGTTACTGAGTATGACTGAGGATACTGCATCAAAGTTACGCATTAAGTTCATCCACAAATCTAGGGCTGGAGCAGCCGCGTGCTCATTCTAAATATGTTTTAACACTTCCGGTAAATTGGCAAGTGTCGGTGTACCATGTGTGGTAGTATAAATTGCTGCGAAAACTGTACCCCATGTGGCACAGTCATCCACCGAGGGAAGCATCCCGAAGGGCAAGCACATTGTGAGAATTCTGTTTTTTCCTGTGTTCCCGTATGCGGGAACACAGCTTCCAAATGATTTGTTTTCTGGGCTATCCAGGATGGGATTTTCTCTTGTTCCATGGGTTCCTTACCCATGATAGTATGCACTGTTTGTGGAACAATCCCAGTGGGCAATTGGTGTCCAACAAGTGCTGGTGGTGCTGGATGCGCTGGTATAGTATTCAGAGATTCGTTCTGAACTGAACAAGTTGTCTGTAAAGTGTTACTAGCTCAATGTATAAGATTCGCAGGTCTGCTGTCTGCATGTTTTGTACACCTGGGTGAGGTGTGTATGTGGCAAACAAAGGCCACGTTGGTCCGTCATTACCTAAGGGCCCTAATCTCATGGGTTGTATTACATGTGGTAGGGCGCCTTCAAACCAGTTCGGATGCTCCTATAAGTGAGCGGTATTTCATGATACTGGTATGCTTGGTACCGATGAGGTACATTTTCAATTCTGTATGTGTGGAATGTGAATGTAGTGTTGTCTTCCTTAGGAAATTGAACCCAGTAATAAAATGTTTCTGTTTGATAAGCTTCACTAGCTTCCACTGTGAATGTAACATCCCCGCCTTCTTCTCTTAAGCCATGTGCTACTAGGGTAATGTTAATGGTTGTCTAGCATTCTCAGGAATTTCTGAGGCATTAGCCATGTATTGAAATTAGTAAAAGAGATGGAACACCAAGTGGGGAAAAAATTATCATTATGAGTTCGAGCTCGAACAGCCTACAGCCCAATTATGTTCTCCCATGTTCTGCTGAGGAGGATCTTCCCCAAGACCACGGATGTCTCCATATAATGATACTGAGGGTACCTGTTGTATGTGAGACAGTGATAATCAGGGTATCTGTAAATTAGTGCCTAAACACCATCGTTGGTGGTGCCATGTCATAGTTTGACTCTTGCTCTAGGCAAGACTGCTGGTTTAAGGATGACAGTACTTATGTTTGTAGGCGACTATGCCAGCCCTACAACAAGTCACAACTATCGTCCCAACCCTCCCGACTCTCAAGCAGCACCTCACCAAAAACCCAAAATGTTGCAGCCTTTACGCATGGACTCAAGAGTGTGACGTCTCAGGGAGATTACCCCTTTCTCACATGAACAGCATGTCTCAATCAAACACAGGCAATGAAGGCGATGCAGTAAGGTTTCAATAGGTTTTATTTAACAAAGCTGCAATCTATGATATGTTGCATGGGCTGCAATGATCAGGATAATGAATAATGCAAGAAACAGAATTGTAAAACAAGAGTCATTAATATAAAGACCCCACCATCTTGCAATAACAAAATGACATGAGATGTGAAATATGTCCTACTACCCTAATGTCATGTACCTAATCTCTAACCTAAAAGAGAGCTTGTGTGTTAAATCTAATCTCCCAATGCTATGTCCATGAGAAGAGCCCCCAAACCCTCATTACCTTGGAATGAGGTCTCTAGCTCAGACTCTGTAGGGACACGAAGACTGGGTCCACGTCAAGGCGACGTGCAGCATCCATAGCAGCGATGGCTTCTGGTTGGAAACCCTCTGACTATCTGTCTAAGTGAGGTGTATTTATACAGAACTGCTCGGACTCCTGATGTAGGACTGGTCCCAAACAATAGATAACAAGACATGATTGGGACGGCAACTTACGTAAACAATTATTTCGAAGGCGTGAAGAGGGAAAGTACCTAATATGAACACCTACAGTTTGTTTATCTTTGTCGCTTGATATTGACGCCTCAGCACAGTGGAACTGATAACGTGAAACTAAAACATTGGCCTAACTAGAAACAAGGCAGCCATCTTAACAGATATAATTAAATAAATATGCTAAAGCAGAGCAAACTAAGTAGGGTAAAAGTCACTAGGTGACGGGGGCAGAAGTCTGTAAGCCAAGTGCTAAACTAGCTCCTGTTTCCCATTAAGACAGGGTAGGATTCACTACACTTTCTCTCTCTGTATCTCTCTACCTTCCCGTTTACATCAAACATCAGTTTGTTGTTTATTTGAAATTGCAATATTAGAATAAAATATGATCTCATGTTTGCTGATTAAAAGTTAACTAACTGTATCAGTCTTGAAGGTTGACCTAATCCTGCAAATAAGCAAATGTTTTTCCTGTTTCATAAGCTAACTGTGTATTAGTTAAAGTGTGTAGAAATGTCAATGTACAAAAGTAGTTACAATTTGTTAGTTTAGACATATGAGAAACTAATGCTCCCAGGAACTAACAATGGATGTACTGGCAGAAGGAGCGGAAGAAAGCTAAATGTTGCATCTTGACAACTCGACAACGTGCGTAAAGGAAGAAGAACCAATCACTGAAGTGTGGAAGACTGTCTAGTTATATCTCTGAATTGAGATATTATTCTCATTGGATTGATAAGCTCTTGCATGATTTTCTGACCAATGACAACATGGGACAACTTCAATGTAACTCCACTGCACTGAAAATATTAGAGATAGATTCTTAGCTTCTTCTCATGAGCCACTCTGACAAACTTCTTTGCTGAGATTTCCTCCTACTACTTTATGTGCTCCATGCTTAAACGCTGGTGTTCAGTCTTGCGCTTGATGCTTAGAGCTTGATGTGTCCTTGCGATTTGTCTTAGAAATTTTCTCTTAATGGTTTGGAGAATTTAGAGTGCCCGATTCTGAACCATTACCTCTGTCATGTCCTGCTGCTGATGCTTCCTGAACTGATGCCCGCCCGACAAAGAATAACCACCACTTGCTGATCCATAATTAGGACAAGTATATAATCTGTAAATGTCTTTACTACTGATTTGCCTTTTGTTTCTAGGTACCAACTGCTACTTTTGATAGAGCCATAGTTAGCTGTTTTCCAAGGTAATGTTAACTAGAGCCTTTGCATGAAACCCAACATGCTAATGCTGATCTAATGACAGTGAGGCTTTCCTTATTGACTAGGGTACTGATTTGATGTTGCCTAATTGCTCAATCTCTAAATGTATGTTATCTCTATTGCTCAATTATTCTCTTTGTTGCTTTGTACTCTGATCTTAGAGGGTCTGATTGTAAATGCTTTAGTTAAGTTGAGATTCTTTAGAAGATTTGGTCAACCAGAGTTGTTTTTGTACTTATACCATGTGGTTTTGAGACAAATTTATGTGATACTAGCATTGTTATTCTAGGGAAATGAACTTTCTAATTAATACTAAAGGTGCGTTATTCGTGGCCAAATGGGTCATGGGGTTTGAAATGTACTGTCTCTATAGGATTTTCATTGATTGTTTATTAATAGTCATGATATATGCAAACTTGAGGGTGTGAACGTCTTAAACGAGTCTAAAGGTTTATCGACCTCATACATGCATCCCCTTATCAACTTATTGCAACAAGCTAATAAGGTCAGACGCGCTAACAACACCACCTTGTCTACAAGAACGAAAGAGCAGCCTCTCTCAGGTGTTTCCACCTTTTCCCCTTCAAGGTGGCTTCCCCTTAAAGCTTGCCTTTAGGATTTACACCCTGTTTGGTTTTCCTCACAATTGCATGCCATTTCTTTTACTTCAGAAGAGTATTTCACACCTCCACCCAGGAGGGCAGAAGCTGTCTTGTTGCCAGCAACTGTAAACGGTCAATGGAAAACTTTGGGCAACAGAGCAACAACTTGCTGAAGGTACCATACATTTAAAAGTTGCATTAAATTTGACTCGGACATTGAGTTGGGTTTAATGTAATGATTATTTTGATACCTTGATACCTTGAAGTACCGATTTCAGTAGTCCTCTTAAGAGTTTAGCTCAGTTGAGCTGTCACCGTGCAACTGTTTACACTCCAGTGGGGCTGCTAACCTATCTACAGTAAAAATGACAGTTTTCAGTTTTTCTTTCACTGTAAGAACACGTAAAGCACCTGTTCCACATTTAATATACATTAACAGGCCTCAGGGCTCGATAGGCCTGCCTCAGGATTCACACACATATTAAAAAGGAAGTTCTGGACTTTGAAATGAGGTTAAATGGCAACGTGATTCAAGAACTGCCTTGCCAGCCAGTATTTGCAGGCTGGGAGTCTTGCTTAGCTATGTCACACTTGTGGTGGCACAATAGTGCTGCGTTCAGGAGGGACATTTTAACTTACAGGCCCTGGGTACCTCTAGTACCATGCATTAGAGACTTAGCAGTAAGTTAACTTAAGACAATTGTGGTTGAGCCAATCAGACATATACCTTTTAAGGGTCAAAGCACTGGCCCTGAGGTCTGGTTAGCTTGCCTCAATGCACTTTCAGAATCACAAAACCAGCAGAAAATGGCATTTCCTTACAAGTGACTTCACTCAACATAGCCCATAGCAGACTAGAGAGTTGAGGAAATTTACCAAAGACACGGGAATCATTAGAGTATCATTGCCCATTTGGTCCCACATTACTTCGAGTGCAGCAAATGTTAGTGCAGTAATTATGGTTGTTATTGTATCTTGTAACCCATGTGAACTAGGACCTTCATGCATTCCGTGTGATTTTTTAGAACTTTATTTTAGTTTGTTTACACAATTTCTAAAGAATGAAAAGTAAGCTCCATAAAATGTTCCAAGCTTAATAAATACCATATTCTTTAAATACGTACCATGAACTCCCACATACATGTATACAACAAACTAAAGTAGGGGGCATTGATAGATATGTAAACGTATACCCACATCTGCCTTGTAATGTGGATTCATTATTGATGGATCAATCAATTTACACATACCCAGTGAGATAAAAATATATATTCAAAGTGAAGAATGATATACTTTCCTTAATTTGTATTTTCTGAGGTATAACCAAAACAGTTACATGTTTACTACATTTTCCGTGATCTACGATCCTTCTGTATGGATAGGATAAGCGTTCTGCCTTCCTCCATGAAAATCATTGTATCATACAGTTCCACAACAGCTACAACCTTCTGGCTCAAGCCTTAACTGGTGGTCCTAGCTACTGCTGGAGATTCAATTGCCTGAAGTGAGTATCGTGGTTATCAAAATGAAGCGCAACAGAACCTGTGGTCCTAGGGCTGTTTAGATAAAATATCGAGTCAAAATATTGTGTGTACAAAAAATGAGAGAAGAATATCAAGGACAAGAATATCATGAAGGTAAGTTTCTACAGAAAGCAAAGTTTTACTATACCTAACTCCACATATATGTATCTTGATGATACATACATATCTTCAAGGTACATAGATGCGGAGTTAACAATAGTCAATCTATATTTAACTATTGGCATTTGCACCTACCTTTTCGATTTTTTTAGCCTCGATATTTTTTGTCACGATATTCAGTCCCCACAATATTTTTGTCCTGAGTATTTTGTCAGTGATACTTCTCCACAGAGTTTGGTGAAGCTTCCAATATTCACTATTTACTTACTTTGCACACTTTCATATGTTTCCTTCGTCTCTGACTCTACAAAGTTTTTTTTTCTCTTTTTACCTATGTAAATGTAATGCTATTTGTTCCTAGCCAACCAGCTCGAACATTTGAAGTTTCGTTGGTTGCATTGTACGTCATAATTCCAAATACGGAAAACATATAATTAATTATTCTTTGAAAATGTGCTTTTTTGAATAACTATGTCACACACAATGGCTTTGCAGGCATAAGATTACTAACTTTTATCCTTGAAATTTACCTTTTATAGAAAATATTTTTGTGTTACTTGAGGATGTAAGCAACATACACAGTTCAGAAAAATGATTTTAACTCGGGTCTCCAGAAGCGAAAACCTTCACAATCTACGCAAAGTTGTGAAGGGCCTTTGCGAAGGTAGCGACAAAAATGTGTGACTTTGTACACCCCTGCAATAACTATTAACACCCAAGACCTAGACGAACGACTTCTCAAGCCACACCTAAACAGTATTTTGTGACCAAGCTTCTAAATTATTAATAACAGTAACACTCGTCATTTACAGTGTTTGGAAGTGGCTAAACTGAGGTATGGGACACTATATATCAACACCAATGACTACCAATATGATTTATTGGAAAATAAAGTACGTTGTACAAGCCAAAGAACCTCCAGATTAAACTGAACATTTGTTTTTATGCACATACGGTAGATGGCGGTAAGGTACTCCTTAAACTTCCTATTACACTCTCGTGAAAGCTTGGAAAATGATATCTTGTCAGAAAAAATTGTGATCGAAGCATAAATTGGGACGCTAAAGGGGTTGAAGAATTTAGCTAAAATGAATGGATGGAGACGATTGAATTTCCCTGATAAGCACCGGTAAATACTCATTCTGGGCACATTTCGTTCCATTATCTTTATTTTTAGCTCTTCTGAGCCATTACAGACATGGAACAAGCATGGGCCAATCAAAAAAGGTTCCATAAGAATGGAAGTAGGAGTGCTGCAGCACCCCAAAATAACCAAGCTGGAGGTCAGAAGGTGAAGAAGCATTAAAGATGCCTTTAACGTTAGTTCTGTCATATTTGCTGTGCTTTCACAGACTGGGCTTGGGTGTCAAGTTATGTCTTTAGTTAAATTGCTGGTTATTCTTTTAACATAGGCATTGGTCTTTACATTAATTTTTGTGCAAAGTGAAGGGTTTTGTAAAATAAACTGTGACGATTTTGCTGAGTAGAGATTTGGAAGGAAAGGCCATAGGATATCATTTTTTTCTAACATGAAAACATTTGAATGCGTGTAAATGAGTAGTACACACATTTCAGAACACGTCGGCAGTTCGTAAAGCATAAATAAAGCACATTGCACATTTTTTGTAATTCTGAAGAGTGGTGAAAACAAACATTTAATAGGTTCAAAACAAATCAACACATTTTGTGAGGCGCAAATGAAATATTTATAGAAACTCGTCTTTCACAGGTTATCGTTTGAATGCTCAATAGTTGCACCATTAAAGCTCTGCCCGTCCAAATTTAGAAGCCATTTCAATGAAAAGTGTGCTATCTGTGAATGACAGTGCGCTACCACACACTGCTTCAGTGCTATATTCTCCTCAGTGTGCACTATAATGCGGCCCTAACCACATAATATACAGCCTTACCACTCTCTTTCTGCACACACTTGCTGCACTTGTCTTTTCTGTGACATTTGGATTTTTCACAATCCTTCTGACTTATGTGATGTAACACTGATGGGAGCACCCCCACTCTGAAAATTGTTTCGGCGCCACTGCCAGGCCTACCTCTTAAGGAACTATACAAGCCCATACTGCTATGCCATGACCAATTTAGGAGGGAAGACAAGCAGCAAAAGGCATATTTCAACCTTGTCGGGCCTCACCTGTAAAGAGCCGGTTCAATCCAGAAGGCACTCACGCCTGGGTATACACCTCCTTATTAGGAAGACTGGGGCCCTCATTTCGACCTTGGCCATCTTTTGTGAAGACCGCCATCTAAGTGGGCGCCAAAAGACTGCCAGTGTTGGCGGTTTGAAGACCGCCGAATTACAAGTCACCTATGTATTTCCGCCCATAAGCAGGCAGAAATCTGACACCTTCGGCCTGACAGTCGGCGGGTGAGAGGCGCTTCCTCCGCCAGCACCACCACGCCGGAAGGACTCCGCCCGCAATATTACGAGCAGTAATATGGCACAGCGGTCCTTGTATGCAGTGCGGCATTGGTGTTGGAACCGCCGACATCAACCCTCTCCTGACCTCAAAGTGGGCTGCTGTGCGGCCCAGACAGGTAGGTGGACTGACCGGAAGGGGTGTGTATGTGTGTGGTAAGTGCATGTGTGTGGTGTGTGTGTATTTGTAAGTGAACGTGTGTCGGAATGTGTGTGCGTGCATGTGTGTGTGACTGTATGCGTGCGTGGTGGTGGGGGTGTGAATGTGTGCGGAGGGTGGGTGTGTGTGTAAATGAATGAGGAGGGTGGGAATGTGTGTGTGCATGAATGCAGAGGGTGGGTGTGTGTGAGTGTATGAATGTGGAGAGGGGGGTGCGTATGTATGTATGTGGAGGAGGTGGGAGTGTGTATGAATGTGAAGGGGTGCACATGCTTGCAAGCAAGTGGGGGTGTGTGTCTGTGTGCGAGCGAGTGGTGGTGCATGTCTGTTTGTGTGCGGTTGGGTGAGGGTGTTTGGATGCGTGCATGTGGTTGGGTGGGGGTGTTTGTATATATGCATGCTGTTGGATGGGGGTGTTTGTATTTATGCATGCGGTTGGGTGGGGGTGTTTGTATGTATGTGTGCAGTTGGGTGGGAGTGTTTGTATGTATTTGTGCGGTTGGGTGGGAGTGTTTGTATACATGCATGTGGTTGGGTGGGGATGTTTGTATGCATGCGTAAGGTTGGGTGGGGGTGTGTAGAAGGAACTGTGTGGGCGGGTGGGGGCGTGTGACTGCAACTGTGTGGGCGAGTGGGTGTGTGTGTGTCTGCAAGTGTGTGGCCATGTGGGGTGCGTATGTCAGTGAGAAGAATGGGGATTACTGTCACCGGGTGTGTTACTGCCAGGGTTTTCGTGACGTGGCGACCGCCTAAAAATGCCTTGTGGTTGCTGCCTTGTAATACAGCCAGCTAGCTGTAGGTATGCCGCTGGCCCAGAGGATCTCACTGCCATTCGCGCCCGTCCACACCAGCGGATCTGGCTTCGTTGTGGCAGTTTGGCTTCGACCAAACCTCTGACCTAGTAATGCGGCAGTCTTTACTGCCGGGACCATGGGACTGCCATCGCGAGTGTGTCAGTCTTAAGACTGCCACACTCGAAATGATGGCCTCAGTGAGCAATACATTCTAAATTGACCTATATTTTCCTTAACCCCTTGGGTGCGGGCGTCGGGCACTGGCTAACGCCCACACTACCTCCCTTGTGCGGGTCCCGACCAGTGGCCGACACCAGAGAGGGGGTTAATAAATCCTCGGGTGCGTCGCACCGAGGATTTATTATTATTTTTTTTATCCCCGGGAGACACAGAAGCTTTTCCGTGTCTCCCCCCGCCCCCCCACCCGCCCCATCACCTTGTTGATTTCCCCATTGGAGCAGGAAGCGGCCGTTCCTGCTCTGATGGGGAAAACGGCCCCAAACGGCCTTCCCCACGTTTGGGAAGGCCTCGTAAGAAAGGGGAGACTCTCCCATTTCTTACAAGGCCTTCCTGAAAGTGTTTCCTGGCCCCCGATCGCAGCACAGTTGCGATCGGGGGCCAGGAAACACCACTAGACACCAGGGATTTCACTTGGGGGGGGTCGGCCCCCTCAGAAAATGGCTGCCCCCCCCCCCCCGGGGCATATTTTTTTTTAAAAAGGTAGGTGTCCCATGGGGGAGCACGATCACTTTCGATCGCGCCCCCCCGGGGCTAAATTTTATTTTAAAAAAAGAAATGGACAGGGGGTCGCCCATGGGCAGGGCGATCCCCTGTGGGGGCAATATTTTTTTTTTGTAGTTGTAGGGTTTCCCTGGGGGCCATATTGGCCCCCAAGGAAACCATACAACTACTAAAAAAAATATAGATCTATATATATATATATATATATATATATATATATATATATATATATATATATATATATATATATATTTATTTATAGATTTATCTATCGATATCTATGTAGATATATATATGTATAGATCACTTTTGTCAATACATGTGTGGTTTCCCTGGGGGCTTCGATCGGCCCCCAGGAAAACCAGACCCACATATAAAAGTGATCTCTCTCTCTCTCTCTCTCTCTCTCTATATATATATATATATATATATATATATATATATATATATATATATATATTTGCCACCAGTTGTCTTGCAGTTGCAGCTTGCGTCTTCAAAGCAATGCACATACATCAACTGACGCATTTCAACTGTAGCTTTTAGGCAGCAATAAAAAAGTCAAGTAAGTATTGTGATTATGTTTCTGCTACAAAAGGATCAGACTTTTGTCTAGCGGCAGTTTTAGTGCCATAAAGAAGCACAGAATGTTTATATGCCTACTGCAAAGAGCAAATCTGTATTTTATGTCAATAGCTGAGTACATTAGTAAAGTTAGCCATTACCTGCGCTATAATACAAATGAAATGTATGTGCGGGGTGGGGGGCGGCTATGGAGAGATGAAGGGTACTTTTGCTGGGTGGTAATGAGGGAACCTGAGGAGGAGGGAGTGGGAGCACCAATAATGATTGTTGGACTGGGCGCAGGAGGTGCTAAAAACTGTGATGAATGATATGTGACAAGTTGTTTTTTTGAGTGTCTTGAAAGAACGTGCTGATTGAGGGAAGAAGCACAGGTAAGGTGGCCTCTACTGTTGCACGTATCTCACACACACCATCGATTTTGTGACTGTCTACGTAGGCTAGTGTTTTAGAGCAACAGTTTAGCCAATAGCAGAGATGGCATCTTGATGGATGACTGCGCCGTCACTCGGGTTATAGAGGACAGCTCTGACATAGGGTCAGAGACTGAGACATCAGATACTGAGACAGCATCTGAGGGATAGGACAATGGGCAGACTCTGGGAGTGATTTTTCAGTCGGAGGAGTCCCATTCGATAACTCCTCTTCCAGTAAATTATGAGGGAGGTGATGAGGACAGTCCTGCTGTCCCTTCGCAAGCACAGTCTGTGCAATGAGGTAATAGTGGGTTAGCCCAACCCAGAGAGCAGGTGAATGCGGCGGCAAGCAGAGAGAGAGAGTGCTCTCTTGGGAGCTCCCCAATTTAGTTCAGCCCCAAACTCCACAGCCCAAATCGTATTGTGGTGACATCAAATTTATCTATCACAAAACAATCTGGTTTTGTAAGGCAGGCACCTGTGTTTTTTTTCCTGGGTTCGGCGGCCATATAGAGAAACATACTAAACCCAAACATTTCTGGAAACTAGACATCCGGGGGAGTCCACAGAGGTGTGACTTGTGTGGATTCCCCAATGTTTTCTTACCCAGAATACCCTGCAAAGCTGAAATGTTGAATAAAAACTCTATTTTTCTCGCATTTCTGTCACACAAACTACAGGAATATGCTGAGATTCACAAAATTCCTACGACCCAGGGATTCCTCACCTGTCCTGATAAAAACACTACCCAACTTGAGTGCCTATACCTAGTGCCTGCGTCAGGAATGGATCACCCCAGGGTCAACAGCTGCCTCATGTAAGGACCAACATTGACCGTTGTGTGATCTATTCCTGTCGCGGGCACCAGGCCTACCCACACAAGTGAGGTACCATTTTTATCGGGAGACTTGGAGGAAGGCTGGGTGGAAGGAAATTTGTTGCCCCTCTCAGATTCCAGAACTTTCTGTCACCGAAATGAGAGGAAAAAATGTTTTTTTTGGCCAAATTCTGAGGTTTGCAAAGGATTCTGGGTAACAGAACCTGGTCAGATCTCCACAAGTCAGCCCATCTTGGATTCCCCTAGGTGTCTAGTTTTAAAAAATGCGCTGGTTTGCTAGGTTTCCCGAGGTGCCGCCTGAGCTAGAGGCCAAAATCCACAGGTAGGCACTTTGTAAAAAACACCTGTTTTCTGTGAAAAAATGTGATGTGTCCACGTTGTGTTTTGGGACATTTCCTTTCGTGGGCACTGGGCCTACCCACACAAGTGAGGTACCATTTTTATCGGGAGACTTGGGGGAACGCTGGGTGGAAGTGAAATTTGTGGCTCTTCTCAGATTCCTGAACTTTCTGTCACCGAAATGAGAGGAAAAAGTGTTTTTTTGGCCGCATTTTGAGGTTTGCAAAGAATTCTGGGTAACAGAACCTGGTGAGAGCCCCACAAGTCACCCCATCCTGGATTCCCCTAGGTGTCTAGTTTTCAAAAATGCACAGGTTTGGTAGGCTTCCTGTAGGAAAGTACCATCTTGCCTGGCATGTTACCCCCATATTTCACTGTATATATGTTGTTTTAGTCTATGTGTTACTGGGACCTTTTCCAGGCAGGGCCCCAGTGCTCATAAGTATGTGCCCTGTATGTGATCCCTGTGTGATGCCTAACTGTCCCACTGAGGCTCTGCTAACCAGGACCTCAGTGGTTATGCTCTCTCTGCTTTCCAAATTTGTCACTAACAGGCTAGTGACTAAATTTACCAATTCACATTGGCATACTGGTACACCCATATAATTTCCTAGTATATGGTACTGAGGTACCCAGGGTATTGGGGTTCCAGGAGATCCCTATGGGCCGTAGCATTTCTTTTGACACCCATAGGGTGCTCTGACAATTCTTACACAGGCCTGCCAGTGCAGCCTGAGTGAAATAACGCCCACGTTATTTCACAGCCATTTACCACTGCACTTAAGTAATTATAAGTCACCTATATGTCTAACCTTCACCTGGTGAAGGTTGGGTGCAAAGTTACTTAGTGTGTGGGCACCCTGGTACAAGCCAAGGTGCCCCCACATCGTTCAGGGCAAATTCCCCAGACTTTGTGCGTGAGGGGACACCATTACATGCGTGCACTGTACATAGGTCACTACCTATGTACAGCGTCACAATGGTAACTCCGAACATGGCCATGTAACATGTCTAAGATCATGGAATTGTCACCCGAATGCCATTCTGGCATTGGGGGGACAATTCCATGATCCCCCGAGTCTCTAGCACAGAATCCGGGTACTGCCAAACTGCCTTTCCGGGGTCTCCACTGCAGCTGCTGCTGCTGCTGCCAACTCCTCAGACAGGTTTCTGCCCTCCTTGGGTCCAGGCAGCCCTGGCCCAGGAAGGCAGAACAAAGGATTTCCTCTGAGAGAGGGTGTAACACCCTCTCCCTTTGGAAATAGGTGTCAGGGCTGGGGAGGAGTAGCCTTCCCCCAGCCTCTGGAAATGCTTTGATGGGCACAGATGGTGACCATCTCTGCATAAGCCAGTCTACACCGGTTTAGGGATCCCCCAACCCTGCTCTGGCGCGAAACTGGACAAAGGAAAGGGGAGTGACCACTCCCCTGACCTGCACTTCCCAGAGGAGGTGCTCAGAGCTCCTCCAGTGTGTCCCAGACCTCTGCCATCTTGGAAACAGAGGTGTTTGTGGCACACTGGACTGCTCTGAGTGGCCAATGCCAGCAGGCGATGTCAGAGGCTCCTTCTGATAGGCTCTTACCTCTCTTGGTAGCCAATCCTCCTTCCTTGGTAGCCAAACCTCCTTTTGTGGCTATTTAGGGTCTCTGCTTTGGGGAATTCTTTAGATAACGAATGCAAGAGCTCATCAGAGTTCCTCTGCATCTCCCTCTTCAACTGCTGCCAAAGAATCGACCCCTTGACTGCTCAGGACACCAGCAAAACCGCAACAAAGTAGCAAGACGACTACTAGCAACCTTGTATCGCTTCATCCTGCCAGCTTTCTCGACTGTTTCCAGGTGGTGCATGCTCTGGGGGTAGCCTGCCTCCTCTCTGCACCAGGAGCTCTGAAGAAATCTCCTGTGGGTTGACAGAATCTTCCCCCTGCAACCGCAACCACCAAAAGACTGCATCACTGGTCCTCTGGGTCCCCTCTCAGCACAACGAGCGTGGTCCCTGGAACTCAGCAACTCTGTCGAAGTGACTCCCACAGTCCAGTGACTCTTCAGTCCAAGTTTGGTGGAGGTAAGTCCTTGCCTCCCCACGGTAGACTGCATTGCTGGGTACCGCGTGATTTGCATCTGCTCCAGCTCCTGTGCACTCTTCCAGGATTTCCTTTGTGCACAGCCAAGCCTTGGTCCCCTACACTCTATCCTGCAGTGCAAAACCTTCTGAGTTGTCCTCCGGCATCGTGGGACTCCCTTTTGTGACTTTGCGTGGACTCTGGATCACTGTTATTCCAAGTGCCTTTTCAGGTACTTCTGCAGGTACTGCCTGCTTCTGTGAGGGCTCCCTAAGTTGCTGGGTGCCCCCCCTGTTTCCTCCTCCAAGTGGCAACATCCTGGTCGCTCCTGGCCACAGCAGCACCCAAAAACCTCTACCGCGACCCTTGCAGCTAGCAAGGCTTGTTTGCGGTCTTTCTGTGTGGGAACACCTCTGCAAGCTTCATCGCGATGTGGGACATCCATCTTCCAAAGGAGAAGTCCCTAGCTCTCTTCTTTCTTGCAGAACTCCAAGCTTCTTCCATCCAGTGGCAGCTTCCTTATACCCTCAGCTGGCATTTCCTGGGCTCCTGCCCACTCTCGACACTGTCGCGACTATTGGGCTTGGTCCCCTTGTCTTACAGGTACTCAGGTCTGGAAATCCACTGTTGTTGCATTACTGGTGTTTGTTCTTCCTGAAGAATCCCCCTATCACGACTTCTGTGCTCTCTGGGGTTAGTAGGTGCACTTTACACCTACCTTTCAGGATCTTGGGGTGGGCTAGTTTTCTAACACTCACTGTTTTCTTACAGTCCCAGTGACCCCTACAAGCTCACATAGGTTTGGGGTCCATTCGTGGTTCACATTCCACTTTTGGAGTATATGGTTTGTGTTGCCCCTATACCTATGTGCTCCTATTGCAATCTATTCTAATTCTACACTGTTTGCATTACTTTACTTGCTATTACCTAAGTTTGGTTTGTGTACATATATCTTGTTTATATAACTTATCCTCATACTGAGGGTTCTCACTGAGATACTTTTGGCATATTGTCATAAAAATAAAGTACCTTTATTTTTAGTACTTCTGTGTATTGTGTTTTCTTATGATATTGTGCATATGACACCAGTGGTATAGTAGGAGCTTTACATGTCTCCTAGTTCAGCCTAAGCTGCTTTGCCATAGCTACCTTCTATCAGCCTAAGCTGCTAGAAACAAATCTTCTACACTAATAAGGGATAACTTGACCTGGCACAAGGTGTAAGTACCTCTGGTACCCACTACAAGACAGGCCAGCCTCCTACATTGGTTGTGCAGCGGTGGGATAAGTACTTGTAACTACTTACCACTTTGTCATTGTGTACTTTTCATAAGAGAATAATATACAAAACAAGCTCAGTTCTTTAAAAACTTCTGAAACTTTTTCTTCCTTCTCACTATTTCTAAACCTTTTACTAGCATGTCTGTAGAAGACTCTACTCTTAAAATGGTCAATACTACT
Organism: Pleurodeles waltl; assembly: GCF_031143425.1. Lineage (NCBI taxonomy): Eukaryota > Metazoa > Chordata > Amphibia > Caudata > Salamandridae > Pleurodeles > Pleurodeles waltl. Next base: position 222,849,073 of record NC_090450.1, on the reverse strand, counting down.
TATGACAATTTGAATTACAAGAGCCTAAGGAGTCTCTGCTTAGACAGAGGTTTAGTGATAGAAAGGAACCCTACAAGAGAGTTTCTATTTAACATGCTTATTGTGAATGATGAGTCCCAAGCAGGCACATCAAATGAGAGGTTAATAGAAGGTTCCCATTCTAACTCAGGGGATCTCCTTGAGGGAGGTGGGGGGGTTCTGAACCAGATCTGCCCCTTAGCAGGACACCCAGTAATGTTGGTAGTAATGGAGGTTCCCATCACAGTAGAGGAGTCTTTATTCCTGGAGGCCAAGTTGCTAGGGTTCAGTCAGTTAGGGACAGATCCCGCTCTGTTGTTTCCAATTTATCTTCTGTGTCCAAGCATTCCCAACCCACCCACCCTGAAGACAACATGTTAGAAAGGGAACTCAAAACGTTGAGGGTTGAAGAGACCCGACTGAAGCTTAAACAGCAACAGCTGGCCTTAGATAGGGAATCCCTAGACCTGGAGAATGAGAGACAGAGATTGGGGTTTGGACCCCATGGTGGCAGCAGCAGTATTCCTGATAGTAATCCTGTTAGAGAGCATGATTCCAGGAATCTGCACAAGAAAGTCCCCCCTTTCAAGGAAGGGGATGACATCAACAAGTGGTTTGCTGCACTTGAGAGGGCCTGTGTGGTACAGGGGGTCCCTCAAAGGCAGTGGGCTGCTATATTGTGGCTATGTTTCAATGGAAAGTTTAGGGAAAGGCTCCTTACTGTTAGAGAAAGTGATGCTAACATTTTTTCAGTTTTGAAGGATGCACTCTTGGATGGATTTGGCTTAGCCACTGAACAATACAGGATTAGGTTCAGAGACACCAGAAAACAGTCCTCACAAGACTGGACAGACTTTGTAGACTGTTCAGTGAAGGCCTTGGAGGGGTGGTTACATGGCAGTAAAGTATCTGACTACGAAAGCCTGTATAATCTTATTCTGAGAGAGCATATTCTGAATAACTGTGTGTCTGACTTGTTACACGAATATCTAGTGGACTCAGATCTGACCTCTCCCCAAGAATTGGGAAAGAAGGCAGACAAATGGGTCAGAACAAGAGTGAACAGAAAAGTTCATACAGGGGGTGACAAGAATGGCAAGAAGAAGGATGGTAAGTCTTCTGACAAGGGTGGGGACAAAAGTAAAACTGAGTCTTCATCAGGCCCACAAAAATCCTCTGGTGTGGGTGGTGGGTCCAAATCCTCTTCCAATAATCAACCTAAAAAGCCTTGGTGTTATCTGTGTAAAGTCAAAGGCCATTGGACAACTGATACCAGTTGTCCAAAGAAAAACACCAAACCTCCCACTACCACAACCCCTACTGCAAATTCTAGTGCCCCTAGTAATAGCAGTGGTGGTGGGAGCAAACCTACTAATAGCCAATCCAAGGGAGTAGCTGGGCTCACTTTTGGTAATTTAGTTGGGGTTGGTCTTGTTAGGGAGACCACAGAGGCTGTGTTAGTCTCTGAAGGTGCCATTGATTTGGCCACCTTGGTTGCTTGTCCCCTTAATATGGATAAGTACAAGCAACTTCCCCTAATAAATGGTGTTGAGGTTCAGGCCTACAGGGACACAGGTGCCAGTGTTACCATGGTGATAGGGAAACTGGTGCACCCTGAACAACACCTACTTGGTCAGCAGTACCAAGTGACAGACGCTCATAACAACACTCTTAGCCACCCATGGCTGTTGTAAATCTCAACTGGGGGGGGGTTACTGGTCCAAAGAAAGTTGTGGTTACCTCAGATTTACCTGTAGACTGTCTACTAGGGAACGATTTAGAGACATCAGCTTGGGCAGAAGTGGAGTTGGAGGCTCATGCAGCAATGCTGGGCATTCCTGGGCATATTTTTGCTTTGACAAGGGCTCAGGCCAAAAAGCAAAATGGACAGGGTAACTTGGATCCTGGAACAATGGACAAATTGCTCTCTAAAGCTAGGGGTAGCAAGGGTAAATCCCTACCCACTATCCCTCCCTTTACAGATGATTCTCCTTCTGAGGAAGAAGGATTTCCTCCCTGTGCAGAACCTTCACCAGATGAGCTGGCAGCAGACACTGCTGAGCTTTTGGGTGGAGGGGGGCCTGCAAGGGAAGAGCTGAGTGTGGCACAGCAAACCTGTCCCACATTAGAGGGCCTCAGATAGCAAGCTGTCAAACAGCAAAATGGGGATGTCAGTGACTCACATAGAGTTTACTGGGAGGACAACCTCTTGTACACTGAGGCAAGGGACCCAAAACCTGGAGCAGCCAGGAGATTGGTCATTCCCCTGCAGTACAGAGAGTTCCTACTAACTCTGGCACATGACATTCCTTTGGCTGGGCCTTTGGGCCAGATCAAAACATGGGAAAGGCTTGTCCCCCTGTTTCACTGGCCTAGGATGTCAGAGGACACTAAAGATTTTTGCAAGTCTTGTGTGACCTGTCAAGCCTGTGGCAAGACTGGTGGCACACCAAAGGCTCCCCTTATTCCACTACCTGTGGTTGGGGTCCCCTTTGAAAGGGTAGGGGTTGACATAGTTGGCCCCCTTGACCCTCCTACTGCTTCAGGCAATAGGTTTATCTTGGTGGTTGTGGACCATGCCACAAGATATCCTGAAACAATTCCTCTAAGGACCACTACAGCTCCTGCAGTGGCAAAGGCCCTCCTGGGAATCTTTTCCAGGGTGGGTTTCCCTAAAGAGGTTGTATCAGACAGGGGTAGCAACTTTATGTCTGCATACTTGAAAGCTATGTGGAAGGAATGTAGTGTAACCTACAAATTCACCACTCCTTATCATCTACAGACTAATGGACTGGTAGAGAGGTTTAATAAAACTCTCAAAGGTATGATAATGAGACTACCTGAAAAACTCAGGAGGAGATGGGATGTCCTGTTACCTTGCCTCCTTTTTGCTTACAGAGAGGTACCCCAGAAAGGAGTGGGCTTCAGCCCCTTTGAACTCCTCTTTGGACACTCTGTAAGAGGTCCACTAACACTTGTGAAGGAGGGTTGGGAACAACCTTTAAAAGCTCCCAAACAGGACATAGTGGACTATGTACTTGGCCTAAGATCCAGAATGGCCGAGCACATGAAAAAGGCCAGTAAAAACCTTCAAGCCAGCCAAGAGCTCCAGAAGCAATGGCATGACCAGAAGGCTGTTCTGATCCAGTACCAACCAGGACAGAAGGTGTGGGTATTGGAGCCTGTGGCCCCAGGAGCACTCCAAGACAAATGGAGTGGACCCCATCTTATTGTTGAAAAGAAGGGTGAGGTTACCTATCTGGTAGACCTGGGCACTGCCAGGAGTCCCCTTAGGGTGAGTCATGTCAACCGCCTAAAACCCTACTATGACAGGGCTGATCTCACCCTTCTCATAGCAACAGATGAGGGACAGGAAGAAGAGAGTGACTCTCTCCCTGATCTCTTTTCCACCACTGAAAATGATGCTTTAGTGGAGGGAGTAGTTTTGGCAGATTGTCTGACTGCAGAACAGAAAGACAACTGCATAAATCTCCTTGGACAATTTTCTGAACTCTTTTCAACTGTGCCAGGCACCACATCTTGGTGTGAACACACAATTGATTCTGGCGACAGCTTGCCTGTCAAAATTAAAATCTATAGGCAGCCTGACCATGTCAGGGACTGCAGAAAATGCTTGATCTAGGAGTGGTTGAACCTTCTGAAAGCCCATGGGCGAGTCCTGTGGTGCTTGTACCAAAGCCTCATTCAAAAGATGGAAAAAGGGAGATGAGGTTTTGTGTAGACTACAGAGGTCTCAATCAGGTAACAAAAACTGATGCTCACCCTATACCCAGGGCAGATGAGCTCATAGATACACTGGCATCTGCCAAGTATCTAAGCACCTTTGATTTGACTGCAGGGTATTGGCAGATCAAATTGGCTGAGGATGCTAAACCTAAAACTGCATTTTCAACTATAGGAGGGCACTACCAATTTACAGTGATGTCCTTTGGTTTGAAAAATGCACCTGCCACTTCTCAGATGTTGGTGAACACAGTCCTGCAAGGGTTGGAGGCTTTTAGTGCAGCATATCTAGATATCTACATAGATGTCTTTAGCTCCACCAGGGATGAGCACCTGGTCCACCTTTGGAAAGTTTTGGAGGCCCTGTAAAAGGCAGGCCTCACTATCAAGGCCTCAAAGTGCCAGATAGGGCAGGGAAAGGTGGTTTATCTGGGACACCTGGTAGGTGGAGAACAGATTGCACCACTGCAGGGGAAAATCCAGACAATCATGGATTGGGTTCCCCCTACAACACAGACCCAGCTGAGAGCCTTCTTAGGCCTCACTGGGTATTACAGGAGATTCATTAAAAAGTATGGCTCCATAGCAGCCCCTCTTAATGATCTCACATGTAAGAAGATGCCTAAAAAGGTATTGTGGACAGCTAGCTGTCAGAAAGCTTTTGAGGAGCTCAAACAGGCCATGTGCTCTGCACCTGTCCTGAAAAGCCCACGTTACTCCAAGAAATTCATTGTTCAAACTGATGCATCTGAATTAGGGGTAGGGGCAGTCTTATCACAACTGAATTCTGAGGGCCAGGATCAACCAGTTGCTTTTATCAGCAGAAGGTTGACCCCTAGAGAAAAGCGTTGGTCTGCCATAGAGAGGGAGGCCTTTGCTGTGGTCTTGGCACTGAAAAAGTTGAGGCCATACCTGTTTGGCACTCACTTTATTGTTCAGACAGAACACAAACCTCTACTTTGGCTAAAAAAAATGAAAGGTGAAAATCCTAAATTGTTGAGGTGGTCCATATCTCTACAGGGAATGGACTATACAGTGGAACATAGACTTGGGAGTACCCACTCCAATGCAGATGGACTCTCCAGATATTTCCACTTAAACAATGAAGACTCATCAGGTCATGGCTAGTCTTATTGTCCTTCATTTGTGGGGGGGGGGGTTGTGTAGGAAAGTACCATCCTGCCTGGCATGTTACCCCCATATTTCACTGTATATATGTTGTTTTAGTCTATGTGTCACTGGGACCCTGCCAGACAGGACCTCAGTACTCATAAGTATGTGCCCTGTACGTGTTCCCTGTGTGATGCCTAACTGTCTCACTGAGGCTCTGCTAACCAGAACCTCAGTGGCTATGCTCTCTCTGCTTTCCAAATTTGTCACTAACAGGCTAGTGACTAAATTTACCAATTCACAGTGGCATACTGGTACACCCATATAAATAGTATATGGTACTGAGGTACCCAGGGTATTGGGGTTCCAGGAGATCCCTATGGGCTGCAGCATTTCTTTTGCCACCCATAGGGAGCTCTGACAATTCTTACACAGGCCTGCCAGTGCAGCCTGAGTGAAATAACGCCCACGTCATTTCACAGCCATTTACCACAGCACTTAAGTAACTTATAAGTCACCTATTTGTCTAACCTTCACCTGGTGAAGGTTGGGTGCAAAGTTACTTAGTGTGTAGGCACCCTGGCACTAGCCAAGGTGCCCCCACATCGTTCAGGGCAAATTCCCCAGACTTTGTGCGTGCGGGGACACCATTACACGCGTGCACTATATATAGGTCACTACCTATATATAGCATCACAATGGTAACTCCGAACATGGCCATGTAGCATGTCTAAGATCATGTAATTGTCACCCCAATACCATTCTGGCATTGGGGGGACAATTCCATGATCCCCCGGGTCTCTAGCACAGAACCCGGGTACTGCCAAACTGCCTTTCCGGGGTCTCCACTGCAGCTGCTGCTGCTGCCAACCCCTCAGACAGGTTTCTGCCCTCCTGGGGTCCAGGCAGCCCTGGCCCAGGAATTCAGAATAAAGGATTTCCTCTGAGAGAGGGTGTAACACCCTCTCCCTTTGGAAATAGGTGTCAGGGCTGGGGAGGAGTAGCCTCCCCCAGCCTCTGGAAATGCTTTGATAGGCACAGATGGTGCCCATCTCTGCATAAGCCAGTCTACACCAGTTTAGGGATCCCCCAGCCCTGCTCTGGGCAAAACTGGACAAAGGAAAGGGGGGGGGCCACTCCCCTGACCTGCACCTATCAGGGGAGGTGCCCAGAGCTCCTCCAGTGTGTCCCAGACCTCTGCCATCTTGGAAACAGAGGTGTTTGTGGCACACTGGACTGCTCTGAGTGGCCATTGCCAGCAGGTGACGTCAGAGGCTCCTTCTGATAGGCTCTTACCTCTCTTGGTAGCCAATCCTCCTTCCATGGTAGCCAAACCTCCTTTTCTGGCTATTTAGGGTCTCTGCTTTGGGGAATTCTTTGGATAACGAATGCAAGAGCTCATCAAAGTTCCTCTGCATCTCCCTCTTCACCTTCTGCCAAAGGATCGACCGCTGACTGCTCAGGACGCCTGCAAAACCGCACAAAGTAGCAAGATGACTACCAGCAACTTTATATTGCTTCATCCTGCCGGCATTCTCGACTGTTTCCAGGTGGTGCATGCTCTGGGGGTAGCCTGCCTCCTCTCTGCACCAGGAGCTCTGAAGAAATCTCCTGTGGGTCGACGGAATCTTCCCCCTGCAACCGCAGGCACCAAAAGACTGCATCACTGGTCCTCTGGGTCCCCTCTCAGTATGACGAGCATGGTCCCTGGAACTCAGCAACTCTGTCCAAGTGGCTTCCACAGTCCAGTGACTCTTCAGACCAAGTTTGGTGGAGGTAAGTCCTTGCCTCCCCACGCCAGACTGCATTGCTTGGTACCGCGTGATTTGCAGCTGCTCCGGATCCTGTGCACTCTTCCAGGATTTCCTTCATGCACAGCCAAGCCTGGGTCCCCGACACTCTATCCTGCAGTGCACAACCTTCTGAGTTGTCCCCTGGCATCGTGGGACTCCCTTTTGTGACTTTGCATGGACTCCGGTTCACTCTTCTTCTAAGTGCCAGTTCAGGTACTTCTGCGGGTGCTGCCTGCTTCTGTGAGGACTCCCTGAGTTGCTGGGTGCCCCCTCTGTCTCCTCCTCCAAGTGGCAACATCCTGGTCCCTCCTGGGCCACAGCAGCACCCAAAAACCTTTACTGTGACCCTTGCAGCTAGCAAGGCTTGTTTGTGGTCTTTCTGTGTGGGAACACCTCTGCAAGCTTCATCGCAACGTGGGTCATCCTTCTTCCAAAGGAGAAGTCCCTAGCTCTCTTCTTTCTTGCAGAACTCCAAGCTTCATCCATCCAGTGGCAGCTTCCTTGCACCCTCAGCTGGCATTTCCTGGGCTCCTGCCCACTCTTGACACTGTCGCGACTATTGGGCTTGGTCCCCTTGTCTTACAGGTACTCAGGTCCACAAATCCACTGTTGTTGCATTACTGGTGTTTGTTCTTCCTGCAGAATCCCCCTATCACGACTTCTGTGCTCTCTGGGGGTAGTAGGTGCACTTTACACCTACCTTTCAGGGTCTTGGGTTGGGCTATTTTTCTAACACTCACTGTTTTCTTACAGTCCCAGCGACCCTCTACAAGCTCACATAGGTTTGGGGTCCATTCGTGGTTCGCATTCCACTTTTGGAGTATATGGTTTGTGTTGTCCCTATACCTATGTGCTCCTATTGCAATCTATTGTAATTCTACACTATTTGCATTACTTTTCTTGCTATTACTTACCTAAGTTTGGTTTGTGTACATATATCTTGTGTATATGACTTATCCTCATACTGAGGGTACTCACTGAGATACTTTTGGCATATTGTCATAAAAATAAAGTACCTTTATTTTTAGTACTTCTGTGTATTGTGTTTTCTTATGATATTGTGCATATGACACCAGTGGTATAGTAGGAGCTTTACATGTCTCCTAGTTCAGCCTAAGCTGCTTTGCCATATCTACCTTCTATCAGCCTAAGCTGCTAGAAACACCTCTTCTACACTAATAAGGAATAACTGGACCTGGCACAAGGTGTAAGTACCTCTGGTACCCACTACAAGCCAGACCAGCCTCCTACACTTCCCTAGGTGCCGGCTGAGCTAGAGGCCAAAATCTACAGCTAGGCACTTTGCAAAAAACACGTCAGATTTCAATGTAAAAATGTGATGTGTCGATGTTGCGTTTCCTTTCGCAAGCATTAGGCCTACCCAAGCAAGTGAGGTACCATTTATATCGGGAGACTTGGGGGAACACAGAATAGCAATACAAGTGTTATTGCCCCTTGTCTTTGTCTATATATTTTCCTTCCAAATGTAAGACAGTGTGTAAAAAAGACGTCTATTTGAGAAATGGCCTGTAATTCACATGCTAGTATGGGCACCCCGGAATTCAGAGATGTGCAAATAACCACTGCTTCTAAACACCTTATCTTATGCCCATTTTGGAAATACAAAGGTTTTCTTGATACCTATTTTTCACTCTTTATATTTCAGCAAATGAATTGCTGTATACCCGGTATACCGGTATAGAATGAAAACCCATTGCAAGGTGCACCTCATGTATTGGCTCTGGGTACCTAGGGATCTTGATGAACCCACAAGCCCTATATATCCTCGCAACCAGAAGAGTCCAGCAGATGTAACGCTATATTGCTTTAAAAATTCTGACATTGCAGGAAAAAGTTACAGAGTAAAACGTGGAGAAAAATGGCTGGTTTTTTTCAGCTCCCTTTCAATATTTTTTTATTTCAGCTGTTATTTTCTGTGGGAAAACCTTGTAGGATCTACACAAATGACCCATTGCTGAATTCAGAATTTTGTCTACTTTTCAGAAATGTTTAGCTTGCTGGGATCCAGCATTGGTTTCACACCCATTCCTTTCACTAACTGGAAGGAGGTAAAAATGGGGTATGTCCCAGTAAAATGCCAAAATTGTGTTGAAAAATGTGGTTTTCTGATTCAAGTCTGCCCGTTCCTGAAATGTGGGAAGATGCTGATTTTAGCACCAGAAACCGTTTGTTGATGCCATTTTCAGGGAAAAAAACACAAGCCTTCTTCGGCAGCCCTTGCTTCCATTTTTTTGAAAAAAACTAAATTTTCATTGTATTTTGGCTAATTTCTTGGTCTCCTTCAGGGACCCACAAACCCTGGGTACGATTAGAATCCCTAGGATGTTGGAAAAAAAGGATGCAAATTTGGTGTGGATAGCTTATGTGGACAAAAAGTTATGAAGGCCTAAGCGCGAACTACCCCAAATAGCCAAGAAAGGGCTCAGCACTGGGGGGGGGAGGGAGGAGGCCCAGCAGCTAAGAGGTTAAGCAGTTGAGCTTATTAGAATCACGGAAGCTTTACTTAATAAACAGAGGCCTAATGAAGAGGTAACGCCTGAAGCCAATGGAGCAGAGACTTGCGTTGTCCTCAAGGTTGATAGGAGTGAAATTGATCAAAGCATATATAACTGGCTCTGCTTTAAATATTGGCACTGAATTTGTAATCTCTGGGACTTTTATTTCTAGCTAGCGGGCCATTTTCTTCAATGTTTCTGCTTTATGAATGTAATTTTCCCTTCACAACAGTCTCCCATGTAATTTTCCGAAATCCTGCCGAGATGAAGCCACGTTAATGTAATAATTCTATGTAGAAACTGATGATTGGGCTGTGCCTCTTGACAGTTATTATGGCCACTTGGATTTGGAACTACGACCTCTCACCTCCTCCTTATGACTTCTACGCCTGCGTTTTCCAGCTGTGATATTTTAAACCTAGTCAGTTTTACATTGGTCCCTTTTTACCACTTTTTATATTTGAGAGCTTCCAATTTATACCTTGTGACTTTTTCAGGGTCCAGAGATGTACAAGCTAGTTACTTCTGATGTCACTGAGTCTAAAGACGTATGATGTGACTTCCAGTACTGCCATAAGAGGGTTAATTGGCATTTGTTGTCACTTCTTCTGCCCCCCTTCCGTCACTTTGAGTTTGATACTTTTGTGAACATACTGAGGAAATAGTTTTGTGATGACTGGAGGGTGTGCACGCTTTTTGCCCTTCTAAAGAAGCCGACGAGTACACTGTTTGCCACATTTCAGTGGCTCCCCACATAAAACTGTTACTACGCAAGTAATTGTTGTGCTCCCTCAGACTTTGAAGAAGTGCTTTTAAAATTTGCAAAATGCATTCGTGATTATATGACGTAAACTCCAGTATTTCTCTGGTGACCTTCTTCAAACCCTAGGCTTGAGAAGAGAAGAGTGTTAATTTCTACCTTAGGAAGGCAATATCCAACTGCAGATAGCTAATCCTCTCAAATTGAAGAAGACGAAACTTAGTTTACCGTAGCATAGTTCCACATCTAGGGCCAGATGTAGCAAATCGGCAATTTGCGACTTGCAAATTGGGAGTCCCTGCGACTCGCAATTTGCAAGTCGCAAATTGCTATGCAGTACGGTGTCTCAGACACCGACTGCAACTCGCTATGGGGTCGCAATGACCCACCTCATGAATATTCATGAGGTGGGTCGCAAATTGCGGCCCCATAGCAAGTATAGGCACTCGCTAACATGGAGGCCTGCTGACGTCAGCAGACCTCTATGTTCGTGACCAGCTTTTCAATAAAGCAGTTGTTTTTTTTTAAGTGTAGCCCGTTTTCCTTGCAGGAAAACGAGCTGCACTTAAAAAAAACCCGAAACCTTTAGTTTCGGTATTTTTTCAGGGCAGGGAGTGGTCCCGTGGACCACTCCCTGCCCTGAAAAAATATTTTTGGGTCCAGTCACAAACTGGAAGGGGCCCCATGGGGACCCCTTCCAATTTGCGAGTGGGTTACCATCCACTTGAAGTGGATGGTAACTGCGATGCCATTTGCGACCGCGTACGCGGTCGCAAATGGTATTGCATCCCACTGCGACTCGCAAATAGGAAGGGAACACCCCTTCCTATTTGCGAGTCGGAAATGCATATTGCGAGTCGGTAACGACTCGCAATATGCATTTCTGCATTGGCAAATGCGTTTAGCGAGTCGCAAACGGCAAATTTTGCCGTTTGCGACTCGCTAAACGTTTGCTACATCTGGCCCCTAGAATCATCTCTCTGTCTTGCCAGTATTATTTTGAACCGCACGACTTTCCGTTGCAGTCTGATGACCTAGATATCGCGCCAAATGCTAAATTAACTGCTCCGTCGAAATGCCAGACATCCGCCCGGTCGCTCTGTTGATGCTCTGTCAAGCTTAATGCCAAGTGGCCATACTGTTGTTTTGATTTCTTATCTACTTGCTTTTGGAACTGCCAAAATGCAATAAACTGTTCACCATTCTGTACCTGGATATTAAGCAATACTGGCTCAATAACCATATCCTCCGGTACACAGTATTTGTTCACCATAATGTTTGTCTTATAGTTGGTCTCGCCTTTACAGTATTTAAGCAGAGCAACTGGGCTGGGCCCCCTCTCAAATAGAACAAATAGGAAACAGTTATTTCTGACACAAATTGAGTTCTCCGAATCTGTGGTACCTTTGCTGCACTTTGTGACCCGCACTTTCTCGTTGCAAGGGGTAGTGGCTATTGATTCCGAACTCCACATGTATGTACCTGCAAGATATATATATATATCGTCAAGGTATATATATGTGGAGCAGTGCTTAATATATGAAAAAGTAAGTGCCAGGGCCACCATCACGAGGCCACTGCAGTGTGCATCATCCATTGCCCCTGCCAGCACTGCCAATGTCATAACAGCAGGCTAAAGGAATGGCCTGTGGAAAAGACACCGCCAACAGCATAAGATGCAACCCAACAGGAGGACAAGGGGATGAAAGGAGGAAACAGATAAGTCAGTGTTAACGCTGAATTTTAATAATGAATATTCATGTATTTTGGGTGTTGGATTTGCATAGAAATTGTATTAACATAGAGAAAAATAATGCACGCATTTGAAGGTGCGTCCACCAGCGTGGCCGTCAATGTTCTTGAAGTGTAATTATTAATGGCTTATTAATATGAAATATTGAGCTTTTGTTGGATTAATGTAGTAATATGTCATATTAAGGGTTATGCATTATCTATTAGCTTTATTAATTGTAGGCCTTAATTTAGCGAGGTCTTGGCCTAGTTGCACGGCATCTTGTCAAGCTACATTTCTTAGGCGTTTTATAAAATGAATGTTTAGAGAATTAAATTGTGATTTTCTACTGTTATGACTATGTGTTCATAGCTGAAGTTAGTTCTCAAGAGAAACTGCCTGCTAGAAGATGCTGTTATTGCTAGTGAAACAATGTTTAATGTAATGTGTGTAAGACTGACCTTCCCAGGAGCAGACAGTGGATCCACTGACTGGAGTATAAGATGCAACAATATTGATACCTGATGAGCCAAATGACGAGAGCGGGAGAAGAAGAACCAATCATCGACATGTGAACCATGTAGTAGTAAATTTGTAGATTTGAGGATTTAGTTTCATTGGATTATATGTGAACATGCGATTCCCTGACCAATTAGGATGTGGGAAGTAGTTTTAGGAAATCTAACTTAGCCAGACTGCACCGAGAAGAGAGAAGCCATTCTCCCCATTTCTTCTTGAGAGTTTGCACCATTAGCTATATTCTTTTTCCAACTGCTTAAATAGACTTTGCTTATTCTGATCTTTGATGCTGAATCCTGATGTATTGCTGACTGAACTGATGTCTTATTGATGAAGACTGTCACAGCTTGCTGAACCTTATTGAGGACAGATGTATAATGAGGTTACTGATTGTTATGTCTATTTGCTTTTGTTTCTAGGTACCAATCGCTAATTTTAATAGAGCCATAGTTAGATGTTTTTCCAAATTTGTGTTGACTAAATTGTTTTGCATGAAGTCCAAACATGCTATTCTAATCTGGTGTTAGTTAGGGTTCTCACTGATGAAGTTCGCGATATGCAATAACAGTTGATGTCTTTTCTTTGCTGAATCTAAATGTATGTAATTTTGTTTGTGCAGTTATTCTTGCTATTAATTAGTACTGTAACCTTAGAATGTGTAGTGGCACAACTTTGATTAGATTGCGATCCTTTCGCCGCTTCAATCAGCCAGTATTGTTTTTGTATCTTTATCAATTGATTTTGAAATTAAGTTATGTGACATTAGCATTGTTAATACAGGGAACTAAACATTCCAACTTTTACATAAAGGTGTGGTTATTCATGGCTGAGAGGTCATGGTGTGTGGAAAGTACTGACTCCTATTGATTATTGATGACATTGATTGTTGATAATATTGATCTGTATTGGTACAGGAGATATAGTGGGAAAAACTCGAAGCTCAGTCAAAAGGTCCATCGGCCTATTCGCGCTCCCTTGTAAGTTTACTTAACAAGGTCTGACGCGCTAACAGAGATGGTAGCAGATGTTGATGGTTTGTCTCCTTGTGAGCCCATCATAAAGGCTCAATACCTGGTTTGTCTCATTAGGAGCCCATTATACAGTGAAGAGGTAAGTGGTAGAGTATTTGTCCCAGACATTGTGAGCGAGAAATAACAGGTGTCCCCAGATATGATAGCAGGGTAAGGGTTACTATCCCACAAAGAGCAAAATAATTCGCAGATTGGGTGAAAATTGGTGAAATTGTTGATTTTTTAGATTTAATGATACAAAGTGGGAAGAAAATGTGCCCCTAAATACTTAAAATGACTTTCCCAGAATCTTAGAACTCGCCAATGATTGTTTGAGAATGCTCCCGGCATTCTAGTGATGGTGTGAATGAAGTAGGGTTTGCGCTTGCACAGCTTATGCAAATTGCAGGTGAATTGTGGTGTTTGCAAGGGTTTAGGGAGTTTGTGTAGTCCAAATGAAGTTGTAGAAGGAGTGTGCGTACCTCGAAGTGTGAGAATAGAGAAGTAATTGAATTTCACATGTGTATGGTGCTTTGTGCTAAAAATTGTCCATGTGGTTGTTGATTTGTTGATGTACGGACCTTGCGTGGTCTAAGACTCCAGAGTATATTGAAAGGTGTATGAGACACTTGTTTTTTGCTGTAATTTGTCTGGTTTAATAGGTCGATCAGGCGTGGTCGACAAGTCAGAGTGTGAGAAAGGATTTTCAATTGAGATCTGGTGAGTCCTATGTGCACCAGGACAGAACCACTGATCAGTTGAGAGTGAAATTTGCGGGTCGAATTTTGTTTGAGAATCAGGGAAACTGAGAAGGAAGGAGTAGCTGCTGGAGCGAAATGCTGTCAGTGAAACATCGGTAAAGTTCCTGAAGCGTTTGTGTTACCATACCTGTGGTAAACTGACAAATAGGGTTTTGATTTTATTTAGTGCTTGCAATAATTTTGCATTAGTTTCGTGTGAATCTGAGGTTGGGAGGGGAAGGTGCAAGACTTTGTCAGCCGCAGTACTTGTGAGTGTGATATCATTGGAGTTGTGCTGGGATAGATTGGTTAGTGAGAAGGGTCGCGCATGGATTGGCAGCCGTCCGAGAAGCGCAATTGATTGAGAAGGTGAGTGTAGAGAATTCTGGGATTAAAAGTCATTTCCTGATTTGATTTTAAAGATTATATTTTTCAAAGCTTTAAAGAGTGCTTTAAGGGGAGATAGGTACATTACATCGAGTATAGAGGATATTGCACCGCCAGCAGGTATACCAGCTTACATTGTAATTGAAGAGCAGGGTGTCGTGCCATGTCTTTGGTTGAAGCTTAGTGCAAAGTGACAGAGAGATTGGAGTTTAGCTTTTCATGCCCACAGAACATTTAATTTGAGGAGCTAAGAGAATCTGAGGAGGGTGCTCTATGATCTGAAACCCCTTCTGAGACGAGCACGTTTGAGGCATTAGAAATCTGGGAGTTAGAAGCCAGACAGCAACAGCAACAAAAACTGGAGAGGAGGAGGAACAAGGCAATAAAGACATTAGTAGAGGCTATATGGCACAGTGCTCAGAAATTGTGGAGAGACAAGACTTTACAGGGAATCAAAATATTTCCAGCTATTGCACAAGACAGCGAGGGAGAGGGAAGAAAAGCTACCAGAAAAACAAACAGGAGCCCTTCCGAGAATAGGGAGCGGAGACCAAAGGAGTCTTGAGGATCATTGACGTTTGAGGAAGAGTCAGACGATGATGAGTTTATTTTGCAGGTTTTGAGAAATCATCACTCACCATATGCAGAACAAGAGAATGGTCTGAGTATCAGTGTAAATCCATCAGCTCTGACCCAGGTTAACATGACAACGAGTCCAGTGCAGATGAATCCAAGTATGACACAGAGCTAGATGCAGAGCAGTCTTAATGCACCTCTTACATCAGTAGCACAGAATCAGGTGCCACGGTCAAATGTCCTGAGACTTTACCCTGATGTACCTATTGTGGAAACTGGCGCAAATTTGAAAGTGCCTACAGGGCCGGCTTTTCCGAAACCGATGTTGGTTCAGACTGAGCCAACTCCACTTTTACTGCCGCAAGTGCAGTCAGAAGTAATGCAAAAATACACTCCTTTTACAGGGACCCAGGCAGAGACGTTTGTATTGATGAGCCAGAGTATTGGGACTATGCACCTCCAGAATTTGTATTTGTACCTGTTACCATTGGTCTAGTTTTACCTTTGTTTGCACAAGAGAATAATATTGCAAGTGGACAGGGTGTCCTGAGTCAGAGCTCAATGAGGGGAGGACCTAATGAAAAAATCCGAGTAGTCTCTCCTGTGGGACAAGCCTTTGACGGATCGAGATGATTGCTAGACCTTAGTTCATTCGGAGTTCCTCCGGATACTGTGATAGGGTTGAATGTTAGTCAGAGCCTGAAATTACTGACAGCGCAGTCCCACAATACAGTAGTGCAACAAGTACAACATGTCCAAGCCAATAACTTTTCGTTGCAAGGTGTGACTGCCAGCAATTGACTGAATGGTTAGAGAAACTGAATACCCTGCAGAGTGCTCCAAAGGGAGAGCAGTATGTGAACTACACAAGCCTAGGAATGGAAGCGGGTGAGCTCAATGATGGAACTATGAGTGTGAACAGATTAGAGTCCTACACAGAATAGAGTTGAGATATCTGTGCCCACAAAGTATGAGGGAAGTGTGCAATGCGCATCAGAGGTTAGCAGACCTGGCAGAGAAGTATGACTAAGAAATAGAGAAAACAAAGCATTTGAAAAGGAGTTACAGGTTAGATTTAGACGCAAAGGACTTTGAACACATGAGATCTGCAATGTTGAAGGCACACCTTAGGGAGTTGCTCTAAAGTGTCCAAACATGGGGAGCCTTAGACAAACGGGAAGGCAGATGGGCAAAGAAAAGAGATAAAAAGAAAAGGGATTCTGTGGAGCTGACTGCAAATGCGCAGCAGAGCAAGGATCCAGTGAAAATTTTACCAATGAGAGAGATTCTAGGAAGTAATTTTGTTCATGTCCCTTGGAGCAGAAGGGACATTCTGTCATTTACAAATGACTATCCTAGGTTGAGACAGAAGCCAGTAGAATGGTACCAGCAGACAGACAGGTTTGTGAAACTTGCAAAGTACCTATGGGAAGATTTGAACACTCTATTAGAAATAGTAGTTCCAGCTGATCTGTTGATGGAGTGTAAGAGGAGCATAGATTGGCTGACAAAAGAACCAGAGAGAGATCAGGTTATAGGTGTGCCATCTCCTGAAGTAATGAAATGTAACTATAAAGTGACTGATTTTTAAAGACGAGAATTTCGCCGAAAAACATTGACTGGCAGAGAATGGACAGGGCAACTCAAGAAGCAAAAAAGTCCACACATGTGTATTACGAGAGATTGTTACAGGCGTTTAAGCATTACATTGGTACAGAGAAAATTGAGCCAAAAGACAAGATTCATTTTGTGTTCAGATTCGTGGAAGGGTTGAGACCTGAAATTAGCCAGATGATTAGGAGTCATTTGATTTGCTGGTAAGCAAAACCGATTGATGAGGTGTTGCAGTATGCAAAGTACTGTAGTGATGAGATTGATTTGAAAAAGGGAAAGTTGAAGGAAAAGGCGATGGTGATGCAGATTAAAGCAGCACTGACAGGAATGCAGGGAAATTTTCCACTGCAGCAGGAGCAGCAGCCTCGGGGAAATATGGGGCCAGATGTAGCAAATCGGCAATTTGCGACTTGCAAATTGCGAGTCCCTGCGACTCGCAATTTGCAAGTCGCAAATTGCTATGCAGTACGGTGTCTCAGACACCGACTGCAACTCGCTATGGGGTCGCAATGACCCACCTCATGAATATTCATGAGGTGGGTCGCAAATTGCGGCCCCATAGCGAGTATAGGCACTCGCTAACATGGAGGCCTGCTGACGTCAGCAGACCTCCATGTTCGTGACCTGCTTTTCAATAAAGCAGTTTTTTTTTTTTTTAAGTGTAGCCCGTTTTCCTTGCAGGAAAACGAGCTGCACTTAAAAAAAAACCGATACCTTTAGTTTCGGTATTTTTTCAGGGCAGGGAGTGGTCCCTTGGACCACTCCCTGCCCTGAAAAAATATTTTTGGTTCCAGTCACAAACTGGAAGGGGTCCAATTTGCGAGTGGGTTACCATCCACTTGAAGTGGATGGTAACTGCGATGCCATTTGCGACCGCGTACGCGGTCGCAAATGGTATTGCATCCCACTGCGACTCGCAAATAGGAAGGGAACACCCCTTCCTATTTGCGAGTCGGAAATGCATATTGCGAGTCGGTAACGACTCGCAATATGCATTTCTGCATTGGCAAACGCGTTTAGCGAGTCGCAAACGGCAAATTTTGCCGTTTGCGACTCGCTAAACGTTTGCTACATCTGGCCCATGGTATTTTAAAATCGGATGAGAGATAGAAGACGCACAGAAATAGGTAATCGAAATTGTAGTCCCGATTTGAATACTTTAGTGTTTCAGAATGATGTGCAGGGAATGAAAAGAGTGTTGCCTTGTCACGCTTGTGGAGTGGTCAGACATTGGAAGCAGGAGTGTCAAATGATGGTGCAGGAAACAAGTTCAGCAAACAAGTGACATTAATTCATTCCAAAATAATGAGAGGACCAAAAATGAGAGGTCAATATCCACATTTTCATAATAATGTGAATCAAATGCAGAATTTTCAACACATGCAGCAGGTGCAAATGCCACATGTACAAATGACACAATTGCTGCCGATGCAACAACAGGCTCAAATGGTACCCAGACAGCAAATTCAAGCACCTCAAGCCCCAATGGAACAGCAGTAGGTGATGCTTCCTTACTAGGAGACAGGTCAGAGGTCCAACCAAAGTAATAACATAGTTCACCATTTCCTGTTACACAGCGAGAACGGAAGAAATGATGATTGTTTGAGCAAGAATTCGTATGAAGAGGAATGTGTGCTTGCAGCTTCTCTAGAGGTAGGTCAGAAAGGCCCATATGTGAAGGGATGGGTAATGGGTCACAAGGTTTAATTTTTGGTTGACACAGGAGCTACACGCTCTACAGTGAGAACTGCAGAAGTTCTGAACTTGCCCCTTTCAAGAAAGACAGTCCAGATTGTACGAGTAGCGAATCAGTATTTGACCAACCCAAATACAGAACCAGTTCAGGTTAAAATTTGCAACTTTAAAGGATTGCACAAATTCAAAGTCTGTCATTCAAGTTCGCTATCCCTACTTGGAAGAGTTTTGCTGTGTAAAACCAGGTGCTTGATTACTTGCTCAAATGATGGAATTGAGATACAGACGAAAAATGATGATGAGGATGATCCAGCTCCAGAGACCGAGTGTGAGACCATAAATGAGGAGTACTACCTGATTAATTTATTTCTAGTGTTCACAGTGAAGGAGCTTCCTCCTGATTTACAGGAAACAGTTAAAGAGAAAATGTGGGATCTGACAGGGAATGAGAGAGGTTTGATAAAGGGAGTTAAACCAATAAAATTTCCTGTTAAGCAGAACGCAATTTATCCTCAAATTACCCAGTATCATATGCCACAGGACATTCTTATAAAGGTTGCCCAAATAATTGCAGGGTTTGTAAAACAAGAGGTCTTGAAAGAGGTGTTGAGCAGCCCATATAATTCACTGATATTGGGATTGAAAAAGCCCTGTGGGAAAGTTCGAATTGTCCAGGATTTGATAAAAATAAACGACATTGTGGTCAAATGTTGCTCTGTAGTGCCGAATCCAGCTGTGATTCTATTTCAGATTCCATGTGATGCTGAATTGTTCACCATCATAGACTTGTCACAAACCTTCTTTTCTGTGCCTCTTCATGAGGGCAGCCAATTTCTCTTTTGTTTCAAATTTTTAGACCGAGTATACTGTTGGTGTCGAATTCCTCACGGGTTTTCAGAGTCACCTTCCATATTCAATCAGATCTTGAAAAAGGATTTGGAGTCGTTGGAAATGCCTTTCCAATCGGCCTTTGTACAGGACATTGACAATTTGTTGATTGCATCCAACACAAGGGATGAGTGCAAGTATGACACGATTGCCTTACTGAACCATTTGGAAATTAATGGTCATAATGTGTCTCCACTTAAATTGCAATACTGTCAAAGAGAAGTGAAATACTTGGGTCACCAGATGAGAAAGAAATAAGGAAAATATCCAGAGAAAGGGTCACAGCCATATTGCAGATGAGTCCCCCGACCACACTGAGAGATGCCAGGATGTTCCTAGGGATGGTAGGCTATTGTTGCCAATGGATTTCTAATTTTTCAGTCATTTCCAAGCTCTTGCAGATACTGACCCACAAGGAGGTTACTGATCACCTAGTGTTAGATCAGGCTTGCATGAAAGCGTTTTCTGAATTGAGAGTCTGTGCAAAGCTCCGGCTTTGGGTATGCCTGACTACACAAAGTCCTTCACATTGTTTTGTCATGAGCGTGATGCATGTTTTTTGTCTGTCTAGACGCAGGTCGATGGAGGTGTAAACCACCCAGTAGCATATTTTTCAGCTACTTTGGACCCGGTTGCAGCAGCTTTGCCAGGCATACAGTTGCAGTGGTTAACCAGAGCCTCGTGCAGTGTGAAGGCATGGTGATGGGACATTCTCTAACATTAATGGTCCCTTACTCAGTTGAAGTTTTATTTACCTGCACCAAGACCCAATACCTGACAGGTGCAACATTGACTCAATATGAGTCAAGTATTCTAGGGTCACCAAATGTGAAAAGATGTACAGTGCTGAACCCGACAATCTTACTTCCCAACTAAAATGTTGAAATTGAAAAATTGGAAGACATTGAGCATGATTGTCTTGAAGTAACTGATCTGTGCACAAAACCAATATTAGAGACACCTGATTGGAAGAAAATGACCAAATTATCTTTGTTGATGGTTCCTGTCTAAGAGACAATACAGAAGTACTGAGAGCAGATGTGCCATGCACAATTACTGGTATACTGGAAGCATCTTGGCTTTGAGGAGTATATTCTACACAAGTAACGGAACAGGTAGCCCTTACTAGAGCATGCCATGTTTTCTGCCCAGATTAAAGTTGCCATCTATATGGCTAGCCAGTATGGATTTCGAATAGTCCATGATTTTTTGCCAGTTGTGGTCACAGAGAGGTTTCATGAACTCTTCTGGTTCACCAGTGAGAAATCGTGGGAGAATTAAATAACTGTTTCATGCTATCCAGCCACCTGAAAAGATTGCCTTGGTGAAATGCTGTGCACATCTGAAATGGCAAGATTTTGTGTGAATGGGAAATGGATATGCGGATCAAGTCGCAAAATTTTGCAAATTGAACTGTATATTGTTAGAAGATAAGTGGGAATTGTTACCTAAAGAAGATGAAACATGTCAAAGTTATAGATACATTGAAGAATTGAAAACATTGCAGAATAATGTTGACAGGGAGGACAAACGTTCATGGAGCAAAATGAAATGTGCACAGCGACAGGATGAGTAGTGTGTTTCAGAAGAGGGTCAATTGGTTTTGCGGAATAGTCTGTTGTCTCAAATGGCTAGGTATTATCATGGTCAAGCACATGTTGGGAGAGATGCAATGATTCACACTTTCAAACAGAATTGGTTCAACCCGAGGTTTAGACAAGTTGCTGAAGCAGTTTGCCATTGTTGCGTCATTTGTCAGCAAATGAACGCAGGCAAAGGGACAGTGGTTAATCTGAGCCACACTGGAAGAGCAGGAGGTCCATTAAGCAGAATGCAAATGGATTTTATTGAGATGCCTGTGTGTGGAGGTTTGAGCTATGTGTTGGTGACTGTCTGCATCTTTAGTCACTGGATTGAAGTGTACCCTACATGAAGAAATAACAGCCTCAAAGTAGCGATACTACTGCTTAGGGAACTTATACCACATTTTGGGGTTCTGCTCTCTTTAGAATCAGATAGGGGAAGTCACTTCAACAATGAAGTAGTTAAATTACTGTGTGCAGCAGTGAACATTGAGCAGACATTGCATTGTAGTTATTGCCCTGAAGCATCAGGTCTAGTGGAACAGATGAATAGTGCCTTGAAATCAAGAATAGCGAAAATGTGTGTGTCTACGAATCTGAAATGGCCTGATGCACTGCCGTTAGTTCTGATGACAATGTGAAACACACCCAACAGGAAGACAGGAATGTCACCGCACAAGATCCTCATGGTCAGAGCAATGAGGTTGCCAGGGGTTCCTGCAAATGCGCTTGTGAACATTACAGATGATGTGGTTTTGGACTACGGTAAAGGTCAGGCTGATGTGGTTCGCTCTTTCTCTCAGCAGGTGGAAGCCAGCCACCACACTGCCACCGATCCAAGGTCAAGGACACCCTCTAAGGGCGGGTGACTGAGTGGTGGTCCGGAAACATGTGAGGAAGACATGTTTGGAGCCTCAGTAAAAAGGCCCGTTCCAGGTAGTTCTGACCACTACCACAGCTGCGAAGTGTGCTGGAGTTCCGAACTGGATACATGCAAGCCACGCAAGAAAAGTGGCATGTCCTTTGGACGATGAAGAGGAGTTGTTGAGAGTACCAACAACGACCAGGTAAGCCTCAGAGCTGGAAAGAGAAGAAAGAGGAACTGAAGCCAGATCTGAGCACATTGAGGACGGTTCAGTCACTCCTGTGAGAGATGAAGGAGAAGACCTCCAGGAGGGTGACAATGAGCCAATCTCAATTGAGGCAGCAGGAGAGAGTCTAGTTAGAGGAGGGCTCTCATAGAAGTAGACGAATTTGAGAGGCAAACAAAGCAAACGCCAGACCCCAAGTGGGAAGGAGTTGAGGCAGATCAAAGCCTATGTGATTTCACTCCTCCTGAACCAGTTGCAGGTCCGTCAAGAGAAAATCCTGCAGAGCAAGAAGTTTCAAGTTCAACACTGAAAAAAGCATTGACCAAGAGTCCACTTAAAGGAGATACGAGGCCAGATTCACAAGCGAAAAGAAAGGAAGCAGTTGTTGTGACAGCAATCGAGGAAGGAGTAGATACGACAAGAAGGGAAGACTTGAGTGAAGGAGAACTGAATGGAGATCGAAAATTGAAAAGAAAGAGAATTGCAAGTCGAAGGTATGCAGGTCCTGAATGGGCGTATGCCACTACAAGTGAATGGCAAAGAGAGTTTTTGTCTTTTTGTTTTGATAGAGACATTCCAGGTCAATATTTTGGCATGTGAAGGAAAGTAATTAAATGAACTGTTGAGACAAATGTGAGAAAAGTGCAAAGTGAAAAGAGACTGTTGAACGTAACAAGAAAATACTTTGATAACCTGATTTTTACAAAATAACCTGATTTGACAAAGCTGCTAAACCGATTTTTGACAAGTTTACCGATTTTGAGAAAAGAGGATCCTGGAACTGAGACTGAAAGCTTTAAATAATGGCTGAAAGAAGATGTTTTGTTTTTGATTTTTGCTGCATAGTTATAAGTTTTCTCTTCTACTTTCTGATTCTTTACAGATCATGAATAACATTAGCCAACAGGGTAGGAAGATTGGGAGCTGTAAATACATGAGTATTTGTTTGGCAATTGTGTGTGTGTGATATTGTGTCTGATTTTGATTGTGGGTATTACTGTTCTTGACTAGAGCAAAGCCAACAACTACTGCATTAAAGCGATACAGACATTTAGGGGCATATTTATACTCCGTCTGCGCCGATTGTGCATCACAAATTTTGACGCGCAATCAGCGCAAACGTTGCCCCGTATTTAAACTTTGACGTCCGAGCCCACGGACGTCAAAATTCCGACGTGTGCGTCATTTTTTGGATGCGACAACCCGCCTTGCGTTAATTATATGCAAGGTAGGCGTTCCCTTCCAAAAAAATGGCTTAAAGGGCCGTGCGTCGTATTTATGCTTTCGGGCAAAAATGACGCACGGCCGGGAGGCGGAGCCAGAAAATGACTCACAGCCCGTTTTGCGTAAAAAATTAACGCCTGGGTCAGGGCAGGCATTAAAATGGGGCAAACACACCTGTATTTAATCAGAACACACAGAACAAACAGCAGAGCAGCAGAGCAGCAACAGGGAGCCATGGAGGTGATTCTAATCCAGTGTGCACACAGACGCAGAGCCCAGCAGCAACAACAGCAGCTACAACAACATCAGCAGGGACCCCAAAGGCAGCGCAGAAGGCAGGAGAGGATATTCCGCCCAAGAACCACCCTGCAGGGCCTCAGGGAACACGACATCATACAGAGCTACTGGTTGAACTGGCAGGCCATTCAGCAGCTGCTGCGCAACATTGAACAGCAGTTGGCCTCCACTTTGGTGACACCCCGCACCATCCCAACAGAAACAAAGCTGCTTGCCGTACTTCATATGCTGGCAAGTGGCTCTTTCCAAACAACTGGTGCCCTGGTTGGCGGAATATCACAACCATCATTCTCCGCCTTTTTGCCCAAAGTACTGGATGCCATCATTCGACTGACACCCCGCCACATCTGCTTCCCTAACACACTGCAGAAGCAGCAGGAAACAAAACAGGGGTTCTACCTCATCAGTGGCTTCCCACACATCCTTGGTGCAATCGACTGCACACATGTACGACTTGTGCCACCTGCTGCAACTGAACACCTCTACCGCAACAGGAAGCACACACATTCCATCAACGTGCAGGCCATAGTCGATCACCGGGGATTGATCACCAACATCGTGGCTAAATATCCTGGGCGTGTACATGACTCATACATCTTCCGTCACTGCACCATCAATGAACACTTCCAGGATGGACAGTATGGCAATGGACTACTTGTTGGTAAGTACATAAACCTACTTATATACACACTGCACAGTAACCCTCTAGGACACACAACACATACACCACAACAGCAACATGTCAACAGGAACATACTCAGGTCGTTACATTGCTAGCCATGTTTCTGAAGTCACCATTGAACCTGTCACACATCGGAAATTACTGTACAGTCTAATGTTAAGACGTTAATGAGTGTGGTTGCCTAAATGTCACCTTGCAAATTGTAAGTGTCCCAATGACCTTTACATTAATCCATTGCATAAGTTTCAAGGTATGGGATGTCCAGGGTACTTTGATATGAACGTGTTAACAACACTTTCAATTTTAACTGTGCATGGAACTATCATCTCACACCCAGTGAAGACACACGGACACCTGTATCACAAGTCACTATGCTAGGGAGGGAACACTGTACTGTAAATCCCAAAACATACTGCTGACAAACGGTCAGCAGGCAAACACTCGTTCAGCCAAGGAAACAACACAATGCAGATGGTACAGCCATACAAGCATAGGATGCCACATTAGTACACAAAAGAGTCACAGACAACACAAGACAACTACCTCCATGAAAGGTCTTTTCAAAAGTGCCAGCTACATCAACATGATCCCATTCATTTTCTCTTGCAGCTGATCAGGGGTATGGCATCCAGCCATGGATTATGACACCTTTTGGCAACCCAAGTACTGCTGCAGAGCGTGCATACAACGACGCCCATAGGAGGACATGCAGCATTGTCGAGCGGACATTCGGCATCCTCAAGTCAAGGTTCCGCTGCCTCGACATCACTGGTGGTAGCTCCTATATTCCCCTGAGATGGTCTGTAGGATCATCCTCACATGTGCAATATTGCACAACATTTGTATCAAAAGAAACTTTCCCCTCCTGGAACCAGAGCCACACATGCCTGAAGAGGAGGAAGAGGTGGATGCTGGCCTGCAACAGGAGGGGAAACTACAGAACACGGCCGCTGATATATGCAGGCGGCAACAGATTGTAAATAATTTCTTCTGAATATGATCACCTTCACCACTTTAGTTAACTAATTTAAATAAACACCTATTCTAATCACTATATCATGGTCTGGCTATTCCTTTTTGCACACCTTCATCTCTACTTATCAAAATAAGAATGTTGCCTCATGGAGCATTGCTGAGATACTGAGTAGGACACGGAACATCCCAGAGCTAATTTGATGCCTAACATACAATGGTCACATACACACACACTCTTAATGACATATATCATGTACATATCTCCTTTTTACGCCAATAGCAGAGGACCACAACTATTTCACACATACATGTTGAAAGCAAGGTCCAACGCAGCATATGGCACACAACTATGACACCATCACTCAATAAGGGGAAAACAAGCCTTATACATGAGGATGTCAATGTGCTTTGGCATCAGTAACAGGAATGCCTGACCAGACCCTTGACAGCAGTTAGTCCAACTGCATCAAATATTTGCAAGGACTATCTGTGACTAGAGTTCCAGAGAAGCAGAACATAGACAGCACAAGTGCCACACATATGACATGCATTGCGCACATGACATTCCATGTACATGTCAGGCCATTTCCTAACTCATTACACACCCATGCACCTGGTCACAACCCACCCGTCGGAAGACGTCCCTGGAATACTAAGATGTGTACCCTGATAATACCTCCTCTACACACACAGACCAACATTAGCAAACCAGTGTGCTACACACTTTCCTGTGGTATGCCATTGTCATAGAACATCTGACTGCAAGGACGTCAAGTCAATTTATACACTGTCTTCTAGTTTCAAAGGCCTTTTAGCACATGTAGATTGCTTCCCCTTGTGAAAATGTCTGTTGGCCCTTAGAATGCAAGTCTCACCTACAGGACTGGTGAGAAACAGATGCAGCCCACAACTATGATCACCTCCATGCACACCACACATTTAAAAAAGCACTGCCCCTGATGATGCCTGGAACAGCATAAGAGTTGCCATTATGTCAAAGACACCGTCAACCATTGATACTAATTAAGCCATGTAACACAGCCATTGGGTTCATTTGTCACCTTCAAAAACACAGGACGTACACAGTTAGACATGTCAAATGTCTACTATGTCCTCAAAATAGTCTCAGTCAGACCACAGATTACGTAACTTGTCAAGTAACTGGATCCTGAATCACCTTGCATTCTGTCAGCCTGACTGGCAACTGTCTGTGCGTCACACTAAAGTATCCCTGTGTCTACATATGCACCACACTTGCGTTAGCAAATCTGCCATTCATCAGGGGACAGTGGGCATGGGCTTCTTCCATGCATACCCAAATACCTTGTATAGCATCATCTGCCTTTTAACTGTACCTTTGAGTTACATCCTCTTGGAAAAGCATAATTCATGGCCCATCCCTTGTCTGGGTTGCATTTATGCATGAATGACAAAGTGTGACAGTGTCCCAGGGCCGTAAGCAGGGATTGGGTACGGGGCTTTCAGCACAACCAGCAACCTCTGATAATGTCCTTGAATAATACACAAATGTCAGGACCATGACAGTTCACACACAGCATCACAGTGCGCACAACATAGTGATGGGCCGTGTGTGGTGAATAGCTGCGAGAATAATCAGCACAGAGGCTATGATGTTCCCAGATGCAGTGGGAAGTGCAGAGGCCAACCTGTGTACAAATGTTGTAATGACACCTGCCGGAACATGACACCTGAGACATTATCTCACTCAGCACACCAAGGTTGCCCTGTTGACTGTCTCATTACACGTCTTTAGTGACAGGGTGGGACCATCCACATGTTGGTTCACATGTCCACATCTACTTTACTCACATTGATCAACCAAGGATACTCAGTAGTTACAGGAATAGCTGCCACTGACTCATGATGAGTCCTGGACCCAACTGTGACAAATTACTCCTCAAACAATCTACAGGATCATCATTGGACCACACACATGAACAAGACACCTATGTGCAATTGATCACTGGAAATATGTGGACACGTGCTGTCTTGTATGCTGGTCCACCACAGCCACTTGATAGTTGGGGCTCACTTCTATGGTCTCAACTGTGGTGTCATCATACATATGAGATTCACCCTTGTCTGTCTGTGCAAACAACATGGTACCCACTTCCTCAATGCATGTGTGTGACTCACTGTGGGATTCACCAACTAGTGCCTAGGAAGCTCTTACCAATACTCTAGGACATAGGATGTAGAAAATGTGGACCATTGACATGAACAAGCGTCTGCCATCCATCTGGTGCATGCTATGTCACATGTGGTGTCTACATGACCCTAAAACTTGGAAGTACACTTTACGGGTGTTGTTACATGTATGACTAACACATGCCCTTGCTCATTTTCAATTTGACTTGCATCTAAGGATTGGACACATGGACGTCACATTCATACAACCATATGTACAATTATGCTTCATGTGATACACACACATTTGGTCAACCAACACATTAGTTGTCAAAGCACACACTTTGAGCCAAAGGCATTTAGGTATTGTACATATGTGCGTCACATTGCTATCCTCTCCTTATGCCAAACATGCACAATTTGTGCAACACATATATGTAGTCCACACTTATGACCATCTATTGCATCAGCCAACTGTAAAAATACTGTGAAGGGTGTAGTGGATGATGTTCCGCTGCAGTATGATGTCACACATGTGAACATACACCATCAACACCATACTGTCTTCAATTAGCCAATCTCTGATGTGTTCCAAATGTAAAATAACCCAAAAATAAGTAAAAATGCCCCAAACCAGTTAATACACTGTAATTTTGACGTCCCTAGCGGTGTGCGTAATTTTTTGTTTACCAAAACTCTATTTGCGTCATTTTTTGGACGCACAGGAGTGAAATTTAGCCCGCATCCAGATATTTGTACAGTCCATGTATCATTATGTGGATGCGGGTTAATATTCACGTCTGTGCTTCCAAAAAAATGACGCAAATACAGTTTTGGTAAATGAAAAATTACGCATAACGCGAAAAAGGCGGGACTTTTCATACAGGAAGTGATGTAATAGGATATCCTGTTTACAGATCATGTACAGTGGGTGTACTTTCACTTTGCAGTCTATGATCCTTCTAGACTGTGCGGCTGTGTAGAGAGTGTTGTCCTGAGATTTTGTGCTGTTTTTGTCCTGTGTGCTATCTGTAAAGTCCTTTTGTGAAATAAATATTGTTTGTGTATACTGTAGAACTGTGTTTTGTCTACATTTGTCCATTTATCTTGTGTTTTTCTTGTTTGTGGGAGTCTGTTGTGGGTAGTGATAGTTTGGGATAGTTGGGCTCTTTTAGTGTTTAGGTTTACTTTTTTCTGTCTTTGTACCCCTACTTTCACCCTTTTCCCCTTTCTATTTCTTGTACCCCTATTCCTTATCGTCAATTATAAGTATGTCTGGTACGCCACGTATTGGCAGGATGGGGGAAGAGGAGTTGGAGGGCTTCATCTGGCTGGTGACACATTTCTTGCCGCTCATGATCCAGGCAGGGGGCAGGGTCATACAGGGGTATCCAACAGAGGCGCGCAGAATCCGGTGGGGAAAGGTGCTGCATCACCTACAGCGTGTGTATGCCAGCCAGAGGAGTGACCACCAGCTGAAGCACCGGTGGGCTGACCTCATCACCAGGGAGCAGGATCTCTTGGACTACCTGGGAATCATGATTGGTGGCACTGTTGGTGAGTACGACTTATGTTAATGTGCACGATTAAATGCTCTGTAGTGACATCAGGGGATTAGTGCAATGTCTGCCAACTAACTTGCTGACTGTGTGTAATGCTGGGGAAATATAAGGGGATCATTGATGCACTATGGCAAGGATCACAATTGCTAGCTGTCAGGTAGCATGTGCTCAGAAAACTTACAGGTTAGTTTTCCATGAAGGAAATTGGTGCGGCCTTTTTGTCAGAACAGCTAACAAAATAGGAGCCAATCATGTCTATATAGGGTACTATTGACAGAGAAGTACAGATGTACCAACATGTAGGCCAACTATGTTGACGCAATTGCTAGACTGACTTTAGAATCACTACATGATGCAGAAAATGAGTGCTATCTTCATGTCAATTGATAATAGCAAAGTGGCTCAGACATTTGTCTCATGTGAGTCTGGTGAGTGTGGAAGGAAAGCGTTCACAGAAGTACTATGAATGTGTGGGATTATTGTGTTCCTTGATCTTTTTGGATACATGTCAGTTCTTGATTTGAAAACATTGTGAAAAGGTGTAAGGTGCCCTAAGCTAACATCTTAAGATGTTTGTTGGAATTAGTTGAGACACAATCCAAATATGGATGGCAGTCCAAGTGTATGCACATGGCTTCACATCTCCATGGTTGGTGCAAATCACCATAGCTGGGCCACATCAATTGACTATACTGTAACAACAGGATGGCTTACAAGAGTCCCTGCCCCTCCCTCTGTACATTGGGCCTATGTGCAATAAATGTGTCATGGCCATAAGGCATGTTTGACTGGTAATGCAGTCCTCAAGTAACCAGGCTTTGGATGTCTCTCCTGGATGCACATGATGAGACGATTACACTCCATATTTCTTAGTGCTCACAAATTATGGGGCATGTTTGCAACCACATGATAGTTAGGGCCAATGTATGTGTGCAGATATGTGTGTAACTGTCTCAGGAGACCCATGCTATGTACAAGTTGGCTGTGATATATCAAATGCAGTAAAATCATGTCTGAAAGGCTGCCATTAACTTATTCAGCCTACACATTGTATATGTTTATGAAATTGTTGCACTGTGCACAGATTTTGAGCACATTTCTTCCTTCCATACCTTACAGGTGGACCGGCACCCTACACTGTGGGAGAGGTGGCGACATTTGAGGACCCCGACCACTCCAGTAAGTGTTGATATGTCTGTTATGTGTTGTGTGTGATGGTTATGGACTCATGTGAGTTGGACGCATAGCAAGGTGTGATGTGTTGGGCAAGCTTTTCACTTGTTCCATGAGTGGGAATGCAGTTCTCACATGTTTTGAGTTTGCCAATGCGTATCCAATGGTATCATGTAGGGGTTGTAGGATATCCCTGTAGGCCCCACTGTGAGTACACGGGTTAGTCATGTGTATGACACTTGTATCACCAAGAGTCGCAATGGAAGTAAACCCCAATTTAGTCAGCCTGTCAGACCCACATTCTCTAAGATTGATAGAGCTAATAGCTTTCCAATAGACATCTGCTTCCCTATTTACCCACGTAAGTTTGAAACAGTAGGTAGAACCTCGTAGCAGCATGTACTTCCACATGTAGTGCATCAAGTCTGTGGAACCTGAGTGCAATGGCCTAGGTGTGCATGCAATTCAGGATCATGGGTGTTCTAGCAACTCTGTGTCTGATGTAAGTCAGGCCTCACTGGAAGTATATGTTGTGTACTAAGTTCTGCATTTCCTGACATGTCTGACCCTATGAGTGCTCTAGGGTTTGCTGACTCCTAATTGTAGATAAAACTTACCAGTGGTGTGTCTGTAGAGACAAACATGTGTGGAGTTTCCTATACACTCCTCGGTGTACATGTTGTTGGCAAATTATAGTTATGTATCCACCGCCCCCCCTCAAACACGGCCATGGGTTTGTGAATGGGGTACCTAGTACTGATGCTACCAGTAGGTAACACATACATGTGAATAAGTGACGGTTTGGTTGCATACCAGTATACACACTCAGGTTTGGCAATTGGTACTATACTGGCAAGTCCAGTTACAACTTGCAGACCATGTGGCTTTAGTTTTGCTTTCCGTACACTGACATTTGTAGTCCAGCTCTTGGTGGAGGATATGCAGCATGATTCTTAGATGATAACTGTCAGAACTCAGATTGCAAGTCAAAGCCAGTTGTTACCCATCTTGTGGGTTATGGATGTGCTTTGTGTGATGTGACCTTTGTTGTCTGGCCTGCCATATACTTCCTCAGGGACATTCAATGCTCTGTATCGTGATATGAGCTGTTACAAGTACAGTAGATGTAATGTCTGATTAACTTGCTGTGCCGTTTCACACAATGCAGTTACTAATGTAGCATATCTGCATTTGTCTTCACAGCAGCTAACATGACTCCAGACCAGATCCGTGAATTTCAGCGCCGGGCCATGCGATACCAGCACATCCTGCTGGTGGAGTCGGGGGTTCCGGAGGATGGCCCGGCGATATCGCCATGAACGTGCCTCCGGGGCATGGTGAGCCTTTCCACAGGGTGGGCCTACTTTGCCCACCACAGCCACCACAAGCACAACCACCAATCAGAGCCAGGTGGACCCACCCACAGCTGCCACTGTTGATCCAACATCTGCAGGACTTCCTGGCCCCAGCATTGCCACCAGTGCAGGACAGCCCACACAGACCTCCTCCACCGGTACCCAGACTGCCACTGCTCCATCTGTAGACCCTGCAGCCTTCAACAGAATTGAAAATAAGATGGGCAAAGTGCTGCGCAAGGTGGGCCACCTGAGCCGGGACGTGCGGCACAGTAAACGGCGGGTCAAGGATATTAAGAGGACCCTCCGGAGGGCCAACCTCTAGACACTTTGGGGGTCATTGCCCGCCAAAGTCCCGCCGTCAGAATACCGCTGCGCGGTCAGAAGACCGCCGCGGTAATTCTGAGTTTCCCGCTTGGCTGGCGGGCGACCGCCAGAAGGCCGCCCGCCAGCCCAGCGGGAAACCCCCTTCCATGAGGATGCCGGCTCCGAATGGAGCCGGCGGAGTGGAAGGGGTGCGACGGGTGCAGTTGCACCCGTCGCGATTTTCAGTGTCTGCTTGGCAGACACTGAAAATCTTGGTGGGGCCCTGTTAGGGGGCCCCTGCAGTGCCCATGCAAGTGGCATGGGCACTGCAGGGGCCCCCAGGGG
Source organism: Pleurodeles waltl (assembly GCF_031143425.1). Lineage (NCBI taxonomy): Eukaryota > Metazoa > Chordata > Amphibia > Caudata > Salamandridae > Pleurodeles > Pleurodeles waltl. The sequence goes on along the minus strand of NC_090450.1, from coordinate 222,817,230 downwards.
CCCCGCGACACCCGTTACCGCCAGCCAGGTTCTGGCGGTCAAAACCGCCAGAGCCAGGCTGGCGGTAAGGGGGTCGGAATCCCCATGGCGGCGTTGCCTGCAGCGCCGCCATGGAGGATTCCCCAGGGCAGCGGGAAACCGGCGGGACACCGCCGGTTTTCCGTTTCTGACCGCGACGGTACTGCCGTGGTCAGAATGCCCATGGATGCACCGCCAGCCTGTTGGCGGTGCATCCGCGGTCGTCGCCTGGCGGTAGTGTACCGCCAGGGTCAGAATGACCCCCTTTATTTGATGGACATGATACCCTCCCCTCCCTCCTCTTTCCTTGTTCTTATAGTTAGTGGGCTTAGGCTTAGGTTAGTATAGGCTGTTAGTTTAGTTAGTGTTAGTGGGTGTGGGGTGGGGGGGCCTGCTTGTTTCTATTTTTTACTTATTACATGTGTGGGCGGGTGGGTGGGGGGCTATGTTGGGGTTCTTGTGTGTAAAAAAAAACAATTAAAACAATAAAAACACAAACAAATATATATTTGTTTAGGATAGTATAGTATGTGTTTAGGTTAGTATGTGTTGTCCTCCATGTGCCCCGTCTCATAAGGGGGTGGGGGTAGATGTTTAGAACGTTTCGTTGCATGTGATAAGTAAGTGTAGCTTAGGTTAGTTAGGGACAGTTGTGGGTAATGAGTATTCAGGGTAGATTAGAGTATGTAAGACGTTTCCCTCAGTTTCCTCTTCTGTGATTAGCATTTAATAAATATATAGTTAACCCTTAACAGTATGTGTTAAATGCTACTTGATCATGGGCTTGGAATTAGTGTACATGAATGTTGTTCTATTACATTTGTGTCCTATGCTACAAACAAATCGCAACTGAGCTGTAAGATTGGCAGCTACCCCAGAGCTACCTTGCAAAGTTTCCACCATTTGTTGCAACCACCAATCACAGTTAATATGGATCCCAATGTGTTTCTGTCGATAAGTATATTTTCTAAGTCACAAACAGTGCTTCCAGACTTGGTATTGGGGGAACAGTTTTAGGTCTGACTGCAGTGTGATGATCAAGGACACCCTTTTAAGATGTGTTCTCGTAGGCACTCTTGTATTCTTGTCTTCATGACTCACATACGTCATTTGTGACACAGTTCAGCATGAGTACCTATTAGTATGTAAACTCAGACAGCTTCATTCATGCAGTTTTTGTTGTGTTTGCTTAGATTTGTGTGCACTCTCATATGTGTTAGTATTGCATGGTGACAACATTTTGCAGCCACTATTTGATGACTTAGATATCCCCTGAGGAAGCATTATTCTGTCCAACACAGCATGATGGTGTATGGTTTCTCACTTCATCAGATATGTACCTCAGGATGGTCAGAGTATGGTGCAATCATAGGCACTGTGCAGAATTATCAGACTACATAATATAAGGACAGTTGTATTGACAAGCAATGTAATTGGACAGTAGGCACATTTCAGTTGTCTAATGCACAGTTGATTTGTCACATTACCCAGAGACAGATTTGTTGTGTAAGTGCTATTTATTGAAAAGTGCTGTAGTGCTATATGTACATTGGAGTGACATCTTGCATTGTGATCCTACACAAGGGGTTATGGAAATGCTTTTGACATGCTGGGGTGATGTTTCAGACAGTGCAGAGGGACAGGATTTGCCAATGAGTAAGAGAGAGACAATCACTGGGCAGGCTGACAAGATATACAGTGGTAAGCAGAACAGTCATTAAGTAGAGTTGTAAGACTGGCATGTTATAAAGCGCAGGACCTTGGTAATAGTTGGCCATGTGGCAGGGACTAGTACTTCCGGGTACTTTTCCGTGTGAAAGTGATCTGTTCCATGTCTTCTTCTTCTGATGTGTGTGTTGCCTCCTCTGTCCTTGTTGGTGGTGGTTGTGAAGGGGCAACACACACCTCAGTGTAAGAAGACGTGGAGTCAGATATCCCGGTCGCTGCTCCCTGTGAAGGTCTTAAGGGCAGTACTGCAGCAAGGAGTATCTGCTGGTTCTTGAGAATAGCAGCCACATCACGATGGTAGGCAGCCAGGTCTGCCCTGAGGGGTTCAATGTTGCATTTGTGCACGCGTTGACAGGATTGCTGTTGTAGGTGTTGGGTCAACTGTATTACAGCTGTGCTGATTTCCTTCTGGGTTTTCTGCAGTTCCTGCAAGATATATGTTAGGGCTTGCATAGCTGCTGCCTGATCTGCAGATGACATCATGCACGAACGCACCCCCTCTAGGCTGGCTGCCATATTTTGCATCCCCACCCGCACCTCCTTGGCCAGCTCCCGCTGTACTCCAACTACAGTTCTCTCAAAGCTGGTGCCAGTGTCGTTTGAGTCCTCAGCTGTATTGGAGCTGGCAGGTCTTACAATTGGGGTGGTGGGTGGTTCCTCTGCGATGGCTGCTTGTTCTGTGCTCCTCCTTGTGACAGACGGTAGGGTCTGGAGGGTTTCAAGGACCTTTTGGATGGTCTCCTGGGGAATGTTTATCGGCTCGTTATCCATGTCATCAGGGAAATCTGGGACAGGCATATCGGCAGGAGATCCATCTTCCTCTGCAATGAAACAGGGTACAGTTAGTGTGTCTGTGTTGTGGCAATTTTGATATGACGTGCCTGCCTTTTGATGAATTCACTTTGTGATCTTGTTTTGTGTTAATTTCTCCAGTCCTTCAGATGGGCATTCTTCCAGGCCTATGGCCCACCTGTGTGTCAAATGTATGTTATTGAGTTATCAGACTTGTCAGCCTCATCGCCTCTAGGGGTTGATTTTTGCCAAATAGAGAATTGCCACCTTCCTTTCCTACTCGACCCTCCGTGTACATACATTCTCATGGTGAGACCTTTCACTGGCTGTGGGTGTACTGATGGCCCTGGCAGCACACTTAACAATCTGGACCTGCCCCAATCTCTGATCTTTCACATCGACTTAAATGTAATTGACATGTGGCATATCCTATGCATGGCAATGTTATGATCCGATATGGATGTTGACATTGGTAATGTGTCCTGCTGATGTTGGGGAATGTGTATTACAATGGATTGCCCTGATAGTCGTATCAGTGTCCTATTTCCTCCTCTGACTGTGCAGGTGTATTTCAGTGACCAGTTAAATGTGTCCCCTCCTCAATGCTGTTGTCTAAGCAGTATGACATTTGGGATGTTGCCTTGTTACCCAGGCACAGGATGGACCCTGACATATGCAGCATGGGTGTGTCCTTAGTGCTATGTAGCTCCTATTGTTGTTTACATTGGCTGATGTTTGTGACGACTATGGGCATTGACATTTGAGAGTACTGGGGCCTTTGTCTTATTTCTGGGGATTGTTGAAGTTGTCATCCTCACCCCCTAATTTAGGTGTGTATGATCCATGGGGAGGTTACTGCCATTGGCTACTTGAGCTGCACACAGAGCAGAGGTGGTAGTGGCAACTGTTGTCGCAGTTACATTGCAGTTGTCGGTATGGCTAGAGGATTGCTAATAGGGCCCTAGTTAATGTAGGGGGTATGTTGGCTGACGTGTGCCAGGATGTCAGTTTGACGTAGTGGCCTTCCCTCCTGTTGTGGATTTCCCTTTGCTCCATCGTTGGCATGACAGCATGCCCCCATGGGACTGTTGTTGGTGTAGTGTAATGGTGTGCCCCAGCTTCTGTCTGTGCAGGCCATGCCCCCATGCCGTGCCCCTTTACCCATGCCACTCCATGTATATGATGACTTACATGCAGTGTGTAGTAGGTATTCCCCCCCGATTGCAGTTGACAAAAGTGCATTATAATTCCCCATGCGACTTACCCTGCATGTGCGTTGTCTCCTGGTAGTCTGCGCTGTCCTTGAATCCCTGTGACGATCTCCTCAGGGATGACGGCTGCGACCATCTCCTCCATGTGGTCCAGGGGCTCCTGGTGTGCTGGACTCCCACCTCCAGTCTGCAGTGCTGCCTTCCTATTCCTGGCCATCTTTTCCTTTGTCCTGCGCTTGCAGTCATGCCAGGGTTTCTTGCACTTGATGACTGTTCTGCGTACTTCAGCCACTCTGTTAATCTTGTCGACAATTTGTTGCCATATGGCCTCTCTCCTACTGATTGGCAACTTTGATGTGACAAACAGTTGGTACTGGTGTTCTGTCACCTCTTTAACCAGAATTTCCTGTTCCTCTGCACTAAAGCGACACTTTCTTTTCTTCTTAAATGTGTCCTGGTTCTTGTGTGGGTCCTCCTGGCTGGTTCCTGGTCGGCTGTCATCTTCCTGAGGTCTGTAGTGGCATCTGGGATCCATTTTGGCTCTCCTCTGGTGAAATGGCTTTGTTCGCTGGGTTTTTTGACACTATTGCATTAAAAAAAAACGGCGCATATCCGGTTTGCGGTGTCGTAAATCGACCCACAGTCATTTCCACCGCGTTAACGTCATTTTCCTTTACGACTTGACGACGCGGTGTGCGTCAAAAATAATGACTCCCACCTGTTGTTTGCGCCGCCGTGCGTCAAAGTATAAATATGACGCCCGCACGGCGCACCAAAATGGCGTTAGCCGGCGGTAATATTTTTGACGCAAAACTGCGCCGGCGCAGTTTTGCGTCAAAAAGTATAAATAGGGCCCTTAGTTTAGATGAGAAGTATCTGCATGTAGATAATGCACAAGGGGAACTTTCTTCTAATGTCTTCTATCGCTTGTTGAGTGAGTATGTTGAGACGATGGATGTGAAGAATTGTTATGTGTGTACACAGATTCCTTCATTAGTCGAAGAAGGAGTTATTTATCCTAGTTTGCCTCTTACTTATGTGATCATTCGTAGTTTGTTACTAACAAGATTCTTTAACCAGGAGTACATTCAGTATTTCTGTTCCAATCATGGTGTAGTGTTTTCATTTGTCCCTATAATTATGTACCTGAGTGAAGAAGCTAAGGATAATGACATAGTACTAGTAAGGGGTTTCTTCAAGCATACATTAACTTTTGGGACTGCTTACGCTCACAGGAATAATCTGACATGCTTGCTTACACCTTTAGAAAATACCTTTTTAGATCACACAGATGACAGGAGAAAGGCATTGACGCAGAAATTAGAAAAGGGCTTAGAGAAAATGGCCTTTAGGAATGATTATGCTTATTGTGAACAAAAAACACAAGGGAAATTAGCTTTAGATGCGCAACATGTAGGCAAGCTTTGTGTACATAGACCTAGATCTAGTATTGCACTTTGTTTGTGGAAACGAGTGTGTGTAGACGTGTTTATGTTTCAGAGTAAATGGACATTTATGTTGAATGGACAGGATCCTGCGATTCCTGGTATATATTACATCTGTGGACTTAATGCTTATTACCGTTTTTTCCAAGAGGGTGGTATGACACATGTTATTTGGGGATAGTTTTCCAAAGATTTTCCAACTGGATGATTTAAAGAGATTACCGAAATTGACTGAATTACATAACAGTAGAGAAAGGAGAGAGCCTCCTTGTGGTATAGGGGGAGATATATTTGGAGCAATGATTCCTTCAGTAGGAGTTGTTCTGAATTCTATAAATATTCAAAGTTGTCTACTATTGTGGATAACATGCAGACAAATTTTTCCGGAGCAATGATCCTGATAGATACGGAATTGGCCTTGGAAAGAGCTATGACTCTTCAGAACCGCCTTGCATTACACATTCTTTCAGCAAAGGATGGCAGAGTTTGTAAAATGCTGAATTCAAAGCATTGCTGTTCGTTAATTCCTGATAATAGTAAAGAAATTAGAATCTTATTTACTAATCTGACTAATGAGAGTGCTGATTTGAAAGATCTGAAAGAACCAGGTGTTTGGGAGAAAGTTGGCAAAGGATTTGCTTCAGTGGGAAACTAGCTCAGCAACATTGAAAAAGGGATATTATTGCGAATAATACAAGGTATATTGATTATTGCGATTTGCCTAATTGGAGCATGGGGAATATGTAAATTGTGTAAACTGATCAAAATGAAGAAAATGATTAAAATGATCAGAGGAGGGAAGAAATAAAAAGAGAAAAATTGTTTAGGGAAAATTGAAAAAGGGATCGAAGATTTGAGGGGTTACAGATAACAGAATTCTAGCTGATGCAAGCATTTGTGTGAGAAGATTTAGTGTGATGACATATTTGGTCATCAGAGGAGGGATTGTTAATGCTGAACTTTAATAGTAAATATTCATGTATTTTGAGTGTTGGATTTTTGTAGAAAATGTATTAATGTAGAGAAAAAGAATGCGCTCATTTGAAGGTGCGCCCACCAAAGTGGCCGTCAATGTTCACGAAGTGTACTTATTAATTGCTTAGTAATATGAAATGTTAAGCTTTTGTTTGATTAATGTAGTAGTATGTCATATTAAGGGTTATGCATTATGTATTAGCTTTATTAATTGGAGACCTTAATTTAGCGAGATTTTGGCCTAGTTGCACTGCCTCATGTCAAGCTGCATTTCTTAGGCGTTTAAAAAAATGGATGCTTAGAGAATTAAACTGTGATTTTCCACTGTTCTGATCATGTGCTTGTAGCTGATGTTAGTTCTCATAAGAAACTGCTTGCTAGAAGATGCTGTACTTGCTAGTGAAGCAATTTTTAATGTAATGTGTGTGAGACTGACCTTCCCAGGAGAAAACAATGGATACACTGACTGGAGTATAAGCTGCAATAATATCGATACCTGACTAGCCGAATGACAAGAGCGGGAGAAGAAGAACCAATCATCGACATGTGACCCATGTAGTAGTAAAATTGTAGATTTGAGGGATTCGTTTTATTGGATTATATGTGAACATGCGATTCGCTGACCAATTAGGATGTGGGAAGTCGTTTTAGGAAATCTAACGTAGCCAGACTGCACCGAGAAGAGAGAAGCCATTCTCCCCATTTCTTCTTGAGAGTTTGCGCCATTAGCTATATTCTTTTTCCAACTGCTTAAATAGACTAGGCTTATTCTGAACTTTGATGCTGAATCCTGATGTATTGCCGACCGAACTGATGTCTTATTGATGAAGACTGTCACAAGTGTGTTGTAGTTGACAAATATCCCCTTCCCAACATCTCTGAGCTACTAACAAGGGTATCAGGTGCCAAGTTATTTTCTACTATTGATCTAACCTCAGCGCATCACCAGGTAATGTTGGATGATTCTAGTAGAAGTTTAACGGCATTCATTACACCTTTTGGAACATTTAGGTTCATTCGCTTACCATTTGGTTTGGTTTCAGCAGCCTCTGTGTTTCAGATGTTAATGGAACGCATGCTGAAGGGTCTGGAGGGTGTATGCATTTATCAAGACGACATCTCAATTTATGGTAAAGATTCCATCCAGCATGATATAAGATTAAGGGAAGTTTTAAGAAAGATTTCTGAACATGGTTTAACAATTAAACCGGAGAAATGTAAATTTGCACTCAAGACTATAGATTATTTAGGTCATATCATAACTGGTGATGGTCACATACCGAAGAAAGAACTGGTTGACACTATTCAGGGTCTAGCTTCTCCCACATCTAAAGAAGAGTTATTGAAATTTATGGGTATGGCAGAATATTATAACAAGTTCATCAGAGATTTTGCGAGTTCATGTTATCACATGAGGGGTTTATTAAAGAAAGGAGTGGAATTCATATGGAACCAAGAATGTGAGAAAGAATTTTGTGATATCAAGAAATCTCTTTCTTGTGCTCCGGCTTTGAAAGAGTTTGACCCAAATTCACTGCTATTCCTAACTACAGATGCGTGTGGTAAGGGTTTAGGAGCAGTGTTACAACAAGGTAATTGTGCTCCTGAAAACACTATTGTGTTCATTTCCAGGAGCAGAAACCAAGTATTCTGTTATTGAAAGGGAGGCGTTAGTGGTATTTTGGGCCATAAAAAAATTGAAGAAGTTCTTGTGGGGAAGTTCCTTTATTGTAAGGACGGATCACAAACCCCTATGTGAGGTTCTCTGTTCAAAAGGGATCGATTCGGTGTCAGGTAGGATTACTAAATGGATTGTTGCATTGCAAGAATATGATTTTGTTGTGAGATATGTCCCTGGTGTTGACAACTTACCTGCTGATGTTTTATCTAGGTTAGTTACATCCAACTCTCACCTTCAAGATGATGAGTCAGTAAATAATGATACAGAAAATCTCGAATGGGTGTGTGAGGTAGATTGTGAAATAATATCTGAGGATAAGTGGCGTGAAGAATCTTCATCTGACAAGGTTATAACAGAAATAATAGAATTAGTAAGGAATGGTTGGAGGAGTATACATCAGGGTAGTGTTGAGAATAAGAGTTTTTGGAATGTTAGGAATGAACTAGCGGTGGGTCAAGATCTTCTGTTTAGAGGTACAAGATTGGTTCCTCCTGTTAAGCTTAGAGACCAACTAATGAACCAAGCTCATAACAGTCACATGGGCATTCCCAAGACCAAAGAAAGGTTGCGTTCCTCATACTGGTGGCCTGGTATGGATACCCAAGTAGAACGCCTAGTGAGAGAATGTGTACAATGTGCGGTTAGTGAAAAGGCTATGAAACCCAGGGTACAACCAATGATAATTAGAGAAAATCCTGAGGGTCCGTGGACGGACATTGCATTAGATATTTTAGGACCCATTCATAGTGACAGTTCGGTGGATTACATAATGGTGGTGGTGGATATGTTCTCAAGATGGCCAGAAGTGTGTTTTACTAAGAACATTGAGACGTGGAAAGTCATTGATTTTCTGAAAGATTTGATAACTAAGGAGGGGATTCCTGTCGAATCTTCTCACAGACAATGGGGTACAGCTAGTATCAAGAGAAATGAATGACTTTTTGAGTGGGTGTGGCATAAAACATAAACTTTGTGCATTATATCATCCAGAATGTAATGGAATGGTAGAGAGATTTAATAGAGTCATTAAAGAAACTATCTCTATTGCTAAAAGCAATCAATTAGACTGGAAGCAGGAAGTGTTGAAGAAAGTCTATGTATATATACACACCCCTCATTCCACTACTGGTCAAACACCATTTTCACTTTTCCGTGGGAGACGTGGAAATACTATTTTGGAACCAAAATGGGTTAATGATCTGTTAGACAGAAAGGGAAGAAAAGTGATAAAAAGTGATTGGAGACTTAAAGAACAAGAAAAACTGTTAAAGAGTAAAATTAATTTTGATAGAACAAACTGTACAAAGAAAACACTTGTGGAGATTGGTGATTGGGTTATGATTAAACAACCTTTTGCAAAAGGAAGTGGGAAAAAATTATCCTCTCCTATTAAAGTTACGAAACTCTTTACCAATGCTGTTAAGACTCAAGATAACAGAATATGGAATTTAAATAGGGTTGTCAAATGTACTGGAGTTGCTGGTTGTGCTAAGGATGATGAAACAGGGAAAAATGAGAGTTGTACAAAAGGAACGTTTTCAAGAGGGTTGGGATCCTCCATGAAGGATCCCAGTTTGAGGAGGTCTATCAGAAATGTCAAGATGCCCATGTATCTTAAGTACTATAAGCTAGAGTGAAACTATAATTTTTACTTCTTTTATATTTTATTTTACTTCTTTTGAATCTGTGTATTGCAATATCTATGTGTTTTAAGTATGTATAGAGGGGAGGGAGAGGTGTTATATTGTATGTTCTTTCTAAATGTTAATCAGATGTTATTCAGAATCTTACTGTGTCATAGTGCTGGAATGTTACTGTGTCAGAGGGTAGTTGGAATGTTGCTGTTTGAAGAGGACGTGATTCGGAATCTGGTGTGGTGAAGAGCAGCAGCTGTTGGGGTTAACAGAGGTTGGGATGTTTCCTCCGTATTAACTTGAAGATGTATAACTGATAATAAAGGAACAGTTTCCGTCGTTACCCTAATGGCCACGTGTGGAATTTCTTCTTCGTGACACTTCATGTGGAGGTTCGCCCTTTATAACAGACCCCTTAGGCAAGGGTCGCTCCCCTAGGGGGCAAATTATATTTAGGCCATTTCTGCCCCACATGGGGGCAGATTTGCCTATTTTTATGAGGCCAACCTGCCCCCAAGGGGGACAGAAACCACTAGACACCAGAGAGTTTTTTTTTTACGTGAATTTCACGCAAGGGGAGCGACCCCTTAGGCAAGGGTCGCTCCCCTGGGGGGCAAATTTATTTTAGGCCATTTCTGCCCCCCTGGGGGGCAGATCAGCATATTTTAATTAGGCCGATCTGCCCCCAAGGGGGGCAGAAACCACTAGGCACCGGGGATTTTGTTGTTGTTGTTGTTTTACAGATGGTGAGCGACCCCTTAGGCAAGGGTCGCTCCCCTGGAGGGGCAAATTGTATTTAGGCCATTTCTGCCGCCTTTAGGGGCAGATTGGCTGATTTTAGCTCAATCTGCCCCCAGAAACCACTAGGCACCGGGGATCTTTTTTTTTGCACCAATGTCACGCAAGGGGAGCTACCCCGCAGGCAAGGGTCGCTCCCGGGAGGGGGGGTTGGGGGGGGGTTTCAAATTTATTTTAGGCCATTCCTGCCCCCATGGGGGCAGATCGGCCTATTGTTATTAGGCCGATCTGCCCCCAGGGGGGGCAGAAACCTCTAGGCGCCAGGGCAAAAAAAAAATCTATATATAGAATATATAGATTCTTAATATAGAAGGGTTAATCTAAATTTAGGGCTTCTAGACTTATATGTATTTCTACACATTGCAGATACACATAGGGTTTCTCAAGAGAGGTCTAGGATTTTTGTTTGTCTTTTGGTCCTGAAGAAACACCAACTGATCCTTTTGTGACAACATAGGAGTGAAACAAGTTGATCATTATTCTGGGATTATTTTTCCTTTTTCCCCATTTTTTCCTCCTTTGGCGAGTGCAGGAACATTATTTCCTTTGTCACTCCCTCTGTATGATTTTTTGTGTTTTTATGGCAACCTCTCAGATTCCAGAACTTTCTGGCACCGAAATGTGAGGAAAAAGTGTTTTCTTGGCCAAATTGTGAGGTTTGCAAAGAATTATGGTTAACAGAACCTGGTCAGAGCCCCACAAGTCACCCCATCTTTGATTCCCCTAGGTGCCTAGTTTTCAAGAATGGACAGGTTTGCTAGGTTTCCACAGGTGCCGGCTGAGCAACAGGCCAAAATCCACAGCTAGGCTCTTTGTAAAAAAACAGCTCTATTTTCTTTCTGAAAATGTGATGTGTCCATTTCGTTTTTCCTGTCGCGGGCGCTAACCCCACCCATGCAAGTGAGGTACCATTTTTATTGGGAGACTTGGGGGAACACAGAATAGCAAAACAAGTGTTATTGCCCCTTGTCTTTCTCTACATTTTTTCCTTCCAAATATAAGACAGTGTGTAAAAAAGACATCTATTCGAGAAATGCCCTGTAATTCACATGCTAGTATGGGGACCCCAGAATTCAGAGATGTGCAACTAACCACTGCTTCTCAACACCTTATCCTGTGGCCATTTTGGAAATACAAAGGTTTTCTTGATACCTATTTTTCACTTTTTATATTTCAGCAAATGAATTGCTGTATACCCGGTATAGAATGAAAACCCATTGCAAGGTGCAGCTCATTTATTGGCTCTGGGTATCTAGGGTTCTTGATGAACCTACAAGCCCTATATATCCCCGCAACCAGACATGTCCAGCTGACGTAACGGTATATTGCTTTAAATAATCTGACATCGCAGGAAAAAGTTACAGAGTAAAATGTGGAGAAAAATGGCAGTTTCTTTCACCTCAATTTCAGTATTTTTTTATTTCAGCTGTTATTTTCTGGAGGAAACCCTTGTAGGATCTACACAAATTACCCCTTGCAGAACTCAGAATTTTGTCTGCGTTTCAGAAATGTTTAGCTTTCTGGGATCCAGCATTGGTTTCACACCCATTTCAGTCACTAACTGGAAGAACGCTGAAAGCACAAAAAAATAGTAAAAATGGGGTATGTCCCAGTAAAATGCCAAAATTGTGTTGAAAAATGGGGTTTTGTGATTCAAGTCTGCTTGTTCCTGAAAGCTGGGAAGATGGTGATTTTAGCACCGCAAACCCCTTGTTGATGCCATTCTCAGGGAAAAAAACACAAGCCTTCTTCTGCAGCCCTTCTTTCCCATTTTGTTTTTAAAAAACGAATTTTTCGCTGTATTTTGGCTAATTTCTTGGGCTCCTTCAGGGGAACCCACAAAGTCTGGGTACCTCTAGAATCCCTAGGATGGTGGGAAGAAAGCACGCAAAGTTGGCATGGGTAACTTATGTGGAGCAAACGTTATGAGGGCCTAAGCGCGAACTGCCCCAAATAGCCAAAAAAAGGCTTGACACAGGAGGGGAAAATTCCTGGCAGCAAAGGGGTTAAGTTACATGACATTAGCATTGTTAATGTAGGGAAGTAAACATCCAAACTTTTAACTAAAGAGTGGTTTTTCATGGCTGAGAGTTCATGGTGTGCGGAAAGTACTTACTCCCATTGATTATCGATGTCATTGATTGTTGACGACATTGATCTGTATTGGTACAGGATATATGGTGGTAAAAACTTGATGCGCAGTCAAAAGGTCCATCGGCCTATTTGTGTCTCCCTTGAAAGTTTACTTAATAAGGTCTGATGAGCAAACACCCGCAACACCAATTACAGAGTCCAGGAAGGGCACACCACCTGTGGGTAAGGATGGACATGTATACAGCCTGACATGTCAGACTTGTGTCTGCACTTGCACCTATGGCGGGCTTAAACATGTATCCAGCCTGCCATAGCAGGCACTTGTGTATGCACTTGCACCCATGGTGTGCTTAAACATTTATCCAGCCTGCAATAGCAAGCTTGTGTGTGTTCACTTGCACCCATGGCATTCTTAAACATGTATCCAGCATGTTTTAGCTGACCAGTGTGTGCACACTTGCACCTATTGGTGCTTTTAAACTTGTATCCAGTCTCCCAGTGCAGGCTTGTATGTGCACAAGGGTATGTATGCCCAGAGAGTGAAGAATGCCGATGTGTGTTTTCATTACATATGAGAGCTGCTCTCCCCATAGGTTAACATAGGGGAAGTACAAACACTTCATACATTGGAGGGACTGGGAGACTTGATCAGTCCAGTGTACAGTCTCCTGATAGTCAAATTCAAAACAACAAGGTATACTATTCCGAAATAAGGGGGATTAATTGGACCCCGATACTTAACAGAGCTCAACTAGGCACTTCTATAATGAGAAGTAGGAGCCCTCACACACCCCAATGGGTGTATTTCTTCATCAATGGGCCTGCTCCTCACCTGGTAGGTTATGAGGAACGGACTATACATGCAAACAGTAGTCCTACAGCTAGCCTGTTCACAAGGGGCCCTTTTCTTAATATAGAAGGATTAATCTAAATTTAGGGCTTCTAGACTTATATGTAAGTCTTTTCCTTAATATTTCTACACATTGCAGATACACATAGGGTTTCTCAAGAGAGGTCTAGGATTTTTGTTTGTCTTTTGGTCCTGAAGAAACACCAACTGATCCTTTTGTGACAACATAGGAGTGAAACAAGTTGACCATTATTCTGGGATCATTTTTCCTTTTTCCCCATCTTTTCCTCCTTTGGCGAGTGCAGGAACATTATTTCCTTTGTCACTCCCTCTGTTTGTTTTTAACCTTGACATAGGCCCTGTAGGGATAAATAAACACATACGTTTTAGGGCCTATAGTACAATTTTAACACACTATTTCCAGTATTTCACTTCCCTTACTGTAGGTTTGAGTCTATTCTTGCTACCAACAGTGCCTCTTATCAAACGATCTCTGCCAAAGAACCCCCCTGAGGGGTCCATTGGGCATTGCAGCAGCAGCCCGATGAGGAGCAGGCCCAATGATGAAGTATGACACCCATTGGGGTGTGTGAGGGCTCCTTCTTCTAATTATAGGAGTGCCTAGTTGAGCTCTGTTAAGTATTGGGTTCCAATTAATACCCCTTATTTCAGAACAGTGTACCTTGTTTTTTTGTGGAAATACAAATATTCCTAGCTGCAGTAGTTGGTTGCAGTGGAACAGCCTCATAGTGTTTACTATCGTTGAGTTTGTCCAGACAACCCCCTTCCCATGGTAAAGGTGGTTTTGTCAAGAATAAATTAGAAATGCCACTTCTAGAAAGTGGGCATCCCTGTGCTTTAAAAACTCTTTGTGTGCCTTTTTAAACTCAACTTCAGTTGATGAGGGAACAGATCAGTGCATTCCCCAGTGATAGCTATAAACCTTGGGCACACAAATGGAATGACAGACCTCTGCCATTTGAGAGCATGGCTGGATAGATTGGAGGGAGACATTTTGACACTTGGCCTCTTGAGACCAGATCATGGTCCCACTAAAGATTAAGATCTGCATTCCACAGCTCCATGGCAGACAGGACTGACATTTGGAGGAGATGTTTGTGGTTCAAAAGGGAACCCTCTGAACCTCCCCCAACTTCAAAGGCACATTACGGTATAACTGCTGGTGCCGCACAGCAGCAATTCAGAGATTCGCTTTTGGAGAAGCTGGACTGGAGTTACTGGTCGGCATCGTGCACACTAGAGGATTCAGTTGTGCACCAGGAGTAATTACTGTGCCGGGAAGGGACCGCACACTTTTCCTAAATCATGGCTGTCCTGGACAGATTGCCTGCTGCCATGTGGCACCCCACAGTGTGCTCTCCAAAGGTTTGTTGGCTTTCCCCCTGTTCTTTGGTAGAGGTCTCAGGCACATCAAAGACATCCCTTGAGGGACCTACACCTTCTATTTGTGACATCTGGAGAGCAGTGCCCTCTTAAGTGCACACCTCATCTGCCGGGTCCCATCTAGTAGCAGTGGCATGAGCGTGGAACCAAGTATTGTGCCTGGAGACCAGTTTGCCTGGTGTGGAGCCTGCAAAGTACTGCCCGCATTCAAGGAATGTGGCCCTTCGTCATGGGGCCATGTCACACATAAGCATCTTGTTGATGGTTGCGGGACTCCCTGGGGCCTGCTTTGTCGATCGTCCTGCATTTCTCTCATGCGACACGCCGACTGCATGCTCATTTAATGTGGTGTCCGATTCACAGGTTGCGACCCGCAGAGGTTCGGGTGTACCTGCCGCGTTCCCACATTCTACCTCGTGTGACACGTCTGAACTTGTGCCTCTGTGTGTGTGACTAGATTTGTCTGGTGTGACTCAAGTCATCACACACCAGACAGTTTGCCTCATTCCAGGGAGGTACAGAATTGGTAACTCTTCGTGTTGAATCGGATTTGTCTGGTGCAAATCAAGTCATTGCGCACCAGAAGTTGTGCCTCATTTCCAGGGAGGTATGAAATCAGTAACTCTTCATAAGTAATCGGATTGGTCTGGTACGATTCAAATCATCCTGCACCAGATGTTGTGCCTCATTCCAGGCAGGTACGGCATTGGTGACTATACGTGTGTGATCGGAATTGTCTGGTGTCACTCAAGTCATTGCACACCAGACATAGGGGGTCATTACGACCTCGGCGGTCTTTTCGCAAGACCGTCGAGGTACCGCCGTTCTGAAGACCGCCAGTGGTGGCGGTCTTCCGCGCCGCGTATTATGACCGCTGGCAGCCTGCCGTCCTTTTTCGCATGGAAAGCCGCCAGCAGCCATACTGGCGGACGGCGGGAAAGTGGAGGTTGCTCAAACTCCACCGCCACATCAACAGAACACCGCCCACTGAATCACGTCCCATGATTCGGTGTGGCGGTGTTCTGGTGACAGTGTTCTGGTGGCGGAGCTGCCCCCATGGATCCCGTCCCCTCCCTGAGGATCAACGAACAAGATAAGTTGATCGTCCGTCAGGGAAGGGGGTGGGGGGGTGTTGTGTGTTGTGTGCGTGCATGGGGGTGTGCGTGTGAGAGTGTAGAGGGGGTGAGTGAGTGAGTGTATGCATGCGGGGGGTGTTGTGTGTATGGGAAATGTGTGCGGGTCGGACGGTGTGTATGTCTGTTTGTATGTGTGCGGGTATGTGTTGTCGGGGTGTATGTGTGCGTGTAGGGGTGTGTATATGTGCATTTTGGGTGTGTGTGCGTGTAGGGGTGTGTATATGTGCATGTTCGGGGTCGGGGTGGGGAGGGGGGTTGTGCCACCTTTGGGGGGTGACAGGGGGGTGGGGGGGTGGGGGCAGGATTTGTGCACCATGAGGTTCACCACATAACTATGTATATTGAATTGGGATAATTGCTGGGGTGGGTCTTGTGCTGACAACGGTTTGCACCGAAAGAGGGAAGGGAGGGAATGTAGGATTTTTCCCTTGTACATAATACTAATCTTGTTTTTGACACGGTTGGGTCTGGTACTGCTAGTGATATATTTGAATGTGACTTATGCCCTGATTCACATGATGTTCATATTGAACTAATTAACGTATATGTTGAATACAAATCTTATTTACATACACAATGTGGGAAGTCTCTTTTGTGAAGCCCAGTGTACGTGTGCTGTGCCAATGCTTTACACATTGCCCCTGTGATAAGCCTGACTGCTCAGTGCCAAGCTACCCAAAGGTGAGTGCGGGTTATGCAGTGAGTGTAATCCTCCACCCCTGATGGGAGTGGTAGATTCTGCCTGGCAAGGGGCCTCGCCTCAGCCAACCAGAGAGTGCCGCCTCCAGCAATGCCTCTCAATTTAAAATCCTCTAGTGTGCTTGCCAAAGGCAGTTCAATAAATATAGGATCATGTGTATGCCTTAGCCTTTTTCACACACGATTTTTGTACATTTTATTTAGAGTCACTGACTGCGTAAATAAGTTTCAGTTAGAGTATTTGAACATAAAAGTCGCTCTTGTGACTACTCTGATAATTTGTCATGGATCTTGTTCTCCATGATGTACGTTAATTGTCCCTATTGTTCCTTGAGTAAGATGTATCAATGCTGAATGTAGTCAGTTCAATCACAATTCTTTCACATAATGTTGCTTTGATCCTTAATTGTCTAGAACAAGGATCACCAACCTTTTCTGAAGTGAGACCTATTTCTTGCTATTGAAAACCATCCTGAGCTACTGCGTAATATAACAGTGTTTGATAAGGGTACATAAAGTCTAGATAACTTAAACACTGCCCCTTAAGTGACCCAGTCCAGCTCCAGTGAACATATAGCATATATGCACGATTAGCCCTACAGCAAATGTTAACATGTGAGGCCCTAAAGAATTGTTTTTGTTCCTTGTTTGTGAATCGCAGTGAGCCGTGAGAGTCTAATTTAGACTTATGGTCTCATTATCATACGATAGATAAGATGACACTGCTCTCATTTTGAGTGTTAGGGCACCAAGGACCATTAGCAATAATATATTTTGTGAGGCCCATGCATACTTGTTGAGTATGTACAATTAGACATATCCTTGCAGTGACCGCCACACTGTACAGCAGTAGGGCAATAATAACAAATAAATACATCCATGAAAAGAGAGCTTTAAGAAGCCAGAAAAGAGAGAGAGAAAGGAAGAGCAAAGGAGAGGATGAAATAAAAAAGAAGAGGAGGGGAAAAAAGAGATGTTAGAAAGAAAGGAATAGAGAAAGGAAGCACAAGACAATTAGAGAAAAACATAAGGATAAGAAGAAAGAAATTAGAAGAAAAGAAAGGAAGGGGCAAGAAGGCAATGAAAGAGAAAAAAATATAAATTGTACCTAAACAGAAACCCAAATAGAAATAAAGAAAGAGGAGTGAGTAATAGACAGAGGACGGAGAGGTGAGGAGAGAGACGGAAAGGTCAGAAGAGAGCTTTAGAAAGCTAAGGAGAAAGAAGAGAGAACAAAAAGAAAAAAGGAGAGTAAGACAGATGAGGAACTACAGAAACAGAAACAAAAAGAAAGGACTGCGACTAAGAGGAAAAAGATATTATAGATGGCAGAATAACAAAGACAGAGAATAGGAATAAAAAATAACAAAGGAAGAAATGGAAGAAAAAAGAATTCAGAGACTAAACAAAGAAGAAAGAAGAAATAAATGCAGTAAATGAGAAAGTAGAAAAGAAAGAAACAGAGGTAGAGGAAGAAAGAAAACAAAAGAGGTAGGAAAAGATAAGAATAAGAAAAGAGCAAGTCAAAAACAAAAAATAGAAGGTAATAGAAAAGGAGAGCAATTAGTTTAAAAGTCAAAGGAAAGAGAGGAAGAAAAAAGTAGGAAAGAAACATTCAACTACAGAAGAGGAAGAAAGAAAGAAGATATGAATTAAAAAAGGAAAGGCCAGGAAAAAAAATAAAAGAGTGGAAGAAAGAGAAAGGCAAGAATACAGAGAAAGATTTGGGAATGAAAGAAAGGAAAAGGGAAAGAAAAAAGAAAGTAACGAAACAGAAACGAGACATAAGGGTGAGGAGGGGAGGAAGAATGGACAAAAGAAAGCAAAAATGTGAAAGAAAGATAGCAAAACAATGAAAGAGAAATACAGGAAGAAAAAAGGAAACAAACAGAAGATGAGAAAGAAGCTGAGAATGAAAGAAGGGAGGAAGGAGAGAAAGTGGAAAGAAGAGAAATAAATGGATAAAAGAGAGCAAAAGGACACAGAAGTTAAAAGAAAGAACTGACAAAGCAGAGAAAGAAGAAGTAAAAGAGAAAAAGAAACAAAGAAATAGCAAAAGATGGAAACAAACAGCAAAAGAAGGAAAATTAAAGAAAACAAATAAACAGTAAATGTTTCAGAAGATAGTGTGCTACATATTCTGCATTTTCACATTCCTAGGCCCCACAGAAAGAATTGCACCATGTTTTAACCAGCTGCCATAACATTGGGCAGCTGCATATTGTCAGACCAGCTGAAAGTAAAATAACATGTTGGAACTACCTAAAGGCAGCCTCAGAGCTACTGGTATCTGGTGGTTGACTTGTTGGAGACCTGGTTTGGAACGTCTGTTCCTAAAATGTATTCAGTTTTAGAACATTGACATGTTTAGAGATCCATTTAAAACAATGAATTGGCTCAAGGCTAATAATGGCTGGTGTAGGCCTGCTCCTTCAATATTTCAATCTTTTTGTTTGTCTTCTTTTTTTCATTTATAACATTCTTCCCACAGTGGGTGGAATGTTCTAATATCCTTGTAGCCCTTCTGACTCTGCTTTATTGATTATTAAAAACCTCACATGCAGCTCAGACATATAACTCGGGTTCAGAGCCTTTAACAACTGATTTAGCACTCGGCAGAAGGATATAAGGCCATATAATATCTTTTTCTTCTTCTTTTAGGGCCTACTAGAATGGAAGACTGGTGCAGCTTTCCTTCTCCCATTACATTATTTTCATTTCTGTTTCTTCTTGTTTCTCTTCTACTTGAATTTATTTTTATTTTTCTTCATACGCTCTTCCCTTCCTATTTCTTTTGATTATCTCTTAAGCACTTTTAGCTAATAACTATTGTCTCCTGTCAATTCATCTTTTTCTCACCCCTCTCTTCCTCTGCTTACCCTTTCTCTTCATGTTTTTCCTAGATTGCTGGTGACAAATTGTTTCTTCTTTACAACCCTTTACCTCTGCTCTCATGTTTTATATTCCTTGTGATGTCATTCTCTTTGTTTATTAGTACCCTCATCTCGAGTATATGTAGAGTTGGGCGAGCCACTGAAAGCTTCAGCCAGGCTCGAGTCTGAAGCCTTGATCTGGCTCAGCTCAAGGTTCTCTTAGAATCTCAAGCCCATCACGAGCCGAGCTTTCGTTTGGCTTCTGTCTGCCTTCTTCCCCCCAGGAGTTGGCCTTACATCGAGAGCTGCAGACTTTGTCACTGGGGAACCAGGTTCCAATCTAGGTGTTGGCTCAACATCCTGTGATTCTGGGAAAGTCACTTAGGGCCAGAAGTATCAAGCTCCCGGTTTGCATTTCTTAAAGAGAGAATTTTAAGAAATCGCTATTTTAGAAATGCAAAATGGGATGCATCAATATTGCAAATAAATAGCGATTCAGTAGCTGAAAATCGCAAATTGCGAAAACGGCAAAACGGAACAGCCTGATGACATCACAACCAGGAAGTGAGTCAGCCCATGCTGTTTCCAGGGGCCACACCAACAAGAGCAGGCAGAAAGACACAGCCCAGCACCAAGGAGCCAGCTTTGTGAGCCTGCCAGGACGAACTGCAACATGGCCAATGATGGGAAGGTGAAGGACAAAGGAGACAGGAAGCATAAGCTCAAATTCAGTGAGCAGGAATTGGAGGTGCTCACTGTGGAGGTAGTCAGGAAACACGACAGACTTTTTGGGAAGAACTCACTTGAGGTACCTCAAAGTGCAAAGAGGAAACTATGGTAAGAAATCCACACCAAAATATGCGCAGTGGGTGTTGCACAGTGCTCTGTTGAGGAGATACGTAAGCGATGGTATGACTTGCGTTCCTGTGCCAATGAGAGGGTAGCCAGCAGGCCAAAGGAGGCAAAGAGCACTGGAGGAGGACCACCCACCCAGACACCGTTCACATCAATGGAAGACATGGTGGAGTCCACAATGCTACCTGAAGCTGTCAGTGGTGTCACTGACATTGACACCTCAGGGACACCCAGCACCAGCAAAGGTAAGGCCAGCAATGATGTGTATCCCCATATGTGCATGAACAAATGCCCCTTAGAAGATAGCTATTAGTTAGATGCATTGTGATAAGTAGTCCATACCACATCTTACATACAATGCAACCATGCCTTATGAGAGAGGTAGACCACAATCCTAATGTCAAAATACCACGGAAATAGCAAGTTAGTGTTCAGCCACACAGAGAAACAACACACACAACTCACAGTGATACCATGTCAGTGTAAAATTTGTGCAACGTCTTGTGATATATTCATAAATGACATGCTGCACATTGTCGTTGCAGCTGTCCTGGACCCTGCTGCAGCAGAATGTAGAAATGTGAGGGATGTCGAAACACACCCACAGTCTGACTCAAACACCAGTGAGTCTTTCAGTATTGCACCAACTAGACGCAGGGCAAGGTTGTTACCTCTCCCAGGGTACAATCTGGACTCAGATGAAATGCCGGTTGAAGTCCCCACATCATCCCTAGAGACTAGATCCACAGGAAAATAGCAGTCCCTATCCCAGCATCAGTCAAGTCCCCTCAGGAGGCATCACGAAGCAGGCAGACAGCGCACAGATGAAGTAGAGGGCCCATCAATCTTTGGCGGCCTTGAAACTTCCATGCTGAAAGTGCAGTGCCTGCAATGCAAACATATGAGGTCAATGCACAAGCAGTTGGTGTCAATCGATCAGAACATGGGCGCAATGCACAGGCAGTTTGACTCTCACAATGACAATATGGGAGTACTGCACAAGCAGATGGATGCACTCAATGAAATCATTGGTTCAGTGCCCAAGCAGTTGGAGTCTCTGAATGAGGGACAGCAATCAGCAGCAGAAAACACAAAGGAGTTGACAAATGCCATTACGGACCTCTGCACTGAGATTCAGCAGGAGCGTGTCAGCCACCACAGGCGCCATCACCAATTTATGGGAAGGTTTGATGGGTTCTGCAGATTGGTCAATCGGCTTGCTAACTCAACTGCCTTGATTTCACAACATGCTGTGGGAACCCCCAACAACTCCTCCCACGCCAACCGCCTCACCCCCTGGACCCACGTAGGTGACGCCGAAACCCTAAAGACCATGAACTCCATCCACTCAGGAGCTCCCTCTGACCCCTGCCCACATCACGTCTTCAACAAAGCCATCGCCCCCCAACTCCGCAAGATCATCAACCTTTCCTTCAACACCGCAACCTTCCCGGACAGCTGGAAGCACGCAGATATCCAACCCCTCCTCAAGAAACCCAAGGCGGACCTCAACGACCTCAAAAACTTCCGTCCGATCTCCCTCCTCCCCTTCCCAGCGAAGGTCATCGAGAAGATCGTCAACGCACAGCTCTCCCACTACCTCGAAGACAACTCCATCCTAGACCCCTCCCAATCCGGATTCAGATGCAACCACAGCACAGAGACTGCACTCCTCGCCGCCACAGACGACATCAGACAACAAATGGACAATGGTGAAACTTCAGCCCTGATCCTCCTAGACCTATTCGCTGCCTTCGATACGGTCTGCCACCGCACCCTACTAACTCGCCTCCACGAAGCCGGAATTCAAGACAAAGCCCTCAACTGGATCTCCTCTTTTCTCTCCGGTAGAACCCAGAGAGTCCGACTCTCACCCTTCCGCTCCGAAGCCACCAACCTCATCTGCGGCGTCCCCCAAGGCTCCTCGCTAAGCCCAACACTGTTCAACGTATACATGGCACCCCTCACACACCTGGCCCGTCAGCACAGCCTCATCATCCTTTCATACGCCAACGACACCCAGCTCGTCCTCCCCCTCACTAAAGATCCACACACCGCCAAAGCCAACCTCCACGAGGGACTGAAATCCATCGCCGAATGGATGAGAAACAGCTGCCTGAAACTAAACTCTGACAAGACGGAAGTCCTCATCCTCGGTCGCTCCCCCTCGGCCTGGGACGACTCTTGGTGGCCCACCGCACTGGGCCCCCCACCCACTCCAGCCTACGACGCACGCAACCTCGGCTTCATCCTCGACTCTGCTCTCACCATGTCCAAACAGGTCAACGCAGTCTCCTTCTCCTGTTTCAACACCCTCTGCATGCTCCGCAGAATCTACAAGTGGATCCCGACGGAAGCCAGAAAGACGGTGACCTAAGCCCTTGTCAGTAGCAGACTTGACTACCGCAACGCACTCTACACAGGCATCCCAACAAAAGACATCCAACGACTCCAACGCATCCAGAACTCATCCGCCCGCCTGATCCTCGACATACCCCGCCGATGCCACATCTCCCACCACCTGAAGGACCTCCACTGGCTCCCCGTGGACAAGAGGATCCCCTTTAAACTTCTCACCCACGCGCACAAGGCACTACACGACGCTGGACCCACCTACCTGAACAACAGACTCAACTTCTACGTCCCCTCCCGCCAACCCAGCTCTGCCAACCTTTCCCTCGCCATCGTTCCCCGAATCCAGCGCAAGACATCCAGCGGTAGATCCTTCTCCTACCTCGCCGCCAAGACCTGGAACTCACTCCCGACCTCCCTATGCCAGACTCAAGACCTCCTCACCTTCAGGAGACTCCTCAAGACATGGCTCTTCGACCGTTAGCAGCCTCCCCCCCCAATCCCCCCCCCAGCGCCTCGAAACCCTAACGGGTACATAGCGCGCTCTATAAATTTAATGATTGATTGATTGATTGATGGCACATTGCAGTTGGGACGTTGCACAGGGATTGGTGCAATTAACCAATGTTCTGGATGCAATGCAGAAAGCATGCAGTGCTACAAATAGTCAACTGGGTGGTGGGGATAATGAGGAGTTCTCTAGCCGCAGCAATCTTACAGCCCCTGTGATGGATCCTAGGCATCGCAGTACCCACACAGTACTGCCTGTGAATCCGCTACAAGAGGTGCCAGTGAGGCCACTGAGCACTCAAGTGGAGTGCGCGGACATAGGAAGTAATGTTGAGGCCTACAGGGGACAACCATAACATGTAGCTATACAGTTATACTATGATGCTAATAGTGTGACACTGTTAATCGCACGTTTGCCTATAGTTCAGGACTATGTCCTATTGACACATACGTTACCTGAAGGTAATAAAGTTGCTAGCTACAGAAATACATAATATTGAAGTGGTGTTGTCATTACTTACATCAGAAATGGTTGTCCCTGGACATCTTTGCCTGCCCTCTGCTGCACTGCTCCTGTCTACTGGGTGATGGGGTGGTGAGGGATCACCATCTTCATCTGAGTCCGGCTCCATTGGTTCAACTGGTATGCCCCTTCTCGTTGCAATGTTGTGCAACATTGCACATGTAGCCACAATTTTGCAGGTTGTCTCTGGGCTGTACTGTAGTGCACCTCCACTCTCATGGATGCACCTGAAGCAGCTCTTCAGCAGTCCGAAGGTCCACTCCAACACATTGCGGGTTGCCCTGTGGCAGCATTGTACCTCCTCTCTGCTGACATTGCAGGGCTCAGGTAGGGGGCCAGTATATAGGTCCGCACTGCGTAGGCACTGTCTCCTGGAATGAACAGAGAGTAAAATGAGTACTGTTGATATATGACGTCACTATAACATCAATGCAACATTGTCAACTATTACTTTACCCAATAGGTATCCTTTGCCTACATTAGACCACAATCCTAATGTCAAAATACCACGGAAATAGCAAGTTAGTGTTCAGCCACACAGAGAAACAACACACACAACTCACAGTGATACCATGTCAGTGTAAAATTTGTGCAACGTCTTGTGATATATTCATAAATGACATGCTGCACATTGTCGTTGCAGCTGTCCTGGACCCTGCTGCAGCAGAATGTAGAAATGTGAGGGATGTCGAAACACACCCACAGTCTGACTCAAACACCAGTGAGTCTTTCAGTATTGCACCAACTAGACGCAGGGCAAGGTTGTTACCTCTCCCAGGGTACAATCTGGACTCAGATGAAATGCCGGTTGAAGTCCCCACACCATCCCTAGAGACTAGATCCACAGGAAAATAGCAGTCCCTATCCCAGCATCAGTCAAGTCCCCTCAGGAGGCATCACGAAGCAGGCAGACAGCGCACAGATGAAGTAGAGGGCCCATCAATCTTTGGCGGCCTTGAAACTTCCATGCTGAAAGTGCAGTGCCTGCAATGCAAACATATGAGGTCAATGCACAAGCAGTTGGTGTCAATCGATCAGAACATGGGCGCAATGCACAGGCAGTTTGACTCTCACAAAGACAATATGGGAGTACTGCACAAGCAGATGGATGCACTCAATGAAATCATTGGTTCAGTGCCCAAGCAGTTGGAGTCTCTGAATGAGGGACAGCAATCAGCAGCAGAAAACACAAAGGAGTTGACAAATGCCATTAGGGACCTCTGCACTGAGATTCAGCAGGAGCGTGTCAGCCACCACAGGCGCCATCACCAATTTATGGGAAGGTTTGATGGGTTCTGCAGATTGGTCAATCAGCTTGCTAACTCAACTGCCTTGAATTCACAACATGCTGTGGGAACTCCCAACAACTCCTCCCACGCCAACCGCCTCACCCCCTGGACCCACGTAGGTGACGCCGAAACCCTAAAGACCATGAACTCCATCCACTCAGGAGCTCCCTCTGACCCGTGCCCACATCACGTCTTCAACAAAGCCATCGCCCCCCAACTCCGCAAGATCATCAACCTTTCCTTCAACACCGCAACCTTCCCGGACAGCTGGAAGCACGCAGATATCCAACCCCTCCTCAAGAAACCCAAGGCGGACCTCAACGACCTCAAAAACTTCCGTCCGATCTCCCTCCTCCCCTTCCCAGCGAAGGTCATCGAGAAGATCGTCAACGCACAGCTCTCCCACTACCTCGAAGACAACTCCATCCTAGACCCCTCCCAATCCGGATTCAGATGCAACCACAGCACAGAGACTGCACTCCTCGCCGCCACAGACGACATCAGACAACAAATGGACAATGGTGAAACTTCAGCCCTGATCCTCCTAGACCTATTCGCTGCCTTCGATACGGTCTGCCACCGCACCCTACTAACTCGCCTCCACGAAGCCGGAATTCAAGACAAAGCCCTCAACTGGATCTCCTCTTTTCTCTCCGGTAGAACCCAGAGAGTCCGACTCTCACCCTTCCGCTCCGAAACCACCAACCTCATCTGCGGCGTCCCCCAAGGCTCCTCGCTAAGCCCAACACTGTTCAACGTATACATGGCACCCCTCACACACCTGGCCCGTCAGCACAGCCTCATCATCCTTTCATACGCCAACGACACCCAGCTCGCCCTCCCCCTCACTAAAGATCCACACACCGCCAAAGCCAACCTCCACGAGGGACTGAAATCCATCGCCGAATGGATGAGAAACAGCCGCCTGAAACTAAACTCGGACAAGACGGAAGTCCTCATCCTCGGTCGCTCCCCCTCGGCCTGGGACGACTCTTGGTGGCCCACCGCACTGGGCCCCCCACCCACTCCAGCCTACCACGCACGCAACCTCGGCTTCATCCTCGACTCCGCTCTCACCATGTCCAAACAGGTCAACGCAGTCTCCTTCTCCTGTTTCAACACCCTCTGCATGCTCCGCAGAATCTACAAGTGGATCCCGACGGAAACCAGAAAGACGGTGACCTAAGCCCTTGTCAGTAGCAGACTTGACTACCGCAACGCACTCTACACAGGCATCCCAACAAAAGACATCCAACGACTCCAACGCATCCAGAACTCATCCGCCCGCCTGATCCTCGACATACCCCGCCGATGCCACATCTCCCACCACCTGAAGGAGCTCCACTGGCTCCCCGTGGACAAGAGGATCACCTTTAAACTTCTCACCCACGCGCACAAGGCACTACACGACGCCGGACCCACCTACCTGAACAACAGACTCAACTTCTACGTCCCCTCCCGCCAACTCAGCTCTGCCAACCTTTCCCTCGCCATCGTTCCCCGAATGCTTCTCCTACCTCGCCGCCAAGACCTGGAACTCACTCCCGACCTCCCTAAGCCAGACTCAAGGCCTCCTCACCTTCAGGAGACTCCTCAGGACATGGCTCTTCGACCGTTAGAAGCCTCCCCCCCCTGCCCCCCCCCAGCGCCTCGAAACTCTAACAGGTACATAGCGCGCTCTATAAATTTAATGATTGATTGATTGATTGATGGCACATTGCAGTTGGGACGTTGCACAGGGATTGGTGCAATTAACCAATGTTCTGGATGCAATGCAGAAAGCATGCAGTGCTACAAATAGTCAACTGGGTGGTGGGGATAATGAGGAGTTCTCTAGCCGCAGCAATCTTACAGCCCCTGTGATGGATCCTAGGCATCGCAGTACCCACACAGTACTGCCTGTGAATCCGCTACAAGAGGTGCCAGTGAGGCCACTGAGCACTCAAGTGGAGTGCGCGGACATAGGAAGTAATGTTGAGGCCTACAGGGGACAACCATAACATGTAGCTATACAGTTATACTATGATGCTAATAGTGTGACACTGTTAATCGCACGTTTGCCTATAGTTCAGGACTATGTCCTATTGACACATACGTTACCTGAAGGTAATAAAGTTGCTAGCTACAGAAATACATAATA
Source organism: Pleurodeles waltl (assembly GCF_031143425.1). NCBI lineage: Eukaryota > Metazoa > Chordata > Amphibia > Caudata > Salamandridae > Pleurodeles > Pleurodeles waltl. The sequence continues at coordinate 222,790,223 of NC_090450.1, read as the reverse complement.
TTGAAGTGGTGTTGTCATTACTTACATCAGAAATGGTTGTCCCTGGACATCTTTGCCTGCCCTCTGCTGCACTGCTCCTGTCTACTGGGTGATGGGGTGGTGAGGGATCACCATCTTCATCTGAGTCCGGCTCCATTGGTTCAACTGGTATGCCCCTTCTCGTTGCAATGTTGTGCAACATTGCACATGTAGGCACAATTTTGAAGGTTGTCTCTGGGCTGTACTGTAGTGCACCTCCACTCTCATGGATGCACCTGAAGCAGCTCTTCAGCAGTCCGAAGGTCCACTCCAACACATTGCGGGTTGCCCTGTGGCAGCATTGTACCTCCTCTCTGCTGACATTGCAGGGCTCAGGTAGGGGGCCAGTATATAGGTCCGCACTGCGTAGGCACTGTCTCCTGGAATGAACAGAGAGTAAAATGAGTACTGTTGATATATGACGTCACTATAACATCAATGCAACATTGTCAACTATTACTTTACCCAATAGGTATCCTTTGCCAAACTCCCCAGCTAGCAGTCTTGTGTGAATCCCGCTGTGGTGAAATATGTACGAGTCATGTGTGCTACCTGGGTATCTGGCCACGAGATCAGTTTTGATGTTGAAGGCATTGCTAATCACCTGTATGTTCATGGAATGATGGTTCTTACAGTTACGATACACATACTCGGTGGCCGATGGTGGACAGATTGCTACATGAGTCGCATCAATGGCACCTATGACATGTGGGAATTGTTCAATCTAATAGAAATTAATTTTCGTCTGTTGTAATTCCTGTTGGATGTTGGGGAATCTTATGTGCACTTGTATTTTACTCAGCATGGCATTGAGAAATGCATTGAAGAAGCGTGAGAGAGCACTTTATGAGACCCGTCCTGCTGCTGCTATGACCCCTTGATAGCTCCCTGAGGCTATTAGGTGCAGGGAACATAATACCTGCACATGGGTGGGAATGCTATTGGTCCTGTGTGTTGTGCGCTGCAATATAGGTTGTAGATCTGCTATCAGGTCAAGTATCATGGCTGAGCTTAACATGTACTTCTCATAGATTTCCTCCTCTGTCTGGTCAAAAAGGGTTATGCGCACTCTGAAAATGCGCTCCTGTCTCCTCATCCCTCTCCTCAAACCTGCCAAGATCCTCATTCTCCTCGCTATCACGTAGAGTGCAGCCATTGTGGAAGGGAGGCTGAGTCATTCTGGGCCTCTTTCTATAGGTTGCACCTGGTTACCACCTGATTTCAATTCGTGGTAAATTGCATGTGCAAAAGGCCATTCTGCGAATATTTGCAATTTGTGAATTATTGATGCATCGCACTGCGACATGGCTTTGCGTGTCACAATCAGCGTATCGAAAATTGCGTCAGGATTTTGCAGATCGCTATCTGCGAATCGCAAATCTTTGTCGCAGTTTGCATCACGCAAATAGCGATTCGGTAAATCATGTCGCTATTTGCGATACGCTGTTTACGACACACAAAACCATGTCATATTTGCTAACAGTTTTAGTGATTCCTTATTTTCACACAACGAATGCCTTTCATACATCGTGGAAGGCATTTTTGCGTTCTCAAACGGCTGAATTTTGCGATTCGCACAGTTTGCGAATACAAAAAAGTTTGATACATCTGGCCCTTAATTTCCACATACCTATAGATAACGAGTGTAACAGGTGCTCATATAAAGCACTCAAATTTTGCCCTATATAAAAGCTGCAGACAGTGCAAAGAGGTAAAAATAAAGCCTTAACATAAAGAAAGACAAATAGTGATCCATTTACTGGTGGATTTGCAGTGAACCCAGAAAACCAGGATAAATCACAGCTTCCTGGCTTAAATTGTGTGATCTTAGGCAAAAAATGTTCTCACCAAACCTCATTTTTCTTCGTCATCGCGTATGAATGCACTTTCAAATGTGAGGTCAGAATACCTGCTGTACCAAAATATATTGTTTGAATCAATATATTATGATGTTGCTCTATACTAATTTGGGGCACCTGCAGGCTTTAACTGCCAACTGTCTTGCCTCATAGTTCACTGTTGGTTTATGTAAAAAACCTATCACTTTTAATAAGTTCTTCTAGGTGCAGTGCTTTAGTGTCACTTATTAATGTCAAAGAATCGACATATTAATGTAATGCACTTTCTCACTGTTTTGATTTTTAAAGAGATTTGATCATATTGTATGTGATATTTGTTCTATGAATTACATAGCAAAGGTTTTCAGGGATTGGCTAGTGCTCGGATCTGGCTGGCCACGCCCTGTTAAAGTGTTGGCTGGCCCATCTCTATTTATATGCCTCAATTCCAGGGGCATGACAATGGCCCATGGAAAGGGTGAGTGAACGAAAATATTTTGATAAATGAAAAAAGACAAAATCCATCGTTTTTAAAATGTTGAGTTTAAAAAATCGCTAAAATTCGCTCTTGTGGCACAGCCAAGAAATAGGCGTATTTTGTGTTTTATTTATATTGTGTGCTTCCATCTAGCAAAAGGTTGTAGAGAAAACAAACACACTGTCCAGCTGCCCAGGAGGGAGGCAATTTGTGCGGCCCTCAACGGGCCTCATTTTGCCAGGGTGAAACGTATGAAATCCCATGCCAGCGAATTCTCTGTTTTTGGGTCATTTTGACTTTCGTGGATGGCGGAAGAAAACGCGTGGCATTTCATCAAAGTTCGCTTCCACACACTGCTGAATAAAAAGAATATTTCGTGCATTGTAAAAATTCCTGTTGCGGTATAATCCCTGCGTGTAAGAGCACTCAACCGATGCAGTCCTAAAGCGACCACATAGTACAGTTGGAGGCGCTGATGAGCTCATACTTTTCCTACAGTTCTCAGCACGAGCAAGATCTCACCAAATACACAACTAAGCAACTAAATATAAGTTAGCTGTGAAGGTTTCACATGTCAGTATCAGCAAAACGTTGTTGCGCCCTTCACATGGGTATTCAACTGGCGTAGCATGGCGCCATGCCCAAGGGCAGTGCCACATCCCAGAGATGTGAGAAAACAATTCTCAGTGGGCTAGAAAGCACATATTCTAGAGTCCTCTCAAGCCCCTTTACAGCTGCCTTCTCCATAGAAGGCCGCATCACGCCTCTTAAAAGGAAAATCCTCTCGAGGCATAGAAGTTCAATAGAGCGGAAGCGATTCTTGGCTCTGCTGAACATTCTGCAAGCCCCAAGTGATTAAACACAAGACTATTTAATCAAGCTCGCCATCATTATAATCCCATTATGCAAGGGCCTATCTTAATATTCTTCACTGCAAATCAACAGGAAATGCGCTCCTTGGCTGAAAAAAAGAACAGCTTAACAATATATGAATCCTGTTGATCCAAATTTTGATGAAGATCTTTTAAAACTTTGTATTTAGCCATAGACCAACGTTTGTCACACACACACATATATGCACACCCTTTCTGTAATATCTCGTCATACATTAGTCTGTTCTGGTGCTGTTCACGTTTGCTTCCACCAACCTTAGCATATCAGTTTCAGTGCTAAGGCTAGTGAGCCAATCTTTGCTCTCATTTTTGTTGTTAATTTAATTTATTTACATTTATTTTTGCAATGGGTCATTTTGTAAAATGTTTTTCTCAAACATATGCACACAATTTAAGATGGCAGTATTTTTATTGTTACTACTTTGAAAAGCCTGTTGCAAAATAGGTTTTACTCATTTCATATGCCCGGAGTTTTTTTGTTTTTTTTAATACCCTGTTTTGGACTTTTGTTTCCTGTGGTTGAGTCTTACTACATGTGTCTCACACAAGGTATTCACACAGTAAATGGACTGCGTGTGTTTACCACTCGCGCATGACTTCTAAGTTAAGGATGTTGCGATGTAGCAAGAGTAAGGGGCAGTTGGCTGGTTACATGTAAACATGTGTGCACGCATGAGACTACCGACATGCACAGCCGGTAACTGTCCACAGGTTGCCTTCTGCAGGGGGTTAGATATTGACCTGGGGTAGGCATTATGATATTAGTAAGCACTCATATGGAAAGTCAGTATGGTGTACTGTGTTGTCGGCAGTGACGCTATATTATACACATTGGGGACTGCAAGTGGTTCCCGCCCTACATTTCCAATTGCCAGATCTGTGGCCCTGGGTGTGTGCCGGCCAGGCACTGCAGAAGAAGGCTTTCCACCCTACCCCAGTGATGGGGACTTGCTGAAGGTGTCTGGGTGGGCCAGGCACCCCCTTCAAAATGAAAAAAGAAACTGTGTGGTGGCAGGAAATGGGCATTCCTTAATAGCAATATACACAGCTCCTGTCTGGAGCACCACCCCATAATGCCTTAGGAGAGGCTCACCTACATAGTTTTTTTTACACTTCTTGTGGTGACCCAGGACGACAGAGGCACCATCACCAGCCTTAAAAATGTGCAAGGGACAGGGTGCAGTAGCTCCCCTTTCCTTGACTCTTAAAAACTGACCCTACGTTTATGTGGCTACAGAAATTATGACTCATCTGAATTTCCATCATTATTTTATGCACTCTTGTAGGAAGTAACATCTTTCTTGGCATGTTACCCCCAAATTATGCCTGTTTGTCAGTGTGTTTTTACTGTCTCACTGCGATCCTGCTTGTCAGGACCCCAGTGCTCATAGTTTGTGGCCTATATGTGTTGTTAGTATGCTTGACTGTGTCACTGGAGTTCTGCTAACCAAAACCCAGTGCTTCTGCTCTCTCTGTGTACCAAATTTGTCACTATAGTTTAGTGACTCCATATTCCAATTCTGATTGGCACACTGGACCCCCCTTATAAGTCCCTAGTATATGTTACTCAGGTACCTAGGGCATTGGGGTTCCAGGAGATCCTTATGGGCTGCAGCATTTATTTTGCCACCTATAAGGAGCTCATATAAACCTTTCTTCAGGAGTGCCACTGCAGCCTGAGTGAAATAGTGCACACACTATTTCGCAGCCATTTTGCACTGCACCAGTTAACTTATAAGTCACCTATATGCCTAACCTTTATTTACTGAAGGCTAGGTGCAAATTTACTGTGTGTGAGGGCACCCTTGCTCTAGCAAAGGTGCCCCTACATTGTCCAGGGCCAATTCCCCGGACTTGGTGAGTGTGGGGACACCATTATAAGTGTGCACCACATATATGTCAATACATATATGCAGCTTGACAATGTTAACTCCGAATATGGCCATGTGAGGTGTCTAAGACTGTGGAATTGAACCCCCAATCCAAACTGGTATGGGGGCACTTCCATGCACCCTGGGAGACCACCATGGACCCCCGGTACTGCCAAACCAGCTCTCTGAGGTTTCCACTGCAGCCCCAGCTGCTGCCACCTCACAAACAGGTTTCTGCCCTGCTGGGGATTGAGCAACTCAATTCCAGGAAGGCAGAACACTGCATTTCCTTCAGGAGAGGGGTGTTACAACTTCTCCCATTGGAAATACACGTCACAAGCATGGGAGGGGTGTCCTCCCAGAGCCTCTGGAAATGCTTTGAAGGACACAAACGGTGTCATCCTTGCATAATCCAGTCTACACCGGTTCACAGACCCCCAGTCTTTGCTCTGGCGCGAAACTGGACAAAGGAAAGGGGAGTGACCACTCCCCTGTCCATCGCCACCCCAGGGGTTGTGCCCAGAGCTCCTCCAGAGTGTCCCTGGCATTAGCCATCTTGCATTCCAAAGTGTGGGGACCCTCTGGAGACCTCTGAGTGGCCAGTGCCAGCATGTGACATCAGAGACCCCTCCTGATAGGTGCCGCCTGGATAGGTAGCCAATCCTCCTCTTGGGGCTATTTAGAGTCTCTCCTCTGGGTGTTTGGTCAGATTCAGTTTGCAAGATTCCTCCAGAACTCCTCTGCATCCTCTGCTTCGGCTTCTGAACATTGGACCAACCCCAGACTGCTCCAGGAACTGCTGTAACTGTAAAAAAGAATCCAGGAAGACTCCTGTGACCTGCAACTTCAGCTCCAGCCAGCAATTGCAACAGTTTCCAAGGTGTGCACGCTCTGAGGACTGCCTGTCTTCACCCTGCAGCAGAAGAACCAAAGGAATCTTCTGTGGGGTGACGGAATCATTTACCTGCTTCAGCAGGCACCTCCCTGCGACGACAACTGTTACTCTGGGGCTCCTCTCCTGTCGACGAGCGTGATCCCTGGAACACAGGTGGTGGACCAAAGTGTCCCAGGATGTCCAAATGTCCAGCTGTCCAAATTTGATGGAGGTAAGAGCTTGCCTCCCCATGCAGCAACAGTACCCCTGTGCACTCCGTCTTCTGCAGCTCCTTGGGCTTCTGTGCACTGCTTCCAAAAGATCTTTGTGCACAGCGTAGGCCCAGGTTGGCAGCACTCCATCCTACGAAGCACAGCTCTCTGAGTTGCTCTCCGGCGGTGTAGGATCCTCCAGTGTCATGCTGTGATGACCACATTTTGCAACTTTTGTCCCTGTGTTCTGGGACTCCCGTGGGCACTGCCTGGTCTTCTAAGGGCTCTCTGAAGTGCTGAGAGCCCCTTCAGTCTCCTCAGTTTGAGTTGAGACCCCCAGGTCCCTCCTGGGTCCAGGCAGCTCCTCTTAGACGCAAACTGCATACTTGCATGAACCAAGACGTGTTGGTGGAATTTTGCGACGCAAACAGCCTGCTTCCAACAACTCGACGTGGGACATCTCTTGCGCCAAGCATGAACCCGCAGCTATCTTCTTTGGTGAATTTCTGTACTTTTCCGGAGAATCCACTTTTGTACCTTCTTCCAGGTGGGCAGGGGCTCCTGTTCTTCCTGATCTCTTCTTCAACTTCTGGACTTGGTCTCCTCTCTCAACAGGTCTTCAGGTCCAGGGATCCATTATTGGTTGCTTGCCGTCTTTCTTGGTTCTTGCATAACTCTTCATCACAACTTGTAGTGTGTTCTGAGGAAAATTGCTATGCTTTACTCCTGCTTTCCTGGGCTCTGGAGTGGGGTACTTTACTTACCTTTGGTGTTTCCTTACACTCCCAGCACCCCTCTATACACTACACTTGCCTAGGGGGGAATTCAACATTCACATTCTACTATTTTAGTATACGGTTTGTGTTGCCTCTAGGCCCATTGCAATCTATTGTATTTTCTACTATTTGCACTATTCTATGGCTGTTCACTTACCTGATTTTGGTTACTAGTGTATGTATTGTGTATAATACTTACCTCCAGAAGGAGTATTGCCTCTAAGATATTTTTGGCCTTGTGTCACTAAAATAAAGGGCCTTATTTATACTTTTTGGTGCAAAACTGCACTAAGGCAGTTTTGCCCCAAATAGTTTTGCACCGGCTTGCACCATTTTTTAGCACCAGCTGGGCACCATATTTATGGAATGGTGCAAGCCGGTGCAAAGGGTAGGCTAGCTTAAAAAAAATTACCTTAGGCAGTTTTGAGTCAAAATAAATGATTCTGACCAGATTAGCATCATTTTTTGATGCTAAGGGGCATATTTATACTCTGTTTGCACTGATTTAGCGTCATTTTTTTTAACTCTAATTCAGTGCAAAACTAACTCCATATTTATACTTTGGTGCTAGACCCATCTAGCGCCAAATTTATGGAGTTAAAGTCATTTTTTGGAAGTGCAAACCTACCTAGCCTCAATGAGATGCAAGGTAGGCGTTCCTGTGCAAAAAAATGACTCTATGGCCTTAACACCATATTTATACTCCCATGTAAAAATGGTGCAAGGGAGGGAGGAGGGGTCAAAAAATGGGGCAAAGCTTGCTTTGCCCCTTTTCTTAAGACCTGGGTCAGGGCAGGTCTTAGGGAACCTGTGGCCCTATTTCCATGGTGGAACACCATGGAATAAGCCCAGAGGTGCCCTCCCTAGGCCCTAGGGGCACCCCCACCCACACTAGAGGGACTGCGAGGATGGGGGACCCCATCCCAGGTAAGTACAGGTAAGTGCATTTTATTTTTGAAAGTGCCATAGGGGGCCCTGAAATGGGCCCCCATACATGGCACAGGGTGCAATGGCCATGCCCAGGGGACCCCGTCCTCTGTGCTGGCCATTGGGGTGGTGGGCATGACTCCTGCCTTTTCTAAGGAAGGAGTCATGTGGCATGGTAGGTTTAGCACCATAAAATGACGCTAATCTGGTTAGAGTCATTTTTTTTTACTCTAACCTGCCTAAAGCCATTTTTGGGTGCTAAACCCTCTTCTTCTATACTGCCAGCCCCACCCGACTAAAGTCATTTTTTTAAACTCTAGCCTACCCTTTGCACCAGCTTGCACCATTCCATAAATATGGTGCCCGGCTGGTGCACAGAAATGATGCAAGCCGGTGCTAAACTTTTTGGTGCAAAACTGAGTTAGTGCAGTTTTGCAGCAAAAAGTATAAATAAGGGCCAATATTTTGTAAGTTCGCGCCACTTTTGCTTCATAAAATGACGTTAATGCGGTGCAAAAAAAGTTTCAATCAGGGCCTTGGTGCTAGATGGGTCTAGCACCAAAGTATAAATATGGAGTTAGATTTGCACCGAATTAGAGTAAAAAAAAAATGACGCTAATTTGGTGCAAACAGAGTATAAATATGCCGCAGAGTATAAATATGCCCCTAAATATGGCGTTAAGGCCATAGAGTCATTTTTTGCAGGGGAACGCCTACCTTGCATCTCATTAGGGCAAAGTAGGTCTCCACTTTCAAAAAATGACTTTAACTCCATAAATTTGGTGCTAGAGGGGTCTAGCACCAAAGTATAAATATGGAGTTAGTTTTGCACCGAATTAGAGTAAAAAAAAAAAAAATGTAACTAATTCGGTGCAAACAGAGTATAAATATGCCCCCAAGTACCTTTATTTTTGGTAACACTGAGTATTATATTTTATTGTGTATAAGTACTGTGTAACTGTAATGGTATTGTAGGAGCTTTGCATGTCTCCTAGTTCAGCCTTGGCTGCTCTGCTACAGCTACCCCTAGACAGCCTAAGCTGATAGACACTGCCCACATTTCACTAATAAGGAATACTTGGACCTGGTATAAGGTGTAAGTACCTTAGGTACCCACTACAAACCAGGCCAGCCTCCTACAACTCTCAAGACTGAAGTTTCTGCTCTTCAGCTGGGAGTGCAGCATTCTCTAGGGGCTAGTTCTCTGTTTGTAGTTTATGTAGCTTGAAATTGTATAAAAAGAAGGACACATTCATGTTTATTTTCAATGTTTAATTCACTCTCTATAGTCACATTGTTTGCTGAGCAATGTTGAAATGCTTTATAGTGATTACTGAATTTAAACCTGATTATTATTGATTGTATAAAATTATGGTGGTTTTAACTTGTGCTTTATCTGTCTTTTAATAGTATGACCTTTGACAAAACTAATAAGCAAATTTTATTTGATGTAATATTCTACTACATTGTGGTGTGTTGTGTGGTGTAGGTGAGGATACTGGAATTTTGGGTTCATGACCCTTTAGGGGTCTAATGTGATTGTGGAATGTCATCTGAGGTATTTTTTATCTGCCTTTTGTATATATATTTAAATTACTGCTTACTATTTAGTAGCATGTGTAATAAATGCATGTTTCTTTTTCTAAAGAAATATCACTGATTGGCTAATCATTTATTGAGTGTTATTGTTGTGTGCCAGGAAATGGTGATTACTAGCCCTCACCACCTCTCCTAAGGTGTTGGCATGATGTGCTTTGCTACTCTGAGAGAGACAAGCTCTACAATGGGTTGCTTGGTTTTCAGTAAGGGGATATTGTGGACATATTTCTTGCACAAGTCTCCCATCCTGTGCAACTAGTAACCCAATTTCCTACAAAGCCTCTTGCCATTTTTTCTGAAATGTATTTAAAAAACAATATTACAGGATTGCAAAGTCAGACCTCTAGGCTTTTCCGATGCATGTTACATTTCAATCAATCAATCAATCAATCAAATTTCTTAAGCGCACTACTCACCCGGTAGGGTCTCAAGGTGCTGGGGGGGATTACTGCTCGAGAAACCATGTTTTGAGGTGCTTTCTGAAGTTAGGAGGTCCTGGGTCTTGGGTAGGTTGGTGGGGAGGGAGTTTCAGATTTTGGTGGCGAGGTGGGAGAAGGATCTCCCTCCGGAGGTGGTGCATTGGAGGAGGGGGACTGTTCGAGTGCAAGGTCGGCAGAGCGGAGCTGTCGAGTTGGGTGGTGGAAGTTGATTTGTTTGTTGAGGTAGGTCGGTCCGGGGTCGTGCAGGGCTTTGTGAGCGTGGACAAGGATTTTGAAAATGACCCTTTTGTTGATGGGCAGCCAGTGTAGGGATGTGAGGTGGGCAGAGATGTGTTTGTGGCATGGGAGGTTGAGGATGAGACGTGCGGCTGCGTTCTGGATGCGCTGGAGTTTTCCCTGAAGCTTGGCTGTGGTTCCTGCGTAGAGGGTGTTGCCGTAGTCTAGTCTGCTGCTTATGAGGGCATGGTTGACCGTTCTTGTTTCTAAAGGAATCCATTTGAAAGTCTTGCGTAGCATACGGAGGGTGTTGAAGCAGGAGGATGAATGGCATTGATTTGCTGAGTCATGGAGAGAGATGAGTCCAATATGATGCTGAGATTGCGTGCATGGGTGGTAGGTGTTGGGGGTGATCCTAGGGTGGTGGGCCACCAAGAGTCATTCCATGCTGTCTTGTTGAGACCGAAGATGATGATCCCTTTTACTTCTGAGTTCAATTTGAGGTGGCTTGCTGTCATCCAGTTAGCGATGGCGAGGAGTCCTTCGTGTAGGTTATTCTTGGCGGTAGATGGGTTCCTCTTGAGGGAGATGATGAGCTGGGTGTCGTCAGTGTAGGAAATGATGGTGAGGCCGTGGGGGCGGATGATGCTGGCGAGTGGAGCTATGTGGATATTGAAAAGGGTGGGGCTGAGGGAGGATCCTTGGGGGACCCCACAGATGGTCTTGGTGGCTGTAGACTGGAAAGTAGGGAGGTAAACTCTTTGGGTTCTTCCGGAGAGGAAGGAGGTGAGCGTCAAAGTCTGTTTCACTTTACATCTTTTTGATCACTCAAATTCAAATTGTCCTATTTAGAAATTGGAATATTATAAGCAGTAACATCAAAGATGCAAGTAATTTAGTGGTAAATGACTGAAAAGTGGACTGGTATTTCTCTTATTTAGGGTATAAAAGGCAAGGCCTGGGCAGAGTTCACAGAGTTCCACTACACAGAACTCCACAAAGTGAACAAAATAATCTACCGTGCTCGGAGGAGGTCCGCAAGCGCCGTAGTGCATTAGGTTGCACCGTTCGTGCTGATTTTTAGCGATGTGTGTTTGTCCTGCATTGTAAAATCAGCATGAATGACACAGTGTGCAGCACAAGAGGGCACTGCTTCTTTTCTACCACTCGACTAGGTTTTCTACTCGAGTGGCAGCTTCCTTATCATGTACGGAAGGTTTCTCAATACAAACGGTTGCGACCGTCAGTGACCGCCCTGTTGAGAAATCTCGCCAGGAGGTGTTTTGGAGTAAGAACTTAACATTGGTGAGCACAAGTGAGGAAAAAACTCTGCTCCACAATGCAGAGTTTTTCACAGCTTTGCGCTATAACAGGGAAAAACTCTGCAAACTCTGTGAGCGGAGCAGAGTTCACCACCCAGACCTATAAAGAACCAGAGGGCCTGATTTAGAGTTCGGTTGTGATGGAAAATCCTTTGTTTTTGGAAAGACATTCTAAGAATGGAGAGGAAACCATTAGCAGGCTTTCGTTCCCCCAATAAGTTTTCATCTGCATTGGAAATTGGAAGATTTTTCCACTATCACCCGAATTCAAAACTGGCTCAAACTCTTTAGTGGCAGATATGCTTAGCACTGAATCAAGCCTGATTTAAAGGCAACTAACAAAATGAAGATGGTCAGTCTGTATCCAATGGGAATTTTATGTTGCACAGGCGACCTAGAGGAGCGAGAGACGAAAATAAGAAAGTTGTGGTTTGCCCTCCCAAAAAGTATAAAGCACAAAAACCTTATTAGACGGCATGTTGAGGCATTCAAATTAGGGATATCTTCGAGAGGAATGCTGGCTTGAGGGTTACTCTGAAAAAGATGAAGGTCCTGAAGCACCCATGTGGCATGCTTCATCATTTGTCCCTTCTTACCACAAAACTATTGGGTGTATACAATGGGATTACGAGTGTTATGGGTAACAGCTTCTCACAAGTAAGGAATACCCGAACCCTAGATATTGAATTAAAAATGTGTAGAGGAAAGTGGTCACTTAGGGCCATATATACGAACACTTTTTCCCATAGACACAGAATGGGTAAAAACCTTTGGTACATCTGGCCCTTAGTTACTTTATTTTGTTGGTGCTGCTCAGTTGAACCCATGAATACAAGGTACTCAAGGGTCTTGTATAATGCAGATACTTAGTGATAAAATATTCACATGTTTCTGCGCTTAATAAGAGCAACACGGGTCTGAGTCACTCATCAGTATTGAATCCCTCCTCCTGCTCCCAACTTATTCCCTTTGTCCCGTGCTTATTATAAGACGCTGAGTGTTGGTGGGGCCCAGGGCACTCATTTTTGGGGACCAGCATTTTATTTTCCTCTACAAACTTTTTTCTATTTCCTATTTTTCTTTTTCTCTCTCCTGACAGAACAAACAACTGAATCTATGTGTAGCTAGGTATAGGCTAAGAGACAAAGGGCCTCATTACAACATTAGTGGTAAAAGCCGCTTACCGCCGTGCAGAAGACCGCCAACTCACCGCCGCGGAAATCCGCCACATCTATTATGACCCACAGCTCGGAATCCGCCAAAATTCAGACACCCACACAAGTCCGCCACACCAAAGGTCAGTGATAAACTGGCGAAAACAAATCCTCCACGTCACGCCAACAGAAATACGCCCACACTATCACGAAACACGAATCCACGCAGCGGTCATTCAACCGCAGTATTCCATTGGCGGTACACACCGCCGCGCTCAAAATACACACACAGATACAAAACACAGCCACATTGGACAATTCAAAATACACACACCTGATATACATACACACACCACTCCCACACACACACCCACATCACCCACAAACCCCTACGACAAAATTACCGAAAGATAGCCAGAGAGAGACACCACAAACAACTACCAAGCATCCACAGTCACACAATACCATCACCCATATAACTTCCACGCACCTCATACAACACACCACTAAATATCACCCCACTTATCACTACACACCCCACCCCACACATCACCCACACAACCCCATGGCACGTCAAAGACACCCCAGGTTCTCTGAGGAGGAGCTCAGGGTCATGGTGGAGGAAATCGTCCGGGTAGAGCCACAGCTATTCGGATCACAGGTGTAGCACACCTCCATAGCTAGGAAGATGGAGCTATGGCGAAGAATAGTGGGCAGGGTCAACGCAGTGGGACAGCACCCAAGAAATAGGGATGCCATCAGGAAGAGGTGGAACGACCTTCGGGAGATTGTGCGTTCCGTGGTCTCAAGACACCAACTTGCGGTTCAGCGGACTGGCGGCGGACCCCCACCTCCTCCCCTACAACTAACAACATGGGAGGAGCAAGTCTTGGCGATTCTGCATCCTGAGGGCCTCGCAGGAGTAGCAGGAGGAATGGTCTCTGGTAAATCAAATCTTAACTATTACATCCCCCACCCTACTTGCATGCTATCACATACCCCCACCCTCACCCTCACCCCATCACTCCAACTCCTCACAAATGTCCCAACATCACAAACCACACATCCTAACACCAAGCCCTGCAAGCAACAACAAAGCATGGACACCCATCACCATAGCATGGCCACTGCACATACCCATACACCCCCCTAAACCACCATCACACAAGGTCCCACACAGGAATGCAAGCACTGGGGTACACAGTCACCCACCCATTGCACACCATGGCACACACAGATGTAATAAACATCCTTTTATACCCCTGCAGGACCCCTACCCAACGTCACCGAACAGGAGGGCCCACACATGTCCACACCACCAACAGAAGAGGCCCACAGTGATGACAGCAGCTCTGTCCAACTGGATCTAGATGACCAGCCCGGCCCATCGGGGACCTTTGGACAGTCGGTTCCCCTGACACAGTCACAGGCCACTACAGGGCTTCCCCCCCTCTGGAAACACCAGCATAGAACCCACCCAGCGGGCCCATACCTCTGTCCCCAGGACACGTCAATCAGCAGTGTGTCCACCACTACAGGGAACCCAGGCTAACCCACCACCCCAACAACAACAGGGACCTGGGGGCAGTGGTAGTGGGCACACAGTCCAGGGGACGGAGGCCCAGGAACACAGGGGAACTGGGAGGGCTGCTGTGCGACAGGGGGAGGACAGGCCAAGGGAACCCACTCTCCACGAGGCCCTCTCCAACATCATGGGAGCCTACCACCACTCCCAGGAGACGATGGCAACAGTACTGGCCAAGTTTCAGGAGACCCAGCGCCTGCAGGTGGAACAGTATTTGGGCTTCAGGGAGGAACTCAGATCCATCAATTCCACCCTGTGCTCCATTGTAGGCACAACAAGGGGCCCCTGATACTTGCCTGGACGATGAATTGCCCACCACCTCTGCCGGCGCTAGTGGACAGGAGGCACCACCACAGGACCACCACACCAGCACCCCACCCCCTGCAGAGGGAAAACCACCCCGCAACCGGTCCCTGAGATCAAGGATAAAGACAGAGAACGATGCCAAGACCCCCGCCAAGAAATTAGACCACCCTGAATGTGATCCTTCTGTCCCACCTTGTCACCCTGTCCATCCTCAAACTGCCCCAGCTCCACTTCCTATGCCCATTTGGGCAATGCACCTGTGAGACTAATAGACTGGACTCTGCCATGGACATTCCCCCACCATCACCCCTCAACATTTTACAACCCCCTCCAATATTGAGCACTTAAATAAACACCCTTGAAGCACAAAACAATCTGGAGTCAGTCTGTGATTTCGAAATAGTGTATTAGCAATTAGAATGTCAAAATGCTCTTTCAAATGTAGTGTCAACATACCTATGTCACACAGCTCTAGTCCATGAGGAAACAAAGCAGATGGAACACAGTGGGACCTACATCTGTGAAATCGTAAGGGAAAGTGACAACTCAGTGACCATACACTGGGTGAAAACGACAGACAGTAGAGAGGTAGTAGTGTTAAAGTACATGTACTAGCAGGTTTGTATTCTTACCTGTGTCTCACTGGAAATATTGCAGGATCACCGAGTTCCTGTTG
This sequence comes from Pleurodeles waltl, assembly GCF_031143425.1. Lineage (NCBI taxonomy): Eukaryota > Metazoa > Chordata > Amphibia > Caudata > Salamandridae > Pleurodeles > Pleurodeles waltl. Next base: position 222,775,038 of record NC_090450.1, on the reverse strand, counting down.
TCGATGTCCTCTTCTTCTGCTTCCTCGTCTTCACTGTCCACAGGCTCCACAGCTGCAACAACACCGCCATCTGGACCATCCTCCTGCAGAAAAGGCACTTGTCGTCGCAAAGCTAAGTTGTGAAGCATACAGCAGGCCACGATGATCTGACACACCTTCTTTGGTGAGTAGAATAGGGATCCACCTGTCATATGAAGGCACCTGAACCTGGCCTTCAGGAGGCCGAAGGTCCGCTCTATAATCAGCCGAGTTCGCCCATGGGCCTCATTGTAACGTTCCTCTGCCCTTGTCATGGGATTCCTCACTGGGGTCAGTGGCCATGACCGGTTGGGGTAACCAAAGTCACCTGCAAATGGCGAGGGACAACTATTAGACACACACTAACCTGTAGGGATATCCCCAGACCCAGACAACCATTCCCACTGACGTGCTCACCTAATAGCCACACACGGTGCCTCTGGAGTTGCCCCATCACACAAGGGATGCTGCTATTCCGCAGGATGTAAGCGTCATGCACTGAGCCAGGGAATTTGGCATTAACATGGGAGATGTACTGGTCTGCCAAACACACCATCTGCACATTCATTGAATGATAACTCTTCTGGTTTCTGTACACCTGTTCACTCCTGCAGGGGGGTACCAAAGCCACATGTGTCCCATCAATGGCACCTATGATGTTGGGGATATGTCCCAGGGCATAGAAGTCACCTTTCACTGTAGGCAAATCCTCCACCTTAGGGAAAACAATGTAGCTGCGCATGTGTTTCAGCAAGGCAGACAACACACTGGACAACACGTTGGAAAACATAGGCTGGGACATCCCTGATGCAATGGCCACTATTGTTTGAAAGGACCCACTTGCAAGGAAATGGAGTACTGACAGCACCTGCACTTGAGGGGGGATTCCTGTGGGATAGCGGATAGCTGACATCAGGTCTGGCTCCAGCTGGGTACACAGTTCATGGATTGTGGCACGGTCAAGCCTGTCTGTGATGATCACATGTCTTTCCTCCATTGTCGATAGGTCCACCAGTGGTCTGTACACCGGAGGATGCCGCCATCTCCTCACATGTCCCAGTGGACGGTGCCTATGAAGGACAACAGCGAGCACAGAGTCAACCAACTCAGAGGTACATACCCACAGCTTACACAGAACACGAATCCTAATCCGAAAAGTGGCCTGTATGTGTGTTGAGTCTAGGCCTAGGTATGTGTGACGCAGTTAAAAATTAAGCCATGTGGGCCCCTGAAATGGCGGCTGCCTGACCGCTAAAGTGGGACAATGGGATGTGAGGTAACTGCGCTGGCGTTGTACACCGTTGCGGTAGGCGGTCGAAGACCGCGTCGCAATGCTGCATTGGTTAATATTGGACCCTATGGGTCCCAGGAGCCAATGACGATGTACGCCGGCGGTGATGGTGTAGGAAAGTACCATCTTGCCTGGCATGTTACCCCCATTTTTCACTGTATATATGTTGTTTTAGTTGTATGTGTCACTGGGACCCTGGTAACCCAGGGCCCCAGTGCTCATAAGTGTGCCTGAATGTGTTACCTGTGTAGTGACTAACTGTCTCACTGAGGCTCTGCTAATCAGAACCTCAGTGGTTATGCTCTCTCATTTCTTTCCAAATTGTCACTAACAGGCTAGTGACCATTTTTACCAATTTACATTGGCTTACTGGAACACCCTTATAATTCCCTAGTATATGGTACTGAGGTACCCAGGGTATTGGGGTTCCAGGAGATCCCTATGGGCTGCAGCATTTCTTTTGCCACCCATAGGGAGCTCTGACAATTCTTACACAGGCCTGCCACTGCAGCCTGAGTGAAATAACGTCCACGTTATTTCACAGCCATTTTACACTGCACTTAAGTAACTTATAAGTCACCTATATGTCTAACCTTTACCTGGTAAAGGTTAGGTGCAAAGTTACTTAGTGTGTGGGCACCCTGGCACTAGCCAAGGTGCCCCCACATGGTTCAGAGCCAATTCCCTGAACTTTGTGAGTGCGGGGACACCATTACACGCGTGCACTACATATAGGTCACTACCTATATGTGGCTTCACAATGATAACTCCGAATATGGCCATGTAACATGTCTATGATCATGGAATTGCCCCCTCTATGCCATCCTGGCATAGTTGGCACAATCCCATGATCCCAGTGGTCTGTAGCACAGACCCTGGTACTGCCAAACTGCCCTTCCTGGGGTTTCACTGCAGCTGCTGCTGCTGCCAACCCCTCAGATAGGCATCTGCCCTCCTGGGGTCCAGCCAGGCCTGGCCCAGGATGGCAGAACAAAGAACTTCCTGTGAGAGAGGGTGTGACACCCTCTCCCTTTGGAAAATGGTTTGAAGGCAGGGGAGGAGTAGCCTCCCCCAGCCTCTGGAAATGCTTTGTTGGGCACAGAGGTGCCCAATTCTGCATAAGCCAGTCTACACCGGTTCAGGGGACCCCTTAGCCCTGCTCTGGCGCGAAACTGGACAAAGGAAAGGGGAGTGACCACTCCCCTGACCTGCACCTCCCCTGGGAGGTGTCCAGAGCTCCTCCAGTGTGCTCCAGACCTCTGCCATCTTGGAAACAGAGGTGCTGCTGGCACACTGGACTGCTCTGAGTGGCCAGTGCCACCAGGTGACGTCAGAGACTCCTTCTGATAGGCTCCTTCAGGTGTTGGTAGCCTATCCTCTCTCCTAAGTAGCCAAACCCTCTTTTCTGGCTATTTAGGGTCTCTGTCTCTGGGGAAACTTTAGATAACGAATGCAAGAGCTCATCCGAGTTCCTCTGCATCTCTCTCTTCACCTTCTGCCAAGGAATCGACTGCTGACCGCGCTGGAAGCCTGCAAACCTGCAACATAGTAGCAAAGACGACTACTGCAACTCTGTAATGCTGATCCTGCCGCCTTCTCGACTGTTTTCCTGCTTGTGCATGCTGTGGGGGTAGCCTGCCTCCTCTCTGCACCAGAAGCTCCGAAGAAATCTCCCGTGGGTCGACGGAATCTTCCCCCTGCAACCGCAGGCACCAAAAAGCTGCATTACCGGTCCCTTGGGTCTCCTCTCAGCACGACGAGCGAGGTCCCTCGAATCCAGCGACTCTGTCCAAGTGACCCCCACAGTTCAGTGACTCTTCAGTCCAAGTTTGGTGGAGGTAAGTCCTTGCCTCACCTCGCTGGGCTGCATTGCTGGGAACCGCGACTTTTGCAGCTACTCCGGCCCCTGTGCACTTCCGGCGGAAATCCTTTGTGCACAGCCAAGCCTGGGTCCACAGCACTCTAACCTGCATTGCACGACTTTCTAAGTTGGTCTCCGGCGACGTGGGACTCCTTTGTGCAACTTCGGCAAGCACCGTTTCACGCATCCTTGTAGTGCCTGTTTCTGCCACTTCTCTGGATGCTACCTGCTTCAGAGAGGGCTCCTTGTCTTGCTCGATGTCCCCTCTCTCTGCTGGTCTAATTTGCGACCTCCTGGTCCCTCCAGCGCCACAGCAGAGTCCAAAAACGCTAACTGCACGATTTGCAGCTAGCAAGGCTTGTTGGCGTTCTTTCGGCGGGAAAACACTTCTGCACGACTCTCCACGGCGAGAGAAATCTGTCCACCAAAGGGGAAGTCTCTAGCCCTTTTTGTTCCTGCAGAAACCTCAGCTTCTTCTGTCCAGTAGAAGCTTCTTTGCACCCGCAGCTGGCATTTTCTGGGCATCTGCCCATCTCCGACTTGCTTGTGACTTTTGGACTTGGTCCCCTTGTTCCACAGGTACCCTAGATTGGAAATCCACAGTTGTTGCATTGCTGGTTTGTGTCTTTCCTGCATTATTCCTCTAACATGACTTCTTTGTCCTTAGGGGAACTTTAGTGCACTTTGCACTCACTTTTCAGGGTCTTGGGGAGGGTTATTTTTCTAACTCTCACTATTTTCTAATAGTCCCAGCGACCCTCTACATTGTCACATAGGTTTGGGGTCCATTCGTGGTTCGCATTCCACTTTTGGAGTATATGGTTTGTGTTGCCCCTATCTCTATGTTTCCCCATTGCATCCTATTGTAACTATACACTGTTTGCACTGTTCTCTAAGACTATACAGCATATTTTTGCTATTGTGTATATATATCTTGTGTATATTTCCTATCCTCTCACTGAGGGTACACTCTAAGATACTTTGGCATATTGTCATAAAAATAAAGTACCTTTATTTTTAGTATAACTGTGTATTGTGTTTTCTTATGGTATTGTGCAAGTGACACTTGTGGTACTGTAGTAGCTTCACACGTCTCCTAGTTCAGCCTAAGCTGCTCTGCTAAACTACCATTATCTATCAGCCTAAGCTGCTAGACACCCTATACACTAATAAGGGATAACTGGGCCTGGTGCAAGGTGCAAGTACCCCTTGGTACTCACTACAAGCCAGTCCAGCCTCCTACATTGGTTGTGCAGCGGTGGGATAAGTGCTTTGAGACTACTTACCACTCTTGTCATTGTACTTTTCATAAGAGAAAAATATACAAAACAAGGTCAGTGTATATACACATAGCCAAAAAGTTTTGCATTTCCTCTTTTCACTCTTTTCTAAGTGCTGAAAAGTACTTCTAACTTTCTAAAAAGTTCTAAAAAGTTTTAAAAGTTTTTTTTCTCTGTCTTTCTAAAAACTCTGACAAACTTTTTATCTTTTACTATCACTTTAACTCTCTCTAAAAATGTCTGGCACAGGCCAAAATATTGATCTGTCCAAACTTGCATATGATCACCTTAGCTGGAAAGGAGCAAGGAATCTCTGCATAGAAAGAGGTTTGAGTGTAGGGAAGAATCATTCCTTAGAACTGTTAATTAACATGCTTAGAGTACAGGATAAGGCCATAAGTGCCCAATCTGGTGAAAAAGTAGCTAATGGTTCTCAATCTGATCCAGGGACTACCCCAGGAAAAGATTCAGGAAAGAAACTTCCTAGCCTGCCCATTACTAGACAGTCTAGCATAGTTGGTAATGATGATGAGCCACACCATATAAATAGTGTTGTCTCACATCATAGCAAAAGCATTTATTCTCACCATACTGGTAGTGATGTTTCTGTTAGCCAAGCTGTTAGGGTGGCTTCTGTAAGGGACAGGTCTCCTTCTGTCCATTCTCACCATACTTCTGTTTCAAGGCATGTCCCTCCCACCCACCGTGATGACAGATTGTTAGAAAGGGAGCTCAATAGATTGAGAGTGGAACAAACCAGACTGAAGCTCAAGAAGCAACAGCTGGATTTGGATAGACAGACTTTAGAAGTAGAGAAGGAGAGACAGAAACTGGGTTTAGAAACCCATGGTGGCAGCAGCAGTATTCCCCATAGTCATCCTGCAAAAGAGCATGATTCCAGGAATCTGCACAAGATAGTTCCCCCTTACAAGGAGGGGGATGACATTAACAAGTGGTTTGCTGCACTTGAGAGGGCCTATGTTGTACAGGATGTCCCTCAAAGGCAGTGGGCTGCTATTCTATGGCTATCATTTAGTGGAAAAGGTAGGGATAGGCTCCTTACTGTGAAAGAAAACGATGCTAATAATTTCCAAGTTCTTAAGAATGCACTCCTGGATGGTTATGGCTTAACCACTGAACAGTACAGGATAAAGTTCAGAGAGACCAAAAAGGAGTCTTCACAAGACTGGGTTGATTTCATTGACCATTCAGTGAAGGCCTTGGAGGGGTGGTTACATGGCAGTAAAGTTACTGATTATGACAGCCTGTATAACTTGATCCTGAGAGAGCATATTCTTAATAATTGTGTGTCTGATTTGTTGCACCAGTACTTGGTGGACTCTGATCTGACCTCTCCCCAAGAATTGGGAAAGAAGGCAGACAAATGGGTCAGAACAAGGGTGAACAGAAAAGTTCATACAGGGGGTGACAAAGATGGCAACAAAAAGAAGGATGGTAAGTCTTCTGACAAGGGTGGGGACAAATCTAAAAACGAGTCTTCATCAGGCCCACAAAAACACTCTGGTGGGGGTGGTGGGCCCAAATCCTCTTTTAATCAGAACAAGGAAAATAAACCATGGTGCTATTTATGTAAAATAAAAGGCCATTGGACAACAGATCCCAGTTGTCCAAAGAAAAGCACCAATGCTCCTACCACTACAACCCCTACTGCTACCCCTAGTGTCCCTACTAATAGCAGTGGTGGTGGGAGCAAACCTACTAATAGCCAATCCAAGGGAGTAGCTGGGCTCACTATTGGTAACTTAGTTGGGGTTGGCCTTGTTAGGGAGGCCACAGAGGCTGTGTTAGTCTCTGAGGGGGCTATTGATTTAGCCACCTTAGTTGCTTGTCCCCTTAATATGGATAAGTACAAGCAGCTACCCCTAATAAATGGTGTTGAGGTTCAGGCCTACAGGGACACTGGTGCCAGTGTGACTATGGTCATAGAGAAACTGGTCCACCCTGAACAACACCTACTTGGTCACCAGTACCAAGTAACCGATGCTCACAACAACACACTTAGCCACCCCATGGCTGTTGTTAATCTCAACTGGGGGGGGGTTACTGGTCCAAAGAAAGTTGTGGTAGCTTCAGATTTACCTGTAGACTGTCTATTAGGGAATGATTTGGAGACATCAGCTTGGTCAGATGTGGAGTTGGAGGCCCATGCAGCAATGCTGGGCATCCCAGGGCATATTTTTGCTTTGACAAGGGCTCAGGCCAAAAAGCAAAAAGGACAGGGAAGCTTGGATCCTGGAACAATGGACCAAGTGCTCCCTAAAGCTAGGGCTAGTAGAAGCAAACCACTTCCTACTATCCCTCCCTCTACAGTGGATTCAACTTCTGAGGAAGAAGAATTCCCTCCCTGTGCAGAACCTACACCAGAGGAGCTGGAAGCAGACACTGCTGAGCTTTTGGGTGAAGGGGGGCCTGCCAGAGAGGAGCTGAGTGTGGCACAGCAAACCTGTCCCACATTAGAGGGTCTCAGACAGAAAGCTGTCAAACAGGCTAATGGGGATGTCAGTGACTCTCACAGAGTTTACTGGGAGGACAACCTCTTGTACACTGAGCATAGGGATCCTAAACCTGGAGCTGCCAGGAGATTAGTGATTCATCAGGAGTACAGAAAGTTCCTCCTAACCCTGGCACATGACATTCCCCTAGCTGGGCACCTGGGTCAAATGAAAACTTGGGACAGACTGGTTCCATTGTTTCATTGGCCTAGGATGTCTGAGGACACAAAGGAATTTTGTAAGTCCTGTGAAACCTGTCAAGCCAGTGGCAAGACAGGTGGCACCCCAAAGGCACCCCTTATTCCACTGCCTGTGGTTGGGGTTCCCTTTGAAAGGGTAGGGGTTGACATAGTTGGCCCCCTTGACCCTCCTACTGATTCAGGCAATAGGTTTATCTTGGTGGTAGTGGACCATGCCACAAGATATCCTGAAGCTATTCCTTTAAGGACCACTACAGCACCTGCAGTGGCAAAGGCCCTCCTGGGAATATTTTCCAGGGTGGGCTTCCCAAAGGAAGTGGTATCAGACAGGGGAAGCAATTTCATGTCTGCATACTTAAAGACCATGTGGAAGGAGTGTGGTGTAACGTACAAGTTCACAACACCCTATCATCCACAAACAAATGGACTGGTGGAGAGATTTAATAAAACTCTCAAAGGCATGATTATGGGTCTCCCTGAAAAACTCCGCAGGAGATGGGATATCCTTCCACCATGCCTCCTTTTTGCCTACAGGGAGGTACCCCAGAAAGGAGTGGGCTTCAGCCCCTTTGAACTTCTTTTTGGACACCCTGTTAGGGGTCCACTCACACTTGTAAAGGAGGGTTGGGAACAACCTTTAAAAGCTCCTAAGCAGGATATTGTGGATTATGTACTTGGCCTCAGATCAAGGATGGCTGAGTACATGAAAAAGGCCAGTAAAAACCTTCAGGCCAGCCAAGAGCTCCAGAAGCAATGGCATGATCAGAAGGCTGTTTTGGTTCAGTACCAACCAGGGCAGAAAGTGTGGGTCTTGGAGCCTGTGGCCCCAAGAGCACTCCAAGATAAATGGAGTGGTCCCCACACAATTGTTGAAAAGAAGGGAGAAGTCACCTATTTAGTTGACTTAGGCACTGCCAGGAGTCCCCTTAGGGTGCTCCATGTCAACCGCCTGAAACCCTACTATGACAGGGCTGATCTCACCCTGCTCATGGCAACTGATGAGGGACAGGAAGAAGACAGTGATCCTCTACCTGATCTCTTCTCTTCCACAGAACAAGATGCTCTTGTGGAAGGTGTAGTTTTGGCTGATTGTCTTACTGCTGAGCAGAAAGATAATTGCATAAATCTCCTAGATCAATTCTCTGAACTCTTCTCTACTGTGCCAGGTACCACTTCTTGGTGTGAGCACACTATAGATACTGGAGACAGTTTACCTGTCAAAAGTAAGATCTATAGGCAGCCTGACCATGTCAGGGACTGCATAAAGCAAGAGGTCCAGAAAATGTTAGAACTAGGAGTGGTTGAGCACTCTGACAGTCCATGGGCTTCTCCTGTGGTACTGGTACCAAAACCCCATTCCAAAGATGGAAAGATGGAAAGAAGGAAATGCGGTTTTGTGTAGACTATAGAGGTCTCAACTTGGTAACCAAAACTGATGCTCACCCTATACCCAGGGCAGATGAGCTTATAGATACACTGGCATCTGCCAAGTATCTAAGCACTTTTGATTTGACTGCAGGGTATTGGCAGATCAAATTATCAGAAGATGCTAAACCTAAGACTGCATTTTCTACCATTGGAGGACATTACCAGTTTACTGTAATGCCTTTTGGTTTGAAAAATGCACCTGCCACTTTTCAGAGGTTGGTGAACACAGTCCTGCAAGGGCTGGAAGCTTTCAGTGCAGCATATTTGGATGATATAGCTGTCTTTAGCTCCAGCTGGGATGATCACCTGGTCCACCTATGGAAAGTTTTGGAGGCCCTGCAAAAGGCAGGACTCACTATCAAGGCTTCAAAGTGCCAGATAGGGCAGGGTAAGGTGGTTTATCTGGGACACCTTGTTGGTGGGGAACAGATTGCACCACTTCAGGGGAAAATCCAAACAATTATTGATTGGGTTCCCCCTACCACTCAGACTCAGGTGAGAGCCTTCCTAGGCCTCACTGGGTATTACAGGAGGTTCATTAAGAACTATGGCTCCATTGCAGCCCCTCTTAATGACCTCACATGCAAGAAAATGCCTAAAAAGGTATTATGGACAGCAAACTGTCAGAAAGCTTTTGAGGAGCTGAAGCAGGCCATGTGCTCTGCACCTGTCCTGAAAAGCCCTTGTTACTCTAAAAAATTCTATGTCCAAACTGATGCATCTGAATTAGGAGTAGGGGCAGTCCTATCACAACTTAATTCTGAGGGCCAGGATCAACCTGTTGCTTTTATTAGTAGAAGGTTGACCCCTAGAGAAAAGCGTTGGTCTGCCATTGAGAGGGAGGCCTTTGCTGTGGTCTGGGCTCTGAAGAAGTTGAGGCCATACCTGTTTGGCACTCACTTCATTGTTCAGACAGACCACAAACCTCTACTTTGGCTAAAACAAATGAAAGGTGAAAATCCTAAATTGTTGAGGTGGTCCATATCCCTACAGGGAATGGACTATACAGTGGAACATAGACCTGGGAGTAGCCACTCCAATGCAGATGGACTCTCCAGATATTTCCACTTAGACAATGAAGACTCATCAGGTCATGGCTAGTCTTATTGTCCTTCGTTTGGGGGCGGGGGGGTTGTGTAGGAAAGTACCATCTTGCCTGGCATGTTACCCCCATTTTTCACTGTATATATGTTGTTTTAGTTGTATGTGTCACTGGGACCCTGGTAACCCAGGGCCCCAGTGCTCATAAGTGTGCCTGAATGTGTTACCTGTGTAGTGACTAACTGTCTCACTGAGGCTCTGCTAATCAGAACCTCAGTGGTTATGCTCTCTCATTTCTTTCCAAATTGTCACTAACAGGCTAGTGACCATTTTTACCAATTTACATTGGCTTACTGGAACACCCTTATAATTCCCTAGTATATGGTACTGAGGTACCCAGGGTATTGGGGTTCCAGGAGATCCCTATGGGCTGCAGCATTTCTTTTGCCACCCATAGGGAGCTCTGACAATTCTTACACAGGCCTGCCACTGCAGCCTGAGTGAAATAACGTCCACGTTATTTCACAGCCATTTTACACTGCACTTAAGTAACTTATAAGTCACCTATATGTCTAACCTTTACCTGGTAAAGGTTAGGTGCAAAGTTACTTAGTGTGTGGGCACCCTGGCACTAGCCAAGGTGCCCCCACATGGTTCAGAGCCAATTCCCTGAACTTTGTGAGTGCGGGACACCATTACACGCGTGCACTACATATAGGTCACTACCTATATGTGGCTTCACAATGGTAACTCCGAATATGGCCATGTAACATGTCTATGATCATGGAATTGCCCCCTCTATGCCATCCTGGCATAGTTGGCACAATCCCATGATCCCAGTGGTCTGTAGCACAGACCCTGGTACTGCCAAACTGCCCTTCCTGGGGTTTCACTGCAGCTGCTGCTGCTGCCAACCCCTCAGACAGGCATCTGCCCTCCTGGGGTCCAGCCAGGCCTGGCCCAGGATGGCAGAACAAAGAACTTCCTCTGAGAGAGGGTGTGACACCCTCTCCCTTTGGAAAATGGTGTGAAGGCAGGGGAGGAGTAGCCTCCCCCAGCCTCTGGAAATGCTTTGTTGGGCACAGAGGTGCCCAATTCTGCATAAGCCAGTCTACACCGGTTCAGGGGACCCCTTAGCCCTGCTCTGGCGCGAAACTGGACAAAGGAAAGGGGAGTGACCACTCCCCTGACCTGCACCTCCCCTGGGAGGTGTCCAGAGCTCCTCCAGTGTGCTCCAGACCTCTGCCATCTTGGAAACAGAGGTGCTGCTGGCACACTGGACTGCTCTGAGTGGCCAGTGCCACCAGGTGACGTCAGAGACTCCTTCTGATAGGCTCCTTCAGGTGTTGGTAGCCTATCCTCTCTCCTAAGTAGCCAAACCCTCTTTTCTGGCTATTTAGGGTCTCTGTCTCTGGGGAAACTTTAGATAACGAATGCAAGAGCTCATCCGAGTTCCTCTGCATCTCTCTCTTCACCTTCTACCAAGGAATCGACTGCTGACCGCGCTGGAAGCCTGCAAACCTGCAACATAGTAGCAAAGACGACTACTGCAACTCTGTAACGCTGATCCTGCCGCCTTCTCGACTGTTTTCCTGCTTGTGCATGCTGTGGGGGTAGCCTGCCTCCTCTCTGCACCAGAAGCTCCGAAGAAATCTCCCGTGGGTCGACGGAATCTTCCCCCTGCAACCGCAGGCACCAAAAAGCTGCATTACCGGTCCCTTGGGTCTCCTCTCAGCACGACGAGCGAGGTCCCTCGAATCCAGCGACTCTGTCCAAGTGACCCCAACAGTCCAGTGACTCTTCAGTCCAAGTTTGGTGGAGGTAAGTCCTTGCCTCACCTCGCTGGGCTGCATTGCTGGGAACCGCGACTTTTGCAGCTACTCCGGCCCCTGTGCACTTCCGGCGGAAATCCTTTGTGCACAGCCAAGCCTGGGTCCACGGCACTCTAACCTGCATTGCACGACTTTCTAAGTTGGTCTCCGGCGACGTGGGACTCCTTTGTGCAACTTCGGCGAGCACCGTTTCACACATCCTTGTAGTGCCTGTTTCTGGCACTTCTCCGGGAGCTACCTGCTTCAGAGAGGGCTCCTTGTCTTGCTCGACGTCCCCTCTCTCTGCTGGTCTAATTTGCGACCTCCTGGTCCCTCCAGCGCCACAGCAGAGTCCAAAAACGCTAACCGCACGATTTGCAGCTAGCAAGGCTTGTTGGCGTTCTTTCGGCGGGAAAACACTTTTGCACGACTCTCCACGGCGAGAGGGATCCGTCCACCAAAGGGGAAGTCTCTAGCCCTTTTCGTTCCTGCAGAAACCTCAGCTTCTTCTGTCCAGTAGAAGCTTCTTTGCACCCGCAGCTGGCATTTCCTGGGCATCTGCCCATCTCCGACTTGCTTGTGACTTTTGGACTTGGTCCCCTTGTTCCACAGGTACCCTAAATTGGAAATCCACAGTTGTTGCATTGCTGGTTTGTGTCTTTCCTGCATTATTCCTCTAACACGACTTCTTTGTCCTTAGGGGAACTTTAGTGCACTTTGCACTCACTTTTCAGGGTCTTGGGGAGGGTTATTTTTCTAACTCTCACTATTTTCTAATAGTCCCAGCGACCCTCTACAAGGTCACATAGGTTTGGGGTCCATTCGTGGTTCGCATTCCACTTTTGGAGTATATGGTTTGTGTTGCCCCTATCCCTATGTTTCCCCATTGCATCCTATTGTAACTATACACTGTTTGCACTGTTCTCTAAGACTATACTGCATATTTTTGCTATTGTGTATATATATCTTGTGTATATTTCCTATCCTCTCACTGAGGGTACACTCTAAGATACTTTGGCATATTGTCATAAAAATAAAGTACCTTTATTTTTAGTATAACTGTGTATTGTGTTTTCTTATGGTATTGTGCAAGTGACACTTGTGGTACTGTAGTAGCTTCACACGTCTCCTAGTTCAGCCTAAGCTGCTCTGCTAAGCTACCATTATCTATCAGCCTAAGCTGCTAGACACCCTATACACTAATAAGGGATAACTGGGCCTGGTGCAAGGTGCAAGTACCCCTTGGTACTCACTACAAGCCAGTCCAGCCTCCTACAGATGGTACGCACGCGCCGCGGACGTGACTGCCATTTTCTATCTGTTCAATCACTCGATACCTGATCTTCGACAGGAGAGGACCTACACTGCAAGTGCTGCTGTGACCTCGGTCAGGAAGAGACAATAGCTCGAGTGTCTGGGGAAAGGACTCCTGCCTTCACATCGGAGGAGTTGGAGAAACTTGTGGATGGGGTCCTCCCCCAGTACACGCTACTCTACGGTCCTCCAGACAAACAGGTAAGAACACTGGGAGAATGCTTATGGGCTATGCCTGTGTGGAGAGGGGTGGATGTAAGAAAGAAGGGGGGAGAGTGCGGCGTGCATGAAACGATGGTGAGTGCATGTGCCACATGCCAAGGGTAGGGATGGGGGCCAATGACTGTGACGGTGCAGTTGGTAATAAGTTTCTCTTCCCCCTGTACAAATAATGTAGGTCAACGCACACCAGAAAAAATATATTTGGCGTGCCATCGCCAAGGACGTCTGGACCCTGGGGGTCTACCACAGACGGAGCACCCACTGCCAGGAAAGATGGGAAGACATTCGCCGCTGGAGCAAGAAGACAGCGGAGGCTCAGCTGGGGATGGCCTCCCAGCGTGGGAGGGGTGCCCATAACACCATGACCCCCCTGATGTTCAGGATCCTGGCGGTGGTGTACCTGGAGTTGGATGGGCGCTTGAGGGCATCACAGTAGCCACAAGGGGGTGAGTACACTCTCATCCTGCTGATTTAGCGCGCAGTGGAGATGTCTGGGTGGGTGAGGTGGGCTGTGGGTTACCCTAGGCCAGGGCGAGTTTAGTAGACAAGGTCCCTCCGTAAGGCAGGCCATGTGCCACCCCACCCCACCTCTGTAGAGTGCAAGTACACCTAGTCATGCCCCTGTGTCATCCGTAGCCTAGTAGGCCATGTCCGAGGGATTGAACAGTGGAGCCCAAGAGCGCGGCGTAGTGCAGGGGGCTTCTGTGTCTGTCGTGTCCGCCAACGGTAGCAGTAATGCATGCACTCAACATGTCTTTCTTCTGTCGTTGTCCCCCCCTTTTTGTGGTCTCCCTGTTCTTGTGTGCATTAGCATCATCAGGCGGAGGAGCAGTGGCACCGGAGCACAAGAGAGCTGCATCCCACATGTCCATGGAAGGCAAAACTACGGACTCGGAGTTCACCAGTGGGCAGAGGGCGAGGGGAGCTCCACGGCGGGGACAGGAGCTGACACCAGTGACACAGACTCGTCCTCTGATGGGAGCTCCCTTGTGGTGGCGGCAACATCAGTGCCCCCTGCATCTACAGGTACAGCCGCCACCCCCCTTACCAGCACCGCCCTCCCAGCAGCCCCTCAGCCTTTGCCCCGTGCCTGCTCACCCAGGAGGGTGGGCATCACCTTCGCCCCAGGCACCTCAGGCCCTGCCCCAGTCACCCCAGCTGCCCTCAGTGAGGAGGCCATTGACCTCCTCAGGTCCCTCACTGTTGGGCAGTCTACCATTTTGAATGCCATCCAGGGTGTAGAAAGGCCGTTGCAACAAACAAATGCATTCCTGGAGGGCATTCATTCTGGTCAGGCGGCCCTTCAGCGAGCTTTTCAGACTCTGGCCTCAGCACTGATGGCAGCCATTGTCCCCGTCTCTAGCCTTCCCCCTCCAACTTCCTCCACCCAGACCCAATCCCCTGTACCCCAGCCTATCCCAAGCACACCTTCAGATCAGCATGCACACACCTCAACACACAAGGGTAGTTCTGGCAAACATAAGCACCACACATCCCACAGGCACTCACACAAACATCACACACATGCAGACACACCATTATCCACTGCCTCCACTGTGTCCCCTCCTCCTCGTCTCCCTCCTCCCTCCCAGTCTTGTCTACACTAACACCCGCATGCACTACATCTACAGCCACTACTGCCATCACCAGCACACACACCAGCAGACCCCGCTCACATGCAGTCACCACCCCCACTACCATCCACACGTCTCCTGTGTCCTCTCCCAGTGTGTCTGTGACGCCACCTCCCAAGATACACAAACGCAGGCACACACCCACCCAACAGCCATTCACCATACGACAGCACCCAGTGCATGCACTTTCACCCAAAGTCACCAAATGAACACCTCCTACAACCTTGACCTCTTCCTCCACTCCCAAACCCCCTCCAGTTACCCATCCCAGTGTCTCCCAAAAACTTTTCCTGTCCAACCTTGACCTCTTTCCCACACCTCCCCCTCCCCGTCCGTCTCCTAGGTCCCGACTCTCCAGGTCCCAACCTAGCACCTCAGCCACAACATCTCTGGGACCAGTGGTGCCTGTAGTGCACCGCCACCAGGGCAGCCAGTGTGGCACGGAGCCACAGCACGGACAGCCCCCCACCTGTCAAGCATCAGAAGTTGGCCATTGCCTGGCGGGAGAGAGGGAAGACTCCAGCCACCAAAGCCGCTCCCAGGGGTCCCGGTTGGAGTGTGGAGTCAGCTGCGACACCTTCAAAGGTGGGGAAGGGCCACAAGAAAGCCGGCAAGTCTGGGAAGAGCAGCATGGCGGAGGAGACCGCCATCATTCCCGCTGCCCAGGAGGCCACTGCCATCATCCCCGCTGCCCAGGAGGCCACCGCCATCATCCCCACTGGGACAGAGAGGACCGCCAGCACAAACCCCGCTGGGCTAGAGAGGACCACCAGCACAAGCCCTGCTGGGACAGAGAGGACCGCCAGCACAAGCCCCGCTGGGACAGAGAGGACCGCCAGCACAATCCCCGCTGGGACAGAGAGGACCGCCAGCACAATCCCCGCTGGGACAGAGAGGACCGCCAGCAGCTGAGTCGCAGCAAAGAAGCCCGCCGCCTCAAGCACCACTAAACAGGGCACCGCCACCCCAAGCACCGCTGAACAGGGCACCGCCGCTCCAAGCACCGCTGAACAGGGCACCGCCGCCTCAAGCACCGCTGAACAGGGCACCGCCGCTCCAAGCACTGCTGAACAGGGCACCGCCGCTCCAAGCACCGCTGAACTAGGCACCGCCACCTCAAGCACCGCTCAACAGGGCACCGCCACCTCAAGCACCGCTGAACAGGGCACCGCCACTCCAAGCACCGCTGGCCCATGAGCGCCAAGGGCACTGCCGCTACTTAGTCAGTCACGAGCAGGATGAAGCACTCTGGGCACCAGGCCCCCTCCAGAACCAGTGGAGACTGTCATCCACTACCTCTGTCCTTAGCAGGATGAAGCACTCTGGGCACCAGGCCCCCTCCAGAACCAGTGGAGACTGTCATCCACTACCTCTGTCCTTAGCAGGATGAAGCACTCTGGGCACCAGGCCCACTCCAGAACCTGTGGAGACTGTCATCCACTACCTCTGTCCTTAGCAGGATGAAGCACTCTGGGCACCAGGCCCCCTCCAGAACCAGTGGAGACTGTCATCCACTACCTCTGTCCTTAGCAGGATGACACACTCTGGGCACCAGGCCCCTTCCAGAACCTGTGGAGACTGTCATCCACTACCTCTGTCCTTATCAGGACGAAGCACTCTGGCCACCAGGCCCCCTCCAGTACCAGTGGAGACTGTTATCCACTTGAGAGACTGTGGCTTTGCACTCCCCAGGATGGAACAGTGGGCAACCCACCCACTGTAGAGACTTGAGAGACTGTGGCTTTGCACTCCCCAGGATGGAACAGTGGGCAACCCACCCACTGTAGAGACTTAAGAGACTGTGGCTTTGCACTCCCCAGGATGGAACAGTGGAAAAACCACCCACTGTAGAGACTTGAGAGACTGTGGCTTTGCACTCCCCAGGATTGAACAGTGGGCATGTGGCCCCCTCATGGATTTGGCGTTGTGCACTCAACCGGCTGAGGTGCCCCCCCTTTCCCTCCACCTGAGGTGCCTGTTTTCTTGCTCTCTGATGCCCCTGCAGTGTTCTCTCCGTCATGGTCGGGGATCTTGTGTGGGCCTCGCCCATACCGTGTGGGCCCAGTGTTCCACAGACTTCATTGGAACACTACCTGGACTGCTAAGATTGGTGTATATTTTGTTTATGGTGTGTATATATATATATTAATTTTTGCGCACTTGATTTTATTATGTTACAATGGTTACACTCATTTCCTTTTGTCTTTGCATTCTTCCGGGGGGTTGGGGTGTGTAACTATACATTATTTATAATGTATAAATATGTATTTGTGTGTGTGTTGTAGTGGGTGAGGGTGGGGGTGGGGGTGTTGCGTGTGTGTGTCCCTGTTTTTTCCTTCCTCCCACCCCTGTGTTATAGGTGCAGTACTCACCGTTGTCTTCGTCGCCGGCGTTCGTGCTCCTGGTAGAGGAGCAAGAAGATGATGGCTGGAAAAATGTGCAGTTCTAGTTCCATGGCGTCCGGATTCCTCGTGGGATGTGTAGAGGTGAGCGTTTTCCCTTCGAAGTCCTGTTTCCGCCGTGTTTTTGTCTGCGGTGAATCTGCCCCGGAAAAGGTGGCGGATTGGTAGGTTGTGATACTGTGGGTGGTACATTGACTTCCGCCTGTTTGTTGGCGGTGACCGCCAAGCTGTTTATCTGTACCGCTGTGGCGGTCTGATTGTTAAAGTGGCTGTCTTTGTTGGAGGTTTCCACCACAGTCGTATTTCCAATTTTTTTACCGCCGGCCTGTTGGCGGTCTTACCGCTGCTTTAACACCGTCCGCCAGGGTTGTAATGACCACCTAAGTCATGTGATTAAGTCACAAACTCAATTCAATTCAAGCAAAATCCATCAATTTATTAGAAGGCACCAAAAACATAACCTAATCAAAACTTGCATTAAAGTATATTCTAAAGCATTAGCACAAGTCAATAAAAGAATCAAAGGCAGTAGATCATTTCTCGACATGGAGTTCAGCAAATTAGTCCGTCAACCATTTGTCTCAGTAATCTGTCAATCATCATGGAAGGAAAACCCTCACCTAACCCAGATTAGCATCAACATGTAGGACTTCAGGCAAAGCAATTTAGAACAAGAATTTAGAAAACATCTAGCTAAGAATACTATTCAGACAGCGCGGTTGGTACCTAGAAAGAAAAGGCACAAAAATGTAATTTAGTCACATTGTCATAGCTACCTATCCTCGGTATGGGTCAGCAACAATGTCAGTCTTCGTCCTCAGGTCATCAGTCAATCAGCATCACATCAGGCTATCAGTCAGAGAGTATGAGCCCAATGACAGAATCTCGAATCACCCTTACGATCTCCCAAATCTATGAATTCTAATATTTCACAGTTCACATGTCATCGATTGGTCCACTTTACGATATCCTCATCATCCGTCTTGTCAGGTTACAAAAATGTTTCATCTTCTTCTCCAGTCAGAGTATTCTTTGTTCGAGTCCTGGGAAAGTACATCTAGCGCACATTACACACCAATTGATACAATTCTAGTTCCATCATCTCCTGTCTGTCGGTTCACATGGAAAGCTCCGGTGAAGCAATCTTATTAAAAAATGAGCAGTTCACGGTTAGTTCATTTTGTCAGCCCTTTTCATTGAATGCTAAGAAATACAACTTCTGCATGAGGCCTGGCAAGACTAGGCCAAGACACTCGCTAAGTTAAGGCCTACAATTATTATAAAACAGAGGTTATAACTCTCAGGATGACATATTACGACATTAATCTAATACATTTTCAATATTTCATATATATTAATCACTCATTTAGTACAATTCGTAAATACTGATGGCCATTCTCCGAGGTCACAATTTCAAACGTGCACATTAATTTTCGACGTTAATCATTTTCTACTAATTTAATTATTCAAAATACATAAACATTCATTAATAATTTCTAATTAAGACTTTTGCGTTAACAATCCCTCCTCTGATCACTAAATATGTCATCACACTACTTTTTCCATTTACAGTTTCATAATTTTATCTCTTCAACATTTTGGCCCTCATTACAACATTGGTGGTAAATTCCACGTACCACAATGCAGAAGACCGCCAACACACCGCTGAGGCGGCGGAATTCCACTACAGCTATTACGACCCACAGCTCAGAATCTGCCAAAATCCAGACACCCACACAAGTCCGCCACACCAAAGGTCAGTGATAAACTGGCGATAACAAAACATCCACTGTCATGCCAACAGGTATCCGCCTGCACAATCACGACCCACGAAACCACGCGGCGGTCTTTCAACTGCGGCATTCCATTGGCGGCACCCACCGCCGCGCTCAAAATACACACACACTTACAATACACAACCACATTGGACAAATCGAAATACATACACCTGATACACATACACACACCACTCCCACACACCCAATCCAATGTAAGACACACATCCACATCACCCACAAACCCTTACTACCAAACTTGAGAAAGAAGGCCAGAGAGATACACCACCAGAAACAACACTAGCATCCACAGGCACACAACATCATCACTCACACACCAACCACGCACCTCAGACAACACACACAAACACATCCCCTCAAACATCACAACCGACACCACCTCACCCATCACCCACACCACATCATGGCACCTCAGCGACACCCCAGGTTCTCTGAGGAAGAGCTCAGGGTCATGGTGGAGGAAATCGTTGGGGTAGAGCCACAGCTATTCGGATCACAGGTGCAGCACACCTCCTTTGCTAGGAAGATGGAGATATGGTGCAGAATCGTCGACAGGGTCAACGCAGTGGGACAGCATCCAAGAACACGGGATGACATCAGGAAGAGGTGGAACGACCTACCCCCACCCTCACCCCCATCACTCCAACACCTCACAAATGTCCCACTATCACAACCCACCCATCCCAACACCAAGCCCTGCATGCAACACTAAAGCATGGACACCCATCACCAAAGCATGTCCACAGCAGATACCCACGCAGACCCCAAACCAACTATCACACAAGGTCCTAGACAAGAATGCAAGCACTGGAGTACAGGGTCACTCACCCATTGCACACGATGGCACACACAGATGCAATAATCATGCCTTTACACCCCTGCAGGACCTCTACCCAACGTCACCGGACAGGAGATGCCAGACATGCCCACTCCCCCCACAGAAGCGACCCACAGTGATGACAGCAGCTCTGTCCAACTGGATCAAGATGACCAGCCCGGCCCATCTGGGACCTCGGGACAGTCGGTTCCCCTGACACTGGCACATGCCACCACAGAGACTCCCCCTCAGGAAACACCAGCATAGCACCCACCCAGCAGGCCCATCCCTCTGTCCCCAGGACACGTCAAGCAGCAGTGTGTCCACCACTACAGGGAACCCAGGCAAACCCACCACCCCAGGAACATCAGTGACCTGGGGGCAGTGGCAGTGGGCACACGGTCCAGGGGACAGAGGCACAGGAAAACAGGGGAACTGGGAGGACAGCTGTGCGACAGTGGGAGGACAGGCCAAGGGAACCCACTCTCCATGAGGCCCTCTCCAACATCATGGGAGCGTACCATCATTCCTAGGAGACGATGGCAACGGTACTGGCCAACGTTCAGGAGACCCAGCGGCTGCAGGAGGAACACTATCTGGGGATCGGGGAGAAACTCAAATCCATCAACACCTCCCTGGTCACCATTGTAGGGGTGCTGAAGGACCTTGTCAACACCAGGAGGGACACTGTGGCACAACAAGGGGCCCCTGACACTAGCCTGGATGATGAACAGCCCACCACCTCCGCCAGCGCTAGTGGACAGGAGGCACCGCCACAGGAGCACAACACCAGCACCCCACCCCCTGCAGATGGAGAACCACCCTGCAAACGGTCCCTGAGATCCAGGAACAAGACAGAGAGCAATGCCAAGACCCCGCCAGGAAATGAGACCCCCCTAAATGTCATCCTTCTGTCCCACTTTGTCACCCTGTCCATCCTTAAACTGCCCTAGCTCGACTTCCTATGCCCCTTTGGACAATGCACTTGTGAAACAAATAGACTGGACTCTGCCACCATCACCCCAGCCCATTTTACAACCCCCTCCACTTATTTGCACCAAAATAAACACCCTTGAATCACAAAACATTCTGGAGTCAGTCTGTGCTTTCACAAAAGTGTATTTGCAATAACTATGGAATATAGCAATGTCAATTTTATTGTCAACATACCGATGTAACACAGCTCTAGTCCATGAGGTAATATAGCAGAAGTCATACAGTGGGACCCACATCTGTTAAATGGAAAGGCAAAGTGACAAGTCAGGGTCCATACACTGGGTGAAAGTGACAGACTTATGATAGGTCAAACAATTGTATGAGATGTGTGAGGCAGTGATATCTTCTTACCTGTGTCTCACTGGAAGTATTGCTGGATAACGTTGTTTCTGTTGTCGATATCCTCTTCTTCTGCCTCCTCTTCTTCACTGTCCACAGGCTCCACAGCTTCCACAAGACCTCCATCTGGACCATCCTCCTGCAGAAAAGGCACCTGTCATCGCAACGCCAGAGTTGCAGCATACAGCAGGCCACGATGATCTGGCACACCTTCTTCGGTGAGTAGTATAGGGAGCCACCTGTCATATGGAGGCACAGGAACCTGGCCTTCAGGAGGCCGAAGGTCTGTTTGATCACCCTCCTAGTTCGCCCATGTGCCTCATTGTACCATTCCTCTGCCCTTGTCCTGGGATTTCTCACTGGGGTCAGTAGCCATGACCGGTTGGGGTACCCAGAGTCACCTGCAAATGTCGAGGGACAAATGTTAGACACATACTAACCCGTAGGGACAACCCCAGACCCAGACAACTATTCACAGGGTATAGGGTCCTTGTCCTCACCTATTAGCCACACACGGTGCCTCTGGAGTTCCCCCATCACATAAGGGATGCTGCCATTCCTCAGAATGTAAGCGTCATGCACTGAGCCAGGAAACTTGGCATTCACATGGGAGATGTACTGGTCAGCCAAACACACCATCTGCACATTCATCGAATGGTAGCTCTTCCGGTTTCTGTACACCTGTTCACTCCTGCGGGGGGGGTACCAAGGCCACATGTGTCCCATCAATGGCACCTATGATGTTGGGGATATGTCCCAGGGCATAGAAGTCACCTTTCACTGTGGGCAAATCCTCCACCTGAGGGAAAACGATGTAGCTGCGCATGTGTTTCAGCAGGGCAGACCTCACTTTGGTCAACACGTTTGAGAACATTGGCTGGGACATCACTGATGCAATGGCCACTGTAGTTCCGCCACCTGCAAAGGTTAAAAAGTTGCCCACATCCCTGAGGGAGAACCAGAAAACACCTGCCACCAAGGGCTCAGGGAAAACAAAAAGGGATAGTGGCAAGACAGCTGCGCCACCATCCAAGGGATAGTGGCAAGACAGCTGCGCCACCATCCAAGGTGGGTAAGGGCCAGAAAATAAACTGCAGGTCAGGAGAGGGCGCGGTGGCACCGACAATGGGACCAGTGTCACACCTTCTGTCCACGTCGATTCCAACCTGTACAGCGGAGAAGACCACCACCTGCACCGCCACCTGCACCACCACCTGCACCAGCACCGCTGTCATTGAGGCCGCCACCAGCACCGCAGTCACTGAGCCCGCCACCAGCACCGCCGCCACAGAGCCTGCCACCAGCACCGCAGTCACTGAGCCAGCCACCAGCCCCACCGCCACAGAGCCCGCCACCAGCACTGCAGGCACTGAGCCCGCCACCAGCACCGCCACCACAGAGCCCGCCGCAAGCACCGATGCCACAGAGCCCGCCGCAAGCACCGCTGCCACAGAGGCTGCCGCAAGCACCGCTGCCACAGAGGCCGCCACCAGCACCGCTGCCACAGAGGCCGCCACCAGCACTGCTGCCACTGACCCTGCCACAAGCACCGCCAGAGGCCCGTGACATCCTGATCCAGTGGCACCATCGCAGGCATGGCTGCCATCCCCAGTGGTCAGTCGTCCGAGGCTGGTGGTCAGTTTCAGGAGCCTGGGCAGCTTCCATGATGCACCACTTTCAGTGGAGAAAGGCATCCACTACCTCAGTCCTTGGCAGGATGAAGCACTCTGGACACAAAGCCCCCTCCAGAACCAGTGGAGAAAGACATCCAATACCTCAGTCCTTGGCAGGATGAAGCACTCTGGGCACAAAACCCCCTCCAGAACCAGTGGAGAAATACATCCACTACCTCAGTCCTTGGCAGGATGAAGCACTCTGGGCACGAAGCCCCCTCCAGAACCAGTGGAGAAAGACATCCACTACCTCAGTCCTTGGCAGGAGGAAGCACTCTGAGCACAAAGCCCCCTCCAGAACCAGTGGGGACAGTTATCCACTTGAGAGACTGTGGCTTTGCACTCCCCAGGATACAGCATTGGGCAAACCACCCACTGGAGAGACTTGAGAAACTGTGGCTTTGCACTCCCCAGGATGCAGCAGTGGGCAAACGACCCACTTGAGAGACTTGAGAGACTGTGGCTTTGCACTCCCCAGGATGCAGCAGTGGGCAAACCACCCACTGGAGAGACTTGAGAGACTGTGGCTTTGCACTCCCCAGGATACAGGAGTGGGCAAACCACCCACTTGAGAGACTTGTGAGACTGTGGCTTTGCACTCCCCAGGATAAAGCAGTGGGCATGGATCCCCCTCGTGGAGCAGTGGCGTCGTGCATTCATCAGGCTGAGGTGCCCCACCTCCCCCTGAGGTGCCTGTTTCATTTCGATCTGATGCCCCTGCAGTGTTCTCTCCGTTTGAAGTCTGGTATCATGTGTGGGCCTCGCCCATGCATTTTGGGCCCAGTGGTCCACGGACAACAATTGGTGCACTATCCAGACTTGTGTAGTTGGTGTACATAATTGTATATACTGTATTTAGAGTTTTGAGTACTGGATTTTTATTGATTAAATCCGTTCAAATCAATTCCTTTTGTCCTTGTGTTATTGAAGGGGGGTGGGCGAGTGTAAATGTAATGTTGCAGCATGTATTTGTGTGTATGATGTTTTGGGTGAGGGTGGGGGTAGGGGTGTTGCGTTTTGCGTGTGTGTGTCACTCTCTTTTCCCTCCCCTCCGCCCTGTGTTGTCAATGCAGTACTCACTGTGGTCGTCGCCGCCGTCTTTGGTGCACCTGATAGAGGAGCAGGAAGACCATCGCAGGGAGTATCTGGAGTTTTGGCTCCATGGCGTCCTGGTTCCTCGTGGGGTGTGGAAAGGTGAGTATTTTCCCTTCCAAGTCCTGTTTCCGCTGTGTTTTTGTTTGCGTCAGTTCGGCCCCGGAAAAAGTGGAGGATTGGCATCTTGTGATAAGGTGGGCAGTACATTGTCTTCCGCCTGTCTGTTGGCGGGTACCACTGCGCTCTTTGTATGTACCGCTGTGGCGGTCGGAGTGTTAAAGTGGCTGTCTATGTTGCCGGTTTCTGCCATGGTCGTGATTCCATTTTTTTTACCGCCGGCCTGTTGGCGGTCTTATCGCCGCTTTAACACTGACCGCCAGGGTTGTAATGAGGGCCTTTGTCTCTTCCTTAAATTTTCCCTATAGAATCTTTCCCTGTTTTGCTCTTCCCTCCTCTGATTATCTTTAGACCCTTTCAATTTAATCTTTTGACACAATTTGCATAATCCCCATATTCCTAATATGCAAGCAATTACAATTAATATTTCCTGAACAATTTTTAATAGCATCCCATTCCAAATATTACTAAGCCAGTTTCCCACTGAGGAAAATCCTTTTCCAACCTTTTCCCAAACATCTGGGTCTTTCAGTTCCTTCAAATCACTACTCGAGTTAGTCAGGTTAGTAAGTAAGTCTCTTATCTCCTTACTATTGTTAGGAATATAAGAACAACAATGTCTAGAGTTAATCATTTTACAGACTCCGCCGTCCTTTGCTAGAAGGATGTCTAAAGCAAGATGATTTTGAAGAGTCATAGCTCTATCCGCAAACAATTCAGTATCCATCAGGTGTATTGCCCCTGAAAAATTTGTCAGCATGTTATCCACAATAGTAGACAACTTTTGTATCTTGATCGAATTCAGGATGACTCCCAGTGAAGGAATCACTGCACCATATATATATCCCACCACCGCAGAAGAGGAATCCCTCCTCTCTCTTATGATGTAATTCAGTCTATTTCGGAAACTTTTTCAAGTCTTCTATCTGGTAAATCTTTTGGAACACTATCCCCAAATAACATGTCTCATACCATCCTCTTGGAAGACGGTAATAAGCATTAAGTCCACAAATACAATAGATACCCGGAATCGCAGGGTCCTGACATTCAACATAAAAGTCCATTAACTCTGAAACAGAAACACATGCCTACATTCACTTGTACCCACAAATAAAGTGTCAGTGCGTGAATTTGGTCTATATATACAAAGCTTCCCTATATGTAATGCATCTAAAGCTAATTTCCCTTGTGTCTTAATTGCAGTGTAAGCATAATCATTCTTGTAAGTCCTTTTCTCTAAGCCTTTTTCTAATTTCTCTTTGAATGATTTTCTCCTATCGTCAGTATGCCCTAAGAAGCTCTTCTTTAAAGGTGTAAGCAAACATGTTAGGTTGTTTTTATGAGCATAAGCTGTCCCAAACGTTAGTGTAAGCTCAAAGAAACCTCTAAGCAATACTATATCATGATCCTTAGCTACTCTACTCAAATACCTAATAATAGGAACAAATGCAAAACACTACATCATGATTTGAATAAAAATATTGAATATGCTCCTGGTCATAAAACCTTGTTAGTAGCAAACTACAACTTATCCTGTAAGTTAGTGGAAGACTATGGTAAGTAAGTCCTTCCTCAATTGACGAAGGAATTTGCGTACACACTAGACAATCCCTTGCATCCATCGTCTCAACATACTCACTCAGCAAGCGATAGAAGACTTTAGAAGAAAGTTCTCCTTGAGCATTAGTATAATCATGCAAATATTTCTCATCTAACTTAAACTTCTCCAAAGCCATTAGTGTAGTAGTCTCAGAAAGCAGAAGTAGTCTCAGAAGCAGAAGTATGGTTGGCTCCTTTCGCATCAAGAACAGATATACCCACAATTAACACTGTAAACAAAATCCCACACAGAATTGCCAACGCAAGGCTTATATATTTACAGTGCTAACCCGGTTATTGAACTCAGCCATGATCTGCAAAGAATCGGAAAGCAGAAGTAACTTAGAAAAGTGCAGCAAAATCAAAAATAGACAATTCTTCTTTCAGCAATTCAGTTTCACATCCAGGAACTCTATTTCCTTGTCAAAATGGATTAGCAGCTTGTCACATCTGGTTTTCAACGTCAAATCAGGTCATTCCTGTCTTTTTCCAGATTATTTTCAACAGTCTCTTTTCTTAAAATATTTTTCAAATTTATTTCAACAGTTCAGCTCCTTGATCACCTTCAGGTCACATCAAAATATTGACTTGGAACTTACCTATCAAAACAAAAAGATATAAACTTGTGTTGCCATTCGTTTGTAGTTGCACATGCCCACTCAGGACTTCAACTTGCTATTCTCTTTCTCTTCAACTTTCGATCACCACTCAACTCTCCTTCACTCAATTCTTCTTTTCTCATAGTATCTACTTCTTCCTCTATTGTTTGATCGACAGTCACTTCTTTCCTTTTCTTTACTTGCGATTCAGGCCAATTAGCTCCTTTCCTCAAACCTTCTGTCAATATTTTCTTCAGGATTGGACTCGTCTCCTTTTCCTTCTCTATGGTGTTTTCTCTTGATGGACCTGCAACAGGCTCAGGAGGAGTCAGATCACTCTGTCTTTGATCCAGCTCAACTCCCTCCCCTTCTGGGGCTACTGCTTGCCCTGTTTGTTTCTCAGAATCGTATACTTCTGGGAGAACCCCTGCTGTGCTGTGCTCTCCTGCTACAGCTGTCAAGATTTATTCTCCAGCTCCCTCCTGTAACACTTCACTTTCATCTCTTACGAGGGTGATAGAACCATCTTCCACAAGCTCTGGTTCAACTTCAGGTTCTCTTTGTTCTTTTTCTGGTTCGGTTGCTGCAACTTGCTTCACAGTTGTTGGTGCTTTCAACAATGCTTCTTCATGATCCAGTGGACATGCCACTTTCTTCGTGTGACTCGTGTGAATCCAGTTTGGAATTCCTGCACACTTTACAGCTGTCGTGGTTGTCAAAGTCACCTGATACGGTCCTCTCCAACGTGGCTCCAAACACATCTTGCGAACATGTTTTCAGACAACAACCCAGTCCCTGGCTCTCAGGTTCTGCCCTGGATTGTGAATTGGTGGCAGTGTGGTGGCCTCCACCTGCTGAGAGAAAGAGCGAACCACATCAGCCACACCCTTGCATATCATCTGTAATATTTACAAGTGCATTGGCTGGAACTGCTGGCAACCTCATTGCTCTGCCCATAAGAATCTTGTGGAGCGGCAGTCCTGTCTTCCTGTGAAGGGTATTTCTCATTGATCAACACCAAAGGCAATGCACCTGGCCATTTCAGATTCGAAGCTGCACACATTTTGGCAATTCTTGATTTCAAAGTACCATTCATCTGCTCCACTAGTCCCGATGCTTCAGGGCGGTAACTACAATGCAACTTCTGCTCAATGTTTAGTGCTGAACACAAAAGTTCAATCACCTTGTTGTTGAAGTGCGTTCCTCTATCTGATTCTAAAGAGATCGGAAATCCGAAACGTGGTATCAAGTCTCTAAGCAACAGCTTTGCTACTGTAAGGCTATCATTCCTTCTTGTAGGGTACGCTTCAATCCAATGACTAAAAAATGCACACAATCACCAACTCGTATTTCAAACCTCCACACGCAGTCATCCCAATTAAATCCAATTGGATTCTGCTGAATGGACTTCCTGCTCTTTCAATGTGGCTCAAGTTCACCACAGTCCCTTTTCCTGCATTTAATTGCTGCCAAATAACACAGCGATGGCATACTGCTTCTGCTGCCTGCCTAAATTTAGGCTTAAACCAATCAATTTTGAACAGACAAACTATGGCATCCCTCCCAATGTGTGGCTGACCATGATAGTACCTCCCAATTTGTGACAGAAGACTATTTGGCAAAACCATTTGACCCTCTTCTGATACCCATAACTCATCCTCTCTCTAAACGCATTTCATTTTAAGCAATGAACATTTTTCCTCCTTGTCAACATTGCTTTGCAAAGTTTTCAATTCTTCTAATGTGTCAATCATCTTTAATGCAAAACATGTACATGTAGTATCTTCTTCAGATATCAAGTCCCACTTGTCCTTGAACGATATATAGTTCAATGCGCCAACCCTTGCAACTTGATCGGCATATCCATTTCCCAGTGACACATAGGGGGTGATTCTGACCCCGGCGGTTCACTACCGCCGGGGCCAGGGTCGGCGGGAGCACCACCAACAGGCTGGCGGTGCCCCGCAGGGCATTCTGACCGCGGCGGTTTGGCCGCGGCCAGAAAGGGAAAACCGGCAGTCTCCCGCCGGTTTTCCGCTGCCCTGGGAATCCCCCATGGCGGCGCAGCTTGCTGCGCCGCCATGGGGGATTCTGACAGCCCATACCGCCATCCTGTTCCTGGCGGTTCTCCCGCCAGGAACAGGATGGCGGTATGGGTGGCGTGGGGCCCCTGGGGGCCCCTGCAGTGCCCATGCCAATGGCATGGGCACTGCAGGGGCCCCCGTAAGAGGGCCCCACTTTGTATTTCAGCCACTGCACCCGTCGCACCTTCCCACTCCGCCGGCTCAATTCTGAGCCGGCGTCCTAGTGGGAAGGGTTTTTGCACTGGGCTGGCGGGCGGCCTTTTGGACCCCTTCCAATTTGCGAGTGGGTTACCATCCACTTGAAGTGGATGGTAACTGCGAGTCCATTTGCGACCGCGTACGCGGTCGCAAATGGAATTGCATCCCACTGCGAGTCGCAAATAGGAAGGGAACACCCCTTCCTATTTGCGAGTCGGAAATGCATTTTGCGAGTCGGAGCCGACTCGCAAAATGCATTTCTGAATAGCAAAGTGGCTTTTGCGCCTCGCAAACGGCGATTTTTGCCGTTTGCGAGGCGCAAACACTTTGCTACATCTGGCCCTTAGTCCCTTCCCAGTAGGGATACTGGACTTGAATCACAGACTACAAATGTATGCAGTCCCTGGAAGTTGCCAATCTCGACTTGCACTGGATCTGTGATCGGCTTTGTCAAATGCTTATTCGCTATCCCCACAACCTGAACTGTTCTTCCTGAAAGAGGTCAATTCTGAACTTCTGCATTCCTCACTGTAGAGCGCGGAGCTCCTGTGTCCACCAAAAATGAGACCTTGTGACCCATCACCTCCCCTCTCACATAGGGTCCTCACTGATCTATATCTATGAAAGCTGCAAGCACACATGGCTCCTCATCTGAACTATCACTCATCCATTCACCATTTATTTCACTCTCACTGTGTAACGGGAATTGGTGCACTGTGCCACTACTTCTGTCTTGTCTCTGACCCGTGACCTGTTGAGTAAGTATCATCTGTTGCTGCTCTATCGGGGCTTGAAGGTACCATAGCAACCTGCTGCTGCACTGGTTGCAACTGTGTCATTTGTGCACGAGGCATTTGCACCTGCTGCATGGGTTGAAAATTTTGCATTTGATTCATGTTATTCCGAAACTTTTGATTAGGACCTCTCATTCTTGGTACTCTTACATTTTGAAATGCATTGACATCCCCACTTTGCTGAACAACACCTTCCTGCACCATCATTGGACATTCCTGCTTCCAATGTCCCACGGCTCTGCAAATGTGACACGGTAACATCTTCTTCATCCCTTGCACATTATTCTGAACCACTACAGCACTCAAATCCGGTCCGCGATTCATACTGACTCGACGACCCCTACCTCTCATCAGAGGATGGAACATGACAGTCCCCTGTTGCTGCGGTATCTGTTGCACAAAAGTTCCCTGCACTCCTGTTTGAACTTCCTTAATCTGCATTACCATCGTCTTTTTCAGTGTTTTCTGCTTGAACTCAGTCTCATCACTACAGTATTTCGCATACTGCAACACCTCATCAATCGGCTTCGCTTGCCAACAAATCAAATTACTCTTATTCATCTGACCTATTTCAGGTCTCAGTCCTTCCACGAACCTGAACACAAAATGAAACATGGCTTTTGGCTATATCGCTTCCTTGCCACTCTACTTCTTGAACGCCTTCAACAATCTCTCATAGAACGCATGTATCGACTCCTTTACCTCCTGCACTGTCCTGTCAATTCTCCGCCAATCAATATTTTTAGGCGAAATTGTCATCTTCAGGAACTCAATCACTTTATAATAATGCTTCATTACTTCAGGAGATGGTGCACCTGTAGTTCTATCCCTTTCTGGTTCACTTGTCGGCCAATCTACTGCTCTCTTACATTCAACCCACAAATCAGCTGGGACCACAATGTCTAATAAAGTATTAGGGTCTTCCCACAGACATTTTGAAAGCTTCACAAACCAAACTCTCTGCTGATACTAATCAACCGGTTTCGCCCTCAGCTCTGGATAATCATTTGTGAATGACAGAGTATCACCCCTGGGCCAAGGAACGTGAACAAACTGCCCTCCTGGAATCTCCCTCATTGGTAGAATTTTTACCAGATTCTTATTTTTTTGTACACTTTTGGACCCTTCTTGTGAATCTTGTTTCCGTTTATCCTTCTTCTTTGCCCATCTGCCTTCCCACATTTCTAACGCTCCCCAAATTTGAGCACTCTGTAATAATTCTTTAAGATGCGCTTTCATTCCGGCTGACCTCATGTGTTCAAAATCCTTTGCCTCAAAATCTAACCTGTAGCTTCTTTTCAAATGGTTTGTTTTCCCAATTTCTATATCGTGTTTCTTTGCTAAGTCTGCCAATCTCTGATTTATCTTGCCCACCTGTCTTGTGATTCTGAGACATAAGTATCTCAGCTCCTCTTCCGTATAGGATTCTAATCTATTCACTCCCATTGATCCTTCGTCTAGTTCAGTTATTTCCGTACTCAACCTAACACAATCAATCTGCTCTTCACACTTTGACACATTCTGTGAGTTGTTCAAACTGTCTAACCACTCATTCAGCTGCTGTGCTGTCAATCCCTGTAACTTAATATTACTCGCATTTGGTGATGGCACTTGTTGTACAACTGCACCTCGAGGTTGCGGTGTCAAGAGCTTTAAGCTCTGACTTACACTTAGGCCATTTACAGCATCGGGAAGTGTTAAAAGTGGACTGAGATGCATTAGTGACCTCGATCCATCAAAAGTCTGACCCCTGGGAGAAGCTACCTGCACATGCTCTTTCATCCCCCTCCTTATGAGGCTCTGTGACATCTCACCCTGTTCTCCTGTGATTGGTTTCTTCTGCGCAAACAATGGTACCGCTGGACCGACAATAATTGGCAGCGATATTGCATCTGGGGCTTCTCTAGCACCTGCATTCTGTATAAGAGTTACTCCCATACTCTGATTCATTACCGGAGTCAAATCTGACTGGGTCCCTGTCATTGGTGTAAACCTCAGCATACCCTGTGGCTGTGCCTGGGACATCAATATTAGAGTCAGCTCAGCCTGGACCAGCAATGGTCTCAGAACCACTTGCTCTGTGGGAACCACTAAGCTCGAAGTTGTCTCAAGAATCGGTACCTCAGGATAAATTCTCTGTATCGGTGGCAGATGCAACTGTGCCTGGACTACCGAAGCAGTCAAAACATTAGGATTACCCTGTACCACACCTTGCACCTGTCCATTGTCAACCTGTACTGGGCTCACTGTCCCCATTGCCTGTGCCTGGGGCAGTTGGATCAGAACTAGTACTTGGAGCACCCTCATGCACCGCATATGGTGGAGGTCGGTCCCTCAGTATCTGAGTAATAAGTTCCTCGTCATCTGATTCTTCCTCTACTATGGAAGCCTTTTTTGCCTCTTTACTTCCAGGCGAACTCTTATCACTTTTGCTAGTTGCTTCCTTTCCTTCTGTCTCATCTTCCCGTGTAATGGCAGGAGACATCTTAACATCCTGCAATGTCACTGCTCTCCACTTCTCCTGTTCCCAATCCCATCTCGCTTCAGCTAGAGACTTCTCTACCTTTCTTAGTCTCTTTGGAATTTTATTTCCTGCTGCTGTCTTGCTATCAGCTCCCAAACTGCTAATGCCTCACACTGTGCCAGTCTCGGAAGGGGCCTAGTTTCATTCAGCGCCATTCGCAATTGATCCAAAATTCTCAAATTAAATGTTCCATGCTCAGGAAATGCCAAAATTCCCTGTTTCTCTGTCAATTTGCACCACTTTTTTAACCAAAGACTTGGTGCGACATCTCATTGCTCCATCACAATGTAAGCTGGAGAATTTTCCGGTGGGGTAGGCTCCCCCACAGTCGCTTCAATATACGTCTCTCCCTTTAGAGCACTCTTAAACGCTTTGAAAAAGTTCATCTTTTCTACTTTTTATACTATTTGAATCAAATCAGGAAATGACTTTTTCTCCCAAGATTCCTTTCACCCATGTTCTCAACCAATTGCCTCTCACGGACGGCAGCCAATCAGTGCGCGACCCTTCCCCCTAACCAACCTATTCCAGCGCGGCTCCAATGACGTCACACTCACACGCACTGCAGCTGACAAAGTCTTGCAGCTCGTCCTCCTAAACTCTGAACCTCACAAACTAATGCAAAATATTGCGAGCACTAACCAAAATCAAAAAACAAATACTGTGGTTTACCACAGGAAGGTGACACAATTGCTTAAGAGACTTTACTGATTTTCACTTATGGCCTTTCGCTCATGCAGCTATTCCTCTTTCTTATCCTCCCAGATTCGCAAGCAAAGTTCGACCCACAAATTTTACTCTCAAATAATCAATGGGTCTGTCCTGATTCACAGAGGACTCACCAAATCTCAGTCAAAATTTTCTCTCGCCCACTTTAACTCACACACTGACTTGTTGACTATGCCCGTTCAACCTACTAAACCAGACAGATTACAAAATATACCCAAGTGTCTCCTACAATATACTCTGGAGTCTTAGACCACGCAGGGTCCGTACATCAACAATTGATATAATTCTAGTTCCATCATCTCCTGTCCATCGGTTCACATGGAAAGCTCCGGTTAAGCAATTTTATTAAACAATGAGCAGTTCATGGTTAGTTCATTTTATCAGCCCTTTTCATTGAACGCTAAGAAATACAACTTATGCATGAGGCCTGGTAAGACTAGGCCAAGACACTCGCTAAGTTAAGGCCTACAATTATTATAAAACATAGGTTACAACTTTCAGTATGACATATTACTACATTAATCTAATACATTTTCAATATTTCATATATATATTATTCACTCATTTAGTACCATTCATAAGAACTGGTGGCCATTCTCCGAGGTCACAATTTCAAACGTGCACATTCATTTTCTCCGTTAATCATTTTCTACTAATTTCATTATTTAAAATACATTCATTAATAATTTCTAATGAAGACTTTTGCGGGAAAATGTTTTACCTTCAGGAGCATGATGCGCGTTCTTGTGCTGGAAACTGCGTGCAAACAGCACCACATGGTTCACATGTGTGCAGCCCTTAGTTTTCTTCCGTTCTCTGCATGGTGCTGGGACGTTTTTTTTTTTAACCACACTTAGGCCCTCATTACAACCCTGGTGGTTGGTGTTAAAGAGGTGGTAATACCACCAACTGCCCGGCGGTAAAAAAAATGGGATCACGACCGCGGCGGAAACCGCCAACACAGACAGCCACTTCAACACTCAGACCGCCATGGCGGTAGCAACAAACACCACGGTGGTAACTGCCAACAGACAGGCGGAAGACAATGTACCGTCCACCCTATCACAACCCACCAATCCGCCAGCTTTTCCGGGGCGGTACCAACGCCATCAAAAGAAGGGAGGAAACATCACACAGAAGGGGAACCACTCACCTTTCGACACTCAACGAAGAACCAGGATGCCATGGAGCCCGAGCTACAGGTCCTGCTGATGCTGGTGTATCTGCTAATATACCAGGAATATCAAAGAAGGCGGCGGCGACGACCACGGTGAGTACTACACCTAGCACACAGGAGGGTGGGGGAGGAAAAAGAGAGTGACACACACATGCAACACGCAACACCCCCACCCCCACCCTCACCCAAACACCATACACACAAAAACATGCAGCAACATTACATTTACACCCAGTAACCCCCTGGAAGAACGTAAGGACAAAAGGAAATGAGTCAAATCAGTGAAATTTAGAAATATGCAGATAAGGTTAACAATTGTAAACAACAGTATATACAGTATATACAAATATTTACGATATGTACAGAAGGCTGCACACTGTCCTTTGCAAATGTTTGCGGCCCAGTGGGCAAACAAACTTGACTCCTGCCTCAAAATGGAGAGAACACTGCAGGGGCATCAGGTCCAAAACACACAGGCACCTCAGGGGGAAGGGGAGGGGGACACCTCAGCCAAAAGCTGGTACTACGCCACTGCTCCTGGAGGGGGAAACATGCCCACTGCTTGGTCCTGGAAAGTGCAAAGCCACAGTCTCTCAAGTCTCTCAAGTGCTCTGCCCACTGCTTGGTCCTGGGGAGTGCAAAGCTACAGTCTCTCAAGTGGGTGCTCTGCCCACTGCTTGTTCCTGGGGAGAGCAAAGCCACAGTCTCTCAAGTCTCTCAAGTGGGTGCTCTGCCCACTGCTTGGTCCTGGGGAGTGCAAAACAACAGTCTCTCAAGTGGGTGCTCTGCCCACTGCTTGGCCCTGGGGAGTGCAAAGCCAAAGTCTCTCAAGTCTCTCAAGTGGGTGCTCTGGCCACTGCATGGTCCTGGGGAGTGCAAAGCCACAGTCTCTCAAGTGAGTGACATGTTCCACTGGTTCTGTGCCCAGTCTGCTTCATCCTGAAAAGGAAAGTGACGGTGGATGCATATCTCCTCTGATTCTGGAGGGGGCCTTGTGCCCAGTCTGCTTCATCCTGCCAAGGAAAGTGATAGTGGATGCATATCTCCACTGGTTCTGGAGGGGGGCCTTGTGCCCAGTGATGCTGCACCTGGGGTGTGGCAGTTCCCATTCGCTCACCTGGGTGTCTGAGGCACGAGATGTGCAGCGAACAGGTAGCTTGATATTCCATGGAGGCAGAGGCAGACTCCGTCCTGCGGCTACTTAGGCTGCAAACTGCTGGTAGTGCCGGTGCTGGTGGAGGTGCTTCAAGTGGTGGGTGGAGGGTCCAGGACGCCTCCTGCATCCCCGGATGGCTGCCCACTGGGGATGCTGCTGATGACAGATTTAGACACACCGGTTGGGCATGTGGCGGTGCAGATGGCGGTGCAGGTGGCAGTTCTTGCGGTGGTGTCTGTGACAGAGATGCTGCCGGTGCTCGCCGTGGTGCAGGTGCTGGTAGTAGTGGAGGGAGACACCAGGCCGTCTCCTGCAGCCTCGGATGGCTGCCCACTGGTGATGATGCTGCTGACTGTTGTTGTGGCAGTGGCGGTGCAGGTGGCGGTGCAGGGGATGGTGCAGGTGGCGGTGCAGAAGGTGGCGCAGGTGGCGGTGCCTGCGGTGATGCTTTCTGCGGTACAGGTTGCTGGGATGTCAGTACTGATGGTGGGCACCAGTCCCTCACCTGGACACTCCAAAGCCTAAAGTGCCTTGCCTTGGGTTTTCTTGCCCTTCCCCACCTTGGCAAATGCTGCTGGGACCTTGGCACTGGCAGATGGAGTTTTGGAGGAATCCTCGCTGGGTGGGTCGTGCTTTTTGGCCATGCTGCATGCTGGCACATTCTTCACCTTGGCAAGTG
Source organism: Pleurodeles waltl (assembly GCF_031143425.1). NCBI lineage: Eukaryota > Metazoa > Chordata > Amphibia > Caudata > Salamandridae > Pleurodeles > Pleurodeles waltl. Next base: position 222,739,651 of record NC_090450.1, on the reverse strand, counting down.
GCAGAATGTGTTGGTCCTTTGCAGGGGTGGGTGGCACACTGGCAGCCTTGACGGGTGCCCCCTTTGATCCTCTGGGATTTGCAGGTACCACAGCGGACACCGACTTGGTGGCAGAGGTGCTGGCCTGGGATCTTGACACCCTGGCCGAGGGGAAGGACGGGGAGGAGGCATAGGGAAGAGGTCAAAGTTTGCAAGGAAAGGTTTTTTAGACACACTGGGACGGGAAGATGGAGAGGGTTTGGGAGTGGAGGAAGTGGGAGCGGTTGTAGGAGGTGTCTTTCTGCTGAGTTTGGGTGAAGGTGCATGTGCTGGATGCTGTTGTGAGGTGGATGGCTGTTGGGTGGGTGGGTGCTTGCGTTTGTGTACTTTGGAAGGAGGGGTCACAGACACACTGGGATAGGACACAGGAGACATTTGCATGGTTGTGGGGGTGGTGACTGCTCGTGAGGGGTGTGTTGTGATGGGTGTGCTGGTGATGGAGGTAGTGGATGAGGATGTAGTGCATGCAGGTGTGAGTGGAGACGATACGGGGGGTGGACGAGGAGGAGGAGGGGGACACAGTGGAGGCAGTGGATGTTTGTGTATCTGCATGGGGAGGGTGCTTTTGTGAGTGCCTGTCTGATGAAGTGTGGTGCTTGTGTTTGCTTGAGCCACTTTTGTGTGTTGATTTGGGTGATTGTTGGTCCGAAGGTGTGGTTGGGATAGGCTGGGGTTGAGGGGATTGGGACTGGGTAGAGGAAGTTGGAGGGGGGAGGCTAGACACCTGGACAATCGCTGTCATCAGTGCTGAGGCCAGAGCCTGAAATGCTCTCTGTTGGGCCGCCACGCCAGAATGAATGCCCTTCAGGTATGCATTTGTTTGTTGCAAATGCCTCTCAACATCCTGGATGGCATTCAGAATGGTTGACTGCCCAACAGTGAGGGATCTCAGGAGGTCAATAGCCTCCTCACTGAGGGCAGCAGGGCTGACTGGGGCAGGCCCTGAGGTGCCTGGGGCAAAGGAGATGCCCACCCTCCTGGATGAGTGGGCACGGGAAACACGATGAGGGGCTGCTGGGAGGGCGGTGCTGGTGGGGGGGTGGCAGCTGTACCTGTTGTTGGGGTGGGCACAGAGGTGTCCGCCCCCGCCAGGGAGCTTCCATCGGAGGAGAAGTGATCTCCCCTCCTGTCCCTGTCGTGGTGCTCCCCTTGTCCTCCGTCCCACTCGTGCCTTCTCCCTCAGTGGATTCGGCCTCATGGGCCATGTGGGATGCAGCTCCCTCCGTCGCCGGTGCCTCTGCTCCTACGCCAGATGAAGCTAATGCACACAAGGACAGGGTGACAAAACAAAAAGGGGGGAAGAGACAGAGGATACACTTGGTCAATGCCAGCAACAACACTACCGTTGGCGTACACAACACACAGGGAGCTGCCCTATGCACTAGGCCATGCCCAGTCAGTCACTAAGGTAGTCACAAGCCCATTGGATACAATGCCTAATGCCAGCATCTGCACACCTGACACCTCCAGGACCCTGTCCAGTAGTATATGCCCACTTACACCATTGGGTTAGGAGTGCTTCAGAGCCTGCACACAAGGGACCTATTCTGCCATGAGCGCCCTGGCCTAGGGGCACCCACAGCCCACATCCCCCACCCAGCTAGCTCCTAGAGTGCACAAAGTCAGGATTCAGAATCTGTACTCACCCCCTTGTGGCTGCTGTGATGCCCTCAAGCGCCCATCCAACTCCGGATAGGCCACTTACAGGATGTGGAACATCAATCAATCAATTCAATCAATCAGTTATTTGTGGAGCGCGCTACGTACGTTGTAGGTGTTTTGAAGGGATGCCGGCGTAGGGGATGTTGCCACATCAGGGGTTCATGGTGCGACGGGTACCCCTTCCACGTTGGGAGGCCAGCCCCAGCTGGGCCTCCACCGTTTTCTTGGTCCAGCGGTGCAGGTCCTCCTATCTCTTGCATCAGTGGGTGCCCCCTCCTGTGATAGACCCCCAGGGCCCGCACCTCTTTGGCGATGGCATGCCAAATACCCTTTTTCTGGTGGGCGCTGACCTAGAGGGAAAAGACAGCAGAAAAGGAAATTACTCACCCATCCGGACTGGCATACTCATTGCCCCCAGTTCCCACCCATCCCCTGACACACATACACTGACCACCTCTCATGCAGCACTCAGGCCAGGACGCATCAGCACCCCCCCAACATGTGGCTTCCATCCACACCACTCCAAACATGCATTGCCCACACATCATGCTCACAGTTTACTCACCTGTTTGTCTGGAGGACAGTAGAGTAACGTGTACTGGGGTAGGACCCCATCCACCAGTTTCTCCATCTCCTTCGCTGTGAAGGCAGGGGCTCTTTCCCCAGGCACATTAACCATTGTCGCTTCCAGACTCAGGTCATAGCAGCACAATCAGTGTAGGTCCTCTCCTGTTGACAGTCAGGTAGCATGTGAGTGAATAGTTAGAAAATGGCGGTGACGTCTGCCGCGGTGCGTACCGTCACCGCCGGCGTACATCGTCATTGGCTCCAGGAACCCATAGGGCCCAAAGATAAGCAATGCGAAGTTACACGGCCGTCATCGACCGCCTACCGCGACGGCGCACAACGCCAGAGCACTTACCTCATTTCCACTTGTCTATCCTCACAGGTCAGGTAGCCTCCATTTCAGGGGGGCACATGGCACGGCACCTAACTGCGTCATAGCAGACATTGGCCCAGCAGCTGACTCTCGACTTCACATACTGCTTGTGTGACCTAAATTCAGCAACAGTAGTGCATTCTATGTGGAAATATGACCTTCTGCTCACCGTTCTCCTCCATAGGAGGCAGATGATGAGATGGCGGCATCCTCCAGTGTACAGACCCCTGGTGGATCTGTCGACAATGGAGGACAGACACATTATCATCACATACAGACTTGATCGTGCCACAATTCAAGAACTGTGTGCCCAATTGGAGCCAGACCTGATGTCAGCTATTCGCCAGCCCACAGGAATACCCCCTCTAGTGCAGGTTCTGTCAGTGCTGCATTTCCTGGCAAGTGGTTCATTTCAAACTACAGTGGCCATGCCACCAGGAATGTCTCAGCCAATGTTCTCCAACTTGTCCAGAGTGTTGTCAGCCCTGCTGAAACACATGCGCAGCTACATCGTGTTCCCCCAGGTGTATGATTTGGCCATAGTGAAAGCTGCCTTCTATGCCCTGGGACATATCCCCAACATCATTGGTGCCATTGATGGTACACATGTGGCATTTGTTCCCCCCGGAGAAATGAATAGGTTTACAGGAATAGGAAAAGCTATCACTTGATGAATGTGCATATGGTGTGTTTGGCAGACCAGTACATCTCCCATGTGAATGCCAAATATCCTGGCTCTATGCATGATGTCTATTTACTGAGGAATAGCAGCATCCCTTATGTGATGGGCCAACTTCAGAGGCACCGGGTGTAACTAATAGGTGAGCCCAAGGTCCCCACCCACATAAATAGGTGTCTGGGTATGGGGTTGTCCCTAAGGGTTAGTGTGTGTCTAACAGTTGTCCCTCAATATTTACAGGTTACCCCAACCTCTCATGGCTACTGGCCCAGTGAGGAATCCCAGGACAAGGGCAGAGGAACGTTACAATGAGGCACATAGGCGTAAAAGGAGGATTATTGAGAGAACCTTCGGCCTCCTGAAGGCCATGTTCCGGTGCCTCCATTTGACAGCTGGATCCCTCACCGAAGAAGATGTGTCAGATCATCGTGGCATGCTGTATGTTGCACAACCTGGCCTTGGGACGTCAGGTGCCTTTTCTGCAGGAGGATGAGCCTGGAGATGGTCTTGTGGCAGCGATGGAGCCTATGGACAGTGAGGAAGAGGAGGCAGATGACGAATATGTGGACAAAATAACAAACATTATACACCAGTACTTCCAGTGACACACAGGTATGAGACTGTAACTCAACTTTACTTTTCAGTAATCTTTTGGACATTGTACATGGCAGCCTCTTACCCTCTGTCTATGGACACTGACTGTACCCTTTGGATTATCTATTCTCAGATCTGTGTGCCCCATTCTGGCTCCTGCTATATGTACTACTGCCCACCAAAGGTCATCCTATAGTGTATTTCACTGAATATATACGTTGCAATCCTTTGATAATGTTGTACTAATACATTTTTCAATTCATGACACTGACTCCAGTATGGTATTTGTTTAAAGGGTGTTTATTTTTGTGCCAATACGTATGGGGGTATGTGCAAGTGGCTGGGGTGATGGTGGAGGAACGTCCAGTTAGAGTCCAGTCTATTGGTATCTCAGGTGAAGTGTCCAAGGGGACATAGGAAGTGAGGCAATGGCAGTTCAAGGTGGACAGGGTGACATAGTGGGCCAGAAGGGTGACAATCAGGAGGGTCTTATTTCCTAGCAAGGGTCTTGGCAATGTTCTCTGTCTTCTGCCTGGATCACAGGGACCGTTTGCCGGGTGGTTCTCCTTCTGCAGGGTGTGGGGTGCTGGTGGCCTGTTGGTCCTGTAACAGCAGAATGACCCCGGCACACAGAACAGTACAGTCACAGTTCAAGTAGAGGACAAGTGTCCCTGGTGTTCAGTTTGTAGACGTGGATAATAAATTTGAAGAGTCCTCAGTTGGTGATGTAAGTGTCTTTATTTGTAGGCCCAATTCGCCACAATTTGACGTAGTCATCCAAGAACAGCGAACACGTGTTTCGTCACACAAGTGACTTTTTCAAGGCTGTAAAACAATAAATGGTGTATACAATATGTGGGAGTAAACATGGGTAAGTAGGCTTGGTCTAAGTCCAAAGGGACAGGTGCCAGTGTGATAATTTACCCATGTGAGTGTGTACACGTATTCATATTCATGACGTCAGATTGGGTAGGCATGGCGAACCATAGTGAAAATTGTGAGCAAAAAGTCCCACGTGTAAATGAAAGGACACCTAGGAGGAGGAAAAAAGTGAAGAAGAAGAAGAGAGCAACTTACTACTCAAAGCCGTGTGTAGGATTGTGATAATGAACACCCAATACTATCCCCAAGAGAAGTGATACCTAGGTGAAGCCAAGATGGTGAAGTAATAGGAGAAAGAAGGTAAGTGCATACAAGAGTTGGGTATGGAGGTAAAAAATCATACCTGGGCCAGTTGGCCAGGAAGGTAAGTAGTGGGTGGGACCGATGTAAGGAGTTGGATGGTTGGCAGTAGGTGAAAGCCGATCCAGTAAATGACGGTAAGCAAAAGAGGCCTTGATAAGCCTCAGTTGGGGACTCTGCGTAGGTAACAAGGTAAATGTAAGGAAAAAAATATAAAATGTAGTGACTCGCTGTATCAATTAAGTAAACCTATGGGAAACCGAGAAGGATAAGGCAGAAATGCTGAAGAGATAATAATGTGCCATATAAGTAGAAGAGTTAAACAGGTCCGTTGGTGTCAAAGGGGATCCAACATATAGGTGAGGTAAGTGAGCCAAATACGAGCATATGTGAGCATACCAAGATGAGTAAATAGATATTGGTAAGAGGGAGTGACATACAGGGCATAAACGTAGGCTGGATAAAACAGAAACGTGAAATATGAGAGGTAAATATCGTAATGCAAAATATTAATAAAAGCTATTGTACATTTAGGCTGGGGGATTGGATAGTCACCCCGTAAGTAACAAGCGCATGGGAAGGCCAAAGGTGAAAAGCAATAATTTCAAGTTGAATGAAAAAAAGGGGAAAAACCCTGAAAAAGTGAGGTGAGATGAATTATGAGAGGGCGCAGTGACAGGCTGCCCCTAAACTGTGACCGGAGAGAGAGGTAAGTGTAGGCTAATGGGAACGAGGATTGTAAAACAGTCCGGTAGCGTATAGCAGGGGGAATGGAAGCCAGTAATAAGCGTCTGTTAAGGAGTCGCGGTGGTGTGAGATGGTAAGAGCATAATATACTTGGTACAAACAAAAAGGAGATGTGTAAGTCAAGCGTGACATCCGCGTGGAAGCGGGTCGAAGCTTACCTAGTAGGAAACTGAGCCGGTCGTAATCTGGCGAAGAAGCGCGTCTCGGTGTAACCGATGTAGCCGCACTCGCGCAATTTAAGTATGTTAGATGGGCAGTGAAAGGGCAAAAGGACTAAACGAGTCGGAATAGAGTAAAGAGGCGGAATATGGGCGGAATATGGCGGCCATCTTGAGATGGTTAAGAACATTACCGAAGTGTGGTAAATGTTAGTGGAATGTGGGTAGTTGATAAGTGATAAAATTGTGTGGAGAGAAAGAAAAGGAAAGGAACCTATAGTAGTGGGCATGCTGGTGCCATAGTTGGTTATGGCAGATATTTAAGCAAGGCAATATGAATATGTGCAAACTAATAATGGCATAATCAATCTCAATGCTACCCATTAGGGGAATACAGTGTAAACGAGTATTGTGCGATCCTAGAAGAATAAATACTAGTAGCTGGGGTTCGCGTAACTACAGAATTAATATAATGGATAAAATTACAGGCATAAGTTTACATAAACAGAAAAGATAAAATGGTGAAATCACAAGATAAGTGGTGCGGAGGCCAAATGGCCCCTAATTGTGTGACCAAAATTAAAGTAAGACATAATAATATTCATCTTTAGATGTAATCCGCCTAGTTAAAGCAAGTGAGTATTAATGCATATTTAGACATTCAATAAGTTTACAGACACAAGAACAAATATACATTAGTAAGTAATGACCCGGGAGCCCCCCGGCCTAGTCACATTTCAAGACAGGAAAAAATGCAATTCGCGATCAGTGTTAAGCCCTTGTTCCACTGCGCGGAGTTTTAAAATCCATTTCGCCTCGCATTTTCGTAAATCCTTGGTTCTGTCACCGCCTCTGGGTGAGTTGGCAACATGAGCCACTCCATGAAATCTGACCTTGGTGAGATCCCTCTCACCGTGTAGAGTATTGAAATGTACAGCCAGTGGGTAAGTGGTGTTAAGGTTTCTAATGGCTCTCACATGCTCCTGTATGCGTTCCTTGAGTGGGCGTATTGTGCTGCCTATGTAAATAAGACCACATACACAGACAACACAGTACACAGTGAATCTCGTATTGCAGTTGATGAAGTCATTGATGTGATAGGTAGTCCTTGTGTTGTAGGAAAAGGATGTGATCTTATTGAGAGCCAGAGGGCACGATATGCAGCACCCACATTTGTAGAAGGCCTTGGGCTTGTCTGGAATCCAGGTAGGGGGGAATGGTTGCGTGTGGGAGGCGAGGAAACTGGGACACAAAATATTCCTAAGTGTACGTCCTCTGCTATGTGTCATTGTGGGTGAACCGTTGATATAGTCCTTGAGACATGAGTCTAACATAAGTAGGTGCCAGTGTTTTTTGAGAATGCAATGTACCTTGTTGCTGGCAGGGCTGTACTGTGTGATGAAGGAGACAGGACGTTTGGTAGAGTCAGTTGTAGGAGACTTTCTGGCCCTTCTGATGAGTAGAGAGTGTTGGTCCTTAGTGGAAATGCGATTGCTGGCTGTCGAGATGAGTTTATTTGTGTAACCTCGTGCCCGAAATCGTTGTTTCAGGTTCTCTAGTTCTTGGTTAAAAATGTCAGTATTGGTACAGTTACGTCGAACCCTTACCATTTCACCATATGGTATTGCTCTGATTTGTGTAAAGGGATGAGCACTCGAGGTCCTGTGGCGGGGCCTCCTGTCCACTAGCGCCGGCAGAGGTGGAAGGCTGTTCCTCGGTTTGGCTAGTGTCAGGCGCCTGTTGTTGTGTCACTGCCTCCCTCATGTCTTGCCCATGTCAGCCAGCACCCCTGCAATGGTGACCAGGATGGTGTATATTTTTGTTAGGTCCTCCCTGATCCCCAGGTACTGTCCCTCCTGCAGCCGCTGGGTCTCCTGTAACTTGGCCAGTACCTGGCCTGTGGTCTCCTGGGAATGGTGGTACACTCCCATGATGTTTGAGAGTGCCTTGTGGAGGGTCGGTTCCCTGGGCCTGTCCTCCCCCTGTTGCACAGCAGTCCTCCCAGCTTCCCTGTTGTCCTATGCCTCTGTCCCCTGAACGTGTGCCCACTGCCACTGATCCCAGGTCCCTAATCGTCCTGTGTTTGTGGGGTTGCCTGGGAGCCTGTAGTGGTAGACACACTGATGATTGACGTGTCCTGGGGACGGTGGCATGGGTCGGCTGGGTGAGTGCTGTGGTGGGTGCTGTACTGGTGTTTCCTGAGGGGGGAGGCTCAGTGGTGGTTTGAGACTGTGCAGGGTAACCGACTGTCCAGAGATCCCTGATGGGCCAGGTTGGTCATCGTGATCCAGGCATGCAGAGCTGCTGTCATCACTGTGGGCCTCTTCTGGAGGGGGGGCTGGATGTGGCTGGCACCTCTTCTCCGGTGACGTTGGGTAGGGGCCTTGTTGGGAGGAAAATACATTGTCAATGTATCTGTGTGTGCCATCTTATACATGGCTGTGTCTCCCCCTATGAATGTGATTTTCCTGTCGGCTTGGCCTTGTGTGAGTGGTGATTTTGTGGGCTGGGTGAGTCTCTCTATTGGGCATGCTGGGTGATGGGTACCCATGCAGGTCTGTGATGGGTGTCCATGCATTGGGGGTGCATGCAGGGCTTGGTATTGGGATCGGTGGGTTGTGTTAGTGGGGTATATGTGAGTTAGTGGAGTGATGGGGTGGGGGTACAAGTTTGTGAAGGCATGCAGGTAGGGGGGGGATAGTAGTAAAGCTTTGACTTACCAGAGTCCAGTCTTCCTGCTACTCCTGCAAGGCCCTCAGGATGTATGATCGCCAAGACTTGCTCCTCCCATGTTGTTAGTTGTAGGGGAGGAGGTGGGGGTCCACCGTCAGTTCTCTGTACAGCAATCTGGTGTTTTGAAACACGGAACGCGCCTTCCCCCGTAGGTCGTTCCACCTCTTCCTGATGTCATCCTTTGTCCTTGGATGCTGTCCCACGGCATTGACCCTGCCTCGATTCTCTGCCATAGCTCCATCTTCCTTGCAATGGATGTCTGCTACACCTGTGATCTGAATAGCTGTGGCTCTACCCGGATGATTTCCTCCACCATGACCCTTAGTTCCTCCTCTGAAAACCTGGGGTGTTTTTGGGGCGCCATGGATGTGGTGTGAGTGATATGTTTGAAGATGTGAGGGGTGAGGTGTGGGGTGCTGTGTTGTGGTGTGTGCTGTGAGGGGTGTGGATGGTGTATGGGTGATGGTGTTCTGTAGCTCAGATTGAGTGGGTGCGTCTGGCTTGTGTTTCTCTCTGTTAGCAATCTTTTTTTCTCTTAAAGGGTTGTGGGTAATGTGGGTGTGGGTGTTTATATTGGATTGGGTGTGTGGGTGTGGTGTGTGTATGTGTGTCAGGTGTGTGTAGTTTGAATTGTCCAGTGTGGTGTAGTTTTGTAAGTGTGTGTGTATTTTGAGCGCTGCGGTGTGTACCGCCAATGGTTTACCGCGGTTGAAAGACCGCTGCGTTGATTCGTGGGTCATGATACTGTGGGCGGATTCCTGTTGGCGTAACGGTGTGGGTTTTGCTATCGCCAGTTTATCACTGACCTTTGGTCTGGTGGACTTGTGTGGGTGTATGTATAGTGGGGGATTTCTATGTGTGGGTAATAATACCTGTGGCGGATTACCACCGCGGTCACGGTATGTTGGCGGACGTCAGCACGGCGGTAAGTGGCATTTACCACCAGGGTTGTAATGAGGGCCTTAATCTTTTCCATTCTATGTGACTTATCCATCCCTCTTTTTCCCTTATTGTATCAGTGTGTGTCTTTAGGTTTGTGTATTTTACGTTGTTGACATTTTTTTGGTGTTTTTAGTGACTTTTATGAACTTTTTTGTTATTCCCTTTATTTCTATACTTCTATAGTTTTTCTTTTCTTCCTTCCTTTTCCTATTTCATCTCTTTTTTTTTTTTACCTCCCAGCACAATGGTGGAGTAGGGCGAGAGAGGGAGTGGCAGGACCAGTGCAGCTGCTAGCCACACACCTCACAGTCATCGGCACTTCCGAGGGGTGCAGCCCACATAATTTTTTCTGATGCAGAGGTGGTGCTTGCTTTTATGTGCAGTTCCGCCTCCCCTCCATGCTGGTAGCAGGCGGCAGGCCTGAGAGTGGCTAAGCCCTGCCAGAGCGTCAACTGCTGTGGGGGCAGGGTGTGCCGGTGAGTGTGTCAGCACTCTGAGGTTCAGCACACCCAACAGCAGTTAACGCATTGCTGAACGGACATACTGGACAGCTAGCAGGACCTGCTCGACCTGCTGAGCATCTAGATGTCGGGTCTCTGTGAGTAATTATTTATTTGATGTGTTCTATAATGCTAGTTTTATTAAATAACATGCTGCTCACACTCAGGGGTAAGTTAAGTTTACATTACAATGAATATTATGTGATCCAGTTTGAGCTAGCGAGGTGCTCTGAGCTACCTAATCGTACTCTTCAGCGCTCGCTTGGGCTGATTATTTAAGAAGCCATGCAGACTCTACTTTCCTGTCACTAAGATAGTGGTAGTAGTAGTAAGTAATATCAGTGAGCTAACATTCTCTGTGCCTTCCTTTATGTAGCTGATACAGTCCCAATCGCAATCTCCCGGTAATATGTAGTATGCATCTATGCATTGAATTGGAGACTGCCAGGGTGGTTGACCACGGAAGCACCGCCAACAGGCTGGCGGTGCTTCCCTGCCCATTCTGACCGCGGCGGTAAAGCCGCGGTCAGAAAAGGGGATCTGGTGGTTTCCCTCCGGATTTCCCCTGTCTGGGCTGAATCTCCATGGCGGAGCTGCAAGCAGCGCCGCCATGGAGATTTCGACCCCCTTCCCGCCACCCTGTTTCTGGCGTTTTTTACCGCCAGGAACAGGATGGCGGGAACGGGTGTCATGGGTCCCCTGGGGGCCCCAGCATGATTTTCACTGTCTGCATAGCAGACAGTGAAAATTGCGACGGGTGCAACTGCACCCGTCGCACCCCGCACCCCTGCAACACCGCCGGCTCCATTCGGAGCCGGCTTCTATGTTGCAGAAGCCATGCAGACTCTACTTTCCTGTCACTAAGATAGTGGTAGTAGTAGTAAGTTATATCAGTGAGCTAACATTCTCCGTGCCTTCCTTTATGTAGCTGATACAGTCCCAATCGCAATCTCCCGGTAGAAAGTAGTATGCATCTATGCATTGAAAAGGGAGATCATTGATTGCAATGTATTAGTAGTTTTAAATATAGGATAGGTTTTGGAAATTTAGGAATAGAGCTTAAGTTTTGGGAAGTATGTCACCTCTATACTAGTGTTAAACTCGATGTGATTTAGAAAAGTACAATGTTACTGCATATGATTTTGCCTGTCAAAAACTTTTTGGGTGATTAACTGTACCCCTAATCTATTTTTTTATCTTTGGAAATGGGTCAGGGAGATAGGCATGCCACCACCAGTGCCGCGGCTGTCAGATCTGCTTGCCCAAGTAAGTCCTCCTGTTATATTATTATTTTTCCCCAACATTACCTCTCCCCATTTAGAATATTTTTGCTTTTTTTTACGGTGCCTGTCTCCTTCTTTTTCTATTCCTCTTTGTTATATCTAAGGTTTGTTAATTCTTTTTATCCCTCCATTATCCTAGTTTTTTTCTATATTTCATGACATGTTTCTATAGCTGACTGCCCCGTCTGTACTAGTCTGTAGCTTTCTTCTGCTTTGTTAGTAAGCTTTCCTCTCCCCTGATATATCTTGTGGACTGGTACTGTAAGACTAAGAGAACTGATTTTAGGACAGGTATTCTACTCTAAAGATTGCATGCCCAAGCAAACCTTTCTACGTATGCTTGTTGAGAAGGCTTTATTTCTCTTGCTCATGCTCAAACAGTAAAATGAGAGAGTGACCATGGTCATGCTGGACCCCTCTCCATGTTGTGTTGTATGTTTTATCATTCATTTATACAGTACTATACCATACCAGCAGTCTTGATGACAGTGCAGCATGGGTGGAAAGTAGTATGAGGATGGTCCCACTGCATTTGCCAACCAAGATCTCACCATATGTCCTTCACTAACTAATTATCCCACCCCTCCTTCATTGCGCTTCAGTGACTTGCTCTGCCCTTCCATTACAAAACATTTGTGGTTGGCTTGATTTGACTACCTGGGCTTTGTAACATAGTTCACCAACAGAATTCCTGAAGTGAATGATAGAAGATTGAACTGAAGTGATCTATTGTGGTTGTATTTTGTTTAATTTGTTCTTAAAAAATAATATGGTGAGGCATATCTGACATCTAAAATGTGAAATGTTTTTCCAGCCACACTGAAAACCAGTGATGGGGCTAGCAGCACCACTAGTGCACCAAAAGCAGCGGAGGTTGGAGGGGGAGAACCAGCGGCAGCAGGGTCAGGCGTTGGTGAGTCACATTGCTTATTTATTGACAATTACAAGTACACTCACTGCAAGGATGTTGTGACCCCCTCACCGACACTTTAGCAACTACAGCAGGGGTTGAGCTCTGAATCACCTCTTCTATTTGCAACTCAACAGACAAAAGTTCATAATGAACACTATAAATGACGGTTTGATGGAAAGGGAAAAAGGATGGACAATTAAAAGCAAGGATGGGTTAAATGATATATAAGTTAAATGATCTGTGGGATGGGAAAATGATTCTCTGATGGGTGATAGGAAATGCATGGGTGGGTGAAAGGATGATGAAAGGGTATATGGGTGAAAGGACATCTTGGAGGGTGAAGGGTGGATGGGTAAAAGGATGCTCAGTGGGTTAAAGGATGGGTGGATGAGCAAGAATGAGTGTCTAAATGGATGAAAGGATGGGTAAAAGGATGGTTGAAAGGGTGGATAGGTGAAGGTGAATGGACGGATGGGTGACTATATGGATGGATAGATTGAAATGGTGAAAGACTGGATGAGAGAATGTAAACTTAAATGTGGGGTGTTTGCCTACTTCACTTGCTTTGCTTGGTTATCAACGCTTTAGTTGAAAGTTGGGGATATTTTAATTTTCTGTCTACTCCCTTAAATAATTGTATTTGTTAAGCAAGGCAGATATGTATCCTCCCCCCACCATCATTTATCGCCTCCATGCCCATGGCATTTAGTCACCCATGCGATGACCTAGCCACAGCATGGTTGAATTCTGCTGTAGAATAGTGTAGTCTTTGCAATGTGTGTATGCTTCATTTAATGCAGAATTTACAGTTTTCAACAAATGGCAAACCGAAAACAAGGTGTGTTTCACTTCCCTCGCAGTGCCTACTCAGTCGCCTCCTAGTACTTCAGTCATTTATTCTTTCCTAAGTTCTGTATCTGTCTACCAAAAACATTTAAAAATTAATTTTCATCATGTGCCACATTTTTCTGGACAAGTAATTCATATACTTCAGGGCTCCCATAACGGATTAATGCCTGTGCAAATTTTTCCCTTTTGATGTTTGTCAACTACAGTGAGGCATGTGTGGATAAAAAAATGTCCCTGTGACTCATTATTAGTCACTTCAAATTCCAATTGCCCTAGGGGACCAGCAATGTACTGGTACTGTGCCTCTATAATTTTAAAAATGTGTTTGCACAGAGCACTGTTTACAATTTGTCTTTTTAATTTGTTTTTCTTCCTTGATATAGCTGCTCCTTGTGGTCTACGTACTCACCTGGAGATAATAGCCTGGCAGTGCCGGGAGAAGTTGGAGGCAATCTGTTTGGATTACCAGCAGCTGGTGGCTATGCAGGAGGAAGAGGATAAGGCAGCTGCATTGACTGTGGGCCCCAGTTCTTCCAGCCATCTTTCAGTACCTCCAGCCTCCCAACATCACAGTGCCACCGCCATCTGGCGGCCTCTCTTCCATGTCAGACCACTGCTGCCCCCTCCTGCTCGGGCTGCATATTCCAGGACCATGTCCTGCAACATCTGGAACACCTGGACAGCAGGGTGGCACACATCGAGGAAAGTCTCAACAATATCCATACCCACCCTCTTTTAGCCCCTTTTTTCCATTTCTGTTTTGGTGGGAAGGACATTTGTTGTGGGCGGAGAGGGTGGGAAAGGTAGTTGGGACCGGGGTTTGGACTTTGGAAACTTAGGGTCTGATTTAGTTCTTGGCGCAGGGGGTTACTCTGTTACAAACATGATGGATATCCTGACTGCTGTATTATGTTCCCATTATATTCTATGGGTATCATAATATGGTGGACGGGATAGCTGTCACATTTGTGGTGGAGTATTCCGTCCCCGAGAACTAAATCAGGCCCCAAATTTTTCTTTGGACATTGGTTGGGGATTGGGTGATTTGTTTGGAGGAGAGGTGTAGGTCTGTTGAGGATGGAAAGCGTAGGTTTTTTAATTGTTAAAAAAATAAAAGGGGAATAATTTATTTTACTCCATTTATGCCTCAGATGTTTATTTTAGTGTTTTACTTTGCACTGCTGTCTTTTAGTGTAGCTTCTTTTTTAAAATCTGCTTAAAAGTGTATACTTGTTAGTTATACCCTTATCCTACTACACTCTGTAACTATATTAATCACAAGGGGTGGATTCCCATTGCCTATATTGCCTACAACAACCTTGATAAACACAAACAATATCTTCAGTAGAAGTTTGTTACTAACTAAACTAGTTCGCTTCTCTCCATTGTTCTCTTGCCTGAATAAATGAAGAGAGGGCTGCTACCTCTCAGTCTTCTTACTGTGGGGTTTCTTAAGGTGCCATCTTATAGTGGTGGTAGGATTAGCAGGCTAACATGCTATCAGGGAAGGAAAGGAATCACAAGTGAGATTGCACTCCCCTAAGGTGTACTCCATCGGCAGGATTAATCAAAGGATTATCTATCACAGACAACTAGATTGAATGAAAACACAGAGTTAGAGGGTCATTCTGACCCTGGCGGCCGGTGGCCGCCAGGGCCACCGACCACGGGAGCACCGCCAACAGGCTGGCGGTGCTCCAACGAGCATTCTGACCGCGGCGGTTCAGCCGCGGTCAGAAGCGGAAAGTCAGCGGTCTCCCGCCGACTTTCCGCTGCTCGTGTGAATCCTCCATGGCTGCGGAGCACGCTCCGCAGCCATGAGGATTCCGACCCCCCCTACCGCCATCCTGTTCATGGCGGGAAAGCCGCCATGAACAGGATGGTGGTAGGGGGGGTCGCGGGGCCCCCGTAAGAGGGCCCCGCAAAGTATTTCAGTGTCTGCCTTGCAGACACTGAAATACGCGACGGGTGCCACTGCACCCGTCGCACCTTCCCACTCCGCCGGCTCGATTACGAGCCGGCATCCTCGTGGGAAGGTCGTTTTCCCCTGGGCTGGCGGGCGGTTTTTCAGCAACCGCCCGCCAGCCCAGGGGAAAAATTGTAATACCCGCCACGGTCTTTTGACCGCGGCGCGGTATTTCGGAGGGGGGAATTCTGGCGGGCGGCCTCCGCCGCCCGCCAACATTGGAATGACCCCCTTAGTGTGTTATATTATTTATATCATAACTTTAGAAAGACTGAGACCAGACTAACAACATGACACAACAAAGAAGACCTGATATGATAACAAAAACTAGCAAGAGTTACTTCCTCTGAGAAATGAGGAGCTAGTATTTAATTAAAACTAAAGTTTTAAAATCCTTGAGTCGGGACATGTGAACTTAGTCAGGAGTGAACAAGGTAAAGTGTTTATGCAACACAACACAAGGCCTGAATGATGATGTTGACAAATGATGCGTGAGTGGTTTAATGGGGCCGGTGCAGCTATTGCTCAGATGATAAAAGATCCTGCAGTGAGTGGATGTTGCTTTCACCACATCTGCCCTACTAAGTGTGTGATCCATTTATGTGTACAATAAAGTCACACTTCAATAAATATCATAGCCCAGGAGAAGAGGGTTAGGGGTTTGATAAATGAATGGGAAAGGGTATTTGGGAAGGGGAGTGACAAAGACAAACACTGCACAATGACAATTTTCATTAGGCAATGAGCAACACACAACCATTAATGTGTTGTGGAAAGAAATGTAGAGATGAGTATGACACAGTTCAATTAAGTGCATTGCAAACAGTCCTTCAGCACTAGCGACCCAAGTTATTATATACCTAAATGTTCTGTCATTTAGGTTTGAAAAATACAAATTATGGAAGAACAAAGTGAACCCATCCAGTTCTAAAAATAGGATTGTTAAAAGAAAAATGAGAATGTATTGCCAAATTGGGTGGTGCCTCTGCATTGTTGTCGGAATGTCGGTCACTCTTGGGTGCTTGGCTGAACTGGTCCAGTAGGTAAGCAGGAGTGCTGAGCTTTCGTCTTTCATTCATGCAGGGGAGAAGAAGGTCTGTGCATTGTAAAACAGAAACAGTATTGTAGAGTCAAGGAGAAGGACAGAAGGACTGTAAGCTTCATGAGGAGTGTACCAAGAAGACTCAGAGGCAGAGCAAGAACATGGGAGGAGTTTCACATTTGAGCCAGCAATACAGGACACACACTCAGCAGCATTTCCCAAATCAAAGCACTTCTCTCCAGTCCACAGAGTTGAGTACTATGCCTAGGGTCATCATCATCATAGTTTCTCTTTGAAGTTGGTAACTGCTTTCTGATGGATGTTGAGACAGTCCCGCCCTGAGTCCTTACAATCTTCTCCTGACTCTGAGAAACTCTATCCCAGCCCTGACCCATGTGAGAATGACCTGTAGTGTACTGCTGTTGAAGAACAAGTAGAGAAACCAAATTGGAAAATTTTGTTGTGTAGATTTGTGATTGTTAACTAAAGTGACTTGTCTGTTATCTGAAGAATCAGAAAAAAGAAGTGGACCCTGCAGGTATATTTCACTATGTTTGAAAGTGGCCAATCACCTTAATAAAAAATGATCACCCATCAGGCCCCTAAACATTGCACAACACCAAAATCATGTTTCCTAATTAGTTGGACACCCCGTCAATGTCAGCCACCACATAAATCATAAATCATCATTCATAATCACTCAATAATATATCATCACTCCTTGGTGCAATAGTTACCTCTTTCAATCCAAGCAAGGTGGTAGGTACACAATTGTATCTCCTCTTTGATTGAAGCAACACAATGGAGTATTCTAGTCTTGAATATTGATGATCTTCTGGGGCAGCCCTGCTAGGTGATGCAAAAAAGGATGGGGAGAGAGGCAGGCATTGTCTCTAATGTCCTCAAGGCAATGAGAGGCTTCTTGAATGCACACTGGTACAAATCCAATCCGGCTATACATGTGACTAAAATGGTGGGGCAGCATAAAGCATAATGTTCCACTAGCCATATCTTTTTTGGCAAAAAAGAAAATTGACAATAAATATTTTAAACGTCATATGGTGGCATACTTAGTCAGGGAAGTAGAGTTTTCCTCAAACTCAGGTGTTTCTCCAAGAAGATGGTCAGCTCACACACTTGATTCTGACCAATCATCCTCTCCCTCTGCTGTTTCAGGGGCAGTGTAATTGTGTGGTATAAAATGTTGGTTCGTTTTGATCATGGTCAATCTCTCCATGTTTTGAGGTGAGAAATTGGTCCTTCTCACTGTGTCACCCGTGCCAGCTGCATTGAACACACACTAAGCAAACATACTGGCTACTGGACAGGTCAGATACTTTATTGCCAGCCTGCTCAACACTGGCCATTGTCACATCTTCGCATACAAATTCACCAATGGGTTTTGATCCACATAGACCTCTTTTGGTCCATCCAGATACTCCTAAGAACATCCTCAGAATGGTCATTGGTGCTACCACTTGCTTGACCTCTTTGTCGCTGCACTAGACATAAGACCTGTTACATGAAACCAAGCCAATGGAGAGGTAGAGGAAAATTATTCTGTTCCTGTAATTGTGGATGTTGCTGGTGTTGACTGCTGTGAGACAGGTCTGCCCTCTCTGGAAGTTGAAGCCAGCACCCCAAAACTTCTCCCCATGAGTGTGACTCAAGTACTTTTAAACCGTTCTTCTTCCAGGCCTCCGGCTTGCTCAACAATCCACCTCTTATATTTTGAAACATCCCCTTCAGAAAAAGTAATGAAAGTGACCAGAATTTTTGTTGTACTGTGGCTCAAGTAGTGTGGTATAGATGTACTCTTTAGACAACATGATGTAATTTTGCAGCCTTGTATTGTCAGCCAAGCCAAGGATTAAGCTCTCAACCAAGGCATGCACTTTTGCATTTTCGCTCACACCTGCGGAACCTTTCAGACACCTTTTTTAACTGGTCCTCTAGCAGATGCAACAACGGGATAGCTTAGCCCATCGTACTGTCCTCCTTGTTAACTCACTGCGTGAAAACTTCAAAAGAGAGTAGCATCTGTGTCAGGCATTTGACTATGTCCCACTTGTCCACATCCATGGTCATACTTTTCCCAATTGCATCCCTTCCTCTTTGAATGACATAGTCATTGATCGGTCTGTACTGCTTAAACAGATATTGCAACATGTAATAGATCGAGTTACAAAGTGTTGGCACCTCTTGTATGAGGGATTTAACTAGTACACTATTAGCACACTGAATAATCCTCAATTGCTTCCGGGCCTTTAAAATAATGGCTGAAATAATGCAGATTCTTCTGTAGGTGGTCAGTATGTGGCTGACTATGTCTTCTTTTTTAAGAAAGTCCTGCACAACCAGGTTGACGCAACATGCCAATCAGAGGGCCCTGAAATAGCCAACATCTGACATGGCCTTGACTATACTTTTACCATTGTCCTTGGCAACAAATCCAATTCTGAGACTTCTGGGTCGCAGCCATTCAAACACTTTGCTGTTACAGTTTTCCAAGATGTTTGCAGCTGTATGGTATTTCTTCCTGGTGAACATGGCTACTGTTGCATGCTGCTGAACACCCTTAAAAGTATTGTTGCATAGGCTCTCATTATTCTAATGAGACTACTGGATTTTGAGCGGCAGAATCATTCAGGGCGTGGGAGACTAAGTCTGACCCACTGCGGGTGACACCTGTCATTCCAAACAGGGTTTTGCTCCGGCTAACTAGCAGTGCCTCATCTCTACCCGAGGGCAGGCATGACTGGGCAGCAGAGCGCATGAGATAATTGGTTTCTCAGGGAAGCCTTGGTCACTCAGGTCTCATCCGTTTCTCTCAGTTACCTTAGTCTCATATATAAATGACAACAGAGGCAGTATATGTTTCAATAATGATTTTAATAAAATTACTGCATCTTAGATAGCATAGCGTGAGCTGCAATAACCAGGATGACACAGCATGACAGTATTAAAATTGTGACAAGAAGAGTGAAGAATAGAAATAACACTATCATATCGTCACAATGGTCAATAGACAAATTCCTACCTAGGCTATAATTGCGCACAGCATGTTAAGCTCTAATTCTGCCTTTCAGGTTCCCCTGGGAAGATATCATCCCCCATACCTAAGCAAAGGCCTGCAGTCTGCATTAGCATCTGTAGCGAAGCATTCAGCAATCAGCATACAGTAGTGGTTCTCTGGCTGGAATCTCCCTCTACCGTGTAAGGGACAAGGAAGTGTTTTTATAACAACACAGCTGATGTTCTGAGAAAAGGTGCCTACGTATGTGAGTTTTTCTACGAATGTTGGAGACAAAAACGTCGACCACGTTCACCAGCAATGTACCGAGCTGTAGCCTTGGAAGAAGCACAGAGTGAGCAAGAATGTCTTGTTTAAGAACAGGGTGCTGGCCTAGGAAAAAATAGTTAGATAAACAGAAAATAAAACAAGACCGTAAAAGTGGCTATTGTGACAATAATAAAATAAAGCTGAATAAAATATATCTAGGTGAGAGTGCACAGCGGCTTGGCCTTGTGTGTTAAAATAACGTGCGTGGAGCTACAGCTAAAACAGCTACACAACAGTATCTTCAGCACTAAGATCTTTAGATAGCCATTGCCTAACCCCTAAAAAGAGGTCCAGTGTGCAGTGATATACATGTAATCACTTGCTTGACAACTGGTCCACATATCTGCCATCAGGAGGATAGTGTGAGCAGCACTTTGCTGCAAAGCTTTTCCAACCAATTACAGCACATCATGATGGAGTGCTGGAACAGCAACTCTGGCAAAATAAGTCAGACTTGTGACCTTTAATTTTAAGCAGATGGCTGCCGCAAATTCTAAATATCCCACAGCTTCCACAAAATAAAACTGGAGGGGGGTCAGGGCTAACATTTTAGCCAGCTTGCCATTGTACAAATATGCCATTTTGTGGTTGCGGTCATAGGGCCCCCTCCTGCCTAAACAGTCCTGTAATAGCAGCCTGGATTTTCTTCTTTTCTGGGGCCACTGATGCTGGTGACTTTTGAGAAGTAGGAAGTGGTAGACTCATTGTGCGTCTTGAGGCAGTCACTGTATGTTGTGGTGTCTCCATCTGACTCTTGTGCCATTTTGAGGTCGCAGAAGCAGGTAATGCTGTAGACGTTCTGGCATTAGGGCTGCAAGGCATAAAGATGTCACCCTCTTCTTCCTCTTGTCCTCCCGCTGTGATTGAAGCTGATGATTCCCTGCTCTCCTCACCTTCACCAACATCACGTTCAGCAATTTTTTAAAGGTTCTTCTCCCACTTTGTTGCATGTTTGTTCTTTCATATGGGTCGTGCCTCCAGTACCATAGTGTGAACTAGGCTTACCTTGACAAAAAATTGTTTGGTAAATGGAGCATATTGCAATGTTACCCTCCTACTTGCTAATTGGAAAACAGTCCCAAACTAGGGATGAGAGCTTGTTTAGTTTGCAGTGCCAATGCCTGAAGAAGAAGAAGTGGAGGTAAGTGAGCATGTCATTGGTTGCCTCTCTGCACTACATACTTGTACTGAGGTAGAGGTTGATGCAGGTCTCAGCAGGTATCTTACAAATATGGGAGCTGCCGCTGGTGGTGGTACTTACGCCACATCCCTCAGAGCAGGGTAAATAGGAGGGGTAAAGTGGGTCTCCTCTGTGCCAGCTTCACTAACAATGACTGGCTCGTCATCATGCTCCTCATTGCCTTCCATAATTCTAAGGCTTTCATGAGCTTTTCTTGTCCCTTGCCTCACCCAGCACTTCTCAGACTTTGCTGGGCTCCAATCCATGTCCAGATCATCATCAAAAAGGGTGCTTGGAGGAGATGGTAGAGTACCCTTCCTTTTGCTTGCTGGTGATCTGGGAGCCAATAATTCTAAAAAAGGAGGTTGTTGCTCAGCGAGCATCTCAACCTCCTGTTCTACTCCAGCTTCAGGAACATCTACTATTGCTGGCTGTGGCTGCTGTCTACTTTGCTTTGTTTCCTGAAATGATTGGATACTACTTTGCAAACTGAACAAATCCAATTCAACATCAGTGGTCAGTGGGATCCCCATGATAGCAGTGTCTGCCTTGCTGACAGACATGGGCTTAGGTTGGGATGGTGGCGTTGATACAGAGTGCTGTTCCCAGCTTACTCCCCGGAGGCTGATATGGCACACACATGTTTCCCAAAAAAGGTTTCAGTCGGTACGCCAGTGGTGGAAAGCTGCTTCTTTTCACTGGCCACTTTCTTGGCAGCATCTTTCTTTGGGGCCATCTTAAAGCTGTCATTTGGAAGTGGTATGAGCTGCACAAGCGGAAGTGATTGGAGGACTGAAGTCACATATTTTTGTACAGGTCTTCTGTCTGGCAGTACTGTAGGTGATGTCTCTTCTCTTGTGCACCTAAAAGCAAAAAATCAAAGAAGCATTTAATGAAACGTGTCATTGTTGCAGTTTCGAATTAGTACAAAGACAATATAATTTTGTGTGGTTGGCACAACAAAATATCCAACCATGTTAAAGTCAAACCACACCACCCTGACATAAATTTTAATTTCAAATCAGGATAACAACATACAGCTGTAACTAGTCTTTGCTTTATGTGTGTCTATTCCAAGACAGCCTCTTGTGGAAGACAATGAGGTGCATGGGATAATGGAATAATCCTTAAAAAATGAAGACTGGTGTACACCTATGGCAGGCAAGGGGTCCCAGTGGAAATTGAATAATCCTCAAAAAATAAATGATGCAGGTGTACGGGCAGTGCACCTGCTATGACAGGCAGGAGGTTCAGGGGAAATGGAATAATAACTAAAAAATGGATGCTGTTGTGCAGCTGGTGTACGCCTCTGACAGTCAGAGAGTGGATGGATCATGGATGGAGGCAAAATGCAAAAACGAAATAAAAAAGTTATGAAACAAATTACAAAAAATAAAATAAAAAATAAAATAAAAATACGATAGCCATCAAAATTAAAAAGAAAATAAAAATGTAAAGAAAAAAATGAAAATAAGTTGCTGAAGTTTGTAATACGAGGCGAGAAGAAACCTATTGGGTCAAGGCATGGAGAAAAGGTACTGAACTGGCAACATTTTGCCTTTACAAAAGGTGAAAAGGGAATGAAAAAAAATAGCTAGGCTTCTAGTGAAACTCCAGCCACCTACCACAATGAAATTTAAAAATCAAAAGTACAAAGAAATAAGGGTATATGTCCTATTAAACAAACAACATCTTTATACAATAGTATTTGAACTTACATGTATGATATCACAAAAACAAAGAGTCTGATTTAGAGTATGGCTGTGGGGTTACTCTGCCACAACCGTGATGGATATCCCGTCCACTGAAATATAAATACCATTATATCCTAAGGGATTTATATTTCAGCGGACAGGATATCTGTCACAGTTGTGGCAAAGTAACCCCTCTGCCACTCTCTAAATCGAGCTCAAAGCAAAGGTATCTATTCAGCAGACAAAGAAAGTGATCTCTCCACCTCAAAATCCAAGTGAAAATTGACCAGGAGAAAGCACTGGGAGGAGCCTGCTTGACAGGAACAGGAAGTTGGAGTTTCTGGGGCACTACCTTCCTGTTGGGAAAAAAAAGTTTAAAAAAAATCTTCTTGCACTAGAATACAACTTGAACTATCCGTTGGAGTTTAAAATCCACTTGAAAACGTATTTTTGAGAAGATT
Organism: Pleurodeles waltl; assembly: GCF_031143425.1. Taxonomy (NCBI): domain Eukaryota; kingdom Metazoa; phylum Chordata; class Amphibia; order Caudata; family Salamandridae; genus Pleurodeles; species Pleurodeles waltl. Next base: position 222,716,744 of record NC_090450.1, on the reverse strand, counting down.
TCACTGCTTCTCGAGTAGAGAATCTGCTCAAGGTGCACCTGTGGTTGCTCGCACTTGCGAGCAGCACTATAATGGTTCTGTCATGGCTGAAAGCCAAGCTAGTGGGTACAAACTTTTGTATGCATTCATAAGCAGCCTGAGAGCATTGTGGGACTCGTGAGCATCACCACAAACAATTCTGAGGCACACCATTTGAAAAAATGTACGCCACATGCCTGAAGGCATAATTATTGGAACTCTGTGTAGGGCAGAGTGCCCAAAATTCCGCAAACTCCTCAGGTAGATAAATCTTTCCACCCGAGCCCAGTTCAATGTCAATGGTGCCTAGCTGTAGAGGATACAATGTACATATCATTTTAACATTCAGAAACTCTCTGATTCAGATACTGGGACTGCAAAAATATTTTTATAGTGCATATCCTCTTTCAGGAGTCAGTAGCCCTTTATAGACTCTTGAAATGGGATTGCATCCCTATACTGATTCAGAATTTGGAAGAGTTGTAGGCGTCCTTGTCCAATTAACAAATCAGTATGATAATGTCAATCCAGTCTCAACCCTTTGAAAGCCGAGGAGGCTCCTGTCAGGGCACAGCGACCGGGCAAGGGTCACAAAATAAAGACAACAAAATTAGAAATGCAAAAAAGAAAACCCTTCCTCACCTGCCGCATCATTGCTGCTGCGCCGCTCTTCTGGCTCCACTCATTGCACGCACAGGCTCGCAGCCTGCCCTGCGGCCAATCTTAACACTGCTCTCATGCTGCTGGCAGCATGAGAGCAGCATTAGGATTGGCCTGAGCACCCTGGCTTGTTCTTCCAGGCAGACTGGGAGTCTGTGCTTGCTTCCTCCAACCCAGCAACACAGCTAGAGTTAGAGAGAGCTCAGCATGCATGTGAGTTTGCCCACCCTGAGACAGCTGTCCAAACACCTCTCCATCTCCCTTCCTGTCATCCCCCATGGCCCGCACCTTGAAAAATCACACTACAATAAACATTGTTTATTATTGTTGTTTTTTTCAAATTGCAGCTGCTTCTGCTGACAGGGGAAAACTTGAAGGGCTGAGAAGCTGCCACTGTTTGAAAGATTTCTGACCCCCAGTTAGTGGTAAGCCATTGGTGAAAAGGAAGGATTCCCCTTGGGATCACTTCCCCAATGAGAATGTTATAAAAAACAAGATGTTTGTTCGGGAGTAGACAGGGCTACAGGAAACTACTCTCAAACTTAAAAAAAAAAAAAAAAAGAGAACATGAACTGCATTGAAAAACAAAGTTTATTTTTGAAAAAGCAGTCACAGACATGGTGGTCTTCTAAACATAGCAGACCTCCATCCCTGCGATGGCCGCTAATCAAAGTGAGTCACAATTTGCAATTAACCTATTAACATTTATGAGTTAGGGCACATTAGGACCTACTCTGAAATGGAACTTCAGGAACTGGATGGCGGGAGGGGGAGTCGGAATCCCCAAGCCGGCGCGGAGGATTCCTTGGGGGCAGCGGGAAACCGGCGGGAGACCGCCGGTTTCCCTTCTCTGACCGCGGCTAAGCCGCCGCGGTCAGAATGCCCCGCGGGGCACCGCCGGCCTGTCGGCGGTGCCTCCGCGTCCAGGCGGCCCTGGCGGTTACAAACCGCCAGGGTCGTAATGAGGGCCTTAGTGTAGGGGTGTGAACTGGCATTGATCTTGCACCCAGGTATTCAAGGCATCTGCACAATTTTCATTTGAGACACTGCTGGTCTACTCACTGGCAACACGGAACAAAATACCTTGTTCATGTGAACAAACAGTAAGTAAGCTTATTAGCAGGTTGACGTTTTTGATGACCTAGCCCCTCATTACGACTCCGGCGGGCGGCGGAGGCCGCCCGCAAAATTCCGCCCTCCGTAATACCGCTCCGCGGTCAGAAGACCGCGGAGGGTATTATGAGTTTTTCCCTGGGCTGGCGGGCGGTCTCCAAAAGACCGCCCGCCAGCCCAGGGAAAAACTCCCTTCCCACGAGGATGCCGGCTCGTAATAGAGCCGGCGGAGTGGGAAGGTGCGACGGGTGCTGTTGCACCCGTCGCGTATTTCACTGTCTGCAAGGCAGACAGTGAAATACATTTTGGGGCCCTCTTACGGGGGCCCCGCGACTCCCCCTCCCGCCATCCGGTTCCCGGCGGGAGAACCGCCAGGAACTGGATGGCGGGAGGGGGAGTCGGAATCCCCAAGCCGGCGCAGCAAGCTGCGCCGGCTTGGAGGATTCCTTGGGGGCAGCGGGAAACCGGCGGGAGACCGCCGGTTTCCCTTCTCTGACCGCGGCTAAGCCGCCGCGGTCAGAATGCCCCGCGGGGCACCGCCGGCCTGTCGGCGGTGCCTCCGCGTCCAGCGGCCCTGGCGGTTACAAACCGCCAGGGTCGTAATGAGGGCCCTACTGTCTTATCATAACAATGTAATAGTTTGGTAGGTCTTAACGTATAGGTGGCACCGTCTGTGGAAGAGAATATTGTTAGGGAACATGCTAGATCAGTTTTTTGCTCATTAGAACACTATAATCAGTGCTGATTCAGTCTGCTATCTCTGTGTCAGTTTTTCTCGTCTAGAGCCAAGAATGAAAGACAAAACAGTGACCTTTGATGTAAGCAAGAGAGAGAGAGATACAAATCTGGTGCCTGAATCTCAAAATGTGAAGCCAGCTAACCTGAATTCAATAGGTCCTCCCTGCTTATCCCTGTGTGATCCTAGACAAAGCTTTTATTATCACATAGGAAAGCACTTTTGAATACTTAAGTTCAGGATGTGCTCTGTACAAGCACTTCTTAAGTTTGATTTAATAGAATATAATGTTACTCCATAGATAATAAGAATCTTGGCCATGTTTTAGGTTTACAAAGCTAATGATTTGCCTGTTAGTTAACTAATGCCATTGCCATGGGGGTGGGAGGGAGGCATGAAAGTTTCTAAAAACTATCACTTCTAATAAATGTCTGTATGTACAATTATATAATCTGATGTACTAAGGTAAAACATTGTTCAGATGTTAAAGAAGTACACTTTTTCGGATTTTGAAGAGCTTACATCATATTTTTACAGTATGTTTATTGCACGATATACATGCCAAATGTTTTCATGGCTCAGCTTGTGCACGGACTCTTACAGCCAAGTCAGACCAATGGCTTGGCACGCCCTATTAATTTGTGTGTGCACCCTCCTCTATTTGTGACTTGGGCTAAGTGTATGGGGCCGTCAGTCACTTGATAAAATGATTTGTAAAAGTTAAAGACTTGAAATATGGAACCCTGCCCACATGCACAATTTGACATCTCTACCTTCAAGGCTTCTTGTAGCAGAAATGAAGAAGAATATGTGCAAAGAAAATACATTTAAAATAAGGGACCTCAGAGGAGGGACTCCAGGGTGTTGAGTTGTACTTGACCACAGTCATGAGTTCCCACGGAGAACTACCAGACCCAGGTGGGGATGGGCAGAGAGGTAGTTTCAGCAGGGTGTTTGTGGTGTGAGCCCCCTCAAATGCATTTTTGTTTCATTGATTGAGTCTGGAGGCCGTGCCTCAGGTCTGCTAGGTCTGTGTTGGATTTTCTCGTCATTCTCATTTCAGTAAGAAGTGTTAATATCTTCTTTTTTGGATCAGGATCTTAAATATATGTAGTGACTGGTTTATGAAAAAAGTAGTAAATCTACACCATAGAAGTACTTGAATTGATAAAAATGTACTACTATTTGCAATTCACAATTTTGGAAAGCTGTGGCAGTCTCAAATTTCCTGGCATACTACTAGCAAACATCCTAAAAGTGATGGTGTGAATGCATGTAATGCTTGCAAATAGTTTAACCAGTAGCTTTTGCTTAGGATTGCATTCCAGCCCATGGCTTTTCACCCACTGTGCCACTCTAGACAAAGGTCCACATAACGCAATGGAGGGCCCCGTGGAGAGATGGATGCTGTCCAGTCTCTCCACAGGAAGCTTCAGGCCAGAAGGAGATGGCCTGGGACAGGATAGGCTGGGGGGGGGAGGAAGGGGAGGGAGTTAGGGGATATTTTTAAGGATGGGGCTAGAGTGGGAATCGGCCTCCTCCGCAGCTTGTCGTGCTGCAGTAAGGTTGGCCTCCCACCCACCCTACAGGATGACAGGAGGGGGTAAGTATTGAGTGATAGGGAGGAACGGGGTGACGAAGGTTGGTGGGGTGTACTGTTTGTATGCCAGTGGTAGGGCAGCTTGCTACTGCGGGCAATAGATGGGGAGTGTGGAGGGTCAGATGCAGGCCTGGCCATCCTTCCAACGGGGAAAAAGAAGCAGGTGAAGGATGACAGAGTGGGGGATGCCTGTTTCAGGCAAGTTCCAGTTATGTTATTGTTATGCTATGAAGAAAGCATGTCCTAAGAAATGGCCTTTTACGCTATTGGGACGGGTGTTGAGTGTTTATGTCCCGAATCAGTACTGACCCTGTTCCTTATGGAAACAGTCCATACCAAACATTGGTCATCTCATCCCTCCACCATGCATTCCACTGCTTTTTAGTTGAAAATGTTGAGATTCAAACCCCCAACGAATCTCACTGAGTAAGCTACACCCTAACCCTTCATCCCTGAGATCCCCTGTGTGTGTGCAGGGTAAGTGTTGCTCCAGTGTGAGTTTACTGTGCGATGTGTGTCAGTGTGAATCTCAGTACAGGTGTGTGAGTGCCCGCGTGAGTGCTTGTTGTGCAGTGTGCTTGCCTGAGTTCAGGGTGAGTGGTGTCCTGTTATCAGTGCAAATAGAGTGGTTTGTTTGTTTGAGTGCAGTGTGAGAAGAGTGCCCGTGTCAGGGCAGGGTGAAATGTGTGCCAGTCCTGGGTTACATATGTACCTGTGTCAGTTAAGGGTGAGGTTTGTGTAGGGTTGTAGGTGTGCTCGGGTGAGTGCACTGGGTAACAATAGGGCCCGTAGCCCCTGCGGTGTGGAGGGCCCCCCAGCTAAAGAAACGGTAGCATCACAGTGCCCTGGTCTGACAGCCCTGGCCTGGGATCTCCTGCCTGTGTGGGGAGGGGAGCCTCTCCGTGTACTTTGCAAGCGCCCCCTCAACTTTTGTTACGTCACTGGGTGAGTGGAGGATGAGTGGTGTGACTGAACAATAAGTGGTGTGTCTGCCTGGGTATAAGGTGAGCAGTGTGCTCGTTTGAGTGCTAACTTTGGTAGCGCGTCAGAACCTTGATAAGTAAACTTACAAAGAGACACTCCTAGGCCGATGAACCTTTTGACCATGTTCGGAGACTTCCCAGTACGAGGTATCGTTCTGGCATCACAAATCAATATCTCAATAAACCAGTCAATCTCTTGGTAACTAATCAACAAGATAATCAATACCATTTAATAGGAATCAATAATGAATTCACCATGACCTTTCGGCCAATGAATAACCACAGAAATCTAGTTAAGTGTTGGGATATTTATTCCCTATTGATTACAATCTAATAGTCATTTCCGTTAATCTCATTAGCAATCAATCTCATTAGTAACTCTTCAGATACATAATTTGAACACAGTTAATCAACGCATAGAGAATAGTCATTAAGCATTAACACATCATTAATAAGGACAGCTAAGCAAAGTCTCAGAGTACAATATTCAACAAAACAAGAACTCAGCCATTTGTCTATTTGCGTCAGATTTTAGTGAGCACCTTAACTAACCTCAAATTAGCATCAGCATATTGGGCTTCATGCAAAACAATTTAGCAAACACAAATTTGGAAAACATCTAACTATGGCCTCTATCAAAAGAGCAGTTGGTACCTAGAAAGAAAAGGCAAACAGACAATTAAAATTTTCATCAGATAGTTACCCCTCCAAATGAATCAGCAAACAGCGTCAGTCTTCGTCCTCAGGACATCAGTCGATCCATCATCAGCAAGGATAGGACAAGGCAAAGTCTCATTATGGCATATCTAAAGAATAAGGCTTTTCCCTCATATGGAGTCGAAGCAAGAATCAGTAAGGACTTAGATAGAGGATGGTTTAAAGTATCAGAAAGAATAACAGCAAAGTCTCAAAAGAACAACGGCAAAGTATAGCTTCAAATGGAATGTCCGGTAATGGCTAATAATGGCTGATTTGTCCTCGAGTCATGCGGTTATATAAAAACTGTTGAACTAGCCCTTAACTCCCCATTGGATAATATTTGGTGCATCATTATCTCTGTCCAATAATTCTTCACACACCTCACTAGAATTTTCCACAGAACACAGTTCTCATGCTGTTGATTGGCCCATAATATTAACATCTTCATCGGGTGGAATGTCAGGTAAGAAAAGTTACACTTTACGCTCCAGTCAGTAGTCCCATTGTTTTCTCCTATTCCAGACAGCCTTGTACCTGTTACGAATTACAATGTTGCATTCATCAAGAATGTCTCCTTGAGCAAGTTGGGTCTCATGAGAAAGAATTTACTACGGCTACACACACATCTCTACATTTTGGAAAAGTACAGCTTTGTGTCCTTCAAGAAGACAGCACAATATATGTTAAGAAAAACACAGTTTATTATGAGACCAGGCAGCTAGGCCCGAGACCCTCGCTAACTAAGGCCTAGTAATTTAGTTAAGAAAACCCAAGTACATAGCTCCAATTATGATACGCTAATATAAATTCAAACATTAGTACATAATTAGTACATCATTAATAAGTTTCATTAGTCTTCGTATACATTGGTGGCCACTCCCTGTGGGCACATTTTAAACATGTATATTAATTTTCTACGTTAACGCATTCTCTATGCAGCTTCATTACACAATATATTGCAAGACTTTCATGTTAATATTAATTTTAAAAGACACACTCCAACAATCCCTCCTCTGATGACTCTTGTCATCACACAAACCTTCCTCCTCGTATTTTACATTCTAAAATTCCTTCATTTCAATTTCTTCCCTGAACCTTTCCCCCTGTGATTTTGCCCTGAATAATTTTTCCCTTTGTTTTTCTTCCCTCCTCTTATTATGTTTCGCCATTTTCAATTTTATTATTTTACTTAATTTACATGCCACCCATAATCAAAATAAGCAAGATATAACAATCAATATTCCCTGTATTATTTTTGACAATATCCCATGCCAAATATTACTAAACCAATTTCCCACTGAAGCAAATCCTTTCCCAACCTTTTCCCAAACACCTGATTCTTTCAGTTCCTTCAAATCTGTGCTATCCTTAGTTAAGTTAGTAAGCATACTCCTAATCTCATTACTATTATCTGGTATGTAAGCACAGCAGTGACGCTCATTAAGCATCTTACAAACTCCGTAATGTTTCGCTAAAAGAATGTCTAAAGCAAGCCTGTTTTGAAGAGTCATAGCCCTCTCCGCAGCAAGTTCAGTATCCATCAGGAGTATAGCCCCTGTAAAATTTGTCAACATGTTATCCACAATAGTAGACAACTTTCAAATCTTTATGGAGTTTAAGAAAACTCCCACTGAAGGAATTATTGCCCCAAATATGTCTCCTACTACACCAGCAGCATTCTCTCTCCTTTGTCTAGTACGATGTAATTCAGACAATTTAAAAAACTTTTTCAAATCGTCAAGTTGATATATCTTTGGGAAAACTATCCCCAAATAGCATGTCCCATACCATCCCCTTGGAAGACGGTAATAAGCATTAAGTCCACATATATAGTAGATCCCAGGGATCACTGGATCCTGTTAATTTAACATGAACGTTCACTTACTCTGAAACAAAAACACATGCTTACATTCACTCATTCCCACAAACACATTGTCATAATATGATTTCGGCCTAGATATGCAAAGCTTCCCTATGTGTAGTGCATCTAAAGCTAACTTCCCCTGTTCCCTAATAGCACTATAACTCTCACTATTAGCAAAAGCACGCTGCTGCAATCCTTTCTCCAATTTACCCTTCAATGCCCTTCTTCTGTCTTCCGTGTGGTCTAAAAAGCTTTTCTCTACAGGTGTAAGCAAGCATGTCAAATTATTGCGGTGTGCATAAAATGTACTACTTGTTAATGTCGCCTCAAAGAACCCCTTTACTAATTTTATACTATAGTACTTAGCTACACTACTCAAATCTTCTATGATAGGCACATAAGAAAACACAAGGTCATGGTTCGAATAAAAATATTGAATCTCTTCCTGGTTATAGAATCTTGTTAGTAACAGACTACAGCTTATCCCATATTTTAAAGTTAGACTATGATAGGTCTTGTACCGAAACAGGAATCTGTGTACACACAAAACAATCCTTCGCATCCATTGTGTCAACATACTCACTCAGCAAGCGATAGAAAACATTTGTGGATAGTTCCCCTTTTGCGTTAGTTCCCTCATGCAAATATTTTGACTCCTACTCAAACCTCTCCCAAGCTGTTAGAGCAGTGGTAGGCTCAGGAATTGTAGCATTGTTAGTCTCACTCTCCCCCACTAATGGCATACCCACAACCACAACTATGATGAATATCACACACACGACACCCAGACCAATACACAAATATTTACAACGCCTACTCCCTCTATTATCCTCTCTAGTGTTAGCCATGATCTGTAAAGAATCAGAAAGTGAAGGAAGGTTAATTCAAACAACAACCAAGGACAATTAGAAAACTTTCTTCTTGCTTCTTTTCTCTTTTTTTGTTTTCTCGCAGCATGTCAAAACAAGCAGCAACTATTTACAGTTTCCACTTTCACTCCCAGGATCCTTGTCAATTCAGATTAGCAGCTTGTCAAAATCGGTTTTAAAAGTCAATTCAGTTTATCAGTGCCTCATCTGGTAGGTTATCAGTCTCTCTAGCTCAATAATTTTCTTTAATTCAATTCTTATGCCAACTCAGTCTCTTCGGCCAGACTCAGGTGCCAAAGTACTGACCTGGGATCTCTCCATCAAAGCAAAACAGCAAGAACTTTTGTTGCCATTCAGCTGGCGTTGCATACTCCCATTCAGGACCCGCGTTCCTTCTGTTTGCTACTCTCTTTCTTTTCAATTTGCGATCGCCCTGCAACTCTCTTTCACTTAGATCTTCTCTCCTTGTTGTTTCAACCTCTTCCTCTATTGCATCTTCGACAACCACCTTTCCCTTTTTCACTTGCAACTCTGGCCACTTATCTCCTTTCCATATCTCTTTGGTCTTTGATCTTTCCTGTGGCAACCCTTCGCCCTTCTCTGACTCTATGGTGTTTTCTCTTGACGGACCTGCAATTTGCTCAGGAGGAGTCTGGACACACTGACTCTCTTCCGCCTCAACTTCTTCGCCTTCTGGGTCTGTCAAGGGCTCTAGCTCATTTCCATATTCGTCTGCTTCTGGGAGAACCTCCCTCTGATTGGGCTCTCCTGGTGCCTCAGTTGAAATAGGCTCACTGTCACCCCTCCGGGTCTCTTCTCCTTTGTCTCTTACTGGAGTGACCAAGCCATCCTCAATGGGCTCTCCTTCTATCTCAGTTCCCCTTCAATCACTCTCCGGCCCTGAGACTTCCTTCTCTGTTTGTGGTACTTTCAACAACTCAACTTCCTCATCAGTTGGACATGTCACCTTTTTCGTGTGACTGGCATGAATCCAATTCGGAATTCCCGCACACTTCACAGCAGTAGTAGTTGTTAATATCACTTGATATGGCCCTGTCCAACGTGGCTCCAAACACGACTTCCTTATGTGTTTCTTGATGACAATCCAGTCACCAGCTTTCAGGTTGCGTCCTGGATCATTTATTGGTGGCTGGGTGGTAGCTTCTACCTGGTGAGAAAAAGAGCGGACCACATCAGCCAGACCCTTGCAGTAGTACAACACCATATCATCTGTGATATTCACAAGAGCATTCGCAGGCACTGTGGGGAGTCTCATAGCTCGGCCCATGAGACTCTCTTGAGGAGACAGTCCTGTTTTCTTGTTAGATGTATTTCTCATTGACATTAGCACCAAAGACAATGCATCGGGCCATTTCAAGTTCGTGGCTGCACACATCTTTGCCATTCTCCACTTCAGGGTATCATTCATCTGCTCCACTAGTCCTGATGCTTCAGGGTGGTAACTACAATGCAACTTCTGCTCAATGTTCAATGCTGCATACAATAGCTTAACCTCCTCGTTGTTGAAGTGACTTCCCCTATCTGATTCTAAAGAGGTCAGAAACCCGAAACGTGGTATCAATTCCCTAAGCAGCAGCTTCGCTACTGTGAGACTGTCATTTCTACGTGTAGGGTATGCTTCAATACAGTGACTAAAGATACACACAATCACCAACAAATATCTCAATCCTCCACACACGGGCATCTCAATAAAATCCAATTGCATTCTGCTAAATGGATCTCCTGCTCTCCCAATGTGGCTCAAATTCACCATTGTCCCCTTCCCCGCATTCGTCTGTTGACAGATGATACACCTATGGCAGAGCACTTCTGCAGCTTGTCTGAACCTTGGGTTAAACCAGTCAATTTTGAACAACCTGATCATGGCATCTCTCCCAATATGTGCTTGACCATGGTCAAACCTCACAAACTGTGACAGGAGACTGTTCGGCAAAACCATTTTCCCTTCATCGGAAACCCACAAATCATCTGGTCTTTGTACACATTGCATCCTACCCAAGAACGCTTCTCATCTTTGCTGGCACGTCCCTGCAACAACCTCAATTCTTCTAACGTGTCAATCACCCTTAATGCGTAACCTGTGCAAGTCTCATTTTCTGTTTCAGGTAACAATTCCCACTGATCTTTAAACGATATACAGTTCAATGCGCAAAACCTTGCGACTTGATCCGCATATCCATTTCCCATCAAAACAAAGTCTTGTGATTTCAAATGAGCACTGCATTTCACCACAGCAATTTCATGAGGTAACTGAATCGCGTGCAACAACTCCTTAATTCTTTCACCATTTTTCACTGGAGTACCAGAAGAGGTCAGGAAACCCCTTGTGACCACAGTTGGGCAAAGTCATGGACAATTCCAAATCCGTATCTGCTATCAGTATAGATAGTCACCCTCAACTGGGCAGAAGCATGGCAAGCTCTAGTAAGAGCAACCAATTCAGCTACTTGAGCAGAATATACTCTCTCAAGCCAAGAAGTTTCAAGGATACCAGAGATCGTGCATACAGCGTATCCGGCCCTCAGCACTTCTACTGAGTCTCTTAAACAGGAGCCATCTACAAAGATAATTTTGTCATTTTGTTCCAATTGGGTATCTTTAATATCAGGCCTCGGTTTGGTGCACATTTCTGTTACCTCGAGACAATCATGTTCTACATCTTCAACATCTTCGACTTCTGTGTTTTCATTGGGAAGCAAAGTTGCCGGTTCAACACTGTACATCTTTTCAGCGTTACATTTGGTGACCCCAAGATAATTGTTTCATATTTTTTCAGTCTTGCATTTGTCATGTGGTGCATCTTTGTACGGGTTAACAGGATCTCAACTGAGTGAGGGACCATGACTGTTAAAGGATGTCCCATCACTACACCTTCACACTGTGTGAGGCTTTGACCAACTGCTGCTACTGCACGCAGGCAACCTGGTAAGGCTGCTGCAACTGGGTCCAAAGTAGCTGAAGAATATGCTACTGGTCGGTTTACACCTCCATGGACCTGTGTCAGGACAGACAAATAACATGCATCACGTTCATGACAAAACAGAACAAAAGGCTTCGCGTAATCAGGCATACCTAAAGCTGGACCCCTGCACATGCTCTCCCTTAGCTCAGTAAACACCTTCATTTCTTTCTCTGACAGCGTTATGGCATCTGGCCCTTCCTTAACCGTCAGTCTCACCAAAGGCTTGGAGATGACTGAGAAATTCGGGATCCACTGACGACAGTAACCCACCATTCCCAGAAACATCCTAACATCTCTCCGTGACGTTGGGGGATTCATCTGTAACAGTGCAGTCACTCTTTCCCTGGACAACTTCCTCGACCCTTTCTCAATTTGATGACCAAAATACTTCACCTTTTTCTGGCAGTATTACAGCTTCTTTGGGGACACCTTGTGCCCATTCTTTCCCAAGTGATTCAGTATGGCAATCAAATCATACTTGCACTCATCCCTCATTTTGGATGCAATCAACAGATCATCAATATACTGCACTTGAGTCGATTGAAAAGGCAATTCCAATGACTCCAAATCCTTCTTCAGTATCTGATTGAAGATGGCAGGTGATTTCGAAAACCCTTGAGAAATTCAACACCACTTGTAAACCTTGTCCAAGAATTTGAAACTGAAGAGAAATTGGCTGTCCTCATGAAGAGGCACAGAAAAGAACGCTTGGGAAAAATCAATTAACTGGAACCACTCTGCATCACATGGAACCTGGAACATAATCATAGCTGGATTTGGCACCACTGGGCAGCATTTCACCACTATGTCATTAATCTTTCTCAAGTCTTGGACAATTCGAACCTTCCCACAAGGTTTTCTCAATCCCATTATTGGTGAATTACATGGACTGCTCATCACTTCTTTCGAGACTCCCTGTTTCAGAAAGTCTGCAATCAATTGCGCCACCTTCATAAGAACATCTTGCACCATATGGTACTGCGGTACCTGGGGGAACACAGCATTTGGCTTCACACTGACTTTCACTGGTTCCACTCCTTTAATCAGTCCTACTTCTTTCCCTGTCAAATCCCGCACTTTCTCTTGGACTGTTCCGTGCAAGTCTGCCAGGAGATCAGTCACTGTGAACATTGGGAAGAGGTTTATCAGAGGATACTCCTCATTTGTGGTCTCCGTTTCAGGCTCTGAAACCTGCTCTTCATCTCCTTCTTCGTCACTGTCTGAACCTCAATGCCTGCATTGGAACATGTGATAGAACACCTTGTTTTGCACAGTAAGGCCCTCATTACAACATAGGCGGTAAAAGGCGCTTACCTCCGTACAGAAGACAGCCAAAACACTGCTGCGGAATTCCGCCACAGCTATTATGACCCACATCTCGGAATCCGCCGAAATTCAGATACCCACACAAGACTGCCACGCCAAAGGTCAGTGATAAACTGGCGAAAACAAAACCTCCACCGTCACGCCAACAGAAACACGCCCATGCTATCACGACCCACGAATCCACGCGGCGGTCTCTCAAAAGCGGTATTCCATTGGTGGTACACACCGCCACGCTCAAAATACACACACATCTCCAAAACACCGCCACCTTGGACAATTCCAAATACACACACCTGATACACATACAAACACCACTCCCACACACCAAACACAATATAAAACACACACCCACATCACCCACAAACCCCTACGACCACAATTCACGGACGAAGGCCAGATAGACAGAGAGCACAGCAACTGAGAACCCCACCACACAGAGGCACACAACACCATCACCCATATAACATTAGACGCACAAAACACCACACACCACTACACATCAACACACACATCAACACTTACACCACCCCACACATCACCCACACCACCCCATGTCACGCCAAAGACCCCCCGGTTTTCCGAAGAGGAGCTCAGGGTCATGGTGGAGGAAATCGTACAGGTAGAGCCGCAGCTATTTGGCTCACAGGTGCAGCACACATCCATAGCCAGGAAGATGGAGCTATGGCAAAGGATCGTGGACAGGGTCAACGCTGTGGGACAGCATCCAAGAAATCGGGAGGACATCAGGAAGAGGTGGAACGACCTACGGGGGAAGGTGCGTTCAGTGGTCTCCAGGCACCACATCGCGGTACAGCGGACTGGCGGCTGACCCCCACCTCCACCCCCACAACTAACAACATGGGAGGAGCAAGTCTTGACCATCATGCATCCAGAGGGCCTCGGAGGAGTCGGTGGAGGAATGGACACTGGTAAGTTAAATCTCAACTATCATATCCCCCACCCTACCTGCATGCTATCACACACCCCCACACTCACCCCCTCCCCTATCACTCCAACTCCTCACTAATGTACTCATAACACAAACCACCCATCCCAACACCAAGCCCCGCAATCAAAAACATAGCATGGTCACCCCTCACCAAAGCATGCTCACTGCACATACCCATAACAACCCCCTAACCATCATCACACAAACCCACACACAGGAATGCTTGCACTGGGGTACACAAACACCCACCCATTGCACACCATTACACATACACATGCAATAATCATGCTCTTATATCCCTGCAGGACCACTACGGAACGTCACCACACCGGAGGGTCCAGACAACTCCACTCCACCCACAGAAGAGGCCCACAGTGACGACAGCAGCTCTGCGCTTCTGGATCCTGATGACCAGCCCGGACCATCGTGGGCCTCGGGACAGTTGGTTCCCCTTGCACAGGCACAGCCCAACACTGACCTTCCACCCTCTGGTAACACCAGCACAGCACCCTCCCAGCGGGCCCATACCTCCGTACCCAGGACACGTCAATCAGCGGTGTGTCCACCACTACAGGGAACCCAGGATAACCCACCACCCCAACAACAACAGGGACCTGGGGGCAGTGGTAGTGGGCACACGGTCCAGGGGACGGAGGCACAGGAACACAGGAGAACTGAGAGGGCTGCTGTGCGACAGGGGGCGGACAGGCCAAGGGAACCCACTCTCCACAAGGCCCTCTCCTCCATCATGGGAGCATACCACCACTCCCAGGAGACGATGGTGACGGTCCTGGCCAAGTTTCAGGAGACCCAGCGCCTGCAGGAGGAGCAGTATTTGGGGTTCAGGGAAGAGCTCAGAACCATCAGCTCCGCCCTGGGCACCATCGTAGGGGTGCTGAAGGACATACAAAAAACCATGAGGGACACCGTGGCACTCCAAGGGGCCCCTGACACTAGCATGGACGATGAACTGCCCACCACCTCCGCCGGCGCTAGTGGACAGGACGCCCCGCCACAGGACCACCACACCAGCACCCCACCCCCTGCAGACGGACAACCACCCTGCAAGCGGTCCCTGAGATCCAGGAACAGGACAGAGCAAGATGGCATGACCCCCGCCAGGAAATGAGACCACCCTGATTGTCCTCCCACTGTCCCACTTTGTTACCCTGTCCATACTGAAACTGCCCCAGCTCCACTTCCTATGCCCATATGGGCAGTGCACCTGTGTGACTAATGGACTGGACTCTGCCATGGACATTCCTCCACCGTCCCCATCACCATATTACTACCCCCCCCCCATTTTTGAGCACTTAAATAAACACCCTTGAACCACAAAACAATCTGGAGTCAGTCTTTGATTTGCTAAATATGTATAATCAATGACAGTGTCAACATGCGTTTCCAATTGTAAAGCCAACATACCTATGTCACATATCACAAGTCCTTGAAGGATGCAAGCAGATGACACACGTTGCTAACCACACCTTTGAAACTGTAATGGAAAGGTACAACTCAGTGACCAAATACTGTTACGAAATGACAGACATGATAGAGGTAGAAGTGTGAAAGTGAATGTAATGGTTAAAAGAAAACTGTTCTCACCTGTGTGTCACTGGAAATATTGCTGTATGACTGACTCCCTGTTGTCTATGTCTTCTTCCTCAGCGTCCTCCTCATCACTGTCCACAGGCTCCACAGGCTCCACAGTTGCCACAACACCGCCATCTGGACCATCCTCCTGCAGAAAAGGCACCTGGCGTCGCAAAGCAAGATTATGAAGCATTGAGCAGGCGATGATGATCTGGCACACCTTCTTCGGTGAGTAGAATAGGGAACCACCTGTCATATGGAGGCACCTGAACCTGGCCTTCAGGAGGCCGAAGGTGTGTTCGATCACCCTCCTAGTCCGCCCATGGGCCTCATTGTAGCGTTCCTCTGCCCTGGTCCTGGGATTCCTCACTGGGGTCAATAGCCAAGACAGGTTGGGGTAACCAGAGTCCCCCAACAGCCACACCCGGTGCCTCTGGAGTTGACCCATCATATAAGGGATGCTGCTATTGTGCAGGATGTAGGCGTCATGCACTGAGCCAGGGAACATAGCATTTACCTGCGAGATGTACTGGTCTGCCAAACAGACCATCTGTACTTTCATCGAATGATAACTCTTCCTGTTCCTGTACACCTGTTCACTCCTGTGGGGGGGGACCAGAGCTACATGGGTCCCATCAATAGCACCTGTGATGTTGGGGATATGTCCAAGGGCATAGGAGTCACCTTTCACTGTAGCCAAATCCTCCACCTGAGGGAAAACGATGTAGCTCCTTATGTGTTTCAGCAGGGCAGACAACACTCTGGACAACACGTTTGAAAACATAGGCTGGGACATCCCTGATGCCATGGCCACTGTTGTCTGAAAAGATCCACTTGCAAGGAAATGGAGAACTGACAGCACCTGCACGTCAGGGGGGATTCCTGTGGGATGGCGGATTGGTGACATCAGGTCTGGCTCCAACTGGGTAGATAGTTCCTGGATAGTGGCATGGTCAAACCTGTAGGTGAGGAGTAAATGTCACTCCTCCATTGTCAACAGGTCCACCAGCGGTCGGTACACCGGAGGATTCCGCCATCTTCTCAAATGTCCCAGCTGACGGTGCCTAGGAAGGACAACAGCGACCACAGAGTCAACAAAATCCCAGGTATGTACCCACAGATACACAGAACACGACACCAAAGACAAAAATCTTCCTGTATGTGTGTCGAGTGTAGGCCTAGGTATGTGTGACGCAGTTGTAAATGAAGCCATGTGGGCCCCTGAAATGGCGGGTGCCTGACCTCTAAACTGGGACAATGGGATGTGAGGTAACTGCGCTGGCGTTGTACGCCGTCGCGGTAGGCGGTCGAAGACCGCGGCGCAATGCTGCATTGGTTAACATTGGACCCTATGGGTCCCAGGAGCCAATGATGAAGTGTGCCGGCGATGATGATACGCACTGCCGTGGACGTCACCGCCGCGGACGTGACCGCCATTTTCTATCTGTGGAATCACTCAATACCTGATCTTCGACAGGAGAGGACCTACACTGCAAGTGCTGCTGTGACCTCGGTCTGGGAGAGACAATGGCTGCTGCGTATGGGGAAAGGGCCCCTGCCTTCACTGCTCAGGAGTTGGAGAAGCTCGTGGACGGGGTCCTCCCCCAGTACACGCTACTCTACGGTCCTCCAGACCAACAGGTAAGTACACAGGGAGCTCGTTGTATGGGCTATGCCTGTGTGGAGAGGGCTGGTTGTAAGAGGGAAGGGGGCAGAGTGCAGTGAACATGAAGGACTGTGAATGCATGTGCCACATGGCAAGGGCAGGGATGTGGGCCACTCACTTCGACGGTGCTCTTGCTAATGACTTCTCTTCTTCCCCTGTGCATGTCATGTAGGTCAGCGCCCACCAGAAGAAGGACATTTGGCGTGCCATCGCCAAGGACGTCCGGACCCTGGGGGTCCACCAGAGACGGGGCACCCACTGCCGGAAAAGATGGGAGGACATTCACCGTTGGAGCAAGAAGATGGAGGAGGCTCAGCTGGGGATGGCCTCCCAACGTGGGAGGGGTGCCCGTCGCCCCATGACCCCCCTGATGTTCCGGATCCTGGCGGTGGCCTACCCTGAGCTGGATGGGCGCTTGAGGGCATCACAGCAGACACAAGGGGGTGAGTACACCCTCATTCTGGGGACTTTGCACGCAGTTGAGGGGTCTAGGTGTGGGAGGAGGGCTGTGGGTTTCCCTAGGCCAGGACGACTTACGTAGGCTAGGCCCCTCCGTAATGCAGGCCATGTGCCACTACACCCCACTGCAGGAGAGTGCCAAGTACAGGTATACATGCCCCTGTGGCATCCATGTGTGCAGATGTCCACCATAGCGATGTAGGCCATATCCCAGGAATTGCATCTGTAGAGGCCAAGAGCATGGCGTAGTGCAGGGGGCTGCTGTGTCTGTATTGTCTGCCAACGGTAGCGGTAAGCCATGCACTCAACCTGTTTTTCATCTGTCGTCCCCCCCCCTTTTTCTGCTCTCCCTTTTCTTTTGTGCATCAGCATCATCTGGTGGAGGTACAGTGGCACCGGAGCACGAGGGAGCTGCATCCCACATGGCCATGGAGGGCCACACCACGGACTCAGAATGCACCAGTGGGACGGAGGGCGAGGGGAGCTACACGTCGGTCACCGGATCACCGACCAGCGACACGGACTCGTCCGCCGATGGGAGGTCCCTTGTGGTGGTGGCACCATCTGTGCCCCACACTTCTACAGGTACAGCCGCCACCTCCCCTACCAGCACTGCCCTCCCAGCAGCCCCTCAGCATTCGCCCCGTGCCCGCTCACCCAGGAGGGTGGGCATCACCTTCGCCCCAGGCACCTCAGGCCCTGCCCCTGTCACCCCTGCTGCCCTCAGTGAGGACGCCATTGACCTCCTCAGGTCACTCACTGTTGGGCAGTCTACCATTGTGAATGCCATCCAGGGTGTAGAAAGGGAGTTGCAACACACTAATGCATTCCTGGAGGGCATTCATTCTGGTCAGGCTGCCCATCATCGAACCCTGCAATCTCTGGCCTCAGCACTGATGGCAGCCATTGTCCCTGTGTCTAGCCTCCCCCCTCCAACTTCCTCCACCCAGACCTAATCCCCTGTACCCCAGCCCATCCCAAGCACACCATCAGACAAGCATGCATACACCTCAACACACAAAAGTAGCTCAGGCAAACATAGGCACCACACATCCCACAGGCACTCACACAAGCATCACCCACATACAGACACAGCAACATCCACTGCCTCCACTGTGTCCCCCTCCTCGTCGTCTCCCTCCTCCCTCCCAGTGTCGTCTACACTCTCACATGCATGCACTACATCTACAGGCACTAGGACTCGCACCAGAACACCCAGCACCACACCCCGCTCACCTGCACTCACCACCCCCACTACCATTTACACGTCCCCTGTGTCCTGTTCCAGTGTGTCTGTGACGCCCCCTCCCAAAGTACACAAACGCGGGCACCCACACACCCAACATCCATACACCTCACGGCAGCCTCCAGTACCTGCACCTGCACCCAAAACACCTAAAGTGACACCTCCTACAACCACCTCCTCTTCCTGCACTCCCGGACCCCCTCTAGCTACCCATCCCAGTGTTCGTCAGAAACTCTCCCTCAGCAATGTTGACCTCTTTGCCCCCATCCCCACCCCTCCAATTCATAAGTCCTGTAGTAGCGCCTCAGCCAAAAAGACTCCAGTACCAGTGGTGCGTGTTACAGACGTGTGGAGTGCACCGGCCACCAGGGCAGGCAGTGTGACACGGAGCCAAAGCACTGCCAGTCCACCCCCTGTAAAGCATCTCAAGTTGGAAAGTGGCCGACGGGACAGGGTGAAGACTCCTGGCGGCAAAACTGCTCACAAGGGTTCCAGGGGGATTGCAGAGTCAGCTGTGACTCCTCCAAAGGTGGTGAAGTGCCAGAAGAAGTCTGCACAGTCTGGTGAGAGCAGCACGGCGGAGAAGGGCGCCATCCTCCCCGGCGGCCGGGACGCCACCGCCAGCACCGTCGTCACTGGTCAGGAGACCACCGCCGGAGTCATTGCCCAGGAGGGCAGGAGTATTGTCACTGGTCAGGAGACCACCGCCGGAGTCAGTGCCCAGGAGGGCAGGAGTATCGTCACTGGTCAGGAGACCACCGTCGGAGTCAGTGCCCAGGAGGGCCCCGGCTGCCACAGCCCCGCTGGGCAATGAGGGACCGTCATGCCACACACCAATGCACAGGTCAGAGACTGCCATGGCAAAGCACCGCTGAACAAGGAAATCACCGCCATGGTGAAGACCGCTGAACAGGGCAAACCACCGCTGAACAAGGAAACACCGCCACATCAAGCATCGTTATCCCATATACAGCTGGGACTGTGACGGAACAGGAACTGTCACGGGATCCTAATGCAGTGTGGGCACCATTCCCCCTCCAGAACCAGTGGAGACTGTTATCCACTTGAGAGACTGTGGCTTTGCACTCCCCAGGATGGAACAGTGGGCAAATCACCCACTGTGTGGACTTGAGAGACTGTGGCTTTGCACTCTCCAGGATGGAACAGTGGGCTAACCACCCACTGTAGAGACTTGAGAGACTGTGGCTTTCCACTCCCCAGGATGGAACAGTGGGCAAACCACCCACTGTAGAGACTAAAGAGACTGTGGCTTTGCACTCCCCAGGATGGAACAGTGGGCAAACCACCCACTGTAGAGACTTGAGAGACTGTGGCTTTGCACTCCCCAGGATGGAACAGTGGGCAACCCACCCACTGTAGAGACTTGAGAGACTGTGGCTTTGCACTCCCCAGGATACATCAATGGGCATGGAGCCCCGTCGTGGATCTGGCATGGTGCTATAATCTGGCTGAGGTGCCCCCCCCTTCCCTTCCCCCTGAGGTGCCTGTTGTATTTCTATCTGATGCCCCAGCAGTGTTCTCTCCATTTGTGGACAGGTATCTATTGTGGGCCTCGCCCATGCATTTTTGGACCAGTGGTGCACGGACACTGATATGTGCATACCTGCACTACTTCTCGTAATGTATATACTTTTGAATGTGTAGATATATCTGTATATATTTGGTAACTGTATTTTGATACATTACAATTTTTGAACTGATTTCCTTTGGTCTTTGCATTCTTCCGGGGGGGTTGTGGGTTGTTACTGTGATGTTTTGAAATGCATTGGTGTGTGTGTTGTAATGTGCGAGGGTGAGGGTGGGGGTGGGGGTGTTGCGTGTGTCCCCCCCTGACTTTTGCCTCCCCCCTCCCCTATGTCGTAGGTGCAGTACTCACCGTTGTCTCCGCCGCCGCCGTTGCTGGTGTTCGTAAATGAGCAGGAAGACAAGGGCAGGTAGGATTTGTAATTCCGGCTCCATGGTGTCCTCCTTCCGCGTGGGATGTGTAGAAGGTGAGCGTTTTCCCATTGCAAAAGCTGTTTCCGCCGTGTTTTTATCCACGGTGAATCCGCCCCGGAAACGGTGGCGGATTGGCGGGTTGTGATACTGTGGGCGGTACATTGTCTGCCGCCTGTCTGTTGGCGGTGACTGCCGCGCTGCTTGTCTGTACCGCCGTGGCGGTGGGAGTGTTAAAGTGGCTGTCTATGTTGGCGGTTTCCGCCACGGTCATGATTCCCTTTTTTTGTCCGCCGGCCTGTTTGCGGTATTACCGCACCTTTAACACCGTCCGCCAGGGTTGTAATGACCCCCTAAGTCTCTTCCCAGTAGGGACACGGGACTCGAATCGCATACCACAAACCTGTGCAATCCCTGAAAAGTGCTAAGCTCAACCTGAACAGGATCTGTGATCGGGTTTGTCAGTAGTTTATTTGCCACTCTTACCACCTTGACTGTACGTCCCTAAAGGGGCAGTTTCGGAACCTCTGCACTTCTGACTGTAGAGCGTGTAGCTCCTGTGTCAACCAAGAACAAAACCTTGTGACCAATGTTCCCTGTAAGGCGCGCGCGCGAGCGCACGTGCGCCTTTCCTTCCCCCATCGCGCAGGCCCCTTTGGCAAGCACGCACAAATGTTCCACCATTCCTATACTTTGTGGTAGTTTATATGCGTTATCACTTTCTAATCCGAAATAAGCCTTTTAGAGCGATATACGTGCTCCCCTAAGGCAGATAATGCTCATATTTGAATCTGGATTGAAGTCAATGAAAACAGTGTTTAAATGCCGCGGGAGTGTTTTAAACATCATTTGGCGTACTTTAGCATACAAGCGAGCAAGTGATATTTGTCTTGGAAATTAATGGTTAATGAGCTAGGAAATACTTCAGAACAGTAGAAAATGTGCTGTTATCAAATGTTCCACCATTCCTATACTTTGTGGTAGTTTATATGCGTTATCACTTTCTAAGCCTAAATAAGCCTTTTAGAGCAATATACGTGCTCCCCTAACAGGTCATGTCCTTGCGGTGTGCAACCAGGTCACAAAACTGCCTTGATGCCCGATTGCATGGAGCAATGATATCCCTTTTTTGCTTTAGTGGTATGAAGAGGCTAATGCCAAAGATCTTGGCTAGTTATGCGCGCGCGTGAATGGTCAATTTCTTGGCGCACGAATCCTTGTCTGCAGCGCACAGAGACCGCACACTGCAGCACACAGTGGAAAATAATTTGAGGGAACATTGCTTGTGACCCATTACTTTCCCCTGAACCTAGGGCCCTTTCTGATCTACTTCTAGGGACACTGCGAGCCTACACTCCTCACTATCTGAAATCTCATACCAGCAAATCAAATGATTCTTAATCATCTGACTAATCTCAGGTCTCAACCCTTCAACAAACCTAAACACAAGGTCCTTCGCTTCAACAACCTCTGTACCACTGTAGTGCTTGAACGCTTTCAACAACCTCTCATAACAGGCATGTATTGACTCTTTGGATTCCTGAGCCGTCCGATCAATCTTTTTCCACTCAATATTCTGCGGCGAAACTCTCTGTTTCAAGAACTCAATCACCTTATAGTAGTACCTCATCACCTCAGGAGACGGTGCTCCTGTTACTCTCTCCCTTGCCAGTTCCGCAGTAGGCTAATCCACACTTCTCTTGCATTCAAGCCACAAATCAGCTGGAACTATGATGTCAAAGAGAGTATTCAGGTCTTCCCAGAGACATTTCGCAAGCTTCACAAACCTGTCCGTCTGCTGATACCACTCGATTGGCTTCTCCCTCAGCCTGGGAAAGTCATTCGTAAATGACAAAATATCACCTCTAGTCCACAGCACATGGACAAGAACCCCTCCAGCAGTCTCTTGCATTGGTAGCATCTTTACCGCACCAGCATCCTGTGAGGTTTTAGCTGGAGGCTCTATGCAATCACTTTTCCTCTTGTCACTTTTCTTCGCCCATCTACCTTCCCACTTCTCTAAGGCTCCCCAAACTTGTGCACTCTGCAGTATTTCTTTGAGGTGTGCCTTCATCCCTGTAGACCTCATGTGCTCAAAATCCTTAGGCTCAAAGTCTAACCTGTAACTCCTCTTCAGATGTTTGGTATTTTCTAAATCTATTCCATATCTATCTGCCAAATTTGCCAACCTCTGGTGCACCCTGCTCACCTCTTTGGTTATCATTGGACACAAGTATCTCAAGTCTGCTTCCGTGTAGGACTCTAACCTGTTCACTCCCAAGCTCCCTTCAACAAGGTCATTTGCCTCCATGCCCAACCTCACAAAATTCAGGTACTCTTCTCCTCCCGACCTCCCTGCTGCTGCAGGAGTAGACTGTGGTGAATTCAACTTATCTAACCAGTAGTTCAGCTGTTGGGCTGTCAAACCTTGTAATGAGATATTCCTAGCCTGTGCTATGGGTGTCTGCGACATATTCCACTTGAGATCTGCGGTGTCAGCAGTCCCAAACCTGATTGTCTCATGGCATCTGGAGGAGCCCCAATCAGACCGAAGTCTAACAAGGACCTAGATCTTTCGAACGTCAGCTCCACTGGAGTCATCCCTTGAGAGCTCCTACGAACCCACCTCTTGTCACATCTTGAGTCATAATCCCTTGGTCGCATACACTAGGCTTCGCCTGCGCATACAATGGTACTGGTGGACCAACTGTAATGGGCAAGGATATGGTGGCCTATTTCCCAAAACCTGTGGAGCATTAACTCCCATATTCTGGTTTATTACTGGTGCCATGGCCGACTGCGGTCCTGTGACCGAAGTGTAATTCGAATCATTTGTTGCTGCACCTGGGGCAGTAAAGGTGGAGTTGGATCAGTCTGAATCAACTTTGGTCTCGTATATGCCGGCTCTGACGGCACCATCAAATTAGTTGTAGTCTCTAATATTGGGACATCAGGGTAAAGTCTCTGAACCTGCGGAGGCTGCAGCTGAGATTGCATTTCTGGAGCAGTGGACACACTAATGCTACTCTGCACCGGAACTGGTGTGGAGACAGGACTAACCTGTACCGGATTAATTGTCACTTTGTCTTGTGTCGGACCTGTAGGACATGTACTAGTACTAGGTCTATTGTCATCTATTGCATATGGCGGTGGTCGGTCATTCAGTAACTGATTAAGGAACTCATCATCATCCGAGTCATCCATCTCTGACCAAGGCTTCTTTGCCTCTTTGTCTTTAGAAGAACTTTTATCAGTCTTACAAGTAGCTTTCCCTCCTTTGTCTTCACCTTCTTGAGCTATTGCTGGAAACATCCTAATTCCATCTATTGTTTCTCTCCTCCAAACTCTCTGTGTGCTATCCCACCTAGCCTCCACCAGTGTCTTTTCTGCTTTCCTCATTCTCCTCTCAAATTTCTGTTGCTGTTGTCGTATTGCCATCAGTTCCCAAATTGCTAACCCCTCAAACTGTGCTGGCCTCGGAGGTGGCTTTAGCTCATTTAGCATCCTCCTCAAATTTTCCAAAATCCTTATGTTGAACGTTCCATGTTCCGGAAACGCCGAACACCCTTCTTTCTCTGTCACCTTGCACCATTGCTTTAGCCAAAGACATTGCACGGCACCCCTTTCCTCCATTATGGCATATGCTGGTGTATCTTCTGGCGGTGTAGCTTCCCCTACACTCACAGTAATATCATTAATATCTCTTTATTCGATTGTATGTCACAATCATAAAAGCAGGTAATACATACAAATAACACCAATCAACAATCACATAAAGAAATAGATCAAACTGTACAACAATTGGTTCCATATAATAAATTCACTGCAAGAATCTAAATTCATATATTATTCTTGAAAACAATATAAAATCAATAGGACAGTGTAATTAAAATGAAGTCTGGCTTAAAAAATTATAAAAATTGAAGACCTTCCTGATTTACCTAATAATACGATCTGGCCTTGATTATTGCACATAAATATGAAGCTAATCCATTGCAAATCGTAATTGATGGAAGGGACAGCAAGTATATAAAAGCTGGGCGACATTGTTTAAAATGCATGGAATTTAAAAGAGGAATCACGAACACTTTCCTCAACTCAGAATAAAATTTGCAAAAAAAGAATATGTGCATGGTACTTTTAGCAGACACTGAATCACAAGGGCATTTTTCCAGAGCTAAAGTCCAGTCATTGGTGTGCGGAAAACTGACGAGGCGATGGAAATTCTCTAGTCTTAGGCATGTGAGGACATATCGATGTCTCGCGTTCAATACATATTTTAGATATGGTTCCATGCCATCAACTTGCTGCAGCAGAAGATTCCTCCTTACACTAGATTTCTTTGCCTCAGTGGCCTACCTCAGATCGGCCAGATGGGTAAGGCAGATGGTTTTCAAGATTTTCCTAGAAATTGTTTCCATTTTCTCTGGAGAATAATATAGCACGGGATGGCCCAGATCCGTGAGAAAGTTCTTTATATAGTTCAACCATGGGATTTGCAATGAATAGGTTAATAATTGAGCATCTTCTATGATAGCCCTATTCAGCCTGGCGGAGTCAGAAGTCCAGACTTTGTGCCAAAGTAAAATTGGTTGCATATTTATTAGATCTGTAATGTATGTTGCCCCCATTTCTGTATGGCACACCAAGGT
Organism: Pleurodeles waltl; assembly: GCF_031143425.1. Classification (NCBI taxonomy): domain Eukaryota; kingdom Metazoa; phylum Chordata; class Amphibia; order Caudata; family Salamandridae; genus Pleurodeles; species Pleurodeles waltl. The sequence continues at coordinate 222,691,372 of NC_090450.1, read as the reverse complement.
TGAGGTAGATTTTGGAACACTTAGGATACACTTTAAAAAATCATTTTCAACTAGCTGTAGGGCATTACAATTCCTGTATCCCCAGAGACCTGCCCCATACAGTGCAACAGAAACACATGTTGCATTATAAATTGCCATCATGTCTTTAGAGATAACCCTACCAACCTTTTCAGAAAATATTTTAACAGCCATAATAATTTTCTAGACCTCATAGCTTGCAACCAAGTACCTTTGTTGTCAAACATGGCACCTAAATATGAGAGGGTTTCTGTATCATCTAGTTTCACACCTTTTAACATGAGTTTTTTTTTTTTTTACAGTTTTTATACCACATGTAATTGAAAAGGTTTTAGAATAATTAATTCTGAGGCCTAAGTCTTCCATGTAATTATCAAAGGTTGTTAGTAATTACTGCAAAGCTACTGGGGTACGTGCCATCAGAACAGCATCATCCGCGTATAAGAGTGCTGGGATCTTTCGGGGGCCAACTTGTGGGAGGTCTCTACATGCAGTAGATAGTACCTCCTCTAATTTATTGATATATAAAGCAAACAATAGAGGAGCTAAAACACAGCCTTGACGTACCCCCTGTTTTACAGAGAAAACTGAGGTACATTCCCCCTGAGACCCGTAACGTACCCTAGCATTAGCTCCAGTATATAGTTCCCTGATTAAATTAACTATAGTGATATCTACCCTCATATCCAATAAGATAGACCAAAGTTTGCTATGGATCACACAGTCAAAAGCTGAGGTCAGGTCCACAAAAACAAGATATAAGGCTCCTGACTTAGCCTTCGTATATTTACCGATTATAAAATCTAAATTCAGGGCCTGTTTCATAGTCCCTATCCCGGCCCTGAAGCCATATTGTAGGGCTGAGAGAATATTGTTAGCTTCCGTCCATTCCCGCAACCTGTTTAAGACAATTCGTCCAGCAATCTTTGCAAGGGTATCAAGCAGTGAGATTGAGCGATAACATGCAGGATTTTGGCGATCTCCTATTTTAAATATTGGGACAATAATGGAAACTGCTCAGGTTGGGATGAAGGCTGTGGCACAACAGGCTTGCAAGACCTGTGTCAATAGTGGGCCCCATAGCAAAACATTGGACTTATAGATGTCAATTGGAACTCCATCTGGGCCTGGAGCTTTCCCACTCTTACTCGCGTTGATAGCATCAGTAACCTCATTTAAGCTAAATGGTGGAATAATAGGATAGAAATCCAATCTATGGGCGTTAGAGTCCAAGGCTAAGTTTTTTGAGGAGTATATTCCAGAAAAATAGGTAACTGTTAGAAGTGGGGTTTTTGGTTGGCAGTCAGGTTACCCTCTGTCCAAGCAAAAGCCCTCACTCTAGTCAGGGTAAGTCACACACTATCCAAGATTATCCTGTGCCCACCCTCTGGTAGCTTGGCACGAGCAGTCAGGCTTAACTTAGAAGGCAATGTGTAAAGTATTTGTGCAATAAATCATACAATACCACTATATAGCACCACAAAAATACACCACACAGTGTTTAGAAAAATATATAATATTTATCAGGATAATTGTAGGTCAAAAAGAATAAAGATGCAATGGAAAATTGTAGAACTATCACAGGAAAGTGATATAAAGTGTCTTAAGTCTTTAGAATGTAATAAAGTGTCTTTCAAGCACAAAGTACCTGGTTTCTGGTGGAAAATCTCCTCAGAGGGCCATAGGTGAAGAGATGCGTGGAAAAAGGGGTGTGTGCGTCGATTTCTTCTCAGCACACACAGACTTGCGTCGTTCTTTTCCACGCGGGGAAGTCGGGCGTCGTTTTCCGGCGCGCAGACAGTCTCTTTTTGTGGATCGCGGGGATTATCAGATGTCCCGGGTCTGTGCGTGGATTCTCCTGCTTGTTTTCCGGCTGCGCGTCGTTCTGTGGGGCTACGCGTCGAAGTTTCGATCTCACGGAAGGCGTCGCGTCGATTTCTCCTTGGAAGTCAGGCGGCGTTGTCCTTGCGAGGCCGTGCGTTGAAAGTTTGGTCTCACGGCAGGCGTCGCGTCGATTTCTCCTTGGAAGTCGGGCGGCGTTGTCCTTGCGAGGCCGTGCGTCAAAGTTTCGCACTCACGGTAGGCGTCGCGTCGATTTCTCCTGGAAAGTCGGGCGGCTTTGTCCTTGCGAGGTTGTGCGTCGAAGTCTCGATCGTCCCGAGGGCGTCGCGTCGATCAGCGTCGGTGTGCGGCGTTTTTCTCGCCGCGAAACAAGCTGTGCGTCGAAATTTTCGGCGCACGGAGCGTCCAAGTGAAAGGAAGAAGTCTTTTTGGTCCTGAGACTTCAAGGAACAGGAGGCAAGCTCTATCCAAGCCCTTGGAGAGCACTTTCACAGCCAGACAAGAGTTCAGCAAGGCAGCAGGGCAACAGCAAGACAGCAGTCCTTTGTAGAAAGCAGACAGGTGAGTCCTTTGAGCAGCCAGGCAGTTCTTCTTGGCAGGATGTAGTTTCTGGTTCAGGTTTCTTCTCCAGCAAGTGTCTGATGAGGTAGGGCAGACGCCCTGTTTTATACCCAAATGTGCCTTTGAAGTGGGGGAGACTTCAAAGAGTGGCTAAGAAGTGCACCAGGTCCCCTTTCAGTTTACTCCTGTCTGCCAGGGTCCCAGTAGGGGGTGTGGCAGTCCTTTGTGTGAGAGCAGACCCTCCACCCTCCCAGCCCAGGAAGACCCATTCAAAATGCAGATGTATGCAAGTGAGGCTGAGTACCCTGTGTTTGGGTGTGTCTGAGTGAATGCACAAGGAGCTGTCAACCAAGCCCAGCCAGACGTGGATTGTAAGGCACAGAAGGATTTAAGTGCAAAGAACTGCTCACTTTCTAAAAGCGGCATTTCTAGAATAGTAATATTAAATCCGACTTCACCAGTCAGTAGGACTTTGTATTACCATTCTGGCCATACTAAATATGACCTCCCTGCTCCTTTCAGATCAGCAGCTGCCACTTCAACAGTGTATGAGGGCAGCCCTAATGTTAGCCTATGAAGGGAGCAGGCCTCTCAGTAGTGTGAAAACGAATTTAGGAGTTTTACACTACCAGGACATATAACTACACAGGTACATGTCCTGCCTTTTACCTACACAGCACCCTGCCCTAGGGGTTACCTAGGGCACACCTTAACGGTGACTTATATGTAGAAAAAGGGGAGTTCTAGGCTTGGCAAGTACTTTTAAATGCCAAGTCGAGGTGGCAGTGAAACTGCACACACAGGCCTTGCAATGGCAGGCCTGAGACAAGGAAAAAGGGGCTACTTAGGTGGGTGGCACAACCAGTGCTGCAGGCCCACTAGTAGCATTTAATTTACCAGCCCTGTGCACATAAAGTGCACCTTACTAGGGACTTATAAGTAAATTAATAGTCCAATCAGGTATGATTCCAGGTTACCATGTTTTAAGGGAGAGAGCATATGCACTTTAGCACTGGTTAGCAGTGGTAAAGTGCGCAGTCTATAAACCAGCAAAAACAGTGTCCAAAAAAATGGAGGGAGGCAGGCAAAAAGTTAGGGGTGACTACCCTAAGGCTGTCAGGTCTAACATGTGTCCCCCCAGCTGAAAGTGGGGAGAGCTACCCGACCTCCTGGGAGCTCTCATCGCTAAGGCGGAAGTACCTGGAGAGACCATCAGCATTGGCGTGGTCAACCCCTGGGCGATGTTCCACCGTAAAGTCCATCCCCTGTAGGGAAATGGACCACCTCAAGAGTTTTGGATTCTCACCCCTCATCTGCATGAGCCATCTGAGGGGCCTGTGGTCTGTCTGAACCAGGAAGTGAGTCCCAAACAGGTAGGGTCTTAGCTTCTTCAGTGCCCAGACCACAGCAAAAGCTTCTCGTTCAATAGCACTCCACCTCTGTTCCCGTGGTAATAGCCTTCTGCTAATAAAGACTACCGGTTGATCTCTGCCCTCCTCATTCAGCTGTGCTAGGACTGCCCCTATGCCATGCTCTGAAGCGTCTGTCTGCACGATAAATTCCTGGGAGTAGTCAGGGGCCATGAGTACGGGGGCCGTGCACATGGCTTCCTTCAGGGCGTCAAAGGCTTTCTGACAAGCCTCTGTCCAATTCACCAACTTAGGTTGCTTCTTGGAAGTGAGTTCTGTCAAGGGTGTTACAATGGTACCATAGCCCTTGACAAATCGGCGGTAGTATCCTGTAAGGCCTAGAAAGGCTCTCACCTCCGTCTGTGTTCGGGGTGGTTGCCAGGCCTTGATAGTTTCAATCTTGGCCTGGAGTGGCTGCACCTTGCCACCACCCACTAGGTGTCCTAAGTACACCACGGAACCCTGCCCAATCTGGCACTTACTGGCCTTGATGGTCAGGCCTGCCTGTTGCAGGGCCTGAAGCACCTCCTTGAGGTGAAGCAGGTGTTCCTCCCAGCTGGAACTGTAGACAGCTATGTCATCCAGGTAGGCTGCACAGAAGGCATCCTTGCCAGCTAGGACCCCGTTAACCAACCGTTGGAAGGTAGCGGGGGCATTTTTCAACCCAAACGGCATCACCCGGAACTGGTAATGGCCATCCGGGGTTGAAAATGCGGATCTTTCCTTGGCCCCCTCAGTTAGGCCGATCTGCCAGTACCCTGAAGTAAGATCAAACGTACTCAGGAACTTGGCAGCGCCTAGCCTGTCCACGAGCTCATCAGCTCGGGGGATGGGGTGAGCATCAGTCCGTGTGACTGAGTTGAGACCCCGGTAGTCCACACAGAACCGGAGTTCTGGCTTCGCACCTGGGGCAGTAGCCTTAGGGACCAATACCACTGGGCTGGCCCAGGGACTACTGGATTTCTCAATGACCCCTAAAGTCAACATCTTGGAGACCTCCTCCTTGATGCTGGCCTTCACCTTATCCGACAACCTGTACATTTTGTTTTTCACAGGGAGACTGTCACCGGTGTCAATATCATGAACACAGAGGTGGGTCAGCCCAGGAGTAAGGGAGAACAGGGGGGAGAACTGCTCCAACAGCTCATAACAGTCTCCTTTCTGATTTAGAGTCAGGGAGTCAGACAGAATGACCCCGCTTACTGACCCATCACCTTCTTGGGCAGAGAGGAGGTCAGGGAGAGGTTCACTCTCCTCTTCCGTTCCTTCATCTGTGACCAGAAGCATGTTGATCTCCGACCTCTCAAAATGAGCTTTTAGTCGGTTCACATGGAGCACCCTTAAGGGATTCCTAGGGGTTTTGAGGTCCACTAGGTAAGTAGCCTCCCCTTTCCGCTCCTTTATTTCGAATGGGCCAGAGGTCCTGGAGAGCTCGGGGCTCTACTGGCTCCATTACCCACACTTTGTCTCCAGGTTGAAACTCTACCAGGGTGGCCTTCTGGTCATACCATTGTTTCATCACCTCTTGACTGGCCTCAAGGTTATCTTGGGCTTCTTTCCAGAAGCGGGTCATCTGGTTGCAGAGGGCCAACATATAGCTGACCACATCCTGAGGGGGTGTCTTTGGAGCTTTCTCCAATCCCTCCTGGACAATGCTTAAGGGTCCCCTGACAGGGTACCCATAGAGAAGTTCAAAGGGACTGAACCCTACCCCTCTCTGGGGGACCTCTCTGTAAGCAAAGAGAAGGCATGGTAAGAGGACGTCCCATTTACGCCTCATGGCCTCAGGGAGGCCACCAATCATGCCTTTCAGGGTCTTGTTGAATCTCTCCACAAGACCGTTCGTCTGGGGGTGATAGGGTGTGGTGAACTTGTAAGTTACAGCACACGCATCCCACAGAGACTTCATGTATGCAGACATGAAGTTAGTGCCTCTGTCAGACACTATTTCCTTGGGGAATCCCACACGGGTAAATATCCCCATCAGGGTTCTGGCCACCACCGGTGCAGTTACTGTCCTTAGAGGGATTGCCTCTGGGTAACGGGTGGCATGGTCCACCAAAACCAGGATGAACCTGTTGCCTAAGGCAGTTTTGGGGTCCAAGGGGCCAACAATGTCGATGCCCACCCTTTCAAAGGGGGTGCCAACGACAGGAAGTGGAATCAGGGGGGTTTTAACCCTTTTTCCTGCTTTACCACTGGCCTGGCAGGTAGGACAGGATCTGCAGAACTTGTCTGAGTGTGTCCTCATTTTGGGCCAATAAAAGTGGGTGACAAGCCTGTTAAAGGTCTTGCCCTGCCCCAAATGTCCTGCCAGGGGAATGTCGTGAGCCAGACCCAGTAGGAAGGTTCGGTAACATTGGGGGACCACCAGCATACGTGCTGCCCCAAAGCCCGGAACCTTAGGCTCACTGTAGAGGAGATCATTCTCCCAATATAGGTGGTGATCGCCAGAGGCGTCGCCGGCTGCCTGGTTTGAGGCTTGTTTCCTCAACCCTTCTAGAGTGGGACATTCTTTCTGCGCCTTGCAGAATTCCTCCCTGGTGGGTCCACCCTCAACTTGCCAGCCAGCAAGCTCAGGTAAGTCACCTAGGGCAGATGTCTTCCCCAGTTGGCTCGGAAGCCTCCTCCTCAGGAGCCCCGTCAGCCACTGTGGGAACAGCGGGGGCCGGTTTCCCGCACCCCTGGTCCCTCCTCCTGGCAGCTCTCAGGGCCATCGTTCCAGGCTCCAGATGCACTTGACTTCCCTCTCGGTCAGCCATGGACCGTGTGGTCATGCAGACCCACTCAGGTAACCCTAACATCTACAGGTGAGACCTGAGCTCCACTTCTTTCCAAGCAGTGTGCTCAAGGTCATTGCCTAACAGACAATCTACAGGCATGGCAGGACTCACAGCTACTTTCAGAGTACCAGAGACCCCCCCCACTCAAAGGGAACCAGAGCCACCGGTAGGTGACTCTCGCGATTGTCAGCGACTCTGACCTGGTGGAATGTATTAGGTACTATCTGCTCTGCTGACACCAGCTGACTCTTGATAGTAGTCATACTGGCTCCTGTGTCACGCAGAGCCTCCACCCTCTGCCCATCAATGGTGACCCACTGCCGGTACTTGGAAGTATTTCTGGGCATGTGGGCCTTGGGCACCATTTCTCCTTCTCCCAGGGACACTAGGGAAATCTCTACCTGCTCCCCAAAGCTAGTTGGGTCCATCTCCCCCCCGAGTGCTACACTAGTCAACCCAGGTGCCTGTCCGGTAGTGGACGGTGCCCTCTTGGGGCACTGTGGATCGCCTTTGTAGTGACCATATTGGTAACACTCCATGCATTTGGGGCTAGATTTTCCTGACCTGTCAAATGTCCCTGGCTTTTTCCCAAATTTGGAAAAGGAAGGGTTGCCACCCCCTCCCTGGGAATTCTTTTGGGGGCCTTTAGAGAGTTCCTTATCTGTAAGTTTATCTCCCCCCTCTTTCTTCTGTTGGGAACCCTGACCACCTTTGTGGGAGTCCCCCCCAGGTACCTTTTTGGACACTCTGGTGCTAACCCAGAGGTCCGCCTCCTCAGCAAGCTTCCTGGGATCAGTCAGCTTACTATCCACTAGGTGCTGGCGCAAATCGGTATAAGTAACATTAAGCATATGCTCTCTCAGGATCAAGTCATATAAACCTTTATAATCTGCTACTTTGTTGCCCCGCACCCATCCATTCAGTGCCTTACTAGAGAAATCAAAGAAATCTACCCATGTTTGTGTGGTTTGTTTGGTGCTGTCCCTGAACCTCTGACGGTATCCCTCAGGGGTCAGCCCAAACTTGGCAAGTAAAGTGGCTTTCTGGAGTGGGTATGTGTTTTGATCCGGTGGATCCAATGTGAGAAGTGTGTCCCTCCCCAATGGCGGCACATAACCCCACATAGCTACCCCCCATTGCCCTTCAGGAACCTCATGAGCCCTTAGTGCAACTTCATAAGCAGCTAACCATTTATCTATGTCATCTCCCACCACAAAACTGGGCACCACATTTTTGGGTATACGAACCTTCTTTTCTCCAGCAGGTCATGTCTGTATGCTGCCACCATTATTGCTGGATTCAGACTGTCTTGCCTTGATCTCCAGCTCCTTGAGACTCAGTTCATGAGCCAACAATAGTTTATTTTCAGCCAAAGCTCTTTCAGCTTCCACTTGTTTGGCTGCTCTTTCAGCTTCTGCTTGTTTGGCTGCCCTTTCAGCTTCTGCTTGAATCTGTTTGGCTATTCTTTCAGCTTCAATCTGTTTGGCTGCTCTTTCAGCCTCAGCTTGTTTGGCTTCTCTTTCTGCCCTCCTCTCCTCCTGTTGTGCCTCAATTTTCAGTTTTGCCATTTGCAATTGGAACTCCCTTTCCTCTCTCCTTTCCTCTGCGGTCAGGCTTTGCATGGAGACACTGCTCCCTGGTCTGGAAGGGTGCACAATTGCAGTGGTAACACCATCCATAGATAGTGAAAATCCTTCTGAAGGGCCATTTTCTGGCTCCTCTTCCTCATCATCCTCTAAATGGGCTTCAGCCCAGGCCCTCAGCGCCACTTGAAAGTCCTCCTTTCTGGAGGCCCCTTGGGTGGGTACCCTTAATGCCCTGCAGAATCCTCTTAGTTGTTTGACCGTGTATGTATCCAACTGGACTAGGTCAAAGTCCCCTGTCTGAGACCCAGTCAGAGACATGTTGAGTGAGGATTTAGTTTTTGAAAATTGTCAGGAAAAAAACGGATTTTCAAAAAGAGATAAAAACCAAGTTGACCTTCAACTGTGGGTAGGTAGTGAAATACTTAGCTACTGTATGTCACTGCACAAATACAAGTCCTATCCTCACCGCTGATCACCAATGTTAGAAATGGGGTTTTTGGTTGGCAGTCAGGTTACCCTCTGTCCAAGCAAAAGCCCTCACTCTAGTCAGGGTAAGTCACACACTATCCAAGATTATCCTGTGCCCACCCTCTGGTAGCTTGGCACGAGCAGTCAGGCTTAACTTAGAAGGCAATGTGTAAAGTATTTGTGCAATAAATCATACAATACCACTATATAGCACCACAAAAATACACCACACAGTGTTTAGAAAAATATATAATATTTATCAGGATAATTGTAGGTCAAAAAGAATAAAGATGCAATGGAAAATTGTAGAACTATCACAGGAAAGTGATATAAAGTGTCTTAAGTCTTTAGAATGTAATAAAGTGTCTTTCAAGCACAAAGTACCTGGTTTCTGGTGGAAAATCTCCTCAGAGGGCCATAGGTGAAGAGATGCGTGGAAAAAGGGGTGTGTGCGTCGATTTCTTCTCAGCACACACAGACTTGCGTCGTTCTTTTCCACGCGGGGAAGTCGGGCGTCGTTTTCCGGCGCACAGACAGTCTCTTTTTGTGGATCGCGGGGATTACCAGATGTCCCGGGTCTGTGCGTGGATTCTCCTGCTTGTTTTCCGGCTGCGCGTCGTTCTGCGGGGCTGCGCGTCGAAGTTTCGATCTCACGGTAGGCGTCGCGTCGATTTCTCCTTGGAAGTCGGGCGGCGTTGTCCTTGCGAGGCCGTGCGTCGAAAGTTTGGTCTCACGGCAGGCGTTGCGTCGATTTCTCCTTGGAAGTCGGGCGGCGTTGTCCTTGCGAGGCCGTGCGTCAAAGTTTCGCACTCACGGTAGGCGTCGCGTCGATTTCTCCTGGAAAGTCGGGCGGCTTTGTCCTTGCGAGGTTGTGCGTCGAAGTCTCGATCGTCCCGAGGGCGTCGCGTCGATCAGCGTCGGTGTGCGGCGTTTTTCTCGCCGCGAAACAAGCTGTGCGTCGAAATTTTCGGCGCACGGAGCGTCCAAGTGAAAGGAAGAAGTCTTTTTGGTCCTGAGACTTCAAGGAACAGGAGGCAAGCTCTATCCAAGCCCTTGGAGAGCACTTTCACAGCCAGACAAGAGTTCAGCAAGGCAGCAGGGCAACAGCAAGACAGCAGTCCTTTGTAGAAAGCAGACAGGTGAGTCATTTGAGCAGCCAGGCAGTTCTTCTTGGCAGGATGTAGTTTCTGGTTCAGGTTTCTTCTCCAGCAAGTGTCTGATGAGGTAGGGCAGACGCCCTGTTTTATACCCAAATGTGCCTTGAAGTGGGGGAGACTTCAAAGAGTGGCTAAGAAGTGCACCAGGTCCCCTTTCAGTTTACTCCTGTCTGCCAGGGTCCCAGTAGGGGGTGTGGCAGTCCTTTGTGTGAGAGCAGACCCTCCACCCTCCCAGCCCAGGAAGACCCATTCAAAATGCAGATGTATGCAAGTGAGGCTGAGTACCCTGTGTTTGGGGTGTGTCTGAGTGAATGCACAAGGAGCTGTCAACCAAGCCCAGCCAGACGTGGATTGTAAGGCACAGAAGGATTTAAGTGCAAAGAAATGCTCACTTTCTAAAAGCGGCATTTCTAGAATAGTAATATTAAATCCGACTTCACCAGTCAGTAGGACTTTGTATTACCATTCTGGCCATACTAAATATGACCTCCCTGCTCCTTTCAGATCAGCAGCTGCCACTTCAACAGTGTATGAGGGCAGCCCTAATGTTAGCCTATGAAGGGAGCAGGCCTCTCAGTAGTGTGAAAACGAATTTAGGAGTTTTACACTACCAGGACATATAACTACACAGGTACATGTCCTGCCTTTTACCTACACAGCACCCTGCCCTAGGGGTTACCTAGGGCACACCTTAAGGGTGACTTATATGTAGAAAAAGGGGAGTTCTAGGCTTGGCAAGTACTTTTAAATGCCAAGTCGAGGTGGCAGTGAAACTGCACACACAGGCCTTGCAATGGAAGGCCTGAGACAAGGAAAAAGGGGCTACTTAGGTGGGTGGCACAACCAGTGCTGCAGGCCCACTAGTAGCATTTAATTTACCAGCCCTGTGCACATAAAGTGCACCTTACTAGGGACTTATAAGTAAATTAATAGTCCAATCAGGTATGATTCCAGGTTACCATGTTTTAAGGGAGAGAGCATATGCACTTTAGCACTGGTTAGCAGTGGTAAAGTGCGCAGAGTCTATAAACCAGCAAAAACAGTGTCCAAAAAAATGGAGGGAGGCAGGCAAAAAGTTAGGGGTGACTACCCTAAGGCTGTCAGGTCTAACAGTAACCCACTCCTCTTCTGTGATGGCTAATTCAAAAGTTGGTGACGTTCCATCATACAGAAGGGGGGGAATACACAATCCTCCAGAATTTGACATTATCACTCTGGAGACTTGCTTCATGAAGAGAGTGCCAGGCCTCGTTTTTTATGGTCTGTTTCCTATTTTTTATGGCCTTGTAATACTCTTTCCTGAGGAGAGTAGTTCCATGTTTATCGGGGTTTTGGCTATGTAAGTGTTGTTTAAGTCTCTTATGGGCTTGTGTACATTCACTATCAAACCATCCTTTGTCTCCCCGAGATCGAGATTTACCCCAACTTGCAGTGAGAGACTGTTTAATTCCAGTAGTGATTGCAGTGAATGCTTTAATACAATCCTGTGGTCTGATGTTAGCTGATAGACAAATTTCAAACTCACTAGTGAATTTACTCAACAGCTGTGTCATGAAGCCTATAGGTTCAATCTGTGACCACTGAATAGTATAACCATTTCTTGCACCCAGTCCAATGTTCACTACGTTCTCTGCTGGACCCTTATGTTTTTTTGGAAGTTGAGGCAATACAAGGTTTAAGCTTTGAGGATAGTGGTCACTAAAGGCGATATCATGAATTCTATACTCAGATATACAAAAAACAAAGTTATTAGACACTAGTATAAAATCAATTATTGTATTAGCACATCTTCCGTTAAAAGTTGGTTTTTACTGTCATTTAGGCTATTACATAAAAGGAGGTCAAATTTAAATAATGCGTCATTCAGCAAATTACCATAATGATTATGTATAAAATGAAGTGAATCTTCATTTCCTCCTGTGCCAGAGGAGCAGGATTTCACATCAATTTGAGGACACAGGTGTACGTTAAAATCACCCCCCCATACAATAAAAGTCTCTTCATGTGAGGACTAACATACACGATTCAGGTCATCCTGCAATAGCCTAAGTATAGATAAAAATCTTGGTTGGGGGGCATTATTAATAAAAGTTAATAATCACCAATTGTGCTTTATTTTTTAATTTGCATTTGATCAGTTGATAAAACGTGTTAGAAATTAAACTAATGTGCTTTATTAAATCAAACTTGTTGGAGATAAAAGTACACAATCCACCTTTTGCCCACCCCGTAAACCAGGAACTGCAGGGGTGTGAAATGTCCTGAACCGTTTATGTGGATAGGATCCACTGACCAAGTCTCTTGTAAGCACACACAGGAGAAAGGTCCGATAAAATCTAACTAATCCTTATTCTCAATTTTAGTGCGCAAGCCCGCAACATTCCAAAATAAAATATAATCTCTCAATGTGTTTATGCCCTGTCCCAGAAGTGCATGTTGTGTTGCATTCATTGTTGGTGGGGGATATTACTCTCTATGTGAGATGTGGAAGTTGATATGAGAGAGGTCATTTGAGCAGGCACTCCACCTATTAAAGTTTCAACGCTAACATTCTGTCTTAGTGATTTTCCTGTAACCATCTTTTCAACTCCCGTACTCCCTGCCAGGCCATCACCACTCTTCAATAGATCAGGTGTAGAGCTCATAGAAATACACCTAATCGTGCCTGCTCCTTGATCTATTGACAGTCAATCGACTTCTTCTAAGGAAAGGGTGTGAAATCTATTCTTGGTGGGGACCGTGTAGTTTCTCTCAAATCTGCTTGGTTGTTTAGCATAATTCAGGGTAGGTCGATCATGCCCACATTACACTTATAAAAGAAACCTAAAGGAAGGAGTGAAATGCCATGATCAGGAATCTGTCACGTACTTAAGTTTCTCAGAATGTCTTCGACCTAATTTGGAGTTTTGAACGAGAGCACCACGCAGTCACCTCCAAATATTTTGTGATTTTTACCCACCCATTTTACCCTTCTGACCATTTTAATATCCTCAAAAAGTGATTCTGTCATACCAGGTTTAATGCGTGTCCCTATCCAATTCAGGGATTTATTTCTCAAAGCTGACCATGTTTCCCTATTATCCACTGAAAGGGTAGGGACATTTGCAAGAACTACCACGTAGGGAGTTGCCGCAGAAGGAAGATCTAATGTGTCTCTTAGTGTTTGAAAAATATCCTTGAGAGGTTTCAGTCTGTTCTGTGGTTCTGAGAAGTAATATCTTTTACACTAAGTTGCTTCCTCTTACCCATTTTTAGCTGATTTTTGTGCTATAAAAGTCAACCAATATTGCTCTGAAGCACCCCTGGGTGAGAACTAGGGTTTAAGGAGCTAACACAGATAGAACTATCTTATAAAATCTTATAGCGATACAAAAATATAAGTATAAATATAAATATAAATAACCTGCACACAGAAAAGAAAAAGGTGTCTGTTTGGGAGAATAGTTGTGGTATTACAAAATTAGTCACCCAACAACTGAGAATAGCAGTTAAAAATACCTGTCTAAAATCCTAAAACCCGCGCACCTCCAAGTCCACAGTCACAGAGAAGATGTCAGGGCGGGAGCGCGAGCAAGTCTTTATGGGGGCTCCTGGCCCTGCCCCCTTCCTGCAGCCGTGAAAACGCGCTACCCACGAGGCGGGAGCACGAGCAAGTCTTTATGGGGGGCTCCTGGCCCTGCCCCCTTCCTGCAGCCGTGAAAACGCGCTACTCGCAGTAATATATACATCTCCCCTCAAAGCGTATTTTAAAGCCTTGAAAAATTTCATTTAGCGTCTTTTATTTTGTTTACAATTGAATCAGGAAGTGACTTTAATTCCCAGAACTCTCTTTGCCTACCTTCTAAACCAATTGCCTCTCACGGATGGCTGCCAATCCGTGCGCGACCTGTAGGAGGCTGGCCTGGCTTATAGTGGGTACCTAGTCTTACCTCCACTTGTGCCATATCCAGTTATCCCTTATTAGTAGAATAGAGGTGTTACTAGCAGCTTAGGCTGTTAGAGGTAGCTATGGCAAAGTAGCTTAGGCTGAACTAGGAGACATGCAAAGCTCCTACTATACCACTTATGTCTTATAGCACAATATCATAAGAAAACACAATACTCAGAGTTACTAAAAATAAAGGTACTTTATTTTAGTGACACTATGCCAAAAGTATCTCAGAGGATACCCTCACTTAGGAGGTAAGTAATATACACAAATTATATGCACACAAACCCAAAACAGGTAAGTAACAGTAAGAAAAGTAGTGCAAACACTGTAGAATCACAATAGGATGCAATAGGTAGACATAGGTCTAGGGGCAACACAAACCATATACTCCAAAAGTGGAATGCGAATCACGAATGGACCCCAGACCTATGGGAGATTGTAGAGGGTTGCTGGGACTGTGAGAAAACAGTAAGGGTGTCCAAAATACCCGACCCCAAGACCCTGAAAAGTAGGAGTAAATTTACCCTACTACCCCAGAAAGACACAATAGTCCTGATAGGGGATTCTGCAAGAACCACAAGCACCAGCAAAACACTGAAAACGGGTTCCTGGACCTGAGGACCTGTAAAGGAAGGGGACCAAGTCCAAGAGTCACGAAAGTGTCCAGGGGGGCAGGAGCCCACCAAACCCCGGATGAAGGTGCAAAGGGGCTGCCTCTGGGTGGAAGAAGCCGAAGATTCTGCAAAAACGAAAAGGGCTAGGAACTTCTCCTTTGGATGGAAGATGTCCCACGGCGTGCTGGAGGTTGCAAAAGTATTTCCAGGCAGAAATACCCCAAACAAGCCTTGCTAGCTGCAAGAGTCGCGGTTGAGGATTTTGGGTGCTGCTGGGGACCAGGAAGGACCAGGAAGGACCAGGATGTTGCCCCTTGGAGGAGGAGATAGAGGGGGTGCTCAGCAACTCACAGAGCCCCCACAGAAGCAGGCAGCACCCGCAGAAGTACCGGAGCAGGCATTTAGAAGATCTGAGGACAGTGGTTGACTCAGAGTCACAAAGGAGGGTCCCACGACGTCGGAGTCCAACTCAGCGAGTTGGGCAATGCAGAACGGAGTGCTGGGGACCCAGGCTAGGCTGTGCACAAAGGAAGTCCTAGAAAAGTGCACAGAAGCCGGAGCAGCTGCAAATCACGCAGTACCCAGGTTTGCTGTCTGGCGTGGGGAGGCAAGGACTTACCTCCACCAAATTTGGACAGAAGGGCCACTGGACTGTGGGAGACACTTGGACCCAGCTCCTGTGTTCCAGGGACCATGCTCGTCAGGATGAGAGGGGACCCAGAGGACAGGTGATGCAGAAGTTTGGTGCCTGCGTTGGCAGGGGGAAGATTCCATCGACCCATGGGAGATTTCTTCTTGGCTTCCAGTGCAGGGTGAAGGCAGACGGCCCTCAGAGCATGCACCACCAGGAAACAGTTGAGAAAGCCGGCAGGATGAGGCGCTACAATGTTGCTGGTAGTCGTCTTGCTACTTTGTTGCGGTTTTGCAGGCGTCCTGTAGCAGTCAGCGGTCGATCCTTGGCAGAAGTCGAAGAGGAAAGTGCAAAGGAACTCTGGTGAGCTCTTGAATCCATTATCTGAGGAATAGCCCAGAGTAGAGACCCTAAATAGCCAGAAAAGGAGGTTTGGCTACTAAGAAAGGAGGCTTGGCTACTGAAAGAGGTAAGCACCTATCAGGAGGGGTCTCTGACGTCACCTTCTGGCACTGGCCACTCAGAGCAGTCCATTGTGCCCCAACACCTCTGAATCCAAGATGGCAGAGGTCAGGGACACACTGGAGGAGCTCTGGTCACCTCCCATGGGAGGTGCAGGTCAGGGGAGTGGTCACTCTCCTTTCCTTTGTCCAGTTTTGCGCCAGAGCAGGGCTGTGGGATCCCTGAACGGGTGTAGACTAGCTTATGCAGAGATGGGCACCATCTGTGCCCATCAAAGCATTTCCAGAGGCTGGGGGAGGCTACTGGGGGAGCCTTTCACACCTATTTCCAAAGGGAGAGGGTGTAACACCCTCTCTCAGAGGAAATCCTTTGTTCTGCTTTCCTGGTACTGGGCTGCCCTGACCCCAGGGGGGCAGAAACCTGTCTGAGGGGTTGGCAGCAGCAGCTGCAGTGGAGACCCCAGAAAGGCAGTTTGGCAGTACCCGGGTTCTGTGCTAGAGACCCGGGGATGCATGGAATTGTCCCCTCAATACCAGAATGGTATTGGGGTGACAATTCCATGATCCTAGACATGTTACATGGCCATGTTCGGAGTTACCATGGTGACGCTACACATAGGTAGTGACCTATATGTAGTGCACGCGTGTAATGGTGTCCCCGCACTCACAAAGTCCGTGGAATTTGCCCTGAACAATGTAGGGGCACCTTGGCTAGTGCCAGGGTGCCCACACACTAAGTAACTTAGCACCTAACCTTCACCAAGTCAGGGTTAGACATATGGGTGACTTATAAGTTACTTATGTGCAGTGAAAATGGCTGTCAAATAACGTGGATGTTATTTCACTCAGGCTGCAGTGGCAGTCCTGTGTAAGAATTGTCTGAGCTCCTTATGGGTGGCAAAAAAAATGCTGCAGCCCATAGGGATCTCCTGGAACCCCAATACCATGGGTAATAGGTACCATATACAAGGGAATTATAAGGGTGTTCCAGTGTGCCAATGAGAATTGGTAAAATTAGTCACTAGCCTGCAGTGACAATTTTAAAAGCAGAGAGAGCATAAACACTGAGGTTCTGGTTAGCAGAGCCTCAGTGATACAGTTAGGCACCACACAGGGAACACATATAGGCCACAAGCTTATGAGCACTGGGGTCCTGACTAGCAGGATCCCAGTGACACATATCAAACACACTGACAACATGGGGGTTTTCACTATGAGCACTGGGCCCTGGCTAGCAGGATCCCAGTGAGACAGTAAAAACACCCTGACACATACTCATAAACAGGCTAAAAGAGGGAATAACAAGGCTAGAAAGAGGCTACCTTCCTACACGACCCTTCTCACTAACTGACCTATACCAGCGCGGCTCCAATGACGTCACACTCACACACACTGCGGCTGACAAAGTCTTGCGGCTTGTCTTCCTCACTCTCTCGATTCACACCAAACTAATGCAATATATTGCGAGCACCAACAAAACTCAAATTTGCCGGTTTACTACAGGAAAGGGTAACACAATCACTTCAGAACTTTACAGAGATTTTGCTCAGCCTCAGCCGCTACTCTCTCCTTCTCAGATCCCGCAAGCAAAATTTGACCCACAAATTCTACTCTCGACTTGTCAATGGGTCGCTCTAGTGCACTTTAGAACTCACCAAATCTCCATTGAAGTTTTCATTCACTCACATTGACTCAAACTGGAGTCGTCATCCACACCTGATTGACCCATTAAACCACGCAAATTACAACATAAACCATGTGTGTCTCATACACTTATCAATATACTCCGGAGTCTTAGACCACGCAGGGTCCATACATCACCAACAACCACGTGGACAATTTTTTAGCACAAAGCGCCACACTCAAATGAAGTTCGCCGACTTCCCTACTCTCATCCTGCGGAGTACGCACACTCCTACTAAAACATCATCATTTGGCCTAAAATCCTCACAGACTTCACACTTCACCTGCTTTATGCATAGCTTTGCAAGCGCAAACCCTACTTCATTCGCACTATCACTAGAACGCCGAGAACATACTCAAACTCCCTTCAGCAGGCTCCAAGATTCCGGGAAAGTCATTTGGGACTTAGGGGCACATCATCTCCCCAATTAGCATCATTGAAAAATAAAAAATTTCTCAAAAAACGATTTTCTGATACACCTTGCTTACTTCCAAACTACGCTCAGCGATTTCTACCAGACCTTTTGAACCATCAATCTTATCAAACAGTGGTCCCTCGTCCTGGGGCCCCAAAGGGCCGAACCATTACCTCTGCTACGAAAAACTGGTAGCGCGTCAGAACCTTGATAAGTAAAACTTACAAGGAGACACGTCTAGGCTGATGAACCTTTTGACCACGTTCGGAGACTTCCCAGTACGAGCTATCTTTCTGGCATCACAAATCAATATCTCAATAACCCAATCAATCTTGTGGTAACTAATCAACAAGATAATCAATACCATTTAATAGGAATCAATAATGAATTCACCATGACCTTTCGGCCAATGATTAACCACAGAAATCTAGTTAAGTGTTAGGATATTTATTCCCTATTGATTACAATCTAATAGTCATTTCCGTTAATCTCATTAGCAATCAATCTCATTAGTAACGCTTCAGATACATAATTTGAACACAGTTAATCAACGCATAGAGAATATTCATTAAGCATTAACACATCATTAATAAGGACAGCTTGGCAAAGTCTCAGAGTACAATATTCAACAAAACAAGAACTCAGTCATTTGTCTATTTGCGTCAGATTTTAGTGAACACCTTAACTAACCTCAAATTAGCATCAGCATGTTGGGCTTCATGCAAAACAATTTAGCAAACACAAATTTGGAAAACATCTAACTATGGCCTCTATCAAAAGAGCAGTTGGTACCTAGAAAGAAAAGGCAAACAGACAATTACAATTTTCATCAGATAGTTACCCCTCCAAATGAATAAGCAAACAGCGTCAGTCTTCGTCCTCAGGACATCAGTCGATTCATCATCAGCAAGGATAGGACAAGGCAAAGTCTCATTATGGCATATCTAAAGAATAAGGCTCTTCCCTCATATGGAGGCGAAGCAAGCATCAGTAAGGACTTAGATAGAGGATGGTTTAAAGTATCAGAAAGAATAACAGCAAAGTCTCAAAAGAACAATGGCAAAGTATAGTTTCAAATGGAATGTCCAGTAATGGCTAATAATGGCTGATTTCTCCTCGAGTCATGCGGTTATATCAAAACTGTCGAACTAGCCCTTAATTCCCCATTAGATAATATTTGGTGCATCATTATCTCTGTCCAATAGTTCTTCACACACCTCACTAGAATTTTCTACAGAACACAGTTCTCATGCCATTGATTGGCCCATGTTATTGACGTCTTCATCGGGTGGAATGTCAGGTAAGAAAAGTTACACTTTATGCTCCAGTCAGTAGTCCCATTGTTTTCTCCTATTCCAGACAGCCTTGTACCTGTTACGAATTACACTGTTGCATTCAGCAAGAATGTCTCCTTGAGCAAGTCGGGTCTCATGAGAAAGAATTTACTACGGCTACACACACATCTCTAGCTTCTGGAAAAGTACAGCTTCGTGTCCTTCAAGAAGACAGCACATTACACGTTAAGCAAAACACAGTTTAATATGAGACCAGGCAGCTAGGCCCAGACCCTTGCTAACTAAGGCCTAGTAATTTAGTTAACAAAACCCAAGTACATAGCTCTAATTATGATATGCTAATACAAATTCAAACATTAGTACATAATTAGTTCATCATTAATAAGTTTCATTAGTCTTCATATACATTGATGGCCACTCCCCGTGGGCACATTTTAAAAGCATACATTAATTTTCTACCTTAATGCATTCTCTATGCAGCTTCATTACCCAATATATTGCAAGCCTTTCATGTTAATATTAATTTTAAAAGACACACTCCAACACGTCAGGTCTATTAGTTTGCCAATGCTTGTTAGGGGCTCTTATTGTGTAGGGCTAGGTGTTAAAGAGTCACTGATTTGTTTTTTTTAGGACATATAAGCCTGCATGGGTGTTTTTCCCCCTGGGAGTGGTGCCCAGTACATGATCTATAAACCACAGACATTGTGTTTGGCGCCTATCCATGCTGGACGTCTGCCCTCGTCATCAGGTGTCGGGAACGGAAAATGGGCATTTATCCTTATCTACACGGCACCATCCGGCTCTTGAAATCGCACTGGTTTGATGGACACGTCTTTAGCTTTCTCTCGCCGTTTCCTAGTAACAAACCGCTCGTTATTATCGCCACTCGCCGCCCTCTGCCAGGTTGCTTGGATGCCAGCTGCCCAGTGTAACTCTATCCACCATCATGCAGCGCATCTCGGGTTGCCAGCAGTATGTGTTTACCAACCCACCACGATGCCCAGGCCTGACGCTATCACGCTCTGGATGTCATTAGTCAAACCGGGAAAGATTCTTCGGTTCCCTCGCCCTGTGTTGCAAATGTCCTACTGCTCAGGCTACAGATTGTTCATTTCCATTGCGTACCTCAACGATCTTCACTGTCTCTTGCAGGATAAATAACAAGGGTTATTTACCAACTTTAATGATATGGGTTTTATCACAATTACGCTGGAGAAAGACGCGTCAACCCTAGAAGAATCTGAAACCTTGACCTACAGGTTGCAAACAGGCATAGTCAACGCCGGAATGCTTTTCGCCATAAAAGCGCTTCTGTGCCTCATCAGAAATAGTTAGCGCTATATTAATGCAACAAAATACTATGCAATGAATACCCACCCAACTGTATCAGGAAGAGGCCGATGCTTCTTCCATAACGTTGGGAAAGTAAGTTATCACTAGCTTTGTGGTGACCACCAGTAGGTGGCACCACATTGCCACACATTTTTGGTGCTGTATGTGGAGCTCACCAGAGGCAAAATTCAGTTGTGCTTGTAGTGAAGAATCTCTTTGCAAATTTCATGAAGCCAGTGGTGTCCTGCGTTGGCCCTCAAGGACTAGCGCCATTTCATTATAACCACTCTTTGGGCCATATTTATACTTTTTGACACAAAACTGCGCTAACGCAGTTTTGCGCCAAAAAAATTAGCGCCGGCTAACGCCATTCTGAAGCACCATGCGGGTGCCGTATTTATTGAATGGCGTTAGCCGGCGTTAGCCGACCGGCGCTGCCAGGTGTGCGTGAAAAAAAAACACGTACACCAGGCAGCGCCGGCATAGGGAAAAATGGCGTTTGGGCTTCCCAAAATGGGGCAAGTCAGGCTGAGGCAAAAAAATCGTCTTAACCCGATTTGCGCCATTTTTTTTGGGTGCCCAGACGCCATTAACATGACTCCTGTCTTAGCAAAGACAGGAGTCATGCCCCCTTGCCCAATGGCCATGCCCAGGGGACTTATGTCCCCTGGGCATGGTCATTGGGCATAGTGGCATGTAGGGGGGCACAAATCAGGCCCCCCTATGCCACACAAAAAAGAAAAAAAAATACTTACCACAACTTACCTTTTCTTCCCTGGGATGGGTCCCTCCATCCTTGGGGGTCCTCCTGGGGTGGGCAAGGGTGGCAGGGGGTGTCCCTGGGGACAGGGGAGGGCACCTCTGGGCTCATTCTGAGCCCACAGGTCCCTTAACGCCTGCCCTGACCCAGGCGTTAAAAAGAGGCGCAAATGCAGCGTTTTTTGCCCTGCCCACTCCCGGGCGTGATTTTTGCCCGGGAGTATAAATACCACGCACATGCCTGGGAGTCATTTTTTAAGACGGGAACGCCTACCTTGCATCTCATTAACGCAAGGAAGGTGTTCACGCCAAAAAATGACGCTAACTCCATGAACTTTGGCGCTAGACGCGTCTAACGTCAAAGTATAAATATGGAGTTAGTTTTGCGTCGAATTTGCGTCGAAAAAAACGACGCAAATTCGGCGCAAACGGAGTATAAATATGCCCCTTTATGTCATCAATTCCCATTTTGATGAATTCTCTATTTATTTCTCACCAGTAGATATATGAAAAACATATCGTGGTCTAGGGTCTCTTCTACCACAATTGGACACCTGCTGATCTGAGCTACCTGACAGGCTACAGCACAGCCGTTCGATTTCTTGCTTTTCTGCTGTGTTCTGACCTAAACATATATCTTGTCAGAAAAAGACAACTCACAAGGCCACCGCTTAGGGTCATATTGCATCACCATGCTCAGTAAAACGTAGTTCGTTGACCTATGAACTTAACAAAAAATAGTCAGGTGTTAGGAATGACCAAAACATTTACAAATAAATCCGAATGAAATTTATTGTATAAAAATCACTGTCATACGTAATGCATAGTTGCCAAGTTTTCAGAGCCCTTATTTCAATGGTCTCAGCCTGCTTAGTTAGGTGTGACATTTGATTGTATTATGGGTGACACTTTGAGTGACACTTTATCGCTAGCAAAAACCAAGTAGTGTAATCCAGTAAATAAGAAATGTCAAACAGCCCCATCTTTTGCTCTAAGAGAAGTTCTGGAAGTTTCACTGAAACAGCTACACTACCCCGTGTCACTAATGGAAGGCCATAAGCACAACTCCTGCAGTAAAACACAATTGCTTTGAGGGCAAGGCAACAAACAATTGATCATCAGGCGAGGTCTAGGCTCAGGTGTGTGGCACTGACACGAGGCGGGTCAGTGGCTCTGAGGTGTGTGATCTGCTTCACACTTTGCAGTCTACGATGCACGGCAGGACTGCCTTGATGCACTTAAAAGGTCAAGTGCTCTAAGAGTGTGCTGAAGGTAGAATTAATTAATGTGGGCAACTAATTAATGAGGACAACGTAGAAAATAAGAATAGGGTTATGACGTGGGCACAGTCTACCTGTAGCCAGCAAAGTCTATGGCATAGATAGCCATAATGCGTCATGTAGAGAGATAGAGAGATGTAAGAAAGGAAATATATATATATTTATTTTACAGAGAAAGCAAGAAAGAGAGACAGAGACAGGTATGATGGGTCGGTGGATAGGTTCATGCCCATGTGCTGCTGTTCTTCTGCGATCGACGTTCAGAATCTTTTTTTGATACAAGAGCGTCCACCGCCTCCCACTTGGAGCACAGCACACACTGCGAACGTCCCAAGTGGGGGGCCTACACGAGGTGGCCGATATTGATTCTACTCAAATAGCTAAATACTGTATCATTCCATACATAGCCCTCTATGCAGCTCCTGGTCTTGGGGCTGTGTTCTCACTCAGCATCGTGGAGCAGGCGATGTACTGGACCTCTGGTGCCACCTTCTGTCCAGAACTAATGTGTTGCCTGCATGTTATCGGTATGTATGTGACGGAAGGTACATGACAGAAAGTGTAATATCCAGGTCATCTATGGCTTTTAGAAATTAGATATGGCGATTTAACCCTTCATTAAATCTGTTTTTGCCTCTAGCGCTGGGTTTCACCGCATATGGATTTAAAACATCATTGCTTTGGGTTTCTGGAATAGTTTATTAATGAAGTAAGAGGGCTGAAGCGCTCTTAGGTTTGCGAGACAATGTGGAACCAGCGCGGGGATGCGGCAATGGCTAACAATTTGTGTCATCCGTGATGTGTGGCACTTGGCAAACCCTACATATCTATTGTTGATATCCTTAACCTGATTGGAATTAACTACTGAGTGGGTCGACAAGCTCAGCCCAAGTGCTGAGGGAGTTCGACATTCAGCATACAATTTCAGTTGAATGCGAACATTAATTGACAAGCATTTTTAATATTAAAAACACCAAATTCTCCACTTCACCATTTAACTAAGGTCAGTGCTTAATTTGTAAATAAAAAGGTGCCGGTGCCCAAAGCTGACCTGTAAAACACACGGCTGCTGCAATTAAATATGCAAACACATAACATCAAGGCAGCGTAATCCTAAAACCTTCTCGGGCCTCTTTAATCCCTGTCTCTTCAACTCACTCTTGCAGCCTTCTGCTCTCACCTTTTGAACGCTTTTTCAAATTTTCACTTCCTCCGCCTTTCCCATATGTGTCTTTTGCTCGCAGGAAATTCCTGATGCAGAAAACTAAGCTCTGGCCCTCAAAAATAAGTACCGGTGTTCCGCACCGGAAACAACAAGCACAAATTAAGCACTGACTAAGGTGTGATCCATGGCATTTCGCTTACCTTTCTGTGATTCACTTCTTTCACATGCTAAAATCGTGAGGGCTCTGAAAGAGGTTAACCATCCCTCCCTTCATCCGTATATTATAACTATTTTTTAAGGAAAAATAGATGCTTGCCCACATACCCCAAATCCAAGTGCCTCTATTCACAATGGAGGTCATTACGACCCCGGCCGTGAGTGGTAATGTGGTGGCAGTACCGCCAACAGGCTGGCGGTTCATACCGCCACATTATGAGAATGGCGGGTGTGCTGCAGCCAACCTGCTACTTCTCCACTCAGACCGCCATGGTGGTAGATGTTAATCTCCAGCCTGGCAGCTGGCATAGTACAGCCGGCGGCATTTTGAGCCTGCCTACCACCATGGTTTTCATGGCGTTCGCAACACCACAAACCCATGGCGGTAGGCCCTACTGGTGACAGGAAAGGAATTCCCAGTCACCAGTAGGTGGCTCCCCCACCACCCCTCCACACCTACCTGATGCACCCCACACCGCTCCATCCAAACTCCCCCGATCCTCCCACACCCCACATACACGCACACACTGCAGACACACACCACGCATACACCCACTCATTCACACCGGCATACACGCATTCATACACGCATACATCCAGCCATGCTCAAACACATTCTTACACATTCACACTGACATGCATACATGCACTCACTTTACCATTCTCACACACATGCATACACCCACACAAAAAACACCACACACACAGACGCACTCACACACACAACGCCCCCTACCCTGTCGGAAGCAAAACTTACCTTCTTCCAGGTGGTCTTCCTGCACGGAACGGGAAGGGGCGCTGCAAACCCCAGCAGCTCCTGCCAGCAGAACACCGCCAGGCCGTATCACAAGTCATGATACGGCTGGCGGTGTTCAACTGATGTGGCGTTGCTGGTGGTAGCAGCGACAGCTTACCACCATTCTCCAGTATGAGTACTGCCAGATTTCTGCCCTTTTTGTGGCGGAAATCTGGCAGTGATCATAGTATGGCGGATGGATAGTAGCCGTGGTGACAGTATCTTGGTGCCATCACCCCGGGGGTAGGCAGTTTTTACCACCAATGAAAGAATGTGGGCCTATGTGTCTTTGTTCAGTTTTTTGTTGTTGCTGTGGGGATGATAGGAAAGAGATTTTCAACATGATATTTTTTTGTGATATTCGATTTATTTCCAGGACACATTTCTTGTAGTAACGGAGTGCTATATACGTGAATTCTTTTCACCTTTGCAGAAGGTCAGAGTTACAAAATCAGGTAGTGTGAAACTAAAAAAAGGAATTTTGGTATGTAAAAAACCCAAACTGTGATTTGTTAACACATTACTGAATCACAATTTGGTTTTGCTACTACATACCAAATTGCTTTTTGGAAGGGGCGTGTGTAGGGCTTCCCTTCCAAATACTGATTTGCAGTGGAATTTGTTAATGTTTTACAAACAACTGAAATATAGTGGGAGGGCACTTTCAAACGGGAAGGGATCTTTAAATGACCCCTTACCCCTTATGAATCTTGACCAAAACATTTTTTTAAGAGTAGACCACTGCCTACTCTTAAAAAATGTTTAATTACAATTTTAATTTTTTTTAAATACACCCCTTTTACTTTAAATAAAATGGGTTGCATTTTAAAAAAAGTGACTTTATTCATTTAAAAGCAATCACAGACATGGTGGCCTGCTGACCTGATCAGGTCACCATCCTTGTGATCACTGCAATGTATAATGGGGTCTCTACTTGCAACTACCTCATTAGTATCCATGAGCTAAATTGAACTGCGACTCACCATGGGTCAGGTTTTTACGAACTGACCTATTAGTACATTGGTTGGATCACAAAAACTGAATGGATTTGGTAAAAGTCGGTGCGCAGTTTGAAATTACTTTTCCCCAGTCCTTTCCCAGTACGATTGGCTCTAAGTGCCTGATGCTGAGGACCCTCTCTGCCAAAGTGATGGTCTGCCTATTCTTTTTATATAGTGGTGAACTATCTTGTCTCCAACAGAAGTGCCACTGCTGACCCCACAATTGAAAACCCTACACTGATGGCCTGATGGAGGTGGGGCTGTTGGTATAGGTTCGTCAGACCATCCACACTATTTAAAGTATGTGGATCGATGTGTTTCATTCTGTTCAGGACCGCCAGGAAATCCGGGCTGTCCTAAAAAAAAAAAAAAAGACTTCCTTTTCCTGGGAGAAAATTCAGAGCATGTGAGGGACATTTTTCATTAACAAAACTCAAATTTTGGAATTTGTTTTTGTAAAACAAAAAAGTTTGATCAGCGCCCATCTGAAATAATTCATCTTCTCACCAAACTTTCAGTACCTTCAAAGGACTCGCCATCATGGTGGCTCCTCTGATGGCACAGAGAATGCTGCAGGGCCAGCGGATGTCTCAAAATATGGTGGACAGTAGTCTAGCTAACTTCGTGGAGGAAATGACCATGACCTCCCACACAGACGGCAGCTACCCACCTTAGACTAAATAAGGCCATAAGTTAGAAAGCTGGATGATGTAAGTTATGTACAAATGGAATTTCTACAGTATGTATGCAAGCATAGTGAGCACCCCTAAAGCAGAGTTGTCTGCTAAGGTGCAATGGAGTGGCACTGACAATCTCCTTATGTTGTGAAGGTTAACCAATTTGGAGCCTTGTGCCCACTAAAGACGGGTATGTTACTAAGTGCCTTTATGCCATCATAGTGAAAATACATGTGCCCCAATGGAACATTATTGGAATCTATTATATTAACAAACTTGCATTTAGGCTTTTTTAAATTTATTTTTTATTGGAGTTTTGTTTCAAACGTGAATTACAGCAACCATCCAAAAGAAAAAAGAACAGTATGGTAGAGATACAAAACATAAACAGGCAAAACAATCTCAAGATTACTGTATTCTAATCCATATTTCAATAGCAAACATCAGTAGTGAAACAGAGTTCAGCAGATGTCCCAGGACCAATGCACATTACAGAAAACCACAGACAAAGGTACATCATGTAGATTCAATGTCAGGGTTAGGACATGTGTCGGCCAAGTGGCCACCAGCTCCCAGCATTTACACGTTTATCACCACAGTTCAAGTGTCAAACTGAATACTTTTGACATAGTACAAATAATGAAGACGTGTCACCACCCAGCTGACGAAATGGGCAAGTAGGTTAAACATATAGGGCCTAATTGAGAGTTTGGCGGAGGGGGTTACTGTGCCAC
The DNA here is from genome assembly GCF_031143425.1 of Pleurodeles waltl. Classification (NCBI taxonomy): domain Eukaryota; kingdom Metazoa; phylum Chordata; class Amphibia; order Caudata; family Salamandridae; genus Pleurodeles; species Pleurodeles waltl. Next base: position 222,664,554 of record NC_090450.1, on the reverse strand, counting down.
ACGTGTGACGGATATCCCATCCAGCGTATTACGACCCCTTTATTGCCTATAGAGATCGTCATACAACAGACGGGATATCTGTCATGTTTGTGGCGGAGTAACCCAAATGCAAACTCTAAATCAGGCCCTTAGATATTTGTGATCTTACAGGTGCGAGTTTGCATACAGGCAAGGTTGAAATTTTCCTGTGGCTAGCAAATTGAGTATCAATAAAACGCTTAACAGTTGAATCTGTTATTTATAGTGCTTAAAAGCTGCAAAAGTGCAGTGTGAAGCACTAGCTAACCAAGTTATTATAATTGTATGTGGCAACCTCTTCAACAACCAAAAACAATTGGTTTCACACTTATTTTAATTCCACTGCATGGATTTGACAAGTTATATTTCCTTAAACACCTTTGATTATAACCCCTAACATAAAAAACAGACATAATAGACATCATATCAGAATAACAGCCCATAGCAATATGATGTTAGTTAGGTATTACATCAGGATATTGAATACAGAACAGTGAGGATCAGCTTATCGACAATTAGATATTGGTAAGTTTTGGTTTATTTTACTTACCTCCACCTATAGGTAACATAATGATATATATTTTCAAGATACTCAGATGTGGAGTTTTAGAATAATAAATATATAATATATCCTTATAGCCCAGGGCCAAGGTCAATACCAGTTGTGGAAGGCCCTGACATAGAGTTGTAGGCCTGAGCCGTAGGCAAGTGCCTATAAAAAGGTAGAGAGACTTTAACAACCAGTATAGCCCTCTTCAGAAGGACTATGAGGCTAAAATAACATTCCTCCCACTAAGAGTAGAATGTTCTCCATTAAAAATGGAGAACACATAAAGAGAGACATTGGAATGTTGAAGAAGTTGGCTTGTACCAGCAATTACTAGCCTTCCATTGTCTTCAGTGGAGTTCTTGTTAAACAAGTAGAACAAAAGTGCCTTTAACCACAAGCCTTCGGCTCGGGCATTTAACGCGGCGAGCGGGCCTTTAATAGCCGGTAGAGCCCGCTACGGCGGGTTCTAAGGCTATAGTATAGACAAGGTCAAAAGGGCTTTAAGGCTATTAGAACATACCACCAACTAAGGGTATAATGTCCTCAATTAAAAAGAGAGAAACAGCAAGACAAACATTGAAATGTTGGAGCAAAAGGCTTCTACCAACCATTGTAATCCCAGAACCACTCCATTCGCTTCAATGGAGCATTCTAATACTAATAGTTGCACACCACACTACTATTCTGCAATACCCCAGCATCACAAGATCCTTTCAGAAAAGGTTCGTTAAGACTTCTTATAGTCACTTGGAAAAGCTTTTTTGATAGGGCACACAACCCCTTTGAGTATGACTTGAGCATGGTTGACTTACACTGCCTTTGCACTCGTCATCCTGTTTATTTTGAGAGAAGGAAATGTTCCAAGCTGAGGCTAGTGGATTGCCCACTCATGTGCCCCAGGTCATTCAGGGCTTTGCGGTCAGCATGTTTGTCTGTGCATGTTTCCTAGACCACCCCCCCCGGAGCCCTACCACAACAGTGTAGGTTGCAAGAAGGACATACATTCTAAATCCAGGTGTTATATTTAAAGGCACACATCACGTTACAGGATTTACTGCAGCGCACATTAAAAAATACTACTACTTTGAACCTGATTTTTCAGATGCAAAAATTATTTAATCTGACAAACGAATCCGGAACCCAACCACTAGCAGGCTTGTTCTCATCCCCTTTAATGATATCATAGACAGAGCCATTGCAGCTTGCTAACACAAAATTTAGCAGCCAGTATTCCAGGCTGATATTCCTAAAGCAGTTTAAAAACTGCAAAATGTGTGTAAATTGTCGTAAGATTGAGATAGTGTCCTTCGAAAGATTAAGATACCGTAGTTCAGATTTAAAAACGTCTAGGCCTTGGAGTTGAGGACTAGGCTGTTTTATGTTTTGTTACCAGTGTCCTCTTAAGGGCTTTGGGGTCCTGAGCAAAACATATTTTAAGGACCCCTATATGGAACAGATTTGAATTGCATTACCCATCGCCTGATAATTCATGCCATGTGAAGCCAAAAAATACTAAATTAAATGTTAAACTTTAACAGGGTCACACAACAAAAGTTGCTCTAGACCCTAAAAATGCTTCAAACGATACTGGGTAGAGAGAATGAGTGAGGAGCAGAGGTAGGCAGAGGAATAGGAAGTGAAATAGAATAGACAGAAACAAATAGAGATAAAAATCACTATACTAGGGTGACCCTTGGGAGTGGACGGCCCAGAGCAATTGCCCACTTCGCCCATAGCTTAAAATGTCTCTGCATGTTACATGGATTTTGTACCATTCACATCTGCCTTTTACTTGGTCCTTTTGGTGCTTTCCTTGCAGAGGTTTGTGCCTCTTGTTCTGAATTTGTCCAAGGAAGGTCTTCCATAGGGCTGTCTGTGGACAGAACATGTTCAATATAGTAAAAGTGCTATTGTGTTAGATGTTCGGTATTTCCTTTGGTTGTTTAAAAAACGAGGCTGGCCATTCCAAACCTGGCTGCTAAACCAACGTAGTGTAAAGGATTTTCTCAATATGGTTTATAGAAGATGCTACTCTACACCCTAATGAAAGTGAGAAAGTTCTGCCTGCGAGGTGCTCAGCAGTAGTGTTCGGTTGTAATGACCCTCTATTTACCATGTGGGAACTATGGCAGTGTTTTCATGGTCACCTATAAGAGCTGTAGAGTCGAAGCAGCCGGAGTGAGGGTCTAAAGAAGGAAAATAAAAATAAAGAGAAAGTGAAGGGCAAGAAAAGAATAAATATGTAAAATGAAAAGAGGAAAAATAAGACTATAAAGGGAAAAAAGGCAGTATATCAATCAAATATTCTCTACATCGAACTTTATGGTTTTTATTTTCAGATGTGTCCAATATAAAAGGCATTCAACTTCTAAAAAATATAGATGCAAAACTGTTCTGTTTTTTTATATGCATAAACATACCTAATCGAAAGTGCACTGCTAACAACTGTTGCAGAGGTTTCTTATCATGCCTGAGATTGTGCAGTTGCAAGAAACAAAATACTAACACACAAAATAAAGAAACATTTTTCACTTTAGTGTGGCTCCTCTTATGACGTGTGTAGGAAATGACCATCTTTGTGTGATGTAACCCCAGATTTTTGCTTTAAGTGTCTCTGCTGGCTGTAGTACTCTATGCACTTTACCCCCTAACCAATATGGGTAAAGTGCCTATGCCCTTCCTAGTAACATGATGAAATTGGCATACCCCTAATTAGCATATTTAACTTACCTCTAAGTACCATGTATATTGTACAGATTATCCAGGGCCAGGAACTTAAACATCATTAGTGGACTGCAGAACCTATTCTGCCATCCACTATCGTGACAGTGTAAACATGGCTTTGGGCCTACCGTTGCAGCCTGACTGTGGTAGTTTCAATACTGCAATTCGACCTTTCAATGTATCCTGTTTTGACATGCCAAAACCTTCCTTTTAAATATTAATACCCTCATATAGCCCTTCTTGTTCATAGGCAGGTTGAATAGTATTTAAAAGTAGGACTTGTAGGGGGTGTGGCTAAACGCCGACGAAGATGGCCGCAGACTAACACGGCTCCACGAGCTTTAATTCCATCCCACTCTATACGTGCAGTATCTGACACTCAGACACTGAAGGATGATGCCAGGGGACTGTTAGGCCCCCTAAAAATCGGAGGATCGACCGATTGCGGCCAATGCACAGCTGCGTCTGCTGCGGTAAGTTGAGGCCTAGTTCGGCGAGGCCCGGACGATGCAACATGGGATTGACCTTGCGGGGACGGACAGGAGAGATCCATGGTGAGTGACAGCTACAGCTGTGGCTGCTGAAATACCTCAGGAGGAGGCCGGAGTCTCGATAAGAGAGCTGTGACCAGCTGCGGCGACAAAGATACACGACCGCCGCAGGACGACACAGAGGATGCCGATGACAGCGGTGAGCTATACTTGAGGGCAGCGGAGTGGGTCGGAGAGGCGCCATGTCCGGGATCTGCCCCGATGGCAACGACCAGCTGATGAGCCACCCGGGGCACGCAGCCCGAGCAAATCGGATTCGGAGGAGCACAGTAGGGACCGGCTCAGGGAGCAGAGGGCAGCAGTGGCAGTGACCCAGAGGCAGACATAACAACGCAGTGCATTGGGATGGAGCAGTGAGGAGGGCTGGGGTGCGGTGGTGGAGAGTCAGTGACGGTACCCTGGGGAAAGGCGCTGCAGGATAGAAACATGCCTCATGACAGCGAATGGGCCCTGGGTGGCTATGATGATGGTGGAAGAGCGGGCTTGGGGGAGACTCCTCTTGCAGTCAGCTTAGGAGAGCAAGTCCACTGGGCAGATGGAGAAAATGAGTGCCACCTGCCACACGCGGACCCTACCGAAGGTTCAAAGATAACTAGGTGAATTTGCAAGCTGGAACATGAAGGGTACGCAGGATGGGAAGAAAGACACCAAAGGTCTGAGGAAATCGTAGGTGGTCCTGTGACTCTGATGAGTGGAGCTTGCATTGCGTACAGTGCAGACCTTACTCTACTAGCTGGCTGGTGGTGACACGCAGCAGACAGGTGAGAGACAGATTTGGGGCTCCTCTTCCCCCCATGTTACCTAGAGGCACCAGAACACAACAATCAGTAACAGCTGAAATGGCTAGGTTGCAGAGATGGGGCGTGACAAATCAGTCAGTACGCCTGTCCAGAAACAACGAATTGACAAATTCGCTAAGCAGAATGTCCCTGGGAACGAGACAGTTGCGACTGGTGGGACCCCAGACTCTAGAGGCATAGCTCAGATGGCAACCATTCTACAAGCCATTAATGATCTGAAATTCACCCTGGAGGGCAAAATGGGAGAGCTCAGGGTGAATCTGGCCCTCATTAGGCAGGATCTTCGCAACACCAAGCATAGAGTCACAGAGGTGGAGGGAAGACTCTCTGAAACTGAAGATACAGTTAAAGCAAATGCTGAAAATTTAACAAAGTTGAAGCACTTGGTCAATCAACTTGAGGCCAGAGCAGAAGTCTCGGAGGGCCAGGCCAGAAGGAACAATCTCAGAGTGGTGGGCATTCCTGAAGGAGTGGAAGGTACTACTCCTACTAAATTTATGTGGGACTGACTACGAAGTTGGGTCCCCAAGGAAGACGTTTTGCAATGCCTCCTTGTGGAACGTGCGCACAGGGCACTGATAGCCCGACCCCCGGTGGGGGCCCTGCCAAGGCCATTCATAGTACGGCTACTTAATGACGCGGACAGTGATGCTGTCTTAAGAGCAGCGCGACAGGCAGAACCAGTGACTCACCAATCCACGGCAGTGCGTCTCTTTTCGGATTGTACTTTCAAGGTGCAACAGCAGTGCAGGTCTTTTCTAGAAGTCAAGTCTAAATTGAGAGCGATGGGACTCACATACATGCTTTTATTTCTGGCTCGTCTAAAGGTACTGTATCAGGAGAAATCTCTATTCTTTGACACAACAGAGCTAGCCTGGAATTGGCTTGAAGAGAGAATGCCGAAAGCATCTGCCACCCAGGCCGGTGCACAAACGGAAGATGTTCAGATGTCGGTGACGAGAGTGGCACACAGCGCTGGGACAGAAAACTCGGGGGCTGGGCCATCGTGCTCGATCCCGGGGCCCTGCTGCAGCTCGAGTGTCAAAAGACATGGCCATCTTGCCAGCGGGTCCCGCTGCACTGCAAGATGATGCGGAATCAAGACAGGGGTCACGGTCCCCTGAGAGACAGACAGACCAATTCATAAGACTTGGTCAAATACCTTCAGTATGTATGTACAGAGCAGGGGTGGGCTGTGCAGTGATTAATGAGTAATAACTTACCTCATTTTCAAGGGGGGGTGTTTGTCAATGTTAGGGAGGGAGGGGTTCATGAAGGGAGTGCTACAGATCACAGCTTAGCTCAGTTGGCTAGGCCTATTGATACAACACAACAGGTATTTCAAGTTTGAGAAGTATGGAGGGAGTTGGGGAGAGGGAGCGGGGGGTTGTTCACTTCTATTATGCTATTGCACGTGCGGCAGCGCATTGACGTGGCATGTAGCAAGAGGGAACGAACGCAGGGAGATGGTACATCTCTTTACAATGGCTATCAGTATGAAGGAGGATAAAGAGCTGGCTACCTCTACAGCAGGTACACTTAAACTTCTGTCCTGGAACGTAAACAGGATATTAGACAAGATTAAACGTGGGGTGGTTCTTAAAGCTGCACTGAAAACAGAGGCAGACGTGGTACTTCTTCAAGAGACACATTTACTGGGGAACAACTGCCCTTTTCTGCTGCGAAGAGGTTATTCACAGGCTTTTCATGCAGGTTTTCACAGGGGATCCTGGGGGGTGGCCATATTAGTCAGGAAACGTACCGCGTTGGCTATCACATAAACATGGACAGATAACCAGGGAAGGTATATAGCTGTCACTGGGGCTCTTCAGGGCCGGCCCATATCGCTCCTGAGTGTTTTTGCTCTGCCACCACTGGGAATGGGATTCTTGGCTCAGTTGGGTGGAGTAATCAGGGAATTGCCAGAGGCCCAAATGGATAATAGGGGGAGACATGAACGGGGTGTGCGATGCACAGCTGGATCGTTCCTCTGGAGGGATGAGCAGGGATGAGCTAACACTGCTAATGATGTTTATACAGAACTTGAATTTAGAAGATGCTTGGAGGGTACACCATACGAGCGATAGAGGATTCACCTTCTATTCCGGGGCACACTAAACTTTCTCCAGATTAGATTATGTCCTCCTCCCTGCAGGGGAATGTAATAGGGTTAAGGAGGTGCGACATTTGGTGAGCAGCCTATCGGACCGCTCGGCCGATAGAAATGATCCTGACCTGGGGGACAGAAGGAACAGGAAGGGATGGAGTTTGGATAGATGGCATCTTCAGCAAGAAGACTTTGAGACATGTGCAATAAAAATAGTGAACAGTATTTCCCGGATAACCAGGGCTCCGTGGCCTCATCAGAAGTGATTTGTGAGGAGCAGCAGGCGTACTTGAGAGGTGAGATTATTAGTTATGTGAAAGGCCAGAGAGAAGGAAGTAGACAGAAGATCCGGGATCTGGAGGGGAGAATTATGGACTTGGAGGGTTGCTATGTAGAACAGGTACAGGAGACCCACCAAAGAGACCTACTACATTTGCAGAAACTGCTGCAGCAGTAATTAACACAGGAAGTAAGGGCAGCGTGGCGGGCAACTCAAAGCAGAATATATCAATGGGGACATAAGGCCAGTAAAACCCTGCATTGGTTATGCACCCCCAAGTCAGGGATGACTGCTCTCTCGTATTTACAGATGGGGGACTGGTCAAAGGTGATGGGACAAGGGCCGATGGCCCAAGCATTGGCTAACCACTATCGGGTTCTGTATCTGGCGGATCCGGTGAGTCCGCGATCGGACCTGTCTCAATTCATACATGATCTACCAGTCCCCAGCGTATCAGCTGCAGACAGAGCTTACTTGGAGACAGAAGTCTCAGTGGAAGAATCGAGAATAGAACTTGGACAGTTAAATCCCGGGAAGGCCCCTGGACCGAATGGCTTTCCACCCGAATATTGGCATCTGGTGTGGCAGCACGCAGGTCAACACATGTTGGAAATGTTCCAGGAGCCTGTTGAGAGGGGCAGGCTGTCTCCGGATCTTAGGACGGCAGATATTGTGGTAATACCGAAATTGGGCACTGACGGCCATCACTGTGAGGATTTCCAACCCATTTCCTTGTTAAATACAGAGGTCAAAGTGTGGGCGAAAGTGCTGGCCAACTGGATGGGGTAGGTGATAGGACATCTGGTAGGCTCTGACCAGTCAGGGCTTATGCCAACGCGGGCTACAAGACATAATCTGAGGCGAGTGCATAATGCCATTGCCCTGAGAGCGTCGGTAGATGAACAAAGGGCTCTGTTGTCCATTGACTTCCAGAAGGTCTTTGATTCGGTCGACTGGGCATATATGTTTGCGCTCCTGGAGCAGGTGGGTTGTGAAGCCCGATTTATCAGCTATGTAAAACTCCTGTACACAGACCTCAGAACTAGGGTGTACATGGAAGGACAGGTCTCGGAATGGTGTCCGGTGGAAAGGGCCACATGACAAAGCGGCCCCCTATCCACTATGTTGTTTGTAATTGTAATAGAGCCCCTGGCTGCCTGGGTGCGGGAGGACCCACTGTATAGAGGATTCCAGTGGGAGATAACGATGAGCGACGGAATAACGCTATATATGGAATATATTTTTCAGCTGCGAGATCCCCACAAGGTCCAGGTAGCAAACTCCTTCCTCAATGACATTGTCTGTGGGACATAAGACCCCTGCCACAGTGGCGTCTCCAAGGTCAGCTTGTGCTTCCACCCCATAGCCTTTTGTGCCTCCTCCCACGCCGTGAAACCACCCCAGTCGCAGGTGGCAGTTCCATCCCAGAGGCCCCTACATACAAGTGCAAAATCCCCTGTGGTCCTATCTTCATGCCCTCCAAAGCATATGCTGGGTCGGTGAACCCTCCGTACCTCCATTCATTGATGCCAATGAGACATGCCGCCCAGTAGTACAGTCGTACATCTGGTGTGGCCAATCCCCCCTCGATCCCTAATCTGCAGCATTTAACCAGTGAGATGCGTAGGCATTTCTGGGATCGGCACTAAGAGGACCCCCCACCTTTGCTCTGCCCAACCATTCCACACTTTAGCATATTTCTTGGGGTATCCCGCGCTATATATATGGGTCTTTCCAACCCCATGCCGAAGTCCATACCACATTCCCATCCCTCAACCGAAGGTGCCTGTGGGCCCATCCGGGCCCTTGCAACATCTCTTTTGGCAAGTACTAAGCCTAACCACACCAATATGTTTTGGTATCTCGTACCCTCCAGCCCCTGGGAAATATGTAAAAGGATCAGTCTGGGGTTCTTTGGAATGGTCCCACCCATTGCCGCTTCCAGGGTGCCCAAAACTCCACCCCAACTATGTGAAAGAGCTGAGCAGTGCCAAAACTTCTGTAGTAGATCTCCCGTACCGGTACTGCATCAAAAACAAGCATTGCTAGCTATATAGCCAATGCAATGTGGTCGTGCTCTAGTGTAATAGGTGCGATGTAGCACCTTCGGTTGACGGATGAGAATGTGGTATGGACTTTGGCATGGGGTTGGAAAGACCCATATATATAGCGAGGGATACCCCAAGAAATATGCTAAAGTGTGGAATGGTTGGGCAGAGTAGAGGGGGGTCCTCCTAGTGCCGATCCCAGAAAGGCCCTGGACGAATCACTGGTTAACATGAAGGTCACAACAGAAACTTCATCAAATGATGCTGTAGTTGTGAAGCGATGTCTCTGTGGAGGGCAGAGGGGTAATGGTATGGCTTTGCAAGCCCTGCACATGTCATTGTACGTCATTTAGGAAAGAGACAAACTGATATTGTATCCTTGTGCTGCTCCATGTCATGCTGATTATTATGCTAATAATGGAGAACAAAGCTATGCTGTGTTTGTTACAGAAAAGTTAATAAAAAAGTTTATTTAAAAAAAAAAGTAGGACTTGTAGAAATGTAATGTTGAACAGGTCCTTACAGTAAAAAATGCCAGAAAGCTATTTAGACTATGGTAAGGCTGACTGTTCCACATAAAAGCATTGGGATGCAATACTAAATTTATTAATGCTATCTCTGGCTGGGAAACAGCTAGAATTTTCCATTTTGAACTCTTAGTACAATTTATGAAAAGCTCAATTCTCTGGTGAAGTTGGATTTTTGATACACTTTAAGGAAGAAGGTGCTACTAGAAAGTTAACTTTTCTATGCCTAGAGCCTCTTGAAGGTAATTTGCATTAGCCTCCAGCTGCAACCCATTGAGTGCTCAGTCCTGAATGAGGTGTGAAAACTGCTCCCAGAGTGGAAGACAAAGGCTTAGGTGTGGGGTCTTTTCATCTGGTTGAGTGACTATTTGGGTGGTGCTCAGGAACTTAATTTGCTTCAAAGGGGCCTCCTCGTCACAGTCATATGTCAGATGACACTTGCACAGAACCCTTCTTTGTTCCCCCAGTAAGCAAAGCTCCAAGCACAGTGGGCAGGGAGCAGCACCCAAAACTGTTTTGAAGTGCTCATTTTCCTGGTCGCACCGGTGGGCACACAGACTCTACACAAGGAGAGAAGTGTTTCACCATCTTGGATTTAGGCAGCGAGGAACACTGTTGGATTTCTTGCCATAGGACACACAGGAAATACTGCAAAAGTGGGTAGGGATACCTTTTGCCCTGTTAGGGAGGTGCCAGAAGTCACCCCCATCCACAGGCTTCTGGCAGGAATAAATCCCTGAATACGTACCTTATTCAGAACACCACAGGACGTGACGAAGATATACAAAAGAGGACTGAACCTCCTGTCTGAGACCTGAAAAGAGTCCTAAAAGACTGGACCTGCTCTTCCACTTGTACCAAGGACAAATAAGTGGACTTCAAAGGGTGTAAGGCTCACCTCTGTTCAAGCTACTGGGACACCACAAGCCTTTTCTGCAAACTGCCCAGCTGATCAGGTCCAATTGGATTTTCCATAGATCATCCTATTGGTCTCTGTTTGAGTGAGTCGTGACCCCCAATTCTGTTTCTGAGGCCCTGGAACCCTGAGTGTTTCAGGACCTCAGTGTACTTCTACCATCCTGAGAAACATGGCACTTAGAAACTTTTTGACTCCAAAGACCTCTTAGATGCTTAGCCGCTGGGCTGAAGATTCATGTTTCTCCCATTCTGACCTTTTCTGCAGGTGCAAATCTGATTCCTGGGAGATCACAGAGACAGCATCTACCTTCGTGCAGCCCGCTTCGGTGACAGAATGCAGCCTTGCCCCACTGGAGGAAACTGGGCTCAGAAAAAGTAGCGACCTGCTAACATAGAAATCTTCACCGGGTGAAGGCTCCAGCCGGTGAGAGACATTTCTCTGGCATGAAATTCAGATTTCTCCAACACAAAGCTTTCCTGTCAAAAGCCAGTGTTTTCACTGGGACCTCGTATGGCAGCTATCCAAGTTTGCGGAGCCTTCCTTGCCGACAGCCTGTTCCATTGCTCTGCTGAAGATTTTGGAGTTCCATTTTTGAGACTAAGGGGCTGATTTAAATTTTGGCAAGGGCCCATTTCTCCACCAGGGCAATGGAGTAATTTAATCCATTGCCCTGACAGAAATCTCACCTGCCTAATTTAGAAATGACTGCCAATCTAGCAGTTATTTCCAAAGCATTGCCAGGAACTGCCTTCACGCCGATTCCTGTCAATGCTTTTCGCAGTTCAGTTGCAGGGGTCCGTCAACATGCACAAAACTTTTTTCTTTTTTCTTTTCAAAAAGAAAATCCAGAAGCAGAATTTTTTTATGAAAATAAAAAAAAGAATCCCCCCTTGTCCTCATAGTCATCTCTTTTGGTGAAGGGGACATTGTTTTGTTTTTACTGTCCCTTACTGCCAGGGTTTGCCTGGTGGTAACAGACGTTAACAAACAGCTATATGTCCCCTATTCTAATTGGATTGATGGACATATAGCCAATTCTTAGATGGCTGTTACTCCATCGGACTGTAGGAGATGTTTGGCTACAGCAGTGATGGAGTAGTCACTGCAGTACCCAAACCGATGGTCGACCCGTGTATAAATCGAGCAGATGGACCACTGTGTTGGCCGAGAGGGAACTCTGTTGCCATAGCAACAGAGTTCCCTCTCTGCCAACAATTAAATTGGCCCCTAAGTCTGAAAGTAAAATTTCTGACTGGGTCATACCTGCTTTCTGTATTCAATTCGCGCTCTAACTCCGTCGGCCGCAAATCGCAGCTAGGTCTCATTCTACTGTGACATTTAACACTTTTGGTGCTAATTTTATTTAAAAATATTTAAAAAATGTCTCCAATTTTCCTTATCGTATTTTGCTTTGATGGTGTCATTTTATTTATTAAAATCTACTCTATTTTTCTAAATTGGTTTGGGATTATTCCTGTGTTTTTTAAACTTTATTAATGTTTTGATACTGCGAAATACTTTACGCATTGCCTCCCAGTTAATCCTGTATGCACTGAGCCATAGCTACTAGTGGGATGAGCTCAGGTTTATGCAGTGGCCATCATGGTTCACCATGACAATGATTGTGAATATTACTTGAGATGGGTAGTTACTTCAGTTTTTTACAATGTGAACTGTACACCACTTCCAGAAATCAGTTCCTAGCTTTAAAACAATCTGACCTTGGAAAACCTCAGAAGTATATTCCAGCAGCTCCGCATAGATCCCAGTAAAAAAAAAATCCTAAATTATCTACGTTTTTTTATCTGATAACTTTATGCACCTAAAACCTTTTCAATCGTAAAATAAAATAATGATCTCAGAGCATTAGTTTACAAGTGCTTCAATGTCCCACATAGTAGTAACTTCTGTATAAATTTTACAATACAACACAATACAATACAATGCAAAACAATACAAAGAATCTGGCAGTAATACAAACTACATTTGCATTGTTCATATCAATCAGGCATTTTTTAATATAGGGATTTCACATCTATCAAAGCCTCATTTTACTTCAAATATTTGTTTGCAAAAACAAGAGCTTCCCTGTGCCTGTATTTAAATCCACATGGTTCGAACCTTGTAAACTTCAGGGCCTTGCTTATCTTGGTAGATTTTTATGTGACAAAAGTTAAGAGTATGACTTTGAATGAGATGTGAACTGCGTGTGTGTAAGTCTTTTTGGCTTTTGTATGTACTATGCCACTCTATCTTCTATTTTAAGAAAGTTAAATAAATGACCTACTTTTAAAAATGCATTTTTAGAAAGTGCAACTCACTGTCCTCTCCATGGACAAGCTTCAGTTAATCAGATATTAAATACAGCTCAGCAAGTGCCCCTTCCATAGTGGAAGAGTGCTCACAATAAAATTAAAATTCACAATTTAATAGAAATTGTCATAATTTAAAAATAAAATGAATGTTTCCATTGAGATTCTGTTTTCTTAAATTAACTCTGCTTGGGAAAAATAGTAATTTCGCTTGTACACACTGCTCTTTGTAAAGAAAGTTCAACATTGTTTTTAAGGGGAAGGACAACCTGTTCGAATTTTCAGTGCATTTGATGAAAACCTTAGATTGTCCGTGTCCCTGCAAAAGAAAGGATCATCACTTCTGCTATACATATTCTCTTTGGAAGCTGGAGTCCTCTGGAACCACTTTGAAGCCACTGGGTTCTTGAAAGTCAGAACCCAGCCTCAAAACTCTGTTTGTAATTAGGACCCTCAGGAAAGAAAGATCATCCGCAAAAATCGTGTCTCTTTTCATTTGCAATATGTCCAACAATCTAGGGATCTATACATTTAGAAAACGAACAAAGCTCAAGAGGCTTTGTTAGGGAAGTCCGAGAGGTGAAAAGCCGAAACAACCTTAGAAATTATCCATCATAAAACGGCAAAAATCTCAAACTCACCTCCTTCCCATCATGTGGAGAACAACATGGCACCTCTCTCCAGAGATTTCCCAAGAACAAATGTATCCCCATCGCCTGGTTAGATATCAATAGAAAGGGTGATAATTCTGAAGTCCACAAAGGATGATTAACGATTATAAATGTAGAGTTTTTTTAAAGAATATTTCCCAGTTTCTGGTGTTCATTACTTTTGTGTGTATATGAGTTCCCCAACCTGGTTTTGTTCTTAATAGTTTGAAAAAGACCTTATGATAAAGAATAATGAATGGATCTGTTAAACCTTGTCTCTGGAACATTTATGGGAATGACAAAATGCATACCATTTCCATCAAAGGTGTTATACAGAATCTAAGAAGCATTAAAATATTGTGTTCTCTTCTCAATGTTGAAACGCGTACCTTAATCTTAAAAATAACACACAATGATAGTTTCTCAGTTTACAAATAGAACCTAAAATGTTGCCTCTCATACATTTCATATTTTTGTGATTTTTTCAAAATAAACTGATAAACATTGTGTACAAGTGAAATCAGGGCATTACTAATAAATATTATTTAAATCTTAAAAATAAGATCGGCTTTTTTCTGAATACCATTGCTCTCCACTAAACACACAGCTTGCACGGAAAGTAAGTTATGTTTCTATTTAATACCATGTTTCACTTCATCAAAATGTATTGATTTTTATGGTACTGAAATTTAGTGACACAGCTGCACTCAGATTTGACAGTTTACTTCCTTAGTAGCTTTGCTAAAAGTGGAAAGAGTGTTTATGTGGCTCTATCCAGGAGCGCCCTACATTTATGGACGTAGACATTTTTTTATGAATGTTCACTTCTTAAAAGGTCGTAACGTAGTTAAATTAATTGGCATTGTATACTTGGGGCTTTATTTTTAGTTCGGCTGATGGATACTCTGTCAAGATGTGGTGGATATTAAGTCCTCCGTATTACAAGCACCACAGGGTATTCTTCACTTGTAAAATGGTGGAATATCCTGCCCAGCAAGCTTTAAATAAGGTCCTTTGTTCATGTCTTTTAAATATGTTCTTTTCTACATGCCTATATTTAATATATGATTATGCAGTAATCCATTCAAGCTATTTCGCTGAAATAAAATATGGATGCTTAAATACAAGTTCAATTGTAATGCATTCAGAATATGGTTTCCACTTATGTTGTCCATTTTCACTATGAAATCTCACAATTTAATGATCACATTTTTCAGCCAATAAAGGTAAGATCTTTGAAGACACGGGACATAAGGGACTCTAGGCCTTACAGGGTAGATGGCCACAGTTAGATCAGGCAAGCAAGGCATTGCTCTTGTGTATGTAAATAATAGGGTCTGGATATGCTGTCAGAGTCAGTGGAGTGGTTGTTTGCTGTCTTTAACAAATGAGGGATTTCCCTGCTGTCTTAACTTAGCAAGCAGCCAATCAGCTGATCAAAGATTTGTTAGCTAAATGCGTGGGACTAGGCTAATATCTGTGATGAGTATCTGTCCTCTGGCTAGTGTGGAGTATTTATGCTGTCTAGGAGAGGTGAGTGACCACTCTGCATCTGCACTAAGTGAGAACATGACCACTTGGCACATTACACCTGTCTCTGGATGAGTAACTGTTTATTCCCTCACTCGGTTCTGGAGTGTTTTTAGGAATCCCCCCTGAGGAGCTTCAGGTACTGGTGAACCTCGCTTTCCCTGTGGCTAACTGATACATTTACCTGCAGACACAAGAGAAGCAGAAAACGTGACTACGAGCCAGAGCTCGTTTGGTGTCAGTTGCTCATTTACCTCCAACGGTTGGTCTTCAAGGAAGATAGAGACTGCAGGGTTTAAGACAAAGGCCAATGACAGATTATTAGGAGATGGTTTGTGGCACGCTCCAATCCCAGGGCAACAGGACCTAGGCGCCCACTGCTTTTGCCTCGATCCTTGACTGCTGGTGTGACTCCGCAATTGTCTAGGTCTGGCTGAATTCTGCAGTAATTAGCGACATGATAAAGGGTGCAGAATTCTTCTACTTTCACTCCAACATTTGTGAAAGAAGACAGATGGATGCCAGTATCTACAGGCTGCCAGGTTCGAGTGCTACGGCCACAAACACACTCGCATGTAGGCAAACATTCACACATTGTTAATGTTCAGAAGCACGAGGACATCTCCACAAAGACGCACTAGTAACAATCACATTGCCAAAGGAACACAAGGTTGCTGGAGACGTTTTACCCCGTGGACCATCACGTACCCTTAGTGTACAATATAAACGGGGCGTATAAAACATGCTAGGTAACGCTTACTGACATACTCGTAGAAAATACTCCGGTTGTGTAGGCCACGATGCTCATTTTACAGAAACTAAACCTCAAAGGAAGCACTTACAATCATAATCGTAGCAGGTGCCGCAGTCGAAGCTCAGCTTCTGGAAAGGACAAGCCACCCTGGCTCTTGGGCTTGGCAAGGATGAAGCAAGGCTGTGCGCTCAGAGATCCCATAGCAGAGGAAGATCTGGAGTCCTTCCTGGAGGTGAACTGATGGTGTACTGGAGCGTGGTCTGTGTCTGACTGTGACGCCCGGGTTCTGTCTTCCTCTCCTGGAGACACAGAGTAGAAGGTTCTCCCTTCGTGAAGCACCTGTAAGCTCCGCCCGCTGAGCCACGCCCCGTCCACCCTCGAAGTAGGTAAAGGAATTCCCGCCTTTTACCAGGATGATGGACAGCTTTCCAAGGCGACCCCACTGCGTTTGCCGCCGACTCGCGTGGTGCGTTGTTGATGCGCAGGGGCGCGAGGACATCTCCGCGGGGACGCACTAGTGGCAATGACATTGCCGGGGGCACACAAGGTTGCTGAAGACGTTTTGCCCCCGTGGCCCATCACGTACCCTAGTGTACAATGTGGACGCGGCAGATGCCGCGGTTGAAGCTCACCTTCTGGAAAGGACGGCCCACCCTGGCTCTTGGGCTTAGCAGGGATGGGGCGGGCGGGGCTGTGCGCTCAGAGATCCCATGGCGGAGGGGATCTGGAATCCTTCCTGGAGGTGAGCTGATGATGTGCTGGAGCGTGGTCTGTGTCTGACTGGGACGCGCGGGTTCTGTCTTCCTCTGCTGGAGACACAGAGTGGAGGGTTTCTCCCTTTGTGGAGCACCTGTGGGCTCCGCCCGCTGGGCCACGCCCCGTCCACCCTCGAGGTAGGTGGGGGAGTTCCCGCCTTTTACCAGGATGATGGATGGACGACTAAGTATTTTTTACCCATGATTCTAATTATGTATTGTATGTGCAGATGTGTGTGTATAGTCATGTGTGTGTGTGTATAAATATATATATATATATGTGTATGTATGTGTATATGTTGTTTCTGTGCCTGGCATGTTTCTATGAATTTCTGCTCTCTTTTTATCACACTTATCTACTCATCACTCTTATGTCATGTCTCTATCAAACTATCCTCCATTCTCACTCGGACTCATCCCAAATCCCTTTGACCACTTTCATCTCCTAAATATCTCTGCCTAAGCTCATCCCTCCACCCCCACATCTAACTCACCAAACCTCACTCTACCTCTGTGACCTCCCACACAACCCTACTAAATTCTCCTGCATTCATCTCACCCTGCTACTATGCTCTCCCTAACCCTTCCACATCCTCTTTCCCCTCTGCCCCCCTTTTATTCATCTCAAGCCTTTGGATTGAGTAAATGAAGGATAAACTCCCAATTAACACTTCTGGATTTCTTTCCTCCTCCACCCCTCCATTACTCCAGTCAATCTAACTAACAAACTCTCATATCCGCAACTCAAATTAACTCATAATAATAATAAAACTGTACTCCTTATTAAATTATACTAATCCATCACTAATTCTTGTTGGGTACCGGAGTAGCGTGCTACTCATCGAAAAGCGCTTCGACGCCTCGTCAGGGGTAGTAAGCGCTATATAAATACGATTACAATTACAATTACAATTACATTACACCGTGTGTCGTGGATTCTCCCCAGTGGTTATACTCTCCAAGCTTTAAGTCCTATTCACATCTGCGTAGTGATCTGTGAGACATATGAAGTGAGCACCTACCCGGATGACATTATGACTAGGAACAATAAGGGAGTGGACATTTTCAAGATACTGCACGGAGCAAGTGAAGGCAACGATGGGGAGGGATTAAGCAAATTCGAAAGAGTTGTGTGTTACAGTTCTGATCAGTGGATGTCAAGAACAGGCAGATATGTGTTGAAGTGTGACTGGCATAAGCCTGGAAAGGCTGTATGTAAGGTAAAGACCTCTTTTGACTCAGTGGGAAAATGGCAATTATGTATGTATGCAGGGATCAATGAAAGTCAAAAGTACAATCGGTGCTGTCATGGCCATTATGACATAACTTAATATGTACTATCCACTTATTTATTTGAGCATTTGTCCTAAAAAAAAATGCAGTAAAATGCAAGAGTTTTTCTTTAAATTACAATAGGAATGAATCTGATTGTGCCATGGGCTAACATTGACTGCATAGGAAAATGCAGAATGCAGCAACAATAGAAAAATGAAAAAAAACAAAGAGAAATAAAGATAGTTCTCCTTGTTGCACCTCCCATGGAAAGGCATAATATGGTGATGCATTCCCAGGTTTACAATGCCTTGTAAATCTGGGAATGCACCAAAACCCTTGGGTGTTGCGTGGGAAAACCCACCACAATGCCTGTCAAATGTCTCCCTGACGCAGAGTAAGGCAACTCAGCGACTAGAGCTGCTTTGCTTTACACCATATTTACAAGACCGAGAAAAGACACGCAAAATGGCTTTGCATGGCCTTGTAGATATGGGACTTCAGAATGCATCACTAATGTGTCACAAAAAGTGATGCACCAGGCTTGTAAATAAGCCCCTGTCTGTCCTAAATACAACAAGGTGATCAGCATGGGGAGCATTCATTTCCCGTTTTTGTGAAGGCTATTGAGGATCACAAATGTTGAAAACTTTCATTTCTTTGCTTTTGTTCTTTACAATATTCAAGTTCAGATGCCCTTGTTTTCCATTTTGTTACCCTTGTTTTTGAAAAGCAACCAAAAATTACAAAAACATATTGAAAAGTGTTCCGCAAACAAAAAATATAGAATAATTATGTTTTCATCAATATGTAACTATGACTATCAATGTTTTAGATATCTGCATGTGTGCGTGTGTGTGTGTGTGTTTATTTTTTAGTGAATCTATATATAACGGTCAGTGTGAGGATTTGGGTGATGTGTGTGTGTGTTTGAGTGTCTGTTTGTGAGGATTGTATTGTACTATGTAGTTAGTTGTGCGACCTTACTGTATAATACGCTCACACAATTGCCTTAAGTCCAGCCAGGCCTGTTTGTAAAACCTTTATCTTAACCCTGAAACGATGTTGCTTCAAGGAGCAAGTTTAAATGAAGGAACTAGTGTAAAGCATTTGAAGCATAAACAATTAAATCAGAAAGTGACACAACACAAAAGAATCCTGACATCAATTACAATAGATTATATTTTATGAATTTTTAGACAGCAAGATGAGCAAAATCCACCAGAGGGTTACAGAAATAGTGGCAGTAATACTACCAACAGGCTGACAGTAATTACCGCCAAATTATGACTATGGCGGTGATAACTCCCATAGACAGCCAATGTACCACACCAACTGCCAGGGTGTCAACACCACTGACCACTGCGGCAGCCATCAACAGCCAGGCAGAAGACAAGGTACCACCGATCATATTATGACACACCAAACAGCCACGATTTCCGTGGTGGTACCAACTCCATCAAAAGCCTGGTGGAAATAGACCACAAAAGACGAAAGACTCACCATCAGAGACACAGCGAAGATAACTCAGCCAAGGAACTGGAACAGTCTTCCCGATGCTCTTCTGTGCCATGCTCCACCTGGAATACCAATGCCGAGGAAGATGATGACGGTGAGTACAGCTGTCTAGCACACAAGGGAGTGAGGGAGGAAAAGGAGAGTGACACACACATAACACACATCATTTACACACATACCATGCACACAACCAGATGCAGAGGAAAACCAATCTCACAGGACCCACGTCAAAATAATGCAAGGACAACATTTAGAAATAACTGATATTGTAATTTGATGCCAACAGCCACCATATTGTCCATGTGATAAGAGAAACTGGAGTAAATGCTCAGAGAGGGCCAATAGCCATTCCAAAGTACAAAAGGCCCACATGGTGAAAGGGCACAGGCCAAGCCCCAACTTGTTTCCTGACGATATTTGCATTACACTGTGCAGGTGCATCATGTTGGAAATGGGCTGGCACCTCAGGGGTTAGGGGGGTGGGGGCTACCTCAGCTGAAGTGGGGAACTTGCCCACTGGTTCTGGAGGGGGCTCCATGCCCATTTTCCTTTGCTGGGGAATGCAAAGTCACAGTCTCTGAGGTGGGGACCTTGCCCACTGGTTGTTGAGAGGGCTCCATTCCCATTTTCCTTTGCTGAGGAGTGCAAGGTCACAGTCTCTGAGGTGAGGAACTTGCCAATTGTTCTGTAGTTGGCTCATGACCATTTTCCTTTGCTGGGGAGTGCAAAGTCACAGTCTCTGGGGTGGGGAACTTGCCCACTGATTCTGGAGGTTGCTCCATGCCCATTGCCCCTGCTAGGGAGTGCAAGGTCACAGTCTCTGAGGTGGGGAACTTACCCATTGGTTTTGAAGGGGGCTCCTTGTGCAACAGTCCCTAGAGGATGGGCTACATGTCCTCTGCTGGAGGTGGGGACTGCTGTGTCCCAGCTGGAGGTGAGGGCTGCTGTGTCCCAGCTGAAGGTGAGGGCTGCTGTGTCCCAGCTGGAGGTGAGGGCTCCTTGCCCACTGCTGTTGGAGGGGGCCTCATGCCTCTCTTCATTGGTGGAGTGGGAACCTTCCCTTTTTTGGGTGGTGGAGTGGGATGATCCTTCCTTCTCTTTGGTGGTGTAGTGGGACCCTTTCCTTTCTTGGGTGGTGCAGTGGGATCCTTCCCTTTCTTGGGTGGTAGAGTGGGATCCTTCCCTCTTTTGGGTGGTTGAGTGGGATCTTTCCCTTTCTTGGGTGGTGGAGTGCGGTCAATCCCTGTCTTGCCTCCACGACTAGGAGGTGTCTCCACTGTCCCCGTGGACTGTTTAGCTGAGGTTCAGAGCTGGGTCATTGTGACCCTGCTCTTACGGGCAGGATGGGGGGTGGAGAGGGAGGTCAAGTTGGGGAAATAAAACCTTCTTAGGGATTGTGGGGAGGGAGGAGGGGTGGGAGTGGAGGTTGATGGAGTGATTGTTGGAGGTGTATGTCTGCTGGACTTGGGTGCAGGTGCATGGGCAGTGTGCTGATGTGAAGTGGATGGCTGTTGGGAGTCTGAGTGCATGCGTTTGTGTCTCTTGGGGGGGCAGACAGGGTGGGAGAGGACATGGGATGCGTGGATGGATGTTGTGGAGGTGTCTGCAAGTGAGGTGTGTGCGTGCTGCTTGGTGTGGTGATGCTGGTGGTGGCTGTTGATGCAGAGCATGCAGGTGTGAGTGTAGTTGTGACTGTGAGGGAGGAGGAGGAGAAGGGGAGACAGTGGAGGCAGTGGATGTTATTGTGTGTGCAACTGTCTGTTGTTTGTGTGAGTGCTTGTGGCCTGAAGTGTGCTGCCTGTGTTTGTCTGTGCCACTCTTGTGCAATGTTTTGTGTGCATGCTTGTCTGTATGTGTGCACGGAATGGGTTGGGGTTGAGGAGACTGGGACTGGTAAGTGGTAGTTGGTGGGGGGACGGTAAGAACAGGGAAATGTCTGGAATCAGAGAGGAGGCCAGAGCCTGAAACGATCTCTGTCGGGCCACCAATCCACTGTGAATGCCCTACAGGAATGCATTGCATTGCTGCATCTGGGGTGCTGTCCCCTGGATGGTATTCACAGTGGTTGACTGCGCTGCAGAGATGGATCTCACGAGGTCAATTGCCTTCTCACGGAGGGCAACAAGGCTCACTGGGGCAGGGCCTGAAGTTCCTGGGGCGAAGGAGATGCCAACCCTCCTGGGTGAGCTGGCACGGGCAACTCAGTGAGGGGCTACTGGGAGGGCGGTGCTGGTACGGGGTGGCAGCTGTAGCTGGGGTGGTCCCAGATTTGTCCGCCACCACCAGGATTCTTCCATCGGAGGAGGAATCAGGGTCAGTGTTGTCACCTCCTGTCTCCGCCGTGGTGCTCCCCTTGTCCTCCATCCCACTGCTTCCCTCGGCGTTGGTGAACTCTGCCTCCTGGGTCCTGTGGGATGCAGCTTCTCTGTCACTGGTGCCCCTGCTCCTCCGCTAGATTATGCTAATGCACACGTGGACAGGATGACAGAAGAAAAAAGGGGGGAAGAGAGAAAGGGAGCATTGGGTCAGTTACAGCACCAACTCCCCAGATGGCATATGCATTTATGTCACACACAGGGATCAGGAGTGAGCACCATGCATCACACTGGCATTCCATTTGCTAGGTACCACAGCAAGATGAGAGCCAACCACTGCCAAATGTACCCCTCCTGGGACCCACTAAGTCCTGTCTGACATGGAATGCAACCAAGCTAGGTTACCAGATTTTGCAATACACCCATTACCCTTGAGCTGGATCACGCTGCAATTTCTGAGCTGGCATTAAGGGCACCCACTAACTGACACCCACCACCAGGATCCCATGCCACCTACCAATTATAGTTGTAACACCCACTGTACTCACCCCTTTGTGGCTGCTGTGATGCCCTCAAGCGTCCATCCAGCTCTGGGTAGGCCACTGCCTGTATGCGGGCCATCAGAGGGGTGAGGAGGTCCTCCCACCTTTTCCTACAGTGGGTGCTCTGCCTGCTGTAGACCCCCAGGGTCCGTTTGTCCTTGGAGATGGCTTGCCATAATCCCTTCTTCTGATGGGCGCTGACCTGCAGAGGAAACATAGACAGGAGGACACCATTACACATACAAACCAGCCTGTCACACATTTGGCCCACAAATTCCATTTCCATCTCCACTGGCACACACATCACCCAGTGCCCACTATGTACACTATCACCAGACATACCACCCCACCAAATGACACAATGCTTTCACACACATCTCCATGCAAACTTGTCACATGCATCGTGCCCAAGGTGTACTCACCTGTTGGTCTGGAGGCCCATACAGCTGTCCATATTGGGGTAGGACCCCATCCCCAAGCACTCCAACTCCTCCGAAGTGAAGGAAGGGGCTCTTTCCCCAGTCACACGGGCCATGGTAGGATCTAGACAGGTCACAGCAGCACACGCAGTGTAAGTTTTGTCCTGTGGAAAGTCAGGAATCAAGTGAGGATTTAGATAGAAAATGTCAGTCACATTTGCGGCGGTGTACACCGTCACCGCCGATTCTCACTGGCCTCTGTACTCCATAGAGCCCCATATTAGCCGATGAGGAAGTGCACGGCGGTGCAAGACTGCCTTCTGGCATGACGCCCAACATCGGCAGAGTTATCTCACTTCCACCTGTCCCTAGATACAGGACAGGCAGTCGCCAGTTAATGGTGGTGGACAACATTCAGATAATCCATAACTGCATCACTGCTACAATTTGCACATACATTGCCATTCCCATTGTCCCATCACATCACTGCTCAATGTACACTGAGGTGGTGGTTCCATTGTTCAAATTGTGACAGCCTACTCACCCTTGTGTCCCTTAGATACCTTCCACTGCGGATGAATAGGAGGAGGAGACAAGCCCCCGCGTACAAACCCCTTGTGGACTTGGCTACACTGAAGGACAGACACATAATACTCCCCTATAGACTGGACAGGGACACAATCAAAGAGCTGTGTGCCCAACTGGAGCCTGATCTGATATCAGCTATCCATCATCCCACTGTGATCCCCCTCTTGTACAGGTTTTATCAGTGCTCCATTTCCTGGCAACTGTTGTTTTCCAAGTGACAGTGTGCTTGGCAGCAGGAATGTCACAGCCAATGTTCTCAATCGTGCTGGCATGGGTTTTGCCTGCCTTGGTCAAACACATGTGCAGCTACATTGCTTTCCTCCAAGTGGAAGATTTGGCCACTGTGAAGGCAGGGTTCTATGCAATGGGACATATACCCAATATTATTGGGGCGATTGATGGCACACATATTGCATTTGTCCCCCCACACCAGAATGAACAGGTGTTCAGGAATCAGAAGGGTTTCCACTCACTCAATGTGCAAATGATGTGCCTGGCGGACCAGTATATCTCCCACGTCACTAACAAGTATCCTGGGTTGGTGTAAGATGCCTTCATCCTGAGGAATAGCAGCATCCCAAATGTGATGGCACAACTACAGAGGCACAGGGTGTGGCTAATAGGAGAGGCTGACTCCCCACCCAATGTATGTCAGTGTATGCCTTCTGGTGTTAACCCCATACCATTGTGTATGGCTAATGTTTGTTCCTCAATACTTGCAGGTGACCCTGGCTACCCAAACCGACCCTGGCTCCTGACCCCTGTGAGGAATGCCAGGACAGGGGCTGTGAATTGTTATAATGATGCACGTGGGAGAACCAGGTGAATTATTGAAAGGACCTTCGGCCTCCTGAAGGCCAAGTTCAGATGCCTCCATCTGACAGGTGGATCCCTGTGCTTCTCACCCGAGAAGGTCTGCCAGAAAGTAGTAGCATGCTGCATGTTGCACAACCTGGCCCTCAGATGACATGTGCCTTTTCTGCAGGAGGAGGAGACTGGAAATGCCCATATGGCAGCAGTGGACCCTGAGGACAGTGAGGATGAGGAGGCAGAGGATGAGGATGTGGACAACAGAACATCAGTTATAGGTCAATACTTCCAATGACACACAGGTGAGACAGTGAAACTGACCATTCCTCTGAATATTGATGTTTTCTGTGTGGCTGTAGCAGGAAGGCATTCACTTCCTTTGCATCTCAGCTTACTGTCACCTATTGCCTCTCGTTTTGCAGATGTTGTTGATATAACAACTGTGTACTGATGTGATGACCCCAGAAAGCTACAGGTCATTAATTGTATGCTATCACAGTGTTCAGATCATTTGCACATGATGTGACTTTTTCCATAAATGCACATTTTCATCACATAAAATGTTATCACTGAAGTTGTGTTCAAGGTTTTTTATTGTAGTGCAAATAATTGATGGAAAAGTGCAATGGAATGGGGTGATGGTAGTAGTAAGGCCAGGGTATTGTTCCGGAATGTTTGTAACACATGTCCAGTGTCCAAGGGGCCATAGGAAGGTGTGCAAAGGCAGTTCAAAGTGGACATGGTAACATGATGAGACACAATGGGGACATTCAGGAGGGTCTCATTTCCTGGTGGTGGGCTTGGTCTTGGCATGTGTCTCTGGCTTCTGCCTGGGTTGCAGGAAACATTTGCGGGGTGGTTCAGCTTCTGCAGGGGTAGGGGTGCTGGTGGCCTGTGGGTCCTGTGGCAGGGCCTCCTTCCCATTAGCTGCATCAGAGGTGGAGGGCTGGTCAGTGGACTGGCTAGTTGTAGGGGCCAGCTGGTGTGCTGTTCATTCCCTAATGATGTCAGCCATATCTGCCAGCAACCCTGCTATGGAGACTATAGTAGTGTTGAGGGCCTGTAAATCCTCCCTGATCTCCTGATGGCGTTCCTCCTGCAGCTGCTTGTTCTCCTGCATGTTGGTAAGGATCTGGGCCATCTTGTTCTGGGATTGTTGGTAAGACCCCAGGACATTGGTGAGTTCCTCCTGGAGAGTCGGTTTCCTGGGCCTTTCCTCCCCCTAGCGCCCGGTGGTCCTCTCAGTGTCCCCGTTCTCCTGGGCCTCGGTCCCCTGAACGGTGTTCCCACTGCCACTGACCCCAGATCTTTGATTGTATTAGGTGTGAGATGTGGACTGGGGTCCTTGTACAGTTGGGCACACTACTGATTGACGTGTCCTGGTGACAGAGGTGTGGGGAAATTGGTTGGGTGCTGATGGAAGAGGCTCTGTGGTGGACTGTGAGTGGGCTGGGGTGGCTGACTGACCAGTGGTCCCTGATGGGCCAGGTAGTTCTTCCAGATCCTGAAGTCCAGAGTTACTGTCATCACTGCAGGCATCTTCTGTTGGGGACTGGATAGTCATGACACCTCCTTGCCGCTTATGTTGGCTGGGGCACCTGTGTGGATGTAACTGATGTATTATGCTTCATGTCTGTGACATATTGTACATCCCTAGCTTCCCCTCTTTGGTTGCTGGTGCCCTGCCGCCTTTGTTTGTGTATAGTGATGTATTGTGGGATTGTTAGTTCTCCATGCTGTGCGTACTTTGGTGATGGGTGTACATGCAGGGCTGGGACTGCTGTCCATGCATTGGTATAGCATACAGGGCTTAGCATTGGGGTTATTCAGATGTGTAGGTGAAGTGTGTGGGATGGGGTGGAGTGATGGGAGTGAGGGTGAGGGGGTGAGATGGCATGCAGGTATGGGGGGTGATAAGTAGTATATATTGATTTACCAGTGTCCAGTCCTCCGGCTACTCCAGTGAGTCCCTCAGGATACAGTATTGCCAAGACTTGCTCCTCCCATGCTGTGAGCTGTGGGGGAGGAGGTGGGGTCCCACCACCAGTCTTCTGGATAGCAAACTGGTACCTTGCAGCCATGGAACATACTTTCCCCCGTAGGTCATTCCACCTCTTCCTGAGGATGCTGTCCCATGGCGTTCACCCTGTCCACGATCCACCGCCATAGCTCCATCTTCCTGGCAATGGAAATTTGCTGTACCTGTGTTCCAAACAGTTGTGGCTCTACCCTGACTATTTCCTCCACCATGACCCGCAAATCCTCATCAGTGAAACTAGGGTGCCGTAGTGGGGACATGGGTGTTGTGTGGTGTGTGTTGTGCAGAGGGTGTTGAATAATGTGTTGGGGTGTGGGATATGGGGTGCGTGACGGATGGAGGGTGTTTGTCGTGTTTGTGAATAGTTGTCTCAGTGGTCTTCGTGTTAGTCTTGTGGCAATTATTGGTGTTTGGAAATGGTAATGGGTAATGTGGGTGGGTGTT
Organism: Pleurodeles waltl; assembly: GCF_031143425.1. NCBI lineage: Eukaryota > Metazoa > Chordata > Amphibia > Caudata > Salamandridae > Pleurodeles > Pleurodeles waltl. Next base: position 222,638,083 of record NC_090450.1, on the reverse strand, counting down.
TTATAGTGCTGTGGGTGTGTGTGTGTGTGTGAGGTATTTGTATCAGTGTCAGGTGTGATTTTCGTATAGGCTGTTGCGTAGGCTCTCATTTTCTAATGAGTCTACTGGATTTGAGCGGCAAAATCACCTGTGGTGTGGGAGACTGTCTTAACCCACTAGAGGTGACACCTGTCACCCCACTGGGTGTTTTTCTCCGGCTTACTAGCAGTGCCTCATCTCTACCCAAGAGGAGGGATGATTAGGCAGCCAAGCGGATGACACAATTGACTCCTCAGGGAAATCGTGGTCACTCAGATCTCATCTGTTTCTCTCAATTACATTGATCTCACATGTACAAGGACAAGCAGAGGCAGTATGTGTTTCAATCATCTTTTAATGAAGCAACTGCATCTTATAGAATAAAGCATTTACTGCAATAACCAGGACGATAAAGCATGACAGGATTAAAATTGTGACAAGGAGAGTGAAGCATAGAAATAATGCTACCATATTGTCACTAGAGTCAATAGACTAATTCCTACCTAGGCTATATTAGAGCACAGCATGTTAAGCTCTAGTTCTGCCCTTTAGGTTTCCCTGGGAAGACATCATACCCATACCTGAGCAAAGGCCTGAAGTCTGCATAAGAAGCTGTAGCGAAGTGTTGAGCAATCAGCATACAGTTGTGGTCATCTGGCTGGAATCTCCCTCTAACATGTATGGGATAGGGAAGTGTTTTCACAATAAAACAGCTGATGTTCTGAGAAAATGTCCCAACATAAACATGTGTATGTTTCTATGAATACCAGAGACAAAATGTTACCACGTTTACTGGCAACCCATCTTACTGAAGCCTTTTGAGGATCACGGAGTGAAAGAAATGTCTTGTTTAAGAACACAGTGCTAGATAGAGAGAAATAAAACAAGACCGAAAATGTGGCTATTGTTAAAATAATAAACAAAGCTGAATAAAATATAACTAGGTTAAAGTGCACAGCGGCAGGCCTAGTGTGCTAAAATAATGTGCATGGAGCTATAGCTAAAATAGCTACACAGCACCCTCCCCTTGCCGGTTTAAAGGCGGTTCAAAAGCCTAATTATGTGTAAAAGCTACTAAAATTCAGCCTAAGGTATATATAAAAAAGATCAATAATGACAAGTTAAAAGAAACTTGAGCATATATAAAAGGACAATTTAAAATGTTAACTAGTGGCGTAAAAAAAAGGCAGAATTTCAAGAGTCTGAGTCTTTTTGGAAGTTGCCAATCGAATCTGGGATAATTGAGGACAGGAAATCTTCCACTTCAGCATGTGGTAAATTAGAAAACTCATCGCCAAGAAGAACCAAGGAGCATTTGTGTTCCATAGCCTGAGCTTCAGCCAAGGCAGCAGCATTCTGTGATGTGCCCAATAATGAATTCAGAGCTGCATCTTCCATTAAGGGCAACTCATAAGCAGCTTCCCTTAGCAAACACATCCTCACTTGTGCATGTCTGGTAATGAGCCCTCAGACAAAACATCAACAGATCAGCCTCCAATGAAAGCAAGCACTGTGTAGAAAGACACACTTTCAGTGCATTTTCGAACAAGCAACAGAGGCATCGAAACATGGGCTGCACACAATCCAAACCAGTCTGAATGACAGAGACCAGTCACACTCCAATTGCTCCAGGAGTGTTGCTCCGAAGTACTGCATCATGCATTCATGACACAGCTGCGCTGTTGAGAGTGCTTTCATTCCTCCTTGTTGCGGCAGGACAGCCATTGGGCAGAAAAAGTAGCAATAGCAATATGCCACCTATTATAGCAAAATTTATTGGAAATCCTCTAAAAATACTAGAGAAGATTAAGTGGATGGCTGATTTTATTATACCAAATACAGAGGAAAGGATGTGAACGAACCAGAACCAACAGCATTAAAAAAAGTGTGATTCCAGTGGTACTGGGAGCATTAAATATTTGGCCCACAAGCTCACCAAAATGTCTCGGAAATTTGGTACTTAAAAGGGACTGTATCACTGCTGCTGACCTTGCCACCTGAAGTGTGTAGGTCTTGCATGCAGATGTGAGCACCACATGTTTTTGGATAAATAAAGCCTTGAGTCTGCTCAACTTGTCAAAATTCACATTTGAAGTAGCAATAAGGGGCCAAATGTCAGCTACTTTTCTTTGTCTTGTGGGGGGGGAAAGTAAGTTCCCGCAGCATGTAACAATCTTGAAGACCGAAACAACATAAACTATTCCGCCTCGAATCCCACAACAGTTTTCCCTATTGAGGAGAACATAGCTGCATATTTGAAAGCACCTGGAGTGCAGGTCTAATTAAAGGGACTGGAACTCCCTTCAGATAACAAGCCAAGTTTGCTGCTGAAGCGTTACACGCGCCGTACAAGGACAGCTGTTTACAAACCATCAAATGGCTGAGAGAAGTCTTGCATTCACTACCGCTAAGAAAGACTTCTTTCATTTCACTGTGACATTTGCACAAGAAGGGCAGCTCCCACACCTCATGGATGTAGCTATCTCCCAGGCTTTCATATCTACCTACTGGAATGTGTTTTAAACAGGACATGAATTGAAGTGTTGAAATAGGCAGATTAATGACCCCATTTATTAACCACTCAGCAGATGGTATTTCAGCCACAGTAAAAGGCAATTTTTCTAACTTTTCAATGTTTAACATGACATAAGTGGCTACCTTCTTAGCCATTAGTTGTTGTTCTCGAGTTAAATTAAATGTGGAAAATATGTCCCTTGCGCCAACGTGTTGCCATGGAGTGCGATCTGCCTTCAATGTTTGAAGTGTTCAACCTAACTGCATAATGGACCTTAGTTGACTCTGGCCATGGTGTAAGGAAGACATATCACTTTGTATTATGTCCATTGCAGAAGAGATCATGTTATTTAGGGTTTATATCCGATCGGACAGGGTATTAATCCCATTATCTACAACAGCTAATGCCTTCTGTAAGTTTTCCTAGTCTATTTGCCCTAACCCGACAGCAGCTTCTTGTTGGGAAAGCTTCGGAATTTCATTATATACTGCATAGAAGAAGCACTTTTTGGGTTGGTTTCTGGGGCCTAACAAGAAGTCCTGTAAGTCAGTATTATTAGACAGGAGACTAAGGTTTTCTCTAACAGCATCTAGTGAGGAACTCTTCAACCATTGCTGGCATAGTTTCCCTACACTGTACGTTGTTACTATGCCCGCACGTTCAGATGATAGATAGCGAGGGTCCGGCCTACTAGTTCTAAAACCCCTGTGGAGTTTATAAAACGTTTATGACACCCATTGGTATGTATTGGCCACAATAACCACCTGCCAGGACATGACAGTGAAGTATTAAGTGTGCCATTCTGGACCCATTCATCAAGCTGATCTTATGTTATATTTCCATATTTTTGTCATTTGTGAAATTTAGCAGGGGCAGGAATACTGGGCGCATTCAATTCTTTAATCTTTGCTAAGCCTAAACAACTAGTTTGTTGTACAGTTTCATTTAAAAATATAATTTGAACAGGTATCAGGCATCTTCTAAACAAAGCTTCTTTCCCCCTTATTTGGCAATTTTGTATTCCCAACACACTTTTTCAGTCAATTGACTTTAACCAATATTCATAGCCTTCTATTGCCAACCGGGAATCAAAGGAATCTGAATATGTGAATTTCGTATCCGTCAATAATATATGTACATTTTCCATTGATGGCAATTCAAAATAAAATGAATCAGCTTTTCTAACATTGTGCCTAGAGAAATATGTTTTAGATCTCCCCTGTGGTGGAGTCGTACAATGTTCCCATTGTGTATAGTTCAAAATAGTCTTTGGGGTGCTTGCTCTATGAATGAAATGGTGCCCATAATAATTACAGCAAAGCATGTCACCATAATTTTCTTTAGATTGATATACATCTTCACTTTCAAATACAGTATAATACTACAATTCAGTCAACATAGAATCAACTCTTTTCACAAACCAGTATTCAAAAACAACTCAGGGTATTAATACATTGTTCATTGAAAGTTTAAACACGTATGGTATTTGAATGACCTCTGTCTGTCAAATGTTACTTTATCCCAAACAATCCCGTCAGGAATTGGTATATCGGAAAATTTCACAAAAGACAATTGTCTGTGGACCTTGTGAGAAGAGAAATGGGGCTCCAGGACCTCATCTACCAGTTCAACTGTTAATCTTTCAGGAAGAAAATGACCATGTATTAATAAAAAGAATGTTACGACAAAACCAATACAAAGGAGGAAAGATAGAACAGGCAAAGAAAGCCATAGACAGTTCCATGGGAAAAAAAGCTAATTTGTTTTAAGCCAATTTATCAGCTTACATGTTTTTGACAGTTCAGATGTAGAAGAGGCAAATGAGTCAGAGAAGGTGTTTTTTACATCAGCGAGGTATCCAGAAGCAGTTTGTGCAAACGCTGGAGCCGTATTTGAAGGTGGAGACCCGGTGGGGGTCTTCCACGGTGGTTCAGAATAAATGACCCCATCCTTCTCTGTTGAGGTTGTGTCAAATCGATCAGTTATTTCTGTATTATTTGTTGAAACAGATGTTAATGGAACTAATGCAAGATCATTTTCCACCCTCCCCAAGCTTGGAGAGGTGTCAGTGTTGCTACTCACAACTTGTAGAGGGACTTCTTGACCAGTAATGGGATTCAGGAACTACTGGCTGTTCCTCTTGGTCTGCTATGCAGGGTCGGCCACATGGTGTAACTTGACATTGTCGATGGATACAAAGCGGTTTTCTTTAGCACCAGCCAATGGTGGTAGAATGATAGTTCTGGTACCCTGTATTCCCAAGACTGGGATCGGTGCACAATAAGAAGGACCGAACTCCTTTTTCACAGCAACCTTTTCACGTACTAGGTCCCCAAATTTAGGAATGCAGCTGGTGGGCGTTATTGGTACATCCTTAATTCCTGTGGAGGCAGCACTGGCAGAGGCGTTGTTGTTACAGAACTGTTGTAATTCCTGCAAGACGGTGACACTTTCATTTATGTCAAAGGGTGTTTCTGCCGCCTCCATGCCAAGGCCATCAATATCTGGAACATACATTAGAGTTCCAAACAGGCACTCGTATGAAGTATGACCCCCCAGGGACCTTCTAGGCAGATTGTTAAGCGCTCTCTGAACTCCATACAAGTGATTAAGCCAACTACGACCCGTACCTAAGACTCTGGCTGTTAAGGACTGCTTTAAATCGCGGTTTTGTTGCTCCATTACACTATTTCCCACAGGATGAAATGAAGACGAATAATGGAGTTGGACCCCTAACGAAGCTATGGCATCCCTGAATAACCTTGAGGCAAAAGCAGGGCCCTGGTCTGAGTGGAAAGCTTCAACTGCATATGTACCATAAAGACTTGCAAATCTTTAATAACAGTCCGAGCGTCAGTCGAGCTTTTTGGCCACACCCATAGAAATCCGGTACAGGAGTCGACAGCGACTAAAATATATTTGAATGCACTATCTGGTGTCAGGGGACCACAGTGGCCCAAGTACACACATTGCAATGATTTGTTGGAAATTCGGAGGGGTGTCTGCGGTGGGCGTTTGGCGGTGGAACCCTTAATTTGTTGGCAGATGTTACAACAAAGGACATACTGCTTGGCCTGTTTGTACAGACCTGGCCACCAATAACGTGCTTGCAACAATGATATTATAGTCGCCACACAATCATGGGCAGATGCTACCACCTCATGTGCTGCTTTAATCAACTCTGATCTTATATCTTTGTTGGGAATTACTCAAACCCCCACACCTGGTATCTTCACTTTGGCATCTAGGAAGCCTCTATTCGGTAGGAATATATAGCAGGAAATGCTTTTGGATAAGGCGTGCCTTCAGCCGTAGCTTTCATGACAGCCCATATGTCATCGTCCGGTTTTGTTCCAGAGTGGGTTACTGCAGCAACAGTAGCGGTAGCTACAGCTGATTTTGCAGATTCATCAGCCAGTGTATTTCCAGCAAGTTATATTCCAATGCGCTGGTGTCCAAGTGTATGTACAACATGGACGTTTGGTGGCGTTTGCTTCAGATCCCTTACTTTTCCCCACAGAAGTCTGTGTTTAATGGTGTTGCATTTAGAATCTCTGAACCCATTTTGGTGCCAGTAATGCAGGTATTCATTGAAGGACTGGATACAGTAATAGTATGAATCACAAACAATCAGTGTTAGCTGTGCAGGATCCATATGTTCCAGTGCCATCACCAGATCCTTTAGCTCTGCTAGTTGTGTTGTGCAATCCCCTAGGGTTTGCGTAAACGTATGCCGGGGACAAAATGTATTATCCTCCATATAGCCACTTATGCCTGGGCAAGCAGCGGAGTATTGATGTTTTTTGCCAATTGCAGGTTGCGCTGAGCCATCGGTGTACATGACTCTTTGATACTGATCAATAGGAAGTGTATTTGCTGGAACTGGGAATTCTAGTTCATATTGCATACATTTTTGAGTTTGTAATTTTGGGTCAAAGATGTAGTCTACATCAGTGGTTGTCAAAGATGTTGCCCATGAATCCATTGTGAATCTAATGCTTTAGCGTTAGGAACACTGGCTTTGGTAACAGCCTCAAGGGCTGGAATTGGAGAGACGACAATAATGCGTTTGCCTTGGGCTAGAGGTCTTTCTTTAATAATGGCCATCTGAACAGCGGTGAGAATTTTCTCAGTGAACAAAGCGTTGTTCTGCTGCTGAATATAAATGTGATTTGTATGCAATCGGGACTGCCTCACCCACATTGATAGTTACATAGGTGAAACCAATTGCACCGGCAATTACTCAGATAACTAAATATGTTTTGTTGTCCCTTGTTTGTAAACGTGCTGCAAGCATGTCTCGTTGCAAAACTCTGAGAATGCGTGTGTATTCGACTGTCCAGAATTTACTTGAAAAGTCAGGACATATTTAATATAAAGGTTTTATGCGTGATGCATAGTCAGGAATGTAAGTTCTGCCAAAATTTAGAAAACCCAATAGGGATTGGAGTTTTTTAATGGTGTTTGGAGGTTGCAAATCTTTTCAAAAATTGTGATGCTAGGCTCTTTCCTTCACTTGATAGCTCATATCCCAGAAACAGGACGCTAAGGAAGGCTATTTTTATTTTTTGAAATTGAGTTTGTAGCCGAACATCCCACAACAATGCGGGCTACCGTCTTAAATGTTGCAGCAATTCATCATCCGTGAGATAGATATCATCTACATAGGACAATACTTCAGGGTCAATGTTGTGCAATATTGAAGTCAAACGAGCTGCGAACAGTCCTGGACTGTTCTTGTACCCCTGAGGTAAACAACAGATTTGTTTCTGGGAGCCTAGTGCACTGAAATTGGTTATGTCTCTACTCTCATGTGATATATTTTGGCAGAAGAAACCATTGGAAATGTCCAGTGTTGTTTTCTATTTTTTGCGCTTTATGTTGTTCATGAGTTCTGTGCTATGGGAGTTTTGTATAGCATATATGCGTGTATGACTGTTTAAATGCCTGTAGTCTAAGACTATTCTGTATGAATGGTCTGGTTTATCTACTGGGAATAATGGATTATTCATTGGTGAGACGCAGGGTTCGATTACGCCCTGGTTCTCTAGTTGTGTGAGGATTTCCTGCCCTGGTGTTTTAGCATCATGTTTTATTGGATACTGGGGTTGAGGTTGGAATTGATTTTTGATAGGGATTATATGATAGGGGGAATCTTTATCCTACCCTAAGTGGTTGCGATATAATGCAGGTGCCTGTTCCAATGCAATCGATGGCCTAGGATTCTGTGAGCTTCTTGGGAACATGGGGCTAGAAAGAAGGTTTGATAACATCTTCCCCAAATGGACAAGTATGGACAAATTCAGGTGGCCAATCCTTTTCGGTCAGCAGAATAGCATATACGTTTATGACGCGGTCCCAAAAGATTGTGTTGATTGTGCGCTCAAGGTCTCCTTCTAACTGTAGTCTTACTTTATACACCCTATCAGGTGTGGAGACACGCATGTCACCGGTCTCTAGTTTTAGGAAGACATCAGTTTCGTTCACCTCCAGATGCTCTGGAAGATTACGATAAACTATTGTGATCTCTGCCGCGCTGACTAATAGCTCTAGTGCCCACTCCTTGTTCTTCAAGAGAACCCACTTCTTGAGTGGCATGTCGAACTGCAACTGCTGCCACCTTTTTCTTTTTGAATTATGTTTTTTGTTGGGGAGGTTTCCCTTCTTTTTTAACAGAAAATTCTGTTGAGCTTTGTGATTCCTGTCTCGGTTTCACGTACTCAGTTCTTCGCTCTGAGCGCCCACCTCTCTCACTGTATTTTTCCGATGAGTCCTGAAAGGAACAAGATTGGTGTGTATCAGTATATTGATATCTGTCAGGTGTTTTAAATTATCTCCATTTCTGAAATTAAATCTATTCTGTGGGGTCTCTGGAAGCAGAGATTCTCCCCTTACGTTTTTGGGTGTTTGTTGCATTTTATCCCAGCATTTCTTAGTACCCTCAGGAGCTTACTTGGTAGAATCTTTATTAGATTTTCCTTGAAATTGTGGTTTTGTTGGTCTGGCCCCCAGACTATCTTGACCAGTGCTAGAGTAGGTCCCTGCGAAAATCTTTGGCAGCTCATGTTCTTGACCCTGTGGAGGAACGTCCCGAAGCCACATGCGCACCGCTAGTGTGATCGCTTCCCATTTAAGCTTACTTAATATAATTGAAGATACTGTGTCAAAATTGCTCATTAGTTGCATCCCCAAGTTCAGGGCAGGGGCAGCCCCGTATTTATCTTGAATTTGTTTCAACACTTCCGGTAAGTTGGCGAGTGTTGGTGTACCATGTGCGGTAGTACAGAGCGTGGCAAATACTGTGCCCCATGGATTACAGTGGAAACCATCCCAAATGGCAAGCATGCAGTTAATATTCTGTGTTTGTCCTGAGGGCCCATATGGGGAAATACTGTTTCCAGCGCATTTATTTTCGGAGCTAACCTAAACAGAATTTCTTCTCATTTGGTGGGTACTTTACCCATGATTGAATGAACAGTCACAGGGTTAATGCCTGGCATTATTGCATGTGGTTGCGCCGTAGCAGCACATGCTGGGGTTGTATTTAATGTTTGCATTACAAATTGTACTAATAGTATGTATAGTGCTGTCAGATCACCATATAAGCGGCGGACTTCAGCTTCTGTTTAGTTTGCTGCAGCAGGGTGAGGTGTATAAGTGGGCAATAAAGGCCAGGTAGGACCATCGTTAGATAGAGAACCTAACTTAACATGTAAAATTGTGTGGGGTAGGGAGCCATCAAGCCAATTATTATGTTCTTGATAAGTTAGAGGTTTTTCTAGATATGCATATGCTCTGTATTGTGCAGGTATGTTTGACGGTGCATAATGATTACATGTATTTTTGTTCCCATCAGCTGATGGAAATGAGACCCAAGAATAAAAAAGTTCTGTTCTATACACTGGATGTAGGTCAACAACAAATGTGACTGGACCCCCCTCGGCCGTTAGGCCATGTGCCAGTAAATGTGTAGTAAGGGGTAGTCTCATATTGACTGCAATTACCACCTGTTGTGGATTTGCCTTAATGAATGATAAATGTGTTCAGAGATAAGCAAATGGGGATTATCCTTTTAATGGTTCAACCTTGAACAACCTACAGCGTTAGTTAGGTACTCCCTACTTAGCTAAAGAGTAAAATCCTCAATACCTCGGACGTCTCTGTATAGAGTACTGAGGTGTCTTTGTATGTAGTGAGATAGAGATACTCAGGAGGACCTGAAAATTAGAGCCTGACCAAATATTGGTATCGCCATGTCGCGTAGGCTCTCATCATTCTAATGAGACTACGGGATTTGAGCGGCAGAATTGCCTGTGGTGTGGAAGACTGAGTCTCAGCCCACTACAGGGGACACCTGTCACCCCAATCCAGGTTTTGATCCGGCTTACTAGCAGTGCCTCATCTCTACCCAAGAGCAGGGATGATTGGGCAGCCGAGCGCATGAGAGAATTGGCTCCTCAGGAAAATCGTGGTCACTCAGATCTCATCCATTTCTCTCAATTACATTAGTCTCACATATACAAGGACACGCAGAGGCAGTATATGTTTCAATAAGGTTTTAATGAAGCAACTGCATCTTAGACAATAAATCATGTACTGCAATAACCAGGATGATAAAGCATGAGAGGATTAAAATTGTGAAAAGGAGAGTGAAGCATAGAAATAAGGCTACCATATTGTCACTAGAGTCAATAGACTAATTTCTACCTAGACTATATTAGAGCACAGCATGTTAAGCTTTAGTTCTGCCCTTTAGGTTTCCCTGGGAAGACATCATCCCCCATACCTGAGCAAAGGCCTGAAGTCTGCACAAGCAGCTGTAGCGAAGAGTTGAGCAATCAGCATACAGTCGTGGTCATCTGGCTGGAATCTCCCTCTAACATGTATGGGATAGGGAAGTGTTTTCATAATAAAACAGCTGATGTTCTGAGAAAATGTCCCTACGTAAACATGTGTACATTTCTTTGAATACCAGAGACAAAATGTTACCACGTTTACTGGAAACCTACCTTACTGCAGCCTTGAGAGGAGCATGGAGTTAAAAGATTTCTTGTTTAAGAACACAGTGCTGGCCTAGGCAAAGAACAGCTAGATAGAGAGAAATAAAACAAGACCGCAATTTTGCCTATTGTTAAAATAATAAACGAAGTGTAATAAAATACATCTAGGTTAAAGTGCACAGCGGCAGGCCTAGTGTGATAAAATAACGTGCATGGTGCTTTACCTAAAATGGCTACACAACAAGGCCAATGTTGTGTTGTTTTGTATTTGAGTGGCCATTCTGACCGCGCCGGTGTGTACCGCCAATGGTTTAGCACCATTGAATGTCCGCCGTGGTGATTCGTGGGTCATAATGTGGTGGGCGTTGTTTTGTTGGCATAACGGTATGGGTGTTCGTACCAACACTTTAACACTGATCTTTGGGCTGGTGATTTGTGTATGTGGCAGTATTCTGTCGGTTTGGTGTGTGTGTGTCACAATGTGGCAAACAGATATTCGCCACCGCAACGGTATGTTGGCGGCCCTTACCGTGGCAGTAAGCAGGATTTACTGCCAGTGTCATGAAGAGGGCCATGGATTTTAAAGTAAAAACATATAGCTCATTTGTTTCATCCAAAGCACAAACAAGCAGTGGTAAAGTTTAGAAACTTTTGAAAAGTTTGAAAGAGTTATGCTCAGCTACTCTGGCCTAAGTGGGGTGACCATTCCTGACAGGGAGAAGGACAGGTGGGCAATAAGGAGTATTTGGACAGTTCAATGGTCTCCAAAGCAGTCTGAAGTCCAGTTCCACACTTTACATCAAGACCATCATAGGCCAATGGAGTGGTCCTGATGATGGGTTGCAGGGTGCTAAGAATGCTGAAAGATGCTCTGGGTGCTGTGTAGTTGACCGAGGTGTCCTTGTTGTTATTACTCAGTCCACGTGTAAGCTGGGGTGACTTTGGCCAAAGTGGTCTTTTGTCCCTCCAAGTCCTCTTTGAGCCAGTAGGAGGCCAGCTGCGTCTGGGCTACGGATCACCATACACAGTGGGTCCCGCGTTATCCTTTGGTGAAGGCTGGTGTCCATATTTGGTGGCCATTGTGGACTCAGTTGACACCCCTGGATACAGCACTCTCAGATGCAACTTTTGTCCATTGAGGATTGGTCTCTTGGGTTGCCCATCGTTGGTCAGCAGTGATTCAATGAGTGCGGTTACTGATTTGCTGGCTGGAGCTACTTCATCTTTGATGGCTCTGGTACTGGTTCCAGGAGGCCAGTTGACTGACTCGAGAAGTCACTTCTTTGGTCTGGAACTTGGGAGCAAATTTTCCGTGAGTCAGGAACCACAGACACACTGCTCTCTTTGATAGCCTAAGGTGCCACCGGTGCAGTCCAGTAGCCATTGCAACCTCTCTTGCCAGGTCCAGTGGTGAGCTGGTCAGTCCTTCTTTAATCTTTTTTCTAGTTCCATCATCATCTGAGGTTCAAGGCGCCAAGGGTGCCATATTTATGCCCCGAAAGTTTCCTGTGGGAATAATGAGGGCAGAAGCCAATAGGCTACTAGGATCGCTCCAGGCCTGTGACAACTTCTGGCTGTGTGTGCCATCTAGCAATCCCAGAGTACACTATTCTGCTCACTCTCATGATGTCTTAAACATTTATTGGAAGTTAGGAGGTTGGTAGCCCACCCTGGATGTGTGGCAACGCGTGGGCTACATGCCCATGGGAATACTGGTTTGGCTACCGACTTGCCTTCTTTGTTCCCACCACTAGCCTGTCTATTTGAACAAAGGGACAGCCCTACATGACTGCGATCGCCATTTGCTCACCAAAGGCAGCTTTGCCTTTGAAGCTCACTTTTTGGGCAGTCAGTGGCATGTTGTACTTTGTCATCACACAGGGTGACACAATCACTGCTGCAGCCCTGGGTGGCACTTACATGCTCTGTGTACCCTTTTTACCATAATCTGGCAACTTAAAAGTAAATCGGCTTGTGCCAATTGAAGGTACCCAATTTGACATACACTTTGTAATGGATGATAACACTGACACTGAGGTCTGATTAGCATGCCTCAGTGCCCTCTCCGAGTCAAGGTAGGGATGAGTGTGTGTGAAAAACTTCATAGTGTACAACGATATGTATGTGTATGCCTGTAGTTCTGTGTATGTGTATCTGTATGTGAGACTAAATGTGTGCAGGTGCATAGTTTTGCTTGACTGAGTGTGTTGGTGTATGTGTGTTGGCATAGTAGTGTATGTGTGAAAGAGATTCTATCTGGAGGTGGGTGCAAGTGTGGGTGCATTGGTGTGTATGAGATGGTTAGTGTGTGGGTGTGTACGTGTGACTGAGTGTGGGAGTGTGTCTGTGTAGGTACAATTTTGTGTGTGTGTGCAAAGGAATGTGTACAGAGGTGTGTGTAGGCTTGCATGTGAGTATGTGTGACATTGAATGTCTGGGAGCATCACTGTGTATGTGTGTGTGTAGTTGTGTGTGTGTATGTGTGCAAGTGTGTGTGCAAGTGTGTGTGTGGAGGTGTGTGCAAGAGTATGTGTCACGGAATCTGTGGGTATATGTACGTGTGCATGTGTGTGTGTATGTATGTGTGTGTGTGTGTGTGTGAGAGAGAGAGAGGGCAACTGAGAGTGGGGAGAATGTATGTTGGAGTAGTTTTGTGTGTATGTGTGTGCAGAATTAGTAGAGTGTTTTTTTTATTAGGCAACCTCGGTGTATATGAATAATACCTGCAAACTGCTTACAGAAAAGTTATCTTTGTATAATATTGCAAATATGAATAATATGGAACTATTTATTGACGTACAAAACGAAGGACTAATTGTGAACCTACATTGTAAAGTGGCCTAAAGCTTTATGTTGAGATCATATATTGCTGTATATCCTCACTAACATCTATAACAAGGCTGGGATTGGTCAACATATCAAATATTGACATCAAAGTTCTTGAGGGACTCTACTTCACACAGTGTTGATAAGGCATGGCACAAAGGAACTTTGGACCGGATAACCAAACAACCCTACATTTCATAGCTCAGACACATTAACTTTACTTCACTCTGTAGCACTCTTAATCAAAATTTTGTAATTTAATAAGTGTCACGTTTTCAAGCGGGTCTGATCAGGACTCTGGTTGGGACACCCCTTGAGGTCACCGGATATCCTAAAGAAGTGTTATACTGGGGCAGAAGAGAAGCTAAAGGCATACACGGAAGGGACAGCTATGGACAGGAACAAGAAACAGGAAAGTAAAAGCAAAGCAACCCTTGTGTGAACAAACAGGAAACGGATTACTAATGGACAAACACGCAGGGGTTGTACACAGAGTAAGGCGCAGAACCTCCTACAGTGACAGGGAATGTCAATGCCTCTGTGCAGTTTGCTTTTGCAGATAGTCACCCTGTCAGCCCCATAGAAAGGAGGCAGCAGAAGTGATTCTGTCTCTGGACCCTAGAGCACAAACAAGGATAGTACTTACATACACACAAAAAGCTCTTGTGGGTCCAGCTGGGAGCACAGTGGCGATTCCTGGAACAACAGCAATAGCACACTGTCACTGTTAGGCACGAAAGACAATGTATAACACTAGACAAGGATGGGGGCTGGAATTGCATCCTGGAAACCAGGAGCCAACCCCAGTACAAAGGAGGACACTTATACACTGGTGACAACTGATAGAACACTTACCAGACACCAGTACCGAGAGGAAACAGAAACAGAAGGGAACAAACTAAGAGGCAAAGGCAAGAACTGGGAACAGGCTCAGACTGAAGCAAAGGTAGGACTAGGACTTGAAAACAGGGCCCAAACTTCTGGCTGGAACAAACAGAGATGGGGCTGAGAAACTGAGAGCAGGCTCTGGCTGGAACAGGCAAGGACAGGGCTGGAATACAGGGTGTAGGAATAAGCAGTAAACAGGAATTGGAAACAGAGAGCAGGTTCAGGCTGAAACAAGGCCGGAGCAGGACAGAGAAACAGGGAGCAGGCTCTGGAAGAAACACACAGCTACAAGGCTAAGAGGTAGGGGGCAGACTCTGACTGGAACAATCAGGAGCAGGGCAGAGAAACAGGAAACAGGATCAAGCTGGAACAGAACAGAAACAAAACTGGAACACCATCCGATAAAGGGTCTGTAACACAAAGGACTCAAACTCCAATTCACGACTGGGATCTTGAGGAAATGGCTGCTTATAAGCAGTTCCAAACTGGGCTGCACAAGAGAGGTCTCAGGTGTGTGTAATTTCAGACACTTGCAAGTCCTGGAGGAGAGGATCTGGTGAAAAGGAGCAACTTGACTTCTCCCATAGAAAACAATTGGAAACAGAATCCAGGCCTTCCTGACTACCAGGCTGTGCATTATGGGATTTGCAGTCCCAGGACGCAAATGTAGTACTACACAAGTATACCATAGAGAAAAGAGAAACAAACAGGAGTCAGCAAGGGACTCTAGATAAATGTTCAAGGTGATTCCCAGGCTACCGACAGTCCCCTTACAGCGCCCCCTAGAAATGGGACATCAAAGTCGTTACACTAAGGCCCATATTTATACTTTTTGACGCACAACTGTGCCAACGCAGTTGTGCGTCAAAAGATTTACCGCCGGCTAACGCCATTCCAAAGCGCCATGCGGGCGCCTTATTTATGGAATGACGTTAGCCGGCGCTGCGGACTGGTGTGCGTCAAAAAAAATGACTCACACCAGGCAGCGCCGGCGTAGGGGAAAATGGAGGTTGGGCGTCAAAAAATGGGGCAAGTCAGGTCTGAGGCAAAATTCAGGCCTCAACCCGATTTGCGCCATTTTTTTGATGCCCAACCCCCATTGAAATGACTCCTGTCTTAGCAAAGACAGGAGTCATGCCCCCTTGCCCAATGGCCATGCCCAGGGGACTTATGTCCCCTGGGCATGGTCATTGGGCATAGTGGCATGTAGGGGGGCCCAAATCAGGCCACAAAAAAAAAAGAAAAAAAATACTTACCTGAACTTACCTTTCCTTCTCTGGGATGGGTCCCTCCATCCTTGGGTGTCCTCCTGGGGTGGGCAAGGGTGGCAGGGGGTGTCCCTGTGGGCATGGGAGGGCACCTCTGGGCTCCTTCTGAGCCCACAGGTCCCTTAACGCCTGTCCTGACCCAGGCGTTAAAAAACGGCGCCCATCAGGCTGGGAGCCGTTTTTTAAGGCCTGCCCCCTCCTGTGCGTCAAAATGACGTCACAGTATAAATATGGGGCACAGGCCTTAAAGTCATTTTTTGGAAGGGAACGCCTACCTTGCATATAATTAACGCAAGGCTGGTTCCCCCTTCCAAAAAATGGCGCACATGGTGGAACTTTGACGCCCGCTGCGTCGGACATCAAAGCATAAATATGGGGCAGGGTTTGCACCCAATGTGCGTCAAAAATTTTGACGCACATTCGGCGCAAACAGAGTATAAATATGCCCCTAAGATTGACTATTTTGTGGCCCTCAAATTGATCCATAATATAAATAATTTGAAGACCTGCCTGACAATATATACATGAATTAATGGGCATTTTTTTCAATAGCAAATTTATTTATTTAAATGCTATAAACTAGCATTATCTAAATATGTTTTTAAGGTGAAAAAGTGAACTTTCAGTCCTCAGCCCCAACTGTAATGCCCACTCTGCTGGAGGAAAGAAGATTAAAACTCTTCAGTGAGAGCAGCACACCTGCCGATGAGGATGATACTCAGAAACAGTGTGGTACATCAGTTCTGTGTAGCCAGCACCCTACGCCTCTTCCTGAGCACACAAAATCTAAAACTTCCAGCAGAGTCCTGCTCCCTAAATGGACATCATTACTGCCTCAAGCACCTGTGGCCCAACACCAACAACAAATGTTGCCACCCCATTCTTGGATCCTTTGACAACTGGAACCGTAGCATCTGCTGTGCAACCAGGACACACTATACTTGTGCCCACACACTCAAGGTCACAGGACGGTGTGAAGGTGCTGAAGAAGACCTGCTATGGGGAGGGGTGCTGAGGGTGTGCTCACCAATGGGAACTACATAAGTAGAAATTTGATGGGTACAGCTAGGCGATAGGACTATTCAGCTGGACCCAATTATTGAAATTCTAAGGGCCAAGAACATTCTCATGAGATGCCACAATGAGATCCAGAGGACCCAAATGATCTTCTAGAAAATCACCCAAGGGCACACATTTTACATTCTGAAGTGGTGGAGGATGGCTTCAGAGCATTGTCTGCGGCAGTGTCTCACTTAGCTGCCACTATCAGTGGTCAAGCACCATCTTCTGCCAGATTGGACCCAGAAAAATCTGCAGCTGGTAGCTGATTTTCCATCTTTTGACATAAATGTGTTACTGATGTAAATGATATACTTTGATTTTGTTAATGATAAATTTTAAACCTGGCAATTTAATGACTCTTTAGCTTGGTAACTGGTACCTATTTTGATTGTAGCGGTCAATAGACAATCCCTTTATAACCACAGAATCTTATAAACATTTTAAATAATCAAAATAATACATTTGCCATCATATCCATACTGAAAATTCAATAATCTGAAATGTTATTAGGAGATTTGTAGTGTAAAGTGCAAACAAGGATCTATACATAAGAAATAGAAAAATGTATATTTTATTTAAATTCACATGCCATCGGCAAAGATATTTTCAATTTTCAATGAGTTCACAGCTGAGGTCACTGCTTTCATCCTCTTCACTGTCAACCTGCTGCCATATCTCACCAGGATCACCCTGGTAATCATCAGGGATGAATGGAATGTTTCTCACCAGCACAGTGTTGTGAAGCATACAACATAACAAAACAATCTTGCAGAATTTCCCGGGAGAAGATAGCAGGGCCCCTCTGGTCCTGTCCTGCACCTAAACCTGGAATACAGGAACCTTAAAGCACACTCCAAAGGACCCCTTATTTTAACATGGGACTAATTGAAGCAGACATCCTCTGGCATTGTTGGGTACCTCAGAGGTGTTAAAACCGTCTTACAATGAGGATAAGCTGAGTCCTGGTAAAAAAATCTTAACACAAAGCAAACATAAGTTAAATTGTGCCTGGAAGGGCACAACTTTCCTAATTTGCAAAACCAACAAGGCAAGCCTCCATGATGCAAGGTCTGCCATGTGTTGTGGTATGGAGCTGCTGTGTAGAACTAGCAAGTAATGGGTGGAACCTGTGACTCTGAGCACACACTGTGATGTTGAAATCTACAATACAAATCGCCTGCACATTAATAGAGTGACAATGCTTCAGATTGTGGTTCCATTGCTCCTGGGGATGAGGTTGCACCAATGCAACATGGGTTCCATTAACAGCACCCCCACATCTGTAATGCCTCTCAAGCTTTAAAACTTGGCCTTAGCATTGTTCAGTGTAACATTATATATTGGAAATTGGATGTAGTCATTCAAGCATCTTAGCATAAGACCCAAGACCTGGTTGAGGGCATCTGAAAAAGTGGGCTGCTAACTGTGTACCGAAAGGAGCAAGTATTAGTCCAGAAAGTAACACTGCCATAATGTTCACAATAGGTGGATTTCTGATGTCCTGCATTCGTTTGGATGGACATTATTGTGATAAACCCTCAATGATGATACAGTTCTGCCTGTACTTCCTCATAATGTGCCTTTTCTGCATGGTTTCTAAAGCCGGACGTGGATTGTGCACTCATACATTCCGTTAAGCTATCCTTCTCCATCTTCAGTGATTGGATAATAGACATATCTGCAACCTATGAGGACAACGTGTCACTAGTCTATGTTTACATACGTTTAATAACAGAGCTATTGCTAATTTTTGATCATGTCGAACACACAGAATTATTAAATAATGGCCACAGTGTATCTCCATTTGTTCCAATAAAATATATTTCAGAAACATATTTAAAAACATGCATTGTCAATCCTACAATTTTCATAAAATCTTCAGAAATTCAAGAAAAATAAATTTTAACTTAAAAAATGTAAAAAGTGTTTGTTAGAATGTCTCCTATTTTGTTCGCTTTTATTGATAAAGTATATCCATATTCAAGATGGTAAAAATAGATACATATTTGACATGATTTATAGAAACTTCCATCAAGGTTGACATGGATTACACTGCAGACATTGTATATCTGTTGTTTATAATATCAACATTCCAGTTGTTTTCACAGGAAGCAACCTCACGGATGGCAGATGTGAAAAATAATTTTCCAAATGTAAACTCAATGGTGACAGTGCCTTTCACAATTCACAGTGCACTTTGATGTTAACAATGACATTAAATTATGTTTTTATGGACTGGGTTCTCTCAGACATTTCGAAGGGAACATCTTCTACAAAAACACAATGGTCCTTAGTTCCTTTTTTTCCTGAACATCTACTCCATTAGAATGTGACATACAGGTAATACAAATAGTCAGAAGTCCAATATAATAAAAGGCACTTGTACTCAGGTGGATGGTATTTCAGTCACGGTTGTGAAGCAGTAACACATCAAAGGAAATGCCAGTTTGCAGCAATGTATGTTAAAAAAATAAAAATATATAGATTTGGTATTTTTGATAGCATGTGTTGTTTAAGTAAACATTATTGGTAATGTCTTTTTGTTATTTTGTTTTCTTATCTGCCTCTCTGTAGGACAGCTCCGAGAGCAAGAAAATATCGGGCAGGCCATTGACAGCAAGTGCATCAAAAGTGGGGTCTATAAGTGAAGCAACATCCACTCGGGATGGTTCCTCCTAATGAAGGGAGGAGCGGTGCCCCGCCTGCTGAGAGCGCAGCAGGCAAACAAATAAAGAAAATGGCAGAATTAATGGCATTTTATATTGCCTTCACACTGTTTCAGGTTGCAGTATAGCTTCACAATTGTGAAAGTTTAAAATAAGTTTCTCTTACAAGTAACATTGAATATTTTAGACTTTGCCCAGGTTTAGAGTTTGCAGTACAGCCATTCCATCACAAATGTGACAGATATCCCGTCCATCTTTGTACAAGTGTAATTACATATAATCAGGCAGGTTGTTGTACCTGGCCTTTTCTACAGGGTCATCTCCCAACTTTTGCCTTCATTCCACCTTTTTGTTTGCCAAATTTGTTTTTGTTGCTCTTAAGACTCAGTACACTTTACCTCTGCTAACCAGTGCTAAAGTGCCTGTGCTCTCTCTCCTTAAAACATGGTAGAATTGGCTAACACTCTATTGGCATATTTATTTTACTAATATGTCCCTACTAAAGTGGTAGTACATGTACCTAGGGCCTGTAAATAAATGCTACTATTGGGCCTGTGGCACTGATTGTCTCATCCACTTAAGTAGCCCTTCAAACATATCTCAGGCCGGCCATTACAGCCTGTGTATGGAGTTTCAAACTGCAATTTAGACCTGGCAAAATAAACCTTTTGCCAGACCCAAACCTTCTTTTTTTAATAGCTATAAGTTACCCCTAGTGTAGGCTCCGGACAGCCCAGAGGGCAGGGTGCAGTGTATTTAAATTATTAACATGTACTTTTTTGCTTAAGATGTCCTAGTAGTGAAAAGCTCTTAAATTTGTTTTTCACTACTGTAATTCCTACCTCTCCCATAGGATAATATTGGAGCTACCTTATTACATTAATAAGATGTAACTTCTAAATGAGAACAAATAAACAAACAGGTAATGTTTGATGCCTTTAGAACCGTAATGAAAAATCCTCTCTTATGGTAAAGTCAGTTTTTAAAATACAGTTTTGAAAATGCCACTTTTAGGAAGTGAACATTTTCCTGCCATAGCCTTTTAGTGCCTGCAGCCTGTCTCTGAGTTACGTGACTGGGTGTAGATGAAAGTTGGCCTTTGTGTATTCATCCTAGACAACCTCACACAATAGAGACATTAGGTGTGCGTGGATAGGCTATTACTGGCAGGATAGGAGGGCGTAACTAGGCACATCCCTATTTACACTTGAAGAGGCTGTGTCCTGCCTCCACCCAAAGGGCTGCATACCCCCTATAATTAGTCTGAAGCAAGGACAGGGAAGCCAGGGTGCAGTGGACTTGAAAGGGAAACTTCTAGCAACTTATCCCCACTTTAATGGAAGGCCCAGGTATAAATATTGGACCTCAGACACTAATGCTTCAGTACACTTCTGGACCTTTGGTTTACCTGAAAGAAGGACTGTTGTGCCTCTGAAAGGACTGCCAATCTGCTGGACTGCTGCTCTGGAGGACTGCTGC
Source organism: Pleurodeles waltl (assembly GCF_031143425.1). Classification (NCBI taxonomy): domain Eukaryota; kingdom Metazoa; phylum Chordata; class Amphibia; order Caudata; family Salamandridae; genus Pleurodeles; species Pleurodeles waltl. The sequence goes on along the minus strand of NC_090450.1, from coordinate 222,617,361 downwards.
TCCGCTGTGCTGATCTGCTGCCTCCTGCCCTCTTGCCTGGGTGAGGAGAACTGGATCTGCATCTGTTGATCCTAGTACCCTAGAATGACTCCAAGGGCTAGTTGGAAGGCCTCCTGACTAGAGCTTCGAGGTCAGAAGGGTCCAAAAATGTTGAACCCAGGCCCTGGACTCTACCATCTGTGAGTCCTACTGTGCCAAGTGAAACCACCCCAGTCCTGGACTCTTGGATGTGGGTCTAAAGGTTCTCTGCCACTCCATCTGCGGACCCAGCAGAAATGACCCATCTCCTTTGCTGAATCACACAAGCCCTAGCAGAACCGATGCATCGCCTCTGATGCGAGGGTTCTTTAAGTGCAAGGACTCCATATTCACCCCACAGCTTGCATCAAAACCACAACTTGCGCAAAGCTACGCCGATCCAAACATGTGCATTGCAAATCTCTCATGGACGGCAGCCTTGATAATGATGCAGGTTCTCTCATCGCAATCACACAACTCCTTGAAAACCACACATCGACTCGACTGCGTGATACATCCATGATGATGTAATTCACATCTCAAGCCCTCGTCAACGGGATCCTTGACAATGACGCAGGACCTCACATCACATCTTTGCAGCAGCCAGAACCGACACATCGCCTCGACTGCCTGACACATCCCAGGCGCTGGACATTGCAATGCTTAGCAACCAGGATTTAAGGTACTCTTGTTCAGCAGGCCCAACTCAGTTGGACTGAACTTATACCTTTGTCCCTGTCCACAGCGACCAGATATCCACAGCTGTTACTTTGAGCTTTTTGGTGCTATTTTTGATAAAATCTTAAAAATTTCAAATCTCCGGTTCAACTGGTTGGACATTCGTTGTTTGATCTTGTTTTATTTACTAAGAATTACTCTATTTTTCTACTCTGCTGTGGGTTCCACTTGTGGTGTGTTTTCACTGTGTTACTGTTTGATGTGTTGCTCAAATACTTTACAAATTGCATTGGAATTGAATTAAGCTTGACTGTCCTGTGCCAGGCTAGTCGAGGGATGAGCAAAGGTTCATTTAAAGTTTTCTTGTGATTTCACCCTGAAATGGATTGTAGTTCCCACTTGAGTAGAGTTTCTCAGTCCTCAACCACTAACCCAATTTCATACCCTGCCCATTATCCAATTATGTGGCTGCAGCTTTTTTGCATAATTTTGGATTTGCCGCATTTACCACCTAATCCATCATCTGCAGATTTTAACAAAAAAATGTTTCTAGCTCAAATGGATCAAAAGTTACTACAAAATGTGATAACATGTTAACACATGCAGTGAAAGGCTTTTGCAAATGATAACATTGTCATCTTTCAGTTGCGTATTTCTACATTTGGTTGTTAAACTGGTAATAAGAGGTGCACCTCAGGCCTAATGTTTATGAGCCATCCAAGTCCTGGGCAAGTGTATGAAGTCACTTTTGTTAAAAACTGGTCTAGGCATTGACATACACACAGTTTCTTTTTAACCTTTGGCCCATATAATTGTGCAAGTGTGAATATTGGGCATGGGCGACCAGTAAACCCAGCACGCAAGACATTGCTGTCAACAATATTTCAAAGAGAAAAAATACCAATCTGTGCCTCGAGTTCATTTTGCCAGATGTGGTACTCTTCTTGAAAAAGGTTGCAGAGCAGACATATTTTCCAAGTGCATCAAAGCATATCTAGCCTTGTAAAATGATGGTTAAAATGTATATCAGATTTGTGACTTAGATCCTGATTTAGATTTTGAAAGTTTACTCAGACACTAATGGATGTCTATCTTATGTTCCTTCTTGTATGTGCATCATATCATATTGCACTTGTAATAAGGCAGAAATAATATCAGTGGGAAGCGCCACTTACAAAGCAGTCAATGTAATACTATGCATTGACCGCGCTCCCATTAAGAAGCATATGCATTTACTGTGCATGCGTTTACTATGCATATGCGTGGTAACGGCAGAGAAAACGGTCTAGGTGTGTTGGCGGAACAGGAAGGAGCAGAGGAGCGAGAGAGGTAAGTGGGGCCGAGTTTGGGGGGGAAGTTGGTGTCATTTTTAGAACAGGGTGGGGGGTCAAGGTTGTTTTTAGCCCAGGGCAATGTAGGTTTTAGGGTTCAGGGCAGGGATGGGGGGTCAGGGTAGTTTGTAGGACATGGTGGAGTATGTTTAAAGGTTCATGGTGAGTGCGGGGGTCTTGGTAGTTTTTAGGACAGTGCGGGAAGGTTTTATGGTAATGGCACAAGAGGGGGTCATGGTAGTTTTTAGGACAGGGTGGGGTAGTTTTTAGGATTCAGGGCAGGAGGTTGGGGTAGTTTTTAGGACAATCCGGTAGGTTTTAGGGTACAGTGCTGGGGTGTGGAGTTGTGGTCGTTGTGGTCATTTTTAGGACAGGTCGGGGTAGGTTTTAGGGCTCATGATTGGGGCAGGGGGTTTGGGGTAGTTTTTAGGACAGTGCGGGGTAGGTTATGGCAGTCGCAGCTCGCTGCCGTCTGAAGGGGCGGGGCAGGTGCAAAGCGCAGGGGTGACATTTAATTTAAAAAAATTACCTCCTCTGTTTCTGCAATGCTGCTCCTCTTTCCCTCATCGCTCCAGGCTGCACACACAGTCTCCAAGCCTGCCCTGCAGCCAGTTCTGATGCTCCACAAAGCAGCGTTAGGATTGGCTGGGAGCACCCAACCAGGGCACTCCCAGGCAGCGTGGAAGCCTGTGCAGGCTCTCTCTGGCCCGGCAACTGTGTTGCTGGGCTGGAGAGAGCCTACTGTGCATGTGTGTTTGGCTGGCTAGACACGGACGGCTAAACATACATGCGCACTAAGTGGAGTGCTCTGTGCACTCCCTTAGTGCTCGTCACCCCAAATTCCCTGCCCCTTTACAAGAAAACGATAATGAACACAGTTTATTATCGTTTTCTTGTAAAGGTTTTGCATCTGCTGGTGGGGGGCGATGCTTCTCCCCACTAACAGAGGAGCAGCTCCTGGGTTTTAGGGTACAGGATGGGGCAGGGGGTCGGGTAGTTTTAAGGACAGAGAGGGGTAGGTTTTGAGGTTCAGGGCTGGGTGAGGGGGACAGGGTAGTTTTTAGGAAAGGGATGGGTAGGTTTTAGGGTACAGGGCGGGGGTCAGGGTAGTTTTTAGAACAGGGTGAGGTAGGTTTTAGGGATCAGAATGTGGGGTCAGTTAATTTTTAGGACAGGGCTGAGTGGGTTTTAGGGTACAGGGCAGGGGTCAGAGTATTTTTTATGATCGGGAGGGGTAGGTTTTAGGGATCAGGACGAGGGTCATGGTAGTTTTTAGGACAGTGTGGGGTAGGTTTTAGGGTACGGGGCGGGGGTCAGGGACATTTTTATGACAGGACGAGGTACGTCTTAGGCATCAGGGCGGAGGTTGGGGGTTGGGGTCGTTTTTAGGACAGGGTAGGTTTTATGTTCAAGGGTGGGGTGGGTAGGTCTTAGGGTTCGGGGCAGAAGAGTTGGGGTAGTTTTTAGGTCAGGGTTGTGTAGGTTTTAGGGTATGGGGGCAGGGTGGTGCCGGGTAGTATTTAGGATAGGGTGAGGTAGGTTTAGAGATCCAGCGGGGTAGGGGGCCAAGTAGTTTTTAGGACAGTGAGCGGTAGGTTTTAGGGTGAGGGCCGAGTACGAGCGTTGGGGTAGTTTTTAGGACAGGGTGTGGGAGGTTTTAAGGTACAGGGTGGGGAGGGAGGGTCAGGGTAGGTATAGAGACAGGGTGGGGGAGGTTTTGGGGTTCAGGGTGGGGGTGGGAACTCGGGGTAGTTTGTAGGACAGTGCAGGGTAGGTTTTAGGATACATGGCACGGATGGGGGATCAGGTAGTTTTTAGGACAGGACAGGGTAGGTTTTAAGGTTCAAGGAGAGGGCAGGGTGTTTTTAGGACAGGGTGGGGTAGATTTTAGGGTTCAGGGCAGGGCCGAGAGGTGAGGGTTGTTTTTAGTGCAGGGCAGGGTAGGTTTTAGGGTTCAGGGTGGGGTTGGTGTAGTTTTTACAACAGGATTACTTTTAGGCTCAGGGCGGGGGGTAGGGCTCAAGGAAGTGGATGGAAGGGGTAGTTTTAGGTATTTGGGTGATGTGAAGTATGGTGTCAGATGTAAGGGGGCAGGTGGGGGAGAACTTACCACACATGTTCCTTCACAGAGCCTGCTTTTATAACGAAATTTGTTGTAAAGGCATTCATGATAAAGACACATTTGTTGTTGAGACCGTGTTATAAAGGCATGCGTGATATACGCATGCATTATTCCATCATACATCTGATATCTGTTACCTTTGTGATACAATAACCCATCCACAAAACAGTAAATCAGGCCCAGAGTGTCTCTTACAACTAAATTTATTGATGTGACAGTGTTTGAGATTGGATTCCAACTGTGGATCCTTTGGGAAGTATAAATTCACATGAAATTAGTTAATTAACAGATATGGTGTGTGTTTTGGAGATTTGCAGATAGGTACTTTGTCACAAACGTGGCAGATATTCCATCTTATTTATTACAAGTTCTATATGATGTAGTGCACGTGTGGTAAAGCAGACAGAATAGCCATAATTTTGTGATAGAGCAACTGATCTTTGAAAATCACAATCAGTCCCTTTATGAGGTCCCATTGTGTGCCACTTAATGAGATTAGAATGATGAAATGTCTTATGTTTGACACTCTTTGAAGTATGTACCTTTTATTATTGACTTCTTTAGTACGTAATTGATCTGTGCATATGTGTGTGCTGTCAGCTTCCTCTGGAAGGTGAGGGAGACATTCACCGGACCTGGGAGGACACACAGAAGAGCCACTGCGAGTCAGATGATGGAGCCACTGACACCAAGTGACCCAGAGGCAATAAGGGTTGTGGGACTGGCCAGGAGGCCACAACTACAAAGCAGTCTGAGCCTTCAACTCAGGCCCATCCCTTGTGGTGGCAGCAGAATCAACACATGCAATACCATGTGTTCCTGTGGTCACCACGACCACTACTACCCAGTTTGCCCTCCGCTCCTGACACCCCTCCTTCAACCCCATCCCTCCACAACACTGGTGTCAGGGGAGGAACTGGAAGTTTAAAAAAAACTCTCTTTGGGGTAAAAACATGATTGCATACCATTCCAGGGTGCGCGTCAGCTACTCACACAAGTGATTGGCATACTGGATGATTGGTGATGTGCTGTGTCGGCCTTACAGAGAGCTTCTCTCTCTCCAAGTGCCTTAGATAACATCTTCTTACAGCACAGCTGTCTGTGTTCCTCCTGACACCATCCCATTCCCTACCTCATGCCACCATCTGTCCCATTGGAAGCACAGTCCCCATCCAAAAGTCCACCTCAATTTTTCCTTCAGACCCGATCCTTCCACCTCCCTTTGCCATTCTGCTTGTCCTGAAACCAACTAATACCCAGGAATATTCACATACCCCCAGGCACTCCCATACCCCAATACCTCACCACATACCCTAATACAACCACCTGGCCCTACTCCAACTAAAGAAATTCTTTAAATAAACCATCACAACAAGTAAGCCACCAGACATCCATCAATCTACCCTGATGTGATTGCAAGATCACAACATGAAGTCATATAAAAACTGTGATAGGACACTATGGCCCTCATTATGAAATTGGCGGTAAATCCCATTTGCCACCATGCCGACTGCTACCAACATACCACTGCCATGGCGGATATCCGCCAATCATATTATGACACACACATACCAATCCGTCACTATACAGCCACACACACAAGTCTGCCAGCCCAAAGGTCAGTGACAAATTGGCAGTAACGAAACCCACGCCGTTACGCCAACAGAACTACGCCCACAACATTATGACCCACGAATCACCACAGTAGACATTCAATGATGGTAAACCACTGGCGGTACATACCGCCGTGCTCAATATGCACACCCACTACCAAAACAACACTACATTGGTCAATTCAAACTACACACACCTGACACCGATACACACACCACACCCACACCACTATAAAAGACACACCCACAACCCTTTTCGACTACTAACCATTGCCAACAGAGAGAGAGACTGCAAGAGCACCCACATAACCAGAGCCACATACCACCCTCACCTATACCCCACCCACGCACCTCACAACACACATCCCAACACATCACCCTACACGCCCCCACCCACACCACTCACACAACACTCATGGCACCACAACACCACCCCATGCTCTCTGAGGAGGAGCTAAGGGTCATGGTGGAGAAAATCATCCAGATAGAGCCACAGCTATTTGGATCATAGGAGCAGCAGATATCCACTGCTAGGAAGATGGAGCTATAGCGGAGGATCGTTGACAGGGTCAACGCCGTGGGACAGCACCCCAGAACAAGGGATGATATCAGGAAGAGGTGGAACGACCTACGGGCGAAGGTACGTTCCATTGTAGCAAGACACCAACTAGCTGTACAGAGAACTGACAGTGGACCCCCACTGCCTCCCCCACAACTAACAACATGGGAGGAGCAAGTCTTGGCAATCATGCATCCTGAGGGCCTGACAGGAGTAGCAGGAGGACTGGACTCTGGTAAGTCAACCCTCTATTACTACCACCCCCATACGTGCATGCCATCACATACCCCACTCTCACCCTCACTCCTATCACTCCTTCTCCCCCCACACACCCTACCATCACAACCCACTCTTCCCAATGCCAAGCCCTGCATGTAACACCAATGCATGGACATACATCACAGACCTGCATGGACACCTATCACCACAACATGCACACTAGAGAGAATAACACAGCCCACCACACAACAGCTCACACAAGGAGAAGCTGCCAGGGCAAATCCGACCAAAGAGGGCAACACAACCATGCACAATATGTCACACACAGAAACAATAACACTTCATTTACATCCCCACAGGTAACCCAGCCAATGTCACTGGCGAAGAAGTGCCAGCAACATCCAGTCCCCCCACATAAGAGGCCCACAGTGATTACAGCAGCTCTGGTCACCTGTATCTGAATGACCAACCTGGCCCATCTGGGACCTCCGGACAGTCGGTTACTCAGGCACACTCTCACACTACCACAGAGCCTCCCCCCTCAGGAAAGACCACCATAGCACCCACCCAGTGGGCCCATACCTCTGTCCCCAGGACACATCAATCAGCAGTGTGTCCACCTCTACAGGGACCCCAGGCCACCCCACAAACACAGGACAATCAGGGACCTCGGTTCAGTGGCAGTGGGCACACGGTTCAGGGGACAAAGGCGCAGGACAAATGGGAAGCTGGGAGGACTGCTGTGTGACAGGGGGAGGACAGGCCCAGGGGCCTGACCCTCCAGGAGGCACTCACCATGATCCTGGGAGTATACCAACATTCCCAGGATACGCTGGGCTAGATTCTGGACAAGTTGAAGGAGAATATGGGGCTGCAGGAGGGACAGTACCTGGGGATCAGGGAGGGCTTGAAGGACATCAACACAACCCTGGTCTCCATTGCATTGGGTGCTGGCAGACACGGCCAACAGTATGAGGGAGGCAGTGGCACCCCACCGGGCCCCTGGCACTAGCCAAACCACTGAACCGACCTCCATCTCCACTGCCGCTAGTGGACAGGAGGCCCCGCCACAGGACCAACAGGCCACCAGCACCCGTCCCCACTGCAGAAGGAGAACTACCCTGCAAATGTTCCCTGCAATCCAGGCAGAAGCCAGAGACTATTGCCAAGACCCCCGCCAGGAAATGAGACTCTCCTGATTGTCACTGTTGTGTCCCACTCTTTCATCCTGTCCACCTTGAATTGCCATTACTCCCCTTCCTATGCCCCCTTGGACAATGCACCTGTGATACAAATAGACTGGACTCTAACCAGGACTTTTCTCCACTATCACACCAGCCCATTCCACTTCCCCATCTTCTTCAGAGCACTGCAAAATACACACTTTGATAAAATACGATTAAGTTGTATGTCAAATGTTTTAAAAATGTATTCATTTAACCAGGTTCAAACATTGCAATTCAACTGTACAGTAATGTTTAAATTGGAAAGACCTGTAGCTGCACTGCACTGACCACACCAGGAGCAATAGTAGGGCACCAACATTAGCAAAAAGAGATGCCAAAGGGTACAAAAGTAGGAATAAACAGACTGCCAGTGACAATATCACACATCAAAATGCCATTGAAATGTGTACTAACACTGTCTTACCTGTGTCTCATTGGAAGTATTGACTACTAATTGCACTTCTGTAGTCCTCATCCTCATCTTCTGCCTCCTCATCTTCACTGTCCACAGGATCCACTGTTGCCACACGACCATCTCCAGCCTCCTCCTCCTGCAGAAAAGGCACCTGGCGACGCAAGACAAGGTTGTGCAACATATAGCATGCCAAGATGATCTGGCAGACCTTCTTGGGTGAGTAGCACATGGATCCACCTGTTAGATGGAGGTAACGAAACCTGGCCTTCAGGACGCCAAATTTCCTCTCTATAATCCTTCTTGTTCACCCATGTGCCTCATTGTAACGTTCCTCTGCCCTTGTCCTGGCCTTCCTCACAGGGGTCAGTAGCCATGAGAGGTTTGTATAACCAGAGTCACCTGCAAATATCGAGGGACAACTGTTAGCCACACACTCCCTCTTAGAGCCTACACCATACCCATACACCAACATCCACGGTGTGGGAACCAGGTCTCACCTATTAGCCACACCCTGTGGCTCTGGAGTTGGGCCATCACATTTGGGATGCTGCTATTCCTCGGGATAAAGGCCCAGGATACTTTGCATTGATGTGGGAGATGTACTGGTCCACCAGGCACAACATCTGGACATTCATGGAGTGAAAACTCTTTCGATTTCTGAACACCTGTTCATTTCGCCGGGGGGGGGGACAACTGCAATATGTGTTCCAGTTATTGCCCCAATGATGTTGGGGATATGTCCCATTACATAGAAGTCAGCTTTCACTGTGGCCAAATCCTCCACCTGGGGGAAAAAGATGTTGCTGCACATGTGTTTAATCAGGGCTGACAACACTCTGGTCAGCACTACTGAGAACATTGGCTGTGACATTCCTGGTGCCAAGCTCACTGTCACTTGGAAAGAACATGTTACCAGAAAATGAAGCAGTGATGGAACTTGCAAAAGAGGGGGGATCCCAGTGGGGTGACGGATAGCAGATATCAGGTCGGGCTCCAATTGGGCACACAGCTCTGTGATTGTGGCCTTGTCAAGTCTATAGGTGAGGAAAATGTGCCTGTTCTCCATTGTTGCGAAGTCCACAAGGGGTCTGTACACCGGGGGGTGTCGGGGATGTTGCCATCTCCTATTCATCGCAGCGGTTGCAATCTATGGGACAAAAGAGTGAGCAGCTGGTCATTATCTCTACATTCCAACCACTACAGTTCAATGCATATTGTGATTGTAACATTATTTTGTTGCAGATGTCCAAATAGTGCATTTGTTTACTGTGATGCAGTTAGGATCCATGGCCTGTACCCCCCCCCTGAAATGGCGTCCACCTGTCCTGTATGGAGGGACGGGTGGAAATGAAGTAATTCGCTGACGTTGTGTGCCGTTGTGGGAGGCGGTTGAGAACCTCTGTGCAACTCCTCATTGGTTATCATTTGGCCCTATGGTGTACAGTGGCAATAGTGATGTATGCCGGTGGTGACGGTACGCACCGCCGCATATGTGACTGCCATTTTCTAGCTGTACACTCACTTGTTACCAGACCTTCAACAGGAGAGGACCTTCACTGCAAGTGGTGTTGTGACCTGTGTCTGGAACCGACCATGGCTCGTGTTACTGGGGAAAGGTCCCCTACCTTCACCTCTGCGGAATTGAGCGACTGGTGGATGGGGTCCTACCCCAGTACTGACTTGGGTTTGGCATTTTTGGTGAGCCATATTTCAACTAATGGGGATGGGAAGGGGTATGGTGGGCCATGAGTGTAACAGGCAGGACGGTTGGACTAATTCCTTTCACTGTGTCTATTTTCCTGCAGGTCAGCGCCCGTTAAAAGAAGGGTATATAGCATGCCATCGCCAAGGACGTGCATACCCTGGGGGTCTACAGCAGGTGGAGCACTCACTGTCGGAAACGGTTGGAGAACCTGAGATGCTGGGTATGGAAGATGCTGGAGGCCCAGCTGGGGATGGCCTCCCAATGAGATAGGGGTGCCTGTCGAATCCTGACCCCATGATGGCCCGCATACTGGCGGTGGCCTATCAGGAGCTAGATGGGCACTTGGGGGTATCACAGCAGCAACAAGGGGCTGAGTACAGTGCCCTAATTTACAACGTACGCCTGGTGGGGTGGTATCTAGATGGGGGTGTGGGCCCTGTGGGTGCCCCTAGGCCAGGCCTGGCATTGCAGAGTAGGTCCCATGTTGTGCAGGATTCCGATGTGAAAGTCCTCCAAACAAGCTAGTAAGCCTCCACTACTGGGCAGTGGTCTGTGGGTCTCAGGTATGCTGTAATTTGCGTTAGATGTCCCTGTCCTTGGGCTGGTGACTAGCATTGTGACTGGTAGTGCATTGCCTAATGCGTAGGGCTGTTCTCTGTGTGTGAGTGTGTTGTGTACGCCAACGGTGGTGTTGGTGCCGCCATTGACCAAGTGTATCCTTTGTCTCCCCCCTTTCTGTTTTGTCACCCTGTTCTTATGTGCATTAGCATCATCTGGTGGAGGAGCAGAGGCACCGGCGATGGAGGGAGCTGCATCCCACAGGACCCAGGAGGAGGAATCCACCGACCTTGAGGGCATCAGTGGGACGGAGGGCGAGGGGAGCACCACGGCAGCCTATGGAAGCTCCCTGGTGGTGGCGGACACCTCTGTGCCCACCCCAGCTACAGGTACAGCCGCCACCCCGTACCAGCACTGCCCTCCCAGCAGCCCCTCAGCGAGTTTCCTGTGCCCGCTCACCCAGGAGGGTGGGCACCTCCTTCGCCCCAGGCACCTCAGGCCCTGCTCAAGTTAGCCCTGCTGCCCTGAGTGAGGAGGCTATTGACCTCCTGCGATCCATCTCTGTTGGGCAGTCAACCATTGTGAATGCCATCCAGGGGCTGGCAGCGCAAACGCAACAGTCCAATGCATTTCTGGAGGGCATTCACACTGGCTTGGTGGCCCAACAGAGATCAATCCAGGCTCTGGCCTCATCTTTAATGTCAGCCATTGTACCTGTTTCCACCCACCCCCCTCCAACTTCCTCCACCCAGTCCCATTCCCCTCAACCCCAACCTATCCCAAGCACACAGGCAGACGAGCAGGCACCCAGAACAACACACAAAAGTGGACATGGCAAACACAAGCACCACACTTCATCCCACAGGTACTCACACAAACAACATCCAGAATCAGACATACCAACATCCACAGCCTCCACTGTGTCCCCCTCCTCCTCATCCTTCACTTCCCTCCCAGTTGCGTCTACACTTACACCTGCATGCACCACATCCTCATTCATTAACACCATCACCAGCACACCTATCAGTACACTCACTAGCAGTCACCACCCCCCACATCTATGCACATGTCTCGTGTCCCCTCCCACTGTGTCTGTGCCCCCTCATCCCAAAGTACACAAACGTAAGCACTCAGACACCCAACAGCCATCAACCTCACAACAGCATCCAGCCCATGCACCTGCACCCAAACCATGGTGGTGCAGCTGTTCGAGGCTGCAGGGGATGGGCTGGAGCCTCCCCCCACCACTGCCAGCACCGGCAACAGCACCACCACCAGCAGCAGCAGCCCCAGCGGGCAGCCGTCCGAGGCTGCAGGAGATGGGCTGGAGCCTCCCCCCACCACTGCCAGCTCCACCAGCAGAAGCACCACTGCCACCACTGAGCAGCTGTCACCGCCGTAGGACAGTGTGTAGTCCTGCGTCCATGGGCTGGTGTGCGGCCTGGCCCCTGAACATCCTATGGGCATGACAGCCAGGTGAGAGACTGTGACCTTGCACTCCCTAAGATCTGCATCACAGGGCACAATGCCCCGTCCAGAACCAGTGGAGAAACTATCCACTCACCCCAACCTCCCCAGGATGAAGCTCACAGGGCACAATGCCCCCTCCAGAACCAGTGAAGAAGCCATCCACTCACTGCATCCTCTCCAGGATGAAGCTCACTGGGCACAATGCCCCCTCCAGAACCAGTGGAGAAGCCATCCACTCACCCCATCCTCCCCAGGATGAAGCTCACTGGGCACAATGCCCCCTCCAGGACCACTGGGCAAGTCTCCCACTTGAGAGACTGTGGCCTTGCACTCCCCAGGACCAAGCACAGTGCATGTTTCCCCCTCCAGAGCATGTTGGCAAGTCACCCACTTGAGAGACTGTGGCCTTGCACTCCCGAGAACCAAGCACAGGGCATGTTGCCTCCTCCAGAGCATGTGGGCAAGTCACCCACTTGAGAGACTGTGGCCCTGCACTCCCCAGGACCAAGCAGTGTGCATGTTGCCCCCTCCAGAGCATGTGGGAAAGTCACCCACTTGAGAGACTGTGGGCTTGCACTCCCGAGGACAGAGTGATGGGCATGTTGCCCCCTCCAGCGCCAGTGGCGTTGTACCATCTTCTGGCTGAGGTGCCCCCCATTCCTCATCCCCCTGAGGTGCCTGGCTATTTTCGACCTGATGCACCTGCAGTTTTCTCTCCATGTTGTTGCAGGAGTGAGGTGTGGCCTTGGACTTTGTGATGTGGCCCTGTGGCCCACAAACATTGAGAACTGGCAGTGTCCCTTGATTTGTGAATATGTATATACTTTTTGATTTGGATGCACATATTACTAATTTATTTATCTTATTACACTGTTATTTCTCTATTTTGGTTGTCCTTGCATTATTCCTGAGGGGTACTGGGTGAATATGTAATGTTAGAATAATGTCAGAGTGTGGGGCACACATATTGCTCATGCTATACATTATGGCGGTCATTCTGACCGCAGCGGGTGGCGGGCGGCTGTCGCCGCCCGCCATGCGGTCACCGCCAAATGGCCGCTCCGCGGTCAGAAGACCGCGGATGCCATTCTGGCTTTCCCGCTGGGCCGGCGGGCGACTGCCAAAAGGGCGCCCGCCGGCCCAGCGGCCCAGCCCCAGGACACCTGTTCCCGCCATCCTGTTCCTGGCGGTAAAAACCGCCAGAAACAGGATGGCGGGAAGGGGGTCGGAATCTCCATGCGCCGCCATGGAGATTCAGCCCAGCAAGGGGAAAACCGGCGGGAAACCGCCGGATCCCCTTTTCTGACCGCGCCTTTACCGCCGCGGTCAGAATGGGCTGGGAAGCACCGCCAGCCTGTTGGCGGTGCTTCCGTGGTCCCCGGCCCTGGCGGTCATGGACCGCCAGGGTCGGAATGACCCCCTATGTATGCTTACATCTTGTTACGGATATGAGTGAAATTTTTGGTATCTGAGTGTGTGGCCAACCCTTACTATTATGGGCCAAATTAAAAAAATTACCATATCATTGGCTGGGCTATGGTAAAATGTTCTTGTGGTACCAGCTTGCATCATATGATTGTGGTTTATTTTGTAAATGGGTAAAATGGGATGATGGTTAGGCTCAGAATAGTTGTGTGCTTTATGGTAAACATTCTAATTTTGGGATATTATATTCATTATTTAAACATTTAAAAATGTTTACTTATAGAGTCGTAGCATTACGCTTATGTGACCATGTAGATGTGCTAACAATGTAATCACTTACTGACATGAGGTGTGTGGGGGTGTAGTAAAATTGTATTAGGTGAGTATTTGATAGAGGTATGACGTGTGATGCATATGGCCGAACAGGTAGATAGGGAAAATTGATGTTAAATAAGATTTAGAGTTATATGGTTACATTTAGTAGTCTTGATAGTTAACATAGTGCATTTCAAAAGTTTTTTTAAATATTAGGGATAGGCACTCTTAGTGAGATCCACTGGATCACTATATGCCTTTTCCTGAGGACCAACCCTAGGACTGGAAATTTGTGTGGCATTTTGCAGCATGAATCCCATTGCTCACTGCTTCACAATGGCAGTGATCGACAGACGGGTCACCCGTCTTTAAGTTGTGACAATCCCATACCAATAGCTCAGTACTTGCCCACTTCCACCAAACATGTGAATGAAGGTTGCACTGGCGGTGCCGCTCTTAGGACAAATCAGAGGGTATTGCTGGAAGATTTTGTGTAGCCACACTGGAGTTAGGAAGGTGTGGTCTAATACCTGAAAATGTGTAAATTTCAAGCTTGGATTACTACTATTGTTTGGACTAGTTCACAGGCAGATGCTCATTCTTTATCCAGCTGGGGATCGCCCAGATCTTCCGCTCTTCTCATCCAGACCTTCACTCTGTCCCCCTTCAAGGTTTTATGCAATCTATATATTACATAATCATCACGCCTCTTTCAAATATTGTTTCCAGTGTGACTGACACTCTAGGCATGTTGTGGAACTCCGCCATTCATACCTCACTGGTGTTTTTTCCCAGTTTGGAGAATTGCAGATACAGACCAACAGGCGTCAGTATGTTATGAATGTATCTGCTGGAAATAGGTTCCCCAGAGTGGTACAAATCCCCTCCCAGTGGGCACTCTAGGGACATGACCAGTTCTATGTATCTGAATAGTTTAATCCATTCCAGTTATAACACCCTGGATTAGGTGGTCTGCCTAGCATGCTTGTGACTGCTCCCTCCCAAGCTGCCATCATCATCTGAGCTATTGTTGGGAGTCTGTCTGTTTGGTGGGACCCCTGCATCAACTAGGGGTCAGCTTTTCCCTTTCCATCAAGCCTGTCAACAAAGTATTTTCCCAGTTGGCCCCTTCCTCCCACAAATGGGTCACATTCTGCTGCTGTCCTGCTATGCAATATATTTCTAAGTCTGGGAGCTACTATCATTGTACTGATATAATCGATGTGGTAAGGCAGTGGTTCTTAATCTTTTGACTTCTGTTGACCCCTCTCTATCATTATTATAACCAGGGGACCCCCAGCTGACATGCATTGGGTGGGGACTCAGGCTCACCTATGAGCCACACCCTGTGCCTCTGTAGTTGTGCCATCACATGTGGGATGCTGCTATTCCTCAAGACGAAAGCATCATTCTCCGAACCAGGATACTTGGCAGTGACGTGGGAGATGTACCGGTCAGCCAGGGATACCATTTGGACATCGGATACCCACTCCAGAGACTGTGGGCTAATACTTCCCTCCAGAGACTATTGGGCAAGGAGCCTCCTCCAGAACCAGCAGGCATGATACCCACTTCAGAAACTATGGCCTAACACTTCCCTCCAGTGACTACTTGGCAAGGAGCCCCCTCCAGAACCAGTGGGCATGATACCCACTCCAGAGACTGTGGCCTAACACGGAACAAGTGGGCATGATACCCACCCTAGCTGAGGTGCCCTCCCCAATCCCCTTTTCCTGCTGAGGTGCCTGCCCATTTCCAACATGATGCCCCTGAACAGTGGAGTCCGGATGATGTTATGAGTCAAGTTGGGGCTTGGACTATGCCCTGTGGCCATGTGGCCCTTTGGCACTTTGGACTGGCCATTGATCCAATCTGTACATTGATGTCTGCATTTTGATTTTATAAATCATTATGGTGGCTGTTGGCAGCAAATTACAGTGTTCATGCTTCAGATTTTTGTCTTTGCATTATTTTCTCGTGGGTCCTGTACAGTTGATTTACTCTGCAGCTGGTTATGTGTTTGTGGTTTGTGTGTATGGTGTGTGTTGTGCGTGTGTGTGTCACCCTCCTTTTCCTTCCTCCCTCTCTTGTGTGCTAGGCGGCTGTACTCATCGTCGTTGTCTTTGTCGGCGTTGGTGCTCCAGGATGGACATGACGTGGTAGAGCATCGGGAAGACTTGGAGTTCCAGTTCCATGGTGGCCAGTGAGTCTTCTGTGTCCCTGATGGTGAGTTCTTCATTTTCTCTGATGTGTTTCTGCTAGGCTTTTGATGGCGTTGCTACCACCCTGGAAATCTTCAAGGATTGCTATGTCATAATATGGTTGGTGGTACCTTGACTTCCGCCTGGCTGTAGGTGGCTACCCCCGTGGTCGGTGGTGTTAACGCCCTGGTGGTTGGTGTGAAACATTGGCTGTCTATGGGAGGTCTCCCCGCCATGGTCATAATTTAGCACTAATTACCGCCAGGCTGTTGGCAGTATTACCGCCACTTTAACAGTGGAGGTCAGTATACCGCTAATGTCATAATGACCACCTTAGTCACTTTACCTATATACACTTTTAATATTATTTAATTTTCTAAGCACTCACGGACTTCACAAGCACAAGAGTCTTCACTGAATCTTAGGGGTACCGGACCGCAGGTTTGGGAACCACTGTACTAAGGTGCAAAGGTTCTTGACTTTTGGAAAATACTTTTTATTTTTACCCTTTTGCTGCAAGATGTCTTTAAAAATGAAGGTGCTCCAAAAGTTAAATATTGCAGAACTCCCTAGTTACTTCTTTTCTTTAACATCAATTAACCTTTAAATAAATGCTTGCCTGTTTACTTAACATCTTTTTGTTAGTGCTGAGTCTAATGAACCGCAGCCCAGTGCTGCTGTTGACCAGGGGACCACAAGTAAATGTCTAGATGGCCTAATGCGGCCCCCAGTATGTACTTTGAATCATTGGTATGGAGTAATCTTATCAATCCCCAAAACTTCGGCCTAATACCTCAATCACCAACACTGACTGCAAGTAATCCCAATAAAGTGTATCAAGTTCTTTTTAGATGCCCAATGTTACTGAGGCAACCTTTAAGTTTGATTATACCACCATGTCCATGAGATGATGTAACCTTCGCAGTTTCATCTGTGTGCTTAGACAGGGACAAATCCGCACTGGTCTGGGTCAATCAGGCTGGCTGTTACTCTGTGTAATCTATTTGCCAGGGTTTTGGCCATAGTTTTTAGGTTAAAGTTTATCATGAATAGAGGTCTATAGGACACCAGGTTGCTTGGGTCTCTGTCTAGTTTTAGCATCATTAGGACCAGGCGTTCCCTCATGGAATCCGGTAGTTTACCCCAGCAGGGTCAATTACTCAAAGACCTCCAGAAGATTTCTACAAGTTCATCTTAGAAGGCAGGTAAAATTCATGAGAGAGGCCTTCCAACCCAGGGGTTCTGCCAACTTGCATGCTCTCTAGAGCGTTCAGTATTTCTTTCATTGTGAGGGATTGCTCTATATCAGTTATGTATTCTCGAGTGAGTGTAGGCATAGTTTTGGTGGTTAAGTAGTCTGCAACTTGAGCTGCTGGGACTTTTAAAGTTTTGACATAGAGTGTTTGCAGGTATCCGAGTAAGTTTGTGTTAATAGTGGCTTGAGTGTTAACCTGCTGGCTGTTAGAGTCAGTGTGTGACTGGATGGCTGTAGGAGGGCGCCCCAACTTTAGCTGCCATTAGAGCATTTTTCATGGTTTGACACCTTCTCTGTGCAGTCGCTGTCTATAGTCCTGTGCCACTGATCTGTGCAGTGTCTCTCATGTGTCCCTCTCTCTTCACTCTCCTACTACTAGCATTTTACCACTCGGTGGAGCATCAGGTCGTCAGACCTGGAGGAGCGTGAGCACTTCCTGTACCCATTTTCATCTGCATTCCAATTACTGTCTGCACCCGTAAATTGGGCCCAGGCAGTACCACCTTCAGAGCATCCCATTTGTCCACCATGTACTCTGTTGATGTCCAGTTATGTTCAAAGTAGGTGCTGATAGCCATGCCTATGTCAAGTATGAAACCAGGGTCCTGCAAGGTCTGCGCTAGTAGGAGCCACGTAGAGACTTTTGTCCTTTATGGTGTCAGGTAATACTTCATGAGGAGGTGGGAAAGGTCCGCTAGGAACTGAACCTGCATAGATGCTGTGTCAGGACTATCTTGGAGGGTATGCCTGCCATTATCAGGAATCTATCCAGCCTGCTAGATGCATGCTGAACTGCAGAGAGAAAGGAGTATTCTTGGATTTCCAGGAGGTGTATTACCTGCAGAATATCCACACAACCCATGTCCCGCATTACTTGCACGAGGGCTTCTGCCATCACTGATCAAGGATGAGGGGAGGTCTGTTTGGGTGCCTACCCCGGTACTCATGCAATTAAAATCTCCTCCTCAAATCAATGGTGTACCTGCATCAGGGCTACCAGATCCAGCAGTGTGTGAAAGTATCTTCTGTCATCTGTGTTGGGAGCGCAGCTAATTAGCTATTCAGCAAGCTAATGTCTGCCCCGTCTAGTTAGCTGCTGACTATGCAAAAAACAAAGGAGAACTCTGGGAAGTTCCCAATTTTAGGTGGAGAGCTGCTCTAGTAAGGAGCACCCTGCAACACCAGCGACACTCTAGATTTGCTCACCTCAAATGTCTGCTTATCTAGCAAAGTCTTTAAGTATAGGATTAGCACAGTGCTATCCTCGCCGAGCTAGATAGTGACAAAGTCTTTTGCCATTTGTACAGCAAAATCTTTAAGCATAGGATTGACATAGTGTCATCCTTGCCGAGCTGTAAAACGACAAAAGCCATTTACCACTCCAGGCACAGTATTACAGCTTTGGACTGGTCAAATACCGTCCAAGCCAACCTGGAATGAGTAAAGCAACCCCTGACACGTGTTTCGCTCTCATTAGAGCTCTTCAGAGGGGTATAGCTTTGTCCAGACACAAGGGAGCACCCAGTATAAGTCAAACCAAGGCCCTTTCAGGGATAGAGTGACGCATAAATTATGCAAAAAACAAAGGAGAACTCTGGGAAGTTCCCAATTTTAGGTGGAGAGCTGCTCTAGTAAGGAGCACCCTGCAACACCAGCGACACTCTAGATTTGCTCACCTCAAATGTCTGCTTATCTAGCAAAGTCTTTAAGTATAGGATTAGCACAGTGCTATCCTCGCCGAGCTAGATAGTGACAAAGTCTTTTGCCATTTGTACAGCAAAATCTTTAAGCATAGGATTGACATAGTGTCATCCTTGCCGAGCTGTAAAACGACAAAAGCCATTTACCACTCCAGGCACAGTATTACAGCTTTGGACTGGTCAAATACCGTCCAAGCCAACCTGGAATGAGTAAAGCAACCCCTGACACGTGTTTCGCTCTCATTAGAGCTCTTCAGAGGGGTATAGCTTTGTCCAGACACAAGGGAGCACCCAGTATAAGTCAAACCAAGGCCCTTTCAGGGATAGAGTGACGCATAAATTATGCAAAAAACAAAGGAGAACTCTGGGAAGTTCCCAATTTTAGGTGGAGAGCTGCTCTAGTAAGGAGCACCCTGCAACACCAGCGACACTCTAGATTTGCTCACCTCAAATGTCTGCTTATCTAGCAAAGTCTTTAAGTATAGGATTAGCACAGTGCTATCCTCGCCGAGCTAGATAGTGACAAATAGATAGCTGCTGACTATGTAGCTTTTGTACCTCAGTGTTCATGAGTTCCGCCACCTAGTATCTCTTCAAGAACATATGTTCTCTATAGCCCTTAGTGTAATTATTTAGGTCCCTGACGTTCAAAGTCTGTTTTGTCCTTAGTATCACCAGTAGTGTCTTAGTCAGCATCAGAGGTCTAAGGACTTTCTCAAGTGGTGAGTCAGTGCTTGTCGGTGTCCTCCTCTTGTGCCTTCCCCACCTGGGTCACCCAATAGTGGTATGTAGAAACCAAGAAAAAGAAACCATAACAATATCTGCAATTTCCCCCCCCAACCACCCCAGGGGAACACACTCATGCAGCTAAACAACTTGTGTCTCCCCATAGATGTCCCAACCGGCTTTATAATAGTCTACAGTTTGTACAAACACAATCAAATAAAGAACAAGAAAGAATACAACATTAAGAACTGTGAGATCGTAGTGTCAAAGGTGGGGAAGTATTGTGTCCCGCAGGTGTACACCTGCTACTGTGGGCTGGAATCCTTTATCCAGTCGCCCAATTTCTAGCTCTGTGCAAGGGGTACAAGCACAAGGGTGGAGAGGGGCATTCCCAGTGTGCCCACGGTTCTGGAGTCCAGGGCCCACTATGTCGGTGTCTAAAAGCATAAAGTTGAAGTGGGGTTCTCTGATGCAAAATAACATATTCAGGCTGGGGCAATATTCAGAGCCTTTGTACAGGTTCCATTTCCATGGGTCCGCCCTCTGGTTAATGGGCACCTGTGCTTTGTTCGATGTTAGTTTCCACGTTGCTCTGGATGTTCATCGTGTCATCGTCCATGACCACTGCCCAGCCTTCATTGGGCTGGGGCGGTGTAGTTCGGAATGTCAATCCGGGCCTGTATTGCCCACCTCGGGACTGGCAACCAAGTCAGAGCTTACCCTTGCCCCAGACGTGTGGGACATGTCCAACCAATCCATACATTCTCAGGATGGGTGAAAAAGTGTGATCATCCATTGTAGAGCACACGCAGTTTACCCGGGTAAAGAAACATGCACTGAAGGCCCATATATTTGAGCTTTTTCTCCACCTGTGTGTAGGATTTCAGTTCATTTTGGACATTCTGCATGTACTCTGGGAAGATCCTAATATTACTCTTATTGTAAGTGAGGACTCCTGCCTGACACGCTCTCTGGAGTATGCAGATATTGTCTGTCACTGACGATTTAAGTGATCATCGCCCTGTTTAGTACACCCTGGGGTGAAGGGGGAGAACCTGTCCCCTATTTGCTTGTTCAAATATGAATAGAGGAGACAAATTGGTAGGACACAGAGAGTTTTTAATCTAGGTTTCTAGGAACATCCTGGGTTTCCCTTCCTTCACATGCTCGGGGAATACAAACAAATCAGGGATTATTGGGGCGAGATCTGCCCCTAATGTCATCTAGGTGGGCTTCTAGTTTTTGCATCGAATCACTCCGGGCACAGTGTTGTGGTCTTGCCACTGTTGCTTCAGTTCTCAGTGCTTCCACAATTATTTAAAGTTGCACGGTCTGTTTGTTGATTTTACTGAGGTCAGCACACAGCAGATAATCCTCAATGGAGATGGTGTAAATGTTTGTCTCTAGTTCCTGTCGTGTTTGAGTGATTGCTTGTAGGATCTGTGCTCCTATGGACTCTGTGGGTGTTGGAGAGTCTGACCAGTCATCGCTTTCATCCCTTCTGACCAACGGTTTTTTGCCCCTGCATATTGATCAATTCTTGTCTCTTGGGACGTCCTCAAATGCCTGTCCTTTCCCATCTTGGTACAGTCTTTTGGAGGCTTATCCATGGCAGCCTGAGTGGGCAAAGTTATAGCTGCCTCAACTGAACTTAGGGCCAGATGTAGGAACGTCAAAAATTGCGAGTCAGAAATAGCGACTCCATGCGAATTGCTATTTCTGACTCGCAAATCGATATGCCAGTAAAAATCGCTATTCCAAATAGAGAATCGCAGCAGAGTCGGTCCGCAATTTGCGACCTCGCTTTTTGCACAAAGGGTGTGGTCCGGTGTCGCAAATTGCGGCTGACTCGCAAATTGCATGCAGGTGAAAATTAAACTTTTGAAAAACCCACTTCCTGGTTGTGAGTGATGATATCAGAACCAGGAAGTAACCCCATGGAACAGGAAGGAGGGAGGAGCCCACCCAGCCCAAACCGCAGAGCCATACCCAGGTGAGGGGAGCTGCAGCAACAATGGCTACACAGGAGAAGAAAACACCCAGTGGAGGCAGAAAACGCAAAATTAAGTTTTCTGAGAAGGAGTTGGAGGTGCTCACCGTGGAGTGCAGCCTGCTCCATGAGGAATTATTTGGCAAGGCAGCAATGAGTGTCCCTGACAGCCACAAAATTAATGTATTTACACCAGCCGATGCACTATGCACACAATCACAGTACACATCAGCAGGCACCTCCAGAGTAGCTCCATTCACAGTTTTGCAACCTGTAGAACAGGTCATTATGGGCAATGTAGTACAGTAGTCCAAATATAGGGAAATGTTTATTTTGAGGCATCAAACATATTTGCGATACTGACAGTGTACCCTATGTCCCACAGGTCTCCCACAAGGCCCCCCATCAGCGCCACTGTGCAGGGAGAGGATCATGGTACAGACACATAGGAGGAGGCTGCCACAGACACCGCAGGGGAGTGCAGGACAACATCACCCGTTCAAACGGCACAGGAGACCATGGACGATCCTACTCTGGGTATGGAGGCAGCCATTGGGACACCAAGGCCAATGCCTAGGGAGAGCAAAACCCGTGGGTCATCAGGCGCGGTGCGTAGACGACGACGCACAATGCAGTCTGTGCGTAGGGAGGATTTGTTGGGACTTGAGGCATCCTTATTGCAGAGTCAGCGCCTGAAAAATAGGCAAATGCGGTTAATGTAGCGTAACCTCTCAAGACTACAGACCTCTATCACGCATGGGCTGGCAAATGTGGACAACCAGTTCACTACAATGAACACTCACTTGGGTAACCTGACTACCTCCATAGACAATTTGGTCAGGGAACTGGTGGCTGACAGGGCACAGGCACAGTGCAGGGAGCGCAACTCTGCTGCCCGTTTAGACAGGCTAGGTGTGTCCATAGGGCATCTGGCAACCAATACAACCTGCCTGTCAAGGTGCACTGTCAGCCTTCAAGTGGAACTAGGGCTTTTTGCAGGAGATGTGGCACGAGGACTGGGCCACATCAGCCATGTGGTGGACCTGTTGGAGACCATACACGCTGCAGGGGCATTGGGGATACCCTGCAGGACAGTGAGAAGGTCTCCAGTGTGAGTAGTGTGTCTGCCACTGATGCACGTGTCTTGCGGAGTAGCAGTGCACGGCAGTGCTCAGGGGACCAAGCTGGAGTGAGCCATGGTGGCCGCAGTCACAGGAGGCTGTGAGCTACTGACATGTAGTGTTACAGAGGCACATGGACATAGGGGGTCATTCTGACCCTGGCGGTCATCGACCGCCAGGGTCAACGACCACGGAAGCACCGCCAACAGGCTGCCGGTGCTTCCTTAAGAATTCCGACCGCGGCTGTGAAGCCGCGGTCGCCCAGCCGGGTCTGGCGGTTTCCCGCCGGATTTCCCCCGGCTGGGAGAATCCTCCATGGCGGCGCTGCTTGCAGCGCCACCATGGGGATTCCGACCCCCTTCCTGCCAGCCTGTTTATGGCGGTTTTCACCGCCAGAACCAGGATGGCGGGAACGGGTATCGTGGGGCCCCTGGGGGCCCCTGCACTGCCCATGCCACTGGCATGGGCAGTGCAGGGGCCCCCTAACAGGGCCCCAGCAGGATTTTCACTGTCTGCTTTGTAGACAGTGAAAATCGTGCCGGGTGCAACTGCACCCGTCGCACCCCTGCAACTCCACCGGCTCCGTTCGGAGCCGGCTTCATTGTTGCAGGGCCTTTCCCACTGGGCCGGCGGTCGCTCCTTTGGCGGTCGCCCGCCGGCCCAGCGGGAAAGCCAGAATGGCCGCCGCGGTCTTTTGACCACGGATCGGTCTTTCGGCGGCCTGATTTTGGCGGGTGACGACCGCCGCCCGCCAAAGTCAGAATGAGGGCCATAATGTGTCAGATTACACTTTCTTTTTGCATACTGTAATATAGTTAACAAATATTTCAACATTATAGTCCTGCAATAAAAGGGTTAGTTTGTTTAACTACACAACTGGGCAATGTGTGTCTTACATTAGTGAGTGTTGTCACGGTTGCTACGTACCTGCCAAAGTAGTGGGTTGCAATGTGGTTCCGTCTCTGTCTGCCCTCCATTGCGATGCTTCTATCCCCCAGGCTGTCAGTATGGGAGCTCTTGTTCCTCATCCTCCTAATCTGTGTCGTCAGGGGTGAGATATAGCCCATGTCTAGTGGCAATGTTGTGTAGGATGGCACAGGTGGCAACTATCTTGCATGCTGTTTCTGGGGCATACTGAAGTGCTCCTCCAATTAGGTGCAGGCATCGGAATCGTGACTTCAACAAGCCAAACGTCCTCTCAATTACAGTTCTGGTCCACCGATGTGCACTGTTATATCGCCTCTCATTCTGATTGCCAGGTGTTAGGTATGGGGTGAGTATCCATGGTCTCAGGGCATATGCACTGTCACCTGTTTGACAAAAGAGGCAAATTTAGCAGGGCATTACAGGGTTACGCAGTGACATGTATGTACACCTTCAGAGTATACTTGCCAGTACCTAATAAATATCCTTCTCCAAACTCCCCACGTTCTAGGCGTTGGTGTATCCCCCTGTGCCTGAATATGTATGCATCATGTGTACTCCCTGGATATTTAGCCACGATGCCAGTAATGACATTATGGGCATCACATACCACCTGGATGTTTAGTGAGTGGGTACATTTCCTATTGCAGAACACAGATTCCAGTTTTGCTGGTGGGCAAATTGGTATATGTGTCCCGTCCACACACCCTATTACATGGGGTAAGTTGGCAATTCTGTAGAAGTCCACCTTGGTGCTGTTCATTTCTGCCTCATTTCTGGCAAGGTATATATATCTGGGCATGTGTGCGAGTATGGCATTTAGGGAACGTCTGAAGAATCGTGAGAGTGCACTTTGGGATACCCCACCTGCCACTGCAATCACCCCCTGATAGCTACCGAGGCCAAGAGGTGCAGTTAGCAGAGCACTTGCACATGTGTGGGGATGGCGCTGCCGTGCATTGTCTGGTGTTCGAGCTCAGGTTTCAGCAGTTCAATTATCTCTAAGATAACAGCGCTGCTCAGTCTGTATTTCTCATATATCTCCTCCTCAGTTTGTTGAAATAGTGTCTGCCTGGTTCGGTGTATCCTCTCCTGTCTCTGCCTCCTCCTCCTCTGCTGGGCAGCCTGGCCTCTCCTCCTCCATGCAATCACCTATAGTGCAGCCATTTTGAGTAGCTCAGATGCCTTCTGGGTCTCCTTTTATACTTTGGTTCTGGTTACCACCTGCTCTGAATCAGTGGTAATCTGGGTGTGCAAAACGGGCTTTTTGCGACTAGTCGCAATTTGCGACTGGCTTTTGCATACGGTTTGCGGGGTTGCAAATAGCACTGCGACCCTTTTGCGACTCGCAACATTTGCTACATCTGACCCATAACGTGTCATCTCTCCCCCAGCTGGAACTCCGGTTATGGGAAGAGCAGAGGGTTAAGCCAGGTCCAACAATCAGTCAGTCCGCAGGGTCACTTATAGGGTCTAATGAATGTGTGTTTTGCAGGGGCAGCTGCGTATTTTGCCTGTAGCAGGGGTGCAGCAGTTTACACACAGTTTCAAGGTTCTGGTAAGGTTTACAATTTGCCATTGGTAATTAAGGCCCACAATGATTCTGGCAGTCCTCAGGTGGGTGAAGGTCCAGCGTCAAGTTACGAGGGAGGGCATTGGCATCTGAGTGCTTGGGTTAATCTGTTGTGCTTTTGTACTCCGGCACCCCCTCTGGCATTGCCATGTTGGACTTCTCAGCAACTGTTTCACATAGTGTTTGTGATCTCTCCAATTCATCACAGCCTCTGACTTCTCTCGAAAGCCTCCCCCATGCCCTGGCACCTGCAGCATCCCAAGGGGCTACCTCCTTGGTATCGACAAAGGTGGCAGCCAGAATCTTTGCTTCTCCTGCAGTGTGGAGGAAGGTCCCAGTTAACGGCCACCATTGCTAGGATCTTGGGTCCATTTGTATCAGTTACCAAACCATTCCCCAGCCGCACAACAGATTCTGTTAGACTCTGAGGCCCACAGCAGAACCAGCACCAGGAAATTCAGGATGTCCCAATTGTATCAGGATGCTTGAGGATTCCACTGTGAGGTCCAGCCAGGAGCCCACACATCTAATCTACCACATTGCCGGGCCACGCCCCCTCATGCATTTAATACATTTGAAAAGTTGTACTTGTGGATTGTGTTGTTATTCTTCCAGGACTGCCAGATAGAGTCACATGCTGTGAAATAGCAGGGACCTTTCAATAGAGAAGGTTAGGTTTTGTGGTTGCTGTGGGCAGGGTTTTGCTATGTATGCTCTTTCCCCCAACACAGATGTGGAAGATCAACTGCTATGCTTCTAATGAAGAAAGTTATATTCTTAATACATCGGATAGAATAATCGGTTTTCCTTACTCCAGTTCATTGTGTTTTTTAGGGTATACTGCCGTCTACGGAAGAAAGAAAATGTGGTGGAGACTTTCGTTCATTTAACCAACACACCCTAAATCTGACGGACAGACTTTTCATAACAGTAGACAGGTAAATAAATAGTTTTGACATCCCATCAGCATCCTTCACCCTCTAAACTAGGTCCTTAGTTTTATACTTTGCAGTCTAACATTTGTTTTGTTCATTATTGTGGTTTCTCCTCTTCACATTTCCCCACAATATCTCTCAGCTGGTCTAGTCAGAAGCATCGGTTTGGCAGGAAGAGTGCTCCAAAAGCAGAACCATCAATCCCCATTGGGCTTCTTCTATCTTCCCTGCCACCCTGTTAAAGAAGTCACCAAAAACATAGATTATAGTGTGGTCTTTGTTACTATTCGCCTTAACACAGCAAACTAAATGCCATTTTCATGGCACTGCCTAAAACGTTGTGGTCCAACCCAGTGCAGTTGCTTCACTTGAACCAGCCCGGTAGAGCTGCCCAACAGCTTACCATCCATTCTTCTTCATTCCATTCTTTTTTTAGTTCTTTCTTCACAGGCAATGGGTCAGTGTAAAGAGTACGGTAATCAAGGCCAACAGGACAATAATCACAACCAACAGAATAATCCTAATCATCAAGAGGATCATGGTACAAGTGGTCAAACATGTAGGCAGCACACCAAACCACATTCTGAAATATCGTACAACAATGCAGTATTGACCACTAGAAATAGAATGTCACCTACATTACAATGTATTATATCCGTATAGCCCTTATTGCCCCTGAGGAGGCGTTGAAGCATGGAAATACAAGTGATGAGACAAAATTGAAGGAGTTAAAAGAAAAAGTAAAATAACTAGGACCAGTGCAGAATCATACTCCAGGACATCATGCATAAACATAACTGAGATCTGAGGGAAAAATGAAATAAAAGAAAGGTGAATTGAATGTTCCGTAATGAAATTCCATGTACCATTCGACAGTCACGTTCTGGTTTCATTGAGAGCCATCTGCGTTCATCATGTACCATAACCCAAGAAGGGGAACCATGTCTGTAAATATGCCTCCATCCGATCCTGTACTCTTTGTAGGAGTCTCTCATAGGAAGGGTATTATAATGAAAATATGCCTTGAACTGGAACTTCGATGAGTACCATGTTCCAAGTTCCAGATCTTTGTTATGAGAAAGCTTTCCAGGGATGTCAGTTGGAGCTTGACTGGCGAAGGAACAGCTGCTGTTGGTCGTAGAGGAGACTACCTAAATAAATGTAAAAGATGCTTACCTTCTGTCATGTTTTTTCTAAAGAAAGTAGCGCCTCAAGAATTTGGTCACAAGTTAGTCAGTCAGTGACTCTAGGACTCGCAGCTGGAACTCATTGCTTTCCTTCGTTTTGGTCTATGTGAGGGGGAGCGACCGACTAAGTCCAATGTGTTGCATATTGGAGTATATCAGCGTTGGATCCCATGGCTGGTAACTCTATTCAGGGATCGTTTACATTTTGAAATTGTTGAGCCTGGTGTTCGGCTCGAACAGTAGCACGAGTCGCGCTGGCTGGAGCAATGGTGCGAGTCACGTTTACTCCTTGGAACGCATTGAGAAGCACTTCTGTGTGTGTGTGTGCCCATGTCATACATGTGTTCAATGCGTGGCCGCCATTTTGGTTGTGGCTTACAGCGATGATACACATACCATTCTGTGCAAGTCCACGATTGTATAGGACCATTTTACTACGTGTGTTGCCTCAGTGATACGCACACCCTTTAAGTAATTGCTCACATGTCTTACATGTGCTCAACGTATGGCCGCCATATTCGTGGGACTCACAAAGGTGATACGCAGACAATTCTGTTTGTGACTGGCCGCTTCGGAGCACTTGACAGCACGTGTTGCTTCAGTGACATGCACACCCATTGATAGATCGATCTTCTAATTTAAATATATATTTACCAATGTCAAGTGACATATTTTGTTATTTATTGAGACTTTCCTGCATGGACTGCAACGGTGACACGCACACCAGTTTCAGTAAGTGTAATATATACTCACCGCCCATAGCATTTCGGTGGCAGTTTTGTGAAGATTGTACATTCAAATAGGACAACAGTTTCATGAGTGATAGTATAAGTATATATATATTGCATAAATATTAGATTATACATAGTTGTTTGAGGCCTACAACTTGTAACATCTTTATTTCCAATACATATTACTTAATACATATTGTAGCAATTGTCAGGAGTTGTCATGCAAACTCAAAGTGCCATTGTATCACCACCAATTTTTATGCAACAACCAGGTCCTTTGTCCATGGAGTGGGAGGATTGAATAAGCACTGGAGCTCATAAAGCGCCTACACACGGTTTTAAAGTTGTCAGTTCAGTTTGGCCCATCTGGTCAGAGAACCTCCCCCATTTCTTCATCTAGGGGTGTAAGACAGGGATGTATTTTAGCCCCTTTTCTTTTTTTGATATATATAAATGGGCTTTACGATTGTTTGATAAAATATGGGAAGGATGTACCAAAGATGGGCCAGAGATTGCTTCCAGTTTTATTATATGCAGACGATGCTGTACTAATTGCTCGCACTGCAAATGTTTACAAGGCCTGTTGGACCTCTTTTTAAATTTTATGCTGGACCTTGATTTGAAAGCTAACCATTCTAAGACATTTGTTATGACATGTGGCCCTCGAAATACTAAGGGGGTTATTACAACTTTGGAGGAGGTGTTAATCCGTCCCAAAAGTGACGGTAAAGTGACGGATATACCACCAGCCGTATTACGAGTCCATTATATCCTATGGAACTCGTAATACGGCTCGTGGTATATCTGTCACTTTACCGTCACTTTTGGGACGGATTAACACCTCCTCCAAAGTTGTAATAACCCCCTAAGTCTAAACAATTTACTATGGGGGCAATATTATTAATAAGGTGAAGAATTTTTGTTATTTAGGGATGCATGTGAGTTCTTCCATGTTATGAAATATTCCCCTTAATTTTAAGACCCAGCAAATGGCAAGGAATATCGAAGCAATTTTCTGTTTTACTCGTAAATTGGGTCATAGACCTCCTTCTCAGATCGTAACGCTCTTTAACTCCAAGTGTGTTTCAGCAGCCCTATATGGGGCAGGTGTTTGGGGCTACATCAAAGTACCCACTTTCCAATGTGTTGAAAATAAATGTATGTGAATGTTATTGGTGGTACCCAAGTGTATAGCAAACATCATTAGTCACAAGGAGGTGGGCCAATGCTTTTTAGAGGACATGGTCTCTATTGCCCCTCTCTTGCTGTGGATTAGATGTTGGACGAATCCAGCGGCAAGTCTTGTGCAGGATTGTATTATTGAATGTTTACAGTTGGCCAATTCAAATAGGATTCCCTGGCTTTCGTATTTGCAAATATCCTTTAAAAAGCTGGGGCTTAGCTATATGTTTGAAGAACCACAATCAATAACCACAAATGCAAGGTCCCTGCTGAAATTACGTCATTCTGAGCATATTTTAGATCTAAGACTTTATAGTTCTCTGGAACTGAAAACGTTTGATTCCTATACTCAGATTGTTACGGCCTTATACATGGAACCCTATTTGACTTGGTTCTCATGTCCAAAAATATATTCTCTTTTAACTCTATTTAGATTGAATTTGATTCATTTTAAGGTGGCCTTTCCTAAACAGTGTATTTGGCAAAAAGATTTACCACCTTGCCCTTGTGATGTTAGATCAAAGCAGAGTACTTCTCATTTTTTTCTTTTCTGTTCTCTTTATGCTACCCCAAGAAATTTTTTTATTTCACCTATTTTATGTAAATTAAGACCTATTCATTATAAGGAAGCTCTGTTATATTTTCAGAAATTGCCAGAAATTCAAATTTGTTACCATGTATTACATTTTATTAGATCCTCTATTGCTATCAGGAATCGGTATTAACATTTAGTAAATTATTTATGCTATCTCCTATATTTCTATTTACATTTTATATGTTTATGACAGTTTTTGGGATGTTTTATAGACTGAGGATTTTTATTATATTTTTAGGTTACTTAAAAAAAAAAAAAATTGGTATTATATTTTATTGTATTATGATATCAGTAAACGTTTTGATAAGAATTATTGTAAATTTGCACATCTCTAAGTGGCATCAAATCATACTTAGTATAACTTTCTCCTGTTTTGTAAAGGGGAATTTGGATTAGATGAAGTTGGGCTGTTTAGGTAATTTATTTATGTTATGGTATCTGAGTTGTGTTTTTAAATTATTTCTCATCCTGTAGTCCTGT
The DNA here is from genome assembly GCF_031143425.1 of Pleurodeles waltl. Lineage (NCBI taxonomy): Eukaryota > Metazoa > Chordata > Amphibia > Caudata > Salamandridae > Pleurodeles > Pleurodeles waltl. The sequence goes on along the minus strand of NC_090450.1, from coordinate 222,587,107 downwards.
AATATGCGATTCTGTTTTTACTTTTATGGCAATTGCGAAATAAAGATCTTTGACTGCCTGACTGACTAAATAAGCATGTTTGAGACATAAATTGAGGCCTTGAATGGTACAAAGTTCAGTGTGCCAAAGAAAAAAGCACTATTGTTGAATAATTTAGGTACGGAAGGGCAAACGCATCTTTAAGTACTGCCTAGTGTCACCCTGCCTAATGCAGATCCAATGGAAGATGTCTATGAGAGGCCAAGACACATCTGGAACTAAAATTTGCAAAAGAAGTAAACATAGTGTTAAATCATTAAATGTTTTATACCTATCTGCAAGGAGAGTCTGAATCTATATATGATTTGGTGTCAAAATTAAGGGAAGTGTCCTTGAAGTGCAAATTCGGTGCAATGACAGACACATTAGTTTGAGACCAGTTAATAGTGCATTGCAAGTGCAAGCAAACAGAGGAACATTCAAGGGCAGCTAAACGTCCATCTCTCAAGGATACATTGCCAAAGTGGTAGAGCAATCTCAACACTGTATGCGTGAAACAGAGAAAAAAGAAAGTGCTGCCGGAGTGGTCTCTACATTTGATAAGGACGGCTGTGATTTAGACATGGAATTTAAGTTAGATCGAGCTTTGTTAAGTTGGCTTGGACCAGCCCATCCCTGATACAGTGTGACAGATGGGTGATTGATGCAGATAATTCTGTCCCACCCATTTCCTCTTTAAGAGCTGGGAGAAGTACTGCTAATTGCTCCTTTATTGTTGGGTGGCCTTTGGTACTGCTGCAGGAGAAAAATGTAATTAACTGGGGACAGCCAGGTGACAAAAGGCCCTTGGCCTCTGATCCTGAGATGAACCAGGGAAATATGAAAACTCTGGATGACCCATAAGTTGTACATATATCATTTTGGGGGTTACATAATTAATTTACATGAACAATTTAGACTCCAATTCAAGGCGTCAATGGTCTATGTAGACCACAGGGGAGTGAAACTGCACTTTAAGGCAGTTCTTTCCCTATCTGTATAATGGGATCCCACTTTAGACAAAACAGTAAATCATACTGACTTTCCATATTAATGTACACTACCGTTATAAGGCCTATCCCCCGTGAATACCTTACCCTGCAGAGTCCCCATTGCACAAGACTCCCTGTGCGCTGTTACCGGACTGCTCATGACAGTGGTCTCCCATGCGCAACCCCCACAAATTTGCACGTACATGTGCACATGTGTCCATGTGTAACCAACCAAACCCCCTTACCCTTTTTACATTGCAGCGGCCTTATCTTAAAAGGCAGACACTAGCGGTAAACACATGTAGTCCGTTTGCTAGGTATTTACCATGGGGTGAGACACCGGTAGTGAAACTCACCCACAATAAAAAGTCCAAAACAACAAAAATCCAAAAGTAAAAAATCTGGGTGTACTGAATGGGAGGAACCCAATTGCAACAATTGTAGTTTGCAATTTCTGTTACAACAAAAACTATAGCAAAATGTTATCATAGGAAACATTAAATGCCTATAAATCAGCAATGCAAGAATTTGTCACCTTGTTAAAATATTAGGCAACATATGTATGATTGTATTCACCACAAATTAGTCCATGCATTCTCCCATATATGACTCCATTCATCCATTAAATTATCTGTTCAAGACCCCGCTGAAGCATCTGCCAACCATTTCTCCAGCACAATTGTACTTGTGATTTCTGTGACTGATTCCATGTTATATAAGTGTGTTGTGTACGTCTATGGGTGTTCTGTGTACATAGATGTAAGAGGCTGGCCTGGCTTATAGTGGGTACCCGATGGTACTTACACCTTGTTCCAGATCCAGTTATCCCTTATTAGTAGAATAGTAGTGTTCTAGCAGCTTAGGCTGATAGAGGTAGCTATAGCAGAGCAGCTTAGGATGAACTAGGAGACATGCAACGCTCCTACTATACCACTTATGTCATATAGCACTATATCATAAGAATCACAATACTCAGAGTTACTAAAAATAAAGGTACTTTATTTTAGTGACAATGTGCCAAAAATATCTCAGAGGATATACTCCCTTAGGAGGTAAGTAAAATACACAAAATATACACACAAACCAAAATCAGGTAAGTAAACAGTTAGGAAAGTAGTGCAAACACTGTAGAATACAATAGGATGCAATAGGCCTAGGGTCAACACAAACCATATACTAAGAAAGTGGAATGCGAACCACTTAAGGACCCCAGGTCTAGTGTAGTGTGTAGAGGGTCACTGGGAGTGTAAGAGAACACTAAGGGTGTCCAAGATACCCCCCCTTAAGGCCCTGAAAAGTAGGAGTAAAGGTACCCTACTTCCCCAGAAACACACTAAAGTCGTGATAGGAGATTCTGCAAAGACAACAACTGACTGCAAAGCACTGAAGACGGATTCCTGGACCTGAGGACCTGTAAAGGAAGGGGACCAAGTCCAAGGTCACGAAAGTGTCCAGGGTGGGCAGGAGCCCACTAAACCCCGGATGAAGGTGCAAAATGGCTGCCTCCAGGTGGAAGAAGCTGAAGATTCTGCAACAACGGAAGATGCCAGGAACTTCTCCTTTGCACAGAAGATGTCCCATGGCGTGCTGGAGGATGCAGAGTTGTTTCCACACAGAAAGACAACAAACAAGCCTTGCTAGCTGCAAGGGTTGCAGTTGAAGAAAATGGGTGCTGCCCGGGCCAGGAAGGATCTGGAGGTCGCCCCTTGGAGGAGGAGACAGAGGGGGTGCTCAGCAGCACAGAGAGCCCACACAGAAGCGGGCAGCACCTGTAGAAGCACTTGAACAGGGGTTCAAGAAATCTGAGCACAGCAGTTGTCTCAACACTACAAAGGAGGGTCCCACGAAGTCTGTGGTCAACACAGCAAGTTGAGCAATGCAGGACAGAGTGTTGGGGACCTGGGCTATGCTGTTCACAAAGGATTCCTTGCAAAAGTGCACAGAAGCCCTAGCAGCTGCAGTTCACACAGTACACAGGATTTCTGTCTGGCGTGGGGAGGCGAGGACTTACCTCCACCAAATTTGGACAGAAGGACTTCTGGATTGTCAGGGTCACTTGGATCCAGCTCTTGTGTTCCAGGGACCACGCTCGTCAAGATGAGAGGGGACCAAGAGGACCGGTGATGAGGAAGTTTGGTGCCTGCGTTAGCAGGGGGAAGATTCCGTCGACTCACTGGAGATTTCTTCTTGGCTTCCAGTGCAGGGTAAAGGCAGACAGACCTCAGAGCATGCACCACCAGGAAACAGTCAAGAAAGCCGGCAGGATTAGGCGCTACAATGTTGTTGGTAGTCGTCTTGCTACTTTGTTGTCGTTTTGCAGGATTTCTTGGAACAGTCAGCGGTCGATCCTTGGCAGAAGTTGAAGAGTGAGATGCAGAGGAAATCTGGTGAGCTCTTGCATTCGGTGTCTCCGGGGAAACCCACAGGAGAGACCCTAAATAGCCCTTAGAGGAGGATTGGCCACCTCACCAGGTAAGCACCTATCAGGAGGGGTCTCTGATGTCACCTGCTGGCACTGGCCACTCAGAGGCCTCCACTGTGCCCTCACACCTCTGCATTCGAGATGGCAGAGGTCTTGGACACACCGAAGGAGCTCTGGGCACCACCCCTCGGGTCTTGATGGACAGGGGAGTGGTTACTCCCCTTTCCTTTGCCCAGTTTCGTGCCAGAGCAGGGGCTGGGGGATCCCTGAACCGGTGTAGACTGGTTTATGCAAGGAGGGCACCATCTGTGCCCTTCAAAGCATTCCCAGATGCCAGGAGAGGCTAATCCTATCAGGCCCTTAACACCTATTTCCAAACGGAGAGGGTGTAACACTCTCTCTCAGAGGAAATCCTTTGTTCTGCCTTCCTGGGACTTGGCTGCCCAGACCCCAGGAGGGCAGAAGCCTGTATTGGGTTGGCAGCAGTGGTAGCTGCATTGAAAACCCCAGAGATCTTGTTCGGCAGTACCCGGGGTCCATGCTGGAGCCCCGAGGATGCATGGGGTTGGCACCCCAATACCACATTTGGCATGGGGGGACAATTCCATGATCTTAGACATGTTACATGGCCATATTCGGAGTTACCATTGTGAAGCTACATATAGGTTTTGACCTCTATTTAGTGCACACTTGTAATGGTGTCCCCATACTCACAAAGTCCGGGGACAATGTGGGGGCACCTTGGTTGGTGCCAGGGTGCCCTCACACTTAGTAACTTTGCACCTAACCTTCACTAGGTGAGGGTTAGACATATAGGTGACTTATAAGTTACTTAAGTGCAGTGTAAAATGGCTGTGAAATAACGTGAATGTTATTTCACTCAGGCTGCAGTGGCAGTCCTGTGTAAGAATTGTCTGAGCTCCCTATGGGTGGCAAAAGAAATGCTGCAGGCCATAGGATCTCCTGGAACCCCAATAATCGGGTCCCTAGGTGCCATATACCAGGGAATTATAAGGGTGTTCCATTGTGCCAATCAGAATTGGTAAAATGGTCACTAGCCTGCAGTGACAATTTTAAAGACAGAGAGAGCATAAGCACTGAGGTTCTGGTTAGCAGAGCCTCAGTGACACAGTTAGGAACCACATAGGGAACACATTCAGGCCACAGCCTATGAGCACTGGGACCCTGGCTAGCAGGGTCCCATTGAGACATATAAAACACACTGACAAATAGGGTTTTCACTATGAGCACTGGGGTCCTGGATAGCAGGATCCCAGTGAGACAGTAAAAACACCCTGACATATACTCACAAACAGGCCAAAAGTGGGGTTAACAAGACTAGAAAGAGGCTACCTTCCTACAATAGGTTCTTGGATCTATATTATTTCTGTGTGCATGACAACCTGTCTGCCTGTTGACCTAGGTGCATGTGTTCTGTATGTAATTTGTTTTGTGTCTTTGTTTGGCTGTGCATATATTGCTCAGCATCAGCAAGGATGGCCGTAATTGTGTTACTCTGTAGGCATTTGTACTCTCTTGTGAACGTGCACTATGCAAAGCCAACCCTATTTGCTAATGCTTGCTTGTTTTCCAGCCACATAATGTGTGTCCTACAGGTCCCTCTTTTCTTTTAAATTGTACCAAGGAAAGAAAAATTTTCACTGATAGTAGTGGGAGATACCTGGTATTACTTCATTGGTGTATCGTTAATTAGCACTGACACTGAAAACCTCTTATATCTGACCATAGATGTGTACCCATGTGTCATATTGTGCAAGCAAAGTTACAAAGCAGAAAAACATGTGAATACAGGAGGGGGTAATGGTGGGAAAGGACAAAACTGAGGAAAAATGAGGGTGGTTAGTCATGCACAGTATTTTAGATTTCCACATGTTATTTTTTGTTGACCATTGTTTGTGCTTGACCAACCATTCTTCTCAGAAAGTGAGGGCAGGGAAAGCAACTGTATAACTCCTCTGTCCCCCCTTTCAGTCTGTAACCCAGGATAGAGGGCTGCACCACTTTCTTTTCTTAAGAAAAAGTACCATATGCTTAAATTAAGGTGGTAGTTGCAGGTGGTGGGGGCCACCATTGATTTTTGGAGACCAGCACTCATTTTAAAGTCTTGCCTAATAAAGCATCTTGAGAAACGCTTTGTTAACTTACAAGGGGCTTAGAGGCTTCCAGTTGCTTACCACTGGGTTGTGCCCACTGTCACTCTTTTTTGCTTGCTTCTTATATGTCAGCTTCCGTAGGCTTCCTTCCTCTTTATGGGTGTGTCCCTCCACTGGAGCATTGATGTGTGACTTGTGTTCTTCTTCTCAATTTTTCAGGAGCATCTTTTTTATTTTTGTTTAAGCACTCTATGAGAATGCATGTTTTTCTGCTGTCTCCCTCGTACTTCTCCTTGCTCTGTGTTCCTCCCCAGTCCCTACTGCCTGTCAACCTCCAGTTGTCCATCTTCTTGCCCCTGGAACCTCCAACCAAATGTCTATCTGTTTGCCCTCACTCCTCCTTCCCAACCTCAGTTATCCACAAAATTACACAATTAACTTGTTCAAGTTACGACGTTTTAAGGGGGTATTACATGGGTGGTGCATGAGCATTCCAATGCACCCACCCATAGGCTTTGTTGCAAATATCTGTCTAAAACAATTGTAGGCAGCTATGTGTGCCACATCCCTATGCCTCCTCATAGCAGGGACAACGAGGAGAAATGTTTTTGGTTCTCGTATTTCCTACTTTACGTGTGTGCTGCATTGTACACCACACACAAAATGCAGGACATTTTTAAAGGATGGTGTTTGTATCGGAAGGGTCCTCTTCTCCTACAAAAACTACTCCTTACAGAGCGCACACACCCTTGCACTATGAAGTATGGGTGTGCGCTTTGGGACATGGCAGCATAATCTGCACCAGCTCAGGAAGAGAGGAAAACAGTGCAACGTGTTAGAATATTGGCTGTTTTGATCTCTCCTTTTCATACAATGCAGCACAACAACCTTAGTTGCTGTGCTTGTTCTGTTAATTTTGAGCAAATCTGGGCCTCAGTTTCTAGTGATCGAAAGAGTAGGTGGACATCACAAACCAATATAGCATCCTTGTAAGAATCCTGATGATGTACATTCGTGGCCAATTGAGTAAGCCCATAGCTCGCAGAAAGTTAAAAGGAAGTGGCTTTCATCGCCTTGGAGAATTTTGCATTATAAAACCATCAGACCTGCATTTCGTGCGGCAATGAATTCACTAAACTGTATATACCCATACCAAGTTACAGTCTGTCATATCCAAATGTAATAGCTCACTATTGCATTTTAGTAAATGATCTGTAAACTGTACTGGATGTGTTCTGTGTTACATTCTGAACATTGCCCATGTCTTAGTCGGGAAATCCTGAATAATCGTTTAATTAACATCTACTAGAGACAAAATCTATGGAGTTCTGCCAAAGGTGTGGCATATATTTGAAACAGCAGTATTGAGCACGTATGTAGCACATGTATAAAAACATGTATGAAAACTACATCCAGATGTTGATTCATAATCTTTTAGAAACTTAGGGGCAAATTTACAATAAAGTGGCTCAGGGCACGGCTGTGCCAAAATTGGCAGCACCAAGGTGCATCACTCTGGAAACACAGGGATACACCGTAATAACAAGAATACTGTGCACCCTGTGTATCCCCCTGCGCCGTTGTTAAATTTGCTGGCGAGCGCCAACTCAGACACACTTGCGTCATAGTGCAAGGATGGCTGCATTGTGGGGGAGATTGTTTTTGTGCAGGAAGGGACACCTTGCTGAACAAAAACAGTCTTCAATGGTGATTTGCTCTATGTATGCCGCACAATGCAGCACACATAGAAAGAGCAAAAAACTAGGAAAAATTGAAGCATTTCTCCTCATTGCGCCATGCTAACGCCACTCCTGGGGTGGCATTAGTATTTGGTGCTGCCTCAGATTTACGAAATCTCGTTAATCTGGGGCAGCTTCTAAATGCAATTGGTGTTGCTGTCAAATGCCCTCACCACCACTAATGCAAAATGCTGAATGTTAAGGCGCTGTGTTTACAAGGTGGCATTAAGCCACAAAAAGTGGCTTAACGCCGCCTTGTAAATAGGGCACAGTGCACAGTGCCACCGGAGCGAGACACAAATATGTATGCTTCAGCGGCACTATGGGCTTATATATATGCCCCTTAGGCCTATAAATAATGGGAATTTGAGCAGAGCTGCAAGTCACCTTGCTCCGCTGCCCAGCATCAAAGGAAAATGGCAGGAATGCACCGTATGTATGGCACACAGTGCATTCCTGTCCTTTCCCCTGCGATAGGGCCATTTAGGCAGACTAGCACCAATGCAGGAACTCTTGACCCATGGTGCAAGGGTGCCTGCAATGCATGCAGGATTATTTTTGTTCAGAAAGGGGCCCCTTCCAGCACAAAAACAATCCTGGGAGGAGTTTTTCCTTTTTCTTTGTGTGCAGCACACATAGAAAGAGAAAAAAACAAGGTGAAATAATGATATTTCTCCTTGTTGCGTCTCTCCTGGGGAGGCGTAAGGTTTTGGCGCATCCCCGGGGGTCTTGTAAATCTGGAGAGGTGTCAAAATCCATGGGTGATGCATGGCAATACCCATCGCAATGCCCATGGAATGCCTTCCTACTGCAGATTAAGGCATCGCAGCGATTCGCGCTGCCTTGCCTTACTCCATATTTATGAGGCCATTCAAAGCCATGCAAAGTGGCTTTGCGTGGCCTCATTAATAAGATTTAAAGGTTTGAGCCATCTCTTCTTTTGAAGTCACAGTTTAAATTCATAGTGCAACTCAAAAAAACTTACTGCTGTGCAACATTGTTAAAAAATACATTGACAAAGCCCATAGATCACAACGAGGTGAGACGTATTGGCTTTTCTAATGCTTGTTGTTGATGCCTACACATGTGCAGTTTTATGTTCTCTCCAACTCCCTAATGAGCTCTTCATCCTCATGCTGATTCCATGGATGAGTGATGGAGAAAGATTGGGACTAAAGGTAGAAGTTATAGGGGACCCTAATAATATATGCCCTTCTTTAAAATAAATTAAACCTCCTTGAACACAGTTCACCTTGTCTTTGTTCACTAATGCATGACCTCCAAATCCACCCTCACCTTGATTTGTTGCTCACTCACCTCTCTCTGGCTTCCCTCCGCCTGCTGGTCTGACGTTGGCCTCCCCTTCCCTCTTGCCTTAACTCCCTCTCACCTTATACCTGTATTGAAGAAAAATACCTGGAATCCTGCGTCCTTTCCTCATCTCTCTGTGGCTTTTCCTCCAAGTTGCTGTGCTCCCTCTGTCCATGAGACAACAGATATAGCATTATCCTCTCCCATGACAGTGATAATGAGCTGCTAGTGAGCACCGTAGAGATCTGCTGCTTCTAAAGGCAAGCCTAAGGCAGGGAAAAAGGCGTCTGGTGAAGGCAAAGCATCTCAAAAGAACAACAGTCCAGAGAACTCTGTGACTATGGAGAGCACTTGGTGCTAGTGGGAAATGTGATTTTTTTACCTGGTGGTATTGGGTCGTGAGGAAATTTTAGTTATTAGGATGCAAGACCCTCACTCACTTAAGTGGCATGCATCATCATAGGGCCTGTTCTTCGCATCACCAAGGTAATAGTTTGTCCAGGGGGGCTCCATTGTAGAAGAACTTGACGGAGAACTATTTCCTGATTTTGGAACTACTAAGTAATTGCAACTTGAGCTATTAAGGTGAAATTATCTGTAGGTAAATTAGGATGGTTTCTATTAGTGTACCGTACAGTAAGATTAAAAGTTTAAAGTACATGGGAACCTTTAAGTGCATCAATTGCCCATCACATCAATAGGTCAACATGTTTCAGCCAACTTCCTAAAGCCTGTATGTAGCCTTTGGCTTTCACCAGAAGCAAAGAGCCCAATGGTTGCTCTTTCTACTCTTAATTACTAATCTAATTAGTGTGGGAGTGGGAACGCATGTAAAGAAAATTGGAAAGAACAATAAATGTATGTATATTATACTAGATCATTTTTTCTCAATGACCATACTTTGTCTTTAAGTAAGCTTTCATGGAAGAGGGAGCCTCAGTAACCCTCTTCGTCACTCTTACCCAATAAGAGGTTACCCTGCTTTTCAACGTCACTGTTGGTTGACAGACTTTCGAATAGCAAACATCCTCTTCCGTTTTAGTGGTGTAGCAAGGATGCCATGGACACTAATTTAATGAAGGAAATGGGATCCCTTTTTATTTGGCAGTAATAAACAGCACTAATAGGGTGCAATGGGACCACTCATATCCACGGTCCCTGTGCTGTTGCACCTGCTACCATTTCTGCCTCTGCCTTTGCGCTATTCCATCCTTCCCTTTGGCTTCTAGAGACCAGAGGAGTAAGGGGACTATGTGGGCCAGTGGTTGGTAGATGAACATTCTCCTTTTCCCCCTCTTCTCCTAGATCCCTGGGGAGCCATGGGTGGCAGTGGAAGACGGTTTAAGAGATGTAGATTGTTTTGTGCCTCACATTTGTAACTTTACAGAAGAAAGTAACCGGGACTACAATCCAATATTCACACGAATGGCTTTGTATGAAAGCTATGCCTATCAAAATGCTGCACAAAGGTTTCAGAAAATGTAGGTCTCCATGAAGCAAAATATTAGAAATCGAATATTGTGCTACAAAAATGTCATATTCAGAATATCCCTACAAAAATATTGTAAGGGTGAGCATACATTGGTAGGATACGTTTACTATATCTAACTCCACATCTAGGTTTCATGAAAATATATATATCTTCAGTGTTCCTAGTTGTGTAGTTGAGAATAACAACTCTATACTTACACAAGTATACCATATTCGGGCTATGACGCACCACCAATGAGGCACAAATAGCCTGAAAATGGTCTGGGGTTGTGTGTGTTTCCATTTAACGGGTCCCTGGACTAGCAGTTCAGGCTAGACATTTTCTTTAGGAGCAAGATCAAAGCTGATTAGCATGTGGCTGATTCCTCTATGAGGAGGGGCAGTGGACAAAAAACAATGGACTGAATTTTAGCCAGAATAATTACCAGTGACTGAGATTTATTCAAACAATCCATCAATCACTTTATTATTTTTCTCAGTGCGACTTCGTAAGTGAGACTGGTATGCTCGGGTGTGGGTTTCATGCTTACTTTGCCATAGTATACAAGTTGCAGACTACTGATGCCACGTAAGCAGGCTGAAACTGGTCGGTTGTCTTTTCACTTGAGGCGTAGCCTGCCTGTTTAGGCTGAACTGTTCTTGTTGGAGCAGGACAAAGGATGTTTTCCGTATGGCTGTTTCCTGTCTGTGGTTGCATAGTGGACAAGAAAAAAAGATTGATTGGCTTTTGGCCCAAAGTAATTATTATTAGCTGAGATTAATTAGGGCAATCCAGCCTGTCATTATTTTTTTGTTTAACTTTTTTTTTTCTCAGTGCCAAGCCCTAAGTGCGAAAGGTATGCCTGAAGTGGGTCAATTGCTCACTCTGCTATAGGACTCAAGCTGCCCTCTGTTTTTAAGGAATACTTTGTCTAAACCCTTCTGGGGTTGCTTGCATTCCCATTCAGAGGCTGCCTCACCTGGCAGTACTGCCTGGACTAATCCTGGGGAGCAGAATCAAGGTAGATTTGCATGTGACCGATCGCTGTTTGGAGAGGCATGATGGGCCAAAAAATGATGGATTGGACTGCGGCCCAGAGTAATGTACCATGATATTTTTGTGCTCAGTGCTCTGATATACAACCATCATATGAGAGCCGGATAAGAACTGTTGGAGTGTAGCTTTTATAATTAAAATTTAACATGAACTGCTTGCAAAATGTGTACTGAAGCTGCTTAGAAAACGCATTAATATGTTTCTAATGTACGCATTTGAAATGTGCCCACGGGGAGTGGCCACCACTGTATACGATGATTGATGAAATTGACTAATAAAGAATTATTAATGTACTACTGTATGATTCTGTTTTAGCTTTAAGAGCTATATGTTAAGGTTTTGCTGAATAAATCATTAGGCCTTAGTTAGCAAGAGCCTGGGCCTAGCTGCCAGGTCTCATATTAAATGTGTTTTTCTAACGTGCAATCTGCTGTCTTCCTGAAGGACATAAAGCTGTACTTTTCCAGAAGTTAGAGATGTGTGTAACCATAGTAAATTCTTTCTCATGAGACCTGACTTGCTCAGGGAGACATTCTTGTTTAATGCAACAGTGTAATTCGCAACAGGTGCAAGGTTGCCTGAACTGGTAAAGACAATGGAGCTACTGACTGAATCCGTGTGTGTAACTTTTCCTACCTGCCATCTCAACCGATGAAGACGTAAATCGCAGGAGCCAATGAACTGCATGAGAACTGTCTTAAGTGAAATTTCTAGTAAGGTGACCACTCAACCATTGGACAGAGATAGTGGTGCACCAAATACTGACCAAATTAAAGACTTGTCTGGCAAATTCAATTTAACGTCGTGTCACAAGGAGACATCAGCTATTAGATGGACACCCCTGCTGTTACTCTGGCATTTCATCTTTACCCTTGCTACTTTGATGCTTCAAAACCATCCTCACCTTGTCTTGCCTGATATCTATTTCTTCTCCTCCTTAAGAGGGAAGAACTTTCTGCCCTAGTTTCTGAAACTTTGCTGTTCTATCCTGGCGGATGGCGAATCGACTACTGTCCTGAGTACGAAGACTGACTCTGTATGCTGACCCATTACGGAGAGTAATTATGTGAAAATGAAATTGTAATTGTCTGCTTGCCTTTCCTTTCTAGGTGCCAACTGCTTTTGACAGAGACCATAATTAGATGTTTTCCAAATTTGTGTTACTAAATTGTTTTGCATGAAGCCCAACATGCTGAGGCTAATTCGAGGTTAGTCAAGGAGTTCACAAATATTGGATGCAAACCTGCAAAATGACTGAGTCTTTGCTGTGTTGAATAGATGCGCTAATGATACTCTGCTAAATAGATACATGTTGACGCCGTGTTTTGTCCTAAAGTTTATAATCTTTGCTTTGCTTAAATCTTATTCGAGTTGCCACATTATAACACTGTTGATGTGTTTTCTAGTGTTGAGACTAATAAACTTGCTAGTAGAGTGTAACCAATAGGGAATAAATATCATAAATCTTCCTAAATTTGTGTGGTTATTCATGGCTGAAAGGTCATGTTGCGTTTTAAATTCATATTGATGTGATTAACTAAATTGATTGATTTGCTACTGTGACTATTGACGAGGATATTGATCTATTGATTGACATGCTGGACAGAGATCTCATCTTAAAGTGTCTGCAATCAGGGTCAAAAGGTTCATTGGCCTAAAAACGAGTCCATGAGTAAGTAAATTTACCTAGGGCGGGACGCGTTATCAGTTCTGGTGGCAAAGGACGGTTTCAGCCCTTTTGGGGCCCTAGGACGAGGGTCCATTGTTTTAGAATTGTTTTTTGAAATGATGCAAATTGGAAAGATGATGTTCCCCTAAGCCCCAAATGACTTTCCCGGGACCCCGGAGCTTGCCAAAGTGAGTTAGGTGTGTTCTCGGCGTTCTGGTGATGGTGTGAGTGAAGGAGGATTTGCGCTTGCACAGCTTATGCATATCTGTGAGAATTTTAGGCCAGGTGATGTTTCAGTAGGAGTGGGCGTACTCCGCAGTATGAGAGTAGGGAAGTCGGCGAACTTCATGTGAGTGTGGCGCTTTGTGCTAAAAAGAAAATTGGCCACGTGGTTGTTGGTGATGTACGGACCCTGCGTGGTCTCGGACTCCGGAGTATACTGATAAGTGTATGAGACTCGGTTTATGTTGTAATTTGCGCGGTTTAATAGGTCAATCGGGCGTGATTGACAAGTCGAGTTTGAGTCACAGTGTGTGAGTAAAAACCTTCGATGGAGATTTGGTAAGTTCTAAAGTGCACTAGGACGAACCATTGACAAGTCGAGAGTAGAATTTGCGGGTCAAATTCTGCTTCCGGATGCGGGATCTGAGAAGGAGAGAGTAGCGGCCGAGGCTTCAAGTGAAATCTCTGTAAAGTTCTGAATCGATTGTGTTGCCCTTCCTGTAGTAAACCGGCAAATTTGAGTTTTGTTGTTAAAGTGCTCGCAATATATTGCATTAGTTTTGCGTGAATAAAGAGTGAGGAAGACAAGCCGCAGGACTTTGTCAGCCGCAGTGTGTGAGTGTGACGACATTGGAGCCGCGCTGGGATAGGTCAGTTAGTGAGAGGGGTCGCGCACGGATTGGCAGCCGTCCGTGAGAGGCAATTGGTTGAGAAGGCAGGTAAAGGGTGTTCTGGGAATTAAAGTCACTTCCTGATTCAGTCATAAACGAAATAAAAGACGCAAAAAAATGAAATTCTTCAAGGCTTTAAAGAGCCCTTTGAGGGGAAATGTGTACATTACCGCAAGTGTGGGGGAGCCTACACCGCCAGAGGATACTCCGGCTTATGCCGTAATGGAGGAGAAGTGAGTCTTTGGCTAAAGCAATGGTGCAAATTAGCAGAGAAAGATGGGTGTTTGGCGTTTCCAGAGAATGGGACGTTCAACATAGGGGTTCTAGAGAATTTGCAGAAGGCGCTAAATGAGCAGAAGCCGCCTCCAAGGCCAGCACAGTTTGAGGCGTTAGCAAATTGGGAATTAATGGCCATACGACAAAGACAGCAAAAGTTTGAGAGGAGAATGAGAAAAGCAGAAAAGACGCTAGCGGAGGCTAGGTGGGATAGCGAGACCAGGATGTGGAGAAGAGAAATAATAGATGGAGTCAGGATGTTTCCCGCAATAACGCAAGAAGCCGACACACAAGGAAGAAAGGCCACTTGTAAAACAGACAAGGGTTCGAGAAGAGGGAGAGAGAATAACAAGTCTTGGGCAGATGCAGATGACTCAGAGGACGATGAGTTCCTTAATCAGTTGTTACATGATCGTCCACCGCCATATGCCACGAATAACAACAAACCAAGTACTAGTGCGGGTCCTGTAAATTCAACGCAGAATCAGGGAACAGCGCATACAGCTCAGGTAAATGCAGTTGTGACACCAGCTCCAGTGCAGAAAAGTGGCAGTGTATCTACTGCATTAGCGATGCAGACACAGTTGCAGCCACCACCGGTTCGGAGGCTCTACCCTGAGGTTCCAGTATTACAGACCACAACGAATTTGATGGTGCCACCCGATCAAGCTTATGCGAGATCAAAGTTGGTACAGATGGAGCCAACTCCACTTCTGCTGCCCCAGCTGCAGCAGCAGATGGTTCCGAATTACACTTCGGTCACAGGACCGCAGTCAGTCACAGCACCCGTAATGAATCAGACTATGGGAGCTAATGCTCCCCAGGGTCTGGGAGACAGGCAGGCGATTACAGTCATTCCACCCATACCTCTGTATGCACAGGCAAAGCCTAGAGTATGTGACCAAGGGGTAATGACTCAAGAGGTGCTAAGAGGAGGGTTCGCAGGAAGTTCCCAAGGGATGAGACCAGGAGAACAGATAGCAGAGAGATCTAGGTCCCTGTTGGATTTCAGTCCGATTGGGGTTCCTCTAGAGACAATGAGACAGGCTGGGTTGGGATTACTAACTCCACAGATACCCAGTATGAACATGTCGCAACCACCAATGATGCAGGCTGGAAATATCTCGTTGCAAGGTTTAACTGCGCAACAATTGAATGAATGGTTAGACAAGCTGAGTTCACAACAGACTACCCCTGCGACAGCAGAGCGGTCAAAGAGAGAGGAATACCTGAATTTTGTAAGGTTGGGTGTGGAAGCAGCTGAATTAGTTGAGGGTAGCATGGGAGTGAATAGGCTAGAGTCATACACTGAAGCAGAATTGAGATATCTGTGTCCAAAAATAACCAAAGAAGTAAGCAAGGTGCACCAAAGGTTGGCGAACCTAGGAGACAAATATGGCATAGACTTGGACAATACTAAGCATCTAAAGAGGAGTTACAGATTAGACTTTGAACCTAAACATTTTGATCACATGAGGTCTACTGGGATGAAAGAACACCTTAAAGAAATTTTACAGAGCGCGCAGGTTTTGGGAGCCTTAGAGAAGTGGGAAGGCAGATGGGCAAAGAAGAGAGACAAAAGGTAAAGTGACTGCTTGAGGCAGCAGCAGCAGGCAAAACCAGTGCCAGATACCGGTACCATAAAGATGCTACTCATGAGAGAAACAGCTGGAGGGGTTCTTGTCCATGTACCATGGTCCAGGGGTGACATTCTGTCATTCACAAATGACTTTCCCAGGCTGAGGGAAAAGCTGATGGAGTGGTATCAGCAGACAGGCAGATTTGTGAAGCTTGCGAAGTGTCTTTGAGAAGACTTGAATACATTGTTTGAGATTATAGTTCCTGCCGATTTATGGTTCGAGTGCAAGAGAAGTGTTGACTGGCCGACTGCAGAACCGGCAAGGGATAGGGCTACCGGAGCACCCTCTATGGAGGTTATGAAGCATTACTAAAAGGTAATTGAGTTTTTGAAACAGAAAGTGTCACCGCAGAATGTTGATTGGCAAAAGATTGACCGAACGGCACAAGATGGCAGAGTCGATAAATGCTTATTATGAGAGGTTGTTGAAGGCATTCAAGCATTACAGTGGCACAGAGATCATAGAGCCGAAAGACATGAATCACCTTGTGTTCAGGTTTGTGGAAGGGCTGAGACCAGAATGATTAAGAATCATTTAATTTGCTGGCAAGTGAAGCCGATTGATGAGGTGATACAGTATGCAAAATACTGTAGTGATGAGATTGAGTTGAAGCAGAAAAAGTTGAAGGAGAAAGTGATGGTGATGCAAATTAAGGCAGCGCAAGCAGGGATGCAGGGAAACGGAGTACAACAGATGGTACAACAGCCACAGGGAAATTTAATGTTTCAGACGCAAACGAGAGGCAGTGGTTGAGGAGGTTTTGTTAAACGTGGTCCAGATTTGAATACCGTTGTGGTACAAAATGACGTGAAAGGGATAAAGAAGGTGTTACCATGCCATGCGTTCGGGGGCGTGGGACATTGGAAGCGGGAGTGCCCGATGATGGTGTAGGAAGGTGCAGTTCAACAAAGCAATGATGTTGGTGCATTTCAAAATGTTAAAGGACCAAGAATGAGTGGTCCTAATCCAAATTTTCAGAATAACATGGTTCAAATGCAGGGTCTTCAACCCATGCATCAGGTACAGATGCCAAGTATGCAACCAGTGCAGATGCAGCAAGTACAACAGCAGATTCCACTAGTACCTAGACAGCAAATGCAGTTGCCCTTAGCGCCAATGGGACAGCAACAGGTGATGCTTCCTCAAAGGTCACAAGTCAAGGAATGGGTCAAAATAACACAGTACAACAGTTCCCATAGCGTGGTGAGAATGGAATAAACGATGAATGGTCGGATGACAGTTCAAATAGTGAGGAGTGCAGGCTTGCAGCGTCCCTGGAAGTAGATCAGAGGGGACCCTATGTGCAAGGGAAGGTGATGGGTCACAAGGTCTAATTTTGGGTTGACACAGGAGCTACACGCTCTACAGTCAGGAGTGCAGAGGTTCCGAAATTGCCCCTTTCAGGACGCACAATAAAAGTAGTGGGAGTGGCAAACCAGGCTCCTGACCAACCCGATCACAGATCCGGTTCAAGTCAAAATTGGTACCTTTCAGGGATTGCACAGTTTTGTAGTCTGTGATTCAAGTCCCATGCCCCAAATGGGGAGAGACTTACTGTGTAAGACGAGGTGTTCTCTCACCTGTTCGAATGAGGGAATAGAGGTGCAGATGAACAGTGATGACGAGGGGATGATAGTCAGATTTCAGAGCCAGAAACAGAGACTACAGATGAAGAGTACCCTTTGATAAGCTTTTTCCCGATGTTCACAATGACTGATTTGCCCGCAGATCTGCAGGGGACAGTCACAGAGAAGGTGTGGGACTTGACAGGAAAGGAAGTAGGATTGATAAAAGGAGTAGAACCAGTCAAGGTCGATGTGAAACCAAATGGCGTGTTTCCCCAGGTACAGCAGTACCACATGGCA
This sequence comes from Pleurodeles waltl, assembly GCF_031143425.1. Taxonomy (NCBI): domain Eukaryota; kingdom Metazoa; phylum Chordata; class Amphibia; order Caudata; family Salamandridae; genus Pleurodeles; species Pleurodeles waltl. The sequence goes on along the minus strand of NC_090450.1, from coordinate 222,569,641 downwards.
CAAGATGTCCTTATACAGGTGACACAGATAATTGCAGACTTTGTGAAGCAGGGAGTTCTGAAGGAAGTGATGACCAGCCCATGTAACTCACCTATAATGGGTCTAAGAAAGCCCTGTGGGAAAGTCCGAATTGTTCAAGATTTGAGAAAGAGTAATGACATAGTGGTGAAGAGTTGCCCTATAATGCCAAATCCAGCTGTGATCATGTTTCAAGTCCCATGCTACGCAGAATGGTTCTCAGTCATTGACTTGTCCCAAGCATTCTTTTCTGTACCTCTTCATGAGGACAGTCAATTTCTCTTCAGTTTCAAATTTCTGAATAAGGTCTACAGTTGGTGTCGAATCCCTCAGGGGTTTTCAGAGTCACCATCTATTTTCAATCAAATTCTAAAGAAAGATTTTGAGTCATTGGAATTGCCTTTCCAATCGACTCTAGTGCAGTACATTGACGACTTGTTGATTGCCTCCAAAACAAGAGATGATTGCAAATACAATACTATTGCCCTATTGAATCACTTGGGAAAGAATGGACACAAGGTGTCCCCGTAGAAGCTGCAGTACTGTCAGAAAGAGGTGAAATATTGAGGCCACTTGATCGAGAAAGGGTTGAGGAAAATATCTAAGGAAAAGTGACTGCCAAATTACAGATGAATCCCCCGACATCCAGGAGAGATGTCAGGATGTTTATGGGAATGGTGGGCTACTGTGGATCCCAAATTTCTCCATTATCTCTAAGCCCTTGGTGAGACTGACAGCTAATGAGTTTAAGGATGGCCCAGATACCCTAACTATGTCTGAGAAAGAGATAAGGGCATTCATTGAGTTAAGGGAGTGTATGTGCAGGGCCCCAGCTTTAGGGATGCCTGATTATACAAAGTCTTTTGTCCTGTTTTGTCATGAACGTGATGCTTGTTCTTTGTCTGTCCTGACCCAGGTCCATGGAAGTGCAAACCGACCAGTAGCATATTTTTCAGCTACTTTTGACCCAGTCGCAGCAGCCTTACAGGGTTGTCTGTGTGCAGTTACAGCAGTTGGTCAAAGCCTCACTCAGTGTGAAGGCATAGTGATGGGACATCCCTTAACAGTAATGGTCCCACACTCAGTTGAAATATTAATAGAAAGGCGTTTGAAGCTGCCAAGAAAGCGTTAGCGGGATTTTTTAAAAAAAAAGTTGATATAGAATATGGATCTTATAAACAAAAAAGTTATGAAGAAAGCAATTTTACGGGAAAATTCTTGGCATGGCAAGCTAGAGATCGTATCGCTGGCAATGTTATATACGCTTTAAGATGCCCGATTACTGGGGCTAGGCGCACTGAGCCTCTGGACCTTGACCAAATCATGCTGGAGCACTATAAACAAACCTATAGTGACGTCTCAGTTATAGATTCCAGGACCACCGAGATGTTCCTGTCGGGCCTTAATATTCCCTCTCTTTCAGAGGAGGACCGTAGGGGATTGTCTCAACCATTTACAAAGCCGGAACTTCTAGATGTAGTCAAGGATCTCCCCACAGGGAAAACCTGTGGCCCGGATGGCTTCCTGGATGAGTTCTATAAGACCTTCATAAATGGATTTGCTGAGGAGTTCTTAGCCCTTTTAAACTGTATATTACAAGGCAAGAAAATCCCCAGAACTTTGCACACAGGGAATGTGGTTAGCTTCCCTAAGAAAAATAAAGATAGGGAGGATCCAAATGCTTACCGTCCAATTTCATTGTTAAACACAGACTATAAAATAATGACAAAACTATTGGCTAATAGGCTTAATGGGGTAATTAGTAAACTGGTGCATCCCAATCAAAATGGTTTTGTGGCTGGTCGACAACTGGCTACAAACACGCACTATTTAGCAGAGGCTCTTGATTATTTTACGACTAATAAAATCCCTGCCATTATTCTTCTGCTGGACGCAGAGAAAGCCTTTGATTTGGTAGTTTGGGACACACTTTATTTAATTTTATCTAGTTATAAGGTACCCACTCAAGTGATCTCTTTAATTCAAAGGCTGTACTCAAATGCTGAGGCTAATATTATTATAAACTCAAGGTCTGTTGGACAGCTTCAAATACAACGAGGGACAAGACAAGGGTGCCCACTATCCCCTATTTTATTTGCCCTTTTTATTGAACCACTTGCCATTAAAATTAGACAGAATACCCAGGTTCAGGCACCGCTAAAATCAATGGGAAAAATTTAACTTTATGCAGATGATATTATTTTGTTTTTGGACACAAAATACTCCTCTCAGGAAGCGACCTTTAATATATTTAAAGAATTTCAGCAAATTGGTGGCTATAAGATTAATAGGACCAAGACCGACATCATTCTTTGCAGCACTACTCCTAATTGTCTTCTTCCTGAATTAAGAGAATGCGTAAACCCCAACCCAAAAAGATACTTGGAGGTTTTCTATTTGGCCAATATAAGTGATCTTTATGAGCTGAATTTCGCTCCCCTACTTCAGAAAACTCAGGCTTTGCTCACTCGTTGAAGGCCTCTTCCTCTCTCAATATTAGGCCGCATCACATTAATTAAAATGTCAATCTTACCACTTTTTAATTTCTTGTTCGCAGCTATTCCGTGCGTTTTAACGCAACCCTTTTTTTAAAAACTGGAATCCCTATTTCGCTCCTTTATCTGGCAGAACCGAAAAGCTTGAGCCCCTTTGAGTATACTGTACGCCGATAAAGAGAAGGGGGGACTGGCCTTACCCAATTTCAAAGATTATTACTATGCTTTCTTTGCACACTATTATGCTAGCTTTAAGTTAGAACACTTCGTGGGCTCCAAGTTTTTTTATTGATTTTCGGGAGCTAATATGCCAAGAGCATAATATTCAGAACCCAGCCCTTTTGACCAAATCGCCTAAAAAAGTTTGTTATAAAATTCTTAAATGGTTTCTTAAGAGAAGAGTGGATTTCGCTAGAAAATATTCAATCCCCTCTGTACATTTTGACACCCCACTGTCACAGATTTCTCTAGGTTCAGGGACTCATCTTAACAAAATCACAGTGAAAAGGTGGAGCGTGCTGGATATAGTAAAATTGGAGATCTCTGGGTTGAGGGTAACTGGGAAGCCCCATGGAGAATCATGATCACAGTCAATAATGATCTTTTGCTGGTCAGATCCTACAATATTTTGCTGAGGGTTTTTAAAGACTTAGATACTAATTCTATCATTAATACCCAATCATTGGTATCAGAATTAGTCACTCCTTTGCGGGTAGGGAATGCAGGGTCATGGAGAAGGCTCTTGGCAGAAAGGTTTAAAGTGGATTTGGGGATAATAGCTCAGAAGAAATGGGTGAGACAGGAGGGCATGACGCTCTCAAGTGAATACTGGGAGACTATTAACCGCCTAAATTTCTCTGCGCTACGTGGGGCTAATTGGCACAGAATTATATTTTTTAGCAAATGGCTGCTGTATCGAACCCCGCAAGCCCTATCCCGTATGGGGATCGGCCACCCAAATATGTGTTTTCTGTGCAAGGAAATTGGGGCAGCTGGCTGGATACATAAGATAGCAACATGTAAATGTATACAGAGATACTGGGAAGAGGTCTTTGCAACGTTAACATCCATTGTGTCGGTACCCATATCTCCGAGTATTCACCTGTTGAGTCTGGGCTATGATCCCGAGGCAAGACTCTCCCCTCGACTCGAGAAGTTCGTATTTATAGCCACGGCGGTGGCTAGGTCACTGTTGCTAAGAAACTGGCGGTCTGAATTATCTCCTACTAGTCAAGGATGGTACAATAGGATGATTCAAGTTAGACTTCAGGAGATGAGATATGCTAGGAGAATAGGCATTGTCAAAAAGTTCTCTCTAATCTGGGGAAACTATTTCTTGGACAAGCCTGATTGATCCTTTTTTTTTTTTTTTTTTTTCTATTTGTTTTATTCTCTGAAAGTGACAATGTATCTTAAAAAAAAAAAAAAGAAACATGTGAGGAAGTCGTGTTTGGAGCCACGTTGGAAGGGGCCATATCAAATGATACTAACAACTACCACTGCTGTGACATGTGCGGGAATTCCAAATTGGATCCATGCCAGTCACACAAAGAAGGTGACGTGTTCAACTGATTAGGAAAATTAGTTGTCGAAAATAACAGCTACAGAAAAGGAAGTCTCGGGGCCGGAGAGTAATCGAAGGGGAACTGAAACTGAAGGAGAGCCCGTTGAGGATGGCTCGGTCACTCAAACAGTAAATGAGATCCAGAGGGGTGACGGTGGGCCTATCTCAACTGAGGCACCAGGAGAACCGACCCAGAGAGACGTTCTCCCAGAAGCAGACAGATACTGGTTTGAAGTTGAACCCTTGACAGATCCAGAAGGCGAAGGAGGTGATACTGAAGGAGGTCCAAGTATCCAGACTTATCCTGAGCCACTTGCAGGTCCATCAAGAGAAAACACCATAGCACAAGAGGAGGGCACTGAACAGCAACCAGAAAGGCTGAACGATAAAGGGACACTTAAAGGAGATAAGTGTCCAGAGTCGCGAGTAGCAAAAGGGAAAGTGGTCGTTGATGACACAATTGAGGAGGAGATAGATACAACAAGAAAAGAGGACCTGAGCGAAGGAGAATTGCAAGCTGATGGCAAATTGAAGAGAAAGAGAATAGCAAACCGAAGATACGCAGGTCCTGAATGGGCTTTTGCAACGTCGGCTGAGTGGCAACAAGAGTTCCTAGCATTCTGCTTTGATAGAGAAGTCCCAGTTCAATAGTATGGAACCTGAGTTCAACCACGAGATAGAGAGACTGTGCTGAGCTGAAATTGAATTAAAGAAAGATCGAAAAAATGAGACTGATAAATTACCGGATGTGTTGCTAGTAACCTGAATTGACTTTTGAAAACTGATAGTGACAAGCTGCTAACTTGATTGACAAAGGACCCTAGGAATGAATGAGAGAGCTGTAAATATCTGCTAAAGAGAGACTTTGCTTAGCCTTGCTTTGAGAAAAAAAAAAGTTTTTGCCATCCTCTGTTGATTGTCATTTGTAGTACTTCACTTTCTGATTCTTTACAGATCATGCCTAGTACGGGAGATGATAGTGAGGGGTGTAGGCGTTGTAAATATTTGGGTGTTGCTTTGGGTGTTGTGTGTGTGTGATATTCATTATAGCTTTGTTTGTGGAAATGCGTTTGGTGGATGACAATGAAGCTAACAATGCTACAGTTTCTGAGACCGCTACACTAACACCTTGGGAGAAGTTTGAGCAAGATACGAAGTATCTGCATGACGAAACTAACACAAAGGGAGAACTGCCTACTAACGTTTTCTATCGCTTGCTGAGTGAGTATGTTGACACTATGGATGCTAAGGCTTGTTATGTGTGTACACAAATTCCTCTTTCAGTCCAAGAGGGAGTTACATATCACAGCTTGCCACTAACCTATGTGATTAGTTGTAGTCTGCTACTCACGCGTTTCTATAACCAAGAAGAAGTGCAATATTTTTACTCTAACTATGACCTTGTGTTCTCTTATGTGCCTATCATAGAAGATCTGAATGGTGTAGCTAAATATTATGCCATAAAATTGATTAAAGGGTTCTTTGAACCTAGAGTAGAGATTAGTACATCATATGCACACCGCAATAACTTGACATGCTTGTTTACACCGGTAGAGAAAATCTTTCTAGATCACACTGAAGATAGAAGGAGGGTTTTAAAAGGGAAATTAGAAAAGAGCTTGCAGCAACGATCCTTTCTTAGCAATAGCAACAATGGAATTAGGGAACAAGGGAAGCTAGCTCTAGATGCGAAACATGTAGGTAGGCTTTGCATAACAGGGCCGAAGTCATATTATGACAATGTGTTTGTGGGAATGAGTGAGTGTAAGCATGTGTTTTTGTTTCAAAATAAGTGGACTTTCATGTTAAATGGAATGAATCAGGCGATCTCAGGGGTCTATTATATTTGTGGCCTTAATGCTTATTACCGTCTTCCAAAGGGATGGTATGGGACATGTTATTTGGGAATAGTTTTCCCAAAGATTTATCAGCTAGAGGACTTAAAGAAATTTCCGAAAGTGACAGAATTACTTTGTGCTAGACAAAAGAGAGAAACTGCTGCTGGTGAAGTAGGAGACATATTTGGAGTGATAATTCCTTCCGAAGGGGTTGTCTTAAACTCCATAAAGATTCAAAAGTTGTCTACTATTGTGGATAACATGTTGACAAACTTCACAGGGGCTATACTCCTGATGGATACTGAACTTGCTGCGGAGAGGGCTATGACTCTTCAAAACAGGCTTGCTTTAGACATTCTTTTAGCGAAAAGTGGCGGAGTCTGTGAGATGCTTAATGAGCGTCACTGCTGTGCCTACATACCTGACAATAGTAATGAGATTAGAAGTATGCTTACTAACCTAACAAGAGATAGTGCAGATTTGAAGGAACTGAAGGAACCAGGAGTTTGGGAAAAGGTTGGAAAAGGACTTGCTAGTGCGGGGAGTTGGTTTAGTAGTCTGTGGCATGGAATATTGGGAAAATTAATACAGGTGATAGGGATTATTCTAGCTTGTTTATTTGGACTATGGTTATCATGCAAACTTAGCAACAGGATTAAAGCAAATTTGGCAAAACATAAAGTGAGGAGGGAAAAAAGGAAAAGGGAGAAAACGTTCACAGCAAAATATGAAAAGGCGAAACAAAAGGAAGAAATTGAGATGAAGGAGATAAAGAAGTGAAAAGTTTGTTAAAGGAAGGAATTGTGTGATGACAAGTGTCATCAGAGGAGGGATTGTTGGAGTGTAGCTTTTATAATTAAAATTTAACATGAACTGCTTGCAAAATGTGTAATGAAGCTGCATAGAAAACGCATTAATATGTTTCTAATGTAAGCAATTGAAATGTGCCCATGGGGAGTGGCCATCACTGTATACGATGATTGATGAAATTGACTAATAATGAATTATTAATGTACTACTGTATGATTCTGTTTTAGCATTAAGAGCTATATGTTAAGGTTTTGCTGAATAAATCATAAGGCCTTAGTTAGCAAGAGCCTGGGCTTAGTTGCCTGGTCTCATATTAAATGTGTTTTTCTAACGTGCAATGTGCTGTCTTCCTAAAGACATAAAGCTGTACTTTTCCAGAAGTTAGAGATGTGTGTAACCGTAGTAATTTTTTTCTCACGAGACCCGACTTGCTCAAGGAGACATTCTTGTTTAATGCAACAGTGTAATTCGCAACAGGTACAAGGTCGCCTGAACTGGTAAAGACAATAGAGCTACTGACTGAATCCGTGTGTGTAACTTTTCCTACCTGCCATCTCACATGAAGACGTAAATTGCAGGAGCCAATGAACTGTAGGAGAACTGTCTTAAGTGAATTTCTAGTAAGGTGACCACTCAACCATTGGACAGAGATAGTGGTGCACCAAATACTGACCAATGGGAAATTAAAGACTTGTCTGGCAAATTCAATTTAACGTCGTGTCACAAGGAGACATTGGCTATTAGAGGGAGACCCCTGCTGTTACTCTGCCATTTCGTCTTTACCCTTGCTACTTTGAAGCTTCAAAACCATCCTCACCTTGTCTTGCCTGATATCTATTTCTTCTCCTCCTTAAGAGGGAAGAACTTTCTGCCCCAGTTTCTGAAACTTTGCTGTCCTATCCTGGCGGATGACGAATCGACTACTGTCCTGAGGACGAAGACTACTCTGTATGCTGACCCATTACGGATGGTAACTATATGATAATGAAATTGTAATTGTCTGCTTGCCTTTCCTTTCTAGGTGCTAACTGCTTTTGACAGAGACCATAGTTATATGTTTTCCAAATTTGTGTTACTAAATTGTTTTGCATGAAGCCCAACATGCTGATGCTAATTGGAGGTTAGTCAAGGAGTTCACAAATATTGGATGCAAACAGACAAAATGACTGAATCTTTGCTGTGTTGAATAGATGCGCTAATGATACTCTGCCAAATAGATACATGTTGACGCTGTGTTTTGTCCTGATGTTTATAATCTTAATCGAGTTGCCACATTATAACACTCTTGATGTGTTTTCTGGTGTTGAGACTAATAAACTTGCTAGTAGAGTGTAACCAATAGGGAATAAAATAATAAATCTTCCTAAATTTGTGTGTTTATTCATGGCTGAAAGGTCATGTTGCGTTTCAAATTCATATTGATGTGATTAACTAAATTGATTGATTTGCTACTGTGACTATTGATGAGAATATTGATCGATTGATTGACAAGCTGGACAGAAATCTCGTCTTAAGGTGTCTCCAATCAGGGTCAAAAGGTTCATTGGCCTAAAAACGAGTCCCTGAGTAAGTAAATTTACCTAGGGCGGGACGCGTTATCAGAACCAACCATGCAGGGGCAAAGGACTCTGATAGTTTTTGTAATCATGCAATCACTACTCTTAAATGCATCTAAACTCAACTTCTTTGCGGATCAACAGGCCCATAATCAGCCGAAAAACACAGAACAAACACAGCATTCTTCGTAGGGAAATTATATTTTTATGGCAAGTGACATAGTATTCACAAGCAAAAGGCAAATTTCCTGTTTTATATTGGAAGAAATAAACATTTTATTCCGTTGAACATATTATTTACAACTAATATTATATCGCGTTGTTGCTAACATATGAGAACACCATCATAAATACAAATACAGATTTGTACACAGTGGCATCTATTTACATAGTGAGTATGTTGTACAATATAATAAAATGTATACACTCCTTTTTTGTGCGTTGTTCTAATTCTTTCAATGAATGGTGAACGGTGGATCCTCTCCGTCTGAAGGTCTTTGCACACACTATGTACATTTGTATAATCATAAAATTTTTATTTTTCATCAAATTGTCCAAACATGTTTGAAGGCCTTGTGAAAAACAAGGTAAGGGCCACAACCTGGATGCAGTCTGCCTTTTTTGTCTATTTCAGAAGGAGGAGCTGGAAGGGGCCATGCTTTGATTGATTGAAACTCTTCTGTTTATAGGGGAAACACAGGAAGACACGTTTGAAGGAGAATCTCTCAAAGGAAATGCCAATGAAATGCAGTTGTGGTATGAAAATAAATGGTTACTTGTCCTGCCATATGACTCACTTCACCTCAGCCCTTCAAGCCTTTCAGAGGAACATCGTGTGGAAAAATATCTCAATTCCCTAACTAGCCGGTCCTCAATTATGGGAAACTGTATAGTGCAACATCGGCCAAACTTCTATTATGATTGTGAGAAGTGTAAGATATCCCTGCAAGATATTACGTATAACTTTGTGGATACTTTCAAAATGAAACCATTTCCCTTTTCCAAAACCAAGCAGTCTAAACCTGGATGAGAAATCCTTTGCTAGCTCTGCACCTGACTTTAGCCCACAAAGTCAGGGGCAGATTTATGGAAAGTGGCGCTGCACCTAGTGCAGCGCCACTTTCCCCGTGCCCCTTAGCACCCTCCCCACCTACCGCCACCATGTGTGCGGTTTATTTAAAATATGGCGCACCATGACACAGGGTAGGGGGCAATAGCGTCATCTTTCATGACGCCATTGATGTACTCTGCAGGAGTAGCGCCAAAATATTTGCGCTACTCCTGCAGAGTACATAGGGCCCCATTCTAAAGAATAGAAGGCCACTTTTAACGCCTGCTGTTAAGCAGGTGTTAAAAGTGCCAAAAAAAATGGGGTAAGGTAACCTCATAGATTTCCTGACACCACTTTTGCAGTTCCCCTAATGGGGGAATGCCCCCTTTGCATACATTGTGCCTGGTGCAGGCATAAAGAAGCTGTAAATACGGCGCAGGGGTTTTGGCCACGTCGGGCCACATTAACGTCAGAATAAATTACGTTAATGTGGCTCAAGGTGGCACTAGGGGCCTATAATTATGCCTCTCAATACCTTCAATTTTAGTTCCCCTCAACATGGAGGTGAAATTATGGCACAATAAAAGAAGAACAAAGTGAAGTATTTGCTCATAGAGAGTCGGCTTAATCTATGCAAGCCTTAGCAGTTTAGTGGTACCAGTTGATGATTGTTGATTTAAGAGTAATTACCAGCGTAACATGCAGCTAGAAGAGGAACACGGGTTCCATGTTCCTAGAACCTCATAGAACCCAGCAGGGAAGATTTGCTAATTTGGTACCTGGTTGATTCATATTGACTTAAAGAAACTCTCCCTTGTGCTTCCATGTTCGGAGACTAGACTACCACAAGCCTCACATGAGACTGAAAAAACACCCTATACTCTGGGCATATGAATAGATGGCAGTAGACATCTATTAGTGAACAGAATTCATGGGTTATAGGGACAGCAATACCCTAGTATATTGTTCACCGGCCAGATGAGTAGGAACCGCCAGAGTTTTCCCACCAACCCATTGTCCTCTTCTGTAAGGGTCATGATTCCCTGTCGTTTCCACCAGATTCTTTACGGTCATGTGGTCTATGCATACCAAAACCCGAGGATTCCCAGAGGTGATCTGGCAATGAAAACCCGCCTTGCACCGGAAGCTCAAAAATGAGAACACCTTTGCTCATTACTGCTACTTGACCTGAATCCTACATGACTCTCCTCCTGCCTCTCCAACAAAGCTCTCGGGTGCAACTTTTTTTATAAATAGCAAAAATAAGATAAATTAAAAAAACGTAAATTAGAAAATCAGACAAAAGCCCCTGGACTGTATGGTACAAGCATTTAGCCACTGCCAGCACTATATAATTTGATTTACATTTTAAAATGGCCGCTTATAACACATATTTTGTTTTTCGAAATGCTTTGTAACAAGCTAAAGGCTCAATTTAGAATTGGGTGGCAACGTAAAAACCTCCAATGTATGTAAGAAATACACACATCCGAAAGAATCCAGGGCAGAATTTCCACCTCCAGAAGAAAGGCACCCAGGCGAAATTCCATTGGTGGGTTTTACCACTTCCTCCAGAAATCAAAGCATTTTCCAGTAACAACCAAACATAATGAAGCCTAGATTTTTGTTATCCTCCAAATCACAAAACCTTTCATTCATAAATACCCTGCAGAATTTCAACAATAAAGCTCGAATATGTTAGATTTGCCATTTTAATCAGCTGATCCTCGTTTTGGTGAGCAAAGAGGGCAAACTAATGGCTATTCTGAAAACATGAGAGTCGCAAACCAGGGCTACCTATATAGCACACTCATGCTTTAGATGAAGCTCTCTTATGTAAGAGCGCATTTTCCATCACGAGTGATCAACAAGGGTCACAGCAATACCACCACGGTTATTATGTAGGTTTGGAAGCTATGTTTGCTAATTTCAGTATTTGACCAATGCAAGGGACGACAAAGCACCTCTACCATGTGCAATCAATTGGAAAACGGCAGTAGGCATCATTACAAACAACCACAACAAACTGAAGTCTTGGAAACGCTTTATCCTCGTATGATGAATGCGTCATTTTAGAGACTTTGTAGCTCTGCATTAAAAATCTATCACTGGGTTAAGGTTGTTTTACTCAGTATGGAGTCTCAAGTCTACAGAGCCCCAAGGCTTCATTATAATTGTATACACATCTGACTTTTTGGGAAAATGCCCAAAATGTGGGCAGGGAAAGTTGAGCTCAGAGAACCCAAGCATTTGACATTGCTGATCCCATTTGGAGATTGCTTAATGACTTCCAGTTGCAGAGAGACGTTTGGGCACCTCGAACTGAAATTTGCCTCATGTTCTGAGAGCATGAGTTGTACTTGGGAGTGCGAGAATGTCAGCGTTAAAAACATTTTAGGCCTACAAGCTAGCAGAACAAGGGACAGAAACTATTTTATATATCTTCTGGTGCTCAGAGAAGGATTAGCCCTCTGCAGACATAGGATATGTCTAGCATCCTGGTGCCCCCAAATGGATACTAGGTCTGGCCCAGAATATCGTAACCGACCAACATAAAAGTTGGGATATTTTTTGGAATGTTCTGCCTTAGAAAGGTTGGTTGGGTATTTGCAGTGTCAGGCTTTACCTGGACATGAAATGATCATACCTCAACATAGAATTATTAAGAAACCAGCTTGTCCTAATCTGGCCCCAATATCCTAATACACCTGCTCACTTCAATTAAACCATGAGTTCTTGTTTCCCAATATGCTAGGGCATGTAAAGACTTAGGGCCTCATTTTGAGTTCTGCAGAGACGGTATTCAGCCGCAAAGTTGACGGCGTTCCTTCTCCACAAAAGTGAAGGTCCACCTGTGTCATGTAGATAGTGAGACCTTCCGTATGTCGACAGCGGAGACTACTCCATGTCCGATGCTGATATTCAACTGTGACGGCCCAACAAAGAAAGGACAGTCAAAGCTTTTGCTATTCGTTAGGGTATAGTGTTAACTTACACACTAATCACCCAAGAGGGTGTCCATGCGCTTGGGCAGGTGTGTAGGTTTGTCTGCCCACCCTATTTAGAGTAGACATACAAATGGCAAGTTTTCACTGTCAGCCAACACAAGGTAAAAAGGGGCAGTAATGGGCAGTGGACCTGTTGGAGAATCAATGCAAATGCTTAAGACAGTTTAATTGTCTTAATGCCTTACCATCATCAATATGATTTGGCTATTTAATTGCTTGCTTCCCTAATTAATCAATTACATTGGTGGATGGGCTTATGGTTACTGCTTCTATCTGGTGTTCAAGGCTAGACTTTGCAATAAATAGTAGAGTCCTTGGTCAGAAAAGATGTAGCTGTCCATGGAAATAGTCGATTCTTCAGATCTTGCAAACCGTGTTTTACATATTAGGGCAATACTCAGAACCCCAACATTGTAGCCAAGTTTGTTTACTGGCATACTCAATATTATAGTAACCCAAATGACACTGCTTGTCAGAAATACAGTTCAGGAATTTCCAATGTCTTGTCTTCTCTTTCTCTCTCTCTCTCTCTATATATATATATATGTATATATGTATATATTATTATTATATATATAAATATAAATAAATTCAAACATTGCCGTTCTAATCCTATGAACATCAAAGGAGCGCACTCCAGGGCCGGAGTTCTGTGAAAAGTTTTTTATTTAGCAACGCGTTTCGATCTCAACGATCTTTATCACAGCCAAACAACAACTTGTGCCCCATCTCCCACAAATTCAATATACTTTTTGATAGTCAAGTGGGCATTTGACCATCAATAAGTATATGGAATTTATGGGGCAGGTCTGTCCTTTGATTTATTGATGGCCTGTTTTCATCCTTACGGAGAATACGTTGCTAAACTTGTTTTTAAGGTAGATGGGGCACAACTTCTTGGCAGGAGACAGCGGTAAGGTAAATGTATGTATTTTTTTTTTCCCCTATCTGACTCTGTTCCCCACCCTTCCCCTTGAGATTTGCTGCGGCCACCCCTCTGCACAATGACTTTTTGAGGATGAGAGGAAATTAGTTGGGATGTACAAGGTCCCTGTGTGAATGTGTACTAGTCTAACATCAAGATCCCCAGAGCATGGTGTGCCCTGAATATCGAAGATTGAACATCGGAGTATAACAATATTGAGTAAAATATATCGAAACCAAAATATCGAAAGGTAAGTATATATTTGCTTGACCTGACTCCACTTTGTAAGGGCAAATAGCAAGGATGCCATGGCCCTGGTGCAAGCACGGAAAACTGCCCTTTTGACTGCTGCTGGGGTAGTAAATGCGGCTATTATAAGATTCAATAGGTCCCTCTGCGCTTCCAGCCCAAGTGCCACTGAACATGGTGCATCAGTGGTAACTACACCCCTGTTCCAAACCGACAAGCAGAGTTTGGACTTTAAAAATAGCCCAAAAAATAATAGTAAAAAGAGCGCTAAAGGGGATTCTTGTTTTTGACACATCAGTAAAGAACTGACACACATCTATGTTACTTTTAGGGAAATAGCTCTTCATTTCAGTAGAAATCAGACTTTTCACAAAGGCACTGCAAATTTTAACCAGGCTTTATGAGATGTGATAGGAAAAATACAATCCCTGATATTTGCTTTGCTGTGCTTTCTAATGTTAATTCTGCAGAGCAAAAAATCGTAATTCTTGTGTTTCTAATGCACTGCGCTGTACTCAGAACATTAAGGAAAATAGAGTATATAAAGTACATTGCACAGGTAACCGGAAGGCCAGCTAGAAATGTGCTGCTCACTTAAAAATGGACTGAGGTGCACTTTCAACGTAGAATCTTTTTTGTCATGTTCTCTGCCTCAGATGAAAACCACACTGGGGACTGCAAGTTATTACATTTGTTTGATTTGAACCCAATTCTGTATCCAACAATTGGTTGCTTGGGGGTTCCATAGGTGTCCAGTGCCAATGTTCGTGTAACTCTGCTTTTATGATCTCTATGAACCGATATTTATAAGCAATTCAGGCCTAGATTCATGAAAGCTGTGAACTTGGGCAAATCAAAGCATCACCAGGTGGCCCACCAGCAGCAATGGGTCATCTTTCCCACGTAAAAGCTTTGTTGTGCTGAAAGTTGACCCTTGAGCAGTGCCCAAATCCTGCTGTAGCATCTCTTGTCAACATAGGCAAGAAGAACTGTGGGGCGGGCCAGTGGAAAAACCCTTACGTTTGAGGACAAAGTCATGTCTACTACATTACCATGACCTGGTATAGCAACTGATGTCTAGTAAAAGATGGCATGAGCAATGAGTCACGTGGTTTATTGACTGATGTACCTGCCTCTGACATGCTCGCTTTATCCTAAAGCACACATCTTACACGTCTGACCCTGAGGCTGTTGTCCACACCTAGGAATCTGCATGGGAGGGGGTACGTCCACTCCAAGTTCGAGAATAGATACTGCCAACTTGCCTGTAGCAGTAGCAGGAGGCTTAGGGTCATGCAGAACAGACAGATTTACTGTCGCTGATGTTTTTGGCAGGCAACTCATAATAACTCCGGTGATGTGCTATTTTCTGCCTTTACGTAACACAGCAGAGGAATTTTTCATGCAGCAGCCGTTGAATGAAGGACAGTAAGTCCGGAGCTCGGTTCCTTAAACTCCATTCAAGTGACCCTTTAAATCACATCATTAGGGACATCCAGTTCATGAAAGATGATCCTGGCTACTGTCATCTTCTATTACATAATTAGGTAAAAATCCAAAAAGCAAAATATCATCTTAGTTAACATAATTTACAGCCTATGCTGCCATTTGAAAGTACCCTTAGAAGAACCTGCCACTTCAGACTGTGGTGCTCCACTTGGAAGATGCTTTCTGAGGCAAAGACAGTTCCAGTGCCACATCCCTGAACATTCTCATGTTACACCTTTTCATCTTGACCTACGCTATCCAATATTGTGTTGTAGAACAATTTCTTTGTAACCTTTTGTAAATTCCAACCACCTTTTACCCTGTTTACTCAAGCCTGACCTGTGTGCACTATTTAATATACTATTCCAAGTCATCTTTTTGTTTTAGTAGATGTTCAATTGGGAAATAACATTCAGAAGCCTGAATATGTATGTCTATTTCTGTACTCAAAAGTTCTTGTCTTTTAGTTTGTTTATTAGGTTTCTAAATGTATTCTAATTTATTGTTATGGTAAGGTGATACATTTTAATAAACCACTGTTTTTCCCTTAATATTGCTTTGATGGCCATAAATCACAAAATGAATACATGTGAAATGTGATCGTGCTTAACCAGATACCACAGGTATATGAAAAGGACATTATAATAAAGAGGTGCTTTAATCGAGCCAGTCTGTTTACTGTCGATTAAGGGCCATATTTATACTTTTTGACGTAAAACTGCGCTAACGCAGTTATGCGTCAAAAAAATTAGCGCCGGCTAACGCCATTCTGAAGCGCCATGCGGGCGCCGTATTTATACAATGACGTTAGCCAGCGTTAGCCACCGGCGCTGCCTGGTGTGCGTGAAAAAAACCGACGTATACCAGGCAGCGCCGGCGTAGGGGGAAAATGGAGTATGGGCGTCCAAAAATGGTGCAAGTCAGGCTGAGGCAAAAAAATCGCCTCAACCCGATTTGCGCCATTTTTTTACGACGCCCAACCCCCATTGAAATGACTCCTGTATTAGCAAAGACAGGAGTCATGCCCCCTTGCCCAATGGCCATGCCCAGGGGACTTATGTCCCCTGGGCATGGTCATTGGGCATAGTGGCATGTAGGGGGGCACAAATCAGGCCCCCCTATGCCACACAAAACAATAAAAAAAAAATACTTACCTGAACTTACCTTAATGTCCCTGGGGTGGGTCCCTCCATCCTTGGGTGTCCTCCTGGAGTGGGCAAGGGTGGCAGGGGGTGTCCCTGGGGGCAGGGGAGGGCACCTCTGGGCTCATTCTGAGCCCACAGGTCCCTTAACGCCTGCCCTGACCCAGGCGTTAAAATCCGGCGATAATGCGGGTTTTTTAGACCCGCCCACTCCCGGGCGTCATTTTTGCCCGGGAGTATAAATACGACGCATATGCATCGGAGTCATTTTTTAAGACGGGAACGCCACCCTTGCATATCATTAAAGCAAGGAAGGTGTTCACGCAAAAAAATGACGCTAACTCCATGAACTTTGGCGCTAGACGCATCTAACGCCAAAATATAAATATGGAGTTAGTTTTGCGTCGAATTTGCGTCGAAAAAAACGACGCAAATTCAGCGCAAACGGAGTATAAAGATGCCCCTCAGTCTTTAAATATTGTCTTTGACACTTAGAGGCATATTTGCCGGCCCCTTGTGAAGCTGAGGCATCACCTTTTTTGACACTCCAGCAGCTCCAGCTCCAGCAGCGCAGACAGAAGACCCATATCTATGAGGCAACACAAATTCTCTTTGCTAGGTTTTTCATGGCCCTATAGATATGGAGTAAGTCAGGGCAGCGCAAGTGGCTGTGTTGCCTTACTCTGTGCCAGCGAGGTGTTCCATGGGCGTTGCAGTGGGTTTTCCCATGCAACACCCATGGGTTTTGATGCATTCCCCAAAGAAGGACTTTAAGGAATGTGTCAAAATCTTATGCCTCCCCGGGGAGGCATATTGAGGAGAAATATATTTATCTGTCCTCATTTTTTTCCTCTTTTTATGTGTGATGCATCGCTGCAGGACACATAGAAAGAGGAACACGCCTCCATGGATTGCTTGTGTGTAGGAAAAAGCCCCATCCTGCAGAAAACAATCCTGCATGCAGTGGAGGCACCCTTGCACTGTGGTGCAAAGGTGCCTACGTTGGCACTAGGCAGCCAATTCGACTCCAGAGCAGGGCAAAGGGACAGGAATGCACCGTATTTCATAAATACAGTGCATTCCTGCAATTTCCCTGTGGCACAGGGCAGCGCAACAACTTAACTTGCTGCCCTGCCTTTGCCACTATTTCTGTAAATATGCTCCCATAGATCTTCCAGCAAAAACTTCAGTTAGATGGGTTGATGGAAGAGCAGAACTTCATAAAATGGCCTAATAAAGCTCTGCAAAGCATCCCATTTGTTTTAAAACAAGAATATTTAAGATAGGCCTGGGCGAAATATTTAAATTATGATGGTATAATTCCCAAAATGTCAGGAATTTCTCCTTAATGCCTGTTATACAGAATTCCTGCAGTGATGCCATGCTGCGTAGTTATGTTTCATTTATGGCAAAAAAAAAATATCATGGGAAAGGTGCAACAACAATAATAACCAGAACATGTGTGGCTGTTGTTCACATACGTTTTTTTGGTGTTATAAAATGGGCATGGGGACAAGTTTCATGCTAAAATATAATTTAATTTCCAGATTTGCATTCTGGATGTTTTTGCACTATTTCCACCCCCCCATCCCAAAAAAAAAATGCATTATCAAGTAAAAACTAATTAAGTAAAATTTTCACATCCATAATTTAAATTAGAAGTGCTGCAGTTTGTATGCAATTAGTAAATCCTGTAAAAAACAGATTTTTGTACTATTTGGTGGCCTTTCTAGAGACCACAAAGTATTAGAAATTAGTATTAATAGTCAGTACCTAGGGTTTCTGCTTATGCTATATTTACAGGCATAATTGCTAATTGAAGAAGGGACCTTGCCCTGCTTTGGTCGTATGTTAATACCCAACATTGTAATGTCAATGAAAACTCTTCTTTTCCAACGCCATTTCCTCTCCTTAGCTTAGCACATACAGTCGTTTTGCTCATTATTGTTACTGAAACGAATTTTATGTTCTTAGTTAATTGTAAATAGTTCAATTATATTCAGGCAATTTGTTATTTTTATCTCACTCATCTGGTTCCCTGACTATCTTTCAGAGATCAATGCTTCTCTGTTTCTCTCTGTAATTTTTCCAGTGATTTATTGTTATGTATTGATTCCTGCTGTCAGAATTCTATTTAAAGCACTGTAACATCGAGATGGCCCTGCAAAACTGCAAAAATTAAATGATATCTAAAAATAAATAGCACATGTATTTCACATATATGCCAGTAAATGCGTGTGCATTTTCTTTCAAGTGCTGTTTATCTTTTCGATTTATTTATTCCATTCAGAAGGTCTTTTCTTCAACATTTCTACGGCATACATATGAAGCACCGCTTAAGTGCAGCTCTCTGCATATACTTGTGCATATGAAATTTCATTTTCAAAATAAAACAACTAAAATGGCGCGGACATGTACCTTCACCCAATGGCATTGCTGTCAATCATTGAGAAACTCTAATTTTAAAGGAGCTAATGGAACTATTAAAGTAGAAGGAAGCTTGTTTGCTGTTAGGTGGGCGGGGCTGTGGAGTGATTAGGAGACTGGTGACAACCCTGAGGCCTCTGCAAGGTTATTAGAGCACCTCTTGATAGGGGCGTGCGGGAATAGCACTAAGGCAGCTTTATAGGTCTTTCAATGGCGCTTGGCGTATTTGGAATCAGCCTGATATGTGCTGTATTCTGCCATGGCCCAACCGACCTTTTTTTTAATCTGGACCTGCTTGAAAATCTTCCAGTTAACACTGAGTCCTGGCTGCCTTGAAGCGCTCACTTCAACAGACAATGAAAGGTCATAGCAAGTCCTAATAACACATTGTAAGGTACTAGCGAGTTACACAGAACAGACCCACTTGTGCAGTTTTTCTGACAGACCCCTAGAGCTGAAAGATATACTAGTCTGGAAGTCTCTGTTGTATATTGAAAAGATTTATGGCTTTCTATATGAAGTGACATTTTGATGCCCATTTCACTTGCACAGGTATCACATGTATTGTAATTGTACTTTAAAAGTATTTATATAGCGCTTACTCCCCCTGATGAGGCGTCAAAGCGCTTTTCGGTGATTAGCACACTACTCTGGAACCCAAGATGAATTAGTGATGGATTAGTACAGGGAAACATTAGTTCAGCTTCAGTATTTTTATGAGTTAATTTGAGGAGAGGATATGTGAGTTTATTAGTTGGATTGACTAGAGTAATAGAAGGATAGAGGAGGGAAGAATACAGCAGTGTTAATTGGGAGTTTGGGTAATTGGATTGTGTTGTTTGTAGGAACAAAATGGAGCATCCTACTGGTACCCTTAGGGTGCCACCCAGAAGTGCTTTACTGTAGAATGCTCCAGGAGAGTCAGCCACATGTCCAATACCTTTCTGACTTCACCTCAGTGCACCAACCCTTTCAGAAATAGGGGCTTGTCAGGAATTCGTCCAGATTTGCCTTCTGGTCTAACCTGCCCTTGCGTTTCGCCTGGAAACTGTTTACAGCTCATTACAGCCCCAAGGTGACGTGGAGCCATGTTGAGGGGCTTTATTCAGGGGTCACTGAAACACGGAACAGGATTTGTCAAAGTTCTTGTGTTGGCACTTTTATACCATGCAACTGTATCTTGTAACTTTAAGCCACAGCACCAGCTAACTGCAGTGGCACCAGGCCCAGCGAAGTTTAGAGACCCACGGTACCACAATTAGGGCTGTATTATACTACCAAACCAGGGGACAGAGGGTTATTTTCCTTGCTTGCATTAGGGCCCATGAAGCACGTGCTATGTCACTGCACAGTAGCCAGGTAGCATGTAACAAGAGGCTACCAATCACCGGTCTTTGAAAAATAGAGGTTGCTATTTTCTACCAAGGACTTAATCTGAGGTGAGCGCTATGAAACTCTGCCCCTTCCAATCTTTATCACCAGCTAAATTCCCTGCAGTTAACAAAAAAAAATACTTCTTCACAAGGTTTGTTTTACCTTAATCCCTGGGAAAGAGACCATCTTTAATTACGCCTTTTCTGTGCCACACTTGGGCCCGTATTTATACTTTTTGACGCTAAACTGCGCTAACGCAGTTTAGCGTAAAAAAATTTTGCGCCGGCTAACGCCATTCTGAAGCACCATGCGGGCGCCGTATTTATTGAATGGCGTTAGCCGGCGCAAGCAGACCGGCGCTGCCTGGTGTGCGCGGAAAAAAACCACGTACACCAGGCAGCGCCGGCGTTGGGAAAAATGGCGCTAGGGCGTCTTAAAAATGGTGCAAGTCAGGTTGACGCAAAAAATCGCCTCCACCCGATTTGCGCCATTTTTAACGACGCCCAGACGCCATTTACATGACTCCTGTCTCAGTAAAGACAGGAGTCATGCCCCCTTGCCCAATGGCCATGCCCAGGGGACTTATGTCCCCTGGGCATGGTCATTGGGCATTGAGGCATGTAGGGGGGCACAAATCAGGCCCCCCTATGCCAAAAAAAAATATTAAAAAAAAATATATATATACTTACCTGAACTTACCTGAATGTCCCTGGGGTGGGTCCCTCCAGCCTTGGGTGTCCTCCTGGGGTGGGCAAGGGTGGCAGGAGGGGTCCCTGGGGGCATGGGAGGGCTGCTGTGGGCTCATTTTGAGCCCACAGGTCCCTTAACGCCTGCCCTGACCCAGGCGCTAAAATCCGGCGCAAATGCAGGGTTTTTTGGTCCACCCGCTCCCGGGCGTGATTTTTGCCCGGGAGTATAAATACGACGCATTTGCGGCGCAGTCAGTTTTTTGGACGGGAACGCCTACCTTGCATCTCATTAACGCAAGGAAGGCGTGAACGCAAAAAAATGACGCTCTTTACTCATAGTTTGGCGCTAGACGCGTCTAACGCCAAAGTATAAATATGGCGTTAGTTTTGCGCCGAATTTGCGTCGAAAAAAGCGACGCAAATTTGGCGCAAACGGAGTATAAATATGCCCCTTGGTTCCTGTTGCATCTCCATCTTCAGCCCTTGGGACTCCTTCCTTTTGTATTAGGTCCCCCATTCTACCTGCATGGTCCACTAGTCTACCGAAACCCCCTCTTGCTTCATGAAAAACACAAATCACAGTATAAATGACATCATAGGGCAGTTTTAATTGTTCGTCATGCAGTGCACCAACCAAGTTTGCTGTGCTGATTTGCACGGGGAGGGTGAGGAACACATCATAGAGGCATCTCTACCAAGACTGGCCTGGTGCTGCTGTTATCCCCTGCTCTGGAGTTTTGCTAAAACTGGATTGCACTTGTACAGCCTTGCACCAGCCTAGCACCATAGTGCAGCTGTGTGCGTTTACCGTCTGTCAATAGGTTTGTACAGGAAGCGGTCCCATCCAGTACAAGTTCTGTTTGCCTGCCAACCTCAGAAGAATCCCACATATTGGGTTTGTTGTGTGGACTTTAGCACACATTCAATCAAGTGCTTTTGTTTTGCTTTTTTTTTTTAAATAAAAACATTTCCCTTTTGAACACCTGCTTAAAGTAGGACTTATGTTTTGATGCACAGCATCTTCTGGGTATCTTAGAGATATTGGGGTTGGAGTCACTCTCTATGGGTGTTTGCTTTGCTCCCCCACCCAAGTAATACCCCAGTATCCCGCTGTGATGCTAAGCAGCGCAAAACACTTTGGCCCATATTTATACTTTTTTAGCGCCGCATTTGCGTCATTTTTTGACGCAAAAGCGGCGCCAACTTAGAAAATACAATTGTATTTTCTATGTTGGCGCCGCTTTTGCGTCAAAAAACGGCGCAAATGCGGCGCTAAAAAAGTTGTGTGCTGAGAAAAGGGCGCATTTCTATTGCAAAATAGCTCTTGCACTTAAAAGTAGGTAATAATGAGTTGCTTTGCATTGGGTGGCATAAATTTACAACACAACAAAGCCTTAGTAAATCTGGACCCAGGTTTGTTTCATCCCCTCTCAACTATACATATCCCACCTACATATTTCCTCATTAGGTCTCGTTCTCTTGTTTCCCTTCCCTCTTCTGCTCCACCTTAAGGTCTTGAAGTGAGCTATGGGCAGAGTTAGCGCTATAAATAAAACCAAAAAAGCATGGCGTCAGGCTCATTCACTTTCTGGCACAACTGCCGCAGTACTACGCAAATACTACATTTCACTCTGACATCTGGGTAGGCCGCACACGACTATACATGTTTTTCTGACAATTGTTTTGAAAGTGTGAGCTATACGTGAAATGCTTGCTTAAACAGGCCTTTCTGGCGATGTGACGCAAGGGGGGGCTTGACGTGGTCCCTGTGATATTTTAGGACGGGAACGAAATGTTGACACGGAGAATTGGACGAGGGAACAGCTTGTCTGTGCTCGGTGAGAGCAGAGAGACAGATGCTAGGTGGGAACTCAGCCAGGTGTCGCTTTATTCACTCACTGAGGCAAGACCTTTCATTCCATCAGGAGGCAGATGCGGTTTCCACAGCCCGAGTCGCCCACAGCCTCTCGTTCTGTCAGTAGTAGAGACCTATATTGTGAAATCTTCCTAACACCTCACATGCGACTGTCTCCCAGCTGTAGAGACCTTTCAGATTCAACAGTCTGTTTAAAAAACTCCCAAATTCAAAGCGGCCCACCCGTCTGCGACACACACCCTACTTCTTGATAGTTTCCGAGGGAATAGTTTCCTGTTGAAGTGGAATTTTTGCTATATCTACCAAACCCGTAATGGATTGGAGCATGCGCTGGACTGGTTCTAGCTTCTGTCTGAATAAAAAAATACATTAATAATAAGATTTCAGTGGGCCTCTGAGGTCTCGGTGCCACTGCATCTGCTGCACAAATGGACGCTACGTCCCTGAGCACGGGGGTATCCGTCATCAAATGTATTTTGGGGGAACACGTTCAGGTCTATTTCTGGCTGCCATGGGGTTGCATGGACGTCATTTAGTGGTCGCCATGGGTCGCAGCCGTGACCCCTGGCAACCCCCACATTGCGTTTGCGACCATTGGCTTTAGAGGTGGCAAATTCAGTGCCAGGAACACCGTGGCAGCTCCTCCATTCCTCACGCCAGTTGGGGCTCCACTCTCTTTGTTTTCTGTTATTTTTTATTATACTAATAGCGAATAATAAAAGATCATGAAATATTATTCACTATAAGTGTAATAACAATAGGGTACAACTAGCTGGAATACGCCCTTTCATGGCAGCTGAGGTTAGTGAAATGCTTTTAAATTTATGGTGTGTGCGTGCTTGCAGGTGAGTGTGTGTTTATGTGAGAGAGTGCGTTTAAGTTTGAATTTGAATTTATGCGTGAGTGTGATTAAAAGTGGAGGTCAAAGGGCACGTGATGTCATGCCTGCTACCCCTGGCATTTTGGTGTATTGACGTCCATGTGGAGTTGTCAACTGGCGACTTACACAGCACGTGCATTCTTGCATCCCAACGCCCACAACGTGGGATCTACCATTACACAGGCAACCCCTCCTCACCAGTGTGAGAGGGAAGGGCTACGCATGCTTGCGGACTGTGCCACTCCTACTGACACCCCTCCACCAGTGTGGCTCTTGAAGCGCCCAACCTTTCGCATTAATAGATGATCGTCGGCATTGAAGATGCTTGTCCAATTTAAACTTTTGTGGACGTGCACTGGAATAATTAAAGGATGGGAAGCAGTAGATAAATAGTTTTATTTTGACTAAAAATAAATGTAAAATGGTCACTAAACGAAGGTCTCTGGCGTTTGGATTGTACCATGGCAGAAGTGACCTAAAATGATAGCTTGAAAGCACTGTGCCCACTTCCAATATTTATTTAAACTGACTCTAGGATTAAACAGTATGGTCGTCCCAATATGTGTATCCATATACATTGAGTGTAAAGCATAACTAGTGCTGTGTTTACGGCCTGGTTGTACTAAGCATTTGATGTCAATTTCCTAATTTAAACTTAAGTAAACACAAAAAGACCTTATCGGCCCTTTTAATTACTGTTTCGCCAGTGCTGCCATAACATTAAAATACCTATTGTGTGAAAGAACGCCGTTCTCTTCACGGCCGAAAGCTACAGCATCGAAGAATTGCCAAACAGCGAAACAGAGCAGCACCGACAGTAACGGCGATTCTCTTTCAGGCCAAAAAGAAAGTTAACGCGAGCACAGTGCTTCATTCCATTCCGCATTTTAGGGCAAAACACTTGATTAATCACACACTGAGAGGTTGTGATGGGTTCAGAACAGTGCAAACACCCATAGGCCTCAAAACAAAATGTAATAGAGTAAAGCATAGTGGCGTCTACACGGATTGCATAGGAAACTAACGCCAAATACAACCAGTCCCACACGATTGGTAAAAGTGGGGATGGGGACTGTTGCTTCATTTTTATTCAATTTGTAACATAGATTTTTTTATGTAAATTCCATAGATTACCTGGCATACCCTTGCTTGGCTACTTGTATGTGAGTAATATGTACTCCAGCAGATACCACAAGTTGAAAAGTGACGCAACTCGTCGCTGAAATTTACTACCCATAATCCAATTTGCCTTGGCCCAATGCTATTCAGCATTTAGGGTTGCATGAGAGGGGCACTATGAGAGTTTGCATCTCCAATGTTGCCCTCAGCACACAGCACGTTATAAATCTGGGAAGGTGCTATTTTTGGAACTTGCACAAAGCAGCTATTTTTCATCCAGGTTTGTGTGAATTTTAGTGAATCTTTGCTAAGGTAATTTCTAATAGGTAGTGCCTGAAACCAACCAAAATAGACTATTATAAGCCAGCCCTTTGTACAATATATGATAAAAAGCATGACAGAGTTTCTATATCTTCTCCTGTTCAAAGAGCAATTGAGCTTGGATATGTCCTCTGAAAGGCCTGCAAACCTGAGGCTTAGAACGTCAGATCTTAAGTCTCCCTGAGATGGACTTCTATGGCCGGGACAGATGGTTTACCCTCCTATATCACGAGGTATATGACATGGAGATGATATCACCTCTACAACGCTGCAAGATAAGTATAGATGAGGAGATGCAGAGGTAAGGATGGTATTTAAATATTATTCATGGAGATGTAATAGTAGGCAGTGTGGTGGATGTGATATTGTTGCAGGGTAATTTTAGCAACCTAGAGAGTCATACCGCCACAGAGTCAACTGTTTGCACTGCAGACCGAAAGTACGAACCCCTATTGAACAGTTCAAGATAATCGTCCTCGCCATTTCCACACAGTGATACTGGTGAAGTAAAATTGTTAGTCTATGTCTAATGTGTGACCTTGACATTAAACCATTATTGTCTAGTGAGAGAGCAAAGCCATTTACAATTGTTTAATGTGTGAAATTTTCACTGCTGCAATCCAAAGGTGCTGGACAATTTGTCACTGACTTTTTCACCAATGTTGTTTTTCTTGGTTCAATTAGTGAAAATATTGTTTTGTGCATGAGTCATTCGGTTTACAGGTAAAACATTTCACAACCCAAGTGTAAAATCAGGAAGTGCCATTGAAATCCAGATAATCTGCCCCCTGGTCTGTGCCAGGCCTCCCTCTTGTTATGCATGAAGACACCTTTCAGAGCTGAAGAGACAGAACAGGAAGCGCCTTCGCCGACTCTCCATGCTTTTAGGACATCCAGAGGACCCCCACGAGCCAATGAGAACAAACTGCGAGTTCCATCATGGCCTTCTGCACTAGCTCTCATGTCAAGGGTTTAGAAATTTACTACGGGACAATTTAAATGTACGAGGGTAGCTGGCCTCAATTTTTCTGTCCATGAACCTTCACGTTTTGCCTCCTTGCCAAAAGTCACGCACAGCTTTGCAAATCACAAGTCAACATAGAGAATGTAAACGACATTATCACAGGAATAACGTTCTCTCTGTGACAGGTGTTATGATTCACTGGACAGTACTTTTTTCATTGTCTTTTTCTGGATGACTGTTTAAATTGGTCCTTCCTGGGTTGGAACCTGTGAACTTCAGGATGACACAGCTATCACCAGCAAGGGTTCAACCCTCTACGGTGTGTACTGTGGGCACCAAGGGATGACAGTGGTTTTGACCACACCTGTATCTGGGGACGAATTGCTCATCTGAGATGGTACATTGGCAATTTCTTAGACGGCGTCACTGGCTCCACCATTTTTTTTTTATTTAGGAACGGAAAAAAATAGAGTAAAGAATAATTTCATTCTGCTACCTGAACAATATGAAAATAAACATGTTCTTTTTACATTTTGCCATTTATATTTAACACTGTTAAAAAAAAAAATAGACTCCGGTTTCTTATATACAGCGTCCTCTACAAAATGTCAGATTTGTGACGTCGCAAGGATGGGGCGGAGCTTGTGGGAGTGTGCGTTTCGGAATACCTGAGCAGAGTTCGAACAACGAGGGTATGCTTCCCAAGTGAGGGGTAGCTAAACGTGCAGTCCGAAGAGGGGGAACGTGCGGCAAAAGATCTGCTGACGTTTTCTGAAACAAAGATAAAAAATAAAGAAAATATTTAGCATAGCCAAACATACCTACGATTAGTTCACAACATTCCCAACAATTAACCACTTTTACTTAAACACATACACAAATTCTTAAGTAAGAAAATTACATCTATCTATCTATCTAGGTTACAAATTCAGCAGTGGTGACTGTAGTTATGGTTAACTCACAGTTTCCATCAAAAACTAATATTTTGTTTACTTTAATAACTTTGATGCCACAAAACTTTCTCAAAATAGTTTAAAATTTGGGTTTGGCATGTGAAGTTCTATGCAAATCTGTCATGAAAAAGGATTTCCTCTAATCTAACTACTAAATAAATTGAAAGTTGAACAGAATTACACAACATTTGTCATGAAAGTAGGCATTTATTCATAAATGTACCTTTCATTGGTTTGATTTAAACATGTTCAGTAGTTTTTCCGGAATGAGCATTTAAAATGTTTTGGAGTTCCTTGGAAGGGATTGAAATTGAGAGATATTGTGACTGTTAGTCTGAGTATGCTCCCTAAACCCAGGTTCGCTGACCATCTGCGGACTAAATTAAAAAAATATTAACATCTGATTGGACGAGAGAGGTTTTTCTCCTGTTGTCTATTGTGGATCTGAAAACTCAAAGCTGGACCGTGGACACAAAGGGTCAGATGTATCATTCTTAGCAATAGCGATTACCTAATTGCGATTTTTTGCGAATCACAATTAAGTAATCGCTATTTTATAAAACTCCAGGAGTTTCATACTGCGATTTGCAAGGGCTCGCAAATGGACCTACCTCATTAATATTCATGAGGTAGGTCGCAATTTGCGAGCCATTGCAAATGGCTACAATCACAGGGATGGTGGACTGCTGGGCTCAGCAGACCACATGTTTGTGATTGCTTTTCAATAAAGCATTCTTTTTTTTTTAAATGCAGCCCGTTTCCCTAAAGGAAAACGGGATGCAGTTAAAAATGTAAAATGAAAAGTTTTCTTTTCATTTTTTAAGAGCAGGCAGTGGTCCATGGGACCACTGCCTGCTCTTAAAAAAGGATTTCACATACATTCACAAAGGGGAAGGGGTCGCTTGTGGATCCCTTCCCCTTTGTGAATGGATTACCACCAATTTGAAATTGGTGGTAACTGCGGTTGTTTTGCGATGCATTCACGGTCGCAAAACAATCATAAATACCTCTGCGATTCGGTATTAGGAAGGGATGCCCTTGACACACCCCTTCCTAATACCGAATCAGTATGTATTCGCAAATCCAATTTGCGATTCGGTAACAAGGTACCAAATCACAAAGTGGACTTGTTACATGCCAAAATGCATTTTTGCGATCACAAAAATGTTTGATACATCTGGCCCAAAGTTCTTTGACTGGCTTGTACAACAGAGAAAAATATGTTGGTGTTGCCATTATTCGATTTACATTGCTGAAAAACAAAAATTAAGTAGTTATACAGGGCTGGTGGCGTTTCTTAGCCCCTGGTTCAGGTGGAGGGACCTCTTCAATCAAGATAAAAAAGAACATTTTATTGCATGGTTTGCAGACGAAGAGGCAGCGGTAGTGAGCCCCAGTGCCACTCCAAAGATTGAGAAGCCAGATTTGAAATCTGAAAAATCAGACAAAGTTTCCAAGACCCATGATGGACCCCTTTCAGGCCCATGAACCTTAGCTCACCACTGCTAAATCCACAAAGGTTTGTGGGCACTTGATGGACACCCTGCAGAGTTGGGGACAAGAATCCAGGAAGTTGTGTGAGTTCTGGATCACAAATGACTACCCTCACAAAAGAAAAGGAGACCAGCTTCTGTTTGGCCCGTGAAAGAAGGTTGCAGAAGCAAGGTCAAGTAGTCAACCCTTGCTGTGCATGACTGTTAAAACTTCGTTTTGGGAGCTGCCAGGCCTTCAACAATATTTAAACAATGAATTGAAAGAAAAGCAAAGGTATCTTTTTAATCTCAAAACACATATTGCCATAGTAGTCCCTGGTACTCAAGCGAGCTACTTTGTTTGGGGAGGTGCTCTTTGAGAAAGAGTAGAATGACATCACTACCAGTGAAGTTAGCCAATGGCTGAAGTGGGCTACAGATCATTGAATGAATAGGCTTTTTGAAAACATATATAAGTATATTATACATAACTTTAGTAAAATATAAAGGTCTTGGCTAACACCAGACATGAAAATAAAAAAAGAAATATACAAACATTTCTAGAGAAATTTGAAAATGTTGGCATTTTAATATTGATTTTGGTGGTGCTTATAGATCTCTTTAGTATAACCTTCCTTCACTAGTGCCTGCTTACTCTTTCAGGGCCCAACGGAGAACCAAATGACCTAACACTGCCTTCATGGTACTAGGGGTTGTGTATTATTACTATTTTGCAAAATGTTATTTTATTTTTTACTATTTTGTATCAAAACCCTGTCAAATTTTAGGTGAATGGGACTTTCGTCAGCAATGCCACCGTGCTTCATCTGCTTTCAATTCCTCAACCTGATCTCAACAGTGACTGAATGGAGTGAGAAAGGGATGCAGAAAGTCTAATGGACAAATTGGAGGCAGCATAAGACCTTTTCACCATCGTCGCCACCCTCCGGCCACAGGATTCCCTGGAGAGTCATCCCCAGATAAGATAGCTATCCGGGAGGACAGACTCGCCATTAAGAAGTCCACCATCATTGACTGAGGGAAGACTTCAGCAAACTATGAATGGAATACCCTTTAGTTAAATAACGTGAAAAAAGAAAATGGGCTAGTCAATGTCCATCTAACCCGTTAAAACACCCATACTCAAGTACCAGAATGCAAAGTAAAAATCTGAACTGAAACAACCAGTTATGCGAATCTCTGGAAAAAAAATGCAGCTATAGCAATGTGAGTATCTGTCAATTTGTTGCTTATTCTGGAGGGAGCGATTGTGGATAATAAGGGAACAGCTTGGAGTTGGAGCAGAAGGGTTTAGGGCCAGATGTATCAAGCGTTTTTGCATTTGCAAACGGAGCGAATGACCATTTGAGAATGCAAAAATGCCTTTCAGTACGTATGAAAGGCATTCGCTATGCAATTTTAAGGAATAGTTAAAATAGCGATTCCTTAAAATTGCGAGCCCATTTAGAGAATAGCAAATTGCGATTCTCTAAATAAGAAATTGCAAAGAAGGAATCCTTGTTTGCGATTTCTTATGCACATGTATCAAGCTTTTCCTTGATGCGAATTGGGCATTAAGAAATCACAATTAACGACAAGTAAAACTTGGTGGAAACGATGTGCAAATTTTTAAAATGCATTAATAATGCATTTTAAAATTGACATGTAACGCACACATGCCCCTATGGCATGTGTGCGTCTCACATGTCCTAAAATATTTTTTGGGGTGCAGCAGAGGGGGCCTTAGGCCCCCAGCACCCTGGGGTTTGGCATTTCCTAAATTGCGAATTCCAGTTAGGAATTCGCAATTTGGGAAATGCAAAAAATCGCAAATATGGGCGAATGGGCTCAGAATCGCTATTTGCGATTCGGTAATAGCATTTGCGATTTTTAAGAAATCGCCATTACCGAATCGCATATATGATACATACCATTTGCGAATCTGAAATAGCGATGTCTTAAAAATCGCTATTAGAGAATCGCAAAGTGGGTTCTTCATACATCTGGCCCTTAGAGATGTGCTGTCATTCTTGGGATTAGTAGCCTGTGAGGAGAGGACTCACTTAATGTAAATGGAGGCTGAATTTATGTATTTTTGACAGGGCAGCTTGAAGTTCCAAGTCCGGCCCTGACCCTTCCCCATAATGACTTTTTGTGCTTCCTGCGCCCCTGTTGTACTGCTAAAGTGATTGTCTTCTGCGCCTGGCCAGGACAAGGTAGTCCTAAACCAACAGACGCGTGTCCTTCTGTAGGGAAAAATGACCATTGTGTATTGCAGCAGGCCACCCAATGACGGAGTTTCAGCAGAGAGATGCGAAGCTCGCACCTGAGAAGCGTTATTGTGGAAGCTCTGGGGGCGTCCAATTACACCTCTTTTGATGTATTGTGTCGTGAGGAGTTCGTGAACTTCTAACCGTCCCTTCCAAACACTGGTTTCACAACAACTTCAATTCGGAAATTTTGCACCCGGAACAGATGCTTGAAAATGAATGTTTCTCCTGTACAAAGTCTCGACCCCCGGTTGAGGTAAGGCTTAACATATTTCTTGGAAGGCAGCCTACCTGTCCCGGCTCGCCCGCCGCCTGGGCATCACGTAAACAATGCGCATTCTTGGTTGACACCTAGGAGAATTGTTCTCTGCAGGCGCAACATGCAATGGCATGCGGCCTGGCCGTCTGATGAGTGCCCTGTCAGGGCTTCCGCCTGTGGCGAATGTCAGGTGCCAACGCGGAATTGATGGATTGCCTGCGATGCTACAATTAGCAATTCAGAAGCAACGCCTGTTCATAAGCATACCTGCATAGCACTGCCCAGAAGGCTGATGCCGCTTGTTTTGATGACAGCATCTCCAACAACAGGGAAAGCCGTCATGCTAGGGTGTTCGATTCCAGCGTGATTGTAAATAGCGCTAAGTATGCTTAAAGGACTAGGCCAGGCTAACGTTTAGCATATATATCAGTACTGCAGTGTTGGAAGGGCTGGTCTCACAGATCGGTGTATATGAATTGCTTACCTATTGGGTAGGTCTGTTTTATGGTTTTGGTGGGCCTGTTTTAAATGTGCTTGCTCTTATAATAATACAAACATTGCCTGTTGCCTGAAGCACAAATGTATTCCGCCTCCCATACGCTGCAAAACACTTATAAACCTTTACTATCTTGGCTAACTGATTTTGTCTTGGCTATCTGACTTTGTAACGGGCACCACATCTATTAATTTGGTGCCAAAGCCCATTTTTCGACCCAGTCCAACCCTGTATAGGGCCTCATTTATGTTTGGTGGAGTGGGAGAAACGCTGTAAAGCAGTGGTTGCCTGCCCACCAACCTTGTTTTCTCCTGCCCTATTTAGAGACAATTGGGTTACCAGTGGTGAAGCCAGCGCAGGCTCCGACCCAATGGTGTAACAAATGCCCCTTCAGCCCCTGACCTCCAGGAGGGCCCTCAGCACAGTACACTGGCCGAGCCTTCAAGAGTGAGTCTGAGAGGGGGACCCTCCAAATACTGTGCAGGATGGCGCCCTCAAGTTTCGTTGCGCCACTGCTTTATCCCTGGCCCAGCGGTCAATGAGACATGGTGGACACAGGCTGGGAATACACAGAATGACTTCCTATGCATAGGAACCATATTTTTGGTTGTTTAAGGAATACAAACTCCCGCTTTGGGAGTTTCCTTTCTAAAAACTAAAAAGTTTGTTTAAGTGTGTGCTTTAAACATGTCAGTGCTGTGGTGCTGAAAAGGGAGTCCGGCAACAGGGTCTCCTCTTACAGCACCGAGATTCAACGGTGATCAAGGTCAATCATCAACAGACATCTGTTTCTTATAAAATGTCAATGCAACAACAATAGGTCAAATTAATTTATTGTGAAAAGCAAGTGTTGAAGGCAATAGATCTTTAACCCCTTCCCTGCTGGGCCATCCCCCTACCCAGTGCTCAGACATTTTTTTGGCTATTCAGGATATTTCGCACTTAGGCCTCCATAACTTTTTGTCCACATAAGCTATCTGTGCCAAATTTGTCTCCTTTTTTTCCAACATTCAGGGGATTCTAAAGGTGCTCAGGGTTTGTGGATTCCCCTGGAAGGAACTACAAAAATAGGCAAAATTTAGCAAAATCTTATGTTTTTTGAAAAAAATAAGGACAAAGTACACCAGATAATAGTGTCTGTTTTTTCCTTAAAAATGGTACCCAAGAACGATTACTGTATTAAAGTCACCACCTTCATAGCTTTCAGGAACATGCAATGCTGAATAAAAAAACACAGTTTGTACCACAGTTTTGGTATTTATCTAAGGGATAGCCGGTTTCCCTATTTTATGTGCCTCAACCTACTTCCGGTTTGTGGTTGAAACCAGTCTGAAACTCATGGGTGAGCCTGAAAACCTATAGATTTCTGAAAAGTAGAAAAATTCTGAATTCAGCAAGTAGTCATATGTATACACCTCAAGGTTGTCCCATGGAAAATAACTGTAGAAATAACATTTTCATCTGTAACGTTTTGCCAAGATGGCCGATTCCCAAAAGCAATATTCCATTACGTCCCATAGACCTCTCTAGTTCAGTAAATTTATAGAGTTTATCGGTTCTCCAAGAATCCAAGGTTCCCAGAGCCAACAACTGAGCTGCACCATACAATGATTTTTCATTGAGGACCGAGTATAGGCCAATTCTTATAGTGAAATAGGCAGACTGAAAAATGGGTATCAAGGAAACTTATGTATTTCTGAAATGGACACATGATATGTAGTTTGGGAGCAGTGTCTATTTCTACATTTCTGAATTTGTGGGTACCCATTCTATTGTATGATTTGGAGGGTATATTTCAAAATATCATCTTTTGTGAACACTGGCTTAAATTTGAAAGGCACAAATGCAGTGAAATTTCATTGATAATAACAAACGTTCTACTATTCAAGGCTTCCACAAGTTTTCCTATAAAAATGGTACCACACTTCTTTTTCCACTGGAAACTGATCCTCTTTTTCCAATGTGGGTAGCTCTAGGTTTTGAACCCTAGCTTAGCTTTCACCTATGGAAACCTAGCCAACGTGTACATTTTTGAAAAGCTAGACACCTAGGAGTATCCAGGGAGGGCTGACTTGTGTGGCTCTCATCAGGTTTTCTAACCCACAATCCCTTGCAAAACCTCAGACTTTGGCTAAAAAAACTAATTTCCTCACATTTCTGTGATGGAAAGTTCTGGAATCTGTTGGGAACCACAAACTTCCTTTCACCCAGCATTCTCCTACTTCTCTTGATAAAAATGGTACCTCATTTGTGTGAGTAGGCCTAGTGCCCGGGAGAGGAAACCACCCAAAATGCAACATGGACGCATCAATTTTTTTCCACCAAAAACGGATTCTCATTTTCTGATGCGGGTAGCTCTAGGTTTTGGACCCTAGCTCAGCTGACACATATGGAAACCTAGCCAACCCGTACATTTTTTAAAACTAGACAACTAGGGGTATCCAGGGTGAGCTGACTTGCATGGCATTCACTATACTTTTTTTACCCTGAATCCCTTGCAATCCTCAAACATTGACTAAAAATACATTTTCCTCACATTTCTGTGATGGAAAGTTCAGAATCTGCAGGGAGCCACAAACGTCCTTGCATTCAGCATTCCCCCAAGTCTTCAGATAAAAACAGTACTTCACTTGTGTGGGAAGACCTAGGCTTGCTACAGGAAAAGGCCAAAAACGCAACATGAATACATCACAATTTTTCACTGAAAACTGACCCTATTTTTCAGATGTCAGTAGCTCTAGATTTTGGACCCTAACTCAGTCGGCACCCAGAGAAACCTATCCAACCTGTACATTTTGAAAACTAAACACCTAGGGGAATGGCATGACTTGCATGTACCCCATTAGTTTTTTTGCCCAGGATGACCTGCACACACCTCAAACTTTGCCTGAAATTGCACATTTTCCTTACATTTCTGTGATGAAAACGTCCGGAATCTACAGGAATCCAACCAATTCCTACCGCCCAGCATTTCCTTCACCTGTGCAAGTAAAAAAACTGTCCCACTTGTGTAGCTGGGCCTAGTGTCCCCGACAGGAACAAATTAAACCAACGGCAATGGGAGCCCTTGGATTGGGACTTCTATTGATCTTGTTTGGATCCGTTCCTGTCGCTGGCACTAGGCCCAACCACACGAGTGGGGCTGCGTTTTTATCAGCACATGTGGGGCACTGCTGGGTGGTAGGAATGTTGTGAATTTCTGAGGATTCTGGAAGTTTCCATTATATAAATGTAGGGAAAATGAGCTACTTCTGGCAAAGTAGGAGGTTTGCAGGGCACTGTGTGTAAGAAAACCTAATGGAATTCACACAACACACCACCCTGGAATTCCCAGGTTGTCTTATTTTTAAAAAATGTCCATGGTTGGTAGGTTTCCATGGATGACAGTCAAACATGACCCCAAATCCCACAGCTGCCCCTATTGCTGATCCCTCCATGTAACACTTTAGGGCTTTTTGTGTCAAGGTTCCCTGGCCCACCCTCACAAGTAAGGTACCATTTTTATCGAGAGACTTGGGGGAATGCTGTGTGGTAGGAAATTTATGGCTTCCACAGATTCCAGAAGTTTTCCTCACAGAAATGTGAGGAATATGTGTGTTTTTAGTCATTGTTTAAGGTTAGCAGGGCAGTGTGGGTTAGAAAATGGTATGGAGGCATGTGAAGCACACCACCCTGGACTCCCCTAAATATTTAGTTTTCTAAACTGTCTGGGTCTGGTAGATTTTTGAAGGGTGCAGCCTACCCAAGCCCAAAATGTGCAGCCGTAACCATCGCAAGTGGGACGATATTGAAAGTTAGCAAAGGTCTCCTGGACCAGATGTAAAATCAAAACCCAAAGAGTCAAATGTCCTCTTGCTTGCCACTGGGATGAGATGCTTCAGTCCGCAAGAGTTGTTGGGGTGGTGGCAGGACCATGCCCAGAGTTGTGGGAAGAACCCCACCCCTCAATTTTTTCCTTTTAGATCCCTGGCGACTAGTGGGCTGTCTGTTCTGTTGGGGGCAGATCAATGGTAACTACCCCCCGTCCCCAGGGTGAGCAAAAAGAGTTTGTCCCCATATATTTGGGGTGGTGGAACGGTCATGCTCATGGTGGGCAGCCCCCACAACTCTTTACAAAAAAAATAAATCCTTGGCGTCATCTGCTCTGTGGGGGAGGGGGGGGCAAAAAGACTGTGCCCATTTTTCGGGGGAGTGGGCTTTCTGACCCCAGATTTTTTAAAATCCCTGGCATGTAGTGGGTTGTTTGCAACCCGAGGGCAGATCGGCAGTAATTACCACCTTCTGCATCTGGGGGGCAGAAAGACTGTTCCTATTTTTTTTTGGGGGGGGAGCACTGCCATACCCATTCTAGGCAGCCCCCAGCCCTACACTTTACAAAAAAAAAACCCTGATGCCTATGGGGCTTCCTGCCCTCCCACAGGGAGGGGGACAGATTGGGGGCTATTGCTCTGTTCCCCGAGGGGGGCGGGGACAGAAAGACTTTGGTCCTAGGCTGTCTAGTGGGCTTTTTGTCCCCCCACGGGGGGCAGATCAGGGGTTATAACCCTCCTATGCCTCCAAGGAGGGCAGAAAGACTGCTCATTTTTTGGGCATGTTGGGCATTGCCATGTCCATTCTGGGCAGCCACCGCCCCTATACCTTACTAAAAAAATTATTCCTGGTGTCTATCGTACTTTCTGCACCCTAGTGGGGGTGCTGATTGGAGGCTATTGCTCCCATCTACCTCCTGGAGGGGTAGAAAGACTGAATTAAAAAAATACCTAAGGGAAGAAAAAGCCCTTGTGCCAAGGGGCCACTTCCCCCTCCTTGGTGTTTAGTGGTAGATTCCTGCTTGGCGATTTGCCCTCCTGTGGTGTGGAGGGTGGAGAGCAACATGCATCATGGATGCATCACCTGTTTTTGACAAGGTGCTGCTCACATTTTCTTTAAAAATGTTTGAAGTAGATTTGCCTCTATGTATCTCATTTTAGGTAGATTGGAGATCCACAGTTTGTGCTGAGCTGCCCATTTTGAACTTTACATCAAATGGTGGTGTAACTTGCTGTCCAGGGGGGGTCTGCTCCAGTGTATGCTATGGAGTGGTTTTCCTTTTCTTCCAGGACATTTCTTTTGCTGATATTGAGTGCCATGGAGGATTAGGGTGGAGTCACAATTGGGCTGGTGAAGTGTAATTTTATTTGTTGAGCGTACTTGGCTGATTTATTGTACTAGTCACTTAAGTCTGGAATTTTGTGGCTTACTGGAAAACACAATTTCCCTTTTTTACAATAAGGAGTTTTGACATGTCTTGACTATTGTTGGTGCAGCTGTAATGTTCGTTCACAATTTACCAACTATTCACCATTCATGCATGCATTCAACACTAATTCTTCATCCACCAGCAATTTAAGATCCATTCATCATTCACTTTTTAACATCCATTCACCACACAGTCACAATCCATTTACCATCTGTTCACCAAGCATACTTCATACTTCATTCTGCATTCACAATTCATAAATCAGCCATCCACCTCATTCAATTCACCATCCAGAAATAATCCACCTCTGTTCAGTTCACCATCAAATCAAAATTCATTTAAAATTCCCCATATGTCCATTCACTCAATTCACCAGATATCGTCCACCAAATCCCCATTTAGATCTATCCTGTCACCATATGCTCACCATGTTACATTCATTCACAATTTATCTGCCGATACATCATTCATTAATCCACTATCCATGCACTTATCAATCCTAAGACATCTTAGTGCACTTTATACGATGCTCCTTTTGACCACGATGCTGACCTCTATGAAACTGTGCACCATATACACAAAGGTGGCACCAGAACCTGACATGGAATGCAAGAGGTGACCTCCAGTATCGTAACCAGTGCAAATTCTTGCTGCCCAACAGATTGGGACAGCAAAGGGCAGATATGGTTCTCAAATGTAGGATCAAAACTCGAGGTAAGACATCGAGAACAAGGCAATACTCAAGATAAAGTTTCAAGCAATTGATACAATACACCCAATAAGATCTCCAGAACTGAACAGAAGACTACAGATGTGACCTCTAAATTGGTGCACATTAGACTAGAGATGGACTTTAACATCGAGTTTCCATGGAACATATTTTTTTGGTCAAGAATAGACTACAACACAAAATCAAAATATCATATACCCATTTATTTTTTCCCAGTGTAACTCTGCTACATTTTTCCAGCTGTTAACACTTGACAACCACCATCTTTCTCTCGCCTTTATATTCACTGACAAATTTCAAGTGGAAGTGAGGCACTTGTTACTTTGTATCTGTATGTGGAACGTCAGGACAATGGTTGCAAGCACAGCAATTGTGCTTGAGGTGGGGACCTCTGCATGTCTAGAAGAATTCAAACTAGTTTAACATTTCTGAAAGATATGCTTAGAACCAGAACAAATATCGCCCTTGAACTGGCAGTTAAGGACATATTAAAAGATGAACTACATTTGTTTAACCAGGGCGGTGGTTCCCTGCACTCCTGTTGATTCAATTGGCATCTTCTGACTCACTATATCCCAAACATGCTCGATCTCTGCTACTAGGGTGTCGGAATTTGTCATTTAAAATGCATTTTGGAGTTATATTTCAGTATGGAAGACATACTCTTTGAAGAGGTCTTGAGTTGTCTCTTGAGAGGCCAATAATCCAGCTATGCAATAATCAAACTAGGCCTTGAGTTTCAGGGCAATATCGGGATTACAAAATAGAGCACAGATAATGTCTGTAAATCAGACCAGTCAAGCATGATTATAGAAATCACATAAATCAGTTTTCACACATCACTGTCACAGCTCACTAGCATTCACACACGGTTTAACCTTCTGATGAATTAGGTGGCGTTATTATTGGATGGTTAATTGTAAACTAAGGGCCTTGAAAACTAGAGCTCTATGACTGCTTTCACATGTGTGATGGTAGGCAAATCACGTAAGGTCTCATTACTAAGTTCCTAGTAACGATCTGGCAACTCGGGTTACTGATACTGGGTGTATCAGTAACTTCTATAATAGGGTCTTAGGGAAGGGTACAAATGGAAGCCATTTGAATTGAATAGAATAAGCAGGTAACTTGGCAATGTCAGTTATGATTTCCCCAATAATTCCTCATTTCACCCCGATGTTTCACCCAGAGACTATGCCTTCTTACAGCAGCTGGAGACTTCCCCGCAGCATAAGCTAGTTACAGTGGGTCTTGTAATCCAAATGGGGCCAATAACTCTTGTTACTGACCACACTGGGATAAAAAATGCACACGTAATGAAGGCCTCGGGGGGATACAGAGAATGTAGCCAGCACTTTGCCTACATGTACCTCCTGATTCACAGACATTACCTGCATGTAGAACGAAGGCGAGGATGGGAGCTCAACTGTAGCTCCCCTGTCTCTGCTCCATTCCTTTGATGGTCTGGTCTTTGAGACAGCTTTACCTGTTTCATCAGCCTATAGTTTCTGTTAATATCTATATACATAATAATAGGCAGCTCTTGGGGATGTTTATCATTGATATTGTTTCGTTGGCCTGTCAAACTGTCAATCACGTTTTCACCCACTCATCTTAGTATATAATATTGGACAATGTGTCAGCCCACTTCAGCAATTGGCTTTCTCGCTTTGAGTGACGAAATTTTGCCTTTGTACAGTGTGGTCACCCCCCACATGAAATAGTGTTCTTTAGTGTCAGGGCTTATGGGACAATAGTTCCTCATAAATGTTTTTAAGAGTTAGTTATCTAGTTCGTGAAGGCTTAGCTCCTCCACCTACACTACTACTGGCTCACTTAGTTATATTTCTGTGTGTGGCATCCTGCTCTTAATATTAATTTTAGGATTGGACAAAATTCGTAATATTTGGATTTGTGTAATTATGCAAAATCTTGGAATATTTAATAGAAAATATTTAATAGAAAATACGCATCAATATGCAAATGGCAAATCTGTCATTTAGCACTATACTTTAGCATGAAATACTTCCTCATGTTATGACACAATGATTCATCTTCGCTAAAAAAATGGACCAAAAACCAGTCACTAGCTTTCCAGTTTTTCAAATTGTTTCCACACTTCTGTACTATAAATTTGCCAGGGATGATGGCATAACACAGTGGAATAATTGGTACGGTTTCAGGAATTCCACGTAGAACACATAATATGACATTTTTTAAGTTACCAGGCACAATGGCTGCTGGAAAGCGAAAGAGACCTTGGACACATCCATTGTGCTGGACATCGCGTCTGTTCTGTGGGGGTGCTCTTTTGGTAGAAGCAGTAGAGAGCACCTTTCAAATCAGACATTAAATGGGTCACAAACATGCACTGAATATACTAATGATTGCTGCAAAGTGATGGTCAGTTGTCTTGTTATATTTTTAAGTTGGTGGGTGTTCATATAAAATATGTTTTATATTATATGTGTAGTTTATGTATGGTGCAGTTGATTTGCATAAAGTGTAACAATATTTTATAGTATTGATTAGACTGCTGTAGTAGGTATATAAAAGAGGTCTCTCTGGAGTGTTCTCAAATTGTAATTATGGTTAAGAAAATGTGCTTATTTGTTACACTGCTTTGACAGTCTCAACAAGCACTGGGCTTATTTTTCACTGTGGGAAGTGTCAGAAAAGGAATCTCTAGTTGGCAGTGGGTTGCATCTTGTCTAAGTAGGGACCCTCACCCTAGCCAGGTCAAGGGAGTCACACAGCTGAGATAACCTCTGCTCACCCCCTTGTTAGCTTGGCTCAAGCAGTTAGGCTTATATCAGAGGCAATGTGTAAAGTATTTGTACACACACACACACAAACACACACACACAGTAACGCAGTAAAAACACCTTAAATGTACTCCACGTCAGTTTAGAAAAAAAGCTAATATTTATCTGAGTAAAACAAAACAACAAAAATCCAACATACACAAGTAAATATACAAATGGTCCAATATTAAATGTAGTATAGAACTTAGGAACACAATAGTTCCAGCTGCGGCCATCAAAACAGCTTGATGGATTTGCTTCTAACAGTCCGGTGCAACCCAACAAGGAGCTTGCTGGCCACAGAGCCGTGTAGATCCCGGTTACAAAACCTTGAAAATGATGAGGAAACATGAGGTGATGCGTCGCTGGAGCCGGTGTGGCATAAGTTCCTTACAGCCAACGGGGAGGTGAGGTGTCGGTTCTTAACTGTTAGTTAGGGGAGGAGAGGTGTAGGTTCCTTACAGTTGCAGAGGAGGTGAATTGGCTTTGGCGGTGAGGCATCGGTTTCTTACGACAAGGCGGGGTTGATGAATCCAGCATGTCAAGATGCGAGGTGTAGACTTTGCGGTGTCACAATCACACCACTGGGCCACAAGTCAGAGTTGGGTACCACAGACGTTGATGACGCGGCACTCTGAACTTGTGCTGTAGTGGAACTTCAGAGATGCAGCAGTGGCATCCAGCCTGCATTGGAGGTCGCGGTCATTGCACTCAGTGGGGACAATGGCTCTGGGGCAGGTAAAGGTGCAGGATTGGAGAGAGGCACAGGTTCTGGAGTCATTCTGGAAGTCGATGCACTAGTATCTTGCTTGTTGCACCAGAACTCACTCCCAAGGGCCCAGTAACTGGATTTGGCACTACTTGGCAAGTCAGGACTCTCATCAAAAGAGCCCAGGCACTGGCAGGTGAAATCTGTGATGTCCCTGAGATGTCTTAACAGGAGGGAAGCTCATTCGAAGCCCTTGAAGAACCTTTGGAAGCAGAAAGCAGAAAGCCAAGTCCAGTCCTTTCACTCCCAGGACAGAAGCAGCAAGCAACAGGCCAGCACAACAAAGCAACAGGCAGCGTGGCAGTCCCTCCTACGGCATCCATCTTTTCTTCCTGGCAGAATTTCCACAGCCCTGAAGGATTCTAACTATGTGGTATCAGAGGTCCAGTACTTATACCCCTTTCCTGTCTTTTAAGAAGCCAAACTTCAAAGAGAAGTCTTTGTAGTGCGCAAGACCCTGCCCGTCCCTGCCCTGGCCCCAGAAACACTCCAGGGGTTTGGAGACTGCTTTGTGTGAGGACAGACACAGCCCTATTCAGGTGGAAGTGTCAACTCCTACCACCACTCTAACTCAGGAAGACCCATCAGCCTGGTGATGGGCCATCTAGATATTCAGGGCACGCCTCAGGCCCCTTTGTGTGACTGTCTAGAGTGAATGTACAAACAGCCCAATTGTCATCCTGACCCAGATGTGTATTCAGCAGAGAGGCACAGAATGCTTTAACAAGAAAATGCCTAATTTCTAAAAGTGTCATTTTCAAACTCACAGTTCAAAAACCAACTTCACCAAAATATGTATATTTAAAC
The DNA here is from genome assembly GCF_031143425.1 of Pleurodeles waltl. Lineage (NCBI taxonomy): Eukaryota > Metazoa > Chordata > Amphibia > Caudata > Salamandridae > Pleurodeles > Pleurodeles waltl. The sequence goes on along the minus strand of NC_090450.1, from coordinate 222,528,048 downwards.
TGTGAGTTCAGAGAAATTTCAGGGTAATTCTCATGTTACACTATGGGAGAGATAGTCCTTGCAATAGGGAAGAATGAATTTAGCAGTATTTCGCTATCAGGACAGGTAAAACATGCCACAACATGTCCTACCTTCTAACTACACTGCACCCTGGCCATGGTGGTGCCCTGGGCCTACTTTAATGATTTTTATCATAGGAATAAAACAAATTCCAAGATGCTCTGAATGGTTTTTGAAATGCGTTATATTTCTTTACTTTTCCAAGATGGTTGATGTGCTTTCAACCTGTCATACATTTTGGAACTGTAAACAATAATAAAGTATTCAAAAAGCTCTGGCTGCAGCAAGCTCAGCATGAAGAAAAAGCACAAAAGAAATGGTCCTGTGATGACCCATATACTCTTGTGGAAAGGTTTCAAGACCAACCTAAAGAGGCAGGCCCACATGGATGACCACTAGGAAATTACTGTGATACTAGCACACATGGGGTAACTCCACCCTCCAGTGGTTGGTTCAAAATGCTGTATTTATCTACTATGCTATTATTCTCTGCACTGACCCACTTATATGGGCACAAGGACGCACTACTGCAGTGTTGCCGTCACTTTTTTCATTTTCTTTATAGACAGCTTAACTGTCTATTACAGAGTGCATTACAACTAGTCCTTTAACATGTACTTAGAGTGGGCTTAGGGTCGAACCTTGCTCCTGAATGAATGGCTTTCTTTTCTATTTCAGTTCCATATGTCAGACGTGATTTGATGTTCTCTCTAGTCTTGAGCTTACCCCACCATTGTAGCATTTTGCTTTAACCCTATTTTTTTATTGGATGACTGTATCCTTCCACTGCTGATATCAGAAAACTATTCTTCTTCTTTTTATAGTGTTCTATAAAATGTCACTTTTGGAACTTGATGGGAGTGAAAAGCCCTATATCTTTTCCTCTGGTTTGCCCACCTCTACCCTCCCTCTCTCTGCCTCCCCCTCATTCCCCACCCATCCTCACTCTTTCTCCTCCTCACCCCTGGCAAGAAAAAAGAGGCAGTCTCATGTGCATACTACTCTTTGGAGCCTGCACACAACAGAGAGGGCCACCTGCTTTCTTCAGGTATTGTCTTTGGAATTCTTGCACACTTGTGGTACAAAGGCAAAGGCAACACAAACGGGTGACTATCTTGGAACTATATCTTGTAAACTTCATTATTCTTATATCATTCCAAGTTGTCTGTGACATTGCCTCTACATGCCATAGATGCAATGCCATGCTCATCTTGAAAGGGTATAACAATATTAAAGTAGACAAAATACCAGCATAATTTGGCTGACTAGTGCTATTGGCTTTGCCAGTGCTGGCACCACAATTGTACAAGCATCAGCAAAGAAGTAGCATGCCACCATTTTTATTGTTTTGCAGTTGTACAATTTATGGCAAGACCAATAGCGCAAGCAAGACCTACTTGCATTGCAAATACAGTTACTTTCAGTTTAAGCCGGCACTTGTGCTACTAGTGCAGTGCCAGATCAATGCTTATGAAAAAGACTGTAATATTGATGTCCCTGCTATACAAATATTTTTGTGTGTGTGTGTGTGTATTTATAATGCTGATTGTACTGTGTCTTTTTTGTACAAAGCAGAGAGAGCAGTCAAAAGAATAACAAGAGCAGACAAGAGGGTGTACATGAGTAACCTTGACACCCAAGCAGAAGAGGCAGCTTCGAGAGGAGGGCAGGGGAAGGTGTTCAAGATCACAAAGATAGACAATGGTAAATTTAATTTAACATACAATACCCCTATCATGGACAAGCAAGACAGACTACTCACAAAAGAGAGAGAGAGACAGAGAGAGAGGAGGAAACATGTTGGGTTGAGCATTTCAAAGAAGTCTTGAATAGGTCAGTCCCAACAAGCGAAGCCGACAGCCAACATGCAGAGACAGACTTGGATGTGAACACCGCCTCACCACAGAAGGAACAAATCATCATTGCCATCTGATCTCTCAAGAACAGAAAAGCTCTTGGTCAAACCAACCTGAATGCAGACGTGTTCAAGTCAGATCCTGAAACATCAGCCAAGATCCTCCAACCACTGTTTACGTTGATTTGGGACAGGAGGAATGTTCAAGTTGACTGGAACCAAAATATTATCATCAAGATTTCTAAGAATGAAGCATTAATCAACTGCAACATCTGGGGTGGGTCACCTTTCTGTTAGTACCCAATAAAAGCTTAGTGAAAACCAATATTCAGTGTATTGCTGAAGCTGTGAACAAGCATCTAAGAAAAGAACAGGCTGTGTTCCACAGCGCAGAGGGCTCGTTGATCAGATCCCTACTCTACAAAACATCATAGAGCCGTGCAAGGAGTGGCAGAAACAACTGTACGTCAACTTCATTAATTTTGAGAAAGCTTTTGACAGTATCCACTGTGACAGCCTCTGGCATATACTAAGGCCCATATTTATACTTTTTGACGCTAAACTGCGCTAACGCAGTTTAGCGTCAAAAAATTTAGCGCCGTCTAACGCCATTCTGAAGCGCCATGCGGGCGCCGTATTTATGGAATGGCGTTAGCCGGCGCAAGCAGACCGGCGCTGCCTGGTGTGCGTGGAAAAAAACCACGTAGACCAGGCAGCGCCGGCGTTGGGAAAAAATGACGTTAGGGCGTCTTAAAATGGGGCAAGTCAGGTTGAGGCAAAAAAATCGCCTCAACCCGATTTGCGCCATTTTTTTACGACGCCCAGACGCCATTTCATGACTCCTGTCTTAGTAAAGACAGGAGTCATGCTCCCTTGCCCAATGGCCATGCCCAGGGGACTTGTGTCCCCTGGGCATGGTCATTGGGCATAGTGGCATGTAGGGGGGCACAAATAAGGCCCCCCTATGCCACCCAAAAAAAATTAAAAAATATAAAAAATTATACTTACCTGAACTTACCTGAATGTCCCTGGGGTGGGTCCCTCCATCCTTGGGTGTCCTCCTGGGGTGGGCAGGGGTGGCAGGGGGGGTCCCTGGGGGCAGGGGAGGGCACCTGTGGGCTCATTTAGAGCCCACAGGCCCCTTAACGCCTACCCTGACCCAGGCGTTAAATAGTGGCGCAAATGCGGGGTTTTTTGACCCGCCAACTCCCGGGCGTGATTTTTGCCCGGGAGTATAAATACGACGCATTTGCGTCGCCGTCATTTTTTTAGACGGGAACGCCTTCCTTGCATCTCATTAACGCAAGGAAGGCGTTCACGCAAAAAAATGACGCTATTTGCCAATACTTTGGCGCTAGACGCGTCTAACGCCAAAGTATAAATATGGCGTTAGTTTTGCGCCGAATTTGCGTCGAAAAAAACGACGCTAATTCGGCGCAAACGGAGTATAAATACGGGCCAAAGAGCCTCTGGCATGCCACAACAAATTGTTCTCCCCATCAAGATCTTCTATAATAAGTTTACCTGCAATGTGGGAAATTGTAAGTACAGCTTTGAAGTCAAGACCAATGTGAACATTGCTCTTCAATCTAGTCAACTGGGTGATGTAACGTGAAACAGTAGACCAAACAAGAGACATCAGGTGGACCTTATTCTCTACACTAGAGGAGCTTGATTATGCATATGACCTAGCCTGGCTCATTCACTCCGCCCAGTATATACAGTAAAAGACGTCTCTCCTCAACATCTATGCACATCAATTGGGCCTGATTTTCCAAACAAAGCAATACGAAGTCATGCCACTCAGCATCCCAAGTCCCTCACCAATCAAGGTGGATGGATAGGACCTACCTGTGACTGAAGAGTTTACCTACCTAGGCAGTAATACCAGACATGACAGAGGGGCAGGCAGTGATATCAAGATCAGACTGAACAAAGCCAGGAATGTCTTCAGGATGCCGAACAATTTGTGGCTGCCATCTCAGTACAGCACCACGCTAAGTTGATGGTTTGCCGGAGCTGCATTCTATTCACACTCCAATATGGATTAGAAAGCTGTGAGTAATGAAGAGCAACATTCCAAACTGTCACCCTTCCACACCAGTAACCTGAGACAAATCTCAAGCATTTTCAGGCCTTGAACCATCTCCAACCAGGAACTGCTCACTAGATGCAAGCAAGGGATCGTGGACACGATCATTATGAGAAAAAGACAGAGATCAATAGGACACACCATCGGAAGAGAACAAGACTCCATCACAAGTACAGCTCTCCACTGGACCCCAGAAAGAAAATGCAAGAGAGGCAGGAGAAAGAGTATATGAAGGCAAACTGTAGAAAAAAATAAAGACCCTGACCCACAGCTGGGGCACCATACAGAAACCTGACCAAGATAGATAGAAGTGGAGGTTCCTCCTTGCTGCCTTACGTGCAAGATGGCATACAAGGCAATAAATAAGTATGTTTTCTGCATGTACCTTGCATTGCTACTGGTCATGCTAAAACTTTTCTCCATACACGATGGATGTTTGCATTGCGGTTGCATGTGAGAAACGTATTTCCATTTTTATAGAGAAGATTTAATTGGCACTGCCTGTGCTGAGGCTTCTTTGTGTGAGGGATTGCTGTACTCTTTCTCTTTTGTAGTACTTGTTCTGTGTTTAAGGGAAACTGGCAATGATGCTTTTTATGTAGTATCCCTTCTCGGAGCACAACTGCAGAAGACATTTTCACTGCACAAAAACCAAATCGACCAGCTTTACTGATGCTTGATATTCATTTCTGCATAAATCCGTTTCTCTCAGGTGATGATATACTGTCCCAGAACTGTTAATTCCGACAACTGAGATGATTGAGCTGAAATGTAAAGAAGGAGGTCTTCTGTGCTGTGAAGGGGGGGGGGGGCACACAGCTAGACAAGGAACAAGCCTACTTGCTAGAGTTATTGCTCCTTGAAAGAAATGTAAAGGTGTTCAATTGGCTCATCAGCAAATGAAAATGCGTCTTTAATTGGTGGAGTCATTTGAGGCTTTTTGTGGTTATATATATAATTGGAGTGAGACCTCTTAATGGACACATAAAACAAAATTAATTCGTTAGTCTGATTGACAGAGTGCCTATTACTAAAATATATATTTTAAAAGCACTTATATACTTTCAACACACAATCTGTGACGCATTATATGGAAGTCTGTACTGTCTGTAATGCAATTTTAAAATCTATTGCATATTAACAGTAGCACTATAAATACACAGGGCACGCTTCCCCAGTGCACCAACCAGAATTTAGTTCTGTGAATCTCTGGGTATAAAAACATGCAGAGATCGTATATACTAACAGAGGTTTCAAAATGTAAAATAATGCATTTCCCACAGATTACTTTAACTTGTATTTATTTCTCAATACTTTTAAAGCAGTTACATGAAAGATCAACAAAATAGTCAGGAAATATTTTGTTCTCTTCAGCTAAGTCTTTGGCCCTTCTCCCACTCACACCGATCTCGCCCATATTGCACTCATTGTCACAGTTCCCATACTTTTTAATGCACTTCGATTACTGGCACAGAATTGGTGATCAGTGTGCGACTTACCCGCATAAGCCCCTCCGGCTGGCCTCAATCACGGACTGGAATTTTTCTTTTCATCCCTGTGGACAAGCCTTTCGAACACAGGAACAACAGAAAGAGAAAAGTCACAAAACAAAGTAAATAAGTTATATTTTTAAATCATTGTTTTTGTGCAGTTTGTGACTTCTCAGATACCATGCGTCTCGTGGTGGTAAATATTTACTGTAGCATAACAGTGATTACAGAGTGATTTTTGTCCTCATATTTACTCAAAGCTAAAGAAATACGTGTTTCCCATATGGGGTGCTAAAATACTCCTCAGCAAATGCTATTACTACAGTATGCATTTTTATCACAGCTTATACATTTTACTGCTATCTTGGTCGCAAGATCTTTGTGGAATTTACGTTGCTAGTGAATAATGTTCTTTATAGAGGTGGGACAGTCAACAAATTAACAGGGAGAGATGATCCAGAGCCGAGCCAAGGGACTGACTGGGCTTTAAGAAACCAAGCACGAACCGAGTACCAACAATAGGTGACATCTAACTCATGCAACAATCATCATGTAAAAATATGAAAGTCTCTTTAAAATTAAAAAAAGTGTTTTTTTCATATGCAGAAACCTTTTACCTTGATACATAAGATTTATTTGTGGACAGAGCACATGCTGAAGTTATGTAGTGGGTGCACTCTCATATTTGGTAAGGAAGAAAAAAGAGGCTAATTAGAATAACATTTTTGCCTAGGATCCCACAAATTCGTTAAGCAGGTAAGCCAGGATAGGTCCCAGATTTTTCAAATTTTACATTATACAATTCACCCACTAGATGGCTACCTCTTTCTCTCCTTTATAACACCAGAGGTTTACACTTTGTTTTTCATGTGGTAGAATGTGGGTGGCAGGCAAAAGCCACATTAAAGCTTGGCTAGTTTTGGACTTGAGAATTCAAGAGGACCTCGACCTGAGCTAGAGCCAGGTCTCAAGATCAAGCCTGGCTCAATTGTTAAGTGGCTTTCCAACCTCTAGTTCCCTATAATGTTTGGGAACACTAGGCCAAACTTTTAGACCATGAGTCCAGAGTTCTGAGACTCAGCTGGTCCAATAATGTGACTGATAACACAGTGTCAGAGATAGTGGAAGAAGGATGGGAGTAGGAAGGGATAGTTAAATCAGAAGAGGCTGGTGTAAGGGCAGAGTGGCCGGGCAAGGGGTGAATTATATGGACAGAAAAAAAAAAGGACGACGAGATGAACACAAAAAAACAAATAAAAGAACTTACCTGACGCCCGCTGCATCGGTGCTATTCTGCTCCTCTCCACTGCAGCACATGCTCCAAGACTCTGCTTCGGCCAATCCAGACACTGTCTAATGCTGTTGGCAGCATGAGAGCAGCATTGGGGTTGGCCTGAGTTCCCTGGCTTTGCTTTCCAAGAGAGAATGGGAGCCTATGCCTGCTGTTTCCAAACCGGCAATGTAGCTCAGGTTGGAGACAGCTCAGTGCGCATTTCGGTTTGGCCATCCTGAGACGGCCGACCAAACCAACATGCACACTAACAGCTGTGCACACCACTCCCTCTCCATCCCTATCACTGCGATGGCCCTGCCCCCAAGACTCAGTCCGGCCTTTTGAACTTGAAAAATTAAACAATAATAAACCTGCTTTATTATAGTTTTATTTTTCAACTGAGGCTGCTGGGGGTGCTGGGGGAATTGACCAAATGGTGGCAGGCACATTGGAAATTGGGCACAGTGTTTGAAGGGATTAAAGAAAAAAAAATAAGAAAAGAGCTAGAGTTGATGAAGATAGAGGAGTGGATAGGAGAAGCAACAGGGTATGATGGGGAGGTCAATACGCAATCAGAAAAAAATGAGAGCCGAGCGGATGATCAGGAGAGTGAAAAAGTGAGACATGTGAAAGAATGGGAAGAGGAGAGGGGCAGAAAAATACAACAATCAAGATAGAGATAGAGAAATAAATTAGGAGTGAGAGGGAGGTGAACAAATCAAGGATGGGATGAAACAAAAGATAGAGAGATTAAAAAAAAGAAAGCAAGGGATTGAGAGATCAGACCAGGCTTGGTTGCACTGTGGTGGGGGGCAGAAAGAGAGAAGAAAGAAAGAAGGACAGAGGAAAGTGAGAAAGATGAGAGTATAGACAGAGAAAGGGCAATGGAGAGAAAGAACGTAATCAGAAGACAGAGGGACACAAATGGCATGGAAATCGAAGTGGGAGAGATGTGAAAACAATAAACATGGATTTCATGACTCAATCTGAGTCAGAGAAGTGACATGTAGTACAATGACCTGAATCACGTCTAAAGTGAATGCAAACTGATTTTATTTTCAGCAATATCATACTCTGGTTGAAGGTTTTATGATGTCATTTTGGTTGATGCCCATCATCTAGCTAATGTCTGGTTTTAGAAGATTAAAACAATCATACTTTTTGGTCACAGATTGATGGCAACTGTGCAACAGCTATTAAATGTCTGCTGCCTTCAGTAAAAGCTGGGAGGAGGATTTAGAGGTGAGGCCATGAAAGGGATGGAAGCTCACTCCCAGCTGACCATACCTCACTCCTTGCCTTGATTCAAAGAAAATGGGGTATTTGCAGAATAGAGGGGAACAATCTTAGAGTAACTTTAAAGGTTTCCATTCAAGCTGGTGTAATTTAAAAAACAGCAGTGGTTGCTGGTGGCATTTGAGAGTGGTGGAGCGTAAAGTTTGTGATGAGTGACCTGTCGCAAGCGAGCATAGAGAGCGAGCCTGACTGTCATAAGGAGGTTTTCTCCCCCAGGAAAAATTCGAAAAAAGAGTGGGTAAATTGTGCATTTTTAAGTACATTTGAGAATGCAGAAGGTTAATAAGGCAATTGTGGAAGTGTAGTTATGACATCAATAGAGAGAAATGATAATGATGTAGGTAGCTGCTTATTCACTATAACCAAACCACAGAACTTCATAACGGACTTTGAGATAACAATGCTGAGTACAACACAGATTTCCTTTTTTATTAGTATATCTTTACAAGTGAAATGTACTGAGGAAATACAAGTTATTGTGATTTGTTAGGCTTGGCACAAAATGAGACAGCAAGGAATAAACATTGAAAGGCAGTAGGGCAGGCACCCTATAAGGCACTGTACATCTTACTGAGGGGGATGAAGAAATATGATCACATTTACTAAACTCAAATGTTTACCAAGCAAAATAAAGAGATGCACTAGATTTTGTATGCAGAAAGGTCATATAGTAGAAGACCAAAGATTGCAGAAGTACAAAGGTAGGTATACAGGCACAGCACTTCTGACAGAGGAACTGAATAGATAGCAGAAGCTGGATGGACAGTCTTTGCGCTCCCTTCTTGCACACCATTTTCCTGCTGTTCCTTCATATTACACTACCCTACCTATCCCTCCTCTTTCACCGACCCCAACTCTTTTTTAAAGCTCTCACCTTTCCTTTCTCTACTCACTCTTTCCCCTTTTCACTAACTCCCTCTCATATTCTCTCCTTTCGCTCTATATTTCCAGCTTCCTCCCCCTTCTCCCTCCCATTAGCCTATGTCCCTGTTTCTGTGTATGACATCCGAGTTACCCAAATTACGCATATGTGTGTTTGTGGTAAACTTATGCCCACTGGATTTATGCGATTCTAGGGCCACAGAGCTCTACGAACATTTATGGATTTGCTGCTTTTGCCACATAATCCATTACCTGTTGCATAAGTTGTGGACTTCAATAAAAATAAAATTGTTTGTAGCTCAAATGGATATAAAAATCAACAACACGTGTTGGCATGCAGTGGAATGCCCTTCACAGCAAACTGGTCATCTTTTCATTAGCTTATTGGTGTATTTGTTTTTTTTAAAGTGGTACTAATGAGGTGAAAGCTTTGCGAAAGTAGTAGTAAAATGGCTAAAAATGACAAAATAATAAAGTACTACTATCTCAAAATGTGTCACATTACGCCACATAATTTGTCATTTCATGCTGTATAATTTCATCCTCTCTTGTTGAATAATTTAGTGGTGCTCGATATACTATAGGAAAAATGGAACTGGTCCCAATTCTACTTACAATGTTTACTTTCTCTTAAGAACACATCTGAGATGAAGTGAAGGTATAAGAAAGACCCTCTCTTCCTTTCAGTTTACCACAGTGTCCAACTTTCCATCATCAAGCATTGGAGTGCGCTGGCGTGTTCCCATCTCATCAGCTAGTGTAGCGCCTTTGAGTTATACTTTGGTTATGAGACTTACCTGTGAATGTCCCATAACTTAAGTATAACTCCAATCTCCAACTCCACAAGATCGTTAGAGACAGCACTCCTCGAGGGAACCCCATGCAAAAGAATAATCAAAAGGAGGACAGGACAGAGACTGTGTTATTTGTTCAACTTGCAGACTCCAAGAATTCTCCTATGTCAGAAAAGCCGTCCACTTTGCGATGAGAAAACGAACCCCAGAGAAATCTCAACCAGGCAAGAAGGGAATCCTCCGGCTGTGAGAGCATCAGTGCCACTGTCCTGGTAACCTGGTAACTCAAATAAGGGGAGCCGGAGGGTCGCGTCAAAGGTAGCACATGCTAGAGGCCCACCAGCAGCTGGTAACATACAAGACCACCACCTAGATATCTCATTCTTGGAGGGCATTGGAGGGAACAAGAGCGGATCAAAGAGTCATCATGCATGAGGAAGTGCAGCACAGCGAGATTTGTCTGCAGCCAGATACCCATGAGGCCATCACCCAGACATCTCATCCCTAGGGGACCCCGGAGGGAATAAGAGGAGATCTGAAAGTCCCCTCTACCACTGAAACTCAATCTCAGGCACCCATGTGACCCTGCAAAACTTCACCAGGTTATCAGATTAGCAACTATATTACTACTAGCAATCCAGTTCTCACTGTGGCGGATCGAAAACATTCCATTGACGCCATGATTACATCTACACCGCATGCCCCAAATAGATAACAGAATGTTCCTAACCACTCGTTGACTCTAAAAGACATGGGTGCTCAGTCTCTTCTTTTGCCTGAAGTACAGGTCACAGGGCTCCTGGGATGCTCTCAACAGGGGGAATGTGGTGAGAATCTGTAATGCAATTCAGGGCTTAGAACTGGTAAAGAGCAAAGACCTAGAATTCATAGTCTTCATAGCCTCAGAAAATGGTGCTCTAAATGAGAGCACAGAGGTTCACTTCGATAACCCAGAGATCGTGCAGTTACTACTGTCCAAAACTGAAGTACTAGAACATTGGAGAATAGAGTTAAAGAAAGCCAATAGAGTGAAATATTTATCTTTTCTTATCCCGCAAAGGGTAAACAAAATAAGAGACGGTGTCTCCACAACAAACTCCAAGGTGGACAACAGGTCAGTCTTGTACCTTGACAAGGGGGCAACATCGGCCTTCCCCATGGTGCCAAGAGAGCTCTTAAACAACATCGCCCTAAGTCAACAAGGGACAAGATACTGTAAGGAAGTCAGCCCTTAAAATGAGGATGCCCGCCAGAGGGCACTTACCCACCTCCAGTCCTGGCACAAGTGCTATCCCTAGAGACAGCACCACAATTAGTAAATCCAAGAAAATCCAGACTCATCAAATCTCACCCAAATGCAAGCTTGGCAACATAAACATAATTTCTTGGAACATTGCCAGGATCAGAGTTTGGGTATCCTGCCACAAGTATCACACTTCATGTCCCTTAATAAATGTGATAACCCTCTTGTACGAGTCGTAGAGGCATTAGGGCTGAGGGCCCTTAATTACTGATTCCCCAGGGTTTACCAAAGATTCCAACTCATAAATCAAAGAAATCAGCATCCACTGTGGATTACACCTTTGCCTCTTTGGTAATCTTCAAGCATGTACAGGATTTTTGCATAGAGGTGGGATGTGAAAGTAACCATCACCCACAAATTATGATAATGATGAATAACAATGAATATGCAGATTATATGAACAAGATTGGAGAACAGGATCTAGGAAGCTATTCACTATGAACAAGATGGATGAACACATGCATGGAAAATTATGAGTCATGGAAAGCTAGTCTATTAACAGCTCAAGAGGCACAAAATGATGGTTTACACAGGCCCTAAAGCAACAAAGGCAACAACTTAATAAAGAATCCAGAATCCTAAAGGTCCAATACATGGAAAGCAAACATTTTGGCTCCTGCCTAGAAGTAAGAAAGAAATATAAGACAGTATGGGACCCTAGGTAGGCCCACATGGAACAGGAGTGGATCAAATTGTGGAGGCTTGTAACGTAAACAATATCAAGTCGCTTTGGTCCATTATTAATGAACTAGAGGGAGGGGCTGTGGGAGTCCTAAGGAACACAGTGTCAGAGGATCATTGGATAGACCACATCCCTAAACTATACCATAGTCAGAAGGCAGCTGAATTACCATAAACTACCTCCGGCGAACCAGCCCACTAATCTTTGAGGAGCAAAATATGGAGGCCCTTCTTCAAGCACCTCTGACAGTCTCAAAGCCCTGGCTATGCTCACTGAAAAATACACAAGGAAGAAACAAGCTGTGTATACTTGCTTTGTGGACTTATCCAAAGCTTTTGATTTGGTAGATAGATATCAGCTGTGGAGAAAGTCAGAGAACTACAATAGTCCGCCAAAACTGCTAAAAGGAATACAGCTCTTATACTCTGAAAACTGGACCATGGTCATAGTTGGCAGTAATTGGAGAGTAACTTCCAAAATCCTTATAGACAGAGGTGTCAAACAAAGCTGTGTGCTGGCCCCAACCGTATTCGACTCATACCTGGCAGACCTGTGCATTCAATTGGCCACCACCAGCTCTCATCCCCCTAAAATGGGACAACAATTAATAATATCACTATTATATGCAGATGATATTGTCTTATTAAATCTCTCAGGCACAGATATCTAAAGCTTGTTAAATGCTTTCCATCAATATTGCAAGTTAAATAAGCTGTCTGTGAATGAGGAGAAAACCAAGGTAGTCATCTTCAGGACGCGAGTAATCGAGAAAAAGCAATGGCTTTGTGGGGATTGGCCGGTGGGCAGAAGCAGCAGTTATAAATACCACTGCAACTGGCTACAGGAGCGCCGGTCTCACTGCCTGCACTTAAACACGCTGAAAGCAAGGATGGCATCTCAAATTGCATCCTTGCACGTGTTGTCAACGAAACTGCAAAGTCTATCTTGATGCCCACTTCTCACCATGATCAAGGCAAAGTTTCTGCCCTCGCTGTCGTATGGTCTGGAAATTTTCCCAGGCAAGTTTGTCAACTTCCTGAATGCTTCTCAGAGCAAAGTCTTTCACCTCCTTTTTCATTGCCACACAGTATCTCTCTAGCACAATTCAGATTGGAATTTGGACTCCAGGAGCAAGCACTGGCACAAGAGGGTACTCCTCTCAAATATGCCTTACCGTTAAGACAGGCATCGCCAAACTCACTGAAGTTTACCACACAAATCCTTCAAGCAATTACTGAATAAACAAATCAATCAGCTTTCTTGGAGCAATGACAAAGATGAGCTCAGCCTCCGTTCCCATGCATGGATGACTATCAACACCTATAAGGTACCATCGGCTCAGCCATACATGGCTGTCTTATTAAATAAGCACATAAAACAAAGGTGCTGCAAGTTAGACTTGACCTACTCCCATTGCTCAACACAGCTCCAAAATGGCTTTGGCCTTCAAACTGCGAGAGATCCAGCCTATGTGCATACCCGAGGGAGGACGTTTTACGTATTCGTTACATACCCCCTTCTCGATTTCCCTGGTGGAAAATCTACCTCAGAAACATCGTAAATGCTAATGGCATTAGGACTTGCCGCCACACAATCCTGTTTTGACTAAAAGGGCTAACACCTCATCACATGGCATGTTTTGAAAAATTAATATTAAAAGCTGAAGTCTCCTTAAGCATGTGTCAAACAGCCAAAAAGGAAGTTTGAACATAGTAGCTTAACAATTTTCACCCCATGTCTGACTTCCTCCTTTTTGTCAAGTGCCTTACTGTAAGATAAACTTGCACTGCATTTTAATCTGCCACTAACTTTTACTGCTAGACTCCGGAGCAAGCACAATAAAACTCTTACAATGCAGAATGTTCAGCCTTGTTAGGGATCCAAGTTGGTTTATTTTCCTTCCCACTCTCTGGCACCCTTGATAACACACATTTTTAATTTTCTGTCGCTGATTGCAATGGTTTTTATTAATGGTGCAAATAAAATATCACTCACATTTTAAAATATAATTCTTGAACATGGCTATTCAGACTTGTTGGTCAGGACACCTGTCGTCTGCATGGCCGAACTGTAATTATTCAAAATGGACACAGGCTGGTCATAACACTGTGTAACTCGGATGACTTAAGGAAATTGTAGCCATTCAGTAAAGCGTTTGATACAATCTATTTAAACCTGACAAGTGCTGTAATCTTCCAGTTTATCCCCAAAACGTACTGTTTGAAAAAAAGGAGGCATTACCAAAACTGTAACAGAATACTCTTGAATAAGCATTCTTTGAAAAATACCGCATCAACTTTGGACCCTTTGCGAGACCAAACATCCTCCATGGCCGTCATTATAAACTGTGTTCTATGCGATCTGAAAATCAAAGGTCGAGTACCAGCCATCGGACCAGAATCACAAGCTCTATTTTGTAGTATTGATGTAACAGCACAGTACTACTACTCATGTACAACACGATGCAATCCTCAAACCTATGGATTTGAGACCTCCTCCTCCACCGCTCCATTCATTTCTCTGCAATCACCTTCTAAAAGGCGGCAAGGAGCTCCACACAGGTAGGTAGGTATACATTGTTGTATTAAATATGGAAGGGACTTGGGGGAGTGGCTGAAAGATTGGTAATACTTGCTACTAAATGAGAGGAGTTTATGGAAATTTAAGGAGGGATTTGGGAGAGAAAGGCAAGCACACACCAAGAAAAGAGAAAAATGCTATTCACAAAGTACAGTCCTGAAGTTACTACAACCCCAAGGTGTCATAACAGGTGTAAATGTACTGCAGTCCAGGCTTGGTACGATGACCTTCTAAAAGGTGACAAGGAGCTCCACACAGGTAGGTATACATTGTTGTATTAAATATGGCAGGGACATTGGGGAGTGGCTGAAAGGTTGAGAATACTTGCTACTAAATGAGAGGAGTTTATGGAAATTTAAGGAGGGATTTGGGAGAGAAAAGCAAACACACACCAACAATAGAGAAAAATGCTATTCAAAAAATGCACTCCTGAAGTTACAACAACCCTAAGGTGTCATAACGGGTGTAAATGTACTGCAGTCGAGGTTTGGTGTATGCCAAGCACCACATATGGCCTGCCACCGATACTAGAACACACTCCCATAGAAATTATTGGAAGTGACAATTAAAATAACACCCACAGGAACTAATGTTAAATTAAATAAATGAGTTCAACATTTTAGATCATATATGCATGTATGGATGCACACACACCACAATATTGACAAGTATCTGCCAATGGGATAATAAAGATTAGAAGATTTCTTCCCAGAACGGGGAATGACATAAGGACCCAGTTACACAGGATTCAATTCTGGAAGGGGAATAATGTGTCCAAGTCTGCAAACAGTTACCCTGTGCTTAGAGCAGATGATAAACGTTTTGGTGGGTTTTTTCTTGGCTATGCGGCGGAGTCTTGGGGCATCAGGAGGGTAGAAATCCTTTTACTCTAGCTGTGGAGAGTGTCTTCTTTTTCTCCCAAGATGTAGTGTTGGGTCAAGCGCAGCAGGTGCCTGCAGCCCCTGCGCTCCTTAGGAGTGTCTGGGTTTGGTGTCTCCGAGGGGCAGAATTATTTGGTCCAAAGTTTGTGGAACTGATTATTCTAGCTTCAGAGACACTATAAAATTGTAGTTGCCAAGAGCAGTATCCCAGGGGATGATACTGCTCCAGCCAAGTCATAATGAGAGCCCATCAGCCTCATTATGAGTGCCTGGAAGGCCAAAGCCCATCAGCCTCATTGTGAGTCCTTGCCCCCTAGCGTCACTCATACTGTGGGTATCAGTAAATCCAGGGGTAGGGAAAATCCCACTGTAGGAGGCTGGCCTGGCTTGTAGTGGGTACCAGAGGTACTTACACCTTGTGGCAGGTCCAGTTATCCCTTATTAGTGTAGAAGAGGTGTTTCTAGCAGCTTAGACTGATAGAAGGTAGCTATGGCAAAGCAGCTTAGGCTGAACTAGGAGTCATGCAAAGCTCCTACTATACCACTTACATCATATGCACAATATCATAGGAAAACACAATTCACAGAGTTACTAAAAATAAAGGTATGTTATTTTTATGACACTATGCCACAAGTATCTCAGTGAGTACCCTCAGTAAGAAGGTAAGTAATATACACAAGTTATATGTACACAAACCAAAATTAAGTAAGTGAGAGCAAGAAGAGTAATGCAAACAGTGTAGAATTACAATAGGTTGCAATAGGCAAGCATAGGTATAGGGGGCAACACAAACCATATGCTCCAAAAGTGGAATGTGAATCACGATTGGACCCCAGACCTATGTGAGCTTGTAGAGGGTTGCTGGGACTGTAAGAAAACAGTGAGGGTTAGAAAAATACCCTACCCCAAGACCCTGAAAAGTAGGAGTAAAGTACACCTACAACCCCCAGAGAGCACAACAGTCGTGATAGGGGAATTCTGCAGGAAGAACAAACACCAGCAGTGCACTGACAACGGATTTCTGGACCTGAGTACCTGTAAGACAAGGGGACCAAGTCCAATAGTCGCGACAGGGTCCGTGGGGGCAGGAGCCCAGGAAACCTCGGATGAAGGTGCAAGGAAGCTGCCCCCGGTTGGAAGAAGCTTGGAGTTCTGCAAGAAAGAAGAGGATTAGGAACTTCTACTTTGGAAGACAGATGTACCATGTTGCGATGAAGCTTGCAGAGGTGTTCCCACGCAGAAATACCACAAACAAGCCTTGCTAGCTGCAAGGGTCGTGGTAGAGGTTTTTGGGTACTGCTGAGGACCAGGAAGGACCAGGATGTCGCCTTTTGGAGGAGGAGACAGAAGGGGTGCTCAGCAACTCAAAGAGCCCTCACAGAAGCAGGCATCACCCACAGAAGTACTGCAACAGGCACTTAGAAGAAGAGTGAACCAGAGTCCACGCAAAGTTACAAAAGGGGGTCTCACGACATCAGAGGACAACTCAGAAGGTTGTGAACTGCAGGACGGAGTGCTGGGGACCCAAGCTAGGCTGTGCATGAAGGAAATCCTGGAAGAGTGCACAGGAGCCGGGCAGCTGCAAATCACGCGGTACACAGCTTTGCAGTCTAGCCTGGGGAGGCAAGGACTTACCTCCACCAAACCTGGACTGAAGAGTCACTGGACTGTCGGAGTCACTTGGACAGAGTTGCTGTGCTCCAGGGACCACGCTCGTCAGGATGAGAGGTGACCCACAGGACCAGTGATGCAGTCTTTTGGTGCCTGCGTTAGCAGGGGGAAGATTCCGTCGACCCACAGGAGATTTCTTCTGAGCTTCTGGTGCAGGGTGAAGGCAGGCTACCCCCAGAGCATGCACCTCCTGGAAACAGTTGAGAAAGCCGGCAGGATTAGGCGCTACAATGTTGCTAGTAGTCATCTTGCTACTTTGTTGTGGTTTTGCAGGCGTCCTGGAGCAGTCAGTGGTCGATCCTTTGGTAGAAGGTGAAGAGGGAGATCCAGAGGAACTCTGGTGAGCTCTTGCATTCGTTATCTGAAGAATTCCCCAAAGCAGAGATCCTAAATAGCCAGAAAAGGAGGTTTGGCTACTAGGTTAGGAGGATTGGCTACCAAGAGAGGTAAGAGCTTATCAGAAGGAGCCTCTGACATCACCTGCTGGCACTGGCCACTCAGAGCAGTCCAGTGTGCCCCCAACACCTCTGTTTCCAAGATGGCAGAGGTCTGGGACACACTGGAGGAGCTCTGGGCACCTCCCCTGGGAGGTACTTATCAGGGGAGTGGTCACTCCCCTTTCCTTTGTCCAGTTTCGCGCCAGAGCAGGGCTGGGGGATCCCTGAACCGGTGTAGACTGGCTTATGCAGAGATGGGCACCATCTGTGCCCATCAAAGCATTTCCAGAGGCTGGGGGAGGCTACTCCTCCCCAGCCCTTCACACCTATTTCCAAAGGGAGAGGGTGTAACACCCTCTCTCAGAGAAAATCCTTTGTTCTGTCTTCCTGGGCCAGGGCTGCCTGGACCCCAGGAGTGCAGAAACCTGTCTGAGGGGTTGGCAGCAGCAGCAGCTGCAGTGGAGACCCCGGAAAGGCAGTTTGGCAGCACCCGGGTTCTGTGCTAGAGACCCGGGGGATCATGGAATTGTCCCCCCAATACGAGAATGGTATTGGGGATGACAATTCCATGATCTTAGACATGCTACATGGCCATGTTCGTAGTTACCATTGTGACGCTATATATAGGTAGTGACCTATGTATAGTGCACGCGTGTAATGGTGTCCCCGACTCACAAACTCCGGGGAATTTGCCCTGAACTATGTGGTGGCACCTTGGCTAGTGCCAGGGTGTCCACACACTAAGTAACTTTGCACCCAACCTTCACCAGGTGAAGGTTAGACATATAGGTGACTTATAAGTTACTTATGTGCAGTGGTAAATGGCTGTGAAATAACGTGGACGTTATTTCACGCAGGCTGCAGTGGCAGGCCTGTGTAAGAATTGTCAGAGCTCCCTATGGGTGGCAAAAGAAATGCTGCAGCCCATAGGGATCTCCTGGAACCCCAATACCCTGGGTACCTCAGTACCATATTCAAGGGAATTATATGGGTGTACAAGTATGCCAATGTGAATTTGTACATTTAGTCACTAGCCTGTAGTGACAAATTTGGAAAGCAGAGAAAGCATAACCACTGAGGTTCTGGTTAGCAGAGCCTTAGTGAGACAGTTAATCACCACACAGGGAACACATACAGGGCACATACTATGAGCACTGAGGCCCTGCCTGGCAGGGTCCCGGTGACACAAGGACTAAAACAACATACATACAGTGAAATATGGGGGTAACATGCCAGGCGAGATGGTACTTTCCTACACACACCCATTGCAATTTGAACAAGGCGGGTCCACTAAGAACTGGCCTATGGCTTGCATGGGTATTTTAAAGTTATGTCAATTCCAGTATAACATTGCCAGTTCATACCGGGTCCCAGGCGTGTTATTCTATATCTTCTCCACCATATGATTAAAGCTACTACTTCCCTTGCTGGCGGGTTAAAGGGGACTGTGCCACCTCTAAGGATAGCTTTCTGATAGGAACATAGTGTGCGATCCTTCCATGACGATTTCCTGGCTCCATTCCACTTACTCTTTTATAAACTGAGCACAAGGCATTACATGTGATTCTGGATGGGAGAGGAAACAATGCAATGAGTTCAAACTGTTGGAAAAGTGGCTGCTTATCCTGAGGCCTAACATCAATCTAGTCCCAGAATTTTGTTTTTTTCTGCAGTTGTGCTGGCAATTTCAGGTTTATATATACATGAGCTGTAACTGTAGTTTTATCTAAGTATCATGGCTATGCATTATGTTTTGACAGAGCTGTATGAAAATACATTGAATACTTTTTCTCAGATTATGCAGTTGTAAGACCTTATTCTTAACTGTGTCATTGTAGGATGTGTGTTTCTACTTGTGTTAACATTCAAAAATATAACAGCAGGTTTCGTTTTGTATAATTCGGAGCAGAAATCAAATTTCATCAATGGTACCATCATCTTAGCAACCTGAATATATGCATTTACCATTTACTATGCTGTTCTTTTCCTTCTTGATTTCTGCAATGCAAAACGTATTGTGGGAATTAAGACGTGTTGCCATTTCATCCAGCAAAACCACTCTAAGCGTTCCTGCTGGGACACCTATCATCTGAATAGGTAATTACTGTCCACAACCAGGCGTGCTTACACTACATTTTCTACAAAGCCACTGTGCAGTTATGCACTTTTTAAGCACAATTTCACAGTGATCATTCTCTAATTGTACTTTGGCGTACATTCATGTAGCCAGAGTTCCGAAATTACTTACACCCCACCCCTATGTGCCTTTAGATTGGCCTAGTGATTTAAAAAGGCAGGTACTCACAGTTACTGAGTGTCTGAAATTATTTCTTTTGGAAGGTAAAGTCCCTGCACTTTCTAGCCGGCGTGAATTATTTTAAATAGCAGAGTGCCTGAACTTCTCAGTGGCAAACTGTTACTCTGGGATAGTGAGCACCTGCACTTTTAGATTTCAATTTAAATCACTGACTTAGCCACAAAGCTGCCTTGAAACGGCTGTTCCACCCTTTTGTTCCCCCTTTTTCCCAATTAAAGGCTGTTGTGTTTTAAGAATGGAGTTGGGGATGAATTAAAAGAGACATGACCTTGAGCCCTCTTAGTAATCACTGACAATCAATTGACAGCCTTTACCAGGTGTCTTTTTGGTAGCTAATTGTGTTGGCTGAGAGTAGGTGTGAGGTGTCAGAAAGAGACTGCCACGCCCCTCTGATACACACTCATTCAAGCCACAAGTAGTTAAGAACTGGGTAGAGCGACTAGCCAATCCCATTTCCACATTTAGATTAACATAATGTGAGTGAACAAGGAAAGGCAGAAGGTGTTTCCAACAATGTGCTGCATCCTGTTTTAAGGGTAGGTATGAAAAATAACATGCTGCTAAATACACACCAGGTGATGTTTAATTATGCAGATGTAGGTGAATAAGTGTATTGGTAATGACTGCACACACAGGACATAACACAATTTTAATCTTGAAGCCCAATAACAGATTTACTTACCATGCAACTGAATTGTATTCATATAATTGGCGACAGAAGAACACCAGTTAGATTTAAACCCCTGTCCCGTGCATTGCATGCAGGTCGTGACAGCAGGCACATAACTCACTGAGCTACTTTTTAAACATAATTTGATATTGGGAAATGTGGGGTACGCGTAAAACTCTGTAACAAAGCATGAAGCTACCTAGCTCTCTTATATGAATTCAAACATTATGCCTACAAATTACACCCAGTGCTCTACTGCAGACACAATAATCACCTAAGTTATTTTGGCAGTGCTGGAAACTGAGAGCTGCTAGCTGCTGTAAACACTTAAAACTGTGCAGAGGGTGTGTTCTTCCACTCTATCTTACCAGCATATGGAGTAAGCAGAATAGCACAATGGATTCACCTTCCTACTATAGAATTCTGTGGACAAGTGGAGGGTTATAGGTTTCAATTTTGTTCCGGTCAATTGAGCTTTTCATCCTTCAAAGTGTGATTAAATGAGTACCAGTGAGGTAGCTAACAAAACTAGTTAACAACAGTGTGTGCACCTATTTAAGATTGTGTTTTATACCAACACTCCAGCTTCAGACCACACATGGTCACAATCAGCCATCATCTCCATTTACTAGCATCTAAAACACATAGAATACAAGAACAGTGGCCGCCATATGCTATCTAGATTTATCAGCTGTATTTAGCACTGTCCACTTTCACACACTTCTATAAAGACTTCATCATCTTGGAGTAAGTGAAAAGGCTATAGAGTGGATTACTTCTTCTTGGGTCAGACAAAGTGTAGTTTACTTTTCGTCTTTCTCATCAGTTCCTCATACCAAACATTGTGTGTTCCTCAAGGTTCCATCATATCTCCTCTGTTAATCAACATGAACGTAACCCCCTCACCAAACATGATTAACCCATTCAACCTCACCCGTTACAACTATCCCAACGATATCCAAATAATTCTAAAAGTGGATGACCTGGAAGACCTCCAACTCATGACTGCCTTCATGCCTTAAACACATAGATGATCAATATGCATCTAAAGCTCAATGTCGCGAAGAAAGAAATCAGGACCTGCGAGCAAAAGCAAAAATACCACCCTCTGCCATAGTCCAAAGAATTTGATGCCATTCCAACAAAATAAATAGAGGTCAGAAACCTAGGGATTTCCATGGTTTCACACCTGTCCTACATACCAAGTTGAGAACATCACAGAGTGCCTTCAAAACAATGAAAAAAGTGTGTCGCTTCTTTCCATCCATTGGCTAACAACAGAAACTGCACCCATCCTCACACTGGTTAACAGCCTTTACCTTGGTGAACCCAGATTGCACCCTGTGCATGCAACAGACCAACTTACCCAAAATGCTACCACAAGACTTCTTTTCCACCGTCTCCCAGGAGAACAGATGACTTCAATTTTGCAATCATTAAACTGTAAACTATAGCTAGAGAGACAATGTCTAAGGCACACGGCATCGACCACAGAGCCTCCCACAAAAAAAGGAACACTACCGCTGCAAGTTAAATTCAAGCAATGCAAACAAAACAGGACATTAAACTATAGGCTTGCAACACTTACCAACCTAGCATAAAAAATATATGGAAGGCACTACTTTCTCAGCACAAGCATGCCATGCTCTTGAACTCTCTACCAGCCAAGATTTGAAGTGTCCCGGAGCAAATACACTTCAGTAGACAGTTGAAAACTTGCCTATTTTCAAGATAACTAATCATCCCACATCTCTGCGATGGAACCCAGAAAGACAATGGCACCTTTAAAATCAATATTCAGCTTACAGCCCACAAATAGTGATCAACCCAACCAGCTAACTACTTTCTAATTTCAGGGTAGGTAAAAAGAGCTGACTTATGGCTTACATGGGTATTTTATGTTATGTCAATTCATGTGCAACATTTCTGTCTCACACTAATACTAATGCCATGAACCTCAGCTGTTTTCAATCAACTGTACTTTACAACTATTAGACTCACACAAAACATATTTGCTATGGGGGTTGTTCATCACCAGTACCGGCCAATAAGCTAACCATTACCAAATGAACAGTGTTGGAAATGGCCTTTCTGCAGGGTCACCCCCAAACTTTTTGCCTTCCTCCTTCTCTTTTTCTGACCTCATTTTTGCTGGCTTTAGGACTCTGCACATTTTCCCACTGCTAATCAGTGCTAAAGTGCATATGTATTTACCCTACCAACTCAGACACTTCTGAGGGAGACACTTCTACTTCATCAGACACTTCCTGGTGATAAAACCCTGGACCTGAACCTGCAACCTGCCAAGAAGAACTGCCTGGCTGCCCAAAGGACTCACCTGACTGCTTGTCTGAGAAGGGCTGCTGCCTTGCTGTTGCCCTGCTGCCTTGCTGCTCTCTGGCTGTGCTGAGAAGTGCTCTCCAAGGGCTTGGATAGAGCTTGCCTCCTGTTCCCTAAAGTCTCAGGACCAAAAAGAAGTCATTCCTGTAAAAGAAATCCTTGTGCAGAGAAAATCGACGCACAGCCTGCAAGAAATGATGCACAGCCTGCATCGCTGTGAGAATATTACCACGCACCAAACCGGAATGATGCAGCCTGACTTTGCAAGGAGAAGATCCACGCAGTGCAACGCCTTCCCTGCGTGGAAAATAAATGATGCATCAAATACCTAATTTCTAAAAAACAGGCATGGAATAACTGAAGAGATCTCTCACATGCAGCTGGTTAAATTGAGGGCTTCAATTTAGTCCACCACTGCATGTCCCAAATAACTATATAGCATGACTGCTTGTTTACATCTCACAATCACAAAACAGGATGATAGAAACAAAGCCTATCCCAGCAGATCTCTTCACTTTTCTCTCTTTCCAGCCATGCCAGCTCAGGACCAAAATTATAAACAAAATTTCAAGCTGGACAAGCCAGTACATTAACTATTTAAGTAGACTGTGGTCATAGGAAATCCCATAAAGGGGCATGAAAGCTCCTCAAAGCTGACAGTTCACTGAAAACCATAAAGTACACATCTCTCTCTCTCTCACCTCATCATCTAACCACTGCATCCCAGAACACAATATCCACACTTTAGTGGTCAGTAAATGTGACATGGAAACACTTCCCACACAGGATAACAAAACAAAGAAACAGCCTTCTACCCAATTGAGTGGTCACCTGTCCCTGCATCTGCTTACAGTTATCCAAATCTCCGGGGGGAAAAATAAGGCGATGGACAAGGGTGCCCCTTTATTGAAGATGTGGGTGATGGTGAGCTCACCTACTGAGTCACTAATGCATATGTATTACTCCTGATCCCCCTTCTATGCCCTTGGTTGCCCAGCTGGACTGAACCAACCACAGGATGAATAAGTGAAGAGAACTGTGATGTGCCTTTTTTGAATAAAGGCAGAACAAATTTGAAGGATCTGACCAACATTTTATCCTCACTTAAAATTGGTTATTTGGAGGGCCATGGCTGAAGAATGGTAAATTGTTTCATGGAAACTGACTGACATGTTGTGCTCTGTTTTAATTCAAAAATTGCAATTTACCTGATATAGACTTCCAAATTATTCCTTCAGTCTGAACCATTTCAATGGAAGACTGAAGTGGGAGCAGCACTTCAGTTTCCTCTTTAAAACTGTGAAAGACTGTGAGCTCTCTGACAAGCCGGAACATATGAGAAGAGTGGAAGGGAAGATGGTGACATGGATATGTATTAATGGCCTAGTGTTGTGCTAGTGGCATGGTGTATGGTGGCATGCTTATCTGCTCAAATATGATCACTTCAAGGAGCTAAGCATTCTGTGTGTATCTTGCTAAATATATGACTACTAATTGTTAGTTTCGCTTATGATGGGTGCAGTATACAACTTACTGTTTTTCTCACTTTAATTAGACGTTATGCCCCTGATTCAGAGTTTGCCGGAACAAAGGCGCTATTTATCACACCTAATAAATAATGATTCCGTGAGATTCGTTGTTTATTGGGTGTGATAAAAAAAATCTATTAACAATTTTTTGCGGATTTTGGTGCTCCGAGCTCAAAAATCCACAAGATACAATAAATACCATACACAGTTCACTGGTTAAATTCCAGCCGGGTTGTCCTGCTAAAATTTAATGAAGGGTGAGATATTAACACACCCAGACATTACTGGATGAAGTAAATACCAACCAGCTCGGAATTTCAATCACTGCTCAAACAGGGGTACAAAGCTTCCCTAAAAAGTACTGAGCTGCTCCTTAAAGCCAGCTCAAAGCCACACCAGTATATAAAAACTATGGGGCATATTTACAAGCCCAGTGTGCCGCCACTGCATCACTTGTTGGGAGAAATCGGTGGTGCATAGTGCAGGCCCATATCTACAAGGCTATGCAAAATCACTTTCCATGGCCTTTTAGATAGGGTGCAAGGCAGCGCAGGAAAGTTGCTGTGTTGCGTTACACTGTGTCAGGCAAGCATCCCATGGGCTTTGCCGTGGGTGTTACCATGCAGCACACATGGGTTTTGATGCATTTCCAGATTACAAGAATCTATAAACCTGGGAATGAGTCAAAACTGTATGCCTCCCCAGGGCAGGTGCAACGTGGAGAAATATCTTTATTTCTCCTCGCTGCTTCCTCTCTGTGTGCTTCATTTTGCAGCACACATAGAAAGAGGACAATACCTCCCAGGGTTGTTTTTGTTTAGGAGCGTGCCCCTTCCTGCACAAAAACAGTCCTGCTGACAATGCAGACACCCTTGCATTGGCGTTAGGCATCAATTTGTGCACCAGCGTGGGGTAAAGGACAGAAATGCACAGTATCGGTTCATTTCTGCCCTTTCCATGTGCGTAGGGCAGCACAGCAAGGTCACTTTCTGCGCTGCCCTGCACCATGAGGCTTTTAAATATGCCCCTCAAACTAACCCCTTTCCAGCTCCCCAACTGGTCTAATTCTTTACCTGATAACAATTCGCACAGATCATGAATCTCGGTCACAGAATGATACAAATTTCAAAAAATGGGTAACTAGAGACCCTCTCTTTGGACAAAGGAGACAGCCTAAGAGGACGAGAATAATAGCACAGTCCATCTTCCGACCATATACCACTAACATATACCTGTTTCCATTTTTGGACATCCTTTATAGACACCCTTATTTCGGATAGCCTTTATATCCACTAAAGTTATTGGCACTGGTTATCTTTTGAATCCAATTAATCTGGCAAAGATTTACCAATGGCCCTCAATCCCTAATCTTACTCTTGACAGTTACATCATATATCTTTAACCTTTTTTATCCATTCTTCTACCCATGGCCAATCATTCACTAAAAGGACGACAGTAGCAGAAGTGATATCACTCACTCTTTAAGTTCAGATGTCAGAGTTCACCAGTTGTTCCACCACTAACCACTCAGCAGCCTCCTGTTTGTTATGATGGGTCAAATGTAAAAAGAGGAATGAGAACTACTGAGAAAAACAAGGATACTACCTGAGACAGGGGGTAGCAAAAACAGTTTAAAGGGTAAAAATGAGCACGCACAGAGTATCAGTTGCTAGCCCTAATCAAAGACTCTAGAAACAGACCAAATTACTGACACATGCCGAAATGTAATTTTTTTTCCCACTGAAATGGACAATAGGCTTTGACTCAGACATGTGAATGGCACACGTTGAAGCTGTGAATTTTCTTACACTCCTGAATTCTCAAAGGACCTTTGTAAAGCCGAAAAACAGACACAGCACATAAATACATTTTCATGGGATACAATAGAGAAGGGTTAAAGTACTTAGGGGATCATTCTAACCCTGGCGGTCCAAGACCGCCAGGGCTAAAATGACGGGGGCACTGCCAACAGGCTGGCGGTGCCCCGCTGGGCATTCTGACCGCGGCGGTTTGACCGCGGTCAGAAGTGGAAAACCGGCGGTCTCCCGCCGGTTTTGCGCTGCCCATTTGAATCCTCCATGGCGGCGCAGCTCGCTGTGCCGCCATGGGGATTCTGACAGCTCATACCGCCATCCTGTTCCTGGCGGTTCGCCCGCCAGGAACAGGATGGCGGTATGGGTTGTCGTGGGGCCCCTGGGGGCCCCTGCAGTGCCCATGCCAATGGCATGGGCACTGCAGGGCCCCCGTAAGAGGGCCCCACAAAGAATTTCACTGTCTGCATTGCAGACAGTGAAATTTGCGACGGGTGCCACTGCACCCGTCGCACCTTCCCACTCCGCCGGCTCCATTCGGAGCCGGCGTCCTCGTGGGAAGGTAGTTTTGCACTGGGCTGGCGGGCGGCCTTTTGGCGGTCGCCCGCCAGCCCAGTGCAAAACCCAGAATACCCTCAGCGGTCTTCCGACCGCGGAATGGTATTTTGGAGGGGGAAGTCTGGCGGGCGGCCTCCGCCGCCCGCCAGACTTAGAATCACCCACTTGGTGTTTTAGGCACACTAGAAGGACCACACCTCCTGATTAGGTAAAAAATACGTACACTGATCGTATCAGCAGAACAGTGTTTAGAAAAAGCAAAATGTTAAACATTTTATTGAGAAACTTTGATACCTGGTAAAGTTCTGCAAGGACCACATCATGTCTGATTTTCAGCCTATTCAATTGTTACCTGAGTGAGCATCTCCCTTTCAGATTATTTGTGTGTAAATATAACTCATTAAAAATCAGGACCTACAGAGGTTACCCCCACGGAGAGAGGTGGTTATGAGCCAAGAAACTTCAGACCTTGTCTGCCACAGTTTAGAAATGATGTTCTCCCAAGCCCAGTGGTAGACAAAGCCTATCTGATCTGTTGATTGTTTCTTGGTTTTATGCAATGTTGTCTAATATTTGCAAGCCAGACAAGAATTAATTTGGGTGGATTAAGTTCTAATTATGGAGTTCCACTTAAATCTGATGCCAATTGATTGTCTTTAATAGTTAATGAAGGGCCAGTTAAACATAGAGCAATCGTACTGACTTTTGAAGCAGATGTGTTATGTATTACAAATAAAACATTGTTGCGACAGTTGTACAAGATAAAATATTCCCTGAGCTTTTTACATACTTGACTATGCTCCCAGCACAAATTTTCAACATGAACTATTTTAGTTTAGAATATGTGTCCAGAAAAATCAATATATTGAGGCAGGCCCAAATTTGTTGTCAAAATGCCACTGAACACTGGAAAAACATGACATAAGTGGACATGTTATACTGCACTGCCCAGAAATTAAAGTTTTGAAGAGAAAATATTTGAAAGCTCTATTTATCAAGAACAGTCTCTATACTTTGGGTGCCCATTTAGACTATGAAGCCCATTGGACACTGAAAGGGTTGCTTTAGGGTATGATTTATTTTCTAGAGCATGTAAGAAGGGTAAGACACGATTTATTTTAACATGTGTTTTAATGCTGTGGTTTTAGTATAATAATTATTAATGATGTTTCACTACCATCATTATATTGTGATTTTATTGTGCGTTATCTGGGCATTTATAATGATAGTTAAATGTATTGTTACTGCTTATAGACTATTAAGTCCAATATCCATTACTTCAATTGAACTGAGTGTTGCCCGGCTTAAGAGGCTGAGGAAGATTGAAAGGAGAGAGGGTCTCGTTATAAATGGCCTGCTGGTATAGAAGAAAGAACACAGAAGACCCACCTAGACTTACTTGTCATCGGAGTCATCTATGGTCTTTTTCAACACTTCCTCATTTTATGTGATGTGTGGGTCGGAATTAATTTTTAAGAGAGCCTCAGTTGTCCTCGAGTGGTCTATCACTGTTGACACTATGATTGATTCTTGCTATATAGTTTTTAATACCCGAATGATCAATGTTGAAAAGAAAAATCTCGAGTTTCATCAGAACCAGACTATTTTTGCCACAAATCTACGCTGCATACTCATATAGTGAATTCTTTACAAAAACGGTGTCATATTTCGGAAAAAAATAGAACATAACACTGAATATCAGTGGTGTGCAAAATATGTGTAATTTGCTTTCATGTAATTATGCATAATGTCCGCAAATTAAACAAGATTATGAGTAATTGCACAAAATACAAATCCATCACTTTGCACTATATTTTATTGCCAAATATGTCCTTGTTTCCATTTTTGAAGCAATAGTGTATTAAAAAAAGCACAGCACACAACAGCCGCTGACGTTCTGTTGTTGTCATGTGCTCACTGTATATTGTTTCTGCAAATGGTGTTAAATTAAAGTGGATTATGGCATCATGTCGGGAATTTTGTGTAACAAGTGTAAGTCTAAATTCCTGAAATGTAATTTCATTTGCTTTCAGGGTTAATGTTTATGCAATTTTAACGTGCACAAATTAACAATAAGCATCATTTCCGAGGAGCCATTCTCTGCACTTTACTTAAAAGTCACACATATGTCACACGTATAAATTCATATTTGGATTAGAAATGGACTCTGCCACAAATGGCGCCATTTATCACATCAGTGATGATATGAGAGATGATGAGAATATGGCTCATTGGTGATCACTTATATCGCCCATGAAAATGTGCCACAAACAACGCAAGGTGTGAGTTAAATATGAAGACTGGTTAGCCTTGATGTTACCTCATGACTCTCCTCTACCACCCAGTACTTCCTCTTTCTTTATCTCACTTTTGCATGTTCTTTTTCATCCTGCTTTCTCCTTTTACCGTGGTTTTCCAATCTTTCTAGTCTCCCTTCTTTCTCCTTCATATGCATTTCTCCTTCTTTCTCTTGATCAAAGTCTCAGGATGAGAAATAACCTTTATAGATGGCTCCCTCATATACACATATATGTATATGTTTGCTTAACGTGTTTAAATCTTACTTTGAATGTATCTACACACACACACATACAAAGTGAGATGTAACTATTTTAAGCACGGCTTGGCAAGTGAAGCTAGTTGGACAAATTAATGTAACTGGCAAGTTGCAGTGTTGTTGTTTTTTGTTTTCTGTGTTGCCTCTTGGCACAGTCACCAACTGCTGTGGTGGGGCAAAAGAGGGACTTGGGCAAACAATGCTGGGGTACGGCCCCATCTGGCTTGACATTGTGAGAAGCCAATGAGAAGTTAATACAGAGACTGGTTTAAGTAAGGGAAAGAAGCACAAGAGACAAAGCTTGCAGCACATGAAGAAGACAGCAGCCTTGGGGTTTGGGTATTTCAGCAGGCAGAAGCACAAGAGGAGGGAAACTGGAAAACACATGCACTGGCTTCTGGTGCTAAACCAAAAAAGTAGTTCCCCAAAAAAGTGGTTGTTGGCAGGATAGGAGTTAGCTTATCTGAAAAATAATACAGAGGCTATGCTCCATGGGAGGGACAACACAAGATGGACAAGGAAAGCCACTGAATAAGAAACGAGCCTCTATGTGGCTTCTACCGCCCCTGTTCTTACCTCAGTTCCAAGGTCTCTCCCCTGACAACCCAACAGCAGATGAGATGGTGTCCAGTGCTGAGTTTGTTTTGAAGATTGCCTGACAGTGAAACCCCTGCAGAGTGCTGTGAGAATGTTCGGGCAGGCTTGTAATACTAATGTGTTTTCAAATAATCCGAGATGGGAGCTGACAGAAAACAACACAGCCATTGCCGTCCATCTCTTAGCTCTTTAAAAGCTTTCTACCGGGTTTTGATGGACAGGGCAGCTGGTGTGCTTCACCTATGCCTACATACTTCTTGGTGGGGGTGGGGTAAAAATGCGAAACCACAAGGTGTCGTCTTGGTGTGAGTCTTCCATGCGTTACACATCACCTGTTTCATATGAACATTGTGTTCTCTCCCAGACCTTTGTTTTGTTAATGTCTGTATTTGCCTTCAGTGAGGAGCCTTTCATGAAATCTTCTGAAAAGGGTATCTTTTTAAGTCAGGGAAGCTGATGTTATCCACTTTAAAACAGTACTCAGCCTTTTCTAATCTTTGGCATTTTTTCTAGAAAGACTGCTTCTTTCAACTTGTTTTAACATTTGATAACATATTTATCAATGTAAACTGATGTACCCCCTCAAATAATTAAACACAACAAATTAGCCTTTGTTGCTAAATGAGAAAGAGTGAAAAAGAGAAACCCATCTAGAGGCTGAAATGCTTAATGTGAAACCAAAAAACTGAGCTCAATCCTGGCTTTTCCCACTTGACCAAACTGTGCCATACTCGGCAATTGGGTTATTTCACTGATTCTCCTTTTCTTTCGTCCTCACATCTGAAAATACCTTGAAATACACCTATCTGGGATGCGGCCTCTACAGATTTTTATCTGGTTAATAGACTATGATGTTGCTTCATCTACAATAACCACTGAAACCACATATAGTGGCACAGAACAACTGATTCGCCTCTTGGTTCACTAATAGCATTGATGTCATGGTGGCTGGAGGGATGAATGTTTTTTTTTAAGCTCATGTTTAGAAGCTATCACTTTTAATTAGTGCCTCTGAATTCAGTGATACAATCGAGTTCCCCAAAGTAAAACGCTCCTGCATGTTGAAGTAAGAAACTTGAAATTTGAAGAGCCTTTGAAATATCTTACATTGGCACAATTTACATGCCAAATATATTGAGGCCTCTGCTTGCACTATGCATCCTTATTCAAACCTGGCATTTTACTGGGCTCTCACTTATAATTGTGTGGCTAGTCCTCCTCTACTAATTTTTTAGCAGTATGTAGCGCTTGCTGCTCCAGCTGTACGTGGCGGGTTCACACTTGCCTTTCTCTCCGGAAGTAGTCCAGGACCCCAGGCCGACCGTACATATTCAGAGGCGTTGGTTTAAGCAGGTTTTCAGCACCTTTCCATGCAGAGGCAGGCCGACATGTGCGGGAATGTTTCATGTATGGCAGTACTTCCGCCAGACCAATAGGGCAAGGGCAGGGTCAGTCACAGGTCAGGCTCGGTCTGACGTAACGCCAGATTCTACCCTAGCCCTACCGCTGGCTGTCGTGAAGCCTTACAATTCCTTTTCAGGCGAGCCCCATGTTCCGTGATGGGTTCTTAAGGTTGGCTATCTTTAGAAAGGTGAGACGCGTGAAAGAAGTAGAACAGCGGGTGAAGCGCTCGCTGCAGAGAAATTTCTTGTTCCTGTAAATCAAAGATTGTAATTCGATCGATCGGGCTGAATCACTGTCGCACAATCTCGATAGTGTTAGTTGAATAACATCACGGTGGGTAATAATATCTGTTATTTATCGTTTTGGGAAAGGGCCCAAAACACACCACATTATGCTAATTTGTTGCCAGTGTGGGTCACGGCTTTAATTCAAGAGTGTATTAACCGAGCGAGCTGTCCTATCAGCTATGGATGACTTTATGGTGAGACCTGGATGAAAGACCTCCCCTCTCCCTATCGGGGGTAAGCAGGTTTCGGGGGGAAAGGGGTATATTTAAAGATATTGGGGTCACACTCCTGATTCATGGCTCAAACACCAACAATGACTTTCAGTTGACTTCCTGTGGACAGGGTCGTTGTCGCTGGACGAGTACGTGGATTTATGTAATATATTGGAAACACGACATCATTTGAAACCTATGTTCAGATACATTATTCTCCTGCATGCCGCTAGATGGCGCATAAGCAACGGCGCATTCTTTCCAAACGAAATAGGCACAAGGTCCCTTGAGACCAAAATAGATCATTCAGATCCAAAGTGAAACAAGAAGGGACATCACGAGGGTGGCTGAGATCTTTGCTCTCTTGGGTCAGACAAAGTGTAGTTTACTTTTCGTCTTTCTCATCAGTTCCTCATACCAAACATTGTGTGTTCCTCAAGGTTCCATCATATCTCCTCTGTTAATCAACATGAACGTAACCCCCTTACCAAACATGATTAACCCATTCAACCTCACCCGTTACAACTATCCCAACGATATCCAAATAATTCTAAAAGTGGATGACCTGGAAGACCTCCAACTCATGACTGCCTTCATGCCTTAAACACATAGATGATCAATATGCATCTAAAGCTCAATGTCGCGAAGAAAGAAATCAGGACCTGCGAGCAAAAGCAAAAATACCACCCTCTGCCATAGTCCAAAGAATTTGATGCCATTCCAACAAAATAAATAGAGGTCAGAAACCTAGGGATTTCCATGGTTTCACACCTGTCCTACATACCAAGTTGAGAACATCACAGAGTGCCTTCAAAACAATGAAAAAAGTGTGTCGCTTCTTTCCATCCATTGGCTAACAACAGAAACTGCACCCATCCTCACACTGGTTAACAGCCTTTACCTTGGTGAACCCAGATTGCACCCTGTGCATGCAACAGACCAACTTACCCAAAATGCTACCACAAGACTTCTTTTCCACCGTCTCCCAGGAGAACAGATGACTTCAATTTTGCAATCATTAAACTGTAAACTATAGCTAGAGAGACAATGTCTAAGGCACACGGCATCGACCACAGAGCCTCCCACAAAAAAAGGAACACTACCGCTGCAAGTTAAATTCAAGCAATGCAAACAAAACAGGACATTAAACTATAGGCTTGCAACACTTACCAACCTAGCATAAAAAATATATGGAAGGCACTACTTTCTCAGCACAAGCATGCCATGCTCTTGAACTCTCTACCAGCCAAGATTTGAAGTGTCCCGGAGCAAATACACTTCAGTAGACAGTTGAAAACTTGCCTATTTTCAAGATAACTAATCATCCCACATCTCTGCGATGGAACCCAGAAAGACAATGGCACCTTTAAAATCAATATTCAGCTTACAGCCCACAAATAGTGATCAACCCAACCAGCTAACTACTTTCTAATTTCAGGGTAGGTAAAAAGAGCTGACTTATGGCTTACATGGGTATTTTATGTTATGTCAATTCATGTGCAACATTTCTGTCTCACACTAATACTAATGCCATGAACCTCAGCTGTTTTCAATCAACTGTACTTTACAACTATTAGACTCACACAAAACATATTTGCTATGGGGGTTGTTCATCACCAGTACCGGCCAATAAGCTAACCATTACCAAATGAACAGTGTTGGAAATGGCCTTTCTGCAGGGTCACCCCCAAACTTTTTGCCTTCCTCCTTCTCTTTTTCTGACCTCATTTTTGCTGGCTTTAGGACTCTGCACATTTTCCCACTGCTAATCAGTGCTAAAGTGCATATGTATTTACCCTACCAACTCAGACACTTCTGAGGGAGACACTTCTACTTCATCAGACACTTCCTGGTGATAAAACCCTGGACCTGAACCTGCAACCTGCCAAGAAGAACTGCCTGGCTGCCCAAAGGACTCACCTGACTGCTTGTCTGAGAAGGGCTGCTGCCTTGCTGTTGCCCTGCTGCCTTGCTGCTCTCTGGCTGTGCTGAGAAGTGCTCTCCAAGGGCTTGGATAGAGCTTGCCTCCTGTTCCCTAAAGTCTCAGGACCAAAAAGAAGTCATTCCTGTAAAAGAAATCCTTGTGCAGAGAAAATCGACGCACAGCCTGCAAGAAATGATGCACAGCCTGCATCGCTGTGAGAATATTACCACGCACCAAACCGGAATGATGCAGCCTGACTTTGCAAGGAGAAGATCCACGCAGTGCAACGCCTTCCCTGCGTGGAAAATAAATGATGCATCAAATACCTAATTTCTAAAAAACAGGCATGGAATAACTGAAGAGATCTCTCACATGCAGCTGGTTAAATTGAGGGCTTCAATTTAGTCCACCACTGCATGTCCCAAATAACTATATAGCATGACTGCTTGTTTACATCTCACAATCACAAAACAGGATGATAGAAACAAAGCCTATCCCAGCAGATCTCTTCACTTTTCTCTCTTTCCAGCCATGCCAGCTCAGGACCAAAATTATAAACAAAATTTCAAGCTGGACAAGCCAGTACATTAACTATTTAAGTAGACTGTGGTCATAGGAAATCCCATAAAGGGGCATGAAAGCTCCTCAAAGCTGACAGTTCACTGAAAACCATAAAGTACACATCTCTCTCTCTCTCACCTCATCATCTAACCACTGCATCCCAGAACACAATATCCACACTTTAGTGGTCAGTAAATGTGACATGGAAACACTTCCCACACAGGATAACAAAACAAAGAAACAGCCTTCTACCCAATTGAGTGGTCACCTGTCCCTGCATCTGCTTACAGTTATCCAAATCTCCGGGGGGAAAAATAAGGCGATGGACAAGGGTGCCCCTTTATTGAAGATGTGGGTGATGGTGAGCTCACCTACTGAGTCACTAATGCATATGTATTACTCCTGATCCCCCTTCTATGCCCTTGGTTGCCCAGCTGGACTGAACCAACCACAGGATGAATAAGTGAAGAGAACTGTGATGTGCCTTTTTTGAATAAAGGCAGAACAAATTTGAAGGATCTGACCAACATTTTATCCTCACTTAAAATTGGTTATTTGGAGGGCCATGGCTGAAGAATGGTAAATTGTTTCATGGAAACTGACTGACATGTTGTGCTCTGTTTTAATTCAAAAATTGCAATTTACCTGATATAGACTTCCAAATTATTCCTTCAGTCTGAACCATTTCAATGGAAGACTGAAGTGGG
This sequence comes from Pleurodeles waltl, assembly GCF_031143425.1. Classification (NCBI taxonomy): domain Eukaryota; kingdom Metazoa; phylum Chordata; class Amphibia; order Caudata; family Salamandridae; genus Pleurodeles; species Pleurodeles waltl. The sequence goes on along the minus strand of NC_090450.1, from coordinate 222,493,277 downwards.
AGCAGCACTTCAGTTTCCTCTTTAAAACTGTGAAAGACTGTGAGCTCTCTGACAAGCCGGAACATATGAGAAGAGTGGAAGGGAAGATGGTGACATGGATATGTATTAATGGCCTAGTGTTGTGCTAGTGGCATGGTGTATGGTGGCATGCTTATCTGCTCAAATATGATCACTTCAAGGAGCTAAGCATTCTGTGTGTATCTTGCTAAATATATGACTACTAATTGTTAGTTTCGCTTATGATGGGTGCAGTATACAACTTACTGTTTTTCTCACTTTAATTAGACGTTATGCCCCTGATTCAGAGTTTGCCGGAACAAAGGCGCTATTTATCACACCTAATAAATAATGATTCCGTGAGATTCGTTGTTTATTGGGTGTGATAAAAAAAATCTATTAACAATTTTTTGCGGATTTTGGTGCTCCGAGCTCAAAAATCCACAAGATACAATAAATACCATACACAGTTCACTGGTTAAATTCCAGCCGGGTTGTCCTGCTAAAATTTAATGAAGGGTGAGATATTAACACACCCAGACATTACTGGATGAAGTAAATACCAACCAGCTCGGAATTTCAATCACTGCTCAAACAGGGGTACAAAGCTTCCCTAAAAAGTACTGAGCTGCTCCTTAAAGCCAGCTCAAAGCCACACCAGTATATAAAAACTATGGGGCATATTTACAAGCCCAGTGTGCCGCCACTGCATCACTTGTTGGGAGAAATCGGTGGTGCATAGTGCAGGCCCATATCTACAAGGCTATGCAAAATCACTTTCCATGGCCTTTTAGATAGGGTGCAAGGCAGCGCAGGAAAGTTGCTGTGTTGCGTTACACTGTGTCAGGCAAGCATCCCATGGGCTTTGCCGTGGGTGTTACCATGCAGCACACATGGGTTTTGATGCATTTCCAGATTACAAGAATCTATAAACCTGGGAATGAGTCAAAACTGTATGCCTCCCCAGGGCAGGTGCAACGTGGAGAAATATCTTTATTTCTCCTCGCTGCTTCCTCTCTGTGTGCTTCATTTTGCAGCACACATAGAAAGAGGACAATACCTCCCAGGGTTGTTTTTGTTTAGGAGCGTGCCCCTTCCTGCACAAAAACAGTCCTTCTGACAATGCAGACACCCTTGCATTGGCGTTAGGCATCAATTTGTGCACCAGCGTGGGGTAAAGGACAGAAATGCACAGTATCGGTTCATTTCTGCCCTTTCCATGTGCGTAGGGCAGCACAGCAAGGTCACTTTCTGCGCTGCCCTGCACCATGAGGCTTTTAAATATGCCCCTCAAACTAACCCCTTTCCAGCTCCCCAACTGGTCTAATTCTTTACCTGATAACAATTCGCACAGATCATGAATCTCGGTCACAGAATGATACAAATTTCAAAAAATGGGTAACTAGAGACCCTCTCTTTGGACAAAGGAGACAGCCTAAGAGGACGAGAATAATAGCACAGTCCATCTTCCGACCATATACCACTAACATATACCTGTTTCCATTTTTGGACATCCTTTATAGACACCCTTATTTCGGATAGCCTTTATATCCACTAAAGTTATTGGCACTGGTTATCTTTTGAATCCAATTAATCTGGCAAAGATTTACCAATGGCCCTCAATCCCTAATCTTACTCTTGACAGTTACATCATATATCTTTAACCTTTTTTATCCATTCTTCTACCCATGGCCAATCATTCACTAAAAGGACGACAGTAGCAGAAGTGATATCACTCACTCTTTAAGTTCAGATGTCAGAGTTCACCAGTTGTTCCACCACTAACCACTCAGCAGCCTCCTGTTTGTTATGATGGGTCAAATGTAAAAAGAGGAATGAGAACTACTGAGAAAAACAAGGATACTACCTGAGACAGGGGGTAGCAAAAACAGTTTAAAGGGTAAAAATGAGCACGCACAGAGTATCAGTTGCTAGCCCTAATCAAAGACTCTAGAAACAGACCAAATTACTGACACATGCCGAAATGTAATTTTTTTTCCCACTGAAATGGACAATAGGCTTTGACTCAGACATGTGAATGGCACACGTTGAAGCTGTGATTTTTCTTACACTCCTGAATTCTCAAAGGACCTTTGTAAAGCCGAAAAACAGACACAGCACATAAATACATTTTCATGGGATACAATAGAGAAGGGTTAAAGTACTTAGGGGATCATTCTAACCCTGGCGGTCCAAGACCGCCAGGGCTAAAATGACGGGGGCACTGCCAACAGGCTGGCGGTGCCCCGCTGGGCATTCTGACCGCGGCGGTTTGACCGTGGTCAGAAGTGGAAAACCGGCGGTCTCCCGCCGGTTTTGCGCTGCCCATTTGAATCCTCCATGGCGGCGCAGCTCGCTGTGCCGCCATGGGGATTCTGACAGCTCATACCGCCATCCTGTTCCTGGCGGTTCGCCCGCCAGGAACAGGATGGCGGTATGGGTTGTCGTGGGGCCCCTGGGGGCCCCTGCAGTGCCCATGCCAATGGCATGGGCACTGCAGGGCCCCCGTAAGAGGGCCCCACAAAGAATTTCACTGTCTGCATTGCAGACAGTGAAATTTGCGACGGGTGCCACTGCACCCGTCGCACCTTCCCACTCCGCCGGCTCCATTCGGAGCCGGCGTCCTCGTGGGAAGGTAGTTTTGCACTGGGCTGGCGGGCGGCCTTTTGGCGGTCGCCCGCCAGCCCAGTGCAAAACCCAGAATACCCTCAGCGGTCTTCCGACCGCGGAACGGTATTTTGGAGGGGGAAGTCTGGCGGGCGGCCTCCGCCGCCCGCCAGACTTAGAATCACCCACTTGGTGTTTTAGGCACACTAGAAGGACCACACTTCCTGATTAGGTAAAAAATACGTACACTGATCATATCAGCAGAACAGTGTTTAGAAAAAGCAAAATGTTAAACATTTTATTGAGAAACTTTGATACCTGGTAAAGTTCTGCAAGGACCACATCATGTCTGATTTTCAGCCTATTCAATTGTTACCTGAGTGAGCATCTCCCTTTCAGATTATTTGTGTGTAAATATAACTCATTAAAAATCAGGACCTACAGAGGTTACCCCCACGGAGAGAGGTGGTTATGAGCCAAGAAACTTCAGACCTTGTCTGCCACAGTTTAGAAATGATGTTCTCCCAAGCCCAGTGGTAGACAAAGCCTATCTGATCTGTTGATTGTTTCTTGGTTTTATGCAATGTTGTCTAATATTTGCAAGCCAGACAAGAATTAATTTGGGTGGATTAAGTTCTAATTATGGAGTTCCACTTAAATCTGATGCCAATTGATTGTCTTTAATAGTTAATGAAGGGCCAGTTAAACATAGAGCAATCGTACTGACTTTTGAAGCAGATGTGTTATGTATTACAAATAAAACATTGTTGCGACAGTTGTACAAGATAAAATATTCCCTGAGCTTTTTACATACTTGACTATGCTCCCAGCACAAATTTTCAACATGAACTATTTTAGTTTAGAATATGTGTCCAGAAAAATCAATATATTGAGGCAGGCCCAAATTTGTTGTCAAAATGCCACTGAACACTGGAAAAACATGACATAAGTGGACATGTTATACTGCACTGCCCAGAAATTAAAGTTTTGAAGAGAAAATATTTGAAAGCTCTATTTATCAAGAACAGTCTCTATACTTTGGGTGCCCATTTAGACTATGAAGCCCATTGGACACTGAAAGGGTTGCTTTAGGGTATGATTTATTTTCTAGAGCATGTAAGAAGGGTAAGACACGATTTATTTTAACATGTGTTTTAATGCTGTGGTTTTAGTATAATAATTATTAATGATGTTTCACTACCATCATTATATTGTGATTTTATTGTGCGTTATCTGGGCATTTATAATGATAGTTAAATGTATTGTTACTGCTTATAGACTATTAAGTCCAATATCCATTACTTCAATTGAACTGAGTGTTGCCCGGCTTAAGAGGCTGAGGAAGATTGAAAGGAGAGAGGGTCTCGTTATAAATGGCCTGCTGGTATAGAAGAAAGAACACAGAAGACCCACCTAGACTTACTTGTCATCGGAGTCATCTATGGTCTTTTTCAACACTTCCTCATTTTATGTGATGTGTGGGTCGGAATTAATTTTTAAGAGAGCCTCAGTTGTCCTCGAGTGGTCTATCACTGTTGACACTATGATTGATTCTTGCTATATAGTTTTTAATACCCGAATGATCAATGTTGAAAAGAAAAATCTCGAGTTTCATCAGAACCAGACTATTTTTGCCACAAATCTACGCTGCATACTCATATAGTGAATTCTTTACAAAAACGGTGTCATATTTCGGAAAAAAATAGAACATAACACTGAATATCAGTGGTGTGCAAAATATGTGTAATTTGCTTTCATGTAATTATGCATAATGTCCGCAAATTAAACAAGATTATGAGTAATTGCACAAAATACAAATCCATCACTTTGCACTATATTTTATTGCCAAATATGTCCTTGTTTCCATTTTTGAAGCAATAGTGTATTAAAAAAAGCACAGCACACAACAGCCGCTGACGTTCTGTTGTTGTCATGTGCTCACTGTATATTGTTTCTGCAAATGGTGTTAAATTAAAGTGGATTATGGCATCATGTCGGGAATTTTGTGTAACAAGTGTAAGTCTAAATTCCTGAAATGTAATTTCATTTGCTCTCAGGGTTAATGTTTATGCAATTTTAACGTGCACAAATTAACAATAAGCATCATTTCCGAGGAGCCATTCTCTGCACTTTACTTAAAAGTCACACATATGTCACACGTATAAATTCATATTTGGATTAGAAATGGACTCTGCCACAAATGGCGCCATTTATCACATCAGTGATGATATGAGAGATGATGAGAATATGGCTCATTGGTGATCACTTATATCGCCCATGAAAATGTGCCACAAACAACGCAAGGTGTGAGTTAAATATGAAGACTGGTTAGCCTTGATGTTACCTCATGACTCTCCTCTACCACCCAGTACTTCCTCTTTCTTTATCTCACTTTTGCATGTTCTTTTTCATCCTGCTTTCTCCTTTTACCGTGGTTTTCCAATCTTTCTAGTCTCCCTTCTTTCTCCTTCATATGCATTTCTCCTTCTTTCTCTTGATCAAAGTCTCAGGATGAGAAATAACCTTTATAGATGGCTCCCTCATATACACATATATGTATATGTTTGCTTAACGTGTTTAAATCTTACTTTGAATGTATCTACACACACACACATACAAAGTGAGATGTAACTATTTTAAGCACGGCTTGGCAAGTGAAGCTAGTTGGACAAATTAATGTAACTGGCAAGTTGCAGTGTTGTTGTTTTTTGTTTTCTGTGTTGCCTCTTGGCACAGTCACCAACTGCTGTGGTGGGGCAAAAGAGGGACTTGGGCAAACAATGCTGGGGTACGGCCCCATCTGGCTTGACATTGTGAGAAGCCAATGAGAAGTTAATACAGAGACTGGTTTAAGTAAGGGAAAGAAGCACAAGAGACAAAGCTTGCAGCACATGAAGAAGACAGCAGCCTTGGGGTTTGGGTATTTCAGCAGGCAGAAGCACAAGAGGAGGGAAACTGGAAAACACATGCACTGGCTTCTGGTGCTAAACCAAAAAAGTAGTTCCCCAAAAAAGTGGTTGTTGGCAGGATAGGAGTTAGCTTATCTGAAAAATAATACAGAGGCTATGCTCCATGGGAGGGACAACACAAGATGGACAAGGAAAGCCACTGAATAAGAAACGAGCCTCTATGTGGCTTCTACCGCCCCTGTTCTTACCTCAGTTCCAAGGTCTCTCCCCTGACAACCCAACAGCAGATGAGATGGTGTCCAGTGCTGAGTTTGTTTTGAAGATTGCCTGACAGTGAAACCCCTGCAGAGTGCTGTGAGAATGTTCGGGCAGGCTTGTAATACTAATGTGTTTTCAAATAATCCGAGATGGGAGCTGACAGAAAACAACACAGCCATTGCCGTCCATCTCTTAGCTCTTTAAAAGCTTTCTACCGGGTTTTGATGGACAGGGCAGCTGGTGTGCTTCACCTATGCCTACATACTTCTTGGTGGGGGTGGGGTAAAAATGCGAAACCACAAGGTGTCGTCTTGGTGTGAGTCTTCCATGCGTTACACATCACCTGTTTCATATGAACATTGTGTTCTCTCCCAGACCTTTGTTTTGTTAATGTCTGTATTTGCCTTCAGTGAGGAGCCTTTCATGAAATCTTCTGAAAAGGGTATCTTTTTAAGTCAGGGAAGCTGATGTTATCCACTTTAAAACAGTACTCAGCCTTTTCTAATCTTTGGCATTTTTTCTAGAAAGACTGCTTCTTTCAACTTGTTTTAACATTTGATAACATATTTATCAATGTAAACTGATGTACCCCCTCAAATAATTAAACACAACAAATTAGCCTTTGTTGCTAAATGAGAAAGAGTGAAAAAGAGAAACCCATCTAGAGGCTGAAATGCTTAATGTGAAACCAAAAAACTGAGCTCAATCCTGGCTTTTCCCACTTGACCAAACTGTGCCATACTCGGCAATTGGGTTATTTCACTGATTCTCCTTTTCTTTCGTCCTCACATCTGAAAATACCTTGAAATACACCTATCTGGGATGCGGCCTCTACAGATTTTTATCTGGTTAATAGACTATGATGTTGCTTCATCTACAATAACCACTGAAACCACATATAGTGGCACAGAACAACTGATTCGCCTCTTGGTTCACTAATAGCATTGATGTCATGGTGGCTGGAGGGATGAATGTTTTTTTTTAAGCTCATGTTTAGAAGCTATCACTTTTAATTAGTGCCTCTGAATTCAGTGATACAATCGAGTGCCCCAAAGTAAAACGCTCCTGCATGTTGAAGTAAGAAACTTGAAATTTGAAGAGCCTTTGAAATATCTTACATTGGCACAATTTACATGCCAAATATATTGAGGCCTCTGCTTGCACTATGCATCCTTATTCAAACCTGGCATTTTACTGGGCTCTCACTTATAATTGTGTGGCTAGTCCTCCTCTACTAATTTTTTAGCAGTATGTAGCGCTTGCTGCTCCAGCTGTACGTGGCGGGTTCACACTTGCCTTTCTCTCCGGAAGTAGTCCAGGACCCCAGGCCGACCGTACATATTCAGAGGCGTTGGTTTAAGCAGGTTTTCAGCACCTTTCCATGCAGAGGCAGGCCGACATGTGCGGGAATGTTTCATGTATGGCAGTACTTCCGCCAGACCAATAGGGCAAGGGCAGGGTCAGTCACAGGTCAGGCTCGGTCTGACGTAACGCCAGATTCTACCCTAGCCCTACCGCTGGCTGTCGTGAAGCCTTACAATTCCTTTTCAGGCGAGCCCCATGTTCCGTGATGGGTTCTTAAGGTTGGCTATCTTTAGAAAGGTGAGACGCGTGAAAGAAGTAGAACAGCGGGTGAAGCGCTCGCTGCAGAGAAATTTCTTGTTCCTGTAAATCAAAGATTGTAATTCGATCGATCGGGCTGAATCACTGTCGCACAATCTCGATAGTGTTAGTTGAATAACATCACGGTGGGTAATAATATCTGTTATTTATCGTTTTGGGAAAGGGCCCAAAACACACCACATTATGCTAATTTGTTGCCAGTGTGGGTCACGGCTTTAATTCAAGAGTGTATTAACCGAGCGAGCTGTCCTATCAGCTATGGATGACTTTATGGTGAGACCTGGATGAAAGACCTCCCCTCTCCCTATCGGGGGTAAGCAGGTTTCGGGGGGAAAGGGGTATATTTAAAGATATTGGGGTCACACTCCTGATTCATGGCTCAAACACCAACAATGACTTTCAGTTGACTTCCTGTGGACAGGGTCGTTGTCGCTGGACGAGTACGTGGATTTATGTAATATATTGGAAACACGACATCATTTGAAACCTATGTTCAGATACATTATTCTCCTGCATGCCGCTAGATGGCGCATAAGCAACGGCGCATTCTTTCCAAACGAAAGAGGCACAAGGTCCCTTGAGACCAAAATAGATCATTCAGATCCAAAGTGAAACAAGAAGGGACATCACGAGGGTGGCTGAGATCTTTGCTCTCCCTCCCCCTTCCTCCTCGTGCAAGATTGCCATCTGACCACCTGCTAGGTGTCACACCGGGGAACCACTGACCCCTGGCACTTACTAATACAGTGGCGATGAATGAAGGGTAAAGCTGCAGTGTGTGGGGTCTGCGTGTGAGCTCAGGCTGTCCTGATAGCCACTAACCGGTGGGTGTGTTTTGTAATACTCTAGCCTGAGAGCTCATGGACCTTAGGCTTGGACTAGCCCCAACTGAGACGACCGGTACTGTTGCGAGACGCTTCTCAAAACCTCAAAATAGGGAGAGGGCAGAATCGTAGATTGAGGGAGCGGGGGAGGGGTTGGTATTTGGGTTGTTATCCCCCCATAAAAGTATTTTCTATTAAATAGTTAGACAGGTGCTTTCAGTCGTGTATGATGAGATGTCTTTCAGATTTCAGCAGGACGTTTTACACACAGACTAAAACGCGCAAACACTCTCTCCCTCTGTTTTGAAAATTCTAAAAAATATTGGTTATTTTACAAATAATCGGGGCACATTTAAGAAAAGTGGTGCTGCACACAGTGCATGGTACTTTTCTTACGCCCTTTAACACCCCCCACCTCTACCATGTGTGTGCCGAATTTAAAATACGGTGCACCATGGCGCTTTGTAGGGGGCAATAGCGTCATTTTTTTACGCCATTGGTGTATTCTGCAGGAGTAGCCCCAACATTTTGGCTCTACTCCCGCAGAGTACATAGGGGCACATTGTACTCAATGGCATGCCCCCTTTTAATGCTTGCTCTGAGCAGGTGCTAAAAGTACAGAAAAAAATTACGCAAAGAAACCTCTTAGATTTCCTTGTGCCATTTTTTTGCCCCCCTAACAGTAGAATGCCTCCTTTGCATACATTATGCCGGGCGCAGGCAAAATGTAGCGCAAAGGGTTACAAAGTAGCTCAATACACGCATTGCACCACTTTGTAAATATGGGGCAGTGTTTTTGTCCTTCTAACACCACATTAGCTATGAAAAAAGACATGAATGTGGCATTAGAATGGTGCTAGGTGCTCTTAAATATGCCCCATTGTGTTTTCTCCCTTAGTTAGCCTTTCAATCCTTATTCTTCTCCCTTTCCACTGACCCTTAGGCCACTCTTGTGCACTCTGCTTGCCGTATAATGGGGCAGATTTAAGCGCCCCTTGCGCAATCTAACAACACATTAGCATAATTTTCTTTACGCTAATGTGGCCTTATATGGCCAAAAACACCATGTCAGATTTACAAAGTGGCGCAATGCACGCATTTTTCCACTTTGTAGCCATTTGCGCTACATCATTCATGCGCCATGCATAATGAATGCAAGGGAGATGTTCCCCCGTTATGAGTCCGAAAAAATGGCACAAAGAAATTATGTCATTTTTTGGGCACTTTTAACGCCTGCTCATAGCAGACTTTAAAAGAAGACATACCAATATTCATAATGGGCCTCAATAGGCTTTGCAGGATTAGCGTAAAAATGTTTGACACTAATCCTGCAAAGCTTTGAACTAGCATCAAAATTGTTGATGCTCGTTCCCTACCTATCGCCGTGGTGCACCGTACCTTAGATATGGTGCACACATGGTTACACTAGGGGGTGCAAGAAAAGGGGCCCTGAACTGGGTCCAGCTCCACTTTTCTTAAATCTGGCCCAATGATTCTAAACATTATGGCCCAGATTTAAGTAGAGTGGCGCTCCACCCAATGCAGCATTATTTTTTTCAGCACTTTTAACGCCTGCTCAGATCTGGGGCTAAAATGAGGCACATCATTATTTACAATGCGCCTCAATGGGCTTTGCAGGATTAGCATCAATATTTTTTATGCTAATCCTGCAAGTCTCCGAACTAGCGTAAAAACTTCTCACGCCAGCTCCCTAACTACTGCCATGGTGCACTGCATTTTAGATACAGTGGCGTTAGGGGGGGGGCGCAAAAAAGTGGCACTGCACTGGGTGCAGCACTACTTTTCTTAAATTTGGCCCTAAATCTCTTACGTTTCTTTGCATGCACCATTCCCCAACCCCCCAATGGGGAACTCCCACTTTGCATACAGTATGCCTGGCACAGGCATGAGGGGCTCTTAACTCTGCCCCTGTATGTCAGCCTGATTGTCAGAAATTCTGAAGCTCACACCCCCAGGCTCACTGACCAAGCTACACACCTGGGAAAGGGGTCAGGTCAGCTCCCTTTGAGCACAGCGCCTGGGGTTGTGTTTGAGTGCGGGGTTCAATAGCCCCGCCAGAAACCATGGGACAGGCGTCCCCAGGATTTGGAGATTAGAGTGTCCAATGACACATCATGGATCGCCGGGACTCACCCTGGGCAGGGGTTAAGTAGCTTTGCCTGGTAACGGGAACTGGACAAGACTATCCCTGGTCAAAAGCGAGGAGACCTCTCTGGACCTCGGGGACGGCCCTGGGCGGAGAATGGGGGAAAGTATGTCGTGTGTGATGAGACTTGTACGCGGTAATAGGAACGCCCCTGGTGCGTGGGATGGGATTAATCACGAATACATTTGATAGCGTGTCAATGGGCTCGGTAGAGGTGTCTGTCCCCGAAGCCAGTCCGTGACATAACAGGAGTGGCGTGGTCCATGGCGCGAACACTGACAACTCGCTCTTTATGCCTCATGAAGGGTGATAAGGCAGAGGCATAGTAACCATGGAAAGTAAATAAATAAATCCCTCTTGGGCACAGTGGATGGACTTCCATGAGCACGGGGGTGGCGTGTCTATTACATGAAGGCAGTGCCTTCCCTTCACGTACACAGAAGGCATGAGGCTTTCCCTGAACACCAAAGATTGGGGGGAGGGGGCGGGGGGGGGGGGGGGGTTGGGGCTCGAGACATTGACCAAACTGCAGTTCACGCCTCGGATCCCCGTGTTCCTTTTTGCAATGCAAGAGGGATGCCAAGTGTAAACAGGGAAGGCCTGCCTCACGTCAGTGCATGACACGATTTTTTTATACAGCGCGAGCTCGACCCGAAGATTTGGAACGTTTTACATGAGCACCATCTACATTACACAAGGACATATTTTATGGAGGGAGCAGACGTAAAGGAGTTTCTAATTTGGTGGCATTTGAATCGCAATACTTCTTTCTAATCCCAGCGTCCGCAGTTAGCCGTTGTGTGAACCAGGACAAACACTAGTCGCTTTCCTCCAATTACAAATAAATGTGATGGTACACACAGAACCCTCTCTCACGTGCACCATACTGAATAATCTCACATGCCTCCCTGGATTTGCAGCGCACGGTGCTCCTCCTATTTTTGGGTTCGTGCAACATAACTATACCAAAACATGTTTCAATGATTAACTATGTGAAAGACCAATCGACCTATATTTATTCACTGTTAACATCCTACTTTCTAGGAATGTGCTTAATTTGTGCTTGTTGCTTTCGGTGCTGAGCACCGGCACTTACTTTTGAGGGCCAGCGCTTATTCTTCTGCCTCAAGCATTTGCTGCGAGCAAAAGACACACATAGGAAAGACGTAGGAAGATAAAAAACGTAACGAAAGGAGAAAGCAGAAAGCTGCAAGAGTGAGCTGAAGGGGAGAGGCTGTAAATGGATTGAAGAGGCTCGAGACAGCTTCGGGATTATACCGCCTCAGTATTCTGTGTTCTCACATTTAATTGCAGCAGCAGCGTGCTAAAGAGGAGGGAGGGCTTTGGGCACCTGCACGTTTTTATAAACAAATTAAGCATTGGTGCTTTTTATATCAATTCTCAGTAACTAGTCTGTTTCAAAAACGTTTTTGCTTTGGACAAAAACATATTGATCCCGATGTTGGAGAAGTGAAGTACCAGAGCCCCCTAAAGTTTCATCACTTTTCGAGCTGTTGTATATGTTTACGCAAGACGCACTCGGTTTTAGATCAGAAGCATATCTGTTTTACTTATAGGATAGCTGTTTTACTTAAAGGATAGCTGATTTACCTAAGGTATTTCGGCGGGTTTGGGCTTTTGCTTGACGAAATTCGTACCGCACCCGGCAGGTCACTGACAGACACCGAATGTTGCGCAGCGCGACTCCACCTTTCATCTGTCAGGAATTACAGTGCCAGAATCGCTTTAACACGGCTTCTAGAGTTATGACTGGTTTCTGTACGCTTTTTTAAACTTATGAAATTGAATTCCTGTTCCATATTAATATTTCCCAGAGAGCTTCTCACTTTTTTATTTTATACACTCACACTTTTTGGTCTGGGTGGTGGTATAAACGGGTAAATTGAGGAATACATACTTATTTCCTAGGATATCTACATTTCAGGGTATGTTTCCTGGGTGTACGGCACCCCCCCCCCCCCCCTGGTTCTTAGCATTCGATGTTTGGCACCTGATGTTCACGCTGGGCTGGATAACCCGTCCATTTGCTGCGCTCCCAGGCAGTGTCAACAGCCCTGTTATCTTAAAATAAACACATCCCTTCAGTTAGATGAGTGCACGTGAGTGAGCACGCTCCTCTGTGAGGAAGCGGGGACGCGCTACGTTCTGTTTACCCTTATCGTGCAAAAGTGCATATGTTTGTGGAAAGGAAGGCTCTGTCAGTGCCGAGCACATATGTATGCATTCTCTCTCTCCCTCATTATTTCTCTCTCTCTCTCTCTCCTTTTCTCTCTCTCACTCTATCTCGCATTCTCTCTCTGTTATCCCTCTTTCTTTCTCTATTTCTCCCTTTCTCTCACCATCTCTCATTTTCTCTCTTTATCTCTCTCGTCCCTCTATCTCTCTTTCTCCATCTCTCATTCTCTTCCTCTTTCTCTCTTTCTCGTTCTCTCTTTTTCCCACTCCACACACCCACCTGCCCATCTATTTGTCTGTCGGTATGTGTAGCTATCGTGGTGTCCTTCCATTTGCTATTGCTTTCTATACGTAGATGCAGTTTCATTAATCATTTATTTCGGTTTGCTGCCGCCATTGTTGTTATCACCAGTAAATTGAGTACAGCGCCAAGACACCACTATGTACTTACTATACGCGCGCTTTGTAAGTAAAAATAACATCACACTGCATTCATCTTTTTGTTTCTTTTCTTTCCTGTATTGAATTTCTCACTCACACAGACCCCGTGACTTTCTGACACACCCTTGACCTACGAATGTTTCTGGCAGAAAGGAGCTTTCTCAAAGATTGCGACTATTGTAACTTTTTAGCGAATTTTCACCATGCGAATGCCTTCTTGTTGCTAAAACATCACAAGACAAACCTACACGACTGTTACTGCAGGAGAGACATTTTATCACTTTTTGCAGCTTGCGTTCCGGTTCTATCTCGCTTAGCAATAACAGATGCCACTGACTTCGAAACGCCAGTACTACAAAAGGGCACAGTTGCCTTCGGGACGAGCTGTGACGTGTTGGATACGTTTCCAACTGAAAACGAGAAAAAACCACTTCTAATCACAACTACCCTGCTTGCCCACACTGTGTGATCTGGGGCAAACCGCCTTAGCTGCATACAACTTAGCTCTATTAAGTACCGACAGTGGGTCTCCTAGAAGCAGGTTAAGCGCGTGGGATAAGCTCTATACAATACACTGGAAACTTACGTTCGCAAAAGGATACTGCATCTCTGTTCTGCCTCTGGGTACTCGAACTGAGCAGCATGCACTGAAATGCAAGCTCCCTGCTCTGTCACCCAGCGTGCATCGCCTGTTGGGTCTTGTGCTGTGTAGGGTTACATGCTTTGGGGTACAAGTCGCCCACTGTGTGGGATAGCACCTACTGAGTTGCCTCCCCCCCCCCCCCCGGTCTGCTGAGTGTCATACTCTGTGTGCTGTAGCAGACATAAGACTGAAATGCTCCCAGGTTTCTGTGAAGGAACGTGGTGGGCTCAAGGTGGTTCCCTATGCATCGGACTAGAGGGCTCAGTGCAGAGGTGGGTTGCTTGGTCTGGGCTGCACTAATCCCATGCTGCATGGGGTGGCATGTATTGAGCGTCTCGGCTCTTGTCAATGTTGGGTGGCATGCCTCGGGTAGTGGTATCCCCCTGTTCGAGAGCGTAGGCATTGTACGGCAGGGATCTCTGCTGGTGTGGTGGGTGGAATATATGGCTATGCTGTGTGGTATGCCTTAGGCTGGAGGGCTCCTCGATTTTTGGGGTGGAAAATATTGGGCTTCAGTACTCCAAGCTTTGTTGTGTGGCAAGCCTTGGGGTGGTGGGCTCCTCACTGTGTGAGAGTGACAGGCATGAGGCAGCAGTGCACCCAAGTTTTTGTGGGGCATGTTTTGGGATATAGAGAGTCCCTCATTTTAAGCAGACACACATTGGGTTGCAGGATTCCTTACTAGGCTGGCTGGCATGCTTTGGCCGGACGAGCTCACTTGTATGTGATGTAGGAAGCATTTGGCTTCAGAACGCCCTGCTGTTTGCGGACAAGGAATTGCAGTACATTTGAGTGGGGTGCCTTACATGTCTGACTCTTTCTCATGGTTGGCGTTGCCATTGCTGGTCCTGAGCGGGGTCTCGTCAGTCCTGCTGCTGGAGCGGCTGCTGCTGCTCAGGCTGCCATTGCCCTCCTGCCCCTTGGTCACCTGCTTGATCTCCTCACAGCTCCGCTGGGTGCTGAAGGCACAGGGGCACCGGGCCACATCCCGAGGCACCGTGTGCAGCTTGCGGTCAGCGCTCCGTGGGCAGCAGAGCAGCTTTTTGAAGGCCTTCCTGAAGTCGGGGCTGCGGCAGTAGATGATGGGGTTGAAACCTGAGTTGACATAGCCCAACCAGTTCATGAAAAGGAAGACCTGCCGTGGGATGAGGGACCGGTAGAAGACCTTGATGATGTTGGCCATGAAGAAGGGAAGCCAACAGAGAGTGAAGGTCCCCATTATAATCCCCAATGTTTTCAAGGCCTTGTGTTCCTTGATGGCCATCAGTCTTGAGGGCCTCCTCCTAGAGCCCCTCCGGTTCCTGTTGGGATCCGGGGGCTCGTTGAACCTCACTTTGTCCTTCTCTATGAGGTTGATCTGTCTGGTGGCCACGATGAAGACCCGCACATAGACAAAGATCATGATGACTAGTGGCACGTAAAAGGAGATGATGGAGGATGTGATGGCGTAGGACTTGTTGGTCACAAAGTCACAGCACTTGGGGTTGTTGTAGCATTCCATGGACTCCTCGTCTGCCGTGTCCCTCCACCAGTGGTTCATGATGGGCAGGAAGGAGATGAGGGCCGAGATGGCCCATACCAAGCACACCACCAGCCGAGCCCGCAGCTTGGTGACCAGCATCTCGTACTTCAGCGGCGAGGTGATGGCAATGTAGCGGTCCACAGCGATCACACACAGGGTCTCGATGCTGGCTGTCACGCACAACACGTCCACTGAGGTCCACAGTTCACAGACGATGGTGCCATAGAGCCAGTCCCCACAAATCACGCTGGTAGCACCTGGAGGCACCACAAGCACCCCCATGATCAGGTCCGCACATGCCAGTGAGGTGATGAAGACGTTGGTCATGGTCTGCAGCCGTGGCGTCTTGGCAATGGCAATAATCACCAATAGGTTACCAAAGACAATGACCAGGATGATGAAAGTAAAAATGGTGCCCACCAAAAATTGTTGAGGGATGGTTTCTCCATTGAAGCCACTTGCGTTGGTTAGAAGGTTCCCCAAAGTTACGTTTTCTGGGGGACTAGGAGCCATGGTGATCGGGGAGCACTGCAGCTCCCTGTGCGGTCAGACTGGGTAGGTTTAGGGGTTGGGTTGCTGCGACTCGGGTTCCCTGCTCCCGCGGGACGGTGCAGGATCTGGGCTGCTAGGCTGTGCCATGTCTCGGGGCTCTGTAGTAAAGGAGCAGAAGCCGGCAGCAGCGAGCACTGAACTGAATGCTCAGGGCGGCTGACTTCACCCTGGCAGGCGGCCCAGGGAGGAGCTGGGCTGGCCAAGTCCAGCCCTTAAAGACACAGCTCGGCGGCAGCAGGTAGCATGGCAGGGCTGGGACACACTGCACTTGGGCGGGACAGCTGCTTTTAGTACGGCAGATCTCTTCTTGTATTGAGCAGAAAATGCGCATTGCTTCTTATTGCTCAGAACACACACTGGCTTCTGAAATGTTCAGTTTCCTAGCGACCTTCTTTACATCCCAGCTTGTGCCTTTTCCCCTAACGTTGCATTTAGTAAATGCAGTTTATTTATTTCTTTCCTTCTTATGTTTATTTTTTCATCTCCTTTCTTTCAATCCTCTTCCTTGCTCCCGTGGACCCCTCCCTTCATTTTTCGACATTTCATTCCTTTGTTGCCTTTCTCTCCTCCCTTTTTACTTTATTATGTTTTCCTGTCTCTCCCATTTAAATTCTCCCATATTTTAGCCTCCGTTGCTCTTTGTTTCTTCTCTCTATCTTTTTGGTTGCATTTCTTTCATTGTTATTAGTATTTTTCCTAAATGTCTCACTTTCACTTTGCTTTAATGTCTAATATGCCAAGTTTCTATTTTCCTTTTCCTTTGCTTTTCAGTTTTCTTTTCGCCACCCTTCCTAGCTTTCCATACACGGGTCCGCTTGTCTTTTTTCCTTTGTCACCTGCCCCTTTGTCGTGTTCTATGTCACCATCTTTCAGAGTACCTGCGTTTTGTCCCCTCATCTGTGACCACCCCAAACCCCATGTGTCTTCCCTGCTCTTTTTTCCATGCAAGATGAATATCACCTCAACCCCTTGACACGCTGACCCACCCTCCCATTTCTGGTCGGGTGCTGTCAGCTTCTCCCAACCCCCATAGCCAGCTTACGTTTTAGTTGAATTAATTATTTCTGCCAGTTGCTTCTAAAGCGGGTTGTTAGTGTCAAATATAATCTGTTCTATCTATCTCTCTCTCTCTCCCTCTCTCTCTCTCTCTCTCTCTATATATATATATCTATATGCCCTAGTATTTGCCATATAGCATACTATAATATAACATAATGTGACATACCAGAATAAAATAAAATAACAATAAACAACATCAGTAAGCATTAGGGCAAACCACATACTTTCATAGCTAATTACAGCACACAAAATAAACACAACGAAGCATAACATAGCAGAATGAAACCGCACCACAGTACAACTTAAAACATACTATACCATAGCAAAAACTACTAGATCATTGTATTCTAAAGCAAATCATAAAAATAACAAACTAGAGCATAGCATACAATATCATACTAGCCGATATATCAATATGTAATCCTACATGTTAGTGTTGCGATATTATAAGAATATGTTATACCATACCATAGCACAGCACACAACAACAAGCAGAACTAACACAACATGCAGGCTACTAAACATCGCAGCAAACCACAAAAGCCTACCATACAACACAGGTTACTAAAATGTAGGATAACATCATACCGCCAAGGCACAGTTACACGACATATGAAAAACAAACAATTAAACCAGCAATAATGTATTGATTGTGTAAGTGCAATAAAAAGATGCTGAACAACAAATATGCATGCTAACGGAATGGCGGATAGGAGTCTCTCACATTTACGCATTAGTGGACTCTTTCTTCCTGTCTCTTTCTCCCCACCTCTTTTTACTCTCCCTCGCTCTTTTGCCTCATTCGGTCCCATTCTGTGGCACAACACTTTCCACTACTCTCCCCCACTTTCTATTTCTCTTTCATACCCCTCTCCTTTTAGGTGTCTTTTTATCTGCCTTTCACACTTCCTCTGTCCCTAAACTCCCTTTCTGTTGCGCTCTCTCTTCATTTCTTTTATTGTCGTCTCTCCTGTTCTTTTTCTCACTACCCTCTTCCATGCTCTTTCTCTCTCACCCACCCTTCTGCCATTCTGTCTTGTCATTTATCGGTCATTCGTTTTCAGTTCCACCACATTTTTTTTGTTCACCACCTTACCCCCGCTCTGTCTCTCCCTGGCTTCCTCTCACTCTCTGTCTCTCTCTACAGGTTTCTCTGCCTCTTTTTCTGTCTTTCGCTTGTTCTTCTAATATCTTTTCTCTCCATCCCTTCATTCTTCCTCTCACCTCATCATGGTCTCTCTATCATTCTCAGTTTCTCTCTTCCTCTTTTTCTTTCTCCTGTTCTTCTTTCTCTCTCTCTCCCCCTTCTGAGTGTCTCCTCCACCTCTTCGTGGCCTCTCCCTGATCGAGTAATCCTTCTTGTTCTCTCTCTCTTTCTTCGGCTGCTCTCTCTCTCTTTGTCTCACAGACCCCCGGGCCCTCAGGGCCACCACTTCTCTGGGGCTACCTCAGAAACTTTTCTAAGGGAGGGTGCAAGGACCCCTACATGCCCCTGGGGTGACCACCTCCCCGGGGCAGCATTTAACAAATATATGTGGGGGCCACATGGACCCCCGGGCCCTGGGAGCACCATCTCCTGTGGGCTACTTTAAAAACAATTGTTGGGTGGCCATGTAGACACCCCCGCCCTGCGGACCATCACCTTCCCGGGGCAACAAAATAAAAATAGGGGTGGCGTGCGGACCCACTGAGCCCCAGGGACTGACACCTCCCCAGGGCCATATATTTACTTTAAATGGGCACATATGGTGCACTAGGAGTACATGCTATTTAGAAACACTTATACCGATTGGCTGGACACAGGCTGTAAAAAGTTAGGTAGAAAAGTAATATGGTACTTACCTGCCACTATGTAAAGTATAAAACAAACTAATACATTAATTGCATGATATCATCAGTGATGTCATCAATGATGTCATTTGAGATGTCACCTGTGATGTCATAGAACATGTCATGAGTGATGTTATAAGCAGTGCATAGCGGTGCTGCAAGTTATAGTTAGCTCTGATAAATTGAACTCGTAAATTTCGGTGTATTGTTAGTTCAAAATGTCAAAGTCACTGTCAAATTCATCTAACTATATAATTAATTCAACCTTTGTCTTGTCCAGTGAATTTCTACGATTTTTTGTGTGGCTAACTCCCTTAAAGGCAGCCAACCCCTACACTGCTCAGGGCCTTCATTCATGCTCGGCGGAGGGATGACCACTGGGCCTGCGGTCAGGCTCTCTGGCTAATCCCTCCTAAGGCAGCCAACCCTACATTGTACATGGCCTTGCACAGCAAGGCATTGGCCACAGAGCCCATCCCATAGGACTTTAAATTTAAGAAGAGGGCGGGCCCCATGGCCCCCTCCCTGAACCTGTTATAGCCCTTTGGACCCCTTCCCCCTGGACCTTTTTTTAAAGGGGGGCTGCATGCCCCCCCACTCCCTGAACTTATTATGGCCATTGAGACCCCATAACCCCAGGTCCATATGTATCTTGAAGGGGAGCAGGGAGCGGGGAGTAGTGACCCCCCTTCCCCAAACCTCATTAGTCCCTGGGAACCCTGTCCCTCATGGCTTTTAGGACACGGATACCCCCAGTCTGGTCGGTGCCCCTCGCCAACCCAAGTGAGGCACTGACAAAACACACAGTGATTCATGGAAGAGTCATATTTATTACAGGTAAGTGAAGCACACAAAATTAGCTTAACATCATGAAGAGTCAAAACACACATGAGAAAACATCACACAGTAGGCAATGCGGTAAATGTTTTCAATAAAGCGATAAAAGTGACGGAAACATTACAGGCCTAGGATCTAAGGGCAAATGACAGAATACATAATAGAAGCCAGCAATGAACATTCCAGCACTAGGGTCTCCAAAAATCCCACATACTTTTGGACCACACAGGTGGAACCACTTGCATCTATGAGAGGCAGTCCCCACCTCTCTGTACTCTTCTCTGCATTCTATGGTACTCCCCCCGAACACAAGGCTGACAGAGGGTCTGCAATTAGGTGACCAGGAGCTACATTCAAATGTCCACCCCAGGTAAACCGTGAGCCCTAGCCCGAAGCCAGTGTGTTCATCCTCTGGTTGGCTCAGGATTGCTGCAACCTACCCACAGGGCTGTTCTGGGGAGAGTGTACCATTGGACCCCTCTGCTGACTAAAAGTGAACTTGGGAATAGAGTTCCTGCTGGAGGGCTGCGCTGCTGATGAGAAGTGAACTTGGAAGAAGGGGGCTGAGTGCATGGGAAAACCACCATCCTTTGTGCACTCTGCACCTCTGCGATACTCTGCTTGAAAAGGGGGAGGCCAGGAGCAGATGATGCTATATACCCCTGGCCTTCTCAGTAGTGGCAGGTAGAAGTGACGAGTACAGTGCACACCGCCGCATTTCCTGTCATCCCAGCCGGTTTTCCTGATGTGAGGCGACAGAAAGTTCTTGGTGTAAGTGCAAGACAAGACTTTGTCAAACTGGTAGCGTGACAAGCAGTCCTGAATTGACATGAATGAATAATGCTGAGGCCGTGAGATTGGGCCGGACAGATAGGTAGAACCCTATGCCAGGTACCAGACAAATAGGGGAGCCTGTGGCCAGTCTGAGTTTGACAGATGCCCCTTCCTTTCCTGATAAGTCTTAGATTTCCTTAACGAAATGCAGTGCATATCCTGGTCCAAAGATCATCACCCCATTGTAGGCCCCCACATAATCAGACTTTGAAAACCCTGCCAGTTCATTGACCCTAAATGCACCATAAAATGCCTGTAAATGGGGCCTGCATACAATGTAATCTCATAAGGCGATTTATACACCTTATGTAAATTGCTCAACAGAAGGCCCAGGATAATTTTATTAAGGGGATGCCTGCCATCTTCAATTCTGCTGTCAAGCCGAACCAGACAGCGCTTTCGTAATCAGAAAACAAACGTCCATATCCCTTATGCTTTTAAGTTTGGCAGAGAATCCAATAGCTGTAAGATGTGCCCTTGGATAGGAGACTGGCCTGTACTTTTCTCTGAGGGCATCTAGAGAGAGAGATGTCGTCAGCGGTAAACAAGCGTGGAACATTATGCTCACTCAAAAGGATCCATAATGCTCAAAATATTTTTCATATGACAGTCGCTTGCTCTTAGTCAGTGAGCCTGCCACTAGATCCAGTAAGGCAGAACTCCAGTCCTCCTCAGATATGACAGGAACTCTGTCATCTTCTTTCTGGCAGCCTGTGGGTAAAAATTATGAAATTCTTGCAGCTTGGAGGAGGCAAGGCATTGGCAGCATTATTATGAATCCCAGGCACATGTTTAGCTCTAAACAAAATGTTAGACACAACAACACCAGGTGATTCAGGAATCTCAAAACAAACTTGCAAGAAGCACCCTACTTGTTAATAGCCTCAACTAATGCCATGGTTTTGGACCAAAAGACCAAGCTTGTAACCTGGAAAGCAATTTGCCATATAGTTACAGCTGCAACAATGGGGAACAGTTCCAAAAAGGCCACATTACTAGTGACTCAGCTGGCATGCCAGACTGCAGGCCAAATACCCCTACACCATTCAATGCCCAGAATGGCACCAAACGCGATGCTGCCTGCTGCATCAGTGAAAAGGCCAAGAGCATGTTTGAAAATTGGGCATGTAGGCCAAATGACAGAGGCGTTAAATTGCTGCAGAAAACTGTGCCAAATTCTCAAGTCCTCCTTCGCCATCCTGGGAGTCGTGTGTGATGATGTTTGTGTGTGAGGCCAGTCATTGCTCTTGCAATTGATATTGAAAAGGGAAGGGTCATGGGAATAATCTGCAAGGCAAAAATGAACTGATCAACTAGTACCTGGAGCTAGTGCAGGTTCACCTTTCTTAAGGCTAACATGGTGACAATTAACTGTCTAAAAGCTAGTGCTTTTTCTGAGGGAAGGTGGCACGTGCCATGGTATCTATTTCAGTACCTAGGAAAATGAGACATCTGGTGGGACCACAGTCTTTTCAGGTGGTAAGGGCACCCTCAGATCCTTGAACAGAGCAGTTAGTGCATACAGCCCCATGCACAAATCCCACATTCAGGCGGTCCTAAAACTAGGAAATCATTTAAGTAATGAATCACTCCCTGATGCCCAGTCATTGCCATAAAAATCCACTGCAGCAGCAAGCTGAATTGTTCAAAGTGAGTGCATGACAACACACAGTCCATTGACATGCACTTGTCAAAATAGCACGAGTCCTCAGGTTGGAATCTGAAGAGGTGATAGACCTCAGGGTGGACTGGGAGGAGTCTAAAGGCAGACTCTATGTCCGTTTTTGCTAGTAAAACCCAAGGGCCCAGCTCCTGCAGTCTGCATAACGCCTGATATACTGATAGGTACCTGACTGAGCATGATTGTGGATCGATAGCATCATTCACAGAAGAACCCTTGCTTGCTGAGAGGTTATAAATCAACCTAAACTGCCCAAGTTCCTTCTAAGGTATTACACGTAGAGGACAAAAAACAAAGTCCTCAAAAGAGGGAACTGGAAAAGGCACCCACCTTCTGTCATGACCACACAAACTTGCCAAATCAAATCAAAGAAATGCTTGAGAAAAGCAAAGAGATATCCTCAGTGGAGACAGCAAAGCCCAAACTGGAAGAAGGTTTTGCAGAGTAATCTTGCGCTTATTTCAAAGGAAGAATCAAGAAGAGAAGATTCAAGATGGCCGTCGTGAGTCCTGAAGGTTAGTTACAGTTCTAGTCTTGCAATCGGTTGGTTGCTAGGTTACGAGCTCACCAGCTGGAAGCTTGGCACTTCAACTGAGGTCTGACAGGAATCAGCTGTGTGGAGAGAGAGCGCGCTTCAGAGCAGAAACTCCTGTGAGGTAAAATTACACTTGAAGACTATTTTACAGAAAACGTGATAAATATTGTCAAGGTTTATTTGAGGAGTTTGATAGTAGACCGTTCCAGTGGAGGTTTGGCGAGGCTACAGAGTTTAATGTATGAATAAACCTTATGTTTACAAGGATCCTGTTTAAGATACCAAAGTCAAAAGAAAAACAAACTTTAACAAGCAAGTATTTACAAATACCAAGGTTATAAACAAAGGCCGAGTTTCACGGAGAAATGAACTTTAATAAACAAGCATTTACAAATAAAAGTTATTGACAGATGTTGAAGTAAGAAAGGAGAAACTAACTTTAATAAACAAGCATTTACAAATACAAGTTATCAACACATGTCGAAGTAAGAAAGAAGAAGCGAACTTTAATAAATAAGCATTTACAAATACAAGTATTGACAGAAGCCAAAATAAGACAGGAGAAACAAACTTTCACAAGCAAGAATTACCAATGCAATAAATGTAATTGAACTCTCTAATGTAAAGTAGAAACCAACTAACATCAGCTGATTTGGAGAACGCATTATCACCGACTATATATATATATATATATATATATAGCAACATAAAACCAGTCTCTAACAAAGGTTGAGAAGTTCTTCCAGAATCAGTAATAAGCATTTTTAAGAAGAGCTTATCATTCACAGAGAGAAGCAAGGCTACAGAGAACTCAGGGTGAGTGAAGAAATAATAGAATTAAAGAGAATTAAGTGTTAAGAGTAGAAAGTGTAAAACTGATGTTGTATGTCCCTAGTAATTGCGACTGTGACTCCTGCAGGTGCTGCATCTAATCTTAGACGTGAAGAGGCAGATTGAGTACTCAGCACGAAGGATTAAAATTTGTTGTGAGTAGCTCGGGTCGGGACTGAGGAGTTATCTTCTGCTTCTGAGGAAATCGAATTGAAGTATCCAGACAGATTGAAGTGCCAACACCCTAATTTTAGGGAAAAAACAGATTTCCTCCTGAGCAGAATGGCAGAAGGAATTGATATAAAAGCTTTAGCCACCATTTTGGAAGGGTTACAGAAACAATTAAATAACACCATAGAAGAAACAGACCAACTAAAACAGCGAATAAATGAGTTAGGGAACACCGCTAAATCAAATGAATCTGTGTTTTCACAAATCTCTAGCCCTTCACAGTCTGCAGGTATGTCCACTCAAGTAATTCATGTGGTTTCCCCTATTATTCCTTTGGCTCAACCCAACTAGAATTAAAGAGAATTAAGTGTTAAGAGTAGAAAGTGTAAAACTGATGTTGTATGTCCCTAGTAATTGCGACTGTGACTCTTGCAGGTGTCGCATCCAATCTTAGACGTGAAGAGGCAGACTGAGTACTGACGTTCATCATCTCTGTGGCAGTCTCTCTACAATTCCATTCCGCTTTCCCCCTCCGGGGTACTCAGCACGAAGGATTACAATTTGTTGTGAGTAGCTTGGGTCGGGACTGAGGAGTTATCTTCTGCTTCTGAGGAAATCGAATTGAAGTATCCTGACACCTTCACTTACTTTTTAGAGACCATAGCCTGATGCAAGTGAGCTAAAACAAAGTTGCTACAATGAGGTATGGGTGCCATTCTGACTGCAGGAATCTTAAAATCAGTGGAAAAACCCAAATACAACAATTTCGCAGCCTCCTAGTTGGGCTACAAATTCAGTCATGGGAGTAACTTGGTGAGCTGGACCAGAGTTGGCAACTGAAAACTAGTTGCAGGGCTTAACACAATTCTTTCCTTTTCCTTTGGACTTTTTATTGCATTTGAACACAGGGTGTGAGGGGTGGCCACAATAGGAGCAAACATGCCTGTATTTACATGACTCCTCCCATTTGTATTTATCCAAGAAGAGCCACTGTTTTCTGCAACTTGCGAGGTAGTGGGAGGTGGCCCGGGGGGGCCTAGGGCCTTGTATGGCCCTACATCTTTCCACATTTGGCCCGGGGAGGTGATGGTCCCGATGCAGGGGGTCTGTGTGGACCACTTCTCATTTTGTTATTGTAAACCTGGAGTGGTGGTCCCCGGGGCTCGGGGATGGGTCCGCACAGCCCCCTCAACACATTCTACACATTTGGTCCTGGAGAGGTGGTGGTCCTTGGGTCCTGGTAGCGGGGTCCCCAGGACCCCCTTAATAATTTAATTGTCTAGCCTGGGAGAGGTGGCCTTCCCTGGGGGTGGGGGAGCGTATGCCATCTTCACATTTCTGTTTATTCTTGCAGTGGGGAAGTGGCAGTTCCCGGAGCCTGGGGGGGGGGGTGAGGGTGCAGCTGCCCTGCATTTTTTTACAAGCTTGCATGACCTCCGGTCCTGATTCACAGGGGTAGAGGGAAGTAAAAAGCATTTGTTTAAAATTCACAGTGAAATTCACAAATATTCACAAATTTATTTGCAAATTAAAAAAAGAAATGTTTTTTTGACCTTGGAGAGGTGCCAGGGGTACCACTGCACCAAGGCCAGGGGTTAGGGTAAACATTTGTTTTTGAGAATCGGCTGAAGCCCAGTCTCAAAATAGCTGCCAACACTTCCTGGTTGAAGTGTTGGCAGCCAATCAGATGTGTCAGTGTCTGTGTGGTTCTGTGACTGGGTGCATGAGAGTCTGAGTGGATTTATGAGTGGGTGCATGAGGGACTCTGTGAGTCGTTGAGCAAGTGCATCAGTGTCTGAGTGGGTCTATGAGGGGATGTGTCAGTGTCTGAGTGGGTCAGTGAATGAGTGTGTGAGGGTTGAGTGGGTCTTTGAGGGGGCGCAACAGTGTCTGAGTCGGTCAGTGACTGTTTGCTTAAGGGTCTGAATGGACTTGTGAGTGGGTGCATTAGAGTCTGAATGAGACTGTGAGTGGGTGCATGAGGGCCCATGTGCGTCTGTGAGTGGGCGTGTGAGGGTCTGAGTGGGCCAGTGAGTGGGTGCGTCAGTGTCTGAGTGGGTCTGTGAGTGGGTGCATGAGGGTCTGAGTAGGTGCATCAGTGTTTTAGTGGGTGTGTAAGTGGGCGCACAAGTCTCTGAGGTCATGTATAAGTGAATGAATTTGTGTATGAATGAGTCTGTGGGTTCTCTTACAAATGTTTTCATATTCACGAACATTTTGTGAATAGTTTGCGAATATCGCGCGTTGCGATGCAAAATTATTTTAAACCCATAATTTGTCCCTAAAGCACAGCCCTGGGGTGGGGGTACCTTCACCCTGACTCCTTACGCCACAGTCAATTAGAATTTTCACCCCTGGGGACTATGTCCTGTGAAATAAAATGGTTGGCTGTCAGCCAAATACAGCGCTTCTTTTTCCACACACATATGTGGAAATTTGCAAATATACAGGAATTATTAGTCAGCCCAGATATACAAATTTGTTTTCCCTTTAATATCTCCTAAAGTACTGGACTGATTTTCATCAAATAAGTAAATGCGTGATCTGCGTACCAACAGCTAGCTTTGTGCCATATTTTGTGTAATTCCATCTAGTAGTTCGGGCAGTAGTTGTGTCTAAACATCCTATGGGAATCACCATGGGAAACAGAACTTTTTTGACCCTCCGCCCCTTTTTCTTGGCCTTGCTTGTCGAATCACCCCAAAACTTTTCATGTGCAACAGGAATCACCAGGCACTTTTCTTGAAAAATGTTCTCAAGATTTGTCATAGACAAGTCAAAAAACACTTTTTCTATGGAAACTACGTGCTAACTATCACCACCTACTGGCAACCACCAGTAGGTAATATATATGCATATATATATATATATATATATATATATATATATATATATATATATATATATATATATATATATATATGTATAGATATATATATATATGTATAGATATATATATATAATAACATGAAGTCACTCCACAACAAACGGGAACCCGACTTCCTCAGATTTTTGCCATATGTATGACACCGGCACCACCAGTCCAAGTCCAAAGGTACTCTTTATTTCACTATATAAAGTATAAAGTGCTAAGTGCTAATTCCAGGAACAAATGTACAGGGAGTGCAGAATTATTAGGCAAGTTGTATTTTTGAGGATTAATTTTATTATTGAACAACAACCATGTTCTCAATGAACCCAAAAAACTCATTAATATCAAAGCTGAATATTTTTGGAAGTAGTTTTTAGTTTGTTTTTAGTTTTAGCTATGTTAGGGGGATATCTGTGTGTGCATGTGACTATTACTGTGCATAATTATTAGGCAACTCAACAAAAAAAAATATATACCCATTTCAATTATTTATTATTACCAGTGAAACCAATATAACATCTCAACATTCACAAATATACATTTCTCACATTCAAAAACAAAACAAAAAAAAATCAGTGACCAATATAGCCACCTTTCTTTGCAAGGACACTCAAAAGCCTGCCATCCATGGATTCTGTCAGTGTTTTGATCTGTTCACCATCAACATTGCGCGCAGCAGCAACCACAGCCTCCCAGACACTGTTCAGAGAGGTGTACTGTTTTCCCTCCTTGTAAATCTCACATTTGATGATGGACCACAGGTTCTCAATGGGGTTCAGATCAGGTGAACAAGGAGGCCATGTCATTAGATTTCCTTCTTTTATACCCTTTCTTGCCAGCCACGCTGTGGAGTACTTGGACGCGTGTGATGGAGCATTGTCCTGCATGAAAATCATGTTTTTCTTGAAGGATGCAGACTTCTTCCTGTACCACTGCTTGAAGAAGGTGTCTTCCAGGAACTGGCAGTAGGACTGGGAGTTGAGCTTGACTCCATCCTCAACCCGAAAAGGCCCCACAAGCTCATCTTTGATGATACCAGCCCAAACCAGTACTCCACCTCCACCTTGCTGGCGTCTGAGTCGGACTGGAGCTCTCTGCCCTTTACCAATCCAGCCACGGGCCCATCCATCTGGCCCATCAAGACTCACTCTCATTTCATCAGTCCATAAAACCTTAGAAAAATCAGTCTTGAGATATTTCTTGGCCCAGTCTTGACGTTTCAGCTTGTGTGTCTTGTTCAGTGGTGGTCGTCTTTCAGCCTTTCTTACCTTGGCCATGTCTCTGAGTATTGCACACCTTGTGCTTTTGGGCACTCCAGTGATGTTGCAGCTCTGAAATATGGCCAAACTGGTGGCAAGTGGCACCGTGGCAGCTGCACGCTTGACTTTTCTCAGTTCATGGGCAGTTATTTTGCGCCTTGGTTTTTCCACACGCTTCTTGCGACCCTGTTGACTATTTTGAATGAAACGCTTGATTGTTCAATGATCACGCTTCAGAAGCTTTGCAATTTTAAGAGTGCTGCATCCCTCTGCAAGATATCTCACTATTTTTGACTTTTCTGCGCCTGTCAAGTCCTTCTTTTGACCCATTTTGCCAAAGGAAAGGAAGTTGCCTAATAATTATGCACACCTGATATGGGGTGTTGATGTCATTAGACCACACCCCTTCTCATTACAGAGATGCACATCACCTAATATGCTTAATTGGTAGTAGGCTTTCGAGCCTATACAGCTTGGAGTAAGACAACATGCATAAAGAGGATGATGTGGTCAAAATACTAATTTGCCTAATAATTCTGCACTGCCTGTATATATATATTCCTCACCTTTTTCTCTGTCTATGGTTCTTTCTCTTCTCCCACCCCTCTCTCTCTCTGTCCCTCGCTCTTCCTTCACAATTCTCTCCTATACTCCTATACTTTGTTTTTCTCTTTCTCACTTTCTTACTTTCTCTCTTGCTCCCCTTTCTTTCTCTTTCACCCTTGCTCTTCTCATCTTGTTCTCTCTCATCCACACTCTGTTTCTTCCTGTATCTTCACTCTCTCTTGCTTTCTTTTTAGCTCCTTTGCCTTTTTATATTCTTGAGTCACTGTTTCTGTTAGTTTATTTTTCTATTTCTGTTTCTGATTTTTTCTACTTCTTTTTCTCCTGTCTCTACCTCCCCTTTTCGCATTCTCCCTCCCACCCCATCTTGTTATCTCTCTCATAGAATATCTCTTGTTTCTCTACATTCTTCTATACCTCTTTACCACTCTTCATCTCTTGAGATAGCTATATATTTCTCAAACTATCTATACCACTCTTTGTCTCCTTCTATCTTCATTCTATCTCCCCTCACCCTGCATCTCTTGCTTTTCCTCCTCAACTATCTTTCTCTCATAAACTGTATCTCTTTTTTCCCATACTCTCTCTCTCCCGCTTATGCCCTCTCTCGTCATGTCTCTCCCGATTTTATTCTATCTCATCCATGCTCTCATTTTCTTTCTCACTGTCTTTTCTCCCCTTTTTGCTCCAGTCTCATAATTTCCAGTGACATTTGTTTGTTTGCTAGTTGCAATGTTTTCCAACCCTGCCTTTGTTTTGAGTCACAAAGAGAATGAGAAGCCTCAGCTCTGCTTCACATGTGAACCCCGAGAACCTTTTATGTGGTTCACTCTTCTGAGAAATCTTTGTATTGTATATTACATCTTTGTATGTTTTCCCACATACTTAATTACTTACTGTTAGACCTGACAGCCTTAGGGTGGCCATCCCCCAGCCTTTTACCTTCCTCCCTCCATTCTTCTGACCCTGTTTGTGCTGATTTTAGGACTTTGCACACTTTGATGATGATCAGTTCTAAAGTGCATGTGCTCTCTCCCCTATATATGGTAACATTGATTCCTAACCAATTGGCATATTTAGTTTACCTATAAGTCCCTAGTAAAGTATACAACATAAGTAGCCCCTTAACCATGTCTCAGGTCTGCCATTGCAAGGCCTATGTGTGTCGTTTCACAGCTACTTTGACTTGGCATTTAAAACTACTTGGCAAGCATTAAACGCCTATTTTATTCATAGAAGTCATCCCTAAGGTAGGTCCTAAGTAACCCACAGGGCAGGGTGCTATGTAAGTAAAGACAGGACAGGTATACATGTCCTGGTAGTGGAAAACCCACAAATTAATTTTTCACTACTGTGAGGCCTGCTCCTCTCATAGACTAGCATTAGAACTGCCCTCATATACCTTTAAGTGGAAGATTCTGATCTGGAAAGAGTAGCCCTGTCATGTTTAGTATGGCCAGAATGATAATAGAAAATACTGCTTATTGGTGAAGTTTGATATAATATTATTATTTTAGAAATGCCACTGTTGGAAAGTGGATATTTCTGGGCACTCACTGTCATCTGTGCCTTACAGTAAGTTTCCAATCCACATCTGGTGTGTGCTGGTTGACAGCAGCTCCCCTTGTGCATTCCACCCAGGCAGCCATAAACACAGGACACTCAGTTACGTCTGCATTCATCTGCATACTTAATGGGTCTCCCTGAGCAGGAAGGGTGGAGGAGCTCTCTCTTACATTTCAAAGGACATCATTTTGCCCTCACCCAAAGGACTGATAAAACCCCACAGGCTTCCTGCCAGGCAGGACTGGGCTGAAAGGGGAACTTGTGCACTTCAAAGCCACTCTTTGATGGCATTTTGGGGTATATAAACTGGGTCTCTGACCCCCCAAATCAGATACTTCTGGACCTCAACCTGGACTCTAGCAGAGAGGCTGCCTGGCTGCCCAAAGGGCTCATCAGGTCTGCTTTCCTGCTTGTTGCCCTGCTGCCTGGTGCTCCTGATTCTGTTGGAAGGACGCTGTCTTTCTCCCAGTGTGCTCTGCAAGGGCTTGGAATTGACCTTACTTTCTGTTTCTGAAGTCTCTGTGCTAACAAAAACTTCACCCCTTTAGGAAATCCTCGTGTGCTGAAAAATCTTTGCAATGCCTGCCAAAATCGCCGCGGCACCTACAGTGCGGTTGGAAAAAAGCTGCACTGCCAACTGGAACGATGCAGCGCTGGACCCGCAACTGGACATCTGAGGCAGCGCCTGTCCTACGGCTGGAAAATCACCGCAGCGTGTATTGGATTGATGCAGCACCTGCTTATTTCTACCAGTGTGTCCAGGATTTTCAATGCATCATCCCTGGGTGTCAAAATATCCCTGACTCTCAGTGAGGAACCAAGACTGTGCTCCTGAAAATCAACACATCACTTTGCACTGAGGAAAGAAATGATGCATTGTCTGTGCTGCACAGGAAAATCCAACGCATCACTGTATTTTTCAATGCATCTCCTCCTCTGCGGACCCCGCGCGTCGTTATTTTTGACTCATCCCATGTATTGTGTGGTACAGAGATACAACCACTGATTCTTAAGGAAGGATTGAAACTCTTTTAAACCTTTAAAAAGTGATATCTGAAGCTGTACATATTGGATTTTCATTGTTTTAACTTATTTCATTCATATAAATATTATCTATTTTTCTAAACCTGTGTGGTGTATTTTTGTGGTGTTTTCACTGTGTCACCGTATGAGTTAATGTACAAATCCTCTACACTTTGCCTTCTAAGTTAAGCCTGCTTCCTTTGTGCCAAGCTACCAGTGTGGGTTGTGTTCTGTCTTACCCTGACTAGGATTGTGGACAGGGTGCCTACCTCTGCCATCTAGAGACCCAAATTCTAACACTGGCGATCAGCAGTGATGATAGGACTTGTGTTTGTGCAGTACCATACAATAGCAATGTGTACACTACTCACCCACAGTCAAAGGTCAATTTGATTTGTTTTTTTTTTCTGCAATTTTCCCTGCTTTGTTTCTTTTAAATCATATACATCATGTCTGTGGCTGGGTCCACAAGTGGAGCTGGGGAATTTGACCTGGCTATGCTGGAGGTCTACCCAGCTGAAGGGCTTCTGCAAATATATGGGGTTACCTGCCTGTGGAGCCTTCAATAAGGGAGAGTTTCAAAAGGAGATAAGGGCCTGGGCAGAATCCTGCAACCAAGAGCATGAGGAGTTGGGGAGCCTGAGAAGGGCTCTTCCGATGAGCTGCCAACAACAGTAGAGGATGACACTCCTGGATTTGTTCCTCCTGTGAGACCAGGAAGCAGTGTCTCCAGTTGTGGCCTGACAGCAGAGGAAAGGAAGCAGGAAAGAGAATTCCAGCTGTAGTTGGCAAGATTAAAAATAGAGGTAGAGGCGAGGAGAGCTGAAAGACAGCCTGAGGCTGAAAGAGCCCCAGCTGAGAAGATGCCTATCTTGGCCCATGAACTGAGTTTGATAGAGCTGGAGCTCAGGGCCAGGCAGTCTGAATCCAGCAGTGATGGTGGCAGCATACACGCAGGACTGGCTGGAGACATGATGGTTTGTGTACCCAAGGATTTGGTCCCCAGGTATGTGGTGGGAGATGACACTGACAAGTGGTTTTCTGCATATAAAGTTGTACTCTGGGCACATGGGGTTCCTGAAGAGCACTGTCTGTAGAAACACATGCCTACACCTGGGAGGGACACACTTTTGGCATTAGAGGTTGGGTCCCAGAACAAGTACACCCCATGAAAACCATTTTGATTGCCAAATTTAGACTGACCCCTGAGAAGTATCGCCAAAGATTCAGGGACAGTAACAAGCTCCCTAACCAATCCTGGGTAGACTTCATTGATTACTCCAGTAAGGCACTGAATGGCTAGGTGCGGGCAGCAAAGTCAGTGATTAAGTTGGGTTGCACAATTTAATCCTGAGAGAGCACATGCTC
This sequence comes from Pleurodeles waltl, assembly GCF_031143425.1. Taxonomy (NCBI): domain Eukaryota; kingdom Metazoa; phylum Chordata; class Amphibia; order Caudata; family Salamandridae; genus Pleurodeles; species Pleurodeles waltl. Next base: position 222,461,108 of record NC_090450.1, on the reverse strand, counting down.
AGTATTTGTTTTACAGAGTTGCGCCAGCAGCTAGTTGACAGTAAGCTGACTAATCTCAGGAAGCTTGCTGAGAAGGCAGACCTCTGGGCTAGCACCAAAGTGTCCAAAAAGGTATCGGGGGGGGGTACACCCACAAGGGTGATCAGGGTTCTTAACAGAAGAAAGAAGGGGGAGAAAAACATAAAAATTAGTTCTCAAAAAGGACCCCAAAATAATTCCAAGGGAATAGTGGTTAACCAATCCCACTCTCATCCTAAGAAGAAAGGGTTATTTGATCACAAGACAGGAAGGTGTAATCCCCAATGTGCAGAGTGCTCCAAGTATGGTCACTCTAAGGGTGACTCCAAATGTCCAAAGAGGGCACAACCCCCCCACCCCCTTGGTGGGCAGAAACCTGGGTTGGCTAGAGTAGTGCATGGGGAGGAGGTAGTCCCAGATAGCTTTGGGAAACAGACAGAGGTAACCCCAGTGTCCCTGGGGTGTGCAGATATGGTGCCAAAGCCCCACATGCCTGCCAATACTTTTAAGTATAGGCAGTGAATCACCATTAATGGGCAAGGGATTGAGGCTCTACCTGACACAGGAGCCAGCATGACTTCTGTCAAGGGTCAGCTGGTGTCAGCAGAGCATATCCTACAAACACATTCCACCAAGTCATAGTCACTGACAATCGCAAGAGCCATCTACAGTGGCTCTTGTCCCCTTTGAGTGTGGGGTGTGGTCTCTGGTACTCTGAGAGTAGCTGTGAGTCCTGCCATGCCTGTAGGTTGTCTGTTAGGCAATTTCCTAATCCTAGATGTTAGGATTGCCACACGGTCAATGGCTGCCCAGGAGGTGAGTCAAGGGGTACCCGGAGATTGGAAAAAGGGCCCAGACAGCTGCCAAGGAGAGGGGCGGGGGTGCGGAAACCAGTCTCCAAAGTTCCCACGGTTGACTGGGTCCCAGAGGAGGAGTACCCTGAGCCAAAAGGGGAAGACATTTCCGCCCTAGGTGACCTACCTGAGTTTGCTGGTTGGCAAGTTTAGGATGGGCCCACCAGGGAGGAGTTCTGCAAAGTGCAGAAAGAGTGTCCTGCTCTTGGGGACTTGAGGTGACAGGCCTCAGCTCATGAAGCAAGGAAAGCCTCTGAGGATCACCTTATTTACTGGAAGAATTATCTCGTATATAGTGAGCCTAAGGCTCCTGGTACTGGGGCCGCACATGTGCTTGTATTCCCTCAGTGTTACTGGGCCTCCTTACTGGGTTTGGCTCATGACATACCCCTGGCAGAACATTTAGGGCAAGAAAACACATTTGCCAGGCTTGTCACCCACTTTTATTGGCCCAAAATGAAGACACCCTCAGATAAATTCTGTAGGTCCTGTCCCACCTGCCAGAACAGTGGGAAGTCAGGGAAAAAGCTGAAGGCTCCGCTGATCCCACTTCCCGTCGTTGGCACCTCCTTTGAAAGGGTGGGCATTAACATCATTGATCCATTGGACCCCAGGACAGCCGTAGGCAGCAGGTTTATCCTGGTCTTGGTGGTCCATGACACACACTACCCAGAGGCAATCCCTCTGGGGACGGTGACTGCATCTGTGGTGACCAGAACTTTGATGGGGATCTTTACGGGTGTGAGGTTTCCCAAAGAGATAGTCTCTGACAAAGGCACTAACTTCATGTCTGCATACATGAAGTCCATGTAGAATACATGTGGTGTAACTTACAAGTTCACCACACCCTATCACCCTCAATCCAATGATCTAGTTGAGAGATTCAACAACACCCTGAAGGGCATGAATGCAGGCCTCCATGAGGCCATGAGGCTTAAGTAGAAAGTTTTCTTGCCATGCCTTCTCTTTGCCTACAGAGACGAGCCCCAGAAAGGGGTAGGGTTCAGTCCCTTTGAGTTTCTCTATGGCTTCCCTGTCAGGGCTCCCCTAAGCATTGTCAAGGAGGGGTAGGAGAAAGCTCCCAGGAACCCCCACAGGTCAGCTACATGTTGGCTCTCTGCAACCAGATGCACCGATTCTGGAAAAAGGCCAAAAGCATCTTTGATGCCAGTCAAGAGGTAATGAAACGCTGGTATGACCAGAAGACCACTCTGGCGGAGTTTCAACCTGGTGAAAAACTATGGGTCACCAAACCAGTAGAGCCCAGAGTTCTCCAGGATCGCTGGGCTGGCCCATACGAAATAAAGGAGCATAAGTGGGTGGGCACTTACTTAGTGGACGTCTATACCCCTAGAAACCTCCTAAGGGTGCTCCATGTACACAGACTAAAGTCTCACTTTGAGAGGTCTGAAGTCAGCATGCTCCTTGTGACACATGAGAGTGTGGAGGAGGAGAGTGAACCTCTCCCTGACCTCCTCTCTAAACAAGAAAGTGATGGGTCGGTGCAGGGTGTCAACCTCTCTGACTCCCTGACACTAGATGAGTGAGCTGACTGTTACCAGTTACTGGGACAGTTTTCCTCCCTGTTTTCCCTCACTCCTGGACTAACAGGACTGTGCGTTCATGACACTGACACGGATGACAGTCCGCTATAAAGAACAAAATGAGGTCTTCAGATAGGGTGAAAGCCAGTATGAAGGAGGAGGGTGCACAGATGCTAGATTTTGGGGGGGGGATTGAAACCTCTAACAGTCCCTGGTCCATCCCAGTGATATTGGTACCAAAGGCTGCCACTCCAGGTGCCAAACCAGAACGTCTGTTCTGTGTGGACTACTGAGCCCTCAGTTCCAAGACTGACACACACCCTAACGCCCAGAGATGATGAGCTCATTGACAGGCTAGGCGCTGTTAAAAGTACCTTTGATTTGACATCAGGGCACTGGCAGATCCACTTGACAGAGGGGGCAAAAGAGAGGTCAGCGTTCTCAACCCAGAGGGACATTGCCATTTCTGGGTGATACCCTTTGGCTTGAAGAATTCCCCTACTACCTTCCAATTGTTTCTTAACACCTGGCTGGTAAAGAGGGGTTCTGTGCCGCCTACTTAGACAACATTGCCTTCTGCAGTGCCAGCTCTGAGGAATTCCTGCTTCACCTCCAACAGGCAGGACTGACAATCGAGGTCGGTAAGTTCCAGATTGGTCAGGCTTCCATGGTGTATTTGGGACACCTGGTAGGTGGCTGCAAGGTGCAGCCCTTCCAGGCCAAGATTGAATCATCATAGCTTGACAACCACCGAAAACCCAAACTGAGGTGAGAGCCTTCCTAGGCCTCACTGATTACTACTCAAGATTTGTTAAGGGGTATGCATGATTGCAGCCCCCTTAACTGAGCTGACTTCTAAAAAGCAGCCCAGGTTGGTGATCTGAACAAAGGCTTGTCAGAAAGCCTTTGAGTCCCTCAAGGAAGCCATGTGCACAGCATCTGTGCTCATGGCCCCTGATTACTCCAAGGAATTCATAGTGCAGATGGACGCTTCATAGCATGGCAAAGGGGTAGTTTTAGCACAGCTGAATGAGGAGGTTCTAGACCAACCGGTAGCCTTCATTAGTGGGAGGTTACTTCCACAGAAAGCGAAGTGGAGTGCCATTGAAAGAAAAGCATTTGCTTTGGTCTGGGCACTGAAGAAGTTGAGACTGTTCCTGTTTGGGACTCACTCCCTGGTTCAGAGAGACCACAGGCCACACAGATGGCTCATGCAGATGAGGGGTGAAAATCCTAAACTCTTGAGGTGGTCCATCTCCCTACAGGGAAAGGGCTTTACAGTGGAGCATCGCCCGGGGACTGACCACGCCAATTCTGATGGTCTCTCCAGATTCTTCTGCCTTAGTGATGAGAGCTCCCAAGGGGTTGGGTAGGTCTCCCCACTTTTAGCTGGTGGGGACATATGTTAGACCTAACAACCTTACGGTGGTCATCCCCAACTTTTTTCCTGCCTCCCTCCATTTTTCTGACCCTATTTTTGCTGGTTGTAGGATCTGCTCCCTTTACCACTGCTGACCAGTGCTAAAGTGCATGTGTTCTCTCCCCTAAACATGGTAACACTGGTTCCTACCCAGTTGGCATATTTAATTTACCTATACGTCCCTAGAAAAAGTGCACTATGTTTGCTCTGGGCCTGTAAAGTCAATGCTACTAGTGGGCCTGCAGCACTGATTGTGCCTCCCACATAAGTAGCCCCTTAACCGTGTCTCAGGCCTGCCATTGCAAGGCCTGTGTGTGCAGGTTCACTGCCACTTCGACATGGCATTTCAAAATACTTGCCAAGTCTTAAATTCCCCTTTTTCTTCATATAAGTCACCCCTAAGGTAGGCCCTAAGTAACCCATAGGGTAGGGTACTATGTAGGCAAAAGGCAGGGCATGTACTTATGTGGTTTACATGTCCTGGTAGTGGAGAACCCACACATTTGTTTTCCACTAGTGTGAGGCATGTTCGTCTCACGGAATAGCATTAGAACTGCTCTCAAATACTTTTAAGTGTTAGATTCTGATCTGGAAGGGGTAGCCCTGTCATGTTTAGTATGGCCAGAATGGTAACAGAAAATCCTGCTTATTGGTGAAGTTGGATTTAATATTGCTATTTTAGAAACGCCACTTTTTGAAAGTGGGTGTTTCTCTGCACTTACTGCCATCTGTGCCTTACAGTCTGTCTCCAAAGCACGTCTGGTCTGTGCTGGTTGACAGCTCCCCTTGTGTGTTCCACCCAGACAACACATAAACACAGGACACACAGTCACACTTGCATTCATCTGCATACTCAATGGGTCTCACTGGGCAGGAAGATTAAAGGGTCTCTTTCTTTCATTTCAAAGGCCAGTGGCCTGCTCTCACACAAAGGACTGATAACGCCCCCCAGGGATCCTGACAGACAGGACTGGCTGAAAGGGGAACTTGGGCACTTCAAAACCACTCTTTGAAATTTCCCCCACTTCGAAGGCATTTTATTGGTATATATAATGGGTCTCTGACCCCACCAAATCAGACACTTCTGGACCTACACCAGGACTCTGTCAGAGAGACTGCCTGGCTGCCCGAAGAACTCATCTGGACTGATATGCTGAAGGACTTCTTTCCTGCTTGTTGCCCTGCTGCCTTGTGCTCCTGACTGTTGGAAGGACTCTGCCTTCCTCCTAAAGTGCTCTTCCAGGGCTTGGATTGAGTTTGCCTCCTGTTCCTGAAGTCTCAGGGCCAACAAAGACTTCACCCCTTTATGAAGACCTTGTGCATCAGAAAATCGACGCAACACCTGCCAAAATTGCCACAGCGCCTGCAGCAAGGCTGGAAAATTGCTGCACCACCGACCGGAACGATGCAGTGCTTGACCTGCAACTGGAAATCTGAGGCAGTGCTGACATCTCGCTGAAAAATCACTGCAGCACCTACTGGATTGATGCAGTACCTGCTCCCTTCTACCAGCACGTCCAGAATTTTCAACGTATTGTCCCTTGGGGTCAAAATATCGTGCATTACAGTAAGGAACCAAGGCTGCGCTCCAGGAAATTGACACATCACCTTGCAGTATGGAATGAAACGTTGCATCATCTGTGCCACCCCAGAAAATCTGACACAGCACCTTATTTTTTAACCCATCTCCTTCTCTGTGGCCTTCAGGGGGCGTTATTTTTTATGCATCCCAGGTACTGTGTGTTACAAAGATACAACTACTGATTCTTATGCATTGAGACTCTTTTAAACCTTTAACAAGTGATGTCTCAACTTGGGCATATTGGATTTTCATTGTTTTCAACTTATTTCGTTCAGATAAATATTGTCTATTTTTCTAAACCTGTGTGTGGTGTATTTTTGTTGTATTTTCACTGTGTTACTGTATGAGTTATTGCACAAATACTTTACACATTGACTTCTAAGCTAAGCCTGCCTGCTCTGTGCCAAGCTACCAGAGGGTGAGCACAGGATAATTTGGGTTGTGTTGTGGTTAAACCCTTACTAGGATTGTGGTCCCTACTTGGACAGGGTGTATACCGCTGCCAACTAGGGACTTATTTTCCAACATTTTCTCAGAGTGGTGTAATTACCAGAAAGTACTTGAATCATTACACCAACACAGGCTTTGTACCTACTTGTTATTCCTTGCCAGACAATGTGTTCAGGCTAACTTGGAATGAAAATGGACCCCAAGATTGTACTCATCAACAACTTGAAGCAATCCTTTCCCCAAGCTCCTGGTCGTGCTCTTTCAAATACCTTGACGTGAGCTTTTTTTTGTTGGTTTATCAGGATTTGGTTACTTGCAGCACCCATGGCAGTAGTGTTAATCGATCACTGTAGTGAGACCAATGGCGTAACTCAAAATGATGGTTCCTACCTCACCTTGCAGAATTTAATGCGGCCGAGTTTTCCCATACCTCACAGATATTCATTAACCTTGTCCTGAATAGTGCCCCGCTGAAGGGTTGGGGGCCATGAAGGGATGGGGACTCCTCTGTGCATCAGAGGCTTCATGGGGTGTGTTACACCACTGAGGGTTACTGAGGCCTGATCTACAGGAAATACATCAGCATTGTAAAGTGAACAGGATCGTATGGAGCCCATCTTAAGAGAAACATTATTTGTCACCTTTAACAAGAGACAAAGGACACCGAAATATATTTGTTAAATAAAGATTGTGCAAGGATTCACCCTATACGCAAAGCCAATATTATGAGTGTGCAGGGCTATTCATACTTCATTAGATTTTATGCCCTACTAAGATAGTCTGTATTCGTCTTACTCAATAAAAACCAACACCCCAAGGTTTGGAACATAGAGGATGTAAAAAAATAGCGCCTATTCCTCACCAAATTCCACATGTCCTAGTAATCACATGGCATTCCTGTTAATTTCTGGTAGATGTGAGCAGCTGAAATTCAGCAGAATTCCAAAATCACTTGCCCCTGGTACTTACCTGGTCTGATAAACATCGCACTACTAATATTTCTGCGGGTATCACAAATTAATAGGTCCCCTCAGTACGTTAAGCATCAAAAATGACAACTCAAATTGAGCATGTTTAATTCTTAACAATACACAATCAACCAAGTCAAATGGACTGGTCAAGTTGATATCAAGAATGCAGAGTTCCTGCATTTGCACCCAATGCCTTACAAGCACAAGTCACATGGTCTACGGTAGAAGAAAGACTGTCTTGACCTTAATTTTAAAATCAAATATGTTTAAAAGTATTCTTGCAAAACATTTTAAAGGAGGGCTGACTATAGACAGTACAGAGACGTCCGCAGAATTCCGGTGATTCAATTTTTTAACACAAGCTTCAGCACAACTTCATTCTAGTCTGTGGTAATTTCTATATGCTAAATACTGTACTCCACAGAGACTCGCGTGTCTAGTAACTCTAAAGTTAGAGTTCAGGTAGTTGCTGGATAAGTGATCCAGATCCCTAACATTAAATGATTTAGTACTTCAAAACAAAATTTAAGGTCAGTGTTCTTAAGAGTTTAACCAGAATATCGGGTCGTGGGGGTGGCAGGGTGCCAGCTTTATTTCAAAAATATAAAATAACATAAATATAGGTTATAAATATCATTTACAACAATATTGTTCCATTGGGTGTAGATTTCCTTATGGTAACTCCAATATGGGGATATTTCGGAAAACAATATTTAGGACACTATAATTTTGTCAGTCACTATTTAGGCCACAACAATTTGGTACCATACTTTTGGAGTTGTCACCCTGATACACTTTGGTGAAAGAGATGCGCAGACTTCATTCATAATCCTTCCTCTGTCATTGGTGAATCTCAAATTATACTTTTTTATACCAATGAACATTTTTTGGGGGAAGTCATCCGTGGCACTTGAGCGTTTTAGAATAATATTACTCTTTTTAGGCTTGACTGACAAGTTTTATTATCCATGTGTAGTTTTTGTGGAGATTTTATTTTATGTCTCTTTAATCTCAGAAGCCTTGACCTATGGAGCTTTGATTGTACCCCAACCTTTTTATCATTCCGGTTCTTGACATCTCACCTGCAATCCACATTGTTAAGGACTCGATGTTTAGCAAGTAGATGTATATGATGCAGCAGTACTTTGTAGCATCCACCTTTATTGATTTGATAGGGAGGCCACAACAAATACCCTTCCGAGAGTTTTTACTTGTGGTTTTCTAAGAGCACATATTGATATCATACTAATGTTCACATTTATAAGCTTTCCATAGCCAATACCAGCCACTTCAACCCCACTCCTGATGTCTAACTTCCTTGGAGAAGACACATTATTAATTGTTTTTCAAAACACACACACACCCCGCCCCAGGAGGGACAGTACCTCACAAGAGCTGAAGCTTCCCGAGAGTCATGCTCCCCCATCTCTCCCTCAGCAATGGTAATTAATAACACATTACTCTGTGCATCTGCATGTATAGTTTACGTAACGGCATGTTTTGTGTGTATTTGTTTTAGCAAGAGTACATAAAGAAAAATAGGACGCAAGGTGTCGTTACGTTTATGCAGCAAGGTACACTCACTCTCTAGCATACGGTGACTATTAAGAGAATAGTTTCCCTGTGTAAAGTAATTGTTGCCTGCAATTTGTGAGGCAGCAATTATTTATTTCATGTCAGTTTCCCTGTACAATCGCATTAAACTCAAAGGCACTATAGCGTTGAATGTGTGACTGTGTGTATAGTAATGCAGTTGCTCCAAACAACGTTATTGGGCCACATTAATGTTGACTGCCATGTTGCATCTACAATAAAAGAGAGAGATACACTACATGAAACTCTTTAATATGTTCTAATATTGCTATTGAGGAGTTCTGGGGACATCAGAAACATCAGGAGAGCCATTAGAGTGAATAACTGGAATCTAAATCCAGTAATTCACTGATATGATATAGCTACTCTCAGTAACAGACATTGTTAATCACTGTAACTATGTAATGGAAGAATCCCAGATGCTTTGGCTGGGCTCCCCTAAAGCGTGTCAGAGCAGCACTGGGAAACAGGCATCAGAGCTTCTGGAGAGGAGGCAAGGGAATGCACAGGGATTGGTGGGGATGGGTGGCAGAAGGCCAGATATTTTCTTCTACATAGTGAACAGTGAGAGGAAGACATATTATGTGTGGGCCCCTCTTTATTCCTGTTCCTCCTCCTATCAGTTAAAAGCAGAGGAATTTTGTGGCCATACAACTCACAAAATTACATGGGTTCTGAGTGACATCATTTACATTGTAGATAACTCAATCTTCTCTCTCATCTAAATGGTATCAGTCAGACCCCCATGGTAAATACCATCCCCATTAATCAATAAATACCAATTGGCATTAGAATATTTAGACTTACATTTTTTGTATAATTTGTTAATACAACAATGGGCAATGAAGAGGTCAGAGAGTTTGGGCAATTCTGTGACTGCAATGTTTACTTCATATCTATGGATTTCTACATTTACCACATATTTCATCACATAATTTGAACATCTGAAGTTTTTACCAAAAATGTTGCTTCTACAGCAAAAGAATAAAAATAATTCTGTTGCTGTAGAATTGTATTTACTGCATTTTGTGCAATAGAAAACTAAAACAGGATATATATGTGTATAGGACATAGCAGGGCAGTGCCACGGTCATCAATGGCTCCACGAGGTGGGGTCACACGAGTTTGGGTCACACAGCCCTCCTCCAACAAGTATAGCCCTGGGGAGGTGGTGGTCCCCAAGGCTGCGTAGGTCCGAAACAGACCTCCTATCATTCTTTTTCTTATAGCCTCAGGAGGTGGTGGTTCCTGGGGCTGTGCGGGGGCCCGCATCCCTGCACTCTATTTAAATGTAGCCCCAGGAAGGTGGTGGTCCCTGAGGCTGCGGGGGCTCACGTCCCCACACTCTATTTACATATAGCCCCGGGGAGTTGGTGGTCCCTGGAGGTGTGTGTGGGGGGTGCGGGTCCACCCCTGCACTCTATTTAAATATAGGCCGGGGAGGAGGCAGTCCACAGGGCTGCGGGAGGTGGATGGCGTCCCTGCATCCATTTGATTATAGTCCTGGGGGAGTAGTGGTCCCCGGGGCTGCATGGGGGCTGGGCAGTCCCTCCACATCCATTTTTATTATAGCTCCGGGGAGGTGGCAGTCCCTGGGACTGTGGGGGGGGGGGCCACATGGCACCCTGTTTTTAATTGTATTTAAGCCCCGGGAGGTAGCAATCCCCGTGGCTACCGGGGGCTGGGTGGCCCCCTACACACATACTTTTATTTGTCACAATGAGTTGGTGGTCCCCGGGGCAGCAGGGGGGCAGGCGGGCCCTCTGCATTAAAATATGAATGCCGTTGGGACTTGACCCACCCAGGGACTATAGTTAAACAACTGGGGGAGTCCGTACTTATTTTTTTTTTTTTAATTTCCTTGGATCCGCAGATCCTACTTGAATCACGGTGAAAATAAAAAAAGGTTTTTAACTCTGGTGGGGTCCTTTTGGGACTCCAGCACCAGAGCTATGGGGTCAGGGTGACTCTCCCCTGGCCCCTTTTGGTTTTTACACACTTTTTTCTCAGACTCAGCTGAAGCCGAGTTCCAGCATGGCTGCCGACAAGTCCTTATTAAAGTGTTGACAGCCAATCAGATCTCAGTAGGAGATCGGGAGGGTTTGAAGACCCTTTGATCCCTATTTATACAAATCTGGATTTTCTTTAATTTCTTAAAAACTACTGAAAGGATTTACACAATATAACAAAAAGGTCACCTTCGGGACCAAGGGCTACCTTTCTGTCAAATTTGGTGTAATTCCGTCCAGTGGTTCGGGCGATATCGCTGTTCAAAATCCCTATAGAAACATGAATGAGGAGAATGTGTTTTGGGGCCCCTCTTTTTCTTGGCCCACACTTGACAGATCACCCCAAAACTTTCCAGACAGCAGCTGAAGCGTCGCATTTTCTTGAAAAAATTAATGAAGATTCATCAAACGGCACCAAAGTTATTAGAAAAACAAAAAACTATATACATATATACATATATATATATATATATATATGTATATATATATATATGTGTGTGTGTGTGTGTGTGTGTTGGTGTATGTATATATATGTATATATATTGTAATATATTGTTTTTTTTTTTTTATAGTGCCTTACAGCACACTTCTGTCATTTCTAAATTGTGAAAAAAACAGGGGTAATTATAATCTAATATGATAGTAATTCACTTAGCAACCTCAGAAGGATGGATGTCTGAGCTTGGCTCGATTTAAACTTGTGATCTGTACACTCCGTGTTTGTATCAGCCAGTGTACAATCCACTGTCCCGTCCTGCCAGCTATAAAAATACAACCTACTCTCCAGGAGTAGTGGGATTTCACAGAAATATAAACAAAATATTCAAACTACTATTAAACCTATTTTTTAAAATGCAAGCTATGTCCATGTTAGAATTAGAGTAGAAAATAGTGATTGTTTTGCACCAGTAATGAATGCATTTAGAAAACATTTCCGTTCATCAAGCAGAAATACTCGAATTCCTGAAACAATCGCTTCAAGAAAATACCGCTATATCCTGATAATTTACTAGATATACCCCAAGCCTGTCTGTGGAAACAGGATTTTATGTGTCATCACTCTGTCTGTTGGGTGGATTACAGGTTGCAGACAACAAAGAGTCCCAAACCAATAGCTTGTTCTGGGGATCGGTGAACCTCAATCAGTTCCAAAGAAACAAAGGGACCAGCCATGGAAAAAATGTAAAAACAGTTGTTGGGGCAAGGTCTTTATTCGGTGTCCACTATCCTGGATGAATACACAATCCCTTCTATGACTCCCACCCTGCGGGTCTTCTCTGGGGGTTTACAGATTCTCCCAGAGCGGTGTGTAAACAAGTAGATGATTTAACTGTTTTAGTAAACACATCCGTAGGTGCGAGCTGTATGGAGTTTGAAGGATGTGCAAGTCTTTCCTTTGCATCCTTCGGCAGGATCGATGCTGGGTTAGAAAACCTCATCACTGAGGAACAGAAACTTTAGTATGGTCCTCTCCCTATCAAGGTCCCTTGAGAATAGAATAGATCCCGGTTGGAAAATTTCTAAAATGCCCCCTTCTTCTCATGCTGTTTGAAAGTTCCACAGATAGAATGCCAGAGATGGAAAGAAACCACCATCCAATTGACATCATCATCATGGTTCTGTTATGGGGCTCCCCATTTTTCTTGACTGTTTACATGCCACTACTAGATCATCTGACATTAGATATCAACGGGGTCTTAGTACCTGTTCCTTTTGTAGAACTTTAATTAGGATATTGGTGCCCAATCAAGTTCACCCTCTTCCTAATACAGGATGAGAAGTGGAGTTTCCTTGGTGGTGTCTGCCCACCCGGTCTCCCACCTGATTGACTGCCCCAGGCAGATTGCTGTCAGGAGTCAGCTCCCTCTCCAATTGTAGCATGCCCTGGGTAGGTGTTTGCATATTGTTCCAGGCCTTCATTGTGCCTAATGAAAGAGGGTGAATCCTATCTGACTTTGTTGGCCATTAAGGTGGCAGAGATATAGTTACACTGTGTTCTGGCGAAACTGCTGTCAGATCTCGTTTTGAAAATAGTGCAGAGGAACTAGAAACTCTGCCCTCCGAGAGTCAGCATGTTAGAATCATTTTCTGACTGGTGAGGAGAAAGCGTGACTGCTTGAAAGTTGCTTAATTGACTGAGAAGAAGACTAATAGGAATTGATCAACTGCCCACTCCTCATCACAGAATTTGCTTCCTTAGTGGGTCCCTGCGTGGAGAGGGGCCTCGACTCCTCTCTATCCTGAGCTACCGCTAGTCTGTTCGCTGGGTCAGAACTCGAGTAAAAGAGGTGGACCAGCTCTTTAGCTGGTGCTGTGGAGCAGGAGCCCTGGCCGATAGCAGTAAGGGGGCTCGCAGCTTTAGGATGAGCTAGAGCTCGCAGCCCCAATTCTTCCTTCACTTGGGAAGTTTCCCGGGATGTGTCTAAAGACGCCATTTTTAAGTTAAAAGTTAAGTGATGCACGGGCATAAAAATAAGATGCCTTTTAAGTTACTCCACGTCACGCCACAAAAGTAACGCTTCAACATAGTAATGCGATTCTAATTACTGTAGCCCCAGGATTTCACTTCCTCTTGAAAGTGGACCGGAGTTAGCACATTTCCTTGTTATTGTCCTGATGAGGCTGTTAATTTCCTGGCCGAAACGCTTCGACTCCCTTACAGAGGAGTCCACCCAGTGGAAAACTTTTACACTAATTTCATCAAGGAGGAAACAAGGCAATGTAACTATTCTCCCACCATCTTCTTGCCTAATATGGGTTTACTACGGGCAATTTACTATATCAGGCACCCAACTTGTTATATATGACACGGCTATGTTTTTCAATTAAACATATGGGAAATTTGAAAGAGGGAAGGATACATCAATAAATGTGCGACAAACAATATATTTCCAGTGTCGTAGGTTTCCTATTTGTTCGTTACGTAAAATCTGTCTGTATTTGTAGAGACATAGATAAAATGTAATATTGATCTAGGGAAATAGCAATCGAACAAGTTTTCAACGCTTAACAAAGAGTCAGTGTGTGTTGTCACTGAGTGACTAATATTGTTGTTGAACAAGTACCTTTAAGGTGGTTCATATCCATCCCTCCAGTGACCCTTTGTTGTTTGTGATAGACTTAAGGGGCAACCTGTTGAGACAACAGTTAGATGCAACATCTCTTTGCTCTAGGTGTGTGGGAGACACACATGGACTGGAATCTACCTTTTCAATTTGTGTATGCTTCTCAGTAAGAGTTTATGGTAGCCTGAAGTAACCAGTTCACATTTGGAGTAAGGAGGGATTCCTCCATACTGTTCACTGATCTTTGTTAAGTGGCCTGGATAGCTGGATCGGCTGTGCTGGCCTGTGCCCACCTTTGTGGTGTTGTCATAGGATTTTCATTGGCAAGCACATTTCTCAGCCCATTAGTGGTACAGTACCCCAAAACCACAACGGGCAGTGTAGTCCCCTTTCTCTTTGTGTAGCTGATTGTGACTGAATGGCGGAATGCCCTAATGCAAGTGAGAGGCAATGGGCTCTGTAGGAAAGTCCTCCTTTTCGCCTTGGTCACCCCACACTTTTTGGACAGGTACTGGTGGTTACTGACTCTTGGCTGTGCCCTGGGTACTACTTACCTGTCCCAGGCCCAGTGCTCTGTGTAAGGTGGATATGCAAATTAGGCTAATTATAATTGGCTAAGTCAACCTACCTATAAGTCCCTAGTATATGGTAGGGCATGTAGGTTTGGGGACCACAGCATAGGTAGTGCACCCATAGGTGCACTGCTGAGGTGCCCAGTGTCATTTTAAAGGCAGGCCTGCCTTGCTGGCTGCTTTTAAATTGAAGTTATATGCAAATTCAACTTTGGAATTAAAAGTAGTTCCAAAGTCTTAAACTACCTTATTTTTACATATAAGTCACCCCTAAGGTGTGCCCTATGTGCCCCTAGGGCTGGGTGCCATGTATCTATAAGCCGGGACCTTATAGAAATAGTTTTATAGGCCCTGGTGAGGTAAAAAAAGCCAAATTCGTTTTTCCCTCATTGTAGTGAATGGCCTTCATAGGCTAGAATGGGGAGACTTTATTTTAATTTTAAAAGTCCCCTTAAGTGACAGAAACAAAGAGTTTGGTATCAAATTAATTGCTATGATAAATCCCACAACTTCCAGTTGTTGGATTTAATATAACTTGTTCAGGTAAAGAGTTTTAAACTTTACCTGAAAAGTTGCCAACTTCAGCCCTGCATTGTTTTTGCTGCTGTGTTCTGATTGGCTAGCCTCTTGTGTGCCTTGATGAGGTTTGAAGTGGCATGGCTTCACACAAAGAGATGTGCCTGTTGGAGGAGATCTCCCCTCAGCAGATGGTGAGGCAGGAAGAGGTAGGGCTGCCAAACTGGTCTTCAAAGGCAGATAAGGACATTTGGAGCAACCCAGCAACACCCCCATATCTTGCAAACCCAGACAACTAGGTGCCCCCTTGATTAGATTAGGAGAGGGCAGGAGAGTGGTGTGTTTAAGATTGTTGGCCATACCAGTGGGTGGGTTCAGCCAGATGTAACCTCCAAAAATCACTTTCATCCATGATGGATTTTTGAGGAATGTTGCCTCCTGGGATTGATTTTTGCCACACTTCCCAGGAAGTGGTCATCACAGGGGGAAGGACCCTACACCTGATTGGAGAGCCAGGATCCCCGATGTTTTTCACCCAGGAGCAAGGATAAAACTGGCAGACCTGCACCCACACCTGAGATCCCCATCAGATTCCAACAAGGAAGAACCACAGAAGAAGAAGGACTGCCCTGCTGGACCCCTGGCCTGCACCTAGACCCTGCACTCTGAAGGACTGCACCAGCTGCACACTTGGGCTTCACCACAAGAAGGACTTTGCCTGGCTTCAACTGGTTCAAGGAGGGACTCCCTGTTTGCTACAGGTAAAAAATTGCTAACCAGAGTCCCCTGCACCAACTCCTGAAGAAATCAACCAGCTGGCAACTGTCCAGTGGCCAAAACAAAGTTTGCGCCAGGTGCATTCTGGGAGTTGTAGTCCACACCCCCAAGGATCATCTCAGAGCTTCTGGAACCTTGAGGTGAGCTGTGGACCCCAAAAGAACCTTAAAGGAACATCTGGGAGAAGATCCAGAAGTTTGGAGGAGTTTGGAGAACTTTTAAAAAAAAGCTCCATAGAGGGACCCACCCGCTTCAGCAACTCTAGCCGGCTTGCCTCCACCGCGACCCTGCCTGATTTGCAGGTTCATCCCGGTGAAGAAAATCTCCAAAAAAGGGACTAAGTCCGAATGTAGAAAGTTGACCGGGACCTTCCAGCCACCGTATCCAAGGAGGGCTCCAAGGACGTCGGATCAAGATCCAGGTTTACCCCGGTCCGAGGATTTTGACCTCGCAAAAACGACTAAGTCCGAAGGTAAAAGTCTCCACCGAGGGCTCCCGCGACACCTATCTGGAGAAGAGTTCCAGGAGGTCAGATTGGACTGGCAGGTTCGTCCCGCTGAAGAAAATCTTCAGAAAAACGACTAAGTGCGAAGGTAAACTTTTGACTGAGGCCTCCCGCGGGCTGTAGCCGAGAAAGGCTTCATCGCGGTCGGCCTTAAACTTTGACTTTGCCCTGGTCGAGGTGCAATCAGATGACCAAATTGGCGTTTTTTGTTTCTAGGTGCTAGAAAACAACAATTCTTTAAAAATGCATATCTCCGGTTCCCCTTATCCGATTGTATTCGTTTTTGTGTCATTTTAAAGATAAAAATATAACCAATTGTTATAAATTGGTTTTGGATTTTTAAACAGTTTCTTGTGTTTTATTTAATTACTGTTTTGCGATATTTGAATTCTTTACACTCTGTCTCCTAAGCTAAGCCTTGTCGCTCGTTGCCAAGCTACGAAGGGTTGAGCTGGGTTTAATTTACTGAGACTTAACTGGACCTAAGTGGAAGTTAGTGGCCTATTGCTAAGTGTACGTACCTATCTGCCCTTACCAATAGCCCTTTTTCCAACATATTTTGTGCGCAGTGGTGGGATCCTGTTCTTGTGTTCAGTATCACATTATAGTTTTATGTAAAACAAATTAAAAATCCTTTAAATTGTCCTAGTGCAAACATTGTTTTTAATTTTTAATTTGGAATAATTTCAATTATTGAATTTTTGTGATTTTTCTAAATTCTTGTTTTCAATTTTTGCAAAAAGTTTTTGTTGACACAAAATTAGGGAACCATGGAGCTTGATCTGGCTAGCCTACCCACACTGACAGTAGTGCAGCTTAGTTGGTTGTGTACTGAAAGAGGGTTGCCTGCAACCACTGACCTCAGGAAGCATGTCCTGATTAAATCCCTGACAGCATGGGCTGAGGTCCAAGAGGTAGACTCAGAGGAAGCTCCAGAGGAGGAAGAAGCAGGGGAGGATGCTAGCTCCAACCACTCAGTGGAGGGAGGGCATCTGAGCCTAAGTGAGGAGGAGGAAGACCAGTCCTCACTGCACACAGTCACTAGGGTCATACCCAAAGCTAGTTGGGGGAAGAGGGTCCCTTCAGGAGGAGAGGATCTGTCCCTCAGGGAAAGAGAGCTGGAGGCCCAGCTAGCATTTATAGCTTTGGAGGCAGAAAAGCTGGCCCTAGAAAAGAAAACGTGGGCAAGGGAAGAGAAAAGAGATGGTGGCAGAGATAGAGAACTGAGGTGTCCATGGGTGGTTTTGTTTGCCCCAGATTACCCAAGGGGGTGGTTCCTGCTAATGTAGAGGGGGATGACATAGATAAGTGGCTGAGGGCCTTTGGAGAGGGCCCTCCAGATGAGGAGAGTCAAGCCTCAGTACTGGGGTTCACTTCTTTGGGAGTTGGTCCCCAACTCTGGGAGGGATAGGCTCCTAACCTTGAGGGGGAGGAGGCAGATTCATACCCCAGTATGAAGAGATGCTTGACTAAAACGTTTGGTCTGACCCCAGAGCAGTATAGGCTCAAGTTTAGGGACACCCAAAAGACAAGC
Source organism: Pleurodeles waltl (assembly GCF_031143425.1). Lineage (NCBI taxonomy): Eukaryota > Metazoa > Chordata > Amphibia > Caudata > Salamandridae > Pleurodeles > Pleurodeles waltl. The sequence goes on along the minus strand of NC_090450.1, from coordinate 222,443,698 downwards.
ACCCAGTCCTTTGTGGACATCTCAGTTAAAGCACTAGAGGGCTGGATACAGGGCAACAAGGTAAGTACCTTTGAGGGGTCTGTACAATTTGATTATGAGGGAGCACCTTCTAACCAATTGTGTCCAAGAGAAGCTCCGCCAGTATCTAGTTGACTCTAAGTTGACCAACCCCAGAGAGCTGTGGAGGCAGCAGATGACTGGTTAAGAACTAGGGTTAACCAGAAACCCCCAGGGGATGATCAGAAAAAGTGAGGACATGGTTCTTCTCAGGGGAAGAACCAAGGGGAAGATGATAAAAAGCCCAAGGAGTCCGCACAAGAGTCCCCAAATACTTCTCAGGGTGGGGGAGCCCCGAGCCATTCCACTTCTAAGGGGAAAGGGTATCAGGGGAAGCATTATGATCCTGTTAAAACAGGAAAGTTTCAGGAGCTTGCTAAGGCTGGCAAGTGTTTTGAGTGTCATCAACCTGGACACAAAAGAGGAGATGCTATCTGCTCCAAGAAGCACCCCACTGGTGGGCAATCCCAGGGGATTGCTTGTGTAGGGATGGGGGTTGAAGTTGGCCCAGGGCTGGGATCAGGGTACACAGAGCTCACCTTAGTATCCGTGGGTGGGGTGGACATTGCAACTATGGCCACCTTACCTCCCAGCATGTAGAGGTATAGGCAGAGGCCTAAAGTCAATGGGACTGAGGTGGAAGCTCTGAGAGATACAGGAGCCAGTGTGACAATGGTCACAGAGAAGCTGGTTTCTCCAGAACAGGTCTTACCTGGTGTGTTCCACCAAGTGACTTATGCAGATAGAGGAACTCAACTCCATCCCATGGCCATGGTGAGCCTGGAATGGGGAGGTGTGACTGGCCCGAAGAAGGTAGCCGTAGCTCCTGCCCTCCCAGTAGACTGTCTGCTGGGAAATGATTTTGAAGCATCTGAATGGTCAGAGGTGGAGAGAAGGGTCCATGCACAGATGCTGGACCTCCCTGAATGGGTGTGTGCTGTGACCAGGTCACAAGCAGCACAACAGGGAAGCGCTGGACACTTGGACCCTGGAACAATGGGCCATGCCACCAAGAAGAAAAGAAAGGGCACTGGGTCTGGCCTGCCAGCCCCCACAAGTACAGAGGATCAGGAGGAATCCAAACCTGAGGGGGAGGATCTGACTTCTGAGGGCGGGCCACTTCCCCTGCAAGCTCTGCCTGACTTGGCAGAACTGCAAGGGGCAGGTGGGCCCACCAGAGAAGATTTGTACCAGGGACAAAGAGAGTGTCCCACTCTTGAGGGCCTAAGGCAGACTGCTGCCAGGCAAGAACAAGGGTATATCAGTGGGACCCACAAGGTTTACTGGGAGGATGGAGTTCTCTACACCGAGGCAAGGGACCCCAAACCAGGGGCAACCAGGAGAGTAGCGGTCCCCCAGAAGTATAGAGAATTCCTCCTCACTTTAAGCCATGATATTCCTTTAGCTGGACATTTGGGACAGACCAAGATCTGGAACAAGCTAGCCAACCATTTTTATTGGCCCTAAATGTCAGAAAAAGTCAGGGAGTTTTGCAGCTCCTGTGTTACCTGCCAAGCCAGTGGCAAAGCAGGGGGCAAGCCAAAGGCTCCCTTGATACCACTGCCAGTGGTTGGGACTCCCTTTGCGAGGGTGGGGATTGACATTGTTGGTCCCCTAGACCCACCAACTGCCTCAGGCAACAGGTACATTTTGGTGGTTGTGGACCATGCCACCAGGTACCCTGAGGCAATACCCCTCCGGACAGTCACTGCTCCCACAGTGGCCAGGGCCCTACTTGGTGTGTTCACCAGAATAGGATTCCCAAAGGAGGTGATCTCAGAAAGGGGCACATATTTTATGTCTGCCTATCTGAAAGCCATGTGGGATGAGTGTGGTGTTACTTATTAGTTCACCACCCCCTATCATGCACAGACCAATGGTCTGGTGGAAAGATTTAATAAGACCCTGAAGGGTATGATCATGGGTTTGTCTGAAAAACTCAGGAGGAGATTGTAGGAAAGTACCATCTTGCCTGGCATGTTACCCCCATTTTCACTGTATGTATGTTTGTTTTTGGCCATGTGTCAATGGGATCCTGCCAGGCAGGACCCCAGTGCTCATAATGTATGCCCTGTATGTGTTCCCTGTGTGGTGCCTAACTGTGTCACTGAGGCTCTGCTAACCAGAACCCCAGTGTTTATGCTCTCTCTGCTTTTCATAATTGTCACAGCAGGCTAGTAACTATCTTCACCAATTCTCATTGGCACACTGGAACACCCTTATAATTCCCTTTTATATGGTACCTAGGTACCCAGGGTATTGGGGTTTCAGGAGATCGTATATCTAGGATCATGGAATTGTCACCCTAATACCATTCTGGTATTGGGGGGACAATTCCATGCATCCCCGGGTCTCTAGCACAGAACCCGGGTACTGCCAAGCTGCTTTTCTGGGGTCTCCACTGCAGCTGCTGCTGCTGCCAACCCCTCAGACAGGTTTCTGCCCCCCTGGGGTCTAGGCAGCCCAGTCCCAGGAAGGCAGAACAAAGGATTTCCTCTGAGAGAGGGTGTTACACCCTCTCTCTTTGGAAATAGGTGTGAAGGGCTGGGGAGGAGTAGCCTCCCCCAGCCTCTGGAAATGCTTTGATGGGCACAGATGGTGCCCATTTCTGCATAAACCAGTCTACACGGGTTCAGGGATCCCCCAGCCCAGCTCTGGCGCAAAACTGGACAAAAGAAAGGGGAGTGACCACTCCCCTGACCAGTACCTCCCAGGGGAGGTACCCAGAGCTCCTCCAGTGTGTCCCAGACCTCTGCCGTCTTGGATTCAGAGGTGTTGGGGCACAATGGACTGCTCTGAGTGGCCAGTGCCAGCAGGTGACGTCAGAGACCCCTCCTGATAGGTCCTTACCTCTTTCAGTAGCCAAGCCTCCTTTCTTAGTAGCCAAACCTCCTTTTCTGGCTATTTAGGGTCTCTCCTCTGGGCTATTCCTCAGATAACAAATGCAAGAGCTCACCAGAGTTCCTCTGCACTTCGCTCTTCGACCTCTGCCAAGGAGCGACCCCTGACTGCTCCAGGATGCCTGCAAAACTGCAACAAAGTAGCGCCTCATCCTGCCGGCTTTCTCGACTGTTTACTGGTGGTGCATGCTCTGAAGGCTGTCTGCCTTCACCCTGCACTGGAAGCCAAGAAGAAATCTCCAGTGGGTCGACGGAATCTTCCCCCTGCCAATGCAGGCACCAAACTTCTGCATCACCGGTTCTCTGGGTCCCCTCTCATCCTGGCGAGCATGGGCCCTGGAACACAGGAGCTAGGTCCAGGTGTCTCCCACAGTCCAGTGGCCCTTCTGTCTAAATTTGGTGGAGGTAAGTCCTTGCCTCCCCACGCCAGATAGCAAACCTGTACACTGCGTGATTTGCAGCTGCTCCAGCCTCTGTGCACTTTTCCAGGACTTCCTTTGTGCACAGCCAAGCCTGTGTCCCCAGCAATCCGTCCTGCATTGCCCAACTCGCTGAGTTGGACTCCGACGTCATTGGACCCTCCTTTGTGACTCTGAGTCGACCGCTGTCCTCAGATCTTCTAAGTGCCTGTTATGGTACTTCTACGGGTGCTGCCTGCTTCTGCAGGGGCTCTCTGAGTTGCTGAGTGCCCCCTCGGTCTCCTCCTCCAAGGGGCGACATCCTGGTCCTTCCTGGTCACCAGCAGCACCCAAAATCCTCAACTGGAACTCTTGCAGCTAGCAAGGCTTGTTTGTGGTATTTCTGCGTGGAAACATTTCTGCAACCCCCAGCATGCTGTGGGACATCTTCTCACCAAAGGGGATGTTCCTGGCACCATCCATTGTTGCAGAATCTTTGACTTCTTCTACCCGGAGGCAGCCCTTTTGTACCTTCATCTGGGGTATAGTGGGCTCCTGCCCCCCCGGGACACTTGCATGACTCTTGGACACGGTCCCCTTCTTTTACAGGTCCTCAGGTCCAGGATTCTTACTGTTACTTACCTGTTTTAGGTTTGTGTACATATAATTTGTGTATATTACTTACCTCCTAAGTGAGGGTATCCTCTGAGATACTTTTGGCATATTGTCACTTAAATAAAGTACCTTTATTTTTGGTAACTCTGAGTATTGTGTTTTCTTATGATATTGTGCTATTTGATATAAGTGGTATAGTAGGAGCTTTGCATGTCTCCTAGTTCAGCCTAAGCTGCTTTGCCATAGCTACTTTCTATCAGCCTAAGCTACTAGAAACACCTCTATTCTACTAATAAGGGATAACTGGACCTGGCACACGTTGTAAGTACCACAAGGTACCCACTGTAAGCCAGGCCAGCCTCCTACAGAGATGGCACATTCTCCTCCCATGCCTTCTGTTTGCCTACAGAGAGGTGCTACAGAAGGGGGTTGGATTCAGCCCCTTTGAGTTACTATTTTGGGCACCCTGTAAGAGGCCCATTGTGCTTGGTGAGAGAGTCTTGGGAGAAGCCGCTCAAAGAGTCCAAGCAGAATGTGCTGGATTATGTGCTGGGCCTGCGGTCACGCATGGCTGAGTACACAAAGAAGGCAAGTAGAAACCTGGAGGCCAGCCAAGAGCTCATGAAGCTCTGGAATGACCAGAAGGCTACCACGCCTGAGTATCACCCAGGACAGCTGGTGTGGGTTTTGGTGCCCATGGCTCCTAGGGCACTTCAGGCCAAATGGACTGGACCCTATCCAATTGTTTAAAAAAAGGGTGAGGTCACCTAGTTGGTGGACCTTGGCACCCCCAGGAATCCTCATAGGATCCTGCATGTCAATAGGTTGAAACCCCTCCAGGACAGGGCAGACATGACCATGCTGATGGTCACTGATGAAGGGAAGGAGGAGGAGAGTGAACCTCTGCCAGACCTCCTGTCCTCAAATGAACAAGATGGGTCAGTGGAGGGAGTGAAATCTCTCCCAAGTTGACAGACCAGCAACAAAAAGACTGCAGACAAGTTTTGGAGCAGTTTGCTAGTCTGTTCTTCCTGACCCCTGCACTCACCAATTGGTGTGTCCATGATGTTGACACTGGTGACAGCTTAGGAACATTTGGGAGAAAATCCAGAAGTTTGGAGGAGTTTGGAGAACGTTTGAAAAAAAGCTCCATAGAGGGAACGACCCGCCGCGGCAACTCTAGCCAGCTTGCCTCAACCGCGACCCTGCCTGATTTGCAGGTTCGTCCCGGTGAAGAAAATTTCCAAAAAAGAGACTAAGTCAGAACTTAGAAAGTAGACCGGGACCTCCCAGCCAGAGTATCCGAGGAGGGCTCCAAGGACTTTAGATCAAGATCCAGGTTTACACCGGTCCAAGGATTTTCACCTCGAAAAAACGACTAAGTCCAAAGGTAAAAATCTCCACGAGAGCTCCTCGACGAGTATCCGGAGAAGAGTTCCAGGAGGTCGGATTGGACTGGCAAGTTCGTCCCGCTGAAGAAAATCTTCAGAAAAATGATTAAGTGCGAAGATAAACTTTTGGCCGAGGCCTCCCGCGGGCTGTAGCCGAGCCGGGCTCCATTGCGGTCGGCCTTAAACTTTGACTTTGTCCCGGTCGAGGTGCAACCAGATGACCAGATTGGCGCTTTTTGTTTCTAGGCACTAGAAAACAATAATTCTTTAAAAATTCATATCTCCGGCTCCCCTTATCCGATTGTATTAGTTTTTTTGTCAGTTTAAAGATAAAAATATAGGCGGTCATTACAACATTGGCTGTAAAAGCCGCTTACCGCCGCGCAGAAGACCGCCAACACACCGCCGCTGCCGAGGAATTCCGCCACAGCTATTATGACCCACATCTCGGAATCCGCCAAAAGTCAGACACCCACACAAGTCCGCCACACCAAAGGTCAGTGATAAACTGGCAAAAACAAAACCTCCACCGTCACGGCAACAGATATACACCCACACTATCATGACACACGAATCCACGTGGCGGTCTTTAATCCGCGGTATTCCATTGGCGGTACACTCCTCTGCGCTCAAAATACACACACTCTTACAAAACATTCCCACATCGGACAATTCAAAATACACACAACTGAGACACATACACACACCACTCCCACACACCCATTACAATATAAAACACACACCCACATCACCCACAAACCCCCGTGACAAAAAATTCCAAAAGAAGGCCAGAGAGAGACACCACCAGCAAGAACAACAACATCCACAGGCACACAACACCATCACCCACACAACTTCCACGCACCTCACACAACACACCACTACATATCACCACACTTATCACCACACACTCCACCCCACACATCACCTACACCACCCCATGGCACGGCAAAGACACCCCAGGTTCTCGGAGGAGGAGCTCAGGGTCATGGTGGAGGAAATCGTCCGGGTAGAGCCACAGCTATTTGGAGCACAGGTGCAGCACACCTCCATAGCTAGGAAGATGGAGCTATGGCGCAGAATAGTGGAAAGGGTCAACGCAGTGGGACAACACCCAAGAAATCGCGAGGACATCAGGAAGAGGTGGAACGACCTACGGGGGAAGGTGCGTTCCGTGGTCTCAAGACACCACCTGGCGGTTCAGCAGACTGGCGTCGGACCCCCACCTCCTCACCCACAACTAACAACATGGGAGGAGCAGGTCTTGGCGATTCTGCATCCTGAGGGCCTCGCAGGAGTAGGTGGAGGAATGGACTATCACATACCCCCACCCTCACATCCAGCACCCCAACTCCTCACAAATGTCCCAACATCACAAACCACCCATCCCAACACCAGCCCTGCATGCAACTACAAAGCATGGACACCCATCACCAAAGCATGGCCACTGCAGATACCCATGCGCCCCCCTAAACCACCATCACACAAGCTCCCACACAGGAATGCTAGCACTGGGGTACACGCTCACCCACCCATTGCACACCATTACACACACAGATTTAACAAACATCCTTTTATACCCCTGCAGGACCCCTACCCAACGTCACCGGACAGGAGGGTCCACACATGTCCACACCACCAACAGAAGAGGCCCACAGTGATGACAGCACCTCTGTCCAGCTGGATCTAGATGACCAGCCCGGACCATTGGGGACCTCTGGACAGTCGGTTCCCCTCACACAGGCACAGGCCACCACAGACCTTCCCCCATCTGGAAACACCAGCACAGCACCCACCCAGCGGGCCCATACCCCCGTCCCCAGGACACGTCAATCAGCTGTGTGTCCACCACTACAGGGAACCCAGGATAACCCACCACCCCAAAAACAACAGGGACCTGGGGGCAGTGGTAGTGGGCACACGGTCCAGGGGATGGAGGCACTGGAACACAGGGGAACTGGGAGCGCTGCCGTGCAACAGGGGGCGGACAGGCCAAGGGAACCCACTCTCCACGAGGCCCTCTCCTCCATCATGGGAGCATACCACCACTCCGAGGAGACGATGGCAATGGTACTGGCCAAGTTTCAGGAGACCCAGCGCATGCAGGAGGAACAGTATATGGGCTTCAGGGAGGAACTCAGAACCATCAGCTCCACCCTGGGCACCATCGTAGGGGTGCTGAAGGAAGTACTCAACACCAGGAGGGACACTGTGGCACTACAAGGGGCCCCTGACACTAGCATGGACGATGAACTGGCCACCACCTCCTACGGTGCTAGTGGACAGGACGCCCCACCACAGGACCACCACACCAGCACCCCACCCCCTGCAGAGGGAGAACCACCCCACAAACAGTCCCTAAGATACAGGAACAAGACAGAGAATGATGCCAAGACCCACGCCAAGAAATGAGACCACCCTGATTGTCATCCTACTGTCCCACTTTGTTACCCTGTTCATAATTAAACTGCCCCAGCTCCACTTCCTATGCCCATTTGGGCAATGCACCTGTGAGAATAATAGACTGGACTCTGCCATGGCCACTCCTCCGCCATCACCACTCACCATTTCACTACCCTCCAATATTTAGCATTTAAATAAACACACCTAAAGCACAAAATGATCTGGAGTCTGTCTGTGATTTCGAAATAGTGTATTAGCAATTACAGTGACAAAATGTTTTTGAAATAGTAATGTCAACATACCTATGTCACACAGCTCTAGTCCATGAGGAATCTAAGCAGATGTCACACAGTGGGACCCACATCTGTGAAACCGTAAGGGAAAGTGACAACTCAGTGACCATACACTGGGTGAAAACGACAGACAGGAGAGAGGTAGTAGTGTATAAGTACATGTAGTAGGCAGGATTGTATTCTTACCTGTGTCTCACTGGAAATATTGCTGGATCACTGAGTCCCTGTTGTGCATGTCTTCTTCCTCTGCTTCTTCCTCATCACTGTCCACAGGCTCCACAGCTGCAACAACACCGCCATCTTTACCATCCTCCTGCAGAAAAGGCACCTGGCGTCGCAAAGCCAAGTTGTGAAGCATACAGCAGGCCACGATGATCTGGCACACCTTCTTTGGTGAGTAGAATAGGGATCCACCTGTCATATGGAGACACCGGAACCTGGTCTTCAGGAGGCCGAAGGTCCGCTCAATCACCCTCCTAGTTCGCCCATGGGTCTCATTGTAGCGTTCCTCTGCCTGGTCCTGGGATTCCTCACTGGGGTCAGTAGCCATGACAGGTTGGGGTAACCAGAGTCACCTGCAAATGGTGAGGGGCAACTTTTAGACACACACTAACCTGGAGGGATAACCCCAGACCCAGACAACCATTCCCACTGACTTGCTTCCAGGTGCTCACCTAATAGCCACACACAGTGCCTCTGGAGTTGACCCATCACATAAGGGATGCTGCTATTCCGCAGGATGTAGGCGTCATGCACTGAGCCAGGGAACATGGCATTCACATGGGAGATGTACTGGTCTGCCAAACATACCATCTGTACATTCATAGAATGATAATTCTTCCGGTTTCTGTACACCTGTTCACTCTTGTGGGGGGGGACCAAAGCCACATGTGTCCCATCAATGGCACCTATGATGTTGGGGATATGTCCATGGGCATAGAAATCACCTTTCACTGTGGGCAAATCCTCCACCTGAGGGAAAACGATGTAGCTCCGCATGTGTTTCAGAAGGGCAGACAACACTCTGGACAATACGTTGGAAAACATAGGCTGGAACATCCCTGATGCCATGGCCACAGTTGTTTGAAAAGAGCCACTTGCAAGGAAATGGAGAACTGACAGCACCTGCACTTGAGGGGGGATTCCTGTGGGATGGCGGATTGCTGACATCAGGTCTGGGTCCAACTGGGTACACAGGGCCAGATGTAGGTAGGAACAACTCGCAATTTCCGACTCGCTAAATGGTATCCAAAAAGAAAAAGCGACTTCGTTTTGCGACTCGCAAATGAAGTCGCACCGCAGATTGCGAGTCTGCTGTTTGCGAGGTTGCTTTTTGCGACCGCGCTAAAAACGAAAACGCAAATTGCGAGTGGGTGTCGCATATTGTGACTGTGCCGCAAATTGAATGCAGGTGCAGCAGAACACTCTGGAAAACACTTCCTGGCTCTTGATGATGACATCACAGCCAGGAAGTTTACTAATACACCTGGGAGGAGGGAGGACCACACCCATTTTAAACTGCTGAACTGCCAACAGGAGGAACAGCAGCTACAATGGCAGACACTCCTAGAAAGAGAAAATTGAAATTTGCTGAAAAAGAACTGGAGGTGCTGGCTGAGGAATGCTGCCAGCACCACGAACAACTTTATGGGAGGGCAGCCCTCAGCGTGCCTGAGGTGGAAAAAAGACGCATTTGGACAGAAATACAGGACAAGGTCAACTCTTTTGGTGTGAGCCACCGGAGTGTCGAGGAACTGAAGAAACGGTGGTATGACCTGAGCTCCCGGACCAACGAGAGGGTGGCAGAGCGGATCCGGGAGATGAGGGGCACTAGAGGGGGACCATCCACCATACCACCACCCACACCCTTGGAGGAAAGAGTGGAGGAGACCTTGGAGCCAGAGGCAGTGTCCGGGATGGGAGAGCTGGTCACGTCAGCGCCAGGACCATCAACCGGTGAGTACCATGAGACATGCATGTACACCCATATCTGCCATACCCCCACCCACCTAGTACACAGCAGCATGCACAACCAAAATAGCTCCATTTCAGAGTAGCAACCACCTGCATGGTGCATTATGGGCAATGTAGTCAAGTAGGCAGTTGATAGGCAACAGTTTATTAGGAAGCAGATAACAGATGGTAGATACTGACAGTGTGTTCCCTATGTCCCACAGGTCTCCCACACAATCTAGAAACAACACACAAGGGTAGTTAGGGTGAACACACCACCTCCAGCCACAGCGTCCAGGGGCCACAGGTCACCCACCAGCCAGCACAGGACTCAGGACCAGCCACCACAGGGACCTGCACCACCCCAACACAGTCCCCTCTTGATGCACCAGTGGCCGTACTGGAGAGTGAGCCAGCACCCGGTCCCAGCCACAGTGTCGGTGTACAGGACATGGAATCTCCACTGCATCGCAGGCGACGTCTCAATGTCCCTCCAGTGCCACAGGGTGAGGCAGGGGATGCCTCCATGTCCGCCGCAGAGGCTGCACTCCTACGTGGTCAGCGCCTGCAGACACAAGAGATAAGAAACATATCAGTGGCCATGCGGCGCGTGGAACAGAACCAGAACACAGGGCTGCAACTGGTACACACTGAGCTGCAACAGCTAAATACCCATGTTGGTGACCTTGCGCTCTCGATGAGACAACTGGTGTCCGAACTTATCACTGAGAGAGAGGGTGGAAGGCGCCGTGACCGGCAGCTCATACACCGGCTGGACCGCATGTCTGCCTCCATCGTCCGGCTGGCTGTTAACACCACTGGGCTGTCCCGGCGCACGGTCAGCCTCCAGGTGGACATGGGCCACTTTGCCAGTGATGTGGCACGTGGGCTGGGACGTATCAGCCACGCAGTAGATCTAATGGAGGCACGACAGGTGGCTAGGGGCGCGGCAGACACGCCGCAGGACAGTGAGGAGGGCTCCACCGTTAGCAGTGTCTCAGCCACTGACACCAGGGTGTTGCGCAGTGGTAGCGCAAGGCAGGGCACTGCAGACACACCAGGAACCAGCCATGCTGGGCGAGCATGGCATAGAGTGTGAGCTATGCACTGTCCTTGACTGGAGGCACATGCGGTTAATGTGTCCTCATGCCAGGTAGACTTTTACAGCCCCTGAACTGTAGTTTATGTAAATAGTTTTTTGGTACACATTATTAAATTCCTTGTTTGTTCCACTTCACACCTGGACTCTTTGTGTGTGACATTAGTGAGTGTGGTGACAGTTAGCACGTACCTTCCAAAGTATTGGTTTGCAATGTGGTCCCGTCTCTGTCTGCCTTGATTTACAATGCTTCTATCCCCATGATGGCGATGTGGTAGCTCCTGCTCGTCATCCTCCGAATCTGGGTCTTCTGGGGTGAGAGGTAGCCCACGTCTGGTGGCAATGTTGTGCAGTATAGCGCATGCGCCAACGATCTTGAAAGCTGTTATTGGGGCATACTGGAGGGCACCTCCACTTCTGTGGAGACATCTGAATCTTGCCTTCAGCAGTCCAAAGGTCCTCTCTATGATATTTCGGGTCCTCCTATGTGCACTGTTGTATCGCCTCTCTGTCTCATTGCTGGGTGTTAAGTACGGGGTAAGTATCCATGATTGTAGTGCATATGCACTGTCACCTGTTTGGCACAAAATGTACAATGTTAGCTGGGCATAGATGGGTTCCACATTGACCTGTGTGTATGTCTTCAAGGTGTATTCAGCTATACCTAGGAGGTATCCGTCTCCAAACTCCCCACGTTCTAGGCGTTGGTGTATCCCACTGTGCCTGAAAATGTAGGAGTCATGTGTACTCCCTGGAAATTTAGCAACCATGTCAGTGATAACATAATGGGCGTCACATACCACCTGGATGTTCAGTGAGTGGGTACACTTCCGGTTGCGGAACAGATATTCCAGATTTGCAGGAGGGCATATTTGTATATGTGTCCCGTCTACACAACCTATTACATGAGGGAAGTTGGCAATCCTGTAGAATTCCAACTTGGTGCTGTTGATTTCTGCCTCATTCCTGGGTAGGTATATGTATCTGGACATGTGTGTGAGTATGGCATCTAGGAATTCTCTGCAGAACCGTGAGAGTGCACTTTGGGATACCCCACCTGCCATGGCAATGACCCCCTGATAGCTACCCGAGGCCAAGCGGTGCAGTGAGCATAGCACTTGCACATGTGTGGGGATGGCGCAGCCGCGCACAGTCTGGAGATGAAGCTGCGGATTGAGTAGATCTATTAAATCTAGGATAGCTGCACTGCTAAGTCTGTATTTTTCATATATCTCCTCCTCAGTTTGTTGGAAAAGTGTCTGCCTGGTTCTGTATATCTTCTCCTGTCTCTGGCTCCTCCTCCTCATCTGTTGTGCGGCGTGGGCTCTCCTCCTCCTTGCTATCACATATATCTCCGCCATCTTGAGTAACCCAGGTGCCTTCTGGGTCTCCTTTTATACTTTGGTTCTGGTTACCACCTGCTCTGAGTTAGTGGTAAATTGGAAGTGCAAAATGGGCTTTTTGCGACCAGTCGCAATTTGCGAGTGGCTATTGCATATGGTTTGCGACTCGCAAACAGCGACTTCCTATTTGCGGGTTGCAAAATGGGGTCGCTATTTTTGCGAGTCGGTAATGGCTCGCGTCGCATTTTGCGAGTCGAAATGGGATTTTTGCATCCCATTTTTGATTTTGCGTGGTCACAAATTGCGATTCGGGCTATTTGCGACTCGCAAATGTTTGCTACATCTGGCCCACAGTTCCTGGATTGTGGCACGGTCAAGCCTCTAGGTGATTATCAATTATCGCTCCTCCATTGTCGAAAGGTCCACCAATGGTCGGTACACCGGAGGATGCCGCCATCTCCTCACATGTCCCAGCGGACGGTGCCTATGAAGGACAACAGCAAGCACAGAGTCAAACAACTCAGAGGTATGTACCCACAGTTTACCCAGAACACCAATCATACACAAAAGGTGGCCTGTATGTGTGTTGAGACTAGGCCTAGGTATGTATGACGCAGTTGAAAATGAAGCCATGTGGGCCCCTGAAATGGCGGCTGCCTGACCTGTAAAGTGGGACAATGAGATTTGAGGTAACTGCGCTGGCGTTGTACACCGTTGCGGTAGGCGGTCGAAGACCGCGGCACAATGCTGCATTGGTTAACATTGGACCCTATGAGTCCCAGGAGCCAATGACGATGTACGCTGGTGGTGACGGTACGCACCGCCGCGGACGTGACCGCCATTTTCTATCACGTCAATCACTCGATACCTGATCTTCGACAGGAGAGGACCTACACTGCAAGTGCTGCTGTGACCTCGGTCTGGAAGAGACAATGGCTCGTGCGTCTGGGCAAAGGGATCCTGCCTTCACATCGGAGGAGTTTGAGAAGCTCGTGGATGGGGTCCTCCCCCAGTACACGCTACTCTACGGTCCTCCAGACAAACAGGTAAGTACGCAGGGAGCATGTTGTATGGGCTATGCCTGTGTGGAGAGGGCTGGATGTAAGAAGGAAGGGGGCAGAGTGCTGCGTGCCTGAAAGACGGTGAATGCATGTGCCACATGGCAAGGGTAGGGATGGGGGCAGTTGGTAATTGTAGGAGGCTGGACTGGCTTGTAGTGAGTACCAAGGGGTACTTGCACCTTGCACCAGGCCCAGTTATCCCTTATTAGTGTATAGGGTGTCTAGCAGCTTAGGCTGATAGATAATGGTAGCTTAGCAGAGCAGCTTAGGCTGAACTAGGAGACGTGTGAAGCTACTACAGTACCACTTAGTGTCATATGCACAATATCATAAGAAAACACAATACACAGTTATACTAAAAATAAAGGTACTTTATTTTTATGACAATATGCCAAAGTATCTTAGAGTGTACCCTCAGTGAGAGGATAGGAAATATACACAAGATATATATACACAATAGCAAAAATATGCAGTATAGTCTTAGAAAACAGTGCAAACAATGTATAGTTACAATAGGATGCAATGGGGAAACATAGGGATAGGGGCAACACAAACCATATACTCCAGAAGTGGAATGTGAACCACGAATGGACCCCAAACCTATGTGACCTTGTAGAGGGTCGCTGGGATTATTAGAAAATAGTGAGAGTTAGAAAAATAACCCTCCCCAAGACCCTGAAAAGTGAGTGCAAAGTGCACTAAAGTTCCCCTAAGGACAAAATAGTCGTGTTAGAGGAATAATGCAGGAAAGACACAAACCAGCAATGCAACAACTGTGGATTTCCAATCTAGGGTACCTGTGAAACAAGGGGACCAAGTCCAAAAGTCACAAGCAAGTCGGAGATGGGCAGATGCCCAGGAAATGCCAGCTGCGGGTGCAAAGAAGCTTCAACTGGGCAGAAGAAGCTGAGGTTTCTGCAGGAACGAAAAGGGCTAGAGACTTCCCCTTTGGTGGACGGATCCCTGTCGCCTTGGAGAGTCGTGCAGAAGTGTTTTCCCGCCAGGAGGACGCCAACAAGCCTTGCTACATGCAAATCGTGCGTTTGGCGTTTTTGGACGCTGCTGGGGCCCAGGAGGGACCAGGAGGTCGCAAATTGGACCTGCAGAGAGAGGGGACGTCGAGCAAGACAAAGAGCCCTCACTGAAATAGGTAGCACCCGGAGAAATGCCAGAAACAGGCACTACGAGGATGCGTGAAACGGTGCTCGCCGAAGTTGCACAAAGGAGTCCCACGTCGCCGGAGACCAACTTAGAAAGTCGTGCAATGCAGGTGAGAGTGCCGTGGACCCAGGCTTGGCTGTGCACAAAGGATTTCCGCCGGAAGTGCACAGGGGCCGGAGTAGCTGCAAAGTCGCGGTTCCCAGCAATGCAGCCCAGCGAGGTGAGGCAAGGACTTACCTCCACCAAACTTGGGCTGAAGAGTCACTGGACTGTGGGGGTCACTTGGACAGCGTCGCTGGATTCGAGGGACCTCGCTCGTCGTGCTGAGAGGAGACCCAAGGGACTGGTAATGCAGCTTTTTGGTGCCTGCGGTTGCAGGGGGAAGATTCCGTCGACCCACGGGAGATTTCTTCGGAGCTTCTGGTGCAGAGAGGAGGCAGGCTACCCCCACAGCATGCACAAGCAGGAAAACAGTCGAGAAGGCAGCAGGATCAGCGTTACAGAGTTGCAGTAGTCGTCTTTGCTACTATGTTGCAGGTTTGCAGGCTTCCAGCGCGGTCAGCGGTCGATTCCTTATCAGAAGGTGAAGAGAGAGATGCAGAGGAACTCGGCTGAGCTCATGCATTCGTTATCTAAAGTTTCCCCAGAGACAGAGACCCTAAATAGCCAGAAAAGAGGGTTTGGCTACCTAGGAGAGAGGAAAGGCTACTAACACCTGAAGGAGCCTATCAGCAGGAGTCTCTGACGTCACCTGGTGGCACTGGCCACTCAGAGCAGTCCAGTGTGCCAGCAGCACCTCTGTTTCCAAGATGGCAGAGGTCTGGAGCACACTGGAGGAGCTCTGGACACCTCCCAGGGGAGGTGCAGGTCAGGGGAGTGGTCACTCCCCTTTCCTTTGTCCAGTTTCGCGCCAGAGCAGGGGCTAAGGGGTCCCTGAACCGGTGTAGACTGGCTTATGCAGAATTGGGCACATCTGTGCCCAACAAAGCATTTCCAGAGGCTGGGGGAGGCTACTCCTCCCCTGCCTTCACACCATTTTCCAAAGGGAGAGGGTGTCACACCCTCTCTCAGAGGAAGTTCTTTGTTCTGCCATCCTGGGCCAGGCCTGGCTGGACCCCAGGAGGGCAGCTGCCTGTCTGAGGGGTTGGCAGCAGCAGCAGCTGCAGTGAAACCCCAGGAAGGGCAGTCTGGCAGTACCAGGGTCTGTGCTACAGACCACTGGGATCATGGAATTGTACCAATAATGCCAGGATGGCATAGAGGGGGCAATTCCATGATCTTAGACATGTTACATGGCCATATTCGGAGTTACCATGGTGAAGCTACATATAGGTAGTGACCTATATGTAGTGCACGCGTGTAATGGTGTCCCCGCACTCACAAAGTTCAGTGAATTGGCTCTGAACAATGTGGGGGCACCTTGGCTAGTGCCAGGGTGCCCTCACACTAAGTAACTTTGCACCTAACCTTTACCAGGTAAAGGTTAGACATATAGGTGACTTATAAGTTACTTAAGTGCAGTGTAAAATGGCTGTGAAATAACGTGGACGTTATTTCACTCAGGCTGCAGTGGCAGGCCTGTGTAAGAATTGTCAGAGCTCCCTATGGGTGGCAAAAGAAATGCTGCAGCCCATAGGGATCTCCTGGAACCCCAATACCCTGGGTACCTCAGTACCATATACTAGGGAATTATAAGGGTGTTCCAGTAAGCCAATGTAAATTGGTAAAAATGGTCACTAGCCTGTTAGTGACAATTTGGAAAGAAATGAGAGAGCATAACCACTGAGGTTCTGATTAGCAGAGCCTCAGTGAGACAGTTAGTCACTACACAGGTAACACATTCAGGCACACTTATGAGCACTGGGGCCCTGGGTTACCAGGGTCCCAGTGACACATACAACTAAAACAACATATATACAGTGAAAAATGGGGGTAACATGCCAGGCAAGATGGTACTTTCCCACACAACCCCCCCCCCCAAACGAAGGACAATAAGACAAGCCATTACCTGATGAGTCTTCATTGTCTAAGTGGAAATATCTGGAGAGTCCATCTGCATTGGAGTGGCTACTCCCAGGTCTATGTTCCACTGTATAGTCCATTCCCTGTAGGGATATGGACCACCTCAACAATTTAGGATTTTCACCTTTCATTTGTTTTAGCCAAAGTAGAGGTTTGTGGTCTGTCTGAACAATGAAGTGAGTGCCAAACAGGTATGGCCTCAACTTCTTCAGAGCCCAGACCACAGCAAAGGCCTCCCTCTCAATGGCAGACCAACGCTTTTCTCTAGGGGTCAACCTCCTACTAATAAAAGCAACAGCTTGATCCTGGCCCTCAGAATTAAGTTGTGATAGGACTGCCCCTACTCCTAATTCAGATGCATCAGTTTGGACATATAATTTTTTAGAGTAACAAGGGCTTTTCAGGACAGGTGCAGAGCACATGGCCTGCTTCAGCTCCTCAACAGCTTTCTGACAGCTTGCTGTCCACAATACCTTTTTAGGCATTTTCTTGGATGTGAGGTCATTAAGAGGGGCTGCAATGGAGCCATAGTTCTTAATGAACCTTCTGTAATACCCAGTGAGGCCTAGGAAGGCTCTCACCTGAGTCTGAGTGGTAGGGGGAACCCAATCAATAATAGTTTGGATTTTCCCCTGAAGTGGTGCAATCTGTTCTCCACCAACAAGGTGTCCCAGATAAACCACCTTACCCTGCCCTATCTGGCACTTTGAAGCCTTGATAGTGAGGCCTGCCTTTTGCAGAGCCTCCAAAACTTTCCAAAGGTGGACCAGGTGATCATCCCAGCTGGAGCTAAAGACAGCTATATCATCCAAATATGCTGCACTGAAAGCTTCCAGCCCTTGCAGGACTGTGTTCACCAACCTCTGAAAAGTGGCAGGTGCATTCTTCAAACCAAAAGGCATTACAGTAAACTGGTAATGTCCTCCAATGGTAGAAAATGCAGTCTTAGGTTTAGCATCTTCTGACAATTTGATCTGCCAATACCCTGCAGTCAAATCAAAAGTGCTTAGATACTTGGCAGATGCCAGTGTATCTATGAGCTCATCTGCCCTGGGTATAGGGTGAGCATCAGTTTTGGTTACCAAGTTGAGACCACTATAGTCTACACAAAACCTCATTTCCTTCTTTCCATCTTTAGAATTGGGTTTTGGTACCAGTACCACAGGAGAAGCCCATGGACTGTCAGAGTGCTCAACCACTCCTAGTTCCAACATTTTCTGAACTTCTTGCTTTATGCAGTCCCTGACATGGTCAGGCTGCCTATAGATTTTACTTTTGACAGGTAAACTGTCTCCAGTATCTATAGTGTGCTCACACCAAGAAGTGGTGCCTGGCACAATAGAGAAGAGTTCTGAAAATTGTCCTAGGAGATTTATGCAATTATCTTTCTGCTCAGCAGTAAGACAATCAGCCAAAACTACCCCTTCCACAAGAGCATCTTGTTCTGTGGAAGAGAAGAGATCAGGTAGAGGATCACTGTCTTCTTCCTGTCCCTCATCAGTTGCCATGAGCAGGGTGAGATCAGCCCTGTCATAGTAGGGTTTCAGTCGGTTGACATGGAGCACCCTAAGGGGACTCCTGGCAGTGCCTAAGTCAACCAAGTAGGTGACTTCACCCTTCTTTTCAACAATTGTGTGGGGTCCACTCCATTTATCTTGGAGTGCTCTTGGGGCCACAGGCTCCAAGACCCACACTTTCTGCCCTGGTTGGTACTGAACCAAAACAGCCTTCTGATCATGCCATTGCTTCTGGAGCTCTTGGCTGGCCTGAAGGTTTTTACTGGCCTTTTTCATGTACTCAGCCATCCTTGATCTGAGGCCAAGTACATAATCCACAATATCCTGCTTAGGAGCTTTTAAAGGTTGTTCCCAACCCTCCTTTACAAGTGTGAGAGGACCCCTAACAGGGTGTCCAAAAAGAAGTTCAAAGGGGCTGAAGCCCACTCCTTTCTGGGGTACCTCCCTGTAGGCAAAAAGGAGGCATGGTAGAAGGATATCCCATCTCCTGCGGAGTTTTTCAGGGAGTCCCATAATCATGCCTTTGAGAGTTTTATTAAATCTCTCCACCAGTCCATTTGTTTGTGGATGATAGGGTGTTGTGAACTTGTAAGTTACACCACACTCCTTCCACATGGCCTTTAAGTATGCAGACATGAAATTGCTTCCTCTGTCTGATACTACTTCCTTTGGGAAGCCCACCCTGGAAAATATTCCCAGGAGGGCCTTTGCCACTGCAGGAGCTGTAGTGGTCCTTAAAGGAATAGCTTCAGGATATCTTGTGGCATGGTCCACTACCACCAAGATAAACCTATTGCCTGAAGCAGTAGGAGGGTCAAGGGGGCCAACTATGTCAACCCCTACCCTTTCAAAGGGAACCCCAACCACAGGCAGTGGGATAAGGGGTGCCTTTGGGGTGCCACCTGTCTTGCCACTGGCTTGACAGGTTTCACAGGACTTGCAAAATTCTTTTGTGTCCTCAGACATCCTAGGCCAATGAAACAGGGGAACAAGCCTGTCCCAAGTTTTCATTTGTCCTAGATGCCCAGCTAAGGGAATGTCATGTGCCAGTGTTAGGAGGAACTTTCTGTACTCCTGAGGAATCACTAATCTCCTGGCAGCTCCAGGTTTAGGATCCCTATGCTCAGTGTACAAGAGGTTGTCCTCCCAGTAAACTCTGTGAGAGTCACTGACATCCCCATTAGTCTGTTTGACAGCTTGCTGTCTGAGACCCTCTAATGTGGGACAGGTTTGCTGTGCCACACTCAGCTCCTCCCTGGCAGGCCCTCCTTCACCCAAAAGCTCAGCAGTGTCTGCTTCCAGCTCCTCTGGTGTAGGTTCTGCACAGGGAGGGAATTCTTCTTCCTCAGAATTAGAATCCACTGTAGAGGGAGGGATAGTAGGAAGTGGTTTGCTTCTACTAGCCCTAGCTTTAGGGAGCACTTGGTCCATTGTTCCAGGATCCAAGCTTCCCTGTCCTTTTTGCTTTTTGGCCTGAGCCCTTGTCAAAGCAAAAATATGCCCTGGAATGCCCAGCATTGCTGCATGGGCATCCAACTCCACATCTGACCAAGCTGATGTCCCCAAATCATTCCCTAATAGACAGTCTACAGGTAAATCTGAAGCTACCACAACTTTCTTTGGACCAGTTACCCCCCCCCAGTTGAGATTTACAACAGCCATGGGGTGGCTTTGTGTTATGTTGTGAGCATCGGTTACTTGGTACTGGTGTCCAAGTATGTGTTGTTCAGGGTGCACCAGTTTCTCAATCACCATTGTGACACTGGCACCTGTGTCCCTCTAGGCCTGGACCTGAACACCATTTATTAGGGTTAGTTGCTTGTACTTCTCCAAGTTATGGGGTCAAGCAACCAAAGTGGCTAAATCAATAGCCCCTTCAGAGACTAAAGTAGCCTCTGTGGTCTCCCTAATTAGACCAACCCCAACTAAATTACCAAAAGTGAGCCCAGCTACTCCCTTGGATTGGCTATTAGTAGGTTTGCTCCCACCACCACTGCTATTAGTAGGGACACTAGGTGTAGCAGTAGGGGTTGTAGTGGTAGGAGCTGTGGTGCCTTTCTTTGGACAACTGGGATCTGTTGTCCAATGGCCTTTTATTTTACATAAATAGCACCATGGTTTCTTTTCCTTGTTCTGATTAAAGGAGGATTTGGACCCACCACCCCCACCAGAGTGTTTTTGTGGGCCTGATGAAGACTCATTTTTAGATTTGTCCCCACCCTTGTCAGAAGACTTACCATCCTTCTTTTTGTTGCCATCTTTGTCACCCCCTGTATGAACTTTTCTGTTCACTCTTGTTCTGACCCATTTGTCTGCCTTCTTTCCCAATTCTTGGGGAGAGGTCAGATCAGAGTCCACCAAGTACTGGTGCAACAAATCAGACACACAATTATTAAGAATATGCTCTCTCAGGATTAAGTTATACAGGCTGTCATAATCAGTAACTTTACTGCCATGTAACCACCCCTCCAAGGCCTTCACTGCCTGGTCAATGAAATCAACCCAGTCTTGTGAAGACTCCTTTTTGGTCTCTCTGAACTTTATCCTGTACTGTTCAGTGGTTAAGCCATAACCATCCAGGAGTGCATTGTTAAGAACTTGGAAATTATTAGCATCATTTTCTTTTACAGTAAGGAGCCTATCCCTACCTTTTCCAGTAAATGATAGCCATAGGATAGCAGCCCACTGCTTTTGAGGGACATCCTGTACAGCACAGGCCCTCTCAAGTGCAGCAAACCACTTGTTAATGTCATCCCCCTCCTTATAAGGGGGAACTATCTTGTGCAGATTCCTGGAATCATGCTCTTTTGCAGGATGACTATGGGGAATACTGCTGCTGCCACCATGGGTATCTAAACCCAACTTCTGTCTTTCCCTCTCTATTTCTAAAGACTGTCTATCCAAATCCAGCTGTTGCTTCTTGAGCTTCAGTCTGGTTTGTTCCACTCTCAATCTATTGAGCTCCCTTTCCAACAATCTGTCATCAGGGTGGGTGGGAGGGACATTTCTAGATACAGAGGTATGATGGGAATGAACAGAAGGAGACCTGTCCCTTACAGAGGGCACCCTAACAGCTTGGCTACCACCATAATGTGAGAGCACACCATCAGTATGGTGTGATTCAACCTCTGTACCAACTATGCTAGACTGTCTAGTAATGGGCAGGCTGAGAAGTTTCTTTCCTGAACCTTTTCCTGGGGGAGTCCCTGGATCAGATTGAGAACCATTAGCTACTTTTTCTACAGATTGGGCACTTATGGCCTTATCCTGTACTCTAAGCATATTAATTAACAGTTCTAAGGAAGGATTCTTCCCTACACTCAAACCTCTCTCTATGCAGAGACTCCTTGCTCCTTTCCAGCTAAGGTGATCATATGCAAGTTTGGACAGTTCAACATTTTTTCCTGTGCCAGACATTTTTTAGAGAGAGTTAAAGTGATAGAAAAAGAGTAAAAAGTTTTCAGAACTTTTTGGAAAGACAGAAAAAAACTTTTTTTTAAACTTTTAAGAACTTTTTGAAAGTTTTAGAAGTACTTTTCAGCACTTAGAAAAGAGTGAAAAGAGGAAATGCAAACCTTTTTGGCTATGTGTATATACACTGACCTTGTTTTGTATATTTTTCTCTTATGTAAAGTACAATGACAAGAGTGGTAAGTAGTCTCAAGCACTTATCCCACCACTGCACAACCAATGTAGGAGGCTGGACTGGCTTGTAGTGAGTACCAAGGGGTACTTGCACCTTGCACCAGGCCCAGTTATCCCTTATTAGTGTATAGGGTGTCTAGCAGCTTAGGCTGATAGATAATGGTAGCTTAGCAGAGCAGCTTAGGCTGAACTAGGAGACGTGTGAAGCTACTACAGTACCACTTAGTGTCATATGCACAATATCATAAGAAAACACAATACACAGTTATACTAAAAATAAAGGTACTTTATTTTTATGACAATATGCCAAAGTATCTTAGAGTGTACCCTCAGTGAGAGGATAGGAAATATACACAAGATATATATACACAATAGCAAAAATATGCAGTATAGTCTTAGAAAACAGTGCAAACAATGTATAGTTACAATAGGATGCAATGGGGAAACATAGGGATAGGGGCAACACAAACCATATACTCCAGAAGTGGAATGTGAACCACGAATGGACCCCAAACCTATGTGACCTTGTAGAGGGTCGCTGGGATTATTAGAAAATAGTGAGAGTTAGAAAAATAACCCTCCCCAAGACCCTGAAAAGTGAGTGCAAAGTGCACTAAAGTTCCCCTAAGGACAAAATAGTCGTGTTAGAGGAATAATGCAGGAAAGACACAAACCAGCAATGCAACAACTGTGGATTTCCAATCTAGGGTACCTGTGAAACAAGGGGACCAAGTCCAAAAGTCACAAGCAAGTCGGAGATGGGCAGATGCCCAGGAAATGCCAGCTGCGGGTGCAAAGAAGCTTCAACTGGGCAGAAGAAGCTGAGGTTTCTGCAGGAACGAAAAGGGCTAGAGACTTCCCCTTTGGTGGACGGATCCCTGTCGCCTTGGAGAGTCGTGCAGAAGTGTTTTCCCGCCGGGAGGACGCCAACAAGCCTTGCTACATGCAAATCGTGCGTTTGGCGTTTTTGGACGCTGCTGGGGCCCAGGAGGGACCAGGAGGTCGCAAATTGGACCTGCAGAGAGAGGGGACGTCGAGCAAGACAAAGAGCCCTCACTGAAATAGGTAGCACCCGGAGAAATGCCAGAAACAGGCACTACAAGGATGCGTGAAACGGTGCTCGCCGAAGTTGCACAAAGGAGTCCCACGTCGCCGGAGACCAACTTAGAAAGTCGTGCAATGCAGGTGAGAGTGCCGTGGACCCAGGCTTGGCTGTGCACAAAGGATTTCCGCCGGAAGTGCACAGGGGCCGGAGTAGCTGCAAAGTCGCGGTTCCCAGCAATGCAGCCCAGCGAGGTGAGGCAAGGACTTACCTCCACCAAACTTGGGCTGAAGAGTCACTGGACTGTGGGGGTCACTTGGACAGCGTCGCTGGATTCGAGGGACCTCGCTCGTCGTGCTGAGAGGAGACCCAAGGGACTGGTAATGCAGCTTTTTGGTGCCTGCGGTTGCAGGGGGAAGATTCCGTCGACCCACGGGAGATTTCTTCGGAGCTTCTGGTGCAGAGAGGAGGCAGGCTACCCCCACAGCATGCACAAGCAGGAAAACAGTCGAGAAGGCAGCAGGATCAGCGTTACAGAGTTGCAGTAGTCGTCTTTGCTACTATGTTGCAGGTTTGCAGGCTTCCAGCGCGGTCAGCGGTCGATTCCTTATCAGAAGGTGAAGAGAGAGATGCAGAGGAACTCAGCTGAGCTCATGCATTCGTTATCTAAAGTTTCCCCAGAGACAGAGACCCTAAATAGCCAGAAAAGAGGGTTTGGCTACCTAGGAGAGAGGAAAGGCTACTAACACCTGAAGGAGCCTATCAGCAGGAGTCTCTGACGTCACCTGGTGGCACTGGCCACTCAGAGCAGTCCAGTGTGCCAGCAGCACCTCTGTTTCCAAGATGGCAGAGGTCTGGAGCACACTGGAGGAGCTCTGGACACCTCCCAGGGGAGGTGCAGGTCAGGGGAGTGGTCACTCCCCTTTCCTTTGTCCAGTTTCGCGCCAGAGCAGGGGCTAAGGGGTCCCTGAACCGGTGTAGACTGGCTTATGCAGAATTGGGCACATCTGTGCCCAACAAAGCATTTCCAGAGGCTGGGGGAGGCTACTCCTCCCCTGCCTTCACACCATTTTCCAAAGGGAGAGGGTGTCACACCCTCTCTCAGAGGAAGTTCTTTGTTCTGCCATCCTGGGCCAGGCCTGGCTGGACCCCAGGAGGGCAGCTGCCTGTCTGAGGGGTTGGCAGCAGCAGCAGCTGCAGTGAAACCCCAGGAAGGGCAGTCTGGCAGTACCAGGGTCTGTGCTACAGACCACTGGGATCATGGAATTGTACCAATAATGCCAGGATGGCATAGAGGGGGCAATTCCATGATCTTAGACATGTTACATGGCCATATTCGGAGTTACCATGGTGAAGCTACATATAGGTAGTGACCTATATGTAGTGCACGCGTGTAATGGTGTCCCCGCACTCACAAAGTTCAGTGAATTGGCTCTGAACAATGTGGGGGCACCTTGGCTAGTGCCAGGGTGCCCTCACACTAAGTAACTTTGCACCTAACCTTTACCAGGTAAAGGTTAGACATATAGGTGACTTATAAGTTACTTAAGTGCAGTGTAAAATGGCTGTGAAATAACGTGGACGTTATTTCACTCAGGCTGCAGTGGCAGGCCTGTGTAAGAATTGTCAGAGCTCCCTATGGGTGGCAAAAGAAATGCTGCAGCCCATAGGGATCTCCTGGAACCCCAATACCCTGGGTACCTCAGTACCATATACTAGGGAATTATAAGGGTGTTCCAGTAAGCCAATGTAAATTGGTAAAAATGGTCACTAGCCTGTTAGTGACAATTTGGAAAGAAATGAGAGAGCATAACCACTGAGGTTCTGATTAGCAGAGCCTCAGTGAGACAGTTAGTCACTACACAGGTAACACATTCAGGCACACTTATGAGCACTGGGGCCCTGGGTTACCAGGGTCCCAGTGACACATACAACTAAAACAACATATATACAGTGAAAAATGGGGGTAACATGCCAGGCAAGATGGTACTTTCCCACACAACCCCCCCCCCAAACGAAGGACAATAAGACAAGCCATTACCTGATGAGTCTTCATTGTCTAAGTGGAAATATCTGGAGAGTCCATCTGCATTGGAGTGGCTACTCCCAGGTCTATGTTCCACTGTATAGTCCATTCCCTGTAGGGATATGGACCACCTCAACAATTTAGGATTTTCACCTTTCATTTGTTTTAGCCAAAGTAGAGGTTTGTGGTCTGTCTGAACAATGAAGTGAGTGCCAAACAGGTATGGCCTCAACTTCTTCAGAGCCCAGACCACAGCAAAGGCCTCCCTCTCAATGGCAGACCAACGCTTTTCTCTAGGGGTCAACCTCCTACTAATAAAAGCAACAGCTTGATCCTGGCCCTCAGAATTAAGTTGTGATAGGACTGCCCCTACTCCTAATTCAGATGCATCAGTTTGGACATATAATTTTTTAGAGTAACAAGGGCTTTTCAGGACAGGTGCAGAGCACATGGCCTGCTTCAGCTCCTCAACAGCTTTCTGACAGCTTGCTGTCCACAATACCTTTTTAGGCATTTTCTTGGATGTGAGGTCATTAAGAGGGGCTGCAATGGAGCCATAGTTCTTAATGAACCTTCTGTAATACCCAGTGAGGCCTAGGAAGGCTCTCACCTGAGTCTGAGTGGTAGGGGGAACCCAATCAATAATAGTTTGGATTTTCCCCTGAAGTGGTGCAATCTGTTCTCCACCAACAAGGTGTCCCAGATAAACCACCTTACCCTGCCCTATCTGGCACTTTGAAGCCTTGATAGTGAGGCCTGCCTTTTGCAGAGCCTCCAAAACTTTCCAAAGGTGGACCAGGTGATCATCCCAGCTGGAGCTAAAGACAGCTATATCATCCAAATATGCTGCACTGAAAGCTTCCAGCCCTTGCAGGACTGTGTTCACCAACCTCTGAAAAGTGGCAGGTGCATTCTTCAAACCAAAAGGCATTACAGTAAACTGGTAATGTCCTCCAATGGTAGAAAATGCAGTCTTAGGTTTAGCATCTTCTGACAATTTGATCTGCCAATACCCTGCAGTCAAATCAAAAGTGCTTAGATACTTGGCAGATGCCAGTGTATCTATGAGCTCATCTGCCCTGGGTATAGGGTGAGCATCAGTTTTGGTTACCAAGTTGAGACCTCTATAGTCTACACAAAACCTCATTTCCTTCTTTCCATCTTTAGAATTGGGTTTTGGTACCAGTACCACAGGAGAAGCCCATGGACTGTCAGAGTGCTCAACCACTCCTAGTTCCAACATTTTCTGAACTTCTTGCTTTATGCAGTCCCTGACATGGTCAGGCTGCCTATAGATTTTACTTTTGACAGGTAAACTGTCTCCAGTATCTATAGTGTGCTCACACCAAGAAGTGGTGCCTGGCACAATAGAGAAGAGTTCTGAAAATTGTCCTAGGAGATTTATGCAATTATCTTTCTGCTCAGCAGTAAGACAATCAGCCAAAACTACCCCTTCCACAAGAGCATCTTGTTCTGTGGAAGAGAAGAGATCAGGTAGAGGATCACTGTCTTCTTCCTGTCCCTCATCAGTTGCCATGAGCAGGGTGAGATCAGCCCTGTCATAGTAGGGTTTCAGTCGGTTGACATGGAGCACCCTAAGGGGACTCCTGGCAGTGCCTAAGTCAACCAAGTAGGTGACTTCACCCTTCTTTTCAACAATTGTGTGGGGTCCACTCCATTTATCTTGGAGTGCTCTTGGGGCCACAGGCTCCAAGACCCACACTTTCTGCCCTGGTTGGTACTGAACCAAAACAGCCTTCTGATCATGCCATTGCTTCTGGAGCTCTTGGCTGGCCTGAAGGTTTTTACTGGCCTTTTTCATGTACTCAGCCATCCTTGATCTGAGGCCAAGTACATAATCCACAATATCCTGCTTAGGAGCTTTTAAAGGTTGTTCCCAACCCTCCTTTACAAGTGTGAGAGGACCCCTAACAGGGTGTCCAAAAAGAAGTTCAAAGGGGCTGAAGCCCACTCCTTTCTGGGGTACCTCCCTGTAGGCAAAAAGGAGGCATGGTAGAAGGATATCCCATCTCCTGCGGAGTTTTTCAGGGAGTCCCATAATCATGCCTTTGAGAGTTTTATTAAATCTCTCCACCAGTCCATTTGTTTGTGGATGATAGGGTGTTGTGAACTTGTAAGTTACACCACACTCCTTCCACATGGCCTTTAAGTATGCAGACATGAAATTGCTTCCTCTGTCTGATACTACTTCCTTTGGGAAGCCCACCCTGGAAAATATTCCCAGGAGGGCCTTTGCCACTGCAGGAGCTGTAGTGGTCCTTAAAGGAATAGCTTCAGGATATCTTGTGGCATGGTCCACTACCACCAAGATAAACCTATTGCCTGAAGCAGTAGGAGGGTCAAGGGGGCCAACTATGTCAACCCCTACCCTTTCAAAGGGAACCCCAACCACAGGCAGTGGGATAAGGGGTGCCTTTGGGGTGCCACCTGTCTTGCCACTGGCTTGACAGGTTTCACAGGACTTGCAAAATTCTTTTGTGTCCTCAGACATCCTAGGCCAATGAAACAGGGGAACAAGCCTGTCCCAAGTTTTCATTTGTCCTAGATGCCCAGCTAAGGGAATGTCATGTGCCAGTGTTAGGAGGAACTTTCTGTACTCCTGAGGAATCACTAATCTCCTGGCAGCTCCAGGTTTAGGATCCCTATGCTCAGTGTACAAGAGGTTGTCCTCCCAGTAAACTCTGTGAGAGTCACTGACATCCCCATTAGTCTGTTTGACAGCTTGCTGTCTGAGACCCTCTAATGTGGGACAGGTTTGCTGTGCCACACTCAGCTCCTCCCTGGCAGGCCCTCCTTCACCCAAAAGCTCAGCAGTGTCTGCTTCCAGCTCCTCTGGTGTAGGTTCTGCACAGGGAGGGAATTCTTCTTCCTCAGAATTAGAATCCACTGTAGAGGGAGGGATAGTAGGAAGTGGTTTGCTTCTACTAGCCCTAGCTTTAGGGAGCACTTGGTCCATTGTTCCAGGATCCAAGCTTCCCTGTCCTTTTTGCTTTTTGGCCTGAGCCCTTGTCAAAGCAAAAATATGCCCTGGAATGCCCAGCATTGCTGCATGGGCATCCAACTCCACATCTGACCAAGCTGATGTCCCCAAATCATTCCCTAATAGACAGTCTACAGGTAAATCTGAAGCTACCACAACTTTCTTTGGACCAGTTACCCCCCCCCAGTTGAGATTTACAACAGCCATGGGGTGGCTTTGTGTTATGTTGTGAGCATCGGTTACTTGGTACTGGTGTCCAAGTATGTGTTGTTCAGGGTGCACCAGTTTCTCAATCACCATTGTGACACTGGCACCTGTGTCCCTCTAGGCCTGGACCTGAACACCATTTATTAGGGTTAGTTGCTTGTACTTCTCCAAGTTATGGGGTCAAGCAACCAAAGTGGCTAAATCAATAGCCCCTTCAGAGACTAAAGTAGCCTCTGTGGTCTCCCTAATTAGACCAACCCCAACTAAATTACCAAAAGTGAGCCCAGCTACTCCCTTGGATTGGCTATTAGTAGGTTTGCTCCCACCACCACTGCTATTAGTAGGGACACTAGGTGTAGCAGTAGGGGTTGTAGTGGTAGGAGCTGTGGTGCCTTTCTTTGGACAACTGGGATCTGTTGTCCAATGGCCTTTTATTTTACATAAATAGCACCATGGTTTCTTTTCCTTGTTCTGATTAAAGGAGGATTTGGACCCACCACCCCCACCAGAGTGTTTTTGTGGGCCTGATGAAGACTCATTTTTAGATTTGTCCCCACCCTTGTCAGAAGACTTACCATCCTTCTTTTTGTTGCCATCTTTGTCACCCCCTGTATGAACTTTTCTGTTCACTCTTGTTCTGACCCATTTGTCTGCCTTCTTTCCCAATTCTTGGGGAGAGGTCAGATCAGAGTCCACCAAGTACTGGTGCAACAAATCAGACACACAATTATTAAGAATATGCTCTCTCAGGATTAAGTTATACAGGCTGTCATAATCAGTAACTTTACTGCCATGTAACCACCCCTCCAAGGCCTTCACTGCCTGGTCAATGAAATCAACCCAGTCTTGTGAAGACTCCTTTTTGGTCTCTCTGAACTTTATCCTGTACTGTTCAGTGGTTAAGCCATAACCATCCAGGAGTGCATTGTTAAGAACTTGGAAATTATTAGCATCATTTTCTTTTACAGTAAGGAGCCTATCCCTACCTTTTCCAGTAAATGATAGCCATAGGATAGCAGCCCACTGCTTTT
Source organism: Pleurodeles waltl (assembly GCF_031143425.1). Classification (NCBI taxonomy): domain Eukaryota; kingdom Metazoa; phylum Chordata; class Amphibia; order Caudata; family Salamandridae; genus Pleurodeles; species Pleurodeles waltl. Next base: position 222,414,533 of record NC_090450.1, on the reverse strand, counting down.
GAGGGACATCCTGTACAGCACAGGCCCTCTCAAGTGCAGCAAACCACTTGTTAATGTCATCCCCCTCCTTATAAGGGGGAACTATCTTGTGCAGATTCCTGGAATCATGCTCTTTTGCAGGATGACTATGGGGAATACTGCTGCTGCCACCATGGGTATCTAAACCCAACTTCTGTCTTTCCCTCTCTATTTCTAAAGACTGTCTATCCAAATCCAGCTGTTGCTTCTTGAGCTTCAGTCTGGTTTGTTCCACTCTCAATCTATTGAGCTCCCTTTCCAACAATCTGTCATCAGGGTGGGTGGGAGGGACATTTCTAGATACAGAGGTATGATGGGAATGAACAGAAGGAGACCTGTCCCTTACAGAGGGCACCCTAACAGCTTGGCTACCACCATAATGTGAGAGCACACCATCAGTATGGTGTGATTCAACCTCTGTACCAACTATGCTAGACTGTCTAGTAATGGGCAGGCTGAGAAGTTTCTTTCCTGAACCTTTTCCTGGGGGAGTCCCTGGATCAGATTGAGAACCATTAGCTACTTTTTCTACAGATTGGGCACTTATGGCCTTATCCTGTACTCTAAGCATATTAATTAACAGTTCTAAGGAAGGATTCTTCCCTACACTCAAACCTCTCTCTATGCAGAGACTCCTTGCTCCTTTCCAGCTAAGGTGATCATATGCAAGTTTGGACAGTTCAACATTTTTTCCTGTGCCAGACATTTTTTAGAGAGAGTTAAAGTGATAGAAAAAGAGTAAAAAGTTTTCAGAACTTTTTGGAAAGACAGAAAAAAACTTTTTTTTAAACTTTTAAGAACTTTTTGAAAGTTTTAGAAGTACTTTTCAGCACTTAGAAAAGAGTGAAAAGAGGAAATGCAAACCTTTTTGGCTATGTGTATATACACTGACCTTGTTTTGTATATTTTTCTCTTATGAAAAGTACAATGACAAGAGTGGTAAGTAGTCTCAAGCACTTATCCCACCACTGCACAACCAATGTAGGAGGCTGGACTGGCTTGTAGTGAGTACCAAGGGGTACTTGCACCTTGCACCAGGCCCAGTTATCCCTTATTAGTGTATAGGGTGTCTAGCAGCTTAGGCTGATAGATAATGGTAGCTTAGCAGAGCAGCTTAGGCTGAACTAGGAGACGTGTGAAGCTACTACAGTACCACTTAGTGTCATATGCACAATATCATAAGAAAACACAATACACAGTTATACTAAAAATAAAGGTACTTTATTTTTATGACAATATGCCAAAGTATCTTAGAGTGTACCCTCAGTGAGAGGATAGGAAATATACACAAGATATATATACACAATAGCAAAAATATGCAGTATAGTCTTAGAAAACAGTGCAAACAATGTATAGTTACAATAGGATGCAATGGGGAAACATAGGGATAGGGGCAACACAAACCATATACTCCAGAAGTGGAATGTGAACCACGAATGGACCCCAAACCTATGTGACCTTGTAGAGGGTCGCTGGGACTATTAGAAAATAGTGAGAGTTAGAAAAATAACCCTCCCCAAGACCCTGAAAAGTGAGTGCAAAGTGCACTAAAGTTCCCCTAAGGACAAAATAGTTGTGTTAGAGGAATAATGCAGGAAAGACACAAACCAGCAATGCAACAACTGTGGATTTCCAATCTAGGGTACCTGTGAAACAAGGGGACCAAGTCCAAAAGTCACAAGCAAGTCGGAGATGGGCAGATGCCCAGGAAATGCCAGCTGCGGGTGCAAAGAAGCTTCGACTGGGCAGAAGAAGCTGAGGTTTCTGCAGGAACTAAAAGGGCTAGAGACTTCCCCTTTGGTGGACGGATCCCTGTCGCCTTGAAAAGTCGTGCAGAAGTGTTTTCCCGCCGGGACGATGCCAACAAGCCTTGCTACATGCAAATCGTGCGTTTGGCGTTTTTGGACGCTGCTGGGGCCCAGGAGGGACCAGGAGGTCGCAAATTGGACCTGCCGAGAGAAGGGACGTCGAGCAAGACAAAGAGCCCTCACTGAAGTAGGTAGCACCCGGAGAAGTGCCAGAAACAGGCACTAAAAGGATGCGTGAAACGGTGCTCGCCGAAGTTGCACAAAGGAGTCCCACGTCGCCGGAGACCAACTTAGAAAGTCGTGCAATGCAGGTTATAGTGCCGTGGACCCAGGCTTGGCTGTGCACAAAGGATTTCCGCCGGAAGTGCACAGGGGCCGGAGTAGCTGCAAAGTCGCGGTTCCCAGCAATGCAGCCCAGCGAGGTGAGGCAAGGACTTACCTCCACCAAACTTGGGCTGAAGAGTCACTGGACTGTGGGGGTCACTTGGACAGCATTGCTGGATTCGAGGGACCTCGCTCGTCGTGCTGAGAGGAGACCCAAGGGACCGGTAATGCAGCTTTTTGGTGCCTGCGGTTGCAGGGGGAAGATTTCGTCGACCCACGGGAGATTTCTTCGGAGCTTCTGGTGCAGAGAGGAGGCAGGCTACCCCCACAGCATGCACAAGCAGGAAAACAGTCGAGAAGGCGGCAGGATCAGCGTTACAGAGTTGCAGTATTCGTCTTTGCTACTATGTTGCAGGTTTGCAGGCTTCCAGCGCGGTCAGCAGTCGATTCCTTATCAGAAGGTGAAGAGAGAGATGCAGAGGAACTCGGCTGAGCTCATGCATTCGTTATCTAAAGTTTCCCCAGAGACAGAGACCCTAAATAGCCAGAAAAGAGGGTTTGGCTACCTAGGAGAGAGGAAAGGCTACTAACACCTGAAGGAGCCTATCAGCAGGAGTCTCTGACGTCACCTGGTGGCACTGGCCACTCAGAGCAGTCCAGTGTGCCAGCAGCACCTCTGTTTCCAAGATGGCAGAGGTCTGGAGCACACTGGAGGAGCTCTGGACACCTCCCAGGGGAGGTGCAGGTCAGGGGAGTGGTCACTCCCCTTTCCTTTGTCCAGTTTCGCGTCAGAGCAGGGGCTAAGGGGTCCCTGAACCGGTGTAGACTGGCTTATGCAGAATTGGGCACATCTGTGCCCAACAAAGCATTTCCAGAGGCTGGGGGAGGCTACTCCTCCCCTGCCTTCACACCATTTTCCAAAGGGAGAGGGTGTCACACCCTCTCTCAGAGGAAGTTCTTTGTTCTGCCATCCTGGGCCAGGCCTGGCTGGACCCCAGGAGGGCAGCTGCCTGTCTGAGGGGTTGGCAGCAGCAGCAGCTGCAGTGAAACCCCAGGAAGGGCAGTCTGGCAGTACCAGGGTCTGTGCTACAGACCACTGGGATCATGGAATTGTACCAATAATGCCAGGATGGCATAGAGGGGGCAATTCCATGATCTTAGACATGTTACATGGCCATATTCGGAGTTACCATGGTGAAGCTACATATAGGTAGTGACCTATATGTAGTGCACGCGTGTAATGGTGTCCCCGCACTCACAAAGTTCAGTGAATTGGCTCTGAACAATGTGGGGGCACCTTGGCTAGTGCCAGGGTGCCCTCACACTAAGTAACTTTGCACCTAACCTTTACCAGGTAAAGGTTAGACATATAGGTGACTTATAAGTTACTTAAGTGCAGTGTAAAATGGCTGTGAAATAACGTGGACGTTATTTCACTCAGGCTGCAGTGGCAGGCCTGTGTAAGAATTGTCAGAGCTCCCTATGGGTGGCAAAAGAAATGCTGCAGCCCATAGGGATCTCCTGGAACCCCAATACCCTGGGTACCTCAGTACCATATACTAGGGAATTATAAGGGTGTTCCAGTAAGCCAATGTAAATTGGTAAAAATGGTCACTAGCCTGTTAGTGACAATTTGGAAAGAAATGAGAGAGCATAACCACTGAGGTTCTGATTAGCAGAGCCTCAGTGAGACAGTTAGTCACTACACAGGTAACACATTCAGGCACACTTATGAGCACTGGGGCCCTGGGTTACCAGGGTCCCAGTGACACATACAACTAAAACAACATATATACAGTGAAAAATGGGGGTAACATGCCAGGCAAGATGGTACTTTCCTACAGTAATGACTTCTCTTCTTCCCCTGTACATTTCATGTAGGTCAGCGCCCACCAGAAGAAAGATATTTGGCGTGCCATCGCCAAGGACGTCCGGACCCTGGGGGTCTACCACAGACGGAGCACCCACTGCCGGAAAAGATGGGAGGACATTTGCTGCTGGAGCAAGAAGGAGGCGGAGGCTCAGCTGGGGATTGCCTTCCAACGTGGGAGGGGTGCCCGTCGCACCATGACCCCCCTGATGTTTAGGACCTGGCGGTGGCCTACCGGGAGTTGGATGGGCGCTTGAGGGCATCACAGCAGACACAAGGGGGTGAGTACACTCTCATTCTGCTGTGGAGTTGTCTGGGTGGGGGAGGAGGGCTGTGGGTTTCCCTAGGCCAGGGCGAGTTCCGTAGGCAAGGCCCCTCCGTAAGGCAGGCCATGTGGCACCCCAGCCCACCTCTGTAGACTGCCAAGTACAGCTATTCATGCCCCTGTGCCATCTATGTGTGCAGATGTCGTCCATAGCCTTGTAGGCCATTTCCCAGGAACTAAACAGTGGAGCCCAAGAGCGCGGCGTAGTGCAGGGGGCTTCTGTGTCTGTCTTGTCCGCCAACGGTAGCGGTAATCCATGCACTCAACATGTCTTTCTTCTGTCTCCCCCCCCCCCCTTTTTGTGGTCTCCCTGTTCTTGTGTGCATTAGCATCATCAGGCGGAGGTGAAGTGGCACCGGAGCACGAGGGACCTGCACCCCACTTGGCCCTGGAGGGCGAGACTACGGACTCAGAATTCACCAGTGGGACAGAGGGCGAGGGGAGCTTCACGGCGGGAACAGGAGCTGAGACCAGCGACACAGACACGTCCTCTGATGGGAGCTCCCTTGTGGTGGCGGCAACATCTGTGCCTCCTGCATCTACAGGTACAGCCGCCACCCCCCCTACCAGCACCGCCCTCGCAGCAGCCCCTCAGCCTTCGCCCCGTGCCCGCTCACCCAGGAGGGTGGGCATCACCTTCGCCCAAGGCACCTCAGGCCCTGCCCCAGTCACCCCTGCAGCCCTCAGTGAGGAGGCCATTGACCTCTTCAGGTCCCTCACTGTTGGGCAGTCTACCATTTTGAATGCCATCCAGGGTGTAGAAAGGCAGTTGCAACAAACTAATGCATTCCTGGAGGACATTCATTCTGGTCAGGCGGCCCTTCACCGAGCTTTTCAAACTCTGGCCTCAGCACTGATGGCAGCCATTGTCCCCGTCTCTAGCCTCCCCCCTCCAACTTCCTCCACACAGACCCAATCCCCTGTACCTCTGCCTATCCCAAGCACACCATCAGACCAGCATGCACACACGTCAACACACAAGGGAAGCTCAGGCAAACATAAGCACCACACATCCCACAGGCACTCACGCAAGCAACACACACATGCAGACACACCAACATCCACTGCCTCCACTGTGTCCCCCTCCTCCTAGTCTCCCTCCTCCCTCCCAGTCTCATCTACACTCACACCTGCATGCACTACCTCTACAGCCACTACGTCCCGAACCAGCACACCCACCAGCACACCCCGCTCACGTGCAGTCACCACCCCCACTACCATTCACACGTCCCCTGTGTCCTCCCAGTGTGTCTGTGATGCCCCCTCCCAAAATACACAAATACAGGCACACACCCACCCAACAGCCATCCACCTCACGACAGCCTCCAGCGCATGCACCTGCACCCAAAGTCACCAAACGTACACCTCCTACTACCACCACCTCTTCCTCCACTCCCAAACCCCCTCCAGCTACCCATCCCAGTGTGTCCAAAAAACTTTTCCTGTCCAGTCTTGACCTTTTTCCCACACCTCCCCTTCCCGTCCATCTCATAGGTCCCGAACTAGCACCTCAGCCACAACATCTCCGGGACCAGTGGTGCCTGTAGTCACTGGCATGTGGAGTGCAACGGCCACCAGGACAGCTAGTGTGGCACGGAGCCACAGCACAGACAGTCCCCCACCTGTGAAGCATCAGAAGTTGGCCAGTGTCCGGCGGGAGAGGGGGAAGACTCCAGCCACCAAAGCCGCTCCCAGGGGTAACGTTGGGAGTGTGGAGTCAGCTGTGACACCTTCCAAGGTGGGGAAGGACCACAACAAACCCGGCAAGTCTGGGAAGAGCTGCACGGTGGAGAAGACCGCCATCATCCCCGCTGCTCAGGAGGCCACTGCTAGCCCCAGCCCAGCTGCCCAGGAGGGCACCGCCAGCCCCAGCCCAGCTGCCCAGCAGGCTACCACCAGAACCAGCCCAGCTGCCCAGGAGGGCACCGCCAGCCCCAGCCCAGCTGCCCAGGAGGGCACCGCCACCCCCAGCCCAGCTGCCCAGGAGGTCACCGCCGGCCCCAGCCCAGCTGCCCAGGAGGCCACCGCCAGCCCAGCTGCCCAGGAGGGCACCGCCAGCCCCAGCCCCGCTGATCCATGAAGGACCGCCAGCACCAGGCCCGCTGGGCAATGAAGGACCGCCAGCACCAGCCCCGCTGGGCCATGAAGCACCGCCAGCACAAGCCCCGCTGTGCCATGAAGGACCGCCAGCACCAGCCCTGCTGGGCCATGAAGAACCGCCAGCGCAAGCCCCGCTGGGCCATGAAGGACCTCCAGCACAAGCCCCGCTGGGCCATGAAGGACGGCCAGCACAAGCCCCGCTGGGCCATGAAGGACCGCCAGCACAAGCCCCGCTGAACAGGGCACCGCCATCTCAAGCACCAATGAACAGGGCACCGCCAACTCAAGCACCGCTGCCCAGGGCACCGCCAACTCAAGCACTGCTGCACAGGGCACCGCCAACTCAAGCACCGCTAGCCCATGAGCGGCAGGGGCATTGATGCAACTGGGTCTGTCACGGGGTGAGTGATGCACTACCTCTGTCCTTCACAGGATGAAGCACTCTGGGCACCAGTCCCCCTCCAGAACCAGTGGAGACATCCATCCAATACCTCTGTCCTTCACAGGATGAAGCACTCTGGGCACCAGTCCCCCTCCAGAACCAGTGGAGACTGTTATCCACTTGAGAGACTGTGGCTTTGCCCTCCCCAGGATTGAACAGTGGGCAACCCACCCACCGTAGAGACTTGAGAGACTGTGGCTTTGCACTCCCCAGGATGGAACAGTGGGCAACCCACCCACTGCAGAGACTTCAGAGACTGTGGCTTTGCACTCCCCAGGATTGAATAGTGGGCAACCCACCCACTGTAGAGACTTGAGAGACTGTGGCTTTGCACTCCCCAGGATTGAACAGTGGGCAACCCATCCACTGTAGAGACTTGAGAGACTGTGGCTTTGCACTCCCCAGGATGGAACAGTGGGCATGTGGCCCTCTCGTGGATTTGGCGTTGTGCACTCAAGTGGCTGAGGTTCCTCCCCTTTCCCTTATCCCCTGAGGTGCCTGTTTAGTTGCTGTCTGATGCCCCTGCAGTGTTCTCTCCATCATGGTCAGGGATCTTGTGTGGGCCTCGCCCATACCGTGTGGTCCCAGTGTTCCACAGACTTTCTTTGTGCAGTTACTCGACTACTATGCCTGGTATATATATTTTGTACATGGTGTATAGATATATTTCTGCCTACTTGTTTGTAATATATTCGATGGTTACACTCATTTTCTTTGGTCTTTGCATTCTTCCGGGGCGGTTTGGGGGTGTAACTGTGATGTATTGATATGCATTAGTGTGTGTTGTAGTGGGTGAGGGTGGGGGTGGGGGTGTTGCTTGTGTGTGTCCCTGTTTTTTGCCTCCCCCCTCCCCTGTGTCATAGGTGCAGTACTCACTGTGGTCTTCGCCACCGGCGTTCAAGCTCCTGGTAGAGGAGCAGGAATACTATCGCAGGTAGAATTTGGAGTTCCGGTTCCATGGTTTCCTCGTTCCTCGTGGAGTGTATAGAGGTGAGCATTTTCCCTTCGAAATTCCTGTTTCCGGCGTGTTTTTATCCGCGATGAATCCGCCCCGGAAAAGATGGCAGATTGGCCTGTCATAATAGTATTGGCGGTACATTGTCTCCCGCCTGTCTGTTGGCGGTGACCGCCGTGCTGTTTGTTTGTACCGCCGTGGCGGTCGGAGTGTTAAAGTGGCTATCTTTGTTGGCGGTTTCCGCCACGGTCGTAATTGCAATTTTTTTACCGCCGGCCTGTTGGCAGTCTTACCGTCGCTTTAAAATGTCCGCCAGTGTTGTAATGACCACCATAATCTATTTTTATAAATTGGTTTTGGATTTTTTAACTGTTTCCTGTGTTTTATTTAATTACTGTGATATTTGAATGCTTTACACTCTGTCTCCTAAGCTAAGCCTTGTCGCTCGTTGCCAAGCTACCAAGGGTTGAGCTGGGTTTAATTTACTGAGACCTAACTGGACCTAAGTGGAAGTTAGTGGCCCATTGCTAAACGTGGGTACCTACCTGCCCTTACCAATAGCCCATTTTCCAACAGGCTCCTGATATGATTTGGAGCAAATCAGAAAGCTCAGGGGTTTTTCCACAGCCAAAACATGTCTACTCTTTAAGGTAACACATCCAATCATTGGAAGCAGCCGGACCTACACAGCAGGTATGGCCAGGGAGATGAAGCAGGAGACTAGTTAGGGCTTGGCGTTTGGGCTGGAGCTGAGTGACTGTGCACATTAAGGGGTGGGAACTGGCAATGAGGAAATCAGCAGGCGTGTAATGGAGCCAATGTGGCACCTTGTGAGGCAATGGAGTGTGGGCCATGGGACTGTGCCAGGTGTTATGCAAATTGGGTGGGCCCCTTATTGGAGTCAGTCCCTCTTTGCCTCCCGTTGCAGCTGGATCAAATTTTCTGCTGCTTGGTAGAGCAGCTAAACTGCCTTCTTTTTTTTTATTAGTAAACAAAGCTCTGGAGTTACGTACTTCGCAATTATCTTGAACCTCACACAACTTTCAATTTCATGCCCCCAACTAAGAAACAAATTATTTTTTCCCTAGCTATCTTCAGTTGACAATAGTTTTATGATGAGCAAATGGTCTTAGGGAAGAACATTATAGACCAGGAATGTGCTTGGATTTTTGGGTGTTGAGAGTGAGGACTGTGTGTGGCTAGGACCTACAGCATTTTCTAGATTATTCCAATGCTTTAAATGACAATTTAATAGACAGGCTTTGTCAAAGGAACAAATGCAAAGCATTTAGAATTTCCAAAACAGTTGATCAAGAAAGAAACATGACACAAAGCAAATGCAACACCAATTTATTAAAATAGCTCATATTTTTACGACTTTTTAGACACAGAAATGAACAAAATCCAAGGAGGGTTCCAGAGATATAAATTATTAAGCAAATAAGAAACCACTGCTTTTTTGAAAACTTTTGTAAAGTTGTGTTCAGTAACTCTGGCCTGCTTTCAGTGACGAACTACAGCAAGGAGCAAGTAACATGGGCCAAAAAGTCATGACAGGACAGTTACTTTGCCGCCAAGGAAGTCTCCAATCTAGTTCTAATAGGTGAACCACCATGGACATCAAAGGAGTGGTCGTGATTGAATGCATACAGGATGCTGAAGATGCTGAAGGATGCTGTGGATGAACCTGCAGTGACAGGGTTTTTCCTGGGGCCACCCCTCAGTCCAGGAACATGTGTGGAGTGACTTTGGGCACAGACGTCTATGCCCCTTGAAGTCCAGGTGAAGTCCAGTCAAAAGCAAGTCTACTGGTCTCCAATTACTGCAAAATCAGAGGTGCCCTTTAACTGAGGGTAGTATCTATCCTGACAACCAAACTGCACTCCGGAGACTCCCCCAAGTGAAGCAAAATCGGCTACAACGTTTGAGTGTCGAGACTCGATCTCCCAGTCTGCGCTTCTGTGGTCAGTGGCGATCAAGCTTTTGTAGCCCTGTCGCCAACTGACTCTTCCAGTTACCTCTTCTATATGGGATTGGGCTTGACTTTTCCTCAAGCAGGACTCCACAGGCATAGTCCTCTCTTTGCTAGCCAAAGGATCAGTAGATGCAGTCCAGTCTTTGGTGAAGCCCCTCTTTACCGGGCCCAGGAAATAACACAGCGGTCCTTCTCCAGTGCAGAGATGTTGTGAGGTCTAGGAGACAAGGATGTTGCTCTTATGCCCACAATGTTCCCTCAGGGGTTGCAGTGACTACTAGCTAAGGGGCTATCAGGTCGCCTCCTACCTGATGATTACTTCCTGCAAAGTGAAATATTATGCCCACTTCCAAAGATGGCAGAGCCCCTCTCTTGATGTATGGAGTTTGGTAGCCCACATGAGAGGTGTGGCTTCCTGAGGGCAATAGGTCTGCCAATAGTTGGCCCCTCTTCTGATGCGAACCTGAACAAAAGAGCATTCCCTCACATGTTCACCAGTTTGTCTTTTAAAGGCTGCTTCCCTTTTAAGGTCACCTTTTGGGCCTTGTATGTCTTTCCTTTCCGGGAGATTTAACACCTCTTTAAAGGTCTTATGTGCTTCTCCTTGTGAGTTCTTCACACTTCCCCTCCAGCAACCGTAAATGGTCACTTAAAACTTGGGGAACAGAGTGGCAACTTTCTAAAGTTACAATTTACTTTAAAGCTGCATTAAATTCGACTTGGGCATCAAGTCAGGTTTAATGTAAAGATTATTTTGATACCTTGAAGTACCAACTTCAGTAATCTCATTCAGAAGTTAGCACAGCTAAGTTGTCAGCATGTAACCCTGCACTCACTATGGAGCTGCTAGCCTTTCTACAGCAAAATCTATGACTTGGGGTTTTTACTGTTAGGACACATAAAACATGTTCTAATTTTTAATAAACAGCACCCTGCCATGGTCCTCTATAGACCTACCTTAGAGGTGACTTATTTCTATTAAAAAGAATGGTGTGGACTTTGTCATTATTCTAAATGGCATAGTCGAGTTAGCAGTTTGAAAAAAAAACTGCTCTGCCAGCCAATGTTGGAATGCTGGGAGTTTTCCTTTGCTTTGTCATTCTTGTTGTGGCACAATAAGTGCTGCAGGCCATGAGGGACACTTGAATGTACAGACCCTGGGTATCCCGGGTACTCTATTCTTATGCCAATTGTAGGTCAGCCAATCAGACATATACCTTTTAAGAGTCAGATCACTGACATCTGTTTAGGAGGTCTCAGTGCACCTTCACTGTTGAAAAAAACAGCATCATTCCCAACCTTTAGGGGTGATCATTCAAAAAGAGGCATTTCCTTTACAACTCCAACTGGCATTCACCTATGTCAGAGCCCTTAGCGATTCAGAGATCGTGGCTAAGTTAGGTACAAACCATCTGCAATAGGTTGCTATGCATAAAACACTCCTCACCCCTGTGGCACCTTAGGGGCTGGAGCATTTCGTACAGCTTCAATGTCTGGGTATCCACCCAGAGACCATCTTTGAAGAAGACATATCCAAATAAGTTGATTTGGTTTTCAGAAAATTGACATTTGTCCTTGTACAAGGTGGGGCATTGTTCTATCAATCTATTCACAGTCGCATGCAGGTGTTGGTGGTTAGCCAGTGTCCGTGAATATTCACTGCTGAAATTCAGCACCCCCTCAAATCCCAACAGGGTCTCATAAATGACATCCTGGAACACTTTGGCTGTTGTAGAGGTTCCAAAAATTGACATGTTTGTGCTTACTTGGCCCCAGGTGGGTGGAGAAAGTTGTTATGTATCTGATGGAGGGGTCCGGCATCAACTAGTGGTACCCAGCGTTGAGGCCTAAGTTGGATAACCATTGCGCTATATGGAGGTCCTCAGTGATGTCATCCATTTTGGTTGTAATGTGCCTATCATTTGGCCTTGTGGGGAAGCTTTATGTCAAAAGACAGCTGATTGGCTCCTGGCTGTTTTGGCTTTGCTGGAACTGGTCATTGGAAATACCCATGGGTTAGGCCTGCAGTGGCGTTTTCTCTTAGAGGGAGGGGAGCGTCGCCCCCCCCGCCCGGTGTGAGACGAGCAGGAATAAATAGAATGGCAATGAAAAGATTTCATTGCCATTTTATTTTGTTCCTACCAGTCTGGAGACATGCTGGGCGTGCCCTCTGCTGCCAGAATCAGAGAGCTGCCTCTGCTTCCGGCAGCAGAGGGCTAGAGCACGGCCTGAACTGGATCCTCCAAAGTGCACATGTCACTTTAGCTGGCTGCTTTGCACTGGTCAAAGAGAAATGCGCACTTTAAAGCTCTCCACCCAACTGTTTTAAGGCAGCTTTATGGAGACAAGGCACAGGCCTCCAGGGTCTGAAGGAGCGTTCCCCCAGGATGCTTCATCCAATCCAGCCCCTTTTTACATGCTGGTTAAGATCAGCGGCAGCATTGGTTAGGGGAACTCTTCCTTTCTTTGAGAACAGAAGTACAAGAGCCCATGGGTAAGTACTTTTTTTAATGTGTGACGTGAGTGTGTGTAATACATGTGTGTAATGTATGTAAATGTGTAGTGCTTGTAAGTGTAGTGTTTGTGTTTTAGTTGGTGTTATCTGGGCTTTTGGCGGGAGTGGTGGTTTACTTTAGGGTTTTGGAGGGGGGGGTTGAGAAGTGTTGGGGCACTTAACTCACCCCACCACTATAAAAGGGTATAGGCTGCTGCTGTAGACCTGACAGCTTTTTAGTAGCATCTGTCTGTTACAGTTGCAGTAATTTCTTTTCTGCCAGTGGGCGTAGGTGGGAAGCCACTTGTTGGTGGCTCAGTGCTATTGGTTGGGTAATGTTATCAATGTGAATCTTGACAAAAGTGTCTTTCAGACACACAAGCCCTCTGACTAGCTGGGGAAAGACCTTAAGAACATCACCTTCTTGACACTCATTACTTTATATGTGAAGAATACCAGCCTTAAATCGTCTGCTACGTGACATCCCAGGAGGGTTCCTTTCCCTTCCATGGCGATGTGAAAATGGGCTTTGGTTTTAACATCACAACTGTGAATGGCTACCTGAGTAACCATAGGCAGTGGTAAGGGTTGTTGTCCCTCATATGCATAACTTTGTGTGCTGGTCAGTGCTAGATGTGGTTGTGGCCTCAGGGCTTGGTACAGTTTCATCTCCATATGATTTAATGAGGCACCAGTGTCTATTAGTGCAGTGACTGGAGTGCCAGTGATGCATACCACACAAAAGGGTTGTGGTTGCCTCCGTCTCCTGCTTTGTGTGTTGTACGATATGAGGAATATTTCATCCATGTTTTCCTTATAGACACGTGATCTTTTGGTGTCGTTGTCGTGATTGTGGCGGGTTAGTCATCCTCTAGCATGAGTTGTTGGAGAGCCAGAGTGATGCGTTGTCACCTCATGGGTTTCCCTCCACATTCTCCACTTCTACATAGTTCGACAAAGTGGTTTGCCTTGCTTCATTTTCATCACACCATTTCTTGAGCAAGGCACTTGTCAAGAGAATGGGCGTCAAACCTCCAATTTCAGCTCTTGGTTGTTATGCCACGTTGTGTTCCTTTCATTGGCCGTGGCGGGGCTCTTCATTGTGTGGCATTTACTACTTCTTCCTTAACACTTTACACCACCCGTGCCACCTTGTGATAGATACTTCCAATTCCTCTTCCCAATTATTTGATAGTTACCAAGGTTCTTAGAATATCTTCTAACCATATCCCTGGTTGACGTAATATCAGATATCTCAACATTGACAACCTGCACACCTAAATAATTTGGGCTCTCTCCTCCTTTGGTTGATCATCATTGGTGAAAGTAACAGCCTATTCTCTCAGACAGGAACAGAGGCCATTAATTGTTTCACCTTCAATTTGTCTGTCCTTTAACAGTTTGAAATGTTCATGATCTAGATTAGGCTGTGAATCAAAGTGGTCCTTCAAGCCACCAATCACAACATTATAGTCATGATCAACTCCTATTCAGGGGAGGTTCTGGAATAGTTTGTAGACTTATTCCCCTACAAAAGCAGTATCAGGAACTTCCAGTCCCCCTTGTGGGTAGTAAGTTCATACTTAGATGAGAAACCCACCTTTTCCAAGGTGGGTCACAGTATCAGGTCAACCAGCTCACTAACCTGTGACAGTGCTGTCATTGATACATGTGCACCCCCCCAAAAGCAGGCGTTTGCTTGTAGTGGTCCCTCTTGTTGGGCCGATAGTACTCAGGTGTCATAGGCCATGCTAGCTCAGTCTGTGTAGTTAATGATGTGTTGTTTCTTTTTTTTTATCATTTACAGATTGCCCCCAACTGCTCTATATGGTCTTGGAAGGGTGTGGAAGTGCGGTTATCAAACATGTGGCTCCCTACAGTAAAGTAACATGACGGTAAGTGGGTTGACGCTTTGCATACAAGTCTGTTGACACCTAGTGAGCTCCAGCTTCTTATCTCTCCTACATAATGACATAGAAGAACTTTTAATCCAGGGATGCTACTGTTCAATGCAACTGACTAAAATCCTTAATATGTACAGAGCTAAGACGCTTGTGCATGCTAAAACTGCTTGAGTGTGAGATGCTGCAATATTCACTGCCCCAGAGTAGTTCCACATTGTTCAATTTTTCAAACACACTTGTGAGTCTGGAAGCCAAACCGGGTCGAGGTGCGTATGTTCTAAAAGGCATCACTGAGACAGAGTCATGTCCCAAATATCAGGTCTATGCCCTACATACGGAAATCTGCACTAATACATATCTCTCCTGCCTACTTTGTGATATAATTGGGCACTTTAAGAGGATATGCAGATCTGTCGCAAGCAGGTGAAAGGTTTGATTTCAAGGACACAGAACCATTGAAGTCTGTGCCTACCACTGCCTGTAAGTGAAGATGAATTGATTTTTGAAGCTGTGGGCATGTTCCCAGTTTGGGAAGCCAAGACCATTACTTGCTCCTTGGACAAACACCAGGCCTGTGCCACGTCACACTGTGATGTCAGGATTTATTACCTTATTGACGTACATGCGAGCCACCAAACTTGACGCTGGTCCCCTCCTTCCAGAAGCCTAAAAACCAAACACAGGACAGAGAACACGACCACAACCCTGTACACTTTTTTGAGGTTGATTCCCATTCTTCTGACAGTCGTGATGTCAGCTCTGAGGTGGTTGGTGCCCAATCTCCCTAGGCAAAATTCTATATTGCCTTTGTGAGCCAAGGTGTGCTGATGTACTGCACCATGCCCTAGGCATTCAGAGTGATCAAGTTCACTGAGTCATTTTGCATGGGTGAGCTGTGTGCAAGGAATTCCAAATGGGCACTGGCAAAGCCATAGGTCTGGCTTTGGCTGCCAGCATTTTGTCTTTGCCAATGACAGTTAAGTTTTGTCATGGTTTTAATAAAACATAATTGGTTGAGGAGATGCTCACCTCCGGCCAATATTAAAACAAGCATCGGCCAATCCAATAGGTCTCACCTATGTACGAGATATTGGCTTTGACAAAGTGTTTTAGCCTTTATGTACACCAGTGTGACTGCTGTTCAGCATAGCTAAAAGTTAGTGGTGTGGGATTGGGGTAGATTGGGGTATAGTGGAATGGGGTAGATTGAGGCAGATTGGCATAGAGTGGGGTAGAATGGATGGGGGGATTTGGGGTTGATTGGAGTGGAGTGCAGTGGGGTAAATTGGGGTAGATTGGAGAGGGGAAGTTGGGTGGAGTTGTGTGGTAGATTGGAGAGGGGCAGATTGAACTGGGGTAGATTCGGTGGAGCAGGGTAGATTTGGGTGGAGTGGGGGAGATTGGAGTGAAGTAAATAGGAGCAAGGTAGATCTGGGCAGCTTAGGATAGAGTGGAGTGGATATATTGGGTAGATGATTGGAGTGGAGTGGAGTAGATTGGGAAACGTGAAGTGGGGTAGATAGCGGTAGGTTGGAGTGGAGTGGGGTAGGCTGTAGTGAAGTCAGGTTGATTGAGCAGAGTGGAGTAGGGTAGATTGGAGTAGGGTAGATTGGGTGGATGATAGCGAGGTGGAATGAAACACAGAGTGGTAAATTAGGGTAGTTTGGTGAGGTAGATGGGAGTGGCATGGGGTAGATTGGGATGGGGTGTGGTAGATTGGAGTAGGTAGTTTGTGGAGGAGTGGGGTAGGGTAGAATGGATTGGGATGGAGTGGGAGGAATTGGGGTGGAGGCGGATTAGAATAGACTGGAGTGGGGTAGATTTGGATAGCATGTGGCAGATTAAAGTGCAGTGAAGTGGGGTAGGTTGGGTAGAGTGGAATGGAATGTGGTAGATTAGGTGGATTAGAGTGGGTGTACTCATGTGGGGTAGATTGGGGTAGAGTGTAGTGGAGTGGGGTGTAGTGGAGTTGGATTGATTGGAGTGGAATTGAGATTGGAGTGGAGTGAGATAGAGTGGCGAAGAGAAGAGTGGAGTGGGTAGAGTGGAGTGTAATGGGATAGATTATCGTGGAGTGGAGTGGGTTAAATTGAGGTAGATTGAGTGGATTAGAGTAGGGCAGATTGGAATAGAGTGGGGTAGATTGGTTTGGGGAAGTTGAAGAGGGTTGATTGGAGCAGGGTAGTTTGGAGTGGGGTAGATTTCAGTGGAGTGGGATAGATTGGAGTGAAAACGAGTAGTTTGGAGTGGCGTGGGTTCGATTGGAGTGGTCTAGAGTCGGGTGGGATAGATTGCAGTGGAGTGGGCAAAAGTGGGATAGATTTGAGTAGAGTGGGCAGACTGGAGTGGAGTAGATTGGAGTAGATTGGAGTTGACCCGATAGGGGTAAAGTGAGTGGGGTAGATTGGAGTAGGTAGATTGAGGAGGGGTAGGTTGAGTAGGGTATATTGGGTGGAGTAGGGTGGGGTAGATTGGAGTGGATGGGGAGATTGGAGTGAGGTGGGGAGGTTAGATTGGAGTGAGTGGGGTAGATTTGAGTGGAGTGTGGTAGATTTGAGTGGCATGGGGTAGATTGGGATGGGGTGTGGTAGATTGGAGTAGGTAGTTTGTGGAGGAGTGGGGTAGGGTAGATTGGATTGGGATGGAGTGGGACGAATTGGGGTGGAGGCGGATTAGAATAGACTGGAGTGGGGTAGATTTGGATAGCATGTGGCAGATTAAAGTGCAGTGAAGTGGGGTAGGTTGGGTAGAGTGGAATGGAATGTGGTAGATTAGGTGGATTAGAGTGGGTGTACTCATGTGGGGTAGATTGGGGTAGAGTGGAGTGGGATAGATTGGGGAGGAGTGTAGTGGAGTGGGGTGTAGTGGAGTTGGATAGATTGGAGTGGAATTGAGATTGGAGTGGAGTGAGATAGAGTGGCGAAGAGAAGAGTGGAGTGGGTAGAGTGGAGTGTAATGGGATAGATTATCGTGGAGTGGAATGGGTTAAATTGAGGTAGATTGAGTGGATTAGAGTAGGGCAGATTGGAATAGAGTGGGGTAGATTGGTTTGGGGAAGTTGAAGAGGGTTGATTGGAGCAGGGTAGTTTGGAGTGGGGTAGATTTCAGTGGAGTGGGATAGATTGGAGTGAAAACGAGTAGTTTGGAGTGGCGTGGGTTCGATTGGAGTGGTCTAGAGTCGGGTGGGATAGATTGCAGTGGAGTGGGCAAAAGTGGGATAGATTTGAGTAGAGTGGGCAGACTGGAGTGGAGTAGATTGGAGTAAATTGGAGTTGACCCGATAGGGGTAAAGTGAGTGGGGTAGATTGGAGTAGGTAGATTGAGGAGGGGTAGGTTGAGTAGGGTATATTGGGTGGAGTAGGGTGGGGTAGATTGGAGTGGATGGGGAGATTGGAGTGAGGTGGGGAGGTTAGATTGGAGTGAGTGGGGTAGATTTGAGTGGAGTGTGGTAGATTGGAGTGAGGTCGATTTGATGGAGTGTAGTGGGGTAGGTTGGAAGGAGTGGAAATGGGTAGATTTGGGTGGGGTGGAGTGGAGTGTGGTGGAGTGGGGTAGATTGTGTGGATTGGAGTGTGGTATATTAGAGTGGAGTTGGGTAGATTGTGGCAGATTGGAGTGGGGTAGATTGTGGTAGAATGGTGTGGGGTAGATTGTGGTTGATTGGAGTTAGGTAGACAATGGTGGAGTGGGGTAACTTGGAGCGGAGTCGGATAGGTTAGAGTAGAGAAGAGTTGGTAGATTGCAGTGGAGGTTTGAAGTGTGGTAGAATGGGGAAGATTGGAGTGGAGCGGGGTAGACTGAACAGAAGTAGACTGTAGTGGAGTTGGATAGAGCGGTGTGGGGTAGATTGGGATGGGGTGGGGTAGATTGGGTTAGGGCGGGGTAGACTGGAGTGGGACATATTGGATGGGGTAGATTGGAGTAAGGTTGTTTAGGGTGGAATCGGGTAGGGTAGGTTGGAGTGGGATGGAATGGGATGGATTGGAGTGGAAGGGTTTAGATTGGACTGAAGTGGGGCTGATTTGGCTGGAATGTGGTAGATGGAAGTGAAGTGGAGTGGGGTTGATTGAGTACAGTGGAATGGAGTATGGTAGATTGGGTGGATTGGAGTGGGCATAATAGAGGGTAGATTGGGTTAGAGTGGAGTGAATAGATTGGAGTGAAGTGGGGTGTAGTGGAGTTGAATAGATTGGAGTGGAGGTATACTGGAGTGGAGTGGGGTTTAATGGATCTGGATAGATTGGAGTGGAGTTGAGATTGGAGTGTAGTGGAGTAAGATAGACTGGGAAAGAGAAGAGTGGATTGGGGTAGAGAGTAGTGGGGTAGATTATGGTGGAGTCGGGCAGAATGGCTGGATTAGAGTAGGGCAGATTGGAATGGAGTGGGGAGACTGGAATGGGTAAGACTGAAGAGAGATGATTGGAGCAGGTAGGTTGTAGTGGGGTAAATTGGAGTGGAGTCGACTCTCAGTAGTTGATAATAACTTGTTATTTTTATAGTGCAACATGCCACACGTTTTCTTTTTCAGAGAGCTAACAAGTAACTTGATTTTTTTGTTGGCATTTGAAAACTCGAACTGCCATTCTTTGCCTTGCCCGCCTCTACCATTTCTGCACTGGTGGCATAGTCATCAGGGAGGTTGACAGGGCTGTTTTCATTCATGTTTATTAAATTCCTCACAGTGCAGTGATATAATCTGATAAACAGGGTGAAACTCCTCCGCATGTTTAAGAAATGTAGCTGTTTGAATTATTAAGAGACATATTTTAACATGTTTGTTGCATGATTTAAATGCAAAAAATTGTAGGGTTCGGCTCAAGGCCTATATAGCTAAGGACGTGGCTTAAACACGTAAACTACATTTTTTTGATCTCTTGGAAATTAGCTTCACGCAAATAAATTACTCCTCTTTGCTTGGACACATGGTCATATTCCCAAACATAATCACAGTGTCTGTCACCTGGAATCTGTTGAACATTTAGGAGTTTCCTCTAGAGGAAACAGCTTGTATGGGGGACCATTACCTTCTTTCAGAGGGAAAAATGTGTGCTTGGGGAGGGGGGGCACAGTGTCTGACATACCAGCATACTTTTCTCCCAGATGTATTATGGGAGATGCAGTGTGTAGTTAAGTTCATACTCTATACACAAAGGGCAGCAGGCTATAACTCACCGCACCTGGCCCCTGTTTCCTATTATATAGCCAAATACAGACTTCCTATGTGTGCACTCATTATCAACACCTGCTGCCAAGGTGCCATCCCAACAAAAAGGACCTACAAACAAATTAAATAGGAACAGTGCACCACAAATAACAATATAAGAGCCCATTATTTCATGCAGATTTATTTGTGTCTCCTTTTTATTCTCTTTCCTTAAAACAGCAGATATTAACAGCAGAAACAGCCAACACGTGTCATCCTTAAATGAGGACTTCTTCAGGGCTGTAATATAATAAAGACAAATGCCTTACATTGTGCATAGCTACAAACACATATACAAACATACACTAACAAAATGACTCAAAAACATATCAACAAATACACCTCATGAACAAATTTCATATAATCCCCACATAACTATAAAATACACTACATTTTAATTAATATTCTATTAAAAACTAAAAAACAACAAACGTAAACAACTTGACAAACTAAAACGATGATCAAAGAAAAGAGGAAAGGGCAACAATATGGAATTCAAAAAGACAATAAATACATATACCTTTAAAAGTATACATCAAACTCATTTTCAGTTTTAGTAATGCATTTTAATATACATAGTTTCACAAACATATTCAACCCAAATTCAAATAGTGCACCAATCTTTATTTGTTCTCACATACGCCCAATTTCAGAACCGACAAATCATTCAAAATCAAGAGAGAATAGAAAATAGATTAATCCAAACCATTTTCATTATGAAAGGCATTGAACAGATCGCAATAGCCCCCGTTCTAGGTACTCCTTGCTTATCTAATACTCTCGTAGAAAAACCAAGTAGCAAGGTGATAAAAATAAAAAAAATAGCAAACATAACTTGTCAAGTGACAAAATAACAAAAAATGAAACTGAGAAAATAACATACACGTACATATCCCATGCAGTAATCCAATACTTCAATTCAATTGAATTTGGTGGGCTAAATCAATGATTCTAAATGCTGTTTTCAAATCGATAGTCCTTATCTGTCACTAACCCGACATTCAGGTAGTAGTTCAAGTGATTACATATAAATCATACCCTATAATCACAACATGTAAAGGATAAGAATAATTTCTTCTCATATCACTCTCTTCATTAATTCATTACTTAAATGTAGTTAAGTCACATTAACTTACATATAATTACTCAGGTTTTCAAATTTATTGACTCAGCAAATGCTGTGAATCTCTGGGCACATTTCTTGATTATTGGCCTTCATCCACAGAGAGTAATACACCAGATTATGAATGCTTAAAAATGCTGTTCACTGTCTTTGAGGTTAAGTACTGACTTACTGATTGATCAACAAACTGCCAAAACTGAGTTTTTTAGTGTGTGTTGCTGGTTACTGGGCAGACTCACTCTGGGTATGTTTTAGCTAGTGGGGCTCTGAAAAGAGTGGGTTTGTGGCAAATAGCTCCAGCCTTCTCCAACCTTGTGAGGGCCATGCCAGCGCAACAGATTAAGCTGCTTGTTTCAAGGCAAGAAGGATTTTGTTGTTCTGCACACACTGCTGACCCCAACAATGCCTTTCGCTTGTAAAGATGTACAGTACTATCTCTTGCAACATGTATTTTACCGGTGTATTGGGTCAGCTTAACATATGCTTTTTGATGTGAGGTAATTCAGTGTTTCACATGGACCTTTCTTTTACCCATCATTCTCATGACGAATTTCAGTGTTAGCTCTTGAAGGACACTATTTCACTATCAATACAACTTTATCCAAATAAAATCACCCTACGTTAACCCCTTGGGTGGCAAGGACGTTTTTTTTTTTATACTTGCGCATAAGGGGAGTGGCCCCTTGAGCGAGGGCCGCGTCCCACTAGAGCAAAATATTTTTAGGCCTTTTCTGTCCCACCGGGGGCAGATCGCCTATTATAATTAGGCTGATCTGACCCCGGGGGGCAGAAACCCCTAGACACCAGGGATATATTTTTTTTGTTTACTTTATGTTTTTATGTATGGGGAGCGACCCCTTAGGCAAGGGTCGCTCTCGTGGGGGGCAAATTGTATCAGATCGGCCGATTTTTATAGGCAAATGTTCCCCCAAGGGGGGCAGAAACCACTAGACACCAGGGCAAGCAAGAGGACATTTGATTATTTTGGGTTTTGG
The DNA here is from genome assembly GCF_031143425.1 of Pleurodeles waltl. Lineage (NCBI taxonomy): Eukaryota > Metazoa > Chordata > Amphibia > Caudata > Salamandridae > Pleurodeles > Pleurodeles waltl. The sequence continues at coordinate 222,392,997 of NC_090450.1, read as the reverse complement.
TTTTACATTTGGGCCATGTGAGCTTGGCTATCTCTCAGAATAGTCCCACTTGGAATATTGAGGGCTGCACTTTTTGGATTCTGGGACGCTGCGAAGTAGAAAAATCCACAAGACCTAAACACTTCTGAAAACTAAGCATCTGGGTGAGTCCAGGGTGGTTTGCTTCACATGCACCCCGCACCATTTTCTTACCCACAATGCCCTCCAAACCTCCAACTTTTCTGGAAATCACACATTTTTTCCATATTTTTGTGATAGAACTTTCCAGAATCTGCAGGAATCCACAAAATTCCTACCACCCAGCATTGTCTCATCTATACCAATAAAAACTTTGCCCCACTTGTCAGCCTAAATTTTTTTTTTTTCCAAACTGCTCTTTTGGACCCGCTTTGGTTCCCCCTCAATTTCGACATGTTTTTGGCTCTTCCCTGTCACAAGCACTTGGCTCACCTACACAAGTGAGGTATCATTTTTACCGGGAGTCTGAGGGGAATGTTGGGTGGTAGGAAATATGTCCTGGTGTGGTACTCCCACACATAAATGTCAGAATAATTAGATTTTTTCAGCTAAATTTGAGGTTTGCTGAGGATTCTGGGTAAGAAAACATTGGGGGACCCACTCAAGTCACACCTCCCTGAATTCCCTCGGGTGTCTAGTTTTTAGAAATGTTGGGGTTTGGTATTTTTCTATATATGGCTGCTGAGCCCAGGATCAAAAACGCAGGTCCCCCCCTCAAAAACAGGTGGTTTAATATTTGATAATATTGATGTGTCCACATAGTGTTTTGGGGCATTTCCTTTTGAGGGCACTAGGCCTACCCACACAAGTGAGGTACCATTTTCATTTTTAGACTTGGGGGAACGCTGGGTGGAAGGAAATTTGTGGGTCCTCTCAGATTCCAGAACTTTCTGTCTCCAAAATGTGAGGAAAAATGTTTTTTAGCCAAATTTTGAGGTTTGCAAAGGATTCTGGGTAACAGGACCTGGTGAGATCCCCACAAGTCTCCCCATCTTGGTTTCCCCTGGGTGTCTAGTTTTAAAAAATGTGCAGGTTTGGTAGGTTTCCCTAGGTGCCGGCTGAGTTAGAGGCCAATATCCACAGCTTGGTACTTTGCAAAAAACAGCTTTGTTTTCTTTGGGAAAATGTGATGCATCCACGTTGTGTTTTGGGGCATTTCCTTTCACAGGCCCTAGACCTACCCACACAAGTGAGGTACCATTTTTATCAGGAGACTAGGGGGAACATTGGGTGGAAGGACATTTGTGGCTCCTCTCAGATTCCAGAACTTTCTGTCACCGAAATGTGAGGAAAAAGTGTGCTTTGGGCCAAATTTTGAGGTTTGCAAAGGATTCTGGGTAACAGAACCTGGTGAGAGCCCCACAAGTCACACCATCTTGGATTCCCATACGCATCTAGTTTTAAAAAATGCACAGATTTGGTAGGTTTCCAAAGGTGCCGGCTGTGCTAGAGGCCAAAATCTACAGCTAGGCACTTTACAAAAAACACGTCAGATTTCAATGTAAACATTTGATGTGTCCATGTTGCGTTTCCTGTCGCGAGCATTAGGCCTACCCACGCAAGTGAGGTACCATTTTTATCGGGAGACGTCGGGGAACATAGAGTAGTTAAACAAGTGTTATTGCCCCTTGTCTTTCTCTACATTTTTTCTTCCAAATGTAAGACAGTGTGTAAAAAAGACGTCCATTTGAGAAATGCCCTGTAATTCACATGCTAGTATGGCCATCAGAGATGTGCAAATAACCACTGTTTCTCAACAGCTTATCTTGTGCCTATTTTAGAAATACAAAGGTTTTCTTGATACCTATTTTTCACTCTTTATATTTCAGCAAATAAATTGCTGAATACCCGGCATAGAATGAAAACCCATTGCAAGATGCAGCTCATTTATTGGCTCTGGGTACCTAGGGTTCTTGATGAACTTACAAGCCCTATATATCCCTGAATCCAAAAGAATCCAGCAGACGTAACGGAATTTGCTTTAAAAAATCTGACATCGCAGGAAAAGGTTACAGAGTAAAACGTTTAGAAAAATGGCTGTTTTTTTCACCTCAATTTCAATATATTTTTAATTTCAGCTGTTATTTTCTGAAGTAAACCCTTGTAGGATCTACACAAATCACCCCTTGCTGAATTCAGACTTTTGTCTACTTTTCAGAAATGTTTAGCTTTCTGCGATCCAGCATTGGTTTCACGCCTATTTCTGTCACTAACTGGAAGGAGGCTGAAAGCACAAAAAATAGTAAAAATGGGGTATGTACCAGTAAAATGCCAAAATTGTGTAGAAAAATTGGATTGTCTGATTCAAGTCTGCCTGTTCCTGAAAGCTGGGGAGATTGTGATTTTAGCACCACAAACCCTGTGTTGATGCCATTTTCAGGGAAAAAAACACAAGCCTTCGTCTGCAGCCCCTCTTCCCATTTTTTTTAAAAAAAAAGAAATTTTTGATGTATTTTGGCAAATTTCCTGGTCTCCTTCAGGGGAACCCACAAAGTCTGGGTACCTCTAGAATCCCTAGGATGATAAAAAAAGGACACAAATTCGGTATGAGTCGCTTATGTGGACATAAAGTTATGAGGGCCCAAGCGCTAACTGCCCCAAATAGCAAAAAAATGGCCTAGCACACAAAGGGGAATAGGCCTTGCAGCGAAGGGGTTAAAGTTATTGCACATTTAATTTTCATCTTATCGATCCTATTTGCTTTGTAAATGCATTTAGTTTCATTATATGGCCCATACTCTACTTTTTGGTCCATACATCTAATATCCACAATAGGAAGCAGCTTTTTACTATTGTGCGTACATGCTCACATATGTTATGTGCATCTGTATAGAGCTTACTAACTTTTGCATGGTCCCTGTAGCCCTTTTGCAATTTTGCCACCATTTATGCTACCTGGTAATTCTTTGAGTCAATTTAATCTGAATAAATTTTGTTTTGTTGTGTTTCAACTGATTCTTCTAACTCTAGAATGTGGCTTCCAAGACTGGGTTACGAGCTGTCACTACCAGGGCATGGCTAAACTGCACTGTTTATTTTGCATATTTTTAGCAAAAATTATGTGAAATTGATTTCAAAGTATCTCCTCTGAAAATGGAGTGTAAAGGCGTACTCCAAATCAAAAGTCATACAAGCTACACCAAGGACATTGTGACAAGTGGAAAATGTCTCCCATAAGGTATTTTCTACTCAATAATTTCCTCCCGGGGAAATCTTCTGTGGAATTACACCCTTGCAAAATTTGGAGCCTTTCCTTAACCTTGGGAAATGTATATATTTTTTTCAAAATTCACAAGTCACAAATTTCACCAGCTGATAACAACTTTGCACAGCCTTCGCATAGTTTGAGTACAGCTGTCGTCGAAACATAGTCCAATATTGAAAAGGGTGTAATCCCAATAGAGATCTAGTATGAGGCATCTTCTTTGAAGAGGCTCATCTCCGAGGCTTTCTTCAATGTTGGCAGGTTGCACTGAGCCCACAGATGTGGGATCAAGGCAATCCAAAGTTGAGTGCCTATGATACCAATCAGTAAGACCATTGTGCTGTAACATTGTGTATTTTGCTTTGGCAAGAAGCATATTCTGCACGCTATTCCCCCAAAATTTAATTTGACTAGTATTTATCACACCCAATACATTCTGATTCATCGAAGTCGGATTTAATTAGGAGCAATAAATATGAAACCAGTCACTGAAGGGCTCGTAATGGGTGGGGTGTATCAAAATACCTTTTAGACTCGGGTACGAGTTAACCATTGGTTGTTTTTTCTACCTGTTGTGACTGGTGACAATTGGAAGTTCCTTTTTTTTAGGATACCAGACCCCTGGCAAATATTACTATTAAATCATGGGAAAACAAATACATACATGCAGATGTGTCATTTACGAATTCTTTGCTTTGCCCTGGTACCTGCGAGTATAAGGGTTTAAGAAATGTACTCAACCCAATGAAAGCCACAAAATAGTTATTTCAGTAAACTTCAAATATATAAAGTCAATACCTTTGTACTGTTTCTTTCTATATGATTCTGCTCATATCCCATTGTTCATCAGTCTGCCCTACAATTTCATCTTGATTTATAATTCACCTATTAATTGAATGATTTATGAACTACAAATAAATTAATAAAAAGTCAATGTCAATGGATTCCAGAAACATGGTGCTACGAAAATATTAGATTTTCTTTTCTAGCATCACATTTATGTATCTTGAAGACGTACATATCGTCAAATTCATAGATGTGGAGTTAAGTATTTTAAACCTTTGTTTGTATGTGTATACATTAAGTTGTCAATTTTATGTCATCTTTAGTTTTGCTGCAACATTTTCAACACAATATTTAAAACCGGCTTTTGTGATACCATACTGCAAAAGGTGAGCCCTTCGTCTACGGAGGTTCCTGGGGATGGAGCGAGGACCGCCCTCTTAGCCCAGGGGGTATGTAGGGGCGTACCTTTGAGGGGGTAATGGGATGAGGTGGTTCGTGCTGTTACACCGCTCTGAAAACGTATTCTGCATTAAATAGGAGTGTTACACTCCTTAAAAAACGTATTCTGCTTTAAATAGTTGGGTCAAGTTTTCTGTCGTATATTGTGAGGTGTCAGCCATATTTCTGCAGTAATTTTTATATACACTCAAACAAAAACACACACAGTCGCTCTCTTGTCTCTGTTTCAAACGTCTCAAAAAATGTTAGTTAATTTTGAAAATATTGTGGTTTAAGTACACTAGCAATACACATTCTGCCCCTTAAGTCTTCCCACATGCCCTGCTTTACATATAATGTTTTTAACAAGATATGCTATTGTGATTGTTGGGAAATCTGAAGTTCACACCCTCCAATCATATTAACGAGGCTACCCCCCCCTTGGGGTTTGGGAGGGGAAAACATAGGAGCATATTTACAAGCACCTAGTGCATCTTTGCGTTGCCCTAGCATCATTTTTTTTTATGCTACGGGGCGTCAAGGAGGCCTTTTCCCTGCGCCAGAATTACAAAGTGGCGCAATGCATGCTTTGCACCACTTTGTAACCCATTGCACCATATTATGCCTGCACCAGGCTTAATGTATGCAAGGTGGCGTTCCCCAGTTAGGAAGCCCAGAAAATGGCACAGTGAAATTTGTGAGATATCACTGCACAATTTGTCCCGTCATTTTTAATGCCTGGCTAAGGCAGGTACTAAAGTGACACTCCAATTTTTTCCAATGGGCCTCCCCATGCATTGCCGAACTAGTGGCATAATTGTTGGTGCTAGTCGACCAATGCACACAATAGCGTCAAAAATGTTGACTCTATTGTGCTATCGCGCTACCATGGTGACGTTAGGGACAGTGATTCTCTTGATGGTGGGTCACGAAGGGCAGCCTCAGCAGGTGTGTTAGCCCTTGTACTTGCATACAGTGAACTCGCAAGAAGGGGAAGGAGGAAGTGAGGTCAGGGTCCACAAGTCCTTTGCTGCTTACTGGGACACATTAAATCCCTCAGGACACCGCTGGGGATGAAAAAGCTAGAAGCAGTGCCCAGTGCACAGTTGTAAAGTGTACAGGTAGAAAATACCTGGGAGCACAGGAGAGGCATGGTGCATTGAAGTTTCTAAGGTGCAAAGATATGGTGCATTGTACTTTTGCAAATGTAAGGAAGGTGGCACCACCTGCTCCACGATGAAGAAGTAGGAGTGCAGGTGGGCCAACCTTATCGGTACCCTCCTGGGTGCAGGAGGACCCACTGGGCTAGGACTACAAGCTTGAATGTTGGTGAAAGAGAGGCTCAGGAACAAAAGTGCAAGGAAGATAGTGGGGTTGGCTTTCGCCGGGAATGCATGGCAAGGGATGGACAAACCAAAAATCCAGGCAGAGCCACCAGATGTTCCTACCAGAGCTGTGGTCAAAGGGGCAGGATTGTAGGGACACGATGTGCCTCTATTTTTTTAATTTATGAGAAACTGTTCACCTACTTTTTATGAAAAGACAATAGTCCCTGGATGGTCAACTCCGATCGTGCAAATGCTTCAGATGAAGTGTCATTCATGTAGTCTCCTGTGCTGTGAGACGGAGGAAAGGGCAGACAGGTTAACAATAAACAGGCCTTCTTGCCAGGGCGCCTCCTCGCCTGAAAGAAACGCAAATGCACACAACTGGTTAATCAACAAATGTAAAGGGTGCTTGGGAGCAGGTACTTGTTTAATAGATGAAATCACTTGAAGCTTTGTGATGCAACGATTTATTCTTTTGGCCTGGTAGTGCAAGGGAGTTACCAGATAAGCTATGAAGTGTGTGTTTTTTGGGGCAGTTAAATAAAAATAAATCATTATGCACAGTCTGGGTATTACTAAAACCTATAATTTGGAACCACCATTTTATCTGAAACCTGTTTGCAGATTTGGTAGCAGTCTGTCTTATACTATGTGTAGTGCAAGTTTAACAAAATGACTTACACGTTCTCAGTGCTTTCTGTGACAGGCTGGGCCCTCATAGCACTAACAATACACAAGCCACAATTTTCCATTGCATGAGCCAATATTTTATTCTGTGGCTTTCTGTTTGCACACAGGCCTATGCAGTGCATTAAATAATATAGGTTTCATAATGTACACTAGTGAGGTTGACACTGATTAACTTAACTTTTTTAAATGTACTTTTCATTTAAGCCATGAGTTATTTTATATGTAGCAACCTCAAGGAGTATATATATTTTTTTTTGCCACACCTTTGACTGCACCCCCACACTCATTGACCCCACCCCCACTGCATGCAGTATCACAGCCCCCATACTTTTTTTAATGCACTTTGACTTTTGTCCCAGAGGCATCTCTGAGCAGCGTGGATGAAGGGCTGTCATACAGCCCTGCTGCGGCAGGCTTAAACGAGTTGACCTGAGTGGACGTGCTGCAGTGCCGATAATTGAGTCACAGTCCCGTCTGCAGCTGAAGGAGTACGGCGAAAGGGGAACAGGTCATGAGCATATAGTAGACCCCCTCCAGGGAGGTCCACTGACAGTCACTATCCCATGTGGCGGTCTGATGAAAGTTTGGACAGTGGCAGACAAAAGTGATGGGATGGAGCAGGGTGTTGGCAGGGTGAGGAGTGTGAGGAGTGTGAGAAGGACAAGAGGTTGGATGAGGGCAGAGGTGACCTAAGGGCGGCGGAGTGCAGGGTTTCTCCCAGGTGAAAAGTGGTAAGGGTCAGTGTGCAAGATTATGGAGGAAGGGTGGAGGGGAGCACAAGGTTGTTGCAAAGTTGGTTGGAGAAGAGTATCAGGCGAGGGACACACTTACTGATGGGATGGAAGACAAAGGCTCAGAGGCCAGGAGAAGAGGCAGGAAGAGGGAAGACAGAAAGGAGTAAAGGTACAGAGACCTGTGAGATCATGGTTTGATATGTGGGAGAAATGGAAATTGCTGGGTCATAAGAAGGCAGACAGTGAAGTGGAGAAGGAAAGCACGGACACCAGACTGGAGACAACAATTGTGTAGACAAGCAGCAAGGTAGGGCTGCAGGGTGATAGTGATACACCTAGACATGCTCTTGGGGTGATGGAGAGTGAAGCAAGCAACCATCGCAAAAGGGGGGCGATGAGCAAGAAAGGACTGCACATGTGATGACAAATAACTTGAAAAAAGTTAGGGGCAGGCAAGGTTGCTGTTTGTAAATGTTGTGGAAGTGCTAGGAGGCCACCTATCCACGAGCACTAAAGAAAAAACGTATGCAAACAAGTATGCAGTTTTACTCAAGTTAGTACATAAGGAACCCATGTGTAATAAAGGTTCAAAGGCTGAAGAGCAGGACACTGGCAAGTATCCTAGGGTTCCTATGAATATAGATACCTGGACAACAGTGTTTACCACTTAAACAAGCATACATGTGAAATGTTCCCAGAGCGTATTGTTGCACTTTGGAAGCATGTGGGCATTATTAGAATAACTATCGTAGGTTTTAGAGGCCTGCCATGGCTTTGGTATGAAGAAGAGTTAAGATCCCATAAAAGTGTATTGTGCACAGCATCATGGGGGGAGGTAGAAACGAGTTGTGGCTCAAATACTCGTCTCCTACCATGCCCATTCATCTACGCACTCAGTAAGCGGCCTCCTTTTCCAATGCATGCCGTTTCAGGGGTTTCACACCTTGGAGGGGTGGGCAAATCACACGAAAAAAGGGACTGTCCAGCGCATGCTGGAATTGTAATAAATATAAGCACATGTGGTTATCTCAGAATAATTTCAAACAATATTTATATCATTGTGAGGAGTGAATTAATCTTTTTTTCCAACCTGTTTCATATCGAATAATTTAATAATGACAACCATGCTCAATGGTATGCTGTCCAATTTATGTAAACAATGTACCTTATTTAATATATCATACAAAGCTATAAAGATTACGTTTCAGAATCAGGATGTGCCAGTGTGAGACGGGAAAAGTGTTGAAATGTTTCGATTACTTCATCATACAACTTGGCTACGATCAATTTGCCAACATTCACCTGATGGTGGGGCAGGACATGAATTATATTCTGGTCAGATGCTCGTAGTCCAACTGTAGGTTATTAAAGGTCGACATTTAGACACCTTCATCAACATGTGCTACTCATATGGTCCACTGGTGTCTTCCTTAGGACCCAACGAAAGATGCAAGAAATCTTGTGTAACAGCAACCAATAGTTAATGATCAATATTCACTGGTCATCCGATAAACTACTTCTTAAATCAAAGCCAAGAGAAGAAATCCCTTGCCAAGCCTTACTCGAGTAAAGTTCCCAAAAGGGGGCTATTAGGAATCATTGATTTTGATTGACTAAGAAGGATTAAACGGAATGCATGAACAACGCTTAAAGCACAGAAAGCAGTTGCCAAGTGTTACTCAAACTTATATAAAGCTCATATTACAGCCAAAGTTCCCGATTCATGCAAAGCTCAAAGGAGGGCCAACTTTGCATCTTCTGCTCCAGTTATTATAGAACACTGACAGATCCACTGGGTCAGCAATCACACAAATGGTCATAATCGGACCCTGTTTCCAAGAACATCCAAGAACACAACATATAATACTCAATGGAATAAAATGACCGAGAGTTCAACATGTGGCCCAGCGTGTGTCCTTTTAAATAAATGCCACAACACGTGACTTACTAACATGAGTATGGGTCTTCATATGATAAACACAATGCATACAACTCAATGGGAAAGGGTGACTAGAAGTGCACCTTGTGGCCCAATGAGTGTAAACATTACAAGAAATGCCACAACACTTATTCATACATAAAGATGTGGGTTTTCTAAAGATAAACCTGTATGAATGAAATATGCATAATAATTGAAATTATCATCCTGATATAAATAAACTCAGAGCGCATTTGTATCCAAAATTCTCGCTTACCAAATTATACTTTGTGTGAACGAGTGCCGAAAAGCTGGCAGGATCGTGCAGTCAGGACCTGGTTGGAGGCGAACTGGGTAGACAAATGATGGAAGCGGGAGGTAGGTGACAAAATATAGAAAAGGGTTAGCAATAGAGGTGCTGAAGTTACTGGGAGAGGGGTTGGCACTGTTCGAAGGGGTCTTTGTGACATTAATTTTTTTAGCTTTCAGGATCTCAGAATTGGATGACCTAGAGTGGAGGATAGGTTGTATGGGGTGGCACATAGGGAGAAGAAAGTCATATCGGAAAGGAAAGGAGCAAATGGGATGTCTACGGACGTCAAGAGATACATCAGTGCACCTAGTATGGGCAATGGCCCATTTTTTGCTGCTAAGAGGCATGACGGATGGCCTGCTTTTGAATATTAGGATGGCTCAAGAGGTGTTGCTATGGTTTTGTTTCACAGGCAGACATTGCACATGGGAGTAAAAAGGTGATTTGGATTTGCGGGCATTCGTTTGTGAAGTGGGCTGAGGTACCTGCAAGGAAGCTGTTCTTTGGTCCAAAGCTATATTTAGGCTGGGTCATAGTAGTGATATGCTGATTGGGATTTTGGGGATCAGTTGGAGGCAGTTGATACCCAACTCATGGGAGCGGAGAGGAAAATGATCAAGGCTGAATAGGATAATGATACACTTGGGAGAAAACACCCAGGTACAGGCAACAAGGTTAGAATTTATCAAAATGATGAAGGTTTTGGGGTTCATGACTGGGAAGCGGGAGGGGTGTTTTCATTCTGGGAACAGATGTTGCCTAGAACAGTGTGGAGAGGGTCAGGGAGACCGACAGTGAGAGACAAGCCAATCAAAGAGGGTGACATGGAGATTGGAGGTTTCAGTAAAGCCCTGTGTATGATGATGACACATCATACTGGGATAGTTTAAGATTGTCCTCCCCTTTACAGGCATGATGGGGTACATCTTTCCATGTTAGGGAACAGATAGTACATGGAACAAATGAGGGTGGGTGTGAGGAATGGGTAAAGGAAAGTAGAAGGTGGGGGGGATAGAAATAACACCTTGGTGGTGCCAAGAGGCAAACAAATGTAGAGAGGGTAAACAAAGAGAGGATTAGGGGAAGAAGTCTGGATCAAGGAACCAATGAGGGATGCCTTGTCAGGGGGCAACGAGGCCTGTCAATCAAGAAAACAGGGGATGGACTGAAATGACAATAAAGTTTTAGGATTGAGGTTAAGTCGATATAGATCTACAAAGGGAAAGGTGGTGCGAAATGTTGGGGTGGTAATTGTTTAGGGTTAGCAGGAAGGGTTGGGAATAAGATGTTAGATTGCTGTACAGGGCATATTAGCATGTGCGGCTCAGTCGAAGGAGATAAGTGTTGCACAGTTTGGTCCCAATAAAGCAGCCTTATGCACATTCATAGAAATGAGTGGATAGTGATTTCCCTTCCAATACACTCAGATCCATGTTTATGGGCTTTTTGCGCAGGGCAGCACAGCAAGTCACCTTGCTGCGCTGCCCTGGGTCAAAGGGAAAGGGCTGGAATGTGCTGTATATTTAGGCAATACTGCACATTATTATCTTTTCCCACTGCACTCTTGCTGTTTTGGCAGCCTAGTGCTAATGCAGGCACCGTTGCACCATGGTGTAAGGGTGTCTGCATTGTAGGCAGGATTATTTTTGTGCAGGAAGGAACACATTCCTGCACAAAAACAATCCTGGGATGCTTTTTCCTCTTCCTATGTGTGCTGCAGAATTCAGTACACATAGAAAGAGGAAGAAATGAGGAGCAATAGTGATATTTCTCCTCGTTGCTCCTCCCCTGGGGAGGCGTAAGGTATTAGAGCACCCCAGGTTTACAAGGTCTAACAAACCTGTGGATGCATCAAAATCTATGGGTGTTGCATAGGACCACCCACTGCAACACTCATGGAACGCCTCCCTTGCACGGAGTAAGGCAAATCAGCGATTTGCGCTGCCTTGACTTTCTCCATATCTATGAGCCCATAGCACTGTAGCATCCCCTTCACACCTGCGTGAGGTGCCTGGTGGGAATAGGAACTGAAAATCTTTATTCCTCTTCCGAAATGCATAGTAAAACTGAAAAAAATACAAGCATCAGTATTTTGTGTGTTCTAGTCACTAATATGTTTAAAACGCAATTTTACCAATAATGTTGGGCTTAGAAAATCCCAGGGTGCTCTTCTGCAGGCACTGCCTCCACTCCAGCGAAATAATAATATACTTTGATTCTTCAAACCTTCAGTCCTTAATTGAAGAAAATTGGGCTTATTTTCTCAGATCTACGAAGACGGCGAGTCCATAATGGTTCACAAATATGCAGCAGGCCAGACTCCCAAGAATGTCGTAATCGCTATTATTTTCGATGCAATTTAAACACACTTCTTAGAAGAAAAGAAAGAAAATGCAAACTGTGTAATATTTATTTAATTGCAGAAGATTCCTTGCAAGTGTTCCCCGGGGGCAGCCTGGAGCGTTCCGTTCTGAGAAATTTTCCTATAAGAGAAAAAGCTAGTAATCCTGGGAATCTCAGTCAAGCATCCTTTATATGGGGCTCAGAATATGGTTTAATTGGCGGGAAACCTAGAAGTTGTTATTTTTCCAATTATTAGCAATTCTTAGAGATGACAAAGATAGCGCATACAATGTTGTTAAACATGCCCTGAGAAAGACGTGAAACCCCCAGATCGTGCCTGCTATTTGGGTATATTGAGTCTTTGCTCGATCAAGAAATTACTGGTAAATAAGGCAGCGAAGACTGCGGATTTTTTTGTCATTAGCAACAACTGGTTCTGCCACATTTGTCGCACGACAAAAACATGATTAAGTGAAATTGTTAATAGAAATAATTTACACTTCACCATCTCACTTGCGCAACAAAAGTCTGACGGAGTATTTTGTGATAGCTACCATGAGGGGTCGTGTTTAGCACCATTTGCCAGTGGCGTGACGCAAAATGAGGCGGCCCCTCTCCGGAATGTGTTCAGTGTGCCCATATCTCACATATATTCATTTGCCTTGAGCTGATTACGGGGCCCTGAAGCTCTGGGTTTGGGAGAGGGGAGGACTAGGCTGCACCGTAAGGGCTGCAGAGGCCTCCGTTACGCCCATGCCATTTGTAACTGTTGAAATAGAGCAGTGACAAAATCATTATTTTCTTTCCAATCCCCATAGTCTTTCTTAAAGATTGTTTTATCAAGTAGCCTCATCTAGGGTCTTAAATTGTAAACTGTTAAATGTGAAATGTATGTAATATGATTTTGGCCTAAAATGGTTCCCCCCTCCCACCCCCCACATATTTCACAAACAGTATCCACGCTTGCAGGTCCAAACATTTGTGAGACTAAAACGGTCACGCCTTTTTATTCTGAGTACATTTACTGCCATTAAAAATATTTGCCACTAGTGCCCCTTCAGGAGTTTATGTTGTGGTAGTTCAGATATTTCTGTGGTAGGAGCTAAGCCAGAGCGTCTTTTAAAACGATTTAGATTTTGATGTATTTTTTCAAATGCATTACCTTTGAAATGTTTTTAAAGATAGTTGATGCTATTATTTAGTCTATCTGTCCTCAGTGCTCTCGTATTTATTTCGCACCTGCACCACCACTCTGGACACACCGATGGCTACGAGGACTCCAACCTTTTCTTTATCACTGAGCAATTTGGACAGTCGAAAAGCCCCAAAAAACATCCACACCATTAGGGTGGAAAATATGCATGTCTCCTCCAGTGCTTAATTTGTAAATAAAAACGTGCCAGTGCCTAAAGCCCTCCTCTTAAACATGCGGCTTCTGCAATTAAATATGAGAACACGGAATACTGAGGTGGCGTAATCCTGAAGCCATCTCGGGCCTCTTCAATCCATATAAAGCCACTCCCTCCCCCCTCAGCTCACTCTAGCAGCTTTCTATTTTCTCCCTTTGTGACGCTTTTTTGTTTTTCCCTTCCTCCGTCTTTCCCATATTTGTCTTTTGCTCACAGCAAATGCTTTTGGCAGAAGAATAAGCCCCAGACCTCAAAAATAAGTGCTGGTGCTCAGCACTGGAAACAACAAGCACAAATTAAGCACTGGTCTCCTCTTCTCTTGTGTATATTTGGGGTATATTTTGCAACATGACTAATAAAATAGGTTTCCGCAATCTACCCGTGCGGCCCTGCTCTTATGCTCAACCTTTAAGCATTCTCTGACCCAGTTTTCACGCCATTGGTGGATACCCCAACAGAAGCTTCCCAATTAATGATATACCCACCAGTTTCCCTACGTAAGTTACCCTGGACAAACCCTTGTCCATCAAGTCCAATATGAATTGAACCACATCCTCAGAACTTCACCATTCTTCTTGTCTGTATTGAGCCCCAGATGCTAAGAATTCTACGCAAGCCTGCTTACATGCCCTTCTGGTTGACTCTGCATTAGACGCTACGACCAGCTGTATGACCCTTTGTAGCCTGACCACAGCTCCCCTGAAATGTTGGTCTTGAAACAGCCTGCCTTCTTGGCCAGCCCACGGAATTTCTCCCACTGAAAATGAGGCAAGGCATCTGCAATGTCATTTTCAACCCCAAGCACATAAGTGCCCCTAAGGCAATGTCATGATGCAGGCAACCCAGAACAAAGACCCTCAACAGGTTTAGCACCCGTTTATCTCTGGCCAACTGCCTATTGAATACCTGCGCCACAGTCATGTTATCCACCCGAAACAATACCCTGGGCCTTCAGTCTTTTCTGGTGCAAGCGGGACCCCTAAGTCACTCATAAGCACCTGGAATCTAGTCAATGCAACCTGTCAGTCCACTGAGCAAGGTCTCCCCACCAAAAAGAAATCACCAAGGTAATGCGTCACCAACCAGTAAACCAGGTGCCAAGTGAAAAGCCTACGCAAAAAGGAACTGAAGCATTAAAAAAGCGCATATGACACCGAACATCCAATTGTCAGCGCCTTGAAATCCATGCCCAACAATTGAAAAATGTCTTGATGCACTGGAAGCAACTGAAACCCAGAATTCACATCGCTTTTCACCATTAGCGCTTCTATTCTTGCTTCTGCTAATGACGCCATAGCCATGACCACTGAGGAATATAATACCAAGGCCAACTCTTTTGGAATGAGGTCATTCACTGACCCTCCCTCTGGCCAGGAAAGGGCAGTATAAAGTGGAACTGTCCCTTCCCCTTCTTGGGCACCACGCCTGTGGGAGATACAATCAAATTCTCCATAGGATATTTGTCAAAGGGGCCCATCATCCTCCCATCCGAAAAAAGTCCTTGTCCATTTTCCCTTGTACTGCCCCTTTATGTTCCAATACAGAGCTTAATTTGTTTGACCATCTTCAAATTCTAGGACCCTGGTATCCCTATCAGAACCCAAACCTGAATCTCTCCCTCTACTGGTGAGTTACATAAGTCCAGCCAATACTTCAACCTATGCAATTTTACCAGAGTATGGGTTCATGCCCACAGATCCCTGTGGCCCTCTGCTCCCTCTATCTGGGAATTGCTGCTGTGGCTGGTGTGGCCCCTGTCAACCCGCGTATTGTTGGCACTGATTTGTGGACTGTCTGTGAAAATGTCCTGATTGCCTGAAGCAATGATTAAAGGCATGTCTGTCCGCACACTTGGAACACTTGTGCCAGAATTTACAATATTTCCTAGTGCACAACCCATTATTAAAATCACAGCATGCACATCTGAAACCCTGCTCGACCTTGCTTACCTGTCCCACCGCGCCCCAGGTGGGGCACCCCTGAAAGGGGTTGTAAATTATTGGCAGGCCACTCACTGTAAAGACAGTGTTTACAAACTTGGATGGGCCCTTGGTATGCTGCCACAAGTCAGTGTCCAGTTCCCCCCATTTTGCTTCAGCGTCCCAAGCCATTCTTGCTTGTAATTCCTCATTGTATTGTGCCCACACATAAGTGCCAATTGTCAACGTGCCTTGTGTATAACGTCAATATCAGTGAACAGTGCCATTTAGCGTTCTGGAAATTTTTAACAATAAAAACTGGCGTATATTAAGCATGCCGCCATACAGTTCTTGATAGTTAGGGGAACCTTTGGCTGCTTGACCAATTTGTATGCTTCTTTTTTTTACTACACTTCTCTATGGAGAAGTTTAAGCATCCCTACATATTCTCCTTTCCAAATCCTCTTTTTAGTAGCTAGAATCTCTCCCTACTCCCTTCCAGACCACAACCAACATTCACCACAGTGAATACCAAGTCAGGGCTCATACCCTCCACAGTGCCCTTATTTGACTCCAAGGACGGTGCCTGTGCAGATGCTTGCCACATGGCCATGTGCCATTCCATACCTTTGGCCATCCTGGGCCATGTTTGTAATGAACTAGATGTCAAAAAGTTAGCTACACCAATCCTGTGTCCCAGACCATCCCATGTCTATGTCCTCTGCATCCCGGAACTTGCCTTCTTAGAGGCTTTCATCCCCAAAATCCAGCACTGACACCCAGTGCGCAGGGGGGCCATATTGACCCCACCATGTGGATCTTCCAGCTTCCCATATCCTTCTTCTGGTTGAAAAGTGCCAGAGGTCAACCCAGACCTACCCACCATTGGAGCCAGCTATGTTGTTCTGGACCTACTTCTGCTAGCTGGGCCAGGATATCCAGACATCCATAGACCACTCCGTACCCGACTTCCTCTTCTTCTCGGTGCCTATGAGTCTCTCCAAGCTCTTCCAAGTCCAGATCCCTGCAAAGCTCACCCACCTGCAAAAAAAAGGAGAGAACTGGTGTGCTGGTGACCCCGATCCCCCTAATCTTCGCCTGTCTAGCTCCTTCCTAATTAAACCCTAGCCCCTATCAGCGATCCATGCTTGCACTCAGAGTAATGCATCCTCCCGAAGGGCACTGCCTTCTTTAGCCCCCATTTTCGCCGTCAACTTCTTCTTGCTTCCGAATATCCTCCGCCACTTCATCTTCTTTCCCACTCCATTCGAGTGTGGCTGCCTCAATGGCAGATGCCAACCCAACTGGCGTTTTGTTACCCCCCCTTCTCATCTTGGCCTGGTACCACCCCTTTGGACATCTCAGTGCCTGACTCTTGGGGGAGTGCAACCTTCCAAAGCCCACCATCTGCCCAGCTATCCTGGAACATCTGAGGGGCTCTCTTCAGCCAGTCCAGTGGCCAAGCCAAGGGTCATCGGCCTTCCAGGATACCTCCCACTCCATTTCACCACCTTGTCTAAAGGAGTGATTACCATGGTAGACACACCTCCCTCATGACGCTCTTCCTTGCTTCATGGTCATCTCTGTGGCCCAATGCCTTGCCTAATTGACTTTTGTCAGTTGGAGTCACAGGAAAATCTACCTCCTGAGTGCTCACACCATCCCCCCTTTCTGCTCCTCATTTCCTTATTTTCCCCTGAAGTACTCTTTGATGGGGTGCGCCACCACAGCCTCTTGCGTGGCTTCGGTGCTACAGATGCCACATATACTCGACATGTGTGTGCCTGCATTTACACATCAAAAACCTGGAGAGGCACAGCTGCATCTCTCATGGCCAACTCTTCATCATTCAACAAGTTGCACTTACGTGGGGGCCCCGCCATAGGCCACCCAGCAGCCTCCTGTAACTGAGCTGCAGAGTTCTTCTGGCCCACCCCTTTTTTTGGACCGTGTTGGACCACGTAAAGACACTGAACGCCCTTCCTTCCCATCCCTTGACCCCCCTTGAGAGGCCGCCCTTGTGGGAATGGAGCGGCCTCTCCATATCTCCCGCTCTCTCTTTCTGGGGAGGAGAGCATGCAACCCCTGACAGCTGCCACCCACTCCGATGTCCGCCGCTCAGGCCGCCCTTCATGCTCTATACTTTGCACCTCATCCTTCAATAGATCCAGCCAGCTGGTCTTGCACAGCCTGCCTGCGCTATTTTCTCTGCACTGGATGCCATACCACCAAAACTAACACTAACACTATGCAGGCCTAAAAAACTGAACCTAACTGCTGACACCATCCACAAAGTATAAAACCTCAAAATGGTGGAGGGGTGCCCAAATAGCACCGCCATAAATCGAATTTGGGCTTTGTTGGGCTCCAAAGTAGCCCAACATCCCGAAGCAAGCTACGAGGGGGCAGTCAGTGCTGAAAGCACTACATTTAGCAACCCCCTCCCCCCCACAGAGCGTCTGCCCCCAACACACGATAACGACTGCCTTTAAGGACCATCCACACTGCAAACATTAAACAATAAAGGAATTAACATTAAAGGCTGGACAGGGAACCAAAATCTGCACTAGCAAAATTGTAGGAATCATCTCTCTTCACCTCGTCCTCTCTCTTTCTCTCTCTCCCCCTTTTATCTTTCTGCTCTTTCTTTTCTCCATCTCTCCAAATGCGCCTGCTGCAATTAAGGTCGAGGAGGCGGAGCAGGAGAAAGTGGCAGAAGTGCCAGCATCAGCCTCAGGCTCCAAATACTTCGGCCCCACGGACGTCATTTAGGGGCCGCCAGGCGTCCCCTGGCCTTCACTTTACCACCGCTGGCACTGCTTTTGCGACCCCTGGCTTTAGAGGGGGCAAATTCAGTGCCAGGAAAAACAGCATCATCTCTTCCGCTTGTCGACGGCAGTTGGGGGTTCCACTCTCTTTGTTTTCTGACAATTTTTATTATACTAATGCAAATAATAAAATATAATAAAATATTATTGACTGTTAGTGTAATACAAATGGGGTACAATTAGCTGGAATGTGCCCTATCATGGCAGTTGAGGTAAATAAAAATGCTTTTAGATTTATGGTGTGTGCGTGCTTGCGGGTGAGAGCGTGATTAAGTTTAAATGTTAATTTGTATGTAAGTGTAAGTGTGGATGTGTGATTGAAAGTGGAGGTCAAAGGGCACGTGATGCCTTTCCTGCTACCCCTGCATTTTGGTGAATTGACGTCCATTTTCATCTCGCGTGGGAAACGCTCGATGGAATAAACAGCAGTGCAGCGATGTGAAAAACGTGCCGTGAAACGAGTCAGAGAGATACGAGAAATTCTGACTTCCTGACTGCAACACCAATACCAGGGTCACGTGGTGTTTTTAACTAAGCGCCTTGTTTTTGGTGTCTCTCTTATGTGGTTTACACATCGCAAGGAATTCCGAATGAGTTATTGGTCGTCTGAGATCATCTCTCTGTCTCTGTTTACTACGGGGAAGTGTGAAGTGTACATTTGTTCCAGATATATACCCAGAGCGCTCATTAGGACCCCCTTTGCCCCAGAGACAGAGTACTCGACGCAAATCCATAACGCGGAAATTAACACCGTTCAAATACAGGCTAAATACTCAAATAGTGAGTGGGGTTATTTGTGTCAGTCAAGTCATAAGGCACACCCCTGCATTGCTAGCGACGCAGGAGGGCCCACTCTTAAGGAGCCCCCCCCGATTCAGCCTAACGCTTGATAGAGCGTTCCGACCTAATAAATTACCTGTATTGGGACGCTCTTGGGTCGATGAATCTTTTGACCAAGTGGGGCTCTCTTCACCCGAGAGTAATCAATTTAATCAAATCAATAATCAATAGCGAACCTAAGCAATGCCCTGATCAACATAACACTTCACAATTAATCCAGAAAACATTTCGGCGAACCATGACCTTTCGGTCATGAATAACCACACCAGTTTATGCAAAGTTAATGAATTTATTTCCCTATATTAACAAAGCTAGCACAATATAGATGTGTCTCAACACCAAATGATATATGTAAATGAATATTAATAGCTGTCCATATCGGCGAAAAAGATGCAATCTATGCAGCATTTGAATAATAATGCATTCGATAATAGCAATGCAAACCACTAGAACTATAATCTGTAATGAGCTAATTGCATACATTGGTCAGCATAACAAGGTCTCAAATTGCATCGTGCGACAAATGAATCCTCATCTATCCTCAAATTAGCATCGGCATGTGGGACTTCATGCAAAAACAATTTAGCAACATTAATTTGGAAAACTCCTAACTAGGGCTCTTATCAAAAATCAGCAGTTGGTTACCTAAAAGAAACACAATGCAATTGTACAATTTCCTTTCATATTTACCAAATTCAATCAGCATTCAAGGAAGTCTTCGTCTCACAGGTACCGGTTTCGATCAGCATGGGACGGGGGCAAAGGGGCAGGGTGGACGGGGCAATTGCCTCACATCGGCAAGATAAAAGGACAAAACTACTACTTCATGCAAAGGGACGAATCAAAGTTAAAGTCTCTAGGGCGAGAATTACTTAAAGTCTCTTTCTCTCGATTAGAGAAAGCATCAAAGTCTCTTTCAAAATGGCGTCGCAGCAAGATGGGCCATAATAGCTGAATGGCTGGCAAATGGCTGGTGAAGTTCGTAATGGCTGCTTTCTTCTTGTGCACCTGGTTTAAATAGACAACAGTTCAAATCCAGTAGGGTCTTCCATTGGAGAGTTCATAGGTTGGCTTCAAATTGTGCAATCAAAAACTACAGTTCACAAGCTTCTACCTAGGCATACATTATCCTTGGAGTCGGGAACGTAAGTTGCAACATATTTTACCAATTAACTCACTTTCAGAGCGTCCATTGTCTGCACCTGCAGATTGACCTTGGAGCAAAGAAGAAGATGCCAGGCTGGCACGAAACCTTAAAGATAAGCATGTGAACCGATCTCACTGGAAAAGTACAGCTTCAAGCAAGAATACACGTTTTATTAGCACATTGGAAAAATACGAGCATCTAAACCGTGAGACAAGGCAACTAGGCCGAAGCCTCCACTAAAGTTATGCTAAGCTAAAAGCATTTCTAACAAGCAAATCATGGCACACGTTTACGATTATGTCAGACTAGTACAATTCTAATACATCACGTTATATAAAGCACGCTTAATAAATGTTGGCAAACTACTCTGAGGGCACATTTGTCCCCGTACAATCTTTACTTGATTATTGCAGTACTACGTTTATGCGCTAATAAATGTAAAACCTTCATTTCTGCGTCATCAATCACTCCTCTGATGACTACTTGTCATCACACAAACTATTCCCACAAATTTTATTCCATTAAAATTCTGTCAGTTCTCTCTGCCTTTTAGTTCCCCTTGTTTTTGCCTTGTATTCTTCTGCCATTCTTTTCATCATTTTCTCTTCCTTCCTTCTTTTAATTCTTGCCATAATCATTAATATTCCCCTTTTTATTCCCCAAATTCCAAAAATGCAAATCAGTACTATTAATATTCCCTGTATTATTTTTAATAATATTCCATTCCAAATGCCACCAAGCCAATTTCCCACTGACGCAATTCCCTTTCCAACCTTCTCCCAAACTCCTGGTTCTTTCAATTCCTTCAAGTCTGCACTCTCTTTCGTTAAATTTGCAAGCATTGTTTTAATCTTCACACTGTTGTCTGGAATATACGTGCAACAGTGTCGCACACCAAGCATTTTGCAAACGCCGCCATCCTTTGCTAAAAGAATGTCTAGGGCAAGCCTGTTTTGAAGAGTCATAGCTCTTTCTGCTGCAAGTTCAGCATCCATCAGGATTATAGCACCTGAAAACTCTGTCAACATGTTATCCACTATAGTAGACAACTTTCTTATTTTGATGGAATTCAACACAACTCCCAATGAAGGAATCATGGCTCCAAATATATCTCCTACCACAGCAGCTGCGGTCTCTCTTTTCTGGATACGATGGGATCCAGACGTCTTTGGAATCACCAATAGGTCATCCAGTTGATAAACCTTTGGGAACACTATACCCAAATAACATCTCCCCCACCATCCCTTTGGAAGACGATAATAGGCATTATGCCCACAAATGTAATATACACCTGGTATGACAGGGTCAAGTCCGTTCAGCATGAATGTCCATTTGGCCTTAAAGATAAACGTATGTTTACATTCACTCGCTCCCACAAAAATGTTGTCATAATAAGATTCACCTCGATATATACAAAACTTCCCTACATGCCAAGCATCTAAAGCTATTCTCCCTTGTGTTTTTATTGCGGCAAAAGCATAATGATCTACTGAAGTCCTCTTACTTAGCTCTTTTTCTAATTTCGCATTCATTTGTGCCCTTCTATCATCTGTGCGATCTAAAAAGCTTATTTCTACTGCAGTGAGCGAGCAGGTAAGATTTTCCCTATGGGCGTGAGCTGTTTCAAAAGGTTGCATTGGCTCGAAAAATTCCCTCATTATTTTAGCATCCCAATCTTTAGCAATCTGGCTTAATTGCGTTATTATAGGAACATATGCAAAAGTAACATCATAATTTGAGTAAAAATACTGTATGTGAGTTTGACCATAAAATCTAGAAGTTACTAAACTACATGTAATCCCATATGTAAGAGGCATGTGGTGATAAGTCACCCCTTCCGTTACCGATGTCGGTATCTGTGTACACACATAACAATCTTTCGCATCCATAGTCTCAACATATTCTGTTAGTAAGCGATAGAAAACATTATACGAAAGTTCCTTCTTATCATGCAAGTGTCTCTCATCTAATTCTAATCTTTTCAATGCGGTTAGTTCAGTGACAGTAACAGGAGCAGAAGTAGAAGCATCAATTTTCTCATTCTCACCCTTACCACGCGTTGCAAGCACTATTGCCATTATTATTAGTACACATGCAGTTACCAAGCCTATACACGCATATTTACAATATTTCATTCTACTGTTTTGTGTCATGATCTGTATAGAATCAGAGAGCTAGAAGCACCTATAAAAGAAACGATTTAGCAATTAGTTACAAAGCTGAACGAGCGCAATGTTCACACAGTTCTCTTCAGGAGCACAGTCACTTATCGGATAGCAGCATTTGTCTCAATTCGGCAATAACTCAGTCTTTTTTTTTTTTTTAAAGTTAGCAACGTTGTCTCAGATCGGGTTTAAGAGTCAATCAGGTTATCAAAGTCTTTTCAAGTTAACAAATGTCTCATCCGGTTTAGCAATGTCTCAGCTGGTTGTATCACGTTAGATTATAGCAAGCAATGTCATTTATCAGCCTTTTCAGTCAATAGTGTCCAGAAAACTTTTCTTTTCTATTGGTATCTCTTCTTCTTCGTTCTCGAGGCTAAGAGATACAAATTCGTCAGTCCAATCGTCATTGACTACATATGCCCATTCTGGACCGGAATATCTCCTGTTTGGTATTATTTTCCTTTTCAATTTTGCATCTCTCTTTGATTCTGCCTCACTGGTACTTTCCTCTTTGGCAAAGTCTTTTTCTTCACTCGATGTTGGTATCACGACAGACACTTCCTTTCTTTTCTCTTTCACTCTTGGCCCTTCACCATCGTTCAACTTTTCTCTAGTCTTTACTTTTACTGGTGATACACTTGGTTTTCTCTTTGCACTGTGTCCACTTGATGGACCTGCGATCTCTTCTGAAGAAGTTTGAACAGTTTCGTTCTGTTCTGCCTTGTCCCCTCCTTCTGGGGAGTCAATCAGGTTTTTCTTTTCTTTTTCTGTACCGTCTGCTTCTGGGAAAGCCTTCCTCTGATCAGGCTCTCCTGCTTCTTCACCTCTTTCGAGCCCTTTGTCACCGTTACTTTCGTCAGGCTCTTTGTCACTTTCAGCTGCTTCAGGCTCTTGGTTACCTTCAGCTGCTTCGTCACTGTCCGAGGTTTCTCCTTGGTCTTCCCCAAGTGAATCGGTTGTTTCGTCCTCAGAGAATATTTCTCTCTCCTCTATTTCTGCCTGTTCGCTTCTAGTTCTGTTTTGCTCTGTCTCAGCGCTTGGCACTTTGTTATCAGGTACTGGCAGTTTCAGCGCTTCAACTTCCTCATCTGTGGGACACAACACTTTCTTTGTATGACTGGCGTGAATCCAGTTGGGAACTCCCGCACACTTCACAGCGGTAGTGGTCGTCAGGATCACTTGGAAAGGGCCTTTCCAACGGGGTTCCAGACTCGACTTCCTCACGTGCTTCTTTATCACGACCCAGTCACCTGCTTTCAATGTGTGTCCTGGACCTTGGATCGGTGGCAAGGTGGTTGCTTCCACCTGGTGAGAGAAAGAGCGAACCACGTCAGCCAGACCTTTGCAGTAGTCTAACACCATATCATCTGTAATATTCAAAAGCGCGTTTGCGGGAACTGCAGGAAGTCTCATGGCCCTGCCCATGAGAATTTCATGCGGGGACAATCCAGTCTTTCTGTCAGGGGTGTTTCTCATTGACATTAACACCAAAGGCAATGTGTCAGGCCATTTCAAATTTGTCGATGCACATATTTTCGCCATTCTTGATTTCAGTGTACCATTCATTTGTTCCACCAGTCCTGAGGCTTCTGGGCGATAGCTACAATGCAGTTTTTGCTCAATGTTCAGCGCTGCGCAAAGTAACTTTATCACCTCGTTATTGAAGTGACTTCCCCTATCTGATTCTAAAGAGATCGGGAATCCGAAACGTGGTATCAACTCCCTCAACAATAGTTTTGCAACTGTAAGGCTGTCATTTCTACGTGTGGGGTATGCTTCAATCCAGTGACTAAAAATGCACACAATCCCCAACACATACTTCAGACCTCCATGCACAGGCATCTCAATAAAGTCCATCTGCATCCTGCTGAACGGGCCACCTGCCCTACCGATGTGGCTCACGTTCACAACCGTTCCCTTTCCTGGGTTCATCTGCTGACAAATGACACAACGATGGCAAACTGCTTCTGCAACTTGACGGAATCTGGGGTTAAACCAATCAGTTTTGAACAATCTTATCATGGCATCTCTCCCTAGGTGAGCCTGCCCATGATAGAACCGCGCTAGCTGCGATAAGAGACAATTTGGTAAGACAAATTTTCCCTCATTTGAAACCCATAACTCATCTGGTCTCTTTGTACATTGTGCCTTAATCCAGGAAACTTTTTCATCCTCCCTGACGCTATTCTGTAATGCTTTTAGTTCATCCATTGTATCCACGACCTTCAAGGCAAAAGCTTCAGCTGGTTCGAGCTCTGGCTCATTTATCGAATTCCATTCATCCCTGAGTAATATACAGTTCAAGGCACAAAATCTTGCGACTTGATCCGCATATGCATTTCCTAGGGAAACATAGTCCTGTCCTTTTGTATGAGCACTACACTTTACCACTGCAATTTCGGCTGGCATCTGAATGGCGTGTAACAATTCCCTTATTCTCTCCCCGTTTTTCACTGGGGACCCTGAAGAGGTCAGAAAACCTCACTGTGACCATAGTTGCCCAAAGTCGTGCACAATTCCAAACCCGTACTGACTATCAGTGTAAATGGTAACCTTCATCAATGTAGACAGTTGGCATGCTCTTGTAAGGGCTACAAGCTCTGCTACTTGTGCGGAATAGACTCCTTGAAGCCAGGACGCTTCCAAGACACCTGTTACAGTACATACAGCATATCCTGCTTTCAATATTCCCAATGCATCTCTTAAACATGACCCATCAACAAAAACAATTTGGTCATTTTCATCAAGCTTAGTATCCTTGATGTCAGGTCGGGGTTTTGTGCAAAATTCAGTCACCTGAAGGCAGTCATGCTCGACGTCTTCAGCGTTCTCAATTTCAGCATTTTCACCGGTGTAAGGAAATGCCTCCTTGGCATGGTTGCCCCCTGACTTTTTTGCCTGTGCTGATGCTATGTTTACAATTGAAAGTGTGCTGTGGCCTGCTAACCAGGCCCCAGCACCAGTGTTCTTTCCCTAACCTGTACTTTTGTATCCACAATTGGCAGACCCTGGCATCCAGATAAGTCCCTTGTAACTGGTACTTCTAGTACCAAGGGCCCTGATGCCAAGGAAGGTCTCTAAGGGCTGCAGCATGTCTTATGCCACCCTGGAGACCTCTCACTCAGCACAGACACACTGCTTGCCAGCTTGTGTGTGCTAGTGAGGACAAAACGAGTAAGTCGACATGGCACTCCCCTCAGGGTGCCATGCCAGCCTCTCACTGCCTATGCAGTATAGGTAAGACACCCCTCTAGCAGGCCTTACAGCCCTAAGGCAGGGTGCACTATACCATAGGTGAGGGTACCAGTGCATGAGCATGGTACCCCTACAGTGTCTAAACAAAACCTTAGACATTGTAAGTGCAGGGTAGCCATAAGAGTATATGGTCTGGGAGTCTGTCAAACACGAACTCCACAGCACCATAATGGCTACACTGAAAACTGGGAAGTTGGGTATCAAACTTCTCAGCACAATAAATGCACACTGATGCCAGTGTACATTTTATTGTAAAATACACCCCAGAGGGCACCTTAGAGGTGCCCCCTGAAACTTAACCGACTATCTGTGTAGGCTGACTAGTTTTAGCAGCCTGCCACAAACCGAGACATGTTGCTGGCCCCATGGGGAGAGTGCCTTTGTCACTCTGAGGCCAGTAACAAAGCCTGCACTGGGTGGAGATGCTAACACCTCCCCCAGGCAGGAATTGTCACACCTGGCGGTGAGCCTCAAAGGCTCACCTCCTTTGTGCCAACCCAGCAGGACACTCCAGCTAGTGGAGTTGCCCGCCCCCTCCGGCCAGGCCCCACTTTTGGCGGCAAGGCCGGAGAAAATAATGAGAAAAACAAGGAGGAGTCACTGGCCAGTCAGGACAGCCCCTAAGGTGTCCTGAGCTGAAGTGACTCTAACTTTTAGAAATCCTCCATCTTGCAGATGGAGGATTCCCCCAATAGGGTTAGGATTGTGACCCCCTCCCCTTGGGAGGAGGCACAAAGAGGGTGTACCCACCCTCAGGGCTAGTAGCCATTGGCTACTAACCCCCCAGACCTAAACACGCCCTTAAATTTAGTATTTAAGGGCTACCCTGAACCCTAGAAAATTAGATTCCTGCAACTACAAGAAGAAGGACTGCCTAGCTGAAAACCCCTGCAGAGGAAGACCAGAAGACGACAACTGCCTTGGCTCCAGAAACTCACCGGCCTGTCTCCTGCCTTCCAAAGATCCTGCTCCAGCGACGCCTTCCAAAGGGACCAGCGACCTCGACATCCTCTGAGGACTGCCCCTGCTTCGAAAAGACAAGAAACTCCCGAGGACAGCGGACCTGCTCCAAGAAAAGCTGCAACTTTGTTTCCAGCAGCTTTAAAGAACCCTGCAAGCTCCCCGCAAGAAGCGTGAGACTTGCAACACTGCACCCGGCGACCCCGACTCGGCTGGTGGCGATCCAACACCTCAGGAGGGACCCCAGGACTACTCTAAGACTGTGAGTACAAAAACCTGTCCCCCCTGAGCCCCCAGAGAGCCGCCTGCAGAGGGAATCCCGAGGCTTCCCCTGACCGCGACTCTTTGAATCCTAAGTCCCGACACCTGGGAGAGACCCTGCACCCGCAGCCCCCAGGACCTGAAGGACCGGACTTTCACTGGAGGAGTGACCCCCAGGAGTCCCTCTCCCTTGATCAAGTGGAGGTTTCCCTGAGGAACCCCCCCCTTTCCTGCCTGCAGCGCTGAAGAGATCCCTAGATCTCCCATTGACTTCCATTACAAACCCGACGCTTGTTTCTACACTGCACCCGGCCGCCCCCGCGCTGCTGAGGGTGAAATCTCTGTGTGGGCTTGTGTCCCCCCCGGTGCCCTACAAAACCCCCCTGGTCTGCCCTCCGAAGACGCGGGTACTTACCTGCAAGCAGACCGGAACCGGGGCACCCCCTTCTCTCCATTCTAGCCTATGTGTTTTGGGCACCACTTTGAACTCTGCACCTGACCGGCCCTGAGCTGCTGGTGTGGTGACTTTGGGGTTGCTCTGAACCCCCAACGGTGGGCTACCTTGGACCAAGAACTAAGCCCTGTAAGTGTCTTACTTACCTGGTTAACCTAACAAATACTTACCTCCCCTAGGAACTGTGAAAATTGCACTGTGTCCACTTTTAAAACAGCTATTTGTGAATAACTTGAAAAGTATACATGCAATTTTGATGATTTGAAGTTCCTAAAGTACTTACCTGCAATACCTTTCGAATGAGATATTACATGTAGAATTTGAACCTGTGGTTCTTAAAATAAACTAAGAAAAGATATTTTTCAATATAAAAACCTATTGGTTGGATTTGTCTCTGAGTGTGTGTACCTCATTTATTGTCTATGTGTATGTACAACAAATGCTTAACACTACTCCTTGGATAAGCCTACTGCTCGACCACACTACCACAAAATAGAGCATTAGTATTATCTCTTTTTGCCACTATCTTACCTCTAAGGGGAACCCTTGGACTCTGTGCATGCTATTCCTTACTTTGAAATAGCACATACAGAGCCAACTTCCTACATTGGTGGATCAGCGGTGGGGTACAAGACTTTGCATTTGCTGGACTACTCAGCCAATACCTGATCACACGACAAATTCCAAAATTGTCATTAGAAACTCATTTTTGCAATTTGAAATTTTTCTAAATTCTTAAAAGTCCTGCTAGGGCCTTGTGTGTTAAGTCCCTGTTTAGCATTGTCTTTTAGAGTTTAAAAAGTTTGTTAAAAGTTTGAATTAGACTCTAGAAACAGTTTTAGATTCTTAAAAAAGTATTCCAACTCTTAGCAGAATAATGTCTGATACAGAGATGCAGGTGGTGGAACTCGACACCACACCTTACCTCCATCTTAAGATGAGGGAGCTAAGGTCTCTCTGTAATATAAAGAAAATAACCATTGGCTCCAGACCTACCAAAATTCAGCTCCAGGAGCTGTTGGCAGAGTTTGAAAAAGCCAACCCCTCTGATGATGACCTCACAGAGGAAGAGATTAGTGACTTGGAGGCCAATGTCCCTCCTCCAGTCCTAAATAGGGAGAACAGGACCCCTCAAGTCCTGTCTCCAACTGTGTTAGTCAGAAATAGTGAGTCCCTCACAGGAGGGTCCCACATTTCTGAAATCACTGAGGATGCTCTCAGTGAAGATGACCTCCTGTTAGCCAGGATGGCCAAAAGATTGGCTTTAGAGAGACAGCTCCTAGCCATAGAAAGGGAAAGACAAGAGATGGGCCTAGGACCCATCAATGGTGGCAGCAATATAAATAGGATCAGAGATTCTCCTGACATGTTAAAAATCCCCAAAGGGATTGTGACAAAATTTGAAGATGGTGATGACATCACCAAGTGGTTCACAGCTTTTGAGAGGGCTTGTGTAACCAGAAAAGTGAACAGATCTCACTGGGGTGCTCTCCTTTGGGAAATGTTCACTGGAAAGTGTAGGGATAGACTCCTCACACTCTCTGGAAAAGATGCAGAATCTTATGACCTCATGAAGGGTACCCTGATTGAGGGCTTTGGATTCTCCACTGAGGAGTACAGGATTAGGTTCAGGGGGGCTCAAAAATCCTCGAGCCAGACCTGGGTTGACTTTGTTGACTACTCAGTGAAAACACTAGATGGTTGGATTCAAGGCAGTGGTGTAAGTAATTATGATGGGCTGTACAATTTATTTATGAAAGAACACCTGTTAAGTAATTGTTTCAATGATAAACTGCATCAGCATCTGGTAGACCTAGGACCAATTTCTCCCCAAGAATTGGGAAAGAAGGCGGACCATTGGGTCAAGACAAGGGTGTCCAAGACTTCAACAGGGGGTGACCAAAAGAAAGGGGTCACAAAGACTCCCCAGGGGAAGGGTGATGAGACAACCAAAACTAAAAATAGTAAAGAGTCTTCTACAGGCCCCCAAAAACCTGCACAGGAGGGTGGGCCCAGAGCCTCTTCACAAAACAATGGGTACAAGGGTAAAAACTTTGATCCCAAAAAGGCCTGGTGTCATAGCTGTAACCAGCATGGACACCAAACTGGAGACAAGGCCTGTCCCAAGAAAGGTTCCACTCCAAACTCCCATCCAGGTAACACTGGTATGGCTAGTCTCCAAGTGGGATCAACAGTGTGCCCAGAGCAAATCAGGGTCCACACTGAAGCTACTCTAGTTTCTGAGGGTGGGGTGGATTTAGCCACACTAGCTGTCTGGCCGCCTAACATGCAAAAATACAGACAGCAACTCTTAATTAATGGGACTAGAATAGAGGGCCTGAGGGATACAGGTGCCAGTGTCACCATGGTGACAGAGAAACTGGTTTCCCCTGGCCAATACCTGACTGGAAAAACTTACACAGTCACCAACGCTGACAATCAGAGAAAAGTACATCCCATGGCAATGGTTACTTTAGAATGGGGAGGGGTCAATGGCCTGAAACAGGTGGTGGTCTCCTCAAATATCCCAGTGGACTGTCTGCTTGGAAATGACCTGGAGTCCTCAGCATGGGCTGAGGTAGAACTAAAAACCCATGCAGCAATGCTGGGTATCCCTGAACTGGTGTGTGTGAAAACAAGAGCACAATGCAAGGCACAGGGTGAACAAGTAGAGCTGGAGTCTGGAAGAATGGCCCAGCCTACCAAGAGAACAGGAAAGTCAGTTGGGAAACCAACTACAACACAGCAAAAGAAAGGGAACCTCTCTTCTCAGGAAGAAGTTCTGGCCTCTGAGGGAACTGGGCCTTTGGAGCTTGAACCTTATCAGGTTGAGCTCTTAGGCCCAGGGGGACCCTCAAGGGAGGAGCTGTGTAAGGGACAAGAAACCTGTCCCTCTCTTGAAGGCCTTAGGCAGCAAGCTGCTGAAGAGTCCAAAGGCAAGAAAAATGGAACGCATAGGGTCTATTGGGAAGATGGACTCCTGTACACTGAGGCCAGAGACCCCAAACCTGGTGCCACTAGGAGAGTGGTAGTGCCTCAGCTGTTCAGGAAGTTCATCCTAACATTGGCCCATGACATTCCCCTTGCTGGACATTTGGGACAAACCAAGACGTGGGAGAGGTTAGTCAACCACTTCTACTGGCCCAATATGTCCAACATGGTTAAGGAGTTTTGCCTCTCCTGCCCCACCTGTCAAGCCAGTGGTAAGACAGGTGGGCATCCAAAGGCCCCCCTCATTCCACTTCCAGTGGTGGGGGTTCCCTTTGAAAGAGTGGGTGTGGACATAGTTGGTCCACTAGAACCTCCCACAGCCTCAGGAAATATGTATATCCTGGTAGTAGTGGATCATGCTACCAGGTATCCTGAAGCTATTCCCCTTAGGTCGACTACTGCCCCTGCAGTAGCCAAGGCCCTCATTGGTATCTTTACCAGAGTGGGTTTCCCTAAGGAGGTGGTGTCTGACAGAGGTACCAACTTCATGTCAGCATACCTAAAGCACATGTGGAATGAGTGTGGAGTGACTTATAAATTCACTACACCATACCATCCACAAACTAATGGCTTGGTTGAGAGATTCAACAAGACATTAAAAGGCATGATCATGGGGCTCCCAGAAAAACTCAAAAGGAGATGGGATGTCCTCTTGCCATGTCTGCTTTTCGCTTACAGAGAGGTGCCACAGAAGGGAGTAGGATTCTCACCCTTTGAACTTCTGTTTGGTCATCCTGTAAGGGGACCACTTGCCCTTGTTAAAGAAGGCTGGGAGAGACCTCTCCATGAGCCTAAACAGGACATAGTGGACTATGTACTTGGCCTTCGCTCTAGAATGGCAGAGTACATGGAAAAGGCAACCAAAAACCTTGAGGCCAGCCAACAGCTCCAGAAGTTTTGGTATGACCAAAAGGCTGCACTGGTTGAGTTCCAACCAGGGCAGAAAGTCTGGGTTCTGGAGCCTGTGGCTCCCAGGGCACTCCAGGACAAATGGAGTGGCCCTTACCCAGTACTAGAAAGGAAGATTCAGGTCACCTACCTGGTGGACCTGGGCACAAGCAGGAGCCCCAAGAGGGTGATCCATGTGAACCGCCTTAAGCTCTTCCATGACAGGGCTGATGTGAATCTGTTGATGGTAACAGATGAGGATCAGGAGGCAGAGAGTGAACCTCTCCCTGATCTTCTGTCATCAGACCCAAAAGATGGCACAGTAGATGGAGTGATCTACTCAGACACCCTCTCTGGCCAACAGCAAGCTGATTGTAGGAGAGTCCTACAACAGTTTCCTGAACTCTTCTCCTTAACCCCTGGTCAGACACACCTGTGTACCCATGATGTGGACACAGGAGACAGCATGCCTGTCAAGAACAAAATCTTTAGACAATCTGACCATGTTAAAGAAAGCATCAAGGTGGAAGTCCACAAGATGCTGGAATTGGGAGTAATTGAGCGCTCTGACAGCCCCTGGGCTAGCCCAGTGGTCTTAGTCCCCAAACCTCACACCAAAGATGGAAAGAAAGAGATGAGGTTTTGTGTGGACTACAGAGGGCTCAATTCTGTCACCAAGACAGATGCCCATCCAATTCCAAGAGCTGATGAGCTCATTGATAAATTAGGTGCTGCCAAATTTCTAAGTACCTTTGACTTGACAGCAGGGTACTGGCAAATAAAAATGGCACCTGGAGCAAAAGAAAAGACAGCATTCTCCACACCTGATGGGCATTATCAGTTTACTGTTATGCCCTTTGGTTTAAAGAATGCCCCTGCCACCTTCCAAAGGTTGGTGAATCAAGTCCTTGCTGGCTTGGAGTCCTTTAGCACAGCTTATCTTGATGATATTGCTGTCTTTAGCTCCACCTGGCAGGATCACCTGGTCCACCTGAAGAAGGTTTTGAAGGCTCTGCAATCTGCAGGCCTCTCTATCAAGGCATCCAAATGCCAGATAGGGCAGGGAACTGTGGTTTACTTGGGCCACCTTGTAGGTGGAGGCCAAGTTCAGCCACTCCAACCCAAGATCCAGACTATTCTGGACTGGGTAGCTCCAAAAACCCAGACTCAAGTCAGGGCATTCCTTGGCTTGACTGGGTATTACAGGAGGTTTGTGAAGGGATATGGATCCATTGTGACAGCCCTCACTGAACTCACCTCCAATAAAATGCCCAAGAAAGTGAACTGGACTGTGGAATGCCAACAGGCCTTTGACACCCTGAAACAAGCAATGTGCTCAGCACCAGTTCTAAAAGCTCCAGATTATTCTAAGCAGTTCATTGTGCAGACTGATGCCTCTGAACATGGGATAGGGGCAGTTTTGTCCCAAACAAATGATGATGGCCTTGACCAGCCTGTTGCTTTCATTAGCAGGAGGTTACTCCCCAGGGAGCAGCGTTGGAGTGCCATTGAGAGGGAGGCCTTTGCTGTGGTTTGGTCCCTGAAGAAGCTGAGACCATACCTCTTTGGGACTCACTTCCTAGTTCAAACTGACCACAGACCTCTCAAATGGCTGATGCAAATGAAAGGTGAAAATCCTAAACTGTTGAGGTGGTCCATCTCCCTACAGGGAATGGACTTTATAGTGGAACACAGACCTGGGACTGCCCATGCCAATGCAGATGGCCTTTCCAGGTTCTTCCACTTAGAAAATGAAGACTCTCTTGGGAAAGGTTAGTCTCATCCTCTTTCGTTTGGGGGGGGGTTGTGTAAGGAAATGCCTCCTTGGCATGGTTGCCCCCTGACTTTTTTGCCTGTGCTGATGCTATGTTTACAATTGAAAGTGTGCTGTGGCCTGCTAACCAGGCCCCAGCACCAGTGTTCTTTCCCTAACCTGTA
The DNA here is from genome assembly GCF_031143425.1 of Pleurodeles waltl. Lineage (NCBI taxonomy): Eukaryota > Metazoa > Chordata > Amphibia > Caudata > Salamandridae > Pleurodeles > Pleurodeles waltl. The sequence continues at coordinate 222,360,169 of NC_090450.1, read as the reverse complement.
CTTTTGTATCCACAATTGGCAGACCCTGGCATCCAGATAAGTCCCTTGTAACTGGTACTTCTAGTACCAAGGGCCCTGATGCCAAGGAAGGTCTCTAAGGGCTGCAGCATGTCTTATGCCACCCTGGAGACCTCTCACTCAGCACAGACACACTGCTTGCCAGCTTGTGTGTGCTAGTGAGGACAAAACGAGTAAGTCGACATGGCACTCCCCTCAGGGTGCCATGCCAGCCTCTCACTGCCTATGCAGTATAGGTAAGACACCCCTCTAGCAGGCCTTACAGCCCTAAGGCAGGGTGCACTATACCATAGGTGAGGGTACCAGTGCATGAGCATGGTACCCCTACAGTGTCTAAACAAAACCTTAGACATTGTAAGTGCAGGGTAGCCATAAGAGTATATGGTCTGGGAGTCTGTCAAACACGAACTCCACAGCACCATAATGGCTACACTGAAAACTGGGAAGTTGGGTATCAAACTTCTCAGCACAATAAATGCACACTGATGCCAGTGTACATTTTATTGTAAAATACACCCCAGAGGGCACCTTAGAGGTGCCCCCTGAAACTTAACCGACTATCTGTGTAGGCTGACTAGTTTTAGCAGCCTGCCACAAACCGAGACATGTTGCTGGCCCCATGGGGAGAGTGCCTTTGTCACTCTGAGGCCAGTAACAAAGCCTGCACTGGGTGGAGATGCTAACACCTCCCCCAGGCAGGAATTGTCACACCTGGCGGTGAGCCTCAAAGGCTCACCTCCTTTGTGCCAACCCAGCAGGACACTCCAGCTAGTGGAGTTGCCCGCCCCCTCCGGCCAGGCCCCACTTTTGGCAGCAAGGCCGGAGAAAATAATGAGAAAAACAAGGAGGAGTCACTGGCCAGTCAGGACAGCCCCTAAGGTGTCCTGAGCTGAAGTGACTCTAACTTTTAGAAATCCTCCATCTTGCAGATGGAGGATTCCCCCAATAGGGTTAGGATTGTGACCCCCTCCCCTTGGGAGGAGGCACAAAGAGGGTGTACCCACCCTCAGGGCTAGTAGCCATTGGCTACTAACCCCCCAGACCTAAACACGCCCTTAAATTTAGTATTTAAGGGCTACCCTGAACCCTAGAAAATTAGATTCCTGCAACTACAAGAAGAAGGACTGCCTAGCTGAAAACCCCTGCAGAGGAAGACCAGAAGACGACAACTGCCTTGGCTCCAGAAACTCACCGGCCTGTCTCCTGCCTTCCAAAGATCCTGCTCCAGCGACGCCTTCCAAAGGGACCAGCGACCTCGACATCCTCTGAGGACTGCCCCTGCTTCGAAAAGACAAGAAACTCCCGAGGACAGCGGACCTGCTCCAAGAAAAGCTGCAACTTTGTTTCCAGCAGCTTTAAAGAACCCTGCAAGCTCCCCGCAAGAAGCGTGAGACTTGCAACACTGCACCCGGCGACCCCGACTCGGCTGGTGGCGATCCAACACCTCAGGAGGGACCCCAGGACTACTCTAAGACTGTGAGTACAAAAACCTGTCCCCCCTGAGCCCCCACAGCGCCGCCTGCAGAGGGAATCCCGAGGCTTCCCCTGACCGCGACTCTTTGAATCCTAAGTCCCGACACCTGGGAGAGACCCTGCACCCGCAGCCCCCAGGACCTGAAGGACCGGACTTTCACTGGAGGAGTGACCCCCAGGAGTCCCTCTCCCTTGATCAAGTGGAGGTTTCCCCGAGGAACCCCCCCCTTTCCTGCCTGCAGCGCTGAAGAGATCCCTAGATCTCCCATTGACTTCCATTACAAACCCGACGCTTGTTTCTACACTGCACCCGGCCGCCCCCGCGCTGCTGAGGGTGAAATCTCTGTGTGGGCTTGTGTCCCCCCCGGTGCCCTACAAAACCCCCCTGGTCTGCCCTCCGAAGACGCGGGTACTTACCTGCAAGCAGACCGGAACCGGGGCACCCCCTTCTCTCCATTCTAGCCTATGTGTTTTGGGCACCACTTTGAACTCTGCACCTGACCGGCCCTGAGCTGCTGGTGTAGTGACTTTGGGGTTGCTCTGAACCCCCAACGGTGGGCTACCTTGGCCAAGAACTAAGCCCTGTAAGTGTCTTACTTACCTGGTTAACCTAACAAATACTTACCTCCCCTAGGAACTGTGAAAATTGCATTGTGTCCACTTTTAAAACAGCTATTTGTGAATAACTTGAAAAGTATACATGCAATTTTGATGATTTGAAGTTCCTAAAGTACTTACCTGCAATACCTTTCGAATGAGATATTACATGTAGAATTTGAACCTGTGGTTCTTAAAATAAACTAAGAAAAGATATTTTTCAATATAAAAACCTATTGGTTGGATTTGTCTCTGAGTGTGTGTACCTCATTTATTGTCTATGTGTATGTACAACAAATGCTTAACACTACTCCTTGGATAAGCCTACTGCTCGACCACACTACCACAAAATAGAGCATTAGTATTATCTCTTTTTGCCACTATCTTACCTCTAAGGGGAACCCTTGGACTCTGTGCATGCTATTCCTTACTTTGAAATAGCACATACAGAGCCAACTTCCTACAACCGGGAAGCAAGGTTGCTGGATTCAACGTAGTGCACCTTTTCAGCTGCACATTCGGTGAGCCCAGAATCATTGTTTCATACCTTGTGAGTCTTGCTCCAGTCATGTGTTGCGTTCGGGAGCGGGTCAAAAGTATCTCAACTGAGTGAGGGACCATGACTGTTAATGGATGTCCCATCACTATTCCTTCACTCTGAGTGAGGCTGATACCAACTGCTGCTACGGCGCGCAAACACCCTGGAAGTGCTGCTGCGACCGGATCCAAAGTAGCTGAAAAATACGCTACTGGTCTGTTTATGCCACCATGGGCTTGGGTCAAGACAGACAAAGAACATGCATCACGTTCATGACAAAACAATGTGAAAGGCTTTGTGTAATCAGGCATACCTAAAGCTGGAGCCCTACACATGCATTCTTTCAATTCAATAAAAGCATCCATCTCATCTCCTTTCAGCTCAATTTCATCCAAGGCATCCTTCTGGGTCAGTTTCAGTAAAGGCTTTGCTAGAGTTGAGAAGTTGGGAATCCACTGGCGACAGTAGCTCACCATCCCCAAAAACTTCCTCACCTCCCTCCTCGTCTTTGGTGGACTCATTTGAAGTACACTTGTTATTCTTTCCTTCATTATTCTCCGTGACCCTTTCTCTATTTGATGACCCAAGTATTTCACTTTCTTCTGACAGAACTGCAACTTTGAAGGAGACACCTTGTGTCCATTCCTTCCCAAATGGTTCAGCAGAGCAATGGTGTCGGCTGTGCAGCCACTTTCTGTCTTAGATGCAATCTGTAAGTCATCAATGTACTGTACTAGGGTTGACTCGAATGGCAATTCTAACGCTTCCAAGTCTTTCTTTAGAATCTGATTGAAAATTGACGGTGACTCAGAAAACCCTTGAGGAATTCGACACCAACTGTAAACTCTGTCTAAGAATTTGAAACAAAAGAGAAATTGGCTGTCCTCATGAAGAGGCACCGAAAAGAATGCTTGTGACAAGTCGATGACTGAGAACCACTCGGCATCGCACGGGATTTGAAACATTATCACAGCTGGATTCGGTACTACAGGGCAGCATTTAATTACGATGTCATTTATTTTCCTCAGGTCCTGCACAATTCGGACCTTTCCACTCGGCTTTATTAGTCCCATGATTGGTGAATTACATGGACTGCTTAACACTTCTTTCAGTACTCCCTGTTTTACAAACTCGTCAATGAGTTGGGCGACTTTCATGAGGGTGTCTTGTGCCATGTGGTATTGTGGGGTCTGGGGAAAGGTTACATTGGGTTTTACAGGTACTTTCACTGGTTCCACTCCTTTCACCAATCCCACCTCTTTTCCTGTCATATCCCACACTTCTTTTCCGACTGTTTCCCGTAATTCAGCTGGAATATCCTCTTCAGTTATCATCGGAAAAAGGTTAATCAGAGGATATTCTTCATCGACAGTTTCCATCTCATCCCCTTCTACACTGTCCTCTTCTTCCCCATCACTGCTCGTCTGAATTCTAATTCCATCGTGCGAACACGTAATCGAACATCCCAATTTGCACAATAGGTCTCTCCCTAACAGTGCTATCGGGCTTGAGTCACATACCACAAAATTATGTAACCCTTGATAGTTACCAATGCTGACTGGTACTGGGTCTGTGATTGGGTTCGTCAGGTGCCTGTTTGCTACTCCCACTACTTGAACTGTTCTCCCTGAGAGTGGCAAATTTGGTACTTCAATGCTCCTAACAGTTGAACGTGTGGCTCCTGTGTCAACCAAGAATGAAACACAATGACCCATAACTCTTCCCTCCACATACGGACCCTTTTGATCAACTTCCAAGGATGCTGCAAGCACACAATTTCCCTCCTCTTCTGAACTTTCACTCTCCCATACATTGTTTATTCCATTCTCACTGTGTAATGGGAACTGTTGTACTGTGCTATTTGTATTCATCACCTGACCCGAGACCTGTGGAGGAACCATCACTTGCTGCTGATTCACTGGTGCCAAAGGTATTTGCATTTGCTGATTAGGTACCATGGGTAACTGCTGTTGCATTGGCTGCAATTGCGTCATCTGCATACGGGGCATCTGCATCTGCTGCGGCTGCATAGGCTGTAATCCCTGCAGCTGATTTATGGTCTGAAAATTTGGGTTTGGACCTCTCATTTTCGGTTCCCTCATTGTCTGAAATGCATTGACATCATTGTTTTGCTGACCAGCACCTGCACCTTCCTGCACCATCATCGGGCACTCGCGTTTCCAATGTCCGACGATTCCGCACACGTGACACGGCATCACCCTTTTCATTGCCTGTACACCATTCGGAATCACAACAGTGTTCAAATCCGGACCGTTACTCCCAAAACCTCCTCTGCCTCTACCTCTCGCAAGTGGCTGAAACATCATGTTTCCCTGCGGCTGCGGTATCTGCTGTTGGAACCCTTGCAACCCTTGCAACCCTTGCAGACCTGTCTGAGCTGCCTTAAGTAGCATCACCATCACTTTCTCTTTCAACCTTTTCTGTTTCACTTCAATTTCGTCGCTACAGTATTTCGCATAATTCAACACCTCATCAATCGGTTTCGACTGCCAACAAATCAAATGCGTCTTTATCATCTGACTTATCTCTGGTCTCAGCCCTTCCACAAATCTAAACACAAAATGAAGCATGTCCTTCGCCTCTATTGTTTCCGTGCCACTGTAGTTCTTGAACGCCTTCAACAACCTCTCATAGTAACCATGAATCAACTCTTTAGCCTCTTGGGCAGTTCGATCAATCTTCTGCCAATCCACATTTTTCGCGGCAACCTTCGTCTTCAAATGCTCAATCACCTTATAGTACAAGCTCATTACCATAGGTGATGGTGCACCCGTATCCCTGTCTCTCTCTGGTTCACTTGTCGGCCAACCTACAGCCCTTTTGCAGTCTTCCCACAAATCTGCCGGAACCACAATCTCAAAGAGGGTGTTCAGGTCTTCCCAAAGACATTTTGCAAGCTTCACAAACCTATCAGTCTGTTGATACCACTCAATCGGCTTCTCTCTCAATTTGGGAAAATCATCCGTAAAAGACTGAATGTCGCTTCTGTGCCACGGTACATGTATTAATTTTCCCCCTGCTGTCTCCCTCATTGGTAACATGGCTATTGCATCACTACTCTGTGGTCTTTTCTCCTTGTGCTCTGGGACACTGTCTTTCTTCTTTTCCTTTTTCTTTGCCCATCTGCTTTCCCATTTGTCTAAGCACCTCCACACTTGTGCACTCTGCAGCAATTCTCTAAGGTGCGTTTTCATGCCTGCTGACCTCATGTGTTCAAAGTCTGTGGTCCCGAAATCCAATCTATAGCTCCTGCTCAAGTGTTTTGTCTTGTCTATCTCAACCCCGTTTTTGTCAGCTATTTCTTGCAACCTTCTATGTACCTTGTTCACTTCTCTCGTAATCCTAGGACATAGATACCTCAGCTCTTCTTCCGAGTAGGACTCTAACCTATTCAAACCCATAGTCCCTTCCACCAATTCTTCTGCTTCCATGTTCAACCTTACCCTATTCAGATAGTCTTCTCCCTTCCCACTGGCTGAGCTTTGTGTGGAATTCAGACTGTTGAACCACTGTGTTAGCTGTTGCGCATTCAACCCCATCAGTGTAGCATTCACATCGACTGCCATTGATGGTTGCGGCAACTTTTCAGTGTTCGATGATAGCGGTATCATCAGTGGGGGACTCGACCTCACCATTGTTGACTGAGCACATATAGGACTGAACTCCATCAAGGACCCAGATCCAGTTGGCTGAGCCACTATCGGAGTTGTCTCTGGAGTGTTTTCTATGCACCTCCTTTCCGTCCCATTCTGCACCACTGATCCTTGACCGCTCATACCTGAGTTAGGCTGACTGTACAAAAGTACCGGTGGACCTACAGTAATGGGTAGGGATATCGCATCTGGGTTCTGTCCATTCCCCAGGTTCTGAGGCATGTTCATTCCCACACTATGGGTCATCATTGCCTGCATGCCCGTCTGACTCCCCGTCATCTGAGCATGTGCTATTCCCCCCTGCATCTGCTTTTGAGGCATCAAAAACTGGGTTGATTCAGCTTGTGCCACTGTTGGGTTGCGACCATTCTGTACTCCCATTACGGTTGGATCTAGAATCATTCCCGTACTGTTGTCACTGCTGTAGTACCTTGGGACCTGCGGCTGATAATTTTCTGCTGTTTTCAATATAGGCACATCTGGATATATTCTCCTAACCTGCGGTATCTGCGGGGTGAACAGTAAACTCGGGTCCTTAGATCCCGATGGCGTTTCTGAATTCAGAGTTTCATAATTCTGTACCTGTGTCGGAGGGGCAGAACTGGTACTTGGACCTTGTCTATTCTCTGCATAAGGTGGTGGACGGTCGTTCAGCAATTGCATGATGAACTCCTCATCATCTGACTCGTCTTCTCTATCTTCGGAACACCTCCTGTTTGTCTTACAGGTAGCTTTCTTGCCTGTCGCCTCTTCTTCCTTAGCAATTGCGGGAAACAATTTTATCCCCTGCAATATATCTGACCTCCACACCTTCTGTGCATTATCCCACCTAGCGTCCGCTAGTGTCTTTTCTGCCTTTCTTATCCTCGTCTCGAACTTCTTTTGCTGTTGCTGTCTAGCCATTAGTTCCCAAATCGCTAGAGCCTCAAACTGTGCTGGCCTTGGAGGTACCTTCATGTCGTACATCGCGAATCTCAAATTCTCTAGGATCCTTATATTGAATGTCCCATGGATCGGGAACGCTACGCTCCCATGTTTCTCTGTCAGCTTGTGCCATTGCTTTAGCCAAAGGCACGGAGCTACCCCCCTTTCCTCCATTACAATGTAAGCTGGTGTACCTTCGGGTGGCGTCTCCTCTCCTACGCTCGCTTTAATGTAAGACTCCCCCTTCATCGCACTCTTTAATGCTTTAAAAAATTTCATTTTCTCGTCTTTTATTTCACAAAATTTGTAATCAATAAGTGACTTTAATTCCCGGAATACTCTTCGCTTGCCTTTCCCCTTTCAATCGAGCCCCACGGACTGCGTCCAATCCGTGCGCGACTCTTCTCTGCAACCAACCTATCCCAGCGCGGCTCCTAGTGACGTCACACTCACACACTCTGCGGCTGACAAAGCCTCGCGGCTAGTCCTCCTTCACTCAGCTCCTCTTGTAACAACTTCTAGCATGTATCGCGAGCAACCAAATAAAATAAAACAGATCTGTCGGTTTACTACAGGAAGGTAACACAATCGCTTCAGGACCTTACGGATTTTTCACTAGCCTCAGCAGTTATTCCATCTTTCTCGGTCCCCACTTTCGCAAGCAAATCTGACCCGCAGACTCTGCTCTCAACTTGTCAGTGATCTATTCTAGTGCACTTAGAATTTGTCAAAGCCCGAAGTCGAAGTTTTCTTTCACTCCCTTAACACACGTACCGACTCGTTGACCACGCCCGGTCAACCTATTAAACCGACCAGACCACAACATAAAACAAGTGTCTCATACACTTTTCAACATACTCCGGAGTCTCTTGACCTCGCAGGGCCCGTCTCAAACAACAACAACCACGTGGACCTTTTTCTGCACAAAGCGCCACATGCACATGAAGTTCGACGACTTCCCTACTCTCACACTCGGAGTCGCACCTCCGCTATTCTCTAAAATCCTCGCAACCTTTTCAAACAATCTGCAGCAATAAGCTGTGCAAGCGCAAAATCCTAACTTCACTCATACCGTCACTAGTACCGTCAACGCCGATTCCACACCTCCATTCTCTCCATTCGCAAGCTCCGAGATCCCGGGAAAGTCGCGAGGGACTAAGCCCATCATCATTCTCTCAATCTGTTTTACCCAAGAAAAATCTAATTCAAACTTCTCGAGTGGGGTCCCAAAGGGCGAAACCATTAATTCAACACCATATACCTCTCGAATGGGGTCCCAAAGTGCCAAACCGTTAATTCAACACCATATACCTCTCGAATGGGGTCCCAAAGTGCCAAACCGTCCTCTGCTACCATCTACTGATAGAGCGTTCCGACCTAATAAATTACCTGTATTGGGACGCTCTTGGGTCGATGAATCTTTTGACCAAGTGGGGCTCTCTTCACCCGAGAGTAATCAATTTAATCAAATCAATAATCAATAACGAACATAAGCAATGCCCTGATCAACATAACACTTCACAATTAATCCAGAAAACATTTCGGCGAACCATGACCTTTCGGTCATCAATAACCACACCAGTTTATGCAAAGTTAATGAATTTATTTCCCTATATTAACAAAGCTAGCACAATATAGATGTTTCTCAACACCAAATGATATATGTAAATGAACATTAATAGCTGTCCATAACGGCGAAAAAGATGCAATCTATGCAGCATTTGAATAATAATGCATTCGATAATAGCAATGCAAACCACTAGAACTATAATCTGTAATGAGCTAATTGCATACATTGGTCAGCATAACAAGGTCTCAAATTGCATCGTGCGACAAATGAATCCTCATCTATCCTCAAATTAGCATCGGCATGTGGGACTTCATGCAAAAACAATTTAGCAACATTAATTTGGAAAACTCCTAACTAGGGCTCTTATCAAAAATCAGCAGTTGGTTACCTAAAAGAAACACAATGCAATTGTACAATTTCCTTTCATATTTACCAAATTCAATCAGCATTCAAGGAAGTCTTCGTCTCACAGGTACCGGTTTCGATCAGCATGGGACGGGGGCAAAGGGGCAGGGTGGACGGGGCAATTGCCTCACATCGGCAAGATAAAAGGACAAAACTACTACTTCATGCAAAGGGACGAATCAAAGTTAAAGTCTCTAGGGCGAGAATTACTTAAAGTCTCTTTCTCTCGATTAGAGAAAGCATCAAAGTCTCTTTCAAAATGGCGTCGCAGCAAGATGGGCCATAATAGCTGAATGGCTGGCAAATGGCTGGTGAAGTTCGTAATGGCTGATTTCTTCTTGTGCACCTGGTTTAAATAGACAACAGTTCAAATCCAGTAGGGTCTTCCATTGGAGAGTTCATAGGTTGGCTTCAAATTGTCCAATCAAAAACTACAGTTCACAAGCTTCTACCTAGGCATACATTATCCTTGGAGTCGGGAACGTAAGTTGCAACATATTTGACCAATTAACTCACTTTCAGAGCGTCCATTGTCTGCACCTGCAGATTGACCTTGGAGCAAAGAAGAAGATGCCAGGCTGGCACGAAACCTTAAAGATAAGCATGTGAACCGATCTCACTGGAAAAGTACAGCTTCAAGCAAGAATACACGTTTTATTAGCACATTGGAAAAATACAAGCATCTAAACCGTGAGACAAGGCAACTAGGCCGAAGCCTCCACTAAAGTTATGCTAAGCTAAAAGCATTTCTAACAAGCAAATCATGGCACACGTTTACGATTATGTCAGACTAGTACAATTCTAATACATCACGTTATATAAAGCACGCTTAATAAATGTTGGCAAACTACTCTGAGGGCACATTTGTCCCCGTACAATCTTTACTTGATTATTGCAGTACTACGTTTATGCGCTAATAAATGTAAAACCTTCATTTCTGCGTCATCATGCTAATTGATATCTGAGAGATATGGGAATGTCTGGGGCCTATCATCACATTCTGCAGGGGGGGGCCATAACGTAATGTACCTGCCCATTGACAAATCAACCGAAAATATAAACACTGAAGACAACTTCTTCTGCAGCATTGCTAATTATCTGCACATTTCTCATAAAGCATTCTCTGTAAAATATTTAGCTATGGAACATCAAACTTCACAATCACTCTTGCATCATAGATCCACTGCTTCAATGTGTTTGAAACTCCCTTTTAGCTTCCATCGTACCCCTTTAAGCATGGAGCTCCTTGAGACAAGTATCACCTTATTTGGAACAATTTAAATTTACCTACTCTGCTTGTAAGAAGAGGGTGCTGGAGCACTTGTGGCTGCTCAACGCCAAGGCAGGCGTCTGTGCACCATGAGCAACCTCGTACCATGGTGGAAATGTGCCTGTGTTACATCAGGTTTGATTTTTTGCACAAACAATATAAAGACGCATATTCTTCTTCCTATGTAGGATGAAGACTGCATCATGGATAGAAAGAGGAAATAACGAGGAGAAAAAACATGTTTCTCCATGTTATGCATCTCTGTGGTAGGTGTACCAATTTCATTCAATTTCAGCTTTACAAACCATAGAAGATCTGGAATGTGTGAAATCCATGGGTGAAATCACAGGAATGCCAATGGAATACCCACCACAAAGTTGCGGCATTGCATTACATTTCTTTACAAAGATATGCAAGACCACACAAATGAGACCATGTGTGGCTTTGTAAATCCCAAAGAATTCTTTGCATTTCCCTGCATCATGTGTCGCAAATCTTGGGCAACGCAAAGGCTTAGTAAACCTTGGACACAGTTTGCAATACAGCTTGTTTTTGGGCAATCACCACTTAATTTGAAATATAGAAGTACAGTCCCTGTGCACAGAGACTTGTTTAAATTTCCACAAATAATAGTTGGTCCTTCAATATTGTCTTTCTTCTATTATATTTTTGCTGATAGAAAGTGTCCTTAGATAGCAGTAGTTATTCCTCCATGAACCAGATGCTTCTAAAAATCTAAAGTGTTATCTGCAAAGAGTACATTTTCAAGCTTATTTCTATTTACTTATTATGGGTGCAGCCGAGGTAACAAGCCAGCAAAAGCCACTTATGCTAAGTCGATACGTACTTACATTTTAAAATCCCAAGGAATCATAAGAGGTTTGAGGGCTCCAGCATCCTCAGATCTCGACTTATTGAACAAAGGAACCTTTGCTAACCTTTCAGAGATAGGTACTCATCGTAGATATATGTGAGTAACACAATGGGATACCCCTCGCACTTTCAATGGACAATAGTCTTATGGGAAAGGCAAAGCTTTTTGATAGGTTCATCTCACATTTTGGCTTAGATTATATGCTCTCTCCAACTGTCAATATTTCGGTCTGTTCAATGGGATTCATATGCAGTTAGGAATGAGGGACGTCATGATTGGAGAGTAAGGACATGTTACTTTTGTGGTTTCTGTTAGCCTCTTCTGATGGATACCTCTGGTTTGAGTTTATTTACCTTTTGAATTTCCACATGTGCAGACGTTGCAACCTCCAGACATCAGCCTCTTTTGTGACAAATTGTTGCTTCAGACATGGTCTTTTTTCCTAATGAAAGTGGTCTCACAAGTCAACGTTGGACAGCTCATATCTCTTCCCACTTTTTATCTCTGCCTCATCAGTCTAAGGTCGGGCTGCACTGTTAGATTTCAAAAGCACCTTTACCAGATGGATGACCAGATTTCTATAGGATCCGGAGGCCTCCAAACAGCCCACACTCCCCCCGCCAGGAATACACAAGACAACAAGCTTTTCCCGTTGGAAGAGGTTTCTTTTATTTTTAAAAAGACATATTTCAAAACCACTCATAATTTCAACAAGCCAAACATCAATAGCAAGTATAGCACGGTTAGTCACTAAAGAAAACATTTTTATTTACATGTTACTGAGAAATTCTTGTGACCATAACCAATCTGACAGGATCCCTTTCTGTCCTGAACCACCATTTGGACCACACAGGTGACCCATGTCTCACCTGTATCCGTAGGAGGGACGGTTACCCTGACTACACAGTACCTTGTCCTCCAGTTTCGGGTTCCGCCCCCCCTCCAAACACCAATCAGCCCTGGGGTGTAATGGGGGAGCCAAGAGCTGGAGCCCCATGTTCTCCCCCAGTGATCTGAGGTCTCTTACCCCCTGATCTGGTGTGTACATCCACTGGTTGGCTCAGAACTTCAGGATCCTATCCCAGATGTCCTCCTGGGGGCCCCACCTTGGGGACCCCCTCCTATTGTTTCTAGTCACATTTTTTATCTCAATTTCAAACTTCTTTCCAAACTACCAACATAAAGGAGAGGGTGGGTGGGACAATCGTGGGCTGCACGCAGGTCCGGCCGCCGCACGCAGGAAAAGAAGGACTAGACTTCTTGGGGGTGCCTTTAAATAGCCCCCCACCAGTATGCGGCGGCCGGAACCAGCACACAGCGATCGCCGGCCCCACGCCATGCCCCACCGCAGGACTGACTTCCGCCCTAACGCCTCGCGAGGCGTCAGGGCGGAAACCCGGCCGACCTCAAGAACCCCCGGCGAAGGAAAGGGGGGAGTGCCCCAGGGCCTTGGAGGCCCCGTCTCCTAACGGGCCGCCCCCCCCCACTGCGGTGCGGCCGCTTTTCCCTAGGATCCAGAGGCCTCCAAACGGCCCACACTCCCCCCGCCAGGAATACACGACACAACAAGCTTTTCTCGTTGGAAGAGGTTTCTTTTTTTTTTAAAAAGACATATTTCAAAACCACTCATAATTTCAACAAGCCAAACATCAATAGCAAGTATAGCAAGGTTAGTCACTAAAGAAAACATTTTTATTTACATGTTACTGAGAAATTCTTGTGACCATAACCAATCTGACAGGATCCCTTTCTGTCCTGAACCACCATTTGGATCACACAGGTGACCCATGTCTCACCTGTATCCGTAGGAGGGACGGTTACCCTGACTACACAGTACCTTGTCCTCCAGTTTCGGGTTCTGCCCCCCCTCCAAACACCAATCAGCCCTGGGGTGTAATGGGGGGAGCCAAGAGCTGGGGCCCCATGCTCTCCCCCAGCGATCTGAGGGCTCTTACCCCCTGATCTGGTGGGTACATCCGCTGGTTGGCTCAGAACTTCAGGATCCTATCCCAGATGTCCTCCTGGGGGCCCCACCTTGGGGACCCCCTCCTATTGTTTCTAGTCACATTTTTTATCTCAATTTCCGCCACAAGGGTGACCAGGGCCCAAAATGTCCTTTGCCCTCCCCACCCAAAAAGAGGCTGCGGGCAAAACCCCACATGTCCCGGATAAATTGGTCGGTTCCTTCGTCAGATAAATGAACCTGGTCACTGTGAAACATGTGCGCGCCTTTCAGCAGTTTGTGGGGGATAATCCATAAGCGCCCTGGGCCCGGGCAGAGTTGAGGGCGACCAGGGGCCCAGGGTCCTTCGCCCTCCCCACCAAAAACAAACCATGGGAAAAAAGGCCCCAATGACCTCACTGCATCGGTCTGTGCCCACATCAGAGATATGCACCCTGTTCTTAGCATCTGACTGCACCACCACTAGTCTTGTGTAGGGTATTCCCAGTACGCCCTGAACCGGGGCAGTACCATGGTAGGCTTACCCTTCCATGACCAGGTCTCACCTGTATACGGCAATGAGGTCTGGGAACAGAAGTCCCCCGCCCCCTTCCACCTTCAGGACCAGTCGTTGTAGGTGAGCGACTCTCAGCCCAACGATCACCACTGTGTATGCTGCGCAGCCAATGCCGGCCTGGGCTTATGGAGCGGAGGCAACCTGTAAGCCGCCTGCCAGACAAAGGAGTGACTGAGCACCCATAACCCGTCCTGCTACTGAAACAGAAGAAAACAAGCATGAGTATGTTTTACAGAAGCGAAGCATAAGCGAAGCAGAATAGCATTTGCTAATGCATCACCGGCTGAATACAACGCCAACAGCAGACAGGGGGCCCCTAGCCGCTTGCTCCTGCTTCCCCTGAGAACATACCGGCGTTTGCCGCCGCCCCTTGAAGAAATGACCAACAAATAACCAGTTGGGGGCCATGGTTACTCCTGAGTCCGCCGCCCTGTCTGAAGAGAGCCAATACCAAACCCGTTCATCTTCACCCATGTAAAGGAAAACCTTGCTGAGGAAGTGCACACCTCTCCAACAGGAAATGGGGGTGGCTGCCTTACAGATTTCAACTGCCCACCAACAGGATGCCTTTAAGTCAAATGAGCAGCTGCTCGCCACGGTCTCAGCAGAATGTTGCTGAAGCATCATAGAGTTCTGGCCGGAACAGGCCTCCTAGGGAGTGGGACCACAGGGGTTCCAGCGACAGGGCGAGAGAGAGACGGCCGCTAAGGAGAGAGAGAGAGAGACATCTTGCAATTGACCCAGCAAGGGTTTGCTATGCCCCCCACTAGGCTTGCATTGGGCAGGGAAAGGAGCCCCAAGGCTCGAGACGGGAGGGACTCTTGTAAGCTGTGCATTGACACATGAGATGTGAGTGCAGTCATGCTGGCGCACATCGGTGCCCCTCTGCCAACACAACCATGATGAAACAGCACCAATTCACGGAACGAAGAGATATGTATTTGACAAACATACCTATGAACCCAAGGGCAAGGAACCGAACAGGTATCATACGGGTACCTCTTTGAATTGCCTGAGTCATTTACGGACTCACAGTAGCTTGGTTACTGTAAAATTGGTATTCATTGTTCTGACCTCAAAAGGATGAAGGGATGGGCTCCCAAATGATTAGGTATCTCACCCGCCATAGGTGAGAGATAGGGTGGCCCGGGGCAGGAGCCCCCACCCCCCTCAAATCAAGCAACTAAGGCAATGAAATATGTTCGTGTTTAAGCCTTTCACACAGCGATGCAACCGAAGGTCAACAGAAGCTCCATCTACCACCTCCCATGGCTAGTTACCTAAGATGCAGACATTGTGGCACCACCAGGGTGCTAAGGAGCCTTCCCATCCTATTTCTTGCCAGACCTTCCTTAAGTGCTGGTAGTGCATGCGCCCCGGCTGTGCCTACAGGTAATAATGCAAACCCTAGCTGGTTAAGCTATCCCAGCCCCAGGAGCCACCTTAGAGATTCTGTATATGACTAGGGTTCTTTTTCTACTGCCCAGGCTTTAAAGGCTGGAGAACACCGACAGACGCAGAGTAGCATCAGGTTCTATGCAATTCCTGCGGTGAGCCATGTTAACTTGGCACACTAAATTACGTATATGTAATGCCCCTTCAAATTATTGCTGAGGAAAATTGTTCCTGTGCCAAGAGAGTATTTGGTGCCGACATTGCCTTTGTGAAACCTAACCGCTGAACTCGTCCCTGCCCCGAGTTTAAAGCAGGAATCGGGGATCTACATTATTGCTATGTATTAATAGTTGCACGCGACCAAGCCCAGCCCCCTACATGCTCTCCGAATTAGAGTTTGCTAACAAGGATGACCTACCCCTTGATTGAATTCAATGCTTAATAATTGGTAATGCCTAATTCAGCTGTACCATTCATTCCACCTGATGGTACTTCTCACACACTTCTGCAAATTATGAGAAGCGATGAGCCCGAAAGGAACAGTACTATATCCACTGGCACAAATACCTATTAACTATTTCTCATGTTACATAAGCACCCAGACAATAGTCCCATATTTCCTGAGATCCCGTGAAATTTTGGTTTTACCCAACATTCCTGCCTATGAATGTGACGGTGCAAATGACCCCAAATATATATATATATATATATATATATATATATATATATATATATATATATTTTATACGTTGGATTCAGTGTACCCCTGTGCTTACTTACCGCACCCCACATGGAGCCTGCATGGTTCCTTACCAGTGCTAACATGACCTACAAGACTTTAGCAACTGAACATTTCATTTGTTCCCTCTTCATACACTCCTCATTGAATTTTCACCTGCAAATATCCACATTAGAACCAGAATGACCAGTAATTAGCACGACCAGTATCTCCAACCTGCTGCTCCCGGAAGTATTGGTCACTAACCGAGTTTTGGGACATCTGATGAGACTGTGTAATAAAAAACCCAGGACAAACCACCGCTTCCCATGAGGAAATTCTCTGACGAAAGGCCCCATCACCCCTTAGCACCCTTGTGAACAAAGCACCTCCAGCCTGGGACTTTCGCCCCTCCCTAAGAAACAGCGAGGCATCTCGTCTGTTTTGCCGAGAAGGTGAACCTTTGAAAAAGGCGCTAAATCTACACTCGGGAACAGGGATGCTGTTAAAGTATATATGTAGACCCAGCACCAAGGATTCATACAGTATGTGTGTTGATTAAAAAATGATTCTAACCTGAGAGCGAACTACCTCAAAGGAGAGTACTGAGTTCAAAAGAAACTGTAGACCAAATGTACTTACGCGAAAAGTAATTACACTTGATGATAATTCTTAGAACGCTATTTATTTTGTTGTTACCTATGAAAGGATGTGACTGTTCATTAACCAGCAAAAAGAAGGAGAGAAATGCCTTTCTTATCTAAGAAGGAAGCGTATTCTGGGCGAACTTAGATTGCCAATGCAAATCCAGTGCAATATATCAGACACCATAACAAGGCCCAGTACACACGAGGGTACGAACCCACCTTCCCTTACTCCGATTCATCATTCAACAAGTTTATGAACCCCTGACCGGGGGGGCCTGCAGCCCCAGAGGCCCTAGACCTTGCCACTGAGCTATAGCTCCTTAACATGCAACTAAACCCAATAAAGTGAAAATCTTCCTTAGGGAATGACTGCCCTTCCCGCCATTTGCCTATGGTGAGAGTGTCAGCTATTGTGTTTTTTTTTTTTGTTTTTTTTTGCGGGTTAGTCCAATAGCAAAAGCTATTGTTTCGCATACATATCATAGGCCATATGCCTAAAATTGCTGCTAATTTTGACCCGACAGCACTCCATAGCTCCCAACCATACCGTGCTGTGTACTAGCGAACAACACAGCACAGGTACACCACCTAGTTGGGTGTCCACATGTTTGCTACAATAATTTCCATTGAACATGACTAATTCAGCACCTAAGACCAAACACCATAGGGCGAACTAGAACAGTAAAGATGCCCTCCTTTGGGTTGGTAACCATAAAATTACCACAACATGCTGCCCTTTGATCACCAAATACCCCTAGACACCGGTACCTGTCTTAATGACAGTCATAACACCCTCCCAGCCCAATATGGCTCAGCCACCAGACTGCTGTGAGGGATCCCTGGCAGCATCCATTACGCGTATACGGTTATCAGCTCGCAATGATTAAAAAACCACCATGACAGTAAGGAAGCTATTTAAAATAGAATATACTCAAGGAACCGTGGAGATTTGGACCTCAGGATCTCCTCATTATGAGGCAGGCGCTTTAGCGACCCAAACCACAGCGCTCCAAACCAAACACCATACTTCCTAAAGGCTGCTAGGGCAGCTGACGCCCGACCTCGCAGGCCAGGGAGCGCGCCACGCCTGGGCACGCGTTCGGGCCCGTAATGGAAGCATTAGATGTGGGAGACAAAACAAGATCGGAGACTGCCCCTGAACATGGCACTGAATTCTTAGGCTTGATTGACATAGCATTCGAGAGTACTACCCTGAAATTGCACTGTAAATCGATATGCTGCACATAGCACCGCTGATAGTTTAGTGAATTAGAATTCTTGTAAACATGTTCCTCTCGTTACTGGACATGTTAACCTCGGGCGCTTTTGTGATTAATACTTTTACTTGGACAACCCGCTGTAAATTGAACTAGGACACGATAGACTTAACACAGTGCGGGCGGTCCACCAAACGCATAACGAGGCCGGATTAATCACCGCCCAAAAAGGCCCGGAGTAACGTGAGAATTAGCTCACCCACGACAGTAAAAACAGTGTAACATAAAGACGGTGATTTGTCTCTGCGACCAACATGAAGTTAAAGCCGAAGTAATAACCATTTTTGTACTAATTACAGCACCGACGAGCCTTCGCTCTAGCAAGGTACGGAGCCTAACGATAAAGCCTTGCAGATGTTAATAAACATCCATAAATTCTTAACACGGTACGGGCGGTCTACCAAACGCATAACCAGGCCGGATTAACCACTGCAAAAAGGCCCAGAGTAACATGAGAATCAGCTCACCCACGACAGTAAAACAGTGTAACATAGAGACGGTGATTTGTCTATGCGACCAACTTGAAGTTAAAGCCGAAGTAATAACAATCTTTGTGAAAATAACCTCCCAGACACGCATTCGCTCTAGCACATATGGCGATTTGTCTCTGCGACCAACGTGAAGTTACAGCCGAAGTAATAACCATTATTCTACATTAAACATCATAGACACGCATTCGCTCTAGCAAGGTATTGAGCCTAATGATTAAAGCCTTAGTTTCCCCATAGTTTTCGCAAAACCGCCATTAGCGCGAGCCACCCCCCCGGCAGCACGCGCGCCTAAAGATGTGGCCAGAATAACAGGCATGTTGATGCAACGCTGAGACTCGAACCCCAATCTCCAGTTGCAGAATCGGGAGCTCTGCCCATGAAGCCAAATTCTCCCTTGTGCCGAATCGACTTACCCCATGTGCTCACTGGAACGGGGCCAATGCGCCAATGAAAAAGGATGCCCAGGAGGAGACCGGGACCCCTCTGACCCCCTTCCATACCGCGAATGTTTTGACGCCGATCCCGGCCGCGCCGCCCACGCCGCATCAACAACAATCACGGGCTGCACGCAGGTCCGGCCGCCGCACACAGGAAAAGAAGGACTAGCCTTCTTGGGGGGGCCTTTAAATAGCCCCCCACCAGTATGCGGCGGCTGGAACCGGCCCACAGCGAACGCCGGCCCCACGCCATGCCCCCTGCAGGACTGACTTCCGCCTTAACACCTCGCGAGGTGTCAGGGCGGAAACCCGGCCGACCTCAAGCACCCCCGGCGAAGGAAAGGGCGGAGTGCCCTAGGGCCTTGGAGGCCCGTCTCCAAACGGGCCGCGCCCCCCCCACTGCGGTGCGGGCGCTTTTCCCTTAGCTTTGCCAGTGCTAAGAAAGTAAGGACAGTTACAGGGTGTCCCTAAACTAGAAGGATCATCTTGTGCATAAAAAATGTTATGTAATAGGCCAAGAAGTAAGTTTCCTGAGGACCATCTTGCTCATTCCACTGGAGCATGGGTATGACCATCCTTGGCATTTGCGAGGGGTGTTCTATTGTAGGACATCTGCCAGACTGAGATTTCGGTGCCTGTCCACATCTTTAATCAGCATTACTGTATCGACTGTCAACTCAACAGAGTGCCATTTCAGCTGCTTAGTTCTGCAAACCTTCCTCTGACTCTCCACTCTTCCAACTCAGTCTTGGGCATCTATTGAAATGGTGAGGAATCTGAGGATCGAAGTATTCAACAGATGAACAAGTTCCTTAAAACTTTCTTTGGAGTGGAATTTAGGATTCTAAAAAGGTCTGACGTTAGGTTTGACACACTGCCATGTTTGCAATGTGTCACGGTTAATCCCAATCTGACGGTGGGGAAGAGCTGAAAAAGAAAAAAAAGATGTCAACACACTGAGATTGCATCTATATATGGCTTTGTTACTTTACTTCATAGGTAGTGCAATGCTGCCACAATCTAATGGAGCCTCATTTTGACATGCCGGAGCAGTTCCTTAAACGTTCTGGATCTGGTCTTGTGCTTTTGGGAGTTAAAGGGGTGAGGAATCTGTGGTTGGATAGAGGTCACATAAAAAATGCCACATAAATGTATAGTGTAAGTAACTTGCTTTTTTCTTCCTCTAAATCAACAACCATTCAGCATAATGGTAAAATATTTTGAAACTGAGTGGACAGAGCTGGTGATGTTTGAGGTCAGGCTGGAGGCATGGCATGCAGAGGGGAACTCATCTGCCTTGGCACATGAGCCTAGGCAGATGAGCCTGAAATCTTTCCTTGGCTTCCTCACTGAAGGTAGTTCTCATACTCATGAAAGAGAACAAATACTACCAAATAGGCAAACCATGAAGGTAGCTGCATTTCCTGTTTACCACTCTTTATTCTGCTACAGCCCACCACTAAGAATTTCCCCTTATATTCCCCATCCCATCTCAATCTACTTTTCTTGCTACTGTCATAGTCAACATTCTAAGCTTCTGAGACATCATCTACCCCAAGTTAAAACAAATAAATAGGAGATGGCAGAGTTAAAACCTAAATGTAGGTAAAAAGCAGCCAGAGATTAAAATGAATAAGAAATGAAAATCAGAGGGCTGCCCATGGTTTTAATCTTTGAATTCTTTTCACGCAGCGGTAAGGGTAATTTATATGGCTCATTTTTATGTCTGCAAGAAACATGGTTTTGAGTAATGATAGAGTTAACCATTGAGAACAAGAACAATCTAAAATAATGTTTTACCCAGACAACTGCATGCAATAGAACTTGTATGAGCCTCTACCTTTCATTTGTTGCACGAATGCCATTAGTAGAAGTTGCTTAAACCTAAGTATGTTAGGGAAGAGTCTATGGGCCCGATTTAAAGTTTGGCGGATGGGTATGGTGTCCCAAATGAGGCAAGCATCCCTTCTGCCTTATTACATGTGCAAAGGGCACAATGCACTTGCAATACAGTGGAAGGCAGCATTTTTTAACAGGGTAGGGAACTTACCCTTCAGAACATTCTGGTTACCAACCCATATTTCTGCTATGTATAATGATCCTGCAACAACGTTCACGTTAATTGCTAAGATTGCC
This sequence comes from Pleurodeles waltl, assembly GCF_031143425.1. NCBI lineage: Eukaryota > Metazoa > Chordata > Amphibia > Caudata > Salamandridae > Pleurodeles > Pleurodeles waltl. The sequence goes on along the minus strand of NC_090450.1, from coordinate 222,339,206 downwards.
AACTTCACAGAATTGTTTGAATATTTTTTCTTAACTGTAGGTAGAACCCAACCAAACTGTAACTTTACCATCTTTGATCCTTTCTGCCTTGGAAAACACCTCAAATGATCTTTGGCCTAAAAAGCCTGACCAGAAGTGAAAGCATGTGATGGTAACAAAAATGTAACGAGTCAGTAGGTATTCAAATAAGCTCACTATTATACCTAAATAGCCACAAGGACCCTGAACCCCTTGGAAGATTATGCGCAGAAGGTACAAACATCTCTGAAATAGATAAAAAAATCACTGAAATAAACATGAATTATTAAAAACCTTTCTGAATATATACTGTGACCACTAAGGCCGTCATAATGAGTCCGTCGGTAATTACCGCCGACCACCGTGCTGGTGCCCGCCAAAAGACCACTGGTGGCAGTGGTAACCATACCACCGGATTATGAGTACAAAAACACAACCCGCCAAAAAACAGCCAATTTCTTGAAACCGCCGGAGCCAACAACGGCGGAAAGCCGGAGGTCAGCAACCCTCCACCACCACGCCAACAACAGACCGCCCACCAAATTATGAACCACAAATCAGTACCACAAACATTCAACGGTCCTCCATTGGCGGTACGGGCGGACACGGTCAATAATTTTACCCACCAACAACAACTTCACACACAGAACATTAAGAAACCCTCACACCTGAGACACGTACACACACTCAGCACACCCATACATACCACCATAAAACACACACACACACATCCTATAATCCTTTGCAACACCAATTTAACGCCAGCCAGCTACTGGACACTCACTATGCCCATAGGCCATTAACCCATCACACATAAGTGCACACCACACAAGTATTACACAAGTCTCACACACAAATCAACACGAGCTACACAACAACCAAGAATCCAAAACCACACGTACACACACACTGCACAACCTCCACTAACTCCCCTTCACCACAACACTCACATCACACACCATGGCACCCCTAGGCACCCCTGCTTCACTGACAGGGAGCTGCAGACCATGGTCAAGGCACAGCTGTTTGGAGCACAGGTACAGCAGACATCCATCTCCCTGAAAATGGATCTGTGAGAGAGGATTATCAATAAGGTAAACACAGTGGGACTCTATCCACGCACAAGAGAAGACATAAGGAAGAGGTGGAAAGACCTGCAGAGGAAGGTACATTCCATGGCATCACAACACCAACTTACAGTACAGAAGACTGGTAGTGGTCCGTCCCCATCCTCCCCAGAATACAGTGACTGAGAGGAGAAGGTCTTGGCTATCCTGCACCCAGAGGGCCTCACTGGACTCACTGGAGGAATGGACTCTGGTAAGTCACATATACTCTCCTACCATTTGCTACATTTGTAATGCATGTCTCACCCTACCCCAATAACTTCCACTAAACAACCTATCCTATTCACATCCCCCGTACACCCATACCCATATCCCCTGCATGCCCACGCCTCCCCACCAACCCCCAAACCATCCCTGTATGCACAATGTCCATCCCTGGCATGCAATGTAGGCTACACTACATATCCCACAATCCACCACCAATCCCTCAACTAACAATGCATGACGCCCGTCCCTATGGGATCTTGCATGCAGATTATTGGGGATGTAAGCACACCAAGCAGGTGGCAAGTGCTGGAAGGGATATGGTAATGACAGCATAGGGTGCAGAAGACAGGAGATTTACATGCCAATGGCAACAACCATTACACAAACACATATACCATGACTATGATATAAAGGGACAGTACCGTCAATGCCATATCCCCTTTAGCAGTACTAGGACATCACCTTCCAATAGCCACAATGCCCATACATTGCAGGAGTCACAAAACAATATTTTTACTACCACACAGGTACCACTGCCCATGGCATCCGGCCGGAGGTGCCAAGAAGTGCCACTCCACCAGCAGAAGAAGGCCCCAGTGACAACAGTTCAGCTGGATGTCTGGACCTAGATGACTGTCCTGGCGCGTCCCACAGCACTGGAAAGTCACCCTCCAGAAGGCCCCACCCCGGACACCACTGACACCCCACCACTCAGCCACCACCATCAGCTGTGGCCCAACGCCCCCACACCAGTGTCTCCAGGCCACTGACTGTCTGCCCACCTGTACAGGTGGTGGAGTCACCACCCACCGCTAGGCAGGATGATGAAGGTCCCAGTGCAAGTTGGATTGGGCGACCTGTGCTGGGGACACAGGCACAGGGGGCTAGGGCCTTTGGGAGTGTATCAGTGACCCCGGGGTGGTGGTTCAAGGAGGGACTCATATGCCCACGAGGCCATCTCAGAGGTCGTGGGGGGAATCCACCACTCCCAGTACAGGATGGACCAGATCCTGGTCACATTGCAGGAGAACCAGAGGCTGCAGGTCGCACACCAGTATGAGGCCATGGAGCAATGGAAACAACTGAATGCCAGCATGGCCTCCATTGCAGGATTGCTTCTGAGAATGCCCAACATCATGCCTGAGTCCTCCACCCACCAGCAGGCCGCTTCCACTAGCCAGGATACAGCCCAACCCTCAACATCAGCAGCAGCTAGTAGAATGGTGGCCCTGCCAGAGGACTCACAGGCCACCAGCACCCCTTCCCCTGAAGCCCATGAATCCCCTCGCAATGTGGCCGGAGAGTCAGACATTTCAGTAATGACTGTAGCCAAGACCAGGAACACCGCCTGGAAGTGACTCTGCCCTGAACTGTCTCCCTTGTGTGTCACTGAGTCACGTTGTTGACTATCCACAGCCATATCTCTAATTTCCTATGGCCCATGGACTCAGCCCAGGTGCTACCAGCAGCTGTGTACATTAAACTGAGTATATTGTTCACCATCTGCCCACTCTCTTGTACTGTCCCATCCCTTTTGTTACACTCCTTCAATAAACACTGTTTGATCACACCAACAAATGTTGTCATTTTATTCAAATGCATGCAATAGTAAAGTTTAATTCATCATCAAATATGTAAAAATGCAGGGAAATGTTGCAGGGATCCAGTGTTCAGAGAGGGGTATGGTAAGTTCTTGTCACAGCTTTGGCCAGGAGTGTCCTCAAACATCACATTTTCCTCCATGATGTAGCCATAGCAAAGGGGGAGGCACCACTGCGACACCTGTCAGCAACAGACATATAACACATATTTACTGCACTTGTTGTAGTTTGACTCTTGCTCTAGGCAAGACTGCTGCTTTAAGGATGACAGTACTTATGTTTGTAGGTGATTATGCCTACCCTACACCGGTCACAACTGTCATCCCAACCCTCCCGGCTTACAAGTAGCACCTCAACAAAAACCCAAACAGTAGAAGGTGATTTGTGGCAGCCTTCACGCATGGACTCAAGAGTATGACATCTCAGGGAGTGTTGTAGTTAAACGGAGATCACTCCTTTCTCCCATTAACAACATGTCTCAGTGAAACACAGGAAATAAAGGAGATGCAGTAAAGTTTCAATAGGTTTTATTTAACAAAACTGCAATCTGTGATAAGATGCATGGGTTGCAATGATTAGGATAATGAACAATGCAAGAAACAGAAATGTAAAGACAAGAGTCATTAATACAAAGACCCCCACCATCTTGCAATGACATGAAGTGACATGAGATGTGAAATATGTCCTGATACCCTAATATGATGTACCTAATCTCCAACCTAAAAGAGAGCTAGGTGTGTTAAACTTAATCAATCTGTCAATGTCATGTCCATGAGAAGAGCTCCCCAACCCTTGTTACCTTGGAATGAGGTCTCTAGGTCAGACTCTGTAGGGACAAGAAGACTGGGTCAAGGTCAAGATGACGTGCGGCATCAATAGCAGCAATGGCATCTGGCCTGAAACCCTCTAGCTATCTGTCTAAATGAGGTGCATTTATACAGATCTGCTCGGACCTCTGACATAGGTCGGTTCCCAAACAATAGATAACAAGACATGCTTGGGATGGCAATTTATGTAAACATTTCCCTCAAATGCGTGAAGAGGGAAAGTACCTAATGTGAACACCTACAGTTTGTTTATCTTTGTCGCTTTATATTGATGCCTTAGCACGGTGGCACTGATAACTGAAACTAAAACATTGGCCTAACTAGAAACAAGTCCCCCATCTTAAAAGATATAATGAAATAAACGCACTAAAACAAAGCAAACTAAGTAGGGTAAAAGTCACTGGGTGACAGGGGCACGAGTCTGCAAGCCAAAGGCTAATCTAACTCCTGTTTCCCATTAAAGCAAGATAGGATTCACTACACCCTCCCCATTGCCGTAACAAGTATGATGCCATAGGAGGATTTCACCGATGGTGAATTAATCCAATGTTAAAAGTGCTCTGGACAAAAAGCTAAAATCATAAAACTAGCTAAAAATCACATTTAAAAATGTGTTAGAAGCAATATCTAAAAAACATACAAAGAGATATCATGTCGACCATGACAAGCACAGCAGGTCAAAGTAAGGGTAAACTTTGAAGTTGGTATAGTAAGCCAATCATGAAATCTTTCTAACAGTAGACATGATCTTGAACAGCATCTTCAAAGCCATTAAATGGGAAGGACCTCAGGAAAGAGGCCACATCGTCAGATATGAGATCGATGACAGGATAGGCAGATGGATCCACGGAGCAGTAGTGTGTAGCAGTCTCTTGTGCAGGTTCACCTGCAGGAGTGGCACTCTCCACAGTGCCAAAAAGAGCCAGATTGTTCACCAAGGGTGGCTCATAGGTGGCCTCGCGAATTAGCCTTAGTCTCAAGGGGCACGACCGTGAATGAACCTTCATTGGGGACATCAGCAGTGCTTGGTCCACAGGAGGCACTGGCGTAACATCAAGACACACTGTAGGCAAATGTTTGAAGAGACACCGCACACAGCAGAAGTCTGGTTGTACGCACCATAGGACTGGTCGGAATGACAATGACCAATAATGCTCCAACTCTTCCAGCAACGGAGCATTAAAGACCTGAACCATGCGTTCACGACACAGCTGGGCTTGTGGCTATGGCTCCATTGCTTCACGTAGCTGGAAAGACACAACCACTGCGAATCAGAAGAAATAGCGAAGTATTCTGCCTAGTAATGCCAAAATTATAGGAAAGCCGCCAAACACACTTGAAAAGAGTGAATGGATGGCCAATGGAATGACTCCGAAGACAGTCTGGAAGATGGACACAAAAGCCTTTAAGAAATGGACAATCCCCGTAGTGCTCAAAGCATTGAAAATTCTGGATTACAGCTCTCCAAAGTGCTTGGGGAAGTTGGTATTTAATAGGGATTGTATCTCTGATGATTATCTCGCTATCTGGAGAGCATATGTCTCTCTAGTTGATGTCAACACAACTTGTTTTTGGAACAGTAGCGCCTTTAGACTGCCCAGCTTGTCATAATTTACATTAGCAGTATCAACGTGAGGCCACATTTGTGTTACTTTTATCTCTCGTGTGAAGGGGAATAAGTCCACAAGAGTCTGAAATTGGTAGGCAATTCCTGGTCTCCTACCGCAGCTTTGGTCGCTCCGCACCACATAACTTCCATTCAAAAGAACATGAAATGCTGGTTGAATCAAAGGGACTGTAGTACCCTTCAGAAAACAGGCCAAGTTTCCGTCCCCGGCATTGCAAAGCCCATGAAGGGACACCTGCTGGCAGATCATTGAATGACTAACAGTAGTTTCACATTCTCTTCCGCTGAGAATGACCTCTGTTTCGCCGTTCAGACACTTGTTTTCAGAGGGCAACTCCCACTCTTCTTTAATACTCCTATCGCCTAGTTGCTCGTAACTGCCCATGGCAAGATGTTTCAGGCATTTCGCAAAAATGAAAAGTGGAAATGAGCAGATTAATAATGCCATGTAGAAGCGATACTGTTGATGGACTTTCTGCAACTGTGAAAGGCAACTTCTCTAATTTTTCTATGTGATTGAGGGGGTCTTCCGACTCGTTATTATTTGTTATAATACGACAGACGGCGGTTTACTGGCGTGGCGCTGCTGGTGGTAGCAGCGCTACCTTACCGCCATCCGCCAGTATGGCTACAGCTGAATTTCCGCCCTTCTTGTGGCAGAAGTCTAGCTGTGGTCATATTATGGCAGACGGATGGTAGCCGCAGCAACGGTCTTTTGGCGGCCTTCGTTGCAGCGGTAGGCAGTTTTTACCACCAATGTCCAAATGAGGGCCTATGTTTTTTAGGGAATAAATTCTGTTGTACATGCCATTATCAACAACAGCTAAAGTCTTTTCAAAATTTTCCTTGTCTAGCTGCCTTAAACGTGCAGCAGCTTCTATCTGAGAAAGCTTCCAGATCTCATTGTATATGCCATAGATTAATCTTTTAGAGCATGGCTTTCTAGGACCTAACAAGAAGTCCTGAAAGTCTACATCTTCAGAAGGAGTGTTAAGATATTCCTTAACTGCGGCTAACGTGTTAGTCTGTACCCATTGTTGGCACAGTTTATCCACACATTATGTTCTTGCCACAGTTTACCCACACATTATTTTGTAACTATACCTGTGTGTTGACCAAGACAAAGCGAGGGTCTGGCCGGCTGATCTTGAAAGCCCCTGAGGGATTCAAAAAACATGCCTGACACCCATTTGTGTTTATTGGCCAAATTAACTGCCCACCGGGACTGGAAAGTGAAGAGTTATAGGTACCAGCGGAACATTTGCATTTAGGTCTTCCTCGGTGACATACAAGAAGGATTGCCAATTAATAAACTTTGCTGGTGTGGGGATACTGGGCGTGATCATTTCCTTTTTAATTTCGCTATCCGAAGACACAAAGGCCCTCATTCTGACCATGGCGGTCTGTGACCGCCAGGGCGGAGGGCAGCGAAAGCACCGCCAACAGGCTGGCGGTGCTTCCGGGCAATTCTGACCGTGGCGGTAAAGCCGCGGTCAGAAAAGGGGAACCGGCGGTTTCCCGCTGATTTTCCCCTGCCCCAGGGAATCCTCCATGGCGGCGCTGTTTGCAGCGCCGCCATGGGGATTCCGACCCCCTTCCCGCCAGCCTGTTCCTGGCGGTTTACACAGCCAGGACCAGGCTGGCGGGAACGGGTGTCGTGGGGCCCCTGGGGGCACCTGCAGTGCCCATGCCACTGGCATGGGCACTGCAGGGGCCCCCTAACAGGGCCCCATTAAGATTTTCAGTGTCTGCAAAGCAGACACTGAAAATCACGACGGGTGCCACTGCACCCGTCGCACCCCAGCAAATCCGCCAGCTCCATTCGGAGCCGGCTTCATCTTTGCTGGGGCTTTCCCGCTGGGCCGGCAGGCGATCTGCTTGAGATCGCCGGCCGGCCCAGCGGGAAAGTTGTGATCGCCGCCACGGTCATTTGACCGCGGTGCGGTGTTTGGGCGGTTTCCGCCCGGCGGGCGAATGACCCCCAAAGTCTGTTGAATGGTATCATTTAAAAAGATCATTTGCAAAGGAATCAGGCACGCTCTAAATAAAGCTTCCCTACCCTGTATTTGCCAATCTTGTGTTCCCCATACACTCTTTAAATCAATAGTGTTCCTCCAGTATTTGTAACCTTCAACTGCAATATGGGAAACAAAGGAATCTGAATAAATCAGTTTTGTGTCATTTAGCAAAATGTTCCTATTTTCTGAAGGAGGTAATTTGAAATAATATGACTCTGGATGTTATCTGTCATGCCCAGAAAAATAAGTACATTTATCTGAATAACATTTTGGCCTCCCCACAGGTGGTATTGGGCAGTGTTCCCACTGTGTGTAGTTAAATGCCGGTCTATGTCTAATAGCACAGTGCAGGTAGTAATGTCCCCAGTTGTTGTAGCAGACCATTTCTCCATAATTCTTTGTATTTGTGTATACATCATCACTTTCAAATACTGAATACCCTTTCATTTCATTTAACATAGAATCAACTGTCCGGACATCTCAATCATCAGATACAACACCAGGTGTAATTACATGAGTCATAGAAATGTTGAAGACATATGGAATTTGAATGACCTCAGTAGGCCCTTAAATATCAAATGGAACGTTGTCCCACGCAGTCCCAACAGGAATCGGTACAGCTGAAATGTTCACAAGGGACAAGTCTCTTCGGACCTTATGTGAGGACTGATATGTAGTTACAACTTCATCCACAGGCTCAACAGAGGAGTAGTCAGAAATGTAATGACCATTTATAAGTAAAAAGAAAACAGTCACAAAACCAATCCATAGAAACAATGCAAAACATGTTAAACAGAACCATAAATAATTCCATGGGTGAATTAAATAGTTATTTTTAAGCCATAAATACAGCTTACATGCCCTTGAAACATTTTCAATCACAGGAGTGGATGAGTCTGAAGAAAAGTCATCAATGTCGATGAAGTAACCAGAAGCAGTCTCTGCAAACGCAGGAGCAGGTGCATTACCCGTGGATGGATCCACTTTGCTTGGAGGCTCATAGTAGACGGTGTTGTCAGTCTGTGTTGTGGAGGTGTAGAAAATAGCCAAATCATGGATTGTTGTTGACGTGTTAGCTCATTTTTTGCCCTCCCCATGGTCAAGGAGGTATTTGTAGCATTGATGGACATGCTTGTATAGTCAGAAGTAGTGTTATTATTTCTGCTTTGAAGAGGATTTGTCCTGTTGGATAGTGAGAGGGGACCGGGAACTACCCAAGGGACCTCTCGGTCTACTGTGCAGGATCGCCCACATGGTGAAGTCTCACATCATCAATGGAAATTAATCTGTTGGCTTTGGAACCAGGCTGCAGTGGTAAGATTACAGTTCTAGTAGCTTGTACTCCCAGGACTGGGAGCGGTGCTCTATAGGACAAACCAAATTCCTTCTTCACAGCGATCTTCTCACGAACCAGATCCCCGACTTTAGGAAGCCAGTCAGTGAAAGTTGTTGGTAAATCCCTTATTCCTAAGGTGGCAGCACTGGTGAATGATTTATAATCACACAATTGCTGGAGCTCCTGTAAAACAGTGAGACATTCATTTATGTCAAAAGGTGTATCTGCTGCCACCAAACCAGGGCCATCAAGATCTGGGATCACAGATAGGTATCCCAAAGAGGACCTCATAGGGAGTGCGTCTCCCCAAGGACCATCTTGGCAGATTATTCAGTGCTCTCTGGACCCCATATAGGTGATGAAGACAACTGCAGCCAGAACCTAATACTCTAGCTGTTAAGGATTGCTTTAGATCACGATTCCTCCTTTCCACTACCAAATTTCCATCAGGATGGTATGGTGAGGAGTAATGGAGTTCAACACCCATGGTCCCCATGGTGTCACTGAATGCCTTTGAGGCAAAGGCAGGGCCCTGGTCCAAGTGGAATGCTGCAACCTTATATGTACAGATAAAGATCAACAAGTCTTTTATAATAGTTTGAGCGTCAGCCAACTGCTAAGGGCATAACCGCAGGAATCTAGAACAAGAATCAACAGTGACTAAGATGTATTTGTATGCACCATCGGTTTGGAGCGGACCACAATGGTCCAAGTACACACAATATAGTGGCCTGGAGGACACTAAGAGGGATGTCTGTGGTGGGCGTTTGGTGTTGGAGCCCTTAATTTGTTGACAAATGTCACAACAAAGGACGTACTGTTTTGTCTGTTTGTATAGACCTGGCCACCAGAAGCATTTCTGTAAGAGTGTTACTGTGGCTGAAATGCCAGCATGAGCAGAAGCGACACCCTCATGGGCTGCTTCAATGAGATCTAATCTCTGGTCTTAGTTGGGGATCGCTTGATCTCCAACAGCAGGAAATGTTTCATGGGCAACATTCTGTGCACTGATGTACTAAGGGTATTTTGTAGGGTATGCATTTGGAAGAGGCTTGCTTTCAGCCAAAACTTTCACGGCAGTCAGAATTTTATTATCCAATCTCATCTGAGAACGAGTCACTACAACCACAGAAGCCGCAGCTACTGCATATTTGGCTGCTTTATCAGCCAAAATATTGCCGATAACGTGGACTCCTACACGTTGATGCTCAATGTATGTACTTCATGGACACAAGGTAGGTTATCCTTGAGATCATCCACCCTCCCCCACAGAGTTCTGTGTTTTATGGTATTTCCTTTGGAATCTCTCAACCCGTTCATCTTCCAATGATTGAGGTAATCATTGTAGTGTGAGTCACATACAATTAAAGTCAGTAATCCTGGCTCTGTGTGTTCTAGCGCTAAAATAAGGGCTTTGAGTTCAGCCAGCTGAGCCGTGCAGTCCCCTTGGGTCTGCGTGTAGGTATTGTGAGGGTGGAGTACTCTATCCTTCATCACTCTGCTCACAGCTGCGCAGGTGGCTGAATATTGATGTTTAGTTTAGTACCTACAGCTGGTTGTGCTGAACCATCTGTGTAAATGACAGTATGGTATCTGTCAAGTGGTGAAATATCTAGAGCAGCAGGGTACTCCTGTTCGTATTGGAGAAATTCTTGTGTTAGAAGTTTTGGATCAAAGATGTAATCTACATCAGTGGCAGTCAGGGAGGTTCCCCACTGAATCTAGCGTGGATGTATTGCTTCAACATTTGGAACACTTGCTTTTGTGACAGCCTCTAAGGCTTGCACCGGGATAACGACAATAATGCGTTTCCCTTGGGCAAGTGATCTCTCCTTAATGACAGCCATCTGAACTGCAGTTCTGTGGGTGCAAAATGTTGTTCTGCACTGGAATATAAATGCTATTTATATGCTATAGGCACTGTGTCCCCTTCGTTGAAGTGACACAAGTGAACCCAATTGCACAAGTAATTATTTTGATGACCAAATTTGTTTTGTTGTCACGTGTGTGCAAGTCCTGTTGCAAGTGTGTCTAACATGTCCTGTTGCAATTCCCTGAGGATGCATGTGTGTTCAATGGTCCAGTGTCTACTAGGCAAATCGGGCCGTATTAAGTCATAAAGTGGCTTGATACATTTTGCAAAGTCAGGAATGTAAGTTCTGCCCAAGTTGAAGAAACCAAGTAAAGACTGTAGTTTCTTGATTGTATTTGGTGGCTGGAGTTAAGCACATTTTTCTTGAAAGTGTGGGGCCAGGCTCTTGCCCTCGTTTGATAGCTGATATCCCAGGAACAATACGCTGAGAAAGGCTATTTTAGTTTTTCCAAAATAAAATTTGTAGCCAAGGGCTGCGAATCCTAAAACGATCCGATCGACCCTGGCAGGATGAATTTTCAGGTTGTCATCTGTGAGATTGATATTGTATTGTACTGTATTGTAATCATATTTATATGGTGCTTACTACCCCTGACGAGGCGTCGAAGCGCTTTTCGATGAGTAGCACGCTACTCCGGAACCCAACAAGAATTAGTGATGGATTAGTATCGTTAAATAATGAGTACAGTTTTAGTATTATTATGAGTTAATTTGAGCCGCGGATATGAGAGTTTGTTAGTTAGATTGACTGGAGTAATGGAGGGGTGGAGGAGGAAAGAAATCCAGAAGTGTTAATTGGGAGTATATGCTTCATTTACTCAACCCAAAGGCTTGGGATGAGTAAAGGGGGGCGGAGTGGGAAGAGTAGGTGGAAGGGTTAGGGAGAGCATAGTAGCAGGGTGAGAAGAATGCAGGAGAATTTAGTAGGGTTGTGTGGGAGGTCACAGAGGTAGAGTGAGGTTTGGTGAGTTAGATGTGGAGGTGGAGGGAAGAGCTTAGGCAGAGATATTTAGGAGATGAAAGTGATAGAAGGGATTTGGGATGAGTCAGAGTGAGAATGGAGGATAGTTTGATAGAGACATGACATAAGAGTGATGAGTAGAAAAGTGTGATAAGATGAGGGCAGGAATTCATAGATATCTAGTATAACAACCCAACCAGGAGCCATGCAATGATCCATGAACATGCCAATCACAGAAACAACATATACACATACATACATATATATATATATATATATATATATATATATATATATATATACACACACACACACACACACACATGAATACACACACATATGCACATACAATACATAATTAGAATCATGGGTAAAAAATACTTAGTCAGACAGGTTTAACGAGTGTGTGTATTTTATTGTTATGACATAGTAGCAATACATATTTTCCAAAGAAACTATAAATAAATAGAAATGTACATATAATCTGAAAAAAACATATTTATCCACATAGGCATATGCAGTTCATAGTTGTTTGAAAAAGGTGGTTATGAAGGAAAGAGCCAACTCTTGAGTAGTTTTCTGAAGACAAGAAAGTTATCTGTGGCTCTTATAGTTGGGGGTAATGAATTCCATAGTTTGGCTGCTTGGACTGAGAAGGATGTACCACCTATAGTCTTTTTCTTGTACGGTGGTGTTCTAAGCGGGGTGCCAATCTTGAGCGGAGGGTTCTTTGTTGGATGTATTTGGTAATTTTCTTTCTGATAAAAAGCGGTCCTGTTCCATGTATAGCTTTGTGGGTGATACAAAGCAGCTTGAAAGTGCATCTTCTGGCAACGGGTAACCAGTGTAGTGCTCTCAAGGCAGGGGAGATGTGTGCTTGCGGCTTTATATGTAGTAGTAGCCTGGCTGCGGAATTCTGGATACGTTGTAGTTTTTTCATAACAGATAGAGATGATCCATGGTAGAGGCTTTTGGCACAATCCAGTTTGGATAGTACAAGCGAGATAGTAGCTTGCACCTTGTGTGGAAATCCGAGGTGGGGGAAGATGCGTCGTAAAGTCTTTAAGGTGATGAAGCTTGTGCGTGCTAATTTGTCTAATTGGGCATTCATAGTTAACTTGGAATCCATGGTGATTCCTAGGTTTTTAACTTCCTTGGATAATTGAGGAGATGGTCCGAGATCGTCAGGCCAGACGCACAGAGGGTCCTAATTTTTCCAGTCACCACATATGAGTATTTCTGTTTTGGAGGTATTTAGTTTGAGATGGCTCCAGGTCATCCACTGATCAACGGCTCTGAGGCAACTGAAGATTTGTGAGTTTTCAATGTTTTTGGGGCCTTCTAATTTAAGTAGTATTTGTGTGTCATCTGCATAGTTGTAGCATGTGAGATGGAAATCATTGATCAGTTCTGGTAAAGATATCATGTAGATGTTGAAAAGCAAAGGTGAGATGATTGACCCTTGGGGGACCCCTGCTTTTGTGAGGTAGGGTTCGGACGAGAAGGGGGGCGAGTGGATGATATTCACTCTTTTTTGAAGATAGGAAGTAATCCAGACGAGAGCAATCCCTTGTATGCCGGCTTCGTGGAGTCTTTGAGTTAGGGTGTCATGGTCAACCATATCAAAGGCAGCTGAGAGGTCCAAGAGAAGTAGTGCAGCAACTCCATTTCGGTCGACTGTGTTTTTAAGATCGGCCCAGATTGCCATGAGTGCTGATTCAGTGCTTCTTCCTGGGCGGAATCAAGTTTGGAAGTCTGAAAGTATAGAATTGTCTTCAATGAATTGTGACATCTGGGCGAATGCTGCTCTTTCTATCAATTGCCCAGGAAAGGTCCATTTGTGATTGGTCTGTAGTTGTTGGGGTCTTGCGGGTCTAGGTTTGTTTTCTTTAATAATGGTCGTATGTATGCCTTTTTCAGCTCTGCAGGAAAAGTTCCTGAAGTTAAAGAGTTGTTGATGATTCTTCATACAGGTGTGGCAGCAGAAGTAGATAGCAGGATGTTCTTGAAGATTTGTGGTGGGCAAGGGTCAGAAGGGCAACCAGAACGTCTGCTTGCTTTGACCAAATCCATAAATTCATCCTGGGATATTTGTTTGAAGGACTGTAGAGGTTGGGATGGTTTATTCTTAAAGGGTATTTTAGGAAAGGTGTTGGTGCTGATGGTTTTCTTCTGTTTTAAATAGGAGTCCAATGTGTCTGCCTTGGTTGTGTAGTGAATTGCCAATTTGTTTGTGAAATCTTGAGTGGTGGGATGACTTCCTTCCATGCATGTAGGTTTTCGAAATTCATTGAGAATTTTATAAAATTCCTTGGATGTAGATTGAGCATTTTGAATTCTGTCTGAGTAGTATCTTTTTTTAGCTTTTTTGATTGATGATTTGTATATCCTGTTAAGTTTGTGTAGCTGCAGTTTGTCTTGACTGTTGTTTGTTTTGAGCCAGGTCCGCTGCAACTTTCTGATTTGTTGCTTTATCTTTTTAAGTTCTGTGTTTCTCCAAGGTGTTGGTTTTCTTTTGTTGTGTTTAGTTTTTCTGAGTGGTATTAGGACATCAAAAGCTTCCTGTAGCCACTCATAAAGTTTTGGTACAGAATTCATTGTATCTAGATCTGTGTTTGCTGTTAGTTGTGTTTCTAAGTGATCCAAATTGAGTTTGCTCCATGTTCGATAGGTGTATGTATGTAAGTAGTTGTGGGGTGTGTTGATTTGTGGAGTTGTATGTCGGAAAGTTATCATATGGTGGTCTGACCAGGTGGTTGGTGTGATGCTATGAATAGTAACGAGTTCAGGCTTAACAAAAATGACATCTAGGATGTGACCAGCGATGTGTATGGGATTGTGTACAATCTGATGTAGGTTCAATGCGAGTAGGCCAGTGGTGACAGCTTTTGGATGGGGCATATTGGGTTTGTCAAACCAAATGTTTAGATCCCCAAGAATGCATAGATTGGAGTATAGTGTAATAAGGTTTGAGACTGTGTCAAGAAAAGCATCTGGGAAAGTGGAGTTGTTAGGTGGAGGTCTGTAAAGGAGGAGAAACTTACAGGAGGAAGTTGGAGTAGGGTGGCATCTGGTAAGGAGGGCTTCACAACCTTGTATGGAGATGTTGTCTGTTTTACTGAGGTTGATTGCCTGTTTGAATATAATAGCTAGTCTACCTCCTCTCTTGCCTATATGGTTTTGTGTGATGGTTTGATAGCCCGGAGGAAAGGCTGAGTGCAACACTGGTGCCATGTCATCTCCCAACCAGGATTCAGTAATAAATAGTAAGTCAGGTTGTGTGTCTGTGAGCAGGTCGTAGATGTGGTGCTTGTTTTTTGAGAGTGATCGAGCATTTATGAGCTGGCAGTTTAGAAAAGGTGTGTTAGTGGTAGTGTTGTTTTGTTTAGTAGAAGGGTAAGTAGTGTAATGTGAGCTTGAAGCAGGAGTGTTGCTAGTTGTGATAACTGTTTGAGTCTCACAATAGTCTTGCTTTTCAATATAGTGTTCCTCTTCCAGCAGGTTAAGGAGGCATTTTGTTGGGTCTGTGTGTGTGGGTGGTGGACTTGGTGGCTGAGAGAGCCGTGAGGAGTGTAGTGTTTTTTGTAGGGTAGTTTTATTATGTAACAGAAAAGGGGATGCGAGGTTGCTATGAGTGGCATGTTTTTTATTTTGTTTGCGTTTGTGTAGTGTGGGTGGATGGAGTATGGGTTAGGGGTGGTGGAGGAGCATGTGGCTCATGATGTAAGGCTCTAAATTGTGCAATGGAGGAGAGGCGAGTGAATGAAAGTTGCTGGGTTGGGGTGCTTGTGGTAGTTGTTTGTGAAGAGTGGGGGGTTAGGGGTGGAGATAGGATGGAATTTGTAACCTTTGTGTAGTCCTGGGGGTGGGAGTGGATATGACGATGAGTGTAATGTAAGTTTGTGTTTCTTTGATGTGCTGATGTTTGTGGTCGGTATTGTTTTTGTGGAATAATGAGAGGGGATATTGGTGTAGTTGTTTTTGGTGAGGGATTTGTATGTGAGTTAATGCTGCTAAGTGGAATTTGAGTGTTAGATGGGGTGTTGATGTGTTTTGGGGATGAATGTATTAGGGCCCGTATTTATACTCCGTTTGCGCCGAATTAGCGTCGTTTTTTTCGACGCAAATTCGGCGCAAAACTAACGCCATATTTATACTTTGGCGTTAGACGCGTCTAGCACCAAAGTATGGGCAAATAGCGTCATTTTTTAGCGTGAACGCCTTCCTTGCGTTAATGAGATGCAAGGAAGGCGTTCCCGTCTAAAAACAGACGCACATAGCGGTGCGTGGTATTTATGCTCCAGGGCAAAAATCACTCCCGCGCGGCAGGCGGCGCAAAAAAATGGCGCAAAGCACGAATAGCGTGAAATTTTAACGCCTGGGTCAGGGCAGGCGTTAAAATGGGGCAAACACACCTGTACTTAATCAGAACACACAGAACAAACAACAGAGCAGCAGAGCAGCAGAGCAGCAACAGGGAGACATGGAGGTGCTTTTTCTTCAACGTGCACGTAGACGCAGAGCCCTGCAGCAACAACAGCAGCCACAACAACAACAGCAGGGACCCCAAAGACAGCGCAGAAGGCAGGAGAGGATATTCCGCCCACGAACAACCCTGCATGGCCTCAGGGAACGAGACATCATCCAGAGGTACCGGTTGAACTGGCAGGCCATTCAGCAGCTGCTGACAAATATTGAACAGCAATTGGCCCCCACTTTAGTGACTCCACGCACTATCCCAACCGAAACAAAGCTGCTTGCCGTACTTCACCTGCTGGCAAGTGGCTCGTTTCAGACAACTGGTGCCCTGGTTGGTGGAATCTCACAACCATCTTTCTCCGCATTCCTGCCTAAAGTACTGGATGCCATCATTGGACTGACACCCCGCCACATCTGCTTCCCTAACACAGTGCAGAAGCAGTAAGAAACAAAACAGGGGTTCTACGCCATCAGTGGCTTTCCGCACGTCCTTGGTGCAATCGACTGCACACACGTACGCCTTGTGCCACCTGCTGCGAGTGAACACCTCTACCGCAACAGGAAGCACACACATTCCATCAACGTGCAGGCCATAGTCGATCACCAAGGACTGATCAGCAACATTGTGGCTAAATATCCTGGGAGTGTACATGACGCATTCATCTTCCGTCACTGCACCATCAACCAACACTTCTAGGATGGACGGTATGGCAATGGACTACTTGTTGGTAAGGACAAAAATCTACTTATATACTCACTGCACAGAAACCCTCTAGGATAAACAACCCATACACCACAATAGCAACACCTAGACAGGAACACACTGAGGTACTCACATCACTAGCCATGTGTCACAAGTCACCATTGAACCTCTCACACATTTGAATTTACTCCACAGCTTAGTGTGAAGACATTCATGACTGTGGTTGACTAAATGTCACCTTGCAAATTGGAAGTCTCACAATAACCTGTACACTAATACAATGCATAACTTTTAAGGGATGGGATGGCCTGGCTATGTTCATATGAACGTTTCTAATACCCTTTCATGTTTCAACTCTGCATGGAACTATCATCACACCCCCAGTGAGGACACACGGACACCTGTGTCACAAGTCACAATGCAAGGGAGGGCACACTGTACTTGAGAAACCAATACATCCTGCTGACAAACAGTTAGACAACAAACACTTGCTCAGCCAAGGAAAAAAAACAATGCCAAAGTTTCCACCAACAACCATAGGTTGTCACATTAGTACACAAAATAGTCACAGACAACACAACACAACTACTGCCATCAAAGATACGTACAACAGTGCCTCCTACATCTAATTGATACCATTCTGTGTTTCTCTTTCAGCTGATCAGGGGTATGGCATCCAGCCTTGGCTAATGACACCATATGGGAACCCAAATACTGCTGCTGAGCGGGCATACAATGACGCCCACAAGAGGACCCGCAGCATTGTGGAGAGGACCTTTGGGATCCTAAAGTCAAGGTTCCGCTGCCTTGACATCACTGGCGGAAGCCTACTATACTCCCCAGAGATGGTATGCAAAATCATACTCACTTGTGCCATATTACACAATATTTGTGTACAAAGGAACATTCCCCTCCTTGAACCGGACCCAGACATGCCTGAGGATGATGATGAGGAGGATGCTGGCCTGCAACAGGAGGGGGAACAACCTAACACCGCAGCAGGAGTGCGTAGGCGCCAACAGCTTGTGATTTTTTTTTTACTTAAGTTATTATAATCACTTGTATTCCACACTTGTAAATAAACACAGATCACAAACACCATATCATGCTTTGGCCTATTCATTTCTGACCACCTTTAGTTTGAAATAGCTGAAGATGAATGTCGTCTCATTGATCAAGAATGCCATTAAAATTCATCACACCAAAAATAAACATCACAACTGTATGCACAGAGGGTAGGATGTGACATGTTACATTACCATACACAGAGCCCAACAAGAGTACAAATGTGACAATTACACATGCCGGATCCAAACAACTGAAACAGTCTCTCATCCAGCCCAAAATTGGAGATCATTTGAAAGTCACATCACACGTGTTCAGAGACAGGGTGGGACCATCCATGTGTACATGAACATGCCATCAATGGCTTCTCTCAAGTGTATGATGTGAGCAATACACAATTGCAACAACATCAGCTGCCACTAACTCAGGAGGAGACCTTGAAGTTACAGTGACAACATACACACAGACAGGTCATACTGGATCCACATTCCCACACACATGTACACATATGTCATACAACCAACCTAATATTTGAAAGTAGACCATCACAGTTGTGTCCCAGTTTGAACCTAGCAGGAAGATTGTAACATGACACTAAACCAGTTTATGCAGAAAGGGACACAGACAAGCAAAACAATCTTCGCATTATCACATCGTGAACGCTGAGAGTCTTGCAAACTTAGGGGGTCATTCTGACCCTGGCAGTAATTACCGCCATGGCGGAGGTCGGCGGTAGCACCGCCAACAGGCTGGCGGTGCACCGATGGGCATTCTGACCGCGGCGGTTCAGCCGCGGCCAGAAACGGGAAGTCGGCGGTGTACCGCCGACTTCCCGCTGCCCTTGAGAATCCGCCATGGCGGCGGAGCGCGCTCCGCCGCCATGGGGATTCTGACACCCCCTACCGCCATCCTGTTCCTGGCGGTTCTCCCGCCAGGAACAGGATGGCGGTAGGGGGTGCCGCGGGGCCCCTGGGGGCCCCTGCAGTGCCCATGCCAATGGCATGGGCACTGCAGGGGCCCCCGTAAGAGGGCCCCACAAAGAATTTCAGTGTCTGCTTTGCAGACACTGAAATTCGCGACGGGTGCAACTGCACCCGTCGCACCTTCCCACTCCGCCGGCTCCATTCTGAGCCGGCGTCCTCGTGGGAAGGGTGTTTCCCGCTGGGCTGGCGGGCGGACTTTTGGCGGTCGCCCGCCAGCCCAGTGGGAAAGCCAGAATGACCGCCGCGGTCTTTCGGCGGGAACCGCTTGGCGGGCGGCGACCGCTGACCGCCGCGGTCAGAATGACCCCCTTAGTCATATGAAAATGGTATGCTCCAAATCATCATTACTGCAAACGTCAAATGGGCTAATGAGATGAATGAATGGTCAACAGTCATTCATACCATATGGCCTTACATTCGCCCGCTGCTGCAGGTTTGCCAGGATATGATAAAAATACTCCATGGATACAGTAGCTATTCTGGATGGTCAAATCCAAGGGTGCTGGGGGCCTAACTCCACCCCCAAAACATACAAGAATCATGTACTTGTGAACTAAACACATGCATAAGGCACATGTGTGGCCTCCATGTCACAAGTCCTACACAAATATGAAACACAAAATCATAATGGGACATGGTCAGCCCCATAAAAACTGAAAGTGACTCTCCCACTCCCTGTTAGGACTACAGATAAAAGCATCCCCATCAAAAAGGTGGGGACATTTTGGAGACGGAATACATAATGGTATCAAAAACCTCATTTCAAAATAGCCATCAGCAATTACACCAAATATGTTGTCAAATATGGTCAATACATTAGTTAACGTATCCCAAACATCACAGTGTGAAGGCCGTCTATACATAAAAGTACGGACATTTGTCATATACAAACACAAATGTGTCTCACATCGCACCGTTTTACCATGACAAATCACCTTTCCAAAGCTAAACACATGAAGACATTTGGATAAATTTGCTCCATATTCTACGCATACAGCATGGCCGTCATAATTTGTTCACGTACATGAGTGCACACAATGCAGAGTCAGATACAAATGTATCCAAAAGTGTCTTGATATTTCACCTTCAAATTATTATTTACATCCACAATATTTTTGACTCTGCATCATGTGCACCACTGTACGTGTAAAAAAAATGACGCCCATGATGTATGCGTGGTAAAAATGACGCTACATGCACAATATATTGGTCATTTCATGTACAGTATTAATTATTAATATTCATATCATATTTTTTCACTCCGCATCATGTGCACCACTGTACGTGTAAAAAAAATGACGCCCATGATGTATGCGTGGTAAAAATGACGCTACATGGACAATATGTTGGTCATTTCATGTACAGTATTAATTATTAATATTCATATCATATTTTTTCACTCCGCATCATGTGCACCACTGTACGTGTAAAAAAAATGACGCCCATGATGTATGCGTGGTAAAAATGACGCTACATGGACAATATGTTGGTCATTTCATGTACAGTATTAATTATTAACATTCATATCATATTTTTTGACTCCGCATCATGCACCACTGTACGTGTAAAAAAAACGACGCCCATGATGTATGCGTGGTGAAATTGACGCTACATGCACAATATGTTGGTCATCTCATGTACAATTTGAAATATTAATATTCATATCATATTTTTACACTCCGCATCATGTGCACTGTAATGCGTCAAAAAAATATGACGCACATCTGTGTATGCGTGAAAATATGACGCATTACGCGAAAATAAAAACGGCGGCCATTTTATGCAGGAAGTGATGTAATAGGATATCCTGTTTACCAAATCTGTACTGGGAGTTGACTTTCACTTTCACTTTGCAGTCTCAGAGTTATCTAGACTGTGTGGTTGTGTGAAAGGTGTTGTCCTGTGTTTTACTGCTTTAGTGTCCTGTGTGCCTTGTATTTTGTCTTTGTGTCAATCTTTTATTGTTGTCTAACATTGTCTCAGTCTGTTTAGTGTTATTTTGTCTATACCTGTGATAGTTTGTATTGTCTGTGGGAGTCTGTTGTGGGTAGCATAGTTTGGGGGGTTAGTTGGGCTATTTTTCTCCTTCTTCTTTTTCTTTCACACCTCTACCTTTCCCCATTTCCCACTTTTTCTTTCATTTTTCTTTTGTACTTTTTTACACCTCTCATCATGTCAGGTAGGCCTCGCCTGTCCAGGATGGGTGAGGACGAATTGGGGGGCTTCATATGGCTCGTAAGCCATTTCCTCCCACTGATGCTGGAGGCTGGGGGCCGTGTGATACAGGGGTATCACACGGAGGCGAGGAAAATCCGTTGGGAGAAGGTGCGCCATCACCTGGTCCGGGTCTACGGGAGTCTGAGGAATATACATCAACTCAAGCACCGCTGGGCAGATCTGATCAGCAGGGAACAGGACCTGCTGGACCACCTAGGACTCCGGATTGGTGGCTATGTTGGTGAGTACTAATCAATTACATGGGAATAATAGGAATGTGTGCGTGAACATGTGATGATTGGTAGCCAATCTGCAAAATAAGTAGCTGACTGCGTGTTATGCTAGGGAAACCTAGGCCCATGGGTATACACATAAATCCCCATTTTTGCTACACATGCACACACAATAACAGCAGTAAAATGCAACATCTATTTGTATTTTGCTAAGTAGCCCCCTCTCTGCGTCACAAAATGATGCAAATGCTGCGCTACAAAGGTATACATATGTGTCCAAATGTGTATTTGTTGCAGGATGTGTATGAAGACCTATGCTACCAGGCCGATGCCTCATTTTTGCAACACATACCAGATGGCTGTAGCTGCATGGAATGTACTGTTGCATTTGTGTCTGAAAAGCAACACGTGAACTGCTCTATTTGTACTCTACTGGTCATAATGGCCAGTGAGTACGTCATGTAGAAACAACATACCTACATATGTAGACGCCATAGCTAGACCGAAAATTGCAAACACATGATGATGCTACACATGTGGGTTGCCTTCACGTCACATGAAGTTAGTCATGTTGTCCATACATATGTCACATGTGTGTCTGGTTGCTGTGTGTTGAACCTGTCCACATAGCCTGTTTGATTGTGAGTGGTCATGCAGTCCTCATGGAACCAGTTGTGGAATGTTTCTCTCTGGGATGCACATGCTGAGATGTATGGATCACATGATTTTTGGGGCCTACTAATGGAGGATTAACTTGGACGACACATGACTGTCCTGGCCACTGCATGAGTGTAGTAGGATGTGTCACTGGAGCAGGAGACTCATCCAACGATAATCTAGAATACAAAGTCAGCCAGGCAGGATGAGCATGTGTGAAAGTGTATCATTACCATGTAATATTCACACACTGTCATTGTAACAGAAATTATTTGTCTGTTCACCCAGTCTGAGTATAATCTTCCTTTCATGCTTTACAGGTGGACCAGCCCCGTACACCGTTGGTGAGGTGGCCCATTTTGACGACCCCGATACCTACAGTGAGTGTTGCCTAAGTGCTATTTACATTGTTTGGAAATGAAGCATGATGGATTACTGTGTGTTCAGGATAATTCATGATTTGATGTGCTGGCCGTTCATTGGCTTTGTTGTTTTGGTGTGATATCAAATTGGAATAATGTTTCTGTAAAGCAATACCTAGTCATCTCTCAGATTGAGGGGCAGTAGGTCATTCAATTAGTGCGACAATTGGGAATGGCATGACTCATTTTGAATACACTGGTCAATGTTAGACTTGGTCAGGAACTTGCCATTAACTGAGTCAGCATATCAGACTGACAGTCTCCCAGATAGCTTAGGCACATGGCTTCGATGACAAGTGCTTCTTCCTAGTTGAGGATGGACTGTGTACACTGTAGGTCGGATCTTCCGGGGGCATGTACTTCCACAAGGTGACCTCGAAGTGTGTGTGACTTGAGTGCAATGGCCTAGGTGTTCTGTTGAATCATGTGAATGGGTATTCTACCTCCTCTGTGTGTGTTGTAAAACATGCCTCACTAATAGTATGTTATGTTGGGCTAAGTCATATCATTTTGACATGTGTGGACCTGGGATGTGACAAGGTTGGGCTGACTCCAACGTGTTGCTAGCCCTTCATAGGTGTTGTGTGTGAAGGCACATGCTGTTTGAACTTTCTGTACAATCCTGGTTGTGCATTGATCATGGGATTGTTGTTTGTTCTTCCCACACCACCCACAAAGACTGGGATGTTACTGTGAAACAGGGTACCTAGGACTGTAGCAACCAGTATGTTACACGTACTTAACACCTTTTGTGACTTGAGTTTGTACCTAGGTCCAGATGTAGCAAAATGTCTACACATTGCAAATAGCATAATTTGATGTTAGTGAGTTGCAAACGTCTGTTTCCTAATCCGAAATGTTTTTGGTGGTCATGTACATATTCGCAAAATGCTTTTCTAAATGAAAAAAATAAAGGAGTTTACCAGCCCTACTTGCAAATCACAGTGGTAGGCAATCCCATTTTCTAACGAGTACGTGGTTGCAAAGTGAGTAGCTGTTATCATCCACTTGAAGTGGATGCTAACCAACTTGCTGACTGGAAGGGGTCCTCATTGTGAACCTTCACCTTTGTGAGTGGACCAAAATACTCCTGCACAAAACAGCCAGTGGTCTAGGGGAGCAATAATTATTGTGTAAATTACGAAAAATCAATTGTTGTGAATTTAAACAAATCGCAGCTCATTTTCCTTTCAGATAAAGGGTCTACACTTGGTGAAAAATAACTTGCTTCATTTAAAAGCAGTCACGTCTATGGAGTTCTGCTGTTCCCAGCAGGCCTCCATCCCCGTGAGTGCCCATAGTTGCTAAGGTGGTGCAAGTTGGAACCCACATCATTGATGTTCATGAGGTGGGATTTAGGGACCCCATAGTGACTCGCAGACGGTGTCAGAGACACCGTTCAGCTTTGCAATTTGCTAGTTGATTTCCCATCAATTCCTACATCTGGCCCATAGTGTCGACATATGATTCATGGCCAGGGGTTCAATCTTAGCACACAACTATTTCGAAATGCCATTGAGTGAGGAGTGTGATTCTTATCACATAGAATGACATATGTAGTGAAGTCAGTATGCGGACGAGCTGGTGCCATAATGTATAATGCCTTAGGTATGAATTGTATGAGTAGTTTAGGGTGATGTCATCCATCATGTAGAGACATGGATATGCTATATGTGATATGCCCTTCAGTATGCATGATTCACATGTACTTCCTCTGAGCCTTCCCGTGAACTATGTTGTAACAATTGCTGCAACCAATACATTGCTAGTAATGGACAAATTACCCATTGTGGTATTCAACCCACTGTAAATTCTATGCTCAATATTTGCCTTTTCTCTTCACAGCTGAAAACCTGAGTGCCGCAGCTCGCAACCAGTTTGAGCGGCGGGCAATGAGGTACAGCCACATTCTGCAGCTGCAGTGTGGGTATCGGAGGATGGCCCGCAGATACAATTCGGAACGGGCCTCCGGGGCGTGGTATGCCACACCACAGGCTCCCCCAACGGTGCCCCCAACAACTCCCGCCACTACATCCACCAGGTCTGGCCAAGTGGACCCAGCAACGGACCAGGCATCCTCATCCAGACCTGGACCCAGCCGTGTGGTGGGAGCAGGGCAGTCCCGTGCCCACACCACTCCACCAACACAATCCACCTCCACCGGCACCCAGACCTGCACTGACCCTCCGATCAACCCAGCGGACTTCCACGCATTGTCAAGGAAATTGGACAGGTTGATTGGAAAAGTTGACACCCTGACGGAGGACATGGCTGAGGTGAAGAAGAAGGTGCGCTCCATCCGGCGAACACTACGGAGGCCAAATCAGTAGACATTTTGCCCTCCAGAACTTTTACCCCTCCCCTCTCACCTCTTTCCTATTTCATACTGTTAGTTGGGTTTGGGGGGTTAGTTATAGGATAAGAGTAGGAAATTAGCTTAGTTAGTGTTAGGTAAGAGGGTGGGGGGTCCTTCTTCTTTATATCGTATCTTTTTGTGTGGGTGGGTGGGTGGGGGGCAATGTTGGGATTCCTGTTTAAAAAAAAATAAAAAAAATAAAAATAAATAAATCTATAAAAAAAAAATATATATATATATGTTTGTTTAGGATAGTGTAGTATGTGTGTAGGTTAGTAAGTGTTGTCCTGCATGTGTCTTGTCTCATAATGGTGGGTGGGGGGTTGATGTTTAGATCGTTTCGTTACATGTGTAGAGTAAGTTTAGCTTAGGTTAGTTAGGGACAGTTGTGGGTTAGTAGTAGTCAGGTTAGATTAGTGTAGGTTTATCTTTCCCTTAGTTGCCTCTTTCATTACTTATTGGAAATAAAAAATTTGTTAACCCTTTACCTGATGCGTTAGGTGCTACCTTTTCATGGCCTTGACATCAGTGTAGCAGAAAGTTTTAGTATGACATTTGTGTCCTATGCTCGCTATCCCCAGGCTATTGAGGTTTAACATGCCAGCTACCCGTGTGCTAACTTGGTAAGTATCCACCATGTGGGAGAGCCACCATTGGTAGTGTGCATAGATCATCAAGATTTGGGGTTGGTATGTATCCTACTTCACAAAGAGTGCTTCCAGAGTTGATTTTGTAGGTAAATAGATAGGTCGGACAGCATTGTGAAGTTCAGGGAGAGCTTTGTAGATGAGTATTTGTTCACACTCTTGTCTTGTTGCTGTCATTGCTGACCTACATCATGTGTGTACTGCTTGAGCATGACTTTCCTTCATGGTAGTATACGCTGTAAGGGTGATTGATGCTGTGTAATTTGGTTATCATTCCTTTCATTTTACAGCATAATTTCTTGTTTTAGTATTGCAAGGTGCCTACATTTCTCAGCCACCATTAGTTGTCTAGAATAGCTATGGATGGGGCCTCATTCTGTCCAACACAGCATGATTGTGTGTGCTTAGTCCCTACATCAGTTATTTTCCTCAGTCTAGTAAAGCTATGATGCAATCCTGGCCACTGCACAGATGTTTCAGTATACATGAAATCAGGACAGTAGTATAGAGAATCGAAATGGTTGCCACACAGCCACTTTGGAGTTATGTACTGCACAGTTGAAGTGTGAAATGACACAGAGACACAATAGGTGTGCAAGTGATATTTATTTTTAGGTGGAGTAGTGCAAAAAGTCCATTAACAATGTTAGGTGAGTCCGTTCTGGTGCATTCTTAAATGGTGATCCTATTTACAGGGTGTGGATGATGCTCCTGACATGCTGGGGTGATGTCACAGACGGTGCAGAGGAACAGGAATTGCCAAATGGTAGGAGAGAAACATTTACAGCCAATGTGGACAAGTTAAACAGTGGATTGCCGAACAGTCATTGAGGGTAGTTGGAGTGAGGCTGGCATGTGTCAAAACGTAGGACCTTGGTCAGAGTAGGGCATGGTGCAGGGACTAGGGCTTCCGGGTACTCTTGCGAGTGAATGTTATCTGTTCCATGTCTTCTTCTTCTGATGTGTGTGTTGC
This sequence comes from Pleurodeles waltl, assembly GCF_031143425.1. Lineage (NCBI taxonomy): Eukaryota > Metazoa > Chordata > Amphibia > Caudata > Salamandridae > Pleurodeles > Pleurodeles waltl. Next base: position 222,312,876 of record NC_090450.1, on the reverse strand, counting down.
CTGGTGTGTCCTTGTTGTTGTTGGTTGTGAAGGGGCAACACACACCTCAGTGTCAGAAGACATGGAGGCAGACATCCCGGGGGCTGATCCTTGTCCAGTTATGAAGGGCAGTACTGCAGCAAGGAGGGCGTGCTGGTTTTTCAGAATGGCAGCCACATCCCGATGGTAGGCAGCCAGGTCGGCCCTGAGGGGTTCGATGTTGCATTCGTGCACACGCTGACTGGCTTGCTGTTGGAGTTGTTTGGTCAACTGGATGACAGCTGTGCAGATTGCCTTCTGTGTTACTAAAAGTTCCTCCAACAGCGATGTTCTGCCTTGCATTGCAGCTGCCTGATCAGCAGTTGACAGCATGCACGAACGCACCCCCTGAAGGCTGGCTGCCATAGTTTGCATCCCCACCCGCACCTCCTTGGCCAGCTCCCGCTGGACCCCAACGACTGTTCTTTCGAAGCTGGTGCCAGTGTCGTCAGAGTCCTCAGCTGTGTTGGAGCTGGCAGGTCTTACAATTGGGGTGGCGGGTGGTTCTACTGTGGTGGCTGCTTCTTCTTGGCTCCTCCTTGTTACTGAAGGGGGGGTTTGGAGGCTTTCGAGGACCATGTCAATGGTCTCTTGTGTGAGGTTGATGGTCTCGTCATCCATGTCATCAGGGAACTCATGGACAGGCATATCGGCAGGAGATCCGTGTTCCTCTGCAAAGAAACAGGGTACAATTAGTGTGTCTGTGTTGAGATAATTTAGCACTAAGATACAAGCCTTTGGATGCTTTAACTTTGTACTCTGATTTTGTCTTGGTATCTGCTGTCCGTCATAGGGCATTGTTGTAGGCCTATGGCCCACCTGTGTGTCACATGTATGATATGGAGCTATCAGACATGCCTGCCAGGTCATCTCTAGGTGTTGATTTGTAATTATTTCGGAATATGCATTTTTTTGTCCTACTCCTCCCTCGGTGTTTCACTATTGTTATGGAGGGACATTTGTTTGGGTGGGCTCTCATTATCCTACATGTGATTCTTGGCTTTCTAGGCAGCAGGATAGCTAATGGTGTGGGGGACTAAGTTTGACCCACTTGTAAATAACTCTGTCACCCAGATATTCTATTTAGCTCAGACAGACTAGCAGTGCCTCTGGTCTCCCACAACAGAGGAATGTTTAGAAGTCCAAGCCCATGACATCTTTGGGACTTCTCAGGGAAGTGGTGGTCACTCAGGTCCTACACATTTCTATCTTTTCCGGTATGTTCCCATACACAAATGACACAGACAGTATTTGTTTGATATGAAGTTTCATTGTACAACTGACTTGTAGGAATTTAGGTGTGAGCCCCAATAACCAAAACAATACACACAGTTAGAACTGAAATAGTCCGCAGGAGAGTAATACATTGGTACACAGCTATCATGGTGCCTAACAGTTTCTACTCTCCCTCTGCTTGTTCTATATATAGCACAGCATGTTAAGTTTGGAGCTTGGCTGTATGAATCACAGGGGAGACATCATCCCTCATATCAGAGGAATGGGCTGGGATCTGGTTGTGCATCAGCAGCAAGGCAGGCAGCATCTAGATGTGATTTTCTGTTTGTAAACTCCCCCATGCGTGTCTTGGGACGAGGAAGTGAATTTAAAAGACATATGTCATTGTGATGACAAAGTTTCCCTACGCAGGAATGGCAAACCTTAACCCCTACCACATCTATCATCAACGAACCAGACGGTATCCTTGACTGGGGCACAGAGTGAATATGTTCTGGCAAACTCCAGTGCAGAAGTAGGCAAAACAGGGTGATTTGACTAATTGCCAACACCTTAGGACTGACTATTTGCTACATTAACTGATAGGAAGGGCAATGAGATTCATTTAGTGCAAAGTGCTCTGAGGCACTTAGATGTGAGCAAATGAGTATAAGTACATTCAGGGTAAGATGCACAAAGGCCTCCAGCCTGAGGCTATTGCGCAAAGTATACGTTTCACTTGCCACGCTACACTTTGACTGACTGTGGGTGTTGTGACTGCCCTGCCAGCACACTTGCCTCACAGGCCCTGCACCATACACTTTTTATTCACATTGCATGATCTGTACATGTTAGGTGGCATAACCTATGTATGTCAATGTTAGGATGTGGTATGGATGTAAACATTGTTGATGTTTGTATCTGATGGGGTCTCATGTGTGTCTTACTGGATTGGCCTGTTTATCGTATGAATGTCCTATTTTTTGGTTAGACTGTGCAGATGTGTTTCATTGACCAGTTGCCTGTGTCCCCTCGTCAATGTTGTTGTCTGAGCAGTATGACATTTGTGATGTAGCATTGTTAGGCAGGCACGTGAGGGACCCTGACGTATGCAGCATGTGTGTGTCGTTAGTGCTGTGTGGCTCCTATTGCTGTTTACTTAGGCTTATGTATGTGTCAGTTATGGACATTCGGCATTTAAGTGTACTGGTACCTTTGTCTTATTTCTAGGAGTAGTTGCAGATGTCATCCTCACCCCCTAATTTAGGAATGTATGTTCCAGGGTGGGGTTCCTGCCATTTGGTACTATAGCTGCCCAGAGATGAGAGGTGTTATTGTCAACTGTGGTGGCAGTTAAGTTGCAGTTGTTGTATTTGCTACTGCATTACAGGTAGGGACCTAGTTGATGGGGAATAGTTTGTGCAAAACAAGTGCCTGGATGTGGATTCAGGGTAGTGTCCTTCCCACCTGTCACTGGTTTCCCTTGGCTCTCTTGTTGTAATTACAGGCTGTCCTTTGGGACTGTAGTGGTGGCAGTATTTTGTCGTGCCCCGGCTATGGTCAGTACTGGGCATTCCCCCCTGCCGTGCCCCTTTCCCCATGCCACTTCATATATGTGCTAAGTTACATGCATTGTGTAGTAGGTATCCCCCCCCTGCTTACAGTCCCCATTATTGCATTGTAATTCCCCATGCGACTCACCCTGCATGTGCGTAGTGTCGTGGTAGTCTGCGCTGTCCAGTCCTTGTATCCCTGTGACGATCTCCTCCGGGATGACGGCTGCGACCATCTCCTCCATGTGGTCCAGGGCCTCCTGTTGTGCTGGACTCCCCCCTCCAGTCTGCATTGCTGCCTTCCTGTTCCTGGCCATTTTCTCTTTGGTCCTACGTTTACAGTCATGCCAGCGTTTCTTACACTCAGTGACTGTCCGGCGTTCTTCAGCCACACTGTTTATCTTGTCCACAATTTCTTTCCAGATGGCCTCTCTCCTACTGAGTGGCAATTTTGAGGATATGAAAAGTTGGTGCTGGTGTTCCGTCACCTCTTTCACCAGGATTTCCTGCTCCTCTGCACTGAAGCGACACTTTCTTTTTTTCTTTAACATGTCCTGGTTCCTGTATGCTTCCTCCTGGCTGGTTCCTGGTCTGCTCTCATCCTCCTGGGGTCTGTTGGGGCATCTAGGATCCATTTTGGGTCTCCTCTCCTGTAAGTGCAGTTTTTGCGCAAAAATGTCACGCAATAGCGTGAAAAAAAACGGCGTTTTCACGATTGCGCTGTCGTAAATCGACCCACAGTGATTTGCGTCACTTTTACGTGGGTTTCCCTTACGACAGACCGACGCTGTGTGCGTCACGAAATAATGACTCCCACCTGTTGGTTGCGCCGCCGTACGTCAAAGTATAAATTTGACGCCCGAATGGCGCATCCAAATGGCGTTAGACGGCGCAAATTTTTTTGACGCAAAACTGCGATAGCGCAGTTTTGCGTCAAAAAGTATAAATATGGCCCTAGGTGTCTAAGAGGTGATGGGTGTGTGTCAGGGAAGTAAGTATTAGTTGTGGGGACTGGAAGAGGTAATATGTGTGGTGGAGTGAAATGTGGGGATTGTATAGTTGTGTGTAATTGGTGAAGAGAGGGGAAGGTTGTTTGTAGATGATGTGTTTGAATGCAGGTTTTGGGCATTGTTATGATGAAAGGTGGTCTGTGTGGAGCGAACAGTGGATAGTGTTGTTGGTTAGTATCAGCAGAGAGTGTGTATCTGGGAAACTGAAACTGAGAGAAATGTATGTTGTAGTTTTGTATTGTATGGGTGGTGGCAGGTAGTGTTAGTGGGAGGGGACAGAGTAGTGTTTGCTGTGAGAATGAAGGTGTTTGACTGTAGTAGTTGTGGGGGGTATGTGTATATGTGTTGTATGTAGGGTATTGTGTTGGTTGATGGGGCAATGCAATCTGTCTGTGGTCAGTTTGTGATGCATGGTTTGGACGCCTTTGTAGAATATGTGGTTGCATGTTGAGGGATGTGTAGGAGCTGACACCATTCATGGTCATATGTGAATTGGGCAGCATTTCTGGCCCTAGTCCCTAGTCCCTACCTGTCCCGAACAGGCCCAAACAGACAACTGCCCTTGTCCTCTCCGCCCTTTGCCTCAATGCCCGGCTGAGATGCCCTGAGTCCTAGCCTTTTATAGCCCTACTGGCCAATAAGAAGCCAGTCCTAACCCTAGCCAATCCAATTTCAAACCCTGATTTAACCAACTAATGGGAGACCCAGCCCTAATCACCAGTCATAGCCCTATTGCTGACCACCAATCACAGCCCCAGCCCTAAAACCAGCAACCAATCAGAATCCCACGACAATCCACCAATCACAGCCCTAGAACCAACAGCCAATCGGAATCCCAGCCATATCCACCAATCACAGCCCTAGAACCAACAGCCAATCGGAATCCCAGCCCTATCCACCAATCACAGCCCTAGAACCAACAGCCAATCGGAATCCCAGCCCTATCCACCAATCACAGCCCTAGAACCAACAGCCAATCAAAATACCAGCCCTATACACCAATCACAGCCCTAGAACCAACAGCCAATCAGAATCCCAGCCCTATCCACCAATCACAGCCCTAGAACCAACAGCCAATCAGAATCCCAGCCCTATCCACCAATCATAACTGCATCCCTGGAGCTAGCAACCAATGAAACACCGTCTCCCAACAACAGCATATGCAACAACCAAAAGGAACTTATATAAGGAGCAAGTTAACTAAACTCTAGTCCCTGTGGGCAGGGGGAAAGGCAACTGCTGCTCTATTCAGAATCTCCTTGGATACAGACAGGCTGAATCCACACTTCCAAGCTAGCAGAGTCTACTTTCCAGGTAAGGAGGAGATTGTTTAGAGACAAACACTGCAATAGTGCTGGGTGCAAACTCTAAAATCGGGCTTTTTTAAAGGCAAAAATACAGGGGGGCAGACAGTTTTTAAGCACAATTTAAATCACACACACAGATTAAAACAGTCTCCTAAAACCACACTCTGAAAGATGTATGTAGCCTTTTTACTTAGAAGAGGGGGAAAAAAGGGGGGGCAGACGGGGGAGGAGGGGTGCCACAAACTAGCTAGCGAATTCACACAGTCATGGCAAAAACAATTAAAAAAATAAACAACACTTTAAAAGAGGCCAGGCTGACTGAAACACAGAGAGTCCAGAGTAAAACAAACACTTTTGAACAAATAATACTATTTACCCAGAAAAATCTTTGGGCTCCTTACCTAGGTCTTTTGCAATCCTTGAAAACTGGGCTGTATCAGGACACAGGGGAGATGCACAGAGGAACACAAAATGGAGGTGCCTGTCTTGGCCTTCCCTCCACAAACTTAAGGAGCCAGAGCAGGTGGGGGGGGGCGGGTCTCAGGTGCAGCAGAGACTCAGGGAGCCAATCAGCTAAGTCCAGGCCCTGTGGGCAGGGGGAAAGGCAACTGCTGCTCTATTCAGAATCTCCTTGGATACAGACAGGCTGAATCCACACTTCCAAGCTAGCAGAGTCTACTTTCCAGGTAAGGGGGAGATTGTTTAAGAGACAAACACTGCAATAGTGCTGGGCGCACACTCTAAAATCGGGCTTTTTTAAAGGCAAAAATACAGGGGGGCAGACAGTTTTTAAGCACAATTTAAATCACACGAACAGATTAAAACAGTCTCCTAAAACCACACTCTGAAAGATGTATGTAGCCTTTTTACTTAGAAGAGGGGAAAAAAAGGGGGGCACAGGGGGGGAGAGGGGGTGCCACAAACTAGCAAGGGAATTCACACAGCCACGGCAAAAATGATTTAAAAAAAAAACACCACTTTAAAAGAGGCCAGGCTCCCTGAAACACAGAGAGTCCACAGTAAAACAAAAACTTTTGAACAAATAATACTATTTACCTAGAAAAACATTTGGGCTCCTTACCTAGGTCTTTTGCCATCCTTGAATACTGGGCTGTATCAGGACACAGGGGAGATGCACAGAGGAACACAAAATGGAGGTGCCTGTCTTGGCCTTCCCTCCACAAACTTAAGGAGCCAGAGCAGGTGGGGGGGGGGGGGGGTCTCAGGTGCAGCAGAGACTCAGGGAGCCAATCAGCTAAGTCCAGTCCCTGCGGGCAGGGGGAAAGGCAACTGCTGCTCTATTCAGAATCTCTTTGGATACAGACAGGCTGAATCCACACTTCCAAGCTAGCAGAGTCTACTTTCCAGGTAAGGGGGAGATTGTTTAAGACACAAACACTGCAATAGTGCTGGGCGCACACTCTAAAATCGGGCTCTTTTAAAGGCAAAAATACAGGGGGGCAGACAGTTTTTAAGCACAATTTAAATCACACAAACAGATTAAAACAGTCTCACTTAAACCACACTCTGAAAGATGTATGTAGCCTTTTTACTTAGAAGAGGGGGGAAAAAAGGGAGACGGGGGTGGGGGTTTGCCACAAACTAGCAAGGGAATTCACACAGTCAAGGCAAAAACGATTTTTAAAAAAAATACCACTTTAAAAGAGGCCAGGCTGCCTGAAACACAGAGAGTCCACAGTAAAACAAACACTTTTGAACAAATAATACTATTTACCCAGAAAAAGCTTTGGGCTCCTTACCTAGGTCTTTTGCAATCCTTGAACACTGGGCTGTATCAGGACACAGGGGAGATGCACAGAGGATATCATCCACGTAAGACAACGTCTCGCCGTGTAACATCAATATAATGTAATATTGATGTTATGCAGGCTGTACTTGTAGCCTCGAGTCAAATGACAGAAGCGTTTTTATGAGCCAAATGAGAATGCACTCTGATCCCGACTTTCGTGTGCTATGGTCTGGCAGAAAAAAACATTGGAAATATTGAACTCTTATTTTGTATTTTTTGTGCACTATATTATTAATTAGTGCTGTGCTATGTGAATTTTGTACAGTGTATGTTTGTATATGACTGTTTAAATGTCTGTAATCTAAGACAATTCTATAGGAATGGTTGGGTTTTGCAATGGGGAATAACGGGTTATTCATTGCAGAGACACAGGGCTCAATTACACCCTGGTACTCGAGCTGAGTGAGGATCTCCCTCACTGGAGCTTCAGCTTCGTGTTTAACAGGATATTGTGGCTGCTGTTCAGGTGTAGACCTGATAGGTATTACATGGCAAGGAGAATCCTTGTCCCAACCTACATGATTGCAGTACAACGCAGGTGCCTGCACTAAAGCCCAATTGATAGCGTAGGCTTGTTTTGCCGCTTCTGGAACAAGGTCAGAGAAAGAAGGCAAAATGATATCTTCCCCATGTGGGAGCTTACGGATGTGTTCGGGTGGCCAGTCTCTCTCGACCAGCAGGATATAACAACTAAGTTCATCCCAGAATATCACACTAATGGTGCACTCTACGTCTCCCTCAATTTGGATATTTAAATCATAAACCCTGTCAGGTGGGAAGATGCGCCCATCTGCAGTTTCAACTGCAATGAAATCACTAGTTGGTGTCGCAACCAGATGATCTTTCAGACTCTAGCGACATATTGTGGCCTCTGCTGCACTGTCTAACAGTGTCCCTGTCCACCTCTTATTCTTCAACAATATTCTCAAGTGTACTGGCATTTTTAATTGGCAGTGCTGCCACCTTTTTCTTTTTAAACTGTGGCTTTTGTTGTGGGGACTGGTCTTTCTTTTTGTCTGAAGACTGTGGTGAGTCTTTCTTCTGTTTCATGTATTAAGGACATCGATCAGGATGGCCCCCTTGCTCACTACATCCATCCAGTGCGTCCTGAAAGGAACGAGAGCAACATGAATCAGCATATCTGTCAGGAGCTTTTATATTTTCTCTATTTCTGAGAGTATATCTCCTGGCGGAGTTCTCCGGGTGTTGAGAATCTGCTATCTGATTTCATCTGTCTTTAAATTGCTTTTAGTTATCCCAGTGCTTTTTAGGACCCTCCTGTGCTTGTTTAGTACCTTCCTTAGGGGTAGTACTCTCTATTTTGAGCTTCTTCGGCTTGGCTCCCAAACTATCTTGCCCTACAGGTGATGGGAATTATGTTTGGTAGCTGTTTCTCCTGGTTCAACTGTGGAATCCCTTGGAGGCACTGGCGTATAGCCAGTGCTACTGCTTTCCCTTTAATGTTACTGAGTATGATTTAGCAGACTGCGTTGAAGTTACGCATTAATTTCATCCCCAGATCTAAAGCTGGAGTAGCCCGTGCTCATTTTGAATTTGTTCTAACATTTCCTGTAAATTGGCAAGTGTCGAGGTACCATGTGTGGTAGTATATTTCACAGCGAAGACTGTACCCCATGTGGTGCAGTCATCCACTGAGGGAACCAGACCAAAGGGCAAGCACACTGGAGAAATCTATGTTTCTCCTGTGGTCCTACATGGGGGAACCCAGCTTCCAGCTGATTTGTTTTCTGGGCTGTCCAGAACGGGATTTTCTCTCTTTCCATGGGTACTTTACCCATGATAGTATATACTGTTTGTGGATTAATCCCAGTAGCCAATTGGTATCCAGCAGGTGCTCGACACGATGCCACCAGAGTTTGCATTACAAACTGAACAAGTCGTCTATATAGTGTTACTATCTTAATGTATAGATCACGCGGATCAGCTGCCTGCATGTTTTGTATTCCTGGGTGAGGTGTCTATGTGCCAAACATAGGCCAGTGGGTACGTCATTACCTAAGAGACCTAATCTCACGGGTCGTATTACGTGTGGTAGGGCGCCATTAAACCAGTTCTGATGTTCTTGATAAGTAATAGGGATTTCAAGATACTGGTATGCTTGGTAGTGTTGAGGTACGTTTGCAATTCTGTATGGGTCGAATGTGAATGATCTTTGGTCTTCCTCAGGAAAGGTGACCCAAGAGTAGAATGTTTCTGTTTGGTAAGCTTCACTAGCTTCTGCTATGAATGTGATATCCCCGCCCTCGTCCGTTAAGCCATGCGCTACTAGGTGTAATGTTTATGCTTGTCTAGCATTCTCAGGAATGTCCTCGGCGTTAGCCATATTGTGAAATCAGTAAAGAGATGGAAAACCAAGTGGGGAGAAAAGTCCTTTTAATGGTTCGAGCTCGAACAACCTACAGCCTAATTAGGTGCTCCCTGTTCAGCTGAGGAGGATTTTCCCCAAGATTACAGAGGTCTGCGTATAATGGTACCTGTTGTATGTGGGACTGAGATAGTGAGGGTAGATGTAAATTAATGTCTAAATACCTTCATGGTGGTGCTGTGTCGTAGTTTGACTCTAGCTCTAGTAAAGACTGCTGGTTCAAGGATGACAGTACTTATGTCTGTAGGTAACTAAGGCTATCCTACAACAAGTTGCAACTATTGTCCCAACCCTCCCAGCTCACAAGCAGCACCTCACCAAAAACCAAAACAGTAGAAGGTGATTTGTGGCAGCCTTTATGCATGGACTCAAGAGAATGACATCTCAGGGAGTGTCGTGGTTAAACAGAGATCACCCCTTTCTCACATTATTAACATGTCTCAATCAAACACAGGCAGTATAGGAGATGCAGTAAATTTTCAATAGGTTTTATTTAACAAAACTGAAATCTGCGATAATCTGAAATTATTAGAATAATGAATAATGCAAGAAACAGAATTGTAAATACAAGAGTTATTAATACAAAGACCCCCACCATCTTGCAATGACATGAAGTGACATGAGATGTGAAATATGTCCTGATACCCTAATATGATGTACCTAATCTCTAACCTAAAAGAGAGCTAGGTGTGTTAAACCTAATCTTGGAATGAGGTCTCTAACTCAGACTCCGTAGGGACAGGAAAACTGGGTCATCGTCAAGATGGCAAGCGGCATCGATAGCAGCAATGGCATCTGGTCGGAATCCCTCAGACCATCTGTCTTTGTGAGATGCATGTATACAGCTCTGCTCTGATCCCTGACATAGGTCTGTTCCCCAACAATAGATAACAATACAATCTTGGGACAGCAATTTCTGTAAACAATTCCCTCAAAGGCGTGAAGAGGGAAAGTAAATATGAAGACCTACAGTTTCTTTATCTTTGTCGCTTGATATTGATGCCTTAGGGCAGTGGCACTGATAACTGAAACTAAAACATTGGTCTAACTAGAAACAAGGCAGGTATCTTAAAATATATAATTCAATAAATGCATTAAATCATAGCAAACTAAGTAGGGTGACGGGGGCACGAGTCTGCAAGCCATAGGCTAAGCTAACTCCTGTTTTCCATTAAAACAAGATAGGATTCACTACACACTATACTCATACAACATAAGCCATATATGTAGTACAAAATAAACGCACAACCCATTGCAGCATCTGATGTTAGAAGATATGTAGTAACACTCACAATTGTGCCCTACTCACTACTCAAGGCTGTTACATTACACTTTGTCTAACATAATCAGGTACAAACGGCAGTGGAAAATGTTACATATCAACAACCACAAAACTGTCTAGCCATTCTAGTAAGTGAATAGTACTGTCACCCTTTGCTCGACCACAAGTATTGTATCCATAGCAACTATATACATGATACCTCCACTCAAAACCCTTGTCATAAATACATGGCAAAATAATACACACTGTCTCATGCAGCAGTTGTTGAAGTGTAAAACAACAGTAAGCATTCTGAATATCATTTAGCAGACGGCCAACAGTGGGTCCCCAGAAATCTGATATATACACACAATCCAGCCCACACATCTCAATGTAGGTACAATGTCCACCAGCAACTGAAATCCTCTCCAGTGTAGTCATGTTCACTGTGCAACAATTACCTGAGACTCATTGGAAGTAGATCTGAATCAGCTGATTCCCTGAGTCCACATCTTCCCCTTCTCAATCACTGTCCTCCATCCCCTGGAGTACCAAAGATGGCAGTGCTCCAGCCTCCACTTCCAGTAGTAATACATGTCTCCTGAAGACCAAATGGTGCAGCATAAAGCAGACTACTATGATCTCACACACCTTGTTTGGGCAGTAGCACAGGGATCTACCAGACATATGCAGGTACCGGAATCTGGCCTTCAGGAGCCCAAAAGTCCTCTCAATCACTCTTCTGGTACGATCATGGGCACATTGTACCGGTGTTCCCCCTCTGTCCTGGGATTTCTTTCAGGTGTCAGCAGCCATTGAATGTTAGGATTGCCAGAATCACCTGGGAAGAGTGGAGGAAGATAGCACATGACGCACAGTTGTACAAAGCCAAACATGAGAAAGTCAGGGAGCACTGCAAATCTGTCACATGCACACTCACATACTAGCCAGGCTCTCTCTCCCTGTAGTCATGTCATGAGTTGTGGGACACTGCTGTTCCTCAAAATGTAGTTGCCATGGACTGATCCAGGGAATCTTGCTGCCACCTGTGAAATGTATTGATCTACAAGACAAACCACCTGCACGTTTATACAATGGAAGTTTTTGCGATTCTGATACACTTGCTCGGTGGCTCTGGGGGGTATAAGAGGAATATGTAAGTCATCAATGGTACCAATCACATGAGGGATGTTGGCTATAGCATAAAATTCAGACTTAACAGTGGCAAAATCTGCCCTTTGTGGAAATTTTATGTAACTCTGGAGGTGTCGAAACAAGGCATTCTGGACATTTGCCAAGATGTTGCTGAACATTGGTTGTGACACATTGGATGCCAAGTCCTGAAAGGACCCAGTATCCAAAAAATGTAGCAAAGATAGTACTTGTACTGTCGGAGGGATCGCACAGTGGTTTCATTTGGCAGGCAGCAGATCAGATTCCAATTGGAAACACAGCTCACAAACTGTGGCACGGTTCAGCCAATAGCGATGATAATGTGGCGCTCTCCCATGGTAGCCAGGTCAACAAGCGGCCTTTACAGTGGAGTAGCCCTGCCTCTCCACATGGGTCGATGGCTATGAAGGAGCAAAACACAATGATGTGTAGGGGTCAACTGTCTGAATACAGGTATCACAAACATTCATACACAACTCTGCACACATATTACTGTTGAATGGAAAGGGCAGCCATTGTCCACATATACGACGTGTAGAGTTTGGTGTGCCAGGGACATATACACCTGTATGCATATGGGCTACCATTATATTGGTCATGGCATGTGTAATTTCACCATTTGGACACTCAGAGGTTTTACTAAGTCGCCATTGCCACTATCCCTGTACTGTATATCCAGAAGTTAACGTCTTAAAATGGCAGCCACCTGTCCTACATGAGGAGGACAGTTGGAAGTGACATCATTCCGCTGGCGTAAATCTCCATGACGGTAGGCGGTCAGAATCGACGTGCAACTCTCCATTGGTTAACATTGGTGTACATAGGGAACACGGGCCAATCATGATTACTGCCGGCGGTGATGGTGCACACCGCTGCGGTCCTCACAGCCATTTTGTGTAGCCCTGGCCACTTGACTCCTGCACCTTGAGACAGCCACTACTCCACTGCGTGTGCTGCTGTGCCCTGCCTCTGGTTGAAGTAAAGGCATGTGTTACAGAGGGACGGGCCCTGGCCTTCACCACAGGTGAGTTGGAGAAGCTTGTGGACGGGGTCCTACCCCTGTATGCCAAGCTGTTGGGCGACCAGAGGACCAAGTGAGTGACAGTATACACCCTAGAAGTGTGTGCCAATGCAGCGGATGCATGTGAGTGTGACTGTTGGATGTCCCAATGGATAGATGTAGTGTGACAGGCTGTATGTGTGTAGGCCGTATGGTTGTAGGGGCATGATTGGGAGTCATTGTCAGAGGTACAGATACAAGTTGTGTTGTAAACCTACAGGAAGCGGTGGGAGGACCTGAGATCTTGGCCTGGAAGACTGCAGAGGCTCAGCTGGGGACAGCCTCCCAATGAGGAAGGGATGCACATTGGACCCTGACCCCCCCTAATGGCCTGCATTCTGGCAGTGGCTAATCCGGAGTTGGATGGATACTTCAAGGCAGCACAGCAGCCACTAGGGGGTAAGTACCACCACTGTTCTGATTGCTCTTCATACAGTGTATAAGGGTGCAATAGGGTGGGTAGCAGGTAGTTTCAGAGTCATAGACAGATGTGGGCATGCAGCTGCCCCCCTAAGTCATTGGGAGTGTGCAGTCATCTGGGTATGGGTGGGAATGTGGCCATGTAACGGGTCCTATGGGTATGCCTGTGGATCAGATGTCACACCTCTTCGATTAGTCACATTGTAGCAGAACTGGATCACTCCCAGATTGCCATAGTCAACCTGGATGGGGATGTAGGGACTGGACGGTGATATGGTTGGCCAGTATAGCATCAGTATGTCAGTGTAGTGTGGGAGCTGGATTTCCTATCATACGTACTTACCTTCATGGAGCTGGTAATGGTGAGGCATAGGTTTTGGGATGTGAATGACTTCATTTGTGTCTACATTATATATGTACAGTTACTGACAGCCTGTATCCCTTTCATTTTCCACCCCACCCTCTCTGTCATCTTGTGTCCGTGTGTGCATTAGTATCATCATGTGAAGGAGAAGGGGCACCGGCGAGTGGGGATGCTTCAGCCCACGAGACCCAGGAGACCCAGGAGGCAGAGACCACCGACGCCGAGAGGACCAGTGGGTTGGAGGGTGAGGAGAGCACCACGGGGGAGCCAACTGCCACTGCTGGTAGTGACTCTGATACCTCCTCCGATGACAGCTCCCAGGTGGTGGCGGACCCTTCTGGGACCACCCAATCTTTGTCATCTTCCGCCACTCCCGTATCAGCACCACCCTCCCAGTAACTCCCCCCTGAGTTGCCTGTGACCTCCTGAAATCCATCTCTGTAGGGCAGACTACCTTCGTTAATGCCATCCAGGGCCTGGCATCCCAGCTCCAGCAATGGAATGCTTACCTGGAAGGCATTCATGGTGCCATTTTTGGCCTACAGAGATATTTTCAGGATCTGGCCTCCTCTTTGATGGCAGCCAGTGTCCCTGGTCTTTCCGTCCCACCTCCCACCACCTCTCTGTCTTCCAGCATCCCTCACCCATCCCAAGCACACATGCAGACAAGCATGCACCGTAAACAACACACAAGAAACACAATGTGAAATACATGCACCACACGTCCCACAGCAAGCATGCACACACTACACATACAACTGCATTCACAACAACATCCATTTCCCCCACTGTGCCCCCGCCCCCTCCTCCCTGTCAGTCACCTCACCATGCACACCCACATGCACTGCACCCTCAGTCACTGCTCCTGCGCCCATTAGCACAGGCACCACAACAGCAGTCATCCACACAGGCACCCCAGACACCACACCCGCACTCACTACAACAACCTTCACAGACACTTACAGCACACTCACAACACCAACAGACACCACCACAACATCCATCTACACTAGCTGCCTGCCTTCTCTCACTCTTTCTACCCCTTCCTCCCAGAACACACACACACACACACATGTTCACACAACATCCACTCAACATGCATCCACCAGTCATAAGCAGACTTAGCAGGCACCCGCATTCACTCACAGCAAACCTACACCATGTATAACCACTCCCTCACCCTCCACTCCCAAACCTGCCTCCAAAGTTTCTCCACCTGCACCTAAAAAGGTTTTCCTTTCCTTTGTCGACCTATTTGAACCCACTGGCCCATCCCATCTTGTCCCGAAACATACCCATGGCCTTGGCCTCCCCAAATCCTGTCCTTCCCCTTCGAGCACCACCCTAGTCCTTTCTTCCTGGTCCCATGCCCCTTCCTCAGTGAGTACAAAAATCTGTAAGAGGCCTTATCCCTCTCCCCTCCCGGTCCAAGACCACTCCCACTCCTTCCAATGGGCAAGCCCAAACACCCACCCCCTCTTACTCCTAAGCCCAAGTCCCCCCTTCCAAACCTGATTCCCCACCACCGCCAACCCCTCCCCCTGAAGTGCATGCCTGCCCCATTGATGCCCCTGCCCTGTAGGCCTTAATAATGGTAGCAGTCAATTATGTGCCTTGTTGGCACAATCAGACATTTACTATGGACTGGCCCATGGCCTTGTTTGTACATAGTTTATTATTTTTTCTTATTTATATTTAATATATCTGGCCAACAGGCATGTTGGTGCAATGATATTCTGTTGTCTTGCGTTTTCAGATGTGAGGGTCGTGTACACAGGTATGTTCATCCATTAATTTATTTCTCTGCATGTGTCAGGTAAGTATATTTCTGTACGGAATGTATACCTTGTTTGACATGTGTGCGTATGTTTGTAGGGTGTTGGGGGGGAGGGCGTGTGTGTGTATGGGTGTTGGTGTGCCTGTATGTGGGCGTGGTAGTTGGTGTGGGGCATGCGGGTGGCATGTGGGCGTGTAATTGTCCCTTTCCCTCCCTTGTGTGCAAGGCGCCTGTACTCACCATTGTCGTCTTCGTCGGCGGTCATGTTCCTGGAGATGAATTGCATATATTAGCACTGGAAAGACCTCGAGTTCACACACCATGTCCTTGTCGGCCTCGTCTGTGTCCCTAAGGTGAGTGCTTCCTTTTATACAGTTCCTTTCCACCAGGCTTTGTGTAGTAGTTGTTCCGCCCCGGAAATCGTGGTGGTGTGGTGAATCGTAATATGGTGGGCAGGATGGGCCTTTTACTGCCGGCTTGAGGATGGCCACCACCGTCGGTGGCGGTCGAACCGCACTGGCGGTACAGACGATGAAGTGGCTGTATTGCTCACAGTACACCGCTGCAATCATAATACAGCGGTCCGCAACACCACCCTGTCGGTGGTCCGCATCACCACCGCTGGCGTGGCGGTCCAACACCGCCAGACTCATAATGACCACCTAAATCTCCATCAAAATACTCTGACTGTTGAATGCAGTGTATGACAACCTACACTTGAAAACACCCTAGGTTTTGATGCCTGGTAGGTGTGGGGTGGATTTTCAAGGTAGTAGACAGCATTACCTATGGGGTCACACTGACCTTTTCTAAAGAGTCTTGAAGTTCTAATCTGTTTTTAATGTTAACTGAAGAAGTCTTCTTGACTATAAAATGTAATGTATGTTGACACCTTTGCACGGTATTTTCGGTCAGATCAGAAGATGGAATTCAAATATAGAGTATTTGAAAATTATTACTGAAACAATGGGACTGGAACATTTGTACCATCTCTCTCTCAAGTAAGATATTGGATGAACGAGACCTTCATAAATCTCAGAAATTTAGAGACAAAATCTGGTCATGTGATATATGGTTGAGGTCAGTACCCAATCCAGTACGAACAACGAACAATCTAGAAGTGATCAACATTGAGGACTGACATTGCTTTCTCAAACTGATATCACCTCAAACATACTGTTTTCATCGTTGTACACTACATTTCTTTCCCTACTTATAGTATTCTTTTCTGGTTGTCAGCATTATCATTGCTGGTAATGCCACTCCTATATTGAGTGTCTGTCTCTGGAACACCGTCAACCCCAACAACAAAGTTTACTTGGTATTGGTATGACTGAGATGGATGTAAAATGTGGCTTCAGTGCTGAGAATATTACATCATA
This sequence comes from Pleurodeles waltl, assembly GCF_031143425.1. Lineage (NCBI taxonomy): Eukaryota > Metazoa > Chordata > Amphibia > Caudata > Salamandridae > Pleurodeles > Pleurodeles waltl. Next base: position 222,296,140 of record NC_090450.1, on the reverse strand, counting down.
GAATTCAATTTTAAACAATGCACCTAGTACTGGTGGGCTTCTGTAAAACATGACACGTCCTGGTTGGCCAATTTTCATCCCACACCCAACAAGAATTTTATGAACATTGGACGCTGGAGTCTTACAAGCACCAGAGCAGCATGGTCAATAAAAGCCCCGACAAGAAGATGAACATTCTTTGTCTAGAGAGCCATTCTCTCAATTGAACCATCTCCAAATGTATAACATCAGCAGAATCTCATGAAATTCAGAAAGGATCTGCACACGAGTCTCTTTCCAGGATAACACGTTGGGCAACAATACCTCTGCAAATATTTAGCATAGTCCAACTAAGTTAAAATATCCCACATCAATGCAACTACTATAAAAATCTCTTAATACATGTTAAGAATCATTGACATATCCTCTAATGTAACTGAAGTGCTAAGTCTACTATCTTTGCTTAGAACACAAATAATCAAGAATCTCCTTGTCAGTAATACGAAATTACAAAGTTGTCCCCAAATGTCTATCACTACTCAAGGTCGCCCAAAAATTGCCATGATAATTTTAAAATGGCAAAACAAATGTAGTATATCATTAATAAAATATGCTACCTAGTAGTGTTTGGCTTCTAAACACCTTAGCACTGGGAACCTGACTGTCCTCCAAGAGAATTTTCAATGGTAATTCGAGTTAGCATTCAGTATTTGTCTCTACAGGCAGTGTGAGTTAGAACAATTCCTTAGGTTTTCTTTGATAATTTACTCTTCACTCTATTCTGCCTTATTATGTAGTCTGTCCTATCTAAATGGCAATCTCTGCATAGTATCTTACTTTAAAACATTTAGGAGGTCAATACAACATTGGCGGTAAAAGGCGCTTACCGCCGTGCAGAAGACCGCCAATACACCGCCGCGGCTGCGAAATTCCGCCACAGCTATTATGACACACATACCTTAAACCGCTGAAATTCAGACACCCACACAAGTCCGCCACACCAAAGGTCAGTGTTAAACTGGCAAAAACAATACCTCCACCTCCACGGCAACAGAAACACGCCCATGCTATCACGACCCACGAATCCACGCGGCGGTCAACCGTGGTATTCCATTGGCGGTACACACCGCCGCACTCAAAATACACACACATCTCCAAAACACCGCCACATTGGACAATTCCAAATACACACACCTGAGACACATACAAACACCACTCCCACACACCCAACACAATATAAAACACACACCCACATCACCCACAAACCCCTACGACCAGAAATTTTGAGGAAGCCGAGAGACAGAGAGCACAGCAATAGAGAACCCCACCACACAGAGGCACACAACACCATCACCCACACAACATCCACGCACAAAACACCACACACCACTACACATCACCACACTCATCACCACATACACCACCCCACACACATCACCTACACCACCCAATGGCACGCCAAAGACACCCCAAGTTTTCCGAGGAGGAGCTCAGGGTTATGGTGGAGGAAATCATCCGGGTAGAGCCACAGCTATTTGGCTCACAGGTGCAGCACACCTCCATAGCCAGGAAGATGGAGATATGGCGAAGAACCGTGGACAGGGTCAATGCTGTGGGACAGCATCCAAGAAATCGGGAGGACATCAGGAAGAGGTGGAACGACCTATGGGGAAGGTGCGTTCTGTGGTCTCCAGGCACAACATCGCGATTCAGCGGACTGGCGGTGGACCCCCACCTCCTCCCCCACAACTAACATGGGAGGAGCAAGTCTTGCCCATCATGCATCCAGAGGGCCTCGGAGGAGTCGGTGGAGGAATGGACACTGGTAAGTCAAATCTTAACTATCATATCCCCCACCCTACCTGCATGCTATCACACACCCCCACCCTTGCCCCCTCCCCTATCACTACAACTCCTCACTAATGTACTAATAACACAAACCACACATCCCAACACCAAGCCCTGCATGACACAACTAAGCATGGTCACCCCTCACTAAAGCATGCTCACTGCACATACCCATAACAACCCCCTAACCATCATCATACAAACCCCCACACAGGACTGCTTGCATTTTGGAACACGCACACCCACCCATTGCACACCATGACACACACACATGCAATAATCATGCTCTTATACCCCTGCAGAACCACTACGGAACGTCACCACACAGGAGGGTCCAGACATCTCCACCCCACCCACAGAAGAGGCCCACAGTGACGACAGCAGCTCTGGCCAACTGGATCCAGATGACCAGCCCGGACCATCGTGGGCCTCGGGAAAGTCGGTTCTCCTCTCACAGGCACAGCCCAACACTGACCTTCCACCCTCTGGGAACACCAGCACAGCACCCACCCAGCGGGCCCATACCTCCGTACCTAGGACACGTCAATCACCGGTGTGTCCTCCACTACAGGGAACCCAGGGTAACACACCACCCGAGAAAATCAGGGACCTGGGGGCAGTGGTAGTGGGCACACGGTCCAGGGGACGGAGGCACAGGAACACAGGGGAACTGGGAGGGCTGCTGTGCGACAGGGGGCGGACAGGCCAAGGGAACCCACTCTCCACGAGGCCCTCTCCTCCATCATGGGAGCATACCACCACTCCCAGGAGACGATGGCGACGGTCCTGGCCAAGTTTCAGGAGACCCAGCGCATGCGGGAGGAACAGTATTTGGGGTTCAGGGAGGAGCTCAGAACCATCAGCTCTGCCCTGGGCACCATCTTAGGGGTGCTGAAGGACATACAAAAGACCATGAGGGACACCGTGGCACTCCAAGGGGCCCATGACACTAGAATGGACGATGAACTGCCCACCACCTCCGCCGGCGCTAGTGGACAGGATGCCCCGCCACAGGACCACCACACCAGCACCCCACTCCCTGCAGATGGACAACCACCCCGCAAGTGGTCCCTGAGATCCAGGAACAGGACAGAACATGATGGCAAGACCCCCGCCAGGAAATGAGACCACCCTGATTGTCCTCCCACTGTCCCACTTAGTAACCCTGTCCATATTCGAACTGCCCCAGCTACACTTCATATGCCCATATGGGCAGTGCACCTGTGTGACTAATAGACTGGACTCTGCCATGGACATTCCTCCACCATCACCCACCACCATTTTGCCACCCCCTCCAATAATTAGCACTTCAATAAACACCCTTGAACCACAAAACAATCTGGAGTCAGTCTGTGATTTAGAAAATGTGTATTAGCAATTACAGTGTCAAAATGCGTTTTCTATTGTAATGCCAACATACCTATGTCACACATCACAAGTCCATAAAGGATGCAAGCAGATGACACACGTTGGTAACCACACCTGTGAAACCGTAATGGAAAGGTACAACTCAGTTACCAAATACTGCTACTAATTGACTGACAGGATAGAGGTAAAAGTGTGAAAGTGAATGTAATAGATAAAATTAGTGTTCTCACCTGTGTGTCACTGGAAATATTGCTGTATTGCTGACTCTTGTCTATGTCTTCTTCCTCAGCTTCCTCTTCATCACTGTCCACAGGCTCCACAGCTGCCACAACACCATCATCTGGACCATCCTCCTGCAGAAAAGGCACCTGGCATCGCAAAGCAAGATTGTGAAGCATCGAGCAGGCGATGATGATCTGGCACACCTTCCTTGGTGAGAAGAATAGGGAACCACCTGTCATATGGAGGCACCTGAACCTCGCCTTCAGGAGGCCGAAGGTGCGTTCGATCACCCTCCTAGTCCACCCATGGGCCTCATTGTTGGGTTCCTCTGCCCTGGTCCTGGGATTCCTCACTGGGGTCAATAGCCAGGGTAGGTTGAGGTAACCAGAGTCCCCTAATAGCCACACCCGGTGCCTCTGGAGTTGACCCATCACATAAGGGATGCTGCTATTCCGCAGGATGTAGGCGTCATGCACAGAGCCAGGGAACATAGCATTTACCTGCGAGATGTACTGGTCTGCCAAACACACCCTCTGTACATTCATGGAATGATAACTCTTCCGGTTCCTGTACACCTGTTCACTCCTGTGGGGGGGAACCAGAGCTACATGGGTTCCATCAATAGCACCGATGATGTTGGGGATATGTCCAAGGGCATAGAAGTCACCTTTCACTGTAGCCAAATCCTCCACCTGAGGGAAAACGATGTAGCTCCTTACGTGTTTTAGCAGGGCAGACAACACTCTGGACAACACGTTGGAAAACATAGGCTGGGACATCCCTGAAGCCATGGCCACTGTTGTTTGAAATGATCCACTTGCAAGGAAATGGAGCACTGATAGCACCTGCACTTCAGGGGGTATTCCTGTGGGATGGCGGATTGGTGAGATCAGGTCAGGCTCCAACTGGGTACACAGTTCCTGGATTGTGGCACGGTCAAACCTGTAGGTGATGATTAAATGTCGCTCCTCCATTGTTAACAGGTCCACCAGCGGTCGGTACACAGGAGGATTCTGCCATCTCCTCAAATGTCCCAGCTGACGGTGCCTAAGAAGGACATCAGCGACCACAGAGTCAACAAATTCCCAGGTATGTACCCACAGCTACACAGAACACAACACCAAATACAAAACTCTTCCTGTATGTGTGTTGAGTGTAGGCCTAGGTATGTGTGACGCAGTAGTAAATGAAGCCATGTGGGACCCTGAAATGGCGGCTGCCTGACCTCTAAACTGGGAAAATGGGATGTGAGGTAACTGCGCTGGCGTTGTACACCATCGTGGTAGGCGGTCGAAGTCCGAGGCGCAATGCTGCATTGGTTAACATTGGACCCTATGGGTCACAGGAGCCAATGATGAAGTGCGCCGGCGGTGATGATAAGCACCGCCGCGGACGTCACCGCCACGGACGTGGCCGCCATTTTCTATCTGTTCAATCACTCAATACCTGATCTTCGATAGGAGAGGACCTACACTGCAAGTGCTGCTGTGACCTCGGTCTGGAAGAGACAATGGCTGCTGCATCTGGGGAAAGGGCCCCTGCCTTCACTGCTCAGGAGTTGGAGAAGCTCGTGGATGGGGTCCTCCCCAGTACACGATACTCTACGGTCCTCCAGACCAACAGTTAAGTAAACAGGGAGCACGTTGTATGGGCTATGCTGGGTGGAGAGGGCTGGATGTCATTAGGAAGGGGGCGGAGTTCAGGGAACATGAAGGACTGTGAATGCAAGTGCCACATGGCAAGGGTATGGATGTGGGCCACTCACTTCGATGGTGCTGTTGGTAATGACTTCTCTTCTTCCCCTGCACATGTCATGTAGTTCAGCACCCACCAGAAGAAGGACATTTGGCGTGCCATCGCCAAGGACGTCCGGACCCTGGGGGTCCACCAGAGACGGGGCACCCACTGCCGTAAAAGATGGGAGGACATTCGCCGCTGGAGCAAGAAGACGGCGGAGGCTCAGCTGGGGATGGCCTCCCAAAGTGGGAGGGGTGCCCGTCATACCATGACCCCCCTGATATTCCAGATCCTTGCCGTGGCCTACCCGGAGTTGGATGGGCGCTTGAGGGCATCACAGCAGACACAAGGGGGTGAGTACACTCTCATTTTGTGGACTTTGCGCGCAGTGGAGGGGTCTGGGTGGGGGAGGAGGGATGTGGGTTTCCCTAGGCCAGGGCGAGTTACGTAGGCTAGGCCCCTCTGGAATGCAGGCCATGTGGCACTCCACCCGACCTCTGTAGAGTGCCAAGTACAGGTATACATGCCCCTGTGTCATCTATGTGTGCAGATGACCACCATAGCCATGTAGGCCAGATCCCAGGAATTGCATCTGTAGAGGCCAAGAGCACGGTGTAGTGCAGGGGGCTGCTGTGTCTGTATTGTCCGCCAACGGTAGCGGTAAGTCATGCACTCAACCTGTCTTTCTTCTGTCGCCCCCCCCCCCCCTTTTTGTGGTCTCCCTGTTCTTGTGTGCATCAGCATTATGAGGCGGAGGTACAGTGGCACGGAGCACAAGGGAGCTGCGCCATGGAGGGCCACAGCACAGACTCTGAATATACAAGTGGGACGGAGGGCGAGGGGAGCTTCACATCAGTCACCGGATCACCAAACAGCGACACGGACTCGTCCGCCGATGGGAGCTCCCTTGTGGTGGCGGCACCATCTGTGCCCCCCACTTCTACAGGTACAGCAGCCACCTCCCCTACCAGCACCACCCTCCCAGCAGCCCCTCAGCCTTCGCCCCGTGCCCGCTCACCCAGGAGGGTGGGCATCACCTTCGCCCCAGGCACCTCAGCCCCTGCCCTAGTCACCCCTGCTGCCCTCAGTGAGGAGCCCATTGACCTCCTCAGGTCACTCACTGTTGGGCAGTCTACCATTGTGAATGCCATCCAGGGTGTAGAAAGGGAGTTGCAACACAGTAATGCATTCCTGGAGGGCATTCATTCTGGTCAGGCTGCCCTTCATCGAACCCTGCAATCTCTGGCCTCAGCACTGATGGCAGCCATTGTCCCTGTGTCTAGCCTCCCCCCTCCAACTTCCTCCACCCAGACCCAGTCCCCTGTACCCCAGCCTATCCCAAGCACACCATCATACACCTCAACACACAAAAGTAGCTCAGGCAAACATAAGCACCACACAACCCACAGGCACTCAAACAAGCATCACCCACATACAGACACAGCAACATCCACTGCCTCCACTGTGTCCCCCTCCTCGTCGTCTCCCTCCTCCCTCCCAGTGTCGTCTACACTCTCACCTGCATGCACTACATCTACACGCACTAGGACTCGCACCAGAACACCCAGCACCACACCCCGCGCACCTGCACTCACCACACCCACTACCATTTACACGTCCCCTGTGTCCACTCCCAGTGTGTCTGTGACGCCCCCCCAAAATACACAAACGCGGGCACCCACACACCCAACATCCATTCATCTTACGACAGCCTCCAGTACCTGCACCTGCACCTGCACCCAAATCACCTAAAGTGACACCTCCTACAACCACCTCCTCTTCCTCCACTCCCAGACCCCCTCCAGCTATCCATCCCAGTCTTCGTCAGAAACTCTTCCTCAGCAACGTTGACCTCTTTGCCACCACCCCCACCCCTCCAATTCATAGGTCCCGTACTAGCACCTCAGCCAAAAAAAGTCCAGTACCAGTGGTGCGTGTTAAAGGTGTGTGGAGTGCACCGGCCACCAGGGCAGCCAGTGTGACACGGAGCCAAAGCACTGCCAGTCCACCCCCTGTAAACCACCTTAAGTTGGAAAGTGGGCGATGGGACAGGGTGAAGACTCCTGGCGGAAAAACTGCTCACAAGTGCCCAGTCAGCTGTGACTCCTCCAAAGGCGGTGAAGGGCCAGAAGAAGTCTCCAAAGTCTGGTAAGAGCAGCACGGCAGAGAAGGGCGCCATCCTCCCCGGCGGCCGGGACGCCACCGCCAGCACTGTCTGGAGACCACCCCATAGTCAGTGCCCTGGAGGGCAGCAGTATCGTCACTGGTCAGGAGAACACCGCCAGAGTCAGTGCCCTGGAGGGCAGTAGTATCGTCACTGGTCCGGAGACCACCGCCAGAGTCAGTGCCCTGGAGGGCAGCACTATCGTTCTGGTCCGGAGACCACCGCCAGAGTCAGTGCCCTGGAGGGCAGCAGTATCGTCACTGGTCAGGAGACCACTGCCAGAGTCAGTGCCCTGGAGGGCAGCAGTATCGTCACTGGTCAGGAGACCACCGCCAGAGTCAGTGCCCTGGAGGGCCATGGCAGCCACAGCCCCGCTGGGCAATGAGGGACCGTCATGCCACACACCAATGCACAGGTCACAAACAGCAAAGTCAAGCACCGCTGAACAGGGCAAATCACCGCTGAACAGGGCAAAGCACTGCTGAACAGGGCAAAGACCGCCATGGCAAAGCACCGCTGAACAGGTCAGAGACCGCCATGGTGAAGACTGCTGAACAGAGCAAAGCACCGCTGAACAGGGCAAAGACCACCATGGCAAAGCACCGCTGAACAGGTCAGAGACCACCATGGTGAAGACCGCTGAACAGGGCAAAGCACCGCTGAACAGGGCAAAGACCGCCATGGCAAAGCAGCGCTCAACAGGTCAGAGACCGCCATGGTGAAGACCGCTGAACAGGGCAAAGCACCGCTGAACAGGGAATAGACCGCCAGATCAAGCATCGTCAGCCCATGTGCAGATGGGGCAGTGATGGAACAGGGACCGTCACGGGGAGCCTGATGCACTCTGGGCACTAGTCCCCCTCCAGAACCAGTGGAGACCTGCATCCACTTGAGAGACTGTGGCTTTGCACTCCCCAGGATGTAACAGTAGGCAACCCACCCACTGTAGAGACTTGAGAGACTATGGCTTTGGACTCCCCAGGATGTAACAGTGGGCAACCCACCCACTTGTGAGACTTGAGAGACTGTGGCTTTGCACTCCCCAGGATGTAACAGTGGTCAAACCACCCACTGTAGAGACTTGAGAGACTGTGGCTTTGCACTCCCCAGGATACATCAATGGGCATGGAGCCCCATCGTGGATCTGGCGTGGTGCTGTAATCCAGCTGAGGTGCCCCCCCCCTTCCCTTCCCCCTGAGGTGCCTGTTGTATTTCTATCTGATGCCCCTGCAGTGTTCTCCCCGTTTGTGGACAGGTATCTAGTGTGGGCCTCACCCATGCATTTTGGGCCCAGTGGTGCACGGACATTGATATGTGGATACATGCACTACTAATCATAATGTGTAAATTCTGGAATGTGTATATATATCTGTATATCTTTGGTTACTGTGGTTTGATACATTACAATGGTTGAACTGATTTCCTTTTGTCTTGGCATTCTTCCGGGGGGTTGTGGGTTGTTACTGTGCTGTTTGGAAATGCAGTGGTGTGTGTGTTGTAGTGGGTGAGGGTCGGGTTGGGGGTGGGGGTGTTGCGTGTGTGTCCCCCTGACTTTTGCCTCTCCCCTCCCCTATGTCGTAGGTGGGTGTCTTCGGCGCCTACGTTGCTGATGTTCGTAGATGAGCAGGTAGACAAGCGCAGGCAGTATTTGTAGTTTGGGCTCCATGGTGGCCTCCTTCCTCGTGGAGTGTGTTAAGGTGAGCGTTCTCCCATTGCAAAAGCTGTTTCCGACGTGTTTTTATCCACGGTGAATCCGAACCCGGAAAAGGTGGCGGATTGGCGGGTTGTGATACTGTGGGCGGGACATTGTCTCCCGCCTGTCTGTTGGCGGTGACCGCCGCGCTGCTTGTCTGTATCGACGTGGCGGTTGGAGTGTTAAAGTGGCTGTCTATGTTGGCGGTTTCCGCGCGGTCATAATTCCCTTTTTTTGTCCGCCGGCCTGTTTGCGGTATTACCGCAGCTTTAACACCGTCCACCAGGGATGTAATGACCCCCTTAGTTTGTGTTATAGCATTGTGTGTTGGCCCGTGCAAAATTTGTGTAATTTGCTTTTTTGTAATCATGCTAAATTTGGGGGAAATTATGTAAAGGATTTGTAATTGTGTTATGCACGTCAGGACATATTTCATGCTAACAAAATAGTGCAAAAACACAAGCGCTGCAAGAAGCACATGCTCTGTTCTGGACTTTTGCAATGTTCCTATGCAAACACTCTAAATTTTTGTAGCAAACATTGTGTTGCTCTGCAACTTGGCAAAGTAGTGTAGTTTCTGAAATTTCGTGTAAAACAAAATTACCAAAATTGCGGCTTAGGCTTTGTGCTCCGTCTAAGAAAACCCAGCCTATCTCCTTCCCTATTGGATGTTCTAGATGAATGACAGGTACAATTGAATTTGCTAATACCCACTTCCTACTTGAACTGCAGTTTATGGGGTGAGCGTGGATGTTAAGCACCTGAATGCGCACAGTGTTGTAGTCCTCTTGAGGCTCAAAGTAAATAGTTTTATTACAGCATTTTGCTATAGCCAGAACAAATGTTCAAACAGTATTTTAGAACTTGTTAAGCGACTATGGAGGCGAAATGCCCCTTCGTTATCACTTGAAAGTCAGGCAATAATCAGCCTCAAGGGATGGCCTCATAGTTCTGTAATATTACACTTTTAAATATTTGACTACTGTTATCACAGATACAATAATGATTTCAAATCCTGTAATTCATGGGATTAGTTTCATAACTGAGAATTACCTGATGCAGTTCAAGGACATGCCATAATTTGTTTTTAATGGCTGAAAATATTTTGACATGCATCATGAAAAACATTAATGCATAACATAACATTTAATATTATAATACCATCTTGGTGTTGTGGTGAGATGAACAAACCACTACAATGTTTCACTTTTCTGTTGGAAATAGGCGATTTCGCTCCTAGATGAAAACAAAAATCACAAATCTTTTCAGCAGAACAGTTTTAGATAGCCCTACTTTGATGACATTTACATTGTAACTGTTAAATTTACAATGTTGTAGTGAATATTCCTCTCTGACATTTCTCTGTTAAGAGTTTATGCAAGTGCAGAGTTGTGTGCTGTAGCACACTGATCTATAAATATTGCCTGCTCAAAGCAGATAAATCAGGTACGCCAGAAAGAATCATTATGAAGCCAGTTTTGGATGAAACACATTGACTAGGCCAGTCGCAGCTCACAGGAGGGAAAAGGGGTGGCGTGGCACAGCGTGGCGGGGAGGGTGGGGAGGGTGGGGAGGAGCCCCCCCCCAAAAATAAAAAAAATAGAACTTACATTTTTATCCCACATTGCGCCATCTGCTTTGCTCATCTCCTCAGGCCGTAGACACAGGCTCCCACCCAGCCCTGCGCCAATCCTGACGCTTCTCAAAGCAGAGTCAAGATTGGCTGGGAGTGCCCATGCAAACTGGGAGCCTGTGCAGGCTCTCTCCAGCCCGGCAAATGTGTTGGGAGGACATCCCCAGCTGGGCCTCTGCGATCTTCTAGATCTGCGTCTCAGGTCCTCCCAACTGCTTCCTACAGTGGGTGCTCCACCAGCTGTGGACCCCCAGGGTCCACACTTTCTGGTGGGTTTTGACCTGCAAGAATGACACAGACAAGAAGAGATTGTCATGTCCACATACACAATAGCAAAATAAGCAGGGTGAAAATACAAGTTAGTGCAACTAGCCAAACACAGACTGCCTTCAACATCCCTTTCAATGAGGGACGACCATCTGCAGTCAGGCCATGTGTGATGTTAAGACTAGCATCCAACATCCATATCCAGCACCAGGTGTCAGCTTGAAACATGTGACCAGACCTCAAGCATATTGCTAAACATGGTATATCTTTCCAAATATTTTTCACACCACCTTCAATGATCATGTATTACAGTCTACAGTTGCATCAGGGTACATACATCATGTACTCTCTACCATGTCTCAGGACTCAAAATCCATCTGCTCATCCCCATCTACTCACACATATTACCACAATCCTTCATTCCACCACTTTTCCTAGACATCATCAAACACTTAAAGATTGTAATTGCATTTCAATTACCTGTTCCCCTGGTGCATCATAGAGCTGTTCAGACAGGGGTAGGACTTCCTCCACAAGCTTATCAAGCTCCTCTGGGGAGAAGGCATGTACCCTATCACCTGTAGGACGTGGCATGATTGCTCCAAGAGGCAGTACACAGCAGCTCAGGTCATGAAGGTGTTGCTGGCAACAGTGTCAGGAGTCAAGTTAGAGATGAAGTATGAAATGGCAGTATCGTCTGCCGAGTAAAAGAACGTCACTGTGGGCGGACATCGCCATTGGCACAAGGTCGCCAAAGGCAGCAATGTGCTGCAATGGCAATGTCCACCTCAGTTGTATCCCCATACCACCATGACAACTTCCGCTGGCAGACGTAGATCACTTCCTAATGTCCAGTACAGTTGATCAGGCAGCTGCCCTAAAAAGGCTCATATAAGAACAAAACAGTTATTTTAAAGTTGCATCACAAGCTGTGAAGCAATTCTACGACATTGTGTTCACTGCTGGCTTTGAGAAAACATGTAGAAATGTGCATGAATTATGTACAGGATGTAAAATGTATGTGTTTTGAGTAATGCAAATGTAGTAGCATAGTCAGCAGAGCAATGAAAATCTAGCATATGGTATATGTGTCCCATATATCTGCAACATGTTTAGAATGTGAATGTCACATAGGCTATCGGTTGCATACTTTTCTTTCTAAAATATGATAGAGGAAAGGGGATGTGAATGCAGTAATAAGCCATTATTTGCCTAGGTGTGTTCAGTGTACTCTGTATAACGTTTCAGCAGTTTCATGTGGCATTTTAGAGCATTATATGTGACATAGGTATGATCATACTTATGATATACAGAATGAGCGATACACATACATTCTGTTTTTTTCCACATAGTTACCCTGGCATGAGAAGAGCTAGAGAACATTCAGTGTACCCTCCACTATCAGACCTGCAGACCATGTAGGAGCGACATGTGATTTATATCTACCACCTGGATAGGCATACAATCATGGATCTCTATCTTCGGTTGTAGCCAGATCTGATGCCTGCCATTCGTAATCCCCATAGCTTACCACCCATTGCACAAGTTACATCAGTCCTGCACTTCCTGGCCACAGGCTCCTTTCAAAATACAGTGGCCCTAACTGCAGAGATGTCTCAGCCAATGTTCAGTCTGGTCTTGAAGGCTGTACTGTCTGCATTGTTGAAACACCGGGAGAGCTACATCAGATTACCACAACATGAAGATTTGGTCCATGTAAGCGCTTATTTTTATGCTTTGGGACACATTCCACGTGTGGTTGTAACCATAGCCTTGGTTCCCCAAAATGCCAATGAACAGGTGTTTAGGAACATTAAAAAAGGCTTCCCCTCCATTAATGTCACAGTGGTCTGTTTGGCTGACCTCTAGATTTCACAAGTTTGTGAAAGGTACCCAGGGTCAGTCCATGATTCCTTCATCATGTGGAACAGCAATATCCCAGTGCTGATGACACGAGAATACACAGAGAGGGCCTGGCTGGTTGGTAAGTCATGTGTGTCTGCTAACAAATGTATGGATGTCCATTACTTATATTTGTCTTTCTAAACTCTTCTTTACAGGGGACTCAGGGTACCCAAACCGTCCCTGGTTATTGACATCAGTAAGGTACCCAAACACATCAAGGGACGTCTGCTTCAATGAGGCCCACAAGAGGACATGTTGGGTCTTGGAGCAGACTTTTGGGCTACTGAAGGCAAGATTCCGTAGCATCAACAGGTCTGGTGGAGCCATCTTCTACTCACCCACCAAAGTATGTCAAACCATTGTTGCTTGCTGAATGCTCTACAACCTTGCCCTGGGATGTCAAATCCCATTTATACCAGATGAGGGGGGAGCCAGCAGTTCCAGAAGGTGAGAATAAAGATTTGCCAATTGAGGATGAGTTTGATGAGGATGAAGCTGGAGACATCAGGGCAGATATCATCAATCAGTAGTTCAGCTGACTTTAGGTATGAGATGCCATGTAATTTTAGTAACTCAGTGGGGTATTGGTGGGGTTAGGGATTCTTGATAAGGGTCTCAGTATGACCATAAGACAGGCTATAAGTAGCTTCAAAGCAAATAACTTGGATGTGCATGCAGAATATTACATGGAGTAGTGTGCAGCTTTTTGATCACCATAGTCTAAGTTTATCATAATGCACAGCCCGAGTTATAATTGTATTTAGGCATTGACTGTATAATGTTTTTGTTTCAATGTGGCCTATTTCTTATGTTTGACATTTAAAGTTTGCAGATTACTTCACAAGGTCCTCCTCATTTGGCAATATCAGACAGTGTCACAGGCAGGTGGGATTTTTCGGACTGACAAGTGAAGTGAACATGGATTGAACCAGGTTATGTCAGGCCTGAGATTTGTAGTCTGTGAGTTATATGCCCAGACTGTCAGGACAGTGGAATGGTAGTGTCCTATTCTGCTCAATAGACCGGTTAGGCATTGGAGATTTGTTCATTGGTGCCATGTGTGTGTTCATTTGTCTCTCACATGTCATACTGTGCTATCAATACCCTCAACCACCAGAATGGTTTGTATTGGTAATAACTAACCTGTATGTAGCTGTCACTGTGTTTCCTCACTGCAGGCTACTGTGCATATGTTTCAAGACTGACATAGGTGAGTGGCATGCCTACTGATACCTGACCATGATAAGTGGAAGGTTCCATGACTTGGGGCATTTCTACTGACCCCTATCTGTATCATGAGGTATGGTCATTTGGGAGCTATGGTATGGGTATGTGATAAGGCTTTAGCTGATGATACATTGAAAAAAATGTGTTTGCCTATAGGGATAGTGAAAGACTGACATGTCCCTTACTTCAATAGTCTGTGGGGTGGAAGTGATTGACACCTATGCTGAAACACTGAAGTGAGCAGCAGTACTTCACTGTGTAATCATTGGCATTCTTACAACCTATATGTGGGAATATTCAATGAAAGTGATTTGAGTTATGTCTATCATTAATATTCAATGTAAAATCTACCCTGATTAAACAGTACATGTGATATGGAACATAAAAAATGTCTTACATTTGAGAGAAACTTTTTTGGGCAAGAGGTCTTATAGATGACAATTAATTATGGTTGACAAATGATTCTCACACATGATCTGTGGTTAAGTAGTATTTATTGAGGAGTGCACAGCAAAATTAGTGAATTGGACCAAATATAACACAAAGGAAACAGTGAAGGGTTCACTCATGGTGGATGAAATCATCAGGGTAGCTGCTACAACATTTTTTAGATGCAAGTCAAGCATCCTTGTACTATAACCACTGATGTAGAAGTGTCTGATGTGTCATTGCTAGAGGAAGGGGCCGGCTGGTGTGTACAAAACCTGCTCAGGGTGGTATTCATGTCTCTCAGCACCCCTGCAATGGAAGCCAAGTGGGCATTTTGGGCCTGCCACTGTGCATGACTTCCTGGTTGTTGCCACTCTGCAGCTGCTTGATCTTTTTCATCTTGGTAAGATCCTGGATCATCACACTTTGGGATTGTTGGCAAGTTGACTTGGGAGATGGTGTCCTAGCTAGTTGTATCTCTAGGCGCCTCCATTCTCTGACCCACGCTATCCCTCCCACGCACCCTAGCCCCACGTGCCTGTGCCCCTGGCACAGTTTACCCACTCCTACTAGTACCAGGTCCATCATTGTCTCGGTTTCAACTGGAGACTCAAGTACCTGTACTGTGGGGCACAAGATGATAGACACGGTCCTTGGAACACATGTTTGGGGTGAATGGTTGCCTGTGATGTTGAAGCAGCAGGGCTAGGAGGAGTGGATGTGGGCAGGGTGAGACTCACAGATGTTGACTGATCAGGTATCCCAGGTGGGCAACCTTTGACCTCCATGTCCACACATCCAGGGGTGTTTTCCTCAATGGGGCTTCATCCAGATGGGTAGTGGCAGTCTCTGGTGTCCTTTCCACTATGACAATGGCTACCTGTAGGAGAAGTGGAACACACAGTTGCTGAATGAAATGCAACAAGGAATATCAAAGTTTGACCTCAAGACATGCTATGTAACATGCACACAATGCCTTTACTTGATCCCCTGATATGACAATGCTACATGGGACACAGAGATTTCCAATTGCATACACCTTGCTACAAGATGTTAGAGTATCTTGGTGATTAGATGACTGTTCATTGACTCATAAAATGTCTGATTGATGGCTTGACATTTTAAAGTGATCTCCAAGTTAGGTGTATAGCATCATTGAGTCAACTAACAGCTGCATAATGTACTATGGTATCTGAGCTGGCCAACAGTATAGGTGTAACAATTATACATGGGCCGCTGTAAAGGTGTACTCTAAGTACATCCAGCTTCCTATATTGGTTTCCCCCAGGTGAGTACATGACATTGTTTGGCTGGTGATTTAAAGGCCAGTTTAGTAGGGAACACAGTTGTAGCTTGTGTTGCTGGTAATAGTGCAGGCAGATGGCCATAACATTGATCTCATTGCCATGGACTGTACAATAGTGGAGAAGTCAGGAGGGTTGACTTGATTGTTAGTTTCACATGGAAAGCTATTTAACTTGTAGTCCAATGTTCTGATTTCCTTAATGGTAGAACAGTGCATGCTGGGAGTTGTAGTGCTATCAGTCCCTGTACTACCTATGCCACACACAGTCAGTGTGCCCCCAGATGAGTTTAGTTGACATGTGGTATGCCAGAGAGGGGTATTTGGACATTTGGACACAGGGGTGGTGAGTGGATTGGCTGTTAAGGTGGTCAAAGGTGATCAGTGAACATACTGGACATTGCAGTTTGGTGGCAGTTGTATTGTGACTTATCCGACTCCACTCCCCCAGGGATTCCTGTCAAGCCCTCAGGATGCAGGATGTCCAAGACCTTCTCCTCCCGTGATGTGAACGTTGGGGGAGGTGAAGGCCCACTGCCAGTCTTGAGGACCATCTGACAGCCCTAGAACTTACTTTCCCCCTGAGGTCATTCCACCTCCTACTGATGTCTTCCCTTGTGCGTGAGTAGCTGCCTACAGAATTCACCCTGTCAACTATTCTTTGCCACAGCTCCATTTTCCTGGTGGTAGATGTTTGCTGGACTTGTGTTCCAAATAGGTGTGGCTCTACTCTGATGATTTCGTCCACTATGACCCTCAATTCGTCATTTGTGAAATGGGGATGTTTTGTGAGGACATAGTAGTGGTGGACGAGATGGTGAGGAAGAAAAAAATAATATGAAAAATCGATTGGTGATGAGGTATGGGTGCTGTGATGTGAGTTGTTGACCAGTGGTGTCGAATGTGTGAGGTATTAATGTATGTGTTGGGTGTGTTGTGCTGGTGTGGGATGAGTGCTATGTGACGTGTGTAGGGGTGCCTATTCTATGGTTAGTAATTTATTTTGTGCTGCCACTATGTAGCAGTATATAGGGTTCTGGTTGCAAAGGATTGCAGTGTATGAAGGGGTGTGTTTTATAGTGCAGTGTGTAGGTGTGTTAGGTGTGTGGATGTGTGTCAGGTGTGGGGTTTTTAAACTATCCAATGTGGCGTGGTGTATTACTGATGTGAACACCAACCGCCGCTGTTCACACCACCATTGGTCTTTTTGCCATGGAAGAACCGTTATAGTGATTTGTGGGTCGTAGTAGAATCTGAGGTTTTTTGGTGGGCTGGCAGTGCTGGTGGTAGGACCCCCTCTTTCCCGCCTTCCAGTGTCATGGTGGTTTTGGAATTTTAGCTGGATTTTGGCGGACTTCGCTGTGTGAGTCCTAATACGGCTGTCACAATTACAGCGGACCACCAAACTTGTAATGAGGCCCTAAATGTGTTTGCTAACAATGTTTTAAAATCAAGTGTTGCCTTTCAGTTATTATTTGTTGATATTTGAGGGAAGTGATTCCTAAACAGTGGGGTCATGGTGGTTACTTTGTGAAACTTACCCTAAAAGGGCCATCAAGAGCCTACACTCTTCTTGTTATATTGTTAATTTGTTTACTCTTGAACATTTGAGTAACATTTCTACTTTTGGCTCTACACAAAATGCAAGTGTTAATTTACCAAAATGTAGACATACATGTCTCCATCCCCTAAAATATGGGGTTGAAGGCAAGTTTTCCTGTAGAAGTTACTAATGCAACTGCTGAAGCAAAGAAACAGTACAAACCTTATTTCCTAAGGAGGTTAAATGATGTCCCAACCTTCTTTGCTTTCTATGGCAGCATGTAACAGTACCGGTGGTTGGTCATGTGTAGTGGTGACTTACTTTAGCTTGGAGCTGGAATACTTTACTTCTGCGCTGAGTCAATTTCTGACTGTAGTAACTTTAGAAGTGCAGTTTGTGAATAGAAATGGGTTTACTCTTTAAACCCCTTCCCCTTCCTCTCTAAACTGCTCTGAGCTCCTCCATAACCCCTGTTTAGTAGTAAGTATGCCCCTGTTTTCCAGGTACTCCCGCTGGTCCGTCCCACATTTACTTCTAAGTAGAAAAATTACATATTTGAGGTTCTCCCCATAGGAAAGATAGCAGAAGGTGGAGATTCAGTTTGTGAATAAGCCCCAATGCCTTAGGTTTACCCCTTTTATGCACTGTAATGCAGCCCCTTCCTTGTCTGCTTTCAAGATGCTAGTATTTAATATTTCTTTCTCTTTTTGCCCTGTTCTCCTAAATTGGGAGAACGTTCATAATATTTTGATGGGCTAAATGGACTTCACTCCCTCTAGTTAGTTTCCAGAGAGTAGTTCAGTCAGAGGACTTTTCATGTCTGCAAGTAACCTACAGGAGTTGTGTTTCTGGGTGTCCAGTTATCACATGACTATCAAGGACCACGGCCCCCCTGTCTTAACCTTAGTGCTTAATTTCAGCGCATGGTTGCTTTTGGGAACCACTGGCACTTATGTTTGGGGACTAGCACTTATTTTTCCCTCAGCAGACTGTTCACGATGACAAAAGAGGGAAAACTCACAAAGGGGAAAGAAGGAGAAAGAGAAGGACAGAAGAACTGTCATAAAAGCAGAAAGCAGAGTGAGGTAAATGGGCAAGGAGTGCCTGGAAGCAGATTAAAGAGGCATGAGGTGGATTCCAAACAATGAAACCTTAGTATTTTGCACACTGACATTTAATAGCACTGGCAGCAGGCTTCTGAGCTTTTGGCACCGATACTCATTCTTTGATCAATTGAGCACTGCTTAGCCTGTGACGGCGACTGCCAAACTCAGAGCCTATGAAACAGCACAGGAGATGTGGCATGCAGAAATACAATTCTTAATTTCTTTAGTATCTTTAAGAAGTCATGAAGATTTTATAAAGTGCATTTCATATGGAAATAACACACTACCACAGATAGTGGCCTGAATCTGGTGCTGCTTTGAAAAGCTTTAAACACCTCTAACCTGTATTGTCTATCTTACCGCTTTGCTTTTCTACTTTAAGCATAATGATCTGCTATATGCCAAGTTTTTTGGTAAAGCTATGTATAATGGTTGTACAGCTCACTGATGCCTAATGAGGCATGACACAAACCTCATCAATATTTAAAAGAAAAAAGTTATCCATTGCAGACGTTAAGTAATGTTAGAATCAGACACAGCCTGAAATCATTTTCTGTATGTCACCCTTGAAATCTTAATCAAAATTACTGTGTTGTTTTTGCAGATTTGTAGACATTGGCAGTAAACAAATAAGGTGGTAAGCATCTCATAGTAGGCTTATCTTTCTTCCTTCTGCTTCACTACAAAACCTTACAATCTAACTCAACATTTTCTCTAAAACAAATTCACTGCTACTGTTTGTCAGTCTCATTCCTGTTTCAGTCCAGATTTCCCATGTTACTGAAATGATGAACACTGTGTACAATTGACACATCAGAGTCTTCCTCTGATACTCACTCTGAATTTAAAACCCATCTAACATAGGAAATTGACCAAGATAGATAACTACCTTTGAAATGATGACCACAGCTTTATTTATCTTATATATATATATAGGTTCTGGTTTTTCCAATCTAAGGTTGGTGGGGAGTTAATATGCAAAGAATCGTCCCCCACATTTCACATTTCTGATCTTAAGTCCTGTCAGTTACTAAAAATTTCCACATCATAGAGGCCTTCTAAGAATGTGGGGGATAAGAAGTTGCAGAGTAATGGAGAAGCCTTTTCCTTGTATTGCCCAATGGGCCATGCGTAGAGATTTATTTTTCTAACCAGAAGCCAGTGCAGAATAACTAAGACATGGTGGCTGAATGATGTTTCGAGAGTCTTTACAGAGTTTGTGCAGCAGCATTTTGGATGACTAGCAGGTCTTCTGACATACTTGGAGCTTCCCAAAAAGAGGAAGATTCCATAATCAAGAGGAGTTTTCATAAATGAGATGAGAATTGATCAATCTGTGTATGAGCACTCTCCATGTTAGGGAAGTCATTCAATGAAATGACTTTCCTTAGGGTTCTCAATGGTACAAAAGATGTTGCTGACAATTTCTTAACTTGGGTTTCCATTGACAAATTATTGTCCAGCCAAAAACCTAAACTTTTAAACTACATGGGAGAGTGTTTTCCAAAGGAATCTGGCCACGCTAATTCGTTCCACCTAAAGAGGTTGTTACCAACAACCAGCACCTCTTTTTTCCCCAGTTGAACTCCAGACTGCTCCCAGACATCCATTATGTAACCTGCTTTCGGCATTAATTTAGTTGTAAGGGTTCCAGCCCTTTTTCTGAAGTGAGAGCCATAATAAGCTGTGTGCCATCAGCATATGCCATGAGTGCAAGGCTGTGTGCCTGCACTGTCTGTACCAGGAGAAGCACATATAAATTAGAAAGTGTGTGGCTTAAGGAATAGCCCCGTAGAATGCCACTGTCAATGGGGTAAGTGGCTGAAAAGAAGGATTCTTCACATACCTGGAAACTTCTCTTTTCCAGGAAAGCTGCAAGCGAATTGTGGGTGGCGTCTGTAATTCCAGATTCCTTCGTACTTTTAATGAGAGTAAGGTGAGTAACAGGTTTTTCTTGCTTTTGATTGACAATGTGATAAAAGTCAGATAACCAAGACGACTTCAAGATTGGCCAAAATAATAAACTGTCTTTATATCTTTTTATAGGAGGACCAAGTCCTTCTCTCCATCTCTCTATGACAAGTTACCATTTCCATCTAGAAAATAAGCTTGTCTATGGTTGCTCACAGGTCCAGAGAAATGTGAACTAGCATTTTGTGCTGAGCTGTTACTATTGAAGCAATGCCAAGTCTGATTTGCATATAAATGGTTAGTTGCAAGCATTGCCATTTCACAGGTGGACACATTTCACAATGCTGTCCATCTCTCTGAGTCTGCCCTTTCATAGTGCAAGAAGGCAGAGAGGACAGTGTGTAGGTGACAGCTTCTAGCCACCCATTCTGTGCTCTATGTGCTGTGACGCTCCGGTAAAGGTGCCATTTCATTGGGTTGGTTAGAAAGCATTGTGTGGAAAGTTAATATTTTCGTATGGGGGTTTAACCCCATATGAAAATGGACATTTGGCCACCATCCATCACATTTTCCTGGCAGGTATTTCAGACAAACCTCAACACTTAGGGGGTCATTCCGACCCCGGCGGTCAAGGACCGCCGGGGCCGGGGTCGGCGGGAGCACCGCCAACAGGCTGGCGGTGCCCCGCAGGGCATTCTGACCGCCGCGGTTTGGCCGCGGTCAGAACAGGAAAACCGGCGGTCTCCCGCCGGTTTTCCGCTGCCCTCAGGAATCCTCCATGGCGGCGCAGCTTGCTGCGCCGCCATGGGGATTCCGACACCCCATACCGCCATCCTGTTCCTGGCAGTTCGCCCGCCAGGAACAGGATGGCGGTATGGGGTGTCGTGGGGCCCCCGTAAGAGGGCCCCACAAAGAATTTCAGTGTCTGCTTAGCAGACACTGAAATTCGCGACGGGTGCAACTGCACCCGTCGCACCTTCCCACTCCGCCGGCTCCATTCGGAGCCGGCTTCCTCGTGGGAAGGGGTTTCCCGCTGGGCTGGCGGGCGGCCTTCTGGCGGTCGCCCGCCAGCCCAGCGGGAAACACAGAATCACCGCGGCGGTCTTCAGACCGCGGAGCGGTGTTCTGTCGGGGGAACTCTGGCGGGCAGAGTTAGAATGACCCCCTTAGTATGTTTCTTCCACCCCAACATTTAATGAGGTATGACCCCAGGATAGGTCTAGGACACTTTGCATCTTACTAATATGGAGGCAGGAGGTGTCAGTAACTATGACAGAGTGAAGGCTTTTTAACAAACAAATGCATGTACCACCCTCTATTGCTATAGAGTAAGGTAGATTATGAAAGTCTGCAAGCGAAATGAGGTCAAATTTGAACAGAATGGATGGAAAAGAGAAAGCTTTATTTTACTGCCCAGATACAGCCCCACTCAAGCTGCTATTGGCAGTCCTAAAATTTCTTTGCTAATAGCATTCTTCCTAGAATGTCATTAAATTGCCAAGAATTACACTAACATCTACTTTATAACAACAAATAATGTAAATATGGGACTAACCCTTTGCAGTAAGAGAAATAAAGGTAGAAATTATAGAAATAGAAACTGCCATATGATAACTATTAAACTCTACCAAAACTAAAAGTATATACATAAGAATATGAGAAAATATGAAAATCGGTTATTGATACTAGACAGTCAAAAGGACCACAAGCCAGGCACTAATATGAGACAGAAGCCTGATTTAGAGTTTGACAGATGGGATACTCTATTCCAGACTTGACGGATGTCACATGTGTCTTATCACAAATGCCTTGTATCCTATGGCACGTGTAATAAGGCAAACAGGATACCTGTCTCATTTGTGGTGGAGTAACTTGATTTATAAACTGTCCCAAAGTCCTTATGATATGAAGGCCACATGGAAACATGTTTCCTGCCAAGTACTGTGCCCACTTTCTATGTTCCAGTCTGATCATCTACAGGAAATAAAATGAATGCAATAGGCATTAGTACGAGACAAAGTCCTAATGCTATAAAGGCCTCTTGCTAACAAACTTTCCTCATTGTTCATTATGAGTACTCTGTCAGTTTTCCATGTTTCTTGTGGCTGGTGGTTCTACTAAGTCATTTCTCTGCTTTTCTTGATACATAATTGCACACTGAAGTGTTATTCAAGTTCCAAATCCTTCCATCCCCTGCTTTTACCATCTTCTTGAAGAACTTAACAAGTCTAATTTCTTTAGTATACTTCAACCTCTCTGTAGTACTGATGGGTGCCTTTGTTTTCACTGCTTTTAATACCACATTCTAAACCTCTTTTTTACACAATATACTTTTCTCTTGCTCTGCAAAGTCATCTCTCTTACTTCCCCCACCTACCCAATTATTGACTTTACCTTTGTTCCATTCTATCTACCCAGGAAGCAGCTTCAAGTCAGACTTCCAACCCCTCAGAATTCACAAGTTGTTTTGAATGAGGAGTCAACCTAAAGACGACCAGTCTGTTCTTCACATCTCTCTTCCAGCCAAACCAATTCAGATTTGCAAATTGGATCCATTCTTTGACAGTCTTTTCTCACCAGCTTTATTAGTCTATTGGTGATGCAATGGGCACCCTGTGCCTCTTATGTCACATTAAGTTAAGAAGTACTCCATCTCTCTAGAGAAGAATTCCACTATATTGCCTGCAAGAATGTTGCAACGGGATCTAATAATTCCTTATAAAAATCTGATGACTCCAGTAGAAGTAATGGCAATAACACTTCTGCCCAAGTTGAGTAAGGGTCAAATAACGCAAACATATAAGAGGTCATGTCCTCGTCTCATTGGTTCCACTATGCAATTTCTTGCCACACATCTTTAAGTGAATGAAAATGCCTGAGTGGTACACATGTTTGATGGGTCTTACTGCTCTCACAACACATGCCACAACCTCTCACTGTCCTCTCACAGTCCTCATCTTTAAATCCATACCTGCCCCCAGAAATTTAATATTATAGCTGCTTTAGTTTTTAACACTCTAAAGTGTCCTTCAGCGGCCACATTTACCATCCTTTCCCATATGTTTTCTGTTGGAACCAAACCTGTACACTTAAACAACCTCACCCAATTTTATTTTAATTATCTAGTGCAATTTGAAGTCAACACAAACTTTTTTCTTTCGCATGCCAACTTGCACAGTTTTTTTTATCAATTTGTCATTTTTGAGTAATTCCTATATTCATTCTCCTTCACTAATGGCTACATTGGTAACTATTCACACATTTTCAGAACATCTGTCATTCTCTTTAGCACACTTTGGTTCTTTTGCTACAGCTACCATCTGTGCTAAGCAGTAAACTGCAAAATTGCTGATGTCAGGAATATATTTTACTTTGTAGTATAGTCTTTCAGTTTTATCACCCATCTGGGAATCCTTGTGAAAACAACATCTAAAACTATGTTTCCAAAAATGACCTTCAAAATTCTTGTGATCTGTTCTAATCATAAATGTCTCTCCCCCAAAAATATTCCAAATAGTTCCAAAGCTTTAAAACTTATCAGCAACATAGTTAATACATTCCTTTGCAAAAGTATATTCCCCTCCAGCCTTAAAATGATCTAAATCCTATTGCCTGTGGGCTCGCTAAATAATGATGAATTGTTTAATTACCACCCTATCACCTACCTCCGTTTCAAGAGCACAATACTAGCGATGTCTATGACACTGCAACTTCAAGAACATACTGACCAACACCACTCACTACCACAAGTCCATTAGAATGGATTCCATCTCCGCTACCTTGTTGAAACTTTGACCATCCAGGTGAGAAACACCTTTTCAAAAACACAGACAAACAAGAGTCATGCTTGACATGCTTATTACTTACGCCCATTTTCAAAACTTTCGACTGTTGCTCCAGATTCACCACTCTTGTGTTCCATTTGGATAAGTAGTTTTCTCCTAGCTGCTATCCTACTTATCAGACAGACATCAGTACATTCAGAAAGAGTCCAACCTCTTCCTGTCATGTGTAGAATACGACAGTATAGGAAGTTCATAATTTTAAACTGATGTACTGAATGTTCTAGAAAATCAGGGAATTTATATCCTCTAATGCAACCAAAGACATCCAATAGCTAAAATTATACCTCTACTTCAACTAAATGTGAAAATGGTTTATCTGTATAATGCTGAACCACAACAAGACCAAGCCCAGATTTAGTAACATATGGCACAACACAAAACAGCAAGACAACTTGCGACACTGAGTCAAATGGAGAGATCAGGAATGCACCATATCTGCTAAGATATGACTAATTCCTGCTCTCTCTGTTTGATGCCCTGTGTCCTGCCTAGCGCTAACGCTGTTACCCTTGTGCCTTGGTGCAAGGGTGCCTGTGTTACAGGCAGAAATGTTTTTATGCAGGAAGAGTCACCTTCCTGTTCAAAAACAACCCTTTGAGGCATTTTCCTCTTTCTTCATATACCACATAATGCAGCACATGTAGAAAGAGGAAATAACAAAGAGAAGTAAAAATATTTCTCATTGTTACAACATTTATGGGAAGGTGTACCATTTTGGCACAATCCCAGTTTTACTAACCTAACTAAATATAGGACTGGTGGGTGAATGGGAATGCCCATGCTCCACCCATGGAATGCCTTCCCAAGACAGAGTAATGCAACATAAGTAATGCACAGGGATTTAAACTATCTTGCATTGCTTTACTCTAGATTTACTAAGCTATCCAAAGTCATGCAAGGTGGTTTTGCGATGCATCGTCTTGCATGACGCAAGAGCAATGCAAGCCCTTAGTAAATCTGGGCCCAGTTTCTCCTTCCTAACAACAAGTACAATCCGAGCTCTTATAAATGGCCTTTCAAGTATTCTTACCATTGCTCCATCACTGCTTCAGATTCCTCATTTTTCGCATCTAATCTCATTTCATGTTCAAAACTTACAAAAGAAAAAAATCTGAAAGAACTTTGTGTAAATTTATACTGTGAACTAAAACGCAATAGGGGGAGGGAGTGAGTGGGACAGTGGAAATGGAGTAGGTGGGACTAAGTGCAACGGATTCAAAACCAACCATGGAATTGTGACGTAAAGCCCCAAAAGTCCGACTCCATTTTCAGAAGGCCCTTACTTCATTTTAGGCAATGGAAGTCACCATTTTCTCTATTTCGAACCACAAAAGTCTAAATTTTCCTCAATTTATGCAGAATCATTGTTAAGTCTGCCATTGATGCAGATATCGTCTGACTTTATCATTCATTTCAAGAACTGTGACAGTGTCAAGCCATTCAGACAATGACATAGATATCAGACGTGATGCAATATGAAGTCTGGGATAAGTGTCTAGTGAACACAATATGAAGGTCAAATAGAAGCAAACACAAACATATAGTCAAAATAGTGCAGTCTGAAATGACATCCATTTACCTTATATGACCTTATATGATCATCCGGATATGCCTCAGACATACACATTGATGCACCTACTCCATGTCAAAAGTTCCTGAGTTTCTGTCAGAAATTCCAATTCTTGATTAGAGATATTATAAGAAGACTGCCACTCGACCACTTGTGAGGAGAGGTCCTTCACCCCAGATTATCGCCATGATACAGCTGGAGACGGTGTTGAATTTTGCCAGTGCACAAAGAATATGCTCCATCGCACTCAATACAGATAATGAGCTAATTCTAGGAGAAAGAAAGCTGCTGTGTCATGTGTTTTCCTTTCACAGGGAATACTGCCTTCACCCCTCTGATAATCTCAGTTTTAGCTGTCAACATGGTATACAGTACACTGCATCTTCCTAAGAAAGTCCAGATTGCAAGTTCTACTTTCCATGCTCTCCTACTGTAGTGCATAGAAATCGGTTTCAAGGTGTTAGTTTTTCAATGGCATTTTAACTATGTTAGAAACTTTCATTTTATCCTGGTTATTTGTAAATTCAAGTTTTATTTATTCATGATTTGGAACTCCTAAGAGGTCCACATAAACAATTCAATATATCTATCTTTTGTTTGGTCAGAGTTATTCACCGATTTTTCTAGTAACCACAAAATAGAAGGTAACATTATTTCTAGACATTTGAATGACTCAGATAGTAAATTAGATTGGTATGAAGGCTCGCAGGACAAATTCCCAGGAATTACAAAATTTGGGGTTAGAGTTGACTGTAGTGCTGAAGACACTTGATCAGATGATGTGCTGCTGAAAAGCCTCAGTCCAGTGGGCTGCTTTGCACCAACTGGAGACTTGGTTCCACCACAGGGAGGGGAACTTCTAGCACCTAAAGCCCCATTTACATCACTATCTGGAAGAGTAAAGTCTCCTACATAAGGGTCGCCTGGGACATTACAAGCGAAAGATAGATTGCTCACTTTTTCTGCCACTGATGTTAAAAGCTTTACAACAGGCAAGATAGGAGAGACATGTTTTCAGATAAAATCAGGGTCCTTAGCAGCAATATCTGAAACCAGTTCATCCTCCTTGGCTACTAGATTATCTGGCGTCTCATTATGTAAAAAGGGGAGAATATAATTCGAGGTTTTTGCCTGAAGCTGGCATATACTCCTGTTTCTAAGAGGGTTGGTCTTTGTCTTTTTGGATTCTCTGGTAAGAAGAACTCTACCCATATGAAGAGGTCTAGCTTTCATTCTGGTGCCAATGGATTCTTGGAGTCTGAGCCCAAATTGGAGGCAGTGCTACAGGAAATTGGCAAAACAATGTATATATTATTTAGGTGAAAGCTTAAAACTCCAATCATCTATCTTTAAGTGAGACCTCGCGGTGAAGACCAGTGACAGCAGCTCTCCCTGGGGGGTAAACTGAACTAGCCTAATGCCAGTCACTTGCGCCCCACCACAGGATACCTGCAGCTCTGACCCTTACCTCATTTGGCTCTGTCCTGGGTCTCCTGGGTCTCCTGGTCCCGTCCTGGACCCTAGTCCCATCCTGAATCTAATGCCATCAATGCCACCAATACCACCAATGCCTCCTGGCACCAAGACTCAGATTGTGAAGCAAACTGCTGTACTTCAACAGCAGTGGGCAAAAATGCCTCCTGGTCTCCTGGTGCCGAAACTCGGGCTACTAGACACAAGCTATTGTGTCTGCCGAGTCTCAGCGATAATTCAAAGGTGAGACAGCAGGAAGCAGGGTCACATAACACAATCCTGTCCAGCGGCCTCCAGGCAGACCAAACGAGGCGAAAATAGAGAACAGGGAGTAGGAAAACATGAGCAGCAGTTTGCAGCAGGTTTACCTTCACAAACCTCCTTACACCTTTTCCAACTTTTCCAGCACCACCGCTCTGCTCCATTTAGCCGCTGGGCCACTTGGCTGCACTACGCCACCGGTCGCTCTTGCTGTTGGACGCTGCTGCTGGACGCCCAGAACGCTAGCTTCACAACGTGTTCCTCCCTTTCCACTTCCACTTCCTCGTCTCCCTTGGGACCTCATCACAGCCGCTCGTCACTCTGTGCACAATAATCACTGCAGTTGCATCCTAGCTGTGTATTCTGGGCCCACTACCAATGTTGTCGTAACATGCAGTCTTTCTGTTTTTTATGATATTCTGTGTATTTGGATGTAATAAAATACAGGTTTTCCCTGTTGCAATAAATACTTTTAGTTAAAAGTGTTGGTTCTCCTTAGTACCATTTCTGTGTGTGGTATTGTAAAAGAGTGAAATAGGTTTATTTCCTGTACCACTGTGCCCAGATCCAATCTTAGGGATAGTTAGTAACCCAAAAGCAACGATTCTTCTTCCACAATGTACAATAGCCTGTCTTTCACATTCAGCTCTTGTGCCTTGAACCAAGTTCAAACCTGTCACCCCTGGGTGGAAAATGAAACCTCCTAGAACTGCACCGAGGTAGAGTTTATGCTCCACTTGATGTGGGGCTCATATTTTACAGTTACACCTTGAGTAGTTCTTTCAAAATTCACACACATAAGAACCATTCTTACGTCAATACGTCAAGAAAACAATACAGAGACAGCTGTAGTAATTATGGTTACTTTCTACTGGGAATAATGGAGCATCTATGTCCTTTGGTTTGTCAAGATTGACTCATAAAAGGATATTCCCCATTCTGCATGTTTTCTGATTCTTTGATTCCATTTTCAATTGATTCTGATCCTTCATGGTGGCATGTATTGCAGAAGGAGCCAATTACAGGGAAGCAGTTACTCAGCATCGCAAGCCGCAAGGAGTCCCTGATGCGCGACAGTTACGTTTGTAATAGCTGCACCTGGCACATATATCCTTCTGGCATTTTACTCATGGGTAGAGTTTAAGCCTCTTGATGCTGTCTCAGGGCAGTTGCATGTCTAAAAAGCAGTGCCATTGCCTGCACATTGTAGGATTTGCCAAGATTTGGAAATCTCTTTGACTAACCAGGTACACCAGAACAGTTTTGCTGGTCAGTTGTCACTTACGCATAGAAATGGGTCCTGTGAGCTATGAGGGAGCTATATGGCCAGTTTTGGCTGGTTACATGCTTGACCTTGGCCTTGACACCTTAGCTCTTGCTGATGCTGAGGGGGTTTGAATTACACAGTTGCCTTAGACAGGAGACTTGTACAGTTTGTACAATGCACACTCAGCACCTAACCTGCTCTCACGCCAGGGCCATCGCTCCAGCAAAAGTGCAAACTATTAATCCACAGGCTATTAAAGATATTGTGGGAAAATGCCCATGGAGCATGATGAAATATCGGTCTGGGTTGTTCACAAGACTAACCAGTTAGAAGCAGTGTACCCGTACACTACACCCCAAGACAAACATAGACTACTGACTGCGTGTCTTCCTCTCGCAGTGGTGTTACCTGTAAAGGAGTGCAACACCTGGTAAGCATATTTGCACGCATTTATACCAGCACACCTTGTACAGCTTCATTGGCAGTTCCCCCTGACACACTTAACAGGTTCAGAATGAGCACGGGTCTGCACCAGCTCTGTAGTTAGGAATGAAATTAATGGGGAACTTCTCCACAGTTCCTCTGTCATCCTAAGCAACATTAAGGGAGAAGCTTATGTTCTGGCAATATGGCAAAGACCATAAACGATTCCAGTTTCGGATCAAGAATGGGAACTACCGAAAATAATTGCCGAAGTAGATACCTCTGTGGGTCATATTTCCTTGGGTACATGACCTGTTAAGCCAAATTAAAACCTAAAAATTAAAATGAAGGTTTAAAGAGAAGTCTACAACAGAAGGGAAGATGAAACAGAGGGGGAAGGAGAAAAGACAAACTGGATCACCTGCATCTCTGGAATCTAGTAGGGGTGGTTACAATATAAATGACCATGATAAAATTAAAAAGCCTGAATGGTATCAGTATTCTGATAGATTCTCTTCACGTTCTTTTCAGGGCATTGGAGATAAATGAGCAGAAAGAGGGAGTCAATCTGAGTACTGGAAAGGAGGAGCATAGCAGGAAAAGTGAAGCAGGACGTGAGACTGACATCAAAGTTAAGAGGAAAGAGAAAGGATTGGAGTCTAAAACTCCCTCAAAGAAGAACAAAGTAGCAGGAAAATGTTTTCAAAACATGCTGATACAACTAAGAGTCCTCCTGCAAAACAGGATAGTGCAGCAGAGTCACAATAGTACATCAGAACCTTCATAGCTTTCTGTATGTGAATCCAACTGATGACTTTATACAAGTTGAGACTCCAGATAAACATTTAAATCATCCTGATAGGGGTTATAATTTAATATACAAATTGAAGGGGGTATAGAATGTACCATTAAATCAGTCTTCTGGTCACAGGTGACTGATTATTATGGAATCATCTCAGCTGAGGAGCATTGGCCTCCACTGTTAGGTAGGCACCCAAGGGGGAGGAAATTATAAAGGAAGTTTTTTTCTCTCAAAGTATCTGAAACCATCAGCGAAATCTATAGCGGTGAATGGGCTGTTGGACAGGCTCTTGCCTTATACAGAAACTAAGTGGGTGGGTTAAACATTTTATTCCACGTGTCATTCTCAACCTAAAGTTATGCAGTGATCCTCAAGGGCAAGCTTAATAACCTCTCACACCAGAAGTAAAGCATGGTATTAAACCAATATTAGATCAGTTGCAATACCAGGGCATATTAGCACCTTGCCTGTCACCAATGAACACATCCCTTTTTCTCATCTCTAAACCAGGCAGATCCTATAGGGTAGTTTTATCATATTGAAATCTAAGTTCGCATAAGCGGACCAGCGTGGTGCAAAATGCTAATAGCACAGGTTTAATGATTAACTTGGTGAGAAAAAAGTACAAAACAACCCTCGACATCTCCAATGTGTTTTTGGGTCAAATCATAGCACTTGAAAATTAGTATCTAACCGCCTTTTGTTTGGACTGGAAGAGGTGCTCATTTTGACGTTTGCCTATGGGTTATAAGAACAGTCCTAGCTTATTCTCAGCATGGACTATGGAGATCTTACAACCAGATCTCGAGGTATCGTCATACATTGATGATATCTATCTTACAAATGATGGTTTGTATGCACATCTGACTTGGGTGAACAGAATTGTGACCATAGTAACATCACATGGTTACAGGATTACCTAAAAAAAATGAAGATTACCTACCTGATAATTACCTTCCAGTGAGGGCAAGGGTTCCTGATTTCATTCTAAAGTATGTGTAGCCTGCCAAAACACTAAAGAAGTTACAATCCCTTTTGGGATTTCTCAACTTTGGAAATAATTACTTACCGCACTAAGCTGAATGAGTGAAGCCCTTGAATCACACTGAAATCTTGTGTGCTTTGCAAGCAGACATGCTAGAGTCTAAGGCCCTCATTATGAGTTTGGCGGGCCCGCCGAACTCATACCGCTGAGACACCGCCTGTGTGGTCCAAACACCACTGACACTATTTGGAGTTCACTGCAGAGCCGGCGGGTGGAAACAGCACTTCTGCCCACCTTCCCTGTGGTGAACAGGGGCTTAACATTGCAGCTGGCTCGTAATCGAGCTGGTGGTGATGTGGCGGTGCGGCGGGTGCAGCAGCACCTGTTGCGCATTCCCCAGCCCGTAATTCGGTCAGAGGAATGCGGGACGAGGCTGTGCAAGAGGCCCTGCTTGGCATGGTCAGTGCAGGGGCCCTCAGGGGCCCCCGATGCCCCATTACGCCATCCTTTCCATGGCGGTGGAACCACCATAAAAAGGCTGGCAGTAAGGGGGATCGTAATCCGGAGGGAGGCAACCTGGTGGTGTCGACGGTCTGGCCGTGGTGGCTCCGCCAGGGTCGTAATGTGGTGGCCGGACCACCACAACCGCGGCGGTTCAACCACCACTGTGAGTCTGGTGGTCTCAAGACCGCCAGACTCATAATGAGGGCCTAAATATTTGCAAACCAGAGACAGAAAACAAACTTGGTTATCAGAGCCATATGATGTCACTCAGTTTATACTTATGTGAGCAACAATGAGGAACAAACTGTACCTATTATATACAAGTTTCACTTGCATTCTCTGGTGGTAGCACATTTTGCTTTCATTGAAAAGGTCTTGTAGCTGTGCAGACAGCTTTTTGAAGGAGCGCCCTATGGCTCTGGGAAAACTAAGGATTGTAGTTTCTACCATACCGACACTAGAGGCAGCCACTAAGGTAAGCATTCTTAATGCTTGCACCCTACACATGAGATGGGTACAGTGGGCCACTTCTTTAAGTGCAGTGGATGTAAAGTTTCAGTATGATCCCACTCTAGGTAGACAGTCTTTTCTCCAATATGAACAACATGTTGCTCCAACTCTGACTACCTTGCTGATTGAGTGTTACCAGAGCATATCCTCTATGGATGGCTCTGCACAACTAGTGATAGGAACAAAATGTAAGTACCCCGCAGCATGGGCAGCGATGCAAGGTGTAGTGAAAGATGGTGAATTCCATCCACACCACACCAACAACATAAAATCATAGGTGATAACACTTAGCAACATGCTGAACTTCATGCCCTGTTATATGCAATACAAAAGGCTGACTTGTCAGTTCCCACACTTATTATGTCTGACTCATCCTTTTGGGTGCAGTGTTATAATGTTGACTTGCAACATTGGTGTTTGAATCCATTGAAGGATGCAAAGGGGAAATCTATAAAAAATAAACAGATTTGGGGAAAGGTAGCTTTCTTACAAAATAGGCTTCCCTGGACCAGGTGAGGCACATGTTACGCCATCAGTGTGGTAGCATTCATGCTAAATTGAACTATGCATCAGGCTTAACTGTGAAGGCTGTGATTCAGACTGTTAGAGTAGCAATCCTATTTTGCTCTCAAACCAAGATCGATACAGATAACTTAACAGCAATTTACATAACCAAGCAAAGTAGAATGCCTCCAGCAGGCTTTCCTACAAAGTACTCTTACACCCCAGAAGATTATAGTACTAGGAATGGGAAAAAGAATAACACCTAATAAACTATCCAGATTAGATTTAATCAAAGAACTCCATGAGGGAATGTCATCTGCCCACACAGGGCTCAATGTAACTGAAGCAAAGCTACATCAACGCTACTGGTGCCCTGGTTTAGAAACACAGACTAGACATTACAATTGACAGTGTGATATTTGTCAACAAATGAAGAATTCCACTGTTAAGAGACCATTGCCAACTCCTCTCAGAGTCTCCAACAACCCTTTCAGGGTGATTTATTTGACCACATGGGTTTAATTAATTCTGCTAACCAATATAAGTATATAAGTCATAATTGGTGGAAATCCGATTCATGTTCTTGATTTCTATGGGTGTGGCCACAAAGGAGTGCAAGTGCTTTAGCAGACATAAAGAATTTGCAGTCATAAAGAATTTGCAGTGTCTTGGCAGTACATACACTTTGCTCAGATAACAGTCCTTCACTTTCCTGTAGGGCTTGCAGGGATCAGTGAGTGTCTATTCTGGGAGTTTGTCTGCAATTCACCAATCTGTTCAGCGTCTAGTCCACTGGATTATTTGAATGTACTAATTTCATGATGACACACACATTGACTGCTGGGGTACTAAGGTCAGGTCTTAGTAGGTACCATAATCTATATGGAGCCCAGAGAGCATTAAATAACTTACCTAGATGACTATTGAAAGGCCACACTCAGTTCAAGGTTCTCTTCAGACTTTCTATGGATGTGCCATTATGAATATGTGCCTGGCATAGATAATCCTAGGGAGGTGGCAAATGAATAAAGAATTTGACTCAGAGTAATGCTTGAATATTTTCCATAATATCCAAGAGGTCAGGGATAAGCTGTCTAATTTTAACCTCTCTGACACCGACACCTGTGCAGAGAAGGTTATAACTGCTGCTGAATGTTGGGTTCCCAAGGCTGGGAACTGAGTTTGTGGAAAGATCTGTGACAAGTACGCTTTTGAACTCTTGCACAGACCACATGTTCCAGGTCTTGAGGTAAAAGGAAAAATATCTCTCATCCTGCCTCCTTTGTTCGGTTCAAAGAGAAATAGACAGGTGTCCATCAACCATGTGAAAAAGCGTTATGTGGCCGATCCTCTATAGCAGACCATTGCAGAAACCAAGAATGATTCAGCGTAGTCCCTTTCAGCCTCTCCCTACTCTGAATCAATTATCACTTGAACAAAACAGTAAAGTTACCAGCATAGTTCCCAGCCAGGGGTATTAGAGTACACTATGACCCTCATTATGACATTGGCGGTAAATGCAGCTAACTGCCACGCTGACGGATGCCAACATACCGCTGCGGTGGGGGATATCCGTTTTCCATTTTATGACACCTGCACACCAATCCGACACAAATCTGACAGCCCAAAAATCCACCAGCCCAAATGGCAGTGCTAAAGTGTCGGTACCAACACCCATATAGTTATGCCAACAAGTCAACACCCACCACATTATGACACACGAATCACCACGGCGGGCATTCAATGGTGCTAAACCATTGGCGGTACGTACTGCCGCACTCAGAATGGACACACACAAACAAAACAAGACTACATTGGCCAATACTAAAAACACACACCTGACATTCTTCACACAGCATACCCACACACCCACACCACTATAAAACAAACACCCACATTACCCACAACTCTTTGCCAACACCAAAAGACTGCAAGAGTTAGCCACCAACATTACAGAGACAACTACACACATACCACTTACACCCATACATCCTTCACGCACCCCACATCAAACACCTCACCACATTACTCAACACAATCTCACCAATACACAACATACAACACCCATGGTACCACAAAGGCACCCCCGTTTCACTGAGGAGGAGTTAATGGTCATGGTGGAGGAAATTGTCAGGGTAGAGCCACAGCTCTTTGGAGCACAGGTACAGCAGATTTCCATTACCCGGAAGATGGAGCTATGGCGGAGAATCGTGGACAGGGTGAACGCCATGGGACAGCACCCGAGAACAAGGGACAACATCAGGAAGAGGTGGAACGACCTACGGGGGAAGGTATGTTCCATGGCATCAAGGCACCAGCTCGCCATACAGAGGATTGGCGGTGGAACCCCACCTCCTCCCCCACAGCTCACAGCATGGGAGGAGCAAGTACTGGCATTACTGCATCCTGAGGGACTTGCTGGAGTAGCTGGAGGACTGGGCACTGGTAAGTCATCATTTACTACCAATCACCCCCATACCTGCATGCCATCTCACACACTCACCCTCCCTCCAATCACTCCACTCCATCCCATGCACTGCACCTACACATATGACTAACCCCAATGCCAACCCCGCATGCTATACCAATGCATGGACAGCCCTCCCAGCCCTGCATGGACACCAATCACCAAAGCATGCACAGCATAGGGAAACTAACAATCCCACAGTACATCACCATACACAAACAAAAGGTGGCAGGGCAACAGCAACCATTGAGGGGAAGCCAGGGATGTACAATATGCCATACATGTGAAGCATAATACATCACTTACATCCCCACATGTACCCCAGCCTATGTCAGTGGAGAGGAGGTGCCATGACTATCCAGTCCCCCAACAGAAGATGCCCCCAGTGATGACAGTAACACTGGACTTCCGGATCTGGATGACCTGCCTGGCCCATCAGGGACCACTGGACAGCCGGTCACCCAAGCCCACTCACAGGCCACAACAGAGCGTCCCCCATCAGGATCCAAAACCACAGCACCTACCCAGCGTCCCCACACCTCTGTCCCCTGGACACGCCAATCAGCAGTGAGCCCACCTGTACAGGGACCCCAGTCCACACCTCGCCCCCAAGACAATCAGATACCTGGGGTCAGTGGCAGTGGGCACACTGTTCAGGGGACAGAGGCACAGGCCAACAGGGACACTGGGAGGACTGCGGTGCACCAGGGGGAGGACATGACCAAGGAACCGACCCTTCAGGAGGCACTCTCCGAGATCCTGGGAGCCCATCAACATTCCCAGGACCAATGGGCCTGATCCTTGACAACGTACAGGAGAACGGGCAGCTCCAGTAGGGACAGTATCAGGGGATCAGGGAGGACTTACAGGCCATTAACCCCACCCTGATCTCCATAGCAGGGGTGCTGGCAGACATGGACAACATCATGAGGGAGGCATCAGCACACCAGCAGGCCCCTACCACTGGCCAGTCCATCGCCAGCCCTCCACTTCCACTGCTGCTAGTGGGCAGGAGGTCCCACCACAGGACCCACAGACCACCAGCATCCCTCCCCTTGCAGAAGCTGAACCACCCTGCAAACGTTCCCGGCAACCCAGGCAGAAGCCAGAGACACTTCCAAAGACCACCGCCAGGAAATGAGACTCTCCTGATTGTCCCCCTTGTGTCCCACCCTGTCACATTGTCCACTTTGAACTGCCATTGCTCCCCTTCCTATGGCCCCTGGGTCACTGGACCTGTGCTACAAACAGCCTGGAACAATACCCTGGACTTTCCTCCATTGTGCAAATGTACTGTACATTGTGAGAACATAGAAATAATGACCTGTAGCTGGCTATAGTCAGCACATCAGTACACAGTTGTTATATCACCAACATTTGCAAAATGACAAACCATAGGTGACAGTAAGTAGAGGTAAAAGGAAGTGAATGCCATCATGCCACAGCCACATAGAATATACCAATAGTCATAGAAATGTTAATCTGCACTGTCTCACCTGTGTGTCATTGAAAGTACTGATGGATAACTGATTTTCTGTTGTCGTCATCCTCATCCTCAGCCTCTTCATCCTCACTGTCAACAGGGTCTACTGCTGCCACAGGCGCATCTCCAGTCTCCTCCTCCTGCAGAAAAACTACATGGCGTCAGAGGGCCAGGTTGTGCAACATGCAGCATGCCACTAATATCTGGCAGACCTTCTTGGGTGAGTAGCACAGGTATCTACCTGTCAGATGGAGGCACCTAATCCTGGCCATCAGGAGGCCGAAGGTCCTCTTGATGATCCATCTGGTTCGCGCCTTTTGTGTCTCATTATAACGTTCTTTAGCCCATGTGCTGGCATTCCTCACAGGGGTCAGCAGCCATGATAGGTTTGGGTAGCCAGAGTCATCTGCAAGTATTGAGGGACAACATTTAGCCATAAACAATTCTATGGGGTTGACACCAGAGGCATACACTAACATACAGTAGGTGGGGACAAAGGCTCACCTATTAGCCACACCCTCGGCCTCTGTAAATGGGCATTTGGGATGCTGCTATTCCTCAGAACAAAGGCAGCATGCACCAACCCAGGACACCTAGCATTGATGTGGGAGATGTGCTGGGCCGCTAGGCACACCATCTCCACATTCATTGAATGGAAACTGTTCATTCTGGCAGGGGGGACAAACGCAATATGTGTCTCGTCAGTCTCCCCAATAATATTGGGGATATGTCCCAATGCATAGAATTCGGCCTTCACAGTGGCCAATTCTTCCACATTTGGGAAAGCTATGTAGCTGCTCATGTGTTTTACCAGGGCAGAAGCAACTCTTGCCAGCACGATTGAAAACATTGGCTGTGACATTCCTGCTGCCAAGCCCAGTGTCACTTGGAAATAACCAGTTGCCAGGAAATGGAGCACTGACAGAACTTGCACAAGAGGGGGATCCCAGTGGGATGACAGATAGCTGATACAGGTCAGGCTCCAACTGGGCACACAGCTCTGTGATTGTGGCCCTGTCCAGTCTATAGGTGAGTATTATGTGCCTGTCCTTCAGTGTAGCCAAGTCCACCAGAGGTCTGTACACGAGGGTATGTCTGCACCTCCTATTCATCTACAGAAGTAGGTATCTAAGGGACACAAGAGTGAGTAGGGTGTCACAATTGGAACATCAAAACCACAACTGCAGTCCACATGGTGCACTTATGTATTGAGACAGTGTAAATGGCGAAGTATGTGCCAATCTAATCTGTGACGCAGTAATTGCCGATAAGCCTGTCCCCCCATCACTGAAATGGCGACCGCTTGTCCTGTATGGAAGGGCAGGTGGAAGTGAGGTAATTCCGCTGACATTGACCTTCGTGGCCAAAGGCGGTCTTGCACCACTGTGCAATTCCTCATTGGATAATATGTGGCTCTATGGAGTACAGTGGCCAATGGGGATCTACGCCTGTGGTGACCGTGTACACCGCTGCAGATGTGACCACCATTTTCTATCTGATTCCTCACTTGTTTCCTGACCTTTAACAGGAGAACACCTGCACTGCGAGTGCTGCTGTGACCTGTGTCTGGAACCTACTGTGGCCCGTGTGACCGGGGAAAGGGCCCCAGCCTTCACTTCAGAGGAGTTGGGGTGACTGGTGGATGGGTCCTACCCAAGTACAGACAGCTGTATGGATCTCCAGACCAACAGGTGATTACATTTTGGGAAGGATACATGGAGATGTGTGTGCAAGCATCGTGTTAGGGTGGTGGGGTTGTGGGGAATGTAATTGTAATTGTAATTGTAATCGTATTTATATAGCGCTTACTACCCCTGACGAGGCGTCGAATCGCTTTTCGATGAGTAGCACGCTACTCCGGAACCCAACAAGAATTAGTGATGGATTAGTATCGTTAAATAATGAGTACAGTTTTAGTATTATTATGAGTTAATTTGAGCCACGGATATGAGAGTTTGTTAGTTAGACTGGAGTAATGGAGGGGTGGAGGAGGAAATAAATCCAGAGGTGTTAATTGGGAGTATATCCTTCATTTACTCAACCCAAAGGCTTGGGATGAGTAAAGAGGGGTTGAGGGGGAAGAGTATGTGGAAGGGTTAGGGAGAGCATAGTAGCAGGGTGAGATGAATGCAGGAGAATTTAGTAGGGTTGTGTGGGAGGTCACAGAGGTAGAGTGAGGTTTGGTGAGTTAGATGTGGAGGGAAGAGCTTAGGCAGAGATATTTAGGAGATGAAAGTGGTAGAAGGGATTTGGGATGAGTCAGAGTGAGAATGGAGGATAGTTTGATAGAGACATGACATAAGAGTGATGAGTAGATAAGTGTGATAGGATGAGAGCAGGAATTCGTAGATATCTAGTATAACAACCCAAAAAACAAAACAAAAAAAAAACAGGAGCCATGCAATGATCCACGAACATGCCAAGCACAGAAACAACATATACACATACACATACATATATATATACATATATGTGTTTCGATTAAACTTGTCTTTCACTTTACCTGAATCTTGAGCGTGCTGATATACTTTTTTCTTTTGTTGTTGGATATATATATATATATATATATATATATATACACACACACACACACATATGCACATACAATACATAATTAGAATCATGGGTAAAAAATACTTAGTCAGACAGGTTTAAAGAGTGTGTGTGTATTTTATTGTTATGACATAGTAGCAATACATATTTTCCAAAGAAACTATAAATAAATAGAAATATACATATAATCTGAAAAAAATATTTATCCACCTAGGCATATGCAGTTCATAGTTTGAAAAAGGTGGTTATGAAGGAAAGAGCCAACTCTTGAGTAGTTTTCTGAAGACAAGAAAGTTATCTGTGGCTCTTATGGTTGGGGGTAATGAATTCCATAGTTTGGCTGCTTGGACGGAGAAGGATGTACCACCTATAGTCTTTTTCATGTGTGGTGGTGTTCTAAGGCGGGATGCCAGTCTTGAGCGGAGGGTTCTTTGTTGGATGAATTTGGTAATTTTCTTTCTGATAAAAAGCGGTCCTGTTCCATGTCTAGTGGCGGTGTACATGTTGTGCACTGGGCTGTGTGTGTGTGCCAATGGTGATGGAAACAGGTATGGTGGGCCATTTGTGTGACAGGCTGGACTGTTTGTCTAATAGTGTTCTCCTGTCTATTTTGCCTCAGCTGGTCAGTGCCCATCAAAAGAAGGGAATATGGCATGCCATCACCAAGGACATGCGGACCCCGGGGGTCTATGGCGGGCAGAGCACCTATTTTTGGAAACTGTGGGAGGACCTGAGACGCTGTGCACGGAAAACTGCGGAGGCCCAGCTGGGGATGGCCTCCCAATGAGAAAGGGGTGCCTGTCGTACCCTGACCCCCCTGATAGCCTGCATACTGGTGGTGGCCTACCCTGAGCTAGATGGGCGCTTGAGGGAATCACAGCAGACACAAGGGGGTGAGTACAGTGGGTATCAATACATATTTTGTCTGGTGGGGTGGTATCCGGGTGGTGGATCTGTGTTAGTGGTTGCTCCTAATGCCGGGCCAGACATTGCAGTGTGGGTCAACTGAAGGGTAACGGGTGTATGGCAAATACAGGTAACCTAGCTTTTTAGCAGTCCATTTCAGTCACAGCATCGTGAGTCCCAGGAGTGCTGCAGCTCGTGGTGTGTGGTCCTCATCTTGCCTTAGTGACTAGCCATATCACTGGTAGTGCAATTCAAAGCGCCTAAACCTGTTCCCTGCGTGTGACAGTGATGTGCATGCCAATAGTGGTGTTGGTGCAGTCATTGACCCAGTGTGACCTTTGTCTCCCTCCCCGTTATTGTTTTGTCATCGTGTCCTTGTGTGCATTAGCATCATCTGGCGGAGGAGCAGGGGCACCGGTGACAGAGGGAGCTGCATCCCACAGGACCCAGAAGGCAGGGTCCATCGACTCCGAGGGAACCAGTGGGACGCCCTCCCAGTAGCCCCTCAGCGAGTTGCCGGTGCCCGTTCACCCAGGAGGGTGGGCATCTCCTTCGCCCCAGGACCCTCAGGCCCTGCCCCAGTGAGCCCTGCTGCCCTGAGATCCATCTCTGTAGGGCAATCAACTATTGTGAATTCCATCCAGGGGCTGGCATCCCAGATGCATCAATGCACTGCATTCCTGGAGGGCATTCACTGTGGATTGATGACCCAACAGAGATCAATTCAGGCTCTGGCCTCCTCTCTGATGGCAGCCATCGTCCGTTTCTACCATCCCCCTTCCAACTACCATTCCTCAGTCCCATTCTCCCCAACCCATCCCAGGCACACAAGATAACACCCAAGAGTGGCACAGGCAGACACAAGCACCACACTTCATCCCACAAGCACTCACGCAAACACCAGACAGTTGCAGACACAACAACATCCACTACCTCCACTGTCGCCTCCTCCACCTCCCTCCCAGTCATGTCCACTCTCACACCTGCATGCACTGCCTCAACATTAACCACCAAGAGCACCACACCAAGCAGCACACACACCTCACTAGCAGATACCTCCACATCATCCATCCACTTGTCCTCTGTGTTCTCTCCCACCGTGTCTGTCCTCCCCAAAGGACACAAATGCAAGCACTCAGACACCCAACAGCCATTCACCTCATACACACACACTGCCCATGCACCTGCACCCAAGTCCAGGAGACGTACACCTCCAACAACCACTCCCTCAACCTCCACTACCATCCCTACTTCCTCCTCCCACCCCACCGTCCCTAAGAAGCTTTTCCTTGCCCAACTTGACCTCTTCTCTCCCCCCCTTCTGCCCATAAAACCAGGGTGCCAGCCAGCCAGCCCAGCACCTTAGCCAAACAGTCCACAGGGACAGAGGAGGCACCTCCTAGTCGTGGAGGCAGGACTGTGAGGGATTCCAATTTACCACCAGAAAGGGAAAGGAGCCCACAACACCTACAGCCAGGCAGGGGAAGGAGCCCACAACACAAACAGCCAGGAAGGGGAAGAAGCCCATAGCACAAACAGCCAGGAAGGGAAGGAGCCCACAACACAAACATCCAGGAAGGGGAAGGAGCCCACAACACCTACAGCCAGGAATGGGAAAGAGCCCACAACACAAACATTCAGGAAGGGGAAGGTGCCTGCACCTCCTGCCATGGAGGGAATGAAGCCCTCAACTCCATCGGGGGCTGGGAGGGTGAAACCACCACCATCTGTGGTCATGGAGCCCTCACCACCATCAGAGGCAGGCCAGGAGGCACCATCAGCTGTTGCCACAGAGCAGCCCTCACCACCAGCTGAGGCAGTGCAGCTATCACCGCCAGCAGAGGCAGGTCAGGAGGCACCATCACCTGTTGCCACTGAGCAGCCCTCCCCACCAGCTGAGGCAGTACAGCTATCACTACCAGTGGAGGACATGTAAGCCACTCTCCGGAGACTGCCCACACAAGGGGCCCCCTCCAGAACCAGTGGGCATATTCCCCTAGCTCAGAGACTGTGACATTGCACTCCCCAGCAAAGACAAATGGGCTTGGAGCCCCCTCCAGAACCAGTGGGCATGTTCCCCAGCTCAGCGACTGTGACTTTGCACTCCCCAGCAAAGACAAATGGGCATTGGGCCCCTCCAGAATCAGTTGTGAAGTTCCCGTACTCGGCTGAGGTGCCCCCCCCATGCCCCTGAGGTACCTGCCCACTTGCAAAATGATGCCCCTGCAGTGTTCTCTCCGGATGATGTCAGGATACAAGATGGGCCTTGGACTGTGCACCAGGGCCTTGTATGCCCTTATGACTTGGGACTGGGCATAGGCCCTTTGTGATCATTTGTATATATTTGGTTTGTGTGGTGGGCTTTGCTAATATATTTTCTGTACATCCGCACTCGGGTCCTTGTGTTATTCTGATGTGTGTCGTGTGCCATTGGTTTACATCTGCAGCTGGTTGTGTGTGTGGTGTGTGTGTCGGGGTGTTTTTCTCCCTCCTTCCCTTGTGTGCTAGGCGGCTGTACTCATCGTTGTCATCTTCATCGGCATTGGTGTTCCAGGTGGAGCATGACGTAGACGATCATCGGGAAGACCTGCAGTTTGGGTTTAATGGCATCGTTCTTCTTCCCTGTGTCTCCAATGGTGAGCCCTTTCTCTTTTGAGCTCTGTTTCCACCAGGCTTCTGATGGCGTTGGTACTGCCCCAGAAAAGGTGGCGGGTTCATGTGTCATGATATGGTGGGTGATACTTTGTCTTCCGCCTGGCTGTTGACGGCTACTGCCGTGGTGACTGTTGTTTCTGCCCTGGCGGTTGGTGTGGTACATTGGCTGTCTATGGGAGTTATCACCGCCATGGTCATAATTTGGCAGTACTTACCACCAGCCTGTTGGCGGTATTACTGCCTCTTTATCACTCGACGCCAGGGTCGTAATGAGGGCCTATGTCTCCAGTTACATGGAGATCATTAAGTTCCACAGGCGAATCTGATGCTAACATCACTACAATTGCTACTGTTCAGCGCAACTCCACGGTTTAATATGTGCTACCACCTTACTCAACATCTTTTGAGATTATACTTTTCCGAGAGACAACTAGTTATGAGAACGACTCTTCATATTATACAAAGGTCTTTTCAACACACTCTGCAGTCACTTTACACCAATGATTGCTTCAGGGTTATCAATAGTTTCCTAACAGAATCTTGATTCCATCTTGGTCCTGTGCTTGGATCGCTTTGGGTGATTTTCTTTTCATCATGTGGCTGTCCACAATGGTCGTCGTTCTACTGCTACTGAATGGACACTTCGTCCCTGCAAGAACAATTGCACCACCCATAGTTTGTGAACTACCGCCACACTCTTCATCCCACAGAGCACGAACGGTTTTCTATGCTGCAAACATCATAGTTGATCCTGTGCCTGCGGACATAATTTGGGAAATGGTTCCATACCAGATAATGGGACTCTACTGCAACATTGAAAATTAACTTATGTTATAAAAGTTCAATGATTGCCATATCTTATTCAAGGTTCTGTTTTTGGTGACTGGGACATACAGACTGACAAAGAATGATGTCTTGTTTAAAGGCATATGCTACTTTGAATAATGAAGATCCTTATTTGAATTCAGTAAATTACAAAAAATAATTGTTACTATCACTATGCACTCTATTACCTACATAGAACCCAATAACCAAGGGAAATATATAATTACACACAATGGGAAGATTGTGAGGCTCTAATTCATGATAGTCATCCTAATTTCTAGAAGGAATTTCCCTATTTTCAGAGAGATGATAGGTCAAATCCTTCAGCTTTTTGTTTCTCACAGAAGCCACAACAGCTTCCAGCTATTCATGGACATGAATATTTGAAAGCAAATTTAGATGAGAAAAGTATTTGAAGAACCACGTTTTGGCAGAGTCAAGGCACAGAAGCCTGGGGGGCGTGGCAGGCTTCAGCACTTCCTGGAAAGAAGGAGATGTTTTCACATCAAAATTATTAATTTCTTCAGCATTTTTTAGCACTGGAGCACTGCAGCTGCATAAATATGCCTTTATCTTACAGAGACATCCAGTTCTGAAGTCATTTCAGAGACTTCATGTGAGTGCCTGAGGTAATTATTTATCTGCGTCATTTGCATTTCACTCCATAAGCCTCTGCACAAACCTAAACTTTCACAGAAATGTTTCTATTTGACTTTTAACTGCTTGCCTGGATGTGATTCTACAAATCTAGTTTCCTCTGCAATGGAATATTTATTACAGTCTGACAGCCAGCTGAACTTTTGACCTCTCTCTTCAAACACATTTAGCTGAGTTTTTCAACTTTCAGTATTCACTGGCAGCTCTTGTCAAGGAGCTCTTTCAAATTGCTCTTCATAACATGGTAAATGCTTTCCTTTGACGGAGAGGATTTTTTCCACTACATGCAGTAAAGTGCTTTGCTCTTGTGGTATTCTGTCATGCCTGTTATGAGAGAATAATTTAGGATTTTCTATTTATATATTTTTTATTATATTTTGCTATGTTGTTGGAAACTTCTGGCAGCAGC
Source organism: Pleurodeles waltl (assembly GCF_031143425.1). Taxonomy (NCBI): domain Eukaryota; kingdom Metazoa; phylum Chordata; class Amphibia; order Caudata; family Salamandridae; genus Pleurodeles; species Pleurodeles waltl. The sequence goes on along the minus strand of NC_090450.1, from coordinate 222,251,706 downwards.
TTCTCATTGTAATATAATTTCATCAACACCTCACATTGCTGGCTTCCTATTACCAAATTGCTGCTGGCTTTTATGGGGAGACCACATAATTCTCAGAGTTGCCAGTCATCATCTTTCTCCAAGTCTAATAATCGTCTTCGAGTGGTGCGCACACATATAACTAAATCTTCTCTACCATCAACTTTAACAATGGATAGTGCTGCAGTCTTTTTAAAGGATGGCGCCTCTTCATCTCATGCTGCTGGTGCAGTTGCGAAAAAAACATCTAACACCTCCTCCGTCAAGCGCCCAAAAAAAGACCTTGATTCTCCCTCAAAATCACCTACACATCTTACTCTAGATGATGTCATGGAGGAATTGCGTGCACTAAAGCCCTTTATGATGGACACTAATGCCTCTTTGCAACGTATTGAGGAGCAATGGTCCCAACACGAACAACGAATTTGTACTCTGGAACAGAGAGTCAGTAGCCTGGAAGATTGTAACACTGTCAATCCTCAGATCTCTAAAGACATAGCTCAACTTAAAAGGCTTACTGAAAGCTTAGAAAACAGAAATAGGAGAAATAATCTTCGCCTTTTTGGGATTCCAGAAGGTTCTGAAGGCTCTAACATGATTGCATTCCTTCAAAAAGCAATACCTTCAATTCTTCGCTTGCCTCCTACCTCTCCCCTCTCTATCCAACGGGCACATCGTTTAGGTCCACAGACTTCAACTGGCCCTCGTGCACATCCTAGAGGAATTATTATTCTCTTTCTCCAATTTACTGACTTGATGCAAATACTCTTGGAAGCCAAAAAGATGGGCTCTTTGCTATGGTCAGGTCATAAAGTATTTTTCACAGAAGACTTCTCTCCTGCTACAGCTGCACGTCGCAAACAGTTTTTGGACTTGCGTCCACAACTCAAATCCTTGAATATTCTATATGGTCTTCTTCACCCATGCCTTTTCAAAATTACATTCAAGGACAAATCTTACTTGTTTGAGGAACCTTCAGCACTACAAACGTTTATTAACCAACACAAAACAGAAGCAATGGAACTAGGAGCATCTGCAATTACTTGAAGATATAATTTAATTTGTCATTAATGTTCTTCTTTTTTTTATTTCTGGACAGTTTTATAGTAATGGTTACGTTTAATATTTATATCCATGGTTTTCCATCTCTGCATCTTCTTATTTTCTTATATATATATATATATATATATATATATATATATATATATATATATATATATATATATATATATTTTTAGATAGTGTTCTTTGTGCAATCCTCATGTTCCTCTCCCAACCGTATCCCTTTCTCACCATCCAAACTGTTCTCCTACACGTTCCACTTTTAAGCTTTGATTTTTATTGTTTTTCATGTCACAGTCCTTTACTGTAGTTATAACGTGATTTGGTCTCCTGAATGGTACATTTTTCGTTTGTATGTTTTTTGTTTTTTTTCTTCCATGAAACACGCCTTCATATGTCTTAATATCTAATATCACTTTTCTTGTGCTGAAGCCACTCTTACCTGTCTTTTCAGGTTTTCCGCTGTCCCTCTACCTTTCGGGGTATTCACTTTCTATCTTGTTTTTTTTTAGCTTTCGTGGACTTTAGTCCCTGTATTGCCACATCCATGTATATACAACTTCTGGAGGTCATCTTCCTCCTTTTCTTTTTCTTTACTATCTTGTTTCTTCCTCATTTCTTTGCTTTTGCAATATTGATATGCCTAGTTTTTTCATTGTTACAGCAGTTGTTTATTAATACTTCTTGTTATGCAACTTAGAACTGTTACTTGGAATGTTAAGGGGCTTAAACACCCCATTAAACATCAGCGTGTCTTATCTCACCTAGCTCGTTTGAAATGCCACATTGCTTTGTTGCAAGAGACTCACCTCAACCACTCTGAGGCAATTAAGCTTAAAAAACAATGGGTGGGGGACGTTTTCTACTCCCCTTCCATCACAAACAAAACTGGGGTAATTATACTCTGTCATAAATCTCTCAAACCTACCATAATTTCACAGCATCACGATACAGAAGGTCGCTGGGTACTTGTTACATTTACAATTGACAATATTTCTCTTACTATCCTTAATATATACGGCCCCACACATCCAGATCCAAATTTTTGGAAGAATCTTTCACATATTGTCTCTGAACATTCCTCAAACAATTTACTAATAGGTGGTGACTGCAACCAAATTCTCGATCCATTTTTGGACAGACGTTCCACGTCACGTTTCATTCCACATGCCTCCCACAAAGCTTTTAAAAACTTTATTTTACACCATTCTCTCTCTGATTCCTGGAGACTATGCAATCCCGACCTCTTGGAATACTCTTTTTATTCTCCTACCCACCATTCCCATTCCAGGCTTGATTATATCTTTCTGAGTAAAGGTTTATTGCAGCATATGTTAAACTCTGAAATCGGTGCTATTTTGATCTCAGATCACGCACCTGTGATTACTGACCTTGATCTTTTTCTTAATGGTTCTAAAACATCTTCATGGAGGTTTAATAACTCTCTACTTTCAGATGATACTTTTATTGCTTCCTACAGTAAGTTTATAGAAGAAAACTTTCACATCAACGATAGTGATCTACTATCATTTCATTTTGTGTGGGATGCATTCAAAGCAGCCTCTAGGGGTTTCATCATAAGTTACGCTCACTCAAAAAAAAAAAAAGTCTGCTCAACAAAAATCGGCTTCCATCCTTGAAAATATAAAGTCTCTAGAACTTGAATACTATACTCACAAAACTAGTAAATCACATCTTGAAGCACTAGTCTCAGCTAAAATGGAGTTTAACCAATATACCACTGAACAAGCATGCGGCACCCTCCTGAAAATAAATGCCAGATATTATGGTGGTAACAATAAAGCTGGTTCTCTTCTAGCTCGATATTTGAAACAAAGAAAAGAAAAAACAGCTATTAAATCTATCACAGATAACAATGGTGTTAAACACTTTAGATATAAAGATATAACATTGTGTTTCGCTTCTTACTATAAGGACCTATACACTCCAGAACACATACCAACAGTTGAATCTCTCAACCAATATTTCTCTAATCTCAAACCAAGGGACCCATTGCAGATTGACCTCTCATCTTTAGACCAACCCCTACAACTTACCGAACTATATACAGCTTTACAATCTCTCCCCAAGGGTAAGGCTCCAAGCCCAGATGGCTACACAGTAGAATTCTTTATTCAGTTTGCTAAGTCTCTTTTCCCCAAACTCTTTCAATTACTTAATCATTTTATAATGTCAGGTTCTGCATCTGGCTCATTTACGGAGGCCATGATTTGTCTTATTCCCAAAAAAGATCGGGATGCGACTGACTGTAAAAATGATAGACCCATATCTTTAATTAATACTGATTGTAAACTCTATGCCAAAGTTTTAGCTCTCCGTTTACTCCCATATATACCTGACCTTATTGATTCTCATCAATCTGGTTTTATCCCTAATAGAAATGTAGCAGATAATTCCCGTACCTTTTTAAATATTTTTAACAAGGCATCTAAACTTAAGATTCCTCTGGCAGCTTTATCATTGGATGCAGAAAAGGCCTTTGATATGGTCTACTGGAGTTTCTTGTCGAAAGCATTGGAATGGCATGGACTAGGTACTAAATTCCGACATTTTATATCCATTCTTTATTCCTCACCATGTTCCTCGGTTATAACAAACGGTATCCGATCTCCTTTTTTCCCTCTTAAAAGGGGTACTCGTCAGGGATGCCCATTATCTCCTTTACTATTTATTTTGGCTCTCAAACCTTTTCTATACCAATTAAAAACGTCTGAACAATTTACGGGGTTTCAAATTAATAATGCACACATCAAATTTATGGCATATGCTGATGATATTCTTTTGTTCATATCTCACCCTGACACTTCTCTTCCTGCATTCCTGCATGAGCTCAACTTATATTCTGATGTATCTGGCTATAAACTTAATATAGACAAAACAGTGGTCTTTTTACCCTTAATGCTCATTGCACTGGCTCTGTATTCCTTGATGCAGGATTCTCTTGGAATTCTGCTAAGATTAAATGCCTGGGGGTATGGTACTGCACTACTCTCAAGGATACATTAAGGACTAATTTAGAAATCCTATCGGCAAAGCTTGTAGATCTCACACAGAAATGGTCTTCGTTATATCTCACGTGGTGGGGTCGCTTGGACACCATTAAGATGATGCTTCTCCCTATCATTAACTTCTTCCTCATGATGCTTCCTATTAAGATACCTAAACTATTTTTTAGTTCAATTGATAAAATTCTATCCAAGTTCCTGTGGAACGGTAAACAATCCAGAATCTCTCTCTCAAAATTAAAACTTCCTAAAGTACAAGGTGGAGTTAATTTCCCTGACTTTATAACTTATCACAAATCTTTTGGCATTAAGCAAATACATCCCTATTTCTCTACACTCAATGATGCCCCTAAAAAGCTATGGTTCTCTTTTGAAGAAACATTTATTTCTCCCTTTTCCCATAAACACATTATATTTATGTCTAACCCCCCAAAATTCTGGTTGCCCAGCACTATCTCCCATTCAGTCAACTTACTGAAACCTTTTTTTATTTCGCATCTTACCCCCATTAATCAATTCTTTAACAGTCCTATTTGGCACAATAGTTCGCTTAGGAAACAAGGTAAAACCTTGTGTTGGAAGGCTTGGATGACTAAAGGTATTCTTTTCATTTCCCAATTATATCATAAAGACTCTATCATCCCTTTTACTACTCTCTCAGCAATTTACAATCTCCCTATTCGCATGAAATCCCAATATATTATTCTTTCTACTCTAGTCCAAGAGGCCCTCAATAGACTTAAACATCATAATCATTCCTCTCTTGCATCATCTCCACACCCGATTGTAACTTCTAATTATCCTAGGGCAGCTGGAATTTAAAAACTTTTAAGAACGTCTGTTTAACCTAGACTCAAATCACCTATTGAGACATTGTGGGAATCAGATCTTGGTGTTGTCTGGCCAACTTCTTTATGGGATAGAATATGGTATAAGATACATTCCACTGCACGCACTGCAAGCCTCACACAGACCCTATATTTTTTTTATAATAGACTTTTCTACACTCCTGTACGCCTTTACAAATTCAAACTTGCAATAAATGACAATTGTTGGCGCTGCCACACTCATCAGGGTACTGACTTTCACATGTTTTTTTCCTGTTCATCCCTATCTACTTTTTGGTCCTCAATATGGTCTCGCATTTCAGCAATAGCTCAGATCTCCTTACCAATGTCATATGAATTACTGTTTTTGGGAGGCGTACACAATATCTGGAGTTCATTCAGGCCTCTTGGAAAATTGGTGGACCTTTTGCTTTCTATTGCAATCTCTATTATTACTTCTAACTGGAAATCTTCGGAGAACATTACTCTCAGACAGTGGTGGAATTCTGTATGTTATCATCATAGACTTGACAGCTACAAGCTTGATTCAACAGGAACTTTCTTCAAACGTCATCAGCTATGGTTGCCATTAAGTAACTATCTCTCACGCACTGCGAAGGAAATGGATTTTTCTCCTCCTTTTTAAAAAATGTCAATATATTTCCTGTTTTTCTTCTTATATATACTTATTTCATCTTAAATTCGCTGTAACTAATGCCTATTGCCTCTCTCTCTACATGGCTATCACTTGATTCCCTTTTCTATCCCTAAAGCTCTTCTCCCTCTTTCTTTATTCAAACTTGGAGTCTTTGATACTATATTGCTGTATATGCCTAATTCATGTACATGTTTAAATATGCATTTGCAAGTACAATATTCCTTATGCATATATATTCACAACTGCATATCTCTGTCCTGGCAATGTTAAGTTAATGTTCTTGTATTTGACTCAATAAAAAACATCTAAAAAAAAAAAAAAACAGGCACAGAAGCCTTATCTCGCGCATGCATAATACATAAAGACGTTTTTAAACAAAACTATCCAACAGACTACCTGTCTGGGGTTTGGTACTATGAAAGACATAAAGAAACCTTGTATACCGAAAGTCGATTTGACTCTGTTCAGTAACTGGCACTTTCAAATGAATATGTGATCCAAAATGGAGCTTACAATATTACTCAGTTGCCTACGAAAGGTTTTGCCTTTTCAACATATGAATGCAACACCTGTATGCATCATTTTCTTTCCAACACTCCTAAACCTAAAGTTAATCATCCCGATCTACGTTATGAAATGCATACACCTGTAACAGTCACTACATAAAGTACAGGTAAGCCGTGCCAACAGTAGTTAGAACATTTGAGTATTTCAGCTGTGAAAGAACACTTTTCCCTAATTAAAGAAAACATAGATGTTTCTCATTTTCCTCTAGTCCTACTAGAAATAAAAGATTCCTGCAACAGGAATATATGCCATTTACAGTGAGCTAAACAAATATTCAGAAAGAAAAGCGGCAGAAAGAATTAGGCACATTGATCAAGAAAATGTGAAAGCAGTTTTAAAGTTATTGACAGTGAAATGAACATGCTTTCTTTAAGAATGTATTCATTAAACCACATTCATCCCTCAGCGTTAGATATAGTAAAAGGAGAATTAGGGTTATTACAACATGAACAAGGTCAAGTAAATTGGGTAGTACAAACATTCATGTCAGGTTTTGTACCGTGACAACTTTTGAACAAAATGTTGAGGGCCAGATTTGCAAGAATGTGGCACATCAGCTGTGATGCTGTGATGTGCCCCTCTACCGGCTCCTAACGACACCATGGTAGCGCATATTTACAATATGACGTGCCATGGCACACGTTAGACCAATAGCATCACAATTTATGATGTTATTGTGGTACTTTGCAGGATTAGTACCATTTAGTGCCATAAATAATGGCTCTAATCCTGCAAAGTAAAGGGAGGCCCATTGAAAGTAATGGGCCCATCATTTTGATGCGTGCCGTGAGCAGCCATTAAAAATGACACTAAAAAAGGAGCAGTGAAATGTTGTAAATTTCACTGCACCATTTTTATGGGCCTCCCAATGCCGGAACGCCCCTTGCATAGATTATATATGGTGCTGGCATATGTAGCACAAGGGGTCACAAAGTGGCACTGCAAGCATTGCGCTACTCTGTAAATATGGCGAAGGAAAATGGCCTCCTTAATGCCACATTAGGGTAAAAAAAATGATGCTAGTGTCACACTAAGAGGCGCTAGGACCTTGAAAATCTGGCCCTTATTATTTTTGGACACCCAAAATGGAATAAGGAGGAGAGGCAGATACTCCCTATATAAGCGCGCGTGGCAAGGGGAGGAAGGGCCGTTCCCTTGAAGAACATGTGACTATAGAGTGGCACTCCCACTGAGACTCGAGTTTTCGAGGCAAGGGGAATATGAAACTTGGTATTTCCCAATGTGTGTGTACTGGTAAGGGACCAGTGAGTCCAGGAAACTTAATTGCCAAATAAACCACAAGTACAGATACAGGATGATGATAGAGGAATCCATTGTCCTGATGAAGGCTATAAGACCTATAAGGGCAGAGTGAAATGGCCGAAACATGTTGACATACTAGCAGATGGCAGAAGCGATTGGGTGATGATTCCTCAAACGCACCACCTCAATAGTAGGTTTTAATCCTATCCCACTAATAAAACTAGAAGCTGGTACCTACGAGATAGTTTTTGATGTATATATGTGCTCTGTGGACTAGATCACTAGGTTTATGTTGTGTATTGTCTCTACCCCTCCCTTTTTGCTCCATCCCTGAATTTGGCTATCGCAAGATTGTTGAAGCAATAGCCTGATTATGAAGCATGTAACGACCAGTAGGTTAGGGAAGTTTTTAAGAATCCAGCTTTGTTTCCCACTTAGGCAGGTCTGTGATGACTTGCAGGGAGTATCTGCCTGTCCTCCTGGTCTCATTTTAGTGTGTCTAAGTGTTGTTAATTGGGAGGATGGATAATTAATGTATGCCTCTCTCCCCTCTTTGGTATGTGTTTTGCCTTAATATTTTTGAACACTAAGTCAACAATCAGTGAAATAGAAAGAATCCACATATACAATATTGTGCAGTGAGTAAATTGAAGAAGTGCCATTTTTTGTTTGTGACACACCACTGGTGACATGGTTAATACATCGTATAATTTCTCTACTGATTACAACATTTCATTTTCACGACTGCCAGAAATATAAACCTGTAGGCTGATATGAAACTATGCATAATTTATAATTGTTCCATTCAGGGAAATTTCTTATGCTTACATGTGTTTAAATGAAGATCATCCTGTATATGTTAGTACAGCTAGTACAGCAGAGATACCCCCTGGAACACTGTCTTCTATGTGATACTACATTGTTGCATGGAATGTGTAGAGCTTTGATGCCAGGGTTTGATTGTGTTTTATCTGTTCCCCCCATTCCATCTATCCCCACACACCATGAACTGAATAATGGTTCTCCTTTACTTTTAACAAATGCTACTTGCTGTGGGCTGGAACCCATATGTGATTATAGTTTTAAAAACAATACTATGTTGTGGAAGGACCTTGCAGTCACCACCATGGTGGATTTGTTGTGTTAAACAAATTATGGTCAGTTTTGCTTAAAAAATAAACCCTTTCGACTTATGCGGCTCAACCATGTAATCTGCAGACAGGCAGAAATGTTTAGGAGATTGAAAGGCTGTTATATGCGCAATGTCTGACTCTCTTTTCTGATATTGTAAAAACAATATTCAATTCATTTTTTAACACTGTTGTTGTGCATCTTTTCAAGTACATTGGATTGGGCTTGGTGACAGGATTTAAAGCATTATTTGGACTGATACCATAATTTAATTTTTCCACTCTTGTTCTCAAGCCTTTATGGAGATTTTTCAACTATCTTTCTGCTAATCGGCAGTCATCTTTCTCCAAGGAAACCAGCAACATGGAGTATAAGTATCCAGCTGGACAAAGATGCAGAGAGATTCTAGCATTTTACTTGGAAAATGATTGCCTATCTGAACTCAGTGAAAATTAGGTGCTCTACTTTTGCAAAATAAGCGCTACACGACTGAATCCTGCAGGTGCGGTATAAACTATCCAACTGAAATCAATTTAAACCTACACATGGAACAGCCCCCAGTGTCTTATCTTGATATGAACACTACGCTGCAGAAACTACAAGCGCACCAGAGACAGTGCAGAGCAATGCATCTGTCTCTCCTACAGGATGCCGATTATGATAGGTCAGTCTCACCAGTGACACTTTGCGACACATCACTCAATGAGTGGCGTGGTTCAGTGTTAATGTTTGAGTCTTCAAAGGAAGAATTCCCAACATCACTGAGTGTCTCAGAGGAGCAACTTATTGCTGGTCATTCGAATGTGCGAACTAACAACAGCAAATATATATATTATTTTGTTTCTCTGAGGACTACACATATTCTTTGTGTGCACCTGATGACATCGCAATCATATGTACAAATTGGGGACGATGTAAACCATCTAAGGTCCGACTCCATTTTTAGTATGCCCCATCGCCATCTTAAGTAATGGGAGACACCATTTTCTCCAATGTCAAGGTCAAATGAGAGCCAGCACAGACATATAGTCAAAATGGTGTAGTCTGAATTGACATTCATTTACCTTATATGATCATCATGGTATATCTGGGACATACACATTGATGCACATAATCTATGTCAGAAATTCCTGAACTTAATTCAGAAATTCCAGTTCTTGACAAGATATATATATATATATATATATATATATATATATATATATATATATATATATATATATATACACAAAAGGGTTGCCACTTGACCACTTGTGAGGAGAGGTCCTTTGCCCCAGATTATTGTACAGGATACTGCTGGAGATAGTCTTGACTCTTGCCAGTGCACCAAAAATATGCTGCATCACACTCAATGCAGATAACAATCTGAGTCCAGGAGAAAGGACGCTGCTGGGGCATGTGTATGCCTTTCAAAAGGAACACTGCCTTCACGTCTCTGATAATCACAGTTTTTGTTGTCAACAAGTTATGCAGTGAGCTGTTTCTCCCTAAGAAAATCTAGAATTGAAGTTCTACTTTCCATGCTGTCCTAGTGTAATTCATGGTAGCATGCATATAGAAGGTGTTAAGGTGTAAGTTGTTCAATGACATTTTAAATTTGCTAGAAACGTTAATTTTCATCTCATTGTTCGCAACATGCATTCTTATTGTTTTTATGATATCCTGTGTGGTTGTTTTAGATGTACTGACAAACCAGTTTGCCCTGTTGCTTTTAGTTAAAAGTGACTATTCCTCTTAGTATCATTTGATGATATTGTAAAGAGCGTAGTAGGTTTGTTTCCGGTCTGAAGGTGTCCAAGATCCCATCTTAGGAACTATTAGTAACCCAAAAGCAATGATTCATCTTCAACGATATATTGGGTGGGGTTCTGCAGGGCTAAAATAACCTGTCATTCACATTCAGCACTGGTTTATTGAATTAAGTCCACATGTGTCACTCATAGGTGGGTGAGCAAACATTGTAGAACTATGCCAGAGTCATAGTCTACTCAACAACCTGAGGGAAGGAAGGGTGAGAGGACATTAAGCAACAGTGAAGACAGAGCAAGGGTGGGATGGGAAAAACAACTGAGGCAAATGAGGGAGGGTAGGCAGGGAAAATACAATAGTGACAATGAGAGGTGACTGTGGAAAAAGCAACAGAAGCAATGTAGGAAGCCGAAAAGGATGGGCACTGGCAGTGGGGAAATGGAGGGAGGGTTGGCAGGAAAAATTAAACAATGCAATGGAGAGTGGGCAGACACTATCCAACAGCGACAATGGAAGGAGGTGGGTGGGAAACAAGCAAAAACAATTTAGGGTGGATGAGTGAGTAAAAGGAGACCACATCAATGGAGGGAAGATGGGATGATGTAAAAATAACAGTTGCAATGTAGGAAATGAAGGCAGGGTGGGAAGACACTAATCAACAGTGGCAATAGAGGTAGGGTGGGAATGGAAAAGGCACTGCTATAAGTGAGAGAGGATGGCTGGGCAGGATCGAAGCATTACAGAGGTTGGAAAACAGAACAACAATGGGAGAGACAAATGTTGTGCATGGGATCTGTCACAGTAAGAAGCAGCAAGGAGGGAGAGAGGACAGGGTAGGAGTATTTAGGCGAGAGAACAGAACACGAGAGAGGGACAGTAGAACATAGGTGAAGAAATAATTGGAGATCCAACATTAGGAAGGGAAGCACACAAGAGAAGCAGGTGGAAAACACAAACATGCTCATGGAGTGCTTCATGAAAAATAAAACAATTAGTTCCAGATGAGCAGACTCTGGTGGAAGCAAATAGGGAGCCAAACAAGCTATGCTTCATGGGAGAACCAACACAAGCTGGATGAGCTAAAACCCATAAAGCCTGCAAATAGAAAGCAAGCAAATGCGAGTTACAAAACACAACGCCAATGGTAAGCTGTACTGTCTGGCAGGCTTCTGTTTAAAATGTACTATAAAATAAAGGGATCCTGAAGACCATTCAAAGGAAGCTAGCTAGACAGCAAGAGCAGAATGGGTCATGGAAATAGACGCTTTGTGGTGTTTGTTTTTAGTTTATTCCAAAATGTTCTTTTGCCAAAACTTGAAATAGATTAGAATGCACTGTAAACATAGGGGAGTAGAAATATACTAGGTACTATAAAAAGGCTGATTGAAAGTGCTCAGAAATTGCAAAATTGCACAAAAAAGCTCTTTATATAAAAACGTTATTATTAATATTTAAACTCATATTGTATATCTTTCCTCAAATTAACCAAACAGGTAAAGTGAAATTATTTTCCACTTTTAGACTTGTACATTGGTCAAACAAATATAGGGCCCAATATACTAATGGTGGTTTGCAAAGCCTTAAGTGTTTTCTGCATGCAAACTGCTTTACAATCTGACTTTATTTTTTTAAAACTGCAACGTATGCACATATCAATGACAGCACAATATCATAATTTGTAAGGAGTCACAAAAACACCAGCTTCATTAACATGCATGTGACAAGATTCCTTTTACAACACATTAGGAATGGTTGTAAATGGAGGATGGGGACTGGTGTGGGTCAGCACTCCATTGTTGTTTATGTACCCACAGACATGGATGACATCTGATGAATTATTTGTGACCGCTACTGTGGTCGCAAATGAGTGATACATTACATTGTCATTTGGAGGGAGAAGGGAGATGCTCCTTTCATGCCTCCTCCAAAGGTTGAGTCTCCAGCGGGCTGGAGTCATTGGAGGCTGGTTTTGCAAGCCCAGGGCCAGTCCTGGTGCCTTTCTCATGTTCAGTAGCTCAACGTTAATTGTACCATGGAGGGGGAGGTTTCCAGAGAGAGAGAAACGGGGGAGAAGGAAGGTAGAGAGAAAGCAATCGGAGAGGGAGAAGAGAGAGAGGGGAGAAACATAGATCGAGAGAGAAGCGATATTCTGTGTGAAGAGGTGAAGGGAGCACGGGTAGTTTGATCATTTTTGCCAGGTCTGCTTATTGTTCCCCATTCCGGCCTATGGACCTTCACTTTCTGATTCACAAGGGGTTGCACATTGTACTTGGAGAGACATTTCTGACTCACAGAGTACTATTTGTACTTTGAGACTGTGTTTTATGGTTGCAACAGCTACAATTTTGTGAATCGCAGACTGTACGACCACAAAACACTTACATAGATGTGACCCTTAGTCTTATTGGGAAATATTTGTCTGACATATCATTTTCTTTCATGGCATCAAAGATAGTCCATTGTGTATTAGGGTAAACAGTTGTAATCTCTGTCAGTTTTCAGGAGTTAGTGCTACATTTACTGTATTTTCCAAAGGGTCTAAAACGTTTATTGGGTGGCAGAGAATGGCATTCTACAAAAATAGAACAATATTTTGACAAACAAAATGGGACATAGTGTCAATAGAAAAGTGGTCTGTTTTAGCTCAATAGAAAGATATATAGATAGCTGGAAAATGGAAATATTTGTAACAATCAAAGTTATTTTTAATAGTCGTCTGCATTTTAATACAAACATCAGATAACTGGAAGCTTGTAGATATCATTAACTAACCTGAAAGAGATTTATGATAATTGACTTGCTCAGATTCATTCCTATTACTAGGTCATTTTTTCGCGTGTTTCAATACAGACGTGAGAACTCCCACCACTAAAAGCCAATAAACGGGCCTGGCCAAGATGGCGGCGTGAGCGGACGTGTTCGTCTGAGCTCCGCCGCCCAGGCCTTAGAAAATAGCCTTGCAACCCCGGAGATCGATGGCCCGGGGCACCCAGAGGTAGCGACTGGTGCCACGGAGAGGAGGGCGCCCGAGGGGGTTGGGGATGCCCGCGGCTGCGAGAGTCGGAGCTGCGGAGCCGCGCGGCCTGGGTCCGCGCTTGCGGCCGGTCTGCGCGTTGTGCGGAGGACTGAGCTGCGTGGTGGGTCCCGGGCCCGGTGGTCCTTTGGCCGTGGGAGAAACAGCAGCCGGAGCCCAGGAAAGGGGCTGTGGTGCCGTGGCACAGTGAGGGCGGCGCCGGGGGCCCGGTGCGGAGCGGAGCACCCGCGGCCCCTGGAGACGGAAGTGCCCATGTTGGTTGGCTCCCTTTGGAGGACGGGGTCTCCGGACGTGGTGGCAGAGGAGCTGCAGTGCATCTGGTCGCCCCGTCTCTGGAGTGGACGGCTTAGGGTGGCGTGATGGCGGGGGTCGCTGATCGGCGGTGCGGTCGGCCCGCGGTGGCCCTACCTGGTGATACAGTAAGCAACAAGGTGACGACTGGCCAGAGGGAGTACAGGAGCGAAAGGCCAGCGGCTGTTGGTGGAATACGGGGCCTGGGGTAACCGGGTCCCTTGGAGAGACTGTGAAGGGGCCCTGGCTGGGCGATAGCACGATCGCGTCAGAAACCAGGAGCGATGGCTGCTTCCAAGTCCAAGCGGGAGCTGTCAGTAAGAGAACTGCTGACTGGAGCACTCCCGGTGCCGGGTGGAGCAGCGGAGGGGCCGCCTGCGACGAAGTCCCCAGAGATGCGTGGGGAGATGGAGGTGGACGAGGGGTCCCCCATCATGAAAGGCCTCCTTACCTCCTTGTTCGACTCGCTCCGGAGTGATAATTCGGAACTTCGAAGGGACATATCTCAAGAGGTGAAGGAGCTCCGAGGGGAGGTCACGTCCCTGGGTGGGCGAGTGGCACAGATGGAGGATGGTGAGATCTCCTGCGGCGAGGAAGTGGCAGGCTTGCAACAGGAGTTCGTCCGCTGGCGGGAGCAGCAGGACCTCCTACAGATAGCGGTGGAGGACTTGGAGAACCGCTCGAGAAAGCATAATATTCGCATCAGAGGAGTGGCGACTGGGGCTGAGAAGGAGGACATTGTAGACTTTGTGGTGGCACTGTTTCGCTCGTTACTTGGCCTGGAGGAGACACAGGAGATCACGCTAGACAGAGTTCATCGAGTGGGCCATGCTGGTGGGGCCGGGGACCGGCCACCAGATATTCTAGCCTGTGTTCACAGCTATGGGCTTAAAGAGAGCATTTTGCAGCGGGCTCGCAATCTTCTGCAGGTCCATTTCAGAGGGCATGCACCCCAATTATTTCAGGACCTCTCGGCACGGACTCTGCAGCGGCGGTGAGAATTCAAGCCCATTACAGAGCATCTGCGAGCGCATGATGTGTCTTACTCTTGGGGTACCCGTTCCGCCTTGTCTTTCGATGGGAGGATCTGCTTCGACAGGTGAGGTCCATATCGGAGGCAAATCGGATTCTGCGCCTGGAGGGCGATAGCCAGGACCCGGGTGCTAACGTGGGCTTGGCTGGCGGGGATCGCCCCCGCTGGCGGCGGAAGGAGAGAAGGAGGAAGCAGCAGCCTCCTGCTGCTTCGGAACAGATGTCGGAACGGAAGTCGGCATTGAGCAGCATGGCTGCTGGGACCAATGCTTAAGGGAGAGGTGGCCAAGAAAGGCTGGACTGCTGGGGTCGCATCGTTTCAGGCCCTGTGGCCGTTTTAGAGGGGCCCGGGTGGCGGAGTCGATGGACCTGGCTCGACGAACTTGAGAGGTTCTACAGCCCTGTTGCGACTTTACCTCAGCGGAGATGTGTGTGCGAGGACTTTCCTGTTGTGAGCACCTGTTGTGCGTACTGGTTTTATGTTGGTGTGCTTCCCTGAGATCTTGGTCATTGAGTGGCTGAGTGGTATGGCCCTTTTGTTCCGAGTGGCTGATGCATCGTTCTAAGCTATGGTTCCCCCGCAGGGCTCCTCCCTTCTTGAGCGCTCTTCCCTTCCTGATGCATGACTATTAAATGTATAAGCTTGAATGTCCGTGGGCTTAACAGTCCGACTAAGAGGTTGGCGATCTTGTCGGCCCACGAGAAGTCTGGGAGTCATATCTGTTTGTTACAGGAGACACACTTAGTGCATAAGGACACATATTGCATGCGCTCAAAGTAGTTCCCTAGGCAATTCTGGTCTGCAGCTTCCACAAAAAATGCTGGGGTTGCGATACTGCTTTCAAGGTCCCTCCTTGGGGAAGTAGTGGCAAAAATACATGAGGTGCAAGGAAGGTTTCTGGCCATTAGAATGAGGGTTGGGGCCTTTTCCTTTACTATTGCTTCCCTGTATGCTCCTAATACTCAGCAGGAAACCTTCCTGAGGCAGGCGGTTTCCCCGATGCTGCACTCTCCGGATGGAGCCATTTTGGTGGGGGGAGATTTTAACTTGCTGATGGATAATGATCTAGATCACTCTGGTCACCGCTATGGGCAGACAGGGGCGTTGACAGCGGCAGGGCATCAGTGGCTGGCTGAATGTGGTCTGGAGGACGTGTGGATGAAGGCGCATCCCACGCTTAGGGATTATTCCTTTTACTCAGCAGTGACCAAGACGTATGCACGGCTCGACCTTTTTCTGGCATCGCAGGAGTTTCTCTCCCGAGTTAGGGAGACCACGATTGAGCCTCGGGCCTTGACAGATCATGCTCCTATTACTGTTCAGGTTACTATGGACGTGGGCCGGGTGGGTGCCAAGGGCTGGCGCTTTAGAGACTCGTTGCTTTAGAATGGGGCAACGGTGGAGTCGGTCCGGCGTGCAATCACAGATTACCTTAGCTTTAATGATGATGGGAACACCTGTTTGGGGACTCTGTGGGAGGCCTTGAAGGCGGTGGTGAGAGGGGAGGTGATGTCGCTGTTCACTAGGGATAATAAAGCGAGGAGGGATATGAAGGAAGAGCTGGAACAAAGGGTGGCGGTATTGGAGCGCTCCCATAAATCCACGGGCGCGCCCAGAATCTGGCGGGAGTTGGAGAAGGTGAGGCAACAGCTGAAACTGTGGGACAGGGCGGAGTATGCGATAGCGCGTCTTCAGCACAAATATTACATTGGGAGCAACAGATGTGGGATGCTTTTGGTGCACTGTTTACGAGCAGGAGCGCAGCGTCGACGATAAAGCTGCTTCGTTCCCCTTCAGGAATGGTAGCACGAACGAGTGATCAGATTGCAGAGGCGTTTGTGGAGTTCTACCGGGGGTTGTATGCAGCGGATGAACAGAGCAATGTGGCTCCGGATACATTTCTGGAGGGTATTGCAATCACTCCTCTGGGTGAGAGGGAGGCATCTTCATTGGACCAACCTGTAAGGGCGGAAGAGGTCATATCAGCGATCTCACGCCTAAAGGTGGGGAAGTCCCCTGGCCCAGATGGTTTTACGGCACTTTTCTATAAGACCTTTTGTGTGGAACTTGTGCCGCTTTTGGTGCGGCTCTTCAACTCCTTCCGAACGTCGGGAGTTCTAACGACCAGTATGCTGGATGCTACTATTGCAGTTATACATAAGCCGGGGAAAGACCCAGAGGAGTGCGCTTCCTATAGGCCGATTTCGCTCCTGAATACAGATGCCAAACTATTCACAGGAATACTCGCCCATTTCCTTAATCTCTACATGCCGGGTCTTGTTGACCTGGATCAGGCAGGTTTTATACTGCACAGGCAGTGCAGCGATAATACGAAGCGGTTGCTTCATTTGCTAGACAAAATGGATCGTTCCCGCCGGGAGGCACTCTTCCTCTCTATTGACGCAGAGAAAGCGTTTGATAGGGTTCACTGGCCACATCTTTTTAGAGTGTTGGAGCGTTTCAGGCTGGGCCCGGGTTTCATGACGTGGATCCAATGTATCTACCAGTATCCCAGCGCTGCTGTTCGTGATAATGGTACGCTTTCATTGCCGTTTCCAATTAGACGAGGGACTCGGCAAGGGTGCCCGCTCTCTCATCTCTTGTTTGCGCTTTACATGGAGCCCCTGTGGCAGCGTCTGCGAGACAGCCCTCTGATCACTGGTGTGAAATTCGGAGGCGATAATCATCTCATTACGTGGATGCAGATGATGTGATCCTTACCTTGGCGGACCCCGCGACCTCGCTGCCTGCGCTAATGGGGATACTTGATGAGTTTGGCCGGGTCTCGGGATTCCAGGTGAATATGCAGAATTTGCCGGTCCTTAGTCGGTTTATAAGCGCGGGGCATGAGGAGGATCTGAGGGCCCGATACCCCTTTCTATGGTCGTCCTCACGGCTTTCCTACTTAGGGATTGACCTGGCGCCTTCTGCTGCAAAAACGGCGAGCTTGAATTACACGAAGTTGGTTCATGAAGTGCAGCGAGATCGAGAGACCTGGGGGAGACTCAAGCTGTCCAGGTTGGGCAGGGTGGCGGCAGTGAAGACGACAGTCTTGCCGTGTATACTGTATGTGTTCCAGGCGCTTCCCCTGACTCCTCCGCCCCGGACGATAGCGACTCTTCAAGTGGCGGTTCTGAGATTTGTCTGGGAAGGTCGACCGGTGCGCCTTCCGCGACGGGTCTGTATCGCCCTAAGGGGGAGGGGGGTTGGCGGTTCCCTGTCTTTTGCGATATTTTCAGGCGACACAGTTGCGTTTTCTTTTAGAGTGGAGTCGTTCGCTTACTGAGAAACATTGGTGCTTTATGGACCAGGCGGTGGCGGGCTCCCATATATGGAAGAAGCCCTGGCTCTGACGTCAGCACAGGGCGGGGGGACTCTATTCTTCCCCGATCACGGAGCAACGTTACGTGTATGGGATGCGGTGGCGGGTCGCTTGGGGCTGACGTCGTTTCCGTCCCCGATGGCCCCTATAGGTGCGAATCCTGACTTTGAGCCCGGGCTACACTTGGAAGTGTTGCGACGTTGGCATGTTGGGGGCTGTAAAAGGGTGGGAAGCCTTTTTGATGAGCAAGGAGTTATTCCCTTCGACCAGATGAGAGAGACATATGGCTTGACAGAGGCGGATAGGATGATGTACTATCAGATCCGGCACTGGGCACTGTTGCCGGCTAATTGAGCATTAATAGATAGGCCGCTAACGCCGTTTGAGAAATGGCATCTGATGAAGAAGGATGATAAACAAATAAATTTGGAGCTTTACAGGCTATTGCAGGGGGAGGGGTGTCTGCCTAAATCTAAGGGACAGTTGAGATGGGAGAAGGAGCTGGAAAGGGAGCTTTCTGAAGAAGAGTGGGATGGTATCTTTTATAGGATACATCATACGGCCCATAATGCGGCAGGGACGGAGACAGCATATATGGTGGCCTCCTACTGGTACTACACCCCAGCAAGGATACACACATGGGATCCCACTAAGTCTAGCCTCTGTTGGAGGGGGTGTGGGGGCATAGGTACACTTGTGCACTTACTTTGGCAGTTCCCCAAGCTCCATAGATATTGGGAGAGCATTATAGACGCTGCTGATACAGCATTTAATACTAAGGTCCCTAGATTTCCATTGTACATTTTGCTGGGTCTACCCAATCCACTCACCTTTCCTCTGCGATCACTAAAAAGGGTGGCAGATGGCTCTGGCCCTTAATGTGGCACTGTAGCTGATTCTAGCATTGTGGGGCACAGACAGGGTACCGACATAAGTGTCCTGGCTGCAGAAGTTGTGGTTTATTCTGGCAATGGAGAAGCTTACTCTGGCCTCTCAACAGCGGGTGGGTAATCTGAATGCCTTATGGAGCCCGTTCTCGCAGATTTTATTCACTGAGTTGACATGCCTGACATCTGAGAGTGCTGGGGCTGACCTGAACCTCTGGGAGTGTGTCTGTCAGAGGGATCTTTGGGAGAACTGGGGCTATGCGGGGCAGGGGAACAGAGAGATCGGAGGATGACGGAGCCTATTAAGGGAAGCAATGTTGGTGTTTTATTAGTTATTTCTATGCTTTGTATTACAATGTATGGAGTTCGCGTCGCAACGCAACAGACTTTTGCGAGTGGCCCACCTGTTTATAGGGTTGCAAGGAGGAGGGGACGTCCCTTCTGACATGGCTACATGGGGGATGGATCTCTATGGGCTGCTTTAAAGCTTTTGGCTAGAAGTGTTGCATTGTGTCTGTCACATTATGATATGCTGTACTTTATATGTTTATGTTGAAATCAATAAACAGAATTGATCCATAAAAGCCAATAAACAAATCACCTACTACTTTTTCATAAGACCAGAACATGTTTGGTTAGTATGGAGTGAGTACGGCCTATATTTATACTTTTTTGGCGCCACATTGCGTCACTTTTTTACACAAAAGCAGCTCAAAATGACAAAATTCCACTGCATTTTGTAAGTTTGCGCCGATTTTGCGTCAAAAAACTACGCAAATGCGGTGCTAAGAAAGTATAAATATGGGCCTCTGTCAGTGGCTGCTAGAGGTCTAGCATTCTTTAGGTTGTTGGAGTAATCTTGTCAAGGGGCCTTGGGATTTTCACACATATTCAAATGAGCGCAGAATCGTTTTGGTTGGGGTAAGGCCTGACAGCAGAGAGAAACCTTTTCTGTTTTGCTGCATACCTTTAGTTACCTACCTTTCTAAGACCTGTGGATTGGGATTGTTCTATGGTCTTGAAATTCACTCTCCACGACATTATACTTTTTCAGGGAGGTGATTCGTTTTTTTTTTTTTTTTTAACTTGTCTGGGACATCACCATGGTACAGTGATGACTGACCTAAGTCTATGAAATATAATGTATGCATGCCAATCTGACTCTTAATTAAGCTCGCGGGACAAGGATGTGTATGGGCTGACAAGGCTCCGAAATTATTTTGGTAAGAGTTTTGTTTTATGTTGGTTTGAAAGTTGTGAATGATGTTATGATGAGTTACAGCAGTTTTAATTTGCGAATGGTCACAGATTGGTAATCGTTTGCTTGATGAATTCAATTTTCTAATAAGAATAGAAAATAGATTGTGTTAGTCAGCATGTATTTTGTAGTGACACATTTGTTTTCCATTTTTGGAGGTGTAGGAATTTACCAGCCACTATTTCCAAGTGCCCTATTAACAATAGACAGTTTATTGAATAGAATGTTTATTTTTGGCGATAGGCTTCAAGGTTAAAAAGATGACTGTACAAAGACAACTGATTGTGTTTCAGCTATTTCATTAGGTTCTCATACCACAGAACAAACACTAATTGATTGGTAACTAGAAAAATATAGTGAGGAGCTAACACTTAGGTTTCAAAGTAGTTGAAATATGTAGTTCACATTGTCATTTTACACTAATGAAAATTCTTAGTTAGTGTGAACGAAAGTTTCATTTTTATTAAACATAAGCAGGCAAGGGGGAGTGGCTATGCCAAGTAGCAAGATGGTCGCTCGATAGAGATGCACCATTCATCTGCCACCAAAAGAATGCCCTAAGCCTGCCAACTAGATGTGCGGGGTCCCTGCGATGCTGGGATCTGCGCAATGATCTCATGGAAGCAACATATCGAGCCTGCCAGCTTGGGGGAGGAGACCTATGATCGACCCGACGGACGAGTGCGCTGTCTGGTGGCTTTGTGCCCTGTGGGCGGGTACCTCCACATCGGATGGGCCCGCGAGCCCTTAATTAAGCCTGTTGCCTGTTGCTTCACCTTGAGGCCTGCGGGTGTGGCCTGCGGCACCGGTGTGCTGCTGCTGGAGCCTGAGGTCCCTCGTTGACTGCACTTGCGGCACCTGTAGTGTGGGGAGGTCTGCCCTACTTGATGCGAGGATGCGGTCTGCTGCGTGGCAGTGCCCCCGTGCGACTACGAATGAGGGAGAGGATCGGTGCTTCCACTAACCTTGATGAGTTTGGCCTTTTTATGGTGCTGCATCCCTCCCTAGCCGCTGCGCATCACTGCTGCTGCTGTTCCAGTTACCTCACATGGCTGGCTCCAAGCCCCATTGACTAGACCGGGTGCAACCCTCAAAAGACTCTGCTTATGACGGGAGGGACTTGCGCATTGGACTATCGTGTGCACCCTCCCTGCCCTGCTGACTGCTGCCCTTTAGGACCTAAAATTGGATGACAGCGGTGGCGGGGGCCATCATCATATCGCAGGCTCTCCATTGCACTTCCCAGGTGATGTGCTCCGGGTTAATTTGATACTTCACGAGGCCCCATTGGGCCTTGGTGCAGAGGGCATCACTCCCATATATTACCATCCTGGTAAATCCTACTGGGACAGCCTGCTTCCACCGTTGCCTTGGATCTAGCCTGTTGGTTCCCCCGGCCTGGCCACTATTCGGGAATGTGGCATGGCACCACCTACCTTGGACCTCGGGCTTAGCCTCACGCCCTCCATGCTCACTGACGACTTTGAGGTGCAATGGATCCCACTGGCCCGCTGCGCGGTCCTCATGTCTCTGGCGTGGGTGCGCTGCATTGACTACTCTGGCCACTACCTCCATGGCAGCCACACCATGGGGAAAGATGAGGCTAAACAGGCCAAACTGAACTTAGAGAAAAACGCCTCACTCGACAGGTGGAACGTGGTGCGGGCTCCCTGCCTGCGGCAGATGTGTTAGAGGATGATTAACCCCAAGAAACCGGACCTCAAGGAGATCCCACTGGAAGTTAAACCAAGCCTTAAAAATATCAATGGCAAGATGGACCTACTTACCAATCACCTGGACCAGGTAAAGAACAGGGTAAACAAACATGACACAAGACTGGACCAATTGGAAACACATGTCTCGGATGCCAAGGGCCCTCAATCCGATACTAAAGAACATTTGCTTCGAATTGAGAAAGTCCTCACACTGATCAAACAAAAAACACAAAGACCTAAATGCAAGATCTAGGCATAATATCCTTCGCATAACAGAAGTTCCAGAATCAACAGCTAGCTCCAGGATGTGGGAGTTTGTCAAAACCCTATTGAAGAAGTTTTTCAGGGACAGCTTGTCACCAGTCCTCATTGTGGAGTATGCTCATCGCTCCCCTTGGCGCACTGGCCTGCCTCATAATTGCTAGACTACTGAACTATAGCAACCAAGATACAGTCTTGTGACTTGCGAGGGAGTGAAGAGCCCTTCAATACCAGGGCAGCAATATCTCCTTCTACCCCAATTTCACGCTTCAGGTGCAGGCATAGTGCCGGGACTTTGTGGCTGTTAAAAAAAATCCTTCAAACAGCAGGTGCCTCCTACGGCCTTCTCTAACCAGCCAAACTCTGGGTATTCCATGGGGGCAAAACTCAATTCTTCACAGATGTCAGTGCGGCCTTTAAATTCACCAAGAACGTTGCAAAAGATTTCCGCTCCTCCCTGAGTTCCCCTGCTACCATGATGGAGTTCCCACTGAGCGAGAATGATTGACATAAACTGTACCACCTCTCTCGCTTAGACAATAATACCTGCTTTGTCTGGTGGTCCTGGAATGCTCCCCCTGGCCTCTACACCTCGGAGAGCACTGTCTCCCTGTTGGGCACATATAACCTGTCCATACCCCATGCTCTCTTACTACTGTTTAATCCAGAGGCTGTACTTTAGATTCTTTATTCAACTACTCTGACCGTACAGGACAGGGTTGATGCCGGGGGTTCTCCTACCCCCAGGGATGTGTGCTGGCTATGGTCTATTATGAGGTCGGGGATTATTGGAGGGGGGAGGGTATGCTTTCCTCAACCTGATTGGAGGGTCGGCGTGGGTGGGGATGAAAATTGGATTTTGTTGTTGATGTTTCAATATTGTTTTGTTGTTTACTGGATTTACTCTCACCTCTGGACATGGGCCCCTCTTACTTGTACCACTACATCACGACCTGTGCAGCAATCAGCCACCCACCAAGATGAAAGCACCGTGCTTGTGAAATGGCCACCTTAAAATGCCTAACCTGGAACATCCGCTGTCTAAATGACCACCGCAAAGCATGCCTCCTACATTCCTACCTAACTACATATACTGTGGACATATACTTCCTTCAAGAAACTCACAAGCAATGCCCAGACGCCCCTGGCCTGCGAGCCAAATGGTGCGGTGACAGTACCCTTCCACCTACTCTAACTATGCCTGGGGGGGTCTCGATCTTTCTTTGCAGAGGACTCCCTTGGCAGCTCTCCCATTGACCTAGAGGAACGCTACTTCATACTAGCCGGCACCCTCCATAGACACCCAATAGCCCTGATAGCAGTGTATGGCCCTAATACTGATGACCCCGAGTTTTTCACCACCTGATAGTCAAGGATCGCCAAACTGGAACAATGTGCCCTTCTCTGGGGTGGCCATTTCAATGCAGTGATGAATGATCAGGTGGATAGGATTGGGTCCTCTAGAGGCCTACATGCGCAACATCTGGCAACTCTTCCATTCCTATGAAAGCACCTGGCTTTCAATGACTCACAAAGCATGGTTCAGAATAGACTGCTGGTTAATTTCTAAAAAACTCCAAACCTGGACCACCGGAGTGTCCCACTTGCCACACACACTATCTGATCATGCTCCAGTACTACTGGAAGTCCAACTGCCACTTGGCGATTGCGCTATCCGCACTGAGGAACGCTGTGTTTCAGGATGAAATCTGAACTGAAATAACCACTTACTTTGCTATCAATAAAGAGTCGGTCAAATCACCTTTCACACTCTGGGAAGCCTTTAAGATTGTTATTTCAAGGCAGTTGCATTGCCAAACAATCTGGGGTACTGAAAATGATTCAAGAATATCTTTCCAGACTGGAGTGGGAGATTTGCAACCTCGAAACGATCCACTACCACTCTGGGGATGATGCCCTCCATTAAGCTTGCTATCTGCACAGAGAGACACAGGCCAGGCGATACAGAGAGTGGGATAGGCTGGATAAAACACTGGCAGGGCTACTCCACCCTTGGCGCTCCTCCGGCTATATTAAGCAACTTCAGAGCACTAATGCAAATCTTGTTACAGCTCCCTCCAAAATACTAATTGTAATGACATCCTTCTACGCCCAACTATATAAGGCTACCCCTGTCCTCAACAAGGCCAAACTCACCAGATATTTTGACACTATACAGCTGATTTGGCTCACCCTGCCTACCTAGACGTCCCTGTCACCACAGAATTACTCAGGTCATTATGGGCCTTCCGTGGGGCAAGACTCCCAGCCTTGACGGGCTTACAACAGCTTTTATATAAAGAGTACGCCTTGCTCTTGGTCCCACACCTCTTAGCAATGTATCAGGAGTCTTTACACACCGGCTCTCTTCTGCCATCACTGGGAGAAGTGGTAATCATCACAATCCTCAAGCCAGATAAGTCGCATGACCGATGCAATTCGAACAGACCGCTCTCACTACTAAACATGGACAATAAAATCTATGCTAAGGGCTGGCAAATCACCTTCTATCCCTTATCCCCAAGATCGTACTGCCTGACCAGAAAGGATTTGTCACTGGCAGGGCCACTTTACATAACCTCCCCAGAATTTTTGCGGTTATGCACCACCCCAATACCCAAATCATAGCAGCGGCTGCCCTGTTAGACACTACCAAAGAGTTTGACACTTTGGAATGGGCACATCTCTTCCCCTTGCTGGCACGAATTGGCCTAAGCCCACACTACATTAAGCAAATACAACTCCTTTACACATTACCCACTGCCTGAATGTGACTCAATGGACTCACCTCTGACCTCTTTCCTGTGTCTTGGAGCACAAGACAGGGATGCCCACTTTCCCCATTACTCTACACTTTTACAGTGGAACTGTGCCCAACTAGAATACCCTTATCCAAAAGACAGACTTTGTTTAATTCACTTTACATTTTTACACCGGCTATACCGCTTCGCTCTGCAGCTTTTTAAAATGAGGCTGGCCCAGGATTCGAGCTGCCAGCGCTGTCATTATGCTTCAGCTTCCTTTCTTCACTTGCGCTGGCTTTGATCAAGGCTAGCTGTATTTTGGTCAGACATTTTTCAAACCATTTAAAAGATAACGATTAATCCCCTCCTCCACCCCCTTGGTGGGTCTGCATGGATATGTCAAGGACATCCCTAAGACACAAATCTGCTTGACTGCCATGCTTCTCTTCCTGGCCACGCACAGGTTGGCAATGCACAGAGTAGGAAATCGGCTTTTTCCTTTAAGCTATGGCTGGGTGATGTGATGTATTGCCAAGAGCAGCTAACCAGCAATTGGGAATTAATGTCTCAGAAGTCTTGTCCCAAATATATCTGGGGCCCCCTCAAATACCTTTCTCCTGACTACGCGAGGTGAGGATGCAGAGGATGCACGTATGCTTGACACTCCTACCCAGCCACCTGGCTCACGCGGTTAGGGGACACACACTTATACAACCAACACCAATGGCCTCACGTCCCACAATGTTTTATATTTCCCTAAAACATGCAACACAGTGACTACTTAGTCACGCCCCTGGCTATACAACTATCTAAGTGGCCTTACATCAATGACTGGGCTTGTGCTGATTGCAAATTTTTAAAAGCAGTACTGTCTGCTGCTGCTATATGCCATGTGGAGAGTCATATTTGCCAATGTCGTTTTGTTCGAGTTGACAAATGTCAATAAAGAAAATTAAAAAGCAAAATAAGGAGGCAAGGAATATGCATGTTTCTTTGTTTATTAAACTCAGTGACGATCAAGTAACTTTAATGCAGTTAGAGAACTACGGGCCACATGTATAAAGATCCGGTATTGCAACTCACAATCTACGAGCCTTAGCGACTCACAATTTACGAGTCGCAATACTGGATGTAGAACAGTGTACTTTACATTGTTTGCGATTGCTAATGGGGTTGCAAATGACCTACCTGATGAATATTCATGAGGTAGGTTGCAAAATGCGCACCCCATTGGGAATGACCGCCCTCACAGGGAAGGTGGCCTGCTGAAGACAGCAGACCACCATGTCTGTGACTGCTTTTAAATGAAACAGTTTTTTTACATTTCGAAATCAAAAATGAAAAGTTTTCTTTTCATTGTTTCCGAGCAGGCTGTGGTCCACGGGACCACGGCCTGCTCTGAAAACATTTTTTTGCTGCTGTTCACAAAGGGGAAGGGGTCCCACGGGGATCCCTTCCTGTTTGCGAATGGGTTAGCACCAGTTTGAAACTGGTGCTAACTGCGACTGTTTTGCGACCGCATTCGCGGTCACAAAACAATCATGCATGCCATTTGGATTCGGTATTAGAAAGGGACGCCCTTGACACGGCCCTTCCTAATACCAAATCGCAAAACCCAAACTGCGATTCGGTAACAAGTTACCAAATCGCAGTTTGGGCTTTGAATGTCCCAAAAAGCATTTTTCGAGTCATAAACGGGCTGATTCTGCAAATCGGCCCCTTTGCAACTTGAAAAATGCTTCGTACATTTGGCCCTACATGACTCAATAGTTTCTAGTGAAATCAATGTAAATCCCATATCGAAACAGATCACACCATCTGAAATATAGCAATCTTCAAGAAGCAGAAAGTCATCCATCTTTAAAGCAGAAAATATTTTAAGTGAATTTGTAGGCTAACTGGTAATCATACTTCTGTTCTGTCTCAACATCTATCAAAATGCAAGTCAAATTATTATGGTGAGTATAGGCAGCACCCAAAGACATGGTGGATTTAAAGACCCTTTCATGTATCGCTACGAAGATTCAAAGGCTCAAGTATGGGAACTCCTACAAACACTAAATTATAATTCGAAAAATAATACTGGAAATAACCCTGTTCATAGAAAATACTCCATAACAAAACACCAATAAAAGTAACACCATAAGTCAGAGGAATATTATAGTATGTGATGTCTTCAGCAGCTGATGCAGGCAATTGTGTACATACAAAGCAATCCATAGTGCCAATTAACTCATAAAGCAATTAAAAAAAAATCTCAACTAGATGTGCCTACATGTAATTCTCTATCATCAGGTGAATGCAAACTACTGTCAGTAGGAAGAAGTGTTTTTAAGGGTAAATATAGATCTGGTATCCACTAAACTTGAAGATGTGAGGGGAACACAATCCAATGAGTAAAACAATCAATACTACAACTGTAGCTAGTAACACACCTGCTATTATTTCCCTATGTCTGCTATGGTTATTAGTTTCCATAACTTCTCTATAATCAGACCGTTGGGTGGAAAATAGCAGCAGTCGAGTCTGCTCTGTCGGTTTTTATCAGTGCAAATGCCAAAACAAAGTTCAAACTAAATATAATGACGTTATTTTTTAAATCTTTGTGAGTCGTCCTTAACCCTACTTCATGTTCTTCTAAATGACAGCCTTACGGTACTGCAGCTGCCTTGGGCCTCGGTAATCTTCTTAATAACCAAACAAAGTCTGTTTAACTGTCTCTAATAAGCACACAGTACAGAGACCACACTAATAACAAATCAGACAGACCATTCAGTGACAAGTTAAACTCAAATCAAAGTTCAGCCACAAAGTTCAATTCAAGGAGGTTCAGTTAGATTTGCACTGTTATCCTCAGAATCCCCAAATTCTCTCTCTCTGTCATTGGCAGCAAGGTATGTCCATTCATGTGATGAGTACCTTTGACACTTTTCGACCTCCTCATTACAGACCTTTCATCCTCACTGTCACCCAGGCCCAAATCCTCAGTGCCCTCTGGAATAGTGTAAGGCACTCATCACTTGGCAGACTCAGTCTCTCCCTCTGCTGCCTTTTTGGCCAGCGGTCTCCAGCTCCCGCTTCTCAGGGTCTGAAACTGACTCATTCAGTGCCATTGGATGAGGCTCTCTTGTCTCAGCTTCAGGTGTTGACCCTCCTCAGAGTGGTGCTGTTTCAAGCTCTTCTCTGTCCCTGACAGCTTGTCTAACCTGACCCCACTGTCTCTCTGTCACAGCTGGAACTTCTGGTGGAGGTGCTGTCATATCATCAAGGGGAAACTGAACACTGTGAATATGAGCACTGTGAATCCAGTTGGGAAGATCTCCACATTTGATAGCAGTAGTCAGCACAGGATTGACTTGGCAAGGCCCACGGCAACGAGGTTCTAAGCATGTTTTCCTCACGTTCCTTTACCAATACCCATTCGCCAGGACTGATGTCATGACAATGCCAAGGATACAGCACGGCTGTCCCAACTTGGTGGGACATAATATGCACATCAGCCGCCCTTTGCAGAAATCAAGAATTATGTCACCTGTAATGTTCGCAAGCTCATTTGCAGGAATAGCTGGCAGTCTCATTGCTCATTCCCATGATTATCTCATAGGAGGACAGTCCTGTCCTCCAATTAGCGATACTCCAAAGACTCATGAGTACAAGAGGCAAAGCATCAGACCACTTGAGCTGGTCTGGATTGCAGTGTGCCATTCGCCTGTTCCACAATTCTTGAAGCCTCAGGCCGATAACTACAATTTAGTCTTTGCTCGACTTGTATTGCTGCAGACAGTAGTTTCAGGACCTCATTGTTGAAATGAGTCGTTTGGTCTGGCTCCGAAGAAGTATGGAAACCGAACCTGGAGATCAGTTCCCTCAACAACAATATAGCTACTGTGAGACTGTCATTTCTCCTGGCCGGGTAAGATTCACCCCAACACGAGAAGATGCACACACACTCTAGGACATATCTCAGCCCGTTGCACACAGGCATTTTGATAAAGTGCAACTTCATCCTGTTGAGGGGACCACCTGATTTTCCTATGTGGCTCAGTGTCACAGCACTTCTTTTCCCTACATTCATCTATTGGCACACAACACATCTGTGCACAGGCCTTCAGCCATCAGTCAGTCAAATATCAAATAACTTTATTCGGCGATTGCCATAAAAGTGTGAACCAGAACGCATTTACCGATCTATAAATATCATAAAACACAGATAAAACTTAAAAACCATTACTAGAAACACTGCATAAACATCCAATCTAAAACCCCTTAACATAAACAGATAAATATACTAAACATGAATAAAATCACAAAATCAGAAAAATACAAATATTTGCTTAAAATGATAAACTACATGCATATAACAAATTTAAAATGGAATAAGCCTTTTCCTAATACTTAAAGAAGCTGTAACAAAATTTAATACATGATGACAAGTTTGAATATCTGGCAATCTCTGAAGATATAGTAGAGCTTCCTTGTAGTGAATGGGTCTAAGAGGTAGAATGAAAGCCCCTCTGGGAGCAGCATATAAAGGGCAAAAAAGAAGAAAATGCGAGGTACTCTGAGTTGATTTGGAATCACAGGCACAAAGTGGTGAATCCTTTTTCCAGAGACATGGTTCAGGGAAAGCTACCTTAAAATGAATTAGATTAAGTCTAAAAAATGTTAAAAGAGAAATTATCCTAAAACTTGAGAACCAGGTCAAAAAGGGTTCAAGGCATGGAACAGTCACAATCTGAGAATAGGGATCGAAAGATTTCAGTTTCAGGGAACTATAAAATCTCAGCTCTGATATATGGTTGGAATAAGTAGACTTCAAAACAAACCTAGAGTTTGTAGTTAACAAGTGTGGTTCA
Organism: Pleurodeles waltl; assembly: GCF_031143425.1. Taxonomy (NCBI): domain Eukaryota; kingdom Metazoa; phylum Chordata; class Amphibia; order Caudata; family Salamandridae; genus Pleurodeles; species Pleurodeles waltl. Next base: position 222,222,004 of record NC_090450.1, on the reverse strand, counting down.
TCAAACATGTACCTAAGCCCTAGGTTCACAAAGGAATTTCGCAGAAACATAAGCCAAGGGATCCTATTTGAATTTCCCAGTTGTAAACAATCAGAAATACAGTCTTGGACAAGTTTTGCCATAGGGTTTTACCAACATCTGATCCAGAGCAGTAGGGGAGCCATAGAGACCCTATCCTCCAAAAAGCGCTGGCCAAGTTCTTCATGGCAGACAATGTTTGCAATACATTTTGGAACCAACAATAATCTGCGAAGGAATTTATTTTCAACGCTCTGGAGAGAGGGTATTTTGTTACAGCCCCAGACACCAGCCCCGTAAAGGACTGCTGCAACGCACTTAGAGTTGTAAAGGGTTTTCATATGTGCAGGGGGTCTGTGGCCTAATTTATTTGAAAAGCGATATCGCTTCATTATTCCTTATCAACTGTTGGAGCTTAAAATTAATGTGTGTCTTCCAGGACAGAGAAGAACTCAAATACATGCCTAGATAACAAAAATTATTAACCTTGTTTAAAATATGTCCTCCCATGGTAAATTGTTTAGACTTTGTGTTACGTGGGCCACAGGTCATAACAAAAGTCTTGGGGTAATTTACTTTCAAGTCGAGGTTCAACATAAAATTATAAAATGCATCCAATAGTCCCTGTAAACCATTAGAAGTACGAGCAATTAAAACTGCATCATCAGCGTATAATAAAACTGGCAGTAGTCTCTGGCCCATCTTCGGTACGTCCTTTGCATGTTTTACCAGTGAGTCATAGAGCCCATTTATGTATATCAGAAAAAGAAAGGGGACTAAGATACAACCCTGTCTTACTCCCCTTGTTGACGGAATGGGAGAGGTTCTCTGCCCATGTGGGCCGACCGGAACAGAAACCATTAGGTCTGTGTGTAGGCGTTTGATGAGCTCCAATAGGGACGGATCACAGCCTAAAGCTCCCAAAATTTGTCATAGCTTTGACCTGTTGACCATATCAAAGGCACTAGTTAGATCGATAAAAGCCATGTGAATGGACTCTTTTTTAACTATCACATATTTACTGAGTATCAGCTGCAGGTTTAAAACTTGCTCAACTCTGCCTATACCGGGTCTAAAACCAAATTGAATAGGAGATAAAATCTGAGCCTCGGTCACTCAATCTTCTAACCGGGACAGGATCACACTGCCTAAAATCTTTGCAGTCGAATCGATGAGAGAGATTGGTCTGTAACAAGAAGGATCTTGTATCTTTCCTTTTTTGAAGATGGGGACAATAATAGCCGATTTCCATGAGATGGGCACGTTACTATTTGCCACACTATTCAACATATTGGTAACTAGCGGGCCCCAAAGGTAAATTTCTGATTTAAAAAGATCAACGGGAACCCCATCAGGGCCAGGAGCCTTTCCCTGCTTTGATCTGTTAATAGCGCTTAAGACCTCATGGAGATCAAAGGTAATATTTGGGGCCTTAGTACTAAAATCTAAAATAGAATGTGCAGAAGAGTTATCTGTTATATGCAAATTCTCATGAATTCCTGAACAAAAGACTTTCCTAAAATGAGTTACCCAGACGTCCTTAGCAATAAGACAATCATCGACCTTGGAGTGGTTATCAGAGAAGTAGGAGTGATTTATCAGTTTCCAGAATTTAGAAGTATCCTTCAGCTCAGACGCAGCCAAAAGTTCATCCCAGGCCTCAGACCTAATTTCTGTTTTCCGTTTTTCAAGGGCGGCCTTATTGTCAGCTCTGGCTAATTTGACTAATTGACGGGAGAGAGGAACTGCTTTAAGAGCGTCTTTAAGTTTTTTATGGGCAGATGAGCACACAGAATCAAACCATCTGTGGGCCACCAGCCCCTTCAAAGGCCTGTCCACCACCAGGGCACGTGAAATATTAGTGCTTAAAGATTCAAATTCACGGGCTATACGGTCAGGATCTAACTGCTGGGACAAACACATATAAATGGAGTCAGACCTACTACTTACAATTTCCTGGTTAATAATTTTAGGATCTATTTTGTCCCATTTTAAACGTAGCCCACAATTTGGGTTATAGACAGTAGCAGCTCTCAGGCTTTTGTTCTTAGGTGCCTGATTAATTTTTAGGTCCAAAATAATACTAAGGGGGTTATGATCACTCGCACAATGAGGCGTAATCTTAAAATCTTGAATTAAATAAAAATCAGAGGAGCCAATAAGTATAAAGTCAATAATACTCCCCTTCAAATTCCCTGTAAAGGTTGGTGTATTACAGGCGTCAGGAGCCAATTTCTCTATAACGTGTACCAAATCAAACTTACAAGTAAAAAGGTTCAAGGCGTCTCCTTCAATAGTATGATTGAAATGAATTAATGATTCTCTACCCTCAACAGGGAAGGCACACAGATCCATGTGTTCCTTGCTACACAGAGGAGTATTAAAATTGCCCACCCGTAGAATGATTAGGTCACTATTCTGCAAAACATGAGATGAGTCTATGAGGTCCGTTACCTCCTCCAAATGACCCATAAGAAGGCCCGAGGAATATTATTGTAAAAGTTTAAAATTGGGATGTCCTTTTGTCCGCTAATAGAAACTAAAACAACCATGAAATAAGGGGAAGACCAGATTAAGGACAGATTTAGAAGTGGAAGATGTAAAGAAACAATTGGATCCCTACAGGGATCGCTGTCTTATTTCTGGCCACGGCGAGGTGAGGAGTAGGTTTTAAGGCGGGAGTGTTGCTTTGGGGAAGTAAGCACTCTGTATGCCCTAGACCACCGGCAGTGATTAGAGCGCGCTCGTTGAGCTTGACCTTTACCGCATTTTCATTTGTGTTATTTTACAGCGTGTGACTATAAGCACACCCCCCCTCCCGGAGGACCCCTGATGCTATTAGCATAAACACTGAAAGTAGGTTACGCATGCACCACGTGTGTTTATCTAGAGGTGCATCACGTGTTTTAAGTGTTTTGTAATGTTTCCTATAGGTAGTACTTCTTGTATTCATTTTTATGTGCAAACTACTGATGCCATTTGGCTGGGTGATGGTGACAACTCCACCACACCCCTGAGAGATGCATTTACTTCTACTATTTTCTCTTTTCTTCCACAGATTTGCCCAGTAGAGTATTGACACTGATGGATAGTATTTATTTAATTTAATTTAATTGGTATATATCACCTTACCACAATAAATAGTAAAAGTACTTCTACTAGTGTAAGGTGCATGAGGAGTGATACTAGGGAGATCACTTTGGTCCTGAAGAGGAGTTTAGGGGTAAACTCTGAAACATGTAGACCACTAAGGAGGACAGGTTCATATTATACCCACCCTCCTGACACCACTTTTTAATGATACCATCCTTGTGAGTCATATTAAACTAGTAATATCATCCAGAGGGGGGTATTTTTAATTTACCAAGACACCACCACTCCTATCCTTTTCTAGCATCCGCATCGCTGATACCAATAGTGTTCCCACGTATTCCATTGGTCGCAGCATGCCTCGTTCTGCAGCAGAGCGGGAAGAAACCCAATGATGAAGCATGCCACCAAGGCGTAACCCTGGTGGGTGAGGGTTTTTCTAACAAAAAAACCCTATTTCTGTGGGAGTTTTTCCCCTCTGGGTTGGGTCTCTGGGGGTCATTACAACCCTGGCGGACGGTGTTAAAGATGCAGTAATACCGCAAACAGTCAGACGGACAAAAAAAAGGAATTATGACCCTGGCGGAAACCGCCAACAAAGACAGCCACTTTAACACACCGCCCGCCACTGCGGTACAGACAAGCAGCGCGGCGGTCACCGCCAACAGACAGGCGGAAGACAATGTACTGCCCACAGTATCACAACAGGCCAATCCGCCACCTTTTCCGGGGCGGATTCACCGTGGATAAAAACACGGCGGAAACAGCTTTTGCTATGGGAAAACGCTCACCTTCTACACATCCCACGAGGAACGACGACTCCATGGACCCGGAACTGCAAATACTACCTGCCCTTGTCTTTCTGCTCCTTCACGACCAACAGCGACGTAGGCGCAGAAGATACCGGTCAGTACTGCACCTACAACACGGGGGAGGCAATAGTTAGGGGGACAACCACCAAACACCCCGACCCCCACCCTCGCATATTACAACATACACACCAATGCAGTCACAAACATAACAGTAACAACCCACAATCCCCCCGGAAGAATGCAAAGACAATGCGAATTTCGGGCAAACTTTGTATTGTGCCACTACGCATGTCATACAAAAATATACAAATATATGTATTCCAAAATCACTCATATTTACATATACAATCTGAGAAGTATTGCAGATATGTACACAACAATGTCCGTGCACAAACAGTCCAAAAATGCATGGGCGAGGCCCACAATAGATACCTGAACAAAATCGGAGAGAACACTGCTGGGGCATCAGACAGAAACACTACAGGCACCTCAGGGGGAAGGGAAGGGGGGGCACCTCAGCCAGATGAATGCAAAGCCAGATCCACGATGGGGCTCCATGCCCATTGATGTATCCTGGGGAGTGCAAAGCCACAGTCTCTCAAGTCTCTACAGTGGGTTGGTTGCCCACTGTTCAATCCTGGGGAGTGCAAAGCCACAGTCTCTCAAGTCTCTACAGTGGGTGGGTTGCCCACTGTGCCATCCTGGGGAGTGCAAAGCCACAGTCTCTCAAGTCTCTACAGTGGGTGGGTTGCCCACTGTTCAATCCTGGGGAGTGCAAAGCCACAGTCTCTCAAGTTGATGCAGGTCCATACTGGTACTGGGGGATGACTGGTGCCCAGACTGGATGAGTCTCCCCGTGAAAGGTAATGTCCTGTCACTGTCCCAGCTGCACATGGGATAAGGATGCCTGATGTGGTGGGCCATTCATTCCTACCCGGTGCATTGCCCTGTTCAGCGGTGCTTTGACATGGCGGTTCTGGACTGTTCAGCGGTGCTTTGCCATGGCGGTCTTTGCCCTGTTCAGTGGTGCTTTGCCATGGCGGTCTTTGCCCTGTTCAGCGGTGCTTTGACATGGCGGTTCTGGACTGTTCAGCGGTGCTTAGACATTGCGGTTCTGGACTGTTTAGCGGTGCTTTGCCATGGCGGTCTTTGCCCTGTTCAGTGGTGCTTTGACATGGCGGTTCTGATACGGACATTGGTGTGTGGCATGATGATTTCCACACTGGACATTGGTGTGTGGCATGACGATTTCCACACTGGACATTGGTGTGTGGCATGACGATCTCCATACTGGACATTGGTGTGTGGCATGACGATTTCCACACTGGACATTGGTGTGTGGCATGACAATTTCCACACTGGACATTGGTGTGTGGCATGACGATCTCCATACTGGACATTGGTGTGTGGCATGACGATTTCCACACTGGACATTGGTGTGTGGCATGACGATCTCCACACTGGACATTGGTGTGTGGCATGACGATCTCCATACTGGGTGTGTGGCATGACGATTTCCACACTGGACATTGGTGTGTGGCATGACGATTTCCACACTGGACATTGGTGTGTGGCATGACGATCTCCATACTGGACATTGGTGTGTGGCATGACGTTCCATCATTGCCCAGCGGGGATGTGGCATCCTGGCCCCGCCTGGGCTGTGACTGCAGCGGTGGTCTCTGGACCAGTGACGATACTTGGGCCCTCCTGGGCTGTGTCTTGTGCGGTGGTCTCAGGACCAGTGACGATACTTGGGCCCTCCTGGGCTGTGACTCTGGCGGTGGTCTCAGGACCAGTGACGATACTTGGGCCCTCCTGGGCTGTGTCTTGTGCGGTGGTCTCAGGACCAGTGACGATACTTGGGCCCTCCTGGGCTGTGTCTTGTGCGGTGGTCTCAGGACCAGTGACGATACTTGGGCCCTCCTGGGCACTGACTCTGGCGGTGGTCTCAGGACCAGTGACGATACTTGGGTCCTCCTGGGCTGTGTCTTGTGCGGTGGTCTCAGGACCAGTGACGATACTAGGGCCCTCCTGGGCACTGACTCTGGCGGTGGTCTCTGGACCAGTGACGATACTTGGGCCCTCCTGGGCACTGACTCTGGCGGTGGTCTCTGGACCAGTTACGATACTTGGGCCCTCCTGGGCACTGACTCTGGCGGTGGTCTCTGGACCAGTGACGACGGTGCTGGTGGTTGTGTCTGGACCGCCGGAAATGATGGCGCACTTCTCCGCCGTGACACTCACAGCAGGCTGGGCAGCCTTCCTCTGGACCTTCCCCACCTTTTTTGGAGTTACAGCTGACTCACCAATCGCCTTCGATCCCATTTCACTTGTTGTCCCACCAGGAGTCTTGACACGGTCCCGTCGTCCACTCTCCAATTTCTGAGCCTTTACAGGGGGTGGGCTGCCAGTGCCTTGGCTCCGGGTCCTACTGCCTGCCCTGGTGGACGGTGCACTCCAAAAACCTGGAACACCCACCACTGGTACTGGAGGCTTTTTGGCTGAGGCGCTATGACGGGACTGATGAATTGGAGGGGGGGGGATGGGGGCAAAAAGGTCAATTTGACAGAGGGACAGCTTCTGACGAACACTGGGATGGGTAGCTGGAGGGGGTCTGGGAGTGGAGGAAGAGGAGGTGGTTGTAGGAGGTGTCACTTTAGCTGTTTTGGGTGCAGGTGCAGGTACTGGAGGCTGTCATGAGGTGGATGGATGTTGGGTGAGTGATTGCTGGCGTTTGGGTACTTTGGGAGGGGGCGTCACAGACACACTGGGAGAGGACACAGGGGACGTGTAAATGGCAGTGGAGGTGGTGAGTGCTGGTGAGCGGCGTGTGGTGCTGGGTGTCCTGGTGCGAGTCCTAGTGCCTGTAGATGTGGTGCATGCAGGTGTGTGTGTAGACGACACTGGGAGGGAGGAGGGAGAAGAGGAGGAGGGGGACACAGTGGAGACAGTGGATGTTGCTGTGTCTGTATGGGTGTGATGCTTGTGTGAGTGCCTGTGGGATGTGTGGTGCCTATGTTTGCCTGAGCTACTTTTGTGTGTTGACTTGTGTGCATGGTGGTCTGTAGGTGTGCTTGGGATGGGCTGGGGTACAGGGGATTGGGTCTGGGTGGAGGAAGTTGGAGGGGGGAGGCTGGACACAGGGACAATTGCTTCCATCAGTGCTGAGGCCAGAGATTGCAGGGTTCCCTGAAGGGCAGCCTGACCAGAATGAATGCCCTCCAGGAATGCATTACCGTGTTGCAACGCCCTTTCTACACCATGGATGGCATTCACAATGGTAGACTGCCCAACAGTGATTGACCTGAGGAGGTCAATGGCCTCCTCACTGAGGGCAGCAGGGGTGACTGGGGCAGGGCCTGGGGTGCCTGGGGCGAAGGTGGTCCCCACCCTCCTGGGTGAGCGGGCACTGGGCGAACGCTGAGGGGCTGCTGGGAGGGCAGTGCTGGTAGGGGGGGTGGCGGCTGTACCTGTAGAAGTGGGGCACACAGATGGTGCCGCCACCACAGGGGAGCTCACATCGGCGGATGAGTCTGTGTCGCTGGTTGGTGATCCGGTGGCCGACGTGAAGCTCCCCTCGCCCTCCGTCCCACTGGTGTATTCAGAGTCTGTGGTGTGGCCCTCCATGGTATATATCACCTTACCACAATAAATAGTAAAAGTACTTCTACTAGTGTAAGGCGCATGAGGAGTGATACTAGGGAGATCACTTTGGTCCTGAAGAGGAGTTTAGGGGTAAACTCTGAAACATGTAGACCACTAAGGAGGACAGGTTCATATTATGCCCACCCTCCTGACACCACTTTTTAATGATACCATCCTTGTGAGACATATTAAACTAGTAATATCATCCAGAGGGGGGTATTTTTAATTTACCAAGACACCACCACTCCTATCCTTTTCTAGCATCCGCATCGCTGATACCAATAGTGTTCCCACGTATTCCATTGGTCGCAGCATGCCTCGTTCTGCAGCAGAGCGGGAAGAAACCCAATGATGAAGCATGCCACCAAGGCGTAACCCTGGTGGGTGAGGGTTTTTCTAACAAAAAAAACCTATTTCTGTGGAAGTTTTTCCCCTCTGGGTTGGGTCTCTGGGGGTCATTACAACCCCGGCGGACGGTGTTAAAGATGCAGTAATACCGCAAACAGTCAGACGGACAAAAAAAAGGAATTATGACCCTGGCGGAAACCGCCAACAAAGACAGCCACTTTAACACACCGCCCGCCACGGCGGTACAGACAAGCAGCGCGGCGGTCACCGCCAACAGACAGGCGGAAGACAATGTACTGCCCACAGTATCACAACAGGCCAATCCGCCACCTTTTCCGGGGCGGATTCACCGTGGATAAAAACACGGCGGAAACAGCTTTTGCTATGGTAAAACGCTCACCTTCTACACATCCCACGAGGAATGACGACTCCATGGACCCGGAACTGCAAATACTACCTGCCCTTGTCTTTCTGCTCCTTCACGACCAACAGCGACGTAGGCGCAGAAGATACCGGTGAGTACTGCACCTACGACACGGGGGAGGCAAAAGTTAGGGGGACACCCACCAAACACCCCGACCCCCACCCTTGCATATTACAACATACACACCAATGCAGTCACAAACATAACAGTAACAACCCACTATCCCCCCGGAAGAATGCAAAGACAATGCGAATTTCGGGCAAACTTTGTAATGTGCCACTATGCATGTCATACAAAAATATACAAATATATGTATTCCAAAATCACTCATATTTACATATACAATCTGAGAAGTATTGCAGATATGTACACAACAATGTCCGTGCACAAACAGTCCAAAAATGCATGGGCGAGGCCCACAATAGATACCTGACCAAAATCGGAGAGAACACTGCCGGGGCATCAGATAGAAACACTACAGGCACCTCAGGGGGAAGGGAAGGGGGGGCACATCAGCCAGATGAATGCAAAGCCAGATCCACGATGGGGCTCCATGCCCATTGATGTATCCTGGGGAGTGCAAAGCCACAGTCTCTCAAGTCTACACAGTGGGTTGGTTGCCCACTGTTCAATCCTGGGGAGTGCAAAGCCACAGTCTCTCAAGTCTCTACAGTGGGTGGGTTGCCCACTGTGCCATCCTGGGGAGTGCAAAGCCACAGTCTCTCAAGTCTCTACAGTGGGTGGGTTGCCCACTGTTCAATCCTGGGGAGTGCAAAGCCACAGTCTCTCAAGTCTCTACAGTGGGTGGGTTGCCCACTGTGCCATCCTGGGGAGTGCAAAGCAACAGTCTCTCAAGTCTCTACAGTGGGTGGGTTGCCCACTGGTCAATCCTGGGGAGTGCAAAGCCACAGTCTCTCAAGTTGATGCAGGTCCATACTGGTACTGGGGGATGACTGGTGCCCAGACTGGATGAGTCTCCCCGTGAAAGGTAGTGTCCTGTCACTGTCCCAGCTGCACATGGGATAAGGATGCCTGATGTGGTGGGCCATTCATTCCTACCCGGTGCATTGCCCTGTTCAGCGGTGCTTTGACATGGCGGTTCTGGACTGTTCAGCGGTGCTTTGCCATGGCGGTCTTTGCCCTGTTCAGCGGTGCTTTGCCATGGCGGTCTTTGCCCTGTTCAGCGGTGCTTTGACATGGCGGTTCTGGACTGTTCAGCGGTGCTTAGACATTGCAGTTCTGGACTGTTTAGCAGTGCTTTGCCATGGCGGTCTTTGCCCTGTTCAGTGGTGCTTTGACATGGCGGTTCTGATACGGACATTGGTGTGTGGCATGACGATTTCCACACTGGACATTTGTGTGTGGCATGACGATCTCCATACTGGACATTGGTGTGTGGCATGACGATTTCCACACTGGACATTGGTGTGTGGCATGACGATTTCCACACTGGACATTGGTGTGTGGCATGATGATTTCCACACTGGACATTGGTGTGTGGCATGACGATCTCCATACTGGACATTGGTGTGTGGCATGACGATTTCCACACTGGACATTGGTGTGTGGCATGACGATTTCCACACTGGACATTGGTGTGTGGCATGACGATCTCCACACTGGACATTGGTGTGTGGCATGACGATCTCCATACTGGGTGTGTGGCATGACGATTTCCACACTGGACATTGGTGTGTGGCATGACGATTTCCACACTGGACATTGGTGTGTGGCATGACGATCTCCATACTGGACATTGGTGTGTGGCATGACGTTCCATCATTGCCCAGCGGGGATGTGGCATCCTGGCCCCGCCTGGGCTGTGACTGCAGCGGTGGTCTCTGGACCAGTGACGATACTTGGGCCCTTCTGGGCTGTGTCTTGTGCGGTGGTCTCAGGACCAGTGACGATACTTGGGCCCTCCTGGGCTGTGACTCTGGCGGTGGTCTCAGGACCAGTGACGATACTTGGGCCCTCCTGGGCTGTGTCTTGTCCGGTGGTCTCAGGACCAGTGACGATACTTGGGCCCTCCTGGGCTGTGTCTTGTGCGGTGGTCTCAGGACCAGTGACGATACTTGGGCCCTCCTGGGCACTGACTCTGGCGGTGGTCTCAGGACCAGTGACGATACTTGGGCCCTCCTGGGCTGTGTCTTGTGCGGTGGTCTTAGGACCAGTGACGATACTTGGGCCCTCCTGGGCACTGACTCTGGCAGTGGTCTCTGGACCAGTGACGATACTTGGGCCCTCCTGGGCACTGACTCTGGCGGTGGTCTCTGGACCAGTTACAATACTTGGGCCCTCCTGGGCACTGACTCTGGCGGTGGTCTCTGAACCAGTGACGATACTTGGGCCCTCCTGGGCACTGACTCTGGCGGTGGTCTCTGGACCAGTTACGATACTTGGGCCCTCCTGGGCACTGACTCTGGTGGTGGTCTCTGGACCAGTGATGACGGTGCTGGCGGTTGTGTCTGGACCGCCGGAAATGATGGCGCACTTCTCCGCCGTGACACTCACAGCAGGCTGGGCAGACTTCCTCTGGACCTTCCCCACCTTTTTTGGAGTTACAGCTGACTCACCAGTCGCCTTCGATCCCATTTCACTTGTTGTCCCACCAGGAGTCTTGACATGGTCCCGTCGTCCACTCTCCAATTTCGGAGCCTTTACAGGGGGTGGGCTGCCAGTGCCTTGGCTCCGGGTCCTACTGCCTGCCCTGGTGGATGGTGCACTCCAAAAACCTGGAACACCCACCACTGGTACTGGAGGCTTTTTGGCTGAGGCGCTATGACGGGACTGATGAATTGGAGGGGGGGGGATGGGGGCAAAAAGGTCAATTTGACAGAGGGACAGCTTCTGACGAACACTGGGATGGGTAGCTGGAGGGGGTCTGGGAGTGGAGGAAGCGGAGGTGGTTGTAGGAGGTGTCACTTTAGCTGTTTTGGGTGCAGGTGCAGGTACTGGAGGCTGTCATGAGGTGGATGGATGTTGGGTGAGTGATTGCTGGCGTTTGGGTACTTTGGGAGGGGGCGTCACAGACACACTGGGAGAGGACACAGGGGACGTGTAAATGGCAGTGGAGGTGGTGAGTGCTGGTGAGCGGCGTGTGGTGCTGGGTGTCCTGGTGCGAGTCCTAGTGCCTGTAGATGTGGTGCATGCAGGTGTGTGTGTAGACGACACTGGGAGGGAGGAGGGAGAAGAGGAGGAGGGGGACACAGTGGAGACAGTGGATGTTGCTGTGTCTGTATGGGTGTGATGCTTGTGTGAGTGCCTGTGGGATGTGTGGTGCCTATGTTTGCCTGAGCTACTTTTGTGTGTTGACTTGTGTGCATGGTGGTCTGTAGGTGTGCTTGGGATGGGCTGGGGTACAGGGGATTGGGTCTGGGTGGAGGAAGTTGGAGGGGGGAGGCTGGACACAGGGACAATTGCTTCCATCAGTGCTGAGGCCAGAGATTGCAGGGTTCCCTGAAGGGCAGCCTGACCAGAATGAATGCCCTCCAGGAATGCATTACCGTGTTGCAACGCCCTTTCTACACCATGGATGGCATTCACAATGGTAGACTGCCCAACAGTGATTGACCTGAGGAGGTCAATGGCCTCCTCACTGAGGGCAGCAGGGGTGACTGGGGCAGGGCCTGAGGTGCCTGGGGCGAAGGTGATCCCCACCCTCCTGGGTGAGCGGGCACGGGGCGAACGCTGAGGGGCTGCTGGGAGGGCAGTGCTGGTAGGGGGGGTGGCGGCTGTACCTGTAGAAGTGGGGCACACAGATGGTGCCGCCACCACAGGGGAGCTCACATCGGCGGATGAGTCTGTGTCGCTGGTTGGTGATCCGGTGGCCGACGTGAAGCTCCCCTCGCCCTCCGTCCCACTGGTGTATTCAGAGTCTGTGGTGTGGCCCTCCATGGTATATATCACCTTACCACAATAAATAGTAAAAGTACTTCTACTAGTGGAAGGCGCATGAGGAGTGATACTAGGGAGATCACTTTGGTCCTGAAGAGGAGTTTAGGGGTAAACTCTGAAACATGTAGACCACTAAGGAGGACAGGTTCATATTATACCCACCCTCCTGACACCACTTTTTAATGATACCATCCTTGTGAGACATATTAAACTAGTAATATCATCCAGAGGGGGGTATTTTTAATTTACCAAGACACCACCACTCCTATCCTTTTCTAGCATCCGCATCGCTGATACCAATAGTGTTCCCACGTATTCCATTGGTCGCAGCATGCCTCGTTCTGCAGCAGAGCGGGAGGAAACCCAATGATGAAGCATGCCACCAAGGCGTAACCCTGGTGGGTGAGGGTTTTTCTAACAAAAAAACCCTATTTCTGTGGAAGTTTTTCCCCTCTGGGTTGGGTCTCTGGGGGTCATTACAACCCCGGCGGACGGTGTTAAAGATGCAGTAATACCGCAAACAGTCAGACGGACAAAAAAAAGGAATTATGACCCTGGCGGAAACCGCCAACAAAGACAGCCACTTTAACACACCGCCCGCCACGGCGGTACAGACAAGCAGCGCGGCGGTCACCGCCAACAGACAGGCGGAAGACAATGTACTGCCCACAGTATCACAACAGGCCAATCCGCCACCTTTTCCGGGGCGGATTCACCGTGGATAAAAACACGGCGGAAACAGCTTTTGCTATGGGAAAACGCTCACCTTCTACACATCCCACGAGGAACGACGACTCCATGGACCCGGAACTGCAAATACTACCTGCCCTTGTCTTTCTGCTCCTTCACGACCAACATCGACGTAGGCGCAGAAGATACCGGTGAGTACTGCACCTACGACACGGGGGAGGCAAAAGTTAGGGGGACACCCACCAAACACCCCGACCCCCACCCTTGCATATTACAACATACACACCAATGCAGTCACAAACATAACAGTAACAACCCACAATCCCCCCGGAAGAATGCAAAGACAATGCGAATTTCGGGCAAACTTTGTAATGTGCCACTATGCATGTCATACAAAAATATACAAATATATGTATTCCAAAATCACTCATATTTACATATACAATCTGAGAAGTATTGCAGATATGTACACAACAATGTCCGTGCACAAACAGTCCAAAAATGCATGGGCGAGGCCCACAATAGATACCTGACCAAAATCGGAGAGAACACTGCCGGGGCATCAGATAGAAACACTACAGGCACCTCAGGGGGAAGGGAAGGGGGGGCACCTCAGCCAGATGAATGCAAAGCCAGATTCACGATGGGGCTCCATACCCATTGATGTATCCTGGGGAGTGCAAAGCCACAGTCTCTCAAGTCTCTACAGTGGGTTGGTTGCCCACTGTTCAATCCTGGGGAGTGCAAAGCCACAGTCTCTCAAGTCTCTACAGTGGGTGGGTTGCCCACTGTGCCATCCTGGGGAGTGCAAAGCCACAGTCTCTTAAGTCTCTACAGTGGGTGGGTTGCCCACTGTTCAATCCTGGGGAGTGCAAAGCCACAGTCTCTCAAGTCTCTACAGTGGGTGGGTTGCCCACTGTGCCATCCTGGGGAGTGCAAAGCAACAGTCTCTCAAGTCTCTACAGTGGGTGGGTTGCCCACTGGTCAATCCTGGGGAGTGCAAAGCCACAGTCTCTCAAGTTGATGCAGGTCCATACTGGTACTGGGGGATGACTGGTGCCCAAACTGGATGAGTCTCCCCGTGAAAGGTAGTGTCCTGTCACTGTCCCAGCTGCACATGGGATAAGGATGCCTGATGTGGTGGGCCATTCATTCCTACCCGGTGCATTGCCCTGTTCAGCGGTGCTTTGACATGGCGGTTCTGGACTGTTCAGCGGTGCTTTGCCATGGCGGTCTTTGCCCTGTTCAGCGGTGCTTTGCCATGGCGGTCTTTGCCCTGTTCAGCGGTGCTTTGACATGGCGGTTCTGGACTGTTCAGCGGTGCTTAGACATTGCAGTTCTGGACTGTTTAGCGGTGCTTTGCCATGGCGGTCTTTGCCCTGTTCAGTGGTGCTTTGACATGGCGGTTCTGATACGGACATTGGTGTGTGGCATGACGATTTCCACACTGGACATTGGTGTGTGGCATGACGATCTCCATACTGGACATTGGTGTGTGGCATGACGATTTCCACACTGGACATTGGTGTGTGGCATGACGATTTCCACACTGGACATTGGTGTGCGGCATGACGATTTCCACACTGGACATTGGTGTGTGGCATGACGATCTCCATACTGGACATTGGTGTGTGGCATGACGATTTCCACACTGGACATTGGTGTGTGGCATGACGATTTCCACACTGGACATTGGTGTGTGGCATGACGATCTCCACACTGGACATTGGTGTGTGGCATGACGATCTCCATACTGGGTGTGTGGCATGACGATTTCCACACTGGACATTGGTGTGTGGCATGACGATCTCCATACTGGACATTGGTGTGTGGCATGACGTTCCATCATTGCCCAGCGGGGATGTGGCATCCTGGCCCCGCCTGGGCTGTGACTGCAGCGGTGGTCTCTGGACCAGTGACGATACTTGGGCCCTTCTGGGCTGTGTCTTGTGCGGTGGTCTCAGGACCAGTGACGATACTTGGGCCCTCCTGGGCTGTGACTCTGGCGGTGGTCTCAGGACCAGTGACGATACTTGGGCCCTCCTGGGCTGTGTCTTGTGCGGTGGTCTCAGGACCAGTGACGATACTTGGGCCCTCCTGGGCTGTGTCTTGTGCGGTGGTCTCAGGACCAGTGACGATACTTGGGCCCTCCTGGGCACTGACTCTGGCGGTGGTCTCAGGACCAGTGACGATACTTGGGCCCTCCTGGGCTGTGTCTTGTGCGGTGGTCTTAGGACCAGTGACGATACTTGGGCCCTCCTGGGCACTGACTCTGGCGGTGGTCTCTGGACCAGTGACGATACTTGGGCCCTCCTGGGCACTGACTCTGGCGGTGGTCTCTGGACCAGTTACGATACTTGGGCCCTCCTGGGCACTGACTCTGGCGGTGGTCTCTGAACCAGTGACGATACTTGGGCCCTCCTGGGCACTTACTCTGGCGGTGGTCTCTGGACCAGTTACGATACTTGGGCCCTCCTGGGCACTGACTCTGGTGGTGGTCTCTGGACCAGTGATGACGGTGCTGGCGGTTGTGTCTGGACCGCCGGAAATGATGGCGCACTTCTCCGCCGTGACACTCACAGCAGGCTGGGCAGACTTCCTCTGGACCTTCCCCACCTTTTTTGGAGTTACAGCTGACTCACCAGTCGCCTTCGATCCCATTTCACTTGTTGTCCCACCAGGAGTCTTGACATGGTCCCGTCGTCCACTCTCCAATTTCGGAGCCTTTACAGGGGGTGGGCTGCCAGTGCCTTGGCTCCGGGTCCTACTGCCTGCCCTGGTGGATGGTGCACTCCAAAAACCTGGAACACCCACCACTGGTACTGGAGGCTTTTTGGCTGAGGCGCTACGACAGGACTGATGAATTGGAGGGGGGGGGGGGGTGGGGGCAAAAAGGTCAATTTGACAGAGGGACAGCTTCTGACGAACACTGGGATGGGTAGCTGGAGGGGGTCTGGGAGTGGAGGAAGAAGAGGTGGTTGTAGGAGGTGTCACTTTAGCTGTTTTGGGTGCAGGTGCAGGTACTGGAGGCTGTCATGAGGTGGATGGATGTTGGGTGAGTGATTGCTGGCGTTTGGGTACTTTGGGAGGGGGCGTCACAGACACACTGGGAGAGGAAACAGGGGACGTGTAAATGGCAGTGGAGGTGGTGAGTGCTGGTGAGCGGCGTGTGGTGCTGGGTGCCCTGGTGCGAGTCCTAGTGCCTGTAGATGTGGTGCATGCAGGTGTGTGTGTAGACATCACTGGGAGGGAGGAGGGAGAAGAGGAGGAGGGGGACACAGTGGAGACAGTGGATGTTGCTGTGTCTGTATGGGTGTGATGCTTGTGTGAGTGCCTGTGGGATGTGTGGTGCCTATGTTTGCCTGAGCTACTTTTGTGTGTTGACTTGTGTGCATGGTGGTCTGTAGGTGTGCTTGGGATGGGCTGGGGTACAGGGGATTGGGTCTGGGTGGAGGAAGTTGGAGGGGGGAGGCTGGACACAGGGACAATTGCTGCCATCAGTGCTGAGGCCAGAGATTGCAGGGTTCGCTGAAGGGCAGCTTGACCAGAATGAATGCCCTCCAGGAATGCATTACCGTGTTGCAACGCCCTTTCTACACCATGGATGGCATTCACAATGGTAGACTGCCCAACAGTGAGTGACCTGAGGAGGTCAATGGCCTCCTCAGTGAGGGCAGCAGGGGTGACTGGGGCAGGGCCTGAGGTGCCTGGGGCGAAGGTGATCCCCACCCTCCTGGGTGAGCGGGCACGGGGCGAACGCTGAGGGGCTGCTGGGAGGGCAGTGCTGGTAGGGGGGGTGGCGGCTGTACCTGTAGAAGTGGGGCACACAGATGGTGCCGCCACCACAGGGGAGCTCACATCGGCGGATGAATCTGTGTCGCTGGTTGGTGATCCGGTGGCCGACGTGAAGCTCCCCTCGCCCTCCGTCCCACTGGTGTATTCAGAGTCTGTGGTATGGCCCTCCATAGCCATGTGGGATGCAGCTCCCTCGTGCTCCAGTGCCACTGTACCTCTGCCTGTTGATGCTGATGTACAAAAGGACAGGGAGAGCAGGAAAAGTGGGGGAGAGAGAACAATGAGAGTTTTAGTGCATGGCATACCGCTACCGTTGGCGGACAAGACAGACGCAGCAGCCCCATGCACAACGCCGCGCTCCTGCCCTCTGCACATGTAATTTCTGGGATATGGCCTACATGGCAATGGTGGAAATCTGCGCACATGGATGCCACAGGGGCAACTACACCTCAACTTGCTAATTTACTGAGGTGGGGTAGAGTGCCACATGTCCTACATTACGGAGGGGCCTTGCCTACCTAACTCGCCCTGGCCTAGGGACACCCACAGCCCACCTCCCCCACCCAGACACCTCCACTGCACGCAACGTCTGCAGAATGAGGTTGTACTCACCCCCTTGTGTCTGCTGTGATGTCCTTAAGCGCCCATCCAACTCCGGGTAGGCCATCGCCAGGATCCGGAAAATCAGGGGGGTCATGGTACGACGGGCACCCCTCCTACGTTGGGAGGCCATCCCCAGCTGAGCCTCCGCCGTCTTCTGGGTGCAGCGGCGAATGTCCTCCCATCTCTTCCGGCAGTGGGTGCCCCGTCTCTGGTGGACCCCCAGGGTCCGGACCTCCTTGGCGATGGCACGCCAAATGTCCCTCTTCTGATGGGCGCTGACCTACATGACATGCCAAGGGAAGAGGAACAGTCATTACCAATTGCACCATCAATGTGTGTGTCCCCCTCCATACTCTGACCATGTGGCCCATTTATTACCATGCTTTACTGTAGTATGACTTCTGCCCCCTTCCCTCTTCCACCCAGCCCTGTCCACCCAGGCCTAGCCCCTACAACATGCTCCCTGTGTACTAACCTGTTGGTCTGGGGGACCGTAGAGTAGCATGTACTGGGGGAGGACCTCATCCACAAGTTTCTCCAACTTCTGTGCAGTGAAGGCAGGGGCCCTTTCCCCAGACGCAGCAGCCATCGTCGCTTCCAGACCGAGGTCACAGCAGCACCAGCAGTGTAGGTCCTCTCCTGTCGAAGGTCAGGTATCTAGTGATTGAACAGATAGAAAATGGTGGTGACGTCCGCGGCGGTGACGTCCGCGGCGGGGCGCATCATCACCGCCGGCACACCTGTTCATGGCTCCTGGGACCCATAGGGTCCAATGTTAGCCAATGCAGCATTGCGCCGCGCTCTACGACTGCCTACCGCGACGGTGTGCAACGCCAGCGCTGTTACCCCACAATCCCATTGTCCCAGTGTAGAGGTCAGGCAGCCGCCATTTCAGGGGCCCACATGGATTCATTTTGAACTGCGTCACACATACTGAGGCCTACACTCAACACACATACAGGAAGGGTTTTGTGTCTGGTGTAGTCTTGTGTGTAACTATGGGTACATACCTGGAGGAATAGTGACTGTTTCTTCGCTGTTGTCCTTCGCAGGCACCGTCAGCTGGGACATATGAGAAGATGGCGGAATCCATCGGTGTACCGACCGCTGGTGGACCTGTTGACAATGGAAGAGAGACATTTAATCGTGACCTACCAGTTTGACCGTGCTACAATCCAGGAACTATGTACCCAGTTGGAGCCAGAGCTGATGTCACCAATCCGCCATCCGACTGGAATCCCCCCTGACGTGCAGGTGCTGTCAGTGCTCCATTTCCTTGCAAGTGGGTCTTTTCAAACAACAGTGGCCATGGCATCAGGGATGTCCCAGCCTATGTTTTCCAACGTGTTGTCCAGAGTGTTGTCTGCCCTGCTGAAACACGTAAGGAGATACATAATTTTCCCTGAGGTGGAGGATTTGCCTACAGTGAAAGGTGACTTCTATGCCCTTGGACATATCCCCAACGTCATAGGTGCCATTGATGGGACCCATGTAGCTCTGGAACAGGAAGAGTTATCATTCAATGAATGTCCAGATGGTCTGTTTGGCAGACCAGTACATCTCTCAGGTAAATGCTATGTTCCCTGGCTCTGTGCATGACGCCTACATCCTGCGGAATAGCAGCATCCCTGATATGATGGGTCAACCCAAGAGGCACCGTGTATGGCTATTGGGGGACTCTGGTTACCCCAACCTTTCCTGGCTATTGACCCCAGTGAGGAATCCCAGGACCAGGGCAGAGGAACGCTACAATGAGGCCCATGGGCGGACTAGGAGGGTTATCGAGCGCACCTTCGGCCTCCTGAAGGCCAGGTTCAGGTGCCTCCATATGACAGGTGGATCCCTATTCTACTCACCGAAGAAGGTGTGCGACATCATCATCGCCTGCTCCATAACTTGGCATTGCGACGCCAGGTGCCTTTTCTGCAGGAGGATGATCCAGATGACGGTGTTGTGGCAGCTGTGGAGCCTGTGGAGCCTGTTTACAGTGATGAGGATGAAGCTGAGGAAGACGAAAACGACAACAGGGAGTTAGTCATACAGCAATATTTCCAGTGAGACACAGGTGAGAACATTTTCATTTTTACCATTACATTAACTTTCACACATCTACCTCTATCCTGTACCGACATTTCACTCACTATTTGTTAACTGAGTTGTCCCCTTCCATTTCAGTTTCACAAATGTGGTAACCTACGTGTCAACTGTTTGCATCTTTGAAGGGCTTGTGATGTGTGACATAGGTATGTTAGCCTTCCAATGGGTAACCCATTATGAAACTGTAATTGATAATACAGATTTACAAATCATAGACTGACTCCATTTGTTTTTAGTGTTTCAAGGGTGTTTATTTAAGTGTAAAAAAATGAAGGGGGGTTGTAAAATGGTGATGGGTGATGGTGGAGGAATGTCCATGGCAGAGTCCAGTCTATTAGTCTCACAGGTACATTGCACATCTGGGCATTGGAAGTGGAGCTAGGTCAGTTCCGATTTGGGCAGGGTAAGAAAGTGGGACAGTGGGGGGACAAACAGGGTGGTCTTATTTCCTGGCGGGGGTCTTGCCATCTTGCTCTGTCCTGTTCCTGGATCTCAGGGCCCGCTTGCGTGGTGGATGTCCGTCTCCAGGGGATGGGGTGCTGGTGTGGTGGTCCTGTGGCGGGGCGTCCTGTCCACTAGCGCCGGCGGAGGTGGTGGGCATTTCATCGTCGTGGCTAGTGTCAGGGGCCCCTTGGAGTGCCACGGTGTCCCTCAAGGTCTTTTGAATGTCCGTCAGCACCCCTACGATGTTTCCCAGGGCGGAGCCGATGGTCCTGAGCTCCTCCCTGAACCCCAAATATTGTTCCTCCTGCAGACGCAGGGTCTCCTGCAACTTGTCCAGGAACGTGGCCATCGTCTCCTGGGAATGGTGGTATGCTCCCATGATGGAGGAGAGGGACTTGTTGAGAGTTTGTTCCCTTCGCCTGTCCTCCCTCTGTCGCACAGCAGCCCTCCCAGTTCCCCTGTGTTCCTGTGCCTCCGTCCCCTGCACCGTGTGCCCACCACCACTGCCCCCAGGTCCCTGTTGTTGTTGGGGTGGTGGGTTAGCCTGGGTGCCCTGTAGTGGTGGACACACCTCTGATTGACCTGTCCTGGGTAGGGAGGTTTGGGCCCGCTGGGTGGGTGCTGTGCTGGTGTTACCAGAGGGTGTAAGCTCGGTGTTTGGCTGTGGCTGGGCAAGGGGAACCGACTGTCCTGAGGCCCACAATGGTCCGGGCTGGTCATCAAGATCCAGTTGGGCAGAGCTGCTATCGTCACTGTGGGCCTCTTCTGGGGGTGGAGTGGTGTTGTCTGGACCCTCTGGTGTGGTGACGTTCCTTCGGGTTCCTGCGGGGGGATAAGTACATGATTATTGCATGTGTGTGTTTCATGGTGTGCAATGGTTGGGTGTTCGTGAACCCCAGTGCAGGCATTCCTCTGTGGGGGCTTGTGTGCTGATGGTTGGGGGGTGTTGTGGGTCTGTGCAGTGGGCTTGCTTTGGTGATGGGTGTCCATGCTTAGTTATGTCATGCAGGTCTTGGGGTTGGGATGGGTGGTTGGTGTCATGGGTAGATAGGTGAGGATTTGGGGTGATAGGGGAGGGTGTGATGGTGGGGGTGTGTGATATCATGCAGGTAGGGTGGGGGTTATGATGGTTAAGATTAGACTTGCCAGTGTCTGTTCCTCCAACGACTCCTCCGAGGCCCTTAGGATGCAAGATGGACAAGACTTGCTCCTCCCATGTTGTTAGTTGAGGGGGAGGAGGTGGGGGTCCGCCGCCAGTCCGCTGTACCGCGATGTGGTGCCTGGATACCGTGGAACGCACCTTCCCCCGTAGGTCGTTCCACCTCTTCCTGATGTCCTCCCTATTTCTTGGGTGCTGTCCCACAGCGTTGACCCTGTCCACTATTCTTTGCCATAGCTCCATCTTCCTGGCTATGGATGTGTGCTGTACCTGTGAGCCAAATACCTGTGGCTCTACCCGGATGATTTCCTCCACCATGACCCTGAGCTCCTCCTCGGAGAAGCGGGGGTGTCTTTGGCGTGACATGGGGTGGTGTGTGTGATGTGTGGGGTGGTGTATGTGTTGATGAGTGTGGTGAGTGTAGTGGTATGTGGTGTTTTGTGATTGGATGTTGCGTGGGTGATGGTGTTGTGTGACTCTGTGTGATGGGGTTGTCTGTTCTGTGCTATCTCTCTGGCCTTCGTTCATGAATTGTGGTCGTAGGGGTTTGTGGGTGATGTGGGTGTGTGTTTTATATAGTATTGGGTGTGTGGGAGTGGTGTGTGTATGTGTATCAGGTGTGTGTATTTGGAATTGTCCAATGTGGCGGTGTTTTGGAGATGTGTGTGCATTTTGAGCGCGGCGGTGTGTACCGCCAATGGAATACTGTGGTTGAAAGACCGCAGCGTGGATTCGTGGGTCGTAATGGCATAGGCGTGTTTCTGTTGGCGTGGAGGTGGAGGATGTGTTTCCGCGAGTTTATCGCTGACCTTTGGTGTGGCGGTGTTGTGTGGGTGTCTGAATTTCGGCAGATTCCGTGATGTGTGTCATAATAGCTGTGGCGGTCTACCACGGCCGCAGCGGTGTATTGGCGGTCTTCTTCACGGCGGTAAGCGCCTTATACCGCCAATGTTGTAATGACCCCCTCTAAATACGTTTACTGAAGCTTCAAGGAGGATAGACCCTCACCTTTAACCCTCCTTCTACCCCGTTTGTTTAGCATAGCCATTTGTGGCAACAGACTATCTGGCAACACATGTCTTCCATCTGCTAAAACCCAAATGTCATCTTCCCTTTTGACACAACCTGCTCTGGCCCAACCTTGCTGTTCTGCTCTGACACTTCCTCTGGTAACGTCTTAACTTCTTCCAATGTAACAGCCGTTGTTCACAAAAGGTTGTAAATGAGCTCAACTATAGTCTCCTTTGAGTATTCGCCATTGAATGTACAAGCTTCATGATCACAGAACGTTGCAATTTGATCTGCATACTTGTTAACAACTGTCACATAGGTGGTCCTTATGAACATGGCGGGAAACACCGTCGCCCGCCGTGGTGACGGTTAACAGAAGACCGTCATTGATGGTGGCAGAA
Organism: Pleurodeles waltl; assembly: GCF_031143425.1. Classification (NCBI taxonomy): domain Eukaryota; kingdom Metazoa; phylum Chordata; class Amphibia; order Caudata; family Salamandridae; genus Pleurodeles; species Pleurodeles waltl. Next base: position 222,199,567 of record NC_090450.1, on the reverse strand, counting down.
ACCCACGAAATAATGATGCCAAAAACAGAAACCTCCAAAAATTCTGCTACCTCCAGCCACCGCTAGGGCCCTTGATGGCGGAAAGGCTGCACACCCTCCCCTGCCACCGCCAAGCACACAAATTTCCCGCACTCCAAATAATGATGCACAAATCACCGCAGTGGATAGTGGATGTCGAACGACCATTGGCGGTACGAACCGCCACGGCCAGCAATGGGACCCAACAGCAAGAAATGCACACATTGGCAAGTTTGAAGAACGACACACCTGACACACATTCACAACACTATAAAACACTCACATACACACCCCACAACCCTTTGCATCGACAATAGGACAACTGAGACTGACAACACAACGCGCAGACACTGAACGCAACATCACACAAATCACACGCCCAAACACACAACAGCCCCTCACCAATATCCACACATCACACTACCCACAACACACACCATGGAACCCTCTAAGCACCCACGCTTCACAGATAGGGAGCTAAGAACAATGGTGGATGAAATACTCAAGGTCGAGCCACAAATCTTCAGGGCACAGGTCCAGCAGACACCCATTGCCAGGAAGCTCGAGTTATGGCAGACGATTGTAAACAAGGTCATGCAGTGGAAAAACATCCATGCACGAGGGACAACATCTGTAAGAGATGGAACGACCTGCACGGGAAGGTGAGGTCCATGACATCGAGGTACAACATTGCAGCCGGGAAGACTGGGGGAGGACCACCACCTACACCCCCAACTATACCGACTGGGAGGAAAAGGTACCGGCCATCTTGCACCCTGAGGGACTCACTGGACTCAATGGAGGAATGGACTCCGGTAAGTCATCTACAATTACTCCATATCCACCACACCTGTAATGCATGCACCACCGTGCCCCTCAAACTACCACCAGGACCACTACCCCACCCTGGCCACAATCACTACATCCAGTCACACTGCATGCCCACAAACCTACCAACAAGCCCACATCCCTCCCCCTGTGCACAGCCACCTACCCCTGCAAGGAATCACAATGGCAATATACCACCCACAATGCACCCCCACATCCCATGCAAAATGTAATGGCAACCCCACAATAGATCCCTGCATGGCCCAACAAGGGAATAAACAGCACAAGATAGGGCAGATCTGTGCATCCCTATTTGAATTAGAACAAGTAACATACATGTCCATTCCCCCCCACAGGTACCACCATCTATGCCACCCTGACGGAAAGGCCAAGGAGTGCAAGCGCCCCACATAAAGCCAGAGGCCCCACTCAGGAGACTGGAGAGGGAAGTTTGGACAGTGAGGTTTACACTGGCCCGTCACACAGTCCTGAATTGTCACCCTCCAGCAGCCCCACCCAGGACACCACTGACACCCCTACCACCCAGCCACCAACAACAGCTCTGGCCAAACGACCCCACACCAGTGTCTCCAGGCCACTGACTGGTGGAGCACATGTACAGAGGCCAGAGTCTCCACCTACTAACAGGCAGGATGATGAAGGTCCCAGTGCAAGTGGGACTGCCAGACCTGTGCAGGGGACACATGCACAGGAGGCTAGGCCCAGTGGGAGGGTAACAGTGGTCCGGGGGAAAGGCAAAACGATGGATGCTGCAGCCCAGGAGGTGATCTCTGAGGTCCAGGGAGCATACCACCATACCCTAGACAGGATGGGCCAGATCCTGGCCACCCTGGAGCAGAGTCCAAGGCTGCAGATAGCCCAACATCAAGAGACCATGGAGCAGTGGAAATAACTTAATGCCACAATGGCCACTATTGCAGGAGTGCTGCAGCACCACTACCTAACTCAGCCTGAGACCCCCACAAACCTGGAGGCCCCTACCACTGCCCAGGACACAGAGCACCCCTCAACATCAGCAGCAGCAACAGGACTGGTGGCACTGGCAGAGGACACACAGGAGACCAGCACCCCTACCCGTGCAGCCCAGCATCAGACAACCAAGCGGTCCCTTAGAACAAGATATGGCACAGGAACACCTGCCAAGACCAAGCCCCCACTAACAAGTGACTCTAACATGAACTGTCTCCCAAGTGTGCCACTGTGCCACCATCCTCACCCGCCAGTAGCAACATAACAACTTGCAAGGGACATATGGACCTATCCCCACCCCCAACAATCGCTGAGCCCATGTTCCTAGTATGGACATCCAACATTAGCCCACTCCCTATTACTGTAAAGCGCACCAATGCATTTATGACACAAATAAAACACATGTACACCAATTCATATGTCCCCTGTCATTATGTTGAATCAATTATAATTGTGAATGCATATGCCATTCAATTCCATAATCAGACCTTTGTTGCAGGAATGGTACCCCACGCACAACACTGTCTGGAGTAAACATAAATGTACACCATGTTTGTATCCATGCCACATGCCACCATATGCTCCAGGTAACAGTATCAATGACTACATACCCCACATCCCCATAATGAATTAGTCAGACAGACATTATGCAGTGCAGACAACAACATCAGTGAATAGTACTTCATAGTCACTGGAAGTATAGTTGGATCAGCTGGTTCCTAGAGTGGACATCTTCCCCCTCGTCATCCTCAACATCACTCTCATCCCCTCTCAGAGGAAGCAGGTCTGGATATACAGCACCCTCCTCCTCTAGTAGGCGGATAGCTTTCCTCACAGCCATGTTGAGCAGCATGCAACAGGCCACCACTATTCTACACACCTTCTCAGGGCCATAGCACAGGGATCCCCCAGAGAGATGGAGGCAACAAAATCTAGCATTCAGGAGACCAATAGTGCGCTCTATCACCCTCCTAGTACATCCAAGGGCCTCATTGTAATTCTTCTCTGCCCCTGTTCTGGGATTCCTCACATATGTCAGGAGCCATTGCATGCATGTTTGGGTAGCCAGAATCACCTGAAAAAGTGTTTGAAACAGGACTGTAACAAACTGCCATTACTTGCAGACAGCCTGCCTGTCAGCTATGTACTGATCTAATGTCACACACACACACTCATCTATGCACCATCCTCTGTCCCATTGTAGTTTTTCATCATGTGTGGTACACTGCTGTTTCAGCACAAATGAATCATGGACTGATCCTGGAAATATGGCATTCACATGTGAAATGTACTGGTCTGCAGTACACACCAATTGTATGTTCACTGAGTGGAAGTTCTTCCTGTTTCTGTACACCTGTTCAATCACTCTCGGGGGATGAGAGCTATGTAGGTGCCATTGATGGCACCTATCACATGGGGAATGTTAGCAAAGGCACAAAAGTCTGACTTGATGGCAGGAAGTCCAGCCCTTTGGGGAAACTTGACATATGCCTGCAGGTGTTGTACAAATGCATCCAGGAATTTTGACAGGATCAGGCTAAACATAGGCTGTGAGAACCATGCACCCATGCCCACTGTCCCCTGATATGAGCCCGTAGCCAAGAAATGAAGTACAGAGAGCACTTGCAATGCAGTAGGGATGGCATGCTGATTCCGATTAGCCGTTCTCAGTACAAGATCCAGTAATGCACATAACTCATGGATTGTTGTACGATTGAGTCTGTAGGTGACAATGATATGATGTTCCACCATGGACTCCATATCAAGAAGAGGTCTGTACACAGGTGGGGTCCTCCCTCGCCACATGGGTCTGTGGGTCACCAAACATGTTGTGTATGAATAACTGCTGTACAATATGTAGGTTACACACACAAGTGATGTATGATGTATAACTGTAGGGACATGTATTCATTGATGTGTCTGGAAAGATGTGGGGTACAAACACTCATGTGGGCATTAGACTAAGGGCTAGGGTTCATAGGGCCTGAATTGGGCCCATGACCAGGAAATATCTATGTCGTGCTAGTAAAATGGTAGCCTCCTGCCATCCAGATATGTAGGACTGGAAGTGACCTCATTCCGCTGGCGGTTGTTGTCATGGCGAAAGGAGGTGTCCACCGCCGTGCACCCATTCATGGGCCTATCAAGATCCCCACCAGCGGTGACAGTGCACACCACCGCGAAGCGTACGCCATGTCATCACCCCAATTTCACTTGACTCCCGGATCCCGTGCATGGAAGTCCTCCACTGAGTGTGCTGCTGTGTCCTGACTCTGGTTACTCAAATGCACAGGGGAAAGGGCCCCGGCCTGCACCACGGAGGAGCTGGAGAAGCTGGTGGATGGGGTCCTACCCCTGTATGCCAAGTTATATGGGCGACCAGAGGTGCAGGTGAGTAGGCGGATGACATGCATGGATGTGTGTGATGGTGGCGGATGCCTGTATGCATGTGTGGTCGGTATGTACCTGCACAGGCGTAGATTGTGTGGTAAGTACAGTGAGTGAGGTGGTGGAATGATCTTGTGAAATGTCCGTCCCATAGGGGACGTATAGTCAGCGGTATCACATGGCCATATCCTGACCTCTATTTCTCTTTTCTGTGTGTCCCATACAGGTCAGCACCCATCAGAAGAGGGCACTCTGGCAGGCCATCGTCAGGGAGGTGCGGACCTTGGGTGTCTACAACCAGCGGAGCACCCACTGCAGGAAGAGGTGGGAGGACCTGCGGCGTTGGTCCAGGAAGACCTGCGAGGCCCAGCTAGGGAAGTCCTCCCAACGAGGAAGGGGTGCCCATCGGACCATGACCCCCCTCATGGGCCACATTCTGGCGGTGACATATCCAGATTTGGATGGGTGCTTGAAGGCTGCACAGCAGCCACAAGGGGGGTGAGTACAAACACCATTTCCTGCCTCTTTGATGGATGTCTGAGGATACTGTAGTATGTATGCTGTCTAGTGCCAGGAACTCAGACAGGTGTCTACCAGCAGTCCTGCCCCCGTGGGCACTGAGATGATTAGGGGCAGGTCTGACAGTTCATCAGGTCCTTGTGTCATGTGGGAGAAGAGTTGTATGCTAGGGATGTCGCCACTAGTCAGGGGCAGAGGCATGAATATGGTTGTAGGTACTGCGTGTAGGTGTGTAAGCTGGGTGGGAGTGTGTGTGCACCAAGTATGTATATCAATGCAGGTATTTACAGATATCTCTCATGTTTTGTCTCCCCACCCCTATACTCTTGTTTTGTTGTGTACATCAGCATCATCTGGTGAGGTAGCAGTGGCACCAGTGAGTGGGGATGCAGCGGCACACTATTCCAAGGAGGCAGAGTTGGCGGACACCAAGGGGACCAGTGGGTTGGAGGGCGAGGGGAGTACCACGGGAAGGCTACTACCACTGGAGGTAGTGACTCTGATACCTCCTCCGATGGGAGCTCCCTGGTGGTGGCAGACCCTAGTGGGCCCACCCATTCTGTGTCATCTTCCGCCACCCCCCTACCATCACTGCCCTCCCAGATGCTCTCTCCCAGTTGCCCGTGCCCGCTCACCCAGAAGGGTGGGCATCTCCTTTGCCCCAGGCACCTCATCCCCTGCCCCAGTCAGCCCTGCTGCCCTCATGGAGAACACTATTGACCTCCTGAGAACCATCTCTGTAGGGCAGACAACCATTGTGAATGCCATCCCGGGGCTAGCATCCCAGATACAGCAATGCAATGCATACCTGGAAGCCATTCACGGTGCCATGTCTGGCCTACAGAGATCTTTTCAGGCTCTGGTCTCCTCTTTGATGGCAGCCAGTGTCCCTGGTCTTTCGGCCCCCCTCCAACCACCTCTGCCCCTTTCAGCACCCTACTCCCTTCACTGATCCCAAGCACACGTTCAGACAGCCATTCACACACCTCAACACCCAGTAGCACACACAGAAACACAAGCACCACACTTCTCACCACAGGCATACACATAGCCAACATGCAAAGGCACACGCAACAGCATCTACTTCCCCCAGTGTGTCCCGCCTCCCTGTCTGTCACCTCAAAATGCACACCCACAAGCACTGCACCCTCAGTCACTGTTGCTGGCCCCATTCTTGCAGTCACCACAACATCAGACATCCAGTCATGCACCCCAGACACCACAACTGCACTCACCACAATGACATTGACTGACACATGCAGCACACTAACCAGACCTGCAGACACCCAGACAACAACCATTTACACTGGCAGCCTGTCTTGTCCAACTGTGTCCTCCCCCCTCCTCCCAAAACACTCAAACATTCACGGACACCCTCCCAACACACATCCACCATACCTCAGCATACTGTACAGGCACCTGCATCCACTTCCAGCACACCTACACCAGTTACTAGCACTCCCTCTACCACCACTCCCACACCTTCTTCCATGTCCACCCCAACGGCCCCTAGCAATCTTTTCCTCTCCCCTGTTGGCCTGTTTGAACCCACTGGCCCACCCCGTCTCATCCCTAAACGTGCCCACCTCCTTGCCCTGTCCACTCCTTCTATGTCTAAGTCCGCCCCAGCCCGCCTTTCCCATTCCTGTGCCCCTTCCCCAGAGAGCAAGAAGCCCCGTGCTGCCCAGTCCATCTGTCAGCCCCTGGTCCAAGCCCACTGCCCCACCTTCCAAGAGCAAACCCAAGCCCCCTCCACCTCTTAAACGCAAGCCCAAGCCCCACCTTCCAGATGTAAGTCCCCACCCGCTACCTCCTACCCCTGTTCCCTGAGGTGCCTGGCTGCCCCATTGATGTCCCTTTATGATGGAGTTCCATGTGCACATGTGGGAGTCAAGTTCGGGCCATTTTGGCCCTTCAGCCTGTTGCAGTTGGACTGGCCAATGACCTTCTTTGAGTATTGCATTTTTATTATATTTATTAAAGTTTGTGTGCCCAGTGTTGGCACACTCTGAGGACGTGGGTCATCGTTACATTGTAGGGGTGTGGTGTGCACATGTGTGTGCTTTGGGCAGGTTGCATTGGCCTTGTGTCGGTTAAGTACCTCTTGTTCTGGTGTGTATGACTTGTGATTGTGTGAGGGGTGGAGGGTGCGTTGCGGGGTGTGTGGGGTGGGTGTGTGACTGTGCCCTTTCTTCCCTTGTGTAGTAGGTTGCAGTACTTACTGTTTTCCAATTCTCTCTCCATGTCTGAGTCGGGGTGTCTGCGTCAGGGTGTTCTGTGTACCTACGGTGGGTGTTTCCTTTTATTTGGTTCGTTTCCACCACGCTTTACGTGGTGGCGGTTCCCGCCCCAGTGGTCTAGTGCTTCATTATTTTTTGGGCGGGTCGATGTCGGCACTCCTATGCTGGCGGTGTGTGATTTTCACGCTGGCTGTTTCTTATGTCCTTCATTATTTGGCGGTCCGGACTGGCTGGCGGTAGTTACTGCCACCGCCGGCGGTGTTTCCCGCCATGTTCATAATGACCACCATAGTAATTTCCAGTGTGGTGTGCAGAGCATTTCACAACCTCAATCTGTGTAGGCAACTGTAATGCTTCAAGCAGTTTGTTCACATGCTCCCCATTTCTTATAGGAGACTCTGAAGAGGTCATGAATCCCAGTTGTGACCATATCTGTCGAAAGTCATGGACAACACTAAAGCCATACTGACTATCAGTGAAAATTGTCACTTACAGCTTTTCAGAAACACAGCATGCCTTAGTAAGAGAGACCAATTGAGCCACTTGTGTGGGAGGCACTCCCCAAAGCGAGGAGGCCTAAACTATGCCTGAGACTGTACAAACTGCATAAGCAGCTCTTATATTTTCTTCATGGTCTCTCAAACAAGACCTATCAACTAACAGTATGAACAGTAAGAAATCAGACTCAGGTTGTTGCCCACCTGAATGTCTGGTCTTAGCTTGGTGTATAGTTCAGTGACATCAAGACAGTCATGCTCTAGTTCCCCATCACCACCCTCAGTTTCAGGAAGTGGTAAGAATGTAGCAGGGCCCAAGGTAGCACACCTCTTCAAACTCACATTCTCAGCAGTCACAATGATTTGCTCATAGAGGGTCAAACGGTTGTTTGTCAAATGTTGAGTGCTGGTACGGGTTAACATTACAATACTTTCACATCTCTCTTTGCTGACTTCTACGGCTGCCACTGCTTCAAGGCATCCAGGCAGCACTAGAGGTCAAGGGTGGCAGAGAAGTAGGCCACTGGCCTTTGGGAATTCCCATGCATCTGCATAAGCACTGAAAGAGCGCAGCCCTCCCTCTCACTGCAAAAGATAACAAACACTTTGTTATAATCATGCATTCCCAGTGCTGAAGCACAGCAGAGACTTTCTCTCAGCTCTCGGAAGCCAATCAAGCAATCGCTATCCCAGGGCACATCCTTGAGTGTCAGCCTCGGTAAAGGCTTGGCCACTAGGGAAAAGTTAGATATCCACTGGCGACAGCAGCCCACCATTACCAAAAATAACCTGATTTCTTTCTGAGTAGTTGGCAGATTCATTTTCAGGATGGCTGAATTTTTTTCTTGTGACACCTTTTTCTCTTCCTATGTTCTAAAAGACTAGTGGACTGTGTCCTCAAATAGTGCTTACAGGGCCTAATGCCATCTACATGTTCTGTGGATGTACACAGGGACACCACATCCACTGTTGCCATCAAATAATCACATTTCCAAGGAATGCTATCTATACTGCTAAGAAAATCCATTGAGTCTCTGATATACGATGATAAGGATGGCATATATGGGAACAAAAAATGTCTACAAACCTGTATGTAATTTCCAATAACAATCCTTTTGCACTTATTATTGGTTGCCTAAGAGGATTGTTTTGATTTTTATGTACCTTAGGTAGAAAATAAATGGTAGGAATTATGGGATGATTATTTCTCAAGTATACATATTCATGATCGTCCAAAAGACTTCTTTCGTGCCACCCTCTCTGTTTTTGATGGTAAATCATTGCATCATCAAAAGTTGGGTCCTTCTCTAAGTGTATATAGTTCTCCTTATCCCCAATCTGTCTCATGGCCACCTTAATATATTTTGCTTGATCCATGATGACAATATTAACCCCTTTGTCCGAGGGTTTGATTATTATCTGATCATCCTGTAAGTCTTTTAGTGCCTTCCAATCATCCTTAGTCACATTTCCCAAATAGGCATTGCTATTTTTCTTTCGTCCATCATTGCCATAGATTTTATACATGTTCTTGTGTCATGATTTCTTGGAATACATACATTTTATTCCCTGCCCGTAATTGTGAACAAATGGGGATCTGGATTTAGAGCCACTATTCATGGCTCTATCTATTTGTATACCCATTAATTCACACAATTCTTGATCTGAAAGAGTATTGTATGGAAATATACCCTGATCTTTTTCTGACTCTTCTTCCAAGCTGTGCAAGTCCCAAAGTATAGCTACTTCATTGATCTTTAACTGTGACACCATAGGAGAATCAGATTTGTTCTGCTTTTACTATTCATTTTCTGTTTTCATTGAATAGTGTTTTTTGCAATTTTAACTTTTGACAACATTTGTATAGGTTAATACTTGCATTTGGGAGATTCAGATTGTCTAGAGGTAAAAATGTAAGACCTTTCTGCAAGAGGTTCAGATGAAGTTCTTCTAGAGATTTAGAGGAAAAATTATTTACTAAACTCTTCTCTTGCATTTCTAGTCTCTCTTATCGTCCCTTCTTCTGCCTCAACCTCTTCCTTTTAGGTCATCTGGTGCATTTACATTTGTAACTACTTTGTTGATTCCTCTCTCTCTCTCTCTCTCTCTCTCTCTATATATATATATATATATATATATATATATATATATATATATATATACCATCCAAAGGTCCACCTTGTGGCGCGCAAATTTCACGGGTGCAAACATAAGGAAAGGACCATTCCTCCACAATCTCAAAAACACACAATTTTCAAACAATTGATTCGTTGCTCTCCAGGAGAGTTTATTACTTGTATCCAAAGAAGTACAAGACGACACCACCAACGCATTTCAACCTCTTGGTCTTGTTCACAGTTTACAAATATATATATATATGGCTTCTGTAACATGTAGGGATGAAGCCTACATTACACTGCTCCAATTTCTGTTATGGGGAAGCTAATCCTTAAATAATGAAAATACATCAAGAGGGACATTCTTTTTCACATCAACCACGTAGAATTTGAAAATCACTTCCATTTCATAGTCAATGAACTTGTAATCATTTACAATTTCAGAAACACTTTAAGACCTGTTTTATTTAGTTGTAGATTGTATATTAGTTTAATCATGTTTTAATCCTCTCAGTACTGGGACACATATTTGGGGATTGCGTGCCTTAAAAAACACTTCAAAGACAATAAATATGCATCAGGTAGTCCCCTTAACCAGTCAACGCTGCAATGTGACTCAGATATTTTCCATGTGACTGTTAATGCCATGATGTGTCTGAGATTTGAATTGTAAGTGTTTCTGCATAGCACATACTACCCCTAATGAGCTGTTTAAGTACTTTTCAGTAAATCGATTGCTACTCCGGAACCCAAAGCGATATTAGTGGTAGATTAGTAGAGGGAATTATAAATTGTTATTGGAAGTGGTGGAAGTGGTAGACATCGGAGTCTGCTATTTGAATGAATGGGATAAAGGATTGGTAGAAGCGACGAGTTTAGAAAGGATTTTTTGGGAGTTCATAGTAGTAAAAGAGGTTCCGGAGGAGTCAGAGATCCTGTTATTTGGATTAATAGGATAAAGGATATATAGAGGAGGGAAGAATTTGGAAAGGGTTATTTGGTACTAAGAGCCAGATGTACAAAGCATTTTTCTAGTCGTAAAGGGGCGATAACTTGTTACTGAATTGCAGTTTGGGTTTTGCAATTTGGTATGAGGAAGGGGCGTGTCAAGGGCATCCCTTCCTAATACCGAATCTAAATGTTATGTATGATTGTTTTGTGACCACGAATGCTGTCGCAAAACAATCACAGTTAGTACCAATTTCAAATTGGAGCTAACCCATTCACAAAAGGGAAAGGGTCCCCATGGGACCCCTTCCCCTTTGTGAATGCATGCGAAAACAGTTTTTCAGAGCAGGCAGTGGTTCCATGGACCACTGCCTCCTCTGAAAAACATGAAAAGAAAACTTTTCATTTTTGTTTTCGAAATGCATTCCATTTTCCTTTAAGGAAAACGGGCTGCATTAAAAAAAAACAGTTTTATTTAAAAGCAGTCACAGACTGGACCCCAGCAGGCCAGCATCCCTGTGAGTGCCACCATTCCCAATGGTGTTGCAAATTGCAACCTACCTCATGAATATTCATGAGGTAGGTCATTTGCGACTCCATTGCGAATCTCAGACTGTCATTGACACTCTTGTACATCCCGTTTTGCGAGTCGCAAATTGCGAGTCGCTAAGACTCGCAGTTTGTGAGTCGCAAAACCAGATCTTCATACAAGTGGCCCTAAAAGAGGGGTCAATTGAGTCAGAGAGTGGAGGTAGGGGATATTTAGGAAGTGGAATAGGATGAGTCACAGAGTGTTGGTGTGGTGAGGTTTATGGAGAAGAGTTACCTTTTTTTCTTTGCAGTGGGTGGAAAATATGTAGATATGTAGATACATAACCACACATGGGAGGTATGCATACATAGAGATTTTAACATGATACACATTTGGAAAATAATTAGGAGATACTAAGTTGTGCTAGATAAAGTCTCATTTCTACATGTATGGATAAATATTTACAAACTCAGGCTTTCCATTTTTCTGTAAATTATTATTTTTTTGTTTTATTTATTATGTTTTAAATTCATATTTGTCACCCAATATTTCAGTAGTGAATCACTTATAGATACTACTGCTAGAATCATATTTACACATTGTGACCGATATGTGTTATTATAGGAAAATAAACCCATAAGGATACACTCATCACCTCATAAATTGTTTATATATTAATGTACTTATATATGGGTATCATGCTACTATATATGATATATATGGATATCATGGTTATACATATATGTATGTATATAATATATGTGTTTGTTTATTTCTTTATGTTTTTAAAATATATTTATTTATTATTCATTCTTCTAGTAAGTATATATACATATATATATATCTATCCATCTATAATCTATCTATCTCTATCTCTCTCTCTCTCTGTATATATATAAATATATATATACAGAGAGAGAGAGAGAGAGAGAGCACGAGAGAGAGACGGATAGATACATACCAATACTATTCTTGTTTGCATTATTTCGATTAAGGAGTTAGTATTATTTATTTTTACATTTTATTTTTGTTTTTATTAAGTAATAAGTGTATTGGATAGTTAACATATGCCCATACTTTCTGCATAATCATGTTTATATGTTGTGATACAAGTGATCATAATAGATAGAGACCCATAAGCATGTAGTCAAATACGTATATTTAATTTATGGATTGGCTGTATAGATATCAAGTATAAATAAAAGGAATGTATCTATTTTATCTGTAAGTAATATGTACATTGTACATCTGTTAAGCATAAATATAAGAAATTCATATACCAAACAATGATCGCTCCTATTGGAGTCATTACTTGTGTGTGTGGGGGGGAGCATCCTCGCCAGTGGAGCATGCTGGCTAACAACTTCCAAACTTGAAACAAACAATAGAGACACTCACTCAAGGTTGTAGTGCAAGCATATTCACTGCAACATAAACATGACGCGTTTCACCCGAGTGGGCTTGATCACATAAATTCCACCATGTTGTGTTCCCAATTTAAACTTTAAAACAACATGAAACATAAACATAGGGCTTTCTCCACTAACCTCAGTGCGGAGGCCATCTTTAATTGTATAGTACCTCTGTCCACCGTATATAATATACAATGTTCCAAACATACATACTGCTTGTCAAATACTTTACAAAGCAAACTCAAAAATTGTCATATTGGCTATAATCAGCTATGCAATAAGTACATACGGTCGAAAATGAAAAATGCTTGGTTCCTGAATCTCTTTAAGTCAATAAGTCATACACACATGGTAATATAAACAGAGCACAGTAGGTGTTTGTAACAAAACTATCAGGGTCAGAAAATTGAGTAAACTTATCTAACTTCTCTGATAATTTGCTAATTGTGGAGGGGGTGTGGAAGAGATAGAATCCCTGCATTCTCACAAGCCCTTCATTTACCTGAAACATACAACATTAAGATTGAAAAACAAATAACAATGCAATCCTGTCAACAAATTAAATGTGAAAACATAATTACTAAAATTCAATAAGAGTTAAAAACCACCTCTGATCTTTTCATATGATCTAGAACATTGTACATATTGTTTCTGGCAAAAGAAGGACACTGCCCCTTTTATTCTTCATAAAGATGTATTCCTAATACCTCATCAGAATTGAGGCCTGTGGGGGTCTTGGTTTTGAACTCGAAAATATATCTGGATTTTTGTTGTCTCAGTCGTAAAGTTCTATTCCCCCACTGGGACTTTGTACTATAGTATGAATAGCATGGAAAGACAGAAGGGCACTGTTTCCAACCATGTTTCTCATGAAAGTGTCTAGCTACCGGATAATGAGGAACTACATTTGTTATCACCCTCATATGTTCCATGGCCCTCTTTTTGGCCATCAATGTAGTGATGCCCATATAACATATGCAGTGCTACAGGTGAAGAATTTTTTGATAACCTATTCTCCACCCCCATTGGGTCTTTTCATCAGTTGTACCATCTTACTGTTATGGGAAGCTCTACAGTGGCCACAAGGAAAAAAACTTGCAAGACATGGTCCTTGATGCTTTTAGTAATGGTAATTTAATTGTGCTTGATCATATCCCTCAAAGTACGTCCCCTCCTGTATGTTATTCTGGGACGTGCATCTACCTTGTCACCAATATGGGGTCTTTCCTCACTATTTTCCAATGTTTGCACATAATTCCTTGGATTTCATTTGCCTCATTGCTGAAAGTTATTATGGCACACATGCCATCCTGACTTTTAACATTGGTTGAGGCCCCCTATTCCTCCACTAAGATCTTATTTCTATAAATGTTCCTCACTTTCTTGGGAACTTCATCTAGGACCCACCAAGGACATCCTCTCTCTTTGAATCTATTAACCATAGTGTCTTCCTCTCTCAAATAGCAGTCAGCACAACTGCAGTTTCTTTTTGCTCTCAGTAGCTCCCCAAACGGGATGCTCCACTTCAAATTAGTAGGATGGTCACTGAAAGCATGAAGTAGACTGTTACCAGCAGTGGAGTTTCTATGAAGCTTTGTCTCAACCTTGTTATTCACCATTTGCACCTCGACATCAAGATGCATCACAATCTTCTTACTTATATTCTCCGTGAATATCAAGCTGTGAGGATTGTTGTTTAATTCCTTCACAAATATTTCAGCTTGTTTTGTAGTCCCTTTCCATACTACAAAGAGGTCATTTATGGAGCATAATCATAGTATTACCTGTTGAAGGTATGGGAGCTTATTGTTGTTTTGGAACAGTGACTCCTCCTACAACCCTCAAAACAAATTTGGTAGACTTGGAGCAAAGCAAGTACCCATTGCTGCTCCACGTTTCTGTCGAGAAAGTGTGCCGTTAAACAGAAAAATATTGTTTTTTAAACATTATTCAGTCATATTCAGTAACATCTCAGTAATGGGCCAAAAACCGTAGAGATCTGGTTTCAAAATAGTGTTTGCAGGCCTCCAAATCAATGATCAATAATTGTGTACATGGAACTCATATCCAGGGTTATAAGTAGAAAATCTGCATCGCAATGTAAGTGGTTGATCTTTCCTAGAAAATCTTTGGTGTCTCTTACATATGATGGAAGACTTACTACATATTCTCTTACCAAACAAAATCAACATATTTTGAGATATTTTCAAGGGCGCCACCTCTAGATGACACAATAGGTCTTCCTGGAGGATTGTTTATATCTTTTGTACCTTTGGTGACATGTATAATACTGGGAGTTTGGGATACTCCCTTTTGAGAAAACAAAATTCCTCCCATTCTAGTATTCTCTTGTACTTACATACTGTCAATTTATCCCATATGTCAGTGACACTTCTGGTATAGGTCTCTGTATTTATGACCTCATAAAATGTTGTATCATTGAGTTGTTGCAAGGCCTCAGTTGTGTATTGATCTTGTGACATAAGTACAATATCACTGCCTATATCAGAGGGTCTGATAACTACCTCAGGATCCTGCACAATCCGTTCTATGGCTTGTTTTTGTTCCCTACTTATGGACTGTTTTTTGTGTTTCAATGTCTTAAGATCCTTTATTACCATTTTGTGAAATAAATCAATGTTATCATGTGGCATTAGAGAGGAGAATATTGACTTGGGTTAAAAACCACTGCCACTGGCGAGGTCATGGGAAATACCCTTATCACCAAACCACCCATATGTTTCTTGTGAGGAAATAGGTTAACCACACGTCTCATTTTCTCTTTCCAGCATGTACATGGAAAAAAGGAAATCCATGTTCCCTGCATTTAGTTTGCTTATGGGATTACCTTTGTTCGTCTTAGTTCTTTCTGCCTTACTGGTCTCATTTTTTGTTTTATACCATTTTTTCAATGTTAATTTTTTTACAAACTTAAAAAGGTCCATCCGGATTTCAGCATAGTAAAAATGCCTAGTAGGGCAAAAGGGCAATCCTATACACAAGGTTTTCTTTTCAAGGTCTGTAACTGTTCTGTCACTTAAGTTCACTATCGTCTTATTTACCATTTCCATGTCCGTCTTCATCATGGTTGTTCCCATGTGGGGCTCTTTTTGTTGATTCCCATGCACCCTCTTTTTCCTCCTTTTTCTGACCCTCTGCCTGAGTCTCCATATCCTCTGTCTGCCCCTCCCCTGCCTCTTCCTCTTCCCCTGGATCTGTTGTTTGACGCCATCCTCTCATCTTGGATCCTGTGTTGTTCTGGTTTGTTTGTCTGCTCCGACTTAGGAGCTAGTATTCATCTAAAAAGGTTCAGGCCTGAGATTGCATTCACTTCCTGACATTCCTTGTTCCCTTGTTCCTGAAGTATCCAACTCATTACAGTACTGGTGTCAGTCTCAGTTATTGATGTCCGTGTCTGGTCAGATATATTAGCCTGTGCCGTATTTTCCATTTTAATGATATTGTCATACTTTCTGTGAAAAGTGAGGATCCGGCCTCTTTCATAAGCATCATAATCATTTTGTATTTTCTGTTTCTTTGCAGTTATCTCTTCCTCATGTTTGGTCAAACGTTTGTTCATAGATGCCATGAACTCCCTGATTATCTCCTGTATCGGTCTACTTTTTAATTCTTCCTGTATAGCTTTGATCTCAATAAGCAGAGTCTAACTAGGCGTTTTTGACCAGAATCTGTAACCTTCTCCTAGAACTTGCTTTGGAATTTTCAGCCCATTCCTCCACCATATTAGGATTGGCCGATTCATACGAGGGGATAGTGTATGTCCTGAGGCCTCTTGGTATCATATCCATTTCCAGATAATTCTGGAGAGACTTAGGGGCATATTTATACTCCGTTTGCGCCGATTGTGCATCAAAGAATTTGACGCACAATCAGCGCAAACGTTTCCCCATATTTAAACTCTGACGCCCGAGTCCGCGTACGACAAAATTCCGCCGTGTGCGTCATTTCTTGGATGCGGCAACCCGCCCTGCGTTAATGATATGCAGGGTAGGCGTTCCCGTCCAAAAAACGACGCAAACGGCTGTGCGTCATATTTATGCTTCCGGGCAAAAAATACGCACAGCCGGGAGGCGGAGCCAGAAAATGACGCACAGCCCGATTTGCGTCACAATTTAACGCCTGGGTCAGGGCAGGCGTTAAAATGGGGCAAACACACCTGTATTTAATCAGAACACACAGAACAAACAGCAGAGCAGCAGAGCAGCAGAGCAGCAACAGGGAGCCATGGAGGTGATTCTTATCCAGCGTGCACGCAGACGCAGAGCCCAGCAGCAACAACGGCAGCTACCACAACACCAGCAGGGACCCCAAATGCAGCGCAGAAGGCAGGAGAGGATATTCCGCCCAAGAACAACCCTTCAGGGCCTCAGGGAACACGACATCATACAGAGGTACCGGTTGAACTGGCAGGCCATCCAGCAGCTGCTGCGAAACATTGAACAGCAGTTGGCCCCCACTTTGGTGACACCCCGCACCATACCAACAGAAACAAAGCTGCTTGCCGTACTTCACATGCTGGCAAGTGGCTCATTTCAAACAACTGGTGCCCTGGTTGGCGGAATATCACAACCATCATTCTCCGCATTTCTGCCAAAAGTACTGGATGCCATCATTTGCCTGACACCCCACCACATCTGCTTCCCTAACACACTGCAGAAGCAGTAGGAAACTAAACAGGGGTTCTACGCAATCAGTCGCTTCCCACACGTCCTTGGTGCAATCGACTGCACACATGTACGCCTTGTGCCACCTGCTGCAACTGAGCACGTCTACTGCAACAGGAAGCACGCACATTCAATCAACGTGCAGGCCATAGTCGATCACCAAGGAGTGTTCACAAACATTGTGGCTAAATATCCTGGAAGTGTCCATGACTCATTCATCTTCCGTCACTCTACCATCAACCAACAGTTCCAGGATGGACGGTATGGCAATGGACTACTTGTTGGTAAGTACTAAAACCTACTTATTCACACACTGCACAGCAACCCTCTAGGACACACAACACACAACACATACACCACAACAGCAACATCTAGACAGGAACACACTGAGGTCCTGACATCACTAGCCATGTTTCGTAAGTCACCATTGAAGCTGTCACACATTGGAATTTACTGTACAGCCTAATGTGAAGACTAATGAGTGTGATATCCGAAATGTCACCTTGCAAATTGTAAGTGTCACAATGACCTTTACATTAATACACTGCCTAAGTCTAAAGGTATGGGATGTGCAGGGTACTTTCATATGAACGTGCTAACAACACTTATACATTAAACTCTATATTGAACTATCTACTCACCCCAAGTGAAGACACAAGGACACCTGTATCACAAGTCACAATGTTAGGGAGGGCACACTGCACTGAAAATCACAAAACATACTGATGACAAACTGTTAGCAGACAAACACGTGCTCAGCCAAGGTAAAACCACAATGCAGATGGTATAGCCTACAAGTATAGGATGTCACATCAGTACACAAAAGAGTCACAGACAACACAAGACAACTACTGCCATGAACGGTCTTTTCAATAATGCAAGCTACATCAACATGATCCCATTTTTTTTTTCTTTCATCTGATCAGGGGTATGGCATCCAGCCATGGCTAATGACACCATTTGGGAACCCGAGTACTGCTGCAGAGTGGGCATACAACGACGCCCATAAGAGGACACGCAGCATTGTCAAGCAGACCTTCGGCATCCTCAAGTCAAGGTTCCGCTGCCTCGACATTACTGGTGGTAGCCTACTATATTCCCCCGAGATGGTTTGTAGGATCATACTCACATGTGCAATATTGCACAACATTTGTGTCAAAAGGAACATTCCCCTCCTCAAACTAGACCCATACATGCCTGAAGACGAGGAAGAGGAGGATTCTGGCCTGCAACAGGAGGGGGAACAACCAAACATGGCTGCTGGAGTGCATAGGCGCCAACAGATTGTAAATAATTTCTTTTCATAATTACCACCATCACCACTTAATGCATTATTGTAAATAAACACTGATAACAAACACCAGATCATGGTTTGGCCTATTCATTTCTGCCTACCTTTAGCTTTAAATATCAGAAGAGGAATGTCGTCTCATGGAGCAATAATGATATAACAATCAGGACACAGAAAAACACACAATAAATGTAATGCCCATCATACAATGGTCACATACACACACAATGTAAATGACTGACATCCTGTACAGTTCACCTTTGAAGGGCAATAGCTGAGGACCACACATATGACACACATACATGAAGGAAACATGGTTCATCGCAGCAGATGGCACACAACTAAAACACCATCACTCAACTAGGGGAAAACAGGCCTCATACATCAGCTAGTTCACATGCTTATGCTTCAGGAACAGGAATGTATTACCAGACTCTTGGCAGCAGTAATTCCAACTACTTACAATCTTTGCAATGACTACCTGTCACTAAAGTTACACATAAGCAGAACATACACAGCACAAGTGCCACACATATGACAAGCATCCAGCACATCACTACCCATCTACATGTCAGCCCTTTTCTAAAAACATTACACACACATGCGGCTGGTCACACCCCACCTATCGGAAGAGGTCCCTGGAATGCTGATATGTGTACACTGAGATTCCCTCATCTACACACACACACTCACAAGAGTCATCCAGTGTGCCACGCCCTTTCCTATGCCTACCATTGTCATAGTACCATCTCACTGCATGGAACTCAGCTCATATAATACACAGGCTTGGAGTTTTTAAGGCCTGGTATCACCTGTAGATTTATTCTCGTGTGAAAGGTACTGTAGGCTATTTTTCAGCAAATCTCATCTGACAGGACTAGTGATACACTGATGGAGGCCACACCAGTGATCCCATCCATGCACCCCACCCATATGTACATGCCCCGTCCCTGCTGATGCCTCCTACAGCATAGATGTTGGCATTTGGGCAATTACATCATTAAGCATTGCTACTAATGTTGCTGTGTAACACTTTATCAGGGTTCATGTGTCACCTTCAAAACAACACAGGACATACACAGTGTGACATGTCACTGTCTACTGCTCCCTCTGACCAGTCCTAGTTAGACCACTGATCATGTAATTTGTGAAAGAACTGGCTCCTGATTGACCCAGCATCCTGTCAGCCTGACTGGCACCTGTCCGTGGGTCACCCTAAAGATACCTGGGGTCCACCTATGGACCACACGTGCTGTCCAAAACCTCTTGTACCTCAGAGACTAATTTGTCATTTGCCTCATCAGTGTATACTCAAATACATAGTATTGCATCATCTGACTGTTATTTGTATCATATTTGTGACAGTGTCCTTGAATAGCTAAATCATGGCCCTTCCATTGTCTTGGCCTCATTAATGCCTAAACTACAAAGGGTTACAGTGTACCTGGACCATAGCGTTTGATGGTGTACGTGGCCTCCAGCCCAACCAGCAAACTCAGATAATGTCCATGAAAAGTCAACACATATGAGGACCCTGACAGTTCACACGCTGAGTTACATTGTTCAAATAATAAAGATGAGTCGTGTGTGCTGAATACCAGCCATTTACTTTTGCACAGAGGCTATGATGTTTCCTGATACATTACCATCCACAGAGGCCAACTTGAGTACAAAAGTTGCAATGACACATGCCGGATCCAGACACCTGAGACATTCTTTCACTCAGCGCACCAAGGTTGCCCAGCTGAAAGTCTCATTACACGTCTTCAGTGGCAGGGTGGGACCATCCACGTGTAGGTTACCATGTCCTCAATGACTTTTCTCACATTTAGCTACAAACGATACTCATTAGATACACGATTAGCTGCCTCTAACTCATGAGGAGACGTGGACGTTACAGAGACAACATACACCTTAACAGTTGATACTGGATCAATATTGGACCACACACATGTACATGTACCATCCAATCAACAAAATGGTTGCAAGCAGCCTATCACAGTAGTGTCCCAGTTGTAACCTCGCAGGAACAATGAAACATGCCACTAAACCAGGTAATGCATAAAGGGCCACATACATCAACAACCTATTTGCTATCATGACATAAGGAACGTTGAGATTTTGCTATGAAATCAATGCAAAATGGTATGCCAGAATTCTCCAAAGAATCAATAGGGCAAACGTCAAATGGGGAAATGGGATTACAGATTAGCAAACAGTGAATCATACCCAATTTGCTTCCATGGGCCTGCTGCCAATGGTTTTGCATTACTGAATTTGGGAAACCCTTTGTTAAAGTTGCAAGTCTGGAACAGCTAACCCCAGGGTGCTGGGGGCCTAAGTCCCCCTCTGCTGCACCCCAAATATACATTTTTTATGCACATGTGAAGCACACACATGCATAAGGCGCATGTGTGCCCTACATGTCAAAAGTGAAACACATTTTAGATAAATTAACTCGTAATTTGGACATGGTTACCCCCAAAAAATATTTAGGCGACAATTGCACTACCTAATTGGCCTTTATGCAATTTTGAATAGCTTGATACATGTGGACACAATTTAGCTAAGGAATACATCCTGGTATCTCTTTCATATTTTGAAATTAGCAATCAGCAATTACCTACATATGTGTACAATTATGAGTAATATCCATTCTGGCCAATCATTACTATTGCACTGTGAATACCTTCTATACATCCTAAAAGGGACATTTGCTATAGCTAACCCCTTAGTTTATCACTTAGCACCGTTTGGTCATGCCAAAATTCTTTTCTCATTTGGACAAATGAAATACATATTTGTCATAATGTGTCATATTTCCACGCATACAGCTTGTGTGTCATAATTTTTGACGCACAGGAGTGCAGATAATGCAGAGTCAAAAATATATTTCATAAATAGATATCATAATATCCTGCATAACATGGCCGCCGTTTTTTTCCATTATGCGTCATATTTCCACGCATACAGCTTGTGCGTCATAATGTTTGACGCACAGGAGTGCAGATAATGCTGAGTCAAAAATATTTTTCATAAATAGATATCATAATATCCTGAATAACATGGCCGCCGTTTTTTTCCATTATGCGTCATATTTCCACGCATACAGCTTGTGCGTCATAATTTTTGACGCACAGGAGTGCAGATAATGCTGAGTCAAAAATATTTTTCATAAATAGATATCATAATTTGCTGCGGCTTAATTTTCACCTCTAGAACTGTAAAATATGCCTCAAACAAATATTATATCCCAATAATGACATTTTTTTTGACTCTGCATTATTTGCACTCCTGTGCGTCAACAAATATGACGCACAAGCTGTATGCGTGAAAATATGACGCATAATGGAAAAAAACGGCGGCCATTTTATGCAGGATGTGATGTAATAGGCTATCCTGTTTACAGAATCTGTACAGTGGGTGTACTTTCACTTTCACTTTGCAGTCTCTGATTATTCTAGACTGTGTGGCTGTGTGCAAAGTGTTGTCCTGTGTATTAATGCTTTTGGGTCCAGTGTGTCATCTCACTTGTTCTTTTGTCATCATTGTCTTGTTGTAGAATACTGTCTGAGTCTGTGTTGTATTAATTTGTCAAGTCCAGTGTTGTATATATTGTCTGTGGGAGTCTGTTGTGGGTACTGTGATATAGGGTATAGTTGGGCTCTTCTTCTTGTTAAGTTTTCTTTGTATTTAACCCACTCTACCTTTCCCCATTTCCCCCTTTTCCTTTTTTCTACTACTTTTTCCCCTTTTTCAGTGCTGAAATGTCTGGTAGGCCACGGCTTTCCAGGATGGGTGAGGAGGAATTGGGGGATTTATATGGCTTGTTTGCCATTTCCTCCCACTTATGCTGGAGGCTGGGGGTAGGGTGATACAGGGGTATCACACGGAGGCCCGTAAAGTCCGGTGGGGGAAGGTGCACCATCACTTGGTGCGTCTATATGGTAGCCAAAGGAATGACCATCAATTGAAGCACGGCTGGGCTGATCTGATCTCCAGGGAGCAAGATCTGCTGGAACACCTGGGAATCAGGATTGGTGGCCATGTTGGTGAGTACAGATCATGTAAATGTGCACAATTTAAAGCTGTGTTGTGACATGTGATGATTGTTACCCAATCTGCCAGATAAGTACCTGACTGTGTGTAATGGTAGGGAAACATACAGGGTAATTGATGCACTATGTGAAGGATGACAAATGCTAGCAGTCAGGTAGCTCATGTTTTCAACACATACAGGTTGTTTGTAGCAGAATGTAATGTAGTGCCGCCTTTGTGTCAGACAAGCGACACATTAATGATGCAATCAGGACTCTACAGGTCACAATAGCCAGTGAAGTATGGATGTAGAAACATCATACCTACATATGTTGACGCTATAGCTAGACTGACATTTGTAAACCCTACATGATGCTGAAAATGAGTGCTGCCTTCACGTCAATTGAAGTTAGCAATGCGGCCCACACATATGTCACATGTGTGTCTGGTTGGTGTGTAGGGCAAATGTTCACGGAAGTGCCATGCCTTGTCGTGATAAATGTGCTCCTTCACATTTAATTGTTACATGCCAGATCTGAGCATGAACCATATTTGTAAAGGACTCAGGTGCCCTCAGCTAACATATTAGACAGGTATTTATTGTCACTTGTGCCCAAATCAGAATAGGGATGGCAGTCCAAAGGTATGGACTAGGGTACAAACATCTATGTTTGGTGCCAATCACCATTGTTTGGACACATCAATGTATGAAACTGTAACAACATGAGGTATTGCCAAAGTACCTGGCCCTCTGTACCATGTACCTATCAGTCACATATGTGTCATGACCACATAGGCTGTTTAACAGGTCAGGCAGTCCTCAAGTAACCAGCTTTTGGATGTCTCTCTTGGATACACATGATGAGATGAATGCACACCTATATTGTTGCTGCATACTAATGGAGGTGCATCTTTGCCACCACATGACAGTCCGGGCCACTGCATGTGTGTAGTAGTGTGTGTAACTGTAGCAGGAGACTCATCCGATGTAAATTTTGCGCATGAATAATTCCATGCAGTATGAGCATGTGTGAAAGTGTTTCATTACTCATGTCATATTATCACATTGTCTTTGTATTTGCAATTGTTTGTCAGTGCACGGATTCTGAGTATATTCTTCCTTCCATGCTTTACAGGTGGACCTGCACCGTACACAGTGGAAGAGGTGGCTCATTTTTAGGACCCCGACACCTACAGTGAGTGTTGCATGTGTGGTATTTTTTGTGTTTGCTGGTGATGCGTGATGGACTACTGTGTGTTGAACACATTGCAAGGTTTGATGCGCCCAATCTTTAGTCTTGTTCCATTAGTGGGATTTCAGTTATCACTTCATTTTGAGTTGACCTATGCTTATCCATTTGTCTGATTTTGGGTCTGTAGGTCATTCCTGTAGGGCCGCTATGGGAAATGGGGTGAGTCATGTGGAATACACTAGTTAATGTAAGAGTTGCTCTGGGACTCGTCTCGGACTGAGTCTGCATGTCAGACTGACATTCTCCCAGATAGCTTCTGCAAATGGCTTGTCTGAAATCTGCTGCTTCCCTAGTAACCGATGTACTGAGTACACTGTAGGTTGGATCTTCCGGGGGCATGTACTTTCACAAGTTGTACTAGAAGTGTGTGGGACTAGAGTGCAACAGCCTAGGTGTACATGCTATTCATGATCATGGGTGTTCTTGCTCCTCTGTGTCTGTAGAAAAATATGCTTCACTGGAAGTATGTGATGTTGGCCTAGGTCAGTACATTTTGATATGTGTGGACCTTGGATAGGACAAGGTTTAGCTGACTCCAATTTGTTGATAGCCCTTCACTGGTGGTGTGTGTATGGAGGCAAAAACATGTTGAGCTTTCTATCCACTCCTGGGTGTGCATCGATTTTGGGATTGTTGGTTGTTCTTCCCACCCCCCCCTCAAAGACAGGCATGTGTTTGGGAATAGGGTACCTAGGACTGAAGCAACCAGTATGTTACACATACTTGTGACCATTTGAAACTTTGTTTTGAACCTAGTGTACACACTCGGTTATGGGACATGAGTTCTATACTAGCGAATCCCCTTACAAATTGCAGATCTTGAGGTTTGAGATTGTTATCACATACACTGGAATATGGAGTCCAGGCAATAGGCGGAGGAGGTGCAGCATGAATGTTGGCTGCATTTGTAATTGTTATGATGACAAGTTTTGGCTGATGTCACCCATCATGTAGATTATTGTATATGCTATGTGTGAGATGACCTTTGTATGCAGGCTTCCCATGTACTTCCTCTGAGACTCTCAATGATCTATATGGTGATATGAGCTGTTACAACTACAGTAAATGTATTTTCCGATTGACCACTTGTGCTATTCCACACAATGCATTTCCTATGGTAAATAGTTGCCCTTTCTCTTCACAGTTTCAAACATGAGTGCCGCACAGAGGCATGAATTTGAGAGGTGGGCCATGAGGTACCGACACATCCTGCAGGTGCAGTCGGGGTTCCGACGGATGGCCCGAAAATACCAGGCGGATCGGGCCTCCGGAGCATGGTGGGCTTCACCACAGGGTGGCCCAACGTTGGCCACTACAGCCACCACCACCACAACCACCGGTTCTCCCCAAGTGGCCCCAGCAACGGCGGGGACAGTTGTCCCTGCCTCTGCAGCACAACCAGGACCCAGCATTATCACAGCTGCAGGACAGTCCAGTAGGCTAGGCTCAACACCCACACAGAGCACCTCCGCCGGGACCCAGACAGCAGCAGCACCTCCAATTGACCCTGCGGCATTCCTGGCTTTGGACCGCAAAATGGACAAGTTCATAAGGAAGGTGGACAAGCTGAGCCAGGATGTGGCCTACATCAAGAAGCGGGTCAGGTCCATCAGGCGGACCCTCCGGAGGGCCAACCTCTGGGACTGATATGGTCTATTTACATTAATCCCTCCCCTCCCTCCTCTTTCCTTGTTATCATGATTAGTGGGCTTGGGGGATTAGTGTTAGGTTAGTATAGGTTGTTAGCTTAGTTAGTGTTAGGGAGGAGGGTGGGGGGTCCTTATTCTTTCTACTTTTTTTTATTCAGTGTGTGGGTGGGTGTGTTTGGTCAATGATGGGATTCCTGTGTGTTTAGAAAAAAAAAAGAAAAAAAAATATCCCCAAAAATATATGATTGTTTAGGATAGTATAGTATGTGTGTAGGTTAGTATGTGTTGTCCTGCATGTGTCCTGTCTCATAATGGTGGGTGGGGGGTTGATGTTTAGATCGATTTGTTATATGTGTAGAGTAAGTTTAGCTTAGGTTAGTTAGGGACAGTTGTGGGTAAGGAGTAGTCAGGTTAGATTAGTGTAGGTATGACTTTTCCCTTAGTTGCCTCTGGTGTGATTACTTATGAATAAATATATAGTTAACCCTTTGCATTATGTGTTAACTGCTGCTTGATCATGGCCTTGCCATCAGTGTAGGTGATTGTTGTTCTATGACATTTATGTCCTATGCTACAAACCAAAGAAAATGGCAGCCACCCCTGTGCTAACTTGGTAAGTATCCACCATTTGATAGAACCACCATTTGGAGTTTACATGGATCACAAAGGATTTGTGTCGATGAGTATGTTTTCTACATCACAAAGTGTGCTTCCAGACTTGGTATTGTGGGGAAATTTTTAGGTCGGATTGCAGTGTGATGTTGATGGACATCTTTGAAGTTGAGGTGTTGTTAACACTCTTGTCTTCTTGTCTTCATTACTGACAGATCATGTGTGCAAAAAAATCAGCATGAGTACCTATTTGGAAGTTTACTCAGAAAGGTTGATTGATGCTGAGTTTAGTTGTGTTTGCTTAGATTAGACTGCATAATTCAATGTATTAGTATTGCATGGTGACAACATTTATCAGCCACCATTAGATGACTTTGATTTCTATTGATGAAGCATTATTCTGTCCAACACAGCATGATTGTGTGTGGTTTCTCCCTTCATCAGTTATTCTCCTCAGGATGGGCAGGCTATGATGCAATCCTGGCCACTGCACAGATGTATCTGACTACATGATGTCAGGACAGTTGTATTGACAAGCTACATGGTTGTCACACAGGCACTTTTGTGTTATCTACTGCACAGTTGATGTGTCAAATTACACAGAGACATATTAGGTGTGCAAGTGCTATTTATTGATAGGTGCTGTAGTGCAATATGTACATTGTCCAGGTTTGCTGAGTCCGTTCTAGTGAAATCTTACATGGTGATCCTACAGAAGGGGTGTGGATAATGCTCCTGACATGCTGGGGTGATGTTACCGACAGTGCAGAGGGACAGGATTTGCCAATTAGTAGGAGAGAGACATTCACTGGCAATGCTGACAAGTTATACAGTGGTTAGCAGAACAGTCATTGAGTATAGTTGTTGTGAGACTGGCATTTGACAATACGTAGGACCTTGGTCAAAGTAGGCCATGGTGCAGGGACTAGTGCTTCCGGGTACTATTCCTTGTGAATGTGATTTGTTCCATGTCTTCATCTTCTGATGTGTGTGTTGCCTGCTTCGTCCTTGTTGTTGTTGGTTGTGAAGGGGCAACACACACCTCAGTGTTAGAAGACGTGGAGTCAGACATCCCGGTCGCTGCTCCCTGTGAAGGTCTTAAGGGCAGTACTGCAGCAAGGAGGGCCTGCTGGTTTTTGAGAATAGCAGCTACATCACAATGGTAGGCAGCCAGGTCGGCCCTGAGGGAGTCATGATTGCATTTGTGCATGCAGTGGAAAGTTTGGGGTGCGAGGTGTTGTGGCAACTCCCTTACTGCAGTGGTGAATTCCTTGACAGTTTCTTGTAGTCCTTGCAGTATGGATGTTAGGGCTTGCATAGCTGCTGCCTGATCTGCAGATGACATCATGCACGAGCGCACCCCCTCAAGGCTGGCTGCCATAGTTTGCATCCCCACCCGCACCTCCTTGGCCAGCTCCCGCTGTACTCCAACTACAGTTCTTTCAAAGCTGGTGCCAGTGTCGTCAGAGTCCTCAGCTGTATAGGAGCTGGCAGGCATTGCAATTGGGGTGGTTCTTCTGTGATGGCTGCTTGTTCTGTGCTCCTCCTTGTGACTGAAGGTGGGGTCTGGAGGGTTTCAAGGACCTTTTGGATGGTCTCCTGGGGAATGTTTATGGGCTCGTCATCCACGTCATCAGGGAAATCTGGGACAGGCATATCAGCAGGAGATCCATCTTCCTCTGCAATGAAACAGGGTACAATTAGTGTGTCTGTGTTGTGACAATTTTGACGTAACATGCCTGCCTTTTGATGAATTCACTTTGAGATCTTGTTTGGTATTGGTATCTGCTGTCCTTCATATGGGCATTGTTATAGGCCTATGGTCCACCTGTGTGTCACATGTATGATATTGAGTTATCAGACTTGTCTGCCTACTTGCCTCTAGGTGTTGCTTTATACCAAATAGAGAATAGCCACCTTTTTGTCCTACTCAACCCTCCGTGTATATCCATTCTCATGGTGAGACCTTTTACTGGCTGTGGGTGTTCTGATGGTCCTGGCAGCACTATTGCCTCTCAGGACCTGCCGCAATCCCTGATTGTTCACATTGACTTAAATGTAATTGACATGTAGCATATCCTATGCATGGCAATGTTATGATGTGATATGGATGTTGATATTGTTAATGTGTCCTGCTGATGTTGGGTAATGTGTGTTACATTGGATTGCCCTGATAGTCGTATCAGTGTCCTATTTCGTCCTCTGACTGTGCAGGTGTATTTCAGTGACCAGTTCCATGTGTCCCCTCCTCAATGCTGTTGTCTGAGCAGTATGACTTTTGTGATGTTGCCTTGTTTGCCAGGCACAGGATGGACCCTGATATATGCAGCATGGGTGTGTCCTTAGTGCTGTGTCGCTCCTATTGCTGTTTACATTGGCTGATGTTTGTGACAACTATGGGCATTGACATTTGAGTGTACTGGGGCCTTTGTCTTGTTTCAGGGGATTGTTGCAGATGTCATCCTCACCCCCTAATTTAGGTATGTATGTTCCAAGGGGAGGTTACTGCCATTGGCTACTATAGCTGCACAGAGATCAGAGGTGGTAGTGTTAACTGTTGTTGCAGTTACATTGCAGTTGTTGTTTTGGCTAGATGATTGCTGATAGGGCCCTAGTTAATGAAGGAGATATTATGGCTGACGAGTGCCAGGATGTAAGTTTGAGGTAGTGGCCTTCCCTCTTATCAAGGCTTTCCCTTTGCTCCATTGTTGGCATGACAGGATGCCCCCATGGGACTGTTGTTGGTGTAGTGTAATGTTGTGCCCCAGCTTCTGTTTGTGCAGGCCATGCCCCCCTGCAGTACCCCTTTACCCATGCCACTCCATGTATATGATGACTTACATGCAATGTGTAGTACGTATTTCCCACCCCTGCTCACAGTTGACATTATTTCATTTTAAATCCCCATGCGACTTACCCTGCATGTGCGTTGTCTCCTGGTAGTCTGCGCTGTCCTGTCCTTGAATCCCTGTGACGATCTCCTCGGGGATGACGGCTGCAATCATCTGCTCCATGTGGTCCAGGGCCTCCTGGTGTGCTGGAATCCCACCTCCAGTCTGCAGTGCTGCCTTTCTGTTCCTGGCCATTTTTATTTTGTCCTACGTTTGCGTTTCTTACACTCGGTGACTGTCCTGTGTACTTCAGCCACACTGTTGATCTTGTCAACAATTTGTTGCCATATGTCCTCTCTTCTACTGATTGGCAACTTAGAGGTGATAAACAGTTGGTGCTGGTGTTCCGTCACCTCTTTAACCAGGATTTACTGCTCCTCAGCACTGAAGCGACACTTTCTTTTTTTTCTATATATGTCCTGGTTCTTGTATGGATCGTCCTGGCTGGTTCCTGGTCTGTTGTCATCTTCCTGGGGTCTGTAGTGGCATCTGGGATCCATTTTGGCTCTCCTCTGCTGAAATGGCAGTGTTCGCTGGTATTTTTGACGCTATTGCGTAAAAAAAAAACGGCGCATATCCGGGTTGCGGTGTCGTAAATCGACCCACAGTCATTTACGCCGCGTTAACGTCGTTTTCCTTTACCTCTTGACCCCGCGATGTGCGGCAAAAAAAATGACTCCCACTTGTTGATTGCGCCGCCGTGCATCAAAGTATAAATTTGATGCCCGCACGGCGCTACGAAATGGCGTTAGCCGGCGGTAACATTTTTGACGCAAAACTGCGGCGGCGCAGTTTTGTGTCAAAAAGTATAAATATGGCCCTTAGCCTCCCACCATTTGGATATCTCTGTTTAGCTCAGTTTCTCCATTCTCCTGAGTTTGTCTTGCAGTCCAACTTCCTTGGTATTATCATTGATGGGACCACTTCCTCTAGGTGGAAGTTTAGCAAATAATGCCTGTGCCTATCTGTCTGAGTCAATGAACATTGCCATTCTGTATGAGTCCTAAGTTTGTCACAGTGTCCGCTTATGCAATCCACAATCTCCCACCCTATAATAGAGGGTTCCTCCTGTTCCCAATTTGGTATGTCTTCTCATGTTCCAAGTCCCCTTATTTTTGTATTTTTTTATATTTCAACAATTTAGAATGAAGAATACAGATTATTCATTCTAATTTGATGACATATAAAAAAAAATCAGCAGTTATAGTTAGAATTATTTCAAGTAACTATAACTCGCGCCCTAAGTTAATTATAATTCACACCCCCCGCCATGCACAGTTTTTTCTTTTTTTAATTTGGCTGCTAATGCTTTATTTATATTTTTAATAACATTAGAGAAGTTGTCATGAGTGCTGAGGTAATTAGCAGTGCATGAAGAGGGTGTGAGTTAAAGTTACGTCAAGGTGCCAGTTAGAGTAACTTGAAATAACTATAACTGCTGAATTTCTCTAGCTTTGTACATGTGAATCCAGAACCTAACTATAACGTCCCTGTAACCTTTTTTTTCAGTGGATTTTTCTTTTTTTCAAATGGTAGTTCCTAACTATAATATCCCTGGAAACTTGAGTTTCTTCAGTGAATGTCTGTTTTTTTTTTTTTTTTACATAAAGTAATTTTCATTACTATACATTAATCCAACCACCACCGTGCAGTGCACAGCGGCAGTTGGCTGCAGGGCCTGGCAAGGGGCCGGGCCCAGCAGCCAACTTCTGTAACAACCCAACCCTGTGCTGTTCATGGCCTTATGCCGTGCACAGCTTGCCCGGCCCTGCAGCCAACTCCTATTACAACCCATTCATGCGCAGCAGGCTTTGCACAGCAGAGATTGGCCACAGGGCCTAATATGCAGCCAGTCCCTGCGGCCAACCCCTGTAACAACTCAACCCTGCAGAGCACCCCCTCCCCAGGCCGATCTCTGCCCTGGGGACCCCATCCCACAAGCCCAACCTACATTTTTTATTTGTTTTTGTGGGAGGGGAGCCGTGCAGCTCACCCTTGTCGATCTCAGCCTGGGGATCCTATCCCCTGGGGCTCGGCCTAAACATTTATTTTTTTGTGGTGGAGAGAAGCCACATGACACCCCTTCCTAAGGCTGATGTCGGCACTGGGATGCCATCCGAGGCCTGGCCTATATATTTTTTTTATTAGGGGAGAGGGCTGCACTCCCCCTCCAGGCTGATCTTGGCCCTGGGGACCCCATCACCTGGGGCGCTGTCTTATTATGAATTATTTCTTTCTGGGAGGGGTGCCTCATGGATCACCTCTGCAGGGCTGATCTCAGTCCCGGGACCCCATCCCTCTTGATCTGGCCATGTGACCTGGATGCCCCCTAGGGCACCCAGTCACAATGTTGGGGACCGTGGGGTGAGCCAGAAGGCCCCATGGTCCCAAATGGCTCCCCCTCTCCTGTGTGAACCAGCATTGCAGTCACAGACAGGGAGCTGTTAGAGCAGCTCCCTCTCTGTGAGAGCAATTGTTTCCTTTGTCTTTCTGTCTTCATCTCAGTGGGCAGGGAAACACAGGAAGCCTCTTCTCTCAGTGAGCGAGAGCTGTTTGGCAGCTGTCATAGCTGCTGCCAAACCACAGCAAACAGCTATATCCAGTGGGTGGGCACCTTATGTGGACCTTGAATATTGACCCCTGAATATTGAAGGGACGGAATATCGAAGACAGAATAACGAGAATAATGAGAAAAAAAACTTTACAGATAAGTTAGCCTAAATTTTCTATACTTTACTCCACATTTATGTACCTGAGGTGCATACATATGAAGTTAGGAATAGTACATCTATGCTTCTCTATACTTACGTAACTTTCAATGTTTTGTCCCCTGATATTCTGTCCTTGATATTCATTTATGACAATACTGTGGGGGGTTGATATTCAGTAGAAATCTTCAACAGTCAGTGCACAAATGTGACCGAGGCATCTTTCATATACCAGTCATTGCCATCACGGACTTCTGATGCTCTTACAATGCCATGAAATACCTCATTCTTTGCCAGTGTGCTGTTAAATATGATATTGTGCCCAAGGTCTCAACCATATATTCAGTCAATATTACAACTGATGAAGGGAACCGTCATTTCTTGTTTTTTTGTTTGACATGTCTTTATTATTTTCTCATACTTTTCACATTTCTTTTACTTAGTCTTCAATGTTAATTTTAAAACAATTATAAACTGGTTTGAATAATATGAATGGCATCCATACAAAATTAGACCTGCTGGAACTTGCAGATTTTCACTCTGTGGAACAAAGCAGAGTTGCATAAAAATCAGCTAAATTCCATGGAGTTCTGCAAACCGGTAGAAATACATTCCCACTGCTCATGCTCTGATTTAGAGCCGGTACCACATTGAGCGCTGAAAAATCTGCAGAAACGGCAGCATGCAGTGGCTAAACATGCAACCATTTTGTTTTGCCTGCTCCTCCTCAGCTTTCTCCCTGCTGCTATGCTTTTGTTTTCCAATTTTCCAATCCAACCTAATCCACCGCATCTGATTACCCTCTTCCCAATCTCACCTTTTGTTTACTTATTTTGATTACTGTCTGACTTTCCCTCCATGTATTTACATTTCTGGGTGTGTTTTTTGCGACGTTTTGTTTTCTTTCCTGACCTGTCCTCCTGTTTCCATCCCATCCCAGTATGACTCGCTTCCACCCCAAATAATCATGGAAGAAGCAGCACCACCCGCACCACCTATGGATGGGACAGGAGGGGAGGGGTGAAGCTCCACCCCATCTTTAGCAAGGCAGAGGTGGCTTCACTAATTTTCTGGCTGCAGAGCCCATCCCCTGTATATTGGCAGCACTTGGCAAGTCCGGTATGGTTGACGCCCAACAGGAGCGTCACGTACTCTGGGGCAGGTGTGACAATGTCTGCACCCAGCTCATGCACTGCTGGAGGGGTGGGGGTGCATCCTGGATAGGGACAAGGATGTGCCTGACCTGCTAAGTTTTGAGGTTGCGTTGCTTAAATAGTCATATATTTTTAGGTCTGACATTGCTGTGTCTTTAGCTTTCACTCCAGTCTTTGAAATAAAATAAAAACTTGAATAAAAATTAATTACATACATGCATACATAACGTGCTTAACGTGCTATTGGGCTAAACCTTTTCATACATTGTTCTGGTCTGGTCAGCAGTCAACTGTCATTCACACCCCACGTTAGTTTTTGGATCTCTTGCACTCTGAGTGACGGTATTTTGCCGACTCACATCTGCGCAAAGAGAAGTGAGTAGCTGATGAGCTCATGGTTTACCCTGTCAATGCCCTTTTTCTTTCAGTTCTTTACTCATTTTCACTTTCTTCAGTCATGTATTTGTGTTTAAACTAGACAGTAAAGTTATAGTAATTCAAAGCCAAAAATACTTTTTTTCAGTATCAATAAGAAGCATATTTTCCTGTGATGTGCATTGAAACAAAAAAAATCCTCTCTGTTCTAGGTATATCTACCTGCTAGGGTGTATTACTCTGGGTCTATTAAAGTTATATGTCAATATTATTTTTTTAAATACATATTTTTAATTGCAGGCATTTAGCGACTACATTTAGGCAGCTGCATGTTCTGTTTTTCTCAACCTTTGAGCCATATGCTTGCAATAAAATATATTTTAGAAATGCAACAGCTCTGAAAACAAGAACAAACCTATTGTTTGTGTCAGTCCTTGTTAATGTTTAGACTGTCACGATATCTGGGGAATTTTTATCGACCAAAAAAGCTTTAGGATCCTAGTTGTATTGCCGTCCATAAGTGTATTGGCTTCCTATAAAGAATGAAATAGTGAACTCACCATCCCCTGTTTTCAGTCTTTTGTCATAAAGTGGAAACTATGGGGGAGATTTGCTACAACAGAGAAATACCTTAGAGGAAATCCACACACAGGACAACATGTCTCAGCTCAGAATTATGGGTCTCCCCTTAAGAATAACAAATGCCAGTAAGGTTAATACTATATTTCTGGGTATTCACAAAACTGCTAGAAAGGCTAAGGGGAACATGTTATCTTTGAAATAAAGAAGGACATTTCACATTAAAGTGCAAAAAATGTGTCCAGTATGCTCTATATCAGTTGAATACTGCTTTCACCTTGCAGCTATACGTCTCAATCATGGTGACCCCTCGTGCTTTGCAAGGTATTTTCACCTATTGTTTTGCTGTCCAGACCATCACTCTCCAGATGCTAAGCATATGTCTAATTTGGCAAATAGCGGCTGCTCGTCTTGGTAAGTGGCTCTGACATTTCCACTAAGTGTCTGAACTTCGGAAAGGACTTCATGTTTCCTGTGGTGCCCAAGAGCTACTGCGCGCGCTGGGGAGCTGGATCCCCAATCGAACACAGATGATGCTAGCCCTTGCTCTCGCGCCATCGAACTCCACATCAGAGTGTACTTATCAAAATTAACCATCCTGCCAAGCTACACTCGTCATCTGTGGTCTCACAAATCTGACTCAGCAACAGTATGTCCTTTCGGCTAATGCTTTCAGCTTGACTCCAGAAGTGAATTGTCTGTGGGGAGATACAAAGATCTGTAAAACGAGAAGGAGATGTTTCTAATCCCATTGGTGCAGTATATTGTTTCAATGTATTGAACAGTCAGAGGTGAAAGTTGCACGCGCTGCTTCGATGCCGTTTTAACTGGTTATAGTTTAAGTAGACAGCGTGTAGGAGGCTGCGTTGTTCTTTTGGATGCAGCAGCTGAGGGACAGGTTACTCTTTGCATTACTTTTTCTGTGTTTTCGCTTTCAGCACCAGGATAGGCCTTTTATTCCACCAGACATTTCCCTGGTGGACTGGAGCCCTTGGAGATCAGGACTGCAAGCTCCCAGAGGTGAACTGCGGCAGGCGCAGGGAGGCTTCAATATAGAGAAAGACAGGGAAGGAAGTAGACGGTAGAGAGTAAACAACCAAAGGGGATGAGAGAGAAAATGGATTGAAAGAGAGAGATCGTGCGAGGAGATGAAGTAAGCAGGGCTGATTTTAGGATTTTACCCTGGGCTGCTTTTGGTTTTCAAGTCTTACCTTGTCTAGTGCCCTGCAGGCTGCTTTGCAAATCCGTACTATATTTCCAATGTTTCTGCACCTTTTTCAAGTTAAGCCTTTTGATTTTGCTATTTATGATATCTAGGCACGTTATTATCAGGGAAATGTTCGTTATTTTATTCGTTTGATTTTGTGATCTGATTAGGAGTTTGGCAGAGCGGGAGGACCGCCATCAATCAGTGTAAATTAGGCACTAGAGGAGCCTTCATTATATCTGTCAGAGTAATCCTTTGATTTGATGACTTTTCCACCAAGATGTTGCGTGGTAATAGTGACAATCACCGCCTCCTATATATTATGAGCAACTGTCACTCATTTTCCCTGACCATGATCACCATTAAAGGTGTGGGGCCAAGAGAAAATATATAATGGCTTCAATGTCCAGGAGAAAATTTTGGGCCTGATTTAGAGTTCAGCAGACAGGTTACTACTATCTAGTCCATCTTATTATGAGTACATTGTATCTTAAGGCACTTGTAATAAGGCATACCGGATATCCGTCATGTTTGTGATGGAGTACCTGTCCACAAAACTCTAAACTAGGCCCTACATGTGCATCAACTTGTTTATTTTTCATATTACTCATCACCAAGAGACTCTGCCTTCTGTATTTAGATGTTGGCAGTCCCATAGACGAAAGTCCGCCTGAGTCCCACCGACTCCGGTAAGAAACTTCACCTGCGTCGATGGTGCCTTTGGATATACTGGATGATGGAGGGACCCAAGCTACACTTACTTAAAGGGGTGCAAACTAACCTTTTTTTCCATCCCCCCAGTCTTTGGCTGGGCACAACTGGACAAGACCTGCCATGACTTCTGCCACTGACCAACAAAGAAAACACAACCTCCCCATATTTTGGGCTCGCAGGTAGGTATGCGACATTGCCTGGGTACGCTGGGCGGGCACTGCACGGGAGGTGGGAACCACTGCAGGCATATATATGTCACAGGATTTTTTCAAATTACTGTGACATGTATATGTGAGGTACACCATGGTGTCACACATGACTGGGGACACACTGACACAACACGCATATTACACACATGCACAACTGTCATTGATGCGTCTGTTGCAAAATGAATACTGGCCCCACAATGATACTACACTCACACTGGACAATGGTCTCCATGTGTGCACATTGCAAAGGGACCTCTATGGGTAGGTTTGTGCCATCTCTTGTGTATGTGAGTGTGTGTGAATTGGCTGGTTGAGTTGGAGGGAGCTGGAGTGGGTGGTGTGGCTGAGTCTGTATGTGTGTCGCTTGCATGAAAGACCGATGTAGTTGTGTATGCTGTGTTGTCATGTGATACAGTAAGGTGATTGTGGTTGTTGTGTGGCAGGTGTGATGTGTGTGTAGTTGTGCCTGTGTGTGAGTGTGTTTGTGTAGCTGAGTGTGTAGTTGTGTTGTTTGTTGTGGTTGTGTAGTGTGTGGATGCAGTATTCAATGGTGTGGGTGTGTTGTGGAATGGATGTATGTCAATGTGTGTTTTCAGCATGTTCAGGTTGTGTTGTGTCAGAATGGCAATGGGCTATCATGTGAATGTGGAGTGGGGTGTGGTGTGTAGTGTGGGGTACACATATGACAAAGGGAGAGTGTGTGTGTGTGTGTCACTTACGTGTATTCCATAGCGACTGCCATTGTACGAAGTCCATTGGGTCCCACCTCCGTCTCCCTCTGTCAGCTATCAGACGCCATTCAATCCGCTTGCAGAACTGTAACATCTAAATACAGTGGGCTGAAAATCATTGACTTGTCAGTCTTCTCGGGTCCGCTGCCAATGCGGCTTGGCGGTGCGAATGACAAAATCACCATCTGTGGTCAGGTTTCCGCTCAGATTAATAGGCCTCATAACACAGACACACGTTTCTATGAAACTTTGCATAGATTGTATACACCCACCCCTTCTATTCCCTCTCTCATAAAACTGGCCAAGAAAAACCAGAGGACTGGACGGCTCTTATGTGGTGCAAAGAAGCCTTTTTAATTTAAGACTAGTTTCATCAATTTGGCCATTTCAATGGCGGTGATGGTTGGGCATCTCTATTCCACAA
The DNA here is from genome assembly GCF_031143425.1 of Pleurodeles waltl. Taxonomy (NCBI): domain Eukaryota; kingdom Metazoa; phylum Chordata; class Amphibia; order Caudata; family Salamandridae; genus Pleurodeles; species Pleurodeles waltl. The sequence continues at coordinate 222,162,558 of NC_090450.1, read as the reverse complement.
TGCCCAAATCCAACTGACTAAGCTAAGCCCCTGAATTTTGTGATACTCTTTTTAGAGTAATTCATTTTTCTCATTGTTTTACCCATCTGATGGTTACATCCAGTTACAAATTATTATTTATGTTTCAAAAACATTGGCAGGCCATGCGTTAGACACACTGAGTATGTAGTTGAGTTATACACCTTAGATAGACCCTCCACTGCTTTAATTCCAGTAGCCCCCCTCTCCTTCACAATCCTGGCTCTCAATTTTGGCTGCAGACCTTGTACAATGCTCCATTGCTTTCCATGGATAGGTTTGCTCTTCTCTTGTTATAACAGAATGGAGATAAGAAATTTCGTTGGGATTCAATGCACCAATGCTCCAGCACTGCTCAATGTATGGATAATTTTCAGCTGACTGGGATCTTTTCATCTTGACTCTAAAGATGGACTCATTAGTGTTCTTCATCCTGGTTAGCATCTAGAAGAGATGATTGCACATGCAACATCTCCAGGGTGATTATTCAAAAATAGCATTGGCTGGTTGTACTTTATATTGGAATGCTGTGTTCAGGTGTCCCATCTCTCTGGAGATTGTTTTATCTCCAGAAAGAGGAAAAGTATTTTATTACTTTTAATGGACACCCATTCTGCTTCCTAACACACGTTTGCCAATGTGTTGTTCTTTTGTGCTTTACTGTAGTTCTTTGTCCCAGGTGCTGGGAAAGGCTGTGTCTGTGGTTTTGCATTGAATTGAACCTCTGTAATCTTTCATTGAATCAAAAGGATTGCTTGTTTGGTCTTCCAACTTTTACAACTCTGTTTATCAGTAGTGAACCTCCTCAAATGAAAAATGAATTGGCATAACATTACAGCATCAGTTGTCTTTCCTTTATGAAAATCATTGACTCTGTATTGTCTGGCTTATTGCACGACTGGTTGAAGTCACATTCTTAGTCAAGTTTGAGGTCCTTTTTAGGTCTCACCTGAGACAGTATATGCACTGTCGCTTGTGAGTCTCTCGTAAATAAAGGCTTAGAGCCCGCCCGTAACTTACCATTATTTACCATTATTTTCCATTGGTTGATTTTGACATCACTTTAATTTCCTTGCTCCTTATCTATCAGTACCTCCTGCTTTCCCATACTCTTTCTGTCAATGTCAGGTTCCATGAAACATGAACCAAACACAGCATCCTGTCTGCAGAAAGTTTCCTTCCACTGGCCATGCGTTTGTAGAGGTACTACTTTTTTTAATTTTATAGCATAGCATTCCACAAGAGTGTGTAGTGTTGCTGGCCGTCTCTAACCACCTCTCCCAATCTGCCTGCCTTCCATTGTTGCTTGCCCCCATCCCTCAAACCACATCACTCATCGCTGGTGGCCCATCCTGCCCCTCTCTGTTTTACTTTAAAGTGCAGCCCTCCATAAGAGAGCATCGTTTGTCAAGTAACCTCTAGCCTGCATTCCATTGTTGACCCTGTACTGCCCATCACCACTCTCCCATCGCTGCTTGCCACCTCCCATCCATTGCTTGCCTCCACAAGGGGCATATTTATACTCCGTCTGCGCCGAATGTGCGTCAAAAATGTTGACGCACATTCGGTGCAAAACTTGCCCTATATTTCAACTTTGACGCCCGCGGACGTCAAAATCCCGCCGTGTGCGTCCATTTCAGGATGCGGGAAACTGCCTTGCGTTTATCATATGCAAGGTAGGCGTTCTCATCCAAAAAATGACTTAAACGGCCGTGCGTCATATTTATGCTTCCGGGCAAAAAGGCTGCATGACCGGGAGGCGGAGGCGGAAAATGACGCACAGCCCGATTTGCGTAAACAATTAACGCCTGGGTCAGGGCAGGCATTAAAAAGGGGCAAACACACCTGTATTTATTCAGAACACACAGAGCAACAGCAGAGCAGCAAAAAGGAGACATGAAGGTGCTTCTCATTCAGCGTGCACGCAGACGCAGAGCCCAGCAACAACAACAGAAGCTACCACAACACCAGCAGGGACCCCAAAGGCAGTGCAGAAGGCAGGAGAGGATATTCCGCACCAGAACAACCCTTCATGGCCTCAGGGAACATGACATCATCCAGAGGTACAGGTTGAACTGGCAGGCCATTCAGCAGCTGCTGCGCAACATAGAGCCACAGTTGGCACCCACCTTGCTGACACCCCGCACAATCCCAACAGAAACCAAGCTGCTAGCTGTACTTCACATGTTGGCAAGTGGCTCCTTTCAAAGCACTGGCACCCTGGTTGCTGGAATATCACAGCCATCATTCTCAGCCTTCTTGTCCAAAGTACTGGATGCCATCATTGGTCTCACACCCGCCACATCTGCTTCCCTAACACACTGCAGAAGCAGCAGGAGACAAAACAGGGGTTTTACCTAATTAATGGCTTCCCACACATCCTTGGTGCCATCGACTGCACACATGTACGCCTTGTGCCACCTGCTGCAACAGAACACCTCTACCGCAACAGGAAGCAAACACACTCCATCAATGTGCAGGCCATTGTGGATCACCAAGGATTGATCACCAACATCAAATCAAATTATCCTGGGAGGGTCCATGACTCATTCATCTTCTGTCACTCTACCATCAATCAACACTTCCAGGATGGACGATATGGCAATGGACTACTTGTTGGTAAGTACAAAAACCTACTTATATACACACTGCACAGCAACGCTCTAGGACACACAACACATACACCACTACATCGACACGTGGACAGGAACACACAGAGGTCGTGACATCGCTAGCCATGGTTGATAGGTCTGCAGTGAACCTGTCACACATCTGAAATTAGTGTACAGTCAAATGTTAAGACGTCAATGATCACAATGTATGGAGAGGTCTGGCTAATTGTCACCTTGCAAAATGTAAGCGTCTCACTGATGTTTAAATTAATCCATTGCATAAGTCTAAAGGTATGGGATGTCCAGGGTACATAGATGCAGACGTGTTACCACCACGATCAAAATGAATCTGTGTATGGAACTATCATCTCACCCCCAGTGAAGACACAGGGACACCTGTATCACAAGTCACAATGCTAGGGAGTGCACACTGTTCTGCAAATACCCAAACATACTGCTGACAACCGGTCAGCAGGCAAACAGTTTTTCAGCCAAGGAAACAACACAATGCAGATGGTCCATCCTACAAGCCTAGGAAGGAACACAATAACACAAAAGAGTCACAGACAACACAAGACAAACACTGCCATGCAAGGTGATATTAATGGGGCAAGCTACATCAACATGATCCCATCCATTTTCTTTTTCAGCTGATCAGGGGTATGGGATCCAGCCATGGATTATGACACCATTTGGCAACCCAAGAACTGCTGCAGGGCGTGCCTGCAATGAGGCACATAGGAGGACACGCACCATAGTGGAGAGGACCTTTGGCATCCTCAAGTCGAGATTCAGGTACCTCCACATCACTGGTGGCAGCCTCTTATATTCACCACAAATGGTTTTTAACATGTGCCATCCTGCACAACATTTGCATACGAAGGAACATTCCCCTCTTAAAACCAGAGCCACAAATGCCTGAAGAGGAGGAAGAGGAGGATGCTGGCCTGCAACATGAGGGGGAATAACAAAACACAGCTGCTGGATTGTGTAGGCGCCAACATATTGTGAACAATTTTTTTTTAAACTAATCCACCATCACCACTGTATTAACTAATGTAAATAAATACCGATAATAATCACCATATCATGGTATGGCTAATCATTTGTGCTCACCTTTATCTCTAACTATCAGAATAAGAGTGTAGCCTCATGAAGCGTATTATACAACAGTCACATATACAAACACTGTAAATTACATATATCCTGTACATTTCACTTTTGAAGGGCAATAGCAGAGGACCACACCTATTTCACACATACATGTTGACAACATGGTTCATCACAACATATGGCATACAACAAAGACACCATCAGTCTATAAGGGAAAAAAATGCCTCATACATGAGGCAGTGGATGTGCTATTGCATTGGTAACAGGAATGTATGTCCAGACCCTTGACAGCAGTAAGTCGTACAGCACCTATCTTTGCAAGGACAATCTGTGACTGGAGTTCCCTAGAAGCAGAACATAGACAGCACAAGTGCCATACCTATGACAAGCATTGCACACATGACATTCCATGTACATGTCAGCCCATTTTCCAACTCCTGACAAACCCATGCTCCTGGTCTCAACCCACCTGTCTGAAGAGGTCCCTGGAATGGTAATATGTGTACCCAGATATTCCCTCTTCTACACACACAGACTAACAATAGTAATCCAGTGTGCTACACCTCTTCCTATGGTATGCCATTGTCATAGTACATCTGACTGCATGGACGTCAGGTCAATTAATACACTGGCTTGTAGTTTCTAAGCCCTGTTATCACCTGTAGATTGCTTCCTGTGTGAAAGGTACTGTTAGCCATTTGAACTCGAATCTCACCTACAGGACTTGTGATAAACTGATGCAGCACACACCTGTGATCACCTCCAGGCACATCACCCAGTTGAACATGCACTGCCCCTGCAGATGCTTGGAACAGCATAGAAGTTGCCATTTTGTCAAATACACCGTCATGCATTGCTAGTAATTAAGCTGTGTAACACAGCCCTTGGGTTTATGTGTCACCTTCAAAAACACAGGACAAACACAGTTTCCCATGTCAACTGTCTTGTTCTTCCTCCGACCAGTGTAAGTCAGACCACTGAGTATGTACCTTGTGAAATTGCTGGATCCTGATTGACCCTGCATCCTGTCAGCCTGGCTGGGACCTGTCTGTGCGTTACCCTAAAGGTTACTTGTGGCTTCATATGTACCACACTTGCGTTACCAAACCTCACATTCCTCAGGGGGTATTTTGTCATGTGCTTCCTCAATGCATACCCAAATACATTGTATAGCATCATCTGCTTTTTTATTGTACCATATTAGTAAAATTGTCTTTGAATACCAAAATCATGGCCTATCCCTTGTCTGGGTCTCATGTATGCATGAACGACAAAGTGTGACAGTGTACCATGGCCGTATGCAGGGATTGGGTATTGTGCCTCCAGCAGAACCAGCTACCTCAGATAATGTGCATGAAAAGTCCACACATGTTAGGACCCTGACAGTTTACACACTGATTCACATTGCTCACAACATATTGATGGGCTGTGCGTGCTGAATAGCTGCAAGATTAATCAACACAGAGGCTATGATGTTCCCAGATGCAGTGGGAACTTTACAGGCCAGCCTATATACAAATATTGTAATGACACCTGCTGGAACATGACTCCTGAGATATGATCTCACTCAGCACACCAAGGTTTCCCTGTTGACAATCTCATAACACGTCTGCAGTGACAGGGTGGGACCATCCCCATGTAGGTTCTCATGTCCTCATCGACTTTACTTCCATTGATCTCCGAAGGATACTCAGTAGATACAGGAATAGCCGCCACTGACTCATGATGAGACCTGGACGTAACTGTGACAACATAGACCCCTAAAAACATACAAGATCAACATTGGACCATACACATGAACAAGACACCTCTGTGCAATTGATCACTGGAAATATGTGGCCCCATGCTGCCTCGTCTGCTGGTCCACCACTGCCACTGGAGAGTTGTGGCTCAGTCATATGACCACAACTGTGGCGTGATATAACAGTTGTGGGTCACCTTTGGCTGTCTGTGCCAAAAACATGGTACCCACTTAGTCTGTACGTGTGCCAGACACACAGTGGGTTCACCAACAAGTGCCTAGGAAGCAGTTACCAAATTTCTAGGACATGGGATGGGCAACTTTTGAACCATTGACATGAACAAGAATCTGCCATCTATCCGGTGCATGCTTTGTCATTTGTGGTGTCTACGTTACCCAAAAGCTTGGAAGTGCACACAACAGATGTTGCTACATGTATGACTAGCACATGTCCTCTCTCATTTCCACATTGACTTGCATCTAAGGTTTGGACACATTGACTTCACATTCATACAAGCATATTTTCAATAATGCATCTTGTGATGCACACACACTGGATCGACAACTACATTAGTAGCCAATGCACACACATTGAGCTATACGCATTGAGGTATTGTACTTATGTGCGTCACCTTGCTATCCTCTCCTGACGCCAACCATGCCCAATTTGTGCAATACATATATGTAGGCCGCACATATGGCCATCTAGTGCATCTGCCAAGAGTGAAAATCCTGTTAAGGAAGTAGCGGATCATGCTCCGCAGCAGAATGATGTCACACATGTGACCATACACCGTCAACACCAAAGTGGGTGCAATCAGCCTATCTCTGTTGTGTCACAAATGTAACATTACATTAAAATGGCAAAATGACCCAAAACCAGTTAATGCCCTGAAATTCTGATGCATTTGCGTCAAAAAATGACGCTTATGGACGAAAAACGACACATTATGCCCTTAAAATTGGTTAAGTGTTAGACTATTTCCAGATATATGGATGCAGCCTAATTTTTACTCCTGTCCGTCGAAAAAAATGACGCACATGCTGTATGCGTCAATTTTTTTTGACGCATAACGATAAAAATGGCGGCCATTTTATGCAGGAAGTGAGGTAATAGGATATCCTGTTTACAGATTATGTACAGTGGGGGTACTTTCACTTTCACTTTGCTGTCTGTGATTCTTCTAGACCTTGTGGCTGTGTTCTGCAGCAGTATGATGTCTCACATGTGACCATACACCGTCAACACCAAAGTGGGTGCAATCAGCCTAGCTCAGTTTTGTCAAAAATGTAACATTACATTAAAATGGCTCAAAATCAGTTAATGCCCTGAAATTTTGATGCATTCGCGTAAAAAAATGACGCACAAGCGTCGAAAAATGTCGCTTATGGCCAGAAAATGACACATTATGTCCTTAAAATTGGTTAAGTGTTAGACTATTTCCAAATATATGGATGTGGCCTAATTTTTACTCCTGTGCATCGAACAAAATGATGCACATGCTGTATGTTTCAAAATGTTTTGACGCGTAATGATAAAAACGGCGGCCATTTTATGCAGGAAGTGATGTAATAGAATATCCTGTTTACAGATTATGTACAGTGGGGGTACTATCACTTTCACTTTGCAGTCTGGGATTCTTCTAGACTGTGTGGCTGTGTTCTGAGTTTTGTCCAGTGAAATTGTGCTTTTGCCTCCTGTGTGGTCCATTACTTGTTAGTTTGTGAATTAAAATTGTTGTTGTATACTGTCTGAGTGCTTATTGTGTAGTATTGTCCAGTATTGTATTGTATTTGTTGTTTGTGGGAGTCTGTTGTGGGTAGTGATAGTTTGGGGATAGTTGGGTTCTTTTAGTTGTTAAGTTTACTTTTTTCTTTTTCTACTTTCCCCCTATTCTCCTTTGTTCTTCTGTATCCCCAATTCCCCTTTTTCTGTGCTAAGATGTTGGGTAGGGTACGTCTTGGCAAGATGGGTGAGGAGGAGCTTGGGGGCTTCATATGGCTGGTGTGCCGTTTCCTCCCCCTTATGATTGAGGCAGGGGGCGGGTGATACAGGGTTATCACACCGAGGCACGAATAATCGGTGGGGAAAGGTCCTGCATCACTTGCAGCGTGTGTATCGGAGCCAGAGGAATGACCACCAGCTGAAGCACTGCTGGTCTGACCTCATCTCCAGGGAGCTAGATCTTCTGGACCACCTGGGAATCGTGATTGGTGGCCCTGTTGGTAAGTACAAATCATGTAAATGTGCACGATTAAAAGCTCTGTAGTGACATCAGATGATTTGTACAATATCTGCCGGCTATGTTGTTGAGTGTGTGGAATGCTTAAGAAACATACAGGGTCATTGATGGACTATGTTAAGGACCCCAATTGCTATCTGTCAGGAAGCAAGTGCTCTGCAAACTTACTGCATAATTTTGCTTAATGTAAGTTGGTGCCGCCTTTGTGTCAGACAGCAACACAATTTAGGAGCCAATTATGTATATATTGTATATATATATAGGTCACATTTGCCAGTGAGGTATAGATTTTCCAAAACATTATCGACCTTTGTTGACGCAACAGCTAGATTGACTTTAGAAACACTACATGATGCAGAAAATGAGTGCAGGCTTCACGTAAGTTGTTGATAGCAATGTGGCCCAGACATATGTCTCATGTGTGTCTGGTGAGTGTGTAAGGAAAGCGTTCACGGAAGTTCTATGAATATTAGGGATTATTGTGGTCCTTCATCATTTTGGATACATGTCAGATCTGGATTTGGAGACATAGGGAAAAAGTGCAAGGTGCCCTCAGCTAACATCTTACACTGGTAATTGGTGTTTGGTGTTCCACCTTCCATTTAGGGATGGCAGGCCAAAGGTATGCACATGGGTTCATATATCTATGGTTGATGCAACTCATCATAGCTGGGCCACATCAAATGAAGAAACTGTAACAACATGAGGGCTTACAAATGTCCCTGCCCCTCTGTATTTTGTACTTATGTGTCATACATTTGTCATGGCCACAATGGCTGTTTGACTGGTAATTCACTCCTCAAGGAAACTGGCTTTGGATGTTTCTTTTGGATGCACATGATGAGACAAATCCACTCCATTATTGTGTCTGCTCACTAATGAAGGAGCATGTTTGCTACCACATGATAGTTGGGGCCACTGCATGTGTGCAGATATGTGTGTAAATTTCACAGGAGACCCATGGTATGTAAAAGTTAGCAGTGCTATATCGGATGCAGTATCATCATGTCTGAGTGGATTTACTTACTTATGTCATCTTACACATAGTTTTTGTTTTTGGGATTGTTGATCAGTGCACCGAATTTGAGCACATTTCTTCCTTCCATGCCTTACAGGTGGACCCGCACCCTACACTGGAGGCGGGGTGGCTTCATTTGAGGACCCCGACAACTCCAGTAAGTGTTGATATGTCTGTTATGTGTTGTGTTTGCTGGTGATGTGTGATGGACTCCTGTGTGTTGAACAAATAGCAAGGTGTGATGCGCTGGCCTATCATTTGTCTTGTTCCATGAGTGGGATGTCATTTTCTCAGCATTTTGGATTTGGCCAATGCTTAACCTATTGTCTTATTTAGGGACTCTAGGTCATACCTGTAGGCCCCGCAATGTGAATTGGGATGAGTCATGTGGAAAACACTTGTATCAGCAAGAGTCGCACTGGACCTAATCTCTGATTTACTCAGGCTATCAGACCCACATTCTCCCAGAATCGGGCTGCAAAATGCTTACCCACTGACTTCCGATTCCCTATTCAGCAATGCACTTATGAAACTGTAGGTTGAACTTCCTAGCAGCATGTAGCTCCACATGTAGTGCTACGAGTATGTGGCACTTGAGTGCAATGGCCTAGGTGTGCATGCAAATCATGGCCAGGGTTGTTCTTGCAACTCTGTGTCAGTTGAAAGTCATGGCTTACTGGAATTATATGATGTGGACAAAGGTCTGCATTGCAAGACATATGTTGCACTGGAATTGGTCAAGGGTTTGCTGTCTCCTATTTGTAGATACACCTTACCTATGGTGTGTGTGTTGGGCCAAACACATGTCCAGCTTTCATAAGCTTCCTGGGTGTCCATGTTGTTTGAAATTGTTAGTTGTTTCTCCACCCCACCACCCTCAAACACAGGCATGGGTTTGTGAATAGTGTACCTAAGAGTGATGATGCAAGTATGTTACACAGACATGTAAATCACTGAATCTTTGGTCTGAACCTAGTATACACACTCAGGTTTCGCACATGAGTACTATACTAGCAAGTCCATTTACAACTTGCAGATCATGTGGCCCTAGATTTAAATCCTGTTCACTGACATTTGTAGCCCTGGCATGGGCAGAGGGTGTGCAGCATGATTGTTAGCTGACAACTGGCAGACCTCTGATGCCAAAATCGATACGACCTTTGTAGGCTGGCCTGCCATGTACTTCCTCAGGGACATTCAATGATTTCTATGATGATAGGAGCTATTACAAGTACAGTAGATGTACTGTCTGATTTACTTTTTGTGCCATTTCACACAATGCAGTTGCTAATGTAATTGTTTTCATTTGTCTTCACAGCTGCTAATATGACACCCATCCAGGTGCATGATTTCCAGAGGCAGGCAATGCGGTACCAGCATATCCTGCAGGTAGTGTCGGGGTACAGAAGGATGGCCCGAAGATACAGGACTGAACGGGCCTCCAGAGCCTGGAGGGCTTTTCCACAGGGTGGCCCTTCTTTGCCCACTACAGCCACCATCAGCACCACCACCACTACCACCCAGGTGGCACCACCCACAGCTGGGACCATTGTCCCAACAACATCTGCAAGTGCTCCAGGCCTTAGCAGTGGACCACCTTCAGGGCAGCCCACAGGCATTGGCTATACACAGCCACACAAGTCCTCAGCTGGCACACAGACCACCCCAGCTGCAACTTTTGACCCTGCTGCTTTTGTGGACATGCAGCACAAAATGGACCGTGTCCTCAGGAAAATGAGTCACCTGCGGCAGGATGTTCGCCATATCAACAGGCGTGTGCAGTCCATTAAGTGGACCCTCCGGAGGGCCAACCTCTAGACTTTTTGGATGGACATGATTCCCTCCCTCCTCTTTCCTAATTCTTATACTTTGTGGGTTTAGGGGGCTTAGTGTTAGGTTAGTATAGGCTGTTAGTTTAGTTAGTGTTAGTGGGTGGGGAGTCCTGATTATTTCAATATTTTCTTTTTGAGTGTGTGGGTGGGTAGGTGGGGGGCTATGTTGGGGTTCTTGTGTGTGTTAATAAAAAATAAAATATAAAAAATATATATATTTGTTTAGTATAGGATAGTATGTGTTTAGGTTAGTATCTGTTGTCCTTCATGTGTCCTGTCTCATAAGGGAGGTGGGGGGGTTGATGTTTAGAACGTTTCGTTAAATGTGATAAGTATGTTTAGCTTAGGTTAGTTAGGGACAGTTGTGGGTATTGAGTAGTTAGGGTAGATTAGGGTAGGTAAGACTTTTCCCTGAGTTTTCTCTTCTGTTATTAGCATTTAATAAATATGTAGTGAATCCTTTAAAGTATGTGTGAAATGCTTGTAGATCAGGGCCTTGGCATAAGTGTACATTCATTCTGTTGTATTACATTTGTGTCCTATGCCACAAACAAATCCCAACTGAGCTGCAAGATTGGCAGCTACCCCAGAGCTACCTTGCAAAGATTCGACCATTCATTGCAACCACCAATCACAGTTACTATGGATCCCAACATGTTTTTTTCATTAAGTATGTTTTCAATATCACATACAGTGCTTCCAGATTTATGATTGGGGACACTGTGTTCTGTCTGACTGCAGTGTGATGTTCAAGGAAACCCTTATTAGCTGAGCGGTAGTAAGCACTCTTTTAGTATCATGTTCATGACTCACATAGATCATTTGTGACACTGTTCAGCATGATTACTTATTTGGATGTAAAGTCAGACACCTTCATTCATGCAGTTTGTTGACTGTTTGCTTAGATTTGTGGGCAATGTTATATGTGCTAGTATTGCATGGTGGCAACATTTTGCTGCCACTATTTAATGGCTTAGATATCCCTTGAGGAAGCATTATTCTGCCCAACACAGCATTATGGTGTATGGTTTCCCTTTTCATCAGATATTACCCTCAGGAAGGGCAGAGTATGGTGCAATCCAGGCCACTGTGCATAGTTAGCAGACTACATCATTTCAGGACAGTTGTATTGACAAGCTACGTAATTTGACATGAGGCAAATTTCAGTGATCTACTGCACGGTTGATGTGTCACATTACACAGAGACAAAGTGGTTGTGTAAGTGCTATTTATTGAAAAGTGCTGTATTGCTATAAGTACATTGTCCATGATTGTGAGTCCATTATAGTGACATCTTCCATTGTGATCCTACACAAGTGCTAAAGGAAAACGCATTTGACATGCTGGGGTGATGTGTCAGACAGTGCAGAGGAACAGGACTTGCCAATGAGTAAGTGAGAGACAAGCACTGGGCAGGCTGACAAGATATACAGTGGTTTGCAGAACAGTCATTGAGTACAGTTGTTGTAAGACTTGCATGTTATAAAGCGCTGGACCTTGGAAATAGTTGGCCATGTGGCAGGGACTAGTGCTTCAGGGTACTTTTACGTGTGAAGGTGATCTGTTTCATGTCTTCTTCTTCTGATATGTGTGTTGCCTACTCTGTCCTTGTTGGAGGTGGTTGTAAAGGGGCAAAACACACCTCAGTGTTAGAAGAAGTGGAGTCAGACATCCCGGTCGCTGCTACCTGTGGAGATCTTAAGGGCAGTACTGCTGCAAGGAGGATCTGCTGGTTCTTGAGAATAGCAGCCACATCACGGTGGTAGGCAGGCAGGTCAGCCCTGAGGGGTTCAATGTTGCATTTGTGCACGTGTTGACAGGATTGCTGTTGTAGGTGTTGGGTCAACTGTATTACAGCTGTGCTGATTTCCTTCAGCCTTTTTTCAAGTTCCTGCAAGATGGCTGTTCGCCCTTGCATAGCTGCTGCCTGTTCTTCAGTTGACATCATGCACAAACGCACCTCCTCTAGGCTGGCTGCCATAGTTTGCATCCCCACCCGCACCTCCTTGGCCAGCTCCCGCTGTACTCTAACTACAGTTCTCTCAAAGCTGGTGCCTGTGTCATCTGAGTCCTCAGCTGTATTGGAGCTGGCAGGTCTTACAATTGGGGTGGTGGGCGGGTCCTCTGTGATGGCTGCTTTTTCTGAGCTCCTCCTTGTGACAGAAGGTGGGATCTAGAGGGTTCCAAGGACATCTTGGAGGGTCTGGTGGCTGATGTTTGTCAGCTCATCATCCATGTCATCAGGGTAGTCCTGGACAGGCATATCTGCAGGAGATCCACCGTCCTCTGCAAGGAAATAGGGTACAATTAGTGTGTCTGTGTTGTGGCATTGCTGATGTGACATGCCTGCCTTGTGATGATTTCACCTTGTGATATTGTTTCCTGTTCGTTGCTCCAGTCTTTCAGATGGGCATTCTCCCAGCCCTATGCCCCACCTGCATGTCACATGTATTGTGGTAAGTTATTAGAGTTGTCGGCATCATCTCCTCTAGTGTTGTTTTAGGCCAAATAGTGATTTGCCACCATCTTGTCCAACTCAACACTCCATCTACATCCATTCTCATGGTGAGGCCTTTCACTGGCTGTGGGTGCTCTGATGGCACTAAAAGCACACTTAACAATCTGGACCTGCCCCAGTCTCTAATCTTTCACATCCACGTATATGTAGTTGAAATGTAGTATATCCTATGCATTGCATTGTTATGGCACAATATGGATGTTAGCATTGGTAATGTGTACAGATGATGTTGGGGAATGTGTGGAGATTGGATTGCCCTGATAGTTGTAGCAGTGTCCTATTTCCTCCTCTGACTGTGCAGGTGTATGTCACTGACCAGTTACATGTGTCCTCCCCCTCAATGTTGTTGTCTGAGAAGTATGACATTTGGGATGTTGCATTGTGACCCAGCCACAGGATGGACCCTGGCATATGCAGCATGGGTGTGACCTTAGTGCTGTGTAGCTCCTAATGTTGATGACATTGGCTGATGTTTGCGGCAACTATGGGCATTCACATTTGACAGGACTGGAACATTTGTCTTGTTTCAGGGGATTGTTACATTTGTCATCCTCAACCCACTAAGTTAAGTGTGTATGATCCATGGGGACGTTACTGCCATTGGCTACTTGAGCTGCACACGGAGCGGAGGTGGTGGTGGCAACTGTTGTCACTGTTACATTCCAGTTGTCGGTATGGGTAGAGGTTGTTAATTGGGCCCTAGTTAATGTAGGCGGAATAGTGGCTGACATGTGACGGGATGTCAGTTTGACGTTGTGCTCTTCCCTCCTGGCATGGCTTTACCTTTGCTACATCATTGGCATGGCAGCATACCCCCATTGGACTGTTGTTGGTGTTGTGTTATGGTGTGCCCTAGCTTCACTCTGTACAGGCCATGCCCCCATGCCATACCCATTTACCCATGCCACTCCATGTATATCATGGCTTCCATGCATTTTGTGGTCGGTATCCCCCCTGCTTACAGTTAACATTTGTGTATTTTAATTCCCCATGCGACTTACCCTGCATGTGTGTTGTGTCCTGGTAGTCTGCGCTGTCCTGTCCTTGAATCCCTGTGACGATCTCCTCTGGGATGATGGCTGCGACCATATCCTCCATGTGGTCCAGGGCCTCCATTGTGTGCTGGACTCCCACCTCCAGTCTGCGGTGCAGCCTTCCGGTTCCTGGCCATCTTTTCCTTGGTCCCCTTGGTCCTGCGCATGCAGTCATGCCAGCGTTTCTTGCACTCGATGACTGTTCTGCGTACTTCTGCCACAGTGTTAATCTTGTCAACAATTTGTTGCCATATTGCCTCTCTCCTACTGATTAGCAACTTTGAGGTGACAAACAGTTGGTGCTGGTGTTCCGTCACCTCTTTGACCAGAATTTCCTGCTCGTCTGCACTGAAGCGACACTTTCTTTTCTTCTTCATACTGTCCTGGGTCTTGTGTGGGTCCTCCTGACTGGTTCCTGGTCTGTTGTCATCTTCCTGAGGTCTGTACAGGCATCTGGGATCCATTTTGGCTCTCCTCTGCTGAAATGGGTGTGTTCGCAGGGAATTTTGACGCTATTGCGTCAAAAAACGCTGCATATCCGGTTTGCGTTCCGTAAATCGACCCACAGTCATTTCCACCGGGTTAATGTCATTTTGCTTTACGACTTGACGCTGCTGTGTGCGTAAAAAAAATTTACTTACACCTGTGGTTTGCACCACCGGGCGTCAAAGTATAAATTTGGCACCCGCACGGTGCACCGAAATGGCATTAGCCGACAGTAATATTTTTGAAGCAAAACTGCGCTGGCTGCCATCAATATCCTGCCACAGTATGACAAGTTGGCACATTTAGAACTTATCACAACCTTCAGCCCTTCAATCCCCTGTGGTGGCCTTGTTGTCAATCATATTGGGAGAACCTGTTACAACAAACCACTGCGTGTCTTGTTTGAAGATGTTGTTATACCCTACATCTTCCCTCCAATTCTCAGCAATGACATCTGTGGGAATGCTGATGGAGAGAAGCTATTCCTTCTTGAAGAAGAGGTGTCAACTCCTCTGTGCTCTGTCCACTGACCCCCTCCACCGACCTCTGTTGCTGCTTGCCCCATAATTCTTGCCTGCCTCCTCCTACCCGTTGTAGCTTGAACAATAGCCCACTTGCCTCTTTCCCACCACCCCCATCCACAAAAAAAAAACCAAAAAAAAACACAATGGCTGCATCATAGCACTTTTAATTTCTTTACTTTCAGCCATGTTGCACTGCGGCCATGCTGCACTGGGTGGGTTCGAGGGGTGTGAGGGGCTCACTTCACCCCCATTTGTGGCTGTCTTTTACTACCAAACTAGGGGCTTTGGGCCCGGTTTCTTTGCTTACATTTGGGCCTAATTAGCCATCACTACACCTCTGCCTAGCAAACCTTCAGAGATTGTATACAATTGCTTCTTTCTTTTTACAATTGTACACCCTGGACATATTTTGCTGTGCTGGCTCTTGACTATATAGGTGTGAATCCTGACAGTTTCACTCACAAAATGTCATCCTGGTTGACCGTACTGCCTATACTTCTTGTAAGATAGATCGAGTTTGGGTTCACTTTCTGACATTCTATTCCTTAGGGAAGGCCTCATATATCATAAGGAATAAACTCTTTTCAAATGCGTTAAAAAAATTAATTACATGCCACCACTTAGGCCTATAATCTTGTAAAGGCAATTGACCTGTGTGCGATTCGAGGCGACTTGGAATCATTTATGATGATTATTATTATTATTATTAATAATAATCACAATAATAATAATATTAATAATATTATATTATTGTTATACTAACTAATGTTAAAACAGATATTACTACTATTACTACTACTGCTACTACTAATAATAATAGTAATAAATAACATCACTAATTAGAAACCAAGCCAGGTTGCATTAGAATAGATATTGGTATTACATTGCAGAGAACTAATAATAATCACAATAGATTATTGTTATGTTCTGAAAATTGCTGCTTTTTCTTACCATCTCCCTTGTCTTCTTTCCATCATGCTTTTTTGCAGTCTCCCCCTCCTCCTCACTAACCTACTTCCAAAACTCCTCTTTTTAGCACCAAAGTTTGTCTGGAAGCTGCAGCAAGGAGGCTCACATTTCACATTGGAAGAAATGTCAATCCACAATACTGCTATTTGTTTCTGCTGGTAAAGGAGGAGTTTACTTTGCGGAATAGAGGTGCACTCAATCACTGCAAGCACTTATGTGTAAATGGTCGCTTTATTCGCTTAGGTGCACAATCACAAAACAAAAGCTGGCCTTTGCCTCACAAAATTAAAGTCTCACTAAACATGACCTATGTCATCTCCTCCACCCCTCCCCTAAAGTACCCTTCCTCTCCCAATCATTTGTAATACAATTTCCCCCCTGTTGCTCTACACTCATTTCAACCATAACAGCACTTTGAGATTGTAAGCTTGTAAACCACTAAATGCATAACATTTGAAACGAACCTTTGAAGCCTGTCCCGTCTGGGTTTGGTCCTTTGTAGCCCTGTCTCCCAAGGCTGCCCTGCACCAAAGCCCAACCATGAACTGTGCAAAATGAGGATAACCTGTCCTCCACCTGCCACCCAGAAAAAGCCCCTTGATGACTTTTTCTGCCCCCCACCCCCACTGTCCTAGGAATGTATGAGACCAGACGTGGGACCCGTGCTCTCTGTGCCACTGGATTCAAACTAGCCTGGCCGAGGAAGGGTGATACCCTGGAACCGGTCCCAGGATGCTTGTTTCCGGTCCAGGGAGAACCTGGCCTGGCAGTTCAGGCTGGACTGTTCCCATGACGATAAGTGTCAAGACTGATTTGCATATGGCTGGGTCCAAACGGATGTATGATGGAACAAGGCATGCACTTACAATGCATGCCTTTACAATGAGGTAAGTACAATTCATGGTCATTACCACGCATGTACTTATGACAAAATGTTTTTACCGCACATATGCTTTTACCAGGCATGTCTTTATCATGAAAATTTCGTAGTAAAGGCATAGTTGGTAAAGGCATATGCATGGTAAAAAGTAGAGGTAAGTATAACATGAATTATATATATATATATATATATATATATATATATTTATATATATATATGTGTGTGTCTGTATATATACATATATATGTATACATAATATATATATTTCTCTCTATATATGTGTTTTTATATATATATATATATATATATATATATATATATGTATATATATATATATATATGTATTGTATATCCAAAAAGTAATTTACAGCCCTCTAAAATTCCTTTAGGCAGGTTTATTTGTAACATAGCAACTACCAATGCGTTTCAACTCATTGGTGGACACTGTCACCGCTGGCGCAGAGCCCCATTGGCCACTGTACTCCATAGAGCTCCATATTAACCAATCAGGATTTGCCTGGCGGTGCAAGGCCGCCTTCCGCCACGATGCCCAACTTCAGCAGACCTACCTCACTTCCACCTGTCCCCACATACAGGACAAGTGGTCGCCATTTCAGGGGGGCAGAGCAGTCATATCGACATTAACTGCGTCACAGATTAGATTGGCACATACCTCACCATTAACACTGTCCCATTACATAAGTGCACCAAGTATACTGAAGTTGTCATTCCATTGCTCCAATTATGACAGCCTACTCACTCTTGTGGCCCTTAGATATCTACGGCTGTGGATGAATAGGAGGTGGAGACATACCCCCATGTATAGACCCCTTGTGGACTTAGCTGCACTGGAGGACAGGCACATTATCCTCACCCATAGACTGGTCAGGGCCACAATCACAGAGCTGTGTGCCCAATTGGAGCCAGACCTGATCTCATCTATCTGTCATCCGCCTGGGATTCCCCCCTCTTGTGCAAGTGCTATCAGTGCTCCATTTCTTGGCTACTGGTTCCTTCCAAGTGATAGTGGGCTTGGCAGCAGGATTGTCACAACCAATGTTCTCAATCTTGCTGGCAAGAGTCTTGCCTGCCCTGGTAAAACACATGTGCAGCTACATTTCTTTTCCCCAGGTGGAAGAACTGGCCACTGTGAAGGCCGGATTCTATGCAATGGGACATATCCCCAATATTATTGGGGTGATTGATGGTACACATATTGCGTTTGTCCCCTCCCCGCCAGAATGAACAGGTGTTCAGGAATCATAGGAGTTTCCACTCAATGAATGTGCAGATGGTGTGCCTGGCGGACCAGTACATCTCCCACGTCAATGCTAAGTATCCTGGGTCGGTGCAAGATGCCTTTGTTCTGAGGAATAGCAGGATCCCCAAAGTAATGGCCCAACTACAGAGACACAGGGTGTGGCAAATAGGTGAGCCTTGGTCCCCACCCACTGTATGTTAGTGTATGCCTTCTGGTGTTACCCCCATAGGACTGTGTGAGGCTAAATGTTCTCCCTCAATACTTGCAGGTGACTGGCTACCCAAAGCTATTGTGGCAGACCCCTGTGAGGAATGCCAGGACAGAGGCTGAGGAACATTATAATGAGGCACATGGGTGAACCAGATGGATCACCGAGAGGACCTTCGGCTTCCTGAAGGCCAGGTTCAGGTACCTTCATCTGACAGGTGGATCCTTGTGCTACTCACCCGAGAAGGTCTGCCAGATAGTAGTGGTATGCTGCATGTTGCACAACCTGGTCCTCAGATGCCATGTACCTTTTCTGCAGCAGTAGGAGACCGAAGATGCCCCTGTGGCAGCAGTAGACCCTGAGGACAGTGAGGATGAAGAGGCTGAGGATGAGGACAACAAAACATCAGTTATATGTCAGTACTTCCAATGACACACAGGTGAGACAGTGCAACTGCACAATCCTATGACTATAAGTGTATTCTGTGTGGCTGTAGCATGATGGCATTAACTTCCTTTGCATCTCAACTTATTGTCACCTATGGTTTGTAATTTTACAGATGTTGGTGATACAACAACTGTGTACTGATGTGCAGACTGCAGACAGTTACAGGTCATTTTTCTATGCTCTCACAGTGTATATTTAATTTGCACTAGATGTGATTGTCTCCATAAATACGCATTTTCAATACATAAAATACTATTAATCAAGTTGTGTTCCAGGGTTTTTATTGTAGTGCTAAGAAATTGAGGGGAAAGTGCAATGGAATGGGGTGATGATGGAGGAAAGTCCAGGGTATTGTTCCAGTCTGTTTGTAGCACAGGTGCAGTGTCCAAGGGGCCATAGGAAGGGGACCAAAGGCAGTTCACAGTGGACAAGGTGACGGAGTGGGACACAAGGGGGACAATCAGGAGAGTCTAATTTCCTGGCGGTGGTCTTGGCAAGTGTCTCTGGCTTCTGTCTGGTTCGCAGGGAATGTTTGTGGGGTGGTTCACCTTCTGCAGGGTGAGGGGTGCTGGTGGCCTGTGGGTCCTGTGGCAGGGCATCCTGCCCACTAGCTGCAGCGGAAGCGGAGGGCTGGTCAATGGAATGGCTAGAGGTAGGGAACTGCTAGTGTGCTGTTGCCTCCCTCATGATGTTGGCCATGTCTGCCAGCACCCCTGCCATCGAGATCAGGGTGGTGTTAATGGCCTGCAAGTCCTCCCTGATCCCCTGATACTGTCCCTCCTGCAGCTGCCTGTTCTCCTGCACTGTTTCAAGGATCTGGCCCATTGTGTCCTGGGAATGTTGGTAGGCTCCCAAGATCTTGGATAGTACCTCCTAGAGAGTCAGTTCCCTGGTCCTGTCCTCCCCCTTGCATACAGCAGTCCTCTTAGTGCCCCGTTGGCCTGTGCCTCAGACCCCTGAACTGTGTGCCCACTGCCACTGTCCCCAGGTCCCTGATTGTCTTGGGGTGAGTTGTGGACTGGGGTCCCTGTACAGGTGGGCACACTTCTGATTGACGTGATGGGACAGAGGTTGGGGTACGCTGAGGAGGGTGCTGTGGTGTTGGATACTGATGGGGGAGGCTCTGTGGTGGACTGTGATTGGGCTTGGGTGACCGGCTGTCCAGTGGTCCCTGATGGCTAGGTAGGTCATCCAGATCCTGAAGTTCAGAGTTACTGTCATCACTGGGGGCATCTTCTGTTGGAGGACTGGATTGTCGTGGCACCTCCTCTCTGCTGACATTGGCTGGGGTACCTGTGGGGATGTAAGTGATATATTATGCTTCATGTGTCTGACATATTGTACATCCCTGGCTTCCCCTCTATCATTGCTGTTGCCCTGCCACTTTTGTTTGTGCATGGTGATGTCTTGTGGCATTGTTAGTTTCCCTATCCTGTGCATGCTTTGGTTATGGGTGTCCATGCAGGGCTGGGAGGGCTGTCCATGCATTGGTATAGCATGCAGGGCTTGGCATTGTGGTTAGTCATATGTGTAGGTGCAGTGTGAGATATGGAGAGGATTGTTGGGAGTGAAGGTGAGGGGGTGCAGGTATGGGTGGTCATAAGTAGTAAATGTTGACTTACAGGTGTCAGGTCCTCCGGCTACCCCATTGAGTCCCTCGGGATGCAGTATTGCCAACACTTACTCCTCCCATGCTGTGAGATGTGGGAGAGGAGGTGGGGTCCACCGCCAGTCCTCTGTATGACGAGCTGGTGCCTTGCTGCTATGGAATGTACCTTCCCCCATAGGTCGTTCCACCTCTTCCTGATGTCATCCCTTGTTCTTGGATGCAGTCCCACGGCGTTCACCCTACCACGATTCTCCGCCACAGCTCCATCTTCCTTGCAATGGATATCTTTTGTACCTGTGCTCCAATCAGCTGTGGCTCTACCCTGACAATTTCCTCCACCATGACCCTTAACTCCTCATTAGTGAAATGGGGGTGCCTTTGTGGGGACATGGGTGTTGTGTGGTGTGTGTTGGTGAGAGTGTGTTGAGTAATATGGTGGGGTGTGTGAGGTGGGGTGCGTGAGGGATGTATGGGTGTAAGTGGTGTGTGTGTCTAGTTGTCACAGTGGTCTTGGTGTCAGTCTGGTGGCAATGACTTGTATTCATAAAGGGTTGTGGGTAATGTAGGTGTGTGTGTTATAGTGAGGTGGGTATGGTGTGTGTATGAGCGTCAGGTGTGTGTTTTTAGTATTGGCCAATACGGTGTTGTTTTGTATGTGGGTGTCCATTCTGAGCGCAGCGGTATGTACCGCCAATGGTTTGCTGCCGTTGAATGTCCACCGTGGTGATTCGTGGGTCATAATGCGATGGGGGTTGTTATGTTGGCGTAACGGTATGGGTGTTGGCACCGCCACTTTATCACTGACGTTTGGGCTGGCGGATTTGTGTATGTGTCTGTATTCTGTCAAATTGGTGTGTATGTGTCATAATATGGCGAACGGATATTCGCCACCGCTGTGGTATGTTGGTGGCTGTCACCACGGCGGTAAGCGGGATTTACCGCAAATGTCATCATGAGGGCACATGCACTATACAGAATTCAGGGACTAGACTCATCCTCTAGCTCCCTAGGTACCCACACCACTCCCCACTTCAAGAAGCTCCACTCCCTCCACATTCAGAAGAGATGTCTATTTCAGATGCTGATCAACACCTGATCAACACCTACAAGGCCCTTCACAATCAAGGACCACCATGTATCAATCACTGCCTGAACTTCAATCAGCCCGTCTGCACTCCGCTTTCTTCTCCCTCACACACACTGAACAGTAACAGCGGATGACGCTCCTTCTCCTACCTCATGGCAAAATCCTAGAACAACCTCCCCCTTCACCTTCAAACCTCATCCACTCTTCTGCAATGCAGGAAAGGATTTAAAACTAGGCTGTTCAACTGAACTCTCATAGCAGCAACATTCTCAGATCCTGGATACACTTCCATGTGATTATTTGCTCTCTATAAATCCTGATTGATTGATTGACTATCCCTGCAATAGTAGCCAATTAGAGAATCACAAATTATGACTTGCTGAATGAATATTAATTAGGCAGGTCACTCTGAAACCCCCTGAGAATCCCTATTTTGAGAACTGAACTATTAGCCCATAGCTCAGTTTGTAAAATACATCAGTAGCACCATGAAGTTTGTACATTTGGCTCGAGGGTGCCAATCTATCCTGCAAAATGAGACAACACTTTGAGACAGTTTGCAAGACAAGGCAGCCTTAGAATCCATTGTTTTCCTTCACTTTATATTTTAGTATATAGCCATCATAACCTGGCAGGCAGGCATCTAAATTTCAGACACCCTCTAACTGATCAACAGGTGAGGCAATATAGTCATGTATACAAATATAACAATGCTCAGTGTTCTTATGTGTTTATTCGTATAATTGAAATAGAGATATGTTAACACAGAAATTCAGCAATATTCATTATCGTAATACATAATTTCCACAGGTCACTCTCAATACCAATTTCTTTAGTAATCCATTATAACTTATTTCAGTCAGTTCCCTTTCAGTGTGGCAGAGTGTACACAACCATCAAGTGATCTATAGTTAATCATCCCCTCCCTTAAATCTAATCTTGTTCGAATATCTGTTGCTGCCCAGCTCCTCATAGACTACACTCTGGCAATGTCTATTCATGTAAAAACCAAGCATGTCCCACAAAATCAATCTTATTATGCACCCTATAATCACAAAGTAATGGCTTACCTTGATTTTGTGCCACCCAATATCAAATAGTCAGTCTATTCCAGAACATTAACTTAAATAGCTACAGAAAAGTTTAATGTTGTCCTGGTAAAAGTTACTGTACCTGAATCCCTAAAAACCTGCTCTTGTTCATAAAAAGTGAAAGACTAAAAATGCCCCTTCTAATGAAAAATCCTATTTTGTTGTTTTGCATTTTAGGAACTAGTAAGCTACAAAGAGGATGAGGCATCTGAAGGAACAGATGTACACATGGGTACTTCGGCATATTAGGTGATATTTCTCAATAATTATATTTAGACCATGAAACTTTTATTAGGTCATAGCTTACAAGAATGCAAATCTTTGTTTCACATTTCAAAGAAGCTATGCTCATATTCCATTAACAAGAAACAGTATAATAATACTTCTTAGATTGCTTTCTTTTCCAGCAGAATGCTATTTAGGAAATGATTAAATTCAAATGGTTTGTTGCATCAACATTATACTTAGGCATGCCTCACTTTTGCCCTGTAAATAGACTGTTAGCAGTCTAGTTCTCTACTTTGCTTTAGGTGTTCTGACTTCACAACAGTCAACACTTACCTAAAAGTGTGATCCCCTATGGATGGTATTGCTTCTTTGTGCAGAACTATTGTGCATTGTTTTCCCACTGTGCAGGTATTCTGTACATTGTTCTCATCTGCAAAGAGCAGGTGGGTGATGACCGTGCTACCGAGGGAGAGAGCCTTGCATTGTTGTATTCTGGAATGTGGGTCACTGTGACATCACTACTCGCTTGTGACTAGTGAGTATTTTTTACATATTAGAATTGTATTCTGGTGCTATAACTCACCGGCAATAAAAACGTCAATATTAAGAATTTATCGTGGGGGGGGGGGGTGGATTCGGTGCCTTTGAAAATGGCAATACGGCACTGAGCTCCGGAACTGGTCGGGGCCTTTAGGCAGGATTGAATCGTAGGCAGCAGGCTTTCCAACTACTCCAACCTCATTCCTTCAATGGGTGCAGTCAGTGGTCACCCTCAACAACTGCTTTGGAGATTTTAGCTTTGCTTCAGTAAATATCATAAGCAATGACTTCTACAATAATATGAAGCAGCACCCGCCATTTTAAACGGTGCTTCACACATGCTCTCTCAGATGCCAGCACTGACTTTCTCTCAGAGAACCTTATTTTTTTTTAAGCAACTATCCTTTTTACTTGTCTTCCCACAATATATGGCTTTTTGCACAAATGAGGAGACTTTCTCAGCACTACAGGGAGTGCAGAATTATTAGGCAAATGAGTATTTTGACCACATCATCCTCTTTATGCATGTTGTCTTACTCCAAGCTGTATAGGCTCGAAAGCCTACTACCAATTAAGCATATTAGGTGATGTGCATCTCTGTAATGAGAAGGGGTGTGGTCTAATGACATCAACACCCTATATCAGGTGTGCATAATTATTAGGCAACTTCCTTTCCTTTGGCAAAATGGGTCAAAAGAAGGACTTGACAGGCTCAGAAAAGTAAAAAATAGTGAGATATCTTGCAGAGGGATGCAGCACTCTTAAAATTGCAAAGCTTCTGAAGCGTGATCATCGAACAATCAAGCGTTTCGTTCAAAATAGTCAACAGGGTCGCAAGAAGCGTGTGGAAAAACCAAGGCGCAAAATAACTGCCCATGAACTGAGAAAAGTCAAGCGTGCAGCTGCCACGATGCCACTTGCCACCAGTTTGGCCATATTTCAGAGCTGCAACATCACTGGAGTGCCCAAAAGCACAAGGTGTGCAATACTCAGAGACATGGCCAAGGTAAGAAAGGCTGAAAGACGACCACCACTGAACAAGACACACAAGCTGAAACATCAAGACTGGGCCAAGAAATATCTCAAGACTGATTTTTCTAAGGTTTTATGGACTGATGAAATGAGAGTGAGTCTTGATGGGCCAGATGGATGGGCCCGTGGCTGGATTGGTAAAGGGCAGAGAGCTCCAGTCCGACTCAGACGCCAGCAAGGTGGAGGTGGAGTACTGGTTTGGGCTGGTATCATCAAAGATGAGCTTGTGGGGCCTTTTCGGGTTGAGGATGGAGTCAAGCTCAACTCCCAGTCCTACTGCCAGTTCCTGGAATACACCTTCTTCAAGCAGTGGTACAGGAAGAAGTCTGCATCCTTCAAGAAAAACATGATTTTCATGCAGGACAATGCTCCATCACACGCGTCCAAGTACTCCACAGCGTGGCTGGCAAGAAAGGGTATAAAAGAAGGAAATCTAATGACATGGTCTCCTTGTTCACCTGATCTGAACCCCATTGAGAACCTGTGGTCCATCATCAAATGTGAGATTTACAAGGAGGGAAAACAGTACACCTCTCTGAACAGTGTCTGGGAGGCTGTGGTTGCTGCTGCACGCAATGTTGATGGTGAACAGATCAAAACACTGACAGAATCCATGGATGGCAGGCTTTTGAGTGTCCTTGCAAAGAAAGGTGGCTATATTGGTCACTGATTTGTTTTTGTTTTGTTTTTGAATGTCAGAAATGTATATTTGTGAATGTTGAGATGTTATATTGGTTTCACTGGTAATAATAAATAATTGAAATGGGTATATATATTTTTTTGTTAAGTTGCCTAATAATTATGCACAGTGATAGTCACCTGCACACACAGATATCCCCCTAACATAGCTAAAACTAAAAACAAACTAAAAACTACTTCCAAAAATATTCAGCTTTGATATTAATGAGTTTTTTGGGTTCATTGAGAACATGGTTGTTGTTCAATAATAAAATTAATCCTCAAAAATACAACTTGCCTAATAATTCTGCACTCCCTGTAGGTACCACTGTTCCTTTTCATAAAAATTTTTTTTGATATGTTTCCTAACATGTTGTATACCTGAGGTGTTTCCACTATGTACTGTACACATCTTCATACAGGATATTAATTTTGGAAGCATACATCCGCGTATGCTTGCAACAATTTGGAATAAGAATATTTGCATGTTTTCTGTAGGAAACGTTGGCATATTCCTTTAAATGTACCTCATTAATGTCTAAGCACCGATCATATCGTTCACTGAAGTTCTCCTTCAGGAATTATTTTTGGCATAGGGAAGTTATTGTCACTGTACTGCTGAAAGAGATCTTGAGTGCCTCATATAATGCAGTTTTTCTCCTCTCATCTGTCTCTTTGTTTGGTGGGGGAAAATGAAAAATCTTAAATTCTGTGACACACACTAAGGGGGTCATTACAACCCTGGCGGACGGTGTTAAAGGTGCGGCAAACAGCCCGGTGGACAAAAAAGGGAATCATGACCCGGGTGGAAACCGCCAACAAAGACAGCCACTTTAACACTACGCCCGCCACGGCGGTACAGACAAGCAGCGCGGCAGTCACCGCCAACAGACAGGCGGAAGACAATGTACCGCCCATAGTATCACAACCTACCAATCCGCCACCTTTTCCGGGGCGGATTCACCGTGGATAAAAACACGGCGGAAACAGTTACTGCAATGGGAAAACGCTCACCTGAACACATCCCACGAGGAAGGAGGACTCCATGGAGCCCAAATTACAAATCCTACCGGCCCTTGTATTCCTACTCATCTACGAAGACCAACGCCGGCGAAGACAACGGTGAGTACTGCACCTACAACATAGGGGAAGGGGGGAGGCAAAAGTTAGGGGGACCCACACGAAACACCCCCACCCCCACCCTCGCATATTACAACACACACACCAATGCATTCACAAAAATCACATTACCAACCCACAATGCCCCCGGAAGAATGCAAAGACTAAACGAAATCAGTTCAAACATTGTAATGTATCAATATACATGTCTCAAAAATATACAGAAATAATATAAAATAATTCAAAAGTATATGCAGTATGAGAAATAGTGCAGATATGCACATATCAATGTCCGTGCACTCTAGTCCAAAAATGCATGGGCGAGGCCCACAAAAGATACCTGTCCACAGACGGAGAGAACACTGCCGGGGCATCAGATCGAAATGCTACAGGCACCTCAAGGGGAAGGGAAGGGGGTGCACCTCAGCCGGATGAGTGCAAAGCCAGATCCACGACGGGGCTCCATGCCGACTGTTCCATCCTGGGGAGTGCAAAGTCACAGTCTCTCAAGTCTCTACAGTGGGTGGCTTGCCCACTGTTACATCCTGGGGAGTGCAAAGCCACAGTCTCTCAAGTCTCTACAGTGGGTGGGTTGCCCACTGTACAATCCTGGGGAGTGCAAAGCCACAGTCTCTCAAGTAGATAACAGCCTCCACTGGTTCTGGAGGGGGACTGGTGCCCAGAGTGCTTCATCCTGTGAAGGACAGACAGAGTGGATGGATCTCTCTACTGGTTCTGGAGGGGGACTGGTGCCCAGACTGGATTAGTCTCCCCATGACAGTTCCTGCCCCGTCACTGTCCCTGCTGCACATGGGATAACAATGCTTGATGTGGCGGCCTTTTCATTCGTCCCCAGTGCATGCCCTGTTCAGCGGTGCTTTGCCAATGGCGGTGCATGCCCTGGTCAGCGGTGCTTTGCCATGGCGGTTCTAGAGTGTTCAGCGGTGCTTTGCCATGGCGGTTCTGGACTGTTCAGCGGTGCTTTGCCATGGCGGTTCTGGACTGGGCAGCGGTGCTTTGCCATGGCGGTTCTGGACTGTTCAGCTGTGCTTTGCCATGGCGGTTCTGGACTGTTCAGCGGTGCTTTGCCATGGCGGTTCTGGACTGGGCAGCAGTGCTTTGCCATGGCGGTTCTGGACTGTTCAGCGGTGCTTTGCCATGGTGGTTCTGGACTGGGCAGCGGTGCTTTGCCATGGCGGTTCTGGACTGGGCAGCGGTGCTTTGCCATGGCGGTTCATGCCTGGGCATTGATGTGTGGCATGATGTTCTCTGGACTGGGCATTGGTGTGTGGCATGACGTTCTCTTGACTGGGCATTGGTGTGTGGCATGACGTTCTCTGGACTGGGCATTGGTGTGTGGTATGACGTTTCCTCATTGCCCAGCGGGGCTATGGCAGCCAGGGCCCTCCTGGGCACTGACTCTGGTGGTGGCCTCCTGACCAGTGACGATACTTGGGCCCTCCTGGGCAATGACTCTGCCGGTGGTCTCCTGACCAGTGACGATACTTGGGCCCTCCTGGGCACTGGCGGCGGTCTCCTGACCAGTGACGATACTTGGGCCCTCCTGGGCACTGGCGGTGGCGGTGGTCTCCTGACCAGTGACGATACTTGGGCCCTCCTGGGCACTGGCGGTGGCGGCGGTCTCCTGACCAGTGACGATACTTGGGCCCTCCTCGGCAATTACTCTGGCGGTGGTCTCCTGACCAGTGACGATACTTGGGCCCTCCTGGGCACTGGCGGTGGCGGCGGTCTCCTGACCAGTGACGATACTTGGGCCCTCCTGGGCAATGACTTTGGCGGTGGTCTCCTGACCAGTGACGATACTTGGGCCCTCCTGGGCAATGACTCTAGCGGTGGTCTCCTGACCAGTGACGATACTTGGGCCCTCCTGGGCACTGGCGGCGGTCTCCTGACCAGTGACGATACTTGGGCCCTCCTGGGCACTGGCGGTGGTCTCCTGACCAGTGACGATACTTGGGCCCTCCTGGGCACTGGCGGTGGCGGCGGTCTCCTGACCAGTGACGATACTTGGGCCCTCTTGGGAAATGACTCTGGCGGTGGTCTCCTGACCAGTGACGATACTTGGGCCCTCCTGGGCAATGACTCTGGCGGTGGTCTCCTGACCAGTGACGATACTTGGGCCCTCCCGGGCAATGACTCTGGCGGTGGCGGTGGTCTCCGGACCAGTGCCGATACTTGGGCCCTCCTGGGCAATGACTTTGGCGGTGGTCTCCTGACCAGTGACGATACTTGGGCCCTCCTGGGCAATGATTCTGGTGGTGGCGGTGGTCTCCGGACCAGTGACGACGGTGCTGGCGGTGGCGTCCCGACCGCCGGGAAGGATGCCGCCCTTCTCCACTGTGATGCTCACACCAGGCTGTTCAGACTTCCTCTGGCCATTCCCCACCTTTGGAGGAGTCAAAGCTGAATCTGCAATCCCCCTGGGACCCCTGTGAGTTGTTTTGCTTCCAGGAGTCTTCACAGGGTCCCGTCGGCCACTTTCCAATTTCAGAGCCTTTACAGGGGGTGGGCTGCCAGTGCCTTGGCTCCGGGTCACACTGCCTGCCCTGGTGGCCGGTGCATTCAACACACCTTGAACAGGCACCACTGGTATTGGAGGCTTTTTGGCTG
This sequence comes from Pleurodeles waltl, assembly GCF_031143425.1. NCBI lineage: Eukaryota > Metazoa > Chordata > Amphibia > Caudata > Salamandridae > Pleurodeles > Pleurodeles waltl. The sequence goes on along the minus strand of NC_090450.1, from coordinate 222,133,639 downwards.
AGGCGCTACGACGTGACTGATGAATTGGAGGGGGGGTGGGGGCAAAAAGGTCAACTTTACAGAGGGACAGTTTCTGACGAACACTGGGATGGGTAGTTGGAGGGGGTCTGGGAGTGGAGGAAGAGGAGGTGGTTGTAGGAGGTGTCACTTTAGGTGTTTTGGGTGCAGCTGCAGGTACTGGAGGCTGTTGTGAGGTGGTTGGCTGTTGGGTGTGTGTGTGCCCGTGTTTGTGTACTTTGGGAGGGGGCGTAACAGACACACTGGGAGAGGACACAGGGGACTTGTAAATGGTAGTGGGGGTGGTGAGTGCAGGTGAGCGGGGTGTGGTGCTGGGTGGTCTGGTGCGAGTCCTGGTGCCTGTAGATGTAGTGCATGCAGGTGAGAGTGTAGACGACACTGGGAGGGAGGAGGCAGACGACGACGAGGGGGACACAGTGGAGGCAGTGTATGTTGCTGTGTCTGTATATGGGTGATGCTTGCGTGAGTGTATGTGGGTTGTGTGGTGCCTATGTTTGCCTGAGCTTCCCTTGTGTGTTGCCGTGTATGCATGCTGGTCTGTAGGTGTGCTTGGGATGGGCTGGGGTACAGGGGATTGGGTCTGGGTGGAGGAGGTTGGAGGGGGGAGGCTAGACACAGGGACAATGGCTGCCATCAGTGCCTAGGCCAGAGATTGTAGGGTTCGCTGAAGGACAGACTGACCAGAATGAATGCCCTCCAGGAATGCATTACCGTGTTGCAACTCCCTTTCTACACCCTGGATGGCATTCACAATGGTAGACTGCCCAACAGTGAGTGACCTGAGGAGGTCAATGGCCTCCTCACTGAGGGCAGCAGGGGTGACTGGGGCAGGGCCTGAGGTGCCTGGGGCGAAGGTGATGCCCACCCTCCTGGGTGAGGGGGCACGGGGCGAACGCTGAGGGGCTGCTGGGAGGGCGGTGCTGGTAGGGGAGGTGGCGGCTGTACCTGTAGAAGTGTGGCGCACAGATGGTGCCGCCACCACAAGGGAGCACCCATCGGCGGACGAGTCCGTATCGCTGCTTGGTGATCTGGCGGCCGACGTGAAGCTGCCCTTGCCCTCCGTCCCACTGGTGCATTCTGAGTCCGTGGTGTGGCCCTCCATGGCCATGTGGGATGCAGATCCCTCGTGCCCCGGTGCCACTGTACCTCCGCCTGATGCTGCTGATGCACAAAATAACAGAGAGAGCACAAAAAGGGGGGGGGACAGAAGAAAGACAGGTTGAGTGAATGGCATACCGCTACCGTTGGCGGACAATACAGTCACAGCAGCCCCCTGCACTACGCCGTGCTCCTGGCCTCTGCAGATGCAATTTCTGGGATCTGGCCTACATGGTTATGGTGGACATCTGCACACATGGATGCCACAGGGGCATCTATACCTGTACTTGGCACTCTACTGCGGTGGGATCGAGTGCCACATGGCCTACATTACGGAGGGGCCTAGCCTATGGAACTCGCCCTAGCCTAGGTACACCCACAGGCCTCCTTCCCCACCCAGACCCCTCCACTGCGCGCAAAGTATGCAGAATGAGAGAGTACTCACCCCCTTGTGTCTGCTGTGATGCCCTCAAGCGCCCATCCAACTCACGGTAGGCCACTGCCAGGATCCGGAACATCGGGGGGTCATGGGGCGACGGGCACCCCTCCCAAGTTGGGAGGCCATCCCCAGCTGAGCCTCCGCCATCTTATTGCTCCAGCGGCGAATGTCCTCCCATCTTTTCCGGCAGTGGGTGCCCCGTCTCTGGTGGACCCCCAGGGTCCGGACTTCCTTGGCGATGGCACGCCAAATGTCCTTTTTCTAGTGGGCGCTGACCTACATGACATGCACAAGGGAAGAAGCGAAGTCATTACCAACTGCACAGTCGATGTGAGTGGCCCCCTCCCTACCCTAGCCATGTGGCACATTCATTCCCATGCATTAATGTTCCCTGAACTCTGCTCCCTTCCCTCTTACAACCAGCCCTCTCCACCCAGGCCTAGCCCATACAACGTGCTAACTGTGTACTAACCTGTTGGTCTGGAGGACCGTAGAGTAGCGTGTACTGGGGGAGGACCCCGTCTACCAGTTTCTCCAACTCCTGAGCAGTGAAGGCAGGGTCCCTTTCCCCAGACGCAGCAGCCATCGTCGCTTCCAGACCGAGGTCACAGCAGCACTTGCAGTGTAGGTCCTCTCCTGTCGAAGATCAGGTATCTAGTGATTGAACAGATAGAAAATGGCGGTGACGTCCGCAGCGGTGACGTCCGCGGTGGTGCGTATCATCACCGCCGGCGCACTTGTTCATTGGCTCCTGGGACCCATAGGATCCAATGTTAACCAATGCAGCATTGCGCCACGGTCTACGACCACCTACCGCAACGGTGTGCAACGGCAATGCAGTTACCCCACAATCCCATTGTCCCAGTTTAGAGGTCAGGCAGCCGCCATTTCAGGGGCCCACATGGCTTCTTTTACTACTGCGTCACACTTTGCTAGGCCTACACTCAACACACATACAGGAAGGGTTTTGTGTTTGGTGTCGTCTGCTGTGTAACTGTGGGTACATACCTGGAAAAAAATTGACTCGATCGTCGCTGTTGTCCTTCCTAGGCACCGTCAGCTGGGACATATGAGGAGATGGCGGAATCCTCCAGTGTACTGACCGCTGGTGGACCTGTTGACAATGGAGGAGCGACATTTAATCATCACCTACAGGTTTGACCGTGCCACTATCCAGGAACTATGTACCCAGTTGGAGCCTGACCTGATGTCACCAATCCGCCATCCCACTGGAATCCCCCCTGACGTGCAGGTGCTGTCAGTGCTCCATTTCCTTGCAAGTGGGTCATTTCAGACAACAGTGGCCATGGCATCAGGGATGTCCCAGCCTATGTTTTCAAACGTGCTGTCCAGAGTGTTGTGTGCCCTGTTGAAACACGTAAGGAGATACATCATTTTCCCTGAGGTGGAAGATTTGGCTACAGTGAAAGGTGACTTCTATGCCCTTGAAAATATCCCCAACATCATAGGTGCTATTGATGGGACCCATGTAGCTCTGGTCCCCCCCCACAGGAGTGAACAGGTGTAGGAGGCTGGACTGGCTTGTAGTGAGTACCAAGGGGTACTTACACCTTGCACCAGGCCCAGGTATCCCTTATTAGTGTATAGGGGTGTCTAGCAGCTTAGGCTGATAGAAAAGGTAGCTTAGCAGAGCAGCTTAGGCTGAACTAGGAGACGAGTGAAGCTCCTACAGTACCACTAGTGTCATATGCACAATATCATAAGAAAACACAATACACAGATATACTAAAAATAAAGGTACTTTATTTTTATGACAATATGCCAAAGTATCTCAATGAGTACCCTCAGTATGAGGATAGCAAATAAACACAAGATATATGTACACAATACCAAAATATGCAGTAATAGCAATAGAAAACAGTGCAAACAATGTATAGTCACAATAGAATGCAATGGGGGCACATAGGGATAGGGGCAACACAAACCATATACTCTAGAAGTGGAATGCGAACCACAAATGGACCCCAAACCTATGTGACCTTGTAGAGGGTCGCTGGGACTGTAAGAAAACAGTGAGGGTTAGAAAAATAGCCCACCCCAAGACCCTGAAAAGTGGGTGCAAAGTGCACCTAAGTTCCCCAAAGAGCACAGAAGTCATGATAGGGGAATTCTGCAGGAAAGACCAACACCAGCAAAGCAACAACGATGGATTTCCAGACTAGAGTACCTGTGGAACAAGGGGACCAAGTCCAAAAGTCACGATCAAGTTGGGAGTGGGCAGATGCCCAGGAAATGCCAGCTGTGGGTGCAAAGAAGCTGCCACCGGATGGTAGAAGCTGAGGATTCTGCACGAACGACAAGGGCTAGAAACTTCCCCTTTGGAGGATGGATGTCCCATGTCGTGAAGAGTCGTGCAGAAGTGTTTTCCCGCAGAAAGACTGCAAACAAGCCTTGCTAGCTGCAAGGGTTGCGGTTAGGGTTTTTGGATGCTGCTGTGGCCCAGGAGGGACCAGGATGTCACCAATTGCGTCAGGGGACAGAGGGGGCGCCCAGCAAGACAAGGAGCCCTCTCAGAAGCAGGCTGCACCTGCAGAAGTGCCAGAACAGGCACTACAAAGTGGAGTGAAACGGTGCTCACCCGAAGTTGCACAAGAGAGTCCCACGCCGCCGGAGGACAACTCAGGAGGTCGTGAAATGCAGGTTAGAGTGCCGTGGACCCATGCTTGGCTATGCACGAAGGAAATCCTCGGTGAGTGCACAGGAGCCGGAGTAGCTACAAAACACGTGGTTTCCAGCAATGCAGTCTGGCGTGGGGAGGCAAGGACTTACCTCCACCAAACTTGGACTGAAGAGTCACTGGACTATGGAAGTCATTTGGACAGAGTTGCTGAGTTCAAGGGACCTCGCTCGTCGTGCTGAGAGGAGACCCAGAGGACCGGTGATGCAGTTCTTTGGTGCCTGTGGTTGCAGGGGGAAGATTCCGTCGACCCACGGGAGATTTCTTCCGAGCTTCTAGTGCAGAGAAGAGGCAGACTACCCCCACAGCATGCACCACCAGGAAAACAGGCGAGAAGGCGGCAGGATCAGCGTTACAATGTCGCAGTAGTCGTCTTTGCTACTTTGTTGCAGTTTTGCAGGCTTCCAGCGTGGTCAGCAGTCGATTCCTTGGCAGAAGGTGAAGAGAGAGATGCAGAGGAACTCTGATGAGCTCTTGCATTCGTTATCTAAAGAATTCCCCAAAGCAGAGACCCTTAATAGCCAGAAAAGAGGGGTTGGCTACTTAGGAGAGAGGATAGGCTAGCAACACCTGAAGGAGCCTATCAGAAGGAATCTCTGACGTCACCTGCTGGCCCTGGCCACTCAGAGCAGTCCAGTGTGCCAGCAGCACCTCTGTTTCCAAGATGGCAGAGGTCTGGAGCACACTGGAGGAGCTCTGGGCACCTCCCAGGGGAGGTGCAGGTCAGGGGAGTGGTCACTCCCCTTTCCTTTGTCCAGTTTCACGCCAGAGCAGGGCTGGGGGATCCCTGAACCGGTGTAGACTGGCTTATGCAGAGATGGGCACCATCTGTGCCCATCAAAGCATTTCCAGAGGCTGGGGGAGGCTACTCCTCCCCAGCCCTGACACCTTATTCCAAAGGGAGAGGGTGTAACACCCTCTCACTGAGGAAGTCATTTGTTCTGCCTTCCTGGGCCAAGCCTGGCTGGACCCCAGGAGTGCAGAAACCTGTCTGAGGGGTTGGCAGCAGCAGCAGCTGCAGTGAAACCCCGGGAATGGCAGTTTGGCAGTCCCCGGGTCTGTGCTAGAGACCCGGGGAATCATGGGATTGTCTCCCCAATACCAGGATGGCATTGGTGGGGCAATTCCATGATCTTAGACATGTTACATGGCCATATTCGGAGTTACCATTGTGAAGCTATACATAGGTAGTGACCTAAGTATACTGCACGCGTGTAATGGTGTCCCCGCACTCACAAAGTCCGGGGAATTGGCCCTGAACAATGTGGGGGCACCTTGGCTAGTGCCAGGGTGCCCACACACTAAGTAACTTAGCACCCAACCTTTACCAGGTAAAGGTTAGACATATAGGTGACTTATAAGTTACTTAAGTGCAGTGTAAAATGGCTGTGAAATAACGTGGATGTTATTTCACTCAGGCTGCAGTGGCAGGCCTGTGTACGAATTGTCAGAGCTCCCTATGGGTGACAAAAGAAATGCTGCAGCCCATAGGGATCTCCTGGAACCCCAATACCATGGGTACCTCAGTACCATATAGTAGGGAATTATAAGGGTGTTCCAGTATGCCAATGTAAATTGGTAAAATTGGTCACTAGCCTGGTAGTGACAATTTGGAAAGAAGTGAGAGAGCATAACCACTGAGGTTCTGATTAGCAGAGCCTCAGTGAGACAGTTAGTCATAACACAGGTAACACATACAGGGCACACTTATGAGCACTGGGGCCCTGGCTGGCAGGGTCCCAGTGACACATACAACTAAAACAACATATATACAGTGAAATATGGGGGTAACATGCCAGGCAAGATGGTACTTTCCTACAACAGGTGTACAGGAACAGGAAGAGTTATCATTCTATGAATGTACAGATGGTATGTTTGGCCGACCAGTACATCTCCCAGGTAAATGCTATGTTCCCTGGCTCTGTGCATGACGCCTACATCCTGCGGAATAGCAGCATCCCTGATTTGATGGGTCAACTCCAGAGGCACTGTGTGTGGCTATTAGGAGACTCTGGTTACCCCAACCTGTCCTGGCTATTGACCCCAGTGAGGAATCCCAGGACCAGGGCAGAGGAACGCTACAATGAGGCCCATGGGGGGACTAGGAGGGTGAACGAACGCACCTTCGGCCTCCTGAAGGCCAGGTTCAGGTGCCTCCATATGACAGGTGGTTCCCTATTCAACTCACCGAACAAGGTGTGCCAGATCATCATCGCCTGCTCGATGCTTCACAATCTTGCTTTGCAACGCCAGGTGCCTTTTCTGCAGGAGGATGGTCCAGATGATGGTGTTGTGGCAGATGTGGAGCCTGTGGAGCCTGTGGACAGTGATGAGGAGGAAGCTGAGGAAGAAAACAACGACAAAAGGGAGTCAGTCATACAGCAATATTTCCAGTGACACACAAGTGAGAAAATTTTCATTTTTACCATTACATTCACTGTCACACGTCTTCATCTATCCTGTGTGTAATTTCATAGGATTATTTGGTAACTGAGTTGTTTCTTTCCATTACGGTTTCACAGGTGTTGTTACCAACGTGTGTCATCTGCATGCATCCTTCAAGGACTTGTGATGTGTGACATTGGTATGTTGCCTTTACAACTAGAATCGCTTTTTGACACTGTCATTGATAATACAAAATAACAAAATCACAGACTGACTCCAGATTGTTTTGTGCTGAAAGGGTGTTTATTTAAGTGCTCAAAAATGGAGGGGGTTGTAAAATGGTGATGGGGACGGTGGAGGAATGTCCATGGCAGAGTCCAGTCTATTGGTCACACAGGTGCACTGCCCATATGGGCATAGGAAGTGGAGGTGGGGCAGTTTAAGTATGGGGAGGGTAACAAAGTGGGACAGTGGGAGGACAATCAGGGTGGTCTCATTTCCTGGTGGGGTCTTGCCGTTTTGCTCTGTCCTGTTCCTGGATCTCAGGGACCGCTTGCGTGGTGGTTGTCCGTCTGCAGGGGGTGGGGTGCTGGAGTGGTGTTCCTGTGGCAGGGCATCCTGTCGACTAGCGCCGGCAGAGGTGGTGGGCAGTTCATCGTCCATGCTAGTGTCAGGGGCCCCTTGGAGTGCCACGGTGTCCCTCAAGGTCTGCTGTATGTCCTTCAGCACCCCTACGATGGTGGCCAAGGTGGAGCTGATGGTCCTGAGCTCCTCCCTGAACCCCAAATACTGGTCCTCCTGCAGGCACTGGGTCTCCTGAAACTTGACCAGGACCGTCGCCATCGTCTCCTGGGAGTGGTGGTATGCTCCCATGATGGAGGAGAGGGCCTCGTGGAGAGTGGGTTCCCTTGGCCTGTCTGCCCCCTGTCACACAGCAGCCCTCCCAGTTCCCCTGTGTTCCTGTGCCTCCGTCCCCTGGACCGTGTGCCCACTACCACTGCCCCCAGGTCCCTGTTGTTGTTGGGGTGGTGGGTTCTCCTGGGTTCCCTGTAGTGGTGGACACACAGCTGATTGACCTGTCCTGGGTACGGAGGGTTGAGCCCGCTGGGTGGGTGCTGTGCTTGTGTTACCAGAGGGTGGAAGGTCAGTTTTGGGCTGTGCCTGTGCAAGGGGAACCGACTGTCCCGAGGCCCACGATGGTCCGGGCTGGTCATCAGGATCCAGTAGGGCAGAGCTGCTATCGTCACTGTGGGCCTCTTCTGTGGGTGGAGTGGAGATGTCTGGACCCTCTGGTGTGGTGACGGTCCTTCGTGATCCTGCAGGGGCATAAGTGCATGATTGTTGCTTGTGTGTGTGTGATGGTGTGCAATGGGTGGGTATGCGTGTACACCAGTGCAAGCATTCCTGTGTGGGGGCTTGTGTGTTGATGGTTGGGGGGTTGTTCTGGGTATGTGCAGTGAGCATGCTTTAGTGCTGGGAGTCCATGCTTAGTTGTGTCATGCAGGGCTTGGTGTTGGGATGGGTGGTTTGTGTTATTAGTACATTAGTGAGGAGTTGGAGTGATAGGGGAGGATTTTGTGCGTGGATGTTGAATGGGTGATGGTGTTGTGTGCCTCTGTGTGGTGGGGTTGTCTATGCTGTGCAGTCTCTCTGGCCTTCGTCTATAATTTTTGGTCGTAGGGGTTTGTGGGTGATGTGGGTGTGTGTTTTATATTGTATTGGATGTGTGGGAGTGGTGCATGTATGTGTATCAGGTGTGTGTATTTGGAATTGTCCAATGTGGCGGTGTTTTGGAGATGTGTGTGTATTTTGAGCGCGGCGGTGTGTACCGCCAATGGAATACCGCGGTTGAAAGACTGCAGCGTGGATTCGTGGGTCGTAATAGCATGGGCGTGTTTCTGTTGCCGTGGAGGTGGAGGATTTGTTTTCGCCAGTTTAACACTGACCTTTGGTGTGGCGGAGTTGTGTGGGTGTCTGAATTTCGGCGGTTTCCGAGATGTGGGTCATAATAGCTGTTGCGGAATTCCGCGGCCGCGGCGGTGTATTGGCGGTCTTCTGCACGGCGGTAAGCGTCTTTTACCGCCAATGTTGTAATGACCCCCTAAATTTCTTATCTCAGCAGCACACTCTTCTCTTGAAATGGAGGATTTTACAATATAAAACACAGACAGTACACCTAATGCTAACTCGAAGCCGCCTTCTTTTGTTAAAATATCATTACGAGCCAACAAAAGACACAGAAAGACCTCTCTTCTCCAGTTACATCATCTTCAATTTCAATGGAAGTCGTACTGGATGAAATCTATGCTTTGAAACCCTTCATGGAACAAACAAACACATACTTCAACATTTGGATGACAAATGGTCTTCTTTGGACTCATAAATCTCCTTAGTGGAGCAATGGGTCGACAATTTGCAAGATACTTCTTTGTGCATTGACCAACAAGAGTCAGAGATCTCCTCACTCACAAAATACACAGAGGACCTAGAAAGTTGAAACTGAAGGAATAATTTTCAAATTGATGGTCTTCCAGAAGGAACTGAAGGATTCAATCTTATCACTTTCTTTCAATAATTTATTCCAAAACATCTGGACTTACTCACCTCCACAGTGCTGAACATCCAAATAGCTCATTGAATAGGCCCAAAGATCTCACTAAAACCCTGAGGAATTATCTTGCTCTTCCTCCAATACACAGATCTCCTGTCTGTTCTATCAGCAGTTAAAGCTAAGAAACAAATAATTTGGTCAGGATGTCAAATCTACTTTTGCCTAGATGTTGCTAAGACTACTGCAGGTCGACATAAGCAATTAGTTGGATATGCAACTTTCATTTAAAGCCGTGAGTGCTCCTGAGCCATGAGGACTCCTCCATTCCTGTATTTTCAAAGTTACTTACAAAGATAAGACAACAACCTATGAAGATCCTGCAGCTCTCAAAATATTTCTTCAACAACACAAAGGAGAAACAATGGAAATTTAGAAAATAGAACAACTGTTTACAATCTCATATACAAAAGTTTGGAAAGTCATGTTGTTACAAATGGTATAAGTATTAGTTGTTTTTTAGCATTTAAAATGATAAATTTTATCCACATTTCTTGTTTCCTTTGCTACCATTCAGGTTTCCTGGTCATGTGTCTGGCTCCTTTTCTGGTCATTCCTTGTAGCTGTTCTAACATGTTCCTTGTTCCTCCATCCACCTTTTGAGTGAAGTTGTCGACGTCATCATCTTGTGGTGTCATTATTTATCTTCCTGACCTTTCGCACACATAGGTAGCCATCTTAGTCATTATTTTGTTTACTTGTGCTGTCTCTCTTGTTTTTTATATGTATTCTCCCTTTCCCTTTGTTGTCCTCTAAACTTCCAGTTTCAAAATTTCATCCTTCCTCTTCAACCCTCATACTTTTGCCTATTTTGACTATTGACTTGTTTGACATTTTCAAACTCAATCTCTTCTACTTCATTATAGACATATGTACTGTTCATACTACCTTTTTGAATTCACTTTCAGGGTTATTACATGGAATGTGAAAGGTTTCAATAATCCCATCAAACAACAAAGGGTAATTTCCTATCTTGCAAGACTCAAAACTGATATTGCCCTGATTCAAGAATCACCCATATCTCAGCCGGAAGCTAATAAATTGAAAAAAGTTGGATTGGAAACATCATACCTCCCCAGCTTTGGGCAAAAAGAATGGTGTAATGATCCTTGGTCCTTAAGAAATTGCAATTTGTTTTGTGCCCATCAAGAACATGATTCAGAGGGCAGATGGTTTATAGTTAAACTGATTATTAATAACATTCTAATTGCTATCTTTAATGTTTATGGTCCGGTATCTGTGAACATTGTTTTCTGGCTCGATATCTTCAACAAATTACCACAGTACAGTGATGATTACCTTACCCTTGGGATTTAATGTAATCAGGTTATGGACCTTATTCTAGACAGATATTCTAAAGTCAAATTAATTCACAACAAGATGAAGATGCATACACAGGCCCATATTTAAGAAAACTTAGCACCGCCTTTGTGCTATTTATTTTGATGCAAAAGCAGCGCTAACCTAGTGCCATATTTCTATGTCAAAAGACCTGTCTAGTGACAAAATAATAGAGTTAGCGTAATTTCTTGGGCGTGCCACCCCACTTTCCGTCGTTTAGCGACAATGATATGCAAAGTAGGCGTTCCCCTCCAAAAAATGACGCTAGCCCTCCAGCGCCATATTTATGGCCCGATGCAAAAATGATGCACATTAAGGACCGGCTCCAAAAAATGACGCTAAGTCCGATTAGCGTCAAATTTTAATTAGCATTGGCAACCCCCTGGACAACATGGAACTGTAAATGCTCCAGCTTGGCACACGCCTCAGGCGACAGCAATGACAGCAGGTCCTACCAGCACCACCGCAGTAACCCCAAACACCACCACCACAGCACCCACAAAGGCAGCGCAGAAAGGAGGGAGAGAATATTTCGACTGCGCACAACCATCCTTGAGCTCAGGAACAAGATGTCATTGGAACCTACCGTCTGAAGTGGGAGACCATTGTGTGCCAAACATCACTGCAAGGGTTGAAATTCCAGCAACTATTCTACCCATGACCAAACACCTCGCTGTCCTCCATATGCTGGCATCAGGATCATTTGAGACAACTGGCAAACAAGTGGGTGGTATCTCCCAGCCTTCCTTATTGGCCTTCCTTGCAAAGCCATGAATGACCATGTGTAGGGATGGACACCTCACAGCACTCCTACAGTCATGCCTTGTAATTCCACTACTCACTAACATGATACCAGGGTACCAACAGGGCACTGTGAGAGCTATACTACTGACAATCTCCTGGGAGAGGCCAGAGATACATGTGAATGACGAGACATGAGACTTGGCAGGACTGGTCATGTGATGCAGGGCATTGCAGAAAAACACACCATTACCTCTCCTGTCACACGGTGTCCCAAAACGCATGCATACATACCTAAACAAACCATACAATGGTGCCACACTGTTCCCATGATCCACATGCAGATACGTATGGCAGCCAGCAATTGCCAACATCAAAACTTTGTGCAAGGGAGCTTTTCCAAGAGAAAAGGGGTGGGATCCACATGCTACACACAGAGCACAACACCTGTGTCATGGCACACAACACACAGAATAGGCTTAAAGTCCCAAAACATCACTTATCTGCAGGTCTAAAGTTAAGGGACTGAGGGCCACATGTCAGGAAAGTGGGGCAGCACCAACAGCAGCACCACTGTAATTGTGCCCCTTTGCTGCACCCTACTGCCATCACGTGGGCCCAGTATACAAGAAATGGGGCACCATGGTGCAGAGTAGGTGCAATAGTGTCAAGATAATAGATGCCACAGTTGGACTCTGTAGGAGTATTGAGAACATACCTAACCATTTCATGCACAGTACATAGAGACCCATTCAAAAGTATGGTGTGTCCCCTCCTAACGCCTACTCTGTGCAGGTGTTGAAAGTGACTGTGATAAATCATGTCTGGGAACCTTGGAGAATCCTCTGCACCAATTTTGCTAGTCCTCCTATTGTGTGAATCTCACCCTTGTACACATGATGGCTGGCACAGGCATAATCTATCACAAAGGGTCACTAAGTGTTGCACTGCATAGGTAGTGCCACATGGTTACATGGTGGCCTGAGTTTGGCCTTGTAGGGCTACCATAGTGTCAATACAAATTACGCTATTGTGGTGAAAGGAGGTGGTAGGTTCAACTAACATTAAGACACAGCCTCAAATATGGACAACACAACACATAATTGGCATGGTCGAACTGTCAGTCCAGATTTAATTTGACAATCATTAGGTCCCTGAGCAACAACCCATGATAGTCATGTCCAGCACCACACACCAATGCAACCATTCAACAAAACAGGAACACCCACAATACCAGATGCAAGTCTAAGTCACCACTACACTTAAAACTAACATCTGCCATGGCACATATGACACCACAAATATGCATGACAGACACATGTTCCCACATTCCTTTGCAGCTGACCAAGGTTATGGCAGCTATCCACCCAACGGCATCTGGATACCCAACAACGGAGGAAGAGTGGGCATACCATGAAGGTCACAGAAGGACATGAAATGTGGTTGAGAGGACATTTGGTCTCCTGAAGTCAATGGTCAGGTACCTGGCCCTGACAGGTGGAAGACTTTTGTATGCACCACCCCTGGTGCGCAAGATGATTCTTGTATGTGCAATCTTGCATAACATATGTATTAAAACTAATGCCTCCTGGGATTAACTGGTAGATGTCCTCAATGAGGAGGAAGATGACAATGGTGTAGCACAGGTGGAGAGGGAACAACAAAACACTGCTGCAGGAGTTCACAGGAGACAACAAATTGTATTGAACGTCTACACCTAGACACTGTACAACAAAAATCACCCTGTAAACATCACCATTAAATCAATTTGCACCAGATTGTCCATGGTGTTCTCATGTTCTGCTACATATACCATTGGAATGTTCCTCATACATCAGAGAGCAGGAAAAAACACAACAGCTGCAAAGAATGTTAGAACATAGGTTGTGATGTGAGATGGTCTGGCGCCTCCATGCCGCACGTCAGCATCACATAACACACGCTCATGTGGCTCTCAAAGGTCTAGATCCACACACCAGAAACACTAAGTAGCGTAATGTAGGCATTTGCACCAATTCCGACCCCTTGCACCACATCATGGCTATGCCAGGCAAGATGTATGCAAGGGGGACGTACATGTGGTAGGGGCTGTTCCAACCTGGTGTACTTGAAAATAAGGAACTAAATTGTGTCAGAGCTCAGGCGGGTAGCTGTAATGCCAGCATCTAGCAGGTGTGACAGGAGGGAACACCATTGGTATCAATGGACCATCATGGACTTGTGACAGATAGGGCCAAAAATTTGACACTAACCCTGCACAGTATATCAATGGTATTATGTACTGTGAGCACTATTGGTCCCAACCCTTCCACGTGGTGTGCTGTCTCTCAAATATAGCACACACATGTTGGCTATGGAGTGCACTAAGGGTCACAAGACAATTGGAGCAGCAGTGAGTGCTGATCCACTTTCCACACATATGCCCCATTGCAGGAATAATCAATACAACAGGAAAATGCACCACCACATGAATGTCTGGGTGGAATGTAGGCAGAGTCTGTAGCACTTCCAATGTACATTCTTAGACACATGTCACACCATTGTGTTGTCTTGACAGATGCCTGCAGCTAATCTGAAAATAATGTGAAGACTGATGTAACGTTGTATGGCCTAGGTAGGAAGGGGTTAGCAGTTACCTACAATGGTTGTTATGTGTCTGTAAGGTAACCCAGTGTAGTCTGTTTGATACCATCACACACCACATATCAAAACACACCTCTCATTGACTCTCACATGTCTGACCAAGAGAAAGTGACCTACTGGGACCAATACAATAAAGTGTCTAGGTCTCCCATATGCCAATCTGGTTTGGGATGTGCATGTAAGTCTAGTAATGTCCAAACATGTCACATGCCCATCCAAAACTGTATGGGTGAAGAAGGAGACATAAATGTTGCATGTGGCAAATCACATAATTATAGCTGAGATGACTTCACACGCTAACAAGATACACTCATGGTGAAAGTGACATAGGTTGTGAAATGCAGATGTGAGTGCATGCCTATGTACACCAAAGGATGTTGGAGAACAGCTGAGATCCTCCCTCAGACACTTGGAGATACAACATGGAGAGGTCACTTGGACACTACGCAAGTGCTGTGGCTGGTGTACTTTCATGTGTGTGGAAGTCATGTAATCTAGAAAAGCCTGGAAATGGGAGGTATACTATTACGTAACCAGTAGAAGAAGATGTGTACATCTTCAAATCACACAATTCACACGTAGCATCTTGTCCATGTATGACCGGACAATGTTGCAGTAGAAGATGTCTGCAAAGGGTAAGCAGCCTAAAGAATGCCAGTAATGTAAGACCAAATCAATTCCAAACAAGATATGTTGTTAATGTCGGAGAAGGTACATACATAGACCAATACTGACTGTGCAACACCACGATGTTACCATGTGTTCGCCCGCCATATATTCACAGAGGATGTCTAGATCAGTACATAACCCATTCATGTTTGCAACAACTATGTAGTTGCCCATTACATACTATTGTGACAGAAGGCAGTGACAGATTACATAATCTGTCCCCTGGGTCAGAAACATAAACAAGTTACACTAGAGATACATGTCCTATCCAAACTGCATATGGAAAATACAAACAATGTATAACCATTTATGTCAGACCATGCTAAATGAGGAGACATGTCCTACTAAGACAAACAGTTAGTCCCCTGTACATGATAGGGTAAGTCTGACATCAAGTACCGCAAAGAAAAAAAACATTCCAGGCCATGGGATCACATTTGTGCAGGTGTCTGTCTGCAGGGGGCTGGGTATTGCACTGCTGAAGAGCTATCATGATGAACGTAGATCCCGGCGCTATACCACCTAGCTCCCCTGCTTAGACTATATTGACTCTTGAGAAAGTCAGGGGCCTTATGCTTGTGCACAGTGGACTGAGCTGAGTGGAGCACCATCAACCTGCATCAATACATGCAACCATGGGTCTGTGTAGGTACACAAAGTGCCACAGGAGTAGTGATAACTAAGGCGCCATCACTGCCTAACAGAAACCCTGCTATACAGTTGTATGCCATTGTATGTAACCGTCAAAACAAACATGTTGCGTTCGATTGGATGTACCAAGTTTGTGCCTTGCACACATATGTCTGAATTCTCATCACACATGTAGTGCTTCAGTGGTACAGGCCTGGTATTGTGTATTGGAGTATGCACATAGGTCAAATTTCCACTAATGAAAATGTACATGCATCACATGACCATACATAGGCTTATCTGACCTTCATATATGTTCCCACATAGGGAAACATAGGTGAGACTGATATGAATACACATCCATTAAACTATGGCAAACATGTGTCCATGCTGGAAGATAGGTTTGTGAGGTTTCATATACCATTAACATACCACTTTGGCATTCATTACACATATTACACCACACATATCTTTCCACACACACGTCACATACCAACCTTCATTGACTCATGTCAGTACATCATCCCCTGCATCATAGGTGCATGGGGAACCATATGTTGCACATGTACCATAAAATCATGAACCCTGAACCATACAACACACGACAGTGTTGACACACATACACCCACTTTGCCCTGGGTTACATGAAATCAACCCAGCCATAGTCCACTGCAACCTCTGAGTACGATTTGTCAAGGGTATCACATGCATGAACATGATTTGGACATAGCCGATAATATCTAAAGTGGTGTTGTCAAAAGTACATTTGGAAATCAGACATGACAATGTGGTAGACCCACAATTATGTGTTGCATCACATATGTTCACTCCCAGTACACATGTGGTAACATTTATGTGGAAAAAGTCTATCAACACATGCAAACGATATCAGTTATCGCAGACATCACACAAAGATACAAACATATGGTAACACATTCCGATGTTACTGTTACAATTATGAATGCACATGCACCCACACGTAGCCATACTATACTGACTACAAGCATGCATAGCCCCTGTAGTAAGGTATGTGAATCTGGATGCACTGTCAACCTTTCCAACAAAATACATGCATTCCCTTCATGCATCAAAATGTGTGACGCAAACGGCTATACTCCATACTTCGCTAATTAAAAAAACTACACCTGTCCCCTGCATGTCAATCGTAAATCGACAGGCCTTGTCAGCCTTTGTGGGAAAAAATACCATGCATGACCGCCATGCATCAAAGTTTTTCATGCAAATGCCAATTGTCCATTCTTTGCTAATCAACAAAAGGACGCCTGGCCTCTTCACGTCAATCGTAAGTCTACAGGCCTTGTCAGCCTTCATGGGAAAAAAAACATGCATGACCGTCATGCGTCAAAAGAATGACGCCTACCAGAAAACATGATGCACACGCCCGGGAAGTGATGAAACAGGACTTACTTGCAGCAAAAATGGTACAGTGATTTCACTTTCACTTTTACTTTACAGGTTTTTTTTCTGTGATTGTGAGAGGGTGTGTGGAGCTGGTACTGGTCGAGGAGTGGTGGTTTTTGAGAGTTTTGTGCTGTGTCCTGTTGCTGTCCTGTTACTTTTGTCTTTTTGCTGAGTCTTGTGTAGTGTTTTTGTTCTCTCATAGTAATTGTTTATCAGGTGTTTGTCTTGGGGTAGTGTAGTCTGTTGTTGTAGTTGGGGTTAGGTGGGGTAGTGTTTTATTGTTTTTGGGGCTATTTTATTTTTCAGTGGAGGGAAACTGCAATATGTTGTGGAAGGGGAGAGCACAAAGAATGAGTGGAGATGAACTGGGAGGATTTCTCTGTCAGGTCAAACACTTGATGTTGAGTATGGGTGACCACATCATCCAGGGCTACCCAACTGAGGCATGGAAACTGTGGTGGGGCAAGGTGTTCCACCACCTATGGCGGATCTTTTACATATAGTGCAGTGAAAAGCACCACATGAGTGTCAGGGAAAGTGACGCTCTGGTGGTGCGAGGTCCAAACTGTAATGGTTTGCAGTTGTTCAGTCCTAACACAAAGTTGATTTGCTTACTCAGCTTAACAAGTTGAATGTGTAACAGTTGTCCATGTGCATAAATGTTCAAAAATCACTAAGCTATGAATTCCTGCCATGTCTTGCAGGTGGACCTCCACCCTACACAAATGGAGAGGTGTCCCAGTTTGAAGACTCTGATGCAGCCAGTAAGTGTCACCTTGTGCGTCACATGTGTCATTCCAGGTTTTTTGTGAGAGGGTAAGATGTGTAATGCGATGTTGAAATGTCATGTGTGACCAATGTGATAACATCATCTGAGTTAGGGTATTGTCCTCATGTCTGAAGCAATGTTGAGGATGTAGATTAAGTTGATTGTTGCACAAGCGCCTATGCTGCTATGGAATTGTGGGTGTTAGGAAAAGGGTAGCATGCTGACATACACAGTGATGGCAGTAAAGATATGTGTCAGAGGAGCTGTTTGTCTGATTAGTATGCCTGTTGCCAACATATTTGTCTCAGCACATTTTACAACATTGTGTGCCACACAATGCTTTAAGTTACTCCGGACATGGTACAAGTTATATACATGTGTTGAGGTCTCTAGGGGGCTTATGAAGGAGACACTTGTACCACCAGTGCCTCAGTACGCTTCAGAATTAAGTGAGGCAGTGGCCGTGCAAGGAGCATTATTGTGCTGGGCAAGAGTCAGTTGAGTACACAATGAGAATACAACTATGCTCCAGATGGACGTGGGACATGTCTACAGATTGTAGCAAACTAGATGTGTGCAGATTAACCAGCATGATTTACCCATCATGATAATTGTGAGTAAGCTTGGTCACATCACGTGTCTATGGAATGTGGATGCTGAGTGTATACCTGGTACTTAGGAGATGTCAAACATGCATGTGCACAAGTAGTTCAATAAGAAGGCATACTGTTGCTGCACCCAGTGCAGTGTCACTCCTCCTCTGCTTCTTAGGGCTCCCATATAGTCACCATGTGTACTCTGCATAATAAATTTTGCACACCATGCCACAGAGTAGGGGGCAATAGTTACAAAATCTGTAGACAATTTAGATGTACTGTTCAGGGTTAGGGTAAACCTTATGGGCCTAACCCTGAACATTACATAGGGGCCCATTGTAAGCTATGGTATTCCCCCTTGTAATGCCACCTGCAGCAGCCACATCGTCAAACTTTGAGGCAGACATGAGGAGGAACATGGCAGCCATTATAGCAAGGTTGGACAAACATGAGCAGGGCAATGCTCTGAATTTCAAGTTCTTGAAGTATTGCAAAAAAAGGTGAAGAAGCTTTAATCATGTTAATGCACAGCCTCCCAGTTCCTTCCCTTCTCCTGTTGTGTATTGTAATCAGTTTTAGTGGATTTCAGGTGTGTAGTGATAGGTTAGTTAAATAGATTAGGTTAGCTGTAGGATAGAGTAAGTATGGTTGGGGGTGGGTTTTAGTATTTTTTTCAGTGGTTTGGGTGTTGTGTTATGTATGTATGTATTGCGATCTTGCTAGAGTCTCTCCTGGCCTGAATTCTCCATCTTGTTTTCACAATTTTCTTTTTTGGCTCGCACGTTTTATTTTACGCCAATGCTGTTAAATCTGGCTCTAACAGGTTTTGTGTCAAATAAAGTGCTGCAAAACGTTTTAACACCACTTTTGCAGCATTAGCTTCATTTTTACATACTGCATGTCGCAGAGGTTAGCATCATTTTTTTTTAACGCTAACCATTCCTTAGTGCCATCGTGTGTCATTTTATAAATATGGCACACAGATGGCGGTAGGGAATGGTGTTAGCTCGCAGTAATTTCTTTGATGCCACCACTGCGTTAGTTCAGTTGTGCTTTATTTTTATTAAATAAGGGCCACAGTCTAATTCTGCAATCCACTATAGTTCACTTACTGACATTTGGAGTTTATGCCATCCTAATCTCCAAGAATACTCTTTCTATTCACCACCACATCACTCCCAGTCTCGTAGGGACTATCTCTTCCTCAGCAACAGACTTACATGACTTGTCTCTTAATATGACATAGGTTCAATTTTAATTTCTGATCATGCTCCAGTAGGCACAGACTTAGATCTTATTTCCTCCTCACCTCACTCTGGTAGATGGCGCTTTAACAACTCTTTCTTTTTAAAACAGGAATTTGCAAATTTTACTCAATTATTTTTCAAAATTAATAATACGAATGATACCTCATTTCCAATAGTATAGGACTAATTTAAGGCAGCACCACATGGTTTCATTATCAATTACATATCAAGAAACTTTTGGAAGTTCACTCAAGCAAACTTCTAGATACCATAAAGAAACTTGAATATAGATCTTTTCATTTTACAAATGAAGTTTCCATACAAGAACTAATTGAAGTCAAAATTAAATTCAATCATCTTACCACCAATGCCACTGCTAATCGTTTATTTAAAAAAAACAGTGCTTGCTCTCATGAAGGGCAAAACAAGATAGGACATTAGTAGCTAACTTCTCAAAAGTCACGATTGAACACTCAATAATTAATTCTTTAATTAATTCTGATTGAGATGTAGTTATTAAGGACAAAGATATGAATTTACTAAATTCTATAAAGTCATACACATACTAGATTCAAATCCCTCTCAGATAGACATTTCCAACCTGTTTCCAACCATAGAACCTCCCTCCTAATGCACCTGAAGTTGATTTTACATCTTTGGACAAAGATATCATCATTAATGATACCAATAACGCAATGACGCTAATCAAAAAAGGAAACCCCCTGGGCCAGGTGGGTTTACCATCAAATTTTATACCCACTTCTCAAAGATGCTTTACCCATTTCTTCTCCTCTTATTTATTTCTTTTATAAAACAAAATGTTTCTCTAGATACCTTCCATGAAGCAATAATCTGTTTAATCCCAAAAGAGAATAGAGACCATAGCCACTGTAAAAACTATCATCCAGTATCACTTGTAAACAC
The DNA here is from genome assembly GCF_031143425.1 of Pleurodeles waltl. Classification (NCBI taxonomy): domain Eukaryota; kingdom Metazoa; phylum Chordata; class Amphibia; order Caudata; family Salamandridae; genus Pleurodeles; species Pleurodeles waltl. Next base: position 222,113,411 of record NC_090450.1, on the reverse strand, counting down.
AGAATACAAAATCCTTGTGAAAATTCCAGTGAAGCTTTTTGACCGAATCCTTCCAGACCTAATTGGACCAGAACAATCTGACTTTGTTAAAGATAGATTGCTTTCTGACAAAACCTGGGTTTTATTCAGTTTACTAGGTCAATCTGGGTCATATTCTCTCTTTAGAACTTTTAAGCAACTATTACATTAGACACTGAGAAAGCATTTGATAAGATTGGATGGGACCTCATGTTTGCTGCATTAAAATAGATCAGTTTTCCCCCAAAATGCTGTACCTTAATTTTTCTACTTTACACGACTCCCAGAACTTCCATCTTTGTTAATGTTATCATGTCTGATTATTTCTCCTTCTAGGAGTTTGCCATGGCTCCCCTTATCCCCTCTGTTAGACCTGTCATCTCTTGGCATGGTTTCCCATGTCTTTTTGCTTTTGCCCTGTTTTTGATCTTGTGCTGAATTTTGTTTTTGCTGGCTTTAGGACTCTGGCCACTTTACCACTGCTGACCAGTGCTAAAGTGTAACTGCTCCCTGTCTAAATTGTATTGGTGATTGGTTTATCCATGAAAGGCATATTTGATTTACTAGTAAGTCCCTACTAAGGTGCACTATGTGTGCCCAGGGTCTGTACATCAAATGCTACTAGTGGGCCTTGAGCACTGATTTTACCTTCCACATGAGTAGCCCTGTAAATTTCTCTCGGACCTGCAACTGCAATGTCTGTGTGTGCAGTTTTACACTTCCTTTTGATCTAGCAAAGAACCCACTTGCCAAGCCCAAACTGTCAGTTTTTCTAATGCAAGTCACCCTTAAAGTAGGCCTAAGGCAGTCCCATGGACAGGTTATAGTGTATTTAAAAGGTAGGACAAGTACTGATGTGCTTTACATGGCCTGAAAGTGAAATGCTGCTAAACTTGTTTTTCACTATTGCCAGGCCTATCTCTCCAATAGGGTAACATGGGGATTGCCTTGAAATATATTTAAAGTGTAACTTCTCATTGGGAGAAGATAGAAATTTGGAGTTTGGGGTCTCTGAACTCACATTTTAAAAATACATCTTTTGGTGAAGTTGGTTTTTTAAATGTAAGTTTGAGAATGCCACTTTTAGAAAGTGGGCATTTTCTTGCTTAACCATTCTGTTTCTCAGGATGACAGTTGGGCTGTTTGTGCATTCATTCTAGACAGTCACACAAAGGGAGCTGAGGTGTCCCACCCCCGATATCCTGATGCCCCATCACCGGAATGATGGGTCTTCATGAGGTATAGTTGTGGGAGGAGCTGAAACTGGTACCTAAATATTGCTGTGCCTGTTCTCACACAAAGCAGCCCCCAACCCCCTAGAGTGTGTCTGGGGCTCGGGCAGGGAAAGGCAAGGCCTTGTGCACTACAAAGACTTCTCATTGAAGTTTGCCTACTTCATAGAGAGAAATGGGTATAAGTACTGGACCTCTGACACCGCACAGTTAGACTTATGCAAGGAAGAAGAGCTAGATGCTGTAGGAGAGACTGCCACTCTGCCTATTGCTTTGTTGAGCTGGCCTGATGCTTGCTGCTGCTGTCCTAGGAGTAAAATGACTGCACTTAGCTTTTTACATCGTGCTTCCAAAGGTTTTCCAAGGGCTTGGACTGAGCTTGCCCCCTGTTAAGAAGTCTCAGGGACTTTAAAGACGTCACCTGCCAAAATATGGGCTCTCTTACTGAGAGTCCTGACTTGCCAAGTCATGCTAAATCTAGTTCCTGAGCCCTTGGGAGTGAGTTCTGGTGCGACAAGGAAGAAACTAGTGCATTGACTTCCATAATAACTTTGGAACCAGTGCTGTTCCAGGCTCAACAACGCAGGCCCGATGGCGCTGCTGCGCCCACAATGTCCCTCCACAGAGTGAGTCCAGAAAGCAATGTCACCTACATCCATGACACCCAGCTCTGACTCTCACACAGCAGCTGTTGTCCCGTGGTATGACCCTGACCCGCAATGTCAATTCCTCGCGTCTTGAACTGCTGGATTTACCAACCTCCTCCTTGTAGGAACCGATTCCTCACCACCAATGCCTCATCACACCTGCCTAGCAGTAAGGAAGCGCCACCTCACCTCCCCGGTGGCAGAAAGCTACTGATGCCGCACTGGCTCCAGCAACGCCTCACCTGCCCGACTCCGTACAACGTCTTTGTTAACTAATCATTTTCCAAGGTACTTTAACCAAGGTCTACACAACACCATGACCGGCTGTGCTCCCTTGCAGGTGGCACCGGAGAGATGAAAATGATTCTGTCAAGCTGTTTTGACAGGCCCAGTTGGAGCCACTGTGTCATTAAGTGCTGTATTACATTTAATATTTGAAAATATGTATCTTTACTTCCGCATGTTGGATTTTTTCTCGTTTTGGACTGGTGTGGAGTATGTTTGTGGTGTTTTCACTGTGTTACGGTGTGTGTGTACCAATATCTAACACATTGCCTCTGAGATAAGCTTAACTGCTTGAGGCAAGCTACCAAGGGAGTGAGCAGTGTTTATCTTAGCTGTGTGACTCCCTTACTCTGACTAGAGTGAGGGCCCCTACTTGGACAGAGTACGAACCACTGTCAACTAGAGAACCCATTTCTAACACCCTCTCTTGTTTATCATTACATTAGAACCTTTCCTATCTAAACTATTACAAGACCCCAATACTTCTGCATTTCAACTTGGAAAGACTCATCAAATTTCTCAGTTTATCTAGATGATATTCTTCTATATTGCTTAAAACCATCTTCCTCTATTCCAACCTTCGTGGTACATATAAACTGAATACTGAAAAATCAGATATTTCACCACTAAACATCCATTGCACCAAAGAACAATTTCCTTCTGTTGACTTCACGTGGTAACCTTCTAAAATAAAATATCTGGGATTGTGGTTTAATTGGAACAATAAACAAACTAATAAATTAAAATTTGATTGGATCACCAGCACAGTACAAGGCACAATTACCAAATGGACCTCCTATTTCTCTCATGGTGGGGTAGGTGAGATTCAATTACACTAATGCCATTCCCTGATATTCTTTCCACTATTTCTATGATTCCAACTTAAATTTCCAAATTCATACTTCAAAAAAATAGATTCATTACTTTCCAAATGTCTATGGAAAGGAAATAAGGGCGCCAGGCGGGAACCGCCATTTGGCCGCCACGCGGCCAAAATAGCGCTTCTGGCATTCCAACCTTCACGCTGGGCCGGCGGCCCAGCGGGAAGGAGGCCTGCAACACAAAAGCCGGCTCTGAATGGAGCCGGCGGTGTTGCGGGCGTGCGACGGGTGCAGTTGCACCCGTCGCGCTTTTCACTGTCTGCTAGGCAGACAGTGAAAAGCTTCATGAGGCCCTGTTAGGGGGCCCCAGGACACCCGTTACCGTCAGCCTCTTCCTGGCAGTGAAAACCGACAGAAACAGGCTGGCGGTAAGGGGGTCAGAATCCCCATGGCAGCGCTGCTTGCAGCGCTGCCATGGCGGATTCGCCCAGCCGGGGCAAAAACGGCGGGAAACCGCCGGCCCCGGTTTTCTGACCGCGGCTTTACCGCCGTGGTCAGAATGGGCTTGGAACCACCGCCAGCCTGTTGCCGGTGCTTCCATCATTCGCGAAGACCGCCAGGGTCAGAATGACCCCCTAAATCTTGAATATCTCTTTCAACTTAAAAAAAATCAGAAAGAGGCCTTGATTTCCCATATTTCAAACATTATCACTATGCATTCTTATTAAAAACAAGCTGCTCTCTAGATTTATCCTCCTCATTTCTCCTATACTCCATTTTGGCTTATATAAGAAACATCTATTGTGTTTCTCTTCACTTTCCAAGAGATACTCTCTTCTTCCACCCATATTCCTCAATTATTTACTCCTGTTATCACCTATTCACATCATAGTTTATCCTCCCTCTACTTTTTTAATCACACATCTCTTTCCAGTCTTCACCAACAATCTCCATGGCACAATCATAACATCAAAGTTAATAATCATTTTATCTATTGGATGTCTTGGAGAAACAAAGGGATATACTGGTTATACCAACTCAATCACTATTACCACATTTTACACTTCTCAGTACTGAAGAATACTTTCTCTCTCCCCACATCATTTCAGAAACAATACAAGTTACTACAACACTCACTATATCATCTCTTATCCAATACCCACCATCACATTTCCTCTTCCACATCATCAACCTCATCACTTTCTTTACTAGCTACCAATCCCAAAGCATCCACAATATACAAAGCATTACTCCCTACTACAGAAAGAACTGAACTGAAAGTTGAAGAAGCACAGGAAACAACATTTCTAGAGTGCTGGCCCATTAGTTTATGGGACAAACTTTGAACAAAAGTTCATAAATCCACCAGGGCTGCCAATACTGTACAATCCCTGTAATTCATCTACACTGTCTGTTATTTACTTTTGTTATTTTACACTGCTTCCTCCCTCTGAGTCAAACACATCTTGTTTGTCATGCCAATCCTCATATGTTGATTTTAAACACACTCTTCGAATGTCCTGGGATTCATTTATTCTGGAGAAAAGTCTGGAACCAAATCAATACATTTTTTAAAATCAACATTGCTTACTCCTTTTCAAATATTGTCTTGGGAAGTCTTTTCCCAGGCTGAAATGATCACACTCAAGAATTCCGCTACAGGTATTACGACCCACAGCTCGAAATCCGCCATAATACAGACACCCACAAAAGTCCGCCACAGCAAAGGTCAGTGATAAACTGGCGATAACAAAACCGACACCGCCTCGCCAACAGGAATACGCACACACTATCACGACCCACGAATCAACGCAGCGGTCTTTCAACCGCTGTATTCCATTGGCCGTACACACCGCTGCGCTCAAAATACACACACATTTACAAAACACAACCACATTGGACAAATCGAAATACACACACCAGATACAAATACACATACCACACCCACACACCCAACCCAATATAAAGCACAAACACACATCACCCACAAACCCTTACTACCAGAATTCTGAAACCACGCCAAGGAGAGAAACTACCTTAAACAACACCAGCATCCACAGACACACAACACCATCACTTACACAACATCCATGCACCTCAAACAACACACACCAACACATCCCCTCATACATCACAACATACAACACCTCACACATCACCCACACCACATCATGGCACCTCAACGACACCCCAGGTTCTCTGAGGAGGAGCTCAGGGTCATGGTGGAGGAAACCATCCGGGTAGAGCCACAGCTATTCGGATCACAGATGCAGCACAACTCCATTGCAAGGAAGAGGGAGCTATGGCGCAGAATTGTCGACACGGTCAACGCAGTGGGACAGCATCCAAGAACACAGGATGACATCAGGAAGAGGTAGAACGACCTACAGGGGAAGGTACGTTCCATGGTGTACAGACACCAGATTGCTGTACAGAGGACTGGCGGTGGACCCCCACCTCCACCCCCACAACTAACAACATGGGAGGAGCAGGTCTTGACAATACTGCATCCTGAGGGCCTCGCAGGAGTAGCAGGAGGACTGGATTACCATATCCTCCACCCCACCTGCATGTCATCACATACCCACACCCTCACCCCCATCACTCCAACACCTCACATATGCCCCACTATCACCCACCCATCCCAATACCAAGCCCTGCATGCAACACCAAAGAATGGACACCCATCACCAAAGCATGTCCACTACAGATACCCACACATACCCCAAACCAAATATCACACAAGGACCAAGCCAAGAATGCAAGCACTGGAGTACAGGGTCACTCACCCATTGCACACAATGGCACACACAGATGCAATAATCACACCTTTACACCCCTGCAGGACCCCTACCCAACACCACCAGACAGAAGGAACCAGACATATCCAGTCCCCCCCCACAGAAGAGACCCACAGTGATGACAGCATCTCTGCACAACTGGGTCAAGATGACCAGCCCGGCCAATCAGGGACCTTAGGACAGTTGGTTCCCCTGACACTGGCACAAGCCACCACACAGCCTCCCCCCTCAGGAAACACCAGCACAGCACCCACCCAGCGGGCCCATCCCTCTGTCCCCAGGACACGTCAATCAGCAGTGTGTCCACCACTACAGGGCACCCAGGCAACCCCACTAACACAGGACGATCAGGGACCTGGGGGCAGTGGGCACACGGGTCAGGGGACAGAGGGTCAGGAAATCAGGGAAGCTGGGAGGACTGCAGTGCGACAGGGGGAGGACAGGCCCAGGGAACCCACTCTCCACGAGGCACTCTCCAACATCATGGGAGCTTACCATCATTCCCAGGAGACGATGGCAATGGTACTGGACAAGTTTCAGGAGACCCAGCGGCTGCAGGAAGAACACTATCTGGGGATCAGGGAGGAACTGAAGTCCATTAACAACACCCTGGTCACCATTTCTGGGGTGCTGCAAGTCCTTGTCAACACAAAGGAGGGACACAGTGGCACAACAGGGGGCCCCCGCCAGGAAATGAGACCCCCCCTGAATGTCATCCTTCTGTCCCACTTTGTCACCCTGTCCATCCTTCAACTGCCATTGCTCCACTTCTTATGCCCCTTTGGACAATGCACCTGTGAAACAAATAGACTGGACTCCGCCATGGACATTTCTCCACCATCCCCCCAGCCCATTTTACAACCCCCTCCACTTATTTGCACAGAAATAAACACACTTCAATCACAAAACAATCTGGAGTCAGTCCATGCTTTCACAAACATGTAATTGCAATAACCATGGAATACAGCAATGTCAATTTACTTGTGCACATACCGATGTAACACAGCTGTAGGCCTGGAGGAAATATAGCATACACTGAGTGAAAATGACAGACTTATGCTAGCTCCAATAATAGTATGAGATATGGGAGGCAGTGACATCTTCTTACCTGTGTCTCACTGGAAGTATTGCATTATTATGTTGTTTCTGTTGTCGATATCCTCTTCTTCTGCCTCCTCTTCGTCACTGTCCACAGGCTCCACAGCTGCCACAAGACCACCAGCTGGACCATCCTCCTGCAGAAAAGGCACCTGGCTTTGTAAAGCCAGGCTGCGCAGCATACAGCAGGCCACGATGATCTGGCACACCTTCTTCGGTGAGTAGTAGAGAGAACCTCCTGTCATATGGAGGTACCGGAATCTGGCCTTCAGGAGGCCAAAGGTTCGTTTAATCACTCTCCTAGTTCATCCATGTGCCTCATTGTAGCGTTCCTCTGCCCTTGTCCTGGGATTCCTCACTGGGGTCAGTAACCATGACACGTTGGGGTAACCAGAGTCACCTGCAAATCTAGAGGGACAACTGTTAGACACACACTAACCCTTAGGGACAACCACATACCCAGACACCTATTCACACTGTATAGGTCCTTGGCCTCACCTATTAGCCACACACAGTGCCTCTGGAGTTCTCCCATCACATAAGGGATGCTGTTATTCCTCAAAATGTAAGCGTCATGCACTGAGCCAGGAAACTTGGCATTGACATGGGAGAAGTACTGGTCTGCCAAACACACCATCTGTACATTCATTGAATGGTAGCTCTTCCGGTTTCTATACACCTGTTCACTCATGCGGGGGGTACCAATGCCACATGTGTCCCATCAATGGCACCAATGATGTTGGGGATATGTCCCAAGGCATAGAAGTCACCTTTCACAGTGGGCAAATCCTCCACATGCGGGAACACGATGTAGCTGTGCATGTGTTTCAGCAGGGCAGACAACACTCTGGACAACACATTAGAAAACATTGGCTGGGACATCCATGATGCAATGGCCACTATTGTTTGAAAGGAACCACTTGCCAGGAAATGGAGTACTGACAGGACCTGCACTAGAGGGGGTATCCCTGTGGGATGGCGGATAGCTGACATCAGGTCTGGCTCCAAGTGGGCACACAGTTCCTGGATTGTTGCACGATCAAGTCTGTATGTGACTATGATGTGTCTCTCTTCCATTGTCAATAGGTCCACCAGCGGTCTGTACACCTGAGGGTGCCGCCATCTCATCACTTGCCCCAGCAGACGTGCCCTATGGAAGAGAACAGCTAGCAGAGAGTCATCCAACACTGAGGTCTCACAAAATGTCATTTGGACACATTTATTAATCCGCAATGTGCCTGTAACTGTGTGTATTCCAGGCCTACATAGGTGTGACACAGTTATTGTTAAGGCCATGTGGCCTCCTGAAATGGCGGCTGCCTGACCTGTAAGGTGGGACAAGGGGATATGAGGTAACTGCGCTGGCGTTCTACACCGTCGCGGTGGGCGGTCGAAGACCGCAGCGCAATTCTGCATTGGTTAACATTGGGCCCTATGGGTTTGAGGAGCCAATGTCGATGCACGCCGGCGGTGATGGTACAGCTGGTGATGGCCTTCCACCGTGGGAGGGGTGCCTGTCGCACCATGACCCCCCTGATGTTCCAGATCCTGGCAGTGGCGTAACTGGAGCTGGATGGGTGCTTGAGGGCATCACAGCAGTCACAAGGGGGTGAGTACACTCTCATTCAGCTGACTCTGCACGCATTACGAGGTGTCTGGGTGGGGGAGGTGGGCAGTGGGTTCCCCTAGGCCAGGGCGATCTTGGTAGGCAAGGTCCCTTGTGAGGCAGGCTGTGTGGCACCCCAACCCCACTAGTGGTTAGAGCCATCTACACCTAGTCAGGCTCCGGTGACTTCCAGGTGAGCAGCAATCGGGTTTAGGCCTTGTACCCCATGGGCATGTGATTAATCTAGGAACTATAAGTGCATGGCGTAGTGCAAAGGGCTGCTGTGTCTGTTGTGTCCGCCAACGGTAGTGATGTTGCATGCACTGAACATGTCATTCTCCTGTCTTTCCCCCCCTTTTTGTGGTCTCCCTATTCTTGTGTGCAATAGCATCATCAGGCGGAGGAGCATTGGCACTGGAGCAGGAGGGAGCTGCATCCCACTTGGCCCTGGAGGGTGAAGCAACAGAGTCTGAAGCCGCCAGTGGGACGGAGGGCGAGGGGAGTTCCACGGCGGGGACAGGAGCAGAGACCAGCGACTCCTCCTCTGATGGGAGCTCCCTTGTGGTGGCGAGCCCCTCTGTGCCCACCGCATCAACAGGTACAGATGCCATCCCCCCTACCAGCACCACCCTCCCAGCAGCCCCTCAGTGTGTGTCCAGTGCCCGCTCACCCAGGAGGGTGGGCATCTCCTTTGCCCCAGGCACCTCAGCCCCTGACCTAGTCACCCCTGCTGCCCTCAGTGAGGAGGCTATTGACCTCCTGAGATCCCTCACTGTTGGGCAGTCTACCATTCTGAATGCCGTCCAGGGTGTTGAGAGGCATTTGCAACAAACAAATGCATACCTGGAGGGCATTCATTCTGGCCAGGCAGCCTAACAGAGAGCATTTCAGGCTCTGGCCTTAGCACAGATGGCAGCCATTGTCCCTGTGTCCAGCCTCCCCATTCCAACCTCCTCCACCCAGACCCAATCCCCTGTACCTCAGCCTATCCCAAGCACACCATCACCACACAAGAGTGGCTCAGGCAAACATAAGCACCACACATCCCACAGGCACTCACACAAGCATCATACCATGCACACATACCAACATCCACTTCCTCCACTGTGTCCCCCTCCTCCACGTCTCCCTCCTCCCTCCCAGTCTCATCTCCACTCACACCTGCATGCAATACATACTCAGCCACTACCTCGAGCACGCCCATCACCACACACTGCTCATGTGCACTCACCACCCCCACTACCATTCACACATCCCCAGTGTCTTCTCCCAGTGTGTCAGTGAGCCCTCCTCCCAAAGTACACAAACGCAGGCACACACCCACCCAACAGCCATCCACCTCACAACAGCCTCCATCCCATGCATCCTCACCCAAATTCAGCAGAAGTACACCTCCTACAACCACTACCTCTTCCTCCACTCCCAAACCCCCTCCATCTACCCGTCCCAGTGTGTCTAAAAAACTTTTCCTGTCAAACCTTGACCTCTTCCCTTCACCTCCCCCCTGACCTTCCCCTAGGGCAAGGCTTTCCAGGTCCCAGCCCAGCACCTCAGCCACCACATCCCCAGGGACAGTGGTGCCAGCAACTGCGGGGTCATGGAGTGCACCAACCATCAGGGCTGCCAGTGTGCCATGGAGCGATGGCAAGGGCATTCAGCCACCTTCCAAGGTTAAAAAGGTGCCCACATCCCGTTTGGAGAAGCCAAAAACACCTGCCACCAAGGGGTCAGCAAAAACGAAAGGGGATAGTGGCAAGACAGCTGCGCCACCATCAAAGGTGGGCAAGGGCAAAAAACTGAAGGGCAGGTCAGGAGAGGGCATGGTGGTACCTACTGAGGGACCAGTGTCACACCTTCTGTCCACGTCCAAGCCAACCTGTACGGCGGCGAACACCGCCACCTGCACCGCCACCTGCACCGCCTCCAGCAAGTCTACAGCCGCTGTGACAGTCCCTAGCCTCTTCCCTGGTGGGCAGCCTTCCGAGGCTGCAGGAGACATCCTGCTTTCTCACTCAGCAGGTGCTGACACATGCTCCGCTGCCACAGACCCCACATCCAGCACCGCCGCTGCAGACCCGCAGCCAGCACCGCCGCCACAGACCCGCAGCCATCACCGCTGCCACAGACCCCGCAGCCCGCACCGCCGCCACAGACCCCGCAGCCAGCACCGCTGCCACAGACCCCACAGCCAGCACCGCCACGACAGACACCGCTGCAAGAACCGCCATGACAGACACCACCGCAAGCACTGCCAGCGGCCCTGCGATGTCCTCAGACAGTGGTCAGTCGTCCGGGGCTGGTGGTGAGTTCCAGGACCCTGGGTAGCTTCCATGAAGCATCACTGTCATCACAATTGTCACCTGCATATGGAATGCGAAGCCGCAGCAGTGTGGGGTATATCTCTGCCTCCATGGTGTATCATGCTACCTGTACCTCAGCAATCTCGTAGCACACACAACCAGGCGAGAGTATTGTACCGGCAACACTGCACGAGGAGCACTCTGGGCACAAAGCCCCCTCCAGAACCAGTGGAGAATGACATCCACTACCTCAGTCCTTGGCAGTATGAAGCACTCTGGGCACAAAGCCCCCTCCAGAACCAGTGGAGAATGACATCCACAACCTCAGTCCTTGGCAGGATGAAGCACTCTGGGCACAAAGCCCCTCCAGAACCAGTGAAGACTGTTATCCACTTGAGAGACTGTGGCTTTGCACTCCTCAGGATAAAGCAGTGGGCAAGCCACCCACTGGAAAGACTTGAGAGTCTGTGGCTTTGCACTCCCCAGGATACAGCAATGGGCATGGAGCCCCCTCATGCAGCAGTGGCGTTGTGCCTTCATCTGGCTGAGGTGCCCCCCCTCCCCCTGAGGTGCCTGTATATTTTCGGTCTGATGCCCCAGCAGTGTTCTCTCTGTTTCGAGTCAGGTATCTAGTGTGGGCTTGGCCCATGCATTTTGGGCCCAGTGGTCCACGGACAATGATTGGTGCCCTATCCGGACTTGTGTAGTTGGTGTACATAATTGTGTTTACTGGATTTTGAACTTTGATAATGAGATTTCACATGGTTACATTCGTTCAAATCAATTCCTTTTGTCCTTGCGTTCTTCCGGGGGAGCGGGGGAGTGTATCTGTAATGTTGCTGCATGTATTTGTGTGTATGTTGTTGTGGGTGAGGGTGGGGGTGTTGCGTGTGTGTGTCAATCTCTTTTCCCTCCCCTGTGTTGTAGGTGCAGTACTCACCGTGGTAATCGCCGCCATCGTTGGAGCTCCTGATAGAAGAGAAGGAAGACCATCATCAGCAGTATCTGCAATTCGGGCTCCATGGCATCCGGGTTCCTCGTGGGGTGTGGAGAGGTGAGTTTTTCCCCTTCTGTGTACTGTTTCCGCCGTGTTTTTGTTCACGTTAGTTCCGCCCCGGAAAAGGTGGCGGATAGGCCTGTTGTGATAGGGTGGGCGGTACATTGTCATCCGCCTGTCTGTTGGCAGTGTCCGCCGCGCTGTTTGTTTGTACCGCCGTGGCAGTCGCAGTGTTAATGTGGCTGTCTATGTTGGCGGTTTCCGCCACGGTCGTAATCAAATTTTTTTCTCCCCCGGCCTGTTTGCGGTTTTACCGCCGCTTTAACACCGACCGTCAGGGTTGTAATGAGGGCCTTGGTCATCAGAAAATTTATGTCAATATTAGCCCTGCACTCAATTAACCCTCCGTATCAGATTCACTCTTGGGCACTCGAATCACTGTCCTCCTGGATCATAGCCAGCAACTGCACCCATGACATTATGGCATCTTCTGCTCTTTCATCTATACAAGAAACCCTATTGTGGTTCATCTGCCACTCCCCACTCTAAGAGATCTCGCAACCAATGTTCCAGCAGGAGACCCCTGGACCCATCCACCCAATGCCCACCTTTCTCTTCACTAATACTAAAACCAGCCTTCCAACACTAGATGGATGAAAGTAGCCCCAATTGCACACATTGGCCACACTTGGCTTCTTCGGCTGGTTCTATTTTGTTCAGACTGTTGGGAGTGACATAGGTACAGTGTAAGAAATGAAAATGTAGTAACTTAAATTTTTTGTTACAAGACACAGTATGCCGAGGCCCGTCATACCCATATCTTTCGCCCAGGCCCCACGTGCTGGGAATTGTCGCGATTGCATGTCAGCCCCTAAGAGTTTTGTAGAAAAGGATAATCAGGTGGCGTCCTTCTCCCTACTCAAAGAGGTGCTGAGGCACCGCAGCAAAGTCCAGAGCTCCCTTGTGACACTCTCCAACTTAGCATGAAGTGGGCTGGTCCAAACCCAAAAGAGTCCTGGGAATGTAATGAATGTGTCTCCGGGGTATATATCAATATTACGAAATAGGGCCAGATCATTATGCTCTAGCTCCATATTGAAGGAGACCCACAAAGAATCTTCTGGGCTTCCTTCTCCTAAAGTCCTGCCATGTTTCAGATTAAATACGGAAGCGGACAATCCAATCTGCTCCCTGGCATCAACAACCCCAATCCACTGGCCAGGCTTCAGAAAATTCTCTACCGACCCTAATGTGTATCGAAGGATCGGTGTATAGGAGTTGTAGCCAGGTGTAGAAATTAGGGCCAGTCCCCATGCCCTGCAAGAGTGCCACTAGGTAGGCCCATTCCACTGTATCAAACACCTTTTCAAGACTTAGGGAGACCAAAGCCATCTGCCTCTCTCTGTCCAAGGCATCATGTAGTATATGGGCCAACCTACTGAGAGTACATGTGGTGCTACACTCTGGCATAAAGCCAAATTGGTCCTTATGGACTAGCTCCTGAATCACCCCTGATTGCCTACTTGCCAATATCTTGCACAGTATTTTAAGATTTGTACATAGCATAGTTAAGGGCCTGTAACCAGAAGGGACATCAGAGTCTCCACCATGCTTTAACATCAGACACATTATCCCTTCACACAAAGTCAGTGGTTGAAGATATCACTCCTTTGCTTCTGTACAGACCTCCATAATTTTTTTTTTTGAGCAAAAGAGGAGGCATGATACAACTCTGCAGGGAACCCATCTCCACCCAGAGGCCAGGAACTACTAAATGCCTTGATGGCTGCACTTACTTCTTCCAGAGTTAGATCTCCCTCCTATTCCTCACAACCCCTCTCCATAACTGGCCAAAAACCTATCTATCCGTCCCACAGTGTCTGGTGGCACAGCTCTGTATACCAACTTAAAGTGATCCAACAAGGCCTACAAAATTCCCAGCCATTGAGTTTGTAAATGACCCTCTGCATTCTGTATAGATAGAATCAGGGGGCACCTCCGTTTTCCACCTTAAGATCGCAACCAGTAGCTTCCCAGATTTGTCACCCTCTCTATGTAGCAGCTGACGATAGGATTTCAATTAGGCCCAGATGCAGAACTCTACTCCAGCAGCAGTTTTTTGGATTCAGCAACTTCGTGCTACGGCGAGTAGCGCGGAGTTCCTGAATTCCACCTTTTGTCATGGAGCGGAGTATTTTCGTGCGTGCGAGATTTGGGTTTGGTGTTCGCTCATGAGTGCCACGATACACTCCAGCTGCTATCACATGCGTGCAAGACTTCACGTCTCATCGAGCTGCTTGCTGCCGTGCGTGAAAGACTTTGCATTCATTCGCACTGCTTCTGGCCACATGCTCTTGAGAGACCTCGTGTTCTCTCACATTGCTTCCGGCCATGACAGCTGTCAAAACAGTGCCGCAAATACACCTGGAGTAGATTTTGCTACTCAAGATGCATCTAAATCTAGCCAAAAAGAGGCTTTTAAGGGGATATTCTTCTCCAATTTGCCCCTTCAAATTGTGTTTCAGTGTGAGAAGCCTCTTTTGTTTCTGATAGGAACAAGTGCCCAAAGGCTCCAACTTCCCGTTCCTGTCCAGCAGGCTCCTCCCAGTGCTCTGTCCATCTCCTGGTCACTTTTCACTTGGGTTTCTAAGGTAGAAGGATCACTCTTTTCTGTCTCCTGGATATACCTTTTGAATTTAAGGGCTTTGCTTTTGAGAAATCACACAAGTAGGTTAAAAAACGATTGTACAAGAGGGCTATGTGTTTGCTTCGGTATGCACCATTATTTCTTTGTACTTTCATTTGTTTTCTATAATTTATAATGGTGTGAGGCCTGAAGTTTGTTTAAGTATGGGTCTAGTTATTATTTATTTAGCTTTTAATTGATTTTTCATCTTTTGTAAAGGAAAATTGTTGCACAGTTCAGAACCTTTTCTCCATGTTTGTAGCATTTTCAGTATTATTTTACTAAGTGGCCTATATCTCCAAATGGCCATCTAGCCAGTAGGCCCAGTACTAGTAGTTATCAGTGCATGAAATCAATATTTCAGTTGTATATGTTTTTTAACTTCATTTAGGTCCGGGGGCCCTGCTTAGCATTTCTGAGATTGGGCGCATTCAGGACAGGGCCATAGGCAGCCTAATTTCAGGCCTCTTGTGTACTGCACACAGGGAAGGCCAATGCACAAGACGCCTGGGCAGACCAGTGCATAAATGGCCTGAAATGTCAGCTTTCGCTGCCTATGGCCCTGGCCTGTATTCAGGATAGGGCCATAGGCAGAAAAAGTTGCCATTTCAAGCCTCTTGTGCACCAGTGTGTACAAAAGAAAAAAAACCAATGATTTACCTGGGTCCTCCAGGGTGTCCTTATTCCCAGTGGCCTGGCTCTCTTCCTCCCGCTACCCCCTGCTTCCGGACTGCTGGCAGAGGGTGGCCTGCATCTGGAGATGGCACTGACAGCAGCTCCATGTCGGCCGGGAGTGCGCATTGCAGCCCAGTTATGGTCCACATAGTGCAAGTGCAGAGTGTTTGAGCTTGCGCTGTGTGGCCCATCACTGGGCTGCAATGCGCACGCTGTGAGCTCCGCTCTGCTGGTGGGGCTAGCGGAGTTTTTGCTCAAACAGGGTAGGGTGGCAACCTAAATTATTCACTGACAGCACTCCCCTGTCTTGATATTCACTCACTCATATATTGTTCCACCCATTGCTCTGAATAAAGACTATCTTTGCAGCCATTAAAATCCTAGTCCCTTTTCCCTTTTTACCTGTATGTGTTTATTTTGTTAACTATGGGTAAAGCAAACAGTAATTTATTTCAGAAGCATCATTTTGTTTCCTGAATGAGGGACTACATGCCAGCTAACTCAAGGGTTTTTGTTAACAAAACATAAGAAAGCATGAGAACAGCACAGGAGCAAAGGGTTTGAGCTTTCTGAGATTTTGTGACAGTTGCAGTAATAGAAAATTGTACTTGTCCTTGAAGTATTATTGTTTCGAGGCTCAAAGTAAAGTAACTTTCGTTGTCATTACCAAAGGTGGTTCCTCTAAAGTGCGGACTGGGATAGAAAATAGGCACCGGCACCAGAATAAAAGTGTCGGTCATTATTAAATCAGATAGCTAAAAATGTGGCCCAAGTTTACAAATTGGGGCAGTTTTGAACTTTTAAAGGCATGCTGTATAAGTGTTTTGGAAGGTATGGAACACTGTATGGATGTGAGCTTGCTGCAGGATTTTTTTTTTAATATCAAAGAAATCAATAGTAAAACAGGCCCAACATACTGTAGAGAGCCACCCGGCCTCTATAATAATTTGTATCTGGTTCCGCGTGTCCGGACGGAACGCGGAACCGAGCTGTAAAAATAAATCAGGGTCTGCGCTGACGCAGTCCCCTATTACACCCAGTACGGTGTGCACGCGTTTTCTCTTCCCACTCCGAGCCCCGGCCGTTCTAAACCTGGCACCCAGCCAAGTTTACATTGGCGACGAGGCGGGATACGGAATCCCCGCATCGACCGCAGGAGCCCGACAGAGCCCAGCAGAGACGGGCTGAGGTCCCGTGCCCGGCGGGGACACCGACGGTAAGAAGAGGAAAGGGCAAGTGGCGCGAGGCGCTCCAACCCGGGAGGTGCGCCCCGCCCTTGTGCAGTGAGGGACACTCAGGGTCCCACACAGAAACAGAGCCCTAGAGTGGTGCTGCCGCCCGGAGGCGTGCAGAGCTTCAGCAAGCTGCACGTGCAGCTAGAAGAAAAAAAAAAAAAAATAATAAAAGAGGGGAACAGCCACCGCGAGCGCCCTAGCCGGTAGCACCAGGAGAGGGAGGTGTAATCCTGGGCACAGAGACCCCGCCCGGGCTGTGCCCCCTCCCCAGACAGGAACTGAAAAAAAGAAAGGAGACAGAAAGCCAGATATAAATAGGGCAGAAGGCCCTGTGGAAAAAAAAAAAAAAAAATTCTGAAAGTAAGGGACCTCAATATTATAAGTCACCAGCAGAGAGAAAAAAAAAAAAACACATAGCGAAGATTAACAATTAAGGCAGCCCCTGTGAAGACAGAAGAAAAAAAAAGAAGGAGAGGTGATACTAGTAGACACACCATGAGTGCCCCAGCACAAGAAAACCCCCAGGCGCACGTGCAAGCAGGCCCCAGGGCCCACTCGGCTGTAACCCCACTACCACCGTTTAGCCAACTAGTCGACCCCGCCACCGCCTCGCCAAGATGGCGCCTATGGCTAAATCGATTGGAGAATTATTTCTGCGCCACAAGGGAGACAGACGGGGCTGTGCGCAGGTCTCTCATGCTGTTAATGGGAGGGGATGAGCTGCAAGAATTGTTTGATGCACTCCCTGGCACTGGTGATAAGTCGGACTTCAATGCAGCGGTCGAAGCTCTGAACAAGCACTTTGACCCACAACTAAATTCAGACTTTGAGCGCTTCAAACTTCGGCAAGCTCAACAAACTGATGTTGAGTCAATGGATATGTTTTATGCCCGATTAAGGAAACTAGCAAGCTCATGCGTAGGCCTCGATCAACAGGAAGAGATCAGGGCGCAAATCATTCAAGGATGTCGTTCAAATGCGTTGAGGAAACTCATCCTACGCCAGCAGGGTATGCCCCTTGATGACATCTTAGTGCTGGCGCGCTCACATGAGTTGTCAACGGTAAGGGCAGATGCCATGGCAGCTGTTCGAGGACAATCCCTGGCAGCTGCATCGACGGCTCACCCGGTTCAGGTGAAGGAAGAACACGTGGAGGCTATCCAAACACGCCAGACATCGGGAAGGAGGGTGAGCGTTGGGGGACAAGGTGCCCGAGCCTGCCGAAGCTGTGGAAACGATCACAAACCACCCATGGTGTGCCCAGCAAAAGGAAAGCAATGTGATAAGTGTGGCAAAGATAACCATTTTGCCAGAGTCTGCAGATCTGGCAAAGGTTGGCAGGGGTACCAAAGAAGGAGAGATACCAGGGTCAGAAGTGTGACGGCTGAAGCTGACATTCCGAGCGAGATGACGGCTCAGAAAACTCCCATATTCGAAGAGGATGAAGATGAAGATATCTTTGTCATCTCATTCGCTGGTGAGAGACTACAAAAGAAGCGTCCACCCCCCATGAGCAAGGTCCACATCAATGGCAAGTCCGCGACAGTCCTCATAGATACCGGAGCGTCAGTAAACGTGATGGATGAGACTCTGTTCAGACAGCTGACTCCCGCACCAGTACTCTCTCCAACCACCACCAGGATCTACAACTATGGGGGCAGAGAACCGCTTCCTCTGAGGGGCACGGTGGAGGTGTCCGTGTCCAGCGAACAAGTGGCGGCACGGGCAAAATTTTATGTGGTGGCCGGAGACCGAGGCACGCTACTAGGGTGCCATACTGCGGAGGAGCTAGAGCTAGTATTTTTTGCCCGGCAGATTTATGACTCTCATGCCGAATGTCTGGTCAATGAGTTCCCGCAGCTCTTTGAAGGGCTAGGGCGGCTTAAAGACAAGAGTCCAAGCTGCACATAGACCACAGGGTGACACCCGTTAAAAACAGCCACAAAATTGTTGCAAAAACTGAATTTACAGGCCAGTCTATTGAGCACTACCTGATTGCCCTGTGTCCATTTTATTGCAAAATGCAAGCTCAACCTTTGCCCGGGGGGGCTTAGATTATGATGTTCAAACTCTAAGCAGGGTGTTCAAGCAAATTGATAATGTAAATAATAGGTAGGCAGCAGCTGCATGTCTGCTTGTAACATTTACTGCGAATTATATAGAGATAGGAATATCACTTTAATGATCATTTGTTTGCACATAACGCAGATCTGAGAGGGGCTGTTGCTGTGTGTCTGTTTAACAATAAATACCATACTAGGAGTGAGTTGGAAGGCATCCAATGCTCCATTCTGCGCAGCCTGAAACACGTGCTTGAAACACAAATGCAGTGCTTCACATCAGTGTGTCTGGGAAGTGTTAGTTTTTAATCTCAACGAGACGGTAATTTACTAACTTTTTCAAGCTAAAAGTATAGTAGCACGTTTCACCATGTAATGCAAGGTTAGAATCACACCTCCTGCAACCCTTCTACCTCAATCTTGTTGTTTTATTGACCTTAAATTCATTTGTAAATCTATAACTTGAATAATACAACTCTGAATTATGTAACTGCGGAGAATAAGTGCCTATTGTTACTTCTGACACTCATGGCATTTTGGCAAGGTCCCGTGTGAGTTTACAGCCAGCGAGACTCTGGGAACAGCAATAGCCTGAGAACACTTCACCCACCCATGATAAACAACTTTAAGGGTGAGACTATACATGTCGAAAGGGAATTTCCAAATTTGTGATTTGAAAAATATTTGGAATACATTTTTCATCATTGGGATGTGTAGGAAGGTATGTATTTTCACCAAACTTTATTGTAACAATGTTAGATTAAAGGCGGAACTTGGGGCCAAGCAGTGTTTGACCAGCTACAATCTCATACAAGGTGGTTACAGCCTTTGAAGTACATCTATCTATCCATGAAAATTCAATAAAATCATAAAGATGCATGAATGAAAACTGTGGTGCGGGTATGTCCTGGCAATATGTTATGGTGCTCATTTATTCTTTCAAGCTTACTTCAAAGATCTCACACATTTGCAGTTTAGGGGACATGCCAAGCAAGTATAACTATGGTGGCAACATAGTAATACTTGCTCACAAGGGCTATTATTCAGTGTTTTATGAATCATTTCTATTTATTCAAGCCCCAGAGTAACCTGTGATACACATCTATTAGCCTACAGCCCATCACGGCAGGCAGCGTTCTTGCTCGTCAGGCATACACTCCTTTATGCCTATAACCCTGAGGTCAACAGCGTAAATGAGGCAAAATAGTATTTTTAGAACATTTCAACCCATATAAACAAATCCTCACCCCTGAAATATTGGAAGTTAGTGATCAAGAATGGGACATTGTAAGTTCTTTGAGCAGAAAAGGTAGAACCTGTGGGTCCAGACTTCTAGCGGGAGGCAATGACTGCTGAGGGCTCTGGGGTAGGCAGCAGTCGTAGCACTTCGAGGTAAGTCGGGCACGTTGATTTGTTAAATTCTGAGGAAAGGATGCGTATGAAGGGGGCCCACGCCATGACATAGGAGTCAGCTTTCCTATCAAGCGCACGTGATAACCTCTCCTATCCAAGGATGCCCAATAGTATGTCAGCCAAATGATTTATTGTGGAGGTTTATCTGTTCTTCTTAGAGCAAAGATGACTTAGAGGGAGCGTCATATGCTTTCCGCATTGGGAGCAGAGAGGGAATGTCTGGGTGCTCGGCACTCCGAGAATTGTATATACTGGGAAGCACCTGATTGAAGTTGTAAAGGCTCGATGAAAGTCATTAGAGACCTGATCCCAGAAACAGTTGAGTTTCAGGCAATGCCTTAATAGATAGAGAAGCATCCCTGTTCAACCACAAACTCTCCAGCACTCTTTAGAACCAAGGCTGACATGAGTACAATACCAGTAAGATACAATTTAATACATCGTTTCAGGACTAGACACGTTGAGGGCAGTGTAGTGAGCTCGATAAAAAATATCAGTACAACCGACATCGGATAGTGCCCTACCCATTTCTGCTTCCCACCACTTCTGGCCTGCTGACCAAGATTTGGCTTTGTTTTGACCTAGTTGAGCATACAAATCAGTGACGAGATGCTGTAGCTTTGAACTTGCGTAGAAGCCATGTTTCAAAAGATGTCAAGAGTTTTTTAACATGTGGTCTCACTGAGGGTTGTGGAACCCAATGAGGAACATGCAGGAAGGCGAGACAATACGCCTCCTCCGCCAGATCACAGTCTTGTTTCAATTGTTCAAAGGAGATAATCTCCTGATTATTGAACATGCACCCTGACGTTTTTCAGCCTCAGGATTGCCATTGCTTAAACCTTTCAGGTTGTAATCCCGAAGACAAATCCGGATTACCTAAACTTGGTGCCATCAGGGATGGGAAAGAAGTAAATGTAGCTTTGGTAGCCACTGAATCCTAGACTCTAAAGACCGATCCTTTGACTGGGGAGGAGTAAGACTCCAGGCTATGTGTTGGCGAGGGAGCCAGAGTTCCTTCCAAATATGTGAGCCTGCCACCGCATAATCCATAAAGAACCAGTGCTTCACAGTGAGAGGTCTGCCCCATTCCACTAAGAAGTGGAGATTTGAGGCCTGATAATATCAGAGTAAAGAGGGGACTTCAAGACCTCCCTCCCAAGTGGGTCAGTGAATTGAGATCTGGATAGACCAGGTTTCTTTCCCCGATATAAACTTGTTAATGTCAGGTTGCATAGACCGGAGAGTGTGTTTGATGGAGTCAATGACATTGATTGTGGAAGAGTTAACATCTTAATGGCTGCCACTCTGCCAAGCCAGGAGAGACCCAGACATTCCCAGTTGGAAGTATCAGTTCGGATTTGATTTACTAAGCAGCATAATTGAGCAGGACAGTTTTAGCTATAGAGGTTGCCAGTTTAATTCCCAGGTAAGGAATGCTGTTAGGTGCCTATTCAAAAGGGATTTGGGTGCGAAGTAAATTGTGGTGCAACTGTAAGGTTTAATATTTGAGTTTTATGTGTATTGATCTTAAAGCCGCCAAGAGACCCGCATGTCTGGAGCTCTGTGATTAAAGCGGGAGAGTAAGTTGGGGGTTCTCGACAGAAAAAATCACATCATCCACATACAAACTAACAATATGGCACTTCCCTCCAAACTGGATGCCAGTGATGTCAGGACATGCATGGAGGTGTTGAGCGAAGGCCTCCATGTACAAGGCAAAATGGAGTGGGCAGAAGAGGCACCCTTGGCGTGTGCCTTGACATATAGGAAAGGGTTAGAAAAGTACACCATTGACGAAACCGCAGCCCTTGGGGTGCTATACATACTCTTAATCATTTTGATAAATCTGTCTCTAAGCCAAAGTGATTCAGCGCCTTAAAAAGAGAGGGACTGCTGACTCAGTTGAATGCCTTTTCCGTGTCAGCTCAAAGAAGAAGGACTTCTTTTTGTGATCTGGAGGCCTTGTTCAGAATGCAGAAAATGTGCTGTGTGTTGTCTCCATTTTGGCGTGTGGGGATAAAGTCTGCTTGGTCCGGGTCTATCAAGCCCTGCATGAAGAGGCTAAGGCGGCTGGTCAATATGCTTGTGTATAATTTGAAATCTACATTTAAAAGGGAAATGGGTCGTTATGAGCTACATAGAGTAGGGTCTGTACCCGGCTTAGGAATGACCGAAGTGGACACCTCCAACATGGAGTCCGAGGGAGCCTGATAAGGTGAAGTTATTAAATAAACAGGTGAGTACCGGGTCTAGTTCCTGACAGAAAGATTTGTAGAACAATGCTGAAAAGCCATAAGGCCCCAGTGACTTCAACAGCTTTAGGCGGTCAAAAGCGGAGATCACCTCTTCAAATCTAATGGGTTTATTGAGAGAGGTAGCCGCACGGCTAGGGAGGGGCGTAGGCGGACATTCGACCAAGTAGTCAGATGGATCAATAGGAGTTGACTCTTTATCTGCATAGAGGGCACGATAAAAGTGTCAAAATGCTGATGCCTTCTCTGAGTCTGAATGGGCCCCAGAGAATGGAGTAGGACAAATTGTGGGGACATTACCAGAGTGAATCTTAGCCCTTAAGCGGTGGGCAAGCATCCGTCCACTGTGATCACTGCTAAGGTAAAATTTATGTTTGATGCGGACTAAGGCATACTCCACTCTATCTCGATCAAGTCATTGGAGAAGTTCAGCTCAAGCTGGTGCAGTTTCTCTCACCTGATGTGGTTTTTGGCTGCGAGATGGTGATCAGTTCGCCCACACCACTAATTTCAAAGTTTCCCATAATGAGTCTATGGCCACTTGTCCCATATTGTTGGTGAGAAAATAATCTAAAATTGTTTTATGAATTGCCTCAACTGTTGAGTGGGACGGAAGTAGGCTGTCCCGCAGGCACCACCGAGTTGACCTTATATGATTGAAGTCCACCTTTGTCATTAAGCTCAGTGGAGCATGGTCTGAGAGGGATCTAGGGCCTATGTAGGAGCTCTGTACTAGGGACTGAAATGCAGGATGTCACCAAGAAATAGTCAATACGGCATAAGTTATATGCACCACTGAGTAATAAGTGTAGTTTCATACTCTGGGTGTCGAATTTTCCAGACGTCACCTAATCTACAGTCAGCCACCCACTGGCGACCTTCCGATGAAAGACCTCCCTTGTGGTCCAAGTGAAGATCAGATAGATCCAGGTCATTATCTAGCACCAGAATGTAGTCACCTCTCACCAGGATGGCCTCATCAGGGATCTAGAGGACCAGCGAGATAATGTCTATAAAAAATGCTTCTTGCTTCTCATTAGGGGTGCAAACAACTGTGAGGATAAAGTAGGATTCCTAACATATTCTATAAGTTAACATACGCCTTTTACATTCAGTCATTTTCAACTCAATTTTGGCTTTAAGGACCCTGGAAAACAGTAAAGCAACTCCCTCCTACTCCCCCTTCTCGTTTAATGGGATTTGAAGATCAGAACTGTCTTTGAAACCAGCAGGACTGCATGAGATGAACATCTGTGTGTAATAAGTTATTTAAGGTTTTTAAGTTCAGTTTTTATCATACACTTACTGGCAACCTTTAGGCTGATTCTAAATATTACCAAACTAGGTAAAATGGGAGCAATGGAAAACATTAACAATAGTGACTGCTAAGCACACAATTTAGCAAATGGGAACACCTACATTTTTTGGTGTTGCATGCCCACCCCACTGTGCTGCTCAACCTTTGAGGGCTCATGTGAAGGGGTTTTACAACACATAGGCCCTCATTACAACGCTGGCAGTCGATGATAAATTGGCGGTAATACCGCCAACAGGCCGGCGGTAAAAAAAATGGAATTATGACTACAGCGGAAACCGCCAACACAGTCAGCCACTTTAACATACCGACTGCCACGGCGGTAGCAACAAGCACTGCAGCGGTAACTGCCAAGAGCTAGGTGGAAGACAAGGTTCTGCCCACTGTATTGCGAGACACCAATCCACCAGCTTTTCCGGAGCGGTACAAACACCATCAAAAGCACGGCGGAAACAGTACACAGAAGGGAAACAACTCACCTCTGGACACTGGAACTACAGGTGTTACCCATGCTGGTTTATCTTCTCCTACAACAGGAATACCAACGGCGGCGAAGACGACCACGGTGAGTTCTGCCCCTAGCACACAAGGGAGGGGGGAGGAAAAAGCGAGTGACACACACATGCAAAACGCAACCCGCAACACCACCACCCCCAACAACATACACACAAACAGATGCAACAACATTACATATCCACCCCGTACCCCTCAGGAATAATGCAAGGACAAAAGGAAGTGATTAAAGTCAGTGTAATAATATAAAGTTCTAGAAATACGCCCTCCAAGCACATAAGAGTATCTACAATATATACAAATGGAAGGACACTGCCCAGTCCATAATGTCCGTGGGCCACAGGGACATATCACATAGGCCAAGGACCCATTTGACTCCTGCCTCAATAAGGAGAGAACACTGCTGGGGCATCAGATCGAAAATACACAGGCACCTCAGGGGGAAGGGGAACCAGGGGCACCTCAGCCGGAAGATGGTACAACGCCACTGCTCCTGGAGAGGGCCCGATGCCCATCACTCTGTCCTGGGGAGTGCAAAGCCACAGTCTCTCTAGTGGGTTGTCTGCCCACTGCTTGGTCCTGGGAGTGCAAAGCCACAGTCTTTCTAGTGGGTGGTCTGCCCACTGCTTGGTCCTGGGGAGTAGAAAGCCACAGTCTCTCTAGTGGGTGGTTTAACCAATGCTTGGTCCTGGGGAGTGTAAGGCTACAGTCTCTCAAGTGGATGGCTTCTCCACTGGTTCTGGAGGAGGCTTTGTGCCCAGTGTGCTTCATGCTGGCAAGGAGGGGGTCAGTGGATGCCTTCTTCCACTGGTTCTGGAAGGGGCTTTGTGCCAAGTGTGCTTCATCCTGCCAAGGAGGGGGTGAGTGGATGCCTTCTTCCATTGGTTCTGGAGTGGGCTTTTTGTCCAGTGTACTTCATCCTGGCAAGGAGGGGGTCAGTGGATGCCTTCTTCCACTGGTTCTGGAGGGGGCTTTGTGCCAAGTGTGCTTCATCCTGCCAAGGAGAGGGTGAGTGGATGCCTTCTTCCACTGGTTCGAGAGGGGGCTTTGTGCCCAGTGTGCTTCATCCTGGCAAGGAGGGAGTGAGTGGATGCCTTCTTCCACTGGTTCTGGAGGGGGTTTGTGCCCTGTGATGCAGATCTTGGGAAGTGCAAGGTCACCGTCTCTCACCTGGGTGTCACACCTACAGGATTTACAGGGGCCAGGTTGCACTACAGCCCATGGAGGCATTACTACACACTGCCCACTGCTCAGTGGTGGGCTGGTGGAGGTGCTGCCAGTGGTGGGGGGAGGCTCCAGCCCTTCCCCTGCAGCCTTGGACGGCTGCCCACTGGGGCTGCTGCTGGCAGTGGTGCTGGTGGCGGTGCAGGTGGCGGTGCTGGTGGTGGTGCAGGTGGCGGTCCTGCCGGTGGTGCTGCCGCTAGTGGGGGGAGGCTCCAGTCCTTCCCCTGCAGCATCAGACGGCTGCCCACTGGGGCTGCTGCTGCTGGCAGTGGTGCTGGTGGCGGTGCAGGTGGCGGTGCATGTGGGATGCTGGCAAAGGTTCTGCCTCGGATGGCTGAAGTGGCATGGTTTGCTCAGATGCTGCTCCAGCACCAGCCTCCATATCCATCCTGCCTACGGCATCTGTGCCTTTGTCATTGCCCTTGGCAGATGGTGGTCCCTTCTTGTCTTTGTCAGCTGGTGGTGCCTCCTTGCCTTTGCCAGCTGGTGGAATCTCCTTGCCTTTGCCAGCTGGTGCTCCCTTTTTGGGTTTGCTAGCTGGTGGTGCCTCCTTGCCTTTGCTAGCTGGTGGTGCCTCCTTGCCTTTGCCAGCTTGTGCTCCCTTTTTGGCTTTGTCAGCTGGTGGTCTCTTTGTGCCCTTGGCAGCTGGTGCAGGCACACTGGCTGTGCTGACGGGTGTCTCTTGGAGCCTCTCACAACTGCAGTGGCTGCAGAAACTACAGTGACTGTGGACTGGGTGGCTGAGGTGCAAGCCTGGGTCCTGACCACCCTAGCCCGAAGTGAAGGACGAGGGGCAGGGGCAGGAAATAGTTCAAGGATGGCGAGGAAAAGGTTTTAGGGACACTGGGGCTGGAAGAGGGTGAAGGTTTGGGAGTGGAGGAAGAGGGAGTGGTGGGAGGAGGTGTCTGTCTGCTGTGTTTGGGTGCAGGTGCATGGGCTGGATGCTGTTGTGAGGTGGATGGCTGTTGTCTGTCTGAGTGCTTGTGTTTGTGTACTTTGGGAGGAGGGGGCACAGACACAGTGGGAGAGGACACATGGGACGTGTGCATGGATGTGGGGGTGATGACTGCCAGTGAGGGGCTTGTAGTGATAGGCATGATGGTGATGGGGGTAGTGGATGAGGATGTTGTGCACGCAGGTGTGAGTGGAGACGTTACCGGGAGGGAGGTGGACAACGAGGAGGAGGGGGACACAGTGGAGGCAGTGGATGTTGGTCTGTCTGCATCTGGATGGTGCTTGTGTGAGTGCCTGTGGGATGAAGTGTGGTGCTTGTGTTTGCCTGAGCCACTTCTGTGTGTTGATTTGGGTGCCTGCTGGTCTGATGATGTTCTTGGGCTAGGCTGGGGTTGAGGGGAAGGGACTGGGTAGTGGAAGTTGGACAGGGGAGGCTAGAGACAGGAACAATGGCTGCCATCAGGGAGGAGGCCAGAGCCTGGAATGATCTCTGTTGGGCCACCACTCCAGAATTAATGCCCTCCAGGAATGCATTTGTTTGCTGCAAATGCCCTGCTAGACCCTGGATGGCATTCACTATGGTTGACTGCCCAACAGAGATGGATTGCAGGAGGTCAATAGATTCCTCAATGAGGTCAGCAGGGCTGACTGGGGCAGGGCCTGAGGTGCCTGGGGCGAAGGAGATAGCCACCCTCATGGGTGAGCGGGCACGGGAAACACGCTGAGGGACTGCTGGCAGGGCAGTGCTGGTACTGGGGTGGTGGCTGTACCTGTAGTCGGGGTGGCGACAGTGCTGTCCACCACCACCAGGGAGCTTCCATCGGAGGAGGTGTCACTATCAGAACTGTCCCCTCAAGTCTCTGCCGTGCTCCTCTCTTCACCCTCCGTCCCACTGGTGCCCTCACCGTCTGTGGATTCGGCCTCATGGGCCACGTGGGATGCAGCTCCATCTGTTGCCGGTGCCTCTGCTCCTCTGCCAGATGATGCTACTGCACACAAGGACAGGGTGACAAAACAAAAAGGGGGGGGGAGAGAGACAGAGGATACACTTGGTCAATGGCAGCAACAACACCACAGTTGGCGTACAAAACACACAGGGAACAGCCCTATGCCCTATGCACTACCAGTTACAATGCTGGTCACCAGCCCATGGAGTACAATGCCTAAAACCAATAGCAGCACACCTGAAACCCACAGGACC
The DNA here is from genome assembly GCF_031143425.1 of Pleurodeles waltl. Taxonomy (NCBI): domain Eukaryota; kingdom Metazoa; phylum Chordata; class Amphibia; order Caudata; family Salamandridae; genus Pleurodeles; species Pleurodeles waltl. The sequence goes on along the minus strand of NC_090450.1, from coordinate 222,086,075 downwards.
CTGCCCAGTAGTAGATGCCCACTAGCATATTTGGGGCTAACAAGGAACCTACCCTGCCATGTTCATCCTGGCCTAGGGGCACCCATAGGCCCACATCCCCCACCCAGATAACACCCCACCAACCGCAATCTTCGGATTTTGAAACTGTACTCACCCCCTTGTGGCTGCTGTGATGCCTTCAAGCGCCCACCCAGCTCTGGATAGTCCACTGCCAGTATGTGGAACATCAGGTGGGTCAGGGTTCGATAGGCACCCCTTCCTCGTTAGCAGGCCATCCCCAGCTGGGCCTCTGCCATCTTCCTTGCCCAGCTGCGCAGGTCCTCCAACCTTTTGCGACAGTGGGTGCTCCGCCTGTCAAAGACCCCCAGGGTCCACACGTCCTTGGCGATGGCACGTCAAATACCCTTTTTCTGATGGGCATTGACCAGCAGAGAAAGATACATAGAAAAAGGTAGCAGCCATACCGTCCGGCCTGTTACACTCATGGCCCACCATATCCCTCCCATCCCCTTATGCAAAGACATTGACCACCATACATGCAGCACTCTGCCCAGAACCCCTAAGCCACCCTCCCCTTACACAAGTCTTACACACACACAGTACTCCATGCATTCATACCCCATGCATCATGCTCACAGTGTACTCACCTGTTGGTCTGGAGGACCATAAAGTAAACGGTACTGGGGTAGGACCCCATCCACTAGTCTCTCCAACTCCTCCGAAGTGAAGGCTGGGGCCCTTTCCCCAGACACTCGAGCCATGGTCGCTTCCAGGCACAGGTCACAGCAGCACTTGCAGTGTAGGTCCTCTCCTGTTGAAGGTCAGGTAGCAAGTGAGTGAACAGATAGAAAATGGCAGTAACGTCCGTGGCAGTGCGTACCGTTACTGCCGGCGTACATCACCATTGGCTGCTGGAACCCATAGGGCCCAATGATAACCAAAGAGGAGCCGCATGGCGGTCCTCGAACACCTTCGCAATGGCACACAACGTCAGCGGAATTACCTCATTTCCACTTTTCCCTCCACACCGGTCAGGTGGCTGCCATTTCAGGGCCATGGCACCTAACTGCGTCACAGCAGACATAGGCACATTGATGGGACTACACATTAACATATTGTTTTTCTCACAACGTGCAAGGCATTTTACTCTGAGTATATATTTGAATATGACCAGCTGCTCACCCTTTTTTCACCCTAGAGTTCAACCACTGAGAATGAATAGGAGATGGAGACATACCCCTGTGTACAGACCCGTGGTGACCCTGCAACAATGGAGGACAGGCACATTATCCTCACCTACAGACTTGATGGGGCCACAATCCAAGAGCTGTGTGCCCAATTGGAGCCAGACCTGATCTCAGCAATCCGTCACCCCACTGGGATCCCCCTCTTGTCCAAGTCCTGTCAGTGCTCCATTTCTTGGCACATGGCTCCTTCCAAGTGACAGTGGCCATGGCAGCAGGGATGCCACAGCCTATGTTCTCTAACATGCTGACCAGAGTGTTGTCTGCCATGATGAAAACACATGCGCAGCCACATGGCTTTCGCCAAGGGGGAGGATTTGGCCACAGTGAAGGCTGACTTCTATACAATGGGACATATCCCCAACATCATTGGTGAAAGACTTTTTGAAAAGTTTCTCTATTTTTAAAACAAATGACTGCATTTACCAATGTGCATTGGGGCTATTTTATGCTGGAGTGTGAGGCAGTGTGCTCCCTTTTTTTGTGTGTTTAATTGACGGCTCCCGTGAGCCTACGAGCTGACGAGCTCTGGTGAGGCACCTGTTCGCCTACTGAGTGGTACAAAAACCTGTGAAGACGTTCGGCGGCATTTCAAGCAACCCCTTCAGATATATTTTCTCTCTGCTGATGACGGCCGAAAGCCAGAAACACGTTTCCAGAGATACGGCACTTGCTGCACCTACTTACGGTGAAATACTTTTTGAAAAGTTTCTCTATTTTTAAATCAAATGACTGCATTTACCATGATGCATTCGGGCTATTTTATGCTGGAGTGTGAGGCAGTGTGCTTCCTTTGTTTGTGTGTTTAATTGATGGCTCCCGTGAGCGTACGAGCTGACGAGCTCTGGTGAGGCACCTGTTCGCCTCTTGAGTGGTACAAAAACCTGTGAAGACCTTCGGCGGCATTTCAAGCAACCCCTTCAGATATTTTCTCTCTGCTGATGACGGCCGAAAGCCAGAAACACGTGTCCAGAGATACAGCACTTGCTGCACCTACTTAAGGTGAAAGACTTTTTAAAAAGTTTCTCTATTTTTAAATCAAATGACTGCATTTACCATGATGCATTGGGGCTATTTTATGCTGGAGTGTGAGGCAGTGTTATCCCTTTTTTTCTGTGTTTAATTGACGGCTCCCGTGAGCCTACGAGCTGACGAGCTCTGGTGAGGCACTTGTTCGCCTACTGAGTGGTACAAAAACCTGTGAAGACGTTCGGCGGCATTTCAAGCAACCCCTTCAGATATATTTTCTCTCTGCTGATGACATGCCGAAAGCCAGAAACACGTGTCCAGAGATACGGCACTTGCTGCACCTACTTAAGGTGAAAGACTTTTTGAAAAGTTTCTCTATTTTTAAATCAAATGACTGCATTTACCATGATGCATTGGGGCTATTTTATGCTGGAGTGTGAGGCAGTGTGCTCCCATTTTTTGTGTGTTTAATTGACGGCTCCCGTGAGCCTACGAGCTGACGAGCTCTGGTGAGGCACCTGTTCGCCTACTGAGTGGTACAAAAACTTGTGAAGACGTTCGGCGGCATTTCAAGCAACCCCTTCAGATATATTTTCTCTCTGCTGATGACGGCCGAAAGCCAGAAACACGTGTCCAGAGACACAGCACTTGCTGCACCTACTTAAGGTGAAAGACTTTTTTGAAAAGTTTCTCTATTTTTAAATCAAATGACTGCATTTACCATGATGCATTGGGGCTATTTTATGCTGGAGTGTGAGGCAGTGTGCTCCCTTTTTTTGTGTGTTATCATTGGTGCCATTGATGGTACACATATTGCCTTTGTCCCCCTCCAGAGAAATGAACAGCTTTCACTCTATGAATGTGCAGATAGTGTGCCTGGTGGACCAGTACATCTCCCATGTGAATGCAAAGTATCCTGAATCTGTGCATGATACCTATATCCTGAGGAATAGCAGCATCCCATATGTTGTGGCTCAACTCCAGAGGCACCGGGTCTGGCTAATAGGTAAGCCCATGGTCCCCACCCAGTGTATGTTGGTATATGGGTGTGGGGTTGGCCCTAAGGGCGAGTGTCTGGCTAACAGGTATCCTTTGATATTTGCAGGGGACTCTGGTTACCCCAATCTCTCATAGCTACTGCCCTAGTGAGTAATGCAAGGACAAGGGCAGAGGAACGTTATAATGAGGCACTTGGGAGAACAAGGAGGATTATTGAGCGCACCTTTGGCCTCCTGAAGGCCAGGTTCAGGTGCCTCCATCTGACAGGTGGATCCCTGTGCTACTCACCGAAGAACACCTGCCAGATCATCGTTGCATGTTGCATGTTGCACAACCGAAACTTGAGATACCAGGTGCCTTTTCTGAAGGAGGATGAGGCTGGAAATGGTCGTGTGGCAGCGGTGAAGCCTGTGGACAGTGACAAAGAGGAGGCTGAGGAAGAGGATGTGGACAACAGAGCAACTATCATACAACAGTACTTCCAGAGACACACAGGTAAGACACTGTAACCTCACCTTCCATTGCTGTTTTGTGAAGTGAATTTTCTCTGGCTGGCTGCTGTTCCCACTACAATGGCCACGTATTGCACCCATTAACATGTCTATTTGCAGATATATTTGCCCTCCTGTGGCTCCTGGTGTATTTACTGCAGCACATTACAGGTCATACCTATGTATACATAACTGTAAAGTCTATGTGTATCGTCTACAGATTGTTAAACAACTACATCCTTAAATCATTTGACATACTCCATACTTTTCTTTTTGCAAGGGTGTTTATTTCAGTGCTGAGAAGTAAATGGGGATGTGCCATGGGCTTGGGTCATGGTGAAGGAAAGTCCAGGATGGAGTCCAGTCTATTGATATCACAGGTGCATTGTCCAATGGGGCATGGGAAGTGGAGCAATGGCAGTTCAAAGTAGACAGGGTGACAGAGTGGGACACAAGGGTGACAATCAGGAAAGTCTTATTTCCTGGAGGGGGCCTTGGCAATGTTCTCTGGCTTCTGCCTGGATCGCAGGGACAGTTTGTGGGTTGGTTCTCCTTCTGAAGGGGGTGAGGTGCTGGTGGCCTGTTGTTCCTGTGGCGGGGCCTCCTGTCCACTAGCGTCAGCGGAGGTGGAAGGCTGTTCTTCAGTATGGCTAGTGTCAGAGGCCCATTGGTGTGCCACTGCCTCCCTCATGGTGTTCACCATGTCTGTGAGCACCCCTGCAATGGTGACCAGGGTGGTCTTGATTACCCTCAGGTCCTCCCTGATCCCCAGGTACTGTCCCTCCTGCAGACGCTGGGTCTTCTGCAACTTGGCCAGTTTTTGGCCCATGGTCTCCTGTGAATATTGGTATGCTTTCAGGATGTTGGTGAGTGCCTCGTGGAGAGTCGGTTCCCTGGGCCTGTCCTACCCCTGTTGCACAGCAGTCCTCCCGGCTTCCCTGTTGTCCTGTGCCTCTGTCCCCGGAACCGTGGGCCCACTGCCACTGACCTTAGGTCCCTGATTGTCCTGTGTTTGCTGGGTTGCCTGAGGTCCCTGTAGTGGTGGACACACTGCTGATTGAAGTGTTGTGGGGACAGATGTATGGGCCCGCTGAGTGGGTGCTGTGGTGATGTTTCCTGAGTGGGGAGGCTCTGTGGTGGGATGGGACTGTGCCTAGGTAACCGACTGTCCCTGATGGGCCAGGCTGGTCATCCTGATCCAGGCGTGCAGAGCTGCTGTCATCACTGTGGACCTCTTCTGTGTGGGGACTGGATGTTGCTGGTGCCTCCCCTCTGGTGACATTGTGTAGGGGTCCTGTGGGGATGTAAATGCAGTGTTATTGTTTCTGCGCGAGACATCTTGTGCATGGGTATGTTGGCCTCTATGGTTATTATTACCATGGTAGCTTTGCCTTGTGTGAGTTGTTATTTGGTTGGCTAAGTGATTGTCTCTAGTGTGCCTGCAGTGGTGATGGTTGTCAATGCAGGCCTGTGATGGGTGCCCATGCATTGGTGTTGCATGTAGGGCTTGGTATTGGGATTGGCGGGTTGTGATGGTGGGGTATATGGGAGGTGGTGGAGTGATGGGAGTGAGGGTGAGGGTGGGGTATTTGATGGCGTGCAGGATAGGGGGTGAAAGTATTAAAGATTTGACATACCATAGTCCAGTCTTCCTGCTACTCCTGCCAGGCCCTCAGGATGCATGATTGCTCCTCCCATGTTGTTAGTGGTGGGGGAGGAGGTGCGGGTCCACCGCCAGTCCTCCGTACAGCTATCTGATGTCTTGCAACCACGAATGCACCTTCCCCCGTGGGTCATTCCACTTCTTCCTGATGTCATCCCTTGTTCTGGGGTGCTCTCCCATGGTATTGACCCTGTCCATGATTCTCCACCATAGCTCCATCTTCCTTGCAATGGATATCTGCTGCACCTGTGATGCGAATAGCTGTGGCTCTACCCGAATAATCTCCTCAACCATGACCCTTAGCTCCTCCTCTGAGAACCTGGGGTGTCTATGTGGTGCCATGGGCGTAGTGTGTGTGGTGTGTGGGGTGATGTGCTGGGGTATTTGCTGTGAGGTGCGTGGATGGTGTATGGGTGATGGTGTCCTGTGGCCCTGGTTTTGTGGGTGCTCCTGGTGTGGCTCTCTCGCTGTTGTAAATGTTTTTATTCATAAAGGGTTGTGGGTAATGTGTGTGTGTTTTTTATAGTGGTGTGTGGGTGTGGTGTGTGTATGTGTGTCTGGTGTGTGTAGTTTGAATGTCCAATGTGGTGTTGCTTTGTTAGTGTGTGTGTATTTTTAGCGCAGCGGTATGTACCGCCAATGGTTTACCGCAGTTGAATGTCCGCTGCGGTGATTCGTGGGTCATAATGCTGTTAGTGTAATTCTGTTGGCGTAACAGGGTGGGTTTTGCTACTGCCAGTTTATCACTGACCTTTGGGCTGGCGGACTTGTGTGTGGATTTCAATGTGTGGGTCATAACACGGGTAGCGGTATACCTCCGCAGTCGCGGTATTTTGGTGGCAGTCAGCATGGTGGTAAGCGGCACTTACTGCCAATGTTATAATGAGGGCCATAGTATCCAAACTGAGCAAATGTCAAAGATCTATTTCTTCTTTGAGAGAAAGGAATAAAGACAGAACATTGACATTTGGATGCAAATTTGTGAATGGATCCTTGTTGAATGTATGGTTGATACTGTTGATTACTGTTCATCACTGAAGGCCTAAGAACTACTTCATTACAATGGAATACCAGGTATTTGTTTTGTACAGCTATATCTTCCTATGAGAGAGGCTTGATAACGCAAGACTATGTCCCAGCCCGTAGAGCCATACACTGTCTCCCAATTAAGGTTTGTACCCATATTTACAGACTAAGGGCCTAATTACAAATCTGCCAATGGTCTGGCAGAGCATACCTCCATATTATGAGTTTGGTGGTCATTCCATCAGGGGTCAGCCGTCACCACCAGGGAACACAGACCACTACAGTGCAGTGGAAGCATAAATAGGCCAGTGGAGCCTGTGTTTCCACTAGACCCATTATGAGGTTGCACACCACCAATGTGACTGTGGCGGTCCAACCACAACATATCAAAAAGTGGAAATGGACCGTATAAAGGGAGACACTCACCTGGTGGCAGCTACACAAGGCTGCAGCTGCCATTGAGCGGTTTGAAAATGTCATACCACTGTTCATGCTCACTGACAGCAGAAAAATCAATGCCGCTGTGGATGATAGCAACCATAAGTGCACACACCTACCTGTATCATTAACCCTTAAAAACTGCATGTAGCGCCAGAAAACAGAACATTGGAGGGACGCCATGGGCAGCAGCTACACATTTTACACACTACACATTCACTGACACACAGCAACACGGATGCATACACACTCACAATACGCATACTTTGGCCAGCACACTCACACTGCATGGCAACACTACACAAATACACATGGTCACACAGCTCAGCACAGGGACAGCGAGGGATACACAACATCTTCACACACAGCAATACACCTCCACATATATACAATTATGGCTCACGCACTCATATCCAGCACTGGCTATTGACTGTCCACACATACAACACACATACCTATTGATATGGCATGCAGCACAAACAACACAATGAAACAACCCTGTAATGGGCAGACACAACACACATATCACAGCACAATAGAAGCACAATGACATACACAATAGACAGAGACAAAAATAGATAAAATAGGCAAAGTGCACCATATCAACAATGCCTGAACAGTTGGGATCAGAGCATTAGGAGCATACGTGGAAGGAGGCTGCACTGGGAGACATGTCATGTTGAACAGGCCCCTCAAACAACCTGTGCACAGGAAATGGCCCCACATGGATCTCCGGGACAATCAATACCAAACCAATTCTCATGTATAGCCACACAATGGAGAAGGGCAAGTCAGCAAGGCACATACAACTCCAACACCATGGGAGATACCTCCACATGAACTAGCTGCAAGTGACACACACCTAAATGGACACATGCACACCCAAATGCTAAGCAACCTAGCACAACTGAACACACTTGAGGTCTGCAGAAACAAAACTGAAGAATGCACTCATCACATCTATACAATAGCCTTATCACGTGGACAACTCCACCACCATACATGTCCACATTAGACAACTCAAAAAGAAATAATTACTATACCAAACAGTGCACAGTGCAATTAAACCAACATTGTATATGAACATACATAGCGAACACACAACATATACCCTTCCCTTGGGGTACAACAGCACTGCACAAAAACTCACATACTGCAGACAACAGCACATGGAGCAGCAAGCAGGCACAAAAACACACACCTGAATGCACACAACCAAAGTCACTCAGGAACAACATCAACCTAGGAAAGGAATTACAGCACAAAGGTATAGTCAACAAAATCAACTCCTTGGCTTTAATGCCAACTACTATTATGGCATAAATTCTGTACAAAGGCCATTGGCCAGTCCAATAAATGTCAAAATCATGGCACATGCTTGTGCTCCTACTTGACTCCTGACTGCCATGTAACCGCCATAGTAAGGGGCATCAAGGAGGTAGGCTGGCACCTCAGCGATTATCCAGGTGTGCGGAAGGGTTCGGATTTGAGAGGGAGGTTTGATTTTTGAGCTTGGGGGGCTCCTTTTTGGGAGGGGTGGGCTTCTTCTTGGGGGGAGTGATATGGGTCTTTGCAGTGGGGCAGGGGAGGCCTTGGAGGTTGAAGGGATGGCCTTGGGGATGGATGCAGACCTTTTGGGTGTGGTAAGGAGGGGAAGGACCGGGGTAAGGTCTAGTTCCGAAAGGAAAAGTTTTTTGGACACATGTGGATGGTCATCAGAAGGGGGGCAGGATTTGGAGGTAGACGGAGTGTTTTTCTGATATGTAGTTGTGGATGTCTTGGGTGCATGCTTATGGAAGGCATGCTGTGTGTGGTGGGTGTTTGTTGGGGATGAGTGAGGGTGTTTATGTGACTTGGGCTTGGGGATGAAGGTGGTGGAGGATGGCACTGTCTGTTGGAGTAGTGACTGCAGGTATGGTGGATATGCTGGATGTAGGTGTGTCAGTAGCTGCGTTGTCCGCAGGTATCATTTTTGAGGTGGATTTCTGCGGGTCTGCTGGAGTGATGTCTGTGGGTAGGATGGGTGTGGTGGCTGTGTCTGTGACTGTTGTGGTGGTGCATGTGGGTAGGCATGATGCCATGTGGGTAATGCTGAGAGTGGTGGGGGTGTCAGGGAAAGCGGTGATTGTTGTTGTGTCTGCAGGTGGATGTTGTTTGTGTGTGCTAACTTAGTCTGTTGAGGTGGATGCCTGGGGATGTTTGTGGGCTTTGAGTAGGTTGGGAAAGGGAGGATTTGGACTGGGAAGAGGGAGGTGGAGAGGCGATGGAGGGTGGGGGGTGACTGGTTGCTTTTAGTGTGGAGGCCAAAGCCGGAAAAGTTCTCTGTAGGGCAGCCATTGTACCATAAATGCCTTCTAGGAATGCATTAGTCTGTTGGAGTTGACCTGCCAATCTCTGAATGGCATTCGCAATGGCAGAGTGACCCACAGAGATACTTCTCAGGAGGTCAGTAGCCTCCTCACTGAGGGCAGCAGGGCTAACAGGGGCCGGGGCAGAGGTGCTGGTGGCAAAGGACAGCCCACCCTCTTGGGTGAGTGGGCATGGCAAACTGGGAGGGGAGCAACAGGAAGGGTGGTGATGGAACGGAGGGTGGCGGACAAGGATGGTACTGAGGGAGGGGTTCCCTGATGAGTCTGCCACTACTAGGGAGTGCCTACTAGAGGATGGATCCAATGATGATGAAGAATATTCAGTCTCCCTGTTACACACCTCTTGCTCTTCAGGCCACTGGTTCCTTCTGTGTTGGTAGCATCTTTGACCCGAGGTCCTGTGGCCAGATGCTTCCCTACTCGGCTGTGCCCCATCTCCTTCACTTACTGGAGAAGATGCTGCATAAGTAAAGAGAAACATGTACCTGGTAACACTTCAACTACAAATTGTGACACAAATAATACCATCATTTCAATTAGGCCTAAGCAAAAAAGTACACAAAGAATGTTGACAACTGTCATGGGACATTATTCATGTCAATGGACATTCCCCACTTACAAAGGGAAAGTAATTTGCTACAACTGCAAACAATTATCCAGGTAAGGCATGTCACATATATAATGGACACCAACACAGCACTGACTGCAGTGAGGCACCAGTTTCCATCCTATACTGAGGATAACTTGCTTTAGGGTGTCAGATGTCTACATACAAATATGCCCAGACACATGGCAGAGGACAGTGATCCATAATACAATGACCTTTTGTCTGTGACATTCAGGGAAAGTGATTATTGACTCACAAGTAACATCCACTACAACAACAAATAGTATGTGAATGAATAGTGGACACAGCAATGTTTGGACCCTGCAGAGTAAGTGGTATGTGAAATCCCCTAAGGTTTTTATTAGGTCCCAAGTTCAGCAGGCAGGGTACACCAGTTAGATACACATGACATGTCAATACAATCTCCCAAGTACTGAGTGACACGTGGCTCATCCCTAATTGTCAGAGGGAGCAGTCAGTACCCCCACACAATCACTTGGCAATGGGACAAGCAGAAATTCTCTGTGTACTCACCCCCTTTTGGTTGCTATGCTGTCCTCTTATGCCCATCCATCTCCAAGTAGGCCACAGCCAGAATGTGGGCCCTTAGGGGGGGTCATTGCCCGATGGGCACCCCTCCCATGTTGGAGGAAAGCCCCAGCTGGGCCTATACGATCTTTTGGGCCCAGCATCTCAGGTGCTCCCACCTCTTGCGACAGTGGGCGCTCCGTCGGCTGTGGACCCCCAGTGTCCGCACATTCTTGACAATGGCTCTCCAAATCCCTTGCTTATGATGGGCGTTGTTCTGCATGGATGTACAAAGACAAGACCGGAAATTATGTCCCCAGATCACATACCAAATGGCAAAGTCATGTACATGTCAGTACACCTTGCATAAAACAATCTGTTTAGCATAAAATGCCCAAGTGGGGCACATAACAGTCACTGAGTGCATGGACAAGACTACAAACAGTTCCCATTCTGCGGACCAAACCACCACCCGGCTCAGGCCCTCCACTAACAAGGTTGTTCAACTAACATCTTGTGGGATATGTCCTGGCATTCTGACAGAGATTTCAAAAAGTATGGGATACAACAGAACTCTGTGGCTTCCTAAGCCACAAATATTGCAGCTCCATTGCCTTTACTATAAATGTTGGCACACATGGGCACAATCTAGCCTGTGAGAAGGGAGTATATGTTGAAGTGCAGGGAAAAAATTGGACTTGAGGCACTTACCTGCTCCTCTGGTATACTACTGAGCTGTTCATCCATGGGTAGGACCTCCTCTACCAGCTTCTCTAGCTCCTCCGGGGAGAAGGCAGGGCCCCTATCAACTGTTGGACATTGCATGATTGCTCCCAGAGGTGGTACACAGCAGGTCAGATCATGTTGGTCTTGCTGGCAGCAGTGTCAGGAATCAAGTGAGGTATTATCGAGAACATGGTGATTATGTCAGCCACGTACGTGGCCGTCACATCCGGCGGACAAAGCCATTGTCCAAAGACTGCCACTGGCTATGTTAGCCTATGGCTGTGCCTGCTGCGGCCGCAACCACCTACAGCCATGATGACTTCTGCCGGTGGACGCAGGCCGTTCCTTGTGTTCAGAGGAGTAGGTCGGTTACCTGCCATCTTAAGAGCATTTTCGGTTGTATTTAGCAAATAACGAATGCTTCACAAGTGCCGGTCTTGTCCTGTCATGTTTCTACTTCTACTTTGACAGCAATGGTGTTCATTGCCAGGCACATATTGCAGGTTGATTTCATCCACAGGCACCCCCATTCATATTAAATTAGGGAACTAATGTCACATTCCGAGTAGCATGTTCATGTAAAAAAATCAAACATGTTACTTCTGTGTAATTGACAGTAGTAACGTGTACTGAGCATAATGTCATAAAATCATAGCATGCCTTGTCACAGTAGGTCAATAACATGCATTAGGTATGTTGCAAGATATGAACTGGATGATGGCTAAACTCATTTCTTGCCCTACATAAGTTCTCAGGGAGGGCAAGTATCAGACATCCTTCTGTCTACCATCCACTGCCAGACCTTCAGGCTATGGAACACAGACACATCATACAGATATACTGTCTGACTAGTTGGAGCCAGATCTACTGCCTGCTATTTTTCATCCAAATTGCTTACCATCTATTGCACAAGTTATGGCAATGTTGCACTTCCTGGCCACAGTGTCCTTCCAAAATCTAATGGCCCTGTCTGCTGGGATGTTCCAGCCTGTGTTCAGTCTTGTGTTGAAGGATGTACTCTCAGCAATGTTGAAACACCTGGACAGCTATATCCGGTTTCCTTAACATAAGGATTGTGCCCATGTGAACTCTGAGTTCTATGGTTTGGCACACATCCCACATGTTGTGGGAAGCATTGATTCTACACATGTTGCCTTTGCTTCACTGCATGGCAGTGAACAAGTCTATCAGAACAGGAAGAACTTCCATTCCATCAATATCCAAGTTTGTTTGGTGGGCCTCTACATTTCGCAGGTCTATGCCCGTTTTCAGGGTTCAGTCCACCATGTCTTCATCATGCGGAGCAGCGCAATTCCACAGCCGATGTCACGACTGTACCCAGAGAGGGCCTGGCTGATTGGTCAGTCACAAATGTCATGTGTGTTTATATCAAATGTGTGCTGCAAAAGAAACAACAAGAGAGGGACTAATTGTTGCACATACGTCCCATTCCATTTCAGAGGACTCTGCATACCCAAACTGTCCATGCTTGTTGACACCCATAAGGAACCCAACTACGCCAGGGGAAGTCCGCTACAACGATGCCCATGGAAGAACACGGCATGTCATGGAGCTCGCTTTTGGGCTCCTGAAAGCCAGATTACGAGCATAGACAAGACTGGTTGAGCCCTCCTCTACTCACTCCAAAAAGTATGTATGATCATTGTGGCCTGCTGCATGCTCCACAACATTGCCCTGAGGAGGAACATCCCATATATAGCAGATGAGGGAGAGATAGCAGTGCTATTGGGTGAGAATCCTGAAATGCCAAGTGAGGATGACAGTGATGAGGAGGAAGGGGAAGGCTGGCAGGTAGATCTCATCAATCAGTACTTTACTAGAGTGTAAGTGTGTGATAACATGTGAGTCCTGTGATTTTATGTGAAATGGTAGTTGACCAGATGTGTTGGGTAGGGCATGTTTTTCACAAAGAACAGGGGATCTCACGCCATGCATTGTACAGCCTAGGTGTGATTGCAAATTCAGACAGAAAAAATCTAATAGCATCATTATCTTCTTTGTTTGTTTAAGACTCAAGGAAATGCACATGGATCTACTGAACTCTGATGTAAGGTTATGGTCATTTGTATGTGTTTTTGATGCCTGACCTCCTTGCATTGTGCTTTATTCAGGGATCCTCACCAAGCCATCCTCATGTGGGCATTTCAGGGTTGTGACATTGGCATGTAGTTGTTACTGTCCTGACATATGAAGTGGACATAGATTGATCTAGGTAATGTTGGTCACATATTTGGGTTATATAAGTCCCTAGGACAGTGGGTCGGGGAAATTCTGAAGTGAACAAAATACTTGTTCGATGTTGTGTGTTGATCCAATTGTCTCAGGTGTGTGATCATATTGCCTTGATACATGTTATCATCTAGTGCAATTCTCCCTTCACATTATGTTGACAAAGATCTAGTATGACCTGTATGTAGCTGTCTAAGGGGCGTATTTAAGAGCCCCTAGCGCCATTCCAACGCCACATTAGCATAATCATGTTTATGCTAATGTTGCGTTAGAGGGCCAAAAATGCTGCACTGCACCATATTTACAAAGTGATGCAATACATGCATGGCACCACTTTGTAACCCTTTGTGCTACATTATGCCTGTGCCAGGCATAAGGTATGCAAATGGAGCATTTCTCCTTCTCGGGGGGGGGGGAAACAATTGCACAAGGAAATCTAATAGAATTGCTTGTGCTTTTTTTCTGCACTTTTAACGCCTGCTCAGACATGGCATTCAAATGGGACTTCCATCTCTTTCAATGAGCCTCTGGGTGCTTTGTAGGATTAGCTCCAGACTTTTTGATGCTAATCCTGCAAAACACTGGATAATCATAAAAAATTCAGATGCTTGTACACTAACTACCGCCATGGTGCACCATATTTTAAATACAGTGCACACATGCTGGCATTAGGGGGGTTCCAAGGGTTCAAGAAAAGTGGTGCTGCACTGGGTGCAGCACCACTTTTCTTAAATATGACCCCAAGTTTTTCACATTGCAAGCCACAGTGCCTGTGCCATATCACTTAAATCGGTTGGTATCATACTTCCAGATTCTTGTTCATTGTAATAGGATGGACCTCTGACTAGGGACTGTTGTACTTCCCACTGTCTGTGTCATGGCATATGCCAAGTTGGTAGACCTGGTTTTGGTATGTGGTGAGGCTCAAACTGGTGACAACATCCATAAATCTGTTAGCCTATTCTACGGGATAAGGTCTGACATAGCCCTTTCTTCTGTGGTCAGGGGACGGTGCCTTGAGATATATAGCCTGACTCCACCAAGTTCTGCCTTTATTGCCTATGACAGTCCAGACTTTTTGACAGCCTATGTGCTGTACAGTGCAATAAAATGTTTGGTGTGTCTAGTCACTTGTTTCATTGTGTTGGTAGAAATCCTCTGCATGCCACTAGCTGTGACATTTCCCTCCATCCATTACTATCTTATGTATTCATTATTTGCATCACATGGATTTCATATTCAACATCTCAAAATGGTGAAAATGTACTAATAGGCATTGTTTTAGTGTTAGGTGTGTTTAGTTACATGTGCACAGAAAATTAAAGTTGAACTACGAAAAAGAAATTGACAGTGAAGGAATCAGTCATGATGTATGTAATCATTAGAGAAGATGCCACAACATTTGCATTCCAAAGGCCAGTGTTCCACTAGCATGAAAAATGGAAAGTGGTTGGAGAACAGTTAACAGAGTAAATCAATGGCACACAAAGGAGGTTACTCAGGATGGGCTCACTTGCTGGCAGCGGTTTGTGTCTTGCCATCCGCACCTCCTGGATGCTTGGGTGGACATCCCTGCTTGCAGGCGGGTTCTTCAGCTACAGATGCCAGTATGTCTGAGGCAGGTCCTTCCCCGGGCTGGGCCTCCCTTCCACAGATGTAGAAGGGGCTGGAATTGACTGGCCAATGGAAGAGGTCTGGTGTTGTTGACAATCCCTGCTCAGCGTGATGTTGATGTCTCTCAGCACCCCTGTTAGGGAGGCTATGTTGGTATCGTGGGCCTCCCACTGTTCACAAATTTACTGATGGTGGTCCCTTGTTGCTCCTTGATCTCCCTGTGTTCTGCAAGTACCTGGTCCATCACACCTTGAGATTGTTGGTATGCTGCCACGACTTGGGTGAAGGTGTCATGGCCAGAACCACCCCCACCAACCACTGACCTACACCATCCCTCCCACGCACCCAACAACCATGTGCCCTTGGTGCAGTTTGCCCCCCTGCTACTGGTCTCAGGACCATCATTGTCGGAGGTATCTTGCTGTGACTCAGGATCCTGGACTGGGGGGCACAAGATTGTTGTCACTGCCCTTGGGACACAGGTTTGGGGGTGAATGATTGCCTGGGATGTTGAAGCAACCAGGCTGGGAGGAGTCTATGTGGTCACAGTGAGGCTGACAGGTGTCATCTGACCAGGTTGCCAAGATGGGCCAGAACCATCCTCAACATCCACGTGTCCAGGAGTGTTGTCCTCACAGAGGGCTTCATCCATCGGGCTAGTGGCAGTCTCTTGAGTGGTCTGTGTTCCAAGTGGCAGGTAGACCTGTTGATGTGAGAAACAAAATGTTACAGGTTGTATTGTGACATCTACCTCCAATTGTTAACAATGGCACTTGACTAAGGCCATTTACACATTGGATTTGCCAATTTGATTTATGTGACAGGCACACATGCTTTTGACTGTCAACCTCACAATTGGGTAACATATCAATTCGATTTCAGTCAACTAGCTTCAGGATGTCTGAGTTTATTGCACTTGTAGGGATGGTCATAACTTATATCTTGCCAGCAGTGCTGTGAAAACAGTGGCTGGGCAGGATGTGGTTTAGGTCATCTTAGGACCTAATTGACTGTCATGCAGGCAGATCCAGAACCTTGTTGTGTATGTAACAGCTGTCACCATGTGCTCAATGCTTTGGGAATATACCGGCTGCTAATACCATTCATATGATGCATTTTTGCCCCTTTGATCTGTCTATGATGTTTTTTGACACACAGATGAGCTTTCCTTCCTGCCCACATTTACGGCATCTTGGCATAGCTGGTCAAGATGGATCTAAATGGTTAGCTAGATCACAGAGTATCTTGGTCATTCACAGGTGGGTAAACTTAATCTGTGAGGTCACAGGCAGATGCACATTGTGATATGGACAATGGACTGATAACAGGGAAAGACCCTCCTTAGATATTCAGTCATGTTACTTCAAGATAGACACACAATATACATTGGTCATCCCCACTGTTTAATGGTTGAGTAGGGGTAGAACGGTCATAGTGGCAGAGGACAGTCTTCTGGACATGGGCTGGTGGCTGGATGCCATGGAACGTACCTTCCCCCCTGAGGTCGTTCCACCTCTTCCTGATGTCATGTCTTGTGCACAGTGGGGCCTATGGAATTCACTCTGTCGACTATCCTCTGCCAAATGTCCATTTTCCTTGCAATAGTGGTGTGCTGGACTTGGTCTCCAAGTAGATGTGGCTCTACTCTAATGATTTCATCCACTATGACTCCTAACTCATCTTTTTTTAAACAGAGGTTCTCTAGGGTGACATGGTGGTGAAATGAAATTATCAATAATAAACGTTGGTGCTGGGAAATGAGAAGGTGATGGGTAATAAGTGCATTGGACAGGTACAAATGGTGTGATGTGGGCGTGTGAGTGTGTGGGATATTTGTTCAGTGAGAAATGGTCAATTAAGTAGCATTTTTATTATTGTGGGTGCTCTGGATGGTGTAATTTGCGTGTGATTGTCATGTGTGAAGGGGTGTGTTTTATAGTGTGGTTTGTAGGTGTGTCAGGTTTGTGAATGTGTGTCAGCTGTGTTGTTTTTTAAATCATCCTATGTGGTGTAGTGTATGTCTGTGGTGGCCGCTAACTGCTGTGGGTGGGACCGCCATTGTAGGACTGCCAAGACATGACTGCAAATGCAATTTAGTACTTGTAATAGGTTTTGTGGTTGGTTGTCGAGCTGTCGTTGCTGGTGGTCGGGCCACCTATTTACTGGATGGCTTTTGGCCTTCCTGCCCGTAATACTGTGGTCTGTATGACCACCAACATGACAGTCTCTTGGCGGCTACCACTATGGTGGTCTGGTGGTCCAACCGCCAAACTCATAATCAAGCCCTAAATCTGTGTGTCCTTAGTTATTCTAGGCACCCATGAACATTAAATTCCCTATCCCCAATTTCATCCATAGAAATTAACTTTAATGTTCAAGTGATCTCATTAAATTAATAGAATTGAAAAAGACATACATATTGTATTATATATTATTGTACTGCAGCATTCGTAGAGCGATTTATACTTCTTATGAGGCCAAAAGAGTTTTCTGGATGACTGAATGAGTAACTTTGTAGTAGTGCAGTATAAATGTCAGAGTGTTAACTTGTATTGAACTGAACGTACTATGTTTGATGTCAAAAGTGATTTTGAAGTTGTGCTCCAACTGAGTTGCAGTAAGAGTATCAGTAGATTTATACGCAAACGTGTATAAAGTTACATCCTTTCTTCAATTGATTCCAGACTTGTGGATCTTAAATATTGCAACTTTTAACACATTAAGCATTTGGTAGCTCATACACAGCATTTACTTTCCTACGGATTTGGTGCATATTGGTGCACACAACCTTGGATGTGGTACACAGACACCCTTTTTTGCTGTACACAGAGGAACAAAATTAGAAGGCACATTGAAGGTCATCCCAAATGTTTTACATTTTCCTGAACCTTATTTTTGCTGCAGACCGTGACCCTTGGCATTGCTAATCAGTGATATAATCTGTGTGTGTAGGCCTTAAAATGTTAGTGGTAAAATTAGTTTCACCCACCTGAACAATTTAACTGCCTTCTAAGACCATTGTAGATGGCTCAACAACTGTTATGTGAGGGCCTCAGTTTGTATTTACACACCTTCATATATGGCAAAAAAACAGGTCTGTCAGGAACACCACTGTGCTCTATATGGATGTCAGTTTAAATGCTCTGCAGTGACATATGGCGAGCAAAAGTGCCTTTGCAATGTAGGAAATTTCTTTTTGTCACCCCTAGAACGTACCCTGTATGCCCACAGGACAGACTTCTAATAGAACACACTATGGCCCTCATTATGACATTTTATGGACACTGCAAGATTTTTCTTGCCACATAAATTGAAAAGTAAAAGTAAAACAGTTGACAGAAGCAAGTGAATTCAAAGTACCATGGCTGCCATGAGCATGAGGGCGACGCACACACAGCGATGCCTGCAGAGAGGATTCAGAGGCTCCCCCTGACCGTGACTGCCTGTTAACAAAGGAACCCGGCGCCTGGACCAAGCACTGCACCCGCAGCCCCCAGGACCGAGAGGAACCACCTACCAGTGCAGGACTAATCAGCAGGCGGCCCTCATCCTAGCCCAGTCGGTGGTTGGCCTGAGAAGCCCCCCTGTGCCCTACCTGCATCGCCAGACTAACCCCCAGGTCCCTCCATTGCTTTGAATAGCAAACCCGATGCCTACTTTGCACACTGCACCCGGCAGCCCCTGTGCCACTGAGGGTGTGTTTTGTGTGCTTGTGTGTGTCCTCCCCAGTGCTCTACAAAACCCCCCTGGTCTGCTCCCCAAGGACGCAGGTACTTACCTGCTAGCAGACTGGAACCGGAGCACCCCTGTTCTTCATCGGCACCTATGTGTTTTGGGCCCTCTTTTGACCTCTGCACCTGACCGGCCCTGTGTTGCTGGTGTGTTGGCTTTGGGGTTGCCTTGAACCCCGAACGGTGGGCTGGCTATGCCCAGGAGACTGATGGAGTAAATGCTTTACTTACCTGTAAACCTAGTGAGAAACCTAACCAAACTTACCTCCCCCAGGAACTGTTGATTTTTGCAGTGTCCACTTTTAAAATAGCTTATTGCCATTTTAAGAAAAACTGTGTGTACTACTGTTTTAAATCAAAGTTCTATACTTACCTGTGTGAAGTACCTTGCATTTTATGTACTTATGTCAAATCTTGAATCTTGTGGTTCTAAAATAATTTAAGAAAATATATTTTTCTGTATAAAAACCTATTGGTTGGAGTTAAGTCTTTGAGTGTTTGTTCCTCATTTATTGCCTGTGTGTGAACAACAAATGCTTAACACTACTCTCTGATAAGCCTACTGTGCGACCACACTACCACAAAATAGAGCATTAGTATTATCTAGTTTTGCCACTATCAACCTCTAAGGGAAACCCTTGGACTCTGTGCACACTATCTATCATTTTGAGGTAGTATATACAGAGCCAATTCCTACAACATCCTTATTTCTGTAAAGTATATGGAAAGGCTTATTACCCCTTGTGAAATATGCAGCCTTCCAAAGCACTTGAAGGCATAGCTTATTATATATACATACACCTCTGGCTTATTTATTTAAAAGAAATGCAGCACAGTGAAGCAAGTCTCCTTGCTGCGCTGTATGGTGGGGAAAAGGCAGGAATGTGCCATGTATAACATTATATCGTCCATTCCTGTCTTTTTCTCGCACTGGTGCTCAATGTGCTGCCTAGCACCAATGCGAGCATGCTTGGACCATGATACAAGGGTGCCCATGTAGTAAGCAGGATTGTTTTTTAGCAGGAAGGAACTAGAATAAATAAAGATATTTCTCTCATTATGCCTCACCGTGAGAGGCATAGGTGCATTCCCAGGTCAATGGTAATCGTAAATCAGGGAATGCTCAAAGATCCATGGGTGGATACGTGGGAACACCCACGCTCCACCCATGAAACGCCTTCCCAGGACAGAGTAACGCAACATGGTGGTTTGCGTTGCATTACAAACCCCATTGAGATTACAAGATTCCTACGAATAGCTGGCATCTCAACTTGTTTACCTGGACACTTCACTTTCTCAAATAAGAAAACATTTTGAGTTGAAAATCCATCTGGGTTGTTGTTAAAAATATGCAGGACTTGGTGTGAACAAACCCATTGTCACATGTCATTTCCCAAAACATGTAGAGATGCGGAATTCATCAATTAATGCATAAGGAAATTAGGTGGTCATTACGACCCTGGCGGTCAGAGACCGCCAGGGGTAATGTGGCGTCCGTACCGCCAAGAGGCTGGCGGTACGGAGGCCCTTATTACGACCGCAGCGGTTTTAGCCCTGGCGGTGATAATCCGCCAGGGCAGCGCTGCAAGCAGCGCTGCCCTGGGGATTATGACACCCCTACCGCCAGCCTGTTTCTGGCGGTTTGACCCGCCAGGAAGAGGCTGGCGGTAAGGGGTGTCCTGGGGCCCCCTAACAGGGCCCCGGCCAGCTTTTCACTGTCTGCATAGCAGACAGTGAAAAGCGCGACGGGTGCAACTGCACCCGTCGCACGGCCGCAACACCGCCGGCTCCATTAGGAGCCGACTCCTATGTTGCGGCCTCATCCCCGCCGGCCCAGCGGGAATGTCATAATGGGGGCTGAGTGAGTGCGGCCGCATTGGCGGCGGTAGCCACCCGCCAAGGTCGTAATGACCCCCTTAATGTTTTGCACTCTTTGGTTAATTCCCCAGTTTTGGAAATTTAGACTCTATTACAGGGTCCTTTAATGCTAAACTCCGCATAACGTGTTCTGTTGGCTTGTAGCAACCTTCACACAGAAGAAGACATATGCATCCATGCAAATGAAATAATGTTAATTTCTTCCTCATTTCCTTTAGCTATTTTTCACTGACAAGTAAAGTTTTTGGCAGTTGCAGAAATTGTTCGGGGTAGGATGTTTTGACTGGTTTTCTGTGGCTTAATCAATGTGTGTGGGGGTAGGAGTAGTGGGCATGAATCCCAGATTTGCTGAGACAGTCCAATTTTTTACCATCTATCCTGGAAAATGTCAGTCATTGTCACGAGGCACGTTTTCATACGTTCCAGTGCAGGTTTAGTTTGCAGCACCTACCACAACCAAAGTTAATTAGCTTCAAATATATTGAGTTTGCCTTTATTTCACCTTAGTGCCTCGTGTTTTCTGTACTGGAGAGCACTGTCAATTTAGTCACTTTGTACCACTCAGTGAATGTAAAATTGTGGTCCTGCTTCTATGTTGGTGGAATGCCCCAGCATATGGTTTTCAACATCTGATCCTCTTCGGTCCTTATAGGGAGAATGTGACAGCTGGCCTGGGGAGAAGGGCAGACATAGGGGTTGTCGTAATGATGAGGAAATCCTTTCTTCCGGTCTCTCTGCTCCCAGATGGCTGTATCATCTACTGTCCAAGACTTAGGCACCACCACCTAAAGGGACAACATTTCCTAACGGAGTCTTGCCAACTCTGTATTTTTGCCTCCTTCCCTTGTATAAATAACCCCGTGACCTTTCTCCTTTTGAAGAGTCCAGTAGTTTCATCCTCTGTTTTGTGAGTGTTAGCTTGCCTGTGACAGACCAATAAATCTCAACTTTCTAAGCATAACAATCCCCAAACGACGACCCGTTACCTCCAACTAATCGTGGCTTAATGATCATGCACACCAGAGTTGTGAAATACCTTTCTTCCTCCTGCTGTGCTTTTCCAAAAATGTTTCTGAACTCCAGCAAGGCCTCCAACAGGGGCACTTCCTGCGCTTTAGTATTAACTCTGGGAGAAGGGCTTTTACTTTCTGCTGCTGATCTTTAACGAGCATTAAAGGCCTCCTTCACCTCTTTTGGTTCTGAGTAGGAAATTATTTCTCCCACTACGGACCTTTACCGTTTTCTCTTTGACGTTACATTTTGAAAGCTACATGTACGGAGTTACAAACTACACGGACATCTGTGTCTGCTATACTCTATAAAAAACATATGTCACGCTAACTTGGAAAGAATGGAGGCGAGCCATATTGGTCTAATTGTAGATAAGTCTATAAACACGAGTCTTGTCTGATATAGTAAATCCATTTGAGTTTAGCTCTGGACATGCTAGTATGACTGGTGTCTTAAATAACTGAGGAGCTGAGGCAGTGTGTTTGTAAGGTGGTGGCAAAGGGTTCTTGGCCACCATAACTTTAAAGGAATCCGTTACTTTTGGGTTGACATATAAAGCATACCTGGATACAAAATAAAAAGCAGCGAAAATAGAGTGTAATACAATAATCACAGTGCAACACATATGCAAAAGGTCAACTTCACAAAAACCTAAAACACATCACAAAAGCAGCATAATGCAGCTAAAAACAACACAGTGACACAACAGAAAATAACACAGCCAAACACCAGAAACAACAGAATTCTGAATCAACAGAATACGAACAACACAACAGATACATTATCAAGATACTCCACAAAAACGTAATATCGCACTTTTAGAGCACATTTCAAAAAAACCTAATAAATAAATGCACACTCATTACACAGTTAAACCACAACATCAGAAAAAATACACATAGCTCAACAGACTACAACTGCAATGTGTGCTGATGTATA
Source organism: Pleurodeles waltl (assembly GCF_031143425.1). NCBI lineage: Eukaryota > Metazoa > Chordata > Amphibia > Caudata > Salamandridae > Pleurodeles > Pleurodeles waltl. The sequence continues at coordinate 222,063,592 of NC_090450.1, read as the reverse complement.
TTACAGGGCTGTGTTGTATTGGTAGAAATGTTTTATTAGTGTGTTGCCTTGTTTTTTGCATGTCTTTTTCAGCTGCATTTTGTGTTGCTGTTTTGCAGTTATTATATTGTGTCATTGTATTATATATTTGTAGTCTTAGTTTTATTACAGTTGTACTATCACATTCTGTCAATATTGTTGCATTTCTATTGTTGTAATATGCTATTGTGGTATTAACCGTTTTTCTGCTAAGGCTAAGCGTTTTGGGCTATTTGAGGTAGTTTGCGTTTAGGCCCCCATAACTTTTTATCCACATAGGCTATCCTTGCCAAATTTTTGCCCCTTTTTTCCAACATCTTGGGGAATTTAAGGGTACTCTGGGTTTGTGGTTTCCCCTGGCGGGAGCTCAGAAAGTTTCCAAAATACAGCTACATTAGTTTTTTTTAGAAAAATGGGAAAAAAATGCTTTAGAAGAAAGCGTCTGTTTTTTCCCTGCAAATGGGCTCAATAAGGGGTTTGCAGTGCTAAACTCACCAACTTTCCAACTTTCAGGGATATGGAGACTTGAATCAGAAAAACAAGAGGCATATTTACGAGCCCCCTCACTTCCTTGCGCCACACTAGCAGAATTCTTTTTTACGCTAATGTGGCGTTAAGGAGGCAAGTCCCCCTCGCCATATTTACAAAGCAGCACCCCACATTATGCCTGCCCCCGGCAAAATATATGCAGAGGGGGAATTCCCATGCAGGGAGGCCCAAAAAATGGCGCAGTGAAATTTACTATATCTCTCTGTGCCTAGTTTGGCGTCATTTTTAATGGCTGCTCAGGGAAGGTGTTAAAATGACGCACCCATAATCTACTATGGGCCTCCCTGTGCATTGCTAGACTAGCGTCAACATTTTTGGCGCTAGTGAGGCAAAGCACAACAATAGCACCAAAAATGTAGTCGCTATTGTGGTATTGTGCACCATGGCGCGCTGTATTGTAAATATGGTGCACCCATGGTGCCATTAGGGGGCACATGGGGCTCAAGAAAATTGGCACATCAATGCAAATGCTCCACCCTCTTGTAAATGTGCCCCCCAAAGTTTCAGCAAAACTTTGGCATTTTACTGGGACATAGCCTATTTGTCCTACAGGTTATGCTTTTAACCTGGTAGAAATGGGTGGTAAACCAATTGTGGATCCTGGAAAGCTAACATTTCTGAAAAGAAGACAAAAGCCTGAATTCAGCAAGGGGTCACAGTTGAAATAAAAAAAAATGAAATTGAATTGGAAAAAACAGCCATTTGTGTCTGCGTTTTTATCTGAAACTTCGCAGATTTTCAAATGCAATATACAGTTACATCCCCTGATACCTTCTGGTTTCGACGATAAATAGGATTTGTAGGTTCATCAACATTCCTAGCTACCCAGAGCCAATAACTGAGCTGCACCTTGCAATTTTTTGCCATTGTGTAACAGGTATACATTCAGTTGTTAAAGAATGAAACATAGGTACCAAGGAAACCATGGGGAATATTTATACTTTAATGCCGAATTTGCGTCATTTTTTTTTAACGCAAATTCGGTGCAAACTAACTCCATATTTATACCTTGGCGCTAGACCCTTCTAGCGCCAAATTTATGGCGTTAAAGTCATTTTTTGGACTTGGAAACCTACTTTGCTTCAGTTAGATACCTTAGCACCATATTTATATCCTCATGCTAAAAGTATGCACGAGAGGGAGGAGGGGTCAAAAAATGTTGCAAAACTTGCTTAGCACCATTTTGTAACACCTGGGTAAGGGCAGGCATTAGGGGACCTGTGGGCCTATTTCTATGATGGAACACCATGGAATAAGCCCACCGGTGCCCTCCTCAAGCCCCAGGGACACCCCCACCCTCACCAGAGGGACAGCGGAGGATGGGGGACCCCATCCCAGGTAAGTATAGGTAAGTACAGGTAAGTATTTTTTTAAGTGCCATTGGGGGCCCCTACATGGCACTGGTGCAGTGGCCATGCCCAAGGAACCCTGGTCCCCTGTGCTGGAGTCATGTGGCATGGATGGATTTGCATCAGAAGATTACTCTAGGCAGGTTAGAGTCATTTTTCTTTACTCTAACCTGCCTAACGTCATTTTTTGGTGAAAAAACCCCCTTCTTCCATACCGCCAGCCCCACCCGACGAACATAATTTTTTGTTATGCTAGCCTACGCTTTGCACTGGCTTGCACCATTCCATAAATATGGTGCCCGGCTGGTGCACAGAAATGGTGCAAGCCGGTGCTAAACATTTTGGTGCAAAACTGCGTTAGTGCAGTTTTGCACCAAAAAGTATAAATCAGGGCCTACGTATTTCTTAAATGGGCAGAAGATGTAGAGTTTAGAAAGTGTGGTTAGTTGCACATCTTTGGAGTTACACATATGAGCATGTGAATTTGAGGACATTTCTCAAAACTGCTTTTTTCTTACAAACTGTCTTACATTTGAAAGGTGCAAATGCAGAGAAAGGCAATTGGTAATAACACTTTTTTTTTACATTCTGTGTTCCGCGAAGCCTCCTGATAAAAATGTTACTTCATTTGTGTGGGTAGGTCTAGTGCCTTTGACAGGAACCGGCCCAAAACCCAACTTGGGCACATCAAATATTTCTATGCAAAACTGACCCATTTTTTGCAAAGTGGGTAGTTATGGTTTTTGGACCTTACTTCAGCTGGCACCTAGGGAAACCTAGCGAAACTGTACATCTTTTAAAACTAGATACACAGGGTAATCCAGGATGGGGTGACCTGTGTAGCGCTCACCAGTTTGTTTTACCCAGAATCCCTTGCAAACCTCAAACCTTGACTAAAAAAACACATTCTCCTCACATTTCTGTGATGGAAAGTTCTGGAATCTGCACAGAGCCACATACTTCCTTCCACCCAGCACTTTCATATGTCGTCTGATGAAAATGGTAACTCACTTGTGTGGGCAGGCTTAGTGCCTGCAACAGGAAAAGGCCCAGAACGCAACATGGATACATCAAATATTTCCACTTAAAAATTACCTGTTTTTTGCAACGTGGTAGCTGTGGATTTTGGGCTCTCCCTCAGCTGGCACCTAGGGAAACCTAGCAAACCTATCCATTTTTGAAAGCTAGACACCCAGGGAAATCCAGGAAGGGGTAACTTGATTGGCTGTCACCAGGTTCTGTTACCAAGAATCCCTTGCAAACTTCAATATTTATGGAAGAAAACACATTTTCTCACTTTTCTTTGATGGAAAGTTCTGGAATCTGAGGGGAGCCACACATTTCCTACCACCCAGCATGGGTCCCCCGATACAAATGATATTTCACTTGTGCAGATGGGCCAAGTGCCTGCAACAGGGAAGGACCAAATACATGTAGAAATTGATGCGGAACCAAAGTGGGTCCAAAAGGGCAGTTTATTTTCATACATTTTTAGGTTGACTCTGATTTGAGCACCCACACAAGTGGGGCAAAGTTTTTATCAGTACAGATGGGGCAATGCTGGGTGGTAGGAATTTTGTGGATTCCTGTGAATTACAGAAGTTTCCATCACAGAAATGTAGGGAAAATGCATAATTTCCGGCACAGGTGGAGGTTTGCAAGGCATTGGGGGTAAGAAAATGGAATGGTGGTTCATGTGAAGCAATCCACCCTGTACTTCCCCGGATGTTTAATTTTAAGAAGTGTCTGGGTCTGGTAGGTTTTTCAAGGTGGCAGCGTACCCAAGTCCAAAAAGTGCAGTCACTCACAATTGAAAGTGGGAGGATATTGGAGGTTAGCCAAGCTCTCTTGGCCCATATGTAAAATCAAAACCCAAATGAGTCAAATGTCCTTTTGCTTGCCATTGAGATCAGATGCTTTAGTCCGCAGGAGGGACAGAAAGACTGTTTCCCCATTCAGTCTGGGTGGGGGCATAACCATGCCCATGGTGGAGGGCAGACCCCATCCCTCTATTTTTAAAAGTGGGTGTTCTACCTGCCCAGGAGGCAGATCGGAGTTAATATTCCCCATTTGTCCCCAGGGAGCAGAAAGACTGTGGCCTTTTTTTGGGGGGGGCATTCCCATGCCCATTCTGGGCAGCCCCTACCTCTACACTACTAAACAAATCCCTGGTGCCTACTGGGCTTTTGGCTCCTACCCCCGGGAGGTGGGCAGGAAGACTGTGCCGATTTGTTTTTGCGAGGGGTGGGACCATTGGAATGCCCATTCTGGGCAACCACCATATCTAGATGAATGAAAAAAAGCCCTGGTGCCTAGAGGGCTTTCTGTCCCCCCAGGGGCAGATTGGGTGCTATTGTGACCATCTGCCACTCGGGAGGGCAGAAAGACTGTGCTGCTTTTTGGGATGGGTGGAGGCATTACAATGCCCATTTAGGGCAACCCCACCCATAGATGTATATAAAAAAATAAATCCCTGGTTTCTAGTGGGCTTTCTGCCTCTCCCCCCCCAGAGAGGGGGTAGAAAGACTGACTATACCCAAAATAAACAGGGGGAGCAAATGCCTTTGTCCAAGGGGCCGCTCACCCCTCCCTGGTGCCTAGTGGGTGGATCCCTGCTTCGGGATCGCCCTCCAGCAGCAATCTCCAAGCAGAGATCCACTAGGGAAGGGTTCCTGTTCCAATGATACCTCTCCCATCTGCCTCTGTGCTGAGGGCCGGATATAGCCCCCCAAACACCGAGTCAGTGAAAGTGAAATGAGTCGCTCATTTCACTTTCAGTGAAATGACATCAGCCTGCTGGTCGTGGTGATCGTCATTTCACTGAAACAAAAGAAACATCCTTGGGAAACGGAGAAGTTCTCCCCCATCTCCCAAGGGTGTTTCTTTCTAAAAGAAATGAGCACCAACGGCCAGGAACCGTCCGACTCACATGAGTCCTGTAGAGTCGAATGACTCCCAGCTGCCCATCACACAGAAGTGGTTAATGTACCTCAACCACAGTCTGTCTGCTGAAGTACACAGAAATAGTCTTGTGACATATTTTCACATCTACAAACCTGCTTTCATCATACGTTTGTAAAAGGTGCTTGAAACAAATACTGAACTGCCTCTGATGACATGTAAAAGCTCCAGTCCAACATGGTTTGTGCCTTTAAGACCTCTTGCCAGATGCAAATGAATAAAAAACAGCCAAGTGGCTCTATGACAGGTATCACACCATCAGGCACTCCTAGCTTAGCAGGCAATGGCACTCTTGTGAGCTGCAAGTTTTATGATGGTGATTGATAAAACTCCAAACTGAATTCATTTTTAAGATTGAAGCCTTAATGTTATGGGAACATAAACAAATAACACCCACGCTGACATTAACATTTTAAGAGATACAAATGTTACTGATACAGATGTCACTAGGGAAAGGGGATTCAGTGGGCGGAAGAAATGGATGCTCAAGAACCCTGCTGGTGAGAACATGCTTTTCAGACGTACTGGGTTTTGAGATAAAGAGATCATTTGTGGTTGGGGTTAACCTACAGTATCTGATATCTTTTGTGTTCTTACAGCACCTAATGCCAACATTTATTAATATTCTAAGTTTTAAGACACATGGGGCCTCAAACAGATACAATACGTTTGCCAAAGATCATACATACAATGTAGTGGAATACCGGTGTTAGGAGCCCTTTCTCATTATCTAGAACGAGAAGCTTAGCCACAAGACTTCATGCTAACTTGCGCTGTGAGCACATGACCAGTTCACTGATACAAGGGCACAGTATAAATGTTTTACCTGCAGAGAACTTGTCCAGAAGTCAACCTAAGAGGAAAAAACATAAAGAATACTGTTTTCTTTTGGAAGGGGTGAGGTTGGAAATGGCCTCTCTGCAGGGTCACTTCCAAACTTTTTTCCTTCCTCCTCTTCTTTTTCGGACCTTATTAGGACTCTGGACACTTTACCAATTCTAACCAGTGCTAAAGTGCATTTGATCTCTCCCTAAAAACATGGTAACATTGGGCATACCTGTTAGATGTGGCATCCTTGGTGTGGTCTCCCCTAACTTTTTGCCTCTGTTTCCCAGGTTGTTGATGTGTGCTGGACGCTGTTTTTGCTCTTTTTGTTACTCAGGGCACTTTACCACTGCTATCCAGTGCTAAAGTGCAAGTGCTCCTATATGAAATGTGTATGTAGTTAGATATCCATGATTGGCATATTTGATTTACTGGTAAGTCCCATGTCTAGTGCACTAGAGGTGCCCAGGGCCTGTAAATCAAATTCTACTAGTGAGCCTGCAGCACTGATTGTGCCAGCCACATTAGTAGCCCTGTAAACATGGCTCAGACCTGCCACTGCAGTGTCTGTGTGTGCAGTTTTAAACTGCCAGTTCGACTTTGCAAGTGTACCCACTTGCCAGGCCTAAACCTTCCCTTTTCTTACATGTAAGATACCCCTAAGGTAGGCCCTTGGTAGCCCCATGGGGAGGGTGGAGTGTATGTTTACGATAGGACATATACTAATGTGTTTCACATGTCCTAACAGTGAAATACTGCTAAATTTGTTTTTCACTTTTGCAAGACCTATCCTTCTCATAGGTTAATATGGGGGCTGCCTTTAAATGTGATTAAAGCGTAGATTCCCCTTGGGAGCAGATACACATGTGGAGTTTGGGGTCTCTGAGCTTACAATTAAAAAATACATCTTTTAGTAAAGTTGATTTTAAGATTGTGTGTTTGAAAATGCCACTTTTAGAAAGTGAGTATTTTCTTGCTTAAACCATACTGTGACTCTGCCAGTTTGTGGATTCCCTGTCTGGGACAGTTTGACAGTTGAGCTGTTTGCACCTCTCTCTACACAGTGACACAAATGGGGGTGGATGTAGTCTGCATATCCTGATGAGCCATCTGTGCTAGGAGGGAGGGGGGGAGGGGTCACTCACACCTGAAAGGGCTGTGCCTGCCCTCACACAATGCAGTCTCCAACCCCAGGTGTGTGTCTGGGGCCTGGCCTGGGCAAGGCAGTATTTCACAAACAAGAGAGACTTTCCTTTGAAGTAAGCCTGCTTCAAAGGCCAAAATGGGTATAAGAAGAGCAACCTAAACCACATAATTTAGATCACTTCTGGACATCAAGAGGAGCCTCTGCCTGAAGAAGAGCTTTCTTTGTTGTGCATTCCTGCTTGTGAAGAAATCACCAAGGGCTTGTCCTGAGCTTGCCTCCTGTTGTTGAAGTCTCAGGGCCATCAAAGACTTCCCCTGCCAGCACCTGGATTCTCTCCTGAGACTGCTTCCCTGCCAAATGGTGCCCTATCCAGTTCCTGGGGCCTTGACAGGAGAAGCTGGCAGACCAAGATTGAAAATCCACGCACAGACCGCAGTGCAGGGAAATTTTCGATGCAACCTCCGAGACGTGGCTCAAGTAAAGACGTGCCACCGGTTTAGCTGCTGAAATCGATGCTCCACCTGAAGCAAAGCTGGAAGATCGATGCACGCATCTGGAGAAATGACGCACCACTAACGGAAGCTGGTAACATCGGAACCCACATAGCGTGGTTTTGCTGATACCGTGCAACAGGATTTTTGACGCAAACCTTGCTGGGCGCGGAAAAACTATGCAACACCTGCCCGGGTCCGAGTGCTTGCCTGGATCGATGCATCTCTCTCCTGCAGAGAAGAAAAACAACGCATGTCGACCCGACTGGAGAAGGAGAAATGACGACTGGTCTCGCTTGCGGATGAGAAATTGACACATCGCTAACCTTTTTCGACGCACACTCACATGTGCATGTTATTTTGGCACCCAGGTACATTTCAACGCTAACAGTGTTCTTACTGTTTACAAAAGGATTTAAGACTCTTTTGCTTTTAAAATTAATAACTTGACTTGTATATGTTGTATTATTTTTGTTTTGGTCTTGTTTTGTTTAGATGAATATTTCCTGTTGTTCTAAACCTGTGTTGTGTCATTTTGTAGTGTTTTCACTGAGTAACTGTGTGTGTTGGTACAAGTACTTTACATCTAGACTCTGGAGTTAAGCCTTCCTGCTCATGCCAAGCTACCAAACGGGGTGAGCGGGGGTTAGCTGAGGGTGATTTTCCTTTACCCTGACTAGAGTGAGGGTCCTTGCTTGGACAGGGGTTAACCTGACTGCCAACCAAAGACCTAATTTCTAACAATACCCAATTGGCATATTTAATTTACTTGTATGTTCTCAGTAAAGTGCACTACATGTGCCTAGGGCCTGTAAATGCTACTAGCGGGCCTGCAGCACTGATTGTGCCACCCACATAAGTAGACCCTTAACCGTGTCTCAGACCTGCCATTGCAAGACCTGTGTGTGCAGTTTCACTGCCACTTCAACTTGGCATTTCAAGGTACTTGCCAAGCCTTAAACTCACCTTTTTCTACAGTTAAGTCACCCCTAAGGTAGGCTCCAGGGCACCCATACGGCAGGGTGCTATTAAGGTAAAAGGCAGGACATCTACCTGTGTGTTTTATATGTCCTAGTAGTGGAAAACTCCTAAATTAATTTTGCACTACTGTGAGGCCTGCTCCTTTCATAGGCTAATATTAGGTTTGCCCTCACATACAGGTTGAGTGGAAGATTCTGATCAGAAAGGGGTAAACAGGTCATTTTTAGTATGGCCAGAATGGTAATAGAAAATCCTGCTTATTGGTGAGGTTAGAGTTTATATTACAATTTAAGGAATGTCACTTTTAGAAAGTGAGCATTTCTCTGAACTTGAAATCCATCTGAGTCTTACAGTCTGTCTCCAATCCACGTCTGGGCTGGTTGAGAGATCCCTTGTGCATTCCACCCAGACAACCACAAACACAGGACACTCAGACACATCTGCATTCATCTGCATACTGGAATGGTTTTCCTGGGCTGAAAGGAGGGAGGGCCCGCCACTTACATTTCAAAGGCTAGTGGCCTGCCCTCACACAGTGGAGGGCCAAACCCCCTACTGGGACCCTGGCAGACAGACCTATACTGAAAGGGAATCTTGTACACTTGAAAACCACTCTTTGAAGTCTCCCCCACTTCAAAGGCATTTCTGGGTATGTAAACTGGGTCCCTGACCCCATCAAACTAGACACTTCTGGACCTGAACCTGCAACCTGTCAAGAGGAACCTATCAAGAGGAACTGACTCATCTGGACTGCTTTGCTGAGAAGGACTACTGCCCTGCTGTTGTCCTGCTGCCCTGCTGCCCTCTGACTTTGCTCAGAAGTGCTCTCCAAAGGCTTGGCCTGCTGTTTTCTGAAGTCTCAGGGCCAAAAAGACTTCACCTCTTGAAGAAACTTCTTTTGCACTGAAGATCAACGCGTAGCCTGCCCTGCGACGAGAAAATCGCCACACAGCTGAACCGGAACGACACAGCCTGACTTCCCAAGTGAAAAATCAACACAGCGCCTGCCTTGCGGCCGCAACTTCAACCAACAGCCCTACCAGTTTGACGCACAGCTGAACTGTAACGATGCAGCCCAACTTCCTGAGAGAAGAATCTATGCAGTGCCTGCCGTGTGACAGAAAATTGGACGCATTGCCATAACAGACCGACGCCACGCTTGTGACTTCATCCCACATGCCCAGGATTTCCACGCATCGTTCCTGGGTGTCAAAAAGATCCCCGGATCACAGTGAGGACCCAAGACTGCTCTCTTGAAATCGACGCAAAGCCCCTTGCAGCCAGGAAAGAAACAATGCATTATCCGTGCTGCACTGGAAATTCCAATACACACCCTATTTTTCAAAGCATCTCCTTCCCTGTGGTCCCCGTGCGTGTTATTTTTGATGCAAACCAGGTGCTTTGTGTGACCAAGAGACAACTGTTGTTTCTAAGATTTAAGACTCTTTTTAATCTTGCAAAAGTGATATCTCAACTTGTGCTTATTAAATTTTTATCATTTTGAACTTAATTTAACCAGATAAATATCATATATCTTTCTAAACCTGTGTGGTGTATTTTTGTGGTGTTTTCACTGTGTTACTGTATGATTTATTGCAAAAATACTTTACACATTGCCTTCTAAGTTAAGCCTGACTGCTCAGTGCCAAGCTACCAGAGGGTGGACATAGGATAATTTGGATTGTGTGTGACATACCCTGACTTGGATTGCGGCCCCTATTTGGAGAAAGGTGAATACCTCTGCCAACTACAGACCCCATTTCTATCAATTGCTTTCACCTGGGAACCAATTCTATGAATGCCCCTGAATGGTAGTCGACCTTTATCCAAAGAAGTACTCAACAGTGCAAAACCACTGAGTGTTGCCAGAATATTTTGCGGTCTTGTCATAAAGCTCTGGGTCTTAAGGTGTGTGATAGAAGTAATCATGAAAAGATAAATATGATAAGTCTATAAGAACCTCAAATGACTATGCTGCTCAGTGGCATGTATTCAGCTTTTGTTGCTCTGTTGCATCATGAGTTCCTGATTGGTGGGACTGAAAGGTTTGCTATGTGTCCATCAACACAATAGACATCCAAGACGTGAGTGTCAGACATACTGGAGTCTGGCACAGTGCCTGAAAGATAAGACAGATGCATGTAGCTATGACCACAACACAGCTAAAATCCTGGACTGTGGGTTTAGGTATTACAAGCAGTACAATTTCACCACTTCACTACACATACCATGACACTGCCAACATCACACACAGTGATTTCATCCCCTCCACTACTTAATTGCACCAGAGTAGCCACACAAATGCTGCACCTCTTTACCCTTTAAATGCACAACCATCTGAAACCACTACCCACATATCTGCACAATTGCGTTACTAACCAACACCAACCAATCTTTACAGCCCTCCCTCCCACTACTAAATTACAACTAACACTTACAGTACTCATGCCTTTCTGCCACACCATCAACTCACAGGATGACCTACCCCCCCATCATCACGCTACTTTTTTCCAGCACTGCAATATAATTAATGTTCATTTCATGCTGCACTTATAAAAAATGTATTCATCCAATATTTGTTGACATTAATATTTTCTCTATGTATTTTAAGCCTTGTGTTTCTCTTCCTTTCAGGAGAAGAAATCCAACTACTTTTTAAAACAAATCATAGTGAATTAAACTAAAATTGTATCATTATTTCTTGCAAATAATGACACAAAACAACTATTCAAAGTCTTACACACAAATTTAAACAAACGATTCATCCAGCCTTAAGCTTCTGTTCTCTGCAGTCCATCAAAGATTGTGTTTACAGCTATGAGTTGTACCTCTCAGAGAGAAACTCAGTGCCATTTCAAAAGTCTCAGATCAGTATATATTCTCACTTTACATCCCCTTCCTAGTGTCTCTTTAAAATCTATTGTAACTTGTAGATGAAACATTTCATGTCAATTTTGTTGTTCAATCCATGTAGTTGTAACATCCCTTTATATTTTTTTCCAAATTACCTCTTGCTTTGGAAGTGCATGATCATAGTTGCCTACTCCCTATGACCTTCTGGAATTTCTTATTATATTGAACTGATTTTAACTGAGCATATCTCAAATTTTTCTAAATGTGCTGCTATTAGGCAATTTAGTGATTTATGTCTGATATTGTACTTATGCTCCGAGAAACACATCTTCAATTTTCTTGTATTCTTATCTACATATATTAACATAGAGCGGTAGTTCATCAAATAAATACAATATTGTGTTATTTGTTGTATACTTTGGTCTAAATTTTGTACTAGTCTTTTCATGTTTCAATTATTAAACTCATATACAATTTGAACAGTATAAAAATTACAGACTGTCAGGTCCTAGAAGAATCAAAGGCCTCTTGAGTCCCCTTTTTGATTGCCTGAAAAAGAGCTAGTCCTAGTTGCTTTAGTGCTAATCTGCAGTTAACATGACTTGAAAAAGGGGTTGTACTTCCTTAAGAGTGTCCCTGTTAGGTGGAAAAACACAAGCTGGTGGCCATTGATTGCAGATGAAGAATAATGAAGAATGTGATAGCAAGAGAGAAAACTCTCCCTGACATTAGGGGAGATAAAAAAGGTAAGCAAGAATTTCCAGAAGAAGATCCAGTAGGCATTCAAACTGTAAGAAGCAAACCTCAGAGGAAAACATTGTAGCAATGGGATGAAGAACACATCTAAAAATAAGGTAACAAATGTTTTGCAATGCATACATCGTCTGCACCTACCACCTTATATGTGACTCAAAAAGGAACTCACAAGGAAAGGCTGTTCTTATTGAATTCGGAAGCTCAGTCATAATCCTCTGAAGAGACCACATCTTGGAAATGGCAGTTTATAAGGCTTGTCCACACACCTTACTTAAAACTCTTGGGGCCTGATTTATACTTTTTTAGCACCACATTTGCATCATTATTTGACACGAAAGTGGTGCACACTTACACAATTTAATCATATTTTGGAAGTTTGCACCGCTTTTGGGTAAAAAAATGACGCAAACGCGGCACTAAAAAAAAGTATAAATCAGGCCCTTGGTGTTGGTTTGTCACAGAAAGAAGAAGCCCAATTTTGTCATATTTTGACCACCTCATAATTTTGCTTTCCTGCTTCTGCCCTTCTTGCCCAATTCTCTGTGCGGCTGAGAGAGCAACTGTCCACATGAATGTGATCATGGAAAGGCCAGTGTGGTCTGTGCCGGTAGGATGCTTTTACTTTTTGGATATGTGAGAAGTCATTGATTACTTCCATTTTAGTCCTTTCTATCACAGATTCCACATTATTTTTTCAATATCCTCCATCTTCATAATGTTTGCCAAGGCTTTTTGGTCCATTTCAATATTTTTCCCCAAGTAAACACAGTCTTTGAAACTTAACATTTTAATATAAAGTAAATATTCTAATAATGGCTTTAGCTGAGCTCAGATTGTAAAGTGAATTATAATAAACAGTAGGTATTTTGTATAGTGATGTTTCAGAGTCTTTACTTTAATACTTGCTTATTTTAACAAGAACATTTACTGTTTTTTCATTAGAAGAGTAATTAAATTTATGTCATTTATGTCTGTTACTTAATCATACAATTTTATTCAGCATAGTGGCCCACATTCTCTTCCAGGCAAGAAACATATCAATTATGTAACGTTATGTTATTAGCAATTATTCAATTTATTTTTAAAAATGAAATCTTCATATTGAATCATAACGCTATTTCAATACACTGGACCGAGCTCAAAACAGTAGGGAGTCCCTCCTGTTTAGAGAGAGTACTTTCTTTCTCCTTGAAAAGGGTGATGTGTATTAACTTTTTAAAAAACAACAGATTCACTTCTGATACTATAGATGTAGGTGATGGTATTTCAACAGGCAAACCTTCTTCTTGCGACTGTGAAGTATAAAATGACCTTATGTATAAAGGACACCAAAGAATTTATTTTTCTGTTTGTCTACAATGCAATTTAAAAATAAAATCCTCACTAACTCTTATGTAAGATGTTGAATTTTTTGCAATCTGTGTTCTTTTATTTATAAGAGAAATTATTTTTAAAAAATCACTGTTTGTAATCCTGAAATTAACCTGAATTTTAAAGTGCATTAAAAAAATAACTTGTGAATATTGGTTATATAAAATGGCTAAAAGTGTTTAGAAGAATAAAGAAATGTTTCAATTGATGTAAAAGAACAATCATTATGATTTGGAAGTCATTTAAACATTGAGGCTTTGTCTGAAAGGATTTGTGCATGTTGGATCAGAAGTAATTTCAAATTCCATTGATCCAGAGCCATAAAAGACACAGCACTTGAGGAGTAGCATTTGCTAATAAACTTGCATTACCAACCTACTTACCCCATTTTTACCCACAGCACAGTACTGCTACCTTGGGTTAACACACTAATACATTACTGCTCACAGCACTGTACTAGCACGCACAGACCACAGACTAATACAGTACTACTCCAATACCGCACAGCATCAGACTTATCACTTCATATGCAAATAAGCTGCTGACAACAATGAACTACCACTCAAGCACATTCCTACTGTATAACATTGCTTTTCCTTCCTCACACCACACTACTACACCACAGAACTGTAATAAATGCATCACTACTTCACTACTAAATCAAATTAACACACAGCCACTGATTAATCCTATACTACCACTCAGAGGGCCAGATTTCAATTCACTACACTCAAAATATCTAAATGAAAAAGCACTGCACACAAGAACCACATAACTGTCCCCACAGCCACTGCATTCATATCTGAACTCTACTGCACCCTCCCAGCACTGCACTACCACCTGAGCAGTGTATATTTACCAATACAGAAGGACAGTACCACTCTCAGCTCCACACTATCGTCTCATACCACCACACTAATATGCACACATCAACATACTGCCACCATAAATAGCTGTATTCTCACTTCACAGGCACTGCTCTTCTTTCAACATTGTGGCAAAACAACCTTTCAAACCTGCACTACAACTCTGAGCATTACACTGTGGTCTCCAAATGATCACCACACTACTGATCTCGGCACTGCATTACAGCATCAGCACTGCACTCTATCCTACCGCCCCACTATCAATGAACAGTGCAGCATAACCTCCCTGAGACTCTTGCAATTTCACTCAAGCAGTGCACCACCATGCCAGCCACTGGCTACTATACCATCGCTGCAAAGCCATATCAGAGGACCATATTATTATCACTCACAGCAATGCACTTCTTCCTCCGGTTGCGGCACTACCACCAACCATCACTAGTACTCAACAGAACAGCACCACCATCCCAACAATACGGAGTTATCTATAAAATTGAAATACCACTCCAACCCACGCTAGTATTGCCTATTCCTGCACTTCCATGCCCAACTACAGCAGTGCAATCCTGCAGCACTGCAATCTCACTTTAACAGCTATTCTGCCACAGCAACGCAGTGAATTAGGATGAGAAGATGTACATCATCTGCTTACTAAAAAAAATTGGTTCTCCAGGTATATCTCCCTATATAGTTTTTGTATATAACTGCTTCTATGGTAGACCCTCTCACTGATCTTTTAAATGCCTCCTTAAATACTGGAAAACTCCCTAACTGTTTTAAAAAAACAGTAGTGATACCACTAAGTAAGAAACTGGGATGTTCTAAACATTTTAAAAATTGTAATCTAATGTCAATGCTAACCTATTGTGCTAAACGTTTGGAAGACCATGTAGCTAAAGAAGTGAGCTCCTTTTCAGCTAGTTCCAACTGTGTTGTGCCATCTCAAGTTGAGTTTCACCCCAACATATCACAGAAGCAGTAGTTATGTCAGTTATAGATTATAAGAAAGGGGACTTAGATGATGGGCATGTTCCTGCACTGATAGTGTTGGACTTGTCTGCAGCCTCTGATATGGTAGGCTACAGGACTCTGTTGGATGGACTATAGATAGCTGGCTTCAGAGGTAAACTCATTCGGTTCCTTACTTCTTTGGACCCAGGTAGTACAACTAATACCTTTTAAAGTACCAAACCTCAAGATTGAGTGTGTAGTTCCACTACGGTCCATGTTATCTCCCCATCTTTTCAACATGCACATCCAGTGCCTCCTAAAGGAATTAGTGGAAAGAGGGTGCAGGGTATTTAATTATGTTGATGTCTGCCAGTAATTACTCCCGCTTAGTACTTTGGAAAAAGTACGAGATCAATTTAGGAAGAGGATGTGCTTCATTTGTAGCTTGATGAGACAACATCATCTTAAATTAAATGCGGAAAAGACCTAGATTGTGGTGTTAGGTAAAAATCCTATGCTGTGGACTAACATCTTATGGCCTCCAGATATGGAAACCCTCCCAGTTCCAAAACCTGTGGCAAAGATCAATGGGATCAGGATTGACTAGGACTTGTCACTTGGAACGCATATTAGTGCAGTGAATTCGAAATGTTTTTTGCTAAAAACAAAGTGAAAGATTCAAACTTTTCTGACTCTGGAATGCAAATAAATCACTTATGGCAGCAACTATTACTGTCAGACTGGACTTTGCAAATTGCATATATCTAGGCTTCCTTGGTAGAGAACTAAAGAGATTTGAGCTGATTCAGAATGGGGTGGCCAAAATAATTTTAAAGCTATCATTCAAAACACACATCATCCCTTATTTTAAGAATCCTCACTGGCTACTTATTTAGCAGGATGTTTCATTTAAAGTCGCTACTTAGTTTTCAAGTCTTTAAAGGGAGTAGCGCCAAAGTTTTGGAAAGACAGATTGTTAATATAATCCACTAAAACAACTCGTCGTTCACAAACAGCTAAAACTCGAGTAGTGCCTAGATTAGAAAAGACAGGGCAGGCGGACGGAGATTCTAGGTATTATCACCTAAAAAATGGGATGTCCTTTTCATAGGCATTCAAAATATAAATGATTTGCCCCCTCTAGGAAAGAGCTGAAGACATGATTCTTTAAGCAAGAATCTGGCTAGATTAGGCTTTGGGTTAGTCTTTCTTCACTACACGCACTCATTCTATTGACACCATCAGGCCAAGATACCCTTGACGAATGTCATGCTTTAGAAATATCACATAACATAACACCAGAGAATCAAACTCTTTGTCCATTATCTACACCAACACTTTTGCCTCACCCAGTCTAAAAAACTACCTACTCACACCATCTCCACAACCCAACTAGTACAAACCACTATCACAGTCACTCCCAACACTACCTAAGATCAATGAACTACAAGCCAATATCACACTCAAAAGTTCATTACTGCCTCGCTTCTGCACAAAGCTTTTTTCTTACTCTATACCTCTCCCACAACTCTGCACTGCCATCTTCAGGTAACCCCAAATTCCTCACAATGCATCAGGCACTGGGTCATAACAACCACAGTGTTACTCAACAGACCAATGGTCTGCCAATGTTCTGCACCCAAGACTTAACTATCAATCCCCAGTACTTCACTTACTAGACAGAATTGCCACCCATACCAAGAGCCCAGCACTACGCTACCCCACCCGAAGATATATTGCCTCTCCCAGCACCACATTAACACTGCAATCCCCACACCGGTGCACAACCTACCTGCTGCTGCGCTCCTTTATTGAACAACTACCAGAATGACAGGTACTAACATCTCATTCTTCTGCACCACCAAATCCAACACTAGTGCTAAATTCCAGAAAGATGATAATAGACCAACCACTATAGCATTACCAAGTACAGGGCTTAAGGATCACTGCCCTAGTACTAGACTTACATTGTCAAGGACTTCACTACCAATGACCAGATGCATGTTAAAACTACACACTGCAGGGCAGATTTTACTAATAATGTGCATCATGGGTGCACCACTTTCTTGGTGCAGCCATGATACAAAATTTTAGTTGTGATTTACAAAGCCACATAAATCCGATTTGTGTATCTTTGCGTGGAATTTTTTTTAAAAAGTAACACAAGGCAATGCATAGTGCTGCCTCTCATTGCTTTGCATTAGGAAGGTGTTTCCTCGTTTGAGAATGGGTGTTCCCATGCATAATCCCATAGATCTCTGGGTGTTCCCAGTGTTGCAGGGGTATCACCAAACATTTTGCCTTTTCCTCCTATTTTGTCTGACCTGGTTTTGTTGACTTTAGCACTCTGGGAATTTTACCACTGCTAACCAGTATTAAAGTGCATATGCCCTCTGTCTAAAATGTATTGGTGATTGTTTTTTCCATGATTGGCATATTTGATTTACTAGTAAGTCTCTGGTAAAGTGCACTTTGTGTGTTCAGGGCCTGTCAATCAAATTCTACTAGTGGGCCTGCAGCAATGATCGTGCCTCCCACATGAGTAGCTCTGTAAACATGTCTCAGACCTGTCACTGCGGTGCATGTGTGTGCAGTTTTAAACTGCCATTTTGCCCTGGCAAGTGCAAGTGCACCCACTTGTCAGGCCCAAACCTTACGTTTTACTACATGTAAATCACCTCTAAGTTAGGCCCAAGGCAGCCCCATGGGCAGGGTGCAGTGTATTTAAAAGGTAGGACATCTACTCTTGTGTTTAACATGTCCTGAGAGTAAAATACTGTTAAATTCAGTTTTCACCATTGCAAGGACTATCTCTCCCATAGGGTGACAGGGAGATTGCCTTAAAAGGTAGGACATCTACTTGTGTGTTTTACATGTACTGAGAGTAAAATACTGCTAAATTCAGTTTTCACCATTGCAAGGACTATCTCTCCCATCGGGTAACATGGGGATTGCATTTAAATATCTTTTAAGTGTAATATCCTATTGGGAGCAGATCGAGATGTGAAGTTTGGGGTCTCTGAACTCACAATTTAAAAATACATATCTTGGTGAAGTTGATTTTTAAATTGTAAGTTTGATAATGCCTCTGCCTGTTTGCTGAATATACATCTGGGTCAGGATGGCATTTGAGCTGTTTGTGTAATCACTGTAGACAATCACATAAAGGATGCTGAAGTGTGCCGTGCATATCCTGATGGCCCATCACCAGGCTGATGGGCCTTCCTGAGCTAGAGTGGCGGGAGGAGCTGAACTTGCACTTGTATAGGGCTGTGCCTGTCCTCACTCAATGGAGTGTGTCCGGGGCCAGAGCAGGGAAAGGCAGGGTCCTATGCACTTTTAAGACTTCTCTTTAAAGTTTGCCTACTTCAAAGACAGAAATGGCTGTAAGTACTGGACCTCTGACCCCATAAAGTTAGAACACTTCTGGACTTAAGACATTCTGCCAAGAAGAAGAGCTGGATGTCGTAGGAGAGACTGCCACTCTGCCTGTTGCTTTGTTGTCCTGGCCTGCTGCTAGCTGCTTCTGTCCTGGGACTGGGGCTTCATCAACACAGCACTTCTCGATTTTACAAGCATCATCCCCAAGGTGTCAATTTCTCATCAACCCTGCACTGCAGTAAGGAACGGAGGGGCTGCATATCCGGAAAATCAACGCATCACCTTTCCTGTGAGGAAAGAATCAGTGCTTCACCCTCCCTGCCAGTAACGAACCAATGCATCGCCTCCCCTGCGAGGAAACAATCAACACATCACCTCCCCTGCTCAGTACCCCTGCACAGTAAGGAACCAATGCATCACTTTACTTTTAGGCACCTTAGCTCCCCTGCAGCCCACATCATCTTTGTTTTCACGCATCTCAGATACTTTGTGCTAAAAAGATGCAACTGTTGATTCCTATGGATTAAGACTCATTGAAACCGTTAAAAAGTGATATATTACTTGTGTATGTTGGATTTTTGTTTTTCAGTCTTGTTGTATTCTGATAAATATTGGCTACTTTTCTAAACTGGTGTGGAGTTATTTGTAGTGTTTTCACTGTGTTACTGTATGTGTACAAATACTTTCCACATTGCCTCTGTGTAGGAAATTGGTACTTGTTGCAGTTACCCCCCTCACATTTTGTCTAATATTGATGCTGACTTGACTGAGAGTGTGTTAGTATCCTGCTAACCATGCCCCAGCACCAGTGTTCTTTCCCTAAAAATGTACCATTGTTTCCACAATTGGCACACCTTTGGCACACAGATAAGTCCCTTGTAAAAGGTACCAGTGGTACCAAGGGCCCTGTGACAAGGGAGGGTCCCTAAGGGCTGCAGCATGTGTTGTGCCACCTTAAGGGACCCCTCACCTAACACATGCACACTGCTATTGCACATTGTGTGTGTTGGTGGGGAGAAAAAGGCAAAGTCAACATGGCATCCCCCTCATGGTGCCATGCCCACAAAACACTTCCTGTGGCATAGGTAAGTCACCCCTCTAGCCGGCCTTACAACCCTAAGGCAGGGTGCACTATACCACAGTTGAGGGCAGCTGCATGAATAATATACCCCTACAGTGTCTAAGTCCATTCTTAGACATTCTAAGTGCAGCGTGGCCAGATTAAGTATATGGTCTGGGAGTTTGTCATTATGAACTCCACAGTTCCATAATGGCTTCACTGCATACTGGGAAGGTTGGCATCAAACTTCTCAGCACAATAAACCCATACTGAGGCCAGTGTTGGATTAATTCTAAAAAGCACACAGAGGGCATCTAAGAGATGCCCCTTGTATTTTACCCAATCCTCTAGTGTAGGACTGACTGGTCTGTGCCAGCCTGCCACTAGCAGACACGTTTCTGACCCCATGGGGTGAGGGGCTTTGTGTTCTCTGAGGCCAGATACAAAGCCTACTCTGGGTAGAGCTGCTTCACACCTGCCCCCTGCAGGAACTGTAACACCTGGCAGTGAGCCGTAAATGGCTCAGGCCTCGTGTTACAGTGCCCCAGGGTTCTCCAGCTAGTAGAGATGCTCACCCCCCTACAAAACTCCACTTTAGGTGGCAAGTTCGGCGGTAACTTAAGAAAAAGAAGGAGGAGTGACCACTTCAAGGTGTCCAGAGCTGAAGTGGCCCCCTTCCTGCAGAATCCTCCATCTTGGTTTGGAGGACAGGGACCAATAGGGATAGGAATGTGCCCCCTCCCCAAAGGGAGTGGACTCAAGGAGTGTGTAGCCACCCTCAGGGACAGTAGCCATTGGCTACTGCCCTCTGACCTTTGCAACACCCCTAAATCGTGTATTTAAGGGCTTCCCTGAACCTAACTCACCAGATTCCTGGTGGCCTGACAAGAAGAAGAAGGACCGCTTAGTTGAAACTTTCAGAAGAGAAGAAGGAAGATGACAACTGCTTTGGCCCCAGCCCTACCGGCCTGTCTCCTGCTTCAAAAAACCTATAAAAGAACAGCGATGCGTCCAGTGGGACCAGCGACCTCTGCCAAGCTCCAGAGGCCTGCCATGCACCCAAAAGGACTAAGAACTCCAGAGGACAGAGGCTCTGTCTAAGTAAAACCAAGGACTCCAGCTTCACTCCGAATGCATGAGTCCTGACCACTCTGCACCCGACGCCCACTGCCCATACCCAGGTGGTCCACCGAGCTAGAGAGGATCCCCAGGTGATTGGGAGCAAGTAACCACCCTGGGTTGACCTCTCCACCCATTCATGATGATGCCTGCAGAGGGAATCCCGAGGACCCCCATGACCACTAAGCTCCGGATGAAGATATCTGACGCCTAAAGACACACTGCACCCGCAGCCCCCAGGCCCTGGAGACACCAACCTCCAGTGCAACAATGTTTAATAGGTGGCCCTCCTGTGGTTTACCCAAGACCCTGGACCTCGCCTGCAGCCTCTAGGTGACCCCCAGGGTCCGCTCATAGAGCGTTGGAAGCCCGATGTTAAGTTTGCCCCCTTGACCAGGCCGCCCCTGTGCCGCTGAGGGTGTGTGTTTGTGCCTACTTGTGGCCCCTCCAGTGCTCCTCGAATCCCCCCTGGTCTGTCGTCCGAGCTGTGGGTACTTACCTGCAGGCAGGCCTGATTCCGAGTACCCTCTATCTCCATAGGAGCCCACGTTAAATTTGCTCATCATTAACCTCTGCACCCGGCCAGCCCCATGTTGCTGGTGGTCGGTGTTTGGGGTTAACTAGAACCCCAACCTGTGGACTTCCTAAAACCTGGACACTGAAACTGTAAGTGTTGTACTTACCTGCAAATCAAACTAACATTTCTTCCCCCCAGGAACTGTTTGTGAAAATTGCACTGTGACCATTTTTTAAACAGATTATTGCCAATAATTCAAAAACTGTATAACTTTCAAACAAAGTACTGTTGACACATGTGTGAAATATGAATCTACTGAAGTATTTATCTGCAACTTGAATCTTATGGTTCTAAAACTAAATTAAGAAAATACATTTTTGCTACATAAAAACCATTGGTCTGGGGTTAAGTCATTGAGTGTGTGCTTCTTCTACTGTCTGTGTGTGTACAACAAATGCTTTGCACTACCCTCTGATAAGCCTAACTGCTCGACTACACTTCCACAAAAGAGAGTATTAGTATTATCTTCTTCTGTTAAACCTCTGGGGACCACCTGGACCCTGTGCATACTATACCTCATTTTGTTATAGTATATACAGAGCCAGCTTCCTACACTCTGAGATAAGCCTGACCGCTCATTCCGAGTTACCAAGGGGTGAGCAGGGGTTCTCATAACTGTGTGGCTCGCTTACCCTGAAAGAGTGAGGGTCCCTACTTAGACAGGATGCCAACTACTGCCAACTAGAGACCCCATTTCTAACACACAGATTTATTAAAGGTAGTAAACTTGGGAATCCATCAACACGCTACACCTCCCTGACCAAGTAGTAAGGAGGAGAAATTGCTTCATTTCTCCCTGTTACTTCCTCTTTCTAAGCAAGCTGCATTCCAGATCTAGGATACAGCAGAAATGCACGATATCCTAGCTGATATGGCCCATTCTACTGTCTCCCTTTCAGACAATGCAGCTCAGCGCAGCAACTTTGTTGGCTGCCCTGCATTGCTTGAAATGTAGGTGGATATGCCCATGAATTTCTATCTCAACCAACAAATTACTTCAGGACAATACAGTAGCACTACTGATAACACACTACCCCCAACACTGCACCTCACAATGTAGCATAGCACGTACATGTTTCATGCCACAATACCCTACTTTCAACCCACACCCCTCTATCACCCACATTATAGCCCTACCACCTCCACTGCCAAAATGGCCCCTATAATGGTCTTAACCTTTGTACCATCGCCTAAGGTTGCACTTTTCCCTCCCATATTAACACCTAACTACTGCACAGTCACCCCACACCACTGCTCTGTCATACCCAGAGTGCCACACTGCCAACCTCAGCACACTCCAATAGCACTAAACTAACACTTATTACCACAATGCTGTCACTTCCAAAACCACAAGACCATCATGTAGCACCACACTGTCATTGCACAGCCCTGCCACTGCATTATCATTTCTGCATCACTGCATTTCCTCTCTTCACAAGAACTGCACTTCCAGTTGAAAGCTCTTACCCTGGAGCCCACCCTGCTAACATGCCAAAATGCTATGGTCACTGTCTTACCCATGACTACATAACTGCTTCCTACCACTGTAATGAAACTACCATTACCACCTGAGAGAACCACAGTTCCACTAATCATCACCATTCTGTTATTCCAACTAATTCACTACTGATCCATTATCACTACTGCCCTCCTACCATAACCCAGCAATGAGATACTAACTAAAGCTATGTATTGCCATTTAAATACCATCCAAGTGAACAATAACACACTCCAGAATCATATGACCCTACATGCACACACATGTAGCCATGCAGGATCTCACCATCATCAATCAGGGTAACAAGTGTTCAGTCATAACAACATCTGTACCACAAGCCGAACTTCACTATGGCCCCGAAATACACACCAACATCCCAATACTCTATGAACCCCACAAAATAGCACTCACAATTCCAGCACCACTATGCTACCAGCTCTTGTCCATTGACTACTTTTTCACCACTGCACTACTGCCCCAGTGCATTATCATCTTAGATTGCCATCATCACATTAACTGTATTACCACCCCATCACCACAATTCAATCTTACGGCACTTCGAAATTGCCTCCATCATGGTTGTCTTGGTAGCATCACACTACAACACTACAACAGCGTAGCACTGCACAAACAGCAACATCACTGCATCACTTACCCTACTAACTCAATAATCTTTACAGCTCTTCACCACCCATCCACAATTGCACTGCCCTCTCACAATTACACTCTCACTCTACCATTGCAGTCATGTTCCAACCCAACAAGGCTGCCTTATCATATTAAACTACCACCCCCTACTACTACAATGTCACCCAGCACCACATTAATACCTCCATCCACTCTGCCACCAGCTAGCGCCACTCAACTACTACCAATAACATTACACAAGCACTGCCTACGCTTAAAAACATCTCTGACAATGCCACTTTACAGTATGAGTCTAAGATCTTTCCCCTCACTAAAACCACCACCAATGCAATTATTCTTGATTAAACAGTACTACCCAAACAATACTGCTCTACCATCCCCAGAACTCATTTTCACCCAACACCAGCCACATGAATTCACTATGATGACCTCACACCATTAAACTTTCCCGTGTGTACAACCGCTTACCTCCTGCACCAACCACACAACTGCATTACCACCTTACAGCACTAGTATTATCCATCACATGCCAGCCAACCACCTATCAGCTAGTCATTTCCACTAGCAGTCACTGCATTACAGCCACAAACATTGCACTCACCATCTCTGACTACAACCTCCTCACCTGAACATGCCAGCAAGCTCAGCCCTTCACAGCCACTCCATGACCAAACTATCACCCCAAGGAGCACTTTACCACTCCCATGATGCCACTTACTTCCTCCAGGGCCTGACCACAATAGCATGACAATACCAACACAGGCCCTGCAATATTGTCCCAGTATTGTATGACAATCAATAGCATCACATTACTGTAAAACTCCATTAGCAATACTGTTCCACTACTCAACACTGTTACCCAATTTCTACAGTACAGCCAATATTCGGGTTCATACTATCTCTTTGCATCACTCTACCAACTTCACATCACTGCTGCCATAATCACCATTGCCCACTAGTGTGTTACCCTCCACACTGAAGCACTATGACCTGACCCACACACTAACATCTCCCAGCACGTTACTATCCAACACCATTTTATTACCTTTTCACCAATGCATAACCATCCCCACACCACAAAAGTTACCACTCAGAATTGATCTCCCACAGCTGTCTCAGCCACTACACACAACCATACCCACCACTGCATCAAATCATGGAATCATACTTTCATCAACCATCATATCATGACCTACTGAATGTCTATAGGCACACAGAATGCATGGTTTGCACGAGAAAAAAACATACCCCGGCATAACCTTACCACTTATGAACTATTGCCTTGTAGCACAATAGTAGCACCCTAGCACCTCACTCCTACTACACCACCCCATCAAGTGATCAAGCAAATTCCAGCACTTGATACAGTACTATCAACTTGGATCCCTCCAGTATTCTGCTTCCATCCACACAGCCACACCCCTCCACCATCCCACCACATTCTCACTATTGCATTGCCTACTCACAGCCCTGGGATGTCACATTAACAAAACACTATTGGACTAAAATGACACCAATATCCACACCACCATCAATGCACTACCACTCCCTACCCTAGGAGTCCCACATTCCATCATGACTCTATCATTTGGAGTGCTTGACTACCAAAGCACAGCAATGCTCATGTCACCTAAAGCACATTACTACCGACTCACAGAAATACATTAGCACTCCACAGCAGCAGTTACTGCCTCCCAGGACTATACACAAAAACCCATTTTTATGTTTAACACTTGGATTCTATTCACAGTTCAATTGCTTGACCTGTTGGTTGGTTTACCATTGTTACTAATGAGAAACAACATAGAAGATTATGTTCAGTCCATCGTTATCCTAAGTATGATGTACAATTTCAAGCAGATGAAAGCTGTTCTCATAGTACTTAGAGCAGTGTAGAGTTTGCTGCAACCCCTGACGTCACAATCATGACTTATATGTATTCACAAACCTGATATATTGTGTGATTTAACATATGACTAATGGAAAGTGGTGCCTTCAACATCAATTATGAGGAGCTTTCACTGTAGTGTTAGAAAAATGTATTCAGTGTGCCTAAACCTTATTAAATAGAAGGTAATTATTGAATGTATTTATATAACCATCCTCATGTTATTTGAATGTATCTTCAGTTGAAACTATAACAATTTATGTAATAATGTGAGCACTAATGTTCTACAGTTTCGTCTGGAAATGTATTTCCCCAATACATCTAAGCTCATTTATTAGCAAACGTCTGCATTTATTTTGACTATAACATAAAATTCTATTTGAATCTATGTAATTGGCATTTATACAAATGTAAAAATTAATGTGTGCACAATATAACATAAAATTTAATGGGCATTGCTGAATAATGTTTAAAGTTGACTTAACTAGGCGTGATTTTTTTTAATGTGAGAAACTCTCCTTCATTTTCTGCTAACGTGTCATTCCATTTCAGGTGCATTCACATGAAATGTTAATTTGGAAATAGATGTACTATTGTTTTACTAATAATCTGAGAGAAAAACCTTGAAGTGAGAACAGGGAGAGACCAAGTGCAAGATGACTGTACCCTATTTATATATGTTACAAACGATGTCTAGAGTGCCAATAGAATTCTCACGACTGGTATGAGAAAAGGAGCTAATGTTTCAAGTTACAGAAGAACAGAAGAATACATTAGAGCCCATGATGGTGTGATCAGGAGGGTGTTCCCTAAGTGTATTTTGTGGTATTAACTAGGACTTTGAGTGATTTACTGTAGGTAGACTTTTCCCTGGACTTTGAGAGGTACAGACCTCTGACTTTCCCTTTTGTGTACCGTGCTTTGCTGAGTGTGGCTTAGGCTTACACTTGACTCTATAAGAAGACTCTTGTCCAAGCTACTGAAATGCTAACACCTTCCTCTCTATTTTTCCATTTATTTTTGTCCTATTTCAGTTCTTCATCTTTTTATACATATGTGTTTTGCTAGATAGATTTTCCTCTTTAATAGCTTAGACTCTAAGGCAGAGGTCTTCAAACTGGGGGCGCGCCCCCCGGGGAGGCGTGAAAACACTTCTGGGGGGGCACAAGCTCCACCAAAAGATTTCCACTTCTATTCCGAAGTACGTTTACTAAGGTTTCTTCTCTGGGATATTTTCCATCGCAAACAGGATTTTCTCTGGAGGAAGCCGTCAGAGTAGACAGTCACTGTGTGGAAGCATCAATTCTGATGTTCCTCCAATCAGATGCACAACAGCGTAGAGGCAGGAAATGCCCACAAGTTATGCAACCATCAAAAATAAAGCTTAAAAACAAACTGCTTTGCAGGGAAAGCGGCACTTCTTCCCTACCTTCCCCTCATTGCTGCTGCTTTTCACTTTCCTTGCTCGTGTCTTTTACATTGTTCTGTGCGCCGCAGGCTAGACATCTAAAGCTACTCTCAGATACATTTGAGAGAGCGTAGCTTAAATATTACGTATGGTAGTGTGAAATGCTTAACAATGCTGCACCTAGAAAACGACAATATTTATTTGCTTACTGTGCATTTGAATTATGACTATGATGAACTGAACTAATGACAATAATGAGTAAACTTGTTTATGATATGATTAACCAAACTTATATTAGTATTTACGATATTGCATTTAAAATTTTATAGGCCTTAAGTTAGCGTGAGTTGAAATTTTAGCCGTGTAGCTCTCATATTAAAGCGTATTTTCTGTTTTCCAGTGTGCTGACTCGTAAAGGGCCATGACCCAGCATTTGTTCTTTTCCTTCGTCTTATGTATCTAATTTCATCTTGTTCTCATCCGCATGCTAGCTGCCTTAGTATAAGTTTTATACGTTTTGCAACAAAAGGTAGAAATATTAAAGGACATTTAACCATGGAAAAGAGAACTCTTGACCCGAAGAACGTGCCAAAGGATGAAGTAACCCCGGATGTGCCACCTACGAAGACGTCAATTGTGAAGACATTATCGTGGGGTGACAATTTGGATTACCTAATGTATAATATGATAGGTTGAAGATAGTGGGTACAGTGAATATCCAACAGAATTTTGGGGGAAGGTATTGTGAAAAAGAGATAAAAACTCATGACACAGAAGGGAATTAGAATTAGGTAGGGAATGATATTGATTGCATCCAGAAACTCTGTCACTCGGTTTGGTGATTTGAGACTTAGACAAAACCATCCTCATCCATAGACTGACCCTTTACACTTTTCCTCCTTATGAGGGAAGTGTCCCCCCGTCCCTTAGATGAAATAAACTGTTGCCGATCCAACTGATGTCCTGAAGACGAAGACTGATCCTGTATGCTGACCTATTCCGAGGAGGGTAATTATGACAATGCTATTGTAACTTGTCTGCTTGCTTTTCCTTTCTAAGTACCAACTGCTGTATTTTTGGATAGAGACCTTAGTCAGATGTTTTCCAAATTTGTGTTCAAAATTATTTTGCATGAAGTCCAACATGCTGATGCTAATCAGTGGTTAGGCTAGGTGATCACTTTGACTGACGCAAATAGACGTGACTGACATTGTGCTATGCTGAACTGAGACGTATACGATATTCTATGCACTCTGATCTATGAATATCTTATGTTGGTACTCTTATGTTGTGATCTTTGCATTATTGAAGTCTTATCATAGCTGTCGAGTTGTGACTTTAGTCTTATGCTGCTTGGTTTTGAGGTTAACACTTCTATTATTAGATTGTAATCAATAGGAAATAAAATTCACAAAAACTCTAATAAAGGTGTGGTTATTCATGGCTGAAAGGTCATGGTGGCGCCGACAATTTAATAAATATCTTTATCCAAAGTAAAGTATATTGTGGTGATATATGTTGATAACGTTATTGATATATTGCTTGACATATTGATCAGTTATCTCGTTCTACGGTGTCTCACCACTGGGTCAAAAGATTCATCGGCCTAAAACGAGTCCTAATTTGTATAAAATTGACATAAAAGGACGCCTTAACACATTTTAAAAAAAATCTGCAGGATAGCCAAACATAAATTTTATTTTTCTTCTGAGCATGACACTCGTACACGCATTCTCACTCAACAGGCATTCACACTCTCAGAGAAGCAGAGATTATTTCACACTTAAACACAAACCTAGGAAATGGGAGAGTTCCCTGGGCTGTTCACATATTTGAAAAAAAGGAAGGCTGAGGAAAATTGTGTGGTTTTTACCGAAGAGAAAGGAATATTAGTGACCCAGGATGTAATATCCAGAAATGTATGCCCCCGCTGGTTCTTTTAGGTTGCAGCCACCGAATCACTGCAAATATACAAATTATGAGTCACATTAAAAGGTTAAATTCTGGAATCACCTCTGTTGCTCAATGCCCAGGTGATGCTGTATTTGCTGAGAATCTTTGTCTAAGTCAGAGAAATACACTGATAACAGACAATAAGGAACCATTAAATAAAAATAGGCGGAAAATAAAAGATCGCTTTGAGGTCTTTCACAAGGCATAACTCACTGTAGAAATGCTGATGAGCTAGTGTCCTTGCACTTTGCTGCCAAGAGACCGCAGTTGAGAGTCTTATCTGTGTGAGTCCTGGCATTTTAGTAAACAGCAGTTTGGATTCTGCAAATTTGCTTTGATGCAGGTGTTTTCGGAGCCTTACACAAAATTACATTTTAGCGTTTTTCATAATATTTCCCATAATAAGAATGTGTTTTTAGGCCATTTGTTGCAGCTTTGCACCACCTCTGTTTATTTGTGACAGTGTTGTCACCCTTCATGCAGATCCAGCCTTTTAAACTCTGAAAATTGCTGTGTATTCCTATCCCTGCTCTAGTCAAGGAAGGCATTGTCATTGCTTGCACCAGGGCCCATGGCATCTATACTGCTTTTGCAGGATAATACAAAATAAACATGACAGTGGGAATTTCATTTGAGTTGTATCTTCAGAGCAAAGACATTTCCCAGTGAATGATTTGGTTGCCAAGGTCTGCCAACATTCTGCTTGTTCGCTGGATCAGTCTTCATGGTACTAGATGTGGACCTGAAGGGTGGGGGTACATGCACTGTCCGTGCAGCGGTTTTCAATCAAAAGAAAGTTCCCCATCAAAACGTGTTGCATGAGTTCTGAAGTTTTGGGCCAGATTTACAACTCACATAACTTAAATTTACAAAACACTAATGTTGATTCACTGTTGCGAAAATGATTTGTCAGATAACACCTGGGATTAAAATAGTTGTCAAGGTTGCTAATTTCCACCTTCCAGAAATTTTAGTGATGGGGGCCCGACTCCTAAAAAACATTGTTGGGGGGGCTTGGCCTAAAAAAGTTTGAAGACCTCTGCTCTAAGGTAATTTCCCCATTGATCCATAGATATTTGTTAGATGCTGTTGGAAAGTGTATTATTGGTAAGGGAAGGTAAATACCTACACCTAGCTATAGGCCACTAACCCCCACTTAGGTCCAGTTAGGTCTCAATAAATTTAATCCAGCTCAACCCTTGGTAGCTTGGCAACAAGGCTTTAATTTAGGAGACAAGTGTGTAAAGGATGAAAAAATCACTAAACAGTAAATACGTAAAACACAAAACTCAATAAAAAATCAATCACCAATTTATAAAAATATATTATACTTATATCTTTAAAATGACACCAAAATTATTAAAATCGGATAATGGGAACCGGAGATATGAATTTGTAAATAATTAATGTTTTCTAGCGCATAGAAACAACTAGTGCTCAAAGGGCTAGAAAAGGTCACACTGAAAAGGGACAAAGTCCAGAGTTCAGGCCACCCATGAGGTAACACTGTCACACTTACTTTCAGAAGTGTTTCTTGATTCAGGAAAGTGGTACATAGCACCAGCCAAGGGTTCAGAGGCTCTGATTTGCCTCTTGGGGTCTGGGACTACAACTCCCATAATGCACCTCTTCAAGTTATGGAGTTCCTCCAAATATCTACAAACCTCTGAATCTTCTTCCAGATGTCCTTTTGGGTCCTTGAAGTGTCCACAACTTGATCCAAGGTTCCAGAAGCTATGAGTTGTTCCTTGGGAGTTGGGACTATAATTCTCAGAATGCACCTGGTCAGAATACTCAAATGGCCACCGGATACTGGTCAGCTGGCCTCTGCTTGCAGGACTTGATGCAGGGGACTCTGGGCAGCTCCTTTCTACATGTAGCAAACAGGGAGTCTCTTCTTGAAGCAGTAGAAGACAGGCAAAGTCCTTTTAGTGGTGAAGCCCAAGTGTGCAGCTTGTGCAGTCCTTCAGAGTGCAGTGTCCAGGTGCAGGTCAGGGGTCCAGAAGGGCAATCCTTCTTCTTATTTGTCTTGTTCCTTGTAGGGATCTTAGGTGTGGGTGCAGCTCTGCCATATTTATTGTTGCTCCTGGGTGAAAAACAGAGGGGTCCTGGGTATCCAATCACAGACAGGCTCCTTCCCCCTTTGATGACCACTTCCTGGGAAGTGGGGCAAAAATCCTCAAAAATCCAACATGGCTGAAAGTGGTTTTTGGAGGTTAGATCTGGTTGAGCTTACCCACTCATGTGGCTAAAAATCCTAAACACACCCCTCTCCTGTCCTCTCCTATTCTAATCCGGAGGGCACCTAATTGTCTGGGGTTGCAGGATGTGAGGAAGGTGCTGGGCTACTCCAAATGTCCTTCTCTGCCTTTGAACACCAGTTGACCGCCCTCCCCTTTTCTGCTGCCCCATCTGCTGAGACAGATCTCCTCCCCCAGACACATCCTTTGTGTTCAGGCCCAGAAACTTCACACCTCATTAAGGCAGCCTGACCAGGCTGCCAGAGGCTGGCCAATCAGAGAAGGGCACTACAGAACTGAAGTTGGCAACTTTCAGGTAGAGTTTTAAAACTCTTTACCTGAACTAGTTATGTTAATCCAACAATTGTAAGTTGTGGGATTTATTATAACAATTAATTGGATACGAAACTCAAGGTATCTGAAACTTAAAGGGACTGTATTAGTTAAAATAAAGTTTCCACATTTTAACCTATGGAGGGTATTCACTACAGTGAAGGAAAAACAAATTTGGCCATTTTACCTCACCAGGACTTATATAACTATTTGTATTAGGTCCCTGCTTATAGTTACATGGCACCCAACCTTAGGGGCACATAGGGCACACCTTAGGGATGACGCATATGTACAAATAAGGTAGTTTAAGACTTTGAAAGTACTTTTAAATCGAATGTCGAATTTGCATATAACTTTAGTTTAAAATCAGCCAGCAAGCTAGGCCTGCCTTTAAAATGACACTAGGTACCTCAGCAGTGCACCTATGGGTGCACTACCTATGCAGGTGTTCCTAAACCTACATGCCCTACCATATATTAGGTACGTATAGGTAGGTTGGCATAGCCAAATATAATTAGCCTAATTTGCATATCCATTTAACACAGAGCACAGGCCCTGGAACTGGTTAACAGTACCCAGGGCACCATCAGAGTCAGGAAAACACCAGCACAAAGTGAAAAATGGGGGCAAAAAGTTAGGAGGCCTCTGCAATCAGCCGTTTTCTCACTGATGCTTTTCACGTATGTAAGACAAAAAATCCAACAATTGTTTTCTGAGCACCAGGTATTATTATTGAACGTTTGTCTTACTGTAAAATAATTGTTGGTTTGTTTTATGCTAATGTGTCTAAATTTCTTCAGAAGATCTGGTTACCCAATTGCTATTCTGTATCTTTATAGTTTGTTTTTTAGATTTGTTTGTATTAACCTGAGTGTTACACCATTTAACTTAATTTCCAATTTGGATTTCATTCTGTGGCCAAGTTGGGTACAGTGTAAATTAATGATGACTGATAGTTACCTAACTTTCTAGTTGATCCTCTTGCAGGGAAAGATAGTTGACTTCATGAAAAGAGCATACAAAGGCTCCATCACACTACTACATGAAGTTTGAATGCCATAATGATAGTTTTACTGGTTGTATTCTCCCTGCATTTTTTGCAGCTGTGTAATGACCGATTTGGTGAGGTCAAGGATTTAAGTGATAGGTCTTTTTCTTCAGATGACATACTTGTGTTTGTAGCGTAACTGGTGCGTAACCTTCCTCAATCAATCCACTTTGATGCATCGAAACCCATGAATGCTTTATTTTGTGACATTAGCCTACAACAATGTAGAATTTAGAGTGCAAAAGTGGGGAGGTGGAGCCTTATTAACTGTGAGGAGTGGTGACATGATCCACTCAGAGTCCACATATACATGTCATTGCTCACCAGTCCTCTTTCGGCTGCTCCAGACAGCCAGTGCTTAAAATGACTGCTGCGTCAGTCTCTGAGTTTCATGACTTATTTTCGGGATATTAGCAATGGCTCTTTTGTCCAGCAATACTCAGACTGGCGCAATATTCATTGCCTCTAGCTCTCTAGAGACACATTAACATATCTGCATCAAATTGGAAACGTAAATTGTTCCTGTGACATCACCCCTAAAAAGTAGCCGCTCTCATATTACAATTTAACGATCTGCTTGCTGCACATGTTGTGTAGATAGACGGGTGAAACAGGATTTCAGGAACCTTACACTCCATTTGCAAAGGAGAGCATCAGGCGACCCTTGAGATGAGGACAGACAAAGGAAGGCAGATACATTTTCTCGAGTCCAAGAGGTCTTCTAATTTGACGCATATGATGTAAAGCAGTACAGTGAAGGCACACAGTGTACCGAACTGCAATGCAGCATTTTCCTTTGACATCATAACAGAGCACACATTGAGTCTGCTGAGGTACCGGGTGTCTTAAAGGATTGGAATTTCGATACAGAGCCTTTCATCTACAGACGTTGGTTCAGATCAACCCTAAACACCTCCTTCAGGGAGATGTACGAGATTGACGGCTTCAGCCAGGTTTACCAAGTTGCCTTGCATGGGTGTCGGGAGAGCCTATATATGGCGTGGGTATGGTGAAAGAACTGAAAGATGGTTCTGGTTGTTTACAGTTTCCATCTGATCAAGCTTCAGCCAGGCCTTCTACTTTGGAAGATGTCATCACTGAATATAGAACAGGTGGGTGTTTTTTTTTAGATCCTACAACAGGGAAAATAAATATATTTGCAGGGCTGAAGTGAGGAGACTAACAAAGTTAGACAGAATACAAGTGACATCATGGCGCATAATATCACAGTGTGTAATATCACACATAGCAACACAAGAAGTGACATCACAAGAAGTGACATCATAACCCTAGATCTCATAGGATGTGACATCACAAGAAGTGTCGTTAGATTTGAATACCTCACACACATGTTTAACAGCTCTATCGTGAGTACGTTTGAGCACGTTACGTGATTTACCAAATAAGATTTTGCATCAAGATTGTGCAAAAAAGTGACACAACCCTGACGCAAAATTTGAACGTCAGTTTATACATTTTTTTTTTTTAAACTGTACCACAAATAAAGTGGTAATAAGGAGAAACGGGGCACTAAATCTGCTCCGCATTTAATTGGTTGCAAAGCCTCCATTTATCAATTTCTTATGGGGTTAAGGCACCTGCTGCAGGGAACTTTGTGTGCCCAGTAAATCTTAGGGAGTAGGAAAAATTGTCAGAACTCTGGTGGTTAACACATTTGCTGCAGAGATCCGTGTTTTGTCCAGTCCCAGTTTTGAATCGAGATAGCATAGATGTGTCTCCTGCAAAGTACATAGGTCCTCATTAAAACATTGGCGGCAAATGCCGCCTACCGCCACGGCATCGGCCGCCAACATACCGTTGCTGTGTCTACCAACTGTCCACCAAAATATAACTGTAGCTGGAATTCCACCAGAAGGCTGGCAGAATTCAGGCTACGGTCATGGTGGCAGATGGCGGTAAGGTAGCGAATACCGTCAACCGTATCATGAGCCATGATGCGGCCTGGCGGTGTTCTGCTGGCGGATGCTGCTGCTGGCAGCAGCACCGTGTCCCGTCTCCTGCTGGAGACCCCC
This sequence comes from Pleurodeles waltl, assembly GCF_031143425.1. Lineage (NCBI taxonomy): Eukaryota > Metazoa > Chordata > Amphibia > Caudata > Salamandridae > Pleurodeles > Pleurodeles waltl. The sequence goes on along the minus strand of NC_090450.1, from coordinate 222,029,288 downwards.
TGCAACCAGGTAATTTGGGTTCTCCAACAGGGGAGGGTGGTGGGGGTGTGTGGGGGTGTGTGTGACTGTTTTTGTATGCGTGCATGTTGGTGTGAGGCGTGTGGAATGCGTTTATGCATGAATGGTTGCGAGTGTACATGTATGTTGTGTTGTGTGAATGCGTGTGTGATAGAATGTATCTTAGTGAGTGTTGCTGTGTGTGTGTATGAATGTATGCATGCGTGGGTGAATGTGGGTATGCGTGTGTGTATGAGTGTGTATGTCTGTGCATGTAGGTGTGTGTATGTAAGGGGGGTCTGGAGTGGGAGGGTAGGAGAGGAATCTGGGGAGGGGAGTGGGGGAGACCCTTATCAGTGCCAGGGAAGGAATTCCCTGGCATTGATAGTGCCTACCACCATGGTTTTTGTGGTGGTACAAAAGCCACGGAAACCTTGGCAGTGGACGGAGTCATATTGCTATGGGCAGACTAGTGACGGCTGCCGGACTGGAGATTGTAGTCTCCAGCCCGGCGGTCATTACCGCCGTGGCGGTCGGTGTGTTACATTGGCGGTTTCGCTTTAGCCAAAACGCCAATGTCATAATATGGAGGTATGTACAGCCAGCCTGTTGGCGGTACTACCGCCACTATTACACCAGCCGCCGGGGTCATAATGACCCCCATAATGTTATATACAGATAACAGATTTATTTTATGTTCTGTTGATGAGTATCTAGGCTATAAGCAATAGCATTAACAGAAAAATGTTTTGTTACTTGCAGTTCATAAATTGAAATTCTACTAATAGTGCACAGTGAGCTCTGAAGGGTATACGACTCCTACAACTTGTAACCCTCACTGTCTTATGTAACATATCTTGTACACTGATGTATACACATATGATGTATTTTCAATAAATAATGTGTATGTGTGTCATAACTCACTCTGACATCCTACACTGGGATGAGTAGCACTGGAAAACAAAATAGTGTTATTTAAATTAAATACTGGGACAGTATCTGACATTCTTACAATGCATGTATACCTCTTGTATACATGGACTGAACAAAGTCAAACCTTGCCTCTCTTAAGCACTTGTGAAGCAATAACAAGATGCAGGCTTTTGTTGTTCGTCCATTGTATTTGCATCTAGATGTGAGGCTTCAGATAGCTCCCAGCCAGGATAGTCAAACAAAAGGAGGCCTGGTGGCCCCATAACTTTAGCCTTTGTTTTGGGCCCAGCTGGAATTTAAAATAACAAAGCACCTCGCCCCACACCTGCATGATTGCTTCTTGGAATGAAAGCATTATGGCAGCGTGGATAGCATCCATCCTGTGAAACTAGTGGGTGGATGGCGTCTACCCACATGTACCCCCATCTTGTGCCCTGGGTCTTTGTAATATGTGAAAATATAGCTAGATAGATTTCTGGTTAAATAGCATGCCAAATAGATGTGATTGATAGATGGATGGATGGATGAATGGAAGGATTAGTTCAGTAGACAATGCCAGACTAAAATATTTGGTGGCCGAACGGCACCCAATTGTGACCAATTGTGACCGTCTCGTAAACAGAAGCCTACCTGTGGGAGATGTCATCATCCTGACCAATGCTTGCTCAAAGTTTAGTCAATATGAATCTCTCCTGTGTTTGCCACTAAAGGTGTTGATAGTTACTACTATTTGGGAAATTGTTAATGTGTGACAAACACCCTAGTGGCTAACAAACCGTTGTTATTACCTGTGGCTGGCTTACATCCTCGTTGCCCATGAACAGCTACCCTCTTCACTTACAGAACTGAAATAAATTACAATTATTTGAAGGTATCTGAGTGCAGTGGTGAAAAAGCACAGCATGACACAGAAGTTAGGGTGTGCAAGAGTGTGAGATAATGTAACTGATGGAAAAACCCAGAATGCATGCCATAGAGAGAGAAAGGAAGAATGAATTGGGTGTATATATATTATATGTATATGTATAATTGGGTGTATATATATATATATATATATATATACATATATATACATATACAAATAAATATATATATATGTGTGTATCTATCTATCTATCTATCTATCTATCTATCTATCTATCTATCTATCTCTCTCTCTCTCTCTCTCTCTCGCTCGCTCTCTCTCTCTCTCTCTCGACTGCCGGTCGCCAATAGGGTAGTTATTGAAAAAACATTTGTTAAAGTCCCTATACATTTAGAATCGTTTGACAAATCTTCATGAAATTTTCCAAACAAAGTGTGCCGTTGATTATTGTTGTGCATGGAAAGTTTTGGGGTCATCCTTTAAGCGAGGGCTGAGAAAAATGTGCATTTCCCATGTTAATTCCTGTAGGAGCTTTGAACATTACTACTGCCCGAACCGCTGGATGGAATTACATCAAATTTGGCAGAAACCTAGATTTTGTTCCACAAATTCTACTTTTTGATATTTGGTGTAAATCCATTCAATAGATTTTGTGATATTAAAGGGAAAATAAATTTGTATACCTAGGGTCGCGGATCCATTGTGTCGATTTCACGGCGATTGCAAAAAATGTGCGAATGTGTGCACCAACAGAAAGAATTTGATTGTCTGGCTGCAACCTCCAGGGGTGTGCTATGGGGATCTAGGAGGGTCAAATTATGACCTTAAAACTAGTTTTTTTCACAACGCGTGATATTCACGAATACCTCACAATGCTTAGCGTGTCCCCTTTGTAATGTTCCTACAAATTGACAAATATCGGCGAAAAAAAAACATTCACAATCTCATTCATACACTAATTCATTCACTCAAAATACCACTCAGACACTCATGCAGCTACTGACAGACCCACACAGACGCTCATATACCCACTCACACCTCCACATAGAGCCTTACGCACCCACTCACAAATCCACTTAAACACTGTCACACCCACTCAGACACTCACGCACCTACTCACAGACCCACTCAGGCCCTCACGTACCCACTCACAGACCCACTCAGACCCCCACGCACCCACTCAGAAACCCACTCTGACCCTGATGCAATCACTCATAGACCCTCTCAGACACTGACGCACTCACTCACAGATGTACTCAGGCCGCCATACATCCACTCACAGAACCGCTCAGACCCTCTTGCACCCACTCTCACACCCAGACAGACACTTTCAGGCCCAGAGACACCCTTTTACACCTATTTTTACACCCAAGGAGACAGATCCTTCGGCAATGAGTGGTGCGAGGTTGGGTGGTTACGGGGGTTGGGTGCTGTGTTTGGATTAACATATATGTGACAGGGGACACCGTAATGACGACTAGTAGCCAGGGTATATGGTGCACACGATGTCTTTATTGAGTGGATTAATGGTTGTAGGTGATGTTTTGATTTATTTTGGTTGTCTTCCTTTCTTTGGAATTCTGCCTTGGTTTACAGGGTGATCACCATCTTCTTCTTCTTTCTTCCAGATGGGCTCTCAGGAGGCACATGTGGGAGGAAGTAGAAACAAAGCACCGATGAGCAGTCTGGTAAGATTTCTTCTTGTTATTGTGGTTCTTTCTATTCTATTTTTCTTGTCCTATTTATTGTGCTTCTCTCTCTCTCTCTCTTTTTTCTATCTGTCACTCTCTTACATTTCCTCTGGTTCCTTCTCGATACTCTCTTTATTTTGTGGGTTTACATGTTTTCTTTGAAACAGTTATGGCTACATTACCATTGGGAGCCATCTTTTCTTCCCTTTTGTTTTGTATAGGCTCAGCTCCCTAGACAAATATTCTCTTAAGCCTCTGTGGCGTGAAAATTCAGTTTTACTCTGTCTATTGGCTTTACTGAAGGCTGCACAGAAGGCCATACACAACCAACCAAACAAACAAAAATGAAATAATAAGGAATAACTGGACAAAAACTATGGAAACGAAATACTTGCTGCAAAAACGCAATCCCAACTGCCTTTTCCTTTCTTTACCGCCAAAACAACACCCTCCCGCTCGTCTCGGGGAAAAATAAAGAAAAGAAAAGAAAAAAGAACTCGGATTGTCCCTAATCCAACGTACATGCGAGGCCACGCTCTTCCTTGAGGGTGGCCGGGTCCCGGGTCGCTCTGCCTCCTGGCCTGATGCTGTCTTGTGGCGAGTCACTGGTGGTCCTGTTGCTTCCACTGGTCCAGGTCCTGCTGCTTCTGATCCGGGTGCCTCCGCTGGTCTGGGTCCCTCCGCTGGTCCGGGTGCCTCTGCTGGTCCAGGAGTCACTGCCGTGTGTTGTGTCCCGTCTGCCGCTTCCTCTTTTCCCCTTCTCTCCTGGGCTACGGCGAGAAGGGCTTTACAAAGCCCTTCGTCACCCGGAAGTGGAGCTGGATAGGTTCCTGCCCGATTTACATCCGGGTCAGGAACAACGTCTGAACTGGTGCCCCAACGGTATGGTGGGCGCGACCGAGATGAGGTCGATCCATCACAGTATAGTAATTAAAATTTATTAACGTTAAAAAAACATGTAAATTCTTTGAAAAAAAATAAAGGTTACAAGGACGTTATTGTTATGAAATAGATTTTAAAAGACATAGAAATTCACTTAAGAAAACAAAGGTCACAGGAACGTTATATTTAGGTTCTGAATTTACTCATACAAAACCATAGAAATTCAGCCATTATTTAGAGTTATTTAAAGTAACTATAACTCGCACCCTAAGGTAACTATAAATCGTGCCCTCGCCGTGCACTGCTCCCAAATATTACAGCACTCAAGGCAACTTCTATAGCAGCAGTAAAAATATAACTGAAACACTAGCAGCCAAATTATTGAAGAAAAAATGTGCATGGGGTGGTGAGACTTTCTCTGCACAGCAGCACATATAAGGTTGGAGTGACCTGTGTTTTTTTTTTTTTATATTCATCAGAGAGACTCTTGATTGAAGTAATCTTTAAAAATGATTTGGTCTGGATTGGTGGCCATTGGTTTGTGGTTGAAGTGTCACCCCATCCTTCCACTTTACCAAAGTGAACAAGAGTATTTAATTTGTACTTTTTGATGATCATGATGTGCCATGAACAATGAGGCATAGAAATGTCAACCACTATCTTCTTCACTTCAGTTTTGTGTCCAGTAGATTGGAAGCAGGCCAGTCAGCAAAGCATACCAGTTGGAGGCCTGCACATAATGCCTCCCTAGGGCGCAGACAGAAGCCGTGGGAAGTGCAGGAGCCGGCAAAAAAAGAATCATGTGTGATTTGATGGCAAGTTTCAAAGTCACCAATCACATACCCGGTTCTGCGGGAAGGACAAGGGTAAAAGTGGGAGTGCAAAGGGCAACCCCACATGCAGCGGTTACCCACAGCCTTGTCATCATCTTGGTCGGAGGAACCTGCTTGGAAGGATAGCCGTCGTGTGAGCTGGCCGGAACCTAGATTGTCAGTTGAGTTAACCTAGAAGAGTTTCTCATTTACGCAAAGGTTAAGGGCGTTGCTGCAGGATTCGGGCCAAACCGTCGAGGTGAGCGGCTGCGTGGGAATGGAGAGACCTCAGTGAGGAGGCAGCAGCTTGTGATGGGGCCGATTGTGAGGTGAACTGAAACACCCTTAACATTTGGCGGCATGCCACAAGAATACGGGCTTTCTAGCAGGTGTGGCCCCTCCGCCCTAAAGTAGGGCCCCCACCTTTTGCCCCTCATGAAGAGTGTCTGTCAGGCTGAACAAAGGTCAGCCTGACAGACACTCTTCATTTTCAGTTCAGAGAGCCAGGAGTGAGACATGTGCGATTTGCGCAGACTCCTGGCTGCCTGAACTGAACTTTGCTGGGCTGAGGACGTCACAGGTCCTATGGGCATGACCTCCTGGGCTCAGCAAAGGTGCCTCGAGGCCCTCCCCTGGGTGACGAAGAAAGCGTCACCCATTGACACTCACCCTGGGCACTTCAGGTTTAAGCCCTGAAGCGCCCAGGGCGAGAGTCAATCAGTGACACTTCGTCACAGAGTGGGGTGGGGTCAGCAGTCTCACTGACCCCATCCCACTCTGTGACGAGGCTGGGACTGCTGACCTAAAGTCAGCCAATGAGGGAAGGCAGCAGTCCCAGCCATCCTGGGACCTCGAGGCTGAAGGTAAGTGTGTGTGTGTGATGTTTTAAAATGAATGTTTGGTGCGTGCGGGCATGTTATGATTGTCAATGGATGTGCATGTGTGAAAGAATGAGTGTGTGATGTTTTAAAATGAATGTTTGGTGCGTGCGTGCATGTTTGAATGTTATGAGTGTTGTAATGGATGTGCGTGCGTGCGTGTTTGTGTATGAAAGGATGAGTGTGCCGCCACTGCTTTCTGGTCAATCGGATAGGTCAGTGGACTGATGCACCTGTTACAAAATTAAACCATTCTTCTGTGAATGCAACTCATGCTGACGGGGCAGGAATGGCCCCTGCCCCTTTTTCTTCATCTTTTGGGTGTCGGGTTTCTAAGAACTTTAAAACAATGAGATACATGTATGGCTTAGTGGGAAAGATCCTGAACTCTAACTCTTAAGGCTACGGGTTTGAGTCATGTTGCCTTTATGGACATATGTACTCCAACAATGTGCATCTACAAAATGTGAGCACTTTGGCAACAAGGAACGGCATGACGGCTCACTGGTAACAATGTTTGGCAGCAGACTTGACAAACGACTTCGGGGCAATTAAAAGGAAAACAGCAGAATAGATGCTGGATCCGTAGCTCAGTAGTGGATTGGAGGTGCCAGAGGGAATTTAACATTATGAGGCTTTGTGTTCAGGCACTGATAATTAAATTACACGGCAGGGTCTGCTTATTTGGGCCTAAGGACATACTAAGGTCACTTGATTCAAAGCTTTGCGACAAAGTTTGTGACATCCTTAGGTCACTCGTTAGATCTTTGCAGTAAAAGTGACGGATTACTGGAGGGCAATCTTAAAGCCAATAAGTGAATAACTGCGAGTCACCTGCACCGTTCGACAGCACAGACCGGACACACACAGTGCTACAAGGAGCTCCAGAGCAGGTCAGGGACATGGATCAGGATGAAGGTCATTAGGGCCCAAGGAGGGAAAGGAATTGCCCTGCCCACTTCTGGGACGGTGAAGGGAACACACTGTCACCAAAGAGACAGGCATTGGTCAAAGCCAGTGCACCATCTGAGAAGCTGAGCAAGAATAGCAGGAGGATCAACAAAAGCAGTCTCCAGCATTGACGCTGGAAGAGATGGATTCTTGGTACAAGACTCTGTGCAAGAAGAGCAGAGGAGCAGAACAATCAACAAGTCTAGCAGCACAGTGAGGATCACAGGCACAAACCGGCACCTGTAGCTAGAACGGAGGTGCCCAAGAGAAGGGGATGGCACCTGTAGTGGCAAGCATCAGTCAAAGCCAGCTCACCGTCTGAGATGCTACACGAAAAGAGCAGGATGATCAGCAAAAGCATTCCTCATCATTGTTGCCAGAAGAAATTGATTGTTGATATATCCGTCCAAGACGCTGCGCAAGAAGAGCAGAGGAGCAAAACAACTGACGGAATGAGCAGTGAAGCATAGATTGTGGGAACGCACCAGCACCTTCAGCCAGAACGGCGGTGCTCAAGAGAAGGCGGCAGCAACCACGCCAGAAATGAGTGTTTCTGATAGTGCCTGGGGCCAGCACGGGAATGCCTTTTAGGAAGCAGCATAGCTAGAACAGGGCTATGTGCCTCAGGGGCTGCTGGATCTCACATGGATGGCTGGTTTGAGGTCTCACACCACACAGAGGGTTGGCACAGGCAGCGGAGCCCCCCCCAAGCAGTTTGGAACAGCACGTAATGGATGCATTTGTCAGACGTGCCAAATAAAGTTGAGGTGAGCAACCTTGTGGCTTAGGGGCATGTCTGGCAGTGTCAGAGGTTCGGGTATTGTGCTTGCTTCGAGGGAGAGCCCAAAATGAAAGGACTGCCTTGGCTCTAGTATGAAGTGACCCCAGGAGAAAAGGGTGCTAGAGATCGAGTTCTGAATCCTGGTTGGTGGAAGTAGCTTAGCATTCCTCATATCTCTTCCCCGCTACTCCATTTCCCTCATATTGAGACAGGGCGATCTAGGCTTCACAACGCATAAGGGCGGAACACGTACAGGGAACAATAACTCTGATAGAGCTTTGTCAGGGACCGTGGGCACATAAGGTGAAGGGCCTGGGCTCCAAGCCGGACTGGGCACAGCCACTCACAAGGTGGGTGAGGTAAGGGGAATGGAGGCTTGGCACAACTGTCACAGCGGGTGGTTGAGGCGGCTCATTGTGCCCCCTGGTTTATGCTGTTTACTGCTAATGATTGCCTCAGTCAGTGAAGGCTGCACTCCCACCAGCTTCCCCAGGTACTTTCGTTGTGGATCTATTTGCCGGTACATTTTCAAAATAGTAGAGGATTAGAGGCAATAGGAGGCCTGTGCTATACAGTTAACAAAGTGAATGTAATTGACGGAAATACGAGATCCAGTCCTGTGAACCTGTGGGGGTGGCCATCTTTCAGATGAGCTGGAAGCTAGAATGTGATTGGATCCTAGTACATCACAAGTGTAAAAAAATAGCCAATGGGGCTTGTTTCAAAATAACCATGAATCCGCAGGCTCTCCACACAGCTGTGTCACTGGAGTGAGGACTAGAGCGGGTAACAATTCGGGCGAAAATGGTGCGCAAAACACCACGCTGACCAGAGTTAAGGGGTAAAAGGCAACTTTAATAGAACAGGTCTGGCAACTATAAACAACCTTGGCATTCAGCCTTACAAATCAAAATAATGTCCTCACTAATACATTAACACATCATAACCCCAACCCCACCCTCTAATAAAATTCAGTGCGCGTTCCCACCCAACACTTGCACCCAAAATACCAGTGCCCTGGCTCCACTATCCCTTTGGTCCTTCTCAATATCCCTGCCCTCTCCTTGTTTTGCTTTGGTGCCCCTTTCCGAATGAAGAAATGACTTTAAAATCCACCACCCAGGAAAACCTACAGGTGTTTTCCCGCCTCACCCCAAACCTAAATTTGACCAAAAAAGGAAACAATGCACTTAGGTATCCCAGAGTCGCTCAAACAGTAAATCCACAATCCTCAGCCTTATCTCTAGAAGATAAAACTAATTGCCTAAAAATGACAAATGTACTCCATCCAGACTGTAAAGTGATACATCATCAGGAACAATTTCCAAATGCTGCAAAACTGAGATAACTTGTTTCCTACAAAAACCCTTCATTTCCCTGTTACCTTTTTTTGCTGCTTTTCAGTACCTGAAAAACTCCTCACACCTTTCCAATATCTTCTGGACACTAATGTTGTCCATAGTATGTGTGTCCCAGACCATCTTTCTTTCAATCTAAGTAAATCTAGTTTCATAGCTTTCAATAAACCGATACCTGACAGAGAAACTAAAACTTTCTCCTCCAAATGCAACACTAATACATCAGGACAGAAACCCTTTGCAAATTGTTTTGGGAGCACTCCCAATAACTCCCCCATCTCATCCCAATTTTACCCCCCAACAAATTTTTACCATAGCACCATTAGGACCCAATTGGTGACTGAAACACAGAGAGTCATTCTTTTTTGCCACCCAACTAACAAAGGAGTGCCACATGATCCAAACTGATGAACCGGAACTGCCAGGACCTGCAACACAACCTACAAAGAAAAATAAAATTGCCCCAAGAAAACAACACCCAAACAGGAAAAACAATCATGTTAATTTATTGAGGACTCAGTCTAATATATTATTTAAAACAGTGTGACCTCCAATGGCCAGGATTCATAGTCACTCTGTCACCTTTACCTGCCCTCCTGGCATCTGTGGCAGCCCCAGTACGAAAGGAATGAGTCTTGTATTCTTTAGGGGATACACCCAACCTACCATGCGCTACCTGTAGAACAGTAAGGAGCTGAAAAGAAGTTAAACAAGAACCACCTTCATGCATAAAAACATATACCCCAACTTGAGATGTTAGGTAAGGAGCAAACAAAAACGAACAAGCCAAGGGGCAATCTGGATGAAAGGTCAACCTTTAAAAGGGTTTCTTGAGCCCTACCCAATTGATCAGAGTTTGAGGCGGTCAACCATAACTTAATACCATACTATATGATACTTACAAGAGTACCCCACAAGCCATCTCTAACTTTTGCTCCCAACAACTCAGAAACTCTAAAGGCACCATGATAGCACCATTACATACACAAGGAAAATAGGACAATCTACCAAGGAGAAAAACAAATTCTGTGTAGAATCCCCAAAATGTCCCTCAACAAATTAATGGTAATGGGACACCTTCTGTCAACCCGTTCATCTCCTTTCCTGGCCCAACTTGACACAATTTGTCTGCAGATGTCACCCTTCATTAGATCATACCCCCAATAAAACTTACCATAAAAGAAAGTACCTGACATCTTACCGGATAGTGTAACTGTTGCCAAGTCTAGGTCAATCTGTCCCATAATAAATCAAACAGCATGGTCACGCCTGTGTAATAACACATACAGACCTTCCAACCTCCTAACTGAACCTGACTTAAGGAATTCAAACCAGGCCGTATCATAACTCTTCCTGAGTTGACGGACCTATGGACTGTCGAATGAACTGCATCATCCTCAAATTCCTAGCTCCTGCGGCAAAGCCGTCTTCTGAGCATCTGCTCCTGGCACCAGCCCACGGAAACTTCACCACTGTCAATGAGATAGCGCATCAGCGATATCATTATTCACACCTGGAACATATCTGGCCTTAAATAAAATATTAAACTTCAAGCAGCCAAGCAAATCAGCCTCAATTACGTCACAAAATGTTCAGCACTCACTTTTTGAGAATATACAAAATTCACCAGCATTTGATTGTCAACATTAAACAGCACACGCCTATTGGGCAACTGTCACCCCATAAGACTCCAAGAAAGCAATACTGTGTCATGCTGACTGCCACGATTTCAGACAAGTTTCAGCAGCCCAAAGACCATCCTAAAACACACCAAAATCATGTGCTCTAGAAGCATCTGAAAAAAATTGCACTTGCCACAACCAATCTTCGTCCTCAGTGAATATCGTCACACCATTAAATCCTTTGAGGAAAGAAATCCAGATTCGAAGGTCCTCTTTAATGATAGCTTTCAGACGTATGCGGTGGAGTGGCAATACTGCACCTTTCCCTGCAAAGCCAAGCTGTCTACAAAAAGCTTGCCTCACTCGACAGGCAAAATTCAAATGCCCCAACAAAGCTTGCACCTTATTTTAAGATTGGGTTTACTCACCGCTTCCTCCAACAGGGAAATAAACTTATGAACTTTGTCAAACGGTAGCCTTACTTCCATCTTATTAGAGTCCAGTTCTATACCCAAAATTGTAACAGAAGTAGAGGGACCTTCTGTTTTGTCTGGTGCTATTGGTACTCCCAACTCCTCCATGGCCAACTGAAAAATCTCCAAGCCTCTCTTACATTCGTTGGACCCAGCCCGCCCAACCAGAAAAAGGAATCTAAGTAATGTGTAGCATGACGAAAACCACTCTGACATTGAAAAGACCATTACAAAAAACACTTAAATGTTTCAAAAAGGGAACATGAAATAGAGCACCCCATTGGTAATATTCTGTCTATGAAAATAACATAATCAAACTGCAGGCCCAAAAGAGAGAAGTCATCAAGATGCACAGGCAAAATCTAAATGACAATTGCATGTCAGATTTTGCCATCTCTGCTCCTATTTCACAGGCCCTCACCAGAGCAATAGCCTGGTCCACTGATGCATAATGAACTCTGGAATCCTCCTGCGTAATGAAATCATTTATAGCTTTCCCAAAAGGCAATGCCAAATGGTGAATTAGCCTAAATTCCCCTTCCTGCTTCTTGGGGACAACTCTCAATGGTGAAATGGTTACATCAGAAAAAGGCCAAAAATCAAATTGGACCTTCTTCCTACTGTGTTCCAACTCCTTCTTTAGCTTAGCTAACACTACTTATGGGTTTTCAACAGCAGATTTCAAGTTTTTTGTCCGCTGACTCTAGGGCCCTGATAACACAACCGAAAACCTTCCGCAAACCCCCAATACAATGCTTTAGCCTCTTCCTTTCATGGATAAAACCATTGCCAATAGCTCAAAATATCAAACTTAATAGGAGTAGGACCCTTTTCCCAATTCTGCCTGCATCTGACCCCTGCTCCTGTCCCCAACTCTAACTGAATTGCCCTGCAATTCACCATTGCACCCCCGAAGCACTGCACCAATGGGTGTCTTCCCCCATAGTTTGAACAATCATGCATGAGTTTACATTGGAGGCGGGTGCATGATCCTCTGTTAAATGACCAATATGATCCATTTTAGGGAAACTGTCCTCTGGCAAAGCTCCCCACCCCAAATTGGGTGGGTCGCTCCTGAAGGGGTTTGGATTGCAATGGAAGACCACTAGCTCTGTGTACCACTGGGGCATTTGTAGCATTGCACAGTCACTACATCCAGAGTTCGTTATCAATTTCACCCCATTCCTTCTCTGGATATATAGCCATCTAAGCCCAGAATTCGTCTTATATCTAAACCAACCGGACCCTCATAATCCATCTAGGCCCTACAGACCACATCCATGTATTTGAACAAAGCGACACATCACTCAGGATGCCGCTTGCAATAGACACTTGTGAATATAAGGAAAGCAGATGTCCAGTTCTCTATAGTAGTGGGTACTTTAGGCCTCTGAGCAAGTTCCAATTCTTCTTCTTTAGATTACTTTTTAGCCTGTACCTCCTTGTGTAATAACTTAAACATGTCCACAAACTTCCCATTACAGATTTAATATTTCATGGACTGAGTGAGATGCAACCCCAAAGGCATCAATACACCCATGTAAGACAAATTTTTTATTCCTAATGCTACCACAAACATAATCCTCTTCTGTCTTACCTGATTTCTCTGCACTAGAACCTCCAATGACCTTTGAAGCTGACTTACCAATAGAGGATGCCGTTTTGGTATTCTCTGTAACTGTGAGTTTAGTGCCAACTTTAGGTTTCTCCCTCAACATTTACCTGAGTGGAAATATTCTTTCCTCCCAAAATACCCAAACCTTTTGCCGATGATGTACCCAGACTATTTCCAACTGCAACAGAAACAAAACGGATCACATTGCTTTCCTCCACCTCCCCACTCACACCCAACAAGCCCTTCTTCTCACCTCTAGAAATGTATCCGCTTGAAGTTTTCCTCACGTTCCTTCAAACCATCCAATCATGCTGGACCGTCCTGGGGACCGCCTTCTATAATACACTAATACTCCTTTTCTCGTTAGTTACCAATACACTCCTCTGACTTAGTTTATACCCAAACTTACTTCCCAAAAAATCATCGACAATTTCACCCTCTTCAACTTCTTGCTCATCGTCATAATGCAGAAACTCCTCTTCCATGTCCGTATAGCCACCAACAACTAGCAGTGCCCTGACTGGTAGATGCCTGATCCTCAATGACCTCTGTATCCGCTAATTCTACAACCGCTCCTGCCAGGTCCCTCAAAGTCAGGCCACTCACTCTGGAAGTAGCCCTTACCTTTGACTAGCATTTTGAGGGTGCCCCAACCCTTGCCGTCAAATCTACTGGGGCAGAGAGGACGATTTGACAACTTGTTGAGGCCTGCTCCCTTCAGCTGCTCAACCCAAAGGAGTTGTCACACCGAGCATACAGCTCAGCCTCCCTGTGCTGAACTACGCCACTAGATTGTTGGATTGTCTCTAACTGATATACATCATTAAGAAATGAAGCACCCAAAAAATCCTGTCCTTCAAAAGCCTTCTCATACTCATCTGCAACATACTTTGATGGCAGCATGGCATTGTTATCAACCTCCCATTTCTGCACTTTGTAATTCCCAGGGCTGAATAGTCTGTGTACCATTTGAATGTTTCTGCAATCTTGTAAGCCTAATGCCAAATTATATGCTCACATACTTGCTGCTCTTCTAAACTGCCTGCCCGCCAAATCTCTAAATCCTCATCTAAATCAATTATAACCACTGGATTTGAAAACTCCATGCTCACCGCCATTTTATCACGCACTCCGCATGAACCTTCCCCTAATACATCAGGCAGCACTCATGCGTGCACTGATGTTTGATCAGTCCGATTCTTCATTTGTCCACTTTCTATGTGTATGCTGATATAATCCTGCACATGCCATCTCCCAACCCAGCCCCCAAGTGGTGCACAGGCGTTACTGCATTAATCTCAGGCACACCTCTGCCCCGTCCACCCATGCATTGCCTTACAGATGCCCCAGAATGACGCACTAACCTCATACCACCACATAGCACAGGTCACATAGACTCCACAATGGGGACAACTGCTCCTGACATCAAACCACCATCAGCAGCCGGCTTACATGGGAGTGTGCCCGCTTCCCCAAAGTGCTCTTTTGCCTGCATTTATTTATTAATTTACCGATGCACAAGCTAAAACGGCAGGAGCCACATCTTTGGCTGACGCCCTTTTAGGGCATATAAGTCTAACCCACGCCTGTTCTAGCCCTCCTTACTGCAATAAGTCTTCCCTACCTTCCTCCTGCAACATTTTTAAAGGCTTCACCACTCTACTGGTTTGAGCCATTGCCTTTAATTAAAATCTGAACCACTCTCTTAAAATGAAAAAAAAATATAAAACTATGGCCTACCTCCCACTAGATGACTGCTAAAACCATGCCCTAAATACCTGGGTTTGACAGCAGCCAAAGAGGCCGCACACAATCTGACCACATCTTATAACCCACTGACTAACTCCACCTCTATGGTACACCCACCAATCCGAACCCTTCCTGTTGTGGATTGTACCACCAACGCCTGATAAGCCCAGGGGGAGACTGGGCAAGCCCTTCCTCCCCAAACCCCCATAATTAGCGATGCACCAGTAGTTTCAATGGCTCATGGTAACTGTTTGGGTAATAGAAGTGTATTTGCGTAAAGGCAAAGAATTATGGTGTAACCTGGTGGTGTTGCACGAGTTCCCTGTGGGTCGCCTAAACTTATTTTGTGCTGCTTTACATCAGGGTCTCTTCATCATGTGATTGGTGCATGTGACTCAGTTGCACTCAGGTGCTTCTTTTCCTGCCACTAAAAATGGCAAGCTTCAAATCTCACAAGTGAAAGCCACTTAAAAACACACTTCTACTGTCGGTCCGGAGCTATGGCCGTCCCGAGCCCCTGGTAGCATTAGTCAATGCACTGGGGCTGGGTGCACTATTGAAAGCTGAGAACAGCTGGTTCGAGGCAGCAGCATGAAGCAGCTAACAGTGGCACAAGAGACTTAAAGGTCACTGTGGCCCAATGGTTAAGGTGTTCAGGCTATTACTCTAAAGATTAAGGGTTCAATTCCTGGTGCCCACCGAATGAGCAAGCGTTGATCTGCGCGTATGTTTATGTCAAAGAATTCATGGACCAAACTCCTATGAATGGCGTGACTGTCCGTCATTAATGCAGATGGGCAGATGATACAACAGGTGATAATCCTAGCAGTCACTCTTTAGCAATCAGTCTTGGCAGTTGCTGGGGTCGGGGACTTCTGCCATGACTATTGAGATAACAAATCTCAGTAGCCTGAGCACGCTAATGAATGCAGAACTCACAATGATAACACCGTTGTCATAACATGCTTACTTGTTGCTTTTCTATGAGAACCTTACAAATTGCCAGCCGGCCCCACCTGTGCCACACTCTCAGCTCTGCAATTCAGGCAACAAAAAGGAGGTCGATATAGCTCCAGTGATTAATGTTCTTCCTGAAGAGAGGCTGCAAAGACCATGTACCAAGCAGATTACAACATTGGCGGTAAAAGCCTCTTACCGCCGTGCAGAAGACTGCCAACACACCGCCGCGGCTGCGGAATTCCACCACAGCCATTAAGACCCACAGCTCGGAAACCGCCAAAATTCAGACACCCTCACAAGTCCCCCACACTAAAGGTCAGTGATAAACTGGCGAAAACAAAACCTCCACCGTCACACCAACAGATATACGCCCACACTACCACGACCCACGAATCCACGCGGCGGTCTTTCAACCGCAGTATTCCATTGGCGGCACACACCGTTGCGCTCAAAATACACACACATTTACAAAACACTGCCACATTGGACAATTCCAAATACACACACCTGATACACATACACACACCACTCCCACACACCCAATCCAATATAAAACCCACACCCACATCACCCACAAAACCCTATGACCAAAATACCGAAAGAAGGCCAGAGAGAGACACTACAAACTGCTACCAAGTATCCACAGGCACACCATACCATCACCCACATAACTTCCACACACCTCACACAACACACCACTAAATATCACCCCACTTATCACTACACACACCACCCCACACATCACCCACACCACCCCATGGCATAGCAAAGACACCCCAGGTTCTCTGAGGAGGAGCTCAGGGTCATGGTGGAGGAAATCGTCTGGGTAGAGCCACAGCTATTCGGATCACAGGTGCAGCACACCTCCATAGCTAGGAAGATGGAGCTATGGCGAAGAATAGTGGACAGGGTTAACACAGTGGGACAGCACCCAAGAAATAGGGATGACATCAGGAAGAGGTGGAACGACCTACGGGGGAAGGTGCATTCTGTGGTCTCAAGACACCACCTTGCGGTACAGAGGACTGGCGGCGGACCCCCATCTCCTCCCCCAAAACTAACAACATGGGAGGAGCAAGTCTTGGCTATTCTGCATCCTGAGGGCCTCGCAGGAGTAGATGGAGGAATGAACTCTGGTAAGTCAAATCTTAACTATTACATCTCCCACCCTACCTGCATGCCATCACATACCCCCACCCTCGCCCTCACCCCATCACTCCAACTCCTCACAAATGTCCCAATATCACAAACCACACATCCCAACACCAAGCCCTGCATGCAACAACAAAGCATGGACACCCGTCACCAAAGCATGGCCACTGCACATACCCATATCCCCCCAAAACCACCATCACACAAGGTCCCACACAGGAATGCAAGCACTGGGGTACACGGTCACCCACCCATTGCACGCCATGGCACACACAGATGCAATAAACATCCTTTTATACCCCTGCAGGACCCCTACCCAACGTCACCGAACAGGAGGGTCCACACATGTCCACACCACCAACAGAAGTAGTCCACAGTGATGACAGCAGCTCTGTCCAACTGGATCTAGATGACCAACCCGGCCCATCTGGGACCTCAGGACAGTTGGTTCTCCTCACACAGTCACAGGCCACCACAGAGCTTCCCCCCTCTGGAAACACCAGCACAGCACCCACCCAGCGGGCTCATACCTCTGTCCCCAGGACACTTCAATTAGCAGTGTGTCCACCACTACAGGGAACCCAGGCCAACCCACCACCCCAAAAACAACAGGGACCTGGAGGCAGTGGCAGTGGGCACACGGTCCAGGGGACAGAGGCCCAGGAAAACAGGAGAACTGGGAGGGCTGCTGTGTGACAGGGGGAGGACAGGCCAAGGGAACCCACTCTCCACAATGCCCTCTCCAACATCATGTGAGCATACCACCATTCCCAGGAGACGATGGCAACGGTACTGGCCAAGTTTCAGGAGACCCAGCGGCTGCAGGAGGAACAGTATTTGGGCTTCAGGGAGGAACTCAGATCCATCAATTATACCTTGGGCACCATTGTAGGGGTGCTGAAGGAAGTCCTCAACACCAGGAGGGACACTGTGGCACAACAAGGGGCCTCTGACACTAGCCTGGACGATGAACTGCACACCACCTCCGCCGGCGCTAGTGGACAGGAGGCACCGCCACAGGACCACCACACCAGCACCCCACCCCCTGCAGAGGGAGAGCCACCCCGCAAACGGTCCATGAGATCCAGGACAAAGACAGAGAACGATTTCAAGACCCCCACCAAGAAATGAGACTGCCCTGATTGTCATTCTTCTGTTCCACATTGTCACCCTGTCCATCCTCAAACTGCCCCATCTCCACTTCCTATGCCCATTTGGGCAATGCACCTGTGAGACTAATAGACTGGACTCTGCCATGAACATTCCTCCACCATTACCCCTCACCATTTTACAGCACCCTCCAATATTGAGCACTTAAATAAACACCCTAAAGCACAAAACAATCTGGAGTCTGTCTGTGATTTCGAAATAGTGTATTAGCAATTACAGTGACAAAAAGCTCTTTCAATTGTAATGTCAACATACCTATGTCACACAGCTCTAGTCCATGAGGAAACAAAGAGCAGATGTCACACAGTGGGAACCACATCTGTGAAATCGTAAGGGAAAGTGAAAACTCAGTGATCATACACTGGGTGAAAAAGACAGACAGTAGAGAGGTAGTAGTGTCAAAGTACATGTAGTAGGCAGGTTTGTATTCTTACCTTCTTACTTGTGTCTCACTGGAAGTATTGCAGGATCACAGAGTTCCGGTTGTTGATGTCCTCTTCTTCTGCTTCCTCGTCTTAACTGTCCACAGGCTCCACAGCTGCCACAACACCTCCATCTGGACCACCCTCCTGCCGAAAAGGCACCTGTCATCGCAAAGCTAAGTTTTGAAGCATAAGGCAGGCCACGATGATCTGGCACACCTTCTTTGGTGAGTAGAATAGGGATCCACCTGTCATATGGAGGCACCTGAACCTGGGCTTCAGGAGGCCGAAGGTCCGCTCTATAATCCTCTGAGTTCGCCCATGGGCATCATTGTAGCGTTCCTCTGCCCTTGTCCTGGGATTCCTCACTGGGGTCAGTAGCCATGACAGGTTGGGGTAACCAGAGCCACCTACAAATGGCAAGGGACAACTGTTAGACACACACTAACCTGTAGGTATATCCCCAGACGCACACAACCATTCCCACTGACTTGCTTCCAGGTGCTCACCTAATAGCCACACACGGTGCCTCTGGAGTTGACCCTTCACATAAGGGATGCTGCTATTCCTCAAAATGTAAGCGTCATGCACTGAGCCAGGGAATTTGGCATTAACATGGGAGATGTACTGGTCTGCCAAACACACCATCTTCACATTCATAGAATGATAACTCTTCCGGTTTCTGTACACCTGTTCACTCCTGTGGAGGGGGGACCAAGGCCACATGGGTCCCATCAATGGCACCTATGATGTTGGGGATATGTCCCAGGGCATAGAAATCACCTTTCACTGTAGGCAAATCCTCCACCTGAGGGAAAACGATGTAGCTCCGCATGTGCTTCAGCAGGCAGAGAACACTCTGGACAACACGTTGGAAAACAGGCTGGGACATCCCTGATGCTATGGCCACTGTTGTTTGAAATGACCCACTTGCAAGGAAATGGAGTACTGACAACACCTGCACTTCAGGGGGCATTCCTGTTGGATGGCGGATAGCTGACATCAGGTCTGGCTCCAACTGAGCACACAGTTCCAGGATTGTGGCACGATCAAGCCTGTAGGTGATGATCACATGTCTTTCCTCCATTGTCAACAGGTCCACCAGCGGTCTGTACACTAGAGGATGCCGCCATCCTCTCACATGTCCCAGCGGACAGTGCCTATTAAGGACAACAGAGAGCACAGAGTCAACCAACTCAGAGGTACGTAGCCACAGCTTACACAGTACACGATTCATAATCCGAAATAAGCATGTATGTGTGTTGAGGCAAGGCCTAGGTATGTGTGACACAGTAAAAAATTAAGCCATGTGGGCTCCTGAAATGGCGGCTGTCTGACCTGTAAAATGGGACAATGGGATGTGAGGTAACTGCGCTGGCGTTGTACACCGCCGCGGTAGGCGGTCGAAGACAGCGGCGCAATTCTGCATTGGTTAACATTGGACCCTATGGGTCCCAGGAGCCAATGACGATGTACGCCGGCGGTGACGGTACGCACGGCCGCAGACGTGACTGCCATTTTCTATCTGTTCAATCACTCGATACCTGATCCTCGACAGGAGAGGACCTACACTGCAAGTGCTGCTGTGACCTCAGTCTGGAAGAGACAATGGCTCGTGCGTCTGGGGAAAGGGCCCCTGCCTTCACATCGGAGGACTTGGAGAAACTTGTGGATGGGGTCCCCCCCAGTACACGCTACTCTACGGTCCTCCAGACAAACAGGTAGGTACACTGGGAGCATGCTGTGTGGGCTATGCCTGTATGGAGTGGGGTGGATGAAAGATGGGGGGGATTGAGGCGTGCATGTAACGACGGTGAGTGCATGCGCCACATGGCAAGGGTAGGGATGGGGGCCAATGATTGTGACGGTGTAGTTGGTGATAACTTTTCTTTTTCCCCTGCACAAATCATGTAGGTCAGCGCCCACCAGAAGAAGGACATTTGGCGTGCCATCGCCAAGGACGTCCGTACCCTGGGGGTCTATCACAGATGGAGCACCTACTGCCGTAAGAGATGGGAGGACATTCGCCGCTGGAGCAAGAAGACAGCGGAGGCCCAACTGGGGATGGCCTCCCAACGTGGGAGGGGTGCCCGTCGCACCATGACCCCTCTGATGTTCAGGATCCTGGTGGTGGCGTACCCGGAGTTGGATGGGCGCTTGAGGGCATCACAGCATCCACAAGGGGGTGAGTACACTCTCATTCAGCTGATTCAGCGCGCAATGGAGGTGTCTGGGTGGGGGAGGTGGGCTGTGGGTTTCCCTAGGCCAGGGCGAGTGTGCTAGTTAGGTCCCCTTCTTCTGGCAGACCCTGTGGCACCCCACCCCACCTGTGTACAGTGCTAACTACACCTAGTCAGGCTCCTGTGACATCCATGTGTGCAGATGTCGGCCATAGCCTTGTAGGCTATATCCCAGGGATTGAAGAGTGGACCCCAAGTGTGCGGCGTAGTGCAGGGGGCTTCTGTGTCTGTTGTGTCCGCCAAAGGTAGCGGTAATGCATGCACTCAACATGTCTTTATTCTGTCGTCGTCCCCCCTTTTTGTGGTCTCCCTGTTCTTGTGTGCATTAGCATCATCAGTCGGAGGAGCAGTGGCACCGGAGCAGGAGAGAGCTGCATCCCACATGGCCCTGGAGGGCGAGACAATGGACTCGGAATTCACCAGTGGGACGGAGGGCGAGGGGAGCTCCACGGCGGGTACAGGAGCTGAGACCAGTGATATGGACTCGTCCACTGATGGTGGCGGCCACATCTGTGCCCTTCGCATCTACAGGTACAGATGCCACCCCCCCTACCAGCACCGCCCTCCCAGCAGCCCCTCAGCGTTTGCCCCGTGCCCGCTCACCCAGGAGGGTGGCAATCACCTTCGCCCCAGGCACCTCTGGCCCTGCCCCAGTCACCCCTGCTGCCCTCATTGAGGAGGCCATTGACCTCCTCAGGTCCCTCACTGTTGGGCAGTCTACCATTTTGAATGCCCTCCAGGGTGTAGAGAGGCAGTTGCAACAAACAAATGCATTCCTGGAGGGCATTCATTCTGGTCAGGCAGCCCTTCAGCGAGCTTTTCAGACTCTGGCCTCAGCACTGATGGCAGCTATTGTCCCTTTCTCTAGCCTCCCCCATCCAATTACCTCCACCCAGACCCACACCCCTGTACCTCAGCCTATCCCCAGCACACCATCAGACCTGCATGCACAAACGTCAACACACAAGGGAAGCTCTGGCAAACATAAGCACCACACATCCTACAGGCACTCATGCAAGCATCACACACATGCAGACACACCAACACCCACTGCCTTCACTGTGTCCCCCTCCTCCTCGTCTTCCTCCTCCCTCTCAGTCTTGCCTCCACTCACACCTGCATGCACTACATCTACAGCCACTACTTCCATCACCAGCACACACACCACCACACCCCGCTCACCCTGCTCATGTGCAGTCACCACCCCCACTACCATTCACACGTCCCCTGTGTCTTCTCCCAGTGTGTCTGTGATGCCACCTCCCAAGATACACAAGCACAGGCACACACCCACCCAACAGCCATCCACCTCACAACAGCCTCCAGCGCATGCACCTTTACCCAAAGTCACCAAATGTACACTTCCTACAACCACACCTCTTCCTCCACTCCCAAACCCCCTCCAGCTACCCATCCCAGTGTTCCCAAGAAACTTTTCCTGTCCACCCTTGACCTCTTTCCCTCACCTCCCCTAGCCCGTCAGTCTCCTAGGACCCGACTCTCCAGGTCCCAACCTAGCAACTCAGCCACAACATCTCTGGGACCAGTGGTGCCAGTGGTCACCAGATTCTGGAGTGCACCAGGCAGCAGCGCAGGCAGTGTGGTAAGGAGCCACAGCACGGACAGTCCCCCACCTGTCAAGCATCAAAAGTTGGCCAGTGCCCGGCGGAGAGGGGGAGGACTCGAGTCACCGAAGCCACTTCCAGGGGTACATGTGGGAGTGTGGAGTCAGCTGCGACACCTTCCAAGGTGGGGAAGGGGCACAAGAAACTCAGCAAGTCTGGGAAGGGCAGCACGGCGGAGAAGACCGCCATCATCCCCGCTGCCTAGGAGGCCACAGCCATCATCCCTGCTGCCCAGGAGGCCACCGCCATCATCCCCGCTGCCCAGGAGGCCACCGCCATCAGCCCCGCTGCCCAGGTGGCCAACGCCATCATCCCTGCTGCCCAGGAGGCCACCACCATCATCCCCACTGCCCAGGAGGCCACCGCCATCAGCCCCGCTGGGCCAGACAGGACCGCCAGCACCAGCCCCGCTGGGCCAGACAGGACCGCCAGCACCAGCCCCGCTGGGCCAGAAAGGACTGCCAGCACCAGCCCCGCTGGGCCAGAAAGGACCGCCAGCACCAGCCCCGCTGGGCCAGAAAGGACCACCAGCACCAGCCCCGCTGGACCAGACAGGACCGCCAGCACCAGCTCCGCTGGGCCAGAAACGACCGCCAGCAGCTGAGTCGTTGGGCCAGACAGCACCGCCAGCACCAGCCCGCTGGGCCAGACAGGACCGCCAGCACCAGCTCAGCTGGGCCAGAAAGGACCGCCAGCACCAGCCCCGCTGGGCCAGAAAGGACGGCCAGCACCAGCCCCGCTTGGCCAGACAGGACCGCCAGAACCCTCCCCGCTGGTCCAGAAAGGACCACCAGCAGCTGAGAATCTGGGCCAGACAGCACCACCAGCACCATCCCCGCTGGGTTAGACAGGACCACCAGCACCAGCCCCGCTAGGCCAGAAATGACCGCCAGCAGCTGAGTCGCTGGGCCAGACAGCACCGCCAGAGGCTGAGTCGCTGCCAAGGACCACCCGGCAACAAGCACCGCTGAACAGGACACCGCCGCCACAAGCACCGCTGGCCCATGAGCGCCAAGGGCACTGACGCTACTGTGTCCGCCACGAGCAGGATGTAGCACTCTGGGCACAAAGCCCCCTCCAGAACCAGTGGAGAAAGGCATCCACTACCTCTGTCCTTAGCAGGATGAAGCACTCTGGGCACAAAGCCCCCTCCAGAACCAGTGGAGAGATACATCCACTCACACAGTCCTTAGCAGGATGAAGCACTCTGGGCACAAAGCCCCCTCCAGAACCAGTGGAGAGATACATCCACTACCTCTGTCCTTAGCAGGATGTAGCACTCTGGGCACAAAGCCCCCCTCCAGAACCAGTGGAGAAAGGCATTCACTACCTCTGTCCTTAGCAGGATGAAGCACTCTGGGCACAAAGCCCCTCCAGAACCAGTGGAGAAAGGCATCCACTACCTCTGTCCTTAACAGGATGAAGCCCTCTGGGACAAAGCCCCCTCCAGAACAAGTGGAGAGATACATCCATTACCTCAGTGCTTGGCAGGATGAAGCACTCTGGGCACAAAGCCCCCTCCAGAACCAGTGGAGACTGTTATCCACTTGACAGACTGTGCCTTTGCAATTCCCTAGGATTCAACAGTGGGCAACCCACCCACTGTAGAGACTTGGGAGACTGTGGCTTTGCACTCCCCAGGATCTAACACTGGGCAACCCACCCACTGTAGAGACTTGAGAGACTGTGGCTTTGCACTCCAGAGGATTGAACAGTGGGCATGTGGCCCCCCTCGTGGATTTGGCGTTGTGCACTCAACTGGCTGAGGTGCCCCCCTTTCCCTTCCCCCTGAGGTGCCTGTTTTATTGCTATCTGATGCCCCTGCAGTGTTCTCTCCGTCTTGTTCGGGTATTGAGTGTGGGCCTCGCCAATTCCGTGTGGGCCCAGTGTTCCCCTGACTTCAATGGAGCAATATCTGGACTACTACTCTTGGTGTATATATTTGTGAATAGTTGTAGGAAGTTGGCTCTGTATGCACTATTTCAAAGTAAGGAATAGTATGCACAGAGTCCAAGGGTTCCCCTTAGAGGTAAGATAGTGGCAAAAAGAGATAATACTAATGCTCTATTTTGTGGTAGTGTGGTCGAGCAGTAGGCTTATCAAAGGAGTAGTGTTAAGCATTTGTTGTACATACACACAGGCAATAAATGAGGAACACACACTCAGAGACAAATCCAGACCAATAGGTTTTGTTATAGAAAAATATATTTTCTTAGTTTATTTTAAGAACCACAGGTTCAAATTCTACATGTAATATCTCATTTGAAAGGTACTTTAGGAACTTTGAATAATTACAGTAGCATATATACTTTTCACATAAAACACAATTAGCTGTTTTAAAAGTGGACACTGCAATTTTCACAGTTCCTGGGGGAGGTAAAGTATTGTTAGGTTTTGCAGGTAAGTAAACCACCTACGGGGTTAAGATTGGGGTCCAAGGTAGCCCACTGTTGGGGGTTCAGAGCAACCCCAAAGTTACCACACCAGCAGCTCAGGGCCGGTCAGATGCAGAGTTCAAAGCGGTGCCCAAAACGCATAGGCTTCAATGGAGAGAAGGGGGTGCCCCGGTTCCAGTCTGCCAGCAGGTAAGTACCCGCGTCTTCGGAGGGCAGACCAGGGGGGTTTTGTAGGGCACCGGGGGGAACACAAGTTCACACAAAAAGTACACCCTCAGCGGCACTGGGGCGGCCGGGTGCAGTGTAGAAACAAGCGTCGGGTTTCCAATGTAAATCAATGGGAGACCAAGGGGTCTCTTCAGCGATGCAGGCAGGCAAGGGGGGGGCTCCTCGGGGTAGCCACCACCTGGGAAAGGGAGAGGGCCTCCTGGGGGTCACTCCTGCACTGAAGTTCCGATCCTTCAGGTGCTGGGGGCTGCGGGTGCAGGGTCTTTTCCAGCCGTCGGGATTTTAGAGTCAGGCAGTCGCGGTCAGGGGGAGCCTGGGGATTCCCTCTGCAGGCGTCGCTGTGGGGGCTCAGGAGGGACAACTTTGGTTACTCACAGTCTCGGAATCGCCGGAGGGTCCTCCCTGAGGTGTTGGTTCTCCACCAGTCGAGTCGGGGTCGCCGGGTGCAGTGTTGCAAGTCTCACGCTTCTTGCGGGGATTGCAGGGGTCTTTAAATCTGCTCCTCTGAAACAAAGTTGCAGTCTTTTTGGAGCAGGTCCGCTGTCCTCGGGAGTTTCTTGTTCCTCTTGAAGCAGGGCAGTCCTCTGAGGATTCAGAGGTCGCTGGTCCTTGAGAAAGCGTCGCTGGAGCAGGTTTCTTTAGAAGGCAGGAGACCGGCCGGTAGGACTGGGGCCAAAGCAGTTGGTGTCTTCTTTCTTCTTCTGCAGGGGTTTTCAGCTCAGCAGTCTTCTTCTTCGGTAAGTTGCAGGAATCTAAATTCTTAGGTTCAGGGAAGCCCTTAAATACTAAATTTAAGGGTGTGTTTAGGTCTGGGGGTTAGTAGCCAATGGCTACTAGCCCTGAGGGTGGGTACACCCTCTTTGTGCCTCCTCCCAAGGGGAGGGGGTCACAATCCTATCCCTATTGGGGGAATCCTCCATCTGCAAGATGGAGGATTTCTAAAAGTTAGAGTCACTTCAGCTCAGGACCCTTTAGGGGCTGTCCTGACTGGCCAGTGACTCCTCCTTGTTATTCTCATTATTTCCTCCGGCCTTGCCGCCAAAAGTGGGGCCGTGGCCGGAGGGGGCGGGCAACTCCACTAGCTGGAGTGCCCTGCGGTGCTGGGACAAAGGGGGTGAGCCTTTGAGTCTCACCGCCAGGTGTTACAGCTCCTGCCTGGGGGAGGTGTTAGCATCTCCACCCAGTGCAGGCTTTGCTACTGGCCTCAGA
The DNA here is from genome assembly GCF_031143425.1 of Pleurodeles waltl. Lineage (NCBI taxonomy): Eukaryota > Metazoa > Chordata > Amphibia > Caudata > Salamandridae > Pleurodeles > Pleurodeles waltl. The sequence goes on along the minus strand of NC_090450.1, from coordinate 222,003,279 downwards.
GTGACAAAGGCACTCTCCCCATGGGGCCAGCAAAATGTCTCGAGTGTGGCAGGCTGCTAGAACCAGTCAGCCTACACAGGTAGTTGGTTAAGGTTTCAGGGGGCACCTCTATGGTGCCCTCTGGGGTGTAGTTTACAATAAAATGTACACTGGCATCAGTGTGCATTTATTGTGCTGAGAAGTTTGATACCAAACTTCCCAGTTTTCAGTGTAGCCATTATGGTGCTGTGGAGTTCGTGTTTGACAGACTCCCAGACCATATACTCTTATGGCTACCCTGCACTTACAATGTCTAAGGTTTTGCTTAGACACTGTAGGGGCACAGTGCTCATGCACTGGTGCCCTCACCTATGGTATAGCGCACCCTGCCTTAGGGCTGTAAGGCCTGCTAGAGGGGTGACTTATCTAGGCCTCAGCACACTTTCAATTCAAAACATAGCATCAGCAAAGGCAAAAAGTCAGGGGGTAACCATGCCAAGGAGGCATTTCCTTACAATATTGCATATATATTTTTGCGTACTGGATTTTAATATATTACAATGGTTACACTAATTTCCTTTTGTCTTTGCATTCTTCCGGGGGGTTTGGGGGTGTAACTGTAATGTTTCATGCTGTATTAGTGTGTGTGTTGTAGTGGGTGAGGGTAGGGGTGGGGGTGTTGCGTGTGTGTGTCCCTGTTTTTTCCCTCCCCCTTCCCCTGTGTTGTAGGTGCAGAACTCACCGTGGTCTTCGCCGCCGGCGTTCGTGCTCCTGGTAGAGGAGCAAGAAGATAAGGGCAGGGAGAATGTGCAGCTCTGGTTCCATGGCGTCCTGGTTCCTCGTGGGGTGTGTACAGGTGAGCGTTTTCCCTTCGAAGTACAGTTTTCACTGTGTTTTTGTTCGCAGGGAATCCGTCCAAGAAAAGGTGGCGGATTGGTAGGTTGTGATACAGTGGGCGGTACATTGTCCTCCGTCTGTCTGTTGGCGGTGACCGCCATACTGTTTGTTTGTACCGCCGTGGCGGTCGGAGTGTTAAAGTGGCTGTCTTTATTGGCGGTTTCTGCCACGGTCGTTATTCACATTTTTTTTCCACCGGCCTGTTGCCGTTCTTAGCGCCGCTTTAACACAGACCTCCAGGGTTGTAATGACCAACAAAGTTTTTTAAGGGTAAAAAGTCAGCTGGTTACTGCTTTGGTCAAGGACATCCTGGTGATACTGGCAGTTTACAGATAAACATCTTAGTTAGAACAGTTGCCTGAACTATCACCTGGCAGTAAAGAGCTGCATGCAGCCGCAAATAGAGATTTGAGTGTTATGATTTCACCAGTCCTTTGTTATTGCAAAAGGGTTTCATTTGGGAGAAATCCATTCTTATGATAAAGAGAACCATGGTGTTACCTTTAAGTTCCAAGCATTCTGAAACTATAATGCATATAGGTGTGGATGGCTTGTGACTGCTGCATCTTGTAGTTAACTGTACCAAAAAATACCAAAAAATATAAATCTGGGCCTTAAAGTTTAGAAAGGGATTTATTGCAGACTCAGAATTAAACTTACATAATGAGTCTCAAAAACATCCTCTATTCTGTAGAGAATCATCAAAGCAGAATTAAAGCGTTGTACAATATTAAATATCACCAGCATATAAAAGACTACTATCTTGATGGCAGCACTGCAGTAAATAAGGAAAAGCATATCATGCTTTGAATTCAAGCTTAGATTTCCTGCCTAATCATTGAATCTAAATTCCTAATTATCCTAATAAGCTAAGGATAAGTTCAAAGAAAAAAATTCACCATTACAGAAACTTCAGCAGATGTTTCTGCAAGAGAGATGTGTGTAGCATAAAGCTACTAGCCTAGCAAAGGAAGAGGTCTGCACCTCTCTAAAAGTCAATTCTATTCAAGAGCCAAATGGGAATCTAAATCTAGACTAGCTAAAATAACACTTTAGTGAACCTCAAAACCTTCCAGTAGCTGACATCAAAGGCAACAAAATGTCCACTGACAGGGCACCATTGTGAATTGCATCCAATTAGCATTTATCATCTCCAAAACACATCTGTGTGACCTTGGATTACTCTCATGTCTAGGAATCTGAAAAGGGAGTTGTTCTTACAGCTCCTTGTGACTGCTCCACAACCTTGGCAACCCATCTTTACACCACTTTATCTGTGCTTAACACTGTACTTCTTATTAACTGAAGACTAGTAAGGAGGCACCTGGAAATCAGAAGATTGAACAACAAGAACAAACCTCACATTGACATTTTAAATGGGAAAATAAAACACAGACCTTAACTCCAGCCTGTTCAACACAGACTTTTAACACACATTTGATTATAAAGTTATACATTAAATTATCATAAATATAATAGTAGGAGAAAATAGATATAGGAGTATATATAATTTCTAAACATCAGAACACCAATGCATTTGATTAATAATTGCATAGATGTGGTTTAAATGGGTTATTTGCAGGCTTCTGCTCATATGTGCACTTCAAGAATTTGACTTTGCAGTGCACTACGTTTACATAAAAGCGGTTTACACATGTTCTATATGTACCTGATTACTCTTTTTCAAAAGCATAATGGCACAGCCAGGTTATGCTCTTTCAGTATGCTGTGATGGGAGGTGGGAGTCTACTTCTTTTGAGTGGTGTGTCCCTCCCTGACCCCTCGTCCTTCTCTTTGCACATCAAAGTATTTTCCCTGTAGTCCAAGCTTTTCAACTTTCTGGAGCCTGTGGATTGGTATCTGATGTTGTCTTAGGTTGGAAATGGCCCTTTCTGCAGGGTCAACCCCAGACCTTTTGCCTCTGATCGCCTGTTTTTTACTGGTGTGCTGAGTTTATTTTGCTGGCTTTAGGGCTCTGGGTACTTTACCACTGCTGAACAGTGCTGAAGTGCAAGTGCTCCCTGTGTAAATTGTATTGTTCATTGGTTTATTCACGATTGGAATATTTGATTTACTAGTAAGTTCCTAGTAGAGTGCACCAGATGTGCGCAGGGCCTGTAAATCAAATGTTACTGATTGTACCACCCGTATGAGTAGTCCTACAAACATGTCTTAGGCCTGCCATTGCAGTGCCTCTGTGTTTAGTTTTAAACTGCAATGTTGACCTAGGGAATGCACCCACTTGCCAGGCCCAAACTATTCCTTTTACTACATGTAAGTCACCCCGAAAATAGGCCCAAGGCAGACCAGTGGGCAGGGTGCAGTGCATTTAAAAGGTAGGACATGTACTGATATGTTTAAATTTTCTGATAGTGAAATTCTGTTCTATTTGTTTTTCAATATGCAAGGATTATCTCTGCCATACGGTAACATGGAAATTACCTTGAAATATCTTAAAGTGTAGTTTCCCATTGGGAGCAGATAGAGAAGGGAGTTTGGGGTCTCTGAACTCACAATTTAAAAATACATCTTTTAGTGAAGTCAATTTTTGAATTATGAGTTTGAAAATGCCACTTTGAGAAAGTGGGCATTTTCTTGCTTAACCATTCTGTCCCTCTGCCTCTCTGGTGAAAACACTTCTGGGTCAGGATGACAGTTGGGCTGTTTGTGTATTCACTCTAGACAGTCACACAAAGGGAGCTGATGTGTGCCCTGCATATCTTGATGCCTATCACCAGGCTGATGGGTCTTCCTGAGCTGGGAGCAGCTGACACTTGTACCTGAATAGGGCTCTGCCTGTCCTCACTCAAAGCTGTCTCCAACACCCTGGAATGTGCCTGGGGCAAGGGCAGGGGAAGGCATGGTCTTGTGCACTACAGACTTCTCTTTGAAGGTTGCTTACATTAAAGACAGAAATGGGTATGAGTACTTTATCTTTGAGCCCACATAGTTAGAATCCTTCTGGGCTGAGGAAATTCTTCCAGGAAGAAGAGCTGGAATCTGTAGGAGGGACTACCACTATGCCTGATTCATGACCCTGCCTTGTTGTAAGAAACCGACCCCTTGCTGCCAATGCAGTCTCACCTCCTCTGCAACTGTAAGGAACTGACACCTCACCTCCCCTGCCTAGCAGTAAGGACCTGATACCTCAACTCCCTAGTGGCAGTAAGGAAACAGTGCTGCACCGGCTCCAGCAACTCCTCAACTCCCCGACTCGGTGCAACATTTTTTTTTGTTTCCTTATCGTTTTCCAAGGTACTATAACTAGGGTCTCCACAAGTCTGTAGCCGGCCTGTGTTCCCTTGTGGGTGGCACCGGACCATTGGAAGCGACTCTGTCAAGCCGTTGGAATAGCCCCAGTTGGAGCTATTGTGTTTCTAAGCACTATACCACATTTTATCTTTGAAAATGTACATCTTTACTTGTGTATGTTGGATTTTTGTCGTTTTGGTCTTATTTCACTCAGATAAATATTGCCTATTTTTTCTAAACTGGTGTGGAGTACGTTTGTGGTGTTTTTACTGTGTTACTCTGTGTGTTTGTGTACAAACACTTAACACATAGCCTCTGAGATAAGCCTAACTGCTTGAGCCAAGTTACCAATGGGGTGAGCAGGAGTTAGTTATCTTAGCTGTATGACTCACTTACCCTGACTGGAGTGAGGCTCCGTACTTGGACACAGTGCAAACCACTGCCAACTAGAGACCTAATTTCTAACATCTTGATGCAAATCCCTCTCTGCAGCCTTCCTTCAAAGACTTATGAATGATTGATGGTGTGGCAATTTGTTTATTTGTAGAACAGGTGAGCAATTCAGTGCATCCAGGATGGAGACCTTGCAGCTGGCTTCAGGAGTTGGACATCAGTGTGTGGGCTTTGAGGGGCTTTGCCTGGAGCACCTTTTCTGGCACCTTCAAGGGGCCTTGAACTCTGGGAGGATCCCAACCCTGGAATCTCTATTCATATACACAAGGGTAATTGTAAGAAATTGTGTTATTGTTGGAAGGGGGTGGAAGCCTCCTTTGGCAACAGCCACAATTCTTGTCACGGTGAACCACAAAGTCACAAATTAACCTATGCTTAATCCTTTGGTATTTCAACACAAAAGCAGTCAGGATTAACCAGGAGGCAATTTGAAAGGTATTTTAAAAAGCACACAAACAGTAATCAAGTGACAACACAAGAAAAATCCCAAACCACGTTAGAAAAATAGAATATATTTAAATAAATAAAATTATACCGGAACCACAAATATCCAATAACTAGAGATATTCAATGTTAAAGTGTTCAGTGAAAATAGTACCAAAATCCGCAAAGCTCCACTTGCGGTCATCTAGTCACAAGTTCAGGCCAACAATTATGTAGCGCTTCCTGGATATAGGTACCAAACCTCAAAGTCTGGTGCAAAGAATTTCCTTTATGTTGGGGTAGGCCATGAGGAGGAAACTGAGCATTGAGGATGGTCATCACTGTAGCATGTAGAGCAGGTTGGGTTGTGCGGACAGTCATCGCTATAGTACAAAGAACCTGTCGGGCATTGTAGACGGCCATTGCTATAACTTGTTGTTGGTGGTTGTCGCAAGCTGTTGTTGCTGTGGTGCAAAGTGCATGTCTCATACTGCTGCGGACAGTTGTCGGCGCGAAGAGCAGGTTTCACCAGAGAATCCTGTTTGTGGCAGAATCTTGGCTTGAGTTTGTCCATCCACAGTGCCAAGAAGCCCAACATTGGGATGTTTCCTTTTCTTACAGGAGGAGCTTCTAATGATATCAGCCAAGGGTCCAGCAAGTGGAGGCGGGGTGACAACTGCCGGGCCAGGCCTGATGTCAGGTGCCTTTGTCTGTGCAGGAGGCATTGAAATTTAAGTGGGGATGGGCACAGCACCTCCCTGGTCATTCTGCCAGAATGTCTCATCCTGTCAATGCCTAAGCCAACTTTTTGCAACTGTCTAAAAGCAATACACAAGCCTCAACAGCAGAGTTCTGCACACTGATGTGACCCAAGACACTGGCAGAAGGCACAGATGTTTGAGACAAGAAAAGGGCAACTTCCTAAAAGTGGTATTTTCAGAATTGTAGCTTAAAATCCAACGTTACCATTATAGAGGGTTCTATATTACAATTAATTTAATTTGAGTGTAAACAGCAGATCTTTATGTTGTCACAATCTAAAGGTAGCATGTATTAAATGTAATAAGGTAACTTAGTGTTAGTCGATGAGGGAGATAGGCCTCAATATAGTGAAAAACAACTTTAGGAGTTTTTTACTGCCAGGACATGCAAAACGTAAGAGCACATGCCCTACTTTGTGAGAAGTTGACCTGGTTTGCAGTGGTACCAGGCCCAGTGATCCACCTTAGTGAAATGTAGGTAGTGTCTAGCAGCTTAGGCTGTCTAGAGGTAGCTGTAGCAGAGTAGCCACGTCTGAACTAGGAGACATGCAAAGCTCTTGCAATACCACTATAGTCCCACAGTACTTACACACAAGAAAGACAAATACTCAGTGTTACCAAAAATAAAGGTACTTTATTTTAGTGACACAAGGCCAAAAATATATTAGAGGCTATACTCCCTTTGGAGGTAAGTATTATACATAATAAATACAGTAGTAACAAAATCAGGTAAGTAAACAGTCATAAAATAGTTCAAACAGTGAAAAACACAATAGCTTGCAATAGGCCTGGGGGCAACAGAAACCATATACTAAAATAGTGGAATGCGAATGTCGGTTCCCCCCTAGGCAAGTGTAATGTGTAGAGGGGCGCTGGGAGTGTAAGAAAACACCAAAGGTAAGTAAAATACCCCACCCTGGAGCCCAGGAAAACAGGAGTAAAGTACAGCAAGTTTACTCAGAACACACTAAAAGTCATGGTAAAGGATTATGCAAAAAACAAGCAAGACTGCAAGATACCAACGATGGATTCCTAGACCTGAAGACTTGTGGAGAGTAGAGGCAAAGTCCAGAAGTCGATGAAGAGTCCAGGAAGAACAGGTGCCCCTGCTAACCGGGATGAAGATGCAAAAGTGGATTCTCCGGTTGGAAGAAAAGTCTGAAATGCTCCAAAGAAGACAGCTGCGGATTTCTGGTTGGTGCAGGAGATTTCCCACGTTGTGTAGAAGAATGCAGACTGGTTTTTGCCATTGGATGCCACCAACAAGCCTTGGCTCACGCAAATTTCATGGTTGACAGGAAAAGGCACTACCTGGGCCCAGGAGGGACCTGGGTGTCTCAACTCAGACTGAGGAGACAGAGGGGGCTCTCAGCACTTCAGAGAATCCTCAGAAGACCAGGCAGCACCCACATGCATCCCAGAACATGAGGACAAAGGAGTTGCAAATGGTGGTCATTGCAGCACTACACAAAGGGATCTATGCCGCCGGAGAACAACTCAGGGAGCTGAGCATCGCAGGATAGAATGCTGGGGACCTGGGCTACACTGTGCACAAAGGATTCTTGGAAGAAGTGCACAGAAGCCCAAGGAGCTGCAGAACATGCGTTGCACAGGGGTACTATCTGGCATGGGAAGGCAAGCTCTTACCTCCACCAAATTTGGACAGCTGGACCTTTGGGCAGTCAGGGTCACTTTGATCCACCACCTGTGTTCCAGGGATCATGTTCGTTGAGATGAGAGGAGACCCAGAGTACCAGTTGTCGCTGCATATAGGTGCCTGCTGAAGCAGAGAAGTGACTTTGTCACTCCACGGGAGATTCCTTTGGTCCTTCTGGTGCAGAATGAAGACAGGCAGTCCTCAGAGCATGCACAGCCTGGAAACTGTTGCAGTTGCTGGCTGGAGGTGAAGTTGGAGGGTCACAGTAGCCTTCTTGGATACTTTGTTGCAGTTACTGAGTTTCTGGATCAGTCTGCGGTTGATCCGATGGTCAGAAGCTTAAGAAGAGGATGCAGAGGAGTCCTGGTGGAGTCTTGCAAACTGAATCTGAGGAAACACCCAGAGGAGAGACCCTAAATAGCCCTGAGAGGGGGATTGGCTACCTAACCAAGCATGGACCTATCAGGAGGGGTCTCTGACGTCACCTGCTGGCACTGGCCACTCAGATGCTCCCAGAGGGTCCCCACACCTTGGACTTCAAGATGACTAATGCTAGGGACACTTTGGAGGAGCTCTGGGGACCACCACTGGGGTGGTGATGGACAGGGAAGTGGTCACTCCCCTTCCTTTGTCCAGTTTCATGCCAGAGCAGGGACTGGGGGTCCCTGAACCGGTGTAGACTGGATTATGCAAGGAGGGCACCGTTTGTGCCTTTCAAAGCATTTCCAGAGGCTCTGGAAGGCTACGCCTCCCATGCCTGTAACACCTATTTCCAATGGGAGAGGGTGTAACACCCCTCTCCTAAAGTAAATGCATTGTTCTGCCTACCTGGATTGAGCTGCTCAATCCCCAGGAGGTCAGAAACCTGTCTGTGAGGTAGAAGCAGCTGGGGCTGCAGTGGAAACCTCAGAGAGCTGGTTTCGCAGTACTGGGGGTTCATGGTGGAGCCCACAGGGTGCATGCAATTGGACCCCTAATACCAGAATTGGATTGGGGGTACAATTTCACAATCTTAAACATCTCACATGGCCACATTCGGGGTTACCATTGTGAAGCTATATATATGTTTTGACATATATGTAGTGCACGCTTACAGTGGTGTCCCCGCACTCACGATGTCTGGGAAATTGGTCCTGAACAACTTGGGCGTACCTTTGCTCTTGCAAGGGTGCCCTCATACACAGTAACTTTGCACCTAGCCTGCAGGAAGTGAAGGTTAGACATATAGGTGACTTCTAAGTTACTTGGTGCAATGAAAAAGGCTGTGAAATAGTGGTTACACTATTTCACTCAGACTGCAATGGAAGTCCTTAAGAAAGGTTTGTATGAGCTCCTTATGGATGGCAAAAGAAATGCTGCAGCCCATAAGGATCTCCTGGAACATAAGGATCTCCTGGAACCCCAATGCCCTGGGTACGAAGGTACCATATACTAGGGACTTATAAGGGGTGTCAAGTATGCCAATTTGGAGTGGAATATGAAGTCACTAGACTATAGTGACAGATTTACCAACAGAGAGAGCATGAGCACTGGAGTTCTGGTTAGCAGTACTCCAGTGACAGTGAAGTATACTGACAACACAGTAACACATACTGACATACAGGCCACAAACTATGAGCACTGGGGTCCTGACTAGCAATATCCCAGTGAGACAGTGAAAACACACCGACAAACAGGCAGAAATTGGGGGTAACATGCCAAGAAAGATGGTACTTTCCTACAACCCTACTCTATGAGCCTTTAGGGCCTGCCTTAGGGGTGGCACATGTATTGCAAAGGGAATGTTTAGGTCTGGCTAAAGGTATATTTTGCCAGGTCGAAATGTAATTTTAAAACTGCACTACTGACTGCTGTGGCAGACCTTATTCATGTTTTAAAGTGCTGCTTCAATAGGTGGCACAATACGTGCTGCAGGCCCAGTGATAGCATTTTATTTTGGAGCCCTTGGTACAGGTAATAACATCTACTATGACTTAAATGTAAATGAAATGTGCTACTTAGGTGTAGGCCAATTTTACCCACTTTAAGGGAAAGAGAGCACAAGCACTTTAGCATTTGTTCATGGTGGTAAAGTGCACAGAGTCCTAAAGCCAACAAGAATGAATTTAGTAAACAGGAGGCGTGAAGGCATAAAGTTTAGGGGAATACTATGCAAATGGTGTCTGGTCGTTAGGGAGGCAGGGAGACTGGGAGACTGGGACTTGCTTTTTGCAGCTTTATCAAAAATGAGAGTGAGACTACCAGGAACAATTTTCTGGTCATTGAACATACCTCAGTCTGTATGGTTGAAATGCTTGTGTCACAGGGCTATGAATGAATTGGTTAAAAAGGTAAATCACTCAGTGCAGAAGACATTTGTGAGCTCATCCATTAGCCAAATCAGGCATAACTTACTGCAGCTCAGGAGCCTGGAGTTGTGGTTTCCTTCTGATGTGTGCTTTTCAGTATTAATCATATTTCATGTTTCCCATCACTTGCTTATTTTATAATATTAATTGCATTATTTACCACTGACTTCTTGGATGGGTGAAGTAAATCACTGGTGTCATTTGCCTTCCCTGCGGGGATGTAAATATGGCATTTTCTTTCTGCTGTGCTGTTACTGTTTGGTGCATGCAAAGTGATGAATTTGGATCTTGAGATATTTTACCATTACTGAAGAAATGCTTTATGTTTCTGTTTTGCAATATTTTAAAATGATCACGTTCTGTGCAATTTTACATAATGCCTTTCTATTGATTATGTATGTAACTGTCTTATAATTCTTTGATCATTTATTTGCTTAAATGGCTAAGTCTGTTTAACCACACTGCTGGAGTCCGATTCTTGCTTGTTGCTGCTCCTGACTATGGGAAGGGTACTTACGGCTGGTAGTCTGATCTGTAGGTGTCTATGAACTACATGTTGTGAGTGCATTATAAGTATTTCTAATTTAGCTTAGTGGTCATTGTTTCTAATTTTATATGATTCAATCATAATTTATAATCCATTGTCACTCTTTATTTCTCATTTTGTGGAACGCTATATACATACAAAAATAGTGGGTGCGGTGCTTACATTTTTAAATTGTGCTAAAAATGAATTTTAATACAATGGGTGGAGAAAAAGGATGTTAGTTCACTTGAGCAGGAAATGCATGAGGAAGGTTAGGTACACTTTGGAATAACACATGTAAGAGGAGAAGGGGGGATTTAAAAAATACTGTTGGCGTAGGTCAAAACCACAGAAAGGAGCCACATTATGTTTTCTACATAATTATGTATTTCTCACACTTACCACCTAATGCAAAATGTTCTACAAAATGTGTAAGTTTTGACAAAAAACATGATTTATCTCGCGAATGGATGAAACGTTACTAAAAATGCTGCCATGTATGTGGTTGCACGTTGGCAGGCCCTTGGCTGAGCAGGAGTAAACCCCTTTTCAGCTGCTAATTGCTATGTTTAAGTGTTAAACTGATACTAATGAGATGAAACACTTACACAGGCAGGCTTAACATGTAAATAAAAAATGACAAATTAGTGACATAATACTGCCATAAAATATGCCACATTATGCCTCATAATTTGCCTTTTCTTGCCACCTATTTTAATCAACCAATGCGCACAATGTGGCACCATAATTCCAGTAGCCGTGACATAGGTGTCAACAATTTGTTGGACCTGCCGTGCTTCCCTTGCAAGTTTTCATCATAGAATCCCCGTGCAGAGAGTGATCCACTGGAACACGTGCCCTTAGTGCGCATGAACAGGCAGACAGCCCGGGACCAATACGCAGGTTCCCCACCCTGGAGCTGAAGAATTCTCATCCAGAAATGTATTTATTTCTCGCATCAGGGAGAGTCACGAGAAACGAAGGAAGCGTTCTTAAAACAGGCGTGTAGCCTTTGATCAGGTTCTCCTTCCTTCTGGCCTCGGTCTGTTTACCAGAGCCAGTCCTGCCAACCTGCCAGCACTAAACAGGAAGGCTCCCGTCGGCCTGGCAGGGACTCTGACACTGCCCTCCTCTTCCCCGTTTATTAGCGAGAATAAACACGCAATGCTGGGACTGCTTCTCTGCTCTGCAGCAGCTGAAAGTTGCCTACACCTTATCTTTACTTGCACATTCTATATGATATCACAGATTCGCTTTGATGTAAGACTTGCAAAGTCAGACCGGCCTATGAACAGATTTCCCCCTGCACTAATCTGACTCTTTATCAAAACTCTGCTTTGTGAGCTAAGGACTTCGAATGAGCGATACGGGGCCAGATCACAAAACATTTTTGACTAGCGCTATTAAATTACTTTGGTGGCTAAAAGGGCACAGTTTGGCGCTAACAACTGTTATCGCTATATTATGAAAGAAGGTTTTAGGGTGTGGACGTGTGACAAAGTTTATGCATATTTGTTGTGTTGAATTTTGCTGCGGTGGTCATGTATTGTGTGGTTTTTGTGATGTGTTTTTGTGCTGCATTAAGTTGTTGTTCAATTGTGTTGTTCTGTGGTTGTTGTATTACGTTCTGTTTTGTCTCTTTTGTTGTATTATGACCTGTTTTGTTTTAGTTGTATTGCTATACTGCTTTCTTTTATGTCGTGGAATGAAGGGGCTGATTTATGAACCCCTAGCACCTGCTTGCACCACATTAGCGTAATTTTGTTTATGCTAATGTGGCCCAAAGAGGCCAAAATCGGCACGCCAAATTTACAAAGTGGTGCAATGCATGCATTGCGCCACTTTGTAAACTTTTACACTACATTATGCCTGCGCCAGGCATAATGCATGCAAAGGGGTTGTTCCCTTGTCAAGGGGGGCGAAAATATGGCACAAAGAAATCTAAAATATTTTTTAATTTTTTAATTTTATTTATTTTCATTTCTGGTATACATATACAGAAAAATAAAACCTTAATTAAACCTAGGTAGCATCAATCCTTAACAATCGATGTTCTTGGGCTAGTGAGATCAAAATAACCTTGCTATCTGCCTTAGTTCAATGAAACATTAATTCAAGTCACTTTACAAATTATAATCACACCAAGGCTTCTGTCATTTTATATATTTTATATACTGTATTCACAGGCAATATTTTCATTTAACTCCCTGCTTTCCCTGTTCCTGGCTTGTTACTCCTCTAAGTACTGCCATATAACTGTAAACCGTTTTATACTTCAATATATTTTGAGTATGCCTCCTCATATTTCTTAATTCTTAGCATTGTATTCCACCAGTTCTGCATGGTAGGGCTCGTCTGAGTGCCCCATAACTGAAGTATTAATGATCGAGCTACTGCTAAAACAATCGCTATAAAATATTGTTGGTGCTTTACTAACTGACGTGTTTTCTCAGAGGCTCCAAAATAAACTAGACAGTCTTAGAGTTGGAACTGTTATTCATTACCTTCTCTATTTCCAACCAGAAAGTAGTTAATTTGGGGCAGTCAAAAAAGACATGAAAGCAGTTCCCACTCCCATCCTGATGGCAGCAAGAACATTGATCGGGAATTGATGGAAATATTTTGTGTATCTTTTCAGGAGTGTAGTAGGCCATCCATCTGGAGAGAAATGACATTCTTTTATAGTTAGCTGCCCTCAAAGATTTAGAGCCCATTTCCGAAATAATTCTCCACTCTTCATCAGATATTGCACATTGTGTTGTCCGGAGAATATTATCCCTGAATTCTGTCATTATTGCCGAGGCGGGTCGTTCCACTAGCAGTCTGTACCAGTTCCCTGTACCAAGTAATTTACTTCTGATTAGAGCCCTCCATGTTGGGTGTTCTTGGGTACTTTACTGGGGTAAAATAGTATTGAGAAAGTGGGAGATCTGATAAAAGCTCAAAAAGAGTCTAGTTCCCATATCACTGAGTCTAGTTTCGACCTCATACCAGGTGATGTATCTATTTCTTAATATAAAACACCCCATATCTTTAAACCCTTTGCTATTCCATTGGGCTATCACTGTTTTTGGAAGGTGTATACCGAAACATTTACACTCTTGTAATTGTAGATAAATATAACCCGGTGGTATTTGATATGTTTTGCTTAAGATCTCTACTCCTTTACTAAAATCGTGAATATATTTATAATGTTTTTTTTTTTTTTAAGGAGTTTCGTAGTTTTACTAAATGCTGGGAGACTTATTGCTGATTCTATGATCATTCTATTGACTAAAAAATATCCATAGTTCCTTCGATAGCCAAGTGTCGTGCCAATATTTCCTGCAATGTGGCCAGATAATAAACTTGGAAATTAGGAAGTGCCAGGCCCCCTTGGTTTCTTTTTAGCTGAAAAACTGAAAGCCTCACCCTTGAGGTTTTCTACCTCCATATAAATTGTCATATCATAGAATCCAGTTCATGAAAATAGGAGCTATTTATTCTTATCTGTACATTATTGAATTCAAAAAAAAGTGCGGGACAATTGACATTTTGATAAAGAGATTCTCCCTATCAGAGTCAACAGTAGAACTATCCATCTGTCTAAAAGTGCTTGTACTTTTGCAAGCATCCTAACATAATTAGGATTAAACAAATGTCCATAGTTCTTCATGACATAGATTCCCAAATACCTGATAGATTTGGATGAATTAGCTTTCTGCTGCAAAGCATAGGGAAGATTTTCTGTTCCTGCATTAAATAGGAGAACCTCCGTTTTGTTTCCATTACTCTTCTATCCTCCTATTTGAGTGAACTCATCAATCTTATCAAGAACTCTTTGTACAATATCAATCTCTGGTTTTAAGTATAAAATAATGTCATCAGCAAAAATTAATTTTGGCATATCCGGTACAGGTGCGGTAATTTCCTTCGATCTACGTATTATCTGTGTAAGAGGCTCAATAATAAAGGCAAAGAGTATAGGGGAAATAGGACATCCCTGTCTAGTACCTATTTTAACCTGAATTGTGCCTCTAACCTTTGAACTGATAACAATTCTGGCATGAGCACCCTGATACAACCGCCTTATCATTGAAATAAGTTGCGATGGGAAACTGTGAGAAAGTAGCCTCTCTCTAGCCTTGTTACCCCCACTTTTGGCCTGTTTGTGAGTGTATGTCAGGGTGTTTTCACTGTCTCACTGGGATCCTGCCAGCCAGGGCCCAGTGCTCATAGTGAAAACCCTATGTTTTCAGTATGTTTGTTATGTGTCACTGGGACCCTGCTAGCCAGGACCCCAGCGCTCATAAGTTTGTGACCTATATGTATGTGTTCCCTGTGTGGTGCCTAACTGTCTCACTAAGGCTCTGCTATCCAGAACCTCAGTGGTTATGCTCTCTCTGTACAAATTGTCACTAACAGGCTAGTGACCAATTTCACCAATTTACATTGGCCCACTGGAACACCCTTATAATTCCCTAGTATATGGTACTGAGGTACCCAGGGTATTGGGGTTCCAGGAGATCCCTATGGGCTGCAGCATTTCTTTTGCCACCCATAGGGAGCTCTGATAATTCTTACACAGGCCTGCCACTGCAGCCTGAGTGAAATAACATCCACGTTATTTCACAGCCATTTTACACTGCACTTAAGTAACTTGTAAGTCACATATATGTCTAACCTTTACCTGGTAAAGGTTGGGTGCTAAGTTACTTAGTGTGTGGGCACCCTGGCACTAGCCAAGGTGCCCCCACATTGTTCAGGGCCAATTCCCCGGACTTTGTGAGTGCGGGGACACCATTACACGCGTGCACTATACATAGGTCACTACCTATGTATAGCTTCACAATGGTAACTCCGAATATGGCCATGTAACATGTCTAAGATCATGGAATTGCCCCCCCAATGCCATCCTGGTATTGAGGGAGACAATCCCATGATTCCCAGGGTCTCTAGCACAGACCCGGGTACTGCCAAACTGCCTTTCTCGGGGTTTCACTGCAGCTGCTGCCAACCCCTCAGACAGGTTTCTGCCCTCCTGGGGTCCAGCCAGGCTTGGCCCAGGAAGGCAGAACAAAGGACTTCCTCAGAGAGAGGGTGTTACACCCTCTCCCTTTGGAATAAGGTGTTAGGGCTGGGGAGGAGTAGCCTCCCCCAGCCTCTGGAAATGCTTTGATGGGCACAGATGGTGCCCATCTCTGCATAAGCCATTCTACACCGCTTCAGGGATCCCTCAGCCCTGCTCTGGTGCGAAACTGGACAAAGGAAAGGGGAGTGACCACTCCCCTGACCTGCACCTCCCCTGGGAGGTGCCCAGAGCTCCTCCAGTGTGCTCCAGACCTCTGCCATCTTGGAAACAGAGGTGCTGCTGGCACACTGGACTGCTCTGAGTGGCCAGGGCCAGCAGGTGACGTCAGAGACTCCTTCTGATAGGCTCCTTCAGGTGTTGCTAGCCTATCCTCTCTCCTAGGTAGCCAAACCTCCTTTTCTGGCTATTTAGGGTCTCTGCTTTGGGGAATTCCTTAGATAACGAATGCAAGAGCTCATCAGAGTTCCTCTGCATCTCTCTCTTCACCTTCTGCCAAGGAATCGACTGCTGACCACGCTGTAAGCCTGCAAAACAGCAACAAAATAGCAAAGACGACTACTGCGACATTGTAACGCTGATCCTGCCGCCTTCTCGACTGTTTTCCTGGTGGTGCATGCTGTGGGGGTAGTCTGCCTCCTCTCTGCACTAGAAGCTCCGAAGAAATCTCCCGTGGGTCGACTGAATCTTCCCCCTGCAACCTCAGGCACCAAAGAACTGCATCACCGGTCCTCTGGGTCTCCTCTCAGCACGACGAGCGAGGTCCCTTGAACTCAGCAACTCTGTCCAAGTGACTTCCACAGTCCAGTGACTCTTCAGTCCAAGTTTGGTGGAGGTAAGTCCTTGCCTCCCCACGCTAGACTGCATTGCTGGGAACCACGTGTTTTGCAGCTACTCCGGCTCCTGTGCACTCACATGGATTTCCTTCGTGCACAGCCAAGCCTGGGTACCCAGCACTCTAACCTGCATTGCACGACCTCCTGAGTTGTCCTCCGGTGGCGTGGGACTCTCTTGTGCAACTTCGGGTGAGCACCGATTCACTCCACTTTGTAGTGCCTGTTCCAGCACTTCTGCGGGTGCTGCTTGCTTCTGAGTGGGCTCCTTCTCTTGCTGGGCACCATCTCTGTCTCCTCACGCAATTGGCGACATCCTGGTCCCTCCTGGGACACAGCAGCATCCAAAAACCTTAAACGCGACCCTTGCAGCTAGCCAGGCTTGTTTGTGGTCTTTCTGCGGGAAAATACTTCTGCACGACTCTTCACGACGTGGGACATCCATCCTCCAAAGGGGAAGTTTCTAGCCCTTGTCGTTCGTGCAGAATCCTCAGCTTCTACCATCCAGTGGCAGCTTCTTTGCATCCACAGCTGGCATTTCCTGGGCATCTGCCCACTCCCGACTTGATCGTGACTTTTGGACTTGGTCCCCTTGTTCCACAGGTACTCTCGTCTGGAAATCCATTGTTGTTGCATTGCTGGTGTTGGTCTTTCCTGCAGAATTCCCCTATCACGACTTCTGTGCTCTTTGGGGAACTTAGGTGCACTTTGCACCCACTTTTCAGGGTCTTGGGGTGGGCTATTTTTCTAACCCTCAATGTTTCCTTACAGTCCCAGCGACACTCTACGAGGTCACATAGGTTTGGGGTCCATTCGTGGTTCGCATTCCACTTCTAGAGTATATGGTTTGTGTTGCCCCTATCCCTATGTGCCCCCATTGCATTCTATTTTGACTATACATTGTTTGCACTGCTTTCTATTGCTATTACTGCATATTTTGGTATTGTGTACATATATCTTGTGTATATTTGCTATCCTCATACTGAGGGTACTCACTGAGATACTTTGGCATATTGTCATAAAAATAAAGTACCTTTATTTTTAGTATATCTGTGTATTGTGTTTTCTTATGATATTGTGCATATGACACTAGTGGTACTGTAGGAGCTTCACTCGTCTCCTAGTTCAGCCTAAGCTGCTCTGCTAAGATACCTTTTCTATCAGCCTAAGCTGCTAGACACCCCTCTACACTAATAAGGGATACCTGGGCCTGGTGCAAGGTGTAAGTACCCCTTGGTACTCACTACAAGCCAGTCCAGCCTCCTACAGGAACCCAATTTAGTTAGGCTGTATACCAAGGCTTCCCAATTGACAAGGTTGAATGCTTTCTCTGCATCTAGCATTATTATTACTGCAGGGGTTATGTTGACCGAGAAATAGTCGATTGCCTGAAACAAAAAGTTCATATTGGATGTCATCAACCCACTGGCTACAAAACCGTTCTGATCTTTATGTATTAATTGTTGTGCAACCTGTGCGATCCTGAGAGCCCAGACCTTTGTTAAGATTTTATAATCAGCATTCAGCAAACTAATTGCGTGATATGCATCATGTTTCAGTGGTTTTTTTTCTTTTTTCAAAAAGCTGACTGTTGTTGATTCTTTAAACGTTAAAGGTATTTCTGCTCCCTTGAATATTCCATTACATAATTCCGTCAAAAACAGTGCGAGCTCTTCGCAGGAAGTTTTATCAAATTCTATTTGAAAGCCATCACCACTGCAAGCTTTTGCATTTGGTATTCTCTGGATAGGTCCCTTAATCTCCAACGGCGTAATCATTTGAGCTACATCGTTCTAAAACGTAGCCTATGTCATACATTCTAGAGTAATGTGACAAAAACACTTGAGCTATATCCTTGTCCTCATTAACAATTGTGCTAGTATCGGGATCCTGAATTTGATGAATTGTCTGCTTTTTGTATTTTATACGAGTGGTCCAAGCTAAGTGTTTACCTATCCGTTGACTTTCTTCATAAACCTAATGCTGATGAGCCCTTGAGCTACTTACTTCTTCCAGTATAAATAAATCTTTGAGTTTAGCCCTCATTTGATTAAGATTACGCCTTGCCACTTCCTGCCCTTCTGATTTCATACATTCATCTGTCGCCTTATCTATTGCCATCTGAAGTTTTTTATTTGTGACTCTTGTTGTCGTGTCTGACCTGCTTTAAAAGAAATGATTTGCCCCTAGGCTGTAGCTTTAAATGCTTCCCATACTTTAAACAGGGATGCAGAATTCTGATTGAGCTGGACGAACTCCTGCATGAATTGACTCATGTCTGTGACCCATTGCTGGTTAGTTAGAAAAGATATGTCAAACTACCATCTGGGTCTCTCTTTGTTAGGCACCTCCAATTCTGCCATTACCATGACCGCGCAATGATCGGAAAAGGCATTTGGCCAAATATACGAGTCTAGCTTCTTCAACGAGCAAGATACTATAAAAAAAATCTATCCGGGAGGCAGTCTTGTAACGGTGTAAAAAGCAAGTATATTGAGTGGCGACAGGGTGTTTTTCTCGCCAAGGGTCTGTTACATGGAAGGCACTTTTTATTATATTCAGAAGTGTTTTAGTTTTAGGTTTAAGTTACCTTTTTTCCTGATTGGAGGTATCTAGTGTTATATCTTGAATATATTTGAAATCCCCTCCAATAATAAAAGGGCCCATGGCACTCATTGCTATATCATAAAGTTGCATTAGTGACTCTTCTTCATCCATGACTGGCCCGTAGTAATTAACCAGATTAACTTGATCTCCTGATTGTAAGACTTTGAGCCAGATCCACCTCCCTTGGGGTCTCTAATGACGTCTTTTATGGCCAAGTTTAGTCTGTTACTGAGATATATTGGCCCCACTCTAACTGCCAACCCAGATGAAGCAAATAGAGCTGCTGAGAACTGTTTTGGAATATATATTTTTGGGCTATTACTTTTTAGATGGGTTTCTTGGAAGTAAAGAACATCGGGATTGAATGATATCCACCATTTTAGCATTGCCTTATATTTCTGTCTATTTGAGATGCCATTCGCACAGCAGGAAATTACCTTAAGCTTGACCATTCTTGTTAGTTAGCTCGTTAATCAACCTTCTACAACCAAGCACAATGTATGCTACTTCTTGAAAAAAACTGAATTTTCTCAACTTAAGGGACCTCGTCCCCTTTACTGCCCTGTGTCCCAGCTATGCCCCACCCTACGTGAAACAGACCCTCCAGTGTGGCCAACACCTGGGGCACTCCCGTCTGGGCGATCCGGGACAGCCCCCCATTCCAACCGTTATTGTCCCACCTAGGTGCCTTGACATGGCACTGAGTCACCGAAAGCAGCAGAGGGTATAAGTAACATAGTGGTTAAGTGTGCAGTGCTTCGTGTGAAATCCTAGGAAACATATCTCCCTGATCATTGTCCAGATCAGCCAGTCCCATTACCATTACATATGGAATGCAACAGAGTTTTAGCCCCAATTGCGGTGTGGATTATGCTTGACTGTCCTTTGAAAATAACTTTTAGCTTTGACTGCTGGAACAGACCAGCCTGGGCGCCAGCTTTTTGAAATGCCGGAATCATTTCTCTTAATTCCTTTCTCCTTCAAGCAGTGGCAGCGGACATGTCGGAGTAAACTTTGAAAGTGTAATCGCCAGGAATCTGATGTACTGTAGCACATTGACCATCTCTAATTCTCATTGTAATGGACGACCATTGTAGTTGAATATTCTTTTGAAATTACTTAATTTGAGAATTATGTTTGAATTCAGCTACTCACTTCTCCTCTCATATCACGGGGTGCTGGCTCTCTCTGGGCTACTTTAAGGTCACCCTTATTTATCATATTTGAGTATCATGTAGTTTGAGCATTTTGGTTTCTAATATAATTATTTATTTACAATGTAGAGCCCTGAAGAAGTCGTTGGGGACTAAAGGACTCTCCCGTGACGAAACACGTGTTGGCTCGAAGTGTTTATTCATGAAGGATGCTGTTAATCTGAAGATGTGATCAAATAAATCCTGGATATGATTGGACTTTACAAAAGACTGGCGTGATATTTAAGATTGCGTTCATTTGGATTTCGCTCACTTGAGTTTTGACTCACTGGATTTTAATTTGGAAACCTTAAAAAGTAAAAGTTATAAAAAAAAGGGGGGGCCCTCACATTGTGTTAAATACTCAGCATAGTATCCTTTCCGACAACCTGTAAATCAGAGCATCAGCTTCAGATTTTGTCTAGCAGTATCCCCAATAGTTCTGAAACACATCTCAGTCTCTTCAGTGCCCCAATGAATGCACATTTCAGTTTTTTGAAAATTTTTAAAAAAACTGTTTGACTTTCGTGTAATACTTCGTATGACTATATGGTTGAAAACTGTGCCCTGTTGAATAGGGTTACCCTGCCAGGGCATGATTGTGCAATCAGAAGGAATGTTGCTCTCTCTAACGTGGGCCTGGTGACAGGCCTCAGAATGCAAGCAGCGCTGAAACGTGAGTGCAAGCAGATGTCCGCCTGTTGAAAGCTCCTGACACTTCCACCTTATTACAGCTGTGGATGTTTCTCTTCCTCCCACGACCTCTTCCAGGCCAGCATTTGCAGTCCCACGAACAAGAGGCATCTGCGGGCTTCTAGTGTGTGCAAATCGCATCCACACTCGAGGCATAGACTAGATACCACTAGCCACAGTTGTTATACTCTATTAACTGGTGGGAATATAACGTTTTTATCTAGAAGGAAGATTAATGTTCAGAATGGATTTTTTCATTTAAAGAAATCATGTCAGAGTAAGGTTCGGTGGACACTTCGACCATTCACAGAACTGAAATTTGAAAATATCTAGCCATGGAAGTTGGTCATTAGTTAAATATTTGGAGTGAGGATTCAAAGATTCCACATCGGGTATGCACTTTTTTTCATAGGAACCTTGACTTCATTATGACACTTTTTGAAAGGATATTTGGGTTAGAGGTAAATGGCTCTAGCTCTATTCGTTAGTCAATACTTTCACGAAGGGGATTTGGTTCAGCTTCTTTGGCTTAGACACCTTCAGCCACTGGCTCCGGACGTTGTCATTCAAGACTTCGATCAGCCTACAGGAGTGTTTTAGTCGGTTCTTCTTTCTATGGGCTGTTTCGATGTATCCTTTTCTTCCACTAGAATGCCCGGAGGGGTAGTTTAAATCAAAACATTACACAGTTTCCTCATACATTTAATTCTTTATCTCACTCATGCACTGTATACACGACGAAATCTTTTTTGGAAACTTTTTGCACTGCAGCAGACATATTTAATTGTTATCAGCCCTCGAGGGCCAGGGTCAAACCTATTGGCTTTGCCAATGTATGTTGTATTATTTAGATATTTTAGACAAGAAAGTTAATAGTCCTAGAAAGTATTTTAGGACTCCAAGGCAATAGAAAACATATAATCCATGGAAGGACTAGACCATACCCTTGCAACTAAATTATGTGAGCTAAAAGGTGATAGAAAGTACAGAGGGTCATAAATTCAGAAAATATTTCATGACCTGGAAGTGTAGCATCACATAAATGAAACACGATTGCCCATGACAGTTTACAACAATGCTGGCTGTACTCTGACTGTGCTACTGTCAATCCATCCCCTCACTGAATTGAGTCCATGAATGTAGTCTGCAGACTGCCTCATGATCCCCATAACAAGGTTATACGATGCCACGGCCTCACAGCCATTGATTTTCTTCAAACTTTAATGTCTACTGGCTAAGGCAGAAGAAGACATATGCAGGACACACCTCGGTGTGTAAGGTAATGCAATTTCCCCTCTTGCTTCCATAAGTGGGAAAGTGGCTAAACAGGGTATGGGTAATCTTGTTTTGAGTGGCTCAGACTTTAACATCTCAGTTTGTTATCAATCAGCAGCAAAGCAACGCAAGCCAGCACAAAGACTTCAGTAAAATTTACAAAGACACACAAGCGGTGATTTGTGACTCCTTGCATGGCTTTGTAAAGTATGTAACACTGTTTAGAGGCTTTTTTGGTGTTATGTTACATTTGCAACTGGTAGGCATTCCATGGGTGAAGAATAAGGATTCCCATGTATCCACCCATGAATTTGGCAAAATTCCAGATTTAGAAAGGTTTGTAAACCAGAGATTGTGTGAAATCTTTATGCCTCCGTGAAGATGGCGTAATGAGGAGAATTTTTTTTTTTCCCCTTGGTATTTCCTCTTTGTGTGATGCATTGTGCATCACACATTGAAAGATGAAAGTACCTCTAAGCGTAGTTTTTGTGCTGAAGGTATTCTTTCTGGCACACAAAGCATTTGTGCACAAATTGCAGGCACCCTTGCACTATGGTGCAAGGAAGTCTGTGTTGGTGCTAGGCAGCATGCAGTGTGCCAGCACAAGGAGAGGGCAGAAATCCTCCACAGTTTTGTAAATATAGAGCATTTCTGCTCTCTACATTTCGCGAATGGCACCACAGCAACTGCCCTGCGTTTCACTAAACATTAGCAAATATACACCAGGCATCTCAACTCATAGATTGGAGTTTGCCAAACGAAAAACCCTAGGGTGCATTTTTTAGTTTGTATTTCTGAAGATTTTTTCATTGTTCATGCCACCCATATGGACACATCAGAGCTCCATAGAAAATCTTGAACTGACAACATCAAAGATCATCAATTACAAAAAGGCAATGCTAAATGTTTAAATAAATAAACACATCCATTATATGATTTTCCTTCATTATAGATCTGTTAGAGCAATGGCTATTGCTCATAAGTAGAATGCTTTTCCACATTATCAAAACAACACTGCCACCAGAGTCACAAAAAACTTTAACGCTGACCACAATTTTCAGAATAGAGTTGTTAATATTATGGTACCATAATATCGTAGCAAAATATTGAGCACAATTTTGACAGGATTAGTATACATTTACTATTCTCGACGCTATTGCTACATACCATGAAGGTGTATGCAATGTCAAGGTAGCAGCAAGTAATTATTTTGAATATAGTTTTACCTATTTGTATTATTGTCACGATATGTGTTAGTTGATGTTTCGGTCACAATATTTTGACCCACAGATATTAAAATCTTGATATCTTGAGAGATAAAATCTGAAGTTCAAGCAAACCTTTTGTTGCTGTCAGTTAAATGGCACTGAGCTATGATGTGCAAGTTAAACCTGTTGCAGGTATAAAGAAAATGTCATAATATAAGACATGAAATTCAGGCTATTTTAGCCTATTTTAGGCCCCCAGTCAAGAGGGAGTGTCATAGTGGACTCAATCAGCTTACCTCACAATCCTGAGAAAACAAAAGTTCTGGCCTTGGCAACCTGGTGTGATGTTTTTATTTTCAATGTAGGTATATGCCACGAAAACAGAAAGAATAAACAAAATAAATGATTTGCCACAGACATCTGGTGGCTACTTATTTGCAATTAAAAATGTACACTCGACTTATAATTTGAATAAAATAGTTTTGGTGCTTCCTAGAAGGTAGGGATACTTAGAAACTGTATTAAAATCTGGTTTCGTTTTACTGTACATCCAAGAAAATTATTAATGTTGTTGGCACAATGAGAAGGTAGCACTGGCTGTCAATTACTGCAAGCAGAAGGCAAAGGGCCTGATTACGATCTTGGTGGATGGAATACTCCATCAGAAATGTCACAGATATTCCGTCTGCTGTATTACAATCCCCATAGGATATAATGGGATTGTAAAACGGCGGACAGGATATCCGTCACATGTGTGACTGAGTAACCCTATCACCAAGATTGTAATCTGGCCCAAAGTTTAAAGTACACTTCTTTTTAGGCGGGTGTGACAAAAATGCCATGACTCACAGTTTAAAAGAGTCAGTGGGTGCAGTAGGCTTAAATATTGCAAGGGCTGGAAAGGCCTTTTTATTTTTTTTATTACAACGTGCATTTCCCCACCGGGCTTTGAACCTCTGGAGGGTGTGTTTAGGGCAGGGGGTCACTCCTAGTGTGGCCGTCACTTACCCCAGCTCTCTGGGGTTGATTTCAACAGGACTGGGGAGACTTCAAGAGAGAGATAAAAAGAGAAGTGGGTAGAGAGACCCTGATCAGAGAGGGGACAGAGAGGAGAGAAGGACAGAGAGAATAGATAGATGGAAAGAGCGAGTTTGCATGAGGAGACCAATGCAACGAGCTGGTTTGAGCATTTTGTCTAGGGCTGCTTTCAGTTTTCCAGGCCGGCCCTGCACATTGGCCCCTGCTGTATGCTGTGGCGAGTTTTAAGAAAAATGTGAAATGCAGTTGAATAGATTAGTGAAGGAAGAGGGTTGACCTGAAGCCCTTTTACCTATGTATATATGTATGCATTTTTAATCTAAGAATTGTTTCAATTATGCAAGGCTGTCAGGCGAAACCTAAAAATGGCCGCCGTGTTGAATTGCTGTTTCTGAATTCTAGAAAGCATCGTATCGTCACTTTAATATAAATCAAAATTGGTTTTGAAGCACTGTTGGAAAGTTTACATTCTACAGTTTATTAACGCAGCACTCGAATCTGATAAAATCAGAATCTTTGTCATCATTAATTCCGGAATTTGAAAAAGTCATTTTTATTTTTTGTGAGGTCGATGCCAGATTTAAATTGAGTGTGCATGTTGTATTTTCTCAGATGTTCCGACTCTAGCCCAACCAGCTATCCTAATAAAAATAGCCAGACATGCTTTATGAGATAGTCAGGAAACGAAAGATAGAGCAAAGGCATCTTAGGTTTTCTGTTTTTTATTTTTATCATTTGTATTTTGTAGGTTTGCACCTCTTTTACGTCAAAAAACGACGAAAATGCGGTGCCAAAAAAGTATAAATGTGGGCCTGTGTATACCTTTTAGCGACCACCAGTAGGACTGCCTTCCTACTCTTCAAAAAATACACAATTCCCTTATCACCACCGTTCCCTATTTTGGAAAGCTGCTCACCACCTTGATGGCATCTTCAGTGCTCCATCTCATTTTACATATTTCCAGGCCCAACGGTAGAGAGCAAGAGATTTGCATGGTTCTAGAAATAAATTCCTTACAAGTTTAAAATAAATTAGTGATATCCTTTTGAAATGTGTAATCGATTTCGTGTAAACATGCATTTGTTTTGCTTGTATGACCATTCTTCTTGTTTACACCACCACAACTGGCAAACCAAGAGTTATCCTTTGGTTACTTTGGGCCTGATTTATGGTTTGTGGTGACAAACAGAAATAAGCATTGGCAAAGCCAGTAGGTCTGCCCTTTGTTACTGTGAGGCAGTGGTTGCTTCATTTTGGGTGTGTGTGTGCCACTCACGTGCCTGCCTACAAAATGGCGCTATCATTTTTTTTAGGGGGGTGACAAACACCTAAAACAAGTGAGCGGGGAAGCAAGACAAGGGTGGGAAAAGGAAGCAACACAGAGGGCGGGGTGGAGGAAGCAACATGGAGGGGTGCTGAGAAGAAGAAGCAACGGGCAAGACAGCAAAATGGAGTGGGTGGAGGAAAAATGCACAAGTGGGAGAGAGCAACATAGAATGCAATGGGAAAGAGAAGCACCATACGGAGACACAGCTGCTAAAGACATGCACTATCAAAGAGATCTTAAGACTAAAGAAAACGGTAGGTCCCTAAAAGTGAGCAGCAGAAGGGCACAAGTAAAGAGAATATACAGATGCAAGCTGGTAAAAACAAGCCATTGAATAAGAAGCAATCAATTGAAAGTAACAGGCAAAGCAACCCATGGTAAGCAATAGGTGGGATCAAAGTCCCTGCGTGTCCTTGGTAAAATCACAGTATTTCTGATAACATACTGTGCATGTGCTGTGAAGTAGACTGCATTGAAAAAAGCACAATAAACTTCCTGCCCTAATAGGATCGGCAATGTGATGCCCCACTTCAATGGCCATCATACCATATTAGTAACGGCCTGCGGGGTGCTAAAGGGGTGGGCAGCGTGTGTGGGGTGGTGGGAATAAACATTTATTTAATTTAATAGAAAAACAAAACACTTACCTTACCTCGCGGCCGCTCCGCTCCTCTCTCTCCCCGGATGCTGCAAGCACAGGTTCCCAGCCTGCCCTGCGCCAATCCTGATGCTGCTCAGGGCAGCGTCAGGATTGGCTGGGAGCGCCCAGCCAGGGTGCTCCCAAGCAGACTGGGAGCCTGTGCAGGCTCTCTCAAGCCCGGGAACTGCCTTTGTGGCCCGCCCCCTTTACCAGAAAAAGATCATAAACAAGGTTTATGTTCTTTTTCTGGTAAAGGTTTTGCAGCTGCTACTGCTGGCGGGGGTGCAACAGTCCTCCACACAAACAGAAGAGCCACCTCTGCACCATACAGCCATCAGACTAAGCTTTTCAATCAAAGAGCAAATGGGAGCCCCACAGAGGGAAAGCTGATGGTTCCCCTAACTTTAAGTACGGCCAGGGGAACAAGAGTTTGGCAAACAGAGTCCTACATCACATTTGTGGTGAAGTACACAGTCCACTGAACTCTAAATCAGGCCCTTAGATTTTTTTTAACGTATGTGGTGGCAAGGGTAATAGAAAAATTCAAGGTATTGCTATCTTAGGGTTTAATTTGGGTTTGTGACTATAATACAAACATGTTGTAATTTGCCATATTACATACATCTTACTCTGATGCAAAACAGTGCCATATGGAGTGCTCCACCCTACTGTGGAATTTCCCTATGGTAAAGCATAGGGAAAAATACAAAAAGTTTATTTAACATGAAAAGAAATAGTTAACAATTTTTATGTCAAATATTATTGTAAGACCATTTTATAGCTATTTTAAATGAGGAAAAAAGAAGAAAATGCTACTGTACTATCCACTTTATTTTAAAAGAAATCTTTAATTCATTTTAATATATTAAATTAAATAAAAAACGTTTGCTGAAATTTAAATAAAAAAATCCCAACTAAATTTTAAAAAACATATTTTATTCTGCATTAGTAATTATCAAAAGTAATGTATGGAATTTATTAAAGGTAATTTATTTATATTTTATTAAAATGCAATCTTACATTAATTGTTAAATTAGAAAAATATTAAACTATTTTATAATTAGTTAATAAATATGTTGGTTTCATATTTTTACGTTAACCTATATATATTTTAAATAATTTAGTTTAGTATTAATTGTGTTAGGGTTTATTTCATGCCCCTGCCTCCATTATTGTCTTTGAGATGGTGTTGCAGTACCAGTCGTTGGCCATGTTTGGCTCTGAGCTGGGGTAATTTACTATTGTCATGTGTCCCTTTTCTGGCTGCTGTAACTTTAGAAGGGCAGTTTGTGAATATAAATTTGTAGTATATTTGTAGTAGTATTGTAGCCATACAAAACGTCCTACAAAATGTAGTTTGTGATTAGGTCCCATTATTTGTGTGGAGATATCAGTACTGTGGCATTTGCAGTCACTGGATCTTCATCCCTTCAGGAGCAAAAGGCTCAGTGGTAACCCTTTTTGTGGGAGGGGTAAAGGTTCACTGAGATGCATTGAGACTCTCTTTCTCCCGAAGCATGATCTATCATAGCTCACACTGCTGAGTCAGCAGCAGCGATTGCTCAGGTGCAGGTCAAAGTCACAAGGTCCCATTGCACGTGGGGACAAGTTCATGATGTTGCAGTGGTATAGTCTGCTTGGGCACAGCTTCTCGATGTTGAAGTGGCACAGCCAGCTCAGGTACACGTTCATGATGTTGCAATTGAATGGTCCACTTTGACACAAATGAATGATGTTGTGTCAGCACAGACTGCTTGGCACAACTTCACAGTACCATAGTAGCACAGTTCACCTGTGCACAAGTCACAATATTGCAGCAAAAAACGTCATTCGGACACCACTTATCAATGTTGCGGCAGCACAATCCGGTTATCATAACCTCACAATGGTGCCAGCCATTGTTTGGGAGAGACTGTGCTCTGGTTCCTGTAGAATGCATAATACTTTCCCTTGTCTTCCTGGGAAGGTGGACCCTCAAGCTCTAGGACTGACTACTTCTGACATGCCCAGGACGATTACACCTCTTGCAGGATAGTATGCTCCTTCCCTCTCTCAGCAGGCAGGGTGAAATCTATGTGCTTCAGAAGAGTGGGACAGCTTCTTATTGCCAGGTCAGACTCCAGGTGGTATTCCTTAACCCCTGGGAAGTTGACTGCCAGGCAGACACCAGCTCTGGTAGCACGTCAATCCTCTGAGTACTCTGTTGGGCATTCTGTTTCTTGGTCAAAAAGAACTTGGAACTGGAACCACACATGGGTCAGTGGCTCCCACTTTTATACAGTCACAGCAGAGAGGGGTGTGGATTCTCTCTCGGTATTTCGGGAACCAGTTTGGTTCTTGTCCTTCTTTCATCTGCACTCTGCAGGCTGCTCTAGTGACACAGCATTTGTACAGAGTGATTCTACACACTTCAGGGTAGCCTGTAACCTGGAGTACCTAAACCAGAGGTCAACGAAGTGTGAGACTTCTGCCCCTGGCTATCAACAGCCACACTGATCAGTGATCAGAAAAGGGAGGTAAAAGTCTGGCCTTTCCCAAAGGGCCATTACACTCTGAACAATAGAGTCCCACCTTCCCACCTTCCCACCTACTAGGGAAACACCAGCCAAAGTGCCTGAAGGAGTCAGATAGTTCACCAAGGGTGGCTTATATGAGGCCTCGTGAATCAGCCGGTTCGACACTAAGAAGGAAGTCTGCAGAAAGCATTTGATTGTTGAGCCCTTGATTTGCTGGAAAATGGCACAACAAAGGACATATTGCTTGGTCTGTTTATATAGACCTGTCCACCAGAAGCATTTCTGTAAGATTGATATTGTGGCCACAACACCAGCATGAGCTTATGCAACACCCTCAGACGCTGCTTTGATAAGATCTTATCTCTGGTCTTGGTTGGATTACCTGATCTCTCACCCCAGGAATTGTTGCAAAGGCAACATTCTGTGCACTGATATAGTATGAATATTTTGTAGGGTATGGTTTTGAAAGAGGCTTACCTTCAGCCGAAGCTTTCACAGCAGCCAGAATTTCATTATCTAATCTCGTCTGGGAATGAGTCACTATAGCAACAGAACCCATAGCTACTGCGGATTTTGATGCTTCATCAGCCAAAGTGTTGCCAATATTGTGTACACCTACACGTTGGTGGCCCAATGTCTGGACTATATGAGCATCAGGTAGCTTATCCTTAAGATCAGCTACCCTCCCCCACAGAGTTCTGTGTTTGATGGTGTTCCCTGTGGAGTCTCTGAAGCCGTTTACCCACCAATGATTAAGATAATAATTGTAGGACTGGACACAGTAGTACGACTCCCACACTATCATTTTAAGGTGTCTTGGATCCGTATGTTCCAGTGAAAGGATTTGGGCTTTGAGTTCAGATAGTTGTGCTGTTCAGTCCCCTAGGGCCTGCGTGTAGGTACCATGAGGTACCTACGCTCCGCTCACTCCTCTCACGGCTGCGCCAGTGGCTGAATATTGATGTTTTGTACCTATGGCTGGGTGTGCTGAACCATCAGTGTAAATGATGGTATGATATCTGTCAAGTGGCAAGATGTTCAGAGATGCAGGGCACTCCTGTTTGTATTGGGGAAATTCTTGTCTTTGAAGTTTTGGATCAAAGATCTAATCAACATCGGTGGCAGTCAGAAAGGTTGCCTACTGAATCCAGCGTGGATGTAATGTTTTAACGTTTAGGAATGCTTGCTTTGGTGACAGCCTCTAAGGCTGGCA
This sequence comes from Pleurodeles waltl, assembly GCF_031143425.1. Classification (NCBI taxonomy): domain Eukaryota; kingdom Metazoa; phylum Chordata; class Amphibia; order Caudata; family Salamandridae; genus Pleurodeles; species Pleurodeles waltl. The sequence continues at coordinate 221,973,372 of NC_090450.1, read as the reverse complement.
CCAGGATAACGACAATAATGCACTTACCTTGGGCAAGTGGTCTTTCCTTGGTGACAGCCATCTGTATAGCAGTCAGACAGTCAGAATTGTTTCCGTGGGTGCAAGGCGGTGTTCTGCATTGGAATATAAATGTGATTTATATGCTATGGTCACAGTGATGCTTTCATTAAAGGTGACATAAGTGAACACATTGGGACCAGGAATTTTTCTGCTGACCAAATTTATTTAGTTGTCACAGGTGTTTATGTGTTTTGCTTTTAGCATGTCCTGCTGCAATCCTCTAAGGATGCATGTGTGTTCAATTTTCCAGTGTCTGCATGAGAAATCTTGGTGTATTAATTCATAGAGTGGCTTGCTGCGTTGTGCATAGTCAGGAATGTACGTTTTGCAAAAGTTGAAGAAAACGAGTAAAGACTGTAGTTTCTTGATAGTATTTGGTGGCTGGAGTTGAGCACATTTTTCAAAAAAGTGCTGGGCCAGGCTTTTGCCCTCGTTTGATAGCGCATGTCCCAGTAACAAAAGACGGAGAAAGGCTATTTGAGTTTTCTTGAACTTAAATCCTAGAATGATCCGATCGACCGTGGCAAGATAAATGTTGAGGTCGTCCTCTGTGAGAAAGATGTCCCCCACCTAGGACAACGCCTTGGGGTCAAATCATGTAATATTGATGTTACACTGGCTGAGAATAGCCTTGGGGCAAGCGACAGAAGCATTTTTGTGAGCCAAATGAGAATGCACTCAGGTCCCGACTTTCATGTGCTAAGTTCTGGCAGAAGAAAGCGTTGGAGGTATCCAAGGCTGTTTTGTATTTTTTACACACCATGGGCCAGATGTAGCAAAGAGTTTGCGCCTCGCAAACGGCGAAAATCGCCGTTTGCGAGGCGCAAAAGCCACTTTGCCATTCAGAAATGCATTTTGCGAGTCGGCTCCGACTCGCAAAATGCATTTCCGACTCGCAAATAGGAAGGGGTGTTCCCTTCCTATTTGCGACTCGCAGTGGGATGCAATTCCATTTGCGACCGCGTACGCGGTCGCAAATGGAGTCGCAGTTACCATCCACTTCAAGTGGATGGTAACCCACTCGCAAATTGGAAGGGGTCCCCATGGGACCCCTTCCAGTTTGTGACTGGACCCCAAATTATTTTTCAGGGCAGGGAGTGGTCCAAGGGACCACTCCCTGCCCTGAAAAAAACCCGAAACTAAAGGTTTCGGTTTTTTTGAAGTGCAGCTCGTTTTCCTGTTAGGAAAACGGGCTACACTTAAAAAAAAAAAAAACTGCTTTATTGAAAAGCAGGTCGCTAACATGGAGGCCTGCTGACGTCAGCAGGCCTCCATGTTAGCGAGTGCCTATACTCGCAATGGGGCCGCAATTTGCGACCCACCTCATGAATATTCATGAGGTGGGTCATTGCGACCCCATTGCGAGTCGCAGTCGGTGTCTGAGACACCGTACTGCATAGCAATTTGCGACTTGCAAATTGCGAGTCGCAGGGACTCGCAATTTGCAAGTCGCAAATTGCCGACTTGCTACATCTGGCCCCATGTTCTTAATTAGTGCTGTGCAGTGTGAATTTTGTATAGTGTATCTGCATGTGTGACTTTTAAATGGCTGTAATCTAAGACTATTCTGTATGAATGGTCGGGTTTAGCAACTGGGAATAACAGGCCATTCATTGCAGAGACACAGGGCTCGATTACTCCCTGGTACTCAAGCTGAGTCAGAATCTACCTCACTGGAGCTTTCGCTTTTTGTTTAACAGGATATTGGGGCGGAGGCTGGGGTGTAGACCTAATCGGTATTACATGGTAAGGAGAATCCTTATCCCAACCTCCATGGTTGCGGTATAGTGAAGGTATCTACGCTACAGCCCAGTTGACAGCGTAGGCTTGTTTTACCGCCTCAGGAACAAGGTCAGAGAAAGAAGGCAAAAATGCATCTTCTCCATGTGGGAGCTTACGGATATGTTCCGGTGGCCAGTATCTTTCAGCCAATAGGATATCACAACTAAGTTCATCCCAGAACATCACACTAATGGTGCGCTCTATGTCTCCCTCAATTAGGATATTTAAATCACAAACCCTGTTAGGTGGGAGAACGCGACCGTCCCCAGTCTCTACTGCAATAAAGTCTCTAGTTGCTGACGCATCCAGATGATATTTCAGACTCTGGGGACATTTCATGACTTCTGCTGTGCTGTCCATCAGTGTCACTGCCCACGTCTTGTTCTTCAGCAATGTTATTAAGTTTGCAGGCCTTTTTAATTGAAAGTGCTACCACCTTTTTCTTTTTAAATTGTGACTTTTGTTGAGGGGACTTGTCTTCTTTCTTGTCTGAAAACCTCTGTGAATCTTTCTTCTGTTTCACGTAGTCAGGACGTTGCTCTGACCAGCCCACTCTCTCGCTACATCTATCTGCTGCATCCTGAAAGAAACGAGAGGTACATGAATCAATATATCTGTCAGGGGCATTTATGTTTCTCAAATTCTGAGATTATATCTCCTTTCAGAGTTCTTTGGGTATGGAGAGTCTAATCTCTGACTTCGTCTGTCTTTATTTTGTTTGTGTATATCCCACTGCTTATTAGAACCCTTGTGTGCTTATTTAGTACCTTCCTTTGGATTGGTATTCTGAATTCCAGCTTTTTTCAGCTTGGCTCCAAAACTATCCCGTCTTACACTAGTATAGGTATTGGAAATAATTTTCAGTAGCTGTCCCTCCTGTTCCAGGTGTGGAATCTCCAGGAGCTGCTGGCGTATGGCCAACGTTACCGCTTCTCCTTCAACATTACTGAGTATTGTTGAGGAGACTGCGTCACAGCTACATATCAGTTTCATCCCCAAGTCCACGGCTGGTGCAGGCCAGTGTTCATTCTGAATTTGTTATAACACTTATGGTAAATTGGCAAGTGTCAGGGTACTATGTTTGGTAGTGTAAATTGCAGCAAAGACTGCACCCATGTGGCGTAGTCATCCCCTGAGGGAACCATTCCGAATGGCAAGCACATCGTGAGAATTCTATGTTTCTCCTGTGGTCCTGTACGGGTAAACACAGCTTCCAGCTGAATTGTTTTTTGGGCTATAAAAAAAGGAATTTTCTTTTGTTCCATGGGCACTTTGCCCATGATATAGAATATACTGTTCGTGGGTAGTTCGCAGTAATGGCCAATTGGTATCCAGCAGGTGGTGGTGGTGGTGGACATGCTGGTGTTGTGTTCAAAGTTTGCATTATGAACCTACAAGTCATATGTATAATGTTACTAGCTCATTGTAAAAGTCCTACAGGGGAGCTGCCTGCATGTTTTGTACCCCAGAGTGTGGGGTATATGTGTCACGATTCACCCTGGGCTTACCGTCTGTACTGGAGAGGGATGGTGAGCGTCCCCGGTTCCTGCAAGTCCTGCTCTGACCAAGGTAGGGGTGACCCCTTCCGGTAGCCACGGTGCTGTTGACAATAGTACGCCACGCAGTCTGTGCCCTCCAGAAGGAGTCCCAGAGGAAAAACCCCAAGGGAGAAAAAACCTCCAACAGGAACTCCCTGAAACAGAAGGAGGACACAAGGATTTAGAACTCAGGATCCTGGAGATCTGGAAGGCTGAAGACAGAACAAGAACGACTGGCATCCAAGAGAAGACCAGCCGGAGCGTGACCACCACAGCAGAAGTGTTGCAACGCAATGAGAAGAAGAAATGATTCCCCTTATATACCCCTAGACAGAAAATGATAAACAGGAAGAAGTAACACCACCCTCTTGGATTGGGAAGGAGCTATAGCAAGAGATAGGAAATATACCCTTGTACAAAAGGAACAGATGCATGCAAGGAAGAAGGGAAGTGCACGGCATGCTAGGAAGGAGAAGGCATGGCTCAAAAACCATGCAGGAGGAAGAGGAAGGCCCTGAAGGCGTGTGTTCAGTAAATAATACTGGGGGGGGGGGTCAGACACCCCACAACAATGTCCATGTCGCGCACCGTGTGCGGCTAGGACCGAGACCCAATTCTGGGCCTCTGTCCTCGCCACATCCAAACCACAGCGCGCGGCAGGAGAAAAGGACCGCCGCTGGTTCCGCGACCTCTGACACGGGCTGCGGATTCCCCCGCAGCCCGGCCGGGAGACGCCGTGGCGTCCTGCGGCGTAACAATATGTGGCAAACATTGGCCACGTTGGTCTGACATTACCTAAGGGACCTGGACTCACGAGTTGTGATACATGTGGTGGGGCGCCATTAAACCAGTTCTGATGCTCTTGATAAGTAATCAGTATTTCAAGATACTGGTACGCTTGGTTCCTCTGTGGTACATTTGCAATTTTGTATGTATGTAATGTTTATGTATTAGTGTCTTCCTTAGGAAAGTTTACTCAGGAATAGAATGTTACTGTTTGATAAGCTTCTTTATTCTGCATTGAATGTAACATCCTGACCCTCATCTCTTAAGCCATGCCCTTTTAGATGTTATGGTAATGCATGCCTGACAGTCTCAGGAATGTCTACGGCGTTAGCCATGTTGTGAAATGGGTAAAGAGACAGAACACTAAATGGGGCAAAAGTCTTTTTAAGAGTTCGAGCTCCAACAACCTACAGCCTAGTTAGTTGCTCCTTGTTCAGCTGAGGAGGGTTATCACAAAGACCATGGACATCTCTGTATAATGGTACTTAGGTACCTGTTGTGCGTGAGACAGAGATACTCAGGGCATCCATAAATTAGTGCCAAAACACCATCATTGGTGGCGCCATATCATAGTTGGCCTCTCGCTCTAGGTAAGACTTCTGGTCTAGGATGAAGGCACTTTTGTTTGTAGGCGACTAGGCCAATCCTACAACAAGTCACACCTATCGGCCCAACTCTCTCAGCTCACAAGCAGTACCTCACCAAAAACCCAAAAAGTAAAAGGTGATTTTTGGCTGCCTTTACACATGAACTCTCGAGTGCGACATCTAAGGGGAGCTGTGGTTAAACGGAGAGTACCCTTTTCTCATAAAAGCAACAAGTCTCAGTCACACACAGGAAATGAAAGAGATGCAGTAAAGTTTTCTATAGGTGTTATTAACAAGACTGCAATCTGCTGTCAAATGCTTGAGCTGCAATGAGTAGGATAATGCACAGTGCAGGAAGCATAATTGTGAAAATGCGTGTTGTAAATACATAAACCTCGGCCATCTTGAAATAAACATAAGAAGTAAAATAGGCCCTAACACCCTAGCATGGAGAACTTAATCTCCAATTTACAGAGCTAGATGTGATAAACTTAATCTGACAGTATCGTGTCCTGGAGAAGTCCCCCACCCCCAATTCTTGTTACATTGGAATGAGGTCTCTAGATCAGACTCTGTAGGGACACAAAGGCTGTGTCTGCATCAAGGCGACGTGTAGCATAGATAGAATTGATGGCATCTGGTCGGAATCCCTCTGATATCCTTGTCTGTATGAGATGTATTTTTACAGATCTTGTAGGATCCCTGTGCAGGTATGTTCCCAAATAATAGATAAGAAGGCATACTTGGGGGTGCAATTATATAAAAAATTCCCTCCAAAAGTACATTATGTTCCTGTCACATGTAAGTGGGAAAGGGACATAATGTGAATACCTACGTATATAGCTTGTCTTTGATGCTGATGGTGATGCCTTCACAGAGTGGCACTGATAACGTGAAATTAAAACCTCTCCCTAAATATGAACATAGCAGCCATCTTGGAAGAAATAATTAAATAAATGTGCTAAAACAAAGCAGGCTAAGTAGATTAAAAGTCACTAGGTGATGGGGGCACAGGTCTGCAAGCCAGAAGGCTAAGGAACTCCTGATTCCCAATAAACTAAATAGGATCCACTACAAAAGATCAAAGTTAAGGGGCCATTAGGCCTCCTTTTGTTGGAGGATACTGGCTGTGAAAATTCAGGACCAGCACACCTAAATACAATGGAGAGGATACAGAGGCACATGGATTATCACTTCACTGATAGTTAAGAGGTGCATGTTTTTGACAATGTTCAGTCCCTGTGTATTAGGCATATGCATGTACTGTAAGAATGTCAGATTTGTTTGTCTGTCCCAGTATTTACACAAATAACAATTTAAATGCCATGACTTTGTTTCATTTCTTCTGCAGCGCTATAGCGCCACTCATCCAAATGCAGTGTGTCAGAGCACTTTACACCAACAATGATTAACCGGACACACAATGCTCTCTGCAGCTGGTGTATATTTTAAATATATTTTAAAGTGCAGGATTTGCAACCAATTAAGCATAACAGATTTACTGCCATGTGTCTCCTTGTTGCCAATTTCTTTGTGATAGTGTTTAAAAAAATAAATGCATACGTTGAGGAGTTTTGCCGATGCAAAATCTAATTTGTTAAGTTGTGCAATGAGCTCAAATATAGTCAGGATAGACCTGCTGAACAGATGTGGGAGGTCTTAAGATCTGATGTAACTTCTTGTGATGCCACTCCCTCTGATGCCTTGTGTGATCACACGCTGTGATGTCATGCTCCATGCTGTCACGTACTGTATTGTCATGCGCCAAGATGTCACTTGCAAACAGCCTAACTTGGTTAGTCCCCCCACTTTGTTTTTTTCGACTTGTGAACTGTATACATATATTTGTGTTATATTTTTGGACTGAATGAGATTTGTAAAACAACCTAAGCTGCCGTTAGGCCAGACCTAAAAAGGAAGCTATAGATTTCAGACTGTGACACAAACCTCAATGTTGTATTTTTAAGAATCTGAAAGAGAAACTACCGGAACATATGAAAACTTAGGGCCATATTTATACTTTTTGACGCAAAACTGCGCTAACACAGTTTTGCGTCAAAAAAATTTGCGCCGGCTAACACCATTCTGAAGCGCCATGCGGGCGCCGTATTTAATCAATGACGTTAGCCGGCGTTAGCCGCCGGCGCTGCCTGGTTTGCGTGGAAAAAAACGACGTACACCAGGCAGCGCCGGCGTAGGGGGATATGGAGCTTGGGCGTCAAAAAATGGGGCAAGTCAGGCTGAGGCAAATTTTTCGCCTCAACCCGATTTACGCCATTTTTTTCGACTCCCAAACCCCATAGAAATGACTCCTGTCTTAGCAAAGACAGGAGTCATGCCCCCTTGCCCAATGGCCATGCCCAGGGGACTTATGTCCCCTGGGCATGGTCATTGGACATAGTGGCATGTAGGGGGGCACAAATCAGGCCCCCCTATGCCACAAAAAAAAAATATATATATACTTACCGGAACTTACCTTAATGTCCCTGGGATGGGTCCCTCCAGCCTTGGGTGTCCCCCTGGGGTGGGCAAGGGTGACAGGGGGTGTCCCTGGGGGCATGGGAGGGCACCTCTGGGCTCCCTCAGAGCCCACAGGTCCCTTAACGCCTGCCTTTTCCAGGTGCTAAAAAACGACGCAAAAGCGGCCGTACGTAATTTTTTTTGACCCGCCCACTCCCGGGCGTGAATTTTGCCCGGGAGTGTAAATACGGCGCACATGCCTCGGAGTCAATTTTTTAGACGGGAACGCCTACCTTGCATATCATTAACGCAAAGTAGGTGTCCACGCTAAAAAATGACGCAAACTCCATGGACTTTGGCGCTAGACGCGTCTAACGCCAAAGTATAAATATGGAGTTAGTTTTGCGTCGGAATTGCATAAAAAAACGACGCAATTCCGGCGCAAACGGAGTTTAAATATGCCCCTTAATTTTACACTCCTACAAAGTCGTTCAGATTTCCCCAAGGGTAAATGAAGATTAGTGTTGATGACTTTGGTGACAGATGGTCTGATTCACAAATCAAACATACATCTTGGGTAAGTTTACGAATGCTTGGTATTCTCAGAGGGATTTACGAGTAGTATTTTTACAGTAGGGAGTCTCTGTACATAAGAAAAAGATAGGTATTTTTATGTGTGGAGACTCTTCACTTGTAAAGATACTACTAGTAAATACCTTTGGAAATAGCAAACAATCGTAAACTTACACGAAAGTGTAAGTTTACAGCTGTGAATCAGGCCCTTAGTTATGATTCTGTATTTTTTTAAGCAGCACACGTTTATAAAACATGCACATAACACGAACTCTAGAGGGGTTGTCCTTAGTGAGCTAAAACATTTTTCTTTGAAATATTTACACTTGGAAGATCGCTGCTTTGTGTCAACCTTACACGCATATCCACAGTCATAATCCTGCTGTGGCATGATTAGAATAAACTCTGTCCCTCACGCACACCGCCAGATCTGCACATTTGCTGTCAAAATGACTCAGTGAGTTAAGCACACCTAGTAACATTTTGTGTGACCTACTAACAGTTTGTGTGATCTGCAGGACACAGGTTCAAATACTGGCAAGGCCAATTCAGCCTTTAATTTTTCTGAGCAGTATTAGATTGTAAAGATTTCTATCTTCAAAACTTTCAGTAATACTTATTGTTAGAAATGGGGTCTTTGGTTGGCAGTCAGGATACCCCCTGTCCAAGCAAGGACCCTCTCTCTAGTCAGGGTAAATCACACACAGTCCCAATTATTCTGTGCCTATCCTGTGGTAGTTTGGCCCGAGCAGTCAGGCTTAACTTAGAAGGCAATGTGTAAAGTATTTGTGAAATAAATCATGCAATAACACAATATAAACACCTCAAAAATACATCACACAGGTTTAGAAAAATAGAAAATATCTATCTGAGAAGACTAAGGCCAAAACGATCCAGATTTGATAATTACAAGTTGAAATATCACTTTTGTAATGGTAAATAGTGGTCTTAAAAAGCAATGTGTCTCTTGCAAGCACAAAGTACCTGATTTGCGTCTAAATTATCCGCACAGGACCACAGGGGAGGAGATGCGTGGAAAACGGGGAGGTGTAAGTCAGTTTCTCTGCGTGCACACAGATGATACGTTGATGTTTTTCCACGCAGCAAGGGCTTTGCATTGATTTTTGGTGTGCAGGCTCGGATCCTCTTCAGGTTGCATGGTATTTGGATGCTCCGCGGACGATACGGAAAATTCCTAGGATGAAGTCACAGAAGCTGCGTTGATCCGGTGGGCGATGCAGCAAAAATTCTGCCTTACTGCAGGCGCTGAAGTTGGGCTGCATCGTTCTGGGTCAGTGATGCGTCGATCCACTGGGCTCTGCGTCGAAGTTCTGGTCGCAACGCTGGTGCTGCTTTGATCTCCACTCGGGGAACTGGGCTGCATCGTTCCGGTTCTGCGTGCAGTGATTTTCTCACTGCAGGGTAGGCTGTTTCTCGATTCCGCCAGGCTGTGTGTTGATATTCACTGCACAAGGAGTTCTTTTGCAAAGATGAAGTCTTTTTGGCCCTGAGACTTCAGGAACAGTAGGCAAGCTCAATCCAAGCCCTTGCAGAGCACTTCTGAGCAGAGCCAGAAGTCAGCAAGGCACCAGGACAACAGCAGAGCAGCAGCCTTTTGCAGAAAAGCAGTCAGGTGAGTCCTTTGGGCAACCAGGCAGCTCCTCTTAGCAGATTGCATGTTCTGGTTCAGAGTTTCTTTCCCAGGAGGTATCTGTTTAAATACCCAAATGTGCCTTTGAAGCGGGGAGACTTCAAAGAGTGACTTAAAAGTGCACTAGGTCCCCTTTCAGTTTCATCCTGTCTGCCAGGGTCCCAGTAGGGGATTTGGCAGTCCATTGTGTGAAGGCAGGCCACTGTCCTTTGACATGTAAGTGTCAGGCCCTCTGCCCTCCCAGCCCAGGAGACCCATTTAGTATGCAGATGTGTGCAGGCGTGACTGAGCATCCTGTGTTTGGGTTTGTCTGAGTGAAATGCACAAGGGAGCTGTCAACTAACCCAGCCAGACGTGGATTGTAAGGCACAGAAGGATTTAAGTGCAGATAAATGCTCACTTTCTAAAAGTGGCATTTTTAAAATAGTAATATGAAATCCAACTTCTCCAGTCAGAAGGATTTTGTATTGCCTTTTGGTAAAAAAAAATAAGTCCTTGTTACTCCTTTCAGATCAGAATCTACCACTCAAACACTAAATGAGGGTAGCCCTAATGTTAGTATATGAAAGGAGCAGTCCTCAAAGCAGTGGAAACGAATTTAGGAGTTTTACACTACCAGGACATATAAACTACACAGGTACATGTCCTGCCTTATACCCACATAGCAGTCTGCCATATGGGTTACCTAGGGCCTTATATGTAGAAAAAGGGGAGTTTAAGGCTTGGCAAGTACTTTTAAATGGCAAGTCAAATTGGCAGTGAAACTGCACACACAGGCCTTGCAATGGCAGGCCTGAGACATGGTTAAGGGGCTACTTATGTGGGTGGCACAGTCAGTGCTGCTGGCCACTAGTAGCATTTAATCTACAGGCCCTGAGCACATGTAGTGCACTTTACTAGGGACCACTCATAAGTCAATTAAATAAGTCAATTGGGTATGAGCCAAAGTCACCATGTTTTAAGGGAGCGAGCATATGCACTTTAGCACTGGTTAGCAGTGGTAAAATGTGCAGAGTCCTAAAACCAGTAATAACAGAGTCAAAAAGTGGAGGAAGGCAAGCAAATGGTTGAGGGTGACCACCCTAAGGCTGTCAGATCTAGCACTTATAAATGCTACAGTTATTGCACATAAGGTTCATTTTGCAGTTTTATATAGTGCAAACTTGACCCAAAGTTACTGGAGTGATTTACAGGAGCACCAGTTACAGTACACAAGAACAAATTCATTTTCAGGGTCGAGTGCGCATGCGCTCTGGGTCCTGTTGTAATCTCTCTGTGGGCTTTTAACCATGCCCATGTCACGTCCATCACTTTTGTTGGTTCGTGGGCTTTCATTTTAAATTTTGCTTGATTTCATTAGGAAAAGGAATGCATACATCATGCCTTTTCCAGTGTTTAGACCGCCTCAAGAACGCTGGCCAACTACTGAAAACATACGAGGCTCCATGTTTTCTGCATGGTTTCTGGACTACTTTTTCTTTCATTTGCAGTGATCAACCTGGGCAGTAATCAAGCACTTTTCATGACTATCAGTTTAAATCTATTGTTTATCCTAGCGCTCCTTCGCATATTCAAGGTTTTACACAGCACGATTGTGCTCAATTCTTTTCTTTTTTAAATACTATGCTCATGTCAATCTATTCATGGTCGTGCCCCGATTACTGCTGCAGTTTATGATGGGTGGCCAGCAAAGGCAAAACTGGACTGGTCCTTTTTGTTCTGATTAGTCTCCTTCATGCTCATGGCATGGCACTTCTGATCGTCTCTCGTGGGAGAAGTTGTATTACTTTTCATTTTCAGTTTATCTCACAAGAAAAGTCCAGGTAGGAGTTTACAACGTCAATAGCTCTAAATCAAGCAAATGCGAGAAGCATTGTACTGCAAAGTACTTGAGTAAGTTGTCATGGCAGCACTCATATTGCTCACCTTCTTAGTAGGGTTGGCACAAGGTCACTTGCTCATGTGCAAAACCAGCATGAGGAAGTCAAATAGCCGTGCCAGCAGCCGTGTGTGACTTTCTGTGTATGCAAATGCTTTTTGGCATCACACTTCCTTCACACACGCCTTTTTCCCTTTCTTTGTCAACCCACTGCTGTTAAAACGTGCTCCAGTGAAGACCCTCGTGAATTACTACAGTTAGTATAGTACAGCGAGTTACAATGCCCATGGTTTTCTTGCCCACCTCGGCCTGCTGTGTGTTGCAGTGTGGGAATGCATCACATATTCTCGAGTTGCACATATAAGAACAGTTGTTAAAGACACATGAAAGAAGCATTCGTGGATTGTGATGCAAACCCATTGTGCTGGCTGCTCTCTCCTGTGCGTGGTGTTTGTCTACGCACGTTGCTCATAATAATTTGGCTGGTGTCTGAACTAGTCTGCTCAAGTGCTGGTTACGCACTCCTTGGTGACAGACAGTTATTCTTAGTGGGACGATGTTACAAATCATTTGCGTGCAGAATACACAATTTGAGAGAAACTAGGTAGGGTGCCATTAAACTGAAGTACCACTGAAGTTGCTTCACTGCTCCACTTTTGTATTTATTGACTTCTTCGCGTTCACTGAGCGAAGTAGGGTAAGCGTGCACAACGACTTCCACAGGTTACAGCTTTGAATCCTCACTGGGTCCATGCTTTGAGCTGAATATATTCAAAGTGACTGATTTCTGTCCGTGTCCAGGTGCTTTTTTAAGGGCAGAACCTATTGTTAGTTTGGATCACTTAGGCCCGTATTACAACCCTGGCGGTCAGTAGAGAAGTGGCGGTAATACCGCAAACAGGGTGGCGGTAAAAAAAATTGGAATTACAACCATGGCAGTGACCGCCATACAAAACCGCCACTTCTCCACTCTGACCACCAGGGTGGTAAAGACTGCTGGGCTGGAGACTTCGGTCTCCAGCCCGGTGGCCGTCCGTACAACGCCGGCGGTATCACGACCCCGCATATCGCCATGGATTTCATGGGGTTCTGTATCGCCATGAAATCCATGGCGGTAGGCACTATCAGTGCCAGGGAATACGTTCCCTGGCACTGATAGGGGTCTCCCCCTCCCCTCCCCAGAGTCCTCCCCCCAAACCCATGACAGCCCTACCACCCCCCAAAGGTTGTAGGACTCCCTCCCCACACCCCCCTAACATTGACACACACACACCCCCTACATGCACACTCACACAACTACACATACACACACACACACACATACTCACACACATATACACAGACATATACACAGACATTCATGCACACATTTTCTATACACACGACACGCCAGCATTCATATACGCACTCACACACCCCCTCTACACACTCACACGCACACCCCCATGCACGCACACAAAACACAACTCCTCCCACCCCCCTCCCCTAACGGACGATCACCTTACCTGGTCCAGTGATCCTCCGGGAGGGAACGGGATCCATGGGGGCTCCTCCGCCGGTAGCTTCCCATCACCAGAACACCGCCACACCGAATCATGGGTTGTGATTCAGTGGGCGGGGTTCTGATGACGTGGCGGTGGAGGAGGAGCAGCCTCCACTTCACCACCGACCACCAGTATGGCTGCTGGCGGCTCTCCGTCCAGAAAAGGGTGGTGGGCTGCCAGCAGTCATGATACGCTGTGCGGAAAACCGCCTGCACTGGCGGTCTTCAGCACAGCAGTAACTCGGAAGTCTTGGTAAAAGACCGCCGAGGCTGAAATGAGGCCCTTAGTTTTGAGCGTAGTCTTGTTTTCAGTTGTTCAGTCTTTAACCCCTACGCTGCCAGGCCTTTTCCCCCTCAGGTGGCAAGTCTTTTTTTGGCTATTTGTGCCAGTACGCGCTTAGGCCCTCATAAAGTTTTGCCGCATAATCTACCCACGCCAGATTTGCATCCTTTTTTCCCAACATCCTAAGGATTCTAGAGATACACAGACTGTTGGTTCCCCTGAAGGAGACAAAGAAATGTGCCAAAATACAGCAAAAAATTAGTTTTTTTCCAAAAAATGGGAAAAAAGGGCTGCAGTTGAAGGCTTGTGGATTTTTCCCTGAAAATGGCATCAACAAAGGGTTTGCGGTGCTAAAATCACCATCTTCGCAACTTTCAGGAACGGGCAGACTTGAATCAGAAAACCCAATTTTTCAATAGAATTTTGGCATTTTACTGGGACATACCCCATTTTTACTATTTTTTGTGCTTTCAGCCTGCTTCCAGTTAGTGACAGAAATGGGTGTGAAACCAATACTGGATCACAGAAAACTAAACATGTCTGAAAAGTAGACAACATTCTAAATTCAGCACAGGGTATTTTGTGTAGATCCTACAAGTGGTTCCTACAGAAAGTAACTGCTGAAATAAAAATATTGAAATTGAGGTGAAAAAAACAGCCATTGTCTCCATCTTTTATTCTGTAACTTTTTCCTGCGATGTCATATTTTTTTAAGCAATCTACTGTTATGCCTGCTGGACCCTTCTGGTTGCGGGATATATATGGCTTGTAGGTTCATTGTGAGAAGGTAGCCTCTTTCTAGCCTTGTTACCCCCACTTTTGGCCTGTTTGTGAGTGTATGTCAGGGTGTTTGTCACTGTTTTCACTGTCTCACTGGGATCCTGATGGCCAGGCCTCAGTGCTCATAGTGAAAACACCATGTTTTCAGTATGGTTGTTATGTGTCACTGGGATCCTGCTAGTCAGGACCCCAGTGCTCATAGATTTGTGGCCTATATGTATGTGTCACTGGGACCCTGTCACACAGGGCCCCAGTGCTCATAGGTGTGCATGTATATGTTCCCTGTGTGGTGCCTAACTGTCTCACTGAGGCTCTGCTAACCAGAACCTCAGTGGTTATGCTCTCTCATTACTTTCAAATTGTCACTAACAGGCTAGTGACCATTTTTACCAATTTACATTGGCTTACTGGAACACCCTTATAATTCCCTAGTATATGGTACTGAGGTACCCAGGGTATTGGGGTTCCAGGAGATCCCTATGGGCTGCAGCATTTCTTTTGCCACCCATAGGGAGCTCTGACAATTCTTACACAGGCCTGCCACTGCAGCCTGAGTGAAATAACGTCCACGTTATTTCACAGCCATTTTACACTGCACTTAAGTAACTTATAAGTCACCTATATGTCTAACCTTTACCTGGTAAAGGTTAGGTGCAAAGTTACTTAGTGTGAGGGCACCCTGGCACTAGCCAAGGTGCCCCCACATTGTTCAGAGCCAATTCACTGAACTTTGTGAGTGCGGGGACACCATTACACGCGTGCACTACATATAGGTCACTACCTATATGTAGCTTCACCATGGTAACTCCGAATATGGCCATGTAACATGTCTATGATCATGGAATTGCCCCCTCTATGCCATCCTGGCATTGTTGGTACAATTCCATGATCCCAGTGGTCTGTAGCACAGACCCTGGTACTGCCAGACTGCCCTTCCTGGGGTTTCACTGCAGCTGCTGCTGCTGCCAACCCCTCAGACAGGCAGCTGCCCTCCTGGGGTCCAGCCAGGCCTGGCCCAGGATGTCAGAACAAAGAACTTCCTCTGAGAGAGGGTGTGACACCCTCTCCCTTTGGAAAATGGTGTGAAGGCAGGGGAGGAGTAGCCTCCCCCAGCCTCTGGAAATGCTTTGTTGGGCACAGATGTGCCCAATTCTGCATAAGCCAGTCTACACCGGTTCAGGGACCCCTTAGCCCTGCTCTGGCGCGAAACTGGACAAAGGAAAGGGGAGTGACCACTCCCCTGACCTGCACCTCCCCTGGGAGGTGTCCAGAGCTCCTCCAGTGTGCTCCAGACCTCTGCCATCTTGGAAACAGAGGTGCTGCTGGCACACTGGACTGCTCTGAGTGGCCAGTGCCACCAGGTGACGTCAGAGACTCCTGCTGATAGGCTCCTTCAGGTGTTAGTAGCCTTTCCTCTCTCCTAGGTAGCCAAACCCTCTTTTCTGGCTATTTAGGGTCTCTGTCTCTGGGGAAACTTTAGATAACGAATGCATGAGCTCAGCCGAGTTCCTCTGCATCTCCCTCTTCACCTTCTGATAAGGAATCGACCGCTGACCGCGCTGGAAGTCTGCAAACCTGCAACATAGTAGCAAAGACGACTACTGCAACTCTGTAACGCTGATCCTGCCGCCTTCTCAACTGTTTTCCTGCTTGTGCATGCTGTGGGGGTAGTCTGCCTCCTCTCTGCACCAGAAGCCCCGAAGAAATCTCCCGTGGGTCGACGGAATCTTCCCCCTGCAACCGCAGGCACCAAAAAGCTGCATTACCGGTCCCTTGGGTCTCCTCTCAGCACGACGAGCGAGGTCCCTCGAATCCAGCGACACCGTCCAAGTGACCCCCACAGTCCAGTGACTCTTCAGCCCAAGTTTGGTGGAGGTAAGTCCTTGCCTCACCTCGCTGGGCTGCATTGCTGGGAACCGCGACTTTGCAAGCTTCTCCGGCCCCTGTGCACTTCCGGCGGAAATCCTTCGTGCACAGCCAAGCCTGGGTCCACGGCACTCTAACCTGCATTGCACGACTTTCTAAGTTGGTCTCCGGCGACGTGGGACTCCGTTGTGCAACTTCGGCGAGCACCGTTTCACGCATCCTCGTAGTGCCTGTTTCTGGCACTTCTCCGGGTGCTACCTGCTTCAGTGAGGGCTCTTTGTCTTGCTCGACATCCCCTCTCTCTGCAGGTCCAATTTGCGACCTCCTGGTCCCTCCTGGGCCCCAGCAGCGTCCAAAAACGCCAAACGCACGATTTGCGTGTAGCAAGGCTTGTTGGCGTCTATCCGGCGGGAAAACACTTCTGCACGACTCTCCAAGGCGTGGGGGATCCATCCTCCAAAGGGGAAGTCTCTAGCCCTTGCCGTTCCTGCAGTATTCACAGTTCTTCAGCCTAGTAAGAGCTTCTTTGCACCAACCACTGGCATTTCTTGGGCATCTGCCCATCTCCGAGTTGCTTGTGACTTTTGGACTTGGTCCCCTTGTTCCACAGGTACCCTCAGTCAGGAATCCATCGTTGTTGCATTGCTGATTTGTGTTTTCCTTGCATTTTCCCTCTAACACGACTATTTTGTCCTTAGGGGAACTTTGGTGCACTTTGCACTCACTTTTCAGGGTCTTGGGGAGGGTTATTTTTCTAACTCTCACTATTTTCTAATAGTCCCAGCGACCCTCTACAAGGTCACATAGGTTTGGGGTCCATTCGTGGTTCGCATTCCACTTCTGGAGTATATGGTTTGTGTTGCCCCTATCCCTATGTTTCCCCATTGCATCCTATTGTAACTATACATTGTTTGCACTGTTTTCTAAGACTATACTGCATATTTTTGCTATTGTGTATATATATCTTGTGTATATTTCCTATCCTCTCACTGAGGGTACACTCTAAGATACTTTGGCATATTGTCATAAAAATAAAGTACCTTTATTTTTAGTATAACTGTGTATTGTGTTTTCTTATGATATTGTGCATATGACACTAAGTGGTACTGTAGTAGCTTCACACGTCTCCTAGTTCAGCCTAAGCTGCTCTGCTAAGCTACCATTATCTATCAGCCTAAGCTGCTAGACACCCTATACACTAATAAGGGATAACTGGGCCTGGTGCAAGGTGCAAGTACCCCTTGGTACTCACTACAAGCCAGTCCAGCCTCCTACATTGGTTGTGCAGCGGTGGGATAAGTGCTTTGAGACTACTTACCACTCTTGTCATTGTACTTTTCATAAGAGAAAAATATACAAAACAAGGTCAGTGTATATACACATAGCCAAAAAGTTTTGCATTTCCTCTTTTCACTCTTTTCTAAGTGCTGAAAAGTACTTCTAAACTTTCAAAAAGTTCTTAAAAGTTTAAAAAGTTTTTTCTGTCTTTCCAAAAAGTTCTGAAAACTTTTTTCTCTTTGTCTATCACTTTAACTCTCTCTAAAAAATGTCTGGCACAGGCCAAAAAGTTGAACTGTCCAAACTTGCATATGATCACCTTAGCTGGAAAGGAGCAAGGAGTCTCTGCATAGAGAGAGGTTTGAGTGTAGGGAAGAATCCTTCCTTAGAACTGTTAATTAATATGCTTAGAGTACAGGATAAGGCCATAAGTGCCCAATCTGTAGAAAAAGTAGCTAATGGTTCTCAATCTGATCCAGGGACTCCCCCAGGAAAAGGTTCAGGAAAGAAACTTCTCAGCCTGCCCATTACTAGACAGTCTAGCATAGTTGGTACAGAGGTTGAATCACATCATACTGATGATGTGCTCTCACATTATGCTGGTAGCCAAGCTGTTAGGGTGCCCTTGGTAAGGGACAGGTCTCCTTCTGTTCATTCCCATCATACCTCTGTATCTAGAAATGTCCCTCCCACCCACCCTGATGACAGATTGTTAGAAAGGGAGCTCAATAGATTGAGAGTGGAGCAAACCAGACTGAAGCTCAAGAAGCAACAGCTGGATTTGGATAGACAGTCTTTAGAAGTAGAGAGGGAAAGACAGAAGTTGGGTTTAGAAACCCATGGTGGCAGCAGCAGTATTCCCCATAGTCATCCTGCAAAAGAGCATGATTCCAGGAATCTGCATAAGATAGTTCCCCCTTACAAGGAGGGGGATGACATTAACAAGTGGTTTGCTGCACTTGAGAGGGCCTATGCTGTACAGGATGTCCCTCAAAAGCAGTGGGCTGCTATCCTATGGCTATCATTTACTGGAAAAGGTAGGGATAGGCTCCTTACTGTAAAAGAAAATGATGCTAACAATTTCCAAGTTCTTAAGAATGCACTCCTGGATGGTTATGGCTTAACCACTGAACAGTACAGGATAAAGTTCAGAGATACCAAAAAGGAGTCTTCACAAGACTGGGTTGATTTCATTGACCATTCAGTGAAGGCCTTGGAGGGGTGGTTACATGGCAGTAAAGTTACTGATTATGAAAGCCTGTATAACACAATCCTGAGAGAGCATATACTTAATAATTGTGTGTCTGATTTGTTGCACCAGTACCTGGTAGACTCTGATCTGACCTCTCCCCAAGAATTGGGAAAGAAGGCAGACAAATGGGTCAGAACAAGGGTGAACAGAAAAGTTCATACAGGGGGTGACAAAGATGGCAATAAGAAGAAAGATGGTGAAAAATCTCAAGATAAGCATGGGGATAAGGGTAAAACCAAAGATCCCACTTCAAATCTTAAACACTCTTCAGAGGGTGGGGATAAAACAAATTCTTCCTCTTCTTCCCAACCTGCACACATTAAAAAGCCTTGGTGCTTTGTGTGTAAAAACAGAGGCCATAGGCCAGGGGATAAGTCCTGTCCAGGTAAACCCCCTGAGCCTACCACCACTAATACATCAAGCTCTAGTGCCCCTAGCAGTAGTGGTACTAGTGGTGGGACTGCTGGCAACAGTCAAGCAAAGGGTGTAGTTGGGTTCACTTATGGGTCCATAGTGGAAACTGATGTAATCAGTCCCAAGACAGTTTCTGTCACACCTAGTGGCATTGGCCTTGCCACACTGGCTGCTTGTCCCCTTACAATGGATAAGTACAGGCAGACAGTTTCAATAAATGGTGTTGAGGCCTTGGCCTACAGGGACACAGGTGCCAGTTTCACTTTGGTGACTGAAAACCTAGTGCCTCCTGAACAACACATCATTGGACAACAGTATAAGATTATTGATGTCCATAACTCCACTAAGTTTCTTCCCTTAGCTATAATTCAGTTTAGTTGGGGTGGAGTTACTGGCCCTAAGCAGGTGGTGGTATCACCTAGCTTACCTGTAGACTGTCTCTTAGGTAATGACCTAGAGGCCTCAGGTTGGGCTGATGTAGAGTTTTATGCCCATGCAGCCATGCTGGGCATCCCTGAGGAATTGTTCCCTCTCATTTCAAGTGAAATGAAAAAGCAAAGGAGAGAAGGCCTGAAAACTCAGGATCCCTCTCCATCAACAGGTAAAAAGGGTATCACAGTATCCCCTAACCACCCTACCATTCAGGATACTATTCCTGTGGTGGGAGAAACCTCTCCTGGGGTGGCACCTGTTCCAAGGGAATCATCAGCTGGCAAAGCTGGACTCCCTGAGGTGGAAGTACCTCTCTGTGGGATAACTAACATTGGTGAGAAAAACAGCACCATTTTAGTTAACATGGAGCATCCCTCCAACCCTCCCAGAGAAACTTTAGTGCAGAAACCCTGCACTACCTCACAACACTTAGGACAGCATCCCTGCCCTAGTGTGGAGCTCATAGGACAGCATCCCTGCCCTGCTCCAACTCAAGAGAAACAGCATCCCTGTTCTCTCTTCCAGCCAGATGGACAAAGTTTTTGCCCAGCTATGGCTTTTCTGAGACAGCATCCCTGTCTGGCATTTCCATCACTACAAATAGGTTCAGTGGACAATTCCCACTGCTCTAACCTAAAACTTACTGATAGAAACTCTGAAAATACATCTTCACATTGTTGCTTAGCTAAAAAACTTCAAACAGGGTGGTTTACATCCCCACAGGGAAGTAACCATATAGTGGATGATAAAGGGAGTAACCAGTCTATTGCAGAGCTACTCTCTACTTATCACCACTTAGACAATAAAGTCTCAACTGGCCAAGGTTAGCCTTATTGTCCTTCGTTTGGGGGGGGTTGTGTGAGAAGGTAGCCTCTTTCTAGCCTTGTTACCCCCACTTTTGGCCTGTTTGTGAGTGTATGTCAGGGTGTTTGTCACTGTTTTCACTGTCTCACTGGGATCCTGATGGCCAGGCCTCAGTGCTCATAGTGAAAACACCATGTTTTCAGTATGGTTGTTATGTGTCACTGGGATCCTGCTAGTCAGGACCCCAGTGCTCATAGGTTTGTGGCCTATATGTATGTGTCACTGGGACCCTGTCACACAGGGCCCCAGTGCTCATAGGTGTGCATGTATATGTTCCCTGTGTGGTGCCTAACTGTCTCACTGAGGCTCTGCTAACCAGAACCTCAGTGGTTATGCTCTCTCATTACTTTCAAATTGTCACTAACAGGCTAGTGACCATTTTTACCAATTTACATTGGCTTACTGGAACACCCTTATAATTCCCTAGTATATGGTACTGAGGTACCCAGGGTATTGGGGTTCCAGGAGATCCCTATGGGCTGCAGCATTTCTTTTGCCACCCATAGGGAGCTCTGACAATTCTTACACAGGCCTGCCACTGCAGCCTGAGTGAAATAACGTCCACGTTATTTCACAGCCATTTTACACTGCACTTAAGTAACTTATAAGTCACCTATATGTCTAACCTTTACCTGGTAAAGGTTAGGTGCAAAGTTACTTAGTGTGAGGGCACCCTGGCACTAGCCAAGGTGCCCCCACATTGTTCAGAGCCAATTCACTGAACTTTGTGAGTGCGGGGACACCATTACACGCGTGCACTACATATAGGTCACTACCTATATGTAGCTTCACCATGGTAACTCCGAATATGGCCATGTAACATGTCTATGATCATGGAATTGCCCCCTCTATGCCATCCTGGCATTGTTGGTACAATTCCATGATCCCAGTGGTCTGTAGCACAGACCCTGGTACTGCCAGACTGCCCTTCCTGGGGTTTCACTGCAGCTGCTGCTGCTGCCAACCCCTCAGACAGGCAGCTGCCCTCCTGGGGTCCAGCCAGGCCTGGCCCAGGATGTCAGAACAAAGAACTTCCTCTGAGAGAGGGTGTGACACCCTCTCCCTTTGGAAAATGGTGTGAAGGCAGGGGAGGAGTAGCCTCCCCCAGCCTCTGGAAATGCTTTGTTGGGCACAGATGTGCCCAATTCTGCATAAGCCAGTCTACACCGGTTCAGGGACCCCTTAGCCCTGCTCTGGCGCGAAACTGGACAAAGGAAAGGGGAGTGACCACTCCCCTGACCTGCACCTCCCCTGGGAGGTGTCCAGAGCTCCTCCAGTGTGCTCCAGACCTCTGCCATCTTGGAAACAGAGGTGCTGCTGGCACACTGGACTGCTCTGAGTGGCCAGTGCCACCAGGTGACGTCAGAGACTCCTGCTGATAGGCTCCTTCAGGTGTTAGTAGCCTTTCCTCTCTCCTAGGTAGCCAAACCCTCTTTTCTGGCTATTTAGGGTCTCTGTCTCTGGGGAAACTTTAGATAACGAATGCATGAGCTCAGCCGAGTTCCTCTGCATCTCCCTCTTCACCTTCTGATAAGGAATCGACCGCTGACCGCGCTGGAAGCCTGCAAACCTGCAACATAGTAGCAAAGACGACTACTGCAACTCTGTAACGCTGATCCTGCCGCCTTCTCAACTGTTTTCCTGCTTGTGCATGCTGTGGGGGTAGTCTGCCTCCTCTCTGCACCAGAAGCCCCGAAGAAATCTCCCGTGGGTCGACGGAATCTTCCCCCTGCAACCGCAGGCACCAAAAAGCTGCATTACCGGTCCCTTGGGTCTCCTCTCAGCACGACGAGCGAGGTCCCTCGAATCCAGCGACACCGTCCAAGTGACCCCCACAGTCCAGTGACTCTTCAGCCCAAGTTTGGTGGAGGTAAGTCCTTGCCTCACCTCGCTGGGCTGCATTGCTGGGAACCGCGACTTTGCAAGCTTCTCCGGCCCCTGTGCACTTCCGGCGGAAATCCTTCGTGCACAGCCAAGCCTGGGTCCACGGCACTCTAACCTGCATTGCACGACTTTCTAAGTTGGTCTCCGGCGACGTGGGACTCCGTTGTGCAACTTCGGCGAGCACCGTTTCACGCATCCTCGTAGTGCCTGTTTCTGGCACTTCTCCGGGTGCTACCTGCTTCAGTGAGGGCTCTTTGTCTTGCTCGACGTCCCCTCTCTCTGCAGGTCCAATTTGCGACCTCCTGGTCCCTCCTGGGCCCCAGCAGCGTCCAAAAACGCCAAACGCACGATTTGCGTGTAGCAAGGCTTGTTGGCGTCCATCCGGCGGGAAAACACTTCTGCGCGACTCTCCAAGGCGTGGTGGATCCATCCTCCAAAGGGGAAGTCTCTAGCCCTTGCCGTTCCTGCAGTATTCACAGTTCTTCAGCCTAGTAAGAGCTTCTTTGCACCAACCGCTGGCATTTCTTGGGCATCTGCCCATCTCCGAGTTGCTTGTGACTTTTGGACTTGGTCCCCTTGTTCCACAGGTACCCTCAGTCAGGAATCCATCGTTGTTGCATTGCTGATTTGTGTTTTCCTTGCATTTTCCCTCTAACACGACTATTTTGTCCTTAGGGGAACTTTGGTGCACTTTGCACTCACTTTTCAGGGTCTTGGGGAGGGTTATTTTTCTAACTCTCACTATTTTCTAATAGTCCCAGCGACCCTCTACAAGGTCACATAGGTTTGGGGTCCATTCGTGGTTCGCATTCCACTTCTGGAGTATATGGTTTGTGTTGCCCCTATCCCTATGTTTCCCCATTGCATCCTATTGTAACTATACATTGTTTGCACTGTTTTCTAAGACTATACTGCATATTTTTGCTATTGTGTATATATATCTTGTGTATATTTCCTATCCTCTCACTGAGGGTACACTCTAAGATACTTTGGCATATTGTCATAAAAATAAAGTACCTTTATTTTTAGTATAACTGTGTATTGTGTTTTCTTATGATATTGTGCATATGACACTAAGTGGTACTGTAGTAGCTTCACACGTCTCCCAGTTCAGCCTAAGCTGCTCTGCTAAGCTACCATTATCTATCAGCCTAAGCTGCTAGACACCCTATACACTAATAAGGGATAACTGGGCCTGGTGCAAGGTGCAAGTACCCCTTGGTACTCACTACAAGCCAGTCCAGCCTCCTACATTCATCAAGAACCCTAGGTACCCAGAGCCAATAAATGAGCTGCACCTTGCAATAGGTTTTCATTCTATACAGGGTATACAGAAATTAATTTGCTGAAATATAAAAAGTGAAAAATAGGCATCAAGAAATCCTTTGTATTTCCAAAATGGGCACAAGATAAGGTGTTGAGGAGCAGTGGTTGTTTGCACATCTCTGAATTCCGGGGTTAACATACTAGCATGTGAATTACAGGGCATTTCTCAAATAGGCATCTTTTTTACACACTGCCTTACATTTGGAAGCAAAATATTTAGAGAAAGACAAGGGACAATAACACTTGTTTTGCTATTCTGTGTTCCCCTAAGTCTCCCAATACAAATGGTACCTCACTTGCGTGGGTAGGCCTAATGCTTGCGACAGGAAACACAACATGGACACATCACATTTTTACATTGAAATCTGACATGTTTTTTGCAAAGTGCCTAGCTGTAAATTTAGGCCTCTAGCTCAGCCGGCACCTAGGGAAACCTACCAAACCTGCCCATTTGTGAAAACTAGACACCTAGAGGAATCCAAGATGGGCTGACTTGTAGTGCTCTCACCAGCTTTTGTTACCCAGAATCCTTTGCAAACCTAAAAATGTGGCCAAATAAACACTTTTTCCTCTCATTTCGGTGACAGAAAGCTCTGGAATCTGAGAGGGGCCTCAAATTTCCTTCCACCCAGGATACCCTCAGGTCTCCTGACAAAAATGGTACCTCAGTTGTGTGGGTAGGCCTAGCGCCCGCGACAGGAAATTTGCGAAAACACAACGTGGACATATCACATTTTCCCAAAGAAAACAGCTGTTTTTTGCAAAGTGCCTAGCTGTGGAGTTTGTCCTCTAGCTCAGCCAGCACCCAGGGAAACCTAGCAAACCTGCACATTTTTGAAAACTAGACACCCAGGGGAATCCAAGATGGGGTGACTTGTGGGGCTCTGGCCAGGTTCTGTTACCAATAATCCTTTGCAAACCTCAAATCTGGCCAAAAAAACACTTTTTCCTCTCATTTCGGTGACAGAAGGTTGTGGAATCTGAGAGGATCCACAAATTTCCTTCCACCCAGCATTCCCCAAGTTTCCTGATAAAAATGGTACCTCACTTGTGTGGGTAGGCCTAGCGCCACAACAGGAAATGCCCCAAAACACCATGTGGACACATCACATTTTTCCACAGAAAATAGAGCTGTTTTTTGCAAAGTGCCTAGCTGTGGATTTTGGCCTCTAGCTCAGTTGGCACCTAGAGGACCCTACCAAACCTGTGTATTTTTGAAAACTAGACACCTAGGGAAATCCATGATGGGGTGACTTGTGGGGCTCTGACCAGGTTCTGTTACCGAGAATCCTTTGCAAACCTCAAAATTTGGCCAAAAAAACACTTTTTCCCTCTCATTTGGAGACAGAAAGTTCTGGAATCTGATAGGAGCCACAAATTTCCAGCGTTCCCCCAAGTCTCCTGATAAAAATGGTACCTCACTTGTGTGTTTAGGCCTAGTGCTCGTGAAAGGAAATGCCCCAAAACACTATCTGGACACATCAAAATTATCATACACAAAACTACCTGTTTTTGCGGGGGGGTACCTGCGTTTTTGGCCCTGGGATCAGCAGCCATCTAGGGAAACCTACCAAACCCAGACATTTCTGAAAACTAGACACCAGAGGGAGTCTAGGGAGGTGTGACTTGCGTGGATCCCTAAATGTTTCCTTACTCAGAATCCTCAGCAAACCTCAAATTTAGCAAAACATCACTTTTTCCCACATTTCCGTGTGGGATCACCACTCCGGGACAGATTTCCTACCACTGTTTTGTGTCCTGGGCTCAACAGCCATACAGGGAAACCTACAAAACCCAGATATTTCTGAAAACTTGACACCGAGGGAGTCCAGGGAAGTGTGAGTTTCATGGATCCCCCAGTGTTTTCTTACCCAGAATCCTCAACAAACCTCAAATTGTGCTAACAAAATCCCATTTTTCCCACATTTCTCTGTGGGATTACCCTACCACCCAACGTTCCCCTCAGTCTCCTGGTAAAAATGATATCTCACATGTGTAGGTGGGCCAAGTGCCTGTGACAGGGAAGAGCCAAAAACCTGTCGAAATTGAGAATGGGAACCAAAGCAGGTCCAAAAGGGCAGTTCGAATAAAAACATTTTTAGGCTGACAAGTGGGGCAGAATTTTTATCGGTATATATGAGACAGTGTTGGGTGGTCGGAATTTTGTGGATTCCTGCAGATTCCGGAAGGTTCCATCACAGAAATATGTGAAAAATGTGTGATTCCATCAAAACTGGAGGTTTGCAGGGCATTGTGGGTAAGAAAATGGTGTGGGGTGCATATGAAGCACACCACCCTAGAATCAACCAGATGTTTAGTTTTCATATGTGTCTAGGTCTTGTAGATTTTTTTACATGGCAGCGTCCCAAAGTCAAAAAAGTGCATCCCTCACCATTCCAGGTGGGACGATTTTGAGAGCTACCAAGCTCTCATGGCCCAAATGTAAAACCAAACCTCAAAATAATCAAATGTCCTCTTGCTTGCCATGGGATAAGATGTTTTAGTGTGTGGGGGGAGAGCTGAAAGACTGTTGCCCCCTTCAGTTGGGGTGGGGGCTTAACCAGGCCCATACTGGTTGGTAGCAACCACCCCACTATTTATTTATTTTTTAAATTCTATGGCATCCAGTAGAGTTTCTGCCCCCTGGGGTGTGGATCAGGGGTAATTGCCCCATCTGCCCACTGGTGGGCAGAACAATTTGTCCCCATTTATTTGGGGTGGAGGTATGGCCAAACCCCCACCCTCTTATTTTGAAATAAAAATCTTCCCTGGTCTCTGGTGGGCTTTCTTCCCCCTTGAGGGCAGATGGGCCTTCCACAAATAGGCCGATCTGCCCCCAAGGGGGGCAGATAAGGCCAACAGTAATGTGCCCCCATGGGGAGCGACCCTTTCCCAAGGGGCTGCCCCTCCAAACTACACACAAACATACACACACACCAATCCCTGGTGTTTAGTGGTTTCTGCCCCTCTTGGGGGCAGATTGGCCTAACAAAAATAGGCCGATCTGCCCACAAGGGGGGCAGAAATGGCCTAAATACAATTTGCCCCTGGGGAGCGACCCTTACCTAAGGGGTCGCTCCCCATACATAAAAACCTTAAGTAAATAATATATATATATATATATATATATATATATATATATATATATATATATATATACTGTATATATATCCTAGGTGTCTAGAGGTTTCTGCCTTGTATATTAGGCTGATATGCCCCCGGGGGGGCAGAAAAGGCCTAAAAATATTTTGCCCCCACCGGGGAGCCGCCCTTGCCCAAGGGGCCACGCCCCTCATGCGTTAGTATATATATATAAAAAAAAAATCCCTGATGTTTAGTGGCTTCTGCCCCTCCTGGGGGTAGAAATGGCCTAAAAATAATTTCCCTCCCCCGGGAGCGTCCCTTGCCTAAGGGGTCACTCCCCACATATAAAAATATATATATATATATATCCCTGGTGTCTAGGTGTTTTCTGCCACCCCTGGGGTCCGATCGGCCTAATTATATTAGGCCGAGCTGCCCCCAGGGGGGCAGTTAGGGCCTAAAAATAATTTGGCCCCCGGGGAGCAACCCTTGCCCAAGGGATCACTCCCCACATCTAAAAAAATAAATAAAAAAAAAGTATCCCTGGTGTCTAGGGGTTTTCTTACCCCCCTGGGGGCAGATCGGCCTAATTATAATAGGCCGATCTGCCCCTGGGGCGGGCAGAAATGGCCTAAAACTAATTCCCCCCCCCATGGAGCAGCCTTGCCCAATGGGGCCACTCCCCTTATGTGTCTGTATAATATAAAAAAGAAAACTCTGGTGTCTAGTGGTTCCTGCCCCCCCGGAGGCAGATATGGCCTAAAAACTATTTGGCTCCCCACACATAAAAGAAAAATATATATATATAATCCCTGGTGTCTAGGGGTTTTCTGCCTCCCCCCCACCCCCCCGCCGGGGACAGATCGCCCTAATTATATTAGGCCGGGCAAAAATTATTTGGCCCCCTGGGAAGCGGCCCTTGCCCAAGGGCTCAATCCCCTCATGTCCATTTAAAAAAAAAAAATCCATGGTGTCCATTGGCCATTTCTGCTGCCCGATCGCATCACGATCGGGCAGCAGAAATGCTTGCAGAGACATGAAAGGAAAGGAAAGGCCTTTCCTTTCCTTTCATGCCACTGCCGGCCCCCTCAACCTGAGCGGAAGAGAAATGCTTTTGCATTTCTCTTGCGCATCGTGCTGGAAGCATGCTTCCAGCACGATGGGAGGTGAGCTCTGATGAGGTTAGCACGCAATCGCGTGCTGACATCATCAGATGTCACTGGGGAGGTCAGGGTGGAAGGGGAAGCGATTCCTGCCCTGACCTAGGGGGTGGGAAGGTGGCCCTCAGGGGGGAAGCACTAGCGCATTCCCCGAGGGCCGGTAACCGGACGGAATGGTTACGTCCGTGGTGCCTGAGAGGCGCAGCTATAGATGTAACCATTACGTCCATGGTCGGCAAGGGGTTAAATCATGGTGTGTGAGCAGTAAGAAAGAAAACAAAAACATATTAAGTAGGTGCAACAGTTTTGACTATTGGTGACCAGAGTGTACAGGTGTACATACTTATACCTTCTCTTAAGAGAAAATATTAACATACATATTGATAAGTTTACAAGAGGGATGATAATCCTAAAAGTTAGCTAAAAATGTCCAATAGTTTTTGATTTTCTTCTGTCCGTAGGCTATTTCATGCTTCTGGAAGATGCTGGATCAGGGTGAGGTGGTGCTGCGCAGCACTACTTACACAATTGTTTTTGGAAAACAATATTTTTTTGCAGTTTGTCTTAGTACTCACACAAAATACGCTTTCACTTACATACCACATTGAGAAGAGGCATTTTTCCTGCAACTGTGAAATCTGGGTAAATCCCTCCACTCCTCAAGAGGAAAAAAACTGCTCTAACCCAAATGACCTATAGAGTCAGCACCCTGTTCTACCTTAAAGTAGCACCCAAAGTGACCACATCACCATGCTAACCAAATCAGAATCCTGTAGGTTCCAATTGCTCAGAAACTGAAGCTGACCAGTCCCTTTACAAACGTATGATCCACAGTAGAGATCATAGTTCTCCATCATATAAATGGTAGAAATACCATTCCAGCTGGCCTTCCGAAAGCTACCTCTGCTCCCCTCTGAACTATTCTACATGCACCAGTTTGGATAACTGCAGAAGTGAAGAAAACTGGTCACATCTCCCATATTTTAAAGCACCTCCACTTACTACATCCCGAATCAAGAGTTGAATTCAAGATTGCCCACGTCATACATAAAGCAACCCACACCACTCTACCTTTGTATCTAGAAAAAAAACTTGGTTAGACAGGCGGATGTAGAAAAATGAAGGACAAAGAACCTTATTCTTGAAATTCTCAAAGCTGATAAAACCAAGACTATGAAACTGGCTTTATGTTTATCTCCTGTGTTGTGGAACTCCAACTGGACTGCTTAAGGCGAAATCCTAACCTTCTGGCTGTCAATAAAGACTTACACCCCAATTTGTTCAGGCATTACTTACCTAATATGAAAAGACGAGTTTAACTGCTACGATTTTTTAGCCTGAGCATAGCAGCGCTGTTGTTATCTATTTGGGCTATTAACCACTCCCACCTCCCGCCCATCACTATCACTCGTTCATGGGCCTGCCCTTCAAAAATCCTTTGTCATCATTGGCAAATGCTTTACGTTTATCCCTCCTTGGGGCGGTTTGGTTACCGCCTTGGACATCAACACTGTTACATGGATAATTGCACTTTGCCGATACATTTGATTGCAAGCTAACTTCTTTTTCATTTTGTGTCTCTCCTTCGCGCTCACACTCATTGCGGCCGTGGTGCTTTGAATCGGCTCACTTCTGTGAAACTGTCTTACTTTTCATTTTCAATTTAGGGGCAAGAAAATTCCTGTTAGGAGTTTACAACACTAGTAGCTCTAACTCAAGCAAATGTGAGACCCTATGCATTGCAAATGCTTATTTAGTTTGCAACCTACCCGACAGCATATCTGTGTGGTTTGCAAAAGACACCTTCGGGAGTTTCAGAAAGTTGACCTGGAAATGCATTCAGCCTGTTGTTTGCCATTGGCTTTGTAGTTTGTAACTCACATTTTTCGGCTTTTCGTTTGCTGGCTTTATTTGCTTGTGGCTCCAGAGATTGAGTTTGTACCGCTACATGCCAAAGCTGTGTTAAAGTATTCTTCCACAAACTAATTTTCTGTGATAAACAAACCTGCAAATCTTGTTCTTTTCTCACCACATTTGCTGGGCATTCAAAGACTAGGGTCAATTGTCAAGCTGTGTCTTTGAGGGAGCCTAATGTTTATTTTGCTTTTAGCTGACTTCAAAGTTAGAGCATTTACTGGAAAGTGGAATGCAGCATACTTTCCCCGTGGAGCCTGCTTGACCTCTTTGTAAATTTTATTTTAGACATAGCCTTCTCAAATGGTAGTTTGTTCTTCAGCTTCACAAAACATTTGCCTTTCATTCATGGGGCATGAAGTTTACTATTGGCATTGTCAGGGTGGGTGGAAGCATGGACGTTTCTAAGGTCATGTTTGAAAACTATTACTTACAAAAACAACTTGCACTGTTTTAGTCTGATGTACTGGTACTACTAATATGAAACAATTCTTCATGTGAATGAAACACATTTTTGGAATTTTTACAGGGACTTTTTCATATTTAACACGTTTTTTGCCAAAACAGATGTAGGTGGCCCAAAAGTTAAGGGTATAGGACACCCTTGTCACTTGCTTTCTTTCACATTGATTAACTTGTACATAAATGCTTGCTCATTTTCAACAGTGGGGCCACATGCAAATTTCAGAAGAGCGCTTGCGGACTGGACTGATTTAGTCTGATGTACCAGTATTAATTACTAAAATGAAACAGTTCTGCATGTGAATTAAATACTTTTTGGGAGTTTTTGCAGAGATGTTTTCATATTTAACACTTTTTTTGCAAATGCTCTTCTTTTCCTAGTTAATTTAATTTATGAAACTGCCTTTTTAAGAACAAAGTACAAAACTGCATTTCACACTCAGCTTCAGCCTAACATATGTTGATCTTGGGCAATCTACACTGTTTATGTCCCATTTATTGTCAAGCACCGAATAAGATCTTTTTACACAAAAGAGCCAGCCACATTCTAATACAATTTAGCAATGCTTGGTTTCCACTTTGATGTGTAAAGCACATGCGTTATTTATGATATTTTTGGAGAGTTGGGAAAGCTTAAAGGCACTTTTTATGAAAACATTTGTGTTTGTGTTTAGCTAAACAATAATAATATATCCTGTCTGCAACTGTGCCTTTTTTGGAACACGTATTACTGGACATAAACAATTTTCTCATTTGTCCTTGCAGGTACTAAGGTCAGCAACTGAATGCTGCAGTTGGTGCATTTGCACAGGGGCCAAAAGGTCTAGAAAACCCACTACACACTGATCATTGCTGTATTTTAATATTAACCAAGCAGTCAGAAGTGCTGTTACATTGCAGGCATTAGGGCCATGATTTGAATGGTGCAGCAGGTGCAGTGGCACAGGGGCCAAAGGCTTTAGGCATTCCATTGAACACTGATTTTTGCAATATGTTACCACTAAACAAGCAGTCACAAGTGCAGTTGCCTTGCAGGCAGTAGGGCCATGATTTGAATAGTGCAGCAGGTTCACTGGCACAGGGGCCAAAAGTTCTAGAAAGCCCACTGAACACATATTATTACTATATTTTACTTCCAACCCCAACTCGGAACAAGCTGTGGCAGATATCTCCCCACTCCCAAGCAACCATCTGCTGTCCCAGTGCTCCCTGTGGCGCAGTGCGAGCGCTGCCTCCTCCACAACCGCTGCTGCAGTTCCTAACTCTTCTTCTCTCCCTTCAGGGGCTTCCTCTTTTCCTCACCTAGGACACTGGCAACCCTTAAAAATGTATGGATTACCTTTTTTCACAGTACGGACAGCTTTTATAAAAAGCACTTCAAAGTTCTATAAAGTACTTCAGCGCTTTATAAGACCACCAGTTATATTGCACAAAGACACTTTTCTTATGGCACTCTGGAGGTTACATGATTTAGCCAGCATCACAGGATGGTGAGCCGATTCTAAGACTCAAACCCAGTTCCCCAAGTCAGCAGCTCTATCTGTTACTTCACATCATTAATATAGTCATCTGCAAAATGTACAAAAAACATTGACAAAGACAACAGATTTCCCATAGTTGAAACCTATTAACTTTGCCAATGCTTGATCTTTAATATTACATATAGTACGATCCTGAAATACATACCTTCAGGATGTGCACTGTACGAAAACTTTGCCAAACATCTGATTTTACTAAAATGTTGTCCATGTAGATTAGCAACCCAGGCCATCCAATAACTGACTTACCTCTCAGTTCACTATTGGCATTGTTAGGGTGGGTGGAAGCATTCACGTTTCGAAATTCATGTTTGAAAACTATTCCTTAAAAAAAATACTTGCATTGATTTAGTCTGATGCATTGCTCCTACTAAGATGAAAGAGTTCTGCATCTGAATAAAATACATTATTTGAATTTTTGAAGAGCCTTTTTCATATTTTAAACGGTTGTTGCAGAATGTTTTTAAAAATGAAGGTCGACCAAAAGTTATCCATGCAAGAAACCCTAGTTACTTGCTTTCTTTCACGTCGATTAAATTGAAAATAAATGCTTGCACGTTTAGAACAGAGGGCTGCATGCAAAAGTCAGGAGTGTGCCTGTGGCCTCCAAGACTATAGATCTTCAGGGACGTTATTGTATAGAATATACAGCGGCGTTGGCTTCAGTGTGGCATAGCTGCAGGTAAAAAATGCTATCACAAAATCAACGCTGCCCGTGTCACGGCTAAAACATATTGGCAAAGCCAACAGGTCTTGCCTAGGCAACACCTATTGGCAGGCCTGATTTAGAACTTGGCGGATGGGTTACTCTGTAACAACGGTGAAGGATATCCAGTCCGCCAAATTGTAAATCCCATTCTATCCTACGGGATTTAGATTTTAGCAGACAGGATATCCGTCACCGTTGTGACAGAGTAATGATAACGCGTCCAGCCCTTATAAATTACCTGTACTTGGACACGTTGGAGGTCGGTGAATCTTTTAACCGAGTCGGGCTCTCCTCATTCTAAAATAGTCGAGTCACTCAGATCAATAATCAATAACTACTGTAATCGGTAAACAAAACTGAATTAATAGGTCAATATAGCACATCAGAAATCAATAACAGTTGGTATTTCGGCGCACCATGACCTTTCAGTCATGAATAACCACACCAGTTTATTAAAAGTTAGTGAATTTATTTCCCTATATTAACAAAGCTAGCACGATGTATATATGTCTCAAAACCAATTGATATATGTATATGAACATTACTAGCTGTCCATAACGGCGGAAGAAACGCAATCTACGTCAAATCTGAATAATGATACACTCTGTTATCGCAATGCAAATCACCAATATGACTAACTGTATTTGACTAATTGCATACATTCGGTCAGCATAACAAGATTTCAATTTGGCATGGTACATTGGATGAATACCTCGACTAACCTCTAATTAGCATCGGCATGTGGGACTTCATGCAAAACGAATTTAGTCAACACAAATTTGGAAAACTTCTAGCTAGGACTCTATCAAAATTAGCAGTTGGTACCTAATAGGAAAAACACAATGCATAATACATTTATCCTTTCATATTTACCAAATACAATCAGCATTCAAGAAAAGTCTTCGTCCTTCAGGTACTGGTTGATCAGCATGGGGCAAATTTCAAAGGGGCAGAGTTAAGGGCAAACTTCCTTGCAACGGCAAGGAAAATGGGGCAAAGTTACTGCATGGGCAAGACGGGGGCAAATCAAAGTTAAAGCCTCTAGGGTGAGAATTCTTAAAGTCTCTGTCTCTCAGATAGAGAAAAAGGCATCAGGGTGTCGTCCAAAATGGAGTCTGGCATCAGGCTCAAACTGGCATCGAGGAAAATGGCTGGCTTCTCTTTGTCCGGTGGGTTTAAGTAAGAAACATTCCAAATTCTGCAGGGTCTTCCATTGGAGGGTTCATAGGTTGGCTTCAAATTGTCCAATCAAAAATTGTCTTTTACTAGCGCTCATTTATGCATACACTGTCCTTGGAACACAAATTGTATCATGATTTGCCAATTATTTTACTATCTGTACCTTCATTGTCCGTACCTGCAGAGACTGACCTTGTATCAAAGGGGATGAAACCGGCCTAGCACGAAACCTTGGAGATAAGTGTACCAGTCAGTTCTACTGGAAAAATACAACTTCAAGCAAGAATATATGTTTCATTAGTTCAAGGAAAAATCACGCAGTTAGAATTTGAAACCAGGCAACTAGGCCAAAGCCTGTCACGCCGCGGCCGCCAAGGCTCCTACGGCGGCCGCGGGTCGCCGCAGCCGCCGCGGCTCCTACGGCGGCCGCGGCCTCGGGTCGCCGCAGCGCGGCATTCCCTTCATGCCGCGGTCTGTGTGCGAGCCTCGGGAGAAGCCGCGGCTTGCGTACAGGTCACGGGGAAAGCCGCGAGTTCGTTCAGGGGTCGCAGCACTCACTGCGCCACCTTCTTTTGTCTCTATTGGAAAGACAAATGCGGCGGGAGAAAGACCTCGAGTTAGGTCTAGATCCTGTCGCGCACAACGCATTAGTGCGCTTTACATTTCTTACAGCATGTACTTTGGGCACTTACCAATGTCTCCAGGCAAAAGCCGAACCCTTGCACATGGTGGTGTTTTTATGCCTGCCTTTTCCCTTCCCAGCATGCTGCCCACTTCCTCTCTTCCCAGCATGCATTGTTTTTCTTTGTTTGGACGCATGTACCTGATTCACTATTATACTCTTTTCCCCAATCCAAGATGGTGGTGTTTCTACTTCCTGTTTCCTGCTTCCTGCCTAGAGGTATATAAGGGGAATCCAGCTGCTTGTTCATTGCGTTGCAACACTCCTTGGTGGTAGTCACGCTCTGACTGGTTTCTTCCTGCGAATCCAGTATTTTCCTGACCTGTCTTCGTTTCCAGTCGTCCTGTACTCCGGATCTTCAACTCTAACGCCTTGGTGTCCTCCTTTTGTTTCAGGGAGTTCCCGTTGGAGGTTTTTTACCCTACTGGGGTTTTTCCTCTGGGACTCCTTCTGGAGGGCACGGACTGTAGTGGCTTGCTATTGTCAAACAGCACCGTGGCTACCGGAAGGGGTCGCCCCTACCTCGGCCAGAGCAGAACCTGCCGGAACCGGGGTCGTTCCCCAACTCTTCTCAACTTCGACGGTAAGCCCATTGAAAACCGTGACAGATTGCAACGCCCACAAATCCAGTTGCAGTCCAGAACCATGGATAATCCAGTGGCAAATACGGAACCTACGAGCCAGACCCTGCTTATGACGATACAACAACAGGCTCAAGAACTCCAACAGCTACGTACTGAAAATACCGTCTATCGACAAGTCTTTGCATCCAGGACCACAGATGTACCCTCAGTAGCTGCCACTACACCTCGTTTCACCGGGGATCCTAACAGATTAAAAGAATTCCTGGATGCCTTGACGGTTTATTTTGCCTTTCGCCCCTCGCAATTTGTACAAGACAAGACCAAGGTGGGGTATTTGATTAGCACCTTATCGGGGCCAGCATTGGCTTGGGCCACTCCTTTAGTGACAAGAAATGATCCTTGCCTATCTAATTATTCCACCTTTATCACTACTTTTAAACAGATGTTAGAACGCCCTGGACTCGAGGCATCTGCAGAAGAAGCTCTTTGCGAAATCCAACAAGGGAATCAAGATGTATTACAATACATCACCCGTTTCAGACAATTAGCAGCAGAAACATCCTGGGTGGAACGTACCTTGGTGACACTGTTCCGTAGAGGTCTCAGAGAGGACATTAAGGACGAACTGGTGCACTCTGCTAGAATAGAGAACCTTAAAGGATTGATGGATCAGACTCTGACGATAGAATATCGGTTGAACGAACGAAGAATGGAGAAAAAGAAGAGTCGTTTGCCATCTCACTCAGTGACGTCTCGCACCTTCTCTCATCGTACTGAGGAAGTCCGTCCTGAACCTAAGGGGAATACCGAGGAAGAGCCAATGCAAATTGACACGGCTCGAGGACCTTTATCAGCTAGTGAAAGAGAACATAGACGAAGGAAGGGGCTTTGTTTATATTGTGGTACAGCTGGTCACCTAATTCACACCTGCCCCATTCGTCCAACCAAACCCTTGGGAAACGCCAACTCCCGTCCTCAGTGAGAAGGGTGAGGATGGGATTTCGTGAAATACCTTCCATTTGTTCTTCCAGGGAGGAAGGAACTGCTCTTTTTCTTTTACCAGTTATCCTTCATTTAACTGATGGCCGGGAAGAAAGAACCTTGGCCTTATTGGACTGCGGAGCCAGTGGCATCTATTTAGATGAAGCCTGGGCCAAAAAACGACAGATAGCACAAATACCTAAGGAAGTGCCAGAACAGGTACACACAGTGGATGGATCACTCTTGGCCTCAGGACCCGTACAATATACCACCCCTACCTTCTGTCTACAGTTTGGGAAACACCAAGAAAATCTTTCGTTTGATTTAATTTCATCACCACACCACGTCATGATCCTGGGAATTCCATGGCTCACACGGCACAACCCTTATATCAACTGGGAAACAAGAACTATTTCCTTATCCTCTCACTTTTGCCAACACCACTGCTATCCCGCAGGGGATTATTGGTCTCCAAAAAGTCTCTTAGCAGCACCCCCTAAAGTGGGATGCTCTATTAACGTCCTACAGGGAGTTCCCAGGCATTATCAGGAATATGCCGATGTATTCCAGAAGCCAGAAAAACCTGAACTACCACCCCATAGAGAATACGATTGCGCCATCCCTTTAGAACCAGATACAGTGGTTCCTTTCGGGCGAATGTACTCTCTCACAGAACCAGAGAAGCAGATTCTTAAAGAATACCTTGATGAGAACCTACAAAGCTAGTTGATTGCTCCCTCTTCTTCACCTGCAGGGGCTCCTCTTTTCTTTGTGCCGAAGAAAACTAAAGATTTGCGTCCCTGTATTGATTTCAGAGGATTAAACAAGATCACTATTAAAGATCGGTACCCGTTACCCCTCATAAAGGACATCCTAGAAGTAGTCAGAGGGGCAAAGAGATTCACCAAGCTGGATCTCCGAGGAGCCTACCATCTTCTAAGAATTAAAAAGGGTGATGAGTGGAAGACTGCTTTTAGAACATCCTTTGGTCACTTCGAATATAGAGTAATGCCATTCGGACTCACCAACGCCCCTTCCATTTTTCAAAGGTTCATGGATTCTATCTTCTCTGATCTTTTGCAACAAACAGTGGTGGTGTATCTTGACGACATTTTTAATCTTTTCTGTTCATCCAGAGGAACACTCTACACATGTTCGCCAAGTTTTAGAGAGACTCCGACAACACCATTTATTCTGCAAACCTGAAAAGTGCGAGTTTGATCAGACGGAAGTAAAATACTTGGGATATTGCATTAACCAAACTGGAGTCGCCATGGATTCAGACAAGGTGCATCCTATATTGAATTGGCCATCTCCTTCTTCCATCAAGGAGACTCAGTGTTTTTTGGGATTAGCCAACTTCTATCAACAATTCATAGCAGACTTTGCCCAGAGAACCAGCTACATTACAGAAACCCTTAAAAAAGAACATCTAAAGAAGGGCTTTTGTTGGACACAAGACGCAGAGTTAGCCTTTCAGGATTTAAAGAAAGCCTTTATTCAAGCCCCTATTCTACGACACCCAGACACCAGCAAACAATTCATTGTTGTCGCAAACGCCTCAGAAAGAGCCATTGGGGCTGCCTTGTTGCAAAGACAAGACGATGATGATTTAGAACACCCTGTATTCTACCTGTCACACATTTTATCCGATTCCGAGCGGAACTATTCCGTGTTAGAACGTGAATTACTCACCTTAAAAACCGCTTGCACAGAATGGAGACACTTTTTGATGGGCTCAAAGGAACCTTTTGAAGCCCGGACAGACCACAGGAATCTACAGTGCTTAAGAAACTTTCAGTGTCAAAATAGCCGGCAGGCTCGATGGGCTTTCTTTTTCAGCCAATATGACTTCTATATCACTTACATCCCTGGTTCTCAGAACATCCTGGCGGATGCCTTGTCCCGACGTTACCCTGAGTGCAGCGATTCTACTGTACAGAACCTATTTGACGATAACAAGATCATTGGGGTAGTACAGACTTTTTTAGACCAAGTCAAGTCCGAATATGCCAGTCTAGAAGAGACAGAGCTGAATAAGTTGCGTCCGCAACTGCATATAGATCAAGGCTATTATTATCATGATAAGGCCCTATTCTTACCCACTAAAATAGTACAGACTGAAACCTTACGTATGTGCCATGATTCCCCTATCGCGGGTCATCGAGGAATGAAAGCTACTCAAGAACTTCTGCTTCGCTCCTTCTGGTGGCCAACACTCAAGTCAGATATTGAGGAATATGTATCATCTTGTCCTATATGTGCTCAAGCCAAGACACCCCGTACCAAACCAGTAGGATTACTCCGCCCACTACCAGTTCCCCCAGGCCCATGGCACACTATCTCCACAGATTTCATGTGCGCATTACCCTCTTCAATGGGAAATCACGTAATAATGGTAACCGTAGACTCCTTCACCAAAATGGCTCACTTCACGGCCTTAAGAAAGTTACCAACGGCAAAAGAATTGGGTCAAATCTTTATACAAGAAATCTTTCGGCTTCATGGATTACCTCAGGTCATTATATCGGATAGGGGTCCTCAATATATCTCCCGATTCTGGAATCAATTCTGTAAGACATTGGGAATCAAAGTGGCCTTATCATCTGGGTTCCACCCTCAAACCAATGGACTGACGGAACGACTCAATCAAGGTCTCAAACAATATTTACGTAGCTTCTGCAATGCTACGCAGAGTAATTGGGCTACCTATTTACCGCTTGCAGAATTCTCCTATAACAACTCCATACACAGCGCCTCGAAGGTCTCTCCTTTCTATGGCTCCTACGGTTTCCATCCCAAGGCTTTTCCATCTCCCCTGAGAGAGATAATTCCAATCTTCCTGCCATCTCCTCCTATGTTCGACAGCTACGAGGTATCCAACGTGTTATCCAGTCCAACCTTGTGGCCACTAAGTCTCGCATGAAAAGGATAGCAGATAGGAGACGCTGTGCGGCTCCTCAATATCAGGTCCAGGATAAAGTCTGTCTCTCCTCTAGATTCCTACCTCTCCGACTCACTCAGAACAAATTCAAACCCCGCTTTTATGGTCCCTTCCTAATTCTCAAAAAAATTAACCCAGTGTCTGTGCGTCTTCGCCTGCCTCGGACGTTGAAGATTCACCCTGTATTCCATGTCTCTCAACTTAAACCTTACCTTCCTGATCCTTTTCACAGACAATTTTCCTGTCCCCCTCCTCTGTTGGTTGATAATGTGCCCGAGTACGAGTCCAGGAAATCTGTGACTCTCGGCTTTTCCATGGGCGCCTCCAGTATCTTATTAATTGGAAAGGTTACCCTATGAGTGAGTGTTCCTGGGAGGATGCCCCTTCAGTTCATGCCCCTCTTTTGGTCCGTCCCTTTTTTCGACTCTTCCCTCACAAACCTGGGGCCTCGGGGGGGACATACTGTCACGCCGCGGCCGCCGCGGCTCCTACGGCGGCCGCGGCCACAGGCTCGGGTCGCCGCAGCGTGGCATTCCCTTCATGCCGCGGTCTGTGTGCGAGCCTCGGGAGAAGCCGCGGCTTGCGTACAGGTCGCGGGGAAAGCCGCGAGTTCGTTCAGGGTTCGCAGCACTCGCCGCACCCCCTTCTTTTGTCTCTATTGGAAAGACAAACGCGGCAGGAGAAAGACCTCGAGTTAGGTCTAGATCCTGTCGCGCACAGCGCATTAGTGCGCTTTACATTTCTTACAGCATGTACTTTGGGCACTTACCAATGTCTCCAGGCAAAAGCCGAACCCTTCCACATGGTGGTGTTTTTATGCCTGCCTTTTCATTTCCCAGCATGCTGCCCACTTCCTCTCTTCCCAGCATGCATTGTTTTTCTTTGTTTGGACGCATATACCTGATTCACTATCATACTCTTTTCCCCAATCCAAGATGGTGGTGTTTCTACTTCCTGTTTCCTACTTCCTGCCTAGAGGTATATAAGGGGAATCCAGCTGCTTGTTCATTGCGTTGCAACACTCCTTGGTGGTAGTCACGCTCTGACTGGTTTCTTCCTGCGAATCCAGTATTTTCCTGACCTGTCTTTGTTTCCAGTCTTCCTGTACTCCGGATCTTCAACTCTAACGCCTTGGTGTCCTCCTTTTGTTTCAGGGAGTTCCCGTTGAAGGTTTTTTACCCTACTGGGGTTTTTCCTCTGGGACTCCTTCTGGAGGGCACGGACTGTAGTGGCTTGCTATTGTCAAACAGCACTGTGGCTACCGGAAGGGGTCGCCCCTACCTCGGCCAGAGCAGAACCTGCCGGAACCGGGGTCGTTCCCCAACTCTTCTCAACTTCGACGGTAAGCCCATTGAAAACCGTGACAGAGCCTGCACTAAATTTAAGCTAAGCAAAACAGTTTTCAAACAAGAAATCATGGCATACATTTGCGATTATGATGGATTACTACATTTCCAATACTTCATGATTAATAAAGCTCGTTTACAAATGATGGCGAACTACCCAGAGGGCACAATTTCCCTCGTACATTATTTTCTTTCCTAA
This sequence comes from Pleurodeles waltl, assembly GCF_031143425.1. Taxonomy (NCBI): domain Eukaryota; kingdom Metazoa; phylum Chordata; class Amphibia; order Caudata; family Salamandridae; genus Pleurodeles; species Pleurodeles waltl. The sequence continues at coordinate 221,933,352 of NC_090450.1, read as the reverse complement.
AATCACACTACATTACATGTTTTGATTATACGATATGTATGAATATATGTCGGACCTTCTTTTTCTGCGTCATCAATCCCTCCTCTGATGACTAATTATGTAATCACATCAAATCTACCCACAAATTTTATTCCATTAAAATTCTGTATAGTAATTTGGCACTTCAGTCAATTCCCTTTTTCTTTTAGTCTCTTTTGACTTTTCTCAATATATTTCCAACATTTTGTTCTCTATTTTCTCTTCTCTTTTTCTTTTGTTCCTTGCTTTTAACATTTTGAAAGCTTTCCATGTTCCCCAAGAACCTAATAGACAAATTAATATTATTAATATTCCCTTTACTATTTTTAGTAACAATCCGTTCCAAACGTTGCTGAGCCAATTTCCCACAGAAGCAAATCCTTTTCCAACTTTCTCCCAAACTCCGGGTTCTTTAAATTCCTTTAAATCTACACTTTCTTTAGTTAAGTTTGTAAGCATTGTTCTAATTTTCCCACTGCTGTCTGGTATATATGTACAACAGTGACGTGTACCAAGCATTTTGCAAACGCCGCCATCCTTTGCTAAAAGAATGTCTAAGGCAAGCCGATTTTGAAGAGTCATAGCTCTTTCTGCAGCAAGTTCAGCATCCATCAGGATTATAGCTCCTGAAAACTTTGTCAACATGTTATCCACAATAGTAGACAACTTTCGTATTTTGATTGAATTCAATATGACTCCTACTGAAGGAATCAATGCTCTGAATATATCTCCTACCACACCAGAAGCTGTCTCCCTTTTCTGAACATGATGTGATTCAGACAGCCTTGGAAATTTCTTTAAGTCGTCTAGTTGGTAAACCTTTGGGAACACTATTCCCAAATAACACCTCCCATACCATCCTTTAGGAAGACGATAATAGGCGTTGAGTCCACAAATATAATATACTCCAGGAATAACTGGGTCTTGTCCATTCAGCATGAACGTCCACTTAGATTGAAATGCATACGTATGTTTGCATTCACTCGTTCCCACAAAAACTGTGTCATAATATGATTGAAATCTATGTATACAAAATCTTCCCACATGCAATGTATCTAAAGCTATTTTCCCTTGTGTCTTTATTGCAGCAAAAGCATAATTATCCACAGACGTTCTTTCGTGTAATTCCCTCTCTAATTTCTCCTTCATTTAATTCTTCCTATCATCAGTGCTGTCTAAAAATTCTATTTCTACTGCTGAAAGCAAGCATGTAAGGTTTTCTCTATGTGCGTGAGCTGTGTGAAAAGGTGACATCGGTTCGAAGAATTCTCTCATTAATTTGGCATAATAATCTCGAGCTATCTTACTTAGGTGCCCTATTATGGGGACATATGCAAAAGTAACATCGTAATTAGTATAGAAATAATGAATGTCCTTTTGAGCATAAAATCTGGAAGCTATTATACTACATGTAATTCCATACGTAAGAGGCATGCTGTGATACGTTACCCCTTCGACTACTGAGGTAGGTATTTGTGTACACACATAACAATCTTCCGCATCCATGGTCTCAACATACTCACTCAGTAAGCGATAGAAAACGTTAGATGAAAGTTCCTTCTTATCATGCAAGTGTCTCTCGTCTTGCTCAAGTCTCTTCAGAGCTGTTAGTTCAGTAACGATAATAGGTTTGGAAGTAGAAGCATCATTCGTCTCACTCTCATTTTTACCATGCATTCCAAGAACTATTGCTACAATGATTAGTACGCATGCGGTTATTGAGCCTATACACATGTATTTACAACACTTCATTTTACGCCCCTGTGTAGTGAAGCTAGTCATGATCTGTATAGAATCAGAAAGTTGAAGACACTTTATCAAAGCGTGTTTGCAGGTATTTACAAAGCTGAACGAGTTCAATGTTCACCCAGTTTTCTTTAGCAGCTTAGTCTCTTATCGGTTAGCAGCGTTGTCTCAAAATCGGTTTCAAAGTCAATCAAGTTAGCAATGTCTTAGCCGGTTGAAAAGTCAATCAGGTGATCAATGGTTTCAATTAACAGAGTCCATAAAGTTTTGATTTCCAAAATGAAGTTCTGCCTCTTCGTTCTCAAGACTGAGGGATACGAATTCGTCTGACCAATCGTTATTGGCTACGTACGCCCACTCCGGACCGGAATACCTCCTGCTCGGTATCCTTTTTCTTTTCAATTTTGCATCTCTCTTTGATTCTTTCTCACTGGTACTTTCCTCTTTGGCCAAGTCCTTTTCTTCACTTGGTGTTGGTACTACAACAGACACTTCCTTTCTTTTCTCTTTCACTCTTGGCCCTTTACTGTCATTCAACGTTTCCCTAGTTCTTAATTTTACTGGCAATATGCTTGATCTTCTTTTTGCACTGTGTCCACTCGATGGAACTGCGATCTCTTCTGAAGGAGTTGGAGCAGTTTCGTTCTGTTCTGCCTTGTCCCCTCCTTCTGGGGAGTCAATCAGGTTTTCCTTTTCTTTTTCTGTATCGTCTGCTTCTGGGAAAGCCCTCCTCTGATCAGGCTCTCCTGCTTCTTCACCTCTTTCGAGCCCTTTGTCACCGTTAATTTCTTCAGGCTCTTTGTCACTTTCAGCTGCTTCAGGCTCTTTGTTACCTTCAGCTGCTTCGTCGCTGTCTGAGGCTCCTCCTTGGTCTTCCCCAAGTGAATCAGTTGCTTCGTCCTCAGAGAATATTTCTCCCTCCTCTATTTCTGCCTGTTCGCTTCTAGTTCTGTTTCGCTCTGCCTCAGCGCTTGGTACTTTGTTATCAGGTACTGGTAACTTCAGCGCTTCAACTTCCTCATCTGTGGGACACAATACCCTCTTTGTGTGACTGGCGTGAATCCAGTTGGGAACTCCCGCACACTTCACAGCGGTGGTAGTCGTCAAAATCACTTGAAAAGGTCCTTTCCAACGGGGTTCCAAACATGACTTCCTCACGTGCTTCTTTATCACGACCCAGTCACCTGCTTTCAGGGCGTGTCCTGGACCTTGGATCGGTGGCAAGGTGGTTGCCTCCACCTGGTGAGAGAAAGAGCGAACCACATCAGCTAGACCTTTGCAGTAGTCTAACACCATATCATCTGTAATATTCAAAAGCGCATTTGCAGGAACTGCTGGAAGTCTCATAGCTCTGCCCATGAGAATCTTGTGTGGGGACAGTCCAGTCTTTCTGTCAGGGGTGTTTCTCATTGACATTAGTACCAAAGGCAATGCGTCAGGCCATTTCAAGTTTGTTGATGCGCATATTTTCGCCATTCTTGATTTCAATGTGCCATTCATTTGCTCCACTAAACCTGATGCTTCAGGGCGGTAGCTACAATGCAGCTTTTGCTCAATGTTCAGTGCTGCACAAAGCAATTTTATTACTTCATTAATGAAGTGACTTCCCCTATCTGATTCTAAAGAGATCGGGAATCCAAAACGTGGTATTAACTCTCTCAAGAGTAGTTTTGCAACTGTGAGACTGTCATTTCTGCGTGTAGGGTATGCTTCAATCCAGTGACTAAAAATGCACACAACCACCAACACATACTTCAAGCCTCCATGCACAGGCATCTCAATGAAGTCCATTTGCATCCTGCTGAATGGACCCCCTGCTCTTCCACTGTGGCTCAAATTTACTACGGTTCCCTTCCCTGCGTTCATCTGTTGGCAAATGACGCAACGGTGGCAAACTGCTTCAGCAACTTGACGGAATTTGGGGTTAAACCAATCAGTTTTAAACAACCTAATCATGGCATCCCTCCCAAGATGAGCTTGTCCATGGTAAAATCTGGCTATCTGTGTCAAAAGGCATTTTTGGAAGAACGAATTTCCCTTCACTTGAAACCCATAATTCGTCTAGTTTCTTTACACATTGTGATTTGGTCCACGAGAGTTTCTCATCCTCACTGACATCATTCTGTAAGGATTTCAATTCGTCCATCGTATCTACCACCTTTAGAGCAAATATTTTGCTTGGTTCGAGTTCTGGTTCACTTATCAAATTCCATTCATCCCTAAGCAATATACAGTTCAATGCGCAAAACCTTGCGACTTGATCCGCATATCCATTTCCCAGAGAAACATAATCTTGTCCCTTCGAGTGTGCACTGCATTTTACCACTGCTACTTCTCCTGGTAGTTGGATGGCATGTAACAATTCTTTTATTCTTTCACCATTTTTCACTGGTGATCCTGAAGAGGTCATGAAGCCTCTCTGTGACCACAATTGTCCGAAATCATGCACTATTCCAAACCCGTACTGGCTGTCAGTGTAAATGGTAACTTTCATCAATGCAGAGAGTTGGCAAGCTCTAGTAAGGGCTACCAATTCTGCTACCTGTGCAGAGTAAACTCCTTGAAGCCAAGATGCTTCCAAAACACCTGTTACTGTGCATACAGCGTACCCTGCTTTCAATACACCCAGTGCATCTCTTAAACATGAACCATCAACAAAAATAATTTGATCATTTTCTTCCAATCGGGTATCTTTGATATCAGGTCTTGGTTTGGTGCAAAATTCAGTCACCTGAAGACAGTCATGCTCGATGTCTTCAGCGTTCTCAATTTCAGCATTTTCACTGGGAAACAAGGTTGCTGGATTCAACGTAGTGCACCTTTTCAGCTGCACATTAGGTGATCCCAGAATTATTGTTTCGTACCTTGTAAGTCTAGCACCAGTCATGTGCTGTGTTCGGGAACGTGTCAAAAGTATCTCAACTGAGTGAGGGACCATGACTGTTAAAGGGTGTCCCATCACTATTCCTTCACTCTGAGTGAGGCTGATACCAACTGCTGCTACGGCGCGCAAACACCCTGGCAGTGCTGCTGCTACCGGATCCAAAGTAGCTGAAAAATATGCTACTGGTTTGTTTACGCCACCATGGGCTTGGGTCAAGACAGACAAGGAACATGCATCACGTTCATGACAAAACAATGTGAAAGGCTTTGTGTAGTCAGGCATACCTAAAGCTGGAGCCCTGCACATGCATTCTTTCAATTCAATAAAAGCATCCATCTCCTCCCCTTTCAGTTCAATTTCATCCAATGCATCCTTCTGGGTCAGTTTCAGTAAAGGTTTTGCTAATGTTGAGAAGTTGGGAATCCATTGGCGACAGTAGCTTACCATTCCCAAAAACTTCCTCACCGCCCTCCTCGTCTTTGGGGGACTCATTTGAAGTACACTTGTTATTCTTTCCTTCATAATTTTTCGTGACCCTTTCTCTATTTGGTGACCCAAATATTTCACTTTCTTCTGGCAGAATTGTAATTTTGAAGGAGACACCTTGTGTCCATTCCTTCCCAAATGGTTTAATAGGGCAATGGTGTCGGCTGTGCAGTCACTTTCTGTCTTGGATGCAATCAGTAAGTCATCAATGTTCTGTACTAAGGTTGACTCGAATGGCAATTCTAACGCTTCCAAGTCTTTCTTTAGAATCTGATTGAAAATTGACGGTGACTCCGAAAACCCTTGAGGAATTCGACACCAACTGTAGACTCTGTCTAAAAATTTGAAACAAAAGAGAAATTGGCTGTCCTCATGAAGAGGCACCGAAAAGAATGCTTGTGACAAGTCGATGACTGAGAACCACTCAGCATCACAAGGAACTTGAACCATTATCACAGCTGGATTTGGTACTACAGGGCAACATTTAATTATTATGTCATTTATTTTCCTCAAGTCCTGCACAATTTGGACCTTTCCACTGGGCTTTATTAGTCCCATAATTGGTGAATTACATGGACTGCTTAACACTTCTTTCAGTACTCCCTGTTTTACAAACTCATCAATGAGTTGGGCGACTTTCATGAGGGTGTCTTGTGCCATATGGTACTGTGGGGTCTGGGGAAAGGTTACATTGGGTTTTACGGTCACTTTCACTGGTTCCACTCCTTTCACCAATTCCACCTCCTTTCCTGTCATATCCCACACTTCTTTTCCGACTGTTTCCTGTAACTCAGCAGGAATATCTGCTTCAGTGATCATTGGGTAAAGGGTAATCAGGGGATATTCTTCATCGGCAGTTTCTACTTCGTCCCCTTCTACACTGTCCTCTTCTTCCCCATCACTGCTCGTCTGAATTTTAATTCCCTTGTTCGAACACATAATCGAACATCCCAATTTGCACAATAGGTCTCTCCCTAACAGTGATATCGGGCTTGAGTCACATACCACAAAATTATGTGTCCCTTGATAGTTACCAATTCTGACTTGTACTGGATCTGTGATTGGGTTCGTCAGGTACCTGTTTGCTCCTCCCACTACTTGAACTGTTCTCCCTGAAAGTGGCAAATTTGGCACTTCAATGCTCCTAATAGTGGAACGTGTAGCTCCTGTGTCAACCAAGAATGAAACGCGATGACCCATAACTCTTCCCTCCACATACAGACCCTTTTGATCAACTTCCAAGGATGCTGCAAGCACACAATTTCCCTCCTCATCTGAACCTTCACTCTCCCATACATCGTTTATTCCATTCTCGCTGTGTAGTGGGAATTGGTGTACTGTGTCATTTTGACTCCCTGACCCGTGACCTGTTGAGGAAGCATTGCTTGCTGCTGATTCATTGGTGCTAAGGGTATTTGCATTTGCTGATTAGGTACCATAGGAAACTGCTGTTGCATTGGCTGCAATTGTGTCATTTGCACACGAGGCATTTGCACCTGTTGCGGTTGCATGGGTTGTAAACCCTGCATCTGGTTTATATTGTTTTGAAAATTTGGGTTCGGACCTCTCAATTTTTGTCCTCTCATAGTCTGAAATGCATTGACATCATTGTTTTGCTGACCTACACCTTCCTGCACCATCATTGGGCACTCCCGTTTCCAATGCCCGACGATTCCGCACGTGTGACATGGCATCACCTTCTTCATTGCCTGTATACCATTTGGAATCATAACGGTATTCAAATCAGGACCATTATTCACAAAACCTCCTCGGCCTCTGCCTCTCATCTGCGGCTGAAACATAGCATTTCCCTGTTGCTGCTGCTGCGGCATCTGTTGTTGAAAACCTTGCAAACCTTGTAAGCCTGTCTGAGCTGCTCTGAGCTGCATCACCATCACCTTTTCTTTCAATCTTTTCTGTTTGGTCTCAATCTCATCACTGCAGTATTTCGCATAATTCAACACTTCATCGATCGACTTTGACTGCCAACAAATCAAATGCGATTTAATCATCTGGCTAATTTCGGGTCTCAGCCCTTCCACAAACCTGAACACAAAATGGAGCATGTCCTTTGGCTCAATCGTTTCCGTGCCACTGTAATTTTTAAACGCTTTCAACAACCTCTCATAATACGTGTGTATAGATTCTTTAACTTCTTGGGCGGTCCTGTCAATCCTTTGCCAATCCACATTTTTCGACGCAACCTTGGTTTTCAAGTGCTCGATCACCTTGTGGTACAAACTCATTACCGTAGGTGATGGCGCACCTGTGTCCCTATCTCTCTCTGGTTCACTCGTCGGCCAACCTACAGCCCTTTTACAATCTTCCCACAAATCTGCCGGAACCACAATTTCAAATAAAGTATTCAGGTCTTCCCAGAGACACTTCGCGAGTTCCACAAATCTATCCGTTTGTTGATACCACTCAATCGGCTTCTCTCTTAATTTGGGAAAGTCATCCGTAAAGGATTGAATATCGCACCTGTGCCATGGTACATGTACAAGTTTTCCCCCTGCTGTCTCTCTCATTGGTAACATGGTTATCAGATCGTCATTCTGTTGTTTTTTCTCATTCCGCTCTGGAGTATTTTCTTTCTTTTTGTCCTTTTTCTTAACCCATCTACTTTCCCACTTGTCTAAACATCTCCAGACCTGTGCACTCTGCAGTATCTCCTTAAGGTGTGTTTTCATCCCTGCGGATCTCATGTGTTCAAAATCTTTTGTCTCAAAGTCTAACCTGTAACTTCTGCTCAGGTGGTTAGTCTTACCTATATCGATCTCGTTTCTGTCTGCGATTTCTTGTAACTTCTTATGTATGTTGCTCACTTCTCTTGTAATCCTAGGGCACATGTATCTTAGTTCTTCCTCTGTGTATGATTCTAATCTGTTCAAACCCATTGTTCCCTCTACCAGTTCATCTGCCTCCATGCCCAACCTTATTTTATTCAGGTATTCTTCTCCCTTCCCGCTTGATGTGCTCTGTGGGGAGTTCAGGCTGTTGAACCATTGTGTTAACTGGTGCGCATTCAGTCCCATCAGTGTAGCAGTTACATCAACTGCCACTGACGGTTTCTGTAATGTTTCAGTCTGTGAGGTTAACGGTACTAATAGTGGTGGATGTGACCTTACCACGGTTGACGGAGCACAAATTGGAATTGGACTAAATTCCGACAAGGACCCAGATCCATTTGGCAGTGCCGCTATCGGAGTTGTCTCTGGAGTGGTTTCTATGCATCTTCTCCCTGTCCCATTCTGTATCATTAACCCTTGGTCGCTTGTGCTTGAATTTGCCTGTATGTACAGTGGTACTGGTGGACCTACAGTGATAGGTAGAGATACTGCATCTGGATTCTGTATGTTCCCCCAATTCTGTGGCATGTTAATCCCCACATTGTGGTTCATCATTGCTGGCATACCTAACTGGCTTTCTACTACTCGCACTTCTTGTGTTTGCTTTTGGGGCATCGAGAACTGTGTTGATTCAGCTTGAATCAATGTCGGTCTCTGATAGTTTTGTCCTCCCTGTGCCATTGAATCAGAAGTCATTCCCACATTATGCTCATCGCAACAGTGCCTTTGAACCTGTGGCTGATAGTTATCAGCAGGTTTCAATGTTGGCACGTCTGGGTACATTCTCTGAATCCGTGGTATTCGTGGTGAAAAAGGCATGTCAGAGCTGCTCGGCCTCTGAGATATTCTCAAATTTGGTGTTACATTACCCTGTATTGGTTCTGGAGGGGCAGTACTAATGCTTGAGCCTTTTTCGCTTTCCACGTATGGTGGTGGGCGATCATTCAGCAATTGTATAATGAACTCCTCATCATCTGACTCGTCTCCCCTTTTCGAGTTTCTATTACTTTCTCTCTCTCTGGACTGACTCCTGTTTGTCTTATAGGTGGCTTTCCTTCCTTCCGTCTCTGCTTCATCAGTAATCACTGGAAACAATTTAATCCCCTGCAATACGTCTGATCTCCAAACCTTTTGTGTGCTGTCCTATCTAGCATCCGCTAGTGTCTTTTCTACTTTCCTTATTCTTGTCTCAAATTTCGTTTGTTGTTGGTTTCTAGCTATTAGCTCCCAAATTGCTAGTGCCTCAAACTGTGCTGGTCTTGGAGGTACTTTCATGTCGTATAGCGCAAATCTCAGATTTTCTAAAACTCTTAGATTAAACGACCCGTGGATGGGGAACGCTACACTTCCATGTTTCTCTGTTAATTTGCACCATTGTTTTAACCAAAGACATGGCGCTACACCCTTTTCTTCAATGACGATGTAAGCTGGTGTACCCTCAGGTGGTGTTTCTTCTTTGCTTTAATATAAACATCTCCCCTCATGGCACTCTTAAATGCTTTGAAAAATTTCATCTTTCCGTCTTTTGTTTTTCTAAAATATGTAATCAATAAGCGACTTTAATTCCCGGAATACTCTTCGCTTGCCTTTCCCCTTCCAATTGTGCTTCACGGACTGCGTCCAATCCGTGCGCAACCCTTCTCACCAACCGACCTATCCCAGCGCGGCTCCTAGTGACGTCACACTCACACACTGCGGCTGACAAAGTCCTGCGGCTTGTCCTCTTTTCATTCGGCTTCACTCATAAACTAATTTCTGCAATATAACGCGAGCACTTAACCAAAAGAATAAAACAGATCTGTTGGTTTACTACAGGAAAGGTAATACAATCGCTTCAGAAACCTTAGGGATTTTTCACTAGCCTCGGCAGTTATTCCATCTTTCTCGGTTTCCCACTTTCGCAAGCAAAATTTGACACGCAAATTTTACTCTCAACTGATCAATGAACTATTCTAGTGCACTCTAGAATTCGTCAAATCTCAAAGTTGAAGTTTTCTTTCACTCTGCAACATTCATACCGACTTGTTGACCACGCCCGATCAACCTATTAAACCTGACCAGATCACGACATCAAACAAGTGTCACATACACTTTTCAACATACTCCGGAGTCTATTGACCTCGCAGGGCCCGTCTCAACATCAACAACCACGTGGACAATTTTTCTGCTCAAAGCGCTACACACACATGAAGTTCGACGACTTCCCTACTCTCACACCTTTGGAGTAACACTCCTCTAATATCTTTTAACCCCTTAAATCCTCACAAACTTCTCAATTAATCTGCGGTGATAAGCTGTGCAAGCGCGAAACCCTAACTTCACTCATACCGTCACTAGAAACGCTGAGACCATTCTCATACCTCCATGTTCCTCATTCGCAAGCTCAGAGATTCCGGGAAAGTCATTGGGGACTTAGGGCATCATCATCTCTCCAATTTGTTTTATCAAAGAAAATTCTAACTTGACTCTGTCTATCGTTCGGATGGGGTCCCAAAGGGCTAAACCATCCTCTGCTACCATCTACTGATAACACGTCCAGCCCTTATAAATTACCTGTACTTGGACACGTTGGAGGTCGGTGAATCTTTTAACCGAGTCGGGCTCTCCTCATCCTAAAATAGTCGAGTCACTCAGATCAATAATCAATAACTACTGTAATCGGTAATCAATACTCAATTAATAGGTCAATATAGCACATCAGAAATCAATAACAGTTGGTATTTCGGCGCACCATGACCTTTCAGTCATGAATAACCACACCAGTTTATTAAAAGTTAGTGAATTTATTTCCCTATATTATCAAAGCTAGCACGATGTATATATGTCTCAAAACCAATTGATATATGTATATGAACATTACTAGCTGTCCATAACAGCGCAAGAAACGCAATCTACGTAAAATCTGAATAATGATACACTCTGTTATCGCAATGCAAATCACCAATATGACTAACTGTATTTGACTAATTGCATACATTCGGTCAGCATAACAAGATTTCAATTTGGCATGGTACATTGGTTGAATACCTCGACTAACCTCTAATTAGCATCGGCATGTGGGACTTCATGCAAAACGAATTTCGTCAACACAAATTTGGAAAACTTCTAGCTAGGACTTTATCAAAATTAGCAGTTGGTACCTAAAAGGAAAAACACAATGCATAATACATTTATCCTTTCATATTTACCAAATACAATCATCATTCAAGAAAAGTCTTCGTCCTTCAGGTACCGGTTGATCAGCATGGGGCAAATTTCAAAGGGGCAGAGTTAAGGGCAAACTTCCTTGCAACGGCAAGGAAAATGGGGCAAAGTTACTGCATGGGCAAGACGGGGGCAAATCAAAGTTAAAGTCTCTAGGGTGAGAATTCTTAAAGTCTCTGTCTCTCAGATAGAGAAAAAGGCATCAGGGTGTCGTCCAAAATGGAGTCTGGCATCAGGCTCAAACTGGCATCGAGGAAAATGGCTGGCTTCTCTTTGTCCGGTGGGTTTAAGTAAGAAACATTCCAAATTCTGCAGGGTCTTCCATTGGAGGGTTCATAGGTTGGCTTCAAATTGTCCAATCAAAAATTGTCTTTTACTAGCGCTCATTTACGCATACACTGTCCTTGGAGCCTTGGAACACAAATTGTATCATGGTTTGCCAGTTATTTTACTATCTGTACCTTCATTGTCCGCACCTGCAGAGACTGACCTTGTATCAAAGGGGATGAAACCGGCCTAGCACGAAACCTTGGAGATAAGTGTACCAGTCAGTTCTACTGGAAAAATGCAACTTCAAGCAAGAATATAAATTTCATTAGTTCAAGGAAAAATCACGCAGTTAGAATTTGAAACCAGGCAACTAGGCCAAAGCCTGCACTAAATTTAAGCTAAGCAAAACAGTTTTCAAACAAGAAATCATGGCATACATTTGCGATTATGACGGATTACTACATTTCCAATACTTCATGATTAATAAAGCTCGTTTACAAAGGATGGCGAACTACCCCGAGGGCACAATTTCCCTCGTACATTATTTTCTTTACTAAAATCACACTACATTACATGTTTTGATTATACGATATGTATGAATATATGTCGGACCTTCTTTTTCTGCGTCATCAGTAACTCCTCCGCTGAGTTCTAAATCAGGGCCTAAGTGATTTACCTAAGATCGCAGGATGTACACAAAGTTTTCTGCATGTGGAATTTTGGACCTCTCAAATCAATATTGATTGTATTGAGAAGCAAAGATCACCGCTGCCACCTACCTTCAAAGGTTGGAGGAAAATGGTTTTGAAAAATTAACTTGTTGTAAACTGCACCCCCATATTTAGCGCCGATAAGTACTGACAAGGAATCGTGGTCAGTTTGTGGGGAAATGTGCTCAGTTAAATCAGGGGGTAACCAGAAAACTCAATAGGTTGTTAACTGACTTACACACGACTTCGCTCGCGCACCAAAAACTCAGCACATTGCTACATAGGAAACTTTCCATCAACGCACTGTTCCACCCACACATGTATGTAACCGTTTGCGATTCTATATGGACAAAGCAACAACGCCATAATGTCACAGCAGCAGAAGTTGCATGCCATAGGAACACCAGTTGACATAACATACTTTGTTGTTTACAATACTGGGGTACTAATTGATTCCCACCTGGTTCTGAGGATAAGCGAAAAGAAGGTCATTCGGAGGTCGCCAGTTTTGTAATACCAACCTCTATGTGCTGTGTAGTGAAGGATCACTGTGCCTGCATGTGCGGGTCTGTGGCTCTCTACTTTCAAAGAAGCCCTCTCTGGAGTATCTAGTCCCGGCAGGCACAGAGATATGGGCGCTTTTGTGCACAATCCCACTCCCTAGATAACCAAAAGGGAGCTGATATGACTGATAGGCAGTTCACACGTGACATAAACAGTTTTTTGCAGTGCGTCCAGTTTTTCTGCTGGGCGCTATTAAACAAGACGTGTATTTATTTCATTCTGCAGAGAAATTATGATTTTAATAATGTGACAAACTTTTAAAGTGCCTTTTCTTGATTTTGTCATGAAACCTTGTTTGAAATAGTTTGCATACGGAATGGTTTTACTCAGTATATTTGGAAAACGTGCCTTATGATGCGCCATTAATCCCTTTTTGGGCTGGATTGGCATCTGTCTGCTAGGCGATTAATACTCATTTTTTATTAGTAGTGTAGGTTTTTTTTTATCTCTCATGCTATTGGCTGAATTCCACCTCCGATGGTACTTTCAAAAGTACACTGAATCATCATACTTTAAATGATTTATCTCATACATGCATTGTGTGCAGAAAGCATCTATTTTCTTCACTACACCAGTAATATTTTAGTCAGGAGTGCTTGTTTCCCCCTTCTTTTCCCCCGTTATTCTTTCCCTCTGTGTTTTTTCAACCAACCGTCCAGTTATGAGTATTGTCTGATTTTCCTGTGTATGAACAATTTCCCATATTTCTTCCTTCTTTTCTTCACACAAAATAACCTTTCTAAAACCAATATGACTTACTTTAATGACCTAACACATGCAAACATCCACACATACTGTTTACAAATATAGGCACATTAAATTTAGATTTATTGCCTTTGCCAATGCCTGCTTATGGGTTTATTGGGCAGCTACATCGAGGCTTCTTGTGAGGTCATTCTTACCGCTTCCACTGACCACTCACAAAGTTAGCTTGCGCTCTGAACCGGGATGGTTGCGCTCTGTGCTATCCTGTGTGAGTGCTTATGTCTACCACTTGATATGTCCTTTACATCTAGTCCTTTGTGTCGCAATCAGGTGACATGCACCATTGTGGATCTGTAGTGCAGTGTGTAGTTCATGTAGGAGTATCTTGCACTTTCGCCAGCAGAATGACAGTGAGTTGAGCACACCTTTTAACATTCTGTCTGACATTTAGAACACAAGTTGGTGGGCTATCTCCACCTTTCAACTTTCAACTTTAAACAGGGTACTATTCACACTTGCTATTTACATAGAAAAGAATATCTAGGATAGGTTATATGTAACATTATACAAAAGCAATGTTTTACTTGGTGAAAAAAGACCTTTCTCTTTTATTTCTTCAGGTGAGTTTCCTTCCAGGGCTGGCAGGCCTCTTATTGACCAGTTAATGCAAAATGAGGCAGTTTTGAACTTGTAAACACACAATATAATTGTTTTTCAAGGTATGGGACACTACACGGATTTGTGCTTGGTGCAGGCAATGTTCATTTTAATATCAGGGAAATGAACAGTAAAAATACGTCCACCAGACCATAAAACAGGCCCAGATACTGACCTGTCAGACCAGCTCTTCGATTACTGCCTGATTGACCTATAGGCCAGCTAGATCCTGCACTGACATGAACGTCAATTCAATGAAAGGACGGGGGTAGCGGAAGTGACATCACACCCCATTTTACCTGTACATTCACTCACCCACAGATGTTTACACATTAATACACAATCACACATACACACACTTTTCCACATAAACATGCTCTCACCTGCATGCATGCACACAACATACATTTAAAAGCATTTTTATTTCTTACCTCAGCTGCCATGGAGGGTTATAGTCCATCTATTTGTACTCCATTGCTTTTATTAACTAATAGTGAATAATGTTATGTTATTCCATATTAGAATAATAACCAAGCATTTGCAATGCAATGGGTCTCATGTTTGCGGAAGTTAAACCTATTAGCATTGTACACTCCTAACCTGACTTTTCTTTCCACATAAATTGAAAATGAAAAGTAAAACAATTTCACATAAGTGAGCCAATGGCCGCTATGGGTGTGAAGCAGACACACAAAAGGAAACAGAAGTTCGCTCGCAGTGAAACGTATCAGCAAAAGTGCAATTATCCATGTAACCGGCAAAAGTGCAAATATCCATGTAACAGGGTCGATGTCATGCAAAGTGCTCGACTACAGTTCAGCGAGATCACTCTGCCTATGAAATAAAGAGAAAAGTAGTCCAGAAACCATGTGGAAAACATGGGGCCTCGTGTGTTTTCAGTAGTTGGCTGGTGCGCTCGAGGAGGGCTAAACACAGGAAAAGGCATGACATATGCATGCCTTTAACAAATGAAATCAAGCTAATTTTAAAAGGTAAGCCAACAAATCAACCAAAATGATGGGCGTGACATGGGTGTGGTTAAAAGCCCACAGAGAGATTACAACAGGAGCAGAGCGCTTTGTGCGCTCGACCCTAAAAATGACAAAATACAAGAAGATCTAAGCCCCAACTATGTCCATAAGGACAAGGCACCCCTGTGTTTCTGGCACTGAGGGCTGCCACCTCTGAGCCCAGAGGTCGCAAATGCAGTACCAGGGGTCGCAAACTAGGGGTCACAGCTGTGACTCCTTGTGACCCCTGTAAATGTCCATGTGCACAGGACCCAGTGCCTTTTACAGATTTATTTGAATGCGTGTAAAAGAAATCACAGTTTTTTTAAACTGAAAGATCACACTCAATGGATGAGATGCTTGGTGTTAACTTTGCAATGCGTTTGCTATGCTGCTTCCGCAGCTATTGAGCGGTTCCAGAGACCAATTGTGGAAGAATACTTTGATTGAAGCAAAACAGAAAAGAGACTTTCCATTTCTTGTTGATAAACACAAGCATTTTACTCAGGAACACACACAAAGGCAATTTATACACTTGCCAGCAGACTGCAACATGCAACCTATTTTGGGAAATAGCACTCTGCAGTGATATACTTTATTGTACTAAGACTTGTAAACCATTTTGTTACCACAAGCCCGCTACAATGCACTCCCTCCTTTAACAACACACCTACACAAGACATATATTAGGCACCCTCCAGACCATTGACCCCCCAAGAACATGCAAAATATAATACAATGGAGCAAATACAAAAGAAACACAAATACAGTGCTAGCGGGCCTTGTCCTTACTAAGTAAACTTAAAAGGGGACGCGAATAGGTTGATGAATCTTTTGAATCGCATAGGGTATCCTAGTTAAGTATAGTGAGTAAAAGACATCTACAACAAATCAATCCAATCAACTATAATTACCATGAACTAATCCAATCGGAAAAACCACCATCACTCATATGGAAGTTAGTTTGTTTATTCCCTATTCGTTACAATTCTAATCAAAACTTTTATTCAGCAATATCATGATTTCCAATTTTTATTTGCAACCTAAGCAATTAATTTTCTGCACTTTATTAATAAGCAACCAACATTAAGTAAATACATAGCAATTCGTAATCAATTGAATAATTCAGCAATGTAAGTCAGTCAGTCTAAGTCACCCTAAGTCGCCCTTCTCAGTCTACTATTTCCAATTAACATCAGCATGTGGGTCTTCATGCAAAAACAATTTAGTAAAAAAAAAAAATCATTAATTTGGAAAATCCTAACTAGAAGAGAAAACATTTAAAACAGCGCAGTTGGTACCTAGAAATAAATAGCATTCATTAGCCAGTCAGGTTATAGCTACCCATCCAAGATAGATCAGCAATGAGTCAGTCTTCGTTTCCAGGTCATCAGTCATCAATAAGACTCGGGCTCACAGGAAGCAAGCCCAAGTTTCAGCACTTCGGACAGCATCTCCTGACGTCATAAACTTTCTCCTCTCTGTTCTGATTTTTCCCCTCATGTCATGACTTTTTATTAGGGTCTTTCAGTCTGTCCCACAATTTGCCCATTGGTCAAGCTTATCAGGGGTTAAGATTCTAACCTATAGCTTTTGTTTACCACTTGTCTACGTTATTTTGAGAGTCAAGTTCTATTAACATGATTGGTTCTCTTGTCGATGAGTACATCATCCGGTTCTTCGGGTAACAAAATTGTTTCTCCCAACTCTTAGTCTGTGGCTCCATTGTTCAAGTCCTGGGAAAGTACATTAAGCCTACTCTACACATAATTGTATCAATTTGTTTTGATGGTCTCCTCTCCGCTGGTGAGTTTACAGATTTTCCAGCAGTGTTTCATGGTGAACTCTGTATAGTTCAAGGTCTCTTTTCTCCAGTTCCAGTCTGCGGCAACTCATCGCGTCTCCACGTTTAAGCAAGCAAGGCCCAGTGCCGACTAGGCCTCTGATATAGCTAATTTAAGAATATGAAGCATCATAACATAAATTTATATCTCTCATTATAACACATTAGTACAATTATTAAACATTCACATTATTTAGTACTGTTAACACACATGGTGACCACTCCCCGTGGGCACATTTTGCACATTACAAGTTATTTTCAATTACTGTTAATCAAATGTCAAATATTCTCATTAGTCAATATATGCAATTCATTAGCCTATTCTCATATTAGCATATCTGCTGCAACAACAGCAGAAACACAATCTTTACCTCAACCTCATAAAACATCAAGGTAAAAAGAACTAAAAGCCATGTGTACAAAATAATTTTGCTGTCACAAACAGGAGTTGTGTCTGCAAACATTTTATTTTCGAAAGTACTAAACTCCATTTGTGATTGGGTAAAGCCTTTCTGATTTGCAAAACAGTTTTTATGAGTCATTCTTAATTACACGGCCAGATGTATGAACCAGGTTTGCGCCATTTACGACTGGTAAAAGGCTTCTGGCTATGCACCATCCCTATTTTGCGAGTCGGTAACTTGTTACCAACTCACAACATATGGATTGCGAGTCACTATTAGGAAAGGGTATGCCAAGGGCATCCCTTCCTAATAGCAAGTCGCAAGGCCATGCACAAAACATTCGCAGTTACAACCAACATCAAGTAACCCATTCGCCAAGGGAAAGGTGTCCCCAAAAGACCCTTTCCCCTTTGTGAATGGGATGCAAACATTTTTTAAGAGCAGGCAGTGGTCCCATGGATCACTGTCTTAGCAGTTTTCTATTTGTAATACATCCCGTTTTCCTTTAAGAAAGTGGGCTGCATTACAAACAAAAAAAGACAGCTTTATTTAAAAGCAATCACAGACATGGTGGTCTGCTGCTCCCAGCAGGCCACTATCCCTGTGATTGTGGCCGTTCGCAGATGGGTCGCAAATTGCGACCCAAGGCAGGTCTCTTGCAACCCATTTGGGAATCCCTAATAGTGTCAAATACACTGTACTACATCCCAGTTTGCGATTTCCTAATAGCGAAGCGCAAAGATTCGCTATGAGGGAATCGCAAACTACTTTTTACATGCATCTGGGCCACAGTTCGGTAGGAGATCAAAGGTATTCTCCTCCTATTTGTGATTATTAACAATTAATCTAAACCCTATTAGCACAATTAATTAAAATAATTTCAATAACATGAATACCAGCATTGTTGAGTTAAAAATAACATGAAAATACTAAATAATCAGTAGCATTAAATAATCTATTTACTTAATCACAAAATAGGTTTGGAAGTCGCTATTTGGAAGAGGCCTACCGAGAATGTCTCTTCCAAAAAGCGATTTGCAGTGGTATGTAAGATTGTTTTGCAGCCATTAATGCAGTTGCAAAACCATCACACTCACCACCAACTTCACAGACCACTGCCCACTCTGAAAAAAATTAAAAAGAACCTTTCATTTTTTTGTTTGTAATGCATCGCGTTTTCTTTTAAGAAATATGGCTGCATTAACAAAAAAAATGCTTTATTGAAAAATCAGTCATAGACATGGTGATCTGCTGTCTCTAGCACGCCACCATCCCTGTGAGTGCCACCATTCCCAATGGGGTCACAAATTGGGACCTACCTGATAAATATTGATTAGGTAGGTCATATGCGACCCCTTTGGGAATCGCTAAATGTGCCTGAGACACATTAGTACATTTCATTTTGCGAGTCTCTAATTGTGAGTCCCAAAAAATCATAATTAGAGACTCACAAAATGAAATGGAAGTAGATCAGGGCCCTAGACTCATGAAAGGTCAATATTGGTATCCTAAAAGATTGCTAAAAAATTATGTCTACTTATCTTAAACAACTACCAGTTAGCTGAGTATCAGTATCACACAGGTAGGATATTATTGTGTCTCTACATCTTCTATACACATTATGTATAAAATAGATTTACTGATAATTGTGATTTGCAACAATGTGTAACTGAATTTGAAATGGTGAACCATTGAGTAGTTGCTGACACTGCAATGGATATCTGCTACATTTGTGACCGAATATCCCTTCCACCAAACTTAAAATGAGGCCTAGATCTAGTTTTTCATGAGAACCTGGCACCCACAGTGGACTATGGATGTGTACTCTTAGAGGTAAGGACCAGTGACATGCACGTCTTCATGTGGAGTGTGGTGCTGATGGAAACCACACCAGTCAATGATGGATCTCAGCAGTTCTTCACTACTCTTTGGTGAACAGCAAGACGATGAGAAGATGTAGAGTAGTTAATGATGGCAGGTGTTGTAGTAGCAAAATGAAAGAATTGGTTTCTGACCAACCTCTTGGAATGAGAGTAGCCAATAGGTTTGAGGGCTACACTAAGCAAGGTTGACTGGAATGGCAGAGGAGTTTCTAATAGTGGTTGTGCTCTGCAATCTGGTGATCATTCCAGGAAAATTCCTCCAAACTATAGGCTGACCAGATTGCAGTCCATCAGTCTCTGGCCGAAGAGGCATCTCTTAGTAGTTCAACAAATAATAGTCAGAGAACAATTCAGCCCTTTGGGAAAAAGGGTTTAATCGGTTCCAAAGCATAAACAGATCATTTTGGTGTAACCTGAGCCCAGAAGACTTGAAATTAAATATGTTTAAGAAGGTTTAAAAAAAGGTGTCCTTTCTCAATCTCTTTCGTGGGATAGTCATGCAATTCCCAATTGAAATCCTCATTCGGTGGGTCTTCCCTATCAGCCCACTGGGTCTGCCTGCTCCACGAGATGTGTGTTAAAATGGTTGTACACTTTATTTAGTACCTCCTTGCTGTCTGGAGTCTAAGGATTGCCTGTCATGGAAATGCAGGGCGGGTTATTAGCTTCTCATTAGAGCAACGTACAGCTCTCTCAACTAGCTCCTTTAGTTCATTGACTCCCCACTGTACCGCAGATGCACATGACACCCTTCAATACTGTCAGTGTAAAGTCAAATAAGTCTCCTGACACAGGGGATGAATTGAAACACTGCGCTTGTTCACGTTCTCTTTCTAATGGGTTGTACTCTGGTATATAGTCGGACTTACCATCTCCCTAAACCAGACTAAAAATGAGGACTCCAGTAACAGACTGAGACCAAGCAGGGGCCTCCCCTGTTGGGATGCAGTAAAAAATGTGCCACAATGGCATAAGAGGTCACTGCAGCCGAGGAATCCACGCCCTAATCTCTACTGCACAAGATGCTAAAATGAACATCTAGACTGTCCCATTGAAGCTTTTCATCTGCCCTGAACCTGTGGCATTATCTGTTTATCAGGAATCATGGTTTGGTCCACTGGGGCAAAAAACAAAAGGATAATGTAGTTGGAAGCTCCTTCTCTCTAACTTCATCATAAGAATAGAAACCATGTCTGGTGAACCTTCGTCTGTGCAGTGCTAATAACTTAATGAGGTGTGCCCAAAGCTGCAATAGATGCTGAGCATAGTGGAACTTTGCTGGGCATCCTGGAAGACCCAGTCTGAAAACGCAGTACCTGGTCACATTCTCCTTTATGGTTAACCTATTTGTGGTCCTTAAAACCCATCCTCCTCACTCAAGCATGCGTGTTCAGCCCTTTTATTGTCTTCAGTTCAAGAGCTCCTGCCTTCCGCCCTCTGCGAGTAGAGCTGCACAGTTCAGAGGCACTTCAGAGGTGGCTGCCTGAGCCTTCCGTGATGAGAAGAGGATTCGTGGGAGAGACTCAGGCTCGGACGCGGAGGGAGAAAATGATGCAGAGGATGCACAGGACACCAACCACACAGAAGCTCGGTGAGAAATGTTTTTTTCTTATTCACCATTGTGCACATTGCGCGCTGCATAAGTTGGAGGCCATATAGAGTCTGTTCAAAGAGCATGGCAAAGGCAGGGCCTCGGAAATCAGAGAGGCCCACGGAAGTGGCCGGAGGGTGCAGGCTGCGATCTCCTGAAGCATTTCTTGCCTTTTTCCTCTCTTCGCTCCTTATTGTCTCCCGCTGTGCATGGTGCACCTGGTGTGCGCTTCAGTTTTGACCACCTGCAGTGGTGTCCTCCTCCTCATGCGGGCAAGGCAGGGTGGGTTGAGGGTGCTGCAGCAGGACGGTCGGGCAGGGTGAATGCAAATTGGTAGAAGCATGGTAGGGTCCAGATGGGGGCAGGGAGGTCGAGAAGAGGTTGAAGCTAACTTTACTAGTGGGGTCGGCTGACGGCCCAAGAGCGGCTTGTGGGTAGCAGTTGGGGAGCACATGAAGCCCAAAGGCAGTTGAGCATCATTTTGTGGGGCTTTTTCATTTTAGGATGCTCAAATTGGTCAAAGTGCTATCTTTTCTATAAAGTTGAGTCTGCTTTACGGGTCCCCTTGTGCAGTCGAAGCAGTTGAAGAAGTTGAAGTAGGAGCCATAAACAGGGAAAGTATTTCCTATTTTGATATTGGGATGGATTCTGTGGCTGCTGCAATATTGGGCTGTGATTCGAACAGCCATATTGAACCGATCTCTGCAAATATCTCACCATGTTCTCGGGGTTGGTTTTAAGTTCTGCTCAGGTGTATAATTCGGTTTCTCATTGTGGACAAAATGTCCCTCCAGTATCAAAACATATGCCCCGTATGGAAAACTTTACTGGGCTCTATTGTGATATGCATAGAGGGGAAGACTTTACTTTGTCAGATATTGGTATCTTTAATGATGACAAATTGTAAGCAGGAGGCATATTTGAAATCACATGTTGCTTTGGGAAGGGGACAGGTATCACCATACTTGACTAGTCGCTCTTCTTTGCCTACTTTGTCTAGTAGTATGCCTTTGCTGAGGGCCTTGGCATAAATTTTAGTGAACTCAATGAATGTTGAATTATTTTTGTCCTCTGGGACTCCAGCGTTTGTGCAGCTGTTTAATTTGGAAGGGAAATTGATAGGTAGGGGAAATGCCTCATCTGAAATTATGTTTTCTATAGAAAACGTTTTATTTTCTACATTTTCTTTATTAGAAAGATTGGTCTTTAATTCTTATCATGTATTGGAGATGTTTTCGACAATTCTTTTGGGGGTGCATTACCTTACTTCTCCTGGTTCATGTCAAACACAGGGACAAAAGGTAAAAGAGGTGAAATCACAGGCCCCTCAAGTTAATTGGGTGATTAATGGTGGGCTAAAAGATTTTGGTATCTAGGGGGGTTAACCTTGTGGGCCTAAGGTTCTTTCCCTTCTCATAAGGGCAATAAATGGATAAATTGGGGCTAAACAGTAAGAGGACAGTGTGTACTCACTAGAACATCTATTTCAGGGGTGTAATCAGGATGAGCAAGGGGCCCAGGAAATGGAGAACCTCTACCCGTTTTTACGTTTTAAGTAAAGGAGCAACACTTATTGGTGGTGCTCTTTCACCTCATGTTTGATCTTCTGTTGTCCTTTCTAAAGTGCCCTTTAATGAAACACCCAGGGGGTAGGGGCGTCCGAAGGGAATACCAGGGAAAAAGCCCATAAGGGAAGAAAGAAAAAGAAGCATTATATCATAAAATTCAGGTAAAACAAATTAAGATTTGCAAGTGTCCCAGTGGAGTCCGTATTGCTTGATCAGTTAACAAACATTGAAACATTGAATAATGTATCTCTCATCCAGCCAACAAGCACTGAAATAATGTTCATTTACAGCCAGGTCTTGTGTCTGATTGCACAGAATTCTTTATCTCACTCCAACTCTTCAATACATCAGAGGTGCTAGGTTCTAATATTTCCAACCAGGAAAAGGGGCCAGTTCCCACAAACTTGGTAATTACTAATGAGACCAATGATAGCACGGATAAGGTCTGTCAAAAGGGTGGATGTGGGAGTGTGATGGAGAACCTGAGTTGTTCAAGGGCTGGGGTAGGGCCTAAGGGCTCCCAAGTGGAGGGGCAGAATTCAGAGATGCCATCATTAGTTTCCCCCTCTGGGATAATGCCTATTCAGCATGAACTAATGTCTGTTAGAACTCTTAATCTGGAGGCTTAACCATTTTTCCCACCATCACAGCCCCTTATTTTGGGCCTGGAACAAAGTCTGGTAATCATTCAAGGGGTTCGGAAATTGAGCTGATTCTGAATGTACTGGATTTTGTCCCTCTGACTGATTGTGAATTTGGCCCTTTGTATAGAAAATTCATGTTACATCTATTATTGTAAATTGAGACCTTAAGATTGGTAACAAGCAAAGACATTAGTAATGTCTATATAAACCCCTCAGCTCCTTGTCCGAAGGTAACATTCAGCTCCAAGACTATCATAATGCTGATCTTAGAGAATGGTGACTTTTTTTTTAAAAGAGGACTTTATGTCCTTCCGGTTGAGCCCTCTAATGTGCTTAACTGTGATAGTCCAATGCTGGTTTCACAGGGTGTCTCATGGGATGTGAAATGGAGGAGGGGGACTAGTAATCTGAAGGACATCATCACATCGGTAGACAGAGGTATGGGGAGGAAGGGGATAAGTGTTGTGGGAAAGGAGGATTCATGTGCTTCGGCACCGGTGAAGGAAGATGAGTTATCTAGTTGGAGTTAGGTAGCTGGCACACTGAATGGGGCTAAAAACACTGTAAAACGTCCAGTGTGGCAGCGGTAACCCTCAGTGTGAATTAGTATCTTAGAATATGGCAGGCCTAGGTCAATCAAATTTGAAAGTGAATTTTGTAATGCGTCTTAGGCCTATAATTATTTGCCTGCAAGAAACTTGGGCCTGTTCTGACTTTAAGCATATGAATTATGTTAACACTTGTGTAGCAAAACCTTCTGTAAAAGGTCATGCCAGTGGAGGAATGTGGAGGATATTACTTTGCAGTGATATCATTTGGAACCCAAAGGTATTTGTTCATTCTTCAAATCTTTTCTTTTTCTTAAAATAAGCTGGTGGGCCATCATCTTTCTTGCTTGTAAGCAAATAATTCCCTCCTGGTAAATCTCATGATTTCCTTGTTGATTCTATGCTTTCATTTGTTCCCAGCATTCATCTCATGGAGGAATGTCCTTTGGTTATTATTGTAGGGACTGTAATGCTAAAGTATCAAATTCTGCTTGTTTGACCTTTGGTCATATTGAAATGAATGAGACGTGGTGTATTATTGAGCCATTTCTACCCAAAAAAGTTAGATCAGATAGGCAGGGTTTGTGTCTTTTGGAAAATTTGAGATTGCATGAGTTCATCTTCTTAATTGGAAGGTTCCCCAAAGATTCTCATGCCTCTTATACTCCCCCCCCCCTTGTTGTCAGTCTTTAATTGACTACATGGTGGTACCCTGTCAAATGTTCAAAGTCTGTTCACATTTGGAGATTTAGGGACTGCTTTAATTGAACATAGTATTCTTTCAGTGTCCAATGCCTTAGATCTTATGGCTCAAATGGCTCTTGACTGCTGGAATTTCAGGAAAGATCATGTAGGTTATAATAAATCTAATTTGCACACATTGTGGACACAGAATAACATAAGGAATTTGGGCAGGAATGAAATAGTAAGTATGGGCCTCCTGATTCCTCTTTAGGGAACCCTTTTTCTTGGTTTGAAAAGCAGTGTAAATTCTTTTGAACTTTTGGGAGTAACTGATGGAGGTAAAAGTTATACATCTCCTATTAAGACCTCTGGTGTCATAAAAAGGTGAATTATGAAATAAACTCCCTTGTTAGGGAGCAATTGAACATTTCTGTGAAGGCGAGGCAGAGGGAAATTAATTGCCTTAAACATTAAAGAACAAGTTTGAAGGGGAGAGAACAAAGAAAGAGGATAGGAAATTGATTAATTTGAGAGAAGCTGACACTTCTTTCAATCAACATAATATTGGACTTTAATTGCCTAATATTTCAGGTCTAGAGTTACAGCTGAGACTGTTCTGATATCAGATGATGAGGGAACACAGTATATTTTGCAACTATATGTCTGTAATTTAAGTAGAGGTGGCTAGCTTGTGTCTAGTGCCGATTTGATGGAATGATATGGACCGCCATCTGGTGGGAAGATTAAAGGATTCATTAAGGGGTCAAGAACTTCAGGGGCTACGGGCCCGACAGACTTCAGATGTCACTTATTAAACAAGAGGCTTCTTTATTGGCTGAATTTTTATGTCCACTTTTCTAGCACTGTTATCTGTCTGGTGATATCCTTTCATCTTGAAAGGAAAGTATTATCACACCCTTATGTAAAAAAGGACCAAAAGCCTCTCCTGCCAGTTATGGACGAATTGCCCTTCTGTATGCATCTAGCAAACTGTTTGCCAAAAGTTTATCACTTCATCTCTAGTAATGACTGTTTGGCAATAACCTTATTCCTGCTGAGCAGGCTGGTTTTCATAAAAACTGTTGTGCTCTTGATAACATTACTGCTATCAAACTTAAATTGAAAAAAATCCTTTTGCTAGAGGCATGCCCATGTATCCTGCTTTTATTGATTTCTACACCGGGTGTGGTTTGACAGGGTTACCGAGAGACGCTGCGGGGAAAACTGTTTGCACCAGGGATTCCCTCTCAACTTTTGAGGCTAATGATTGCCTTGCATTCTTCTACATGGACTCAGATGTTTTTGGGATAGAACCAACATTTGTTAGCATGTGGTGACGTACAATAGTATAAAACAAGGGTGCCTGCTTGCACCTTTATTTTTTTAGCTGTATAATTATGGCTTGGTCAGATAAAGGGAGATCCACCTAAATTAGGCGTAATGAATCTTGGTTGGCCTATTTCTACAGATGAGTTATTCTACCAGACTTAACCCTAACAGGCCTGGAGAAATATGCAGAAGAGCACTTTTTAAAAATAAACATATCTACGAGTAAAGTGAAGATTTTTAGAACGAGCTGTGGTATTAGGCAGAAATTGAATTAGTCCCTGGGGAATACAAAGTTGGAAGTGGTGGAATTCTATTCCTACCTTGGTAGAATCCCTTCAAGTAACTGCCTAAATAACGATCACATAAATCATTTAAATTGTAAGGTGCTTTTTCAGGCCTCTACGCTTCACATACTGTGTAAGAGTTGTGGGTAAAGGCATTCTACACATGTCCTTACGGTTTGTAAGGTAAACACTTAGTTACCCTTGCGAAGTGATGGTTAAGCTGCACTGGTCCTTTCTTGAGAAATTAGAGGGGTGAATGTGGCATCAGATTTGTAATTTTAAGTCTTTGGTTTCTCCATCTGCTCTTCGGATTGAATTTGGTGACCTCCCACAATTGTGCCTGCTATGACAGCTGTCCTGAGGTGGGGAGAACATTTCTTGGGCAGTGAAATGGGTTGTATCTGAGCTGCATTAAAGCTCAAAAGTTATCAAAGTTTGAATGGAAGAAGTGCGCCTTATTCTAATTATGTAAAAGTTACATATTACAATTTCTAACTATGACATCACTTTAACCTTGTTTTTTTAGTGAATTTATCAGTTTTTTATACAAAGGAAGATATCCCATGCCATGCGTGGCATGGGGTTCTGAGCCCAACCCTCCCACCGCACATGACTCATTATGTCATGTAACAACATAAATGGTGTAATTTGAGATAAGGCAGACCTTCTGGCTTTGGCAAAGGCTCAAAATACCAACAGTTAAAGGTGGCTGGGCCTATTAGCCTTATTAAGGGGCTTGCACAACCATATATATTAAACAGACCTATTGGCTTCATCATAAAGTCACAGATAACGAGTATCAAATGTATATTTCATCAATTCACACATTCCAATATTTAATTATAGTAATTGCTTAAAATTATTTACATAATAAACAACATAAAATAAAATAAAGCATTTTGAAAAAAACATGAATCAACTGCTTGAATATTTTTTTACATTTTTTAGCCCACAAAGTGCAGCTGTAGAATCAACCACAAGGGGTTCCTGCACTCTAGCTGAAGAGCATACAGCTTGAGGTCGGCATGCTTTGAAAAATATAGTAGTGGGGAATGACCTGCGAGGAGATGTACATGGTGCCCCTTTTGTGAGCTCCACACTGGTCTCCCATTTTGGGCGCCCAAGCTCTGTATAGCGGCATCCAACAAACCCCCCAAAAATAGGAGCAGATCGCGGTCAAATTAGTGCGCACATTGAGTTCAGGACAGGAGGGTGAGTCAAACTTAGAACTGACCACTGAATCTCAATTCCACCCGTGAATTTACGGTGATTGTCTTGGGGCCTCCAATGCTCTGGCAGAACCACAACGAGGCTGCCCTCAATTTAACAGCAATCCGGCAGCACCCAGAGGCAGGAGCAGAGACTGATCAGGCAGCATTGCATTCCACTTAGTGGCAGGAGGTTCAATGAACCGGGTACACTGAAGCAAGCTAGAAGAGAGTGCAGTATAGCACCAAAATAATCTCCAAGTGAATTGCTGTGCATTATGGTGGCAATGTGTGAACCTGTGTGGACCAATTCTGATGTCGTCTGCTTCTGCTAGTGACTGTAAACACCCCAACTTGGGAACAATCCCCAAACATTCCCTCCCCTCTACCCTCCGACTGCCCCCTTCCCTCCCTAGCATTGAGTAGTAAAAATCCCTTGATGTGTGGATGAGTTGCGTCACAGCCTACTTCACCCCCCCCACCACTCAGGCCCTACCCTCGACCAAGGCCAAAGGAACAAACTATTGGTATTGAATTTGCCCTTGCCTTAATTCGCTGTAAATGAAGCCAGTTAGGAGTGTTCTTTGATAGTGGCTTGAAAGATGTCCTGTTAGAGAATGATTGTCTAAACTCTGAATGTGATCGAGTCCAGCACACCACCCAGCAGCTGACACACTGCTGGGTGGATAGCATTAACCACGAGCAGGACCTGTTCGACCTGCTAGGTGTGGAGATCCTGGGCTTGGTGAGTATTATATTTTTATTGTGTTTGTGTTCTACAATGCTTACTTTTAACAGCGTGCGGCTTCCAATCAGAGGTTGATTACCGTTAGTTTACGTTAAATTAATATTTAATATATGATCCAGTTAGAGCTAGCCAGTTACTCGGTGCTACATCATTGATTTGTATACTGCTAGGTAGGTATTCGCTTTGGTTGATTATTTAAGAAGCCATTATAACACAGACTCCACTGTTCAGCTCCTAACTCCAGAGTAAATTGGTGATATCAGTGAGTAAGCGTTCTCTGTGACTTTATGTAGCGCGCAGAGTCCCAAGAAATTTCACATTGATGCAAGTATGCATGCCTTGGAAAAAAGGGAGACTGAGTTGGTCCATCAAGGGGCTTGAGAAATGAGAGTAGAATGAAAGATCATTCATTGCAATGCATTAGTTCTAAATGTTTCTTAAGGACATTTTGAATAGGGATTTTAGGAGTATAGCCAACTCAATGATAGTTGATCATGCTAGAATAGTACCATAGGCAATCTGTTTTAAGTACAATGTTATTTCATTTGCCTGTTATATAATAATGTTTTGGATATTATTGGTACCACTAATGTATTTTTTTATCTTCTTTCTTATTTTACATCAGCACCCAAGGGCAAGAAGAAGGGCACTGCACCGGCAAGTCTGGCAGCAGCTGGGGAAGCGCCGCCCACCATCGCCGATGCTGATGGCTCTGCTCATCCCAGTAAGTCCTATTACTTAATATTATTATTATTTCCCTAACAGTTACCTCTCCCCACTTTTATAGTACTTCAATTTTTGCCTTCTTTACTTTTTCTATACTGTCTCCCTTTTTTTCAAACTCCCCTATCCAAGTTTTGCTTAATTAATTCCCGTTATCCCCTCATTATCTTTTTTTTGGTCTTTCATTGACCATTTTGTATTCCACCTCTTAGTTGCTCTTCAGTGATTACCACGCATCGTCAATCATGGGCTATAGCTTTGCCCCTCTATTGCATGAAGCTTTTGGTTGGCTTTGCTGCCCCTCTGTTACACAAAGCTTTTGGTTGGCTTGTCTACCTTGTTTTTCTAACATTCCAACAAAATGCCCAGAGTGAATGTTTTGACAGAAGATTCTGCAGTGCTATCCAAACTGTAAGAATTGTCGTTGCATTTGTTTTATTTAAAAAATTAAAAATGTGATTTGGCAGCTAAAAACTGTATGCTGTTTTTTTATAGCCACACCAGTCACCAGTGGACTAGGAGGAGCCAACTCAAGTTCCACTTCTGCAGGGACAGAGAGAACAGGGGGAGATGCGGCAGCAGGGACGAGCCCTGGCAAGTCAAATTGCTTGCTTATTGACAATTACTGTTACTCACTAGCTACAAGGGCGTTTTCGTGATCGGATTCTTGAACACACTGCATTACAGCTACAGAAGTGGTTGGGTTATTTATGGCCTCTTCTGTCTGCAACTCAGCACAAACACTCATAATGTATGCTAAAAATGATGGCTTGATGGAAACAGGAAAGAACGGAAGGTTAAAAGAAAAGGATGGGTGAAAAGAGTGAAAGGAAAGGATGCGTGGATGGATCTAAAATTATGCATGGGTGAGTATTGGTATTGGGTAAATAGATGGATAGGTGAAAGGACGATTGAAAGAAAGGATGGATATCGTGGGCACTGAATGGATGGATAAAGAATTATAAATTTGGGTGGAATACTGGATGAGAGAATGCAAAGCTTAAATCCTGGTGGCTATGGGTGTATACTGTATTTAATGAAAGGAAGATTGAATAATTGCTTGGATGAATAAAGAAGGGAGCTCTTCTTTTGTAGATAGACCTGTGACGCCCCTCTATACTTCTATAGTGAAACCTCTACCTACCTCCCTACGGGCCAGATGTAGCAAACTTTTGCGAGTCGAAAATGGCCCGAAACGCTATTTGCGACTGTGCAAAATCGGAAATGGGATGCAAAAATCCCATTTCCGACTCGCAAAAAGCGATGCGAGCCATTACCGACTCGCAAAATTTGCAACCCCATTTTGCGACCCGCAAATAGGAAGTCGCAATTTGCGAGTCGCAAACCATATGCTATTGCAACTCGCAAATTGCGACTAGTCGCAAAAAGCCCAGTTTGCATGTCCCATTTACCACTAACTCAGAGCAGGTGGTAATCATTACCAAAGTATGAAAGGAGACCCAGAAGGCATTTGGGTTACTCAAGATGGCGGAGATATACCTGATAGCAGTGAGGAGGAGAGTCCACGCAGCTCAGCAGAGGAGGAGGAGGAGCCACAGACAGGAGAAGATTTTTTAGAACAAGGCAGACTCTTTTCCAGCAAACTGAGGAAGAGATATATGATAAATACCGCCTTAGCAGCGCAGCTATACTAGAATTAATTGAATTACTAAAACCACAGCTAGAACACCAGACTCTGCGGGGCTGCGCCATCCCTACGCATGTGCAAGTGCTATGCTCACTGCACCTCTTGGCCTCAGGGAACTATCAGGGGGTCATTGCTGTGGCAGGTGGGGTATCTCAAAGTGCAGTATCAAGGTTCCTCAGGGCATTCCGATACTCACACACATGTCTCACTTCATATACCTACCCAGGAATGAGGCAGAAATTAACAGCACCAAGCTGGACTTTTACCGGATTGTCAACTTTCCCCATGTCATAGGATGTGTAGATGGGACACATATTCAAATATGCCTCCCTGCAAACCTGGAACATCTGTTCCGCAACAGAAAGTGTACCCACTCACTCAATATTCAGATTGTTTGTGACGCCCATTATGTCATCACTGGCATTGTTGCAAAATTTCCAGGCAGTACCCATGACTCCTACATTTTTAGGCACAGTGGGATACACCAACGCCTGGAACGTGGGGAGTTTGGAGACGGATACCTCCTAGGTAGAGCTGCATACACCTTGCAGACATGCACACAGGTCACTGTGCATACCAACCAGGACTTTCTAACAGTGTAATGTTTGTGCCCAACAGGTGACAGTGCATATGCTCTACGGCCATGGATAATGACTCCGTTCTTAACACCCAGCAATGATTCAGAGAGGCGATACAACAGTGCACATAAGAGGACCAGGAACCTGATTGAACGCACCTTCGGATTACTGAAAGCAAGATTCAGATGCCTCCACCGCAGTGGAGGTGCCCTCCAGTATACCCCCATTACAGCATTCAAAATTGTTGTCGCATGCGCCATCCTGCACAATATTGCCACCCGACGTGGGCTACTTCTCACCCCTGCAGACCCAGATCCTGAGGATGAAGAGCAAGAGCAACCACATCGCCATCATGGGGATCGGAGTATAGCTAATCAAGGCAGACTGAGACGGGAACACATTGCAAACCAATACTTTGTAAGGTACGTGTCAACTTCAAACATACTCAATGACCAAAAACTCCATTTGTCAAGTGGAACAAAAAAACTATTTAATATGTGCAGAAATACAACTATTTACAAATACTAACTGTTCATGGTCATCTAAATGCAAACCATGCATGGGGCACATTGCTGTCATGTGCCCCAACATCAGGTACAGGGTTTTGTCTTTGTACTACGGCGGCCTCTGCCAGCTTGGCTGGTCCCTGGTGGTTCTGCAGTGCTCTGCCTGGTACTCCCACCTCGGAGCACCCTAGTGTCACTGGCAGAGACACTGCTCACTGTAGAGCCCTCATCGCTGTCCTGGGGTGTGTCCCCTGTGCCCCTGGACAGATGCTGTGCCTCCATTAAGTCAATCACGTGTGTGATCTGGCCCAGGCCTCTAGCCACATCCCCTGCAAAATGGCCCATTTCTACTTGGAGGCCAACTGTCCTTCTCGACAGGCCAGTGGCGTTAACAGCCAGTCTGCCAATTGATGTGGCCGTCCTGTCAAGCCTCTGTAGCAGCTGACGGTCCCTGCGCCGCCCACCCTCGCCCTGTGCCAGTAGTCCTGCCACCAGATCCCACATGGACAGGGTTTAGGTCCCCAGTGTTTGTGGCAATCACGTCTATTCAGGAATTTAGCTGCTGCATTTCTGACAAAGCGGTGCAGCACACCACTAATCTGCCCTAATATATTGTTTTGCAGGCGCTGACCACGGAGCAGCTGTGCCTCGCTGTTGGTGGTAGATGGACGGCCGGACGCAGCCTGCAGCCCTGCTCTCCTGTACCTGCGTCGCCTGCACAGTGGTGGATGCCCTGTGTGCTCTACTGTGGCACTCCTGCCTGTTGCTGGCGCAGCCTCCTGAAACACATTTGCAGCAGGTGTGGACATCACAGGGATGGTGTTGGTCGTGCAGGTGGGAGTGGTGGCAGCTCCTGTGCTGTCCTCATGGGGCTGGCTGTTGTGGCTTGTGGTGGTGTCTTGTGGGAGACCTGTGGGACATGGGGAACAGACTGTCAGTGTCTACTATCTGTTGCACACTTCCTAATAAACATTTGCCTATGAACTGCCTACTTGACTACATTTCCCATAATGCATCATTCTGGTGTTTGCTACCCTGAAATGGAGCTATCTTGGTTGAGCATGCCCCTGTGTACATGGTGGGTGGGGGTATGGCATTGATAGGGGTACAGGCATATCACATGGTACTCACCGGTTGATGTAGTGGGCTCAGAGGTGTCCAGATCTCCAAATCCTGACACTGCCTCCTGCTCCAGGGTCTCCTCCACCCTTTCTTCCTGGGGTGTGGGTGGTGGTACAGATGATGTTCCCCCTCCTGTGCCTCTCATCTCCCGGAGCCTTTCTGCCACCCTCTCCTTGGTCCGGGAGCGGAAGTCATACCACCGTTTTTTGATCTCTTCCACACTCCTGTGGCTCACCCCCAGGGAGTTCACTTTTTCTTGGATCTCCTGCCAGAGTTGTTTTTTGGTGGCTTCTGGCACATTGAGGGCTGCCTTTCCGAATAGTTCATCATAGTGCTGACAGCATTCTTCTGTCAGCACCTCCAGCTCCTTCTCAGAGAATTTTAGTTTTTGTTTTCTAGGTGTTTCAGCCATTGTAGCTGCTGTTCTTCCTGTTTGCAGTTCAGCAGTTTAAAAAGGGTGTGGTCCTCCCTCCTCCCTGGTGTATTTGTAAACTTCCTGGCTGTGATGTCATCATCATGTGCCAGGAAGTGTTTCCAGAGTGTTCTGGAGTGGTTTCTGGAGTGTTCTGCAGCACCTGCAATCAATTTACATGGTACTCGCAATTTGTGACACCCACTCGCAAACAGCGGACTCGCTATCTGCATTGCGACTCCGGGTGCGAGTCGCAAATTGTACACGGACATTGTACCTGCATTCCTATTAGCGACTCGCAATTTGCCAGTCGCACATACTCGCAAATTGCGAGTCGCTAATTTTTTTGTACCTACATCTGGCCCTAATTCATCTGCCTTAGTCTGCCATCGAGTAAGTCAAGTTTCTTTACTTTCCTAACTGCCCAGCGAATCAATTTGTTGGAAAGAATTTGTGATGGTGGGTGAGACCGGTGAGTAAAGTGGGACTAGTAAGAGCGTGATTTCATTTCAAATTTTGCAAAGGGGATACTGTGTGACAAATGTGTCAAATACAATCTATATAGCCCATTCCTTTTCCGGGAGTACATTGCATTCTTTCCCCCGTCTACTTACAGAAGGCAAAAAAATATATGCACAATTTATACACAACATGTATTATGTATCTTATTTATTCATTTGCCTCTTTGGAGTCAGGGTGGAGACTAAACTAAGTGAAAGGCATGTGTGGAAGAGCAGGCCCATTTGAATTATAGGTAGATAATTGTCAGCTACAGCTGCCCGAGCTGCAGACAGTAGCATCATACTTGAAGCTCTGGCTGGCATGCCTCCAATATTTTGGCACAGCAACTTGTACTCAATAGTGCATAATGCCTTACTCATCATAATGAGAGGTAATTATTTTTTATTTTTTCACCAAATGTGTCTGACTAGTTACTAGAAACTTCCTTAAAAGAAAAAAATGAAATCACCATCTTTTTAGTCTGGTCTTATTCTGCCTTAATTCTTTTCTGCCAGATAGTTAGTGCTTTTTATGTGAGGCATGTGTAGGTAAACAAGTACAGTGTTGGCCCTGTGACTCTCCTAATCATAAATAATAATCACATCAAATTCATCATCCCTAGGGGACCAGCAATGTAGTGCTACTGTGCCACCTATATCATTTGAACAAGTGTTTGTTCAGACCCTTGTTTACAATCTTCTTTTTCTCAATATAGCTAACCCTGCCCGATGACCATCACCAGCTGGGCAGGAGATAGCGGTCCATCTCTGGCAGCAGAGGCTGGGAAGCATTTGGGCCAAGTATCAGCACCTGGTGATCCTGGAGGAGGAAAAGGCTGAAACAGCTGCCTCGGACCCAGCAGAAGAACACACCAGCCCCCAGCCTCCCGGACAAATTTGGACTTTTTGTTGGACTTTTTGGGGACAGGGTTATATTTGTTTCGGGAAGAGGGGTGGGATTGTTGTTGGTAGAGAGGGAGGGTTTTATATGTATAAAGAATAAATAATATGAATATGTTTTTACTTCATTTGCACCTCAAATCTTTATTTTGGTGTTTTAGACTTTTAGGCCCAGATTTAAGAAGCTCTTTCTTTTGACACTAATGTGGCGTTAGGCTTCAAAATCATTACGCCATATTTACACAGTGATGCAATGCATGCATTTTGCCACTTTGTAAACCCTTGCGCCACATAATGTCTGCTCCTGGCATAATGTATGCAAGGGGGGGGGGGTCCTCAGTTAGGGGGGCCAGAAGAATGGTGCAAAAAAATCTAAAAGATTTCTTTGCATCATTTTTTGCATCATTTTGCTCAGAGGAAGCATTGAAAAGGGCACAACAGTAAATCAATAGCACTCAAAATGTTGATGCTGTTGCCCCCTACACTGTGCCATGGTGCGCCATATTTTACATATGGTGAAAGGGGAGCAAGGAAAGTGGCGCTACACTAGGTGCAGTGTCATTTTTCGTAAATCTGCTCCTTAGGTTGCCCTGTTGTCTTTCAGTGTAGCCTGTAATTTTTAATCTTCTTAAAAAAGTGAATGTAATTTACTTAGACCCTTGCTCTATTACCCTCAGGCAACTATTACTGACCACTAGGGGATGATTGCCCTTGCCTATTTTGCCTACAAAAACTCAGTACATAGAGGCAACATCTTCTTAAGTAAGAGTTAAATACTAACTAACAAGTTAACTTCAATTCATAATACTTTTAATCCTGAACAGATGAAGTGAGGGAGTCTTCCTACTGCAGAGATTTCCCAAAATTGGCATCCTAAGGGGGTGGTAGCTAGGTAGTAGTAGTAGTGGGGTAGCATGCTAAGAGGGAAGTCAGAACTTAACAGAAAGTGCCACTCCCATCTATGCGAACTCCAACTACAGGATTAATCACAGGGTTATCCACCACTGTCAACTCGATTGAAAGAAAATAGAGAGTTAGTGGTCATCATCATATATCATAAATGTAAGGAAGACTGAGACCAGACTACCACAATGACAGTTTTGACACACAGCAAAAAGGAAGACATGATATGATAATAAAATATAGGAATATCAATTTCTTCTGAGCAATGGTTGGGATCTATAGTATAATAAAACCAAACTTAGGAAATGAGACCATTACGTCAGAAGTGGGCTCAGACTCAAGAGTGTTTAGAGCAGGTTAAGCATTTATGGAACACACACATGAGGCATGAATGAAGATGTTGATGGGGCCGCTGTGGAATATTGCTCAGGAAATAGAAGGTAGAAGGTCATGCAGTGAGTTGGTCCAGCAAGGGTGTGTTTCACTTATAGGGTAAAATTAGGTCACACCTCAATAAATCACACAGCCTGGGGGAAGAGGGTTAGTGGCTCAATGAATGAATAGGAAAGGACTTTTGGGGAAAGGTGTGACAAAGGCAAACACTGCACAAAAGAAACTATGACAACATTTGTTGGGCCGCTGAGTAGCAAAACATCATCAATCTGTTGTGGAATTAAACAAAGGGATAAGTAAGAAATTATGACACAATTCAGTAAATTCATTGGAAACCATCCTCCTGCCACAGGGAGACCCCAGATAGTGTATCCTAAGTGTTATGTCTTCTAGTTTTGAAATATGGAAGACTGCATGTAACCAACTCAGTTCAAGGAAATTATACTGTGTTGCCAAATCAGGTGATGCATCTCCATTCTTCTTGGCATGTCTGTTACTCTGGTGCCTGTCTCAACCTGTTCTGTAGGTAATCTGGGGTCTTTAACTTTGCAAGTTTCGATTGTGCAGGTGAGGGCTAGGGGAAGGCCTGTGTACTGAAAAAACAGTAGCTGTCTTATAGAGTAAAGGAAAAGTACAAAAGGAAGCAAGGTGAGCTTCATGAAGATTCAGGAGGACTCATGAGTGTACCAAGAAGACTCAGAGGCAGAGCAAGAACATGAGAGGGGTTCACATTTGAGCTAGCAATGCAGCAACCTCATACTCAGCAGCATTTCCAAATCAACACACGTCTCTATTTCACAGAGCTGAGTGAGTACTAGACTTCAGACTCTTCGCCATCATCGTGGGTTCTCTTTGAAGTCAAAATCGTTCTCCTTTCTAGCTGTTGAGGTAGTCCCACCCTGAGCCCTTCCGTCTTCCTCCTCCAGATTCAGAGTAACACCATCCCAGACTCAAGCCAAGCAAGGTAGACTTGAGAAGTGCACTACTGTTGAAGAGAAAATAGAGAAATAGAACTGAAGTACTTTTGTGTAGATTTGTGTTTTGTAAGTAAAGTGGCTGGTTTGTTACGATGAACCAGAAAAAAGGAGTAGACTCTGCAAGTACATTTCCCTACTTTTCAAACGCCATTGACTTTCAGGAAAAAATGATCACCCATCAGCCCACAAATATTGCAAATCCTCAGAAATACCATTTACAGTTTTGTTAAACTCTCCCCCCTCACTGTCAGCCACCACCTACATCAGTTATCACTCACAAATTTAAAATCTCAATCAATCAGCATGTCACCACTCATTGGTGCAATAGTTATTTAGTTACCTCTTCCAATCCAAGCACGGTGGTTGAACAACATACTTCCTCTTTGATGGTATCAACACATTAGAATTAGACATTGGCATTGGTAGTCTTTTAATCAATAATATTCTAGGGCAGCCCTGCTAGGTGAAGTATGGGATAGGCAATGACATGTGAGGGAGGCAGGCAGCATCTCTAATGTCCTGCAGGGTATGCAGAGGCTTCTTCACTGCACACAGGGTCTAATTCTAATCGGGGGTTGTATGTAACTGTAAAATCAATAGTGGGGCAGCATAAATCCGACACAAACATTATGTTGAACTAGCATTTTTTTTAAACAAAGAAAGAGAAATAGAAGCTAAACAAGAAATAAAAAAAAGTTCTGTGGTGGCACTGGCATACTCAATCCGGGATATAGACTTCATCCCCAAACTCTAGTGGTTCACCCAGAAGTTGGTCAGCTAACACGCTTGATTCAGATAATCACAATAATAATCTTCCTCCTCCTGTGGTGTTTCAGGAATGGTGTAATCAGGTGGTATAAAATTCTGGTTCTTTTGATCATGGTGCATCTCTCCAAGTTTTGAGGAGAGAGAATGGTACTTCTCACTGCAACAACAGCACCAGCTGCACTAAACACACGATCAGCAGTAATGTTGGACTCCTCTGTGCCAGCTTCTACAATGACTGTGTCACTGTCATCATCCTCATCATCATCCCCTTCCATGAGTCTATGACTTTCTGGAGCTTTTCTTTTCCCTTGCCTCTTCAGGTGTCTCCTGGACTCTGCCGGGGTCCACGCCATGTCCCTATCATCATCATCAGAAGTAGTGCTTGGAGAAGATGGTGGGTTAGTACCCTCCCTTTTTCTTGCTGGAGATCTGGGAGCCCTTGATTCTAAAAGAGGAGGTTCTTGCTCAACAGAAACCCCAAACTACTGTTCTGTTCAAACTTCAGGAAGATTTGGCTCAGCTGCTGTCCACTTTGCTCTGTTTCCTGAACCGATTTACTTTGTGAAAGGAACAAATCTTATTCAACATCAGTGCATATTAGGGTCACCATGATTGCAGTGGCTGCCTAACTGACAGACATTGAGGGTCATTACAACATTGGCGGTAAAAGCCGCTTACCGCCATGCAGAAGACCGCCAATACACCGCTGCGCCGGCGGAATTCTGCCACAGCTATTATGACCCACAGCTCGGAATCAGCCGAAATTCAGACACCCAAAGAAGTCCGCCACACCAAAGGTCAGTGATAAACTGGCGAAAACAAAACCTCCACCGTGACGCCAACAGAAACACGCCCATGCTATCACGACCCACGAATCCACGGTCTTTCAACCGCGGTATTCCATTGGCAGTACACACCGCCGTGCTCAAAATACACACACACATCTCCAAAACACCGCCACATTGGACAATTCAAAATACTCACACCTGAGGCACATACAAACACCACTCCCACACACTCAGTACAATATATAACACACACCCACATCAACCACAAACCCCTACGACCAAAAATTAGAGACGAAGGCGACAGAGAGATAGCACAGCAATAGACAACCCCACCACACAGAGGCACACAACACCATCACCCATACAACATCCACGCACAAAACACCCCACACCACCACACATCACCACACTCATCAACACATACACCACCCAACACATCACCTACACCACCCCATGTCACGCCAAAGACCCCCCAGGTTTTCCGAGGAGGAGCTCAGGGTCATGGTGGAGGAAATCCTACGGGTAGAGCCACAGCTATTTGGAGCACAGGTGCAGCACACCTCCATAGCCAGGAAGATGGAGCTATGGCGAAGAATTGTCGACAGCGTCAATGCTGTGGGACAGCACCCAAGTAATCGGGAGGACATCAGGAAGAGGTGGAACGACCTACGGGGGAAGGTGCGTTCAGTGGTCTCCAGGCACAACATCGCGATTCAGCGGACTGGCGGTGGACCCCCACCTCCTCCCCCACAACTAACAACATGGGAGGAGCAGGTCTTGACCATCATGCATCCAGAGGGCCTCGGAGGAGTCGGTGGAGGAATGGACACTGGTAAGTCAAATCTTAACTATCAGATCCCCCACCCTATCTGCATGCTATCACACACCCCCACCCTCACCCCCTCTCCTATCACTCCAACTCCTCACTAATGTACTAATAACCCAAACCACCCATCCCAACACCAAGCCCTGCATGACACAACTAAGCATGGACACCCATCACTAAAGCATGCTCACTGCACATACCCATAACACCCCCCAACCATCATCACACAAGCCCCCACACAGGAATGCTTGCACTGGGGTACACGCACACCCACCCATTGCACACCATGACACACACACACACATGCAATTATCATGCTCTTATACCCCTGAAGGACCACTACGTAACGTCACCAGACAGGAGGGTCCAGACATCTCAACTCCACCCACAGAAGAGGCCCACAGTGACGACAGCAGCTCTGGCCAACTGGATCCAGATGACCAGCCCGACCATCGTGGGCCTCGGGACAGTCGGTTCCCCTCGCACAGGCACAGCCCAACACTGACCTTCCACCCTCTGGTAACACCCCACACCACCACACATCACCACACTCATAAACACATACACCACCCCACACATCACCTACACCACACCATGTCACGTCAAAGACACCCCAGGTTTTCCGAGGAGGAGCTCAGGGTCATGGTGGAGGAAATCTTACGGGTAGAGCCACAGCTATTTGGATCACAGGTGCAGCACACCTCCATAGCCAGGAAGATGGAGCTATGGCGAAGAATCGTGGACAGGGTCAACGCTGTGGGACAGCATCCAAGAAATCGGGAGGACATCAGGAAGAGGTGGAACGACCTACGGGGGAAGGTGCGTTCAGTGGTCTCCAGGCACAACATCGCGATTCAGCGGACTGGCGGCGGACCCCCACCTCCTCCCCCACAACTAACAACATGGGAGGAGCAGGTCTTCACCATCATGCATCCAGAGGGCCTCGGAGGAGTCAGTGGAGGAATGGACACTGGTAAGTCAAATCTTAACTATCATATCCCCCACCCTACCTGCATGCTATCTGTTAGGGTTTGTGCACAGCAAAGAGCATGTCCCCTCACACTGCACTAGTGGGTTCTGTAATAGCTCCCTTTTAAACTTACTATTGAAAGCCTTTCTTGTTATCTCACCTTCCCCCCCCCCTAGGCTTCTGTGTATGTAGTTTAATGTGCTGTTTTGTTTACACATTGGGCCTTGCTTTTACCAAGGCTTCTTTAAAACACTCCTCTCTAGGCCATGTGTTAATTTAACTCATTTGCATAATAACTGAAACTCTGCACACCTTTCAAGAACATGTGCAGCATGTGAGGACCACACCCAGCTCTTCAAACCACACCCAGCTCTGCACACCTTTCAAGAACATGTGCAGCATGTGAGGACCACACCCAGCCCTGTCTATAAAAGGCAGCCCCCGAGCCTCACCCAGTGCTTGTGCTCTTCTACCTCCTGCTTACCTGAGGACAGATCCCTCGGCGCTGGCACTCCTGCTCTCTACAGACTTTCATTGGCTTCAATGGGCGCAGCTGCTGGCTCTTCCTTCTTCCGGTTTCCAGTTTCTCCTTGCCTCAGCCTCTCTCCTACAAGCAACCTGCAAAAGAGAAAGAAGACAAGGTTAGACTGATCAGTATCTCTTGCCAGCAACAAGTAAGTGCAAAACTTTTATTACCTGAAAGAACTTTGACAACAATTTCTGGATTCGTGTATAGACAATTTGAAACAAGATACCTTCCACGAACATTGTGATTCAAACTCTTTGTTACAAGAATACTTTGCGGAACTTTGTGAAGCAAACATTTTTTTTTTTTATGGAACTTTTAAGAATCGAACCGTGGAAACCATTAACAGCAAGACAAAAAGTAAATCAAGGACTTGCACAAATTACATGCTGTATTTTGACGTAAAAGTACAGTATTTGTTTTATAAAAGATTCTGGAAATATGGGAAAAGTGAGTCTGCTATTGGGAATTTAGGCTTTAGTTATATTAAGATGAATGTTTGATATTGGTAATTCTGATAACGGTATTTGTTTAATGTTTTAGAAGCTTTAGAGTAATAGAAAGCACATCCCAGAGCAGTAACACATTCCAAACCTGGAAACTAGAGACCAGGATCCAAGAGGTACTTTTAGAAGAAAATTTCTAATAAATAAAGGGATAGTCAGGAACCCAGTTAGGAATAGGTTGTACTTATCTGTTCTTTGTTTATGTTTCATTAGGCACCAGTTTCTACAGAAGTCAGAGAGGGCCGCAGATTTGTGCAGCACTTCAACAGTGGAAACGCAAGAACGGTGTTGTCTCTTTATTTTATTTTATCCACTTCCCCCCTTCCCTTGAGCTTCTGTTCTTAGTGCACTGTTTTAAAAACTAGTGTGCTGGAACAAGCAGTTTCAGGGTGGGGTCGGATTGTCTTCAACCTCCATCAGAACTGAACAAGGACTCAGGTGAGCTGGGCTTTGACAGAAGCACAAGCCTTAAAAAAAAAAAATCCGTTCTGGTGGACGATGAATATCGGGGAAGAAATAGAGGGCATTGACGTCACAGATATGGCGCAGGCCCTAAATGAGGACTTGGCTCATAATGAATCAGTGTCTGGCATCTTGCAACATATGCAAGAGGAAATAGAGAGATTAAAGAAGGAGAATACCTCTTTAAAACAGGATTTAAGCAGGTATAAATTTAGGGTATCTCAGTGGAACACAGCTTTTACGCCTTTGTTTAAAACCTCCTCAGAGACAGGGGCGCCATCAAAACATACAACTTTGCCTCCCCCAGTTGAGGTCACTGTTAATGTTCCTAATGCTGTGCCCTTAGCAGCACCTGAACGTTTTCATGGAGATAGTAAAAAATTCCATGTTTTTATCAATCAATGTCAATTACACTT
Organism: Pleurodeles waltl; assembly: GCF_031143425.1. Lineage (NCBI taxonomy): Eukaryota > Metazoa > Chordata > Amphibia > Caudata > Salamandridae > Pleurodeles > Pleurodeles waltl. The sequence goes on along the minus strand of NC_090450.1, from coordinate 221,891,591 downwards.
CGTTTGTAAGCCACAACAGTTCCCTACTGATGCTACGAAAGTGGCATTCGTCTTGTCTTATTTGGGTGGCACAGCAGCCAATTGGTCAATTCCTTTCGTGGAGAGAGATGATCCCATCCTCCATAATTGGAATCAATTTAAACGTACCAAGACCAGCCTTTTTGCAAAACACACTTTCATGCAGGCAAGTGATAATGAGCTTTTAAATCTTAAACAAGGTAACAAGGATTTATTGACCTATCTCACTAGTTTTAATCGTTTACTCACCGAGACACAGTGGCCAGAAGAAAAGCGTGTCTCCCTTTTCTATAAAGGTTTGAGAGACGAGTTAAAAGACGCGCTGGCTCATATCGTTGATTTGCCAGAAGACTATTCGGACTTTGTAGATTTAGTTGTGAAATTAGAACATAGACTAGGAGAAAGAAAGGGAGATAAATACAAACTGGAATCACGGTTAACTTTTATTAGGCACGAGAAGAAAGACACAGATAATAAACTCCCTGAACCTGAGCCTATGCAAATAGGGACACTCAGAGGTCCACTCACATCAGAGGAAAAAGAAAGAAGGAGAAAACTTCAATTATGTTTATATTGTGGAAGGGCAGGTCACTTTGCCAGAGAATGTCCAGTAAAGCCTAAAAATCCACGAAAGGGTGCTGTTTCCTCCACCTCCTCAACTGAATCGGGAAACGATTAAGCTCGACAAGGGGAGAGGTTACTTGTTCGAGAAAACATCTTAATCAAACCTCTAATGCTGCAGCCTTCATGGTACCGCACATACCTAGACATTTCATAATTCAGGTCGTTTTAATTGTTACTACCCAAGTGAGGCATTCTCTCCCTGTCCTACTGGACTCAGGCGCGACAGGAAATTTTGTGGATAATAAGTTAGCTGAAAACCTAGGACTTCCTATGTGCCTAAAGCCTTGTCCAGAAGCAGTATGTGCAGTGGATGGGTCAGAATTGACCTCTGGATTAATCACAAAACAAACAAGTCCACTTGTTATGGTCTGTCAGAACGGGCACACAGAGGTGATTAGCTTTGATCTGATAGATACTCCTAATTTTGGTTTGATTCTCAGGGTACCCTGGTTAACAACTCATAACCCAAAAATGGATTGGGTGAATAGAACTGTTACTTTGGATTCCTCTTTCTGTAGAACCAATTGCTATCAAGAAGCAGGTACAGAACAGAGCACAGTATTACACTGTGCTAGTGTTACACAAGATGAACCAAGTCTCCCTCCTGAATATTCTGACTTTAAAGACGTCTTTGATCCAGTAAAGGCTAGTGTGCTGCCCCCACATAGGTCTTATGACTGTCGTATAGATCTTATCCCAGGGGCCCCTTTACCTAATAACAGAGTATATGCTTTGACTGACGAAGAAACCAAATACTTAAGAACCTACCTAGATGACCTACTACAGTCTGGGTTCATCCGTCATTCCACATCTCCCGTGTCATCTCCACTCTTTTTTATCCCGAAGCTGGATAAATCCCTGCGCGCGTGTATCGATTATAGAGGACTAAATAAGGCTACAATAAAGAATAAATATCCTCTTCCTCTAATACCTGTGTTGTTGGATCAATTAAGACATTCTACTGTATACACTAAACTAGATCTGCGGGGAGCTTACCACCTGGTCCGAGTAAAAGAGGGGGATGAGTGGAAGACAGCTTTCAAGACAAAGTTTGGTTTATTTGAGTACACAGTAATGCCCTTTGGGTTATGTAATGCCCCTGCGGCCTTTCAGTTCTTTATAAATGAGGTCCTACACGAATTCCTGGACGTTTGTGTCATAGTATACATAGACGACATCCTCATTTACTCTAAGAACTCAGAAGAACATACCCAACATGTTCGTGCAGTATTATCAAAGTTAAAAGAAAATCATCTTTATGCTAAGTTAGAAAAGTGTACTTTTAATGTCATCAAGGTGGACTTTTTAGGATACTGCCTGTCACCTCAAGGAATAACTATGGATGTAAAGAAAATCAGTGCTATTGCTGATTGGCCAGAACCATCCTCTGTAAAAGATATTCCGAAATTTCTGGGTTTCGCCAATTTTTATAGGAGGTTCATGCACATTTTGCAGACATTGCGGCCCCAATAACTACCTTGTTGCGGAAAGGGCAACGATTTCTTTGGACTGATGAGGCGGCACACGCCTTTCAACTCCTAAAACAAAAGTTCACTTCAGCCCCAATTCTGAAACATCCTGATCCTGACTTGCCTTTTTTTGTTGAAGCGGATGCTTCACAAGTAGCTTTAGGAGGAGTTCTCTCTCAACGAGATGCAGTAGATGGCCAGTTACATCCTATAGCCTTCTATTCCAAAAAGTTATTACCAGCTGAACAAAATTACACTGTGGCTGAAAGGGAACTACTAGCTATCAAAGTAGCCTTTTCAGAATGGAGGCACCATTTAATGGGAGCCAAGTACCCAGTTACAATCTTTTCTGACCATAGGAACCTACAGTTTTTTGGATCACTTAAAGCACTAACACCACGTCAGATGCGCTGGTTAAATTTTTTTTGCACATTTGACTTTGTAATAACCTATAGACCAGGTGCACAACAAATTCAATCTGATGTGTTATCTAGATACGGACATACTTCAGACATGAAACAAGATAAAATAGGAGAACCCATTATTCCTCCCCAAAAGTTTTTGGCACCAGTACAACAGAAGGATTTCATCACAGATCTATATAATGCACACATGCAAATAGCACCTCAGGATTGGTTAAAGGATTCCCATAACACAATACAACGAGGTTTATTGTATCACGACAACATGCTGTTAGTGCCCACCTCTGAATTACAAACACAGGTGATAATTTGGCATCACGCCTCACCGTTGGCAGGTCATCCTGGTTGGGTAAAAACCCTGGAAAATGTGCAAAAACACTTTTGGTGGGACACTATAAGAAAGGACATTAAGCAATTTGTCACTACCTGTCCAATTTGTGCAAGACATAAATCTTCTCATAAGGCCCCTGACGGCTTGTTAATACCAATGCCAACACCCAAACAACCTTGGCACACTGTGAGCGTAGACTTTATTGTAGGTTTACCACCTGTAAAATCTTTCACAACAGTGTTGGTTATAGTGGATTTTTTTATCTAAAATGACACATTTTGTACCATTACGGAAATTACCCACGGCAGCAGAATTTGCCGATATTTTTATAAGGGAAATTGTGCGTTTACATGGTTTGCCAAGCAAAGTGGTGTCAGACCAAGGGAGCCAGTTCAACTCTAAATTTTGGAAAAAATTATGTAAAAAACTGAAAATAGATGTGGCATTATCCACTGCTTTCCACCCAGAGACAGATGGACAGACTGAACGACTGAACCAAACCTTACTTCAAACGCTACGTTGTTTATTGGCTGATTATTCTAGTGAATGGTTGGAAGCTCTCCCTGTAGCGGAGTTTGTTTATAATAATACTGAGCATTCAGCTCTACTTTGCTCACCATACTATTTCTTGCAGGGGTATCATCCAAGAGCTATACCCATTTTGTTAGAAGATTCTCTGTTACCTACAGTAACGGATAGATTAACGAGGTTAGGTGACATACAAGACAAAGCCAGGAAACATTTATTAAAGTACAAGGAAAGCATGAAAAGACAAGCAGACAAACACAGATCTGAGGCCCCAATGTATAAAATCGGTGACAAGGTATGGCTCTCCACAAAGAACCTAAACATAGAGGGATCCCGAAAGCTGCAACCACGTTTCATTGGACCCTTTAGTATAACTGCCATAGTAAACCCGGTAACAGTAAAATTAGATTTACCAAAAGAATATCCAGTACATACTACATTCCATGTGTCCTTGCTTAAGCCATACAATCCAAAAACCCGACCTGAACCACCACCTCCACCCATACCAATTAAGGGAAATCTAGAATATGAAGTGAAAAGCATAAAAGACTCAAAAAGAATTAGTGGACGTCTGTTTTATTTAGTAGAATGGAAAGGATATGATGAATCTGAGAATTCCTGGGAACCAGCATCATATGTACATGCCCCACAGCTGATTAGACGGTTTTATTTAAAAAATCCAGGAAAACCCCGTCCTGTAGGAGGGCCTTTGAGGGGGGCAACTGTTAGGGTTTGTGCACAGCAAAGAGCATGTCCCCTCTCACTGCACTAGTGGGTTCTGTAATAGCTCCTTTTTAAACTTACTATTGAAAGCCTTTCTTGTTATCTCACCTCCCCCCCCCCTAGGCTTCTGTGTATGTTGTTTAATGTGCTGTTTTGTTTACACATTGGGCCTTGCTTTTACCAAGGCTTCTTTAAAACACTCCTCTCTAGGCCATGTGTTAATTTAACTCATTTGCATAATAACTGAAACTCTGCACACCTTTCAAGAACATGTGCAGCATGTGAGGACCACACCCAGCTCTTCAAACCACACCCAGCTCTGCACACCTTTCAAGAACATGTGCAGCATGTGAGGACCACACCCAGCCCTGTCTATAAAAGGCAGCCCCCGAGCCTCACCCAGTGCTTGTGCTCGTCTACCTCCTGCTTACCTGAGGACAGATCCCTCGGCGCTGGCACTCCTGCTCTCTACAGACTTTCATTGGCTTCAATGGGCGCAGCTGCTGGCTCTTCCTTCTTCCGGTTTCCGGTTCCTCCTTGCCTCAGCCTCTCTCCTACAAGCAACCTGCAAAAGAGAAAGAAGACAAGGTTAGACTGATCAGTACCTCTTGCCAGCAACAAGTAAGTGCAAAACTTTTATTACCTGAAAGAACTTTGACAACAATTTCTGGATTCGTGTATAGACAATTTGAAACAAGATACCTTCCACGAACATTGTGATTCAAACTCTTTGTTACAAGAATACTTTGCGGAACTTTGTGAAGCAAACATTTTTTTATTTTTTATGGAACTTTTAAGAATCGAACCGTGGAAACCATTAACAGCAAGGCAAAAAGTAAATCAAGGACTTGCACAAATTACATGCTGTATTTTGACGTAAAAGTACAGTATTTGTTTTATAAAAGATTCTGGAAATATGGGAAAAGTGAGTCTGCTATTGGGAATTTAGGCTTTAGTTATATTAAGATGAATGTTTGATATTGGTAATTCTGATAACGGTATTTGTTTAATGTTTTAGAAGCTTTAGAGTAATAGAAAGCACATCCCAGAGCAGTAACACATTCCAAACCTGGAAACTAGAGACCAGGATCCAAGAGGTACTTTTAGAAGAAAATTTCTAATAAATAAAGGGATAGTCAGGAACCCAGTTAGGAATAGGTTGTACTTATCTGTTCTTTGTTTATGTTTCATTAGGCACCAGTTTCTACAGAAGTCAGAGAGGGCCGCAGATTTGTGCAGCACTTCAACAGTGGAAACGCAAGAACGGTGTTGTCTCTTTATTTTATTTTATCCACTTCCCCCCTTCCCTTGAGCTTCTGTTCTTAGTGCACTGTTTTAAAAACTAATGTGCTGGAACAAGCAGTTTCAGGGTGGGGTCGGATTGTCTTCAACCTCCATCAGAACTGAACAAGGACTCAGGTGAGCTGGGCTTTGACACTATCACACACCCCCACACTCACCCCCTCTCCTATCACTCCAACTCCTCACTAATGTACTAATAACCCAAACCACCCATCCCAACACCAAGCCCTGCATGACACAACTAAGCATGGACACCCATCACTAAAGCATGCTCACTGCACAGACCCATAACAGCCCCCAACCATCATCACACAAGCCCCCACACAGGAATACTTGCACTGGGGTACACGCACACCCACCCATTGCACACCATGACACACACACACATGCAATAATCATGCTCTTATACCCCTGCAGGACCACTACGTAACGTCACCAGACAGGAGGTTCCAGACATCTCAACTCCACCCACAGAAGAGGCCCACAGTGACGACAGCAGCTCTGGCCAACTGGATCCAGATGACCAGCCCGACCATCGTGGGCCTCGGGCCAGTCGGTTCCCCTCGCACAGGCATAGCCCAACACTGACCTTCCACCCTCTGGTAACACCAGCACAGCACCCACCCAGCGGGCCCATACCTCCGTCCCCAGGACACGTCAATCAGCTGTGTGTCCACCACTACAGGGAACCCAGGATAATCCACCACCCCAACAACAACAGGGACCTGGGGGCAGTGGTAGTGGGCACACGGTCCAGGGGATGGAGGCACAGGAACACAGGGGAACTGGGAGGGCTGCTGTGCGACAGGTGGCGGACAGGCCAAGGGAACCCACTCTCCACGAGGCCCTCTCCTCCATCATGGGAGCATACCACTACTCCCAGGAGACGATGCCTACGGTCCTGGCCAAGTTTCAGGAGACCCAGCACCTGCAGGACGACCAGTATTTGGGCTTCAGGGAGGAGCTCAGAACCATCAGCTCTGCCCTGGACACCATCGTAGGGGTGCTGGAGGACATACAAAAGACCATGAGGGACACCGTGGCACTCCAAGGGGCCCCTGACATTAGCCTGGACGATGAACTGCCCACCACCTCCGCCGGCGCTAGTGGACAGGACGCCCCGCCACAGGACCACCACACCAGCACCCCACCCCCTGCAGACGTAGAACCACCCCGCAAGCAGTTCCTGAGATCCAGGAACAGGACAGAGCAAGATGGCAAGACACCCGCCAGGAAATGAGACCACCCTGATTGTCATCCCACTGTCCCACTTTGTCACCCTGTCCATACTTTAACTGCCCCAGCTCCACTTCCTATGCCTACATGGGCAGTGCACCTGTGAGACTAATAGACTGGACACTGCAATGGGCATTCCTCCACCATCACCCATCACCATTTTGCCACCCCCTCCAATAATTAGCACTTCAATAAACACCCTTGAACCACAAAACAATCTGGAGTCAGTCTGTGATTTTGAAAATGTGTATTAGCTATGACAGTGACAAAATGCGTTTTCAAATGTAATGCCAACATACCTATGTCACACATCACAAGTCCATGAAGGATGCAAGCAGATGACACACGTTGGTAACCACACCTGGGAAACCGTAATGGAAATGTACAACTCAGTTACCAAATACTGCTTCAAATTGACAGACAGGATAGAGGTAGAATTGTGAAAGTGAATGTAATAGTAAATAAAAATTTCTCACCTGTGTGTCACTGGAAATATTGCTGTATGACTGACTCCCTGTTGTCTATGTCTTCTTCCTCAGCTTCCTCCTCATCACTGTCCACAGGCTCCACAGCAGCCACAACACCGTCATCTGGACCATCCTCCTGCAGAAGAGGCACCTGGCGTCGCAAAGCAAGATTGTGAAGCATCGAGCAGGCGATTATGATCTGGCACACCTTCCTTGGTGAGTAGAATAGGGAACCACCTGTCATATGTAGGCACCTGAACCTGGCCTTCAGGAGGCCGAAGGTGCGTTCGATCACCCTCCTAGTCCGCCCATGGGCCTCATTGTAGAGTTCCTCTGCCCTGGTCCTGGGATTCCTCACAGGGGTCAATAGCCATGACAGGTTGGGGTAACCAGAGTCCCCTAATAGCCACACACGGTGCCTCTGGAGTTGACCCATCACATACGGGATGCTGCTATTCCGCAGGATGTAGGCGTCATGCACAGAGCCAGGGAACATAGCATTTACCTGGGAGATTTACTGGTCTGCCAAACATACCATCTGTACATTCATCGAATGATAACTCTTCCAGTTCCTGTACACCTGTTCACTCCTGCGGGGCGGACCAGAGCTACATGGGTGCCATCAATAGCACCTATGATGTTGGGGATATGTCCCAGGGCATAGAAGTCACCTTTAACTGTAGCCAAATCCTCCACCTGAGGGAAAACGATGTAGCTCCTCACGTGTTTCAGCAGGGCAGACAACACTCTGGACAACACGTTGGAAAACATAGGCTGGGACATCCCTGATGCCATGGCCACTTGCAAGGAAATGGAGCACTGATAGCACCTGCACTTCAGGGGGTATTCCTGTGGGATGGCGGATTGGTGAGATCAGGTCTGGCTCCAACTGGGTACACAGTTTCTGGATTGTGGCACGGTCAAACCTGTAGGTGATGATCAAATGTCGCTCCTCCATTGTTAACAGGTCCACCAGCGGTCGGTACACCAGAGGATTCCGCCATCTCGTCAAATGTCCCAGCTGACGGTGCCTAAGAAGGACAACAGCGACCACAGAGTCAACAAATTCTCAGGTATGTACCCACAGCTACACGGAACACGACACCAACTACAAAACTCTTCCGGTATGTGTGTTGAGTGTAGGCCTAGGTATGTGTGACGCAGTAGTAAATGAAACCATGTGGGCCCCTGAAATGGCGGCTGCTTGACATCTAAACTGGGACAATGGAATGTGAGGTAACTGCGCTGGCGTTGTACACCGTCGCAGTAGGCTGTCGTGGACCGCGGCGCAATGCTGCATTGGTTAACATTGGACCCTATGGTTCCGAGGAGCCAATGAGGAATTGTGCCAGCGGTGATGATGCGCACCGCCACGGACGTCACCGCCACGGACGTCACCGCCACGGACGTCACCGCCGCGGACGTCACCGCCGCGGACGTGACTGCCATTTTCTATCTGTTAACTCACTCGATACCTGATCTTCAACAGGAGAGGACCTACACTGCAAGTGCTGCTGTGACCTCGATCTGGAAGAGACAATGGCTGCTGCGTCTGGGGAAAGGGCTCCTGCCTTCACTGCTCAGGAGTTGGAGAAGCTCGTGGACGGGGTCCTCCCCCAGTACACACTACTCTACGGTCCTCCAGACCAACAGGTAAGTACACAGGGAGCACGTTGTATGGGCTATGATGGGTGGAGAGGGCTGGATGTCAGTAGGACGGGGGCAGAGTTCTGCGACCATGAAGGACTGTGAATGCATGTGCCACATGGCAAGGGTAGGGATGGGGGCCACTCACTTCGACGGTGCAGTTGCTAATGACTTCTCTTCTTCCCCTGTACATGTCATGTAGGTCAGCGCCCACCAGAAGAAGGACATTTGGCGTGCCATCGCCAAGGACGTCCGGACCCTGGGGGTCCACCAGAGACTGGGCACCCACTGCCGTAAAAGATGGGAGGACATTCGCCTCTGCAGCAAGAAGACGGCAGAGGCTCAGCTGGGGATGGCCTCCCAAAGTGGGAGGGGTGCCCGTCGCACCATGACCCCCCCCGATGTTCCAGATCCTGGCGGTGGCCTACCCTGAGTTGGATGGACGCTTGAGGGCATCACAGCAGACACATGGGGGTGAGTAGACTCTCATTCTGCGGACTTTGCGCGCAGTGGAGGGGTCTGGGTGGGGGAGGAGGGCTGTGGGTTTCCCTAGGCCAGGGCAAGTTCCGTAGGCTAGGCCCCTTCGTAAGGCATGGCCCTGTGGCCCCCCACCCCACCTCTGTAGAGTGCCAAGTACAGGTATACATGCCCCTGTGTCATCCATGTGGACAGATGACACTTATAGCCATGTGGGCCATATCCCAGGAATTGCATCTGTAGAGGCCAAGAGCACGGCGTAGTGCAGGGGGCTGCTGTGTCTATATTGTCCGCCAACGGTAGCGGTAAGCCATGCACTCAACCTGTCTTTCTTCTGTCGCCCCCCCCCCCCTTTTTGTGCTCTCCCTGTTCTTTTATGCATCAGCATCATTAGGCGGATGTACAGTGGCACCGGAGCATGAGGGAGCTGCATCCCACATGGCCATGGAGGGCCACACCACAGACTCTGAATACACCAGTGGGACGAAGGGCGAGGGGAGCTTCACATCCGTCACCGGATCAGCAAACAGCGACACAGACTTGTCCGCCGTTGGGAGCCCCCCCACCACACCGCCCTCCCAGCAGCCCCTCAGCCTTCGCTCCGTGCCCGCTCACCCAGGAGGGTGGGCATCACCTTCGCCCCAGGCACCTCAGCCCCTGCCCCTGTCAGCCCTGCTGCCCTCAGTGAGGAGGCCATTGACCTCCTCAGGTCACTCAATGTTGGGCAGTCTACCATTGTGAATGCCATCCAGGGTGTAGAAAGGGAGTTGCAACACACTAATGCATTCCTGGAGGGCATTCATTCTGGTCAGGCTGCCCATCATCGAACCCTGCAATCTCTGGCCTCAGCACTGATGGCAGCCATTATCCCTGTGTGTAGCCTCCCCCCTCCAACTTCCTCCACCCAGACCCAATCCCCTGTACCCCAGCCTATCCCAACCACACCATCAGACAAGCATGCACACACCTCAACACACAAAAGTAGCTCAGGCAAACATAGGCACCACACATCCCACAGGCACTCACACAAGCATCACTCACATACAGACACAGCAACATCCACTGCCTCCACTGTGTCCCCCTCCTCGTCGTCTCCTTCCTCCCTCCCAGTGTCGTCTACACTCTCACCTGCATACACTACATCTACAGGCACTAGGACTCGCACCAGAACACCCAGCACCACACCCCGCTCACCTGCACTCACCACCCCCACTACCATTTACATGTCCCCTGTGTCCACTCCCAGTGTGTCTGTGACGCCCCCTCCCAAAGTACACAAACGCGGGCACCCACACACCCAACATCCATCCACCTCACGACAGCCTCCAGTACCTGCACCTGCACCCAAATCACCTAAAGTTACACCACCTACAACCACCTCCTCTTCCTCCACTCCCAGACCCCCTCCAGCTACCCATCCCAGTGTTCGTCAGAAACTGTTCCTGAGCAACGTTGACCTCTTTCCCACCACCCCCACCCCTCCAAGTCATAGGTCCCGTAGTAGCACCTCAGCCAAAAAAAGTCCGGTACCAGTGGTGCGTGTTAAAGGTCTGTGGAGTGCACCGGCCACCAGGGCAGCCAGTGTGACACGGAGCCAAAGCACTGCCAGTCCACTGCCTGTAAAGCACCTTAAGTTGGAAAGTGCCCGACGGGAGCGGGTGAAGACTCCTGCCGGAAAAACAGCTGACAAGGGTCCCGGGGGGAGTGCCGAGTCAGCTGTGACTTCTCCCAAGGTGGTGAAGGGGCAGAAGAAGTCTCCAAGGTCTGGTAAGAGCAGCACGGCGGAGAAGGCCGCCTTCCTCCCTGCCGGCCGGGACGCCACCGCCAGCACTATCGTCACTGGTCTGGCGACCACTGCCAGAGTCAGTGCCATGGAGGGGAGCAGTATCATCACTGGTCCGGAGACCACCGCCAGAGTCAGTGCCCTGGAGGGCAGCAGTATCGTCACTGGTCCGGAGACCACCGCCAGAGTCAGTGCCCTGGAGGGCCCCGCCAGCCACAGCCCCGCTGGGCACTGAAGGACCGTCATGCCACACCCCTCTGCACAGGTCAGAGACAGCAAAGTCAAGCACCGCTGAACAGGGCAAAGACCGCCATGGTGAAGACCGCTGAACAGGTCAGAGACAGCAAAGGCAAGCACCGCTGAACAGGGCAAAGACTGTCATGGTGAAGACCGCTGAACAGGGCAAAGCACCACTGAACAGGGAAAAGACTGCCATGGCAATGCACCGCTGAACAGGTCAGAGACAGCAAAGGCAAGCACCGCTGAACAGGGCAAAGACTACCATGGCAATGCACTGCTGAACAGGGCAAAGACCGCCATGACAATGCACCGCTGAACAGGTCAGAGACAGCAAAGGCAAGCACCGCTGAACAGGGCAAAGACCGACATGGTGAAGACTGCTGAACAGGGCAAAGACCGCCATGACAATGCACTGCTGAACAGGTCAGAGACAGCAAAGGCAAGCACCCTGAACAGGGCAAAGACCGCCATGGTGAAGACCGCTGAACAGGTCAGAGACAGCAAAGGCAAGCACCGCTGAACAGGGCAAAGACCGCCATGGTGAAGACCGCTGAACAGGGCAAAGACCGCCAAATCAAGCATCATTAGCCCTTGTGCAGCTGGGACAGTGACAGAACTGGGACCGTCACGGGGAGCGTGATGCACTCTGGGCACCAGTCCCCCTCCAGAACCAGTGGAGACCTGCATTCACTCCGTCTGTCCTGCACAGGAATTAGCACTCTGGGCACCAGTCCGCCTCCAGAACCAGTGGAGACTGTTATCCACTTGAGAGACTGTGGCTTTGCACTCCCCAGGATAAAGCAGTGGGCAAACCACCCACTGGATTGACTTGAGAGACTGTGGCTTTGCACTCCCCAGGATAAAGCAGTGGGCAAACCACCCACTGTAGAGACTTGAGAGCCTGTGGCTTTGCACTCCCCAGGATAAAGCAGTGGGCAATCCACCCACTGTAGAGACTTTAGAGCCTGTGGCTTTGCACTCCCCAGGATAAAGCAGTGGGCAAACCACCCACTGGAGTGACTTGAGAGACTGTGGCTTTGCACTCCCCAGGATAAAGCAGTGGGCAAACCACCCACTGTAGAGACTTGAGAGACTGTGGCTTTGCACTCCCCAGGATACATCAATGGGCATGCAGCCCGGTCGTGGATCTGGCGTGGTGCTGCCATCCGGCCGAGGTGCCCCCCCCTGCCCTTCCCCCTGAGGTGCCTGTTGTATTTCTATCTGATGCCCCTGCAGTGTTCTCTCCGTTTGTGGACAGGTATCTAGTGTGGGCCTCGCCCATGCATTGTGGGCCCAGTGGTCCACGGACATTGTTATGTGCATACCTGCAGTACTAATCGTGATGTATGATTTTAGAATGTTTATATGTATCTGTATATATTTGGTTACTGTATTTTGATACATTACAAAGTTTGAACTGATTTCCTTTTGTCTTTGCATTCATCCGGGGGGGGGTTGTGGGTTGTTACTGTGCTGTTTAGAAATTCATTGGTGTGTGTGTTGTAGTGGGTGAGGGTCGGGGTGGGGGTGTTGCGTGTGTGTGCCTGTGACTTTTGCCTCTCCCCTCCCCCTCCCCTATGTCGTAGGTGCAGTACTCACTGTTGTCTTCGGCGCCTATGTTGCTGGTGTTCGTAGAGGAGCAGGAAGACAAGCGCAGGGAGTATTTGTAGTTCCGTCTCCATGGTTTCCTCCTTCCTCGTGGAGTGTGTAGAGGTGAGCGTTTTCCCTTTTAAATGGCTGTTTCCGCCATGTTTTTATCCACGGTGAATCTGCCACGGAAAAGGTGGCGGATTGGCGCTGCTTGTCTGTACCGCCGTGGCGGTCGGAGTGTTAAAGTGGCTGTCTATGTTGGCGGTTTCTGCCACGGTCATAATTCCCTTTTTTTGTCCGCCGGCCTGCTTGCGGTATTACCGCAGCTTTAACACCGTCCACCAGGGTTGTAATGACCCCCATAATGTTTTACATGGATACACCTTTTATTGAATGTTAGAATTTTTGCCAGAGATTTTTAAGTCTGCATTTTACAGAAAATTAACTGTGAATTATTCCCCATAATTCATTGCTGAATTCATTTGAGGATAGGTTAAATGGATGGTTACCAGCGCACTTAATCCTTCTTTCAGTGCAGATTTAAAAGCACTTTCACATTGACAGTGTTGCTTTCACAGCATTAATCAACACACCTGAAAAGCTCACCCTTACAGGTCCATCCTTAATATGAGCATCTACTAAGCAGGAATCCCAAGTGTGTGAAAATAAACATTATAAATGCAGAACTCTGTCAGAAAATGTTACCCTGCCCCACACTGAATCTTATTTTATCCTTCATGTATGTCTTCTTAAACCCTCTCTACAGTGTTAATGTAGACACAAAAGAAAACACATTTAAGAATAGTTTTAATTTATTTAATATGTGACTACATACATAATACACCTTGCTACATATCTTTAATATGTGACTACATACATAATACACATTGCTACATATCTTAAACATTAGCACATTGTCTTCAACAGAAACACACACTTTTCTTAACACGGATGGCATGTCTGAAGTCTCAGGTAAATAACGAATGCTATCTTTTCAAAGAGTCTTAAAATGAATAAATCATGTACTACAAAAGAACACTTAGGCCCGTAGTTATACTTTTTTTAGCGCCGCATTTGCGCCGCTTTTTGACGCAAAACGGCGCAAACCTACAAAATACAATGGTATTTTGCAAGTTTGCGCCGTTTTTGCGTCAAAAAACGACGCAAATGCGGCACTAAAAAAGTATAAATACGGGCCTTAATGAGTTACATGTGTATTTTGCCACTTTATTGCTATCTCGGAGTGGAGGTGATCTAAGCCACTGTGCTTTCTACTTCAGAGTTTAGAATTGTCAACATGGCAATAAAGACCCTGTGAGGATTTGGGTGTACTATGTGATATGGCTGTGGGGCCTTGTCATGCAGTACATTCTCAAATACCATCTTGAGTCCAGTTAGACTTGTTTACTTAATCTTAAGCTTCACCCTGGGTAGCTGTGGAGGTGAGCACTATGGCTTGACAAAGGAACTTAGTGTAAAGCATTTAACAGTACCAAACAACAAAATAAGATTCACACAACATAAAAGAAATTGGACACAAATGTATAAAAATAGATAATATTTATCTTAACTAGTTTGACAACTCTGGCCTGGGTTGAGGGATCAGTTTCAACTAAACAGAGATCGAGGAGGTCAAAGTGGACACTTTGACAGTAACCTGGCCACAAGAGCATTTTAAGGCAAATTCCAAACTTAACAGGATTATGGCCATAGACATGAATAGAGAGGTCCTGATGCTGAGGATATAGGCAAAAGATGCTCAAACGACCAAAGGATGCTCCGACTGTGGTGCAGTTGAATGGGGTGTCTTTGTGATTGTTCCCAGTCCACCGGTGAAGTGGGATGACCTTGGCCACAGAGATCGGGCCCCTCAAAGTCCTCTATGATGCAGTAGCTAGCCAGCTGATGCCCAGGCTACTATTTTCTTTGCAACACGGTTGGGGCAAAATCCTTAGGTGAGGCTGGAGTTCCTTGGGTGTGACAAATCCATTGTGGACAGCACTCCTGTGTCAGGGAGACTCAAGTGCAAGCTTAGACAATCTCTGATTTGTACTTTTGTGCGCCTGATGACTTGTAGCAGCAAAACTTATGCGGTTGCTACCAACTTGTTGGTTTGGTCTTCAGTTTTTGTGTCCCTGGAGCAGGTTACAGGAGATCAACAGACTGATCCTTGGAGTCACTGCTTTGATCTAAGGGTGGGAATAAGGGGAATAAGCTTTCCCTGAGCCAGGAGCTGCAGGAACAGTTCAAACATCTTTAGCCTAACGTGCAATAGGTGCAATCCCTCCCATGGTGCAGGTTCTGTTTGTGTTATTCTCAGCGCAGCTTGACAGTCCTTCTTCTTCCCTCTCACCAAATTCAATGTGATCTGCGGGCAGGTTGCTGTCAAGGGTGCCATATATATTCCATGAAAGAGCCCTGAGGGGACAATGAGGTCACTAGCCAATGGGCTACTGGGTCCCCTCTACCTAGTGATGTCTTTCCTGTGATGTGTGGCACCTGGCTATCCAGAGTGCATCATTCTTGCCTCTTTCAAGGTGGCATGACCCTTCTCATGTCTCCAGGAGCTTATTAACACCGTAGAGGGGTGTGGATACCAGAGAACTCCCTGCCCACCAAATAAATTGTTTGGGACGGGTTTTCCCTCTCTGGCCCTGTCTCCTCTTCCCCTGCAGGAACAAAAAGCATCCTGCTCAGGTGTGTTTTCATTACTTCCCTCACAAAGGTAGCTTCCCCTTTGAAGCACTGCAGTGGCCATCCTGGTAGAGGAGGTAACACCTCACACTGTTGCAACTGCCTTTGTTCCTGAACCCAGGAGTCCTTCACATGTCTCCCCTGGTGGACAAAAAGCTGTCTGTGTGCCAGGGCCTTTGTGAAGCCGCTGGGCTAGCTCGAGTATAGAGTGGCAACTTTCTAAAAGATGCCAAACTTTAATTGCGATATTAATTTCGATCTGGGCATCAGGGTGAATTTAATGCCTCAATTAATTTGATACCTGTCATGACCCAGTTAGGTAGACCCATTCAGAAGTTAGACAAACTGGGATGCCAACCAGTAACCCTGTATTATCCAATGGGGCTACTAACTTATCCACAACAAAACAACAATTTGGAAGTATTGCTGTTTAGACATATGAAAAATATATTCCCTGCTAAACAATACACAGCTCCCTACCATTGGGCTCTATAGGCCTTCCTTAGGGGAAGCTTACATATGTTGTTAAGTGAAAGGTGGTTTTGCCATTAGTTTGCATGGAAAAGTCGAGCTAGTATTGTAAACACTGACTTTTCAATCTGCAGTGGTAAACTAGGAACCATTTTGTACTTTGTCACACACAGGGTGGTACACATAGTGCTGCAGCCATGAGTGAACACTCTGCCTTACGTGCCCTGGGTACTGTATACTAGGGACTTATGAGTAACTTAGTCTTTGCCAATTGGGTGTTGCCAGTTCGACATGCAATTTGTATAGGGTTAGTGAACTGGCACTGAGGTCTAACTAGCAGGCCCTAGTGCACTCTCAGAATAAAAAAAAACTACTAGCATCAGTCAAAAAATATGGGGGTAAACATGCAAAAAGAGGCACTTCGTAATAGGCCCATATTACAAAGTAACCCCGTTGTGTATTCTTCATCAGGTTAGACACTATGGCCCTCATTATGACATTGGCGGTAAATCTGGCTTACTGCCGCACTGATGGCCGCCAACTTACAGCAGCACTGGCGAATGTCCATTCACCATATTATGACACACACACACACCAATCCGACAGAATACAGCCACATACACAAGTCCGCCAGACAATAGATCAATGATCAACTGCCAGTCCCAAAACCCACACCGTTACGCCAACAGAACAACGCCTATCACATTATGACCCATGAATCACCACAGTGGACATTCAACGGTGGTAAACCATTGGCGGTCCATACCGCAGCACTCAGAATGGACACCCACACACAAAACAACAACACATCGGCCTATACCAAAAACTCACACCTGATAACCATACACACACCACACACATTACCCACAACCCCTTACGTACAACAATTGCCACCAGGAGACTGAGAAGAGCACAGAGACAACTAGACACACACACCATGTACACCCATACACCCCTCACACACTCCACACTCCACATCACACATCCCACCACATTACTCAACACAACCTCACCAACACACATCACACAACAACCATGGCACCACAAAGGCACCCCCATTTCACTGAGGAGGAGTTAAGGGTCATGGTGGAGGAAATCGTCAGGGTAGAGCCACAGCTCTTTGGAGCACAGGTGCAGCAGATGTCAATAGCAATGAAGATGGAGCTATGGCAGAGAATCGTGGACAGGGTCAATGCTGTGGGACAGCACCCAAGAACACCCAAGAACAAGGGATGACATCAGGAAGAGGTTGAACAACCTACGGGGGAAGGTATGTTCCACTGCAGAAAGGCACCAGCTCACCATATAGAGGACTGGCAGTGGACCCCCACCTCCTCCCCCACAACTTACAGCATGGGAGGAGCAGGAACTGGCAATACTGCATCCTGAGGGACTCGCTGGAGTTGGCGGAGGACTGGACACTGGTAAGTCAACTTTTAACAATTATCACCCCCATACCTGCATGCCATCACACACCTTCACCCTCATCACTCCACCACATCTTACACGCCCCACCAACACATCTCACTAATCCCAGTGCCAGGCCCTGCATGCTGTACCAATGCATGGATACCCCTACCAGCCCTGCATGGACACTCATCACTAAAGCATGAACAGTATAGGGAAACTAACAATCCCACAATACAACAACACACACAAGCAAAAGCTGACAGGGTAAAATCAACCATAGAAGGGAATCTACAGAAGTACAAATGTCATACACTTGAAGCATAATACATCATTTACACCCCCACAGGTACCTCAGCCAATGGCACTGGGGAGGAGGTGTCAACACTATCCAGTCCCCCAACAGAAGAAGCCCACAGTGATGACAGTAACTCTGGACTTCAGGATCTGGGCGACCTACCTGAATCCTCAGGAACCACTGGACAGACAGTCACCCAAAGCCACTCACAAACCACCACAGAGCCTCCCCCATCAGAAACCAAGACCACAGCACCCACCCAGTGTACCCACCTCTCTATCCCCAGGACACGTCAATCAGCAGTGTGCCAAACTGTACAGGGACCCCAGGCCACACCTTGCCCACAAGACAATCTGGGACCTGGGGTCAGTGGCAGTGGGCACACCATTCAGGGGACAGGCACAGGCCAACAGAGAAACTTTGGAGGACTGCTCTGCGCAAGGGGGAGGACAGGAGCAGGGAACCGACTCTCCAGGAAGCACTCTCCGAGATCCTAGACAACGTGCAGGAGAACAGGCAGCTGCAGGAGGAACAGTATCAAGGGATCAGGGAAGACTTGCAGGCCATCAACACCACCCTTATCTCCATAGCAGGGGTGCTGCAGACATGGCCAAAATCATGAGGGAGGCAACAGTACACCAGCGGGCCCCTGCCACTAGCCAATCATCTGAACAGATCTCCATTTCTGCTGCTGCTAGTGGCCAGGAGGCCCTACCACAGGACCAACAGGCCACCAGCACCCCTCCTCTTGCAGAAGGTGAACCACCCCGCAAACGTTCCCTGCAATCCAGACAGAAGCCAGAGACATTTGCCAAGACCTCCACCAGGAAATGACACTCTCCTGACTGTGCCCCCTGGGTTCCACTCAGTCACCTTGTCCACTTTGAACTGCCATTGCTCCCCTTACTATGTCCCCATTGACAATGCACCTGTGCTACAAACAGACTGGTACAATACCCTGGACTTTCCTCCATCATCACCCCATTCCATTGCACTTTCCCCTCTATATTTTAGGACAACAATAAACACCCTTGGATAAAACTCGACTACTAGTATTTCCTGTTTTGCACATTTGTATTGTTTTAAACCCCTACAACCATTTCAAATAAACTGTAAATACTATGAGCATAGAATTAATGACCTGTTGCTGGCTGTTGTGATCACATCATGACAATGTTGTCATATCACCAACATCTGTAAATGAATATCCATAGGTAACATTAAGTAGGAGAAAGAAGTGTGTAGTGGCAGCATGCCAATGCCACACAGAATACAACAATAGTCATAGAAATGTGAAGTTGCACTGTCTCTCCTGCGTATTATGGAAAGTACTGACATATCACCAATGTTCTGTTGTCCACATCCTCATCCTCTGCCTCCTCTTCCTCACTGTTCTCAGGGTCCATAGCTGCCACAGGGACATCTTCAGTCTCCTCCTCCTGCAGAAAAGGTACATGGCATCTGAGGGCTAGGTTGTGCAACATCCCACTACTATCTGGCAGACCGTCTTGGGTGAGTAGCACAGAGACCCACCTGTCAGATGGAGGCACCTGAACCTGGCCTACAGGAGGCCAAAAGGTCCTCTCAATGATCCATCTGGTTTGCACATGTGCCTCATTATAACATTCTTCTGCCCTTGTCCTGGCATTCCTCACAGGGGTCAGCAGCCATGATAGGTTTGGGTAATCAGAGTCACCTGCAAATATTGAGGGATAACATTAAGCCACACACTATCCTATGTGGCCAACAGCTTAGGCATACACCAACATATACTGGGTAGGAACCAAGACTCACCTATTAGCCACACCCTGTGCCTCTGTAGTTGGAACATCACATTTGGGATGCTGGTATTCCTTAGGACTAAGGCATCATGCACCGACCCAGGATACTTAGAACTGACGTGGGAGATGTACTGATCCTCCAGGCACACCATTTTCACATTCATGGAGTGGAAACTCTTACGATTCCTTAACACCTGTTCATTCTGGCCGGGAGGGGGCAAAGGCAATATGTGTTCCATCATTCGCCCCAATTAAATTGGGGATATGTCCCATTGCATAAAACCCAGCCTTCACCGTGGCCAAATCCTCCACCTGGGGAGGGCAATGTAGCTGCACATGTGTTTTATCAGGGTAGACAAGACTCTTGCCAGCACGATTGAGAACATTGGCTGTGACATTTCTGCTGCCAAGCCCACTGTCACTTGGAAAGAAACAGTTGCCAGGAAATGGAGCACTGATAGAACCTGCACAAGAGAGGGTATCCCAGTTGGATGATGGATAGCTGAGATCAGGTCAGGTTACAACTGGGCACACAGCTCTGTGATTGTGGCCCTGTCCAGTCTATAGGTGAGGATAATATGCCTGTCCTCCAGTGTAGTCAAGTCCACCAGGTGTCTGTACACGGGGGTATGTCTCCATCACCTATTCATCCGCAGCGGTAGATATCTAAGTGACACAAGAGTGGGTAGACTGTCACGATTTATACAACTATACCACAACAGCAGTCGACATTGTGCACTCATGTTTTGGGACAGTGTAATTTCAAAGTATGTGCCTATTTATCCTGTGACACATCAATTATCTATAGGCCTGTTCACCCCCCTGAAATGACAACCACCTATCCTGTGTGGAGGGACAGGTGGAAGTGAGGTAATACCGCCGACATTGGGCGCAATGGCAGTACCCGGTCGGGAACCGCTGTGCAATTCCTCATTGTATAATATAGGGTGCTATGGGTTATAGTGGCAAATGGGGATATACGCCGGAGGTGACGGTATGCACCACTGCGGACATGACCGCCATCCTATTTCACATTCCTCACTTGTTTCCTGACCTTCCACAGGAGAGGACCTACACTTCATGTGCTGCTGTGACCTGTGTCTGGAACCTACCATGGCCCGTGTGACCGGGGAAAGGACCCCAGCCTTCACTTCTGAGGAGCTGGAACGACTGGTGGATGGGGTCCTACCCCAGTACGGACTGCTGTATGGGCCTCCAGACCAACAGGTGAGTACCTCTGGGAACGATGCATGAGGTATGAAGGCATGGAGATGTGTGTGAAGGCATCATGTAAGGGTGGGTGGGTGGATTGTCTGTTGGTGGTGTACATGTTGTGAGCTGGCCTATGTGTGTGCCATTGGTGATGTAATCAGGTATGGTGGGCCATATGTGTAACATACTGGACTGTTTGTTTAATGGAGTTCTCCTGTCTGTATTACCTCTGCAGGTCAGCGCCCATCAAAAGAAGGGATTCTGGCATGTCTTCGCCAAGGACGTGCGGACCCTGGGGGTCTATGGAAGGCAGAGCACCCACTGTCGGAAACGGTGGGAGGACCTTAGACGCTGGGCAAGAAAGACCAGCTGGGTATGGCCTCCCAACGAGGAAGGGGTGCCCGTCGGACCAGACCACCCTGATGGCCTGCATGCTGGCGGTGGCCTACCCTGAGCTGGATGGGCGCTTGAGGGCATCACAACAGTCACAAAGGGGTGAGTACAGTGGCTAACATTACAATTTATGGCTAGTGGGGTGGTATCCAGGTGGTGGTTGTGTGTCAGTCGGTACCCCTAGGCCAGGCCAGACATAGCAGCATAGGTCCTCTGGAGGCTAAGGGTTTGAATAGAAAAATACTGCTTACACATCTTTTTAGTATTCACTTCTGGGCAGGGCTGTGTGGGTCCCAGGTGTGCTGCAGTTGGCGTGTGTGCCCCTCCTCATGTCTTGGTGACTAGCCATTTCAGTGGCAGTGCAATGCATAGTGCGTAGGCCTGTTCCCTGTGTGTGAGGGTAATGTGTATGCCAACTGTGGAGTTGGTGCAGTCATTGACCCAGTGTATCCTTTGTCTCTCTCCCCCTTTCTTGTTTTATCATCTTGTCTTTATGTGCATTAGCATCATCTGGTGGAGGAGCAGAGGCACAGGTGACAGAGAGAGCTGCATCCCACAGGACCCAGGAGGCAGAGTCCACCGACGCCGAGGGAACCAGTGGGATGGAGGACGAGGGGAGCACCACGGCAGAGACAACACAGACTCAGATACCTCCTCTGATGGGAGCTTCCTGGTGGTGGCGGACACCTCTGTGATCACCCCATCTGCAGGTACATCCACCACCCCGTACCAGCACCGTCCTCCCAGTAGCCGCTCAGCGAGTTGCCAGTGACCGCTCACCCAGGAGGATTGGCATCTCCTACGCCCCAGGCACCTCAGGCCCCGCCCCAGTGAGCCCTGCTGCCCTGAGTGAGTGGGCTATTGACCTCCTGAGATCCATCTCTGTAGGGCAATCACCCATTGTGAATGCCATCCAGGGGCTGGCATCCCAGATGGAGCAATGCAATGCATTCCTGTTGGGCATTCACAGTGAATTTGCGTCCCAACAGAGATCAATTCAGGCTATGGCCTCCTCTCTGATGGCAGCCATTGTCCCTGTTTCTACCGTCCCCCCTCCAACTTCCACTTCCCAGTCCCATTCTCCCCAACCCCAACCCATCCCAAGCACACAGACAGATGAGCATGCACACAAGACAACACACAAAAGTGGCACAGGCAAGCACAAGCACCACACTTCATTCCACAGGCACTCACATAAACACCATTCATTTGCAGACATGACAACATCCACTGCCTCCACTGTCTCCCCCTCCTCCTCCACCTCCCACTCAGTTACGTCCACACTCAGACCTGCATGCACTACATCAATATCCACTACGAGCATCATCACCAGACCAAGCAGAACACACACCTCACTGGCATACGCCTCCACAACATCCATGCATGTGTCCCCTGTGTCCTCTCCCACGGTGTCTGTCCCCCCTCCTAAAGGACAGAAACGCAAGCACTCAGTCACCCAACAGCTATCCACCTCACAACAGCATACAGCCCTTTCCCCTGCACCCAAATCCAGCAGACATACACCTCCAACAACCACTCCCTCATCCTCCACTCCCATTACTCCTCCCTCCTCACGCCCCAACGTCCCTTTAAAGCTTTTCCTTTCCCAGATTTACCTCTTCCATACCCCTCCCCCATCCTGCACGTATGGGCCGGGTAGCAAGGACACAGCCCAGTACCGCAGCCAATCAGTCCACGGGGACAGTGGTAGCACCACCTACTCCTGGTTGTAGGGATACCAGAACAACAACACTGAAGGAGAAGGAGAAGGAGGCAGCACAACGTGGGATGAAAGGGAAGAGTTAGGCACTAGCTGTGAGGAAGGGGAAGGAGCCTGCACCAGCTATTACGAAGGGGAAGGAGCCTGCACCAGCTGGGAAGAAGGGGAAGGAGCCTGCACCAGCTGTGAAGAAGGGGAAGGAGCCTGCACCAGCTGGGAAGAAGGGGAAGGAGCCTGCACCACCAGGCAGAGAGGGAAAGAGCCCATCCACCTCTGCCAGGAAGGGTAAGGGATCCCCACACATGATCAGGAGGAGAAGAGGCACTCTACACCAGCGGAATCTGTGAGGCAAACACCGTCACCTCCACCATCTGTCACAGGGTCCCCACCACCCACCGTGGATGTGCTGCCATCACAGAGTGCAGGGGCTTCCCGGGAGCCTACCGCAACCATCACCAGCATGCAGCCATCACAGAGTGCAGGGGCTGCCCAGAAGCCTCCCCCAACTACCACCAGCATGCAGCCATCACAGAGTGCAGGGGCTACCCAGGAGCCTTCCCCAACCACCACCAACATGCAGCCATCACCGCTGGCGGACGCATGTAGTCCACCGTCCAGGGGCTACTGCGTGGGCTACCCCCTCCGGAACCTTTGGGGTATTCATCCACTTGAGAGACTGTGGCCTTGCACTCCCAGGACAGAGCAATGGGCATGTCGCCCTCTCCAGAACCAGTGGACAAGTCACCCACTTGAGAGACTGTGGCCTTGCACTTCCCAGGACAAAGCAATGGGCATGTTGCCCCCTCCAAAACCAGTGGGCTTGTTCCCGTATCCGGCTGAGGTGCCCCCCCTCCGTCTGAGGTGCCTGTCTATTTGCAAAATGATGCCCCTGCAGTGTTCTACCCGTATGTGCTCAGGTTTCAAGTTGACCATTGGACTGTGCCCTGTGTCCATGTGGGCCCTTTGAACTTTGGACTGGGCAGTGTCCCTTTTCTATACAAGTGTACATATCTGTTTCATGGCCAAATCAGATTATTAATTTTGAGGTTGAACTGATTACAATCACTTTCATTAATTCCTGTTGTCCTTGCATTATCCTGCTGATTTTCAGTGTCAAATTGTTTTTGTAGTGCATCTAGTTGTGTGTGTTAATGGTGTGTGGTGTGCATGTGTGTGTCATTCTCTTTTTACTCCCACCCTCCCTTGTGTGCTAGGTGGCTGTACTCAATGTCGTCGTCTTCGTCGCTGTTGGTGTTCCAGGTGGAGCATAACATAGAAGATCATCAGGAATACTTGCAGTTCGGGTTCCATGGCGGCGATGTTCTTCCCTGTGTCTCCAATGGTGACTCCTTTGACTTTTGTGCTCTGTTTCTGACAGGCTTTTGATGGTTTTGGTACCACTCCGGGAAAAGTGGTGGTTTGCAGAGTCTTAATGTGGTGGGTGGAACTTTGACTTTCGCCTGGCTGTAGGGGGCTACCGACGTGGTGGCTGTTGTTTCCAGCCTGGAGGTTGGTGTGGTACATTGGCTGTCTATGGCAGATATCACCACCATGGTCATAATTTGGCGGTACTTACCACCAGCCTGTTGGCGGTATTACCACCACTTTATCACCTACCACCAGGGTTGTAATGAGGGCCTAAATTATTCTATTATGGCTATGGAACAGTGTCTACATGTTTGACAGGGAATAATAAAGTACCATCATTAAAATGAGAAAACGACAAGGGTCGATTTGTTTCATCTGTAAAATGACATACATAAGCATTATGGTTAAGGGTTAGCACATGATTTATTGTGCCATAGGTCCTGTAAGCCAATCTGGGAATGCAAACATACCTATACATGACACAATGTACATTTGAAGTATCTGTCACCTATTATTGGAGCTTAAGAGAGGAAAACAGAAACCACAAATGTGCCACTTGGGGTAGTTGATGAATACACCTGTAGCTAAGTGGCAATATTATGTGATACGACTGCAGGGTCTTACCATGTAATACTACATGTTACCCAACAGTGGGCCTCGGGTTAGCACAAGTAAACCTTAGCTCAGTCCTGGTAGACTGGCAAAAAGCAGTCAGGCTATTTAGAGGAAATTTTGTAAAGCATTTCACAACATACACATGGATGATCAGTAAATGACATGACTTGAAAGAAATCCAACACCAATTTAGAAAAATAAAACAGATGTGTATATTAATTTAGACATCAAAACAAAGTTTTTATATTGCAGATAACTGGAGATATGAATTTTAGAAGATGAAATAAATCCACAACTTGCAGAACTCTATCATTGCGTCAATGGAAGAAAGCAAAATATGCTTGTGGGGTGAGTTCTGTGTAACCTACCTATTGGTAAGGACCTGTAGGACCCTAGACCAAGTCTCAACAGACAGTATTTTGTTACCTTGCCCGCGGAGTTTGGGTGCAGAGGTGCTCTAACTGCTCTGGTGCTGACTGGATCCACAGTCACTGTCAAAGTTGCAGCACTTGACAAAAACACACCTGGAGATGGAGTTACACTGTACTCTTGGAGAGTAGAGGCCTTTTTGGGGTCTCAGGATCGGGATTCCACAGTAGGAACTTCACTACCACATGGGGGAACTCCAGGTGCAGTGGAAGCCTTTCATCTGTCAATCACAGGAGCGCTGCTCCAACGGTGATTTGCCACTTCACTCGAAGTCGCCTTCTTCAAGATGCAGGATGTCAGGAATGGGGTCATTGCCGACAATGCTGGGAAACTGATCTGGAGATGATGATGTCTGAGACGGGGTCGGTTATGAGGCTGGCGGCTGACAAGCCTGGCAGTGGCAAAAAGTTGTCTGTCATTACTTTGTTGACTGGAGATTGACAGGAGTGGTGTAGCGGCTCAAAACTTAGGGTATGAGCCTCACTTAAACTCCTGGGGTGCAGGTCACAGATTTTCTTCGGGCTCACCCAAGAAGGGCCTGATGGATTGCACTTCTGGTGACACAGCACGATGATACTTCTGCAGGTTGCAGGTGACTGGTTCCACCTGTCAGGGGAGTCTGCTTTAGTTTCTGGCATTCACAGGAGGCCCTCATGCTGGAGCAGTGAGCTTTTGCCACGGGCACACGTCGAACACACAGTTCCAGTATAGGGTCTCCTCAGGACACTTCAGTGTCCTATCTTTGCTCTGCGGGGAAGTCCAAAGTTCTGTTGTCAGTGACAGCATCTTCTCTGGGCCTCTTGTTGGATTCAAAGCCAGAATCGTGGCTCTGGCACTAGCGGAACTCCTTAAATCCTAGTTTAGGGGGCATTAAGATTGTGAGTGACAGTGGTCAATGTGCTACTGGTCCCTGCAGCTAACCTACCCCTGAGGTAATGACTTTCTATTGGAGTGCATCACTCTTTTACCCAGAACCCACTAATCCAGGGTTTGTAAAGATGGGAGAGTCCTTCCTTGGCTGTACAGACCTCCTAGAACACCCTAAATGTGAAGCTAGCCTCTTGGAGGTGTACACCTGAATAACTAAATTTCCCGCCTGTCAGCCTGGACAGGTCAGAAAGGGCTTTGTCCTCAAGTGGGGACAAGAGATTACATGTCAAGGGCATTGAAAGCCTAAGAGGCTCACTGCCTTTATCACTATGAAAACTAGCCATCCTGGAAGGGCAAAAGCATGACCTCCTCCCAGCCCAGTGCCTTTATCTCCATCCTGGGTATAGTGCTAGCACAACCTGCAGGAGGGCAGGCTCTTGTCTTGGCGGCAAAGGGCTCAGGGGGCCCACCAACGCTGGAGAA
The DNA here is from genome assembly GCF_031143425.1 of Pleurodeles waltl. Classification (NCBI taxonomy): domain Eukaryota; kingdom Metazoa; phylum Chordata; class Amphibia; order Caudata; family Salamandridae; genus Pleurodeles; species Pleurodeles waltl. The sequence continues at coordinate 221,864,993 of NC_090450.1, read as the reverse complement.
AGCTAGCAACTTGGTGGGGTTCCTGTAAGGATGCCAGCAGGGTACGTGCTAGGCAACCCTGGACAAGAGAACTGTGCTCATGGTTAAAAAGGACAGTGTTTTGCACCCCACATGGGAGGAACTGGTTTGGCCATCTTGGAACTGGACATCTGGGGTTTGCCTGGGTGACAGCCCATGTTATACTATGGACCACCGGTCACTTCGGGTAGCATTAAGTTTTAAATGCTATCACAGGGTCATATTGCTTGTCCATATATTTCCTCGCTCATAACACAGAGCTCCATGACTGGTGGGCTAGAGGAGGCCGGACTCAGGGGTGACTGACCTGTGCTTGGGCAGTGAAGGGACTCTTCCTGCACCTAGTGTGGGCAGCGTCTTACTTGAGCAGACAAGCTGCCCATGCAGGCTTTGATGGCAGCTCTCTAGGCTTTGCTTTTACTTGGGTCAAGCAGGGTGACACAATCAGTGCTGCAGCCCTGATGACCTCTTTAGCATCCGTGCCTTGGGTAACAATGGTACCAATTACTAGGGCCTTACAGGGGAAGTAAAGTCCTTGTCAATTGGGATTACCAAATCACAGTCCAATTTAAGGGAGATAGCACTGGCATTGTGGTCAGATTACCATGCCTCAGTGCACTTTCAGATCAAAAACAACAGCATCAAAAAGCAATGGGGGGGGTGACCATCCAAAAAGTGGAGTTTACAACAACACCCTCTTAGTGTATTTAGTGAGGTGCAGAAGTGAAAGGTGGGCTTGAAATCTCCACAAGTGGCATGAACTCTCTAAATGAGGATGTACTCTAATATGTGTGACATGCACTCCTATGCTTAACACTCTTAAAGAAATTCATACTGGACAAACGTTCACTGAACTTAATTATTTAATTGAAAAGAAATACCATCTTAGTAGTAAACAACAGCATTTGCCATGCTTCTTTGTCCATGTCTCACACAGTGAACTTTCTGTAATGTTGTTTCAGTTCCAGTGTGTGACAGGAAGGCATTTTTTCAGCTGGCAAATGGCTCGGAGGGCTCTCTCAGCCCTAGAAGAGCTTGGCTAATTAGAGCATTGCATCAACTGCTAATGCGTGAACTGTAATTGTATCCTGTCTGAAAGTTATTCTGCTGTCAATGAGTGCCTCACATTCCCGACAAAGGATAGGGACAGAGTATAACATTAAAAAACATAAATAGGCACATTTGAACCAGTGGTGCTGGAACAATTTTCAAAGTGGGGTGCTGCCATTAATGTTATATTACTGAATTAACAGGGATTGTGAAAAATCCAAGCATCACACCAAATACAAGCGTAGCAGATGTGCCATGCCCATTAAGCAGGAAGGTGGTAAAGGTATGGTAGTTGGCCGGTGGTGCCTTTTGGACCACTAGTGAGGTAACGCAAAGGTATTTACAGACAGCATATTTTACATTGAAATGGCCACTAAATCTGCAAAGACGTAGATTTACTGGTAAAACTATGCAGCTTACAAACGATGATGTGTCAAAATCACCTTTCAGTTAATTATCATTTGTGCATCACTAAGTAAACTGTTGATGGGGGTCATTACAACCCTGGCGGACGGTGTTAAAGCAGCGGTAATACCACAAACAGGCCGGCGGACACAAAAAGGGAATTATGACCATGGTGGAAACTGCCAACATAGACAGCCACTTTAACACTCTGACCGCCACGGCAGTACAGACAAGCAGCGCGGCGGTCACCGCCAAAAGACAGGCGGAAGACAAAGTACCACCCACAGTATTACAACAGGCCAATCTGCAACCTTTTCAGGGGAGGATTCACCGTGGATAAAAACACGGCGGAAACAGCCATTTCAAAGGGAAAACGCTCACCTTAACACACTCCACAAGGAAGGAGGGCACCATGGAGCCGGAACTCCAAATACTCCCTGCTCTTGTCTTCCTCTCCTCTACGAACATCAGCAACGGCGGTGCCGAAGACAACGGTGAGTACTGCACCTAAGACATAGGGGAGGGGGGAGGCAAAAGTCACAGACACACACACGCAACACCCCCACCCCCAACCCGACCCTCACCCACTACAACACACACACCAATGCATTTCCAAACATCACAGTAACAACCCCAACCCCCCCGGAAGAATGCAAAGACAAAAGAAAATGAGTACAACCATTGTAATGTATCAAAATACAGTAAGCTCATATATACATCAATATATACACATTCCAAATAAATACATCACGATTAGTAGTGCAGGTATGCACATTTCAATGTCCGTGGAACACTGGGCCCAAAATGCATGGGCGAGGCCCACACATGATACCTGTCCTAAAACGGAGAGAACACTGCAGGGGCATCAGATAGAAATACAACAGGCACCTTAGGGGGAAGGGAAGAGGGGGCACCTCAGCCGGATGACAGCACCACGCCAGATCCACGAGGGGGCTCCATGCCCATTGATGTATCCTGGGGAGTGCAAAGCCACAGTCTCTCAAGTCTCTACAGTGGGTGGTTTGCCCACTGACATATCCTGGGGAGTGCAAAGCCACAGTCTCTCAAGTCTTTTCAGTGGGTGGTTTGCCGACTGACATATCCTGGTGAGTGCAAAGCCACAGTCTCTCAAGTCTTTTCAGTGGGTGGTTTGCCCACTGTACCATCCTGGGGAGTGCAAAGCCACAGTCTCTCAAGTCTCTACAGTGGGTGGTTTGCCCACTGTACCATCCTGGGGAGTGCAAAGCCACAGTCTCTACAGTGGGTGGTTTTCCCACTGTACCATCCTGGGGAGTGCAAAGCCACAGTCTCTCAAGTCTCTACAGTGGGTGGTTTGCCCACTGTACCATCCTGGGGAGTGCAAAGCCACAGTCCCTCAAGTCTCTACCGTGGGTGGTTTGCCCACTGACATATCCTGGGGAGTGCAAAGCCACAGTCTCTCAAGTCTTTTCAGTGGGTGGTTTGCCCACTGTACCATCCTGGGGCGTGCAAAGCCACAGTCTCTCAAGTCTCTCAAGTGGGTGGTTTGCCCACTGCTTTATCCTGGGGAGTGCAAAGCCACAGTCTCTCAAGTGAATAACAGTCTCCGCTGGTTCTGGAGGGGGACTGGTGTCCAGAGTGCATCACGCTCCCTGTGACGGTCCCAGTTCCGTCACTGCCCCTGCCGCTCATGGGCAAACGATGCTTGAGTTGGCGGTGCTTGCCCTATTCAGCGGTCTTTGCCCTGTTCAGCAGTGCTTGCCCTGTTCAGCGGTGCTTGCCCTGTTCAGCAGTGCTGTCCATGGTGGTCTTTGCCCTGTTCAGCGGTCTTTGCCCTGTTCAGCGGTGCTTGCCCTGTTCAGCGGTGCTTTCCATGGCAGTCTTTGCCCTGTTCAGCGGTGCTTTCCATTGTGGTCTTTGCCCTGTTCAGCGGTGCTTACCCTGTTCAGCGGTGCTGTCCATGGCGGTCTTTGCCCTGTTCAGCGGTGCTTGCCCTGTTCAGGGGTGCTTGACTTTGCTGTCTCTGACCTGTGCAGCGGTGTGTGCCATGGCGGTCCCTCATTGCCCAGCTGGGCTGTGGCTGCCGGGGCCCTCCTGGCCACTGACTCTGGCGGTGGTCTCCTGACCAGTGACGATTGTGCTGCCCTCCTGGGCACTGACTCCGGCGGTGGTCTCCTGACCAGTGACAATTGTGCTGCCCTCCTGGGCACTGACTCCGGTGGTGGTCTCCTGACCAGTGACGATGGGGCTGGCGGTGGCGTCTTGGGCAGTGGGGAGGTTGGCGGCCTTCTCCGCCGTGCTGCTCTTCCCAGACTTTGGAGACTTCTTCTGCCCCTTCACCACCTTGGGAGGAGTCACAGCTGACTCGACACTCCCCCCGGGACCCTTGTGGGCGGCTTTGCCGGCAGGTGTCTTCCCCCTCTCCCATCGGGCACTGTCCAACTTCTGGCGCTTCACAGGGGGTGGACTGGCAGTGCTTTGGCTCCATGTCACACTGGCTGCCCTGGTGCTCAGTGCACTCCACATACCTCTAACAGGCACCACTGGTACCGGAATCTTTTTGGCTGAGGTGCTACTACGGGACCTATGAATTGGAGGGGGGGTGATGGGACAGAGGTCAAGGTTGCTCAGGAAACGTTTCTGATGAACACTGGGACAGGTAGCTGGAGGGGGTCTGGGAGTGGAGGCAGAGGAGGTAGTTGTAGGAGGTGTAACTTTTGATGCTTTGGGTGCAGGTGCATGTTCTGGAGGCTGTCGTGAGGTGGATGGATGTTGGGTGTGTGTGTGCCCGCGTTTGTGTACTTTGGGAGTGGGCGTCACAGACACACTGGGAGAGGACACAGGGGAAGTGCAAATGGTAGTGGGGGTGGTGAGTGCAGGTGAGCGGGGTGTGGTGCTGGGTGTTCTAGTGGCTGTAGTGGTAGTGCATGCAGGTGAGAGTGTAGACGAGACTGGGAGGGAGGAGGGAGACGACGAGGAGGGGGACACAGTGGAGGCAGTGGATGTTGGTGTGTGTGTATGTGTGTGATGCTTGTGTGAGTGCATGTGGGATGTGTGGTGCCTATGTTTGCCTGAGCTGCCCTTTTGTGTTGAGGTGTGTGCAGGCTGGTCTGATGGTGTGCTTGGGATAGGCAGAGGTACAGGGGATTGGGTCTGGGTGGAGGAAGTTGGAGGGATGAGGCTAGACACAGGGACAGTGGCTGCCATCAGTGCTGAGGCCAGAGATTGCAGGGTTCTATGATGGGCAGCCTGACCAGAAGGAATGCCCCCCAGAAATGCATTGGTGTGTTGCAACTCCCTCTCTACACCCTGGATGGCATTCACAATGGTAGACTGCCCAACAGTGAGTGACCTGAGGAGGTCAATGGCCTCCTCACTGAGGTCAGCAGGGGTAACAGGGGCAGGGGCTGAGGTGCCTGGGGTGAAGGTGATGCCCACCCTCCTGGATGAGCAGGCACGGGGCTAAGGCTGAGGGGCTGCTGGGAGGGCGGTGCTGGTAGGGGGGGTGGCGGCTGTACCTGTAGAAGTGGGGGGCACAGATGGTGCCGCCACTACAAGGGAGCTCCCATCGGAGGACGAGTCCGTGTCACTGTTTTCTGATCCGCTGACCGCCGTGAAGCTCCCCTCGCCCTCCGTCCCACTGGTGTATTCCGAGTCCGTGGTGTGGCCCTCCATGGCCATGTGGGACACAGCCCCCTCGTGCTCCGGTGCCCCTGTACCTCCGCCTGATGATGCTGATGCACAAAAGAAGAGGGAGAGCACAAAAAGGGGTGGGGAAACAGAAGAAAGACAGGTTGAGTGCATGGCTTACCGCTACCGTTGGCGGACAATACAGACACAGCAGCCCCCTGCACTACGCCGTGCTCTTGGCCTCTACAGATGTAGTTCCTGGGATATGGCCTACTTGCCTATGAGTGTCATCTGCCCACATAGAAGACACAGGGGCATGTATACCTGTACTTGGCACTCTACAGAGGTGGGGTGGAGTGGCACATGGCCTGCATTATGGAGGGGCTTAGCCTACGGAACTCGCCCTGGCCTAGGGAAACCCACAGCCCTCCTCCCCCACCCAGACCCCTCCACTGCACGCAAAGTCATGAGAATGTGAGTGTACTCACCCCCTTGTGTCTGCTGTGATGCCCTCATCCGCCCATCCAACTCAGGGTAGGCCACTGCCAGGATCCTGAACATCACGGGGGTCATGGTGCGACGGGCACCCCTCCCACGTTGGGAGGCCATCCCCAGCTGAGCCTCCGCCGTCTTCTTGCTCCTGCGGCAAATGTCCTCCCATCTTTTACGGCAGTGGGTGGCCTCTGGTGGACCCCCAGGGTCCGGACATCCTTGGCGATGGCACGCCAAATATCCTTCTTCTGGTGGGCGCTGACCTACATGACATGTACAGGGGAAGAAGAGAAGTCATTACCAACTGCAGCGTCGTAGTGAGTGGCCCACATCCCTGCCCTTGCCATGTGGCGCATGCATTCACACTCCTTCATGCTCACATAACTCTGCCCCCTTCCTACTTACATCCATCCCTCTCCACCCAGGCATAGCCCATACAACTTGCACCCTATGTACTCACCTGTTGGTATGGAGGACTGTAGAATAGCGTGTACTGGGGGAGGACCCCATCCACGAGCTTCTCCAACTCCTGTGCAGTGAAGGCAGGGCCCCTTTCCCCAGACGCACGTGCCATTGTCTCTTCCAGACCGAGGTCACAGCAGCACTTGCAATGTAGGTCCCCTCCTGTCGAAGATCAGCTATCGAGTGATTGAACAGATAGAAAATGGCGGTGATGTCCGCGGCGGTGACGTCCATGGCGGTGCGTATCATCACCGCCGGCGCACTTCGTCATTGGCTCCTGGGACCCATAGGGTCCAATCTTAACCAATGCAGCATTGCGCCGCGGTCTTCGACCGCCTACCGCAACGATCTACAGCGCCAGGGCAGTTAACTCAAATCCCATTGTCCCACTTTAGAGGTCAGGCAGCCGCCATTTCAGGGGCCCACATGGCTTCATTTACAACTGCGTCACACATACCTAAGCCTGGACTCAACACACATACAGGAAGATTTTTGTATTTTGTGTTGTGTTCTGTGTAGCTGTGGGTACATACCTCAGAATTGGTTGACTCTGTGGTCGCTGTTGTCCTTCCTAGGCACCGTCAACTGGGACATGTGAGGAGATGGCGGAACCCTCCGGTGTACCGACCGCTGGTGGGCCTGTTGACAATGGAGGAGCGACATTTAATCATCACCTACAGGTTTGACTGTGCCACAATCCAGGAACTGTGTACCCAGTTGGAGCCTGATCTGATGTCACCAATCCGCCATCCCACAGTAATCCCCCCTCAAGTGCAGGTGCTGTCAGTACTCCATTTCCTAGCAATTGGGTCATTTCAGACAACAGTGGCCATGGCATCAGGGATGTCCCAGCCTATGTTTTCCAACGTGTTGTCCAGAGTGTTGTCTGCCCTGCTGAAACACGTGAGGAGCTACATCGTTTTCCCTCAGGTGGAGGATTTGGCTACAGTGAAAGGTGACTTCTATGCCCTGGGACATATCCCCAACATCATAGGTGCCATTGATAGGACCCATGTGGCTTTGGTCCCCCCCCACAGGGGTGAACAGGTGTACAGGAACCGGAAGAGTTATCATTCCATGAATGTACAGATGGTATGTTTGGCAGACCAGTACATCTCCCAGGTAAATGCTATGTTCCCTGGCTTTGTGCATGATGCCTACATCCTGCGGAATAGCAGCATCCCTTCTGTGATGGGTCAACTCCAGAGGCACCGTGTGTGGCTATTAGGGGACTCTGGTTACCCCAACCTGTCATGGCTATTGACCCCTCTGAGGAATCCCAGGACCAAGGCAGAGGAACGCTACAATGAGGCCCATGGGCGGACTAGGAGGGTGATCGAACGCACCTTCGGCCTCCTGAAGGCCAGGTTCAGGTGCCTCCATATGACAGGTGGTTCCCTATTCTACTCACCAAGGAAGGTGTGCCAGATCATCATCGCCTGCTCTATGCTTCACAATCTTGCTTTGCGACGCCAGGTGCCTTTTCTGCAGGAGGATGGTCCAGATGACGGTGTTGTGCCAGATGTGGAACCTGTGGACAGTGATGATGAGGAAGCAGAGGAAGAAGACATTGATAACAGGGACTCTGTCATACAGCAATATTTCCAGTGACACACAGGTGAGAACATTTTTTTTACCATTACATTTACTTTCACACTTCTACCTCTATCCTGTCTGTCAATTTGAATCAGTATTTGCTAACTGAGTGGTACATTTCCATTACGGTTTCACAGGTGTGGTTACCAACGTGTGTCATCTGCTTGCATCCTTCATGGACTTGTGATGTGTGACATAGGTATGTTGGCATTACATTTGAAAACGCATTTTGTCACTGTCATAGCTAATACACATTTTCAAAATCACAGACTGACTCCAGATTGTTTTGTGGTTCAAGGGTGTTTATTGAAGTGCTAATTATTGGAGGGGGTGGCAAAATGGTGATGGGTGATGGTGGAGGAATGCCCATTGCAGAGTCCAGTCTATTAGTCTCACAGGTGCACTGCCCATATAGGCATAGGAAGTGGAGCTGGGGCAGTTAAAGTATGGACAGGGTGACTAAGTGGGACAGTGGGATGACAATCAGGGTGGTCTCATTTCCTGGCGGGGGTCTTACCATCTTGCTCTGTCATGTTCCTGGATCTCAGGAACTGCTTGCGGGGTGGTTCTCCGTCTGCAGGTGGTGGGGTGCTGGTGTGGTGGTCCTGTGGCGGTGCGTCCTGTCCACTAGCGCCGGCGGAGGTGGTGGGCAGTTCATCGTCCAGGCTAATGTCAGGGGCCCCTTGGAGTGCCACGGTGTCCCTCATGGTCTTCTGTATGTCCTTCAGCACCCCTACGATGGTGCCCAGGGTGGAGCTGATGGTTCTGAGCTCCTCCCTGAACCCCAAATACTGTTAGTCCTGCAGGCGCTGGGTCTCCTGAAACTTGGCCAGGACCGTAGCCATCGTCTCCTGGGAGTGGTGGTATGCTCCCATGATGGAGGAGAGGGCCTCGTGGAGAGTGGGTTCCCTTGGCCTGTCTGCCCCCTGTCGCACAGCAGCCCTCCCAGTTTCCCTGTGTTCCTGTGCCTCCGTCCCCTGGACCGTGTGCCCACTACCACTGCCCCCAGATCCCTGTTGTTGTTGGGGTGGTGGGTTATCCTGGGTTCCCTGTAGTGGTGGACACACAGCTGATTGACTTGTCCTGGGTACGGAGGTATGGGCCCACTGGGTGGGTGCTGTGCTGGTGTTACCAGAGGGTGGAAGGTCAGTGTTGGGCTGTGCCTGTGAGAGGGGAACCGATTGTCCCGAGGCCCACAATGGTCCGGGCTGGTCATCTGGATCCAGTTGGCCAGAGCTGCTGTCATCACTGTGGGCCTCTTCTGTGGGTGGGGTAGAGATGTCTGGACCCTCCTGTCTGGTGACGTTAGGTAGTGGTCCTGCAGGGGTATAAAATCATGATTATTGCATGTGTGTGTGTCTTGGTGTGCAATGGGTGGGTGAGCATGTACCCCAGTGCTAGCATTCCTGTGTGGGGGCTTGTGTGATGCTGGTTGGGGGGATGTTATGGGTATGTGCAGTGGGCATGCTTTATTGAGGGATGTCCATGCTTAGTTGTGTCATGCAGGGCTTGGTGTTCGGATGGGTGGTTTGTGTTATTAGTACATTAGTGAGGAGTTGGAGTGATAGGGGAGCGGGTGAGGGTGGGGGTGTGTGACAGCATGCAGGTAGGGTGGGAGATATGATAGTTACGATTTGACTTACCAGTGTCCATTCCTCCACCGACTCCTCCGAGGCCCTCTGGATGCATAATGGTCAAGACCTGCTCCTCCCATGTTGTTAGTTGTGGGGGAGGAGGTGGGGGTCTGCCGCCAGTCCGCTGAATCGCGATGTTGTGCCTGGAGACCACCGAATGCACCTTCCCCCGTAGGTCGTTCCACCTCTTCCTGATGTCGGCCCGATTTCTTGGGTGCTGTCCCACTGCGTTGACCCTGTCGACTATTCTTCTCCATAGCTCCATCTTCTTGGCTATAAAGGTGTGCTGCACCTGTGATCCAAATAGCTGTGGCTCTACCCGTACGATTTCCTCCACCATTACCCTGAGCTCCTCCTCCGAAAACCTGGGGTGTCTTTGGCGTGCCATGAGGTGGTGTAGGTGATGTGTGTGGGGTGTATTTGGTGATGAGTGTGGTGATGTGTAGTGGTGTGTGGCATTTTGTGCTTGGATGTTGTGTGGGTGATGGTGTTGTGTGCCTCTGTGTGGTGGGGTTGCCTATTGCTGTGCTCTCTCTCTGTCGCCTTTGTCTCTAATTTTTGGTCGTAGGGGTTTGTGGGTGATGTGGGTGGGTGTTTTATATTGTGTTGGGTGTGTGGGAGTGGTGTTTGTATGTGTATCAGGTGTGTGTATTTTGAATTGTCCAATGTGGCAGTGTTTTGGGGATGTGTTTATATTTTGAGCGCAGTGGTGTGTACCGCCAATGGAATACCGCGGTTGAAAGACCCCCGTCTGGATTCGTGGGCCGTGATAGCATGGGCGTGTTTCTGTTGGCGTGACGGTGGAGGATTTGTTTTCGCCAGTTTATCACGGACCTTTGGTGTGGCGGACTTGTGTGGGTGTTTGAATTTCGGCGTATTCCGAGATGTAGGTCATAATAGCTGTGGCGGAATTCCGCGGCCGCAGCGGTGTATTGGCGGTCTTCTGCACGGCGGTAAGCGGCTTTTACCTCCAATGTTGTAAAGACCGCCTAAATTTCCTTTGATCCAACTGAAATCCCGCACTTCAGAATTACAAACAAAAATGTGCTTTATTTGTTTTTCCCTATTTTCTGATATATTTTGAAATATGCGTATCATTCATTTACAGGGGATTAAATTATTTTGAATGGTCGAAAACAACTGCCATCCTAGTGCCTTTCCTTTCACTTCCTGTACCCCAGCAAGGTCTTCACCTATGTCACATTTACAAAATCTTGTCAATTTTCAGATAAAAAAAACTAAACACTTAGGGCCAGATGTATCAAACAATTTTGCATTTCCAAACGGTGCGAATCTCAAAATTCGACCGTTTGCGAATGCAGAAATGCCTTTCAAGATTTATGAAAGGCATTCACAGTGCAAGTTCAAGGAATCCCTAAAATAGCGATTCCCTGAAATTGCGACTCCATTTAGGGAATCGCAAATTGCGATTTGCTAAATAGGAAATCACATATAGGGAATTCCTATTTCCGATTTCGAAGGCACATGTATCATGCATTTCCTAAATGTGAATTGGGCATTTAGGAAATGCAATTACCACCAAATACAAATTGATGGTAAGAATGTGCAATTTTTAAAAATACATTATAAATGCATTTTTAAAAATGACATGCAGGGCACACAAGCCCTCCACCAATATTTTTTTGGGGGTGCATCAAAGGGGGCCCTAGGTCCCCAGCACCCTGGGGTTTGCATTACCTAATCTGCAAATTCCTAACAGGAATTCGCAAATTAGGTAATGCAAAACCATTCTCACCTATGGGCGTACACGCCCATAAGGATAAACGGAGTCCCATTCCCTAATTGCAATTCCGTAATAGCGATTGTGATTTTTAAGAAATCGATATTACCTAATCACAATTTTCATACATCCCATTTTGCATTTCTTAAATAGCGATTTCTTAAAAAGCGCTATTTAGGAAATGCAAACCGGGGCTTTGATACATCTGGCCCGAGTTTCCCAATGAGTAGTAATTTGTCACTAACTTGGCGATGTTCATTGTAAAGCTCTACAATGTATAATGTATAATGTTAAGCTGTTGGAGAGGTTGTTGGGAGCTCAGTGGCACACATGCACTACAGCTTTTTCTTCTAACTGGAAATAAGAGTTAGTTTGCACACGTTCTGGGTCACAATGACGATGCAGTGTTTATCTCCTAGTCTCAGCCTGGGATGGGTGATGCAGCACCTTGAGTGCACAGTCTGGACTGTTTGTATTAATATTGGATCAGGAGTACTATCTCAGTGAATGCAAGCATTAGCCACAGAAGGTCTATGAGTGAACTGATCATATTATCAAGATACATTTGAATCCCTCCTAGTCCATATAAGGTGGTGAGACTGGTGCCTTCTAGAAAAACACAAATTGTGTGAGTTAACATATTTGACGTTATAACCTGAAATGTAAGAGAGCTGGGGACACCAACTAAATGCCATATGGTATTTTCTCCATTGCTGCAAAGAAATGTACATGTTGCATGCCTTTATAAGACCCATCTTACGAGGGTGGAGATAGAGAAATTATGTCAGAAATGGCAAGGACGGTTAAATGGCACCACTAACTCTGAATATACATACACTGGATATTAATATGGATTGCACCTGGCATGTCTTATGTCTTTCTAAAATAGACTCATAGATGAGACAGGTAGGTGTACTGTATAATATTGGAGGGAACAATGGAAGGGGAAGAAATGTCTCTTGCAACTATATATGGCCCCAACATTGGCATGTCTCACTTCTAAGAACTACTGAATATAAACCTGATTAGGACATAGGAGCAACTAGGTTATAGGGACGAGATTGTAACATGATTTTAGTCGCTGACAAAGATACATCAATTCCCCCATTAAAGGGTGCCTACTGCAAGACAACATCACAAAAATGTAGTTCTTGGTTGAGACAATGGCAGTTTCTTGATGCTTGGAGTGAGATGTAACTGGAAAAAGAGAGTACTCCTTCTGTTACCCAGTTCATTGGATTCACTCAAGGCTTGGTCATGTTCTTGATTAAGTTTGGGTGACAGATACAGGTGATCTTAGGCAACTATTTTGGCCACATTGAGTCAGGCCATAACCTGTAGCAATTGAAAATTGCATGGGGTGGCCCACACTCAGTGATAGCCATGTGGCGGCTATAAAATACAGATTCATTGTCCTTACTGTAGGAAAATGCCACTGTTGGCCAGGTCACCCCCCACTTTTTGGCTAGTGTTGATGCCAGCTTCAATTGGAAGTGTGCTGGGACCCAGCTAACCAGGCCCCAGTACCAGTGTTCTTTCCTTAAAATTCTACCTTTTTGTTTCACAATTTGCACAGCCCTGACACACAGTTAAGTCCCTTATATAAGGTACCACTGGTACCAAGGGCCCTGTGGCCAGGGAAGGTCCCTAAGGGCTGCAGCATGTATTATGCCACCCTCAGGGACACCTCACTCAGTGCATACACTCTGCTTTGCAGCTTATGTGTGCTGGTGGGGAGAAAAGACAAAGTCGACGTGGCGCTCCCCTCAGAGTGCCATGCCCACAAACCACTGCATGAGGCATAGGTAAGTCACCCCTCTAGCAGGCCTTCCTGAACATTACCGAATGTATGTATAACAAACCTTTACTAATAACTCCCATGACGGCCACCCAAGGCTCAGGAAGACATGTTTTTCATGCGCCTTTAATGAACTCACTGTGCTAAATCCAACTCCTTCCAGTTTGTGGATGCAAGTTGGGGGTGTCCGAGTATGCCGTACAAAGCAATTCCTCGAACTGAGTGAGCATTTCTACCTTTGAAACTAAGAGAGACATGCTGGGGAATTCTTGCGATGTTCCCTAAAGAGAAGGTCATAGGTTATGAAAAAGGGTAGTGCTTGGCACACAGGGGAGTCCGTGTGAACGTAGCATAATGTCCCAGCCAACATTATGTGCAGTGCTGTGACTGTAATGAACGTATTATACAGCAAACTGAACATCTACTAAGTTCTGATGGAGGATGAACATGAAAAGCAGGTCAAACACTGACCCAACATGTCATTGTCCTTCAGTGCTGGTATGGCGCCAATGGGTTTGAATCCATAGGGGTAGATGATGTACATCTGTACTACCTTTACAATCTGCCTTCTACATGTGCAATATCCCTGTGAAGGCACACCTACCATAAGCTTTCCTTACCCATTCATGTCTCTGTTCTCACCAGAGTCCTGACTAATCCTGTATAATTTCCAAGTGAACCTATATTAGTTTGTGGATGCAAGTTGAGGGTGTCCGAGTATCCTTTGGGAGGACTATTCCTCAAAATGAGCTATATGTCTACCATTGAAACTAAGGCAGACGTGCTGGTGAAGAAATCCTAAGCTCTCTAAAGTAAAAAGTCAAACAAATATCCTGTGGGACTCATTCACCAACACTTCTACTTTTGCTTTGAAAGTGAAGCTACAAACTGAGTTTGCACAATTTCAAACGGGTACAAATGTTGGTGAATATGTCCGACAGGACATTTGTTTGACTTATTACACTTACTCTGGTTCTCCTTGGCAATCATGGTGGTCCTTGTGTAGTATACATAAGTTCCCTAACAAGCACTTCACAATTTAGTCATGCTTTTAACATTCTGCCACTCAGGGTACTCTGTGACAGTGTGGCATATGTTCTGTCCACTAGTATATGCATTATGGGGACTATAATGCACGTTAATTGAACAGAACACCTACCACGTTATGACGGTGGATATAGGTCTCAAGCAGGCCATAAGGAAGTCCATGTTTTCCTGAAGTAGATGAAGTAAAATTCTGTGGTTCCTTGCCTAATGAAGCAGTGGCCCATGGACGTTGGGTATCCATGCACTGCCACTGAAAGGATTACCCAACGGCAGCTCCACCTCAGTTGATTTCCCAGAACTTTGCTTTAGTATGATACAACGTAAAGCAAGGAGGGACACAGAGGCCTGGTTGTGATGGGCACTGGGGACGGTAATACCAACTCTCCTGCCGCTTTCCATGCTTCGAGCACACTTTACAGCGATGACATGGACGATCCTTTTTGGATGTTTTTGGAATGCAATCAGCAAAGTGTCACTCCTGCAGCCTTGCCACATCCTCCGGAACATATGAGGTGGAGGCTGCTGCTGCTTCTGTAACAGACAACTGGAAATCAAGGAAAGCCATGAGTCTTCCTGTGGTTGTCTGACAGCAAAAAAATACACATTTATGTTGCCATCTGGATCAGGTGGGTAAACAGTTTCTTGTACCAAGTGCAAGTTTTACGACATGCATTGTATTGTTGAAGAACCTGGTCGTTCTTGTCCACTCCGCCCATGTACGTATTGTAATCAAGTATACAGATGGGCTTGTGGACTTGTAGTGAGCACCTATACATCACGCCTATCCAAGAACTTGACTGCGAGCAGTTCGTTGGAACGCAATGCCATACTCTGGGTTTTCTGGAGCTTCTTGCAAGCAACCTCCTGCGGGAATCCTTTGTGGTTACAACAAACTTTACCGCAGGCCACAGTGCCAGCTTTGTAGAGCTCACCGAACATCTCTACTCCTGTAAACAAATTGTTCACATAAAGGTTATAACCTTTGTGAAAAAGTGGCTGGACAAGTTCCCATACAATCTTACCTGTGACCCCCTAACGCGGGAGGGCAACCGACAGGGTTTAGGGTAGAATCCTTCCCTGTATACACTCTCAAGCTGTACACATAGCCAGAAGAGCTCTCACACAGCATGTACAGCCTTATGCCATCGCAAGCTCTTTTGCTCGCAATGTACTGTCTGAAAAGCAGCTGTTCTTTGAACAGGATCAAGGACTCATCGACTGCTACATTCTATCCAGAAGTATAGATCTCTGGAAACCTGGCAGACAAATGTTCCACGACAGGCCGAATTTTGAACAACCTGTCATGGTCTGGATGGTCCCGGGGCAATGCAGCAGAATTATCATTGAAATGAAGCATGCACTGCAGTAGTAAAGAGCAATTTCTGTTCATGTATGGTGTGAATATGGGAGTTACCCAAACCGTGTGAGTCGTCCAGTAGGACTGCAAGGTGGGTGTCTGCACTAACCCCATTTTGAGCATAAGGTCCAAAAAAATCTTCAACTCCGCCAGCAAAGTGGGAGTCCACTGGGATGCCCTAGAACGGAGCCCTAGAATGCCTCCACCCTCCCTCAGCAATTGGTCTGCACACAAATCTGTTTGCTGCACAATTTCCTGAAGGAAGTCAACATCCAAAAATAGATGCAATTAGTCGACTGGCCAAAAGCTTTACATCCAGCGTCACCAATAAAAGGTGGAATTTGGGGCTGAACTAATCAGGGTGGCTGCCAAGAGAGCACTCTCTGTGTGCTTGTGGCCACATGCACCTGCTCTCTGGGTTCGGCTAACCCAATGTTGTCCCACTGCACAGACTGTACTTGCGAAGGGACAGCACTGCTGTCGTCATCGTCTCCTTCAGAAATACTGGAAGAGGTGTCATCGGATGGGACTCCGCTGACTGAAAAAATCACTTCCAGATACTACCCCATTGTCCTCTCCCTCAGATGCTGTCTCAGTATCTGCTGTCTCAGCCTCTTATCCTACATCAGAGCTGTCCTCGATCACCCGAGTTAGGGCTTGAGCAGCAATCATCCAACAAGACGCCATATCTGCTACTGGCTAAACTGTCCCTCTAAAGTACTAGCCTACCTAGAAGGCAGATAGAGTTACAAAATAGGTCGTGGGTGTGTGTGATGTGTTCAACAGGAAATGTCGTCACCATACCTTTGCTTCTTCTCCAATTCGGCAGATTCTCTGAAGACACTGAAAAAAAACAAAAAAGACACAGTATTAATTCACCTTGCCACATACCCATCATCATTGCCTTTAGCACTAGTGGCACCCAGTGCGACAGTCATTTTTGGTGCTCTGCCTCCTATGACCTCCTCTTCTAATTCCCTCAGTACCACCCAGCAAAAGTGCCCCTCATATCTTTACAGTATAGTCCCCCTTGCACAAACATTTCATTTGTTTTAAAGTGCAGATGACGCTTGCCTTTACTGATCCACTTAACTAAATACATATAAATGTATATCCTTTGCAGGTGGACAATAAACCATCTGCACTACTTTATGGCATCAAAACTGCCACTAGACAAAGACAGATCTATTTATATAGATATGTATATATATATATATCACTTTTATATATATGTGGTTTCCCCGGGGGGGGGGGGCAATTGTAGATCCTGGAAAACAACACATGTAAAAAAAAAAATTGTTTAAAAAAAAAATATATATATAATATATAAAGAGAGAATGACTCTCTATATCACTTTTTTTTATACATGTGTGCTTTCCCTTGGCAAAGCACACATGTATAAAAAAAAAATAACATCTTTTAATATTCCCTGGGGGGGCCCGATCACCCCCCCGGGAAAACTATAATGATTAAATTCAGCCCCAGGGGTCGGCCTGTGTTCAGAGGGCCGACCCCATCATTTATATTTTTTTAAACCTTTTTTTTTAATTATCTGTGGGGTGCGATCGCCCTCCAGAGGAACCCCAACCTATTAATTTTTTATTTATGCCCCCACGGGGGTAGCCCATTTACACAGTGGCCGACCCCCCCAAACAAGATCCCTGGTGCCTAGGGGCGATTCCTGGCCATGGATCGCAGCCATGCTGCAATCCATGGCAAGGAAACAGTGCCAGGAAGGCATTGATGGAAAGGGGAGACTCTCCCCTTTACATCGATGCCTCCCTGGCATCTGGGGAGGCCGTTTTGGCCTTTTTTTACCCACCGGAGTAGGGAAAGTGCGCTTACCTGCTGCTCCCCTGCTCCGGTGGGGGAAAATGTGACATCAGCGCGCCTCGTGGTGCGCTGACATCACAGAGGGGTTCATGGGGGTCAGGGGAGAGACGCAAAAGTACTCTGGGCCTAAAAAATAAAAAATCATTCGGTGCATTGCACTGGAGGATTTTTTAACCCACTGGCCGACGCCTGCACTCTAGGGGTTCAGTTGTGCTTGTATTTTTGTATTGGGTATGCAGACCAAATTTTATGACAGGTATTGTTTGATAGTTTACTATACGCAGTTGTGATGTAGTCTTCTGGTTGCTAGATCACAATATTACCTGCTTTGTCTTACTTTTTTGTAATTATTTCCAGATTCTATTACACTGTTTTGATGAACTGTGTTTGTGCACAAGCGGTATTGGATGGTAGATGTTTTGCATTGCATTGTAAATGTATCTGCTAAAATTGTTTTCGAGGTCTTCAACTATTGCAAAAAAAAGATAAAATTGTGTTTTCTGGAGGGAAATTGGCCAAAAAGTATGATTCCCAAACTGTGCGCCAGGTGTACCATGTTGATGTTGATGTCTGGATCCTTTCTGGATACAAGTGATATCAGATGGATGCCTTCTATTCAAGTCAGTACTTTACGTATAACTGGTGGTTTGTGCTTGAAAAATAAATGTAGTTTCAGTCTTCGAAAGAATTTCTAGGGATAAGTTTTGGGCTCTGCTGGCTTCCATTTACAACTACCTCTGCGTTTTCAGACACAGTGTGACAGCAATGTTCCAAATGCAGTGTAGCAACAACTAGACTGCCCACGCATAATATAGGCACATAGGGCTTCATTTACAAGAGGTCTGTGCCACCAGAGTGTCACCTTTTATGATGCTCCGGTGGTGCAGGCCTCACAATCATATTAATGAGGGGGTGCAAGCCACCATGCGTGGATTTGCATGGACTCAGAGGTGTGAAGTAAGGCAAGGCAGCGCAAAGTCAAGGAGGCATTCCATGGGCATTGCAGTGGGGTTTCCCACCAACACCCATGGGTTTTGACACATTCCCAGATTTACAAGCATCTGTAAACCTGGGAATGGGTCCATCAAAACTGTGCACCTCTGTAGGGGAGGCATAATGAGGAGAATACCTTTATTTCTCCTTGTTTTTTCCTCTTTCTACGGGTGCTGCATTCTGCAGGACAAATAAAAAAGAGAAAAATGCCCCCATTGGTTGCTTTGTATAGGAAGGTGCCCCTTCCTGCACAAAAACAATCATGCCAACAATGTAGACACCCACGCACCATGGTGCAATGATGCCTGTGTTGGCGCTAGGCCCCAATTTGTGCGCTGGTGCAGACAGAAAGGACAGGAATGCACCATATGTCATTAAAATGGCACATTCCTTCCCTTTCCTATTGATGCTGGGCAGCGCAACATACCTTCATGATCATAGACACAAAACCCCAATATTTTCATTTTATATAGATTACTGACTACCTAGACACAAATAAATGAATGAAATCAGAGCAACAAAAGCTTCCATTTTCAATGTTATATATATTTTATTCTTGCCACCCATGGATGTCATTTATGGGTCCCCAGGGGTTGCAACTGCGATCCCTGGCTTGCCATTTGCTACCCCTCACACTGCCTTGTGAACCCTAGCTTCAAAAGTGGCAGCTGGTGCCTAGCTTTCTTTTTTTGCTGTAAAGTTTTTATTAAACTAAGGGCCTCTTTATGAATGTGGCAGTCAGGACCTCTACACTCGTGTTGACAGTCAGACCGTCGCACTCCCGATGACAACCCTGATGGGCGGACCTCCGTCCCTGTCAGGAACATGGTTCCTGACGTGGTGACAGCGGTCTGAGTTGTACTCAGCCAGGGCAGAGCTGAACTCAGCGCTGCCTGTCTGATTACAACTCCCCTCACTGCCAGCCTATCCATGCAGTGAAACCATGAGGGTGTGCTTGGGGCCACAGCGCAGCCCCTGCACTGCCCATGACATGGGCAGTGCAGTGACCCCCCGACCAGCGCCATCAGAATGCGGCATTCCGAGGGTGCTGGTCAGTCCACTCTGTGCTTTGAGATAGCACTCAGCTCCTTTAAGGAAGCTAAGTGCTATCTCTTACCACTGTTACTGCCTAGCTGACTGGTGGGAACGCTTTATTACAATGTTACTGCCTGTCAGACTGGCGGGAACATTGTCATAGGGAGGAGGGGATGCCACTGCCATGTCGGTGTCGTCATCCTCACGAGTTTGGCTGTCCCTACATGGGACCGTCAAACTTGTAATGAGGCCAAAAGGTGTTAGTGTAATAAATATTAAAAATGGAGTACAATTAGTGAGAATATGTCATGGCAGCTGAGGTAAGTAAAAAATGCTTTTCAATGTATGTTCTGTGCGTGCTTGCAGGTGAGAATGTGTTTTTGTGAGAGAGGGTGTGTGTAACTGTGAATTTATGTGTATGTGTAAGTGTGTGCGAGCGAAAGGGGAGGTCAAAGGGTATGTGATGTCACTTCTGCTACTCCTTGCACTTTGGTAAATTAACATCCATCTTGCCACCCCTACACACATCCGCATAATATTTAATAAAGTACTTCAGTCAATAAAGATAGTTACTGGTCAGACTACTGTTATAAAAAATATCATCTTACAGAACTATTGTGTCCTACATACCATTTAAAAAATATCATCCATTGGGGTGCAGATTTTTATTAATAAATAAATTGGAGGAATGTGTTTGCAAATGATAGTTAGGACACAATATTCATATTAGACGATATTTTTATTATAATGGCCTGTACCATAAGCAAAAGACTTCACTGTTTTGCGGAAAACTCCTCTGTGAACAAAAACTAGTAGATTTACTCTATGTCTCTTTACATATAACCATTAAAAAAAAAAATCTCTCTATCACACTCTGTCCAACTTTTTTAGAGAGGCACACTGTTTTGGTGTTCCCTAATGTTTGTCTCCTCAAGTTTTATAATGTTTGTCTCCTCGAGTTTTAATCAATCAATTAAATCTTTATTTGATTAGAAAAATAATTATAAAGGTACATAACAGATTCAAAACAATAAAAACACACAGCAAGTTAGAATATTAAATTAGCATTAGGCCGCAACATTTCCTAACACCTTTAAGAAAGGATGCAACAGAAAAACAGGATTTGAAAAAAACACAAGACGGATCTACATTGGGAAAATGTTATCTCTTCAACAATAGTATTAAAAATCACTTTGGAATAAATAGACGATAAACACAAATATGCACAATGCTTGCATGCCTGGTATCGCATGCATACTCAAACCACCCTGGCACCATCGCAATATCTGATCTCAACATTTTCTGTACACGCCACCTGCTTGCGATACGGCTAGGATCCCTTCCATGAAGAGTGGATCAACCACTGTGGAAGAATGGGGGAGAGACGACATGCAGGCTATGCAATGCTGCCAGGGAGGACATGGTCCATTTGATCTGTATCTGCCCGGCCCTAAAAGAAGCACGTCGTCAACTGCTGAACCCAGTCTTTATGAGAAACAGGATATGTTCTTGTCGGCCAGCAGTTATGAAAATGTTTGATTCAACTGATCCACAGATAAACTGGAGACTTGTTAAATTTTTGTCTGCAGAGCGCAAATGCTTAAACTTGCGGGCTGGGACTGTTAATACACTACAAAGATTATGTTTTTGAAACAGGCAGAACCAGGCACATCGATAGGTTTGCGCTTTTAATAATTGTTTAGACGCTCCTATTATTGTTTTAGCATAAATTAAATATTTTTAGAATGGATATTGAATCTTAATTGTGTTTGGTTTTATTAAATATCACTATCCCCTGACCTGTTTTAGAGGTCGGGATCGCTCCCCACGCCGCGCAGCTCCACCTGACTGTGCCCGTGCCCTTTACCACGCCCTCACTGCTGCTGCGAGTTCAAGGCCCTCCACCACCCGCAAGCTCCCACCTGCGTCTCATCCCTGGTGTCTAGTGGTTGCCGTAAGTATTTTGCGTCTGTCTTGTGACTGTCTGCCTATTTCTTGTATTCGTTACTGCTGTTTGTCTCCTTTTTCTGTCTTTTTCTCCTTCTCTTAAGCCTTTATTAGCCGTTCACATCTATTGACATTTTTTTCCCTTGCTCAGCCCTCGTGCTCTGTTCCAGTCCCGCCGCTGCATCCCCTGCGGCCCT
The DNA here is from genome assembly GCF_031143425.1 of Pleurodeles waltl. Classification (NCBI taxonomy): domain Eukaryota; kingdom Metazoa; phylum Chordata; class Amphibia; order Caudata; family Salamandridae; genus Pleurodeles; species Pleurodeles waltl. Next base: position 221,843,779 of record NC_090450.1, on the reverse strand, counting down.
GCCCCCCTCACGCCCCCATTCGCCCACTGCTCCCTCCTCCCAGCTCCTCCTCCCTCCCACCTCCCCTTCTTAATGGCAGCCGCTGCGCGGTGCAGAGTGACCTCTGACCTGTTTTTTAGGTCGGGATCGCTCCAGATGCCGCGCAGCTTCACCTGATTGTGCCTCTGCCCTTTACCCCGCCCTCGCTGCTGCTGTGAGTTTGAGGCCCTCCACCACCGCAGGCTCCCGCCTGCACCTCATCCCTGGTGTCTAGTGGTTGCCGTAAGTATTGTGCATCTGTCTTGTGACTGTCTGCTTATTGCTTGTATTCCTTACTGCTCTTTGTCTCCTTTTTCTGCCTTTTTCTCCTTCTCTTAAGCCTTTTTTAGCCGTTCACCTCTTTTGCTGTTTTTCTCCCTTGCTCACCCTCGCGCTTTGTTCCAGTCCCACTGCTGCGTCCCCTGCGTCCCTGCCCCCCTCGCGCCCCCATTCACCCATCGCTCCCACCTCCTAGCTGCTCCTCCCTCCCACCTCCGCTTCTTAATGGCGGCCGCTGAGTGGATGCGCCACACCAGAGGCAAGCCCGTCTGCACCTGGATTGCACCCAGAGCCAGACCCCTTGGTCCCCACGATCCCCTCACTGCCCGATGCTGCTACAGTGCCAACACCCTCCACGCCCTTAACCCTGGCCGATCTGCAACCTGCTTCCAAGCCATCCCGAAGATCACCCACTGACCCTTCTCCTGACGGAACTGCAGCTTCACCAGCCCCCGAGCCACCACCTCTTCCACCAGAACTGAACACAACCACCTCAGATGCATCCTCCTCAACACCCGATCCGACCACAAGCACGCCGATGAACTTTGGGACCTACTCATCTCATCCTCCCCGGACGTCGCCTTCCTAACCGAAACCTGGATGAACCCCTCCTCAGAACCCAACATCGCCATAGCCATCCCGGATGGATATAAGATCACCCACAGAGACCGCATCAACAGACCAGGAGGAGGGATCGCCATAGTTCACAGGAACACCATCAGAATCTCGACCAACACCGAAGACGCCCTCAATGCCGCCGAACACTTACACTTCCAGATTCACATCAACGCCAACACCACCCTCAGAGGAGCACTCGTCTACAGACCCCCCAACCCTGGCTGCAGTTCAGTGACTCCATCGCCAATGTAATCATCGCTCACGCCCTTGCTTCCACGGACTACATCCTCCTCAGCGACGTGAACTTTCACCTCGAGAACGCCAATGACAGCAACTCCACCGCCCTGCTCGCCAACCTCGGTCTCAAACAACTCATCACAACACCCACCCACTCCGCTGGCCACATGCTCAACCCTGTCTTTTCGGCCAGCAGCCACATCACCTTCAGCCACACCACTGAACTCCACTGGACCAACCACTGATGCGTCCACTTCACCGTCAAGAAACCCACCACGCACCACTACCCACAACAGACCCCCCGCCACAGCTGGTACAAGGTCACTGAAGGCCAACTGATCTCCACCCTCACCTACTTCCGCCACTACTCTGCCAACCCCAACACAGCCACCCGCAACCTCAGAAAATGGATAGACAACTGCGCCAACAACCTCGCCCCGATCAAGAAACCCTCCAATAACCGCAACAGGACTAAGGCTATCTGGTTCACCGCCGACCTTCAGGCCTCCAAACAGGAGTGCCGATAACTCGAGAAGAAGTGGCACCACGGAAAAACAGAGATCAACCACACTGCCCTCAAGAACGCCATCCGCAAGCATCACCAGCTCATGAGGACCACGAGAGATCCTCCTACAAGGAACGCATTGACAACAAACCACACAACAGCAAAGAGCTCTTCAACATCGTTAAGGAACTCGCCAACCCCAGCTCCTGCTCCAACGACACCCCACCTTCGCAAGACCTCTGCGACTCCCTCTCCACCTTCTTTCACCACAAGATCACAGACATCCACGATAGCTTTAACACCTCGACCCCCATGACAGCTGCTGTCACCACAACCCCTGACTCACTGGACCCTAGCCACACCAACCTCCTGATCTCCTGGACCCACATCAATGACGATGATCCCATCAAGACCATGGACACCATTCACTCTGGCTCACCCTCTGACCCCTGCCCTCACAACGTCTTAAAAAAAACAAGCTCCATCATCGCCCTCCAAGTCTGAATGATCAACAACAGCTCCTTCGAGACCGCCACCTTCCTGGAAAGCCGGGAGCATGCCAAAGTCAACGCCCAGCTAAACAAACCCAAAGCAGACTCAAGAGACCTCAAGAACTACCGGCCCATCTCCCTCCTCCCCTTCCCGGTGAAGGTCATCGAGAAGATCGTCAGGTCATCGAGAAGACCGTCAACGGTCAACTAACCCGCATCCTTGAAGACAACAACACCCTGGACACATCTTAATCCGGTTTCCATAGCAACCACAGCACCGAGACTGCCCTCATCTCTGCCACCGACGACATCAGGACCATGCTGGACAGAGTCAAGACTGCAGCCCTCATCCTCCTAGACCTCTCGGCTGCCTTCAACACCGTCTGCCACCACACCCTACGCACATACCGCCACGACACAGGGATCCGCCACAAAGCCCTAGACTGGATTACTTTCTTCCTCTCCGGCAGAACCCAGAGAGTCCACCTTCCTATCTAAAGCCACTGAGACCATCTGCGGCGTTCCCCAAGGATCCTCCCTCAACCAAACCCTTTTCAACGTCTACATCGCACAGCTCGCCAACATCGTCCGATCACACAACATCAACATCGTCTCCTACGCCGATGCCACCCAGCTGATCCTCTCACTCACCTAGGACCCCGCCACTGCCAAAACCAACCTCCAGGAGGGAATGAAGGCCATTGCCAACTAGATGGAGAGCAGCTGCCTGAAACCGAAATCAGACAAAGCAGAGATCCTTATCCTCAGCTCCAACCCCTCCACCTGGGACGACTCCTGGTGGCCAGCCACTCTAGGAACCGCACCGACACCCACCAACTACACATGCAGCCTAGGATTCATCCTGGACTTATCGCTTACCATGACCTAGCAAGTCAACGCCATCTCATCTTCCTGCTTCAACACCCTCCGCATGCTCCGCAAGATCTTCAGGTGGATCCCCACCGAAACCAGAAGGACGGTCACCCAGGCCCTCGTCAGCAGCAGACTGGACTACGGCAACGCTCTCTATGCTGAAACTATGGCCAAGCTCCAGAAAAGACTGCAACGTATATAGAACGCCTCGGCATGCCTCATCCTCGACAGCCCACCCTCAACCACATCTCAGCCCACCCTGAGAGATCTACACTGGCCCCCCATCAACAAGCTGATCACCCTCAAGCTCCTCACCCACGCCCACAAAGCACTCCACAGCACCAGCCCTGCTTACCTCAACGAACAACTCCCCTTCCACACTCCCAACCATCAACTCCACTCCGCCAACCTCGCCATTGCCACCGTTCCTCACATCCACCAAACTACAGCCGATGGCAGATCGTTCTCCCACCTCGCCTCCAAGACCTGGAACCTCCCCGTCCACCTACAACAGAACCAGGACTGGCTGACCTTCAGGAACGCCTCAAGACCTGGTTGTTAGAGCAGTAGCACCTCCCCGCCCTCCCCCTCAGCACCTTGAGACCCTCACGGGTGAGTAGCGCACTCTACAAATGATTGATTGATTGATTGATTGATTATCCCTATATGTTGTTAGGCCGGTAACATAAGGGCAGCTTTTTAAATATCCAGCTGTAATAATCATGTAATTAGTTGACTATTTTGCTAAGATTTTAATTAACCATGCAAATAAATAAGTTTGGAATAAATACTATAAAATCCGCCAAAAAACCCAAAGTGTAATAATGTTTGATTTAGATAGCCATCACAAGGTAATATGCAAATGCTGTTGCAATCATATTGGTCCAACATGAAACAAATCAGAAAATATATGACCCCAAGTCTGAATCGAATTAAGAGAACTCTTTACAGGTGCCCAACTACATTTAACAGGTAAGGCTTGGTACCCAGAGATGTTTGTAACATAGCATAATCCCTCACTGAATGCTTCTTCATAATATTCAATTTCCTGTCCCTGGGCCTTTTCTCCATAAACAGTAATTTCAATTTCCAACTATCTGTTTTACATATAGCAGATGGGTTGCAAAAAAGATGACACAACCTTAAGCTCTCAGAAGTTTCTTCTACATTCAAAAGCCATGGTATTTTAAAGCCATTATTGCGAATTAAGCAATCACTGATGATACAACGACTCAGATTTGCTTGGGGTATAGCCAAACAGAAAGCCAGAGAGCAAGTGGGTCAAGTTTAATAGAGTCCTCAATAAACAAAACGTCCAACTCTTTGTTGCATTTATAATTAGAAACTGGAGGCGATAAGGACGGAAACTGGCGAAGGCCTTTATTTTCCTCCAATTGCTAAACACTTGCATTTGGCAAAACCCCAAGCTCTGGCACCATCAATAGCTACTGGCACCCATTGCCTCTATACATTTCTAGCAGAGGGCAAGCAGCTTAGTACAGATCGTGGTGGATATATTACGTACAGAACCTGCAGACTGCCTAAATTTTTGACTCCTCATATGCAGGTTGTTACCCCAGGAATTTGTGGTGTCTAAAACAATCCATAGCTAGGGAAGTTGATTGATGTTCAGCAGTTTTTTGCCCTTAACAGTGTGAGCTGTTAAAATTAGTATCCAGGTCAAGCTTGATCATAAAATCCATAAACGCAGCCACATACTGCTCCAAGGTTCCTTCTCAGGTTGTGGGCGAATGCTACCTCGACATCCGTAAACAATAAAGCTGGAACCGAAGCTTTGCTGAATTTGGGCACATCATGGTCACATTGAGTCAAGCGCTTATTCAAATTGTTTATATAAAGAATGAACAAAACAGGTGCAAAAAGACATCCCTGCCAAACTCCATCTTTGAGTTTAAAAGGGGGGCAGTGGTTCCCGTCTGGACTAAAATGCATTCTAGTCTCCAGATTCATGTGTAGATGAGAAAGCAAATACACCAAAGGCATGTCTAGACCCATTTCCTAGAAGACTTGCCAAAATGTGACTGATTAATTCCAACAAACGCACAAGACAGATCATTGTGGGTCAGGTACATGGGGTTGCACTCAGCTACCATGCATTTACCCAAAATCAGATGAAGATTCATAATTTGCTCCACAGTACCTAGGCCCTCACGGAACCCGTGTTGATCTGGGTTGATGTCATTTTCCTCCCTCCACTGTCTAATCCTGTTGATAACTCTACCTAGGATTTCAACATTTTAATCAATGGGTGAAATGTCTCTATAGCATCTAGGCTGTAACTGATTCTCGATTTTGAAAATCCATACAATAGTTAAAGTTAAACCAGGATCTAAGGATTGGATTATTAGAGATTTTATTAAATACGTTAGTAAGGAGGGGATCCCAACAATCTATATTACTAGGTCCATGGGGTCCCCATTAGGCCCAGCACTTTGCCTGAGGAGGTCTTTGTAAAGTGCAAGTGACCACCCATAGCTCAAAGGAGAGACCCTGACATGTAGAAAGGTGCTGAGAATAAATTCTCCCATTGGAGTAACAGAGGCTTGATTGGTAAATATTCACAAAAATGAGTAACCCACTGCTCCATTGTTATAGGCACACTTAAACTAGTTAGGTTAACATCACCAGCTCTTAAAGTTGTTACTAAACTCCAAAAGGCTTTAGCCTGTATGTACATCTCTCACGGTAGACAATGAAGCCTAGATTTGAGCCCATCTTCTGGTCAAGCCATGCTCTTTCGACTCCATTCCGTTTATTTAAGTCCTCTTACTCAGCAAGTGCACTACCGATTGCACCCAACTGTCAATTTAGAGCAAGTTCATTCCTTATTCAGTAAGTTAGTACATTCTCTAGGCAGTCGTCATTTAACACAGTCCAGTTTGGTAATAGGTATTTAGCCTTCCCAAACAATACTGTCTAATGCCTCACTTTTCAAGCTCTAACAGACAGTGGAAAGTGCTTGCTGTGAAGTCATAACAGTGTTGACCAAGCCATATAATCAGCACAAAAAAGGAAACATTCTTCATTGTAATCTGCACACCAGCAAGCCTCTAAGAAACTGGTGTGTGAAATTCACATAATTTACTTTCATGTTAATGTGGACAATTTAACGAAAATTACATGTAATCACATATAGTTATGCAAAATGCAAATCAGGCACTTGGAGCTATACTTTAGCATGAAATGCGTCTTTCAAGCCTGTACTGGATGCAAGGATGCATCTGCACTAAAAAAAGCATGAAAAGTTGCTTGAGCAATAGTCGCTCACGTTCTGACTGAACCGTGCTTCCTTACTACCATTTTGCTGTGAATGTGGCCTACTATGGGAATTGTGAGCTTTCGGCCTAACACGAAGTTCCCAAATTACACAAATTATGGCATTAAGATCAATTTCACCCAGGCCTAGTTAAACATAGTGCGTGGGAGTGGTCTTTGTGAAAACCTTGTTAGCTAAGGAACTTTGTATAGCGGTGAGGCGCTGGCCTCAGAATTATTGAAGGGCCCCTAACAACATTTTGTAGACTTTGAATATATTTTTGCTGGATTTAACCACAGAAGCAAAACAGAGAAGTAGATGAGGGAGCCAGATGGTTTTATAAATGTTCACATGTTTTTTTTGTTTTGTTTAACACATTGGTAACTGTTCTTTGGATGAACTGTAAGCGAACCCTACGAGACAATGTTGTTTGACTCTTCAGCTGGATTATGTTGCTCTATGGGCTGAGCCTCCTATCTCACTTCTCAGCATCAATTTCCAACAATACAGTTATAATTGTTATTCATGTTATTGCTCTGATATCAAACCTGTCCAATTTCTCTGTTATGACTGTATATTGAAGATGCCAATATTATATAGATATATATATTTAAAACTATGCACCCTCCCTCAACTTCTTTTTTTATATGGAAATGCATTCTTTTTAGATTAATTGGTATCAAACAAAAACTGAAGGAATTCCAAATCTAAAATTACTGTTGATTTTAATGTACTCACAGTGTTTACTTAAAGTTGGCTGTGTGATTTTCCACATTTACTTCATTTGTCCCATCAATGAGCCTTACATGCAATGTTTATATATTTACTGATGTAGAATATTTCATATAGCATCACCTGTCACCCTGAAGTGCATTTCAACTGCTGAAAGTATCAAAAGTAGATTTCATAGGTTATGTCACGGCCTACAGATTACAGGCTATGGCCGTTCAGATAGAAGAGACAATGGTACCAACAAAATTATACTTTATATTTTTTTGTATTTTAATTGTTTTATTATAGGTTAACATAAACCATATAAACATTAATTTTAAAAATGAACACTAATTATATTACCCTATTTTTATGATGAATAGAGCTAGGAAAAATTACATCACACTTTCAAAATCACCATAGTACTGCTTTGAAGTCACAATCAGCTTTTGACAGTAGCACACCAGAATCATTTAGCTGTTTCTGTTGTTTACTAAGACTCTGATCTCCTGTTATTAAGGTATGCAGGGGTGTGCTTACTTTACTGGTTCATTTGTGAAGAGTACAGAGAATGGCAATTCTCCCAATGGAACGAATAGAGAATCAAGATTGTATTAAGGTTAAGCAGACTATCATCATGCATTACTTTCTTTAATGCCACTCCTGCAGCACCCTCAAAGAACCTAACAACAATAAAATTAAATCGAGAACTACAACCATGTAGTCCATAAATATCCCCTTCCCTTAACATCCTTCCTCTTTCAATGCAGCGAAACATCTTTCCTTCTGTGCAACTTCTTCCTTCTGCTATTTGCAATGTCCTCGACCCAGTCCTCTTCCTTCCTTGTTATTCTGCAGGGCAAAATACCGAACCCATCACCAAAATTATACCTTCTACTTTATACCTTGTACCAGTCAATATGCTTCTCTTTCCCACAATCGCATAACACCTAAAATCAACATTTTAGTAAAACTACACATTTTGCATCTATCTGCATCATAAAACTCATATTGCTAGTTCTTCAAACTACAAACCTCGCACTCCCCCCCATTCTTCTTTTTCTTTTTTTTTTATTTAGGTTTGCGGAGGGCGGGATAATGTTAGCCTCAGTGTCTTTAATGAAATCTTAATTCTCTACTCTTTACATTAGGAAAATAACCATTTCATTTCAAGACTGGAGGCTACCGTTACGCATGTTGGAAGCCCTTCAACACTGCACTTGACACGTGCTTTATTGGTCTGTAATAATGCTTTGCAAAAGTTCCAACATTAGTCCAGTCAGCCGCTTTAAGAATGTTCTCCAAATAAACACCAGGCAAATACATCTTACTCTACATAGCCCCTCGCACTGAATGTGAATTAAACATGCTCATGTCAGTACTTTCATAATATAATATGTCAGTTCTTTCATAATATTTTCACCCATCTTGCAATTGTTGTTGTGTTTACTGCACCATAGGGTTTCCCATAAGATATCAATAATTGACTTTCTCCATGATTTCTAAATGCCAATATTTTGTTCTCATATTCAATCATAAATCCACCACACACAACTTCTTTTCTTCTGGATGTCTGGGATAAACATTTGACTCTGGCATTGCTTTTGTTCTTTTCCAGATATCAAAATACACTCTGTTTGGCTCAATAGCCTTGTTACTTACCTCTAATGCTTTTACTCCCCGAACTCTTCCGCATGAAACTAAACATAGTAAAGTTGCTAATTTTCCTGAAAGTCTCTTCCAACTCAGGTATTTACATGACATCCCATAGCATACAGTAATACTGTAATGTGCCCTCGGTAGTCTTCTTAACCTTATAATTTTAAGAACCCTGCACTCCATAAAATTCCTCACTACCGACCTTCCATCCACATTTGCACGTCCTGACGAAATCGCTGACCTGTAGTAATTCATAGTCCTGTATCCTAAACCTTCCTCAAATATCTCAACTAAAATAATTATCACTTCCACTATAGGAGCCTCCATGGGATCTAGACTCCTTTCCATGCATCAACCTGCCTAAACACTCCATCTTTCCTTATATCTTCTCAGAGTTCCTGGAGCTCCGACCCCTCATTCAACTCTGCAGCCCTACTTGAAAGTCCGTCTAAACATCTAGATCCTCTGACACTCTTCAAACAAGAACTTTCACCCTTTTACTCGGAATCAATGAATGATCTTCTCCTACTCCATTCTTTAGTAAACCTTTTCTTATTGGAATCAAAAAAGGTACCCTACATGCTTACTGCAACACCGTTGGGAACCAAACCTGTGAAACCCAAAACAGGGTCACCAACACTGTCTAACATCTCTTGTGTCTTCAAGGGCACTCTCTGAATCATCAATAAAGGAGAAAATGCATAGGCTCTCCTCCCCTTCCATTTCTGCAGAAATGCCTCTATCACTGATGCTTTTGGATCTGGCATTTAGCTGAAAGAATTCTCTATCTGGTAAGTAATTTGACTCACATACAGAACCTCTGCCAACAGACCCCAAATTTCTTCTATCCTGCAAAAACAACTCCAATTTAACTTCCAGTTGCTATGATTCCTCAAATGTCTTGAATTCCAATCTGTTGTCAAATTCAAAACCCCCAGTAGGTACTCTGCCTTTACTGTTAGCCTGTGTTCTAGACACAAAACTGACACATTGTCCATCTTCATCAACACAGACTGCCCTTCTAAATTCCTCCTGAAAAGTTTCAGCACATACAATCCAGCTGTCAACACCAAGCAATTTATGTGACTTAGATTCTCTTCCTTTGTCCAAACTCCACCTGTCTGCTGTTCTTCTACGTGTGCTCCCTAACCGCTTAGACTTACAGCTGTCTCTAGAACAAAATTTGGAGCACATACAAAAATTGTGTGACTATTCCAGGCCTCCATATTTTTCGCATCTGCACTCAACAACATTCTGTCTCCATACCGTAGCCCTTTCCTCCGTGTTTCCTCCTTCAACCTCAGCATTGCAGGACAATGTGCGGGGGAGATGACAGCAAATCTACTATCCTTGCCAGTTCTCTCAGTGTTAAAGATTCTCTCTTCAGAATCTGAAGGATCGTCTTCTTTACCATTCTTATCTTCCTTTCTGGTAGGTGTCCCATATTCTCAACTGTATCCACCTTGAAACCTAAAAAGTCCATTGTCTGCTAAGGTACTGAAACTTATTTCTCTTCGTTCACCAAAAAACATAAACTCCTCCATATCCCCAGCACCTCTGCCAATCCTGTTTTATTTCTATAACTTAAATAACATTCATAAAATTTAAATTGTGAGCCCGCTTCCATAATTTAGGAGGTAGGTTCTTAAGGTAAATCCCTTACAAACAATTATAATATACTTCTCCACATACAAACTGTAATAAAGACTAAATTAAAAACAACTTTTGCATATAATATAAAAGTAATTATCTCTCTAGGAGCAGCAATTGAAAGAGGAGGAATGTTCAGTGAAGGAGATATTTATGGACTACAGGGTTCTAGTTCTAGATCATGGGTACTCACAAACATTTTCCCTGGGGCCACAAAGTTTGGTCTGTCGTGTGACTGAGGGCCGCACTGATGCTATTAGCGTTGCGATCAAAGGAAGGAGGGGGGCTCTGGATGGGGAGGGGTGGTGGCATTATGGAGGGCATCGGGGCAGCAAAGCATAAAGGTCTTGTGGCTGAATCACTCAATGTGAAACCAGAAAACCTGGCATTGATCCCAGCTTCCCCAATTTACCAAATTGTGTGATCCTAGGCAATTTTTTTATTTCATGTTCCCTTAATTTTCTTCATTATTGTATGTAGGAGGACTCACAATGCACGACTTCAGTATGTGTGCTGTGCAAACCCTTCTCCTGTGTTTTATTTAATAAACTATGAAGTTGTTCATGTATAATAGCATTTCAGGCTTATCAAAGAGTGCAGATAACAACTGACTCAATTCATTATTGGCATTGTTATCAAGGTGGGGGTATTGACTGAATGTTTCTGAATTTATATTTGAACTCTATTGTTCTAAAAAAAAACACTTCTCCATGCACTGATAGAATCTGAAGTAGTAAGATGAAATGGTCCTGTGTGTAAATGAAAAACACTTTTTGAATTTGTAAGAACCCTTATCATAGTGGCAGACATTTGCTGCAAGATTTTATTTAAAAAATGAAAGTGTTCCTGCAGTTAAGCCGTTCAGGACAAATTCCTCACTTCCTTTCTTTTTCTTCAATTATGTTTAAATAAAGTATTGTCTGTGAGAGTCCAGTAAACAGCAACATAGTGCAACAGCTGCAGTGGGGGCCGCATGTAAAGGTCAAAAGGGCCGCATGCAGCCACCGGGCCGTACTTTAAGTATCACTGTTCTAGATTCATTTTATTGTTGTGAGGATCTTTGAAGGTGTTGCAGGATTGGCATTGAAGGAAGTAATGCATAACGGTAGCCTCCGCTCCTGAAATTAAATTTATATTGGTTGTTCAATAGCACTTTGTTTCCAGTTTGTGATTTTGGATGCCTTTTCTGCTGTAACGGTGATTCCGATAGCAGATTTCCTGATAGTTCAATGTGATATTTTGCATGAAGCAGAGAAACCATAACTTTCTGACTTAACTATTTTCAACCATGCTTTTCAGGACTTTTTTTTCTGAAGACAACTTGCTCCTTAATTAACAATTCCTTGTTAAGGCGACTATATGGTTTTCATCCATGTTGTTAGAAGGCACTATGGGCCATATGTACAAAGATCCGGTTTTGCGACTCGTAATTTGCGACTCGCAAAACCGGATGTACAACAGTGTACTTTACACTGTTTGTGATTCCCAATGGGGTCGCAAATGACCTACCTCATGAATATTCATGAGGTAGGTTGCAATTTGCAACCCCATTGAGAATGGCTGCCGTCACAGGGATGGTGGCCTGCTGGAGACAGCAGACCACCATGTCTGTGACTGCTTTTAAATAAAGCAGTTTTTTTTTTTAAATGCCGTCCGTTTTCCTTAAAGGAAAACGAGATGCATTTCAAAATCAAAAATGAAAAGGTTTTTTTTCATTTTTTCAAAGCAGGCAGTGGTCTGTGGGAAGAACATTTCTAATTTATGCAACACTGCAAAGGTATGAAGTATGGTCAGTTATACCATAACCATTCAGAAGGAAGTAGTTTAAACATTCAATACCTGCATCACACAGCACTGCATTGAGAATATTCTGCCACTAATAATGCCACTCAACAGAAGGGTCCTCTGGCTAGGCAGAGGAAACCGTGCAACCAAATGGAACAAATTAAAGGAGAAAATCATTTGCAACTTGTATCCTAGTACATATTACACAACAAAGATCCCCGCCAAGATTCATCTCATTTAATTATTCTCATTAAATAGAACAACCAATCCTCTGGAATGAGACCTAGGTGGATTCTTCTGCTGTTAGCGCCGCCTGAACTTGGAATTGTGTGCTAATCATTTCCTCCTAGCCAGGAACACACATTAAGCCTCTACTAAAGCAGTTTTGGCCTATGATACCGCTGCTGTGTACATGGAAGCCCCTTCCCAGCTCAAGGTAGCACAGAAACTTTGCCACAGTGCCTTGATGCTTTTTCTACCCTACCAGAGATTGGAAGAGTGGTTTCCAAAGAATAGACTACCACAAGCGTAGTAGTTTAAGTAGAGATCACACTTTCTTTCATTCTTTTCCTCACTGTCCCCACTTTGTGAGCAATGTCTTGGCTTCTGGTTGGCCTGCATCCTCGCTAGATAAAGAAGGGCTTGCATGGGTTGGTGAAGCCCCTGTGGACCTGTGTGTCTGCTTGCCTTTGCCTGCAGTTCAAAACACACTCTGTCCCCTTCACCAACATTGTCCCCCCATGTAGGATGCAGCTGGCTGTGCACTTATAGGGCCGCCAGCCTACAAAATGTCATCAATCGTGGTGTTTGACCCCTGTAACACCCCAAACAACCCCCTAAAGCTTTGCCCCTGTAGATATTGTTAGTAGTCAGGGGACCTGCATTGTGTGGCATTACTGTTTTGTTTAATTAAATTCTCAATCAATCAAGGATTTATATCAATCAATCAAGGATTTACAGAGCACACTAATCACCCGTTAGGGTCTCAAGGGGCTGGGGGGGAGCTACTAGTCGTAGAGCCATGTCTTGAGGCGTTTCCTGAATGTCAAGAGGTCTTGGGTCTGGCGAAGGTGGAGCGGTAGGGAGTTCCAGGTCTTGGCGACTACGTGAGAGAAGGATCTTCCTCCGGCGGTGGTGCGGCGGATGCGGGGGATGGAGGCGAGGGCGAGGCTGGCAGAGCGAAGATTGGGGATGGGGGTGTGGAAGGTGAGTCTGTCGTTGAGGTAAGCTGGGCCTGTGTTGTGGAGGGCCTTGTGTGCGTGGATGAGGAGTTTGAAGGAGATCCTCTTTGATACTGGTAGCCAGATAAGGTCTCTGAGGTGGGGAGAAATGTGGTCACGGCGTGGGATGTCCAGAATGAGGCGGCCGGATGCGTTCTGGATTCTGTGCAGTTTTGTTAGGAGTTTGGTTGTTATTCCTGCACATAGGGCATTTCCGTAGTCCAATCGGCTGCTGACCAGGGTGTGGGTGACAGTTTTCCTCGTTTCGATGGGAATCCCCTTGAAGATTTTGTGAAGCATGCAGAGAGTGTTGTAGCAGGAAGAGGAGATGGCATTGACCTGCTGAGTCATGCTGAGTGTGGAGTCCAAGATGAAGCCTAGGTTGCGTGCGTGGGTGGTGGGTGAGGGCGCGGTTCCTAGGGAGGTGGGCCACCAGGAGTCATTCCAAGTTGAGGGGTTGGTGCCAAAGATGAGGATTTCTGTCTTGTCTGTGTTTAACTTGAGGTGGCTTGATTCCATCCAGCTGGCAATGGCATGAAGTCCGTTGTGGAGGTTGTTCTTTGCAGTTGTAGGGTCTTTCGTGAGGGAGAGGGTGAGCTGAGTGTTGTCTGCGTAGGAAACTATGTTGAAGTGGTGGGTTCTTGCGATGTTGGGGAGGGGGGCCATGTAAATGTTAAAGAGCGTGGGGCTGAGCGAAGATCCTTGGGGAACGCCACAGATGATTCTGGAGGCTTCTGACAGGAACGGTGGTAGGCGGACTCTCTGGTTTCTGCCTGAGAGAAATGACGAGATCCAGTCAAGTGCCTTGTCGTGGATTCCAGCGTTGTGGAGGCGTGTGCGGAGAGTGTGATGACATATCGCATCGAAAGCTGTGGAGAGGTCCAGGAGGATGAGTGCTGCTGTTTCTCCTTCTTTCTGCATGGTCCTAATGTTGTCTGTGGCAGCAATGAGTGCAGTCTCAGTGGTGTGGTTTCTGCGGAATCCGGATTGGGAGGTGTCGAGTACCTTGCTGTCTTCCAGAAACCGGGATAGTTGGCTGTTTACAGTTTTTTCGATGACCTTGGCTGGGAAGGGGAGGAGGGAGATCGGGTGGTAGTTCTTGGGTTCATCCGGGTCTGCCTTTGGTTTCTTTAGCAGGGCGTTGATTTCTGCGTGCTTCCATCTTTCTGGGAAGGTGGCTGACTCGAAGGAGCTGTTGATGGTTTTGCAGAGGTGGGGGGCGATGAATATGTTTGCCTTATTGAAGATATGGTGTGGGCAGGGGTCTAATGGTGATCCGGAGTGGATGGAGGCCATGGTGGTGGCGGTGTCCTCTATGTTGATGGGGATCCAGGTGTTGAGGAGGTGGGTGTTGCTTGGAGCATTGGGTTCTTGGGTGTTTGTAGTCAGCTGGTGGGTCTGAGGTTTGAAGCTATTGTGGATTTCTTCTATCTTTCAACAGAAGTGGGTTGCCAGTGAGTTGCAGAACTCCTGTGATCGCGGGGGTTCGTTGGAGCAGGTCCTGGGGGAGGAGAGCTCATTGACGATGCAGAAGAGCTCTTTACTGTTGTGAGCGTTGGCGTCGATGCGGTTTTTGAAGTGGGTCCTTTTGGTGGTGCGGATCAGTTGGTGATGTTTGCGTAGGGCATCCTTGAAAGCGATGTGGTTGGAGTTGGTATGTCAAGGTGCCAGGTTTTTTCCATTCTGCGACAAAGCCGTTTGGATTCCTGTAGTTCTGGGGTGAACCAGCTGGCCTTGATTCTGTGGGAGGTGTTTTTTTTTTTTGTTGGAGCGGTGCGAGGGTGTTGGCGCAATCTTCTATCCAGCGATGCAGGTTGGTGGTGGCTATGTTGGGGTCCGGGATCCCAGGGGGTGGGTCCCGGGCGAGAGTGGAGATCAGTTGATCCGTTGATATTTTGCTCCAGTTGCGCCGGGGGGTGTTGTGTGCGGTGGTGGTGAGTGACTGTTTTTTGGTAGGAGAAGTGGATGCAGCGGTGATCTGTCCAACTGAGTTCGGTGGTGTGGCTGAAAGAGACGTGGTTGCTGGCTGAGAAGATGGGGCCGAGTGTGTGGCCTGCGGAGTGGGTGGGTGCAGTGACGAGTTGCTTGAGGCCGAAGTTGGCGGGGTTGTCGATTTGGTTGGTGGTGTTGATATCGTTGTTATTTTCTAGGTGGAAGTTTGGGTCACCAAGGAGGATGTAGTCTGTTGAGGCGAGGGCTTGGGAGCTGATGGCGTCGGCGATGTCGTCACAGAACTGCGGTCTGGGTCCAGGGGGTCTGTAGACCAGTGTTCCTCTGAGCGTGTTGTTGGTGTTGATGTGGATTTTGAAGTGGAGGTGCTCGGCGGAGTTGATGGTGTTGTGGGAGTTGGTGGAGACTCTTATGGTGTTTTTGTGGACTCCTCCTGGTCTGTTGATTCGGTCTCTTATGGTGATCTTGTAGTTTTCTGGTATGGCTATGGCTACGTCTGGTTCTGAGGCCGAATTCATCCAGGTTTCGGTGAGGAATGCGACGTTGGGCGAGTATGTGGTCAGGAGGTCCCAGAGTTCAATTGGAGCAGGTGTTAAGTAGGATGCATCTCAGGCAGTTGTCTGTTTTGATTTGGAGTTTGGAGGTTAGGTTGCAGGTGAAATTACAGGCTTTGCAGGAGAAGGGTCCTTTGGTGCGTGTCGGTGTGGACTGGAAGCAGATGGAGGAGCGTTCTGGATTAAGGGCGTGGAGTTCGTTGACAGTGTAAAGGTGTTTGGTGGCGCGGGAGGTGTGTTGGCCAGGGGGTCTGGCGCTTGGCGCGGTCTTGGCGCAGATGGGCGCAGACGGGCTTGCGTTTGGCCCGCCTTCGGTGCGCCAACGGCGCGTCCGTGCTGCGGCCGGCACAATTGGGGAGGTGGGAGGGAGTGGCAGCTGGGAGGAGGGAGGGAAACCTCCAATGGGAGTGCAGGGGGCGGGGGCAGCAGGAGTCAGGAGCAGGAAGAGCTCAGAGGAGGAGGGAGAGGGTGGGGCCTTCCGGGAGAGGAGAAGCCAAGAAGCCCAAACAAGCTCAGACTAGCCGCGACAAGCCCAAACAAGCCCAAAACAATGGCAGCACTTACTGGAGCAGTGGTGAGGAGGAAGCGACCTGTCTGCAAGGATGCAGGGTCAGAGGTCGCTTTTAACCTCGCGCTGCGGCCGGCATTAGAGGGGAGGTGGGAGGGAGTGGCAGCTGGGAGGACGGAGGGAAACCTCCAATGGAGTGCTGGGGGCGGGGGCAGCAGGAGTCAGGAGCAGGAAGAGCTCAGAGGAGGAGGGAGGGTGGCGGGCTTTCTGGGAGAAGAGAAGCCAAGAAGCCCAAACAAGCCCAAACAAGCCCCAAACAATGGCAGCACTTACCGGAGCAGTGGTGAGGAGGAAGCGACCTGTCTGCAAGGATGCAGGGTCAGAGGTCGCTTTTAACCTCGCGCTGCGGCCGGCATTAGAGGGGAGGTGGGAGGGAGTGGCAGCTGGGAGGTGGGAGGGAAACCTACAATGGGAGTGCGGGGGCAGGGGCAGCAGCAGTCAGAAGCAGGAAGAGCTCAGAGGAGGAGGGAGGGGGGCGGGGCCTTCCGGGAGAGGAGAAGCCAAGAACCCCAAACAAGCCCAAACAAGCCCAGACAAGCCGAGACAAGCCCAAAACAAAGCCAAGAAGCCCAAACAAGCCCAAACAAGCCCAAACAAGCCCAAACAAGCCCAAAACAATGGCAGCACTTACCGGAGCAGTGGTGAGGAGGAAGCGACCTGCCTGCAAGGATGCAGGGTCAGAGGTCATATATTTTTGTTTACAGTGCAAATTGCAAGAAAAAACGCATTTGTGAATAAATGGAAGCTGATTCCAAACTCCAGTGTTAGCTTAATTGATAGCACTATTTGAAGTTTGCCTCTGGGAGCGAACAGGCCTTTCCTTCCAGCGACAATCCCCAGTGGGCTAGAGCCATGGAGGGCAGTATTTACGGCAGGGGGCACTCCTTGTTCCTTTGTAATGTTCCCTAGATCTCTGGGTTTAATTGCAGCCGCCATAGACAGGCTTAAAGAGACAGAGAAATAGAGGAAGGCAAGGGGAAGGTAGACAGAAGGTTACCAGAGAAGGAAGAGAGAAGCAGAGAGAGAATGGATGGGTCGAAAGTGAGAGATTGCGCAAGGAGATGAAGGTAGCGGAGCTGTTTTGAGCATTTTTGTCAGGACTGCTTTGGTTTCCATGTCTGACCCAGTAAGCCTCTGTGCTGGGGGTGCAGATCAGGGCAACTCAACCAGGATAGGTATGATAAAGGGTATCAGTATGAGGTCTCCATTCCATGGTACTAAGCAGATATGACAAAAACCATTCCACACTGTGCTTTGAAACATAGTGGTGTGTACTGTTGCACAGTTTTTCTCTCACCAATATCTGCAAGTCCCGTAAATATTACGACCACTATGAGTAGCTAGTAAAGTTTTTTTATGTATGGGGTTTCACATTAAAATTTAAATATTCAAGCCTTATTTAGGACTGATCCAAAGATAGAATATGGTATCTCAGGAGCCTCATGTTTTCCAAATATATCATAATAAAAATACATACAAATACACATACTTGTGATGTTTAGGATACACTCTTCCTCTTTTGTTCTGCTCAAATTTCATTTAAATTTTGTTTCTGCCCATCACAGCGTACACCATGGGTCAATCCGTTTCATCAGCTTGTTGGTTGGACTGTGAGCGACCGCGCTTGGCTTGATCACATGTGCATGAAAATAAGCTAGACTTTGTATGCATAATAAAAACTGAACATGCGCCTGAAAAGGCTGACAGGCGCGTTGAAAAACTGAGCCAGATTTGAACCAGCATGTACACCAGCAGCCAGTAGGAAAATGGGCACATTTTCTGATTGGCTTGGGCCTCTACCACGCTGGTAAATCAAAGGCAGCATTGATCACATCAGGCAGAGCAAGACATATTAGTGACTGTTCAATCTGTAAGGGTTTTAAGAGACATTGACTAGGCTAGTGCGAAATTCTCATTATGCTTGCAAAATCTGTGAAATTCCTAAGCCAGTTTCTCCTCAAATCAGTTTCCATTGGCAGTTAGCATGACTTTCAGAATGCAAAGTATACCCTCGCCTGAAAAACTCGCATACAATGCCAGCAAACCACTTCTCTGGCCATTTGCTTTTTTTGGTAATTTTTGCTAGATTTGATGATGACATTATGCAATTTCACACAAACTTAGCATTTACTTTTCTAGATAGCTCCTTATTCCCAATAGGTCAGCCCAGGTTTGTCAATAATCCCCGCATTGTGATCTTTTTTTACTTCTGCTACTATCTGTTAAATTCATGTACTTCTTTTGTGTCCCCGCTTGATTCTAAGGCTTGAAGCTCTAAAGTGTCCAGGATCCACATTCAAACTGTGTCCCCATCCTTGAATCAACTGTGCTGGCTCAGGCAACTAACAACAAACAGAAGTCACAGATATGGATAAATAAACAATGTTTTTACCTAAAGCTGCAAAGAAGCTCAAGCAACGGCAAGCTGGCTATTGCCTGCCAATTCCAAAGCACAAAACAAAATCTGTTTTTAGACATACTGCTATAAACTGTTGAAAGGCAATGAATCACCAATAAAAGCTCCACTGTAATCCTGTTGCCAGGGGTTGGTCAGTAGCTGATGCACACTAAAGTTGGAGATCACATAAATACTTTAGTCTGTTTCACAAAACCTTGCCTGACTGTCGGAAAAAGTCGAGTTCATGTTTGGAATCCCCAGAGGCTAATTGGGGATTTGTGGACTTTTTTTTATTGTGAGTTACATTTGAGACAGTGGAAATAGTCGAATTTTTCACTGTTGATAAGTATAGAAGAGTATGGAAAAAGGGTGTGAGGAGCAGCGGATGGGGCTTGAGGTTTGAAAATCACCTCGTCAGAATTATGTGGATATTCTGAAAAGTTCTTTTTTTTTACTTTCTTCATTCATGATTTTTTAACATGTCATACAGTAACATGTCCCTATGCCGCAGCACCCACTGAATAGCTCATTCTCATTTCTCATATTGCAAGATATCATAAATCTCCACAAATTGCATACGTTTATCAACCATACATTATAATTGCTACTGTGCAGTATTTTTCATTAATCAATCATGTTCATTTACATTTAATTGGTCATCCTGCGACTCTTGTTCGAAACATCGTTGATCCAACTCGACCAACACCATAGCCCATTCCATTCCATTTCATTTCCTGTTCCTCTAGTTCTGTGCCTTATATTTTTGCGGATCCCCCACCCCCTGCATTTCATGCAGTTACCCATTTACCATATCTTGTTCCTACATCTTGACTACGGGGCTCGTTTTCATGATTCATTTTAATGAAGTACACTGGTTTGCCGCCACTAACCCCAATCCGATCACTTTCCTCGCAGTTTTCAAGTTCTTCTTTTCAGTAATAATTCCAGCAGACACTGTTGCATCGTGCCTATATCAGCAGTCTCAAGTGGTTGAAACGGTATCATTGGGCACCCCCACCACTTCCACGGATATGTCCCTAATGCGATCGTACATTTAGCGCAGTTCACATTATTCACTGTGTATACACATTTGCAGTGATTCAATTTCAATATAGTGTTACCAGTCAACCAGTTCTGGGCTATAAATCACCAGAGTGTTTCTCCTAGTTCCTCGTCTAAATGTATTTCCAACTTCATTTTCAATCTTTCGATCCTCCGACCTGTATGAGCTTCAGACGCTCTTGTATTTTCATTTTCGTTTGGTTTACTTTATGTGTCTCTGGTTCTTATGGGAACTCCGGCCAACACTTTTTCATATCTGCTGCCAGACCCGCATATGTGAGGAAAGTGGTGTGGAGCTGAAATCCCAGCAAACGCACATCTTCATATAGATCACCTATGGAGCGGGTCAGCCCTGTGACTAATCCTCTCACGAGAACCTTGAGTAACCCGGGCAGCTCTTAGTACACCAACTCACTAGCTGTGGCAAGTACACATGTTTAAATCCCTCCCTTCTCGTTGCCTCATTCCAGATTGATATCAGTGTTTGTGTGTGCGTCGGTAATACCTTCATCCTGTGTCGGAATACCAGTGGCAAGGACATCAAATCAGATGGGTTAATTCATTCACTGAATCCTCTTTCTCCTGGTCAATCAAGGACACAACCATACTGCGACTGTGTGGCCCTATGGCATGCCTGAAATTTGGGAGCTAGCGTACCTCCCTCTTCCTAGGGCAAGCTAAGCATGTCTAAGGCTATCCTTGCTTTTCATGTCCCCCCCAAAAGTTGTAGGAATCATTCATCCAATGTCCGAAAGCATGATTAAGATATTGTCGTCGGCATGTGCAGCAAAGTGTAAAGAACACCTTGGGGCCCCTTGCGCCACCTTAGCATCGCCACAGCCTAATTTTTTTGTTATGCTAAGGCAGCACGAAGGTGGCTTTTCTGCCACGCCATATTTACAAAGTGGGGCAATGCTTGCATTGTGCCACTTTGAACCCATTGTGCCAAGTTAAGCCTGTGTCCGGCATAATGTATACAAAGGGGGCGTTCAGGAGCATGGAGGCCGGAAAAAATGGTGCAGTCAAATTTACAACATTTAACTGCACCATTTTTCCGCACACATTATATTCAATGTACCTCCCTGTGCTTTGCTGCACTAGCGTCAACATGTTTGACGCTATTGTAGCAAAGTGCCAAAATAGCGTCAAACGTTTTGATGCTATTCTGCTAACGACCGCCATGGTGCACCATATTGTAAACGTGGTGCAACCATGGTGTCGCTTGGTGCCGGTATTGAGGGAGCAAGAAAAGTGGCTCATCATCTATGATGCGCCACTTTCTTGTAAATATGCTCCTTGGTGTCAAAATCATTTTATTGATAGCGATGGTGTTCATCTATGGAACCGGGATCTTCAACCATCTGTTAATACTTGCTTCCAACTCTGTGAGCATGCTCTCCACATTATTAAATGTATAAACTGTGCCCCAATGTGCATTCATCATTACTCCTAAATATTGGAAGGGAGTTAATTGTATTTGTAGAAGCATGGGTAACCCTGCCCTCAGATCGGTTAACTCAAGTGGTGGATATTAGATTTAGGTAGATTTAACGTGAATCCTGACAACTCCCCCACCTCATTCAATGCAACCGCTGATCTAACCCATGTTGCCACTGGATCATCAAATGTCAGCAATATACCATATGCATATAGTGATATTATTGTCCTTTGACATTTAAGTCGAATCTTGTCCTGCCCGTGACGTGAATGACAAATATGTGCTAATGACTCTATTACCAATGTGAATACCAGTGGGGAGATATGAGAAATTTTGTCACTGCGTAACTGTGCCAATGCAAATCTATCTAGTGCTTTGTGTATGGATGTCCAATTAACTGTGGCACAAGATTTATGTGCATTCAAGCTGGCCACTGCACTTTTATCTTCCATTTGTGGGACATGCTCCATTATCAAAAAGGCTTTTCTAAAAATCATAGTTATGTTTCGGTCCCCCACAAACCCTTTGTGCATGAGCATCCCGACCACCTTTCCCAACCTCTCAGCTAGAATTTTCCCAAATATGTTTGTGTCCACATAAAACAATAATGGAGGCGATATGGTTCACATTCCAACAAGTATTTCCGCTTTTTAAACAGTGTGAGGATTTGGGTGTATTATTATATGAAATGGATGTGCAGCCTTACCGTAGCAAACACTCGCAAAAACTGTCTTGGGTCTAGTCAGGCTCATTTGAACTACCTTAACCCCGTGTAGCTATGGGTTTCGAGCAGCAAGGCTTGCGCAAAGAGACTTAGGCCCTCATTCTGACCCTGGCGGTCTTTGACCGCCAGGGCGGAGGACCGCGGGAGCACCGCCGACAGGCCGGCGGTGCTCCAATGGGGATTCCGACCGCGGCGGTAAAGCCGCGGTCGGACCGGCACCACTGGCGTGGTCCCGCCAGTGTACCGCGGCCCCATTGAATCCTCCGCGGCGGCGCAGCTTGCTGCACCGCCGCGGGGATTCCGACTCCCCCTACCGCCATCCAGATCCCGGCGGTCGGACCGCCGAGATCCGGATGGCGGTAGGGGGGGTCGCGGGGCCCCTGGGGGCCCCTGCAGTGCCCATGCCACTGGCATGGGCACTGCAGGGGCCCCCGTAAGAGGGCCCCTAAATGTATTTCACTGTCTGCTGCGCAGACAGTGAAATACGCGACGGGTGCAACTGCACCCGTCGCACAGCTTCCACTCCGCCGGCTCGATTCCGAGCCAGCTTCATCGTGGAAGCCTCTTTCCCGCTGGGCTGGCTGGCGGTCTGAAGGCGACCGCCCGCCAGCCCAGCGGGAAAGTCAGAATTACCGCCGCGGTCTTTCGACCGTGGAACGGTAACCTGACGGCGGGACTTTGGCGGTCGGCCTCCGCCGCCCGCCAAGGTCAGAATGAGGGCCTTAGTGCCAGATTTACAAGGCTCTTGCGTTTCCTTGCGCCACACTGGAGTAATGTTTTTTGTGCTGGTATTGCGTTAAGGAGGCCATTTTCCCCTGCCATATTTACAGAGTGGTGCAATGCTTACGTTGCCCCTTTGGAACAGTGGCACTGAGGTTTGGTTAGCAGGCCTCACTGCACTCTCAGAGTCGAAAAACCAGCAGATAGTAGTCCAAATGGGAGTAAAACATGGAGGGGAAACATGCAAAAAGCCAGTTTCCTTAAAATGAGTACTACTATAAATGACTTGTGTAGTGACTCTGCAATCACTCCCTAGTCCAGAGCCTCAAGATACATATCTAACGTTGGAGAAGCCAGCACTTCAATCTATTCTTGGTAAAATCTGGGTGGTAGGCCATTGTTACCTGATTTATTACTAGTTTTCACATCCAAATAATCCATTTAATATTCAGATGTCTAGTCATTGAAGTTCCCCATCACCAATATACAGTTCTGAACATATGTGCCAAAGATTTAGTCGAACTCTCAAAGAAACTGGGTGAGTCGAGGTTAGGTGCACACGTATTCAAAATTACTATCGTTCAGCATTCCTAACCCCACTGCATAGATAACATTGGGCACCTGAAGTGTAGCTTCTGCTCTATAGGGCAAGGGTCGGTGCCCAGTTCTTTGGCCGAAGAGCTTAATGAGACATGCCAAAGTGCCACCCCTTTTGGATTGAGTTGTTCGCGGTCTGTGATTGTTAAATGTGTTTCCTCCAACATAATGATTTGGACATGTTTCTGCTTTAAAAAGGACTATATACCTTGTCTATCAATGGACTATTTATCCCCTTAAAATTCCATGAGATTGTGTTACAGGCGTATCCTTAGCTTCCATGTGTCAAAATTTGCTGGGTGATTCTTCTTTCCTGCTATAAATGTGTTGGTGAGCGTGAACTTCTGAGCTACCCAAATACCTTTATCTGCCTCCTTCCATGTGGACCTCCCTAACTTGGCCCGCACTATTTTTGCCAGCCTTTCCTCAATCGTGTACCTGTTTCTTATGCTGGACGCTCTGCCATCTCCATTTGTACATTAAAGCGTCTGAACTGCAGCTATATAAAAATATTATTCCTGTGATTAGCTTATTAAAACGATAAATTACATCAGCACATCACTTTCTCAACATCCTTCCCTTCTCGCAGATGCTGCACCTTATGTTTATCTCTGCTTTTTCGACATATGGTGTCTATTCTTTATCATAACCTTGAGAACCAATCCTAAAAATGCTGGATCATGCTTACCTTGAGCTCCATATTAGGGTTCCTCAGTAAGATCTACATATGGGCCTCCGCCCAATATGTTGTTGTTATATTGATTTGCATAGTGCACTAATCACCCGAGAGGGTATCTCGGTGCTTGGGCTGATGTGTAGGTTTGTGGCCCCCAAGGTGCCTTATATCAAGAGCCAAGCCTTCAGCTGCTTGAGGAACTCAAAAAGAGAGGAGAAGGCTCTTATGTGCTGAGTTAGGTTGTTCCCTGTCTTGGGTGCAATGTAGAAGAATGAGTGACCTCCAATTTTACTTTTGCTGATAAGGGAAATGTGTGCGAGTGAGAGTGAAGCAGAGAGTAATGTGCCTGGTGGATTGGTTAAAATGTATGTGGCTGTTAAGGTATTCTGGTCCTGTATTGTGTAGGGCTTTATATGTTGTGTGAGAAGTTTGAATTGGCTCCGCCTGTGAATGGAGAGCCATTAAATCTTCCTGAGTGGCGATGTGATGTGGGTGTGGCATGGGAGTCCGACTATGAAACTTGCAGCCTTAGTCCAGCCTGCTGGTGATGAGTGCTTGAGTGACTCCACACACATGCACCTTCTTATGGCCTAAATCACCAGGCTTTCCATCACCTAATTTGCCTGTTCTAGTTCAGAGTCTGGCTGGGCCCCCACAGAGTATGCTGTTTTCACACCAAATGTACAACAGCAGCACATGGCAGGTAAAACAATTGGAACAAAACAAGATCCCAGCTAGGCGAATTAGTGGGGGCCTCTTCCTCCCGCTGCTAGTGGCTTACTGCAACAACTGGAACAGCAGGGCTGATCTCCTTGAGGCCACACACTCTCCTCTGATCTTAATAAATGGCTGTTCTGAGCTCCACACTGATTCAGGTAGATCAGCACAATAAACCAGGCATCCATTCTGCCCTCAACAAGTTCAAGTTCAGGTGATTGTGGGACCAGCAGGGTTAACTGTGCTCTGGTGTTTCGGAGCTCACACCGATGAGGCAGATCAGGTGGTCATCTTGGCTCCTCCCTGATCCTGAAACATTTTCAAATAGTTTTCTCACTTTAAATTCACACATACATTTACATTAGAGTTGTAAACATTTTTGTAGTAAGTTTGCATAGGCTATGAACAGGTCCTAACCGCTCACTTTTTTAAAATGGCAAATGGCAAAGGATTTTTCAAAAGAAGAAACTAAGGCCCAAATTCTGAACCCCAGAGAGGAGTATCCCAGAAGAATACCATTGCCATGGCAGGTAACTCCAGAATGTCTGTTTTTTCAAGACCTGGGACTACCAGGTCCAGAAAGACTGGACCAGTTTCACCTGATGTACATCCACACCAATTAAAATGGAGATGGGAAGGGGCTGGAGCTGCGAGCAGAGGCACAGTCCAGCCCTTGTTTGCTCCCTCCACCATTGAAGCTAATGGAATGCTTCCCAAAGCCTTCCCATCCCTCAATCGCCAACCCCCCAACAGATACTTATCACATGCTCACATGCTCAGTATTCAACGTATTCAAACATTGGGATATATATATATATATATATATATATATATATATGCTATCCAATGCTCTTTCCTCATTCAGAAAAGATCCAGGACACCTCCGTATATACGTTTCCAAGGTTTATTCTCAACAAACAAAACAAATCGGATTTGTTTTGTTTTTTGAGAATATGAAGAAATTGATCTTTTCTGAATGAGGAAAGAGCATTGGATAGCATAATTTGGGCGTTCCCTGTGCCCGACCAGGACCGCTGTACTGGAGCATGTCGCATTATGGGGACTAAGTTTGCTGAATGATATATATATATATATATATATATATATGAAGTTTTATTGGTATGTATTGATCATGATTTGTACACAATGTATTATTACAATAGCTCAATGTGCCTGCATGATGTAACTCAATTACGACAGAGTGTCACAACATTATCTCTTTTTTCATCAAAGTTTCAGATCAAAAGTCCGGTTAGTTGAGACAACAACTCCTTCAAGCTCTCAAGTCGGACCTGCTTGCCTGTCACTGTCGTTAACCTAGGTCGAGCCTACGCTGGAGACTGATTTCAGAAATGTAGTTGTTGAGACAGCTCTAGATATTAAGACTTTTATCCCAGAGCAAACAAAGAGGGGGATTTATGTTTCCTCAAGGTTATATATCGTTTGATTGTCATGATTTCATCTATAAATCTTATGGGTAATGTAGTTTAAGAAAAAGTTTTGTTTTTATTGGCTACTGTGTTTTGACCTTAATGAACAGCAAAGAAGGAGAAGCATAATCCTCGCCTCCGAGTCCTTGATAAAATTGAAAATTTTTGTTTCATAAGCTAGAAAATGTTTTAGTCCTTTACATGAACATCAGTTACATTACACAAGGACACATTCATTTTGTTGCATAACGATAGCAAATAATTTAAAAGTGCTTTGTCGTTATCTGAGAACTCAGAAAATATGGCAGAATTTTAGTTTTTAGAGCACTAACTATCATTTTTATGGGAATAAGACCGTCTCATTTTTATCATTTCTAAATGAAATGGTTTATGTATTACAGTTTTGATTACATCAAGACGACATCCAGTGTGCCACACTTTCTTAATAAATATAAAATGTTAGCAATCTAGTTGTCCATAAGAATACTGTGTGGATGCAGGGGTCAGGGGCACGTACTAAGATAATTGAGGGCAGGGAGGAGGATGCAGAGGCAACAAGATGACCATGCTGCGCAGGCAGGAGGGGTAGTGGCAGTTCAACAAACGATGGAGGGCAGGGGAAAGTGGGGGCAGGGGGGTCAACCCAACTTTTAGGACAGGCAAGAGAGGATGTGGCAATATAACAGACCATTGAGGGCAGAAGAAAGACGTAGCGGCAGTACACCACACATGCCAACAGACTTGATTCAGGCTGGAGACTCTGGGTGTTTTTTAAGCCCAAAGGGCTTTATTTTAGCTGCTCCTGCCTAAAATCTCCTTTTTTCGATGCAAGTTAATGGGGAAAATCAATTGCCCAGGTTTATTTTTCAAAATCTCCCTCTTACTAAGTTCAACATGTTGGCAGGTATGGTACCCTGGTCACGGAGGGCAGGAGGAATTGGGTAGGGACATGGACTCAAATAACAGAGGGCAGGAAGGAGATGAGCAAGGGCAACAAACTGAACCTATAGGGCAAGTGTCAGAGATTGCAGCAACACAATACCCCATACAGGGCAAGCAGGATGGTAGTGCAGCACAACATACCATGGACAGCAAAAAGGAGACAACAGGGCCATGAGCATGGACAATAGAGAGCAGATGGGAAAGAGGCAGGGGCAGCAAGCTGACCATACCGGACTGACAGGAGGGGCAGTTGCAGCATAGAGGACCATGAAGGGCAGGAGGGAGGGGGCAGTGGAAGCACATCGGACCATGCAGGGCAGGAAGGAGGGGGATGGTGCATGGACTCGGACAACAGAGGGTAAGGAGGATCTAGATGGGGCAGTAAGCTAATTGTTCAGGCCAGGTGGGGAGGGCACTAGCAGAACAACAGCCACACAGGGCTGCAATAAGGGAGCAGGGGCATGGACTTGGAGATTGGACGGGGAGGAGGGGGGCAAGAGCAGCCAGTTTGGGTGGGGGGCAGCACAATGCCATGCCGGCCCTGCGTCCAACCCCCGTGCCACTATGCATTGCGATGGGCATCTTACTCAACATTTTAAAAAAACCTAGAAATCCACTGAAAAAACAAGGGTTACAGGGACATTATAGTTAGGAAATAGAATAAAATAACACCTTAGAAATTCACTAAAAAAACAAGATGTTACAGGGACATTATAGTTAGCTGTAGTTCAGATTTTACAAACACAAAACCACAGAAATTCAGCTGTTATGGTTTCAGTTATTTCAGGTAACTATAACTTGTGCCCTAAAGTAACTATGACTTGCTCCGTCATCAAACACTGCTAATTACCCCAGTTATTACATCACCAAAGGCATCTTCTTTGACATCATTGATAACATCACTGAAACATTTGCAGTAAAATTATTGATGAGAAAACTGTGAATGACGAGGGCATGAGTTATAGTTACCTTAGGGCGCTCCTTGAGACCTTTGCAGGTGATTTGCAGCACTTTACAAATCTTGAATTTATAGTAGGACAATCGTCTTACAAATGTATAATGCCATGCCTTCCTCACATCAAATAATTTCATTAAAGCACCCAAAAAGACAAACATATTTTCTCACTTTTATTCCATAAAATGCTATATTCTGGCGGCAATTTGAATAATTTTAATGAGGTTTTGGTACAAAAAAACAAAAATAGACAATACACCTGTGCTTAGCGTGACATCTATTGTGTCTATAAATAGAATGAGATTAATCTCAAGGTGGTGGGGATGAACAAACTGGGAACTGATAAGAGGCTGTTAGAGTCACAACAGGAAGAGGCATGGAACTGTTCATAGGGCCTCATCGCACACTCATTCGCATACAACGTGTTAATATTCAACTGGCAATTGACCCATGCTAAATGTGACTCCTTTAGCAAGTCCTGGCTTTTTAGTCAAACACATTTTGCATGATGTTGTTTTTGAGGTGGTATTTTATATCAAATGAGAAGCTATAGGTCCTAAAATGGACTGGGTAGTTGGCTAAAACACTTTGGTTGAAGGTGTTACACATTAAATGACACCACATTGCAACTGTAAACATTTATAATGTTGTGACCATTGCATTTATGTTCAGATATTTTTGAACAAGCTCATTCAAATACATGGTTGCCAATATGCTTTTGGAAGACCTGTCACCATACATTTTTTACAGTTTGAGGCTCTTACTAAGAACATAAAGGTGAGAGCTTAGAGTTAATTTGGAGGCTTTCCCTGGACAACTCCTCCCAGCCAGGATAATGAATGTCAAAAACATGTTGCTGATTGCCTATTGCTCAGTGGATCGGAGTCTTTCGGTTTTTCTTTCACTAGAAACCACCACTGTTTAGTTCGACCCCATCAGCAGTCAGTGCAGCTGTCTTGTTGGAAAATACCTGTTGTGGGCTTACTAAGAGCTTACACGTGCTTATAGGCCACCCATTGCTTATCATTGGTTTGCTTTACTGTCACTCTCAATTGCTTGCTTCTTATTCAATGGCTTTCTGCGTTCCAGCTTTTCCATCTTGTGTTTGTTCCTCCCCTCGACCATAGCCTTATGATCTCTCTGATTGTCAGACTTATATTTTTAAGCTGCTCACTTTATGGGGACTTCTTTTTTATTCCTGATTAAACTCTCCTTGAGTGTGCATGTGTTTTCCAACTACCTTCATCTTCTGGTTCTCCTCCCCAAAATACCCAGCTCATGCTCTCTATTCTGCTGCATTCCTTTTGTGCTGTAAGCTGTGCCTCAGGCATTTCTCCTCACATGTTGTGTGTCGCTTTTTCCCTCATGTGCTTCTCCATCTGCCCCTGGTTTGCTTCTCCTGTGTGCTATGCATTTGTCCTCATCTATTCACTCCTTGTTGATTGACAACCCAACCTGCTTCCTGTTGCTGCAACCCCACACAAACTGGCTCTGTCCTTTTTAATATATTTTTTGGAGGCCAGCCAGTAAATGCTGCCAGTTTCTCTGAATTTAAAATGTGCTTTTACCCTATTTAAATTCATTTCCATTTATTTATTTTTATTTATCTTTCTATCTTTGCTCAGTAATTTTAAAAATCAGAGCCCATGTCATATTATAGGCACACAGGCATGGTGAGGCTTGCACACCATTTCAAAATGATGCAGCTGGTCAGTGGCTCATCACTGCACTTTTTTTTTTTCAATGCTGTTTAGCATCCCAATGCTGTACAACATCACCAAAACAATTGTCAAGATCCAAAGGGTTTTGCTAATGCTTGTTTTCATTGTGATGTTTATCTGCCTTGTTCAGGGAAAGTTTAAATGCTCCTCTTTGCCAGAGGTTGGCACCTTACCCCCCTTGGCATCAATTTCACCCTCAAAGGGATCCCCACAACAGTTTAAACACCTTCGAATAAAAGGGTTTGCCCTTTTTAAATATAAACACAGCATGTGTGGGAAGGAATTATTTTAGAAGGGCGACTGTCTCCCAATCCAACCGTCTATAAACCCTGGTGGCCAGTCAATAAAAATATATATTGGATGAGGTGGTCTCACTCACGTAATGTTCATCATTGACCATCTCATCCCATCCTTGAAAGTTGATACTTCCAGGCATGGAAAGGTGTAGGCGCAGGGAGAGTAAAGGCCTGATTTCGATGTTGGTGGTAACGGTCCTGCTGTCAACTTGTTGTCCGAAATCTGTTCGCCACCTCGACAGTTCGCCAGCCTTATTTAGATGTTGGCAGTCGAATAGATGAATGCCTACATACGAACCGCCTTCTCCTCCAAGAAAGACCACCCATGTCGAAGGTCCAATTGGGGAAAAGGGGCTGACGGAGGAACCCCAGACACTCTTCTGGCCATGCAGATTTGGATGTGAGTAATCGCCAAGAAAAAAGTAGTGGTCTGACCCCCATGTTGGGTTGGCAGATTGGGCGGGGGAAGTGAATGAAAACGTGCCTTTCTTCCACATTCCAATCCCATCTTCGACTGATCAGAACTGGACAACCCCTGCCATCACTGCTGCCACTGACCAGAGGAGAAAACACGACTACCCCCCCTACCCCCCATCGCCGCACTCAAAGGTAAGGACATTGCATTGCAGGGTACACTGCACAGGAGGTCAAGGCCACTGCAGATGTATACATGTCACAGTAATGATTTTTAATCACTGTGACATGCATATGTCGGGAATGCAAATGGGTTAGACTTGGGTGGGGACACACTGGTACACAACACATATCGCACACATAGACAACTGTCATTATTGTGCCAGTATTCATGAACAAATGAATGCTGGGACCACAATAAGAGCACATACACACCTGTCAACTGGATCCATGTGTGCACATTGCAGGGGACCTGCACCTGTCATGTTCTGCTGTAAGTTGTGTGTGTCAGTAAATTTATGCCTGTGTGTGATGCGATCAGCTGGTTGAGGTAGAGGGAGCTGGAATGGGTGATGCTGTCGTAGTACTCTCACTATTGGACTAGACTGCTGGATTTGGGGCTGCAGCACCACCACTTGTGAGTGACAGAGTCAAAACCACACCATTTTGGCAGCTGTTAGCCCAACCATTCAGGCTAGCTAGCAGCAGATCACCCAAATATAGAATGCAAAGGTGATTTGTGGCAGCCTGACGCATGACACTCGATGACCTCTCAGAGAAGTTGTGGTCAACAAATCTCACCCCTTCCTCTCATTAGCAAAGGTCTCCTACATACACATGGGCCAAGGAGAAGATACAGAATGGTTTTCAATACATTTATTGAAAAGACTACAATCTACAATATAATATATGAGCTGCAATTATTAGAGCAATGAGACAAAGCAAGATTAGGATTGTTGCAATCAGTGAGAAGAAAATGAACAACCCAAGCATATTGGAATAAACATGTGAATAGGAATCCTACCTACGCCCT
The DNA here is from genome assembly GCF_031143425.1 of Pleurodeles waltl. Lineage (NCBI taxonomy): Eukaryota > Metazoa > Chordata > Amphibia > Caudata > Salamandridae > Pleurodeles > Pleurodeles waltl. The sequence goes on along the minus strand of NC_090450.1, from coordinate 221,812,261 downwards.
AAATCTTAGAGAGAACATAACAGTGATAGCCCAGTCTCTTTGAACTTGGGCCATGAGAGGAGCACCCAACCCATTACTTGAGAACAGCGGTTTGCCTGCTGTCTCTTTGGCTGGTTGTAGAAACAAGGTTGAGGTCAGGGCTGAGGTCAGAAGTGAAATAACATGCAGCATGGATGGATATCCTGGCTGAAATGACCTCCCTCCTTTTTCCTTGGCTTGTACAATGTTTTTTCTAAGAAACATATTTCTGTTCCGTGAAATAGGCCTGACGTGGGCATGTGCCTAAATGTCTGACTGTTTACATACTCTTGTAGCAACAATACTAACTGGATTATCCTGTACTGTTCTTGTCAGCCTTGGACAGAGGTACATGATGAAATGTCCTGCACAGAAATAATAACAACGCTTTGCTGAATCATAGCTGATTAGGAAAAATAAAACATCCCTGCCGAAAATTAGGCTAACTAAAATGAATAAATGAAATCATAGCACATATGTAGGTAAAAGGGCACAGGACACAGGCCTAAGCTGAGCTAAAATATGTGTGCCCAAGCAATGTGCGAAACTGAACCCACGACAATGTTGTTGTGTCTGTATGTGTGTCACTTGTATGTGAAACCTGTATTGTACTGTACGTTGTTTTGCCGTGTGACACATTCAGGTGTTTGGTTGTTGTGTTGCTGACATTTTTGTGATGCGTGTAATTGGGCATGTGTGTGAGTGTGTTTGTGTAGATGAGTGTGTAGTTGTGTTGGTTGTCATGGTTGTGTCGTGTGTGGGTGCAGTGTCAATGGGGTGTGTATGTTGTGTCATGGATTTATGTCAATGTGTGTTTTGGCATGTATGGGTTGTGTTGTGTTGGAATGGCAATGTGTTACTGTGTGAATATGGTGTGTTTTGTAGTCTATGGTGGAGGTGTGCACAAATGGCCAAAGGACAGTGTGTGCGTGTCACTTACCTCTATTCCATAACCCCAGCCATTGTACGAAGTCCTTTGGGTTCCATCCCTTCTGTCTCCGTGAGCAACCTGTCACCATTCAATCTGCTTGCAGAACTGTAACATCTAAATCTGGTGGGTGGAACACCAGTGGCTTGACAGTTTTTTCGGGTCTGCCATCAACGGGACTTGACAGTGAGACCACCAAGATCTAAATCAGGCCCTAAGTGATTTGTCTAGAATCATAGAATGTTGAGCCAATGCCAAGACTTGAACCGGGTTCCTCCGGCTCTGAAGTCGACAGCACAGGCCATTACGGAACACCCTCTCCCCTATCAACTGTAGTACTATTATTGCAAAATTCAACACTACCACTTCATAACCACAAATGTACTAATATAAATACAAGTGGTGTAGTTAGGTCGTCTTAGTCCTAATGCAAGCAAGTAACCCGGGCCCCTCAAATGAGTGACAACTCATGGCCTGATTCACAAAGGTAAAATTAGACGTTTGGTCTAAACTTTGGGAATTCACAAAGGGTAGTATCTTTCAGTCCACACTCGGGGTGGATCTCCCTCCTGTCGCAATAGGATCACCACAGACTTCATTGCCAATGCGAACAGAAGGGGATATAGTGGGAAACCCTGGCGGGTGCCTTGCTGGACTGAGAATGAGTTGGAGACAAAAGAGCCCAGCCGGACCCAGGAGGAGGGTGCATTATACTGTAGAGGAGGCAGGTATATGCCAATAGGCGTTCTTCTCTAACTACTCGTGTCAATAACTGGAATAGAGATTCCCACAGTAGTGTATCAAACGCCTTCTCCACATCTATGATGAAGGCCACTGCAAGCAGGAAAGAATTGCAGAGTTGATCCTGTATGTGAAACAGGAGGTGGAGATTTTGCGAGGTATTCCACTTTGGTCTTCATGCACTAGGGTGGGGACTATTTGTGCAAAACAACTTGCTAAACTTTGCCTAATAGTCCTCCCCAGAATAGCTATCAGTTGGTAGGAGCCCAGGGCAGTCGGGTCTCGATCAGGCTAAAGGATAGAGTTAAGGAGAGATTCTCGGAGCGTTCTGTGCAGGTTGCCGTCCTGCAATGCTTCATTATAGACCTTCAGTAGCTGTGGGGCGAGCTTAGTAATGAATATGGAGTAAAACTCCAGCAGCAGCCCATCTAAACCTTGGGATTTATTTTTGGCTAAGTCTTTAATCACTTGATGTACCTCTTGTTCCATAATTCCGGCATCTAGAACCCTCCGGATAGTTGCAGGGATATTCGGAAGGGTGATTTGTGACAGAAAGTCGGTGATGGTTTGGGTAGAGTCAATAGTTAGGACCTTATGTATTTGTGTATAGAGGTGCACAAATTCTTGCAGGATTTGATTACTGGTCTCTTAGTATCTCTCCCAACTGAGAGCATATCTCTGTAATTGGGTGATGCTTGTATCTTTGTCACACTAGCCAGTTGGGTAGTCATCCAGCCTTATCTCCCTCCTTGTGTACCAGTGCTGTGTGTGCTGTGAAGTTGAAATGCCCCAGGCACACCTATTGAGTGGCGACCACTTCACGTGCCCGAATTCTCTGCAGGGTGGTGTCCGGTGGAAAATCAGGGTACCTGCCCAACTCAGCCAGGTGCACCTCCGCCTCGTCTAGCTCACGTTCTAATGTTCTGTGGAAATTTGTGACTTCTTTGATGCATATACCTTGTGTGACAACTTTGAAGGAGTCCCAGTCTATAGCATGACTCCCCGCTGTGTTATGGTTTTCAGCAAGGTAGTGTTGTATGTGGGTGCCTAATGCATCCCTAAGAACAGAGTCTTCTAAGATGCCAGAGTTGAAAAGGGGGTCACGGGGCAACCAGTGTAGGTCCACTACATGGGCGGAGTGATCTGATATGATTCTGCCTAGGTAGTCTGCGTGTGTCGCCAGGGGGATTATATGGTGGGAGATCAGAAAATGGTCCAACCAGCATAGAGGTGGTGGGGTAAAGAATAAAAGGGACAGAGTTTATCAGCTGGGTACAACGCGTGTCAGATATCGCTGAGGGACCACTGTTCAGTCCAGGCCCTCAGATGTGCCGTTTGACGACAGGGTAGAGTACGGGGTAGGGGTGGGTAGGATCTGTCTAGGGAGATGTCCAGAACACTGTGGAAGTCACCCCAGGAGCCATGGGAGGTGTGTTTTATGGGCGAGGTGTGGTGTTAGACAGTCCCAGAGAAGGTTCTGATCTGCGTTAGAGACATATGTGCTGTCTATCAAGAGTGGTTTCCCATTTAATCGGCCCTCCAACCATACGAAGCGGCCCTCAGTATCGACTGTGACCCTAGTCTCTTGAAATGGAAGGCCTGGCCACACCCATATCAGAGCCCCTTGTGCAAATGCAGAATAGGTGGTAGCATGAAGAATTCCACACCAGCGGTAGCAAAGCCTTGGTGCCTCCTCCTCAGTGATATGTGTCTCTTGTAGCAATACTATGTTGGTGTTCTGACACCGTACGTAGGAGTAGACTGTGCAGCACTTCCGTGGAGTATAAATGCCCCTTATGTTAAGTGTATGTAGGTGTGTTCATCGAGCTAATGTGGATTTGCTCAGGGAGGGTAAAATGGGGGACTCTCTCCTGTGTGCCACCATGCTTATTTCTAGCTGCTTGCGCGCCTACGTGTGCTCCCGCCCCATGACTTGGTAGGTTGCCGTTTAGATGGGGAAGGGTCACATATCTTAGGAGAAAAGGGTAGTAGAAGATTGCCAAATGGAAGGAGCCTCTGGCAACGGGCAAGGTGCCCAAACCAGGAATGCATACTGCCAACTATCAGAGTAGGGGGTATAGCATCCAGTGCTGTGGATTTGGTCTGCGTGTGGGCCATGTATACTTCTATGTTTGGTATCTTCCGTAACGTGAGGACAGCTGGGATAGTGGGAAATTCTGTCAGCCTTATTTTACTTTTCAGGACAAACAGCTCAGTTGCACACCTGTTAAAGGGGCATTCCGCTTGCACCTGGCAACAGTGGGGAGGAGGCCTCAGTGTAATATGGGCTATGCTTGTAGTAGTCCTCATAAAAGTCAAATGTATTCCCTACTGTTTCCTCATGTGCTGTCTTGCTCATGCCGCCTCTAGTGAAGGACCACTGAACAGGGCTGCTAGGACCCAGTCTCTTAGATCACGCCGTCCGCTGTCTGTGGTGTGACATCAGGAAGTTTGGGTGAGTCTCGGGGCGATATGGTTGAGTCTGTGGATTCCTCATCAGTCGTGAAAAGGTGGGGACCCATGTGATCTTCAATTGTGGTGGTCATTGCTTCTAGGGCGGCCGTGATAGTCAGCACCACTTTTCTCTCCTTAATCATCTGTTCCAAATCTGGGTAGGTGTCCGGGATTTACCAGGAGGCCGCCCTCTTACGAGGCTACATCGCTCAACTCCGCCCACGACGGGAAGCCCGGAGGGGTCCCCTAGTGCCACATTCTGAGGTGTCATCGTCTCCGTGGTCCAACCATTGTGTCACCTCTGATGAATCCATAAAGAAGTGTGTCTTGTTGTTTGCAATGATCCTCAGGTGGGCCGGTAAGAGTAGGGAATACTTTAGTCCCAATTGCCGGAAGTGGAGTTTGACTACTAGGAATGTGGAGGGCCACTGCTGAACCTGCTTGGTGTAGTCTGGGAACAGCATCAGTGTTTTGTCTTCAAGTCGCAGCGGTGCCGCCTTCCTAGCTGTTAGTAAGATAGTGTCCCTGTCCCAGTAATGTAGGAGATTTACAAGCAAAGGATGTGGTGGTGACCCGGGTGCGGCCAGCGAGAGGGGAGTCTATATGCCCTCTCTAATGTGTAGAATGGTGTAATGTACGAGTCCGTTATGAAGGAGTGGAGCTAGGCCTCCAGAAAGACTAGATGGTCCGCCCCCTCAGGCATCCCAATGATTCCGATGTTATTTCTTTGGGATCGGCCTTCTGCTTTCTCCCCTCCTATCTCCAGGCTCTGGACCTGAGTGTGAAGGTCTTGCCGCTCTGCCTGATGTTCCGTTACCTGTGGACATTATTTGGTAAGTGTCTTTTCCCCATCGGAGACTTTGTCTACAAGTTTTCGGTGGTCATCTCGAAGGAAGCAAAGTTCTGTGGTCAGCATTTCCAGCTGGTCCTCCCTATATTGCTTGACTTGAGCTATAGCTACGAGCACTTGAATAGCTTGTCCGACATCATTGAGGCATCTGCGCCACTCTGGGCTAGGAACGACCCACTAGTAAGCACCGGGGGTTGAGATGCAGAGGTTTGTGGGTAGACGAGGGGTTCATTGTCTGCCCATTGTGGTTACGATTACGTCTTTTTACCTCCTCTCTTGATATCAGGGAGACACTGCTCCCTGTTGTGCAACCTGGGCTCCTAGGGAGCAAGTACCACCAGACTGCTACTGATGACCTAGGATTAAAGGCAGCATTGGTTCACTCAGGGATTCTCCAGTTCAATTCAGCACGGTCATTAGCATCCACTCCTCAAGAGTGCACAGTTAGCTGCCAGCTTGCAGGGGCCTTCTCTCCAACTGTTCCCTATGCCTGACCCAGCCCGCTGTGTTATTGCTCTGGGGATCTTCCTCAATTTCCAACAGGCTGGTGACTGTTGCTTTCAGGGCAAGGCTGCTGCTCCTGTCATGCGCCTCAGATCTCTGGCACCCTCATTGTCTTCCAGGCCCTATCTGGTGCAAGGCTCTGCACTGTTCATTCTCTGCTGGGCCTGATCCTGCACCGAGCCCAAGCTGTCAGTCTCAGAGGCCCCTTGTCTTCAGCCGCACCACCACACCACCGCACTTGCCCCAGGCCCCTGCTCCAAATTATCCTCATCACCTTATGACTCTATGCCTCCTCCTCAGTGAATCGCCACTGACAATCAGGCCCAGAATATGGTGGAGCTGAGCAGCAGCCACCGTATGCGTCACCCTGAGGTGCGTCCCAAGGCTGCCTGGATGCCGGTGTCGGGTGGCCGGGCAGCAACACTGGCATTGAAGGTTAGCCCCGATGACTCCAAAGGCAGCGGATCACAGCTGTTGGTCTCTGCTATGGCACGGCTAACCACCCCCGGCCACAGTGACTGCCTACAGCCATGGCATTGTGTGCTGGTAGGCTGCAACCGCAAGGCGGCTTCGTGTGAATGCAGCTGCTCCTCCTCTGGCAGGGGCCAGCTCCGTGTGCTTCCGGGGGGCCCGGCACACAGGTAGCCAACTGTTGCTGCCACCGCATCCGGGTTATATCCTGGCGAGTTTGCGGCCCTAGGTGGAGCTGCACTAGGGTTTGTCCGCCATTGTGGCCTGCTTGGCCGTGCCCCTTTCACTAACCCAGCTATATACATGCTTTTCTGAAGGGCTGAACCAATATGCGACACTGTCTGATGAATAACTGAAGTGGGTTTACCTAAAGTTCATGTTCTTTAAGCAAGATTATGTCTTATTTTTGACAAAATGATGCTAGAAAGACTGCTTGAATAGTGTTTTAGTTGACAAAAAACACTTAAAAATAGATAGAGCACAGGGAGCAGGAAGGCAGTTTGTCCTTTGCTCACACACATAAGACATAAGACCTACAGCACTGATCAAGAGCATCACAGTCTTTCTTGAAAGACTGAAAACAACAATGGTACTGCAGGAAAAATGCATATTCAATTCAAAGACATGAAACAAGTGTGGGACTGTTGTGCCAGTCAACACAAGCATCTTGCAAAGGCATGGAACAAGGGTGGCACTGCATGGCCAGCACAAGCTTCTGCTGCTGCAGGACCAGCCAGTGCAAGCTTGCTGCAAAGACATGGAACAAGTGCTGTACAGCACTGCCACTGCAAGCTTCCTTCAAAGATATGGAACAAGTGTGACACTGGGCAGTGCCTCCGTTACCACAAAGAAGCAGCATTTGAGGTTTGGTACAAGTGTTAGGAACAACACAAGGGTGTTTGAGTGCAAGCTTGACTTAAGCTTAGCAAGGTTTCCTCTCTCACAACAGGTGTAGCACTGGGGAGCAGTACATGCTTCCCCCAACATACCAATCTGACCAGAAAAAAATGCAAGTTAACCTCGCATGCACTGAAAATGGTCAGCATCTGCAGCAGCAGTCCAAGTATTTTGTAAACACACACAAAATGCAGCATGTAACAGCAGTGTAAGTTCAGCTCACACTCACACATAGCAGTGGTACAAGAAGGTCAGCATTAGCACAAGTTAGGATATCCAAAACAGGTACCACACTGGCTGTAGCACCTAGGCTTATTTCAGGTACAGAATACCAAGAGTGAAGTATAGAAGTGGGTGAGCCACCGAAGGCTTGAACTATGTTCAGCTCGAGGTCTTGCTTAGCCCTTGGGCCCAAAACGAGTTCAGCTTACAAATGTCTTCTGCCTGCTACCCATGCTTTAGCGTCATGCACTATGCATGAAAGACAAAGCAATATCTTTGATGTACAACAGAGGCGAGAAATGGATACCAATCTAGTGGCCGAATTACACAATGACTAACCCGAAAACCTGGGACCTTGGCTTGCCCACTTGACCAAATTGTGTGATTCTAGCAAATTATTTCATTTTGTGATGCCACCTAAGTTTTCATTATTGCATATAAGATAACCTTAAAATACTTGAGTATGTGTGCTGTACAAAAATCTCTCTAGCATTTGACTTTATTGACTGTAATACTGCTCAATGCAAAATGAGAATATAGCCCACAAATATGGTGTACACAATAACTTACTTGCCTCTACGTTAACTAATGGTACTTTTAATAAATAACTCTCAATGCAGTGATATAATTGATGTACTAACGTGAAATGCTTGTTAAAGAAATATATTTTTTTCAATTTTGAAGACACTTTATCATATTTTACTTAATATTTGTTGCAAGATTTCCATGTCAAATGCTGTCATTGCCCAGCTTGTGATGCAAAGATAGGCCATGACAGTCAAGACTTACCCTTGGCTCGCCTCTCCCTAATAAGTCATTGGCTTGTTCAACTCTTCTACAGTATTGTGTATAAAAGTCACTCAAGCTCTCCCTCAATCAGTGTCTTGCTCTGAATAGCAACATCTTGTTTTCTGAAAATCTAGTCTGTTTCCATGGGTCTCAATAGGACCTACTTCTGGTTTTAACAAGAGCGAAACATACATTAGCAACCCCAAGACGTTTTTTTGAAGTCACATGTAGATTGTTTAGCATAGAATGAAACAAACAACACTCTAATAATTCATTTTCCCAGTTGCACAACTCTGTCATAAGTGTCTATGTTGTTTTACTTACCATCATCATCTGCGATCCGTCCGTGAAGCCGAATACAGGGAATGTTGTTACTGTCTCAGCTTCAGAAGCCACGCAGCGCAATGGGAATCACTTCTTCTTTGACCTCTGCTGTTGACGGACAGCCAGGGCCGAAATGCGCACTCTAAATTTACAGATCAGAGCATGCACACTGCTTGGCCATTCAGGGCATGTGCAATGTGACCTTCGGAGTGCCACTGCAGGTACTCCTGTAGATTCAGCTGCTTGGAGTTTGATGCCTGACGATTAGGGGAATCAGACTGAGATAACAGCAAGGTCCTGTGGCCCTACAAGGCAGTGGTGTTTAAGCAATTTTCACAATACGGTGCTGCCATCAATTTTACATCACTAAACTCATAGGGTTTCTGAAAAATACAAGCATCACACAAAGAACCAAAGTTGGAAATATGCCACACCCATTGATTAGGAGAGTGGTTAGGGTGTACAATGTAGCTGTGTTGCATTTAGGAGCACTTCGTCACAAATATATTACTAAACTGTGGTGTGGTAGCACACTGTCATTTACAGACACCACATTTTTCATAGAAATGATGGCTAAATTTCCACGTATATGCAGTTTTATTGAAAAAAACACATAGAGCACAAACAATATGTGCAGAATTTGGGTTTCAATTTATATTACCCTTTTTGGCCTCAACAAATAAATGACTGATTTAGATCTTGGTGGTAACTGTCCCACAATAATTTTTCCGATTTAAAATCTGTCTGTTCACATGATGGTCTGCCTGCTGGATTTAGATGTTGGTGGTCCCATAAACGATAGCCCGCATCCGTCTCAACCAAGAAACTCCACCCACGTCAATAGCCATAGGGAAAAGTGGCTACTGGCAGGACTCCCGCCTCCTTTACCCCCTTGCAGATTTGGATGTGCCTTGTCGCCAAGCAAAATGTGGCAGTCTGACCTCCACACTTGAGCTGGTGGATTGGGGGAGAATCTAGGTAAAAACTTACTTTTTCCCCCAATTCCAATTCTGTTTTCATGTGGACACCACTGGACAAGACCTGCCATCACCGCTGCCACGGACTCATGGAGAAAATATGACTCCCCATCACTGGACCTGAAAGTAGGGATGCTGCATTGTCAGGGTATATTGGGTGGACACTGCATGTAATGTCGGGACCATGGCAGACATTTACATGTCACAGCAATTTTTTTAAATCACTGTGACATGCATATGTCGGGGTACACAATTGTGTCACACATGGATGGGGACACTCTGGCACAACATGCATATCACGCACATACACACATGTCATTGTGGTATCATTATTCATTGCCAAACGAATGCTGGCCCCACAATAACAGTGCAACCATACTTGACAACTGCGTCAATGTGTGTACATTGCACGAGGACCTGTACCATTAAGGTTGTGCTACCCATTGTGTATGTGAATCAGTACTAGGTGTGTGTGTGTGTATGTGCGTGATTGGATTGGCTGGTGGGGGGAGCTGGAGTGGGTGATGTGGTTGTGTCTGTATGTGTGCCATTTGCATGTTACTACAATGTTGTTGTAAATGTTGTGTTGCCCTGTGACACATTCAGGTGAGTGGTGTTGTTGTGCAGCGGACGTTGTGATGTGTATAGTTGTACCTTGTGTGAGTGTGTTTGTGTAGCTGAGTGTGTGTTGTTGTTGTGGTTGTGTTGGTCGTAATGCTACTGTAGCTATTACACATGCATATTATTTTATCCTAGGTCTGCAGCTAGTGCCCTTTCACTCAGAGGCATGCATTTTTATTTATCTATTTTGTTTAACTAAAGCCTTCTTTTAGTGGAGATAATTTTATTATTTTATCAGCTTGTCCTATACATAGACTTCTGTCATTCTTTTCTCTGCACAACATTCTCATGCAGTGCTCTATCCAAGGTTGTACGTGATAAGTTATGAATTATTGCCGGTACAAAAGGGTTCATCATGGATCCAACTCTTAAACACAGAAATATATGTGTTTATCAGGGAAATTTTCTCAGAATAGCAGATGTTTTATTATAAAACACTTCACTGCCCCTACACAATAGAGAGGAATTCCAACCAGTTGCCATTCTACACTCCACGTCGCCTTTGCATGTTTCTGCTGGAACCTGACCCAATCTCTCCCTCCATGTGGGAGAATTGACAGTAGACCAACAGACCTCTTCATTACCTACGATCTCAGGTAAGGGGTATGGGGTTCTCCCGAGGAGCCTAATGTGCAGATTAAGGCTTACACTGCTATGCTTTTGTAGGGCATCCCAGTAGTGCGGGTAGGGATTTTAGAACCATTGTTGTGACAGTATGGTAGGACTTTTCCTATGTTTTACTTTCCTTGCCACTGCCTTGCTTTTATTATGTGTTCTCATCCTCATAATTGCAATACATACCTGTTTACACAGAATGCAGTTGATTCAATAGAACCTATTGAACATAGTCCTGCTTCTGTTTTGCCTTTTTGTGTGTGAGACATCTGTGACTGAGAGAAAGGAGTAAGATCTGTTCCATTACGATTTTCCTGAGAAATCCAGAGGACATGCTAAGGACTGCCACAAATCACCTTCTACTCTTGGGTACAGGTGAGGTGCTGCTAGCAGCCCGGAATGGGTAGGCCCTTAGATGGTACAGGATCAGGCTCAGTCCCTCATGCCCAGTGGTGCTGCTGCCCAAATCCAGCAGTCTTGTTACCATTACGAGAGTTTTTATGACAGAATTGTGTGTGGGTGCATTGTTAATGGTGCTTGCATGGTGTGTCATGGATAAATGGAAATGGGTGTTTCTGGCATGAACGGTTTGTGCGGTGTTGGAATGACAGTGGATAACGGTGTGTATATGGTGTGTTGTATAGTGTGTTGCGCAGGGGACATATATTGCTAATGAACAGTGTGTGTGTGTGTGTGACTTGCCTATATTCCACAGCCACTGCCATTGTATGATGTGCATTGGGTCCAGCGATAGGCTCCCTCTTTCAGCAATCCACCAGTATGACACAGCCTGCAGAGCTAAAACTTCTAAATATGGTCGGCGGGTACCCGCCTGCCTGACGGCTAATAAGTGCGCTCCATCATGTCGGTCTTTGGCCCAGCAGCAATACATCTAAATATACTGGGTGGAACTCCGTCAACTTGACGTAGTACTCTGGTCCGGGGGAGGTAACACTGTCAAGATCTAAATCAGGCCCAAAGTGTCTTGATTTGTTTTGATCCTATTAAAATCTTTGTTTCCATCACGTTTTAGACTTAGACAAAAGTGCTTAATTTATTGCTTTCCTAAGTGTTTATGTATTTTGAAATAATTGTACAGTTCATCTATAAGTATTTACATTTTGTGTCTGTTAAAAGAAACTAACATCCTATGGTCTTTCATGTCACACCATCCAGACTGTCCCATAGTTCACTTTACAAAAACCTTAAACATTGCTGTAAGAAAAAAAAAGTAAATATCAGTCACCATAAAAAAACAATAACCAGAAATTGATCAGAAAACTGGACTGACGTTTGGCCTCTGTGCCTGAATGCAGAGCAAATCTGAGGCGATAAAAACAATGTTTAAAGTAATATTTAATTAATCCTCCTTCAGGTGATGGTTATAATTGAACTGTTTAGGAGATTCAGAGACTCAATAAGAGATTTTTAGAAGAACCCAATGTGATGCTAGAACGTTTTAATTTCATGAAAAGAAAACAGGAAGTAGATGAAACTGTGGAAGAGTACATCTCTGCTGTCAGAAATTTGGCATCCAACTGTAATTTTGGACAAGCGTTGTACACCTATATTTGAGATCAGTTTGTTCATTGCTATTACTCCAAAAAAATGCAAGAAGGAATTTTGAGTTGTAGGGATCCCTCTCTAGCTGAAGTTATTGATATAGCAAAAGGGATTGAACGGGCCATGATTTCTTCCAAATACATTTCCAATGATACCCTTAGTAATTCCTTAGTGAATTGAATTCATGAAGCAGAGACAGTCAACGCTCTTTTGATTGAAAATAAGGCCAGCTAACCTTTACATAGGTAGTCGAACACAGGTTGTTATAGATGTGGCTCAAATTCTCATGTTCCTAACAGTCACAAATGTCCGGCTGCATGTTAGAAATGCTTAAAATGTCACAAGATAGGCCATTTTCAGCAGTCTGAAAACAAAAAATGTTCTTCAAGTAAACAATATACTAGTTCAGGACAATGTAGATTGTGTGCTAAATGATATTCAGAAGAAGGGTTTGACAGTTGATACTGTAGTTTCTCCTCAACATCAGGTCATTGTTAAGGGTCTTTTTTGTCAGTCAGTGGTCACCAAAATATATGTGGCACTGAAAGGTTAAAACATTGTGGGCTGGCAAGATTTAGCTAAAATGGGGTTAAAGTTGGTTCCTGATTCTGAAAATCCAGTATAGTTGAATGATTCTCAGATTGCTCTAGTTTCTGATAAATTAGAAGACTCTGATTTACAAATGATTTTAGAAAATTTTCAATACGTTTTTAATTCCAAACCGGTAAGATTACAAAATTTTAACATGTTATAAAACTCAAACAAAATGTAATTCCTGTTGCACACAAAGTTAGATCGATTCCTATAGGTGTTAGGGATGATCTCAAACAATTGTTGGATAAATTGGTTCTAAAAGGTGTAATTTCTGAGTGGGTTAGTCCAATTGTAGTTGTCCGCAAGAAGAATAGTGAAATCTGATTATGCGCAGACTTATGTTCACTAAATAAGAGCATTGTAGCTGATTGTCACCCGCTTCCTAAAATTCAAGAACTTCTTGCCAACATTGGGGGTGGCAAGATTTTTAGCCTCTTGGTTTCAAAGTCTGTCATCTGATACCCTTAGCCCCAAAGTCGTGGGATCTTACTACTTTCATCACTCCTTTCGGAGCATTTAAGTTTTTACGTTTACCTTTTGGTTTGGCTTCAGCAGCCAACGCTTTTCAAAAATGTATGGATCACATTCTAAAAGGAATTGATGGGGTGCAAGCCTATCAAGATGACATACTATTGTTTTCTAAAACTATTCAGTATCACTTAGTAACTTTGTGTAAGGTTTTAAATGTCTTTAAAGAAGTAGGGATCACTTTGGGTCATCACAAGTGAAAATTTCTATATAATAATTTGGCCTACTTAGTTCATTCTATCACCTCTACAGGTATCAGACCCAAGTTTTGTCTGACACAGGCCATAGCTGAAGTGCCTCCTCCTAAAGATAAGGATGCTCTTAGATCCTTCCTTGGCTTGTCTGACTATTATTCCAGGTTTGTACCTGTGAATGCACTAGTAGTTTAACCTTGACTTTCCTTGCTTAAGAAAGGTGTTTCCTTCAACTGGGAGGCCACTTGTGATTTAGCATTTTAGAATGTCAAAAGATGATTACTATTGCTCCTAGTTTATCATCTTTAGCTTCAGGTCAGAAATGTTACCTCACTGCTGATGCTAGTCAGCATGGTTTAGGTGCTGTACTGGGCCAATGGATTTCAGGTAAAGAACATACAATTGGTTTTGCTTCCAGAAGCCTTGAACAAGCAGAATTTCCTTACAGTTCAATTGAAAGACAAGCCCTTGCCTGTTCTTCGGCCATGGAAAAGTTTAAAACCTTTTTGTGGGGTACACATTTCAAAATTGTTACTGATCAGAAACTTTTATTACACCTATTGAATGGCAATGGAACAGGCAAGGCTTCTACAAGATTGGTAAGGCTCTTGTCTCGTTTACAAGAATTCAATTTTGTGATGAGGTACATTTCAGGAAGTCATATTATCAGGGCTGCCTGTCTATCCAGAATGCCTTTACAAAATACCACATTAGAGGACTGTCAAGATGAAGTTGAATGTGTTGTGGCTAATATCGAAGATATGGTGGAATCTTTAGGTGTTATACGTTATAAAGAATGGTTTGAAGCTACACAGAAGGATGAAAGCAGCCATTAGTTTTGTAAAAAAAGGTTGTCCCAAAGAGTGTTCACATCCCTCCCCTTTGAAACCTTTTGCATAGGTAGCTACTGAGCTATCCTTAGTTAAAAGTATTTTGATGCTTGCTGTTGTTTGTATTCCACTTACCTTGCTGCACAATAATCTTATTGAAGCGGCTCATGTAGGACATTTAGGTGTAGGAGAAACTTGTAGAATTTTAAAACAGTATTCTGGTGGCCATGTTTAGACTAAAATGTTTCTCATTGGGTCGATAAATGTCAAATATGTTTGATGTCTGACAAACATTTGAAAACCACTCAAACACTTTTGCATGTTGTCCTTAATGAAGCTTGGACTAAAGTTGCTTTGGACATAGCAGGCCCTTTTGATCTTTTACCTTCTGACAAAAAGCATCTTTTTGTCTTGATAAATTACCATTCCAAATGGGTATATTTATTTTGACTTCACGTCTTTTACTAACACCACATCAGTTAAAATGTATTTAAGAAAAATGTTTCATATTGAAGGAACACCCAAGGAAATTGTAACGGATAATGGATTACAATTCACGTCAATTCAAATTAGTACCTTCTTGTTAACAAACCATATCACTCATTTTAAGGTTTCTCTGTATTCCCCTTCTTCCAATGGACTTGTGGAGGGAATGAGTAGATTCATGAAGGAGAGGATACAAACAGCCATTTCTATAAATACACCAGTGGAGGAATTCCTAAAGAAAAAGTTGTGGTCTTATTTGATTTCTCCACACTCCACTACTGGCATTTCACCCTTCCACGTCTTAAGAAAAAGAGATCTATGATCCAATGTTTGCCCTTATTGGATCAAAGATTTGATCAGTAAATCCAGTTGCTATGCTTGTATGGATAGGAATAAGGTGATTTCTAATACTACACATAAACAAAATTTGCAAAAAATCTATTTTGGTTCTATACATAGGATTCAAGATTAAACTTTCTGTATCGGAGATTCGGTTATGATCAAAAGCCCTGTGAAAGTAAAAAAAAAAAAGGTGCTTCTATTTATTCCCCTCCTGTACATTATTTAAAGGTCTCTGAAGGCTCTCTTTTGTTGGATAAAAAGGATGGTGGAGTAAGAAATGTTTGGTCAAACTTACTGAGGAATAGCCTTGTAACATTTTGGCTTCCAAGAACTTGCAAGAAAATGATTCGGGTGATTTATTTAATTGGCCTTTTGATGCCAATTTTTCCCATAACAGAACAGTTGATTGTTCTTCTGGTCACTGTAATGCTCCCTATGTTTTGCATAATACTAAAGAATCACTGGTTACTCAACCAAACATGTACTCTGATGTGCAAATCACCAGTGAAAATGATTCACAAGCATATGTTGCTAGTCAACTTCAAAGCAGTCAAGACACATTATCTGACACTGGAAATGTTAATTTGTCATGTGGAAAAGTAAACAGATCTTCACATAATGTTTCTGTACCTACTAGGTACAAAGACTTCCTCCTTTATTGTCTTTTTGCAATCAATACCTTTCAAAATGGGAAAAAAGTTGTAGTGAGTGATTTGTTATTCTCATTCACACTCTTTTATCCTTTACGAGTTTATATTGTATCAAAATGTCATTTCATAGTTATATTATTCGCATTCTGTTATAGTTTGAAACTATGCACTTTGTTTTTCCTCATGCTTTGCATTCCAATCCAGATGGTCAGCAGTTTAGATCGGTGAGCACAGGACAAATTTCTGTGAGGGCTCCATTGACTTGGTGGAATAAACTAATCTTTGGAGCTACTCACCTGCATCTGTTCATTGTTTCTGTTATCTTTACAGGCAAGACTGTGATGGCCCAGCGGAGCAGGGATCAGGTAATACACTTCTTCTGGGCTGGGTCAGCCACACAAGGCAAGGGCCAAGGTGAAAATGCCTCAAAGGCCACAGCAACACCTGGCCCCTAGCTTCAGTCTGACTGCATGGTAAAGCTGACACCACATTACAGGGGACTGGTGAAGATAGTAATGTTCTGTGGGCTTGGTTGCTGAGGCCCTAAAAACCGCTCCACAAGTGACTCTGAGGCATGGCCCATCCCCGAATTCCTGACTGCCCACCTTCCCAATCAGACCCTGGCTGCACCACTGGTAGCCACACCCCATATAAATAAATACACACATGTAAAAATAGGTGAGGTATCATCTGGGTCAGACTGGGACAGAAAATATGCCCGAGAATCGAAATAAAAGTGTCCCCCTTTAGTGAATTAGACAGCTAAAAAAGTGGCCCAATTTTGCAAATTGGGGCAATTATAAACTTGTAAAATAAGACATTTACGTTTTTTGCAAGATATGGCCGATTGCATGGATTTGAACTTATTGCAGACAATGTTGGTTTAGCCATCATGAACATTAGCAGTAAAATCCGACCCAGGAGACCACTAAACAGCCAGAACACCGGTCCACACATTGACCTGCAAGATCGGCGGATGGACACTGCCTGCTTGTCCTGTAGAACAGTCCGACACTGGGTATCATGAGTAATTTAAAGGATTTCCTTGAGCTAAGATTCCCTTCCAATCACGACTGATGGTGAGACAGCAGTGAGCTCTACGAAGCCCGGGGAAAGCGCCATTTTAGCATGTGCTTCAAATTACAGCAGGCACAAGAGAAAGAGCTGAAAATAACCGTCGCCCAGGCTGCGATGGCGCGATAAGCTCCATCGCATTACAGCAATTATGCTCTCGTGCAGAGAGGGGCAAAGCATTTCCTGTTTTCCCTGGAGCAGGAGAGAGATAACATGCCTGCATTTTTTAAATCCTGTTATATTCTATGTTTTCCATTACATTTTGCACTGGCCATGGGTTCTCACTTCACTGACGTGAATACCCAGCTCTATTGTGTGTTGGGAATGGGAAGCAATAATGTCTATTATTTAAAATATGTATATATATGTCTCACATGCAAATTTTTCTTCAATTAATAATTTCTCAGCCTCTACAGAATGTCCTCTTGCACCCACCTTACTATGGACACCTGCGCCGCCCTTTGCACGCACTGCCAATTGTCTATAACTTGCTGGTGCCAACTTGACTGGACACCACACAGTACAAATAACAGTAAATGACCAGCAGGCTCTCTCATCCAGTCACTGATCGATTAAAAAAAAAATAACATTCTGCGGATTTTACCGAGGCTTGTACATTCATCGTCATATGCCGATGAAATTAATTGATTGTGGGAGTTTTCGCACCCAAACAGATGCAAAAACAGAATCTGATCTTTTTTAAGGACTCAGGAACACTAAGTTAGACTAATGTTATCTAATGCACCCCCATGGAAGTCAATTTAAACAAGCATTTGCATTGCAATGGATCTCCTGTTTGCTCGAGTTAGAGCTAATAGCGTTGTAAATTCCTAACTGGATTTCTCGTGCCACATAGATTGAAAATGAAAAGTAAAGCAGATGACATAAGTCAGCCGATTCAAAAGCGCCCAGCTTTGATGAGCGTGAGCGCGAAGCAGAAACTCAAAAGGAAAAAGAAGTTTGCTTGCAGTCAAACATATCAGCAATCGTTCAACTATCCATGTAACAGGGTCGATGGCCAAGCTGGTATCAAAATCGCCCCAAGGAGGGACAAACGGAAAGCATTTACCAATGATGATGAAGGATTTTTGAAAGGCAAGCCCATGAACGAGTGATAGTGATGGAAATTCAGTGGCTATGGTTAAGAGCCCATAGATAGATTACAAAACGTCAGAATCCTTGCGCGCTTGTCATACAAAATGTCAATGGGATCGCAAGTGGCATTAAACACCAATTCATACCGTTGGGTTAATTCCCAGTGCTAGAGTGGGAACTGAAGTGTAAACTATGCACTGTAACCAGGGCTAAATGAAGCCTGTTTTCTTTCTCATTTTCTGTTGCATTCGTTGCCTTCATGACCCCAGAGACCGAGGTAGCATGGGGAAAAGTCAGTTGAGGAAGAGAAGCAACTACTTCTTCCCACAGTAAACCGTGTATATGAGCGCCACTCCTCAGTTTCTTATTCATCTGCAATGAGCTCCTCAAAGGGGGTATGTGGGACACACTTGATCCCCAAGACTTCCCATCAAAGTTTGATTGAAAAATACTTTATTTAGACAGTCAAGTCCATTAAAATGTGAAACTACAGAATATAAAAATGTAGCATTAAAATATGACTAGCAAGTAAGCATTGTCTCTTTTTACATTGCAAGCATTTAATAAAAAATAATGAAAACAGAAAATGATGCTCAAAACATACTATTTAAAATGCAAGTCCTGTTAATGTTCAAAGACACCAATACCATGGCCTAAACTGCGATTCTGTTATAGGACTCTAAAAAAGGTAAAGTGCTAGCTCTAATGTAGGCCGGTTAAAACCGAGGTGAGGTGCTATGCTCTAAAAAATAAAGTGCTAAGCGTAATGCAAATCTGGCATTATTGGGATCCATTTAGCAAGGGAATTTAATATGAATGAACTGAGAGTTAAGATTTTATTATGCATAGGTTTTAAAAACCGTTGCATACATTAGCTCATGTTAAAAGCTGCTACAGTGGTGTTCTGTTAAATGTGCCTAAGCATAAATAAATGATTACATTTGACAAGTTACAGTTCAGACCATCACAGTGGCCTTGGATGGAAGGAAAATTCCATAAAACAGCAATAAGCTTAGGACAAGATATCCTCACAGTTTCTCAGTTTTTTTGCCGCAAGTTTTTAACATTTTAAACAACAGAAGTTCAAGGCAGTGTCTGTTACCTTAAAGCATGCAATTGTGCCTGCCTGTAGGAGCAAAAGCCACGTTGGTTAAAAAGTGCTCCTAACAATGCCCTCCTTTTGTTCATAGGGTCTGCGTGTAATTTATGGGGAAAAAATTGGAAACAAAAAAAAGGGTCATGGAATCCTACAGGAATGGAAATAGAAATAATTTGGGGATTTCTCAAGTTTTTCCTGCTGGTGATCAAAAGTGTGCCAAGTGCAAGAAAAAAGGGCATTTTATGAAGGTGTCCAAATCTAGCAGCAACAAGAGTGTTTCTGAACAGATTAACAGAGTTAAAACCGTTGGTATCAAGGAAAACAGCTCTGAATCTGATGATGAAAATGTGTTTTGTATACAATGGGCAGAGGAGGAAGTTGAAGGAGGTTTGTAAAGCAGATAGTGTCAGAGAATGTAAAAAGACTGTTTTGCCTAGTAAAGGTAGCAGATGTTCATGTCAATGTTATGGCTGATTCAGGATCCTCTTTAACTTTAAAAGCAAGAACGAGTGGGAGAAATTCAAGTTACTTTAAAAAAGTCGAATGTGTGACCAGTTGTGACCAGTTGCATATGGAACAAAGTCTGTACATGTTGTGGGTGAATTTGACATGGTGCTGGACTTCAAGGGCAACAAAGCACAGGCCACTGTGTATGTGGCCAAGGTTGGGTGATATCTATTAGGGTGGCTAGAGCAGAAGAAATTAGGAATAATCCTTGATCCAAATAGTCTGGAGCAGGTATTGTTGCATGGTAGCTGTGAGTGAGAGTTTATGGGTGAAAGCATTCCCAGAAGTCTGCCAATTGAAATTAGGAAAATTCAAGGGTTTTTCTTACCAGATTATATTAAAGTCTGGGGCCATTCCAATGGTGCACAAAGTGAGACCTGTGCTTCTAACCATGAGGCAGGAGTTCAGGAAAGAGTTAAAAAATCTGTGCTATCTGGGTATCATTGAGGCCATTGAAAGTTCTGAGTGGTTATCCCCAATTGTACTAGCAAGGAAGGCTAATGGATCGTTGAGAATGTGCATCAACTTAAGGGACCTCAACAAAAGAATTTGGGTGGACAGGCACCCCTTGCCAAATATAACTGAGATACCAGACTCCTTCCTCCTTAAAAGGTGCTAAGGTATTCCCCACTCCAGACATGACAGCTACTTACCACCAGATTGCTTTGAAGCATGAGTCGAGGCACTTAACATTGTTTATCACTCAGGAAGTTGCATTTAGGTTTAAACACATACCATTTGGTTTTGGTTTTGGCTTGCCTGTTTTCCAGAGAGTTGTAGAGGCATCATGTAAGAGCATACCCAATGTTTGGTGTTTTCAGGATGACATTTAGATTTTTGGTCAAGATATGTCCTCTCACGATAAGTCTTTGGTGATGGTTTTATCAGTCTTCAACAAAAAAGCCATAATGTTGAGAGCAGAAAAGTACAAATTTGCTGTTGAATGTGTGGACTCTTTAGGCAACGAACGTTCATAAAAAAGGGTGGAATCAAAAGAGAATTTAGTGAGGCCAATATTCCATTTTCTTGCTCCCACTAACAAGGATCATGTTAGTAAATTTTTTTGTATGCTGGAATTCTATTCCCGTTTTATACCCAAATGTGCTGAGAGAACCAGCAATCTGAAAAAATTGCTCAAGTAGAATGAGAAGTTTGTGTGGAGTAAGAATGTAAACAGTGAATTTGATGTGATCAAGAAGGAAGTTGCTAGCACTGTTCCTTGAAACCCGTTTAACACATGTGATCCCTCGATTATAGTCACTGACACCAGTCAATAGGTGTTAGGGGTTGTGTTGTTACAAACGAGTGAAGATAAAGATGAAGTGATGGCTTTCGCTTCTCGTGCCTTGAAGGGACAGTGCATACTCTGCCATTGAATGTGAGTCCCTGGCCTGCTGATGGGGGGGTCAACCATTTCAAGAACTGTTGATGGGGTGTACAATCACAATCAGGGTATACTACAAACCCTTAATTAACTTTTTTTACCACCAGGGGTGTTTGTAATTCTACGCCACGTATTGCTAAATGGCAGTTTAGGCTGTCAGAGTTTCCGTACCATGTGGAGTACATTCCAGGTGTGAAAAATATTTTTGTGGACTGTCTGTTCTGCTTACCCTTAAGCGATGTTGAAGAAGCTGTATATACTGATGCTGATGTCTTTGGCATGATGAGTGCAATATCCAGCATTACTGAGAAGTGCATTATAGAGGTTGAGAGGAGAACTGCTTTGTGGGGGGCAAAGATTTACTGTATGTCAGGAATCTCATTGGCAAGCATTGTCCAAAGGACAAGTCTTTTGTACATGTTGACGCTTACAAGCATGTCTTTTCTGAGTTAAATATAGTTGATGGGTTTTCTAGAAGAGGTGATACTTTGATTGTACCCAGTGGGATTTGTGGTAAAGTGTTGGAGCTAGCACATGTGGGCCATGAAGGGATGAGAGCCATGAAAAGGAGGATTAGGGATAGCATTGGTGGATAGGTTTGGTCAAGGAAGTGGAGCATTTGGTGAGGGAATGTATGATATGGGCCATTAGTGACAAGTCTCACGTCACTATCACAAGTCTGGTGGAGGCTGTGTCTATTCCTGAAAGAGAGTGGTCTAAACTGGGTATCAACATATTTGGACCCCTCAATGTGGGGAAGGAGAGCTGTAGGTATGGGATTGTACTGATTGATTACTTTTCACAGTGGCCTGCGGTGGAATTTATGAGGTCATCTGATTCTTCTGAGGTAATTGGATTTCTGAAAACAGTATTAGAGAAAACAAGCCTGATGAGTTTGTGATGGACAATTGTGTTCAATTTACATCTAATGAGTTCAAACAATTCTTGTCCCATTGGGGTATGATACACACTCTAACGCCTTTGTACCACCCTTGCAGTAATGGCCTGCTTGAGAGGTATAATAGGGTCATCAAAGACAATATTCAGTTGTCTATTCCCAATGGTTTGGATTAGGGTAAGGAAATAAAAGATGTACTGTGGGCAATCCAAACCACCCCCAGTGCTATCACTGTGGTATTTCCCTTCACTCTTCTTAAGGACCATGAACCTGTGACTAAGTTGGCTGGTCCATGGATGGGGAGATCTATGAAGGAGAGAGACCTATCTTCTGTAAAGTTCAGATGTGAGATATCACAAAAAGAAGTATGTTACCATGTGACACCAGAAAGGGCTGATAACTCGTCCATTAAACTGGGAGATTGTGCCAGGTTTTGACTTCCTGGCTTTAAGGCTGAAGGTCATTCCAGATTTTTACAACCAAAGAAAGCCATGAAAGTCAAGGATCCAGTGATCATGTTGGAGGATAACAAGTGGTAGAACAAAGAGATGGTATCACCTCAGTGTGGTAGCAATGTGCATGTGAGATGGGGTGGGTTGTGAGTGCTGGTAATAGACATGTTTTAAGGGCATTCCAGAACTATGTGTAATCTGCATTTAAGTAACTAATGGTGATGTGTTTTAGTCATGTGGTATTTATCTGTTCATTAATTTTTGCTTTTTGTTGTCTTTTTTCTTTCCTTTTTATGTTTTTTCATTTTTATGGCTAACAGATTTTAAAGGGGGAAGGTGTGTTGGGTTTGGTTTCTGGCACCAGAATCCTCAGGAGTTCTTAGAATGTCATTTTCGCAATGTGTTGGGATGAGACTGTCAGTTGGAGCTGTTTTCACTCCCTGGTAGGTAGCGTCTCCAGATCCTCTAATCCTCCGAGGAAATAAACACAATTTCCATGCACCTAGTGTTTCTGGATCATCTTTATAGCACACTGTAGGACTGGCCGGGAAGGAGGCCAAAACAATATCTCATAAAGTGCACCTTTAGATGCCTGGGACACCAGGCCTGCAGATAAGGCTAGGTTTTAAGAATTTTATAGTCATGTAAATTCATCCAGGCATGAGAGCTGGTGGACAAAGACTCTATGGGGGTCATTCCGACCCTGGCGGTAAAATCCGCCAGGGCCGGGGACCGCGGATGCACCGCCAACAGGCTGGCGGTGCATCCCTGGGCATTCTGACCGCGGCGGTACAGCCGCGGTCAGAAACGGGAATCCGGCGGTGTACCGCCGGTTTCCCGCTGCCCTGGGGAATCCTCCATGGCGGCGCAGCTTGCTGCGCCGCCATGGGGATTCCGACCCCCATTACCGCCATCTTGTTCCTGGCGGTTTTGGCCGCCAGGAACAGGATGGCGGTAAGGGGTGTCGTGGGGCCCCTGCAGTGCCCATGCCAATGGCATGGGCACTGCAGGGGCCCCCTAACAAGGCCCCACTAAGATTTTCAGTGTCTGCCATGCAGACACTGAAAATCGCGACGGGTGCAACTGCACCCGTCGCACCCTTTCCACTCCGCCGGCTCCATTCGGAGCCGGCATCCTCGTGGAAGGGGGTTTCCCGCTGGGCGGGCGGGCGGCCTTCTGGCGGTCGCCCGCCCGCCCAGCGGGAAACTCAGAATAACCGCGGCGGTCTTCTGACCGCGCAGCGGTATTCTGGCGGTAACCGCAGGGCCGGCGGGAGTCAGAATGACCCCCTTTGTCTTTAAGCATGGAGATTTTTTTCGTCAAGACCTTAATTGTTTTTTTAAATGACTCTAGAGGCAGGGACCTTTCCTATATGGGACGGATGCCCAGATCGTCAATGGCCAGCTCTAGGTTGCAGGGAGAGGACATGTCTTTACTTTTTTGAACTTCCTGCTAAAGAGCTTGGCATGGTTGATTTACTGGCAGAGACTTTATTATGTTCCATACTTATCCACACCCACCGAAGTTACTTCTGTTTATCATTCTGTCAGTATCCCATCGCTGGCCTGCTCCTAGAATAGAGCATCAATTAATTAGTTTATTGACCACTGGCTGGACTTCCATGTGTGGTTACGAGAAAGTAAGAATGCTTAATAAATTAGCTGAGAGGTCCCTTCACATATCACAGGGTTTTTGTTATTCCCTTCCTACAAAAATGAAAAATACTGTGTTACTGTTTAATACAATTTAATAATCATTGGTGATGGGTTAGTATGACACTTTCGTGAGTTATTGAGGGTACAGGCTGAAACAAGCTTTTGCAAAGCAATGGGTCTCGCGTTTGCTCGAGTTAGAGCTATTAGCATTGTAAATTCCTTACTGGACTTTTCTTGCCACATAAATTGAAAATGAAAAGTAAAACAGTTGACATAAGCAAGCTGATTCAAAGCGCCATAGCCGCCATGAACATGAGGGTGAAGGAGAGACGCAAAAGGAAAAAGAAGTTTGCTCATAATCAAAGGTATTAGCAATCATGCAACTATCCATTTAACAGGGTTGATGGCAAAGCCGGTAACAAAACTGCCCCAAGAAGGGACAAACATAAAGCATTCACCAATGCTAACAAAGGATTTTTGAAAGGCAAGCCCATGAATGAGCGACAGAGCTAGGCGTACGGTGTCCTTGGTTAAAAGCCCACAGATAGATTACAACAGGCTAGAGCACTTGCACGCTCAACCTAAAAAGGTTGTCCTTAAGGGATCTGTGTGTGTAGGGCAGCTGTAGGTTAATATCTATAGACATCACCCAATATGTACATGTAGGAACAGTGAATGCCCATAATTTAGCAATACGGTAGCTCCCCGTATAATTGCATATTTTAACATCACAAGATAAGTGAGTGTATACTCACCAAACCTATTAGCAGACCAAATCAGTTTAAGGCAGATAAGCCAGGGCACGATCACAGTTCTGTGGTGCTCACAAATGTAAGCAAGAAGTAACCATTCCTTTCTTCTCTTTCCAACTAATGATTTATAGATGTACCCTTTCAAGATGGCTTAGGGCAGCCCACTTCTTAGCCTTTTAGTTTACTGTATTTTTGGGGGTGCCGTTTTTCTTGACCTTTAGACTCTGAACTACATTCTGCTGCATCATGGATATGTTTCACTTTTTTTAGAGAGTGCCCTGGTTACCCTATTAGGACTGACACTTTACAACATCCATGCTTTATCACTGAATTAAGTACTTTGACCATGTCTTTGTGTTTAGTTGATCATGGGAGAGCAGCTATTTAATTATATATCTATCATTTATTCTTATTTTTCACCCGGTTCATATTAATCCTACCACCCCATTTCTTGTGTGGTAGTCTTTGCATTTCCGTATCATCCTTTATGAAAAGCACGTAATTTGGGACATGATTCATAATTACTTACACTGAATTACAGTAGTTATTATTAATCGGTCTGAAATGTAATTGTTCTGCTAATAGGTTTGGTGACTAAAGAAACTTGAGAGCAAGTAAACTTGTCATCATGTACATCACCACCGAATGCCATCAAAGAACTTGAACCTATGACATCCCCTTACATAGTTTTACATCCACATAATTAGGCCATAAAGGCATCTCTACGTTTATCATTAGTGAAGATAATCATTGACATCTTTTTGTGACAGTATATCAAAATGCTCCTACATTGTATGCATGTAGTGGCATTTATATTAAGCTGGAGCAAAATTTCCTTTACATGGTTGAAATCGTACATAATTGTAGGCCTGGGCGGAGTTCATGGAGTTCCACTCCGTGGAATTCCGTGGAGTTGATTAAAAACACTGTGGGCAGAAGAGTCCTGAAGGCGCCCGATCTTGGAAGTGCTATGTGGCCTGACCCTGCTTAGTGCTTCTGCGATGAGGCACATTCAGGAGAGGGCCGTAGGCAGTGAAAGGTGCTGTTTCAGGCCTCATGGGCACCAGCTGTCCCTTGTGCACTGCACACAAGGCAAGCCTGTGCACAAGGGGCCTGAAACGGCAGCTTTCGTTTGTGCCTATGGCCCTTGCCTGATTTCAGGCATGGGCAGTAGGTAGCGAAAGCTGCAGTTTCAGGCCTCTTGTGCACCAGTGTGCACAGCAAACAAACAAAAACGAGGACTTACCTGGGTTCTCTCAGCAGGTTCTTGTTGCCAGGCTGCGGCCTGGCTCTCCGCCTCCCTCTGTCACCATCGGAGCCTTGGAGGGAAGTCCGCAAGCAGCTCCGCCGACATCTGTGCACTGCTGCTCAGTTTTCGGCCACACAGGGTAAGAGCAGACTGTCTGGTCTTGTGCTGTGTGACCTATAACTGGGCTGCAGTGCGCACGCAGTGAGCTCCACTCAGCTGGCGGGGCTAGCAGAGTTTTGGGCGAACTCTGCACTCCATGCAGAGTGCCCTTAACTCTGTTCGCTCCGCCAGCGGAGCAGAGCTCACCACCCACCCCTACATAATTTCAGTAATTTCACACTACGCTTGTTATGCAAATTTCCTGAAATTACGCTACTATATAATACTCTTACTTGTATGCAGTTAGTGGCAAATGTTTTCACAACCGCACTGGAATAATGCAAATGACCAGAATGCCAGAGGGTGCTTATTTTTTTCAGAACAAAATACATCCTTGCTTCTAAAATGGACACGACAGCATATTTCACACTATAAAACAGCAGAAAATGCCTACTTTCCATTTTGCATAATTGCGTATAATTTTGTTTATTTTTTCTGAAGTTTCCTCGTAATTACACCAATTCATATTTGTGAAGACTAACATAGTACTCAATAATGCCAAGGCTCATGTCATGAGATACAACTCAAAAACATTTACAAAGATGCCAGTTCAAAGTTCCTATGTTGCAGGACACTAACAGTCTTTGCAGAGGCATGGACTCAGGACCTCTTTTACAAGAATTAATGCATCGCTGTGCTGAGGCAGCAATACATCAAAATAACTTGTGTGTCGGTACGACAGAATCCTATGCCATGGATGCGTCGTATTTACCAACAAGGCGCACCATGACGCAAGGATCCTGGCTGCATCTAAAACAAGCATTTGCAATGCAATAGGTCTTGCATTTGTGAGAGTTAGAGCAATTGGTGTTGTAAATGACAATGTATTTTACCCATGTGTTTTGGTTTGGTGTGTAGTAGATGTATGCCAGGTGCCACAGCAACACTCTCAGGCCAGTCACTGGAGGAGAGAGGACACAACAAGGCTGCCCTCTTGGGAGTGTTTTTGCCTCATTCAGAAAGACGGTGATACCCAAGAGATGCAATCCTTTCTAGTGTGTTTACCTAAACTTTTTATAGCACCAAACAAGTCACAGGGAGGAAGCTTGGTGGCATTTAATGAGGGGGTCAAAAGAGTTAGGAGCAAAGAAAAGGGGGCAGCCATATATTTCTGTGTGTTAAACTTGTAAAGGATTTTTTCCTCTACACTGGCAATACCAGCCTAACTTTTAAACACATTGACTGTATACAAAGAGAATAACAGAAGAGGCAGCATAACTGCAAATTAATTTGAGTGATTTTGTTAAGAATGGCACACGCTTTGCAGTGCTATGAAATGTCTGAACCTGTATTACCAAGCGCTATATAAAAAAAAAGAGTTATTCCCAGACTGCCCCAACACGCATCAAGCAAAGAACCCTAGGGGAGAGGGTGTGGCGTAAGGGCCGACGCTGCCAGTCATGGAGCTGGGGAACACAATTTGAGTCTCAGTGCCAGCTCAACATCCTGTGATTCTGGGCAAATCACTCAATCTCCCCTTGCTACCAAAAATTTATATTTCTTGTACAACATAACCGGTGCTCATGTAAAGCACTGCAATACCTTTGTATCAAGTTCGCGCTAACTGAACTCTATTTCAAAAGGCCCAATTTACATATAAAAGCAATCAAGCTTGAGGCCATGAAGAGCTTGGGTCTGGAGTCATGACTCCTTTTCCACCATTTCAGAGGGAACACCTTTCACCATCTTCTTGCCTAGAACTAACCTATGTGTTTGGTTAGTTACCCTCTGGAGGTCATCAGGAGCAGGTGCTATCGCCTAGTGTTAAGTTCTACTCAAGTACAGAAGAAGGGGTATTGCCTGGAGAGCCCCCGGACACCAGAGGCAAATTGTTGGTGACCGAGGTGAGGCGCGCTGGCATTAGCAATATGCTGGAGAGAGAAGCAAGATTTTATTTATACAAACCCACATTTGTTGGGTGGGGAGAAGGGACTATAATTGATTTTATTTTTATTTCTAATAGTTTTGCTGGGTGTTCTATCAAAGGTCTGATTTGTGACCAACTGTTTAGAGACCATAATGGTATCGAAGCTAGAATTGTTGTTCCCGCCACAGGAATTATGGCCTTGACTCCAGGTGTGTTTGGGCTGATTCCAAAATACCTGGGTAGGAGGTTCAGCTGGTGGAAAGTTTCGAACCCTATCTTATTGGTAGAGGTTGTTAAGAGATGCAGGAATGAGTTTTCTAGCTCCCTCTTACTATTTGAGGCCCCACCACTTGTTATTTTGGCTGATTTTCAGTCTCTAAATAGAAGCCTTAGATCCATTATGACGGATCTCCAGGGATTGGTAGGGGACCATAAAGAGGGATGGTTTGATAAGAATTGCAGCAGTGCTAATAGGTGTCTCCATAAAGTCCTTTCCTTTGAGCTTAAATTTTAATTTGAAGGAAGTTCAGGTTGCCATCATGGGAAGCCCCTCTAACAAAGCCCCCGGCCCGGAAGGAGTCCCTAAATGTTGTCTTGTGGGCCCAGGTACTGACAAATGTACTCAACGCTGCAATTCAAACTGGTATTCCTAGCTCATAGAAGTCAGCAGTAATAGTGCCGGTTTTTAAAAATGCGTGTAGGCAGGACCCAGTGTGTTACCAACCTATTTTCCTTGCTGGACTCCACAGTTAAGATAGTGGGACGTATTGTTCTTCCTCGTATTGAAGAATAGATCCAAGCAAATAATATTATCTGCCTGGCCCAATATGGATTTAGAGAGGGCATAGAGACAATGGAACAGTGTCTTATTCTCAATCTCCTGGTCGCTAAATATGTGGTGGCCAAGAAGGGTGATGTCTACCTGGCTTTTATGGCCTTGAGCTGTGCCTTTGATAGGGTTATTCGATTAAAGCTATGGTCAATTTTGGAAGTTCTTGGGTTGCCCCAACCTTTGGTAAATTTCCTTTGAATGCTACATCAAGATGTTAATGCCTCAGTTAGGTTTGGGAAGCTAGAGGAATGCTTTGATGTCTTTCAACTGGCAAGGGGAGTCAGGTAGGGGTTCGTTATGGTGCCAATTCTATTTTTATTAGATATCAATGGCCTGAATTCACATCTAGTCACCCACGGTGAAGACTTTTTAAAAGTAAAAAACAACCCTGTTCCCTCTTTATTATATGCAGATGATGCAGTCATCCTCTGTCGCACACTGAGTGGTCTTAAAGTCCTGGTGGATCTGTTTGTTGGGTTTATGGGGGACCTCCAAAATGCATTTTATGGTTTGTGGGAAGCAGAACCTGAAACTTAGACTGATCACAATTAAGGATCAGGTGATAACAAGGGTGACCTCCTTCTCATATTTGGGTGTCACCTTTGACGAGGACTGTATGTGGCCCAATGTCTCACAAACCGTTGTCAGCACTTTGACCAGTCATGTGGGGTGCTCTTTAGATTTGCTCATTTAGTTTGGAGCAAGCCTGTTCTACTGTTGTTGCAGAACTATAAAATGAAATGTTGACCTGTTCTATTATATGGCGCAGGAATATGGGGGTACTCTAATTGTAAATCCATTCAGCTTGAAGAAAATCGTTTTTGTAGAAAGTTATTAGGGGTGGGACCGGCTAGTCCAAGTTTGTTTATGCATGAGGAACTGGGTCTGGATTTTGCGGAAGATTATGTAAAAATTCCACCTATGTTGCTGTGGATATCAGTCTGGAGTGGGAAAATGGCAACTTTTAATAGAGAAGTCATTGAGGACTGCCTCAATTGTGATCTAAGCCACAAAATCCCATGGCCTAACTATATTAGATCTACAGCCTTATAATTGGGGCGTCCAGAATTATTTCTTAATCCTGAAATTCTGAAACAGGCTGAGAAAAAGACTGTGAAGGAACTGCTATAAACACAGCTTGGCGAAAGTAGAGAATATGTCACCTTGAGTAGCAAGTTAGCCAGGGCTCTGATGATTTTAAATACTACTCTTGGTACAGAACCCTATCTTTCCTTTGTCAGAAACACATGGGAAAAAGCCCTTCTCACTAGGTTCACACTAGGTTCTATCCGTTGCAATTTATGCTTCCCACCTGGACAATATGAGCCCTATGAGATAAAAATGTGCCCGTGCAACAATATCTTGCTCCAGACCTTAGAACATTTGGTCCTGTTCTTTAATTTTTATAATTCACTTAGAAGAATATTTATTCTTCCCATTCTTAAAACCAAAGGATTTTATCAATATCGCCCTGTTTCTATATATTTAAAAATGTTGAATGAATTGCAGTGGCAGTTTTTGACTTTTAAAAAAATGCCTTGAGTTGGAACAAGATCATGAACTTTGGTCTCTAAACCTTTATAGCCTCTTAAAACAGAATATATGATCTCTATTTAAGAACTTATGGTCATGATATAGCAATTTTAAAAAAATATTTATATGGTTTTTAACATGCTTGATTCTTTTTTACATGAATTATGTAATTTGTAATGTTGTATACTTTTATGATTATGTTTATAATTCAAATAAAGGAAATGCATTCATTCATTTATTCTACTCAAGTCAGTTGCGTAATGCACCTTCTGCAGAGGCCTTAACAGGACAAGAATGTCACAGATTACAATTCTGACGTAGCTTTTTCAACTCTTCATCTCTGCAAGGGTGATGCAAATGAATTAAAGTGATTTTGGTAAGAATGGCACCTGCTTTGCAGCGCTATGAAATGGCAGAACCTGTATTACAAGCAATATATAAGAAAAAACGAGTTATTGCCAGACTGCCCCAACATGCACCAGACCCTAAGGGAGAGGATGTGGAGCAAGAGCGAAAGCTGCAGACCTTGGAGCTGGGGAACAGGACTCGAGTCTCGGCACTGGCTCAACATCCTGTGATTTTGGGCAAATCGTTTAATCTCCCCCTGCTACCAAAAATGAATATTTTCTTGTGGTATGTAACCGGTGCTCATGTAATACCTTTGTATCGAGTTTGTGCTATATAAAACTGCAAAAAATAAATAAAATAAAGCATTTGAAAACCTTTGTGTTGAGATCGCACTACGTAAAAATGCAAAGGAAATAAATAAATAATCCTCACATAACTTTTTCACCTCTTCATCTCTGCAAGGTCAATGCAAATAAATTTTAGTGATGTTGTTAGGAATGGCACCTACTTTGCAGTGCTATTGAATGGCAGAACCTGTATTACCAAGCGCTATAAAAAAAATAAAAAAAAAGTTATTCCCAGACTGCCCTAACATGCACCAGACAAAGAACCCTAGGGGAGAGGATGTGGGAAAGGGCCAAAAATGCTGACTTTAGAGCTGGGAAACACGGTTTAAGTCTTGGCTCCGGCTCAACATCTCTGATTCTGGACAAATCACTTAATCGCCCCTTGCTACCAAAAATGAATGTGTTCTTGTGTAATGTAACTGGTGCTCATGTAAAGTGCTGTAATACCTTAGCATCGAGTTTGCGCTACATAAAACTGCAAAAACGAAAAAAATTAATAAAGCGATCCAATACCTTCATGGTGGGGTCACGCTACATAAAACTTAAAAAAGATAATTAAATAAATAAGACCCCGCAGACTTCGCAAAGAAACAGCAAGAGGCCTGAAACTAAGGAAGACAAAGAAATAAGATCCCGCCATGAGCAAAGGGGAAAGGCAAAAGAAAAAAAAGTTTGCCACACCAAGGCCTCTCGTTGAATGTGCAATAATCAGTGTAACAGGGTCAGTCTCCAATGTGATAACAAAACAGCCTCAAGGTGGTAAAAACGTAAAGCATTTACCAAGGACATCTACGGATTTTTGAAAGGCAAGCCTAGAAACGAATGAAAGATAAGGGCGTGGAATGGGCGTAGTTAAAGCCCTCAGAATAGATAACAACATGTCAAGAAGAGCAGCGCTTGTGGGCTTCTATGCTCAATCTAAAAATTACACATCTGTGTGCACCATGTCGTAATGAAATCTGACGTTCCTGCTGCAAAAGTGACGCAGGGCTGACTTGTGGCACATAAAGTAACGCTACTTGGACCTGCGTCACTTTTAAGTGTGCAATGCGTAAAATAAAGTTAAAAAAATGACACATCGGGGCAAAAAAGGCACAATTCACAGAAGGCAGCCATGGACCAGACAACAGAAGCAAGGACAACAACCCCTGAACCAGACAGGATGTCCAGACAGACTTCTAGTGGAAGAGAAATACAAAGTACCATTTCAGTGAGGAGAAGACTGACATCTTGATCCCTGAAGTGACACAGCACCAATATCAGCTCTTTGTCCCCTCTAACTTTTCACTAGGAAGGAAAGAGGCCATTTGTTAATTGATAGTGGAGCAGATCAACAGTGTGGGACAATTGAAGAGGACTGTCACCAACTGCAAGAAATTCTGGCATGATTACTAGCGCCGGACAAAGGAGAAATTGGCCAACAACCTGAAGGCAGCAATGCAGTCCAGAGGAGGAGCCCAGAACCCCTGAGCTGGATGCGTTGGAGGAGCAGGTGGCGGCTGTCATCCCAGACAAGTTGGTGGCACGAGTGTCAGGACACAACAGTGCAGCACTCCAGGAACAACCAGAGCCACAGGGTAATTATCATCAAGGCACAAAGTGGTCAAAAAGGTCAGATTGTGCAGTGCAGCTAGCTATGTCCCAGCGCTTCAATGGGCTGTGTGCAGGACGAAGGGCAGGCATCTGGATAGTGTCCCATTAAGTGGTACAGAAATGTCAGTCACACTGCCTAGTTACATGTTGCACAGCTCAGTCATGCTCCCCACGTTTCTCCATTCCATGTGTGAGGTGCAGCACCAGTCCAGGTCCACCTTTGTATACTGGGACATGGCCTGGAATCTACAACATGAGTCACCAGAACTATGAGTCCAATAGTACAAAATAAAAATGGACTGAAACAACAGATCATGCATGGAAACTAGAACCCTGCACAACCTGATGGTGACAATGAAGGACGCTTTGCACCATGAGGCTACTGTGTATTACTTGGGCCCGTGCACATAAATCTGGAATGTAAACCAATGGAATGGAATGGGTTTCTCAGAGGAGAAACAGCTCACCTGAAAGGGGGGACAGCTGTGGCGTATGTGAAGTATGAACACATAGGAGCATGCCAAGAGCCACATGCATTTAAATGGCATGACAATACATAGCACGCAGCTGTCCCAACATTTGGGATGAGACCACATAGGTGTCACCTGCCATGGTAGGGACTACCAGAATTCATGCCACATACTAAATTAGACTGGGTGACGGTTAATGCAAATGATGCACACCAGAGGACCATGTGTGCTGAAACCAAAGATGATATAGCCCTGTTGTGCCTCTGGATGTGTAGTGCATGGTAAGCGCTGGCTGCGTAGGTTGCACTGCCACTGTATCGAAATGGGAGACACTGCATAGGTAGGAGGTGTTCTGCAAGGTAGCCTGATCAATACACATGCACTACTGTGTATGGCAGTGTCACACTTGTGTTGCCGCTGAGAAGGTCAGACAGAGAAGAGCCCATGGGGGTTCAACATCCTACATGTGATGTGGTCCTGGGTGAAGATGTAGCATGTGGCAAAAGGGAGTCTGAGGAGAACCACATATGTCTCAGTTGTAGGATGTAAAACAGGGATCTCTCAAGGTATAGGAAAAAGTAGTCTGCAAACACAAAGGGCCGGAGTCAGAGATGGTTGGAGACTGAGATTGATGTGAACAGTTATGTTGCAAAACATGGGTAGGTATATGTTACCAATTCAAGCACTACTACAATATGGGAAACAGCTTGCCCCACAGCACTCAATAACAGCCAGCCATGTAAGTCCATTGGACATGGTCACACATATCGTTGGAGTTGTAGGCACATAAGGATCAATGTATGATCTGCAGTCCATCACTGTGTGGCATTAAGTTGAATCCCTGGCACCATAAGAGCAGAGGCAGAGGAGGCATGTACATGTACAAGTGATTGGGCTTGAATCAAAGGATGTGTCATACTATGCAGACACCCAGCCCTGGTAATTATCAACTGTGGTGAGTGTCAGTGCTAGCAACCTACCTTGTGTGACTGGACCCATCTCATGAAGCCAAATGTGTATCAAATCACATCATATGCATATACACAAATAGGAAATACATGGTAAGTACATACCTTTACACATTCCAGCAGTTTAGCAAGGTTGGTAGGTGTGTAGAGCTTTGCAGGATATGTGTTACAAAACCAACCCTTGGCCACATCAATGCACAATGTGCATGCAAGAC
Organism: Pleurodeles waltl; assembly: GCF_031143425.1. Classification (NCBI taxonomy): domain Eukaryota; kingdom Metazoa; phylum Chordata; class Amphibia; order Caudata; family Salamandridae; genus Pleurodeles; species Pleurodeles waltl. Next base: position 221,778,166 of record NC_090450.1, on the reverse strand, counting down.
AGCACAACAAGGCAGAGTGCCAAACTGAACAGTGCAAAAGCTCAATGGCAGGATCATAACTAATTTATGACCCAACCCACATCACCTGCACAGCAGCTGTGGGCTGAATATTGGACACAGGGAAAGCAGGCACCCTGGGGATTAGGTGCAATGTGAACAGTAGTGGTGTCAATAATTCAAAACACAATCAGTATAGGCATCATGAAAGAGAATGCAGATCACCATGGCAGATGTGGACCTGACCTCTTACCACACGTGCACGAATGGTAGGCGTAGTGACCTGTGTAACTGTGTGCAATAAGTGTCATGACCCAAAAAGTCAGCCTTGTCACACAGTGGTTGTACGGTTAAAGCAGACATACTGCCATCTGAAAGGCAACTGAAGTGCAACTAAGACTCAATACCTCTGTGTAACAGACATCTTACTCATCAATGTTGGACTGAAAGTCAAATATTAGCAAGTTAGATTGTCAATCAGATTACTCATGTCAACGTCTAACATAGAACACCATTAATATTTCTCCTTCGCATTACAGAGGATGTAGCTACACCTCCTGACCAGCTGCCTGTCCAGGATGACAGCCTGCCAACCCTTGACCAAGACTCCCTCCTGCAAATCCTGGCCTCCTTCGACACACTGTCTTTGGTTGCGGGAAGCGCCAACAGCATTGCGGGGTCTCTAGAGGAACCATCCATCACCCAACAAACACATCCTTGGGGAATGGCTATGGCGATGTCCGGGCCTGGGGTGGTGTCGGTCCAGGTCTCAGTGAGGAAAACGACTTCCGGGGTGGTGCTGTCAAGGAGGTCCCAGATTTCAGTACCGTGTTTATGGAGGGAGCGGATGTTGAGGTGAATGCACTTCAGACTTTTTGGTGTCAGTGTGTTGTTGTGGATGGGTTGTGCTGGGTCCAAGGTCTTAGTGGAGGTTTGGGTTTGGCGGCAGCGGAGGCAGCTGAAGGGTCCGTGGGTGTCAGCTGGTGATGCCTGCTTACAGTTGTTGTTGCGTCCTGGGTTGAGTGCGATGAGTGCTGCTGGCGTGTAGAGATGGTGGGTGGCAGGTTCAGGGATCGTGGCGTTGGTCGCGGTCGCATCACGGACGAACACAGACAGGTTTGCCTTAGGTGCACCTTCAGCGCTGCTGCGCAGCAGCCACCTTTAAGTAGGGAGGGGGAGGAGAGGACAGTTGGGAGGTAGGAGCAGGAAAACAGCATGAAAAACGGGGCAGGCTGTGTGGGGCAGCAGCGGTGGGGAGATCGAGAGAGAGGAGAGAGAGAGAAGCGAGGATGAGAGGAATGATAGAGGAAATGAGAAAAAGACAGAAGAAAAGGTTGAAAGCGAAAGGCACAATAACAGCACACTGAAAGAAAAACACGAAGGGAGGGGTTGGAGAAAAGAGGCAGAGGACAGCCTAGCAGAAGACCAGAGCTCTCCCACTAGACACTAGGGATGAGGCGCAGGCAGGAGCCTGAAGGTGGAGGAGGGCCTTGAACTCCTGACTGGGGTCAGAGTTCAAGACAGACGGGCTGCCACTTACTGGTGGAGCTACGCAGTGGCCGAGCAGTTCACTGACTATGCAGACAACACTGTGCATAGATGCCTGTGATACTTAAAACATTGCCCCTATTCTCACAAAACACTGCAAAGTTATGAACACGTCCCTCCTAGGCAATTGGTTATATGAGGGCATGAGACAGGCATGTAACACGGCATGTGTTAAATAGTGACATGCCTCATCACATCATTATGATTATGTCTGCAGTGAGTTAGGAATCAACACAGCCTGTGTGGACCTGCCACACAAAATTGACCATAAATTACCATGTAACAAACAAAAAGTGGCAACTCAATTATTGAAATAAAAGCACATTCTAATAGTCTGATTAACACAAATAGGGGTGCTCATACACTAAAACACATCGTTGCCATGATGTGTAATACCGGATTCTTAATAGCAAGCCGGTAGCATAAACTGAGCAAACACAGGATTAGTGGAGCACACCAAGAGACTCAGTATATCCAAAGTTTTAAAGGAAAAATTGTCTTATGAGTCAGGTTAGAAAGCAACCATCCAATTGTTTCTTATACTGGTGTTGGTACTAATATCATACAAACATACAAAAGAAAGAATTATGTGAAGAAACAATGATGCCAAAGAGAAAAAAGCTTTATATGATGAAAATGTCACAATGTTACAAATGTAATGTAGACAATACAAACAATACATTTTTTTTTATTTTTTTTAAAACATGTTTTTATTAGTTTTTCAAAACAAAAAGCCATACATTTCCTTGCAAATAAAGTCATTGTTACAGTTCAACATCAATTTGCGGTGTGTCATCCGGCTTTCCCCTATTAGTATCTATCTATAAACTAAACTACTAAGAACTTGTGTGCACTTCCCGGCCCGCTAAACCTGCCCGACACTGTCAATCCAACGCCACGTAAGGAGAGGCGTACAGGTGCAGCGTGGATCTATCGCCCCCGGTGATCAGAGCCCCCGACACCCCCCACACGGGAGCAGGGGGGGGGGGCGAAGGAACCCAGCGTAGGAGGGAAGGGGGGAGGGGGGGGGAAGAGGACAAGGCGGGAGGATCCCATGATGCAGAGCTCTGCGCTAATGTCCATTGGTCAAGTGTGCAGAACTATTGGTGCCTTGGCATGCTTGTGTTGGGGGGGGGGGGGGCGAGCCGTCAGGTCATCAGTGTTGGTGAGGTATTAATGCAAGATGTGTGTGTGCCTCCAAGTGCATTGTTATCTTTCTGCAGAGGGCTAGGCCCTCAGCCCGCTAAGTGGGCACAGCTGACTATAATTCAGGGGGGTCTTTCGTCATTTTTAGCTTCCAACCTGGAGACTAATACACCCCAGGCCTCCTCTCCCATCCGACCCAGACCCCTACGGGCTAAGTTTATTAGCAACTGATGCTCAGCGCGAGCCCAGCGTAGCGTGAGGGCAAGCCAGACTTTCAAGTCAGGCATGTTACGAGCCTTCCAGCTCATAGCTATCAGTCTTTTGTAGATTACATACGCTAAGTCTACAAACCTGTGTGAGTGTTTATTTCTTTTCGTTCTTGGCCTCAGTCCAAGTAAGCAGGACCTGGGATCCATGTTCAAGTTGAGCCCTGTGATCTCCGCTAAGGTTTTAACCACCCTCTCCCAGCCCCCTCCCAGCCTCGGGCACTCCCAGACCATGTGATAGAACTGTGCTGCTGGTTTTTTGCATCTGGGGCAGGCTGGATCCGACCCGGGGAACATACGTTTGATCCTGGCCGTTGCCAGGTATGTCTGATGTAAGTAATTAAACTGTGTATATCTGAATCTAGGGTTTCTTGATACCTCTCGTGTGTGGCTCAAAGCTTTTGACCATTCTGACTCAGAGACCGGGTTGGGCAATACACTGTCCCACTTCTCCCTGACTTTCTGCAGGTTGTCACCCGGGGGTTTGTTCAGAAGCTTGTAAAGGTTTGATACTGCTTTTACTTGGGAGTCACACCTCAGCATGTGATGCAGGGTAGCTGTGATATCAGGCTCTGAGTCGACTGATGCCCATGTTTTCCTGATTGCATGACATATTGCGTGATATGCCAGGAACTGCCCACGATTAATCCCTGTGAGGGCCTGTATAGCTTCGAAGGTCATCAATTTCCCTTCCTCGAAGCAATCTCCCACTTCATTTATACCCGCCTCTAGCCAAGTTATGGGTGAAAATGAACCCGCGTCTGTCCAACCGGGGAGCCACTCCAGTGGGAGGAGTGGAGAGTAAGGAAATGCTTTACTCCCCCCTTGGACATACTTCTTCCAGTATGAATGTGCCGTTAACATCAATGGATTGGTGCATGTGCTTTTATTCTGCTTATCCAGCAGCCAGGTCAGTATTGGAGAGTCTTGAAGACGGGACTTCAGCCATATAGTTTCTGCTGAACTAGGCCTATGTAGCCAATATAAAATCCACTGCAGCTGTGCTGCCGCGGAATAGAGCTCGAAGTTTGGAGCGCCCAGTCCACCCATTGCTACCGGATGGTGCAGCGTGGTCAGTGCAACCCGCCTTCTGCCCTCACCCCACACCAGCTGTAGTAGAATAGAGTTCAGACCGATAAAAAAACTTTTGGGGATAGTGATTGGTAGGGCCACAAAATAATACAACAGTCTAGGTAATATCAACATATTTGCTATAGCTACCTTACCCAGTGGTGAGAGTGGTAATTTATTCCAGAAGCATAACGAGCTCTTTACAGAAGACACTGCTCTCCCCAGATTTCCATCCCTTAGATCTTCAGGCTTATGGTAGACATTGATCCCTAGATATTTAAATGTGTGAAAACACCATTTTAGGTGACCCGTTGGAACATTTTCTTGCCTCACAGGGGGCCAGCTGACTAGTGGGAATATACAGGATTTCCCCCAGTTAACCATTAAACCAGATAACCTTCCGAACTCAGACAGTAGCGACATCACTGGGGCCAATGCATCTTCTGCCCTGCGTACGTATATCAGGGCATCATCTGCGTATAATGATATGGAGTGGAGAGTACCATTCCTTGACACCCCCCATTCTTCTTTTTTGGCCCGGACGCATGCAGCTAGCGGTTCCATTGCCAAGGCAAATAGGAGGGGGGAGAGCGGACAACCCTGTCTTGTTCCTCTGCAAATCGAGAAAGCATCTGATACCACTCCTCCCGTCTTTACCCTAGCCTGCGGGGCAGTATATAAAATGCGTACCCAGTTTATGAATTTTGGGCCAAGGCCCAATAACTGCATGGTGGCAAACAGGAAGTCCCATTCTAATGTATCAAACGCTTTTTCTATATCAAGCGATATCACCGCTTCCTCGAGTGCAGTCGGGAGGGAGTCACCCATCACGCTGAGCAGCCTCTGAATGTTTAGGAAGGTGCTACGTTTCGGGATGAATCCATTCTGGTCCTCGTGTACCAGGATATGCATGTAGGGAGCTAACCTATTAGCCAGAATTTTGCCCAATATCTTACAGTCCAGGTTCAACAGTGAGAGGGGCCTGTAGGATCTGACATCAGTGGGGTCACGCCCAGGCATTGGGAGGACCACTATCATTGCCTCTCTCATCGAAGGGGGCAGGTTTCCGTTGACCTCTGCTTCCTCGAATATTTTCAGGAGATATGTGTTAAGGTGTGTCGCAAACGTGGAGTAATATTCTGACGGCAGTCCGTCCGTCCCTGGGACTTTATTCCTAGGTAATTGTTCGAGGGCCTTGTTGAGTTCCCCCAACGTGATGGGGGCTTCTAAAGACTCCCTGTCAGTGTTTGTTAGTTGGGGCAGGGGAGAGTCTGCAAGGAAGGACTCAAGCTGTTGGATGGTACATGTTGTACTTTTGGTGTATAATTGTGTATAGTATTCCCTGAACGCATCATTTATATTTACCTGTGTGGTGGCTATTGCGCCTACGCCTGTAATTATCGACCCTATTGGAGGGCACCGACGGTCCTCCCGCAACAGCCACGCGAGCAGCCTACCAGATCTATCGCCTTCCGCCTGTAGTCTAGCCATGTGATGTTTGTGATCGTGTAGGCGTAATGTAGCATCAGCCTTTGCATGTTCCGCGCGCGTTTCCCTCAGAGCCGAGTATGGCGTTACATTGCAAGCAACTGCGTTTTCTAATGCCCTTAGCTTTTCCTCCAGTTTGCTAACCTCTGCATGAAGTGTACGCCTAACCCCCCATGTAGTGGAGATACAATGCCCACGGATTACCACTTTGTGTGCATCCCATTCTGTTGCCCTTAAATTTGTGGTGCCGGTGTTAGATTCCCAATACTGTTTTAGCGCTGTCCTCAGTGCATCTATGAATGCAGGGTCGTGTAATGCTTCCACTTGTAGCCTCCACGTTGGGATAGCATGGCGCCTCCTGCCCCAATCCAAAGTGACACTGAGCGGTGAGTGATCTGATAATGTCTTGGCTAGGTAGTCTGTACCGCTGACCCCCGTGCAGATCTCCTGAGTGCCCCAGAACAAATCAATCCTTGTGTGTACCTTATGAGGAGCTGAGTAAAAAGAATACTCCCTAATTTGTGGATGTTTCATACGCCATATGTCGTGAAGGCCCATATTACTGGCCCATGACAATAGTGGACGGCCGAGGAGTCTGATTGCTGTTGAATGTGTGGGGGGATTTGACCTGTCTAATGCTGGGTCTGGCGTGCAGTTAAAGTCTCCTCCCCATATAGCAGGTGATTCGGGATGCGTTAATAGCGTTGGGGTAAGTGAACTCAGGAACTCAGATAGTGCGCTGTTAGGAGCGTATACCCCTATGATTGCCAGTTGTTTGCCGTCTAGTTTGCCCTCCACCACCACATACCTGCCCTCTTTATCTATCTTGCATGAAGTTTGAGTAAAGGGGACATTCCCTGCTATCCATATGAGAACCCCCCTCGCAAATGATGAATAGGATGTACCCACTATCTGACCTCCCCATTTAGCGCGTAGATCCTGCAAGTCTGGGTCACGCAGATGAGTCTCTTGTAAGATTGCAATATGCGTGCAATGGCGTTTAAGTCTTGTGTGCACCCTTGACCTCTTACTCGGGGTCCCCAATCCCCTGACATTCCAGGTGATTATGACATATTTGTACGCTCTATGAGCAGTGGGTTGGGCCATCATTCACTTGAGGGTAAACGAATGTCCTGCCCCCCTACCCCCGGGAGGCCTCCCCAGCCCCCAGCCCCCCACCACACCCCCCACCCGGGTCCCACACCACAGGGCGAATAGCTAATATGATGGTCAGGCCGGTAGTGCACAAACTAACGATTACCCACTTCCCCACTCCAACTGGATCCCAACCCCAACTGTGAATTTGCAACAAGCAACACACCCATAGCGGGTGTGGGTAAAGATATATCCGCATGGATATCTGCGGGGGGGCAATAATACTATCCGGTTGCGGCTCATTTTAGGGGCTCGCATCCTTTTGCGGACGCAGTCCGCAGTTGTCTTAGGGCACTCCAAGGGCACGGCCCCGCAGGCCTCCCCCGTACCAAGCCACCACTCGCGCCTAGTACGGATAGAGGCGTTATCACCAGGAACAAACAAGCAAGGATACATAAGTTCAGGTGATGTTACCACCTATTTCAGGAGAAAGTCGCAATTTTAGATTCTGTGCTCCAGACTTGGAGGTTGGTCCCCACTCGGGGGGATAGTTCGGTGGTGAACATTTAAAGTATGTCTGCGGATCTGGGGGTGATCTCCGGGCCCCTCACACCCTCCGTTAGTGTAGAGTCCGAGCTGAACGAGTCCGAATCCGACCCCTCCACCGGGTGGGTCCTGAGCAACTCGAAAGAATTCTGAGTTAACAGGGGGGTTTCTTTGAGGGCTCTTGCTCTCTCTTCCGCCGCCTGCTCCTCCGTGGGCTGGCCCCTGGTATGTTTCTTGGAACGTTTCCTTTGTTTCGTCGTTGTCCAGTTTGCATCCCCCCCAGCCTCCCCGCGTGGCTGGGCTACACCTTTAGCATGCATCCACGTCCAGGCATCTTCTGGTGAGGTGAACAGGTGAGTGCGTTCCTCTAAAATTACACGTAATTTGGCGGGGAACATTAGTGCATATTTTATGTCATACTCCCGGAGGCGTTGTTTGACTTGGTTAAAGGAGTTACGTTGCCTTTGTACTTCCTGGGTGAAGTCTGGATAAGCATGCACTCTCGAGTCCTCATAGCTGTATGGGCCTTTGCTGCGGAACCGTTGGAGTATGGTATCCCGATCCCTGAAATTCAGAAATCTGGCTATCAGTGGTCTCGGAGGTTGGCCCGGTGCTGGAGGGCGTCCTGGTATTCTATATGCTCTCTCCACCGAGAAAAATTTGGATGGAGAGCCATTCAAAACCTCCCTGATTAACCATTGTTCCAGCAGAAGCTCCGAGCTTTGATCCAGCGTCTTTTCAGGAAAGCCAAGAAACCGAACATTGTTGCGGCGGGATCTGCCCTCCGCCTCCTCTGTTCTTCTCTGCAGTGACTTAACTTCTGCATTCAGGCGGAGAATTTGTTTTAGATTCTCCTCGACCTTTGGGGTCAGCGCACTTATTGCCTCCTCCGTTGACTTCACTTTATCCGATAGTTTGCCGTGATCTACCCTGAGGATGTTTAAGTCTTGCGATACCGTATCTATCCTGGTTTCCAACGATGTTTTGGTGTCCATGATTGCTTGTAACACTTTCTCAAATTGTGAGGAGTGAGTTATGAGTGTGGACTCCAGCGACTGCAAGGAGGGCGTATGCTGCTGGTCTCCAGGTGCCTGACCCTGCGCGTTCCGATCCTGATTCTTTGCTGATTTAGACCTCCCGGCCATTTTGACTTGTCTATCGCGACCTGGTGCCTCCTGAACTCTGGCAATCGCTTTCGTACTCTAGGCCGCGATAGCGAATAAGGCGCGCTCTTCTCCTCAGGGCCACGCCGGTACAGGCTGCAATTTTTGCGGTCTCAGGCCTACTGGTGGATTTTTAAGTGAGTTCACGGGCAATCAGGCCAGCCAGCACCACACGAGGTCAGCAATCAGTACCCAGCTCCAGTCCCTCTTCGGCACGCAGAAGAGGAGTGGGGCCCACAGTTTTGATGACTCACGGGCTCGCTCAGTACTTTCATCGCCTCATATAACATCCGGAGTATTCAGGGGCCATTTCCCAGCCCGCACTTGTAGTAGGTTACCCCCAAGCCTGCTGTTGCTTTCCTACAGGGCCCCCTGCAGGGGGAGGCACGACACCCCGCTCCTTCACTCCTCCACATCAGTCCGGGGCCCCCGTGCGCCGGCCCCCCCCGCTGCTGTCTCACGAGGCCCCCCTCACCCGATATAGGGGGGGGGAGGGGAGGAAGCCTACGGCGAACGAATATTTAGCGGGGGGGGCACCCAGCGCGGGACTCATCCAATGTTGGGCTTCACGCCCTCACGAGGTGGGCCGCATCAGCTCCGCGCACCCACCTCTCTGCCCGGCTCCAGGGCCTCGTCCAGCCCGGCGCGGGCCGCCCAACGATCACGGAGCCGGCATTGGGGCGAGAACGACCCACAGGACAGGTCCCGCCACAAGAGGTGCGGGAGCGGCGCCCCCGGAGCGCCCCGCAAGTTCTTCTTGGGCGAATCCGAGAGGAGCGCCGATTCAAGCGTCTCTCCCGGTCGCCATCTTGGCTCCGCCCCCCAATACAAACAATACATAAATAGCTACACAATACAAAAAGACCTGCCACACAAAGTTGACCATACATTAACATGTGTATGCCTACACTAGCAATGTGCATCAGGCAGGTAGATAGAAGTTCATTCCCCAATTCAATGTTAACATCCACTTCCATGACAACATCCTTCATACCACCATGCCATTTTGCCAGTTGATCTTCTGTTAGCCGATCTCACATGTCACCGATATGCAATACTCTTAGGGAAGCTCAGATACCCATGATGCAGGATGACAGTGCCACATAACATGATAAATGTGGGCTGAGAGGTGAACCCAAGTAAGTCACTGGTATGAACAATAGACTTACACACCCACCGCAACAAATGGGGATATGTGGCTTTGTCACTGCTTTTTCTATCATGAATGTTGCATGTATGGATCCCAGATCAATTTACTGTTTGGGTGGCAGGAATGCCTGGCTTGCCTTGAGTCATTCAGACTGTGCCAGTGGAGAGACATATTCAGCAGCCATGGGCATAGTTGACAAATATTTTGCAGAAGATGCTCACTGTGCACATGTCAACATTAAATTTGTTGTTGAAAATTGGTAGTATTGTCTGGGATATGTGCTACATCCTAACCACACCCATGTCCTGGTCAAATGCGGATTTGTGCAAACATACCGTGTCAGGAACACCACAGCCTATCCCATGCAACATTTCTGTCATATATTTTGTGTAACATGTTGTCACTTTCTGCCCTACTATGGGTAAGAGACATTTAAACTAACGACCAATTGTTGGTTTTAGGGTAGGTGATCGCACATGTGTCATAAGCATCTGCATCATACCTGGAACAACAGTGGCACAGCAGATACTGAGCCATCCATCATGTGGGCCTGCATACATTTAAAATTATTCAGCTTTGCAATTTGGCCCTCTCAATTGAACATGCAACTTTGTCCTACGTCTGTTGTTTATCTACAAGCCAGGTAGAGCTTATTACTTCTGAGTGATGATACTCCGTACACATCTCACTGCAAACAATATACGTGGACACCCGCAATCTTGACAGAGCACAGAAACCTTCAGGTGACACTCATTGGCACGGTGGATCATTGAATCAGTCCACCTTGCCACAAGTGTTTAGGTCGTATCCACCTACAAGACAAGAGCTTTGTACATTGCGCTATTAAAGCTGATCATGTACACCAAGTACATATGAAGCACAGTACATTGACTTTACAAATGTCTGATATTATCTGTACATTGGACATGAAGCATGAGTCAAAGTTGTAATGTCCTAATGCAGACATATGTCTGCCATGTTGCAGTGTAGTCAGATAATACCAGGCACACCACATATCAAGTGCACAGAGTGCAGACAAGGTACATGACCAGCATAACGTGCTACATGGTGCATGGGTACCTTGATTTGAAGGCTATGTGAACAGTTCAGTTTGACTGACAGCATTCTACACAGTATAAATATGATGGGGACTTCTCACATAAATACATGTTCTTCACAATGATACACACATCAAACAGTACCCAAGCTTACCTATCATCTTCACTTAGCTCCTTGCATGTATTCTGTGCACTGTAAGTGAACAATGAGCATTCAAGGCCTGTACAGGATGATAAAGGAATCATGACCATTTCTATAAATAAACACAAATGTGGGATAATATGGGGGTAAAGCAAACACCCTCATGCTTCTCCTGGTAAAACTCCTCAATTGTTAATTGCAAGAGGATTCTATTCCTCAGGCATGGAAGCACACCATGGTTCTTCTTCTGAAAAAATCAAATTTGGCTAATTACAGACTTATTTACCTGCTCCCCGTTCTGCCTGACATTCTAGAAAGGTGTGTCTGCAGACAACTTTCCTCTTTTATGGAGTCTCAAAACTTTTTACATGACTCCTAATCAGGGTTCAGACGAGGACACAGTATCGAGTCCATCCTATTGGGAGTCCAGCACATCTTAGGCAGCTCCTTGACGAGGATGAGACAGCAGCGCTGATATTACTCAATCTCAGCACTGCCTTCGATACTGGTCCCATGACATGCTCACAGGGAGACTGACACAATTGGGCATTCAGGGAAAAGACGTGGCTTGGTTATCTTCCTTCCTGATGGGCCTTACCTTCTAGGTTTCCTCAGGCTGAGTTTCATCCATGTGTCATGCCTTGACCTCTGGAGTTCCTCTGGGGGGAGCTCTAAGGTCTGCTCTTTTTAATAACTATGTGAGCCCCCTGGCAGAGCAGGTTGAGCGCTGTGTTCCTACCATTTTTGCTTATGCTGATGATACACAGATCATCTTTTCATTATCATCTGCTCAGGACCACAGCTCTGTGCCTTTGAACTCTTGTCTAGTTCAGGTAGCCTCTTGGATGGATAACAACTCGCTGAAACTGAATGGTGATAATACTGAGATGCTAATTCTTGAAAAGAAATCAGAACCTCTGGGGACCACAGTATTGGCCAGCAGTACTGGGTGAGATTCCTATCCTGCTTCCAAAGTCAAGAACGTATGCTTCTTGATAGATAATAAGCTCTCCATGAAGCCATAGGTGGCAAACGTGTCCAGAATCTGCTTTGCCACTTTGAAATGGCTAAGAAAATTCATCTGGATTCTCCCCATATCTGTCCAAAGAACTGTCATCCAGGCCCTCATTCTATCTTGCCTGGACTATGGTAACATCCTATACCTGGAGGCTGATAAAGGGCCTCATTCTGAGGCCGGCGGGCGGCGGCCGCCGCCCGCCTGGCGGGAACCGCCATATGCCGCTCCGCGGTCGAAAGACCGCGGAGGCCATTCTGGCTTTCCCGCTGGGCTGGCGGGCGACCGCCAGAAGGCCGCCCGCCAGCCCAGCGGGAAACCCCTTCCCACGAGGAAGCCGGCTCCGAATGGAGCCGGCGGAGTGGGAAGGGTGCGACGGGTGCAGTAGCACCCGTTGCGAATTTCAGTGTCTGCTAAGCAGACACTGAAATTCAAAGTGGGGCCCTCTTACGGGGGCCCCTGCAGTGCCCATGCCATTCGGAACCGCCAGGAACAGGATGGCGGTGAGGGGGTCGGAATCCCCCATGGCGGCGCAGCGGGATTCCTCAGGGCAGCGGAAAACCGGAGGGACACCGCCGGTTTTCCTGTTCTGACCGCGGCCATACCGCCGCGGTCAGAATGCCCTGCGGAGCACCGCCAGCCTGTTGGCAGTGCTCCCGCCAACCCCGGCCCCGGTGGTCCTTGACCGCTGGGGTCGGAATGACCCCAAAAGTCTCTATGAGACTATGCAGGTGGTGCAGATGTGGCTGCAAGGCTGATTTATCGACTGCCAAAACATGCCTCCGTTACTTCTCTCCACCAAGTGCTTCACTGGCTAGAGGTTGAAAAATGAGTTATATTCAAGGCTTTGTGTTATGACTTCAAAGCAGGGTAGGGATCACCCCTACCATATTAATGGTCTGATAAAATCATATCAGTCCACTTGCTATCTGCACTCCAGCAACCTCTCCCTGTGCATTGCCCCTAAGATTAAATTTACTCGCATGGGAGGTTGCTCTTTTATGTTGCTGGGCCCTAAGCTTTAACTCTCTGTCAGAACACCTGAAATCTTGCACTTTGGTGCCCTCCTTTTGCAGATAATTAAAGATGTGGCTATTTTGGTTATATCTCGAAACCACGAGTACTTCAAGCACCCATGGCTCAACAACGAGTTTGGAACAACAAACTCGTTGGTATCACTAATGCCTTTACCACAAATGCCTTTAGAACGATTTTTAGTTGTAAACGCATGCCTGGTAAAGGCATTAGTGATCAGCAAGCACGGTTCCAGCATGCTTCCCCCCTAGCCCCTCCAAAAAAATTACCGTGACCCCCCACCCCCACAACCACCCCAACCCCCATCCCCAAAATTACCACAACCCCAAGCCCCGCCCCTAAAACCTAAGCACCCCAACCCCCAACCCACCCCTAAAACCTAAACCCTGACCCCCCTCTCCACCTAAACCCTAATCATCCCTAGCTCCCACCCCACCCCCCCAAAAATACAGTCCCAGCCCAACTTACCTTCACCGCGTCGACTCCCTTCTTCTGTGCCGTAACCACGCATGTACGTGGGTCAGACATGCGTGGTTAAGGTACAAAAACCAGGAAGTCGTGGAAAAACGAAACCGTTGTTTCGCTTTCGTTTTCCATGACTGAGAGGGGTGTACTTTATCTGTTGCAAAAAGCACTGGAAAACCTCAAGTGGGTAGTTATTTGTGCTTTATAAGCATTTAACTAACTAACTAACTAACTAACCCTGTCTAACCTGTGGCCTAATGACATGTGAGTACACTCCCCGCAACATACAACACAGTGTGGAGTCAGTAATGACCTAGCAGGCTTGGTGACATTACTACCTCCACAATGCTGGATGGGTCATACAGCACCTATGGGCCTACTCTACACAGTATGGTCTGTTTTTGCAATGGTCAGGCCACTGTGACAAGCACCTGTGGCATGTACTGTTAATTTTAGTGAGTTAGTGAGTTAGCCCTTATTAGGACATATTAACACAAATAGATATCTGACCCTTCATGAAAAAGAAAAATATTAAATGTGTGCAAAAGACACACAGCAATAAGCTTATGGTATAAAAGGACCTACCAGTACTCCCAGGTGACTGAGGAGATCTTGCTCCCGGCTGACATCTGCCCAATGGTGCTTTATGTGGTGGACTCTCTGCTGGACATTGAATACATGACCCATTTGGTACCACACCTTTGCCCAACGCTGTCACCTCTCTTGTGTAGGATAGCCTTGGCTCACCATACCTCCACTCCCGATGATGTTGAGTAGGTAATGCACCAACAACCACAGCAGACCACCAAACTCTTCATCCTACATGTTCTTGACTCTGCCCCTGCCCAACATCCCAGCAGCCAAACGACCCACCCTAAACATAAAAAAAAACAAATAACGGAACCTCCTACTACCCCTAAACTACAGAACCCCTAAATGGACAAACATGTGACAATACAGTGGCCAAAATTATACAAATATCATTACAATACACAAAGGACAGCTTACGTACACAACAGGGACAGCAGAGACACCAACAAGACCAAAAAACAGACCAATTCTCAACAGCACACACCAAACACCTCCAACAGCCAGCACAGACAAAAAGACTGAAAGTGAAAGGAACTTCACACTTCTTGAATTGCAGCATAGTTGAGGCATTATATAATTTCCTGTTTAGATGCATCATTTTTTCCAACTAAAGCATCACATTTTCTAAAAATGTGCTGTTTTCTATGACGCCACGCTAGGGATTTAGCCAATGCACGAGCTACACGCAACACATTACACTACACAAGGCATTGTTTTTTATGCTTTGGTGTGGATGCAAGGATTCTGGCTGACACTTCCCCTACTAAAGCGTCACTTTTCCTACTAAAGTTTTATTTTTTCCAATGCACTGTGTGTGTTAAACACAACCCATGACAAAGTACAATGCATTGTTTTTGAGGTCTTTGGGGGTCATTCTGACCCCCGCCGGCGGCGGAAGCCGACGGCCTGCCGGGAACCGCCAGAAGACCGTACCGCGGTCAAAAGACCGCGGCGGTCATTCTGACTTTCCCGCTGGGCTGGCGGGCGACCGCCAAAAGGCCGCCCGCTTTCCCAGCGGGAAAGCAACGAGGATACCGGCTCTGAATGGAGCCGGCGGAGTTGCTGTTGTGCGACGGGTGCAGTTGCACCCGTCGCGATTTTCAGTGTCTGCCAAACAGACACTGAAAATCTCAATGGGGCCCTGTTAGGGGGCCCCTGCAGTGCCCATGCCAGTGGCATGGGCACTGCAGGGGCCCCCAGGGGCCCCACAACACCCATTCCCGCCATCCTGTTTCTGGTGGTGAAAACCGCCAGAAACAGGATGGCGTGAAGGGGGTCGGAATCCCCATGGCGGCGCTGCTTGCAGCGCCGCCGTGGAGGATTCCCTGGGGCAGCGGGAAACCGTCGGGAAACCGCCGGTTTCCCTTTTCTGACCGCGGCCTTACCGCCGCGGTCAGAATTGCCCCAGAAGCATCGCCAGCCTGTTGGCGGTGCTTCCGCGGCACTCTGCCCTGGCGGTTTTCAACCGCCAGGGTCAGAATGACCGCCTTAATCTTGATGGGTGACCTTCGAACTACGTTCCTTGTGTAATCCATTACACAATGGGCCAATGCATGTTTTTTCCTTGATGCAATTAGCCCTTTGTGTATGGTACAGTGGGGTGATTGGTGGAATTCAGTAAAAAAATATCCCTGGGTTCAGTTTTCTTGCTGAAAATCTCTCTGCTGACATGCATGTAGAATTGGAATGTGTGACATGTGTACGTTAACAGTGTGCATATGTGTAACTCTGTGCGCTCATGGTGTGGACAGTAAGGTAGGCAACATATTGCTATGAGTAACACAGACTTATTGTCAAGTGTGCACATCTTGACATTATTAACATGAATGCTAGCATTGATGAAGTTATCTGCGTAGCTGACATTTTGTGCTCCCAGATGCAGCACTTCTATACAAATGATGTCCACATTGTCAGACATAGTTGTGGGTATACTTATAGTTCATGCTATCTGTATGTACTTCTTACAAAGGATGCGCTGTGGGAATAAAACACATTTAGGAATGTACATACACTGGCTGCTTCAGCCTGTGTACATTGTTTGTGGCATCCAGCTCACAGACTGAATTTCTAGATGCGTATAGTATTTTGCTATGACAATAGGTAACTTGCTCATATGTGCATTACATCATATAGCAGACTATATTGTCCAACGACTTCCATATGATATACTGATCCACGCACATTTACTGTCTGGGCTTGGTGTCTAGCATTATATGTGTCCCACATGTAAATTAAACTTGCAGAAAAGGGTCAGCCAAGACTGTCACCCATTATCTTGTTCTTCAAAAGGCCTGTTTAATTGGGCCTAGCAAGTGTGATGTCTTCCAAGTAGAGATATGTTCGGCATTTCCATGCAGCACAGTTTTGTCAAACAGAGAGGGCTAACGTGAACTTAGAATGTGGGTTGCCATTCACACCAAATGGACACATGTGCAGTCACTGACAAGTTACACCACTATGACCTGAGATATGTCAGTTCATGCTACTTTGCCAGGAGTTACAGCACATGTAGTTAGACCTCGACATCAATTTGTCTATACGATTTGATGTGTGTCCTGGACTATTTGGACCACAAATATGGAGCTGTAGAAGCCACAGCATTGTTTGTTGAGTAAAGAGTGACATGGTCACATCTATCCCTGCATATGACAGGTGCCTCCTTCCCTACTGGGTCAAGTGTGGCTGCCTTGTGGCTAGGTAGCCAATTTAACACTGACACAGGTTAGGAATCCACATTTGTGTGTGGCATGTGAGATGAGACACTGGAATATACGATGGAACAACGCATGCTGAAAACACACATGCCTGAACAACGCGGTCTGAACAACAACCGTGTTGTTACCACGAATGACTTTACCACACATCCCTTAACAATGATTTTTTGTTGTAAATGCATGCCCTGTAAAGGCATGCATGGAATGGCATGAGTTGTTCCAGCATGTGACCCTCACCCCGCCCTTAAACCAATCCTACCCCTACCCCACCCTGCCCCTAAAACAATCCTACCCTGACCCATCACCCCGCCCCTAAAAACTAAAACTACCCCATCTCCCCACCCCACCCCTAAAACTACAGCTACCCTTCGCCCCACCCCTAAAACTTAAACTACCCTGACCCCTGCCCCTAAAACTACCGCTACCCCTCACCCTGCCCCTAAAAACTACAACTACCCCGACTCCCCACCTCCAACCCGAAAAACTAGAACTACCACAACCCACCATCCCGCCCCTAAAAACTAAAACTACCCTGACCTCCCGCCCAGCCCCAAAAACTAAAACTACCCTGACCCCTCCACCCCTGCCCCTAAAACTACCATGACCCTCCACCCCACCCCCTGAACCCCCACCCTGCCCCTAAAAACAATCCTACCCTGACCCCCCCACCCTGCCCCTAAAAACTGAAACTACCCCAACCCCCCATCCTTGCCCCTAAAACTACTGTGACCCCCACCCTGCCCTTAAAAGTGAAACTACCCCGACCTCCCACTCCCGCCCCTAAAACCACTGCAACCCCCCACCCTGCCCTTAAAACTTAAACTGCCCGACGCCCCACCCCGCCCCTAAAAACTAAAATTACCCTGACCCCCCACCCCATTCCTAAAAACTAAAACTACCCCAATCTCCCACCCCGCCCCTAAAAATAAAACTACCCTGACCCTCCACCCCGCCCCTAAAACTACTGTGACCTACCACCCTGCCCCTAAAACTTAAACTACTGCAACCCCTGCCCCTAAAAACTGAAATTACTTCAACCCCCACTGCTAAAAAACAAAAACTACCCCGACTCCGCCCCTAAAACTAAACCCCCACCCTATCTCAACCCCAATTACTTGACCACGTCCTCTCCTGATCTTGAGTCTGTTTTCTTCTGCCTTAACCACGCATGTTCATTGTTCAAGACATGTGTGGTTAAGGCATTGAAAAACAGAATCGTTGTTCACGAAAGGGTTGTTCCACTTTCGTGGACAACGCACCTCATTGTTTAGGAGTCGTTCTTTAGACTGTTTCCCGTGACACTGATGTAGGTATGTGTTGGCAAATGTTTGAGTAGCATATGTGGACTAAATGGGTTGCACTTTGTGCCCATGTACATCATATGGACCTCTGTTCACAGTAATGGGACAATCAGGTCACTATACTGCCCTCTGCGAGTATGATACAGTAAAGATATGTAAATATGGACAATACACACACATTCCGTCATTGCACACTGTTGGTGTTTACCCTCCCTTTGAATTGTGATGGGATATCTGGCAGTAAGCACACAATTGCACCACACATACTTGGTACATGTGCACAATGTCATACATTTCTTCCTTCATTTATTGTGATTGTTCCACCCACATGTATTTGGCACATGTTGTTAATATGGACACATGTTTTGGAACAAATAAGAATGGGAATGACACCTAGCTATAGAACTTTGTGATAGTCCAAATTCACATGGGTAAGATGTCAATGATTGGATGTTTACAATGACTGTTAAATCAAAATCTGACACAAAGGAAGTCTTCATTAATTTATTTACATTTGTTAAGCCTTTTATTGGATAAGAATTTAGGACTGGCATTTTGGGCCATCAAACAAAATCAGTCTTCCGTGAAGAAATTTTGCACTATGGTTCCTGCAGCTGTGCCAATATTTACCACTCTGTCCTCATATTCATTGACATCCTCCTGGTTTCTGCTCCTCATGGGTCATTTGTTTGAACAGATATATTGTGCAAAATACAGCACACAAGTTTGATTTTGCAAACGGCTGGTGGGGAATATAGAAGTCGGGCACTTGACATATCCGGGCAGCAGAAGCGTGACTTTAGTAGGCTGAAGGTAGGTTCTACAATACCCCTGGTCTTGCACAGTGCATTGTTGAAGGTGCACTAGGATTCGGTCTGGGGATGTGCATATGGGATCATTACTCAGGTCCGCAGACCATATCTTTGGTCAGCTGAAAGACAGACAGTGCTCATTGTGGATGATTGTTAGAAATGGGGTCTTTGGTTGACAGTCAGGTTGCCCCCTGTTCAAGCAAGGACCCTCACTCTAGTCAGGGTAAAAGAGAATCACCCTCAGCTAATCCCTGCTTACCCCCTTGGTAGCTTGGCAGAGCAGTAGGCTTAACTTCAGAGTGCTAGTTGTAAAGTATTTGTACCAACACACACAGTAACTTAATGAAAACACTACAAAATGACACAACACAGTTTAAAAAAAATATAGAATATTTATCTAAACAAAACAAGACCAAAACAAAAATCCACAATACACAAGTCAAGTTATCAATTAAAAAGCAAAAACAGTCTTTATGTAGGTTAAAATACACGCTGTTAGCGTGAAAAAGTACCTTGGGTGCATCAAAAATAACTCCACACGGGCGAGTGTGCGTCAAAAAGGGCTTGTGATGCGTCAATTTCACTCACAAGCAAGACCTTTCATTGGCTCGGGCGCGTCGTTTCCTCTCTCCGCAGGAGAGCAATGCGTCGATCCAGTCAGCACTCTCAGGTCCGGGCAGGCCTTGAGTTGTTTTTACATGCCCAGCGGTACTTGCGTCGGAAATCCAGCCGCACAATGATTCAAAAACCACGCAGCGCGGGTTTCGATCTCCGAGTCTCCGTCAGCGATGCTGTGCATCGTTTCTCCAGCTCCGTGCGTCGATTCTTCGGTTGCGTTTCCGGCGAGCGTCGATTTTCAGTCGCAAAGCCGGTGGCGCGTCGATTTCCCAGCTGCAGATCGGAGTCGCATCAATCTTTTCCCCACACGGAGCTCCCTGCGTGGATTTCCTCCTCTTAGGCTGCCAGCTTCTCCTTTCAGGGTCCCAGGAACTGGATGAGCACCACAGGGCAGAGTAGGAGTCTCCCCAGAGACTCCAGGTGCTGTCAGAGAGAAGTCTTTGCTGTCCCTGAGACTTCAAACAATAAGAGGCAAGCTCTAAATCAAGCCCTTGGAGATTTCTTCTCAAGATGGAAGGCACACAAAGTCCAGTCTTTGCCCTCTTACTCTGGCAGAAGCAGCAACTGCAGGATAGCTCCACAAAGCACAGTCACAGGCAGGGCAGCTTTTGTTCCTCAGCTCTTCAGTTCTTCTCCAGGCAGAGATTCCTCTTGGTTAACAGAAGTGTTCTAAAGTCTGTGGTTTTGGGTTCCCTTGTTATACCCAGTTTCTCCTTTGAAGTAGGCCTACTTCAAAGTAAAGTCTCTTTTGAATGTGAAATCCCACCTTGCCCAGGCCAGGCCCCAGACACTCACCAGGGGGTTGGAGACTGCATTGTGTGAAGGCAGGCACAGCCCTTTCAGGTGTGAGTGACCACTCCTCCCCACCCTCCTAGCACAGATGACTCATCAGGAAATGCAGACTACACCCCAGGTCCCTTTGTGTCACTGTCTAGTGTGAGGTGCATCCAGGCCAACTGTCAAACTGACCCAGACAGGGAATCCACAAACAGGCAGAGTCACAGAAATAGTATAAGCAAGAAAATGCTCACTTTCTAAAAGTGGCATTTTCAAACACACAATCTTAAAATCAACTTTACTAAAAGATGTATTTTTAAATTGTGAGCTCAGAGACCCCAAACTCCACATGTCCATCCGCTCCCAAAGGGAATCTACACTTCAATCAGATTTAAACATAGCCCCCATGTTAACCTATGAGGAGGACTGGTCTTGCAACAGTGAAAAACGAATTTAGCAATCTTTCACTGTTAAGACATATAAAACACATTACTAAATGTCCTACCTTAACCATACACTGCACCCTGCCCTTGGGGCTACCTAGGGTCTACCTTAGGGGTGTCTTACATGTACGAAAAGGGAAGGTTTAGGCCTGGCAAGTGGGTACACTTGCCAAGTCGAATTTACAGTTAAAACTGCACACACAGACATTGCAGTGGCAGGTCTGAGACATGATTACAGAGCTACTTATGTGGGTGGTCCAACCAGTGCTGCAGGCCCACTAGTAGCAATTGATTTTCAGGCCCTGGCACCTTTAGTGCACTTTACTAGGGACTCACTAGTAAATCAAATATGCCAATCATGGATACACCAATTACATAAAATTTACACAGAGATCATATGCACTTTAGCACTGGTTAGCAGTGGTAAAGTGCTCAGAGTTCAAAAGCCAACAGCAACAGGTCATACAAAATAGGAGGCAGGAGGCAAAAAGATTGAGGATGACCCTGCATAAGCAAAAAAGTCCAACTATGATCAACCCATTTTCCAGTTCATGTCCTAAAAGCAAAAAAGTCCAACAATGATCAACCCATTTTCCAGTTCATGTCCTAAAATGTGTACTGAAGGACTCGTACACATTTCTCCCACTATTGTACACTGTCAACAACAGTATGACTGGCACATTTCATTCCACCTGTGTAGTATTGTCTGTGTCAGATTGGAACATGTGCATGTCTTGCTAATTTTGTCAGTATGCTGATCACAAATTGAGGTTTGTTGTCATCTATAGGCAGTCTGTACCAGTATGAACCTGTTTCACATGCACATATATATGAGTCTCTGTGGAACCACTGATGTACTAGCTGTAGTACCTACCAAGGACATAGACTTATATTTGTTTACTTTCTATAGGATGTGTAATCTAGTGAGTGCATGTGGTGCATTCCACACAGGCATCCTTGTATGGGTATCATGACATACCTCACGTACCAAGGGGATTACATTTGGTCACACAGATAAGATCCATGGCTGACATTCCTTGTGCACAGTGTTGCATTATGGATTTTATTACAAGCATAGCCTTGCACTATTGATAGACAAACAGAGTGGCTTAGCATGTCTCAAAATGTGTGACTTTGAGGTTTGCATTGCAGATGTGCCCAGATGAATGGTGCAAGTGTGAGGTACACTCCTCCTGCATATGCACTGTCTTAGGTACCACACACTGATATACCCATTGGGTCTTTCTTCATTGTCTGGTATTAGGTTTGTCATGTACTTCAGTTATACTTTCCAACCAGTAGGCCTTTCCCTTATTGGCCTTACTGAAATCTCTTTTTTATGATGAGTGGTGGAAGATGTATGCGTCATGCACACTCCCAAGATATTTAGAAAGGACATTGGTGAACATGCCCCAATGTTCCACAATGGGCTGGACATATATGGAGTGCATGTGTTTCTGGTTCCTGTAGAGTGGGGATGTAAATGCGTGCGAAAACAGTTGCACATGTGTGCAGTCCATGGCACTCAGCACATGTGGAAACCTGGTGATGGCATCGATGCCTTTCTTGATCTTCAGCTGCAGCTGTTGTGTGTTAGGAAAGAGGAGGTACTGCAGTGTTAGGCGCATGATGGTATCTAGAACAGTGTTGAGGTAAGCCGAGAAAGATGGCTGGGAGATACCAGTCACTCTGGCTGTTGCAATCTGGAGTGACCATGACACCTACATGTGGAGTACAGCCATAAGCTTTACCTATGGTGGGATGTTGGTGGACCTCACAGTTGGTGGCTGGAACCATGGCGCTATCTGGTGCAGCAGTTGGACAACTGATTCCCTCCGCAGCCAGAGGTGTATGATGATCTCATCCTCCTTGAGGTCAATGAGGGTAATCCGCTGCCAATAAATGCACTCCCTTCTCCTATGCTGCCTTTGCCAAGGTGAGTGGGGGAGGTTTGTGTGGTTGATGTGGTGGTGGTTGTGGTCTTGTCCTTGCAACTCCCAGCTGCAAAATGAGAAGATCCATGTTGTAGTTGAGCTTATCAGACTGTACTGTCTGGCTTCTCTTTATATGCCAAAGTCAATTTGTTATTTCCTACGCGTGGGTTACCTATACGCAGAAATTTTTATGCATTTGGAAACTTGTACAACATTTACCAGTGATGTGTCACTTTTCCATTGACTTGTAAATATCTCGGAGTCGGTTTTGCAGTGGAACTTATGCAGGAATATCTCCCTTGCATACATTAATGCTTATGTGACACAGTCAGTTCAAATACAGGAACGTTTGAGGAAAGTCTACTACAAGTGACGCATCTGTCTAGATGAGTCACCATGTAAATGTGGAGTACTGACTGAGGCGCCAATGTGTCAAACATTTTGTTGCATTGGCGGTGCAAGCTCCTTGTAAATAAGTCCCTCAAATTCTTTCTGAATTGCTGAAGGGTAGGAGCAGTTTGGAAATCGACTGGGAGGTTGTTTCACATCCTGTGATCTTGTGATGATTTTCTCTGGCTTATTTGCATATACCTAAAGTAAGCCCTGTGTAATAAAGAGTGTGTTTTCACTCTTTTCTACTAGTTAAGAATATGTGGCTAGTGAATCATTGACAGATAGATTGACCAAGGAAACTCAAGAGCTGCTGGGTATATCCAGGAGCACATCCACCGCACCATCAGCATATGATCTTTGAAATGTTAATTTACTTTCAGTTTTCCTGCCTGTAAGTTGAAGGCAATTGGGGAAATCTGTAGACTCTACTCACGTTTTGTTACGGTATCAAAAGGCGGCTTCCTGCAAGAATCAGAAGCTCTGTCAATGTCCTATGGAAGGCATTTCTCATGATCAAATTCATTGAGCTGAAAATGGTCGCCAGAGGCTCCAGCATGATCTATCTAAATGGATATAGAAGAATCTGAAATGAAGAAGTAACATTCTGTAATTTTATGGAGAAGTATTAATTTAACACATTAACAACCAGGTTAAGTTCCACTGGGCAGTATCACAGTCACACCTTCGTGAATCAACTCAAAAAGAGAAGCTGTTCGCTAAGATTGGTGCTATTGAAATTAAAAATCTTTTTCTTTATTTGAAATGTTGCCATCATGAATATAGTATTTCTGATGCCCGTCCAATACATTTTTCAGAAACTGAGCCAGAAAGAAGCAGAAAGAAAGAGAGAGCTCATATAATCACCCCTCCTTCTTCATACAAAGGACATACTCTGAACGAAACAGACGAGCACTGGAAGGGCCCAAAACAGGTGTGTAGCTCCTGGGAGGAAGGGGGAGGATTCTAAACTAAATAGTCAGGTACAAGTGCTTTCAGTTGGGTAACGTGAAGTGCCTCTCAGATTTCACCTCTGATTTTTACATGCCACACTGCCAAAAAACACACACACTCTATCTCCTCTATGTTTTGAAGGCCTTAAAAATATGAATTTAGTTTGAAAATTATTGCATTTTAGGTACCCCTAACAATCCGCACTTGCACTCCTCTCTCTTCCCACTCCCCCTTAATCCCCTTCATGTCCTGCTTCTCATATGTTTTTTAATAAGATGTCCCAGGGAGATTGTTGGAAAATCTCAAACTCACATCCCTCCAATTATACAGACCAAGCTATGCCCCTGCTCCAAATAGTAAAGCTGAAGGCTGTCCTTCTTTTGGGGGGACTGAGAGTAACACCACTGTGACCCCAGAAAGACCCTGTATGGACACAAGTTCATGAAACGTGGTAGTTCTAGAAAACTCCATTCACTCTGTTTATTGATTAAGGGTGTGTGAAATGTCATATTTTGCCGAGAGGTATAAATAAATTATACTGGGTTCACATTGGGCTATCTTGAGTCAAAATTGAAATCAATGGCACAGCTCCCTGTAAAAAAACACCTGAGATGTTGCCAAGGTAACTGGTAAGTAGAGTTAGTGGACTGTAATGACACATTTTTCTGCTTGAACCTTTCTCTCACAAAACATTTTCTACACGAACAAGTCAGCCGTGGGGTAATTTCCATTATCTCTCGTACCTTGTGTGACATGAAATGCCATGACTTATGGATCTTACATAAGCACAATGTAGAATTTTGACTGGGCTTCGCATTGACGTGGTCTCTATTTCCTCAATTAGCTTCAATAAAAATGTTGATTGTGCAAAAGATTATGGGGGTCATTCTGACTTCCGCCGGCCGCGGTATCCGCGGGGCCGGCGGGAGCCGCCAGAATACCGCTGCGCGGTCACAAGACCGCCGCGGGTATTCTGGGTTTCCCGCTGGGCTGGCGGGCGACCGCCAGGAGGCCGCCCGCCAGCCCAGCGGGAAACACCCTTCCACAAGGATGCCGGCTCCGAATGGAGCCGGCGGAGTGGAAGGGGTGCGAAGGGTGCAGTTGCACCCGTCGCGATTTTCAGTGTCAGCATGGCAGACACTGAAAATCTTGGTGGGGCCCTGTTACGGGGGCCCCTGCAGTGCCCATGCCATTGGCATGGGCACTGCAGGGGCCCCCAGGGGCCCCACGACACCCCATACCGCCATCCTGTTCCTGGCGGCCGAAACCGCCAGGAACAGGATGGCGGTATGGGGGTCGGAATCCCCATGGCGGCGCAGCAAGCTGCGCCGCCATGGAGGATTCCCGAGGGCAGCGGAAAACCGGCGGTACACCGCCGGTTTTCCATTTCTGACCGCGGCTGTACCGCCGCGGTCAGAATGCCCTTGGGAGCACCGCCAGCCTGTTGGCGGTGCTCCCGCGGTCCCCGGCCCTGGCGGTCCATGACCACCAGGGTCGGAATGACCGCCTATATGTATGTGTTTTGGGGTGACAACTTTCAATATTGTAGACATTTGAGAGTACAGTAACTCTATATTCCATGTCATTTAAGGGTGTCAAGATGATGTGCTCAGAGAAGAGTGGAGAGTCAATAGTGCATTGAGTGACTGGAGGGTCTGGAGTAGGCATTAGAAGAGTCTGTTCTGATTGTTAGTACCTCAAGTGGCCTGATAGCCTCCATTCTTATCGAGGCACCAGCAGTGAACTTGAAGTTTGAAGAAATCTAGTCAACTAGATAAATCAAGTCAGAGTTAAAAATTGAAGCATGCCACTGAGTGTAGGGACATTTATTTGCTAATGTCTCACAAGTGATTAGGAACGAGAGTGATGATTCCCTCTTGGACCACAGCCTGGGACGAGACATCATCAAAGATGAGGCCTGACATGTGCAAACCTCCTCTTCTGCCAGGCAGTTCCAGATCCCTAGGTTATATCTGAAACACTAGCCAGGCCTGGAGAACCGAACAGTACCATTTTGATTCATCTGATTCCTGCAAGTCTGTAAGCATGTGAATCATTAGCAGACCTGCCAACTCACACTGTGCCATTGTGTGACATACGACATTGGCTTCCCTCACAGTCTCCCCTAAGGATCCAATATCACACAGAGGCATTAAAAACAAGCTGTAAACAGTGGTTTTCAGCTCGTTTTCCGAGACTTTTAACTGCTGATGTCCATTAAAGGGCGTGAAAATACCCCAGGGCCAGGATGGGGGCAAAAGTGCCTCTGAGATGCTTCTTGGAACAAGGCCATGCACCCCTCAAAGCCCTGCACCCTCATCATACTGCGAGGTTTTTAGTGAAGTTGGCAGGTCTGCATTAGGGATCACTACCATAGTTGAACCATCCCAAATGGGTGAGACAAAATGTAGTTGGGATCCCACTGCAAGTTCTAATTGATTGTACCAGCCCACACTTTGCACACAGCTAGGCATAAAGACAATATTTCCCTAAAAGGATGTTACTTCTTCCAAATGCATTGCAATAATTCAGAAAAGGGCCTATGAAGGCCAACCCCTCATAACCACTCATATGACTTTTTGTTGACAATTGACTGCATTGTAAGCAACTTGGAAAGGTGAGTGAAACCCTTGAGTATCTTTGGTTGGTGAAGTGGAGGAACCCTGGTCTCAGTGATTTTCACGGGACTTTGATCTCTTTGTTGGTAGATTGTTGCTAATATAAGGCACGATTTACTGAAATATATTCTAGTATGTGTGTTATATGTTCTTGTAACCAAGCTAACCAGATAACTGTCAACCTTTCCCGTGATGTAAGTATATAGATTTATTCCATTTAGCCAGTGGGATGGCCTATGCTGGCTGCCTCTGTATCAAAGAGTGTGTTCCACAATGAACCCGAGTGTGGCACATTGCCTTCCATGTGGGAGTACTTATTAGTTTATGAGAACATCGTGAAACTGAAACATCTGGGTGGAAGTACTAATAAATTGTTGCATTTCGAAGATGAACGCTAGTAGAAAGACCTAGGAGGCAGGTAGGTATAGCTTCAGGTACTTTATTAAGGAACAAGTTACACTTAAGGGAATCCCATCATGAGTTAGTATGCAACCAGATCAGCCTCTATTTGTAGAAAGAAACTGCAAATGACAGGGATGGAACACTCACAATAATGATGGTACAAATTCCACTTGACTCCATACATTCTACACCAGACAATAGCGTGGCGCAGGCATATATTTTAGAGCCCCTAGTGCCATTCCTATGTCACATTAGCATCATTTGTTTACGCTAATGTGGCGCTTGAAGGCCAAAAACGCTGCACAATATTTACAGAGTGGCACAATGCCTGCATTGCACCACTTTGTAACCCTTTGCGCTACATTATGCCTGTGCT
This sequence comes from Pleurodeles waltl, assembly GCF_031143425.1. Lineage (NCBI taxonomy): Eukaryota > Metazoa > Chordata > Amphibia > Caudata > Salamandridae > Pleurodeles > Pleurodeles waltl. The sequence goes on along the minus strand of NC_090450.1, from coordinate 221,751,051 downwards.
AGGCATAATGTATGCAAAGGAGACGTTCCTCCATTGGGGGGACCGAAAAAATGGTGCAAGGAAATCTAAGAGATTTCCCTGCGCCATTTCTTTTGGCACTTTTAACGCTTGCTCAGAGCAGAGGAGCACATTAATATGGGCTTGAAGACTGAGGATCTTGTCAAGTATAAAGTCCGAAGATTATGCACATAAAACAATGGATTACTTATAGATGAGCAGATTAGTTGCAGTTAGCCAGGAGCATGCTGGCATAAAGCACGGAGTGGAAAAGATCAGAAGGAATTTTGTTTTGATTGGATTTAGTTTGAAATGATGGAGTATCGTACGGGCGTGGAGGTCAGGAAGAGCATTTGCCAAGGAAATTAGGTCTTTCAGTGAAGAGACTTTTTTTTTGTAAAAATATTTTTAATTGAGATTTTCTTAACATCAGCAGGACAACAGCAATTGCAATATAGCAACACATCGGTTATCGCTATTATCGGAGGCTAATAATAATTACATTGTCAAAAAGAGAGGTTAGCCAAGTTGCATAGAAAACAGTAGTAAGGGTGAAAAGAAAAGAAAGAAAGAACTGGAAATAAGAAGAGATACAGTGCAACAATAAGCATTTATAGAGTCCACATTGTCAACCTTTACACTATTCACATAGTTTTGTATTATCACAAATTATCACGAGGGGATGATGTGATACTCTAAACCCATTCAGGGAGAGTGCCAGGGGCGGGCACGAGCGGGGGTAGAGAGTGTCATCCTTGGTAGGAGGAGGACATGTCTGCTTGTAAGCTTCAGCAGAAGCGAATAGGCCCAAAAGGGGGAAGAGCTCTCAGATCTTAAAGAGGTGTAGCGATCTAGACTGAGTAGGGCAAGAAAAAAGTGGGAGTCCCCTAGACACGTAGGAAATGTGGGCCCCAAATGTACTCAAAACTGGTCATAGTATCCGAGAGAATGTCTGATATGATTTCCATAGTTAGGGTGTGCCACAAGCAAGCTTTCCATTGTGAGGTAGCCTTCTTTGCCTTGCAAGCATTGCCAGGTAACAGACCTTTCTCCCAAGGTTTAAAGTTTAAGAGAAGGATCTCGCAGTCCCAGTAGCGCAAACTGAGGAATGGAGGGAATGGGGCAGCTAAGATGGATTTAATTTGGGCCAAGATTTCACTCCAGTAGGGTCTAATAGTGGGACAGTCCCACCAGATATGGCGAAAGTCCCCCTGAAGCCCAGACCCCCTCCAGCCTAGGTCAGAGGTTTTGGGGGGTAATTTCTTTAGTTTAACTGGGTACAAGTAGCATTCACAGAGCACTTGATAGTGCTCTTCGCAAACCCCTTGGGAACGGTTGAATTTGGTAATGCCCCTCCACAGTGACTGCCATTGTTTATCTGTAATCGTGGGACCGAGTACGTGTTCCCTGAAGGTATTATGGTGAGGAATGTGGTTGTGTTGCGTGGATAACAGTAGTGTGTATAGGAAGGAGATGTTCCCTGTAGGGGAGCCTGCATGTTGCACAAATGGTTCTATAGGCAGGAGGTCTCCAGAGGCTGCCAGCTTCACAAAAGGTTGTGAGAACCAATGTCTTAATTGGGTGTAGTAACAGTATTCAGAGGGGGTAGGTTGAAGTTGCGACAGCAATTATCAAAATTGAGAATTTCCTCCTCTTGAAATAGGTCAGAGATCATCAGGCATCTGCCTTCACGCCACCGATCAAAGGGCTCTAATTGGAGTGCCAGAGGAAAATCCACGTTGTAGTGAATTGGCGTATACGGAGAGGGGAGGGGAAAGTTGTAATGGAATGTGATGTCGTTATCTGGCTCCATGTTTTACGGATAGTCACAGTTTGGGGTGCTTAAATAGGTGTTGGGCAGTTGGGCATGTCTGAGTCCCCACAAAACACCCTATATTGTCCTACCTACCACTGCTCTATCCATATGGAGCCAAAATCTGTCCGATTCTTTAAGGAACTATTCAGATATCACTCTGAGTTGAGTCGTTCTATAATAGGTAATCAAGTCTGGTAATGTCTGACCAATGGCCTCCTTGGAAAGTGTCAACAATTTGTGGGAGAGACGAGCTCTTCCATTTTGCCAAATAAAGTTGGTTAGCATCGCACAGGTAGTGGAAAAGAAATCTATAGGTATTTCTACAGGTAGGCCCTGAAAAAGATATTGCAGACATGGAAGCACTTTAATTTTGATTGTGTTAATATGCCTTGCCTCACCCCCGAAATATATAGTGGGGCCCAGTGTTTGAGATCTAAACGTAATTGCTTAAGTAGGAGTTGGTAATTTGCTTTATATAGATCGGATATATTTGGGGTAATCTGTATGTCCAAAATGTAATTTTCGTTCATTGCCCATTGAAAGGGGAAGGAGGTAGCCAGCTGCTCCATCTGCGCAGTGCGACTTCTAAGGTTAAGCACATAGGACTTCTAGAGTTTCACTTTAAAGCAGGCCATTGCTTCAAATAGCTGGAGTATTTCATGCAAAGCAAGTTGAGAAGTCTGGGGAGAGGTCAGAGTCAGAAGGACATCATCTGCAAACAGGGATATCTTGTATAGAACTGAGCCAAACATGAAGCACAAATGAGGATTCATTGCATATCTTAGCTGCCAACCGCTGTATGCTGAGTGCAAAGAGTAACAGCGACAAAGGGCATCTTTGTCGCGTACACTGAGTCAGCTCAGAACTGTGCGAAATAAAACCATTTACCAGCACTCGAGACCAAGGGTGGGCATAGCTTGTCTGGATCATAGATACGGACCGGTCTCCGAATCCATAACAGTGCAGCGCGTGGAACAGGAAGTTCCAATCAACATGGTATAAGGCCTTTTTCGGCAACGAGTGATAGCAGGAGTGACGGGATGTTCTTTTCGGTAGCTTTTTCAATGAAGTGAATTATCCTGAGTAGGATATAGTTGGTCTGTCTACCCTTAACGAAGCCTGATTGATCTGGATGGATGAAGTCAGGCATAGTATCCTCTAATCCATTCGCCAAGATTTTGGTGTGGAATTTGGGATCAAGATGCAACAAAGCTATTGGTCTATATGAGGAGCTCAAATGAGGATCCTTCCCGGCTTGGGAAATACAGTTATGAGTGCCTCCCCCATAGAGGAGTGGTGTCATGGGTACATGAAATGTGGTTAAATAGGGTCATGAGGTAGGGGACAAGGTCAAAACTGAAGGCTCTATAAAACTGGGCAGCCAGTCTGCACAGGCCGGGGGCCTTAAGTGAGTCTATTGTGGGTTGGACATCCTCTCTGTTGATTGGGCTATCTGATGTTTCCTGGGTAGCTAGGGAGACTCATGGAAGTGTAATATCATTTAAGTATGCCAAATGGTCGTCAGTATTAATTGGATCTGAAGTATATAGTTGTTTATAGAAATGTTGAAATGCATCAGCCTTTCCAGTCTCAAGGTCATGTTCTTCTCTTGATGTGTCCCGTATTGGGGGGACATATTCTCACTCTTGTTTGACCCTTAGCTGTCTCGCCAACAGGAAGCCCACTTTAATGCCCTGAACATATGTGGTCTTTTTAAGCCTTATGAGTGCCAATTCAGCTTTATTGGAGTAAATGGCTTTAAGCCTGCTTTGCAGGGAAGTGACTTTCCTTTGCAAGGCAGGAGAGGAATTAGCTCTGTGAGATGTCTCAAGTTGAGAGTATTCACCTTCTAATAGAAGCCGTCCTTAGTTTTGTGCTGCATTAGAGTGGTCTTCAAAGGTATACATTTCCTCCAATTTAAATGCATCCCAATTAGTAGAATTGGGAGTATCTTGAGATTTGTTTAAGGTAAAGTATTCTTTGATTGTTTTGAGTAGTTCATTTCTGGAGGTTTGATCTGGTGTTAGGATGTTAGGGAAGAACTAGCGGGTGGGCCAGAATTTGGAGTATGCCATCGAAGTACTACATGATCAGATATGGCAATCGGATGAATAGTAGCTGAGTGAATATCATGTTGCATCCCTTGACTAACAAATGCGTGGTCGATCCTAGAGTACGTACCATGAACATGGGAGAAAAATATATAGTCTTGTGTATTGGGGTTGGCGGATCTCCAGACATCTTGCAGGCCTAATTGGCAAAGCAGCACCTTTTGTAGATTTATAAAATGTACCTGTTGAGGCCCTATGTTTGTATGAGCTACCCAAGGGGGAGTTCCATATCAGATTGAGGTCTCCCATCAGGATTATCCACCCCTCAGCAAAGCTATCCAAAATTGAGAAGAAGGAGTGGAGGTACTCAGCTTGTCCTGTGTTGGGAGCATTGAGCGTAGCAGTAGGGCATATTTGCCCTTTGATAAATCCCTTGTCCAATACGTAACGCCCCTCCCTGTCGCATTTGTGGCCTGAAATTGCAGTGATGAATGAAACAGTTGGGCCACGCCATTTTGTTTGGTTGTGGCAGATGATTTGTAAATCAAGTGACATATTCTGTGACGTGATTTGTGATCCTCACTTGGTTTTAAGTGAGTCTCTTTTAGGGCTATTATATCCAGGCATCGGTGTAGGATATATCTCCAGAGCTGCTGTTTCTTGTTGGAAGAGTTAAGACCTTTGACATTCCATGTCAAAAGATTAAGTACTGAGGCGTAAAACTACAGGGTTTAAGACAGAATAACCTCCCTCTATTAGACTGGGTAGCAGGATAGGCAGTATTGACAACATGTATGTGTCCCCAAGTCCCCCAATCAACCCAAAGCCCTCCTTCATCTGGCAATCAAATAAATGGCTGTTAAACCGGAACAGAGATTCAAACAAGTATAACAAAGTGTTACAAATTTTTACGGTCCATTGAAAGAATACAATGGATGGGTATGTGAAGACCTTGCCTCATTCAGAGCTGCAACAGCCACCCACCGACGAAAAATTAAGAAAGCTATGAAGGATGTGTTCTGGGAGCGAATCAACACCTCTGCACACAGCTCTAAGGAACTCTTCTCAGTCATCGAGTTCATAGATCCCCCCTCTGAATGCACCAGCATCCCCGTCACAGGACCTCTGCAACAAATTTGCCTCCTATTTCCACCACAAGATCCAGGTCATCAACAACAGCTTCTTATGGAACATCCTGGCACATTAAACCTGTAATCGACCCACCCCCCAAGAACCCAACCAGACCATCCACAGCTGGTCCACACTCACCACAGAGGAAACAGTCAACATCATGAAAAGCACTCACTCCAGAACCCCCTCAAACCCCTGCCTGCACAACATATACATCAGAGCCAGCGCATCCATTGCCCCCATGCTCCGGAAAACAATCAACTGCTCCATCAACATGGGCACCTTCCCCAAGGACTGGAAACAAGCCGAAATACGCCTTCTTCTGAAGAAACCTTCGGCCAACTCATCAGAGCTAAAGAATTTCCGGCCTATCTCACTGCTACCCTACCCCGCCAAAATACTGGAAAAAGCAATCAACGCACAACTACGGAATTTAGTTGAGACCAATAACTCCCTGGACAGCTCCCATTCCGGCTTCCCCAGCAGCCACACCATAGAGACAGCCCTCCTGGCAGCCACTGACAACATCAGATTACTCCTAAACCGTGGCCACACCACAGAACTCATAGTCCTCAACTTCTCAGCAGCATTCAACACGGTCTCCCACAGCACCCGTCAGGTAAACTCTGTCACCTCCTCCTGCTGGCACACAGTCCACAAACTTTGGAAGATCTTCAGATGGATCCCAGCAGACTGTCCCAGGACAGTCACCCACGCCTTAGTCACTAGCAAGCTTGACTACGGCACTGCCCTCTATGCCGGCACCTCAACCAGGAACATCAGAACGCTGTCACCAGACTCATTCTGGATGTCCCTCGCCGAGAGCACCTGAGGACCCTCCTCTGGCTACTGGTCAAGAAGTGAATCACCTTCAAGCTTCTAACCCACTCCAACAAGGCTATACACAACCCGGGACCAGCCTACGTGAACCACTGGGTCTCCTTCCCCACCCGCCACATCCCTCCGCTCAACCCAGATGGCACGGGCCACCATCCCTCGCATCTGCATAACCACCGCCGGAGGACGATCCTTCACCTACACTGCAGCGTAGAGCTGAAATAACCTCCCCTGCACCACAGACAAAGCCTGTTGCTCACCATCTTCAGGAAAAACCTCAAGACGTGACTCTTCCGGTGAGGCCCCTCCCTCCCCCAGCGCCTTGAGTTCCTCATGGGTGAGTTGCTGTGCTTCACAAATACTGATAGATTGATTGATTGATTAAGTCCAACAAACATCCATCCATCCCATCAACTGCCTTTGTATGTTTGGAGTAATCAAAATATCTGGTGCTCATATTCAGCCCACCCCCTCAAAAACCCCGGGTGGGGGGGTGAGGACACCAGAGCTGCCTGCTAATTCAAAATTCGATGACGTCTCATTGTGGGTGTTCCGGAATGCCAGGGTGTAGCCTGGACCTCGTGGGGGTCCTCTGCTGATATTGCCTCAGAATTATAGTCTTAAGCCTTGTTATAGATGGCAGCTGTGAGACGAGAGAGTGAGTGAGTAGTGAGTGGGAGAGATTCATCTCTTGTTGTCTCGGTGTCCCTCTTGCGTGGGACCAAGTTGCCTGGTCTGGGGCCGGCTCCGGTGTCTGTGCAAGGTTCACCTGCCTTTTTTTTGAGACCTGAGGGTGTTGCTAGCTATAGGCCCAGCAAGGATGCTACCTCTTCGAGTGACATGAAATGATGAGGTTTATTATGCCATTTTAATATTATGTCAAATAGGTATGTCCATCTACATTTGACATGTTCTTTGCGTAGAGTTTTTGTTATTGGCTTGAAATGCAGTCATCTCTCCAAGGTGGCAGGTGCTGTATCCTGGTAAAGGGCACAAGTTGCCCCCTGAATGGTGACTGAGTCCTTTCTCCGCACTGCTTGAAGGATCAGCTCATTCATTTTGAAGAAGTATACTTTGGCTAGTATGTCTCTGGGTTGTCTGCCTTCAGTAGTTTGCGGTAGACCAACTCTGTGGCCCTTCTCCAGGCGCACCTCCAGATGGTCATCATCTAAATGGTTTGAAAATAGGCCAACTATGAATGCCTTGAGATCAGATTGGGGCCTTCCGCTCCTTCTGCCAGGCCTCTCACGCAAACCTTGTTTCTTCTAGATCTATTTTGCAGGTCTTCACATTTGAGAAGGGCTGCTTGTAGTTATGATTGTAGCCGTTTCGAGATGAGCTCTATCGGGCTCAGGCAGCCTTCAATCTCCCGGTGTTTTGTTTCTAGATCCAATGTTCGTGCTCACAGAGTCAACATCATCATGGAGGGAACTGAACCTTAAGGTGAATTTCGATTTGGGGTAGTCCAGCAAAGTGGCAATATCAGCTTTCAATTCTGCTCTGATTTAGTTCTTGAAGTCTCTCAATGATGAGAGGAAGTCCTATTTAGTTAGAGCCATCCTTGTGTCCCTGTAGTAGTTTTGCCTGAGTTTTTTGAGTTTTTTGGAGAAAAGTATTTGGCTACTCGATTGTTCTGTGCTTTTTTCAGAGGCATAGAGGTACCCAGAGTATATCGTTTCTAGCATTAAAGGCTGGTGAAATTCAGGGTTATCAAAACTCCCCCCGATCCCAACGTACTTTCCGTTGTCAAAGGTAAACAATTGCAACTCAAATGTCACACTGGAGCATATCCAGGATTTTCCTCTAATTTTTTAGTGATATCACAGTAGACCACTGTCCCAGCCTCTTTCAGTGATTATTCCTCTCCTTGGGGAATATCAGTGTATCCGGCGGATTCATCGTTTGAAGCACAGGAAGGGGCCCTCCCCCGATCAGCTCAGTCTCCTTTCTAAAGTGTCTCATTATGCACAGTTGCTGGTCTATAGAGTTTGTCACATTTAAGTAGGAACATCTCTTTTTAAACTGTTTTGCATTGATCTCATGGCTCAGCAACCGTAGGGTACCTAATAAAGTCAGGCATCTCTTGGGCCGGTGTGTGGTGTTGAATTGCCACCATTCTTCTCCCAGAGCAGAGGTCCTGTTCTCTCTGTTGACAAAAGTGGGGTGCGGACACTGGCCTCCATGTGTGGCCCCAAGTGAGGAGGCAGCAATGTTGTGTCAATTTCTCACCACTTGTAAGGCTCCAGGCCACATCATTCTGAGCATCATAGCGGTCGCTATGTCTGGGTCAGGCACTGCTCCAGGCCAGGCCTCAAAAAGTGTTGGAGTGCTATTCTGACCCCTCCCTCTAGATTCCTCAATAAGTCTGGTTGTGGGTGGTGTGTAAGAAGATGCGGCAGAAGAGTCCGCCAGGTGCTTGTCTGGTCCCCACAGTAGTGGTTGCCCGTCACCCCAGCACTGCCCGATGCAGCGAAAGGCCTTGGCCTCCAAAAGTACCACTTACGGTGCATTCTCCCCTGTCAGTAGTGGCCCGGGAAGTCTATCCGATTTTGTTAGGGGGATCAGGGGAGCATACTCACCTGCAGTCCTCCCACCTCAAATGGTAGGACCGTGCTGCTGCCATGATGTCGAGAAACTTGGGAAGTAGAAACTCAGAATCTCAACTCGTCTCCACCTCCACAGTGGCCACTATTGAGTCACCACTTACTCCCTGGGGTCAGCACTCCTTTACATCCCGCCGGCCATGATGGCTGGCCACGCCCTCAGTGAAGAGAATTTTATGTGACCAGGTCACAGTCTATTTGCAGGGTGGCATCTATTCTTGTTAGCTACAAAGGGAATATCTGTTATTTTCAGTTGACGTGTTATGGAAATAAAGGTTTGCCCCATCTTATTGTTATTTTGTTATTTAAGATTAGGAAGAATATCTTATAGCTTTCAATGGTATTTGGGACATTGATTATGGTTAGTGGGTTAGTGTTTTTGGTATTTGGGACATTGATTATGGTTAGTGGGTTAGTGTTTTTTCTAACAATGTTAAATAGCCCCTTTGGATGATTTTTAGCCTTCTTTATCTAATTTCTGATAGATCCTTATGTAGTTTCTATTCTTTTTTTTTATAGCTTCTACACATTCAGTGTAGATGGTCCTAGTTCTCCTTGGAGAGTGGGAGAGGGGGTGGGTGGTAGTGCCAAATGAGCTCTGTAGGGCAGATTGATTTGCGTCCATCATAGAGATCTTCTGAGAACCAATATGTTGGATTTTTGTTTTTAATTACTTTTAAATTTATCAGAACAAGTTTATCAGACACAGTCTGGATGACTGCATTGTGGTTGGGCTAGAGCCTGTTCATTTATTGGACTGCATCATTTTTCTGTCAGTGAGAGGCGATCATCAATTTCAGATTGTATATATTTCTATTTTTGTAGTCTCTAACTGTTGGAAATTTGCCCTTTCAGAAGGGTAACCCTGCATTTTTTTGCCGTTTTGCTGAACACTATTTTTGTTGGCTAAATAACTCTGCACACTTTACTACTGTTAACCAGTAGTAATGTTTGTGCTCACCATTTTAGCATGTTGAAATTTGTATGCATCTGATCAGCAGATTTAACTTACATATTAAACCCCCTAGTGTATTGGACAGAGTGTACCAAGGACCTGTAACGTAAATGTCAAGATTATGCCAACCCTGCAATGTCCCAGCAAACCTATCGCCAACCCTACTTTTGTAGCCTGGCTACATGTCCTTATGGTGAAAAAGGCCCAAAGGCTAATTTCACTTCAACAAGGTTGGCTGCTGCATATGAACACAATGGGTTATGTTATTAGATCTAATTATCCTGGTTACGGTTTGGAAGCAGCTAAAAAAATAATTCATGGCATCTTTTTAATAGTTATTCAAAATCCAATGTAATTTTAAAATTGAATTTAGTATAACTATTAATAAAATGTACAAAGCTACCATTTCCCTTCCTAGCGTCACTGGGAGCTAATGTGCATTTTTGTTCTGCACTGCTACCCGCTACTAATTAGCAGTTGAATAGGTGTGAATGAGGTGTGAACTTGCCCCAGGACAGGTACATATAGTCTTGGTTGTAGGGAGGTGGTATTATGTCCTTGAGAGAAGGGTCTGTGAGCTTGGCCCAGGAACTTGATTAAGATCAAAGAGGCGTACCCTGTTACAAGTAAATGTAGCTAACACCCAGGCCTGCATCCTTCTTTTATCTCCCCAGCCAGACCAGCCCTAATCACAGTGGAACTCTTGTTGACATCACAGTATCAGATGCTGCTGGGATGTCAAGACCTGCTTGACATGCGTTCTGGGGTTTTACATATCACACTTGGGGTGCATTTCAAATAGCAAGAGCCGGATACTAAAACAATTCTTGTTATCCCACTGTCTGGTTGCTGATGAACCACCCTTGGTTCCAACAGGCTTCTGTGTCTGGGTTTCTTGGGGGAATAAGGGCTGCTTCAACCTGGAATTTGGAGTTAGACATTGGAAGATACTAGAATGCCAGTGTACACTCCCCACACACACACAAGCCCAGGTTTAGAGTGGTGAAGACTGCTACCACCTTGAAAATGTCCAAAGTAAGTAAGGTTAGATCTTTCCGCTTGGTGATTGATTAGTTCTTTGACAAATTTCAAGTTTTACTGGTAGGCAGATAGATACTGTGAAATAAAGTGGGAATTACAACCAGTGTTTTCACGTCAGTTGATACATGTTAAAAGGGAAAAAATTGTCATTCCCTATTTCAGTGCACTTTATGTAGTTCTCTGCTCTACTGCATCTTCTCTACTAATAGTAGCCTCTCTTTGAGGGTGTATAATTGAGTAATTCTATTAGATATCTTGCTTCCACTCATTGAAAGGAAGCAGGAGGTCTAATACTGGGTAAGATATGTCCGTTAGAATGGTTTCAATAACAATTAGCAAATCAAGGTTATCAGCGTGTATTAAATCTGAGAGTTCAGGATGGTGCATAATCACTGGCCTTCAGGTCTTGAGTATACAGTTGAGGGAAGAGTACATGTTTTTAGTACCAGTAGTTGATGAGATTGGGGCCTAAATAAAATTGATACAGTTAATCACTTTTTTGTGTGTTAAGAGTTATTAATTGTTTTATTATTTTGAGTTTTTTGTTTTCTAGTAGTTTTGATGACTGTGATGTGAGATGGGACTGAAGTTTTCACTATACTCATTCTATTGTACAATACTATCACTTCACTGATGTGATCATTTAATAGCCAATCAGAAGCTCTTTGGGACAAAGTTCTGTGTGTTGGGTGTTATGTATCTGTTAGAGATCCATATAATAGAGGAAGGTGTTAGAAATCTGGTTTCTGATTGGCAGACGTGTGCACCCTGTCTAAGCGGAAACCACAATCCTAGCCAGGCTAAGTCACAAACACATCCTAGGCTAACCTGTGCTCACCCTTGGAAAGCTTGACACAGAGCAGGCAGGCTTAACTTTAGAGGCAATGTGTTAAATAATTGTACAACACTTCAAACAGTAAAAGAGCGAAAACACCAAACAAAAAGATACCACACCTGGTTAGAAAAATAAAACAATTTATTAAACAAAACAAGCCCAAGGCGGTCATAATGAATATGGTGGTCCGGACCGCCATGCCGGCGGTGGCGGAAATTACCGGCGCCATATTATGTTCATGGCGAGACCGACAAAGGTGGAACTCGGCCCCTGCCAGGCTACTGCTGCCTGGTAGCCTGACAATGCTGAAGTTCTTTATCCAACAGGGCAGCGCCGCAAGCAGCGCTGCCCGCCGGATAAAGGACCTGTATCCACCAGCCTTTCCCAGTTAGTTTCCCCCACCAGGAAAAGGCTGGGGGAATGGCATGGGCAGTGCAGGGGTCCCCATGCACTGCCCAGTTGTGCATGTCACTGCCCAATTTACGGGCAGTGATATGCAAGACGGGTGCTGCTGTATCCGCCGCACCGCTTCAGTGACGACCGCTCCATGTGGAGCCGTCGGCAATGTCCAGGCCCAGCATTCCATTGGACCAGCTGGTGGAAACACTGATTCCACCCGCTGGCCCAGCAGAATGTTGTTTATTGGGCCGGCGGGGTCCTCAACGGGCTGGTGGTCTGTGTTTAGACCGCCAACCTGAACACAGCGGGAAATCCTGCTGTGTTCATAATGAGGGCCCAAAACAACAAAAATCCATTAGGTAGATCATGAGATATGAACTTTTAAAGAATGAACTGTAACATAGCGCTTAAAAGCAATATGCGCCTACGTGGGTATCTGGTTGTGCTGGACCAGGGCAAAGTCAAATGTTCAGGCTGACTGCAATGGAGCCATGGCCCACTGTACAAAACTACCTTGATCTCGGTTGCATTGCCATCAAGGAGATGCATGGTGCAGTTGCAGTGATGCATTGGTGTTTGGCTACGCAGTGGAGGGCATGCTTCGATGTTCTCTGTGCAATGGTGGCGATGTGTCATGTCAGAGTGCAATGCCTTAGTTCTGAATGTGATGCGCTGCTATGGCTCTTGTATCTGAGGATGCATCAATTCCCAGTGTGAAGGGCTGGTGCTGAGTATGATGCGCTGGATTGGATCCACACAATGGAGTTGATGCACCGGTTCCATATCCAGCAAAAGTGTAGATGCACCGGTTCCGACTCTCGCAATAGCATTGATGCCTGGATTTCTACTGGATCAGCACTTTATACCCACAGGGTAGAGGTCGAGGAGCCCCTATTGATTCCAATAGGGAAAGGATGTTAATAGTTTGGAAAGGTCAACCTTGTGTCACATCTGTAATAAGCTGAGACATTGGATTGGGAATGGCATTTGACTCCAGCTAATAAGTTCCAAAATCTGGGGTTTGTGCTTTCTCAGAATAATAAATCTGCACATATGCAGAATATGCAGAAACTAAAGAGTCAAAATGTTATTGTGCCCCAAGCTCCAGTGATGCAGGTCCCACAACCTCTGATGCCACAGGAGAATGCTGTAGAACCTAGACAAAATCTGAATGAGAGCTATGGCTCTGATCCGTCAGCCTGATGGTGCCTGAGAGGGAATGAAGACTGCGTGCTTGGCGCAGACTTGGATGTAGACCAGAGCGGATCATTCATAGAATGTGAGGTAGATGGCCGCCTTGTAACATTTCTGGTTGACACTGGTACTTCCCGTTCTACTTTAAGAACAGTAGAAGTCCCAAACCTACCCTCCTTGTGAAAAGTAGTCCAAGTTGTAGGTGTAGCAAGCAAACAAATGATGACTCAGGAAACTGCATCAATTTCAACGAAAATGGGGTCTTTTGAGGATCATCATAAGTTTGTGAAAAGTGATTCCAGGCCACTGAACCTCTTAGGCTAGGCAGGGATCTGCTTTGCAAATTAAACTGCATCATCCTTTATACGCCGGCAGGCTTAGAGATGCAAATAATGAGGATGCTACTTTCAAATTCACTAATAATGGTTCAAGCTAACTTTGCTGACAGTTGATGATTTACATCCGCATTTGAAAGAGACAGTTAAAACCGAAGTGTGATTTTTTTTCCAGGAAATGATATCAGAGTGATTAAAGGTGCTGAGTCTGTCCAAATGTCTATCAAGCCAAATGCTAAATTCCCGAAAACATCAAAAAATTAGGCTCCAGAGATGATTTCTAGGATAACTCCTATAATCGAGTCTAGGATTCAACAGGGAATACTAAAAGAAAGGATGGCCAGTCCTTGTAACTCTCCCTTTAAAGGCTTACCGAAACCGAGTGGGAACTACAGGACTGTGCAAGACCTTCAAATGGTAAACAACATTTTTATTGTTTGTTACCCTGTAGTACCAAATCCAACTGTGATATTGTTTCAAATGCAATGTGAGGCTGAGTGGTTCACTGTCCTCAATTTGTGCCAAGCAGTTTTCTTGATACCATTGGACAAGGATAGCCAATTACTGTTTGCATTTTGGTTCAGAAGTCAGGTTTTGGCATGGTGCCGAGTCCCACACAGGTATACTGAGAGCACTTCCATTTTTAATGAGATTCTTAAGAAAAATCTGTAGTCCCTGGTCATGTCTTGTAATTCAGTTTGGATACAATACATCGATGACCTATTAATGGCATTGAATACTCGGGACGCTTGCAGACGACACCATTGCGAACAACTTAGCAGAGAACGGACATAAAATATCCCCAAGAAAATTTCAATATTGTCAGAAAGAGATTCAATACCTTGGACACCACGTTGAGAAAGGAACGAGGAAAGTGCCACAAGAGAGAATTTCAGCCATTTGAGAATGAGTCAGCCAACCACACAGAGAGAAGTCAGGATGTTTCTGGAAATGGTGGGCTACTGTTGTCAGTGGATCCTCAACGTTGCCCTACCGTCCAAGCATTTACAGAAACTGACACAGAAAGATGTGTCCAATCTAGTGCCATAGAGTAACACGTTTCTCATTCCCTTCCGAGACCTGAGAGAAAGTCTCTGTCATGCCCCAGCACTGGGAATACCTGATTATAACAAGTCAATTGCACATTTCTGCAGTGAAAGGGAGGGCTGCATGCTCTCAGTGTTTACACAAACCCATAGAAATGCCAAGAGACTTGTGGCCTATTTCTCAGCTGGGTTAGATCCTGTAGCTTCTGTGCTGTCTGGTTGTCTTAAAGCGGTAGCAGTAGTCAGCACAAGTATCGAGAGATATGAAAATATAGTTATGGGCCACTGATTAACTGTTTATGTTCAACACTCTGTAAAGTCATTGTTAACAAGGACCAGAACCTAGCACTTGACAAGCATCTGTCTTACCAAATATAAACAGGTCACATTGGCTACCTTACTACCCTTACCTGTTCATGAAAGTGACGATGAATATGAAGTAGACCATGATTGTCTCGATGCTACTGGACTATGTACCAATCTGAGACCAGACATTCAAAATGAACCATTACTCGAATCTGATTTTGATCTCTTTGTTGATGGTTCATGTTTATGAGACAGTGAAAGAAGCCTGAGAGTGGCTTATATTGTCCGTACCCTTCTAGTAGTTGTTGAAGCCTCCAGGATTCAAGGAGTATACTCCGCACAAGTGGCTGAATTGATTGCTTTTTCTAGGGCATGCTGTGTGTCTGATCAATTGAAATTGACAATTTTACTGATTGTCAATACAGCTTTGACAAGTTGTTCATGACTTTGGACAACAACAGTCCCAGAGGGGATTTTTGATGTCCTCTGGATTGCTGATTCAGAATGGTGAGCAAGTGAGAACCCTCCTTGATGCATTGCAGTAGCCTGAACAAGTTGCAGTGGTCAAGTGACATGAACATGATTCTTGAAATGAAGATGTGACCTTAGGCAACTATTATGCAGACAAAATTGCTAAGGATTGTGCCCACAATGTCTACACGGTTAATGGGTAATATAATAATGAAGGGATGAAGCAGAGTAGCTACAACCTTTTGTTGACTGGCACTTAGGAGAAGGTGAAGAGGCTTCAAGAGGAAGTGTCGGAGAAGGAACAGCAGAGTTGGGTCAGAGCAGGTTGTGTCAAGAGAGGCAATGACATTTGGGTTTCAATGGATCGAAGACCATCATTGCCAAATAGATTGTTACCCCCTATGGCAAGACATTTTCATGGTTGGGCTCATGTTGGTAGAGACACCGTAGTGAGATTGTACAGACAGACCTGGTTCAATCCTAGTGAAAACTGATGGCCAAACCGTTGTCTCACATGTGCATTGTATGCCAACAAAACAATGTTGGGACAAGAACTGCAGTTACATTGAGTCACATAGGAAGATCAGGAGGGCCTTTTAACAGTATGCAGTTGGATTTCATTGGGATGACTGTGTGCAATGAGGTATGTTTTGTTCGCCGTGTGCATCTTCTCATGTTGGGTTGAAGCATACCCAACCACAAGGAACAATAGTATCACTGTAGCAAAATTGCTGTTGATAGAGCTCATACCCAGATTCGACTTTCCAACTTCTTTGGAATCAGATCGTGGGACTCTTTTTAATATTGAAGTCCTGAAATTGTTGTGTACAGCATTGCAAATGAAACAGAGTTTGCACTGCAGCTATAGACCTGAGGCTTTGGGTCTTGTCTAGCAGGTGAGTGGAACGCTGAAATTTAGACCGGCAAAAGTGTGTGCTTCAATATCTTTGAAATGGCCTGATGCTTTGCCTCTTGTGTTGATGAGTCTAGGAGTGTACTTGATCAAAACACTGGATTGTCACCCCTTGAAATCTCATTGGGGAGTGATGAGGTTGCCAGTGATGCCTGCAAATGTACTTGTGAACCCTACAGATGATAATTGTCCTCAATTATTGCAAAGGAGTATCTGGTGTCGTTCGCTTTGTGTCTCATCAGATTGGAACAGTTACAATCTCTCCACAGCAAGAACAGAGCCATAATCTCAGTCCCGGTGATTGAGTCTTGGTAAAGAAATGCGTAAGGAAAATGTGTCAGGAACCCCGATGGGGTGGGCTGTGCCAAGTCATCCTGGTCACAACGACTGCTGTGAAGTGTGGAGGTCTCCCCAACTGGATTCATGCTTCTCATACTCGCAGAGTCATCTGTTCCCTTGATATAACAGCACCTCTACCAGAAGTACCAGTACTTAGAGAAAGGGAACAGGAAGTCAATCTGAGGGGGGTCTTGAACAAGCCACAAATTAAGCTGAATTAGGAGCCACTGACTCTTGTCCTGTGGTGGTAAATGAATCAAGTTCAGAGTCAGAAGAAAGTGAGTAGAAGAAGGAAGGGCACCAATGGCTGAGAAGACATGAAAGAGAGAAGCTGAGCTTGCCTAAAGAGCGTGTGTCACAGGTAATTCCAGAGCATAATGAGAACTCTGATTTAATTGAAAATGAAGACAAGTATGTAGCCCTAAGGAGGTCAAGGAGAAAGAGAGACCTGTCAGAGATACTCTTCACCTGAATGTACATACTTTACTTCAAATGACAGGGATGCAGAGTTTTGGGAGTATTGGACTGACAATACAAATTTGATTGAACCTCCATGAACTGTGCATCTTGTTTGAATTATATCTTGAATTATTGTTGCCTTTGATGTATTTGAACTGCATAGTTATTAGATACATTCACTTTGACTTTGATAGGGAATTAAGAAGAATACCTAGGCCAGAGTAGAAGAAGAAAAGAGGTTTACTTTTTAGAAGAACAAAAGAGCAGGGCTAAAGAAGTCTCACAAAGATTGTACATACCTGTTATTCATTGCTTGATCTTTGTTTTGCCATTTTGCACAGGTGGAATTTACAGAAAAGAAAAGCTTTGTTGCTGCTAAATTTCACCCTCAGTAGATCTGGTTGTAGAGAAGTCATGGAAGTGAATCAGAAAAGTAGATGCAAATACATGATAGGCACAGTATTGCTTATTTCTTTTTAAAGTCTTGGTAGTGCTATCAATAGGAGCATTTTTATCTCCCCCTGCAGTAGTGGAGACATTATCTTCTAGTGTCCCCCGTACACATTAAGCTCTAGAATTAGCAACACCTACGAGTTAGATGAAAAGACTTTACATGTAGATGATTCAAGAGGTGATTATTCGTAAAATGTATATTTTACGTTACTTTACGAATACGTTGATACTGTGGATGCGAGGTATTGCTATGTGTTTACGCAATTGCCTGCGTCAGCTGTGATTTATGGGATTACCTGTAGTCTTTTGTTGAGTTTGTTTTATTGGACAGGACTTTATCAATGTTATTTCTCAAATTTTTATTTTGTTCTTTCAAAGACTCCTAAATTTGAACACTTAAATCATCGTCCAGTCACTCTGGAGTTGAAAATAGCTGTAATATTATTTAAACATTAGACACAGTTTATGCACACCAACACAGTTTGACATGGATTTTGACAGGGGTTGAGCAGAAATTTCTAAATTAAGTTGAGGACAGAAGAAGAGAATTAGAAGCTAGTTCAAAAAAAGGAAAAAAGCTTTATGAGCCAACATAAATTGACTAAAGAGGAGATTGGACATCAATAGCTGGAAATTTGGCTGTCTTCTGAAGCATAAGAGAAGGTTGTGTATTTTGTTGGGGAGATCTGGGGTGGACAATATATTTATAGGAAAGAGTGAATGTGATAATACTTTTGAGGTGTGAGGAAATTATAAGAGGGACTTGGATGGGGAGGATTCTGTTATTCCTGGAGTTCATTTTATCTGTGGAGAAAGTGATATTTTAAGCTGCCAAGCAATGCTATGGTACATGTTATTTAGGTGCAGTTGTCCACAAGATTTATCATGTAGAACATCTTCATGATCCTGTTTCGACAAAAGGTTCTAGACCTAAGCAAGGTGTTAGTGCTGGAGAAGTAATAGGGGTATATTTGGTGCATTGATTCCATCTGTGGGAGTGATTTTAAATGATCTAAAGATTAGAACGCTGTCTATCAGAGTTGTTGAGTTGGCTACTAGGTTGTATACTCTGAAACGGTCGCTGTAAGATCTATAGTTTTGCAGAATTGTCTTGCATTAGACATCTTACTTGGAAAGGGGGGCGGAATCTGCCAGATGTTGAATGTTCCGCCATGCTGTACTTACATACCAGACGAGAGTAAGGACTTGGAGAACTATATTCAGAATTTTTCTGGGTTGAGGAAAGATTTTAAGAACTTGGAGTCGACTGGTGCATGTAAAGCCATTGAAGATGGATTTGCTGCTATCGGCAGGTGGTTTGGAAAGCTAGGAATTGGAGCTGTGGGGTTTGTTTTAAAGCCTTTGCTGGTTATTGCCCAATGTGCAATAGTCCTGCTAGTAGGATTCTGAACTTTCCAGTGAATGAGGATTGGGAAGTCAAGGAAGAGGAAGAGAGCAGATCTTGAGATGGAGGATAGCCACTGTAAATATCATGATGACATGAAACGTCTGGAGGAATTTAGACGAAAAGCGACCTTGAAAACGGCAAGGTTCTAGAGAGTCTCATTTGAAAAGGAAATAGGTTTATGATGACTTACTACGTCATCTGGAAGGGTTCGGGGAGCATAAGCTGGCTGTGCCATTATGCACTCCAGAAGGAGAAATTAAAATTACTCAATGATATATAATGCCTGCTTAAATGAATTTATGCAAATGAAGAGAGCTGAAAGTCGTGAACTAAAGTGCACTTATGAGTAAAAATGTAGAATGATCATATGCAAATGACATGTCTGCAGTATTATTTGATGTATGAATAACCTAGATAATCGACATTTCCACAGTTATTCCCCATTTATAGCAATTATGTGAAATGCATTTACAACCACATATTTGAATGTAGATTGAGGTCTATGTTAAGTTGGCTGGAGTTAAGGCTAGAAATGTTTTTTCTGTGTTTAACCTTTGAAGGTTTTGGTCTCATGGTGTATTTCTTTATTTACAGGTGCGTCTCCAGAAGTCTTAAATTAATAAAAAGCTTAGGCCCATATTTATACTTTTTGACACAAACCAGCGCCGGCGCTGGTTTCCGTCAAAACATTTACCGCCGGCTAACGCCATTCCAACGTACCAGGCGGGCGCCCTATTTATGGATTGACATTAGCCAACGTTGTGGGCTGGTCAGAGTAAAAAAAATTACTCTAACCAGGCAACGCCGGCGTAGGGGAAAATAGGGGTTGTGCATCAAAAAATGGTCAGGTTACAGTAAAAAATCATGGGTCTAACTGGACTTACGCCATTTTTTGACGCAGAACCCCATTGAAATGACTCCTGTCTTAGCAAAGACAGGAGTCATGCCCCCCTGCCCAATGGCCATGCCCAGGGGACTTCTGTTGTTGTGCCATTGGGCACAGTGGCATGTAGGGGGGCCCAAGTTAGGCCCCCATATGCCACTAAAAAACATTAAAAAAAATACTTACCTCAACTTACCTGTACTTACCTGAGATGGGTTCCCCCATGCATGGGTTTCCTCCAGGGGTGGGTGGGGGTGGCAGGGGGTGCCCCTGGGTGCAGGGAAGGGCACCTGTGGACTGCTTCCGTGGTCAGAGACTATGGAAATGAGCCCACAGGTAACCTTAATGCCTGCCCTCACCCAGGCGTTAAAAAACGGCGCACATCAGGCTGGGCGACGTTTTTTAAGGCCCGCCCCCTCCTGTGCGTCAAAATGACGCAGGAGTATAAATAAGGCGCACAGGCCTTAAAGTCATTTTTTGGATGGGAATGTCTACCTTGCATGTCATTAACGCAAGGAGGTTTCCCGCATCCAGAAAATGACGCACACAGAGGAATTTTGATGTTCGTAGGGTCGGGCGTCATAGTATAAATATGGTGTAAGGTTTGCGCTGAATGTGCATCAAAATTTGTTACGCACATTTGGCGCAAACAGAGTATAAATATGCCCCATATTGTTCGTTGTAAATAAAGAGGTATGGGAAGACAGGTTGCCAAGTACGGGAGTCTTAACGAGGAGCTGTGAAGAAGCACTCCCCTCCAGATTCCTGAAGAGAAGACCGAACCAAGGTCATCCTGATGCTTGGACCATGAGATGAAATTCTAGTGAGAACTTATCTCATTACGCCTCATTATTATTCATGTTCCTGTACAGACTATGGAATGTTACTGGCAGTGGCATCAGCTGTCTGAGTTTCGATGGGATAACAGTGTTTTAGCCAGTTAGAGATTCAGATTCCCTTTGCCTTTTGACTAGAGTTGACTTTTAGAGACTTAGGGATGTATAGACCTGTTTTTCCTTGCTTTGGCTGATGTGGCTTTATGCTACGCACATCTCTCTTACAGGAACGTCTATCGAGTTTTCTGTAGTGCTGACATTCTTCATTAATTACTTATTACCTAGAGCATTCTTGGGGTTCCTACCGTCAATTAAAGTAGTTAGACTTCTATAGATTCAATGGTCAGGCAGGAGAATCAAAGCTTAAATTCTGAGAACCAAACCTTGTTTCTTATCACGTGTATTGCTGCTACTGATGTTTTGGTATGTCTCATGTTAGTACGCTTTAACCTGTAATTCTGTATTTGCATAGTATGTTTTGATACTCGTTTATGTAAGTTTGGCTCTTAACTTATAATAAATGTTTTGAACTTTGATTTCGCCTTCGAAATTAAATTCAATGTACAACCAAATAGGTTGCACTGTAAATTGATTTTATTGGTTTAATATGTTTCTCCTCATCCCTCTGAACTTTCATAAAGATCTAGAAAACTAGTACGAGTGAGCGACAGATGCTAGATCACTGTACTCAAATATTGTGGCATTTATGTACATAAACAAGCCACTGCAATTTCAACTATTTCCACAAAGAACCATCCATGCAGTCAAAGCACCATGAAAGGCCCTAGGTCTGCTGAAAGCATTGATAAGCAGTGTCAGGGTCTAAATTGTGAAGACTAACCAGACTCTTGGTGTACTCTCCTCTCTCCAATACGACAGCTTTGGACCTTTTGGCCAATATTTATACTTTTTTAGCGCTGCATTTGCGCCGCGTTTTGACGCAAAAACGGCGCAAACTTACAAAATACAATTGTATTTTGTAAGTTTGTGCCAATTTTGCGTCAAAAAACATCGCAAAAGCGGTGCTAAAAAAGTATAAATATGGGCCTTTAAATCTGCTAAAGATAAAATGAGGAATTGCCTTGGACTGAGAGGTTCTTATTTCACCAAGCGCTGGGCAGCACTTCAAAATCCGGTCCATAAGCAGCGAGACACTCTAGCACACACAATATATGAATTGTCTCCTTGGCTCTTGGACAGTTTAAATGTTCGCTTTAATGCTTCTGTATTTTATAGGACATGTCTCGG
Organism: Pleurodeles waltl; assembly: GCF_031143425.1. Lineage (NCBI taxonomy): Eukaryota > Metazoa > Chordata > Amphibia > Caudata > Salamandridae > Pleurodeles > Pleurodeles waltl. The sequence goes on along the minus strand of NC_090450.1, from coordinate 221,729,495 downwards.
CAACCTCTTTCTACAGGATCCTGACCAATGCCTGCTCTGTTGAGTGTAAAAAGGGACCAGGTACTACCTCAGGCACTACTTACCTTGAGAATGTTTTTGAAAGAATGCACCCTCTGCAGATATTCAGCATGCTGTGGGTCATCAGAGATGAAATGCATTATTCTCTTCCAGAACCATTCCAGACTGATCTAGAAAATATCTATGTATCTTTTTCATTAGACTTCAGTACACTGATAGGATTACAGAACTGCACTGAAGCTACCTTCATCTCGACATTGCATATAGTATCGTTTTTCTTTCTTTTTTTGTAGCGCGTCAGCATTGATTCACAAAATATCAAGGGCAGTAAAAGTGACATCACACCCCCATTACATCCTGATCACGTGACAGGAATGGTCTCTTAACTCTCTCTTAGCACCCCACCAGTCTTCAGTTTGCAACAGAGGAGTTAAAAAAAGAGCAAGGAGTCAAAACAACGGAAAGTAAACAACTCGTTTAGAGCCGTATTCACTTTCTGTTCCTACTACTGTCGCCTTAAATCAGGATACCAGTGTACTAAGGTTTGTTTCATGGGTAAGAAAGGGCAAATCTCTGGTTTCAGAAGCTTCCCTTGGCTCCAGCCACTCAGTGTCAATGTTCTATGGAGCTAGTACTGCGTTGCAGCAGCTAAATTAATCGAGGCGTATTTATCAAAGAGTTGCTTTGTTCTTTCGCCACACAACGGGGAGCGAGAGTGACACAACTCTTGAGTTAGATTTATCAAGCCAGGCAAGTCCACTTGCATAGCCTTGCCTGGCTTGATTAATCCAGAGGAACGCAACTCAGCACAAATCACTGCGTTGCGTTACTCTGCCCTGGGAAGCGTTCTATGGGTGGAGAGTGGGTGTTCCCACACATACCCATTGATTTTGACAAATTTCTGCATTTACCACTACTGGTAGACCTGACAATGCATCAAAATCCTACACCTTCTTATGTGAGACATAACGAGGAGAAATATCTTCATGTCTGTTTCCTCGTTGCTTCCTCTTTCTGGGTGTGCTGTATTCTGCAGCAAAAATAGAAAGAGAAAATGCCTCTCAGGATTGTTTTTGTGCAGGAAGGGGCACAAAAACAATCCTGCCTGCAACGCAGGCACTATTGCACTACAGTGCAAGTTTGCCTGTGTTGGTGCTATGCATCACATTGTGCGCCGGCGCAGTGAATAGATAGGAAAGCACCTTACAATGTGAAGTCTCTATCATGCAGCGAATTTGCTGCGCCTTTTGATTTATTCATAAATATGCCTCATTGTTCGTAATCAAACTTCGAACACTGAATTGTGCTGCTAAAAAACTATTAACTGCAGCCACAAAAAGAATTGGAACATGCTAGCATACTTTTCCAGTGTTTAATATAGTGCTAAATAGCATCTCGATGCCAATAAACTTTACTCGTCTAGTGTAGGAATTTTGCAGTAATCCAGCAATCCAGGAAACGTTTCCTTGAAGCATATTTTTGTGGAGTCAGGCCATTCATTCTTTCTTCTTAAACCCTTCACTACAGTTACTCCCATCCAAATTAATCGCCTCTCCTTTACCTTGTGCCTGCTTCCTTTCTCCCCCTCTTGGATTCCATTTCTTTGTTTTGATTCTATTATTCACTCTCCTCCCACTGATCACTTCGTCAGTTCTACTTCCCATGCACACCTTCCCATGCACTTCTTTCTATTTTTCCTACCTTCTCGCTTTTATCGTCCTCCCTCGATGTTTATTTCAAATCCTCTCTTTTCAGTTTTCCTTTGTTCTCTTATTTTACCACGCCTAGGGGAGTATGTTGTTAATAAGACACTGACTTATACAGAAGCTGCCACGTCTTGATTCGCATTGTAGACAGCCACACAGTCATGCAGAACATGCAGTGCTTAAATTTGAAGAAAAATAAGGACAACATTTTTCTTAGCAGCCTTCCGCTGGTACTGCCAAATGCTAGGTTGCCAAATAACAAGGCTGACTAGTCTTGAATCAAATTCATGTCTCTTTCTTCCATCACGCTACACTTCTTATGTCTTTATCACAATCTTGCAGGTTGTTTTCCATTCCTGCTTTCTGCCCTGTCATAGTTTTGCTCTTTTTCTCTTCTAGCTCCATTGCCTCCAATTATCTTTCACTGGGCCAAATTCTGGTGATGAAAAGTAATTCTGTCCCCAAAAAAGAGTACTAGCGCCCACCCAGGGCCACCACTAGTACAAATTAAGTGCAGAGGCCATCCCACTTTGGTCACATGAGAGGCCTGAGTGTCCAAGCTAATTCTACAACTTTATATATTAAAAATGCCTCTATTTAGTTCTTTGGGTCCAAGAATCTAAGACATCTAAACTTATTTTTCTCAACTAGATACTCTCACTCTACTACTAGGTGGCATATTATGTTTTTCGTTCTCAGGAAAAAGAGGGCCCTTTAAGCAGATAGGGTTCTAAGGCAATCTCATACGCTACACTGAATATGCTGAATAAACTAGTTTCATGAGTAAGACCCTATGGACAGCCTGGTGACAAATAGAATAACCTAGACTGTTAGGGAAACATATAGCATCACATACACTCATCTTGGTCTTTGTGGTCCTGTGTCACTTCTGGTTAATGATAAATGACTTCTGAAGCTCCTCCTCCTTGCTTAGGGACTGGGACACTTCTACCTTGCTAGTTAAATTCTAGGGGTTTCATTCTCTCCATCCAAGATGAGCATTCACTACAAGTATTGTGGTGATAGCAGCAGCTTGTAGGTTGGTCTGAGAGTATTTCCCTTCTTAATCTGCTAGGAGCACAATGAGTGTCAGCGTGAGACAAGTCTCTTGTGGGGAAGTGTGTTCTTGTATGTCACAGAGGGTGAACTATGGAGCAGGGTCATGTCTGGCCAATAGTTCAAGGAGTCATCTATGTCCTGCCTCACCAACCATGGTTGGTAGCCATAAGAGAGGTGACCAGAGTGTATCACCCAATTACTAGTGCTTCGGAGTATTTGTATCTTGGCTTCCCAGCAAAACTTTGTTGCTTTATGTACACCTCTGTGAAGGTGGTCTGGGGCATAAGAAGGTCCAGGGAATCTGCCTGTTGGTGGCTCACACCTAGCCATGTGCTAAGTGTGAGCCCTTTGGTCTCTGTGGATCGGGTTCCACTTCCTGAAGAGACCCACCTATGCTTGGAACCTAACAAAGATCTTATGCTGAGGGCAGAACCAGAGCCACTCATTGATAACTTGCTGGCAATTCACCTGTGAGGTCTTCCTTCTAAAGCACAACTACAACTGACTCAAATTTACTGGAACATATGCCCTTATTACATAATCTGGCATTCTTCTGCAGGCATTCATCAAATGGTGCTCTGGAAAACACAATTACTTTAGTCTCTACTCAGGTGCGCCTCATGACTCATTCTTTCTTCCTGGAAGAGATAGAGGCGGTCATTCTGACCGCGGGGGCGGCGGTAGCCGGCCGCCACGCGGTTACCCCCATATGGCCGCTCCGCGGTCAAAAGACCGCGGCGGCCATTCTGGCTTTCCCGCTGGGCCGGCGGGCGCCCGCCAAAAGAGCGCCCGCCGGCCCAGCGGGAAAGGCCCTGCAACAAGGAAGCCGGCTCCGAATGGAGCCGGCGGAGTTGCAGGGGTGCGACGGGTGCGGTTGTACCTGTCGCGATTTTCACTGTCTGCTAAGCAGACAGTGAAAATCTTTATGGGGCCCTGTTAGGGGGCCCCTGCACTGCCCATGCCAGTGGCATGGGCAGTGCAGGGGCTCCCAGGGGCCCCACGACACCCGTTCCTGCCATCCTGTTCCTGGCGGTAAAAACCGCCAGAAACAGGATGGCGGGAAGGGGGTCGGAATCTCCATGGCGGCGCTGCTTGCAGCGCCGCCATAGAGATTCAGCCCATGCAGGGGAAATCCGGCGGGAAACCGCCGGATCCCCTTTTCTGACCGCGGCTTAACCGCCGCGGTCAGAATGGGCTGGGAAGCACCGCCAGCCTGTTGGCGGTGCTTCCGTGGTCCCCGGCCCTGGCGGTCTTGGACCGCCAGGGTCGGAACGACCCCCAGAATGTTCATCTAAATCTCCTGGGCACATCTCTCTGACAGCTCAGGAGGGATTGCATGAACACCACAAAGACATGTGCAAACATGTCACCTTATCTCTTTCATACCAGTAGAGAAGAAGTCCCTTGAACCCCAAAATAGTCGGATTCCATGACTGTGATGAAAGTGGTTTATTATATGATGTGGTTGTGTGACCTCAATGTGTAATAAAATCACAATCCCATATCAGATCCTGGCAGGATTGTTTGTAAAACCTTAGCTCAGTCTTGAGTAACTTTTGTTCAGAGCAGTCAGGCTTTATCAAAGGAACATGTGTAAAGCATTTAGAAGTACAAAAATAGTTGAATAAAATGAAAATGCAACACAATAAAAACACGAAACCAATTTATAAAAATAGGTTGAATTTTAAAGTTTTAATAGACACCTCAATAACAAAAATCCACTTGAGGTGTCTGGAGATATGAATTTTTAAGGAAACAATAAATTGCAGATTTTTATTTGGCACAATAATTCATTGTAATCTACCAGGACTTGCAGTTCAGTGTTAGCCATGACTAGTAACTTAAAAAACAGCTAGAAAGGCACTCTTGTGGCAACAATCTCTGACAAGGAGACAGTCAAAGGGCCCAATATGATTCAGTGGAGCAGTTACCTTGCAATTAAAGCAGTCTCCAGTCTAGTTCCAGGGTCTATGAGCAAATTGCCATAGGACTCAATGAAGTGGTCCTGATGCAAGTGATGCAGCATGCTGAAGATGCTGAAGGATACTGAGGACACTGAGTCAGTGTCAAGGGTCTTCCTATGGCCACCCTATGGCCACCCTGAGGCTTTAGCCTCATGGATCAATGTCCTTTGATGTCTGTGTGAAATCCAGCCAAAAACCAGTTGTCATTGGTCTACTAGTCTTCAGATATAGTGAAACCAGTGGTTCACTTTAACAGGTGGTAAATTCCTTGTTGGGCAACCAAACTGCACTTCAATTACTCTGTCAGGTCAAGCAGACTTGGGTGCAACTTTTGAGGTCGGGACTCAATCTCCCAGGCTGCACTTCAGTGGTCAGCGGTGATTGTGAATTCTTGGCTACCAACGAGCCAAGGCAGGCTCCTTCAGCTTTCATGGCCCAGTTGCTGTTACAGGGAGTCAGACAACTGACTCTGTACTCAACAATGGACTACTTCCACAGTGAAAACAACAATGTTAGTTTTTTACTGCCTGGATATCTAAAGTTACCAAAGTTTATGTCCATCTTTTTAATATAATGCACCTTGCCCTTAGAGCTCAGTGGCCTCCCATAAGGGTGACTTACGAATATTAAAAAGGAAGGTTTGGGCTTTGCTATTACTTTAAATAGCAAAGTCGCATTCGCAGTGTAACACTGCTCTGCCGGCCATCAATGGTGGGCTCAATGACATGCTTTGCTTTTCTGCACTGGTAGTAGCATAATAAGTGCTGCATTCCACAAGGGTCTCTTCACCTTAGAGGGTATGGGTACTTCTGTACAATACACCAGGAGCTTATAAGTAAGTTATTGTATGCAAATTGTGGGTGAGCCAATTAGACATATCCTTTCAAGGATTAAAGCACTGTCACTGAGGCCTGCTAGGCAGGACTCAGTGCATCTTCATAGTCAAAAAGCAAATAGTATCAGTCCAAATATTTGGGGGTGATCATGCAAAACGAGACATTTCCGTACAATGACCAAATGTAAACTTAGACTTTTTCTATCATGAAAATAAGTATTCTCAGCCCAAAACTCTTCATTATGCACCTAAAGGACTGAATATGCCATGCATGTTGCTGAACACTGACCTAACATTTCTCCAAATATTAAGAATCCATATTAGAAAGAGCACTGTGATGCATCCTTATCACACCACAAAGGAAAAAGGGTATTCCCAATAGTTTAGTAAAAGTTAAACATGTTTCCCAAAATGATATTGGATGCCATGTAAATGGACTCTGAAGCTGAAGGAGGCACAACACTTCTCTTTATGGTACATACTCTCTGTGATTATTTGAACATCCTGACACCTCGTTTTCTAAGAATTCAGCAATTAATTTTGAGCTGCCAGAGGATTAGTAACATCTATTTCAGGAGGATTAACTATATGGCCAGATTGCGTGGGCTCTCCTTCCTAGTGGATTAGACAATGGGCAGCGTTCCCATGGATATATTATTCTTTAGACTAAAGGTCATTAGTGACACAAACATAACAATCAGAAGTACAACCATGTGGTCGAAGGCATGCACATCTGATCAGAGTATGGTCAATGGCTTAGGTAAATACAAATGAGCACAGCTCAACAGTTTACACTGTTGGGATCCAAATGACTGCAGTTTGAACAAAAATGGAGGGGAAGTCCTGAGTTCTGCATATTGAGCATTGGTTTGTGTAATGTATTTTCACACATACACATACATTTCCAGTAACCACCTGTTAGGCTTGGCATCATTGCCATGGTTGCCCCTAACCTTTTGCTTCTACTTCCCAGGTTGTCGTTGTGTGCTGGACTCTGTTTTTGCTGTTTTGTTTGCTCGGGACACATTATTACTGCTCACAAGTGCTAAAGTGTAAGTGTGCCCTGTATAAATTATATGTGTACATCAGCTTATCCATGATTGGCATGTTTGATTTACAAGTAAGTCCCTAGTTAAGTGCCCAGGGCCTGTAAATCAAATGCTACTAGTGGGGCTGCAGCACTTGTTGTGCCACCCACATTAGTGGCCCTGTAAACATGGCTCAGACCTGCCACTACAGTGTAGTCTTAAACTACCAATTCGACTTGGCAAGTGTACCCACTTGCCAGGCCTAAACCTCCACTTTTTATACATGTGAGACACCCCTACGGTAGGCCCTAGGTAGCCCCATGGGCAGGATGCAGTGTATGTTAAAGGCGGGACATTTCTTGACAGTGAAATACTGCCAAATCTGCTTTTCACTGTTGCAAGGCCTATCTCCCTCATAGGTTAACATGGGGGCTGCCTTTAAATGTTATTAAAGCACAGATTCCCTTAGGAGCAGATAGACGTGGAGTTTGGGGTCTCTGAACTCACAATTTAAAAATACATATTTTAGTGAAGTTGGTTTTTAGATTGTGTGTTTAAAAATGTCCCTTTTAAAAAGTAGGACTTTTCTTGCTTAAACCATCCTGTGACTCTGCTTGTTTGTGGATTCCCTGTCTGGGTCAGTTTGCCAGTTGGGCTGTTTGCACCTCTCCTCTAGACAGTGACATAAAAGGAGCTGGGGTGTATCCTGCATATCCTGATGAGCCGCATGGGCTGAGGGGAGGGGAGGAGTGGTCACTCACACCTGAAAGGGCTGTGCCTGCCCTCACACAATGCAGTCTCCAGCCCCCTGGCATGTCTGGGGTCTGGCCTGGGCAAGGCAGGATCTTGAAAACAACAGAGACTTCTCTTTGAAGTAGGCCTACTTCAAAGGAAAAAGGGTATAATAAGAGCATCCAAAACACCTGAAAATCAGATTACTTCTGGAACCAAGAGGAACCTCTGCGAAGGAGAAGAGCTAGAGAAGCTTGAGGAGGAGTCCTGCATCTTTGCCTGTGACTGTGCTTTGCTGGGTTGACCTGCAGTAGCTGCTTCTACCTGAGATAGGACAAAGACTGACTTTTGTGTGACTTCCCACTAGTGAAGAATCTCCAAGGGCTTGAAACTGAGCTTGCCTCCTGTAGTTGAAGTTTCAGGGACAGCAAAGACTTCTCTCTACTAGCACTTGGGCTTTCTGCTGAGAGTCCTGTCTGCCAAGTGGTGCCCTAACCTGTCTCAGGGCCCTTGAAAGGTGCAGCTGGTGGAAATGCACAGAAATCCACGCAACATGGCTGGAGAAACGATGCGCAACACCCGCAGTGGCAGCTGTTAATGACATAAGCCCCCACGCAGTGCAGATTTTGACGCAACATCGCTGGGCACAGAAAATCAATGGAAAGCCTGCCCGGACCCGAGGTGCCCACCTGGATCGAGGGCATCGCTCTCTTGAGGGAGAGAAGAAACGAGGCACGCCATCCCGATCGGAGAAGGAACAACGCACGCTCTCGCTTGCAAGTGAGAAGTCGATGCATCGCTGGCCTTTTTTGACGCACGCTCATCCGTGCGGCATTATTTTGATGCTACACAGGTACTTTTGTTCACTAACAACGTTCTCACTGTTTTCGAAAGGATTTAAGACTCTGTTGCATTTTAACTTTATAACTTGACTTGTGTATGTTGGACTTTTGTCATTTTGGTCTTGTTTCGTTTAGATAAATATTATCTATTTTTCTAAACCTGTGTTGTGTAATTTTGTAGTGTTTTCACTGAATTACTGTGTGTGTTAGGACAAATACTTTACACCTTGGTTTTGAAGTTATGCTTGCTTGCTCGTGCCAAGCTACCAAGGGGGTGAGCGGGGATTAACTGAGGGTGATTCTCCTTTACCCTGACTAGAGTGAGGGTCCTTGCTTGGATAGGGGGGGTAACCTTACTGCCAACCAAAGACCCCATTTCTAACACCACCACAGCCAAAAAAACAACAATGTCCATGGACATCATAGAAATTTTACTTATCTCCATCTTCAAAACTCTTCTGGATGCCACTTTCAGATGGTACGGTATAGTCTGAGACCATTTCTATTAATTGTTCTGCTGAAGGTTTGCTGCTTGATTTTATGATATCGCTGACATAGTCTCTCACTACCTTAGATTCTTCATAAAGGTGGTAACCATGACAGTAGCTCTCACCCAGGTTCTCCTTGCTACCTCTTGACACTGCGATTAATGCAGATGGTGCTTTGATCATCTCACCTTTGTGCAGATAGGCAGCTTGAGTCATCTAGTCTACAGTCTCTGCAATAACCTAAATTTACCTATTTTGCTACTATCATCATCCTCATCATAATCATAATATTTATGTACCACTAACTACCAACGGGTGGCTCTTACCACTGTCTTGGCACTGTAGACATAAAAGGAGTGTGACTTTCATGCTTTTCTAAAAGGAAGATAGCTGAGTGAATACCTTAAAGTATGTGGGCAAGAGTTCTCGATTAAAGACCCATTGACAGAGAAATCTCTACCACCCTTGTATTTCAGTTTTACATATTTTGTCAGAAGCTTCTTTTATCTCGACTATGGCGTAATCACACAGGGTGAAGTAGTGAGACGCAGCTCAACAGATGAAGAGGAGCAAGATGATTCGCAAATTTATGCATCCACTTGGCAATTTTAAAGAAATTTCTGTCACAGACCAGCATCCAGTGGAGTGGAGTGGCTTGACCTAGACTGCAACAAATGTTTTATCCTGCCTAGGCCAGTAAGGAGTCAAAATGACAATTCTGCACTCTATGCAGGTAGAGGTAGCTAAAGTAATGAAATATTCGTTCGATGGGCGAGCCAAACACTCAAGATTTATGTGTGAGGGCAGAAGTGTCAGGCTACTGCTCAGTTTGGCCATTTGATGAAAGCAGCTGTCTAGCACGGAATCCACCTCATGAGAAAATATTCCTAAAACGTGTTAAATGCTGAAATTTGCAATACAAATTTCACATAAATGTACTAAAAATCCAAAAGTTCTGAAGAGGTACTAATTAAAAAAAACAGCACATTTTTATGTACAATGCTTATCATACCTATATTGGCAGCAAAAGAGTGTGTTTTTTAGCATGATTTTCACACAAAATATTTAAGCACATTTTTACGTACAATGCTTATCATACCTATATTGGCAGCAAAAGAGTGTGTTTTTAGCATGATTTTTACACAAAATATTTAAGCAATTGTCTTCAAAAGGCATGTAAAAAGAGTGAGATAGTATATCGCACCTTCACTTTTTCTATTCTGACACTTAGAAGTATATTCTGAAAATCTACCATAGACTGTAGTACAAGACCAACAGAAATGCAACTGCACAGTAGCATACAGCTTACCGGGTCTAAGAGCAGACATGTTACATCTGTCTTACATGCTCAGGCCCTAGACACCAGTAGTGATAGCATAGAAAGTGTTGTCAGTACAGATTACGAAATGCTTTCGGACAACGCAGGACAAAACTGCCATCGCAGTCATCATCTCCCTTTTCTCTTCCTTTCTGCTGTCTCTCCCCTCTTCACTCTCAGTCTCTCTCTTATCTCAACAGTCACTTGCACCCTTCAATGTCTTCTGTCTCTCTAATGGCACCTTCACATCTCAATCACTCTCCTCGACCTCCTGGACCTCACCTCTATAAATCTCAATCCGACCTACAGAGCCTGTGACAGTGATGCAATGTTTTGGCCAAGCATTAACTGCAGCAGTTATTAAAAAGGTGTTGGTGATGTACTCTTCCTCAACTAGGTCCCTTACCCTTTCCTTTGTACCTACAGACGTGTCCGTTACACAATACATTGCTACATTGTAGCAGTAGCTGACATGAGGCCTTAGTCATGCTAGAATCCTGCGATCTGGTGGTCATTACGTTCAATAAATAAGGTGCATTTGATGTGCATGTTTGGTTTGTGTATTCTCAAACTACGATTTAATAGTAACCTTATGACTGCAGAGTCGGCAGTCTGGGTGGAAAACTTTACACCTAAAAAGATAGGACAGGCTATCTTTTTATGTGCAGCGTAACCCCAGCTGAAAAGTCTTCTCAGTCAGAAAGTTACTAACAAGCAATAGTTTGTGAATACTGTTAAAAGAGTTATCTTACACAAAATTGTAAGTTTACCTTTGTGAATTGGACTCAGTCATAAATCATGGTGCTACCCCCACACAAGAAAAGCTCATAGCAGCTCTTGCAGCAACCTTCTACAAGTCACCTTCTCTTAGCTACGGTGCTGGTTTTTAGAATCACACCAAGGTTTCAAATCCAGTACATTTATTTCATGCATTCTTCCTGAATCATGTCCAAAATCCTATTGAATGGTTTGTTAGGATGTAATCTACGCTACCCTTTAGACCCTCACTGGGTGACCATGAACATTGGTAGCATGATGACAAGATCATCCTACCTTACTGCATGTCCAGTAGTGTAACGCTAAATGCCTCCCCCCCTCACTGCAGTTTGTGATGAGGGGCCCCCAAATCTCCCACCTCTCACAGATATTCATAGGTCTTGAGCTCAATAGGCCCCCCTTATAGGTTAGGGTCCTCCTTCACGTGAAGGGCTGCAGGAGCCTACATTATGCCTGTGTAAATGGCCAAGCCTGATTGCAGGTAGGATCTCCTTCATCACTAATGGACTAAAGTGCCCTCTGCACAAAGTTCGCAAACTTCTAGCCCGATACTAGAAATATGGATGTGGCAAGTGCTTAGTCTGTGCCGGTGTTTGCAGCTGGTGAGGCCATATGTAGGAACCATATTTTTCAGGATCAGACTTTGACAGTGCAAAAGAGAGAAAGGCAGAAAGCGAGGAAGTAGTGAGAAAGAGGAAAGCAGTAAATTTGTTACAAAGGTACTACTAGAGTAGGAAGAGAAATGTAAGAAAATAATTACAAAGGAAAAAAGCAAGGATGAAAAAGAAACTGCAAAAGTGATATAAGGATACAAGAAGTGGAAGGTGGTGGAAAAAGAGGCATACAATAAAATTATATGAGGAAGTCTTGGTATTCAGGAACCTCCATAATTGAACTGCGCTCTAGGAGGCTCCAAAAAGAATTAGGATTTTGCCCTTATACCTATCATTTTCTTCTTTTATATATTAGACACTGATAAGGAAAGGTTGAGCAACTGGTGCCCATGCTTTATTTGTTCTGTGTCTTAAGGAACTTTGCTATGCTCTGTCCTCGGTAGCCAGTCTTGAAATTCTCCACCTTCAGCATTCGACAGGCCACACGCCTGTTTGTTTTTCCAAATTAAGCACTGTTTATAGCTGATCCCATCGCTAGCATCACAGTCCTCTTGATTACCCATGGAAAAGAAAGAGATGGAATTCTATCTCATTTTCGGCCTTTAAACTTCTCACTCAAAGCTCTTCAAAAATGCTGACAGGGCCTGCCGGTTCATGAAGTATTCTAGATATGCCCTCTTGACATGCCTTTGTGTTCATAAAATGGCGTGTCTTTCAAGTTCCTGCCAGTTGCCCCTTGGTCAGGTTTCAAATGATAATGTCCAGGGATCTTTGCACATAGCAAGGCAAACAACTCAAGGAGGCAGAAGTGGAGAAAAGTTCAATGTGCATTATTAGATTTTAAAATAAACATGCATGACCATCATAACTCATGACAGCCACATGACCAGCAGCATGCGAATGTGAACATTCAATGCCCATCTACATCATAGATAATAAAAATATATTGTATAAACGCAAAAAGACAAACAAAAAGTAGATCTTATATATTATGCAACTGAAAAACTCAAAATACCTTTGTATTTCAAAGAAAAAATAGATTTACTTTTTAGGGTGGAAAGGAATAAAAAAAAACATTGTGATGTGTTAAACAAATTGATCCCTGCCTTTATTATTTGAATAATTACATTATCTGATGTTTTGAGAATAAAGGAATCCAAATCCCCTTATTTATGGGGAATTGTCACAGAGCAGCACCGCAAGTCTTCTTGCTGCGCTGCACTATGACAAAGTGAAAGTTCAGAAATGCAAAGTATTTATGCAATACGGTGCATAGCTGTCCTTTTCCCCTGCACTAGCACACAATTGGCTGCCTAGCTCCAACACAGGCACACTTGCACCATGGTGCAAGGGTGTCTGCATGCAGGATTGTTTTTGTGCACGAATGGGCACCTTCCTGCACAAAAACTGTCCAGAGAGGAGATTCCCTCTTTCCATATGTACTGAACAATGCAGCACACATTGAAAGAGGAAAAAATGAGAAATAAAAACATTTCCCCTCGTTACACCTCACATGACAAGGCATATGGTTTTGGCCCTATCCCAGGTTTACATGATTAAGCAAATCTGGGGAAGTATCAAAATCCCTGTCACAAAGTAAGGCAACGCAGAGACTTCCACTGCTTTGTCTTACTCCATATCTATGAGGCCATTCAAAGTCACACAAAGTGGCTTAAGGTGGTCTCATTGATAAGTATGAGAGGTTTGCACTGCTGGAGCATCTGAAAATTGACACTCTGACAGCGCAAGCCTCTCATAAACAATCCCCTCTGTGCCCAAGCTTGTTAGATCTGGCTTGACTGCAGAGCTGCCTACCAGAGCTCATGGAATTGCAAAAAGAGTTTAAAAAGCAGTATGGGAACAGGCTTTGGCTCCTCCTCCTTGTTGTTCTTCTCCCTTACAGTATCTTTTCTGCAGTGACCATTGTTTCCATTACTTCTCCCAACATGGAGAAGTGTCTGCTCACTGCCCAACCCAACACTGGTTCCTTGTGGCAAGTGAATCCTCCCTCATGCCTCCTGCATCTCCAAATTGCCCACCGGCCCCTACCTACCAGGTTGTCTGCTGCTGCTCTGCCCTCTGCACACCTTGCGCTTGCACTGTAGGGAACCTAAAACCAAGTCAAGGGACACTGCATGGAATTTCTTACTGCATGATACCTTACAGCAGTCCATATTATTGTGCCTTTGGAGAAGTTGGGGAAGGGTGGCAAACTCCACAGGCAAATCTCAAACTATCTCCATCTCTTTAAATATTTGCCCAAATTGCAACAAGTGCATTAGCAAAGTAAACATACCCAGATTTCTTGAGGGCATATGAGGGGGCTTCCACAAAGAATGTGTTGTAACATTTAGGCCAAACTGTGCATTTAACAGCATAGCATTTCCCTAATTAGGCCACAGGTTTGAATGGGCCCTGGTGAAATAGTTTAATTTTTCATAGTGTGCTTTGCAGTCCTGGCCATCCCCAGAAGTGTTGCGGGCAAGAAAATTTAAAAAATAAGGTGACATTTTTCACTACAGTTTCACAAAAATGCTGTAGGTATTGAAGCTCCACAAAAGGATGATGGACAGAATGCTGAATATTGTCAAATGCTCACCCCTAGTAACAGATCTCGGTTTAATCCATCATTTTTCAGCTCACTATGCCATCCCAGTTTGTACCAGCCATATGCAAATCAGTCTTGACCCTGCTCCCTATGGGAACAGTCCAGCACAAACTGCCAGGTCAGGGCCTCCCTGGACCAGTAACAAGCATCCTGGGACCAGTTTTGGGGTATCATCCCTCATCAGCCAGGCTAATTTGAATCCAGTGACGCAGTGAGCACAAACCCACATCCAGGCCTGGGCCCCTATAAACAATAGTAATCCAAAGCTTACAGGAGGCCCTCATCCCAGATAAAACTGCCTGTGTTTCTGTAATCGATTCCTGTCTCGATGGTATTGGCACAAGGCACAACACAGTGATCCCTGTCCATCACTGCCCATGTGATCAAACAAAAAGCACAGCCGCAGAGGTTCTGAACATAACAGAAGGCTTTCCTTAGTATAACATCAAGGAGGGCTGCATAGGCAGTGCAATATATCTAAATAGAAGGGGGGCTTACACAGACATAACCAGCCATAAAGACTGTGCTCCTGATGAGAGCTGGAATGGGAAGAACTAAAATAAAAAATGGCAGCCCTGATCCACAGGCTCGCTTATGTTATTACTCATCTGAATACTCTCTGGCACGCATCCCGGTGACCAGTATCCCCCCATGGATTAAAGACCCCAAACAGATAAAATGAATCTTATACTTCAAGAGATCAGAGAATCGCATCTTGCAATTGTACAGAGACTTGGAGTTATAACCGCAGACATCTCAATCCTTAAGGGTGAACACCGCAAATTAGCAGAGAAGGTCAAGGCTAACAAGTCAACCATTGGTGCGTAAATACCTGCTATGATGGAGGGCACTATACAAAAAAACAAGCTCACCCAACCCAAAGTGAAGATCCTTCAAGGGCATGGGGAAGATGCAGAAGGCCGTGCTAGTAGAAATAACATCTGAATAATAGGTATGCTGGAAGGAATAGAAGGCACCATGCAACATAATATATTGCAAATTGGTTGAAGACGGCGGTGGCCCCAGATGGATTATAAGACTTCTTTGTGGTTGAGAGGGCGCACAGGGTCCCTAGTAAAAAACCAATTCCAGGGGGCACCTTCCCGGCCCATAGTGTCCAAAATACTGAATTTTAGAGTCTGCAATGCACTTCTCAGGGTGGCCCGGAAGAAAGCCCCTCTACTTCTGACAAATACAGAGCTTTCAGTACTTCCTGATTATACTGCGACTGTGCAACAACATGCCTCTTTTCTGGGAATGAAACAGAAGCTCTGTCCAGCTGGCCTATCCTACACCCTCTTGTTCCCAGCCAAACTCATAGTCCTTCATAACCAACGTACACAGTTTTTTGAGTTATGGCAAGGGAATGGTTAGAAAAGACTATTCCTGATCTTGCAGTTGCACGTCAAGAAGAGCATGCATGCCCAAAGCCCTGCTGAAAGCTGTGACAATGGCGCCCAATGGCTGTCCTGCAAGAACACCAAAGTGAACTCCTGCTCACTTCAGCAGGCGTTAATGGGTCAACTCAAGGCGATTAGATCCGCCTTTCAGCTCTGTGCGGAGAAAGTACCAGATAGCTCCAGTACTTCGGGAGCCAGTGGGACTGTGTCAGAGTCTTCTGGCAGTATGGCTCTCTTTCCCTCTTTCACTCCCCAGTCAACCCAGGATCTCTGACGGCAGCTAGACAGTAATACTTGAGTGTGGCAGTGAAAGGACTTGGAAGTGGTAAAAGTAGATATATGAAAATAACTATTTGTATACTATGACCGTTCAAGTAGATGTGCATGTCATGTCTCCTACAACAACACAATTGGGTCTCGGAACCCCCCCTCCAAAGTACTGTACTCTTACAGACTGTAGTAGATGTCCCTCCTCTCTTCCTCTACCTGCTGTGGGTTCCAGGCCCATGTGGCCTCCTGCAGCTCCTCGCTGCTAGGTACCCAAAGGGGAACGAGATTTGGCTACTCTCTCCTTTCTACGTCACTCAAATGTGTGAAGGCAAAAGTTTAAAGTTCTACATGTTGTCTATGTTTACTGTTCAGTTTGGTTGAATGCCCAATAAGCACTGGAGAAAGAATTGGGTACTTCAGCTTTTTGACCAATCTCAGTCACCCCACTGGGCTTGCATACTAGATACCCTAGGTCTGAGACAATCAATGTCCCTTAGATTTACTCACAAATGATGGTAACAATTTCCAAATCATATACATGAGGGGGTTGGGCACAATATATAAGCACCACAGGGTATTGGCTGTATTATACAGGAGGCATGCTCACATAAGAAATGCATCTTATTTCCACTAAGGCCATTAAACTCCTGAAGAAAATGGAGAGGGAAACTTTTCTACATGTCTTACTCTGCTTGTGCTCGAAGTGTGGTGATCTGGCTCAGGACTGGGGTTCTTTTGAGGTGCACAATACCTGACTAGATATTCAGGGCAGATATGTACTAGTGAAGGGTGACTTAATGAGGAGCCAGTTGTGCTCAGAATCATATATGCACCCAAAACAGGACAGGAAAAATATTCGTTACATTTAACAACTGTGTTAATAGACTGGTTACAATGCCCCTGGATACTGGGGGGGGGGCGGATTGCAACACTGTGTTAGATATTGCTCTTGATTGTTACCATCCTCCTTTGCCGCTGCGGTGTGGCAAGCTAAAGCTCTGTGGCAGTGGGTGGTGAATTGGTTGCTTGCAGATCCATTGCGGGACCGCAATATAGGCATACAATAGTACTCTTTATACTCCTACCCTCACCAACTTCAACCCCGCTTAGACAGGTTCCTCGGTTCCGATCATCTCTTACCAAACATTACACACCACGTATATTGCCAAAACATTGTATGACCATAATCCATCAGAGGTGACAATAACATGGGCAAGATACCTGCACCTATCCCAACCTGACAGTTGCAGGCCTTTAACCTTCAAGATGCCCTATACCGTGGCCCAAATCATTGATAATGACTTTACTGAAAATGCAGGGTCATCCTCCTCAAAATTACAAGAATGGGAGGCATTCAAGGTAGTTATACATGGCACCTCCATAAACACCCTAGTAAGAGCACATAGGGAGGTACAGAAAACGTTGGTGCATATAGAAAACAAATTGACACAACCGGAACAAGCAGACGTGGAGAAAGAGAAAGACCCATATTTGCTCCAAGTAGACAGAATTGCACATGCAGAGCACCTAGAGTGACTTAAACTAATGCACTATAACGCATATCAACAACGAATATATACAGAAGGAGACAGGGCGGGCGCATTACTGGCCCGGCTTGTTTGCCCCACTCCGGCCCCTACCCACATCCTTTCAATAAACTCCCTATTGCCTGGGAGAGTATCCATGCAATCAGTGATAAGCACAGCATTCCATGAATTTTACACTGAGCTTTACACAGCCCCTGCCTCCACACCTCCAGATGCAGTGACAACCTACCTTAATAGTCTCCAGCTGCCCTCGATTTTGGCAGTACACCGCATATCTTAGGGGCTCCAATCATAGTGGGAGAGATCAGAGGGGTCATTAGAGAAATGGCCTGGAACCAAACTCCTGGCTCCGATGAACTTCCCATTGAGTTCTGCTTGCTATTTGTTGATAAATTGGTCCCTCACCTAGAAAAACTTTATAATGCACTGTTACTAACCGTCTGTCTCCCCTCTACTACCCGGCAGGCACTAGTCACAGCCCTCTTAAAGCTGGACAGACCACCAGGGGAACTTGCTTCCTACGGGCCACTATCCATATTAAACACGGGAATAATAAATATTAAGTAAAATCCTGGTGCACCATCTGCTTCCTCTGCTACCTTGCCTCCTACACATAGATCAGAGGAGCTTTGTCCCAAAACGGAGCACATCACTAAACATCTGTTGCTTGTTTTAGGTGAAGGCTGTAGCTCAAGTCAACTACCTCAACTCTGGATGCCTGTCATTGGATATTTGGCAGGCATTCGATACACTCACCTGTGACTCCATGCTTGCAGTTCTGGCCAGATACAACATACCAGCGGTCTATGTCGAGTGGGTCAAGCTCCTTTATACTGATCCCACAGCGAGAACAAAAACAGGGGCCTGCATTTCCTCATCCTACACAATCTCCAGGGTTACACGACAGGGTTGCCCCCTGTCTCTGTTGCTATTTGTGCTAACAGTTCAGCCCATCGCACAGTGGTTGCAGAGGGGGTGGCAGATTGGGGTATCCCAATGAATGGGATGATTCAGGCTGTCTCCCTATACGATGGAAATATGTTTTTATTTCTGAAGCACATGAGGCTGCAACTGAGAAGCATAGCTGAAACACTAGCTGAATTCGGTCGACTCTGGGGCGTACAAATAAACATTAGGAAATCCTGTGCCTTCTTTTTTGTGCCCCAACGAATACACATGCCCTTAGTGTTTGGATCAGCAACAATTCCAATAGCCCCTTATACATTTTGATGCCTGGGTATTCACGTGTCTCGGGATCCACATGACCTACTGGATGATAACCTCATGCAAACAGTCAGCGCTCTTAGATCCCAAGTAAAATTCTGGGTTACCCTACTTCTACCGGTGGCTGGAAGGCTAGCAAAGGCGAAGATGGCCATGCTCCCCAGTTTATTGTACCATTTTGTGAATCTACCGGCTGTGATCCCAGCACCATTGTTCCATGTGCTGAGCACACTATTGACGGAGTTGGCATGGGGCTGCGGGCGCCGCAGGGTCGGCTTTACGAAACCACAATTACAAGTGTTGGGAGGGCTTGGGTGCTCCAGATTTTAAGGCATATTGTATTGCTGGATAACTGCAGCGGCTTTCGTACTGGTACTGGCTTGCCGGACACAACATGTGGGAAATAAGTTGCACACCTGCACAAGTCCAAAACAGACACCTGCATAGACTGCTGCGTATCGGGACCCAGTGCCCCTGCCCCACTCTGTTGTTGTTACAGGTAGGATGACAATATTGTCAGACAGCCCTGTGATATATGCACATGTCCTCTCCCTATGCACCCAATATACCACTGCATGGCCTACCAAATGCTTTAGGCACAGTAACTTCACAGCGACTGAAGCCCTGGGAGCAGTCAGGGATGCTAACGTTTACTGCACTATTTACCAGTAGCACTCTGATGGCACACTGTGATATCATCCACTTTCATGGGTTCCCAGACAGTCTATTCCTCCTGCATGCAAGTATCCTGTGTTATGTCCGGCGACATTGGGCACCAGAGGGAAAGACCCGAACACATTTGCACTTCTTCAAACATTGCATACCATGGGGCCTGGTCGTCACTTGGTCTGCTGGCTGTATCAGGGCCTTAGATCACATTTAGGGATATCCATAGAGCCTCTGCGCCTGAAGTGATAGGCAGACTTATCCCATGCCTTTACTGAGAAAGAGTGTAATCTTTTACTAGCATCCCCCAAGAAAGTGTTGCACAACACTAGATTTAGATTCATTCATTTCTCAATCTTACAAAGAGCAAATCTTACTCCACATTGGCTAAATAAAATGTTTCCTGGGGCAGTGGCAGAATGCCCCAGATGTCATCAAGTGGCGGCTGATCTACTACAGATGTTATGGCAATGTCCAGTGTTGACTAACTATTGGGCAGTGATAGCACAGTCACTGACGGCTTTGACGGGACAATCACACTGGGAGACGCCTGACTCCTACCTCCTGGGCCTCTATCCACAACTAACTAGGGCCAGGGTGATAGCCTGCTTTATTGATTTGGCCCTCCTGTTGGCCAAACGCTTAATAACAAGACAATGGAAGTCCCCGAAACCTCCACAAGTGTATCAATGGTGGGATGTGGTCACTGGTTGGGGGTTGGCTGAGTGGTGTGCTGCGGAAAGAGGAATACAGGGGGCCCCCAAGACACGAATTTCCCTAGAATGCGTTATCCTGCTTGAGAGTTTCAAAGGGCAATCAAACAATAACGCCGAAGACCATAATTAACCCCATAGCATGCTGGTTGAGCAATCCTACACTGATTGGATGCATTGACCCTTGGTCCCCATTAATAGCTGCATGTGTAAACATGAGGCATCTGCCAATCTAACACCCAAACAAGATGAAACAACGCCTGCACCGCCTTCACATCCTGATATATACTGCTGTGAATGGACAATACGCAATTACCTAGCACATTCTGCACAACTTAAGTTGTAGTCGCAGATCTAGCTCCTACTGTAATTCGTTTTTTTTGGGTGACGCACTTAAGGGTTAGATAGTAGTAGAGGGTGAGGGGGGAACTCTGTTAAAACCCATCAATAACATTATAACAATACTGGAAATGTCTATGTTTTTGCGAATTATTTGTAAAATGTAACTCATCTTGCATTGTGTGAATGAGTAACATTGTTGCTATACCAAATTTAATAAAATGTGTGTTAAAAAAAGGAACTGATGCCTCCCCTCCCCTACCTCCCAGTAAGGAACCAACAAATGCCTCCCTGGTTGCAGTAGGAAACTAACACCGCACTAGCTCCAGCGTCGCCTCACCTCTCCGACTCCATGCGACTTCTTTTTCTCCTCATCGTTTTCAAAGGTACTGTGCCTGGAGTCCTTGCAGCTCTGTTGAACTTCGTGATTGGTCAACATTCCTTCATGAGACGGACTGTTGGGAATGGCTCCATCAAGACGTCATGATAGCCCCAATTGGAGCTATTGTGTTTCTAAGCACTTTACAGAGATTTAGGGGGTGATTCCGATAGAGGCGGGCGGCGGTAGCCGCCCGCCTCGCGGGAACCGCCATATGGCCGCTCCGCGGTCGAAAGACCGCGGAGGCCATTCAGGCTTTCCCGCTGGGCTGGTGGGCGACCGCTAGGAGGCCGCCGCCAGCCCAGCGGGAAACCCCTCCCCACGAGGAAGCCGGCTCCGAATGGAGCCGGCGGAGTGGGTGTGTTCGACGGGTGCAGTTTTCACCCGTCTTGTATTTCAGTGTCTGCATTGCAGACACTGAAATACACAGTGGGGCCCTCTTACGGGGGCCCCTGCAGTGCCCATGCCATTGGCATGGGCACTGCAGGGGCCCTCAGGGGCCCCGCGGCACCCCCTACCGCCATCCTGTTCCTGGCGGGCAAACCGCCAGGAACAGGATGGCGGTAGGGGGTGTCAGAATCCCCCATGGCGGCGCAGCAAGCTGCGCCGCCATGGGGGATTCCAAGGGCAGCGGGAAACCAGCGGGAAACCAGCGGGAAACCAGCGGGAGACCGCCGGTTTTCCTTGTCTGACCGCGGCCAAACCGCCGCGGTCAGAATGCCCTGCGGGGCACCGCCGGTCTGTCGGCGGTGCTCCCGCCGACCCTGGCCCCGGCGGTCTGAGACCGCCGGGGTCAGAAGGACCCCCTTAGTCTTTGAAAATTCACACCTTTGCTTGTGTATGTTGGATTTTGTTCTTTCAGTCTTGTTTTACTCAGATAAATATTGGCTGTTTTTCTAAACTGGTGTGGAGTACTTTTGTGGTGTTTTCACTGTGTTACTGTGTGTGTGAGTAATACTTTACACAAGGCCCCTGAGATAAACCTGACTGCTCGTGCCAAGGTACCAAGGGGGTGAGCAGGGGTTATTTTAGCTGTGTGACTCCCTTACTCTGACCAGAGTGATGGTCTCTACTAGGACAGGTTGAAAAACACTGCCAACCCCATTTCTAACAGACAGGATACTGAAAATGGTCAAACATTCAACTCCAGTCACAGGTCTAGGTATAATCTATCATTTTTTTGGCTCAATATTCTACCCCAGTCATATGCAAATCAGTCTTGGCCCTGTTCCCCATGGGAACATTATAGACTGAACTACCAGGCCAGGTCCTATCCGGGACCGAAACAAGCATTTTGAGACAGGTTCTAGGGTATAACCCCTCATCAGCCAGGCGAGCTTGAATCCAGTGGCACAGTAGGCACAAGGCGCACATCTGGGCATACCTTTCCCACCTAGGGCATCTATGGCAACACAAAAAGATGATAGAATGCTGAACATTGTCAAACATTCACCTCCAGTCACAGGTCTCGGTTGAATCCATTGTTTTTTCTGCTCACTCTGCCACTCCAGTTTGGACTCAGTCATATGCAAACTAGTGTCAACGTGCTCCCCATGAGAACAGTCCAGTCCCAACTGCCGGGTCAGGTATTCCCTGGAACAGAAACCAGCATCCTTTGGCCTGTTTCGGGACATTGCTACTCATCAGCCAGACTAGCTTGAATCCTGTGGCACAGTGAGTATGGGACCCAGGTCTGAGCATACCCTTGCCACTTATGGCAACTATAGCAACACAAAAAGATGATGGATGGAATACTGAACATTGTCAAAATGCATCCCCAGTTACAGATCTGGGTTTAAGCCATAGTTGTTTTTTGCTCACTATGACATCCCAGTCTGGATCAGCTGTAGGAAAGTACCATCTTGCCTGGCATGTTACCCCCATTTTTCACTGTATATATGTTGTTTAAGTTGTATGTGTCACTGGGACCCTGGTAACCCAGGGCCCCAGTGCTCATAAGTGTGCCTGAATGTGTTACCTGTGTAGTGACTAACTGTCTCACTGAGGCTCTGCTAATCAGAACCTCAGTGGTTATGCTCTCTCATTTCTTTCCAAATTGTCACTAACAGGCTAGTGACCATTTTTACCAATTTACATTGGCTTACTGGAACACCCTTATAATTCCCTAGTATATGGTACTGAGGTACCCAGGGTATTGGGGTTCTAGGAGATCCCTATGGGCTGCAGCATTTCTTTTGCCACCCATAGGGAGCTCTGACAATTCTTACACAGGCCTGCCACTGCAGCCTGAGTGAAATAACGTCCACGTTATTTCACAGCCATTTTACACTGCACTTAAGTAACTTATAAGTCACCTATATGTCTAACCTTTACCTGGTAAAGGTTAGGTGCAAAGTTACTTAGTGTGAGGGCACCCTGGCACTAGCCAAGGTGCCCCCACATTGTTCAGAGCCAATTCCCTGAACTTTGTGAGTGCGGGGACACCATTACACGCGTGCACTACATATAGGTCACTACCTATATGTAGCTTCACAATGGTAACTCCGAATATGGCCATGTAACATGTCTATGATCATGGAATTGCCCCCTCTATGCCATCCTGGCATAGTTGGCACAATCCCATGATCCCAGTGGTCTGTAGCACAGACCCTGGTACTGCCAAACTGCCCTTCCTGGGGTTTCACTGCAGCTGCTGCTGCTGCCAACCCCTCAGACAGGCATCTGCCCTCCTGGGGTCCAGCCAGGCCTGGCCCAGGATGGCAGAACAAAGAACTTCCTCTGAGAGAGGGTGTGACACCCTCTCCCTTTGGAAAATGGTGTGAAGGCAGGGGAGGAGTAGCCTCCCCCAGCCTCTGGAAATGCTTTGTTGGGCACAGAGGTGCCCAATTCTGCATAAGCCAGTCTACACCGGTTCAGGGGACCCCTTAGCCCTGCTCTGGCGCGAAACTGGACAAAGGAAAGGGGAGTGACCACTCCCCTGACCTGCACCTCCCCTGGGAGGTGTCCAGAGCTCCTCCAGTGTGCTCCAGACCTCTGCCATCTTGGAAACAGAGGTGCTGCTGGCACACTGGACTGCTCTGAGTGGCCAGTGCCACCAGGTGACGTCAGAGACTCCTTGTGATAGGCTCCTTCAGGTGTTGCTAGCCTATCCTCTCTCCTAGGTAGCCAAACCCTCTTTTCTGGCTATTTAGGGTCTCTGTCTCTGGGGAACCTTTAGATAACGAATGCAAGAGCTCATCCGAGTTCCTCTGCATCTCTCTCTTCACCTTCTGCCAAGGAATCGACTGCTGACCGCGCTGGAAACCTGCAAACCTGCAACATAGTAGCAAAGACGACTACTGCAACTCTGTAACGCTGATCCTGCCGCCTTCTTGACTGTTTTCTTGCTTGTGCATGCTGTGGGGGTAGTCTGCCTCCTCTCTGCACCAGAAGCTCCGAAGAAATCTCCCGTGGGTCGACGGAATCTTCCCCCTGCAAACGCAGGCACCAAAAAGCTGCATTACCGGTCCCTTGGGTCTCCTCTCAGCACGACGAGCGAGGTCCCTCGAATCCAGCGACTCTGTCCAAGTGACCCCCACAGTCCAGTGACTCTTCAGTCCAAGTTTGGTGGAGATAAGTCCTTGCCTCACCTCGCTGGGCTGCATTGCTGGGAACCGCAACTTTTGCAGCTACTCCGGCCCCTGTGCACTTCCGGCGGAAATCCTTTGTGCACAGCCAAGCCTGGGTCCACGGCACTCTAACCTGCATTGCACGACTTTCTAAGTTGGTCTCCGGCGACGTGGGACTCCTTTGTGCAACTTCGGCGAGCACTGTTTCATGCATCGTTGTAGTGCCTGTTTCTGGCACTTCTCCGGGAGCTACTGGCTTCAGAGAGGGCTCCTTGTTTTGCTCGACGACTCCTCTCTCTGCTGGTCCAATTTGCGACCTCCTGGTCCCTCCTGGGCCTCAGTAGCGTCCAAAAACGCTAACCGCATGATTTGCAGCTAGCAAGGCTTGTTGGCGTTCTTTCGGCGGGAAAATACTTCTACACGACTCACCACGGCGAGTAGGATCCGTCCACTAAAGGGGAAGTCTCTAGCCTTTCTCGTTCCTGCAGAAACCTCAGCTTCTTCTGTCCAGTAGAAGCTTCTTTGCACCCGCAGCTGGCATTTCCTGGGCATTTGCCCATCTCTGACTTGCTTGTGACTTTTGGACTTGGTCCCCTTGTTCCACAGGTACCCTAGATTGGAAATCCACAGTTGTTGCATTGTTGGTTTGTGTCTTTCCTGCATTATTCCTCTAACACGACTTCTTTGTCCTTAGGGGAACTTTAGTGCACTTTGCACTCACTTTTCAGGGTCTTGGGGAGGGTTATTTTTCTAACTCTCACTATTTTCTAATAGTCCCAGCGACCCTCTACAAGGTCACATAGGTTTGGGGTCCATTCGTGGTTCGCATTCCACTTTTGGAGTATATGGTTTGTGTTGCCCCTATCCCTATGTTTCCCCATTGCATCCTATTGTAACTATACATTGTTTGCACTGTTTTCTAAGACTATACTGCATATTTTTGCTATTGTGTATATATATCTTGTGTATATTTCCTATCCTCTCACTGAGGGTACACTCTAAGATACTTTGGCATATTGTCATAAAAATAAAGTACCTTTATTTTTAGTATAACTGTGTATTGTGTTTTCTTATGATATTGTGCATATGACACTAAGTGGTACTGTAGTAGCTTCACACGTCTCCTAGTTTAGCCTAAGCTGCTCTGCTAAGCTACCATTATCTATCAGCCTAAGCTGCTAGACACCCTATACACTAATAAGGGATAACTGGGCCTGGTGCAAGGTGCAAGTACCCCTTGGTACTCACTACAAACCAGTCCAGCCTCCTACATTGGTTGTGCAGCGGTGGGATAAGTGCTTTGAGACTACTTACCACTCTTGTCATTGTACTTTTCATAAGAGAAAAATATACAAAACAAGGTCAGTGTATATACACATAGCCAAAAAGTTTTGCATTTCCTCTTTTCACTCTTTTCTAAGTGCTGAAAAGTACTTCTAACTTTCTAAAAAGTTCTAAAAAGTTTAAAAAGTTTTTTTTCTCTGTCTTTCTAAAAGCTCTGACAAACTTTTTATCTTTTACTATCACTTTAACTCTCTCTAAAAATGTCTGGCACAGGCCAAAATGTTGATCTGTCCAAACTTGCATATGATCACCTTAGCTGGAAAGGAGCAAGGAATCTCTGCATAGAGAGAGGTTTGAGTGTAGGGAAGAATCCTTCCTTAGAACTGTTAATTAACATGCTTAGAGAACAAGATAAGGCCATAAGTGCCCAATCTGGTGAAAAAGTAGCTAATGGTTCTCAATCTGATCCAGGGACTCCCCCAGGAAAAGATTCAGGAAAGAAACTTCCTAGCCTGCCCATTACTAGACAGTCTAGCATAGTTGGTAATGATGATGAGCCACATCATAGTGTTGTCTCACATCATAGCAAAAGCATTTATTCTCACCATACTGGTAGTAATGTTTCTGTTAGCCAAGCTGTTAGGGTGGCTTCTGTAAGGGACAGGTCTCCTTCTGTCCATTCTCACCATACTTCTGTTTCAAGGCATGTCCCTCCCACCCACCCTGATGACAGATTGTTAGAAAGGGAGCTCAATAGATTGAAAGTGGAACAAACCAGACTGAAGCTCAAGAAGCAACAGCTGGATTTGGATAGGCAGACTTTAGAAGTAGTGAAGGAGAGACAGAAACTGGGTTTAGAAACCCATGGTGGTAGCAGCAGTATTCCTCATAGTCATCCTGCAAAAGAGCATGATTCCAGGAATCTGCATAAGATAGTTCCCCCTTATATGGAGGGGGATGACATTAACAAGTAGTTTGCTGCACTTGAGAGGGCCTGTGTTGTACAGGATGTCCCTCAAAGGCAGTGGGCTGCTATCCTATGGCTATCATTTAGTGGAAAAGGTAGGGATAGGCTCCTTACTGTGAAAGAAAATGATGCTAATAATTTCCAAGTTCTTAAGAATGCACTCCTGGATGGTTATGGCTTAACCACTGAACAATACAGGATAAAGTTCAGAGAGACCAAAAAGGAGTCTTCACAAGACTGGGTTGATTTCATTGACCATTCAGTGAAGGCCTTGGAGGGGTGGTTACATGGCAGTAAAGTTACTGATTATGACAGCCTGTATAACTTGATCCTGAGAGAGCATATTCTTAATAATTGTGTGTCTGATTTGTTGCACCAGTACTTGGTGGACTCTGATCTGACCTCTCCCCAAGAATTGGGAAAGAAGGCAGACAAATGGGTCAGAACAAGGGTGAACAGAAAAGTTCATACAGGGGGTGACAAAGATGGATGGTAAGTCTTCTGACAAGGGTGGGGACAAATCTAAAAATGAGTCTTCATCAGGCCCACAAAAACACTCTGGTGGGGGTGGTGGGCCCAAATCCTCTTTTAATCAGAACAAGGAAAAGAAACCATGGTGCTATTTATGTAAAATAAAAGGCCATTGGACAACAGATCCCAGTTGTCCAAAGAAAGGCACCAAGCCTCCTACCACTACAACCCCTACTGCTACACCTAGTGTCCCTACTAATAGCAGTGGTGGTGGGAGCAAACCTACTAATAACCAATCCAAGGGAGTAGCTGGGCTCACTATTGGTAACTTAGTTGGGGTTGGCCTTGTTAGGGAGGCCACAGAGGCTGTGTTAGTCTCTGAGGGGGCTATTGATTTAGCCACCTTAGTTGCTTGTCCCCTTAATATGGATAAGTACAAGCAGCTACCCCTAATAAATGGTGTTGACGTTCAGGCCTACAGGGACACTGGTGCCAGTGTGACTATGGTCATAGAGAAACTGGTCCACCCTGAACAACACCTACTTGGTCACCAGTACCAAGTAACCGATGCTCACAACAACACACTTAACCACCCCATGGCTGTTGTTAATCTCAACTGGGGGGGGGGGGTTACTGGTCCAAAGAAAGTTGTGGTAGCTTCAGATTTACCTGTAGACTGTCTATTAGGGAATGATTTGGAGACATCAGCATGGTCAGATGTGGAGTTGGAGGCCCATGCAGCAATGCTGGGCATCCCAGGGCATATTTTTGGTTTGACAAGGGCTCAGGCCAAAAAGCAAAAAGGACAGGGAAGCTTGGATCCTGGAACAATGGACCAAGTGCTCCCTAAAGCTAGGGCTAGTAGAAGCAAACCACTTCCTACTATCCCTCCCTCTACAGTGGATTCTACTTCTGAGGAAGAAGAATTCCCTCCCTGTGCAGAACCTACACCAGAGGAGCTGGAAGCAGACACTGCTGAGCTTTTGGGTGAAGGGGGGCCTGCCAGAGAGGAGCTGAGTGTGGCACAGCAAACCTGTCCCACATTAGAGGGTCTCAGACAGCAAGCTGTCAAACAGGCTAATGGGGATGTCAGTGACTCTCACAGAGTTTACTGGGAGGACAACCTCTTGTACACTGAGCATAGGGATCCTAAACCTGGAGCTGCCAGGAGATTAGTGATTCCTCAGGAGTACAGAAAGTTCCTCCTAACCCTGGCAAATGACATTCCCCTAGCTGGGCACCTGGGTCAAATGAAACTTGGGACAGACTGGTTCCATTGTTTCATTGGCCTAGGATGTCTGAGGACACAAAGGAATTTTGTAAGTCCTGTGAAACCTGTGAAGCCAGTGGCAAGACAGGTGGCACCCCAAAGGCACCCCTTATTCCACTGCCTGTGGTTGGGGTTCCCTTTGAAAGGGTAGGGGTTGACATTGTTGGCCCTCTTGACCCTCCTACTGCTTCAGGCAATAGATTTATCTTGGTGGTAGTGGACCATGCCACAAGATACCCTGAAGCTATTCCTTTAAGGACCACTACAGCAACTGCAGTGGCAAAGGCCCTCCTAGGAATACTTTCCAGGGTGGGCTTCCCAAAGGAAGTAGTATCAGACAGGGGAAGCAATTTCATGTCTGCATACTTAAAGGCCATGTGGAAGGAGTGTGGTGTAACTTACAATTTCACAACACCCTATCATCCACAAACAAATGGACTGGTGGAGAGATTTAATAAAACTCTCAAAGGCATGATTATGGGTCTCCCTGAAAAACTCCGCAGGAGATGGGATATCCTTCTACCATGCCTCCTTTTTGCCTACAGGGAGGTACCCCAGAAAGGAGTGGGCTTCAGCCCCTTTGAACTTCTTTTTGGACACCCTGTTAGGGGTCCACTCACACTTGTAAAGGAGGGTTGGGAACAACCTTTAAAAGCTCCTAAGCAGGATATTGTGGATTATGTACTTGGCCTCAGATCAAGGATGGCTGAGTACATGAAAAAGGCCAGTAAAAACCTTCAGGCCAGCCAAGAGCTCCAGAAGCAATGGCATGATCAGAAGGCTGTTTTGGTTCAGTACCAACCAGGGCAGAAAGTGTGGGTCTTGGAGCCTGTGGCCCCAAGAGCACTCCAAGATAAATGGAGTGGACCCCACACAATTGTTGAAAAGAAGGGAGAAGTCACCTATTTAGTTGACTTAGGCACTGCCAGGAGTCCCCTTAGGGTGCTCCATGTCAACCACCTGAAACCCTACTATGACAGGGCTGATCTCACCCTGCTCATGGCAACTGATGAGGGACAGGAAGAAGACAGTGATCCTCTACCTGATCTCTTCTCTTCCACAGAACAAGATGCTCTTGTGGAAGGTGTAGTTTTGGCTGATTGTCTTACTGCTGAGCAGAAAGACAATTGCATAAATCTCCTAGATCAATTCTCTGAACTCTTCTCTACTGTGCCAGGTACCACTTCTTGGTGTGAGCACACTATAGATACTGGAGACAGCTTGCCTGTCAAAAGTAAGATCTATAGGCAGCCTGACCATGTCAGAGACTGCATAAAGCAAGAGGTCCAGAAAATGTTAGAACTAGGAGTGGTTGAGCACTCTGACAGTCCATGGGCTTCTCCTGTGGTACTGGTACCAAAACCCCATTCCAAAGATGGAAAGAAGGAAATGCGGTTTTGTGTAGACTATAGAGGTCTCAACTTGGTAACCAAAACTGATGCTCACCCTATACCCAGGGCAGATGAGCTCATAGATACACTGGCATCTGCCAAGTATCTAAGCACTTTTGATTTGACTGCAGGGTATTGGCAGATCAAATTATCAGAAGATGCTAAACCTAAGACTGCATTTTCTACCATTGGAGGACATTACCAGTTTACTGTAATGCCTTTTGGTTTGAAAAATGCACCTGCCACTTTTCAGAGGTTGGTGAACACAGTCCTGCAAGGGCTGGAAGCTTTCAGTGCAGCATATTTGGACGATATAGCTGTCTTTAGCTCCAGCTGGGATGATCACCTGGTCCACCTATGGAAAGTTTTGGAGGCCCTGCAAAAGGCAGGCTTCACTATCAAGGCTTCAAAGTGCCAGATAGGGCAGGGTAAGGTGGTTTATCTGGGACACCTTGTTGGTGGGGAACAGATTGCACCACTTCAGGGGAAAATCCAAACAATTATTGATTGGGTTCCCCCTACCACTCAGACTCAGGTGAGAGCCTTCCTAGGCCTCACTGGGTATTACAGGAGGTTCATTAAGAACTATGGCTCCATTGCAGCCCCTCTTAATGACCTCACATCCAAGAAAATGCCTAAAAAGGTATTATGGACAGCAAACTGTCAGAAAGCTTTTGAGGAGCTGAAGCAGGCCATGTGCTCTGCACCTGTCCTGAAAAGCCCTTGTTACTCTAAAAAATTCTATGTCCAAACTGATGCATCTGAATTAGGAGTAGGGGCAGTCCTATCACAACTTAATTCTGAGGGCCAGGATCAACCTGTTGCTTTTATTAGTAGGAGGTTGACCCCTAGAGAAAAGCGTTGGTCTGCCATTGAGAGGGAGGCCTTTGCTGTGGTCTGGGCACTGAAGAAGTTGAGGCCATACCTGTTTGGCACTCACTTCATTGTTCAGACAGACCACAAACCTCTACTTTGGCTAAAACAAATGAAAGGAGAAAATCCTAAATTGTTGAGGTGGTCCATATCCCTACAGGGAATGGACTATACAGTGGAACATAGACCTGGGAGTAGCCACTCCAATGCAGATGGACTCTCCAGATATTTCCACTTAGACAATGAAGACTCATCAGGTCATGGCTAGTCTTATTGTCCTTCGTTTGGGGGGGGGGGGGTTGTGTAGGAAAGTACCATCTTGCCTGGCATGTTACCCCCATTTTTCACTGTATATATGTTGTTTAAGTTGTATGTTACACTGGGACCCTGGTAACCCAGGGCCCCAGTGCTCATAAGTGTGCCTGAATGTGTTACCTGTGTAGTGACTAACTGTCTCACTGAGGCTCTGCTAATCAGAACCTCAGTGGTTATGCTCTCTCATTTCTTTCCAAATTGTCACTAACAGGCTAGTGACCATTTTTACCAATTTACATTGGCTTACTGGAACACCCTTATAATTCCCTAGTATATGGTACTGAGGTACCCAGGGTATTGGGGTTCAAGGAGATACCTATGGGCTGCAGCATTTCTTTTGCCACCCATAGGGAGCTCTGACAATTCTTACACAGGCCTGCCACTGCAGCCTGAGTGAAATAACGCCCACGTTATTTCACAGCCATTTTACACTGCACTTAAGTAACTTATCAGTCACCTATATGTCTAACCTTTACCTGGTAAAGGTTAGGTGCAAAGTTACTTAGTGTGAGGGCACCCTGGCACTAGCCAAGGTGCCCCCACATTGTTAAGAGCCAATTCCCTGAACTTTGTGAGTGCGGGGACACCATTACACGCGTGCACTACATATAGGTCACTACCTATATGTAGCTTCACAATGGTAACTCCGAATATGGCCATGTAACATGTCTATGATCATGGAATTGCCCCCTCTATGCCATCCTGGCATAGTTGGCACAATCCCATGATCCCAGTGGTCTGTAGCACAGACCCTGGTACTGCCAAACTGCCCTTCCTGGGGTTTCACTGCAGCTGCTGCTGCTGCCAACCCCTCAGACAGGCATCTGCCCTCCTGGGGTCCAGCCAGGCCTGGCCCAGGATGGCAGAACAAAGAACTTCCTCTGAGAGAGGGTGTGACACCCTCTCCCTTTGGAAAATGGTGTGAAGGCAGGGGAGGAGTAGCCTCCCCCAGCCTCTGGAAATGCTTTGTTGGGCACAGAGGTGCCCAATTCTGCATAAGCCAGTCTACACCGGTTCAGGGGACCCCTTAGCCCTGCTCTGGCGCGAAACTGGACAAAGGAAAGAAGAGTGACCACTCCCCTGACCTGCACCTCCCCTGGGAGGTGTCCAGAGCTCCTCCAGTGTGCTCCAGACCTCTGCCATCTTGGAAACAGAGGTGCTGCTGGCACACTGGACTGCTCTGAGTGGCCAGTGCCACCAGGTGACGTCAGAGACTCCTTGTGATAGGCTCCTTCAGGTGTTGCTAGCCTATCCTCTCTCCTAGGTAGCCAAACCCTCTTTTCTGGCTATTTAGGGTCTCTGTCTCTGGGGAACCTTTAGATAACGAATGCAAGAGCTCATCCGAGTTCCTCTGCATCTCTCTCTTCACCTTCTGCCAAGGAATCGACTGCTGACCGCGCTGGAAGCCTGCAAACCTGCAAAATAGTAGCAAAGACGACTACTGCAACTCTGTAACGCTGATCCTGCCGCCTTCTCGACTGTTTTCCTGCTTGTGCATGCTGTGGGGGTAGTCTGCCTCCTCTCTGCACCAGAAGCTCCGAAGAAATCTCCCGTGGGTCGACGGAATCTTCCCCCTGCAACCGCAGGCACCAAAAAGCTGCATTACCGGTCCCTTGGGTCTCCTCTCAGCACGACGAGCGAGGTCCCTCGAATCCAGCGACTCTGTCCAAGTGACCCCCACAGTCCAGTGACTCTTCAGTCCAAGTTTGGTGGAGGTAAGTCCTTGCCTCACCTCGCTGGGCTGCATTGCTGGGAACCGCGACTTTTGCAGCTACTCCGGCCCCTGTGCACTTCCGGCGGAAATCCTTTGTGCACACCCAAGCCTGGATCCACGGCACTCTAACCTGCATTGCACGACTTTCTAAGTTGGTCTCCGGCGACGTGGGACTCCTTTGTGCAACTTCGGCAAGCACTGTTTCACGCATCCTCGTAGTGCCTGTTTCTGGCTTTTCTCTGGGTGCTACCGGCTTCAGAGAGGGCTTCTTGTCTTGCTCGACGTCCCCTCTCTCTGCTGGGCCAATTTGCGACCTCCTGGTCCCTCCTGGGCCTCAGCAGCGTCCAAAAACGCTAACCACACGATTTGCAGCTAGCAAGGCTTGTTGGCGTTCTTTCGGCGGGAAAACACTTCTGCACAACTTTCCACGGCAAGAGGGATTCGTCCACCAAAGGGGAAGTCTCTAGCCCTTTTCGTTCCTGCAGAAACCTCAGCTTCTTCTGTCCAGTAGAAGCTTCTTTGCACCCGCAGCTGGCATTTCCTGGGCATTTGCCCATCTCCGACTTGCTTGTGACTTTTGGACTTGGTCCCCTTGTTCCACAGGTACCCTAGATTGGAAATCCACAGTTGTTGCATTGTTGGTTTGTGTCTTTCCTGCATTATTCCTCTAACACGACTTCTTTGTCCTTAGGGGAACTTTAGTGCACTTTGCACTCACTTTTCAGGGTCTTGGGGAGGGTTATTTTTCTAACTCTCACTATTTTCTAATAGTCCCAGCGACCCTCTACAAGGTCACATAGGTTTGGGGTCCATTCGTGGTTCGCATTCCACTTTTGGAGTATATGGTTTGTGTTGCCCCTATCCCTATGTTTCCCCATTGCATCCTATTGTAACTATACATTGTTTGCACTGTTTTCTAAGACTATACTGCATATTTTTGCTATTGTGTATATATATCTTGTGTATATTTCCTATCCTCTCACTGAGGGTACACTCTAAGATACTTTGGCATATTGTCATAAAAATAAAGTACCTTTATTTTTAGTATAACTGTGCATTGTGTTTTCTTATGATATTGTGCATATGACACTAAGTGGTACTGTAGTAGCTTCACACGTCTCCTAGTTCACCCTAAGCTGCTCTGCTAAGCTACCATTATCTATCAGCCTAAGCTGCTAGACACCCTATACACTAATAAGGGATAACTGGGCCTGGTGCAAGGTGCAAGTACCCCTTGGTACTCACTACAAACCAGTCCAGCCTCCTACATCAGCCATATGCAAACCAGTCTTTAGCCCCAAATGCCAGGTCAGGTATTCCCCGGACCAGAAACAAGCATCCTGGAACTGGGTTCAGAGTATCACCCCTCATCAGCCAGGATAGCTTGAATCCAGTGGCACAGTGAGCAGGGGACCAACGTCTGGGTACACCCTTCACATTTAGGGCAACTGTACCAACACTTCGTTTAACATTGTTCACCATTCTGTCCATCATCTGTTCTTTTTGTATTTGTTGTCTGAAGGCATTGAAGGCATTTTAAAATATGAATATGTAATATCACTTGGTCCATTTATTTTTTTTAAACGAATATAACATATTACCTCAGTTCTACATCTCATTCCTATTCAGTTTTCTCTACCTCAATTTCTGTTAAACATTCCTTCCTGTACAGCAACAATTATTACGAAAATGTTAAAAAAAATTAACCACAGCACTAAACAAAAATATATCATGACATCGATATAAAAATCTAGGTGAATAACAATGTTTGAGGGAATCTAATACAAAGGAAAACACCAGACAGCAAAGAGCCGCAGTGAGCAACGACTGAAGTAAACAGGTTGATATTTTTTTATAGAGTTCATTTAAGGACGAAGTCAGTAAAAGCAGTAAGGAATTCCAAAATTACAAAGTTAGGAAAGTGGAAATTAATCTTAATTGCTTGCCATAAAACATGTCGAATACTTGACATGGAAGACTAGCTCTTCACAAAGCACTAAGCCAAAGGGGAAAAAATGTCAACGTCTGTAAATATGTTTCAGCCAAGGGTGATACAGTTAGCAGTCAAGAATTTAAAAAGTTTTAAGGCAAGCAATCACTACATTTGGCTTTAGAGCGGATTCACTGTCCTCAGCTAGTATAAACTGGCATATACCAATTCCCCTCCGAGCTGAATTTAGGTAGAAACAAGCACACGTCGTCTTCTTGCTCCTAAGGGCTGGGAGGACTCGTTTGTCTTGTAAATGAGAGGTATCATTGTTTCTTTGTGTTTCTGCATTAGCCCTGATTCCACTGAAGACTTTGCGACCTTGTCGTCCTGCACAACCGTGAATTGAACACAAACATCACCTGAGCTTCTTTAGAAGTAACTAGGTTAGAAACTGATTGCACTTTCTCTAAGGCAATGTCACAACCTGTCTATGAAACACCTGTAATTTGTGAAAGTGACGAGGAAGGGGCGATGAGAATGAGGTGGCGGCTTTTCTGACAACAGCACAAGACCATTGTACTCAGTTTCCTGAATCACTTCAAGGAGGTCAGACTTGCCCTACGGCAAAGCAATGTTTAGTAGATCGCCACCCACCTCCTCCCCATCATATCACTCTAAGGTTGAAAGATGAATGAGGGAATTGAATGGATCATGACAATTGTTTCTAATTGCAGGTGTTATTAATTTGCTTTTGTATTCCTCTCCTAGGTTGTCATTAGCTTCAGCTAAACAAAACCCTTTGCTTTAGCTGGCCTTTGGTGACAGAGGCAGCAACACATACCATGTTAGTAAGTACAACGAGGAGAGAATATCTTGGGGGATTAGGGCGTCGGAAAGCTCAAGAAAATAACAGTTTTTAAGTGGTAATGAATTTAATTACATGGACTTACACACAGCAAAGACAAACAAGCAGGTATAAGTGGAACATATCATTGCTTACTTCCACCTAGTAGGGAGTAATGTGGAGACCATTAAACCTCCCTAGTACTAACCCTATCCTTAAACCTAATTCTCGCTCTATACTAAAATCTAAACGTATTATGAACTCCAAAACGTAAACTAATCAAACCATTATCTTACACCAAATACTTACCTTTAGCCTAGCCCCAGCCAGTATCCGAATAAAACCCCAAAATTACCTAACCTTACTTGAGCCTTGATCCTATCATGAGTCCAACTCTTACCATATCACATAGTGTAGACTAAACTATGATTTTCACTGAAAACCGAAACCCAATACTTACATTAATGCTAACCTCAAACTTTTTTAAACTGTTCTCTAAACCTAAACTCCATGTGAATCAAAGCATTCATCCTAGCCCTTTCTTTAATCCTATCACTAAAAACGATTTTACCCATAAGGACAATTTCACCCCAACATTAGCTTTAATTGACATGTTAACCAAATTCCTAAACTGTTTCAATACCACCCAGATATGAAAAATGAAACTTGTATTGGGAAGAGGACCTAGTGGTTATTCTGCTTCGTCATGTTCTGCATTTTTCTCAGAACATATTAGAAATCCCCTTAGAATATAGAATAGAGCAACAAATATGCAAAGTTATATGCAAAGTTATTTACAAAGACTCAGTTAAAAACCTCCACAAAAATGTAATTTTATGAAGATTTGGGCTAAGAAGACTTTAGTGTAAGTTCATGTTTTTTGGGAACTCACAAAGGAATTTTATGAGTAGTATCTTTGCAACTGCCTATCTCTTTATGTGCAGAGTCTCTGCCACGAGTGTGGAGACTCTGCACTTGTAAAGATACTGCTAGAAGCATTCCTTTGTGAATTCCCAAAAAACGTAAACTTACAATAAAGTGTATGTTTACCATTGTGAATCAGGCCCGGAGATTTCTGAAAAAAGTGTAGGTTCATATGGGAATAAAATAGTACCAATACATAGAAGATTGACAATTTTGTTAAAACACTCAAAGACATCAAACTAAACATTGGGCCTAAATCACTGAGCCATTTGTGGATAGCAGTCTGATTTGCATGTTCCAATGATTCAATTTACGATTCCAAAGATATTCTGAAAAGGTGACCTTGTTTTAATAAATCTTTTTGCTTATGCATGATATCACACAATAATTAAGTCATATTGCACCTGAGTAAATCCTACTCAAGGGGTGGGCATTGCAGGGTGGTGGGGTTTCCCAGCACTCTATGAGAGTTTGTGCCTC
This sequence comes from Pleurodeles waltl, assembly GCF_031143425.1. NCBI lineage: Eukaryota > Metazoa > Chordata > Amphibia > Caudata > Salamandridae > Pleurodeles > Pleurodeles waltl. The sequence goes on along the minus strand of NC_090450.1, from coordinate 221,692,936 downwards.
ATCTTGAATGTGCATTGTGGAAATGTAAAAAAAACTACGCTGGTGAAATACACCTAGTTCTAGAATTTTCTATTGTGTACATTTTGAAACATTTTGCAATAAGCAAATTTGGATAATTGTGATCCAAAGACGACTCATTTGTGCAGAAAATATCTCGATGACTGAAGCAGTCTCCCGCCAATATTTTGCTCGACTGAAAAGTTTTTAAGGGAGAAATTGAAACACTCAATGTCATGTTAAAGGCATAATTTCACTTAATTTTGCATAATTTCATCGTTTTTCATTATAAATGCCCATTGAATTTTGAAAAGTTTTTTTTTTATTCTGCACCATTCTACACACCCTTATTCTTGAACTTGGCTTTGATCCCTTCCCACCTGAAAATACTTAGCGATTTACTGCTGCCAAGAGGAGAAGTTAGGGCCAGATGTAGCAAGTCGGCAATTTGCGACTTGCAAATTGCGAGTCCCTGCGACTCGCAATTTGCAAGTCGCAAATTGCTATGCAGTACGGTGTCTCAGACACCGACTGCAACTCGCAGTGGGGGTCGCAATGACCGACCTCATGAATATTCATGAGGTGGGTCGCAAATTGCGGCCCCATTGCAAGTATAGGCACTCGCTAACATGGAGGCCTGCTGACGTCAGCAGGCCTCCATGTTAGCGACCTGCTTTTCAATAAAGCAGTTTTTTTTTTTTTTGAAGTGTAGCCCGTTTTCCTAACAGGAAAACGAGCTGCACTTCAAAAAAAACGAAACCTTTAGTTTCGGTTTTTTTTCAGGGCAGGGAGTGGTCCCTTGGACCACTCCCTGCCCTGAAAAATAATTTGGGGTCCAGTCACAAACTGGAAGGGGTCCTATGGGGACCCCTTCCAATTTGCGAGTGGGTTACCATCCACTTGAAGTGGATGGTAACTGCGACTCCATTTGCGACCGCGTACGCGGTCGCAAATGGAATTGCATCCCACTGCGAGTCGCAAATAGGAAGGGAACACCCCTTCCTATTTGCGAGTCGGAAATGCATTTTGCGATTCGGAGCCGACTCGCAAAATGCATTTCTGAATGGCAAAGTGGCTTTTGCGCCTCGCAAACGGCGATTTTCGCCGTTTGCGAGGCGCAAACACTTTGCTACATCTGGCCCTAAATGTCTTTCCGTGGTGGGAAGTGGAAAGGAACTTCCTAAAATTGGGGGATGTGTAGGGAAAGGAATTTCTCCATTGGGAAAATATTTCACCAGAAAGGAAGAAAAAACTGAATAAAGTGTGACAGTGCATGAGGGATAATGTATAATATGAACCACACCACATGCAGACTTTTCTCTGCATCAGTTCAAAAGGCAGTTCACAAACGGTTTGCAGGTTTGCACCTGTGTGAAGGACTGGATGCATGTATCCTATTCTTGTTTCCTTTTACATCGTTCAAAGAATGGTGGACTACTAGCTCTAGCCTCTGTGCCATCTTGACTAAACATACACATGAAAGGTGGCACATGTCTCTTTAAGAGGGTCCTAGGGTTCCGATTAGGAGAAAAAAGTCACAAAGGACAGAAGAAAGCTTTCTTTGCATATTGATAGTTATTGATTGAAGATGAGTAGCTTTCCAAGCGTTGTGAAGTAAGACACCAAACCAGCTCTGAGACAAATTAAAGAAAGAGTCAAGTATCATCTCACAAGGTGAAAATTTCAACAGAGAAAAACACCTAAAGAAAAACGCAGTACAAACCAGGGACAAAAAGTCTATAAGGTGAGCAATAAATGCATAGACAAATACGGCTTTCCAAAGCATTACAAAGCATCCTTAACAGATACAATCTCCCTTATTTAGGAGTCTCCACAGTGAAATAGTTGAATGTCATCCTAGACAGGAAAACCCTGGCAAGGAAATCGAGGAAGCTGGCCATCTTTTTACAGAATTAATATAACACTTATCACCATTATCATCACTGGAAAATGGCATTGTCATTACATGGCAGGCACGACAAGAAAGAATGAATGTCTGACATCAGTCCCTTGGTCCATCTGTCATCGCTGATGCTCCGTATCACGATAGACCCTCATCTGAACTCTTAGCTCAACATCCTGGACCACAGCAGATCACCTCCAGTGGGAACCCTACGAAGATCTACAGGTGAGGAAGAAGTAGAATACTGCTTGCATGCGGGGCGTACCACCTCCACGCCACCAAGGCCCTTCTCCGCTAGCTTCTGTTTGCAGATGTAATAGCCTAAAAATCTGTGACTGTACAGTTTATCAAGTGCACTTCTAGAAATACTGTAAGTTCAATTAAGCAGTTAATCTCGATGCAAGGGAGGTTGCGAATCTGCAGGTGTAGATTTTCCACTTTCTAAAATAATTAAGTCTGCTGTTTAAAACTGACACAGACGTATCCGCTAAAACTGATGAATGTCAAAGCCTCAAAAGTTTTTTTTTTTTTTTTTAAGTATTATTTATTTTATAGCACACAACTAGGGACACTGGAAAAAACTGTGTTGGCACAGTGTTTTTTTCACCAAAAACAATTAGCTTCACATGCCACATTCTTCTTCCTCTGTCACATCATTTGCAGATTTAAACCAAAAATAGTGTCTTAGCTCAAATAGATCATGTTGCTAATATTTCTGCATGATGGTGAAATGCTGTGCCAGACCTTTTCAGAAAGTTAACATGTCTCTCTCAGATTTAATGTAATTGCATTTATGTAACGCTTACTACCCCTAACGAGGCATTGAAGCCCTTTTTGGTGAATAGTACAAGACTCCAGAACCCAAGTTTTGAGGGGTTTTTTAGTGAGTAAATTAGTACTTTTTTGCTTCTTACAGATTAGTGGTGGAAATTGTGTTAAGTAATTGCTCATTGAGAATCCATGCCTTTTACATGTACAGTTCTGAGTGTGATTCTTTTGATGAGGGAATATGTGAAATTTTATTGGGAGAGGTAGAGAGATGTGCATGTTAAGTGGGTGAAATAGGATAGAGGAGGGATAAAGAGGGAGGGAGTTTTGAAAGGGAAAGGGTTATTTCGCAGTCCATAGAAGTATGAGAGGTTTGGGATGATTCAGAGTGGAAGTAGGGGGATAGTTTGAAACAGGTTTTTTTGGTGTTGAAAGAGATGAAAGGGTTGACCTCTTAAACATCCAGATTTCATAAACTGCTATCAAACAAAATCACTATCCAGTTCAGGCCAGACTGTTCCCATTAGAGCAGGATCAAGACTGATTGGCATACGGCTGGGACTAAACTGAGGAGGCATGGCGTGTGAAATAATGATAGACTGAAATGTGGCCTGAGTAATTATCAGTGGTGGAGATTAATTAAAGCATACCATCCATCACATTTTTATATACTTTAATGTGTCTCCCTATGATGAATATGTATGTGCAGATGTGGGTCCCATGTACATTGTGTCACTGAAACCAAGCTATACCTGGTTGATGAGAGCTACCTAGGGCGAAACAACTGCTGGGTTGTTTGTGTTCCATTTTTGGCAGGGCCTGGCCTAGCAGTTCGGATTGGACTGTTCCCACTGGAGCAGGGTCAAGAATGATTTGCTTATGGCTTGAAACTGAAGTGGCATGGTGTGCAAAATAATGATGGACTGGGATGTGGCCCTGAGTTATTTCAAATATTCCATCCATCTCTTTTTTGTACACTTTAGCCACATGCACAGTAGGCACAGATGAAGGTGATGATGGCTGCCGTGTTGTTTCAGCCCCCTGAGAATTATTTTTCTTCTTTCAATGAATAAACTCCCAAAGCCAGAGTTTGTTTAAAAGAACAAAAACAAAACTGTGGTCCTGGCCCATAGATAGGTTTAACCTTCTGTTTGGCCGGGCATTGTCTTTTTACCCTGAGAGATAGGGTGAAACCTAATACATAAATTCAGTGGTGGTAACCCCATCCACACAACAGCTGTTGCATCCTTCTACTTCTACATTTATGGTGTAAAATTCCAGTAATGTCACAATATATTTCCCAGAATCTAGTGTGTTAAAGGAAGGGAAAAAGCAGATTAGAGAAATTCTTAAGCCTCAAAAAGGTTCTACCTGGTCTAACCAGAAGAGGGAACCTAGGACAAGGTATGCAAGAGAGCCACCTTCACCAAGAAAGGTGCAACCTGTGACCCAAATGTTATAACCCTGGTTGGACGCTCAGCCTGAGTAAGCACTGTGTTAGAATACCGACCTCAGACTGAGGACCCAAATGTTCGGCTCCGTTCATTTACTTCATTCTACTAATCACTGGCCCACGGTCCGAAGGTTACTTGTTTAATTCCTGTCTGTGCCACAATATCATCAATAGAATACAAACTATTGAGAGAGGGGCATATTGAAAGCCCCGGTTAAACAGTAGTCCCTATGCTATTACTCAGTGTATATTTTTATATTACTAAACCAGCTTAAGTGAAGTGTTAGACGTTACTTGCCAATTTGTTTGCAGTGCGTCACGATCATTTCTTCACATCTCCACAACACTGTGAACGGCGGTAATAGTAACATTAGTGATTAAGTCTAGTTGTGAATCATTAATTCGTCATAAAGCATTTTCTTGGGTCTAATCACATATGTTTAACACCCAAAACAATGATGCTCGTTTTTATCGACCTCTGAAGGATGAAAGGCTTGGTTGACCGACCACGAGTAAGAAGAGCCCATGCAATTGAACATATTCATCCATTCGTCATCTGACCGATATCACTTGTCTTATTAAATACAGTTTCTGCTCCTTCTTAAACCTTGTAATGGTTGTGGGCAAGATGCGGCTAAAAAAAAATCTCTTTTAATCTGGTTCGCCGTATTTAAGCAAATTCGTTTCCTCGAGCATGAGGTCTCATTCTGCGTCTACGAGGACATTTGACCAATAGGCTCCTGCCTTGCGTCTCTTCAATTAAGGCACGTGTGAAATGAAGGAAATTAAGAACACAACTTTTGCTTTACTATTTTCAATCAGCAAACATTCTGTGGCATTTCCTTCCCGTGTGGGCGTTCCTCTTATGTGCATGTCTGTCCGTCGCGGCGCCTTCATCGATCCACATTTTCATTTTGCAGAGGGGCTGATTTGATCTTATGTGCATGATTACAAAGTGACCCATTACAAAATGTCTGAATTTCCGGCGTCCGACCTTTCCATTCACATAAAAAAATGTGAAGCGCTTACTATTTGAGTTTAACATGTGCCTAAACATATCCACCTTAGTACATGACGGAACTGATGCAGTAAGAGATAAACTTATTTGCCCAGGATCAAAATACTTGACCAAGTTATGAAGCTAGGACTAGAGCGTATGTCTTCTGATAATATAACTCTGAATTTAGCCACTAGACCATATCTTTTCTCCCAAAAACTATTACACGTAGAAGGTTTGAACTATATCCGAAAGACGTGCTATAACGGGTTCTAACTACATCACCTTGCACGTTGCTGGGAATATCGTTAAAAGAGAACAACATAAAGCGTACACATCCTTGTTTGCACCGTATCAGCCTCATAAATCGCCGCATAACAAAATGGACACCCTTGACAACCCTTCTTACCGTCTGGCCATGGTCCAAAAACCTTTGTTTCACCAGCAGGATACCTTTTTCTCCAAATTATAATTATGTATAAAGATGTCAACAGTGATGTCTCGTGTGTATGCATGAGTTGCCATGGCAACCTAGACGCAAAAAGCCGGAAAAGCCACGGGGGAGGAGGGGGTTGAGTCTCTCTTGATTGAGCTATTTGTCGCTGTTGACAGTGACAGTCTTATTAAGAATGCTGAACCGTGGGGTGACAGTCACATGTTATACAAGCCTGCCTCTGAAAAATCGATAGGGTGGTGGTACAGTCAGTTATACTTTAAAGGTGGTGAGTCCTTGGGAAGATGTACACATTAGACGCAGCCCTCAAAGGCTGGCATGGTTGAGGCAGAGTCAGTTACATGTCATTCTTATTAGTCTCTAAAAAGGCCTGAACTGCGTGGGCAGATTGCTGAGAAATCATTCTATGTTCGACTCCAAGATCACATCAGCTCTAACTATCTCTTCCTTGACAACCAGACTAGCTTCAGATCATTTTGCAGCACTGAAGCCAACACTCCACACAGCGTAAATTACGCCCTCTTGAACACAGATGAAGATGGCCCGCCTCCTGATATTGCTGGATCCAGTGCTTAATTTGTGCTTGTTGTTTCCAGTGTTGAGCACCGGCACTTATTTTTGAGAGCTGGGGCTTATTCTTTTGCCTCAAGCATTTGATGCGAGCAAAAGACAAATATGGGAAAGACGGAGGAAGGGTAAAACGAAAAAGCTTCACAAAGGGAGAAAGTAGAAAGCTGCAAGGGTGAGCAGAAGGGGCAGGGAGTGGCTTTATATGGATTGAAGAGGCCCGAGATGGCCTCAGGATTACGCCGCATCAGTATTCTGTGTTCCTACATTAAATGGCAGCAGCCGCGGATTTAAGATGAGGACTTTGAGCACGGGCACGTTTTTATTTACAAATTAAGCACTGGCTGGATCTCAGCTGCCTCTGGCACAGTGGACACTCATATACACCATGAACTTGCAAATGGGATTAAGTGGGGTTGGAGTGTAAACATTATTAACAAAATTGTGTCACTCAAACCTAATGTGAAATAAAGTGTGTTGAAAGGCCTAAATGAAAAATGTGTGTTTTGGGAAATGTGATCACACTGGTGTCAGCCACAATGAAGTTCTGCATGAAATTATATAATGACTAACAAATAAATATTTTGTTTTATAATAATTGAATATACTGACAAGATGAGTATTAACATGTACTAAAAGATTAATGGTTTAAAATTTAATTAAATGTTTTATTCTTCATGCTTAGCACTAGTTTAAAAGGCTTCATGTTTTAGTAATTTGCCAGAGTCATAATGTTTAAAAGAATGTTAACTCTGCAAAATAATGTTGCTTCAAACATCCTGTGTGACTGCAAAGTGGACATTTCTATCCTGCTTTGACTGCTGGTGTAGCATATTTCCTTGAGATAAAAAGTATTTTAATAATGAGCTTCAGTGCTCAATGTGTTTTTCATGTAGCATATTTTGTTTTGTTCAAGCTTCATTTTTTGGCAGGAAGGACATGTAATGTTTTTACTTAGTTTAAAATGTAATTATTGTGCGGAAACTGATGTATGGAGAAGAGAGAGGAGTGACAGCGTAATCCAATCTTGGCTGCAGAAACCGTGAAGAGATACATCTGAAGCGTAGATGATGTTTATTGGCTGAAAACTAAACCACATCATAGTCATGTCCAAAAGAAGTTTAGTTAGTAAGTTTTGGGACTTTAATAAAGCAATGTTTTAGGTAATGTAAGTCAGTTGACCATTTTCCGAGCTTCTAGTTAGTTCTATGTTTTCAGAGATTCCATTTAGCTTCAGTTCTGTTCAGATGCTGCTTATTTCTTGCTTACGATTCTAACAGTTCAAGTATACTAGGTCCAACTTTACTGAACTGTTTCCCTTTCATGTCCTGATGCTGAATAATGAAGACCTGATGGCCTATCCATTTAGGAGAGGTATACCTAATGCACATTTGTGTTTTCTTTGCAGGTTTTTCTCCCTTAGAAAATCCAACCGCTTATTTTGGTTAGCGACATATTTAGGTGATTTCCAAATTAATTTTTGACATATTTTCTTTTGCATGATGCCCGCACATGCTTTCTAATTAGAGTAATGGTTACGGATGCTTGACCTAATGTCTAAATTTGACAGTTTATTAATTGAATTTGATTATTTCAACTGCACAAACTAAATGTATGCTGTTTCTATTTTACACTTGATTCTGTTGTTATCCCCCATTGTTATTATAGAGTGTTTAATGTTAAATACTTTAGTTAGATTGAGATTCTTCAGGCATTTTTGAAAGCCAGTGTTGTTTCTGTATTTCTATCATTTGGTCTTGCGAATGACTTACGTGATCTTAGCATTGTTAATCCAAAGGGTAATAAATGTTTACATTTTACTAAACTAGTGTGGTGATTCATAGCCACATAGGTCATGATGTGTTTAAATTACTGACTCCAATTGTTTATATTGATTTTAGATGTCATATTTGATGATTATTGGTTCATATTGTCTGGTTGGATGATTTTACACTCCTCCCTGAGTCAAAAGGTCTGAGTTGACCTCCGATGGGAATAGATGCCTTACACTATACGTGTCACCTTATCATAATAATGTGAAAGCAAATAAGGTCTATAGGAGGCTGGCCTGGCTTATAGTGGGTACCTAGTGGTACTTACACCTTGTGCCAGGTCCAGTTATCCCTTATTAGTAGGTTAGAGGTGTTGTAGCAGCTTAGGCTGATAGAGGTAGCTATAGCAGAGCAGCTTAGGCTGAACTAGGAGATATGCAAAGCTCCTACTATACCACTTATATCATATAGCACTAAATCATAGGAAAACACAATACTAAGAGTTACTAAAAATAAAGGTACTTTATTGTAGTGACAATATGCCAAAAGTATCTCAGAGGATATACTCCCTCAGGAGGTAAGTAATATACACAAAATATATACACACAAGCCAAAATCAGTTAAGTAACAGTTAGAAAAGTAGTGCAAACAATGTAGAATCACAATAGAATGCAATAGGGAGAAATAGGCCTAGGGGCAACACAAACCATATACTCCAAAAGTGGAATACGAACCACGAATGGACCCCAGGCCTAGTGTAGTGTGTAGGGGGTCGCTAGGAGTGTAAGAAAACACTAAGGGTGTCCAAGATACCCCACCCCAAGACCCTGAAAAGTAGGAGTTAAGTTACCCTACTACCCCAGAAAGACAGTAAAGTCGAGATAGGGGATTCTGCAAGGACAGCAACTGACTGCAAAGCACTGAAGACGGATTCCCGGACCTGAGGACCTGTAAAGGAAGGGGACCAAGTCCAAGAGTCACACAAGTGTCCAGAGGGGCAGGAGCCCACTAAACCCCAGATGAAGGTGCAAAAGGGCTGCCTCTGGGTGGAAGAAGCTGAAGATTCTGCAACAACTGAAGGTACCAGGAACTTCTCCTTTTGTCAGAAGATGTCCCATGGCGTGCTGGAGGATGCAGAGTTGTTTCCACGCAGAAAGACTACAAACAAGCCTTGCTAGCTGCAAGAGTTGCGGTTGAGGATTTTGGATGCTGCTAGGGCCCAGAAAGGACCAGGAGGTCGCCCCTTGGAGGACGAGACAGAGGGGGCACTCAGCAACACAGAGAGCCTATGCAGAAGCAGGCAGCACCCGCAGAAGCACCTCAACAGGGACTTAGAAGATCTGAGGACAACAGTCAACTAAGAGCAACAAACAAGGGTTCCACGACATCGGAGTCCAACTCAGCGAGTTGGGCAATGCAGAATGGAGTGCTGGGGATCTGGGCTAGGCTGTGCACAAAGGAAGTCTTGCAAAAGTGCACAGAAGCCCCAGCAGCTGCAGTTCACACAGTACACAGGATTACTGTCTGGCGTGGGGAGGCAAGGACTTACCTCCACCAAATTTGGACAGAAGGGCCACTGGACTGTCGAAGACACTTGGACCCAGCTCCCGCATTCCAGGGACCACGCTCATCAGGATGAGAGGGGACCCAGAGGACCAGTGATGCAGAAGTTTGGTGCCTGCGTTAGCAGGGGGAAGATTCCGTCGACCCACAGGAGATTTCTTCTTGGCTTCCAGTGCAGGGTGAAAGCAGACAGCGCTCAGAACATACACCACCAGTAAACAGTTGAGAAAGCCGGCAGGATGAGGCACTACAATGTTGCTGGTAGTCTTCTTGCTACTTTGTTGCGGTTATGCAGGCACCCTGGAGCAGTCATCAGTCGATCCTTGGCAGAAGTCAAAGAGGGAAGTGCAGAGGAACACTGGTGAGCTCTTGCATTCATTATCTGCGGAGATACCCACAGGAGAGACCCTAAATAGTCCACAGAGGAGGATTGGCTACTGAGAAACGTAAGCACCTATCAGGAGGGGTCTCTGATGTCACCTGCTGGCACTGGCCACTCAGAGATGTCCATTGTGCCCTCTCACCTCTGCATCCAAGTTGGCAGAGGTCTGGGACACACTGGAGGAGCTCTGGGCACCTCTCCTGGGAGGTGTTGGTCAGGGGAGTGGTCACTCCCCTTTCCTTTGTCCAGTTTCGCGCCAGAGCAGGGCTGGGGGGATCCCTGAACAGGTGTAGACTGGCTTATGCAAGGAGGGCACCATCTGTGCCCTTCAAAGCATTTCCAGAGGCCAGGAGATGCTACTCCTCCCAGGCCCTTCACACCTATTTCCATAGGGAGAGGGTGTAACAACCTCTCTCAGAGGAAATCCTTTGTTCTGCCTTCCTGGAACAGGCTGCCCAGGCCCCAGGGGGGCAGACACCTGTCTGAGGGGCTGGTAGCAGCGGTAGCTGCAGAGAAAACCCCGGAAAGTTAGTTTGGCAGTACCTGGGCTCTATGCTGGAGACCCGGGGATGCATGGAATTGTGACAATTCCATGATCCTAGACATGTTACATGGCCATGTTCGGAGTTACCATTGTGACGCTACATATAGTTAGTGACCTATACGAAGTGCACGCGTGTATGGTGTCCCAGCACTCACAAAGTCTGGGGAATTTGCCCTGAACCATGTGGGGGTACCTTGGCTAGTGCCAGGCTGCCCACACACTAAGTAACTTTGCACCTAACCTTCACCAAGTGAGGGTTAGACATATAGGTGACTTATAAGTTACTTAAGTGCAGTGTAAAATGGCTGTGAAATAACTTGGACGTTATTTCACTCAGGCTGCAGTGCCAGTCCTGTGTAAGAATTGTCTGAGGACCCTATGAGTGGCAAAAGAAATTCTGCAGCCCATAGGGATCTCCTGGAACCCCAATAGCCCGGGTACCTAGGTACCATATACAAGGGAATTATAAGGGTGTTCCAGTGAGCCAATGAGAATTGGTAAAATTAGTCACTAGCCTGCAGTGACAATTTTAAAAGCAGAGAGAGCATAAACACTGAGGTTCTGGTTAGCAGAGCCTCAGTGATACAGTTAGGCACTACACAGGGAACACATACAGGGCATACTTTATGAGCACTGGGGTCCTGACTAGCAGGATCCCTGTGACACATAGGCAAAAACAAACATATATACAGTAAAAATGGGGGTAACATGCCAGGCAAGATGGTACTTTCCTACAAGGTCTGACACGCCCACACTAGCAATGTCCTTGACTGGTTCCCTCCTGCCTTTTAAACTGACACCAGATTATTCACATGGGTACACTCCAGGTTACAAAGGATAATTATCATGTGGAGCCCCCAAGGGCTCCATACTGTCATTTTCAACCTTTACTGTCATCTTCAACCTGCACTTGAAGCCATTTGATGCTCTATTCATAGACAACAGCATCAAGATTTAGCAATATGAGGATGATACACAACTCTACTTGAAAGTCTCCCCTGCTTCAGATCTCTAACGACTCAAACACTGCTTGCAAATCATCCACAGCTGGGTGTCTATCCCCTACCTGAAGGTTAGCCCTACAAGGATAGCATCCCTATTATTTGCAAATAACACGAAACAAGATACAATACAAACATGGATCAATGACATGAACTTTGAAAACTTTTAACCCCAACTCTTACCAAATAAATTCACCCTGGGCTGCTCCAATTAGGAAAGAGTTAAAGATTCACCTATTCATAGAACTCTACACCACAATGCATTAACCGTCCACAACTCTGTTTCCTCCTTTATTACTCACAGAATTTAACCTTGCCTTTTACTATATACAGTACTTCATTACCTTTTGAGGTTTAGTTATGTGTGTCCTCCGGATGGATAATGACTTTTGATGTTTAGATTCAGGACATACATAAGGGGCAGTAATCTTACCAGGTCGCCATGAGATTGTGGAATATCCACCATGTGTTCTCTGCCATCAGAATTTGCTCCCACAATGCATGTGGGAGCCGTTCCATGGACAGTATGTCACAAAGGTGAATGTTTCATTATTTGGCAGCCCAACTGCTCTCCTTGTGTCAGGGAGGTGGGCTGAGGATGGTACCCAACTTCTTCCAGTGCTCTGAGTTCAATGTTTCAGAAAGCATATCTTCCTTTAAGGTCGAGAGGCATGGCTATCAATAGTGCAGTGAGTGTAGTGGTACCAAGGTTCAAGAGTCTAAGAGGCCCAGTGCATTGAGGTCAAATGCACCCCATTCTCAAACCAGGGGATGGAGTGGCATTTTCCTTGCTTGCATTAGGATTTATGGCACTATTGCTACACCACTGTAAGTAACCGTCAATCACGTTTATGGCTAGAGATCACAACCATGGGATATTCCTAAATGGATGAGTGTATATCAGCCAGTGACTTCAAGATTACCATAGAAGGGAAGCACAATAATATTTTAAAAGCAAACAAAGGACCATATTTAGAATTTGACAGTAGGGTACTGTTAGAGCAGATTTTTAAATTATAAATAAAGATTATTTGATGATGTCAATGATTTCCATTCAAAACACGTTTGGCCCACTTTACAGGAGTGTGTGTTTTTCGCTTTGCCAAAGTAGATCCAGGCACCATCTTGTATTTCAAAAGGTGACCAAGTTTTCATTTCTCATTGACTCCAAACAGTGAAATGTACACTGAAAGCATTATTGAATGTAACATGTTTTGTATCCCTGTTTGCTCTCTTTCAATGAAAATGTTGTTCTTTGTAAACTCAAGAGGGGGCTTTACTCTAAAAGGTTGCAGTTTCTTCCGTTATTCTTGCCTACACGCATTTGGCCTATTGATTTCATAAATCTGTCATACTATTATATGTAAATTGATTTGTGCTGTCAGATCTAACGATATTGAGTCAAAAGGGGACTAATTATTATTAATTTAGGGGATGGTGTTAAGTATTGTGGCATTTTATTCTGTATTGTGATTTACTGAGGCTAGTGAACATTTTGTGATCTTCAATGTTGTGTTAATACAAAAGAGGGCTGATTTTAGAGAGCAGACGTATGCTAATCTGTCTCATGCTTAGGACTTTGAAGACATTTGATGTTTTCTCTGAGGTTTAATTTAATGTTAGACCTACTGTTGCATTTGACTGAGCCTTACACTAATTTCTGATACATGACTTAAAATAAATTTTTATTGATTTTGAAACTAACCATGTTTTGTCTTCTGTAACAAACGTCACTCATTTAAGAAACCTTCATTGTTTCAAACTTATACCTTGCCTTAAGAAGGCTTATTTAGTTAAATACACAATTTAATTTGCTGACAATCTAATCTACGTAGGGGCACATTTCCTTAAATGTTCTTAAGGGCAACACCGCCCACAATCCTGCATAGGTGGTTTATCTTTAGAATACCTGATAAGATAGCATCAACAATACTTTATTACAAATGTGATGAACGTCCTGTCTGCTAAATTACAAGTGCAAAATAGCTTATAACACGTGTAATATGGTGGACATGTCTTCTAACTAGTGCTATGAAGGGGTCAGTCAGGGCCTCTGCACAGATAAGAGCAGCTTGTTGTGGCAGAAACCTGTTTGGAGCCATGGGCCTAAGTCCATGAGCATTGACAAGGCAATTTCTTAATGAGTTGTGTAACATTTGTAGAGTAGTCTCATGGCACAGTAATCATTGCTCTTTCCTGAATGATCTTTATCCAGGCCAGGGGAGGAATCCAGTTTGCAGTAATGTGCAGGCTCCAACCTGAAGGTATGCTCAAACTTTGAACTTTGGGTCAATTCAAAAACTTGGCTCAGTGTTTCTGGAAAAAATAACAAAATTAACTTGTAGCCTAAAACGAGCAAACTGATATTCAACACTGATGATCCTTCATGGAAACCCTATTACAAAGAGTTGAGCATTAAAAACAGTCATTCAACCCAAGCAAGTCATAAATCTTTGGGTATTTCTTATATTTTTAGCTTTATGTGGTGCAAACCAGACCAAGGAAAGGTAGCATAATGCTTTATGAAGGAATAGCTATGATTCCAAGTACAAAAGGACATTCAACATTATCAAAGGGGATCTCAAACATGTGGTCTCTCTAGTTCATGGGGTGTCCTCGCTCTGGGTAAATAAAGGGATGAACATGAATAGAGTTTGCCTAGGCTGTAACCACCCATAAGCTGGTATCTCTCTTCCGCGCCACCTCCTTTCCTGTTACCTTTTTGCCTCTTTTCCCCGCCGCTGTGTCCCCTGCGCCCCCTTCCTCCTCCCCCTCCTTCTCACCGCCTCTTGTTCAATTTCCCCACCGCTGCGTCCCCTGCGGCCCATCCCGCCTCCCCCCTCCTTCTCACCACCTCTTGTTCAATTTCCCCGCCGCTGCGTACCCTGCGGCCTCTCCCGCCTCCCCCCTGCTTCTCACCGCCTATTGTTCAATTTCCCCGCCGCTGCGTCCCCTGCGGCCCCTCCCGCCTCTCCCCTCCTTCTCTCCGCTCCTTTGTCCAAGTTTCCCGCCGCTGCGTCCCCTGCGGCCTCTCCCGCCCCCCCCCCTCCTTCTCACCGCCTCTTGTTCAATTTCCCCGCCGCTGCGTCCCCTGCAGCCCCTGCCCGCCTCCCCCCTCCTTCTCACCGCCTCTTGTTCAATTTCCCCAACGCTGCGTCCCCTGCGGCCCCTCCCCCTCCTTCTCTCCACTCCTCTAGGTTTCCCGCTGCTGCGTCCCCTGCGCCCCACCCCCCAGCCCTCTCATTGGACAGGGCCTCCCACCTCCCAGCTGCCACTCCCAGCCTCCCCTCCTCTTATGGCAGCCGCGGCGCGGTAGCAGGGAGCAATCTTTGACCCTGCTTCTGCAGGCAGGTCGCTCCCCACTCCGCCTTCCGCACCACCTCCTTTCCCGTTACCTTTTTGCCTTTTTTCCCCACCGCTGCGTTCCCTGCGGCCCCTCCCGCCTCCCCCCTCCTTCTCACTGCCTCTTGTTCAATTTCCCCGCCGCTGCGTCCCCTGCGGCCACTCCCGCCTCCCCCCTCCTCCTCTCTGCTCCTTTGTTCAAGATTCCCGCCGCTGCGGCCCCACCCCCCATCCCTCTCATTGGACAGGCCTTCCCGCCTCACAGCTGCCACTCCCACCCTCCCGTCCTCTTATAGCAGCCGCGGCACGGTAGCAGGGAGCAGCCTTTGACCCTGCTTCTGCAGGCAGATCGCTCCCTGCTCTGCCTTCCGCGCCACCTCCTTTCCCGTTACCTTTTTGCCTTTTTTCCCCGCCGCTGCATCCCCTGCAGCCCCTCCCACCTCCCCCCTCCTTCTCACCGTCTCTTGTTAAATTTCCCCACCGCTGTGGCCCCTCCCGCCTCCCCCCTCCTTCTCTCCACTTCTTTGTCCAAGTTTCCCGCCGCTGCGTCCCCTGCGGCCCCACCCACCAGCCCTCTTATTGGACAGGCCCTCCCGCCTCCCGGCTGCCACTCCCACCCTCCCCTCCTCTTATGGAAGGCGCGGCCGCGCACTGCTGGCGCGCCGCTAGTGCACCACTAGCGTGCCAAAGGCAAGCCCGTCTGCGCCCGTTCGCGCCTGGACCGTGCCCAGCGCCAGAACTCCTGGCCCTCTCGGACACACCTACTCCCCCCTCACCCTCCACTCTCTCAACCTAGGCCCCCACCCCACATGCACCACATCTAGCCCCACACACACTCATGGCCCCTTCACCTGCTACACCTGCCAATTCTCCTGCTCGTCATCCCTCACACCACACACCAACCATAGCGACCCCACCTTCAACAAACAGAACACCCCCAACACAAGCCTCACCCACTCTGCCCCCACCAACGAATCCCGCAGCACACCAGCCCACAACCAGAACACACCCGGCAACAACACCCTCATGCACCACACCAACGCCAGCCACCACAACCACCTTAACTGCCGGCTCCTCAACATCCGCTCCCTTCACAAACATGCCATAGAACTCTGGGACCTCATCACATCACACTCACCTGACATCGCCTTCCTCACGGAAACCTGGACCAACCCTTCCTCAGAACCCGACATAGCCATAGCCACCCCCAAGGGATACAAACTCCAACACAAAGACCACTTCAACAGGCCAGGCGGTGGCATTGCCATCCTACACAGAGACACCATCAAAGTCACCACCAGCTCCCAAGACACTATCGACATCACTGAACACATCCACTTCCTCATCCACATTAACAAGAACTTCACCCTCAGAGGTACACTAATCTACAGACCACCCGGACCACGCCCCGCCTTCTGCAACACCATCGCTGACAGCATCAGCTCGCACGCCCTCACCTCCACAGACAACATCATCCTCGGGGATTTCAACTTTCACTTAGAAAACCCACAATACCACAACACTACCTCCCTCATAGACAACCTCACCAACCTCGGACTCAAACAACTGGTCACTGCACCCACCCACTCAGCAGGACACACGCTTGACGCAATTTTCACCCCAAGCCAACACATAGCCTACACCCACACCACCAAACTCCTCTGGACTGACCACAGCTGCGTCCACTTCTCCTTCACCAAACCCCCCACACACTACCATCAACACACCACACCCTACCACATGTGGGACAAGATCCCCACAGAACGACTAAACTCCCAACTCGCCCATAACCCCCCCACACCAACGACCCTAACACAGGAGCACACAACCTCTCCAAATGGATCACTACCTGCGCAGACACACTAGCCCCCCTCAGAAAACACATCACCACCCACAACATCAAGAACGCCCTATTGTTCACCCCTGAACTCCAAGACTCCAAGCGCAAATGCTGCCAAGCTGAGAAAATATGGAGACTAGAACCTTCCACAACCAACTACTCCACCCTCAAAACCACCATTTGCACCCATCACCAACTCATACGCACCACCAAAAGAGATCACTACAAGACACGCCTTGACAACAACTCTCAAAACAGCAAAGAACTCTTCACTATCATCAATGAACTTGCCAAACCCAAAGCCAGCAACATAGACCCTCCACACACACAGCCCCTATGTGATGCCCTTTCCAACCACTTCCTCCACAAAATCCTAGACATCCACAACAGCTTCATACCACACACACATACCCCTCACTCACCCAACCCAACCCCCACTCAGGACCCCCCACCACACTTTCCACATGGACCCCCACCACACACAAAGAAACCTAAAAAACCATGAACTCCATCCACTCCGGTTACCCCTCCAACCCCTGTCCACACTGCATCTACAACAAAGCTAGCCCTACCATCGCCCCCATACTCTACAACATAATCAACTCCTGTTTCGACTCCGCCACCTACCCAGACCTCTGGAAGCACGCGGAAATCACCGCTCTCCTAAAAAAAAACAAGCCGACCCAGAGATCCTCTCCAACTACCGCCCCATCTCCCTCCTCCCTTTTCCCGCCAAGATGCAGAGAAATTAGTCAACACCCGCCTATCCCACTTCCTCGAAGTAAACAATACTCTTGACCCCTCACAATCTGGGTTCCACAAGAACCACAGCACAGAAACCACCCTCATCGCATGCACTGACGATATCAGGACCAAAGTCGACAAAGGCGAGACCGTCGCACTCATCCTCCTAGATCAGTGGTTCCCAACCTTTTGATTTCTGTGGACCCCCACTTTAACATTAATGGAACCCAGGGACCCCCAATGAATGATCATTAGAATCCCGGGACCCCCGCCTGAGTCATTACTGGAAGCAGGGGACTTAATTTGTCAATATTTGTTAATATTTTTTAATTTTCTAGGCTCTCGCGGACCCCCTGGGGTCCCCGGACCACAGGTTGGGAACCACTGTCCTAGACCTCTCCGCAGCCTTTGACACCGTCTGCCACCACACACTCCGCACACGCCTCCACAACATAGGAATTCGCCACAAAGCCTTAGACTGGCTCACCTCCTTCCTCACCGACCAGACCCAAAGAGTCCGCCTTCTGCCCTTCCACTCCAGCACTACCAAGATCACCTGCGGAGTCCCCCAAGGGTCCTCCCTCAGCCCCACACTCTTCAACATCTACATGATCCCCCTAGCCAACATCCTCCGAGCACACGAAATCACTATCCTCTCCTATGCAGATGACACCCAACTCATCCTCTCCCTCATCTGCAACCCCACCACCGCCAAAACCAACCTACACGCCGCTCTCCTTGACACCGCCAACTGGATGACCACTAACCACCTCAAGCTCAACGCAAACAAAACCAAGATCATCATCTTCGGCCCCAACAAAACCACATGGAACGCCTCCTGGTGGCCCACCGCCCTAGGCCCCACACCCACCCCCGCAAGCCACACACGCAACCTCGGCATCATCCTCGACCTCTCCCTCTCCATGACACAGCAAATCAGTGCTCTAACCTCCTCCTGCTTCCACACACTCCACACTCTAAAAAAATCCTTCAAATGGATTCCCCCAGAAACCAGAAAGACAGTCACCCACACACCCATCAGCAGCAGACTGGACTACGGTAACGCCCTCTACGCCGGCACCACACTCAAACTCAAACGCAAACTCCAGAGAATCCAGAACACAGCAGCACGCCTCCTCCTTGGCCTCCCCGCCACGAACAAATCTCACCACACCTCAAATCCCTTCACTTGCTCCCCATAGACAAGAGAATCACATTCAAGATCCTCATCTACGCACACAGATCCCTCCACAACACCAGCCCAACCTACCTCAATGAAAGAGTTAACTTCCACACTCCCACACGCAACCTCTGATCAGCCGACCTCGCCCAAGCCTCAGTCCCCCGCATCCAACACACCAACACAGGAGGCAGATCTATCTCCTACCTCGCCCCCAAAACCTGAAACTCCCTTCCCACTGACCTTCGCAAAACCAAGGACCTACTGGTCTTCAGAAAGAACCTCAAGACATGGTTGTTCGATCAGTGACCCTCCCTGCCCCCCCGTTTCTCCTCCCCCACCGCCTTGAGACCCTCACGGGTGAGTAGCGCACTCTACAAATTTATTTGATTGATTGCAGTCAGATGAGGAGAAGCAGGCCAGTCAGCAGCCTTCCAGTTGAGAGGATGCTCAATGGCAGGTGAAACTATAGGTTGAGAAGGGCTTGCTACGACTTGGACAACTTTTAGCAGTGTGGAAGCAGGCTAAATGAAGAGCATTGCTTGTTAGAAAAATGCCAACACGCAACAGTGCCTAAGAATCAGCCTATTTGCCTAACCACTACAGTTTACTGCTGCTAGCTAAGAGAGATATTCCCTATGCCTAGCTTCTGATAAAGGTTATCTTGTGCCAGGGACTACATTTGTTCAGCATCATGCCCAAGAGCCTAAAATGTAGGGCTCCCTCTTTCTCTAGAGAAAGAAGAGCCCCCTGGAATTCATCCTTTCCTTTCTCAGTGTGGTGTGTGCAAGAGAAGCACTTTTTTAATGTTGATGACACAGCTCCATTGTTCCGCCTCTGGGAAAAGCTGTACGTGGGTAATCTACAGCGCGGGAATCTTCATTAGGCTGCCATTCGCTGAAGCTCCCTGTTTGCGCATTGAAGTTTATTCCTTGGTGGACCAGACCTCTTGTTCGTTTGTTTTCCAGTCCTGTTTCTGCTTTCCTCAGCATTGTTTGCTGTGCCCTGTTACTGTGTAGTCTGCTACAGATTTTTACCAGCCCTGTTTGTTGTGCTCTGTTCCTTTACAGCCTGCTTCAGTTTTTTCTCAGCCCTTTTTGCTGTGTCCTGTTCCTGTGCAGCCTGCTACAGATTTTTCCCAGTCCTGTTGCTGTGTTCTGTTCCTGTGCAGCCTGCTACAGATTTTTCCCATTCCTGTTTGTTGTGCCCTGTTCCTGTGAAACCTGCTACAGATTTTTCCAGCCCTGCTTGCTTTTTCTTTTTCTTTAGCTTGGCTTTGTGTACTCTTGGAGCAGCCCTTGAGCTGCTCCCTTGTTAATTGTTCCTAGTTTGTTCCATCTGTTCCTGCTATTATTTTCCAATTACTTATTCCTTTTGTTCCTACCTTAACTCCTTTGTGTCTTAGACATTGCTTATTTTTGGTTCTCTTTCTCTATGATTCTTTTGCAGTCTCTAGTTCACTTGAAGTTAAAGTCTCTTGGTTGTTATAGTTTCCTAGAATCCTTGTGAATGACTTATCTGTTCGTTATTGTTTTCCTTGCATTAGTTCTCTTGATGTTCAAGTCTCTTGCTTATTATAGTTTTCTAGAATCCTTGTATGACTTGCCTGTTCTACAGTTTTTGTTTCCTTGCATAACCTGCTGCTGAAATTATAGCTACAATTCTTAGGCTCCTTTCTAGCCCTTGTTCTGTACTTTCCTCTTTGGGTTATTGTATCTGGTAAGTCTACTATTAGTCCTCGCCTGTGTATAAGTGTTTTCCTCTGCACAGGGGTTGGCTCCTGGATACAAGGAGGAAATTCCTGCCCTAGCATTTGTCTTGTGTTGTATGTAGTCTTCCATGCTTTCTCAATGACAGCGTTCCATTGCTGTTTTCCAGGAATTACCACCGTGCCTTCAGCTGGACATACAAGGGCTTGTCTCGTTTATGTAAGTATAATCTTTGTTTGCGCCCTAAGGGTTTAGAGACAGAATCTCTTCTGCTACTAACCTTCTATAGGGCTTGTGGGGTGATTGTCTGTGAGAGTGATCTGCTCAGAGGCATTGACATTCCCTATTACTGTGGGAAGTTCTGAGCCTTACCTGTGTTTATAACCTTAGTGGTAACCAGGGTACTTCCCATTCCTGGTTCGTTCTCTGTCATCCTGGAAGTTTCTGTTCTCAAATGTAAACAGCCCGGACAGAGAAGAATAGTGGAGCCTGAGGGAAATGAGGTGTTGCAGGTTTGCAAGGACAAACAGCATTCCCCTGCCCTCTTTTAAGAGCTCATTCCTTTGAGTGGACATACACCTTGCACTATCAACCCACCAGAGTCCCCAGATAACTCACAGAACTTTAAGACTAGAAGTTGGAGTGGAAGAAGCTTGCATAAAATACTTAGGCCCAGATTTAAGAGAAAATGACGATGCGTGACATTGCGCCAAATTTGGCAGCGTCGCGCACCGTCATTTTCAAAACTCAGGAATGCATCATGTTTACTAGAATATGGCACACCGCTGTGTTTCTCCGCGCCAACGCAAACTTTTCTGCCGTGCGCCAATGCAGCCACCTTTGCAGCATAGTGCAAGGATGGTTGTGTTGAGGGGGAGATTGTTTTTGTGCGGGAAGGAACACCTTCCTCACGAAAGCAATCTTAAATGACAATTTGCTGTTTCCATGTGTGCTGCAAAATGCAGCACACATAGAAGGAGCAAAAAATAACGACAAATGAAAGCATTTCTCCTTGTTGCACCATGAAAAGTCGTAAATCTTAGGCAGCGTCAAAATGCAATGGGTGTTGCTGTGGCACGCCCATAGCAACACTCATCGCATGCCCCTTCAACGCAAAGTGCTGCGTGTGAAGGGGCCATATTTACAAGGTGGTGTTAAGCCACAAAAAGGGGCTTAACGCTACCTTGTAAATACGTCACAGGGCATAGGACCACTGGAGCATCAAGAAAAGTGACGTTCCGGTGGCGCTGGGGGCTTTTAAATATGCTCCTTAGGATGCACAAGCTCTGGAACAACCTGCTCCATTCTCTCAAGGACAACCTAAATTCTCAAAAACATATGATTTAGATGGAAAATATATTTTTTATGGAAGCCTTAACTTAGTTTTTTAGAGGTTGGGTAGAGTGTCACCCCCTTCATTACCCTGGTCTACTGATCATGGGATGAAACCTCTACATGTGCTTAAAGAGGGTGCGAGTTATAGCTACCCTAGGGCACGAGTTATAAATATTAACTCTATGACAGGTGAGTTTCTATGGTTTTGTACATTTAAAATGTGATCCTAACTATAACCTCCCTGTAACCTTTGCTTTTTTTAAAGTAAATTTCTATCATTTTATAAAATTCAATTTCCTAACTATAACCACAATTGTGCTCATTGGAACACAGGTGGTGGACCCTTTCGACCCAGACTGTCCTAAAGTCCAGTTGTCCAAATTTGGAGGAGGAAAGGGCTTGCCTTCCCGGTTTGCGACAGTACCCCTGTGCACCACATCATCTCTAGCTCCTGAGGTCTCTCTGCACTATTTGCAGGAATCCTTCATGCACAGCATAGCCAGGTCTCCAGCACTCTGTCCTGCGAAGCTCAACTCACTGAGTTGTTCTCTGGCGGCGTGGGACCTTCTTTTGTAGTGCTGCAGGAACCACAATTTGCACCTTCTTTGTCCCCGAGTCCTGGGACTCCCAAGGGTCCCAAGGGTGCTGCCTGGTCATCTGTGGGTTCCCGCCAGCGTTGGGAGCCCCCTCTGCCTCCTCAATCCATGTTGAGGCCCCCAAATCCCTCCTAGGTCCAGGCAGCAACATTTTGACGCAACCCGTGACATTGCTTGAACCAAGGATTGTTGGTCGAATCCAGCACTGCAACTCACCTGCATCCAACATCTCGACGTGAGACATCCTTTGCATCATGCAGGAACCCGCAGCCATCTTCTTTGGTGCTCTTCTGCAGACTTCTCCCAACCGGAGAATCCTCTTTTGCACCATATTCTAGGTTGGAAGGGGCTCCTGTCCTTCCTAGAATCTTCTGCGACTTCTGGACTTGGTCTCCTCTCCATACAGGTCTTCATGTCCAGTAATCCACCATTCGTTGCTTGCAGTCTTGCTTGCTTCTTGCAATAACTCTTATCATGACTTGTAGTTTGCCCTGAGGAAACTTGCAGTACTTTACTTCTATTTTCCGGGGCTCTGGGGTGGGCTATTTTACTCACCTTTGTGGTTTGCTTACACTCCCAGTGCCCCTCTACACACTACACTTGCCTAAGGGGGAATTCGCGATTCACATTCCACTTTCTTAGTGTACGGTTTGTGCTGCCTTTAGGCCTATTTCTTCCTATTGCATTCTACAGTATTTTCTACTGTTTGCACTATCATGTGACTGTTTACTTACCTGATTTTGATCTCTAGTGTATATATTGTGTATAATACTTACCTCCAGAAGGAGTATTGTTTCTAAGATATTTTTGGCCTTGTGTCACTTAAATAAAGTACATTTATTTTTGGTAACACTGAATATTGGCAAAATGTATACTTTCTTAGCGCCGCATTTGCACCGCATTTTGATGCAAAAGCAACCAAACTTACAAAATACAATTGTATTTTGTAAGTTTGTGCAGCTTTTGCGTCAAAAAATGACTCAGATGAGGTGCTAAAAAAGTATAAATATGGGCCTTTGTCTTTGATTGTGTATAAGTACTGTGTAACTATAGTGTATTGCAGGAGCTTTGCATGTCTCCTAGTTCAGCCTAAGCTGCTCTGCTACCGCTACCTCTAACAGCCTTGCTAGAACATTGACTACATTTCGCTAATAAGGGATAACTGGACCTGGTATAAGGTGTAAGTATCTAGGGTACACAATACAAACCAGGCCTGCCTCCTACTGTGGGTCTGTGAGTGGGTGCGTGAGTGTCTGAGTGGGTCTGTGAGCGGGTACATAAGGGCCTGCGTGGGAGAAATAGATTGAAAGAGAGAAGTTGAGAGAAGGAGAGAACGAGAGGGAGAGAGATAGAGAGTTTTTTATGCTTTGATGAATGGTTAATTTATAATGAGATATTACTGGACAAATTGAAAAGAAGAATGTATTTGTCAGTTAAGAAGAGTGAGATCACCTTTCAGCATAAACTTTAAACCTTTGAAGTTTAAAAGCGTGGAATCTGTTACCCTAACCTTTATGCCATAGGTGACTCCTTATTGTGATGCTTTCAGACATATCTATGACAGTCAGCCCACGTATGTGACTGGAAAGAAACATGAATTCTCCACCACTAGGAAGGTTTAACAGTCAAAACACTAGTAAATAAACAAACACACTGCCAAGTGATACTATGACACTGTGTCAAACCTATGCTTAAAGACTTTGCTGTATAAATGGCAAAAGACTTTGTCACTATCTAGCTCGGCGTGGATAGCACTGTGCTGATCCAATGCTTAAAAACTTTGCTAGATAAACAGACATTTGAGGTGAGCAAATCTAGAGTGTCGCTGGTGTTGCAGAGTGCTCCTTACAAGACCTGCTCTCCACCTAAACTTGGAAACTACCCAGAGTTCTCTATTCGTTTTTGCATAATTTATGCGTCACTCTAACCCTGAAAGGGATTTGTTTTAACTTATACTGGTTGCTCCCTTGTGTCTGGACAAAGCTAACCCTCTCTGATTAGCTCTAATGAGAGCGAAACACATGTCAGGGGATGCTATTACTCATTCCAGGTTGGCTTGGACGGCATTTTACCAGCCCAAAGCTGTAATACTGTGCCTGGAGTGGTAAATGGCTTTTGTTATTTTACAGCTCGGCAAGGTTGATACTGTGTCAAACCTATGCTTAAAGACTTTGCTGTATGAATGGCAAAAGACTTTGTCACTATCTAGCTTGGTGTGGATAGCACTGTGCTGATCCAATGCTTAAAAACTTTGCTAGATAAACAGACATTTGAGGTGAGCAAATCTTAAGTGTTGCTGGTGTTGCAGAGTGCTCCTTACTAGGGCTGCTCTCCACCTAAACTTGGAAACTACCCAGAGTTCTCTCTTCTTTTATATTTATGTATATGTGGAGAGCCAGAGATGAAAGCTCTGCTGTTTGACAGCAGAATCTGCTTTACCGGTCCCACTGTCAAGCAATGACTGGCTCCCCGCTCCGCCTTCCGCACCACCTCCTTTCCTGTTACCTTTTTGCCTTTTTTCCCCACCGCTGCATCCCCTGCGGCCCCTCCCACCTCCCCCCTCCTTCTCACTGTCTCTTGTTCAATTTCCCCACCGCTGTGGCCCCTCCCACCTCCCCCCTCCTTCTCTCCTCTTCTTTGTCCAAGTTTCCTGCCGCTGCGTCCCCTGCGGCCCCACCCCCCAGCCCTCTTATTGGACAGGCCCTCCCGCCTCCCAGCTGCCACTCCCACCCTCCCATCCTCTTATGGAAGGCGCGGCTGCGCACTGCTGGTGCGCCGCTAGCGCACCACTGGCGTGCCAAAGGCAAGCCCGTCTGCGCCCGTCCGCGCCTGGACCGTGCCCAGCGCCAGAACTCCTGGCCCTCTCGGACACACCTACTCCCCCCTCACCCTCCACTCTCTCAACCCAGGCCCCCACCCCACATGCACCACATCTAGCCCCACACACACTCATGGCCGCTTCACCTGCTACACCTGCCAATTCTCCTGCTCGTCATCCCTCACACCACACACCAACCATAGCGACCCCACCTTCAACAAACAGAACACCCCCAACACAAGCCTCACCCACTCTGCCCCCACCAACGAATCCCGCAGCACACCAGCCCACAACCAGAACACACCCGGCAACAACACCCTCATGCACCACACCAACGCCAGCCACCACAACCACCTTAACTGCCGGCTCCTCAACATCCGCTCCCTTCACAAACATGCCATAGAACTCTGGGACCTCATCACATCACACTCACCTGACATCGCCTTCCTCACGGAAACCTGGACCAACCCCTCCTCAGAACCCGACATAGCCATAGCCACCCCCAAGGGATACAAACTCCAACACAAAGACCGCCTCAACAGGCCAGGCGGTGGCATTGCCATCCTACACAGAGACACCATCAAAGTCACCACCAGCTCCCAAGACACTATCGACATCACTGAACACATCCACTTCCTCATCCACATTAACAACAACTCCACCTTCAGAGGTACACTAATCTACAGACCACCCGGACCACGCCCCGCCTTCTGCAACACCATCGCCGACAGCATCAGCTCGCACGCCCTCACCTCCACAGACAACATCATCCTTGGGGATTTCAACTTTCACTTAGAAAACCCACAAGACCACAACACTACCTCCCTCATAGACAACCTCACCAACCTCGGACTCAAACAACTGGTCACTGCACCCACCCACTCAGCAGGACACACGCTTGACGCAATTTTCACCTCAAGCCAACACATAGCCTACACCCACACCACCGAACTCCTCTGGACTGACCACCGCTGCGTCCACTTCTCCTTCACCAAACCCCCCACACACTACCATCAACACACCACACCCTACCACATGTGGGACAAGATCCCCACAGAACGACTAAACTCCCAACTCGCCCATAACCCCTCCACACCAACGACCCTAACACAGGAGCACACAACCTCTCCAAATGGATCACTACCTGCGCAGACACACTAGCCACCCTCAGAAAACACATCACCACCCACAACATCAAGAACGCCCTATTGTTCACCCCTGAACTCCAAGACTCCAAGCGCAAATGCCGCCAAGCTGAGAAAATATGGAGACTAGAACCTTCCACAACCAACTACTCCACCCTCAAAACCACCATTTGCACCCATCACCAACTCATACGCACCACCAAAAGAGATCACTACAAGACACGCCTTGACAACAACTCTCAAAACAGCAAAGAACTCTTCACCATCATCAATGAACTTGCCAAACCCAAAGCCAGCAACATAGACCCTCCACACACACAGCCCCTATGTGACGCCCTTTCCAACCACTTCCTCCACAAAATCCTGGACATCCACAACAGCTTCATACCACACACACATACTCTTCACTCACCCAACCCAACCCCCACTCAGGACCCCCACCACACTTTCCACATGGACCCCCACCACACACAAAGAAACCGAAAAAACCATGAACTCCATCCACTCCGTTTCCCCCTCCAACCCTTGTCCACACTGCATCTACAACAAAGCTAGCCCTACCATCGCCCCCATTCTCTACAACATAATCAACTCCTGTTTCGACTCCGCCACCTACCCAGACCCCTGGAAGCACGCGGAAATCACTGCTCTCCTAAAAAAAAACAAGCCGACCCAGAGATCCTCTCCAACTACCGCCCCATCTCCCTCCTCCCTTTCCCCGCCAAGGTTGCAGAGAAATTAGTCAACACCCGCCTATCCCACTTCCTCGAAGTAAACAATACTCTTGACCCCTCACAATCTGGGTTCCGCAAGAACCACAGCACAGAAACCACCCTCATTGCATGCACTGACGATATCAGGACCAAAGTCGACAAAGGCGAGACCGTCGCACTCATCCTTCTAGACCAGTGGTTCCCAACCTTTTGATTTCTGTGGACCCCCACTTTTACATTAATGGAACCCAGGGACCCCGAATGAATGATCATTAGAATCCCGGGACCCCCGTCTGAGTCATTACTGGAAGCTGGGGACTTAATTTGTCAATATTTGTTAATATTTTTTAATTTTCTAGGCTCTCGCGGACCCCCTGAGAAGGCTTCGCGGACCCCCAGGGGTCCCCGGACCACAGGTTGGGAACCACTGTCCTAGACCTCTCCGCAGGCTTTGACACCGTCTGCCACCACACACTCCGCACACGCCTCCACAACATAGGAATTCGCCACAAAGCCTTAGACTGGCTCACCTCCTTCCTCACCGACCAGACCCAGAGAGTCCGGCTTCCGCCCTTCCACTCCAGCACTACCAAGATCACCTGCGGAGTCCCCAAAGGGTCCTCCCTCAGCCCCACACTCTTCAACATCTACATGATCCCCCTAGCCAACATCCTCCGAGCACACAAAATCACTATCCTCTCCTATGCAGATGACACCCAACTCATCCTCTCCCTCACCTGCAACCCCACCACCGCCAAAACCAACCTACACGCCGCTCTCCTCGACACCGCCAACTGGATGACCACTAACCACCTCAAGCTCAACTCAAACAAAACCAAGATCATCATCTTCGGCCCCAACAAAACCACATGGAACGCCTCCTCGTGGCCACCCGCCCTAGGCCCCACACCCACCCCCGCAACCCACACACGCAACCTCGGCATCATCCTCGACCCCTCCCTCTTCCTGAAACAGCAAATCAATGCTCTAACCTCCTCCTGCTTCCACACACTCCACACTCTAAAAGAATCCTTCAAATGGATTCCCCCAGAAACCAGAAAGACAGTCACCCACGCACTCATCAGCAGCAGACTGGACTACGGTAACGCCCTCTATGCCGGCACCACACTCAAACTCAAACGCAAACTCCAGAGAATCCAGAATACAGCAGCACGCCTCTTCCTTGGCCTCCCCACCATGAACGAATCTCACCACACCTCAAATCCCTTCACTTGCTCCCCATAGACAAGAGAATCACATTCAAGATCCTCATCTACTCACACAGATCCCTCCACAACACCAGCCCAACCTACCTCAATGAAAGAGTTAACTTCCACACTCCCACATGCAACCTCCGATCAGCCGACCTCGCCCTAGCCACAGTCCCCCGCATCCAACGCACCAACACAGGAGGCAGGTCTTTCTCCTACCTCGCCCCCAAAACCTGGAACTCCCTTCCCACTGACCTTCTCAAAACCAAGGACCTACTGGTCTTCAGAAAGAACCTCAAGACATGGTTGTTCGATCAGTGACCCTCCCTGCCCCCCGTTTCTCCTCCCCCACCGCCTTGAGACCCTCACAGGTGAGTAGCGTGCTCTACAAATTTATTTGATTGATTGCAGTCAGATGAGGAGAAGCAGGCCAGTCAGCAGCCTTCCAGTTGAGAGGATGCTCAATGGCAGGTGAAACTATAGGTTGAGAAGGGCTTGCTACGACTTGGACAACCTTTAGCAGTGTGGAAGCAGGCTAAATGAAGAGCATTGCTTGTTAGAAAAATGCCAACACGCAACAGTGCCCAAGAATCAGCCTATTTGCCTAACCACTACAGTTTACTGCTGCTAGCTAAGAGAGATATTCCCTATGCCTAGCTTCTGATAAAGGT
This sequence comes from Pleurodeles waltl, assembly GCF_031143425.1. NCBI lineage: Eukaryota > Metazoa > Chordata > Amphibia > Caudata > Salamandridae > Pleurodeles > Pleurodeles waltl. The sequence continues at coordinate 221,664,231 of NC_090450.1, read as the reverse complement.
TATCTTGTGCCAGGGACTACATTTGTTCAGCATCATGCCCAAGAGCCTAAAATGTAGGGCTCCCTCTTTCTCTAGAGAAAGAAGAGCCCCCTGGAATTCATCCTTGCCTTTCTCAGTGTGGTGTGTGCAAGAGAAGCACTTTGTAATGTTGATGACACAGCTCCATTGTTCCGCCTCTGGGAAAAGCTGTACGTGGGTAATCTACAGCGCGGGAATCATCATTAGGCTGCCATTCGCTGAAGCTCCCTGTTTGCGCATTGAAGTTTATTCCTTGGTGGACCAGACCTCTTGTTCGTTGGTTTTCCAGTCCTGTTCCTGCTTTCCTCAGCATTGTTTGCTGTGCCCTGTTACTGTGTAGTCTGCTACAGATTTTTACCAGCCTTGTTTGTTGTGCTATGTTCCTTTACAACCTGCTTCAGATTTTTCCCAAGCCCTTTTTGCTGTGTCCTGTTCCTGTGCAGCCTGCTACAGATATTTCCCAGTCCTGTTGCTGTGTTCTGTTCCTGTGCAGCCTGCTACAGATTTTTCCCATCCCTGTTTGTTGTGCCCTGTTCCTGTGCAACCTGCTACAGATTTTTCCAGCCCTGCTTGCTTTTGCTTTTTCTTTAGCCTGGCTTTGTGTACTCTTGGAGCAGCCCTTGAGCTGCTCCCTTGCTAATTGTTCCTAGTTTGTTCCATCTGTTCCTGCTATTATTTTCCAATTACTTATTCCTTTTGTTCCTACCTTAACTCCTTTGTGTCTTAGACATTGCTTATTTTTGGTTCTCTTTCTCTATGATTCTTTTGCAATCTCTAGTTCACTTGAAGTTAAAGTCTCTTGGTTGTTATAGTTTCCTAGAATCCTTGTGAATGACTTATCTGTTCGTTATTGTTTTCCTTGCATTAGTTCTCTTGATGTTCAAGTCTCTTGCTTATTATAGTTTTCTAGAATCCTTGTATGACTTGCCTGTTCTACAGTTTTTGTTTCATTGCATAACCTGCTGCTGAAATATTAGCTACAATTCTTAGGCTCCTTTCTAGCCCTTGTTCTGTACTTTCCTCTTTGGGTTATTGTATCGGGTAAGTGTACTATTAGTCCTCGCCTGTGTATAAGTGTTTTCCTCTGCACAGGGGTTGGCTCCTGGTTTCAAGGAGGAAATTCCTGCCCTAGCATTTGTCTTGTGTTGTATGTAGTCTTCCATGCTTTCTCAATGACAGCATTCCATTGCTGTTTTCCAGGAATTACCACCGTGCCTTCAGCTGGACATACAAGGGCTTGTCTCGTGTATGTAAGTATAATCTTTGTTTGCGCCCTAAGGGTTTACAAACAGAACTCTTCTGCTACTTCCCTTCTATAGGGCTTGTGGGCTGATTGTCTGTGAGAGTGATCTGCTCAGAGGCATTGACATTCCCTATTACTGTGGGAAGTTCTGAGCCTTACCTGTGTGTATAACCTTAGTGGTAACCAGGGTACTTCCCATTCCTGGTTCGTTCTCTGTCATCCTGGAAGTTTCTGTTCTCAAATGTAAACAGCCCGGACAGAGAAGAATAGTGGAGCCTGAGGGAAATGAGGTGTTGCAGGTTTGCAAGGACAAACAGCATTCCGCTGCCCTCTTTTAAGAGCTCATTCATTTGAGTGGACATACACCTTGCACTATCAACCCACCAGAGTCCCCAGATAACTCACAGAACTTTAAGACTAGAAGTTGGAGTGGAAGAAGCTTGCATAAAATACTTAGGCCCAGATTTAAGAGAAAATGACGATGCGTGACATTGCGCCAAATTTGGCAGCGTCGCGCACCGTCATTTTCAAAACTCAGGAATGCATCATGTTTACTAGAATATGGCACACCGCTGGGTTTCTCCGCACCAACGCAAAATTTTCTGCCGTGCGCCAATGCAGCCACCTTTGCAGCATAGTGCAAGGATGGTTGTGTTGAGGGGGAGATTGTTTTTGTGCGGGAAGGAACACCTTCCTCACAAAAGCAACCTTGAATGACAATTTGCTGTTTCCATGTGTGCTGCAAAATGCAGCACACATAGAAGGAGCAAAAAATAACGACAAATGAAAGCATTTCTCCTTGTTGCACCATGAAAAGTCGTAAATCTTAGGCAGCGTCAAAATGCAATGGGTGTTGCTGTGGCACGCCCATAGCAACACTCATCGCATACCCCTTCAACGCAAAGTGCTGCGTGTGAAGGGGCCATATTTACAAGGTGGTGTTAAGCCACAAAAAGTGGCTTAACGCTACCTTGTAAATACGTCGCAGGGCATAGGACCACTGGAGCATCAAGAAAAGTGACATTCCGGTGGCGCTAGGGGCTTTTAAATATGCTCCTTAGGATGCACAAGCTCTGGAACAACCTGCTCCATTCTCTCAAGGACAACCTAAATTCTCAAAAACATATGATTTAGATGGAAAATATATTTTTTATGGAAGCCTTAACTTAGTTCTTTAGAGGTTGGGTAGAGTGTCACCCCCTTCATTACCCTGGTCTACTGATCATGGGATGAAACCTCTACATGTGCTTAAAGAGGGTGCGAGTTATAGCTACCCTAGGGCACGAGTTATAAATATTAACTCTATGACAGATGAGTTTCTATGGTTTTGTACATTTAAAATGTGATCCTAACTATAACCTCCCTGTAACCTTTGCTTTTTTAAAGTAAATTTCTATCATTTTATAAAATTCAATTTCCTAACTATAACCACAATCATTGGAACACAGATGGTGGACCACTTCGACCCAGACTGTCCTAAAGTCCAGTTGTCCAAATTTGGAGGAGGTAAGGGCTTGCCTTCCCGGTTTGCGACAGTACCCCTGTGCACCACATCATCTCTAGCTCCTGAGGTCTCTGTGCACTATTTGCAGGAATCCTTCATGCACAGCATAGCCAGGTCTCCAGCACTCTGTCCTGCGACGCTCAACTCACTGAGTTGTTCTCTGGCGGCGTGGGACCTTCTTTTGTAGTGCTGCAGGAACTACAATTTGCACCTTCTTTGTCCCCATGTCATGGGACTCCCAAGGGTCCCAAGGGTGCTGCCTGGTCATCTGTGGGTTCCCTCCAGCATTGGGAGCCCCCTCTGCCTCCTCAATCCATGTTGAGGCCCCCAAATCCCTCCTAGGTCCAGACAGCAACATTTTGACGCAACCCGTGACATTGCTTGGACCAAGGCTTGTTGGTCAAATCCAGCACTGCAACTCACCTGCATCCAACATCTCGACGTGAGACATCCTTTGCATCATGCAGGAACCCGCAGCCATCTTCTTTGGTGCTCTTCTGCAGACTTTTCCAACCGGAGAATCCTCTTTTGCACCATATTCTAGGTTGGAAGGGGCTCCTGTCCTTCCTAGAATCTTCTGCGACTTCTGGACTTGGTCTCCTCTCCATACAGGTCTTCATGTCCAGTAATCCACCATTCGTTGCTTGCAGTCTTGCTTGGTTCTTGCAATAACTCTTATCATGACTTGTAGTTTGCCCTGAGGAAACTTGCAGTACTTTACTTCTACTTTCCGGGGCTCTGGGGTGGGGTATTTTACTCACCTTTGTGGTTTGCTTACACTCCCAGTGCCCCTCTATACACTACACTTGCCTATGGGGGAATTCGTGATTCACATTCCACTTTCTTAGCGTACGGTTTGTGCTGCCTTTAGGCCTATTTCTTCCTATTGTATTCTATAGTATTTTCTACTGTTTGCACTATCCTGTGACTATTTACTTACCTGATTTTGATCTCTAGTGTATATATTGTGTATACTACTTACCTCCAGAAGGAGTATTGTCTCTAAGATATTTTTGGCCTTGTGTCACTTAAATAAAGTACATTTATTTTTGGTAACACTGAATATTGGCAAAATGTATACTTTCTTAGCTCCGCATTTGCACCGCTTTTTGATGCAAAAGCAACCAAACTTACAACATACAATTGTATTTTGTAAGTTTGCGCAGCTTTTGCGTCAAAAAATGACTCAGATGAGGCGCTAAAAAAGTATAAATATGGGCCTTTGTCTTTGATTGTGTATAAGTACTGTGTAACTATAGTGGTATTGCAGGAGCTTTGCATGTCTCCTAGTTCAGCCTAAGCTGCTCTGCTACCGCTACCTCTAACAGCCTTGCTAGAACATTGACTACATTTCGCTAATAAGGGATAACTGGACCTGGTATAAGGTGTAAGTATCTAGGGTACACAATACAAACCAGGCCAGCCTCCTACTGTGGGTCTGTGAGTGGGTGCGTGAGTATCTGAGTGGGTCTGTGAGCGGGTGCATAAGGGCCTACGTGGGAGAAATAGATTGAAAGAGAGAAGTTGAGAGAAGGAGAGAACGAGAGGGAGAGAGATAGAGAGTTTTTTATGCTTTGATGAATGGTATATTTATAATGAGATATTACTGGACAAATTGAAAATAAAAATGTATTTTTCAGTTAAGAAGAGTGAGATCACCTTTCAGCATAAACCTTAAACCTTTGAAGTTTAAAAGCGTGGAATCTGTTACCCTAACCTTTATGCCATAGGTGACTCCTTATTGTGATGCTTTCAGACATATCTATGACAGTCAGCCCACGTATGTGACTGGAAAGAAACATGAATTCTCCACCACTAGGAAGGTTTAACAGTCAAAACACTAGTAAATAAACAAACACACTGCCAAGTGATACTATGACACTGTGTCAAACCTATGCTTAAAGACTTTGCTGTATAAATGGCAAAAGACTTTGTCACTATCTAGCTCGGCGTGGATAGCACTGTGCCGATCCAATGCTTAAAAACTTTGCTGGATAAACAGACATTTGAGGTGAGCAAATCTAGAGTGTCGCTGGTGTTGCAGAGTGCTCCTTACAAGAGCTGCTCTCCACCTAAACTTGGAAACTACCCAGAGTTCTCTATTCTTTTTTGCATAATTTATGCATCACTCTAACCCTGAAAGGGATTTGTTTTAACTTATACTGGTTGCTCCCTTGTGTCTGGACAAAGCTAACCCACTCTGATTAGCTCTAATGAGAGCGAAACACATGTCAGGGGATGCTATTACTCATTCCAGGTTGGCTTGGACGGCATTTTACCAGCCCAAAGCTGTAATACTGTGCCTGGAGTGGTAAATGGCTTTTGTTATTTTACAGCTCGGCAAGGTTGATACTGTGTCAAACCTATGCTTAAAGACTTTGCTGTACAAATGGCAAAAGACTTTGTCACTATCTAGCTCGGTGTGGATAGCACTGTGCTGATCCAATGATTAAAAACTTTGCTAGATAAACAGACATTTGAGGTGAGCAAATCTTAAGTGTTGCTGGTGTTGCAGAGTGCTCCTTACTAGGGTTGCTCTCCACCTAAACTTGGAAACTACCCAGAGTTCTCTCTTCTTTTATACATATATATATGTGCAGAGCCAGAGATGAAAGCTCCGCTGTTTGACAGCAGAATCTGCTTTACCGGTCCCACTGTCAAGCAATGGAGTGTTTCCTGTGGCTGGCTGCAGAGCTGCAGCCAAGCCACAGCCAACAGCTGTGTCCCCTGGGTGGGCACCCTGGGACATAGCAGGAGCCAGCCCTGAGGGGTGGTGGTCCCCAGCCCCATCAATGGCTCCAAGAGGGGGTCCACGCAGCCCCCCTCCAACATGAAGATATATATTTGCAGTAAAATGTTGACTCCCCGGGGACCACCACCTCCCCAGGGCAAAGAGAATGCAATACAAAGGGGGTCTGTTTCAGACCCCCATAAGCCCAGAGGACCACTACCTCCCCAGGGGTATCTTCATGTTGGAGGGGGGCTGCGTGGACCCCCTCTTGGAGCCACTGATGGGGCTGGGGAGCACCACCCCTCAGGGCTGGCTCCTGCTATGTCCCAGGGTTCCCACCCAGGGGACACAGCTGTTGGCCGTGGCTTGGCTGCAGCTCTGCAGCTAGCCACAGGAAACACTCCATTGCTTGACAGTGGGACCGGTAAAGCAGATTCTGCTGTCAAACAGCAGAGCTTTCATCTCTGGCTCTGCACACGTGCAGGGGATGGAGATAAAATGCCTTCATCAAGCAGTGAGCTGCTGTTAAAGCAGCTCCTTTCTTGCTAAAGCAATGCCACCGGGGGGAAAGCCTTAAGGCTTCCTCTGCGGTGCCAGATGGCCTATAAAGGGCATTTTGAAAATATAAAAATGAAACAAATAAATATGTTGGGACCGCGGAGGAGCCCTTGAGGGATTCCTCGCATTCCCAGCTAGCCCATAAAGGGCTAAAAAAGAATTGGGAAAAAAAATGCCATACCTCAGAGTGAAGGTCACAGACCTTCCCACGGACCATGCAGGATTCGAGTCCAGCCGGAGTCGCTTCCCTTTTCTTTTAAGTACAAATTATTTTAATTATTTGAAAATGACAGATATATTTTTTTAACTAAATTGTGCAGAAATATCTCATTCTAAGTATATCATACATCAAAGCCTAAAAAAACACTCTCTCGGTCTCACTTTCTCTATCTCTGTCACACCTTCAATCAATTTCTCCCACTCACACATCCAATCAGACACTTAGGCTCCTACTCACAGACCCACTCAGACCTTCACACACCCACTCACAGACCCACTCAGACAGTTACACAGCCACTCACAGACCCACTCAGATCCACATCCCACTCACAGACCCACTGACAGCTTCATGCACCCACTCACAGACATGAGCACACACTGACGCACCCACTAAAACATGGATGAACGCACTCTCACACCCAGACAGACACTCTCACAGCTACTCTCAACCCAGATACACCTTCTCACATCTATTCTGACACCCAGAGAGGCTGCGGCCAACTTCCGCCGTACACGGCCGAAGGGCTGTGCACAGTATGGGGTTGGGTGGTTAGAGGTGTTGGCCACAGGGTCTGGCTGCAGGCCAGGTCTTGCAGGCAACCTCTGCAGTACATGGGCAGAGGCCGTGCACGGTTGGGTGCTTAAAGGGAGTTGGCATCATGGCCTGGCCACAGGATAGGCCCGGTGGCCAACTCCAACCGCTCATGGCCAGATTAACATATATTAATGAAAATTACTATATGTTATAAAAATCATAAATTCACTGAAAAAAATGAAGGTTACAGGGACGTTATAGATAGGAAATAATTTTTTTTAAAAACATAGTCACTAAAAAATCAACGGTTACATGGACATTATATTTACGGTCACATTTTAGATGTACGAAACCATAGAAATTCACCAATTATAGTTAGAATTACTTCAAGAAACTAAAGCTTGTGGCCTAAGGTAACTATAACTCGTACCTTCACCATGAACTTTTAATGACCTCAAAAATTACGGCGCTCATGACATCTTTGATAATATCATCGATAATATCAATGTAATTTTTGTAGTAGAATTTTTCACGAAAAAACTGTGCATTCATACTTTTCAAATGTGAGAGTAACTATAGACTGAAAAAACAAAAAGGGTAAAATTAGGTATGGAAAAAAGACATTAACCTACATTCGAGAAAAAACCCTAGAAATTCACTTGCACAAACTAAGCAAAGGTTAAGAGTACATTACAGTTAGGCAGTTATAACAAAAGATTTTAAGCCATAAAACCCATTTAAGTTTGCAGTTATGGTGCAACTAGCTAACTAGAACTTGGCTCTCACCATACACTGCTTCTGACATTACATATTACATTACCCACAATATGTTCAATGCATTGATAGCATCAATGATATCTTAAATGTCATGATTGATGACATCATTCAATCAGTATGACAGTTTTGTACACATTTATCATACTCAAAAGTATTCAGCAAGGTATATAGAGACCTAATTTTCTATAGCCATTTTACTGATAAAGGGTGTAAACCATTTCAACATTCTTCAAACCGGTCTTTAGCTAAGTGAAGGGAGTGAGCTCTCTGTGAATACTTATGCACGGCATGGACACTATGGGCAGCAGAGACTTTCTGGCTCATGTCTTGTTAATTTCCCACAAAATGTCAGATATATGTAAAAGGTTTAGTACAGAGCGGATTGTATGTAGTAGGTGCTTACTGTCCTATGGGGCTATGAGTATCTGGAGGGAGTAGGCTCTGCATGATAAGTGGTGCATAGGTCTAATGGCTGTATGGACCTGGTACTTTTCCACCCATGTTTACTTGATTGCCTACAAGAGAGCACCTATATACATATAGTAAATAGGTGACCTACCTTGTACAGGGTGAAAACTGAGTGCAGTATTGACTTCACCATCTAAGGGACTGGGTCTCTATTTAAGGGTTGTGCACAGGGCAAAGACTGTTTGCAGTAGGTACTTTCCCATATGTGTCTGGTTCATTGCCCATGAGGGGTCACCTATCTGTCTAACTAAGTTCTTGATACAGGGCAAATGGTGTCCATAGCAGGGACTTGGCTAGCTAATGGGGCTTGGGTGTCTGGAGGAAGTCGATTCTCTGTGAAGAGTTGTGCCCATGATGAAAACCATGTGCAACAGTGGTTTACCCACCTGTCTGGATAGCTGCCCACGCGTAGTCATCCATCCACAATGTGTTCAGTACAGGGCCAGGGCTGGGTGTAGCAGGAATAAGATTCACTTAAAGAAGCGTGCATTTTCGAGTGCCTCTTCAAGCTGCATTATGAAAATAAGCAGGACACTTGGCTAATGACTTGCATTCATGTCCCTTGGTACAGCTCCCCATTCTGGGGAGTAGCAAAGTAGTTACTTGCCTTGCATGTTACTTTTATGAGACTGTAATCATTGTTTGTATCTGCTTTGATGTAAAACCCAATGAAACATTTTTTTAAAAAGGAGGGCATGTATGTCTCAAAAGTTAAGTATATGGTTGTGCATCATTCAGTAGTTAATTTTATATTTCAAATGCCATACTGGTTAGAGAGCAATTTGAACAGCAGTAAGTTGAATGACATCATAAGTGATGTCATCAAAGATGTAATTTGCCATGTCATGTGTTGTCATTAATGATGTGATTGAACGTTTAATAAGTAATGTTATATGTGAGGTCATAATCAATGCATCAGTAATTGCAAGTTGTAAATAGCTTACTGAACTATAACTGGTGAACTTCAGAGTTTTTTCAGGTTTATAAACTGCTGTTACCACATCCATTGTTGCCTAACTATATCATCCCTTAAACCTTCGTTTATTTCAGTGAATTTTTGTGTTTCATTAATACAAGCTAATGTTAGAAATGCGGTTTCTGGTTGGCTAGGGTATGCACCTAAGCCAGGCAGAACCCATCCACTCTAGTCAGGGCAAGAGAGTTACAAGTCAAAGATAACCCATGCTCACCCCCTTGGTGGAATGGCACGAGTAGTCAGGCCTAACCCGGAGGCAATGTGGAAAGCGTTTGCACAACACAAACAACACACGTGACGCACTATCCCCATCACAAAAGAAACACAACGCCAAGTTATATGAAAATATACTCTATTGTACGCAACACAATTATTAGACCAAACATCACATATCAGTAATATCCTGCTACCTTAGCAGTTGTCAGAATGTTACACATTAGTTACTCTGCAAAACTAGCAGTAGTCACATATAACACACAGGTTACTTAGTATTCTGCAACATAAGCAGTAGTCTGGAAACACGTTATTACACCAAAGTACTTGTCATAAGAATATCATAGACACCCATATTAGGAACATTATAAAACATATGGCAAGACAGAAAAACATATTAGCATGTTATGCCCATAAAAGGAACATTTGCATACACATATCAAAAGATCATCAAACAGGTAGGCAGCATATAAATCAATAAAGTCTTTAAAAATAACGTAGTATATATGGGGGTCATTTCAACCCTGGCGGTACAGGACTGCCAGGGCTGAAATTATGGAAGCACCGCCAACAGGCTGGCGGTGCTTCCCTGGTCATTACGACCGCAGCGGAAGCACCACGGTCGCACCGCCGGGGCCGGTGGTTTCCCGCCACAATGGCCCCGGCGGTAGTAATCCACCAGGGCAGCGTTGCTAGCAGCGCTGCCCAGGGGTTTACGAGTCCCCCTACCGCCAGCCTTTTCCTGGTGGCTTGATCCACCAGGAAAAGGCTGGCGGTACGGGGAGTTGCGGGCCCCTGCACTACCCATGCCATTGACATTGGCAGTGCAGGGGCCCCCTGACAGGGCCCCATGCGGTTTTCACTGTCTGCTCTGCAGACAGTGAAAAGCGTGACGGGTGCAACTGCACCCGTCGCACGGCCGCAACACCGCCGGCTCCATTTGGAGCCGGCTCCCATGTTGCGGACCACATCCCCGCCGGCCCAGTGGGGATGTCATGATGGGCACCGCGGGAGAGTGGCCGCATTGGCGGCTGCACCCGGTTACAACTTGGCGGGCGGCGGTTGCTGCCCGCCAATGTTGTAATGAGGCCCATGGTCTTTTAGCAGTACCTGGTTTAAGATGAAAGCATCTCCAGTGCCACGAGAATGTGGCCCCCGGTGCTCCTCTGCACCAAACGGGGGCCTCCTGATAGTTCTGGGGCAGAAGGGGGCAGCACGCACCCCCTCTGGATCAATGACTGGCCCCTCCTGGGGCCCGCGATCGCTGGGGGTCCCCCTTGGGACTAAACCGGCCCGCACGAGGGGGGCCGAAGTCGACCAATAATTCAACAAGGAGGGGGGCACCACGCACCCCCTCCACTTTAATAACGGGCCCCTCTTGGGGCCTGCAATCTCTGGGGCCACCCTGGGCCTTTACTGGCCCTCCAATGAGGGGGAGCGGACATAATGGCACCGGCCAACAAGGGGCCACAAAAATGGGACCTGCCGTGCGGGGGGCCTCCGATGAGGCTTTTGCCCCGCCTGCGGTCCTGCAGCAACTCTTTTGGGGCTCTGGCCGGGCAGGGAGAGGCTTCCTTCTCCCCTGCCCTTCCCAGAATGAGAAAGGGGCCTGGTGGGGCGGGGGAGCATCCAATGAGGCCTCCTTCCCTGCCCGATGTCTGCAGCAACAGGCGGCGGTTTGCCCAGCCTCGTGAGAGGGCAGGGACCAGAGTAGGTGTCTGCCTGTGCCCCGGGGGGGTCCTCAGAGCCCTCTTCACTCGAGGGGCACGATAGGAGCATGCTCACTCCTCTTCCCCATTTGATGGTGATGAGATAGCGTGTCCTCGGGCTTATGATAAACAGCCTGTCCGGGCTGCGGCGGTGATTTTTCCACGGCAAAATAAGTGCTTCACAAAGCGCTTTACTCTTTTTTGAGGAGCCCGGGTCGCAGTGGTGTCTCTGGGCAACAAGGAGTGCTCGCAAGGTGCTGAGGGAGTAAAAGAGGATGTACTTTCCCAAAGCACTAGTTTTGTTGAGTGATGAAGTACTCCTCGTGCTTCACATGGTTACAAGAGTCAGGGGCCACAGCACCCTGTCCCTGGGGAGCATAGTTTAAGAAAAAGGCCCAAAGGTGGAGAGGCCCAGCAACAGGTCAGCACAAAGAGGATGCAAGCAAGTGGGAAGTCCTTACAGTGACCAAGCAGGTCACAGGTCAGCACAGCAGCAGCAGTCCATGGCGGTTCCTGGTGAGTCTTTCCAGCCTTCTGTGCCCAGTTCCAAAATGTCTCCAGGAGTCTCCAAATTGTGGGGAAAACTCCCCTGTACTTATACTCAGTCCTTACAGTGTTTTACAATGGTAGGGGAGAGGAGGTTCTTACCAGTTACAACTGGCTCTGGGAGTGGCCCCTCTCTCCTCCAGCACAGGCTCCAAACATCAGTTGGGGGCAAACAACCCTATTGTGTGAGGCCAGGGCACAGCCTTTACAAATGTAGGTGTGCCCGCCTCTCCCTTCTCTCAGCCCAGGAACACTATTCAGTATGCAGATGCACCTCTGTGACACCTCCACCCTCCATGTGTACAGGCTGTCTGAAAAGTATGCACAAAGCCCAACTGTCACTCTGCCCAGACGTGGATTGGAGTCAAGCTGCAAAACACCAGAGTCATAAGCACAGAGAAATGTGCACTTTCTAGAAGTGTCATTTCTGTAATAGTAATAAAAAATACACCTAAGCCAGTAAGCAGCATTTCTTATCACCATTGCAACCATACCAAACATGCCTACGCTACCCCTCATAAATCAGACAATACTCCTTACACATAAGGCAGGGCATTTCTAATGCAATCTTATGAGAAGGCAGCACTCACAGCAGTGAGACATCAAGTTAGGATGTTTGTCACTACCAGGACAGGCCACGCAACCTGGCACATGTCCTGCCTTCTCTGTACATAGCACCCTGCCCATAGGGCTAGCTAAGGCCTATCTTTGGGGTGACTTACACGTAGTAAAAGGGGAGTTCTCTGCCTGGCAAGTAAATTTAGATGCTAGGTCCCTGTGCCAGAAAACTGCGCACACAGGCCCTGCGCTAGCAGGTCTGACACAGGTTTGAAAGGCTACTTCAGTGGGTGGTGCAAGGAGCGCTACAGACCCATTAGTAGCATTTAAGTTACAGGCCCTGGGTATAGAGATACCACTGTACAAGAGACTTATAGGTAAATAAACATGCCAATTAGGTATAAGCCAGTCATACCAACTTTAGATGGGAGAGCACCTGCACTTTAGCACTGGTCAGCAGTGATACAGTGCTCAGAGTCCTAGAGCCAACAGCGAGAGGTCAGAAAAAATAGGAGGAATTAGGCAAAAAGATAGGGGATGAATCTGCCACAAGGGCCAGGTCCAACAGCTAAGGTCACACATTCAAAGTTAATAACAATGTTAATTTTGCTTTTAGATTTTGGTCGCAACTTTTATGTATATTATGCATTGCAATAATTTATGTTCACTATCCATGGTCCTGTGTTAGTCCTAAGGTACCCCTGCGTGTCCTCCAATACCAATACAAGGCCTCTGTGGGCGGTTCCATATGGATTTTACTTCCTGTTCAGGATTCTCCGGAAGTACTGTGAGTGAACAATAATCAAAAAGAGTTCTGTTTAGTAAGAAGGAACTTTTTTACATTTGACCCTACACCTTTTCTATTTGGGTCAGTTTATTAATGATAATCCCTTAAGCCTTTTTTGTGAAATTGCCTTGTTGTTGGGTATTGCGGTCCCAATGGAGTATTGCAGAAGCACCGTTAACCCAATACAACACATACTAAAAGACATCTAATTGGCTGAAATCACTGTCTAGTTCCATTTACATGAAGTTACTACCCTTTCATCTTCATTATGGATTAGGTCTTGACTATTAAGACTTCCTGTGCTGGGATTTTTTTTATATTTCTCAATTGGGCTTAACGGTGAATGTACGACAGTTTTGGTCTGGGCTGAGGTTGTTGCGTTTTAGCACCAACTCTGTTCTTATTGCATATTAATGACTGGATTCTGTCTTAGTAAGGGAAAGGAGATTCCAGCCGTGAATAGGTGGAGAATCCCTGTCCTCTTGTACATAGAAGATACCATCCTACTTTCCAGAACACCTAATGGCCTTCAGCTTCTCTTAGAATTATTTGTAAACTTCATTGATAGTCTAGGCCTATTTACAAACTCAACCAGTTCATTTGCCAAGGCTTGCAGCTCCAAAAATCTGAAACTGCAAACTCTCACATTGCGGGGGGGGGGTACGTGTATGAAACAGAGGAGACTTACGTTCTGTAACTCAATTGGTTTTCTTTCTAGTTCAGTCTTCAAAATCAGCAGCAACCCTATCGCACCCCTGGTTGAGATGTACAAAAGGAAGTGCCTACCTGTCCTAACGCATGGCTCTGGATTGTGGGCCTTAAGGTGACTTTGGGCCAGATGTAGCAAAGGTTTAGCGAGTCGCAAACGGCGAAAATCGCCGTTTGAGAGTCGCTAAAGCCACTTTGCTATGTAGAAATGCATTTTGCGAGTCGGAACCGACTCGCAAAATGCATTTCCAACTCGCAAATAGGAAGGGGTGTTCCCTTCCTATTTGCGACTCGCAATGGTATGCATTTTCAGTTGCGACCGCGATTGCGGTCACAAATGAAAGCGCAGTTACCATCCACTTGAAGTGGATGGTAACCCAGGTGCAAACGGGAAGGGGTCCCCATGGGACCCCTTCCCCTTTGTGTCTGGCAAAAAAATAATTTTTCAGGGCAGGCAGTGGTCCAATGGACCACTACCTGCCCTGAAAAATACCGAAACTAAAGGTTTCAGGTTTTTTTTCAAAGTGCAGCTCCTTTTCCTTTAAGGAAAACGGGTTGCACTTTGAAAAAAAAAGACTGCTTTATTTAAAAGCAGTCACGGACATGGTGGTCTGCTGTTCCCAGCAGGCCACGATCCCCGTGAGTGCCCTGAATCGCTATTGGGTCGCAAATTGCGACCAACCTCATTAATATTAATGAGGTGGGTCTTTGCGACCCCATAGCGACTCGCAGAAGGTGTCTGAGACACCTTTCTGCATTCCAAATTGCGAGTTGCAATTTGCGGGTCGCTGGGACTCGCAAATTGCAACTCGCAATTTGGAACCTTGCTATATCTGGCCCTTAGTTCTTATAGGACGAGGAGAAAAGAGTATGTAGATGTATCCTTAGTGTCTGGCCAGGGTTGTTGACATATGCTGTTCATGAGGAACTAGGTATACAGTATGTAGCCGACAAAATCAATCTGGCAGCGCTGATGTGTATGGTGTCCAATCTGGAGTAACTCTTAAGCATTTTTTAAATACAGTGATTATTCTGGAGTGCCTATCATGTGACAGGGGCTCTTGTATCCCCTGATTCTCTATATTAAGGACACTTGCAATAAGTTAGGCAGACCCAATATATTTCTATTACCAGCTAACATTTCCATTAGGGATACAATCTGGGTCAAATCTAGGTTTAAGGACCTAGGAAGGGGGGAAAGAGAACTGTCAGAGATGAAGACCCCAGCCAATAGTGAGTACCTGTTGATGGTAAATTACACCAGGGTTGAAACATATCATCATCATCAGATCCTTTATTTTGATTCATATGAACCATAAAATGTACATACATATCAGGCAATAAAAATGCAAAAAATACATAAATATTAACACCTAAGATCTGTAAGACATAAAATCATTCAAAATATTGAGAATTACTAATAACATTGTGCATTCATTACCATGCAATATTAACAGTTCAGTCTTCAAACAATCCTCCTCTCCTAACCAAGAATCTTATTCATCCTGACATGCCAAATAGTTGATAAAAACGTTACTATTGCGAACAGGATTGAGCAATTAGTTCTTGTTCTGCAAAACCCTCAACGTGGTATGGCGATCTCTAAAACCAATCAATTTTCAGAGTGGTTTAATAGAGTGCGTTGGTCGCTTTTTAAGGGCTGGGTAAAAAAATAGGATGAGCTCAATAGTCTTTGCACTCGCACATCCCAGTGGACAAATGTTTGATGTTTCAAGCTTACTGTTCCATAAACCAGTAAAGACAAATACCGAAGAGACCCTAATCTAAACCTAATGTAAAGTGCTTGTTCAAATGGCTTCAATACAATATCTAAATATATCTCAAGCTTGAATGAGCATTTGAATGATTAAAAAAAAAATCTGTTAAGCTTCCAGAAGGCACATTCGATACTTTCTCTCCTTGGACAAAATTCCAGTAGGACAATTTAAGCTTTACAATGGGAATTCAAGGGTTTTTGTCCAGACCTAACTTAAGTAGCCAGTTCCTACTATAAGGGCACCATGGAATTTTGCCTGCATGTGAACTCTCCACCAGCCCTCAAAGTTATTCCTTATAGAGCTCTAATTTGTCTGTGGACCATGCTTTTAATCAATACTGTATAGGCCTTATAGCAGCAATGTCAGAAATAGATCTTACATTTAGGATCAGTCGAATTGGGAGTGCTGGAGTGCTTTGGGGAATCTTAAGCAGTGTCTTGAGAAATGCATTTTCCTCCTTTTCCAGAATTTTCAGGTTGCATTGCCCTCAAACATCAGTCCTATAAAGGGCTGCCCCACAAGTTTCACTTCTATATATTTCCAAAGCTGGAGGGATGGGAAAGGTGGACGTTCTGCATGCATACCTTTCGATGGCCCCTGTCTGTTGTTTTAAAGGCATTGTACACTTCTTTAGCATCCTTGACTATGTGAGTCCTTGAGTCAGAAGCCCAAGTAATCAAACTCAGGCACCCTCATGAAGACCTCCCCATCCACCAGTATGGATCTCTTCACCTTATTCTTATCACCTCCAAATATCATGTACTTCGTTTTGGAGATGTTAATTTGCAACTTATGTGTTTCGCAATATGCCGAGAACCTTGCTAAGAGTAGATAAACCAGAGGGAGTTTTGGATAACAACAGGGTGTCATGGGCAAATAATAGACACTGTGTTTTCCTGTCTCCTAACTTGGGGGAATCATTCTCACACTCAAGCAAGTATGGTATGCATTCATTTATATATAAAAGAAAAAGAGTGGGAGCCAGTACACACCCTTGGTGCACTCCTTCTTGTATTGGTATTTCCTCTGAGAGTTCACCACCAGGGCCCCATCTAACTCCTGCTAAATTGCCAGAGTACAATTTAGGTCAACAAGCCTTTTGGTACTTCTATCCTTGACAAGTTCCCCAACAGTTTAATGCAGGGAACAAGGACAAACATGGAGTGTAAGTCCACAAAGGCGACAAACAATCTCACTGCCTCCAAATCAACAGTCCTCAACTTTATTGCTAAGAAACCTAAGATTTTATCCACTGTGCTTATTTTCTGCCTAAATCCTGCCTGCAAAGTGATAAAACATTGCCAACTCGTAAAACATTATGTAAATGTCAAGAAATATCAGCGCGCAATGGATAACAATGTCCAAACACCATAAAACGAATCGCGCGTCTTGCCGATTCTTAAGCCACCACGTAAATGTCAAGAAATGGCAGCGCGTAATAAATAACGAAGTCAAACCTTTATGGAATAAATCGCACGTCCTGCCTATCTGCAAATCACCATATAAATGTCAAAAAATGTCAGCGCGCAAGTAATCTGTTATTCATTTAAGAATTAAAACCAAGAATATGAAAATTCTCAATAACGGTGTTGGGAAATGTCCAACCACCGTCTTAAAGCCTGGAACAATGATCACCAATGAAGGATGAGGGCAGAAGACTGGAAGATCCAAATAGGCCGCCGGGACAGGAGCTCAGGAAGAAGCTGCTGCTCTGCCCCAGGACCTCTGAATAGTGAGCACTGGGAGTTGGGCTGACTCTCTTTTATAGAGTCTTGGCCTAGCCAAGAACCTCGCCCAGGCATGTTGCAGGGAAAGTCTCTGGAAGTCACTGGAAAGGGGCCACACCCTAACACACTCTGAAAACCTGCAGCAATACATTGCAAAGGAACAGTATTTGTAAACATATTAAAAGAAAGTTTTCAGGATTGAACTCTGCATGCAAAAGGTTAAACCACAACAGATCAGCACAATGCATAGATTACGTTGTTTTGAGAGTGCTGGGTTTTTGCATTTTTGTCACCAATAGAGCGCGTACTGCTCTGGTGTTGACAGTACTCCCCTCTCCCAGACGCGCTCTAGGGCCTGGTTTGCTTGGATTAAGACGATGAAAGTGTCTCACAAGTACTGGAGCATGAACATCAGATGCGGAAACCCATTAGTTACTTTCAGGTCCATAACCTTTCCATGAGATTAAGTACCATAGATTACGCCCTCTCAGTTTAGAATCCAACACTTTCTTGACTTTGTATTCTTCTTCCCCTTGTACTAGAACAGGAGCTGGATGAGGGTGGACCTTTTGGACTGCCTTTTTCAAGAGGGAAGTGTGGAACACTGGATGAATCCGTAAGGATCCGGGCAATTGTAGTTTATAGGTCACCGGATTGATTTGCTGAAGGACAGTATAAGGACCTATGAATTTGGGGTTAAACATGTGCTTCTTCTTGAAGTCTATATGTTTTGTGGAAAGCCACACTTTGCCACCTGGTTGATATTGCGGTCCCTCACAATGTTTCTTGTCATAATGCCTTTTATATTTTTTTTGGCTTTTTCTAAATGCTGTTGAATCAGTTTCTGGGTTTGATGTAAATGCTGAATGGTTTCTGACACAGCTGGAGTAAGAGAACTTTCTTGAGGAATTGTGATGGGCAAGGTGTCAGGATGATAGCCAGATAAACCAAAAAAGGGTGTAACGCCAATAAAGTGTGGAATGAGTTATTGTAACTAACTCAGCTAACCAGAGCATAGATGTCCAAGAATGAAGTGCCTTTTCAGTGTAGGCATGTAGGTATTGTTTTAAAGTCTGATTTAGTCTCTCCGTTTGACCATCTGTTTGTGGATGGTGACTAGTAGATAGCGTAGATGTCACTTGGAGTGTTTTACACCATGTCTTCCAGAAACTGGAGGAAAATTGTGACCCCCGATCGGAAAGGATAACCTTTGGCAGTCCATGATAATGAACCACTCTGTTCAGTAAAATAGTTGCCAATTCGCTAGAAGTGGGCAATTTTTTACAGGCAATGAAATGTCCATATTTCGTGAGACTATCTACTACCACCAGAATTACTGAATGCTGTTGAACCACTGGCAGACAGGTAATAAAGTCTAAAGAAATGTGCTCCCATGGACGACTTGGGGTTGGAAGTGGAAGTAACAACCCTTTTGGTTTTAAATGACTTGTTTTAATGCGAGCACAAACTTCACAGTTGTTTACCATTGCTTTTACATCTTTTGTTACGGTAGGCCACCAAAAATAGCGTTGGATCAGTTCAAGAGTTTTTGGAGTACCTGGGTGACCTGCCGTAGGTATAACATGCAACCAATGAAACACTATCTTGCGAAGTCTGGTAGTGGGTACGAACAAACGAGCGTCATGAAAGGGTAAACCTTGCTTGATTGACCTTTTGGGATCTGCTTAGGCCTATGTTTGCCATTTTTCAACAGTGAAAGAATTGCGAATTTCTTCAAAGAAATCTTCAGTTTTTATGATACATAGAACCTTGTCAGGAGCAATGATAGCTCTGGAGGCTTGAAATGCAGGCAACGTGGTAGACTCTTGACTGGACAAGGCGTCAGCCTTGCGATTATCTTTACCAGGCCGGAAGGTTACTACAAAATCAAATTCAGCAAAAAAAAGCATCCAGCGTAATTGCCGAGGGGTCAAAAGTCTGGCGGAACTCATGAATTGAAGATTACGATGATCAGTATATACTGTAACAGTGTATTTGGCACCCAACAAATGATGTCTCCATTCTTTAAAGGCATCACGAATTGCCAGAAGCTCTTTTTCAGCAATGACATAGTTCTGTTCGGCTTCGTTCAACTTCCGAGACATATAAGCTACAGAATGAAGTTGACCAGTGTCTTTATTTCGTTGTGATAAGACGGCTCCTATTGCTACATCTGAAGCATCAGCTTCCACTATGAAAGGTTGATTCGCATCAGGATGAGTTAAGACTGGGGCAGTGGAGAAAGCTTTCTTCAAAGTCGAGAAGGCTTGATCAGCTTCTGGGGACCAAACAAACTTTTCTTTCTTTCTTAGTAGCTTAGTGATTGGAGCCACTGTCTGGGAGAAATGATTTATGAACCTCCGGTAAAAATTTGCAAACCCCAGGAAACATTGTACATCACGAACAGTCTTTGGGGTGGGCCAATCAGATATGGCTTTTACTTTCTTTTCTGCCATCACCATACCTTGAGGGGTAAGAATAACCCCTAAAAACTCAACTGTGGTAACATGCAACTCACACTTTGTTAGTTTGCAATATAAATGGTGTTTTCGAAGGGCTGCACGAATTTTCTTGACATGTTGGACATGTTCGTTTTCATTGTCTGATTAGATCAAAATGTCATCGATTTAGACTATGGCAAATATGTTGAGATACTCTCTAAGAACGTCATTCAAGAAAAATTGAAATGCTGCTGGAGCATTACACAGACCAAAAGGCATGACGGTGTATTAAAAAAGGCCATATCTTGTCTTGAACGCTGTTTTCCATTCGTCACCCTCTCTCATTCTGACCAAATGATAAGCACCTCAAAGGTCAAGCTTCGTGTAGATTTTTGCTCTCTTTACTTGTACCAATAAGACCGGAATTAGGGTTAAAGGATATTTATTCTTGATGATGACTTTGTTTAAACCCCTATAGTCAATGCAAGTTCGAAGTTCTCCATTAGCTTTTGGAACAAAAAACAAAGGCGAAGCTGCAGGAGACTTAGAGGGGCGAATGAAGCCATTCCCAAAAATTGATCTTGGTATTTTCGTAAATGTTGATTTTCATGTTCTGACAGGGCATATACACGACAGTTGGGAAGTATCGCACCTGGGGCTAGATCAATTTGACAGTCATAAGATCTATGAGGAGGTAGAGTCTCTGCTCCTTTCTCATCAAATACATCTTTGTAAGATGAATACTGTTTGGGCAGACGAATTTCTTTCTCCGCAGCAGTAGCTATATAAGAGTTGCAAACTTTTGGTACTTGATTCTTTTGGAGACATTGTTCGTTACATAGCGCAGATGAGAACACGATTTTTCGTTCTGCCCAATTGATCTCTGGATTGTGATGAGTTAACCATGGCAAGCTGAGGATAATCCCATATTGGGGTGCATGGATCATGTCTAGGATGATTTTCTCTTCATGTTTCTTTCTTTGAATCTTATCTTCACAAATCATCGACAAGGGGATAGTCTGAAGAGTTACCGGACCTCCAGTCAAGAGTTTTCCATCGACTGCCTGGATGATTTCTGGGGTCTTCTTTTCAATACATGGGATCCCCCATGCACAAACCAATTGGACATCAACAAAATTCCCAGTAGCTCCAGAATCGACTAGAGCTTTTTTGAAATAGATCTTTTTCTTGACCTGAACTCTTATTTCCAGTTTAAGATGTGTGAAGGGTCCACAGTGACACCCAAGAGCAACCCTTCTCTGCATCTCGGGTGTTTTAGTTTTCCAACTCGAATGGTGCATTGGCTGCGACATTCTGAACTGGACCTTGCTTGTTCTTTGGTTTGATTGGACAATCTTTTGCAAAATTACCTTTTCGCCCACAATAAAGACATTGTCCATTTTTTCGGCGGAGATCCTTTTCATCTTTGGTCAAAGGTCTTCTGATGGTTCCAATTTCCATCGGTTCCAGCGTTCTTTCTTTCGGAGTTCTTGAGTCTCTGTTATCATGAAGGCGCCATGAATATTTTTCAATCTTTTTGCGCGTTCCTTTACATTCTGCTCAACGATGATCAAGTCTCAAGACAAGATTTATTAATTCTTGACAGTCTGTAGGTTGTGGATCGATTTGCGCTAAGATATCTTTTAATTCCTCTTTGAGTCCCTTGTAAAACAAGACCGCTTGTTTTTCTTCAGGCCAGGATGTCTCGGCAACCAGCCGGTTAAAGTTGGCTAAATACGACATTAGGTCTTGATTTCCTTGGCGTAACTCTAATAATTCACTATCTGCTGACTGTGTTATAGTTCTACGATCAAAAACTCTCTCAAATTCACGAACAAAATTTCTCCAGTTATACAACAAGGGACTATTTTTATGCACAAGAGGAATTGCCCAAGTAGCTGCATCCCCAGTCAGATATGATAACAAGAAAGCTACTTTGGACTGGGCATCGGGAAAAGTATTTGGTCTGCAGGTGAAGTGTAGTTCCACTTGAACCAGGAAAGATTGCGCTTTCAAAGGGTCACCTGAGAAACGTTCTGGGGGAGCTAAAGGAATTGCAGAAGGAACATTTAGGGAAATCGGATTACTTCCAGAAGCCTGAGAAGAAGTACCTGGCCAAGACACACCTGTGGGACTTTGTTCCTTCTTCTCTACCTTATCTTGCAACTGACTCACTCTCTCTGCTAAGCTAGTTGTCAATTCTTTGGATGATACCACCTCTGCTTGGAGCTGGGTGATAGCCTTGACTAACTCGTCTAGCGTGGCCATGCTGAGAACATACACAAGCCAGGAGGATAATAATTTGTGGACTCACTATTCTGTCAGAGTCACCAGATCCTCAGGGTCTGTGCATGTTCCCAACACGTCCACCACTGAACAGCTCCAAGACTCTGATAGATAAATCACAGAGACTGAGAGAGTTCAAGAGGGGAAGAGGGGATTAGGAAGGGAACGGCTGGGAAGGAGACCTGTAGTAAGAAAAAGGTTAGAACACACAATATGAAAATTATATTTCCTGAAATCAATACTAAACTATGATTCTAAGCCTAGTCACTCTGAAAACATTAACAATCTAAGAGTTAAATTTAAAATGACTAAGTTTCAAGATGGCCGGATACCTGTAGGGGAATCAAGATGAATTAAATGAAAACTCTTTTATTCAAGTACTTTCCTTTACATGAGAATCAGAAAAAACATTCTGACTATATTTTAAACCAGTTGTATAAACCCTGTTTTGAGAATGTATACTAGGACCATACAAAATTGCATTTATAAAATATGGCCTTCTGTGTACTCTTAAAATGTTTCAACACAAATTGCGAATATTGCAGATATATATATATATAGTAAACACCATAAAAAGATTGTGCACCATGAATAACACAATAAGGATTCAGGAAACAAATCACATAACTTGTCAACTCAAATATTACATAATAAATATCTTAGAATAGTGGAGTACAATAAAAAACATTAATTAAACTCAAGGAATGCGTGTTGCCAATTCGAGTGTTACCATGTAAAATACCAAGAAATTGTAACATGCAATGAATATCAAAGTCAAATCCTCATTAATTGAATTGCGCGACTTGCCGATTCGTAAAACACGATATAAATGTCAAGGATTAACAGCTCACAATAAGTAACAAGATCAAAGACAATAAAACAAATCTCGCTTCTTTTGCCGATTCTTAAGCCACCATGTAAATGTCAAGGAATGGTAGCGCGCAAACAACAACAAAGTTAAAGGCTCATGAAACAAGTTGCGTGTCTTGCCAACTCGTAAAACATTATGTAAATGTCAAGAAATATCAGCGCGCAATGGACAACAATGTCCAAACACAATAAAACGAATTACCGATTCTTAAGCCACCACGTAAATGTCAAGAAATGGCAGCGCGTAATGAATAACGAAGTCAAACCTTTATGGAATAAATCGTGCGTCCTGCCTATCAGCAAATCACCATATAAATGTCAAAAAATGTCAGCGCGCAAGTAATCTGTTATTCATTTAAGAATTAAAACCAAGAATATGAAAATTCTCAATAACGGTGTTGGGAAATGTCCAACCACCGTCTTACCGCCTGGAACAATGATCACCAATAAAGGATGAGGGCAGAAGACTGGAAGATCCAAATAGGCCGCCAGGACAGGAGCTCAGGAAGAAGCTGCTGCTCTGCCCCAGGACCTCTGAATAGTGAGCCCTGGGAGTTGGGCTGACTCTCTTTTATAGAGTCTTGGCCCAGCCAAGAACCACGCCCAGGCATGTTACAGGGAAAGTCTCTGGAAGGCCCTGGAAAGGGGCCACACCCTAACACACTCTGAAAACCTGCAGCAATACATTGCAAAGGAACAGTATTTGTAAACATATTAAAAATAAGTTTTCGGGATTGAACTCTGCAATGCAAAAGGTTAAACCACAACATATCAGCACAATGCATAAATTACGTTGTTGTGAGAGTGCTGGGTTTTTGCATTTTTGTCGCCAATAGAGCGCGTACTGCTCTGGTGTTGACACCCCAGATCTGGGGTTCAGATCTACATATGACGACAGGGATTCTATACAGACCAGGAGCTTTCCCAGGCTTCTGTGCCAAT
This sequence comes from Pleurodeles waltl, assembly GCF_031143425.1. Taxonomy (NCBI): domain Eukaryota; kingdom Metazoa; phylum Chordata; class Amphibia; order Caudata; family Salamandridae; genus Pleurodeles; species Pleurodeles waltl. The sequence goes on along the minus strand of NC_090450.1, from coordinate 221,640,637 downwards.
ATAGCTGCAGTAGTTGTTTTAAGGGAAAAAGCATCAATTAACCCCTCATCCTTCCCTTCAATGATGAGAATAGCTGGATTACATGCTGTTTCGAATAACAAGGTCTCTAATTTATAAAGATCCCCATAATGGGAGACCCACTTCTCTGGAGGAATATGGCCTCCTCATCTGGATTTATCAATAAACCCATTTTGTGTTACTAATTGCCAAAAGCATGTGCTCTCTCTATCTCTTGATGCTCTGAGTAAATTGTCCCAAATGGCCTCCTCCCACTGGGCTTTGCTTACCTTGAAAATACTAGTATACTAGCTTGAACCATCGCGGGTCTCTCTTTCTGCTTCACAGCTTTAATAAGATTATTCTTGGCTGATCTACAGTTATTATAAAACCATTTGTTAGACCTCCCTTGTCTGGGACCCTTTTCCGATACAGTGTTTCACAAATAATGAACCCAATCCATAAAAAAAATTCTCATGCATTGAAACCATCTGCTCAGGTGTAAGCTCATTCTGTGTGAGTGCCATGAGTTGATTCTGGACCGTTTTGTGTAAATTGGCTAACAAATCTCTGAGTTCTAAACGGTTTCCCATTTGATGGTACGCTTATTGCTGGATACCACCACCTGATTAATGGCGTCTTGTTTATCCACCACTCCCCTCTCTTTAATAAATGTCTTGTCCCAGTTTACCATTATAGGGAAATGGTCGCTGTCGTAACGATCACCTACCTACAAATCGGTTATCACATGCCAAATTCTCAGGTCCAGTTAGACATAATCAATATGGCTACTAGTTTCCTCCTAGTAAAAGTTGGCTTGCAATGCAATGTGAGGGACAATGCCCGTTCCCTAGTCTTAAACTATAGGAGACCATTAAATCTATGATCTGGGGAGCTGTTTCAACAATGTTAGGCAATTTAAACATAGTGCTAGGAGGAGGTATCCCCCCATAAGAGATCTCATTCCTTAATAAGTTCTAAATATGGAGAATGTTGTTCAGTACAAGTGTTAAAATCACCTGCAATAATCATGCAATATAAAGGGGGCAAGTCTGTTAAGAATGAATTTAGGACACTTAGGGTTTTAGAAATCTGAGAGAAGGTGGTGGATCTGTTATAAATATTATCAGAAGATAGGGGGCCCAGTTTTTGAAGTTACGCTAAGGGCTAAAATGTCAGGGGAATCAATTTGTACTCTCTTGATGTTTCAAACCAGTGAAATGTTTGCCCATATAATGAGCCCCCCACAGCCCTCCCTGATGTTGTAGGGGTAGCCTCAATACAATAAGAACTGAAGCCCTGCCTATAACATTCAAGGTGACCCATGTTTCCTGGAATAGACATAGATTGAAATTGCCTATATACAATCCCCAGTCAACGTCTTCTATCTTTACCCTTATGCCTGGGATATTCCATGATAACAGAAAAAAGGAATGCCTGCAAGTGTTCCATGGAATAAAGCCACTTGCCCCAATCGTTATAGCCTGGAAAAGAGCATCTAATCTGCCAGAATCAACTTTGATTGTTGCGCTGTCATGAATGGAAGATTACCACTTTGCATCAGATTCAGAGGGTAAAGATAGGACGGTAGAATCTGGGGCACACGTGTGATCAAGACAAAAAGGAGGTTAGTCAGTCAGTCTAAATCTGATAACCTATTTTTCAAGTAGGTGTCATGCTGCGGTCTTCTAGCTTCACCATTTTGGGCCACCACAATACATTGATCCACCAAAGTAGACCCCCCCTTGTCCTCGATGCACAGGAAGTTGATAATTCAGCCAGCTCTTGTTAAACGAGATGTTTGACCCACTTGCAGGGGGGGAACAAGTGTCCAAAGATATCAGACCCTCCACCTGGTCCGGTGCAATCAATTTAATTTCTATTGTGTCCCATGCATTAGCCCTGTCCGAATGGCATTTTACGGGCAATATGTCAGAGCAAACAATTGATCTACATTGTCTCACATGTCTAATCCAGTGGGTGACTTTATTCTTCAATGAGTCACTGTTTTCATGTGAATCAGGAGACAATGTGGGCACTTTGCACATATACACTGTGTGGCCTGTCTTATTTCTAAGTCCACTCGATCAAGGTTGGGATGGCTTAGGGCCATAAACAGGTACGTGGCCAAGGTCTCAGAATCTATTGCGTGCACTGGACGTGTCTTTGATGGTTTCATTTCCCCATTTTTCCATTGTCAAAGATTTTTCCCTTACAGAGGTTTGGATGATGCCTCCTTTGGCTCGTCTTGCATTTCTGGGGGTCCTAGAGATGTATAGTTTTACTGTAGCAGCAGTAATAACGGAGTAGCTTTCTCATATGTTTGGTTCTCAATAGATTTATGCAGAAAATGACAGCTTCTGATAACATGCCTTCCAAAGTGGCTACCTCATTCCTTAGCTCCATATTAAGGCCAATAGCTTCTTTTGGGAAAAGAAATGCTCACTTCCTGGGGCTCCACTACCAAAATACATGGTGGAGCTGTAAGATATGGCATTGAGGGTTCAGGGTCCTCAAGGACAACAAAGCGATTTGAAAAAAACTACATCATGCATGACAACATTATTGGAAGAGGGTTAGTCATTGCCAGAGACAGGACCAAAATTTCTCCTTGGTGTGGAATCATGCACTAAGTCCACAGAGGATTCCATGATGGGCATGGCACTGTTTGGTGTGTGTTTTTGCTCTGGCTTAGATTTAAAAAAATCCAAGGCTGGACCAGTCTTTTTCCTTTTCCCAGCATTCGTAGCATTTCCTTTAAAAATGTTTTCCACCTCTTCTATCGAATCTCATGGGAAATACAACTTGATATTTGATGAGGACTTATGGGGAACTTTCGGAATCTTAGGTTTTGAGACTTCTCCTGCATTGCTATTTTGTGCCTTAAGCTTCCACATCCTTAAGCTGTAAACCAGTTGATAAAATATATGGTGCTTATACACACTTGTTTTTCCAATTCCACTTTCTGAAAATATGCACACGATTGCAAAATAAAGTAGCAGAAAGCACTTGTACTTGGAGACCACGAGGGATGGTGCAGCCAAGCATTCTCCGGGCTTTGATGGGCCCGGACTGGCCCACCCTTGTCCTGGGCTTTGCTTGTGGTAGGCCTGCACGTGTCCTGCACAGTGGGAGCCCATGTCATGCTTTCTGGTGCCACATGTGGGCATGTCCTTGCCCGTCACTGGTACCTCCTGGTGCGGTAAGGACTGAGACTGGCATTCCCGATGTGGTGACAAGCTGGCGCTGGTAGAGGCGCTCCCCAAGCAGGAGGAACCAATGTCACGCTTTCTAGTGCCAAATGTGGGTGTGTCATTGCCCATCACTACCCATCACTGGTACGGTGATGGCTGGGACAGGCAGTCCCGATGTGGTGGCAAGCTGGCTGCGGTGGCGGTGCTCACCAATCAGCGAGAGCCTGCATATCGCTTTCTAGCACCAAATGTGGGTGTGTCCTTGCCTGTCGCTGTCGCCTCCTGGCATGGTGATGGCTGGGACAGGCAGTGTCAATGTGGCAAGCTGGCCCCGGTGACAGCACTCCCCAAGCAGAAGGAGCACAAGTCGTACTTACTAGCACCAAATGCGGGTGTGTCCTTGCTCGTTGCTGGCCCCTCCTGGCGTGGTGACGGGTGGGACTCTTGGCGGTGGATCAGCCAGATGATGCATCGATAAAGAACACAGCTAGCTGTGAGAATTAGTGGTTGGAACCATATTCGGAGCTGGTGCCAAAAAATTGGGCAGGATTTTACTGACTAGATTTAGACTGGTCAGATTAGGAGCCAGCTCCCGTTTTCTTTGGGCCACTACAATCGAAATTTTATTCCGGTTTGCCCTTGCAACAAGCACTCCTTGCAAATCCTGTCACACTTTGGCCCATATTTATACTTTTTTAGTGCCGCATTTGTGTCATTTTTGGACGCAAAAGTGGCGCAAACTTACAAAATACAATTGTATTTTGTAAGTTTGCACTGCTTTTGCGTTAAAAAGCGGGACAAATGCGGTGTATAAGGTATAAATATGGGCCTTTGTATTTTTCTGCAGGTTTTACTGCTGTTTTAACAAAAGGTTTCTAATTCCTCTTCTCAAAGGTGCCTCAGTTATTAGACATATTGCGCCTTCTATTTCTATAGATCCTTCCTGCTCTGTAGGTATGCTCAGGTGTGGTTTATTTTTTGGAGTAAGCCCTCTGGCGTAGACAATCTATTTCACTGCAGATGACTTGATTATTTAGTGGATTTTTTTTAGAACGTCGGTTTGCTGCTGTGCACCTTGTGAAGTGTCACATGAAAACTTGTTTTTAGCTGGGATGTTCTAGCCAATGTGGTGCACAGTTTTTATTGTATTCTTTGCACTATGCACTTCGACCGATGGTATCAGCTTTTAGGCCTTGATTTTGTTTGTAGTGAGAAGTCCTTCAGCGTTTATCTGTATTTTTAACTTTTTCCTGCTTTTAACAATACTTTTAAAATGTTTTTACAAGCATGTGATTTTATGTTTTCTACTTATTAACTGAATAAGGAATAAAGAAAGAAATATATTTCTCATTTTTTTGAGGGGATTCTTAAAATGGTACATCAAGAGTCGAGGGATGCGCAAAGTTCACTACCTGAAGAAATCCTTGGTTTGGCAAATCCTTAGCATCACTCACAGGAAGAAGAAGGTGACTGTTAAAATCATCACCTGTAGCATATCTGACAAGGGTTTCTCTATCTGTAAAGCAAAATAATATTCACACAGGACCTCTGGAATGTTGAAATGCACGAGGTTCATGCATGCCACACACCTGGTGAAACAGAATGGGAGCATGATGACATGGAAGCATCCATCTCTGTGTCCGGACCATCTGCAGCACCTACGAACAATGTTCCATCTGATGTCCTAGAGCACCATCCTGACACAGTCCCTGCATGAACATACAGTATTTTATTGTGGAAAGTGCCAGCAGATATCGATCATCAGTGAGCAAAGTACTGCTGCTCGAGATAGGCTGGTGATAGAACACTAGTGTAGGATTAAGCCCTTTTTTACCTAACTTCACACTGTGATGCCTTTTTTCTAGTTTTAAAATGCATTCGCTACAACAATATTGAAAAAAAATCACATAATATAAAAAAATGAAAATTGTTTTATGTTTCTTGGTTTAAAAATAAAAAATAAATGTTGTTTGTCATGTGTACTTTTAAATTAATAAATTATAATTATCTGCTATGGCAGTCCATTCATAGTAATACAAGTTAAACCTATAGTTATAAATGTAATTAAAACCTGAACACTTATGACAATAGGGGCCAGATGTAGGTATATTCCAATTTGCGACTTGCAAATTGCGAATGTAGGATGGTGTCCCTGACACCATCTGCAATTCGCAAGGGGGTCACAAATGCCCCCCCCATGAATATTCATGAGGTAGGTCGCAATTTGCGACCCTCTTGGGAATGGCGGCCCTCACAGGGATGGTGGCCTGCGAGACAGGAGACCACCATGTCTGTGACTGCTTTTAAACAAAGCAGTTTTTTTTTATTTTTATTGCAGCCTGTTTTCCTTAAAGAAAAATTAGATGCATTTCAAAAACCAAAAATGAAACGTTTTTGTTTCATTTTTTCAGAGAAGGCAGTGGTCCATAGGACCACTGCCTGCTCTGGAAAAATGTTTTTAATGCCATTCACAAAGGGGAATGGGTTAGCACCCATTTGAAATGGGTGCTAACTGCGACTGCTTTGCGACACAAAACAATCTGGCATTGCACTGCGACTCGCAATTAGGAAGGGGACCCCCCTTCCTAACTGCGACTCGCAAACCCGTTTTGCGCATTGCCAAGTGCAATTTGCACGTCGCAAACAGCGAAATTCGCTGTTTGCGATGTACAAACTGTGTGCTACATCTGGCCCTAGATGTACATCAGATTTGCTAAGATTTGGAATTCATGTTTGTGTTATGTGTTCCACGACAACTTGACACAAAAGTGAGCTTGGTATTCATAGAGTAACAGAAATCATTAACTATATTGATTTATAAACAAAATCAATTAAATATAGTACAAGGCTCAGTCTTACATTACTTTGCATCAAAGGGGTGTTCCATGAGTGCTGTTTTGCCATTCCAAACATTTGCCCAAGGATTTTGATGGAAATCCATGTCGACAATGATTTGAAGAGATGGACTGGCACCAAAATTATGTATCTCCTTGTGTCTGGTGTAACAAAAAGTAATATTTTTATTTCTCTTTGCTTTTTTCTCTTTCAATATGGTCACAATTCTACAGTACACACACATAGAGGAAACATCTTCAAAGGATAGTTTTTGAGCTTCAATTGATCCCTTCATGGGGGAAACCACCATCAGCACAATCCTGGCTCCCTTGCAAAACTGTGTCATTTCTTTGCATATATAGTACAAGTCTGCACAGGGAGAATGCTATTTGTTGCAGGGCGTGACCACCTTATGGGGCTTAGATGTCTGGAGGGAGTGGCCTCCATAAAAGGACTTCTGTACATGGCAAAGGGAGTGTGTAGTAAGGGCTTTGCTATCTAACAAGGCTTCGTTGTTGGAAGGGAGTAGAACCTCATTGAAGACTTCTCTACAAGGCTAAGGGTGTGGATAGTAGGGCCTTGGCCAAGTAACGGGGCTTGCTTGTCTGGAAGAAGTGGGCTTTCTGTGAAGATTTCTGTTCAAGGCAAAGGCTGTGCATAGTAGGGGCCCAGGTGCCTGGAGGGAGTGTGTTCTCTGTAAAGACTTCTGTACAAGGTGAAGGGTATGCTTAGTATGCTTGGCCGCCCAATGGCCAGAGTTTCTTTTTTTTACTTTTTTCACCAGTGATGAGGTGCTATCGTGGAATGCTGCAAGGGTCCCCGTGTGCTCTTGCAGAAGTCTTGCTGGCCCACACTTGGGTCCACGCTGACTCCTGTAGGAGTACCGCAGCGTTGGCCAGCTGATGTTTTTTACCCCTAGGGGGATGACTCTAGGACCCTTGCATAATTGTAATGTGGTCAGAATATCAACAAACTGCCCCCTTATATCTTGTTTTTTTTTTTACGTTTAATGCCACTGGGACTGAGCCCCTGTGCCCTGTAATGACAGGCACAACATCTCTGTTTGAGTTGTGGTCAGTCTATCAGATTGCTTGATACCACAATAGTCCCTCAGTACTGAGACACAGATGAGAAAAGCCCTTTGTGGAATCAGAAATCTCTATTTTATTGATTTGTGGTCCAGTGAGTGTCCTGCTGGGCCCACCTTTCAGATATCTCTATTTTGCAAAAGTTAGTGAACAGAAGTACACCTCATTTGGCAGAAAGCTTGATCTTTAAAAAGAAAACATGCTTTTGTGTTTTATTGTAATCCTTTCAGTAGGCTTTGAAAAATTAAGGCACAAAATGTAAAGATGTATTGACAGTTGTACTGAAATTAAAAAAATCAATCTTTCAGAGTGACTGAGGAGGCTTTTTTGAACATGTTCTCTGCTCAGCTCTCTGGCCACACCATGAGCACAAACGTTGTGATGGCTGTTACAGGACTCAAGACTCAGCCCTCATTATGAAATTGGCAGTAAATCCCACTTACCGCCACGCTGACTGCCGCCAACTTACCGCTGCGATGGCGGATATCCGTTTCCCATATTATGGAACACACACACCAATCCTTAAGTATTCAGCCACATACACAAATCCGCCAGCCCAAAGGTCAGTGATAAATTGAAGGTATCAAGACCCACACTGTTACGCCAACAGAACTACGCCCATCAAATTATGACCCACGAATCACCTCAGCGGACTTTCAACAGCGGTAAACCATTGGCGGTACAAACCGCCATGCTCAAAATGGACACACACAAACAAAACAACACCACATTGGACAATTCAAACAACACTCACCTGGCACCACACCCACACACCCCCAACACTATAAAACACACACACACATTACCCACAACCCTTTACAAACAACAATTACTGCCAGGAGATTTACACCAAGACCACTGACACAACTGGAGCCTCACACTAATCACACCAAAACACCACTCATGCACCCCACATCACACACCCCAACACATTACCCAACACACCTCACACAACACCCATGGCACTTCAAAGACACCCCCGTTTCACAGAGGAGGAGCTAAGGGTCATGGTGGACGAAATTATCATGGTAGAGCCCCAGTTATTTGGAGCACAGGTGCAGCAGATATCGATAGCTAGGAAGATGGAGCTATGGCGGAGAATCGTGGATAGTGTCAACGCCATGGGTCAGCACCCAAGAACTAGGGATGACATCGGGAAGAGGTCGAACGACCTACGGGGGGAGGTACGTTCCATTGCAGCAAGACACCAGCTCGCTGTACAGAGGACTGGTGGTGGACCCCCAGCATGGGAGGAGCAAGTCTTGGCAATCCTGCATCCTGAGGGCCTGTCCGGCATAGGAGGAGGAGTGGACTATGGTAAGTCAACTCTCTACTACTACCCCCCTACCTGCATGCCATCACATACCCCCACCCTCACTCCCATCACTCCACTCCATCCCACACACCCCACCATCACATCTCACTCACCCCAATGCCAAGCCCGGCATGCTCTACCAATGCATGGACACCACTCACAGCCCTGCATGGACACTTATCACTAAAGCTTGCACACTATAGAGAACTAATCATCCCACCATACACCAACATACACAAGTGAAAGCTGCAAGGGCAAATACAACCAAAGAGGGCAAGCCACAGATGCACAATATGTCAGACACAGAAACCATAACAAATCATTTACATCCCCATAGGTAACCCAGCCAATGTCAGCGGAGAGGAGGTGCCAGCAATATCCAGTCCCCCAACTGCAGAGGCCCACAGTGAAGACAGCAACTCTGGTCTTCATGATCTGGATGACCTACCTGGCCCATCAGGGACCTCTGAACAGCTGGTTACCCAGGCTCAGTCACACACCACCACAGAGCCTCCCCATCAGAAAACACCACCACAGCACCCACCCAGCATACCTAAACCTATGTCCGCAGGACATGGCAATCACCAGTGTGTCCACCTCTACAGGGACCCCAGGCCACACCTCATACCCAAGACAATCAGGGACCTGGGGTAAGTGGCAGCGTGCACATGGTTCAGGGGACAGAGGCACAGGCCAACAGGGAAACTGGGAGGACTGCTGTGCGCCAGGGGGAGGACAGGCCCTGAGAACTGACCTTCCAGGAGGCACTTGCAGAGATCCTGGGAGCCTATCAACATTCCCAGGACATGATTGACCAGATCCTGGACAATGTGCAGGAGAACAGGTGCCTGCAGGAGGGACAGTACCAGGTTATCAGGGAGGACTTGCAGGCCATCAACAATACCCTGATCTCCATAGCAGGGATGCTGGCAGACATGGCCAATATTACGAGGAAGGCAGCCTCACAACAGTGGGCCCCTGCCACTAGCCAGACATCGGAACAGCCTTACACCTCTGCTACCTCTAGTGGACAGGAGGCCCCGCCACAGGACTCACAGGCCACCAGCACCCCTCCCCCTGTAAAAGGTGAACGACCCATCAAACATTCCATACGATCCAGACAGAAGCCAGAGACCCTTGCCAAGACCCCCACCAGGATATGAGACTCTCCTGATTGTCATCCTTGTGTCCCACTCAGTCACCCTGTCCACCTTGAACTGCCATTGTTCGTCTTCCTATGTCCCCTTGGACAATGCACCTGTGCTACAAACAGACCGGAACAAAACCCTGGACTTTCATCCATCATCAACCATCCCATTGCACTTGCCCCTCTATATTTTAACACTTCAATAAACAACCTTGGGAAAAAAAGAAGTTTGGAGTATGTCTTGTATATCAATTATGCATTTATTGAAACAGGTACAAACTTTGCAATTCAACTGTACAGAAAATGAGCATAGATTAATGACCTGCAACTGGCTGCAGTGATCACACCAGGAGTATATGTCATGTCACCAACATATGCAAAATGATTTGGCAGAGGGAACAGTAAGTGGGCATAGAAATGAGAAATATCAGCATGCCAGTGCCACAGCAAATTCAAACAAATGTCATTGAAATGTGAAGTAACACTGTCCTACCTGTGTGTCATGGGACGTATTGTCCGATTACAGATGTTCTCATCCTCATCCTCATCCTCTGCCTCCTCATCCTCACTGTCCACAGGGTTGATGGCTGGCACACAGGCATCTCCAGCTTCTTCCTCTTGCAGGAATGGGACAGGCATCTGAGGGCCAGTTGATGCAACATACATCATGCCACCACTATCTGGCAGACCTTCTTGGGTGAGTAGCACAGGGATCCACCTTTCAGATGGAGGCACCGGAACCTGGCCTTCAGGAGGCCAAAGGTCCTTTCAGTTATCCTTCTACATCCTTGGGCCTCATTATAACGTTCTTCTGTCCTTGTCCTGGCATTCCTGTCCCTGGGTAAGCAGCCATGATAGGTTGGGGTAATCAGAGTCACTTGAAATATCGAGGGACAACATTTAGCCACACACTATCCCATATGGCCCACACCATAACTATACACCAATATCTACTGGGTGGGAACCAGGGCTCCCCTATTAGCCACACCCTGTGCCTCTGTAGTTGGGTCATCAAATTTGGGATGCTGCTATACCTCAGGACAAAGGCATCATGCACCGACCCAGGACACTTAGCATTGACGTGGGAGATTTATTGGCCGCAAGGCACACCATTTGTACATTCATAGATTGGAAACTCTTCTGATTTCTGAACACCTGTTCATTCTGGCAGGGAGGGGACAAAGGCAATATGTGTTCCATCAATCGCCCCAATTATGCTGGGAATATGTCCTATTGCATAGAACTCAGACTTCACAGTGGCCAAATCTTCAACCTGGGGAAAACAATGTAGCTGCACATGTGTTTAATAAGGGCAGACAACACTTTTGTCAGCACTATTGAGAACATTGGCTGTGACATTCCTGGTGCCAAGCCCACTATCACTTCGAAAGAACCAGTTGCCAGGAAATGGAGCACTGATAGCATTTGCACAAGAGGGGGGATCCCAGTGGGGTGACGGATAGCAGATATCAGGTCAGGCTCCAATTGGGCTCTGTGATTGTGGCCCTGTCAAGTCTATAGGTGAGGATAATGTGCCTGTCCTCCAGTGTTGCCAAGTCCACGAGGGGTCTGTACATAGGGGTATGTCTCCATCTCCGATTCATCTGCAGCGGTAGCAATCTCAGGGACAAATGAATGAGGAGCAAGCCACAAACTGAACAATGGAGCTACAACAGAACTTTGCATCCTGTTAACTTGTAATGGGTAAGTATGATTTATCCAGTATGTCCTAATATCACCAGTGACGCAGCAATTTTCAAGGGCCTGCCCCCCCCTGAAATGGAGTCTGCCTGTCCTGTGTGGTGGGAGAGGTGGAAGTGAGGTAATTCCGCTGACTTTGTGCGCCGTTGCGGGAGTCAGGGGGAACCGCCGTGCAACTCCTCATTGGTTAAAATTGGGCCCTATGATTTACAGTGGCCAATGGTGATCTACGCCAGGACATGACCACCATTTTCTATCTGATTCCTCACTTGCTACTTGACCATCCACAAGAGAGGACCTACACTGCATGTGCTGCTGTGACCTGTGTCTGGAACCTACCAGGGCCCGTGTGACCGGGGAAAGGGCCCCAGCCTTCACATCGGAGAAGTTGGATAGAGTGGTGGATGGGGTCGTACCCCAGTATGGACTGCTGTATGGGCTTCCAGACCAACAGGTGAGTACACTGTGGGCACAATGCATGTGGCATGAATGCATGGAGTTGTGTGTGTGAAGGCCTCGTGTAAGGGGGGGTGGGTGGGTGGATGTCCTCTGGGTGGCGTACAGGTTGTGTGCTGGGCCATGTGTGTGTAAATGGTGATTGAAACGGGTATGGTGGGCCATATGTTTAAGAGGCAGGATTGTTTGTCTCAATCTATTATCCTGTGCGTATTGCCTCTGCAGGTCAGCGCCCATCAAAAGAAGGGTACATGATGTGCCATCGTCAAGGAGGTTCGGACTCTGGGGGTCTATAGCAGGTGGAGCACACACTGTCGGAAACGGCGGGAGGACCTGAGACGCTGGGCATGGAAGACGGCGGAGGCCCAGCTGGGGATGGCCTTCCAATGAGGTAGGGGTGCCCGTTGAACCCTGACCCCCCCGATGGCCCGCATACAGGCAGTGGCCTATCCAGAGCTGGATGGGCACTCGAGGGTATCAAAGCTGCCACAAGGGGGTGAGTTCAGTGCCCATCATTACAACTTACGCATGGTAGGGTAGTATCCGGGTGGGGGATGTGTGTCAGTGGGTGCCCCTAGGCCAAGCCTGATATTGCAGCATAGGTCCCCTGGTGGCTAGGGTTGAGAAGGGAAAATCTTGTTACCTAGCTCATAGGCATCCACTACTGGTCAGAGCTGCGTGGGTCCCAGGTGTGCTGCATTTGGCGGTGTGTACCCCTCACCATGCCTTGGCCGTTAATTATTTCTCTGGTAGTGCTATGGCATATTGAGTAGGCCTGTTCCCTGTGTGTGAGGGTGCTGTGTACGCCAGTGGTGGTGTTGGTGCAGCCACTGACCAAATGTATCCTTTGTCTCTTCCACCACGTTTTTGTTTTGTCATCCTGTCTTTATGTGCATTAGCATCATCTGGTCGGAGGAGCAGAGGCACTGGCGACGGAAGGAGCTGCATCCACAGGGCCCAGGAGGCAGAGTCCACCAACGCTGTGGGCACCAGTGGGATGGAGGGCAAGGGGAGCACCACTGGAGGGGACAGTTCTAACACAGATATCTCCTCCGATGGAAGCTCCCTGGTGGTGGCAGACACTTCTGTGACCAATACAGCTACAGGTACATCCACCACCCTCATACCAGCACCGCCCTCCCAGCAGCCCCTCATTGAGTTGCCTGTGCCCGCTCACCCAGGAGGGTGGGCATCTCCTTCGCCCCAGGCACCTCAGGCCCTGCCCCAGGTAGCCCTGCTGCCCTGACTGAGGAGGCTATTATCCTCCTTAGATCCCTCTCTGTAGGGCATTCAATCATTGTGAATGCCATACAGGGTCTGGCAGCCCAGATACAACAATCTAATGCATTCCTGGAAGGCATTCACACTGGATTGGCGGCCCAACAGAGATTGATTCAGGTTCTGGCCTCCTCTCTGATGGCAGCCATTGTCCCTGTTTCTACCCTCCTCCCTCCAACTTCCACTGCCTAGTCCCATTCTCCTCAACCCCAACCCATCCCAAGCACACACGCAGATGAGCATAAATACAAGACAACACTCAAGAATGTCACAGGCAAACACAAGCACCACACTTCATCCCACAGGCACTCACACACACACTATCCAGTTGCAGACACACCAACATCCACTATTTCCACTGCCTCTCCTTCTCCTCCTCCACCACCTCCTACCCAGTTCCGTCCATACTCACACCTGCATGCACTACATCATTATCCACTACCAGCATCACCACACCAAGCCTCCACAACAGCCATGCACACATCCCCTGTGTCCTCTCCCACTGTGTCTGTCCCCCCTCCGAAAGTACACAAACACAAGCACTCAGACACCCAACAGCCATCTACCTCACAACAGCATACAGCCCATGCACCTGCACCCAAAAGCAGCAGACAGACACCTCCAACAACCACTCCCCTTCCTTCTCCCTCTTTCTGCCCCAATGTCCCTAAAAAACTGTTCCTATCCACCATTGACCTCTTCCCTACCGCTCCTCCTCCATCCTGCATGTATGGGCAGGGTAAGAAGAACCCAGCCAAGTACCTCAGCCACAAACTCCACGGGCCAGTCGTCACCACACCCATTCGTGGTGGGAAGGTATTCAGGCCACCTGTCCTGAAGGTGAAGGAGCCTGCACCAGGCAGCCTCAAGGCAGTAAGAACAAGGAGCCTGCACCAGCAGACAAGAAGGGAAAGGAGCCTGCCTCAGCAGGCAGGAAGAGCAAGGAGCCTGCACCAGCAGGCAAGAAGGGAAAAGAGCCTGCCCCAGCACCCAGGAAGATCAAGGAGCCTGCACCAGCAGGCAGGAACACCACGGGCCTGGGCCAGGAACTGTGACGGAGCCCCCACCACCAACCACGGTAGTGCAGCCATCCAAGGTTGCAGGGGATGGGCAGGAGCCTTCGCCCAACAGCAGCACCACAACCACTGTGCAGCCATCCTAGGTTGCAGGGGATGGGCAGGAGCCTCCCTCCACCAGCAGCACTACCACTGTGCAGCCATCCGAGGTTGCAGGGGATGGGCAGGAGCCTCCCCCCACCAGCAGCACCACCACCACTGTGCAGCCATCCGAGGTTGCAGGGGATGGGCAGGAGCCTCTTCCCCCACCAGCAGCAACACCACCACAACTGTGCAGCGGTCCAAGGTTGCAGGGGATGGGCAGGAGCCTCCCCCCACCAGCAGCACCACCACTGTGCAGCCATCACCGCTGGTGGACGGTATGTAATCCTGCCTCCATGGGCTGCTGGGCAGCCTGCTGCCTCCAAAGCCAGTGATTATGACACCCACCTGAAAGACTGTGGCCCATCACTCCCCAGGATCAAGCACAGGGCATGTTGCCCCCTCCAGTATCAGTGGGAAAGACACTCACATGCCCATCACTCCCCAGGATCAAGCACAGGGCATGTTGCCCCCTCCACAACCTGTGGGTACGACACCCACATGCCCATCACTTCCCAGGATCAAGCACAGGGCATGTTGCCCCCTCCAGAACCAGTGGGTGAGACACCCACCTGAGAGACTGTGGCCCTTCACTCCCCGGGATCAAGCACAGTGCATGTTGCCCCCTCCAGAACCAGTGGTCTTGTTTCATCTCCTGGCTGAGGTGCCCCAGCAGTGTTCTCACCGTTTTGCAGCAGATGACTGTGTGGCCTTGGACTTTGGCCTGTGGCCATGTGGCCTACGAACATTATGGAATGGGCTGTGTCCCTTTTTCTGTACATATGTATATATCTATTATCTTGACTAACTTATTTTTCACACTGTGTTGATCTCATTAAATTCACTTTTGCGAAATTGTTTTGTCCTTGCATTATTCAGCCGAGTGAGGGGGTATAATTGTTTTTATAATGCATCTGGTTGTGTGTATGGTGTGTGTGTGCGTGGTGTGTGTGTTGTGAATGTGTGTGTCACTCTCTTCCCCCACTCCCATGTGTACTAGGTAGCTGTACTCACCGCTGTTGTCTTCGCCGACGTTAGAGGTGGAGTAGAACATAGAAGATCATCAGGAAGACATACAGTTCAGGTTCCATGGCGGCATCATTGTTCCCTATGTCTCTGTAACAGTGGGCCAGGTGATAATAAGGACTCTGAGGTTCGAGTGGATGATAGTGTGAATTTATTTATACTTCGTTATGGTCTTTGACTTTGTCAACAGTGTAGGGGTGGTGTCCTTTGTCCCATAAAGTGTCTCTCCTTTCTTTTCCTCCCAGCTTCCCTCTTGACCGGCGAAGATGTTCTGCCGTTCTCCCAGACGTACCGGAAAAGGAACGAAATTGCAGGTAAGTCAGGGTCATATGGATTATCCAACCTTAGCAGGGTTAGATAGGAGGGAAGAGAGAGAGAGAGAGGGAGAGAGAGAGAGAGAGCTAGATCCCGGGTGCGTATGTGGCATGACAGGATCGAGGGTGTTTAAAGTCACCTCTTTGTGCTTCCCCGTGCAGAAGAACTTTGATTTGAGTGCTCTTTAGGGTACTTTCACACACAACTTGGAGACGTATGTTTAAAGTCCCTTTCCTTGCACCTCTTCGTCACCTCCCTGTTCCCTCCAAACCGCTCTCCTCCCTCCTCGTGCACCATCCCTCCCTTCACGCCTCCTGCCGCAACCCTCCCGGTTTACACTATGGTTATCCTTTAAAAAGGACCGTACCTTCGTCAGCCACGTCCCTCCTGGGGCGTGGCGGTCTGTAGGCGTGTCTCCATTCCTTCCCTTTCTTCCTGGATCGGCTGCTTCTCTGGGAACCACGCAGTTCCCGTTCCTCCGGTCGTCGTCCGCCTTCTTCTTCTCGTTCTCGGTGTTTCCACGTTTCTCCTCACGTCCTGCCTCCTCCGCGTCCTTCTCCTTCACCCCTGCAGGACGTCCGTCTTCTCTTTTTGTTCCCAAGGGAACCCGGATATCCGGGTTCTCGAGGGAGGTGCCGGCGTCTTCGTCGTCAAAGCAACGGGGCAAGCCGTCTTCTTCTCCGTGGACGCCGCGTGGCCAGCACCAATCGGAGGCGTCCTGAGCCGGGTTGAACGACAGCCGGCTACAGTCTCCAATGGTGAGTCCTTTCCCTTTTGAGCTCTGTTTCCACCAGGCTTTTAATGTCGTTGGTACCGCTGCAGAAAAGGTGGCGGTTTGGCATGTCATAATATTGGTGGGCGGAACACTGACTTACGCCTGGCTGTAGGCAGCTACCGCCATGGTGTCCGTTGTTTCCGTCCTGGTGGTCGGTGTGGTATGTTGGCTGTCTTTAGGAGATCTTTCTGCGATGGTTATACTTTGACGGCAGTTACCGTACGCCTGTTGGCAGTATTACCGCCACTTTATCACCAACCTCCAGGGTCGTAATGAGGGCCTTAGTTCTCTGTGCAGAAAATGTTTACAAAAAAAGACGAAAGGGGGCGTGGTGGAGTTACACAGAAACCGGTAGCCGTTTTTGTTGCTCACTGTCCCGTAAGAGTACTGCAAGACCGGTTAACAACAAAAAAAAAATGAAGACAAGGGTGGACCCTGGATTTTATTGAATGTCATCTGGTGTTGGTCCAGGTGGTTGGTGCATATTTATGTTTTTATTTGGGGAGGGAGATGTGGGCCCCAACTTCCTGAGCTGTGATGTTGCATCTGGTATCAGTTAAGGGGGGTTGCTATTATGGGGGTCATGCCCCCTTAGGGTCAAATGTCATTTGTGGGGATATTTAGGTATACAAGGATGCACATATTTGTGCTTTCATACACAGTATTCAGTAGTCTGTGTGTAAAAAAATACTTTTCCTTTTTAAAAGAAAAGGCACTGACTGCACAATAATTTATTTAGTGCTGGTTTTGCGTGTCAGGAAATGGAGATTACTTGTCCACACCACCTCCCCTGAGTAGGCCTTGAACTGATATGCTTCATTGCCCCAAGAGAGTTGAGTGCTGCACTGGGGTAATAGGTTCCCAGTAATGAGAGAATTTTTAATGTAATACTTGTAAGACGTGTAATAAGATATGACTTATGGTAAAATAAAACCCTAGAAATTAATTTAAAAAATCAAAGATTAAAGTGTTGTTATAGTTATGTGCTAATTTCTTACTTTATGTTAAAAAAATACCCAACTGAAAAAAACAAAAGTTAAAGTAATGTTGTAGTTAGGTCTGATAATAATATCTTACTTTATGTGCAATAAGCCTTAAAATGTCAGTTACAAAATACCATTTTAAACTAAAATAAAACACTGAAATTCACCAGTTGTAGTTTACTGAACTACCTAAAACTTACGTCCCAGCCATGCACTGTTTATAATCTCACATATTACAACACTCACACCATGTTCAATTACATCATTTAGGGCTACATGTACGAAGCAGTTTGCACATTACAAACAGTAAATCGGCCCGTTTGCGATGTGCAAAATGCACTTTGACATGTTCCAACCCATTTTTGTGATTCGGTAAACTATTCACTTAATCGCAAAAAGGGATTGCTAGTCACAATTAGGAAGGGGTGTTCCCTTCCTAATTGCGACTCGCACTCCCATGTATGATTGTTTTGTGACTGAGAATGTGGTCGCAAAACAATCGCAGTTAGCACCAGTGTCACACTGGTGTGAACCCATTCGCAGATAGGAAGGGGTCCCATGGGGATGTCAGTAAAAACATTTTTTCAGAGCAGGTAGTGGTCCTAGGGACCACTGCCTGCTCTGAAAAAATGAAACAAAAAAGTTTCATTTTTTGTTTTTGAAATTCATCTCATTTTTCTTTAAGGAAAACGGGCTGCATTTTAAAAAAAAAAACTGCTTTGTTTAAAAGCAGTCACAGACATGGTGGTCTGCTGTCTCCAGCAGGCCACCATCCCTGTGAAGGCCGCCATTCCCAAGGGGGTCGCAAATTGCGACCTACCTCATGAATATTCATGAGGTGGGCATTTGCGACCCCCTTGCGAATCGCAAATAGTATCATTGACACTATGCAACATAAGGTTTTGTGACTCGCAAAAAATGTTGTACATGTAGCCCTTAGTGACATCACTGATGTTATCAACATAGCACGACAGACGCAATAGAAAACCGTTTCTAGGTAGTGCTTGCTGTGTACTTTCCAGCGTGAAAAGCATACAGCAAACTGTCACTTTCATTGGATCATGTCATCAGTGATGCCAATCGGAAGGCCACAATTTTTAGCATTACAGTCCACAGATTTCCATGGGTCCAGATATCACTAAATATTTAGCCCCTTTGTGCCCACCCTCAGCACCCCTTTAAATGCTAATGTCTCAAAAATGTCTAACCGGATTAACACCAAATAATGAAAACCATGTTTTCCAAGAAAAGTTCCAACTTGGTGTAATTCTGTTTAGCCAATATTTCACTATTACTTCCCACATTTTCCTGTGGGGAATTAATATGGGAAAACAGTGTTTGGGAGTGTTTTGGGAGGCCCCCCTTTTCTTGGCCTCCACTTGACGGGTTGGTGCAACCCTTTTCAGGAAGATGGATAAAACAATGCTAAAAAAATATGTTCTTAGGTAAACTCTGAGCTAACTATAACGATAGATAGATAGATAGATAGATAGATAGATAGATAGATAGATAGATAGATAGATAGGTAGACAGATTACACAGTGGCTGCCACCATTAGATAGTTATAGTTAGGGACACATTTTAATAGGATATTTTTTTTTTTTTGCTAATTAAATTAGCGCAGTTTAATTAATCTTCACCACCCTTTAAAAAAAAGTCTCATCCACCCCTGCTTTTTCCTGGAGCATTTTGCGGTGATCTATCAAACGGGAGCTGAAGTGGAAGACATTTTAGGACTCCTAGACTCTTCCTCCTGTCCTGAATTAAAAAGACAAGTAACATATAGGGTTACAGGGTAAGATCAGGGGCGGCTCCTGCATAAGGGCGGAGTAGAATCGCCCCGCCAGCAGGGGCAGCTGCAAAACCTTTCAAAGAAAAGGATAATAAATTATATTTATTATTCTTTTCTTTGAAAGGGGCAGGGCCACTGGAGTGATATGCATTGACAGCACTCCCCCTCTCTGCACAAGTGTGTTTGGACGGCCGTCTCTGCCGGCCAAACAAACATGCGCACAGGGCTGTCTCCAGCTCAGCAACACAGTTGCTGGGCTGTAAAGAGCTTGCACAGGTTCCCTGTCAGCCTGGGAGCACCACGCCAGGACACTCCCAACCAAACCTGATGCTGCTTTGAGCAGCATCAGGATTGGCCGCAGGGAAGGCTGGGAGCCTGTGTCTGCAGCATATGGCGACAAAGGAGAGGAGCAGCGCGGGAGCAGAGGTACGTTTTTTTAAATTCTTTCTTTTGTTATTAATTCCCCCTGTACCACCCTGCGCCGCCCAGCCCAGAGGAATCCTCAGAGCCATGACAGGGTAAGAAACCCTGCACCTGTTTACAAACTGAGCTCGGCCAGCACCAAGGGTTAGCTGGTTTTATTTTGTATTGGAGGGGGCACACAACCCCTTTTACTGAGTCTTTTTAGACCACAGGACCCCATATCCCGGGGCCACTTTAACTATAATTGGGAGGGGGCACCCTATCCTCTGGGGATGATATTTATAATTTGGACAGGATGGACCCACCCCCACTCCCTTCATTTTGATGAGGCCCCGGGAGCCCATCCCCATGGAATGATATACTTATGTAGTGGGTGCTTGGAGCCCTCTTCTCCCATAGCTTCTTAGAGGCCCGGGGGTCCAGGATTGAAAGTTACATTTAGAGAAAGGGGCATGTAGTCACCCCTCCTAGAGCTGGTCAAAAGCCCCCCCTGGGCATTGCTTGCCCGCACTTTCGCACTTTCCCAGGCAGGAAACACAACTTTGTCCCAATTTGGGTGGAAAAATAAGCTGCTCTGGCCTAGGCAGCAGCAAAGAAACAGTTGAGCAATGAGTGCTGCTGGGGAGTCAGCAGCAGGGGCCTTGAGGGAGCCACAATAACATCAACCTGCGAATATGTTGTGGCTGTTCTGGGACGGAATGGAGAAACAACCCACTTTAAATTAAAAAAAAGAAAGATAACGAGCAGCAGGTTCCTCCCATATATTACTCACTGTTCCATGCAAGGAGAGCTCTATACTGCCCTGGGCCTTTTTTTCAATAATATTTTTTCTTCGTATAGGTGTCCCTAGAAGGTGCATGGGCACCACCAACCATTTTGTTTAATGTTGTGTATGGCTGCATGGAGTGCAAGAGCCCTCCAGTAAATAAAAAACATAGAAAGTCTCCTGGTCCATTGAATGCATGACCCCAGGAGAGTTTGCCATGTTTTTCAAGCACTTTGAGCTGGAGTTCTATGCACTTCAGCTGGAGTGCAGCTCCCCCCTCGTGTTTTGTTCTATGGCTGAACTTACTTACTGCTAGATACCTCACATATTACATCACTTTTGACACGCTCTATGACATCATTGATAACACAACTGCAACATCTGCAATTACATCATTGATGACAACCCAGCATGGTGGGGGGCAGGAGCTATAATTACTTCAAGGCATGAGTTATAGTTACTTAAGATAAGTGTTTTTTTTCATTTACAATAGTATGTTTTAACTGTCATTTTTACGTAATTAAAACTTTCCTTTACCTATGGTTTTTTTCAATAAATATAGATATATGTATAGATGGGCAAACCGCAGGCGAAACCACTTGAAAAAGACAGTATGTCAAACGCATCGTGGGGTCTGATGGAATTTTATCTGCATGAAATAAATGAAGTGGGATTATGAAGCTTCCTCAATATTTTTGTACCCTATATGCTGACATATACCCACCTAGCTGGTGAGGATTGAGAACCCTTGTTTATGGGGGTGGTTTCTGCCTTTGTTAACTTCCCAGCAGTGTTCTGTAAGTTTAATAAATTTGAGAAAAAAAACCACATTCTTCACCTCAGGACACCAGGCCGTTCATGTGGAGTTTTGGCTGTGGTCTAAAGAATGATGCATTTTTAATTTACCTACTGCAGGGGAGCATACACTTTGTGCATGCTTTTCTTGATTTTCCTGCTGTTGACTGCACACATTTAGCCCTCATCCTCATGTCCAAGAGGTAATATCAGGGCATCAGCTCATGCTTAAGCTGCGTGATGTATAGTTCCTGCTGAGTAAGCACTGGTGGCTTGTGAGCATTTCCAGATGAGACCAATAGTTAACTCATGGACTTTCTAGGGAACCTTTGCATGTACCTTTCCTGTTTGTCGTACAGTACAATACAATATGATGCAATGTATGCATTTTTGGCTCACTTATCACACACGTAATACCAATGCACAGTTGTATGTCACAGTATTGTAGTTAACAATATCAACAAACAATAATATTGCATCCGTAATAATGATTATTACTATGTCATCAAGGGAAGTATATTGAGCACAGTATAGATTTATGATTTCTAACTCTACATCTACGTACCTTGATAATACATTGGTAGTTGATACCAGTGGCAGTCACTGCCAGGGACCGCCGGAGGGGCAGCGTGCAGAGTGGTGGGTGGGGGGCGGTGGGATAAATAATATATATATATATATATATTTTAAACACTTACCTGAGCTGCCAGATGCCGTTCGGTGCTCCAGCCGCCTCAATGCTTCTCTGCTCCCCTCCCTGGCCAATCCAGATGCTTCTCTAATGCCATTACACAGCATAAGCAAAGTGCCGGGTTTGGCCTAGGTGGCCTGAAATGTCACTCAGGGAGGGAGTGGGAGCCTGCACTTGGTCTCCATCCGGCTGTAACATACAGCTCGGATGGAGAGTTCTAAGTGCGCATGCCACCTCAGATGGCGGGCCACACTGACATGCGCACTAAGAGCACACTAACACTACTCCACCTTCATGGTGACGTGGGGGTTTCTGGCCCCTCCCTGCCCTCTGAAAGCAGAAAAATAAAATGATGATAGCGTACTCTTAACATAATTTTATTTTTCTGCCTTTTAGCAGTGGGGCAACGCTCCTCTGCCATAGCGGAGGGGCTGACCCTGGTTGATACTGTAGACTCAGTACTGTGCAGGTCATTATTTCGAGAACATTATTGCAACATTTCCACACAAGGCACATTATTCCTTGCATGCTCAAAAACAATTATAAATATACAAAGAAATTCCACTGGAACTTATCGTGCGGGGCCCAAACACTTTATAGCCGATGCTACCAGGCTTGTATTTCGACATCACGTTTCATGTATACTAGGTGATTATAGGATTGAGCATGCTCAGTCTTCAGCCTGTTCAATCCAAGACAGGTGGTCTGCAACTGCTATACACTGTGCAGTATTGTTAGAGCCATAGCAATGATGCAATCAGGGTTGTAGATATAATTACTACAGCATGTACAATGGCACTGGGGTCCAAGGAATTGAAGGCCCCATTTCATCAAAATGTGACTGCCTTTCACTACTCAAATGGGGGTCCATTCTCTTGCTAGGCCCTAATGCTGATTGGGCAAATGCGGCCCACAACATTCTAAACAGGAAGCATTGTTGTATGTGTAGTTGGTCCATACCCCTTGACTCAAATGGCACAAATGTTTCTGAACTAATGAAAGCGATGGTGACTGTATGGTACAGTCAGACTAGTGGTGCATATTTTTAATGAGGCAGCAAAGGGTTTTCTGGGTCAAGTAAGAGGCTACTCCATTAGTTATGCATGTTGATAGAGTGCAGGTTTAGAAAGTGCCCTATGTGGAAAGAAGTAAGGTGACATTCATGAGGTTCGGAGGGGTACTCCAAACGTGTAAAAATAAACTTGTTGCTGTGTTCACCATGGATCAAGTAGACTGTTGTAAAGTAGATGAAATCATAGTTGCATGTACTAACCATCTTAGGGCAATGTGAAATTGACAGATGTTATGCTTGAGATGCTTCAGTCCTCCATGAGGGTAACCTACAAACAGATGAGGAGCAACTTATTAAAAGGATCAGTGTCACATAATTGAAGAGTACTTACAGTCTATTTAGATCCAGAAGTGGAGTGAACCCCATTTAAAGACAGATTCCCTGAAATTACCAAATATATAGTGTATCAATAGATCCAACCAGGAGAGGTAGAAGGTGCCACCCCCAGAGAATGACACGTTCATACCATTATACTGGGGTCAAGCCTGGAGGGGCATAGATGACAATCACCTAATGTGACGTAAGAAACAAGCTAAATCTGCATCTCCAGTTGCCACAGTGTGCATCTTGCTCCTCTCCTCTTCAATATGCCCACCAGTTCATTAGTGCTTCCGTCCTTTCATTCATTACAGTTTCTCAGTTTGTGCTCCATTCCTCACTCCTGGCCATTTATGTTTAAATGTATGTATTTTTTTTTTATTTCAGATATGTCATCCTGTGACTACTTTAACTTAATGGTGGGAAACATTTCTATTTTACCACTTGAATTGCTAGCCTTGGATAATTTTTGCACTTTGTAATGTATTAAATACTGCAAGCTGACAAGCTTTGGTTGATGAACGTGTGTGCCAGTGAGTGGTACTGAGACCTGATAGGATCTTGGCAGCATTTCCAGCAACCCCAGAGAAAAGCCTGCTGCTCCCTGCTGATGAAGAACTAAACCCAGAAACACGTGTCTAGAGATATACCACATTATCTGCACCCACTAAGGTGAAAAACTACAGACTACAAATGAAGTAAGTGCAAATCTGTACTGCATTTACCATGATGTAATGAGGCAAAATGCATGCTGCACCGTGAGGCAGTGTGCTCCCAACTGTTTCCCATATTAAAATATTTGCCTGATTACACACCTTCCTTTCAAAACATTTTTGCAGGTAAATTATCCTGCTAAAAGTGGAGTTGTAATATTTTATTCAGCCAGGGAAAATTGCTCCTAAAAATCATTTCCAAAATTACTAATTTGTTGGATTTTTCTCCCAACAAATACTTCCAAATGTATTTGTTCTACATTTAAAGAATAAAGTTGTTGTAATCTTTGAAAATTAATGAACTTTGTGTCTTTTCTAACACAAAGTTTGAGAAAGCGAAGAGCCACAGCTTCGAGTAACCCTGTCTCATGTCTCTGGCGCACAAATGTGATTGTGCAAAGGGTTAGACATTTATTGTACTAAATTTGTTAAGATATAGGCTAGGAATGTGTGTCCACTGACAAAGTAATTTTTTTTCATCTTCCTGCAAACCGTGCTAAAATCACTATCCAAGCTACACCAAAGCCATTTATTTTGTCAGTTGGGAATTTAAATGTAATTATAACATCTTATGAAAGTCGTGCAAATGGGACCCCATTATTCGTGGGTTGGCCAAAATTTGCCAACTTCTTGTAGAGTGAAGTTTCTGCATTGCTTGACACATTTCCTGTAGCCTGTAGTCCAGCAGTAAGCAGACTGAAGGAAATAGTTTTCCTTCCTGTCACTCACAGCTGACCTTAAACCTGTGTGACAGCGGAGTGAATCCAGTGGTGGCAACTTGATGAGCCATGTACTCCACTTGTCCAGCACAGGGAGTCTCAGCGGTGGGAAGTGAGTTCGCACATTAAGCCATGGTTGGTGAGTGCCCACTGGAGGGGATGGCGATCCGCTGGAACATTGTTCTTGTCGTGTACATCGTCCTTTGCAGGCATTTCTTTTTTAGGAAAAAAAACACTTTGTATGCTGCTTACTTTGCAAAGCTGGAGAACTTTAAAACATATGCAAAGTTGAGACCAGGATCGGCTCGCAGGGCTTTGTTGGGGTGGAGGGGTTAATTTATTTAAACAAAGAAAAATCACTCACCTGGTTCTCTGCCAGGCTTCCAGCCTGCCCTGCAGCCAATCCTGATCCTGCTCAGATGCGCAGAGCAGCGTCAGGATTGGCTGGGAGTGCCCAGCTAGGTCGCTCCCAGGCAGACTGGGAGGCTGTTCATGCTCTCTCCAGCCCGGCAACTATGTTGCCGGGCTGGAGAGAGCCTACTGTGCATGTATGTTTGGCTGACTCTAGACGGCCTGCCAACAATACATGCACACTAAGTTCTTGTCATCCCTTATGCCCCACCCTTTTGACAATAAAACAATATTAAACCTAGTTTATTATCGTTTTTTGGTAAAAGTTTTGCAACTTCTTCAGCTAGCAGGGGGGCGACTCTCCTCTGCCATAGCTGGGGAGTCGCGCCTGGTTGAGACGTGGTTGTTGGTGGGCAACACCAGCACTTATTTGGAGGGGGCGGAAATGTTGCAAAATGATCGCATGGATGGCACTCCATCCCCCAAAGCGAATACGTTTAAAGAAATTTGATTTATGTGTGTCCCGTGGGAATAATGAAAAGATTTCCATGTCTCTCGACAGGTGCTGTGAGTGCACTGCAGAGTCTTATTGCAGCTGACCTGCACAGCACAGTCAGTCACTTCTGCAGTGGTGTAACAAAACTTGAGGGGGCCTTCCTTGTAAAGTACATGGAGGGTGGCCCCACCCAACCGAGTTAGGAGCTCTCAGGCCAGGGGCCCACCACCCATGCACAGTGTACTGATCTGAGGGGGGCCCCTGGAGCTCAGCCCCACACCCCACACTGCTGTGGCAATGGGGGCTATTGTTATGACAGTGCGCTTCTGCTAGTGCATGAACGTTGAGCTTCAATTTTCACAGTGACTGATCAGACCAGCATATGTATTCTGCAGGCACAACTGCGCCCAGCCTGAGGCCAGCAAATGCAGAGCTGGCTTCAGCGCTGTTGGTGCTCAGTGCAACAATCTTTTTCAGCGACTGTAGACCTGTGCCCTTTTGCTCAATGGATTCCCTCACTACTACCCTTCAACAGTGCCCCTCATCTCTTCATAGCCCCTCTCTCACGTTCACTTCATTTGTTTTGTAGCGGTACGCATACCAGTGTGGGGTGTAAGAGCATTTTACTTCACACACGTTATATAGAGACAACGAATCATATATGTAAATCAGTCTAAAGGCAATTTTGTTTTCTAAGAAACTTCAGTTACAAATTATCAACACTGTGACTCAGAAAGATTTTCTCTCTAGTTCTTCACTGATTTGGCTTATTTTCTTGTATTCATACTCATCTGCCAGTTATTATATATATATATATATATATATATATAGCACTTTCTTAAACTGGCTGGCAAAGTTTCAACCTCATCAGCACATAAGTGTAAACAAGCAGTGTCTCCACCACCTGTTAAGTCTAAAATTGTAGATTCTTCCGAACCCTCACTTACTCCTATTTTGAGGACATGTAAGCTGTCAGGTCTAACACAGACAATATTGCCATGGACATTAAACATATACTTAAGTATATGGCCAGTCTTTCAATGAAGGTTGCAGATAACAAAAATAAAATAATTGACAATGAAATAAAAATTGAAAAGCTAAACAAAAACTCCTCCTATGAGGACAAGATTGATTTAGAAAATAGAAATAGGGAATATAACTTGCACATTTTTAATTTGCCTCCTGAAGATATACAGGGCAAAGACTGTAAACGATACCTTGAGCAACTATTGGCTAATCTTCTAAATCTGAAATTTCCAGAACAAATTGAGATTGATAAAGCACATCAAATCCCACCTCACTGTAAACCTGGCCAAGCCAAACAACAACAAATCATATTCAAGGTTCTTTGTTACCACCATCTTGTCCTTATTCGAAAGGCAGCACAAGATGTTCCATCTGTAGAGGCTTTGCAGCTGTAGGACCTCTAGCTTCAAATATGGGCTTTTTGATTCTTCCACCATGCACATTTAGAACAATGACATATCCAAATCATTTCATTATCCGGAAGATCTCCAAGCATTCCTGGACAACCCTCTTTCTCTTTCAATGGATACGCAAAGTCCCTCATATTGACAGTGCTTTGAAAATTCTGGAGTTCGTACTTTATACTATTAGTATGTATTTATTAACCCTATTAATATATATGACTTTCTAAATGTTACTGACCTTTCTCATTTAGCTATTATTCACCATGCACCATTGTGTCTCACTAATCTTATATTTGTTCTCTGTTGTCTTTTATTTGCAATTATGTTTATATCCCTTCTTTTATGTTCTTATCTGTCCTAACGTTACTTCAATCCTCTCCACTATTTTCACTCCATATTTTTTCTCATACTGGTCTCTGTCTATTCTTCTTCTATAATTTCATGACCTATGGGTACTACTCACAAAATTAAAATTGTTTCTTTGAATGTTAAGGTATTATGACATCCTGTTAAACTTTTGAAAATTCTATATTATTTATTCAGACAAAAAGCAGACATATGTTGGTTACAAGAAACTCATATTGATGACAACACCTTAGCCTACATGCAAAGGAAATGGGTTGGTCAGATACTGTCCTCTCTAGCATTGGGTAAAAAAAAGTGGTGTGGCAATTTTCTTTTCTAAGAAACTTCAGTTACAAATTATAAACACTCTGACTCAGAAGGCAGCTTTCTATTCATTAAAATAAAACTTGGTAATAATATACTACATTTAATTAATATCTACGGACCAACAGTTGATGACCTTCATTTTTGGAGTCATATTACTTCCGAAATTCTACAACTTGGAAATGTTTCATTTATTATCAGTGGAGATTTTAATCTAATAATTGACCCTCTTTTAGAAAGACTCTCCTCTGCTAAATGTACACCTCCAAAAGCATTTTACTCAGTCAAAACTTTGTTTAACACCTTTGCTGCCACGCCTTTTCCCCCTCAGGTTCCAGGCCTTTTTTGTCTATTTGGGGCAGCTCGCGCTTCGGCCCTCATAACTTTTTGTCCAGACAAGCTATCAGGGCCAAATTTCTGTTGTTTTTTTCCAACATCGTAGGGATTCTAGAGGTATCCAGAGTTTGTGGTTTCCCTGGAGGAGACCAAGAAATTAGTCAAAATACAGTGAAAAGTTTGTTTTGTCCAAATAATTGGGAAAAAAAGGGCTGCAGAAGGTGGTTTGTGGTTTATTTCCTAAAAATGGCATCAACAAAGTGTTTGCAGTGCTAAAATCACCATCTTCCCAGCTTTCGGGAACAGGAAGACTTGAATCAGAAAAAACAATTTTTCAACACAAGTTTGGCATTTTACTGGGACATACCCCATTTTTACAATTTTTTGTGCTTTTAGCCTCCTTCCAGTTAGTGACAGGAATGGGGGTGAATCCAATGTTGGATCCTGGACAACTAAACATTTCTGAAAAGTAGACAACATTTTGAATTCAGCAAGGGGTCATTTGTGTAGATCCTACAAGGTTTTCCTACAGAAAATAACAGCTAAAATAAAATAATATTGAAATTGAGTTGAAAAAACAGCCATTTATCTCCACGTTTTACACTGTAATTTGTTCCTGCAATGTCACATTTTTTAAAGCAATATACTGTTACGTCTGCTGGACTCTTCTGGTTATGGGGATATATAGGGTTTATAGGTTCATCAAGAACTCAGCCAATAAATGAGCTGTACCTCGCAATGGGTTTTCATTCTATAACGGGTATACAGCAATTCATTTGGTGAAATATAAAGAGTGAAAAATAGGTATCAGGAAAACGTTTGTATTTCCGAAATGGGCACAAGATAAGGTGTTGAGAAGCAGTGGTTATATCCACATCTCTGAATTCTGGGGTCCCCATACTAGCGTGCGATTTACACGGCATTTCTCAAGTAGATGTATTTTTTCACACTGTCTTACATTTGGAAGGAAAAAATGTAGAGAAAGACTAGGGGCAATAACACTTATTCTTCTATTCTGTGTTCCCCCACGTCTCCCAATAAAAAATGGTACCTCACTTGCGTGTGTAGGCCTAATGCCCGCGACAGGAAACGCAACATGGACACATCACATTTTTACATTGAAAACTGACTTTTTGGAAAGTGCCTAGCTGTGGATTTTGATCTTTAGCTCAGCCGGCACCTAGGAAAACCTACCAAACCTGTGCATTTTTGCAAACTAGATACCTAGGGAAATCCAAGATGGGGTGACTTGTGGAGCGCTCAACAGGTTCTGTTACCCAGAATCCTTTGCAAATCTTAAAATGTGGCCAAAAAACACTTTTTCCTCACATTTCTGTGAAAGAAAGTTCTGGAATCTGAGAGGAGACACAAATTTCCTTCCACCCAGCGTTCCCCCAATTCTCCCGATAAAAATGGTGTCTCACTTGTGTGGGTAGGCCTAGTGTCTGCGACTGAACATGCCCCAAAACACAACGTTTACACATCACATTTTCCCAATGAAAACAGAGCTGTTTTTTGCAAAGTACCAAGCTGTGGATTTTGATCTCTAGCTCAGCCGGCACGTAGGAAAACCTACAAAACCTGTGCATTTTTTAAAACAAGACACGTAGGCGAATCCACGATGGGGTGACTTGTGGGGCTCTCACCAGGTTCTGTTACCCAGAATCCTTTGCAAACCTCAAAATTTGGCCCAAAAACACTTTTCCTTCCTCTATTCAGTGACAGAAAGTTGTGGAATCTGAGAGGATCCACAAATTTACTTCCACCCAGCGTTTTCCCAGGTCTCCATATAAAAATGGTATCTCACTTGTGTGGGTAGGCCTAGTGCCTGCGAGAGGAAATGCTCCAAAACACAACGGGACACATCACATTTTCCCAAAGTAAACCGAGCTGTTTTTTGCAAAGTGTCAAGCTGTGGATTTTGGCCTCTAGCTCAGCCGGCACCTAGGGAAACTTACCCAACCTGTGCATTTTTTAAACCTACACACTTAGGGGAATCCAGGATGGGGTAACTTGTGGGGCTCTCACCAGGTTCTGTTACCCAGAATCCTCTGCAACCCCCACAATTTGGCCAAAAAACACAATTTCCTCACATTTCAGTGACAGGCAGTTCTGGAATCTGATAGGAGCCCCAAATTTACTTCTACACAGCATTCCCCCAAGTCTCCCAATAAAAATAGTACCTCACTTGTGTGGGTAGGCCTAGAGTCCACAAAAGAAAATGCCCCCAAAACACTATCTGGACACATCAACATTTTCAAATGCAAAATAATCTGTTTTTGCGGTGGGCACCTGCATTTTTGATCCTGGGCTCAGCAGCCATACATTGAAACCTAGCAAACCAAGACATTTCTGAAAACTAGACACCGAGGGAGTCCAGAGACGTGTGACTTGCGTGGATACCCCAGTGTTTTCTTACCTAGAATCCTCAGCAAACCTCAAATTTAGCTATGAAATCACATTTTTCCCACATTTCTGTGTGGGATCACACCACTGAGACAACTTTCCTACCACCCTACGTTCCCCTCAATCTCCTGGTAAAAATGATACCTCACTTTTGTAGGTGGGCAAAGCCTGTGACATGGAAGAGCCAAAAACATGTTGAAATTGAGGGGGAACCAAAACGGGTCCAAAAGGGCAGTTTGAAACTTTTTATCGGTATAGATGAGACAATGCTGGGTGGAAGGAATTTTGTGGATCCCTGCAGATTCCAGTAGGTTCCATCACAAAAATATGGAAAAAAACATGTGATTTCCAGCAGAGTTGAAGGTTTGCAGAGCATTGTGGGAAACAAAATGGTGCAGGGTGCATGTGAAGCACACCCCCCTGGACTTACCCAGATGTTTAGTTTTCGGATGTGTCTAGCTCTTGTGGGTTTTTCTACATGGTAACGTCCCAAAGTCCAAAGAGAGCTTTCCTCACCATTCTAAGTGGGACAATTTTAAAAGTTAGCCAAGCTCTCATGGCCCAAATGTAAAACTAAAACCCAAAATAATCAAATGTGCTCTTGCTGGCCGTGGGATAAGATGTTTTAGTGTGCGGGGGTAGAGCTGAAAGAATGTTACCCCCTTCAGTTGGGGTGGGGATATAACCATGCCCATACTGGTTGGTAGTCACCACACCACTATTTTTTTTTTAATTCCCTGGCATCTAGTAGACTTTCTGCCCCCCCCAGATGTGGGTCTGGGGTAATTGCCCCATCTGCCAACTGGTGGGCAGAAAACTTTGGCCGCATTTATTTAGAGTCTCTTATTTTGAAAAAAAAAACTTCCCTGGTCTCTGGTGGTCTTTCTGCAACCCCCCCCCCCCCATGGGGGCAGATGGGCCTTCCAAAAATGGGCCAATCTGCCCCCAGCAGATATGGGCAACAGTAATGTGCCCCCCATGGGGAGCGACTCTTGCCGAAGGGGCTGCCCCCCCAAACAAAACACACACACCAATCCCTGGTGCCTAAGTGTTTTCTGTCCCCGGGGGCTGATCTACCTAATAGAAATAGGCAGATCTGCCCCCCAGGGATGCAGAAATGGCGTTAAATAAATTAGCCCCACAGGGGAGTGACCCTTGTCTAAGGGGTCGCTCCCCTTTTGTGAAATTGGTGAAAAATAAATCCCTAGGGCGTAGTGGTTTCTTCCCCCCTTAGGGCCAGATTGGCCTAAGAAAAATAGGCTGATCTGCTTCCCAGGGGGCAGAAATGGCTCAAAATAAATTTGCCTCCCAGGAGAGCGACCTGTGCCTAAGGGGTCGCTCCCCTTGTGCTAAATTGTCACAAAAAAAAAAATCGCTGTTGTCTAGTGGTTTCTGCCCCCAGATTGGCCTAAGAAAAATAGTCTGATCTGCCCGTAAGGGGTGGCAGAAGTGGCCTAAAATAAAATTGCCTCCCAGAGGAGCGGCCCTTGCCTAAGGGGTCGCTCCCCGTCTGTAAAACAATTTAAAGTATCCCTGGTGCCTAGTGGTTTCTGCCCCCGTTGGGGGCAGATTTCCCTAATAAGAATAGGCTGATCTGCCCCAAAGGAGGCAGAAATGGGCTAAATATAATTTGCCCCCCAGGAGAGCGACACTTGTGTGAACTTGACCTTCAAAAAACCCAATTGCTGGTGTCTAGTGGTTTCTGTCCCCCTTGGGGGAAGATTTGCCTAATAAAAATAGTCTGATCAATGGCCTAAATATAATTTGCCCCCCAGGGGAGTGACCCTTGCCTAAGGGGTTGCTCCTCACGTCTCAAAAACAAACCCAAAAAAAAAAAATGATCCCTACTGAAAATAGGCCAATCTATGGGCAAAAAAAGGCCTAGGGGCAAAAAAGGCCTTGAAAATAATTTACCCCCTGGGGAGCGACCTTTCCCAAAGGGGTCTCTACCCTTATGCCAATTTCAAGTTGAAAAAATATCCCTGGCGTCTAGTGGGCATCTCAGCAGCCGGATCGCTTCACGATCCAGCTGCTGAAATGCCCTGAGAGACATCAAAGGGAAGGAAATTCCTTTCCGTCCCTTTGAAGCCTCTCAGGCCCCCATCACATGCTTTGGCATTTCTCTTCCAATCCGTGCTGGTAGCTAAGCTTACAGCACGGTAGGGCGGCATCTGGTGAGGTAGCGAGCGATCGTGCGCTGATGTCATCAGACGTCATCAGATGTCACTGGGGGGAGTCGGAGGGGTTGGGGTGGAAGGGGAAGCGTTTCCCCTTCCAGCCCTGCCATGGGTTGGTGGTGGCGCAGTCCTCGGGAGGAGCGCTAGTGCTTCTCCCGAGGTCCAGTACTAGGACATAATGGTTACATCCGTGGCACCTCAGCGTCGCAGCCATGGACGTAACTATTACGTCCTTGGTCCCAAGGGGTTAAGAACTCTAAACTTGTTGACATTTGGAGATTACATTTCCTCACTTATGGAGACTTCACCTTTTTATTATACCCTCATAATTCTCACTCACGCCTACTTAGATTATCTTTTAACATCCAGAGATTTGGTAAAGTTTATAACTTAACGTTCTATTGGAAATATTGAGCTTTGTAATCATGCAATTATTTCACTATATTTACAAGTTAATAACTGTATCTCTCATCCCCGATGGCACATGAATGTTGATACAGTTCGTCAGGATGTTCACAAAGACACAATATTAATGGCTATTCATGACTGCTTTTCTCTCAACCTTGATGGTGTAACATCTTCTATCATAAAATGGGATGCTTTTAAGACATATTTACAAGGAGTGATACTTTCGATAATGCACACGAAAATAAGACATTCAATGCCAAACTATTTGACTTAGAGAAACAATTTGAAAGACTATTTATTTCTCCTAACAATATTGCTTTTAAAACTCTGCAAAAAATTCGATCTGAATATCATTCATTATTAAGTAGAAGAGCTAGAATACAGATATCTAATCAAAAAGCAAAATTTGCCTTTAATGCTATAGATCAGGGAAACTTTTAGCTATCTTCGCATCAAAAAAGGCAAAATCCAAATTCATGCTACTCATAGGGATAATGGTACAATTGCTACATCTACACCTGAGATTCTTGATAAATTTTTCTGTCAATAATATGCAACTCCTTTTTCATATTATTGATAATAAATCGTTTGATATATCACCCACTGGCCTTCTCACTTTAGGTGCGGAGGAAGCCTTTAATAAAGTTGATTGCCATTTTTTATTTCAAATGCTTTCTTCCTTTAATTTGGGAAATAATTTTTTTTAAATGACGGTAGGGTTCCCCTTCAGCATGCCTGTTTAGTAATGGTCAGTTTTCAAACTCATTTTGTCTTCGTAAAGGGACCCGACAAGGATGTCCATATTACTTCTTCTTTTTCTTGTTAGCAATGTAGTCTTTTCTTTCCCATTTTCGAACCTGCAATGATATCACAGAAATAGATATGGCTAACATTACATTTAAAAAGTCAGCTTATGCAGATGATGTTCTGCTATATTGTAGCAATCCTGCTATTTCTATACCTGCACTTTACAATATTAGAAATGACTACACTTGAGCTTCGGGTTACACTTTGAGCATTTATAAAGCAGAATTTTCCCCCTTAATGTCCACTGCACACCTACAGTATTAGACAATACTGCCATTATTTGGCAGAAAGAGAAATTTAAATTAAGACTACAATTTTCACACTCACTAAACACCCTTATCTAAGTAGGGACCACAATCCTACTCAGGGTAGGTCACAACACAATCCAAATTATCCTGTGCCCACCCTCTGGTAGCTTGGCACTGAGCCATCAGGCTTAATGTAAAAGGCAAAGTGTAAAGTAA
Organism: Pleurodeles waltl; assembly: GCF_031143425.1. Lineage (NCBI taxonomy): Eukaryota > Metazoa > Chordata > Amphibia > Caudata > Salamandridae > Pleurodeles > Pleurodeles waltl. The sequence goes on along the minus strand of NC_090450.1, from coordinate 221,606,537 downwards.
CTGTGCAATAACTCATACCATACCACTATGAAAACACTACAAAAATACATCACACAGGTTCAGAAAACTATAGAATATTTATTTGAATCAAATAAAATTGGAACAATGACAATCCAATGTACACATGCAAAGTTATTAATTTTTAAAGATTAAATCCCATTAAAGCGCTTAGAAACACAATTTCTCCAACTGGGGCTATCACAGCGTCATTGACAAAGTCGTTCTCAATAGTCCGACACCACTGGCACAGGTCACGGAGTCGAATGAACCCCCAGGTACAGTACCATTGTAAAAGAAGAAACTTTGTGGAGGTGAGGCGTCAATAGGGCCGGTGTGGCATCAGTCCATAATGGCATCTGGAGAGAGGAGGCGTTGGTTCCGTACTGCAAAGGGGGGGCTGGTGTGGTATCAGTGGTGAGGCCATTGGTTCCTTGTGACCCGGTGGTGTTGATGGATCCAGTCAGTCAAGACATGATGTGTTGACTTCACAGTGTTGTGATAACACTGCGGGACATCAGCAGTGTCGTTGAAACGTCGAAATTGTGTTGCAGGCCGCGGTCATTGCGTGCAGCGAGGTCCACGGGGCTGGAGCAGGCTGTGGCATCTTTGCTGGTGACACTGAAGAAATTCCAGGTGTTGCTGAAGTTGGAAAACTAGCTAAAAGCAGGTATACAGCACATTCAGCTGCCAGTGGCGAGCAGGACAACATCTGGGCATCAGTCCTTCTCAACAAAGCAGTCCAGATGAGTCCTTTCGGCAGCCAGGCAGCTCCTCTGACAGAGTTCAGGTGTAGATACAGAAGTGTCTAATTTGGTGGGGTCAGAGTCCCAGTTTATAATTGACTTTGATGTGGGGGAAACATCAAAGAGTGGTTTTGAATTGCACAAATTCCCCTTTTAGCCCAGTCCTGTCTGCCAGGATCCCAGTCGGGGTTATCAGTCCTTTATATGAGGGCAGGCGACTGGCATTTGAAATGTAAGAGAGGCCCCTCCACCCTTCCTACAGATGAATGCAGATGTGACAGAATGTCCTGTGTTTATGACTGTCTGTTTGGAATGCACAAGGGGAGCTGCCAACCAGCACAGACCAGACATGGACTTGAGACAGGCTGTAAGGCACAGATGGCAAGTGCAGAGAAGTATCCAGTTTCTAAAAGTGGCTTTCCTAAAATACTACTAATAAATCCAGCTTCACCAATATTTCTAATACCATTCTGTCCATACTAAACATGACAGGGCTACTCCTTCCATATCAGAAACTACCACTTAAAAGTATATGAGGACAATTCTAATGCTAGTCTTTAAGAGGAGAAGGCCTCACAGTAGTGGAAAACAAATTTGTGAGTTTTTCACTATGAGGACATGTAAAACACAAAGGACTACATGTACTAAAGTTTGGTTTTGCGACTCGCAATTTGTGAGTCGCAAAACCTTATGTTGCACAGTGTCAATTACACTATTTGCGATTTGCAAGGGGGTCACAAATGACCTACCTCATGAATATTTATGAGGTAGGTCACAATTTGCAAACCCCTTGGGAATGGCCACCCTCACAGGGTTGGTGGCCTGCTGGAGACAGCAGACCACCATGTCTGTGACTGCTTTTAAATAAAGCAGTTTTTTTTTTAAATGCAGCCCGTTTTCCTTAAACAAAAATGAGATACATTTCCAAAAGAAAAAATGAAACATTTTCGTTTCATTTTTTCAGATCAGGCACTGGTCAGAAAAAATGTTTTTACTGCCATTCACATAGGGGAAGGGGTCCCATGTGGACCCCTTCCCTTTTGCGAATGGGTTAGTACCAGTGTGACCCTGGTGCTAACTGGGATTGTTTTGCGACTGCATTCGCAGTCACAAAACAATCATACATGGGACTGCGACTCGCAATTAGGAAGGGGACACCCCTTCTAATTGCAACTCGCAATCCCTTTTTGCGATTCAGTGAATAGTTTACCGAATCACAAAAGTGGGTTGGAACATGCCAAAGTGCATTTTGCACATCGCAAACGGCCCGATTTGCTGTTTGCAATGTGCAAAATGCTACGTACATGTATCCCATAAGTACATGTTCTGCCTTTTATTTACATAGCACCCCACCCTATAGTTTACTTAGGGCCTAACTTAGGGGTGACTTATATGAAGCAAAGGTGAGCTTAAGGCTTTGCAAATAGTTGTTAATGCCAAGTCGAAGTGGCAGTGAGACTGAACACACAGGCCTTGCAATGGCAGGCCTGAGGCATGGTTAAGGAGCTACTTACGTTGGTGGCACAATCAGTGCTGCAAGCCCACTAGTAGCATTTAGTTTACAGGCCCTGGTCACATGTAGTGCTGTTTTCTAGGGACTCACACGTAAATTAACTATGCCAATTGAGTAAGAACAAAGTTACCATGCTTAGGGGAGAGAGCCCATGCACTTTAGTACTGGTCAGCAGTGATAAAGTGTGCAGAGTACTGAAACCAGCAAAAACAAAGTAAGAAAAATGAAGGGAGGCAAGCAAAAAGTTGGGGGATCACCACCCAAAGGCTGTTAGGTCTAACAGTCTCCATGACACTTATCATAGTGGGGAAAACTTGAAGCTGCTAAAATAGTACTTCCTCCTATTATATTTTACACTTTATCCATGAGCCCATTACAATTACCTCTCCTATTTTATAAACAACTGAATAGACTTATTTTCAAACTTAATGGTGGCTTTGGCTTGACGGATTTTTTTCCAACATCATAAAGCATTCATTTTAAAACAGGGTTCTCTTTGGTTTACTTGCATTGATCCTAGGCATTCCCCTAAATGGCTTTTGATAGAAAAACAATTAGTATCACCATTCACTCTTCCGTCATTAGTATCTTTTGATAACTCAAATAAACAGCTTAAGTCATCTTCCTTTATAACCTCTCCTAATTAATTATTACTGATTTTGATGCTTCATTTTCTTCATGTATTTCAGACTCAATCAAACTTTCCCTTTGGAATAATCTTAACATAAAGTTTAATCATACTAATCATTCTCTGAATTACAAACTAAATTTATGTTTCCTGATTCTGAAGTGCCTAAGCATGACAATCTTTATAATATTTTTTTAAAATATTTTCCAAATGTGTTACCTCAGACTACTACCCCCGACTCTGCAATCCCTCTCAATGTTTTTTATGCCTCCTCACACACCATTTCCAAATTCTATAAACAACTAATCTGTACTAGTACCGCCAACTTGACTTTTATCAGCACGTATTGGAATACAGAACTTTATACGAATTATTTCTTCAAGGATTGGAAACAAATATGGATAAGTAAAATTTCGGGAGGGTTCCATGCATCATTATCACAAACAAATGCTTATATTATACTTGTTTATGGACTCCATATAAAATATATAAGGCTAAACTTATTGATTCACCTCTTCATTGGCAATATAAACAAAATGATGGATCACTAAAGCATGTTATATGAGAATGAGTAGCAATATTACAGTTTTTGAAAAATGTTTGGGATATCACTGTTAAAGTACTTCCTATCTCAGATTCTCCTACATATAGTTTGATTATTTGTAAATCTCATGCATTATCTCCTAAATTATCATCTCCCCATTCTAATCTGTTTGGTCTCCTCATTACTATCACCATCAAATCTATCATATCTTATTGGAAATCAGCTGCGGCAGTATCAATCAGGGCTTGGTGGTCCTATCTTACCCTTGTTAGATCTGGTGCTCATTGATCCTTTAAGAGAACATCTAAAAATGTATCTTCAATTCAACAGTTCTGGAGACCAATCGATGACTATATAGCCACATACATGTGATGTATTTAGTACTTGTATTTATTACTTCTCACAGTTGTGGTTGACAACACAATACGTTTGGAAGTATCCATTGTTTGTTTCTTAGTCACCATTTCTTTTCTATGACATTCAAGACAATTAGTTATTTTAAGTGTATATATAATGCAATAGGAGTTGTGTTTTAAAGTTATGTATACCTTTATTATATATACCAATAATGTGTATTTTTTGTATTGTCTTCTTACTTACAATAAAATATATCGAACTAATAAAACTGCCACTAGGCAAAACTCCATCTTTCTCTAGAAGGTTCATTAACCACTAGAGTAGTCTTGACATTTTTATTGTTTCTGGGAAACTGCTGGACACACGTGTAACTCTGCAGCAGGTGCTTTTAAACCCATAAGTTCTTTCTAAACACAGCCCCTCCGCTAAGCACTCACTTCCAGCTTCGGCTGCATAGGTCGAACCACCCTAAAGCTGGGCCTAAGCACATGCTGGAGTAGCCTCATCTGCCTTCACCTGTGGGGGTTACCGCCTATCGTCCAGGGGGTTGCCACTGTGATTCTTGGGCACACGATCGAACACACCAGAGCAGGAACTACAGAGTGGTAATACTACGCGCAATTCCGTTCTTCTCCTTTGAATATCTTGGCAGACTGGACCCTGTTCAGCATGGCTGGCCTGTGTTCTATCGTTGAAATGCACGGGGCACCCCTGGCAGCAGACGAGCCCCAAGGGATCAGCAGGTGGTCACTGCCAGTCGGAGATAGCTAACAGTAAGTGTACAAGTTTAGAGAAAGCGACTGCAGAACAGAGTACAGCAAACTGTGCGTCATTCGCTTAGATAAGCCTTAGTGCTCTGTTAATCGCATTTTTATATTCTTTTATATAGCGAGAACTTAACTCAGGAGTTCGAGTCTGTTATAGGAGTGCTAGATTCTATATTTTTTTACTTTAGCTTTCATGAGGTACAGTGACTTGCCTATATTCACAGGACCGGAAGCCGCTAAATGAATCGAACCTTCTTCTCGTGACATACACGGCTGGCGGGAAGCTGGGCCGCACTCCCTACACGTTGCGTGCCCATTATGATTTGTTTAGGCGAACTGCTGTTCTGCATTAAAGGTATTCAGACTTGTCTGTTGCCTTGTTGTCCGTCGCCCTTTTGAACCAAAAACTGTAATCCTCTAAAATATCGAACACAGCTGTTTGTTAATCTGTCTGCCCACAAAGCAAACATTTTGGTATAAGCAGACTGCTTTATTGTATTCTTGTTTTTTGTGAAAAGATTCTGAAGAGGTGGGGCAGAGTGAGAATAGGAGGGTAACGAGAGAAGGAAAAAGAGGCGGCAAACAGAAAAAGGAAGGGAAGGGACAGAGGGTGGAAGTAATATAGGAAAGAGACAAAGGGGGGAAGCGACAGAAAAAAAAGCAGGTCAGAAGGAGTGGGGTAAAGAGAGACGAAGGACGAGCAAATAAGAGTGTAGAAGACACAGGAGTAGAGAAGAAAATGTGTTGTGCGCTTATATTGTGAATGTCGAAGGGTGAAACGTATTTGAGGGACATATCCAGAAATCAAGTCGTTTGTAAACAATGAATGGGAATGAGAAATGAGGGGCTCTAATATATCTTTCAGATGACTGTCTTCCCATGTGACTCAGCTAGAATAAGCTAAAGGATTGTTATTCATGTTATCAAATTTAGAATGATGAGTTGTTCATCGTTGTTCATCGTTGAGTCTGAACTGCAAGCGAGTGCCTAGCCTTCTGAACTATCTTACATTCTTTTCAGCATTCCTAACAACGATTTGTTAGGTGGATGAATAGACTAAAGACTGAAGAAGACCTTCAGAGTGAGGACTACATTTAAATCCTAACAACCTCATTTACAAGGATATGATACATCGGCCCTGATGTGTCAGATTTCTTGTGCAGCCCTAAGATCCCTTAACAAATGCCATGGATGCGCTATGTTTGCAATGCATAGCTACTTTGCGCACCATTTCACAGATGTGTCAGAAATTTTGACGCATCTGTTGGCACTAAACTCATGAATTGCTGGACTAGTGTCAAACAAATGATACTACTCTAGCAATGCGAGGAGGCCCCCATGGAGAAAAGCCCTGCATCAATTGTACACCTGCTCTGAGCAGTCGGTAAAATTCTGACTTAGTGAAGTCACAGAATGACGCAGTGAAATGTTGTAAATTGCACTGCGTCAGTTCTGTGTGGCTTTTGCCATGGGAACGCCTACCTGGCATACATTATACCTGGTGCAGGTATAATGTGAGCCCAATGCATCAGTTTGAAGAGCACGGCTAGTGGCATCGCTGCATTAAAAAAAAATACGCAACAGTGGCACAAGGACTTTGTAAATGAGGCCCTAAGTTTGGAACGCCACAACATTTTGCAAAAGGCGCAGGAGTAGTTGGAAAACTCTTGCCCGCTCTTGATCACACAGGTTGGAGGAGTCATCCAGTGATATAAAACAAGTCTTTAGGGTCATCAGTGGTACAGGGAGCGCTCTGCATCAATTGCATTCATTTAGATATTCTGCTCCAGTGACCTTTTGCTGTCCTCTGTTAACTCTTGTATGTGGAATGTTTATCTCTCCCAGCGGGTCTTAGGTTTTTCAGGCAACACCTTTCTAACTTACAATCAACACAAATTGTTGGCAGCCAAAAATCTAATATGTGTACATAGCCAAAGACATTTAGGCCCTCATTCCAACCCTGGCGGTCTATGACCGCCAGGGTGGAGGGCAACGGAAGCACCGCCAACAGGCTGGCGGTGCTTCCAGGGCCAATCTGACCGCGGCGGTAAAGCCACGGTCAGAAAAGGGGAACCAGCAGTTTCCCGCCGGTTTTCCCCTGGCCCAGGGAATCCTCCATGGCGGCGCTGCTTGCAGCGCCGCCATGGGGATTCCGACCCCCTTCCCGCCAGCCTTTTTCTGGCGGTTTACACCGCCGGAACCAGGATGGCGGGAACGGGTGTCGTGGGGCCCCTGGGGGCCCCTGCACTGCCCATGCCACCGGCATGGGCTGTGCAGGGGCCCCCTAACAGGGCCCCATGAAGATTTTCACTGTCTGCTTTGCAGACAGTGAAAATCGCGAAGGGTGCTACTGCACCCGTCGCACCCCTGCAACACCGCCGGCTCCATTCAGAGCCGGCTTCTATGTTGCAGGGGCTTTCCCGCTGGGCCGGCGGGCGGCCTTTTGGCGGTCGCCCGCCGGCCCAGCGGGAAAGCCAGAATGGCATCCGCGGTCTCCTGACCGCGGAGCGGCCATTCGGCGGTGACCGCATGGCGGGCGGCGACCGCCGCCCGCCGCGGTCATAATGACCGCCTTAGTGTGTCACAATTTTGACAGATTTTTTCTGGTAATCCTTGAGAGGATTAGTCTTACTCAGCACACCACAGAACCATTGGAAAATTAAATTAGTGCCCTTTAGAACTTCTGGGTGTTTGCCGATATATGGGAAAATTCTGAAGAACCTTCAATATTTGGCACTATTTTTTTTCAAAGCTTCTTGCGAGAGGCCCCTTAACTCCAGATTAAAAAAACAGAGCTTGCTTGTATCACTAACACAATCCTATTCAAGATAATTTAAAATGTTCATCAGTTGCTACTGCTCGTATGTAGGTCGGGTGTTATCTGTGATACGGCTGGCGGTGTCAATGTCGCAATGGGAGTCACAAGTGCAGAAAGTGGTCCATGCCAGTAGTGGAACTAGGTGGCTGAGATGTAAGAAAAAAGGTGCCAGCACTTTTTTTTTACAAATTGAGACCTCATCAAATTCCAACACAATATTGCATTTTGTGAATTGGTTAGTAGCATTCAGGGTTTCCATTTCAGACATCGAAAACCATGCAGCCTGGGATCTTGCCCTGTACAAGTGGTGAAGATGGATTCAGAATTGTCAAGGCAGAATCTAGGTGGCAGAAGGCACAAAATAGTATTGTGACATGCTATCATTTAGACCTGAGCATTAGTGGGAAAACAGATACAAATACACTTTGCACATGGTTTACCATTTAACTTGATTAGGACTTTCATGCAAACTGTGATACTTACAGAAAAATCTATGAGAATCAGGCCCAAAATCTTTCAGTTGCTGACTAAATCTAGTGTGGGCATAAGATGTTAAAGTGATGTCGCAGACACCTTAACACTAACTCTCACGTTAGTGACGAAATAGTTATAAAACTTGATTGACTATAAATACACTAGGGTGGAAATAGTAGTTAATGTTAGATGAGCTATATATAGGTAGATGTTGATCCGCAATAAGTATACAACACCCAAAAAAAAAAAATTCTCAGTTTTCTTCAAATTTATATTTACTCACCATTGCCAAAAAAATTACGAAGGCAGTTGTTAGACGGTCTACAAGGCATTCGTGTATGCCTTGATAGATCAATGCTTTTTAAGGACCCCTACATCTCAAGCTCAGACAGTACCACATCATTCAATTATAAAATAATAGAACAGTGGAATGTTGGGAACTACACTGAAGACATAAGGGCAGCAAAGGCAAAATAATGGCTGGTGTAGATCATTTGCGCCAACATCCCAATGTGTCTCTTTCAGATTCTCCCAGCTCAGTGTTGGACATTCTACTCTCAGTGGGAGGAATGTTCTTATAGCTTGGTACCTCGGGTTACGGCAGTTGTTAAAAGTTCTTCTGCCTCGTATTGGCCCTTGTCTGCGTCTCAAGCCTATAACTCAGGGGAGGCTCTTTAAAAAACTGATGAAGCATAACGCAGGGTGCAGTTTTGCTGTATTATTTTCCTGCCCACTTAGACCTCTTGTAGATTTGGAGTAGGTAAAAGTAATATTGCCAGTGGCCAAGTGAAATCTAGCAGGCGGCCATCTTTGCTTATGTTCTCATGTGGCTAAATTTGATATGCGTTTTTATAACTCTAATGTGGGTGCTCAACCCACTCAGCTATAATCATGTCATTGATGTGGTTGCAATTTTCAACTACTCTTTAGTTTATTAACATTTAGCACCACACTTTGGAAACAGTTGTGTTGCTGTTACAACAATATTTGAGCCTATGTCAGGAGGTGCTAAACGGCATCACATATGTTGCTCTAGCAAAAAACGTGCTTCTGCGCCTCTCATATCCAACGTTATCCAAGGTTATGCTACAGCCATGCTGTAGCAGTAAGGTGTTGTTCCTTGTGAAGCCTTTTCTGTGGCTTACAGGATATACAGTAGTTACTGGACTATGGACATGGCAGCTGGAATTGGGCATTCTGCGGAAGCTAGGTTCCCAGCTAAATTATTTATTGTGTGCACCTTCCCTATGCTCCTCCATATGTTGCTGCACGTATTGCAGATTTCAATAGAAAAAATATTTTTAGCTTAAAAGAGCTCAATACTACTGAAGAAAGACTGCACAAGGGATAAACTTTGCGGCTGACACTTTTCAGAAGTTACCCGGCCAGCTTTTTGTTTTATTCAGCTACCGAATAAGTTATAAAGTAGTGAACTTTTCTCCACATTGTTAATGTTTCCTGATGATGGACTGGGAGAATCCTATTGTCTGCACCATAAAAAAATCATACACAAACATAAACATATTTCAAACAGGGCTCAAAGAATGATAACTTCTTTGCCTTGGAAATAGGTTTTATTTGTACAAATCCATCTCACATCTCAGACCCCATTCTACGCGCTGTAAGCATATATTAAAACCTAATTATGTTACAAGTATTTAAGACCTGATATCCTGAATGTTACATTGCCTTGTAGTGAAACACATACAGTATATTCTGCATATACAGCATACAATACTGCAGTGTTTTAAGTCAATGGGGGCAGGTTTTCATATTCTCTCTAGTGTAATGTTGTTTCCCTGCTTCAGTGTTATAGTCATTAAATACATGTTGCTGAATACCAGTTTGAATAAAGTCTGTTTATTATTTTCTTTCTCCGAAACCCTTTGTAGTTTCAATAAAATTTGTATCTGCTTTGCATCATTTGGCGTTAAAATTTTAAAATAGGAACATAACACTCTTCAGAATATGGCACATGATGTTACTACATATAACATAGCATCCATCCAGGTCAAGAAAATTATCAATAAGAAATGGCGACTGCTGAATACAAGAGTATTATCCTTTGGGAAACCACTATTCTCACAGAAAAGGGATATTAGCCTACGGGACAACTTAGTGCACACATAAGAGGGAGAGAGAGAGAGAAAGCTAGAAACTGACACTAATGTAACACCTAGCTATTGTGGTATACCAAGAGTATTTGGAACCTATCCATTTTGGCTTTGTAGCGTATATGAATTAACAACCCAATCCAAAACTTTAGAACTGACCAAAAACGTACAATGGACCCTGAAAAAACACACAAACTATGACTCTGCATAATGTAATTTACATGGTCACTTGGCCCTGCAGTTTGAGGTATATGATAATGATTTGTAGGAAGGTGAATAGTTTCATCTGTGAGCATGGGAGTGATCTGCGTTGTAAAAAAATCACAACCAGTATTTTACTACAAAGGGTAACACAGTGGACAGTCTGGTGTGCCATTGCTTTTCTGGATTGCTACGATGCTGCCCTGATATGTGACTCTGATTGCTTTGGCCTTTTTTCTACTGGACAGCTCTTTTCCTTGCTGCACAGCTGTCAGATTCTGTGTGAATGGCTGTGTGCTGTGTCTGTTGGATTGGATGCAGAAATTGGGGTCAGCATTTGTATTTAGGGCATTATTGTGATTTTGTGAATTATGGTTTCGTATGTCTGCTCTGTCAGACATTAAGACTCCCAGCTCCCTGTGTTCATTTTTATTTAGGATTCGCATTAGCTAAGACCTTTTAAATTTACTAAAATCTTATGTGTGATATACTTATAAGACTTTCTGTCAGTCCTCCTCATCCATTTATCTGTTATTGTGCCATTCATATTTTTCTTCCACTTACTAAAGCATACATCATGGGGTAGTAGGTCTGCTCATTTCAGCCATTAGCTCCTTTCAATGTGAGTGACGGCCTTCTGCCCTTTCATAAGGAGTACATCCAAACACAAAGTAGGTCCCTTAAATGCCAGAGACTAACACAACCCAAAAAATTTGGGTTGCATTCAGAAAAATGTTTTCAGACTGAGGAGGATACAGCAGCAGGGTTCTTTGCGAAAACCATGACACAACAAATAAAATATTGACAAAGCCAAAGGTTAGTGCCCACTAGCAAAATATTGACTTTGTCAATGCCTCTTGGATTTGGCTTCAGACGGCTTCAGCAGATTACCTGTCAGCAAACACAGAGTATGGCATTAGGTCAGCCCGTTTCAGCCGTTGACTTGTCTGACTAACACCCCTTCAAGCACTGGTTCAAAAACTGGCTGGCTGTTGCTGTCAGCCCCAGCGTTTTAAGTATTGGTACATTTTCTGTTTGGGTTGGTGGTCAGCAAAAATGTGTTTATACTTAATTAGTACAGCTGTTCTTACCCCCAGTGGAGCTGGTGATGTTTTAAAGTGGGGGGATTAAAACACCCAGCTCAAACTCCACTTAGAGCGTGAGCTCAAAGAGTGATTTGCGTGGGGAGGTGGGGATTCTTTCCAAAAATACGCCTTGCCGAGTAATGCGGTTTAAAGCATGTCTGCCGGAAGATATATATCCCTAAGGAGTCTTGCTAAATTCACTATTGCATGCCATTTGAAACTGCCACGTACACTTAAAAAGTAACATTGTCGTGATTTGAAATAGTTAACAATATATTCAAAATGCCTGTTTTGGGGAACTGAAACCAAGATCAGCAGTGCTATGCTAATTTTGGCAGTGTCGATTCCTCTTTAGGGGCTCCATGGCACACAGCCTTACCATCTGTGAGTCCTTCCAAACCTATTGAGAAGCGGGAAGAGGGCTTGAGAAGAGTTTTCCTCTTATTCCTGGTCCTGCTGCTCTGTCTGGCTCCTCGATGGGAATCATACCCTGGTAGTTCCAGTGTCCAGCACCAGATTCCTGCTCTGTTGTTGTCATGGAGCCTTTGAGTTGCCAGCAAAGGAAGAAGGATAAGTACAAAAATATATATCTCTGCAAGTTTGAGTGGGAGTGTGTTTGTGTGTGATTGGGAGACAATGAGATTGAGTGAGAGTGTGTTAATTTAGTGCGTGTGAGAGTGTAAATGAGAGAGAAAGAGTGTGATAATCAATGAGTGAGAGTGAAAGTGGATATGAATAAATGAAAGTGAAGGCAAGGGAGCAAGTAAAGCAGTGTGAAAGACTTAGAATGAGTGAGTGAGGGGGAGATTGTGAGTGGGAATGGGACTGGATCAGGGGTGCCACAATTAGTGGTACAGGAGGTACAGTTACACCAGGGTCCAGAGGCTTGAGCCTACTGAAACTGAAGTTTATTAAAGCAGAGCACCTGTACCACAGGAGTTGCGAATGAAAGTGAGCGTGTTTAAGTGTGTTTGTGAGTGAGGGTGAGAATCAGAGTCTGTGTGTGTGTGCGTGTGTGTGTGTGTAGATATATTTGTGTATGAGTGACAGTGAGTGGGGGTTAGTATGTATCAGAATGAGTAAGAGAGAGAGTATGAGTTAGTGTGAATGAGAGTGAGAGGGAGTGAGTGTGAATGAGACAGAGAGTGGGTATGAGTGAAAGTAAGTGTAAGTGAGCAAGAGTGTGTTTGTTAGCATGTTTTATGCTTGTGAGTCTATTGCTGGTCATGGCATACATAAGATAATTTGTTAATTATAGGGACACCCAAGATATTTTGCTGTCGTTGGCACAATTGGGGTGGATGGCCTGGTTGGCAGAAGCAAACCTTGATAAAATGCTGACCTTGATTTACTAGGGGTTAATTTTGACTTATGAGTCATTCATGGTATATAGGTGATACTAATGGCTAATTCTGGTATTGACATGTATGTAATTTCTGGCTTAAGGGGTACACATGACAAAATTGTGGCCTTGTCACACAGGAAATAATCTTTAATATTTAGGCGATCCAAGGCAAATTTTGAAAACGATGAGGTGAAACCATGACAAATATTGTGCCCCACCACTTTCAGGCATCATCAGCCACGATTTTATACTCTGAGACCAAAATTAGATGATACATGTGGCCTTATAATCTTCAAAAAATCACTAATTGACTTGGACAATATAAAATGGAAAACAACTCAAGTAACCCACCTACTAATACTTAACAAGCACATAACTGACTCACAGATTAAATCATAAATTTGGCTTTAAGAATTCTGATCAGTCCTTACTTTAACGAATCAAGTGCAGTCCATGTTGTGGTCCAAGGAATGATTATGTATGTACTACTACTATTACTGCTACTACTAATCATAACAATAATAATAATAACAATAATAATAATAATAATATTAACAATGAGAACAACAATAATAATTTGTTATTATATAGCACTTGATACTACACTTCTGCATATCTATACGATGTACAACAGCCAGTGACTTCCCAATTTATTGATGCGTAATTCACCGATTTAGTGAAGATGAAAGCCTGGGTTGTTTAACTCACTGAGCCATACAGCAGGCTGTTTAGTATATGCATTTAGGCTACTACATTTGAAATGTTCTTTTTTGTTTTTTTAAACATGTACAAAATTATTCCTGAGGACTGGCTTGTGAGAGAAATAAAAATAATACTCTATATTGCAAGACTTCAGTCCTAGTAAACTCTGTGTTCTTCATCTAAAAAAACATGCAAGAAGTGTACACCACAAATTGTAAATTTGTGTAAGTAAAAAGAAAAGTTCCAGTTACTTGATGTGCAATTAAAATTGACTTTTTCTCTACTGCGCAGGTTCGTCTTTGCATCACAAAAATAGATTACAACTAAGACGTTGGAAACATCTCTACTGAAAAACAGCAGCTCTCACATGGGTTCTGAGAGGCCAGAGACACGTCCAAGGTTCGACTCTAGACACCTTTCTCGTCTTAGCAACTGTTGCTTTTGGGCTCGGAATAAAAGACTGCAGGTGGAAAACCAAAGGGACACCTTCCTGCACATAAACAATCATCAAAGGTATTTTCCTCTTTCTATCTGTGCTGACATACACAACACACACAGAAAGAGGAAACAAGCATTTTCAATACAATAGATCCCGTGTTAGCTTGAGTTGAAGCTATTCGCGTTGTAAATTCCTTACCATACTGTTCTTGCCACATAAACTGAAAATAAAAAATAAAACAGTTTCACATAACTAACCAGACTTTTCTTGCCACGTAAACTGGAAAGTAAAAGAAAAACTGCTTCACATAAGCGAGCCGACGGCCTCAAAGGAATGCAAAGCAGACACACAAAAGGAAACAGAAGTTCGCTTGCAGTGAAACGTATGGGCAAAAGTGCAATTATCCATGTAACCGGCTAAAGAGCAAATATCCTTGTAACAGGGTCAATGTCATGCAAAGCCCTTGGCTACTGCCCAGTGAGATCACGCTGCCTACGAAATAAAGAGAAAAAGTAGTCAAAACCATACCAAAAACATGATGCCTTGTATGTTTTCAGTATTTGGCCGGCACGCTTGAGGCGGGCTAAACACCGGAAAAGGCATTCACTACTTAAATCAAGCAAATTTTAAAAGGTAAGCCCACGAACTAACAAAACTGATGGGCATGACATGGGCGTGGTTAAAAGCCCTCAGAGAGATTACACCCGGGACAGAGCGCTTTGCGCTCAACCCTAAAAAACAGGGAGAAATAATGTTAATGTTGCATCACTTTAATGTCACTCCTGAGGTGGCATAGGAATCTGATGCATTCTTAGACGCTTTCCTAGACTTGTAAATCTGGGAATGCGTCAGAATCCATGAGAAACCATGGGTGTTGCTGTGGGAACACCTATAGCAACACCATGGAACGCCCCTTTCACACAGAGCTATACATGTACGGGGTCCATATTTACAAGGCCCACAAGGTGGCTTTGCATGGCCTTGTAAATACGGGCAGACACACTGCACAACTGGAGCGTAAAAAAAAAGATGCACGGGTGGCGCAGTGTGTCACTAGGGCCACATAGAAGAGGCCCTATTTCTTTTCCTTACTGAATCCACGTTGTTTTAAAAAAAAAAAGGTTTTTGATAAAAAGAAACAGAAAATGGCCAGTGCCACAAACTTTTTGTGGTTTACTCTGATGATTCAAATACAGTGTTTTGGCAGCAAAGGCACTGCAGGATTCAACTGGTTTTAAACAAACACTGCCATATAATAAGTCTCAGCTCTAAAAAGGCGACCTGTAGGTTTTGTCAATTATTTTTTGCAGTTGCATTCGACTTATGTGTACAGACACATACGCACACATGGCATGGCAATTTTGGAATGGCTTTTCTAATAAAGAAAAACTTTTCTAAGATGGGCATTGGTGCACAAGCATGTGTTGTGGTAGAAGTGGTCATTTTTAATTTACCAATCTAACAATAGTGGAAGCCCTTGTTAGACTGGTAATGAATGAAAAGAAAGATGTACAAGGCATTCACAAAGTGAGCCGGTGGAATAAGGGCGAAGCAGGGCATCATTAGGAAGCAAGGGGGAAGATCCAAAGAGAGCAAGAACCAGGAGTGGGAGTTTATTAAAAACACAGGAGCGTAACAGTAGGATGCAGCAGAAGAAACACAGAGCAAGTGGAGTGGAAAAAAAGTTTAAGGGGGAAGCAAATTAAGTGGGGAGAGACCAAGAAAACATGTGCACATCCACGCAGTGTTTGCAGAAAAAGAAAAAAGTAGATGCCTGAACTCAAGATAGGTCAGCAGTAAAATGGCAGAAGATGATGGATGTCTGCCCCAGAGCTGTGCAGTCTATTCATCCAACATAATCCATAATGCCTGCTATGGCCCTGAGGCCTGTAGGGCATGTAACATTTATGGGAACCCTTTTGGCCAATGAGAGCTGCTGGGGGGTCCTTGAAGTCGCTGTGGAGGTGTTAGCTGGTGTAGGGGCCTGGGGAGATCCGGCTTGCACAGATTCTGCGGGCAAGGAGTCAACACTGTGCTCCATTGGGCAAGGATCACCTAAGGCCTGCGAAGTATGACAGGCCACTGAGGAAGGGGAACATGATGAAGTTGGGAAGGCCATCCCGCTGGTGAGGACTGTGGAATGGGTCAGGCCAGCCCGAAGCCAGAGATGTGCGGCATAGTGAGTTGCGGAATGCAGATTTCTAGTCACTAGAGCTGCCCCAATGGGCCTCCTGTGGTGAACTGATATTGAGGGACCAGGCCGAGCCAATATAGCATACGCTGTGGTTCCTGTGGGATTCTGTGGTTGTGACTGTGACAACAGGCATGGGACAACTGGAGGGGTACCTTTATTGTGGCAGCATCCTGGTTGGAGGAGGTCCTCTCCAACCTCTGCTCACTCACTGCCAGCTTTGGAGTGTCAGTTCTCCGTGCTAACCACTTGGGCCACCAAAGTTAGTCCTTACTTCATCGATCTGGTAGAGGCCTAGAGGCCTCTCACGCTGTTGGAGCTCCATCCTGGGAAACTGGCCTAAACAAGAGGTGATCAGGAGGCTGTTTTTGAGGGTTTGGTAGCTGTGAAGTGCATCCTTTGCATCAGATCAGGAGAGTGTGAAGGACAAGGAACTAAGAAGATTCATATTTGCCTTTGTGCAGTGAGTCTTGGATATGTTGGCTTTCACTGCCTTTTGAGATCTGCTGGGTGAGGAGCTACAGGGGGTTCTATATTGGGACCATTTTCACCCCTTTGCACCAAGGGCCTTCCTAATGAAGATGGGCACAGCTAAACAACACCCAAAATCTGTGCTGAGAAAAATAGATAAGTACTCACAGATACAAATGACTATGGACCGATAGACTCCATTGGATCCTTGACAAGTTCAGGGAGACCCTCCAGTGCCTGAAGACATGATGGCTATCTTATAAGTGATATGGAAATCCAGATCCTCCTTAGAAGGCAACATTGGTGAGCTAAGAGTCTATCTCAAGTTAGTGAGGCCAGATTTGTGCTATGCAGTCAATAGAGTTATAGAGCCGGAGAGCTAAGTAGTAGAGGCAGAAACCTCGATCCGTATACTCCAAACAAAAGTTGTAACCATGTGCAAGATGGTATGGTAGTTGGAGTAGCACACCAAGGATGCTAAGGGTTGATCAAGACAAAACAATAATTGGATAGTAGGAATTCTAGAGGGGATAGAGGGTCCCTCAATTGTGTCCTTCTTTACTACTTGGATCAAGTCCTGGCCCTGGCAGAGGATGTATCTCCCTTCTTTATCATCGAGCAGGCCAACTGATACTTAGCTCCATGTCTGCCTCGTCCTGTTATTACCCGTAAATACAACTTTCTGGTCAGAGATGCTGCACTTCAGGCGCACAGGAAAACACACCAACTATAATTAGAAATGCAAACATTATGATCTTTCCATACTATTCCTTGAATGTTCAAGAGCAACACTGTTTCTTCCTCTAGGTAAAGTATAAAATGGGAGCAATGGACAATAAATATATGTTGCTATTCCCACCAAGGTTAAAAGTGATTTACAAAGATACAACTATTTGATTTGATACACCTGAAAGTGGATGGAGCTGGGTGGAGGAATGGCCTCCTATAAGAAAAAACGATCTGTCAGACAGTGGCTTGCCAAGAGGGGTTGCAACAGATGTATCGACTTGCAAATTGGTTAAATGTAAGACTCCAAGAGATAGGTCTAGGCACCACTCCGATAGCACAACACCTGGGAATCTGAAGGTGCACTGCCCATTGTTTAGAGATGGAAGACCTTGTAGAGACTACACCACCCCCTGATGACCCAGAGACATTGCTTTCTCTCCCAGCTGTTCCCTTATCGGTGGGGTGCCGTATCGATGTTATCAGCTCTTGATGTACAAGGGACTCCATCTGAGGCTACTTTTCCACGGTCGTAGTTTATTCTATCTTGTGTTATTAGTAGATATTTATATGTTGTTAAATATGTTCTATTTTGGGTGACAGATACTTCCAGGACAGAAGTGTACTGTGGGGGTTGTTTTGTGGGCATTGGGGGGGGTTCTTAGGCAGAATATTACACCATTGCCTGCAGCGCACAACAACAACACATTAGTACTATACTCCGTGGTGGTTACTACGGATAGGATGAAACATGAGGGGTATAATATAGCTTTCAATGTCAATGGCCTTAACAACCGGTTTACAAGGGGGCAGTTATGCAGTTCATCAAACGCCATTCTCCACATGTCGTACTATTACAGGAAACATACTTGCTAGAAGCCAAGTCTTTCCTCTCAACATGCAGTCCCCCAAGACAACTTATGAAAACTCTCCATTGACTGATCTCTCTTATCTTGCAGAAAGCTGTGGGTACATTTTGTAGATTTATCAGGGGAGAGGGTTTCAACCTGGTTATGGATCTAGCTCAGGACACCTACACAGATCCCCAACACAAAGAATAACCAGACTTTCAGCCTGGTTGGCCTCCCTGGGGGCTAGTGCATGTGTGGGGCACCTGATGGGGGAATTATATAGCTTTTGCATTCTTCTCAGACGCCCAGGGCTCATTTTCACACATACACTACCTCTTTCTTCCTACTATGCACATCCATGATGCCGGGGAAATACGTATCCTACATAGGGGGATAGTAGATGGTAGCAAATCACTCATTGACAACAGCGATGGATATCTCTGAAGCATTTTCAAATTACTATGATGCATTATATGCTTGCCACTTCCCTCCCCAAATTGAATAAACAGACCCTATACTCTCAAATCTCCCCATGCACAAACTTTAACCAGGAGACCATGAATCACTGGAGGTACCTATCTTTGAGAAAGAGTTCAGGGTTGCAATCGGAGGGTTCAATTCTGGGAAGACTTGGGTCCCCAATGGGTTCCAAGTTGGATTTTTCAAGAAATGTACCTCTCTCAAATCAAATCAAATCATTAACATTTATAAAGCGCGCTACTCACCCGTGCGGGTCTCAAGGCGCTAGGGGGAAGGGGTTACTGCTGCTCAAAGAGCCAGATCTTGAGGAGTCTCCGGAATATGGAGTGGTCCTGGGTGGTCCTGAGGATGGTGGGGAGGGTGTTCCAAGTCTTGGCCGGCAGGTAGGAGAAGGACCTCCCACCCACTGTGGAGCGGCGGATGCGGGGGGCGGTGGCGAGAGCGAGGCTGGTGGAGCGGAGAAGACGGGTGGGGGTGTAGAAGCTGAGGCGGTGGTTGAGGTATTCTGGTCCTTTGTTGTGGAGGGCTTTGTGTGCGTGGGTGAGAAGTCGGAAGGTGATCCTTTTGCTGACGGGAAGCCAGTGCAGGTGTCTCAGGTGGGCGGAGATGTGGCTGTTGCGGGGTATGTCGAGGATGAGGCGGGCGGAGGCGTTTTGAATTCGTTGCAGACGTTTCTGGAGTTTTGCGGTGGTCCCAGCATAAAGGGTGTTGCCGTAGTCCAGGCGGCTAGTGACGAGGGCGTGGGTCACGGTCTTTCTGGTGTCGGCGGGGATCCAGCGGAAGATCTTACGGAGCATGCGGAGGGTGAGGAAGCAGGAGGAGGACACGGCGTTGACTTGTTTGGTCATGGTGAGGAGAGGGTCCAAGATGAAGCCGAGGTTGCGAGCGTGGTCTGAGGGGGTCGGTGCGGTGCCAAGTGCCGTGGGCCACCAGGAGTTGTCCCAGGCGGTCGGGGTGTTGCCGAGGATGAGGACTTCCGTTTTGTCTGAGTTCAGTTTCAGACGGCTGAGTCTCATCCAATCTGCGACGTCCTTCATACCATCTTGCAGGTTGGTCTTTGCGCTGATGGGGTCCTTGGTGAGGGAGAGTATAAGTTGAGTGTCGTCGGCGTAAGAGGTGATGATGATGCTGTGCTTGCGTACGATGTCGGCGAGGGGGCTCATGTAGACATTGGAGAGTGTCGGGCTGAGCGAGGAGCCTTGAGGGACGCCGCAGATGATCTCGGTGGGGTCTGAGCGAAAAGGTGGGAGGTAGACTCTTTGAGAGCGGTTGGAGAGAAAGGAGGCGATCCAGTCCAGGGCCTGGCCTTGGATCCCGGTGGAGCAGAGGCGGGTTATTAGGGTGCGGTGACAGACGGTGTCGACGGCAGCCGAGAGGTCGAGGAGGATGAGGGCGACTGTTTCACCGTTGTCCATCAGGGTTCTGATGTCGTCTGTGACTGAGATGAGGGCGGTTTCAGTGCTGTGGTTGGCTCGGAATCCGGATTGTGAGGGGTCGAGAAGGTTGTTGTCTTCAAGGAAGTTGGTAAGCTGCTTGTTGACGGTCTTCTCTATGACTTTGGCAGGGAAGGGGAGGAGCAAGATGGGGAGGAAGTTCTTCAGGTCGCTTGGGTCAGCCGTAGGTTTCTTCAGTAGGGCGTTGACTTCAGCGTGTTTCCAGCTTTTGGGGAAGGTAGCAGACGAAAACGAGGAGTTCATGATGGTCTTTGAGGTGCGGGGTGATGATGTCGTCGGCTTTATTGAAGATGAAGTGTGGGCAGGGGTCCGAGGGGGCACCGGAGTGGATTGAGTTCATGGTGGTTTTGGTTTCTTCTGTGTTGATGTGGGTCCAGGCATTGAGGGTGATGGCTGGGAGTGTGGGTTCAGTGTTGGTCGGCTGGGTCTGGTGTCCGAAGCTGTCATGTAGGTCGGTAATCTTACGATGGAAGAAGGCGGCGAGGGAGTTGCACAGGTCTTGTGAGGGCGTGATGGCGTTGGCGTTGGGGCCCAACCCCAACACCCCAACCTCTCTGGTAGATGCCCACTTACTATCAGTCTTAGAGGAGGCCCTCCACATGGGACAGATGCCTAGAAATCTCAGAAAAGCCACTGTAGTGGTTCTTCACAAACCTGGGAGACGGTCCGATGTCTCTTCCTCCTATCAGCCTATATCTTTGCTTATCACTGAACTTAGGCCCATATTTATACTTTTTTGTGCCGCATTTGGGCTGCTTTTTGACGCGAAAGCGGCGCAAACTTACAAAATATAATTGTATTTTGTACGTTTGCATCACAAAATGACGCAAATGCGGTGCTAAAAAAGTATAAATATGGGCCTTAATGTATGGTGAAGGTCCTCATGAGTCATCTCACACCGTCATCCACACTTTGGTGCACAAAGATCAAAACAGTTTCATGAAAAGCTGAGGCTCCATCCACTGCCTCAGATGCCCCAGCTAGTGGGCTGCTGTTGGACTGGGGCAGGCCCTTTAGTGCTGTTTTTACTCTGCTTTGAGAATACGTTTCATTCACTAGACTGATATTTCTTATTCCTGGTAGCGCTGGAAATTATCTTTGGGACCCACTACATGTCATATGTTACAACTTTATACACAGCCTGTGGGCCAGAGTGTGAGCAAATGATTTTCTGTCCAGACCCTTTCCCCTTCCAGAGGGGGACAAGCCAGGGGTACCCTCTGGCTCTAATATTTTTTGCACTGGCGTTAGAACCCTTACTTGAATGGATCCTGAGAGATGCATTGATACAGGGTTTTTGCTGGGGAGATGGTATATAGGACTGTATTTCGTGGTACACCAATGACTTCTCCTGTTCTGGAGTGACCTGCCAGCCAAAGTTAATAGACTAATGCAATACTCAACATATTTAGCTCCGCTTTGGGCCTGAGGTTGAACTAGGCTAATTCTCCCTTAGTACCTGTGATGGGGGAGGCCACAATGGCAACAGGCTCTCAAAATTACTCCTGTGCAAAGATGTTTTCCAGTATTTGGGAATAAACAGTCCCATATCTATGCATGAATACTGGGGAGATAGCATGGCCCCTCTTCTTGACAAAATAAGCTGCAACCTGAAAAGATGATTGTCCCTCCCACCTTCCATCCTTGACAGGATTGCATCTTATAAATGATGATACTCCACCGCCTAAATGTTCTGTAAAACCATCTGTAAGAGGTTCAGAAGTGGTCTTTAAGAGGCTCAGAGCATCCTACAGAATATTTATATGGGCTGTGAAACACCAGAGGATGTTGTTGGCAAAATGTGTCCCTGGTCCTATGATGGTGAGATGAGAGCAATTGACATTCAGTTCTACTACTAGGTTGCACATATGACCATTATTAAGGACTGACTGTTTGGTGACAGGTATGGCCCTTCAAATTAGCTAGAAGTGTCTGTTTTTTGGGAGGGGGTTGCTACATATATGCTTTACAGCACCAAATGTGCTTTCAGAAGCTACCAAAGAGATGCTACAGGCAACACAAAGCATGCTTAAACATGTAGGATTGCTTGGGAAACCCACTCAAACAACATCATTATGAGAGGGCTTGTGGATGACAAATGACCCCGCAGTTCATGGGATTGCACAGGCATACCTCACCTGTGAGTTGTGTGGGCAGGTACACATATGGAGTCTTATGAAAAGCCCAAGAATAAATGCTCATTACATAACTCATAATTATTTCGGTTCCTACAACTCGGGAGTCTCTTGGACCCCCTGCCCCCTTTGTGAATAGATTCTGACTCCCTACTGACAAATGACCTCTGGAGGCCAAATTGATGCTACATCTCAAGAGAAAGGGAAAATGTCACATATGTATTGCTCCTTGGTCATGAACACATGTTGGCAATGCCCCTCTCTGTAGATTCACCGCCAAATTTCTTTTCTTTTTTTCCTCCACTTATTGCTGAATTCGTTTTTTTGGGCCGTAGGACTCTGTGAACTTCACCACTGCTAACTAGTGCTAAAGTGCTTTTGCTCTCTACCCTAGAACATGGTTTGATTGGCATATACCCAACTGGCATATTTAACTTACATATAAGTCTCTAGTAAAGTGCACTACCTGTGTCCAGGGCATGCTACTATTGGGTCTGAAGCACTAGTTTCTGCCACTGACTTAAGTAACACTTTAAAACATGTCCCAGACCTGCAATTGCAGTTGGAATGCAGTTTCACAGTGCCATGTCGACTTGGCATTTAAATCTCCTAGCCAAGCCTTCAACTCCCCTTTTATTACATATAAGTCACCCCTAAAGTAGGCCATAAGGTAGGCCCTAGTAGCCCATATGGAGAGGGTGGTATGTAATGAAAGACCAGACATATACTTTTAAGTTTTACATGTTCTGATAGTGAAAAACTCTCAAAGTTGTTTTTAACTACTGCGAGGCCTACTCCTGTCACAGGATAACTTTGGGGATTCACTATTACATTTTATAAACTGCAGTTGCTGATTGGGTAGGGGTGGATCTGTAATGTTTAGTGCCTACCGAATTGTAATGATATATCAACTTTCATGGTAAAGTTGCATTTATTGTTACAATTTTGAAAATGCCACTTTTAGCCCTGTGTGCCGGCAGTCTGTCTCCAACACACGTCTGGGGTAGAGTGACCATTGTGCTTTGTGCATTCCCTCTAGTCAGTGGCACACAATGGGAGCTTATGTGTGACTTTATGGGAGCTGATGGGCCATTAACTGGCTTGATAGGGGTGTGGAGCTCAGCATAGCCCCACTTGCACCTGAATAGGCTGTGCCCTGTCTCCTCATAATAGGTCTAATGACCCTGTATTGCCATTCCAGCCAGCTTGGAGCCAGGGAAGGGGAGAAAGGGGATTCCCTGCAGTTCAAAGCCACTGCCTGGAAGCTTCTCCCACCTCCCAGAACTTAGGCACCAAAGCATAAATACAGGACCTCAAACATCACCACTTCAGTACTCTTTTGAACCTGTGACTACTCTACCAGGAATAAGGCTGTGCTGCTACAAGGACTGCTACTCCGCTAGACTTCTGCTCTGAAAAAACAGCTTTCTTGTTGTGCTGACCTGCTGCTTGCTACCCTCCTTGCCTGGGTGAGAAGGACTGGACCCACTCTTGAATCCAGAACCAGAGTGACTCCAAGGGCTTGCCTCCCATTCTTCTGAAGTCTCAGGGACACAAATGACTTCCAGCTCATCACCCCCAGGACCTGAACTTTGCTTGCTGCAAGTCTTGCACTGCCAAGTGGTGCCAATCCAGTCCTGGGCTCCAGTCCAAAATCCATGCATCGGAACCAGTGCATCTCCATCGACACCGACACATCAATGCTGCTGCAAGAATCGGGGACACCTCATCGCCATTGATGCAGGTGCATCGCTGCTGCTTTGAGGATCGGGAACAGCGCACTGCTGACTGCGACATGCATCCCTTCTATTCCCAACACATCTCTGACTTTGCGCAGCCCATAGCCAATGCTTCCCTTACATTTTTGCGATCAACACCAGTGTGTCGCCTCCTTCTCTCCTTGCATCTTGTTTTCAACATCAAAGCAAATCTGAGCCAAGGTACTGGATATTTGTGCCTGTATCTGATCTGCGCTCCATTGCGGTCGGGCTGATTTTACAAATTTGACCAAGTCTAGCACGACCAGATTGCCCCAGTTGGCACTTTATACTTTTAAGCACTACAACTAAGTTTATTCGTTAAAAAATCATACCTCAACTTCTAATTCTTGGATTTTTGAAATTTTGGTCTTATTCTGACCCTTAAAACCAGGTGTGGGATCTTTATGTGTGGTGTTTTCACTGTTTTATGGTTTGAAGCGTTGCACAAATACTTAACACATTGCCTCTAAAGTTAAGCATGGCTGCTCTGTGCCAAGCTACCAGGGTGCAAGCAAAGGTTAATTTAGGGTGTGTTGGTGGCTTACGCTGACTAGATTTGTGGTTTTTGAGTGGACAGGGTACTTGCCTCTGGCAACCAGAAACCCAAATTCTAAACGCACCCCACACCTATTGGCTGTACTCGGACATAAGTGGGAGGAGGACCGCTGTCAGATTGTGGCAATGGCCTTAGGCCAAACCCCCTATGCCTAACTGCTTAGTGGAGATGGGCTCCATCCTTCACATGACGTGGTTCTGTCCTGAGATACTACGTTTTTGGTTGAGGGTGGAGAGGACATTGACTGCTGCAATGGGAAGGCCACTTGGGCTTTCCCCTAAGACAGCCCTGCTGTCTGGAAGAAGAGGGCAGTCCGTGTGGTGGTAATTGCCTGCATCCTCATCAAGCATGACCCAACCCACATTTGGGGGTTCCACCACCCCACCATTCTTTAGCAAATGGAAACCTAGAATGAATCATTGTGCTATTATTGCTGTTATTGAGCGGGAGGCTTAGAGGGCCATAGGCTGCCCTTCCAAGCATGACAGAATATGGGGACCCAAGCTGGACTACTGCTCATAATAAAGAACAAGTCATTTTAAATTACTTACTTCTCATAAGCATTCCACATCACTCTTATTCACACCTTCACAGTACCTTCACAGGCCACTAGAGATGTGAAATAGGTAACACCTTGATTAAGCTAGGTTTTTCTGCTTTCTAGGCTATATCTCACTGAGCCTCATGATGTTATTCCTGATGATCTGCATAATTTATTTGTATGTTGGTTGTTGGCACTGCTGCGCTGCACTGCTTCGCAAATATTATTTTCCGGGAATATGCCGTAATGCTTGTATGCTTGTTGAAAAAAGATAGGCCAGCAGTGGAAGGACACCAAACTACCAATTAGAGCATTGAGAGACCAAAATGCTTCTGGGTGAGACATGCACATAAATACAGATGGAAGCTACTGAATCAGGCAGAAGGGGCTGAGTCAAACCCCACTATATGTAAATTGGTTTTGGAAGCCAAAAATCAGGATAGTCCACAAACATAGATCTAGGACTGCAATTTTGTATCAACAAGAGGCAAAGTGTGACTTAAGTGATAGTGCTTTAACACATACAAAACAAATACAAAAGGTCTCCAAAATCACACTGTGCTACTGTGCATCATGCAATGTGTGTGCATTAAAGAAAGTT
This sequence comes from Pleurodeles waltl, assembly GCF_031143425.1. Classification (NCBI taxonomy): domain Eukaryota; kingdom Metazoa; phylum Chordata; class Amphibia; order Caudata; family Salamandridae; genus Pleurodeles; species Pleurodeles waltl. Next base: position 221,581,041 of record NC_090450.1, on the reverse strand, counting down.
TTCTTTTTAAAGAAAAGCCCTGCTGGATATTGATTTGTAAATGTTATTGTTGTGCATTGCTGCGTTCTGAGTTTCAAGCCTACGCCACACCCCTGACTCAGCCTTGGACTGCTCTGCCTAGTTACCCTTAAAGAGAATTGTTAAAAGGAGCTCTTGGTCCCTAATGTTAGGTCTTGGATATGGAGGCCCATGGACAACTGAGATGAAAGACCTGCATTAACAGACACAATTGGGATAGTTACTTCCAACTGCCCTGGAACCTCCTGAACCAGATTTCTCAAATACAATATGTAAATATTTAACCATAGCAATTCTCTAACAAATACAGTAGGAAATGTTTTTAAAACTGTGACTGCTGTGTCAAGCACTACAGGAAAAGACTAGTGGTGGGCAGAATATTCCATTCTGCCTGTGGAATTGGTGGCATTGGGTGACTCCACGTTACTCATGTAACGCGGCGTTCCGGCCAAATTCTGCCAATCAGCATGTGACAGAATTTTTTCTCATACAAGGATCCAGAACAGTAAGTTGATGAGTGCATGCAAGATTTGCCATCTCTTAGGGTGATTTCCAGTCGCTAGGGGGACATCAGGTAAGATTTTCCCAACGCAGGCGGTTGTGACCGTTAACAGTCAAAAGGCTGCCTCTTGAGTAGAAAGTCTACTTGAATGGCAGCAAAATCAGCTTGAGTAGAGGCACCCTCTCACACACAGCATGGTGGCATTCGAGCACTAAATCGCAGCACAACGTGCCTATTTCCACCCATTGGCAGAACTCAGTGGAATCTTGTGGAGATTTTATGTAACTCTGCGGAATTTCCTTTAGTCAAATTCTGCAAATTCTCCCCACCCCTAGAAAAGACCTTACATTGTTAACTCCCTGACAAATATAACAGGAACAGTTTTACATTGTGGAATCTCTATCAAAACAAAACCTTGTGTCAACTACAAAAGGAAGTGTTGTTACATTGTGAATAGCATGAGAAGCTATACAGGAAGGGGCTTTACATTTTGGTCTTTATAACACACATAATGCAAAGTGGCTTTACACTGTAAACTCTGTCAAATGCAATAAGAAGATATTAACCCATTGGTCCCTTTTAATGTATGGCCTCTGTAAATGCTTGGTTTGTCCAGAGGAAGACTTTGGGCCTGATTTAGATATTGACAAAAAACTAAAGTGATGAATATCACCTCTGCCGAAATCTAAGTCCCATTATTTCCTATGGAATTTATTTCGGCAGAAGGGATATCTGTCACTGTTGTGACAGAGTAACCTGCACACCAATATGTAAATCAGGCCCTTAATTTTAAATCAGTGTATATCCTTGGTATGTCTAAACTGTTTCATGGGTCTATATGGGAAGAAACCATATGGTCATGTATATGGCTAGCCCAATAGATTTACTTTATTAATTTTTAAATGTGGTGGCAAAGGCAGTAGACTCTCATTTACCTTTGTGAATGACTTAACAGTCAGTAGGCTTAACCTTTCTAAATGTGAAAAGCTTTTTTGGCTGCAAGAGGCCCACATAGAAAAATTACTAGTTTTTAGGCTTAGATCCTTTTAGTGAGTGAATTATCACCCAGTATCACACACATAACAGGCACAGACTAGATGCAGCATCTTACTTGACTCCCTGTGGTATGAGAATTGCACACTTTGATGAAGAGCTTCAATTCGCAATTCCACTTGAAATCTTGTAAATATGTATAATTGTGTGTGAAGCATCTAGGTATGTTCTAATTACAGTACTTTTCTTTTGTAAAGACGCATTGGCAGGACACTCATTGATTGCTATTTTTATGTATTGCTCCCTCAGTTTTTATTTTCTAGCCCACATCAGCAGCCTAAGTCAGCCTCGGACTGCTTAACCTCATCACTTTGAGAGTCAAGTTCTAAAAAGGGGTACTTGTTGTCCAATTGGAGGGACTGAGATGTGGAACCCCCATGATACCACTGAAAACAGACCCCTGATCGACATAATTGAAGCCAATTAACTACCAACTGCCCACGGACATCCTGAACTCCATTTCACAAACACAATAAGATGTAGCTTTGCATTGAGAACTCTCTAATGCATCCAACAGGAAGTAACTGTATATTGTTAATTCCTTGTCAAACATGAAGAAAGTTTGTATTGTGAACTCTGTGACACATATAGGAAATGGTTTGACATTGTTAACCCTCTGAAAAAAGCAATATGTGGCAATTGTCAATCCTGATAAGTACTCTAAGAAGGGGTATTACAATGTGAACTATGTAACAACTTGCAGAGGAAAGGTCTGTACAATGTACACACTGACGAATTTGACAGGAAGAGCTTTTACATTGTGAACTCAATGACAAAAGCATAGGAAAGTTTTAACATTGTGAGCTCCCTGACAATAGAATAGTAACAAGTATTACATTGTGAACTTTGACAAATGGAAAATGAAGTATTTTTACATGGTGGATTCTCTGATAAATACAGTACAATAGGAAGGGGTTTTTCATTGTGAACGCAGGGACAAACACCTCTAGAATTGTCTTTACATTTTTGCCTATTTAAAAAAATAAAATAGGAAACAGATTTACATTTTGAACTCTTTGACCAATGCCATAAGAAGGGGTTTAATACCTATGTCCGTTTTCTTGGCCTGGCATTGAAAATGCTTCATAACTTCAGAGGGCGATTTAAGGGTCATGTCAATGTGTACTTTGAGTCTTCCTAACCTTCATGTCGTGTCTGTCTAGGCAGGGTCCACATGGTCATATTTATTTATATTCACACTAAAGTCAACATGCTTTCTTTATTGGACATTAAACATGATGACAAGAGCAGTAACCTTCTTATTGTACATTGTCAGTGACTTGACAAAGCCTGTATGTTTAACATTTCTGATTGTGAAAAGCCTCATACTTTACAATAAATCCATACAAAGCCATAGCTTGGATTTATGAATAAAGCCTGCTGGTTTATAAATTGCACATAGTAAGTCATAAGTAATAGGGCCAAACTACAGTTAATGGCTATCTATCCCATGTGATATTTCTTTAAGATACATGACTTGCGCGTAGGTTAATCTGTGATGCCCTTTATAGAATTTCCATTTTGTAATTCCACCTGACATCCTGTAAACATTTGTTATTTTGAGTACAATATTTAGTTTTGTGTATTTGAAATGTGGTTTTTTTCTTGTTAAAGAAGAAGCATTGGTTGGACATTGGCTTATTGTGTTTAATGTTTGTGTGTTGCTTGCTTCTGAGTTTCTACCCCACACCATCTCCCTGGGGAAGCCTTTGACTTTCCTGCCTCAAAATCCTGAGAGTCAGGTTTTTCTTTGTGAATTCTTTGATAAATTCAAGAGATAAGGGTCTTACATTGAGAATTATGTGACAACTACAGTAGAGATAACTTCATGTTGTCAACTCCTTAATGAGCACCGTAGGAGGAGATTATACATAAGCACTAATAGATTATTTGACACAGATCTTTAGTTCAGGTGATGCTAATGCAGGTTGTGCTAGGTCTGCTTTTCATTTTGCTCAATGGAAATTTTATATTTCATAATGAGTTGTGTGTAAATTAAAGTACTTTTAATTTCAAGAGTAATGCCAGTGGGCATTGAGGTATTAAGAATTAAGAAGGCTATAAAGTTTGTTAAAATGTACATAACACCATTACTTGCTGTAATTCATTCTTGTGGCTTCACGTTTTTGAACTATGCTTTTGATTTTCATTTCCTGGGACAACAAAGTACAAGTAACCCTGGCTTCCCCCTTAAACCACTTGCTGCAGGCACATATTTTGCAGTTGAATGTAGATAAAACAAAGGTATTGGCTCTAGGGAATCTAGGGACCTTGTTTTGATAGTCATTGGCTCTTGGGCCACAACCAACCCCCGCTACTGTGATTAAAAATGTTGGCATTCCCTTCAAAGCTGATTTTACCTTCCACCTGATGATCCAAGTAAGTAATCTACTTGCACACCTCTCACCAAGATTGCTGGCCCATGGTACTCATGTTTGAAGAGCTCAAGGAAAATTCATCCCTTCATCGGAGTTGAAGGGAGAAGGTTGGTGATCCAAGCAGCTAACCCATCCTGTTTGGATTATAGGAATGCTGTCTTGCTTGGCTTACCTAAACATCCTATCTGCTGCCTTCAAATTGTTCAAATGCAGCTTCCTTATCTGTTGCTTAAATTACCTCAGCTTGCTTCTGTTACAATTCAGGTAGACTTCCGCCACAGGTTACCAGTGAATAAAGGGATCCTTTTTAAGACACTTTCCATTGTATCCAAGGCACTTGCCAGCTTTCAGTCTGACCATTCGAAAAAGTGATGGATGGAATGTTTGAATTAATCTCAGTCACTTGTATTTGCTCCGGTCGTATCCAAATTCATCACTATTTTGCCCTTCATGCCACCTCAGATTGGACCTTGTTATATGCAAATCAGTCTTTACCCTGGGAACAGTCAAGTCCGAACTGGCAGTTGGAATGTGGACTGGTATGCAGTCCAAGTGATTCCTGCTGGATGAGATTAATTGAAGCGTTCCATCCATCACTGTTCTGTACACTTTTGGTTACTTTTGGCCTGAGTATCTCAGCTCTCCACTTCAGCCCTATGTGCTCTCTTACATAATTTGTTCATCTTCTCATGCACTCTTGGTTTTGCCCAGTTTCATCACACAAGAGCAGTCAGAAATTATTTCATGGTTCTCAGTCTTATTCTCAGGGCATATGGGTAAAAGTCTCCACCAATCTGAGTGTAGGGTGAGTGGTGTGCCTGTGAGAGTGCTGGGTGCATCATATTGAATCCAGAGGTTTTGACATTGCCTATGTTTTGATTGCAGCCCTTTCCATCTAAATGGCAAAGACAATAGCTGCAAATAAATAACTTAATAAATAAATACATTCATACACACATACATACATAAACAACTACATTACTATGTACAAATGTTATTGCAGGCTGAAGCTCTGTTGTATCTCACAAACCTCCATTCCTTCATTCTCAGCCCTTTCAGTAAGATTTGCAAATTGATCCTGTTATGTTTATGAAGCAGGATTCTGCTAGTCCTCTGCAAAGGGATTTGTTGTGCTGTGATGGGTTAATATATCAGTCGCAGTCAGTTCAGAAATATTCTAAGGTCGCAAACCAAACACTGTGAAACCACAGAGGCTTCTTTGTGACCGGAGAATGATATATCTGGCCAGTAAGAGAGGTCGGTTGAGGTGGGAAAAAATATCACTGGCTATTTAATACGGTGTCTGAAATTTGCATAATTTACTTACACGTAATTAAGAAAAAATTCTAGAAAAAATATGTGAAATTACACGTGGTTAAATTGAATGCAAATCCGTCTTTCATAACTATATTTTAGTATGAAACGCATATTTGCATACGTTTTTGACGCGAGTATTCGTTTCATGGCTAAAAGAAATGACGTAGCACCAGCGGCATGAGGAAAAGCGCTCCCTTTTTGGTAGTTCACATTATTCCTGTTCGCTCGCAATAAAACTGTACTGGAAACAGCACGTAATTATGTGACATGGCCTAATAGCGTAATTTCAGGAATTTTGTGTTACAGGCATTAACTTATAATACCTGAAATGACACAAATTCCACCGATGTTATTTAAACGTTTCTCAGGTGCTTGTAATAACAATATTAATGCTTTCATGTTTTGGTATGAACTATAGCAGTTGTCAAAAACATTATCATTTTGTGCAAAGGGAGCGCTAACCTGAGTGTCATCCAGATCAAGCGAAAGCACCTGTCGTTGTTTTTTTCAAATAGTAATTCTTTTAAGGACATTCTTTCTGGAGGGCATAATTGCTGGTTCCTTCCTTCGCCCTCTGCTGCCCCTCGCACAGCTCAGTGCATGGGATCAGATGGCAGACATGTCAGATGCCTGCTCTTTTTATAGATGTGTTTACTGTTTGATGTTTGCTCGGAGTTTCCAGGGAACACAAAAACCTCATATCAGTGCATTGTACGATGTGGTAATGAAGTGTGCCCCCTGTATGAGCAGAACAAACAACTGCAGGGCTGAAAGCTCCACTCTGACCTGCGTAACTAGGGCCGACACACTGAACCTTCATGGACAGCTGCTGACGTTGCGGAGCGGTGAAGACAGTGATTGTATGACTTCGTGAGACATGAGTAAGCCCGACTTTCAGCCGGAGTAATAACGAAGGACGGGCCTTCAAAAAAGTATTTTAGGAGCTGGAGGGTTAATGTGACAGAGAGACCGAAATTCGCTCCCCTCTACAAAGCAAGTGCTACCCAAGATGCAAGGCGTTTCATTTTACCCTAAAAATTATTGGTGTTGGCTGGTGACTGGCTGGTGATTGCCAACAGGAGATAAAATGGCCACTGGTCAGAGCAGGTTACCAGTGGCTAACACAACCAGCATAAAGGGGCGAGTTAGAGGGCAAAGGGCCACTTGCCACTGTATTTACAGGATTAATAAAATAACAGCAGATAATCCTATCATGACGGTAATGTAGTGTTGGGGGCCATAGGCCCTCATGCTACTGTAAATGAGTGACAGACACAGTAGTAGGGTGGCTAGTATCTGGCCCAAGGCACCGTGTGCCTGGCCTTTTCTTATTAGCAGGGTCACCTGATGGGGATGCCTGTGATGGATAGGTGTGGGGTGAGTTTGGAAACCAGCCCTCAGCAGAGTGGCTGGTGGAAACACTAGAATGTGTCCAGCAGGATACTACAGTTAACAGTATGAGAAGTTGCAAGGTCCGTGGAAGTACTTCACCAATTTTTTGTTTAAACCTCCGGAGCTTCTTAAGGTCGGAAGCAGCCAAAGTTTAAACCAAACAAATAGGGGCGGCATTGTTAGCGTAGTGTGGCAGCAGGAATTGTGACGCTCAGAACCACTGGGGGAATTGCACTGTTGGCAGCCATATCTCCAGCCTCTTGGTCTGAGCACCCAAGCACCCAAAAAGGTTTTCTCTTGCCTCAGAATCCTCCACCGCCCGCAATACTCTTCCCCACACCCAATATTTGCTCCAAGCACCTAAATTCTCTGCATTCAATGGCCACCTCTCACACTCTCCCCTCTGTCAGGATCCCTGGCACCTCTTATCGATGATGAAATGAGGGTGAGGCTTTTTTGTTCCTGGATGTCCTGCCCAAGTTTATCATACCATTTTCTTAAAAGTGAAAGTCTATCAAAGAGGGCTGGGTCCAAACTGGGGTGGTGTGGTGAGCAAAAAAACAATGGATTAACCCCAGATCTTTGTGACTGAGGGGGAATGTTTGCATTGTTCAGCATTCCGTCCATCATCAGTTCTTTTTGCATTCATCGCCTCAAGTGGGAATGGTATGCCCAGATGTGGGTCCACGTGCTCACTGCACCACTAGATTCAAGCTAGGTTAGCTGATGAAGGGTGATACCCTGAAACCGGTCCAAGGATACTTGTTTCCGGTCCAGGGAGGACCTGGCTTGGCAGTTCGGGCTGGATTGTTCCCATGAGGAACGGGGTCAAGACTGATTTGCATATGACTGGGTCAAAACTGGGGTGGCATGGTGAGCAAAAAAACAATGGATTAAACCCAGATCTTTGTGATTGGGGGGTGAATGTTTGCATTGTTCAGCATTCTGTCCATCATCTGTTCTTTTTGCATTTATAAAAGAGGGCTGGCTGACAGCCCGTATGAGTAAGTATATTATACATCAAAAGGTCTTGACTAATGCCAGACCTAATAATAAGTATATTATATACATAATTTTACAAACATCAAAAGAACTTTGCTGACGCCATAATGGCCTTTGTTTTATGATCAGTTCTTATGGACTTTCAGCCAGTCCTCATCACCCATTGGTCGGTTGTTATGTCACTCATATTTTAATTATACCCACTAGAGTCTAGAACCAACTTCAGCCATTAGCTCAGTTCACTGCTATTGATGTCATTCTGCTCCTTGACAAGGACCATATCCTTTTTTATCAAATTCGGTATGGGCACAATAAATACATAAATACCACTATGGCATATATGTAAAACTATAACTATTCACAATAATCGGGCAAAAGATTAATAAGAACATTTGGAAGCTTACAGGGATAGGTACATGAGAAATAGCACAGCAAAATCTAAAATCAGCTGAAAATACAGCTGCCCATGTCTGATTAAGACTCGTGTCCCCCTTACTGCTTTAAGCCTTAGGATGGAAGCCTCAGTTTTATATATTTGACAGAGACGTGCCCACCACTCACGTCACCCAGGGAGGATCTGACTAATCCATTCCCTTGCAATACACAAGCTAAGATTTGATTGAGATAATTACCAAGGGGTGGGGGTCAGCATGGGGTTTGAATCTCAATATAATGTTCCTTATGGAGAGCCGGGCATCAAGTGATAGATGCAGGGATAACAGCAGGGCAAGCTCAGACCAGTATCTATTTAAACACAGGCAGCAGGTAATCATGATCTATGCAGCAAGCTGCCCACACTCCGGCACCTGCTCCTGTGGTTAGTGTTAATGCTAGCCCACTTATTAATCTTCGCTGGTGTGTAGTTGTTAGAAATCGAGTCTTTGGTTGGCAGACAGGTTACCCCCTGTCCAAGTAAGGACCCTCACTCTAGTCAGGGTAAAAGTGAATCACCCTCAGATAACCCCTGCTTACCCCCTTGGTAGCTTGGCACGAGCAGTAGGATTAACTTCAGAGTGCTAGGTGTAAAGTATTTGTACCAACACACACAGTGACTTAATGAAAACACTACATAATGACACAACACAGATTTAGAAAAATAGAGAATATTTATCTAAACAAAACAAGACCAAAATGTCAAAAATCCACAATATACAAGTCAAGTTATCACTAAAAATGCAAAAAGAGTTTTCATGTAATTTTAAACACACACTAACACAGTTAGCGTGAAAATGTACCTTGGGTGCGTCAAAAATTACCCCGCACGGGTGAGTGTGCATCAAAAGGGGCTTGCAATGCGTCAATATCACTCACGAGCGAGACCTTGCGTTGTTTCTTCTTACATTTGGTCGGCGTGCGTCGTTTCTTGTCTCCTCAGGAGAGCGATGCGGCAATCCAGTCAGCACTCTCGTGTCCGGGAAGGCCTTGCATTGTTTTTACACTCCCAGCGGTACTTGCATCGGAAATCCAGCCGCACGATGCTCCAAAAACCATGCAGCGCGGGTTGCGATCTCACCAGCCTCCGTCAGCGATGCTGTGCATTGTTTCTCCAGCCCCGGGTGTCGATCTTCGAGTCGGTTTGCAGGTGAGTGTCGATTTTCAGCCGCAAATCAGGCGGTGTGTCGATTTTTCAGCCGAAGATTGGAGTCACGTTGATCTTTGCCCCGCACGGCGTTCTGTGCATGGATTTCTTCCTCTTAGGCTGCCAGCTTCTCCTTTCAGGGTTCCAGGAACTGGATGGGTACCACTTGGCAGAGTAGGAGTCTCTCCAGAGACTCCAGGTGCTGGCAGAGAGACATTTTTGCTGTCCCTGAGACTTCAAACAACAGGAGGCAAGCTCTAAATGAAGCCCTTGGAGATCTTCACAAGATGGAAGGCACACAAAGTCCAGTCTTTGCCCTCTTACTCTGGCAGAATCATCAACTGCAGGATAGCTCCACAAAGCACAGTCACAGGCAGGGTAGCTCTTCTTCCTCAGCTCTTCAGCTCTTCTCCAGGATGAGGTTCCTCTTGGTTTCCAGAAGTGTTCTAAAGTATGTGGTTATGGGTGCCCTTCTTATACCCATTTTCTCCTTTGAAGTAGGCCTACTTCAAAGCAAAGTCTCTCTTGACTGTGAAACCTGTCTTTCCCAGGCCAGGCCCCAGACACCCACCAGGGGGTTGGAGACTGCATTGTGTGAGGGCAGGCACAGCCCTTTCAGGTGTGAGTGACCACTCCTCCCCTCCCTCCTAGCACAGATGGCTCATCAGGAAATGCAGACTATACCCCAGCTCCCTTTGCGTCACTGTCCAGGGTGAGGTGCAACCAGCCCAATTGTCAAACTGACCCAGAGAGGGAATCCACAAACAGGCAAAGTCATAGAAATGGTATAAGCAATAAAATGCTCACTTTTTAAAAGTGGCATTTTCAAACACACATTCTTAAAATGAACTTTACTAAAATATTATTTTTTTAATTGTGAGCACAGAGAAACCAAACTCCAAATGTCTATCTGCTCCCAAAGGGAATCTACACTTTAATCATATTTAAAGGTAGCCCCTATGTTAACCTATGAGAGGGACAGGCCTTGCAGCAGTGAAAAACGAATTTAGCAGTATTTTACTGTCAGAACATATAAAACATATTACTATGGTTGTCATTACAACATTGGCGGTAAAAGCCGCTTACCGCCGTGCAGAACACTGACAACATACCGCCGCGGCCGCGGAATTCCGCCACAGCTATTATGACCCACATCTCGGAATCCGACAAAATTCAGACACCCACACAAGTCCGCCACACCAAAGGTCAGTGATAAACTGGCGAAAACAAAACCGACACCGTCACGCCAACAGAAATACGCCCACACTATCACGAGACACAAATCCACGCGGCGGTCTTTCAACCGCGGTATTCCATTGGCGGTACACACCGCCGCGCTCAAAATACACACACTCTTACAAAACACAGCCACATTGGTCAATTTGAAATACACACACCTGAGACACATACACACACCACTCCCACACACCCATTACAATATAAAACACACACCCACATCACCCACAAACCCCTACGACCAAAAATTCAGAAAGAAGGCCACAGAGAGACACCACCATCCACAAACTAGCATCCACAGGCACTCAACACCATCATCCATACAACTTTCACGCACAAAACAGCACTACATATCACCACACTTATCACCACACACACCACCCCACACATCACCTACACCACCCCATGGCACGGCAAAGACACCCCAGGTTCTCGGAGGAGGAGCTCAGGCTCATGGTGGAGGAAATCATCCAGGTAGAGCCACAGCTATTTGCAGCACAGGTGCAGCACACCTCAATTGCAAGGAAGATGGAGCTATGGAGAAGAATAGTCGACAGGGTCAACGCAGTGGGACAACACCCAAGACAACACCGGGACGACATCAGGAAGAGGTGGAACGACCTATGGGGGAAGGTGCATTCCGTGGTCTCAAGACACCACTTGGCGGTTCAGTGGACTGGCGACGGACCGCCACCTCCTCCCCCACAACTAACAACATGGGAGGAGCAGGTGTTGCCGATTCTGCATCCTGAGGGCCTCACAGGAGTCGGTGGAGGAATGGACTCTGGTAAGTCAAAGCTTTACTAATATATCCCCCACCCTTCCTGCATGCCATCACAAACTCCTACCCGTACCCTCACCGTCAGCACTCCACCAACTCACATATACCCCACTATCACAAACCACCCATCCCAACACCAAGCCCTGCATGCAACACCAACACCCTCTGGTAACACCAGCACAGCACCCTCCAAGCAGGACCATACCTCCGTACCCAGGACACGTCAATCAGCTGTGTGTCCACCACTACAGGGAAACCAGGATAACCCACCACCCCAACAACAACAGGGACCTGGGGGCAGTGGCAGTGGCCACACGGTCCAGGGGACGGAGGCCCAGGAACACAGGGGAACTGGGAGGGCTGCTGTGCGACAGGGGGCAGACAGGCCAAAGGAACCCACTCTCCATGAGGCCCTCTCCTCCATCATGGGAGCATACCACCACTCCCAGGAAACGATGGCAACGGTCCTGGCCAAGTTTCAGGAGACCCAGCGCATGCAGGAGGAACAGTATCTGGGGTTCAGGGAGGAACTCAGAACCATCAGCTCCGCCCTGGGCACCATCGTAGGGGTGCTGAAGGAAATACTAAACACCAGGAGGGACACTGTGGCACTCCAAGGGGCCCCTGACACTAGCATGGACGATGAACTGCCCACCACCTCCGCCGGAGCTAGTGGACAGGAGGCACCGCCACAGGACCACCACACCAGCACCCCACCCTCTGCAGATGGAGAACCACCCCGCAAGCGGTCCCTGAGATCCAGGAACAAGACAGAGCACGATGCCAAGACCCCCGCCAAGAAATGAGACCACCCTGATTGTCAACCCACTGTCCCACTTTGTCACCCTGTCCATATTGGAACTGCCCCAGCTCCACTTCCTTTGCCCATATGGGCAATGCACCTATGAGACAAATAGACTGGACTCTGCCATGGACACTCTTCCGCCATCACCCCTCACCATTTAACTTCCCCCTCCAATATTTTGCATTTCAATAAACACACCTAAAGCACCAAGATCTGGAGTCTGTCTGTGATTTTGAAATAGTGTATTTGCAATTACAGTGACCAAATTTCCAGGAAATAGTAATGTCAACATACCTATGTCTCACAGCTCTAGTCCATGAGGAATCTAACCACATGACACACGTTGGGACCCACACCTGTGAAACCGTAAGGGAAAGTGACAATTCAGTGACCACACACTGGGTGAAATCGACAGACAGGATACAGGTAGAAATGTAAAAGTACATGTAGTAGGCAGGAATGTATTCTCACCTCTGTTTCACTGGAAATATTGCTGGATGACTGAGTCCCTGTTGTCAATGTCTTCTTCCTCTGCTTCCTCCTCATCACTGTCCACAGGCTCCACAGCTGCCACAACACCGCCATCTGGACCATCCTCCTGCAGAAAAGGCACCTGTCGTCGCAAAGCCAAATTATGAAGCATACAGCAGGCCACGATGATCTGACACACCTTCTTTGGTGAGTAGAATAGGGATCCACTTGTCATATGGAGGCACCTAAACCTGGCCTTCAGGAGGCCGAAGGTGCGTACGATCACCCTCCTAGTCCGCCCGTGTGCCTCATTGTAGCGTTCATCCCTGGTCCTGGGATTCCTCACTGGGGTCAGTAGCCATGACAGGTTGGGGTAACCAGAGTCCCCTAATAGCCACACCCGGTACCTCTGTAGTTGACCCATCACATAAGGGATGCTGCTATTCCGCAGGATGTAGGCGTCATGCACTGAGCCAGGGAACATGGCATTCACATGGGAGATGTACTGGTCTGCCAAACATACCATCTGTACATTCATCGAATGATAACTCTTCCGGTTCCTGTACACCTGTTCACTCCTGTGGGGGGGGGGGGACCAAAGCCACATGGGTCCCATCAATGGCACCTATGATGTTGGGGATATGTCCAAGGGCATAGAAGTCACCTTTCACTGTTGGCAAGTCTTCCACCTGAGGGAAAACGATGTAGCTCCGCATGTGTTTCAGTAGGGCAGACAACACTCTGGACAACACGTTGGAAAACATCGTCTGGGACATCCCTGATGCTATGGCCACAGTTGTTTGAAATGACCCACTTGCAAGGAAATGGAGCACTGATAGCACCTGAATGTCAGGGGGGATTCCTGTGGGATGGCGGATTGCTGACATCAGGTCTGGCTCCAACTGGATACACAGTTCCTGGATTGTGGCACGGTCAAACCTGTAGGTGATGATCAAATGTCTTTCCTCCATTGTCGACAGGTCCACCAGCGGTCGGTACACCGGAGGATTCCGCCATCTCCTCACATGTCCCAGCGGACGGTGCCTATGAAGGACAACAGCGAGCAGAGAGTCAAACAACTCAGAGGTATGTACCCACAGTATGCACAGAACACCAATCATACACAAAATGTGGCCTGTATGTATGTTGAGACTAGGCCTAGGTATGTGTGACGCAGTTGGTAACTAGGCCATGTGGGCCCCTGAAATGGCGGCTGCCTGACCTCTAAAGCGGAACAATGGGATGTGAGGTAACTGCGCTGGCGTTGTACACCGTCGCGGTAGGCGGGCAAAGACTGCGGCGCAATGTGGCATTGGTTAACATTGGACCCTATGGGTCCCAGGAGCCAAGGACAATGTACGTTGGCGGTGACCGCCGCAGACGTGACCGCCATTTTCTAACTGTTTAATCACTCGATACCTGATCTTCGACAGGAGAGGACCTACACTGCAAGTGCTGCTGTGACCTCGGTCTGGAAGAGACAATGGCTCGTGCGTCTGGGGAAAGGGCCCCTGCCTTCACTGCAGAGGAGTTGGAGAAGCTCGTCGATGGGGTCCTCCCCCAGTACACGCTACTCTACGGTCCTCCAGACCAACAGGTAAGTACACAGGGAGCATGTTGTATGGGCTATGCCTGTGTGGAGAAGGCTGGTTGTAAGAAGGAAGGGGGCAGAGTTCTGAGTGCATGAAAGACGGTGAATGCATTTGCCACATGGCAAGGGTAGGGATGGGGGCCACTCACTTTGACTGTGCAGTTGGTAATTACTTCTCTTCTTCCCCTGTACATTTCATGTAGCGTGCCATCGCCAAGGACCTCCGGACCCTGGGGGTCCACCACAGACGGAGCACCCACTGCCGGAAGAGATGGGAGTACATTTGCCGCTGGAGCAAGAAGACGGCGGAGGGTCAGCTGGGGATGGCCTCCCAACGTGGGAGGGGTGCCCATCGAACCATGACCCCCCTGATGACCTGGATCCTGGCGGTGGCCTACCCTGAGTTGGATGGGCGCTTGAGGGCATCACAGCAGACACAAGGGGGTGAGTACACTATCATTCAGCTGACTTTGCATGCAGTGAAGGTGTCTGGGTGGGGGAGGAGGGCTGTGGGTTCCCCTGGGCAAGGGCGAGTTCCGTAGGCTAGGCCCATTCAAAAGGCATGGCCCTGTGTCCCCCCACCCCACCTCTGTAGAGTGCCAAGTACAGCTATTCATGCCCCAGGATCATCTATGTGTGCAGATGTCGTCCATAGCCTTTTAGGCCATTTCCCAGGAATTGCACTGTAGAGCCCAACAGCGCGACGTAGTGCAGGGGGCTGCTGTGTCTGTATTGTCCGCCAACGGTAGCGGTAAGCCATGCACTCAACCTGTCTTTCTTCTGTTCCCCCCCCCCTTTTTTGCGGTCTCCCTGTTCTTGTGTGCATTAGCACCATCAGGCAGAGGTACAGTGGCACCGGAGCACGAGGGAGCTGCATCCCACATGGGCATGGAGGCCCACACTACGGACTCAGAATACACCAGTGGGACGGAGGGCGAGGGGAGCACCTCGGCAGTCACAGGATCTGCAACCAGCAACACAGACTCGTCCTCCAATGGGAGCTCCCTTGTGGTGGTGGCAACATCTGTGCCCCCCACTTCAACAGGTACAGCCGCCACCCCCCCTACCAGCACCACCCTCCCAGCAGCCCCTCAGCGTGTGCCCCGTGCCCGCTCACCCAGGAGGGCGGGCATCACCTTCGCCCCAGGCACCTCAGCCCCTGCCCCTGTCACCTCTGCTGCCCTCAGTGAGGAGGCCATTGACCTCCTCAGGTCCCTCACTGTTGGGCAGTCTACCATTTTGAATGCCATCCAGGGTGTAGAAAGGGAGTTGCAACACACAAATGCATTCCTGGAGGGCATTCATTCTGGTCAGGCTGCCCTTCATCGAACCCTTCAAACTCTGGCCTCAGCACTGATGGCAGCCATTGTCCCTGTGTCTAGCCTCCCCCCTCCAACTTCCTCCACCCATACCCAATCCCCTGTACCTCTGCCTATCCCAAGCACACCATCAGACCAGCCTGCACACACCTCACCACACAAGGGAAGCTCAGGCAAACATAAGCACCACACATCCTACAGGCACTCTCGCAAGCATCACACACATGCAGACACACCAACATCCACTGCCTCCACTGTGTCCCCCTCCTCCTCGTCTCCCTCCTCCCTCCCAGTCTTGTCTACACTCACACCTGCATGCACTACCTCTACAGCCACTACGTCTCTCTCCAGCACACCCATCACCACACCCCGCTCACGTTCAGTCACCACCCCACTACCATCAACACGTCGCCTGTGTCCTCTCCCAGTGTGTCTGTGACGCCCCCTCCCAAGATACACAAACGCAGGCACACACCCACCCAACAGCCATCCACCTCACGACAGCCTCCAGCGCATGCACCTGCACCCAAATCCACAAAAGTTACACCTCCTACAACCACCACCTCTTCCTCCACTCCCAAACTCCCTCCAGCTACCTGTCCCAGTGTGTCCAAACAACTTTTCCTGTCCCCCCTTAACCTATTCCCCCCCCCCTCCAACTCATAGGTCCCGTACTAGCACCTCAGCCAAAAAATCTCCGGGACCAGTGGTGCCTGTTGTTACAGGTATGTGGAGTGCACCAGCCACCAGGCCAGCCAGTCTGTCACGGAGCCACAGCACAGCCAGTCCCCCCTGTGAGGCACCAGAAGTTGGACAGTGCCCGGCGGGAGAGGGGGAAGACTCCAGCCAGCCAAGCCGCTCACAGGGGTCCCGGGGGGAATGTGGACTCGGCAGTGACTCCTCCCAAGGTGGGGAAGGGGCAGAAGAAACCTGCAAAGTCAGTGAGGAGCAGCACGGTGGAGAAGACCGCCATCATCCCCGCTGGCCAGGAGGCCACCGCCAGCCCCATCGTCGCTGCCCAGGAGAGGCCACTGCCAGCCCCATCGTCGCTGCCCAGGAGGCCACCGCCAGCCCCATCGTCGCTGCCCAGGAGGGCCCCGCAAGCCACAGCCCAGCTGCCCAGGAGGGCCCCGCAAGCCACAGCCCAGCTGCCCAGGAGGGCCCCATAAGCCACAGCCCAGCTGACCCATGAAGGACCGCCAGCCACAGCGCAGCTGGGCAATGACGGACCGCCATGGCAAGCACCGCTGAACAGGGCAAGCACCGCTGAACAGGGCAAAGACCGCCATGGCAAGCACCGCTGAACAGGGCAAGCACCGCTAAACAGGGCAAATACCGCCATGGCACGCACCGCTGAACAGGGCAAGGACTGCTGAACAGGTCAGAAACTGCCAACTCAAGCACCGCTGAACAGGGCAAGCACCGCTGAACAGGGCAAAGACCGCCATGGCAAGCACCGCTGAACAGGGCAAGGTCCGCTGAACAGGTCAGAAACTGCCAACTCAAGCACCGCTGAACAGGGCAACCACCGCTGAACAGGGCAAGGACCGCCATGGCAAGCACCGCTGAACAGGGCAAAGACCGCCATGGCAAGCACTGCTAGCCCATTAGCGGCAGGGGCAGTGACGCAACTGGGACCGTCACGGGGTGAGTGCTGCACTCTGGGCACCAGTCCCCCTCCAGAACCAGTGGAAACATTCATCCACTCCGTCTGTCCTGCACAGGATGAAGCACTCTGGGCACCAGTCCCCCTCCAGAACCAGTGGAGACATGCATCCACTCGGTCTCTCCTTCACAGGATGAAGCACTCTGGGCACCAGTCCCCCTCCAGAACCAGTGGAGACATGCATCCACTACCTCTGTCCTGCACAGGATGAAGCACTCTGGGCACCAGTCCCCCTCCAGAACCAGTGGAGACATGCATCCACTCCGTCTGTCCTGCACGCAATGAAGCACTCTGGGCACCAGTCCCCTTCCAGAACCAGTGGAGACATGCATCCACTACCTCTGTCCTGCACAGGATGAAGCACTCTGGGCACCAGTCCCCCTCCAGAACCAGTGGAGACATGCATCCACTACCTCTGTCCTTCACAGGATGAAGCACTCTGGGCACCAGTCCCCCTCCAGAACCAGTGGAGACATGCATCCACTACCTCTGTCCTGCACAGGATGAAGCACTCTGGGCACCAGTCCCCCTCCAGAACCAGTGGAGAAAGTTATCCACTTGAGAGACTGTGGCTTTGCACTCCCCAGGATAAAGCAGTGGGCAAACCACCCACTGTAGAGACTTGAGAGACTGTGGCTTTGCACTCCCCAGGATGAAGCAGTGGGCAAACCACCCACCCACTGTAGAGACTTGAGAGACTGTGGCTTTGCACTCCCCAGGATAAAGCAGTGGGCAAACCACCCACTGTAGAGACTTGAGAGACTGTGGCTTTGCACTCCCCAGGATGAAGCAGTGGGCAAACCACCCACTGTAGAGACTTGAGAGACTGTGGCTTTGCACTCCCCAGGATGGTACAGTGGGCAAACCACCCACTGTAGAGACTTGAGAAACTGTGACTTTGCACTCCCCAGGATGGTACAGTGGGCAAACCACCCACTGTACATACTTGAGAGACTGTGGCTTTGCACTCCCCAGGATAAAGCAGTGGGCAACCCACCCACTGGAGAGACTTGAGAGACTGTGGCTTTGCACTCCCCAGGATGGTACAGTGGGCAAACCACCCACTGTAGAGACTTGAGAGACTGTGGCTTTGCACTCCCCAGGATAAAGCAGTGGGCAAACCACCCACTGTAGAGACTTGAGAGACTGTGGCTTTGCACTCCCCAGGATGGTACAGTGGGCAAACCACCCACTGTAGAGACTTGAGAGACTGTGGCTTTGCACTCCCCAGGATTGATCAATGGGCATGGAGCCCCCTTGTGGATCTGGCATTGTGCACTCATCCGGCTGAGGTGCCCCCCCATCCCTTCCCCCTGAGGTGCCTGTTGTATTTCTATCTGATGCCCCTGCAGTGTCTCTCCGTCATGTTCGGGTATCTTGTGTGGGCCTCGCCCATGCATTTTGGGCCCAGTGGTCCACGGAATATGAATGATGCAAAACCTGGACTACTAATCGTCGTATAAATTTTGTTTATAGTGTATATATATATATGTATATTTTTGCTTAATGATTTTTGATATATTATAATAGTTACACTCATTTCCTTGTGTCTTTGCATTCTTCCGGTGGGGTTGGGGGGGGGTGTTACTGTAATGTGTAGATATGCATTGGTGTGTGTGTTGTAGTGGTTGAGGGTCGGGTGGGGTTTGGGTGTTGAGTGTGTGTCCCTGTTTTTTGCCTCCCCCTCCCCAATGTCGTAGGTGCAGTACTCACCGTGGTCTTCGCCGCCGGCGTTGGTGATCCTCGTAGAAGAGCAGGAAGACTAGCGCTGGGAGAATGTGAAGTTCCGGCTCCATGCTGTCCTCCTTCCTCGTGGAGTGTGTAGAGGTGAGCGTTTTTCATTCGAAATGCCTGTTTCCGCCGTGTTTTTATCAGCCCCGGAAAAGGTGGCGGATTGGCCTGTCATAATAGTGTGGGCGGTACATTGTCTCCCGCCTGTCTGTTGGCGGTGACCGCCAAGCTGTTTGTCTGTACCGCCGTGGCAGTCGGAGTGTTAAAGTGGCTGTCTTTGTTGGCGGTTTCCCCCACGGTTGTAATTGCAAATTTTTTACTGTTGGGCGTCTTACCGCCACTTTAACACCGGCCACCAGGGTTGTAATGACCCCCTATATGTCCTACCTTAACCATACACTGCACCCTGCCCTTGGGGCTACCAAGGGCCTACCTTAGGGGTGCATTAAATGTAAGAAAAGGGAAGGTTTAGGCCTGGCAAGTGGGTACACTTGCCAAGTCGAATTTACAGTTAAAACTGCACACAGACACTGCAGTGGCAGCCCTGAGACATGATTCCAGAGCTACTTATGTGGGTGGCACACCCAGGGCTGCAGGCCCACTAGTAGCCTTTGATTTACAGGCCCTGGGCACCTCTAGTGCACTTTACTAGGGACTTACTAGTACATCAAATATGCCAATCATGGACAAGCCAATTACATAAATGTTTTGTATAGGAGCACCTGCACTGTAGTACTGGTTAGCAGTGGTAAAGTGCCCAGAGTAACAAAAACAGCAAAAAGAGAGCCCACCACACATCAACAACCTGGGAAACAGAGGAAAAAAGTTAAGGGACACCACACCAAGGATGAAATGTCTAACACGTGTCCTCCCAGCTGAAAGTGGGGAGCAACTACCCAACCTCATGGGAGTTCTCATCACTAAGGCGGAAGAACCTGAACAGACCATCAGCACTGGCATGTTCTGTACCAGGACGGTGCTCCACCGTTAAATCTATCCCCTGTAGGGAAATGGACCACCTCAGCAGTTTTGGATTCTCACCCCTCATCTGCATTAACCATCTGAGGGGCCTGTGGTCGGTCTGAACCCAGAAGTAAGTCCCAAACAAGTAGGGTCTTAGCTTCTTCAGCACCCAGACCACAGCAAATGCTTCACATTCTATGGCACTCCACCTACGTTCCCTGGGAAGTAACCTCATGCTAATGAAGGCTACGGGTCGATCTAGGCCCTCTCCATTGAGCTGTGAGAGTACTGCTCCAATACCATGCTTTGAAGCGTCTGTTTGCACAACAAACTCCTTGAAGTAGTCAGGTCCCTTCAGCACAGGTAGAGCACATGGCAGCCTTCAGGGCATCAAAAGCGGTCTGGCATGTCTCTGTCCAGATCACATTCCTGGGTTGCTTCATAGAAGTCAACTCAGTCAAGGGGGTAACAATGGTATCATAACCCTTGACCAACCTCATGTAGTATTCTGTGAGACCTAAGAAGGCTCTCACTTCAGTCTGGGTCTTGGGAGGCTCCCAAGCCAGAATGGTATCGATCTTAGGCTGTAGTGGTGCCACCTAGACACTCCCCACCTGGTGTCCTAAGTACACCACAGAACCCTGCTCTATTTGGCACTTGCTTGCCTTAATAGTGAGGCCTGTCTTCTGCAGGGCCTCTAACACTCTCCAGATGTGTTGCAGATATTCCTTCCATGAACTAAACACAGCAATGTCATCCAGGTAGGTGGCACTGAACTCATCCAGCCCAGCCAACACCTGGTTGACCAACCTCTGAAAGGTGGTAGGGGCATTCTTCATCCCAATCGGCATGACTTTAAATCGAAAGTGTCCATCTGGTGTAGAGAATGCTGACCTCTCCTTGCCCCCTCAGTTAAGGCAATCTGCCAGTACCCAGATGTTAAGTCAAACTTACTGAGGTACTTGGCAGCTCCTAACCGGTCAATGAGCTCACCAGCTCAGGGGATGGGGTGTGCGTCAGTCTTGCTGACCGCATTGAGTCCCCAGTAGTCCACACAGAACCTGAGTTCTGGAGTGGCACCAGGTGCAGCAGCCTTTGGGACAAATTCCACTGGACTGGCCCAAGGACCGCTGGAGTGCTCAATAACCTCTAGGGTTAGCATTTTGGATACTTCATCCATAATGCAAGCCCTGACCCTGTCAGTCACCCTGTAAACATTTTGTTTAATGGGTGTACTGTCTCCAGTGTCCACATCATGTGTGCACAAGTGTGTGACTCCTGGGATCAGGGAAAACAGTGAGGCAAACTGTCCCAACACCTGGCGACAGTCACTCTGCTGCTCCTCAGTCAGGGAGGGGGAGAGGATCACTCCCTCCACAGACCCATCTTTTTCTCCTGCGGACAGGAGGTCAGGAAGAGGCTCACTCTCCTCCTCCACCCCATCATCTGTCGCAAGGAGCATGGACAGTTCAGTCTGCTCCAAGTGAGGTTTGAGGCAGTTGAAATGTAGGACCTTCGAAGGGTTCCTTGAGGACTGCAAGTCCACCAGGTAGGTGACTTCACTCTTGCGCTCCACCACCTCAAATGGCCCAGTCCACTTATCCTGGAGCGTCCTAGGCTCCACTGGCGTCATTACCCACACTTTCTGACCAGGTTGAAACTCGACCAGAGTGGCACTCCGGTTGTACCACCGTTTCATATTCTCCTGGCTTGCTTCTAGGTTCTCCTGTGCGAGACTCCTGAAGTGTGCAGTCTGGTTTCTCAAAGCCAGCATGTAGCTAAATACATCCTGAGGGATTTACTAGGAACTTTCTCCAAAGCTTCCTTCACCAGACTCAAAGGTCCCCTCACAGGGTGGCCGTAGATGAGCTCAAAGGGACTAAACCTAAGTCCCTTTTGAGGCACCTCCCTGTAAGCGGAAAGAAGGCATGGCAAGAGGACGTCCCACTTCTGCCTCAAGGGCTCTGACAGGCCCTGAATCATGCCTTTCAAGGTGCGGTTGAATCTCTCAACCAGACCATTACTTTGGGGGTTATAAGGTATGGTGAACTTCTAGGTAACCCCACACACTTTCCACAGAGACTTCATATATGTGGATATGAAGTTGGTACCGCTATCAGATACCACTTCCTTGGGGAACCCCATGTGGGTAAAAACCCCCATCAGTGCACAATCAACCACAGGGGAAGTGACTGACCTCGGAGGAATGGCTTCTGGGTACCAGGTGACGTGGTCCACCAAGACCAGGATGAGCCTGTTGGGGTCCAGAGGCCCCACAATGTCAATACCTACCCTCTCAAAGGGAGTACTAACCACAGGTAAAGGTTGGAGGGGAGCCTTACATTTCCCCCCACTCTTGCCACTTGCCTGACAAGTTAGGCAAGACCTACAGTGTGTAGCAGAATGCTTGCTCATCTGGGGCCAATAGAAGTGGGAGACAAGCCTCTTATAGGTCTTGGCCTGCCCCAGATGTCCTGCCATTTCATATCATGAGCCAACCCCAGTAGGAAGGCTCTGAAGCACTGGGGTACCACCAGCATACAAGCCGACCCAGGCTCAGGAACCTTAGGCTCACTATACAGGAGGCCATCCTCCCAATTGATCAGGTGAGTACTGGGCTCCTGCAGCAGTCCGTCTAGAGTAGGGCAAGTTTTTTGTGCTTCACAGAATGCCTCCCTGGTGGGTCCCCCTTCCTGCTGCCACAGCGACAGCCCAGGTACTGCCCCCAGTTCAGCCATCTGTTCCCCTGCAGGCGTCACCCTCAGGCTCCGCCTCCTCCCGGTCCGTGAGAACTTCTGGGGCCGGTTTCCCATGCCCCCTGCCCTTCCTCTTCTTGGCGGTCCCCTGGGCCACTGTTTCAGGCTACAGGGGCACTTTACCACCCTGACGGGCTGCCATTGACCGGGTGGATACTCAGAACCACCCAGGCAGACCCAACATCTCCAAGTAAGACCTGTGTTCCACCTCCTCCTAAGGGGAATCCCCCAGGTCATTGCCTAGCAAACAATCAACAGGCATGGTTGGACTCACAGCTACCTTCAAGGAACCTGAGACCCCCCTCCCATTCAACGGGAACCTGCACCACTCTGCACAGGCGCTCCGAGTTGTCCACTGCAACTCCTTGGTGAAGTACCCAGGGATCAATCTGCTCTTCAGACACCAGTTGACTCCTCACTGTAGTCACACTGGCTCCTGTGTCTCTCAGAGCCTCCACCCTCTGTCCATTGATGGTCACCTACTGCCTGTACTTCTTAGTGTTATCAGGCACAAGGGTTCTCTGGACCATATCACTGTCCGCTAGTGAGACAAGGGTCATCTCAGCTGGCTCCCACCCACCTGGAACCAACTCCTCCCAAGTGCTACACTGGCCAAGCCCTGGGACGGCACACCAGTGGGTGCCGGTGTACTTTTGGGGCATTTGGGGTCCCCCTCACATGACCCACCTGGTCACATGCATAGCACTTACGTGGGGGACCACCTGCCACTGGCTTCCCTTTGGAGAACCATGGCTTTTTCTCAATGGGGGTTGGGAATCCTTACTCTGGGAATCAGTTTGGGGCCCTTTAGAGAACTCCCCCTGTTTACCCTTACCCCCCTTTTCTTCTGAGAGGGACCCTGCCCACCCTTGGCATGGTCTCCCCCATACCTCTTTTGGACCCTGGTGCTCTCCCAGGGGTCTGTTCCTGCGCAAGCTTCCTGGGATCAGTCAGCTTGCTGTCAATCAGGTGCTGGCGCAGCTCTGGAAAACATAAACTGTACAAGTGCTCCCAAGCAATCAGATTGAGAAGCCCCTCATACGTAGTTACCTTACTGCCCTTCACCCAACCATCCAGTGATCTGCAATAAGATTCAACACATTCCAACCATGTTTGGGATTCCTTCTTCTTATACTGCTCAGGGGTGAGACCATATCTTGTGAGTCGGGCATCCTTCATGATAGTGTGAGTGAGCCTCTGAGCACCCCCTAAGGCTGTCAGTGTATCCTTCCCCTCTACCTCAAAGTGCTTCCACAGAGCGGCTCCCCAATGAGCTTCAGGGACCAGATTCATATGGAGAGCAGACTCATACCCCTTGAAACACAAGTATATGTCATCCTCCCTTTTGTAATCCTTCACTAGGTCTTTTGGGATGTGTACCCTTCTTTCAGGCTGCATTGCGCTGTTGCTGCCACCATCTCTACTAGACTGGCTCCTCTGAACTAACTCCTTTAAGCTAAGTTCATGAGCCAGTAGTATCTTCCTTTCCTCAATGGCCATCCTTCTGTCCTCCCTTTCCCTCTCCATCTTGAGCTTGAGCTTTTCGAGCTCCAATTGCTACTCTTTCTCTGCCTGTCTGTCCTGTAACTCTTCAGGAGTCAGACCCTTGGATGACACACTGCTACCTGCCCTCGAGACTCTCTCCTTCGACATAACAGGCCCACCCACTATACCATTAAGGATGGATTGCACCTGCTCCTCCTCATTCTCCTCTTCTTCCTCTGTGTGCCCCTCAGCTTCTTTGGCTGCCAACCTTGGCCCTCAGCGCCTTTTGCAGCTCCTCCTTCTTGGACGAGCTCTTAATGGGGCAGGCCAAATCCTTACAGAGCTGCTTCAACTGAGCCACTGTGTAGCTGTCCAATTTCTCTATGTCAAAAGCAGCTCTAAGTGATGCATCTCCAGATTGAGGCATGATGAAGAGCCAAAAACAAATGCAAAGTTCCAAAGGCAGAAAAACAAGTTCCCAATGAAGTCTCAAAAAAGTCAGTCAAGGGATCAACGAGAAATAAAACTAAAAGAAGTCCTAAAGAGAAAAGCAAAATCACAAGACAAGTAGTATGTGGTCACATAGTGGTCTGAACTCAAACAGTAGTGTACACTGAATTACTGTATGTCAAGTACAAATACAAGTCCAATCCCATCCGCTGATCACCAGTGTTAGAAATGGGGTCTTTGGTTGGCAGTTAGGTTACCCCCGTCCAAGTAAGGGCCCTCACTCTAGTCAAGGTAAAAGAGAATCACCCTCAGCTAACCCTTGCTTACCCCCTTGGAAGCTTGGCAAGAGCAGTAGGCTTAACTTCAGAGTGCTAGGTGTAAAGTATTTGTACCAACACACACAGTGACTTAATGAAAACACTACAAAATGACACAACATAGATGTAGAAAAATAGGGAATATTTATCTAAACAAAACAAGACAAAAACGACAAAAATCCACAATATACAAGTCAAGTTATGACTAAAAATGCAAAAAGAGTCTTCATGTAATTTGAAACTCACACTAACACTGTTAGCGTGAAAATGTACTTTGGGTGCTTCAAAACTTACCCCGCATGGGCGAGTGTGCATCAAAAAGGGCTTGCGATGCATCTTTATCACTCACGAGCGAGACCTTGCGTTGTTTCTTGTTTCGTTGGGTCAGCGTGCGTCATTTCTTTTCTTCTCAGGAGAGCGATGCGTCAATCCATTCAGCACTCTCGGGTTCGGGAAGGCCTTGCATTGTTTTTACATGCCCAGCAGTACGTGCGTCGGAAATCCAGCCTCACGTTAATTAAAAAACCACGCAGCGCGGGCTGCGATCTCACCAGCCTCCGTCAGCGATGCTGTGAATCGTTTCTCCAGCCCCAGGCATTGATCTTCGGGTCGCTTTGCAGGCGAGTGTCAATTTTCAGCCGGGAATCCAGCAGTGTGTCAATTTTTCAGCTGCAGACCAGAGTTACGTCAATCTTTTCCCCGCACGGCATTCTGTGTATGGATTTCTTCCTCTTAGGCTGCCAGCTTCTCCTTTCAGAGTCCCAGGAACTGGATGGGCACCACTTGGCAGAGTAGGAGTCTCTCCAGAGACTCCAGGTGCTGGCAGAGAGAAGTCTTTGCTGTCCCTGAGACTTCAAACAACAGGAGGCAAGCTCTAAATGAAGCCCTTGGAGATCTTCACAAGATGCAAGGCACACAAAGTCCAGTCATTGCCCTCTTACTCTGGCAGAAGCAGCAACTGCAGGATAGCTCCACAAAGCACAGTCACAGGCAGGGTAGCTCTTCTTCCTCAGCTCTTCAGCTCTTCTCCAGGCAGAGGTTCCTCTTGGTTTCCAGAAGTGTTCTAAAGTCTGTGGTTTTGGGTGCCCTTCTTATACCCATTTTCTCCTTTGAAGTAGGCCTACTTCAAAGCAAAGTCTTTCTTGATTGTGAAATCCTGCCTTGCCCAGGCCGCAGACACTCACCAGGGTGTTGGAGACTACATTGTGTGAGGGCAGGCACAGCCCTTTCAGGTGTGATTGACCACTCCTCCCCTCCCTCCTAGCACAGATGGCTCACCAGGAAATGCAGACTCCACCCCAACTCCCTTTGTGTCACTGTGTAGTGTGAGATGCAACCAGCCCAACTGTCAAACTGACACAGACAGGGAATCTACAAACAGGCAGAGTCACAGAAATGGTATAATCAAGAAAATGCTCACTTTCTAAAAGTGGCATTTTCAAACTCACAATCTTAAAATCAACTTTACTAAAAGATGAATTTTTAAATTGTGAGCTCAGATACCCCAAACTCCACATATCTATCTGCTTCCAAAGGGAATCTACACTTTAATCATATTTAAAGGTATCCCTTATGTTAACCTATGAGAGGGGCATGCCTTGCAACAGTGAAAAACAAATTTAGCAGTATTTCACTGTCAGGACATTTAAAACACATTACTATGGGGGTCATTCTGAACCTGGCGGGCGGTGATAAAGCGGCGGCCAACCCGCCAACAGGCAGGCGGTCCAAAAAAAGGAATTCTGACCCTGGCGGGAACCGCCAACGCAGCCCGCTACTTTAACACTCCGACCGCCACGGCGGGACAGACAAACAGCACGGCGGTCACCGCCAACAGGCAGGCGGCAGACAATGTACCTCCCACCCTATCACAACTCACCAATCCGCCACCTTTTCCGGGGCGGGAGCCCCGCCGATAAAAACACGGCGGAAACAGACTACGAACGGGAAAACGCTCACCTATACACACTCCACGAGGAAGGAGGACAGCATGGAACCCGAATTAAACATCCTACCAGCTATTGTCTACCTGCTCATCTACCAGGAGTACGAACGCCGGCGCAGACGACAACGGTGAGTACTGCACCTACGACACAGGGGAGGGGCGAGGAGGAAAGCTTACGGGCACACACATGCGCCATACACCCACCCCCCCACCACAAATACCTACACCCCAATGACGAGCAACAAGTCAGAGTGACACCCCCCAAACCCACCGGAATAATGCAAAGACACAATTAAAATGATCTATAAAATATATGTATAAATAGCTCCATTAAAGGTATGGGAAATATGCTATATAAAAGATACAAAAATAAGGAATGAACATAGTCAACAATATATACATAGGCAATAAGTCCTGCACATTCCGTCAAAGTTCCATAGTCCGTGGGCCAATGTGCACAAACACATGGGCAAAGCCCACACAGGAGACCAGATACCATTGGAGAGAACACTGCTGGGGCATCAGATGATAAAACTACAGGCACCTCAGGGGGAAGGGAAGGGGGGGCACCTCAGCCACATGAGTCCTTGACGCCAGATCCACGAGGGGCCTCCATGCCCACTGTCCCATCCTGGGGAGTGCAAAGCCACAGTCTCACAAGTCTCTACAGTGGGTGGGTTGCCCACTGTACCATCCTGGGGAGTGCAAAGCCACAGTCTCTCAAGTCCCTACAGTGGGTGGCTTTCCCACTGTCCCATCCTGGGGAGTGCAAAGCCACAGTCTCACAAGTCTCTACAGTGGGTGGCTTGCCCACTGTTCCATCCTGGGGAGTGCAAAGCCACAGTCTCTCAAGTCTCTACAGTGGGTGGCTTGCCCACTGTTCCATCCTGGGAAGTGCCAAGCCACAGTCCATCAGATGGATTAGCGACTCCACTGTTAATGGAGGAGGCATAGTGCCCA
Organism: Pleurodeles waltl; assembly: GCF_031143425.1. Lineage (NCBI taxonomy): Eukaryota > Metazoa > Chordata > Amphibia > Caudata > Salamandridae > Pleurodeles > Pleurodeles waltl. Next base: position 221,553,324 of record NC_090450.1, on the reverse strand, counting down.
GAGTGCTTCCTGAAGCCCTGCTCGACACAGAACCGGCACTGTCAATGGGCCAGCGGTGCTTGAGATGAAGGCCCCAGCGGAGCGGTGCTTGAGATGAAGGGCCCAGCGGAGCGGTGCAGAGACGGCGGGGCCCAGCGGAGCGGTGCTTGAGATGAAGGGCCCAGCGGAGCGGTGCAGAGACGGCGGGGCCCAGCGGAGCGGTGCTTGACAGGAAGGGCCCAGTGGAGCGGTGCCTGAGACGGCGGGGCCCAGCGGAGCGGTGCTTGACAGGAAGGGCCCAGCGGAGCGGTGGTTGAGATGAAGGGCCCAGCGGAGCGGTGCAGAGACGGCGGGGCCCAGCGGAGCGGTGCTTGACAGGAAGGGCCCATTGGAGTGGTGCTTGAGATGAAGGGCCCAGCGGAGCGGTGCAGAGACGCCTGGGCCCAGCGGAGCAGTGCTTGAGATGAAGGGCCCAGCGGAGAGGTGCAGAGACGGCGGGGCCCAGCGGAGCGGTGCTTGACAGGAAGGGCCCATCGGAGCGGTGCTTGAGACGGCGGGGCCCAGCGGAGCGGTGCTTGACAGGAAGGGCCCAGTGGAGCGGTGCAGAGACGGCGGGGCCCAGCAGAGCGGTGCTTGACAGGAAGGGCCCAGCGGAGCGGTGCCTGAGACGGCAGGGCCCAGCGGAGCGGTGCTTGACAGGAAGGGCCCAGCGGAGCGGTGCTTGAGATGAAGGGCCCAGCGGAGCGGTTCTTGTCCCAGCAGGCCCCTGTTCAGCGATTCTTGTCCCGGCGAGCCCCTGTTCAGCGGTTCTTGTCCCGGGGGGCCCCTGTTCAGCGGTTCTTGTCCCGGCGGGCCCCTGTTCAGCGGTGCTCCTCCCGGCGGGGCCATGTTCAGCGGTGCTTGTCCTGTGTGTCTAGGGAGCCAGACCTGGGCAAGACTTCCTGCTCATTCGCCATCCGACCATGCGGTCGCGGGGCCCTCCTGTGATGGAGTCCTGGGCCCGTGGGTGTCGTCCGTCACAACCGGAATGGGGCTGGTGGGGCCCTCCTGGGCAGCTCGCCTGCTGCCTGACTTCTCCGCCCTGCTGCCCTTGCCCTCCTTCGCTGAAGCTCTGTGGCCCTTGCCTCCCTTGGATGATGTGGCAGGTGACGGGGCAAGGCTACTGTCCTTGGTGGCAGCCGTCTCAGTCTTGTCGCGCCGGGCCTTTTTTTTTTTGTCCTCTTCCCAGGGGGTGGGCTGCCTGTCCCCTTGCTGCTGGCCGATGTTCCTGCCCTAGGAGCTGGTGGACTCCAATAGCCCTGCACTATGGTCACAGTAGATGCAGGTCTGGTGGTGGCTGAGGTGCTTTTTTTACTCTTACCAGATGGAGGGGGTGGGTCAGTGATTGGAACGAGCTCAAGGTTGGAAAGGAAAAGCACTTGGGAAGGACAGGGACGGGTAGGTGTAGTGGGTATGGGAGTGGGAGTGGAGGAAGAGGATGTGGTTGTAGGAGAGTCAAGTGTGCTGTCTTTGGGTGCAGGTGCTTGTGACGGAGGCTGTCGTGAGGTGGATGGCTGTTGGGTGGGTGGCTGCCTGCGTTTGTGTGGTTTGGAAGAGGGGGTGACAGACACACTGGGAGAGGACACAGGGGACGTGTAAATGGCAGTGGGGGTGGTGACTGCACGTGTGCGGACTGTAATGGAGGGTGTGCTGGTGATGGAAGTACTGGCTGATGGTGGTGTGCATGCAGGTGTGAGTGGAGACGTCACAGGGAGGGAGGAGGGAGATGAGGAGGTGGGGGACACAGAGATGGTAGTGACTGTTGGCATGTCTGCATCTGGATGTTGCTTGGGTGAATGCTTGTGGGATCTGTGGTGCTTATGTCTGGATGAGCTGCCCTTGGGTGTAGAGGTGTGTGCAGGCTGGTCTGATGGCGTGGATGGGATAGGCAGAGGAAAAGGAGACTGGGACTGGGTGGAGGGAGTCGGAAGAGGGAGGCTGGAGACAGGGACAATGGCTGCCGTCAGTGCTGAGGCCAGAGCGTTGAACGATCGCTGATGGGCAGCCTGACCCGAATGAATGCCCTCTAGGTATGCATTGCTCCGATGCACCTCCCTTTCTACACCCTGGATGGCATTCAAAAGAGTAGACTGCCCAACAATGAGTGTCCTGAGGAGGTCAATGACCTCCTCACTGAGGGCAGCAGGGGTAACTGGGGCAGGGCTTGAGGTGCCTGGGGCGAAGGAGATGCCCGCCTCCCTGGGCGAGTGGGCACGGAGCGAAGGCTGAGGGGCTGCTGGGAGGGCGGGGCTGGTGCGCTGGGTGGCGGCTGTACCTGTTGTGGCGGTGGGCACGGATGTTGCCGCCACCGCTAGGGAGCTCCCTTCCGAGGACGTGTCGGTGTCGCTGACGTCTCCACGGGTCCCCGTTGTGGAGCTCCACTCGCCCTCCGTCTCACTGGTGTACTCGGAGTCTGTTGTATGGCCCTCCGGGGCCATGTGAGATGCAGCTCCCTCGTGCGCCGATGCCACTTCTCCTCCGCCTGATGATGCTAATGCACACATGAACAGGAAGACAAAGAAAATGGGGGGGGGGGAGAAATGAAGACAGGTTGAGTGCATGCATTGGCAACACCGTTGTCGGAGAGGACAGACACAGAAGGCCCCTGAACTAGGCCGCGCAATCGGGGTACACTACTCAGTTATTGTGACTAGGCCTACAGGTCTATGGATGACAAATGCACACATGGGTGAGGCCCGGACCATGGATAGCTGTACTTGGCAAACTACAGAGGTGGGGGGCGGGGCCACAGGGCCGTGTCTAACGGAGGGGCCTAGCCTACAGAATGCGCCCTGGCCTGGAGATAGCCACATCCCTCCTCCCCCACCCAGACACCTTCACTGCGCGCAAAGATAGCAGAATGTGCTGATACTCACCCCCTTGTGTCTGTTGTGCTGTCCTCACGCGCCCATCCAAATCGGGGTAGGCCACCGCCAGGATCCGGGACATCAGGGGGGTCAATTGGCGGCTGGCACCCCTCCTACGTTGGGAGGCCATCCCCAGCAGAGACTCGGCTGTCTTTCTGGTCCCGCGGCGGATGTCCTCCCACCTCTTTCGGCAGTGGGTGCCCCTTCTGTTGTGGACCCCCAGGGCCCGGACGTCCTTGGCGATGGCACGCCAAATGTCCATCTTCTGATGGGCGCTGACCTATGTGACATGTACAGGGTGGTAAAGGAAATCGCATCAGTTTTCTGCCTGGTCAATGTGAGTGGCCCCCCCCCTCCCCAACCTTGCCATGTGGCACATGCTCTCATCTTTCGTGCGTTGCACTCCTCATTCGCTCCCCTCCCCACCATCTTACATACACCCCACTCAACACAGGCATAGCCCATTCAACGTGCACCCTGTGTACTAACCTGTTGGTCTGGAGGACCGTAGAGTAGCGCATACTGGGGGAGGACCCCATCAACAAGTCTCTCCAATTCTTCGGAAGTGAAGGCAGGGGCCCTTTCCCCAGTCGCAGCAGCCATTGTATCTCCCAGACCGAGGTCACAGCAGCACTTGCAGTATAGGTCCTCTCCTGTGGATGATCAGGTCTCGAGTGATTAATCAGATAGAAAATGGCGGTCACGCCCGCGGCGTTGCGTACCGCGGCGGTGCGTACCACGACCGCCGGCGCACATCGTCATTGGCTCCTGAGACCCATAGGGTTCAATGTTAACCAATGCTGCTTTGCGCCGCGGTCTTCGACCGCCTACCGCCACCGTGTGCCACGCCAGCGCAGTGACCTCACATCCCACTGTCACACTTCACAGGTCAGGCAGCCGCCATTTCAAGGGCCCACATGGCATGATTTCTACTGCGTCACACAGGCCTAGGCCTTGCATTGCCACTCATACAAGCCTTTCAATGCATAGTGGTTCGTGTACTGTGCAAGCTGTGTGAACGAACCTGTGGGTTGCTTGACTCTGTGCTCCATGTTGTCCTTCCTAGGCACCGTCCGCTGGGACTTGCGAGGAGAAGGATGAATCCTCCCGTGTACCGACCGCTGGTGGACCTGTCGACAATGGAAGAACGACATATCATACTTACATACAGGCTTGACAGAGCAACTATACATGAACTATGTGCCCAGCTGGAGCCAGACCTGATGTCCCCCATCCGCCAACCCACAGGGATTCCCCCTCTGGTGCAGGTTCTGTCAGTACTCCATTTTTTGGCAAGTGGGTCTTTTCAGACAACAGTGGCCATATCATCTGGGATGTCTCAGCCTATGTTTTCTAAGGTTTTGTCCAGAGTGTTGTCTGCCCTGATGAAATACATGCAGAGCTACATTATTTTCCCTGAGGTGGGCGAATTGGCTACAGTGAAGGGTGATTTCTATGCCCTTGGACATATCCCCAACATCATTGGTGCCATTGATGGGACCCATGTGGCTTTGGTTCCCCCCAAAGAAAGTGAGCAGGTGTACAGAAACAGAAAAAGTTATCATTCGATGAATGTCCAGGTGGTCTGTTTGGCTGACCAGTACATCTCCCATGTAAATGCCAAGTTCCCTGGGTCAGTGCATGACGCGTATGTCATGCGAAATAGCAGCATCCCTTATGTGATTGAACAGCTACAGAGACACCGTGTGTGGCTAATTGGTGACTCTGGTTACCCCAACCTGTCGTGGCTACTGACCCCAGTGAGGAATCCCCGGACCAGGGCAGAGGAACGGTACAATGAGGCCCATAGGCGAACTAGGAGGATCATAGAAAGGACCTTCGGTGTCCTGAAGGCCAGGTTTAGGTGCCTGCACATGACAGGGGGATCCCTAATGTACTCACCAAATAAGGTGTGCCAGATCATCGTGGCCTGCTGTATGCTTCACAATCTTGCTTTGCGACGTCAGGTGCCTTTTCTGCAGGAGGATGGTCCAGATGGTGGTGTTGTAGCAGCTGTGGAGCCTGTAGAGAGTGAAGAGGAGGAAGACGACGGGGACGACACGGACAACAGGGATACAGTCATACAACAATATTTTCAGTAGCACACAGGTAAGAATCATCCACGCCATTTTACATTTACTTAAGGCCTCATGCGTCTCCACTGTCTGTGTTTCCCCCCAGTTCCTGTTAACTGATTTGTGACTTTCCCTTCCCTTTTCAGAGCTGTATGACCCACTGCCTGACTTCAGCTTTGTTTGCCCATGGACTAAAGCTTATTGAAATTGGTATGTTGTCATCACAAAGTAACTGGACATTATTGCACCGTTATGTGTAATACATTTGTTAAGAATGCAAGCAGACTCCTGTTATTTTAAGTGCAATAAGTGATTTATTTTAAGTGCTACATATAGGTACATGATTGGGAAACGGTGATGGGTGGGGGTGGAGTAATGTCCATGGCAGAGTCCAGTTCTCAGTCGCACAGGTGCATTGTCCATATGCCTGGGGAAGGATGGAGCAGGGGCAGTTCAAGGTTGGACAGGGTGACAATGTGGGACAGTGGGATGACATCAGGGGGTATCTTAGGCTGGCGGGGGTCTTGCAATCCTACTCTGTCTTCTTGTGAGATCTCAGGTTCCGCTTGCGGGGTGGTTCTTCTTCTGCAGGAGGTGGGGTTCTGGTGGCCTGTCGTTGTGTGGGTGCCTCCTGTCCACTAACGCCGGCGGAGGTGGTAGGCTGTTCCTGGCCTGGGCTAGTGACAGGGGCCCTTTGGGGTGCCACATGGTCCCGCAATGTGGTGACGATCTGGGTAAGGGCCACGATGATGGTCCCCATTGCGGAACCGATGTTCCTCAGTTCCTCCCTGAACCCCATGTACCGTTCCTCCTGCAGTTCCTGGATCGCCTGGAACCGGGCCAGTACCGTCGCCATCGTCTCCTGGGAGCGGTGGTATGCTCCCATGATGGAGGAGAGGGCCTCTTGGAGAGTCGGTTCCCCGGGCCTGTCCCCCCCCCTGTCGCACAGCAGCCCTCCCAGTTCCCCTGTGTTCCTGGGCCTCTGTCCCCTGGACGGTGTGCCCACTACCACTGCCCCCAGGTCCCTGTTGTTGTTGGGGTGGTGGGTCAACCTGGGTGCCCTGTAGTGGTGGACACACTGCTGATTTACGTGTCCTGGAGACAGAGGCATGGGCCCGCTGGGTGGGAGCTGTGCTGGTGTTCCCAGAGGGGGTTGGGTCTGGTGTAGCCTGTGGCTGTCTGTGGGGAACCGACTGTCCAGAGGTCCCCGATGGGCCGGGCTGGTCATCTGGCTCCAGGGAGACAGAGCTGCTGTCATCGCTGGGGGCCTCTTCTGGGGGTGGGATGGACATCTCTGGACCCTCCGTGGCGGTGTGGTGGCGTTCGGGTCCTGCAGGGGTATAAAGGTATGGTTATTGCTTCTGTGTGTGGCATTTCGTGTGATGGGTGGGTTGTCCGTGTACCCAAGCGCAGGCATTTCCTTGTGGGGGCTTTTGTGAGGGTGGCTTGTGGGGGTGATGTGTGTGTGCAGTGGGCATGCTTTGGTGATGGGTGTCCATGCTTTGTGGTCGCATGCAGGGCTTGGTGTTGGGATGGGTGGGTTGTGATGGTGAGCCTTTTGCTAGGTGTTGGTGTGATGGGGGTGGGGGTGAGGGTGATTTGGCATGCAGGTGGGGTGGGGGTGGGAAGCAGTAGTGAAGATTTGACTTACCAGAGTCCATTCCTCCGCCTACTCCTGCGAGGCCCTCAGGATGCAGGATGTGCAAGACTTCCTCCTCCCATGCGGTAAATTCGGGGGGAGTAAGTGGGGGTCCGCCGCCAGTCTTCTGCACCGCAATGTTGTGCCTTGATACCATGAAACGCACCTTCCCCCGTAGGTCGTTCCATCTCTTCCTGATGTCCTCCCGATTGCGTGGATGCTGTCCCACCGCGTTAACCCTGTCCACTATCCTTTGCCATAGCTCCATCTTCCTGGCAATTGTGGTGTGCTGCACCTGTGCCCCGAAGAGCTGGGGCTCTACACGGACTATTTCCTCCACCATGACCCTGAGTTCGGCGTCACTGAACCTGGGGTGTCTTTGGGGTGCCATGGGGTGGTGTGGTTGAGGTGTGGGGTGGCGTTTGTGGTGATGAGTGTGGTGCGTGTGGTGGTGTGTGGTGTTTGGTGCGTGGATTCTGTGTGGGTGATGGTGTTGTGTGCCTCTGTGTTGTGGGATTGTCTATTCTGTGCTCTCTCTCTAGCCTTCGTCAATAATTTCGGGTCGTAGGGGCTTGTGGGTGATATGGGTGTGTGTTTTATATTGTGTTGGGTGTGTGGGAGTGGTGTTAGTATGTGTATCAGGTGTGTGTATTTCAAACTGACCAATGTGGCTGAGTTTTCTATGTGTGTGTGTATTTTGACCGCGGCGGTGTGTACCGCCAATGGAATACCACGTTTGAAAGACCGCCGCGTGGATTTGTGGGTCGGAATGGTATGGGCGTATTTCTGTTGGCGTGACGGTGGAGGTTTGTTCATCGCCATTTTTGCGCTGACCTTTGGTGTAGCGGACTTTTGTGGATGTCGGTTTTTTGGCAGTTTGCCAGTTGCGGGTCAGAATGACCGTGGCGGTTTACCGTGGCGGTGTTATGGCGGTCTTCTGACCGGCGATAAGCGCCTTTTACCGCCGAGGTCAGAATGACCCCCTATATGCCCTACCTTAATCATACACTGCACCCTGCCCTTGGGGCTTCCTAGGGCCTACCTTAGGAGTGCCTTACATCTAAGAAAAGGTAAGGTTTATTCCTGGCAAGTGGGTACACTTGCCAAGTCAAATTTACAGTTAAAACTGCACACACAGACACTGCAGTGGCAGTTCTAAAACATGATTCCAGAGCCACTTATGTGGGTGGCAGAACCAGGGCTGCAGGCCCACTAGTAGCATTTGATTTACAGGCCCTAGGCACCTCTATTGCAATTTACAAGGGACTTACTAGTACATCAAATATGCCAATCATGGATAAGCCAATTACATACACATTTTTATAGGAGCACTTGCACTTTAGCACTGGTTAGCAGTGGTAAGGTGCCCAGAATAACAAAAACAGCAAAAGCAGAGAGTCCAGCACACATCAACAACCTGGGAAACAGAGGCAAAAAGTTACGGGAGACCACACCAAGGATGAAAAGTCTAACAGTAGTACAACATGCAAAGGGTTTTAAATTGCTGATTGCACCTAAGGCTATAGAGTTCTTTAATTATGTTTACCATGCTTATAATAAATATATACCAAGATCTCCGGGTCGTTCAGCGCAGCATTGTAGGTAGAATTATGGAGCAGGTAGTCTCGAATTTGTCAGTACCTAAAGACCGTCTGTTGTGGGAGATTATGTGATGGTAGTGTAGTGACTGTAGTGTAGCAAACGTGCACAAACTTTGATAGTCATATAATTGCACTACTGCTTTCACTCCACTCCAACTCTGTGACCTAGCTGCTGAGTCTTGTAATATAGGTAGGAATAGTGGATTGTCCCATAGTGGTTTATGAGAATAGACAAGAGTTATCTGGTATGCACAGGACTTAGAACCCCAGAATTTACAAATATCTGTAATGATATTAAAATGTTCCCCCTTAAGATAGTTCGTATCGGAAAGTCTACATAGCAACAATATCCAATCAGCCTCAACAGCTATTTCAAACTCTAATGTATTAAACTCAGGGTTACAGTCAGTGAGAAGGCACCTAAGTCATAATCCTAATGCTGCTCAAAAATAGGTCTTAAAGTCGGGCAATAACCATCCCCCTCTGTTAGGAGAGAGCTTGATAAACCGAATGGCACATCTAGTTCTTTTACATCCCCAGATAAAGCTGCTGATCCCTCCATCTATTCCATTGGGCGTACCTGAAAAAAGAATGAGATATGCCCAAAGGAATAGCATGAAACAGATAGAGAAATTTAGGAAGCATATTCATTTTATCTATGGAGCAGTTTCCTAAAATAGTAATTGGGAGTCAATTCCACACCAGCATCTTTGCTACGTAGTGGTTAAGTAGCTGCTCATAGTTTAGTTGTTTTACCTGATGTACCCTGCTAGTGATCCTAATCTCTAAATAGGTGGCTACTGGTGCTAGCCCTGGGACTTTCTTTTATCATTTGTGACATTGTGTTTGTGTTTTTAGAAAATTAAGGGCCATATTTATACTCTGTTTGCACCGTTTGTGCATCATTTTTTTTTCACAAAAACGGCGCAAACTTAACTCCTTATTTATATTTTGACACTAGACACGTCTAGCATCAAAATATTGGGGTTATTGTTATTTTTTGGATGTGTGAACCCACCTTGCATCAATGAGATGCGTTCCTGTCCAAAAAATGACTCTAAGCCTGTAGTGCCATATTTATCCCCCCCATGTAAAAATGGTGGCCGGGTGGGAGGCAGGCCTAAATAATGGCACTAAGCCTGCTTAGCGCCATTATTTAACGCCTGGGTCGGACCAGGCGTTAGGGGACCTGTGGATCCATTCCATGGCTAAACACCATGGAATGGGCCCACAGGTGCCCACCCCAAGCCCCAGGAACACCCCCACCCACACCAGAGGGACATCAGAGGATGGGGGGACCCTATCCCACATAAGTAGGGTAAGTATAGGTAAGTATCTGTAAATAAAATTTTATGTGCCATTGGGGGCCCTGACATAGGGCCCCCTGCACGGCACTGGGTGCAATGGCCATGCCCAGGGGACACTGGTACCCTGTGCTGGCCATTGGGGTGGTGTGCATGACTCCTGTCTTTTATAAGACAGAAGTCATGTGTTATGGATGGTTGTGCGTCAGAAAATTATGCTAGGCTGGTTAACTGCATTTTCTTTTGCCTCTAACCAGCCTATTGTCATTTTTTGACACAAAACCTCCTACACTCCCACTACCATCCCCACCTGGCTAACGTCTTTTTTGTGACGGTAGCCCAAGCTTAGCACTGGCTTACGGCATTCCATAAATTTGGCACCCGGCTGGTGCTTTGGAATGACACAAGCCGGCAGTAAACCTTTTGATGCAAAAGTGCGTTATCACAGTTTTGCACCAAAATGTAGAAATATGGGCCTACGTCTGTATCCAGAAACAGCCCCAAAGTTCTCTGCCTCAAATGATAGTTGTTTGATGGCTTGGGATTGGTCCACTGAGTATATGCAACATCATCTGCATAGATGCTAATTTTAATTTCCCCCATTCAGTACTAGTGACACACTCGAGGGATTATTAATAAATTGTCCTAGATAAGGCTCAATGTACAGGAAAAGAGATAGTGGGCATCTCGGCTGTGTAACCCTACATATCCTGATCAGAGTACAGTCTAGCAATGGGGTTCCGACAGAGGCTCTATACACTTCAGAATTTTATCACTGATATCCATAATAATGAACATGGTTGACCAACGATATACCCATGAAACAGATCAAATGCCTTTTTGGCATCTAGGAGGATCATACAAACCTGACTCCCAAAAGTGTTATGTGTGTCTAACAAAGCAATAGAAGCTTTTCTATAATTAATAGTGTCTGTCAGGGATTAACACATGCTGCCGTGGGCACGCCAGACTTTGTATATCTGTAGCAAGACGAGTGGCCAGTATTTTTGCATATACTTTGGCATCTGAGCTGAATATGCAAATAGTTCGAAATGACCCTCCTTCTTCTGGTGACTTCTCTTTTTTGAGAAAGACCATGATGTTAGTATTATTCCAGGAATCTGGAGTATCGCCAGCTTGATGAATACTAATAACAACTAACATCGGAAGAGGTGTAGGCAAATCTGTGAATATTTTGTAAAATTCAAATGGTATAGAGTCATAGCCTGCCACCTTCCATGATGGAAGAGACTTTATAGCTACCTTCAATTCTAGCAGATAATATTATCCTAGGAGCCGGTGACTGAGTCAGGTTCAACCGCTGGGTGTCAATGTTTTGTAGATATTCATCTATTTCATTTTGCTGCGGCAGCCAATGGCAGCCATATAGCTCTCAAATTGATCTAGTATGGCTTGCGAATCAAAATGGCATCTCCCATCTCCCTTATCCTTAAACACTTAACTGTATTCTGATGGCGTTTTTCTAAATATTTGTGAGCTAAATATCTACCAGTTGTCTCCCTGCATTCAACTTGGGACAGCCTTTGGCCTTATATGCTGTGGCATCTTTCTCCCTGTAGACATGATCAACATCACTAAGGAATTTCTTCAATTCAAGATATATCTTTTGCCCATTAAGGTCTTTGACTCAAATGGTGTGATTCCATTCCCATTTCTGTCATTCTAAGTGTTCTACATTGTTGAAGCTTGTTTTGTTCCAGAATGAATTGTATATTCAGCTACATATATAAGCCTTCAGAGCATCCCACACTCGTTAGGGTCTGAAGAGCCTACGGTGACTGCTATAAATTCTGTTAACAAGCTACTAATTCTTGTTTTACAATCCATGTTAGTCAATAGTGATCTGGGAAAGTTCATTTTCACTCTTCCTTAATAGAAATATTGTATTTGCAGGGCCAGAAGCATAGTATTATGGTCTGAAATGAGCTTAGGACACACCTCCATATTTGAATGATGAATCGAGCCCTGTGACATAAAGGCCATATCAATCCTGGAATAGTGTCTATGTGGAGCAGAGTAATAGGTGTAACCAGAGCTATCCAGGGTAAGTGTGCTGCACAAGTTAACAAAGCGATAGACTGATGCTAGGTCTTTAGTAGAATGCATAGTTTTAATCATGCAAGGAAGTTGCAAATCGGTTTGTTGTATCTAGTCTATAGTTCATGATACAGTTTAAATTGCCTAATATCAAATCCCCAGGCCAGTATGCCAACTCTAGGTTTAGCATCTTAAACATTCTGGGGGCAGCAGTATTTGGGGCAAACACGGCAAAAACAACATTTAATTTATGTTGAACTGTGATCTGTGAAATTGCACAATCGCCTTGCAAATGAGATAGTGTTTTAAGGGTTTTAAATTCAAAATGTTGAGAACTTAGAATGGCACCCCCACAAATTGAGGTTTGTTGTGTAGAGCATCCAATTATATCATGGTCCAGTTGCTTCAGCAGTGCTTGGTCTTTTGATGCTAGATGGGTCTCAATGAGACACAATACCTGAGGCTTATTTAGTGATACTCCTTCCCTGACAGACGCTATTTCACAGGGTGATTTAAACAAGGCACATTCCAACACATTAGCTTAAATCAATGCAGTGCATGTTGCTAAACCTTCACCCTCCAGATCTATTGCTCTGGAAACTTTGTGTCCATCACATGTGTAAGTAAATCTTTCTTCCCTGCTATGCATGCTATTCTTTACCTTAGTCCAATAAACTAGTGATCATACCAATTAATTTTAACCATTTAACCCTAAGAAAGTGATCCCCATGTAAAGCAAAAAAGCATCCCACAGACCTTACCCCCCACACAGTTTCAAACCACTCAGCCTCATTTGTTTGTGAAAACTGTGTTCACCCCCTCCACTGGATATCCGCATTGGATGAAAACTCTATACATTGTACCCCCGCTCAACAAATGAAGTATACTTCTGAATATGTTCAGCCTTCAGACAACTAATAGAGAATACACATAGGTATGATCCAAATACATCCTAAAAATGGGACATGTCTAGTTAAAGTCTTCATTTGCATCTGCAAGACCACTACTGATTTCAGCTCTGCCAGGTGACCCATTCACCTCTCCCTGCTTTTGCCAGAGAATACTCACCACATCCCCTTCAATGTATTAAATCTGTTTTTTAACCACTGTGCTGATTTTTTAGGCAAGCAGGCTCCTGGAGGAACACCTGAGCCCTGGACGCTTATAGAGGGTTGATCATTTGTTGCAGCCTCCTCCTCCAATCTAAATTCAACTTGCAGAAGTTAGGCGCAGCTGGAAGGACACTGAGCCCAACGTTATTGGCAGGGAGGGCTGAGCTTTTAAATAGATTGTCTCATGCAGGAGAAAGTTTCCAATACAGCTCTGAATAAGGCAGGCCTGGTTCTGTTGGCATACAATTTGACACCTGGGCACCAAAGGCAATCGAGAGCTGGTGTGCACGCTGGATCTGACAATCTAGGTCCCAGACACCTAGGTCAGGAAAGGCAAACTGAAACAGCTGGATAAGGTACTGTACTGGGGAGGGTTGTCACCTCTTTCCTCTCAGGGATCCCCAGTACCCTAAAATTGATCCCCCATGTGTGGTTTTCCAGGTTACCCAACTTAGATTGAACCAGTGAGAGCTGACCCTCATGGTTTCTGACTGTCCTTGATACAAGTTTGGTAGTTTCGTCAGTATCCGCCACTCTCTGTTGAACATCGAGGACCTGGGTGGCCAGAGAAACTTTCCTAGCCATCTCCAATAGTGTTTGCTGTAACTGAAGGTTATCTGCCCTAAGCTCAGCTTAATTCTTCAACGTTTCACAGTGACAGGTTTGGATGGGCTGGACAAGTGTTCAAGAGAAGGCTCCAGGTTATCAATCGAAAATTTGGTAGAGTACTCAGACTCCCTTCTGAAGCTGGGGATTGATATTCAGTGTTAGAGATCTTAGGACTCATAGAAGAGGACTGGCCATGAGCATCCACATACTGTATGCCGCTGTTACAGATATCAGTATATCAACCATATCCTGTTTGTTAGACTGCTCAAGGGTACCTAGAGCTCTAAAAGCCGGGGAGGTCTTCTTCTCCTTTATCATTTCACATACGCTTGATGTAGGCTGCCCTTGTAACTTGGCACCCACTTTCAACATACCTGAACCACCTGTTCATTTCTGGTATTTTAAGGCCCATTGCCATATTGGACTCTCCTTGGGATGGGCACCTTGCACAGTCATACCACCAGCAGCCAGAGACTTACCAGTTTGAATTTGATAGTCAGATAGAAGTAGAGCACCATTCTGCCTGCTCTGCCTGCTTTTCCCGCTTTGCAGAGAGTTCAAAGAATTCAGAGTGTGCATTAACATCTTGCCCCCCTTAGTGGTGCACATGCGTGCTCTGAAAGAGTGGTTGGAGTCAGTTGTCCATCTGGCTCAAGCTTGCCCCCCCAACAGCACCCAACAACAGCTCAGCTACCAGAAAAATGACAATAGGAGGGAGAGCAGACTCAACAATAGCACCCATGCTCGTAAATGGCCGAAGAAGGTTTACAAGGAGTTGCCACATCGTTCAACCAATCTGTGAGTAAGCCAGTTGTTGCTCTGAGCCTCCCTGAGGGCCCTACGGTTAAAGCAAGCAATAATGTTGGCTGGCCTTGAGACTCCCCTGTGGCTACCAGGCGATGCAGTCATCTTTGTTGGGGCCATTCTGATAACTTAAGCCAAGCGTGTGAGATGGCTCTCCAAGGCACAAACTCTCGGCCACTAAAGCCCAGTAGTACAGCAAGCCCATCCTTCCCAGTTTGCACATCCACAGGCAGCAGGAAAGCTGTGCTAAAACTGGAGTGGAGGAGCAAAAGAGAAGGTATGCCCTCAGAACAGCCTCAATCTGTTGCCACCTCCCCGCCAACTCAAATTTGCCCCACAAGGAGCATTCCAAAACATAGTGGTTCCCGCCAATGCTAGGGATTACTGTGGCAATGTGTGCTTTTTGAGACCCAAGTATGTATTTGCTTTTTAAACTGCATTTCTTATATTGGCTAGAGTCTAGCAGTTCCGACAAAAATGTTTTATAAAAACCATAGCAAAGCAAAGCAAGTATTGACATGCTCAAAAGGCTGTCAGTCAACAACAGACACATTAGCGTTGCTAGGTCTTGTTTATTATGTTCCTACTTAGTCTGGTAAAATTGATTGGAAAAATGTGTCTGTTGTAAAGTTCCCCAAATGTACTGCTTTCATTAGACTATGTTGTTTAATAACACATTCACCCCATCCCTACCAGAAATGTACAGGAACCCCTGCTCATGCCCAGGGATCCCCATTGGTTCGCATTCATCGGATGCTGATAACAGGCTATACTGGGAAAGGTTAGTTGTTTAACTTATATTTTGTTTTATGCTACCACAGACATCTGGTCTTGCCTGCTGAGTAATGTCTGCTTTTGGAAGAACTCTTATAATTGAACATTTCAGTGCTTGCAAAACATGTATCAATGGAAGCAGACATAGGGCCAGATGTAGCAAAGTGTTTGCGCCTCGCAAACAGCGAAAAACGCCGTTTGCGAGGCGCAAAAGCCTCTTTGCTATGCAGAAATGCATTTTGCGAGTCTGATCCGACTCGCAAAATGCATTTCCGACTCGCAAATAGGAAGGGGTGTTCCCTTCCTATTTGCGACTCGCAATGCTATTCAATTTCATTTGCGACCGCAAAAGCGGTCGCAAATGAAATCGCAGTTACCATCCACTTGAAGTGGATTGTAACCCATTTGCAAACGGGAAGGGGTCTCCATGGGACCCCTTCCCCTTTGTGAATGGAAACAAAAATAATTTTTCAGAGCAGTTAGTGGTCCTATGGACCACTGCCTGCTCTTAAAAATACCAAAACAAAAGGTTTAGGTTTTTTTTCTAAGTGCAGCTCGTTTTCCTTTAAGGAAAATGGGCTGCAGATAGAAAAAAACAAACTGCTTTATTAAAAAGCAGTCACAGACATGGTGGTCTGCTGACTCCAGCAGGCCACCATCCCCGTGAGTGCCCATACTCGCAATGGGGTCACAAAATGCGACCCACCTCATTAATATTAATGAGGTGGGTCTTTGCGACCCCATTGCGAGTTGCAGAAGGTGTCTGAGACACCTTTCTGCATACCAAATTGCGAGTTGCAATTTGCGAGTCGCACGGACTCGCAAATTGCAAGTCGCAATTTGTTTTTTTCCTCCATCTGGACCATAGTTCTGGAACTTACTAAGGAGGACAAAGGTGAGAAATTGTATTTTTCTATCAGTAGTGTGAATAGTGAGCAGAAGCCAGGTATGTGGCAGACAGGTTTATTGTAGCAGAATGAGGCAAAATATTCCTCTGCTTACGTTTCACCTCCGGCTAACCCAAAACTCCAGGTTCTAAACTCCCTCACAAAATGATAGCATAGGGAGGGACAAACATCAACATTCATGCTTCTAAACACAGTACACCACATATCTGTGCCTAGTAGGCAAACATAAATACACATACTCATAAACAAAACATGACACACAGACAGTCCATGGTGCATACATACATAGAAGAGGAATATGAAGGAAATCTTCTTTTTCTGCGTGGTCACTCTGAATTTTTCACCTTATGCTGCACTATTTATTTAATCTTGCTGGCTTTATAATTCTGTGCACTTCAGATCTGCCAACAATTACTTACATGCCTGTGCTCCCCCTTCCTACATAGTCAAACTGGCATACTCTAATTAGTATAATTAACTTGACTATAAGTCTCTAGTATCCCGTACAAAATGTACCCAAGGCCTGGAAGTTAAATGCCACTAGTGACTGCAGCACCTATTGTGCCATCCACTATAGTGTCAGTGTAAACATGGCTTCAAGCCTACATTTGTGGCCGGACAGTAGCAGTGTTAAAACCGAAAGTGGGCCTGTCAAATTAATCCTGTTGACAGGTAAAAACCTTGAGGCATATTTATTTCATTTCATGTATTGTGGCTTAGCATTGGAAACTTTCAGCACTGTATTTCACGAAGGGGAGAGATCAGAGATGCTTTAAATATACAAATATATGGAGCACTTCAACTCTCTCCTTGTGCAGGTGCACTGTGAGCTGCCTACCCTCAATGCAGGCACCCTTGATCCATAGTGCACCATACTGCAAGGATGCCTATGTTGTGGGCAGGGTCATTTTTGTGCAGGAAGATTTTTCTTCTCTTTATGCCATCCTCTGCAAGGCATACCACTTTGAGGCAATCCAGGTTTACAAACCTTTTTACATCTGGAATTGTGTCAGATTCATGGAGAGATGCACGGAAATGCCCCTGCTCTACCCATGGAATATTGATCAGCTCAAAATGTAACATAACGGAGCACACAAATTTCCTCTTGCGTGGCTTTGTATAGCTTACTGATGCCTTTGTGTTGCCCTTGCATTACCTTGCGCAATGCAAGGACAATGCTAAGTTTCAGTAAATCACATTTAAATATTGATAGGTTACCCCTATGTAGACCTTGTGCACCACAAACCAAAATGCATAATATTTAAAAGTAGGACATCAGCTTAGTCAGTGAGATTCAGGGAGGGGTGTGAATCTCAAATTTCCCATTTTTAACCAGTGGGCTACAAGGTGAATTTGTGTAATGACGAAGGTTCGAGGTGGACTGTTCAAATGAAGAGCAGGGTCAGTACAGATCAGCATTCGGTGGTGATTTAGAGCTTGGCAGACAGGTACACCATTGCAATGGAGACAGATTACCCCGTGTGCAATACTAAAGGTCTGCTTGCCTGATTTTGAATCAGAGTAAACTGTATTCTGTCTGTGTAAAACTTCCTCCAATGGCGGAATGGAGTAGGCATCGTCTGGGGTAAGCCATCCGATTCTCCACTTGTCTCACCAGATGGTTCAATGTTTTTTTTCTTTTTACTGTCCATCACCATTAGGTATATCCTGGGTGGCGAGATACAGAAAAAAACGAAGAAGAGTGACCCCCATCTCCCATGGTGTTGGGTCATTAGTTTTTTCTAATTTTCAAAACAAACTCCTTTTTTGTGTATTTGGTTTTGAAAAGGTTGACAGCCAGACATAGGCCCTCATTACGAACCTGGCGGTCGGCGGAATTCTGGGGAAAGATACTGCCAACAGGCTGGTGATAACTTTTCCCAAATTATGACGTTGGCGGTTTGGCTCAAGCCAAACCGCCAAAGTACCACTCCGACCGCCAGGGTGGTAACGGCCGCTGGGCTGGATACTTCGTCACCAGCCAGGCGGCTGTCACAGACCCACCCTCGGGATTATGACCCCACCTACTGCCATGGTTTTTGTGGCAAGCGTACCGCCACGAAAACCAAGGCGTTAGGCACTATCAGTGCCAGAGAATCCCTTCCCTGGCACTGAAAGGGGTCTCCTTCCGCCCCCTCCCCAGAGTTCTCCCCCACCCTCCCCCTCCCTCTACTGCCCCCGCACATTTACACTCCCACACACGCCCAAATATACACACACGCATAGCCAAATCCACCCACGCATGCACACACACATACCCACATACCGCAACACACACCAACATACTTTGTCACACACACGCATTCACAACACACAACGTACATGAACACTCACATTCAGTCATTCACACACTCATTGAACGTGACTCACACCCTCATGCATGCATACAAAAACAGACACACCTCCCGCACACACAACACCCCCACACACGCAGACAACAACCCCCACCCCCTTCTCCTGTCGGAGAACACGACTTACCTTCTTGCAGGGGGTCCTCCGGCTGGAGACGGGATGCGGCGCTGCTGTCATCAGCAGCATCCAACAGCAAAATACCACCAGGCCGCATCATTGCTCATGATACGGTGGCGGTGTTTTGCTGGCATGGTGCTGCTGCTGACAGCAGCGCCATCTTACCGCCATCTGCCACCATGACTGTCGACGGAATTCCGCCAGCCTTCTGTGGGCAGCTGGTAGCCACGGCAACGGTATGTTGGCGGCCGTCGCTGTGGCGGTAGGCGGCAGTTACTGCCAAAGTTGAAATGAGGGCAATAATGTTTGATGGACACATCCATAAAAAGTTTCCTACATTATGGTGGGTCCCACAAATGTCTACAGATCACTGCAGGGATGATGGACATCTCTAACTATGGTGAGTGGAGTAAAGGCAGGGTGGCGTACGTTAAGTCCTCTGCCACCCTGTCTGCCTTTACTCCTTGTGCCAAATCTTAAATCAAGCCCTCTGTTTAGACTGGAATTACCAGGCTAAAAATGCATTCATGTGAGAGGTATCACACCTCAAGTACCCTCTCCTGAAGCCATGCCCCTGTAAACATGTTCTTTCAGTGACTATCACCCAAAAGCTATTATCACTGTGGCAAGTCTAGCTGTCCTATGTAGAAAAACAGAGTCTGGATTAAAATATTAATACTGTATCATGAGAATGGGACCAGCTAGAAAAATAATTAACCAATCATTTTAATTTATTATTAAAAGTCCAATTCAACTGTGAATTCGGATTTTTAATATCTATTATGGAAAGCTAACTTTTAGGAAGTTACCTTGTTCCCTTTTTGTAGTTTCTGAAGGCTAATATGCATTTGCTCTCCAGCTTCACCCAGCCAGTAAATAGGCCTGAATAGGTGTGATATTTCTCCCAGTAGCAAACAATAGGCTGACTTGAATAGGTGGAAATGGCTCCTCTCAACCTTACAGAATAAGCAGGGTATGAGATGCGGGCATACTTTTTGACACTACAAAGTCAAATCCTGCTTGAATGTCAAATCGTAATTGGAGGGTTTGCTGAGGTCACATATAGCTCTGGGCACACCCTTGAAAGGGGAGAAAATAGGATGTCCAGACAATTCTAGTGGATCCATTGTCTGGTTACTGATGGACTCTACTTTTGTCCAACCCAACTTTCATCTCTGGTTTCCTTGTGTGAACATTGGTTTTCTCAGACATTAATTTTAGTTTTAGATGTGGGAGGACACTAGGATTACCATATTATACTCCCCTACACACACACCCAACCCTCAAGCCCAAGTTTAATGTGGATGAAAATGTTTGCCTCTTGAAAATGCCCAAAGTGGGCAGGGTTGACCCCAGGAACTTTAACCCCATTGGTTAGGATGTGCCCGAGAGTCATTCCCACCCACTAGCTAACCCCAGGCATAAAAGTGGCATCTAAATGAAGTCCCTCTGCCAGTCTGCTCTGTGCCATACCTACCAGGGGCGTTAATTTAGTGACTTGGAGCGTTACGTTTATTCTTTGAGATGGGTAGTCATCCAAATAATAATCCAATTTCTTAAGAAAGAGAAAATCAGCCAAGAAGAAACTCAATGCCTTTTTACTATGGTGCCTAGGAAGAATATGAAAACACACCTGACAGTCATAATTCCTATGTGCCGTAGGATTCCACCAGTTCTGAAACAGCGATGGCTCTGGTGCCAACATATCTTCCTCCCATGCCTGAGAATTACTACTCCTCCCGGTCTCCAAAGAACCAGAAACGTGGCCTCCTTATTGAAGAATACAGAGCAATACCTTAAAATGTTTTGAGGATACCTCGATAAAGAGTCTGTTGGGTTGAGGCAGGTTTCTGTGGATAAAGAAACACATTTGCTCATTACTTTGGCCTGCTTGTGTTCTCAAAATTTCCTTCATCCAGCATAAATCATGAAGAACTTTGCTGGGTCTCACTTTTGTTGTTATTTATAGTTTTACTGCAGGAGAAGTGGCCGCTATATGGGAACATTCTCTTTCAAAGGATGATCCACCTTAAGCTATCATCCAATTCATAACTTTATTTGGTTGATAACATTGTGTAAATTATTGTGTATGAGCAATAACATTGTGATCTATATCAATTATTTCAGTCAAAGAAAATTTCTGTGCTCTATATTTGGGTTACATATGCAAAATTTATTGTTAAAAAAGCAGTGATCCAAAAAATTGGACAGCTGTCTCCCGGGCTATTGCTAAGAGGAGGAGCTCCCAGAGGCATAGTCTTTATCTGAACTTTCTAGAATCAAGTTATATGGTTAAGTTTTACTTCAAACAGCAGATGCAGGAATGAGATTATGAGAACCAATAGAACTGAGAGTGCCCAACAGTGTCTAAACACATAACTTGGGGCCTCATTATTCTACCTGGAAAACATTGAACATCAGGCTTCAGGTGCCAAGTACAAACTCTGCCTGCTACAAAGGTGAAAGCTTCCAGTTAGTGCATTATCACATCCTAATTAAAACAGTGTTACAGCAGGTTACATTTTTGCGCACATAAGGGGCATGTTTACAAGAACTGACATATCTCTGCGGCCACACAGCAATGCATCATAAAAATGTGTGTGTCACTACAACATCATCCAACACCATGGATGATGCCATGATTGACACATCTGTAGGATAAATGTTGTAGGGAATACCCGGTGCGTGTGCTTCAAAAGTGATGCATGGCTGCTTTGAGGCACGTAAAGGTAAATCATCCTTGTGTGACTTTTAAGTGCATAATACTTCAGAAATCCTTCAAAAGTGACACATTTAAAAAAATACGTTTTTCCCATACATCTAAAAGGAGACATGGAGCAGGCAGCAGAGAGGCAAGGCAACAAACCCAACAACCCAGCACAAGCCAGGATGTCCAGACAGACCCCAGGGAAGAGGAAGAGTAAATTTAATCAAATACTCATAACAGAGGTGACAACGCTTGAACATCAACTCTTTGTCACCTCAAAATAGCCATTAGGGAAGAAAGAGACTATATGAAGTCTATAGTGGATAGAATCAGCAGTGTAGTGCAAATCAAAAGGGCAGTGACAAACTGCAGGAAGTGATGGTATGATTACAAGCTTAGGATCAATTAGAAACTGTCCAGCAACCTGAAGGCAGCCATGCAGACCAAAGGACTGGGACTCAAGGTACCGGAGGAGCTGACGTCCTTGGAGGAGCAGGTGGGAGCAGTCATCCCAGCGGAGTTGGTGGAGGGAGTGGAAGTACCTGACTGTATAGCCTATTAAGACCAACAAGATCTACAGGTTAAGTGGAAACAAGCGATAAAATCACCAAATATGTCATGCTGTGTAGTGCAGGATGTTAAGTTCCTTTGCTTCACTGCTCTGAGTGTAAGTGAAAGGGATGGAATTGCTCACATGCCCAGTCATACATCATAAAATGTAAGTCAAAATGACCTGTCATGTTACACATCCCAGTCCAACTCTGTCAAGTGTGTTCAGTCCATGTGTGAAGTACAGCACCAGTCCTGCTTCACCTCTGTATATTGGGGCTTGTTGTGTAATGCATAATATTAGAAACCAGGACTACAAGTCCCACAATACCAAGCAAAAGATCTGGGGGCATAGTTTCAAAAAGGTGGCACAGGGCATTACAGCAAGTGACCTTGCTGTGCTGCCCTGTGCCACAGGGCAAGGGCAGGAATGCACTGTACTTACAAAATACTGACTTTTTTGTCTCTTCCCCCTGCACTGGTGCACAATTGGATGCTAAGTTGCAAAAGAGGCACCCTTGCACCATAACCAAGTGGTAGGAGTCCAGTGGCAAATGGCAGATGAGGTGTGGGTGGGGTGGGGACTATTGTGGTAATGCTAGAGGGAGTCCGTACGTGACTCAGTCCCAATAAGGACAATTCTGAGACTATCAAAGAAACCCACCCTTTGCTCCATAAAATGGAACAGTTCCTAGCTGACATAGCTGGTGTCATGATGCAGGGCAACAACAACAGCCCTGCAAATTTGACACCAGTAAGGTTGCAACACAGCTGGAGGCCAACTGCAACATCCTCCAATCTATGAAACTTAAGCAGGACTCCTATATTGCCACATGAATGCCTTCCACAGTGACCTTGTTGGCTTGTTGGCATGCCATCAGGCCCTTTTCAGTGCTGTGCTGCATTTCTTGCTGCCACAGATAAATGTAGCTGGGGCATGGGAGCCATATCCTCTGCCCCCCATATGTGTGTGTGTGCCTCAAGTTTCTCCTGCCCAAACACCACCACCCTTAGGTGAGGCACTACACACATCACAGGAGGAAGATGTGGACTCACCCACTTTCTGGTGGAGAACTAGCCAGTAACATTTATTTGTGCCCCTTGGCCAGTTTCCCACTGTAATCTAACATGCCATGACCCTTGTCATCTGGCACTGCCTCCTTTGCGCTTGCCCACCTGTTAGTGTTATCCATTTGTGGACTGTTGATGTGGGCCTACATTACCAAATAACAACTGGAATACTACTGTTTCCCACGTCACATGACATGCATCCCCATTGGACACTGTTTGGACATCCTTTGCCCCTCAAACAAAGTTTTGGTTGCTGTTGCAAGAACTGCTACTGTGATTTAGCCTAATTACACACCTGTAAATATATGCACTATCCTTAACCTGTGTGTTTTATGTCTGTTGCTGATTGGAATAACTAGACAATGGTAGATGTGCTGTCCCAAAAGACACTCCACACTATTTAAAGGGAATTGTGTGTCATAGACCTATGGAAACATCCACATTTGCCAAGGGGAATAGTAAAGGTGAGGCCTAAATGCATCTAAACTAGCAAGTAGTTCCCTGAAGTCACAAGTATGAATAGCCTCAATTAGCACACGGTCAATGGTAAGCGTGAATGAGGTTTCCGGCCAGATGGGGGCCACTTCCAGGGATACTGGCCAGCAAACATCACTGAAATGATAATAATATGGTGCAAGGGTGAGTGTTTAAGTGATTGGCATCAGTGTGACAACCAACACATCCTTGATTTGTCACTATGGGTTGACATAATCATCCATACAATACATGTAGCATAACTTACACACACAGTGCAACAGTAGGTGATTACCTGTTTTGGGATGTGTGTCCACTCACAGCAAAAGGGCAACCTACAGTACACAATCATGTTTGGAGATCCCTTAAGTGACTCCATGGCAAACTTGACAGAATCACAAAGTTACACACATATATACCAAAACTGCATTAAAGCTCTACAGCATGTGCGTAAACCAACCTAAGCTTATTTGACAACTCCTACGAAGTAAACTACTAGACAGTAATGAAAGTGGAAAACATTGTTTATTATTAGTATTATAACACTATTAAAATCTAAAACTACCTACACTATACTAATTTATCCTATCTAAACTATGACTAAACTAACCTATGCTAACTAACCTACACTACCTTATTTCTTTTTCTTTTTTCTTTTTTATAAACATATCCTAAACATCTACCACCACACCCTGAAAAAAAACCTACCCACCCATATCCGCACCTAACTACAACTCACTAATCAAATATGCTACAACCTATCATAAACTATTCTTAAATACTAATCAATAAAAATAACATATAAAAACAGGGGAAAGGCTAAGGGGCAGATTTATGAAAAGTGTCCTGCGCCACTTAGCACCACCCTAATGCCACCATGGTAGCGCTGCATTTAAAAAGGGGGCGCACCATGGCAGTAATTGGGGTGACTAGCGTCATAATGTTTGACAATAGTTCGGTGCTTTTCAGGATTACCGTAAATAAATTATGACACTAATCCTGCGAAGCACCCAGAGGCCCATTGTAATCAATGGGAGCCTCTTTTTAATGCCTGCACTTAGCAGGTGTTGAAAAATGCAGATACACATTTTTACAGCCCCTCTAGTGCCGGAACGCCCCTTGCAACATAATGCCTGGCGCAGGCATAACGTGGCACCTGCATAGGAGTTGTCAATGCAAGCATTGCGCCACTTTGTAAATATGGCATGACGTTTTTCCCCTTCCAACATCACATTAGCGTCATAAAAATGACACTAATGTGGTGTTGGAATTCGTAATACGGCAGACTGGAGATTCGTCCGCCAAGATCTAAATCATACCCTTAGTGAACAAAAAGTGATCAGCCTTCATAAGAAACACATATTTCTCGTAATGTAACAATGAAAACGTACTCAGGTGCTGGCATTGTAGGTATATGAAATGGCATTGTCTGCACAAATAAATGCATAACCATAACACTGAGGCTGATTAAGAACTATGATTTGGTGTGCACATGGAATGGTACACATGTTCTCCCTAAGGGCTCCCTGGCATTTGTTATGCAGCATGCAACATGGTATATTCTATGGTCAGTAACCTATGTGAAATGAGTAATGTCTAGCAAGTCCAGGTATTGTGCCTCAGCATTGGTTAAATTAGATGGCAAATACACAAGGCCACACACATTGCAGCCTAGACAAACTCTGTGCCAGGTAGTTAACACATAGACGGAGGATGGCTACCTAACTCCCACGAAACAGACCCATTGGACACTGCTCCAATATTGACTCATGGAAATACCAGGAACCTTATTACATAGCTCATGTAATAAAATTCAAGCAATACTAAGAGGACCTTCACATATCCTAGTGTCTGTCCATACATGTCAGCATGGATTCTTTCCTTGATGCACATCACCTAAAACCATGTCCATGTAATGAGTGTGTGCATGATACATCATCATCTTTTCTCACTACTCCTCAAAATCATAACCTAACATACACAGCAGCACAACAAAATATCACACACACACACAAACCTGATAACACTGTCCTCTAACCTATGCATTCTTGTGGACATAAACATTTGGTTTGACAAACCCAATGTGCCCCATCCGACAACAATCATCACTGGCCTAGATACACTCAACCTACTTCAGATCATCCACAAACCCACAAACATCGCTAGACACATTCTAGATGTCATTTCTGCTAATACAGAACTAATTACCTTTCAAACCGTTGCACCAGTCACATGGTCAGACTACCATTTGTTTGCTTTCCAACATAAAACAATAAAAAGCAATACACCTAAAACCTCCTTACATTCAGTCACCTATCGTCAGTGGAACAAACTCAATTTTGAACACTTAAAAACACAACTATCATCCAATAAAGATTTGGGCACAATAAATTTTGTTCAAAAACTATATGAGTGGCTACAGGAAGCTTTTGATAGCCTAATACCATAAGGACAACAAAACAGGACAAAAGAAAACAGGCATCTTGAAGAAATACAGAGCTAAAAGAGATAAAACAGCATATTAGAAAGCTACAACACACCTGGCTCAAAAAACACACCAATCAAGACAAACTTCACCTACAGAAACTTAACAGCTTCTATAAGTCAGTAATCAAACAACCTAAAAAAAGATACTATTCAGACAGAATTCAAAATGCTAAATGTCTAAATAAAGAATTCTATTCAATTCTAACTGAAGTTTGTAAACCAAACCGCCTAGAAGGAGCTCGTCCTATTAATCAAGAATTCACAGACAAGCTGGCAAAGCATTACACAACCAAAGTAGACATGTTGGACTCCTATATGAAGCAAATGAAAACAACTAGTACCAACCTTTTCCATAAAACACCTCCAAGAGTAGGCTAACCCAGCCTCTACATTTCTTCCAACAAATATCACACAATGCATTCATGGATCTAGTCAAATCAAGCGGCCTATTGGCACCCCTTTTGACCCATGTCTACCCCAAACCTTCAAGCATATTCTTCTTACTACCTTTGCTGCCTCATTAGTAAGAAGAATCATAAACAATTCCTTAGCAAAATGAATATTTCCAGAGGACCGAAACAAATCATACATATGCCAATTACTAAAAAAAAAAAACCTGGACCTACTTAACCTCAACAACAAGAGACCAATTACAACTGGACCTTTCCTGGGCAAACTGATAGAAAGAGCAGCACTCACCCCGATTTCACACTTCATTGAAGATTATTCCATACTTTCAGACTTCCAAAAAGGATTCCATCCAGGAAAAGACACAGAATCTGCCCTTATTGCCATCTAGAGGATCTGAAGCAAACAGTTGACTGGAAGGGGGTTGCTGCACTACTTTTTTGGACCTGTCATCTGCCTTAGACAACTCTAATACAAAGACTCTACAAAGGTGGCAAAGAAGGGACTGCTCTCGACTGGATCACATTCTACCTTCAAAGCAGAACAAATGTCATCCATACCTCCGATTTCTCATCCAAACCATACTTCACAAAAGCAGGGCTCCCTCAAGTTTCTATCATCTCACCCATGCTTCTCAACATTACATGAAGTCATTACCATCACTGTTCAATTAATTTCACCTCACGTTCTACAACTATGCAGATGACACACAAATGCTTCTTAAACTAGAAAGTCCCAAAGACATTGGAAACTTATACATTTTCAGTTGCCTCCGAGCCATTGATCAGTGGATGACATGAAGCCATCTCAAATTGAATGCTTCAAAAACAGAAATACCCACATGTTGCAATTGGAAAAATTATGACCCGCTAGCTGCCTGGCCTGACAATCTGGGAACATTATCTAAAGTATCTTAGGAAGTAAGAAACCTCAGAATTACCATGGACTCCAAGATATCAATGAATGCCCAAGTGGATAAATTAGCAAGATCAAGCTTCATTACTATAACAACTCTGCGGCGCATCTTGCCCCACTTGGGATTTCCAAACAAGGTCCAGGCTACTATCTCTCTTGTTCTGTCTAAACTCGATTACATCAATAGCCTCTATCATGGATTATCTTTATCAACTATCAAAAGACTACAACTGATTCTGAACTCTGCTGCCAGACTACTCTTACATGTAAAGCCAAAAGTCCACACCTCCCCTGCCTTGAAGGCCCTACATTGGCTACCGGTTGCCAGAAGATCCACATTCAAGATGCTTTGTATTACCCAAAAGCAATTCATGGAACAGGGACATTCTTCTTCAGGAATAAAATCACCTAATACATTCAACAAAGGAACCTCCATTCTATATTGGCCTATGCCTCAAAATCTCCTCATACAAGAATTTTTTTTTAGGTTGTGCATCCTTCTCTGTTCAAGCAGCCAAACTATGGAACTCTTTAACCCCCAAAATAAGACCCATGGAGAACTATCTCATCTTCAGATGGCTACTCAAGAGTTGGCTCTTCCCCACATAACCACCAGACTCAAATATACATGTACAGCATAGCCCTGTGTATATAAGCATCTATTTGGATTATATATGTGTATTTAGATATGTATGTTCCTTTGTACAAATGTGTATAACAATTATGTTTATCAATATATAGGTATTTGTTAGTTCTGCTTACCAAATGTACACATTACTTAAGGTTATATTATTCTTTGTTTAACAAGGAAATAGGTGACTGCATGAATAGGTACATTTTAATATAACCATATATGATTACTTCACTATTGAGCTAAATATATATATATATATATATGTATATATATATATATATATGTATATATAAAAAAAATAGCTCAAAGTACAGCAACACTTGAAAATCTGTGTTTATTAACTACAACGGAAATCCAGATATATTACCTTTCTTATACATATATGCCGTCCATGTACGTAGGTATCTCTATATTTATTTCTTTACTCATAATTCAGCATCTACCCTATATCTCATCCTATACCTCTCTCAATATGATCACTATCTCCACTCTCTGACTAATCCCAAACCTCGCTCTACCACTCTCTCCAATGCACTACCCTACTCCTTACTCTATACCTCTTTCAATATATTCTCTACTGCCACTCTCTGACTCATCCCCTTTCTAGTACTATGATCTGCAAAGTAACACTTGCTAGACTATTCCCTCCTCTACCCTTCATTGCATTGCCTCAAACCTCTTTTACTATTCAGACACCCCAAAAATACTTTTTATACCCTTCTCTTTGACTCCCCTCCCTTTCACCTCTCCTTCACTCATCCCCAATCCTCCCCCTACTGCTATGATCTCCAATTAAACACTTTCTAAACCCTTCCCTCTTCTATCCCTCCACTATCCTTTTCAATCCAACTACCGAACTCACATGCCCACCACTCAAAAAATTCATATTTCCATATACTAATTCACCACTAATCCTTTTTGAGTTTTTGAGTACCATAGTAGTGTGCAACTCACTGAAAAACGCACCAATGCCTTGTCAGGAGTATAAAGCACTACCTAAATGCAAACACTTCCCTCTTTTATCCCTCCACTATCCTTTTTTCAGGTCAACAGACTCACATATCCACCACTCAAATTAATCTCATATTTCCCTATACTAGTTCACCACTAATCTCTTGGGTACGGGAGTAGCGTGCTACTTGCCCAAATCGCTTTAATGCCTCATCAGGGGTAGTAAGCGCTACATTAATACAATTACACTTACAATCTACTCATACCTATTCTGTCTGCAATGAGGTAGGAATCGTGACATCCTGTCAGGACCCGCCAGACAATATGTCCATACATTGTCATGTGGACAACTATACTAGCAGTGTGTATCAGACAGGCAAATTGAAGATGAACAGTCCAAAGCCATGTTCAAATAGAATTTCTCTCCTACATCTTTAAAACCACTATGGCATTTTGTAAAAAAGGTTCTCTGCCACCCCACCTCACATGTCAATGATATGCAGTACTCCAAGGGATGCTCAGGTACCTATGAGGCTGGATTACAATGGCCATACATCATGATAAATGTGGTCTAAGTGATAAACAGAAGAAAATGACTACAATGGACAATGTACTTAAGCACTCACAGCGACACACAGGAATATGCCATTTGGCCACCGGGATTGCTCTAATAAATTATACATTTTAACTTTGCCCTCTCACAAATACATATGTAGCATCTGTCTTAGGAAGGAATGTTGTTTTGTGATGCCTAGCCTGCTCACATGGTTACACCATCAGTTTATCTGATTCCTACATTTGGTTATAAGACTAGCTATTGGTATTTGTATGGATCCCAAAACATTTTGTTTTTTGAACGACATGAATGTCTGACCATGCCTTTAATCTTTCACACTGTATTAATTGTGGTAGCAATGAGATACGTGGGCATAGTAAGATATGAACACATAATACTAGGAATATTAAATTTGAACAGATGTTCACTGTTTATAGTTTCCCATAAACATATATTGACTATTGGTAATGTTGTCTGAGATATGTGTTACACTCCAACCCCACCTATATCATGCTCAGATTTGGACTTTGGCAAACATACCACGTCTTGAAAATCTCAACCTATCTCATGCAAAGTTTCTGCCACATATGTTCGGGAAATATTTGTAACTTTCTGTTCATGGTATGGGTGCAAGACAATAGAACTTGGTATTGGGGCTGGTGATGGTACATGTGCCCTAAGCATCCACACTGCAGCTGGCCAAAACATTACCTAGCGATTATAAGCCAACAATCATGTGGACCTGGGTACATTGGCAATACATGCACATTAACATTTGTCCCCATCTATTGCACATGCCACTTTGTACTACTTCATTCGTGATTTTACATGTAAGACAAATTGCTTACAGGTGAATGATGATACCCCTTACACATCTCAATGCTACTACTACTAGCAGAGGTCACACACAATCCTTATAGAACAGAGAAAACATTCAGGTGGCACTCACTGGTAGCATTGAGATCCCTTTAAGGTTTCCACCTCAACACTTGTGTATGGTGGAGGTCCACCTACAAGACAAAAACATGGTACATTGTTCTGTGAGTATTGAACATGTACACTGTGTGCATTTGAAGCACAGTACATTAACGTCTCAAATGTCTAGTATTGTCTACACACTGGAAATGTAGCGTAAGGCAAAGGTGCAATGGATTTATGATGAACATAACTATGCCATGTTGCAGTGTTTAAGAATAATATCAAACAAATCATGTCTCTGCTGCACAGAGTGCAGACAATGTGCAAAATCATCCTCTCTTGCCACATGGTGCAATGGTGCCTTGCTTTGATGGCTATGTGATCAGTCACATTTGACAGAATACACTCTGTCAGGCAATATTGTTGGGGTCTTCTAAACTCTATACGTGTACTGAACAGTGCTATACAGTTCAGACAGCAAATATGCTTGTTTTTCATCCTTATTTAACTCCCTGGATGTAGGGTAAGTAAACATTAACCATTCATGTCCTATACAGGCTCATTTGTTAATTGAGGTGAATCAAACACCCTGTCCAACCTGTAACATGATGAAATGTGAGTGTGCTCCCATGCAGAATACATGGTGGATGGCCCTGAAGATCCAGAGCCAGTAGTGAGCTCGCAGGCCATGGGACAACACTCCCTGCACAGTACTGGATGAGGCCCCAAGCACCTCTGGGCCTCCTCTGCACTGCCTGGTCTGCTGGGGCTATTGTATGGCCACTGTAAACAGGCCACTGGGGCATGGATTTTGCATTTAAGTGAGTTAGCCTGTATTATGGCATACTACCCCTGAAAATATCTGGCTCTTCCAGTCGAAAAATCAATACCAGATTTTTGCTAAAGACACACAGCTACAAGCTTATGGACTATGGCCCTCATTACAACATTGGCGGTAAGTGCTGCTTACTGCCATGCTGACTGCCGCCAACATACCGTGACTGCGGCGGTATACCGCTACGGGTATTATGGCCCACACGTAGAAATCTGCCACTATACAGATACCCACACAAGTCCGCCAGCCCAAAGGTCAGTGATAAACTGGCAGTACCAAAACTCACACAGTTACGCCATCAGAAATACGCTCATAGCATCATGACCCACGAATCACTGCGGCGGTCATTCAACCGCGGTAAACCATTGTCGGTACATACCGCTGCACTCAAAATACGCACACACTAAGAAAACAGCACCACATTGGACAATTCAAACTACACACACCTGACACACATACACACACCACACCCACACACCAATAACATTATAAAACACACACCCACAATACCCACAACACTTTATGACCCAAACATTTTGGCAAGTGAGAGAGAGTCAAGCCAGGTACACCCACTGAATCTGAGCCACAAAACACCATCACCCATACACCATCCACGCACCTCACAGCACACCCCCACACACCCTCACACATACCACTCACACTACACCCATGGCACCACAAAGACACCCCAGGTTCTCAGAGGAGGAGGTAAGGGTCATGGTGGAGGAAATCATCCGGGTAGAGCCACAGCTATTCGGATCACAGGTGCAGCAGACATCTATTGCAAGGAAGATGGAGCTATGGCGGAGAGTCGTGGACAGGGTCAACGCCGTGGGACAGCACCCCAGAACAAGGGATGACATCAGGAAGAGGTGGAACGACCTACGGAGGAAGGTGCGTTCCGTGGTTGCAAGACAACAGGTAGCTGTACAGAGGACTTGTGGTGGACCCCCACCTCCTCCCCAACAACTAACAACATGGGAGGAGCATGCCTCCAGAGGGCCTGCGAGAAGTAGCAGGAGGACTGGACTCTGGTAAGTCAAATCTTTACTACTTTATCCCCCAACCTACCTGCATGCCATCACAAACAACAACCCCTACCCTCATCTCCATCACCCCACCACCTCACATATACCCCTCCATCACAACCCACCCATCCCAAAACCAAGCCCTGCATGCAACAACAATGCATTGACCCCCATCACAGACCTGCATGGACACCCATCACCACAGCATGCACACTAGTGATAATCACTTAGCCAAACCAAGCACAACTCACACAAGCCAAAAATGCCTTGCTAATAACCATAGAGTGAAACGTATCCATGCACAAGATGGCACACGCAGATACAATAACACTGCATTTACATCCCCACAGGAGCCCCACTCAACGTCACCTTAGAGGAGGTGCCACCACATCTAGTCCCCCCTGAAGAGGCCCACAGTGAAGACAGCAGCTCTGCACACCTGGATCACGAGTACCAACCTGGCCCATCAGGGACATCTGGACAGTCGGTGTCCCAGCCACAGTCCCAACCCACCACAGAGCCTCCCCCCTCAGGAAACACCAGCACAGCACCCACCCAGCGGCCCATACCTCTGTCCCCAGGACACGTCAATCAGCAGTTTGTCCACCACTACAGCGACGCCAGGCAACCCCACAAACACAGGATGATCAGGGACCTGGGGTCAGTGGCAGTAGGCACACGGTTCAGGGGACAGAGGCACAGGACAACAGGGAAGCTGGGAGGACTGCTGTGCGACAGGGGGAGGGCAGACCCAGGGAACCGACTCTCCACGAGGCACTCACCAACATCCTGGGAGCATACCACCATTCCCAGAAGACCATGGGCCAGATACTGGCCAAGCTGTAGGAGACCCAGCAGCTGCACGAGTGGAAGTACCTGGGGATCAGGGAGGACCTGAGGGACATCCACACCACCCTCGTCACCACTGCAGGGGTGCTGGCAGACATGGCCAACACCATGAGGGAGGCAGTGGCACACCAACGGGCCCCTGACACTAGCCAAACCAAAGAAAAGCTCCCACCTCCGCCGGCGCTAGTGGACAGGAGGCCCCGCCACAGGACCAACAGGCCACCAGCACATCACCCCCCGCAGAAGGAGAATCACCCCACAAACAGTTCCAGCGATCCAGGCAGAAGCCAGAGAACATTGCCAAGACCCCCGCCAGGCAATAAGACTCTCCTGATTGTCCCACTCTGTCACCCTGTCCACCTTGAACTGCCACTTCCTATGCCTCCTTGGACAATGCACCTGTGATACAAATAGAACGGACTCTACCCTGGACTTTCCTCCATCAGCAACCCAGCCCATTGCAATACCCCCTACACTTATTAGCACATAAATTAACATGCTTGGAACAAATTCAAGTATGGAGTCTGTGAATTCTATGACAAATGTATTATTTTCACAAACTGTAAACATTGAAATTAAAATTTACTGTAATATTTACATAGGTATGACCTGCAGTTGGCAGCAGTAAACACACCAGGAGCCAGAGTGGGGCACAGAGATCCGAAAATAGAGATGCCAAAGGTTACAGCAAGTGGCCATAGAAATAGGGAAATCAGGCTGCCATATTCAATGTCAAACACAAAACTGCAATGGAAGGTGAAGTTACAGTGTCTTACCTGTGTCTCACTGGAAGTACTGTTGGATTAGTGTACTTCTTTTGTCCACATCTTCGTCCTCTGCCTCCTCTTCGTCACTGTGCACAGGCTCCACCGCTGCCACACGACCATCCCCAGGCTCATCCTCCTGCAGAAAAGGCACCTGGCGTCTCAAGGCCAGGTTGTGCAACATGCAACATGCAACGATGATCTGGCACACCTTCTTGGGTGAGTAGTACAGGGATCCACCTGTCAGATGAAGGCACCAGAATCTGGCCTTCAGGAGGCCAAAGGTTCTCTCAATGATCCTCCTTGTTCGTCCATGTGCCTCATTGTAACGTTCCTATGCCCTTGTCCTGGCATTTCTCACTGGGGTTGGTAGCCATGAGAGGTTGGGGTAACCAGAGTCAACCTGTTAGCCACACACTCACCCTTAGGGGCAAACCCACACCCATATACCAACATCAACTGGGTGGGGACCATGGGCTCTCGTATTAGCCACACCCTGTGCCTCTGGAGTTGAGACATCACATATGGAATGCTGCTATTCCTCAAGATAAAGCCATCATGCACAGAGCCAGGATACTTGGCACTGACATGGGAGATGTACTGGTCTGCCAAACACACCATCTGCACATTCAGAGAGTGAAAACTTTTCCTATTTCTGAACACTTGTTCATTTCTCCGGGGTGGGGGGGAGGAAATGCAATATGTGTACCATCAATGGCACCAATGATGTTGGGGATATGTCCCAGTGCATAAAAGTCAGCCTTCACTGTGGCCAAATCCTCCACTTGGGGGAATACGATGTAGCTGCACGTGTGTTTCAGCTGGGCAGACTACACTCTGCTCAGCACGTTTGAGAACATTGGCTGAGACATCCCTGATGCCATGGCCACTGTAGCTTGGAAGGAACCACTTGCCAGGAAATGGAGCAACAACAGGACCTACACTAGAGGGGGGATACCTGCGGGGTGGCGGATAGCTGAAATCGATCTGGCTCGAATTGGGCACACAGTTCGTGGATTGTGGCCCTATCAAGTCTGAAGGTCAGGATAATGTGCCTGTCCTCCATTGTCACCAGGTCCACCAGGGGTCTGTACACGGGGGATGTCTCCAACTCCTATTCATCCTCAGCGGTTGAACTCTAGGATGAAAAACGGTGAGCAGAAGGACATATTCACACATATGTCAATATTAATGTGCATTTCTTCCTTTACAGAAACAGTATGTGAACTCGTGAGTCAGTTGATGTGCCAATGTCTGCTGTGACGCAGTTAGGTGCCATGGCCTGTGCCCCCCTGAAATGGCAGCTGCCTGACCTGTGAGGAGAGACAAGTGGAAATGATGTAATTTCGCTGGCGTTGTGCGCCGTTGCGGTCGGCGGTCAATGACTGCCGAGCAAGATTGCATTGGTTATCATAGGGCCCTATGGGTTCCAGGAGCCAATAGCGATGTATGCCGGCGGTGACGGTACGCACCGACGTTGACGTGACCGCCATTTTCTCTCTGTGCACTCACTTGCTACCTGACCTTCAACAGGAGAGGACCTACACTGCAAGTGCTGCTGTCACCTGTGTCTGGAAGCGACAATGGCTCGAGTGTCTGGGGAAAGGGCCCCTGCCTTCACTTCCGAGGAGTTGGAGAGACTAGTGGATGGGCTCCTACCCCAGTACACTTTACTCTATGGTCCTCCAGACAAACAGGTGAGTATACTGTGAACATGATGCGGGGCCATGAATATATGGAGTGCTGTGTGTGTAAGCCCCATGTAGGGGGGTCCTCAGCTGAGTGCTGCATGTATGGTGGTCAATGTATGTGTGTAAGGGGATGGGAGGGATATGGTGGGCCATGAGTATGACTGTCCTGACAGTATGACTAATCCCTTTTCTGCTGTATTGTTTCTGCAGGTCAGCGCCCATCAGAAAAAGGTTATTTGGCATGCCATCGACGAGGAGGTGCAGACCCGGGGGGTCTTTGACAGGCAGAGCACCCACTGCCACCAACGGTGGGAGGACCTGCGCCGCTGGGCAAGGAAGACGGCGGATGAGGAAATAGGGATGCCTGTTGTACCCTGACCCCCCCTGATGTTCCGCATCCTGGGGGTGTCCTATCCGGAGTTGGATGGGTGCTTGAAGGCATCACAGCAGCCACAAGGGAGTGAGTACAGATTCAGAATCATGACTTTGCGTGCATTAAGGTTTTACCTGGGTGGGGGATGTGGGCTGTGGGTGCCCCTAGGCCAGGGCGAACATGGCAGGGTAGGTTCAGTGATGGGCAAGCTCAGATGCACTCCAACCCCAATAGTGTTAGTCGGCATCTGCTACTGGACAGGGTCCTGTGGGTTTCAGGTGTGCAGCTAATGGCGTTAGGCATTGTACCCCTTGGGATGGTGACTAGCATTGTAACTGGTAGTGCATGGCCTAGTGCATAGGGCTGTTCCCTGTGTGTTGTGTACGCCAACAGTAGTGTTGTTGCTGGCATTGACCAAGTGTATCCTCTGTCTCTCCCCCCCTTTTTGTTTTGTCACCCTTTCCTTGTGTGCATTAGCATTATCTGGAGGAGGAGCAGAGGCACCAGCGATGGAGGGAGCTGCATCCCACATGGGCCAGGAGGCCGAATCCACTGACGGTGAGGCCACCAGTGGGATGGAGGGAGAGGGGAGTACCACGAAGGAGACAGGAGGGGACACTACCGACAGCGACTCCTCCTCCGATGGAAGCTTCCTGGCGGTGGGGGACACCTCTGTGCCCACCCCATCAATAGGTACAGCCGCCACCCCCGTACCAGCACCGCCCTCCTTGCAGCCCCTCAGCGTGTTTCCCGTGCCTTTTCACCCAGGAGGGTGGGCATCTCCTTCACCCCAGGCACCTCAGGCCCTGCCCCAGTCAGCCCTGCTGCCCTCAGTGAGGAGGCTATTGACCTCCTGAGATCCCTCTCTGTTGGGCAGTCAACCATACTCAATGCCATCCAGGGTGTAGCTGGGCATTTGCAACAAACAAATGCATACCTGGAGGGCATTTACTCTGGCGTGGCGGCCCAACAGAAAGCATTTCAGGCTCTGGCCTCCGAACTGATAGCAGCCATGTCCCTGTCTCCAGCCTCCCGCTCCAAATTCCTCTACCCAGTCCCAATCCCCTCAACCTCAGCCTATCCCAAGCACACCTTCAGATCAGCAATCACCCAAATCAACACACAGTAGTGGCTCAGGCAAACACAAGCGCCACACTTCATCTCACAGGCACTCACACAAGCACCATCCCCATGCAGACACACCAACATCCACTGCCTTCACTGTGTCCCCCTCCTCTTCCTCGTCTACCTCCCTCCCTCCCAGTAGTGTCTCCACTCACACCTGTATGCACTACATCCTCATCCCCTACCTCCATCACCAGCACGCCTATGACTACACGCCCCTCACTGGCAGTCACCACCCCAACATCCATGCACATGTCCCCTGTGTCCTCTCCCACTGTGTCTGTGACCCCTCCTCCCAAAGTACACAAATGCAAGCACACACACACCCAACAGCCATCCACCTCACAACAGCATCCAGCCCATGCACCTGCATCCAAACACAGCAGACTGACAACACCTCCTACAACCACTCCCTCTTCCCTCTTCCTCCACTCCTAAACCTTCACCCTCTTTCCGCCCCAGTGTCCTTAAGAAACAGTCCCTCGCCAACATTGACCTATTCCATACCCCTCCCCCTGTCCTTCACCTCGGGCCAGGGTGGCCAGAACCCAGCCTAGCACCTCAGTCACCCAGTTCACAGCCACTGTGGTTTCTGAAGCTGTGAGAGGCTCCAAGGAGGCACCCGTCAGCCCAGCCAGTGTGCCGGCACCACCTGCCAAGGCCAAGAAGGGTCCACCACCTGGCAAGGGCAAGAAGGGGACACCAGCCAGCAAGGGGAAGGAGGCACAGCCAGCCAGCAAGGTTAAGACAAAGACTCCAGCAGGCAGAAGCAAGGAGGCACCACCATCTGCCAAGGGCAGGAAGGGGCACAGAACACCAGCCATGGCACGTCAGCTGTCCGAGGCTGCAGGTGGAGGCCTGGAGACTTCCACCACTGTGGCCAGCACCGCCACATGCACCGCGGCCAGCACCGCCACCTGCATCGTGGTCAGCAGCACCACTTCGGGCAGCCAAGGCTGCAGGTGAAGGCCTGGAGGTTTCCACCACCACTGCCTGCACCACCACCTGCACCGGTGCCAGTACCGCCACCTGCACCACGGCCAGCACCGCCACCTGCCCTGCCGCCAGTAGCACCACTGCCAGCAGCAGCAGCCCCAGTGGGCAGCCAACGAGGCTGCAGGTGATGACCTGGAGGCTACCACCACCACTGCCTGCACCGCCACCTGCAGCGCAACTGGCATCCACTGAGCAGCCGTCACCACCGGAGAGCAGTGTGTAGTGGTGACTATATGGGCTGCAGTGCATCCTGGACCCTGCAACACCTATCAGTGTGACACACAGGTGAGAGACTGTGACCTTGGACCGTCCATGATGAAGCACACTGGGCTCAAGGTCCCCTCCAGAACCAGTTGAAGAAGCCATCCCCTCAACCCCTCCTTGCCAAGATGAAGCACAATGCGCACAAGCCCCCCTCCAGAACCAGTGGAAGAAGCATCCACTCAGCCCCTCCTTGCCAGGATGAAGCACAATGGGCACAAGGCCCCCTCCAGAACCAGTGAAAGAAGGCATCCACTCAGCCCCTCCTTGCCAGTTTGAAGCACAATGCGCACAAGGCCCCCTCCAGAACCAATGGAAGAAGCCATCCACTCAGCCCCTCCTTGCCAGGATGAAGCACAATGGGCACAAGGCACCCTCCAATATCAGTGGAAAACTGGCACCCATTTGAGAGACTGTGGCCTTGCACTCCCCAGGACCAAGCAGTAGGCAAACCACCCACTTGAGAGACTGTGGCTTTGCACTTTCTAGGACCAAGCAGTGGGCAAACCACCCACTTGAGAGACTGTGGCTTTGCACTCCCTAGGACCAAGCAGTGGGCAAACCACCCACTTGAGAGACTGTGGCCTTGCACTCCCCAAGACCAAACAGTGCGCATGGAGCCCCCTCCAGGCCAGTGGTGTTACACCATCCTCCAGCTGAGGTGCCCCCCCCATTCCTTGTCCCCCTGAGGTGCCTGTGTGTTTTCAACCTGATGCCCCTGCAGTGTTCCATCCGTATTGAGGCAGGAGTCAAGTGAGGCCTTGGCCTATGTGTTTTGGGCCAGTGGGCCACGGACATTTTTGAGTGGGCATTGTCCCTCCTTTTGTATATATTGTATATAGTGTACATACTGTTTATTTCTTTATGAATGTATTTCTCAAAATTACTAATATTGCACTCATTTTACCCCATTCGTTTTGTCCTTGCGTTATTCCTGAGGGTTACGCGGTGTATACGTAATGTTGTTGCATTTGTTTGTTGGGGGTGAGTGTGGGGGTGTTGCCATCCATTCCTACATGTAACAGTTGCATCCTTGCCTAATGGGGCAAGTGTGCCTGCATTAGGCCTAGGTAGCCAATCCAGCATGGACTCAACATTTATATGTGTTGTATAATATACCACACTGATTTTGCTATGTGCTTGCAAATGTTGTGTAGCCTAGGGAGACTATCTGGGATGCACTGTAAGCCCATGCTCATCATATGGGGCCCTGTCCACAGTTATAGGACAATAAGGTCACTATAACGGCCTCCATGAGTGTTAAGCAGGAAAAAAGTCAAGACCTACAACACACACACTCAGTCAATGCCCACTGTTTACATCTAAATTCCCTTTGGATTGTGGTAGGATGTCTGACAGTCAGTATACTTCAGCAGCACACATACCAATGACATGTGCACACTGTTCCACACTGCTACCTTTGTTTGGTGTGTCTTGTCAAAGCACATACGTTTGGCACAGTTTGTTGTTATGCACATATATTTTGGTCTACATGATGTTGTCCTGGGGTGAGTGTAACACATATCTGCAAACCTTTATGATTCTATTAGGTAAGATGTGAGTGTTTTTAATGTTTTTCAGTGACTGTGAAATTAACTAGCGCATATAAAGGTATAGTTCATATTTCCATTCTTTGAAGAATAATTAAAAAAGGAATATGGCCATCAAGCTACATCACACTTCAGTGAAAACGTTCTGTACTGTGGGATTTCTTCTCCGTATACCCGCAATTGTGGCAACACTTTCCCCTCTGTTCTCATCTTCATCCTTATCCTGTGCTCCCTGCTCCTCATGGCCCATGTCCCATTGAACACTTGACCTCACACAGACCTAACACTGATGTTGTGCTCTATATAACATAAAAGGGTCAGTTTTCAGACCATAGAGGGGAAGTATGGCAATCTTCCCCCTTGACACGTCGAAGCTCCAGAAGTGAGACTTCAGGACCTCAAAAGCGTGCCCGCAATACCCCTGGTCTTACCCAGTGCTTGGTTGTAGTTGGGGTCATGACCCATGGCTGCAGTCCATGTCTTTGGTCAGCTGAAAAGACAAAAAAAAGAACATTCAGACAATGATAATGGTAATTGATCATTGACATTCAAGTACATGTCTGTTAAGGATTCTGAATGACTCATGCACATTTCTACCAGTATCGGACAAAATTGGTTAGATATGGATTAGCACATTTTATTCAACATGTCCCTTCTAGTTTTCTCTGTTATATCGAAAGATAGGCATGCCCTGCTACTTTTTACACTGCCACAATCCAACAATCACATTTGGGCAGTAGCTTAGTGTTGTAGGTGTTTTGAAGGTCCATTGCCATTGTAAGTGACAGTATGTTGTTCTTAAATTGAAGGTTTGGGACATCCCTAGGTAGGCTATGCCAGTACCAACTTGTTTCACACTCACACATACATGTGTTCCTGGGGAACCACTGATCTTGTTGCTGCACTACCTGACTATGACAGAGCCTTTAAATTGTTCGCTTCCTTTAGAAAGTGAAATCTGGTGAGTACATGTGTGCATTCTAAACATGTTCCCTGGATAGTCTTACAATTTGTTGTCAGCCTACCGGTGCTGTTTTTCATCAGTCAATACGTCATGGTGCACTGGGATTGACACATAGGTATGCAATGTAGTGTATTTCAATGTAGGACACACTGATGTTGTAACTGATCTCTGTCTATAACAGACCTGTATGTACACATTACATTTGTCTTCACACATATGTGCTGTATTGTAAAATGTTATGGATTGTGTGCCTATTTGCGATGGTTCTAGTATCATTGCTGTGTCAAAGGAATGTTGAGGTTTGTATCCTGAGTACACTGATGTGCCTTGTTCAGGTTTCATTACAATCTATGTAGATGATTGTTGAATTTCATATTTGGCAACATTGTTTTAGTGTTTGTGGCTTGTACATTGATGAATTCATACTATTTTCCTTTGGGCAAATTACTCCAGAACAGGTGTGCACTTTGTTTTTGTCAGTTGATGTGGCTGTATATTTGAGTGCATGTCTGTACGTGGACTGCCAGTATGACTGAGAGATATGGTGTTTTTCTACTGCTGATGTCACTTAGTGAACCTGTATAGACATTTGCCCATGTCTGGGACCTATGCTGACATTGGATGGCACATATGACCTTTCAAAATTATTATTCCTACACTTTAACACACATACAAGTATTCTGGCCTGTGTGACACACTTACTAATTTACTAAATACTTTTTCTCACTAGCCTGAAAATGATGAGTCTTGGCTAATACAGAGAGTAGGTATCCCATTGAGGAGGAGACACTTATCTCACACTTCTCTATTGTATTGACTTGGGACCCATATTTGCGTTTCTGGCCTACAACATGTTTTATTTTTAACTTGTTACCTGGTGAAGATTATGTGGTCTCATTTATTCACACAGATTGAAATTTGACTGTAGTCCTAACTGATGTTCGGTAGCTACTGCCATTGACAGATTAGTGAGTACATTTCAATGTGAAACATCATTGCCCACACGTTGCAGTGAGATGGCTCAGCTATGTGGACAGGACACAAGGGCCCAGATATTTGGAAATGTGGCACTGTACAGGGCAGCAAGTAAATTATCTTCACTTCCTTGCCGAGTAAGGGCAGTGTAGGACATATTTTAGGCCATACAACACAGTCCTGAGTTTTAACGCATCACAGGCACACAATAAGCTGCATAGCACGTAGATGGGCACAATTGCAATATAGTGATCGTGAGGCTGCATTTCATATGAGATTTAATTTGTGCATAAAGTGTCACCTTCATGCACAGCATAAACCCTTGGAGGACTGATAATCTATGTCTGTGTGCCATGGAATGCACCACACATAGGTGACAAGAGTGTGTTGGTTGACTTAAGTAATTGTTCTGTGGAACATATGACCTAGGGAGGGTAATTGATTTGAGAAATGTCACAGTTACCTTGTATGGAATATGTGACATGACTCATGAACCATGGGAGTTACATGTGGACACACTGACAACAGCCATGGAAGCCTTTCCTTGCACACAGTGAAGCAATACAGCATTTTTTCTTGTGTTGCATTGCTCCGGATCTTTTCACCATTGAAAGGCAGACATAGTGGCTTATCATGTCTTAATATGTGTGACTTGAAGGGGTTGCATTGCATCTGTGCCATGATGTATGGTACAAGTATGAAGCACACCCCTCCCATGTATGCAATTTCTCCGTCACCAAACACAGAGATGACTATTTTGTCATGCAGTATTTACTGTTATTCTGTCATGTACTTCAGGTGTATTTACCAACCAGTAGGCCAATCACATATCCTCAATTCTGGATGCACTCATTGATGATTGACTGCCTGACGATGTAGTCATCATGAGCACTCCCAGGGTACCTGGCCAGCAAATTAATGACCATCCCAGATGGTCCACAATTCCCTATATGTTTATAGAGTAGTGTTTATTTACAAGTGTTTTGAATGTTAAACATTTCTCCTGATGGAACATTGAAGTCTTTTTCCCAGCAAAGTCCTGGGATTTTGGCCAACTGTTATAACCACCTCATCCTAGGCAAGGCCCTGCGGGCAACCCCTGCCGTGCATAGCCAAAGAGCCTGTGTGGCGCACGGTTGTGTGGTTATAAGCGGTTTGGCTGCAAGGTCTGACTGCAGGCCAGGCCCTGCAGCAACCCCTCCCGTGCACAGCCAAAGGGTGTGCGTGGTTGGGTGGTTATATTACTCACACCCTTGCCATACACTGCTAATGACCCCAGATAACAGCACTCATGACATCTTTTACATCATTGATAATATCACTGCAACATTTGCTGTAAAATTATTCATTAAAAAACTGTGCCTGGAGGGAGTGTGAATTATAGTTACATTAGGGCACAAGTTATAGGTACTTGAAATAACTCCAACTACAGCTGCTGAATTTCTATGGTTTTGTACATTTAAAATGTGAGCCTAACTTTAAAGTCCCTGTAACCTTTGTTTTTGTAAGTTCTATATATATGTCTATAGTTAGGACCTATTTTCCATAGGAAAATAGTTTTTGGACTTTCCTATATCTTTGGCACTGTTTGAGGAATCTTCACAGAAGTTTTTTTTTAAAGGAGTCTTGGAAGGTTTTGTTGTGCATGAAAAGTTTTGGGATGATCTGTCTAGCGGGGACCAAGAAAATGGGGACTTTAAACAAAGTTTGTTTCCCATGTTAATACCCATAGGGTCTTTAGACACGACTAGCTCCTGAACTGCAGAACACAATTACACCAAATTTGACAGGAAGCTAAA
Organism: Pleurodeles waltl; assembly: GCF_031143425.1. NCBI lineage: Eukaryota > Metazoa > Chordata > Amphibia > Caudata > Salamandridae > Pleurodeles > Pleurodeles waltl. The sequence goes on along the minus strand of NC_090450.1, from coordinate 221,510,206 downwards.
TATTGGTGCACACATCATGCTTTTTGTGACTTGGTGTAAATCAGTTCAGGTGTTTCTTGAGTTATTAAAGGTAAGAAAATATAGATATGTAGGGATGTAGACACTCCATGGATCCAAAAGTCCCCGTGATGATATCTGATTGGCTGCCAACACTTCAACCAGGAATGCCAAAAAAAGGAAAAGGAGGCAGGGTAGGAACCTCCTAACTTGGTCCTGGGGTTCCCCGGGGTCCCCGCAAGGGCAAAAAAGTATTGTTTTACAATTTTCTGCAAAATCCGCAGATGGATCTGCAAATTTTGATGAAGATTATTTAAAAAATACAGTCTCCTGCAATTCTCATTATAAATGCCACCAGATGTGCCAGGTCCCGGGCATGTCCCAAGGAATAAATAAGAAGGGGGGTGCATGGGGCATCCTCCTAGTGGTTTTAAAAGCTATGAAGACCACCACCTCCCCAGGGCTAGATTGAATAAATATACAGAGGGCTGTGCAGACTCCCTGGGCCCCGGGCACCCCACTTCACCAGGACTGCATTGAAAAATTGCGAGGGTGGCCTGCTTAGACCCCCTGGACCCTGGGACTGCCACCTACCCAGGGATATTCCATTTTTTTAAACAAGGAGGGGGGCCACCTGGCCGACACTCCTTGAGTCATAAATTGACCTGGGGTCAGCCATCCCTCCAAGGCCGGCTCATACTACCTCCCGAGGTATCCACCCTCTGGAGATAGCTGTTCGCTGTGACAGCTCCCCCAAGCAAAAGCAGACACCCTGCTTACAGCAAGCTGGAGCTGTCAAATACTCCTGCTTGCTGGAAGTGGAGCTTTCATCTATTACTCTGTCATGAAACATGCAGGCAAGGAAAGAGATGAAAATACTGTCCCTGCATGCAGGGAGCTGCTTTTCCAGCAGCTACCTGCATGCGGGAGCTCCCACAGGAGGTGAATAGTCAGGTGGGATCGCAGGGGCCTTGAGGCTGCCCCCATGGTCTATGAGATGAATAAAAAAACCTTTTCCAGGTATAACTTCAGATCTGCAGTTCCACCTTAAAAAGTTATCTGATGAAGATGCTTGAGGAACAAAAAAAAGGCAACGTTACAGACACACAAGGTTACTGGAGACATAACCACAGCATCCTTTGAGCAGCTGTAGTTTAGGAGATGCAGGATACATACATATAAACTAGGCTTACTAATTACCCAGTAGAAAGTATTCCAGTTGGGTAGACATTCTGCACAAAATGGTTGCCTCTTCTTGGATAAATGCACAGGGCAGGATTCATTCTGGCATGATGTTCAATTGACAGAAATAAAACGGGAAGTACTTACAGATACAATCGAAGTTCAAGGTCCTCTTCAGTAAACTATTAATCATCCTAATTTCTTAGGTATCGTCAAGGCAAAGCAAGTATTTTTAATCTACATTTCCACTTTGAAAAGTTATTCATAATCCTAGATGGAGGTGTTTACATCCTGCTATTTTCAGTGCAATATCTCATATTGCGACTGTGAGGAGTGGGTTCTTTCTTGGCATGTGCGGCTGAGACCAGAGATTGTCTTCTCCCTTTTAAAAACTACAAACAAGTAAAGTGTCCCAGAAATCCTGCCCTTTTGTCCCCAAACCATATACATTAGTGGTATGTAACGCATTCCTGCCATTTTCCCAGGATGATGGATAGCTTACTAAAAGGACCCCGAGTGTGTATTGCTCCGATTTTAGAGACATGCTCTTGATGCACTGCAGTATGATCACATCTCCAACAAACAAAGAAGCACTTCATGAGTGACATGGGATAGGCCATAGGCCCTGCGGCCAACCCCTGCTTCACATGGCCAAAAGTCAAGCGTGCTGTTGGGTGATTATAGAGGGTTGTCTGCAGGGCCTGGCCTGTGGCCAGGCCCTGCAGATAACCCCTGCTGCACATGGCTAAACACCCTGAGTGGGCAGAGTTGGGTGTTCATAGGGGATTGTTCTGCACCAGGCCCTGTGGCCGATGCCTGCTAACACGGCCAAATGCTGTGCGCAGTGGTGGTTGTATTAACGTAAAGTAATTAATTTTACTTTATGTTAAAAAAAGATAGAAATTTAATGAACACACCAAAGGTTAGAAGGACATTATAATTAGGAAATAGAATTTGAAAATACATAGAAATTCACTTAAAAAAACTAAGGTTACAGGGACGTTATAGTTAGGCTTGCATTTTAAATGTACAAATAGAAGTTCAGCTGTTAGAGTTATTTCAACTTATAGTTCGAGTTATAGTTACTTGAAACAACTGTAACTCTAACAGCTGAATTTCTATGACATACCATTTCTGGGTTAGCCCCTTCGGCAAACAGAATATTCAGTCTTAATAAAAATGCAAAGATGCCACACCAACCTGCGGGAAATTTCAAAATAAGTAGAGCTGTGTTTTTTCAAGAGTCGCTGAATTAATCAAGACATCAAATCTCCTTTTTTGGCTACAAAGCTCTAGTTCTATCATCTAACTATTGCAAATTGGGGCCTCCTTTAAACTCATTTTATACTGAAGAGGCAATAAAACAAGAGTTGAATAAGAATCTAACTTCAACGATTCTAAAGCATGTTTATAATTTCTTAAAAAACAGACATTTCTCTTTTAATGTTACAAAAACATCTTTGTAAATAAGGTGCCTTCATGAAGATTCATCACTATGAAATAAGTAGAAAGCTCTCTGAACCACCCCTGCTAAAACCTCAATAAAAGAACTTTTAAAACCAAACTCCAACCTAAGGGCTGCAGTCAATGCCAGGGTATTGTAGGGAACCAAGGGCCAGATGTAGAAAGCTGTTTGCATGGTACAAACTGCGAAAATCGCAGTTTGCGCTATGCAAAAAGCCTTTTGCGATGCAGATTCACAATTTGAGAGTCGGTACCGACTCGCAAATTGTGAATGTGACTCGCAAATAGGAAGGGGTGTTCCCTTCTTATTTGCGACTCGCATCGCAATGCAGAATTGCTTTGTGACCGCGAATGCGGTCGCAAAGCAATTCGCAGTTACCACCAGTGTCACACTGGTGGTAACCCATTCGCAAAAGGGAAGGGGTCCCCATGGGACCCCTTCCCCTTTGTGAATTTTGCCATTAGGGTTTTTCAGAGCAGGCAGTGGTCCAATGGACCACTGCCTAATCTGAAAAACAGAAACCAAAAGGTTTTGATATTTTTTTTATTTTGCAACTCGTTTTCCTTTAAGGAAAACGGTCTGCAAAATAAAAATAAAAAAACTGCTTTATTTAAAAAGCAGTCACAGACATGGATGTCTGCTGACTTCAGCAGGCCACCATCCCTGTGAGTGCAGGGACTCGCTATGGGGTCGCAAAATGCGACCCACCTCATTAATATTAATGAGGTGGGTCTTTGCGACCCCATAGCGAGTCGCAGACGGTGTCTGAGACACCGTTCTGCATCAGGATTTGCGATTCTGAAATTGCGAGTCGCACCAACTCGCAATTTCAGAATCGCAAATTCTGACATTGCTACATCTGGCCCCAAGTGTCTTAAAATTTGCTCTCCCGTTCTATCTATGAACCCCTAGTCTGCTACATTTGAAAAATTCTATCATGTTCATAAAAATAGCAGGGACCTTTGCTAGGTAAACGGACAGTAAATGAGTAAAGTGTCACCTGCCGTCCGTTTTATAGAATGCACCTAACCCCTGTGCTTGTGACTGAGCCTTACCCACATTACTAGATATATGCTCAAAGTCACTGAGAGAACTAGTCAAAATTTTCCACATAAAGCAGTAATATTTTATTGGCTCAAGCTTCTCCTAGCCCACAAACCATGAAAAGTTTATTTTTTATGTGATTTGTTTTCCTAAAACACATACTACTTTTGATTTCATGGCATTCATTTTCAGCTGATGCTGGTCAATATAACGACTAAGGCTGTCAGATGATTATTCAATCCTTTCGAGGTGAGGTCAATAACTACAATGTCATCTGCCTACAATAAATAAGAAACCTGGGGCCAGATGTAGCAAAAATCCAATTTGCGAGTTGCAAATTGCGAGTCCTTCCGACTCGCAATTTGCAACTCGCAAATTGGTATGCAGAACGGTGTCTCAGACACCGTCTGCGAGTCGGTATGGGGTCACAAAGACCCACCTCATTAATATTAATGAGGTGGGTCGCAAATTGCGGCCCCATAGTGACTATAGGCACTCGCAAACATGGAGGCCTGCTGTAGTCAGCAGACCTCCATGTTCGTGACTGCTTTTAAATAAAGCAGTTTGGTTTTTTTAAAGTGTAGCCCGTTTTCCTTAAAGGAAAACGAGCTGCATTTAAAAAAAAATCCGAAACCTTTAGTTTCGGTATTTTTTCAGGGTCCCTTGGACCACTACCTGCCCTGAAAAAATAATTTGTGGTCCATTCACAAAGAGGAAGGGGTCCCATGGGGACCCCTTCCAATTTGCGAGTGGGTTACCATCCACTTCAAGTGGATGGTAACTGCGACACCATTTGCGACCTCATATGCGGTCGCAAATGGTTTTGCATACCACTGCGAATCGCAAATAGGAAGGGAACACCCCTTCCTATTTGCGATTCGGAAATGCATTTTGCGAGTCGGTCCCGACTCGCAAAATGCATTTCTGCATAGGAAACTGAGATTTGCGACTTGCAAACGGCATTTTTTGCCGTTTGCGACTCGCAAATCGTTTCCTACATCTGGCCGCTGATGTCCTCCAATACTGGGCACAAAACCGTACTTATCATTAAGGTGGCAGGCAAATCATAAATATACAGCGAGAATAGCTAGGGGGCCAATAGACATCCCTGCTTTAATTCATTTTTTGTTGGAAATTCAGTTGACAAACCTCTAGCAGTACTTTGCACCAATTGGAGAAATGCAAGGCTATAATTGAATGCAACAGATTAGCTGGAATGCCTAAACTAGTTAACTCCCACCCAGGGATTAAGCGATCAATCCTGTCGAAGGTTGTTGAAAATTCTATAGACGCAGCATAGACAACACCATCCTTAATGGTTACATATTTTTCATTCAGCAACTGCATCACTGAGATATTATCTAAAGTATTATGACCCTTCCTGAAGGCAGTCTGTTCCAAGGGTAGGACTGAATTTCTCTAAATCCAAGTCTTTAGATGCTCTAATAAACTTTTAGCAAACACCTTACAGCCAGCATCCAGTATGGTAATTTGCCAATAGCATGCTGGTGAAGATCTATCTCCCTTCTTATATAGAGGGACTATAATGCTCCGAATCCATGATTTCAGTACTTAACATTTTAGATAGCAGAACTGAAATACAGGATTTAGGATCTTTGCCCAAAGCACTGATTCCTGTGTAATCACTGAGATAGGAACATCATCGGGGTCCATTGCTCCAGAAACCTGCAGGGTCCCTATAAACTCTTCAATTTCCACCATTGTAGGTGGGCCATAATTATCGGTGTCAGCATCGATATCAGATCCAATATCCACTTCACTCAGTTTGATATCCAAATTTTCCACATATAGGGAAAGTATCTCATCTCTCCACTTTGCCTCAGCTATAGGAGGGACGAAAGAGGATTTACGTTACACAGTGCATTCAGAAACAACCGTCCAATACATGTGAGTATTTCTTGACACAGCAGCTTCTCTCAAGGCAAACTATCTCTGCTCAACATTCTCCTTTCCTATACCTGCCTTCAACTACCCTCTCCTCCTCTTTAGTAGTCAGATTATTCTACCCTTTCCTTTGAAACCAACACAAACTGTAATCTTGTCAATTTACTGATTTCCTTATTCAGCAACAGCACTTAAACAGCCTTATCTTCTATGAAATGGTCTGGGGTGCCTTATCTGGTTATCCTCTACTCTCTTGCCCATAAACTCAAAAAAACAATGGAGGAAGTCCCTACTTGAATCATCAATGTACAGTATAGCCCTTTCAAGACATTTTTTTAGATTAAATATTTTTAAAGGGGACCAATGGATTCTGCCTGAATTCCTATTAAAATCTGTCTCCAGGCCATTAACATTCCTGGCCTGTACAGCCAACAGGCTCAGATTTAATGCGAGGATAAGGATCTTATGATTACTAAGTGAGAGATTCAATACTATCAGATCGTCAGCAGTTTGAACTGTAGCATAAGAAGCAATAAGGTAGTCAATGATAGAACCTCCTCAGAGGGATTTATATGTTAATTGTTCTGGTGAGTCTGAATTAAATCTCCCACTTAAAATCACATAACCAGATTCCCTCATAATTTTAGAAAGGTATATACCCTTTAATCAGTTCTAATACTTGATGGGAACAATAAAGGTCTTATATTGAAAGCGGAGTCCCTCACTGGATCACAAAAAAAGAAATAGATTGATTAGAGACTTTACAGTTTAAGTCACTCACTAGCAGCACCCACATTCTCCCTCATTCGACTCAATTGATGAGATAAAATTAAACATGTCTATTAAGGATTTATCATAACACTTATCTGGGGATATATATGCATTCACCCCTAGCAATACAACTCTCCTACAACCTTCAATAAAAGGATTGACTTTCAATAACTGATAGGAATTGAAAGGGACTGTAAAACTTTTGTGTTCCCATTTTAGCTTATTACTCAACAGAATGGCGATTCCCCCTTTTGCGTGTCCTTTCTCAGAGGGGCGAACATTTTGTCACAATACAGTATAGCCCGGGTGTAAAAAAATCAGCTGTACACCAGGTCTCCTGGATGCAGATTACATCAGCATGTAGAGAGCGTAAACTATCTAATTTTACCGTTTGATTCTTAATTCCAGCTGCATTCCAGGAAACATTCTGAAATTATTGCTAATATCCAGAATTTGGTCACATCCCATCGCACGGGTGCTATTTAAAGCTCCAGCTTACCAACTCCATTTTTCCTGTTCATTCTCTACCATAGGAGGGGGCGGAGAATATTGATTAGCCCTGCATATTTTACAGCTCTTTCTCCATTAAATTAGAAACATTGAGATTTTTCAAAGTAGATGTTACTGGATCATGCATGGGGCTCAGCTCACCTCAACACAGTTGTAGAGCTGGAGAGGCAAAATGACTGCTAGGGGAGGACTTTTCCTTCCATACAGGAATCATGCATATGCTTCTACATTGCAAATGGTCACAATTATGTAAAATCAGATTTGCAACAATTTTAGAATAAAACCAAGCTCCTGTCTTCACTACTCCTTGGATATGCGCTAAATATACAAGCGAAATATCTTTGCATTCTATCAATTTTAACGCATCAATATCTAAAAAAAACAACCAAGATATTAAAAATGACTGATTCAAATTTAATTCAGGGCCAAATAGTGCAATAAAATCCAGATATGCAGTGTCCACAGGGGCTAATGTAGAGTCAACAACCCTGGATGAGGAATACCCTCTCCTTGACTGCCAGAGTAATATTTAGATAACTCAACATTAGACTTATGAGGGGCAACAACAAAAGTATCTGCTCTTTGATTTAAGATTAAAGATACCATCTCTCTAGCAGAGAGCTAATCTCGAGAGGAATGCAACACACCTTGTCCTTGCATAGAAGTCTGCTCAATTTCGTCCTTTTGGAGAGAGGCTCCTGAGATTACCAATTACTGGAACCTAATTTTCCTTATTTATTTTTTTGGATATCCGCCGCTTAATCTTTTTTTCCAGGAAGTTTTTTTCCCATTTGTCTCCCTTTTCTTGCCATTCTTTTAATTTTTTCCATTATTTACCAATGTAGCAGGTTCAGATAATAATTGAGCTGTTGATCTAACAATAGGAAATAGTGTCACTTCAGAGTCTATCTGTTTTGTTGGGATATCGACTACAAAAGGAGTGGGGGGAGTTATGAAAATACTTTTTAATAAGTAGACATGGCTATCCTGATGACAAATGTTTTTATCAAAGCACAAAGCACTTCAGGCTTACCAGCCTGGGTTCCCCGATCAGTAAATAAAGATTGTTTATGGGGAACTTCAGCTGGACTACTATCCCGGACCACTAGATGTGGACTAATGTCTGAGCATCCCAATTTTTTACAGGCCTCATTGGTCACAGACAGGAAGTTCTCACCCAAATTTAGCCCCTCCTCCCTTTGGCCCATAAGTACTTTCAGTATTACCAATAAAATAGCTTTCATATGGTCCGAGGTATTCACGTTTTTTCTAATAACATCAGGATAGAAGATATAATTCTTTCTAGACATTTAAATGACTTGGATCTGCTCCTTGGTCAATCATCTGAGACCTCTCTTTCTGATAGTAAGAGAAAGAGGGAAAACTGTGGATAGATTGTTAAGGTGGTTCTCTAGTACTTTCCGACAGGCCAAACCGCAGTTGTTGAGGGCATTACAGAAAGGGAATCGCCGGGAGATAAGAGTAGCAAGGTCTTCATACAAAACAGTGTTAAACATTGCTAAAAATGACTGGGAAATAAAAATATGGAAAGCTCTGGTTGGTGCTCTCTCTCCAAGAGGGGGACACAAAATTGTTTTGTAAACTGGTGGTAGAAAACAAAGATCCTCAGAAAGCTGAGAATGATCCAGTAATCCAGCCAGCAAGCTGGGTGTAATATTTTGAAAATCTTTATAGGGTAGATTCAAATAGACGCACCAGCGTATATCAATCAACATCTGTATGGCTCTATACTTCCCAAATTTCATTTTCTAGGAATGCAAATTTGCCAAGTTTCGGTTTAGGCTATTTCTCTTTGGAAGAAACCACCCTGGCCCTCCAAACACTGCCCTAAGGGAAGGCTCCAGGCCTTGATAGTGTTCCAGGCGATTTGTATTTATCCCGACCTGGAACTTGGTCTCTGTACTTAAACACCCTTAGCGATGCGATTCTGAGGGGTGGTGAGTTCCCCCCAACATGGCGAGGAGCAGTAATAATCCCCATATATAGAAAGGGGGCTAGGGAATTACCAGCCAATTATAGACCAATAATCCTAATTGATGTGAGCCAGAAGATATTTTGTAAGCAGGTTCTGACTAGACTGCATGCATGGATTGAGGATTTTCAGGTCCTTTTGGACTTTCAGGCAGGATTCAGGAAAGGGGTTAGCACAATAGATCAGGTTTTTAGATTTAAACTCCTTTGTTGGAAATACCTGAACTTGAACAAGGACCACCTGTATGTTGCTTTTATTGATCTAAAGACTGCATTTGATTTTTTCCCTCGGGATTTGTTATGGAATGTCTTGGAGTCCTATAATCTCAATAGTGAATTACTGAGACTGATAAAACACCTCCATGAGGGAACCTAGGCCCAGGTTTGGTGGTCACAGGATGGCGACTTGACAGCCGCTATTCCCATTGCAAAATGGGTCAGACAGGGGTGTGTATTGGCCCCTACCCTGTTTAGCCTCTACATCAATGGCGCAGTAGACCAGCTAATGCGATGTAACCATTACGCCCCCAAGCTACCACGAGCCCCGGTTCCTATCCTTATGTTTGCAGACAACACCCTATTGATGTCAAGAACTCCATTGGGCCTCCAAAATGAATTAGATGCTTTTGCTAGGTTCTGCGAGAAGAGAGGCCTTGAAATCAATGCAGACAAGACCAAGTTCATGGCTTTTAACCCGCATAAGACCTTTAGGGGGAAAATGATTATTGGTGGCCAATTTATGGAACGAGTCAGACAATTTGACTTCCTGGGGATCAGACTTTCGAACGATCAACAAGGGTTGGCACAAATTGAAGAGAGTGCCTCTGTCCTCCAGCAAAGGTCAGCAGTGATAGGAAGGAAAATAGGAGTTTGAGCTTTTCACCTGATGCTGGCTGATACCCCTGTTTCCAAGTGGGTTTGATTTTGTCTTTTTACATGCTCTTGTAAGGAGGACTCTACACCACACGTAGATGCCGAGCTGTCATACTAGTGCAAGTAAATCCTTAAGGTCTCCAAGCCCAAATTCAAAGTAACTCTGCTGGGTAATGATAATAACAATACCTTATAATCAAAGCACTTTATGGAGAACTCATTTATAGTTTTGCAGCACCTATTTCATGCCTGCAGCACTTGCTACCCCTTCCTTGCTGTTTTTAGCTGCTCCCTATCAACTGCCACTTGCAGCATATTCCCTCACACTATTCACAGGCACCGTGGCACCACAGAAGAAATTAGGCACTTTTGCACTCCATGAATATTCTACGATGGTTCGTACTTCACCCACTGGCAGGTATAATGGCAGGCAACGAGTAATAATGGCGACAAACACTATCCAAAACCACTGTGCACAGGCTGCTAAAGAACTGTCACATTAATCAAGCAACCAGCATTGCTTAAGACTGAAGGCTGAGTGCTGGAAACTGGAAGCTGTGGTGATAATAATCCAACTCCTTCCTGTGTGGTTCAATTGGACAGTAGTCCCAACTGCTCTGTTTGCACATTTATTGAAAATTGAAGCTTGAACTTGGTCTTAATGCTGCAAGCGTGAGGACCCGAGCTGCCTTGCCTCCAGACAGGACCCCGCTGAAGTGATCTGTGAGGATGAGCACCCCCCAGGGAAGCGAGCCGCACTGGCCTACTGCCAGCTTCTTCCACCACACCTCGCCTTGCCCTGTCCTGGGTCTCGTCGTAGATCCTGGATCCTAGTACCAATGCCACCAATTCCTCCTGCACCCAATACACTTGCTTTGCTACTGCCTCGGGCTGCAAGCAGCAGGTTAGCCTGCCTCAGCGGTAGGTGGCAGTGGGCCTCGTAACCTGCATTCTGCATAGTGCAGCCTGAAGCCTTCTTCCGAACGGCCCGCCGAGCTTCTTGTAGCAGCCCTGACTCCCTAGCTGCAAGCCGAGCAAGTCAATGGTGGGGAGCAGTGAGCAGGGCTTGTGGCAGGGCTTATGACAGGCTTCCGGCAGGCTTACAGGGCTTGTGGAGGTGTCCTCGCAGCACCGTGCTTCACAGACTCCGCCGACTTCACAACAGGCTCTTCCTCCAATGAAAAACGCTGAGTTTTAATGTTATATTTATGTGTGTATATATATATATGCCCACTGGAAAAAAATAACAAAGGTTACAGGGAAGTTATAGCTAAGATCTGAATTTACTCATACAAAACAACAGAAATTCAACAGTTAGAGTTATTTCAAGTAACTTTAACTTGCGCCCTAAGGTAACTATAATTCATGCCTTCACCATGCACAGCTAACTACTCCACATAACTTCTATGTCATCTTTGATATTATCACTGCAACATTTGTAATAAAATTATTGGTGAGAAAACTGTGCATGGGAAGGAGCTCAAGTTATAGTTACTATAGGGCACGAGTTATAGTTACTTGAAATACCTCTATGTATAACTGCTGAATTTCTATGATTTTGTACAACTAAATTCAGAATCTAACTATAACATCCCAGTAACCTTTGTTTTTTTTCAGTGAATATCAAAATATATATTTACTGAAAAAATCAAAGGTTACAAGGATGTTACAGCTAGGCTTACATTTTAAACATGCGAAACCATAGAAATTCACTAGTTATAGTTAGAGTTACCTCAAGTAACTATAAGTCGTGCCCTAAGGTAACTATAACTCGCACCCCCGCCCTGCACAGTTTTTTTGTCAAATATTTTACTGCAAATATTACATTGATATTATCAATAATGCTATCAAAGATGTCATGAGTGCCGTAACTTGTGCGGTCATTAGCAATGCATGACAAGGGCATGAGTTATAGTTACCTTAGGGCATGAGTAATAGTTATTTGAGGTATCTCTAACTATAACTGGTGAATTTCTATGGTTTCATACGTTTCAAATATAAGCCTAGCTATAACGCCCTTTAAACCTTTGTTTTTTTGAGCAAATATCAATGTTTTAAAACATTTTATTTCCTAACTATAACTTCCCTGTAAACGTAGTTTTTTTCAGTGAATTTTTCAATTTTATTTAATGTATAGTAATTTTCATTACTCGGTCTTCACCCGAGGGCAGGAAAGGTGGTTTGCAAGACCTGACTTGCAGCCAAACCCTGTGGCCAACCCTCCCTATCCACTCAACCCCATGCTGTGCACGGCCCTTCGACCGTGTGCAGTGGGAGTTGGCCGTGGCCGCTGTCAGTGTGAGAATAGGTGTGAGAGAGTGTATCTGGGGTGAGAGTGGCTGTCAGATTGCCTCTCTTGGTGTGAGACTGCATACATCAGTGTTTTAGTGGGAGCGTCAGTGTGTGTGCGGGTCTGTGAGTGGGTGCATATGGGTGTCAGTGGGGTTGTGAGTGGGTGTGTGACAGTCTGACTGGGTCTGTGAGTAGGTACGTGAGGGTCTGACTGGGGCTGTGAGTGGGTGCATGAGTGTCTGAGTGGGTTTGTGAGTGGGGTATAAATGTCTGAGCAGGTGTGTGAGTTGGAGAAAGATTGAAAGAGAGGGAGAGAGAGAAAGAGAGAGAGAATGAGAGTGAGAGGGACAGAGATAGAGATAGACATTTTTTAGGCTTTGATATATGACATACTTAGAATGAGACATTTCTGCACAAATTAAAAAGAAAAATGTATTTGTCACTTAAAAAGAGTAATATTACCTTTCAGTATGAGCCTTAAAGATTTCTAGGACTCAAACCCTCAAAGTGAAGGTCTGTGACCTTCACACTGAGCTATTTTTTTTCTTCTTTTTGTTTTAGCCCTTTATGGGCTTTCAGGGACCACTGGGGAGTCCTCTCCGCCAGTAGGTAATATATATATATATATATATATATATATGGAAATTAAATAGACTTATCTCCACATAGTTCAAAGACTAGATGCAAACACCCAACGTATTGTACGGGTAAATGCCCATTTATCTAGGTAGTTATAGTTAGGACCATGTATCCGTAGAAAAAGCGGTTTTTGACGTGCCTATGCCTTTGGCACTGTTTGATGAATCTTCACAAATTATTTTTTTTAAAGTGCCCTGGTGATTCTTGTTGCACATTGGAAGTTTCTCAGTGATCTGCCAAGTGGTGGCTTAGAAAAAGAGGAGGGGTAAAAAAAACATGAGTTTTCCATGTTAATTCCGATAGGAGTTTGAACATGACTACAGCCCAAACCACTGGATGGAATTACACCAAATTTGGCAAAAAGGTAGCTGTCGGTAAGCAGATTATACTTTTAGTAATTTGGTGTAAATCCTTTCAGTAGTTTTTGAGATATTAAAATAAATCCAAACTTGTATACCTCTGGCCACCACAACTTTTAAAATAATGACAAGCTTGCGCTCAGAAATGCATAGCTCTGATTGGCTGCCCACACTTCAACAAGAAAGTGTTGGCAGTCATCTTGGGACTTGGCGTCAGCCGAGTCCCACAAAAAAAGATTTAAAAAATAAGACAAGGGGCCAGGGTAGAATCACTCTGACCCTTTAGCTCTGGTGCTGGGGCAAATTTGTAGGAACATTTTTTTTAAAAAACAAGCTCAGGCTGCTGTGCTTGCTCTTAAGAAGCCCCTGAGTGGGCCAGGTCCCAGGGGCATTGACATTTTTAATGCAGTGGGGCTGCCCAGGCCCGCAGGCCCAGAGACCTACAGCCTCCCTGGGCCACATCTTTAAATCGAAAGCGGGGGCATCTGACCCCCCCCAGCCCTAGACTGCCACCTCCCTGGGGCATTAAATAAATACAATGCGGGTGCACATGCCCCCCTACAGCCCACTGGACCACCACCTTCCTGGGGCTACCATAAAAGAGTAAAGGAGGTGTGTTTCATACTCCTGAGCCCTGGGACCACCACCTACCCAGGGCTAGATTATGTTGGAGAGGGCTGCTTAGTCCCCTCTTGTTTAGCAAATAATGGCCCTGGAGACCGCCACCCTCGAGGGCCGACTCCTGCAATGTCCCAGGAACAGCTCCCATCAAGCAAAGGCAAAAAGAGTTTGCTCCCACTGGCAAAAAGCAGATTTGACATCTGTTTCCCTGCATGCAAATATGTGTGGAGGTAAATAGATGAAAACATTATTACTGCAAGCAGGGCACTGCTATTTAAAGCAGATCTCTGCTTCTGGGAGCAATGATAGCTCCCACAGGATGCAGAGAGCCAGCTAGGGCCGCGGGGGATTTGAGGCATCCCCCATGGTCCTGTCACTCTTTCTCTCTCTCTTCCATCCCATAATGGGATGGAAGAGAGAGAGAAAGATTGCCAGTGCAATGCCATTGTTCTCTTCATGCGATGACTTCATAGATTAAGACTAGCAAAATGTTTGGTATGAATGTTATAGTTATGCTTGGATGCAGAGCGGAGCAGAGTCACTTCTGGGCTAATAGTCAAGGTCATGTGCTGTTACTCAGTAGGCTGAAGGGTCAAATCCTAGTTTCACTTGACAGTGTGTTTGTTTATGTACTAGTGTTTTCAAATAGCTCATTCTAAGTCTATCATTCATCAAAGCCTAAAAAACTCTCTCTCTCCCTCTCTCTTTCAATTTTTCTTTTTTAATCTCTTTCTCAGATTCACACACTGACTCAGACCCTTACACACCCACTCACAGACCCACTCAGAATGTCATGCACCCACTCAAAGACACACTCAGACCCTCATGTACCCACTCAAAGCCCCACTCAGACACTCGCGCACCCACTCAAAGACCCACTCAGACTCTCACACACCCACTCCCGTCCCACTAAAACCCTAAGTTTGAGTAGTTCCACCATCTCAAACTGCTAAAGCAGCAAGATGATCTATATCATCTTGTTTAGAGTTTTGCAAAAAAAAAAAAATGTATATACTTTTGCTCTAAGTTAATGTCGTTTTTTTATTCTGTTTTGCCCCGCAAATTCAGAAACACTAGCCATCTTTTTAATGAAGATGAGTATTTCTTTTTTGCCAATAGCAAATAAAAAAGCAAAAATAAATAAAAACCGTGTTCAGAGCTACTTCATATATTTAGGCCCATATTTATACTTTTTGACGCACAACTGCGCCAACGCGTTGTGCGTCAAAAATTTTACCACCGGCTAACGCCATTCCAAAGCGCCATGCGGGCGCCTTATTTATTGAATGACGTTAGCCGGCGCAGCGGACTGGTGTGCGTAAAAAAAAAAGACTCACACCAGGCTGCGCTGGCGTAGGGAAAATGGAGCTTGGGCGTCAAAAAATGGGGCAAGTCAGGTCTGAGGCAAAATTCAGGCCTCAACCCGATTTGCGGCATTTTCTTTTACGCCCAACCCCCATTGAAATGACTCCTGTCTTAGCAAAGACAGGAGTCATGCCCCCTTGCCCAATGGCCATGCCCAGGGGACTTATGTCCCCTGGGCATGGTCATTGGGCATAGTGGCATGTAGGGGGGCACAAATCAGGCCCCCCTATGCCACAAAAAAAATACAGAAAAAAAAACTTACCTGAACTTACCTTTTCTTCCCTGGGATGGGTTCCTCCATCCTTGGGTGCCCTCCTGGGGTGGGCAAGGGTGGCAGGGGGTGTCCCTGGGGGTATGGGAGGGCACCTCTGGGCTCCTTCTGAGCCCACAGGTCCCTTAACGCCTGCCCTGACCCAGGCGTTAAAAAACGGCGCCCATCAGGCTGGGCGCCGTTTTTTAAGGCCTGCCCCCTCCTGTGCGTCAAAATGACGTCACAGTATAAATAAGGCGCACAGGCCTTAGAGTCATTTTTTGGAAGGGAACGCCTACCTTGCATATAATTAACGCAAGGCTGGTTCCCCCTTCCAAAAAATGACGCACATGGTGGAACTTTGACGCCCGCGGGGTCGGACATCAAAGAATAAATATGGGGCAGGGTTTGCGCCGATTGTGCGTCAAAAATTTTGACCCACATTCGCGCAAAGAGAGTATAAATATGCCCCTTATTATTTTGTTGCTTTTTATCAGAATTCCCCTTTTTTCAAATAAATAATGACTCCTGCAAGCCTCTAGCGAGAGTGGGAGCTCCTAAACAGCACCTGTCCTACCATATATTTCCCAACACTCGTGAGGGTCTTGTGGTATTATGTATCTAATATGTATAAGGAGCATAAATCATGTTAAATCTACTGTATAAGAAGGATGTTGCCTATGTGCAAAGAGCTCTCACCAGTGCTATTGGAATGCATAGTAGAGAGTACTGCAAAAATTAACAGGCGTATAAAGAATGGTGTGGTGAAATAATGGCCTCTCCACTGAGACATTTCTCATGGATGATGAGTGTGTGTGGAGGAACTGGCATCTCTACTGAAAGCTCTCTCTTTGATGAAGAGGGTGTGTAGTAAGGTGTGGGGAGTAACTGGCTTCTCTGCTTATAGCTATAACCAGGGCATCTAATGTGGACAGTAGGGAATGGAGAATGACTGGCCGCTCAACTGAGACCTTTCTCTTGGATGACAAGTATGTATATTAGGGTATGAGAGAGACTAGCATCTCTGCTAAAACTTCTTTCCGGGATGATGAATGTGCATAGTAGGGTGCGGGGGGGGACTGGCCTCTTTGCTGACAGTTGTCCCCAGGACATCAGGTGTAGCTAGTAAGGTGCGTGGAGGAACTAACCTCTCTGCTGAGGCCTCTCTCTTCAAAGACAGGTATGCTTATAAGGGTGTAGATAGGGACTAACCTCTCCACTCAGACCTCTCTCTTGCTTGACATAAGTGCATAGTAGGGTGTGATGACGGACAGGTCTCTTCACTGAGATCTCTCTCTTTGAAGATGGGTTTGTGCAGTAGGATGTGAAGAGAGATTTGCATTTTGGGACCTCCTTCATTCTTAGTCCCTGTCTGACAGATCACCCCAAAACTATCCATGCACAAGCTAGACAAAAGAGAGCCCTTTTTTGGAAAGTTTTGTGAAGAAAAATCAAACTGTGTCAAAGTTATTAGCAAACCAAAAAGGCACTTCCTATGGAACCACTGACCTAACTATAACTAACCAGTGACAGCTGCCACTGGGTAATATATACATATATATATATATATATATATATATATATATATATATATATATATATATATAGTCAGTTATTGTTAGGATAACTTTTCCATAGTGAAAAAGTGTTTTATATGTTCACAATACCTTTGACCCCATTTCACGAATCTCTATGAAATTTTCAAAAAAGGTTGTACTTCTTGAACAGTTTTTGCATGTAAAAGGTTTGGTGTGATACATCAATTGGGAGTTGTGAAAAAAGGGGAGGTCACACAACATAAAATTCCCATGCATTTTTCATTCAGTTCTTTAACACAAGATACAGTAAAAACTGCAGATTGGATTTACACGAAATTTGGCAGGAAGCTAGATGTTGGTCTGCAGCTTGTGCTTTTTTTGACTTGGGGCGAGATATATCAAGGTTTTTTGCATTCGCAAACAGTGCGAATGCCCATTTGCGAATGCAAAAAGCCAGTTCAGAATGTATGAAAGACATTCTGAACGCAATTTTAAGGAATCGCAAAAATAGCGATTCCTTAAAATTGCGACCCTGTTTAGAGAGTCGCAAATTGCGACTCTCTAAATAAGAAATCGCAAATAAGGATTCCTTATTTGCGATTTCTTAGCACATGTATGAAGCAATTCCTAAATGTGATTTGGGCATTCAGGAATCGCTATTTGCCACCAGGTTGAACCTGGTGGTAACCATGTGCAAAATTTAAAAATGCATTTAAGTGTGCACCTTACATGTCCTCCCCAAAAATTTGGGGGTGCAGCAGAGCCAGCACCCTGGGGTTTTGCATTTCCAAAATTGCGATTTCTGGTTAAGAAATCGCAATTTTGGAAATGCAAAAAATTCGCAGATATGGGCCAACAGGCCTATAGGTGCGGATGGGGACAGATTCTGTATTTGCGATTCAGTAATAGCATTTGCGATTTGTAAGAAATCGCTATTACCAAATCTAAAAAATCATACATACCTTTTTGCATTTCTGAAATAGCGATTTCTTAAAAATCGCTATTTGAGAATCGCAAATCGGTTGTATGATACATCTGGCCCTTGGAGTATTCTGTTCAGTAGTATTTGAGAAATTAAGGGTAAAAAACAATTGTATATTTTGGCAGTTGGGCTCGTGCGTGCAACAATTTAAAAATAGAGAATTCTGATCAGCCTAAGGAGCTTCAGTTCTCTAGGACCGAATTGCTCCCACAGGAGTCTGACTTCTATAAGGGTGAGCACACTGATTAACTGCCAGCAACATGAGCAAAACCATGCTGGCAGCAATTACGGGACTCAGGGACTTGGGGCCAGATGTAGCAAAACAAAAAATTGCGACTCACATTTTGCGAGTTAATGCGACTCGCAAAATGCGAGTCGCAATTTGTAATGCAAGGAAATAAACCGTTCCGAAATTGCGACTCGCACCCGGACTCGCAACGCAGTGTGCGAGTCCGCAGATTGCGAGGTCGCTTTTTGCGAGTGTGCAAAAAACGAACTCGCAATTAGCGAGTAGGTGTCGCAAATTGCAATTAGCTTGAAAATTGCTTACAGGTGCAGCAGAACACTCCAGAAACCACACCAGAACACTCTGGAAACACTTCCTGGCACATGATGATGACATCACAGCCAGGAAGTTTACAAATACACCTGGGAGGAGGGAGGACCACACCCTTTTATAACTGCTGAATTTCACACAGGTCAAACAGCAGCTGCCATGGAGGGAACCCCAAGAAAGAGGAAGCTCAAATTTTCTGAGAGGGAGCTGGAGGTGCGGACAGAGGAATGCTGTCAGCACTATGATGACTTGTTTGGGAGAGCAGCCCTCAATGTTCCTGAGGCCACAAAAAAACAACTGTGGCAGGACATCCAGGACAAGATCAATTCCCTGGGGGTGAGCCATAGGACCATCGACGACATCAAGAAGAGGTGGTATGACCTCCGCTCCCGGACCAAGGAGAGGGTGGCTGAAAGGCTCCCGGAGATGAGAGGCACAGGAGGGGGACCATCGTCTGTGCCACCACCCACACCCCTGGAAGAAAGGGTGAAAGAAACCTTGGAGCAGGAGGCAGCGTCTGGATTTGGGGACCTGGACACCTCAGAGCCCAGCACATCAACCGGTGAGTACCATGTGATATGCCTGTACCCCTATCAATGCCATACCCCCACCCACCATGTACTCAGGGGCATGCACAACCAAAATAGCTCCATTTCAGGGTAGCAAATGCCAGAATGATGCATTATGGGAAATGTAGTCAAGTAGGCAGTTCATAGGCAAATGTTTATTAGGAAGTGTGCAATAGATAGTAGACACTGACAGTCTGTTCCCCATGTCCCACAGGTCTCTAGCAAGACACCACCAACACTCCAAGCACCCAGGCCCATGAGGACACCCCAGGACCCCCCAGCACCCCCACCTGCACGGTCAGCAGCATCCCTGCAGTAGACACACCTGCTGCAACAATTCCGCAAGAGGCTGCCCCAGCAACAGGCAGGGAGGAGACAGGTGGAAGCACAGGGCAGCCACCGCTGCGCAGGCGTCGCAGGTCAATACCATCTGGGCTGCAGTCTGCATCCGGGCTACTTCCTCCAACCACCAGTGAGGCACATCTGCTGCATGGTCAGCGCCTGCAGAACAGAATTTTGGGCAGAATTAGTGGTGTGCTGCACCGCTTTGTGCGCTACAACCATGCCAGCATGCAGCACCTCAACACACGGATGGACGTGATCTGCAGTAACACTGGGGACCTTGCCCTTGCCATGAGGGAACTGGCGGGAGGACTACTGGCCCAGGCAAAGGGTGGGCGGAGCAGGGATCGGCAGATCACGCACAGACTGGACAGGATGGCCACATCCATCGGCAGGCTCGCCATGAATAC
Organism: Pleurodeles waltl; assembly: GCF_031143425.1. Lineage (NCBI taxonomy): Eukaryota > Metazoa > Chordata > Amphibia > Caudata > Salamandridae > Pleurodeles > Pleurodeles waltl. The sequence goes on along the minus strand of NC_090450.1, from coordinate 221,490,544 downwards.
CACAGGCCTGTCGAGGAGGACAGTTGGGCTGCAAGTGGAGATGGGCCATTTCGCTGGGGATGTGGCAAGGGGCCTGGGACGTCTCACCCACATTATCGAACTGATGGAGACACGGGAAATGTCGAGGGCCACAGGGGAAACACCCCAGGATAGTGAGGAGGGCTCAACAGTGAGCAGTGTCTCTGTCACTGACAGCAGGGTGCTCAGGAGTGGCAGGCAGAGCACCACGGAAGCAGCAGGGACCAGCCAGGCTGGCAGGAGGGGCAGAAGGTCTTAGAGATCACCCTGGACCATTAAATGTGGCACATGACGTTAATGTGCCACATGCCTGGTTGGCATTTTACTGCCCATGGACAATCTTCACTTGTGAATAGTTTATTTAATACACTAATAAAACTGTTATTTTTTTGCCACTTAACAAATGGAGTTTTTGGTTAATAGGTGAGTATGGTTGGAGTTGACACGTACTGTCCAAAATATTGTGTTGCAATGTGTTCCCGTCTCAGTCTGCCTTGATTTGCCAAACTCCTATCCCCATGATGGCGATGTGGTTGTGCTTGCTCTTCATCATCAGGATCTGGGTCTGCAGGGGTGAGAGGTAGCCCACGTCGGGTGGCTATGTTGTGGAGGATGGCGCATGCGACCACAATCTTAAATGCGGTAATGGGGGTGTATTGGAGGGCACCTCTACTGCGGTGGAGGCATCTGAATCTTGCCTTCAGGAGTCCGAAGGTGCGCTCAATGAGGTTCCTGGTCCTCTTATGTGCACTGTTGTATTGCCTCTCTGAATCATTGCTGGGTGTTAAAAACGGAGTCATGATCCAAGGCCTGAGAGCATATGCACTGTCACCTGTTGGGCACAAAAGTACACTGTTAGGAAGTCCAGATTGTCGTGCACAGTGACCTGTGTGTATGTCTGCAAGTGTCTGTGGCTCTACCTAGGAGGTAACCGTCTCCGAATTCCCCACGTTCCAGGCGTTGATGTATCCCACTAGGCCTAAAAATGTATGAGTCATGGGTACTGCCTGGAAACTTAGCTACAATGTCAGTGATGACATAATGGGCGTCACAAACAACCTGAATATTGAGTGAGTGGGTACACTTTCTGTTGCGGAAAATGTGTTCTAGATTAGCAGGGGGGCATATTTGAATGTGTGTCCCATCTACACACCCTATGACATGGGGAAAGTGGGCAATGCGGTAAAAGTCCAGCTTGGTGCTGTTCATTTCTGCCTCATTCCTTGGTAAGTATATGAAGTGGGACATGTGCGTGACTAAGGCATCTAGGAAGGCCCTGAGGAACCTTGACACTGCACTTTGGGATACCCCACCTGCCACAGCAATGACCCCCTGATAGCTCCCTGAGGCCAAGAGGTGCAGTGAGCATAGCACTTGCACATGCGTAGGGATGGCGCAGCCACGCAGAGTTTGGTGCTCTAGCTGTGGTTTGAGTAAATCTATTAATTCTAGTATGGCTGCGCTGCTAAGGCGGTATTTGTCATAGATCTCATCCTCAGTTTGCTGAAAAAGAGTCTGCCTTGTTCTATATATCTTCTCCTGTCTGTGGCCCCTCCTCCTCCTCTGCTGGGCTGCGTGGACTCTCCTTCTCACTGCTATCAGGTATATCTCCGCCATCTTGTGTAACTCAGATGCCTTCTGGGTCTCCTTTTATACTTTGGTAATGGTTACCACCTGCTCTGAGTTAGTGGTAAATGGGACATGCAAAATGGCCTTTTTGCGACTGTGGGAAAACAGGGCTGATTGCAGAGGCCCCCTAACTTTTTGCCCCCATTTTCCACTTTATGCTGGTGTTTTCCTGACTCTGATGGTGCCCTGGGTACTGCTAACCAGTCCCAGGGCCTGTGCTCTGTGTAAAATGGATATGCAAATTAGGCTAATTATAATTGGCTAAGTCAACCTACCTATAAGTCCCTAGTATATGGTAGGGCATGTAGGTTTAGGGACCACAGCATAGGTGGTGCACACCTAGGTGCATTGCTGAGGTGCCCAGTGTCATTTTAAAAGCAAGCCTGCCTTGCTGGCTGCTTTTAAATTAAAGTTATATGCAAATTCGACTTTGGAATTAAAGGTACTTCCAAAGTCTTAAACTACCTTATTTTTACATATAAGTCACCCCTAAGGTGTGCCCTATGTGCCCCTAGGGCTGGGTGCCATGTAACTATAAGCAGGGACTTTATAAAAATAGATTTATAAGCCCTGGTGAGGTAAAAACAGCAAAATTCGTTTTTCCCTCATTGAAGTAAATGGCCTTCATAGGCTAGAATGGGCAGACTTTATTTTAAATTTTAAAGTCTCCTTAAATGTTGCATACCAAGAATTTGGTATCAAATTAATTGTTGTAATAAATCCCACAACTTCCAGTTGTTGGATTTAATATAACTTGTTCAGGTAAAACGTTTAGACTTTACCTAAAAAGTTGCCAATTTCAGCTCTGCATTGTTTTTGCTGCTGTGCTCTGATTGGCCAGCCTGCAGCAGCTTCTGCCAGGCTGCCTTGATTAGGTGTGAAGTGGCCTGGCTTCACACAAAGGAATGTGCTTGGGGGAGAGAATCTCCCCTCAGCAGATGGTGAGGCAGGAAGGGGAGGGCTGCCAAACTGGTCTTCAAAGGCAGAGAAGGACATTTGCAGCACCCAGCAACACCCCCACATCCTGCAACCCCAGACAGCTAGGAGCCCCCTTGATTAGATTAGGAGAGGGCAGGAGAGGGGTGTGTTTATGATTTTTAGCCACACCAGTGGGTGGGCTCAGCCAGATGTAACCTCCAAAAATCAGATTCATCCATGTTGGATTTTTAGAGACTGTTGCCTTCTGGGATGGATTTTTGCCACACTTCCCAGGAAGTGGTCATCACAGGGGGACAACCCTGTCCCTGATTGGAGAACAAGGGCCCCCCTGCTTTTCACCCAGGAGCAAGGATAAAACTGGCAGACCTGCACCCACACCTCAGATCCCCTCCAGAAATCAACAAGAAAGGAACTAAAGAAGAAGGAGGACTGCCCTGCTGGACCCCTGGCCTGCACCTGGACCCTGCACTCAGAAGGACTGCACCAGCTGCACACTTGGGCTTCACCACAAGAAGGACTTTGCCTGGCTTCAACTGGTTCAAGGAGGGACTCCCTGTTTGCTACAGGTGAAAAATTGCTAAACCAGAGTCCCCTGCACCAACTCCTGAAGAAAGCGACCAGCTGACCACTGTCCAGTGGCCAAAAAGGAGTTTGCGCCAGGTGCATTCTGGGAGTTGAAGTCCGCACCCCCAAAGGACCATCACAGAACTTCTGGACCCTTGGGGTGAGCTGTGGACCCCAAAAGAACCTTAAAAGAACATCTGGGTGAAGCCCCAGAAGTTTGGAAAAGATTTGAGAATTTTTGGAAAAAAGCTCCAGAGAGGGACCGACCCGCCGCGGAAATTCTAGCCGGCTTGCCTCAACCGCGACCCGGCCTGACTTCGTGGTTCGTCCCGGTAAAGAAAAACATCCAAAAAAGAGACTAAGTCCGAACGTAAAAAGTTGACCGGGACCTCCCAGCCATCGTATCCGAGAAGGGCTCCATGGACGTCGGATCAAGATCCAGGTTTACCCCGGTCGAGGGATTTTCATCTCGAAAAAACAACTAAGTCCGAAGGTAAAAGTCTCCACCGAGGAAACCCACATTGCGTATCCGGACAAGGGCTCCAGGAGGTCGGATTCAACTGGCAGGTTCGTCCCGGTGAAGAAAAACTTCAAAATAAAGACTAAGTCAGAAGGTAACTTTTTAACCGAGGCCTCCCGCGACCTGTAGCCGAGCAGGGCTCCATCGCGGTCGGCCTGAAAGTTTGACTTTGCCCCGGTCGAGGTGCAACCAGATGACCCGATTGGCGCTTTTTGTTTCTAAGCGCTAGAAAAGTAATAATTCTTTAAAAATTCATATCTCCGGTTCCCCTGAACCGATTTTAATCGTTTTTGTGTCATTTTAAAGATACAAATATAAACTATTTTTATAAATTGGTTTTGGATTTTTAAACTGTTTCCAGTGTTTTATTTAATTACTATTTTGTGATATTTGAATGCTTTACACTTTGTCTCCTAAGTTAAGCCTTGACGCTCGTTGCCAAGCTACCAAGGGTTGAGCTGGGATTAATTTACTGAGACCTAACTGTACCTATGTGGAGGTTAGTGGCTTGTTGCTAGGTGTAGGTACCTACCTGCCCTACCAATAACCCATTTTCCAACAGCGACTGGTCGCAATTTGCGAGTTGCAATTGCATAAGGTTTGCGACTCGTAAATTGCGACTTGGTATTTGCGGGTCGCAAAATGGGGTCGCAACGGATGCGACTCGCAAACGGGTCCCATCGCTTTTTGCGAGTCGGAAATGGGCTTTTTGCATCCCATTTCCGATTTTGCACTGTCGCAAATTGCGATTCTGCCCGTTTGCGAGTCGCAAACCTTTGCTACATCTGACCCTTAGTCCCCTGTCTTAAAGTTGTAAAAAAATAAAGATATATAGGGGAATGGTAGGGATTCCCTCATCACCTAAGTCCCACAAGGAAAAAAGACTCAATCCCATGACACTCTTGCGGGATCAAAACAAAATGGCAGAGTCACAATTAAATGCCTAATGCCCCAGGGCTAACATTACTTTTTACGGGAAAGAGGGTTACACAGCCCACCTCCCTGGAAGACCCATGACAGCCCTCCCCATGGCTGAAATTAAAGGAAATTTGGAGGGGGCAATGTGACCCTCCGCCTCAAGAGGTTCTGGGGAGCCCACCATGGGACTGACATTACTATTTATGGGGGGGGGAACACAGACCCCCTCCCCAAGCCTCAAGATGCCCGAGAGAGCCCACCTACAGGGTCTGAAATATAACAAAATGGGAAGGGGTCACATGACCCCCCGTGCCTGAGAGGCCCCAGGGAGCCCACCTTCAGTGCCAAAATGTAAGAAAATGGGGAGGGGAGCTGGCCACCATTTCCAAGCCTGAAAAGTCCCCAGGAGCCCTCCCCTGGGGCTGATTTCTTTAAGGGAAGGAGGTCAAGTGGGCCCACCCTCAGAACCATCAGTGGCCCCTGGGACCCATCCCCTTGCATAGGCTCACAAGCTATATCCCAGGGAGCTCAATCCTGGGCCATAGTGGCATACCTGCCAGTAGCAGGGCGGGCAGGGTAACTTGTATTTGCTCTCAATTGATTGGAGCATTCATGAATCTCTGCCAAGCAGGATCGAACACCAAGGCCTCAAACTCATACTGCCACCTGACCGCCAGAGTGGCCAGAACACCGCCAACCCTATTACGAGTTCACCGCAGGGCCGGCGGGTGGAAACAGTGTTTCCACCCAGTGGCCCTGTGGTGAAAAGGGCCTTAACATTGACTCCGGCTCGTAATCAAGCCAGCGGCAATGTGGCGGTGCGGCGGGTGAAGCAGGACCATGCCAAGTGCATGGGTAGTGCAGGGGGCCCCCGGCATTCCTATTCCGCCAGCCTTTCCATGGTGGTCCAACCGCTCAATCGACCACAGTGCCTGAGAATGTTGCATATGTCCTCCTTTCATTGTGTTATAGCCAGGTGATGCAGGGGAGAAACAAATACAACCAAGTACCCTAAAATGTACTTCTAGAAAGATCAGTGGCTTGATTTATAAACTGCACTTTGTAATACATTTTGTAGTACTACAGCAGCACTACAAATTTATATTTAAAGCTTCAATTTTGTAGTACCTTACACTGTTATACTAACTTACACTTTTGCAGTAAAGTCCCTCCATTATTTTCTGTTGGAGGGTATTGTCGTAGTCAGCCATGTGTAGTGGTGGACTGACAATAAAAGTTTAATTTATTAGAAAATATACGAATACCGAAAAGTAACAAATGTACTCAAAAGTATAAGGACCAGATGTACGATGTCAGCTTTTGCATTCCCGGTTGCAAAACAATTATACATCCCCCTGCGAATCGCTATTAGGAAGGGGCGCACTTGGCATGCCGTTTCCGAATAGCGAGTTGAAAACCCTATTTTGTGAGTGGGCAATAGGTTAGTGACTAGAAAAATAGGGTTGGTACATGGTACAAGGCAATTTAGCAGTCGCAAATGGTAAACTTCACCATTTGCAACCACTAAATAGCTTTCTACATCAGTTACCTTTGTGACTCACACCATACATATCTGGGTACATCCAGAGAGCACATTAGAACACCCCTAAAGGGTTTCCAAACTGGATAATCTTCCAACTGTTAGAAGGGCTTGCATTTCTGATACCATCCTTGGAGCCCTTAGGGGTAAAAGACGATTCTTCTACCCACAGGGTTATTATACTGGTGTAGAAAGCAATACAGGGCGCTTCTAAATACATTGGCTACTTTGAGGTAATTATTTTGTAATTAGCATCTGCTTTACAGCTTCTGGGTTTTGTTTAAAGATTTCATCTCATTGCAAACCATATCGAAAGGGATTTTTCTAAAATATGTAATCAGTAATGTGAAAAACAAAGCTGGTTTACCTAAACTCCAGTGTAAATTGTTTGCTTTAGCTGCATACAGTATAACCTCTATTGAATACAATTCCAATTCGTGATTTTTCCCCACAAATAACCATTTTTCGTTTCTGGATGGAAGTTGTACATGCAGCTGTTCTCGGGTATAAACCTTGTTGCACGTTCTTCTCACTGTTGTTGTGATCTTAAGTGTATGAATTCCTCTACATGTAGGCCTAAACTATTTTATTCCTATTCACTAACCCAGGACGGTTGGAAAGCTAATTAGATTCATACTGGAAAAGGTAGATTTTATGACTAATGACATGAAACATTTAAAGACATTGGGCCAGATTTATCCAATTTTGATGCAGCGCAACACAGCATAACAACTTGCTGCGTTGCGTCAGATGGAGAGGACAGGAATGCACCATATCTATAAAGATGTGGCACCTTCCTGCTCTCTCTGCACTGACACACCTTTGGCTGCCTAGAGTCAATGAAAGCACCTTTGCGCCATAGTGCAACAGTGACTGTGTTGCAGGCAGGATTGGATTATGGAGCATGGGACACCTTCCTGCACAAAAACAAACCTTAAAGGTTTTTTTCTTTTTCAGCAGCACATTGGAAGGAGGAAACAATGAGACATGGATATTTATCCTTGTTGCGTCTCTATCCGGAAGGGGTTCAATTTTGACACATTCCCAGTTTTAGCAGACTTGGTAAATATGGGAATGCCCTAAAACAATTATGTGGATGTTTGGGAACACCTACACTCCACCCCTGGAAACCCTTCCTAGGGTAGAGTAGCGTAAGTCAGCATCTTGTGCTGCCTTCCCATTCTCCAGATTTACCAAGCCAAGCAGAACCAAAGAAGGTCGCCTTGAGTGGCTTTGTAAATCTGACTTCAGGATTGCATTCCTATGAAAAATCTCACCCATGATGTGCAGTGGTTAGGATTATTAGGGGAAATAATAATGTTGCTATGACAACCTTTTATACCAAAAGAAACAAGTTAGAAAAATGGATTGATGCTGTTGATCTACGTTTTAACAAGTGAAAGCGAAACATGCTCAGTAGTACTGCAATATTTTTTTATTTAGTTTAATTAAATTAATAGACAAGAAAAGTGATCTTGTAAAATGTGCAAATCACTTGAAGGAAGAACCAATTGCAACATATAAATTCATTTGGTGTAATTTTTAATGGTTTAATTGTATACATTAATTGTACCTTATTCTCTGAATGTTTTTTTTGATTGTCCAGTTAAAGTTGCTTGCTACTGCCACCACTATCACCCTTATCTCCGCTACCACCTTTACTATTACTAATCATACCACAATCACCACCATCACCGCAGCCACCACCACCTCTGGTCCAATAGTCTTTGCCAATGATTGTTGTGATTTGCCCTTACTAAGAGCAATTTTGAAAAAAGAATCTCAGTCCAGAGTGTAATACACAAAGTAATTAATAGTGCCTAGACTACATTTGAAAGAGATTCACAGGAAGTTTTACACATGGAGGTTCCTCAATGTTCGACAAGAAGGATCTTTTAGGAAAAAGAAGTAAACCATTGAATGGATGAAGGGTTAAATTGCCCATAGGTAGTTTTCGTGACCTTATCATTTTCCAGTTAGTGCACTCTTGGTATTCAATGTGAATTCCTGGTCTGAGAGTGGAGGAAACTGGAGAGTGTTTTGATCCAGGATGTTGGATTTCTGAATTTAGAATGTGAAAACTTGTGTTGTTGGTTGACTGGCGTGCGATCCCTGGTCAAGCAACAGTCACAATACCTTGCAGGGTGGACTACAAAATGTCACTAAATTGAAGTGTGCTTAACTCAGGGTAGCTTGGCACAAAAAGCAGTCAGGCTTCGTTTAGAGGCAATGTGTAAGTATTATGCAGCACTGAAAGCGTATTAAAATGAAAACACAACACAAGAAAAATCTTAAAATAATTTAGGAAAACAGAGTACATTTTAATCAACTGTATGACACAAAAACAACAAAAGTATGATCAATAGAACTGGAGTTATGCATTTTTAAGGTTTATGGTTCTATTTGACACCTAAAAGATCAAAATGCCAACCTCGGACATGTAGTAGCATGAGACCGGGTCAAATTTGAAAGTTAGGGGCAACCGCAATGGAGCGCGGTTCGGATACAAAAAGTGGATTGGACAAGGTCAGCGCTTACTTTTGGACTTAGAAGAAAAATGTCTGAGAATGTAAAGTTCAGTGGCTCAGGGCTGCAGGAAACGTCAGAGTAGGCTGCACTGTTGTCACATGGCCTTGAATTGAAGCCCCGGTGAAGGTTTCTATGTTCGGACTTAGTTGCAGAAATGGAAGTCAAAAAACTCCAACGGGATGAAACAGAAGGCTGTTGCTAAAGACAGTTCCTTGAGGTTAGAAACCCTTTGGCCAAGGACCGCTGAAACAGATTTGCTACTCGAAGAACACAGTGGGAGAAGTCGCAATGTCAAATCCATCCGGTGATGCACTTTCGGCTGATAGGCAAGCAGGTTGGTCCCAGTCTCTTCTTGGTTATCAGAGCACTTTTGGCCAAATTTTGTCAAAGTCCTCAGTTTTGGAAAATAGCAATTTTGGCAACCTTAGCACTACAATCAAGGGCCCAGGAGTGGATGAAGAACACTTAGGGATTCAGGTCTGACTCAGTTTGGATAAAGGTGCAGGTTCAGGTTCAGGCTGGTGGGAGGCTGTTATGTCCCTGTGGCTCTGAACAGGAGGCCAGCAAACTGGCCTTTGCAGTCCCTTCTGGTAGTCCTTGGTGCAGGTGTAGATGCAGAGCTCAACAGCAGGGCTGACCTGTGAGGGTTCAAGGCAGTTTCCAGGCTGAAGGACAGTCCTTCCAGGTACAGCAGCAGTCTTGCACAGTGCACAGCAAGTCACAGCAGCAAGCAGTCCTCTGACAGTCCTTCTGCAGGTCCAGTAGTGAACTGAAGAGTGGGTCTGAAGCTCCTATCTTCTTCTGTAAGGCAAGAGAAACTTCTGGAAAGGTTTGTGAATTGCATGGAGAATTCTGACTGCCCTACCCTGGTTCTAAACTGGTGGCTCAAGTGACAATACAGAGTAGGCTTTGTAGGAAGGCAGAGCACAGGCCATGCAGGTGTAAGTGGGGCTGTGGTGAGCTCTGCCCCCCATGAAGCCAGCAGATGACACATTGAGGCACACCTAAACCCTCTATTGTGTGACTATCTGGAGGAATTCACAAAACCTAACTGTCAGCTACACCCAGTCATGTGACCCAAGACAGGCTGCAAACATAAAATGGCTAGGGGAAGGAAGATGTAAACTTCCTAAAAATTGAATTTTTTAAAATTGTAATGAAAAATTCAACCTTAACATTAAAGGTGATTTATCATTACAATTTCATGAGAAATAAGCATGACATATTTACCTTCTCTCAATTAGACATTACAGCTTATTAAATGTAGGAATCTTGAATGTTATCCTATGGGAAGACTAGGCCTCACAGTAGTGAAAATGACAAAGGGAGTTTTTCACTTGCAAGACATGAAACACTTAAAAGTACTTGTCCAACCTTTTATTACACAGCACACTGCTCTATGGGCTACTTAGGGCCTACTTTATGGATGACATCTATATAATAAAAGGGGAGTTTAAGGTTTAGCAAGGGGGTTAAATGCCAAGTCAACATGACAGTGTGACACTACATTCAGACTACAATTGCTAACTATGTGGGTGCGAAAATAAGTGCTGCAGGCCCACTGGTGGCAATTAATGTACAGGCCATTGGTATATGGTGTACCACTCCTCAAGGAACATATAAGTAAGTTAAATATGCCAACACAATATATGCCGGTCAACCCATGTTTAGAGGAGTGAGCACAAGTACTTTAGCACTGGATAGCACTAGTAAAGTACACAGAGACCTGAGGCCCACAGAAACAAAAATCCAGCAACAGTTGGAGGTAAGTAGGCATAAAGTTTGGGGGAAGACCACCCTAAGGCTTACAGGTCTAACATAAGATTTGAGTGTTGTTGGCATAAGGAAGCAAGGCAGATCCTATGTGATAAATAACTCTTCTAAGTATTGTGGTAGGCCTGTGAGAAATTGTTGTTCCTCTTGCAAAATTTGCAAATTTCACAGCCATGAAATTTGATAGCTTTGTTTTGCTGCGGAACAGTATGAACAGAAAATGTCTTCGGTTTCAAACCAGTCCACTTGCCTTTATCATTCCTATTTTTTTAATGCCAGGTATGCCTTTGTGCCCACATTTCTAGCAAAAATTCCATGAAATTTCATTTTGAGGTTTTGTAACACAATCCTCATTAAATTGTTTTGAACCAATAATTTGCAGTTTTGCACGGACCTATATTGTGGACCCCAATTTATTATGCAAGCCGGAGTCTGGAAGGTGAAAACTTTCTTTAAATTCTAGAGGTAATACTTTCTTACGTTTTTTATTAAAGCTCTGAGTTAATGATGTTTATTTAAATCTTCACCACGAAGACAAAGAACATTTTGGAATAAGGCAGGATTCCAAGGATTGTTTTCTTTCGAAATTTACATTGATTTTAGAGCCCTAACATCTTCCCATGATTACCTTGTTCCCTTATCATTTTATAATGATGTGATGTGAAGCTGAGGGATTTGTGCTTGAAAGGGAGAAGTTGACATTGTTTTAGATGAGTGAACAATTGCCCTTGTAAATGTAAAATGTAATTTCAGATCACTTTGGTATACAGTCCTGTTTACAAATGCTCACTAGCAAGTACATATGCATCCTCAAGGAGTGCCTCAGGGCATGTGATTCAAACAACCTGATAAACCTTCAAAAAGTACAACCAATAGTTTCAGACAGGAAAGGTATGGCCACACTAAAGATACTATATGCTAAATTGGTGCATTGTCAATAGGTTCCTGAACTGATTATGGTCAGAAATAACATGTGCAGGATCAAGATGGGTATATTAAAACCCAACTCTACAATCAATAAAGGAGTGACATCCTTTTTACAAATCTGGTTACATCCTGGATTGGCGCTGCACCAGACCTCAAGCTCTGTGTCAAATTGTACCTTGAGAGATACTCTATTAGTTATATGGGCACAGTTAAATTCTAGGCTGTATGAGTCATAGTAAGAACATTGCATTTGAATAGAGATATGCCTGCAAAACAATAAACAAGATAATTTTCTGACAGAACATTTTCCTTCTACCCAGTTTGTAAATAAGCCTTACATCCTGTTTCTTTCCTATGGGTATAGTAAGAGCATTAATCAATTGTTGGCACAATGGTGGGCCTGATAAGTGGGATCGAAGATGGGCTATGCCAAAGGGAGAGATGTTTTTACCCAGTTACAGATGGTAATTGCAGGTCTTGACACGTTTGTATTTTGTTTCTTCAGGCATTGATCCAGGTCCATCAATACTACAGAGTATCTTTTCAAATAATTATTGTTCTGGGCGAAATCCAGGACATATGACCAGGGGGAACAACAGAAGCCTGGAGATGCCTTTATCTAACTGCATAATCTCAGTCTTTCTATGTTTAAGGCCACCATAATCCAGCTCATTTGCTGGATGCCTACCACATAATCTGTGATGGAATCTTCTTTCCTAAAATTAACCTGCTTTATTAGCTGGCTGTCATCTCCGAACATACAAAAATGTATCTAAAATGTTCCCAAAGGAGACATGTAGATGTTGTATAGCAGTGAAGAAAGAGTGGCCTAATTCATGCAGTTGTGGCAGAGGCTCTGTCATTGTGGCCGAATCCCCACAATGAGAATTCTCATTGCAGAGTTTCCACCATAAATACAGAGGCTGTTTGAGGCCCTTTGAACCCCCGAGGGGCTCCACAACATATAGTCCTTGGGTGGGCAAATATGGGAACAGTCAAGCTGTTTCAAGGTTCACAAGAATATAGTTCAACAAGCAACATTCTTCCATGTCCCCCCACCACTTTGATACATCCCAATGAAAAAGTAGGATCCACAGAATTAAATGTGGCCAACATGTTAATTAAAATTTCTTGGCCTTGAAAATCCTTATTTTTGGCCTAAAGGACTCCATTTTTAATATCTGCCAAGGCTTATTGCATCCCACCAACAGTCTTAAATCCTGTCTGATGGCTATACATATCGAAATTTAAGGGCATACTTACAAGGAGCTAACACCGCTGATGCACCATTATTTCTGACACTCAGGTGGCGCAGTCAGTACTCCTTATTTCCAAGGTGACGCATCTAGGACAATGTGTCACTTTTTTTGGCCTGCGTCGGAATATACCTGCACCTGAACTGGCTGCGCCATGCAGATCTTAAAATATGCAAGGTACGTGTTCCATCGTAAATCCTAATGTATAATCAAAGCAGGGATATTTACCAGTTTAGGGAAAAGTGATACATTGTTGTCAAGCGGTACACAGAACCTGAAATGCATCAACATTTCTGCGCATCGGCAACCCAGGCATACAAAATGATGCATTGGGTCTGGTATATAAGCAGAACATACCCAAAGCACTTTGACAAGCTCAACTACGCCATGGAGGTGCTAATACTTCAACTAGGAGTAGCGAGGAGACCACAACCACTACCAACCACCACCACTACGTTGGTAGTGCAGGATAATGGAGTGTGTGTACCACCAGAGGGCTACCCTCAGTGACCTCTCGGAGGAGGAGGCCATCACCTACTACTGACTCAGGAGTGAGTCCATCAAAAGGCTTCTGAACCAGATTGCACAGAGGCTGAAAGCAACATCTCAGAGACCTACCATTATCTCTCCTCAGGTAAAGCTAATGGCTGTCCTCCACATGCTACATCTGCGTCATTCCGACCACCACAGCCAGAGTGGCAGGAATCTCCCAGCCATATTTTTCTGCCTTCCTACCATCTGTCCTGGATGCCATCATCAGTCTGATACCCCAGTACCTCATGTTACCCAAGACACAGCAGCAAATGAACAAAAAGTAAGTTTTTTATGCCATAATTGTCTTCCCACATGTCTTGGGGCTACATCACACCTGTGCCGCAATTAAAAGCACACAGACATACCACCATGAGATAAGAGGAATTGAACCAACCCTCAACCTAATGAGTGTCAGTCCAAGAGCTTTACCAGTAGGCCACACGTGATTCTGCTGTTTCGTGTACAAAACAATGCTATAACATATCAAACCAAACAACTTGCTGGTGTGACACCTTGAAGTCATTGTATAGAGAGACCATTGCAATACTAATCGCTTTCTCTCGCTCTCTCTTCCATTCCATTATGGGATGGAAGCGACCGCTAGAGAGAGAAAGTGAGAGAAATGACAGCGAGAAAGAGAGAGAAAATTAAAGGAAGACTTAGACAGAAATTCAGAGAGAGGGAGAGATAGAGAGTTTTTCTAGACTTAGATGAATGATATACTTAGAATTATGGGGGTCATTCCGACCCTGGCGGTCATGGAGCGCCAGGGCCGGGGTTGGCGGATGCACCGCCAACAGGCTGGCGGTGCATCAAGGGCAATTCTGACCGCGGCGGTAAAGCTGCGGTCAGAAAAGGGAAACCGGCGGTTTTCCGCTGGTTTTCCCCTGCCCCTGTGAATCCTCCACGGCGGCGCTGCAAGCAGCGCCGCCATGGGGATTCCGACCCCCTTCCCGCCAGCCTGGTTCTGGCGGTTTTCACCGCCAGAACCAGGCTGGCGGGAACGGGTGTCGTGGGGCCCCTGGGGGCCCCTGCAGTGCCCATGTCAATGGCATGGGCACTGCAGGGGCCCCCTAACAAGGCCCCACATTGATTTTCAGTGTCTGCCTAGCAGACACTGAAAATCGCGACGGGTGCAACTGCACCCGTCGCACACCAGCAACTCCGCCGGCTCCATTCGGAGCCGGCTTCCTCGTTGCTTTCCCGCTAGGCGGGCGGCCTTTTGGCGGTTGCCCGCCAGCCCAGCGGGAAAGTCAGAATGACCGCTGGGGTCTTTTGACCGCGGTACGGTCTTCTGGCGGTTCCTGCCAGGCGGGCGGCTTCCACCGCCGGCGGGGGTCAGAATGACCCCCTATATGTTTTAGGACAAATTGTAAAGAAAAATGTACCTCCTTTCAGTATGTAGGTTAAACATTTGAAGTTGAAAATTATTTAAAGGAGGGAAATGACCATAGCTACACCTCTACTAGAATTCTCAATCTTCAGTGTGTCTAAAACCTTAACCACTACACCACTGGTTGTTCCTGATCCTGCATTGTCCAGACATTACTATGATATTCAATCCAAAGATTTTGCAGGGGAAACATACTTCTATGTTTCATCACAAGGAATGTTTACCATTCAAAACAAAACACAAGTAAATAAACAGACACACTGCCTTGAAATACCAGGGTGTGAACCTTGAACCTACTGAATGACAGTCCAAGAGCTTTTCCGGTAGGCCAGAGGTGAATCTGTTCTGCTGTGCATCAAAACATAACAATAACAACCGTGGCAAACATCTTGCTTGTGTGCCGCTTCGAAGTCATTCTATGGAGAGACCATTGCTATTGTTATTGCAATGGACTCTCCACTGAATGTCTTCAAAGCTGCCCAAAAGGAAGATGTTTGCTGACAGGACTGTGGGGGAAGCCTGAAGGCCCCCGCAGTCCAAGCCGGCTCCCTGAATCCTGAGGGAAACCTCCATTGCTGCTGCAAGCATGGAGCTGCTCTAAATAGCAGCTCCATCCTTCCAGGAACAATGTTTTCATCTCTTTCTCTGCACGCACATTTGAGTGCAGGGAAAGAGATGATAACTCAGTTTTCAGCAAGCAGAGTTATGCAAATTTTTTGCCACCCCCTCCCACTTTTCCTTGGCCCCCGCTTGACAGATCACCCTGAAACTTTCCATGCACCTCAAGATTCTTGAGCACATTTTAAAAAATAAAGATTTGTCAAACAGTGCTAAAGATATAGACAAGTCAAAAAATGCTTTTTCAATGGAAACTAGGTCCTAATTATAACTACCTACTGGTGACTGCCAGAAGCTAATACACACACAGACACACAGGCACAGACATCACACACACACAAACACACACATATATATTTACTTAAAAGATTGAAGGTTACAAGGGCACTATAGTTAGCAGCAGTTAGACCATAACTTGTGCACTAAGGTAACTATAACTCATACCCTTGCCATGCAACGGGGACCTAGTCTCCCAGGCCCTGGCCATAACAAGTGAAGGTGTGGGGTCACGCAACCTTTCCCCTCCCCAGGCTGATTTTGGCTCTGGGGTCACGATGCCGCAGGGCACGGCCATGTCTCCTGGGTGCCCCCAGGGCACCCAGTGTGCAGTGGGACCACGAGGGTAGCCTCTAGGCCCCGTGGTCCCAGTCGGCTCCCTGCATGCATTGTTTTTGCATACAGGCAGCTGCTAAACATGCAACTCCCTGTGTGGAAGAGCAATAGTATAATTTCTTCCCCCGTCTGCATCTCTGCGGGCAGGGAAAGAGATGAAACCTCTGCCTACAGAGAATGAGAACACTTTGACAGCTCTCACCCATTGGAACGGAAGTGTTTGCCCTGACTTGGCTGGAGCTGTCAAAGCTCCCCAAAGCCAGAGCAAACAGCTATGTCCCACGGGTGGATACCCCGGGATGTAGTAGGAGCCAGCCCTGAGGGGTGGTGTCCCCCAGGGCAACTATTGGATATACAAGGTGGGCCATGTGGCCCCCATCAAATGTTTAACTTAGCACTGGGGAGGTGGTGGTTCCCGGACCTGAGCAGGTGCAACGGAATCCCTTCATTATTTTATCTCAGCCCCTGGGAACAGGCCCACCCGGGGGCAAAATAAAAGAAAAGGGTGGAGACCACCCTTTTTTTAAAAAAAGTCTTAGAAAAATCAGGGAGACCATCCACTAATTTTTCAGAGATTTTTCAGTAATGTTTTTTAAAAAAAAATGCTTTTAAGCCCTGACAGGGTCCATGAAGGAACCCTAGATCAAGGCTAGAGGTTCAGGGTGACCCTACCGCGGCCTGTTTTCTTATATTGAAATTTTTATTTGTGGGTCTCTGCTGAAGTTGAGTCCCAAAATTACTACCAACAACTCCCTTTTAAAAGTGCTACAGACAATCAGATCGCAGCACGGGGACAGTTGAATCCGCAGAGGATTTGCATCACTAGATATCTATATTTTTTACACTCTAATACCTCAAAAAACACTAAACGGATTTACACCAAATCATAAAAAGCACGCTTTCTCGACCAAGAGCTAGCTATCTCCCAAATGGCCTATGCAATGGCTGGCAAAAGTCAAGATGGGAGAATTTGCTTTTGTACTAGGTGAGCATGTTGGTAATAATTTACTGCATTGGCTGCTGTCAGCGTGAGGCGCGGCCACAGATCTGCCTCGGTTTTTGCAAGTAGCCAAACTGGTGTGGAATAGATATATGCAACCCAAATGCTCGGCACCCCCGTATCCACCACAAGTTAGCCTTTGGGACCTTCCCGCAGCAAGCTTGCTCCTGACCCCACTCCATGGCAGGAAGCATGATTGCGCCAGCTTGGCAACTTCTTCAAAGATGGCTCCTGCCAGACACTTTAACAACTCCAAGACACCTAAGCCTGAGTTCGGACTCTTTTTCTCTTACCACACTCTAACAAGGGTTATCAGGGGAAGATGGTCCATGGAAGATGCAGAACCACCCCTTCATCAAGGCCTGTGTTGCTCTTTACCAATGAGGCGGTTTGCAGAGTTGTATTGCTTCTTTACATGGCTCTGCTGGCGCCAGAGATGTGCCGTAGGCTTAAAGGCAGAACATGATAGGAGACAGAGTTGGGCACTATCGTTACTGACAAACAATTGGCAACTGCGTTAGGCCATCTCAAACAGGTTTCTCCCAAGGCACGTCACAAATTTTTCACAATTTAATTATCTCCATCAAACATATATATTACTCCACAATGCCTTCATGTGATGTACCAGAGAACTCCATCTATCTGCCCCAGATGTGGCCATACTGATGCCACATTTCTACATATGGTTTGGGAATGCCCACCTCCACAGAGACCTGGACTCAAGTACTTGAGCACACCTCAGCAGTACTAGATATACACCTATCACTAAAGCCACTGTTTTGCTTGTTGGGAATTAATAAACGTTCAAAATGCTCTAAACATTACTGAAGACTGCATGATTTGTCGTTAACACTATTTAAACGTCTGATAGCCATGTCTTGGAAAGCAACTCAGCCACCTGAGATTTCGGTGTGGCTTCAGGTGACACAAAAATGGGGGGGTGGCAGAGTTAAATGATTTATTATCTGCTTCCTTCGAGCGCAGGGGAGCGGGGAGCGGTGACACTTTGGGACACATATGTGCAAAAGCTGTTTGATAAAATGCACCCCCCTTCTCCTTGACAAGCTGACCTCTTCAAACCATCTTTGACTGCTGATCACATTTGACACTACTAAGGGTGTCATCCCTCTTCTTCCCTCCTCTGAGCAATAGCATTTTTGATGTTGCAGACATCCAGTAGTTGTCCCCCATGCACACACATTATAAGGTAGATTCATGCATTCTTCACTGGATACCTCCTGATAGTTGTAGTTCAATTCATTGTTTCTTATTGTATCCTTCATATTCTCTTTATGTCCTGAGCGAGTCCTGCATCACTCACCAGCCAGCATAATGTTTGTTAGATTTATTGTTCTTGTTGATCTCGAATGGTACTGGCATTCAGTAGGAGGATTGGATACATTAGCCTGTAGGTGAAACCTCAGCTCCCATAGATTCATTGGAGACCCTATCCCTTGCATTGTTGCTTAACTGAGGGTGTCTTATGGTTATTCAAACTACTGCTGCTTATTACAGATATGTTTCTACCATTAAAGAGATCAAAAAAGAAAAGAAATCTAGGAATGCGGACCCTTCCCGGATCCACTATCGGAGGTTCCACGGATCCAGGGAAAACCAAGGCCCTGATAGGCTGTCTGCAACCTTAGAGGAAAGTTGTGGCTGCCTTTTTCTTTGTTGCATTGGTTGGGGGGGAGGAAAAACAAATAAAACACAAACATATGGGGTAAGGATACAGGTATCCTCACCATCCCTGAGAGATCACTCATCGGCACAAATTACCCTAATATATATATTCTTTTTAGGATTTCCCTAGAGCTGCAGATCCACTGCAGTGCTCAGCATGGCTCCGTAGAGTAATCTTGCAAAGGATCTGCAGAACTAATAAAAAATGAGTAAAATTACTAAGAGACCAAACCCACAGTGCATAGCCAAATCCATGAGTGGTGTGGGGTTGGGTGCATGCAGGGGAGTGTCGCTACTGCGGCCAGCCCGTCATGAACTGCCTTTTTATTAGTGGGTGGTAATTAGATATTACTTTACGTTAAAAAAATAGATACATTCACTGTTAAAAAAAACAACGGTTACAGGGATGTTATAGTTAGGTTAACATTTTACCCATACAAAACCACAGAAATTCAGAAGTTCTAGTTATACTTATCTGAAGAAACTATGATTTTGGAAGAACTATAACTTATGCTGTTAAGTAACTTTAGGGCATGAGTTACAGTTTCTTAATGTAAGTATATCTATAAGTGTAACAATAACTGCTGAATTTCTATGGTCTGTACGTCAACCTAACGCCCCTCTAAAATTTGGTTTTCTTAATGAAAAAATATATATAGAGTACATATCATTAGTGATGTAATGTGTGAATATGTGAGTTAATTAGCAGTGCAGATTTAAAGCATGAGTTATGGTTACAGCCGTGTGAGACATGTGCCTGGCCACAGGGACTAGCCAGCTACCAAGCCCTGCATTCAACCCCTCGCAGGCAAGAGACTGCATGGCACACACGACTGGGCCCTGCATCCATCTCCTTGCGAGCAGCCAAACCCACACCATGCACGTCCTTCTGGCATGGTTGGTCTGGCAAGTCCAGGCCAGGGTTAGCATATCAATATGTATATAAAGAAGCTTTATCATCTTTCTAAAAAAAATCAACACATTTCTAACTTAATGTATATATCAGTAATTCACACTATGCATTGTTTAATGATAGTGATTATTATCAACATTTCTAGTAAAGGTTAAATAGAAAAGTTTGTGGATTTTTCTTTTTACATTTTTTATGTTGCATTTTGTAGGCTAAAAAGATGTTGAAAGAAAGACTCAGAAACCTATTGTTTTTTGTAATAAAAAACAACATATTTCTTAGTTTTTTAAAACCTTTTTCAGTCCACAATATTCAATCATAAAAACAACCACAAGAGGGCCTTGCACTCCAGCTGAAGAGCAGAAAGCTCCAGCTAGTAGTAGTTGAAAAATATGGTGCGTTTTCCTCCAGTCATGGATTAGTGACTTAATAGTTTTGTTTAATGTTGCTGGAGGCTGCCACACTACTTGCAGCCCTCAGCAACATTAAAAAATGCTTAGTGGTGCCCCGGCCCCTTGTAGGAACACCATCAAGGTAAACAAAAATGTGAATAGCCCTCACAGGGCATCAAGGAGCAGTGAATAGTAAGCGCCTCCTGCAGCAAATGTAATATATTTTTTTAACATTTTTTAAGATGTCTCAGTGCCCACACAGGACACCTACATGTTAAATTGTATTTGGGGGTTGTGGGAGGAGCCACAGGTCCCCAGAATCCCCAGCCATAGTGTGTGCCATTGGAAGACTGCATTTTTTAAAAAAGTAGGTTAAATGATGTCACTTGGGGCACCAGAACACCATTTTTATGTAGGGGCCACGGGGGAGTCCCAAAGCCCCCAAGGCCTCAGTCGACTCCCCTTGTGGGAGTGGGCATTTGTTTTTTCAGGAGCATGACCTACTGCCCACCCTGGGCACCCACAATATAAGGGGTCATGTGGGCTAGGGGGGAGCCCCAAGGCCCCTGAGGCACCAGAGAGGTCCCCAGCCAACATCAATCTGGGGGCTGGCAGGAACATGCACCTTTCCTTTGCTCCTGCCATGGTGGGAGCAACAGGTTATTGTTTTTGTCATGACCCTTCAATGTCCTATGGGATCGCTGCAAAGCATATATTTTTTTTATTCTGGCCCCTCTGTGACTCTCCCCCATAAGGGGCTAGGGTTTCACTTTGCTGCTTCCTCATATATATTTTTTTTAAGCAATCTCAGAACAGGTAACTAGTCCCTAGCCCTGTAATGACTGCCACAACATTTTATTTCATGTAGCAGCTAGCCAGTCAGAGTGTTCATTTCCATTGGAAGGCACTCCTGTAGGTGTGAAGAGGCACAAGGGAACAAATCCCCCTTGGCTAATCAGAACTTTCTATTTTTTAAGATGAGCTTAGAGAACACTTACAAGAGTGCCTTGACACAAGCCATACAGATATAAAAAATAGTTTTGTACATTATTTTTTCAAAAACTTCTGAGCACCATGTGCACCAAATCACAAAAAACACTATTTCTGGAACAAGAGCTAGCTTCCTGCCAATTTTGCTGTAATTCTGTTCAGCAGGTTTTGCAATATGCCATTCCAAAAAAAGCCTATGGAAAATGCATGGGGGCTTTTTTTTTATCTTGGGACCACCCATTTTTCTTGGTCCCCACCTGTCATGTCAACCCAAAACTTTCCATGAAGAAAGTAGGGAAAAAAGAGCACATTGTAAGAATTTTTTGTGAAGATTCAACAAACTACACCAAAGGTATTAGCAAACCAAAAAAAGAATTTCCAATGGAAATGCAGACCTAAGTACAATTAACCAGTGAATCATGTTCTCATAGGAAATTGTTTTTTTATCTGTCCCTAATAACTGTTAACTTTCCAAAAAAATGTTCTTTGACTTCAGGTCTAAAACTTTAAAGTTTCCAGGTGATCCATCAAGTGGGGGCAGAGAAAAGGAGAGGGATCTAAAACATATTTCCACCTTTTATTTTCCCATAGGAAATTTAGACATAACTCCAGCCCAAATGCTGAAAGGATTTATACCAAATTTGGCAGACATTTGCGGTAAAATTTAAACAAATGTGGGGTGGGGCAGCATATTTAAATATTGAGGGGGGTGGAACTTGGGGCCTCCTCCCTGAGGCACGAAGAGCCCCTATGACCTCATCCTCCAGAGCTGACATTTTTATGAAAGGGAAGAGGCGAACAGTCCTCTACTTTACCCTCATAAGGTCCCGGGGACCCTATCATGAGGGGCGAGATACAAAATATGGGGGAGTGGGTCATGTGGGCCCCCTTCCCCCAGCCTCTAAGAGGCCCCAAGACCTCAGTCCCCACAGTGCGGATATTGCCAATAAGGGGAGGGGGTGTGTGGCTTCATCCCCGAACCTGAAAAGGCCTGAGAGACCTCATAAAATACAATGAATTTCTAGGGTTGTGTTAACTTAAACTAGTATTTTATTATCATACATAATGCTGACTTCATGATGTGGACCGCCTTTGACCATGTGCAGCTTGGCCATATATCAACCCTGCCTCCCCGTGAACATTCATTGGCACACAGTGCACAACCTTGTGCAGAGTAGGGTTGGCCACAGGGCCTGTGCCCAACCCCCACCGATGATGCTCAACGTCCCCCTTGGTGCACGGAAACCATGCTCAGTGGGGGATTGGGCTCAGGCCTTGGCACCTAAACCTGTGCAGGTGGTCATGGGTGATTATTAGGGGTGTCATTTAAAGTAAGGCAGAGCTACTTACTTTATCAACAGCCCACAACACAAAAAACAAAAAGTAGACCTATTGGCTTTATGAAGAGGTCACCATATCAACGTATACACAGCATATTATTTTTTTGGCAAAAAATCACCAATACTTATACTCAAATGTATATTTTATCAAGCTACAAAGTGCAAAATTTAATAAAAGTGATTGTCTGAAAAAAATAATACAGTTTTATTTAAAAACAAATGATCAACGTGTCTTTGAGTCTTTTTAAATAGTTTAGATGCTAAGCAATGCAGCCATAAAACCTACCACAATGGGGTCTATACACTCCTGGTGAAGGGCATAAAGCTCCAGCTAGGAGTGCTTTAAAAAAATGATAAGCTTTCTTGGGGTCATGGACTTAATGACCTAGGAGACATTCTTTGTTTTAATATTGTTGGGGGCTGCTACACTCCCTGTAGCCCAGCACAACACAAATAAAAAAAGACTTGGTGATGCACCTCCCTACACTATGGGTACCCCAAAGTTCAAGAACATATGACTAGAAAGTGCACACAGGGTACTATGGGGTGCTCCTTCAAGGAGAAGTGAAAAATAAATGAGCTGCTCCTGCAGCTCATTTTTTTTGTTTGATTATATATTATTGTAGCTGTCCTGGTGTCTTCCCAGGAAACCTACATTTTAAATTGTTTTTATGGGCCACGGGGAACTCCATGGCCCCCATGGCCTCAGCTGGCACCCATCATAGGTACAGACAGGAGCTGTTCTTTTGTCCTGAGGTGGGTGTCCTGGTGCCCACCCAATACACCCACAGCTCAGTTTCTGTTGACGGTCCTGGGTGGCAGGCCCATGGAGCTCCAACCGGCTCCCCAGCCAGCACCTTACAAGATGCTGGCTGGATGCTGGCTGGAGATGGCACATTCCCTTTGCTTGCACCAGGCAAGAGCAAACTTCAGTTCCTTTCCTTGAGGAGTATGGACCGGATATTCCTGCACACACCTAGGCAGGGAACCATGGAGTCCCAGGGTCAGCTCTTGGTGGTGACCATGGCAAAGGCACATCTGCCAGAACATGAATGTAGGAACAGATAAATAGTGAGCAGGCATAACGCAGAGTCTGAGAGGGTCTGTACAAGGAAGATAGTTTCTGCAAACAAATTGAAGCAGGACACTAAATAACTTTGTGGAAAAGTTAGAGTCTTAAAAATATCTGTTTTGTCAATAGGCATCCAGAGAAGTAAATTGAGATGGGAAGACCTGTACAATTAGCTAATGATATCAAGAATCAGACTATCAGCTGCATTTGGGACACATTGAAGTCTGGCTGTCAAAAAACCTTGAACGTCCAAGATTGACAGAGTTACTGTATTCCAAGCGTGACATAATGAATGCCTGAACAACCGATTTAGAACGGTCAGTGGGAAGACATGGATGAACCGGCAAAGAATCCAAAGCAGGAGAAAGCACACATAAGAGAGCTTATTAACTTGTTGGGAGAAAGATAACAGATGATCCAAAGGAATGCTTAAGTTGAGAGCATGGATAGTGAGGACAGCAGAGGAGCCAAGTATCATGGGCCAGCAGGAGGAACCCCAAAGTGAGCAGGTTCTACGGCTAGCCCTGCTCAAGAAATAATACAACTCTGAGTATGGCTTGAAGGAAAACTATCCTTTGACTACCAAATAACTGCAGTTGTAAAAAATAACAACTTGATTCAGTTACCATACCACATCAAACTCATGCGGGTGTTGGTTTTATCAAGGCTGGACCATTGTATTGTCTTCATATATGTATGGCACTTTTTCTACCCCTAATAAAGCTCAAAGTACTCTCTAGGAGTTCTTTTAATTTTATTTATATAACACTTCATACCTATTGTGATTATTTTATCATTGTCTATACTGAAGCCCTCAAAAAGGTTTTGAATCTTCAGAGACTACAAAATTTGGCTTCCAGACTCTGGGCCTGATTTAGACTTCAACGGATGGATTACTCAGTAACAACTGTGAAGGATGTCCCATCTGCCGAAATATAAAACCCAATATTTCCTATGGGATTTATATTTCAGTGGATGAGATATCTGTCACCGTTGTGATGGAGTATCCCATCAATTGAAATCTAAATCATGCCCTATGTCTCACTTTATAGAAAAAGTCCCATACCACTCCTGTCCTCAAAGAAGTGCACTGGCACCTGTTGACACAGAGAATAAACTTCTGTGCAAGGCCTTCAAAGCAGGGAAGGGGGCACAGTCCAAAAGGCTAAGAAACTCCATTTCTAAAACACACAACCAGTAAGGTTATTTACTAAGGGTTGGATGGATGGTTGCATGCGTCCAGATGTCATGATGGCCATCTTGTACTTGCATATGATACACTTTATAGAAAAATCATTCTAAGAAGGCTGCTCCTGTATGCTCACGCATGTGCATGCACAGGACATTCTGTACATGTATGTAGGATTTGGCAAAGACCTGGAAACTTAATGAAACAATTAATCCTTACTGCATTGTGCAGTACAACACCTGGGTAAGGACTTACATTTTCATAGGACTGCCATCAGGAAAAAAATGAATACAACAAAATAGCTATTGTTCTTAAACTTGTCATTTATAAAAACTAAAATAAAGAGTATTTAGTTGGTTTGATATTTGTGATACATACAACACAGACATTTGTGTATAATGATTTCACCATCCATTTCCAGTGAGATAACCTGATCAAAATTCTTCTGGGTCTCTCCCTCCCTCATTCACTCTCTTTCTTTTAGAGATCCTCATAGACTAACACAAGCAATGGTTAAGTTCCCATTCACATTTGGGTCAAAGTTTCAAATTCGATATAAGTGTTTTCTAAAAGACATTAATCTCTGCCAGCAGGTTAAATAATAACATCAGTCCCAAGCAAATGGTCACACCACCTGGACAACTGACGGAAACAGCAGATCTTAATCTATGGGGATGGACCCTGCTGAGTAGGTGTAGTTTGCAAAACTAGGGCAATTAGAGCATGTGCCACTGCATTGTTGGGTAGTGTGGAGATACTGCACTGGTGTGAGGCAAGAAGTGCTTAATTTATATAAGAGTAGGTGCTGGCACCCAATGTTTTGCTTAGAAGCCTATGGACAGCTCCATTGAATATCAGCATAATGATTACAAAGGCTGCATAGTCTTGATTACACCTCGTGCCTCTTTCATCCACCAACATGCACTCTCTGCCCCTTTACCTCACTCTTTCTGTAGTTTATTTATTCTTGCTTTCTTTGTCACTCTTTTTCCATCTCTCTCTTCT
Source organism: Pleurodeles waltl (assembly GCF_031143425.1). Classification (NCBI taxonomy): domain Eukaryota; kingdom Metazoa; phylum Chordata; class Amphibia; order Caudata; family Salamandridae; genus Pleurodeles; species Pleurodeles waltl. Next base: position 221,465,193 of record NC_090450.1, on the reverse strand, counting down.
TCTTCTTCCTCTTTTTGTGATTTCCTATCTAGCTTTGGGTCAAAGCCTGGGTGTAGTGTATAATTTAGTGCTGTTCCTCATGTCACAAAAGTCATCAAATGTGACACTATATGCATTATATTAACCAATGTATTAATAGTTTGAATGTAGAAGATGAAATGAGAAATAATTGTGACTGTGCATTCATCTAAACCAGTGATAGAAACCCTGATGATATCGTTTATAAATCATATTTTTAAAAGATTTAATTGATATGATATTATACTTTAGACCTTAGAGTAACAATGTATTGAAATGATATTGAATTTCTAGTGATTAATGAATTCAGTATGTGTGCAAATATAGAGAAATGCAGTTCTGCATTACATCATTGAAAAACCTTAACATATTTTTTTCATTTAAAATGAATGTAACGTGTATATTATTGACACATTATTAATGTTGAATTCATACGTGTGCATTTTAAAATTGTGTTTTATTAAAATGTCTTAATTAAATGTATTGCTTTAATTCAATTAGGTTCGCCTAAATGAGGGCTGTTAGTTTTGTATTTCGTGACTCTGCAGGAAATGCTAATTCAGTTTTTTCATAACTTGATCTTTCTTTCAGACTTTGTTCCCATGAGAGGACTATCTTTGGTAATAGGCCCTATTGTTTAGACATAGAGAGAAAGTGTCATAGTGTCATTGAGTTTGGAACATCCTGAGTAAATGGACTAACAAATAATACAAATGTTTCAATCCTGTGTGGAGCTACATGGATAGATGAGGTTCCCATGACAGACCTGGAAAAGGATGTTGGTGTTGCAACCTGGAGTGGTGTGATTGATTACTATTGAATGTTGCCCCTTCAACATAATATGGACTGCTTTTCACAGTGAATCAAGTTGTTTTATGAACTTTAATATGCTGTTGATCAGTTGGACGTTGGTCAGATCTCCGGTGTTGCAGAACCCTTGCTTATGAAGAATCCCTGAATGCTGAGTCCCTTGGAGAGTTATCTTCTGCTCTGTTTTGCTCCTTTTGGATGCCCCACTGAGACCTAGAGATTTTCTCCCTATTCTCCTCGGAGGACTCTTGATTGAGCTCCAGACATGCTGACGATTTTACTTTTTACCTTCTTTTGCCCACCTTAGCTATTACCTTGTTAGCCTAAATTTCTTTTTTCCAAATGCTTTTTGCCCTTTTTGTCCTTTTAGTCTTTTGCCCACTTGTGTTTCACCCCACACGTGTTAAGCCTTAATTCAGCCATGGTAGCGTTTTCCCTTTGCTCAGCTGGAAGTATAACTTTAATGATTTGAAACTGACTAACGCGTGCACGCTTGCTAGGCTTGAGCAGCGTCTACTTTCCGTATCACGATTGATTCTGTTAATGTTTTGTGTTTTCCTTAATGAATGCTTAGTTTTATTAATGTTAGTCTACCGAAATCTATTTTACCACCTTCGTCAACCCTTGGTGGATTTGTACATTGATAATTTTGTTTTGAGAGTTATTTACATGAATTTGAGCTTGAGTTGGTAATAAATCCCTTAACTTTATTTCTGACTGGAGTTGTCCTTGTATGGCCAAATGGATGATATTGTTTAATTTAATTGGTCTGTATTGAAATTGAGTTGGATGGTTCTACTGCACCCTGTTGCAGGGTCCAAAGATCCGTTGGCCTCAATGAGCACTGATTTCTGCAAAAGAGGGAACTGCTCCAGTAGTCTGATATGGAAAAAAGAGTGCCAGTCTCTAAAAATGAGTGCCAGTGAGCCCCCGGCTGCAAACCCCAGCTCAAATTAAGCACTGGAGGCAAGTGAGATGATGATTTAAATGTATTGCAGAGTATTATGAGATGATTCACTACAATGTGAGGCTATGTGTAGATGGTTCGCTGCAGTTAGTGACAGCTGATTTAGTTACTGTAGGGCTGAATAAAGCTGAGCTGCTTGACTTAGTGTTGGGTAGCATCGAGATTACCTTATGGCAATGTGAAAATGATTACCTGCAATGCAATTAAGTAAAGTAATAGTAATGAAAACATGTGTTGGAAAATCTAGGAAAGTGCAAAGTTGGTGAAGGGAGATTTTTCCCTGTGTGTGAAGACAGTGTTTTCTCTCTGGGAACAACTGCGGTTTGCATTGAAGTCTCAGGCATGGAAATCCACTGATGTTCACTCAACTCAGTAGGGTGGGTAACCATTGCTGTAACCTGGTGCCCTAGTGGCAAATGGGCTACCAAGTCACATGTTTGAGATAGTGGAGACAAAGAAGAATGGGTGTCCACAGAATTTTTATCAGGGGGCATCCTAGACTGTTTTTGGAGGGGGCCATGTCTGTACTAATGCAGGCAGAGTAACATTACAGCTGCTGTATCTTAAGCTGCACTGTGAACCTGCGCACCAGGCTGTACCTAAATCCGGGGGGGCAAGCACCTCCTCTTACCCCCACACACCCTCCCCCCATGCAGAGAAGGCTCTGCAAGTGGAAGCATTGGTAGACATCTGACTTTTTTATGGCACATACTCAGCATCTACCAACCTCTAAGTGAGGTCACTTGGTTTAATCGACTCAGCTCTGCTATTTCTAAGATGTCTCCCATAACCTGCCTTTTATTACCATTTTAAGGTTGAAGGGCCCGCTAAGCCCAGCCCACGGGCAACTTTAAATACATATAACTTAGCTAGGCATTTGCTAGCTTTGTGTTAAGCATTTAATTTAAATGGGGCTCTTGGGCAGCTGGTCCAAATGCCTGAGAGAAAGGAGCCTTTGGCTTCCCTTTTTATCCAATAATCTGCCGTCCTCCCCGACCCCCCCAAGGCCATATATTTTTGGGGAAAATGTATCCCTGTTACCTCATTGCCGTGCGCAGCCCTGCTGATTTTGGGAGATGCATCACCATCTCTCTCACCGTTCCTCGTTGGCAAAGTGAGAACAATACCAACACATTACAAAATCTTTTACATTAATACATAAAAACTCAAGTTCATAAAAAGTCAGCTCCTATCCTAATCATTCAGCTATCTTTAACTCTTAACACTTTCTGAATACTTCTAAAACCCAGACAAAACAAAGCAAAGAAAGAATCTTATCGAATTAAATCAAACCGGCACCACTGGATAAATTAAGCCACTCTATGATCGAGTCCCGTCTTTTAGCATCCAGCAATGTGGACCTCGACCTATGGCGCCAGAGAAAGATGCAGTGCGTTGCTAATCTCAGTGTAGATATCAGATCAACAGAGAACAGTTCCATTTGCAAAGAGTGGCGGCGCAAAAAGGAAGTTCAGAACAAGTGGAAAAGAAAATACCAGTGACAGGGCAACCTGATAGAATCTGGAGCGTGGTTACTCCTACATGCCGCACATTTTTCACAGAATTGAGAAGCAAGCCTAGTCCTGACGTTCACGTATCCCCTTTGCAAACAATCTTATCCATTCACGTACAAGCAGCTCACTGTGCTTGTTAGCTAATGTCAGGGCCATGAAATTATGCGGCAGAGGAGGATTAAGTTATGCTGGAGTGTTGACCTAATTATGTGGCATGAAAAGGCAAAATATGAATCTTAATGGGCACGTTTTGTGCTATGTTTTACACATTTTGACATTTTTTTCACAGGTTGCCAGTAAGTGATCAAAGGTTTCACATAATGTGCGCATGTTTAAAATCTAAACATAGCAATCAGAAACAGAAAAAAGATCAGCCAACCTTTGCAAAGTGGCATTCGCTGCCCAGCAACATTATTTGCTGCGTTTATAGTAACTTTTGATCTGTTGGAGTTACAAACATGTTTGATAAAAATATGCCGATTATAGAGATGATGGTCTATTTGGCAAATCATAATCATGTTGAAAACGTCACAGCCTCAAATTTGCACAATTCCAGTGGCCCGGTTAATTCTCATACCCGGTGTGTCCGGCCCAAAAAAACAAAAAACAGACCCTCACTGCCAGACTGTTGATGATTTGTGATTTTTCTTGCAGCACTGTTTTGTCGTGCTTGGAAACGATATGTTAGGAACATTAGTGGCAAATGGTTCATTTTAAGGCAAATTGAGCCAGTAGCATTGTGCTAATTGGGCCAGTAATATTGCAAACAACTGGACATGATTATAACGTTCATTTGCAGGGCTTGTGGGAGTTACCTATTAAAGGAACTTTGAGATAAATTAGTGTTAAATGGCACCAAGTAAAAGCAAAGCAATGCTTGCTACAAAATATTCCTGGAGAAATATAGCCTGATTTACAGTTGCACGTATATTTCCATTTATATTCAATTGGGAAAAACATTTTTAGGTTGGAGAAATTTCTTGAAGTACAACTCCCCGAGTTTGTAGGCGATCCTTTCTCTAGAAAATGAGTTACTCCATCTGTTTGCTGGCATTAATACCCCGACAGTTCAAGGAAGGAAAAGGGACAGATGGCGTATGTGAATGCTCACACGTCTGTCAGCAATCGAAAGCTTTCAAGGCAGACCAGTACCTCTTGGCAGGTAAATCACCAGTAGTAATATCATTTATTGAATGACAACAAGAGGGACCCATTCTTAAGGACCACACATACATTCTGTCACACTGATTTGAAATTTGGAGATCTAAAAAAAAGTGTCAGGACAGGTAATGTAGACACATGGGTGCATCAAATACTTCCAGATAGGAATGGTCTACTTATTCTTGAAAGGCATCACCCAGGAGCACTCAGTGAAAATCAACCTTTTGGACCACTGCAGCTACTTCATTATGGCGGAGGAGCATTGCCCCACTGCCTCAGCAGCATAAAACATGTAAATTAAAACGATAATAAGGCAGATTTAATATCATTTTACTTTACATGACAGTAGCTGAGCTGAGTCTTGGGGGCGGAGCCAAGGCAAGGACGGAGGGCACATGCAGTGGTGGGCACTGCAAGTGCCCATGGTGGTTTGGCCTGCTGTTTAGGACGGCCAAACTGCCATGCACACGTCTCCAGGCTGGTGCATGGAGAGAATCTGGCACAGGTTCCCCCTTCCTCTTGGAGCATAACACCAGCCCGCCCTGCCCAATCCCACTTCTGTTCTCATGCTGGGTAATAGTGTTACAAGCTTGAGAGCAGATGCTGGATTGGCGCAGGGGAGTCTGGGAGCCTGTGATCAGAAGAAGAGCTGCGAGAACCAAAGTAGAGGGCGGCGAGGGGGCAGGTACATTTTCATTTAAATTTATTTATTATTTACCCACTGCCTTATTATCCTGGCAGCTGCCACCGCTTTCAGACAGTTCCTGAGAATTAGCCTAAACTGTTTGAACATCTCTAGATATGACGAACAGGCCACTGAGTTGTCTGAAGGCATGACCACATATGAATATCCATCAAACATCATAAAAAAGGACCAGAAATAACACATATAACAGTAATCACCAAGCCCTCCTCGAGACTTATGCTAAATCAAACAACAAAAAATAACACATGCCACAACTTTCTCTTGACTTTCCAGTCAGGGGAAGACGGTTATTACTAAAGATTGGTAAATTCTCCAATTCCAGTGGCAAATGCTGCCAACCTCCACTGTTCTCATTAAACATGGTAAAAACCACAGAGACCTAATAGTACTTGCCAGACTGGGGGGGTCATCATGAGTCTGGCAGTTTTAAGACAACCATTCTCTCAGTGGCCATCATGACCGGTGCAGATGCAGCTGTTCAATCGCCACATTAAAACCCTGGTGGTCAGACCACCAGGGAACCACCAGCTCCACCAGGATCATGAATCCCGGTGGCCTGGTGGTGGCAGAGATCATAATCTGCCAGTGCTTCCCTGCAGATTATGACCTTGTTCTCCACCAGCCTTTTCACTGCAGTAACACCGCCATGAAAAGGCTGGTGGAGAACAAGTGCAGGGGGCCACATGGGGGACCCTGCACTGCCCATGCACTTGCAAAGGAGACAGTGAACATTGCAAGGGTGCTGGTGCACCTCGCTGGTATAGCATTGCATCCGGCTCGATTACAAGCTGCAGACAACGCAGTAACCTGTTTCCCGCTAGGTGGAAACTCAGATTTCCGCCTGCCGACCTAGCGGGAAACTCATAATGACTCCGGCAGGGAGGTCAAGGCATAGATGTCGGCCACCTTGTCTGGAGTTTGGCAGACGGGCTTTCCTGTACGCCAAACTTGAAATGAGGCCGTAGAGCCACAAAACTAGATTAATGCTTCGACAATATTATTGAGCCTTTCACCTGAGACTGGGCATTAGCCTTGTGGCAAATTCAGCACTTTGACTTTCACCGCAGTCTCAAAAACAATTGATTTGGAATTAGACAACACCTCGCAGATTAGATCACACACTAACTGTAACACTGTGCACATGATCTATATTACCACTTGTTAGTTGTGGCTGGTAATTTTGGGAGGGAGGGGGATGGACGGGACAAACACGCACACAGAAACACTCGCTCACACCCATTCATTCACACACACATGTGTACACAGACATCCATTCACAGCACTCATTACCAAATATTCAAACATACACGCAAGCACACACCAAACATGAATTTTAAAAAATCACAGCTACCTGCAGCTCTGCCTCTGATGTCCCAGGAGGGTTGGGACTGCTGCCTTCCCTAAGGTCAGCCAATGAGGGAAGGTAGCAGTGCAGCAGTCCCAACCTCATCACAGAGTGGGATGGGGTCAGTGAGACTGCTAGCCCCATCCCACTCTGAGACAAGGTGCCACTAATTTACACTCTGCCCTGGGCACTTCAGGGCTTTATATTGAAGCATCCAAGTGCGAGGCAATAAGTGACACTACTCATTGTCAGAGAAGAAGGGCCTAGAGGACCTTTGCTGAGCTGAGAAGGTCACTCCCACAGGAATTGTCTCATCTTCAGCCCAGCAAAGTTAAGCTCAGTCAGCCAGGAGTCTGTGCATTTAGCTCATGTCTAGCTTCTGGCTGCCTGTTTTGAAAGTGAGAAGTGCCTGTCAGGCTGACCTTTGCTCAGCCTGACAGACACTCTTCTTGAGGGGCAAAAAATGAGGGGGCATGGCACCTCAGCCCATATGGACAGGCCATGGCTGCCACTTGTTCCTGTGGACTCCGGTGCACTTGGATTGTGAGAAAATGCCCTTTTTTACGTGATCACCCCAAATGTTGCTGGAGCTTAATGGTGGTTTTTAGACTCTGCAAACTAGGACACTGCTGTCCAGTGTTCAGTGTATGTGCTTAAAACCCTAAACATGCAGGAACTGATTAAACCCAAAATGACAAATTTAACTCTCCTGTAATTGGAGAATGTGTATGGTGTAGCTACTTTACCCATATATTGATAAGTTAAATGACACCCATGGATTGCATACCTTCTTGTGCCATCCACTAGTATGATGAGGAAAACATAGCTTCAGGCTTACCTAGGTAGCCTTACAACTACAGTTTAAATGTGTTGTGTGATCTGTTAAAAAAAACTTTGCTTGTCAGACCTTCAGTTTTATGGCCACAGCTAAATTTTAAGCTTTGTCCCACACAGAGAAGAGTTTTTCTTCAATAAAACAACAAAGTCCCTTTTGGGATTGTGACTTAATTTTTTTTTAACTGGCCTACTTCCAGGCTTTAGCAGGACTAGTTTGCTTGGTGTATTCAATCTGGGCTGCATCGCAATCAGCCTCACATTTTGCTTTGGACCCTGTCTTCTGTGGCCGTTGACTCCCATTGGAACTTTGCATTTTTGGCACCATTTTAGCTAAATTCATATCGCTGGATCCCCTTATTAGATTTTTAGCATTTTGGTGTGATTTTGCTTATTACATTTTATCTCTTTTTATAAATTGGAAAGGTGTTTTTATTGGTTTGTGTTTATGACTTGTTACTGTTTTGGTACATTTAAATGTTTTACACATTTTAGATAAGTTACATCTGACTGCTCTGTGCCAAGGCCACTGGGGTTAAGATCAAGATTAAATTACTGAAACTTTTGACTGCTGCTAACAAGATAGCAACTTTATCACTTGTGGTGGACACCAATTCACCCTAACTAAAAACCACTTTCTCACAGGGATAACATTTGAAAGATCTGCATCCTTATCAGAGAGCACAGGAGTAGTATCAAATGCCATTCTGATAACATCAGGGTGACATCACACTTCTAAAAGAGTTCAAACACAGTGAGAATGATCATAGAGAAGATATCCAACAGCAATGATCACATTTCTACCAAACCATTATTGCTTATAAAAGATCTGAGATGGGTGTGCATGCATAAAACCCATAATTGAGTTGAATAATTAATTACCTTCATCAAGATCATTGGCTGTATTGTGACTAGGGACATACCACTGCCAACAGTAGAATGGCCTATATTATATTCATACATGACTCTAAACTGGGAGCACCCAACAATGACTACCTTCCAATTTCAAATTAAACATAAAATTGTGCAATGGGTTCCATTTCATTGATTTTGTATGTTTTTTTCACTGATTAGATAATTCTGACAAGTCGCGTCTGAAACTCTAATCTGGGTGAAACATAATTACATATCATCCAGTTCCACTTTAGGGTTGTTACAAATTTCTCATTACTGCATGGAACACTTCATGATGACTGCTCTAAATGACGTATCAGGTGGTCATACTAAACACTACACCATCATCTTTTTATATACCCCATACAAAGACTATCAGAAATGAAGGCTTGCCGAAGGCTGATGCTACTCATAACATCTGCAATTGCATATAAAGCACAGAGTAACTTATTTTATATTTATATGCCTCTTTTAATAGAGACATCACAAATAATGGATACCAGAATGCAGTTCAACCATCTTTTTTTCCTCTATAGGCTCATGTGATGTAAACCCATGACATCATGACACTGCGTATCAGATGTCACATGACACATGTCAGGGCCCAAGCGTGTATTAAGCCCTCCAATTAAAGGAAATACACAGAGCAGGATAACACCATCCAGAGGAAATATTCTTGTAAGTACATGGGCAGGAGATGCAGAGGGCTCCCAACGTATTTCCCTCCATTAGGGTGCATGATAGAACTTATTAGAGGTAAGGAAAACTATGTGTGTATTTTTTGGGGAAAATGCAGTTTATCTAAGCGGCACTTTTTGGAAAGATACAAACTCTGCACTCTAACCCTGAAAGGATTTTGTTTTGACTTATACTGGATGCTCCCTTATGTCTGGAAAAAGCTAAACCTCTCTGACAAGCTATAATGATAGCGAAACATGTGCTAATTTCAGGTTGGGTTGTATTGTATTTTACCAATTCAAAGCTGTAATACTGTGCCTGGAGTGGTGAAAGTCTTTTGCCATTTACGGCTCAGCAAGGCTAGCACTGTACTAATCCTATGCTTAAAGACTATGCTGTATAAATGTCAAAAGTCTTTGTCATTTTCTAGCTCAGCATGGATAACACTGTGCTAATCCTATGCTTAAAAACTTTGCTAGAAAAACAGATATTTTAGGTGAACAAATCTAGAGTGACACTGGTATTGTCAAGTGCTCTATACCAGAGCTCCTCTCACCTAAACCTGGGAACTACCAAGAGTTCTCTCTTCTCTTTTGCATAATTTATGCATCACTCTAACCCTAAAAGGTGTTTGTTTTTATATATATGTATATATATATATACATATATATATTTATATAAATATATATACACATATGCATATCACATGTGTTTTCAGTGAAGAGGTGTGAATGTTTTTTTGGAGCTCACAATTTTGCACTAAACGAATGCATAATGCAACCATGGCAGTTGATCATTCTGATTTGCAATAGAGTTGTGCTTCTCCTGATATCTGATATCTATCCATACAGGTCCTATAACAGAAAACAGCTCAGGACGCAAGTATAATATCTCTGGACATGAGAATGAATTTGAAGGGATCTCTCTCACCATTAATGACTTCATATTTAGGGCTGAATTCAGCTCCCCTGTAGTCAGGGATCTAGGTCCTGAAGAAAGACGTGGACATTGCATGAGGCCAGTGAAAATATAGCTGAAACATATCGACCAGGAGAATGAAGGGGCAATAGATATTCTCTACACCTTGTTACTGTTTGTATAATTCCCATAGAGTCCATCTAATAAAAGTCTTTACATCTTCAATAGGGAATGTTAACGCTGATTGGATGTCAAAAGGGTCATAAGGAGGCATTACACCTGTCCTCTGAATTTCTGACTAATGTAACTGAGGCCATTTTGCTATAAACGTAATATTGTATCCAATACTAGCTTTGATAATCGACCCATTTAATTTTCATGAACTAAAGCCAAGAACAATTTTCTATAGATTTGCAAAAACAATTATGAGCTAAGCTGGCTGTGACAGCACGTGGGTTGGGGTGGCGGGAGGACAAACAAGGTGTGAGTACTGTAACAAGGATGCTATTGGCCTTTATTCACTTAAGGAATAAGCCACCCCTATTCACACTTTGGTAGTAAAAGACAGCCATATTCGAGGTCAAAAGGGCCTTCTCACCTCTGTGCCTTGGTGCCCTGCACCTGTTGCAGTACTAGTAGATTTATCTCTGCTAGGTGTGTATCCTAGAAGCAGAACAGAGTACCTAAAACCTGCAATGGCATTAAGATTGAGAAGGAAAAGTGTAAATTTATATTTTATAATAATAATGGCTAAGGACATAGGTTCATTAACACACAAAACACCACTTTGGGAGCTTCAAGTACCAAACAAAAAAACTCTCTGGGCTTTAAAATGTGTTTTTTTGTTCAACCAGACACCTGCACGTGCTTCCTCGAGAAAACTGTTCCAAACCAGAGATGTGTTTATTTCAGTTTTGTTACGTATTCATCTTTTTTTTGTTCTAAATGCCGTGCATTCTGCGTGGTCCCGGGTTCAGCTGCAGGCGAAAGATAACGGGCTAGCTAGTGATGGGTGGGGGCCGGGGCGTGACCAAAAATAACATCTTCAAGGAATTGGCAAGATAATCAGGGAACATATGCTTTGCGAGAGACACCAGCACAGGGAAGAACTGCGCAATACCTAGCGGCCGTTTCAGGGGCACGAGATGCGATTCCAGTCACACTAGCAGGAAAGAAATATATATTTTTTCTTGTCCTTCATAAAACTAGCTTTTCATTCCCGTAATATCTCGGCAAAAGCAATGTAATAAAGTTCATATGTGTCAAGCTTTCTACTGACACAAAGATTTTGCAAATCCGAGGCAATTTAAAAGGATACTTTTAGTGAATGGCAGAGCAGTGGGTATGTTATTATTCATAATAAATAATAAACGCTCTAACCATCGACCTTTCCCCAAAAAATCTTGAATCTTTGCCAGTTGTTTTTTTATTTGAAAGTCATATTAAGGTTGCAGATAACTAAAATAAATGCAGAAACCGCAATGTGAAAATATAACAATATGGAGCTAAGATAATATCATAAGTAGTGTAACACGTCACATTCAAAGAATTTTAGAGGGTGCTGGAACATGCTGAAAGATTCAAGCATTCTTCCAATGAACTCTAGCAGTTCGGAAAATAAACATGCTGCCATAAACTTTCCTCTCTGTTAATAACTGTTCATTGTCAGAGAGAAGTGGCTGCGAAGAGTTGAAAAGCATGTTCGCCCTTTCCCTGGTGTAATTTTTTGTCATGATCTGCCTTTCACATAACATTTCAAGTGTAATAATGTATCACATGAGAGTAGCAATTTCATTTCCTTGTTATAGGTAGCTTGTAATGTCACAGCTAGATTGTAATAAGAAAATTAGAGTCAGGTTTTCATATAGACATTGTCACAGTATTATGCTGGCTACAATATATATCTAGGACTACCGAAGTTGGGGGAGTGCTTTTTCACATGTTTGATTAAGCAAGTGCTGGCAAAGTAATGGTCACACACAAGAACAGTTGTTTCTGTTATTGCTATGGTGATTGCAGAATATTTAACTGTACAGACAGAAGTTAACTCCTGAGGTAGTGAAGATGCCAATTTACCCAATGCAGTCTCAAAGGATTAGAGTAACAACAGGTCCATCTTTTCCCTTCTGTTCTCCTCATCTTTTTAATTGACACATGTAATTAGGAGTTGCAGCACTATGGGGGTCATGATGATTTCGGCGGAAGGAAAAGCCCCTCTGCCGAAGCCCTGACAGGTAAGTTGCCGCCAGTGCAGTCACCTCCCTGCTGGCCCCATAACGAGTTTCCCGCTGGGTCAGCAGGCGCAAACAGAGTGGACCTTATTACGACCTTCAGAGTCACGGTGGCAGTCGTTCTCCTCCATAGGATGGACTGGCAGTGCTAGCGGTCCTAATCTGCCAGGACAGCGCTGCCCTGTGGATTATGACCCCCCTTTCCGATAGCAGTTTCATGGTGGTGCCCCCGCCATGAAAAGGCTGGTGGAGACAGGGTGCAGGGTGCTCCAGGGGGGGCCCTGCAGTGCCCATGCACTTGGCTTGGGCAGTGCAGGGGCCCCCCTGGCCAGCCCGTCGCAAAGTTCACTGTTTTCTTTGCAGACAGTGAACTTTGCGACAGGTGCTGGTGCACCCTAAACGCTACAGCATTGCTGCCGGCTCTATTACGAGGCCTTTTCCTGCTTGACCAGCGGGCCCGCTGACCCAGCGGGAAACTCGTAATGGGGCCGGTGGGGAGGCGGCCGCACTGTCGACAACCTAAACGCCGTTACTTTGGAGGACAAGCTTTTCCGTCCGCTTAAGTCATAATGACCCCCTATATGTACTTCGTCATCCCAGGTGATTCTGAATAAGCGTGACAATGACAAGTATCCTTTTTTTAAAAAATATTTTGAAAATACTGATTCATGTATTTGGTGATGTCAGTACTAAGCCAAAAGACACTGAAGAAACTTTGGACTAGCACTTAAGCTGTGCCCCATGAGCTCATCCCTTCTGACAAGGCCCTCCACTGTACGGGTGGTTATACTACTAGTCGACTTCAAAGTCCTTAGAGTGCCAGTTCGAAACATAAAGTGGGTTTATGTATGTGAACAAAAGATTTTTTTTAAATGGCAAGAAAAAACTTGCTTTCCCTTGGTTTGCTCAAACCCTCTAAGTCAGTAACCAACCTGTTGGGATAGGAATGCTCCGTGCAAAGTTTAAAGGTGTGTTCCACTTCTCTGAGTGCTCACCTACATATATCTGATGTCACCTACATATATCTGATATCTTGACTTTTGATATTTGGCCCTGCCTTCACACTTATGTCCTGCATGTGCAGAAGCCTAGACCTGTCTTTGGCCACAAGTGGTCCTGGATCTATCCTGTGGCAAAGAGGGGCAAACAAAAAATGACCTTTGTTGATAACAATGCAGGTCTATGTGGAGCTACAATGTTGGCAGCATTCCATAGTCGGAAAATTAATAGTGTGACCAGGCCTGAGTCACTGGGGTAGATGCCTTCTGAACCAATCATGTAAAGTTCCTCTCCTATGCACTTATGCAGTCCTTTGTGCTAACATTACAAGTATGTGTTAAGCCTGTTGATGTGTGTACCTTGCATGGTAAAAGAGCAGTGTGTTTGGTGTGAGTAACAGAGGCTGATGAGATCCATTTAGATACCCCTGGCCTAGACTTGCACATGAATGGGTGAGTACTGTGCTTGCATACAGTGGAAATGGAGGAAACCTTTGGTAGAGGTATTACCTTTTGTCTTTCTCTGGTTACTTCTTTAATTTGCTTGATGACAGTGAGGTGTTGAAATCTCACATGTCTTAGTGCCTCCGTTGTGGGTGCTCCAGATTGGAAACTACTGCGCTGTGACAGGCTTCACTTTACACAATGTTTGTGTATAGAGAAGCAGCAAGGGGTTTAGCTTAGCCAGTGAGATTCGAAGTGGGGGATGAATCTCAAACTTCTCAACTATAAAGGCAGTGGGCCGAAAGGTGATGGCTGAGATGACCGAGGTTTAGGAAAGGCTGTTCCCACGAGGGGCATGGTTAGTACTGATTTTCATGAGGTGGGCCTCAGGGGCTAATTTAAAGTTTGGGGGACAGGTATTCGTTGCCCCAGAAACCAAGCACTCTGTCCGCCATACTTAAGGTCGCCCCACCCAATTTTTAGTCAGGCAGACCAAAATTTGCATGCAGGTGGAGTAAAATTTACTTTGTTGGTGAGAAACGTTCTTGATGGTCCGATGGAGTAGGCTCTGTTGGCAATAAGCCATCCAACCATCTGTCCTATTTAGATTGGACGGTCGGATGCCTTTTTTTTCACTGTCCCTCACTCAATACTCTGGCAGTTAGGAACAGTAAAAAAATAAGCCCCGTACCATGGGAGAAAAAGCCCATGGTGTGGTGATCATTAGATTTTTTTCAAAAACAAACTCCTGTTGTGGGTGTTTGCTTTTGAAAAAGAAGAAACTTAGGAAAAGTTTGATGGTCACCCGCTATGTTTGACAGAACCGTCTGTCAAATTGTTTCTACACTAACAGGAAGAACCACTAGCCATCAGTAAGTTTCCCTAAAACTAATGACCAAAACACCTCAGAAACTATTTATTCTGCCTATTTTACATGACCATAATTTTAAGCAATGTCGCCCTGCCTTATTGTTTTTGCAACAACTAACATCTTTACCAATTTGTTGCAAGGTATCTAGTTACCTGTGGTCTGTGATTCACCTTAGGAAACAAACTAGACTATTAGAACCTATGAAGTTATATTAGGGTGGCTCCCTTCTATTTAGGCCAATAACGCCATGCTGCATATTTAATACAGTGTTACTACGTTTTATTGTATGGATTTTAACTTACTTGTGCAATACGGTCTTGTTTTATTTATAATGTATTGATATTGTAATGTATCATGATTTTATGATTTTATCAAAATTAAATAAAGCAAAGTATTGATTGATGGATTGAGAGGAACTGCCACAATAGTGGTTCCTGCCAGTGTATATAGAGATGGCCGCAGAGTCGGTGGACAACTCTAACTTTGTTGGACGTAGTAAAGACGGGACAGGGGTTATAAAGTTGTCTGTCTTTACTTCATCTGCCAAACATTAAATCAGGCCCTCCATTTGGAGCAGCGCAGTGAGTGAAAAACATTGGTTTGCAACGCTACTCCAAGGGATTGCTAGTGGTTAGACCATTTGCAAGCATTGGTCCTATCAACCATTAGGAGTTGGTTGACAGTAGAATGTCTGGAAACCTGAGACTGCTGAAGATTTCCAATTCTATCCATACCAATGTTAGTAACTTCTAATAAGTAGTGAATTTGCATCTATTTCAGGAATTCTTCTATGGATGCAGATTTGCTCTTTTTTGGTGAACTGATCATACTGTATGTATTTAAGTTTTTGATCCAAAAACAGAACAAGTTAAAACTTGTCAGTGAAATAAGGATGATGAGAACAACCAGCATAGACACAGCAGACCTAACTTAGGGCACAAAGACCCAACTACCAAGGTAAGAATGCATTTATTTGGGTGGTGAGACTCCCCAAGTCCCTCCTGAAGCTACACCCCTGAGAACAGCCTGGAAAGGACACTTGAGAAAAGAAACACCATAAACCGGTGTACAGTTTCAAACAGTCAATGGGCTTCCCTGTCTGGTAGCAGGGTGTAAAAGTGGGACCCACTACCCTCCTTGTGGTTACGGTTCCAAGCCCTCCATGGCCATTAAAGATTGTGCTCTGCAGAGTACTCAGATAGTTGCTGTGCAACCAAGACTGATGTCTGCTTAACAGCAGGTTTCCCAGAGGAGATGGGAAATCAACTGAAGTCTGAAGCACTTGTTGGAGAAGCTTTGTAACTGCCATAAAGTGCCTCAAAGTCACCCTGGAGAAAGAGAAAAGGTTTCTGTCTACCCTGCAGGTGGAAAGACTGTCCACAGAGGAGGCAGTGCAGTGTGCCCACAGTGACGGTGGAGTGCACAGAAGAGAAGACTCCTGGTAAATGATCTGACAAGACCAAGGCACCCAAGGACCCCCAGACACTCTCAATAGTTCTAGTGGGAACAGTGACTTTAGAATTGCTCGGGGATCAGCCTGTATGGGGCTGCATCTGCCAAATTAGTGTCTGGCCTCTGTATGGCTGTATTTAACCATTAAGTAGCCCAGGAGAAGCTGAAACTGTTGAAGTTGTACCCAATATGTGCTGGGCTGCATCTATCCAGAGATCGGCCCAATTGTGGCTGCAACTGCCATAGTTATGTTCACCCTGTGCAGGCATGCATCTGCCAAGCAACCAACCTGTGCAGGGCTACTACTGATGAAGCTGTGAGCGACACAGATGAGGCTGTTATTGCTTGGTTTGTGATCAGCCAATTGGGACTATATCAATTGAGTGCTTCCAAGGTGTGGGTGTGTTACCAAGACCAAGAGGCCCCAGCCACCTATCATCCCTCTAGTTGGGACAGCACCAAATCCAGACTGCGGCCTCCCTGTTCTCATGAATATGAAGACCCAGAGAAGATGGGCTGCGGTTTGGGTCCAAGGCTGGAGAGACTGAGGACTACCTGTCAGTGTGGCAATACACACCCGTGGTAGCAGGCAAGCACACCCGTGGTACGGGCGGACCAGCTTTGGACAAGTGAGTATCACCAACAACCATGTAATATTTGAAAGACTGAGTGCATACTATTTCAGAGGTTATCTAACCTGTATTTTCTGTCTGATTCATGCTACTCCTGTTACCCTTAAGAACAAAAGATGGGAGGCATCTAGTATCCCTTCTGGCCTCCTAGCTGAGAGGAAGAGGTTAAAGGGGTGTTCCATAAGCCCTAACTGAAAGCAGATAGAATGGCCATAATTATTCATAAATTCAATTGGTTCTATCATAGACTAGTTGGTTATTCATGAGTTTCCTTCAAACACCCAAATAAGCATGCACACAAGACTTACAGATTTGTGCATCATACGAATTTAGCCGTGTCTAGAATATAAATGACAAAATTGTAGCAAAAATAATGATAGTGTTGATAATGACGAACACAGGTAAGTGTTTAGGCTACTTATTGTGAGCATTATATGACAAGCGTCCTTGTAGGCTAAGCTTCCTGGATGGTTTGGCACTGAATTCCTGGTGTAATGTGCACTCTCATCTTTTTGGATCACTTCCCAAGGAATGGAAAATGTGTGCAAAAATGGATTCATCCTTATGACATGTTTGAAAACATCAGCATGGGAAATTGTACTAGAAGGATACTTACCCTTAGGGACCACTCGTGCGTGTACCTTCTAGGATGAAGGTCAGAACTCTGCATTGTTAATATGCAGCTGTATCACATATTACATGAATACCAAAGATATAGGGAAATTGCCATATACAGCAGAGATAGTAGGCCTGAGCTTACTGCTTTAACATCTTGGAAAAGACCGAACGTTACAAGTGATGTGGCAAAGGTCGGGAAACATCCTTTTTTACGACTTTCTTTTTACGAAAGTCGTGGTTAACGAAAGCTTAACAACGCTTTTTTTAACCACGACTCTGTTATTTTGTGCCTTAACTACGTATGTTTGGAACAACGAACATGCGTGGTTAAGGTACAAAGAAGGGAGTTGGCGAAGGAGGACGACGCAGGTGGGGGTGGGGCGTTTTTGGTTTTGGGGAGGTGGTGGGGGGTCAGGGGGTTTTAGGTTTTGGTGGGAGGTTGGGGGGGTGGGGTGTTTTTGGTTTTGGGGAGGGTTCGGGGTTCAGGGGGTTTTAGGTTACGGGGTGGGGTTGGGGGGTGGGGCGTTTTTGGTTTTGGGGAGGGGGTGGGGGGTTAGGGGGTTTTAGGTTTTGGGGTGGGGTTGGGGGGGTGGGGCGTTTTTGGTTTTGGGGAGGGGGTGGGGGGTCAGGGGGTTTTAGGTTTTGGGGTGGGGTTGGGGGGGTGGGGCGTTTTTGGTTTTGGGGAGGGGGTGGGGGGTCAGGGGGTTTTAGGTTTTGGGGCGGGGTTGGGGGGGTGGGGCGTTTTTGGTTTTGGGGAGGGGGTGGGGGGTCAGGGGGTTTTAGGTTTTGGGGTGGGGTTGGGGGGGTGGGGTGAGGGATGTAGGGTGAATGGTGCCTATTACTAATGCTTTTATCAGGAATGCCTTTACAACGAAACATCATAGTTAAGGCATTCGTGGTAAAATCATTAGTAGTAAGAACGAGGTCGGTGTTCCGACCTCGTTGTTAAGGCAGTAGTTGTTTTTAAAGTCGGTGTTCTGTCGTACAATCGCAAAGGTCATATGTGGCTCAGGTGGACACGAATGTGGACTACACATGGTAAAATATTTATAGGACCACTATATTCAGCTTCTACGCTATGTGTTTACTTCTGTTCTATGCCGTGTCTCACAGCTCTGCATAAGAATCTAAAAAGTCTCAGGTATCCTTGCCATCATCATGGACCACATTTCCATTTCTGGGGGATTTTAGTTTAGGGATACTGCTCATCCAACATTATTTTGTAGAGGTACTGTGTGCATGAGGGGAGATGTCAGTTCTGCACCTCTGAGGTTCTTTTGACTGTTGAGCACACTCTGACTGATATAAGCGAGATACACAGAGCTCAAATCGGGAGGAGAAGGCTGTAGGTGAGGCAGGTTTGACTACAGTATTAAGGGCCATATGTACAAACACTTTTTCCCATAGACACAGAATGGGGAAAAACCTTTGCTAAATCTGGCCCTAAGTTTCTTGGCTAGGCCCTGTGACTTCAATGAGATGAGGTACTTTATAAAAAAATGCTAAACAACCCTACACATCTGAGTGACTCTTTTTACTTTGTTTTACATTCTGCAGCACAAGTAGAAGAAGGAAAATGAATCTGAGGATTTTTTGTGTGTAGGAAGGATCCCTGTGGTGCCTCAGATGGCAGCACATGCCTGGTATCACACAGAGCAGCAGTGGCACCTGGACTGAAAAAGGAAACACAGCACAAGGCTTCTGGTAATCCCAAAGCTTTTGTCACTGCTGCAGAGCAGCTTATTAAATATTAACCGGTTTTCACTCGAACACCTCATAGGCCCAAGCGAGGGGCTGGAAATTTTAATTTTGTGCTATGTGGTGCTCCAAGGAAGAGAAGGGCGGTAACAATAAATCAAAAAGTGTGTTTTGGAGTCTGCCAGAGGTGCAGAAGTCCTCTGGGGGAGTTTCACACAAATGTTTCCCTAAGTTTTCCAGGGGCATATATGAATGCCATGGGCAAGCTTGTTTTGGTTTATCAAGCACTCCTAGAGCTTGAACTATTGTACAATGGCTCTAGAGCTCTGGGACCTTGGTTGGCTGGTTGGTTGTTTGGTTGGGTGGTTGGGTGGTTGGTTGGTTAAAGCAAGCTGTGTAAAGGTTGAAATAAGATTCTGGGACATATGTTATTCAGCATAATGCTTTATTGACAATGTTGATGATTGACAATGCAAGGTTTTATGTTATAATTCCTAGAACTGAATGTTGCCACTATCCCAGTTGATTTCAGTGGTGTTGCATGGTGAAATATAACATAGTTCTGCTTTTACTAATGTGCTTAGAGACAAAGCCAGTAGGCTTGCCCTATTGATAGTGACACTGTGTATATTGTGCTATTGTTTCTAGTATAGGTGGGTGGGATAGTGTGCCTGGGCTCGGGGTTTTCTGGCGCTATGAACTCTTTTGAGGGTGTCACCAAAGGTATTTCTATCTCCCTGATTGTATACGTCTGTAATTAATGTTTAATATTTAGACGTGGGTGTGTTTAATAAAATACTTTTAATTTCTATAAGAAAAAGTGCAGATGGGTCAATTATTTATCAAGTACAGGCGAGCTGAGGGTACTAGCCCCCACACCCTCATCTGATTAGACCATGGATTACTTTGTTTTGCTACCCCGAGAGAGTCAAATGTTACAATATGGGTACTTTATTCCCAGAAAAGGAAATTTATGGACTCATTACTTGTGAAGGACTCACATCGTTACAACTAAACCCCCTAATTTCTTACAAATATCATTATGGATTTAGCAGTAAAATAATGTATTAGTATAAGAGACTAAGGGGGTCATTCCAACCCTGGCGGTCGGTGTTAAACCAGCGGCCAAACCGCATACAGGCTGGCGAGAAAAAAAATGGAATTCCGACCCTGGCGGAAACCGCCAACAGAGACCGCCACATTACCACACCGCCCGCCACGGCGGCACAAACAAACAGCGCGGCGGTCACCGCCAACAGACAGGCGGGAGACAATGTACCGCCCACTGTATCACAACCTACCAATCCACCACCTTTTCCGGGGCGGTAGCCCCTCCCATAAAAACATGGCGGAAACAGCCATTTCGAAGGGAAAACGCTCACCTCCATACAGCCCACGAGGAATAAGGACAGCATGGAACCCGAACTCCACATACTCCCAGCGATTGTGTTCCTACTCCTCTACCAGGAGCACGAACGCCGGCGCAGAAGACAGCGGTGAGTACTGCACCTACGACACAGGGGAGGGGGGTGGAGAAAATATTACGGGTACACACATACGCGACACACCCACCCTCACCCTCACCCACTACAACACACACATCAATGCGTATCAACACATCAGAGTGACACCCCCCAAACCCCCCTGAAGAATGCAAACACAAAAGAAAATGATTCTAAACATAGGAATATATTGTATTACTGGCTTAAAAATATAATTCTACATCAAAAACTGTTATATACATAAATGTACAAGTCCGAGCATTGTAGCATGTATTGTCCGTGGACCACTGGGCCCAAATCACATGGGCAAAGCCCACACAAGATACCTGACTCCAATGGAGAGAAAACTGCAGGGGCATCAGATAGCAAAACTACAGGCACCTCAGGGGGAAGGGAAGGGGGGGCACCTCAGCCAGATGAGTCCACGACGCCAGATCCACGAAGGGGCCTCCATGGCCACTGTTCAATCCTGGGGAGTGCAAAGCCACAGTCTGTCAAGTTTCACAAGTGGGTGGGTTGCCCACTGTTCAATCCTGGCGAGTGCAAAGCCACAGTCTCACAAGTGGATAACAGTCTCCACTGGTTCTGGGTGGGGCCTGGTGCCCAGACTGCTTTGTGCAGCCCTGCCCGACTAAGATGCGGGCCAGCCCCTGGCGCTCATGGTTCAGCAGTGCTTGAGACGGCGGTGCCCAGTTCAGTGGTGCTTGAGATGAAGGGCCCAGTTCAGCGGTGCATGAGATGAAGGGCCCAGTTCAGCGGTGCTTGAGACGGCGGTGCCCAGTTCAGCGGTGCTTTAGACGGCAGTGCCCAGTTCAGCGGTGCTTGAGATGAAGGGCCCAGTTCAGCGGTGTTTGAGATGGAGGGCCCAGTTCAGCGGTGCTTGAGATGAAGAACCCAGTTCAGCGGTGCTTGAGACGGCGGTGCCCAGTTCAGCGGTGCTTGAGATGAAGGGCCCAGTTCAGCGGTGCTTGAGACGGCGGTGCCCAGTTCAGCGGTGCTTGAGATGAAGGGCCCAGTTCAGCGGTACTTGAGCCGGCGGTGTCCAGTTCAGCGGTGCTTGAGATGAAGGGCCCAGTTCAGCGGTACTTGAGACGGCGGTGCCGAGTTCCGCGGTGCTTGAGATGAAGGGCCCAGTTCAGCTGTACTTGAGACGGCGGTGCCCAGTTCAGCGGTGCTTGAGATGAAGGGCCCAGTTCAGCGGTACTTGAGACGGCGGTGCCCAGTTCAGCGGTGCTTGAGATGAAGGACCCAGTTCAGCGGTGCTTGAGATGAAGGGCCCAGTTCAGCGGTGCTTGAGACGGCGGTGCCCAGTTCAGCGGTGCTTGAGACGGCGGTGCCCAGTTCAGCGGTGCTTGAGGCGGCAGTGCCCAGTTCAGCGGTGCTTGAGACGGCGGTGCCCAGTTCAGCGGTGCTTGAGATGAAGGGCTCAGTTCAGCGGTGCTTGAGACGGCGGTGCCCAGTTCAGCGGTGCTTGAGACGGCGGTGCCCAGTTCAGTGGGTGTGTGGGAGTGGTGTGTGTATGTGTATCAGGTGTGTGTATTTGTAATTGTCCAATGTGGCTGTGTTTTGTAAGTGTGTGTGTATTTTGAGCGCGCCGGTGTGTACCGCCAATGGTATACCGCGGTTGAAAGACCGCCGCGTGGATTCGTGTGTCGTGATAGTGTGGGCGTATTTCTGTTGGCGTGACGGTGGAGGTTTGGTCATCGCCAGTTTCTCGCTGGCCTTTGGTGTGGCGGACTTTTGTGGATGTCTGTATTTTAGCGGTTTGACTGTTGTGGGTCAGAATGACCGTGGCGGTTTACTGCGGCCGCCGCGGTATGTTGGCGGTCTTCTGACAGAGGTAAGTGGCTTTTACCGCCAAGGTTGGAATGACCACCTAAGAGTGTATGTGATCTCAACAATTCAAGGGTGTAGAACCATGGTGCAGAGTGTGGTGCAGTTTCCATCTGCTACTTGAGCAGATTAGTCTAGTCACGTCTATCTATTTATTTACCATCTGTATATCAATAGATAGATAGATAGATAGATAGATAGATAGATAGATAGATAGATAGATAGATAGATAGATAGATAGATAAGCTTGGGTTTATGAGGTGTCAAAGCATGATAAACTAGAAGGCCAAAATGTAATTGTTTCTTTTGGCCTAATTTAGAAAGAAGTGGTGCAGCATGGTGCTGTGGCAAATGTTTGCAGCGCTGTGCTGCGTCATTTCAGAAATGCAGGGATGCTCCTTATTTACTACAATACGGTGCACCCCTGTGTTTTCCATTGTGCTGGCGTGAAGATTAGCTGCCTAGCACGAACCCAGGCACCCTTGCACCAGTGCAAAGGTGCCTGCAAGGGTGCCTGTTTGCAGGGAATGATTGTTTATGTGTAGGAAGGTGTCCCTTCCTGCACATAAACAATCAATAATGGCGATTTGTTACTTCTATGGGTGCTGCAGACTGAAAAAGCAAAACAAGGAGAAATAAAAGTATTTCTAATCATCACACCACTCTAAGCCACTCCTGGGTTGACATTAGTGTTTTGGTACTGTCTAAGGTTTATGATTTCTCGTAAATCCGGGGCAGTGTCAAAAGCAATGGTTGTTGCGTGGAAACACCCACAGCAACCTCCATTTCACACCCCTCTGCCACTGAAAACAGCATGGAGGGGGCCTATATTTACAAGGTGGCGTTAAGCCACGCAAACTGGATTAACGCTCCCTTGTGGAATAGGACACAGTGTCACTGGAGCATCGCTAACACTGGCTTCCTAAATGAGGCCATAAATATCTCCAGAAACCCAGATAGCACTACTTGGCCATGTTATGTGTCACTCACAATATACCTCATTTGGGTGGGCAGCTTAAAAAAGCTGTTCCTATTCAAATAATGAGGAATTTATTTGACACTATGTGGAATACTGCACCATAGTGTTTGGGCATCTGTAGGAAAAATAAAAATAACAAATATTCAGAATGTAGTATGTGCGAATAACATATTTGCCTTTTTTTAAAACCATTCTGGCTGTAGAAGGGAGAGATTATTGAAAGTGCCACTAACAATGAATGCCGATTAGAATTCTCATTAAACAGTATCCAGTGGTTTAGCTCAGAGATTGTTTAAGCTTTTACTACAATATTCAGCTAACAATGGGCACTGAATGCAATTAGAATTTTCAGAATCTGCTTAGCTTTAATTTGGAGGTTGCTAATTAAAAATAGACAATGGTGGGTCTTGTAGTGTGGGTTGGGGCTGTCAATATCTCAGTGCACCAGCACACTTTAAAGAGGAATTAGCTGGTTTAAAAAAAATTGGGCTGAACCTAAGCCTCTCATTGTATCCCCACTGGATTTCATACAAAGATCTTATAATATTGGGTCTCTATTTCCTAGTGTGAGGACCTATGCCTAAAGCAGGCCACACTTTATCTTTAATAATAATAATAATAATAATAATAATAATAATAATAATAATAATAGTAATAATAATAATAATAATAATAATAACAACAACAATAATAATAACAACAATAATAATAATAATATTTCTTAAGCGCTAGTTACTTCGAATAAGTGTCCCAAGGCTGCATAGTCAGAAACTCACAGGATACTTTACTAGACAACAAACAGCCTATCTAAAAAGCCATGTTTTCAGAACAGAGCCTCTGTCTCCGATTGCCTAAGGCCGAGAGGAAGAGAGTTCCATAACTTGGGTGCCAAAAAACTGATGGAACTGCACCCAATGAGGACCTTCTTAGCTCTGGATATTTGAGCCAACAAAGTCTCAGAAGACCTGAGACTAGGAGAGTAATGCTTGATAAGCGGGTGCAAGTAACTGGCCTCTGTCTTCCTAAAGGCTCGATAGCAATAGCAGAGAGCATTAAAGGAAAGATGTTTTTTGATTGGGTGCCAGTGCAATTTGCACAGAGCTGCACTCATAGAGGCCCGCTTAAAAAGATTTAACAAAAGTCTGGCCGTTGAAATCTGAACGCACTGGAGTCTCATCAGCCGACACTGAGAGACTCCCAAGTAAAGGATTTTACAATAATCCCACAGGGAGAGAACACGTGCCTGACTCACAGTTTTTTGGCAGACTCAGGCAGAACGCAAATTATGTTCTTCAGGGATTTTAGCGTCCGAAAGCATTTGCCTGACAAGGCTATGACTTGATTGTCAAAAGTAAGGTTTTCATCAAACCAAATGCCTAGTCTTTTAACTCTAGGCTTTGGTGAAGGAAGGGTGCATATGGTAGATTGCCACCAATCGGGAGACGAGATTGACGTCTGCTTTCCCAAAATAAAGACCTCAGTGTTGCTTGCATTACATTTCTGACAAGCAGGCTCTCAGAGAAGTCGCCGTGCTAGCAGAATTCAGTGTTAAGGTGACAATTAACTGCATGTCATCAGCGTACAATAGGATAGGGCTCAACAAGGAGCCCTGCAGCACCGCCTGCTACAGTGACAGAATCAGAGATGAAAAGGTTCCAGTATGACCTCAAAACAGCAGCCCTGCAAGAAAGACAGAAGAGCTGACTCAGTGAAACCCCAGGAACAAAAGCCCGATTGAGCTCTATGGAGAAGGATCTTTGCTTCCATGAACATTGAGAGCTCTTAATTCAAAACATTTTCTGCCATTTTCGAGAGACAAGTGTATAACGGGATTGGTCTATAATTCTCAGCTTTAATGGGATCAATAGAAGGCGTTTTTTGAAAACGTCACCACAGAAGCATGCTTCCACTTTGCTGTAACTTGAGCAGCAGCAAAAGAGTTATTAATAAGCTCTCCAAATACTGGACAGAAGCACTTCCATTCAACACTCCAAAATAGCACGTGCAGCTGGGTCAGAACCAGACTTGACAGATAGAAAAAGATACTGTACCTCGTCAAGGTCCAAAGGTTTAAAATGTAATAGTCTGTTATGGTCCATAGATGGCTCGAAGATTGCTTTAACATGTGCAACTGACAACTTTTGCAAATGGGTAAATTAATTGGAAGAGCATCTAAAACATACAGAAGGTTCTGAAGATCTTAACAAAGCTGTAAAGAGTTTGAAACTCTTGAGAACGATTTTCAGAGAAACCTGTTGCTCAAGAATTCTGCTGTGAGGGCAATCGCGCCAAAAAAACCAGATCCAAGAAGCACTGAAGTCTATTAAACTATCTACAGAGGTGCTCAAGACAGCATGGAGAAAGGCCTACTTAAAAGCAGACAGGTATGTCTATTAGAAAAAGCTAAAGAAATACAAAAAGTCTTAAATGAATCAGTGATACTTTCGTCGAGAAAGAGCGTTGGCAGTTAAGAAGTTTCCTAGGAGACAGTTTGTGTTACCATTTACCAAAACCCTACATGGCTAGTGTGTGTATATATATATATATATATATATATATATATACATATATATATATATATATACATACATACATATATATATGAGTTGGTGCATAAATATATATTGCACCAACTCCTCTAATTAAAAAGGACGTGCACGGACTCTAAGCTTAGTTGCATATGTTTAATAAAATGATGCCTCCTCACCACGCGTTTCAGCCGTAGCCTTGATCACGTGTGGGATGGCTATTTAATTTGCGTACCAAATGCCCTCAAAATATTACCATAAATGACGGACTAACATACACATATTCAAACAATACAAATAAAGGTGTCCGCTATCTTGAAATGCCATACGTAATATGTCCTTCAGCATAGATAATTCTAAATCATCTGTGTCTTAAACTGTGAAAACTGTATATATCTAAAATAATTATTATGTGGCAAACACTACTTGTTATAAATATACAGATTTATATGCTCATTCCTACAATAGAACAAAATAATTCAAATAGTGCATATGTGTTCTAATGAGCAATCTCTAATTTTCTTATGTTTCCACAGCCAAGTTCACCAATCCTATGTATATCAATAATACCTGATATGCACAGTACAAATTACCTTACTTCACCCTATAAATTAAAACAAATCAAACCAAACCACAACCCACACCATATAAAAAAGTATACCCACCTAATGTGCACTACAAATCTCACAAATTGCCCGTTAGAGGTCGAAAATGTGTCCATCTACCTGTATTTGTATAACCCAAATGAACATTCATTTCTTCACTGGAGTTCAAACCCAAGGGACTTAGTATTTCACCTGATAATCAGTTTGGATTCTGAAATCTGCAGTTTTTTCTCTCTATTTCCCCCTCGTATATTTGGCTTAATCTGGTCAATGCCCAAAAAACTAAGCATCCTTTCATCCCCGTTATGTGTTACATGAAAATGTCTAGCCACGGGGTAATTATGATCACAATTGCGAATAGCTCTTATATGTTCCAGAACTCTCTTTGTGGCCTTATGTATTGTGCTCCCCACATACAATTTGTTGCAAGGGCACTTTAAGAAGTATACACAAAAAATCTGTGTTGCAGTTATAGTGACCCCTTATCTCATGGGACCCACATCCTTTGTCATTTGGTACGTCCGTACAATTAGCACTGTATGTATAGGCTTTGCATTGATTACAACAGTAAAATCCAGCCGGATTTCCTGATAATGTTCTTACATCCTGAAAGAAGTCACCACATTGTGACTTAAATTGTCTCTTAATGACTTGACCTTACGAAAAGTAACCAATGGCATATTGGTAATATCAGTATTTAAGGTGGGATCAGTCTGTAAAATGTGCCCACGTTTGGTAAGGATCTGTCTTATTGAATATGCCTGATTCGAGTATGTTGTGATGAATCTCAAGCTGTCATCTGACTTCCGTTCATCAACCTTTGTATATAAGAGATCCTCCCTCTTGATATTATCTACCTTGTTTTTTAGCTTGTTGTATGGTCTTGTTCTTATATCCCCTTTCTTTAAATCTTCTACATATTATTAGGCTTTCACGCTGGTAATCATCCCAAGTACTACAAATTCGCTGAGCTCTTAATAGTTCCCCATATGGAATGCTCTCTATCAACCTGGCTGGATAGGCACTTTTGGCATTCAATAAGCTGTTCACAACAGTGGCTTTTTCTATGTAACCTAGTATTCAAGTTATCATCCTGTAAGGGTAGGTATCTACATGAGCTCACCCATACCTTGATAGGGGCAATAGATCTGGCAACTACTCATAGGACCCCTTTGGGGGTTATAGCTTTAGATGCTATGAATGCCTTTGACAGGGTCAACTGGAGTTATTTAGTTCATATTTTGAATAGGCATAATATAGGGAACAATTTTTGTAAAGCCATTAAATGGATCTATTCTGACCCCTCTGCTAGAATCCTAATTAATGGGGAGCTAACAAATTGCTTTAGGATATCGAGGGGAACTAGGCAGGGGTGTCCTTTGTCCCTACTCTTGTTTGATTTGTATATTGAACCCTCCGCCAGGAAAATAAGACAGTGTTCTGAAATAGTTGCTTTTAAATGGGAACAGTGGGAGTGGAAAGTTGCACTTTATGCAGATGATTTAATGGTATTTACCGCCAATTTATCAACTGCCCTCCCGGCATTACAAAGACTAGCGGAGGAGTTTTGTTTTGTTTCTGACTATCAGTTCAATGCAGAGAAGTCGGAAATTATGGTATGGAACCAGGACTGGCAAGGGAAGGCTGAAATACGCTATTTAGGGTTATTAATTACCCATGATATTGAGAAGTTAGTGGTGAGGAACCAAGAAGCATTGGTGGTAGAGTGCATCAATTTAATGAAGGGCTGGGCCCACTTGCCACTGACAGTACGGGGAAGGGTAAACCTGGTTAAAATGTTTCTTCCAAAAATTAATTTTATCCAGAATGCCATTCCGTTATTAATGGATTGCAGATATCTTAAGAAACTCCAACAGGCAATCACTTCTTTTATTTGGGCCTGTCAGGGTCCCAGGATTGCGTGGAAAAAGCTGCGGAGGAGGAGAGAGAAGTCCGGTTTATCATTGTCCGATCTACAGCTATATGCTTGGGCCTACCAGTTGAGGAATTCGAGAATGTTATTTACTTCTTTGGACGATTCAGTGGTAGGCGAAATGTTTAAAGCAATGACATGTAACATTCAGGGGGCAGAAAAACAGTTCCTTTTTAAGAATGGAGACCCAAAAATTTTTAAGAAAATAAGACTAAAAGTTCTGAGGGGGCAGCCATATGTTGGTGTCAGGTGAAATCTATCATGAAGATTGATTATTATAACCAGCTAGCTCCTGTCTGGAATTCCCCGGGCACTCCAGAATGTTTTAAAGATGCTTTGGCTAAACCGCTAAGAGACGCCGATCTGGAGTGCTGGGGGGATCTCATACAGGATACGATGTTACTTTCCTGGGAAGAACTGAGTACCATGACAGGCGGCACTCTGTCTAGGTTCAAATATTTGCAACTGACTTCCTGGGCACTGTCCACTCGACGAAGTCGTCAGGGGGAGAACCCTTTATCAAAGGATCTTTTTAACGGCTCCCCCAATGGCTGTAAGATTGCGAGGTGGTACTGGGAGATTTTGGAGCAGATGGACGGAGAGTTTAAGTTGCCAGAGCAGCTGTGGCAAGGCATAATGACAAAAGAAACTGCGCAGTTGGGATGGCAAGAATCATTGAGAACGTGTTTTGAGGTAGTTAAGGCCGCCCCGTTAAGGAAGAATCATTTGTGCGTGAGACATAGAGTTTACATCACCCCAGTGAAACTCACGAAGATAAAGAAAGGCGAAGTGGTGAGCTGTCTCAAATGTGAAGCTCCAAAGGCCGCAGATGTTTACATGTTTATGGGTTGCCCAGGAGTGTTTTTCTTTTGGACGGAAGTAGTGGGTGCACAGTCACAGATGGTAGGAAAGGAACTAACTGTAAGTCTTCCCTTAATTATTTTTGGGAAAACCAGTGATATGGTAGGGTGGTCTAGAAACAATAGGAACTTTGTGTTCTTTGCTATTTTGTTGGCCAGAAGAGAGATTTGTTCAAAGTGGATGACAGCATCCCCGCCACTATATAAGAGCTGGTTGAATATGTGTATGAAAACAGCTAAATTAGATCTTAAGGTGGACGAACCTGAGCAGAGGAGGAAAAAAAAGTAAATTATGGGCTCCTCTTTTAGAAGGGGTGCCTCCCCTCCCTCCTTCCCTTCTGTAGGGGCATTGTGTCCGATGATTTAAATCCCCCCCCTCTCTTACATCTGGGTCAGCCACTGGGTTCCTCCAGGTGGGCTGAGCAGGTGATACAGGGTCCTCCTTGGGCGATATGTCCACCGTTGGCTTTAAATGCAAGTAAACCTTGCTGGAAATAAGGTGTGACTATCGGTGAGGTGTATGAGGACAACAACAAAAAAAAGTTATCATCCTGAACTGTAACTTCTACATCCAAAAATTGGATATGTTTATTGCTATGCTGCTCACTGAGCTGAAGGTTGTATTCATTCTCATTCAAAGCTGCCGCAAACCTTAATACAGACTGTTCATCACCTTTCCAGATCACAAATATGTCATCAATATATTGACAACACATTACTACTTTATCCTCATAGTCTGATATATTGATGGATACCTGCTCCTCCCACCAACCCATAAACAAATTTGCGTAACTAGGCGCAAAGCAAATACCCATTGTTGTCCCCTGTACCTACCTATACACCTGAGTATCAAACAAGAAAACGTTGTTTTTGAGACAATAACTGATCACATCACAAATCATCTCAGTATAACAAATATGATATCGATCTCGCTCTCATAAAGTGTCCAACGGCAAATTCGCCCAAAATCATGTTGAATGCATGTATAGAGACTTGTGGCATCCATAGTTAGTAGTATATAATCATCCTCCCATTGAACACCATCAATCAATTTTAAAAAATGTGTTGTGTTCTTCACATATGACAGGAGACCTGCCACAAATAGTCTGAGAAAATAATCTATATATCTTGAGGTATGTGATGGACAGAATGCTGCACAATGTCAAACATTCACCCCAGTACAGAGATCTGGGCCTAAATCCGTCGTTTTTTTGCTACCCATGCCGTTACCATGAGGAACAGGGTCAAGACTGATTTGCATATGGCTGGGTCCAAGCTGGGGTGGCATGGTGAGCAAAAGAATGATGGATTAAACCCAGATCTGTGGCTGGGGGTGAGTGTTTGCATTGTTCAGCACTCCGTCATCATCCTTTTGTGTTGCTAAAGTTGCCCTAAGTGGGAAGTGAATGCCCAGACATGGGTCCCTTGCTCACTCTTCCAGAGGATTCAAGCTAGGCTGGCTGATGAAGGTTGACATCCTGAAACCGGTCCAAGGATGCTTGTTTTCGGTCCAGGGAGGACCTGGCTTGGCAGTTCGACTGGACTGTTCCCATGAGGAACAGAGTCAAGACTGATTTGCATATGGATGGGTCCAAACTGGGGTGGCATGGTAAGCAAAACAACAATGAATTAACCCCAGATCTGTGACTGGGGGTGAGTGTTTGCATTGTTCAGCACTCCGTCCATCATCCTTTTCTGTTACTGCTTAAAGTGCCCTTGCAACGAATTGTATGTGGGGAACACAATACATAAGGCCACAAGAGAGTTCGGGAACATTTAAGAGCTATTCACAATTGTGATCATAATTACCCCGTGGCTAGACATTTTCATATAACACATAACAGGGATGAAAGGATGCGTTTAGTTTTACCAGTTTGATTCAATCAAGATGGATTCACGTTTGCCACACTTTTTTCATGCTCACAGCATTGGAGAATCGCTTTATGCACACATGCACAGTTTTCTCATCAATAATTTTACTGTAAAGGTTACAGTGATATGATCAATGATGTCAAAGAAGATGTCATGGGTGATGTAATAACTTGGGTAATTAGCAGTGCATTGTGGGGGCATGAGTTATAGTTACATTAGGGCATGAGATATAGTTATATGAAATAACTATAACAGCTGAATTTCTATGGTTTTGTGCGTGTAAAAACTGAATCTAAATATAACGCCCCTGTAACCTTTGTTTTTTAGTGAACTTCTAAGGTTTTTTAAATTCTATTTCATAACTATAACATCCCAGTAACCTATGTTTTTAAGTGAATTTCTAGAGTTTTTTAACATTAAGTGATATTAAAGAATTACCTTATGTTAATCCAACATTCTCAGTGCATACCCCTCAGCTGTGTGCAGCATGGATTGGCCGCATGGTCTGGTCTGTGGCCAGACCCTGTGGCCTGCCCCCTATATTTAGGCAATCCAGGAGCGGGGCATGTAGGCCCTCTCATCAGGCCGAATTCATCCCAAGGGATCCCAACCCCCCAGGGCCCAGCCCATTACTAAAATGAGTGTGGGGTCGCATGCCCCCTCCCCCCGGGCTGATTTTGGCCCCTGGGACTCCATCCACCAGGGTCTGGCCAACTTGTGGAAGGAGAGTGGCCTACTGTGTGGTTACATTTGGGTCAGAGTTTCTCTAGGGTGAGCGTTTTTTGTTTCACTATTTACTTTAAGAAATGTACCCCTTCCTACACAAAAGCTATCCTGTCCATAAAATGACATTTTAACCACCAAAACAAAAAAATCACAAGTTACAATTCAGTGAGCTATCTATCACTGACCTCACCACCATGCACTCCTCATGACTGACATTTCCACCTAACTATAACATCCTGTTTACCTTTATTTTTCTTCAGTGACTGTCTACGTTTTTTTAAACATAAGCTAAGCTCTTCTTTTTAAACCTAGTTGCAACATTAGTTTAACCTTTTCTTTTTAGTAAATATCAGTGTTTTTTTCAACCCAATGTAAGGTGTTACTACTAATCCTAATTAAAATGTCAGTTTAACCTTTGCTTTTTTCAGTGACTTTCTGTATTTCTTTAATCTTTAATGGAAAATAAAACCTTAAGTGAATAATTCATGTTCTTTTCAGTTTTTCTTTTAAATTCTTATTAGTGTCCTTTAATTTGTCAACTGAATACCTGTTATTAATTTTAATACTTGTATTTTTACTCTCCAGGGGCTCTGCAGTAATCCCACCTCTAAATCTATCTGAAATGGGTTGTAACAGTTACAGAGTCACACCAGAGCTCTCTGTGTCACCAGGCTGCCTTGTTTTGAGTACTGGGTTTTCATTAAACTAATCTTTGCATTCTGGGACTTGTATTATTGTCTCCATTCAATTTAACACATTTGAACCGTTCACCTACAAATAATGCTTTTTAAATGGAAAATCCAGGATTGGAAAAACTGTCTCTCAAATACACTGAGTTACCTGATAGCCTATGTTGATTGGCTCATTGTTTGAGGTGTTAGTTTTACATAGTATCTGAGGATCAGGTAATACAAACCTTGGAGTGGGTTGGACAACCCCTAGCACACTGTCTGTCAGTTTCCAAGTTAGGTTAATGTTTTCTGTATTATTTGCATCCATATGATGGATGCTGTGTGGAGCACCATCTATGACACATTGATATAATAAATGAATGAAACAACCTCATGGTGAAGTACTGGAAACAAACACAAGAACTCAAATGAAAGTCTGAGCAAGCACAAAGGAGTGTAGTACCTTCAGTTACAGAGCCAGTGTGAAGAAGGCATTATAACAAGAGTAGTTGCAAATGAAGATTTATGTGCCAATTTTGGTCATATTCATAATGTGGTGGCTCTGCTGTAAAAACTTAAGTAAAATATATGCCAGTTTATTTTGTTCTGAAGTCAACATTTTCCTGCTATTCCATTTCTCATCTCCTTTTTGCCAAAATTCCACTCTTCCTTCCTATTTGCCTGGAAACTGTGAAGTTAGTATAACAACGAGTAAGGTTCCCCACTGTCATCACCTCAACCATAATATCTGACAGCTGCTACTTTTACAAAATCCACCCATCCTCACCATCCTTCTAGAAGAAACTGAGAAATATTCTACTCACCAGGACTGCTCCCATTGCCTCATACCCAGGATTAAGATTGCAACTCTACTCTAAAAAAACTTACAGTATTGGCACAAACTCCATTTTCATCATTTTCAGACCTCACTCTGCATTTCCCTCATTAAGTGTACCAGTTCACAGTGAAACTTAGATTCTATAAAATGTTCTTTTTCTAGCCTTAAATGCACCCATGTCTTTCCCATATGGCACACGTGGCCATCTTGTCCATCCCTTAAGATTTCACATTGACAGTGTATCTTTTTTCTCTTGCATGCCCTTTTCAAACACAGTTGTTACATGCTTGCTCTCCTCTAATCTGTTTTGAACCTCCTCAGGATTCAAATGTTCTTTCTTTCCTGTTTTGTGGAGTATCCTCCATATCCCGGTTTAAGAGCTGCCCGACAATTTCACAAGAGCAGTCACACTGCCACCACAGTCAACTAAAATAGACTCCTATGTCCAGTAATACCACTCTAGCGAAGAATACATTACGAACATTCTCTAGACTCTAATATACGATAGCTAATGTATCTTCTGTAATAATGTTGAAATGTCTCACTCAGTACCCTTTCTTCCCAAAACATTGTGACTACCACCAGTAAGGCCCTCATGAGAAATTGACCAGACATTTTTGAGGAGGTATTGGGGAATTGGGGAGTATGCAGAATTATAATTATTGGGAATTATCTCCACACCAAAGCTTGACCACTATGAGCTTTTCCCCAAAATTGAGAATAGATGGTCGAACCCACAATTACGAGACGTGTTACTGGGCAGTTTTTTACCATTGCAATGAAGAAAACACTGACATTTTCTGTCTGTTTTGAACAGATGGCTGGAGCCTGTACCCTGCAGCATTTGACACAGGTCCAGTGTCTCCAGACCCCACATTACCAGGTCCGAAGTTACAAACCCAATAATTCTGGTTGCAGGCATGTTTTTAATGGTGACTTGGGTTATTTCACCCAAAGTTATAACCCAACTTATAATGGAGGGTCTAAAGCCCTATGTCCTGTTTAATGTCATCTTTGTATGGAATTTCTGTGTGTGATGTTGCACAATAAGTGTAATTAGAAATACTTCATTGGCAACTTGACTAAGACCAAGGCCATGATCATGGATTTAGCCCCATCTGATGACAAGAAATCTTTACTTCTTCCTTCACCAAAACCATCACCTAGTTGGGCAGGTATCAAACTGCTCCTCCCATTTATACTACTCTGGGCCTGATTCAAACTTTGGAGGACGGTGTTAAACCGTCCCAAAAGTGGCGGATATACCACCTACCATATTACGAGTTCCATAGGATATAATGGACTCGTAATACGGTAGGTGGTATATCCGCCACTTTTGGGACGGTTTAATACCGTCCTCCAAAGTTAGAATCAGGCCCTCTGTCTGTTAGAATTTGGGTCTCTAGTTGTCAGAGATATGCACCTTGTCCAAGTAGGGACCACAGTCCTAGTCAGGTTTAGTCATTATACAACCTAAATTATCCTGTGCTCACAGTCCGGTAGCTTGGCACAGAGAAGCCCGGCTTAACTTAGAAGGAAATGTGAAAAGTATTTGAGCAATAACTCATACAGTCCCACAGTGAAAACACCACAAAATGTACTTCACACCATTTTAGAAAAATAGATAATATTTAACTGAATAAAAAAGACCAAAATGACAAAGGTCCCATGTACACCGGTCAAGATATCACCGTTTAGGAGTTTAAGTAAGTCTCAATCCATAAGAATCAATGGATCTATCTCTTTAGCAGTAAGTACCTGGGGTGCGTCAAAAACTAAGACGATGTGAGCCACAGGGGAGGTGATGCACAATAAAAGCAAAGCAAAGCATCAATTCCTTACTGTGCAGTGGAGGTGATGTGTCAATATTCTCCTCCCAGGTGACACGATGCGTCCGTTCCTTACTGGCAGGTGAGGAGATGCATCTATTCTTTCCTTGCAGAAAAGGCGGTGCATCGATTTCCAGACACGCGGTCTCAGTTCCTTACTGAAGTCCGGGGTTGATGACAAATTGATGCCCAGGGACGATGCATGGAAAATCCAGACACATTGTAATGATGGAACCACGGTGAAACTGGTATTGCGTCGATTCTGCAGCTGCTGCATCAATTTTTCTGCCGCAAGACAGGTGCTGCATCAATCTGCAGGTGTTGCATCAATTTTTCAGCTGTGAGACAGGTACTGTGTCGACTTTTCTACCATTGTGCATTGAGGCGTGGATTTTCTCTTTTAGGTGAAGTCTTTGAAGGCCCTGAGACTTCGTAACAGGACTCAAGCTGACAAGCCCTTGGAGATTACTTTTGGTGGGAATACAAGTCCTTCCAGCAGAGTCAGAGCGCAGAAGCAGCAGGACAACAAGCAGCAGAGCAGTCCTTCCAGAAAACCTGTCCAGTTGAGTACTTTGGGCAGCACTGCAGTCCTTCTGATAGAGTCCAGTTGTAGGTCAAGAAGTATCTGATTTTAGGGGGTCAAACACCCAGCATAAATACCCAAATGTGCCTTTCAAGTGGAGGAGACTTCAAAGAGTGGTTTTGAAGTGCATTAGTTCCCCTTTCAACCCTGTCCTGTCTGCCAGGAAATCTGTGGGGGTTATCAGTCTTTTGTGTGGGGTCAAACCACTACCCTTTGAGATGTGAGAGCCCCTCCACCCTTCCTTCCCAGGAAGACCTATCAGTATGCAGATGAGTGCAGATGCAGCTGAGTGTCCTATGTTTATGGCTGTCTAGATGTAATGCACAAGTGGACTGTCAACCAGCACAGACTAGACGTGGATTGGAGACAGACTGTAAGGCACAGATGGCAGTAAGTGCAGAGAATTGCCTACATTCTAAAAGTGGCATTTCTAAAATAGTAATGTTAAATCCAACTTCACCGGTAAGCAGGATTTCTCCCTACCATTCCAATCATACCATACATGACACTGCCACTCCT
This sequence comes from Pleurodeles waltl, assembly GCF_031143425.1. NCBI lineage: Eukaryota > Metazoa > Chordata > Amphibia > Caudata > Salamandridae > Pleurodeles > Pleurodeles waltl. The sequence continues at coordinate 221,429,126 of NC_090450.1, read as the reverse complement.
TTCAGATTGGAAATTACCACTCAAAAGTATATAGGGGAATTTCCAAAGCTGGCCTATGAGAGGAGCATGCTTCACAATAGTGAATAATGACTTTGGGAGTTTTTCACTACCAGGACATGTAAAACTTACATGTACATACCCTGCCTTTAACTTACATAGCACCCTGCCCTATGGGCTACTTAGGGCTTACCTTAGGGATGACTTAAATGTAAGAAAAAAGGAAGTTACGACTTGGCAAGTAGTTCTAATTGCCAAGTCGAAGCGGCAATGATACCGCACACACAGGCCTTGCAATGGCAGGCCTGAGACATGATTAAGGGGCTACTTATGTGGGTGGCACAATCAGTGCTGCAGGCCCACTAATAGCATTTAATTTATAGGGGCTGGGCACACAGAGTGCACTTTGCTAGGGATTTATAGGTAAATATAATTTGCCAATTGGGTATGAGCCAATGTTACCATGTTTAGAGGAGAGAACACAAGCACTTTAGCACTAGTCAGCAGTAGTAAAGTGTGCGAAACTCCTAAAACTAGCAAAAACAAGATGAGAGAAATGGAGGGGGAAAGGCAAAAGGTTGGGCAAGACCACCCTAAAGCTGTCACGTCTAACACTGTCCATGATCGATTAATATGTTTCTGAATGTCTTGTTTACATACAGTAGCCCAATTAAAGAAAGGTTTGGCAAATTGTGCAATGGTTAAATTGTTTTTTGTTTTCATTGCAAACATATGCGACAAAAAAACAAAAAAAACATGCTGGTGCCTAAACATGGCAGCCACATGGTTGTAATAAACAAAAGTTTAAAAAAACACCATATATACTTTTAATAAAAGATTCTGAGTGCTATTTAACAAATAGGTGTACTTACAACAGTGTTCAAAACCATTTTAGATTTATTGCACATTGCAGAGAAATGTGATTCTTGTAAGCATAAAGAAAAAGTAGTATTTGCTTTTAATTGATGAAACTTAAAGATATAGGGGAGATTTGCTAAGTACTTGCATTGTCCTTGTGTGGCGCAAGTCATTGCAAGGCAAGCCCTTAACTGGGATTTAGGAGCCATGCAGAGCCATGATACATTGTTTTGCATGGTTTAGTAGGTACTAAGTAATGCAACATAGCCCATAGCGATGCCTGGCGTTTCTTTGCATCGGGTAGGCATTACACTGGTGGGTACTTGTAAACTAGATTTGTGAAAAAATTGTAATTTTTGCAGCACAGATAGAAAGAGGAATATGCCTCTAAGAACTGAGGCCCATATTTATACTTTTTTAGTGCTGCATTTGCGTCATTTTTTTACGCAAAAGCTGCGCAAACGTGCAAAATACAATGGTATTTTCTAAGTTTCCGCTGTTTTTGCGTCAAAAAGCGGCGCAAATGCAGCACTAAAAAAGTATAAATATGGGCCTGATTGTGTGCAGGAAGGTGACCCCTCTCCGCATAAAAACAATCCTGCTGGACTGCAGGCACCCTTGCACTATGGTGCAAGAGTGCCTGCTTTGCCCCAGCACAAGAAGAGAGCAGAAATGCTATATATCTTTGGAAATATGGAGGATCTCCATGCTCTCTCTTTTACACAACACAGCCTACTGCATTGCATATCATGAAAGAATGGTTAATCTTCCCCATAGTTTATACACACTACTATGACTAAAATAAAAAGGATAGAAAATTGAAATTAAAAACTGTTGGTGAATTATTGCCTTACGAGTGCTGGTGCTGAAGTGCAATTCTATTTAGACCTATGTGCACATGTGATTAGATGACATTTGATAATTCCCAGTGCAAAAGATCCAGTAGCTGAAGTGGACTGACCCATTGCCTTGTGCTTTATACTGTGATGGGCAGAAGTAATATGTGGATGATATTTGGACAAAGTAATAGATGAATGAGGTTGCATATATATGAATGTATTGTTTTAAAGATTTCTCATGATGCTGGTGAACTGGCGAAAGTTGTCTCTAGGCTACACCAAAAAAAAGCAACTGAAAATAACAACGCTATTGTCCAGTTTGCCTAGGCAAACCAGACAGAAATACAGGAAGTCACATCTCTGAAGAGGATGCAAAACTGTTAATGCTTGGATACATTCTGTCAGATGGGCAGAGGGTGGCATAGCACTATTACTGGAATAGTAGCATCATTTAGTAAATATCTCTTTCATTGCTCCTAGGTAAGTAAACTGGTTGGCAGTCCCAATCGATTATATTTAACACCCCATGCATTGGGTAAAACTACCTAAACCATTTACCAACAAGCTATTAACAAAACAAAAAAATCAAAAGAGGTTGCAAGTCTACTCCACAGCAATAGTGACATCAAGCTAATGACATCCAAATAAAATATCACTAGTAAAGGAGGACAATTATTCTTGGCTCAATTACTTCTATTTTGTAACCCTTTACCCAGGGGCATAGCTTACTCTCTGAGATTTGAGGGGTGAGAATCTCAAGTTTCCTGACTAAAATACAGAGGGCTACAGGGTAGAGGGGTGAGACCAAGGTTTAGGATGGACTTTTGTCCATAAGGAACAGGTTCAGAAATGATTTACATTAGGTGTGCCTTTATCTAGAGTGGCAAAGTGGGCAAAAAAAGACGGAATGGAACAGTAAACTGAGCAATTGCAGATGGTTGGACTATTTGCAAGGATATATCTTACCATATTTTGGGTGTATAAGGACTGGTATGCCTGGAAACGTGAGTGGTGCAGTTTTCCAAGCCTAATACTACCAATGTTCGTGAGTTCCAAATATTTGCAAACTTGAACCTACTCAAGGAGTAACTCCATTGGTATAGATTTACTACACACACACATTCTTCTTCATCTCTGCTACAAGAAGCCTTGATCAAATCAGTGCAATTCGGCACGGCTCCATGTTTCTACTCCTTATCTTTTACAAATCATTTTATCACGTGATTGATGGTCCCATGAAGTAAGCCCAAGTCAGAAATAGAGGAGGGCACATAGGCAAATAATAGAGTGATCTGAGCCAAAGCCAAGCCATATGTCTAGCTTAGCTCTAACAGCCCATACACTAGCCAAGCTAAGAAAACGTAGGACATGTATATTGTGCAACAAACATACTATAAATTTATGATACACTCTTCAAAATTCAAAAAGTGTATTTCATTCTCGACCCTGTCTTCAAAGCAGGAAACAACATCACCATCTCTCACACCTCCCAACACCACTGGACAGATCACAAGACAATCCACCTTATCTTGACAAATAACACTACACACCACTATGCCCCCTCAGCAGATGCTTGAGCAGAGTTACAGAAGCACAACTCACCAACACTCTCAACCATTCCCACCGGATGCAGCAGACGCGAATGAAGGCGCAAGCAATTAACGCTGCTGGTTATCGGAATGCGCCAACAACCTGGCCCCCTAAGGAAACCAGCAGGAAACCAACATAGCAAAATACCTAAATGGTTCACGGCAGACCTTTAAGAATCCAAAGGCTCCTGTAGATGACTGGAATGGAAATGGAGGAACAGCAGATCAACCGAAGATTGCACAGCCTACAAGAATGCAGTCATCACGCACCACCAGAACATCAGACCTGCTGAAAAAGCTGCCATTCAAGAATACACATCATACTAGACCAGGGAGGCATGGCCGCGCTCATCCTCCTTGACCTCTCTGCTGCATTTGACACCGTCTGTCATTCCACCCTCTGTGCCAGACTACACGACACCGGCATCCAAGGCACTGGATTGGATCAAGTCCTTCCTCACCAGAAGAACACAGAGGGGGTTATTACAACTTTGGAGGAGGTGTTAATCCGTCCCAAAAGTGACGGTAAAGTGACGGATATACCACCAGCAGTATTACGAGTCCATTATATCCTATGGAACTCGTAATACGGCTGGTGGTATATCCGTCACATTTGGGACGGATTAACACCTCCTCCAAAGTTGTAATAACCCCCAGAGTGTCAGACTACCGCCGTTCATGTCAGAACCCAAAGACACATGCTGCGGTGTGCCTCAAGGACCTTCACTCAGCCCGACACTTTTTAACATCTAGATAGCCCTGCTTGCCAAGATCATCATACAACACTGGCTAAACATAGGGGGTCATTACAACATTGGCAGTAAAAGCCGCTTACCGCCGTGCAGAAGACTGCCAACACACCGCCGCGGTAAACCGCCACTGTCATTATGACCCACAACTCGGAAACCGCCAAAATACAGACATCCACAGAAGTCCGCCACACCAAAGGCCAGCGATAAACTGGCGAAAACAAAACCGACACCGTCACACCCAACAGAAATACGCCCATACTATCGTGACACACAAATCCACGCGGCGGTCTTTCAACCGCGCTCAAAATACACACACTCCTTCAAAACACAGCCACATTGGACAAATCCAAATAGACACACCTGATACACAAACAAACACCACTCCCACACACCCAATACAATATAAAACACACACCCACATCACCCACAAACCCCCACCACAAAAAAATCGTGACGACGCCAGAGAGAGAGACCATATAGAAGAATCGAGCACCCAGACGCACATATTACCATCACCCACACAAATACCACGCATGACAGGTTGGGGTAACCAGAGTCACCAGTTAGCCACACACGGTGCCTCTGGAGCTGACCCATCACTTAAGGGATGCTGCTATTCCGCAGGATGTAGGCGTCATGCACTGAGCCAGGGAACATGGCATTCACATGGCAGATGTACTGGTCTGCCAAACATACCATCTGGACATTCATGGAATGATAATTCTTCCAGTTTCTGTACACCTGTTCACTCCTGTGGGGGGGACCAAAGCCACATGGGTCCCATCAATGGCACCTATGATGTTGGGGATATGTCCAAGGGCATAGAAGTCACCTTTCACTGTAGCCAAAACCTCCACCTCTGGGAAAACGATGTAGCTCCGCATGAGTTTCAGCAGGGCAGACAACACTCTTGACAACACGTTGGAAAACATAGGCTGGGACATCCCTGATGCTATGGCCACTGTTGTTTGAAATTACCCACTTGCTAGGAAATGGAGTACTGACAGCACCTGCACTTGAGGGGGAATTCCTGTGGGATGGCGGATGGGTGACATCAGGTCTGTCTCCAGCTGGGCACACAGTTTCAGAATAGCGGCACGGTCAAGCCTGTATGTCAGGATGAGATGTCTCTCCTCCATTGTCGACAGGTCCACAGCGGTCTGTACACCGGAGGATGCCGCCATCTCCTCACATGTCCCAGCGGACGGTGCCTATGAAGGACAACAGCGACCACAGAGTCAAACATCCCAGAGGTATGTAACCCCAGCTTTAAAAAAACACGGATCTTAACCATCTAATGGCTTGTATGAGTGTGGATGCAAGGCCTAGATATGTGTGACGCAGTACAAAAAGTAAGGCATGTAGGCCCCTGAAATGGCAGCTGCCTGACCTGTAAAGTGTGACCATGGGATGTGAGGTAACTGCGCTGGTGTTGTACACCGTGGCGGTAGGCGGTCAAAGACCGCGGCGCAATGCTGCATTGGTTAACATTGGACCCTATGGGTCTCAGGAGCCAATGACGATGTGCGCCGGCGGTCGTGACCGCCATTTTCTCTCTGTTAATTCACTCGATACCTGATCTTCGACAGGAGAGGACCTACACTGCAAGTGCTGCTGTGACCTCGGTCTGGAAGGGACAATGGCTCATGCGACTGGGGAAAAGGCCCCTGCCTTCACATTGGAGGAGTTGGAGAAGCTTGTGGATGGGGTCCTCCCCCAGTACGCGCTACTCTATGGTCCTCCAGACAAACAGGTAAATACACTGGGAGCATGCTGTATGGGCTATGCCTGTGTTGAGTGGGGTGGATGAAAGATGTGGGGGGGAGAGATTGAGGCATGCTTGAAACGACGGTGAGTGCATGTGCCACATGGCAAGGGTAGGGATGTGGGGCCACTCACATTGATGGTGCAGAAGGTAATTACTTTTCTCCTCCCCCTGTACATTTCATATATGTCAGCGCCCACCAGAAGATGGATATTTGGCATGCCATCGCCAAGGACGTCCGGACCCTGGGGGTCCACCACAGACGGAGCACCCACTGCCGGAAGAGATGGGAGGACATTCGCCGCTGGAGCAGGAAGATGGCGGAGGCTCAGCTGGGGATGGCCTCCCAACGTGGGAGGGGTGACCGTCGGACCTTGACCCCCCTGATGTTCCGGATCCTGGCGGTGGCCTACCCCAAGTTGGATGGGCGCGTGAGGGCATCACAGCAGACACAAGGAGGTGAGTACTCTCACATTCTGCTAAGTTTGCGCTCTGTGGAGGTGTCTGGGTGGGGGAGGAGGGCTGTGGGTATCCCTAGGCCAGGGCGAGTCCCGTAGGCGAGGCCCCTCCGTAAGGCACGGCCCTGTGCCCCCTCTCCCCACCTATGTAGAGTGCCAAGTACAGCTATTCATGGCCCTGTGTCACCTATGTGTGCAGATGTCGTCCATAGCCTTGTAGGCCATGTCCCAGGGATAGCAAAGTGGACCCCAAGTGCGCGGCGTAGTGCAGGGGGCTTCTGTGTCCGTGCTGTCCGCCAACAGTAGCGGGAATGCATGCACTCAACATGTCTTTCTTCTGTTCCCCCCCCCCTTTTTGTGGTGTTCCTGTTCATGTGTGCATTAGCCACATCAGGCGGAGGAGCAGTGGCACCGGAGCACGAGGGAGCTGCATCCCACATGGCCATGGAGGGCCACACTACCGACTCTGAAATCGCCAGTGGGACGGAGGGTGGGGGGAGCTCCACGGCGGGGACACGAGCGGACATTAGTGGATCGGACTCGTCCTCTGATGGGAGCTCCCTTGTGGTGGTGGCAACATCTCTGCCCCCGCAACAACAGGTACAGCCGCCACACCCGCACCAGCACCGCCCTCCCAGCGGCCCCTCAGCGTTTGCCCCGTGCCCGCTCACCCAGGAAGGTGGGCATCTCCTTCGCCCCATGCACCTCAGGCCCTGCCCCAGTCACCCCTGCTGCCCTCAGTGAGGAGGCCATTGACCTCCTCAGGTCCCTCACTGTTGGGCAGTCTACCATTTTGAATGCCATCCAGGGTGTAGAAAGGGAAGTGCACCAAACTAATGCATACCTGGAGGGCATTCATTCTGGTGAGGCTGCCCTTCATCGAACCCTGCAATCTCTGGCCTCAGCACTGATGGCAGCCATTGTCCCTGTGTCTAGCCTCCCCCCTCCAACTTTCTCCACCCAGACCCAATCCCCTGTACCTCTGCCTATCCCAAGCACACCATCAGACCAGCCTGCACACACCTCAACACCCAAGGGCAGCTCACGCGGATATAAGCACCACACATCCCACAGGCAGTCACACAAGCAACATCCACATACAGACATACCAACATCCACTGCCTCCACTGTGTCCCCCTCCTCCACGTCTCCCTCCTCCCTGACAGTCTTGTCTCCACTCACACCTGCATGCACAGCATCTTCAGCCACTACGTCCCTCAGCAGATCACACACCGGAACACCCCGCAAACATGCACTCACCATCCCCACTGCCATTTACACGTCCCCTGAGTCCTCTCCCAGTGTGTCTGTGCCGCCCCCTCCCTACAGCCCAGGCACCTGCACCCAAAGCCACCCCACTTACACCTCCTACAACCACAACCTCTTCCTCCACTCCCATACCCACTACTATTCCTACCCGTCCCACTGCTCCCCAAAAAAAATTCCTGTCCAAACTTAACCTCTTTCCCTCAACTCCCCCACCCCATCCATGTCATAGGCCCAGAGCTAGCACCTCAGCCACTACATCACCGGGCCCGGTGGTGCATGTCGTACATGGACACTGGAGTGCACCGCCCACCAGGGCAACATGCTGGTACGGAGCCACAGCACAGCCACCCCCCCCCCCTCAGAAACATCCAAAAATTTACAGTGCACGGCGGCAGAGGGTCAAGACACCAGGGACAAAAAACCCTACCAGGGCTCCCGGCGGAAGTGTAGAGGCAGCTGGGACACCAGCCAAGGTGGGGAAGGGCCACAGGAGAGCAGCAAAGGCTGGGAAGGGCAGCACGCCTGACAACACCACCATCATCCCAGCTGGCCAGGAGGCCACCAGAAGCCCCAGCACAGCTGCCCAGGAGGGCCCTGGCACCCACAGGACAGGTGGCCAGGAGGGCCCCGCCAGGCCCAAGCCAGATGGCAAAGGAGCACCCCGGCATGGCCAGCACCGCTGAACAGGGCACAGCTATCCCTAGCACCGCTGAACAGGGGACCGCCATCTCAAGCACCGCTGAACAGGGCACGGCTATCCCAAGCACCGCTGAACAGGGGACCGCCATCTCAAGCACCGCTGAACAGTGGGCCGCCATCTCAAGCACCGCTGCACAGGGGACCGCCATCTCAAGCACCGCTGAACAGGGCACGGCTATCCCAAGCACCGCTGAACAGGGGACCGCCATCTCAAGCACCGCTGACAGGGCACGGCTATCCCAAGCACCGCTGAACAGGGGACCGCCATCTCAAGCACCGCTGAACAGGCACGGCTATCCCAAGCACCGCTGAACAGGGGACCGCCATCTCAAGCACCGCTGAACAGGGCTCGGCTATCCCAAGCACCGCTGAACAGGGGACCGCCATCTCAAGCACCGCTGAACAGGGCACCACTATCCCAAGCAACGCTGAACAGGGGACCGCCATCTCAAGCACCGCTGAACAGGGGACCGCCATCTCACGCACCGATGGCCCATGAACGGCAGGGGCAGTGCCGCATCTGTGTCGGACAGGGCTGCACAATGCACTCTGGGCACCAGGCCCCCCCCAGAACCAGTGGAGACTGTTATCCACTTGAGAGACTGTGGCTTTGCACTCCCCAGGATGGAACAGTGGGAAACCCACCCACTGTAGAGACTTGAGAGACTGTGGCTTTGCACTCCCCACGATGGAACAGTGGGAATGGAGCCCCCTCGAGGATCTGGCGTGGTGCACTCATCCGGCTGAGGTGCCCCCCCTTCCCTTCCCCCTGAGGTGCCTGTAGTTTTGCGATCTGATGCCCCTGCAGTGTTCTCTCCGTTGAGGTCAGGTATCCGGTGTGGGCTTTGCCCATGTTTTTTGGGCCCAGTGGTCCACGGACAATGCCTGGTACAATGCCTGGACTTCTGAATTTGGTGTATATAATAGTTTTTAGTGTGTATATATTTTTGATTGCTGTATTTCAATATATTTCAATGGTTACAGTCATTTCCTTTTGTCTTTGCATTCTTCCATGGGGTCTGGGGGGTGTAACTGTGATGTATAGATATGTATTAGTGTGTGTGTTGTAGTGGGTGAGGGTGGGGGTGGAGGTGTTGCGTGTGTGTGTCACTGTTTTTTCCCTCCCCCCTTCCCTGTGTCGTAGGTGCAGTACTCACCGTTGTCTTCTGCGCCGGCGTACGCGCTCCTGGTAGAGGAACAGGTAGACTATAGCTGGGAGGATTTGGAGTTCCGGGTCCATGGTGTCCTCGTTCCTCGTGGGGTGTGCGTTTTCCCTTCGAAATGCCTGTTTCCGCCGTGTTTTTATCCGCGGTGAATCCGCCCCAGAAAAGGTGGCGGATTGGACTGTTGTGATACTGTGGGCGGTACTTTGACTCCCGCCTGTCTGTTGGCGGTGACCGCCGTGCTGTTTGTCTGTACCCCCTTGGCGGTCGGAGTGTTAAAGTGGCTGTCTTTGTTGGCGGTTTCCGCCACGGTCGTGATTCCATTTTTTTTCCCGCCGGTCTGTTGGCGGTTTTACCGCCGCTTTAGCACCGACCGCCAGGGTTGTAATGACCACCATAGTCTCCTATGCTGAGATACCCAAGCCCAAGTCTGAGGACTCTAAAAAGACCATGAGAAATTTCCACAATAGGATGAGAGCAGTTGCTGCTTGGATGGAAGCCACCTGTCTCAAACTCAACTTGGACAAGACAGAGATCCTCTTAATTAGCTCCACCCTTTCCACTTGGATCAACTCCTGGGGTCCCACCGCACTGGGAAACACCCCTCGGACACTCACGCAATCTGGGCATCATCCTGGACTCCTCTCAATCCATGACCTGTCAAGTCAATGCAGTCTCATCTTCATGCTTCCATACCCTCTGACTCCTATGAAAGATTTTTAAGTGGATACCCTCCTACACAAGGAAGATAGTCACCCACGCACTTGTCACTAGCAAACTGGACTAAGGTAATGCACTCTATGCCGTCATCACCAAGAAACTACAAACAAGATAACAAAGAAACCAGAATGGAGCAACCAGACTCATCCTGGACATCCCTTGACAAAGACACATCTCCTCCCACCTCGGAGACCTAAACTGGCTTCCAGTCAACAAGCGCATCACGGGCAAACTCCTGATCCATACCCACAAGGCACTGCACATCATAGGCCCTCAACCACCGCCTCGCCTTCTACGTCCCCAACAGACATCTCTATTCTTCTAAGCTCTCCCTTGCAGCCATTCCCAAGATCTGGAAAAGCACAGCAGGAGGTAGATCCTTCTCCTACTTAGCAGCCTGGACATTGAATACGCTACCTTTCAAGCTCAGGCAGACCGCACCACCGAAGCAGTTCAGGAAGTACCTCAAAACCTGGCTCTTTGACTGAGCAGCACGCCCACAACCTGACTTGAGACGGGTGATTAGCTGTGCTTTATAAATCAATGATTAATTGATTGAAGAAAAGTAGCGCATTATAGCTGATTAGCCACTTTCTTGTAAATATGCCCCTAAATGTTACACTGGTAATCCAAGCTCTTAAGCTTCAGAAAAAAGCTGGTCTCATTTTCTAATTAGGCAGTTATTCAGATCAGCGCTAAGCAACTCTTTTAGGTCACTAAAAACATGCTGTCACTCACTCATTGCTCCATGTCAGCCATACTGACAGAACCTTCATTCACTATTGAAAGCAAACGGATAATTGAGAGCCAAAACACCAGGACTGTAGTAGAAGATGCCAGTAAAAGTAAACCTAGCAATAACATTCACACTGTGTGTCGTGCCTTCTCATTGAGTAGCAATGACATGGAAGCAGGAGGATGTAAATTTGAGCTGCTGCTGAAATAATGAGTGAGGAAAGAGGAATGAGGATATGTCAAAATTAATTCTGTACAGAGAGCTAAACTTGCAGCACAAACGGGTCACAAAATGAATGGCATGCCCTGACGTCCTGATGTTTGCAATGATGAGGACACATTCAGCTTTTCAGGTGAGTTAAGTATTGATAGAACTCTAGTCTTGATTGATGCTCACGTGCATGTGCATAGAGGGTGGCCTTATGGGTGTGCTTGAGCAAGGAATGGGTGCATGGTATTGCTCGAGCTGTCCATAGCAGAAATGCCCTGCAAGATTTGTTGTTGCTGTAGCAGCTTGCAAAGCATTTCAATGTGTATCCTCTGTGTTTCACGAAAAGCATAGTTGCTAGCTGGCAGAGGAATCCATAACAGTGTAGATATTTCTTTGGAAAGAACTATAAACCTATATGTGGAGTGTGGATAAGATTTTTATGAGGTGTTATTGACTGTCCCATTTGTCTAGCACTGCTGATGTACTGTACTTTAAAACTTATGTTCAAGATGACATTTGGAATGAGCATATTGAGGGTGCACATCTTCTCAATGCCTTCAGAAAAATTGTGAAACTTTTCTTAGGCATCATACTGCACCTTTGTGTTCTCATACCATGTGCTCCTGCCTCCCTCACTGACAACCACTGATCAGCCTTTTCAATATTCACCTGAAGCACCCTCAGCCTCATCTGTTCTCAGCAACCGGATAGGTTTACGTAGCTTTAAATCTGGGGCATACAGGTGATGCATATGGGCCCAGACTAAAGTGCTGATTTGGATTTGGTTTGTAATGGAAAATTATCCAATCTATTGAGGAAGTGATTGTTGTAGGATCCCTTTAGCAACTAGATTGGACACCGTTATTTTAGCATTAGGTCCACATTAGACCCGCAGCCTGTGCCTTTTACACTTAGATACATGGTTCATTTGTATTCATTTTGTTTTAGGAAAGCCTGCTATTAACTAGTTGTTTTTTGGAAATGGCTCTCTTTGCAGGGTTATCCCCAAACTTTTTGCCTCTGACCTCCTGTTTTTGACTGTGTGCTGCATTTTGTTTTTGCTGGTTTTGGGACTCTGGGCATGTTATCACTGCTGACCAGTCTTAATTGTATTGGTAATTGGTTTACCCATTATTGGTATATTGGATTTCCCAGTACGTCTTTAGTAAAGTACACTATTTGTGAACAGGGCCTGTAAATCAAATGCTGCTAGTGGGCCTGCAGCACTGACTGTGCAACCCACATGAGTAGCCCTGTAAACATGTCTCAGACCTGCCACTGCAGTGTCTGTGTGTGCAGTTTTAGTTGTCAGTTCGACCAGGCAAGTGCACTCACTTCCCATGCCCAAACCTTTCCTTTTACTACATGTAAATCACTACTAAAGTAGCCCAAAGCAGCCTCATGGGCAGTGGCAGTGTATTTCAAAGGTAGGAAATGTACTGGTGTGTTTTACCTGTTCTAATAGGGAAATACTGCTAAATTCAGTTTTGCAAGGCATATCTCTCCCATAGGTTAATGTAGGGATTGCCATGAATTCTTTTTCAAGTGTAATTTTCCACAGGGAGCAGATAAATATATGGAGTTTGAGGTATCTGAACTCACAATTTAAAAATACATCTTTTGGTAAAGTTGTTTTTTAAATTATAAGCTTGAAACTGCCTCTTTTAGAAAGTGAGAATGTTCTTGCTTAACCATTCTGTGCCTCTACAGGCTGTGGAATACATGTATGGGTCAAGATGACAGTTGGGCTGTTTGTGTATTCACTCTAACATCACAAAAGGATGATGGACAGAGTGCTGAAACTTTTCAAACACTCACCTCCAGTCAGGATCTGGGTTTAACCCATTATTCTTTTGCTCACCATGCCACCCCAGTTTGGACCCAGCCAGATGCAAATCATTCTTGACCCTGTTTCCCATGGGAACAGTCCAGCCCGAACTGCCAGGCTAGGTTTCCCCTGGACTGGAAAAAAGCATCCTGGGGCCAGTTTCAGTGTATCACCCTTCGTCAGCCAGGTTTGCTTGAATCCAGTTGCACAGTGAGCACGGGACCCACATCTGGGCATACTCTTTACACTTAGGGTACCTTTAGAACACAAAAGGATGACAGATGGAGTGCTGAAACTTTTCAAACACTCACCCCAGTCACAGGTCTGGTTTTAATCCATCATTCTTTTGCTCACCATGCCACCCAGTTTGGACCCAGCCTTATGCAAATCAGTCTTGACCCTGTTCCCCATTGGAACAGTTCACCCCGAACTGCCAGGCCTGGTCTCCCCTGGACTGAAAACAAGCATCCTGGGACCAGTTTCAGGATATCACCCCTCATTAGTAAGGCTAGCTTGAATCCAGTAACACAGTGACCATGGGACCCATGTCTAGGCATGCTCTTCCCACTTTGAGCGACTTTAGCAAACCAAAAGGAAGATGGACGGAGTGCTGAAACTTTTCAAACACTCACCCCCACTCACAGTGAATTGACTTTGGACAGTCACAGAAATGGAGCTGAGGTGTGCCCTGCATATCCTGATGGATCTTCCTGGGCTAGAGTGGTGGAAGGAGCTCACACTTGCACCTGAATAGTACTGTGTCTGTCCTTACACAAAGCAGTCTCCAACTCCCTGTAGTTTGTCTAGGGCCAGAGAAGGAAAAACAGGGCCTTGTGCACTACAAATAGTTTAAGTTGATAATTTCCTACTTCAACAGCATAAATGAGTAGAAATATTGGGCCTCTGTGACCACAACTTCAGAATACTTCTGGACAGAGGACATTCTGCCAGGAAAAAGAGCTGGATGCCGAAGGAGGAAATGCCAATCTGCCTGTTGATTTATTGTGCTGGCCTGCTGTTTGCTGATTCTGTCCTGGACTGTGCTTTCCACATCCTGCTTTCCAAGGTTCTCTGAGGGCTTTAACTGAGCTTGCCTCCTGTTAAGAAGTCTCAGGGACGTCAAAGACTTCAGCTGTCAGTGCCTGGACTCTTCTGCTGAATGTCCTGACTTGCCAAGTGGTGCGAAATCCAGCCCCTGGGCCCTTGCAAGTAGAAACGGGTGTCCTGAGGAAGAAAATCCACGCATTGGATCGTCACAGCAGAAAATCGATGCATCGCTGGGCTTGCGGCAGAAGAATTAATGCAGTGCCTGCCCTGTGGCTGAAGAATCAATGCAGTGCCTGCCTTGCAGTCGAAGGATCGACGCAACACCTGAAGAACCGCGTGAGGGGAGATTGGGCGCATTACCTCCCCTGTCAGTAAGGAACCAGTAAGGAACCAGCACATCACCTCCTGTAGTGTTTTCACGTGTTACTGTGTCTGTGTGTGTGTGTGTGTACAAATACTTTACATATTGTATCTGCGATAAGCCTGACTACTAGTGCCAAGCTACCAAGGGGATGAGAAGGGGTTACCTTAGGTTGTGTGACTGCCTTACCCTCACTAAAGTGAGGGTCTCTACTTGGATAGGGTGCAAACCACTGCCACTAGAGACCCTATTTCCAACATTATTTTTAAATTTTAATCAGCTGCCTCTTTCTAAGAAGGCAGAGTTCATGCTGCACATTTTATCAGCCAATGTACTCTTATTGGCAGTCCAGGAGCCCAGGAGCCAAGCCTATCCACAAAGCCACATCAGTAAGTCAGGCCTGTTCATTAAACTCTGCATAGGTTATTATATAAACAACACATAGGCCTAAGGAGGGCAGGGGGCATTCCGGTCAGGACCGTCCTGGGACACATACAATACAACAGACAGCTTTACTGATTCTGGCACTGACACTAAAGCTTCCAGAAAGGATTGTCATCCAGACAACAGGCAGACCCTTGCCGCCCTATTCAGGTATGGGGTCAGGGTTACTCCCTTAACCGCTTCTGTGCCTTGGACGAGATGATCTCGTCCAAGGCTACAGTTCCCCTGTGCCTTGGATGAGATCATCTCGTCCATGGCACAGGGGAACTTGGGGGCGCGCTAGCACGCCCCCCGTGCACCCCCCTCCCCCCCCAAGTCGGGGATGGAAGGGGAAGACCTTCCCCTTCCACCCCCGACCCCCCCCCCACCCCCCCCTGTGACATCAGCGCGCGCGCGCTGATGTGTCACAGGGGCCTCCCTCGTCGCGCTGGAAGCTCTGCTTCCAGCGCGATTGAAAAAGAAATGCAAAAGCATTTCTTTTTCAATCACTTGGGAGGCCCGGAGGGGCTTCAAAGGGAAGGAAAAGTATTTCCTTCCCTTTGAAGTCCCTCCGAGGGTTTCAAAAGCCGGATTGCTTGCAATCCGGCTTTTGAAACCCCACTAGACACCAGGGATTTTTTTTTTTTTCATTGAAATTGACAAAAGGGAGCGACCCCTTGGGCAAGGGTCGCTCCCAGGGGGGGCATTTTTTTGAAAAGGCCTTTTCTGCCCCCCCTGGGGGCAGAAACCTCTAGGCACCAGGGACCATTTTTTTTTTATTTTTTTTTTCATTTTTTTTTATTGAGGTGGGGAGCGACCCCTTAGCCAAGGGTCGCTCCCCTTGGGGGAAAATTATATTTTGGCCAATTCTGCCCCCCTTGGGGGCAGATTGGCCTATTTTGATGAGGCCAATCTGCCCCCAAGGGGGGGTAGAAACCACTAGACACCAGGGATTTTTTTTATTTTTTATTGTTATTGACAAAAGGGAGCGACCCCTTGGGCAAGGGTCGCTCCCGGGGGGGCATATTTTCGGGAAGGCCTTTTCTGCCCCCCCTGGGGGCAGATCGGCCTACTATTAGGCCGATCTGCCCCCAGGAGGGGCAGAAACCTCTAGGCACCAGGGACCATTTTTTTTTTTTTTTTTTCATTTTTTTTTTTTTTGGTGGGGAGCGACCACTTAGGCAAGGGTCGCTCCCCTTGGGGGAAAATTATATTTTGGCCATTTCTGCCCCCCTTGGGGGCAGATTGGCCTATTTTGATGAGGCCAATCTGCCCCCAAGGGGGGTAGAAACCACTAGACACCAGGGATTTATTTTTTATTTTTTATTGTTATTGACAAAAGGGAGCGACCCCTTGGGCAAGGGTCGCTCCCAGGGGGGGCATATTTTCGGGAAGGCCTTTTCTGCCCCCCCTGGGGGCAGATCGGCCTACTATTAGGCCGATCTGCCCCCAGGGGGGCAGAAACCTCTAGGCACCAGGTACTTTTTTTTTTTTTCTTTTTTTTATGTTTCTTTTTTTTTTTTTTTGGGTGGGGAGCGACCCCTTAGGCAAGGGTCGCTCCCCTTGGGGGAAAATTATATTTTGGCTATTTCTGCACCCCTTGGGGGCAGATTGGCCTATTTTGATGAGGCCAATCTGCCCCCAAGGGGGGTAGAAACCACTAGACACCAGGGATTTTCTTTTTTTTTTATTGTTATTGACAAAAGGGAGCGACCCCTTGGGCAAGGGTCGCTCCCAGGGGGGGCACATTTTCGGGAAGGCCTTTTCTGCCCCCCCTGGGGGCAGAAACCTCTAGGCACCAGGGACTTTTTTTTTTTTTTCTTTTTTTTATGTTTCATTTTTTTTTTTTGGTGGGGAGCGACCCCTTAGGCAAGGGTCGCTCCCCTTGGGGGAAAATTATATTTTGCCCATTTCTGCCCCCCTTGGGGGCAGATTGGCCTATTTTGATGAGGCCAATCTGCCCCCAAGGGGGGTAGAAACCACTAGACACCAGGGAGTTTTTTCTTTGCGTGAATTTCACGCAAAGGGAGCGACCCCTTAGGCAAGTGTCGCTGCCTGGGGGGGAGGGCAATTTATTTTAGGCCATTTCTGCCCCCCCTGGGGGCAGATCGGCCTATTATTAGGCCGATCTGCCCCCAGGGGGGGAAGAAACCTCTAGGCGCCAGGGCAAATTTTTTTTTGTGTTTTTTTTTTTTTGTTGTTTCTTTTTTTTAGAGATGGGGAGCGACCCATCAGGCAAGGGTCGCTCCCCTGGGGGGCAAATTGTATTTAGACCATTTCTGCCCCCCTGGGGGCAGATTGGCCGATTTTAGGTCAATCTGCCCCCAAGGGGGCAGAAACCACTAGGCACCGGGGATTTGTTTTTTGGCGCCAATGTCACGCAGGGGGAGCGACCCCGTAGGCAAGGGTCGCTCCCGGGGGGGGGGTGGGGGTTGGGGGGGCAAATTTATTTTAGGCCATTTCTGCCCCCCCTCGGGACAGATCGGCCTATTATTAGGCCGAACTGCCCCCGGGGGGGGGGGGCAGAACACTCTAGGCGCCAGGGCAATTTTTTTTTTGTGTTTTTGTTTTTTTTGTTGTTTCTTTTTTCAGAGATGGGGAGCGACCCATCAGGCAAGGGTCGCTCCCCTGGGGGGGCAAATTGTATTTAGACCATTTCTGCCCCCCTGGGGGCAGATTGGCCAATTTTAGGTCAATCTGCCCCCAAGGGGGAAGAAACCACTAGGCACCGGTGATTTGTTTTTTGGCGCCAATGTCACGCAGGGGGAGCGACCCCGTAGGCAAGGGTCACTCCCGGGGGGGGGTGGGTGTTGGGGGGCAAATTTATTTTAGGCCATTTCTGCCCCCGGGGGGGGGGGCAGAAACCTCTAGGCGCCAGGGGAATTTTTCTTTTTTTTCTTTTTTTTTTTCTTTGTTTTTTTTTTTTAGAGATGGGGAGCGACCCATCAGGCAAAAGTCGCTCCCCTGGGGGACAAATTGTATTTAGGCCATTTCTGCCCCCCTTGGGGGCAGATTGGCTGAGTTTAGGTCAACCTGCCCCCAAGGGGGCAGAAACCACTAGGCACCGGGGATTTGTTTTTTGGTGCCAATGTCACGCAGGGGGAGCGACCCCGTAGGCAAGGGTCGCTCCCGGCGGGGGAGGGTGGGGGTTGGGGGGGCAAATTTATTTTAGGGCATTTCTGCCCCCCCCCCTGGGGCCGGCTGACCTACAGGCCAAACACCACAGGTAGGCACCTTGCAAAAAACACCTCTGTTTTCTGTGAAAAAATATGTTGTGTCCACGTTGTGTTTTGGGCCATTTCCTTTTGTGGGCGCTAGGCCTACCCACAGAAGTGATGTACCATTTTTATCGAGAGACTTAGGGGAACGCTGGGTGGAAGGAAATTTGTGGCTCCTCTCAGATTCCAGAACTTTCTGTCACCGAAATGAGAGGAAAAAGTGTTTTTTGGGCCAAATTTTGATGTTTGCAAAGGATTCTGGGTAACATAACCTGGTCAGAGCCCCGCAAGTCACCCCATCTTGGATTCCCCTGGGTTTCTAGTTTTCAAAAATGCACTGGTTTGCTAGGTTTCCTCAGGTGTCGGCTGAGCTACAGGCCAAAATCCACAGGTAGGCACTGCTTTTTATAAAAAAATGTGATGTGTCCACGTTGTGTTTTGGGCCCTTTCCTTTCGTGGGCGCTAGTCCTACCCACACAAGTGAGGTATCATTTTTATCGGGAGACTTGGGGGAACGCTGGGTAGAAGGAAATTTGTGGCTCCTCTCAGATTCCAGAACTTTCTGCCACAGAAATGTGAGGGACATGTGTTTTTTTAGCCAAATTTTGAGGTTTGCAAAGGATTCTGGGTAACAGAACCTGGTCCGAGCCCCGCAAGTCACCCCTCCTTGGATTCCCCTAGGTCTCAAGTTTTCAGAAATGCACAGGTTTGGTAGGTTTCCCTAGGTGCCGGCTGAGCTAGAGGCCAAAATCTACAGGTAGGCACTTCGCAAAAAACACCTCTGTTTTTTTCCAAAATTTAGGATGTGTCCACGTTGCGCTTTGGGGTGTTTCCTGTCGCCGGCGCTAGGCCTACCCACGCAAGTGAGGTATCATTTTTATCGGGAGACTTGGGGGAACGCTGGGTGGAAGGAACTTTGTAGCTCCTCTCAGATTCCAGAACTTTCTGCCACAGAAATGTGAGGGACATGTGTTTTTTTAGCCAAATGTTGAGGTTTGCAAAGGATTCTGGGTAACAGAACCTGGTCCGAGCCCCGCAAGTCACCCCTCCTTGGATTCCCCTAGGTCTCTAGTTTTCAGAAATGCACAGGTTTGGTAGGTTTCCCTAGGTGCCGGCTGAGCTAGAGGCCAAAATCTACAGGTAGGCACTTCGCAAAAAACACCTCTGTTTTTTTCCAAAATTTAGGATGTGTCCACGTTGCGCTTTGGGGTGTTTCCTGTCGCCGGCGCTAGGCCTACCCATGCAAGTGAGGTATCATTTTTATCGGGAGACTTGGGGGAACGCTGGGTGGAAGGAAATTTGTAGCTCCTCTCAGATTCCAGAACTTTCTGCCACAGAAATGTGAGGGACATGTGTTTTTTTAGCCAAATTTTGAGGTTTGCAAAGGATTCTGGGTAACAGAACCTGGTCCGAGCCCCGCAAGTCACCCCTCCTTGGATTCCCCTAGGTCTCTAGTTTTCAGAAATGCACAGGTTTGGTAGGTTTCCCTAGGTGCCGGCTGAGCTAGAGGCCAAAATCTACAGGTAGGCACTTCGCAAAAAACACCTCTGTTTTTTTCCAAAATTTAGGATGTGTCCACGTTGCGCTTTGGGGTGTTTCCTGTCGCCGGCGCTAGGCCTACCCACGCAAGTGAGGTATCATTTTTATCGGGAGACTTGGGGGAACGCTGGGTGGAGGGAAATTTGTAGCTCCTCTCAGATTCCAGAACTTTCTGCCACAGAAATGTGAGGGACATGTGTTTTTTTAGCCAAATGTTGAGGTTTGCAAAGGATTCTGGGTAACAGAACCTGGTCCGAGCCCCGCAAGTCACCCCTCCTTGGATTCCCCTAGGTCTCTAGTTTTCAGAAATGCACAGGTTTGGTAGGTTTCCCTAGGTGCCGGCTGAGCTAGAGGCCAAAATCTACAGGTAGGCACTTCGCAAAAAACACCTCTGTTTTTTTCCAAAATTTAGGATGTGTCCACGTTGCGCTTTGGGGTGTTTCCTGTCGCCGGCGCTAGGCCTACCCATGCAAGTGAGGTATCATTTTTATCGGGAGACTTGGGGGAACGCTGGGTGGAAGGAAATTTGTAGCTCCTCTCAGATTCCAGAACTTTCTGCCACAGAAATGTGAGGGACATGTGTTTTTTTAACCAAATTTTGAGGTTTGCAAAGGATTCTGGGTAACAGAACCTGGTCCGAGCCCCGCAAGTCACCCCTCCTTGGATTCCCCTAGGTCTCTAGTTTTCAGAAATGCACAGGTTTGGTAGGTTTCCCTAGGTGCCGGCTGAGCTAGAGGCCAAAATCTACAGGTAGGCACTTCGCAAAAAACACCTCTGTTTTTTTCCAAAATTTAGGATGTGTCCACGTTGCGCTTTGGGGTGTTTCCTGTCGCCGGCGCTAGGCCTACCCACGCAAGTGAGGTATCATTTTTATCGGGAGACTTGGGGGAACGCTGGGTGGAAGGAAATTTGTAGCTCCTCTCAGATTCCAGAACTTTCTGCCACAGAAATGTGAGGGACATGTGTTTTTTTAGCCAAATGTTGAGGTTTGCAAAGGATTCTGGGTAACAGAACCTGGTCCGAGCCCCGCAAGTCACCCCTCCTTGGATTCCCCTAGGTCTCTAGTTTTCAGAAATGCACAGGTTTGGTAGGTTTCCCTAGGTGCCGGCTGAGCTAGAGGCCAAAATCTACAGGTAGGCACTTCGCAAAAAACACCTCTGTTTTCTCCCAAAATTGTCGATATGTCCACGTTGCGCTTTGGGGCGTTTCCTGTCGCGGGCGCTAGGCCTACCCACGCAAGTGAGGTATCATTTTTATCGGGAGACTTGGGGGAACATAGATTAGCAAAACAAGTGCTATTGCCCCTTGTCTTTCTCTACATTTTTTCCTTCCAATTATAGGAGAGTGTGTAAAAAAGACATCTATTTGAGAAATTCCCTATAATTCACATGCTTGTATGGTCACCCCGGAATTCAGAGATGTGCAAATAACCACTGCTCCTCAGCTCCTTATCTTGTGCCCTTTTTGGAAATGCAAAGGTTTTCTTGATAGCAATTTTTTACTCTTTATATTTCAGCAAATGAATTGCTGTATACCCGGTATAGAATGAAAACGCACTGCAGGGTGCAGCTCATTTATTGGCTCTGGGTTCCTCGGGTTCTTGATGAACCTACAAGCCCTATATATCCCCGCAACCAGAGGAGTCCAGCAGACGTAACGGTATATTGCTTTCCATAATCTGACATTGCAGGGAAAAGTTACAGAGCAAAACATAGAGAAAAATTGATGTTTTTTTCACCTCAATTTCAATATTTTTCTTTTTCAGCTGTTATTTTCTGTAGGAAACCCTTGTAGGATCTACACAAATGACCCCTTGCTGAATTCAGAATTTTGTCTACTTTTCAGAAATGGTTAGGTTTCTGGGATCCAGCATTGGTTTCACGCCCATTCCTGTCACTGACTGGAAGGAGGCTGAAAGCACAAAAAATTGCAAAAATGGGGTATGCCCCAGTAAAATGCCAAAATTGTGTTGAAAAATTGGGTTTTCTGATTCAAGTCTGCCTGTTCCTGAAAGGTAGGAAGCTGCTGAGTTTAGCACTACAAACCCTTTGTTGATGCCATTTTCAGGGGGAAATCCACAAGCCTTCTTCTGCAGCCACTTTTTCCATTTTTTTTTTTAAAAACGAACTTTTCACTGTATTTTGGCCAATTTCTTGGCCTCCTTCAAGGGAACCCACAAAGTCTGGGTACCTCTAGAATCCCTAGGATGTTGGAAAAAAAGGACGCAAATTTGGCTTGGTTAGCTTATGTGAACAAAAAGTTATGAGGGCCTAAGCGCGAACTGCCCCAAATAGGCAAAAAAAGGCCTGGCACAGGAGGGGGAAAAGGCCTGGCAGCGAAGGGGTTAAGTCGGGGCAGATAGAAGGGTTACAACCACTATGCTCTCAGATCTAAACATAGAGTGTAGTCAGGAATCTCTAGAATCTCTAGGCTTTCTAGATACTTACAAAATGGTGGTGTTGGTTATCCTCTTTACCTTGATTCTAATGATGATTACCGTACTATGATTCATTTATCTAATTATCACATGCCCATGCTTTTTACATTAGGATGCAATTGCTCAAATAAATGCATTGAAATCCATTTTGCATCCTGTGTCATGCTTTGGCATTTGTGAGTCACTGAGTAACTGAGTGACAGGGGTATGATCTGTTTCCACAACTTCCCTGAGAAGTCAGAGTGTCAGGTTTAGGTTGCCACAAACCACCTCTTCCCTTCCAGCATTGGGTGAGGCACAGCAGCCTAGCAAGGAGTTAGGCGGACAGCCTCCAAGCGGTCCGGGGTTGACTAAGTCTCCCACACTTTGTGGTGCTACCACCGTAAACATGCAGTCCTATTACAGGAGTAAGATCTGCATGACTTGCTAAATCTGGAGGAGAATCTAGTGCTGAATTGTTCTCCGCCACATAATACCTATGGTCTGACTTTAAATCACTCTCTTTGTCACAGCTTGTTCAATTTTCTTCCCATATCAATGTGATAGGGCTGAGATGTGCGATCCATGTGGCAGCCCTGTTGAGAAATCAATTGTACCCAACCCCCCACACTGCACCATCTTGCAATGTGAGTTAAAACTCAGTAGGAGATCAGACAAAGATTTCTGGTCAGGCCCGGCACTCTAGAAAGAGAGCTAGGACTAAGAAAACCATTGTA
The DNA here is from genome assembly GCF_031143425.1 of Pleurodeles waltl. Lineage (NCBI taxonomy): Eukaryota > Metazoa > Chordata > Amphibia > Caudata > Salamandridae > Pleurodeles > Pleurodeles waltl. The sequence goes on along the minus strand of NC_090450.1, from coordinate 221,406,502 downwards.
TGTGGGCTGTAATAAGCCCTCATTGTGAGTTATAAGGGAGCCACCTTCTTGCCCAACCTGGTAAAAAGAAAAGTAAGACTGTGAAAGCTTTCAATGCATGACCTACCAGAAAAAAAGAAAGAAAAGACTCATGATTCTCGCTGGATTTAATGCAGTGACTCATAAGGAACAAAGTGCAAGAGTTTATCCAAAAAGCAATATCCTATGTGTAAAAGCCTATCAATAGAAAGAAAAACAGTTGACCCAAAACCTACCAAAATTGACGGCATCTATTAAGCCCCAGGGAACATTACTTTAGCTGAACAAATTATAGAACTTATCACTGAAAGCACCTTCAATGTGCATGTCAACAACAATATATTCATTGAAGACTTTAGTTCACAATGAATGACAGGAACCAGATATGTCCCTCATGTCCTTGTTCTTGGACTATAATATTATCATAGAGCTCTGTATATCCCCCATATACAAAACCCTCATGCAGGATGTGCTTATTGATGAAGAGGAGACTATCATAATTGATTCTGTACTATCAATAGGCTAGTCAGATCACTCTATCATCCTCTTCTCACTTACCTCTATGAAAATGTCACTCTCTGGACAACAACAAAAGAGCCCAAAAGAGTGAGCCAGAGAGTTAAATATCCCTAAAAGAAGGCTCATGTCTCTCTGAAGTAGACTTTAGACAGTGTTAAGCAACTCCATTTTGCTATCAATGATCTTAAAAACCAATGCTTGGACACATAGATCATAGATAAAATGGATACTAAATTCAATAGAGAAAAAGTTAGTAAATTACAGGTGACTGTTTTCTAAAGGAAAGTAATCAAGAAAAAAAAAAAACTCAGAGCTGCAGCCTGAATATGGTGCAGATCCCCCTTCATTAACTGTAGATAGTGTGGAACCCTGGCCCACCAAAGGGATTGCATTTGCAACACTATGCCTACTAAGCAACCATGACATAAAGCAGACAAACTCATCATTGTGATTATTAGCGTCTCTAACCCTGCAAGACAATCATATAAAGTCTGAAAGCATCTTTGTTCAGACAACCCTTAAGCTCAAAGATACATGGTGAGACTTTCCTCATCTCACCCTCCCTTTAGTTGGGTTTGATACTCAACATCAGCTAGACTCATAAATTCCTCTAACCTTTCCTTAAGAAGCGGCGTGACAGTGCCTATTTTTCTATGGTCCTTTTTAAAGCCTTTCACTTAATTTTCTACTGAAATTAGGAGAGAACTTACATGACAGGCATAACACCTGGGTTGTAATAAACACCCAGTAATAACAATGTGGTCAGATAGTGACAATAAAAAAATACATTAAATAGAATAGGTATTTCAAGCTCAACATTTGGAAATAGATAGCTTGAGAATCAGTGGGGTAGGTGAAAGACTTTATACATCATATACCGGCCGCTCAGAAGGCATGCAAAGGAATTCAATCCATATCAGGTTGGACAATGTCAACAGAAGAATTGGTCTACAGAGGCATTTATTTTTTCATAACTGAATGGCCCTTTTAAATCACCCCACATTCTAGACCTGAGAAGGTGTCTTGCAAAGTAAAATTAAGAATTATCTGAACCTGTCCAACCCCTACTTCTATTTCAGAGTCCTCTCTGCTTTTGCAGGCTCCTGAATTTAAAATAGACTGCTCAGTTGGTGGACAAGATCATAAAATATTTATTTCAAAAAACTTTTTTGACCTTAAACAATGATATAAAAAGTATACTCTGTATAAATTAGCAAAAAAGTCATAATTCTCTTGTGCATGTTCCATAATGAAAATCTTTGCCAACCATAGGACTTGGTCTAGTTTTCCATAAAAATCTTTGTAACAAGGTTGATGCCTACAACTCTCCTTTGGACCACCTTTAGGAATCAACCAGTTTGTGGTTTGCTTTATTCATAGGCTCTCATTAAGAGAGGCTTGTTATTCCCGATGGATTCAGCACCCCTGTTGAAAAGCCGAGGAGAATGAGGAATCACCAATGAAGTCAGTCGCAGAATCATTTATTCCAGTGGGTATTCCTCATTTCAAAGAGAATTTTCAGGGTTCAACAGAGAACAGCAGTTAATTTTGCACACTCAGAGCCTCATTTACAAACATTTGGCGTACTGCAGTGCCACAAGCCTTTTAGCTGCACTGCCTTAAGCCAAATTGAAATGGCAGGAATGTATCATATTTACGTGGTACAGCGCATTCCTGTCCTTTCAGCTGCCACAAAAATTGGTGCCTATGGCCAACGCAGGCACCCTAGCATCATAGTGCAAGGGTGTCTGCATTGTTGCCACAATTGTTTTTGTACGGGAAGGGACACCTTCAAGCACACAAACCATCAATGAAGGCATTTTCCTCTTTCTATGTGTGCTGCAGAATTCAGTACACTTAGAAAGAGGAAAAATGAGAAACACACTTATTTCTCCTTGTTAGGCCTCCCCTGGGGACAGTTTTAATGCTTTCCCAGGTTTACAGATTGGTGTAAATATGGGAATGTGTCAAAACCCCTGGGTGTCGTGTGGGAAAGCCCACCTCAATGTCCATGGAACACCTCCTTGATGTAGAGTAAGGCAAGGCGCTGCATTGCCTTACTCCATATTTATGAGGCCATGCAGGGTGGCCTTACCTAACCTCATAGTTATGACTGGGAGGCCTGAGCCACTGGAGCGTCATAAAACATGGCACTCCGGCTGTGCAGGCCTCTAGGAATGAGGCCCCCAGAGTTAACGGGTCCCCAAAATGATTAAATATGGTGGATTTGACTTAACTCCTTCACATTTGGGGACCCTGTAATGAGGAGTACAAAGAGGAGACTTTGCATGGACGTCAATTCACGGAAATGCCAGGGGTAGTGCAAGTCACATCACACGACCTTTCACCTTCACTGTTACTCACACACACATACTTATATAATATATGCACACAAACTCACACTTAAATACACTCTCATATAAACATACTCTCACCCGCAAGCATGCACACAACATTCATTTAAAAGCATTTTTTACCTACCTCACCTGCCTTGGAAGGGCATATTTCAGCTAATTGTACTGCATTTTTATTACACTAATAGTGAATAATATAATATTATTCACTATCAGTGGAATAAATTGACAGAAAACAAAGACAGTGGAGCCCCAACAGAGTCCATAAGGACAAGCTTCCCCTGTGTTCCTGGCACTGAATTTGCCACCTCTGAGGCCAGGGATCGCAAAGGTCAAGCGACCCCTAAATGACCTTCATGAGTCTTCGGTTTCCCCAAACTAAAACCTAACGAATTACACGTTTCTTTAAGCTGAGCATGTATCTTTTTCGGATGCGTTATTAAGTACCAAAGAGACAATAACAACCAGCAAATGGGCCAGGGTGTAGAACAGACACTGCCGCCTGATAGTCCTGGGCTCCAGACAGCGACAACCACGAACCATTAGCTGAAATGAAAAGGCCGTTCGCGGTATGGCTCTTCTGAGAGCCAGCGCATAGCTAACTTAAATATCTGATCCTCCGGGCTATCCGTAATTGCCTTCCTAGTAAATTGAGATTGAGAATTTAAATAGCAAAAGTGACTGAGTTGCAAAGCTCTTGTGTTATGATGCCAGTGCATTCTGGGTATCGTTATGTACACTAAAAGCGCTACTGATGATATCTCAGGGAGCCATCTCGATGAGCCTGTTATCCATAAACTGCAAAAACATGGTCTAAACGCTCTTAGCTGATCACAACAATGGCCTGAGTTCAGAGGTTTAAGAACAAATTATTTTTTCCTTTGGATTTGTTTTCTTGTGAGGCTGTTTTTTGCCGACTGCATGACTTGATGAATTTGGCTCTAGTTAGGGCCCCTTTCATAATTACATCATGAGTTCGTATAAGCTTAAATTGAGAGAAATTTAAATTTTTTACCATAAGAGGACCGAATCTGAACCACATGTGAACTGATATGATGGTCTTATTTATTGGCAGTTGCATTACTGAATTTCCCCATTGCTGACACAGTCACATCTAAGGTTTTTATTTGGCACAGTAGTCTGTGCTCTCAGACTGAGAGATTTAAGTGCGGCTGAAACAGCTGCCCACTCTTCTGACATTAGAGGTGAAGAAAATCCAACGGAAGAATTACACACTATTCAATCATTACCTTAGGTCCTCCTGTTAATTAAGTTCAAATAAATACTTGGAATTGTGCTAAATTTCATCACGGTTATTCACATAACATGAATCAACCGGCAGAGAATGATCAAAACAGTAAACATTGCAACAATAAACACATCATTTAACACATTACATACACAATATAACAACAAGCAGGAGAATCTAGAAAAAAATAGATTCAAAAGAGGGCATTATATTATTATAATAGGAACACAACTAAAACTTAACTAGGAAACTGTAACTTAACAGATACCATAAAAGACTGCAGCACGAGAAACATTGCAGAACATGATATTGAACATTGTTTTGAGGAACAGATCGTCCAGCAAAAAAAAAAAAAAAAAAAGCACAAGAAAGAGAAATTGGGCATCAAACTTAATGCACAGCTTAACATATTGGGTACCAGTCCTAGATGCCCACAGGAATGGACTTGTGGCACCCCCTGAGTTTACCCCCTCGAAGCGAAGCTCACACCTTGGGGGCAACGAAATTTCGAAAATATATGGAATGCTTTTGACTAATACTCGTGACACCCTTAAACACTTGCAGGAGAGAGGGGAACACGATGTAGGCCCTCTTGAGGATATTGATTGGAACGAGACAACGATGGTACCTTGAGTTTTGGAATTATGTATGCGGCTGTAGCTCATTCAACTTAAATACCTCCACCGAATTTACTACAGCCCCACTTGGCTTAGTAGAATGAAGACTAGGATAAGTCTCAGATCTTTAAGGTGTGGGGAACAGATGGGTACTTTATTTCACACAATCTGTGAATGCCTGGCCATCCAGCACTACTAGCACAGAATCCATAATACACTCACCCAGACCTTTGGCAGAGTGATGGTGCCTGATCCCACAGATGGTGCCACTGTGCTTGATGGATGAGTGGGGTAGCCTCAGGGGCATGATACTTCTGGTGGCTCTGGTCATATTTATGGGGATATTTAAGAGCCCCTAGCGCCACCAGAGCATCACTTTTAGTGACCTTTAGTGACACTCCAGTAGCACTATTCACTGCACCGTATTCACAAGGTGGTGTTAAGCCAATTTCTGTGGCTTAATGCCACCTTGTAAATACTGCCCCTTCACACGCAGCACTTTGAGTGGAAGGGGCTTGCAATTAGTGTTGCTGTGGGCATGCCACAGCAACACCCATTGCATTTTGATGCTGCCCCAGATTTATGAGTTTTTGTAAACCTGAGGCTACTCCAAAATCTAATGCCATACCAGGGGTGGAAGTAGCAGGGCGCAACGAGGAGGAATGCTTTCATTTCTGCTTGTTTTTTGCTCTTTCTATGTGTGCTGCATTTTGAAGCACACATAGAAAGAGAAAGTCGCTATTTAAGATTGTTTTTGTGCAGGAAGGTGTCCCTTCTTGCACAAAAACAATCTCTTCCCAATGCAGCCGTCCTTGCACAATGTTGCAAGGGTTGCTGTGTTGGCGCACGGCAGAGAAATCAGCACCGTCGCAAGGGAAAAAAACCGTGGTGCGTCATATTCTATTAAATACGGCACATCCCTGTGCTGTGAAAATGACAGTGCGTGACGCTTCCGAATTTGGCGCAGTGACGCACACTGTCATTTTCACTTATATCTGGCCTTAAGTGTCAAGAAGGATATTGCTCATCATGGGCTCTTTGTCTGAGCACCCCATGTTGAGGACTAGACCCATGGCATAGACTACTGTGCTAAAGCAGAGGAATATATGTTTAAACTTAGAGGTTGCCTCGTGCTCCCCAAAGACAAAGATAGATGAGTCTTGTTCAATCTATTTAGTCCGAGAACAGAGGAGAGCTGAACACCAGAAGACACAGGGCGCTGACACTCTTTGAAATAACAGCCAATTCAAAGCTTAACATTCCAAATGACATATAAAAGACTATAATATACTAACTTTCTTCTACAAGATTGGCACATAGTTAGATATTATAAATATATGAATAAAGTAAACTTCTGCAGCTTGCCCTCAAACATGCCAGAAGGTGTGGGGAATGTGATGGAGATTTCTCCAAGGGATGGATTAGGAGCTGGTTTGCGGACTGATTGTTTGAGCACCATAATAACGTTATATGGATCTATACTTATAATTGAGGCTTTGTGTACTTGGTGTAGTGTGTTTATAATTGGTTTTAAAACATAAAGAATTGTAAGAAAACATATACAGTTTCAAAAATACAAGGTTGAAGAAAGCATGAAATTCAACACAGAAAATCATATGGATGAACGAAAAATTACATTGTAAATCACGGAGTGTAAAACATCATGCCATGTAAAAAAACATAACACAACTTCTTACATCTTAATGTGGAAAATAACGCATACAGTAACCGTACATTGTACTGTAATAGAACAAAAGAAAATATGCGTGAAGGTAAGGCATCACACAAAATAGATAAGATCATAAATATTTTTTGCATGCAATAGAACAATTATTACATTAAATGAGTCATCGCAACATAAGGTATCCCCTGCCCTGTTGTGTTAGAATGGTATTGTAATTAATCAAGGAGTTCTGTGGCACGCTTTATTGTCGCTTTTTAAAGTGTGACTTTAATTAGGCTGATGGCCCTGCCTTCTCCCTGGGGTGCTGGCACTATCAGGAAGCACTATAACGTCAGAACACAAATGTAATAAATTATTACAGTTGAGCGACTATGTCATTTTGCTATTGCACGCGACTAGGCACACCCCAAGCTCCCTGTAATAAGGACATCAGAGGTAGAATTTTATACAGGGATTGCATGCTCCCAAGTATTATTATATATCACATAAACTTTTATGACCTTTTATAGCATTTAACACAAGGTCATAGATCATGCTGTGTAACAGAATGAGCATCAAGGTTATACAGACCATAGCAGAAAACATAATACAAAAGACACAACATCAAAATATGTATGAGAATACACAGACTATAGCACAAAATTATGAATTGTAACAGAACACAAAGCATTACAAAACACCACAAGTGTAAAAAATCGAATTACAAACATCATAAATCATAACAGGGAGCACGTAATTAAGTCAGAAGGCTTCACATTAAACAGCACCTATTACACAACACAAAAAATCATAATGAACGAGAGAACTTTACAACACGTTAACCTTCAATATGGGAAATAACAAATATAAAAAAATCTAACCAAAATGTACAAAGGACATTTCTATGACTAACGTTTTACTCTGCTGTTCATCATCAGAGACCAGATCTGCTGATAGAGGGGTCACACTCAAAATGAAGACTGATAATGTTCTCTCATCCCAGAATAAAATGTGACTAGTGGTGGTAACAATATTCTAGTCCATTGTCACAGACGTTTTTGTACCTGCATCCATAAGGGGAGAATGCTTACTTTGGATGTAACAGCAGCACATCGTTTGAGAGCCGTTTTATCACTTTTCTTTAGTGCAGCCCTGAGGCACGTGCACTTCATAGTCCCACATGAGAAGTCAGGCAGTATGTCAGTGACTTGTAAAATGCACTCAGTTGTCACACTGAGGCCCATATTTATACTTTTTAGCACCGCATTTGCGTAACTTTGTTTACACAAAAGCAGCACAAATGTACAAAATATAATTGTATTTGCAAGTTTGTGCCGCTTCTGCGTAAAAAAATGCCGCAAATGCGGCGCTGAAAAAGTTTCCATATGGCCCTGAGTGTGTCATGCTAAAACATATTGGTAATCATTTGAAGTGTGTTTCAGATGGATTCTTCTAACTGAAAATTCCTCACTTTTAGAATAATCCCAAGCACCAGATAGGACCTGGATTTTCAAAGCAATTGCTCCAATGCACTGTAAGGTGACCCCATCGAGCTCCATGATGGCTTAGCGCAGTCCCGAGCCACTTATAGACACCTTTATACGTTTCCCATTCAACATCAAACCCTCCCTGAAAAGCCTGTAGGTGCCAGCATCCATGAGCAAAGTCAACCCAAACACCTTCCATCCTGCACCAAAAGATAGTGACTTGAAGCACATTGATGCTTTCGGCCAGAAAGTATTTTCCTCTACCAGTTTAGCCCCAGAGTCCTGAACACAATCTATCTACTGGGCCACTTTATGCATGTCCTTTGGTACTTAGCCAGTTAGATTTTGCCAGCTGTCCCTGAGGAGTTTAGGGAAATATTTGTCCAATTGATTCAAACGCTGTCAAATATGTACTATGGGCAGGCCTTCTGTAGGAAGTCAAGTCATTTCTGTCCAGAGTGACAATCAAGGGAGTACAAGACTCACTCTCCTTCCTGGTGTCAAGGAAAATGGTTGACTCAGTCGATATTCGATCTTCAACACCCTTGATGCCTTCATACAGAGGGACAAATTCAGAATGCTCACCTTAGCCCTGGTTCTTTGGACCATGAACCCCATAGACTGGTTTGTGTCCTGGGACTTCCACAATTCATACTTATATATACCTGTCCTGGAGTCCCACAGATGCTACCTTCGAGTTAATGATGGAGGTCACAGCATTTCCAATTTTTCTTCTGCTCTCACGTCTGCTCCTCGGGTATTTACAAGGGTGATGGAGGTCCTTGTTGCACATCATTGATGGCCACTTCAGTGGTCATTGATACATGTGTTCCATTACCTTGATGACTGAATGCTCAAGGCAGGTTCACCACAGTAAGTTACAGACTACTCTTGGGCAATGGTGAACCTCGTGTCATCTCTAGGGTTTTCTATACAGGAACCACAGTCCAATCTGACACCTGTGCAGACGACCCCCTTCTAGGGATCAGAGTGGACATGGTAACAATCAAGGTCTGTCCAAGCACACTCAGATGAATGACCAAATGATTAGGGATTTTTTCGGAGGAGACACTGATCCACCCACGTGCAGGTTGACTGTGCTCAATACGGTGATGAAAATGCAACTAGACTGGATTCTTGCAGTGGGGAGACGGGGTTTGGGATGAGAGAAAAAAGGAGAGAACACACAGGTACTTTGCCTGCTTCTACCTCCGTACTAGTGCTGGTTTCTGGATTTCCCCAGAACAGTTTTTTGATCTAGTTAGCGTTCAATGACGGTCTGCCAGGGCTCCCATCAGCTTTAAAAAGAGAACAATTCTCATTACACAACTTCCTAACGTCAATTCGTCAATTGAGCAGGGGTACCATTGCTCACATTACCACTCTCACCCTTTAATCATTGGAACATTTCTCTTTGCGATGCCCCTTTTACTACACCTCTCACAAACAAAGTTCTTTCTCATAATCAGAGGCTATGCAAGTCTTTCAAGTTTTCTTTTCCAATGGCACTCCGTTCTCCCACTGTACTAGATGTGTTTCTGTAATCTAGTGTTATATTGTTCCTGCCATCCAAACCTCACAAAGTGTCTTTTATAGTTAGCTAGAACATGACACCAAACCCTTGGTTGCTTTGCAAGGAAAGTCTCTGCTTTTTCTTCCAAGAATTATTTCACTGTGGCTTGGCCAGTTTTTAGTAGTTGGGAACAAAGTTAAAAAAACAGTAGTAACCTTCTGTTTCTGAGTAAATATGCACTTTGCAAACATCTACTTTGTTTTCTTTTTGTGATTTCAGGTGATTTTCAGAAACAAACTGGGATGGGCCAAGAGTTACCGGCCCTGCCCAAAGTGTCGCTGAGCGCTGCGTGGTGCAGGAAATCTGGATTTGCACCTCCAATTTCAGGTGATCCCTTGCAGTCTATGGAGCTCTTTGAGGTTGCTAAATACAAGCTGTTTCTGTTGAATTTGGTGCAGTATTTATAATACTGCATTATTTATAATACTGCACCCAAAAAGGCCACTGAGATTTTGGACTCTGTGATCTAGCAAGAACACATGCAAGATTATATTGACTTGATCTCATGAGATGTCCACTGCCATAAGGATATCCAAAACAGCTGCCAACACAAAGAATGATTCAAATTTACCCCCCAGGAGGGCAACTATTGAAACGTTTGATGACAGCCAGGTGATGCTTTGGATTTTTAATTTAGGGGCATTGATTATCCAAGAACCTGGTGGTTAGTGATTACGAATCAATGGAATGGAACCATGTAATTTGAGAGTGAGGGGTTGTGTACACAGGATTGTTTGGCAATACAGTTTGGGGTCATGACTTGGTGTTTGTGAACAGGCAATTGGCTGTGCTGAGCTGGGATCGTGACCTGGCAGATTATGACAGTCCTCCAGCACAGAGATGTAGCAATAGGGCAAGGCTTTTCTGAGTGTAAAATATGAAAACGCTGAACTGCTCATGAGCATGCACCTGACTTGCAGTTTCCCATGACATATCATCTGTCCATAAACATCTCCATCAATCAGAAGAACAGACTAAATGATGTGCCATGTGTTCCTTTGGAGTCTTTAATCTTTTTATCTGTGTTTGAAATGTCTGCCTATCTTAAGGGGAACATGAGGTTGGTCCCTGGAGTATATCAGGATGGTAGAACTTGATCAGTGACACAAGGAAAATTATATGGATTTTTAGTCATGAGGTAACTGTAGTTTCACTGATTCTGGATTAAGTACCAGAAAAAACGGAAATGATGGTTCCTCAAATCAGGATTGTAATTTATGTGGGTAGTTTAAGCGTACGTTCTTGGTGGACAACCACAATATATCTCTAGTGTGTAGATGGGCTCTTGTTTATGATGTTTATTTGGTTGCTCCTCAACCTTCCCCCATAAGAATGTTTGGACAGAGATGACTTAAGTGACAGTCATTGGTATTTCCAAAAGTATATATCTAGAGTGCATTCCCATCAGGCAAAAGAAGGGCAACATCCCTGTGGCCGTACATGTACTGTTATGTTGAAATTTGACGAAAAAGAGGCCACCTACCCAATTATGAAAAAGTATTGACAGAGATGGAGCAGGGTTAAGGCCATAGAGTCATTTTTTGCATGGGAACGCCTACCTTGCATCTCATTAAGGCAAGGTAGGTCTCCACTTCCAAAAATGACTTTAACTCCATAAATTTGGTGCTAGACGGGTCTAGCACCAAAGTATAAATATGGAGTTAGTTTTGCACCGAATTAGAGTAAAAAAAATGACGCTAATTCGGTGCAAACAGAGTATAAATATGCCCCATAATATTGTGTATGGAACAAGCATAACTTTCTTCACTCACAGCATCCAATAGGATTTCAGTAAATCCTTGGGGATAGGTAACTCCACAGTTTCTCATGTCTTCACAACGGGCCACAGACACAAGTCCTTGAAAAAACACTTTGTCCACATTTTGCAGTTCAGACAGTTCTTCCCATGAATCATCCTTCCGGTTTCTTCATCTCCTCCTGCTGGGAACCTCACTATCAGGTGCCTAATACACGACAAATGCCTATTCACTAACTAACAGCACGCTTCGGGAAAGTTACAACATCTGCAGTGAGGAGAAAAACATCTTGTACAAAACAACAGCTCAATGTGGAAAACAAGCCTTTCAGTGCTAGGCTATTAATTTTTTTTTAAATTGGAGTAAATGATCAGACTAACTTGAGCCAAACCGAATGCATACATATCTAACATGGACTATAGCACTTTTCGCCTACATGTGTTTTAGTTTGTAATATGAAGAAATTTGCTGCATCAACAGTAAACAATGTAATGTTTGCTTGAGAGATTGGGTTCTATGCTCTGTTGCCCATCAGTTTGAGGATGGCATGCCACAGACAAACAGACGTCAATGTCAAGAGGCACACATGAGTCCTGCTAAATTTTGAATGGAAATTGTCGGCTATGATCTGAGATGATAATGGACAGCAGGCCATGGAGTCTAACTATGGGCCTGATTAAGATCTCGGTGGACGGGTTACTCCGTCACAATGGTGATGGACATCCTGTCCGCCAAAATATAAATCCCGTAGGATATAATGGGATTTATATTTCGGCGTATGGGACATCACTCATCATTCTGATGGCGTAACCCGTTCCCTGAGATCTAAATCAGGCCCTATGTTTTTAATGGAAATTGTGTCCCTTATTTATCTGAAGGAATCTTTTTATTGGGATGAAATGAGCCATCTTGGTCAGTAGATCCACTACTGTCAGAATTGTAGTGAATCCCATGCTGTATTCCGAATATACTATACACTTTTTACAACCACCCCCCTTTCAGCAGCCTAGCCTGAGGCACAAATGGGAATAGGACCTCTGAAGATGAAGGCATGTCTGCAACTTGCTGCTACCCATGGGAAGTGGGCATACAGGCAGGTTTCCAACTGATTCAGCTTAAACTGAAATCAGTTGTAAAGCATACATTACCATGAACCGGTTATACCTCATGGGAAGGTCGGATAATGACCTTTGCCAACTGGACTTCCAGAAGAGGAGAACTTAGGTGCATACACTCTGGGGCTGCACCAAGATCCAGGGCTTTTGCACGGTTGTGGGTCATAGATTATCAGCAGTTATGGATTTTTTGCTGGAGCTTACTCCACAACGCATGACTTTGGGCATCTGTGGGGAACATCATTGGACCACTATGCTCTTGTTCTGCAATGTAGCCCTTATGTTGGTGCAATGTGATTTGATTAGACACTAAGGGCGAGATAAGACCCTAATGCTGCATGCCTGGGAAGCAAACCCAATTGATGCATGAGGGCAGAAGAATTGGTGTTCCAGGCACAGGGATGTCTAAGAAAGTCTGAGAAGGAATGGGGTCCTTAGGGAGCCGCAGAGGATGCTGACCCCTGAAGGATGTGGGTTGGCTTGGGAAATAAATGGAGGGTGGATGGATGGGATCACCTTGGGTGCTGTGAGGAGCTTGCATAGGAATGATTGTGATGGGAAGGCTGGTGAGCTACCCACTAGTGGGATGCTGTGATTGGCTTGACAAGGTAAGTGATAGACTCAGACTTGTATGCCTCCAACAGCTGAATGCTGGTGATAGTTGTTATGCTATATGGGAAGGTTGGTTAATGACCTTTGCCAATGGGGCTTCAAGCAAAGGGGAACTTTGGTGCATATGCTCTGGAGCTGTCCCAAGATCCAGGGCTTTTGGGAGGATGTGTGTTGAAGTTTAGCAGCAGCTATGAACTTTTTGCTGGAACTTACTCCAAAACCCATGATTATGGGCATCTGTGGGAACAACATTAGACCACTATGTACTAGTTCTGCCATTTAGCTTTGATGGTGGTGCATTGTGAGGTGATTAGGCACTGAGGGTGAAATTAGACTCCAACTCTATGTGCCTGGGAAGCAAATCTGGACTGGTACATGAGGGCAGAAAAATTATCGTACCAGACATAGAGGTGTCTAAGAAAGTTTGAGAAGGTATGGGGTCCCTATGGAGCCGCAGTGGATGCAGGCCTCTGGAGGATATAGGCTGGCCCAGGGAATAGATGGAGGGTGGAGTATGAGGTCCTCCTGGGGGCTGTGAGGAGCTTCTACAAGAATGATTGTGTTGGGAAGGCTGGTGACCTGCCCACTAGAAGAATGCTGTGATTGGCCTGACAAGGTTACTGATAGACTCAGACCAGAATGCCTTAAACACCTGATGCAGATGATAGTTGTTATGCTATATGTTTCTGTACTGAAAAAAGAATAAAACATATGCAAAAAAATAATTGTGTGTAAGCCCCTAGATTTGGGTAAATCTGTAATCAGATGCATACTAAGGGTATGCCAGGGAGTAATAGTAGGAATGGGCCTAGCTTGCAGTAACAACTTAGGTCGTTGGTGAGAGCGCACCTGTCTGGGCATAATTCTTGGGATCTCCTGGCAACAATTCCTACCAGAACTGACATGCACATTTTTGATGGTTTTAAATTCACTAGGATTTCATGCTAGGGGACTGAAATGACACCAATGACGTACTTCTTACCTTAATATGGGAGTTGGAACAAAGAGCTGACCCCCTACAAAAAAATATCAATCTCTAACATAATTGTTCTTTTTACTTAACCATTCTCCTGGTGCTTACAGGGCTGCTGCTGTCCTTGTTTGCTTTTTTAACTATTTGCAATTAAACAACATAACACTTCTGTCTTCTAGGATGATATTTAAATGGTTTTCCAGTAGTTCTTCTGTCATTGGTGTGCCAATTCTGGACAAGGCGTCAGCCTTGGCATGTTTGGTTCTTGGTCTGAAAGTTATGAAGAAGTCAAATTTACTAAGAAAATAGCATCCACCTCAACTGTCTCGGTGTCAATGCTTTAAAGTAAGAATTGTACGTTTCTGTGTTTTAAATAGATGGTGATTGTATGGAGTGCACCTAAATGTTAATGCTGTCCTTCTCGATATACCAGTTTTATGACCATAAGTTCTTATTCTGCAATGTTGTAATTCTGTTCCAGGGGCATTTTTTTTGTTTTTTTTTCTTAAAAAGGCTATTGGATGGAGCTGCCCAGAACTGGCATCCTGCTAGGATTGCTCCCCTTCAACTGCAAAGTTGGACCTGCTTGTACATAGTAAGGCACTACTGGTTTGGGATGCAGCAACCCTGGTTCAAAGTGCATCTTTCTCTTAATAAAGCAAAGGATTTTCCAAAACACAAGAAGACCATTTAAATGGAACCCCTTTACCAATCAGTCAGGTTATTGGGGTCTCAAATTCCAAAGACTGAGTAATGAACCACTGATGAAATTAGACAAACCCCAAACACTTTGTACTCCTTTCATGTTTGTTTGGGTTGGCCAAGTTAAATTGCCTAAATCTTTTTTGTGTCCATCTGAATTGCTGATGGGGAGATGACAAACCCTAGAAATTCCAATATAGTCATGTGAAAAAAACATTACTCTAATTTTGCATACAGCTGGATATCTGTTTTGTAGGACTGACTTGACACATCTCATGTGATCTTCCAAGTACTGAGACTAGATTAAAGTATTATCTATCTACATTATGATACAGATGTCCAGGTATTTCTGTAACTATAATTGACAAAGAACTGTAATGCCGCAGGGGTGTTACGAAGTCCAAAGGGCATGATACAACATTCAAAAAGACTGAACTTTGTGCAATGTTATTCTATTTGTCACCCTCTTGGACTCCAATCAGGTGATACACCTCAAGAAGATCCATCTTAGTGTAGGTGGCTTAGTGTTACATTTTATCTCAAAGATAACAGATAAATACTTTTTATGGCAGGTTTGTTTAGTACATGATAGTCAATGCATGCTCCAAGTTGTTTTCCATTCTTCTTAGTAAAAAGAACAGAGGTGATGTTCCTAGGCAAGAGGAATGCCAAATAAACCTAGTATGTAAGACTTCCTCAAGATACTTTTTTACATGTTGAGGCTCTGCTTTTTATACTGCATATATCCCACTAAATGATAGGATGACCCCAGTAATAAGATCAATTCTACAACAGAAACTCTTGTGAGGTGGTAAGTTTAAGGCACACCTTAACATATCAAAACATCAAAAAATGTGTAATATTGGTATGGTAGTTGCTAAAATGTGTTTCCTTGAATTACCACTGAACTGAAAGAAGACACTAACTCTGGAGATTATTGGTAACAATATCAGAGGCAGAAGTGGGAATCTAAGGTTACCTTACACACACACCAATCTATCTGGGATGGTGGGTTTGAAAACACAGGACTCCTAATATGGCTACAAAAGTAGGCCCGGGCAAAATATCATCTATGCCAGAGTAATTTTAGTATTTTTGGTCATTCTGTATTTTTACTATTTGATGCAGAGTTACTGATAATTTTGCAATTAATCATGCTCTATCATAAAAGTGCATTTAGCAAGGGTGAGTGGCCTCTCTCACCCACTCTTCATGTTCTGCCAAATTTATCACTGTTTCTTATTGCAAAATGCATCCTTGCATTCAATTTGGACAGAAGGGTGAATTTTCAAATTAGCGCTAAAAACAGATAATAAATCAGGGGAATATTCTACCCCAAGAGCACATTTAGCGAGTGCAAACGGCTGCTCATGCTAGCTATTTATGTTCCATTACAGTTAGCACTATTTCTTAGCACAAGATGCATCCTCAGAACCTTTTTGAATATGAGGGCAAATTTTTTTGTTAAAAAACAAAGCTAAATGCAGAGTTACTCATCTCGCTTAAACTTGTGGAACTCTTAGGTAAATTTGCATGATTTTGCTACAGCGAATTATGTGAGCTACACCCACCTCTACTCCAAAGATAAAAATATACTCAACTTGTAAAACAGAGGTTCTTTTTAATTCGGGGCAAATAGTTTCTGCCACTAAACACTTGAAATGAATCACATAGGTAAGTAGATCTTAGTTTTTGTGTCTTAAGTTTAGAAGTTTTGTGGGCCTCATTACGAGTGTGGCAGTCCGATGACCACCACACTTGCGTTGACGGTCAGACCTCCGCACTTCGGGCAATCTGACTGCCCAATTGTAACCCCGGCAGGCGGACCCACCAGGGGACTAATGTCCCCTCTGGGAACATGGTCCCCAACGGCATGACGGCGGTCAGAGTTGTACTCAGCCAGGTGACACTGAACTCAGCGGCACATGGCAGTTACAACTCCTCTCACTGCCAGCCTTTCCATGGCAGTTTCGCTGACATGGAAAGGCTGGTGGGGAGGACGTGCTGGGGGTCCCCCTGCCCATCACCATCACAATGCGTACTGTCTGCTTTGCGGATAGTACACATTTCATGAGTGCTCGTCAGCCCCTTCTGTGCTATGAGATAGCACTCAGCTCCTTTAATACCTGACTGGGGAGAACGCTCTATTGTAGTATCCCTGCTGGTCAGACCGGCGGGAACATTGTAATAGTACAGGGGGCGACCCCACCGCCATGGTGGTGGCGTCCTCCCCGCGAGGTTGACAGTCCCCCGGTGGGATCGCCAAACTCGTAATAAGGCCATCCGTCACTCTCTTCCATGAAACTGTGCCTAACGAACAACTTTGTCATTGCTTCCTTAAATTCCAGAAAGTTATTTAACAAGGGGTCATTATTCGCCACTAAGGGTGTGAACCACGTTACCTCATGTCTCATAAAAATAGCAAAACAAGTGCTACTTTTTAAGCATCATCTTGGAATGAGGTGGGTCTACAAATAAACTGCAGCTGACACTGGTGCACTAAGATACATTATTTAGTACTATCCTCATTGAACCTCTCAGGGGTGTCAATTGCACCAGTGTCAGTGTGTGCACTGTCACATTGAGAGGTGTCCAACCTAATCCAACTTCCCCTGAAGGGAAATTGGGAGCATTGAATCCGGGGTTAATGAAATGTGGTTACTCTACGTTTGGGCGAATATGATGCGTATTGCAGACTGGGGATCCATGGAGTGGCTCTTTGCTTGTATTGTTTGAGTTCTGCCATAAAGGCCCAGTTTTCCTGTCATAAACTTTGAACCTCCAATAAAGCCCTTGATAAGTCTTGCAATCAGTGACCTCCAGCCTCTAGGGCTTCAGTTAGGCCTTGGACACCAATCCAATCCTGTACACTTGGTTCCATTTTGTCCAGGCAAAATGTAATCATCGTGGTCTTGGCTTTTCTGTCAGAGCACACTCACCTGAATGACCAGGGACTCTGCATAGGTGAAGCTGACCCACTCACACCAAGGCAAATTGTATTCTGGATGGGGAGGAAAACTCACCTGGATGACAGTCTCGCCAGAGGCGGGTGGGGGTTTGGATAGAGAGAAGAAGATAAGACTAAGCTACTTCATCTACTTCTACCTGTGGCCTAGTGTTGGTTTCTCAATTTCCCTTGGACCCACTGGGCTCTTCAAGATCACTAAGACCAAGCAGCTTCTCCTAGAGTGGGTGTGTTTTTATCATAACGGTTCTATGAAAAAATATCAAGCAACAAAAATATCGACATAACATAACATTTTATAATTTGTCAAATATATTATGGGATAAAATGTAAATAAAAATAAGGTAACTAAACTTATGCAACTACGTATAATTTATTTAAATAATATAAATTCTAAATAATAATAAGATAATTAAAAATAAATAGTCGTAATAACAAATGTAAAATAAATATATATCGATATATAACACAGCAATACCCATTCATGCTTATAGTGTTGCACAAAGATTCTCAAGTCTCAACGTTCTCGCTCTCAGTTTTTCAGCCTATGACTGAGGCTCTTGTTACCAACTACCTGCATAATATAAAATCGGGATCTCCCCTAGACCCCGCTCCACCTTATATTCTAGCATTGTCCTCCAACATAATCTCTCCTATATTGAAAAATATTCAAAATCATTTCTTAACTTCCGGCTCCATACCTCAGTCTCTGAAATATGCTGTGTTGTTAAACCTTTATTGAAAAAACCTAAACTCGGCCACATGCAGCTGAGCAACCACAGACCTATTGCTCTTCTCCCTATCCTGTCTAAGATAATGGAAAAGCATGCCAATAACCAGCTAACATGCTTCCTTGAAGATTATGAACTTCTGCACTCCTCTCAAATGGAATTTAGACCTCAGCACAGCACAGAATCATCCTTACTAGCAGTTATGGAAAATGCCCGCCAATTGTTAGACCGCAATGGACATGCAGCTATCATCTTATTAGATCTTAGTGCCACATTTGACACTGTAGATCACAACACTCTTCTTCGAAGACTCTTTGCTATAGGAATGGAAGGCACTGTATTAAGTTGGTTTTCTTCATTCCTGAAAGACAGAACGTTTCAAGTTCTTGACCGCTCGTTCTTGTCCAATACGTGTTCTCTCACATGCGGTGTCCCCAGGGCTCCTCGCTGAGCCCCACTATTTTTAATGTCTATCTTTCTCCTCTGGCCAAAATTGTGGAGCCCCATGGCCTCTCTTTGGTTTTATATGCTGATGATACTCAGTTAGTAGTGTCGCTCTCAAATTCCGAAAATAATTCCCAATCGAATCTCTCATCCTGTTTGGTGGATGTAGATAAATGAATGACTGATTCTAAACTTAAACTCAATGATGAAAAGTCGGAAGTAATGATCGTGGGCAATTGTGCCCTCTTCAACTCTCCTGCATAATTCCTAGAGGACTTCAAAAATCTTCTGCCCCTAAAGACAATATAAAGAGCCTAGGCTTTTGGCTAGACCCCCGCCTTACTATAGATCATCATTCCAAAAAGCTTGCTTCATCCGTCTTTGGCATATTAAGAACTATGAGGAAAATTCTCAGTCACTTACCTTTTCTTGCCAGAAGACTTCTTATTCAGGCTTTAATACTGCCTCATCTAGATTATGGCAATTCCCTTTTTCTCAGTTCCCCTGGCGACGTGATAAGGAGACTGCAGGTTGTGCAAAACGCAGCCACACACTTACTCAAGAAGACACCTAGATATATATCGGCCAAACCCGCATAAGCCTCTCTTCACTGGCTCCCCATAAAGCAGCAGATTAACTTTAAGGCCCTGTGTATGACTATAAAGCCTTACATAACAAGGTTCCCAAATTCTTTAGGCAAAGCATGTCATTCTACATTCTAGCAAGGCCCCTGAGAACCTCTGCTGCCTTGCTGGCTCATACTCCACGCTTCAAGAAAACTAAATGGGGAGGTAACTCCTTCTCAGTCAAAGCTGCACACTTTTGGAACTCCCTCCCCTTGGAACTCCAGCAAGAACATTTAGAACTACCCTTCCGTAAGAAACTGAAGACATTTTTATTCTCATCATAGATATTCCCGTGGGCTTATGCTCTGGGTTTTGACTTACCTTGTTAGCTCTGTGAAGCCTCCAGGTAGTCATGCGCTCTATAAATTACTTAAACTCAACTAAATTAAACTAAACTAAACTAAACTACACTAAATAATACAAAAAAGAAAGCAGAGAACCATGGGTGGTTCCCAAGTTTTAGGTGGAGAGCAGCGCCTTCATTTGGAGTACTCCACAACATCACTGTCATTCTAAAACTGCTCACCTCAATTGTCCTCAAATACCTCATTATTTAGAAAAGTTTATTAGCATAGAGCCATCCACTCTGAGCTAGTGAAACAGGGTCACAGTTGCCAAAAAGTATGCAGCACAGCAAGTCACCTTGATGTTCTACACTCTGTGTCAGGGAATGGGCAGGAATGCACTGTATCTAACTTTATGCGGCCCGCTCCTGCTTTTTCCCTGCACCGGTGCACAGTGTGCTGACTTGCGCCAATGCAGGCACTCTTGCACCATGGCGAAAGGGTGCCTGTGTTGCAAGCAGGATTGTTTTGATGCAGGAAGGGGCACTTTCCTTCGTCCACCAAATCAATTCCCTGAAGCATTTTCTTCTTTCTATGTGTGCTGCAGAATGAAGTAGAAGTAGAAAGAGGAAAAAACAACAAGAAATAAACATATTTCCCATTGATATGTCTGACCTGGGGAGGTGTAGCAGTTTTGTCGCATTCCTAGGTCTACCACCTATGGAAATATGGGAATGCATCAAAGTTCATGGGTGGAACCTCCCCCCTCCCCAAACCACCATGGAAAACCTCCCTAGGAGAGAATAATGCACTGCAGTGATTTGTGCTGTGTTGCATTACTTTAGATTTATCAAGCCATTGAGGGTCACACAATGTGGTCTTGTGTGGCTTGATAAATCACATTTTAAGGGTTCCATCGCTTTTACACACTGTTGCATGGTGCAAAAGTGATGTCACTTTTTGATAAATTTTCCAAAATGTCTTTTGTTATTATACTATCACCGTCTTTAAGCTTACGATTAGCTAGTGCCATCCACGACAAGCTGAAAAATGACAAACTCTAGGCACAGTGTTACAGCTTTAGATTTGTAAAGTACTATCCAAGCCAACCTAGAATGAATAAAGCTGACCCTAACACATGTTTCGCTCTCATTTGAGTTTGGCAAAGAGACACAACTCCCCAATCCTCAAAAAAGTATGCACCCCTCTGCCACTGAACCATCCCAGTGATTTTTTTAAACACACTTTTTTCTATTTAAGTGTGGGTTCGCACAATCACAGAAAATTAGTTAAATGCATTTTTAAAAACATTTTTTGACTCCAGGGTTGTGGGGAGTGTCCATTTTGAACCTCTCCACTAGGTCTATGGTGGTTGGGTATCCCGACTCCACCCTCTATATGTTTCTTTACCTTATTTTCAGGACAGGGACTGAGTCCTAAAATGGTTGCTATCACATCTTTGTTGATGTGGTGACAGCCAATCAGATCTTATCTTAAGATCTGTTGATTTGTTGCTCTTCTGAGGCTGGCTTGAAATATATGAAACTTTTTAGCATTAATTTCTCAAAAACTACTGAAAGCCATGCACTGCTAATTAATACACATATTACATCACTCAGGACATGTTCTATGACGTCTTTGATAACATCACTGCAACATCTGAAATAACATCATTGATGAGAATACTGTCATGATGGGGGCATGAGTTATAGCTATATTATTATTTTATATATATATATCTATATATATATATATTTATATATATATATCTATATATATATATATATATATATATTTATATATATTATAGATATATAATAATATATACATATACATACAAACTTTTAACTTGCTTCAGTCCAAGACCAGACACAACAAGCTTTGGCAGTGGCAGGGTCGTGAACCCCATACATCAATCACTGTTCCTCTACCCAAAGACAGAAGTCCTTTAAGGAAGAAAGCTGCCGCGGCCACAGTCATCTTGGGTTATAATTAATCTGCTTTATATAATCTGGCAGCAAAGTATCCACCCAAAGCTTTTCAGAAATCATTGTTTCCTTGTTCACGGGTATTCCACATTGTCCACACTTTCATTTCTTTATATTCCCATGATTCAATACATATCAAACAACAGAACAAATGGGCTCCACAAGCTTCCTTCTTCATACAAAATTATGGCGCCAACTTTAAAATGTGTACTTCAAGGGGAACATCACACTTCGTTTATCCTTACACAGCACAGCAATGAGATGAAAATGTGTGAAACACCCTGACTTGAATCAAATGCCCTGGATATTCCTGAAAATCTGAACATGAGCCAACATTCAATTCCATTGCACCACTACCGCTATATGTACCCTCACATATGTCTAACCAAAAGATGGAACTAGAAACAATACATTGGACAAAATGTAATGAACTACACATGCATAGGCATAGTGGTAATACCATAATAATTAATCGTACAATGTGCAGGATCCTCAAAGCTAAGTTATCAGTCCTCAAGATGTCCCACTTGCCAGATACAAAAGCAGAAAAATTAGGTAAGGCAAATGTTGAGACACCATAAAAGTCAGGATCACAATCACAGCAACATATTTTAACTTAAAATGTCAATGTGCCACTACGCAATCTACAAATTGTTGGGCCAAGGATAAACACACTATTCTTCCTCTGTGGTTCATAGGGGAGGTCTGACATTGAAAGTATCTGGTGCTGAATTGGAGAATGCTAAATATCTGGCTCCTGCCATGCAATAGTTTTTTTCAGTGAATTTCTCCATTTTTTTTTAACGTATAGTAATTTTAACTACTATACATTAATCCTTCGACCATGCTCGGCGGTGGTCAGACCCTGTGGCTAGGCCCTGTGGCCAACCCCTATAAACACCCAACCCATGCTGCGCATGGACAGTGCCTGGCAGCCAACTCTTATAACAACCCAACTGATTTTGTCCCCAGGGACCCCATCCCCTGGGGCCTGACCTTCATTCAATAGGGAAGGGGGGGCCTGAGGAAATTCGATTTTTAATACGATCGTATCGACCCGCCATTTTGTGGCCCGCCGCCATTTTATGTTGCCTTCACTCAGGCAGCACAGCGAACGAAGTCCATTCTGCCTTTTCTGCTTATTCTGCAACATGGTGTTCAAAACAGCCTTCTGCCTCTATCTTTACAAGGCTGGTATTAAGGTCTGACCGAGTACACTAATCCCTGTCTGGTTTTCTAATCCTTGTTTCAACTATCTGTAGGCTCACACTATTCTCCGCCGATCTTATCTTATCGTCTGGCCTTCGCTGTCCTTTGCTAGTATTCTCTCATTTCACAACTGTCCTCCAAACGCACACAAACTTATCGCACCACATGCAACTTCGTTGTGGATCGGTTAATGAATTAGTTCAAGGGAGGGGTGACAAACACAGCTGGAGGGGAGGCAACCTTAAGTCACTTGATACTTTGTTTTCCAATTCCTTCTATTGGTGCTGTCTTGTTTTCCGACATTTCTATTGGCTCTGTTCTATCTTTACATTATTCTTACTGGCTCCTTTCTATGTGTTCTGGGAGTGTATGTAGTTAATAAATGGTTTTTATACGGTATATAAGATTGTGCGCCACAAAGTAAAGTGGCAGTCTCCTGAGAACATACCTTGTGTACTTCTTGGACAACTGTACTAGCTGCAGCTAATAAAATCTGATCTTTTACGCCTGACAGAGTGTCCCGTGTCTCTGTTAGTTGAGGCAGGTGAATCCAAGGAGATTTCAGGCGTACCCTGCGCCGCCAGGCCCATAAGGTTCTGGTTCTTCAACTGGCGCCCAACGTGGGGCGGCTTCAGCGGTACCGGTTCTGCCTGAAGGTCATGAGGAACCCCGCAAGAAAATTCTGGAGGAATCGCGAGCCACGTCAAGCGACCCCAGTATGTCGAAGTGGTCCGAAGGTCTTTTTCAGCGCGGTTACTCCTTCCTGACGGCTACTGACGACTGCTGCCCTGACTGCCGCCCTGCCTTGGCCCTTTCTTTGATGATGTATGGTAAAGCGAGACGATAGACGGGCCTCTGTTGGTGTAAGAAGACATCCTTAGTTAAGTATTTGGTGGGTCGCGCCCACAAATTTTGGTCTTTGTTTTGTCCTTAGGTCCTTAGATTTGGCCATTGCAGTGGCCAAAGCCGAGGGGTAAGTGCATTTGTGCTGTGTAAACTGAAAGTTTTACCCCCTTGATGTTTGTGAACAGCCAGTAAAAATCGTGAGATGTCTGGTCTGACTAAGTTTGGAAAACTTTGTTGCTTTGGTTGTAATAGGGACTCCCAGCTTGAGGACTCCTGTCCGATTCCTTCGGTTGGAACTTCCACATATGAGCTCTATTCTAAACATGGTGTTGGTCCTATTGCCTTTAATAAGACATGGACCCGATATACAAAGAAAGATGGTGTTTTAAAATGGCCAGAAAATGGTAGTTTCGAAACTGATGTGCTAGATAATTTAGAAGCAACGTTATTTAAAAGAAAAGCCCGGCCGGCAATGTTTGACTCTTTTCGCCTTTGGCGTAAGGAAGCCAAACAGAGAGAAATTAAACAAGCGAAACGAGATAGGAAAACACAGGGAATGACGATTATACAGGCTGCTCAGCAATTCAAAGATGATGAAATAGATAATGCAATGGAAATTTCAGACAGACAGCATCGAATGGCAATAGATAAATGCTATCCGACGTTGCCTGTCTCTTCCCTTGATAAGAGAAAAGATTTTGAGGAAGATTCCTTAATGTCCCACTTATTGAAATTGCCTCCGCCCTATGTACAAGGTGCTAATGCACCCCCGATGTTACAGCCTGTTCAACCGCCAGTTGTGCTTCCGCCTGCTCCAGCTTTTCCACATTTGCCTCCTCAAGTATTGCCTATGCCAGCTTTGCCTTTAACTCCTTTGCCTTCTGCTCCTTTGGCAATTCCTAATGCTCCTTTAGTTAATTCACCTAATACCTTGTCCCCTATCCTTATGTCAAATTCTCCATCTATGCGTAAGCGATTTGCAGATACTGTCTCTGGTCTCTTATCACCTTTCTTTGAAGCTTTAAATGTGTCTCCAGCTTTTTCTCGAAGACAGTCTCGTAGTCAATTCCCAGACTCCGAAGAGCGAGAAAAATTGGACTCACTTGCTTGTAGATGGATCAAGAAGGGTCCCCAATATAGTACGTCTGATATTATGTCCACCTTTCTGCAATGGAATGCACCTACGCAGAGATATGTTTTTAAAGTTATGTGCGATACTCTCGCTAAAGAATGGGAGGATATGAATTTGGGTTCGGTCCCACAGGATCTGTTAGATGTTCAGGCTGACTTTAACAAAGGACTTATTGTGGGTCCTAAGGTTGAAAACGCTGTCAGAACACTTATTTCTTTCAGATCCCTATTGTTCTCACAGACTTTTCCTGATTCTGATCCTTCAGTTAGGACAGCACTGAAAAACTATCCCATGAGAGAGGTTTCTCCAATATGGAAGGAAGAAGTTGCAGCAGCAGGTGCTAATCCAGCTATTCCTGCGCATTTTCAGCGCATATGGGTACATGTCCCCTGGAAAAGGTCTGAAGTTTTAGCACTTAAACAGTCACTACCAGATCCACGCAAAAATCCTGCTGGTTACTATAAAGAGTTGTCGCAAACAGTTGATGCATGTACTATGAATCTAGCAGATATTGACATGTTGATGGGAAATGTAGTTCCACAGACAATATGGGCTAAAATTCGTAGAGAGGATCACGCTCAAGAATTAGGCGGCGATTGGAACGCTATTATTGCCGCAGATAGAGGTCAAGTAGGTGGTGCAAAGCCCGACGTTTTGATCTCAGAACTCCCTGGTAGGATTATTACATTAATGAAAACAATGATGCCTGCTTTGAGAGTTAATTGGGATAAGCTAGCAGCATGTAAACAAAAGAAAGATGAAAGTGTTTCCGATTTCTTTACCCGATTCGAGGAGACATTCATTGATCACAGTGGTCAAGATATGGCTACAGAAGGGGGACAGCGATTATTTGTGGATAAGTTCGTATATAACTTGCTTCCTGAACTATCACACAAGCTAAAAGACTCCGAGAGTTCATGGGCAGTTTCTTCTTCCGCCCAGATATTGGCTACTGCACAATATTATGAAAATAGAGACAAAGAAGAAAGGGAAAAACAAGAGAAAAAGACGAAAGAATTAAAAACGAAAGTTCTCTTGCAACAGGCTTATCCTCCTCGTTATGTTCAGCCTCAGTTTCAACAGCCTCCGCAGTTTCAGAGGTTGTATCAAAAGCCTGAACCATTCATTCCAAGACCTTTGCTAGGTCCCAATCAATGTGCTTATTGTAGGGAGGAAGGTCATTTTAAGAACAGTTGTCCGGCATTGTTGCAGCGTAATGGAGCAACATCTGCTTCACGAGGTCGTGGTGGTCCTCAGTCAGCAAATAGAGGTAGAGGTCGAGGTGTGTTAACCCAAGAGCAGCGTTCTTTTGTTCCTCCAAATTCCGGAAATTACTTTGACCAGCAAAATGTTAGGTCTACACAGTATTACAGTGAGGATCAGTATATTGAAGGAGGGAATGAAAGTCTTCATTTTGAATAGGACAGCCATGGACAAAGTAAGGGGGTTACGTCAATTCCAGTGGATCAGAATGGACCTTATGTTAATGTCACTACAATGGGTGTTTCAGAGCCATTTCTTTTAGATACTGGTGCCATGAGAAGCTCTATCATTCATTCTAAACTCCCTGGCGCACCTTTGTCTGGCTTAACGAATGTATCTGTAGGATTTTCTGGCGCCCCTGTTCGCAATCCAGTTTCTTGCCCTTTGCCTGTTTCAATAGGCCCTTATGATTTAGAAGCTCCGCTTCTTCTGACGAATGGTTGTGGTGAAAATCTGTTGGGTTTAGATCTATTAAAAAGAATGCATGCTACGATATATTGTTCACCTTCTGGTGTATACCTCAATCTAGGACAGAAAATGACTAGTCCAATGTACTTATCAAAAGATCAATTCCCACCTGAATTGCTTTCTCTTCCCGAAACGCTTTGGGCTACGGGTCCGAATGACGTTGGTTGTCTTGAGATCCCACCTTATGTTGTTACTCTTAAGCCCAATGCTGAAATGCCACGTATTCCGCAATACAGAATCTCTACTGAAGGTGAGAAAGCACTTCTGGAAATTGTCCATGATTTGATTCAGAAGGGTGTGGTTGAGGAAACGAGAGGAAATACATGTAACAGTCCTGTTCTTCCGGTTCTTAAACGCACTGATCCTTCTCAGCCTCCTGTTTATCGTTTTGTAATTGATCTTCGGGAGGTAAACAAGATTGTCGTACCGCAGTTTCCTGTAGTCCCAGATATCACTGCTCTGTTGACGATGATACCTTCTACAGCGACTTGGTTTTCAGTTATTGATCTAAAGAATGCTTTCTTTAGTATTCCCATCGCCGAAGAGAGTAGAGATATTTTTGGTTTTTCCCTCGGAGGCCGAAGCTTCCGGTTTAAACGCGCACCTCAAGGTTATTGTGAAAGTCCCTCTATTTACAGTCAAGCTCTAAAATGTCATCTTGATGCCTTTTCCTTACCGTCCGGTGCCGCTCTCATTCAGTACATGGATGACTTATTAGTTGCCGCTGATTCAGAGGAGATTTGCAAAAACGTGACCGTTGCACTGTTGCGTCATTTGTTTGATCTGAATCACAAGGTTTCTCCTTCTAAATTACAATATGTCTGTCGCGAGGTGACTTATTTGGGTCATCTCTTGTCAAAGGAGGGACGACGATTGACCCCCGAACGAATTCAGGCAATTGCACAAATGTCAGTGCCATCCACACAAAGAGAGGTACGTGCTTTTTTGGGCATTACTTCTTATTGTAGACAGTGGATTCCGAGTTTCTCTTTATTGGCTAAACCGCTGTTGGCGCTAACTTTAAAAGATACGCCTCAGCCTCTTCCGTGGACTGACGAATGTCAGAAGAGTTTTACTGATTTGCGTATTGCTTTGTGTTCTGCTCCTGTATTGGGTACTCCTGATTACAGTAAGCCCTTTACGCTCTATGTCCACGAAAGAGAGGGTTGTGCATTGTCAGTCTTAACGCAGCGTTTTGGAGATCAACAGCGACCATGCGCATATTTCTCAGCTACGTTAGATCCAGTAGCTAAAGCATTGCCTAGTTGTCTTAAGGCGACAGCGGCAGCAGCAATTTCTATTCGACAGTCTGCTGGAGTAGTGCTAGATAATACTCTCATTGTTATGGTGCCACATGCAGTGGATACTTTACTAAATAGGACAAAAACGCAGCATCTTACGAGTGCTCGGTTGTCCGGATATGAGCTGACGCTTTTGGCTAGTCACATACACATCAAACGATGTAATACCCTGAATCCAGCTACTTTGTTGCCTCTTCCAGAAGAGAGAGATGTCTCTGAACAGCATGATTGTTTTCTCCGTACTGAAGAAGAGACTAAGGGTAGAATTGACCTAAAAGACACGCCATTAGTGAATCCAGATGGAACACTATGGGTAGATGGTTCTTGTTTCAAGCTCCCGAATGGAGATACAGTTTCAGCCTACGCTATTACTACTTTGCATACGATTGTGGAGACAGCACGCATTAGACATAATTCAGCTCAGGCAGCTGAATTGATAGCCTTAACTAGAGCGTGTGTGTTATCCAAAGGAAAAAGAGTAAACGTGTACACTGATAGCCAATACGCTTTTGGTGAAGCGTTTAACTTTGGGCGCTTATGGAAGGAAAGAGGATTCTTTACTTCCCATGGTACTAAGATACAACATGGTCAATTAGTGACTGAACTTCTTGAGTCACTTACAATGCCTACTCAGATAGCGATCGTGAAGTGTAGTGCACACAAAAAGATTGTGGACGATGTTGGTCGAGGAAATGCATTTGCAGATGAGGTAGCGAAAAAGACAGCCAGAGACGACACAAGTCGAATGTATGTTGCAGGTCCCGCAAACTGCGTAAGAGAAAAGGGAATGTGTGAAGATACAGTAGAGAGTGTGAAATCAATTCAAGGAGAGGCTACGGAGAATGAGTTGAGAAAGTGGAAGGAAAGTACAGGAATGTTAGATGAGATGGGATGTTGGGTTGAATTATCAGAACATCAACGTTGGCTGTTACCAGATGCTTATGTACTATCTGTAGTTACTATGGCACATGGTCCAGCTCACCTAAGTGCAAAAGGAATATGTAAACTTCTGGCTCCAGTGTGGCAAAATGAGGGGATCCCAAAGTGTGCAAATAATGTAGTAAAACATTGTATTGTTTGCTTGATGTACAATCCGGGAAAGGGAACCCCAACTCCAGCAGGTCATTTTGCTCCTCCAACATATCCATTTGAGGAGTTGCAGATCGATTATATTCACATGGAACGATGCAACAACCTCAAATATGTTCTGGTGGTAGTATGTGCTTTTTCTAGATGGGTAGAAGCCTACCCTCTGAAGGACAATACTGCTTTATCAACTGCCAAAATACTTTTGAAAGAATTCTTCCCTAGGTTTGGTTTGCCGCGCATTGTCTGGAGTGACAATGGGAGCGAATTTGTGGGTCAAGTCATGCAAAAAGTTTGTGCAGGTCTTGGCATAAAACAGAAGTTCCACGCGGCGAATCACCCACAGTCGGCTGGTTTAGTAGAATGCTACAATGGAACCTTGAAGCTTAAAATTGCTAAGGTGCAAGCTAGCACAGGACTTAATTGGCCTGATGCTTTACCATTGGCTCTTCTGTCCACCAGAACAGCAGTACACTCTCGTTTGGGGCTTAGCCCTTACGAAGTGATATTTGGTCGCCCAGCTAATGTATGGGGAGTTCCTCGCCCTAAGAAATACTCAGACTTGCCATACCCGATGTTGATTGACTACTTGCATGACCTTACAACTAAATTGCGTGTTCTTCATCAACAGGTTCAGAGTGCTCTACCAGAGGCTTCCACAGACCCAGGTCATTCCATCCGACCAGGTGACTGGGTCTGCACGAAAAATTTCCAACGACAGAGAAATTTGGAGCCCAGATGGAGAGAGCCACGCCTGGTTCTTTTGACCACAAGAACAGCAGTTAAAGTCGAAGGAAAGAAAAACTGGGTGCATGCCGTGCACTGCAAGAAAGTGCCTTTGCCCTTGCCTTTCGATCAGTGGGTCCGTAGAGGCATCAGTGACTCTGAAAGTGAGAAAGTTCCGCAATTTGTACCATTCAGTGATGCGCGTCTAATTGGAACACTTTCTGAGAAAGAGGACGACGACATCCTTCAAGAAGCAATACCATCGCATCGTCGCTTGAACACAACAAATCCAGGAACATTGTTTCAAAACCAGACTGCCTCTGGACAGGAACGCTATAATTTGAGACCAAGACCAAAGAACTTGTAAATTTCTCTCCTATGTAGTACTCTATCCCGGTTGCAGGGTCACGGTAGGAGTCTTAGTTACGACCTGAGTAAGTGGCAATAGGCCTGCAGGACCTCACAGTGTCATAGGACGGTAGATAATCGTGACTACAGTGATTGAGGAAGATTGCCGTGAGCATCCACTTAGAAAGATGGAGGCTACATTAGATAAAAGAGAAAGTAAAAATGTAAAGAATAATTGTAAAGAAATATGTAGTCGTTGTAGTATTGCTCTATGCGTCTTTATATTGTCGTGTATTCTTTTGGCATCTGTAAACTGGATCATTATTACTCTGCAGCAAAAAGTTGTCTCTTCTCCTACCTCTACATCTTCTTCTACTATCTCTCCGCACCTATTTCACACTCTTCCCCAGCATGAACTCATCAGAAGAACTGAATACTTTAACAATTCCTTCGTCCAGTTGTTACATCAACATCAGTTAGTGATCAATACAACTGACTGTTGGGTGTGTGGACTCATACCACATACGGTAGAAAAAGGAATGCCATATTTAGTTCTTCCATTCTCCTATGAAGGTTCCGCTTGGGCTTATTTTGTCATTTTCAATAATGCATATCAAAGTAAAATTAAACAACCTGTCAGTTCACATAATGTTGGTTCAGATTTCAGTCATAGTTTATTGATAAAGGGAATGGTAGCTATGGCTAAAATCATGGAAAAAAGTGAAGCTTCCATAGATGAAAGAAAAGCATATACCAATTGGAACATAACTAATTACATTTCCAGCCTCAATGATAAGGTTAAGCAAGGAAAATCTCCTCCGATACGGGTCATACCCCAACAAGGAAATTTCTGTCTGCAAATAAATGGTAGAACTCCAAACACCGGACAAAGAGAAAGTTTATGTTCCCATACATATGTTTATTCAGCCCTGAATTCACTGCCGTTAGTACCATCTCAAGGTACATACTTCGTTTGCCACGATAGGGCTTATACATGGTTGCCAGCTGATTTCTCTGGTACTTGTTATATAGCCTTTCTTCTTCCCCCTACATACACCGCTCCTGCGAACCATCATAAAAATAGATATGGCAGAGGGATTGTGGATTCGAAAGACACAGCAGGACAAGAGGGAGGAGATTTCCTCAAAGGATTTCTTCCCTTCTGGGGTCCAATGGCCAACAGCAGAAATATAAGGCAATTGGTTCGTGTCGTAGAAACCACCATAGACATCACTGTAGGAGCTTTAAGTAACATTACAGCTGAACTACAGGCTGATCGTCTTATGACCTTGCAGAACCGTGTTGCCTTAGACTTTGTTCTTGCGGACCGTGGTGGAGTATGCAAATTGATCGGATCAAGTTGCTGTATTTTCATACCTAATGACGCTCCGACAGTATACCAAGCTATCTCTAAGTTACACATAATCTCCGAGTCGATTCATCAGGACGAAGGAGATTGGTCCTTTTCAGAGTGGTTTTGGGGATTACTGTCCAAATGGGGTTGGAAGGTATTGACATTCTTTGGAGTAATTTTAGCTTTTATATTCTCTTGTTGTCTTTGTATGCACTGCGGTCCTGCCATCTGCAACCTATGTGCTACTGCATGTATTCCCAAACCCAAGTCACAAAGAGCAGAGAATATCAAAATGATGGTACAGCAACAGCTTGATGACCTCATGGCCATAGACATCGACTCAGATTAACATGAGTTTGTGTATCTTGCCTGAGTTCTGGCAAAAGGAGGGTCTGAGGAAATTCGATTTTTAATACGATCGTATCGACCCGCCATTTTGTGGCCCGCCGCCATTTTATGTTGCCTTCACTCAGGCAGCACAGCGAACGAAGTCCATTCTGCCTTTTCTGCTTATTCTGCAACATGGTGTTCAAAACAGCCTTCTGCCTCTATCTTTACAAGGCTGGTATTAAGGTCTGACCGAGTACACTAATCCCTGTCTGGTTTTCTAATCCTTGTTTCAACTATCTGTAGGCTCACACTATTCTCCGCCGATCTTATCTTATCATCTGGCCTTCGCTGTCCTTTGCTAGTATTCTCTCATTTCACAACTGTCCTCCAAACGCACACAAACTTATCGCACCACATGCAACTTCGTTGTGGATCGGTTAATGAATTAGTTCAAGGGAGGGGTGACAAACACAGCTGGAGGGGAGGCAACCTTAAGTCACTTGATACTTTGTTTTCCAATTCCTTCTATTGGTGCTGTCTTGTTTTCCGACATTTCTATTGGCTCTGTTCTATCTTTACATTAGTCTTACTGGCTCCTTTCTATGTGTTCTGGGAGTGTATGTAGTTAATAAATGGTTTTTATACGGTATATAAGATTGTGCGCCACAAAGTAAAGTGGCAGTCTCCTGAGAACATACCTTGTGTACTTCTTGGACAACTGTACTAGCTGCAGCTAATAAAATCTGATCTTTTACGCCTGACAGAGTGTCCCGTGTCTCTGTTAGTTGAGGCAGGTGAATCCAAGGAGATTTCAGGCGTACCCTGCGCCGCCAGGCCCATAAGGTTCTGGTTCTTCAGGCCGCATGGCCCCACTCCCCAGTCTGATTTTGGCCCGCGAACCCTGTGCTCTGAGGCTCAGCCATAAAAAATGGAGGAGGGGCGGCATGGCCACCCTCCCCAGGCCGATTTTGGCCTGGGGTCCCCATCCTCTGGGACTCAGCCATCTGCCTTGGGTGCCCCTGAGGTCACCCAGTGTGCAATGGGTCTGTGTGGGGAGCTTCCCACCAAGTCACAGCAAACAACTATGTCCCGGGGGTGGGCACCCAAGGACATAGCAGGAGTCGACCTTGGGAGATGGCAGTCCCCAGGGCCATTATTGGCTCCACTGGGAGGTCCGCGCGGCCCTCCTCAAATGTTCAACCCTTGCCACAGGGAGGTGGTGGTCTCCAGGGCCAGGGTTCTGCAACAGACCCCCTTCATCATTTTCTTTCAGCCCTATGGAGGAGGCAGTACCCTGGGCAGTGGGGGGGGGCATGCTGGCTCACTCACATAAGTGTACTATTCAGTCCTGGGTAGGTGGCTGTCCCCAAGGCTGTGGGGCAAGCCGTATAGTCGTCCCCCTTGAAAAGCTCTGTTCTGTCCCAGGGAGGTGGCGGTCTTTGGTGTGCGGGGGATGCATAGCCTCTCCATCTACTTATTTAATAAAGACCCGGGGAGGTGGTGGTCCCCTAGGCTCAAAGAGCCTTAGAAGTGGGCCCGTGCGGCCCCTTCCTTTTTTTACAAAATGTCTCCAGTACCTGACCCACCCGGGACTCTATTTAAAACAAGCCCAGGAGCCTGCACTTGCTTTTTTTAAAAAATATTTCTGAATTCACGGATCCGCCAGGTTTTTTTGCAAAGTTAAAAAAATATGCTTTTTTGCCCTTTGTGTAATTCCATCTACCAATTCGGGCTTTAGTCGTCTTCAAAATCCCTTTGGGAATTATAATGGGAAATGCTCTTTTTTTACCCAACTTTTTGATGGATCAACCCCAAATTTTCCCATGTACACGTGTACAACAAGGTTATCAGGAACACTTTTTTGGGAAAATGTTTTGAATGTTCGTCAAAAAGTGGCAAAGATATAGGCAAGTCAAAATCAAAAATATTATTAATAACTGATATGAAAATATCAACAAACATATATAACCAAAATGTATCTCTGATCTAATTTAAATTTCAAATTGAATATAAAACAAATATAGATTTTCTTTTAAATATGTTAAATTAAAAATATTAATACTAACCTAAGAGTGAATATTAACAACTAACATACATAACCAAACCATATCTGTAATTTAATTTATATATTAAAATGAATATAGAAAATAATGTAATTAGTACTGTGAACTAAATATATTACTAAAGAAATGTACATATATATATATATATATATATATATATATATATATATATATATATTCAATTTAAAAACAATAAACAACATTTTTAAACAATTTGAGCAAATATTTCAAAAATATTACCAATAACTAAAAATAGGATTACCAATGATATAGTACAAATTTAACATATTGTAATAAACAGTATAAACATCAAAGAATTTAAGCAAATGTGTGTGACTTTGGCGGGGTTACATTCACTCCAACCTAAGCAACCATAGGGATCCTGTAGGACTTTGGAGGGGTCCTAATTAACATAAAACGGAATTCACGTAAAACAAACATTTTAATTGAAATTATTTATCACCCTGTTCTACTACATACCCAACAAACCACTACTAAATTATGAATGAGTAAATAAAAGATAGAAATATAAAATATATGTTAATCACTGCAAAACACCCTTCAATAATTAAAATAACAATTCATCAAATAAACAATGTTCATAAATTCCAATAGAATATTTGATTAACATAAATATTAATGTAACACAGCTTCTCACCCTCCTACCCTACAACCCTAACAACCTACTACTAACTTATTCATTACTAATTAAATGTAAAGCAAATTACACTTTAGAAATTACCAACACTACTGAAAACAAATAAAAGAGTTACATTAATATTAATAACACCTAAAATAGTTATAACTAATATATGTTAAATTAATTTGAAAATGATATGTTATGGTACTGGTTTAAATGAAATTATGTGACAAACAACAATATATTTTAAACCTATAATATATACTTTACAAATGTCATTCTTTTAAATTCTGTTCCTCAATATTTTTGTATTAAGAATATTTTAACACAATATTGATGTAACTTGATATTTTTGAAAGGATATGCTTGTCATTCACCATATTATCACACCACCAATTGGTTGCCCCGATTTTCAACTTTGAAATCATGCAAGAGAAAAATAGGGGCCCTCTTGACTTGGCTCGGTGGAGCTTGTGTCCCAACAAAAACAGCTGTCAGTACAATGATGCACACATAACTGAGAGGGGCACCATGGGAATATTTAGTGACAGCTGGAGGATGCCTTATGTTTTTTAATATAGGAACATTGATTTTGCAAGAAGGGGGTGCATATTAATTGTGGATAGATGGACTTGGTTGGGGCCACATGATTTGTCAGGAATGGGTCATGTAAGCAAACAGTTTTGGCAATACAAGTTAGGGTCGTAAACAGGTGACTTACCAAGACTTGGCAGGTCCTACCAATGTCCTACCCACCCACTCAGTAAGTCTGAGACATTCAAAACATGATCCCACTGATTCTGGCTCAATCTTAGATCTCAGTGAGAATGGTCCTGAAATTTCCCGGGCTTATGGCCTTATCCAACATCTTGCGTCCTTATCCCTTATAACTCAAGAGGCCTTGCAGTGGGGCCTCAGTTCCAGTGGCAAAGCACCAAGACTGAGGACCTCAATATGAGTTTAGCAATTGGACTGCCAGACCACCATAGTGGCAGTCGCCAACAGATCACCATATTGCAGTTTCACAGACAACCAAATTACGAGTAACGGCAGTAGGACCTCCAAACTCCAGCCAAAAATGCCAGCCTTCCTGTACAGTTGAGAGCAGGAAATAGGCAGTCCAACCACAGCACCAAGAGCCCGTCGACCAACCACCGACCGTATTGCAAGTCAAAAGTCGCAGTGGCATTCAGCCATGCCAGTCAGCCAACTGCGGTTTGTACCACAGTGGTCCGTGGCCACCAAAGTAATACACAACACCACATTGGATGGATTTGAAAACAACACACCTGACACATATTGCCACACTTGACAGACGAGCAAAACACACTATAAAACACACCCCTCCACACACCACACTCCTAAGCATCTCCAACACCAAACACAGAAGCCAGAGGACATCCAACAAATACTAAACCGCATAATAGGCACCCCTCAAACTTTCCCTAAGCACACATCACACATCCTCAACACAGTTCTATTTCCAGTCACTACCATTTGCACTTCCCAAATTCATGAACTCAACGTCACTTGTTTACTTGCTCCTTTTTTTTATCACAACCATGTCACCCCAGAAAAATCCCAGTTTCACTGAAGGTGAGTTAAGAGTCATGACGTATGAAATCATAAGAATAGAGCCAAATTTATTTGGAGCCCAAGTTCAAATCACTACTATCACCAGGAAAATGGAAATGTAGCAAAGGATGGTGGATAGAGTGAATTCTGGAATGACCTCGGGGGGAAGGTCCGTTCCATGGCATCCAGGCACCAGCTGCAGGTCCAGAAGACTAGTGGTGGTCCACCCCTTCCTCCCTCACAACTCATATCCTGGGAGGAGAAGATCTTGGCCATCCTGCATTATGAGGGCTTGACAGGAATACCTTGGGGAGTGGAGTCTAGTAAGTCACCACATAAAATTATCCTGCCAAAATGTATTGTCATGCATGCTCACTGCTCACCCTTTGCCACCTTCACTGTCGCCCCACTCACCAGCCCAGTGTCCACCTGTCCATAGACCCTGGTCTGGCATCTCACATGTGAAGCAGACTCACCTAGGGGAACAACATCTGTCGATAGTGTTTTTTAGTACAGAGATTTACAGCACTACAATTCCCAACAGGCACTGCTACACAATTACAAAACCAGAACAGTGTATCCTTCTCTAACGTATCTTGTTTGTGAACTCACCATTGAAGTGTACCCACCTGAGAGGATGACCTTTGTATAGTGAGTGTGTAGTACAGAGACTGACATGACTACAACTCCCAACAGGCACTGTTATTTTCACTCCACTCTGCTGCCCAGTGGCCTCTGCACTAAAGACCCTTGTCACTCAATTTCCAATTGAAATGTCCTCACCTGGGAGGAATAAAGTTGTATACTGCGTGTAATACAGCGACTGACATGACTGCTAAGATCAGGAGGCTCTGGTACTGTTATTCCACTCAGCCAGCCCAGTGACCGTGGCTCCAAAGACCCTTGAATGTCAACTCCCAATTGAAGTGGACTCACCATAACATATGTATAGTCTGTATAGCACAGGGACTGACATGATTATCACTCCCAGCAAGCACTGTTACTGCAACTCCAAACACCAAAACAGTGTATTCTACTTACTTGTAACTTGTTTGTCACTGCCACATTGAAGTGTAGTCACCTGGGTGGTTAAAATCTGAATACTATGTGAAGTACAGGGACTGACATGACTGCTAAGGCCAGGAGGCTCTGTCACTGTTACTCCACTCAGCCAGCACAGTGCCCCCTGCAACAAAGACTTCTGTGTCACAACCCTCTGTTGAGGTCTACCCACCTGGGTGAAAACATCTGAATTCTATGTGTAGTACAGGGACTAACAGGACAGCTAAGGCCAGGAGGCACTGGTACTGCCACTACAAACACCAGAAAAGTGCCCCCTTTTGCTGAAGTCCACAATACATTTAAATCTCACATGATGTGCGTACGAAGCTGGTTCTGTATATACTATATCAAAATGAGATATAGGCCCTCATTACAAACCTGGCGGTAAATCCCGCTTACTGCCGTGCTGGCGGCCATCAAGATACTGTAGCCATGGCTGAAGTCTGCTACAGGTATTACGACCCACATCTCGTAATCCGCCACAATACAGACACCCATACAAGTCCGCCACACCAAAGGTCAGTGATAAACTGGTGATACCAAAACCTACACCGTCACGCCAACAGAACTACGCCCACACTATCACGACCCACGAATCAACACAGCGGTCATTTAGCCATGGTAATCCATTGGCAATACACACCGCCACGCTCAAAATACACACATTTACAAAACACAACCACATTGCACAAATCAAAATACACACACCTGACACACATACACACACCACACCCGCACACCCAATCCAATATAAAACACATACCCACATTACCCACAACCTCTTACAACGACCTGTTTGGAAGAAGCCCAGAGAGAGAGAATAGAAAACACAACACCAGCATCCACAGGCACAGGCACACAACACCATCACTCATACAACATCCACGCACCTCAAGCAAAACACACCAACACATCCCCCCACACATCACAACAGACAGCACCTCACAAATCACCCACACCACATCATGGCACCTCAAAGACACCCCAGGTTTTCTGAGGAGGAGCTCAGGGTCATGGTGGAGGAAATAATCTGGGTAGAGCCACAGCTTTTCGGATCACAGGTGCAGCGGACATCCGTTGCTAGGAAGATGGAGCTATGGCGGAGAATTGTCGACAGGGTCAACGCAGTGGGACAGCATCCAAGAACACGGGATGACATCAGGAAGAGGTGGAACAACCTACGGGGGAAGGTGTGTTCAGTGGTATCCAAACACCAGGTAGCAGTACAGAGGATTGGCAGTGGACTCCCACCTCCTCCCCCACAACTAACAACACAGGAAGAGCAAGTCTTGGCAATACTGCATCCTGAGGGCCTGGCAGGAGTAGCAGGAGGACTGGACTCTGGTAAGTCAAAGTTTTCCTACTATATCCCCCCACCCTACCTGCATGCCATCACAAACTCCTACCCCTACCCTCACACCCATCACCCCAATACCCCACAGATACCCCACTATCACAACCCACACATCCCAATTCCAAGGCCTTCATGTCACACCAATGCACGTACACCCATCACCAAAGCATGTCCAGTACAGATACTCACCCAGGCCCCAAAATTAACAATCACACAAGGCCAAAGACAATAAGCCAACCACAGGTGTAGAGGGTAACTCACACTTTGGACAAGAGAGCACACACAGATACAATAACTATGCATTTACCCCCAAACAGGACCCCTACCCAACGTCACCGGACAGGAGGTGCCATACATATCCAGTCCCCCCACAGAAGAGGCCCACGGTGACGACAGCAGCTCTGCACTCCTGGATCAAGATGACCAGCCCGGCCCATTTGGGACCTCGGGACAGTGGGTTCCTCTGCCACTGTCACAAACAACCACAGAACCTCCCCCCTCAGGAAACACCCCCACAGCACCCACCCAGCGGGCCCATGCCACTGTCCCCAGGACACGTCAATCAGCAGTGTGTCCACCACTACAGGGACCCCAGGCAACCCTACTAACCCAAGACATTCAGGGACCTGGGGTCAGTGGCAGTGGGCTCACGGTTCAGTGGACAGAGGCACAGGATAACAGGGAAGCTGGGAGGACTGCTGTGCGACAAGGGGAGGACAGGCCCAGGGAACCCACTCTGCACGAGGCACTCTCCAACATCATGGGAGCATACCATCATTCCCAGGAAACCATGGGCACGGTACTGGCCAAGTTTCAGGAGACCCAGCGGCCGCAGGAGGAACACTACCTGGGGATCAGGGAGGACTTGAAGTCCATTAACAACGCCCTGGTCACCATTGCAGGGGTGCTGGCAGACATGGCCAACACCAAGAGGGACACAGTGCACACCAATGGGCCCCTGACACTAGCCTGAACGATGAACAGCCCTCCACCTCCGCCGGCGCTAGTGGACAGGAGGTTCCGCCACAGGACCAACAGGCCACCAGCACCCCACCCCCTGCAGAAGGAGAACCACCCCGCAAACGGTCCCTGCGATCCAGGCACAAGACAGAGAACATTGCCAAGACCCCCGCCAGGAAATAGGACTCTCCTGATAGTCACCCTTCTGTCCCACTCCGTTACCCTGTCCACTTTCAACTGCCATTACTCCACTTCTTATGCCTCCTTGGACAATGCACCTGTGATGCCAATAGACTGGACTCTACCATGGACATTCCTCCACCATCACCCCAGCCCATTGCACAGCCCCCTCCACTTATTAGCTCTGAAATAAACACCCTTGAATCACAAATCAATCTGGAGTCAGTCTGTACTTTCACAAATGTGTTATTGCAAACTTTCAGAAAAATAGCAATGTCAATGTTCATTTTCACATACCAATCTTAGACAGTTGTTGGGCAGCATTAAACATAGCAGAAGGCAGAAAGTGGTACACAGATCTGTAAAATGGAAAAACAATGTGAACTGTCAGGGTCCATACACAGAGGCAAAAAGGCAGAATCATGCAATGTCCTACAGTAGTCTGATATGAGAGGAGCAGTGCCAGTCACTTACCGGTGTCTCACTGGAAATATTGCATGATGATGTTGTTTCGGTTGTCTATATCTTCTTCTTCTGCCTCCTCTTTTTCACTGTCCACAGGCTCCACAGCTGCCACAAGACCAACATCAGGCCCATCCTCCTGCAGCAAAGGCACCTGGCGTCACAAAGCCAGATTGTGCAACATACAGCATGCCACGGTGATCTGGTACACCTTCTTCGGTGAGTAGTAAAGAGAGCCACCTGTCAGATGGAGGCACCGGAATCTGGCCTTCAGGAGGCCGAAAGTACGCTCAATTATCCTCCTAGTATGCCCATGTGCCTCATTGTAGGGTTCCTCTGCCCTCGTCCTGGGATTCCTAACTGGGGTAAGTAGCCATGACAGGTTGGGGTAACCAGAGCCACCTGCAAATATAGAGAGACAACTGTGAGACATACAGCAACCATTAGGGACTCTCCCATAGCCAGACACCTATGCTATCTGTGTTGGGACCTTGGGCTCACCTATTAGCCACACCCGGTGCCTCTGGAGTTGCCCCATCACATAAGGGATGCTGCTATTCCTCAAAATGTAAGTGTCATCTACTGAGCCAGGATACTTGGCATTCACATGGGAGATGTACTGGTCTGCCAAACACACCATCTGCACATTCATAGAATGGTAGCTTTTGTGGTTTCTGTACACCTATTCATTCCTGTGGGGGGACAAATGCCACATGTGTACCATCAATGGAACTAATGATGTTGGGGATATGTCCCAGGATATAGAAGTCACCTTTCACTGTGGG
Source organism: Pleurodeles waltl (assembly GCF_031143425.1). Lineage (NCBI taxonomy): Eukaryota > Metazoa > Chordata > Amphibia > Caudata > Salamandridae > Pleurodeles > Pleurodeles waltl. Next base: position 221,365,681 of record NC_090450.1, on the reverse strand, counting down.
CAAATCCTGCACCTGGGGAATACGATGTAGGTGCGCATGTATTTCAGTAGGTCAGACAACACTCTGGACAACACGTTGGAAAACATAGGCTGGGACATCCCTGATGCTATGGCCACTGTAGTTTGAAAAGACCCACTTGCAAGGAAATGGAGTACTGACAGCACCTGCACTTGAGGGGGGATTCCTGTGGGATGGTGGATGGCTGGCATCAGGTCTGGCTCCAACTGTGCACATTTGCACCACCTACAAGCCATCCTTCCAGAGTCACAAAATGTTTGGGTACATATCAATGCCAAGCAAATCGAAATTTGCCTGCCGGAAAGTAAAATATCTCGGACATCTCTTGGGTGAGGGTGTCATTGAACAGCAGACTGAAAAGGTAAAAGCCATAGCCAATGTCCCATTTCCTGCAACAAGAAGGGGCTTAAGGGTATTCCTAGGACTCCTGGGCTATTTCCAGACGTTCTGTCCCCAATATTTATAGCTAGCATCCCCTATCACCTGTGTCGTAAGAATTTTTTTTACCCCAAAAGCCCTCAAATCATTATCAGAGGCGCTCTTAATGCTTTCCAGAAATTAAACCATGCCTTCACCTCAAGTCCTGTTTTGGTTTCTCCAGACTTTAATAAAACATGTATTCTACAGAGTGATGCCTCTGCCCTGGGAATTGGGGTTGTTCTCTCTCAGGTAGATCCTGAAGGACATGAGAGACCTATACGTTACAGAATCAGGAAACTGTTCCCTCGAGGGCAGGCATACCCAACAATCAAGAAAGAATGTCTTGCCCTTACATGGTGTATTTAAAAACTGCACTATTACCTGGAGGGGAGACCTTTTGTTCTGTGTACCAATCATGCCCCCCTCACTTGGCTACATCATAATAAGGTAACAATGATCAGATGCTGAGGTGGTTTCTGTCTCTTCAGTTCCAGAATTGTGGCACGATCAAGCCTGTGGGTGATGATCACATGTCTTTCCTCCATTGTCGACAGGTCCATCAGCGGTCTGTACACCGGAGGATGCCGCCATCTCCTCACATGTCCCAGCGAACGGTGCCTATGAAGGACAACAGCGAACACAGAGTAAACCAACTCAGAGGTACGTAAACACAGCTTACTCAGAAAACCATTTATAACCCGAATATTGCCTGTATGAGTGTTGAGGCAAGGCCTAGGTATGTGTGACGCAGTTAAAATAAAGCCATCTGGGCCCCTGAAATGGCGGCTGCCTGACCTGTAAAGTGGGACAATGGGATGTGAGTTAACTACGCTGGAGTTGTACACCGTAGCGGTAGGCGGTCGAAGATCGCGGCGCAATTCTGCATTGGTTAACATTGGACCCTATGGGTCCCAAGAGCCAATGACGATGTACGCCGACGGTGACGGTACGCACCGCCGCGGACATGACCGCCATTTTCTATCACTTCAATCACTCAATACTGATCTTCGACAGGAGAGGACCTACACTGCAAGTGCTGCTGTGACCTCTGTCTGGAAGAGACAATGGCTCGTGCGTCTGGGGAAAGGGCCCCTGCCTTCAGAACGGAGGAGTTGGAGAAACTTGTGGATGGGGTCCTCCCCCAGTACAAGCTACTCTGCGTCCTCCAGACAAACAGGTAAGTACACTGGGAGCATGCTGTATGGGCAATGCCTGTGTGGAGTGGTGCGGATGAAAGATAGGGGTGGGGAGAATGATGCGTGCATGAAACGACGGAGTGTGCATGTGCCACATGGCAAGGATAGGGATGCGGGCCAATGACTGTGACGGTGCAGTTGGTAATAACTTCTCTTTTTCCACTGTACAATTCATACAGGTTAGCGCCCACTAGAAGAAGGATATTTGGCGTGCCATCGCCAAGGATGTCCGGACCCTGGGGGTCTATCACAGACGGAGCACCCACTACTGGAAGAGATTGGAGGACATTCCCCGCTGGAGCAAGAAGACGGCAGAGGTCTAGCCCTTTGCACCATGACCCCCCTGATGTTCAGGATCCTGGCGGTGGCGTACCCGGAGTTGGATGGGCGCTTGAGGGCATCACAGCAGCAACAAGGGGGTGAGTACACACTCATTCTGCTGATTCAGCGCGCAGTGGAGGTGTCTGGGTGGGGGAGGTGGGCTGCGTGTTTCCCTAGGCCAGGGTGAGTGTGCTAGTTAAGTCCCCTTTTTCAGGCAGACCCTGTGGCACCCCACCCCACCTGGGTACAGTGCCAACTACACCTAGTCAGGCTCCTGTGACATCCATGTGTGCAGATATCGGTCATAGCCTCATTGGCCATGTCCCAGGGATTGTATAGTGGACCCCAAGTGCGCGGCGTAGTGCAGGGGGCTTCTGTGTCGGTCGTGTCCGCCAACGGTAGCGGTAATGCATGCACTCAACATGTCTTTCTTCTGCCTCCCCCCCCCTTTTTGTGGTCTCCCTGTACATGTGTGCATTAGCATCATCAGGCGGAGGAGCAGTGGCACCGGAGCAGGAGGGAGCTGCACTCCAGATGGCCCTGGATGGCGAGACAATGGAGTCTGAAGCCACCAGTGGGACGGAGGGAGAGGGGAGCTCCACGGCGGGGACAGGAGCTGACACCAGTGATACAGACTCGTCCTCTGATGGGAGCTCCCTTGTGGTGGCGGCCCCATCTGTGCCCCCGCATCTACAGGTACAGCCCCCACCCGCCCCTCCAGCACCACCCTCCCAGCAGCCCCTCAGCCTTTGCCCCGTGCCCGCTCACCCAGGAGGGTGGGCATCTCCTTTGCCCCAGGCACCTCAGCCCCAGCCCCAGTCACCCCTGCTGCCCTCAGTGAGGAAGCCATTGACCTCCCCAGGTCCCTCACTGTTGGACAGTCTACCATTTTGAATGCCATCCAGGGTGTAGAGAGGCAGTTGCAACAAACCAATGCATTCCTGGAGGGCATTCATTCTGGTCAGGCAGCCTTTCAGCGAGCTTTTCAGACTCTGGCCTCAGCACTGATGTAAGCCATTGTCCCTGTCTCTAGCCTCCCCCCTCCAACTTCGTCCACCCAGACCAAATCCCCTGTACCTCAGCCTACCCCAAGCACACCATCAGACCAGCATGCACACACCTCAACACACAAAGGAAGCTCAGGCAAACATAAGCACCACACATCCCACAGGCACTCACGCAAGCATCACACACATGCAGACATAGCAACATCCACTGCCTCCACTGTGTCCCCCTCCTCCTCGTCTCCCACACACCTGCATGCACTACATCTACAGCCACTACTTCCATCACCAGCACACCTACCACCACACCCCGCTCACGTGCACTCACCACCCCCACTACCATGCACACATCCCCTGTGTCCTCTCCCAATGTGTCTGTGACGCCACTTCCCAAGTTACACAAACGCAGCCACACACCCACCCAACAGCCATCCACCTCACGACAGCCTCCAGCGCATGCACCTTCACCCAAATTCACCAAACGGACACCTCCTACAACCACAACCTCTTCCTCCACTCCCAAACCACCTCCAGCTACCCATCCCAGTGTTCCTAAGAAACTCTTCCTGGCCACCCTTGACCTCTTTCCCTCACCTCCCCCACCCCGTCAGTCTCCTAGGGCCCGACTCTCCAGGTCCCAACGTAGCACCTCAGCCACAACAGCAGCAGGACTAGTGGTGCCAGTAGTCACCGGATTCTGGAGTGCAGGGGGCATCTCTAAGATTTCTCAATAAATCCAACTCTGGCATCAGTGTGGATTTATTGTGCTGAGAAGTTTGATACCAGGCAGCAGGGCAGGCAGTGTTGCAAGGAGCCACAGCACGGACAGTCCCCCACCTGTCAAGCATCAAAAATTGGCCAGTACCCGGCGGGAGAGGGGGAAGACACCAGCCACCAAAGCCGCTCCCAGGGGTACAGGTGGGAGTGTGGATTCAGCTGCGACACCTTCCAAGGTGGAGAAGGGGCACAAGAAACCCTGCAAGTCTGGGAAGAGCAGCACGTCAGAGAAGACCGCCATCAGCCCCGCTGCCCAGGATCCAGCCAGCACCAGCCCCGCTGGCCCAGACAGGACCGCCAGCACCAGCCCCGCTGGCCAGGAGGCGTCCGCCAGCACCAGCCCCACTGGCCCAGACAGGACCGCCAGCAGCAGTCCGCAGGCCCAGACAGGACCGCCAGCACCAGCCCCGCTGGCCAGGAGGCGACTGCCAGCAGCAGCCCCGCAGGTACAGACAGGACCGCCAGCACCAGCCCCGCTGGCCAGGAGGCCACCGCCAGCACCAGCCCCGCTGGCCCAGACAGGACTGCCAGCAGCAGCCCCGCGAGCCCAGACAGGACCGCCAGCAGCAGCCCCGCATGCCCAGACAGGACCGCCAGCACCAGCCCCGCTGGCCCAGACAGGACCGCCAGCAGCTGAGTCGCTGCCAAGGACACCGCCGTCACAAGCACCGCTGCCAAGGACACCGCCGCCACAAGCACCGCTGCCAAGGACACCGCCCCAACAAGCATCGCTGAACAGGACACCGCCGCCACAAGCACCGCTGCCAAGGAAACCTGCCATCATCAGCACCGCTGAACAGGACACCGCCGCCACCAGCACCGCTGAACAGGACACCGCCGCCACAGGCACCGCTCCTAAGGACACCAGCCACCAGAAGCATCGCTGAACAGGACACAGCCGCCACCAGCACCGCTGGCCCATGAGCGCCAAGAGCACTGACGCTACTGAGTCCACCATGAGCAGGATGAAGCACTCTGGGCACCAAGCCCCCCCCAGAACCAGTGGAGACAGGCATCCACTACCTCTGTCCTTGGCAGGAAGAAGCACTCTGGACACCAAGCCCCCTCCAGAACCAGTGGAGATTTACATCCACTACCTCTGTCCTTGGCAGGAAGAAGCACTCTGGGCACCAAGCCCCTTCCAGAACCAGTGGAGATTTACATCCACTACCTCTGTCCTTGGCAGGATGAAGCATTCTGGGCACAAAGCCCCCTCCAGAACCAGTGGAGAAAGGCATCCACTACCTCTGTCCTTGGCAGGATGAAGCACTCTAGGCACAAAGCTTACTCCAGAACCAGTGGAGAAAGGCATCCACTACCTCTGTCCTTGGCAGGATGAAGCACTCTGGGCACCAAGCCCCCTCCAGAACCAGTGGAGAAAGGCATCCACTTCCTCTGTCCTTGGCAGGATGAAGCACTCTGGGCACAAAGCTTACTCCAGAACCAGTGGAGAAAGGCATCCACTACCTCTGTCCTTGGCATGATGAAGAACTCTGGGCACAAAGCCCCCTCCAGAACCAGTGGAGATTTACATCCACTACCTCTGTCCTTGGCAGGATGAAGCACTCTGGGCACAAAGCCCCCTCCAGAACCAGTGGAGAAAGGCATCCACTACCTCTGTCCTTGGCAGGATGAAGCATTCTGGGCACAAAGCTTACTCCAGAACCAGCGGAGAAAGGCATCCACTACCTCTGTCCTTTTCAGGATGAAGCACTCTGGGCACCAAGCCCCCTCCAGAACCAGTGGAGGCTGTTATCCACTTGAAAGACTGTGGCTTTGCACTCCTCAGGATTGTACAGTGGGCAAACCACCCACTGTAGAGACTTGTCAGACTGTGGCTTTGCACTCCCCAGGATTGTACAGTGGGCAAACCAAGCACTGTAGAGACTTGTGAGACTGTGGCTTTGCACTCCCCAGGATTGTACAGTGGACAACCCCCCCACTGTAGACACTTGTGAGACTGTGGCTTTGCACTCCCCAGGATTGAACATTGGGCATATGGCCCCCTCGTGGATTTGGCATTGTGCACTCAACCGGCTGAGGTGCCCCCCTTTCCCTTCCCTCTGAGGTGCCTGTTTTATTTCTATCTGATGCCCCTGCAGTGTTCTCTCCGTCATGTTCGGGTATCTTGTGTGGGCCTCGCCCATGCAGTGTGGGCCCAGTGTTCCACGGACTTAAATGGTGCAATACCTGGACTTCTGTTCTTGGTGTATATATTTGTTTATAGTGTAAATATATTTTTTGCGTACTGGATTTTAATAGATTACAATGGTTACACTCATTTTCTTTTGTCTTTGCATTCGTCCGAGGGGGGGTTGGGGGGTGTAACTGTAATGTATCATGCTGTATTAGTGTGTGTGTTGTCGTGGGTGAGGGTGAGGGTGGGGGTGGGGGCGTTGTTTGTTGCGTGTGTGTGTCCCTGTTTTTTCCCTCCCCCCTCCCCTGTGTCGTAGGTGCAGTACTCACCGTGGTCTTCGCCGCCGGCGTTCGTGCTCCTGGTAGAGGAGCAAGAAGATAAAGGCTTGAAAAATGTGAAGCTCTGGTTCCATGGCGTCCTGGTTCCTCGTGGGGTGTGTAGAGGTGAGCGTTTTCCCTTTGAAGTCCAGTTTCCTCCGTGTTTTTGTTCGCGATGAATCCGCCCCGGAAAAGGTGGCGGATTGGAAGGTTGTGATACTGTGGGCGGTACATTGTCCTCCGCCTGTCTGTTGGCGGTGACCGCCAAGCTGTTTGTTTGTACCGCCGTGGCGGTCGGAGTGTTAAAGTGGCTGTCTATGTTGGCGGTTTCTGCCACGGTCGTAATTCCATTTTTTTTACCGCCGGCCTGTTGGCAGTCTTACCGCCGCTTTAACACCGACCGCCAGGGCTGTAATGACCACCTTAGTCTTTTTCTCCCCACCAGCACACACAAGCTGTGAGGCAGTGTGCACGTGCTGAGTGAGGGGTCCCCAGAGTGGCATAATACATGCTGCATCCATTAGAGACCTTCCCTGGCCACAGGGATCTTGGTACCAGGGGTACCATTTACAAGGGACTTAACTGTGTGCCAGGGCTGTGCCAATTGTGGAGACAAATGTACAGTTTTTGGAAAAGAACACTGGTGCTGGGGCCTTGTTAGCAGGGTCCCAGCACACTTTCAATCAAAGCTGGCATCAAGAAAAGGGAAAAAGTTAGGGAGGTAACCATGCCAACAGTGGCATTTTCCTATGATGTGTACTTACTGGGGAAGCAGGCATCTGTCAGGTATTGGAGAGCAGAGAGAATGACAGGTCTGCAACTCACAGCAGGCTCTGTTCCCCCAACTCCAAATACCAAAGCAGTGTTCTCCCCCAAAATACCCCTGTGTACCAAATCATCAATGAAGTGTACTCACCGTGGAGGAAACCATAAGTATAAGACATGTAATAAAGGAAGTAAAATGGTTGCAAATCACAGGAGGCTCTCTTACTGTCATTCCAACCACCAGTCCAGTACACACTTGCAAATACACCCTTCTTTGGTAATTCACACATGAAGTTCACTCACCTGGAGGGGGGTGACATACAACAAGTGCATGAACAATAGGGAGTGACATGATTGCTAAGGCCAGAAGGCTATGTCTCTCAAACTCCTAACACAAGCCCGGTGTGCATCTGTTCAAATATCATTGTTTGTTAACTTGCAATGGAAGTGAACTCACCTGGGAAGATGATTTATGTATACTGTGTGCAGTACATGGAGTAACATGACTGTAAGTCCCCGGTGGGCCAGTCCCTGTAACTCCAATCACCAGGCTAGTGTTCAGATGCAATACTGCATCTGTCTGTTAACTCACTAATGAAGTTTACTTATCTGGGTGGGACCCAGAATCAGATCATGGTACACTCTGTGATATAGCTAACCACCTAAATCCATCTTGAGCAATCTTGAGCAGCTAATCTAAGATGAAAATATTGTGGACAGGAAGGACAGCTCGACCTGTGTGAAAAAACACAGGAACCAAGGTCTCAAGTAGCACTACCTGAATAGTATTTACAGCAGACACATTCACAATGAACTGACAACATGATGACTCTAATGACATTTACAAGAAAGTGCTCGGTCTGCCTGCATAACAGTCAACTCAGCCTTAAAATGATCTAAGCCACATTCTGCCCAGCCACTGGTTTGCCTGCACTAGTGGAATGATGCCCATCCCCCAAAATGTTAATATAGTCATACATCCTGCAGCTGGCTGGCTGAAATAGAATTGGTATGTATTGCAAATGTTAAGTCACTACAATTTATACCATATGTACCTGTCACCTAAGGGAAAGCTGCCAATCCAATGTATACACAGCCTTTGCTGAATGTCACTGTCAACTATTGGAGGTAGATGTCAAAATACAACTTGTAACGTTGTATCTCTCACATCAACAGGTCGAGCTGCTACTGGGGACACTGAGATCACTGAAGAGACTGCCACTACCCCCATAGATGAAGCCCTCAGTGAGGACAACACTCCTGGACGTCTGGACATTGAGGACAGATCTGGCACATCAGGGCTACCTGATCAGATGACACCAGTGAGCCTCCCTGTCTCACATCGACTCCTCCCAGCCGGGTTGCACCAACATCGCAGGAAGCCATTCATCCCAGTGACAACAATCTTGGGACCCCTAGTCCAGGAGCCTGAGTTGCAGTAACACTCCTCTGACAATGATGGTCCTGGAACCAGTGGAAGGGGCTAATCTGTGGCAAGGGTGCAGGCACATGGGGGTAGGTTGTGTGGAAGGGATGTTGCGGGCCAGCGACTGGAGGCCACTGGGGAAGGTCCTGGCCAGGACACCATCAGCCAAGTCTTGGAATCCTATTAAGAATCCCAATGTGTAATGGGCCAGGTACTTACTGAAATCAGGGAAATTAAGCAGCTGCAGAGGGACTTCCATCGTGAGTCGCTGGAAAAGTGGGAGGCCACCAACACCATCTTGGCCTCCCTCTCAGGGGTGTTCAGGGAGATAAGCAGTACCCTGATCAGGGACCATAGCAATACCACACCCCTTTCTTTGGCCAAGTAACACCAGTCCCTTCAACATCAGTGGAAGTCACTGGAAGGGAGGCCCTGTCAGGGGAAGGACACACATCAGAAACCCTGCCTCTGTAGCAGCAGAACCACCCAGCAAGTGGGGATGTCCAGCTAAGAATCCAGGAGCATTGGAAGGCAAGACACTAACCACTGCCAGCAAGTGACCTCTTCCTGAAGGAAATCCTTTGTGTGCCACATATACACTCAGTTGATTGTTCCTCGACCACCTTCTATTTTCATGGTAGTAGGACACTGGACTTTGAATTTCCAATGTTGTGGCATCTACTAAAATGATTACATCCACAGTGACTGATCCCTTCACATTCCTTTTGTGTTGCATCACATTCTTATTTCCTACACGTATGTCATAAAACTCACCTATCAGAAACGAATTGCCTGCTTACGTCTGTTCCACATTTTGAAATGTTGAGATGTAAGCACATGTGATGCACATGAGGAAGAAACAAGATGGTAATGGAAGGACGGATATGTCACAGGTAGTACCTTGCTGAGGATTACTAGCAACACACTGATACAAGTGTCTGGTCACACCAAACATATTATTGCACTGTACAGCACATAGGCTGTCAAAATCTCTGGACTGTCATAGCAAAGAATAGATGAAACATAGTGAGACAGGCTAGATATACCAAGGTACAGTCCTCCAGACCACAGAAGAAAGGGCTTTGTCAGACCCCGGCCCGTAGAATAAGCTAACAGAATTGTGGATGCTGTCACCAGATTGAGCCTTATCACATACCAAAACCAGGTCTGCCAACATAACAAAAGCCATGGCACAGAGGACAGTACAACAGTCCCTGATCATAGGTCCATCTCAATATAATGACCAAGTATCTGGTGGTATGACACAAACCTATGTCTTGTTGTGGCACAGGCACTGCAGCCTGTAATGTTGAAACACATCTACAGCTATATAAAGGTCAAACAAGATCATTGTCTACACACTGTGAAGGGAGAATGCATGAATTGCACTTGATGACAACATATCTTAAAGCCATATGATCACACATAAGACAATTGGCCCAACACACCACATCCAACCTGCATATTGTGCACTTCAGACTTCCACCCATACCCTGTGCAAGCAGGTTTGGCACAGGACTCATACACCCTAAACCTGTGACCAACATTACCTGGATCAATTGATGTCCACTTCCTATGCCAGAACAGCATAAGATACCTGCCAATGTCACAACTCTGAAATCTCCACATGAGGATGTCCGGGTGAGGGTACCTGGATAAAACCAATACAAGGAGTTTAGTTTGGAAATTCATACCTATGACTGAAAGCTCATAACAAACATCAGTTGATACACTCTTATTGCAATGAGACTGACACAAACCCAGCAGATAATCAAGGTAGTGAATTTTTCATGTCTCACTTAGCAAGTAACTCTTGGCTGTATACTGCAAAGCATGAAATCTCCTACCTATTGGAAAACACCCTACTCCACACGTGTTCTTCCACGGGCACTATTGAAGCAGACTTTGCCTGGCATTGTTGGATTCCTCACCGCCGTCAATAACCATGGACAGTTTGTGTATGTCAGATTTCCCTGTGATGGAATGGAACATATGTGCAACTGAGTCCCTCTCATCGGATTGTTTGCAGCAGACATTGCACACACTCAAACAGGACAGATAAGCTATGAGTGATAAGTCACTTACCAACCAGTCAGGCCCTTTCTGGGTACAGTTGTGACATCAGCTCTGTTCCACGTAATGAAGGTATCAGGGACTGAACCCGGAAAATGAGCACAGACCTGTGAAATGTAGAGATTCCCCCAAACAAACAACTTTGACATTGACGGAATGAAAGCTCTTTCTGGTGCTGTACACTTGTTCATTGCCATGCGCTGGGACCAAGGCAACATGTGTACCATCAATGGCTCCCACCACATGTGGGATGTGTGCAAAACCATAGAAGTCAGCCTTCATATGGGCGAAATCCTCACAGCTGTTCAGGTGTTTCAACATTGCTGAGAGTACATCCTTCAAAACCAGACTGAACATGGGCTGGGATGTCCCAGCAGATAGGGCCACTATATTTTTGAAGGACCCTGTGGCCAGGAAGTACGCCATTACCATGGCTTGTACAACTGGTGGTATGCTTGTTGGATGATGAATGGTAGGTGTCAGATCTGGCTCCAGCTGACGACATAGGTCCACAATGGTTTGCCTATTCAAATGATAGATCTGGCTGACTGGTGTTCTTCCATGGTCTGAAGGTCTGGCAGTGGCCGATAGACAGGAGGTTGTCTGATCCTCTCCCTCCCTGGGTACCCATGTACGACAAGAAATTAGTATTGCCATTATCCATTGTGTCTCTTGCAACATACAGGGTACATGTCAATGATAAAATGTGACAATGCATGAGTAAGTGTGGACATGATGCACAGTACACATCACAACTGATAATCACACAGAAGTCACATTTTACCCCCTTGCTTTGAAACACATGTGTAAACATCATGTATCTGGAAATCAACATTTTGTGCACTAACATTGTAACTCGGACTGTGACTTGATGTCCCAAGCTAAAAAATACCCTTTGTCTTTGTCGACTGTGCCCCAATGGAAATTGCCACATGCGCCTAGCAATGTACGACAATGATGTTTGAGTAGTAGGACCTACAGGGCAAGACAAGCGCTCATTACTGCAAATACTAACATTTTCAGAGGTGTGATGTATCATTCAAAGCCATATATATCGCATTTCTGGCCTCTAAAATGGCGGAAGCCTGACTACTCCACTGGACAATAGGAACAGTCCGCAACCACCAGCGAAAGTTGTCTCTGTACTCCACCATATATTCCTTCCTCACAGGCTAGATTGTGCCCATGTGTGCCAGAATGTCAACTCAAGGCCACGTAGGTGTAGTCAGTGTGGCATCAATGGGAGAGTCAATGTGCATGTATGTGTACATTGCCAGATGTTGAGTTCTAACACATTGTGGTATTTATGTATTGAGTGTTTCACGATCCTTCTTGCATTGGATGCACATGAGTAGTTGAGGTGACATTAAAGCCATCCCCAGACATCTCTTACCACCTGGATGTTGTCAATGTGAGACAACATGTATTTGCATGACAGCATGAGTTGTGTATGCATGTGGTATGTGTCAGCTCTGTGTGAAGTGAGCAATGTGTATGTTGCCACAGAGATACCAACCCACATCTGCCTCTGCTAAACTGTTGTTCTGAAGGCATATCCTGACTCACTCTGCCCTTCGGGTTGCAACACACACACCACATGTCAAATTGCTGTTGGCTACATGATTCACTCTCGTGCATGGAAGTGATGTCAATGGAGTTTTATGTAGGTTCTGTCTGCTCAGCCTGCAGAGACCAGGGCCTGTCAAGTGTATCTCACATTATGGGTCCAAGTCTAGGCACGTATTGGATTACTTTTGCTATGCAACTGTGGCACTGTGTCCACTCCCTGTATCCCAGCATATCCTGTTATGAGGCTGTATCCTGGCTTTCTGCTAATATGCAGCTTAATGAGGCTCTTTTTCTGATAAGAATGTAAATGATTTTAGGGGAGAGCTAATGATCGGTGACTTATGTGCACTTGGCATCATTGTCAATGTGTGTTTCAGACCCCTGACAGGTCCCTTAAGCCCACAGCCCCGTTGTCATCTTCATTCAGGTCATATGTCCTGTGCAGGCTCATTGTATTTCTGACTTTTCAAAACTGCAAACTGTGTGCTGTTTCATGGGAATCCATAATATTTGATTCAGTAGTCTAGACACATTTCTGGGAATGGACAATGCATGCCTTTGTTGCTTTGGATGCTCTCTCTGTAATACGGACACATGTGTCTAGAAGTGTGCTGTGTGTTAATGATGATACACACAGAACCTCACCCCCTGAAGTGGAATGAGTCTGCATTTGTGCCTGCACATGTCCACACATGGACAGGCTAGACTCTGTACCCACCAGGCCAGTCTCTTCATTGTTGCCCATGTGTAATGTTTGAGTTTGTATCCTAGCAGTAGTCCGTAGGGGCTGTATGCAGAGGACCATTATCACTGACTGTGATTGTTATGATGCATTCATGCCTAATGAGCCTACCTTTCAGAAGCCAGACAGTTGTGCTGTATCACCTAGTATAATTAATAAATCCCAAACAGTTTCTTATTTTGGGTATACGTTTGTCATGCTATTCCTTTTCTACCTAGATGTTGTACCTGATTTACTTGTGTTATGCAGCTACAATTGTATGTGTTTGATCCTGTTTGCTGCTCCATGTGCTGTTGTTAGCAGTATGTGAGTTTGTGGGCAGTGCTGGTGTCCCCCAAGAGAAGGGTATAGGTTGTGCATATGGGTTTGTGTGTATAAATGAAATGGTGGGGTTTAATGGCATTGTGTATTGATTGGTATGGTAAGTATTTCTTTATGTGTTGTCCAATGTTGGAATGTATGGTTTTAGACTGATATGGCTTATATATTCATGTGATGTGTATTAGCTGGATTTTTGTTTGTGCAGACATGGAGAGTGTTACGTTGTGCTAGCTGTATTTGCCCTTGCCTGTGCATGTGTCCATTTAGGTGTGTGCCACTTGCAGCTAGTTCCTGTAGAGGTATGTCTCATGCAGTAGGAGTTTTATGTGCTCTGTTGACTTGCCCTTCCCCATTGTGCAGATGTGCATGACATTTCAATTTAGTCTTGTTTGTCCCTGGGACCCATGTGGTGCAATTTCCTGTGCACATGTTGTGTGAGGGGACTGTTGGAAGTGATATATGTCCTAGTGCAGTCTTCTTCCATAGGTGTCCCAGACGGCCCCCTCCCAATTGTGCTGGTATGGTTGGGATGTTGTTCTTTGTCTTTTTGTGATTTTTTTGTTTTGTACATGCCATTGTGCTTCCATTGTGCTGTGTGTGTGTGTCCTTTGCAGGGTTATTTAATGGTGGTTTGTTTGTGTTGCATGCCACATCAATACATATGTGTGTTGTATTTGAGGACGGTCCCTGGCCAGTGGTGGATGTGAATGTTTGATTTGTATTTGTATACGTGCTGTAGGTGTGTTGTTGTTGATGTGTATGACAATGTTGTGTAGCCTTCAGTCTCTCTGTGACTGAGCTGTGTGGCTGTGTGTATTTGTGTAGTGTTGCAGTGCAGTGTAAGTGTGCTGCTCAAAGGAGGTGTAATGTAACTGTGTGAGTGTCCGTGTTGATGTATGTTTGTGAGTCTGTGTAGATTGAGACGTGTACCTGCTGCTCCTGCTGCCCGCAGCGTGCCCCCCCATCTTGTATTAGCTGGTGCTGCAGACAGTTTTTAAGTCTTATAAAACAGGTGTGTGTACTCACAGTTGTTGGCACCCACAGCAGGGTTGATTTAATTGTCTTACGATGAGCATCAACAGATAAATTCTGTTTGTGAAGGGCTCCATGGTGGCGCCGGATGTGTAAGGCTGTCTGCACGTGAGTGTCTCCCTTCAGCTGGGGTTAGCACATGGTGGGTGGACTGTCATGGTCACCTTGGTGGTGTGCAACCTCGTAATGTGTCCGACGGCAACAAGGACTCCCCTGGCCTGTTTGTGCTTGTAGGAAAGTACCATCTTGCCTGGCATGTTACCCCCATATTTCACTGTATATATGTTGTTTCAGTCTAGGTGTCACTGGGACCCTGCCAGGCAGGGCCCCAGTGCTCATACGTATGTGCCCTGTATGTGTTCCCTGTGTGATGCCTAACTGTCTCACTGAGGCTCTGCTAACCAGAACCTCAGTGGTTATGCTCTCTCTGCTTTTCAAATTTGTCACTAAAAGGCTAGTGACTAAATTTACCAATTCACATTGGCATACTGGTACACCCATCTAATTCCCTAGTATATGGTACTGAGGTACCCAGGGTATTGGGGTTCCAGGAGATCCCTATGGGCTGCAGCATTTCTTTTGCCACCCATAGGGAGCTCTGACAATTCTTACACAGGCCTGTCAATTCAGCCTGAGTGAAATAACGCCCACGTTATTTCACAGCCATTTACCACTGAACTTAAGTAACTTATAAGTCACCTATATGTCTAACCTTCACCTGGTGAAGGTTGGGTGCAAAGTTACTCAGTGTGTGGGCACCCTGGCACTAGCCAAGGTGCCCCCACATCGTTCAGGGCAAATTCCCCGGACTTTGTGAGTGCGGGGACACCATTACACGTGTGCACTGTACATAGGTCACTACCTATGTACAGCGTCACAATGGTAACTCCGAACATGGCCATGTAACATGTCTAAGATCATGGAATTGTCCCCCCAATGCCATTCTGGCATTGGGGGGACAATTCCATGATCCCCCAGGTCTCTAGCACAGAACCCAGGTACTGCCAAACTGCCTTTCCGGGGTCTTCACTGCAGCTGCTGCCAACCCCTCAGACAGGTTTCTGCCCTCCTGGGGTCCAGGCAGCCCTGGCCCAGGAAGGCAGAACAAAGGACTTCCTCTGAGAGAGGGTGTAACACCCTCTCCCTTTGGAAATAGGTGAGAAGGCTGGGGAGGAGTAGCCTCCCCCAGCCTCTGGAAATGCTTTGATGGGCACAGATGCTGCCCATCTCTGCATAAGCCAGTGTACACCTGTTCAGGGATCCCCCAGCCCTGCTCTGGCGCAAAACTGGACACAGGAAAGGGGAGTGACCACTCCCCAGACCTGCACCTCCCAGGGGAGGTGCTCCGAGCTCCTCCAGTGTGTCCCAGACCTCTGCCATCTTGGAAACAGAGGTGTCTGTGGCACACTGGACTGCTCTGAGTGGTCAGTGCCAGCAGGTGACGTCAGAGGCTCCTTCTGATAGGCTCTTATCTCTCTTGGTAGCCAATCCTCTTTCCTAGGTAGCCAAACCTCCTTTTCTGGCTATTTAGGGTCTCTGCTTTGGGGATCTCCCCAGATAACGAATGCAAGAGCTCACCAGAGTTCCTCTGCATCTCCCTCTTCACCTTCTGCCAAAGGATCGACCGCTGACTGCTCAGGACGCCTGCAAAACCGCAACAAAGTAGCAAGACGACTACTAGCAACCTTGTATCGCTTCATCCTGCCGGCTTTCTCGACTGTTTCCAGGTGGTGCATGCTCTGGGGGTAGCCTGCCTCCTCTCTGCACCAGGAGCTCTGAAGAAATCTCCCGTGGGTCGACGGAATCTTCCCCTAGCAACCACAGGCACCAAAAGACTGCATCACTGGTCCTCTGGGTCCCCTCTCAGCATGACGAGTGTGGTCCCTGGAACTCAGCAATTCTGTCCAAGTGACTCCCACAGTCCAGTGACACTTCAGTCCAAGTTTGGTGGAGGTAAGTCCATGCCTCCCCACGCTAGACTGCATTGCTGGGTACCGCATGATTTTCAGCTGCTCCGGCTCCTGTGTACTCTTCCAGGATTTCCTTCGTGCACAGCCAAGCCTGGGTCCCCAACACTCTAACCTGCAGTGCACAACCTTCTGAGTTGTCCTTCGGCATCGTGGGACTCAATTTTGTGACTTCGGGTGGACTCCGGTTCACTTTTCTTCTAAGTGCCTGTTCAGGTACTTCTGCAGGTGCTGTCTGCTTCTGTGAGGGCTCCCTGAGTTGCTGAGCGCCCCCCTCTGTCTCCTCCTCCAAGTGGCGACATCCTGGTCCCTCCTGGTCCACAGCAGCACCCAAAAACCTCTACTGCAACCCTTGCAGCTAGCAAGACTTGTTTGTGGTCTTTCTGCGTGGGAACACCTCTGCAAGCTTCATCGCGACGTGGGACATCCATCCTCCAAAGGAGAAGTTCCTAGTCATCTTCTTTCTGGCAGAACTCCAAGCTTCTTCCAACACATGGCAGCTTCCTTGCACCCTCAGCTGGCATTTCCTGGGCTCCTGTCCACTCTCTACACTGTCGCGACTATTAGACTTAGTCCCCTTGTCTTACAGGTACTCAGGTCCGGAAATCCACTGTTGTTGCATTGCTGGTGTTTGTTCTTCCTGCGTAATCCCCCTATCACGACTTCTGTGCTCTCTGGGGGTAGTAGGTGCACTTTACACCTACCTTTCAGGGTCTTGGGGTGGGCTATTTTTCTAACCCTCACTGTTTTCTTACAGTCCCAGCGACCCTCTACAAGCTCACATAGGTTTGGGGTCCATTTGTGGTTCGCATTCCACTTTTGGAGTATATGGTTTGTGTTGCCCCTATACCTATGTGCTCCTATTGCAATCTACTGTAACTTTACATTGCTTGCATTACTTTTCTTGCTATTACCTGCATAATTTTGGTTGGTGTACATATATCTTGTGTATATATCTTATCTTCATACTGAGGGTACTCACTGAGATACTTTTGGCATATTGTCATAAAAATAAAGTACCTTTATTTTTAGTACTTCTGTGTATTGTGTTTTCTTATGATATTGTGCATATGACACCAGTGGTATAGTAGGAGCTTTGCATGTCTCCTAGTTCAGCCTAAGCTGCTTTGCCATAGCTACCTTCTATCAGCCTAAGCTGCTAGAAACACCTCTTCTACACTAATAAGGGATAACTGGACCTGGCACAAGGTGCAAGTACCTCTGGTACCCACTACAAGCCAGGCCAGCCTCCTACAGTGCTTTATTGTGACTGTGAGTGTTAGCAAGCTTTTGTTGGTATGACCGCCAAACTTGTAAGATGGTGGTCCTACCGCCAGACTAACCGAGGTTGGACTGCCACCGCAATGGCAGTCCGTGGACCACCAAACTTATAATCAGGCCCTGACTATTGGACGACATCTGCATTTTGGAGAAGACAGCCCATGATCATCATGATGGTAGGTGAACACAAGCTGGCTCTGCAGCAAGACAGTCTCCTTACCCCACCCAGAGCTCACTGTTATGATGTATACATTTTCTTGGTTGGGGGTGTTTAGCTGGGAGTGTTGGTGATCAGGAACTGTTATTACCAGGGGAGCAATAGTCCCATATCAACCTCTTGCAGCTTCACACTATATGGCTGGGTCTAAATGTCTTTCTCTCTTCCATTAAAGTGAGGTCATTGCAGATTCTTATGGAGAGTATGTGGTACTGCGCCAAGCAAGGTAGGGTAGTATCTTGTACTTCTGAGGTGAGGTACCGCACTTTTAAAGGTGACTAGATCAACAGGGCATCACCCTGGTATCCAGTCACCTGCAGAGAGTCACAAAATACCAGAGCAGACAAACTCAGCAGGTGGCAAAAAGCAGACCATTAATGGTGTCTTGATCCTGGGGTAGCTGAGAACATCTTAGACTAGAGGAGTATGCCCTGGCTGGATTTTTTTGTCACTGCTGAAAACACACAAAGTTGAGACTATAATAGGCTGAAATTATTGCCAAGAGTGTCCATATGTGGAGCATTCCACATGCAATGGAACACAGGCTTCCTGTTCATGTTCCCATCACTACCTCTCCCTCCTCAGGTTCTGGGCCATGAGATTTGGTACCCGTATCTGTCGAGCCTGAGCATTTGCCCTCTGAAATATCTAATTTTTTGGGAGAAACTTTTGTGTTATCAACAGGGCAGAGTTGTGTATACGATTCGTGGCACTCTAAGCCTCCATTTGTGGAGATTGAGTGGTCACAAACAAACAGTTTCAATTTGTTGGCTGAGATTGTCCTATACATAAAGACATGCTATGCCATGGTCAGCAGGAAACCCCTGAGGGCCAATGTGCTCATTCAAACTGAACCAAAGCTGGTTTACTGGCGCTGGTTGTCTGGCTCTGACATAGACATCTACTGGGCTGCTATTTGGGTATTGCTGAAGACATCCACCCACATCTATTGCCTCAACAGTCAAGTGTGCTGAGAGGACCACTTTGCCTGATGGGTTCTGCTGAGATTTTTGGCATGTGCACACTCCTGAGATCATCCTCCTATTGGGAGTTACTGCTTGGGTATCTGCTCTAGAGGCAATTCTAAATGTGATTAATCTGCTGTTAGAAGTATACATCAAAAGAACCAGAGTCATCTTAAGGCATTGCAAAAGTGCATAATTGCACCAGGGTCCACAACGTCTAAGAGGCCTTTGGTAAAGTGATCAGGATGATCAGAAGTTTGTCACTCTATTGCTTTCTTTCTCTCTCTCTCTCTTTCTCTCTCTCTCTCTCGTCTGTCTTTTTTTCCATCTCAGACTCACTCTCACAATTGTATCAAGTTATGTATATGTAAGGATGGTTACATTTTATTATTCTTAACTACACATCTAGATACCCTGACAATACAATGGTTGATATTGTGGATATGATATTGCTATAAGTCAATATTTTGACCACAACAACGGTATCCCCCCCATCTGAAAGTTAAACGAATAACTCAGTATTGATTGGCATCATGAGGGTGTACAATTAGCTGAAAATGGAAAATAAAAAGTTGCCCCAATCTTGGCCCCATAAATATGTCCTGGCCATTTCCACCAAAGTACTTAAAATAGCACTGAGAAGAACAAGTTACCTACCCTCACTAATGCTCTTTCGGAGAGATACTCTTTTCAACAGCAGGTTCCTAACTGCCCTCCAAACTGTGCCATACCGCTTTGCTTTATTTTCTGTCTCACAGACATACCTCCAGGGATAAGGAATGAGGCCAAATGCAAAGAAATTAAAACTCCCAATATTTGTGCACTTGCGGTACATGAACAGGGCTCACAAAAGATGTGGCTCTTCAGTTGTCACAAGTGCACAAGATCTCAGCTACCATCTTGGATATCAGAGTACTTAAGTTACACCTGCAAGAGGCCTGGTCTTCCCTTGTAGAAACTGAAAATAGAAGTCTGGCTTGTTTTTTCATGAACCCTCTACATTCAGGATTTCCATTGCAGGAAGCACGCTATAACAGCCCAGGAGTGAACTCTAACACAAGGGCCCTAATCTAAGAGGACCTAGCGCCACTTTAGCGCTGCCTTAGCATCATTTTTTATGCTAAGGCGGCCTTTTCCCTGCGCCAATATTTACAAAGTGTGCAATGCATGCATTTCGGCACTTTGTAACACTTTGTGCTGCATTATGCCTGCACCAGGCATACTGTATCAAAGGGGAAGGTTCCCCATTAGGGAGGCCAAAATAATGTCGCAAAGAAATCTAAGGCCCAGATTTAAGAAGCTCTAGCGCCACATTAGCATCTTTTGTTTTACGCTAATGTGACGTTAGGCTTCAAAACACTGTGCTCCATATTTACAAAATGGCGCAATGCATGCACCACTGGCTCCCAGGGCAAGGCAAGCTCAATCCTTCAGGCCCTTTGGCACCCTTGAACCAGGCTACATTTCTGGTTATCATCTCCCCTCTGTGGCTTGTGGTAATCACTGTTCATTGAAGTTCAACAAGTTGCCAGTGGTCTGTCTCAAAAGGTGTTTGGAATTTGTGTCCCAGATGTCGAGTTTTGATGAAGACTAGGTCTCCCACTCGCAGTTCTCGACTGGCTGCCTGTCTCATCCATCTGGTTTTGTTGTTGGTGACTCACATCTTTCATGGGCTGCTGCATCCAGTATGGCTGGCAGCCACCGGTCACTAGAGGGAATTCAGTCTTGTGCAGCCCTATCAGTTGGAGATGCACCTGATAAAAGCCTATTGTGTGGGGCTGGTGTCTGCAGACATCTTCCTTGGTCAACTCCAATTCTCACTGCCTTGTCCAAGATCCTCATATATCTGTCATCCTCCCTATTCACCTGGGGCCACTGTGGTAGGATTTTTCTGCATTGGAAACCCAGCCCAGGTAGCCCATGAATTCCTGGCTTTGAAAGGGGGAACTGTTGGCTGTTTTGATTTCTTCGGGTAGTTCGAAGAGGGTGAATATTTTGTCCATTACTGGTTTTTCCACTTTAAACGCTGTGGATTGCACCACCTCCTTCAGCGGATTCTTGAAGTGGTCATCTATGCCCATGATGATGGACCTTTCATCTGAGAAGTAGCCAAAGTTCATGCTTGGTTGTGTCCATAGGTGTGGCCTGTGTTCCTCTGTTTCAATTAAAGCTGGTTCTGCTCCTCCCCTGGTGATTTGAAAGGGGACACAATGGCTGACAAGAATGTCCACTTACTCGTCCATACCCGGGAATCATACCTTTCTTCACAGCTTGTGGCATCAGCCTTGCCCTGTTGCCCTCAGTGGACTAGGTTGACTATCTTCTCCCCAGGGAGCTGGGAATCACAATCCTGTGCCCCCTGAATAACAGTCCATCTCTTGTGTAGCTGAGCTCATGCCTGATGCTTGTCAGCTGTGTGTGGGCAGCCTTGTCATGTGGGTTCCACCTACTGGATCTATCTAGGAAACGCTTACAGGCCTCATCTCTCACCTCCTCGAGTGTCTTTTGTAGTCAGGCATCTAGATTTCCTCTACTGTCATTGCTTGGAAGCTGGCACTGTACACCACCATGTTAACAAACTCTTCAGACCATTCATTCTCATCCTTGCACTCCTCTTCCCTTGTTGGGGGTGCTGTGATAAAAAGTCGGCAGGATTGTGAGCTCCTGGCCAATAGAAGACTTCAAAGTTGAACATTTGCAACAGGACTGCCCATTCCTCTAAATCCTCAGTGGGGGCTTTCTGAAGGTACCTGCGAATAGTGGGACCAGTGACTTGTGGTTCATAATCACTCTGAAGTAGTTCAATTTTTTCTGCGCAGCTATTTGAGAGCTCGTATGAGCGGGACAGAATGAAAATGGCAGTGAGGGTCATGCCAGACTGTCTCAGGATGAGGTGCCTCAGGTTAGAGGACCAGCAGCCTTGGATGAGCGAGACAAGCACCTCCTTAGACTGGTCATCGTCAATGCTAATGCTGGGGAGATATTACAGGCGGGCGTGTAATGGGTTGATTTTTTCATCATCTCATTTCAAAGTCAGGGTTCAGCTCTGTGTTGAAGTACAAATTCATGGTCTACACTGCAGCATCATAATTTTAATCTGCTCCCTTCCCCGGGAGCATTTCGAAGAGCGTGCAAATTTCCTCGCCTCCTAAGTAGAGAGGGAGTGGTCTCTTCACTCTGAAATCTGTTTTCCATGTAGCACAGAAATAGTTGTTCAGGCGGCCTATCCGTGTGTGCCATTTTTGTGCCACTGTTACTGTGTCTGCCATGCTGCTAGAGGGGACAGCCCTGCCACAGATGTGTGAGGGCTGGGCCCATGCGAAGGTGGTGGAGCCACTGCTGCTGTGTCCTGAAGATGACGATCATCCACCATGTTCAGTACGTGGAGTCTCTGTCAACTCGCAGGTGGCACATTGGCATACTTGAAATTTGCGATTCGGTAATAGCGATTTCTTAAAATTCACAATCGCTATTACTGAATCACAATTAGAGAATGGGACTCCATTCCAGTTAGGAATTTGCAAACTAGGTAATGCAAACCCCAAGGGGCTGGGGGCCTAAGGCCCCCTCTGATGCACCCCCAAAAAAATATTTGCGGACATGTGAAGCACACACATGCTCTAGGGGCATGAGTGCGTCACATGTCATTTTTAAAAAATGCATTGATAATGCATTTTTTTAAATTGCACATGGTTAACACCAAATTGGATTTGGTGGTAATTGTATTTCCTAAATGCCCAATTCGCATTTATGAAATGCTTGATACATGTGCTTTGGAAATCGCCAATAGGAATTCCCTATTTGCGATTTCCTATTTAGAGAATAATGGGGTCACAATTTTAAGGAATCGCTATTTTAGCGATTCCTTAAAATTGCACAGCGAATGTTTTTCATACATCTCGAAAGGCATTTTTGCATTCGCAAACGGACGAATTTTGCGATTCACACCGTTTGCGAATGCAAAAATGTTTGATACATGTGGCCCATAGTGCGCTCTTTGCATACATTTCTATAAGGCTGAACTAGTCTCTTCCTCTTTTTACAATACTTTCAGAGTCTCTGAAGCAATGTCCAAACTCAAAAACAATCAACTTGACTAAAGGGCTTCTTTGTGTTCTAGTGTAATTTCATGCCAGTAATAGTTTTGATAAACTTGCTTTATTTCCGATCTCCTAATTCTCAGGGGAGCACTTGTACAGCAAATACATCTTAATGTCTTTGTATTGGTATTTTGGATTCCCACTCAAACGATAAATCATGCCAGTTCTTTTTGTCATAAATTATTTAAAAGACAGAGCTCTATTTTGTTTAATTGATTATAGTGCAGCGCATTAAGCAATTAATCATTCTTTATCTTGAAGTGAAGCTACTTGCTTGAAAAATTCAGAAGAACCCAAACTGGGATTTTTCATTTTTTTATTTTCTCTCTTTTACAGGGAATAAGGGATCATAGGCAGAAGATGGAGGAGGAGAGCAGGGACTCTGCAGGAGCCCCACCGCAGGGCGAGAATCACCTAAACTCAACTGGAGGCTGACAAGAACAAGAAATGCTGGAACTTGACTGGAAGCTGGTCGGAGAACGAGGAACACTGGAACTTGACTGGAGGCAGGCTGGAGGACAAGGAACTTGGATTGTCTGGAGACAGGTCAGCAGAGCAATTGGTACTAAGCCAAGAAAGCCCTCAGACTAACAAGCATCATTAATTAATCAAATGTGAACATGTGGCTTTTGGCAGTTGATTGCCTGTTAAGGAAATTAGCAAGTATCCTCCTGATCGTGGCACATGCTCAATACAGATTACATTGTGAAGAACA
Organism: Pleurodeles waltl; assembly: GCF_031143425.1. NCBI lineage: Eukaryota > Metazoa > Chordata > Amphibia > Caudata > Salamandridae > Pleurodeles > Pleurodeles waltl. The sequence continues at coordinate 221,342,318 of NC_090450.1, read as the reverse complement.
CACATTTCAAAAGTTACAGTTGAAGCAGGGGGAAAGGCAGTTGGTTACTTGTTAAGGAAATTAGCAATTATCCCCCAGATTGTGCCACCAGTTCATTAAAGATCACATTGTGAAGAGCACATGTTTTGGCAGTTACAGTTGGCACAAGTTTAGCAGGTGGGCTACAATGTGCATAGTCAACAAGCATTGGTTATAAAAAAATAAGAGTAATTTAATAATTATTGGTTATTGCAAACTTGATATTCAAGGGTGTATTGACTATACCCAAATAAGTCTGAATGTTGCAAGCAACAGCATCTTACTGTAATTGAGCTCTTGGATATGCTAGTGTACCCACAACAAACCTAACTCTTGCAAGTGGGGAGTTTACATTGTCTCTTAACTACAGAAGAAAGAGAGTAAGGAAAAAAGCTGAATCTGTGTTCGTATTGTGGGAATGCAGGGCATTTTGCCCAGGCGTGTACAGTCAATCTTAAAGGGATTAAAAAGAATTTGCTGTAACGTCCACTTTGATGCAGGAAAACTAGAAATCCCGGTTGACGTAGGGGGTCACCCACTGGGTAAGGTCCTATTGCAGACCCCCCACTTTTTGGCAAACACTTTGCATAAGGTCCCACAATATGTCACTATATTTGTCACATGAACACTTTCAAATCAATAGGGAAAGGTATTACCTACACGTTTAGATTCTGGGGCTACTGGAAACATTTTAAATCTAGTGTTAGCCAGGTTTTTACATATACCTTGTGTTAAGAAAAAAGAACATAAACCAGTTCGGGGTGTGGATGGTTCCCAGCTCTCTTGCAGAATGATTACATATGAAACAGTTCCTATGACTCTCATGTGCGAGAATGGACATATGGAGTCCTTGATCCTTTATATTATAGACATAACCAACTTTGTTGTTATTTCAAGGGACCTTTGGTTTCAGCTTCACAATCCATTAATTGATTGGGCCCTTTGCCTTGTCACCGTGAATTCCCATTTTTGTCAAAACCATTGTAATAGGGAGCCCCAGGGAGTCGTACCACCTTTGATATGTGCGGCATTAATTCAAGAACGTGGTACTCAAATTCTAGTATAATACCAGGATTTTCATGATGTTTTTAATTAACAAAAGGAAACACAATTACATCCCCACAGAGAATATGATTGCTGCATAGATTTAATTGTGGGAGCAATGCTTCATTGTAGTCGCATCTACCCTTTTTCTGAGCCAGAGACTATATACCTGAAAACATATCTGGATGAATTATTAGCCCTGGGACTAATCCACCATTCCACTTCTCCAGCCTCTTTAATACTTTTTTTCGTACTGTAGAAGAATGGTGAGCCAGGGTATGCATAGACTGTGGGGCCTTGAATAAGATTACAGTTAAGATTAGATATCCATTATCTTTCATACAGTCTTGCTTGGTCAAGTTTGAAAGTCTACGGTGTACACTAAATTAGATCTGAGAGGCATATACCCCCTTATCCACGTAAAAAAAGGCAATGAGTGGTAAGCATCCTTGCGGACCAAATTCGGGATATTTGAATACACAGTCATGCCTTTTGGGTTATGTAATGCCACCTCAACGTTCCAGTTTTTTAAAAAAGAGGTGTTGCATGACCTACTGGAAGTTTGTGTAGTTGTATACATCAATGACATCCTCATATATTTCTAAAACATGGCAGAACACAGAGAGCATGTCAGAAAGACGCTGCAATGACTCAAAGAAAATTACCTTTTTGTAAAACTAGACAAAAGTACCTTTCACTCAAGAATGAGTTCTTGCAATATTTCCTATCCCCGGAAGGCTTTACCATCGGGCAAAAAAAGGTGTGGGCGATCCTGGGTTGGCCAGCACCAACCTAAGACAGTGAGGTACAAAGTATCGGGTTTGCAAAAGTTTGAAGATGCTTTATCACCCATTTCTCTGATGTAGTAATCCCAGGTACCAGACTTTTTTTTAAAAAGTACCTTTTATCTGGTCCCGGGAGGCCAATAATGCATTCAAACTACTCAAAAAGAAATTCACCACAGCTCTGGTGCTCAGACATCCAGATCTCAACTTACTGTACTTTGTAGAGGTGAATGCCTCTCCGGTTGCTGTTGGAGGTATCCAATCGCAATGCAACTGCACCACTGGACAAATGCATCCAGTGGCATTCTTTTTTAAAAGATTGTTGCCAGCTGAACAGAAGCATACAGTAGACGAGTGAAAACTATAGTCAATTAAACTGCTTTTCCAAGAATAGGGAAGTATCTATGAGGGGCACAACATAACATTACAATATATGCTGATCATACCAATGTCCATTTCTTGCAATCATTATTAAAAGCATTGACCCCTAAACAATTAAGGTGGTGGTTGTTCTTCAGCGAATACAATTTCCTGATTATCTATCATCCTGGCACACAACAGACTAAGGCTGTCCTGTTATCCAGTTGATGTGATTCTAATCAGGTTTCCCAGGACAGGCATCACAGAACATCATAGCGTTTGAACACATGATAGGGCTTTGCGAACAAGAATCACTTGTGAACAGAGTTAGACAGAATGAGTCAGAAGGATTTAGATTCCTGGGTAACAGATAACGATAATCATGTCCATAAAAATCTCTCATATCATGATACTGCCTTATTTTGTTCCCACTAAGGAATTAATACAAGAAGCACTAATTTGGTGTCATTATACACATTTGGCTGGACATCCTGGAATTCACAAGACCCTGGCTAATTGCCAGCAATGGTTTAAGTGGCCTATACTGTCCAAGGATGTGCATGATTATGTCCAGACCTTTCTCATCAGTTCTCGCAAGACTTGCCACAGTGCCCCTGTGGGTCTGTTAAGAACCTTACCTGTACCCCCACATATGGATTTTATCACAGAATTGACCAACTCCAATGGTTACAATTCTATTTGGATTGTTGTTGACCTGTTTCCTAAATTAGGATACTTCATTACCTTAAAACAAATACCCGATTCCAAACGCTTTCCGTCCTGTTTGTACAGCATATCTTGAGGCTACATGTTCTGTCCTCTGTCATTATTTCCGACATGGACCTGCAGTTCATTTCCCATTTTGGCACAGTCTCTGTACATCTTTGGTCATTGACACTGGACTCTCACCATGGGCACAATGCGCAGACAGGGCCAGTAAATCAAGTACCAGTACAGGCTCTGCAATGCCTTTTAACCTCAACTCCCAAGGAATGGGAGTGCTGGAGAACTTTTGTTGAGTTTGCGTACAACAATTCACAGCATTCTACCACTGGGTTATCTCCTTTCTATTTAGTAAGAGGCATCAATCCACAAATGCAAATATTGTAAAAACATCTGAAAATGTGCCTGCAATACAAGACTTTGTAAAGCAACTGGCTGACTCTCAACAAAAATTGTCACGACACTCATAACAGGCTAATATTAGCATGGAAAGACATGGTAATAAACATTGTCGAATACCCACAGACCACAAAAGCAGAGATCAGGTCTGGCTAGTCACTGAAAACTTACAACTACATGGTCCTCACAAATTGCAACCTCAATTTATTGGTCCCTTTCCAATTGAAAAGGTTATTAATCTTGTAGCAGTCTAGCTTCAGCTGCCTGATGATTTGCCTGTTCACCCTGTGTTCTGTGTTTCCCTTCTCGAACCATATCACACCCAAACCCCAACCCAGTCCTCCTCGTCCACCTGCAACCCTTGACTGCCACCTAGAGTTTGAGTTTCAAAGGGTTCTAGATTCACAACTCATTAAGGGTCATTTTTTTTTACTTAATCACATGGAAAGGGTACAGTACTGAGGAGAGAACTCTTGGGAGCTAGCTACAAATGTTCATGCCCCTCACCTGGTTTGTTCCTTTCATGCCCACCACCCTGACAATCCATGCCCGGTAGGTCGTCCTTTGCAAGAGGGAAACTCACCACTCAGTCTTGTGCCCTATGTGCACTGGGTTTTACTCGCCGGGCTTATATCACCCTACCCAAGTGGCGCCTTCCTGCCCTGCATACTAACAGTCATGCTTCCCTTGTGGCACCTCCCAGCCCAAGCTTTCTCTATGGCTCCTACCCCCGCCCCCCGGCTAGCTTGAACCATTGACTCTCCTATTTTGTAGCTACGTGAGTTTCATTAGTTTGCTCCTGCAAATATCACATATCTATTTGGGATAGTCACATTTCCACTGTGAACCACTGAATTGTACCATCATCCATTTGAGGTTCCATTGTACTTGCTATTGTGGTCCATTACTGTTTGCACCTGCTACCTGCTAGTCCTCATTTCCATTGTTATGTAACATATGATTTTCCCCAGGTTCAATGGAATATTCCACGCTTCCATGTGACAAGTGCCCTTCAAAAAACATTATTGGCTCCCTGTATAAATAGCCTCCTCTGACCTTGCATCAGTGCTTGGCCTCTATCCTGTTCCCAGCATGATCAAGCTTCATTCCTGCAGTCACATTCCAGTGTTCTAGTTCTGCACAAATCTCTTCCCTGTGCTCCTCTCCTGAATCATCCGGAGTTTCCAGCATTCTAATCTTCTGATCCTTTCTGATGATTCTGTGATTCTGGCATCTGCAACGATTCCAGTGACTTCCTTCATGAGCTACAAATCCGCCTCTTCTTCAGCTTCTTGCCTCAAGCTTCCTGCCACCTTTGGATTCCAGTTCAATTACTGTCAAGGCTAAGTACTTTACTCTCAGCCTAGTGCACACTAATCCATAGACTAGCATTATTACAAGTCTCAATCCTTGACGGTGCTAGAATGTTTGGATTTTGAACAGTGCTGGAGTATTGAATCTTCCCCTTGAGGCTCAGCGCTCTGGGTGCTTTTGTTGTGGCGCTCTGAACTCTATATACATGAACTGAAAGTTTGTCATTGTGTTTCCTGACATGTTGTATCTAGCACCTTCAGACAAGTTTCTACGGACTGAAGTTGTACTTTTAACTAATCGTAATCCTGTATATTCTGTCATTCTTAAATTGATTTCTGCTCGCTATCATGCATTGTTTATGATGATGACTGTAAGTGTACCAGATGTGTAAACTATCGTTAGAGATTCTAAGTAGGACATCCACGGGTAACATTGTCTTTTATCGTTTTTAGTGTATTGCATCTGCATTGAGGATATCATGGTCCAGGGATACCCAGTCCTTCTAGGCAGTGCACAAGGCAGCCAAGCAGCTCCTGCAGTGACATGGGTTCATTTTTTTCATCCCCTTCCCCCTCTGGTGGCAGTCAGCAGAGCTACACAGTAATTAATTGTTACACTGAGCTGCCCCAGCTGGGATTTGAAGTCCAGCATCGCGACCACATTTGGAACCAGGTGAGTGTGTGACACTGTTCGTTAATTATGTTTTTAAAAATAGAGAGAGAGTAGGAGGTTTTTATGTCTAAGTTGGGTTTGAGGTGTGAATGTAAGGTGTGTTGGTAATGGAGTAGATGATGAGAAAAAGGGAAATGGGCTCAGAGTACGGGATAGAATAGGAGGGGGTGTAAAGAAGATACAGAGCTAGAGGGACAAAGATGAAGCTGTCATGTAATAGGGTTCATGTTTAATGTCCTAGAGGTAAATAAGGTGTTAAATGGCATGGAGTATGATGTTGTGAGATAAAATGTAGATGGTTAAGCTGAAGCAAGTGAGGGGGGAGGTATGTGGAGGGAATCAAATATGCAGGGCAAGACGATTGAAAGAGGTGAAATATTTCCATTTGATCAGTGGCATTGTGAAATGAAGCAGAATTGAAGTTTACATACACTAATATTGCAATTGTCTGTCCTATTTCAACCTGCAGCAATGCCACATTTCACTAACTACATGTTTTTCTTGCTTGGTTGCTTTTATGTGCACAAGAAAAGAAGAGATATCACCCGCAGAACTGCCAAAAAGAAGGTTCAAACAGTGATTTCAGTTCTCCAATTTCTTCGCCTTGTGCAGCTTAGTGCCGCTGCCAACTGAGAGCTTTAAGATGGCCCCAAAGCAAGTTTCTCCCAAGAAAGTGGTCAGTGAGAAGAAGCAACTTTCCGCCAGTGGTGTGACGACTGCAACCTTTTTTGGGAGATGTTTGCCTGCCACACTGGCCTCCAGGGAGGAACTTGGGAGCAGCACTCCCATATCAACAGCACTACCCCAACCTGAGCCCAAGATCATCTTTGTCAGTGAAGCAGCCACTGCAATCATGGTGACACCAATGAGCAGTGATGTTGAATTTGATTTGTCCTTTTTGCAAAGTAGTATCCAATCGCTTAAGGAAACAGAGCTAAGTGGACAGCAGCCGCAGCCAGCAATAGTAGATCTTCTAAAAGTTGGAGCAGAACAGAAGATCGAGCTTCCTACTGACGAAGAACCTCCTCTTTTAGAAACAATGGCTCCCAGATTTTCAACAAGAAGGAAGGGTGCTACTTCACCATCTTCTCAAAGCACCACTTCTGATGATGATGATAGGGACATGAATTGGACCCCCAGCAGCATTTGGGAGACGCCAGGAGAGCTAGGGGGGAAAAAAAGTTCCTGAAACTCTTAGAATTATTAAAGGGGATGGATAGGATGATGATAACGAGCCATTCATTGTGGAAGCTGGCAGAGAAGAGTCAAATATTACTATTCAACCTTCTCAGAGGGATGTGGCACAGGTAGCATGGCCAGCTCCCATATTTGCAAAGCCCCAGTTGAGACCTGCATCAGCCCCTACCTCAGTAGAAGTATGCACTGAGGAGAGGCAATCAATAACACACCCACCTACCTCCAGTTCTTCTTCAGGCATTGGCATGCTCAATTTGCCAATGCGAGTGTTCATCGGAGTAAGCATGGTACATATTATGGTACTGGAGGCCAAACGACCCATATGAAAAATCATCATGCGATCCGGTGGGTGGAGAACCTTAAAAAGAATTGCAGGATGTGGTTGTAGTGGTTGTAGTGGTGAAGGTGAGAAGAACCGTGAAACATCTGCCACAACTGGTCCAATCACAGTGGGAGGCAAGGAAGAAGAAGGTGATATCCTCACACAAAGCAGCCCAGTCCCCAGTAGTGCACCGGAATCTCCCAGCTCAGCGACCCCACAATGGTACAGGAAGCGTCAGATGGAGACACCATGGCATACAGTAACTGTCCCACAATGCACATTGGGTCTACCACCACCTACTTCTGGAAAGTCATCAGTGGCCACAAAAGAGAAAAAAAACAGGCTACTATTAGAGGTAGGTTCAGGCAGGATGGGCCCTATGACCGCAACCACCCAATGGCACATTTGTAGAATGGGAAACTGATAAAAATGTTAGCGCTGGACCTCCTCTCTCTTTTCTTTTGTGGAAGGAGTGAGACTCTTAGGATTTATGGCAACCATATGCCTGAAATGGTAGGTTCTAAGTTGGATCTATTTTGCCTGAGTTGCTGTTCCAGTGCTGCATCACGATGTGCTGCTATTAGTTGGACAAGCTTTGCAGCAAAGTTTTGTCCACTTTACCACCTGACGACAGACATGTGGATCCGCTGTCTGGCTACTGATTACATGTGCATCACTTGACACTGGATCTCTTTTGTGGGGTAAAGTAAAAGCTACCTACAGGTCTTGGCCCACCCTGAAGAAATCTTTAAGAACGCTCGGCGGCATGCAACAGTAGCCATGTTCAGCATGGAGAAATCACATACAACTACAAACAACCTGGATTAATCTTTAGCAAGGTTTCTGTAGGAAGCTGGCTCTGTATATACTATATCAAAATGAGATACAGGGCCATATTTATACTTTTCGACGCACAACTGCGCCAACGCAGTTGTGCGTCAAAAAATGTAACGCCGGCTAACGCCATTCTGAAGCGCCATGCGGGCGCCGTATTTATTCAATGACGTTAGCCAGCGTTAGCCGGCGGAGCTGCCTGGTGTGCGAAAAAAAAATTACTTACACCAGGCAGCGCCGGCGTAGGGGAAAATGGAGCTTGGGCGTAAAAAAATGGGGCAAGTCAGGCTGAGGCAAAATTTTCGCCTCAACCCGATTTGCGCCATTTATTTTTACTCCCAACCCCCATTGAAATGACTCCTGGCTTAGCAAAGACAGGAGTCATGCCCCCTTGTCCAATGGCCATGCCCAGGGGACTTATGTCCCCTGGGCATGGTCATTGGGCATAGTGGCATGTAGGGGGGCACAAATCAGGCCCCCCTATGCCACAAAAAAAAATATATATATACTTACCAGCACTTACCTTAATGTCCCAGGGGTGGGTCCCTCCATCCTTGGGCGTCCTCCTGGGGTGGGCAAGGGTGGCAAGGGGTGTCCCTGGGGGCATGGGAGGGCACCTCTGGGCTCCTTCCGAGCCCACAGGTCCCTTAACGCCTGCCCTGACCAGGCGCTAAAAAATGACGCAAAAGCGGCTGGACGTCATTTTTTTTTGACCCGCCCACTCCCGGGCGTCATTTTTGCCCGGGAGTATAAATACGGCGCACATGCCTCGGAGTAATTTTTTAGACGGGAACGCCTACCTTGCATATCATTAACGCAAGGAAGGTGTCCACGCTAAAAAATGACGCAAACTCCATGAACTTTGGCGCTAGATGCGTCTAACGCCAAAGTATAAATATGGAGTTCGTTTTGCGTCGAATTTGCGTCAAACAAAACGACGCAAATCCGGCGCAAACAGAGTATAAATATGGCCCATAATGTGCACAGAGTCCAGGGGTTCCCCAAGAGGCTTGACAGAGGCAATAATAGATAATACTAATGCTCTATTTGTGGTAGTGTGGTCGAGCAGTTAGGCTTATCAGAGGGTAGTGTTAAACATTTGTTGTACACACACAGCAATAAGTGAAAACACACGCTCAATGACTTAACTCCAGGCCAATAGGTTTTTAAATAGAAAAATATTATTTTGTTAATTTATTTTTAGAACCACAAGATTCATTTCGCAGGTAAGTACATTAAATGAAAGGCAATTTTCAAAGTAATAGTTGAGACTTTAAATAGATTCAATATTGTACAAAGTTTTCATAAAAATAGTAATAAGCTATTTTTAAAGTGGATACAGTGTAATTTTCAACAATTCCCGGGGGAGGGAATCATAGTACAGTTTCAGGAGTAAGTGCCACACTTACAAGTTCAATCTCCAGGGCATGGGTTGCCCACCGTTGGGGGTTCAAGGCAACCCCAAACACCCAGCACCAGCAACACAGGGCCGGTCAGGTGCAGAGGTCAAACAGGAGCTAAAATAACGTGGGAGCCTATGGAGATAGGGGGTAGACCGGTTCCAGTCTGCTAGTAGGTAAGTACCTGCGTTGTTGGAGGGCAGACCAGGGGGGTTCGGAAGAGTACTGGAGGGTCCCCAAGGAGGCACAAAAACCAAGCCCTCAGGGGCACGGGGGCGGCCAGGTGCAGTGTGCAAACAGGGCGTCGAGTTCTCAATGGAACTGTGTAGAGGGACGCGGAGGTCACTTAGGCACTGCAGGCAGGGCACAGGGGGGCCTCTCGGGCAAGCCAATGACTGGGCAAGGGTGAGGGCTGCCTGCTGGTCATTGCTGCACTGGTGGTTGGTTTCTCACGAGCCTGGGGGCTGCGGGTGCAGTGCTTCTCCAGGCGTCGGATATTTTCATCCCGGGCAGTAGCGGTCAGGGAGGCCCCAGGGATTCCCTCTGCACGCATCATCGTTGGGGTGCAGGGAGGTCAGTCGAGGGTGGACACGTCGTCGGAGTCTCTGGATAGTTGGTTTCTCTGGACACGGGCATGGGGGCGTCGGGTGCAGAGTAGTGGGAACTCACGCTTCTGGAGTGAGGTGGGAGTCCCTTTGAAGATGGATGTCTTTTCTTCTGGTTGGGCAGAGCCGCTGCCCACAGGAGTTTTTGGTCCTCGGTGATGCAGGCAGTCCCCTGGAGGCTTTTCAGGGGTCGCTGGTCCTGTAGAAAGTGTTGCTTTTTGGTTTAAGGGTCTTTGAAGCAGGAGACAGGCCGGTAGGGCTGTGGCCAAGTCAGTTGTTGTCTCCTTTTCTTCTCTGTGGGTTTTTGAGCTCAGCAGTCCTTCTTCTTATTGTGCGGTCATCAGGAATCTGATGATCTGGGTTCAGGGTCACCCCTAAATACTAAATTTAGGGGGGTGTTAGGGTCCGGGGGCAGTAGCCAATGGCTCCTGTACCCGAGGGTGGCTACTCCCTCCTTGTGCCCACTCCCTCTGGGGAGGGGGGAACATTCCTATCCCTATTGGTCCTAATCCTCCAAAGCAAGATGGAGGTTTTATCAAGAAGGCGGTCACTTCAGCTCTGGACACCCTAGGCGTGGTCCTGGCTGAGGAGGTGACTCCCCCTTGTTTTTCTCATTATCCCTCTGGACTTGCTGCCAAAAGTGGCGGCTCGTCCAGGGGGCAGGCATCTCCATTGGCTGGAGTGCCCTGAAGGCATTGTAACACCAGGTCGGAGCCTTTGAGGCTTACTGCCAGGTGTTACGGTTCCTGCAGGTGGAGGTGTGAAGCACCTTCACCCAGTCCAGGCTTTGTTTCTGGCCCCGGAGAGCACAAAGGCTCTCATCCCAGGGGGTTAGAAACTCGTTTCTCAGTGGCAGGCTGGCACAGACCAGTCAGTCCTGCACTGAAAGATTGAGTAAAATACAGGGGACATCTCTAAAATGGTGTGCATTTTTTAATATATTCAACACTGGCATTAGTGTGGGTTTATTATTCTGAGAAGTTTGATACCAAACATACCAGTATTCAGTGTAGCCATGTGGAACTGTGGAGTTCGTTTTGACAAACTCCCAGACCATGTATTCAATATGGCCACACTGTACATACAATGTCCAAGAATGGACTTAGACACTGTAGGGGCATATTGCTCATGCAGCTATGCCCTCACTTGTGGTGTAGTGCACCCTGCCTTAGGGATCTAAGGCCTGCTAGAGGGGTGACTTACCTATGCCACAGGTAGTGTTTTGTGTGCATGGCAACCTGAGGGGGATGCCATGTCGATTTTGCCTTTTAATCCCCACCAACACACACAATCTGCAGTGGCAGTGTGCATGTGTTAGGTGAGGGGTCCCCTAGGGTGGCACAAAACATGTTGCAGCCCTTAGGGACCTTCCCTGTTCACAGGGCCCTTGGTAACACTGGCACCTTTTACACAGGGCTTATCTGTGTGCCAGAGGTGTGCCAATTGTGGAAACAGTGGTACATTTTTTGTGAAAGAACACTGGTGCTGGGGCCTGGGGGTTAGCAGGGTCCCAGCACACTCCCAGTCACGTCAGCATCAATATCAGGAAACAATTGGGGGGGTAACTGCAACAAGGAGCCATTTTCCTACAGTGTCTGCGACCCAGAGGTCTCCAAATTGGATTTGTTGCCACAGATAAGGGCAGTAACATAGTCAAGGCAATGACAGGCGGTGGCTTTTTCAGGGTCCTGTGTTTGGTGGACTGCATCAACCTGGTTGTTCAAGTGTTTCTCAATAAAGAAGACATCGTCAGCAACATACTGTTCACCTGCAGATGAATCTGCACTCATTGCAGCTATTCTTTTAAAACCTGGAAGCAGTTGCGGATTAGTCAGCATGATAATAGAGTGGCAGTTGAAACTCTGATACAGGAGGAACTCAGCCTATTTTATGTTGCAACGTCTGTTTGTGCAGTGCAGACAGATCAATGACTATGTCATTAAAAAAAGAGGGGATGCAATTAAGAAAGTTATGACAATGGATGCGGACAAATTAGGCCTAGTCAAATGCCTGACATAGATGTTCCTCCCTTTTTAGGTTTTCACACAGGAAATTAGCTTGGAGGACAGTACAGTGGGCCAAGCTATCCCACTGTTGCATCTGCTACTGGACCAGCTAAGGTGTCTGAAAGGTTCGCACTCAGAGGTGTGGACGAAAAGCCAGAAGCGCATGCCTTGGTTGACAGGTTAAGCTATCACTTGACTTTTAATGCAAGGCTACAAAATTATATTATCTCATCCAAAGAGTACATCTGTGCCACCCTACTTGATCCATGCTAAAATAAAGTCTTCCCAATCTCATTCTTTTGTCTGAAGGGGATGTTTCAAAATTCAAGAGGTGGATTGTTGATCAAGCCAGAGACCTGGAAAAAGAACGACTAGAACTTAGAGTCCCACTATGCAGTTCTGGGTTGTCTCCTTCAACTTCCAGAGAGGGCAGTCTTGTCTCCCAGCAGCTAACACTAGCAACAAGTACACCAGCAACAACAGCAACAGAAGAATCAGATCCAGCCTCTGCATTGGCTTGATTGCAAGTGACAGGTATTAAGTCCTGGGCAGAGGAGAAGGCAAAAGAGGTCAAACAAGTAACAGCACCAATGACCTTTCAGGGGATGTTCCGGGAGTATGTGGATGAGCCAAAAGAGGTGAATGTTGATCAAAACCCATTGGTGTACTGGTGTGGAAAAATGTACCAAGGGACAGAGCTCAGCAGGCTTGAAATAAAGAATTTGATTTGTCTTGTAGCCAGTTTGCCTGCTGAGCGTTTGTTCAATGCAGCTGCCACAGTTGTTACAGTGAGAAGGACCAGTCTCAAAACATGGAGAGATTAACAATGAACCAACATTTCATACTGCCTAATTACATTATTCTTGAAACACAGCAGGAGGATGATTGGTCAGAATCAAGTGTGTTAGCTGACCAACTTCTGTGTGAACCATCTGAATTTGAGGACGAACTCTACTTCCCGGACTGAGTATGCCAATGCTACCACAGAACTTTTTAATTATTTCTCGTTGAACTTCTTTCATTGCAAAAGAAAAAAAAGACGCTAGTAAAACAGTCTTTGTTTTCGGATTTAATTTTGTGCTGCCCCACCATTGTTTAAGTCACATAGATAGTTGGATTGGGGTTGGACTAGTGTGAAGTGAAGAAGCCTCCACAACAATACCTTCATGACTTTGGAGAAAATGCCTGCCCCCCTCAAATGCCTACCCTTTTACTGCATCACTTAGCAGGGCTGCCCCAGAAGATCATTTATTTACAAGAGTGCCAATAACAAATTCCGATGTGCTGACCGCGTCAAATATATAATTGTGTACCTAACCTATCTGTGCTTGGATTGGAAGGGGTAACTATAGCTAAGTACAACTATTGCAACAATGACTGAGTGATTGTGAGTGATGATTGATGATTTATATGGTGTCAGACAGTGAGGAAGAGTGTTCTCTTAATAGTAAACTTGATTTTGGTGAATTGCAATGTTTGGTGCCTGATGGGTCATAATTTTTCCTGAAGGTGATTGGCCTGTACAAACTTACTAAGCAAAAGTTTAACTGTGTGGTCAACTCCTTTTTTCAGGTTCTTCAGAGACCAGACGAGTACTTTAGTTAACAAACAAAAGTCTATACAACATCCAGCAATTCAGTTGCTCTACTTCTTCTTAAACGGCAGCACACTAGACGTCTATCTTGCTAGTTTCGAGACTGGAACAGACTTACTCAGGGTCATGAGGAGGGTGGAAGGACTGCAGACGGGACTACCTTATCAATAACGTCTAGAAGAAGGGAGTTATCAATTTCAAATGGGAACATGACTCTGAGGCCTAGTACTCAGCTATGTGAAATGGAGAGAGGTGCTTTGATTTGGGAAATGCTGATGAGTGTGTCTTTCTTTGGTGGCAAAAGTGAAACTATGAGTCCTTTTGTTTTTTGCTCTGCCTCTTAGTCTTCTTGGTGCACCACTCATGAAGCTTACCTTCCTTCTGTCCTTCTTCTTGACTCTCCAATACAGTTTCTGTTTTACAATCCGCAGGTCTTCTCCTCTCCTGCATTAACGGAATGCAAAAAATGAGCTTAATGCTACTTTTTTTCAACTTAAGAAATGTCATGGTTTTATTGAACTATGTGAAAATGACAATTTGGAGCTTTATGGTAGCTGCAACTATTTTCTTGAATCCTTCCAAGATCTCTTGCCATTTTGTCGTTTTAAAAGGTGAGCCTGAAAAAAACATGACAACACTAATTGTGATTGTTTCTCTCATATCACTCTTTTGTCCAATGCATGTTTGTACCACATTTAACTTCCAGATATTGTGTTCCAATGGATAAATTCCAAACAGCATAAACAGCTATGCCAACAATGGGAAGAACCTGAAATTCTTCATAAGGCGAAGGTATCGTTTCATGAGAGGAGGAGAATGCCTCCCTGGCCTTTTCTCTTGTATATGATGGTTGGAATTTTTGGTCAGTGTGACTAAATCGTGACAAGAGGAGGGGAAATGGCACGTTCAGCTTCAGGTGGAAAGGCTCAGCTGAAGTTGTGTAGTGATAATCCAAACACATCACTGGGGCAAATCCAGTTGTTGTCCACATTCTTCAGAACAAACACTTGATGAAAGCCCATGACAGGATCATCATCAACCTTAAGCTGTTCCACCACCATGCTAAGAATGCATTTGTCTGGTGTTGGTTTGTGGCTCTGTGGCTTTGTGCAGTTTTGACATGCTTGATGTTCTGGAAAGGAAGGGATGTAAGTTTCTCAATAATTGCAAGTTTTCCATGATACTGCATTACTTCCCAAGTTAAGCATGATACATCAGTATATTATGGTCCTAACTGGCACCTGTCTCTGTCAAACTTTTGAAAATAAGGTTAAACGAAACCTGCTCCAATCTGCTACCCTATAGGCTTTTCATCCATTGTGAGGTGTAATCTATTACCAGAAACTCTCAAAAGCACTGACCTCTTCCTTTGGCCCAGTTGGTCTAAATGCAACTCTCTTCTTCTCACCCACTCTTTGTTCTCCCCTTCTGTTGTAATCGCCCATCACCCCTACAGGCAGGGGACAGCAGTGTGACAAGCTCAATCCTGCTACTTACCATCCGGACAGGTCTTGAGACAGGTACTCAAGAGTGACAGACATTCCGAGGAGAATGCATATGCACCACCCAATTTGGCAAATCAGTATCATTTTTCTTTTAACAATCAAATTTCTTGGAACTGGGTGGGTTCAATTCACTCCACCATTTCAAACCTAGATGAAAGAACATTTGGATCTTTAATACCTTGGGTCTCTGGGGAAGAAGTCCTGTTTGCAATATATTTAAATGAACAGTGTCATACTCATTCCTTCATTCATTTCCATCCAGAACTGGATGATGATGATAATGTGCTGTTCATTGCCCTGATGAATACTGTTGTATTTGTCTTTGTCACACCTTTCCAAAATCCTCTTTCTCTTCCATTCATCAAACTGCTTCCCCCAGGCAGTGTGATTTATTGAGGTGTGACTTAAGTTAATTTGCAAAAAATAGATCCCACACTTGCTGGAGCGGATGTGGTTAAATGCGACGCACAAGGGGATCTTCTAGTACCTTAGCAATACCCCACACCAGTCCCTCTTCCCCAACCATGTCACTCCTCAAAGTCAACCCATCATCATTCAGGCATTTGTTATGCGTCAATAAACCAATTAACCTTGTCGACTATAGAGTACAGTCTTTGCACACAGTTTTCATTACACAAGGATTTCATACCTTTGGTTTTCAATTTCCATTCTCACCATTGCTCATAATAATTTACTATTTCTAGATTTTGATATGAGGTATTCCTTGATGTGTAATGATGGTAGTAGTCTGTCCCCTGTCTTTCTAAAGCTATAATATAGATGTATATGTATAACCTACTAACTCTTGTTTTTTCTTTCAATTTGGTTAGTTGCCTGAGATCCTTCTGATTAATCCTACAGTGGGAGATCAGATCACTGTGAAGCCTTCCCTGTTAGCGCACCACTAGAAGGCACCTTGGGAGACCCTTCAGTAAAGTGTTGGAACTTGGAAGATTGACAGAGGGAGCAGCCACCAGTCATCACTTCATCTTTTCAGGTAAGAGAACTGTGGGGTGAAGGGAACTACTTCACTTAGTACATAACTAACATATACTGCAGTTGAGATAAGTGTTGGCTTGTTCATCTGTGTTTCTGTAGGCAAAATAGGGGATGGCAGCATACCCTCCTAACTGGTATACACTTCGAGAAATATAGATTAAAAAGGCAGGCTGAGTGAAAAGGCATTAGTACAAAGTTAGAAGTAAAATACAAAAACATTTCAGAGATAATTTAGATTGTAAAAATTTCCCCTTTACTGACATAAAAATATAAATAATAAACTGTAAAACCCACCCTCTCCACCCACAACAGGCCCATCCCTCTCCCACACATTTACCCATTCCCAACCAATGTCTACAATA
The DNA here is from genome assembly GCF_031143425.1 of Pleurodeles waltl. Classification (NCBI taxonomy): domain Eukaryota; kingdom Metazoa; phylum Chordata; class Amphibia; order Caudata; family Salamandridae; genus Pleurodeles; species Pleurodeles waltl. The sequence continues at coordinate 221,326,179 of NC_090450.1, read as the reverse complement.
AATGACCAAGTCCAAAAACACCCATGCCAAACTCCCACCCACTCCACCCACAGCAACCACCTGCCTCCCAAAAATAATAAATTAAAAAAATTACTAAAAGAGGGAATTTTCAAGGGGGGCCTCAAGATGTTCGATACGGCCCTTTAGGTGTGCCAGCTGACGGCTAACTTACACCAACTCATGTAGCACGCAGGGTGATATAGGTGATCTGAAAGGGGGACAGAACGGGGATAGGCAGCTTCAGGCTCACGACAGCGTTGGTGTGGTCTAGAGGCTGGAGGTGCAGGGGATTGGCTTGTGGAACTGGGTCCAAGCAGGGGCATGTGCTGGGTCCTCCTCATCCACCAGCCACTGGCAATGTTGCCTGGTGGCCTCCAGCCTCTGCCGCTAAAGCCGGCCTGCGATCTCCTGCCGCGTTGGTGGTGAAGGTGGACCAGGAGGAGTAGATATATCTAGAAATAAAAAAATAAATAGAAATGACAAATTGTAAAGAATGTTCTATGCAAACACTTTTTATAGACACATAGTGACACAGTATAAGTAGATTGATGCTGCTCCCCTATGGCCATTGGACTTTTTGATGTGATCATTATGAAAGTTTGTCACAGGGAGGGACATGTGCCTCAGAAAATGTGCCTCAGACATGTGACTGGTCGGAAGGAGGCAGCACAAACTCTGTTTAATGAGTGAAGCATTATCTGCTATGGAGTAAAAATATTCTGTGCTTGTTGTGCTAAAGGACTTGAAGCGTGCTAGCTAGCGCATCTGGTATACTACAAATGTGCTACTCTCTACAGTCTGCAGCTGGTGGCAGCTGCATTAGACAAAACATTATCTTTGATTCCAATGGCCCTGCTCTTCTCCAAATGGCTTTCAATTCCACCCTGCCTACAAGAGGCAGATGATGATTATATGTCATACATGTCATATATAACATGGGATAACAGATATTATGTCTGGCGTACGTAGACAGTGGGAAACACGATGAACTGTGGTACAGGGAAAGGAACAAGATATATAGATTTTTTTGGAGCAAGTTCACCACAGAGTATCCCATTTGCAAAAGACAAAATCAAAGACACTTAATCCCTCTTTACTTCCTGGGCTCACATTCAAACACAAAATATTTAAATCAAATATATTCACTTGGCAGTAAGTGAAGGAAAAGGTAAGGAAACTTGAGTTACATACTGATTTAGTTTGGTGGAGGGCATACTCCGTCACAAACATGACAAATATCCCATCTGCTGTATTTCAGTTTGTTATACGGAATATGGGATATCCGTCACATTTGTGACGGAGAAATCCACCCCACCAAACTCTCTCAATCAGGCCCTTAGTCTGCTGCAGCAGTGTAAAGTACAAGGAAAAGTCTGCATAGGTACGGTAGAGGTTTTGCGTAGAATACTGGGAGGGGGCAGGTGGGGGTCCACTGATGATGTAGCTTAGGCTTAGTCAGGCACTGTAGTTGAAACTGAAAGTTGATGAATGTTAAATTTGAACTGGTGTAAATTCATTATGGAAGCCATATGAAGTATGAACCACTTGTCCAAGAGTTGGCACATGGCAAAACATTTTTTTTCCCAATTTGGACAGAAGTCAGAACGTACATGGCTGGTACTAGGGGAGATGATTGAGTGGGCACTGTGAGGGAAGAGAAAGACACTTTGGGGCATATTTATACTCTGTTTGCGCCGGAATTGCGTCATTTTTTTTTACGCAAATCCGACGCAAAGCTAACTCCATATTTATACTTTGGCGTTAGACCTGTCTAGCGCCAAAGATCATGGAGTTTGTGTAATTTTTTAGAGTGGACACCTACCTTGCGTTAATGATATGCAAGGTAGGCGTTCCCGTCTAAAAAATGACTCCAAGGCATGTGCGCCTTATTTAAACTCTCGTGCAAAAATGACGCACGGGAGTGGGCGGGTCAAAAAAAATGACGTCCAGCCGCTTTTGCGTCATTTTTTAACGCCTGGTCAGGGCAGGCGTTAAGGGACCTGTGGGCTCGGAAGGAGCCCAGAGGTGCCCTCCCATGCCCCCAGGGACACCCCCTGCCACCCTTTCCCACCCCAGGGGGACGCCCAAGGATGGAGGGACCCATCCCAGGGAACTTAAGGTAAGTTCAGGTAAGTATTTATTTATTTATTTTTTTGTGGCATAGGGGGGCCTGATTTGTGCCCCCCTACATGCCACTATGCCCAATGACCATGCCCAGGGGACATAAGTCCCCTGGGCATGGCCATAGTGCAAGGGGGCATGACTCCTGTCTGTGCTAAGACAGGAGTCATTTCAATGAGGGTTGGGAGTAAAAAAAAATGGCTCAAATCGGGTTGAGGCCAATATTCTTGCCTCAGCCCTGACTTGCCTCATTTTTTGACGCCCAAGCTCCATTTTCCCCTACGCCGGCGCTGCCTGGTATGGGTCATTTTTTTTTACGCACACCAGTCAGCTGCGCCGGCTAATGTCATTCCATAAATAAGGCGCCCGCATGGCGCTTTGGAATGGCGTTAGCCGGCGTTAAAATATTTAACGCACAACTGCGCTGACGCAGTTGTGCGTCAAAAAGTATAAATATGGCCCTTTGTTTTTGTTTCGGTTTGCAATCCATTGAAAGCTTTGAAAATGCTACATTAAAAGAAGCAGGAGCACATTGCACAGCCAACAGTGCAGTGCTGGATTGAACAATGCTGTGGTTAAGTGGGTTCATCACCACATTACATCAACTCACATCATGGCCCCTGGGTCGAACTCACAACTGTTGATGGGTGAGTAGGATCTTCCTGAATTAACAAATACAGTAGGATACAAAAAATGATCAATAAACAAGCAATGTGACTTACTATCACCCGCACCTGTCACTGCACAGACTGTCCCTTCAGGTGCTGCACCAGGTGCACTGGTGCTGGCCCCGGGACCGGTGGTCTGTGCGGCTAGAAAATACATTACACATTTTAGATGCACCTACCTCTTCTTTTTTAACAAAATACAACCACAACACAACTACAGTTGAGTTTGGAGTATCTCCTCTCTCATCTAAAATAGCACATTGGGCATTTTGCTGGTTGACCATGTAAAAAAAAAACACAGCTAGTAATCAAGCCAACCGCAATGGAGGGAAGAGATAGGATGAGTCATTTCAAGCACAATGAAGGGGTAGAATAAATTGGTCAATGGAGGACATATGGTTTGGTTCTGGTTGGCAATTTTAGCAAATGCAATGGGACCGTCCTCATACTACTTACTGCCATACTGCACTGTCAACGAAACTGCTGGGATAATACAACACAGCATTGAGGGGGCGTTCACCATTACCTCAGCCACTCTCTCATCATTTGAGCATGAGCAAGAACTAGAAAGCCTTCTGAGCAAACAAGTGTAGATGATCTTTCTTGGGTCTGCAAATTCTGCAATGTTCACAGTAGACTACCAAATCTAGGGGCATATTTATACTCTGTTTGCGCCGGAATTGCGTTGTTTTTTTTTTTTACGCAAATCCGACGCAAAGCTAACTCCATATTTATACTTTGGCGTTAGACCCGTCTAGCGCCAAAGATCTTGGAGTTTGCATCATTTTTTAGCGTGGACACCTACCTTGCGTTAATCATATGCAAGGTAGGCGTTCCCGTCTAAAAAATGACTCCAAGGCATGTGCGCCTTATTTAAACTCCCGTGCAAAAATGACGCACGGGAGTGGGCGGGTCAAAAAAAATGACGTCCAGCCGCTTTTGTGTCATTTTTTAACGCCTGGTCAGGGCAGGCGTTAAGGGACCTGTGGGCTCGGAAGGAGCCCAGACGTGCCCTCCCATGCCCCCAGGGACACCACCTGCCACCCTTGCCCACCCCAGGAGGACGCCCAAGGATGGAGGGACCCATCCCAGGGAACTTAAGGTAAGTTCAGGTAAGTATTTTTATTTTTATTTTTTTGTGGCATAGGGAGGCCTGATTTGTGCCCCCCTACATGCCACTATGCCCAATGACCATGCCCAGGGAACATAAGTCCCCTGGGCATGGCCATTGGGCAAGGGGGCATGACTCCTGTCTGTGCTAAGACAGGAGTCATTTCAATGGGGGTTGGGAGTAAAAAAAAATGGCGCAAATCGGGTTGAGGCCAATATTTTGCCTCAGACCTGACTTGCCCCATTTTTTGACGCCTAAGCTCCATTTTCCCCTACGCCGGCGCTGTCTGGTGTGGGTCATTTTTTTTTACGCAAACCAGTCAGCTGCGCCGGCATACGTCATTCCATAAATAAGGCGCCCGCATGGCGCTTTGGAATGGCGTGAGCCGGCGTTAAAAAATTTTACGCACAACTGCGTTGGCGCAGTTGTTCGTCAAAAAGTATAAATATGGCCCCTAGTGTCTTTGTCTTACAGTACCAGTCCACATGGTATAATAAAGGCTAGGGAGAAAGGGATAGCATAACCAAGCAGAGGAAAGCTTAAGGTACAGATTACAGAAACAGAGGGACATCAGTCAGTTTCTCTTTTTCAATGCATATATACATGCATGCATCACTAGAAGAATGCTTGTGACTGTGCAAGCTACATAAAAAGAAAGACACAGAGAATGCTAACTCACTGATATATATTACTTACTTCTACAACTAACACAGTACCACTATGTAAGTGACAGGAGGACAGAGGAGTCAGCATAATCAGCACAATCAGCATAATGAGCCCAAGCGAACCTCTACAGGAACAAGCAAAACTAGGTAGCACTGAGCACCTCGCTCGCTCAAATTGCATCACATAATATTCATAACGTTACATGAACATAATTTACATCTGAGTGGGAGCAGAATGCTATTTGAAAAAAATAGCTTTATAAGACAGGACACAACAAAGTAGTAATGATTAATTACTAGTACTCACCAAGCCCTGCAATCTGGAAGTCCAGCAGGTCGGGCAGGTCCCTTTCTGGTCAATGATATTGACCCAGCGGCGCATCAGCTGCTGTTGGGTGCGCCGAACCCCAGTGTGTCAGTGGACGCAATGGTACACGCTTCCCCACAGCTGCCGACTCTCCGCCAAGCCAAACCCACTGCCGGGCATGCCGCCTGCTGCCAGCATCGAGGGGAGGTGGCGCTACACAAAAAAGACAAGTACGTCCCACTCCTCCTCACTAAAGATGGCTCAAGGCTGCACCCCTTGGTGGTGCCAGCGTCCTCAGGGTGTGTGATTTGCCACACCCCTTGCACTGATGCTGCCTTGTTCCCCATGTTGTGCCATTGTGCTAAGGATGATATAAAAAAAGACAGGGGAAAAGAAAGAATACAGAGTGAGAAATTACCCAGAAGTTAGGGGAAAACTAAGAAAAGGACAAAAAGTTTAAAAAATGTAAAATGAACAAACACACATACTAAGGAAATAAATGTAAAACAGGAGACAATTAGTTAGATCTTAACAGGATGGTTAAGATAAAGTTGGGAATGAAGTAGTCCTAGCACTATGCACAGAATAGGAAAAATCAAGATGGCGACACATGCAGGTGACCTCACGGTGCCATTTGCGCATGCAACACAGAGCGTGCGACCTGCACCAATCAGCTTGAACAGGCGGCAGGCACAAATATGCCTGCCCGCGTGGAGTTAGGCACAGTTTTCTTTTCTTTGCTCAGAGAAGTTCTACAAGCGTGTTCAGTTGTAAATATTATGGGGTGTAGCAACTAGAGTGTGTAGAAGGTAAGTGATGCAGCATGTGGGCTGACCAGCTGGACAGTGGTGGAGGGAGGCAGGACAGGCCCAGGGGTGGCTGAGACCACCACCTGGCACTCGTTTCTCTGAGCAGCTCTCTGTTGGAGTGGGAAAGCTTACCGCTGGCATAAAAGGCTGCTATTGTTACACACATCACACTTGCCAAGTTCCCTGGCTTAGCTACATTTTTATACAAAGGTTTTTGTGTTCCTTATAGTCTTGTGAGCTGAGAAGAAGCCTACTTTTTTTCTGAAAGTTCTCCACTGCATACTACTGACCTCATACTCATCATCAAGTTTTGTCATTTTACATGATCGCCATGAAAGGTTTAGGGGTGTGTTAAGTTGCATTTTTCTTATCTTTTTAAACTGTAGGAAATTGTTCTTAAACTTCATAAAGACTGGACATTTAAACGCAAAAGATAAATCTTTCAAAAGACAGTTGTGCAGCGAAAAATCTAAGCAATATCCCACTTTGTTGTGAGAAATGGCTCACAAAAAAACATTTTTATAGAAAATATACATGTTATTGTAAGGATTAAAATTTACCCTGCAGAACTGCTTTTGTAAAGTATAAAAATTGTGTTATTCATGAACGACAATTGCTAGCGCATCTGACCTTATTTGCTTTCTTATCCTTAATTTATAAGGGGACGCGCTAGAGATTCGATGGACCTTTTGACTGCATTTGAGAAGTTCCCACCCTAAGCCCAACACATCATAATTATTGTCAAACAAACAGTAAAAACCTTAGGAGTCAGTAACTTATCACGCACCATGACCCATTTAGTCATGAATGACCACACCTTTAGTATAAATTAGAAAATGTATTTCACTAGATTAACAAACGTTAATATTACGTAGATTAGTCGCAAAACCATACGATATACATATAAAAACAACACTGGTTGACCAAATCTTCTAAAGAATCTCAATTTAACTAAAGCATTAATAACTAACCCCTCTAAATGCCACAGTACAAATTAACAATCAAAGTAACTGTGCAATGGAAATAGCATACATTTGAAGTTAGCAACTGAATAATTTAAATAGCGATTTTAGTTTGATGAAATAAACCTCACTAACCTCGGATTAGAATAGCATGTTTGGAATTCATGCAAAACATTTTAGTCAAAACAAATGTAGAAAACATCTAACTATGGCTCTGTCAAAAGCAGCAGTTGGTACCTAGAAACAAAAGACAAAATTTGCAACAAGAAACATCAGCATTTGTTATACTTCACCTCATGGATCGGCAAGCTGCGATTTTCTTCGTCAGTTGGACATCAGTTTGGTCAGCATCAGCAAAAGGACATGAAAGGGGATGGTTTGGAAAACTGGGGATCTAAGCTCTCCAAACCATTAACAAGCAAATAAAGGCGGTCATTCCTACTTTAGCGGGCGGCGGTCGCCGCCCGCCTGGCGGGAACCGCCAGAAGACCGTACCGCGGTCAAAAGACCGCGGCGGTCATTCTGTCTTTCCCACTGGGCTGGCGGGCGACCGCCAAAAGGCCGCCCGCCCGCCCAGCGGGAAAGCACCAGGAACGAGGAAGCCGGCTCCGAATGGAGCCGGCGGAGTTGCTGGTGTGCGACGGGTGCAGTTGCACCCGTCGTGATTTTCAGTGTCTGCCAAGCAGACACTGAAAATCAACGTGGGGCCCTGTTAGGGGGCCCCTGCAGTGCCCATGCCAGTGGTATGGGCACTGCAGGGGCCCCCAGGGGCCCCACGACACCCGTTCCCACCAGCCAGGTTCTGGTGGTGAAAACCGCCAGAACCAGGCTGGCGGGAAGGGGGTCGGAATCCCCATGGCGGCGCTGCTTGCAGCGCCGCCGTGGAGGATTCACAGGGGCAGCGGGAAGCCGGCGGGAAACCGCCGGCTTCCCCTTTCTGACCGCGGCTTTACCGCCGCGGTCAGAATAGCCCCAGAAGCACCGCCAGCCTGTTGGCGGTGCTTCCTCCGTCCCCTACCCTGGCGGTCTCGGACCGCCAGGGTAGGAATGACCCCCAAAGTCTAAACAATAAACCATCAGAAATAGTTTGTCTCAAACAAGAGATGAGAAGGGGTGAAGCAGTAATCCTCAAGTCTTGCTCTGCAGTATGATTAAGTTGAATTAGCCTAAAGCATTTCCTACGTTACTATTGGTCAAAGAATCGTACATTTTCAATTAGTCAAATTAAAGTAGAACTTTAAATCTAAGATATCACTAAACTGTCTTTCACATGTTGATGATTGGCTCCTCTTCTTCTGTTCCCATCGTCAGGCTCATCAGGTAACATTTTAGCATCCATCCGTACTCCAATGAGTGCATCCATTGTTAGCTCCTGGGAACATCACTTTCTTACACACTAAACTATTCATTGTTTCTTCCAGTACAAGACATTCTAGCAGGCAGTTCTGATGAGAAAGTTAACAATATTTGCTAATGTTTGGTCAACACAGTGGAAAACAATACATGAATTATTCCTGTGACATCACAATTTATTAGAACAGTAAAGTTTAACATGAGGCGGTGTAACTAGGCCCAAACCTAGCTATCTTAAGGCCTATGACTTATAAAGTGAATACATATTGCAGATTCATTAGTATAGCCTACTACTACATTTTCATAATGTGAATACTTAAATTAATATCAATAAGCCTATTAATAAAGACACTGCATGATTAATGGCAGCCACTCAAGTGAGTACATTTTCAAGTCGTACAATATTTTTCTGTTAATTGATTTCTATGCAGAATCAGTCAAATACACATGAATATTTTATTAGTAAAAGTTCAGTGCTCCCAATCCCTCCTCTGAAGGCTAAACATGTCATCACATTTACATTTTCCCCCACAACTTTTTGCTCTGCTAAAATTTGTCTTCTTATAAATTTTATTTCTTCTTTCCCTCTTGGAATTTTCCCTAAACGGTTGTTCCATTCTATTTTCTTCCTTCCTCTGATCCTTTTTTCAATTTAATTCAATTCAATTTCCCCTTTTCATTTTAATTACGTGATACAATTTCCATATTCCCCATGCTCCAACTATGCATATTACAATAATTAATACCCCCTGTATTATTTTCAACATTATCCCTTTCCCCCGGTTGCCAAACCAATTCCCCCCGAAGCAAATCCTTTGCCAACATGTTCCCACACCCCTGGTTCTGTTAGTTCCTTTAAATATGCTCTATCTTTAGTCAGATTGTTAATAAGGCTTCTAATTTCTTTACTATTGTTAGGAATATATGAGCAACAATGTTGCGAGTTCAACATTTTACAAACTCCGTCCCTCCTTAACTAAAAGAATGGCTAATGCAAGGCTGTTCTGAAGAGTCATAGATCTTACTGCAGCCATTTCTTTGTCCATTATGATCATAGCTCCTGAAAAATTTGTCAGCATGTTATCTGCAATAGTAGACAACTTTCGAATTTTCAAAGAATTCATAATAACTCCCACTGAAGGAATTATTGCTCCATATATGTCTCCAACAATGCCAGAATAAGATTCTCACTTTTGTCTAGTATGATATAATTCAGTCACTTTAGGTATTTTGCTCAGGTCCTTAAGTTGATAAATCTTTGGGAAAACTATCCCCACTTAGCCACTCTACTCAGGTATCTAAGAATGGGAACAAACGAAAATGCAACATTATAATTGGAATAGAAATATTGAATGTACTCCTGGTTATAGAATCTTATTAGTAACAGACTTCAACTTATTCGATAAGTAAAAGGCAAACTATGGTAAGTAACTCCTTCTTCTACAGATGAAGGAATCTGCGTGCACATGTAACAATCTCTTGCATCCATCATATCTCACACACTAGACCATACAATGTTTCTTCTAGCACGAGACATTCTAGCAAGCAGTTCTGATGAGAAAGTTAAGGACATCTGCTAACGTTTGGTCAGCACAGTGGAAAACAATACATGAACTATTCCTGTGACATATTTCTCACAATTTATTACAACAGTATAGTTTAACACGAGGCGGTGTAACTAGGCCCAAACCTAGCTAACTTAAGGCTTATGACTTATCAAGTGAATACATATTGCAGATTCATTAGTATAGCTTCTACTACATTTTCATAATGTGAAAACTTAAATTAATATCAATAAGCCTATTAATAAAGACACAGCGTGATTAATGGCAGCCACTCAAGTGAGTACATTTTCAAGTTGTACAATATTTTTCTATTCATTGATGCAGAATCAGTCAAATACACACAAATATTTTATTAGTAAAAGTTCAGTGCTTACAATCCCTCCTCTGAAGACTTAAAATGTCATCATATTTACATTTTCCCCACAAATGTTTGCTCCGCTAAAATTTGTCCTCTTTATAATTTTTGTTTCTTCTTTCCCTCTTCAAATTTTCCGTAAATAGTTGTTCCATTCTAATTTCTTCCCTCATCTGATTCTTTTTTCAATCTTTTCATTTTAATTAGGTGATACAATTTCCATATTCCCCATGCTCCAATTATGCAAATTACAATAATTAATATCCCCTGTATTATTTTCACAATTATCCCTTTCCCCAGGTTGCCAAACCAATTCCCCACAGAAGCAAATCCTTTGCCAACATGTTCCCACACCCCTGGTTCTGTTAGTTCCTTTAAATATGCTCTATCTTTAGTCAGGTTGTTAATAAGGCTTGTATTTTCTTTACTATTGTTAGGAATATATGAGCAATAATGTTGCAAGCTCAACATTTTACAAACTCCACCCTCCTTAACTAAAAGGATGTCTAATGCAAGGCTGTTCTGAAGTGTCATAGATCTTACAGCAGCCATTTCTGTGTCCATTAGGATCATGGCTCCTGAAATATTTGTCAGCATGTCATCTGCAATAGTGACAACTTTTGAATTTTCAAAGAATTCAAAATAACTCCCACTTAAGGAATTATTGCTCCAAATATGTCTCCAACCATGCCCGAATAAGATTCTCACTTTTGTCTAGTATGATATAATTCAGTCACTTTAGGTATTTGCTCAGGTCCTTAAGTTGATAAATCTTTGGGAAACCTATCCCTAAATAACATGTGCCAATCCATACTCTAGGAAGACGGTAATACGCATTTGGTCCACAGATATAATAAACTCCTGGAATTGCTAGGTCTTGTCCATTCAACATGAACATCCATTTACTCTAAACCAAAAACACATGCCTGCATTCACTCGTTGCCACAAATAATGTACTGATCCTAGACTTAGGCCTATGTTCACAAAGCTTTTCTACGTGTTGCGCGTTTAAAGTTAATCTACCTTGTGATTTTATATCACTAAATGCATGATCATTTCCTGGTGTCCTTTTCTCTTATCCCTTTTCTATTTTCGCCTATAATACTCTTCTTTCATTTTCTGTGTGATCTAGGAAACTCTTTTCTACTGGTGTCAGAAAGCATGTCAGGTTGTTGCAATGAGCAAAAACCGTTCCAAAGGTTAATTTAGGTTCAAAGAAACCTCTCACTAATACTATGTCATTGTCCTTAGCCACTCTACTCAGGTTTCTAAGAATGAGAACAAACGAAAATGCAACATCATAATTGGAATAGAAATATTGAATGTACTCCTGGTTATAGAATCTTATTAGTTACAGACTACAACTTATTCTGTAAGTAAGAGGCAAACTATGGTAAGTAACTCCTTCTTCTACAGATGAAGGAATCTGCGTGCACATGTAACAATCTCTTGCATCTATCGTAATAACATACTCCCGCAGTAAGCGATAGAAAACATTTGAAGAAAGTTCTCCCTGTGCTTTGTCTGTATGTATATATTTCTCATCTATCCTAAATCTATCTATTCCTGAAAGTGGAGTAGTTGTCTTTATAGCTGAGGTGTGGTTGGCCCCACTCTTGTCGAGAGAAATTATGCTCACAATCAACACCAAACACAATATCATGCACACGATTGCCAAACCAATACCTGTATATTTACAGCACCTATTCTTCCTACCCTGTGGACTAAAGTCACTCATGACCTGTAAGAATCAGAAAGCAGAAGTGGAAAAAATGTACAGCTATGCAGCACAAATAAAAAAATAAACTTTATTTAGCAATTATTTACAGCTTTCAGTCTTTCTTCCAGGACCCTTGTCAAAAATAGGTAGTTTTGTCAAAATCGGTTTAGCAGCTTGTCAAATGCAGTTATGAAAGTCTTTTCATGTTACTTTTAATAGTCTCAATTCTTTTTCTTTTCTTATTTACAATATTTCTAACGTTCAGTTCATTTATCTCCTTCACATTCCAAAATATTGGCCTGGAATGTCCCGATCAAAACAAAAAGACAAAAATTCTTTCTGCCACTCACTTATTGTTATATACACCCATTCCGGACCTGCGTACATTCTATTTGCGATTCTTTCTTTTCAATCTTCGATCTCCATTTAATTCTCTATCAGTCAAGTCTTCTTTCCTTGTGCTGTCTACTTCTTCCTCAATTGTTGTTATGGTAAGTGTTTCTTTTCTTTTCTCTAGTGGTTTTGGCCACTTGTCTCCTATCAATGGGCTTTTTTTCGACACTCTTTTCAGTGCTGGATTTGGAATTTCTCTTGATGTACCTGTGACTGGTTCAGGAGGAGTCAGACCTCCTGTTGTTTGCTCTGTTTGTCCTTCAAGGCCGTCTGCTTCTGGGAGAGCCCTCCTCTTATTAGACGCTCCTGTTACCTTAGTTGAGCTTGGTTCGCTGTCACTTTCCTGTAGGTCTTCCTGTTTGTCTCTCACAGGAGTGTTTGCACTGGATACGGTCTGCTCCGATTCGGTCTCGGATTCTCCTTCTCCCCTCTCCAATTCTGGAGGGGGCTTGGATGTTGTTGGTACTCTCAACAACTCTTCTTCATTGTCCAACGGACATGGTACTCTCCGAGTATGGCTGGCATGGATCCAGTTTGGAACCCCAGCACACTTTACAGCTGTGGTAGCGATCAGTACCACTTGGTAGGGACCCTTCCACTGAGGTTCCAGACACGACTTCTTCGTGTGTTTCCTGATTACGACCCAATCACCTGCTCTTAGATTGTGGCCTTGGTCTTGAGAGGGTTGCAGTGTGGTGGCGTCTACCTGATGGGACAAAGAGTCAACCGCGTTAGCCAGCCCTTGCAGTAGACCAACACCATATCATCTGTAATGTTTACAAGAGCATTGGCAGGTACAGCATGCGGCAACAATACTGTCTTCCTGTCGGGTGTGTTTCTCCTTGTCATCAGAACTAAAGGTAGTGTGTTGGGCCATTTCAGATTCATGGACACACACAATTTCGCCATTCTCAATTTCAAGGTAGCATTCATCTGTTCCACAGGGCCTGAGGCTTCAGGGCGGTAACTACAATACAGTTTCTGCTCAATGTTTAAAGCAGAACATAGCAATGTGATTACTTAATTGTTGTCTATCTGATTCTGAAGAGACCGGAAACTCAAAACGTGATATCACTTCCCTAAGTAGTACCTTCACTACTGTGAGGCTGTCATTTCTTCATGTGGGGTAAGCTTCAATCCAATGACCAAAAATGCAAACAATCACCAACACATATCTCAAACCTCCACATAAAGGCATCTCAATGAAATCCATCTGAATTCTGCTAAATGGACCTCACTCTTTTCCAATGTGGCTCTTGTTGACCACTGTTCCTTTACCGACGTTCATATGCTGGCAGATAAAGTAACGGTGTCAAACTGCTTTGGCAACCTGTCTAAACTTTGGATTGAACCAAAATTACTTAAACATTCAACCCATTGCATTCCTCCCAATATGTGCTTGACCATGATAGTATCTAGCAATTTTAGTTAACAGACTATTGGGCAGGACCACTTGTCCCTCCCCTGAAACCCAAACATCGCCTGAAACCCAAACATCGTCTTCACGTTGAACACATTTTAGCTTTACCCAATTCCTTTTTTCGTCTTTGTCAACATTATCCTGTAATACTTTCAATTCTTCCAATGTATCTATAACATGCAAAGCATATTTTGACCACATTTCATCTTCTGGTATCAATTCCCACATATCCTTGAATGATATACAAATCAAGGCGCAAAACCTTGTGACATGATCCGCATATCCGTTTCCCATTGAAACAATATTTTGCAATTTCAGGTGTACACTGCATTTCACCACTGCAATCTTTTCAGGTAACTGAATAGCTTGTAACAATTCATGAATTCTCTCACCATTTCTCACTGGTGAACCAGAAGAGGTCAGAAAACCTCTCTGTGACCAGAGTTGGCCAGAGTCGTGGACTATTCAAAATCCATACTGACTGTCAGTGTAAATGGTAACTTTAAACTGTGCAGAAACATGGCATGCTCTAGTAGGGGCTACTAATCCTGCCACTTGTGTAGAATACACTCCTCAAAGCAAGGACGCTTCAAGTATACCAGAAATTGTGCACACTGCATATCCTGTTCTTAATGTTTCCATGTTATCTCTTAGGCAGGAACCATTGACAAAAATAATATGATCATTTTCTTCCACAAGGGCATCTTTGATGTCAGGCCTTGGTTTTGTGCACAATTCGGTTACTTCTCGACATTCATGTTCAACATCATCCAATTTGCTAGTTTCAACATTTTCTTTTGGGAGCAGAGTTGCCAGGTTAAGCACTGTACACCTTTTGATAGACACATTAGGGGACCCCAGGATGACCGTTTCATAACGAGTCAGCCTGGCATTGGTAAGGTGCTGAGTTTTGGTTCTGGTGAGTAAATCTTCAATGGAGTGAGGGACCATGACAGTTAAAGGACGTACCATCACAATACTCTCACTCTGAGTGAGGCTCTGTTCAACAGCTGCATCGGACCTCAGACAGCCTGGTAGAGCGGCTGTGACTGGGTCCAAAGTAGCTAATAAATAAGCTACTGGGCGGTTTACGCCGCCATGAAATTGAGTCAAGACGGACAAAAACATGCATCACACTCATAACAGAACAACATAAAGGGTTTTGTGTAATCAGGCATACCCAAGGCTGGGGCATGGTACAGACTCTCTCTCAACTCTGTTCATACAAGCTTGGTCTAACACTAGGGGATCAGTAACTTCCTTGTCAGTTAGTTTCTGCAATGGTTTTGAAATGACTGAAAAATTGGGAATCTATTGGTTGCTGTAACTCACCATTCCTCAAAACCTTCTGACATCTCTCTGAGTAGATGGGGGATTCATCTGCAATATGGCTGTGGCCCTTATCTGGACATTTTACAAATCTCTTTCTCATTTAGGTGTCCTAAGTATTTCACATCTTTCTGGCAGTACTGCAGTTTAGCTGGAGACACTTTGGGGGTCATTCCGACCTCGGCGGTCTTTTCAATAGACCGCCGAGGGACCGCTGTACGGAATACCGCCAGTGCTGGCGCTCTTCCGCATGGGCCATTCTGACTGTTGGCAGCGCTCCGCCCGTTTCCGGACGAAGAGCCGCCAACAGCCATACTGGCGGCAGGCGGGGAAGTGGAGGTAACTCCACCTCCACCGCCACGCCAACAGAACACCGCCCAGCGAATCACGACCTATGATTCGCTGTGGCGGTGTTCTGTTGGCGTCGCGGTGTCGGTGGAGCTGCCCGTTCCCTCCCGGAGGATCACCAGGAACAGGTAAGGTGATCGTCCGCTAGGGAAGGGGGGTAGGGAGGTGTTGTGAGTTGTGTGCGTGCATGGGGGTGTGCGTGTGTGTATATTGAGGGGGCGTGTGAATGCGTGCATGAATGCGGGTGTGTGTGTGTATGTGCATGAATGCGTGCATGAATGCGGGGTGTGAGTGTATGTGCATGAATGCGTGCATGAATGCGGGGGGTGTGTGTATGTGCATGAATGCGTGCCTGTATGTGTGTATGTGTGTGTATATGTTGGGGATCGGGGGTCCTGCAACCTTTTGGGGGTGGCAGGGGTGGTAGGGGGGGTAGGGGAGGGAGTCGGGGTGGGGGTTGGGGGTGGGGGAGACCCCTATCAGTGCCAGGGAAGGGATTCCCTGGCACTGATAGTGCTTACCGCCAGGGATTGAATGGCGGTCCCCAACCGCATGAAATCCATGGCGGTAAGCCGGGGTCAGGCGGGTTGGAATACCACCGGCGGTATGTGACGACCGCCGGGCTTGAGACCCAGGTCTCCAGCCCGGCGGTCGTTACCCCCGTAGCCGTCGGAACGGTGAAGCGGCGGCTGACCATGGCGGTAACCGCCATGGTCAGAATACATGAAAAAAGACCGCCAGCCTGTTGGCGGTCTTACCGCCGCTTCACCGCCGACCGCCAGGGTCAGAATGACCCCCTTTGTGTCCGTTCTTCCCTAAGTGATTCAGCATTGCAATAGTTTCATACTTGCATGCCTCCTTTGTCTTGGAAGCGATTAACAAATCATCAATGTACTGTACCAATGTCGATTGGTAAGGCATTTCCAATGGCTCCAAATAATTTTCAAGATCTGGTTTAAAATGGAAGGTGATTCTGAAAACCATTGAGGAATCCTACACCAACTGAAGACTTATTTTAAGAATTTGAAACAGAAGAGAAATTGACTATCCTCGTGAAGAGGTACAGAAAAGAATGCTTGTGATAGGTCCACTATGGTGAACCATTCAGCATCACATGGGATTTGAAACAAAATCACTGCTGGATTTGGCACCATTGGGCAACACTTAATCACAATGACCTTTATTTTCTTCAAATCTTAACAATTAGAAATTTCCCACGTGGTTTGCGTAATCTCATTATTAGTGAAGTACATGGGCTGCTCGATACTACCTTCAAAACGCCTTGTTCTACAAATCCTTTAATTATAGGTGCAAGGTCTTCAATCGTCTCTTGTGTCATGTGGTATTGCGGAATCTGGGGGAAAATTGCATTTGGCTTGACTGGGACTTTAACTGGCTCAACACCTTTCATTAGACCAATATCTTTTCCTGTAAAATCCCATACTTGCATCTTGACTGTTCCCTACAAATCATAAGGAAGATCTCTCACAGTAAAAATTGGAAAGAAACTAATCGAAGGGTATTCCTCATTCACTGTGTCACAATAGGTTTCTGTGGGCTAATCGTCTTCATCATCACTGTTTGTCTGGATGGCAATTTCATCATTCGTGCAAGTGAATGAACGTATTGTTTTGCACAACAAGTCCCTTCCTAGTAAAGATACCGGACTCGAGTCACAAACTACAAATTTGTGTAACTCTTCAAAGTTGCCAATTTTAACCTGGGCCGGTTCTGTAACTGGGCTAGTCAGATATTGGTTGGCAGCTCCTACAATCTTGACTTTTTTTCCCTGAAAGAGGCAGGTTTGGAACTTTTGCAGTTCTTACTGAAGAGTGTGTAGTAATGAAATTTTGTGACCCATCACCTTTCCCTTGACATACTGGCCTTTCTGATCTACCTCTAGTGATGCTGCCAACACGCATTCTTCCTCATCCAAACTATCACTCACCCACTAATCGTTTATTCCACTCTCACTGTGTAGGGGGCATTGGTGTATCGTGTTGTCACTCTGGTTAAACCTTTGACCTGTCACCTGCTGAGGAAGCATCACCTGCTGCTGCTCCATTGGGTCTTGAGATATTTGAATTTACTGTCTAGGCACCATTTGAACTTGAGGTTGCCTCTGTTGTGCCTCGGATATTTGTAATTGTGGCAACTGCACCTGCTGCATGGGCTGGAAACCTTGCATCTGATTCACATTGTTTTGAAAATTTGGATTGTGACCTCTCATTCTTGGTCCTCTCATATTTTATAAGGAATTGATATCACTTGTTTGCTGAACATTACTTCCCTGGCTTACCATCGGGCACTCCCATTTCCAATGCCGGAGGCCTCGGCAAGCATGACATGGAAATATTCTCTTCATCCCTTGTACATCACCCTGCACTTCTATTGTGTTCAAATCAGGACCACGGTTCATACTTCCCATTCCTCCACGACCTCTACCTCTGGCTTGATTTTGAAATGGCACATTTCCCTGCTGTTGCTGTTGTGGAAAACTTCCTTGTATTCCCGTTTGTGCCGCTTTAATCTGCATCTCCATTGCCTCCTCTTTCAACTTTCTCTGCTTCAACTCAATCTCATCACTACAGTACTTTGCATATTGCAACACCTCATCAATCGGCTTTGCTTGCCATCAAATCACATGGCTCTTAAGAATCTGACTAATCTCAGATCTCAATCCTTCGACAAATCTGAACACAAAAGGAATTGTGTCTTTCGGCTCAATTGTGTCTGTACAACTGTAATGTTTGAACGCCTGTAAAAATTTCTCATAGTATGCATGTATTGACTCCTTTGCTTCCTGAGCTGTCCTGTCTATTCTCTGTCAGTCAATATTCTTGGGCGAAATTCTTGTTTTTAAAAAATTCAGTCACCTTATAGTAATATTTCATTATGTCAGGGGATGGTACATCAGTAACGGGATATCTCTCTGGCTCTTTTGTTGGCCAATCTACACTCCTCTTGCATTCCACCCATAAGTCTGCTGGGACTATTATCTCTAACAGGGTGTTTAGGTCTTCCCATAGATATTTTGCAAGCTTTACAAATCTGTCTGTTTGCTGGTGCCATTCTTCTGGTTTCTCTCTCAACCTGGGGTAGTCATTTGTAAATGACAGGATGTCACTTCTGCTCCAGGGGACATGGACAAAATTCCCTCCTGCAATTTCTCTCATCTGTAGAATTTTCACCGAGTCCTCAGCCTGCTGCATATTTACAGGTAGGCTTGTAGAATCCCTTTTTCTCTTTTCTCTTTTCTTCACTCATCTGCCTTCCCACTTATATAGTGCTCCCCATGTTTGAATGCTTTGAATTAATTCTGTAAGATGTGC
Source organism: Pleurodeles waltl (assembly GCF_031143425.1). Lineage (NCBI taxonomy): Eukaryota > Metazoa > Chordata > Amphibia > Caudata > Salamandridae > Pleurodeles > Pleurodeles waltl. The sequence goes on along the minus strand of NC_090450.1, from coordinate 221,307,721 downwards.
TTTCATTCCTGGAACTCCCATGTGTCCTTCAGCCCACATCCAAGGGTTCAGAACTGGGGTAGCACTACTTGGCAGGGTAGCACTCACAGGTGGCAAAGTCCAGTCCAGTCCTATCTCTCTGCTTTCAATTCATATCTGATTATCTGTTTGTAAATTTTTTTATTGATCGTAGATTCTTGAATCCGTTATACTAGACAGTCAAATACTTGCATATTTGTGTGCTCCACAAGTTGGTTTTGTATAGTTGTATCAACTGGTGTAGGTTTATTCCTATCCCAGTATACGTATTTGGCAACAGATATGTTTATCAGTGTATGAGCACCTTTGTCATACTCACTATAAAGTACAGGAAGGTGCGAACATTGTAGGGTCATTGTTGCCTTATCTGTGTTTCAAACAGTCCTTATAGTAACTCTGGTAGTCCTGGGTTCAGGTTGCAGGTCAAGGCCTTCTCACCCAGGCAAGATGGCAGCATGTAGCAGGTTAGCACAGCAGTCAGCAGTCCTTCAGAGCAGTAGCTGAACAGAGGGATGCTTCTTTCAGCAGCACAGTAGTTCTTCTCTCCCGGCATAGTCTCCACAGGTCCAAGTGTGTACTGAAGGGTTGGTGACTGAGATCCAATACTTACCCAGTCCTGCTTTTGAAGTGCGAGAAGCTTCTTGGGGTTTTTATTTGAAGTGCACAAGTGTCCTGCCGTCCTGGCCCTAGCTCCACACTAAGCACAGAGGGTATGCAGCCTTTTGTGTGGAGTCAGGACACAGCCTATTTAAGTGTAAGTGGGGCTGTGTCCAAACCTCCATCCTATCCTGCTAGTGATGGCCCATCCAGACACACCTAATCTCTCTGTGTGTGGCTGTCTAGAATGAATACACAAAGCTCAACTGTCAACTACACCCAGTTACGTGAACCAGAGACAGGCCACAGACCACAGGCACCAAATGGCGAAGGAAAAAAAACAACTTTCTAATAGTGGCATTTTCAAAATTACAATTTAAAATCAGACTTCACCATAAGAGAGGATTTTTCATTACAATTAAAAAATCACCAAACATGAATTGGTTACCTGTTCCTGTTTTGAAGGCACAGCTTATTAACTGTAATAAGGTAACTTTAATGCTATCCTATGGGAGATATAGGCATAGCAATGGTGGGAAAACACATTTAAGGGTTTTTCCCTATCAGAACATGTAAAGCTAAAAAGTACATGTCCAACTTTTTAAATGCACTGCACCCTGTCCTCTGGGCTGTCCTGGGCCTACCCTAGGAGTGAAATTTTTGTATTAAAAAAGGCAGTTTGTGCCTGGCATATGGTTTATTTTGCATAGTTGAAATGGCAGTTTAAAAGTCCACACATAGGCTGCAAAGGCTGGCCTGGACAGGTTTTCAAGGCTACTTATGTGGGTGGCACAACAAGTGCTACAGGCCAGCTGCTGCCTTTAAATGTACTAGTCCTGGGTTTATGTAATACCACTTTATGAAGGATGTGTAAGTAAAATAAATATTCCAATTGGTTGCAAGTCAAATCTATCATGTTTAGAGGAGAGAGAATGTTAGCACTGGTTAGCAGTGGTAAACTGCGCAGACTCCTAAGCCTAGCAAAAAATAATTCAGCAAAAATAGGAACAGGGAGGCAAAAAGTATTGGGAGAAACCTACAGAAAGAGTTGAAGTCCCACAGTATGGCTATCAGGTGAGAAGTAGACCCTGTGGTAACTACCTATTCAAATAAACTGCCTAGTTTTCACCACTGGGCTGCATTGCAGTGGTAGTCATTTCCTTGTGTGCCAACAAAGACTAGAGGACAGGTATGTTAAACTGAAAGATAGCAGCATAGGAGTGTGTGGAAGAAAGAGAAGGGACTGTAACCTTAATGACACAACCTTAAATTGTTCCCAAAGTCAAAGGTAGAAATATAGTGATGAACTCAAGAGAGGGTCTAATTTATTCTATGTGGCATGTTATACAGCACAGCATAAACCATAGTATGGATCTATTGGTAATATTCAAGTGTATGCTGTTGAGTCACACACAAATAAGTAACTGAGGGGCTGGCTTAGAAGGGAGAACCTGAATCTCCTTAGTTAAAAAGTTCGGTTTTGATCTTAAGCATAGCCTTCTGGAGCACAGGCTAAAGTTTCTGTTTAGATGGAAAATGAATAGAAGATGCACAGTGTCGCTTTTTAATTTTCTCCAAAATCTGGTCAGATATTATGAGGCCATATAGAGCAGTTACGCAGCAACATTTCCTAATTGGTACGTTCGGAAGGCTCAATTAGATGTAATTTCAAGCATTTCTGGGGCCTGGATAAAGGCATTCATAGCTTTTACTTTGTGTAAAAAAGTATAGAAACAGGAGAGGTCTATGCATAACTCCCAGCTGGTAGAAATACATTTTCACTACTCTAGCAATCCCAGAGGCAATGGAGATTTCAGTGTCTGACATAACCCATGTGCTTATAGTTATTTTACATACCATGGCCAAAAGCAACTGCTCAAACGTTAGAATTATTTAAACTTAACCTAAGGCTGCTACATCATGTAGCTAAAAAAGCCTATGAGGGTCTCTGAGGGTTTACCTCGCTGGGCTGCAAGCAAATTTAAATCTGGGTATTGTTTACATACATAGGAAGGAGAAGCCTGCTCTTCACAGCTGATGAGATAAAGGCCTCAGCTACAAGTTGCAGGGAGATGGAAGATACCTCCGGAAACTGCCATAGACACGGCCGGATAGATGAGGTGAAGGAATCAAACTCTACTACTTTTTGTCCTCTCTGAGAGGAAGGATAATATCTACTTTAGTACCTGTCCACCAGTGCAAACCTTGATTAACCACTGATGAAAGTTCGGGCTGTTTATGGTGCCAAAGTTGTTGACAGACGTAATAAGATAGGGTGGGGAGGGGGGTTGACAATGGTGCCATCTTTGGTTGTTCTCAGTTCAATATAACCATGAAAATGACACCACTCAACAGGTCAAGACTGAAGTCAACCCGAAGACGACCATAAAGATGTTTGTACTCAAAAGTACTGTCATGACTATCTATAAGCGAGTTACTTGGATTGGGTAAAAGTGAAATGAGAGGGAAATTACTTTGGATTTTTGGGTTCAATGAAGAGTTTTTAAAAAAAGAGGCCAGACTATTGCCATTTTAAATTCATCAGGCAACCCCACAAGACAAAGATCTATTAATTATTTCAAGTAAGCTAAAGTCCATCACTTCTGTAACTTTAGGAAGGATGTTCCATGGGCAAAAGTCACTAAGGGATTCGGTACCCTTGCCAGTACCCATACGTTTGTCCATATCCGAAGATGAAGTGCTTTGGAAATTCATCAGAAAAAACCCTTTTTTGACTGAGTTGACCATCCACTTAATGTACAATCTCATCTCTGATTTCCTCCACTTTGAAATGATTTGACCTAATTCAAGGAAGTGTTCTACAGCATTTGGACTAGCATGAGTTAGGTCCAAATTTCAATAACTCCAGTGTCATTCATGACATTTTGGGAATTGAGATTGTTTTTTAAAATTACTGAAATTACACAATTGTGCACTTCGTCCTAAAAAGTTACAGCGAACGTGCCATCAACGCAACAACAGAAAGGTAGCTGATGGAGTTTTCTGTGCTTTTGCTCTTTTTTTAGCACGAAATGTATACTTGCATAAAAAAATGACAAAATTAAGCGTTTTGGTTTAAAATATAGCATACAATAAGTAATTTGGATTTTGTGTAACTAGGCAGAATTCTGCTAATATTTTTGTGCGTAATTTACGCGGAAAAAAATACGTTAATTTTGCACAACCCTGCTGGGAGTCTAAGTTACAAAACTAAGATACACTGGACCATGTTCAAAATGAGTTATATTATTCTTGTATTTAAAGGTGTCGAAGAGACCAATGTTACCCATAACCCTGTTACATATCACAGAGATAATGGATATTTGTAAATAAAGTTGTATTCAGCAATAGCATATAGATATTCAGCTGCATTTTAAAGTGTCAATAAACAGAAACATGTTTTACTACCAAATGAAGTTGCTGTGGACTGCATTTTTGAAAACCTTTTGATGTGTTTATTTGTGGTATGCACAATGAACGTCTGCGGCTGCACCCCACAAAGTGAGCACTGCAGATGCTAATGTAAGAGATGACTGTCAAAATTGTTGGCTGACTCGTGCATTAAAAAGTTGAAGTTGGAGCAGCGCTAATTTCCCACCTTAGACATTTGTAAATTATTGGTTTCAAGGGAATTGTAAACACATCTGCAGCAATTAAATGGATTACACCAGCATTTGCTTAAATAAGAGAAGGTGAGAAAGTAACATACACAAAGCAACCTAACTATGTAATTAAAACATAACAGGACACAACACATTAAAATAGTCAAAACAGGGTGCAACTCCACCACTATAGAACACACGACATCTTCACATTGAAATTATGTAACACAAAAGAACATCAACTGCCACACAATAAATATGCACAAATACGTTTGATACACGTCACTACCTGAAAAAACTTGCTTTCGTATGATAAAAGGTGTATGCACCAAGCGCATAAAGAGAGAGATATAGAGAACAATAGAGAAGTACGATGTTGAACTAATATTAAGTAACCAGTTCCTGTCGAATGCTATTTTCTTCCATGCCTCCTCTGATTTTGGTAAGTGTTGCATTACCACCTGTTGCCAATATGAGGTGCTTGAGTTACTGAAGGCTGGAACTGAGTACGTTTCTGCTTGTTTTGAGACTTCTAGGGCTGCAGTAACTTTGGAAGTGTATTTTGTGAATTGTAATGATCTTACTTCTTTGTGGGAGAGTGTTTTGTAACAGAATGTACCTTACTAACGCGACCTTAAATTTCTGTTATCTGCATCCATTTCTGAGAGAGTATTCCACATTTTCCCACTACTCCCCCAGTCCTTCCCACATTTACTACAAAGTATGACATTTATGTGTGCTGAGTTTAGAGGAAATTCCTATCTAGCAAAGGCAGAAGAAGCAGAGGTTGGGGTCTCTGATCATAGGTTTGTGAATTGGATTTTGAAGTGCCTGAGTAGTAGTACTATAGCATTACTTTACATACTCCAAAATACAGTTTGTAGGTTAGGCCTTGTGTGAATGAGCTGGGATGTCTGCACATCTTGCCTCCTGGTGGTGTGGTATGGTTACGTATAATAATACACAAAGCACTGAAAACGTAACACATGCTCCTTTCACTAACCCTAATGAGCAGGATGAAGAAGATGCGTCATCTCCGCTGGCATCAGCATCCTACCAGTAGAACAGTAGAATAGTATGTTTAACAAGCAGTCCAAAATAAACTTTTAATTAGAGCCGTTTACAACAGTTAAGATTATGCTCCACGCTGATCCTTCTATGTCTCCACTCAGTAGATTAAACATGGATCTGTGCCAGCAGAAGCCGCGCCAGTAAATACTCCTGTTTGTAAACAGAGTCTCACTGGGAGCCAAGGCCCAGGGCTTTGCTCTATGCAGTCTGACCTGGTGTCCCCCTTCAGACATGAACATGGCTTGACGAAAAGCCGCCAGCCCTGAAACCTGTTCTCTCTTCACTCTCTGACCCATTCTTTCTCCTGTCCCTTCTGCTGCCAAGAGACCAGGGAGACCGTGAAATCTGTTCCAGCAGCAGGGGCAACACCGCAGGAGCACATCATGAAAGGATCCTCTATTTTGAATGTCGATGTTTTAAAAGTCTGCAAATGAAGCATTGATGTTCACCATTTAAGGCACAACTTGGCACTTTCGTCTAGCCCTCCCCACACTCTCAATGTAACAGGACCAGCTTAAGAACCAGAAATAGAAATAATCTCTTTGTCAAATGTCAGGTTTGAAGGGCACTGCAACTGGAATAGCTGTTTTTCCACAGCAGCAAGCCTGTTGCTTGCAGGAAAATTGGGAGATTGCCGGCCAGTGCCTCAGAAAGATTTGAAAAGCTGGGCTGTCAATCACTTGTCAGAGTGGCATGGAAAACTACTATCTATTGAAGGGTGGAATGGTTGGAGTTGAATCGTTAACATTATGAATTTCCCTGGCAGACTTGCCCGTTTCAAAGACAACATTCAGAGCTGGCTTTAGCGCTGGTGGTGCCAGGTGAACCATATGTTTTGGTTACCCCCTCACCACAATTACCTCCTTCTCCTTGGAATCCCTCACTACCATGCTCCACCACTGCCCCTTGTCTCTCCATGGCCCCCTCTCATATGCACTTTGTAAGAAAGTCATCCTTTTAGCCCTGTTCACCTAAATTTTTTCTGACTGATACTGGCGATAACTGACTCTGACTGTGCCCTGGGATCTGCTAACCAGGTCCAAGGCCAGTGCTCTGATGAAAAAGGTATGTGGTAATTAGGTGTAATTAAATTGGCAAAGACAGACCCCTGTAAGTCCTTTGCATATAATAAGGCAAGGGGGATTCAAACTACCTTTAAGTCCCTTGTATAAAATAGGGCCGGGAGGTTTAGAGGTCCAGTAGATTTCCTGTACTGGAATGTGCACTGCTGTGTTGCCTACTGTCACCTTTAAAGGCAGCCTTGCTTTGCAGACTGTCTTTAAAAGTAAAATATGTGGAAACTCGACTTTGCAATTAAAAGTATTTACAAAGTGGTAATCTACCTTATCTTTGCATATGTCACCCCTTAGCTCTCCCCTAGAGGCCCTAGGGGTGGGGTATCATGTAACTATAAGCAGCAACATTATACAATAAGTTTTATTTTGCCCTGGTTAGGGAAAAACTGCCCATTTCGTTTTTCCCCCAAAGTAGACCCCTGCTCCATAGGCTAACATTGGAATATTTTATTTAAGTATATATATTGCTAGGAAGGAGCTAGAAATGTCACTCAAGGACCAAATAGACTGATAATGATAAATCCACCAAGTTCCCACTTTTGATGTAGTCATAACTATTGCACAAAATAAGGTATAAGACTTTATTTCTGTGAGCCAAAAATCAGCCTTTGAGCAGCCTCCCCTGATTTGGCCTCTATAATAGGATTATCCAGACTGCCTTGATGGGGTGATTAGTGGCCTGCTTTGAACAGAGGTTATCTGGTGGGGGGAGTGCTGCAGCTGCAGAGCACAGGCCAGAAAGGGGGCTGAGTAAATCAAACGGGGCTTCAAAGAAAACAGGACAGAAAGGAATGCCAACCAGGCCTACTCCCTCACCCTGAACCCACCAGACAGATGGCAGGCCTAGGAATGAAATTTGTTGATGGTCTGGTGGGAGAGTGTTAATGAAATGAGCAACACCTACTCTGGCTGAAGAGAAATTTACCATCTTGTATTTTTAAAGTGCAGTTTTTTGTGGGACAACATTATGCCACACTTTGGAAGAAGCTGTCATGTTTTTGGGTGGCACCCTGCATTTCATTGGACAGAGGTCCCCCTGTTGTCCCCCAGACCATTGAATAAATATATGAGAGCTGCATAGCAACTCAGATCTGCTTCTCGAAACTACAAGGAGAAGGACTGCCCTGATGGAACCCTGGTCTGCACCCCAAAGGACTGCTCTCCGAAGGAGTGCTCCTGCTGCACACTGGGAGCTACAGCCCTGAGGACTTTGCCTTGCTTCTAAAAGGGGTAAGGAGTGGACTAGCGGAAAGCATCAGGTTAACAGAGCTTCCCTGCACCATATTCACAAGAAGGCCCCAGACTGGAGTGTGTGCAGTGGTCTTTTCAGGAATTGGCCAAGTGGATTGTGGGAATTGTTGTCCAGACTTCCAAAGATCAACTCAGAGCTTCTAAACCCATTGGACTTGTGTTTTGGACACTTTGAACCCTCATGAGGAACATGGAGAAGTTTGTAGAAACGTTTGGAACAAGCTCTGTAAGTGGACTGACCCGGCATTGAGAGCCAAGCCTTCAACCTTCAACCGCAACCCAGCCTGAATTTCTGGTATGTCCTGCTGAAGGTTCCAGCCTTTCCAGACTTGACTGGGGCCTTGTGGAAAAGCAATCCAACAACATCACATTGAAATCAGCTTGCTGGAGAGGATCGCACAGCGTTGGAAGAAAAAGCTCCAGAAAAAAACTACGTCCAAAGGTAAAACTTTGACTGAGGACTCCTGCTCAGTATATCCAAGCAGGGCTCATCTCGGTCTGCCTCAAATTGCGACTAGGTCCCGATCTAGTGCAATTAGATGTCTCCAGTTGGCGCAATTGGCTTTTAAATCTAGGACAGCACATTTACTCATTGTGGTGTTAGGGGGGTGCAATGGGGCTCAATAAAAGTGGTGCATCATAACATGATGCACCACTTTTCATAAATATGTCCGTAAGTGCTTTTGCCAAGCACCGCGCACCATTTTCTTACCCACAATGCCCTGCAAACCTTCAACTTTGCTGGAAATCATAAATTGTTTTCACTTTTTTGTGATGGAACCTTCTGGAATCTGCAGGAATCCACAAAATTCCTACCACCCAACATTATCTCATCTATACCAATAACAATTCTGCTGCACTTGTCAGCCTAAAAATGTTTTTTTTCAAACTGCCCTTTTTGACCCGCTTTGGTTCCCCCTCAATTTCGACATGTTTTTGTCTCTTCCCTGTCACAAGCACTTGGCCCACCTACACAAATGAGGTATAATTTTTACCGGGAGACTGAGGGGAACATTGGCTGGTATGAAATTTGTCCCAGTGCAGTGATCCCACACAGAAATGTGGGAAAAATTTGATTTTTTGGCTAAATTTGTGATTTGCTGAGGATTCTGGGTAAGAAAACAGTGGGGGATCCACGCAAGTCACACCTCCCTGTACTCCCTCGGTGTCTAGTTTTCCAAAATGACGAAATGTCTGGGTTTGGTAGGTTTCCCTATATGGCTGATGAGCCCAGGATCAAAAACGCAGGTGCCAACCGCAAAAACAGGTAACTTTGTATTTAATCATTTTGATGTGTCCAGATAGTGTTTTAGGGCATTTCCTTACGCGAGCAGTAGGCCTAACCACAAAATTGAGGTACCATTTTTATTGGGATACTTGGGGGAACGCTGGGGGGAAGGACATTTGTGGCTCCTCTCAGATTCCAGAACTTTCTGTCACAGAAATGAGAGGAAAAAGTGTTTTTTTGGCCAAATTGTGACGTTTGCAAAGGATTCTGGGTAACAGAAACTTGTCAGAGCTCCACAAGTCACCCCATCTTGGATTCCCCTAGGTGTCTAGTTTTAAAGAATGCACAGGTTTGCTAGGTTTCCCTAGGTGCCGGCTGAGCTAGAGAACAAAATACACAGCCAGGCACTTTGCAAAAAACAGCTCTGTTTTCTTTGTGAAAATGTGATTTGTCCACGTTGTGTTTTGAGCCATTTCCTGTCGCGGACGCTAGGCCTACCCACACAAGTGAGGTACCATTTTTATTGGGAGACTTGGGGGAATGCTGGGTGGGAGGAAATTTGTGTCTCCTCTCAGATTCCAGAACTTTCTGTCACCGAAATGAGAGGAAAAAGTGTTTCTTTGGCCAAATGTTGAGGTTTGCAAAGGATTCTGGGTAACAGAACTTTGTCAAAACCCCACAAGTCACCCCATCTTGGATTTCCCTAGGTGTCTAGTTTTCACAAGTGCTCAGGTTTGGTAGGTTTCCCTAGGTGCCGGCTGAGCTAGAGGCCAAAATCTACAGCTAGATACTTTGCAAAGAACATGTACGATTTCAATGTAAAAATGTGATGTGTCCATTTTGTATTTCCTGTTGTGTGCATTAGACCTACCCACGCAAGTGAGGTACCATTTTTATTGGGAGACTTAGGGGAACACAGAATAGCAAAACAAGTGTTATTGTCCCTTGTCTTTCTCTAAATGTTTTCCTTCCAAAGACAGTGTGTAAAAAAGACATCTATTTGAGAAATGCCCTGTAATTCACATGCTAGTATGGGCACCTGAGAATTCAGAGATGTGCAAATAATTACTGCTTATCAATACCTGATCTTGCACCCATTTTGGAAATACAAAGGTTTTCTTGATACCTATTTTTCACTTTTTATATTTCAGCAAATTAACTGCTGTATACCCGGGATAGAATGAAAACCCATTGCAAGGTGCAGCTCGTTTATTGGCTCTGGGTACTTAGGGTTCTTGATGAACCTACAAGCCCTATATATACCCGCAACCAGAAAAAGGCCAGCAGACGTAAAGGTATATTGCTTTTAAAAATCTGACATTATGGGAAAAAGTTACAGAGTAAAACATGGAGAAAAATGGCTGTTTTTTTACCTCAATTTCAATATCCTTTTATTTCAGCTGTTATTTTCTATAGGAAACACTTGTAGGATCTACACAAATGACCCCTTGCAGAATTCAGAATTTTGTATACTTTTCAGAAATGCTTATCTTTCTGGAATCCAGCTTCGGTTTCTCACCCATTTCTGTCACTAACTGGAAGGAGGCTGAAAGCACAAAAAATAGTAAAAATGGGATATGTCCCAGTAAAATAACAAAAGTGTGTTGAAAAATGGGGTTTTCTAATTCAAGTCGTCCTGTTCCTAAAAGCTGGGAAGATGGTGATTTTACCTCCGCAAACCCTTTGTTGATGCCATTTCCAGGGAAAAAAACACAAGCCTTTTTCTGCTGCCCTTCTTTCCCATTTTTTTTAAAACAACTACATTTTCTCTGTATTTTGGCTAATTTTTGGTGTCCTTCAGGGGAACCCACAAAGTCTGGGTACCTCTAGAATCCCTAGGATGTTGGAAAAAAAGAACACAAATTTGGCATGGGTAGAAAACGTTATGCGGGCCTTAGCGCAAACTGCCCCAAAAAGCCAAAAAAAGGCTCAACATAGGAGGGGAAAAGGCCTGGCAGCAAAGAGGTTAACTTAGCAAGTGTCTTGGCCTAGTTTTGCTAGGCCTTATGCAGAAGCTGTATTTCGTAGCGTATAATAAAATGATGACAGAGTGAACTAAACTGAGAAATGTCCATTGTCTTGTTAAAACGTGCTTAACTGGAGCTTTCTGTGAGAACCAACGGACAGGAGACTATGGCCCTCATTACAACCCTGGTGGTCGGTAATAAAGCGGCAGTAATATGACCAACTGCCCGGCAGTAAAAAAAAAGGATTTATGACTACGGCGGAAACCGCCCACACAGACAACCACTTTAACACACCGACATCCACGGCGGTAGCAACAAGCACCCCGGCAGTAAGCGCCAACAGCCAGACGGAAGACAATGTACAGCCTATAGTATTACAATAGGCCTATCCGCCACCTTTCCCAGGGCAATAACAACAACATCAAAAACACAGAGGAAACAGTACACAGAAGGCAAAGGACTCACCACTGGATACTCAGGGAACAACCACAACGCCGTGGAACCCGAGTTGCACATCTTCCCCAAGATTGTATACCTCTTCATGCATTACGAACAGCTACCTCGGCGAAGACGACCATGGTGAGTACTGCCACCTAGCACACAAGGGAGGGGTGAGGAAAAAGAGAGGGACACACACATGCAACACCCCCCAACCTCACCCCCAACACCATACACACAAACAGATGCAATAACATGACACATCTACCCCGTACCCATCAGGAATAATGCAAGGACAAAAGAAATAGATTAAAGTAAGTTTAATAAGATAAATTAGTAGAAATTTGTGCTTCAGAATCAAAACAGTATATACATATATACAAATGGAGGTGCACTTCCCAGTCCTCAATGTCCGTGGGCCACAGGGCCACTACACATAGGCCAAGGCCCCACTTGACTCCTGCAACATCATGGAGCGAACATTGCAGGGGCATCAGGTTGAAAATACACAGGCACCTCAGGGGGACGGGGAACGGGGGGCACCTCAGCCGGAAGATGGTACAACACCACTGGTACTGGAGCGGGCAACATGCCCTATGCGATGTCCTAGGGAGTGCAAAGCCACAGTCTATCAAATGGGTGGTTTGCCCACTGCTTGGTCCTGGGGAGTTCAAAGCCACAGTCACTCAAGTGGGAGGGTTGCCGACTGCTTGGTCCTGGGTAGTGCAAAGCCACAGTCTTTCAAGTCGGTGGTTTGCCCACTGCTTGGTCCTGGGGAGTGCAAAGCCAAAGTCTCTCAAGTGGGTGGTTTGCGCACTGCTTGATCCTGGGGAGTGCAAAGCCACAGTCTTTCAAGTGGGTGGTTTGCCCAATGCTTGGTCCTGGGGAGTGCAAAGCCACAGTCTCTATAGTGGATGGTTTGCCCACTGGTTCTGGAGGGGGCCTTGTGTCCAGTGTACTTCATCCTGGCAAGGAGGGGGTGAGTGGATGGCTTCTTCCACTGGTACTGGAGGGGGCATTGTGCCCAGTGTGCTACTTGCCCTTCCCCTTGGCAGCTGGTGGTGCCTCCTTGCCCTTCTCCTTGGCAGCTGGTGGTGCCTCCTTACCCTTCCCTTTGGCAGCTGGTGCAAGCACACTGTCAGTGCTGATGGCTGGTTCCCTGGAGCCTCTCCCACCTGCAGTAGTTGCGGACACTACTGTGGCCGTGGACTGGGTGGCTGAGGTGCTCGCCTGGGTTCTGACCACCCTGGCCGGACGTGAAGGACGGGGGAGAGGTAGGGAAGAGGTCAACGGCAGAGAGGAAAAGTTTCTGAGGGACACTGGGGTGGGAAGAGGGTGAAGGTTTGGGAGTGGAGGAAGAGGGAGTGGTTGTAGGATGTGTCTGTCTGCTGTGTTTGGGTGCAGGTGCATGGGCTGGTTGCGGCTGTGAGGTGGATAGCTGTTGGGTGTCTGAGTGCTTGTTTTTGTGTACTTTGGGAGGAGGGGGCATAGACACATTGTGGGAAAGGACACAGGGGACGTGTGCATGGATGTGGGGGTGGTGACTGCCAGTGAGGGGTGTGTAGTGATAGGCGTGAAGGTGCTGGGGGTAATGGATGAGGATGTAGTTCATGCAGGTGTGAGTGGAGAGGCTACCGGGACGGTGGTGGAGGATGAGGAGGAGGGGGACACAGTGGAGGCAGTGGATGTTGTTATGTCTGCATCTAGATTATGTTTGTGTGAGTGCCTCTGGGATGATGTGTGGTGCTTGTGTTTGCCTGAGCCACTCCTTTGTGTTTTCTTGGGTACATGCAGGTATGAATGTGTGCTTGGGTTAGGTTGGGATTGAGGGGAATGAGACTGGGTAGAGGAAGTTGGAGGGGGAGGCTAGATACATGGACAATGGCTGACAGAGGAGGCCAGAGCCTAGATTAATCTCTGTTGGGCCGCCATGCCAGAGTGAATGCCCTCCAGGAATGCATTTGTTTGTTGCAAATGGCCTGCCAGCCCCTGGATGGCATTCACTATGGTTGATCCCCCAACAGAGATGGATCGCAGGAGGTCAATAGCCCCCTCACTCAAGGCAGCAGGGCTTACTGGGGCAGGGCCTGAGGTGCCTGGGGTGAAGGAGATGCCCACCCTCCTGGGTAAACGGGCATGGGAAGCTTGCTAAGGGGCTGGTGGGAGTGCGGTGCTAGTACAGGGGTGGCGGCTGTAGCTGTAGTTGGGTTGGGCACAGAGGCGTCCGCCACCAGCAGAGAGTTCCATCGGAGGAGGTATCACTGTCGGAACTGTCCTCACCTGTCTCCGCTGTGGTGCTCCCTCACCCTCTGTCCGACTGGTGACCTCACAGTCGGTGGATTCAGCCTCCTGGGCCCTGTGGGATGCAGCTCCCTCCGTCACCTGTGCTTCTGCTCCCCTGCCAGATGATGCTAATGCACATAAGGAAAGGGTGACAAAACAAAAAGGGGTGGGAGAGACAAAGGATACACTTGGTCAATGGCAGCAACAACACCACCGTTGGCGTACATGACACACAGACACACACACACACACACGGACTAGCCCTACGCACTAGGCAATGCACTAACAGTCTCCAGCCCATGGACAGGAATACCTAATGCCAATAGCAGCATACCTGAGACCCACAGACCCCTGTCCAGTAGTGGATGCCTACTAGCTTGGTTGGAGGTATTTTATATCAGAACCCTTACCCAACATGGGACCTACCCTGCAATGTCCGGCCTGGCCTAGAGGCACCCACAGGCCCACATACCCCACCCAGTGACCACCCCACCACGCGCAAGTAGCATATTGGGAAACTGTACTTACCCCCTTGTGGCTGCTGTGATGCCCTCAAGCGCCCTTCTAGCTCCGGATAGGCCACCGCCAGTATGCAGGCCATCAGGAGGGTCAGGGTTCGATGGGCACCACTTCCTCATTGGGAGGCCACCTCAAGCTAGGCCTCTGCTGTCTTCCTTGCCCAGCATCTCAGGTCCTCCCACTGTTTGCGACAGTGGGTGCTCCGCCTGCTGTAGACCCCAAGGGCCCGCACATCCTTGGCGATGGCACGCCATATATCCTTTTTCTGATGGGCGCTGACCTGCAGAAAACTAAACATAGAAAAAGGTATCAGTCATACCATCCGGCCTGTTACACTCATGGCCCACCATAGCCCTCACATCCCCTTACGCACAGTCATTGCCCACCATACATGCATCATGCTGCCCAGAACCCTTCCTCCAACTCCTCCTACACGTGGCCCTCACACACAGCACTCAATGCATTCATGCCCCATGCATCATGCTCACAGTGTTCTCACCAGTTGGTCTAGAGGCCCATACACCATTCAGTACTGGGGTAGGACTCCATCCACCAGTCTCTCCAACTCCGCAGTGGTGAAGGCAGGGGCCCTTTCCCCAGTGACTCGAGCCATGGTCGGTTCCAGACACAGGTCACAGCAGCACTTGTAGTGTAGGTTCTCTCCTGTTGAAGGACAGGTAGCATGTGAGTGAACAGATAGAAAATGGCAGTCACGTCCGTGGCGGTGTGTACCGTCACTGCTGGCATACATCACCTTTGGCCACTGTAACCCATGGGGCCCAATGACCACCAATGAGGAGTTGCACGGCCGTACTCGACCGCCTCCCGCAACGGCGCACAATGTCAGCGGCATTACCACACTTCCACATGTCCATCCAGACAGGACAGGCAGGCGCCATTTCAGGGGTGGGGCAGGCCATGGCACCTAACTGCATCGCAGTAATCATAGGCACCATTTTGGCCTATCCAACGACATACTGTTACATTCACAACATGCAGTGCAGTGTAGTGTTTGGAAATGTGGAATACTGACCAGCTGCTCACTGTTTTGCCCCCTAGATTGCAACCACTGCGGATGAATAATAGATGGAGACATCCCCCCGTGTACAGATCCCTGGTGGACTTGGCAACAATGGAGGACAGGCACATTATCCTCACCTATAGACTGGACAGGGCCACAATCACAGAGCTGTGTGCTCAATTGGAGCCTAACCTGATATCTGCTATCTGTCACCCCACTGAGATCCCCCCCTCTGGTGCAAGTCCTATCAGTGATCCATTTCTTGGCAAGTGGCTCCTTCCAAGTGACAGTGGGCTTGGCAGCAGGAATGTCTCAGCCAATCTTCTCATTAGTGCTGACCAGAGTGTTGTCTGCCCTGATTAAACACATGCACAGCTACATTGTTTTCCCACAGGTGGAGGATTTGCCCACAGTGAAAGCTGTGGGTCATATCCCCAACATTATTGCGTCTATTGATGGTACACATATTGCATTTGCCCCCCCCCCCCGGAGAAATGAACAGGTGTTAAAAAATCGAAAGAGCTTTCACTCAATGACTGTGCAGATAGTGTGCCTGGCGGACCAGTACATCTCCCATGTCAATGCAAAAGTATCTTGGGTCTGTGCATGATGCCTATATCCTGAGGAATAGAAGCATCCCATATGTGATGGCTCAACTCCAGAGGCACCGGGTGTGACTAATAGGTGCACCCATGGTTTCCACCCAGTATATGTTGGAGTATGGGTATGGTGTTGGCCGTAAGGGTTAGTGTTTGGCTAACAGGTATCCCTCGATATTTGCAGGTGACTTTGGTTACCCCAACCTCTCATGGCTGCTGACCCCTCTGAGGAATCCCAGGACAAGGGCAGAGGAACGTTACAATGAGGCACATGGGCGAACAAGAATAATAATAAATAGGACATTCGGCCTCCTGAAGGCCAGGTTTCTTTGCCTCCATCTAACAGGTGGATCCCTGTACTACTCACCCAAGAAGGTGTGCCAGATCATCGTGGCATGCTGCATGTTGCATAACCTTGCCTTGAGACGCCAGGTGTCCTTTCTGCAGAAGGATGAGGCTGGAGATGGGAGTGTGGCAGTAGTGGACCCTGTGGACAGTGTAGATGAGGAGGCAGAGGTTGAAGATGAGTACAATTGATACGGCAGTACTTCCAGTGACACACAGGTAAGACACTGTAACTTCACTTTGCATTGACAGTTTTCTATTTGACATAGTACATGGTAGTCAGATTCTCCCAATTCTGTGACCACTTACTGTACCCTTTGGCATCTCTATTTTCCGATATCTGTGAACCAAATAGCTGTGGCTCTACCAAATGATTTCCACCATCATAACCCTTAGCTCCGCCTCTGAGAACCTGGGGTGTCTTTTTGGTGCCATGAGTGTATTGTGTGTGGTGTGTGTGAGGGTGTGTGGGGTGTGGGGTGATGTGTTGGGGTGTATGCTGTAAGGTGTGTGGATGGTGTATGGGTGATGGTGTTCTGTGACTCTGCTTCTGTGGGTGCTCTTGGTGTCTCTCTCTTTGTTGTCAATTTATTTGAGTTGTAAAGGGTTGTGGTTAGTGAGTGTGTGTGTGTGTTTTATAGTGTTGGGGGTGTGTGGGAGTGGTGTGTGTATGTGTGTCAGGTGTGTGTAGTTTGAATTGTCCAATGTAGTGCTGTTTTGTTAGTGTGTGTGTATTTTGAGTGAAGCGGTATGTACTGCCAGTGGTTTACCGCAGTTGAATGTCTGCCGCGGTGTTTTGTGGGTCATAATACTGTGGGCGTAGTTCTGGTGGTGTAGCGGTGTGGGTTTTGCTACTGCCATTTTATCACCGACTTTTGGGCTGGCGGACTTGTGTGTGTGGCTCTATAGTGACGGATTGCTATGTGAGGGTCATAATATGGGTAGCGGTAAACCGCGGCGGCGGCGGTAGGTTGGCGGCAGTCGGGCATGGGTGTAAGCGGGACTTACCATCAATGTCATAATGAGGGCCTATGTTCCTGGCAATGTAACAAAATGTGTGTAATGTGTGTGAGATGTATTTTACCAGGACGCGAACAATAAAGACACTGACTGGAGATGAAGATGCAACAAATTTGTTACCTGATGAGCCGGATAATGAGGACATTGTAAGGTAGACCGATCAACATTGCGTGAAGAGTAAAATATTAAAATTCATAGATTTGGAATAGAAAAATTATTGGGTATTGTATAAACGTACGATTGACTGACCAATGGGGAATTAGGAGATAGTTTAGGTGACTTTGATAGAACAACGCGACAGAGGGAAAAGATTTTAGACTTGAGGGAGACTAGAGACCAGATACTGAGACGATGAGACCGGAGATCTAGAGTGACCTTGGTAGAAGAAGAGACTCGTGATTCTGTCAATGGTCTTATACTCTCTGACTGAGAGCCTGATGCTTTGCTGATCAATTGATGACTTGAGGACGACAACTGATTCTGCTTGCTGATCCATACTGTGGATAGGCAGATGACAATGTGACTGAATTGCATTTTTATGCCTTTTCTTTCTAGATACCAACTGCGTTGTTTTGATAGTTTCCCTAGCTAGATGTTATTTTTTTCTAAATTTGTGTCCTAAATTGTTTTTTTTTGCATGAAACCCAACATGCTGATGCTAATCTGGGTTAGATGAGGGTATTCACATGACGACTCATTAATTACATGGACAAGATGTTTTGACAAGTTATCTTGCTGAATTCTATGTATCATATATCTTTATTGCAGCTGACTCTGCTTTTGATTTTCACTGTTGCCTTAGAATGTGTCATGACTCAAGGTTTGATTAGATTGCATTTCTTCCGCCATTTTGGTCAACAAGTATTGTTCTTATATGTGTTTCATTTGATTTTGAGATTAATCTACATGACTTTAGTACTGTTAATATAAGGGAAATAAAAGTACTAAACTTTTACTAATGATGTGGTTATTCATGGCTGAAAGGTCATGGTGCATGATGTTTACTGACTCCATTGATTATTGATTTTAAATAATGATTATTGATTATTGTGAATTAATTATTGATTATTGTTCATGTATTGGGGCTAAGGCGAGAACATCTTAAATGAGTCAAAAGGTTCAGTGACCTATTTGCGTCCCCTTGTAAGTTTACTTATTAAGGTCAGACGTGCTAACACAACAGGGGGGGCAGAATACAGCCCTAGCTCACCTCTTTGTGGTTTGTATCGAATTATTGTCGCAGCCATTAAGGTCCCTTCATGATTATATCTGACTACTGCCAGAATGTCCTAGTGAAGGTCATGCAAGAAATTGACAATATTACTATCCAAACCCAAATCAACTAATATAAACCATAGCTTGGCTATACTAACCCGATCAAAAGCCGAGAACAAATACATGAATGATAGATGTAACCACTCTCTTTTGGGCACTGTATATTTGTCAACTAAGGTGGTGTAGGCTCAGGCATTGGTCCAGGGTAACCCTATTCCGCCGTAACCCATACTGAAACAGGAGATCACTTTCCTTTGATCTAACCAATCTGTTAACTTGGCCAAGATTGCCGTGCCCAATACCTTGAAGGAAGAGTTGATGAGAAAGATTGGTCTGCAGCATTTTTGGTCCAACCTTATCCATTTTTTAAACATTGCGATGATATTCAAGCATTACCAGTTTGAGGGAGGACCTGTTCTCCATGCTGTATTAGATATGCGGTTAGGACGTTAGTCCAAAGTGGATATCCTGGCAAAATAGATCTGCATGTAGCCCATCTGGCACATGGGCTCTGTTTTTAGTCATGGAAACAATGACGGCCACGATCTCTTCTGTAAAATGATTAGGCACATTCTCCCTGGCCCTTTTCAACGCTGCAGGAGTCCTGCAATCTTCTGTGGTTCCATAAATTACTAAGAAGTGCTTAACCCACTTGTCCGCTGTGATTGTACAATCTATATCCTATTTGACTCACCTTAAGAAAAAGGGCAGTTAATGATTTCATAAAACATAGCACTATAATTTAGCTTAAGAGGGTTTGCCAGGTCCTCCCAAGCTTATTCCCTGATCTCTCCTTTACAGGCTTGGATAGCTAGTTTATACTTCTTCCGTCTGCTTACAATTTGTGTCCTATCTCTGGGCACCTCCTTAAGTGCCGCTTCCAGATTGTGGAGGGGTTTGGAGCAATTGGAATTAAACCATCCATCACGTAAGGGTTGGCCCTGACTCCTGGTGACCCTAAGGTTGCTGTTGATCTGCTTACAGATCTTACCAAAAGCCTCCGGAAGTGCTCTATTGCCCCCGAATCATCCAAGCACACTTCAATATCTAACTCACATATATTGCACAGGGTGTCTAAGAAAAAAAGCATGGAAGTTATTGTTCCATTTTAATCTACATCTCTGATTGCGTGGGATAAAGGTCCTCTCACTGCTGGCCTGGTCTCTCGGGTTCCCCAGTTTATAAAAAGGGCCAGCTGGTTGTGGTCACTGTATGCTGATCACTGCACTTCAAAGCTATGGACAAACTGCACCAAAAAGGCAGAGACAAATCTGTAATCAATAATGGTGTTGGCCCCTCTACCTTTAAAGTTTGGGACTAACGGTCCTTCCACACCTTCCCTAGTATGTACCAAATTAAAACATGGCAGCACCTCATCCAAAAAACTGCCCTCAGAAGAGTGCTCAAAGTGGGTGCTCTTCTCAAGGTCCCCAAATAAAGTGTGTTCAATTCCATAGCAATTCAGGGGGCAGAGGTGTAGGTTAAAATCACCCAGAAGGATAATAAAATAAGGGCCTGTATACTTCTATTCAAAGGGCTGTAATGCAGGATGTAAATTGCCTAGGTGTTCAGTGCGAGGTTTCCCCTCATGTGAGTTATAAACATTTAGAAAAAAAGACATGGTAGACCCTCAAAATCTAGTTTAACTGCCACCAAGTGCCTGGCATCGAGCACAACCTGAGACGGGGTACACTTTAAGCTAAGGGGTATCAGAAAAAAAGCAAACCTCCTCTTGCTCTACCAATCCGAGTCAGCACTGCTAATACTGAGAAAGTGGCATACCATCTGAATAGAAATGAAACTCTGCTTCCTATGTCTCTTGCAAGCCTTCAATCTCAAAGGCCCTCATTACAACTCTGGCCGTCGGTGTTAAAGCGGCGGTAATACCGCCAACAGGCCGGAGGTAAAAAAATTAGATCACAACCATGGCGGAAACTGCCAACATAGACAGCCACATTAACACTCCGACCGCCACGGTGGTAGAAACAAACACTGCAGTGGTAACTGCCAACAGACAGGCGGAAGACAAGGTTCCACCAGCTGTATTACAACAGGCCTATCAGCCACCTTTTCATGGGCGGTACCAACGCCATCAAAAGCACAGTGGAAACAGTCTGTGGAATGAAAACCACTCACCTTTCAACACCCAACGAGGAACCAGGACGCCAGGGAGCCCGAGTTACAGGTCCTGCCCGTGTTGGTTTACCTCCTCTTGTATCAGGAGCAGCAAAGACGCCGGCGACGACCACGGTGAGTACTGCACCTAGCACACAGGGGAGGGGAGGAGGGAAAAGAGAGTGACACACACGCAACACCCCCACTCCCACCCTCACCCACAACACCACACACAAAAATACATGCAGCAACATTACATATACACCCCGTCACAGCCTGGAAGAACGCAAGGACAAAATGAAATGATTGTAACAAGTGTAATCATTGAAAAATCCGATAGGCCAAATTAAAATATCAGTATATACAAATATGTACTCCAACTACACAAGTTCGAATAGTAATGAAATCATTGTCCGTGGACCAGTGGCCCCAAAATGCATGGGTGAAGCCCACACATGATACCTGACTCGAAACAGAGAGAACACTGCTGGGGCATCAGATGGAAAATAAACAGGCACCTCAGGGGGAGGGGGGGCACCTCAGCCAGATGAAAGGATGATGCCACTGCTCCACGAGGGGGTTCCATGCCCACTGATTGGTCCTGGGGAGTGCAAAGCCACAGTCTCTCAAGTCTCTCCATTGGGTGGTTTGCCCACTGCTTTATCCTGGGGAGTGCAAAACCACAGTCTCTCAAGTGGATGTCATTCTCCACTGGTTCTGGAGGGGGCTTTGTGCCCAGAGTGCTTCATCCTGTCAAGGACTGGGGGAGTGGATGCTTTTCTCCACTGGGTCTGGAGGGGGCCTGGTGCCCAGAGTGATTCATTCTGCCAAGGACTGGGGGAGTGGATGTGATTCTCCACTGGTTCTGGAGGGGGCATTGTGCCCAGAGTGCTTCACATGCAGTGTGGCAGCTCCCATTCCCTCACCTAGGTGTGTGTGCCACGAGATTGCCTGGGAAAGGGTGCATGATACTCAATTGAGGCAGAGACATACTCCACCCTGCTGCTACTTCGCCTGCCACCTGCAGGTACAAACAGTCCTGAGTTTCGTGCCTCATGTGCAGGGTCCAGGACGTCTCCTGCAGCCTCGGACGGCTGCTCACCGGGGATGATAGCCATGTCAGCTGAGGTGGCACTGTCTGAGCAAATCGTGTGGCTGGTGGCGGTGGTTGCGGCGGTGTCGGTGGCGGAGATGCTGGCGTTGGTGAATGTGTCACCACCTGTGGAGGGACACAGCAGGACGTCCCCTGCAGCCTCATACGGCTGACCACTGGGGATGATGCTGAGGACTGTTGCTGAGGCAGCAGACGTGCAGGTGGCGGTGCAGGTGGTGGTGTCCACCGCCGTACAGGTTGATGTTCTGGTTGCCAGAAGGGGTGACTCTGGTCCCTCAGCCGGAGGCTCCGTGCCCTGTCCTGACTTGGCCTTCACTTTGTGTCCCTTCCCCACCTTTGATGTTGCTGCTGGTCCCTTGCCACTGTCCCCTTTTGGCTTGGAGGAGCCCTTGCTGGGTGGTTGGTGCAGCTTTTCCCTCCGGCATGTGGGCACCTTCTTCACCTTTGCAGGTGGCGGAATGGGCTGATAAATGGCCTCGCTAGTTGGCACACAGCCAGCCCTGATGGGTGCCACCCGCAATGTGACCGGACTTGCTGAGAGCACAATGCTGGAGGCTTTGGTGGCTGAGGTGCGGTACTGGGACCTGGACAGCCTGGCCTTCGGGGAAGGACAAGGGGGGTAGGTGTAGGGAAGAGGTCAATGTTAGCCAGGAAGAGTTTCTTGGACACACTGGGACGGGAAGATGGAGGGGGTTTGGGAGTGGAGGAAGAGGTAGTAATTGTAGGAGGTGTACGTCTGTTGAATTTGGGTGAAGGTGCATGGGCCGGAGGCTGTTGTGAGGTGGATGACTGTTGGGTGGGTGTTTGCCTGCGTTTGCGTAGTTTGGGAGGAGGGCTCACAGACACACTGGGAGAGGACACAGGGGATGTGTGAATGGTAGTGGGGTGGTGATTGCACGTGAGCGGTATGTGGTGATGGGCGCGCTGGTGATGGAGGTAGTGGATGAAGATGTAGTGCATGCAGGTGTGAGTGGAGACGAGACAGGGACGGAGGAGGAGGACGTGGAGGCAGTGGATGTTGGTGTTTCTGCATGGGGATGGTGCTTGTGTGAGTGCCTTTGGGATGTGTGGTGTTTATGTTTGCCATGTTCACTCTTGTGTGTTGATCAGTGTGCATGCTGGTCGGATGGTGTGCTTGGGATAGGCAGAGGTACAGGGGATTGGGTCTGGGTAGAGGAAGTTGGAGGGGGGAGGCTGGACACAGGGACAATGGCTGCCATCAGTGCTGAGGCCAGAGCCTGAAATGTTCTCTGTTGGGCCACCACGCCAGAATGAATGCCCTCCAAGTATGGATTTGTTTGCTGCAAATGCCTCTCAACACCCTGGATGGCATTCAAAATGGTTGATTGCCCAACAGTGAGGGATCTCAGGAGGTCAATAGCCTCCTCACTGAGGGCAGCAGGGCTGACTGGGGGGAAAGACAGAGGAGACACATGGTCAATGCCTGCAACACCACAGGTCATCAATTGGTCAGCTACACATCGGGCTCTCAGAGTATGAGCCCAATGACAGAATCTCAAACAGCTTCTCCTGACGTCATCAATTCACCCCTCGCATCTGCCTAAATTTTCCTGCATCTGAAGTTTTAGCCCCTTGTCATGACTGTTTATTAGGGTCTCCCAGTACATCACCCTAATTTACAATTGGTCAGTCAGTCAGCAGATATGACTTTAACCTATAGTATTTGTTTACCAAATATACCAATTTTAATATTAGTCCTTTCACAGGATGCGGATTGGTCTGCTATATGATGTCCTCATCATTCCGGTGTCCAGGTATCGAAATTGCTGCATGTTCATCTTCAGTCAGTGCCTCCATTGTTCAAGTCCTGGGAAAGTACATTTAGCCTTCTCTACACATAATTGTATCAAATTGTCCGGTATATTGCAGAAAATTCTAGCTAAGCAACTTTAACATCGGGTAGTTCAAGGTTGAGTCATACATCCAGCTCCTTGCAACGCGATTAATATTTCAGCTTTCTTATGCGAGGCCTTGGAAACTAGCCCATAATTTCAGCTAAGTTAGCACTACAAGTTAAGGTAAACATAGGTTATACCTTTCAATATGACCTATTACTACATTATTCTTCTACAATTTTCATTATTTTACGCAGTTTCAGTTATAATAGCGCAATCTCGTATAAGTGGCTGTCATGCCCCGAGGGCACATTTGCAAACGTGCACACTATTTTCTCTATGATTAATTTCTCTATAAACTTTTCATTAGTCAAAACATATCAACATCATTAATAATTTTCTAATTAGCATATCTGCTTCAACAGGGACATGGACATAATTCCCTCCCGGAATTTCTCTCATTGGTAATATTTTCACTGGGTTATCAGTCTGCTGCACACTGGCAGTTACATTCACATTATCCCTTTTCCTCTTGTCTCGTTTCACTGCCCATCTGCCTTTCCATTAGTCTATGGCTCCCCATGTTTGAATGCTCTGAATTAATTCCCTAATGTGAATTTTCATTCCCGGTATTCTCATATTTACAATATCGTTTGTGTCAAATTCTAATCTGTAACTTCTTCTCAAATGCTTTGTTTTCTGAATATTTGTTATTTTTCTCTGCCAGATCTGCTAATTTCTGATGTATCACTGCTGCTCTGTTGGTAATTAGTTTGCACAAAAAGCACAACTCCTCTTCACTGTATGAGTCAATTCTTTTTAACCTGATTGTTCCCTCAATTAATTCTTCTACTTCTAATTTAGACTGGTCAAATTCAGGGGACTTCCTCCATTTCAATTTCCAGGTGTGCTATTCAGCCTTTACTGCACCTACGACACAGGGGAGGGGGGGGGCAAAAAACAGGGACACACATACGCAACACTCCCACCCCCACCTCCACCCTCACCCACTACAACACACACACTAATGCATATCAATACATCACAGTTACACCCCCCCAACCCCCCTGGAAGAATGCAAAGACCAAAGAAAATGAGTGTAACCATCAGAATATATTACAAACAAGTAGGCAGAAACATATATATATATACACCATGTACAAAATAAATACCAGGCATAGTAGTCCAGGTTCTTGCACAAAGAAAGTCCGTGGAACACTGGGACCACACAGTATGGGCGAGGCCCACACAAGATCCCCGACCATGACAGAGAGAACACTGCAGGGGCATCAGATACCAAGAAAACAGGCACCTCAGGGGGAGGGAAAGGGGGGGCACCTCAGCCGTTTGAGTGCACGACGCCAAATTCACAGGGGGCCACATGCCCACTCTTCCATCTGGAGAGTGCAAAGCCACAGTCTCTCAATTCTCTACAGTGGGTGGGTTGCCCACTGTTCAATCCTGGGGATTGCAAAGCCACAGTCTCTCAAGTCTCTACAGTGGGTGGGTTACCCACTGTGCAATCCTAGGAAGTGCAAAGCCACAGTCTCTCAAGTCTCTACAGTGGGTGGCTTGCCCACTGTGCAATCCTGGGGAGTGCAAAACCACAGTCTCTCATGTCTCTACAGTGGGTGGCTTGCCCACTGTGCAATCCTGGGGAGGGCAAAGACACAGTCTCTCAAGTCTTTACATTGGGTGGCTTGCCCACTGTTCAATCCTGGGGAGTGCAAAGGCACAGTCTCTCAAGTCTCTACAGTGGGTGGGTTGCCCACTGTGCAATCCTGGGGAGTGCAAAGCCACAGTCTCTCAAGTCTCTACAGTGGGTGGCTTGCCCACTGTTCAATCCTGGGTAGTGCAAAGCCACAGTCTCTCAAGTCTCTACAGTGGGTGGTTTGCCCGCTGTTCAAACCTGGGGAGTGCAAAGCCACAGTCTCTCAAGTGGATAACAGTCTCCACTGGTTCTGGAGGGGGCATGGTGCGCAGAGTGCTTCATCCTGTGAAGGACAGAGGTACTGAATGGATCTCTCCACTGGTTCTGGAGGGGGCATGGTTCCCAGACTGCTTCAAACTGTGAAGGACAGAGGTAGTGGATGGATCTCTCCACTGGTCCTGGAGGGGGCATGGTGCCCAGAGTGCTTCATCCTGGGAAGGACAGAGGTAGTGGATGGATCTCTCTACTGGTTCTGGAGGGGGACTGGTGCCCAGAGTGCATCACTCACCCCGTGACGGACCCAGTTGCGCCAGTGCCCCTGCCGCTCATGGGCTAGCAGTGCTTGAATTGGAGGTGCCCTGTTCAGCGGTGCTTGAGTTGGCAGTGCCCTGTTCAGCAGTGCTTGAGTTGGCGATGCCCTGTTTAGCGGTGCTTGAGTTGGCGGTGCCCTGTTCAGCGGTGCTTGAGGTGGTGGTGCCCTGATCAGTGGTGCTTGAGTTGACGGTCCTTCATGGCCCAGAAGGGCTTTTGCTGGCGGTCCTTCATGGCCCAGCAGGGCTTTTGCTGGCGGTCCTTCATGGCCCAGCGGGGCTTCTGCTGGTGGTCCTTCATGGCCCAGAAGGGCTTTTGCTGGCGGTCCTTCATGGCCCAGCGGGGCTTTTGCTGGCGGTCCTTCATGGCCCAGCAGGGCTTTTGCTGGCGGTCCTTCAAGGCCCAGCGGGGTTTTTGCTGGCGGTCCTTCATGGCCCAGCGGGGCTGGTGCTGGCGGTGGCATCCTGGGCAGCTGGGCTGGTGCTGGCGGTGCCCTCCTGGGCAGCTGGGCTGGGGCTGGCGGTGCCCTCCTGGGTAGCTGGGCTGGGGCTGGCAGTGCCCTCCTGGACAGCTGGGCTGGTGCTGGCGGTGCCCTCCTGGGCAGCTGGGCTGTGGCTGGCGGTGGCCTCCTGGGCAGCTGGGCTGGTGCTGGCGGTGCCCTCCTGGGCAGCTAGGCTGGTGCTGGCGGTGGCCTCCTGGGCAGCTGGGCTGGGGCTGGCGGTGGCCTCCTGGGCAGCTGGGCTGGTGCTGGCGGTGGCCTCCTGGGCAGCTGGGCTGGGGCTGGAGGTGCCCTCCCGGGCAGCTGGGCTGGGGCTGGCGGTGGCCTCCTGGGCAGCTGGGCTGGGGCTGGCGGTGGCCTCCTAGGCAGCTGGGCTGGGGCTGGCAGTGCCCTCCTGGCCAGCGGGGATGATGGCGGTCTTCTCCGCCGTGCAGCTCTTCCCAGACTTGCCGGGTTTCTTGTGGCCCTTCCCCACCTTGGAAGGTGTCACAGCTGACTTCACACTCCCACCGCGACCCCTGGGAGCGGCTTTGGTGGCTGGAGTCTTCCCCCTCTCCTGCCGGGCACTGGCCAACTTCTGATGCTTCCAGGTGGGGGACTGTCTGTGCTGTGGCTCCGTGCCACACTGGCTGTCCTGGTGGCCGGTGCACTCCACATACCGGTGACTACAGGCACCACTGGTGCCGGAGATGTTTTGGCTGAGGTGCTACTTCGGGACCTATGAGATGGACGGGGTGGGGGAGGTGTGGGAAAAAGGTCAAGGCTGGACAGGAAAAGTTTTTGGACAGACTGGGACGGGTAGCTGGAGGGGGTTTGGGAGTGGAGGTAGAGGTGGTGGTAGTAGGAGGTGTTTGTTTGGTGACTTTGGGTGAAGGTGCATGCACTGGAGGCTGTTGTGAGGTGGATGGCTGTTGGGTGGGTGTGTGCCTGCGTTTGTGTATCTTGGGAGGGGGCGTCACAGACACACTGGGAGAGGACACAGGTGATGTGTGAATGCTAGTGGGGGTGGTGACTGCACGTGAGCGGGGTGTGCTGGTGGGTGTGCTGGTGAGGGACATAGTGGCTGTAGAGGTAGTGCATGCAGGTGTGAGTGTAGACGAGACTGGGAGGGAGGAGGGAGACGACGAGGAGGGGGACACAGTGGAGGCAGTGGATGTTGGTGTGTCTGCACGTGTGTGTTGCTTGCGTGAGTGCCTGTGGGATGTGTGGTGCTTATGTTTGCCTGAGCTTCCCTTGTGTGTTGAGGTGTGTGCAGGCTGGTCTGATGGTGTGCTTGTGATAGGCAGGTGTGCAGGGGATTGGGTCTGGGTGAAGGAAGTTGGAGGGGGAGGCTAGAGACGGGGACAATGGCTGCCATCAGTGCTGAGGCCAGAGTTTGAAAAGCTCGGTGAAGGGCCGCCTGACCAGAATGAATGCCCTCCAGGAATGCATTAGTTTGTTGCAACTGCCTTTCTACACGCTGGATGGCATTCAAAATGGTAGACTGCCCAACAGTGAGGGACCTGAGGAGGTCAATGGCCTCCTCACTGAGGGCAGCAGGGGTGACTGGGGCAGGGCCTGAGGTGCCTGGGGCGAAGGTGATGCCCACCCTCCTGGGTGAGCAGGCACGGGGCAAAGGCTGAGGGGCTGCTGGGAGGGCGGTGCTGGTAGGGGGGGTGGCGGCTGTACCTGTAGATACGGGGGCACAGATGTTGCCGCCACCACAAGGGAGCTCACATCAGAGGACGAGTCCGTGTCGCTGGTCTCAGCTCCTGTCCCCGCCGTGGAGCTCCCCTCGCCCTCCGTCCCACTGGTGAATTCCGAGTCCGTAGTCTCGCCCTCCAGGGCCATGTGGGATGCAGCTCCCTCGTGCTCCGGTACCACTGCTCCTCCGCCTGATGATGCTAATGCACACAAGAACAGGGAGACCACAAAAAGGGGGGGGGAACGACAGAAGAAAGACATGTTGAGTGCATGCATTACCGCTACTGTTGGCGGATACGACAGACACACAAGCCCCCTGCACTACGCCGCGCTCTTGGGCTCCACTGTTAAATTCCTGGGAAATGGCCTACAAGTATATGGACGACATCTGCACACATAGATGACACAGGGGCATGACTAGGTGTACTTGGCACTCTACAGAGGTGGGCTGGGGTGCCACATGGCCTGCCTTATGGAGGGGCCTTGCCTACGGAACTCACCCTGGCCTAGGGAAACCCACAGCCCACCTCCCCCACCCAGACAACTCCACTGCGCGCAAAGTCAGCAGAATGAGAGTGTACTCACCCCCTTGTGTCTGCTGTGATGCCCTCAATCGCTCATCCAACTCCGGGTAGGCCACCGCCAGGATCCTGAACATCAGGGGGGTCAAGGTGCGACAGGCACCCCTCCCACGTTGGGAGGCCATCCCCAGCTGAGCCTCCGCCATCTTCTTGCTCCAGCGGCGAATGTCCTCCCATCTTTTATGGCAGTGGGTGCTCCATCTGTGGTAGACCCCCAGGGTCCGGACGTCCTTGGCGATGGCACGCCAAATATCTTTCTTCTAGTGGGCGCTGACCTACATGAAATGTACATGGGAAGACGAGAAGTCATTACCAACTGCACCGTCAAAGTGATTGGCCCCCATCCCTACCCTTGCCATGTGGCACATGCCTTCACCATGTTTCATGCATGCTGCACTCTGCCCCCTTCCTTCTTACATCCAGCCCTCTCCACACAGGCATAGCCCATACAACATGCTCCCTGTGTACTTACCTGTTTGTCTGGAGGACTGTAGAGTAGCGTGTACTGGGGGAGGACCCCGTCCACGAGTTTCTCTAACTCCTCCGATGTGAAGGCAGGGGCCCTTCCCCAGACGTACAAGCATTTGTCTCTTCCAGACCGAGGTCACAGCAGCACTTGCAGTGTAGGTCCTCTCCTGTCGAAGATCAGGTATCGAGTGACTGAACAGATAGAAAATGGCGGTCACGTCCGCTGCGGTGCGTACCGTCACCGCCGGCGTACATTGTCATTGGCTCCTGGGACCCATAGGGTCCAATGTTAACCAATACAGCATTAAGCCGCGGTCTTCGACCGCCTACTGCAACGGTGTACAACGCCAGCGCAGTTACCTCACATCCCATTGTCCCACTTTAGAGGTCAGGCAGCCGCCATTTGAGGGGTCCACATGGCTTCATTTTCAACTGCGTCACACATACCTAGGCCTAGACTCAACACACATACAGGCCACCTTTTGTGTATGATTGGTGTTCTGGGTAAACTGTGGGTATGTACCTCTGAGTTGTTTGACTCTGTGCTCGCTGTTGTCCTTCATTGGCACCATCTGCTGGGACATGTGAGGATATGGCGGCATCCTCCGGTGTACCGACCGTTGGTGGACCTGTCGACAATGGAGGAAAGACATTTGATCATCACCTACAGGCTTGACCGTGCCACAATCCAGGAACTGTGTACCCAGTTGGAGCCAGACCTGATGTCAGCAATCCGCCATCCCACAGGAATCCCCCCTCAAGTGCAGGTGCTATCAGTGCTCCATTTCCTTGCAAGTGGGTCATTTCAAACAACTGTGGCCATGGCATCAGGGATGTCCCAGCCTACGTTTTCCAACGTAGTGTTGTCTGCCCTTCTGAAACACATGCAGAGCTACATCGTTTTACCTCAGGTGGAGGATTTGTCTACAGTGAAAGTGATTTCTATGCCCTGGAACATATCCCCAACATCATAGGTGCCATTGATGGGACCCACGTGGCTTTTTCCCCCCCCCCACAGGAGTGAACAGGTGTACAGAAACCGGAAGAGTTACCATTCTATGAATGTACAGATGGTATGTTTGGCAGACCAGTACATCTCCCATGTGAATGCCATGTTCCCTGGCTCAGTGCATGACGCCTATATCCTGCGGAATAGCAGCATCCCTTATGTGATGGGTCAACTCCAGAGGCACCGTGTGTGGCTATTAGGTGAGCACCTGGAAGCAAGTCATTGGGAATGGTTGTCTGGGTCTGGGGTTATCCCTACAGGTTAGTGTGTGTCTAACAGTTGTCCCTCAACATTTGCAGGTGACTCTGGTTACCCCAACCTGTCATGGCTACTGACCCCAGTGAGGATTCCCAGGACAAGGGCAGAGGAACGCTACAATGAGGCCCATGGGCGAACTAGGAGGGTGATCGAGCGGACCTTTGGCCTCCTGAAGGCCAGGTTTCGGTGCCTCCATATGACAGGTGGATCCCTATTCTACTCACGAAAGAAGGTGTGCCAGATCATCGTGGCCTGCTGAATGCTTCACAACTTGGCTTTGCGATGCCAGGTGCCTTTTCTGCAGGAGGCTGGTCCAGATGGCGGTGTTGTGGCAGCTGTGGAGCCTGTGGACAGTGATGGCAGGCACTCAGTGATCCCGCAATATTTCCAGTGAGACACAGGTAGGAATACAAACCTGCCTATTACATGTACTTTGACACTACTACCTCTCCCCTGTCTGTCGTTTTCACCAAGTGTATGGTCACTGAGTTGTCACTTTCCATTACGATTTCACAGATGTGGGTCCCACTGTGTGACATCTGCTTAGATTCCTCATGGACTACAGCTGTGTGACATAGGTATGTTGACATTACTATTTAAAAAACATTTTGTCACTATAATTGCTAATACACTATTTCAAAATCACAGACATACTCCAGATCATTTTGTGCTTTAGGTGTGTTTATTTATATGCTTAATATTGGAGGGTGCTGTTAAATGGTGAGGGGTGATGGTGGAGGAATGTCCATGGCAGAGTCCAGTCTATTAGTCTCACAGGTGCATTGCCCATTTGGGCATAGGAAGTGGAGCTGGGGCAGTTTAATTATGGACAAGGTGACAAAGTGGGACAGTAGGATGACAATCAGGGTGGTCTCATTTCTTGGCGGGGGTCTTGGCATCATGCTCTGTCTTTGTCCTGGATCTCAGGGACCGTTTGCGGGGTGGTTCTCCCTCTGCTGGTGGTGGGGTGCTGGTGTGGTGGTCCTGAGGCGGGGCGTCCTGTCTACTAGCGCCAGCGGAGGTGGTGGGCAGTTCATCGCCCATGGTAGTGTCAGGGGCCCCTTGTAGTGCCACAGTGTCCCTCCTGGTGTTGAGTACTTCCTTCAGGACCCCTACGATGGTGCCGAGGGTGGAGCTGATGGTTCTGAGTTCCTCCCTGAAGCCCATATACTGTTCCTCCTGCATGCGCCTGGGTCTCCTGAAACTTGGCCAGTACCGTTGCCATCGTCTCCTGGGAGTGGTGGTAGGCTCCCATGATGGAGGAGAGGGCCTCGTGGAGAGTGGGTTCCCATGGCCTGTCCGCCCCCTGTCGCACAGCAGCTCTCCCAGTTCCCCTGTGTTCCTGGGCCTCCGTCCCCTGGACTGTGTGCCCACTACCACTGCCCCCAGGTCCCTGTTGTTGTTGGGGTGGTGGGTTATCCTGGGTTCCCCGTAGTGGTGGACACACAGCTGATTGACGTGTCCTGGGGACGGAGGTATGGGCCCGCTTGGTGGGTGCTGTGCTGGTGTTTCCAGAGGGGGGAAGCTCTGTGGTGGCCTGTGCCTGTGTGAGGGGAACCGACTGTCCAGAGGTCCCCGATGGTCCGGGCTGGTGATCTAGATCCAGTTGGACAGAGGTGCTGTCATCACTGTGGGCCTCTTCTGTTGGTGGTGTGGACATGTGTGGACCCTCCTGCCCGGTGACATTGGGTAAGGGTCCTGCAGGGGTATAAAAGGATGTTTATTAAATCTGTGTGTGTAATGGTGTGCAATGGGTGGGTGACCGTGTACCCCAGTGCTAGCATTCCTGAGTGGGAGCTTGTGTGATGATGGTTTAGGGGGGTGTATGGGTATGTGCAGTGGGCATGCTTTGGTGATGGGTGTCCATGCTTTGTTGTTGCATGCAGGGCTTGGTGTTGGGATGTGTGGTTTGTGATGTTGGGATATATGTGAGGAGTTGGGGTGCTGGCGGTGAGGGTGTGGGTGGGGTATGTGATAGCATACAGGTAGGGTGGGGGATGTAATAATTTAGATTTGACTTACCAGAGTCCATTCCTCCACCTACTCCTGCGAGGCCCTCAGGATGCAGAATCGCGAAGACCTGCTCCTCCCATGTTGTTAGTTGTGGGGGAGGAGGTTGGGGTCCGCCGTCAGTCCGCTGAACCGCCAGGTGGTGTCTTGAGACCACGGAACCCACCTTCCCCCGTAGGTCGTTCCACCTCTTCCTGATGTCGTCCCGATTTCTTGGGTGTTGTCCCACTGCGTTGACCCTGTCCACTATTCTTCGCCATAGCTCCATCTTCCTTGCAATTGAAGTGTGCTGCACCTGTGATCCGAATAGCTGTGGCTCTACCTGGACGATTTCCTCCACCATGACCCGGAGCTCCTCCTCCGAGAACCTGGGGTGTCTTTGCCGTGCCATGTGGTGGTGTAGGTGATGTGTGGGGTAGAGTGTGTGGTGATAAGTGTGCTGATATGTAGTGGTGTCTTGTGTGAGGTGCGTGGAAGTTGTGTGGGTGATGGTGTTGTGTGCCTGTGGATGCTGTTGTTCTTGCTGGTGCTGTCTCTCTCTGGCCTTCTTTCAGAATTTTTGGTCGTAGGGGTTTGTGGGTGTTGTGGGTGTGTGTTTTATATTGTATTGGGTGTGTGGGAGTTGTGTGTGTATGTGTATCAGGTGTGTGTATTTGGAATTGTCCAATGTGGCTGTGTTTTGTAAAAGTGTGTGTATTTTGAGCACGGCGGTGTGTACCGCTAATGGAATACCGTGGTTGAAAGACCGCCGCGTGGGTCCGTGTGTTGTGATAGTGTGGGCGTATTTCTGTTGGTGTGACGGTGTCGGTTTTGTTTTCGCCAGTTTATCACTGACCTTTGGCATGGCGGACTTGTGTGGGTGTCTGACTTTTGGCGGATTCTGAGATGTGGGTCATAATAGTTGTGGCGGAATTCCACGGCCACGGCGGTGTGTTTGCGGTCTTCTGCACGGCGGTAAGCGCCTTTCACCGCCAATGTTGTAATGACCGCAAGAGTCTGTTGTGTCACTATAATTGGGTTAGGACCTACGTCTGATCTCCTTGGATTATTCTGTGGAGTCCTAGGACAACTCAAGTCAATTAACGGACCAGTCATATGAAATGTCGGTTTCATTGGACTCATCACTCCTGTATGTACATTGAACCTTTCCATTTCTACACTTGAATTAAAAATTATCTGTTCACTGCTCTTATTGTTTCCCTGTGCTAACCATGGTATAACAGGACCAATAGTAATGGGTACTGACACAGCATCCGGACTTCGTCAGACGCTTTGATCTCTAGGGTACATTACTCCTGTAGTCTGACTTGTTAATGCAGGCATCTCTGTCTGTGACCCTGTTATAGGGGTGTATCTCGGGATTGTCTGTGCTTGCATCAGAGGCATTGAATTAGGGGTTGACTCTATCTTGATCACTGTCTCATGTGGGCAGCTTGTTCTGTTGGCACCATTAAACTCGCTGCAGTGTCTACAATAGGTACATCTGGGTAAATTCTAGTTATGTCAACCTGTGGCATAGGTATCTGTGATGTAGAAGTGTTTGGGACATGGCAGCCAACCTGTGCTTGCCTTGGTGTAGTTTCATTCGGTACCAGAGCTGTAGGGTCTGCGCTAGTACTTGGACCAGTCTCATGTGCTGCACATGGTGGGGGATGACTTCTCAATAATTGTAAAAAAAACTCATCAGCATCTGTTCTTCATCATAAGTCAAAGATTTTCTAGATTCCTTTGAGTTCTGCTATCGTTCCTCAGAAGGATATGAATCCCTCTTTTAAGTACTCTTTCTGGCCTTGCTCTCGTTCTCTAAATTTAATTGTTGGAACCATCTTAACTCCCTGTAAAGTCTCAGTTCTCCAAAAGTTCTGCTCACTATCCCATTGTGCTTCAGCTAAAGTTTTCCCAGCTTTTCTCATTCTTTTCTCAAATTTCTGTTGCTATTGTTGTCTGGCCACTAACTCCCAAATAGCTAATGCTTAAAATTGTGCAGGTCTCGGAGGAGGTTTAGAATCATACAGTACTCTACTCAAATTTTCTAAAATTCTTAAATTGAATGTTCCATGGGCAGGAAACCGTAAGCTCCCTTATTCCTTTGTCTCTTTGCACCATTGCTTTAAACAAAGACATGGCACATCACCTTGTTCTTCAAATATAGTATATGTGGGTGTACCTCTGGCAGTGTAATTTCTCCTACTCTAACTGGAATTAACACATCTCCCCTTAGGGCACTCTTTAATGCTTTGAAAAATGTCATTTCTGAATTTCAGCTACACTTCAATTGAATCAGGAAGTAAATTTCAATCCTGAAATCCTTTTTTGCCTGCCTTCGCAACCAATTATGAATCACGGTTGTCCACCAATCCGTTTGCGTGCTTTCTCACCAACCAACATAACCCAGCACGGCTTTAGTAACCTCACACTCACACGTAAAGCGCCTGACAAAGCCCTTCGGCTTGTCCTCCTCAATTCATATCTGCGCCAAATTAAATGCAAATATCACGATTACTAAATAAAAATCAACACACAACTTAGCTGTTTATTACAGGAAGGTAACACAATCGCTTCAGAAACCTTATTGAATTTTCAACTGTGGCTTTTAGCTCTAACAGATACTCCCTCTATTTTAGTTTCCCTGACTTGCTAGCAAAATTCGACCAGCAAATTTTAATCTCAACTGATCATTGAATCCTCCTGGTGCACACAGGACTCACCAAATCTCTTTTGAAATTATCACTCACTTTAACACGTACTCTGATTTTGTCAACCATGCCCGACTGACCTATTTAACAGACAAATTACAACATCAAACAAAGTGTCTCATACATTTGTACAAAAAACAATACTCTGGAGTCTTATACCACGCAAGGTCCGTATACCAACAATCACTTGGGCAATTGTTTTAGCACAAAGTGCCACGCACATGTGAAGCTCGAGAACTTCCCTACACACACACACTTTGCAGTATGCAAACTCCCTGAATAAACTTTATTGAAGTAAGCAAACTCCTTAATCAACTTTATTTGGAGTGCACAGACTCCCTATTTACTCACAAACATCAAAATTCAGCTGCGATTTGCTTAAGCCGCGCAAGCGCAAAACCTATTCCATTCACACTCTCACTAGAAATGCTGAGGAGATTTTTAAACAAGCATTGGCAAACTCCAAGGTTTTGAAAAAGTTATGGTAGACTATTAGGGAGACATAGGCCCTCATTATGACATTGGCGGTGAGTGATAAAGTGGCAGTAATACCGCCAACAGGCTGGCAGTAATTACCGCCAAATTATGACCATGGTGATGATAACTCCCATAGACAGCCAATGTACCACACAAGCCGCCAGGGCGTTAACACCACTGACCATGGTGGTAGTCGTTAACAGCCAGGTGGAATACAAAGTACTGCATACCATATCATGACCCAGGAAACCGTCCTGATGTCTGGGATGGTACCAACGCCACCAAAAGCCTGATTGAAACACATCACAGAAGATGAAAGACTCACCATCGGAGACACAGAGAAGGACAAAGCCACCATGGAATCGGAGCTGCGAGTCTTCCCCATGCTCATCTACTCCATGCTCCACCTGGAACACCAACCCCGACAAAGACGACGACGGTGAGTACAGCCGCCAAGCACACAAGGGAGGGAGGGAGGAAAAGGAAAGTGACACACACACGCACAACACACACCCGACACACACACCATAAACACAACCAGCTGCAGACGAAAAACAATGGCACACGACACACAGCATAATAACGCAAGGACAACAAGAATGCAGTAATGAGAATGTATTGATTGTGAACAGCTACCAAATGAACCAATTGTACGAAAAACAGATATCTACAAATGTACACAAAGGGCCAATGCCCAGTCCAAAATACTAAGGGCCCACATGGCCACAGGGCACAGTCCAAGGCCCAACTGGAAACCTGACTTCATCCGGATAGAACTCTACTGGGGCATCAGTTTGCAAGTGGGCAGGCACCTCAGGAGGATGGGGTGTGGGGGGCACCTCAGCCGAATATGGGAACAAACCCACTGGTTCTGGAGGGGGCTCCATGCCCATTTCTCTCTGCTGGGGAGTGCAAGGTCACAGTCTCTCAGGTGGGGAACATGCTCACTAGTTCTGGAGGGGGCTCCATGCCCATTTCTCTCTGCGGGGGAGTGCAAGGTCACAGTCTCTTAGGTGGGGAACATGCCTACTGGTTCTGGAGGGGACTCCATGCCCATTTCCCTTTGCTGGGTAGTGCAAGATCACAGTCTCTCAGGTGGGGAACATGCCCATTGGCTCTGGAGAGGGCTCCATGCCTATTTCTCTCTGCTGGGGAGTGGATGCTCACAATCTCTCAGGTGGGGAACATGCCCACTGCTTCTGGAGGGGGGCCCCTTGTACATAAGTCCCTGGAGGGTGGCCTACATGCCCTCCACAGGTGGTGAGGGCAGCACTGTGTCATCTGGGGTGAGGGCTGCACTGTGTCATCTGGAGGTGAGGTCTGCACTGTCTCAGCAGGTGAAGGTGCCTCCTGGGCAGCCTCTGCAGGAGGATTAGGCTGCACTCTCTCAGCTGGCGGTGAGGGCTCTGTGACCACTGGTGATGGTGGTGGCACCCTGACAGCCTCTGCTGGGGTCAAGGGCTTCTTCCCCTTCATGGCAGAAGGTGTGGGATCCTTACCCTATCTGGCAGAGGTTGAGGGCTTCTTCCCCTTCATGGCAGAAGGTGCGGGATCCTTTCCCTTCATGGTAGGAATTGAGTGCTTCTTCTCCTTCATGGCAGGTGGTGTGGGATCCTTAACCTTCCCGGCCGGTGGAGTGGGATCCTTCACGGTCTTGCCACCACGACTAGGAGGTGCCTCCACTGTCTGCGTGGACTGTTTGGCTGAGGTGCTGGGCTGGGTCGTTAGGACCCTGCTCTTACGGGCAGGACGGGGAAGGGAAGAGGTCAAGTTGGGCAAGGAAAAGCTTCTTAGGGATGGTGGTGTGGGAAGAGGGAGGAGGGATAGGAGTGGAGGTTGAGGGAGTGGTTGTTGGAGGTGTGTGTCTGCTGGCCTTGGGTGCAGGTGCAGGGAAGTGTGCTGATGTGAGGTGGATGGCTGTTGGATGTCTGAGTGCTTGCGTTTGTGTCCTTTAGGAGGAGGGACAGACAGGATGGGAGAGGACACAGAGGACGCTTGGATGGTTTTGCTGGAGGTGACTACTAGTGAGATGTGTGTGCTGCTTGGTGTGGTGATGCTGGTTGTGGATGTTGATGCAGTGCATGCAGCTGTGAGTATGAACGTGACTGTGAGGGAGGCAGAGGAGGGGGAGTCAGTGGAGGCAGTGGATGTTGTTGTGTCTGCAACTGTCTGGTGTTTGCGTGAGTGCTTATGGGATAAAGTGTGGTGCCTGTGTTTGACTGTGGCACGCTTGCATATTGTCTTGTGTGCATGCTCGTCTGCATGTGTGCATGGGATGGGTTGTGGTTGAGGAGACTGGGAAGTGGTAGTTGGAGGGGGGACAGTAGGAACAGGGACAATGGCTGCCATCAGTGAGGAGGCCAGAGCCTGAATCGATCTCTGTTGTGCCGCCAATCCACCATGGATGCCCTCCAGGAAAGCATTGCTGCATCTGGGATGCCAGCACCTGGATAACATTCACAATGGTTGACTGCCCTACAGAGATGGATCTCAGGAGGTCAATAGCCTCCTCATTGAGGGCAGCAGGGCTGAATGGGACAGGACCTGAGGTGCCTCGGGCAAAGGAGATGTCCACCCTTCTGGGTAAGCGGGCATGGGTAACTCGCTGAGGGGCTACTGGTTGGGTGGTGCTGGTATGGGGGTGGCAGCTGTACCTGCAGCTAGGTTGGTCTCAGAGGTGTCCGCCACCGCCAGGGAGCTTCCATCAGAGGAGGTATTTGAGTTTGTGTTGTTGCCTCCTTTCTCTGCTGTGGTGCTCCCCTCACCCTCCATCCCACTGGTTCTCTCGGCGTCAGTGGGCTCTGCCTCCAGGCTGCTGTGGGATGCAGCTCCCTCTGTCACCCGTGCCCCTGCTCCTCCACCAGATGATGCTAATGCACTCATGAACAGGATGACAGAAGTAAAAAGGCGGGGGGAGACTGAGAAAGGAAACACTGGGTCAATTACTGCACCAACACCATAGTTGGCATATACAGCACTGTCACACATAGGGATTCAGGATTGAGCACTATGGATTGCACTGCTAGTGGTTTGGCTTGATGCCACGGCAAGATGAGGGCCACACACCGCAAACTGCACCCCTCCAGGGACCCACAAAGCCCTGACTGACATGGAATACTAACAAGCTAGGTTACCAGCATTTGCCATGCACACATTGCCCTTGAGCTCGATCATGCTGCAATGTCTGACCTGGCATTAAGGGGCACCGACTAACTCACACCCACCACCCTATCCCATGCCACCTACCAATTATTGTAGTAATGCCCACTGTACTCAACCCCTTATGGCTGCTGTGATGCCCTCAAGCGCCCATTTAGCTATGGGTAGGCACTGACAGAATGCGGGCCATCGGGAGGGTCAGGTTCAGACGGGCATCCCTTCCTCGTTGGGAAGCCATTCCCAGCTGGGCCTCCGTGGTCTTCCATGCCCACCGACTGAGGTCCTCCCACCGTTTCCGACAGTGGGTGCTCCGCCTGCCATAGACCACCAGGGTCCACACGTCCTTAGCAATGGCATGCCATAATCCCTTCTTTTGATGGGTGCTGACCTGCAGAGATAATACAGACAGGAGGACTCCATTACACATACAATCCAGACTGTCACACATATGGCCCCCCCATAACATGATGCTTGCACACACATCTCCATATCTCCCGTCACACATGCATTGTGTCCAAGGTGTACTCACCTGTTGGTCTGGAGGCCCATATAGCAGTCCGTACTGGGGTAGGACCCCATCCACAAATCGCTCCAACTCCTCAGCAGTGAAGGCAGGGGCCTTTTCCCCAGTCACACAGGCCATGGTAGGTTCCAGACCCAGGTCAAAACAGCACAAGCACTGTAGGTGCTCTCCAACAAGTGAGGAATTTGATGGGAAATGACTGTTACGTCCACAGCGGTCTACACCGTCACCGCTGGCGCTGATCCCCATTGGCCACTGTACTCCATACAGCCCCATATTATCCAATGAGGAATTGCACGGTGGTGGAAGATTGTCTTCTGCCACAATGCCCAGAGTCTGCGCAGTTACCTCACTTCTACCTGTCCCTACATACAGGACAGGCAGTCACCATTTCATGGTGGTGGACAATGATGATATCAACCTTAACTGCGTCACAGCCTAGATTAGCACATACCTTGCCATTCCCACTGTCCCATCACATAAATGCAACATGTACACTGAGGTGGTAGTTCCATTTTCAAATTGTGACAGTCTACTCACTCTTGTGTCCCTTAGATA
Source organism: Pleurodeles waltl (assembly GCF_031143425.1). NCBI lineage: Eukaryota > Metazoa > Chordata > Amphibia > Caudata > Salamandridae > Pleurodeles > Pleurodeles waltl. The sequence continues at coordinate 221,268,163 of NC_090450.1, read as the reverse complement.
CCCACTGCTGTGGATGAATAGGAGGAGGAGACAAACCCCGTGTAAGGACCCCTTGTGGAATTGGCTTCACTGCAGGACAGGCACATTATACACACCTATATACTGGACAAGGCCACAATCACAGAGGTGTGTGCCCCATTGGACCATGACCTGCTATCTGCTATCCATCATCCGACTGGGATCTCCCCTCTTGTGCAAGTGCTACCGGGTGCTCCATTTCCTGGCAACTGGTTCTTTCCAAGTGACACTGGGATTGGCAGCAGGAATGTCACAGCCAATGTTTTCAATCGTGCTGGCAAAAGTTTTGTCTGCCCTGGTGAAACACATGTACAGCTACATTTCTTTCCCCCAAGTGGAAGATCTGGGCACGGGAAAGGCCAGATTTAATGCAATGGGACATATCCCTAAATATTTTTGGGGCAAATGACGGGACACATATTGCGTTAGTCCCCCCCCGCCAGAATCAACAGGTGTTCAGGAATCGTAAGAGTTTCCACTCACTGAATGTGCAAATGGTGTGCTTGGCGGACTAGTACATTCTCCCACATCACTGCCAAGTAACCTGGGCCGGTGCATGACACCTTTGTTCTGAGGAATAGAAGCATCCCAGATATGATGGCCCAACTACAGAGGCACAGGGTGTGGCGGATAGGTGAGTCATGTTCCCCACCCACTCTATGTTAGTATATGCCTTCTGGTGTCATCCCCATAGCATTGTGTGGGCTAAATTGTGTACCTCAATACTTGCAGGTGACTCTGGCTACCCAAACCTATCGTGCCTGCTGACCCCTGTGAGGAATGCCAGGACAGGGGCTGAGGAATGTTATAATGAGGCACATGGGTGAAGCAGAAGGATCATTGAGAGGACCTTCAGCCTCCTGAAGGCCAGGTTCGGGTGTCTCCATTTGACATGTGGATCCCTGTGCTACTTACCTGAGAAGGTCTGCCAGATAGTAGTGGCATGATGCATGGTGCACAACCTGGCCCCCAGATGGCAAGTACCTTTTCTGCAGGAGAAGGAGCCTGGAGGTGTTCCTGGGCAGCAGTGGACCCTGAGGACAGTGAGGATGAGGAGGCAGAGGATGAGGATGAGGACAACCAGTCATACGTCAATTCTTCAAATGACACACAGGTGAGACAGTGCAACTGACCATTCCTCTGACTATTGATGCTTTCTGTGTGGCTGTAGCATGACGGCATTAACTTCCTTTGCATCTCAACTTACAGTCACTTATGGCTTGTCATTTTACAGATGTTGATGAGATAACAACTGTGTACTGCAGACAGCTACAGGTCATTATTTCCATGCTCTAACAGTGTTCAGATCATTTGCACTAGATGTGACTGTTTCCATAAATGCACATTTTCTACACATAAAATAATAGTAGTCAAGTTGTGTTCAAGGGTGCTTATTGTTGTGCTATGAAATAGAGGGAAAAGGGCAATGCAATGGGGTATTGTTCCAGTCTGTTTGTAGCACAGGTCCTTTGTCCAAGGGGCCAAAGGAAGGGGAGCAAAAGCAGGTCAAAGTGGACAAGGTGAAAGTGTGGGACACATGCAGGACAATCAAGAGAGCCTCATTTCCTGACAGTGGTCTTGGAAAGTGTCTCTGGCTTCTGTCTGGGTCACAGGGAATGTTTGTGGGGTGGTTCACTTTCTGCAGGAGGAGGGGTGCTGGTGGCCTGTGGGTCCTGTGGCAGGGCCTCGTGGCCACTAGCTGCAGAGGAAGTGGAGTGCTGGTCAATTGACTGGCTAGTGGTAGAGGCCACTGCTGTACTGATGCTTGCTTCATGATGTTGGCCATGTCTGCCAGCACCCCTGCTATGGATATCATGGTGGTGTTGATGGCCTGCAAGTCCTCCCTGATCCCCTGATACTGTTCCTCCTGCAGCCGCCTGTTCTCCTGCACATTTTAAGGATCTGGCCCTTGGTGCCCTGGGAATGTTGGTAGGCTCCCAGGATCTCGTGAGTGCCTCCTGGAGAGTCGGTTCCCTGGGCCTGTCCTCCACCTGGTGCACAGTGGCCCTCCCAGTGTCCCTGTTGCCCTGTGCCCCTATCTCCTGAATTGTGTGCCCACTGCCACTGAGCCCAGGACCCTGATTGTCTTGGGTGCAAGGTGTGGACTGGGGTCCCTGTACAGTTGGGCACACTGCTGATTGACGTGTCGTGGGGACAGAGGTGTGGGGGCGCTGGGTGGGTGCTGTGGTGTTGAATACTGATGGGGGAGGCTCTCTGGTGGACTGTGAGTGGGCTGGGGTGACCGACTGTCCAGTGGTCCCTGATGGACTGGGTTGTTGGTCCAGATCCAGAAGTCCAGAGTTACTCTCATCACTGGGGGCATCTTCTGTTAGGGGACTGGATAGTTGTGGCACCACCTCTCCACTGGGATTGGCTGGGGAACCTGTGGGGGTGTAAGTGATGTATTATGCTTCATGTCTGTGATCATATTGTACATCCCTGGCTTCCCCTCTATCATTGCTGTTGCCCTGCCACCTTTGTTTGTGTATGGTGATGTATTGTGGGATTGTTAGTTTCCCTATGCTGTGCATGCTTTAGTGATTGGTGTCCATTCAGGGCTGGGAGGGCTGCCCATGCACTGGTATGGCATGCAGGTTTTGGCATTGGGGTTAGTCAGATGTGTAGGTGCAGTGTGTGGGATGGAGTGGAGTGATGGGAGTGAGGGGGTGTGATAGCATGCAGGTATGGGGGTGATATGTAGTAAATATTGACTTACCAGTATCCAGTCCTCCGGCTGCTCCAGCGAGTCCCTCAGACTGCAGTAATGCCAAGATTTTCACCTCCCATGCTGCGAGCTGTGGGGGAGGAGGTAGGGGTCCACTGCCAGTCCTCTGGATGGCAAGCTGGTGCCTTGCTGCCATGAAACGTACCTTTTTCCATAGATCATTACACCTCTTCCCGATGTCATACCTTGTTCTTGAATGTTGTCCAATGACGTTCAGCCTGTCCACGATTCTACGCCATATCTCCATCTTCCTGGCAATGGATATTTGCTGTACCTGTGCTCCAAGCAGCTGTGGCTCTACCTTGACTATTTCCTCCACCATGACCCTTAACTCCTCATCAGTGAAACGGGGTTGCCTTAGTGGGGACATGGGTGTTGTGTGGTGTGTGTTGTGCAAAGTGTGTTGAGTAATGTGGTGGGTTGTGCGATATGGGGTGCATGAGGGATGTATGGGTGTATGTGGTGTGTGTGTCTAGTTGTCACTGTGCTGTTCATGGCAATCTCCTTGCAGTAATTGTTGTTATAAAGGACTGTCGGTAATGTGGGTGTGTGTTTTATGGGTCTGTGGGTGGGTGTAGTATGGTGTGTGTATGAGTGTCACTTGTGTGTTTTTAGTATTGGCCAATGTTATGTTTTGTATGTGGGTGTACATTCTGAGCGTAGCGGTATGTACTGCCAATGGTTTACCTCCATTGAATGTCCGCCGTAGTGATTTGTGGGTCATAATATGGTGGGTGTTGTTTTGTTGGCGTAACGGTATGGATGTTGGTACCACCACTTTAGCGCTGACCTTTGGGCTGGCAGATTTGTGTATGTGGCAGTCTTCTGTCAGATTGGTCTGTGTGTGTGTCATAATATGCCGAACAGATATTCGCCACCGCGGCGGTATGTTGGCGTCGGTCACCATGGCGGTAAGCAGGATTTACCGCCAATGTCATAATTAGGGCCATAATCTTTTCTATCCACTACCAAAATCAGGACTTTTTGTGGGTGTTGTATCTGGGAAACCACAGTAGTAAGGAGACACAACACTGTGTTGTTACCGAAATCTGGAAAACTTATGGTGGCCTCTTGAGGAGACGTATTTTTTTCTTCAATCAAATGCTGGGATATTATTGTGGCCTCTTAAGGAGACGTAACCATCCAACTCTGCTATCAAAATCTGTGTGCACTTCTGGCTTTATTTGGTCTTTAGTAATTTATTTATGAGGGGACGCGTTAGAGGTTCGATGGGCCTTTTGACTACGTTTAGGGTGATTCCACCAAATACACAAACGTTTACTCATAATCTAACCAGCAACAACATAACATGTTCAAAAGATCAAATATCAGAAGCTTTTGAGTCAAGAATCTTTACGCACCATGACCCATGTGGTCATGAATAACCACACCTTTTAGTACAGTTAGAAAGTTTATTTTCCCATATTAACAGTGCTTATATCATGTAAATGAATCTCAAAACCAAATGATAAGCATATAAAAACAACACAGGCTTACCAAAGCGTTGAAAGAATCTCAATTTGGCATTAATGATTAAACATTCAAGTGTTACAGTATAAATTAATAACATCAATAACTGAGATAGTATACATCTAGATTCAACAGGTGAACAAAATCAGTTCTTTGTTAATTACATTTGTCAACACACTGGACATAATTAGAATAGCATGTTTGGGTTTCACGAAAAAGCTATCCAGTCAAAAGTTAATTTGGAAAACATCTCACTGGGGTTCTATCAAAATAGAGGTTGATACCTAAAAGAAAGAATAAAAATCTACCTCAGATACAGTAGCATTTCGTTATACCTCTCCTCGATGGACCAGCAAGCTGCGATTTTCTTTGTCAGTTGGACATCCGCCTGCTCAGCGCCAGCAACGAGACAGTGAAAGGGTTTGGCTCAGCCATGGTTCGGCTCCAAGTTAACTGAACCAACTTAGAAATCATTATACTAAGGAAACAGCATCAACACAATTAGTCTATTAGGAAAAAGCTATAATGGAAAAAACATCTGGAACTGTGGTGCTAATGAACAGGACTACTAAAGGTAGAGAATGGGATAGAACAACCAAACTTACTGACGAAAGAGGGAATGGGCTCTAACAGTACTAGAATGAAAAAGCGACTGACTCCTCTTCTGCAAAGTGTAGTCTGGATATACTAAAATCCATAAAGCATCTTCTCATGACGCCATTGGTCAGAAACTCATATGTTCACAGTAGGACTAATAGTCTCTAAATTCTAAATCTAAAATATGACTAAACAGTCTTTCACACGTCGATGATTGGTTCCTCTTCTCCCGGTCCCATCGTCAGCTTCGTCAGGTAACTTTTTAGTTGCATCCTAGCTCCAGTCAGTGCGGCCATTGTCCAGGCCTGGGAACATCTTCTTCTCATGCATCAAATCTACAAAGTTTCAACTTCTAGTACGGTACGTTTCAGTAAGCAGTTCTCATGAGAAAACTTTAAGACATTTACAAAGTGCTTCATAATTCCATGTGAACAATGAACAATATTAATTCTCTGCCTTCACAAGACATTTACAAACATTTATTAGGCCATGGAACTGAAGATGAGGCTTTGTCGACAAGGCTCAAACCTCATAATTAATCAAAGCTCAATAGTATTTAAGCAAATACATTAATATATTAGTATAGTCCATTAATACATTGTATTCCACATGTGCACATTTTTAAACTAAAACTGAATTCTTTATTAATCTTAATACGCATAGTGTTGGCCACTCAAGTGGGCACATTCTCCAAGACACACCATTTTCTGTATGTTATCCTGATTTATGTAAATTCTTAGCTATTAATCGGTACATATTTATTAGTAAATAATTTAGATTTCCCAGGTAAAGGTGTAATATAATTGCCTGGGGAGGTGCAGTTGAGGAGAAATGAATGACATGAGCGGCTGCTGGTAGCATCAGTTAATAAAAAACCTTGCAATAAATATAAAGAATACATTCAGGCTAAAAGAATCAGGCAAAAAACATAATGAAAATAGAAAAGAAATCAGTGTCTCTGGATACAGCTGGTTAGAAGGTACTTGTGTGGAGTGCATGCCAAGTGAAAAGAGAACATCAGATGGAGGTACATGTAAATAGGGCAAGACCCCATATAGTTTAAAAAATAAAAAGTGGCTGTGTAAATTAACAACATAAATATAAATACAGTGTCATTAGACACTCTTATAAAGTCACGTGAAGCCAGAATAGCCTGAGGATGTGATATAAAACCTCTCCTTGCCTATCTGCCTGGCCCTTGGAGCAGAAACTGAGATTTTGTTTTCTAGTTATCGTTGAGCCATGCTCCACACATTTTCTAGCTTGCATATTTTTTCATTCAAATTAATTAATAATTTTGCAAACTGACAATTCAGTGTGGAGTCATTGGTTTGTAGGTGTCAGAAGATTGCTCAATAAATCAAACTTCCACAGGAGCAGATGCCTTTTACCCAACTCCCTCAAACAGATGCGTGCTCAGACTTTAACTGATTATCTGAACCCTGCATCCACTAGGGGGAAGGGGAATGGCAATAAGAAAAAGAGAAACGGCCTCCAGATCCAGTTCCAGCCTGTGTTTCCCACTTGAATATAGGATATTCAGTGTAGTGTGTGTCTCTGAAAACCTGTACCTTTCTCCATAATGGGATTTCTTTAAAGGAAGGACCTGCAGTTGGGTGATAAGAGCATAGATAAGTACATTCCTACTGCGCATTCAACTGTTCAGCAATTCACATTCACCCAATTCTATCGTTCTCCTAACCTGGACTTTGGCGAGACTAGCCTCTCTCTAAGAGAACAATGTTAACTTAATATCTTCTTTTCTCCAGGAGTCAGAGGTTTCCAAGGTTCTCTGGAGAACAGTTCAAAAGTTAACAAATATACAAACTACTAATGTATTTTGCAGGAAATGAAAACTCCTTCTCAAGGTTCAGTTTTCTCAATCATAGTCTCTAGGAATTAGTCTGAGCAGTGAGGTTTGTCTCTAAGACTGACAAGTCTGCAAAGCAAAGAGTTTTTTAATATATATGTAAATATATATATTGGCAAGTCTGGAAGTAACACAAAAGGATTTCTTACTGCAGTTGTTTGAAGTTCTGTTAAGCCAAAACAAATTCTCCTCAGAAAGCCGGTAGTCAGTTGTTGGAAGAAGGAAAAAATACAGCTTCTTCAAAAGGGAAAAAGTAGCTGGTGTGCACATGTAGTGAATCCTAGTTTATTTTAACGGGTTAACAGGAGTTAGCTTAGCCGTAGGCTTGTAAACTCGTGCCCCCGTCACCCAGTGACTTCTAACCTACTTAGCTTGCTCTGGCTTAGTCCATTTAATTATTTATTTCCTTTAAAATGGCGGCCTTGTTTATAGTTAGGACACTTGTTATGGGTTCTATTATCAGTGTCACTGCGCCAAGGCGTCAAGATCAAGCACCAAAGACAAACATACAGTAGGCATTCACACTTAGGGATTTTCCCTCTCTATAATTTCGATGGATTGTTGATATGAATTGCCGTCCCAAGCATGCCTGTTATCTATTGTTATGAATAACACTTATGTCAGGGACCTTGTAGATCTGTATAAATACAACACACTTTTAGACAGATAATCAGAGGTATTCCGACCAGAGGGCATCGCCACCATCGCTGATACCGATGCTGCAGTCATCTTGACACTGATCCAGTCTTCGTGTCCCTGCGGAGTCTGAGATAGAGACCTCATTCCAAGGTAACGAGGGTTGGGGGCTCCTCTCATGGACACGGTTTTGGCAGATTAGGTTTAACTAACCCAGCTCTTCCTTTTTAGGTAGAAGGTTAGACCTACTCTCCTTAGGGTATTAGGGCTTATTCCATCTTTTACATATATATATATATTTATCTTATATTGCATAATGGTGGGGGTCTTTATAACAATGACTCTCCTCTTTACTATACTGTTGCTTGGTATATTCATTATCCTAATCATTGCAGTTCATGCAACTTATCACAAATTGCAGTTATGTTGAATAAAAACTATTATAACTTTACTGCATCTGTGTTATTGCCTTTGTTTGTATGAGACATTATAAATCTGTGAGAAAAGTGTAATTTCCGTTTAACCACGACAACCCTGAGATATTGTATTCTGAGTCCATGCGTAAGCGACTGCTACAAATCACCTTTTACTATTGTGTTTTCGGTGAGGTACTGCTAGTAAGCCGGTAAGGTTTGGACAACAGTTACAAATAGTTGTAGGAAGAGACCTAGTCACCTATGAACAAAAGTACTGTCATCCTGAGACCAGCAGTCTTGCTCAAAGCAAGAGTCCAAACTACGACATGGCGCCACCAACGATGGTGTTTAGGCACTAATTTACGGATACCCTGACTATCACTGTCTCACAGACAACAGGTACCCTCAGTACCATTATACGGAGACGTCCGTGGTCTTTGGGAGAATCCTCCTCAGCCAAACAGGTATCACCTGCTTAGGCTGTAGGTTGTTCGAGCTCGAACTCACAAAAGGAAAAACTTCCCCTATTTTGGTGTTCCGTTTCTCTAAACAACTATGGCTAATACCATAGAAATTCCTGCAAATGCTAGACATGCACTTACACAACATTTATTAGCGCATGGCCTTACAGAAGAGGGTGGGGAAGTTACTTTGATTATAGAAGCAACAGAAGCATACCAAACGGAAACATTCTACTGTTGGGTCACCTTTCCTGAGGCTGACCAAAGAACGCACACATTTCACACTTATGATATTGCGGACGTACCCGTAAGGTACGAAGCATACCAGTATCATGAAATATCGCTCACATATCAGGAGCATCAAAACTGGTTTGAAGGCGCCCTACCACATATACTGCGGCGGGTGAGGCTAGGTCCTTTAAGTAATGAAGGGCCGACGTGGCCCATGTTTGCCACATATACACCTCATCCAGGCATACAGACTATGCCGCTTGTAGATTTAAGGATATTATATAATGAATTAGTGGCATTATTTAGACGTTTAGTCCAGTTCGTAATGCGAACATTGAACACTGCACCAGCACGTCCAGCACCGCCAGTAGCTGGTGGTTATCAATTGGCTGCTGAGATTAATCCACAAACGGTGCATACCATTATGGGTAAAATGCCCTCGGATCGAGAAAGAATACCGTTTTGGATTGCTCAGAAAACAAATCAGCTGGAAGCTGTGTTCCCCCATACGGGGCCACAGGAGAAACATAGATTGCTCACTATGTGCTTGCCATTCGGGATGGTTCCCTCGGTTGATGAATGTGCCACTTGGGGTACAGTCTTCGCTGCCGTTTATACTACCACGCATGGTACCCCTACACTGGCCAATTTGCCGGAAGTATTGAAACAAATACAAAATGAGCATGGGGCTGCACCAGCCCTAGATCTGGGGATGAAATTGATGCATAATTTTGACGCCGTCTCCTCGATAATATTGAGTAATATTAAAGGGGAAGCAGTAGCACTGGCGATACGCCAGCGTCTCCGGGAAACTCCACACCAGGAACAAGAGAGACAGCTACCCAAAATAATCTCTGATACCTATACTAGTATAGGACGGGATGGGCTGGGAGCCAAACCTAAAAAATTGGACATACCAAGTACCACCCATAAGGAAGGTACGAAGCAAGCACAAGAGGGCTCTAAGAAGCGCTGGAAAAAACAAAAAGATTTCAAGGATAGGAGAACTAAAAGAGTTGATTCTCCTCATCCGGATTACTCCGAGAGGAGATATAATCTCAGGAATAGGGATAACATTAGAACTCCAGACAGATATACTGATTCACGTCCTTCTCGTTCCTTTCAGGACGCACCGGATAGACGTAGCGAGAGAGGGGGCCGTCAAGATCGACGTCCGGAATACGTGAAAGAAAAGAAAGACTCGCCACAGTCTACTGTTAAAAAAGGAGAAAAGACTCCTCAACAAAAGCCACAATTTAAAAAGAAAAAAGTGGCTGCACTGACCATTAGAAATGCCAGTAGTATTGAGAACACTGTTGAGGAACAAGAAGTGGGCAGTGACTCTGTTGGACAGCACGGCAGAGGTCACGATATGTCGCCAGAATCTGAAAGATCATCTGGATGCGACAGCAACTAGCGATTACATCGCAGTTGAAACGGCAGATGGCCGCGTACTTCCACCCGATCGGGTTTTTGATTTAACAATTCAAATAGAGGGAGACGTGGAACGCATTATTAGTGTAATATTCTGGGATGAACTTACTAGTGATATCCTGTTGGCCGAGAGAGACTGGCCACCTGAACATGTCCGCATGCTCCCACATGGGGAAGATGTCATTTTGCCTTCTTTCTCCGATCTTGTTCCGGAGACAGACAAACGAGCATTAGCTGCTGAATGGGCTTTAGCGCAGGCACCTGCATTATACCGTAATCATGTAGGATGGGACAAGGACTCTCCTTGCCATGTTATTCCCGTTCGGTCTAAACCACACCCGCAGCCACAATACCCTGTTAAACATGAAGCAAAAGCTCCAGTGACGGAGATACTGTCACAACTTGAATACCAGGGAGTAATTGAGCCCTGTACATCGGCAATGAATAATCCGCTATTTCCCGTTGCGAAACCTGATCATTCATATAGAATAGTGGTTGATTATAGGCACTTGAATAGTCATGCACGCACTTATGCTATACAAAATTCACACAGCACAGCGCTAATAAATAATATAGTGCGTAAAAAATACAAAACTACATTGGATATATCTAATGGTTTTTTCTGCCAGAATTTAGCACCTGAAAGTAGAGACCTAAGTGCATTTTCCTATGGTTCTCAGAAACGCTTTTGTCGTTTACCTCAAGGCTATAAAAACAGCCCAGGACTGTTTTCGGCCTGTGTCACATCCATCTTACAGGAGCTTGATTCCGAGGCATTATCATATGTGGATGATATCTATCTCACTGATGACACCCTTGACATTCATCTTGCCAGGGTCGATCGGATAATTTTGGGATTTGCCACCTTCGGATATAAATTTAATTTTAAGAAAAGCAAGATAGCATTTCTTAGTGTATTGTTCCTAGGATATGAACTATCAAACGAGGGGAAGAGCCTGGCCCCGCACTTCCTGGAGAAGTGTGCTCAGCTACAGCCTCCGAACACGCTTAAGAAATTGCAGTCATTACTGGGTTTCTTTAATTTTGGCAGAACATATATTCCAGATTATGCTGAACGCGTAAAGCCACTATATAACTTAATTAAGCCCAATTATTCTGGCAGGCACTGGACAATTGAACAAACACACATCCTAAGGGACATACAACGAGACATGCTAGAAGCTAGACACTTGTACACACGGGACAATAAAAAAATGTGGTCATCAGAATAATAGCTGGTGCCCTAGGATTTACCTATGTCACCTTTAATGAGGGTGACACGGTGCCAATAGCATACAAATCACATTTGTACTCCAATGCAGAAAAACGTTTTGCTCCTACTGAAAAAATTCTGACGGCAGTTCAGATTGCCGTCATAAAGGAGAGACCGCTTGCCCAGGGGAAACGCATTATTGTTGTCTCCCCGGTTCCGGCCTTAGAGGCTGTCACTAAAGCGAGCGTTCCTAACGCTAAGGCATTGCATCCACGCTGGATTCAATGGGCAACATCTCTGACCGCCACTGATGTTGATTATGTGTTTGACCCCAGACTTCAGACACAAGAATTTCTCCAGTATGAACAGGAGTACCCCGCTCCCTTACACATATTGCCAATAGACAGTTATGATACCATCATTTACACTGACAGATCGGCATAACCGGCTGTGGGTACTAAACATCAATACTCGGCAGCTTGCGCAGCCGTGTGCGGGGTAATGGAAGACGGAGTTTTTCATCCTCATAACACGTACACTCAGACCTTAGGGGACTGCACAGCCCAGTTGGCCGAGCTTAAGGCTCTTCTTCTAGCGCTCGAAAATTCACAGCCAGGAACGCAGACTTTGATCGTCTGTGATTCGTATTACTGCGTCCAGTCATACAATGAATACCTCAATCATTGGATACTGAACGGGTTTAGAGATTCTAAAGGGAACACCATTAAACACAAAATATTGTGGGGAAGGGTGGCTGATCTTAAGGATAAGCTGCCATGTGTCCATGTAGTTCATACATTGGGGCACCAACGTGTAGGAATACATGTTACCGGTAATACATTGGCTGACGAAGCAGCCAAAGCTTCAGTAGCTACGGCTTCTGTGCCTGCAGTGACTCGTTCTCGGACGAGGTTGGATAATGAAATACTGCTTGCCGTTAAAACCTCGGCTGCAGACAAGCACCTTCCGAAAGGATACCCTACGAACTATACATATCATATCAGTGCACAGAATGTTGCTTTTGCAACCATTCCAGATGTTGGTGATCGAGTGATCCCAAATGAAGATCAGAGATTGGAATTAATTACAGCTGCACATGAGGGTGTCGCTTCTGCACATGCTGGTATACAGGCCACTATCACCATTCTACAACAACGGTACTGGTGGCCTGGTCTATGCAGACGGACTAAACAGTATGTCCTTTGCTGTGACGTTTGTCAGCAGATTAAGGGCTCGACTATCAGACGCCCTCCGCAGACGTCTCTCTTAGTGTCAGACAAACCACTCCATTGTGTGTACCTGGACCATTGTGGTCCTTTGCAACCTGATGGTGCATACAAATACATTTTAGTGGCTGTAGATTCCTGTTCTAGATTCCTGTGGGTATGGCCACAGCGGTCGGCTGACGCCCGGACTGTTATAAAAGATTTGCTGATCTTTATCGGTACATATGCGGTTGCAGCATTCCATTCGGACCAGGGCCCTGCATTTGCCTCTAAGGCTTTCAGGGACACCATGAGGACGATGGGTGTTGAACTCCATTACTCCTCACCATACCATCCCGAGGGAAATTCGGTCGTGGAGAGGAGGAATCGTGATCTAAAGCAGTCCTTAACAGCTCGAGTATTAGGTTCAGGCCGTAGTTGGTTACATCACCTATATGGGGTCCAGAGAGCACTGAATAATCTGCCAAGACGGTCCTTGAGGGGCAAGTCTCCATATGAGGTTCTCTTTGGGACAACTATGTATGTTCCCGATCTTGATGCCCCTGGTATGGTGGCAGCAGAAACACCATTTGACATAAAAGAACGTCTCGCTGTTTTACAGGAGCTTCAACAATTCCGTGATGATAAATCATCTGCAAGCGCTGCCACCTTGGGAATAAGGGATTTGGGAAAACTTCGACTGGCTGGATTCCTAACGTTGGGGATCTGGTTCGTGAGAAGATCGCTGTGAGAAAAGAGTTTGGTCCCGCATACAGAGCACCTGTACCGGTCTTGGGGATAAAAGGCACCAGGACTGTCATCCTTCCGCCATTGTCTGGATCCAAATCAAACAGATTCATCTCCATTGATGACATCAAATTACACCATGTGGCCGATTCTTCACAGTAGACCAGGAGGTCCCTTGGGTAGTTCCCGATCCCCTCTCACTACCCAACAGGACATCCCTCTACATAGTAGGATGACCATCGCTACTACAGACTATACAACTATGTCAGCTGCTGTTCCAGACACTTCCTCGACCAAGGGGAGGGCAGAAAATGAACTTTTGTTGGTTCCTGTAACAACTTCGGAGAACACACCGATACAGGATTTGGCTGTATTTTACACGAACACTTCCACGACTGGTAACGTCATTTATCATGAACCTCCAAGACCAGTGGATGGGAATTCGATGAGTCCTATGTTTGCGGAGACTTCATCTGGCTATTTTGTGGACATTGATGATTTTTCTTCAGATACATCCTCAACTGAGACTGACAAACTTTCCAGAGGTAGCAAGTTCTATCAATGGCTTAAAAAGAACTATTTGATATATCCATGGAACTATCTCTGGTTCTGTTTGACATTTATTGCATTGTTTTTATGGATTGGTTTTGTGACTGTTTTCTTTTTACTAATTAATGGTCACTATATTGCTGATCGCTCCTCAGTGGAGCCTGTTGATGTAATTTTAACACCGCATCATTCATCACATAAGGTCCGACGTGATTTGTCCCCTGTCAATATTACAGCTATTCCAATTTCTGATGGGATTATTTGGGACAAAGTTCCGTTCGATATATACGGGCCCACTGAGATAATTCAAATACCATACGTGTTCAAAATTTCTATGTCTGATGTTATTACACCTAGGGGGTCATTCTGACCCTGGCGGTAATTACCGCCATGGCAGAGGTCGGCGGTAGCACCGCCAACAGGCTGGCGGTGCACCGCTGGGCATTCTGACCGCGGCGGTTCAGCCGCGGCCAGAAACGGAAAGTCGGCGGTGTCCCGCCGACTTTCCGCTGCCCTTGAGAATCCTCCATGGTGGCGGAGCGCGCTCCGCCGCCAGGGGGATTCTGACACCCCCTACCGCCATCCAGTTCCTGGCGGTTCTCCCAATTCTGAGCCGGCGTCCTCGTGGGAAGGGTGTTTCCCGCTGGGCTGGCGGGCGGACTTTCGGCGGTCGCCCGCCAGCCCAGTGGGAAAGGCAGAATGACCGCTGCGGTCTTTTGACCGCGGAGCGGTCTTTCGGCGGGAACCGCGTGGCGGGCGGCGACCGCCGTCCGCCGCGTTCAGAATCACCCCCCTAATGTTGTCTCTGATGATTGGGATGTCCAAACAGTGGATTCCATGCTAAATGAAATGAAGGACTACTCCACTTTTGGAAGTGATGATGTATATGATTTTACAATGAATTATGGTGAAATGTTCTGCTATAATAATTGGGGACATCACTACCTGCACCGTGCAACTAGATATAGGCCTCTTTTTAACTACACACAATGGGAACATTGTTCAACACCACGGGCGGGGAGTCCACAGTATTACAGTGACAAATTCACATACTTTTCTGGGCATAATACAACAAAAGCTGAATCATATTATTTTAAATTACCTAAGACACACATTAGAAAACTGTTGCTAACAGATACCAAACTGATTTATTCAGATCCCTTTGTTTCCCGACTTTCAATTGAGGGTTATGAATATTGGAAAAACACTATCGATTTGAAGACTGTATGGGGGACGCAGGATTGGCAGATACAAGGTAGGGAAGCTTTGTTTCGAGCTTGCTTAATTCCTGTGCAAATGATTTTTTTAAATGACACTGTTGAGCAGACATCATGTCTAGGATTAGCTAAAATAAAGGATCTAAACACGCCCAGTATCCCTACACCGACAAAATTTAAAGATTGGCAACACTTTCTAAATGTTTCTGAGGATAGGCTAGATGCATTGGTTAAGGGTGGTGACTACAATTCTTCACTTTCCAATCCCGGGGGATGGTTGGTATGGCCCACCGATACTGATGAGTGTCAGAGGCGTTTTTTGAACTCTTCAGAGGGTTTTTCCATTCATAGACCAGACCCTCGCTTTTTGTCAGGTCAGCATGCTGGTATAATTACAACTTACAGTGTGGGCAAGCTGTGCCAACAATGGGTACAAACGAACACCTTAACAGCGGTGAAACAACAACTGAATACTCTTTCTGACAGTATAGACCTACAAGATTTCCTATTAGGTCCTAGAAAGCAACGCTCGAAACGGCCATGTATAATGAAATTTGGAAACTTTCTCAAATTGAGGCTGCTGCACGTTTACGACAACTTGATAAAGAGAATTTGGAAAATACATTGGCTGTTGTCGACAATGGCATGAACACGCTTTCCAACAGGATTTATTCCCTGTCAAATATAGTGTCATCTGCTATTGATATCACTCAGACTGATTTGTCTCGGTTATATCATGGGCAAACACAGCTGCGTTCCATCATGCAGCTGAGTTGGGCATTGCAGACGCTGAAAAGTGGCCACATTCCATGGAAATACCTTAATGGGAGTGAACTATTCGCTGCTTTTAATTTTTCCGGGGAACAAGTGACAATGGCTAAAAGAGAGGCTCGTTTCACCTTGCTTCAAGTAGAAAAATTAGATAAGTTGCCCTTCACGTTAGCAGAGAGTCCTTCAACTATCTGGCTCTTACACGGCATTATTAATTTACCGTTTTCAACGTTTCTCGAGCTGCCTGAAACATCTTGCAGTGGGACGATATGAGCGGCTAGGAGATAGCTTTATTAAGGAAGAGTGGGAGTTGCCCTTTGAGTATCGATGTCTGAACGGCGAACAAGAGGTCTTTCTTAGCGGAAGTGAATGTGAGACTAATGTTCGTCATTCAATGATATGCAAACAGGTGTCTCTTCACGGTCTTTGCAATGCGGGGGTCGCAAATTTGGCCTGTTTTCTGAAGGGTACTCCCGTCCCCTTGATTCGTTCAGTGTTTCATGTTCTTTCTAATGGGAGTTATGTTCTTCTGAGCGATGACAGCTGTTGCGGCTTGCGACCTGGATTTGCCTACGCAATCTCAGTCACGAAGGTCGTTACGTGTTGTGGCCATGTTTTGTTTCCCCCCACACGAGAGATACAAGTATCTGAAATGTGGCCCCACATTGATACTATTAATGTGAACTATGACAAGTTGAGTAGACTGAAGGCGCTATTGTTTCAAAAACAGGTCGCCTTGACATCCGCAAGAGACGTATGCTCTCCAGGTTGCGAGATCATCAGCCGAGATACAATCCCTTTTAAATACCGATTTCCCCTTACACTTTGGAGAGTTGGTATCGAGAATATTCAATGCTTCAAGCACCACTGGGATTGTTCATTTCTTTAAGGCTGTCGGGTCTGGTTTCGTGTCCATCTTCCAGACTGTCTTCGGAGTCATCCCATCAGCCATCCATTCACTCTTTTCCAGTGTGTTTGGTGGCTTTCCAATTATTTTGGCTTTAATTGGCGGACTACTACTGCTATATTTTCTGATTCGCGGTGGTTGTTTCTTTCCAGCTACACAGAGCAATGGAGCCGCTCCCGTCAACCCCGCTGTGCCGTGAACGCATGGTTCGGATCTTCGGTACACCTTTGCTGGTGGAACTAGAGTTTGACTGGTCATTGTCATTCCGGCCTCTACTATGGTGTGTACAACCGGTGTTCCGCTGCATATGGTGTCTCTTTGAACATCTGCCTATGGTCTGTCTTGCTGTTGCACCAACATCTCCTGTGGACCACGAACTGCTGATGTCCCCGATGAGGGTTCATACACGGTCATGCCCCTTGAGACTGAGGTTGCTCCGCGAGGCCACCTATGAGCCTTCTGTTATACAAACTAACATGGATGAGGACGCTGCAGCGAGTGTCGATGCACCGATGAATATGGCTCACTTCTGCTCTGTGGATCCGTTTGTCCGCCCAGCTCTCAATTTCACTTCAGACGATGTTGACTCATTTTTGAGATCCTTGAATGGTGACTTCGATGACATTCTTCAAGATCCTGCATATAGCACATAATTTGATGAATTAGCTTGCCAGTTCCCGATTCTAATAAAAGAAGCAATTTTACTAAAAGTTTGCTAGACTTGTCATGGTTGATATTAAAATCTCTGAAATGTTTTTTTTTTTTAAAACGAATTTTATAACACAGCATTTATTTTTTCATTAAGTTTTTTGGCTTTTTTAGTTCAGTAGCAGCTTTTTAGCGATTGGGTTTTCTTTACCTTCATCATACCTGTTACGGCAATGGGGAGGGTGTAGTTAATCCTAGTTTATTTTAACGGGTTAACAGGAGTTAGCTTAGCCGTAGGCTTGTAAACTCGTGCCCCCGTCACCCAGTGACTTTTAACCTACTTAGCTTGCTCTGGCTTAGTCCATTTAATTATTTATTTCCTTTAAAATGGCGGCCTTGTTTATAGTTAGGACACTTGTTATGGGTTCTATTATCAGTGTCACTGCGCCAAGGCATCAAGATCAAGCACCAAAGACAAACATACAGTAGGCATTCACACTTAGGGATTTTCCCTCTCTATACTTTCGAGGGATTGTTGATATTAATTGCCGTCCCAAGCATGCCTGTTATCTATTGTTATGAATAACACTTATGTCAGGGACCTTGTAGATCTGTATAAATACAACACACTTTTAGACAGATAATCAGAGGGATTCCGACCAGAGGGCATCGCCACCATCGCTGATACCGATGCTGCAGTCATCTTGACACTGATCCAGTCTTCGTGTCCCTGCGGAGTCTGAGATAGAGACCTCATTCCAAGGTAACGAGGGTTGGGGGCTCCTCTCATGGACACGGTTTTGGCAGATTAGGTTTAACTAACCCAGCTCTTCCTTTTTAGGTAGAAGTTTAGACCTACTCTCCTTAGGGTATTAGGGCTTATTCCATCTTTTACATATATATATATTTTTATCTTATATTGCATAATGGTGGGGGTCTTTATAACAATGACTCTCCTCTTTACTATACTGTTGCTTGGTATATTCATTATCCTAATCATTGCAGTTCATGCAACTTATCACAAATTGCAGTTATGTTGAATAAAAACTATTATAACTTTACTGCATCTGTGTTATTGCCTTTGTTTGTATGAGACATTATAAATCTGTGAGAAAAGGGTAATTTCCGTTTAACCACGACAACCCTGAGATATTGTATTCTGAGTCCATGCGTAAGCAACTGCTACAAATCACCTTTTACTATTGTGTTTTCGGTGAGGTACTGCTAGTAAGCAGGTAAGGTTTGGACAACAGTTACAAATAGTTGTAGGAAGAGACCTAGTCACCTACGAACGAAAGTACTGTCATCCTGAGACCAGCAGTCTTGCTCAAAGCAAGAGTCCAAACTACGACACACACTGTAACAAGAAAAGGAATGAAGTAGTCAAAAATGGAAGAATTCTCTATGAAACGAAGCACCTCAGGAACACTGCTCATTCTCCTCAGGATGACACTTGAAGTGCAGGGGTCACAGAGAGAAACAGCTGGAAGGAAGCGTCAGCATGAGACTAAGGTAGAAACAATAGAGTGATGAGCTCACAAGGATTTGCGGCCACCATCTTCAGTGGCAGTTAAACCTGAAGAAGCTAGTTCTAAGAACAGCCTCCACAAGAGCCACCGGTAGTGAGGACGCAGCTGCAAACAACGTGGGTACAAGGAAAAGGGGAATCCTTTTTGCTGAGGGAAGAACTTAACAATGCTGGCAATAGTTTTCTTGACAGTAGGCAGGCTACGATGGCCTTCTGACATGTGCTAATCCCACTGAACTCAAGAAGACGAGTCCTGTCAGAGATCTTTCCAGGACAGATGCATACAAGATGGGAAAGGTCTTCCTTGCTTTAACCACACAGACGAAAGCTTCTATACCCAGTGTCCTGCCATGCTGGCTGTTCAGCTAAGGTAGAAAGGGAAACCAGGCGCCACTGTCACAGCTTAAGTTTTAGATATGGTATGTGCAAGCCAAGTACTTTCCAAGCTTCATCTGGGTATGGCTATTAATCACCATCCTGGAATGGGATCTTTTTGCAACCTCATCTTTATCCTTGGATATGGAGTACCTGGCCATCGGCATATCACTGATTTTTTAAAGACTTCATATGTAACTGGCAACTCCCATTGACTGCCAAGTTGTAAATCTAATAGAGACTGGTCTAAATACTCTTTGATTCTGTTGCAGTTGATACTATCTGTGTTATAGGTTGACCACATAATATGATTTAAAGAATTAGCATCTGAAAGTTTTTTGCTTGAAGCAGCACTTGACAGCTGCACCCCGCCTATTAACTGATTGCCTCAACAGCCCAAACTCTAAGCATGCCTGGCTAGGGAAGGAACTGTGGGCTTTGCTGAAGACTTGCCAGTATACCTCTAGTTGAAATTTATCCAGCAAGACAGCATTACAACCATGAAGGGCCGTGCTGCTGTAAGTTAAAGTTGGCAGACCCTTTGCAACCATTACCCTCAGTAATGGGTCACGTGTTGGGCCCTTCATCCTTTTATATTAGGCGTTGAGGCCCATGATTAAGGCACTTCTCTTAGTGGTGGTTACTCATAGCTGTTTATTGAACATTACCTTGTCGTCCAGAAAAGCTCCTAGATACTTATATTATTTTACTGCATCTAGAGGGTGTGTACATAAGTGCCAGGATCCGCTCTTGACTGCCATGCTGACCATGATCACTTTCATTTTATTTTTGTTGATGACATGGGCCCTCATTACGACTTTAGTGGTCACAGTGCAGCCATGCCGGCAATGGCGGTTGGACCACCGCCAGGCCGGTGTTCAAGCCGCCATATTATGACCAGGGCGGTCTCCCCACTGAAACATAGCCAGTTTGCCGCCAGTACCACCAGTCTTACCATCAATGACGGCGGTTGTCATCTCCAGCCCGGTGGCAACCACTGCACCGCCCACCCTATTACGATTCTGCATAACGCCACGATTTCTGGGGTAGTGCGACCCCCACCCAAAGCCTGGCAGCAAGTATAAAAGGACCCACTCACCTCTACAGACACAGACGTCTCCACAGTAGCCATGGAATGCCACCTTGAAGTCTTTCCAGCACTCTTCTTTGCCTTCCTCCTCCATGACCACCAAAGCTGACGAATAACCCATCAGTGAGTACACCTGCAGAGCACACAATGGGTGAAGGGGAGAGTTACACACCCACACACAACATACACACCATGCACGGACTCCAACGCACACACACGCTCACACATGCTACACAGCACCAAACCCGAGACACACACACACAAAACACAGGCACGCCAAACACCCACGTTGCTTGCACACACCCCGGATCAAAACAACACAACCCACCCAATATCACTAACAAGCTGAGACACCCAAACCAATATAAATACACAACAAAACATACAATGGCTAAATACAAGAAATAACAGTGACCTTGAATAAAAAAATGCATCACAAATGCACATTGTACAGCTCATAATAGATGTATGGAATCTTACCTGTAAACAAAAAGGCTCAACAAATGTAAGAATACCAACAGGAATTCTGGTTGCCAGATTTACATCAATAAAAAAAATGATTTAAATATGAAACAAAAATACCAAGTAAGGCACTTAGGCCAGTCCAATGTACAAAAGTCTTTAAGGCACAGTATGCCTGGCAAAGGCCCCAACTTGACTCCTGGCAGCCTAATGGCCTCCACAAGGTAGGGGCATCAATGGGGCAGGCAGGCACCTCGAGGGTCTGTGGGTGGGGGTGGTGGTGAGGTTTTGGGTTTGGAAGGGGGGTCCTTGGGCTTTGGCTTGGGAGGGGGTTCTTTGGCTTTGGTTTGGGAGGGGATAGGGGTTTTACCTTTGATTTGGATGGAGGGACAGGGGCTTTGGACCTATGTTTAGGGGCAGGTGATTTTTGGGGGACAGGGAGATACTTTTTGGCGTGTGAAGGGGCAGCAGATATGGAAGGGGGGTCATGGGAGGTCTTGCAGGTGGAGGGACTTGGCCTTTGGAGGGAACCATTATTGATGAGGGACAACACGGGTCAGGACAGGCTCAGAGAACAGTCAAGGTGGGCAAGGAAAAGCTTTTTAGGAACAAGGGGTATGGATTGGGAAACTGGTTTGGGAGTGGTGGTATAGGGAGTGATTGCAGGACGTGTAGATGTGCTAGATATGGGTGCAGATGCCTGCATAGAATGTTTGTGTGAGGTGGAGGTCTGTTGAGTGTCTGAGTTTGGGCTTTTATGTCTTTTTGGAGGGAGGAAGAGAAGCTGGGAGAGGACAGACAGGTTCTGTGGATGTTTGTTGGGGTGGTGTCTGCATGTAAGGTGGGTGTGCTGCATGTGTCAGTGATGGTGTTTGTGGTGATTGCAGATGTGGTGCATGGGATGCAGTTATGAGTGCCTGCTGTTGTGGTGACTGAGGGCAACAAAGAAGTGGTGACAGGAACTGGGAGTGACGATGCAGTGCTGGCAGGACTGAGTGATGATGTGACTTGGCACAACAGAGAGGGCAAAAGCATGTTGTCCATTGAATCTTAGATAGGCGACCCTGTGAGTCCTTGCTCTCACAGAGGTGTCCCCATTTTTTGTTTTTAATCACACCAAGTGTCTCCACCATTAAAGTGTACTCTCACATAGGTGACTGGTTAGGTGTTTTTAAGTATACCCCTAGGTTAGCTGGATCCCACACCTTTCCAGAACAGTGATAATTTACGCACTCCCTCCTGTTCTTTTAACAGTGAGGTTGAGTCCGCCCAGGTGGCATTGGCCTACCTGGGTGGGGCTAGGTGGTCATATGATGAAGCATGACACTATATAGTGTGTGAGACCAACTAGTCCAAAAAGGAAACTTTCCTTCCCCCTCCTCCACCTCCTAACCTCGACTCTTCACAGTATCCACCAGTATCAACTTACCTAATAGGGTCGAAGAGCTACTAGGAAACTTTCCACAGCTTAGAGCTCTCTTTGAACCCCGTACTTTCCTGTGTGATTTTGGTTTTGTATTTTGGGAGATCGGTACTGTGTTGTTCCCTTTGGATATATATATTTCTTTTATCCTCAACTCTCCCTTACTTTCCAGTTGTGTTACGGGTGTCTGCTTTTGTGTCTTGAGTATGTGCAGGCTTATGATGTGATTTGTAGTGCCTGTATTTGTCTTTGTGTACCTTGTCTGTTGCTTTGGGTGAGTGCATGTATGTATATGTAACTTGGCTGGGATAGGGGTCTGGGATGGGGCACAGGTAGCAGGAGGGAGGACAGAAGTACTTGGGACACTGATGCTGTCAATGAAGAAGCCAGAGCCTGAAATTATATCTGTAGGCCAGACAAGGCAATATGAATGCCCTCCAGATAGGCATTGCTCTGCTGAATCTGGGACGCCAGACCCTAGATAGCATTCACGATGGTTGACTGCCCTATAGAGATGGACCTCAGAAGGTCAATAGCCTCAGCATTGAGGGCAGCATGGCTGAATGGGGCAGGGGCTGAGGTGCCTGTGGCGAAGGAGACGCCCACCCTCCTGGGTGAGGAGGCACGGCCAACTGGGTGGGGAGCTACTGGGAGGGCGGTGCTGGTAAGGGGGTGGCGGACAGGGATGGTGTTGGGCTAATCCCAGAAAGTTCTGCCACCACCAGGGAGCTTCCACCTGAGGAGTAATCTGTATCTGTTGTGTCTGCTCCAGTCTCCCCCGTCTATATAAATCTTTCTTGACAAAAGAGAGGCATTTGCAACTTTGATCGGTACCAAGGTAAAGCTATGGAGTGACAGTTTGATTCTAAGCAGATGGGGTGGGATGTTCCAAACCCTAAGCTTCCTCCAGATCATGGCTCAGTTTACACAGTCAAAAGCTGCTTTGTAGTTGAGTAAGCAGAGATAAGTTGTATGATGCTGCTTTTCCATCTGATCAAATAGGATTGGCACAGTCATAATGTCTGTCAGCCTGCCAGAGTCTCTTTTAAAACTAGTTTGAGTTGTTCGAATTATCTGTTTTGACTCATGCAATCAAATCCTGTTAAACAAACAAAGCAAAATATTTTGATTCATCCCTTGCAACGAGTTGGGTATATTTCCTGTGAGTAATGCATTAGAATAGAGAGAGCTCAACTTTTCGGCCCAATACTGCGGTCAGTTTTATAGACAGCTTGGGGTACCCAGCTGGGCCCGCTGGCACCATCTCTCCTTCCTTTTTCAACTACCCTTTCAATTTATTGTAAAAGGGAAACGTTCTTCTAGGTTGGCTACAGTATAGAAGACTGTGCCTAGATGAGGTTTATCTTGTAGTAAAAGGGCACTGTGAGGTGGCTGGGGAGGCTGCAAAGCCATGGCGGAAGGGCTTCTTTTGGAGCAGAAGGGCTTTTTCAGTTGGGTATTTGACTTGGAAAGGTACCTTAACTTGGATGGGTGGGGCATTTGATACTGACCCTCTACAGAGAGGGGCTGAGCACACTGACTAATGTGGACTAAGGTGGTATGGAGTGTGCCTCTTAGAACTTTGTGGTTGGTAAGGTCTTTTGCTGTTGAGAACTGTTTTAAAGTAAGGCTGCCCAGCACTCTTCTCTGATCGAAATATTACTCAGGGCCCGGTGTTATCACTCTAAATTATTTACAATGAACCTGAATTCCTAGAATTGGGTTGCTTGCTATTGTGGTACAGTTTTGACTAGAAATTGTTTCTTTTTTGTTGTCAGCCCGGATGGATTTTCTATATTATTTTTGCTATATCCTAGGGGCTCCCACACGTGTGTCCTCGGGTACCCAATGTCTTGTGGTTGCATCTTGCAAATAGATCAGTTGTAAATTGGTACCATTTTGTTAACTGGTCCAAATTTAGCCCTTCACACATCTTCAATTCCGGGCTTGGCACTGTCGGCAATCCTTGCTATGGACGTTTTTCACCATCTCAGTTTCTTATAGTTTAAAGTGAATTGAGTACTGAGCATGGTGGGTCTTCTGTCAGTGACCTCTTTGTCCCAGATCTAATACCAGTTCTTTTGGGAAGTGGTCACTCTCTGAGCGTTCCACATTTCGAAGGAGTGAATAGTAGAGAAAAGGGTGAGGAATATGAAAGTATAATCGTTCGTTCGTTAGCTTTATTTCGGTAAAAATAAATACCATAAAAGCACACCACAATTCACAGTTTCATAATTTTACAAAACAACAAGCTGTATATAAAAGTCTTCAGACGTAAAAAAATTAGCTACATAAATAAAATGTTGAACATAAGCATTTTCCCTCTAAGAATTCATACCGTATTATGGGATCATGTAAAAATGCAGGATTTTGCATGATAGGTATCAAAAGTCAAATACAAACCTAACCAGGCATAACACATAAAATGGAAATAAAACATTTCTTTTTAAAAATATAAAAGTATCTAAACATAAAAAGTTCATTAGACAATGAAAAGTGATAAGTGCATACATTAAAATTCACAGATGGATTCATCAGTAGCCACTCCCCACGTCTATTGTTAAGTTTTCCCCTATTTTTTTAAGCGTGTTCAGTCTACAATGCCAAATAGAATCTAAATATTTTGCCAAACCACAAGCCACTAAAACAGATGGATCAGATTTAAGGATTCTCAGAGCCAATAAACAGTTCCTAAAACCCGTTTTCCTACATAAAGGAATAATCCAACAAACTCTCTGTTTATGGTATGCAGGACATTGGAAGAGGACATGGGTAATGGATTCTTCCCTGGCACAGCCCGTCGGGGAAATCTTAGAAGTGCAACTAGTATTAGACCATTAATGTGTTAGGATACGCAAAGGAAGAGAACCTATCCTAAATCTAGTATACAATGCACGTGCATGTGGAGAGAGTACTATGTCCATATATTGCGCAGATTCATAGTGGCATTTGATTTATAGAAAGCTGCATGGATGATGATGAAACTGCAGACAGTTGTGAAAGTTGGACATTGAGCCAAAATGCATCCTTCAGTGTCTGTGTTGCATTTTTTGGAATAGATGGCGGATCCTTCCAGTACGACCCCAAGCCAAGTAGTGTGAAGGTCCGTTCTACATACGCACACCACTTGATTTTTAGGCTAGTGTTATTGGCCATCAGGTTGACTAGCCCGCAAGTGTAGGGAGTAAGAGAGTCTAGTGACCATAGGCGAATCCAAAACAGCAAAGGCCTGAGAGCAGCGATCTGCCTAATGGGAGGCAGATTTAGATCCATTCGAATAGGGAGCATTGGGGTACTGGAAGGAACTCTTAACAACAACCTTAAGAAAGAGTTTTCCACCTTTGCCAGATCGTCTAAATTGCAATGCCCACACAGTTCTGCTCCATAAAGCCCCCCCGCTTACGATTTATAAATTTCAATAGCGGGCGTCATGGCAAAGCTAGGAGATCTAGCTGCAAATCTTATGATACCACTCGCCTGTTGTTTCAAGCGGAAGTTTGCTTTCTGGAGATGAGAAAGCCACTTATGTGAGTCTTCTAGTTTCAGACCTGGATAATCGAAATCACCAACTCTTTCCAACGCGGTGCCCTCTAAATAAATAGGTCGCCGCATCCTGCCTTTTTTGTCCCCAAACACCATACATTTAGTTTTTAGTCGATTAATTTCCAGGCCATGGTCGTTACAGAAATCCATGAACCTCGAAAGCAGGGTTGGGAGACCTGTGGCTGTTTGGGATAAGGTGTCATCAGCAAGTAGGAGGCAGGGGATCTTCTGCCCTCCTAATTTGGGGGCATTGTTGGAACACTCCATAAGATAGGGAATGCATGCATTTATGAATAGAAGTAATAGGGTAGGGGGAGTACACAGCCTTGTCTCACGCCACGAATAGTAGGACATTTTTCAGTTAATTCACCTTGCCGACCCCATCTAATTCTGCCATAATTACCAGTGTAGAGATCTCTGATGATATTTAGAATAGAGCAAGGGACTCCCATTTTAGACAAGACCTCCCACAATTTGTAGCGGGGTACTAAATCGAAAGCTGATTTTAAGTCAACAAATGCTACAAATAGATGACCTAAGTCCACATCGACAACTTTCCATTTGATGGAAATGAAGTGGAAAATCTGGTCTATTGTACTGACATTTTCTCTAAAGTGTGCTCTTAGTGCATGTAGAAGCATAATGGCGTCTAGCATTGATAATACCTAGTCTGTCTTTTGTCCTTAACACACTAACCAAGGTATTTTTAGCCTCTCTACACCTCTTGGTAAACCATTTGGAGCGAGGTTGGGCACAAGAGTTAGTCAATGGCCTAGCGCATTTGGAAAACAACTCTTTCAGGGTTGCAAAGAGGTCCAAATGTAGAGACATAACTTCAGTTGGGGCAAACATAAGGCTATCACCAAATAACTGGTGGGAAGAAATTAAAGCACACAGTTTTTCGCGAAGCTTGTTCGATCTCTCAAAGGAGTCCCATCTCACCGTACGCCTATTGCTAGGCAACTCCATATCACCAGAAGGAGCAGAAGAAAATACAGCTCCTGCTAAGAGAGATTTCTTATACGTAATCTGGAGAGGGGCATGATCACTAGTATGTGATCAATTATAGACTCGGACTGTAGGCAATTATAGGTGAGGTTTGCCGGGCAGTTGTCAGGTAGTCTGCCATTGAGTGCCTTCACCCCAAGATATTCAACGTTCCGCTCAAAGTTTTCCAAGAGTATATCTTTCCGTTTTCCCTAAATTCAATACTTGCAGCTGTTTATTCCAATGGATGTATGACAATTGAGAAAGTCATCATTAACTACAGTGCCAATAAAGTTCATGTTAAAATCACTTGTTTACATGAGCCCCCTCGCCGACATCGTAC
Source organism: Pleurodeles waltl (assembly GCF_031143425.1). Lineage (NCBI taxonomy): Eukaryota > Metazoa > Chordata > Amphibia > Caudata > Salamandridae > Pleurodeles > Pleurodeles waltl. The sequence goes on along the minus strand of NC_090450.1, from coordinate 221,241,297 downwards.
GCAAGCACGACATCATCATCACCTCCTACGCCGACGACACCCAACTTGTACTCTCCCTCACCAAGGACCCCGCCAGCGCCAAGACCAACCTACAAGAGGGTATGAAGGACGTCGCAGATTGGATGAGGCTCAGCCGCCTAAAGCTGAACTCTGAAAAAACGGAAGTCCTCATCCTCGGCAACACCCCGTCCGCCTGGGACGACTCCTGGTGGCCCACGGCCCTCGGCACCGCACCGACCCCCGCAGACCACGCCCGCAACCTCGGCTTCATCTTGGACCCTCTTCTCACCATGACCAAGCAAGTCAACGCCGTGTCCTCCGCCTGCTTCCTCACTCTCCGCATGCTCCGCAAGATCTTCCGCTGGATCCCCGCCGACACCAGAAAAACCGTGACCCACGCCCTTGTCACGAGTCGCCTGGACTACGGCAACACCCTCTACGCCGGGACCACCGCCAAACTCCAAAACCGCCTGCAACGCATCCAAAACGCCTCGGCCCGCCTCATCCTCGACGTACCCCGCAACAGCCACATCTCCGCACACCTGAGACACCTGCATTGGCTCCCAGTCAGCAAAAGGATCACCTTCCGTCTTCTCACCCACGCACACAAAGCCCTCCACAACAAGGGACCGGAATACCTCAACAGACGCCTCAACTTCTACGTCCCCACCCGCCCCCTCCGCTCCGCTGGCCTCGCACTTGCTGCCGTCCCTCGCACCCACCGCTCCACGGCGGGTGGGAGATCTTTCTCCTTCCTGGCGGCCAAGACCTGGAACTCCCTCCCCACCAGCCTCAGGACCACCCAGGACCACTCCGCTTTCCGGAGACTCCTAAAGACTTGGCTGTTCGAGCAGCGATAACCCCCCCTTTTCCCCCCTAGCGCCTTGAGACCCGCACGGGTGAGTAGCGCGCTTTATAAATGTTAATGATTTGATTTGATTTGATTTGTGATAATGTATTTAATATAAGATTCAGGATGATTGATGTAATTTTCTTGATAATTTTGTTTTTTGAATGAGCAGTTGGTTGGATACAAACATTGACTATAACTAAGGCCCACTTATATCTTTAACTGATTATGGATGCGATCAGAATGCCAGGGTCTAGTTAAGGTAGCATCTCGATTTGTTCTGCCAAGGAGACTGTGATATAAGTTGCTACTCCCCCAGTGGGATGACCACAATTTCTTTCCACAGGTTTATGGTGGTATGAATAGCATGTAATGGACAGCGGTGTAACTACCCACGTCTCCTGGAGGGCAACTATGTTGAATTGTTTCCAAAAAGAAGGGTCTTGTTTTTGCTCTCTGCTCTACCTTCCAGAATGGCAATGTTCCAAGAACAGAGTTGCAAGCTTGTATAATGTACCTCCTCCCTACAGTTGCAAGTTCATTGCCTGATCCCAGCAGTTCAGTTTCCAGAAAGCTTTCTCCAGTCTGGAGCTGCGGTGAGGCTTGTTTTTGTTTCTGACACTGATTGGGTTGCTGGGGTGTAGTTGTGTGCTGGCAATTCATTGCGTCCATCCCTTTGCACAGAGAAGGTGGGAGAGGTATCAGTGAGTTTACTAAGGGGGGACGATAGAGCAATTAGGGCAGGATAGCGGGGGAGCTACTTAAGGCATTATTATTATCACCCATTTATGAAAGGCCTCCTTTTCTTTCAGAACTAAGGTCGATGTGGCTAAAGACGGCCAGGAAACCATTGTAGATTCTTTTAATGAATGTCGGTCCTCCAGGATGAATTTAAACGACTTGATATCCTCAGAGTTAACGTGGGCCAGAAAGGATAGAGCCCTGAAGGTTTTTACAAGGTTTTCCTGATTTAGGGAATCTTGGGGGCCCACAGACTCTAATTTTGGATAGAAAATGTATTCTGTACTATTTGGAGATGCACTCCTTGGCCACAACAAGGTAATAGGCAATCCAACTGTCCCATTGCCATAAGCCACCTTCAGTATGAAAGACATCACATACAAAGTGTCCATAGCACCAATTCAACAATAGACCAAGCCTCTATTTAGTTTGTAAATTGGTAAATAATTCAAATTATTCACTGTAAGCACATCATGAAGCATACGTATACATGACTAGAGATAGGCAATACTGACTGCACCAGCAATGGTGCACATACTTTCCAATAAAATAAGAGTTATCATGTGGAGCATTTATCACAATGCATCTGGGCGAATTGAGTGCTCTCCCCCCCCTTTTGTGATTGACTCTTTTGAGTTATTAAGCTGACAAGCTCATTGGAATGCACCTTCATTCTTGGAGTGTTAACAAAACCTGAGAAGAGTGTAGCAGCATTGCCAGTACCCTCAAATTGTGAGGTGTCACTGTCTACTGAAGAAGGACAGATATCTTGAAACATGTCTAGAGATATTGATCACTCGCTGCACCAACAATGGTGAATACCAAATACTTTGCACTAATGTGAGTGTTATCATGCATTGCATTCACCAAAATGCATCAGGGCAACTGCTGGTATGCCAGGCAGTATGCTCACTCTCAGCATTTGTGATTGGCTGTTTGGATTTATTAGGCTGGCAAGCTCATTGGGATGAACCTGCATACTGAGAGTGGTACAGAAACCTGAGAAGACTTTAGCAGCATTTGCTGTACTGCCAAAGTTAGGATTTTTCTATCTACTAAAGAAGTACAAATATCTTGAAATAGGTGTCTAGACATACACAGCATCAACAATGGGGAATACTAAAGATTTTCCACTAAAGTGAGTGTTATCATGCACTGCATTGACCAAACAGCATATGGGTGAATTGTTTGCTGCTATGCCTGGCAATGTGTTGCCTCCGCCCTTTTGTGATTGTCTCACTTCAGATTTTGGACTGACAAGTTCAATGGGATTGTAACTGCACTCTGGTGGTGGTACAGAAACCTGAGAAGACTGTGATCATCATTGCCAGCACCCCCAAATGTAAACTCTACTGAAGAAAGGCAAATATCCTAAAGCAAATGCCTAGAGATACCCAGCATTAGCTTCACTAACAATAGTAAATACAAATACTTCCAACTGAGTGTTATTATGCACTATATTTACCACAATGCCACTGGTGAACTACGGGTTGGTATGCCAGGCAGTGTGCTCCTTTTTCCTTTCGTGATCATGTATAAGCACACCTGCTTCTGGCCACTCTGGCCAGTGGAATAATTTATCACCTATCTGTAAACCAATATTATTCAATTATAGGTCGCTTGCCAGAGGGGTCTCAAGCAGGTATACTTTTGCTTCCAAGTGGTTTGAAATGTGTATAAGCTCACCTGTGACTTTATTTTCTTTCTGCTTGCTGTCCATGCTAATGAGCGTAGTTTACAGTGCTAGAGGAAATTTAAAGTCATAGTTTGCAGACCATGCCACAGATCTTCTTTTGTCTGAGGTTTGTGCATCTATGGCAACGTGCACTAGTTGGTCTCATTTTCTTGGCAGTGAGTATCACCTGTCTGAGGAAGAAAGCGGACTGTTACTACTCTTTAGGATTAATATGTATTGGTTTTGCATATTCATATTCTGTGGACCAACTGGATTTTTACAGGTGGTCTCCTTGTATTAGGTGCAACAGAGGCTCCAGGAAACCAGTCTTGTGGTCTGTTGCCTCATTATTTGGTTTGCTATAGAATTCAGGGCCAATCTTAGGAACCAAAACCAGCCTTGGCACAAATGCTCAAACCTGCAACACTCCCTTTGTTTCCTCGTGCAATCTCTGTGCTTCCATCTATAAATGCTATTGATAGCGCGTCAGAGCCTTGATAGGTGAGCTTAAAACGAGACACGCCTAGGTCGATGAACCTTTGGACCACGTTCGGGGACTTCCCAGGACAAGATGTCTTTTTGGCATCATAGATCAATGAATCTGTAACCCAATCAATAATCACAGTACTTAATCAACAAGCTAATCAATAACATTTAATAAGAATCAATAAGTTGAATACACCATGACCTTTCAGTCATGACTAACCACGCCAGCTTAGTTAAGTGTTTGGATATTTATTTCCCTGTTTTATTACAATCTAACATCATGTTTATTAGTCTCAATAGCAATAAGCTCATCATAACCACTATTAATTGGCAATCAGAACACAACTTAATTAATGCATAGATTATGATCATTTAGTAATCAGCACATCATCAATATGTATCAACTTAGCAATTTCTCATTAGTACATGATTCAACAAAGCAAGAACTCAGTCATTTGTCCATTTGCGTCAGATTCTTTGTGAACACCTTAACTAACCTCGAATTAGCATCAGCATGTTGGGCTTCATGCAAAACAATTTAGTAAACACGAATTTGGAAAACATCTAAACTATGGCCTCTATCAAAGTAGCAGTTGGTACCTAGAAAGGAAAAGCAAACAGACAATTAAAAATTAGCATCGGATAGTTACCAGTCCAAAGGATCAGCAAACAGTGTCAGTCTTTGTCCTCAGGACATCAGTCGATTCACCATCAGCAGAGATAGAACGGGGCAAAGTCTCAGTACAGCATAGCTAAGGAATGGGACTCTTCCCTCATATGGAGTAGAAGTAAGTATCGGGTAAGTATAGGATTGTTTAAGGGTAAAGGAGAAACAAAAGTGAAAGTTCTCTGTGTCTCTGTGTCTCTCCTCTCGAAAGGTGTCTGAGTGTCTTCTCTCCTGGAGTCACTCCGTTAAATCAGATCTACCTAATTAGTTCATAATTCCTCATTGGATAATAGTTGGTGCATCGTTATCTCTGTCCAATAATTCTCCACGCACTTCACCAGAATTTTCCACAAACCACAGTTCTCATGTTGGCGATTGGTTCATGTAATTGACGTCTTCATCAGTTAGAATGTCAGGTAAGAAAGGTTACACTTTACGCTCCAGTCAGTGGTTCCATTGTTTTCCTCTAGTCCAGGCAACCTTGCACCTGTTGAGAATTACACTGTTGCATTCGGCAAGAATGTCTCCTTGAGCAAGTCGGGTCTCATGAGAAAGAATTTACTACGGCTACACACATCTAACTTCTGGAAAAGTACAGCTTTGTGTCCTTTAGGAAAACAGCACGTTGCACGTTAGAAAAATACAGTTTAATATGAGACCAGGCAGCTAGGCCCAGACCCTCGCTAAGCTAAGGCCTTCAAATTTAATAAGCAACTTCTAATACATAACTCTAATTATGATGTGCTAATACAAATTCAAAACATTAGTACATAATTAATTCAGCATTAATAAGATTCATTAATCTTAGTATACATTGGTGGCCACTCCCCGTGGGCACATTTCAAACGCGTGCATTATTTCTATGTAAACACGTTTTCTATGCAGTTTCATCGCACAATATATTCCAAGCTTTTCATGTTAATATTGCTTTCGAAAAACACACTCCAACAATCCCTCCTCTGATGACTCTTGTCATCACACAAACCATCACCCAGAAATTTTACATATTAAAATTCTCTCATCTCAATTTATTCCCTTCTTTGCTGCCCCTTATATTTTGCCCTGTACAATTTTTCCCTTTGTTTTTTCTCCCCTCCTCTTATTATTTTTCACCACTTTCAATTTTATTCTTTTGCTAATTTACATGCCACCCACAATCCAAATGAACAAGCTATAACAATCAATATCCTCTGTATTATTTTAGACAATATCCCATGCCAAATGTTACTAAGCCAATTTCCTACTGAAGCAAATCCCTTACCAACCTTTTCCCAAACACCTGGTCCTTTCAATTCCTTCTAGTCCGAACTATCCTTAGTCAAGTTAGTAAGCATACTTCTAATCTCATTACTATTCTCTGGTATGTAGGCACAACAATGACGCTCATTAAGCATCTTACAAACTCTGCCATTTTTTGCCAAAAGTATGTCTAAAGCAAGCCTGTTTTGAAATGTCATAGCCCTCTCCGCATCAAGTTCAGTATCCATCAGAAGTATAGCTCCTGAAAAGTTTGTCAGCATGTAATCCACAATAGTAGACAACTTTCGAATCTTTATGGAGATTAAGATAACTCCCACTGAAGGAATTATCGCCCCCAAATATGTCTCCTACTACACTGCAGCAGTTTCTCTCTTCTGTCTAGTATGATGTAATTCAGACAATTTCGGAAACCTTTTCAAATCGTCAAGTTGATATATCTTAGGGAAAACTATCCCCAAATAACATGTGCCATACCAGCCCTTTGGAAGACGGTAATAAGCATTAAGTCCACATATATAATCGATCCCTGGGATAGCAGGATCCTGTCCATTTAACATGAACGTCCATTTACTCCGAAGCAGAAACACATGCTTACATTCACTCATTCCCACAAACACATTGTCATAATATGATTTCGGCCTAGATATGCAAAGCTTCCCCACGTGTAATGCATCTAAAGCTAGCTTCCCTTGTTCTCTAATTGCACCATAACCTTCACTACTAGCAAAAGCCCGCTGCTGCAATCCTTTTTCTAACTTGCCCTTTAATGCCCTTCTTCTATCTTCTGTGTGATCTAGAAAGCTTTTCTCTACAGGTGTAAGCAAGCATGTCAAGTTATTGCAGTGTGCATAAGACGTACTAATAGTCAATGTTGACTCAAAGAAGCCTTTAACTAACTTTATAATATAGTGTCTACCTACCTCACTCAAATCCTCTATTATATGCACATAGGAAAACACACAAAGTCATAATTTGAGTAAAAGTATTGAATCTCTTCCTGGTTATACAATCTTGTTAGCAACAAACTACAACTAACCCCCTACATTAGTGGCAGACTATGGTAGGTAGCCCCCTCTTGTACTGAAGCAGGAATCTGTGTACACACAAAGTAATCTTTCGCATTCATTGTGTCAACATACTCACTCAGCAAGCGATAGAAAACATTTGTCGAGAGTTCCCCTTTTGCTTTAGTTCCCTCATGCAAATATCTTTTATCCTGCTCGAACCCCTCCCAAGCTGTTAGTGTAGTGGTAGTTTCAGGAATTGTAGCATTGTTAGCCCCACTCTTATCCATTAATGTCATACCCACAACCACAACCACAATGAATATCACACACACAACACCTAAAGTGGAGAAGTGTGGCTCAATGGTTAGAGCGGCAGACCCTGAAGCAGAGATCTGGCTCAAGACCAGGGTTCAAGTCCCGCTTCGGCAGGTCTTGGGCTCAATTCCACTTGACCAGATAATTCTCGCCTCGGTGCCTAATCTAATTCATGGGTCCCACTCTGCAACTCTGGGCAATAGCTTGCTTAATCTCCACAACAGCCCCAACAGTGCTTGGATGCCTGGCTTTACCCTGGGGGTGCTCAGGAGTGGGTGCCTCACAGGGAAATGCCAGGAGGGGTTCCATAGCAGTATGAGTACAGCGCCTTGAGACCCTAATGGGTGAGTAGTGCACTATACAAGTGCTAATTTACTTTACCAAAACCCAAATATTTACACGCCTAGTCCCTCTAGTATCCTGACTAGTGTTAGCCATGATCTGTAAAGAATCAGAAAGTGAATGATGGTTAATACAAACAACAATGGAGGATGGTTAGAAAAATCTTCTTTTTCCTTTTTTTTTTTCTCGCAGCAAAAGTCAGACAAACGAAAGTCTTTCTTCAGCAATTATATATAGCTTGTAGTTGCACTCCCAGGGTCTTTGTCAATTCAGGCTAGCAGCTTGTCAAAATCTTTTTTTTCAAGAGTCAATTCAGGTTGTCAAAGTCTCATCCGGTAAATTCTCAGTCTCTTTTCTTAATTTTGTTTTTGCTTTAATTCTATTGTTTTAAACCAATTCAGTCTCTCCAGCCAGACTACGCCAAAAACTCTTGTTGCCATTCAGCTGTCGTTGCATACACCCATTCAGGACCTGCGTACCTTCTGTTTGCTACTCTCTTTCTTTTCAACTTTCGATCATCTTGCAGCTCTCCTTCCCTTAGATCTTGTCTCCTTGTTGTATCAACTTCTTCCTCTAATGCATCTTCAACAACCACTTCACCCCTTTTCACTTGCAACTCTGGCCACTTATCTCCTTTCAATGTCACTTTTGTTTTTGATCTTTCATTTGGCAACCCTTCGCCCTCCTCTTGCTCTATGGTGTTTTCTCTTGTTGGACTTACAATCTGCTCAGGAGGAGTGTGGACACTCTGACTCTCTTCCACCTCAACACCTTTCCCTTCTGGGTCTGTCAAATGCTCTAGCTCATTCCCATAATCGTCTGCTTCTGGGAGAACCTCCCTCTGATTAGGCTCACCTGTCGCCTCAGTTGAGATAGGCTCACCGTCACCCCTCTGGACCTCTTCTCCTTCGTCTCTTACTGGAGTGACCAAGCCATCCTCAACGGGCTCTCCTTCTGTCTCACTTCCCCTTCGATTACTCTCCGGCCCTGAGACTTCCTTTTCCGTTGTTGGTACTTTCAACAACTCAACTTCCTCATCAGTAGGACATGTCACCTTCTTTGTGCACTGGCATGGATCCAGTTCGGAATTCCCTCACACTTCACAGTAGTAGTTGTCAGTATCACTTGGGATGGCCCCTTTCAACGTGGCTCCAAACACGCCTTCCTTACGTGTTTCTTGATGACAACCCAGTCACCAGCTTTCAGGCTGTGTCCTGGATCATTTATCGGTGGCAGGGTGGTAGCTTCCACCTGGTGAGAAAAAGAGCGGACCACATCAGCCAGACCCGTGCAGTAGTCCAACACCATATCATCGGTGATATTCATAAGAGCATTCGCAGGCACTGCGGGCAAACTCATAGCTCGGCCCATGAGAATCTCATGAGGAGACAGTCCTGTTTTCTTGTTAGGTGTATTTCTCATTGACATTAACACCAAAGGTAATGCATCGGGCCATTTTAAATTTGTGGCTGCACACATTTACGCCATTCTTGACTTCAGGGCACCATTCATCTGCTCCACTAATCCTGATGCTTCAGGGCGGTAACTACAATGCAGCTTCTGTTGAATGTTCAATGCTGCACACAATAGCTTAACCACCTCGTTGTTGAAGTTACTTCCCCTATCTGATTTTAAAGAGATCAGAAACCCGAAACGTGGTATCAATTCCCTAAGCAGCAGCTTCGCTACTGTGAGGCTGTCATTCCTGCGTGTAGGGTATGCTTCAGTCCAATGACTAAAGATACACACAATCACCAACACATACCTCAAACCTCCACACACAGGCAGCTCAATAAAATCCAGTTACATTCTGCTAAATGGACCTCCAGCTCTCACAATGTGGCTCAAATTCACCACTGTCCCTTTCCCCGCATTCATCTGCTGACAGATGATACACCTATGGCAAATCACTTCTGCAGCTTGTCTGAATTTCAGATTAAACCAGTCAATCTTGAACAACGTGATCATGGCATCCCTCCCAATATGTGCTTGACCATGGTAAAACCTCACAAATTGTGACAAAAAACTGTTTGGCAGGACCATTTTCCCTTCGTCTGAAACCCATAAGTCATCTGGTCTTTATACGCATTGCATCCTAACCCAAGAACGCTTTTCATCTTTGCTGGCACGTCCCTGCAACAATCTCAGTTCTTCTAACGTATCAATCACCCTTAAGGCGTAACCTGTGCATGTCTCATTTTCTGTTTCAGGTAACAATTCCCACTGATCTTTAAATGATGTACAATTCAATGCACAAAATCTTGCGACTTGATCCGCATATCCATTTCCCACTGAAACAAAGTTTTGTGACTTCAGGTGAACACTACATTTTACCACGGCAATTTCATGAGGTAACTGAATCATGTGCAACAACTCCTTAATTCTTTCACAATTTTTCACTGGCGAACCAGAAGAGGTCAAGAAGCCCCTCTGTGGCCAGAGTTGGCCAAAATCATGGACAATTCCGAATCCATATCGGCTATCAGTATAGATAGTCACTCTCAACTGGGCAGCGGCATGGCAAGCTCTAGTAAGAGTGACCAGTTCAGCTACTTGGGCAGAATTTACTCTTTGAAGCCAAGACGTTTCCAAGATGCCAGAAATCTTGCATACAGCATATCCGGTTCTCAGTACTACTGAGTCTCTCAAACATGAACCATCGACAAAGATAATTTGGTAATTTTCTTCCAATTGGGTATCTTTAATATCAGGCCTCGGTTTGGTGTACATTTCTGTTACCTCAAGACAATCATGTTCTACATCTTCGACATTTTCAACCTCTGTGTTTTCATTTGGAAGCAAAGTTGCCGGGTTCAACACTGTACATCTTTGCAACGTTACATTTGGTGACCCCAATATAATCGTTTCACATTTAGTCAGTCTTGCATTTGTCATGTGCTGTGTTTTAGTACGGGTCACCAGGATTTCAACTGAGTGAGGGACCATGACTGTTATAGGATGTCCCATCACTATACGTTCACACTGTGTGAGGCTTTGACCAACTGCTGCTACTGCGCGCAGACAACCCAGCAAGGCTGCTGCAACTGGGTCCAAAGTAGCTGAAAAATATGCTATTGGTCGGTTTACACCTCCATGGACCTATGTCAGGACAGACAAAGAACAAGCATCACGTTAATGAAAAAAAGAACAAAAGGCTTCGTGTAATCAGGCATACCTAAAGCTGGAGCCCTGCACATGCTATCCCTTAACTCAGTAAAAGCTTTCATTTCCTTTTCTTTCAACACTATAATGTCTGGCCCTTTTTTGACTGTCAGTCTCACCAATGGCTTGGAGATGACTGAGAAATTTGGGATCCACTGATGACAGTAACCTACCATTCCTAGAAACATCCTAAAATCTCTTCGTTTTGTTGGGGGATTCATCTGTAACAGTGCAGTTACACTTTCCCTGAATAATTTCCTCGACCCTTTCTCAATTTGATGACCCAAGTACTTTACCTCTTTCTGGCAATATTGCAATTTCTTTGGGGACACCTTGTGTCCATTCTTTCCCAGGTGATTCAGTAAGGCAATCGAATCATATTTGCACTCATCCCTTGTTTTAGAAGCGATCAACAAATCGTCAATGTACTGCACTAAAGTCGATTGAAAAGGCAATTCCAACAGCTCCAAATCCTTCTTCAGTATCTGATTGAATATGGAAGGTGATTACGAAAACCCTTGAGGAATTCGACACCAACTGTAAACCTTGTCCAGGAATTTAAAACTGAAGAGAAATTGGCTGTCTTCATGAAGAGGCACAGAAAAGAATGCTTGGGACAAATCAATTACTGTGAACCATTCTGCATCACATGGAATCTGAAACATAATCACGGCTGGATTTGGCACCACTGGGCAGCATTTCACCATTATGTCATTGACCTTTCTCAAATCTTGGACAATTCGAACCTTCCCACAGGGCTTTCTCAGTCCCATTATTGGTGAATTACATGGGCTGCTCATCACTTCCTTCAAGGCTCCTTGTTCCACAAAGTCTGCAATTAATTGCGCAACCTTAATAAGGACATCCTGCGCCATATGATACTGCGGTAGCTGGGGGAACACAGCATTGGGCTTCACACTGACTTTAACTGGTTCTACTCCTTTTATCAGTCCTATTTCTTTCCCTGTCAAATCCCACACTTTCTCTTGGACTGTTCCCTGCAAGTCTGCTGGGAGATCGGCCACTGTGAACATCGGGAAAAAGCTAATCAGAGGGTACTCCTCGTCTGTAGTCTAGGTTTCAGGCTCTGAAACTTGCTCCTCTTCTCCCTCATCATCACTGTTTGTCTGAACCTCAATTCCCTCATTTGAACAGGTGATTGAACACCTTGTCTTGCACAGTAAGTCTCTTCCCAGTAGGGACACAGGACTTGAACTGCAGACCACAAATCTATGCAGCCTTTGAAAAGTGCCATGCTCGACCTGAACTGGATCTGTGATCGGGTTAGTCAAGAGTTGGTTTGCTACTCCCACTACCTTAACTGCACGTCCCGAAAGAGGCAGCTTCTGAACCTCTGCACTTCTGACTGTAGAGCGTGTAGCTCCTGTGTCAACCAAGAATGAAACCTTGTGACCCATCACCTTTATATGAACATAGGGTCCTTTCTGATCTACCTCTAAGGACGCTGCAAGCCTACACTCCTCACTATCCGAACTCTCATCCAACCATTCATCGTTTATTCCATTCTCACCACGCAATGGGAACTGCTGTACTGTGTTACTTTGACTCATTCTTTGACCTGTGACCTGTTGAGGAAGCATCACCTGCTGCTGTTCCATTGGTGCTAAAGGCACTTGCATTTGCTGTCTAGGTACCATGGGAACTGGCTGTTGCATTTGTTGTAACTGCATCAGCTGTATACCTGGCATTTGCACCTTCTGCATGGGTTGAAAACCCTGAATCTGATTCACGTTATTCTGAAAATTCAGATTCGGACCTTTCAATCTCGGTCCTCTCACATTTTGGAATGAACTGACATCATTGCTTTGTTGAACAACACACTCCTGCACCATCATCAGGCACTCCCGTTTCCAATGTCCAATGACCCCGCAGGCATAACAAGGTAACATCTTCTTCATCCCCTGCACATCACTTTGAACCACTACAGTGTTCAAATCTGGACTTCGATTCACAAAACCTCTAGACCTCTGCCTCTCACTTGCACTTGAAACATCCCGTTCCCTTGCGGCTGTTGCACCATCTGCTGAAAGCAACCTCCCTGCATCCCTGACTGTGCTGCTTTAATTTGCATCACCACCGCCTTCTCCTTCAACTTTCTCTGCTTCAGCTCGATTTTGTCACTACAGTACTTCGCATACTGCAACACCTCATCAATCGGCTTTGCTTGCCAGCAAATAAAGTGATTCTTAATCATCTGGCTAATCTCAGGTCTCAACCCTTCAACAAATCTAAACACAAGGTGATTCATGTCCTTCGCCTCAACAACCCCTGTACCACTGTAGTGCTTGAACACCTTCAACAACCTCTCAGAATAGGCATGTATTGACTCCTTGGCTTCCTGAGCCGTCCAATCAATCTTTTGCCAATCAATATTCTTCGGCGAAACCCTTGATTTCAAGAACTCAATCACCTTATAGTAATACTTCATCACCTCAGGAGACGGTGCTCCTGTGATCCTGTCCCTTGCCGGTTCCTTGGTCAGTCTATCCATGCCCATCTTGCATTCAAGCCACAAATCAACTGGGACTATGATCTCAAAGAGAGTATTCAGGTCTTCCCAAAGACATTTTGCAAGCTACTCAAACCTGTCTGTCTGTTGATACCACTCTATTGGCTTCTCCCTCAGCCTGGGAAAGTCATTCGTAAATGACAGAATATCACCTCTAGTCCACAGCACATGGACAAGAACCCCTCCGGCAGTCTCTCTCATGGGTAACATCTTTACCGCACTGGTATCCGGTAATGCCTTTGTTGACTGCTCTATGCAATTGTTTTTCCTCTTATCTCTTTTCTTCGCCCATCTGCCTTCCCACTTTTCTAAAGCTCCCCAAACTTGTGCACTCTGCAGTATCTCCTTGAGGTGTGCCTTCATCACGGTAGACCTCATATGTTCAAAATCCTTAGGCTCAAAGTCTAACCTGTAACTTCTCTTCAGATGCTTGGTATATTCGAAATCGATTCCGTATTTATCTGCCAAATTTGCCAACCTCTGGTGCAACCAGCTCACTTCTTTAGTTATCTTTAGACACAATTATCTCAGTTCTGCTTCCGTGTGTGACTCTAACCTGTTCACTCCCATGCTCCCTTCAGCAAGCTCATTGGCCTCCATGCCCAACCTCACAAAATTCAGGTATTCTTCTCCTTCCGTTCTCCCTGCTGCTGCAGGGGCAGTCTGTGGAGTATTAAGCTTGTCGAACCAGTCGTTCAACTGTTGTGCTGTTAACCCTTGTGAGGAGATATTCCCAGCCTGCGCTAAAGATGTCTGCGGTATAGTCGCACTCGAGATCTGCGGAGTTAACAGTCTCAAACCTGTCTGTCTCATGGCCTCTGGAGGAGCCCCAATCGGACTGAAGTCTAACAAAGACCTAGATCCTTCAAATGTCGGTTCCACTAGAGTCACTCCTTGAGAGCTCCCTACGAACCCTCCTCTTGTCATCTCTTGAGTCATTATCCCTTGATCGCATACACTAGGCTTCGCCTGCGCATACAACGGTACTGGTGGACCAACTTTAATGGCCAAAGATATGGCGGCTGGCGTCTGTCTGTTTCGCCAAACCTGTGGGGTATTAATTCCCATGTTCTGGTTCATTATTGGTGCCACGACTGACTGCGGTCCCATGACCGAAGTGTACCTCAGAATCATTTGTTGCTGTACCTGGGGCAGTAAAGGTGGAGTGGGATAAGTCTAAATCAACTTTGGTCTTGAATATGCCGGCTCTGTCAGCACCATCAGATTGGTTGTAGTCTCTAAGATTGGAACATCAGGGTAAAGTCTCTGAACCTGTGGTGGTTGCAGCTGAGATTGCATACCTTGAGCAGTGGACACGCTAAACTACTCTGCACCGGAACTGGTGTGGAGACGGGACTAGTATGTATTGGGCTTGTCGCCACCTTGTCTTGATTTGAACCTGAAGCACATGTACTAGTACTCGGTCTATTATCATCTATCGCATATGGTGGTGGTTGGTCATTTAGCAACTGATTAAGGAACTCATCATCATCCGAGTCATCTACCGCTGACCAGGGCTTCCTAGCCTCTTTGTCCTTGGAGGGACTTTTGTCAGACTTACAAGTAGCTTTCCACCCTTTGTCTTCACCTTCTTGAGCTATTGCTGGAAACATCCTGACACCATCTATTGTTTCTCTCCTCCAAACTCTCTGTGCACTGTCCCACCTAGCCTCTGCTAGTGTCTTTTCCGCTTTTCTCATTCTCCTCTCAAATTTCTGTTGCTGTTGTCGTATTGCCATCATTTCCCAAATTGCTAATGCCTCAAACTGTGCTGGCCTCAGAGGTGGCTTTAACTCATTTAGCACCCTCTGTAAATTTTCCAAAATCCTCAAATTGAACGTTCCGTGCTCCAGAAACGCCAAACACCCTTCTTTCTCTTTTGCTTTGCACCATTGCTTTAGCCAAAGACATGGTGCAACACCCCTTTCCTCCATTACAGCATAAACTGGTGTATCTTCTGGCGGTGTAACTTCCTCTACACTTGCGGTAATGTATACGTCTCCCCTCAAAGCGCTCTTTAAAGCCTTGCACAATTTAATTTTTACGTCCTTTATTTTGCTTACAATCAAATCAGGAAGTGACTTTATTTCCCAGAACTCTCTTCGCCTACCTTCTCAACCAATTGCCTCTCACGGACGGCTGCCAATCCGTGCGTGACCCTTCTCACTAACCAACCTATCCCAGCGCTGCTCCAATGATGTCACACTCACACACACTGCGGCTGACAAAGTCTTGCGGCTTGTCCTCACTCTTGATTCACACAATACTAATGCAATATAATGCGAGCACCAACAAAAACAAACTCAAATTTGCCGGTTTACTAAAGGAAGGGTAACACAATCGCTTCAGAACTTCACAGAGATTTCGCCTAGCCTCGGCCGCTACTGTCTCCTTCTCAGATCCCGCACTCGCAAGCAAAATTTGACCCGCAAATTTTAATCTCGACTTGTCAATGGATTATTGTTCTAGTGCACTTTAGAACTCACCAAATCTCTATCAAAGTTTTCATTCACTCACTTTGACTCATACTCAACTTGCCGATTTCACCATCGACCTATTAAACCGCACAAATTACAACATCAACCAATTGTCTCATACACTTATCAATATACTCCGGAGTTTTAGACCAGGCAGGGTCCTTACATCATCAACAGCCACTTGGACAATTTTTGAGCACAAAGCGCCACACTCACATGAAGTTCGCCTACTTCCCTACTCTCATACTGCAGAGTATGCACACTCCTACTAAAACATCATCATTTGTCCTAAAATCCTCACAAACTTCACAATTCACCTGCGGTATGCATAAGCTGTGCAAGCGCAAAACCTACTTCATCCACACTATCACTAGAATGCCAAGAACATACTCAAACTCCCTTCAGCAGGTGCCGAGATTCCGGGAAGATCATTTGGGACTTAGGGGCACATCACCTCTCCAATTTGCATCATCGAAAAAGAAAAGTTTTCCCCAAACCAAATTTTCCGATACACCTTGCTTACTTCCAAACTACACCCATTAATTCATCAATTCCTAACGGACCTTTCAAACCATCCACTCTATCAAACAGTAGTCCCTCGCTCTGGGGCCCCAAAGGGCCAAACCATCCGCACTGCTACCAAAAACTGATAGCGCGTCAGAGCCTTGATAAGTGAACTTACAAGGAGACACGCCTAGGTCGATGAACCTTTGGACCACGTTCGGGGACTTCCCAGGACAAGATGTCTTTTTGGCATCATAGATCAATGAATCTGTAACCCAATCAGTAATCACAGTAATTAATCAACAAGCTAATCAATAACATTTAATAAGAATCAATAAGTTGAATACACCATGACCTTTCAGTCATGAATAACCACGCCAGCTTAGTTGAGTGTTTGAATATTTATTTCGCTATTTATTACAATCTAATATCATGTTTATTAGTCTCAAAAGCAATAAGCTCATCGTAACCACTATTAATTGGCAATCAGAACACAACTTAATTAATGCATAGATTACGATGATTTAGTAATCAGCACATCATCAATATGTATCAACTTAGCAAATTCTCATTAGTACATGATTCACAAAGCAAGAACTCAGTCATTTGTCTATTTGCGTCAGATTCTTTGTGAACACCTTAACTAACCTCAAATTAGCATCAGCATGTTGGGCTTCATGCAAAACAATTTAGTAAACACGAATTTGGAAAACATCTAAACTTTGGCCTTTATCAAAGTAGCAGTTGGTACCTAGAAAGGAAAGGCAAACAGACAATTACAAATTTGCATCAGATAGTTACCCCTCCAACGGATCAGCAAACAGTGTCAGTCTTCGTCCTCAGGACATCAGTCGATTCGCCATCACAGAGATAGAACGGGGCAAAGTCTTGGTATAGCATAGCTAAGGAATAGGACTCTTCCCTTATATGGAGGAGAAGTTAGTATTGGGTAAGTAGAGGAACGTTTCAGGGTAAAGGACAAGCAAAAGTGAAAGGTCTTTGTGTCTCTGCGTCTCTGCTCTCGAAAGGTGTGTGTGTCTTCTCTCCTTGGGTCACTCCGTTAAATCAAATCTACCTAATTAGTTCATAATTCCTCATTGGATAATAATTGGTGCATTGTTATCTCTGTCCAAAAAATCTCCACGCACTTCACCAGAATTTTCCACAAACCACAGTGTAGGCGATTGGTTCATGTCATTGACGTCTTCATCAGTTAGAATGTCAGGTAAGAAAAGTTACACTTTACGTTCCAGTCAGTGGTTCCATTGTTTTCCTCTACTCCAGGCAACCTTGCACCTGTTGAGAATTACACTGTTTCATTCGGCAAGAATGTCTCCTTGAGCAAGTCGGGTCTCATGAGAAAGAATTTACTACGGCTACACACATCTAACATCTGGAAAGTACAGCTTTGTGTCCTTCAGGAAAACAGCACATTGCATGTTAGAAAAATACAGTTTAATATGAGACCAGGCAGCTAGGCCCAGACCCTCGCTAAGGTAAGGCCTTCAAATTTAATAAGCAACTTCTAATACATAAGTCTAATTATGGCATGCTAATACAAATTCGAAACATTAGCACACAATTAACTCAGCATTAATAAGATTAATTAATCTTCGTATCCATTGGTAGCCACTCCCCGTGGGCACATTTCAAACGTGTGCATTATTTCTATGTAAAAACGTTTTCGATGCAGTTTCATCACACAATATATTCCAAGCTTTTCATGTTAATATTGCTTTTGAAAAACACGCTCCAGCACTCTCTCCCCTCCACTCTCTCTTCGTCTCTATGATCGCTTTTGCCCTACTTTCTGTCTCACACTCTCTCTCTCTTTAAGCATCATTGTATCTGCAGCAATCAACCCTGTGAAGCTGGAGAAAGTGACAGAAGCCCTAGAAGAGGTCCTAGGCTTTCAAAACTATCCTCCAACACCAGGGAAAAATACCTGGTGAAATAATAGGTCTGCCCGGACCTGATAGAATCATACAGTAACCCCTCAGGAGTTGAAAACCATCTCAATGTTATGTCTTTGTAAGTGTCAGAGTTCTTGCCCTAGTCTGGCATTTTGTCATCTCACTTTTCAAAATTGTTGAGTCTTTATCCTGATGTAACCAGTCCCTGCTGAACAAAACATTATCCAATCTGGTCGACTTGATGTCTCTAGACACAGTCAGTTTTCTTTTCATGCAATCCACTAATATTCTGAGGACAGATACTACTTTCATGATGATATCCAAAGTTAACTTTGAAATCTTTTATCTGAAGAAGTGAGATTACAGGAGCAAGAACCCAGGAGGGCCTGAGAGAGTAACCTTTGTTTGGATGGTCTCAATGCAGACATTAAGACTTTGGGGTATATTTAGGAGCCCCTAGTGCCACCGGAGCATCACTTTTCATGACGCTCCAGTGGCCAGTGCCCTGCATTGTATTTACATGGTGGCGTGTAACTACGACCCTTTCACATGCAGCACTTTGCTTGGAAGGGGTGTGCAATAGGTGTTGCTGTTGACATGCCAATGCAACTTACATTTTGACGCTGTCCCAGATTTACGAGTTTTTGTAAACCTGAGGCAGCGCCATAATCTAATGCCACTCAGGGGTGGAATTAGCATGGGGCATTCTGCAGCACACATAGAAAGAGCAAATCACTATTTAAGATTGTTTTTGTGTAGGAAGGTGTCTCTGCCTACACAAAAACAAACTGCCCCTCAATGCAGCCATCCTCACTCCATGGCAAAAGGGTGGCCTCGTTGTCACTCAGCGGCAATTTTAGCTCTGGAGCAGGGGACAACAGAGGGATGCTCTATATTAGCTATATGCACTTACCTTCTTGGTATTTTGTCCCTCGATATTCTGCTGTCGATGTTCTTTCACCACAATATTCTGATGGTTGATATTTAGTTGTACAGTCATGGTTGATTGCGTCTCTGCAGACATATATAATAATTTCAGTGACTCCTCTGTTCTTAACTTGGCCAAGGTGGCCTGGAGAACGATCTCAGAACTATGACACTTAGGGCCAGGTTTATGCTGGCCTTACGCTGTTCCAACGCCACATTTACATATTTTTTTTCACTCTAATGTGGTGTTGGAAGGGGAAAATCGCTGCACCATATTTAGAAAGTGGAACAATGCTTACCCGATGGGCATCTGCAAGGGAGAGGGAAGCTGATCGGAGGTGTCTGGTTGGTTGGTGGAAGGTCAGGCGATGGTTAATATATCCTGATCCTTCATTGTGCAGGGCCTTGTAGGCGTGGGTCAACATGTTCAATTGGCATCTCTTTTAAATCAGGAGCAAGTGTTGTTTTTTGAGATGGGGTGTCATGTGGGTCCTTCCGTAGAGGTTGAGTACGAGTCTTGCTGCTGTGTTCTGTATTGTCTAGAGTCTCTTAAGTGATTCCCATGTAGAGCGTGTTTCCGTAGTCCAGTCTGCTGGTGATGAGGGCCTGCAAGACGGTCCTTCTGGTGTCTGCAGGGAGCCACCAGATGATTTTACGAAGCATGCGAAGGGTGTGGAAGCAGGCGGATGAGACTGCGTTGACTTGTTTCTTCGTGGATAGCTTGCTATCCAGGATGATGCAGAGTTTGCGGGCATGGTCTGTTGGGGTGGGAGGTCTGCAGGCCACTATATGCCAGTCCATGGCGAGGTGTTGTTTCCAAAGAAGAGGACTTCAGTTTTTTCAGTACTGAGTTTGTGACAGTTGTCCTATATCCAGTCCTCCATGTTCATTATGCACCTGTGGAAGTTATATTGTGTGTGGAGAGCTCTTCGGACAGTAAGAGGATGAGCTGTGTGTCATCGTCGTAGGAGATGATGTTCAGTCCATGTGATCTGACGCTGGCGGCCAAGGGGGTCATGTCGGTGTGAAAGAGTGCTGGGCTAAGGGACGAACCTTTGGGGACTCTACAGATGATCTTCTTGGGATCTGAGGGTAATGGTGAGAGACTGATACTTTGGATTCTGCCGGTGAGGTATAAGGCATTCTATTTGAGGGTGTATACTTGAATCCTGATGTGGCGGAATATGATGATCAGGATGTGGTGGGAAACAGTGTTAAATGCAGTAGACAGGTCCAGGAGGATGAGGAGTGATGCATTCCCATGGTCAAAGAGGGCTCTGATGTCATCTGTGTCTGCAATCAGGGCTGTCTCAGTGCTGTGGTTAGCTCAAAATCTAGATTGGGAGGGGTCCAGTATGGTGTGGTCTTCTAGGTTTGGGTGAGTTGCTGGTTGATCTCTTTCTCAAGGACTTTTGCTGGATAGGGTAGCTTAGAGATGGGCCAGTAGTTCTTCAATTCGGCTGGGTCGGTGGATGTTTTCTTCATCACTTTTCCAGACATCCGGGAAGGAGGCCGCAGTGATGGAGGTATTCAGAACTTTCCTGGGCTCATCTCCAATTGTCTTGCTTCCAAGGTTGAAGACGTTGTGGAGGCAAGGGCCCATGGCTGCTCCTGAGAGTATGGAGTTCATGATGGAAATCGTGTCTTGCATGATGAGGAGATCCCAGTGGGGGAGAAGGTGTTTGAGGTTCGTGTTTGTGCATTTGAGCTGTTTGATGAGGTCTGTGGTGGGGGGTTGGCATTTGAAGGTTTCATAAATAGCCAAAATCTCGTCATGGAAGAAGTCCACGAGGTTGTCGCACAGTTCCTGGGAGGAAATGATGTCATTCTCGGTGGCTGCGGGATTGGTGAACTCCTTCACAATGGCAAACAGTTCTCTGCTGTGGTTTGTACTAGCTTTGAAGAGGACTTCTAATACGTTCTTCTTGGTTTCTTTCAGGAGGTGGTGGTACTGGTTGAGGAGAGTCCTGAAGGCTTCTGTTTTTTTTGCTGATGCACTAATACCTTTCAAATTGTCATCAGTTGCATTTGAAGGAGTGCAGTTCCTCAGTGAACCAGCTTGCTTTTTTTGCTTTGTTCTTTGAACTTAGCTGTCCTGGCAGGAACAAAGGCGTCTTCACGTTCTGTGATCCACTGGCAGAAGCTGTTTGCTGCATGTTCAGGGTCTTGTGTAGAGTCTGGGAGGTGGAAGCGGATAGTGTTGTTCCACTGGTCTTCTGATACCTTTTTCCAGTTTCTTTGTGTGGATCTGGGGGACACAGTGCGGGGTATGTAGTTCCAGAGATGGTGAAGTGTACGCTGTGGAGGTCAGACTAAGTAAGTGTTGTGGCGTGGATGTACCTGACTCTTTCGCTGGAGGTGAAGAACGTGTCGATTGTGTGTCCTGCGATGTGGGTAGGGTCGCCGACTATCTACTTGACGCCGATGTTGCTCAAGCTGTCCAGGAGTTTGGTGGAATTGGGGTAACTGGGGTTGTCGGGTGGATATTGAGGGCCCCTGGGAACTCATAGTGCTTGGAGTCGATTGCTTTTGGGGCGATAAGTTCCGGGATGGCATTCCAGAAGCTGTGACAAGTCCTGGTGGTCTGTAAGCATGGGTGCTTCTGATAGTACTGGAAACTGAATTTAAACTGCAGAGTTTGCCTCCACTTTTAATAATTTGTGTTGAATGAAACAGACTCCCAAACCAATGACACAGCAAGAGTGGAAGGCCCATGGGCCCCAATATAACCAAGAACACTTTGCCAGTGGCCCTTGGATGGTAGGTAAAAGACAAACCTAAATGCCGTGCCATAGGCTCATGACTGCTCTGGACCTTGGCAATACCACTGTACCTGCTGCACTATTTATAGCCACTTAACTTTCACCAAAATCCTCACCAAAGGGTCGACCTTGCTTACAATCCTTGTCAGGACTGACCAACCGATCTCCCCTGCTCCAAAAAGCTGCGAGTGTGTGGCTAAGATTTCCCTTTATTTAGTGGCAGGAGTAGGTTCGAATGGAGGGGAGGTAAAGGGTAGGGGATATGCAACCTCAGGGTGATGACAAGGATTTGAATTGAAATTGTTTTCACATAGCGTGTCTACCCCTGTCGAGTCCTTGAAATACTATAATTCCTAGGGTGAAAACCAGAATCACCAAGGCGTTGCCCTCTATAGTGTTCATAATAACAATAAGTTGTATAATGTTTGGTGACGAGAGGAACACGGTTTATTACAAAGAGGAAGAAGAAAAGCAAGAAGTTAATGGAACTTACTTTATTGACCTCAGAAAAATGAAAATTTTAGTAAATTAAGCTGGGAAATAACCTGCACAAATTATTCCTATCATGATACCTGCACTAACACACTCTTTGAGACCTGCACTCCGTGGGACCGCTGTATTAGAGAGCAATATGGAATTACTGAACAATAAATAAATAAAATATTCTAATTTAACAGTCATCCAGTGCCTAATTTGAGCCTGTGATTGCATTAAGGGTCCCCCATCACTCATTTTTGGGGGGTATACACTTATTTTCCTCATTAGACTTTGACCCAGAGCAAGAGAGAAAATAATTACAAAAGGGGGAGAAGGAGGAAGATAAAAAGAAGACAAAAGTGTCAAAGAAAGCAGAGAGAAAGACGCACCTAAAAGAGTGAGATTAAGGGGCAAAGTGTGTCTCGTGATGGATGAAAGAGGCATGAACCTACATCAAGACTAATCAGCATTTCTATTCGGCCCCTGACATTCCATAGTGTGGACCCTTTCCTTCTATACAAAAGTGGTGATCCGCAAAACCAAAGTGAGGGAAGGTGGATTCAGAAATTTCACCACTTCATTGGGCTCAAATTTACTAAGATTTTGTGCTGGTGTTGCACAACTTTTATGGTGTTGCCTCAATGCAAAATCAATGTTGGGCTGTACAATGCACGCAAATTAAGTTTTGTATGGCGTTGGGAGGGATTTTATCCCGAAAGTAACCTTGCATCGGAGAGGCGGTTCATGGACAGAACATGGGCTTCTCATGCATCCATGGATTGTGGCGCAAACCAGGATTTACTAAAGTCAGTAAACCTGGGCTTGAGCCAAAACGGTGGGCCTACCAAAGGCTCGCCTAACAAGGAAAAATATCTTTATTTCTCATTGGTGCATCCACTTGCCAAGGAATATGTCTTAACAATCCTGACTGTAAACTAGGCACCCTTGCCCTATGGTGCAATTGGACATCCATTGGCGCTAAGCTGCCTGAAGTGTGGCAGTACTATGAAAGAGCAGAAGTGTGCCATATCTTAGAACAAGTGGCACATTTCTGCTCTCTCCCTTTCATGCAACACAGCACAGCAAGTTGCCTTGCTGCACTGCAATGAATGAAAGGGTGGTAAATCTTCCCCTGTGACTTTTAATATTAGATTTATTCGGTAAATAAAATAGATATTACAGCTGTGACAAAACCAGTAAAAATAGTACAAAACAGAACATCATTTATATGCTGGTGACACATAAATTGTCTAAGGAAGCAATAAACAATCCAGATAAGGAAGACGTAGTCAAATGAGTCATTTAGAATAAGTAACAAACTGCTCTGCATAATAAAATGTATGCT
This sequence comes from Pleurodeles waltl, assembly GCF_031143425.1. NCBI lineage: Eukaryota > Metazoa > Chordata > Amphibia > Caudata > Salamandridae > Pleurodeles > Pleurodeles waltl. The sequence goes on along the minus strand of NC_090450.1, from coordinate 221,217,857 downwards.
TAGAGAGCCGTAACATTTGTGCACATCAGTAATGCCTGGCACTAAGCTAAAACACGCCAAAAATGCAAGCGTGCCAAGCAAGTTAAAGTGAGCTTGGCAAAAAAAAAAAAACAGCTCCAATTGAAACTAATCAACTGATCTTAGGAGCTAAAAGACGTATCATTTTTTAATGAACTCTGGCAGCAAAAGAGCAAATGTGCAAATTGATATAGAAAGAGCACAGGAGAAAAATATGAGCAAATGTCCCAAATGAAGTAGCATAGCAAAACGTGCTCCTAGTAAACTCAAACAAAAGAAGATAACTGACAATAAAGCAAAATCCATGTATACTGTTTTGAACAATACATGTAATACAGAACAAAATGTGACATTTTTAATACTTAAAATTCAGTGACCATTAGATTTCAGAAATAAGGCATTTTCCTTGCTTTTCTCTGGACACATGTCATTAAACTGTAAATATTCTATAATATTATCACAGCATTCATTGTTTATGTAATCTTTTCACCACAAGGATAAGAATCACTTAAAAATATGTTGCAATCCTTTTTTTGTACAACATACATATTATGCTGAAAGGAAGCTTCACATAATAAACAATGAAAACATTTACTTGTGGCAAAACACGTTGCAGGCTCTGCCCTTGAGGAGTTTCATCTTGTTATCTAACGCAAAGTTACAAAAGACCACCAACGACCAGGAGATGAAAATTAGTGACATATTTAAGAAAAGTGGCACTGCACATGGTGTAGCGCCACTTTTCTTCCACCCGTTAGCCCTCTAACGTCACCATGTGCGCGCCTTACTTAAAATACGGTGCACTATGGCAGTTAGGGGACTAGCTTCAGATTTTTTTACGCTAGTCTGGCGCTTTCCAGGATTAGAGTAAAAAATTCTGATGCTAATCCTGCAAAGCACCCAGAGGCCCATTGTAACAAATGGAAGCCTCCTTTTAATGCCTGCTTTCAGTGGGCATTAAACATGCCGAAATAATGGTTCAAGGAAATCTCTTAGATTTCCTTGCATGATTTTTTGGCCTCCCTAACGAGAGAGCGCCTCCTTTGCATACATTATGCCTGGCGCAGGCATAAAGTAGCGCAAAAGCTTACAAAGTGGTGCAATGCATTCATTGAGCCACTTTGTAAATATGGTGCAGCATTTTTGGCCTTCTAACGTCACATTAGCGTAAATAAATATCGCTAATGTGGCATTGGAATGGCACTAGGAGCTCTTAAATATGGCCCCTAGTTTACAATATATTTCTGTTCTATAGAGAGAGAGAAACGCATGCCTATATATTTGTTGTGCACTACTTAAAGAACTACAGCAGTGGCTCTTAACCTACGCTCTAAGGATCCAAGGGTGTCCTTAAAAAGCTAAACCCACTCAGGGTGTTCATAACTGCTTTGAAATTTAGATAATATTAGCAGAGCAATAACATGTATATAAATAAAGAAGCTAAATGTACAAATTAACATTTTCAAGATTCTTTCAATTTCAATACATTTGAAAGTGTAGGCAAAATAAGTTAGTACCCTCAAAATGATTCATCGGATCAGTGCACAGAATATAGTATGAACACTGAGTGGCCTCAATTGAATTCAGAAAAGCTCCAACTTTCCCATTAAAATTAACAATTTGCTTTTTAAAATATTTGCAATAATATGCACCTCTGCCCTGAGTGCCCAACTGTACTGATGTCTGGACTCCTAATGCTAATTTTTGCAGTCATGGTTAAACATGAATCATTTGTGTGTGCCTTGACATAACCCTGTCTCACAGATCAGGGTCTTGTTGGACTGAGAGAGGTGCCCAAAACACTACCCTCATGGTAATGGAAGGCTACTGCCTTCAGCAGGAGCTAAGCAGCACAAATATGGCAGTGGCAGCATGCCATGTAGTGATCAGTATGAGTGAGCAGGTCCTTTTTTAACTTGTATCACTGGAGTGAGGACTACAGGCCCACACACTTTATAAAGTTTCTCTGCTGTGTGTTTAACTTAGCCTACATCACATTCATGTGAAGTGCTGCCACTGCAGAAGTGGTGTTTCTCTGGTGGGTGCATGTGTGCCTCGGGACGGTGCAATACAGGAAGAGTGCACTACTGGTAGCGGCTGCATGATGTATGCATGTGCTTTATGTACATGTGTCTATGAGTGTTGCAGTACCTGAAGGATGTAGTGCTGTACAGTCCATGTATCCATGAGGGGTACAATATTTGAAGGGCACAGTGTGTGTGTATTAAATGCAAATGCTGGATGTATGTGTGCCTATGAGTGGTACAATACATAAAGCATACAGTGCTAGGCAGAGTGCACATTAGATGGAAGTGGTGGAAGTATCTGTGCCTCTGAATGCTACAGTACATGGAGAATACAGTACTGTGCAGTGTGTGTATGTTGTATATATGCACTAGGTGTATATGTGCTTCTGAATGGTACAATAAATGGAGGGCCCTGGTTCCATTTTAGTAGACCCAGGCCTGATAATGAAACATGGAGTGGAGGTAGAGTGATCCCCTAGACCGATTTGTCGATAGCTGCATCCCTGTAAGCTGGGTGTGATACACCTCGGTAAAAGAAGGACCAGGCCTCCCCTGTACACTTCGAAATGTGCTCTTTGATTCAGAGAGAGGTCACAAGAAAGGGGCCTGGACATCTCAGGAAGGAGATGGGGCTGATAAGAGACTCATAAAGAGTAGGGCAGAAGGCTCTATGCTAAACCTGTGATGCACTTTTCTCTGTGGCTGACATCCAGATGTAAACTCTAATCACTCCCATGGCCTGTGTTGTGGGACTATCAGCTTTGGAAACACTTCTGCTGTGACAAACTGCTTTTGATGTGGAAGTGGCAGCAATGGAGAATGTACTTCTAAAGAAGCAGAACTCTAACAAAAAACTTGAAAGACTCAGACGCTAAATCATATTTGGTGTCTGGGCATGGACTATAAGAAGGGAAGGTAAGTAGCATTTCTGAGGCTTTGTAAATAATGGTGGGAGAAGTAGAGGGGTGAGACCTAGAAACACTGGCAATATTAGAAAATGTCACCCAGCCTTACTGCTCATCTCACAGCGAGGAGATTTTTAGTTACTGGGGGCAGAATCACTTTAGAGCAGATTCCGCATGTAATTCTGGTTTATTCAATTCAGCAATTGAAATAGAAGCTGCAGGAGGGCTATTCAGGAGATACACAATATTAGATATTCCAGCACATCATGAACCATATAGAACTATCAAAGTTCTGTAAAAAAATGCATAGAAAATATGACCCTTTTTCAAGGGAGGCTACTTCAAAGGCAGAGTGTGTACATTGCCCTCAGTTCAGAGTTAGCTGTTACTTTTAAAGTATTACCAGAAGTGCTCACTGATGTTGGAGTACACTTTCAATTCTCACATCTCTGTACGCCTGGCCTGCAAGGGTTTTAAGTCATTGTGCATCTTGGCTAAATAATTTAAACAGGGCACTGAGAGCTTTAAATAGTACTACAAGCAGGGCTTAAAATGGACAGGCACTCATAGGCACTGAGTACCTACAGTGCTCAGTGGGTGTTCAATACTTTTAATGGGAAAGTACTGGCACTTCTATGTAGCACGCGTGCTCTTGGGCAATGACTGCCTACACTCCTTTAATTCCATTTCATCCACTGATGACAAGACTTCTCTTTTTGAATCATGTGTCTTGTTTACTACTGTTTGGAATGAAAATGTACATGCCAGAAATTCTGGGTGGGAAGAATCCTCAGTAAAAGTCACACCTTGCTTTGTTAGAGGTTTTGCAGCTCACCAAACAAAGTTTAAGAGAAGCACATGTAACTGCTGTACGTTGTCGTCTGCTGTTATTGGCTGAATACCCAAGGCAGATGTACTAATGGTTGAAAAGTTGGGAGAGAGGTAAGAATTTGGTCTTGCTTTCAAGGAGCCTGTGCCAGTTATAGCAATAGCAATGAAGGGAAAAAGAATGCTACGTTTGTCATGGTTGCCCAAAAAGAAAACGAAGAGACTCAGTAAAACCATACCATGTGGCCAATCCTATACAGTCTACCAGGGTTGCTGTTAGAAACACCACAAGGTGTGGAAAAGAAAATCACTAAATGTGTCACATTCAGTGCGTCCTCTGAATGAAGAGCAACCAAATCCAAGTATAGAGAAGCCAGTTGTAATCATTGTAATAATTTTAAATGTTGCAGTAACACTATCTGCACCATCACTTGCTCCTGTGCCAGGGTATCTTGGAAGTTTAGTAAGTCAAAATACAGCAAGCCATTCAGATACGATTTCCAAACATTTATAGAGCACTGTAGCCCCAAATAAACCTGTGTTTAACCCTCTGCTAGCGTGGCACAGAGTAGTCAGGCTTCACTTAGAGGTTATGTGCAAAGCATTTGTGCAAACAATAATAAGGTGAAAAAACAACACAAGAAAAATCCAACACCAAATCCGAAAAATAGAGTAGATTTTAATAAATAAATCAAAACCAAAATGACAAATATCCAATTAGAAAATTCAGAGATAAACGAGTTTAAAACTTTCAATGAATTTAGTTCCAAAAGCACCATGCGCCAACTGTGGTTATCTGGTCACAACAGGCCGGGACAAAGTCACAAGTTCAGGATGACTGTGATGGAGTGCGGGTGGCTACACGGACCTACATAAATCTGCTGAACACAGTACCTTAAACCTGGTTGTGAAGAGGTGTAGAGTGCCACGCTGAGGATGTGTTGTGCAACAGAGGTGATGCTAAGTCCAGGCAAGGTGTTGTGCTGCAGTAGTTCTCAGGAAGGTGCTGCAAAGGAAGATCCGTCCAACCATATACTAACAAAATGGAATGCGAACACAGGACCCCCACCTAGGTAAGTGGAATGTGTAGAGGGGAGCTGGGTGTACTAGAAAACCACAGTGGTAAGTAACACAGTACCCCCAAGCAACCAGGAAAGGAAGAGTAAATCACTGGAATGTCCCCAAACCACACAAAAGGAAGGAAAAAGAGAAACGAAGACACCCAAAAAGACTGCAAGAAACCAGAGGTGGATTCCTGGAAAGGAAGACCTGTGGAGAGAGGGGACCAAGTCCAAGTGGATAGTGGAGTCCAGGAGGACTGGGAGCTCCTACTCAGCCAGCTGTACTTGCAGGAGTTGGTCGACAGTGATGAAGAACAGGCCAGCACTGCAGCCCTGGAGCCAAAGAAGAGTTCCTGAGGGATGCAGAAGATATCCCATGCTGGAAGGAAGATTGCAGATGGGTGTTGGTGCAGGAATTCAACCAACAAGCTTTGACAAAGGCAAATTTGCAGTTAATGGAAAAGTGGAACTGCTGAGAACCAGCAAGGCCCAAGAGGACTCAACCCAGAGGGAGTGTCAGAGGGGACCCTCAGCAATAGAGAGAGCCCACAGGAGCAGAGGCAGCACCCACAGGAGTCCCACAGGATGAGGGCACAGAAGTCGCAGAAGGAGCCCATGCAGCACATTAAAAAAGGATCCCATGCCACAGGAGAACCACACAGAGGGCTATGCATCACAGGAAGGAGTGCTGGGGGCTGGAGCCACATGTTGCCTGATGATCCCTTGGAGAATATGTAAACAAGCCTTGGCAGCTGCAAGAGACGCGGTTCTTGGGGGTACTGTCCTGCGTGGGAAGGAAAGGGCTTAACTCCACCAAAGACAGCTGGCAAAGAGGACCAAGTGAACTACTCCATGCTACCACCCGTGATGCAGGATCCATGAAGCTCAGGATGAGAGGAAATCCACGCAGCCGGTTGTCTTTGCAGTAGGTGCCTGCACATGCAGTGGAGTAACTCCTTCAATCTAAGGGAGATTCCTTCTTGCTTCTTGGTGTAGACTGAAGACTTGCCACTCTCAGAGGATTCACAGCCGGGGAAATGTTGCAGTTGCTGGAAGGAGCCAGAGAAACAATGTTGCAGAGCAGAGTCATCCCTGTAGCTGCAGATTGTAGGTTCCTGTGATGTCCAGTTGCAGTTCCAGTGGCCAGAAGTCTAAGTAAACATTTCAGAGGAGTCCTGCTGGAGTCTTGCATGTTGAATCTCAGGACCCACCCAAGAGAGAGACCCTAAATAACCCTGAAAGGAGGATTTGTCACGTAGCCAGGTGACTACCTATTAGGAGGAGGCTCTGATATCACCTGCCTGGCCTGACCACTCAGATGCTCCCAGAGGTTCCTGCCAACACTGGATTCAAGATGGCAGATCCCAGGGACACTCAAGAGGACCTCTGGGCACCGTCCCTGGGTTGGTAATGGACAAGGGAGTGGTCACTCCCCTCTCCATTGTCCAGTTTTGCGCTAGAACAGGGAATGGAGGTCCCTGAACTAGTGTAGACTGGTTTATGCATGGAGGGCACCAAATGTGGCCGTCAAAGCATACCAGTGGCTTGAGGATGCTACCCCTCTAAAGACATAGAACACCTATTTCCAAAGAGAGACCCCCCTCTCTCCCAAATGAAATCCTTTGTTCTGCCTTCCTGGGCTTGAGCTGCTCAAGCAACAAGAAGGCAGAAACCTGTCTGAGGGTTGACAGCAGCTTGGGCTGCCATGAAAACCTTGGAAGACTGGTGGGAGCAATGCTGGTGGTCCTTTAAGGAGCCCAGAGTGCATGGAATCATACTTCCAGTAGTGGCAACAGTATTGGGGTATTATTCCGACATGTTTGATACCAAATATGCCTAGATTTGGAGTTACCATTATGTAGATGGACATATGTAGTGACCTATGTCCAGTACACTCGTAAAATGGCGTCCCGCACTCATGAAGTCCATGAAAATGGCTCTGGAGTTCGTGGGGGCACTTCTGCTAGTGCAAGGATGCCCTCACACACAGATACTTACACCCTGCCCTCTGGGCTAGGAGGGCCTGCCATAGAGGTGACATATAGTGACCTGGTGCAGTGACGTATGGTGAAAAAGGGTGCATGCACCCTTTCATGCAGGCTGCAATGCAGGCCTGCAGAACACTTTGCATGGGCTCCCCATGGGTGTCCTAATACGTCCTAAGGCCCATGTTGATCGCCTGGTACCCCAATGACCTGTGTACCATATACTAGGGACGTACATAGGGGTACCAGTAAGCCAAATGTGGGGTGACAATGGTGCAAGTTACCAAGTTAGAAGGGAGAGAGCATAATCACTTTTAATTTACTGTCACTGGGTACACACAGTACCACTTTACTAGGGACATGTGGGTAAATGAAATGTGTCAATTGGAACTAAAGCCGGTAAAATTGAAGTCAGCAAAACAGGGAGTTTGAAGGCAAAAAGTTAGAATATAATCATGACAAGGATGCCAGGTCTAATAATCCTCTTAAGCAGAAGCCCTTGCCTTCTGTTTGCTGGAGAGCATTGTTTTCAGGGATTTCCCAAATAATAATGAATTTGTTTAAGTCCTCTGGAACAACAGCTTTTTATTTCTTACTTTAAGAAAGCCGATAGGAGAAGACTCTTTCCGGGCTGCAAGACCTGTGGACTGGACTTTAAGAGCAGTTAAAAAACCTCTGTATGCTGACCCTAAGCATGTGTCTAGGATGGCAAAGATGGAATCTACATCTAATAAACTCTGGATGTTTGAAAGTGTTTATACCGTGATAATACAAAATATTTTAAAATAACCCTTTTTATAAATTGGTAGTTAGGTTAAAGGTAGCGATTAGAAGACACAGATGTCTGTTTTGGATGCTATATTTTGAAGTATTTGGCAGCGGGTACCTAGATTTTTGGAGATACCTAAAAACCAAGCATTTTAATATTGGAGGTAGAAAGAGATTACATTTTTCACAAAGAGTTAGCTTAATCACACTAAATGTACAGAACACTAACCATGGATAAAACATAAGCCTTACCCGTGTGCGATCTAATATAGGGCTTTGTCAATTCTGGAAAGAGATACATGTAAGAACCTGTTCTCGTTATATGAAAGTAAATGTTGGTGAGATGTTTAAACATTTGTGAAAACTGGCACAGCAACTGCGACACAGGGAACTCGAAAGCAAAGTAACTGAGATCCAAAGTGGGGTGTGTGCTACTACATTTTTGGAGTGTGTGTGTGTGTATCACTGCCACCATTTTGAAGTCCGGTGTGCAAGTATTACACTTTTTTAGCAAACTCTAAAAGCTTTTATTAATCTCTTTAATAAAATGACTCTAAATATAACTGCGCTAAATCCTATTAAATCATACTCATTGCCAAAGGAAAATATTTTCAGTTCTCTTTGGCCACATGATCTGGCATGATGCAGAAAGCTTGGGTAAACGGGTGTTAGCTTCATTGAAGCTGTGAAGTAGACCCCTGTGCATGGTCCAACGCAGAACGAGCCTGAATTCCAAAAACTTGAGTAGAATAATAATCTGGCAAGTGGAGGAACAGTTTACCCTAGATGAAGACTGCAACCGACCATGGAACAACTCCTGAAAGGAAGTCCAGCGGTCCTTCACAAGCAATAGTAAAAGCCTTTTAGAGAGGGTTGATAATTTTGGAGCACTCAATAAGTGAGACTATCCAGATGAAACAATAGTTTTGGAGTTCTGGTCTCTTCTTTGCTCGTCCAGACTATATCATATTTGTGTTTCCAAACCATTAACTCTGGAGTTAGTTCTAATGATGTGTTGAAAACAAACTGATCGATTTGCAACCATCCTCTTTAAAATCTAGAATACAACATAAGCTATCGTATTAAAACTCTAAAACCACTTTAAATACAGTTAAAAAGTATCACTAAAACCCAGATTAAAAACCGCAGTATAGGTAGGAACAATACACATCTTTCTACCAATACAAATTAGAATTAAAACTGATGTTTTTATCCCTTCTAAAATATCTCTCAGATCGCTGTCAGCAATTGGACACAAATTTCAAAAGAGCAAAAACTGGAACAGGATGAGTTGTGGAGTGATAGAACTCCATACGATCCCTTACAGACTATATACGTCCATTCAAAAGAAAGTTTGTGTACGAAATTTCCCTCAACTAGAGCACAAGTGAACAACAAATGTATGACAGCCTAAACATTGCTAGAGAAGCACACACATTTGCCTCCTCCAGCAGCTTTCTCTCCCACAATATGTAATGTTATGGCCCTGTAGTATTGTTTTCGATGCTTGTGGTTACAACTTCTAAGCGTAGAAACAAGTTAGTAATATTCCCATCTCACAAGGTGGTAGGACCTTCTATTTTTGTGCGGTCGCCATTGTAAAAACTCTGTCATTTCTTTGTGTTAATACATACTTACCGGAATCACAATAGAAGAACTTGCAGTGCAATGTTTTTTGTCGCAATCATCACCAACCTATCAGCACAAATGATTCACCAGTCCTGTGCTTGCAATGGGTAACCAGCGCAGGGAGGCATATGCAGTCTCTGTATCATTAACATTAATCTATATGTGCGATGTACCACATTAGGACACATGGGACATGATCTATAATTGCAATTCACAAATTAGGGATATGCAAATTGACTACTGACTGGTGTGGGAATGGGAATGCAATTTACAATGAGACCCATATACTAATAGGCGGCATCCGACATTTTCTATTTAGAAGGGTTTGCACAACAACTTGCCTAATGAATATTAATTAGACACGGAGCAATTTGGTGACACTCCGTGAATGGCTGTTAGTTCATTGATGGAGGCTTGAAAGAGACAGCAGGCATCCATTCCTCCATTTAGCCCATGTCCATTAAAGGTACAGGTGCAGCCTTTAAAAGACAATTCCCATTTGTGATGACATCAGGGGAGCAGCAGAGTCCTCTGGACTACAGCCTGTTTATCCCGAGCGCACTGACACGATTCATAAAGTGTCCAAAGGACATCTTCCCCTTTGCAAATCAATTACCACTACAGCTTGGAGGAGTGGGGGAGGAGCGGTAACTCATCAATGGTTTGCTGCTGCTGTTTTAGTCATAAGCTATTGATACAAAACTTTCCAATCGCACATAGAACACCTTCTCCTTTTTGCTGTTCAGAAAGGATCGCAAAAGCCCTTTTCAGAATCAGAAAGGATTTTCAGACTCATAAAAAGGGCTTTTGGGTTAATATGAAGTGCTCTTTTGCAGTTGCAAAGTCTGTGATTTTTTTGTGAATATGCAGAACTTGGTGAGGCCCCTGACAAGCAATTATCTCAAAGATATCCAATGCCCTTCGGTCGAATCAGGTCCACCCTGGAAAGTGAGGTCCCGCTGCATCACAAGAACTGTACGGTCCTGTTCTACGCCCCTGTTTAAAGGCCCAGTGGTGACAAGGACACAGAAAGTGGCAAATTGGAAAAGGGACACTGCCAGGGTACACCTGCACTTTGTGACTGCTAACTAACTCCCAGTCATGTGGTTTGTGATAGCATAGAATTGCAAAGCCTTGTGCATTTTCTTGTAAATCGCAAAGTGAGCAGCCATCCTTTTGCAGCCTCTATTACTTGAGATTATTAGAGGCTGATAGAGGTTTCTTGTACTTTAAAGAAATGTAACCGGTCCTCTTAAAACCATACCACGGGACATCAAATCTAAAGTATATAAGTCACATCTCTGAAAAAAGGTGTGGTATAAGGAAAGATTAATAGGTTCCCTAAATTTTATTCAAATTCACTTTTGCTTATTCCAAATTTGTTGGATGCATATTTTGACTAAAACTGATGGTTCTACAAGAAACTGTAATGATCTGGGTATTGCGCAATCACAGGCTTGTTTGTATCTCTGCCTAGGTCCTCGATTAAGACGCCTCAGTAATTTTGACACCTGTGCATACTACTGTATGGATGGCTGTCAGATTTAGGAATATGTCAGTTAAGTTCAACAATTGCTGTTTTGCCGAAATGCACTAAATGTAGTAGCGTAATATGCAGATTTTTGGTGTGGTAAGCAACAAAATCTGAATGTAATTCCCCATTTTTTCAAACCTCATAATTGACAAACTCTGTCTCACCCAGTAAGGAAACTAGGGGGTGATTATTTATTGTATGCAATAAGTAACAATGCAATTATGAAGAATTTGTAATTGAGGCCTTTGTGTGCAAACTTTTCTAATGTTCTTGATTTACTTTCGTAGTAATGTTTTCTGTGTTTCCCAATCTACTTTCACTTGAGCTATTTTTTCTACATTGCAAGCTTATTTCAACCATATCGCAAAAAAATTACAACTCTATGTATAGATCTTCTGAACAAGTTTGCATTTTATAAAGCGTTTTTCTTTGCAATGGAAACTGTTTGCAGAATTATTCTCTATTATAGTTTGCAGAGCGGTTCCATGGACAGTGGCATTCTCTGGCAAAAGAGCGTTCAGGCCTGAGTCTGACTTATAGGCGTATATGGAATCGGGTGCAAACTCGTATTTGCACCCAAGGTAGTACTGCAGCTCTGGAGCAAATTGTTCAGCAAGGTGGTTCGTCTACACTCTATTCTTGGCAGGTAACATCTGACACAAATGTGTTGTGCAAATAGCGCATTTGTGGTTTAAACACCTAAAAATGGGGAATAATGTGCACCACTGCTGCTTTATCTGACATTCTAAAGCACACAAATCAGAATGGTTACATTTTGCTCATTGAGTAAATAAATCCGAGCCCCCAGCAATCTGTATTTCAAAACTGCGTAATTTGCGCCTGTGGGGCTGTGCTAATTCCAAACCTGTCATGATTTTGTCCTACCTGTATTCGCTAAGTATGCAAAACTATTAGATAGGGTTGTAGTCTAAATTATTGTGCAACTAATACAGTGGCCACAATATTGTGACCAAAATATTGAAAACAAAAATATCAAGGAGTTTGCTCGTAGAGGGGGGTATAGATTTACTATTCTTAATTCCACATCTGCGTACCTTGCAGATATATATTCTTCAAGGTGGGTAGATGTGGTATTAGGTATAGAAAGTCTATACATACTTACCTGTAGATATTTTGGTTCTACATATCTTGCTTATTACAATGTGACCACTCAATATTACCTTCTGCGATATTCCAGACACATATCTTTTGATAATGTTAACTAGGCCAAGTGCACTAGACTTTGGCACTAAAGGCAAAGGGGCATATTTATGAGGGTCTTGTGCCACCGTTGTGCCACTTTTAGTGATGCAGCAGTGGTGCAAATCTCTCAACCATATCAATAAGGCAGCAAAGCCACTTTGCCTGGCTTTGAATGGCCTCATAGATATGGAGTGAGGAAAGGCAACTCAAGTCGCTGCGTTGCCTTACTCTGCTCCAGGGAGGTGCTCCATGGGCATTTTGGTGAGTTTCCCAATGTAACTCCCATTGGTTTTGATGCATTCCCAGATTTAGAAAGACATGCAAACTGGGAATGTGCCAAGAGTAAGCGTAATGAGAAGATATTTTTATTCTACAGCACACATAGAAAGAGGGAAACACCTCCATGGATTGTTTCTGTGCAGAAAGGTGCCACCTCCTGCACAAAAGCAGTCCTGCTGACAATGCAGGCACCTTGCACCATGGTGCATGGATGCCTGCATTAGCACTAGGCTGCTGAAATGACGCCAGAGCAGAGAGAAAGGACAAGAACGGACTGTATTGCATAAATATGATGCATTCCTGCCCTTTCATTTGGGTTAGGGCAGACCAGCAAGGTGACTTTCTGCACTGCCCTACTCCAAATCCCCACAAACATGGCCACAGTTTTCAAAAGAAGTGCAAAGGCAAAAACATTTCAACGTGAAGTAGCAGTTTTCCATCTGCTAACATGAAGGCTATAGCATGCGCACATTTTAAAATCCATGAACCTTCAATCAGATGACATCATAATCACGTGCCTATTGAAACAAAATTAGGACGTTTAAAAATAGTGGGAGGCCATGGTCTCGGGCACATGTATGGTTTAATCACAAGCGCCAAATATAGTCAGTGAGGACATTTGCAAGAAGACATGATGGTTTAGCTTGATAATTTCTGACTTTATTGGTGAGCTGGGAGATTCCTAATCATTCTTGACATCTCTTTAGGCAGCTCAAATAAGGATTGTGTTTTTAAATGAAATTGTCCATGGAGCCTGGGAAAATTTTCTTGTAACATGCATGGGCTGAATATTCTCCCATGGCAGATGTTCCCGTCCCTACAGACTGAACTGTGTACATCCTTTGGTGCAGGGAATGGAACTCATAGCCAGGAAGCCATGGAATTGAAAGCACACCGAATATAACGGTCAACTCACTGACCCTGGGAAGCTTGCCAAGAAAAAGTTACACACTGGCATAAAAAGACAGGGAAACTAAATGTATTTGGCCAGCCAAAGAGAAACTAGAAATTAGAGTAACAAGCAGAGAAACTTAGCGTGTGGATTGAATGAGGTTACCACAAGACATGTGCCCAAAGAAGATGCAGAGTAACACATTTATTTTTCTGACAATTGCCAACTTGGGAGAAAAAAAATATTGCTGATTGTGGCACAAAACTACTGCCTTCCAGAATGATAGGGGCAGATTAAAGAGCCCCTTGTGCCACCTTAGTGCCGCCTTAGCATCATCTTTTTAATGCTAAGGTGGCCTTTTCCCCACGCCATATTTACAAAGTGGGCAATGTATGCATTGCGCCACTTTGTAACCCCTTGTGCCACATTATGCTTGAGCCAGGCATAATGTATGCAAAGGGGCATTCCCCCATTAGGAGGCCCGAATATATGGTGCAGTGACATTTAAAAGATTTAATTGTGCCATACTTTCTGTCATTTTTAACACCTGCTCAGAGCCAGTGTTAAAATGTTGCACCCATTTAAATCAATGGGTCTCCTTGCGCTTTGCTACACTAGTGTCAAACTTTTGGACGCAGTGTAGCAAGGTACCACAATCGAGTAAATTTTTTAGATGCTATTGTAAATACCGACATGGTTCGCATACATGGTGCAGGGGAGCAAGAAAAGTGGCGCTGCATCAGATGCAGCGCCACTTTTCCTAAATACAGTGCTTAATTTTACACACATCTCCAACATCTTCTGAATGCACCCTACCTGCCCCGCCTCCTTCTCCTAAGGTATGCACTCCACAGTTAAAAACGTCTTTGATCATTACTGCTCTAGTCTTCAACAATAAACTGGAAAATTGGCTTATCCGAGCTTCACTGGCAGGAGGGCAATGATCAATGAAATGGTTTTAGTGACAAAATCTTCCAATGCTGCATAACTCTCCCAATGCTGCATTCAAGAACATAATATTCCCATTTTCGATTATATATGTATGGCTGACCTTAGTGGACACTTGTGAGAGATATCCAGTATTTTGTTCAAACAGTTTTCTGACCAAAACGTTTTTGACAGTTGCCGTTTCCTTTGTCCACACCTCCCACAGCTCAAATTCTCCTCTTCTACTCTGTCACAACAAGTCACCTACACTGTTCTTTAACCTGTCACTCCTTCATCCTACCAAATAGTTTTAATGTAATTACACATTAAGGCCCCGATTCACTATGATTTATCTTTGGGACTGCATCACTTTTGTGGTGTAGCCCCAATGCTAAGTCTTTTTTGGAATTTACTAAGCCATGCAAAGTCAATTTGCGCGAGATAGTGTGGTTGTAGGAGGCTGGACTGGCTTGTAGTGAGTACCAAGGGGTACTTACACCTTGCACCAGGCCCAGGTATCCCTTATTAGTGTATAGGGGTGTCTAGCAGCTTAGGCTGATAGAAAAGGTAGCTTAGCAGAGCAGCTTAGGCTGAACTAGGAGACAAGTGAAGCTCCTACAGTACCACTAGTGTCATATGCACAATATCATAAGAAAACACAATACACAGATATACTAAAAATAAAGGTACTTTATTTTTATGACAATATACCAAAAGTATCTCAGTGAGTACCCTCAGTATGAGGATAGCAAATATACACAAGATATATGTACACAATACCAAAATATGCAGTAATAGCAATAGAAAACAGTGCAAACAATGTATAGTCACAATAGAATGCAATGGGGGCACATAGGGATAGGGGCAACACAAACCATATACTCTAGAAGTGGAATGCGAACCACGAATGGACCCCAAACCTATGTGACCTTGTAGAGGGTCGCTGGGACTGTAAGAAAACAGTGAGGGTTAGAAAAATAGCCCACCCCAAGACCCTGAAAAGTGGGTGCAAAGTGCACCTAAGTTCCCCAAAGAGCACAGAAGTCGTGATAGGGGAATTCTGCAGGAAAGACCAACACCAGCAATGCAACAACAATGAATTTCCAGACGAGAGTACCTGTGGAACAAGGGGACCAAGTCCAAAAGTCATGATCAAGTCAGGAGTGGGCAGATGCCCAGGAAATGTCAGCTGTGGATGCAAAGAAGCTGCCACCGGATGGTAAAAGCTGAGGATTCTGCCTGAACAACAAGGGCTAGAAACTTCCCCTTTGGAGGATGGATGTCCCACGTCGTGAAGAGTTGGGCAAAAGTGTTTTCCTGCAGAAAGACTGCAAACAAGCCTTGCTAGCTGCAAGGATTGCGGTTAGGGTTTTTGGATGCTACTGTGGCCCAGGAGGGACCAGGATGTCACCAATTGCGTGAGGGGACAAAGGGGGCGTCCAGCAAGACAAAGAGCCCACTCAGAAGCAAGCAACACCCACAGAAGTGCCGGAAGAGGCACTACAAAGTGGAGTGAATCAGTGCTCACCCGAAGTTGCACAAGAGAGTCCCACGCCGCCGGAGGACAACTCAGGAGGTCGTGCAATGCAGGTTAGAGTGCTGGGGACCCAGGCTTGGCTGTGCATGAAGGAAATCCTTGGTGAGTGCACAGGCGCCGGAGTAGCTGCAAAACATGCGGTTACCAGCAATGCAGTCTAGCGTGGGGAGGCAAGGACTTACCTCCACCAAACTTGGACTGAAGAGTCACTGGACTGTGGGAGTCACTTGCACAGAGTTGCTGAGTTCAAGGGACCTCGCTCGTTGTGCTGAGAGGAGACCCAGAGGACCGGTGATGCAGTTCTTTGGTGCCTGCGGTTGCAGGGGGAAGATTCCGTCGACCCAAGGGAGATTTCTTCGGAGCTTCTAGTGCAGAGAGGAGGCAGACTACCCCCACAGCATGCACCACCAGGAAAACAGTCGAGAAGGCAGCAGGATCAGCGTTACAGTGTCGCAGTAGTCGTCTTTGCTACTTTGTTGAAGTTTTGCAGGCTTCCAGCGCGGTCAGCAGTCGATTCCTTGGCAGAAAGTGAAGAGAGAGATGCAGAGGAACTCTGATGAGCTCTTGCATTCATTATCTAAGGAATTCCCCAAAGCAGAGACCCTAAATAGCCAGAAAAGGAGATTTGGCTACTTAGGAGAGAGGATAGGCTGGCGACACCTGAAGGAGCCTATCAGAAGGAGTCTCTGACGTCACCTGCTGGCCCTGGCCACTCAGAGCAGTCCAGTGTGCCAGCAGCACCTCTGTTTCCAAGATGGCAGAGGTCTGGAGCACACTGGAGGAGCTCTGGGCACCTCCCAGGGGAGGTGCAGGTCAGGGGAGTGGTCACTCCCCTTTCCTTTGTCCAGTTTCGCGCCAGAGCAGGGCTGAGGGATCCCTGAACCGGTGTAGACTGGCTTATGCAGAGATGGGCACCATCTGTGCCCATCAAAGCATTTCCAGAGGCTGGGGGAGGCTACTCCTCCCCAGCCCTGACACCTTATTCCAAAGGGAGAGGGTGTAACACCCTCTCTCTGAGGAAGTCCTTTGTTCTGCCTTCCTGGGCCAAGCCTGGCTGGACCCCAGGAGGGCCGAAACCTATCTGAGGGGTTGGCAGCAGCTGCAGTGAAACCCCGGGAAAGGCAGTTTGGCAGAACCCTGGTCTGTGCTAGAGACCCGGGGAATCATGGGATTGTCTCCCCAATACCAGGATGGCATTGGTGGGGCAATTCCATGATCTTAGACATGTTACATGGCCATATTCGGAGTTACCATTGTGAAGCTATACATAGGTAGTGACCTATGTATAGTGCACGCGTGTAATGGTGTCCCCGCACTCACAAAGTCCGGGGAATTGGCCCTGAACCATGTGGGGGCACCTTGGCTAGTGCCAGGGTGCCCACACACTAAGTAACTTAGCACCCAACCTTTACCAGGTAGAGGTTAGACATATAGGTGACTTATAAGTTACTTAAGTGCAGTGTAAAGTGGACGTTATTTCACTTAGGCTGCAGTGGCAGGCCTGTGTAAGAATCGTCAGAGCTCCCTATGGGTGGCAAAAGAAATGCTGCAGCCATAGGGATCTCCTGGAACCCCAATACCCTGGGTACCTCAGTACCATATACTAGGGAATTATAAGGGTGTTCCAGTATGCCAATGTAAATTGGTAAAATTGGTCACTAGCCTGTTAGTGACAATTTGGAAAGAAATGAGAGAGCATAACCACTGAGGTTCTGATTAGCAGAGCCTCAGTGAGACAGGCATCACAAAGGGAACACATACATATAGGTCACAAACTTATGAGCACTGGGGTCCTGGCTAGCAGGGTCCCAGTGACACATAACAAACATACTGAAACCATAGGGTTTTCACTATGATCACTGGGCCCTGGCTAGCAGGATCCCAGTGAGACAGTGAAAACACCCTGACATACACTCACAAACAGGCCAAAAGTGGGGGTAACAAGGCTAGAAAGAGGCTACTTTCTCACAGTGGTTTAGTAAATACAAAGTATCAAATGTAGCACAGAGAGCTGCCTTGTGATACTTTGCACAAGGTAGGTCTTACATGGGTGGAGCTTGGGTGGTCACATGCATTTAGCCATGTACTTTGATGCAAACCCAGATTTAAAAAGACAAGTAAACCTTGGTTTGTGGCAAAATGGTGTGCCTACCCCACAGATGCGTAACGAGGAGAAATATCTTATCATTTCATAATCACTTTCTCTTTCAACACATATAGAAAGAGGAATATGTCTCTAAGAATTATTTTTGTGCAGGAAGCTATCCCTTCCTGCTCAAAGCAGTCCTGTCCATAGCACATGGGATAGCGACAAATATGCCAAAGAAATTCAGAGTCAGTTGAATAATCCTATACATTATCACTCTATTCTGAAAGATCCCTCAAAAGACATAGCTAACAAGATCAAACTAATCACACAGGAGGCTCTTGAGGCCTCAATAAGCAGAGGTTTAAGCGTGGCAACAGCTCTGGGAGGATTCCTATAAACTGCAGTCAGTTTAGAATAGGTTAGGCTAGGAGTTTAGGTAGCATTTTGCACATTTTTCATGCGGTCAGCATTTACTACCTTCAGGTGGATTCTGCAGTAAAAGGCTTGGTTACAACCACCTTTACATTTGAAAGTCAAAGGAATCTGATACACCACAAAATGTGTTTATTCGTTTCTATTTTTGAGTAAATGGTATATCTTTCACGGATCCTTTGTTGATAGTGTTACAGCATAATTAGCAATTCTGTACGTACAAAAAATATATAAATAATTTTTGCAAAATTAATGTGTGTCCATTGACAATTTATGGTGTCATTTTTGAGAAGTAATTTCTTGTTTAACTATCCCCTCTTTGTCCATTTTCTTGTTATTGCCATTTAATAGCCCAGGAACTGTGGGGGGGGGGGGGGGCTCATATGGACATTGCCCTTATTTTCTGTTAGCAGTTTGTAACGCAGGCACATTTGCACTATGGTGTAAGGACGCCTGTTTTGGCGATAGGCCGCTTCCAGTGTGCCAGAGCAGGGAAAGAGCCGAAGAGTACCATTTCATGGTAAATGTAGTGCTGTTCAGCCTCTCTTCCGTTCACGCAATGCAGCAAAGCAACACAACTTTATATATTGTATAAAAATATCTTCAAGTGTAACGTCGATTTACTGGATAGCAAATGGATTTTATCACTAGCAATGCTATGTTGCTAGACTTATTGAGTGTAACTGTTGTCTCTTGTCAGTAAAAACCTCGACTGGAAACAACCGCTCTAGACCAATCATGGATATAGGCAAGTATCACTCAATCAAATATAGTTTATTCGTTAATAAAAACTTTAAACATAAATAGAATCCGCAAAGTAATCACGATACAATTCATATACAATCACTAAATCTCTGCTTTAGGCAATCTAAGCACCTGTGTGACCACACAAACCTGTCAAACCTAATCTTAAAATCATGCTTGCAGCAAGATAAAAACAATATGGGGGTTTTCACTAATTTAAAGCCATTGGCTTCCCTGTGTCTCACTTAGGAGCGCGAGGTGAGAGTACATTATAAAAACTGACAACTGAATATGTTATCGTTAACTAACAAGGATCGCACAAACTATGGAGAGTACAAAAATCCACAGGTTACTGGGCAAAGAGGCGAAAAAGGTGTAAACATTTTTAGGGCAAAGCGGCTACTCTAGTCACCTGCAAGAGTTAGGTGCACGCCAACATTAATTATAATGCTTAATGCAGACGACGTTGTTGTGCAAATGAGGCATTATCAAGGCTTAATAATTTGTTTGAAAAAAGCCTCGACATTTTAAACCTATTAATAAAACTCCTACTAGCCAGTGAGAGTTTGTACACACTACGCTGTACCATGGGCCTAGTGCAATGATCTTTGTGCAATTAAACATTTGTGTGAAAGAAGCCTAGGCATGTTGGACCTACTAGTTATACTTCTACCAACCTAGTAGGAGTTTCTACACAAAATGCTTTACAAAAGTGCCTAGTACAATGATCGTTGCTAAATTAAATGGCATACTTTATGCATCTGTACAAGAGTGCAATTTAAACCTTTTTGATGGTGCAGGTTGCAAAAATAGTGATAAAGACGTAATTATGTAGGTGCACCTATCAGCCAAAGAGGCCTAAGGCCCATATTTATACTTTTTTAGCTCTGCATTTGCGCCGCTTTTTGACACAAATGCAATTTTGCGCCCCCTTTGCGTAAAAAATGACTCAGTTAGGCACTAAAAAAGTATAAATATGGGCTTAAGTGTCTAATGCATCCATATAAAACAGCTGTACAAGAGAAACCTTCACTGTGCAAATAGCGAGTTAAAAGTGTTGTGTATATCTTTTTCTAACCAATGAGCGGTATTCAAGATTTCAACATGTTTGTTAAAAATTGCTAGAAACTGCCCTAAGCAAATGTTCAACATAAAATTTTTTGGATTCACAACTTTTTTGGCCGTCCCCTGAAAAGGTCTAACATCTAAGAATAAAAACTCCTTGCGCAACAATAACCTCTGGTACACTAGCATGTTTGGACATGCACTGAGTGCATGTATAAACTTTTCTTTTGCCTGGCGACACAAGCGGCACAATGCATTTCTGGTTGGGCCTCCATCTGTCACTTGGGAACAAAATCTAGGGTGAGAAGACATCCAAATCATATCCTAATCAGTTTCTGCTTGATAGCCAATGACAGAGCTGCCTCAAAATAGGGCTATCCCTTGCTTGAGTCAAACAAATTTATTGTTAACCACCCATGTGATCGTTTTATCAGTGCAGTTTTATCTTCCAGCCTGCTTTTCTGCTGTATGCATTTGTTCACATATTTTTTAAAGATTTGGCCACTTCTGTTCAGTTTCCATAAGTTCTGGATACCAAGATAATACATACTTTCCTGCAGATAATTGGCAAATTGACCTTTCCCCTTGACATGTTTAACTCTGCCCAGACTAATTTAGCCAGCTATCCCTCCAGGGTAGTCTACAGGCTATGGCAATACTTCACAAGAGATCCTTGCCTGGCTAGTGATTGTTCTACCGGGGCAAATCCTAACCTCACTTAGGCTGGGGATGCTGAACTTGGAATCTGGAATACACGTTTATACATTCGTATACCGAGCTTCTCGAGCCGAACCACATCTTTCATCCAGCATAATCTTGGCTCGACAATCTAGAATTGGAATCAGTTTTGCTTTAATAACTGTTATCAGCACCATTAGATTATGACCCCACAGAGCTTTTTCTCAGATTTGAAAAGGCAAAGTTTAGAGCATCTGTTTTTGCGATGATATCTTTTTTTGTGCAGCAAAAGAGTTTTGTGATTCCAGTATAAACCCCAAATATGTGTTTGTTGCAACTTCATCCATATTAAAACTATTTAGGCGCCATTTCCCACTTTTCCCTATTCGTCAATTCAGCAGTATAACTGATCTCCTTAAGGTTAATTTCCAACTGATTGTTTTTAAGTACTCAGCAAGCATATTGATCAACCTCTTTAGGCCCCCCATGTATTGCTTAACAGCAATAGATCATCTCCATACAGGATACTGCTCAATAGTTGCGACCCAAAGCTTGGTGTATGCAAAACCACTTCTGCCAGGGAGGCCGAGAGGTCCCTGATGAACAAATTAAATGAGAGGGGCACCAATACACATCCCTGCTTCAATCCGAGGGAGGTGTTGACTTTTCTGGATATGCATTTATTGGGTTCTCCTCCCAGAGTACAACTTACTTCAGGATTCCGTCTGTCTCGCTTGCTAGGCCTCCAATGTTGTCCACCATTTGAGGTGTTTTACGTTTCATGTCTGAGCTACAGCCTGCACTATCTGTTCCTGGTCTAATACAGACACATCTGTACTACAACAGAAATTTTGCAGATGGTGGTCACTCTCAGATCTGTGCTCAATTTTGAAGTCGACAACCCCGCTAAACAGTCTAGCGCTCACCATCGTATAGTCAAGATAGGAGATCGTCTTTCATGAGTGCCTTGTCCAGGTGGGTGGAATGGTCCCCTGGATTTGTCCATTGAGTATTACCAGACCAGCTGCTTCACAAGCCTACATGAGCATTTCACAAGATTGGCATGGCATCTATACAGGGTTGACTTTGTACCAGCAAACAGCTGTAATGCCTCTTCGGCAGCCTCAAGTGTCTTGGAAAAGGTTCAGATTAAAATCTCCAGTAATTACCAGGTTTGCCATCTGTTTATCCCCTTTCCACTCCAAGAACAGCTTGACCAATTTCTCCACTGTTTTCGATTTTTTTTTGGGTTGATATGAATATTGACAAGGACCAGTGTAGCTTCTGACTGCTTGTCCCCTCCCTCCAGTCATAGAACTAGTAAACAGGGTTCCTCTGTATCCTGTGGCATTACCTTTACAGTTAGTTTTGAATTCACATACGTTGCTAACCCACCTTTTTACCTTCTGTGGGCGCTAGTTTTACAAACTCACCTATTGGGTTCAAATAACCCAGATAGCGGGATGCTGGTTTGTGTCCAAGTTTCCTGCACTGCAATTATGTTGAACTTCTCAATGTATTCCATCATTGTTGAATCTCCAATTTCTGAGGCAAGACCTCACAAATTCCAAGCGCAGATGTTTAGCATATCACGTTTTTTGTGTGATGCCTCAGGGGTTTCTCATTTCAAGCTTTATGACCCCTTTCCATTAGAGAAGTTAGTAGCCAGCTCCAGTTGTCCAATTCACCCTGTTTGGAGATTCGTCTAAACCCCAAGCCTTCCTCTGTTTGTGTGTCCACTGCTTGAACCTTCAACCGAGAGGCCCTGGTGGACAGGGTCCAACCCACTGTGCCTTTCTAAACTCAGGGTACCTATTGATTCAAGCCCTTTTGTTACCTCACGGGGTGTGACATATAACTGCTAAAATCCCACGTCTGTTGATTTGGAAGCTGGAGTGGGTGCACCCCTCCTAAAAGTGCACTACTTTTATACCCCAGCTCTTTAGCAACTCCTTACAGGCCATGACTTTGGCTTGAATCTTCGAGCAGATGAATGTAGCAAACATGGGTTTGGATACTTGCTTCCTGAGGGGTGCCAGGAATTTAAAGGGAAGAATATCTTGGTATTAGACGTCCGCCAGATCCAGCAAGCCCATCATCAGCTTTAATATATTTGAACGATTTAGGATATCATGGGGTCTTCTAAATCTATATTCAGTAATCCACAGTATGCTTGCTGTGTAGACAGTGGGTGGTCGTAGTGTTATCTGAGGAATTTCCAGGTGGGCTTGTATCTTGATCTTGTATTTCCCTCCCCCATGAGTATTTGACATCACCTCATAATGCACTCTCCTCGATACTGAGTGTCCACCACACTTGCTGCAGATCAAATTTAAACCCCAGTTTATTCACAAATCCTCAGAGGATGGTAGTCTGGCGGCTTTCTTCCCTTCAACTGGACAAGAATCTGGGACATGGTCCTTCTTAGACTTGGCATCATTGGCATGGTCTCTCCTAACTTTTTGCCTTTTCTTCCCAGGTTGTTTCTGTGTGCTGTGTGCTCCGGACACTTTACCACTGCTGACCGGTGCTAAAGTGTAAGTGTTCCCTGTATAAAATGTATGTGTACATTGGCTTATCCATGATTGCCAAATTCGATTTACTAGTGAGTCCCTAGTAAAGTGCAGCAGAGGTGCCCAAGGCCTGTAAATCAAATGTTACTAGTGGGCCTGCAGCACTGGTTGTGCCACCTACATTAGTAGCCCTGTAAACATGGCTCAGACCTACCACTGCAGTGTCTGTGAGTGCAGTTTTAAACTGCCAATTTGACTTGCCAATGGTACCCAATTGCCAGGCCTTAACCTTCCCTTTTTATACATGTAAGGCACCCCTAAGGTATGCCCTAGGTAGCCCCTTGGGCAGGGTGCAGAGTATGTTAAAGGTGGGGCATGTACTTATGTGTTTTACATGCCCTGACAGTGAAATACTGCTAACTTTATTTTTCACTGTTGGAAGGCCTATCTCTCTTATAGGTCAACATAGGGGATGCCTTTAAATAGTATTACAGCGTAGATTCCCTTTGGGAGCAGATAGACATGTGGAGTTTGGGGTCTCTGAACTCACAATTTAAAAATACATCTTTTAGTGAAGTTGGTTTTTAGATTGTGTGTTTGAAAATGCCACTTTTAGAAAGTAGGCATTTTCTTGTGTAAACTATTTTGTGACTCTGCTTGTTTGTGTGAAGGAGACCTACTTTAAAGGCAGAAAGGAGTATAATACGAACACCCAAAACCCCTGAAAATCAGATTACTTCTGGAACCAAGAGGAACCTCTGCCAAGGAGAAGACCTCGAAGCTGGAGGAGGAGTACTGCCCCTTTGCCTGTGACTGTGCTTTGCTGGGTTGGCCTGCACACACCAGCAGACATCATTATTAAAAGTGTACTTTTCACACAGGTAACTGCCTAAGTGTTTTTATATTTTCCCTAGTTCAGCTGGATCCCATAATTTCCAGAAAGTAAAAAATGTACGCACTCCCTCCCGTTCTTTTAACAATGAGGTTGAGTCTGCCAAGGTGGCATTGTCCTACCTGGGTGGGGCTAGGTGGTCAAATGATGAAGCATGACACTATATAGGTTGTGAAACCACCTAGTCGTAAAGGAAACACCCCCCCATCATCACTTCACGACCCTTCACAGCACCCATACACCATCAACTCACCTAGTGTGGTTAAGGAGCACCAGGAAATTTCTCCTGGGTGCAGCTCCCCATTATAAGTGAACCCCATACTTTTTGTGTTATTGTTTTTTTTACATAGGGCGATAGTATGGGTCGATTCCTTCAGGTTTGTTTGAATTGTCTCCCTGACTCTCTGTCCGTGTTATGAAATGCAGATGTACTACAGTTGCATGACTCTTAACAGTTATATTTCCTGGCCTTGATACTGGCTTGCTTGACAGCTGTAACAAGTTTTTTCACTTGCTGATTATTTATCTGGACATGTGTGTGCAAACATCTGGAAACCATGATTCGCTTAAGAAAAGCACTGTTTTGATCAAATGCTGCAACGCTTTGTGAGAACCATGAGGGTAATTGCTACTGGCAGTCTGAGAATGTAAGCCATATTGCATGTAATGGATTGTTCCCACACTGGGTTATTGTATTCATGGAATCTAGGAATATACTTTTTTCATTGATATTCGTTAATAGAGACCTCATACTTTAAACAGTAACTTTTTGTGATAGACAAGCAAACTTGCAGCCATGCAGTTGCAGCAACAAATATACACCATGCAGATTGTTAGTGCAAACTCATCTACAAGCCCCATTCGAGCGGGTGGATCTTTAATATGACATCAACAAAGCAACAAATCACCAATGACAGCGAAACACATTAGACCTCACATTGATGACTGAGATTAGTAAAGTTGCACATTATGAAGGTTTATTAGCAGATTAGTAAAGTTATAAATTCAAATCATTGTAGTTATCAAATTAAATTGTCTATGCCTGAATATTTCCATCATATAATTCAAATGTCTTCAATATCAGCAAGCATAAAACAAAATACTAAGAGATGTTATAGAGCAAAAGTGAGCAGAGTCAGTTTCTCATGAAGGGAAGAGCCCCTAACATACTAAACTTGATGAAATCTGGAAGTTTATGAGAGACTTCAAGATGGAGATGTCAGCAAGCAAAGCCTCTAAAAGGCAGAATCAAATAAAGACTCAGTTAGTTAAATGAGAATGGATTCATGCTGGAGTCTAACTCTGAGCAGGAGTAAAGTGGAGCATCTAATCTAAAGAAAGTGGAAAGGATAGGACACATCTTAAAATGTCGAGGAATAATGCTAAAATAGCGTGCAAAGCTAATGATGCTTAAGCCATGTGTTAAATGGAATATTGTAGTAGGCAATAATACTTAAACGTGCCAGGCCTCAATCACTGAGACACTGCCATGGTATAGTTAACTAAACTAAGAGAATTGTGCAATTAGCACACGGCTTGATCTTGACCTTTTGAAAGACTTGTTTTTCACAATAAATAGTTGTTGCGCAAAATATTTTTTTGTCATTTATACAGATGTTTCTACTTCTGAAACTTTTCCCCAATGGAGCATCAAAAACTGATTGGTCGACTGAAGTAGGAAGAATCAATAAGAACTTGCAACATTGATTTTGCCTTTCCCTAGGTTAGGTTATCTTCCTCCCCTTATAACCCCGTTCATGCTCACTTTAGCACATTGCTTAGAGTTTCCACTGAGTTTCTAGAACCTCTTGTCAAGAGACGTTCTGCTTTGATTGATTATTGAATTGTCGAGCTAACCTTTGATGCTGAAGCTTTATGCTTTATGACTTCTCATAAACTAAGAAATCTTCGTGGGTTTCTCGACTGACACTTTCTACTTGTCATTTCCGGAATAGGGATTCTTTCCTTTATGAAAACGCGCTTAATTCATTTTTTCATAGTTTATTGACTACTTATCTGAATATTGATTTTTAACAAAACTCTGATGATTTAGATTGATTAATTTTATCTTGTGACTTTAATAAAGATGAGCTATTAAAAATATTTGAATAATGACTCATACCAAACTCTCTTTACTGACTGAACTAGATTAGGAGTTGTTATGATCATTGCCTGTGATGTACAGCTCCAGATTAATCTCCATCAACGATCAAGATCCATTGACCTTTGAAGAGTAGGCAGTAGGAGGTTTTCCCTGATAGCGTTAAGCCAAGAGTCCAATTGAACAATCCCCACACCAGCAGCAGCTTCTGAATCTAACTAGCTCAGCAATGGACAATCAAAGTACATTTCTCAGCAATATATGCAACACTCCTCACAACTCCCATGAAGGTAGACCCAATCAGTATTAAACAGTTCACGATATCATAACTCGTAGTAGAAAGATACAGCATGGGCAGAATGCTCTTTGTGCAGGTATGGAGGTTCATTTTTTGGCTCCTCGTGAAACACTCACTGATAAACATTCACACAGAAACTTTAAACAAAGTTGGGAGCTACAGCTTCACTCATGAAACAATAAGGAAGAAAGATCACAGCAGCCAAAATTACATGTTATTGTTAATATAAATTATTTAAACTATAGTCAATTTTAATATGAACAGCAAACTTTATATATAAATGCATCTGCAGTGCATAATGTCTGTTACGCAAAGCTTGCAATAATGACAGCATGTCACCACAGTATTAAGTGTATCCAGTACTAACATTAAACTTTTTAATGGATCTCATTTTCTTTGTTACATTTTCGCAGGCGATGCATAAAACAACTATGCTGTCATACTAACCATTTGCAACATACATATTGCAGGGATGGAAAAACAGAAACTCGGAAGATTCCATTAGGTTTTGGGGAAAAGCACAGATTTTCTACTATGGCCCTCATGGCTGTGGCTTACCCCTCATTACGCCGACAGCATACCACAAACTACTAATATTACTCAAAATCCTGTCATGATTCCACAGAATACAGATAAGTCCTACATTGTAAACTCACTATGAACTTCAAGTGAGTTACCATGACAGTCAAATATTTGAACTGGAGAAGATTGCTCAGAAGTATGTCTTATTTGGTCTAAGTCATGTGTTATTAGACTCTCACCGCAGAAAATATCCAACACACATTTTCTGTATAACAAAGGGACACCAAGCACTGGTTAGCACAGTATGGAGGACACCATTGGGGTTCATAAAGATGCATGAAATAATTGGAGGTAAAAAAAACAACCCAGTTCAAATAACATTATTGCCAGGAAATATCTATGTTATTGCGAGTAAAAGGTCCCCATCTCAGCACTTTGAGAACAACAGGGAGACACTAGAGTAACTTAAAGTGTTAAGCAAATAATCATCACATGGCCAGGATACTTATACTCCAGTAGACAGTAATTTTTCTCTTTGGAGGAAACATTAGATGTGATTAATTCTTTAAAATCAGGCAAGGCGCCTGGACCTGACAAAATACCTTGAGATTTATATAAATCAGAACCAACTATTTGGTCCTGGTATATAAATCTGCTCTCAAATAAGATTGCCAATGGTGGTGCTGTCCCGAGTACCTGGAAAGGTGCTGAAATAATTCCAATTTACAAAAATAAAATGCTAACTTGCCTGTTAATTACAGACCCATTAGTTTCATTGATAATCTCCAGAAAAGTTTGGCAAAACAGCTTTTGGAGAGACTCACAAATTGGGCACAAGATCACCAGTTGTTTTTTCTCCATTACAGGCGGGATTCCGTCCACAAACCAGCACATTAGACCTGGTATTTAGATTGGTGCTTCTATATTGGAAGTACGTAGTTCTTGACAAGCAACCTTTATATGTTGTTTTCGTGGGCTTGCGATCAGCCTTTGATCTGGTTCCGAGAGAGAAGCTATGGGACGTACTACTTAGACTAAAAGTTCCATTTAACTTAGTTGATCTTCTACGGCGATTACATGAGAATACTTATGCACAGTTGAGGTGGGGAGGCCAAGGAGATTTGACAGAACAAATTCCTATTCATAGGGGTGTGCGCCAGGGTTGTGTTATGGACCTATTTTTATTTACTTTATTTATCAATGAGGTGGTACCAATATTGCTCTCTTGTCAGAATGATGCCCCTATATTGAATGCTCACAAGATCCCCATTTTACTCTTTGCTGATGATTCACTCCTAATCTCTAAGACTCCGATGGGTCTTCAAATTCTAGTTGATAAGTTTAAGTCCTTTAAAACTAAGTTAATGGTACTTGGCCCAGGTTCCCGTGGGAGATGCACCATTTAGTTGGATGTTTTTTTTTTTACTCGGGTTCACTCAATAGATCACTTAGTTGTGAGGATATCAAGTAATTTGCATTGGGAGGACCACATCGGCAAGAATGTAGGGATTCTTCAGCATAGAGCAGCTGCTATCTTGCCTTTTTTTTAAAGTTCGGTCTCGAAAGCTGTTTCTCCTGCCATTAAAATCTATTTGGTAAAACACTATCAGTGGGAGAAAATTATTTTGCTAGGGCTGTAACTTCTTGCCCGCGTAGTACCCCTTTAATACCATTGTTTTTGGATCTTGGGTTTAAATGTATAACGGATGTGATAATTTTAAGACCACTACTCTATTGGATAAGAATCTGGACTGTTCCCGAGCTTGCTACATGCAGGGATTCCTTTTGTGATCTTTTAAAGAGACCAAATGTGACTTCCACCCCATGGGTCAAACATGTGTCTAAATGGTTTCATATACTGGGATAGACTAGTTTTTGTGAAAATCCCCAAAGCTTGGAAAAAACTCACAGTTCTGATTTGAAAATAACTTATTGGTCAAATGGAAGAGAGGAGTTAATTCATAGTAATTGCAATGGACGTCTCACTAACTCTTTTATGGACTTCAAGTGGGTTCCCCAGTTTGAACCATATTTTGATTTTGTACCTGATCTGCGGGGGAAGGGGTTTTATGCATGTTTTCGGTTTGGGAATCTTCAACTGTTATCATTTTCAAGATGTTGGGGGTCTACTCCATTATCCAATTTATGTCCTTCCTGTATGTTATGGCAACTCAAAAACAGTGGAGCATTTTATGTTTTTCTGCCCTGCTTATTCCATTCCTCGCTCAAAGTGGATTCGTACTATCTGTCGAGCTTTGGGCCTGAGTCAGTGTTGCATAGCAATGAGGATTTTAAGGAGTGATACTTCTAAGCCCTTGATTGAGGCAGTTAGCAAGTTTGTTGTGGCTGCATGGCACATGCGTAGTCGTTTTTTAAAATAGTAGTTTTTGTGAATTACATTTAGCATACAATATTAAAAAAAAATGCTTGTGATTATATATTATTAGATGGTTACATAATGCTATATTATTGTTATATTTTCTTGGAATTTTCATTGTATTTTGATTGTATATGACAATGCTTTGATGGTTATTTTGACCGAATAAAGCTTATGTTGGTGAACCATCATATCATAAATGGCCTGTCTGGAAGTCAAGCACAGGTTTCTTTGTTAGTATTCAGTGGCATGAGAGGGCTAGCGGTGCAAGTGATCTTTCTATTTTGGAGACCAAAACCTATGACTTGGAGGGATGACATGCTTCTCACCTCACTTATTATAATCTGCAGCTAAGTAACTCTAGCTACATACTAATGGCACCATGCCATGGCACATCCAGACTGCTTTTACCTCCTAAGCAGTAAAGACAATTCTGGCCTAGCAATGTATTCTTAGTATTACCTCCAGGTGCCTCTAGTCCTCGTCCCATTCCTCACAAATTGGAGATAATCTATCTCCACTACAGACAAAAAGATGATGAGGAACGCTGGATCCCCTCCCCCACACCCCACCCCCAGGAAGTACTTAAAGATACTTATCCAGCATACCTCCTGTTCTTTTTCCTACTTTCTGACATAATTGACCAAGGACTGAGGGAGCTGTTCATGCTGGGCTGGGGCGGCTGCTGATATTGGATTCCTGGAGTCTTCTTCATGTGATGGCGTCCCTCGGCCTTCTGGGCTTGTGGAGGGTCAACTGTGTATCATGCGGCCTGCTGGGCAGGCGGAGGGTTGGGGATATGTTCCTCGGCTAGCTCAGCCTTCAGGGGAGGCTGCTTTTGGGGTTCATGCCTGTTTATGACAACGCTTCTTTCTTCAACTTTGCAGTGCGTGACTCTCCGTTCCTGGTTTCTGCAGGGGTGGGACGTTTTGCGTCATGGGAGGCAGGAAGCCTGGGCCTTGGCTGACTTCTTGTTACTCCTGACATTTGGGGGTTGGTGCGCTGGGTGCGCTGCAGCCGGTTTGGGACAGCATGTGGGGGGCTGTTTCAGGTACAGGTACCCTTGGGGTAAGTACCGCTTGGCGGCAGCTTTAGTTTTTTTTGGGTGCATTTTCTGTTTCTTGCTGCAATATTACTCACTGGAGGCCTGAGAGCGTGCTGTTTAAAATGGGGAAGAACTCCCATAAACAGAGGCATTTAAAAGTGTCCTCTTCTTCATCTCCCTCATCCCCCCTCCCCATTCCCAGTCCCCTTCACAGATTTCTAGGTTTATGCTGTGGAGGACGCTCGCCTGAAGGGCCTCATTAAGGAGACTTTGTTGGAGATAAGGGCTGAAGGCAAGAAGAGGATTCCTCAAATGTCTGTGTTTCCTTCGTCTAGTTCTGGGAAGGAGGGTCCTGATCCAGAGGTATTGACTGGCAAGTACATTTCCAAGGATCAAGTGTCAGGGTTGGCTCGACATGTCAAATGTAATATCGGATTTGAGGATGAGGATGTTCGTGGCACTTCTTCATCTGTGCTTTTGCGCCAGTTTCAGAGCTCTATCCCTGTGGGGGTTCCAGTTCAGTCCTGTATTCGGGAAGTGATGCAGAGGGAATGGAGGGATCCAGATAAAATGTTGTTGCTCCACTTTATGGCTAAGCCTTATGCTTTGCATAGTATGCAGGCTGACTTAAAGGATTCCATTCCGGTGGACTTTTTTGTGGCAAGTTTGGTGGGCACACTTCTTTGGTGGAGGACGCAGTCCTCAAGGATCCAGTGGACAAGAAGGTAGATGGATCCCTTCAGAAGATGTTTCCAGGGGCTCATCTGGCCCTTAGGGCTGGAATCTATGGGACTTATGTGTCTCAATTCCTGATCTCGGATCTTAAGACTTTATGTAGGGCCTTGGATGAAACATCGGACTGTTATGGGGTTCTGGAGTTAATTGAATGGCAAGAGGAGTTTTTTTCTGATATTTCTTTTGATGTCGTGAGGGCATCTCCTCTGGTGGAAGGGGCCTGTTTTGTGGCCATCGTAATCTAGTATTACAGGATTGGAGGACTGATACAGCTCAGAAAGGTTCTATGTTGATGTTGCCGTTTCAGGGTTCAGTTTTGTTGGGTCCAGAATTGGAAACTTGGTTCCATAAATGTTTCAAGAAAAAGAAACATTCTTCTTCCTTGAAGTCGGACACGGGGACAGGACTTTCTTTAAAGGCAAGTCTCCTCTGCGTCAGCTTCCTATAAGACAGTTTATGAGATTTCATGGGAGGTTTCCAGCTCAGAAGGGTCGGAAACAGAAAGCACAGTCCCCATCACCCAAGCTGCATTCCTGACTATATGGTGGTGGTGAAGGATATGGTGGTCAGAGGACATCTTCAACGGTTTCTTCTGGCTTGGCTGGCATCTACTTCTGATGGGTGAGTGTCTGATATTATTCAGTGATGCTACAATATACAGTTTGGGGACAATCCTTTGAGGTTTGCCCAACCCCGTGGCCCTCTCTTCCAGCCAAGCTAGTGGCCCTCCATCGCGGCCTTCTTTCTCTGTGGCTCCCCCTCTGGGGGTTCAACTTGATCATTTTCTGGCACAGCTGATAGGGGCATTCCGCCTGGTCTTGGATTTGAAGGCCCTGAACAAATTTGTCCATCATGTGCCTTTGAAGATGGAGACGTTGCAGAGGATAATTCCTCTAGTATCACTCAGGCACTTCATGTGTACTCTAGACAGCCAGGATGCCTATTATCATGTGCCAGTCCATCCGTGTTCACAGCAGTTTCTAAGATTGTATCTAGGGGGCATTCATTACCAATTTACAGTGTTGCCTTTTGGTCTGTGCTCTGCACCACGAATATTCACCAAGGTGGTGGTGCCACTGTTTATCTCCCTTCATCTTCAGGGTTGTCATCTTTATCCCTGCCTAGACGACTGGCTCCTGCATGCACCCTTGTGGGAGGGTCTTTTGAGGAATTTAAATACGGTGTGTTCTACCTTTCAGTCCCATGAGTTTTTGATCAATTGGGACAAATGTCAGTTGCTTCTTTCACAGGACTTGATTTTCATAGAAGCCCGGTTCCATACAGACTTCAACAGGGTGTTCCTGCCCCCTCTCAGGGCAGAGGCTTTGCGGTCCTTGGCTCTCTGTCAGGTGGTCCAGAGATTCCGTCATCTTCTGGAGGGTCATCATCTGGTGGTGAGGTCAGACAATCAGGTGACAGCGGCATGCCTCAACAATCAAGGGGGTATTCGTTCCCAGTCCCAATCCCTAACTATGGTGGCTGTGCTGTTATTTCAGTGGTTAGAGGTACATCTTCTTTCTCTGAAGGAAGTTTATGTGCGGGGTCGACAACGGGGTGGAGGATGCACTCAGTCTTTGTTTTCCTACTTTTCAAGAGTTGTCTCTCTCTGAGGCTGTTTATTGTAAGGTGTGCAGGAGGTTTAGTATACCCTTCCTGTATCCATTTGCTTCCCGCCACAATTCCCAGGTTCCCAGGTTTTGTGCCCTATTTCCTCAGTTGGGGGTTTTGGGGGTGGATGCATTGACAGTTTCTTGGCCCAATCGCCTGCTTTATACATTTCATCCAGTTGCTTTGATTTCCCAGTGTCTGTCTCGGCTGTGGGGGGAGGCTCAGTTGGTGATTGAGAAGGTTCCCTTTTGGCCATGGAGATCATGGTTTCCCACTCTTAGGGGAATGGTGGTCGGGGGTCCTTGGTTGATCCCCTCTTCTCCGTTTCCTCTCAGGTCATTCCCCTCTCTGGATCTGAGGCATCTCCGCCTGTCGGTGTGGAAGTTGACAGGAGGGGATGGCAATGTAACGGTCTCTCCAGACATTTAGCAGTGGCTGTGCAAGGGTCCAGGAAGCCAGCTGCACTTCAGTCATATAATCGCAATCCCCACTTGAGTGCTCTCCTCCCAAGGTTCTCCAATTTTTGTGATAGGGATTTGAGAAGCATCTGGTGGTGACTACCTTGCGTGCTCAGTGGGCTGCTATTAAGGCCTTATGTTCTCCTTGGGGAAATCTGCAGGATGTGGATGAGTTGGTGATTCAGTCGTTGCGTAGTTTTTCCTTACAGAGGCCTGTACGGAAGCCTTTCTTTCCTTTGTGGGACTTGCTGTTGCGCTTGAGGGCTTTGGTTCTGCCCCTTTTTGAGCCATTGGAAACTGCTGAAATAAATTGTGTCACCTTTAAGGTGGTGTTCTTGATGGCTGTGATTTCTGCTAGATGTCTAGGGGAGTAGAGTGCCCAGATGGCCCGGGAGCCTTTTCTGTCCTTTAATGGGGATGGGCTGGTATTGCTCTTGGACTCTTCTTTTGTGCTTAAGGTTCTTTTGCATTTCCATTACTCTCAGGAACTCCTGCTGTCAGCATTGCGGTTGGAAGAGAGGGAGACCTCTGACCTACATTGGACGTTATTGGATGTCAAATGAGTCTTGCAGTTGTATCTGGTCCGTACACAGTCTTTGCGCAAGTCTAAGTCTCTTTTTGTCCCCTTTGGAGTGGCATTTAAAGGGGAGCGGGCTTCTGGGGTTTCTCTGAGCAGGTGGATCAAGCAGACTATTGAGCTTGCATTTTCTGTGTTGAAGTGCCTCCTTCTAGGCTGAGCTTTGTGTCGTTCATGAGATGTGCAGGGCGGCTACCTGGGCTTCTGTCCATACTTTTGTTGGACATTGTAGGTTGCAACATGTCCTGAGTACTGAGCCTAATTTTGGTATTGGTGTTCTGAGGGCAGTCTGATCCTTAATTGGTTTTTGTTTTGTATACAGAACAAATCACTTTGGGGGCACTGCATGGTTGGTGTACAGTCCCTTTTTTGTGTTCTGTTTTAAATTGAGTATGCTCCACGTTGTGAAGAATGGGACCAGGACTAGAGGGACCTGGAAGGAATGCCCTTTCGGAACATATGACTGGAGTAAGAATATGGAAAATAACGTATTCGGGAAATATATGGTCACCACACACAGGTTTTCCTTCACTTATTATTACATATATTTTACACCTTTTAGTGTGTTTTCACGAGTTAAATGTTTTTAGTATCCAAAGATGAAAGCATTCTGTATTCATGGATCTTTTGTTTGTGGTTTTAAGTTCATAACATTTCATGCGATCTTTTAAAATTTGACTACGGCATTTTTCACTATTATTCTTTTTTTCCATTAACTGTAAAAATTAAACCTAGGCGCAATAAATATTCTGAATGACATAGTCAATTGCTTGGGGAACATAAAATGTTGGAAGCATCACGGATAAACGAAAGCAGATGGAGAAAAAGCATCATGCCATTGCTGACCAGAAAATGCACTTCACTTTAAAAAGTTAATTCTGCTACTAATTATAGCAGGAGAACGCAGCCAAATACGGCACTAAAGAGGCAAGCACTGGGCTATAGTAGCATGCAGGTAAGGTATTTCATTAAGTCACAAGTCCAAATGTAGTTGAGTCATTGGTCTTTCATCTTTCCAGGGCAGATAAATGTGTGGCTGAATTCTGCAATAGAAGCAAACCATTTATTTAAGCTTCGCGTCCCACGCCATTACCTTTCTCTCCTTAATATTTAAAAATAGGTAGTGAGGGATAAACCAGCCATGTTTTGTCACTCTTATTTTAGTTTTGATTGGCCACATTTAAAATGGAAAGGTGAATATCAAATTGAGTTGATGTTGTCTGTCTCTTTGTGAATGCCCCCCATGATCCAGTACAGGAAGAGAGTTACTAATTGTTTGATTAATCTAAGGTTCAGATGTTGGAGATTAAGGCCCAAAATTAAGAAAAGTGGTGCTGCATTATATGCAGCGCCACTTTTATTATGCCCATCAGCTCCCCCCTAACACCACCATGTGTGCGCCATATTAAACATATGGCGCACTATGGTGCAGGTTAAGGACAATAGCGTCATCATTTTTTATGCTATTGTAGTACATTGCAGGATTAGTGCCAAAAATGTTGGCACTAATCCTGCAAGGTACATAGGGGCCCATTAGAAATAATGGTGTGCCCCTTTTAATGCTTCCTCTGTGTAGACGTTAAAAATAGCTGCTAAAAATGGTGCCGTGGAATCTAATAGATTCCACTGTCACCATTTTTGCAGCCTGCTAATGGGGGAATGCCCCCCCTTGCAAACATTATGCCTAGGGCAGGCATAATGTGGTGCAAAGGATTACAAAGTCATGCAATGCATGCATTGTGCCACTTTGTAAATTTGGAAACGTTGAGCCACATTTAGTGTAATAAAATATGATGCTAATGTGGGGCAAAGAGGCTCTAGGCCTTCCTAAATCAGGGCTTAAGTGTTGTAAATAACTCTTTGACGCATGGATATAAGTCTAGCTTTGGTTGCTTAGCATTATACTACCATATAGTGTCTGAGTCCTGAGATTTTCTTACATAAAAATAACTTTTTACTTTTGCAGACCTGCCAACCTACCAAACAAACATTGACAATGCAATTGGTCTCACATTTGCCTGAATTAGAGCTGTTGGCATTGTAAATACATAACTGGACCTTTTCTTGCCACATATTTCCAGAGGCCTTGCAATGGAGGACAAAATAAAGCAGCAGGGCTGACTAAATTATGCAGCAAGGTTTGGCTTTCATTGAGCAGCAATACGTGCTGCAGCGTCTTTAATAATGTTTTGTAAAATCTGCAGATTGTGCAGCAGATGATTGATAATGTGGCAAATCCATATTTGTAGAAAAAGACCCAGGGCCACTGAATTGATAATGTCTGTGGCCCTACATAAGTAATGCTGTCCACAAAGCGCTGTAACACGTCAGTCTTGCCTATTGCTGGCACAGTTACAAAGAGGCGTCACAGCCAGCATTTGCCTCCTTTGATGACCTGGTTGGTTAAGACTGGAATCCCATGGGCCATCCTGTTCATTAATGAAGCTGGATCTTGGGTGAGTTGGTAGGAACGAGTGGATCCAGAATTAATTTATGGTTTCTGACTGCTCTCATTAAGAAGATGTGCACTTTGAGCAACACCGAAAGCTCTAAACTCTTATAAACAACAAATATTTTCTGCTACTTTACTCTGTCTGGAGGTTTGAAAAAACACACTTCCAAACAGAGAGGAAAAATAGTACTGGGAGGAAAGGAGTCAAACAAAAAGGCAAATTTGGTTCTGAAACATTCGGGGAAATGACTCCCAGAGCATCCACAATTAGAGCAAAGGAGGCCCCTCAGAAAGAGATGCTTATCATGTTTGATTTCTTGGGAGCGGGTTTGTTTTTCATGCACAGCCACTCGGAGAAGGTTTGAAAACTAATGTTAAAACAAGCATTTACAATGCATTGGGTCTCGCGTTTGCTCATGTTAGAGCTGATCGCTTTGTAAACTCCTAACCCGACTTTTCACCTATCGGGCAAAAGTGCATTTATGTACATAACCCGAAAAAGTGAAATCAAGTATGTAAAGCGCTCGACTTCTGCCAAGCGAGATCGGGCTCGTAAATTAAAGAAAAAAAAGTCCACGAGCCCGATGGAAAACAGCGAGCCTCGCATGTTTTCTCGTACTTGGTCGGTGCGCTGGAGGAGGGCTAGCCACCGGAAAAGGCATGACATATGCGTGCCTTCAACTAATGAAAGCAAGCAGATTTTATTAGGGAAGTCCACTAACCAATAAAAACCACTGACGTGAAGTTGACAGGGCTCCGAGCCCTTTTCTAAATACTAAAGAGTCTCGCTGTGAAAAGCATGCGCAAGCGCATGCAACGCAGGCTCGACCCTAAAAATGGTGGCCCGCATTAAACAGCCATGAAAATAAGCTGCCTACAGGTTAAACCAAATCTATCTGTGTAATATTTGGTATCCCCTGCCCTTCGGAAGACTTCGGAGGTCTTGCCTATTGAAAAGCTCAGACCGGCCCACTGCAGCAGTACCCACTTCAGCAGAGGTGAGCCTTGGCTTCAACAGGCAGAAGCAGCAGCGCTCCGAGCAGCCATTGCTCTGCTTATGGTAGACAGACAGCAAGGATCACAATAAAATGCTTAACTATACCGTTTTTGTATCCTGCCGTGACTTTGACTATTTGCGCTGACAGCCTCAAAATATTAATTACATGTAAACAAAGTAGAAAAATAAACGGAGATCAATAATGCTGAACAAAAAGATTAGTTTAAGGAAATGTAACACAACTAACATCAGGAGAAGAGAATAAAAAATAGAGGAGCCATTATAGTAATAAACAAGTAAAAAAACATGTCATTTTCAATTCCAGGAGCTCTCAGGCTGATGGTGTGGCACAAGGATTGGAGCTGCCAACTTTTGAACTGAGGACTCGGGTTCGAGTCACGGCATGAGCTCAACATCACTAAATATCCCTGTGCCTACAAAAGATTAATATGTGTTTGTGTAATGTCACTGGTACTCGTGTAATGCATCAGTAAAGCCTCCAAAGTTAAAATAAAACAAATAATTAAATAACCAAGCAGACCTCCTCCTTCCCACCACTGGGGAATGCATGCAGGCATACTCGGTGCAGAGAGCCGAGGAAGAGCAAATGTAACTAAGATAACAGTCTTATTTACAGCTAAACTGAGAGCAAGAATGCTGTGCAAATAAAAACTGAAGCTTTGCTGAACTCAAGCAGGAAACTAAGAATAAAAAAGTCCCCTAAAAAAGAGGTAATCAAGACAAACTGTAATTATAGAGTAGTTGGTCCCTGCTCCCAAAGAGAAAAAGGAGGGACAAAGAGGCATTACTGAACACTAGCAAGGAAGTATTTTTTAATGACACAGAAATGTGCAAATGAAATGGCTTTAAGCCCATAGTAATTATACTGAAAGTATACAAGAGGCCATATGCTTTCACTTGACCTAAAAATGTTACTGTGCGAAAAGGACATTAGGCTTTGGAGGGGGTAGGACCTCATGCCTAGTGCTACCTAATAGGAACAGTGCCCTCCAAAAATTTCTTCCCACACCTCTGACCCACCCAAAAAAACATAGGGTGTTGCCTATGTCCCTGGGTGCTTTCACACTGCATAATGGGCATTGGTGGCTTACAGCTTTCAATAATTGGATAGAAAGCTGCTCTTTGCAGTGCTTTCTAGCTATCTTTCCAGGCACATGTAATTTTGGTTCCTCACCAGGTGGCCGTTTTAAGGTAGCCCAAATCGTTTGACACACAGTGGCACTGTGTGAGTTGACAGGTCTGCTTTTAGGCATAGACAAGTGTTGAGCCAGAAGTACTACTTATGATGTTGAACATAATCCCACAAAGTCCCTGTACCTGACCACCATTGTTAGTTCTGTTTTTCTGTTGGTGGGTTCGGAAGCAGGTAAAGAAGCTGTGGATTTCTTTCAAATTCATTGATGAATTAACAAGTGAATTACCAATATATTGTTTTAGTAAGGGTAGTAGCAAAAGAGGGGTTTTCTTCTTGGGGATGTCAAAAAAATTGATTCTCCCTGGGGTTTTAAACAATGGGATATCCATGTTGGAGAATTACTTTTTATGAGTACGGGAGATAATATTTTGGTTTTGCTTAAATACACATCGAAAATTTGCAAAGACTGATGAAGATTTTGACGGATATGATCTACTGTTAGAAAAGTGGCAGGTGTCCTGTCTGCTATTTTGAAAATGCTTTGTAGTTTCTGGCACTTATAGTACAGCAGCAGAGATATCTGCCACTTGTGGACAAAGAATCCCATTGACTAAACTATAAAGTCTCTTAGAATGTTGATAATTTATGTCCACTACATAATCATAAGAGAGAAATGTGTGTTACTTTTTCTAAACTTAAAGCAAAAATACAAGAAAAACAATGTTGGCCACACTACAGAAGCCTGACTGTAGCACGGGCCCCCTGTGGTGCCACAGGGAAAACACCATAGTCGGACTGGCCTATAGGGCAGTCAGGCAGTGCCCAAGGGGGTTGGCTGACAGATCTGTGAGTTGGCTGATTTTTGGCTATTTATGGTCCTGTTTTACTCTCTGGTGGTCTAGATTTAATTGTTTTTTTCCCTGATATTAACACCTACATTGTCAATAACAAACAGAAATGCATGTGATCTTCCAAATGCTGCAATACACCTATACAGCGTGTTTTTACTAGCTGAAAATCTCCCTGATTTGCAAATGTGGGCCATTTTTTAGCTATCTGATTCACTAATAGGGGCCCACTTTTATTTTGGTGCCTACGCTTATTTTTTGTCCCCATCCGACCCTGCAAAGTACAGTTTAGAGCTCCAATGATTTAGACTCAGATGATACTGAATGGGCAGAGATGGTACAGGGGGATCAAGTTCCTTACACAGATACTGAAGAAGCTGGACTTTTATTGAATGTAGACCTCTCTTTTCACGAAAATTGTCATAAAGAAATGTTGTGATTGTGAGCTTATATAAATCAACATCTTTCTTTAGAAAATAAAACATCTGTCTTCAAAGGTAAAACATCACCTTTGTCTTGTTCTTCATCATCAAAATCACCAAAGCAGTAAAAAACAGAAAGTTTCAAACAAAACAAAAAAATAGTTGTGATTAAAATGAATAAGATATCATTACACAAATCAAAAAGTCAATGTCTCGACTTTAAAGGAACGATTGATATCAAAAGGATCTAAAGGGGCAAACACCCCAAAGAGAAAAGCAAAGAGTTTGCATAGAGATGGTGAATGTGTTACAAACACGTTCTAAGATTAGAACCTAAAGGGAGGCCTATTTTCGAAATAGAGACAGTGATTAAAAAAAAACATTTAATGAGGCACTGAGCGCCGACCCAAAAAAAATTTAAGAATAAAAGGAAGACACAGGGAAATTAACCTGAGTGAGTGAAATGAGGACAGAAGCACGCACTTTTTCAAATGGTTTGTTCTCCAGATTTTTTCAAATGTTCATATGGTGATTTCCATTGCTTGGGCTGCACTTGGAGGACATTCTTAAATGTAAGCTGTTCACCTGTGGGATGGTAATCTGCAAGTCTCTATAATTGGGATCTCAGAGACAACCAATGTGACATGATTCAACATCTACAACTCTCTTTTCTATGCAGTGCCATCTTTGGTCAAGCACGGGTAGAGAGAGCATTAGCGGATTGTCATTCTGGTATCCGCTAAGGAGTGTTCTTGAAATGTAGGTCGTTCGTTGGTGTGCTGGTGATCTTGAGTTCTTCTAATGTTGAGCCTCATTGCCTGCCTACATAACTTTAGCCACAGACCATGTCCCTGCTGCTTTCACTTTCTCCCCCTAAAGCCTGTTAACGCGTCCCTCTATGATAAATTTCTAAACATTGGGACTCGTTTTAGGCCAATTAATCTTTTGACCCTGTTGAGAGACACCTCAGGACGAGATCGCTAATCAACATGTCAATCAATATATCAATAATGTCATCAATATTTATCACAATAACGCATTTCACTTTACTCAAAGACATTAATCAAATTCAAGACACCACCATGACCTTGCAGTCATGAATAACCACACCAGTTTAGTATGATTTTTAGTGATATTTATTCCCTATTGGTTACAATACTGCTAGCGAATTTATTAGTCTCAAAACCAAGAAACATAGGTGGTCATTCTGACCTCGGCGGTAAAAGGCGCTTACCGCCGGTCAGAAATCCTCCATAATTCCGCCGCGGTCGCAGTAATCCGCCACGGTCATTCTGACCCGCAGCAGCCAAACCTCCGAAAATCCGACAGCCACAACAGACCGCCAGACCAGCGGTCGACGGAAAAGTGGAGGTGACCAAACCTCCACTGTCACGCCAACAGAAATACGCCCATGCCATTCTGACCCACGAATCCACGCGGCGGTCTTTCAAACGCGGTTTCCCATTGGCGGTACACACCGCCGCGGTCAGAATACACACAAACGAACAAAACTCAGCCACATTGGACGATTTGAATTCCACACACCTGATACACATACACACACCACTCCCACACACACAATACAATATAAAACACACACCCACATCACCCACAAACCCCTTCGACCAAAATCCAAAAAGAAGCACTGAGAGACACAGCAGCGATCACAGAACACCATCACACAGAGGCACACTACACCATCACCCACACAATATCCACACACAAAACAACACATACCACCACACTCAACACACTTAACTACACATACTCCACCCCACACATCATACACACCACTCCATGGCACCCCAAAGACACCCCCGCTTCTCAGACGAAGAACTCAGGGTCATGGTGGAGGAAATCGTTCGGGTAGAGCCCCAGCTCTTCGGCACACAGGTCCAATACACCAGCATTGCCCGGAGGACGGAGCTATGGCAGAGGATTGTCGACAGGGTCAACGCTGTGGGACAGCACCCCAGAAATCGGGAAGACATCAGGAAGCGATGGAACGACCTACGGGGGAAGGTGCGTTCCATGGTATCCAGGCACAACATCGCCGTGCAGAAGACTGGCGGAGGACCCCCACCTCAACCCCCACAATTTACAACATGGGAGGAGGAAGTCTTGAACATCCTGCATCCTGACGGCCTCGCAGGAGTCGGCGGAGGAATGGATTCTGGTAAGTTGAAGCTTCAATACTGCTTCCCCCCCACCTGCATGCCAAATCATACCCCAACCCTCACCCCCATCCTCGAACCCCACCCTCACCCCCACCCCCATCCTCACCCCCACCCTCACCCCCACCACCATCCTCACCCCCACCCCCAGCACACCTATTCCCTGCCAATGTCTCACCATCACAACCCACACATCCCAAAACCTAGGCCTGCATGCGTCCACTAAGCATGGACACCCATCACCAAAGCATGCCCATGCATATACACATCCCCCCCACAAGCCACCCTCACCAAAGCCCCCACACACGAATGCCAGCACTTGGGGACACGGGAACCCACAGATACACCCATATGGCACACATTGAAACTATAACCATACCTCTATACCCCTGCAGGACCCGACCGCCAACACACCGCCACGGAGGGCCCAGAATTCTCCACACCCCCCACCCAAGAGGCCGTCAGCGATGACAGCAGCTCTGTCGACCTGGACACTGATGACCAGCCCGGACCATCGGGGACCTCTGGACAGTCGGTTCCCCTCAGACAGCCACAGGCCACTACAGACCCAAACCCCTCTGGGAACACCAGCACAGCTCCCACCCAGCGGGCCCATGCCTCTGTCTCCAGGGCGCGTCAATCAGCGGTGTGTCTACCACTACAGGGCACCCAGGATAACCCACCACCCCAACAACAACAGAGACCTGGGGGCAGTGGTAGTGGGCACACTGGCCAGGGGGCAGAGGCCCAGGGAAACAGGGGAACTGGGAGGGCAGCTGTGCGACAGGGGGGGGACGGGCCCAGGGAACCCACTCTCCACGAGGCCCTCACCACCATCATGGGAGCATACAACCGCTCCCAGGAGACGATGGCGACGGTACTGGCCAGGTTCCAGGAGATCCAGGTACTGCAGGAGGAACACTATCGGGGGTACAGGGAGGACATCAGAGCCCTCACCTCCACCCTGGTTACCATGGTAGGGCTGCTGCAGGAACTCATCAACACCAGGACGGACACTCAACAACAACAAAGGGCCCCTGCCACTAGCCTGGACCAAGAACAGCCAACCACCTCCGCCGGCGCTAGTGGACAGGAGGCCCCCGCACAACAGCAGCCCACCAGACCCCCACCTCCTGCAGGAGAAGAACCACCCCGCAAGAGGGCCCTGAGATCTCGCAAGAAGACAGAGTAGGATGTCAAGACCCCCGCCAGCAAAGGATACCACCTGATGTCATCCCACTGTCCCACATTGTCACCCTGTCCATCCTTGAACTGCCCATGCTCCATCTCTCCACAGGCCTATGGACAATGCACCTGTGTGACTGTTACTCTGGACCCTGCCATGGACATTCCTTCACCATAGCCCCCACCCACTTGAAACCACCCATCCCATTTTGAGCACTGAAATAAACACCTATTTTGCACCAAACTATCTGGAGTCTGGCTGTGATTTCAAAATATTGTAATTGACATGACAGTGCAAATATGTCCTTGTACATAGTGAAGTCAACAAACCGCTGCCACAAAGCTGTAGTCCATGGGGAAACGAAGCACAGGACTCGTAGTGGGGACCCCAGATCTGAAATAGAGAGGGAAAAGCCACAACTCAGTCATCATACACTGGGGCAAATAGACAGGCAGCAGAAATGCAGGAGAGTAGTTTACATTTACTAAATTATGTTTGAATTGTTACCTGTGTCCTATTGGAAGTACTGTGCAATGATTCTGTCCCTGTTGTCTGTTTCAGCCCCGTCGTCTTCCTCCTCGTCACTCTCCACAGGTTCCACAGCTGCCACAACACCACCGTCTCGACCATCCTCCTGCAGGAAAGGCACCTGGCGGCGCAAAGCCAGGTTGTGAAGCATGCAGCAGGCCACGATGATGTGACACACCTTCTTAGGTGAGTACATTAGGGATCCACCTGTCATATGCAGGCACCGAAACCTGGCCTTTAGGAGGCCGAAGGTGCGTTCGATCACCCTCCTAGTACGCCCATGGGCCTCATTGTACCGTTCCTCTGCCCTGGTCCGGGGATTCCTTACTGGGGTCAGTAGCCACGACAGGTTGGGGTGCCCAGAGTCCCCCAATAGCCATACACGGTGTCTCTCTAGCTGTTCCATCACGTAAGGGATGCTGCTATTCCTTAGGATGTAGGCGTCATGCACTGACCCAGGGAATTTGGCATTGACATGGGAGATGTACTGGTCAGCCAAACACACCACCTGGATGTTCATAGAATGGTAACTTTTCCTGTTCCTGTACACCTGCTCACTTCCTTGGGGGGGAACCAAAGCCACATGGGTCCCATCAATG
This sequence comes from Pleurodeles waltl, assembly GCF_031143425.1. Lineage (NCBI taxonomy): Eukaryota > Metazoa > Chordata > Amphibia > Caudata > Salamandridae > Pleurodeles > Pleurodeles waltl. The sequence continues at coordinate 221,173,768 of NC_090450.1, read as the reverse complement.
GCACCAATGACGTTGGGAATATGTCCAAGGGCATAGAAATCACCCTTCACTGTAGCCAATTCGCTCACCTCAGGGAAAAGGATGTAGCTCCTCATGTATTTCATCAGGGCAGACAACACTCTGGATAACACCTTCGAAAACATGGGCTGAGACATCCCAGAAGCAATTCCCACTGTTGTCTGAAATGACCCACTTGCCAAGAAATGGAGTACTGACAGGACCTGCACCAGAGGGGGAATCCCTGTGGGTTGGCGGATGGGGGACATCAGGTCGGGCTCCAGCTGGGCACACAGTTCATGTATAGTGGCACGGTCAAGCCGGTAGGTCAGGATAATGTGGCGTGCTTCCATTGTCGACAGGTCCACCAGCGGTCTGTACACGGGAGGATTCCTCCTTCTCCTCGCCAAACCCAGCGGACGGTGCCTAGGAAGGACAACACGGAGCACACAGTCAAGCAACCCACAGGTACGTATTCACAGCTTGCACAGTAAACGATTCTCTATGCAGTGAATGGCGTGTATGAGTGGCTATGCAAGGCCTAGGCCTGTGTGACGCAGTTGAAATTGAGCCATGTGGACCCTCGAAATGGCGGCTGCCTGACCTGTGAAGTGTGACAATGGGATGTGAGGTCAATGCGCTGGCGTGGCACACTGTGGCGGTAGGCGGTCGAAGACCGCGGCGCGAAGCCGCATTGGATAACATTGAAGCCTATGTGTATCAGGAGCCAATGGCGAAGTGCGCCGGCGGTGGCGGTACGCCCCGCCGCGGTACGCACCGCCGCGGGCGTGACTGCCATTTTCTATCTACTTATTCACTCGCGACTTGAACTTTCACAGGAGAGGACCTATACTGCAAGTGTTGCTGTGACCTCGGTCTGGAAGGGACAAGGGCTGCTGCGACTGGGGAAAGGGCCCCTGCCTTCACTGGAGAAGAGTTGGAGAAACTTGTGGATGGGGTCCTCCCCCAGTATGCGCTACTCTATGGTCCTCCAGACCAACAAGTGAGTTTAATTCAATATGGATTTGGGGCCACTGGCTGGCCTGGGGGCCTGGCGGGGGGCATGTTGGGCCTGGCGGGGGGCATGGCGGGGATGGGGGGCATGTTGGGCCTGGCGGGGGGGCATGGCGGGGGGCCTGGCGGGGATGGGGGGCATGTTGGGCCTGGCGGGGGCATGGCGGGGGGCCTGGCGGGGATGGGGGGCATGTTGGGCCTGGCGGGGGGCATGGCGGGGATGGGGGGCATGTTGGGCCTGGCGGGGGGGCATGGCGGGGGGCCTGGCGGGGATGGGGGGCATGTTGGGCCTGGCGGGGGGCCTGGTGGGGGGCCTGGCGGGGATGGGGGGCATGTTGGGCCTGGCGGGGGGCATGGCGGGGATGGGGGGCATGTTGGGCCTGGCGGGGGCATGGCGGGGGGCCTGGCGGGGATGGGGGGCGTTGGGCCACTGGCAACGAAAATGCAGACAAACTTGAACGTGGTATTTCTCCCTCCCTGTACGTGTCACATAGGTCCGCGCCCATGAGAAGATCGGGATTTGGCGTGCCATCGCCAAGGAAGTCCGGACCCTGGGGGTCCACCATCGACGGGGCACCCACTGCCGCAAGAGGGGGGAGGACATCCGCTGCGGGACCAAGAAGACCGCCGAGTCTCTGCTGGGGATGGCCTCCCAACGTAGGCGGGGTGCCTGCCGTCAACTGACCCCCCTGATGTTCCGGATCCTGGCGGTGGCCTACCCTGATTTGGATGGGCGCGTGAGGGCAGCACAGCAGACACAAGGGGGTGAGTACAAGCATAATCTACTCTGTTGTCGTGCAGTGGAGGTGTCTGGGTGGGGGAGGAGGGCTGTGGGTCCCCCTAGGCCAGGGCGATATCTGTAGGCTGGGCACCCCCGTAAGCCCCTGTGTCCCCAGCCACCACCCTCAGTAGTGTGCCAGTACAGCCATCCCTGGGCCGTGTCATCCATGGGTGCAGTTGTCAACTCTAGGCGTGTAGGGCATGTTCCACGGAATGCGTAGCGGACCCCAAGTGCGCGACTTAGTGCAGGGGGCATCTGTGTCTGTCATGTCCGCTAACTGTACCGGTGATCCATGTACTCAAAATCTCTTTATTTCTCTCTCCCCCCCCTTTTTGTTTGTCTTTCTGTGCTTGTGTGCATCAGCATCATCAGGCGGAGGAGAAGTGGCATCGGGGCAGGAGGGAGCTGCATCTCACATGGCCCAGGAGGGCCATGACACAGAGTCTGACTGGACCAGTGAGACGGAGGGCGAGGGGAGCTCCACAACGGGGACGACTGGACCCTGCAGCGACACGGACACGTCCTCGGAAGGGAGCTCCCTTGCGGGGGGCAACATCCGTGCCCCCCGCCTTTACAGGTACAGCCGCCACCCAGCGCACCATCTCCGCCCTCCCAGCAGCCCCTCAGCGTTCGCCCTGTGCCCGCTCTGCCAGGAAGCCGGGCATCTCCTTCGCCCCAGGCACCACAGGCCCTGCCCCTGTTACCCCCGCTGCCCTCAGTGAGGAGGTCATTGACCTCCTCCGAACGCTCATTGTTGGGCAGACTACCCTTTGGAATGCCATCCAGGGGGTGGAGAGGGAGGTTCATCGCAGCAATGCGTACCTGGAGGGCATTCATTCGGGTCAGGCTGCCCATCAACGATCGTTCCAGGCTCTGGCCTCAGCACTGACGGCAGCCATTGTCCCTGTCTCCTGCCTCCCTCTACTAACTCCCTCCTCCCAGTCTCCTGTTTCTCTGCCTGTCCCACCCACACCATCAGACCAGCCTGCACACACCTCGACACCCAAGAGCAGCTCATCCAAACATAAGCACCACAGGTCACGCAGACATTCAAACAAGCAACATTCCGATGCAGACATGCCAACAGTCACTACCACCTCTGTGACCCCCACCTCCTCGTCTCCCTCCTCCCTCCCTGTGACGTCTACACTCACACCTTCATTCACCTCACCATCAGCCAGTGATTCCATCACCAGCACACCCACCAGAACACTCCGCACACGTGCAGTCACCACCCCCACTGCCATTTACACGTCCCCTGTGTCCTCTCCCACTGTGTCTGTCACCCCCTCTTCCACACCACACAAACGCAGCCACCCACCCACCCAACAGCCATCCACCTCACGACAGCCTATCCCTCCTGCACCTGCACCCAAAGACAGCAAACGTCACTCACCTACAACCACATCCTCTCCCTCCACTCCCATTCCCACTGTACCTATCACTCTCCATTGTCCCAAGAAAATCTATCTCTCTACTGCTAACTTCTTTCCTGACCCTGAGCCCCCCCCCTCCTTCTCGTCGGGGTAAAAAGAGCACCTCAGCCACCACCAGCCCTGCAGCCCCCTTGACAAGGGTGCAGGGGTATTGGAGCCCACCAGCCCGCATGTCTGGATCTTCGCCCAGCAGCAAGGGGACAGGCAGCCCACCCCCTGGGAAGAGGAGCAGAAGGCGGAAGGGCCGCCGCAGGAGCCCGGGTTCTATATCCCCCCAGGACACTAGCCATCCACCGTCAACAGCCACAGCTCCAAAGGGAGGAAAGGGCCACAGACTCCCGACTAAGGAGGGCAAGGGCAGCAAGGCGGAGAAGTCAGGCAGCAGGCCTGCTGCCCATGGAGGACCCGTCACAGCTACCCAGGAGGAGCCCACAACCACCATAGCCGCTGCCCAGGGAGGAACCGTCACAGCTGCCCAGGGAGAGCCCACCGCCCCCATAGCCGCTGCCCAGGGAGGAACCGTCACAGCTGCCCAGGAGGAGCCCACCACCCCCATAGCCGCTGCCCAGGGAGGAACCGTCACAGCTGCCCAGGAGGAGCCCACAACCCCCATAGCCGCTGCCCAGGGAGGAACCGTCACAGCTGCCCAGGAGGAGCCCACAACCCCCATAGCCGCTGCCCAGGGAGGAACCGTCACAGCTGCCCAGGGAGAGCCCACCACCCCCATAGCCGCTGCCCAGGGAGGACCCAGCCCAGCTGGCCAGGAGGGCCCCACCACCCACAGCCCAGGTGGGCATTGAAGGAGCACCATCCCCGCTGCCCAGGAGGGCACCACCAGGCAATGAGCAGTTGGCCATAGAATGGCCGCCGTCTCCAGCACCGCTCCGCTGGGGACTGCCGTCTCAAGAACCGCTGAACTGGGCCCTTCAAGGCAAGAACCGCTGAACTGGGCCCTTCAAGGCAAGAACCGCTGAACTGGGCCCTTCAAGGCAAGAACCGCTGAACTGGGCCCTTCAAGGCAAGAACCGCTGTACTGGGCCCTTCCAGGCAAGAACCGCTGAACTGGGCCCCGCCGTCTCCAGCAGCGCTCCGCTGGGGACCGCCGTCTCAAGAACCGCTGAACTGGGCCCTTCAAGGCAAGAACCGCTGAACTGGGCCCTTCAAGGCAAGAACCGCAGAACTGGGCCCTTGAAGGCAAGAACCGCTGAACTGGGCCCTTCCAGGCAAGAACCGCTGGCCCTTTGGCAGACGTGGCAGGGCAGGATCTGTCTCGGGCAGGGCTGCAGGATGTCCTCTGGCCAACATGCCTCCTCCAGTGGCAGTGGAGTCTGTTATGGACTGTTTGGACTGTGGCTTTGCACTCCCCAGGATGGCCCAGTGGGCAGGCCACCCACTGTATGGACTGTATGGACTGTGGCTTTGCTCTCCCCAGGATGGCCCAGTGGGCAGGCCACCCACTGTATGGACTGTATGGACTGTGGCTTTGCTCTCCCCAGGATGGCCCAGTGGGCAGGCCACCCACTGTATGGACTGTATGGACTGTGGCTTTGCTCTCCCCAGGATGGCCCAGTGGGCAGGCCACCCACTGTATGGACTGTATGGACTGTGGCTTTGCTCTCCCCAGGATGGCCCAGTGGGCAGGCCACCCACTGTATGGACTCTATGGACTGTGGCTTTGCTCTCCCCAGGATGGCCCAGTGGGCAGGCCACCCACTGTATGGACTGTATGGACTGTGGCTTTGCACTCCCCAGGATGGCCCAGTGGGCAGGCCACCCACTGTATGGACTGTATGGACTGTGGCTTTGCTCTCCCCAGGATGGGCCAGTGGTCATGGAGTCCCCTCGTGGATCTGGCGTCGTGTACTCAAGTGGCTGAGGTGCCCCCCCTTCCCTTCCCCCTGAGGTGCCTGTCCTTTTTTCTTTCTGATGCCCCTGCAGTGTTCTCTCCGTGGAGTTCTTGTCGTGGGACTGGACCTTGCCCCTTTGCTCAGGACCCCTGTGGTCCACGGACAGTGGTTGGACTACATATAGTAGATGTATATATTTTGTACATAGTTTATTTATTTATTTGGATTACTGCTGTCCATTTATCAATATATCTGCCCGTTTAAGATCTCTTCTTTTGGTCTTTGCATTATTTCGGAGGGGGGGGTTTGTGGGTTGTGACAGTGATCTGTGGGAATGCATTGATGTGTGTGTTGTAGTGGGTGTGGGTGGGTGGGTGTGTGCCAGTAATCTTTTCCCTCCCCTGTGTCGTAGGTGCAGTACTCACCGATGTCTTCCGCGCCGCCGGGCGTGCTCCTGGTACAGGAGCAGGTATAGGAGTGCGGGGATGACCTGTAACTCGGGTTCCATACTGCCGGAATCTCGCGTGGAGTATGTGGAGGTGAGCGTTTTCCCGTTCGTAGTCTGTTTCCGCCGTGTTTTTATCGGCAGTGCTCCCGCCCCGGAAAAGGTGGCGGATTGGTGGGTCGTGATAGGGTGGGCGGTACATTGTCTGCCGCCTGGCTGTTGGCGGTGACCGCTGCGCTGTTTGTTTGTTCCGCCGTGGCGGTCGGAGTGTTAATGCGGCGGGCTGTGTTGGCGGTTCCCGCCAGGGTCAGAATTGCATTTTTTGGACCGCCGGCCTGTTGGCGGGTTGGCCGCCGCTTTATCACCGACCGCCAGGGTCAGAATGACCCCCATAATAACATAGTCACAATATGGCAACTCTGATAAGATTTCATCAAGGCAAGAATCACAAACATTAGAATATAGCACAGTGTGAACATAAGCTATCCTTAGCGGAGTACATCAGCGCATTGTTCGACAAAGAATAGATTCAGTCATTTGTTCGTTTGTGTCAGTTTTAGTGAACCCCTCACCTAACCTCTAATTAGCATTGGCATGTTGGGCTTCATGCAAAACAATTTTGTAACACCAGTTTGGAAAACATCTAACTATGGCTCCTGTCAAAAGAGAGCAGTTGGTACCTAGAAAGGAAAAGCAAACAGACAATCACAATTTCATTGTCATATAGTTACCATCCAAGTTTGGTCATCAATCAAGCTCTGTCTTCGTCTTCAGGACATCAGTTGAATCGGCATCAGTAATTCAGCTCCGGATAAAAGGGCACTTCCCTCATAAGGAGGTAAAGTGTAAAGGGCAAATCTAAGGACAATTATGGTTCTAGATAGGTCAGACAGTCACTAATAAAAGTGACAAAGTTTCTGGATCACAAAATATAGCATCAGCATCTCCCCCTCTCCTAGTCTCCTACTCCCTAATTCTAATGCACTTCCTGGTGACAGGGGTTTTTATCCACTTTTCGTTGTACATTCCCCTAAAATCTGGTTGGACAAAGGTTGCACCCCACTATCTTTAGCCAATTAAAAACACATTATGGCCCTCATTACAACTTTGACGGGCGGCGGAGGCCGCCCGCCAAAGTTGCGCCGCAGGAATACCGCACCGCGGTCTGAAGACCGCGGCCGGCATTCTGAGTTTCCCGCTGGGCAGGCGGGCGGCCGCCTTAAGGCCGCCCGCCAGCCCAGCGGGAAACAACCTTCCCACGAGGACGCCGGCTCGGAATCGAGCCGGCGGAGTGGGAAGGTGCGACGGGTGCTACTGCACCCGTCGCGTATTTCACTGTCTGCTATGCAGACAGTGAAATGCAAGCGGGCCCTCTTACGGGGGCCCCTGCAGTGCCCATGCCATTGGCATGGGCACTGCAGGGGCCCCCAGGGGCCCCGCGACACCCCCTACCGCCATCCTGTTCCTGGCGGGCGAACCGCCAGGAACAGGATGGCGGTAGGGGGTGTCAGAATCCCCAAGGCGGCGCAGCATGCTGCGCCGCCTTGGAGGATTCTGACGGGCAGCGGAAAACCGGCGGGAGACCGCCGGTTTTCCTGCACTGACCGCGGCCAAAGCGCCGCGGTCAGAATGCCCTAAGGGGCACCGCCAGGCTGTCGGCGGTGCTCCCGCCAACCGCGAGCCTGGCGGTCACAGACCGCCAGGCTCGTAATGAGGGCCTATGTCATTAAATCTTTTACCCCGCATTATTTCTCAGGCAGTTTATTGGTCCATATGATTGACGTCTTCAGAGGTAGAATGTCTGGTATGATTTCATCCTTTTGTAATTCTTTGCACATCTTTGGTCAGTGGCTCCATTGTCTGTACCGGTTTGGTCGACCTTGTATTTAACATTAGTCTACACTGTTGCAATTAGCTAGTACATTTCTACAAGCAATATGAATTTCATGGGAACGGATCTACTATAGTTACATTCAGCTTCTAGTTTTTGGAAAAAACAAGAGTTTATGTCCTCTAGCAAGTCAGCACACTGCACGATAGAAAATACATTTTAATATGAAAGTCAGGGAGCTAGACCTTGACTCATGATAACTAAGGCCTACGAGATTTATTAACAAAAACTTTAATAACATACTCATTAATAATTAGTGTAAAACTATTTAAATGCAATATTTCATAAACATTAGTTGTTTTCATTAGCCCATGTATACATTGGCGGCCACTCCCCGTGGTCACATTTCAAGTGCACGTTTTGGCAAAACAGGTTAATATAGTTTCTATGCGGCAATATTATACATTAGTTCATAAACATTTCATGTTAATATAGATTATATAAGCTACTCTCTCTCAGTCCCTCCTCTGATGACCCTAGTCATCACACAAACCTTTCCCTTTTCAACCTTTCATTCTCACTTTTTCACTTTGCGCATTATGCGCATTTCAACATCTTGCCCTTCGTGTGAACTTTCGCAAATTTCATTAAAGATTTTCTCTCTTTCATTTTCTTCATTTTTTTTGCTTCGTTTCGTTCAAATTCTTTCATTAATTTTGCACGCTCACCATAAACCCAATAAACAAATCAGGACAATTAGCAGACCTCCTAATATTTTTGCAAGGACCCCATTCCAAATATTACTAAACCAACTTCCTACTCTGGCAATTCCCTTTCCAACTTTCTCCCAAACTCCAGGTTCCTTCAGTTCCTTCAAATCTCAACTATCTCTAGTTAGGTTAGTAAGCATACCTCTAATCTTTCTACTATTATCAGGAATGAATGAGCAGCAATGACGCTTGTTAAGCATCTTACAGACTCCGCCGCTGTTTGCTAAAAGAATGTCTAAAGCAAGCCGATTTTGAAGAGTCATAGCTCTTCCCGCAGCAAGTTCAGTATCCATCAGGAGTATAGCCCCCTGTGAAATTTGTCAGCATGTTATCCACAATAGTAGACAACTTTAGAATCTTTATGGAGTTTACGATAACCCCTACTGAAGGAATTATGGCTCCAAATATGTCACCAACGACAGCAGCCGCTGTCTCTCTCTCCTTTGTCTAGCATGTTGTAATGCAGACATTTTAGGTATTTGTTTTAAGTCATCAATCTGGTAAATCTTCGGAAAAACTATTCCCAAATAACATGTCCCATAACATCCCTTTGGGAGGCGGTAATAAGCATTAAGTCCACATATGTAATAGATCCCAGGGATCGCTGGATCCTGTCCATTTAACATGAATGTCTACTTACTCTGAAACAAAAACACATGCCTGCATTCACTCGTTCCCACGAATAAAGTGTCATGATCAGATTTCGGCCTATATATACAAAGCCTTCCTACATGTAATGCATCTATAGCTAATTTGCCCTGCGTTTTAATTGCGGTTTAAGCTTAATCATAGGCATATGTGTGTTTTTCTAACCCCTTTTCTAGCCTTTCTTTCAGTGCTTTGCGTCTATCATCAGTGTGATCTAAGAAGCTTTTCTCCACAGGTGTTAGTAGACACGTCAAATTATTGCAATGCGCATAAGCTGTGCCAAAGGTTAGTGTTGGCTCAAAGAAACCTCTAACTAATTGTATACTGTGCTCTTTAGCTAACTTGTTCAGAAATTCAGTCACAGGCAATAAAAAGAAAACACTACGTCTAGATTTGAATAAAAATACTGCACATGATCCTGGTCATAGAATCTTGTTAGTAGCAAACTACAGCTTATCCCGTAGGTTTAGAGTCAAACTATGGTAGGTGACCCCTTCTTCTACTGATGAAGGAATCTTTGTGCACACATAACAGTTCCTCGCATCCATTGTATCAACATACTCATTCAGCAAGCGATAGAAGACATTAGTAGAGAGTTCTCCCTTTGAATTAGTTCCCTCCTGCAAGTGTTTCGTATCCTGCTCATACTTTTCCCACGGTGTTAATGTAGCAGTCTCAGGTTTTGAAGCATTGTTAGTCACCTTTTTATCCAACCGAGGCATTCCCACAATCACACCTATAATTATTATTGCGCACACAATACCTAATATAATACTCAACCAACCACACACTTTACCCTTCTTGCTACTACCTCTAGTGTAAGCCATGATCTGTAAAGAATCAGATAGCAGATGATATAAGGCAACAATTAACTTGAGGACGACTTAAAGCTCCCCTTTTTTTTTGAAAGTCTCTCTTTCTTTCTGCGTGTATTTACAGCGTTCCACACACCCCAGGACCCATTTTTTTCAAATCTGGTTAGCAGCCTGTCAGAATCGGGTTTCAGTGTCAATTCAGATTATCAGAGTCACATCCAGTAATTTTTTCAGTCTCTTTTCTCAGCTTTTCAGCTTTCAACTTGAATTTTAACACAGACTCTTTCTCTGATTGATTTCAGGTGCCGTAATATTGTCCTGGTACCTCTCGATCAAAACAGAACGCTAAGAATTCTTGTTGCCATTCAGACGTCATTGCATATGCCCATTCAGGATCTGCGTACCTTCCGTTTGCGACTCTTTTTCTTTTCAGTCTGCGTTCGCTTTGCAACTCTCCTTCACTAAGATCCTCCCTCCTGGTTGTATCAATTTCTTCCTCTATTGTTTCATCTGGAATAACCTTTTCTCTTGCAGCTTGTTTCTTTGGCCAGTTATCACCTTTATGCGTCTTCTTCCTGCTTGGCTCTTCAGCATGCTGAACAGCACCCTCCTATTGTACTCTGGTGCTCTCTCTTGATGGACCTGCAAGTGGCTCAGGAGGAGTTGATGTACTTTGACCTCCCTCTGCTCTTTCCCCCTCGTCTTCAGGGTCTGTAACGGGCTCAAGTTCTAACCCGTATCCGTCTACTTCTAGGAGAACCTCTCCTTGACTTAGTTCTCCTGCTGCCTCTATTGAGATAGGCTCATTGTCACCTCTCTTGAACTCGTTCATTGTTTGTGGGACCAAGCCGTCCACAGTGGGTTCTCCTTCAGTTTCAGTTCCCCTTTGAATATTTTCCGGCCCTGAGACTTCCTTCTCTGGAATTGCTGAGTCGGAAACTTCAAGTTCCTCATCAGTCGGGCATGTTACCTTCTTTGTGTGACTGGCATGTATCCAGTTTGGAACGCCTGCACATTTCACAGCAGTGGTTGTTGTCAGTATTACTTGATATGGCCCATTCCAGCGCGGCTCCAAACACAACTTCCTCACGTGTTTCTTTACACCTACCCAGTCACCGGCTTGCAGGGTGTGACCTGGATCACTGATCGGTGGCAATGTGTTAGCCTCCACCTGGTGAGAAAAAGAGCGGACCACATCAGCCAGACCCTTGCAGTAGTCCAACATCATATCATCTGTGATATTCACAAGAGCATTTGCAGGTACTGCGGGCAACCTCATAGTTATGCCCATGAGTATCTCATGGGGGGATGTCCTGTCTTCTTATCAGGTGTGTTTCTCAGCACCAAGGGCAATGTATCAGGCCATTTCATATTGGTAGCTGCACATATTTTTGCCATTCTCAACTTCAAGGTACCATTCATCTGTTCCACTAATCCTGATGCTTCAGGGCGGTAGCTACAATGCAGCTTCTGCTCAATGTCCAATGCAGCACACAGGAGCTTAATCACCTCATTGACGAAGTGTCTTCCCCTATCTGATTCTAAAGAGACTGGAAATCTGAACCTTGGTATTAATTCTCTAAGCAACAGCTTTGCTACTGTGAGGCTGTCATTCCTACGTGTAGGATAAGCTTCAATCCAATGACTGAAAACCCACACAATCACCTACACGTACCTCAAGCCTCCACACACAGGCATTTCAATGAAATCCATCTGCATCTTGCTAAACGGACCTCCAGCTCTCCCTATGTGGCTCAAAGTCACCACAGTCCCTTTTCCCGCATTCATCTGTTGACAGATGATGCATCTGTGAAAAGTAACTTCTGCAGCTTGTCTGAATGTTGGATTGAACCAATCAATTTTGAACAATCAGATCATTGCATCTCTTCCAAGGTGAGCCTGAACATGGTAAAGCCTTGCAAATTGTGACAAAAGACTGTTTGGCAAGACCAACTTCCCCTCCTCTGAAACCCACAAGTCGTCGGCCCTCTGTACACATTGCATTCTCTGCAAGAAGCGTTTTTCCTCTCTGCTAGCACGGCCCTGCAGTGATTTTACTCATCTAATGTATCAACCACTCTTAATGCGCAGTTTAGGCATGTTTCATTCTCAGTTTCAGGTAGTAACTCCCACTATTCCTTGAACGATATACAGTTCAATGCGCAAAACCTTGCGACTTGATCTGCATATCCATTTCCCATTGACACAAAGTCATGTGACTTGACATGAGCATTGCATTTCACCACGGCATTAAGAGGTAACTGAATCGCATGCAACAAATCCTTAATTTGTTAGCCATTTTTCACTGGTGAGCCAGAAGAGGTCAGGAAACCCCTCTGTGACCATAATTGGCCAAAATCATGTACTATTCCAAATCCGTATCTGCTGTCAGTATAGATAGTGACTTCCAGATTTGCACCTGCGTGGCATGCCTTAGTAAGGGCAACCAATTCAGCCACTTGTGCAGAGTACACTCTTTCGAGCCGGGAAGCTTCTAGGATGCCAGTGATTGTACACACGGCATAGCCAGCCCTCAATATTCCGACTGAGTCTCTCAAACATGATCCATCAACAAACATAATGCAATCATTTTCTTCTAGCTGTGTATCCTTAATGTCAGGTCTGGGTTTGGTGTATAGTTCTGTTACCTCAAGACGGTCATGCTCCACTTCCTCTGTATTACTAATCTCAGCATTTTCAATAGGAAGTAGAGTTGCCGGATTCAATATTGTACACCTCTTGAGTGAAACATTAGGAGACCCCAGTATAATGGTCTCATATCTTGTTAGCCTAGCATTTGTCATGTGCTGAGATTTAGTTGAGGTCAACAGAATTTCAACTGAATGGGGAACCATTACTGTCAAAGGATGTCCCATCACTATGCCTTCACACTGTGTGAGGCTCTGACCAACTGCTGCAACTGCACGCAAACAACCCGGTAAGGCTGCTGCAACTGGGACCAAGGTAGCTGAAAAATATGCTACTGGGCGGTTTGCACCTCCATGAACCTGTGTTAAGACAGACAAAGAACAAGCATCACTTTTCATGACAAAACTGTAGAAAAGGCTTTGTGTAATCAGGCATACCCAAAGCTGGCGCCCTGCACACGCACTCTCTCAATTCCATGAATGCCTCAAGCTCTTCTTCAGACAAAATGATGGTACTCAGGTCATCCTTAATTTCCTTGCCTGTCAGTTTTATCAATGGATTAGAGATAATCGAGAAGTTGGGAATCCACTGGTGACAGTAGCCCACCATTCCCAAAAACATTCTGACATCTCTCTTTGTTGTCGGAGGATTCATCTGCAGTATGGCTGTCACCCTTTCTTTTGATATTCTCCTAGACCCTTTCTCAATCAAGTGACCTAAGTACTTTACCTCTCTCTGACAGTACTGCAGCTTCTTTGGAGAAACTTTATGTCCATTCTTTCCCAAATGGTTCAGTAAGGCAATTGTGTCATACCTGCAGTCGTCTTTTGTTCTGGACGCGATTAACAAATCATCAATGTACTGCACCAGAGTCGAACTGAAAGGCAGTTCTAATGACTCCAAGTCCTTCTTTAATATCTGATTGAAGATGGATGGTGACTCAGAAAATCCTTGAGGAATTCTGCACCAACTGTATACCTTATCCAAGAATTTGAAACTGAAGAGAAATTGGCTGTCCTCATGAAGAGGCACAGAAAAAATGCCTGTGACAGGTCCACCACTGTGAACCATTCTGCATCACACGGAACCTGAAACATGATCACTGCTGGATTTGGCACTATGGGGCAACATTTCACCACAATATCATTTATTTTCCTCAAATCCTGCACAATTCGAGCCTTCCCACAAGGCTTTTTCAAACCCATTACTGGTGAATTACATGGGCTGCTCAAAACTTCCTTCAAAACTCCTTGATTTACAAAGTCTGCAATTATCTGTGATACCTGAATAAGGACATCTTGTGCCATGTGGTACTGCGGTACCTGGGGAAACACTGCATTGGGTTTTATCAGTCCCACTTCCTTTCCTGTCAGGTCCCACACTTTCTCTGTCCATGTTCCCTGCAACTCAGCTGGCAAGTCTGTCACTGTAAGCATCGGGAATAGGGTTTTAGAGGGTATTCTTCATTTGCGGTCTCTGGGGGTTAGTCTAACTTTGGAGGAGTGTTAATCCGTCCCAAAAGTGACGGTAAAGTGACGGATATACCACCAGCCGTATTACGAGTTCCATAGGATATAATGGACTCGTAATACGGCTGGTGGTAAATCCGTCACTTTTCCGTCACTTTTGGGACGGATTAACACCTCCTCCAAAGTTAGAATAACCCCCTCTGTCTCCGATTCTGAAAACTGCCCATCATCTCCCTCATCATCACTGTTTGTTTGCACCTCAAGTCCTTCATTAGAACAGGTGTAGGAGGCTGGCCTGGCTTGTAGTGGGGACCAGAGGTACTTACACCTTGTGCCAGGTCCAGTTATCCCTTATTAGTGTAGAAGAGGTGTTTCTAGCAGCTTAGGCTAATAGAAGGTAGCAATGGCAAAGCAGCTTAGGCTGAACTAGGAGACATGTAAAGCTCCTACTATACCACTGGTGTCATATGCACAATATCATAAGAAAACACAATACAAAGAAGTACTAAAAATAAAGGTACTTTATTTTTATGACAGTATGCCAAAAGTATCTCAGTGAGTACCCTCAGTATGAGGATAAGTTATATACACAAGATATATGTACACAAACCAAAATTATGCAGATAATAGCAAAAGGAAGTGATGCGAGCAATGTAAAATTACAGTAGATTGCAATAGGAGCACATAGGTATAGGGGCAACACAAACCATATACTCCAAAAGTGGAATGTGAACCACGAATGGACCCCAAACCTATGTGAACTTGTAGAGGGTTGCTGGGACTGTAAGAAAACAGTGAGGGTTAGAAAAATAACCCACCCCAAGACCCTGAAAGGTAGGTGTAAAGTGCACCTACTACCCCCAGAGAGCATAGAAGTCGTGATAGGGGGATTCTGCAGGAAGAACAAACACCAGCAATGCAACAACAGTGGGTTTCTGGACCTGAGTACCTGTAAGACAAGGGGACCAAGTCCAATAGTCGCAACAGTGTAGAGAGTGGGCAGGAGCCCAGGAAATGCCAGCTGAGGGTGCAAGGAAGCTGCCACCGGGTAGAAGAAGCTTGGACTCCTGCAAGAACGAAGAGGACTAAGAACTTCCCCTTAGGAGGATGGATGTCCCACGTCGTGAAGAAGCTTGCAGAGGTGTTGCCACGCAGAAAGACCGCAAACAAGCCTTGCTAGCTGCAAGGGTCGAGGTTAGGGTTTTTGGATGCTGCTGTGGCCCAGGAGGGACCAGGATGTTGCCACTTGGATGAGGAGACAGAGGGGGTGCCCAGCAAGTCAGGGATCCATCACAGAAGCAGACAGCACCCGCAGAAATACCTGAATAGGCACTTAGGAGAAAAGTGAACCGGAGTCCACCCGAAGTCACAAAAGGGAGTCCCACGATGCCGGAGGACAACTCAGAAGGTTGTGCACTGCAGGTTAGAGTGTTGGGGACCCAGGATTGGCTGTGCATGAAGGAAATCCTGGAAGAGTGCACAGGAGCCGGAGCAGCTGCAAATCACGCAATACCCAGCAATGCAGTCTAGCGTGGGGAGACAAGGACTTACCTCCACCAAACTTGGACTGAAGAGTCACTGGAAGGTGGGAGTCACTTGGACAGAGTTGCTGAGTTCCAGGGACCAAGCTTGTTGTGCTGAGAGGGGACCCAGAGGACCGGTGATGCAGTCTTTTGTTGCCTGCGGTTGCAGGGGGAAGATTCCGTCGACCCACAGGAGATTTCTTCAGAGCTCCTGGTGCAGAGAGGAGGCAGGCTTCCCCCAGAGCATGCACCACCTGGAAACAGTTGAGAAAGCCGGCAGGATGAAGCGATACAAGGTTTCTAGTAGTCGTCTTGCTACTTTGTTGCGATTTTGCAGGCGTCCTGAGCAGTCAGTGGTCGATCCTTTGGCAGAAGGTGAAGAGGGACATGCAGAGGAACTCTGGTGAGCTCTTGCATTTGGTATCAGGTGAGATCCCCAAAGCAGAGACCCTAAATAGCCAGAAAAGGAGGTTTGGCTACCTAGGAAGGAGGATTGGCTACCAAGAGAGGTAAGAGCCTATCAGAAGGAGCCTCTGACGTCACCTGCTGGCACTGGCCACTCAGAGCAGTCCAGTGTGCCACAAACACCTCTGTTTCCAAGATGGCAGAGGTCTGGGACACAATGGAGGAGCTCTGGGCACCTCCCCTGGGAGGTGCAGGTCAGGGGAGTGGTCACTCCCCTTTCCTTTGTCCAGTTTCACACTAGAGCAGGGCTGGGGGATCCCTGAACCGGTGTAGACTGGCTTATGCAGAGATGGGCACCATCTGTGCCCATCAAAGCATTTCCAGAGTCTGGGGGAGGCCTCTCCTCTCCAGTCTTCACACCTATTTCCAAAGGGAGAGGGTATTACACCCTCTCTCAGAGGAAGTCCTTCGTTCTGCCTTCCTGGGCCAGGGCTGCCTGGACCCCAGGAGGGCAGAAACCTGTCTGAGGGGTTGGCAGCAGCAGCAGCTGCAGTGGAGACCCCGGAAAGGCAGTTTGGCAGTGCCCGGGTTCTGTGCTAGAGACCCAGGGGGTCATGGAATTGTCACCTCAATGCCAGAATGGCATTGGGGTGACAATTCCATGATCTTAGACATGCTGCATGGCCATGTTTGGAGTTACCATTGTGATGCTGTACATAGGTAGTGACCTATGTAAAGTGCAAGCGTGTAATGGTGTCCCCGCACTCACAAAGTCTGGGGAATTTGCTCTGAACGATGTGGGGGCACCTTGGCTAGTGCCAGGGTGCCCTCACATTAAGTAACTTTCCACCCAACCTTCACCAGGTGAAGGTTAGACATATAGGTGACTTATAAGTTACTTAAGTGCAGTGGTAAATGGCTGTGAAATAACGTGGACGTTATTTCACTCAGGCTGCACTGGCAGGCCTGTGCAAGAATTGTCAGAGCTCCCTATGGGTGGCAAAAGAAATTCTGCAGCCCATAGGGATCTCTTGGAACCCCAATACCCTGGGTACCTCAGTACCAGATACTAGGGAATTATATGGGTGTACCAGTCTGCCAATGTAAATTGGTACATTTAGTCATTAGCCTGTTAGTGACAAATTTGGAAAGCAGAGAGAGCATAACCACTGAGGTTCTGGTTAGCAGAGCCTCAGTGAGACAATTAGGCATCACACAAGGAACACATACAGGGCACATACTTATGAGCACTGGGGCCCTGTCTGGCAGGGTCCCAGTGACACATAGACTAAAACAACATATATACAGTGAAATATGGGGGTAACATGCCAGGCAACATGGTACTTTTCTACAACAGGTAATCGAACATTTTGTCTTGCACAGTAAGTCTCTTCCCAGTAGGGACACAGGACTAGAATCGCAAACTA
This sequence comes from Pleurodeles waltl, assembly GCF_031143425.1. NCBI lineage: Eukaryota > Metazoa > Chordata > Amphibia > Caudata > Salamandridae > Pleurodeles > Pleurodeles waltl. Next base: position 221,156,711 of record NC_090450.1, on the reverse strand, counting down.
CAAACTTATGCAGTCCCTGGAAGTTTCCAATTTCAACTTGAACTGGGTTTGTGATCGGGTTTGTCAAATACTGATTAGCTACCCCTACCACTCTTATGGTACGCCCTGAAAGTGGCAATTACGGAACCTCAGCACTTCTGACTGTAGAGCATGTAGCTCCTGTATCAACCAGGAAGGAAACATTGTGACCCATCACTTTTCCCTCTTCGTAGGGTCCCCTCTGATCTACTTCTAGGGACGCTGCAAGCCTGCACTCCTCACTGTCAGAACTGTCATCTGACCATTCATCATTCAATCCATCCTCCCCACGCCATGGGAATTGCTGCACTGTGTTATTTTGACTTATCATTTGGCCTGTGACCTGCTGAGGAAGCATCACCTGTTGTTGTCCCATTGGAGCTAATGGTAGTTGCATTTGCTGTCTGGGTACTATTGGAACCTGCTGTTGTACCTGCTGCATTTTTGCTGGTTGAACACGCGGCATTTGTATTTGCTGCATGGGTTGTAACCCCTGCATCTGAACCATGTTATTCTGGAAGTTCTGATTTTGACCTCTCGATTTTTGACCCCTCATATTTTGAAATGTACCAACATCAATGCTTTGTTAAACGACACCATCATGCACCACATTTGGGCATTCCCGCTTCCAATGCACCACGCTCCTGCACGCGTGACATGATGACATCATTTTCATTCCCTGGGCATCAGTTTGAACCACCACTGTATTCAAATCTGGACCGTGATTCACAAAACCCCGACCTCAGCCTCTCGGCAGTGCCTGAAACATGCCATTCCCTTGCGGTTGCTGCTGTACCATCTGCTGGATTCCATTCCCCTGCATACCTGCCTGCGCTGCCTTAATCTGCATCACCATCACTTTCTCCTTCAACTTTCTCTGCTTTAACTCAATCTCATCACTGCAGTATTTTGCATACTGCAACACCTCATCAATCGGCTTTGCCTGCCAACAGATCAAATGATTCTTAATCATCTGGCTAACCTCTGGTCTCAGTCCTTCAACAAATCTAAACACAAGATGGTTCATATCTTTCGGCTCAATAGTCTCAAAGCCACTGTAATGCTTGAAAGCTTTTAACAACCTCTAATAATAAGCATGGATTGACTCTGACCTCCTGTGAGGTCCAGTCAATTTTCGGCCAATCGGTCACTTTCGGCGACACTTTGTACTTCAAGAACTCAATCACTTTATGATAGTACTTCATCACCTCCTCAGATGGTGCTCCAGTCACCTTATCCCTTGCCGGCTCCTGTGTCGGCCAGTTCACACCCCTTTTGCATTCAAGCCATAAGTCAGGTGGAACAATAATTTCAAATAGAGTATTCAAGTCCTCCCAGAGACACTTCGCAAGCTTCACAAACCTGTCTGTTTGCTGATACCACTCTATCGGTTTCTCCCTCAACCTGGGATAGTCATTTGTAAATGATAAAATATCTCCCCTGGACCATGGTACATGAACTAGAACCCCTCCAGCTGTTTCTCTCATTGGTAACATCTTTACTGATCCCGTATCTGGTGAAGCTTTAGCTTGACTTGATTCCGGACTATCACTTTTCTCCTTATCTCTTTTCTTTGCCCATCTGCCTTCCCATTTTTCTAGTGCACCCCAGGCCTGCGCACTGTGCAGTATCTCTTTAAGATGCGCTTTCATTCCGGTAGATCTCATGTGCTCAAAACCTTTAGAATCAAAGTCTAATCTGTAACTTCTTTTCAAATGTTTAGTATTCTCAATGTCTATATTGTATTTATCTGCCAGGTTCGCCAACCTCTTATGCACCTTGCCCACTTCTTTAGTGATTTTGGGACATAGGTACCTCAATTCCGCTTCTGTGTATGACTCTAATCGGTTTACCCCCATTTTCCCTTCTACTAATTCTGCAGCTTCTACTCCCAGTCTCACAAAATTTAGGTATTCGGCCCTTTCTGGCTTTTCTGCAGTTACCGCAGTATTTTGTGAAGCATAGGTCTTTTCTAACCACTCATTCAATTGTTGCACAGTAAAACCTTGCAGTGAAATATTCCCTGCATGCATCATTGGCGACTGTGACGAGTTTGTACTTATTGTCTGTGGTGTAAGCACACCTAACCCTACTTGCGTCATGGCCTCTAAAGGTGCTTCGATCGGACTATGGTCTAACAAGGACCTGGGTCCTTCAGCTGATTGCTCTCTTGGTGCCATCAATTGGGGAGCTCCTATGGACCCTCCTCTTATTGCCTCTTGGGTCATCACTCCGTGATCACACATACTAGGCTTACTCTGTGCATACAATGGTACTGGGGTACCAACTGTAATTGGTAATGATATGGCAGCTGGTACCTGTCCTGGTCCCAAACCCCGTGGAGCAGTAACTCCCAGAGGAGCTTGACTCACTGTAGCTGGTGCAGGTACAAACGGAGGTCCTGCCGCTGGACTAAAACCCTGAATCAGCGGTTGCTGCGGCTGGGGCAGCAACTGCGGAGTTGGCTCAATTTGCACTAACCTCGATTTTGTATATATCGGATCCGGCGGCACCATCAGACTCGTAGTAGTCTCTAGTACTTGGACGTCTGAATAAATCCTCTGTATCTGTGGCGGAGGTTTCAACTGTATCTGCATGTCTGGGGCAGTGGGTACACTGACACCTCTTTGTGTCGAAACCGTATCACTAGTCTACACTGCATCAGTAACTCCCTTATCCTGCGTCGGGTTCCCAGGACCCGCACTAGTGCTTGGGGCATTGTCATCTATTGTATACGGTGGCGGCCGATCATATAGCAATTGATTAAGAAATTCTTCATCGTCTGAGTCATCTTCATCTATCCAGGATCTCTTAGTCTCTTTTGGCTTACTAGAGCCCTTATCTGTTTTACAAGTGGTTTTATTTCCCTGTGTCTCGTCTTCTTGTGTTATTGATGGAAACAATTTGAGGCCCTCAACTATTCCCCTTCTCCACATTTTGCTCTCGTTGTCCCATCTAGCCTTGGATAAAGTCTTTTCTGCCTTTTTCGTTTTCCTCTCAAATTTCTGCTGTCTCTGCCGTATGGACATTAAATCCCAGACTCCTAATGCCTCATACTGAGCTGGCCTCGGAGGTGGCTTTTGTACACTCAACGTCCGCCTTAAATTCTCTAAAATTCTCGTATTGAACATTCTGTGTTCCGGAAACGCCAAACATCCCTCCTTCTCTGTTAATTTGCGCCACTGTTTCATCCTTAAGCAAGGCACGACTCCCTTTATCTCCATTACTATATAAGCTGGAGTACCATCAGGCAGTTGAGGCTCCCCTTCACTCGCCATAATGTATGTGTCTCCTTTCAGAGCACTCCTGAAAGCTTTAAGAAAATTCATTTTTGCGTCTTTTATTTTGTTTGAATCTAATCAGGAAGTGACTTTAATTCCCAGGACACTCTTCGCCCTCCTTTCTCAACCTATTGCCTCTCACGGACGGCTGCCAATCCATGCGCGACCCCTCTTGGCAACTGACCTATCCCAGCGCTGCACCACTGACGTCAGACTCACACACTGCAGCTGACAAAGTCTTGCGGCTTGCCCTCCTTACACTGGATTCACACCAACTAATACAAAATAAATGCGAGTACCCTTAACAACAATAACAAGTCAAATTTGCCGGTTTACTACAGGAAGGGTATACAATCGCTTCAGAACTTTACAGAGATTTCACTTGAAGCCTCGGCCGCTACTATCTCCTTCTCAGCTACCGCACTCGCAAGCAGAATTCGACCCGCAAATCCTACTCTCGACTTGTCAATGGTTTGTTCTAGTGCACTACAGAACTTTCCAAATCTCCATCGAAGGTTTCATACACACAATTTGACTCAAACTCGACTTGTCAACCACGCATGATTGACCTATTAAACCGCACAAATTACAACATAACTCCAAGTGTCTCCTACACTTGTCAATATACTCCAGAGTCTTAGACCACGCCGGGTCCGTACATTACCAACCAACCACGTGGATAATTTTTTAGCACAAAGCGCCACACTCATATGAAGTACGCCGACTTCCCTACTCTCATACTGCGGAGTACGCCCACTTCTACTAAAACAACATTACCTGGCCTAAACACACACAACTTCACAAATCACCTGCAAAATGCATAAGCTGAGCAAGCACAATTCTATACCACACATACTAAAACGCCAAGAACATTCCCAACTCACTTAGGCAGGGCCTAAACTGTCGCTGTGCTACCAGAACTGTTAACGCCTCCCTATGATAAATTTCTACACATTGGGACTCGTTTTAGGCCAATGAATCTTTTGACCCTGTTGAGAGACACCTTAGGACGTGATAGCTAATCAACATGTCAATTAATATATCAATAATGTCATCAATATTTATCACAATAACGCATTTCACTTTAGTCAAAGACATTAATCAAATTCAAGACCCCACCATGACTTTGCAGTCATGAATAACCACACCAGTTTAGTATGATTTTTTGTGATATTTATTCCCTATTGGTTACAATACTACTAGAGAATTTATTAGTCTCAAAACCAAGAAACATAATAACATAATCACAATATGGCAACTCTGATAAGATTTCATCAAGGGAAGAATCACAAACATTAGAATACAGCACAGCGTGAACATAAGCTATCCTTAGCGGAGTACATCAGCACATTGTTCAACAAGGCATAGATTCAGTCATTTGTTTGTTTGTTTCAGTTTTAGAGAACCCCTAACCTAACCTCTAATTAGCATTGGCATGTTGGGCTTCATGCAAAACAATTTCGTAACACCAATTTGGAAAACATCTAACTATGGCTCCTGTCAAAAGAGAGCAGTTGGTACGTAGAAAGGAAAAGCAAGCAGACAATGACAATTTCATTGTCATATAGTTACCCTCCAAGTTTGGTCAACAATCAAGCTCAGTCTTTGTCTTCAGGACATCAGTTGAATCGGCATCAGTAATTCAGCTCCGGATAAAGGGGCACTTCCCTCATAAGGAGGTAAAGTGTAAAGGGCAAATCTAAGGACAAGTATGGTTCTAGATAAGTCAGACAGTCACTAATAAAAGTGACAAAGTTTCTGGATCACAAAATATAGCATCAGCATATCCCCCTCTCCTAGTCTCCTACTCCCTAATTCTAATTCACTTCCTGGTGACATGGGGTTGCACCCCACTATCTTTAGCCAATTAAAAAACACATTATGTCATTAAGGCCCATATTTATACTTTTTGACGCACAACTGCGCCAACGCAGTTGTGCGCCAAAAATGTTACCGCCTGCTAACGCCATTCCAACGCACCATGCGGGCGCCTTATTTATGGAATGAGGTTAGCCGACTCACACCAGGCAGCGCCGGCGTATGGGAAAATGGGGGTTGTGCGTCAAAAAATTCGGCAAGTCAGGTCTGAGGCAAAATTCAGGCCTCAAACCGGATTTGAGCCATTTTCTTTTACGCCCAACCTCCATTGACATGACTCCTGTCTTAGCAAAGACATGAGTCATGCCCCCTTGCCCAATGGCCATGGCCAGGGGACTTATGTCCCCTGGGCATGGTCATTGGGCATAGTGGCATGTAGGGGGGCCCAAATCAGGCCCCCCTACATGCCACAAAAAAAAAAGGAAAAAAAAATACTTACCCCAACTTACCTCAACTTCCCTGGGATGGGTCCCTCCATCCTTGAGTGTCCTCATGGGGTGGGTAAGGGTGGCAGGGGGTGTCCCTGGGGGCATGGGAGGGCACCTCTGGGCTCCTTCTGAGCCCACAGGTCCCTTAACGCCTGCCCTGACCCAGGCGTTAAAAAACGGCACTTATCAGGCTGTGCGACGTTTTTTAAGGCCTGCCCCCTCCTGTGCGTCAAAATGACGTCAGAGTATAAATATAGGGCACAGGCCTTAAAGTCATTTTTTGGAAGGGAACACCTACCTTGCATATAATTAACGCAAGGGTTCCCCCTTCCAAAAAATGACGCACATGGTGGAATTTTGATGCCCGCGGGGTCGGACGTCAAAGTATAAATATGGGGCAGGGTTTGCGCCGATTGTGCGTCAAAAATTTTGACGCACATTTGGCGCAAACAGAGTATAAATATGCCCCAAAATCTTTTACCCCGCATTAGTTCTCAGGCAGTTTATTGGTACATATGATTGACGTCTTCAGAGGTAGAATGTCCGGTATGATTTCATCCTTTTGTAACTCTTTGCACATCTTTGGTCAGTGGCTCCATTGTCTGTACCGGTTTGGTCGACCTTGTATTTAACATTAGGCTGCACTGTTGCATATAGCTAGTACATTTCTACAAGCAATATAAATTTCATGGGAACGGATCTACTATAGTAGTTTTTGGAAAAAACAAGAGTTCATGTCCCCTAGCAAGTCAGCACACTGCACGATAGAAAATACATTTTAATATGAAAGTCGGGCAGCTAGGCCTCGACTCATGCTAAGGCCTACGAGATTTAATAACAAAAACTTTAATAACATACTCATTAATAATTAGTGTAAAACTATTTAAATGCAATATTTCATAAACATTAGTCGTTTTCATTAGTCCCCGTTTACATTGACGGCCACTCCCCGTGGTCACATTTCAAGTGCACGTTTTGGCAAAACAGGTTAATACAGTTTCTATGCGGCATTATTATACATTAGTTCATAAACATTTCATGTTAATATAGATTATATAAGCTACGGTCCCTCAAGCCTTACCATCTATAGCCAGCTGCCTTCCCCTTTTCCGGCCCTTGAAGCCGATTAGCCTCTCCCTTAAGGCATCCAGCCAGGGTTTTTAAGTAAAGAGCAAAGATGTCAATGGAGCATTCGTATTTTGTCCTCCCTGGCCCACGCCTATGTATGGTTCAACCCTTGTGCCTTAATGTTTAAATGAGGCCTAGAATCCCCATAACTTTTATTTGGAAGGTTTATATAGCTCGAACTCGAATCAAAGGTATTGGAACTCTTTATATGAACACCAGTCACATTACAGAAGGACACGTTCATTTATTTTGTAGGCACTGGGTGGTTAGGTGATTTGTCCATAATCACAAGGTGTCGAGCCGACCCGAACCTGGTTCTTCTGTGCTAAAGATGGCAGCTCTGGCCAAGACACCACATCCTCACTCAACTTCTTCTCACCTTCAATTTGTGTAATCTTATATTACTTCCAAAGGATTACCTTACAACTTATGCTATTAGCCACGATATTTCCAACGGGGCTAATTTCTTCAAGAGAATGAGGCTGTCTTATTTAGTTTGCTTCAACTTTAAGTACATTCTCATAAAATACTTTAGAAGAACCTGAGCCCCGATTAGAAGTGGATTTTTTGATCCTGTACTACGAATGTGGTTAAAATGGACAACTCACTGTAAATAAGCCATTACATGGGGGGTTGACCAGCCTATAGATTTTACCCTAACGCAGTTGGTTGCCAGACTGAAGAATGAAAGCAGCCTTGCCAAAATAGTGAAACCAGCCAGGTCCATTCATCTCCTCGAGCTCTCTCTTCTATAGCTCTTTCTTCCCATTCACTAATTCATATTCTCTTATTCTCTCTCTCTGTCGCTCTTTCTCTCTCTCTCTCTCCTCTCCTCTCAGTTCTCTCTTTCCTTTTCTGGACGCTTGAACTCTCCAACCACCCCTTACAGTATTCATCTGTCAATCAATCAATCAATCAATTTATAAAGCGCGCTACTCACCCGTCAGGGTCTCAAGGCGCTAGAGGGGGGGAGAGCTATTGGTCGAATAGCCATGTCTTGAGGCTTTTTCTGAAGGCCAGGAGGTCTTGGGTCTGGTGTAGTTGGAGCGGTAGGGAGTTCCAAATCTTGGGGGCGAGATAAGAGAAGGATCTTCCTCCGGTGGTGGTGCGGTGAATGCAGGGGACGGAGGCGAGGGCGAGGCTGGCGGAACGGAGCTGGCGGGCGGGGGTGTGGAAATTGAGTCTGTCGTTTAGGTAGGCCGGACCTGTGTTGTGGAGGGCTTTGTGTGCGTGGGTGAGTAGCTTGAAGGTAATCCTCTTCGATACGGGTAGCCAGTGTAGCTCTCTGAGGAGGGCAGAGATGTGGTTGCGGCATCGGACGTCAAGGATGAGTCAGGCGGAGGCGTTTTGGATACGCTGCATTTTCTTTTATAGTTTGGCTGTGGTTCCTGCATAGAGCGTGTTGCCGAAGTCCAGTCGGATGCTGACTAGGGCATGGGTGACTGTTTTTCTGGTTTCAACGGGAATCCACTTGAAGATCTTGCGGAGCATGGGGAGGGTGTTGTAGCAGGAAGAGGAGACAGCTTTGACCTGCTGAGTCATGCTGAGTGCTGAGTCAAAGATGATGCCCAGGTTCTGTACTTGGGTGGTGGGGGTGGCTCCGAGGGAGTTAGGCCACCAGGAGTCGTTCCAGGCAGAGAGGTTGCTGCCGAGCATGAGGACCTTTGTTTTGTCTGTGTTTAGCTTGAGGTGGCTTGAATCCATCCAGTCGGCGATAGCCTGAAGTCCCTTGTGGAGGTTGTTTCTTGCTGTTGTGGGGTCTTTTGTGAGGGAGATGATCAGCTGGGTGTCGTCTGCGTAGGATACTATGTTGATGTGGTGGGATTGTGCGATGTTGGCGAGGGGAGCCATGTAAACGTTGAAAAGTGTTGGGCTGAGGGAGGATCCTTGAGGGAGGCCACAGACGGTTATGGAGGATTCGGTCAGGTAGGACGGAAGGAGAACTCGCTGGTTTCTGCCGGAGAGGAAAGAGGAGATCCAGTCGAGGGCCTTGTCGCGGATTCCGGTGTTGTGGAGGCGTGTTCGAAGGGTGTGGTGACAGATGATGTCGAAAGCTGCAGAAAGGTTCAAGAGGATGAGCGATGCGGTTTCGCCTTTGTCGAGCATGGTCCTGATGTCATCTATGGCATCAATGAGTGCGGTCTCCATACTGTGGTTGTTGCAAAATCCGGATTGGGAGGTATCGAGCGCTTTGCTGTCTTCCAGGTAGCGGGAAAGTTGGCTGTTCATGATTTTTTCAATGAACTTTGCTGGGAAGGGGAGGAGGGAGATAGGTCGGTAGTTAATGGGGTCATCTGGATCTGCTTTGGGTTTTTTCAACAGAGCGTTGACGTCGATGTGTTTCCATCTCTCCGGGAAGGTGGCTGTCTTGAAGGAGCTGTTGATGATTGCGCAGAAATGGGGAGCAATAATGTTGTTGAAGATCTGGTGTGGGCAGAGGTCCGATGGGGAGCTGGAGTGGATGCAGGCCATGGTGTTGATGGTGTCTTCATTGTTGACGTGGGTCCAGGAGCATAGAGGGTTGGTGTTGTTTGATGCGTTGGGATCGTGGTGGTCTGTGGTTGGCTGATGGGTCAGGGGTTCAAAGCTGTTGTGGATGTCTTTGATCTTTCGACGGAAGTGAGTGGCGAGGGACTTTCAGAGTTCCTGTGATGGCGAGGGTTCGTGGGAGCAGGTCCTGGGGTTGGAGAGTTCTTTGATGATGCCGAAGAGCTCTTTGTTGTTGTGGGTGTTGCTGTCTATTCGGCTTTTGTAGTTGGTTCTTTTGGTAGTGCGGATCAGCTGGTGATGTTTGCGGATGGCAGTCTTGAGGGCGGTGTGGTGGAATTCAGTGGGTGCAAGGCGCCAGGTCTTCTCCATTCTTCAACATTCCCGTTTGGAGGCCTGCAAGTCGGGGTGAACCAGCTGGCCTTGGGTCTGTGGTGGGAGTCTGAGGGTTGTTTGAGTGGTGCGAGGGTGGTGGCGCAGTCTTCTAGCCATTTTTGCAGGTAGGTGGTGGCTGTGCTGGGGTCCTGGGAGGGGGTGCCTGGGTGAGGGTGGAGATCAACTGTTCTGTTGAGATTCTGTTCCAGTAGCAGCGGGGGGGTTTAGTGGTGAGGTGGTGAGTGACAAGCTTCTGAAAGGAGAAATGGATGCAGCGATGGTCGTGCCATAGGAGTTCGGTGGTGTGGCTGAAGGAGATGTGGTTGCTGGCGGAGAAGATGGGGTCGAGTGTGTATCCTGCGGTGTGGGTGGGTGACCGGTGCTTGAGGCCGAGGTTGGCGAGGCTGTCGAGTAGGTTGGTGGTGTTGATATCGTTGTTGTTTTCTAGGTGGAAATTCAGGTCGCCGAGGAGGATGTAGTCCATTGAGGCGAGGGCTTGGGAGCTGATGGTGTCGGCGATGTCGTTGCAGAACTGCGGTCTTGGGCGTGGGGGTCTATAGACCAGTTTTCCTCTGAGGGTGGTGCTGGCGTTGATGTGGATTTTGAAATGGAGGTGCTCAGCAGATTTGATGGTGTTGTGGGAGCTGGTGGAGACTCTTATGGTGTTTTTGTGGACTATGGCGATTCCTCCTCCTGGTTTGTTGCTGCGGTCTCTTCTGGTGATCTTGTAGTTTTCTGGTATGGCTATGGCTATGTCTGGTTCCAAGGCCGAATTCATCCAGGTTTCGGTGAGGAATGCAATGTCGAGCGAGGATGTGGTCAGTAGGTCCCAGAGATCAATTGCATGCTTGTGGACGGAGCGAGTGTTAAGCAGGATGCATCTTAGGTGGCTGTCTGAGGCTTTGAGTTGGAGCTTGGAGTTTAGGTTGCAGGTGAAATTGCAGGCTTTGCAGAAGGGTCCTTTGGTGCGCGTCAGTGTGGACTGGAAGCAGATAGAGGAGCGTCCTGGATTGAGGGCGTGGAGGTCGTCGGCAGTGTGGTGGTGATTGGTGGTACGGGGCGTGTTGGCCAGGGGGTCTGGCGCTGGGCGCAGACGGGCTTGCTTTTGCCGCACCAGTGGTGTGTCCGCGATGCGGCTGCCATAAGAGGGGAAGTGGGAGGGAGTGGCAGCTGGGAGGAGGGAGGGATCGTCCAATGGGAGAGCAGGGGGCCGGGGCAGCAAGGCTCTGAGGCGGGAAAAAGGGAAATGGGGAGTCGAGGTGGAGGGAGGAGGCGGGGCCACTGGGACGCAGCGGAGAGTCCGAACTGAAAACGGGGAAAAATACCCAAAAATAGATTGCCACCTGAGTGGAGCAATGGTGAGGAGGAAGCGACCTGCCTGCAAGAAGCAGGGTCAGAGGTTGCTTCTTTCACCGCGCTGCAGCCGGCATTGGAGGTGTGGTGGGAGGGAGTGGTAGCTGGGAGGAGTGAGGGATCGTCCAATGGGAGAGCAGGGGTGCGGGCAGCAAGGCTCTGAGGGGGGAAAAGGGAAACAGAGAGTGGAGAAGGATGGAGGGGGGCAAGGCCAAGGGGACACAGCGGCGAGTCCGATCTGAAAACGGGGAAAAATACCCAAAAATAGATTGCCACCTGAGTAGAGCAGTGGTGAGGAGGAAGCGACCTGCCTGCAAGAAGCAGGGTCAGAGGTCGCACGTCTCTCTGTGACTGCTGTAATTAATGTTGAGAGTTGGTGAAAGTGAGAAAAGCACCAGCTGTCATCCTGGGTCTAGAGCTTCCAAAACAGGCCTCCAGTGGCTCCGACGTAATTGGGATATGCCCAATGGAATACAAGGCCAGTGTGGTCCTGTTTGTCACTACATTTGACCCAACCCCTGATTACGAAGGCAAGGCACCTGGACAACCCACATACTCAATAAAACCAGGACATTATATATATTTTTGCCCACATACCCTATCCACCAACCTGTCCCCACTCTAGAAACTCTAGCTGCCCCGTATGTAAATACTACTAAAGCCTAGGCCTGATTAAGTCTCTGCTCTCATAAATGATATTGCTAATGGGCCTGTTAAAACCCTGCTCCTTTGCAAATCTGTTCCACTTTACATGATTTCCTTTTTGCCGGCGCTGTAATGGACGCTGACAGATTTATCTGAGTCCTAACACTCCCTATTATAGGAAAAATAAGAGTTAGGCATCTGAAGTAATCCTTTTCCCCTTAAAGTACCTATTTTCTCTTGGGGTAAGGGAATCTACTGGGTATAACTGCAACAATATCGAGATGAACAGATCATTCCCCAAACAGTACCCTTGTTCTAGGAGTGGCTACCTCAGAAATGCAATGGAATCCGCAAAGGCCCTCTAGCCAAAATAGTGGCCAACCATCACAGCAAATCATTCCACCTGCCTCATCCCAGCCTAAAATGCATAGATATCACACATGCATTGATTGTACTTCAGTTGCCACTTATCAAACAAGAGGTTAAATTTACACCTTATATCTTAAATACAAGATTCTCCATGGTCGAGCTCTATCCTTCCTCTACAATCTGTTGATCTGCAGAAGACGTATACAGAACCAACTATCACTGCTGAAGGAGAAATCCTGAAGGCTGTTGACAAGTTTACGTACCTCGGCAGCACACTGTCCAGATCTGTGAACATTGACGATGAGGTAGACACACGCATCGCCGGGGCAAGCTCTGCATGTGGACAGTTGCAGGAGTTAGTGTGGGAGAGGAGAGGCGTCAAACTGTCCACAAAGCTGAAGATGTATAAACAGTCATACTGCCCACACTACTGTATCCCTGTGAGATATGGACTGTGTACTAGCGCCATACTAAAAAGCTGAATCGCTTCCACATGAACTGCTGAAGAAGGCTGCTGAAAAATACCTGGCAGGACAAAGTTCCGGACACAGATGCCCTCTCTCAAGCTAGTCTGCCAAGTATTTACACCCTGCTGTGGAGGGCCCAAGCCAGGTGGGCAGGCCACCTTGTATGTATGCCAGACATACATCTTCCCAAGAGAGCTTTCAGCTGTGAATGGGCGGAGAGCAAACGCACACAAGGTGGGCAGAAAAAGTGCCTCAAGGACACACTAAAATCTCTCTGAAGAGCTTTGGCATTGACCTGGACTCCTGGGAAATCCTAGCGCAAGACCACCCCGCCTGGCGAAGCTGTATCAGAAAAGGCACTACCTCCTGTGAGCAGAGCAGGATTGCAGAGGCGCAGATGAAGTGTGAGCTGTGTAAATTTATAACCAACTCTTTGCCAACCAACCCAGCAGACCACTTGTGCCCGACGTGTGGCAGGGCTTTCTGAGCCTGCATCGGACAGATCAGCCTCAGCCAGACACACCATACCCAGTCAACCTCCTCAACGTGATGTCCTTGGTCATCGTCGACAACGACGGACGAACACCACCACAATCTGTTGACATGATATATATTAAACAGATGCCTAAGATCAATATCTCAATAAAAAGATTATTCGTCCACCTTACCAGATACAAACATTTTGCATACTAGGCTCCCCTTATATCTTTGTCTTGAATGTGACTTCTTAAAATTCAGGAAACTTAAAACTTATTTGGTACATACACACTTCTTGTGGATTCTTAAGATTTTATTTTATTTCAGGCAGCAACAAACTAAAACCTTCTCTGTTAGATGTCAACCCATCGCTAACCCAATCATCACCTATATGAACCAATTTAAGGGAGCCACTTTGCAGCTTCAATGTTGTACAAAATAACAAAAAAAATCGTTTTGATCAAATGTATGCTCAGATGTGCCATTTGCCACCACATTTCCCTACAACTCCATAGTAGTTTGTGAAGCATACCAATTTTGACCAATCTTACTAGAATGATGAACCTACAAATGAACCATCTGACACTAATGTCCCCAAGAGAACAGCACTCATCCAAACTCTCTACACAGATGAAACACACATAGACACAGGTATGAGGTTGAAGTTGGTTTATTCTGATAATTACAGGAAGAAATTACAGAAAAACCTCTGCTTGACACAAGCATGACTGTTATCACTATAGTAAAGTCCACTTTGCATACATTCTATTTTCACCACATTCCATGGTCTTTCCATATGCAAGCTAAGCATGAGCCCCACATTCCAAGATAATAACACATATTCCCACTTAATAAACCAAACACCTCCCTGTCAAAAATAAAACTTCCCTACTTGAGCTAGAGACCACAGATGACTAGTGCAACAGGAAACAAAGATGGCACACATACAACTTACACAAAGTCCTGAAATGTGTGAGGAACCAGTCCCATACTTACATTTGCCTGACATCATCTGAATCCCACTGGAAACACCTGTTTCTCTCACTCTCTTCTGACTCTACTTTAATACCCCTAAGAAAATCACCATCTGCCAAGCCCATAAAACATTACTCTCTCTCTTGGACCTATTTGTCTTCTCATTTTAAGGTTGATTACTCATCTTTCTACCGTCACTTTTCACCACCTTGCTGAACTTATCCACTATTTTAATGGAAGGCCCAATGGAAAACTACTTCCGACCTCCAATGGTAGCTTAACCTTTTGGCTGCGGGCGTCGGCCACTGGCCGACGCCCACACTCCCTCCCTGGTGCGGGTCACGACCAGCGGCCGACACCAGGGAGGGGGATAATAAATCATCGGGTGCGTCGCACCCGTGGATTTTTTTTTTTAATAACCCAGGGAGACAGTTTCAGGAAGGCCTCGTAAGAAAGGGGAGAGTCTCCCCTTTCTTACGAGGCCTTCTGAAAGTGTTTCCTGGCCACCTGCGATCGGGTGCCAGGAAACACCACTAGACGCCAGGGATTTCACTTGGGGGGGTCGGCCACCTCGGAAAACGGGCCGCCCCCCCCCCCGGGGGCATATTTTTTTAAAAAAAAAGGTAGGTGCCCCCTGGGGGGACGCGATCATGCCCCCCCCAGGGGAAACATTTTTTTTAAAAATAAAAATAAAAATAAATGGACAGGGGACATTTTGGCCCCCAAGGAAACCATACAACAACTAAAGAAAATAGATCTCTCTCTCTCTATATATATATATATATATATATATATATTCACTATAGCAATGCTCACAGCTGGGCTCCTGGAGGCCCGAGAGAGGTGGTGCGTAGAGAACCGGCAGAGCACTCCGGTTAAAAATAGAAACAATGAAGAAGCTTCCAAGGAAGAACGCACACTCGGGAAATCCCAGAACTCAAATAGAGTAATTTATTTCACACACTACGCGTTTCGGCTGTCTAGCAGCCTTGGTCACGTGATAAAGGCTGCTAGACAGCCGAAACGCGTAGTGTGTGAAATAAATTACTCTATTTGAGTTCTGGGATTTCCCGAGTGTGCGTTCTTCCTTGGAAGCTTCTTCATTGTTTATATATATATATATATATATATATATATATATATATATATATATATATATAGATAGATAGATATATCTATGTAGATATATCTATGTACATGGATATATCTATAGATATATCTATGTAGATAGATATATATATAGAGAGATAGATCTATAAATATATATATCAATCAATCAATCAAAGAGATTTATAAAGCGCACTACTCACCCGTGAGGGTCTCAAGGTTCTGGGGGGGAAAGGTGGGGAAAAAGGGGCTGGGAGGATCACTGTTCGAAAAGCCAGGTTTTGAGGCCTTTCCTGAAAAGAAGTATGTTTTGGGTCTTGCGAAGGTGGGTTGGGAGGGCGTTCCAGGTTTTGGGTGCAAGGTAGGAGAAGGATCTGTCCCCGGTGGTGGTGTGTTTGATGCGGGGCACAGAGGCGAGAGAGAGGTCAGCTGAGCGGAGGTTTCGTGTGGGGGTGTGGAAGGTGACTCTCGTTGAGGTAGGCAGGGCCTGTGTTGTGGAGTGATTTGTGTGCGAGGATGAGGATCTTGAAGGTGATCCTTTTGTCAATGGGGAGCCAGTGGAGGGATTTGAGGTGTGGAGAGATGTGTTCGTGTCGGGGTAGGTCGAGGATGAGTCGTGCTGCTGAGTTCTGGATGCGCTGTAGTTTGCGCTTGAGTTTTAGAGTGGTGCCGGCGTAGAGGGCATTTCCGTAATCAAGTCTGCTGCTGATGAGTGCGTGAGTGACAGTTTTTCTGGTCTCTGTGGGGATCCATTTGAATGTTATTTTTCAGTATACAGAGTGTTTTGAAGCATGAGGAGGTGAAAGCGTTGATTTGTTGGGTCATCGAGAGGGAGGAGTCTAGGATGATGCAGAGGTTGCGTGCGTGGTTGGCGGGGGTGGGTGCAGGGCCTAGCGTGGTGGGCCACCATGAGGGGTTCCAGGTGTTTTTGTGTGGGCCAAAGAGGATTATTTTGGGTTTGCTTGAGTTGAGTTTCAGGTGGTTGGCTGTCATATATATATATCACTTTTGTCAATATGTGTGTGGATTCCTTGGGGGCTGCGATCGGCCCCCAGGAAAACCAGACCCACATATAAAAGTTATATATATATATATACATATGCAAAAAACAAGAGAGAACTCTGGGAAGTTCCCAAATTTAGGTGGAGAGTAGCTCTAGTAAGGAGCACCCTGCAACACCAGCGACACTCTAGATTTGCTCACCTCAAATGTCTGAAGAGCTCTAATGAGAGCGAAACACGTGTCAGGGGTTGCTTTACTCATTTCAGGTTGGCTTGGATGGTATTTGACCAGTCCAAAGCTGTAATACTGTGCCTGAAGTGGTAAATGGCTTTTGTCATTTTACAGCTCGGCGAGGATGACACTGTGTCAATCCTATGCTTAAAGATTTTGCTGTACAAATGGCAAAAGACTTTGTCACTGTCTAGCTCGGCGTGGATAGCACTGTGCTGATCCTATGCTTAAAAACTTTGCTAGATAAGCAGACATTTGAGGTGAGCAAATCTAGAGTGTCGCTGGTGTTGCAGGGTGCTCCTTACTAGAGCTACTCTCCACCTAAATTTGGGAACTTCCCAGAGTTCTCTCTTGTTTTTTGCATAATTTATGCGTCACTCTAACCCTGAAAGGGCCTTGTTTTGATATATATACATATATATATATATATATATATATATACATAGATTTGCCGCCAGTTGTGTTGCAGTTGCAGCTTGCGTCTTCAAAGCAATGCACATACTTCAACTGATGCTTTTCAACTGTAGCTTCTAGGCAGCAATAAAAAAGTCAAGTAAGTATTGTGACTATGTTTCTGCTACAAAAGGGTCAGACTTGTCTAGTGGCAGTTTTAGTGCCATAAAGAAGCGCAGAAGGTTTATATGCCTACTGCAAAGAGCAAATCTGTATTTTATGTAAATAGCTGAGTACATTAGTAAAGTCAGCCATTACCTGCTATAATACCAATGAAATGTATGTGCGGGGTGGAGGGCGGCTATGTAGAGATGAAGGGCACTTTTGCTGGGTGGTAATGAGGGAATCCGAGGAGGAGGGAGTGGGAGCACCAATAATGATTGTTGGACTGGGCGGAGGAGGTGCTAAAGACTGTGACGAATAGTATGTGACAAGGTGTTTTTTAAGTGTCTTGAAAGAACGTGCTGATTGAGGGAAGAAGCGCAGGTAAGGTGACCTCTACTGTTGCACGTATCTCACACACACCATCGATTTTGTGACTGTCTACGTAGGCTAGTGTTTTAGAGCAACAGTTTAGCCAATAGCAGAGATGGCATCTTGATGGATGACTGCTGCAGGCACTCGGGTTATAGAGGACAGCTCTGACATAGGATCAGAGACTGAGACATCAGATACTGAGACAGCATCTGAGGGATAGGACAATGGGGCAGACTCTGGGAGTGATTTTTCAGTCGGAGGAGTCCCATTCGATAACTCCTTTTCAAGTACATTATGAGGGAGGTGATGAGGACAGTCCTGCTGTCCCTTCGCAAGCTGTTTGTGCAACTGGGTAATAGTGGGTTAGCCCAACCCAGAGAGCAGGTGAATGCGGCGGCAAGCAGAGAGAGAGAGAGAGCTCTCTTGGGAGCTCCCCAATTTAGTTCAGCCCCAAATTCCAACACCCAAATCGTATTGTGGAGACATCAAAATGATCTATGGCAAAACAAACTGGTTTTGTAAGGCAGGCACCTGTGTTTTAGGTCCTGGGTTCGAAGGCCATATAGAGAAACACACTAAACCCAAACATTTCTGGAAACTAGACATTCGGGGGAGTCCACAGAGGTGTGACATGTGTGGATTCCCCAAAGTTTTCTTACCCAGAATACCCTGCAAAGCGGAAATGTTGAATAAAAACTATATTTTTTTCACATTTCTGTCACACAAACTACAGGAATATGCTGGGATCCACAAAATTCCTACCACCCAGTGGCTCCTCACCTGTCCTGATAAAAACACTACCCCACTTGAGTGCCTACACCTAGTCCCTGCGTCAGGAATGGATCACCCCAGGGTCAACAGCTGCCTCATGTAAGGACCAACATTGAACGCTGTGTGATCTATTCCTGTCGCGGGCACCAGGCCTACCCACACAAGTGAGGTATCATTTTTATCGGGAGACTTGGGGGAACGCTGGGTGGAAGGAAATATGTGGCTCCTCTCAGATTCCAGAACTTTCTGTCACCGAAATGTGAGGAAAACGTGTTATTTTAGCCACATTTTGAGGTTTGAAAAGGATTCTGGGTAACAGAACCTGGTCAGAGCCCCACAAGTCACCTCATCTTGGATTCCCCTGGGTTTCTAGTTTTTAAAAATGCGCTGGCTTGCTAGGTTTCGCCAGGTGCCGGCTGAGCTAGAGGCCAAAATCCACAAGTAGGCACTGTTTTCTATGAACAAATGTGATGTGTCCATGTTGTGTTTTGGGGCAATTCCTGTCGCGGGCGCTAGGCCTACCCACACAAGTGAGGTATCATTTTTATCGGGAGACGTGGGGGAACACTGGGTAGAAGGACATTTGTGGCTCCTCTCAGATTCCAGAACTTTCTGTCACTGAAATATGAGGAAAATGTGTTTTTTTAGCCACGTATTGAGGTTTGCAAAGAATTCTGGGTAACAGAACCTGGTCAGAGCCCCTCAAGTCACCCCATCTTGGATTCCCCTATGTCTCTAGTTTTCAAAAATGCACAGGTTTGGTAGGTTTCCCTATGTGCCGGCTGAGCTAGAGGCCAAAATCTACAGGTAGGCACTTTGAAAAAAACATCTCTGTTTTCTGTCAAAAAATGGGATGTGTCCACGTTGTGTTTTGGGGCATTTCCTGTCGCGGGCGCTAGGCCTACCCACACAAGTGAGGTATCATTTTTATCGGGAGACTTGGGGGACAGCGGGTGGAAGGAAATTTTTGGCTCCTCTCAGATTTCAGAACTTTCTGTCACTGAAATGTGAGGAAAACATGTTTTTTTAGCCACGTTTTGAGGTTTGCAAAGGATTCTGGGTAACAGAACCTGATCAGAGCCCCACAAGTCACCCCATCTTGGATTCCCCTAGGTCTCTAGTTTTCACAAATGCACAGGTTTGGTAGGTTTCCCTATGTGCCGGCTGAGCTAGAGGCCAAAATCTACAGGTAGGCACTTTGAAAAAAAAGCTCTGTTTTCTGTCAAAAAATGGGATGTTTCCACGTTGTGTTTTGGGGCATTTCTTGTCGCGTGCGCTAGGCCTACCCACACAAGTGAGGTATCATTTTTATCGGGAGACTTGGGGGAACGCTGGGTGGAAGGACATTTGTGGCTCCTCTCAGATTCCAGAACTTTCTGTCACTGAAATGTGAGGAAAACGTGTTTTTTTAGCCACATATTGAGGTTTGCAAAGGATTCTGGGTAACAGAACCTGATCAGAGCCCCACAAGTCACCCCATATTGGATTCCCCTAGGTCTCTAGTTTTCACAAATGCACAGGTTTGGTAGGTTTCCCTATGTGCCGGCTGAGCTAGAGGCCAAAATCTACAGGTAGGCACTTTGAAAAAAAAGCTCTGTTTTCTGTCAAAAAATGGGATGTGTCCACGTTGTGTTTTGGGGCAATTCCTGTCGAGGGCGCTAGGCCTACCCACACAAGTGAGGTATCATTTTTATCGGGGGACTTGGGGGAACGCTGGGTGGAAGGACATTTGTGGCTCCTCTCAGATTCCAGAACTTTCTGTCACTGAAATGTGAGAAAAACGTGTTTTTTTAGCCACGTATTGAGGTTTGCAAAGGATTCTGGGTAACAGAACCTGGTCAGAGCCCCCACAAGGCACCCCATATTGGATTCCCCTAGGTCTCTAGTTTTCATAAATGCACAGGTTTGGTAGGTTTCCCTATGTGCCGGCTGAGCTAGAGGCCAAAATCTACAGGTAGGCACTTTGAAAAAAACACCTCTGTTTTCTGTCAAAAAATGGGATGTGTCCACGTAGTGTTTTCAGGGCATTTCCTGTCGCGGGCGCTAGGCCTACCCACACAAGTGAGGTATCATTTTTATCGGGGAGACTTGGGGGAATGCTGGGTGGAAGGACATTTGTGGCTCCTCTCAGATTCCAGAACTTTCTGTCACTGAAATGTGAGGAAAACGTGTTTTTTTAGCCACGTATTGAGGTTTGCAAAGGATTCTGGGTAACAGAACCTGATCAGAGCCCCACAAATCACCCCATCTTGGATTCCCCTAGGTCTCTAGTTTTCACAAATGCACAGGTTTGGTGGGTTTCCCTATGTGCCTGCTGAGCTAGAGGCCAAAATCTACAGGTAGGCACTTTGAGAAAAAAGCTCTGTTTTCTGTCAAAAAATGGGATGTGTCCACGTTGTGTTTTGGGGCAATTCCTGTCGCGGGCGCTAGGCCTACCCACACAAGTGAGGTATCATTTTTATCGGGAGACTTGGGGGAACGCTGGGTGGAAGGACATTTGTGGCTCCTCTCAGATTCCAGAACTTTCTGTCACTGAAATGTGAGGAAAATGTGTTTTTTTTTTAGCCACGTATTGAGGTTTGCAAAGGATTCTGGGTAACAGAACCTGGTCAGAGCCCCACAAGGCACCCCATATTGGATTCCCCTAGGTCTCTAGTTTTCAAAAATGCACAGGTTTGGTAGGTTTCCCTATGTGCCGGCTGAGCTAGAGGCCAAAATCTACAGGTAGGCACTTTGAAACAAACACCTCTGTTTTCTGTCAAAAAATGGGATGTGTCCACGTAGTGTTTTCAGGGCGTTTCATGTCGCGGGCGCTAGGCCTACCCACACAAGTGAGGTATTATTTTTATCGGGAGACTTGGTGGAATGCTGGGTGGAAGGAAATTTGTGGCTCCTCTCAGATTTCAGAACTTTCTGTCACTGAAATGTGAGGAAAACATGTTTTTTTTAGCCACGTTTTGAGGTTTGCAAAGGATTCTGGGTAACAGAACCTGATCAGAGCCCCACAAGTCACCCCATCTTGGATTCCCCTAGGTCTCTAGTTTTCACAAATGCACAGGTTTGGTAGGTTTCCCTATGTGCCGGCTGAGCTAGAGGCCAAAATCTACAGGTAGGCACTTTGAAAAAAAAGCTCTGTTTTCTGTCAAAAAATGGGATGTGTCCACGTTGTGTTTTGGGGCATTTCTTGTCGCGTGCACTAGGCCTACCCACACAAGTGAGGTATCATTTTTATCGGGAGACATGGGGGAACGCTGGGTGGAAGGACATTTGTGGCTCCTCTCAGATTCCAGAACTTTCTGTCACTGAAATGTGAGGAAAACGTGGTTTTTTAGCCACATATTGAGGGTTGCAAAGGATTCTGGGTAACAGAACCTGATCAGAGCCCCACAAGTCACCCCATCTTGGATTCCCCTAGGACTCTAGTTTTCACAAATGCACAGGTTTGGTAGGTTTCCCTATGTGCCGGCTGAGCTAGAGGCCAAAATCTACAGGTAGGCAATTTGAAAAAAAAGCTCTGTTTTCTGACAAAAAATGGGATGTGCCCACGTTGTGTTTTGGGGCAATTCCTGTCGAGGGCGCTAGGCCTACCCACACAAGTGAGGTATCATTTTTATCGGGGGACTTGGGGGAACGCTGGGTGGAAGGACATTTGTGGCTCCTCTCAGATTCCAGAACTTTCTGTCACTGAAATGTGAGGAAAATGTGTTTTTTTAGCCACGTATTGAGGTTTGCAAAGAATTCTGGGTAACAGAACCTGGTCAGAGACCCACAAGTCACCCCATCTTTGATTCCCCTAGGACTCTAGTTTTAAAAAATGCACAGGTTTGGTAGGTTTCCCCATGTGCCGGCTGAGCTAGAGGCCAAAATCTACAGGTAGGCACATTAAAAAAAACCTCTGTTTTCTGTCAAAAAATGGGATGTGTCCACGTTGTGTTTTGGGGCAATTCCTGTCGCGGGCACTAGGCCTACCCACACAAGTGAGGTATCATTTTTATCGGGGACCTGGGGGAACGCTGGGTAGAAGGACTTTTGTGGCTCCTCTCAGATTCCAGAACTTTCTATCACTGAAATGTGAGGAAAACGTGTTTTTTTAACCACGTATTGAGGTTTGCAAAGAATTCTGGGAAACAGAACCTGGTCAGAGCCCCACAAGTCACCCCATCTTGGATTCCCCTATGTCTCTAGTTTTCAAAAATGCACAGGTTTGGTAGGTTTCCCTATGTGCCGGCTGAGATAGAGGCCAAAATCTACAGGTAGGCACTTTGAAAAAAACACCTCTGTTTTCTGTCAAAAAATGGGATGTGTCCACGTAGTGTTTTCAGGGCATTTCCTGTCGCGGGCGCTAGACCTACCCACACAAGTGAGGTATCATTTTTATCGGGAGACTTGGGGGAACGCTGGGTGGAAGGAAATTTGTGGCTCCTCTCAGATTTCAGAACTTTCTGTCACTGAAATGTGAGGAAAACGTGTTTTTTTGCCACGTTTTGAGGTTTGCAAAGGATTCTGGGTAACAGAACCTGATCAGAGCCCCACAATTCACCCCATCTTGGATTCCCCTAGGTCTCTAGTTTTCACAAATGCACAGGTTTGGTAGGTTTCCCTATGTGCCGGCTGAGCTAGAGGCCAAAATCTACAGGTAGGCACTTTGAAAAAAAAGCTCTGTTTTCTGTCAAAAAATGGGATGTGTCCACGTTGTGTTTTGGGGCAATTCCTGTCGCGGGCGCTAGGCCTACCCACACAAGTGAGGTATCATTTTTATCGGGAGACTTAGGGGAACGCTGGGTGGAAGGACATTTGTGGCTCCTCTCAGATTCCAGAACTTTCTGTCACTGAAATGTGAGGAAAATGTGTTTTTTTAGCCACGTATTGAGGTTTGCAAAGAATTCTGGGTAACAGAACCTGGTCAGAGCCCCACAAGTCACCCCATCTTGGATTCCCCTATGTCTCTAGTTTTATAAAATGCACAGGTTTGGTAGGTTTCCCTATGTGCCGGATGAGCTAGGGGCCAAAATCTACAGGTAGGCACTTTGAAAAAAACATCTCTGTTTTCTGTCAAAAAATGGGATTTGTCCACGTTGTGTTTTGGGGCATTTCCTGTTGCGGGCGCTAGGCCTACCCACACAAGTGAGGTATCATTTTTATCGGGAGACTTGGGGGACAGCGGGTGGAAGGAAATTTGTGGCTCCTCTCAGATTCCAGAACTTTCTGTCACTGAAATGTGAGGAAAACGTGTTTTTTTAGCCACGTTTTGAGGTTTGCAAAGGATTCTGGGTAACAGAACCTGGTCAGAGCCCCACAAGGCACCCCATATTGGATTCCCCTTGGTCTCTAGTTTTAAAAAATGCACAGGTTTGGTAGGTTTCCCTATGTGCCGGCTGAGCTAGAGGCCAAAATCTACAGGTAGGCACTTTAAAAAAAACCTCTGTTTTCTGTCAAAAAATGGGATGTGTCCACGTTGTGTTTTGGGGAAATTCCTGTCGCAGGCACTAGGCCTACCCGCACAAGTGAGGTATCATTTTTATCGGGGGCTTGGGGGAACGCTGGGTAGAAGGACTTTTGTGGCTCCTCTCAGATTCCAGAACTTTCTGTCACTGAAATGTGAGGAAAACGTGTTTTTTTAGCCACGTATTGAGGTTTGCAAAGAATTCTGGGTAACAGAACCTGGTCAGAGCCCCACAAGTCACCCCATCTTGTATTCCCCTATGTCTCTAGTTTTATAAAATGCACAGGTTTGGTAGGTTTCCCTATGTGCCGGCTGAGCTAGAGGCCAAAATCTACAGGTAGGCACTTTAAAAAAAAACTCTGTTTTCTGTCAAAAAATGGGATGTGTCCACGTTGTGTTTTGGGGCAATTCCTGTCGCGGGCACTAGGCCTACCCACACAAGTGAGGTATCATTTTTATCGGGGACTTGGGGGAACGCTGAGTAAAAGGACTTTTGTGGCTCCTCTCAGATTCCAGAACTTTCTATCACTGAAATGTGAGGAAAACGTGTTTTTTTAACCACGTATTGAGGTTTGCAAAGAATTCTGGGTAACAGAACCTGGTCAGAGCCCCACAAGTCACCCCATCTTGGATTCCCCTATGTCTCTAGTTTTCAAAAATGCACAGGTTTGGTAGGTTTCCCTATGTGCCGGCTGAGATAGAGGCCAAAATCTACAGGTAGGCACTTTGAAAAAACATCTCTGTTTTCTGTCAAAAAATGGGATGTTTCCACGTTGTGTTTTGGGGCATTTCCT
Organism: Pleurodeles waltl; assembly: GCF_031143425.1. Classification (NCBI taxonomy): domain Eukaryota; kingdom Metazoa; phylum Chordata; class Amphibia; order Caudata; family Salamandridae; genus Pleurodeles; species Pleurodeles waltl. The sequence continues at coordinate 221,132,552 of NC_090450.1, read as the reverse complement.
GCCGCGGGCGCTAGGCCTACCCACACAAGTGAGGTATCACTTTTATCGGGAGACTTGGGGGACAGCGGGTGGAAGGAAATTTGTGGCTCCTCTCAGATTCCAGAACTTTCTGTCACTGAAATGTGAGGAAAACGTGTTTTTTTAGCCACGTTTTGAGGTTTGCAAAGGATTCTGGGTAACAGAACCTGGTCAGAGCCCCACAAGGCACCCCATATTGCATTCCCCTAGGTCTCTAGTTTTCAAAAATGCACAGGTTTGGTAGGTTTCCCTATGTGCCGGCTGAGCTAGAGGCCAAAATCTACAGGTAGGCACTTTGAAAAAAACACCTCTGTTTTCTGTCAAAAAATGGGATGTGTCCACGTAGTGTTTTCAGGGCATTTCCTGTCGCGGGCGCTAGACCTACCCACACAAGTGAGGTATCATTTTTATCGGGAGACTTGGGGGAACGCTGGGTGGAAGGAAATTTGTGGCTCCTCTCAGATTTCAGAACTTTCTGTCACTGAAATGTGAGGAAAACGTGTTTTTTTAGCCACGTTTTGAGGTTTGCAAAGGATTCTGGGTAACAGAACCTGATCAGAGCCCCACAATTCACCCCATCTTGGATTCCCCTAGGTCTCTAGTTTTCACAAATGCACAGGTTTGGTAGGTTTCCCTATGTGCCGGCTGAGCTAGAGGCCAAAATCTACAGGTAGGCACTTTGAAAAAAAAAGCTCTGTTTTCTGTCGAAAAATGGGATGTGTCCACGTTGTGTTTTGGGGCAATTCCTGTCGCGGGCGCTAGGCCTACCCACACAAGTGAGGTATCATTTTTATCGGGAGACTTAGGGGAACGCTGGGTGGAAGGACATTTGTGGCTCCTCTCAGATTCCAGAACTTTCTGTCACTGAAATGTGAGGAAAACGTGGTTTTTTAGCCACATATTGAGGGTTGCAAAGGATTCTGGGTAACAGAACCTGATCAGAGCCCCACAAGTCACCCCATCTTGGATTCCCCTAGGACTCTAGTTTTCACAAATGCACAGGTTTGGTAGGTTTCCCTATGTGCCGGCTGAGCTAGAGGCCAAAATCTACAGGTAGGCAATTTGAAAAAAAAGCTCTGTTTTCTGACAAAAAATGGGATGTGCCCACGTTGTGTTTTGGGGCAATTCCTGTCGAGGGCGCTAGGCCTACCCACACAAGTGAGGTATCATTTTTATCGGGGGACTTGGGGGAACGCTGGGTGGAAGGACATTTGTGGCTCCTCTCAGATTCCAGAACTTTCTGTCACTGAAATGTGAGGAAAATGTGTTTTTTTAGCCACGTATTGAGGTTTGCAAAGAATTCTGGGTAACAGAACCTGGTCAGAGACCCACAAGTCACCCCATCTTTGATTCCCCTTGGACTCTAGTTTTAAAAAATGCAGAGGTTTGGTAGGTTTCCCCATGTGCCGGCTGAGCTAGAGGCCAAAATCTACAGGTAGGCACATTAAAAAAAACCTCTGTTTTCTGTCAAAAAATGGGATGTGTCCACGTTGTGTTTTGGGGCAATTCCTGTCGCGGGCACTAGGCCTACCCACACAAGTGAGGTATCATTTTTATCGGGGACTTGGGGGAACGCTGGGTAGAAGGACTTTTGTGGCTCCTCTCAGATTCCAGAACTTTCTATCACTGAAATGTGAGGAAAACGTGTTTTTTTAACCACGTATTGAGGTTTGCAAAGAATTCTGGGAAACAGAACCTGGTCAGAGCCCCACAAGTCACCCCATCTTGGATTCCCCTATGTCTCTAGTTTTCAAAAATGCACAGGTTTGGTAGGTTTCCCTATGTGCCGGCTGAGATAGAGGCCAAAATCTACAGGTAGGCACTTTGAAAAAAACACCTCTGTTTTCTGTCAAAAAATGGGATGTGTCCACGTAGTGTTTTCAGGGCATTTCCTGTCGCGGGCGCTAGACCTACCCACACAAGTGAGGTATCATTTTTATCGGGAGACTTGGGGGAACGCTGGGTGGAAGGAAATTTGTGGCTCCTCTCAGATTTCAGAACTTTCTGTCACTGAAATGTGAGGAAAACGTGTTTTTTTAGCCACGTTTTGAGGTTTGCAAAGGATTCTGGGTAACAGAACCTGATCAGAGCCCCACAATTCACCCCATCTTGGATTCCCCTAGGTCTCTAGTTTTCACAAATGCACAGGTTTGGTAGGTTTCCCTATGTGCCGGCTGAGCTAGAGGCCAAAATCTACAGGTAGGCACTTTGAAAAAAAAGCTCTGTTTTCTGTCAAAAAATGGGATGTGTCCACGTTGTGTTTTGGGGCAATTCCTGTCGAGGGCGCTAGGCCTACCCACACAAGTGAGGTATCATTTTTATCGGGGGACTTGGGGGAACGCTGGGTGGAAGGACATTTGTGGCTCCTCTCAGATTCCAGAACTTTCTGTCACTGAAATATGAGGAAAATGTGTTTTTTTAGCCACGTATTGAGGTTTGCAAAGAATTCTTGGTAACAGAACCTGGTCAGAGCCCCACAAGTCACCCCATCTTGGATTCCCCTATGTCTCTAGTTTTATAAAATGCACAGGTTTGGTAGGTTTCCCTATGTGCCGGATGAGCTAGGGGCCAAAATCTACAGGTAGGCACTTTGAAAAAAACATCTGTTTTCTGTCAAAAAATGGGATTTGTCCACGTTGTGTTTTGGGGCATTTCCTGTTGCGGGCGCTAGGCCTACCCACACAAGTGAGGTATCATTTTTATCGGGAGACTTGGGGGACAGCGGGTGGAAGGAAATTTGTGGCTCCTCTCAGATTCCAGAACTTTCTGTCACTGAAATGTGAGGAAAACGTGTTTTTTTAGCCACGTTTTGAGGTTTGCAAAGGATTCTGGGTAACAGAACCTGGTCAGAGCCCCACAAGGCACCCCATATTGGATTCCCCTTGGTCTCTAGTTTTAAAAAATGCACAGGTTTGGTAGGTTTCCCTATGTGCCGGCTGAGCTAGAGGCCAAAATCTACAGGTAGGCACTTTAAAAAAAACCTCTGTTTTCTGTCAAAAAATGGGATGTGTCCACGTTGTGTTTTGGGGAAATTCCTGTTGCAGGCACTAGGCCTACCCGCACAAGTGAGGTATCATTTTTATCGGGGGCTTGGGGGAACGCTGGGTAGAAGGACTTTTGTGGCTCCTCTCAGATTCCAGAACTTTCTATCACTGAAATGTGAGGAAAACGTGTTTTTTTAACCACGTATTGAGGTTTGCAAAGAATTCTGGGAAACAGAACCTGGTCAGAGCCCCACAAGTCACCCCATCTTGGATTCCCCTATGTCTCTAGTTTTCAAAAATGCACAGGTTTGGTAGGTTTCCCTATGTGCCGGCTGAGATAGAGGCCAAAATCTACAGGTAGGCACTTTGAAAAAACATCTCTGTTTTCTGTCAAAAAATGGGATGTTTCCACGTTGTGTTTTGGGGCATTTCCTGCCGCGGGCGCTAGGCCTACCCACACAAGTGAGGTATCACTTTTATCGGGAGACTTGGGGGACAGCGGGTGGAAGGAAATTTGTGGCTCCTCTCAGATTCCAGAACTTTCTGTCACTGAAATGTGAGGAAAACGTGTTTTTTTAGCCACGTTTTGAGGTTTGCAAAGGATTCTGGGTAACAGAACCTGATCAGAGCCCCACAATTCACCCCATCTTGGATTCCCCTAGGTCTCTAGTTTTCACAAATGCACAGGTTTGGTAGGTTTCCCTATGTGCCGGCTGAGCTAGAGGCCAAAATCTACAGGTAGGCACTTTGAAAAAAAAGCTCTGTTTTCTGTCAAAAAATGGGATGTGTCCACGTTGTGTTTTGGGGCAATTCCTGTCGCGGGCGCTAGGCCTACCCACACAAGTGAGGTATCATTTTTATCGGGAGACTTAGGGGAACTCTGGGTGGAAGGACATTTGTGGCTCCTCTCAGATTCCAGAACTTTCTGTCACTGAAATGTGAGGAAAATGTGTTTTTTTAGCCACGTATTGAGGTTTGCAAAGAATTCTGGGTAACAGAACCTGGTCAGAGCCCCACAAGTCACCCCATCTTGGATTCCCCTATGTCTCTAGTTTTATAAAATGCACAGGTTTGGTAGGTTTCCCTATGTGCCGGATGAGCTAGGGGCCAAAATCTACAGGTAGGCACTTTGAAAAAAACATCTCTGTTTTCTGTCAAAAAATGGGATTTGTCCACGTTGTGTTTTGGGGCATTTCCTGTTGCGGGCGCTAGGCCTACCCGCACAAGTGAGGTATCATTTTTATCGGGGGCTTGGGGGAACGCTGGGTAGAAGGACTTTTGTGGCTCCTCTCAGATTCCAGAACTTTCTGTCACTGAAATGTGAGGAAAACTTGTTTTTTTAGCCACGTATTGAGGTTTGCAAAGAATTCTGGGTAACAGAACCTGGTCAGAGCCCCACAAGTCACCCCATCTTGTATTCCCCTATGTCTCTAGTTTTATAAAATGCACAGGTTTGGTAGGTTTCCCTATGTGCCGGCTGAGCTAGAGGCCAAAATCTACAGGTAGGCACTTTAAAAAAAACCTCTGTTTTCTGTCAAAAAATGGGATGTGTCCACGTTGTGTTTTGGGGCAATTCCTGTCGCGGGCACTAGGCCTACCCACACAAGTGAGGTATCATTTTTATCGGGGACTTGGGGGAACGCTGAGTAAAAGGACTTTTGTGGCTCCTCTCAGATTCCAGAACTTTCTATCACTGAAATGTGAGGAAAACGTGTTTTTTTAACCACGTATTGAGGTTTGCAAAGAATTCTGGGTAACAGAACCTGGTCAGAGCCCCACAAGTCACCCCATCTTGGATTCCCCTATGTCTCTAGTTTTCAAAAATGCACAGGTTTGGTAGGTTTCCCTATGTGCCGGCTGAGATAGAGGCCAAAATCTACAGGTAGGCACTTTGAAAAAACATCTCTGTTTTCTGTCAAAAAATGGGATGTTTCCACGTTGTGTTTTGGGGCATTTCCTGCCGCGGGCGCTAGGCCTACCCACACAAGTGAGGTATCACTTTTATCGGGAGACTTGGGGGACAGCGGGTGGAAGGAAATTTGTGGCTCCTCTCAGATTCCAGAACTTTCTGTCACTGAAATGTGAGGAAAACGTGTTTTTTTAGCCACGTTTTGAGGTTTGCAAAGGATTCTGGGTAACAGAACCTGGTCAGAGCCCCACAAGGCACCCCATATTGCATTCCCCTAGGTCTCTAGTTTTCAAAAATGCACAGGTTTGGTAGGTTTCCCTATGTGCCGGCTGAGCTAGAGGCCAAAATCTACAGGTAGGCACTTTGAAAAAAACACCTCTGTTTTCTGTCAAAAAATGGGATGTGTCCACGTAGTGTTTTCAGGGCATTTCCTGTCGCGGGCGCTAGACCTACCCACACAAGTGAGGTATCATTTTTATCGGGAGACTTGGGGGAACGCTGGGTGGAAGGAAATTTGTGGCTCCTCTCAGATTTCAGAACTTTCTGTCACTGAAATGTGAGGAAAACGTGTTTTTTTAGCCACGTTTTGAGGTTTGCAAAGGATTCTGGGTAACAGAACCTGATCAGAGCCCCACAATTCACCCCATCTTGGATTCCCCTAGGTCTCTAGTTTTCACAAATGCACAGGTTTGGTAGGTTTCCCTATGTGCCGGCTGAGCTAGAGGCCAAAATCTACAGGTAGGCACTTTGAAAAAAAAAGCTCTGTTTTCTGTCGAAAAATGGGATGTGTCCACGTTGTGTTTTGGGGCAATTCCTGTCGCGGGCGCTAGGCCTACCCACACAAGTGAGGTATCATTTTTATCGGGAGACTTAGGGGAACGCTGGGTGGAAGGACATTTGTGGCTCCTCTCAGATTCCAGAACTTTCTGTCACTGAAATGTGAGGAAAATGTGTTTTTTTAGCCACGTATTGAGGTTTGCAAAGAATTCTGGGTAACAGAACCTGGTCAGAGCCCCACAAGTCACCCCATCTTGGATTCCCCTATGTCTCTAGTTTTATAAAATGCACAGGTTTGGTAGGTTTCCCTATGTGCCGGATGAGCTAGGGGCCAAAATCTACAGGTAGGCACTTTGAAAAAAACATCTCTGTTTTCTGTCAAAAAATGGGATTTGTCCACGTTGTGTTTTGGGGCATTTCCTGTCGCGGGCGCTAGGCCTACCCACACAAGTGAGGTATCATTTTTATCGGGAGACTTGGGGGACAGCGGGTGGAAGGAAATTTGTGGCTCCTCTCAGATTCCAGAACTTTCTGTCACTGAAATGTGAGGAAAACGTGTTTTTTTAGCCACGTTTTGAGGTTTGCAAAGGATTCTGGGTAACAGAACCTGGTCAGAGCCCCACAAGGCACCCCATATTGGATTCCCCTTGGTCTCTAGTTTTAAAAAATGCACAGGTTTGGTAGGTTTCCCTATGTGCCGGCTGACCTAGAGGCCAAAATCTACAGGTAGGCACTTTAAAAAAAAACTCTGTTTTCTGTCAAAAATGGGATGTGTCCACGTTGTGTTTTGGGGCAATTCCTGTCGCAGGCACTAGGCCTACCCACACAAGTGAGGTATCATTTTTATCGGGGGCTTGGGGGAACGCTGGGTAGAAGGACTTTTGTGGCTCCTCTCAGATTCCAGAACTTTCTGTCACTAAAATGTGAGGAAAACGTGTTTTTTTAGCCACGTATTGAGGTTTGCAAAGAATTCTGGGTAACAGAACCTGGTCAGAGCCCCACAAGTCACCCCATCTTGGATTCCCCTATGTCTCTAGTTTTCAAAAATGCACAGGTTTGGTCGGTTTCCCTATGTGCCGGCTGAGCTAGAGGCCAAAATCTACAGGTAGGCACTTTGAAAAAAACATCTCTGTTTTCTGTCAAAAAATGGGATGTGTCCACGTTGTGTTTTGGGGCATTTCCTGTCGCGGGCGCTAGGCCTACCCACACAAGTGAGGTATCATTTTTATTGGGAGACTTGGGGGACAGCGGGTGGAAGGAAATTTGTGGCTCCTCTCAGATTCCAGAACTTTCTGTCACTGAAATTTGAGGAAAACGTGTTTTTTTAGCCACGTTTTGAGGTTTGCAAAGGATTCTGGGTAACAGAACCTGGTCAGAGCCCCACAAGTCACCCCATCTTGGATTCCCCTAGGTCTCTAGTTTTCAAACATGCACAGGTTTGGTAGGTTTCCCTAGGTGCCGGCTGAGTTAGAGGCCACAATCTACAGGTAGGCACTTTGCAAAAAACAGCTCTGTTTTCAGTTAAAAAATGTGATGTGTCCACGGTGTGTTTTGGGGCATTTCCTGTCGCGGGCGCTAGGCCTACCCACACAAGTGAGATATCATTTTTATCGGGAGAGGAAATTTGTGGCTCCTCTCAGATTCCAGAACTTTTTGTCACCGAAATGAGAGGAAAATTTGTTTTTATAGCCACATTTTGAGGTTTGCAAAGGATTCTGGGTAACAGAACCTGGTCAGAGCCCCACAAGTCACCCCATCTTAGATTCCCTAAGGTCTCTAGTTTTTAAAAATGCACAGGGTTGGTAGGTTTCCCTAGGTGCCGGCTGAGCTAAAGGCCAAAATCCACAGCTAGGCACTTTGCAAAAAACAGCTCTGTTTTCTGTCAAAAAAATGGGATGTGTCCACGTTGTGTTTTGGGGCATTTCCTGTCGCAGGCGCTAGGCCTACCCACACAAGTGAGGTATCATTTGTATCGGGTGACTTGGGGGAACATAGAATAGCAAAACAAGTGTTATTGCCCCTTATCTTTCTCTACATTTTTTCCTTCCAAATATAAGAGAGTGTGTAAAAAAGACGTCTATTTGAGAAATGCCCTGCAATTCACATGCTAGTATGGGCACCCCGGAATGAAGAGATGTGCAAATAACCACTGCTCCTCAAAACCTTATCTTGAGTCCATTTTGGAAATGCAAAGGTTTTCTTGATGCCTATTTTTCACTCTTCATATTTCAGCAAATGAATTGCTGTATACCCAGTACAGAATGAAAACCAACTGCAGGGTGCAGCTCATTTATTGGCTCTGGGTACCTAGGGTTCTTGATGAACCTACAAGCCCTTTATATCCCCGCAACCAGAAGAGTCCATCAGACAAAACAGTATATTACTTTCAGAAATCTGACATCGTAGGAAAAAGTTACAGAGTAAAACATAAAGAAAAATGGCTGTTGTTTTCAGCTCAATTTCAATATGTTTTTATTTCAGCTGTTATTTTCTGTAGGAAAACCTTGTAGGATCTACACAAATGACCCCTTGCTGAATTCAGAATTTTGTCTAGTTTGCAGAAATGTTTAGCTTTCCAGGATCCAGCATTGGTTTCACACCCATTCCTGTCACTAACTGGAAGGAGGCTGAAAGCACCAAAAATAGTAAAAATGGGGTATGTCCCAGTAAAATGCCAAATTTGGGTTGAAAAATGTGGTTTTCTGATTCAAGTCTGCCCATTCCTGAAAGGTGGGAAGATAGTGATTTCAGCACCGGAAACCCTTTGTTGATGGCATTTTCAGGGAAAAAACCACAAGCCTTCTTCGGCAGCCCTTTTTTCCCATTTTTTTGGAAAAAAACGAAATTTTAACTGTATTTTGGCTATTTTCCAGGGGAAACCACAAACTCTGGGTACCATTAGAATCCCTAGGATGTTGGGAAAAAAAGGACGCAAATTTGGCGTGGATAGCTTATGGGGACAAAAAGTTATGAAGCCCTAAGTGCGAACTACCCCAAATAGCAATAAAAAGGGCTCAGCACTGGGGGGGGGGGGGGGGGGGGGGAGGGAACGGCCCAGCAGCTAAGGGGTTAATGCAAACCTAATCACTAGTTCTGAATGAGCAACTTTTGGGCCTTATATTTTCACAATTTCCCTTGATACACTCTCATTCGTTCTTTTAACCTAAAGTAATGATTCTCTTTCTTAATCCTAGCGGCAGGACAATTTAAACTGCTGTGGTTCAAATATTCCACTTCCTCTCATCTGAATTTGCACTTAGATCATTCAAATCTTTTTTCCTCAATACACACAGAAATTTGAACAAATTTCTATAGTGCTCTGATTTGTCTGTCACAAATATTGAGATCATCTTGGAATGCTAGCGTACCTGAAAACCCCATTCAGAGCCAAAGGTTAGAAAGAGACTATTGGGACCTCCCTCCCCCCATAATTATTGAGGTAATTTGCCACTGATGTCCTCTGTCCCTTATGCACAAGGTAGCAAAGGCATGCAGTTATGCAGTTATAGGTTTATCAAGGCGTTGTGTGAAAACCAAGAATTCATAACTCAACAGTAAACAATACAACATAATGAGGTAATAAAGAGCCCAGGCTTAATCATTTATGTACAAAGAAATCACTTTAATCATACACACAGCAGAGGTCAATGCTACACAATTCAATGAAAAAGACATATTTGGAAGCTAACTTAGGTCAATTAAGCAGTGTTGAGCAGGTGCCCATTTTTCCCAGTATCTTTCAGTGTCCCCCTTCATCCCATTACCAGTTTAGGCAGGATTAGGCACAGGTGCAGATGGTAGATGAAAAATTCTCATAGGTGAAATGTGCAACTCAACTCAATCTCTCTTTAAGGCAAAAAGTGTTTGTGTATATGGAAGATTTCTCTGTGCACGTTAAATCTCTTACCCCTTGTTGGAAATGGCTCTCTACTGGGTCACCCTCAAACCTGTTGCCTTCCTCCTCCTACGTTTTCTGAATTTGTTTTTGTTGGCCTTAGGACTCCGTGCACTTTATCACTGCTAACTAAAGCTAAAGTGTTTGTGCTCTCTACCTAAAACATGGTCAAATTGGTTTATACCATTTGGCATGTTTAATTTATGTGAAAGTCCCCTGTGGAGTGGTATACCATATACCCAGGACATCTAAATTAAATGCTATATGTAGACCTGCAACACTTATTGTGTCACCCACTTAGGTACCCCTCTAAAACTTGTCCCAGGCCTGCCATTGCATCATTGAATGAAGTGTCACACTCCTATGTTGACTTGGCATTTAAAGCCTCTTGCCAAACATTAAACTACTCTGTTATTACATATGTCCCCCCTAAAGTAGGCTCTAGGTAGCCTACGGGGCAGAGTGCTTTGTAGTTAAAAGTAGGTTGTGAACGTTTAAGTTTTACATGTTCTGGTAGTGAAAAACTTCCACATTTGTTTTTCACTACTGTGAGGCCTACCCCTCTCATAGGATAACATTGGGAATTCCATAGCACATTAGTTAAGCTGTAATTCCTAAATGAGAGGAGGTAGATCTGTCGTTTTTGGTACCTACACAATTGTAATGGCAAACCCTCTTTAACAGGAAAGTGGAATTTATCTTTACAATTTTGAAAATGCCACTTTTAGAAAGTCTGTATTTTCATGCCCTAAGCCCTTTGTGCCTGTAGACTGTCTTGGGACACCTGAATGGGTGTAGCTGACAGTTAGACTTTATGAATTCCTCCCAGACAGTCACACAATAGTAGGAGTAGGTGTGCCTCAATGCGCCATTAACTCGCTTGATATGGGGGCAGAAAGCTGAGCGCAGCCCCCTTAGCACCTGAATAGGCTGTGCCGGATCTCCTCACAATAGGCCTAACACTCGTGTATTGTCGCTGCAGCCAGCTTGAAGCCAGGCAGGGGAGGCAGGAAACTCCCGCAACCGCAAAGATAATTTCAAGAAACTTTTCCCACCTTCTAGGAGCAGGGTACCAGGGTATAATAATAGGACTCTCAGACCTGCAATTCAGTTCACTACTGAACCGGAGGAAGGACCCTCAGAGGACTGTCTGCTAAAGTGACCTGATGTGCACTCTGCTGGACTGCTGCTGTACCTGGAAAGACTGTTGTGCTGCTTGGAGCCTGCCTTGAACCCTCAGAGGCGGGCCCTGCTTTTGAGGCCTGCTTCTACACTTGTACCCAGGACTACCAGATGTGACTCAGAGGGTTGTCTTGCAGGCCTCCTGTTCAGAGTCACAGGGACATAACATGCTTCCACCATCTTGAACCTGCACCTGGACCCAGCCTGAGTGAGCCTTGACAGCCCAAGAGTTAGCCATACACTCCTGGACCCTTGGTTGTGGTGCCAAAGGTGCCCAGATGGGCAATTTACGAAAATGGGGACTTAGACAAAATATGGCGAAAAGGTGCTTTGAGAACCAGGAGGAGACTGCTACCAACCTGCTTGCATATCTGCCTGAGGTGCATCACCGGTTGGACTGACTTTTCAGCTTCTCCCGCTACGTTCTTCTCCGCAGCAGCAAATCTGTTTCAGCAGTCCTTCACCACAGATGTATCTGACCTCGTGGAACTGTACTTGGCTACAGCCTTCTGCTTCGTCCCACTGGAGATTTTTTACTTCTATTTCGGCAACTAAGTCCGAGAGTTTCACTCCACGTCTATCTAATGACGAAGCTATCTCCTCAGACACTCTTGCAGCCTTGCCCTGCTGAACTTCTACCTTCTCAGACATTTTTCTTTCAAAAAATTTCAGAGTCCAAAGATAAGTGCTAACTGGGCCCAATGCACTCTTGTATCATAACCATGCTCAGCCTTAACTTACAACTTTACCCCAGGCTTGTGTGACCAGATGTCCACACATATGGTGATTTTATCTTTTAGGCACTATTTTAAACTTTAAAATTCATAAATCCGGTCCTACTGATTGGATTTTTGGTGTCAAATAATTTATTAAACTTTTCTCTCTTCTGCCAAATTGGTTAGGGATTTTTATTGTGTTGTGTTTTTCCACTATTACTGTTTGTGTGCTGCATAAATACTTTACATGTTACCTGATTGACTGTTTTAAATGCCAACCTACCCAGGGTTAATCACATGTTAATTTAGTGACTTTTTGTGGTTCACCTTTCAAGGGATTGTGGCTGTTGCTTGACCAGGGCTCACACCCAAGTCAACTAACAACCCAATTTCTCACATCCCTGGTTCAAGTTGGGACCTGCTTTTCACATGCTGGTTATTATAGCAGTTCAGGCTTTATGGCAGATGTGACTTGGCTCAAATCTTCATGACAGGGAGTCCTCTCCAGCAGAGCCTGCACCAAACAACATCACTTAGGACAAAGTTCATGGGGCAAATGGTGAGACCAATCTGCACAGCATTACTTTTGTTTGATGACAGTGGCCCTTCAAGCTGGCTACAGATGGGTGTTCTGGTGTACCATTTTTGGCCTGCAGCCCAAATCCCTTGCAGTGGTTTATTTCTGGTAGTTGTGGACTCCAGGCTGATCAGGTTTTTCTGTGCTGACAGATACACAGCTTTCAGCAGCAGTACCACCAGTCTCTTAAGCCCTCAGCAAACGACCAGGTGACACATGATACTTGATCTAGTACAGTCCTATGCAGCTCACATGGAAACCGTGCAGAATGGCTGGAGAGACCACTTTGCACATCAGTCACTATGGCTTTGAACTCTGGGCAAGTTAGTCTTCCCTGGGTACTCCTCATGCCAGTAACGCGCTGGGCTTCTCCTGCTGGATAGCTTCTCTTTGTGCATTTAAATATGGCATTTTCTATATGCTTTTTGTGACATTCATGTACAGACACTCAAATAATCCTGGACAGGGTTCTTTACAATTTTATAGTAATATAACTCTTGAATAACAACTAAAATAAAAGAGCAGGTAGTAATATATGATTTGCTACCTATAGTGAGTAACTTCATACCATTGGTATAGTATGACTCCTCCTGCAGGGTCAGCCACACTCCTTTCCCTCTCTTAGCCAGGCAGACAGACCTCTATGCTATTCAAGCAGATGCTCAGCTACTCACACAGAAAGTGTAGACTTCATGTGTTGTCCCTTGACCTCTGGGAAACTCAATCAGGTCACTGTCAAACAAAATAACATCAGGACGAAATAAATCTAATACGTTCAACCGGAGATATGATTTTTAAAGTTTACACTTTAAAGTGCCATCAGCGCAATCAACTGATCGCAGTCAACAGGACTTGGGCATGATTTGAGGCAAACCACGAAAAAATATGGGTTGGCTACAGAAGCCAGGTTTCATATGGTTTTAAGTTTTACTTTTGCACTCAGTTTCTGAAATAGAATCCCAAAATCTGCAGGAGGGCAAGGCAGCATGCTGTGGCCGAGAAGGGCATTACCTGGTCACAAAGCCATCTTACCAGGACCTGGAAAAGCCATTGATTTTTTGCCGGATTGCTCTGAGCAGGAGTTATTGGAATTTAGCACTCAAAGAAGGCCCCTTGCAAGACAATACCTGGTACCTTTGCCTGTTCAAGATTTCTTTGTTTGCACTTATTTGGAGCTCAAATTCTTCCAGTGGGTTAAAGCTGCAGGCTGGGGGAGGAGGCGTTCAGAAGGCTAAATACCTTCTCCGCATGGTTCAGCTGAATTTGAAATTTCTGTTGTGGAAAAGCTCAGATCTGAATCTCAAGCCCACGAAAACACACCCCAGTTGGATCGGCTTGGCAGGTATGTCCCTGACATCCAAAGTTCTTCGGAGTCGAATGTTTCTAATTTCAAGGTTTCTCAGTGTAAAGAAGTAGATGCTTAGGCAATTTAGATTGTTTCGAATAGTAGTTTATTCATGAGCTCCATCTGTCGCCTCATCCAGCTCCTTCAGCCTCCTCCAACAGTTTCCTTTTGAACAGAAATATTATCAAAAACCAGTGGTCCCATGAATCAGAATGCGGCCCACATTTGTGAGATTCCATGCGCATGTATGAATCCCACACAGGATACCTCACACTTCCCCTCTTGACAACAATAGCACAAATACACACATTCCCATACCTAAATTCTGAAGATTTAGACATTACGATAATGTCTATACATTATAACAAGTCTAAAGGTCTATACATTATGTTAAAGTCTATGCGTATAACATCTAAACTCTACTGAGCAAAAGTCTATTCTTGAAAGAATGATGTGAACAGTAACCCCACTCATTAATTTGTTGATTGCAAAGTCTTTAACCCCTTCGCTGCCAGGCCTTTTCCCCCTCCTGTGCCGGGCCTTTTTTTGCCTATTTGGGGCAGTTCGTGCTTAGGCCCTCATAACTTTTTGTCCACATAAGCTAACCAAGCCAAATTTGCGTCCTTTTTTTCCAACATCCTAGGGATTCTAGAGGTACCCAGACTTTGTGGGTTCCCCTGAAGGAGGCCAAGAAATTGGCCAAAATACAGTGAAAATTTCGTTTTTTTCAAAAAAAATTGAAAAAGTGGCTGCAGAAGAAGGCTTGTGGTTTTTCCCCTGAAAATGGCATCAACAAAGGGTTTGCAGTGCTAAACTCAGCAGCTTCCCAGCTTTCAGGAACAGGCAGACTTGAATCAGAAAACCCAATTTTTCAACACAATTTTGGCATTTTACTGGGGCATACCTCATTTGTGCAATTTTTTGTGCTTTCAGCCTCCTTCCAGTCAGTGACAGGAATGGTCATGAAACCAATGCTGGATCCCAGAAACCTAAACATTTCTGAAAAGTAGACAAAATTCTGAATTCAGCAAGGGGTCATTTGTGTAGATCCTACAAGGGTTTCCTACAGAAAATAACAGCTGAAAAAGAAAAATATTGAAATTGAGGTGAAAAAACCATCAATTTTTCTATACGTTTTACTCTGTAACTTTTCCCTGCAATGTCAGATTATCGAAAGCAATATACCGTTACGTCTGCTGGACTCCTCTGGTTGCGGGGATATATAGGGTTTGTAGGTTCATCAAGAACCCGAGGAACCCAGAGCCAATAAATGAGCTGCACCCTGCAGTGCGTTTTCATTCTATACCGGGTATACAGCAATTCATTTGCTGAAATATAAGGAGTAAAAAATTGCTATCAAGAAAACCTTTGCATTTCCAAAAAGGGCACAAGATAAGGTGTTGAGGAGCAGTGGTTATTTGCACATCTCTGAATTCCGGGGTGACCATAGTAGCACGTGAATTACAGGGAATTTCTCAAATAGATGTCTTTTTTACACACACTCCTATATTTGGAAGGAAAAAATGTAGAGAAAGACAAGGGGCAATAGTACTTGTTTTGCTAATCTATGTTCCCCCAAGTCTCCCGATAAAAATGGTACCTCACTTGTGTGGGTAGGCCTAGCACCCGCGACAGGATATGCCCCAAAACACAACGTGGACACATCACAGAAAACAGAGCTGTTTTTAGCAAAGTGACTACCTGTAGATTTTGGCCTCTAGCTCAGCCGCCACCTAGGGAAACCTACGAAACCTGTGCATTTCTGAAAACTAGAGACCTAGGGGAATCCAAGGAGGGGTGACTTGTGTGGCTCGGACCAGGTTCTGTTACCCAGAATCCTTTGCAAACCTCAAAATTTGGCTAAAAAAACACATGTTCCTCACATTTCTGTGGCAGAAAGTTCTGGAATCTGAGAGGAGCCACAAATTTCCTTCCACCCAGCGTTCCCCCACGTCTCCCGATACAAATGATACCTCACTTGTGTGGGTAGGCCTAGCGCCCGCGACAGGATATGCCCCAAAACACAACGTGGACATATCACAGAAAACAGAGCTGTTTTTAGCAAAGTGACTACCTGTAGATTTTGGCCTCTAGCTCAGCCGCCACCTAGGGAAACCTACCAAACCTGTGCATTTCTGAAAACTAGAGACCTAGGGGAATCCAAGGAGGGGTGACTTGCGGGGCTCGGACCAGGTTCTGTTACCCAGAATCCATTGCAAACCTCGAAATTTGGCTAAAAAAACACATATTCCTCACATTTCTGTGGCAGAAAGTTCTGGAATCTGAGAGGAGCCACAAATTTCCTTCCACCCAGCGTTCGCCCACGTCTCCCGATAAAAATGATACCTCACTTGTGTGGGTAGGCCTAGCGCCCGCGACAGGATATGCCCCAAAACACAATGTGGACATATCACAGAAAACAGAGCTGTTTTTAGGAAAGTGACTACCTGTAGATTTTGGCCTCTAGCTCAGCCGCCACCTAGGGAAACCTACCAAACCTGTGCATTTCTGAAAACTAGAGACCTAGGGGAATCCAAGGAGGGGTGACTTGCGGGGCTCGGACCAGGTTCTGTTACCCAGAATCCTTTGCAAATCTCAAAATTTGGCTAAAAAAACACATGTTCCTCACATTTCTGTGGCAGAAAGTTCTGGAATCTGAGAGGAGCCACAAATTTCCTTCCACCCAGCGTTCCCCCACGTCTCCCGATAAAAATGATACCTCACTTGTGTGGGTAGGCCTAGCGCCCGCGACAGGATATGCCCCAAAACACAACGTGGACATATCACAGAAAACAGAGCTGTTTTTAGCAAAGTGACTACCTGTAGATTTTGGCCTCTAGCTCAGCCGGCACCTAGGGAAACCTACCAAACCTGTGCATTTCTGAAAACTACAGACCTAGGGGAATCCAAGGAGGGGTGACTTGTGTGGCTCGGACCAGGTTCTGTTACCCAGAATCCTTTGCAAACCTCAAAATTTGGCTAAAAAAACACATGTTCCTCACATTTCTGTGGCAGAAAGTTCTGGAATCTGAGAGGAGCCACAAATTTCCTTCCACCCAGCGTTCCCCCCACGTCTCCCGATAAAAATGATACCTCACTTGTGTGGGTAGGCCTAGCGCCCGCGACAGGATATGCCCCAAAACACAACGTGGACATATCACAGAAAACAGAGCTGTTTTTAGCAAAGTGACTACCTGTAGATTTTGGCCTCTAGCTCAGCCGCCACCAAGGGAAACCTACCAAACCTGTGCATTTCTGAAAACTAGAGACCTAGGGGAATCCAAGGAGGGGTGACTTGCGGGGCTCGGACCAGGTTCTGTTACCCAGAATCCATTGCAAACCTCGAAATTTGGCTAAAAAAACACATATTCCTCACATTTCTGTGGCAGAAAGTTCTGGAATCTGAGAGGAGCCACAAATTTCCTTCCACCCAGCGTTCCCCCACGTCTCCCGATAAAAATGATACCTCACTTGTGTGGGTAGGCCTAGCGCCCGCGACAGGATATGCCCCAAAACACAATGTGGACATATCACAGAAAACAGAGCTGTTTTTAGCAAAGTGACTACCTGTAGATTTTGGCCTCTAGCTCAGCCGCCACCTAGGGAAACCTACCAAACCTGTGCATTTCTGAAAACTAGAGACCTAGGGGAATCCAAGGAGGGGTGACTTGCGGGGCTCGGACCAGGTTCTGTTACCCAGAATCCTTTGCAAATCTCAAAATTTGGCTAAAAAAACACATGTTCCTCACATTTCTGTGGCAGAAAGTTCTGGAATCTGAGAGGAGCCACAAATTTCCTTCCACCCAGCGTTCCCCCACGTCTCCCGATAAAAATGATACCTCACTTGTGTGGGTAGGCCTAGCGCCCGCGACAGGATATGCCCCAAAACACAACGTGGACATATCACAGAAAACAGAGCTGTTTTTAGCAAAGTGACTACCTGTAGATTTTGGCCTCTAGCTCAGCCGCCACCTAGGGAAACCTACCAAACCTGTGCATTTCTGAAAACTAGAGACCTAAGGGAATCTAAGGAGGGGTGACTTGCGGGGCTCGGACCAGGTTCTGTTACCCAGAATCCTTTGTAAACCTCAAAATTTGGCTAAAAAAACACATGTTCCTCACATTTCTGTGGCAGAAAGTTCTGGAATCTGAGAGGAGCCACAAATTTCCTTCCACCCAGCGTTCCCCCACGTCTCCCGATAAAAATGATACCTCACTTGTGTGGGTAGGCCTAGCGCCCGCGACAGGATATGCCCCAAAACACAACGTGGACATATCACAGAAAACAGAGCTGTTTTTAGCAAAGTGACTACCTGTAGATTTTGGCCTCTAGCTCAGACGCCACCTAGGGAAACCTACCAAACCTGTGCATTTCTGAAAACTAGAGACCTAGGGGAATCCAAGGAGGGGTGACTTGCGGGGCTCGGACCAGGTTCTGTTACCCAGAATCATTTGCAAATCTCAAAATTTGGCTAAAAAAACACATGTTCCTCACATTTCTGTGGCAGAAAGTTCTGGAATCTGAGAGGAGCCACAAATTTCCTTCCACCCAGCGTTCCCCCACGTCTCCCGATAAAAATTATACCTCACTTGTGTGGGTAGGCCT
The DNA here is from genome assembly GCF_031143425.1 of Pleurodeles waltl. Lineage (NCBI taxonomy): Eukaryota > Metazoa > Chordata > Amphibia > Caudata > Salamandridae > Pleurodeles > Pleurodeles waltl. The sequence goes on along the minus strand of NC_090450.1, from coordinate 221,114,543 downwards.
AGCGCCCGCGACAGGATATGCCCCAAAACACAACGTGGACATATCACAGAAAACAGAGCTGTTTTTAGCAAAGTGACTACCTGTAGATTTTGGCCTCTAGCTCAGCCGGCACCTAGGGGAAACCTACCAAACCTGTGCATTTCTAAAAACTAGAGACCTAGGGGAATCCAAGGAGGGGTGACTTGTGTGGCTCGGACCAGGTTCTGTTACCCAGAATCCTTTGCAAACCTCAAAATTTGGCTAAAAAAACACATGTTCCTCACATTTCTGTGGCAGAAAGTTCTGGAATCTGAGAGGAGCCACAAATTTCCTTCCACCCAGCGCTCCCCCATGTCTCCCGATAAAAATGATACCTCACTTGTGTGGGTAGGCCTAGCGCCCGCGACAGGATATGCCCCAAAACACAACGTGGACACATCACAGAAAACAGAGCTGTTTTTAGCAAAGTGACTACCTGGAGATTTTGGCCTCTAGCTCAGCCGCCACCTAGGGAAACCTACCAAACCTGTACATTTCTGAAAACTAGAGACCTAGGGGAATCTAAGGAGGGGTGACTTGTGTGGCTCGGACCAGGTTCTGTTACCCAGAATCCTTTGCAAACCTCAAAATTTGGCTAAAAAAACACATGTCCCTCACATTTCTGTGGCAGAAAGTTCTGGAATCTGAGAGGAGCTACAAATTTCCTTCCACCCAGCGTTCCTCCAAGTCTCCCGATAAAAATGATACCTCACTTGCGTGGGTAGGCCTAGCGCCGGCGACAGGAAACACCCCAAAGCGCAACGTGGACACATCCTAAATTTTGGAAAAAAACAGAGGTGTTTTTTGCGAAGTGCCTACCTGTAGATTTTGGCCTCTAGCTCAGCCGGCACCTAGGGAAACCTACCAAACCTGTGCATTTCTGAAAACTAGAGACCTAGGGGAATCCAAGGAGGGGTGACTTGCGGGGCTCGGACCAGGTTCTGTTACCCAGAATCCTTTGCAAACCTCAAAATTTGGCTAAAAATACACATGTTACTCACATTTCTGTGGCAGAAAGTTCTGGAATCTGAGAGGAGCCACAAATTTCCTTCTACCCAGCGTTCCCCCGAGTCTCCCGATAAAAATGATACCTCACTTGCGTGGGTAGGCCTAGCGCCGGCGACAGGAAACACCCCAAAGCGCAACGTGGACACATCCTAAATTTTGGAAAAAAACAGAGGTGTTTTTTGCGAAGTGCCTACCTGTAGATTTTGGCCTCTAGCTCAGCCGGCACCTAGGGAAACCTACCAAACCTGTGCATTTCTGAAAACTAGAGACCTAGGGGAATCCAAGGAGGGGTGACTTGCGGGGCTCGGACCAGGTTCTGTTACCCAGAATCCTTTGCAAACCTCAAAATTTGGCTAAAAAAACACATGTCCCTCACATTTCTGTGGCAGAAAGTTCTGGAATCTGAGAGGAGCTACAAATTTCCTTCCACCCAGCGTTCCCCCAAGTCTCCCGATAAAAATGATACCTCACTTGCGTGGGTAGGCCTAGCGCCGGCGACAGGAAACACCCCAAAGCGCAACGTGGACAAATCCTAAATTTTGGAAAAAAACAGAGGTGTTTTTTGCGAAGTGCCTACCTGTAGATTTTGGCCTCTAGCTCAGCCGGCACCTAGGGAAACCTACCAAACCTGTGCATTTCTGAAAACTAGAGACCTAGGGGAATCCAAGGAGGGGTGACTTGCGGGGCTCGGACCAGGTTCTGTTACCCAGAATCCTTTGCAAACCTCAAAATTTGGCTAAAAATACACATGTTACTCACATTTCTGTGGCAGAAAGTTCTGGAATCTGATAGGAGCCACAAATTTCCTTCTACCCAGCGTTCCCCCAAGTCTCCCGATAAAAATGATACCTCACTTGTGTGGGTAGGACTAGCGCCCACGAAAGGAAAGGGCCCAAAACACAACGTGGACACATCACATTTTTTTATAAAAAGCAGTGCCTACCTGTGGATTTTGGCCTGTAGCTCAGCTGACACCTGAGGAAACCTAGCAAACCAGTGCATTTTTGAAAACTAGAAACCCAGGGGAATCCAAGATGGGGTGACTTGCGGGGCTCTGACCAGGTTATGTTACCCAGAATCCTTTGCAAACATCAAAATTGGGCCCAAAAAACACTTTTTCCTCTCATTTCGGTGACAGAAAGTTCGGGAATCTGAGAGGAGCCACAAATTTCCTTCCACCCAGCGTTCCCCTAAGTCTCTCGATAAAAATGGTACATCACTTCTGTGGGTAGGCCTAGCGCCCAAAAAAGGAAATGGCCCAAAGCACAACGTGGACACAACATATTTTTTCACAGAAAACAGAGGTGTTTTTTGCAAGGTGCCTACCTGTGGTGTTTGGCCTGTAGCTCAGCCGGCCCCAGGGGGGGGGGGGCAGAAATGCCCTAAAATAAATTTGCCCCCCCAACCCCCACCCTCCCCCGCCGGGAGCGACCCTTGCCTACGGGGTCGCTCCCCCTGCGTGACATTGGCACCAAAAAACAAATCCCCGGTGCCTAGTGGTTTCTGCCCCCTTGGGGGCAGATTGACCTAAAATTGCCCAATCTGCCCCCAGGGGGGCAGAAATGGTCTAAATACAATTTGCCCCCCCAGGGGAGCGACCCTTGCCTGATGGGTCGCTCCCCATCTCTAAAAAAAGAAACAACAAAAAAAAAACACACAAAAAAAAATTGCCCTGGCGCCTAGAGTGTTCTGCCCCCCCCCGGGGGGCAGTTCGGCCTAATAATAGGCCGATCTGTCCCCCGGGGGGGCAGAAATGGCCTAAAATAAATTTGCCCCCCCAACCCCCACCCCCCCCCCGGGAGCGACCCTTGCCTACGGGGTCGCTCCCCCTGCGTGACATTGGTGCCAAAAAACAAATCCCCGGTGCCTAGTGGTTTCTGCCCCTTTGGGGGCAGATTGACCTAAAATTGGCCAATCTGCCCCCAGGGGGGCAGAAATGGTCTAAATACAATTTGCCCCCCCAGGGGAGCGACCCTTGCCTGATGGGTCGCTCCCCATCTCTATAAAAAGAAACAAAAAAAAAAAACACACAAAAAAAAAATTGCCCTGGCGCCTAGAGTGTTCTGCCCCCCCCCCCCCGGGGGCAGTTCGGCCTAATAATAGGCCGATCTGTCCCCCGGGGGGGCAGAAATGGCCTAAAATAAATTTGCCCCCCCCAACCCCCACCCCCCCCGGGAGCGACCCTTGCCTACGGGGTCGCTCCCCCTGCGTGACATTGGCGCCAAAAAACAAATCCCCGGTGCCTAGTGGTTTCTGCCCCCTTGGGGGCAGATTGAACCCCTAAAATTGGCCAATCTGCCCCCAGGGGGGCAGAAATGGTCTAAATACAATTTGCCCCCCCAGGGGAGCGACCCTTGCCTGATGGGTCGCTCCCCATCTCTAAAAAAAGAAACAACAAAAAAAAAAACACACAAAAAAAAAATTGCCCTGGCGCCTAGAGTGTTCTGCCCCCCCCGGGGGGCAGTTCGGCCTAATAATAGGCCGATCTGTCCCCCGTGGGGGCAGAAATGGCCTAAAATAAATTTGCCCCCCCCAACCCCCACCCCCCCAGGGAGCGACCCTTGCCTACGGGGTCGCTCCCCCTGCGTGACATTGGTGCCAAAAAACAAATCCCCGGTGCCTAGTGGTTTCTGCCCCCTTGGGGGCAGATTGACCTAAAATTGGCCAATCTGCCCCCAGGGGGGCAGAAATGGTCTAAATACAATTTGCCCCCCCAGGGGAGCGACCCTTGCCTGATGGGTCGCTCCCCATCTCTATAAAAAGAAACAACAAAAAAAAACACAAAAAAAAAAATTGCCCTGGTGCCTAGAGTGTTCTGCCCCCCCCCCGGGGGGCAGTTCGGCCTAATAATAGGCCGATCTGTCCCCCGGGGGGGCAGAAATGGCCTAAAATAAATTTGCCCCCCCAACCCCCACCCCCCCCCCCCCGGGAGCGACCCTTGCCTACGGGGTCGCTCCCCCTGCGTGACATTGGTGCCAAAAAACAAATCCCCGGTGCCTAGTGGTTTCTGCCCCCTTGGGGGCAGATTGACCTCAAATTGGCCCATCTGCCCCCAGGGGGGCAGAAATGGTCTAAATACAATTTGCCCCCCCAGGGGAGCGACCCTTGCCTGATGGGTCGCTCCCCATCTCTAAAAAAAGAAACAACAAAAAAAAAAAACACAAAAAAAAAATTGCCCTGGCGCCTAGAGTGTTCTGCCCCCCCCCCGGGGGCAGTTCGGCCTAATAATAGGCCGATCTGTCCCCCGGGGGGGCAGAAATGGCCTAAAATAAATTTGCCCCCCCAACCCCCACCCCCCCCCGGGAGCGACCCCTTGCCTACGGGGTCGCTCCCCCTGCGTGACATTGGCGCCAAAAAACAAATCCCCGGTGCCTAGTGGTTTCTGCCCCCTTGGGGGCAGATTGACCTAAAATTGGCCAATCTGCCCCCAGGGGGGCAGAAATGGTCTAAATACAATTTGCCCCCCCAGGGGAGCGACCCTTGCCTGATGGGTCGCTCCCCATCTCTAAAAAAAGAAACAACAAAAAAAAAACACACAAAAAAAAAATTGCCCTGGCGCCTAGAGTGTTCTGCCCCCCCGGGGGCAGTTCGGCCTAATAATAGGCCGATCTGTCCCCCGGGGGGGCAGAAATGGCCTAAAATAAATTTGCCCCCCCCAACCCCCACACCCCCCCGGGAGCGACCCTTGCCTACGGGGTCGCTCCCCCTGCGTGACATTGGTGCCAAAAAACAAATCCCCGGTGCCTAGTGGTTTCTGCCCCCTTGGGGGCAGATTGACCTACAATTGGCCAATCTGCCCCCAGGGGGGGCAGAAATGGTCTAAATACAATTTGCCCCCCCAGGGGAGCGACCCTTGCCTGATGGGTCGCTCCCATCTCTAAAAAAAGAAACAAAAAAAAAAAAAAAACACAAAAAAAAAATTGCCCTGGCGCCTAGAGTGTTCTGCCCCCCCCCCCCCCGGGGACAGTTCGGCCTAATAATAGGCCGATCTGTCCCCCGGGGGGGCAGAAATGGCCTAAAATAAATTTGCCCCCCCAACCCCCACCCCCCCCCCCGGGAGCGACCCTTGCCTACGGGGTCGCTCCCCCTGCGTGACATTGGCGCCAAAAAACAAATGAAATGGTCTAAATACAATACAATTTGCCCCCCCAGGGGAGCGACCCCTTGCCTGATGGGTCGCTCCCCATCTCTAAAAAAAGAAACAACAAAAAAAAAACACACAAAAAAAAAATTGCCCTGGCGCCTAGAGTGTTCTGCCCCCCCGGGGGCAGTTCGGCCTAATAATAGGCCGATCTGTCCCCCGGGGGGGCAGAAATGGCCTAAAATAAATTTGCCCCCCCAACCCCCACCCCCCCCCCGGGAGCGACCCTTGCCTACGGGGTCGCTCCCCCTGCGTGACATTGGTGCCAAAAAAACAAATCCCCGGTGCCTAGTGGTTTTCTGCCCCCTTTGGGGGCAGATTGACCTAAAATTGGCCAATCTGCCCCCAGGGGGGCAGAAGAATGGTCTAAATACAATTTGCCCCCCCCAGGGGGAGCGACCCTTGCCTGATGGGTCGCTCCCCATCTCTAAAAAAAGAAACAAAAAAAAAAAAAAAACACAAAAAAAAAATTGCCCTGGCGCCTAGAGTGTTCTGCCCCCCCCCCCGGGGACAGTTCGGCCTAATAATAGGCCGATCTGTCCCCCGGGGGGGGGCAGAAATGGCCTAAAATAAATTTGCCTCCCCAACCGCCACCCCCCCCCGGGAGCGACCCATGCCTACGGGGTCGCTCCCCCTGCGTGACATTGGCGCCAAAAAACAAATCCCCGGTGCCTAGTGGTTTCTGCCCCCTTGGGGGCAGATTGACCTAAAATTGGCCAATCTGCCCCCAGGGGGGCAGAAATGGTCTAAATACAATTTGCCCCCCCAGGGGAGCGACCCTTGCCTGATGGGTCGCTCCCCATCTCTAAAAAAAGAAACAACAAAAAAAAAAAACACAAAAAAAAAATTGCCCTGGCGCCTAGAGTGTTCTGCCCCCCCCCCCGGGGGCAGTCCGGCCTAATAATAGGCCGATCTGTCCCCCGGGGGGGCAGAAATGGCCTAAAATAAATTTGCCCCCCCAACCCCCACCCACCCCCGGGAGCGACCCTTGCCTACGGGGTCGCTCCCCCTGCGTGACATTGGCGCCAAAAAACAAATCCCCGGTGCCTAGTGATTTCTGCCCCCTTAGGGGCAGATTGACCTAAAATTGGCCAATCTGCCCCCAGGGGGGCAGAAATGGTCTAAATTCAATTTGCCCCCCCCAGGGGAGCAACCCTTGCCTGATGGGTCGCTCCCCATCTCTAAAAAAAGAAACAACAACAAAAAAAAAAAACACAACAAAAAAAATTGCCCTGGCGCCTAGAGTGTTCTGCCCCCCCCCCCGGGGGCAGTTCGGCCTAATAATAGGCCGATCTGTCCCCCGGGGGGGGCAGAAATGGCCTAAAATAAATTTGCCCCCCCCAACCCCCACCCCCCCCCCGGGAGCGACCCTTGCCTACGGGGTCGCTCCCCCTGCGTGACATTGGTGCCAAAAAACAAATCCCCGGTGCCTAGTGGTTTCTGCCCCCTTGGGGGCAGATTGACCTAAAATTGGCCAATCTGCCCCCAGGGGGGCAGAAATGGTTCTAAATACAATTTGCCCCCCCAGGGGAGCGACCCTTGCCTGATGGGTCGCTCCCCATCTCTAAAAAAAGAAACAAAAAAAAAAAAAAACACAAAAAAAAAAATTGCCCTGGCGCCTAGAGTGTTCTGCCCCCCCCCCCCGGGGACAGTTCGGCCTAATAATAGGCCGATCTGTCCCCCGGGGGGGCAGAAATGGCCTAAAATAAATTTGCCTCCCCAACCGCCACCCCCCCCCGGGAGCGACCCATGCCTACGGGGTCGCTCCCCCTGCGTGACATTGGCGCCAAAAAACAAATCCCCCGGTGCCTAGTGGTTTCTGCCCCCTTGGGGGCAGATTGACCTAAAATTGGCCAATCTGCCCCCAGGGGGGCAGAAATGGTCTAAATACAATTTGCCCCCCCCCAGGGGAGCGACCCTTGCCTGATGGGTCGCTCCCCATCTCTAAAAAAAGAAACAACAAAAAAAAAAAACACAAAAAAAAAATTGCCCTGGCGCCTAGAGTGTTCTGCCCCCCCCCCGGGGGCAGTCCGGCCTAATAATAGGCCGATCTGTCCCCCGGGGGGGCAGAAATGGCCTAAAATAAATTTGCCCCCCCCAACCCCCACCCACCCCCGGGAGCGACCCTTGCCTACGGGGTCGCTCCCCCTGCGTGACATTGGCGCCAAAAAACAAATCCCCGGTGCCTAGTGATTTCTGCCCCCTTAGGGGCAGATTGACCTAAAATTGGCCAATCTGCCCCCAGGGGGGCAGAAATGGTCTAAATTCAATTTGCCCCCCCAGGGGAGCAACCCTTGCCTGATGGGTCGCTCCCCATCTCTAAAAAAAGAAACAACAACAAAAAAAAAACACAACAAAAAAAATTGCCCTGGCGCCTAGAGTGTTCTGCCCCCCCCCCGGGGGCAGTTCGGCCTAATAATAGGCCGATCTGTCCCCCGGGGGGGCAGAAATGGCCTAAAATAAATTTGCCCCCCCAACCCCCACCCCCCCCCCCGGGAGCGACCCTTGCCTACGGGGTCGCTCCCCCTGCGTGACATTGGTGCCAAAAAACAAATCCCCGGTGCCTAGTGGTTTCTGCCCCCTTGGGGGCAGATTGACCTAAAATTGGCCAATCTGCCCCCAGGGGGGCAGAAATGGTCTAAATACAATTTGCCCCCCCAGGGGAGCGACCCTTGCCTGATGGGTCGCTCCCCATCTCTATAAAAAGAAACAACAAAAAAAAACACACAAAAAAAAAATTGCCCTGGCGCCTAGAGTGTTCTGCCCCCCCCCCCGGGGGGCAGTTCGGCCTAATAATAGGCCGATCTGTCCCCCGGGGGGGCAGAAATGGCCTAAAATAAATTTGCCCCCCCAACCCCCCCCCCCCCCCGGGAGCGACCCTTGCCTACGGGGTCGCTCCCCCTGCGTGACATTGGTGCCAAAAAACAAATCCCCGGTGCCTAGTGGTTTCTGCCCCCTTGGGGGCAGATTGACCTAAAATTGGCCAATCTGCCCCCAGGGGGGCAGAAATGGTCTAAATACAATTTGCCCCCCCAGGGGAGCGACCCTTGCCTGATGGGTCGCTCCCCATCTCTATAAAAAGAAACAACAAAAAAAACAGAAAAAAAAAAATTGCCCTGGCGCCTAGAGTGTTCTGCCCCCCCCCCCCGGGGGGCAGTTCGGCCTAATAATAGGCCGATCTGTCCCCCGGGGGGGCAGAAATGGCCTAAAATAAATTTGCCACCCCAACCCCCACCCCCCCCCCCGGGAGCGACCCTTGCCTACGGGGTCGCTCCCCCTGCGTGACATTGGTGCCAAAAAACAAATCCCCGGTGCCTAGTGGTTTCTGCCCCCTTGGGGGCAGATTGACCTCAAATTGGCCCATCTGCCCCCAGGGGGGCAGAAATGGTCTAAATACAATTTGCCCCCCAGGGGAGCGACCCTTGCCTGATGGGTCGCTCCCCATCTCTAAAAAAAGAAACAACAAAAAAAAAAAACACAAAAAAAAAATTGCCCTGGCGCCTAGAGTGTTCTGCCCCCCCCCCCGGGGGCAGTTCGGCCTAATAATAGGCCGATCTGTCCCCCGGGGGGGCAGAAATGGCCTAAAATAAATTTGCCCCCCCAACCCCCACCCCCCCCGGGAGCGACCCTTAACAAATCCCCGGTGCCTAGTGGTTTCTGCCCCCTTGGGGGCAGATTGACCTAAAATTGGCCAATCTGCCCCCAGGGGGGCAGAAATGGTCTAAATACAATTTGCCCCCCCAGGGGAGCGACCCTTGCCTGATGGGTCGCTCCCCATCTCTAAAAAAAGAAACAACAAAAAAAAAACACACAAAAAAAAAATTGCCCTGGCGCCTAGAGTGTTCTGCCCCCCCCGGGGGGCAGTTCGGCCTAATAATAGGCCGATCTGTCCCCCGGGGGGGCAGAAATGGCCTAAAATAAATTTGCCCCCCCAACCCCCACCCCCCCCCGGGAGCGACCCTTGCCTACGGGGTCGCTCCCCCTGCGTGACATTGGTGCCAAAAAACAAATCCCCGGTGCCTAGTGGTTTCTGCCCCCTTGGGGGCAGATTGACCTAAAATTGGCCAATCTGCCCCCAGGGGAGCAGAAATGGTCTAAATACAATTTGCCCCCCCAGGGGAGCGACCCTTGCCTGATGGGTCGCTCCCCATCTCTAAAAAAAGAAACAAAAAAAAAAAAAAAACACAAAAAAAAAATTGCCCTGGCGCCTAGAGTGTTCTGCCCCCCCCCCCCCGGGGACAATTCGGCCTAATAATAGGCCGATCTGTCCCCCGGGGGGGCAGAAATGGCCTAAAATAAATTTGCCTCCCCAACCGCCACCCCCCCCCCGGGAGCGACCCTTGCCTACGGGGTCGCTCCCCCTGCGTGACATTGGCGCCAAAAAACAAATCCCCGGTGCCTAGTGGTTTCTGCCCCCTTGGGGGCAGATTGACCTAAAATTGGCCAATCTGTCCCCAGGGGGGCAGAAATGGTCTAAATACAATTTGCCCCCCCAGGGGAGCGACCCTTGCCTGATGGGTCGCTCCCCATCTCTAAAAAAAGAAACAACAAAAAAAAAAAACACAAAAAAAAATTGCCCTGGCGCCTAGAGTGTTCTGCCCCCCCCCCGGGGGCAGTCCGGCCTAATAATATGCCGATCTGTCCCCCGGGGGGGCAGAAATGGCCTAAAATAAATTTGCCCCCCCAACCCCCACCCACCCCCGGGAGCGACCCTTGCCTACGGGGTCGCTCCCCCTGCGTGACATTGGCGCCAAAAAACAAATCCCCGGTGCCTAGTGATTTCTGCCCCCTTAGGGGCAGATTGACCTAAAATTGGCCAATCTGCCCCCAGGGGGGCAGAAATGGTCTAAATACAATTTGCCCCCCCAGGGGAGCAACCCTTGCCTGATGGGTCGCTCCCCATCTCTAAAAAAAGAAACAACAACAAAAAAAAAACACAAAAAAAAAATTGCCCTGGCGCCTAGAGTGTTCTGCCCCCCCCCCCGGGGGCAGTTCGGCCTAATAATAGGCCGATCTGTCCCCCGGGGGGGCAGAAATGGCCTAAAATAAATTTGCCCCCCCAACCCCCCCCCCCCCCCGGGAGCGACCCTTGCCTACGGGGTCGCTCCCCCTGCGTGACATTGGTGCCAAAAAAAAAATCCCCGGTGCCTAGTGGTTTCTGCCCCCTTGGGGGCAGATTGACCTAAAATTGGCCAATCTGCCCCCAGGGGGGCAGAAATGGTCTAAATACAATTTGCCCCCCCAGGGGAGCGACCCTTGCCTGATGGGTCGCTCCCCATCTCTATAAAAAGAAACAACAAAAAAAAACACAAAAAAAAAAATTGCCCTGGCGCCTAGAGTGTTCTGCCCCCCCCCCCGGGGGGCAGTTCGGCCTAATAATAGGCCGATCTGTCCCCCGGGGGGGCAGAAATGGCCTAAAATAAATTTGCCACCCCAACCCCCACCCCCCCCCCCCGGGAGCGACCCTTGCCTACGGGGTCGCTCCCCCTGCGTGACATTGGTGCCAAAAAACAAATCCCCGGTGCCTAGTGGTTTCTGCCCCCTTGGGGGCAGATTGACCTCAAATTGGCCCATCTGCCCCCAGGGGGGCAGAAATGGTCTAAATACAATTTGCCCCCCCAGGGGAGCGACCCTTGCCTGATGGGTCGCTCCCCATCTCTAAAAAAGAAACAACAAAAAAAAAACACACAAAAAAAAAATTGCCCTGGCGCCTAGAGTGTTCTGCCCCTCCCGGGGGGCAGTTCGGCCTAATAATAGGCCGATCTGTCCCCCGGGGGGGCAGAAATGGCCTAAAATAAATTTGCCCCCCCAACCCCCACCCCCCCCCGGGAGCGACCCTTGCCTACGGGGTCGCTCCCCCTGCGTGACATTGGTGCCAAAAAACAAATCCCCGGTGCCTAGTGGTTTCTGCCCCCTTGGGGGCAGATTGACCTAAAATTGGCCAATCTGCCCACAGGGGAGCAGAAATGGTCTAAATACAATTTGCCCCCCCAGGGGAGCGACCCTTGCCTGATGGGTCGCTCCCCATCTCTAAAAAAAGAAACAAAAAAAAAAAAAAACACAAAAAAAAAATTTGCCCTGGCGCCTAGAGTGTTCTGCCCCCCCCCCCCGGGGACAGTTCGGCCTAATAATAGGCCGATCTGTCCCCCGGGGGGGCAGAAATGGCCTAAAATAAATTTGCCTCCCCAACCGCCACCCCCCCCCCGGGAGCGACCCTTGCCTACGGGGTCGCTCCCCCTGCGTGACATTGGCGCCAAAAAAACAAATCCCCGGTGCCTAGTGGTTTCTGCCCCCTTGGGGGCAGATTGACCTAAAATTGGCCAATCTGTCCCCAGGGGGGCAGAAATGGTCTAAATACAATTTGCCCCCCCAGGGGAGCGACCCTTGCCTGATGGGTCGCTCCCCATCTCTAAAAAAAGAAACAACAAAAAAAAAAAAAAAAAAAAAAAAATTGCCCTGGCGCCTAGAGTGTTCTGCCCCCCCCCGGGGCAGTCCGGCCTAATAATATGCCGATCTGTCCCCCGGGGGGGCAGAAATGGCCTAAAATAAATTTGCCCCCCCAACCCCCACCCACCCCCGGGAGCGACCCTTGCCTACGGGGTCGCTCCCCCTGCGTGACATTGGCGCCAAAAAACAAATCCCCGGTGCCTAGTGATTTCTGCCCCCTTAGGGGCAGATTGACCTAAAATTGGCCAATCTGCCCCCAGGGGGGCAGAAATGGTCTAAATACAATTTGCCCCCCCAGGGGAGCAACCCTTGCCTGATGGGTCGCTCCCCATCTCTAAAAAAAGAAACAACAACAAAAAAAAAACACAAAAAAAAAATTGCCCTGGCGCCTAGAGTGTTCTGCCCCCCCCCCCGGGGGCAGTTCGGCCTAATAATAGGCCGATCTGTCCCCCGGGGGGGCAGAAATGGCCTAAAATAAATTTGCACCCCCAACCCCCCCCCCCCCCGGGAGCGACCCTTGCCTACGGGGTCGCTCCCCCTGCGTGACATTGGCGCCAAAAAACAAATCCCCGGTGCCTAGTGGTTTCTGCCCCCTTGGGGGCAGATTGACCTAAAATTGGCCAATCTGCCCCCAGGGGGGCAGAAATGGTCTAAATACAATTTGCCCCCCCAGGGGAGCGACCCTTGCCTGATGGGTCGCTCCCCATCTCTAAAAAAAGAAACAACAAAAAAAAAACACACAAAAAAAAAATTGCCCTGGCGCCTAGAGTGTTCTGCCCCCCCCCGGGGGGCAGTTCGGCCTAATAATAGGCCGATCTGTCCCCCGGGGGGGCAGAAATGGCCTAAAATAAATTTGCTCCCCCAACCCCCCCCCCCCCCCCCCCGGGAGCAACCCTTGCCTGATGGGTCGCTCCCCATCTCTAAAAAAAGAAACAACAACAAAAAAAAACCACAAAAAAAAAATTGCCCTGGCGCCTAGAGTGTTCTGCCCCCCCCCCCGGGGGCAGTTCGCCCTAATAATAGGCCGATCTGTCCCCCGGGGGGGCAGAAATGGCCTAAAATAAATTTGCCCCCCCAACCCCCACCCCCCCCCCGGGAGCGACCCTTGCCTACGGGGTCGCTCCCCCTGCGTGACATTGGCGCCAAAAAACAAATCCCCGGTGCCTAGTGGTTTCTGCCCCCTTGGGGGCAGATTGACCTAAAATTGCCCAATCTGCCCCCAGGGGGGCAGAAATGGTCTAAATACAATTTGCCCCCCCAGGGGAGCGACCCTTGCTTGATGGGTCGCTCCCCATCTCTAAAAAAAGAAGCAACAAAAAAAAAAACACATAAAAAAAAAATTGCCCTGGCGCCTAGAGTGTTCTGCCCCCCCCGGGGGGCAGTTCGGCCTAATAATAGGCCGATCTGTCCCCCGGGGGGGCAGAAATGGCCTAAAATAAATTTGCCCCCCCAACCCCCACCCCCCCCCGGGAGCGACCCTTGCCTACGGGGTCGCTCCCCCTGCGTGACATTGGTGCCAAAAAACAAATCCCCGGTGCCTAGTGGTTTCTGCCCCCTTGGGGGCAGATTGACCTAAAATTGGCCAATCTGCCCCCAGGGGGGCAGAAATGGTCTAAATACAATTTGCCCCCCCCAGGGGAGCGACCCTTGCCTGATGGGTCGCTCCCCATCTCTATAAAAAGAAACAACAAAAAAAAACACACAAAAAAAAAATTGCCCTGGCGCCTAGAGTGTTCTGCCCCCCCCCCCCGGGGGGCAGTTCGGCCTAATAATAGGCCGATCTGTCCCCCGGGGGGGCAGAAATGGCCTAAAATAAATTTGCTCCCCCAACCCCCCCCCCCCCCCCCCGGGAGCGACCCTTGCCTACGGGGTCGCTCCCCCTGCGTGACATTGGTGCCAAAAAAAAAATCCCCGGTGCCTAGTGGTTTCTGCCCCCTTGGGGGCAGATTGACCTCAAATTGGCCCATCTGCCCCCAGGGGGGCAGAAATGGTCTAAATACAATTTGCCCCCCCAGGGGAGCGACCCTTGCCTGATGGGTCGCTCCCCATCTCTAAAAAAAGAAACAACAAAAAAAAAAAACACAAAAAAAAAATTGCCCTGGCGCCTAGAGTGTTCTGCCCCCCCCCCCGGGGGCAGTTCGGCCTAATAATAGGCCGATCTGTCCCCCGGGGGGGCAGAAATGGCCTAAAATAAATTTACCCCCCCAACCCCCACCCCCCCGGGAGCGACCCTTGCCTACGGGGTCGCTCCCCCTGCGTGACATTGGCGCCAAAAAACAAATCCCCGGTGCCTAGTGGTTTCTGCCCCCTTGGGGGCAGATTGACCTAAAATTGGCCAATCTGCCCCCAGGGGGGCAGAAATGGTCTAAATACAATTTGCCCCCCCAGGGGAGCGACCCTTGCCTGATGGGTCGCTCCCCATCTCTAAAAAAAGAAACAACAAAAAAAAAACACACAAAAAAAAAATTGCCCTGGCGCCTAGAGTGTTCTGCCCCCCCCCGGGGGGCAGTTCGGCCTAATAATAGGCCGATCTGTCCCCCGGGGGGGCAGAAATGGCCTAAAATAAATTTGCCCCCCCAACCCCCACCCCCCCCCGGGAGCGACCCTTGCCTACGGGGTCGCTCCCCCTGCGTGACATTGGTGCCAAAAAACAAATCCCCGGTGCCTAGTGATTTCTGCCCCCTTAGGGGCAGATTGACCTAAAATTGGCCAATCTGCCCCCAGGGGGGCAGAAATGGTCTAAATACAATTTGCCCCCCCAGGGGAGCAACCCTTGCCTGATGGGTCGCTCCCCATCTCTAAAAAAAGAAACAACAACAAAAAAAAAACACAAAAAAAAAATTGCCCTGGCGCCTAGAGTGTTCTGCCCCCCCCCCCCGGGGGCAGTTCGGCCTAATAATAGGCCGATCTGTCCCCCGGGGGGGCAGAAATGGCCTAAAATAAATTTGCCTGGCAAGACTCTTGCATCCTAGGCCATCCAGAAGACACCAAATTCATTACTTGCAGCAACTCCACATCTTCTCTAATTCCTCCAAGCACTCACCTTCTAGTATGACTCCACCTGTCACCTTGTACACCTTTAGTTCCTCCTCATATGACTCATCTCCAAATGTATCACTCTCACCTTCCCACTGGTCCATCTCATTACACAAGCAAGACACACAATCAGCAGAAATATGCTTAGCACCGGCACATGCATGGATTCCCACACAGAATACCACTTTAGGAGGTGTTTACATTGACACAGATCAGGGTACCAGAAACTCACAAACAACCCTTGGGGGTTAAGTCTCACTCCAGCAAAGGCCAACAGCAGGGTCCAAAGCACATCCAGTTGAAACTGGTCAATTGGGCAGTTGCAGGAAAGGCCTCTTGTAGCTTGTTGTGCCTTGTACCTTGAACACAAGGTCAGCATCAGAGTCAACTGTTTTGTCCTGTACAAGAGGGAGAGCTGGTTCGGTCCTTCAGGGCCTTTCTTGGGTGCAGACAGCAGGTTGTCAACTGTTTTGTCCTGTACAAGAGGGAGAGCTGGTTCGGTCCTTCAGGGCCTTTCTTGGGTGCAGACAGCAGGTTCAGTTATTTTCTGATCTTCCACAGGTCCAGCAGAGTTCTAAAAAGAGTACTGGGCATGACATGTTTGTACGTGACACCAGCATGTAGAAGTGTGTGACTCCTGGCTCTTCCCTAACCTATAGGGTGAAAGAGATCAGGGGGGTTCCCCTACCCACTTTTACAGCACTTCCTGTGTGCCCTACAGATAACTATCCAATAGTGTTCCTGTCTGCCTACATCCAAGATGCTGAAACCCGTCTTCACTTGTGCAGAGCCAGTGAGCCCACCCCAGTGTGTGGGCAGGAAATGAGAAACCTCTTCTCTGTGGTCACTTCAAAACTGATTTGGGGCAGTTCCTGACAAGTCTCCACTCACCTGAAGTCCAGTGAAAATATTCCTTCCAGTCCCTAGAAAGATCATTCTCAACACGTGAAAGGGTACGAGTGTGGGCAACTAATCCTGGGGAGAAAGGGGATTGGGGTAGACAATAATAGGGAGAAGACACTCCTCTGTTGGGCAGCATCAGAGGGCTGAAATGAACTGCTTTCAGGAACTGGTCCGGAGGGCGGTCCATATGTGAGATGCTCTGCTCCTTTTCAAGAGCCTCTCAATGGTTATATTCTAGTGAAAATAGTATAATAATATGGATTAATATGGACTAAATAAATGACCCCTGGTGATGTATGCATTAAAATGCTCTTATTAACCCAAAACTGAGGTTCACTCACCATATATCCCTGTTTTACTCACCACTAAGTCATGGTAAATACTTCACAGGAGAAGGAATTACGATCTAATGTCACAGTAAAAATTAAGGTGGAAAAGAATGGGAGTCTAAGTTTCACTCTAGTGAGGTGTGCTGTGTTCTATTGCCAATCTCTTTCTCTGTTCATGGTAGCACAAATTAAAACAGAATAATAACCTCAGAGTCTTGTTTTAAAAAGGTTTCAGTGCACTGACCTTCCTATTTCCTTGTCTTTGTCCTTTGTTCTTTCTTTTCAACGCACGCTGCAAGGTTCAGAAGAAGGAGCCGCCCCTGCCAGTGAAGATGCAGGTATTCTGCAAATAAGCTAAGCAGGAAAATTGTCTGGTCTGCACTGCAATACAATTCAAACCCAAGCAAAGGCTGAGAGAAGTGGACACGTTTTTTTTAGTTCTGCACCCAATATGGTTGCTAACTCTCATGTGTTCCAGAAATCTTTGGGTTCCACTTTCTTAGGGTGAAATAGGTGGTTTATATTGTTGTGCTGAAGGCCTTCCTTACTCTGAGCTGAAGAAAAGTGCTTGGGTCCCCTTATGGCACTATTGGGTTGGATGCACACATGCAAGGAGGGATGGAGGAGAGATAAGAGAAAATCAGGGAGGAAAGAGTAGGGCAAGGGGAGATCAGGTTCAAGGTGATCATCTGTGGGAAAGGGTCTGTCAGAAAGCCAACAATCAGCCACCCAAGAGCCATAAAGCACACACTTGTACAGGGACCCAACAGGTTCCGCCCCACTCTTATTTAAGACAGGCTGACTGGGGGAGCCGTGGAGGCCTTTTGAACTTAATTATGTTCCTGGACACTGCCCATATGGTCATCTTGCCAGAGTCACAAAAACACCTCCCAATATCCAAGTCTCTGTCTCCTGCTAAGGGAGAAGTTTTCACACCTCATTCATTATTGCAATTTAGCCTCCAGAGTAGCATTTCCAAAACTGTGGATCAGGACCCACTAGTGGGTTACAAGCTAACTTATGGAAGAGGGGGCAATGTCCTGGTTGATATGCAAGTAATATTTAAAATGATTATCCCTGTTTGTGCGCCAGTGCAAAGGCACTAAACAATGTCCCTAAATTCAGTTTCAAAACAAACCCTTAGAACTAAACCCTAGCAAGAGCCCTGGTGGAACTTCTACTATTTGTTTCTGCTGTCTTTCTTTACTTTACAAAGCCATATCAACAGAAAATGTGCTCAGACACAGGCATAGTAGTTGTGTATGACTTTCACATATACCTTTCAAAATATGGATGTGGCCTAAGAGCCAGAACTGCTGATTTTGGATCTGGGGAACCAGGTTCAAGTCCCAGCATTGGCTCAACATCCTTTAATTCTAGACAAATTACTCAGTTTTTCCCGGTTAAAATAAAATGAATTTCACCTTGCATAATGTAATCTGGTTCTCATGCAAGACGCTCCAGTGCCCTTTGGCAATATTTGTGATACATAAAACTGCTAAAAATGTATATGAAGTCCAAAATGTACCATTCTGCATTGTTTAAAACATAAATAGGTACAACTCCTTGCTACCTTACCTTCTACGGAAGGTGTTTTTTCTAATTTGCTAAAATCACTATTATTAACACTAAGGTATTTTTTTTAAGAAGTCTTGTGATTTTAATAAACGAATGCCGCATGCCATCACCACACGCAGAAAAGGGTTCCAGCTTCAGACTCCAGAGCGGTTCAAGATCTTGGCCAAAGTCTAATATTGGAAGTCATGGTCAAGGTTGTGACGTTTATAATACATTGCTGTTGTTATATTAATAAAATCCTTATTACAACACAAAAGAGAGTAACAGGAGTGATTCAACCCCACACTTGCTCCCGGAAAGACTAAAGAAGACAATAAACCACAAAAAGTGTGGGGCGATAGGTTAGGGGGAACTGGGTTAAAGAACCCTGTTCATGAGGCGCTGGGTCAGCGCGTAATGTCTGGGTGAAGGGCTGAGTGTAGGGTGAATGTGATTATGGCTATATCCACAAGAGGGAGTTCCCTTTATGGACTAGGTGGTCTCACACACATTATAGTGTCTTGCTTCATCATTTGACCACCTAGCCCACCCAGGTAAGATGGTACTACCTGGGCGAACTCAACCTCGTTGTTAAAAGAACTACAGAGGGAGTGCTGAAATGTAGGTCTGACTTGATATTTTAAAGGGATCCAGATAGGGTGTGAATAAAATTACCTTACAAGTCAGCTATCACCGTTAGAAGAATACTTTAATCAAGGTGCATGTAGGTAAGGTTAAAACTTACATTCGGGACTTAGTTGAGATTGATGAATCACGAAGTCTGAAAAACAACAAGGACCAACATGTTTCTGCCCTCTCTACGTGCTGGAAGGTCAGGGGCATTCATCAGGGTCATGGATCCCTTAAGGGTGAAAGCATGACAACGTGCTTGATCAGCAGTGAAAAATAGAATAATGGGCCTACCTGAACTCTTTGTTATTATTAGGGTCGGCCCCAGGGCATGAGATGAATAGCCTCTGGTCTGGGAGTTGCCGGAGGGAGGGTATCCCTTGTAGTCACACTCACATCAAATGAATTACCGGTAAGTGCACCTATAGTCCGTCTCCCAGCCGCTCACCCTACACTCAGCCCTACACCCAGACATTAGGCGCTGACCCAGCGCCTCGTGAACAGGGTTCTTTAACCCAGCTCCCCCTAACCTATCGCCCCACACTTTTTGTGGTTTATTAACATTACTAAAATCCCCGTGCCTCAGGTCCATTAAAAATAGGTGGGTCATAAAAGTTTGTTGTTCTACAAATTGGGTCCTGGCTCTAAAAAGTTTGGGAAGCACTGCTCAGGGATTCAAGGAAAAATGTTAAGTTTCTAAAAGTTATTTTGCCTTTATATGTATTAAAATCCAATGTTACCAGTGAGTTAAGCCTTTAGTAATTATTACAAAGAGTCCAAGAATAGAATTTGTAGGCATTTCTGAGCTGGAGATATCATTATTAAATTTAACACTGCATCCCAGTGCTTTTCTCTGGAATGGCCAGCCTTATTTTGACAGGCCAATTGCAGTTTAAAAGCTACTTTAGTCAGGCTACAGTGTTAGCCTGAAGCCATGATTACACTGTCACTCTAGTGGATGGCAAAACGGGTGCTGCAGTCCAACAGTGACATTTAACTTACAGGGTATGGATTCACTTTGTACAATACAGTAGGGCTTCATAGGTAAGTTAAATGGGCCACTTAGGGGATTACTGTGCTCCTCCTTGAAAGGAGGAGCACATACATTTACCACTGATTAGCAGGGGAAAGTGCACCAAGTTCTATAGCCCTCAAAAAAAGTTAAGGCAAAACTCTGGGGGTACACCATGCAAAATATGGTCATTTCCTACACTCTCACATCAGGTAACAAATGGCCTGGCTCCTAGCAGGAGTATCCAAAACAACGGTCACAATAAATTGTGAGGTCTCAGGACCTAGATGCCATAACCCTTCCTGGGACTGTATTCGGGGATAGGCAAATGGACAGGCCCTGCTTAGAAACGTCCTCATTTTGAAGAACAGCATCTACAGTCACACCCCTCATCCATTGAATATACTAAAGGCCAGTTTTCAAGAGCTCAAAAAGATTTAATCAGAAGCCATCTTTACCAAGATTATCATTGTTTTTTTAAAGGTAGTCCTGTCTTCATATCTCTTTCACTTCAGTATCTAGGTAGCCACACTCCAGCTACAAGATTGTAGGCACTACACTTCCAGTATCTGGGGGATGGTGTTGTCATCCTCCATATTGTGCCATGCTAAAACGAGGAGCATCCACAATTAATCCCACTGTCCCAAGTGTTCATACTCATTTAATTCCCATCACAATCCATATGCTGCACTCACACTTCACATACACATATTCAACAAGTAAACAGGATGCCATCACAAAGTTCTTGGTTTCACATAACAGCAGAACTTTACACTAGAGTGGCCAGTGGACTTCTCACCTCTTTTTAACATTAAAAAAATGTCTGGATCCTCTATAAATTCAAAGGCCACACTAAGGCTGCCATCAGAGCTTTATCTGATACGAACAAGGCATGGGTAGTAACCCAATGCCACTATGATGGCATGCTTGGTGTGCCACTCCAGGTCAGAGAGGAGGCTCTGAACTTTGCATTACCAGGGATAGGCTGAGGCTTCTGGGCACACACTAGATGAGCATGATGCACTAGGGCCAAAATAAAAGTAGTGATACCATTTTCAAATGCAGACTGGCATTCAGGTAAAAAATACATGACCGTTCACCACATCGGGAATATTCCCACTCCAACACAACCCCTCCAAAACCTCTTTGATTTTCTTTGAACAATTGATGTAGCGTTCCTCAGTCCAAACAGCATCCTGAGATATTGAATGATACACTTTGGTATTACCAAAACTGTTCGATGTGTAGACACCTCACCCAGTTCAATCTGGTGATAGCCACTAGTTAAATCTAGCATGACGATCACTGCAACTCCTAACAACATTAACACAAACTTTCAGAGATTCATCAATCCAAATGTCATTGTTTAGACTATGCAGATTTATGCACCTCCTCTCTTATTTCCCCTGAATGGGAATTACAGCTGGTAATACCGAAGGCTAAGATTCAGTCTGGTGTATTATGTTTTTGAGACGTAAATCATCTAGCAGTTCTTTTCAGCACAACCTACACATAAGAAGCGCATTCAGAACCCTATGCCTAACTGTGATAGCATCATCCTTCTAAATGATTCAATGTTTAAATCACACACATCTTCCCAAAATAATGCTGAACACAGCAGGAATATTTAATACGTTATTTATAAATTCACTTTGGTTTTTACTCGCCTCTGCAATATACACCAGGGATCTGGCATGGGGTGATATATATTCCTACCTCAAGGTAATGTGGCCACCCAAGAAAAAGGTTTGTGGTTTTCTGTCTCTATAACTCCTTTTCATCTAATGGAAACTGCCTTCTATATATCAATGACGTACCCAATATGGCAAACTATGTGCATGCATCCACTGTCAACTGTCCTTCCTTACCATCCACACAAAAGATACATAAGGAAATGGTTTGACCCTTCACCACACTTACCCCAGAAATGTATCCACCTTCTTTATAGTAACAGTCAGTTCTCCATGTTGTCTTCTGATCTCTTGTACAAATCTTTCAAATTCCTCCACTCGATTCACTATATTAATCACAGCAGCGAGAGCCATATCAGTGCCCACCCACAATATCTCAATTGCCTTTTTAATTTTGGTCTTCATTAAAATATGAACTCTAAGCGCTAAGTCATATTATATGTTTAGGGCACAAATCCTAAAGAAAGAAGTAGGGGGACTACCAAGTTAGGCAGTATGCAAGTGACATAACGGCACGGCGGGTGACCGCACATAGACTTTAAAACAGTGACATCACAGGAAGTGACATCACAACCCATGACTTTACAGGAAGTGACGTCATAGGAAGTGACATTAGATCCTAACACCTCACATATGTGTAGTAGGTCTATCATGTGTACCTTTGAGTCCATTATAAGTATACTTATAAATACTCCTTGCATGTTATGCCTATCTGACGCAAGGTAACACAGTGCTAGGCAATTTGCTGCTTTGCGTTCATGTTTTTTTTAAACATATCAACTCAACCAGGATGTGTGTTGCACTGTAAATCCCAAAATAGATTTTGCATCAGGGATGCACCAGAAAAGGGACCAGAAAAGGGGTGCAACCATTAGAAAAGAATCTGTGTCTCAACTTATACATTTGTTTTTAAAAACTCTGCCACACAAAGAAACAGGCAACAAGGAGAAACAGGGCAGTAAATCTGTTCTGCTTGATTAGTTGCAAAGTCTGAATTTTAAAATATCTTATTGGGTCAAGGCACCTGTTGCAGAGATCATTGGGTTTCTAGTAAATGTGAGAGAATAATAATGGTAAGGTAACTTTGTTGGTTAATGTATTTGCTGGAAACAACTGTGTTTTGCCAGGTGTCCCTTTTAACTCAAAGTAGCATAGAAGGTTTATGTGTCTCCAGCAAAGCACATCATGTAACATGCAGAGGACCGATTTATACTATATGTAGATAGGTAAGTTGGTTACCGCTTTTAACACAGAGATACTTTTGTTACTTGCAGTTCATAAATTGTATTCCATCTAATAAGGTGCAGTGAGGTATGAAGGGCGATATTTGACTCCTACAGTTTGTAAACCTCACTGTCTTATGCAACACATCCTAAACATTGATGTACAAACTTGTGTGGTTGAATGTCAATGTTTTGAGCGTGTTTGATTTAAAGCGCTCTGATATCCTGCATTTTGATGAGTAGCATTATAACAGAAATATATATCTTTTTTTTTTTTTGTTCAAATACCAGGATAGACCAACACATCTGACTTTATTACAGCAGTGCATGTATATAGCTCATATACAGGGAATGCACAAAGTCAGTGTGCTGCTCTTAAGTACTTGTGAAGTGCTAAGAAGCTGTGAGCCTTTGTTTCCCCTCCACCACATTTACCTCTAGATGTAAGGCTCTGGACAGGTGCAAGACAGGATACTCCAACAAAAAGAGGCCTTAAAGCACCTTAAATTTGGCCTTTGTTATGGGCCCAGCTCGAGCTTGATTTATGAAAGCTCCATAGCGGCTTGCACGTTATTGCTCGGATCGAAAGCAGACAACTTGCAGACGCTGCTAATATGCGCCGGTGTCTGAAAATTACACCGAGACACGTTCAGCATTTTAAAGTAGGTCCAAGCTTCTTCTTGGCAGGGTGGATGGCATACACCCGGTGATAGGGTGGACGCCATCCACCCGCGTGGATGCCCATCTTGTGCCCCTCATATGTTTTAAATCTCACAAGTACCTGATAGAGCCCTTAATTTTAATACGTATTCCTCAATAGTTTATTCCTCTGCCAAGCTTCCCAAGGCAGAGTTTACCTTCTTCCCATACCTTAGATTAGTAACTTAGCTCAAAGATACTAATGTTGCATGGGTTTTTTTTTTACAACTAAATGATGGAACTCTTTAAACCCAACCCCTAGAAAATGGTTCAATAATTAAGGGTTCCTTTGTACTGTGCAATCATCGCGTCAAGCACCTCAAAATGTGCCCTAAAAGCAGTTACCATAATTCCATTTCGAATAGTGGATCGGCAACTCGCTGTTAGTAATGGCAGAAGCATTGCTGTGTGCCATAGTAGAACAGGTTGATACATTTTTTAATTAGAGTTAAAACAAAAGACTGGATATGATTCAGTTCAATTAAACTAAATGACCTCAGCCTGCTATATGTGTACCTCAAAAATTGGGCTTTTGAAAAACAAAGAACGAACAATTTATTTTAGGAAATAAGTCTTACTGTTAGACATTTTCCGAATGAGCTTCTGCACCAGCATATGTTAGAGTAGATAAAAATATATAAATGTGAAAAGCATTTATATGATGGCAGCGCCAGGATGCAGCAAACAACAATGACTTATCCAACGATAACTCAAGATGACTGCCGTGTCTGATGCTGTAACACTCCTGCATTATAGTGACAACTATTGAAATGATGTCACGAGGGAGTGGCTTGAATGGACTGTGTTTGGCTGAGCTATACTTAGGAATAGTCAACAATCACACCGTCAGAGTCGGCCAGACAAGTCTGCACAGTTTGTCTGAAAATTCCAGTTAGTCATTGGAAGGTGGTAAGTACACTTGGTACCATCAGCAAGAAAAGACTATGACATGGTCAAAGAAGACAAAGGTTTCATGATGTCCTGGATTGTCGATTCCGTCCTTCTTACACCTCCGTGGCTTCCGGTCGTTGCTAATGTTGTGAACAAACTCATAAGGATTCAGGTGAGAAAGTGAAGTGGGTTATTCCCAATAACATAGCAGAAAACAGTAGAACAACCTCGGACCAACACAAGTAAATCATGTATCCCTGTGCATTGCAGTTGTTACCCCAAATTCCTGAAACTATTCTATTATGCCACCTTACTTATGTTCTGTTTGTGGCAAAAAACATAGAGTGATTTAAATGGAACAAACAGAATGACCAGAATGGGAGAGCTGCTGTTTTCATCTTTTTTATTTGTTACACTTTTTTTTTTTAGCTTACAATGCGTCCTCACATCCGAATTTGCATTTCAGGCGATTATGCATAATTTCCCTTAATTTTTACGCATTTACTCAAAATCAAATTATGCTATTTCACGACCACTTCCCAAGACTCCAGGTCATAGTGTAACGTCAACTGCTGCATCATTTAAAGTTACGCCCTTGACTTGCAGGTGCCTGTTAAGTGTTCCCATTTCAAACCCGATTCATGCCCTTGGCAGACATCTAAGACACTTGTATCAAGGAACTTCCGCTGACATATCTCGTGCTTCTAGCCCCCTCTTCCAGCGCCTTCCTCGAGCGCCCGGCTGCTATGGGCATGAACATGTTCCTTCCAGCTGCTTGTAGGTATGTACTCGAGCTCACTTGATGTTTTTGCTTTCCATGCCCACAAAAGACACAATATTTTCACAGCGCTGGAGACAGTCAATTGACAGAGACAACAGATTACAACGCGCACATATAAAGCAACTCAGCCGTTTCACAACCTCTCCAGTCATTGTTGGCGGCGGTACCCGGAGGAAGCGGAGAGACGGGCTTTTTTGTCTGGTGCTGATTTAAAAGAAGTGTATAATAAAAAAAAATGTTTTTTTTTCCACAAGTTTCCAAAATAGTGGTGATGATGATGGATGGGGGAAAAGGCAGGGACTTGCAAACCGATGACATAATGGCTCAGAGTGCTAAAAAGTACTTCTTAGTAATGAAGAGTTTCCAAGCTCTCTATCCTTTTAAAGGAACATGATTTGTGTTTTATTCTCTTGTTTCAGTCCCTCTTCTTTCCTTTTTGTTTTGTTTTTAGTTTGCTTTTATATTTCGGTTATTTATGTTTCTGTAAACTAAAGGGTTGGGTTTTCACAACTAAAAAGTGTTTTATTCACCAATGACTGATCATGAGTAATATGAGGGGCTGAGGGAAAATCTCACTTCGTTAGGGAGGTTGACACCTGGGTCTTTCAGGGCTGGATTGGCTGAAAAATCCATAGGCCTGAGAGAGTAGCCCATAAACTTCCCGTAGTTATGCTATGTTACTCAGCTTTTGCTAAAGAACATTCTGCAGTTCGCCTGGTCTCTAGGTGCTGGTGCACTGTGTCACCTGTAAGTTGAGAGTTTGCATTTATGTGAGAGGCTCTGTGGAAAGCCCTTCCAAAAGCAGGACTGGTTTTCCTGGATGTAACAATGTTAGACATTGGGTCTCTATTTGGCAGAGGTATGCACCCTGTGGAAGTAGAGACCACAATCCTAGTCAGCATAAGTCACAACCAACCTAAATTATCCTGTGCTTGCCCTCTGGTAGCTTGGTATAGAGCAGGAAGGCTTAACTTAGAAGGCAATGTATAAAGTATATGTACAGTAACTTAAGACTCCAAGACCTCCATTCTGTTGGATTCGTTTGCCCAACCCGGCTGGAGTCACCAAACTCAGTGTTACAAACTCTTACAAACTTTTCAAAGTTTTCAAAGGTTTGACTTGCCAGTGTTTGTTTCTGATTGATGTTAAAGTTTTTAAATGATTTAAAAATTCATATCTTCGGAACACTCCGGTGGATTTTGGCCATCAAGGACTCTAAAAATTCATTAAAATGTGTTCTGTTTTTATAAATTGTTCTTGTGTCTCTTTCTTGATTGGTGACTTTCTTATTCCGCTGTTTGATGCTCTTAAATGCTTTGCACATTTTTAATCTGCTGCTCTGTGCCATTTCTACCAAAGGGTTAAGCTGAAGGTTAAGTAACTGGACCCAAGGAGATGAATGTGGTATGTACTGCACAGTAAGACCCCTAACCTATCACATAGTACACATATTTTCTGACACCATTCCTTCACCACTGTGGTTACCCTGTTACGTCCTCAGCCCATAACAAATCCACTCCGAAAACAAGTTGCAGTACAGTAATTATCTCTCACCTCCTTTCTATTTTCCCTGATTCCTACAGCAAATGTTATTTCACCTCTCTCATTTGCATACCTGTTCAGTTATGACAGAGGCTTTCAATGGTTCTGTTTACCAGGAACCTGACAAATGTAAATACAACCTTTTGATATGCATCTTTTGCAAGAACACCTAGATCTGTATGGCTAATGTATGTAATACACGCTGATGCCAAATGCTGTATCCAAAGTGCAATGGGGGCAGGTCAGTGAGTGCTTGAGGGGAAGTAGTGTCAAGCACTGGGTATTGATCACGGTGTGGCCCTCCTTCCAGAGCCTGTTTAGCATCAGCAAAGGCTAAGGCTAGCAGGATTTGGAAACATTGGCCCATGACCTAGAGAGTGGTTGGTTTGTCCAACGTCTTGCCCATGTGGATTCTTCTGCTCGGAGCTGTAAGCATTCAGCCAGGCATTTCTGGGCATAGTTGCAGGCTATGCCAAGAAAGCTCAGAGGAAAGTGATATTCAGTGAAGGGTTTGCCAGAGGCCAAGGCTTGCGTCTGCAGATGTTGGACACAGGTGAATACTGAGGACTTTAGGAAACAACTTCCTCTA
Organism: Pleurodeles waltl; assembly: GCF_031143425.1. Lineage (NCBI taxonomy): Eukaryota > Metazoa > Chordata > Amphibia > Caudata > Salamandridae > Pleurodeles > Pleurodeles waltl. The sequence continues at coordinate 221,088,046 of NC_090450.1, read as the reverse complement.
ATTAATTGATGTCAGTGGTGATGTCATGTGTGACATCGTCTAAGATGTCTTGAACTCTGTAATGGAGGAACAATGGTGGTGTATGTCATGATAACAAAAGGATTACAATGATCCTAGATTGTGACCATGATGTCCTCCTCAAATTGGGATTGCCATACCATCTGCTTTCCTCATAGCAGAAGACCCCCACTACACATATGTACATAAAGTGAGAAATATATCCTTGATAAAACCGAAGGTAAGAGTCATGGATGAACGGGGATTGTTAGTGGCTACAAAACAAAATCTTAAAACAGATGGAATTCCTAAGTTGCGGTAATAACTTAACATCAGCTCTTTTCTTTTTTCTTTTAAGTCCTCATTTTGACTTCAGATGGCTAAAGGGGCAACAGAGTTTGGATCCTGGGATCACCCCACAAAGGAGGACTGCCCACCACCTCTCTGTCAGCTCACAAGCCACACAAGACCAAAACAAAAAGGCTTCTGCCAACAGCATCTAACAAGTGACAGGCCAACCGCCTGGCCATCATCATAACAGAGAGGGGACTTCTGAGAATAAAACAGGGCCAGAGGGGCCTTAAACCTGCATTTGTGAATTCCACCAATTTCCCCAAGGCACAGAGAATCACTCTGATCTAAGTGGTAGATTTTTGTCAGTGATGCCAACCACCCATGCTGTGTCGGTGGTAAAGACAATATTCTTCTCTAACAAATTTCCTGATGAGCCAAAAGAATCAATATAAACAGTAGTGCCCTTTGACTGCTATACATTTTTTGGCTTTACCCTTTATCATTGAAGACCCCAAAAATTACTAGGGGAAGGCTTACCTTAACTTCTGAACTAATCACATCCATAAGCACCTTACCCACATCTTGCCAAAATTGATGAATCATGGGACACTGTCAAATCATATGAACATCATCCGCACTCTCCTTGTCACACCTAGGGCACTTCCTCTTCCCTAAGACCGTGAGCCTCTTTGGGGTCCAGTAAGCACTGTGAAATGAAAACAAATGATTCTTACTTAAAGGGGGAACCGCTTGTTCCCTTGGGGTATCGCCCTGATTTTGCACTTCGAGAGCATGGCTTGTTGGCACTCAAGATGTCACATCCCCGCGACTGCCCCAGCCTGTTATCCCTCAAAAAATAATTCCTGACAAAGGGGATGCTGATTAGGGCCACCCCCCTGCACATGAGTAAGAAATGAAATGGAGAAAAACCCTGTACCTGTGTTTTGCTTGCTGCCACAGAGAGTCTGGTTGCAGGACACTCTACCAGTTGAACCTGAGCCTTCGGCAGTGTCAGCTGCTGAGTGCTTCCAAAAATCTCTGACAGTGCTTCAACGGTTGCCTCCGAGTGCAGTACTACAGTTCCTGTGTCAGGATTAATGCCTCTGGGTTGGCCACCAATCCCCCAGAAGATACCTGGGCCAAGGCTCTCAGCTGCCCCCACCCACAGACCAGCACCACAGCTACAGCTCCCCGAATGCCATGCCTCAGGAGCTTCTCCCGACCGTGATGCAGACTTCAGTATGTGCCAGAGCCTGCAGCCACCAAGAGTAGTCCGCACAAGATAAATGCTGGTTAGTTCTCAAGCATAATATTTTTGGAAGTTGCCAGGGGTCAGAGGAGTTCCCTCCCCAGTAACAGTGATTCTTTTCACCATGATTCAGCCTTAACGCCCTTCTCCCACCAAACCTTGTTTCCATCAAAAAACATGTTCAGGCAGATAGAATACTACAAAAGCAGCAGCAAGATCACACTTTCACCCCCCGCCCGACCCAGGGGGTGGTGGTCTGACAAAACTCCCAAGGCTGCTTTTGGTTCCCAGTTTACTGCCTGATGACAGCCTTCCTTGCTGCTGCTCTCTCTAGGATCTGTCAGGAAATGTAAGAGGACGGAGATCCTCCCACACTTCCGTTCATGGTAGATATTAATTGCTGGCTGAGCCAGTCAGAATGCAGCATTAGTGCTCTCAGATGAACAACTTTCCAATAATACTCTGACGGAGGTTTCCTAGATGTGGAAACATATCGATTCAACTTTTGATTTAGCCTAAGGCCTTTTTTAATGCAACTGTGCAGTTAGGAAGCTGTAGCTAACCTGAAGTGTTCGCTGTCTCTTCCAGGTGTAGGGTGAGCATGATAGAGGGCCATCATTGTCAGGGAATAACACATAGACGTCCAATAAAGATAACCAAGGATGGCAATTCCTAGCCCTAGTTTGTCCATTGCTAAACATGTACTTCCCCTTCTACATATAGCCTCAGGGGTCATGAAGGAAGCGGCAATAAGAGTTAAAGCAAACAAAGTTCTCTAAAGTTTACAACCTTTCTCTTCTTTCCACTTCCATATCTCTTTAGCAGCAAACAAGAGCCTGTTGTTGGACTAAGTGATAGGAGGTCAACAATTTGATGTCCTCAGCGTCTTCAAAAACGAGAAATTGCATCTCAGAAGGAGCAAATGTAAAGCAAATAAAAGATGGGAAACGTGTGTTTTGTCTTTGAAAAGGAATGAAATTGTGTTACTTTCATGGCCTTGACTGAGTCAGACTCCAAAATTCATGAAGCCATGGAATTTCTAATTTATTGCCAATTGTCTGATGCCAGCCCAAGATTAATATATTGGAACCACTGAACCACTAAGAATCACATCTGAGGCCTGGTCTCAGCCTACAGTTTGCTTCCGATCTCATGTTTCCAAGAGAGACTTTCCGCTTTCTAGGAATTTCTTCCGAATCCCGTCTCTGTTACAGCTGGTTCAATTTTCATGAGGATATGTACCCAATTTGCAGCACATCTGTTTTATACCTTAGTGAAGAGTTTTATAAATCACTTATAGCTCTTAGTCAGCTTTGACTTAGTGGTTGAAGAATAATGAGTAGAAATGCCTGACAATTTCTATCATATTAAAATGTACTCCACATAATAAAAATGTCCCCGCCCACCAGACAGTCTGTGTGTTGCACTAGTTCCACAGCAGCCCCAATTCCTCCTCTCCTTTCAAGCTATAATCCTTACATGCTGAGATGGATGGTCTGCGTCTGGATCTGGTTGAGGAGCTTACCGCAGTGGTGGGTGTAACGAAGTAGCAATACTTTCAAAGGCTCGGTCACATTGCATTGAACCTGCCGTGATTTAATTCCTATCTTCTGCTCTCTCTCCACCACAGGTGGCCAGAGTAAAAAGAGACCAAAATGCATCATGGCAGACTGGGTATCTCAAAATCCATAGGCTAGGGGCACAGACAGTCAATCATCATACCTAATTTGTGACTTTGCTAGATGCACTTGGTACACTAGCTAACCAGAAATGCAAAATGGAGCTATAATTCTCACCACACATTCCAGACCTTGGTTGTGGCAAGCTCAAATCCGAGGGAAGAAAATGGCTGCCAGAAAAATCTATGAAGGACAGTGAAATAAACCAATAAACTATCGAGGGGGCGAGTCACAGAGCACTGCAGTAGTTAGAAAGGGTAGGTTTGAGCATGAAATGGAAATAACAAGCGAATGCCAGTGATACTGAAGCTGTTTCACAGGTGTAAAGTATTTAGAATCGAAAATTTAGGGGCATATTTAAGAAAAGTGGTCCTCCACATTGTGCAGCGCCACTTTCATGAACCCCTTAGCGCTCCTCTAAACCCACCATGTGTGCACCGTATTTTAAATATGGCATACCATGGCTATAGTTAGGTGACTAGCATCTGAATTTTTTAAGCTAGTCCGGCGCTTTGCAGGATTAGCATAAAAAATTCTGGCGCTAATCCTGCAAAGCACCCAGAGGCCCATTGTAAGCAATGGAAGCCTCCTTTGAACACCTACTCTGAGCAGGCGTTAAAAGAGCGAAAAAATGGCGCAATGTGGTTTGATGAAAATTGGTATGAGGCTTTCATGTTTGTCAGAAGACGAACCCAGCAGTGAGAAAAGCAACCAGTCGGGTTTTAGGGAGATCGCAGGAGCCTTGTGTTACTGTGCTTGTGACATTGTGTTTGCATGTGGTTGTTCTATTTCCTGTCATTGCAGTGTAAGAGCCATGCAAGGATAACGGGCACCTGTTAAACAGTGAAATCAAGATATGCCATTTTTTGGGTCTCCCTAACAGGGGAGCACACCCTTTGTATACATTGTGCCTGCTGCAGGCATAATGTAGCGCAAAGGGTTGTAAAATGGCTCAATGTATGCATTACGCCACTTTGTAAATTTGGCGATGCTCTTTTGGCCTTCGAACACCACATTAAGCGGAAAAAAATGATGCTAATGTGGCATTAGAATGGAGTTAGGGGCTCTTAAATGTGCCCCTTAGTGCAATGACTCAAGATATGGTGGACAACAACGGGGCTGCCAGAGGCAATAGACTAGTAGGAAAGTTGCTCAAATCTTCTGTAATGCCACACAATGGACAGCTCCTTAGTTGCATTCGGATGTCTAGTGGTGAAAGTTGAGAAATCGGTAGAGAAATATTGATGCAGGATTACAGTATGCTGGAGAGTGTGCTGACGGTTACACAGAGAAACACGTAAGCTAGACCACTAGCTTCAATCGTACAAGTGTTTGTGGTGCCAATATAAAAGGGGTGAAAGTTATCTTGATTTCACTGTTTAACAGGTGACCGTTATCCTTGCATGGCTCTTACACTGCAATGACAGGAAATAGATCAACCACATGCAAACACAACGTCACAAGCACAGTAACACAAGGCTCCTGCGATCTCCCTAAAACACGACTGGTTGCTTTTCTCACTGCTGGGTTCTTCTTCTGACAAACATGAAAGCCTCATACCAATTTTCATCAAACCACATTTACTACGCAGTGCCTTCTGGGAAGTGAGTATTCCTGGTGCCTCAATGGACTACTATGTCCACTTGCCAGATGAGCCCATCAGCCACTCAGACCCTTTCCCGCACCCACTATCATGCAATGCTATGTGCCTACATATCCCTCAAAATTGTAGGACCCTCCCTGTACATGTCTGGCCACGTTGATCTGCCCGCTGATACACATAACAGGTACTTTATTTCGGATATACTGCGTTGTATATGACATCCTGGAAGCGAAGATCATCTCCACTTCGTGCTAGTTTCTTTGGCGCAGTGCTATGTTTTCCATTCTTCAACTCAATCCACTAATAGTGAATGCGTGGAGACCCATCCTTGTAGATCATGCTACATGCCACACACCAGTCACTAATTTGGATCCTGCTCGTTACTCTCCCAAATTTCCAAATGCCTCCTGCCAAAGGGAGTATGATCCTTATATCTTCCACTGACATTTCTAAATCGAATAGCAGCCTCTAGTGCAAAACTATGCCATGCTGTGTACAATTGTATAGAAAACCCTGCAAACCCTCCACCAATCATAAAAAAAACAGAATCACATATTGCTTGCAACTCTGCATCCGTCACCTGCCCACTTCTGAAGCCACACATTCTGTTAATCCCACTGTAGGACTGAACACAAGTTTATCTCTGATCTGTCATTGCACTCACCACTGAACAAACCACAAAAAGTGCAGCCTATGTAGCAATAAACAGATGACATTCAGCCTCGATGACTTCTAGCCGAACACAACATGTCAATTCATGAAGCTCTTCACATGCCCATAAGAAGCACCTACCACCTCCAGACTCATTAGGTATTTGATGGACATGCCCACATGAGACATTGATCTGAAATGCCAAAAGGCAATACCTTCAGAAGTCCACACAAAACACCTGACTACTATAAGCAACTCAGCAACCCTATGGTGCACCGGATCCAGAGGCACAAAGTCAGCTCCCTCCATTTTCCACAGACATTGCCGACTCATTGCACCATGATAGAGGGCCATCATTGTCCACATGCAGCACACACCCTACTGACCATGCACTACTCCAGGACCCATTAGAGAGGTAGCAAACATACTGGAAAGGTTTGTTAGAATATCCCCAAAATATGACCGGGTAAAATGTTGTCTTCTTCCTTCATATCATTAGTCTTGCATGGCCAAGGGTAAAGTGGCTGGTGTACCGTGACTGACCTGACGGCTACTTAACCGCCTTAAACATTGATGTCGCAATGAATAAATATTTCCTGCTACAAGGTACTGTAGGTTCTGATGTCTTCTGTAATACTTGTTCTCTTTCCAGGGACCTAAATGTTACCATTTATGACATTCACTCTAGGCGTTTCCAACCCCCCCCCCCTGCTTTCTGAACAGCACTAATTAGAAATAATTAAATGTTGTCACTGCACGCACGGCCCGCACTGAACCAATGAACTGTCTTTTTCGAAAAAGTGTGTCGAACAATAGAGTATAAATCATTTGGAGGGAGTGGTTGATGCTCTTGCACGACTAAATTCTACATATCCTCCTCCTGGCTCTCCATACCCTTCCTTAAAATGCACACATCAAGGAAACGTCCTTCAAAGAAGTAGTAGGCATTAACTCTCGACTAATGACAGGAATGCACATGTCCAGAAACTAGAACAAAAGACGGTGCCAACAATTGACATCACTATGTAGCTTGTACTGGCTGTTTCCTCCAACCACGAGCTCACAAATACACCACCAAGTACGTTCTCACCATACGGCAAACCTAAGTAAGGCAATCACAAAGTCGGACCAGTCATGGGAAGTGTATGTGTTCCCTGGGTAGCTTTACATGTACAGTAGAACCTGCAGCGGGCTGACCCACTTCACAGCAGTCTGCTGCGCTATCACACTGTCTTCAGTCCTGGCACTTTGAGGCCTCTCTCACCACCTCCATCTACTCTACGATGAGGATGCAACTCCTACTACCACGCCGCTCCGCTGCACCTTGATACCCAGTGCCTTCTATAAATCTGTTGTCACGCAAGAAGTCTTAAAAGATCTGATGGCAGAGTATAATATTTCTGCAATGCTTCAACCTTCTAGAAAAAAACCTTTACCTTCCCTCCCCCAGTTCGCCTCCTCCTCCTACCTCACCCCTCACCCCAGCAACAGGCTCTCCAATAAAGTTACCATTCTAAAGCTGTGAGCGCTTCACTGCGCCATTGAACCGCTTCCACAAAGCGTAGTTGTTCATAATGAACCAGGGAACTGACACATCGAAAACTGACACAGAACCCCTCATGCTGAAATACAATCTTATCGCCAGATAAAAGCCCTCAATCACCTTTCATCTAACACAATCTGCCACACGTTTTTTTTGGCACTGGAAGTCTCAAAGGACAACAGGTGCACCCCCTCAATGACAAAATAACCCACCCAAGGTCCTACTACACAGGTAAGTTGCTTTCAGGTGTGCTGACTGGTCCAATTTTATCTATGGACACTGGAACAACTTAACATCACCTGAAGGGCGGAAGGGAAACATGCTTCTTCCTCAATATGCAACTTAAAAAGACATCAATTAAAATGTTTAACTGATCTCATCCATTCTCAAAACTGGCCTCACCCTTTTTATCGCTTGTTGGCGCTACACCCCAAATCCTACAACATCACCACATTCCTCATGTGGGGCTACGTTGGGGGGTCCATATGATTTATTTTTGGTGACTTGTTTGCTGCAAACATATTCCAGAACAACAACCGATAAACCTTTTTGGTCTTAAAAGACTACTCAGCATTAACAATTACATCTAAATCTACACTAACTCCCACTTGTCAGGACCTTGAAACAGACTTCCAATGATTGCACATTCCAGATTTACACTCAGAAAGAAAACTATTGGTTCATCAATGAACTACTATAATTCTTTGGACATATCTATTCATCCACAAGATGTACCCGAATAGGTTTTCTGTCTGTCAGAGTGATGAAGTTTTGAAAGAGATTAGGAAAGCCTGAACAACAGGTACTTTGAACGTCAAAATCAACAAGGTGGTACCTTAATAGACAGTCAACAACAGGTTCATGTCAATGCTATTTCTGTTGGACTTCAAGCAATCTTTCCACAGATCACAAGGCATGGTGTAATGCAAAATGATGGCATCTCCTGCAGAATATGATAAGGGAGCCTTAAGTCTCCCATATCTCATGGATATTCACCGGTCTTTGGCTGAACAGGCCCCCTATGACCACAGGGGTCTATTTGGCACCTCAGTAGCAGGACCCTCTTGCCAAAAGAGCAATGCTATATACCGACTCTATAGAAATCCACTATGATTCTGACATATCCACCTGTATACAACTGGATGCTTGTTCGTGGTCTCTACTAATCACAAGTCACAATTTTATACCTTTGGTGGCACATCCTTCAGCACCCTGAGAGTTAGATGATTCCCCAATAGCGTCACTCTTGCCGAGTACCCATGACAGGACATGCCAATCATGCAGAAAAATTGTCATTCACACCCCTTCTTTCAAATGCCACACTAATTCTTCCATTACATTCACTCATTGGTCCCTCATTTCCATAATTAGAGAGGATCATGTTAATTTCCTTATGTCGTATGCCTTTGTCCAGGACAGCAATACCTAGCATCGCCCCCCTCCCGCTCACTCTGGAGGCATGGCCCCATAATTCATGATGTGCCCACTGGCCCATGCCCTAAAAGGTCACACAAGAAGTTCAAACCCTACGGTGTGCATTCTGGCAGGTGCGCTGGGAGACCTCCAATCTAATGTATATGATTTTTGTTAATTCAAGTTTACAATCATTTGGTATGCGTTTTTTAGAGCTGAATCAGCTTATGACAGTAGCAAGGACAAGGGTAAACCACAAGGACAGGTAGATTTAGGGATTGTTATTTAGTACTCTGTGCAATTTTACTGTAAAGATATCAAACAGATATTAGTAGGATGGTAAAACATTGGTGATAGAGCCAACGAGCTGACAGAATGATGTTCCTCAAATGCACAAGAAAGGCATTTCATACTTTGGTTAGAAGGACGGTGAGTTGCAGCCAAGAGGCAAACTTCAGTTGTGTAAATAGTTGGTAAAACTCTGAAGGTGTGTTGAAATGTTTGCTGAAGCACTGTCATTTAGTGCCTTATGGTGAGGCATAGTAAAGTGAATTCCATTCTGTTGCTAATGTCAAACCAATAAACAGCTTTCAGAGTAGGCATGCTGTTGCCATCTCTTTCTATTCTTTTTAGAGCTTGGAGAGCTCTTTTTTGGAAGAATGGTATAAGTGACATTGCAGTAGTCAAACCGTGAAATTACCCTTGCACATAATAAGGCAACACTGTGTGACAAGTGTAATGGCAGTAACACCCTACAAGGCTGAAAAAGATGAGAGAACGTAAATTATTATCTCACGGTGAGAAAGAGAGATCTCTTTCAATAATTAATCGAGAGTTATACACCTTCTTTACTGGGTTTCCAGCCGAGGCCCTATGCAGCCAGTCAAAACCAGAAGTGGTGACAGATCCCAGGTCCCACCAGTAGTGCCTCTATATTTTGCCTGTTAAACTGAGTCCAGTGATAGAGTTGTTTGAGGCAGTTTATCGAAAATAATTGAATTGAACATAATAACTACAGTTCCATATTGCTCAAGAGGGGCCTGGCTATTAATATCATCAGGAAATGCCTTGTTGTCTAAGTGCCTCAAGTTCTCCATGGCTTCTCCCCGACTGACCTAAAGATGCATTACTGCAGGCATATCTTCGCTGCAAACTCTGTGATGGGACAACAGAAGAGATTTCTCTGCAGTGACAATACAGAACTCTATTGCTTTAATATCATAACTAAACACAACATTGCTTCCAAACCTGAGAGGTTCAAGAGACTGTTCTGAGTTTACAAGCTGGCATGCAGCTGAATCTGCTTAAAACCCAGAACTATATACCCTGCAATACACCCTCATTCTTTTTTCGTCATTGGGGTACTCCTTAATGTAATTTTTATGGCACCATTCGACAAACACATGAATATTAGTAGAGATCTACTCTCAAAAACATTTTCAAAGTAAATATATATGGCTTTAATGTACTAATGACAAACACAAACAATGTGTGCATGAGTTGTGTTGGAGTGTAGTTATTATAATCAAAATTAACATGAAATGTTTGCAAATTAATGCCTAAGGAGGCGCATAGAAATTGTATTGCTGTGTTTTACTAAATGCATGTTTGAAATGTGCCCACGGGGAGTGGCCACCAAGGTATACGATGGTAACTGAAATTGACTAACAATGAACTATTAATGTACTAATGTATGATTTTGTACTAGCATTAAGAGTTATATGTTAAGGTTATGCTGGATTAATCATTAGGCTTAGTTAGCATGAGTCGGGGCCTAGCTGCCGGGCTCATATTAAATGTGTTTTTCTAAAGTGCAATGTGCTGACTTGCTGGAGGGCATGTAGCTGTACTTTTCCAGAAACTAGAAGATGTGTGTAACCGTAGTAAATTCTTTCTCATGAGACTCGACTTGCTCAAGGAGACATTCTTGCTGAATGCAACAGTGTAAACTTGCAACAGGTACAAGGTCATCTGAACTGGTAAAGACAATGGAACTACTGACTGAGCCTGAGAGAATAAACCTTTGTACCTGAAATTCTACCCGTTGGAGACGTCAATTGCAGGAGCCAATAAACTATGTGAGAACTGTTCTAAAGTGACAATTCTAATGAGGTGATTACCTGATTATTGGATGGAGATAATGATGCACCAAATTTTGCCCAATTGGAAATTAGGGGACTGTACAACAAGTTTGATATAATCCTGCAACGTGAGGGGAAATCAGCTATTACGTGCCTTTGCTATTACCTAGACACTTTGGGGGTCATTCTGACCATGGCGGTAATTACCGCCATGGCGGAGGTCGGCGGTAGCACCGCCAACAGGCTGGCGGTGCACCGCTGGGCATTCTGACCGCGGCGGTTCAGCCGCGGCCAGAAACGGAAAGTCGGCGGTGTACCGCCGACTTTCCGCTGCCCGTCTGAATCCTCCATGGCGGCGGAGCGCGCTCCGCCGCCATGGGGATTCTGACCCCCTCTACCGCCATCCTGTTCATGGCGGCTCTCCCGCCATGAACAGGATGGCGGTAGGGGGTGCCGCGGGGCCCCTGGGGGCCCCTGCCGTGCCCATGCCAATGGCATGGGCACGGCAGGGGCCCCCGTAAGAGGGCCCCAAAAAGTATTTCAGTGTCTGCCCAGCAGACACTGAAATACGCGACGGGTGCAACTGCACCCGTCGCACCTTCCCACTCCGCCGGCTCAATTCTGAGCCGGCATCCTAGTGGGAAGGTTGATTTGCCCTGGGCTGGCGGGCGGTCTTTTGGCGCCCGCCCGCCAGCACAGGGCATATGTCAGAATCACCGCCGCGGTCTTTCGACTGCGGTGCGGTGTTCTGACGGCGGTACCTTGGCGGACGGCCTCCGCCGTCCGCCAAGGTCAGAATGACCCCCTTTGTCACTCTGTCTTAAAGACTTTGCGGTTTAATTCTTTGAACCATCCTTAGCTTTGTCCTACCGGATTCACACTTTCCTCCTTATGAGGGAAGTGTCCCTTATTGCCCAGTCTTGCTGAACTTTGCTGTGTTTCCTGGCTTATGGCGAATCAACTGATGTCCTGAAGACGAAGCCTGACTCTGAATGCTGACCCATTACGGAGGGTAACTATATGATAATGAAATTGTAATTGTCTGTTTGCCTTTCCTTTCTAGGTACCAACTGCTACCTTTTGATAGAGACCATAGTTAGATGTTTTCTAAATTTGTGTTACTAAATTGTTTTGCTTGAAGCCCAACATGCTAAAGCTAATTCGAGGTTAGTTAAGGAGTTCATTAAAACGGATGCAAATAGACAAATGACTGAATTAATGCTTTGTTGAATAATGCACTAATGATGCTCTGCTAAAAGTTAATCCATGTTGACGTCGTGCTTTGTTCTGATGTTTCTGATCTTTGCGTTAATGAAATCTTATTCTAGTTGTCACATTGTGACATTGCTGATGTGTTTTCTGGTTTTGAGATTAATAAACTTGCTAGTAAAGTGTAATCAATAGGGAATAAAATAACGTAAATCTTACAAATCTTTGTGTGGTTATTCATGGTTGAAAGGTCATGGTGTGATCAAACTTTATTAATGCATTTATCTAGATTGGTGTACTTGGACATATTGAATATTGAGAAAATTATTGACCTAGTGATTTATATGTTGATTAGTTGTCTCGTCCTAAGGTGTCTTCAATCAGGGTCAAAAGATTCTTTGGCCTAAAACGAGTCCCAGACACATTAAATTATCTAAGACGGGACGCGTTAGCAGTTCTCACATCAAAGCGAGACATATTTGATTTGCCAACGCTTGTTGTTTTATGTGTGTAGCTCTCCTCTCTATCAGTATCTTACTTCCATATCAGTTTCAATTGTCTCGTCATGGAAAAGTATGTTTATTTTCCAGTTGCAGCAGGGATAAGGTGTGATTCAAGAATAGTGCCACAATCCTAGGGGCATTCAAAGAAAGTTGGGTGTCTACTTAAGACAATGGGAATTTATTTTTGCCTGAGTACAAGAAGCCGGCTTCATGCCAAATAAAAGTTGTCGACTTTTTTTTTAACATCTATTTCTGTAGTTTGATAGAAATAAAAATGAATGGTTGGTGTAAAGCATATGTCTGTGAACGGTTTATATGTTTACAGAATAGTTGGCTTACAAAAACAGGAGAAAATAAGTACACTTTGTTTTGAAAAAGATGATCTTCTCGATTAACAGCTTTGTCTTTAAAATGGTCAAAAAGCACACATGTCCAGGATCAATGAGCCCTCAGACTCGCAGATCATCCGAACTCCTTATTAAGGGTTGCTGAAGCAGGTGTTTTAACTAAGAAATAATTAATCAATGTTTATGTAGTGGGAATGATGAATCTTGTAGAAAATGAAATAACATAGAAAAATAATGAATGCGTTTGAAAATGTGACCTTGATGAATGGCCACCAGCGTTCACGATATATACTAAATGATGATTAATACTTATGAAATATTGAAAATGTATTAGATTAATGTGATAATAAGTCATATTTAGGGTTATGAAGTATGCTTTAGTTTATAAATTATGGGCCTTAACCTAGCGAGTGTCTTGGCCTAGTTTAGCCAGGCCTTATGCAAAAGATATATTTCTTAGCGGTTAAAAAAAAAGCTGACAGAGTGAACTAAAGTGTGAAATGTCCATTGTCTTGATAAAAGTGCCTAACCAAAGCTTTCAATGAGAACCAACGAACACAATATGATGTTTCTAGCAGTGTAACAAATTGTGTGTAATGTGTGTGAGATGTACTTTCCCAGGACGCGAACAATGAAGACACTGACTGGAAATAAAGATGCAACAAAATTGTTACCTGACGAGCCGGATGATGAGGACATCGTAAAGTGGACCAATCAACCTCGTGTGAAGAGTGAAATATTAGAATTCATAGATTTGGTATAGAACTATTATTGGGTAGTGTATAAGTGTACGATTAACTGACCATTAGGAAATTAGGGGATATTTTAGGTGACTTTGATATAACAACGCGACAGAGGAGAATTACTCAAAGATACTTTAGGAGATAGACTTATGCAGATTTTGAGAGAAGAAGAGATTTTAGAAGAGATTTGAGATTCTGTCAATGGGCTCATACTCTATGACTGACAGCCTGATGTTTTGCCGATCGATCGATGACTTGAGGACGAAGACTGATTCTGCTTGCTGACCCTTACAGAGGATAGGTAGAATAGGACAATGTGACTGTTATGCATTTTATGCCTTTTCTTTCTAGGTACTAACTGCGTTGTTTTGATTAAACCCATAGCTAGATGTTTTTCCTAAATTTGTGTTCTAAATTGTTTTGCATGAAACCCAACGTGCTGATGCTAATCTGATATTAGTTGAGGGCACTCAAACTTAACTGACGAATACAGAGACTAATGAATGACGAGTTATTTTGCTGAGTTCTATGTATCATATATCTTTATTGCAACAGATTCTGCTATTGATCTGCACAGTAACTTTAGAATGTGTTGTGATTCAAGCTTTGATTAGATTGTGTTTCTTCCGCCGTTTGGTCAACCAGTATTGTTCCTATATGTGTTCCATTTGATTTTGAGATTAATCTACATGACTTTAGTATTGTTAATATAAGGGAAATAAAAGTACAAAACTTTACCAAAGGTATGATTATTCATGACAGAAAGGTCATGGTGAGTGAAATTTACTGACTCAATTGATTACTAATGATTGTTGATTATTGCAAATTGATTTTTTGTTCATGCACTGAAGCTATGGCGAGAATATCTTAAATGAGTCAAGAGGTTCATCAACCTATTTGCGTCCCCTTGTAAGTTTACTTATTAAAGACCGACGCTCTAACTGTTATTGTAGCAGACCGATGGTTAGTCTCTTTATGAGCTCACCGCAGACATCTGATACGGAGTGACAGGTGTTAACAGTTGTGGTAGAGAGGCCGATGGTTTGTTTCTTTAGGAGTTTGCCATAGGTGTCCCGAGCAGTGTGATAGGTGATTACGGTTATGATAGTAGTTTGAAGTTGGTTCTTTTGAGAATTCAGTATTTTTGAGATTTTGGATTTTGTTTTAAATGACAATTAGAAAGGAAATGATGTTCCCATTAACCTAGAAATTGTTTTCCCAGATCCTGCATATTGCTAGTGGTGTTGTTATAGAGTGAGTGGAATAGGTTGCTCTTGCAGAGCTTATGCAAATTGCAGGTGAATTGACCCATAAGGATGTTACAGATCCCATAGTTCTAGATCAGGATGAAATGAGAGCGTTCACTTAGTTGAGAGTTTGTGCAGGGCTCCAGCTATGGGTATGCCTGACTGCACGGAGCCTTTCACATTGTTTTGTCATGAGCATGATGCATGTTCATTGTCTGTCTTGACTCAGGTCCATGGAGGTGCTCATCACCCAGTAGCATATTTTTCAGCTACTTTGAACCCAGTTGCAGCAGCCTTACCAGGTTTTTGAGTGCAGTTGCCGCAGTTGGTCAGAGTCTTTCACAGTGTGAAGGCGTGGTGATAGGATATCCCCTGACTGTAATGGTCCCTCACTCGATTGAGATTTTACTGACACTGACGAAAGCCCAATACTTGACTGGTGCTAGGTTAACTAGATATGAGACAAGTCTATTGGGAGCACCAAACGTGGCTCTGAAAAGATGTACAGTGCTGAACCCGGCAACTTTAGTTCCAAGTGATACTGCTGAAATTGAAAAAGGGGAAGATGTTTTACATGATTGTCTCAAAGTAACTGAGCTGTGCACAAAACTGAGACCTGACATTAGAGATACCCGATTGGAAGAAAATGATCAAATTATTTTTGTTGATGGTTGTTGTCTGAGAGACAACACAGGGACACTGAAAGCAGGATATGCTGTGTGCACAATTACAGGTGCCTTGGAAGTTTCCTGGCTTCAAGGAGTGTATTCTGCTCAGGAGGTAAGTCTTACTAGGGCGTGCCATGTTTCTGCTCGATTGAGAGTCACTGTCTACGTGTCAAAGCCCAGCTCACCTGAGTTCTTGTTCAGTTCTGATGGAGGTTGAAGACAATCCGACCCCACCCTGAAACTACTTGTTCCAGCACACTAGTTTTTAAAACAGTGCACTAAGAACAGAAGCTCAAGGGAAGGGGGGAAGTGGATAAAATAAAAAAGAGAGACAACACCGTTCTTGCGTTTCCACTGTTGAAGTGCTGCACAAATCTGCGGCCCTTTCTGACTTCTGTAGAAACTGGTGCCTAATGAAACATAAACAAAGAACAGATAAGTGCAACCTATTCCTAAATGGGTTCCTGACTATCCCTTTATTTATTAGAAATTCTCTTCTAAAAGTACCTCTTGGATCCTGGTCTCTAGTTTCCAGGTTTGGAATGTGTTACTGCTCTGGGATGTGTTTTCTATTACTGTAAAGCTTCTAAAACATTAAACAAATACCGTTATCAGAATTACCAATATCAAACATTCATCATAATATAACTAAATCCTAAATTCCCAATAGCAGACTCACTTTTCCCATATTTCCAGAATCTTTTATAAAACAAATACTGTACTTTTACATCAAAATACAGCATGTAATTTGTGCAAGTCCTTGATTTACTGTTTGCCTTGCTGCTAATGGTTTCCACTGTTCGATTCTTAAAAGTTCCATTAGAAAAAACTATGTTTGCTTCACAAAGTTCTGCAAAATATTCTTGTATCAAAGAGTTTGAATCACAATGTTCGTGGAAGGTATTTCGTTTCAAATTGTCTATACACAAATCCAGAAATTGTTGTCAAAGTTCATTCAGGTAATAAAAAGTTTTGCACTTAGTTGGTGCTGGCAAGAGATACTGATCAGTCTAACCTTGTCTTCTTTCTCTTTTGCAGGTTACTCATAGGAGAGAGGCTGAAGCAAGGAGGAACCGGAAACCGGAAGAAGGAAGAGCCAGAAGCTGCGCCCATTGAAGTCAATGAAAGTCTGTAAAGAGCAGGAGTGCCAGCGCCGAGGGATCTGTTCTCAGGTAAGCGGGAGGTAGACGAGCACAAGCACTGGGTGAGGCTCGGGGGATGCCTTTTATAGACAGGGCTGGGTGTGGTTTGAAGGGCTGGGTGTGGTCCTCACATGCTGCACATGTTCTTGGAAGGTGTGCAGAGCTGGGTGTGGTTTGAAGAGCTGGGTGTGGTCCTCACATGCTGCACATGTTCTTGAAAGGTGTGCAGAGTTTCAGTTATTATGCAAATGAGTTGGATTAACACATGGCCTAGGGAGGAGTGTTTTAATGAAGCCTTGGTAAAAGCAAGGCCCAATGTGTAAACAAAACAGCACATTAAACAACATACACAGAAGCCTGGGGGGGGGGGGAGAAGGTGAGATAACAAGAAAGGCTTTCAATAGTAAGTTTAAAAGGGAGCTATTACAGAACCCACTAGTGCAGTGAGAGGGGACATGCTCTTTGCTGTGTACAAACCCTAACAGTTGCCCCCCTCAAAGGCCCTCCTACAGGACGGGGTTTTCCTGGATTTTTTAAATAAAACCGTCTAATCAGCTGTGGGGCATGTACATATGATGCTGGTTCCCATGAATTCTCAGATTCATCATATCCTTTCCATTCTACTAAATAAAACAGACGTCCACTAATTCTTTTTGAGTCTTTTATGCTTTTCACTTCATATTCCAGATTTCCCTTAATTGGTATGGGTGGAGGTGGTGGTTCAGGTCGGGTTTTTGAGTTGTACGGCTTAAACAAGGACACATGGAATGTAGTATGTACTGGATATTCTTTTGGTAAATCTAATTTTACTGTTACCGGGTTTACTATGGCAGTTATACTAAAGGGTCCAATGAAACGTGGTTGCAGCTTTCGGGATCCCTCTATGTTTAGGTTCTTTGTGGAGAGCCATACCTTGTCACCAATTTTATACATTGGGGCCTCAGACCTGTGTTTGTCTGCTTGTCTTTTCATGCTTTCCTTGTACTTTAATAAATGTTTCCTGGCTTTGTCTTGTATGTCACCTAACCTCGTTAGTCTATCCGTTACTGTAGGCAACAGGGAATCTTCTAACAAAATGGGTATAGCTCTTGGATGATACCCCTGCAAGAAATAGAATGGTGAGCAAAGTAGAGCTGAATGCTCAGTATTATTATAAACAAACTCTGCTACAGGGAGAGCTTCCAACCATTCACTAGAATAATCAGCCAATAAACAACGTAGCGTTTGAAGTAAGGTTTGGTTCAGTCGTTCAGTCTGTCCATCTGTCTCTGGGTGGAAAGCAGTGGATAAGGCCACATCTATTTTCAGTTTTTCACATAATTTTTTCCAAAATCTGGAGTTGAACTGGCTCCCTCGGTCTGACACCACTTTGCTTGGCAAACCATGTAAACGCACAATTTCCCTTATAAAAATATTGGCAAATTCTGCCGCCGTGGGTAATTTCCGTAATGGTACAAAATGTGCCATTTTAGATAAAAAATCCACTATAACCAACACTGTTGTGAAGGATTTTACAGGTGGTAAACCTACAATAAAGTCTACGCTCACAGTGTGCCAAGGTTGTTTGGGTGTTGGCATTGGTATTAACAAGCCGTCAGGAGCCTTATGAGAAGATTTATGTCTTGCACAAATTGGACAGGTAGTGACAAATTGCTTAATGTCCTTTCTTATAGTGTCCCACCAAAAGTGTTTTTGCACATTTTCCAGGGTTTTTATCCAACCAGGATGACCTGCCAACGGTGAGGCGTGATGCCAAATTATCACCTGTGTTTGTAATTCAGAGGTGGGCACTAACAGCATGTTGTCGTGATACAATAAACCTCGTTGTATTGTGTTATGGGAATCCTTTAACCAATCCTGAGGTGCTATTTGCATGTGTGCATTATATAGATCTGTGATGAAATCCTTCTGTTGTACTGGTGCCAAAAACTTTTGGGGAGGAATAATGGGTTCTCCTATTTTATCTTGTTTCATGTCTGAGGTATGTCCGTATCTAGATAACACATCAGATTGAATTTGTTGTGCACCTGGTCTATAGGTTATAACAAAGTCAAATGTGCTAAAAAAAATTAACCAGCGCATCTGACGTGGTGTTAGTGCTTTAAGTGATCCAAAAAACTGTAGGTTCTTATGGTCAGAAAAGATTGTAACTGGGTACTTGGCTCCCATTAAATGGTGCCTCCATTCTGAAAAGGCTACTTTGATAGCTAGTAGTTCCCTTTCAGCCACAGTGTAATTTTGTTCAGCTGGCAATAACTTTTTGGAATAGAAGGCTATAGGATGTAACTGGCCATCTACTGCATCTCGTTGAGAGAGAACTCCTCCTAAAGCTACTTGTGAAGCATCCGCTTCAACAAAAAAGGGCAAGTCAGGATCAGGATGTTTCAGAATTGGGGCTGAAGTGAACTTTTGTTTTAGGAGTTGAAAGGCGTGTGCCGCCTCATCAGTCCAAAGAAATCGTTGCCCTTTCCGCAACAAGGTAGTTATTGGGGCCGCAATGTCTGCAAAATGTGCAATAAACCTCCTATAAAAATTGGCGAAACCCAGAAATTTCTGAATATCTTTTACAGAGGATGGTTCTGGCCAATCAGCAATAGCACTGATTTTCTTTACATCCATAGTTATTCCTTGAGGTGACAGGCAGTATCCTAAAAAGTCCACCTTGTTGACATTAAAAGTACACTTTTCTAACTTAGCAAAAAGATGATTTTCTTTTAACTTTGATAATACTGCACGAACATGTTGGGTATGTTCTTCTGAGTTCTTAGAGTAAATGAGGATGTCGTCTATGTATACTATGACACAAACGTCCAGGAATTCGTGTAGGACCTCATTTATAAAGAACTGAAAGGCCGCAGGGGCATTACATAACCCAAAGGGCATTACTGTGTACTCAAATAAACCAAACTTTGTCTTGAAAGCTGTCTTCCACTCATCCCCCTCTTTTACTCGGACCAGGTGGTAAGCTCCCCGCAGATCTAGTTTAGTGTATACAGTAGAATGTCTTAATTGATCCAATAACACAGGTATTAGAGGAAGAGGATATTTATTCTTTATTGTAGCCTTATTTAGTCCTCTATAATCGATACACGCGCGCAGGGATTTATCCGGCTTCGGGATAAAAAAGAGTGGAGATGACACCGGAGATGTGGAATGACGGATGAACCCAGACTGTAGTAGGTCATCTAGGTAGGTTCTTAAGTATTTGGTTTCTTCGTCAGTCAAAGCATATACTCTGTTATTAGGTAAAGGGGCCCCTGGGATAAGATCTATACGGCAGTCATAAGACCGATGTGGGGGCAGCACACTAGCCTTTACTGGATCAAAGACGACTTTAAAGTCAGAATATTCAGGAGGGAGACTTGGTTCATCTTGTGTAACACTAGCACAGTGTAATACTGTGCTCTGTTCTGTACCTGCTTCTTGATAACAATTGGTTCTACAGAAAGAGGAATCCAAAGTAACAGTTCTATTCACCCAATCAATTTTTGGGTTATGAGTTGTTAACCAGGGTACCCCGAGAATCAAACCAAAATTAGGAGTATCTATCAGATCAAAGCTAATCACCTCTGTGTGCCCGTTCTGACAGACCATAACAAGTGGACTTGTTTGTTTTGTGATTAATCCAGAGGTCAATTCTGACCCATCCACTGCACATACTGCTTCTGGACAAGGCTTTAGGCACATAGGAAGTCCTAAGATTTCAGCTAACTTATTATCCACAAAATTTCCTGTCGCGCCTGAGTCCAGTAGGACAGGGAGAGAATGCCTCACTTGGGTAGTAACAATTAAAACGACCTGAATTATGAAATGTCTAGGTATGTGCGGTACCCTGAAGACTGCAGCATTAGAGGTTTGATTAAGATGTTTTCTCGAACAAGTAACCTCTCTCCTTGTCGAGCTTAATCGTTTCCCGATTCAGTTGAGGAGGTGGAGGAAACAGCACCCTTTCGTGGAGTTTTAGGCTTTACTGGACATTCTCTGGCAAAGTGACCTGCCCTGCCACAATATAAACATAATTGAAATTTTTTCCTTCTTTCTTTTTCCTCTGATGTGAGTGGACCTCTGAGTGTCCCTATTTGCATAGGCTCTGGTTCAGGGAGTTTATTATCTGTGTCTTTCTTCTCGTGTCTAATAAAAGTTAACCGTGATTCCAGTTTGTATTTATCTCCCTTTCTTTCTCCTAGTCTATGTTCTAATTTCACAACTAAATCTACAAAGTCCGAATAGTCTTTTGGCAAATCAACGATATGAGCCAGCGCGTCTTTTAACTCGTCTCTCAAACCTTTATAAAAAAGGGAAACACGCTTTTCTTCGGGCCACTGTGTCTCGGTGAGTAAACGATTAAAACTAGTGAGATAGGTCAATAAATCCTGGTTACCTTGTTTAAGATTTAAAAGCTCATTATCACTTGCCTGCATGAAAGTGTGTTTTGCAAAAAGGCTGGTCATGGTACGTTTAAATTGATTCCAATTATGGAGGATGGGATCATCTCTATCCACGAAAGGAATTGACCAATTGGCTGCTGTGCCACCCAAATAAGACAAGACGAATGCCACTTTCGTATCATCAGTAGGGAACTGTTGTGGCTTACAAATGAAGTGTAATTGACAGTGATTGATAAAAACATGGAATTTGTTACTATCTCCATGAAAACGTTCAGGTGCTGCTAAGGGCACAACATTAGGACATTAACAGTAACCTCAACTGGGGAAGGCAAAGTTGTATGTTTTGATGGCGGCCCTGTCTCTGAGGAGGTTTTAAACAAAGGCGTAGAAGCTGTGTTCCACTAAGATCCCCTAAATTTATACCTGCTTAAATCCTGTTTTAAAGAGGTATTCTCCATCTTTAATCTCTCTATTTCCTCTTGCATATGTTGCAAGATGCCAGACACTGATTCATTATGAGCCAAGTCCTCATTTAGGGCCTGCGCCATATCCGTGACGTCAATGCCCTCTATTTCTTCCCCGGTATTCATCGTCCACCAGAACTGAAATTTTTTAAGGCTTGTGCTTCTGTCAGAGCCCAGCTCACCTGAGTTCTTGTTCAGTTCTGATGGAGGTTGAAGACAATCCGACCCCACCCTGAAACTACTTGTTCCAGCACACTAGTTTTTAAAACAGTGCACTAAGAACAGAAGCTCAAGGGAAGGGGGGAAGTGGATAAAATAAAAAAGAGAGACAACACAGTTCTTGCGTTTCCACTGTTGAAGTGCTGCACAAATCTGCAGCCCTTTCTGACTTCTGTAGAAACTGGTGCCTAGTGAAACATAAACAAAGAACAGATAAGTGCAACCTATTCCTAAATGGGTTCCTGACTATCCCTTTATTTATTAGAAATTCTCTTCTAAAAGTACCTCTTGGATCCTGGTCTCTAGTTTCCAGGTTTGGAATGTGTTACTGCTCTGGGATGTGTTTTCTATTACTGTAAAGCTTCTAAAACATTAAACAAATACCGTTATCAGAATTACCAATATCAAACATTCATCATAATATAACTAAAGCCTAAATTCCCAATAGCAGACTCACTTTTCCCATATTTCCAGAATCTTTTATAAAACAAATACTGTACTTTTACATCAAAATACAGCATGTAATTTGTGCAAGTCCTTGATTTACTGTTTGCCTTGCTGCTAATGGTTTCCACTGTTCGATTCTTAAAAGTTCCATGAGAAAAAACAATGTTTGCTTCACAAAGTTCTGCAAAATATTCTTGTATCAAAGAGTTTGAATCACAATGTTCGTGGAAGGTATTTCGTTTCAAATTGTCTATACACAAATCCAGAAATTGTTGTCAAAGTTCTTTCAGGTAATAAAAAGTTTTGCACTTAGTTGGTGCTGGCAAGAGATACTGATCAGTCTAACCTTGTCTTCTTTCTCTTTTGCAGGTTACTCATAGGAGAGAGGCTGAAGCAAGGAGGAACCGGAAACCGGAAGAAGGAAGAGCCAGAAGCTGCGCCCATTGAAGTCAATGAAAGTCTGTAAAGAGCAGGAGTGCCAGCGCCGAGGGATCTGTTCTCAGGTAAGCGGGAGGTAGACGAGCACAAGCACTGGGTGAGGCTCGGGGGATGCCTTTTATAGACAGGGCTGGGTGTGGTTTGAAGGGCTGGGTGTGGTCCTCACATGCTGCACATGTTCTTGGAAGGTGTGCAGAGCTGGGTGTGGTTTGAAGAGCTGGGTGTGGTCCTCACATGCTGCACATGTTCTTGAAAGGTGTGCAGAGTTTCAGTTATTATGCAAATGAGTTGGATTAATACATGGCCTAGGGAGGCGTGTTTTAATGAAGCCTTGGTAAAAGCAAGGCCCAATGTGTAAACAAAACAGCACATTAAACAACATACACAGAATGAGATAACAAGAAAGGCTTTCAATAGTAAGTTTAAAAGGGAGCTATTACAGAACCCACTAGCGCAGTGAGAGGGGACATGCTCTTTGCTGTGTACAAACCCTAACACTACGTGGATAGCCAATATGGATTCGGAATAGCTCATGATTGTGGTCAATTGTGGTCGCAGAGTGGTTTCCTGACCTCTTCTGGATCACCAGTGAGAAATGATGAAAGAATAAAGGAGCTGTTATACGCAATTCAATCACCCGAAGACATTGCCCTGGTAAAATGCAGTGCACATTTAAAGTCACAGGACTATGTGTCACTGGGAAATGGATATGCGGATCAAGTTGAAAGGTTTTTTGCATTGAACTGTATATCATTCAACGACAAGTGGGAATTGTTACCTGAAGAAGACACCACATGTACGAGTTATGCATTGAAAGTGATTGACACTTTGGAAGAATTAAAATCTTTGCAGAGTAATTGTGACAAAGAGTAGAAATGTTCATGGAGTAAAATTAAATGTGTTCAAAGATAAGATGAATTGGCGGTTTCTGAGGAGGGTCAATTGGTTTTGCCAAACAGCCTGTTGTCTCAAATGGCAAGGTACTATCATGGTCAGGCACACATTGGGAGGGACCATGGTTCGCCTTTTCAAAATTGATTGGTTCAACCCTGAGTTTAGACAAGCTGCTGAACAGTTTGCCATTGTTGTGTCAGTTGTCAGCAGTGAAATGCGGGAAAGGGTCATTGGTTAACACATTGGAAGAGCAGGAGGTTCATTCAGCAGAATGCAATTGGATTTATTGAGATGCCTGTGTGTAGAGGTTTGAGATGTGTGTTGGTGATTGTTTGCATCTTTAGTCACTGGATCGAAGCATACCCTACACAAAGAAATTATATTCTCACAGTAGAGAAACTGCTGCTTAGGGAACTGATACTGCGCTTCGGGTTTCCGATCTCTTTAGAATCAGATAGGAGAAGTCACTTTAAAAATGAAGTGATTAAACTGTTGTGTCCAGCATTGAACAATGAGCAGAAGTTGCATTGCAGTTACCTCCCTGAAGCATCAGGACTAGTGAAGCAGTCGAATGGTACCTTGAAGTCAAGAATTGCAAAGATGTGTGCAGCCACTAATTTGAAATGACCCGATGCATTGCCTTTGGTGTTGATGTCAATGAGAAATACACCTGTTAGGAAGACAGGACTGTTGCCCCATGAAATGTTCACGGGGAGAGCAATGAGATTGTCAGCAGTACAAGCCAATGCACTCGTCAACATTACAGATGATATGGTGATGGATTACTGCAAGCGTCTGGCTGATGTAGTCTGCTCTTTTTCTCAGCAGGTGGAGACCACTACACTGCCACCGATCCATGACCAGGGCACAACCTAAGAGCTGGAGACTGGGTTGGTGTCCGAAAACATGTGAGAAAGACATGTTTAGAGCCTCATTGGAAGGACTGTACCAGGTGGTCCTGACAACTACGACAACTGTGAAGTGTGCTGGGATCACGAACTGGATTCACGCAAGTCACACGAAGAAAGTGGCATGTCCATTGGATCATGAAGAAGCGTTGTTGAGAGTACCAACAACTATGAGACAAATCTCAGAACCGGAAGGAGAACAAAGAGGAACTGAGGCTGAATCTGAGCTCGTTGAGGACGGTTCAGTTACTCCTGTAAGAGACAAGGGTGGAGACCTCCAGGACAGTATTAGAGAACCTATCTTGGCTGAAGCAACAGGAGAACCTAGTCAAGAGAAGGTTCTCCCAGAAGTAGATGGTTCTGAGAGACAAAGAGAGCAATTTCCAAACCCAGAAGGGGAAGGACTTGAGGTGGATCAAAGTCAAGGTGATCTGACTCCTCCTGAACCAGTTGCAGGTCCGTCAAGAGAAAACACCACAGAGAAGCACAAGGGCTCAAGTTCAATCTTGAAGAGAATACTGGCAGAAGGTTCACTGAAAGGAGATAAGTGGCCGAAATCGCAAGTGGAGAAAAAGAAGGAGGTGGTTGTCGAACCAACCATAGAGGAAGAAGTATATACAACGAGAAAAGAGGAACTAAGTGAAGGAGAGCTGAATGGAGACCGAAAGTTGTAAAGAAAGAGAATAACAAGACGAAGATACGCAGGTCCTGAATGGGCGTATGCAACTACAAATGAATGGCAACAAGAGTTCATGTCTTTTTGTTTTGATATGGAGATTTCAAGTCAATATTTTGAGGTGACGTCAAGAAGACTGATGAACTAAACTATTGAAACAATCTGCGAAAATTAATTTTTGAGAAAGAGACTGTTGAAAATAAGCGGACAAGACATTGATAACCTGATTTGACTTTGGAAACCTGATTTTGACAAGCTGCTAACTGATTTGGACAAGGAAAAAGGGTTCCTGGAGTGAGACTGAACTGCTGAAAGAAGAGTTTAATATTTTTGAGTTTTGATTTTTGCTGTCAGTTTTCCTAAACTTACTTTTGCTTTCTGATTCTTTACAGATCATGGCTGATTTACATAAACAGGTTAGAGATGCTAGGCGCTGTAAATATATGAGCATTGGTTTGGCAATTATGTGTGGGATATTGTTTATGGTATTGATTGTGGGCATGTCTGTTCTAGATATGAGAGGAGCCAACCATACTTCTGCTTTTGAGATGATTACTGCACTAACAGCTTTAGAGAGGTTTGAGTTAGATGAGAAGTATTTGCATGATTATAATAATGCGTAAGGAGACCTTTCTTCTATCACTTATTGATTGAGTATGTTAAGACAATGGATGCGAAGAATTGTCTTGTGTGTACGCAGATTCCTTCATCAGACGAGGAAGGAATCCCTATCATAGCTTACCGTTAACATATGGTATAAGTTGTAGTCTGCTACTAACAAGGTTCTATAACCAAGAGTGTATTTAGTATTTCCATTCTAACCATGATCTTGTGTTTTCGTTTGTTCCTATCATTAGGTACTTGAGTAGAATAGCCTAGGATAATGATATAGCATTAGTTAGAGGATTCTTTGAACCTACTTTGACGTTCGGTACAGCACATGCGCATAAAAACCATCTAATATGCTTGCTTACACCTTTAAAGAAGAGCTTCTTAGATCATACCTATGACAGGAGGAAGGCACTGAAAGAGGAATTAGAAAAAGACTTAGAGGAAAGAACGGACAAGAATGATTATCCTTATACCACAATTAAAACCCAAGGAAAAGTAGCTTTAGATGCACTACATGTAGGGAAGCTTTGTATACATAAGCCTAAGTCATGCACTGACACTTTATTTGTGGGTACGAGTGAATGTAGGCATGTGTTTTTGTTTCAACATAAATGGACATTTATGTTGAATGGGCAGGACCCTGTGATCCAGGGATCTATTATATTTGTGGACTTGATGCTTATTACCGTCTTCCAAGAGGATGGTATGGGACATGTTATTTGGGGATAGTTTTCCCAAAGATTGACCAGATGGAAGATTTGAAAAAGTTTCCGAAAGTGGCTGAATTACATCATAAGAGACAGAGAAGGGAGTCCTCTTCTGCTATAGTGGGATATATATTTGGTGCTGTGATTCATTCAGTGGGTGTCATCCTGAATTCGATTAAGATTCAAAAGTTGTCTACTATTGTGGATAACATGCTGACAAATTTTTCAGGGGTCTTACTTCTGATAGATACTGAATTAGCTGCTGATAGAGCTATGAATCTTCAAAATCATCTTGCTCTAGACATTCTTTTAGTGAAAGATGGTGGAGTCTGTAAAATGATTAACTCTAGGCATTGTTGCTCGTACATTCCTGACAATAGTAAAGAGATAAGAGACTTATTTACTAATCTGACTAATGAAATGCTGATTTAAAAGAATGAAAAGAACCAGGTGTTGGGAAAAGATTGGCAAGGGGTTTGCTTCAGTGGGAAACTGGCTCAGCAGCATTTGGAATGGAATACTGAAAATATTACAGGGAATTTTAATTGTCGTGGGTTGTCTATTAGGGATATGGGATTATGTAAATTATGTAAAAGGATTAAATTGAAAAAGTCAAAGAATAATCAGAGAAGGGAAGAAAAGAAAAGGGAAAGAATTTACATGGAAAATCCAAGTACAAGACAACATTTTGAAGAAATTTAATGATAAAATTCTGGGTGGAAATTGGTCTGATGGCACATTTAGTCATCAGAGTAGGGATTGCTAAAGCAGGTGTTTTAATTAAGAAATAATTCATTATTGTTTACGTAGTGGGATTAATGAATCTTGTAGAAAATGAAATAACATAGAAAAATAATCCATACGTTTGAAAATGTGACCTCAAAGAATGTCCACCAGTGTTCACGATATATACTAATTGATGGTTAATACTTATGAAATATTGAAAATGTATTAGATAAATGTAATATTATGTCATATTTAGGGTTATGAAGTGTGCTCGAGTTTATTAATTATGGTCCTTAATTTAGCGAGTTTCTTGGCCTAGTTTTGCCAGGCCTCATGCAAAAGCTGTATTTCTTAGCTGTTAATAAAAATAAATGCTGACACAGTGAATTAAACTGTGAAATGTCCAATGTCTTGTTAACAGTGCTTAACAGAAGCTTTCAGTGGGAACCA
This sequence comes from Pleurodeles waltl, assembly GCF_031143425.1. Lineage (NCBI taxonomy): Eukaryota > Metazoa > Chordata > Amphibia > Caudata > Salamandridae > Pleurodeles > Pleurodeles waltl. The sequence continues at coordinate 221,060,748 of NC_090450.1, read as the reverse complement.
ACAAACAGGAGATGATGTTTTTAGCAGTGTAACAAATCGTGTGTAATGTGTGTGAGATGTACTTTCCCAGGACGTGAACAATGAAGACACTGACTGGAAATGAAGATGCAACAAAATTGTTACCTGACGAGCCGGATGATGAGGACATCGTAAAGTGGACCGATAAACTTTGTGTGAAGAGCGAAATATTAGAATTTATAGATTTGGTATAGAAAAATTATTAGGTAGTATAAAAATGCATGATTAACTGACCAATAGGAAATTAGGGGATAGTTTAGGTGACTTTGATATAACAACACGACAGAGGAGAATTACTCAGAGATACTTTAGGAGAGAGACTTATGCAGATTTTGAAAGAAGAAGAGATTTTAAAAGAGATTTGAGATTCTGTCATTGGGCTCATACTCTCTGAATGAGAGCCTGATGTTTTGCTGATCGATTGATGACCTGAGGATGAAGAGTGATTCTGCTTCCTGACCCATACCGAGGATAGGTAGATATCACAATGTGACTGTTATGCATTTTATGCCTTTTATTTGTAGGTACCAACTGCGCTGTTTTGATAAGACCCATAGCTAGATGTTTTTCCTAAATTTGTGTTCTAAATTGTTTTGCATGAAACCCAACATGCTGATGCTAATCTGATGTTAGTTGAGGGCACTCAAACTTAACTGACGAATACAGGGACCAATGATTGACGAGTTATCTTGCTGAGTTCTATGTATCATATATGTTTATTGCTTCTGATTCTGCTATTGATCTGCACCATAACTTTAGAATGTGTTGTGATTCAAGCTTTTATTAGATCGCGTTTCTTCTGCCGTTTTGGTCAACCAGTATTGATCCTATAGGTGTTCCATTTGATTTTGATATTAATGTACATGACTTTAGTATTGTTAATATAAGGGAAATAAAAGTACTAAACTTTACCAAAGGTGTGGTTATTCATGACTGAAAGGTCACAATGAGTGACATTTACTGACTCCATCGATTATTGATTTTATTGATTATTAATTATTGTTGATTATTGCGAATTGATTATTTGTTCATGTACTTGAGCTATGGCGAGAACATCTTAAACGAGTCCAAAGTTTCATCAACCTATTCCCGTCCCCTTGTAAGTTTACTTAATAAGGTCCGACGTGCCAACAGGGTCACACCCAGATATGTAACAATATGTGGGCTTGTTAGCCTGTGAAAGAGAAAAGCTTTGGTATGATTGTCTGACTCCAAGAAGGCCATCTGAGGTTTCAGCATGTTATGGCTTTTATTGTTCATTTTGAAAGTCTCCCGCAGGGGCGGTTCGCCCCTTAGGACGTTAGGGCCTTGTCCCTCTCATAATTTTGGGCCCCCATTAAATGTGAATCAATTTAAAATGTGTAAAATTTGTATCATTTGTTTTAATCGGCCCGCAACAGTAAGCTTTCAGCTGCGGGCCGGGTTGCTTGAGGCAGCCTGGAAGCCATTTCACAATGATCTGGGCCTGGGGGTTTAATTATATTGACAGCAGCACTGCAGAATCAATGCCCAGCGCACCTGGGCCCTAAGTGCGCATGTCGGGTTGGACGGCTGCCTTTCTCCAGCCAGCCCGACATGTCCACTGGAGGCCTCTCCAGCTGCACAATTAGTGAGCCGGGAAGAAGCACAACTGCAGCCCCTTGGTATCCTAATGAGCGGTGAGGCTACATGCCAAAGCCAATCCTGACTCTGCTCTCATGCTGTGCCAGTAACATGGCAGCTTGGGAACAACATATGGATTGGCTCAGGAGAGGCAGTAACTAGGCCTTTGGTGCAGTGGCCCACACATGAAGCAGCACAAGGGTGGGCGGCTCTGGTTCACAGAGCATGTATTGCATTATAATGAAGCCATGCAGTAATGGGCCATTTCTGCCCTTGTTGCTCAGCCTCTCTCTTGCTCCCTTTTTGGTGTGAGTATGAGTTGCCAGTAACCAGGGGCTGTTTCTCTTTTAGGGCTGAGGGGCTGTGCCCCTCTGAAATTTCTGCACATTCATACAAAAAATATTAAATAGATCGATTTGTTTAGAGATATCTCTGAACAATTTGATGCATTTATGTCTGGGCTGTCTGTCCTAGGCAGCCTGCCCCACTTCGCTTTGAAGCACGCGACGGAAGCCAGGCAGTAAATCAACTTTCTACACTGTGATGCACAACGCAGGGCTGACTGCTTTAAAGCCCTAAATTTCCATTGTGGTCTATGGCAGTATCTGTTATAGGATGGTGAGGCTTTTAGCATCGTGATTTTGGGCATCAGAGTCTTCATCCCTGTGTGAGGGCAGCCATCTGTCTTTAACAGGCATAGATCCCACCCATTCTCCATTCATCACGCAGTAGGAATGGATGCAAGCATGTGTGATTTAGTACCTTGTCTTCTGTAACAGTAAGCGTTGTAATGCGAATCTTGCGTTATTTTTATTGTACTGAGACCCCTTGTCACGCTTACCTCCACAATGCCCCGACTGCAGATCGCCGGCTCCTTTAGAAGTGGAACAGCCTTATTTATTCCTCGTGAAACTGTACCAAAATACGAGCAGTGTTCTTGCTCCCTTGCAAAATGAATCCAAATATATGAGCCAAGCACAAGAGGAGAAATATGCGCTCACAGTCAAGGCAGTTATCTGCTATATGGCATCAAAACTGGCCCTATCTTCATGCCCTTAACATTAATGCCACAAACATGGATTGATATGCGAACAATGAATGCTAAAAGGTGTGTAATGTGTGTCAGCCATAAAGTTTCTCTTATTTCATGTGTTTTACTTAATGTTGCATTCCCCAAAAGAGTTAGCTGTTTTATCATGCTGTGTTTCTGTGCATTGTATTAATCTTGCATAGTGCATACTTTGACTCAAGCCAGGTGTTTATGAGGTGCTTTGATTGAGAGCACTGGTCCTGAGGCTGAAGGCAAAGTAAAGTGCCTGATAGTGGAGTGGTCTCTCTGCAGAGCACACAGAACAATAGTAATGTATTTCAGATACAAATGAAATTCAGTGTAAATGTGTGTGAAGGGGTGCGTACAGGTCAAAATATTTAGAAGGTAAAAGCAAAATGAAATAAAGTGCTTACATGTGAATGAATGCAGTGTATGTTTTTGGTGGTAAAGTGAAGAAGATGCGATGGAATACATTGAGGGGAGATGTAAAAGAGGGTGCTGAAGGGGAAAGAGAGGGGGTTGAACATGTGCAGATGAATGAGATGTGAAGAGAAAAAGGGCATACATAGGTAACATAAAGCACACATAACTGAAGGCCATACTCCTTCCGTAGGCCTGAATAATATTTAATTCACTGTTTAACAATTTCAAAATTGAAACATTAACAATGTAAATTTTTTATAACTAATTGTGGTTACTCATTTATCTTAAAAAGCTAACAACCATTGACAAAGCCAATACTACTGACAGGTTTTAGGTGTATGTCACATGTTGTGTTACATTTCTGGATGCAGTAATGTCTCAGAGAGAAACCAAAATACAGGCCCGATGACACACTATGGAAATCCCAAAAACTTAATTTACATGTTCCCTTTCAGAGATCCCCCAATTTTTTCACCCCATTTAAAGATCTGTCTGTGCATATTTATGTATGATTGATTGAAAACAGCAGTTGTTGGTGCATTATAGAATGTTTTTCCACAGTTGTTGCTGCATGCAGTGCAGGACACTGGGCAAACACACACTTTAAAGGGCCTGAAGGTACTGTACTGTACAATTAGCACCTTAAAGTAATTATTTAACGTATTAATGCAATAAGATATGGGGCCGTTTTTAATGTGTTTAGTATTTCAAGACTATACGTTCCCACTGGTTTATAAACCTTGCTTTATCACTAAATCTATTTTCATTCAAATGCATCATTTGTCAATCTTTTTTCAAATTGTTTCTTGAGAGGAGGACTCACCTTGGACCCCACACTTGTCCTTTTGGCTTGCTCCCTTCACTCGCTAGATATGAGGCATACCCAACTTTTACGCTCCCCCACTTTCAAATATCACCAGCTGCCACTGCCAGTAACGGCACTGCACACAAGGGAGCACTGTGATGGACTAGAGACGAGTGAGACAAGACCACACCTGCCACCCTAACTTACGGGACGTGAGTTGCTGTTGCAACACTTGAATTGTCCTCTTTCAGTGTGGTGATCCTCCTCAGTGCAGAGTGACCTCCTTTTGCCGGGAGTCTTTGGAGTGGGTGCACATCTCTACATGCATCGATCCAGTCTTGGGCAGTAGTTATGTATGCAAATATTGTTTGCCAATGCTAACTTGTTCAGCTGCATCCCCCCAGCGTGTACTTAATTGTTCAGCCATCCCCTCCCCGGCATGTACTGTCTTTCACTTGCAGCCTTTCACCCACAGAAAAAAAGACAACACGGACAGGCCCCAGACACAAGGCAGGACATATGGCAGGCAGTCTGCGTTTATTTGTACTATTGGTTTATTTACTTTACCTGTTACACACTGCGTGTTGCTGCAGAGAAACTCAGTCAGTTGAGCTGAATGATGGGGGGTGGGGTCGGGTAACATCTGAAGAGCAAGACATGTTGTATGTGTGTCTGTGTGACAGGCTGGGATAATAGAATGAAGGCTTGGAGTTACTGGGAGGCACAGAAGGAAACACACTGCTCACCCTAGATTTGGTTATTCAACTTACTACTGAGCAATCTTATGAACAAACTAACATGTACATTCCTCACTCAGAAGAACTTTGCAGCCAATTAAAGGGCACTCCCCATTATTATTCACTTACCTACGCCAGCCCATTTTTTGGGAGGGGTGAGATCAAATTATTCTTACTCGCCCCATAAACTTTTTATTTTACGTATAACTATATCGCTATTTCTGTTTATTTACTGTGTGCTTGTGTGTGACAGTGCAGCTGGGCCCGACCCCATCCAAACAGAAACTACTGGAAGGACTAACCGGTCCTTCTTCCCCTATATAGTGGCAAGCAGCCACTGTGAGCCTTGTTCCTGCATTCAAGGCTTTTTTGCTCTTCTGCTCTAGAGTTGACTTGAGTCTTGTAGCTAGATTCTACCATGCGTTTGTTAATGCTGAGTTTTATGAATCAATATTCATTTATTCTGAGTGTTGAATTTGCATAGAACATGCATTAACTTAGAAAAAGATAATGCACGCATATAATGTTGCGCCCACATGAGTGGCCACCAATGTCCACGAAGTGTACTTATTAATGGCTTATTAATGTGATATGTTGAGCTTATGCTTGATTAATGTGGTAATATGTCATATTAAAGGTTATGTATTATGGATTAGCTTTATTAATTGTAGGCCTTAACTTAGCAAGGTCTTGGCCTATTTGCACAGTCTCATGTCAAGCTGCATTTCTTAGGTGTTTTATAAAATAGTTGCTTACAGAATTAAATTGTGATTTTCCACTGTACTAACTACGTGCTCGTAGCTAAAGTTAGTTCTCATGAGAAACTGCTTGCTGGAAGATGCTGTACTAGCTAGAGAAACAATGTATATCGTAGTATGTCTAAGACAGACCTTCCCAGGAGAAGACAATGGATGCACTGACTGGAGTATAAGTTGCAACAATATTGATACCTGATAAGCCAATCGAGGGGAATATGAAAAGAGGAGCCAATCATCGACATTTGAACCACGTACTAGAACCTTAGTAGAGTTACGGTTTTATTTTCATTGGACTAAATGTAAACCTGTGATTCTTTGACCAATAGGAATGTGGGAAGTAGTTTTAGAAAATCTAACTTAGCCGGACTGCACCAAGAGGAGGACACCATTTCTCCATTTTGCACTTCGCTATTATTTTCTTGGCCATCCCGAGAGTAGACGTGCTTAACTTTATTGCTTAAAGAGACTTTGCTTTTTGGAATTTTTATGCTGAATCCTGATGTCTTGCTGACCGAACTGATGTTCTATTGATGAAGACTGTTGCAGCTTAATGAACCATACTGAGGACAAGTATATGACGGAACAATTGATTGTTATGTCTATTTGCTTTTGTTTCTAGGTACCAACCACTATTTGTAAAGAGCCATAGTTAGATGTTTTTCTAAAGTTGTGTGAATAAATTGTTTTGCATGAAGCCCTAATATGCTATTCTAATCTGATGTTAGTTAGGGTTCCCACAATTGGTGTTTGCTACATGTAATAACAGTTGTCTTCCCTTTGCTGCATCTAAATGTATGTTATTTTGTTTGTACAGTTATTCTTGCTATTACTTTGTACTGTAACCTTAGAATGTGAAGTGGTTCAAGCTTTGATTAGATTGCAATTATTTTACCGCTTTTGTCAGCCAGTATTGTTTCTGTATGTTTATCATTTGATGTTGAGGCTAAGTTACGTGACATTAGCATTGAAAATATAGGGAAATAAACATTACAACTTTTACATAATGGTGTGGTTATCCATGGCCGAGAGGTCATGATGTGCGGAAACTACTGACTAGTATTGATTATTGATGCCAGTGATTGCTATCTGTTATTGATTTGTATTGCTACGGGGTCACATGGCGGGAACTACTCGAAGCACAGTCCAAAGGTCCAAGGGCCTATTCGGGTCTTCCTTGTCAGTTTACTTAATAAGGTCTGATGTGCTAACAGAGATGGTAGCAGAGATTGATGGTTTGTCTCCTTAAGTGCCCATCATAGATGCCCGGTACATGGTCTGTCTCTTTAAGAGCATTATAAAGTCCAGATATAAGCAGAAGAGTGTTTGGTCTCAGAGATTGTAAGCAAGAAATAATAGGTGTCCCAAGAGATGATAGTAGGGTAAGGGTTAATACCCTAAAAAGAGCAAAATAATTCACAGGTTTGGTGAAATTGGTGAAATTTGGGGTTTTCTTGATTCGATGATCCAAAGTGGAAACAGAATGTGCACCTAAGTACCTAAAATGACTTTCCCAGGATAATGGAGCTTGCCAATGATTGTTTGAGGATGTTCTCAGCGTTCTAGTGACGGTGTGAATGAAGTAGGTTTTGTACTTGCACAGCTTATGCAAACCGCAGGTGAATTGTGATGTTTGTGAGGTATTAGGGAGTTTGCATACTCCAAATGAAGTTGGAGAAGGAGTGTGCATACTCCGAGGTATGAGAGTAGGGAAGTCATTGAACTTCACATGTGTGTGGCACTTTGTGCTACAAAATTGTCCACATGGTTGTTGGTATACAGATCCTGCGTGGTCTAAGACTCTGGAGTATATTGAAAAGTGTATGAGACAATTGGTTTTTATTGTAATTTGTCTGGTTTAATAGGTCAATGGGGCGTGGGTGACAAGTCAGAGTGAGAGTCAAAGTGAGTTGAATAATTTTTTCTACTGAGATTTGGCGAGTCCTATGTACACCAGGACAGACCCGCTGATCGGTTGAGAGTGAAATTTTCGGATCAGTGAAAAATCCGTAACATTTCTGAAGCAATTGTGATACCCTACCTGTAGTAAACAGACAAATTGGGTTTTGATTTTGTTTAGTGCTCGCAGTAAATTGCATTAGTTTTGTGTGAATTTGAGTTTGGGAGGACAAGCCTCAAGACTTGTCAGCCACAGTACGTGTGAGTGTGACGTCATTGGAGCCACGCTGGGATTGATTGGTTAGTGAAAAGGGTTGCGCACAGATTGGCAGCGGTCCGTGAAGCGCAATTGGTTGAGAAAGTGGTTGAAAAGAATTCAGGGATTGAAAGTCACTTCCTGATTTGATTTGGAATAACATAATAGGAGTAAAGGAGATTTTACACCGCCAGAAGGTACACCAGCTTACATTGTAATCGAAAAGCAGGGTGTCACACCATGTCTTCGCCGGAAGCAATGGGGCAAAGTGACAGAGAAGGAAGGGAGCCTAGCGTTTGCTTCTCACAGAACATTTAATTTAAGGAGCTTAGAGAGTCTGAGGATGGTGATGTAAGATTGAAAACTCCCTCTGAGATCAGCACAGTTTGAGGCATTAGCAACCTGGAAGTTAGTAGCCAGACAGCAACAGCAACAGCAACAGAAATTTGAGAGGACAATAGCAGAAAAGGTAGAAAAGACACTAGTGGAGGCTAAATGTGACTGTGGTCAGAAATTGTGGAGAGCCAAGACTGTACAGGGGATTAAACTGTTTCCAGCAATCGCGCAGATCAGCGAGAGAGAAGGAAAGCTACCAGAAAAACAAACAGGACCCCTTCTGAAAGTAGGGAGCAGAGATCAAAGGAGTCTAGAGGATCTTTTACACTTGAGGAAGAGTAAGACAATGAAGAGTTTATTTTGCAGTTATTGAGAAATCGTACCCCACTAAATGCAGCACAAGAGAGTGGTCCGAGCACTAGTGTAAATCTTTCAGCTCCAACCTAGGTTAATCTGACAATGAGTCCAGTGCACATTAATCTTAGTATGACACTGAGCCTAATTCAGGACAGTCTCAATGCACCTATTAATCCAGTAGAACAAAATCAGGTGCCACAGTCGAATGCCCGAGGATTTACCCTGATGTACCTACAGTGGAAACTGCCACAAACTTGACAGTGCCTACAGGACAGGTTTTTCTGAAACCGATATTGGTGCAGACAAAGTCAACTCCACTTTTACTGCCTCAAGTGCAGTCACAAGCAATGCCAAAGTATAGTCTAATAATAGGGATCCAGACAGAGACTTCTGTATTGATGAATCAGAACATGGGAACTATGCAACCACAGACCTTGAGTATCAAACCAAATCCTGATGTTGTATCTGTACCTGTCATCATTGGTCCAGTTGTACCTTTGTTCGCACATGAGAAAAACAGTGCAAGTGGAAAGAGAGTCCTGAGTCAGAATTCAATGAGGGGAGGACTTAATAAGAATATCCAAGTAGTCTCCCCTATGGGGCAAACCTTTGACAGATCAAGATCATTGCAAGACCTTAGTCCATTTGGAGTTCCACCGGATACTGTCATAGGGTCAAATGCTAGTCAGGATCTGAAATTACTGACGCCGCAGTCCCCAAATACAGTTGTACAGCCAATACCACATGCACATGCCAGCAACATTTCATTGCAAGGTTTTACTGCCCAACAATTGACTGAATGGTTAGACAAGCTGAATACCCTGCAGAGTGCTCCTAGGTGAGAGCAGTATTTGAACTGTACGAGACTAGGAATGGAAGCGGGTGAACTCATTGAGGGAACTATGGGTGTGAACAGATTAGAGTCCTACACCAAAGCAGAGCTAAGATAGCTGTACCCGAAAATTACAAGGGAAGTAAGCAATGTACATTCAAGGCTAGCAGCCTTAGCAGAAAAGTGTGGCATAGAAATGGAGAAAACAAAGCATTTGAAAAGGAGTTACAGGTTAGAATTTTTACACAAAATGCTTTTAACACATGAGATGTGCAGGAATGAAGGCACACCTTAGGGAGTTACTCTAAAGTTTACAGACATGGGGAGCCTTAGACAAATGGGAAGGCAGATGGGTGAAGAAAAGAGACAAAAGAAAAAGGGATTATGTGGAGCTGACTGCAAATGTGCAGCAGGGCAAGGATCCAGTGGAACTTTTACCAATGAGAGAAATTCCAGGAGAAAATGTTGTTCATGTCCCTAGGAACAGAAGTAATATTCTGTCCTTAACATATGACAATCCCAGGTTGAGAGAAAAGTCAGTAGAATGGTACCAGCAGACAGACAGGTTTGTGACACTTGCCAAATGCCTGTGGGAGGACTTGAACACTCTATTAGAGATAGTAGTACCAGGTGATCTGTGGATGAAGTGTAAGAGGAGTTTAGATTGGCTGACAAAAGAGCCAGAGAGAGATCCTACGATTGATGCGCCATCTCTTGAGGTAATGAAATATTACTACAAAGTGATTTAATGTTTTAAAATGAGAATCTCGCCCAAAAACATTGAATGGCAGAGAATAGACAGGACAGATCAGGAAGCAAAAGAGTCAATACATGCATATTATGAGAGATTGTAGCAGGCATATAGGCATTACAGTGGTACAGAAACGACTGAGCCGAAAGACATGATTCATTTTGTGTTTAGATATGTAGAAGGATTGAGACCTGAAATTAGCCAGACAATTAAAAGTTATTTGATTTGCTGGGAAGCAAAGCAGATTGATGAGGTGTTGCAGTATGCAAAGTGCTGTAGTGATGAGATTGAGTTGAAGCAGAGAAAGTTGAAGGAAAGGGTGATGGTGATGCAGGTTAAAGCTGCACAAACAGGGATGCAGGGACATTTTTCACAGCAGCAACAACAACAGCAGCAGGGAAATCTGGTGTTTCAAAACCAGATGAGAAGTAGAGGTCGCAGAAGAATTGGTAATGGAAACCGTAGTCCCCGATTTGGGTATGGTAGTGGTCCAGAATGATGTTCAGGGAATGAGGAGAGTGTTGCCTTGTCACGCTTACGGAGCGGTTGGACATTGGAAGTGGGAGTGTCTAATGATGGTACACGAAGGTGTAGTTCAGCAAATAAGCGACATCAGCTCCTTCCAAAGCATCAGAGGACCGAGAATGAGAGGTCATAATCAAAAGTTTCATAATAATGTAAATCAAATGCAAAATGTTCAACCCCTGCAGCAGGTGCAAATGCCACACATACAAATGACACGGTTGCAGCTAAAGCATCAGCAGGTTCAAATTGTATCTAGACAGAAAATTCAAATACCTTAAGCCCCAATTGAACATCAGCAGGTGATGCTTCTTCACCAGGTCACAGGTCAGAGGCCTAGCCAGAGTAATAACACAGTTCATCAATTCCTGTTACACAATGAGAATGGAATAAACGATGATTGGGTGAGTGGGAGTTCAGGTGAGGAGGAATGTAAGCTTGCAGCTTCTTTAGAAGTAGATCAGAAAGGCCCATATGTGATGGTAAAGGTAATGGGTCACAGGGTTTCATTTTTGGTGGACACAGGGGCTATACTCTCTACAGTGAGAACTGCAGAGGTTCCGAAATTGCCCCTTTCAGGAAAGGTAGTCCAGATTGTAGAAGTACCGAGTCAGTATTTGACCAGTCCAATTACAGAACCAGTTCAGGTTAAAATTGGCAACATTAAATGATTGCACAAATTTTTAGTCTGTGATTCAACTCCAGTATCCCTACTGGGAAGAGACTTGCTGTCTAAAACCATGTTCTTGATTCTTTGTTCAAATGATGAAATCAAGATACAGACGAATAATGCTGATGAGGATGACCCATCCCCAGAGACAGAGTGTGAGACCATAAATGAGGAGGATCCCTGATTAATTTCTTTCCAGTGTTCACGGTGAAAGAGCTTCCTCCTGATTTACAGGCAACGGTTAAAGAAAACTTGTGGGATTTGACAGGGAAAGAGATAGGTCTGATAAGGGGAGTTGAGCCAGTTAAAGTTCCTGGAAAGCCGGATGCAATTTTTCCTCAGATTCCCCAGTATCTCATGCATTTGGATATCCTTATGAAAGTTGCGCACATAATTGCAGAATTTGTAAATGAAGGAGTCTTGAAAGAAGTGTTGAGCAGCCCATGTAATTCACCGATAATGGGATTGAAAAAGCCCTGTGGGAAAGTTTGAATTGTCCAGGATTTGAGAAAAATTAATGACATTGTGATCAAATGTTGCCCTGTGGTGCCAAATCCTGCCATGATTCTGTTTCAGATTCCGTGTGATGCTGAATGGTTCTCTGTCATAGACTTGTCACAAGCCTTCTTTTCTGTGCCTCTTCACGAGGACAAACAATTTTTTTGTTTCAAACTTTTAGACCAAGTTTACAGTTGATGTCGAATTCCTCAAGGGTTTTCAGAGTCACCTTCCATTTTCAATCAGATCTTGAAAAAGAATCTGGAGTCGTTGGAATTGCATTTCCAATGGACCTTGGCACAGTACACTGATGACTTGTTGATTGTATTCAAAACGAAGGAAGAGTGCACGTATGACACGATTGCCTTGCTGAACCATTTAAGAAAGAATGGTCATAAAGTGTTGCCACTATAAGTGTGGCACAATGGTTAGCGCAGCAGACCCTGATGTAGAGATCTGGTGCGGGACCAGGGTTCAATTCCCACCTCAGTGGGTCTTGGGCTCAGTTCCATTGGACCAGATAATTCTCGCCTCAGTGCCTAATCTAATAAATGGGTCCCACTCTGTAACTCCAGGCAATAGCTTGCTTAATCTCCACAACAGCCCTGACAGCACCTGGATGCCTGGCTTCACCCTTGGTGTTGCCCAGGAGTGGGTGGGAAAAGCCAGGAGGGGTTCCACAGCAGTATGAGTACAGCGTCTTGAGACTCTAACGGCTGAAAAGTGCAGAATTTAAATTTTTACATTTTACAATACTGTCAGAAAGAGGTCAAATACTTGGGCCACCCGATTGTGAAGGGAATAAGGAAAATATCCAGAGAAAGGGTCACAGCCATATTGCAGATGAGTCCCACTTCCACCCAGAGAGATGTCAGGATGTTTTTAGGGAGTGTAGGCTACTGTCTCCAATGGATTCCCAATTTTTCAGTCATTTCTAAACCATTGCAGAAGCTGACTCATAAAGAAGGCACTAATCCTCTAGTGTTAGATCAGGCTTGCATGAAAGCGTTTTCTGAATTGAGAGAGAGTCTGTCCAAAGCTCTAGCTTGAGGAATCACTGACTACACCAAATACTTCATGTTGTTTTGTCATGAGCGTGATGCTTGTTCTTTGTCTGTCTTGACGCAGGTCCATGGAGGTGTAAACTGGCCAGTAGCATATTTTTCAGCTACTTCGGACCCAGTTGCAGCAGCTTTACCAGGCTGTTTGCTTGCAGTTGCAGCAGTTTGACAGAGCCTCACACAGTATGAAGGCATTGTGATTGGAGATCCCCTGGCAATTATAGTCCCTCACTCAATTGATGTTTTACTTACCCAAACCAAAATGCAGTACCTCACAGGTGCAAGATTGACCAGATATGAGACTAGTATTCTAGGGTCACCAAATGTGTCATTGAAAAGATGTACAGTGATTAACCCGGCAACCTTATTTCCAAATGAAAATGTTGAATTGAGGAATTGGAAGTCATTGAGCATAATTGTCTTGAAGTAACTGATCTGTGCACAAAACCGAGACCTAATATTAGAGATACTTGATTGGAAGAAAATTACCAAATTATCTTTGTTTATGGTTCCTGTCTAAGAGACAATACAGGAGTACTGAGAGCAGGAAATGCTGTATGCACAATTACTGGTATACTGGAAGCGTCTTGGCTTCAAGGAGTATGTACTGCACAAGTAGAGGAACTGATAGCCCTTACTAGAGAGAGCCATGTTTCTGCTCAGCTGAAAGTTACCATCCATACAGATAGCCGGTATGGATTTGGAATAGTCCATGACTTTGGCCAGTTGTGGTCACAGAGGTTTCATGACCTCTTCTGGTTCACCATTTTCACCAGTGAGAAATGGTGAGAAAAGAACTGTTGCATGCTATCCAGCTGCCTGAAAAGATTGCCGTGGTGAAATGCAGTGCACATCTGAAATCGCAAGATTTTGTGTCAGTGGGAAATGCATATGTGGACCGAGTCACAAGGTTTTGCACATTGAACTGTATATCATTCAAAGATAAGTGGGAATTGATAATTGAAGAAGAAGAAACTTGTCTAAGTTTTGCATTACATGTGATAGATACATTGGAAGAATTGAGAACACTGACAAATAATGTTGACGGGGAAGAAAAACGATTATGGAACAAACTGAAATATGTACAGCGACAGGATGAATTATGGGTTTCAGAAGATGGTCAATTGCTTTTGCCGAACATTCTGTTGTCTCAAAGGGCTAGGTATTATCATGGTCAAGCACATGTTTGGAGGGATGCAATGATTCACACTTTTAAGTAGAATTGGTTCAATCCAAGGTTTAGACAAGTTGCTGAAGCAGTTTGCCATCGTTGCGTCATTTGTCAGCAAATGAACGTGGGAAAAGGGACAGTGGTTAATTTTACTCACATTGGAAGAGCAGGAGGTCCATTTAGCAGAATTCAAATGGATTTTATTGAGATGCCTGTGTCTGGAGGTTTGAGATATATGTTGGTGATTGTCTGCATCTTTAGTCATTGGACTGAAGCGTACCCTACACAGAGAAATGACAGCCTTATAGTAGCGAAACTAATGCTTAGGGAACTGATACCACATTTTGGGTTTCCAATCTCTTTAGAATCAAATAGGGGAAGTCACTTTAACAATGAAGTAGTGAAATTGCTGTGTGCAGCATTAAATATTGAGCAAAAGTTGCATTGTAGTTAACACCCTGAAACATCAGGACTAGTGGAACAGATGAATGGTACCTTGAAATCAAGAATGGCAAAAATGTGTGCGTCCATGAATCTGAAATGGCCTGATGCACTGCCGTTAATTCTGACAATGAGAAACATACCCGACAGGAAGACAGGACTCTCACGCGACGAGATCCTCATGGACAGAACCATGAGGTTGCCAGCAGTTACTCCAAGTGCTCTTGTGAACATAATAGATGGTATGGTGTTGGACTGCTGCAAAGGTCTGGCTGATGTGGTTTGCTCTTTCACCTCATCAGGTGGAAGCCATCACACTGCAACCGTCCCAAGACCAAGGACACAATCTGAGAGCTGGTGACTGGGTTGTGGTCGTAAAACATGTGAGGAAGACGTGTTTGGAACCTCGGGGGAAAGGCCCATTCCAGGTAGTTTTGATGACTACCACGGCTGTGAAGTGTGCTGGAATTCCAAACTGGATATATGCCAGCCACACATGTAAAGTGGCATGTCCTTTGGACAATGAAGAAGAGTTGTTGAGAGTACCAACAATGACCAGACAAGCCTCAGAGCTGGAAAGAGAAGAAAGAGGAACTGAGTCTGGATCTGAGCAAGTTAAGAACGGTTCAGTCCCTCCTGTGAGAGACAAAGGAGAAGACCTCGAGGAGAATGACAGTGAGCCAATATCAATTGAGACAACAGGAGATCCCAGAAGTAGACAATTTAGAGAGAGAAAAGAGCAAAAGGCAGACCCCGAGGGGGAAGGAGATGAGGCGGATCAAAGCCAATGTGATATGATTCCTCCTGAACCAGTTGTAGGTCTGTCAAGAGAAAATCCTACAGAGCAAAAATAAGTTTCAAGTTCAACATTGAAAAGAGGATTGACCACAGGTCCACTGAAAGGAAATAAGTGGCCAGAGTCACAAGCAAAGAGAAAGGAAGAAGCTGTTGTGACAACAATAGAGGAGGAAGTAGATACAACTAGAAGGGAAGACCTAAGTGAAGGAGAATTGAATGGAGATTGAAAGTTGAAAAGAAAGAGAATAGCAAGTTGAAGGTATGCAGGTCCTGAATGGGCCATGCCACAACAAGTGAATGGCAATGAGAGTTTTTGTCTTTTTGTTTTGATCGAGACATTCCAGGTCAATATTTTGGCACTTGAAGGAAAGTAACGAACTGAACTGTTAAGAAAAATTGAGAAAAGTATAAAGAGAAACAAAAAGAAAAGAGACTGTTGAAAATAACTAGAAAAACCTGATTTGACAATTGAAAACCTGATTTGACAAGCTGCTACACCGATTTTTGAAAAAGGATCATGGAAGTGAGACTGAAAGCTATAACTAACTGCTGAAAGAAGATTTTGTTTTTTATTTTTTGCTGCATAGTTTCTAAATTTTCTCTTCTACTTCCTGATACTTTACAGATCATGGGTAATGTTAGTCAGCAGGGTAGGAAGAACAGGTTCAGTAAATACATGAGTATTGATTTGGAAATAGTGTGTGCTAGAGATGGGGTTTCTGGTTTGCTAGGGTATGCATCTCAGCCAGGCAGAACCTACCCACTCTAGTCAGGACACGGAAGTTACACGTCCAAGATAACCCCTGCGCACCCCTTGGTAGCTTGGCACGAGCAGTCAGGCCTATCCCAGAGGCAATGTGTAAAGCGTTTGCACAACACATAGTGAAGCATTATCCCCACCACAAAGGAAACACAACACCAGATTATATGAAAATATACTGTATTGTACACAACTCAATTATTAGACCAAACATCACATATGAGTACTATCCTGCTACCTAAGCAGTTGTCAGAACGTTACACATTATTACTCTGCAAACTATCAGTAGTCACATATAAAACACAGGTTACTCAGTATTCTGCAACATAAGCAGTAGTCCAGAAACACATTATCACACCAAAGCACTTGTCCTAAGAATATAGTAGGAACATTAGAAAACAAATGGCAAGTTAGAAAAACATATTAGCATGGCATGGCCATAACAGGAACATTTGCATACACATATGCAGGCATCATAAACAGGTAGGCAACATATAAATTAGCAAAGTCTTTAGAAAGAACTTAGATTATATGTATATTGGTCCTTTAGGGAATACCTGTGAAAGATGAAGGCACCTCCAGTGCCTAGAAGATGAAGAAAAATGGGGCCCCGGTGCTCCTTTATGCAAAACGGGGGCCTCCCTTAACCCCTGGCCAGAGGAGGGCGGTACGCACCTCCTCTCTCTTGTGGATGGACCCCTCCAGGGACCCGTGATCACTAGGGGCCCCCCGGGCCTCAACCGGCCCTTATGAGGGGGGCCAAAATCAGGGAAATGTTTTTATTGAAGGAGGGGGCGCCACGCACCCCCTCCATTTTGAGGGTGGACCTCTCCTGGGGCCCGCCGTCACTGGGGCCCACCCCCGGGCCTCCACTGGTCCTTCCACGCGGGGGGCACCACAAAAGCCCAGAACACCAAACACGAGGCCCGGCGGTGCGGGGAGCCTCCAATGAGGCTCCTGCCCACCCGCTCTGCTAATGAGGATGACAGGGCCCCTCCTGGGGCCCGCGATCGGGGCGCGGTCCACACAAGGATACTGGTGGGGCAGGGAGCCTCGGACGAGGCTTCTCTCCCTGCTCGACTTCAAGTTGCATGCTGTGCCTGCTTGTGTCCTGGGGGGCTCCTTAGAGCATGCTTCGCCCCGGGGCACGGTAGGAGCAAGCTCGCTCCTCTGTTTTCGTCCAGTGGTTCCCCGGGGGCAAGGAGAGTGGCGCGACTCCAGCGCTGCTCAAAACACAGCCCGGGTAGTGGCGGTGAACTCGTAAAGGCAGCACAATGAGCGCTCTCAAGCGCTAGGGAAGAATCAGGGTGTAGAGCTTTTACCCAAGCACTAATTCTACCAAAGGTGAAGCGCTTCCCAAAGCGCTAGCTCTTTCAAGTATTGAAACACTCCTCGTGCTTCAGGGAAAATGCAGGAGTCAGGGGCCACAGCATCCTGCCCCTGGGGAGCAAAGCTTGCAGGAAAAGGCCCACAAGTGGAGGGCCCAACAACAGGCCAGCACAAGAAGCATGTAGCAAGTGGCAAGTCCTCTTTAGTGACCAAGCAGGTCACAGGTCAGCACAGCAGCAGTCGTCCATGGCGGTTCCTGGTGCGTTCTTCCAGCAGTCTGTGTCCAGTTCCAGGTAAGTTCAAGGAGTCTCCAAATTGTGGGGAAAATTCCCCTGTACTTATACTCAGTCCTTACAATGTTTTGCAATGGTAGGGAGAGGAGGTTCCAGCCAGTTACAACTGGTTCTGGGAGTGCCCTCTCTCTCCATCAGCACAGGCTCCAAACATCAGTGGGGGGTTAACGACCCTATTGTGTGAAGCCAGGGCACAGCCTTTACAAATGTAGGTGTGCCCTGCCTCTCCCTTCTCTCAGCCCAGGAAGACTATATATGTAGATGCACCTTTGTGACACCTCCACCCTCCCTGTGTACCGGCTGTCTGAAAAGTATGCACAAAGCCCCAACTGTCACTCTGACCAGACGTGGATTGGAGTCAAGCTGCAAAACACCAGAGTCATAAGCACAGATAAATGTGCACTTTCTAGAAGTGGCATTTCTGCAATAGTAATAAAAAATACACCTACACCAGTAAGCAGACACCAAGTTAGGCTGTTTGTCACTACCAGGACAGGCCACGCACCCTGGCACATATCCTGCCTACTACACACATGGCACCCTGCCCATAGGGCTAGCTAGGGCGTACCTTAGGGGTGACTTACATGTAGTAAAAGGGGAGTTCTGGGCCTGGCAAGTAAATTTAGATGGCAGGTCCCTGTGGCAGAAAACTGCGCACACAGGCCCTGCGCTAGCAGGCCTGAGACACATTGAAAGTCTACGCCAGTGGGTGGCACAAGCAGCGCTTCAGGCCCACTAGTAGTATTTAATTTACAGGCCCTGGGTATAGAGATACCACTGTACAAGGAACTTATAGGTAGATTAAATATGCCAATTAGGTATAAGCCAATCATACCAACTTTAGATGGGAGAGCACCTGCACTTTAGCACTGGTCAGCAGTGATAAAGTGCTCAGAGTCCTAGATCCAACAGCGAGAGGTCAGAAAAACCAGGAGGAAGGAGGCAAAAAGACTGGCGATGACCCTGCTTAAGGATTAAAAAGTCCAACAGTGTGTGTGTGATATTATGTCTGGTATTGATTGTGGGTAAGACTATTCTTGACAAGAGTAAAGCCAACCATACTTCAGCTTTAGAGTCAACTACTGCATTAACAGCAATAGAGAGGTTTAGGTTAGATGAGAAGTATCTGCAAGTAGACAATGCACACTTATTGAGTGAGTATGTTGAGACGATGGAAGTGAGGAATTGTTACGTGTTTATGCAGATTCCTTTAACAGTCGAAGAAGGAGTTACATAGTTTGACTCTAAAAGTTGTAGTCTGTTACTAACAAGATTCTATAACCAGGAGTGCATTCAATATTTTTATTCAAACCACGATGTTGTGTTTTTGTTTGTCCCCATAAATAGATACCTAAGTAGAGTTGCTAAGGGCAACAACATAGTACTAGTGAGTTTTTTTTTTAACCTTCATTAACTTTTGGGACAGCTTATGTGCACAGGAATAACCTGTCATGCGTGCTTACACCACTAGAAAAGAGCTTTTGGGCTCACACAGATGACAGGAGAAAGACATTAAAGGGGAAGTTAGAAAAGGGCTTAGAGAAAAGGACTTTTAGAAATGATTATTCTTTTAGTGAAATAAAAACACAAGGGAAGGGAAATTAGCTTTCGTTGCACAACACATGGAGAAGCTTTGTGTAAATAGACCTAGATCTATCATTGACACTTTGTTTGTGGGAACGAGCGTATGTAGACATGTGTTTTGTTTCAGAGTAAATGGACCTTTATGTTGAATGGACAGGATCCAGCGAGTCCTGGTATACATTACATTTGTGGACCTAATCCCTATTACCGTCTTCCAAGGATGGTATGGCACATGTTACTTGGGAATCGTTTTCCCAAAGATATTCCAACTTGATGACTTAAAAACGAATACCAAAATTGACAGAATTAAATCATAGGAGAGAAATGAGAGTCTCCTTCTGGTATAGTGGGAGATATATTCGGAGCAATGATCCCTTCAGTAGGAGTTGTTCTGAATTCTATAAAGATTCGAAAGTGGTATACTATTGTGGATAACATGCTGACGCAATTTTCAGGAGCCATGATCCTAATGGATACAGAAATGGCTACAGTGAGATCTATGACTCTTCAGAATCGCCTCGCGTTATACATTCCTTTAGCAAAGGATGGCGGATTTTGTAAAATGCTTAATTCAAGGCATTGTTGCTCGTATATACCTGATAACAGTAAAGAAATTAGAAGATTACTTACTAATCTAGCTAATGAAAGTGCTGATTTGAAAGAATTGAAAGAACCAGATTTTTGGGAGAAGGTTGGCAAAGGATTTGCTTCAGTAGGAAATTGGCTCAGCAACACTGGGAAAGGGATAATATTGAAAATAATACAAGAGATATTGATCATTGTGATTTGCATAATTGGAGTATGGGGAATATGTAAATTGTGTAGGATGATCAAATTGAAGAATATAAAAAATTTAGCAGAGGAGGGAAGAAGTGAAAAGGGAACATTTGTTTAGGGAAAATTAGAAAAGGGAACAAAGATTTGAAGGGATAGAAATGACAACATTTTAAGCTGAAGCAAAACAAAAGTTTGTGTGGGAAGATTTAGTGTGATGACACATTTAGTCATCAGAGGAGAGATTGTTAACGCTGAATTTTATTAATGAATATTCATGTATTCTGAGTGTTGAATTTGTAAAGAAAATGTATTAACTTAGAGAAAAATAATGCACGCATATGATGTTGATCCCATGTGAGTGGCCGTCAATTTTCACAATGTGTACTTATTGATGGTTTATTAATGTGCAATGTTGAGCTTATGTTTGATTAATGTAGTACTACGTCATTTTAAAGGTTATGTATTATGTATTGGCTTTATTAATCCTAGGCCTTAACTTAGTGAGGACTTGGTCTAGTTGCACGGCCTCATGTCAAGTTGCATTTCTTAGGTGTCTTATAAAATGGTTGCTTAGAGAATTAAATTGTGATTTTCCATTGTACTGACCATGTGCTCATAGCTGAAGTTAGTTCTCTTGAGAAACTGCTTGCTAGACGATGCTGTACTAGCTAGAGAAACAATGTATATTGTAGTATGTTTAAGACAGACCTTTACAGGAGAAGAAAATGGATGCACTGACTAGAGTATAAGTTGTAACAATATTGATACTTGA
Source organism: Pleurodeles waltl (assembly GCF_031143425.1). NCBI lineage: Eukaryota > Metazoa > Chordata > Amphibia > Caudata > Salamandridae > Pleurodeles > Pleurodeles waltl. Next base: position 221,040,250 of record NC_090450.1, on the reverse strand, counting down.
TGAGCCGATAAATAGGAACTGGAGAAGATGAGCCAATGATCGACATGTGAACCATGTACTAGAACATTAGTAGATTAAGGATTTTATTTTCATTGGACTAAATGTAAACCTGCGATTCTTTGACCTATCGGGATATGGAAAGCAGTTTTAGGAAATCTAACTTAGCCGGACTGCACGGAGAGGAGGGCACCGTTTCTCCATTTTCCACTTTGCTATTATTTTCTTGGCCGTCCCGAGAAGAGACGTACTTAAATTTATTGCTTAAAGAGACTTTGCTTTTTTGAACTTTGATGTTGAATCCTGATGTCTTGCTGACCGTACTGATGTCCTATTGACGAAGACTGTCACAGCTTGCTGAACCATATTGAGGACAGGTGAATGACGAAACGACTGATTGTTTCTCTCTAATTGCTTTTGTTTCTAGGTACCAACCGCTATTTTTGTACAGTCATAGTTAGATGTTTTTCCAAATTTGTGTGACTAAATTGTTTTGCATGAAGCCCAAACATGCTATTCTAATCTAATGTCAGTTAGGATCCTCACATATGGTGTTTGCTACATGTAATAACAGTTGATGTCTCCTCTTTGCTGAATCTAAATGTATGTTATTTTGTGTGTGCAGTTATTCTGCTATTACTTTGTACTGTAGCCTTAGAGTGTGTAGTGGTTCAAGCTTTGATTAGATTGTGATTCTTTCGTCACTTTGGTCAGCCAGTATTGTTTCTGTATGTTTATCATTTGATATTGAGACTGAGGGCCAGATGTAGCAAGGCATTAGCGCCTCGCAAACGACGAAAAACGCCGTTTGTGAGGCGCTAATGCCTGCGCGCGATGCAGACACATATTTTGCGAGTCGGAACCAACTCGCAAAATGTGTTTCCGACTCGCAAATAGGAAGGGGTGTTCCCTTCCTATTTGCGACTCATACCGCTATGTAAGTTGATATGTGACCGCAAAAGTGGTCGCAAATCAACTCGCAGTTACCATACTCTTGAAGTGGATAGTAACTCATTTGCAAACGGGAAGGGGTCCCCATGGGACCCCTTCCCCTTTGTGAATGATCACAAAATTATTTTTTCAGAGCAGGCAGTGGTACTATGGACCACTGCCTGCTCTGAAAAAAACAGAAACAAAAGTTTTCGGTATTTTTTTCTAAGTGCAGCTCGTTTTCCTTTAAGGAAAACGGGCTGCAGATAGAAAAAAAAAACAGCTTTATTTAAAAGCAGTCACGGACATGGTGGTCTGCTGTCTCCAGCAGGCCACCATCCCCGTGAGTGCCCAGACTCGCTATGGGGTCGCAAACTGCGACCCACCTCATTAATATTAATGAGGTGGGTCTTTGCGACCCCATAGCGAGTCGCAGAAGGTGTATGAGACACCTTTCTGCATAGCAAATTGCGAGTTGCAATTTGCTTTCTACTTACATCTGGCCCCAGGTTATGTGACATTACCATTATTAATATAGGGAAATAAACATTCTAACTTTTACATCAAAGTGTGGTTATTCATGGCCGAGAGGTCAGGGTGTGCGAAAACTACTGACTCCTATTGGTTGTTGATGCCATTGATTGCTATCTGTTATTGATTTGTATTGGTACGTCGTCACATGGCGGGAACTACTCGAAGCACAGTCAAAAGGTCCATCGGTCTATTCGTGTCTCCCTTATAAGTTTACTTAATATGGTCTGATGCGCTAACACCTTCAACAGCTCAAATGTTATTGGTGTTTGCCTTGCAAATGAGGCCATTGTCGCGATACTGAATGTGGTGTTGCTGTTTTAATCATTTCTGCACCACAATGATTTATATGCTTTTCTGCTGTCAGTCAACCTGATTCGCTACTGAAAGAAGAAATACATAATTGTGTCTCTCTGATAATATTTTCCACCTTATTAGCACCTTCTTTTTTCATCCCTTACGGGGTGTTTTATGGACTGGCCCGATATGGCCTTACCTGCTGGCACGCATACAGATCCCCGCATAGCTGTTGTATGGCTAGAAAGTTTGGTCCCTGAGTAGTTCTAAATCTGGCCCTTGTTGGGACATATTTGTTCGTTTTTGCTTTCTTTATCTGTTACATGGCAGACTCTCAAGTCACTGATATCTGTTTGCTCAAATTACAAGTTTCTGTATTACATGTGTAGGAGTGGTCAGGGCCTATCGCCACTGCACATGCCAGCGCAAGCCACACTGCAGGTTGTATGGAACCCATTAAATCCAGCACACTGTCAGAGTTGGAGAAGTGGCCACGGCGCATGCAGTGTGAAAAAATAATAATAATATCACGAGGATGTAACACATTTGAGTTTATATTGTTATTTGATTTCTGTGACTTAATGAAATAGCATGTTGTGCTGCTACTGCCCGAGTTCTAAAAAGCCAGTAGCAATAAGTTGCTCAGGCATGGTGCCTTGTATTTCATTCTTTCTTTTTACTTATCCCAATTGATTAGTTAATTATTTCAACGTAGTTCCAGCTTTTCATAATGCCTCCTTTTGGCGTTCTTCTGAAGATCACCTCAGTGCAAATCCCCTTTTGTCTGGAGTCTCAGTCTGGACAAATCTACATGCATCCTGATCCTGTCTAAATCATTTAGACTAAGTGGTCAGCAACTGGTTTGCAAAAAGGAGTACAGCTCCCTCCCTGACCTGTCTTTCACTTGCAGCCTTTCACGGAACAGAACACTGAACACCCCAGGCCCAGAGACAAGGCTGAGCAATGCTGTGACAGCCAGCTTTTGATGTGGCTAATAAGTTGTTTCACCACACTGTTGTTGCAGATAAAAAGAACAGACGAACGATGGGGTGGCTGAGGGGGAAACATCAGAAGAGCACGAGGCTGAGTAGGTGTGATGTGCTGGGAGCGCTATCTGCCCTGCTAGTCTTACTCCCTGGCTAAGATTACATCAAACCCCTTCACAACTGTACCTGCAGCTAATAAAACCCAGAGTGCCTGAAAGTAGGCCTTGGTGGAGTTGCAGAGTTATGCAGAACTCCCAGAAGTGCTGAAAAAAGTCTGCCACGGTATGCGGAGTTCCACAAGTATCGAAGTTTGGGTAAGTTGTGCTGTTTGCGCTGATTTTCAGCTCCAGGAATTTCTCCCACTCTGGAAAATCTGCCCAAGTGGCATGATGCGGAGCATCAGAGGGCGCTAGCTTCTTTCTGCTGAGCAAGTAGATTTTCTACTTGAGTGGCAGCTTCCTCAACTCCAGCGGCAGCTTTCTTATCGTGAGGGGTTGAGGCCTACTGCTTGCATTCATAAATCTTGCTCACCCTCACCCGCTTAGCAATTTCTCTTGCTCATGCTCACCAAACGTGAGAAAGAACTCTGCTCCTCATCACTTTGTGGAGTTTTTTGGAACCCTGCGCAGAGCTCCAGTGTCTTCACCCACTCCTTACTGAAAGCAGTTACTTCCTCAACCAGGGAAGATGAAAGACTGGAAAGTGAAAGTGGAGCAGGTCATAGTAACCCTACAAGTGCAAGGAGAAAGGCTGTTATTAATGCTGTGTAATATTTCACATACCCACCCCATGAGCCAAAATGATGTGGAGGACAGAGCGTTCACAGCCAGACTCAGACAGTGCAACATAATCTAAGAATGTGCTCAGGACACTCACAGGAGCACATGTACTCCTTCAGTGCTCTGTACTCAGGACCACAGACAAGCAGGTTCCTGTCTGACAAGCATGTGCACCACTTCAGCACTTGAGAACACAGGCATCTACTAGCACTCTCAGGAGAAGGTAAACTCAGAAACTTACATGCACTGGTACACCGGGGAGCGCATGCACTCATCCAGCAATCAGGAACTCAGACACGCACTAGTGTGCTCCGGAGAAAGTGCACTCAGGAACATAGGCATGTACTAGCACACCAGGAACTCGCACATTCATCCAGCTCGGCGGCCACGGCGCTTTGGAAAATTGTTGCATTGAACAATTTGAATTTACAAACTACGCTAACCTTTAACAAATTTTAATTCAGTAAGATATGGAGTATTTTTGTGTTTTAATATTTTAAGTTGACACTTTCAAAATTGTTTTATAATCCTTCTTGCTTTTGAAAATCTAGTTAAAAATGCACCATTTCGCCACTTCTTTTTCAAAATTTTCTGGGTGAGAATGCCACCATGAGGGTCGGGCTTGCTCACTACACTAAAACCTTTACACTTCAACACTTTCGATTATCACCAGCTGCCACTGGTCTCCTGGTGACCAACTTAGTGTCAGTCTGTCCTGATCTGCAAAGAGACAATCAAAGTGGATGTCATCATAAGGCCAAGCACATCCCTAACACCTGTAAAGAACATTGCAAAAAAGTCTGAAGCTGTGCAAAAATTGAATTGGCTTCTGTATGCAATGAACATATTATTACATTAATAATTGAATGTGAGATTAAATGTACTTTTCAGGTGTCAAATAGTTCCTCATGCAGTGCAATTCAAGCACTTCCTAAGCAGATGAGCAATATTACAGGCACCATCTGAAAGCAATGGTTGAAGGGGCTGAGCCAAACAAGCACATGGTGATATTGCCTGACTCAAAGTCCTCTATAGGGCATGGCAAACAGTACGCAATGCAGACGTCAAGACAGATGTAAAAAGAAGCAATGATGTCTGAAGTGATTGATTAAATGCGTTTTGACACAACAACAAGCAAAACAAGCATTGGCAAAGCCAATAGGTCTGTTTTTAATCTGCTAGCGCACTGACTCTAAGCACACTAAAGTAAGACAAGAAATGAAATATGGAGTGCATTGAGGGCCCTGTTGCCTTAAATAAAGTCCTGTCATTGTTTTAGTCTCAAATAAAGTGGGCTGCAGTCTTAAGGTAGTCTTTCAATTAGTTCAAAAACATGCACTGGAATGGTAGCAGAAGGATGCTCCCAAACAGCATTGGGTGGGAATGAATACTCCTCTGGAATGAGCCAAGGCATTATTGCAAAAATCTCTGGCACACGGCAGAAAACAGCTAGTTGAAGAGAACCAATGGTTAAAACGGGCAGCCCCAAAGCCCACTTTATGTATATTGTAAGCTATAGGTCTCATTGACAGCTGCTCTGTCAAAACATAGACCTTAAAAACTTTCAGACTGATTAAAGGAACCAACATGTTGGTGTACTTTTCTAAGCCGGCGGTAGTGAGGCTGAACTGGGGTACGAAATTTACTTTGTCCTTTTGCTGGATATGGTTCAGAATTCTGTAAGCAACTCCAGCTACAAGAGGCACTTTAATTCAATGTATATAAATTGAGATGTCGAATGGGCCAAAGGTCAAATCAGCACAAGCTAAGTTCTACTGATATTAATTGTTTATTCAAGGACTTTTATATTATGTGCAACTCTTTTAGCAACATGCATGTACTTCTTAGCTGTGGAGTTGGTTGTGTGAGCAAAACGTATGAGAGAGCCTTAGACTATATTGAGTAAGAACTTAAATGCCAATTCTCATCTCCCATATTAAAATCTTTTACATTGTGCTACTTTGATAAATTAAAAGTAGAGGAATATTAGCTTTAGCCATCTACCTCTGAAATAGTTTGCACTAGCGTTCTATCTGAAAGAAATGTGTGTCATGTATGTGGCTCAGATACTGAGTTTTTTCACATATTTTTTGTATAATACTGAAAACGTTTAGGTCTCCGTTTATGGTACATGCTTTTAGGAAGAGCTCGCCAAAAATCAGTAATTTTTTGATTAATCATATGCTTTGAAGAATGTATTGTCCTTATGAATTTGTTAGAAGTATTTCAATGTACTTTTGCAAATACATGTGTGTATTTTTATGTATTTCTAATTGTTTACGTGGTTAGGCCCAACTGTTAGAATACTAGTTAAAGTATAGCATTGTAATTTGACATTTTATCAAAACGATTTTGTTTGTTTTTTAAACTTTGAATCCAACCAGTGCCATTAGACCAGTCACTTTAAGGTGATGGGCATGGAGGGGACCTCTTCCTTGAGTGAGTCACACTGGGTGAGCAGTGGCACTTATAAGGTGTTGTGAAAAGCACCAATGCAATGAAACCCGTATTGCAGAAGGGTCAGTGACCCAGGCACACTTTCACTGTTTGGTCAGTATCTCAGGGACACGTTTGCTGTTGGGCAGTTTCTCGGGCACACTTAGCCTTTTGGGTCAGTATCTCAGGCTCACTTTCAATGTTCATCAAATACCGGCTATTATTTTTTTCAGGTTAGGAACGAAGTTGGACTAAGACTGTAATATTCGCCCCACAGAAACACTATTGTTGGATTGTATTTTCAACGTATTCTCTACAGTTCAGTTGTTGCAAGACAACTGTTGTTGAAAAAGTAGATTCACTGTCAATACTGGTTAATCTGGCTCCTATGACTGAAGATCCCTTAACAGCAAAACACACTTATGACTTGTTATGTGGTGCATTTCCCTGTCGCCCTTTTATGCTCCTAATTTAGTTTTAATTACATTTTTTTTTAAATAAATAGACAACTTAGTTGAACACTCAATATTGTTAATGAATCTTACTTGAAATGGTTTCTGTGGAATACATCAGAAGCCAGGGCAGGAAGTATGAGAGGGAATGTGCGCTAAGAAATCGATGAGTGTGTATCATTCCAAACCACTAATCTCTGTAGCATGCTTTATCCCATTAATCACATTTTTAAAGCTTTTAAAATGGAAACTTTGAGGAACCAATCAGCATGTTTCAGCGTGGCACACACTGACACTTACAGAGAGTAGCACATGCATGCTACAAATGTATGGAACATCTGCGGAATAAATAGGATATTTGTTGCATGGAAATATTTCCTCAGTTCCTGGATGAAACAGTTTTTTCTATTTTGTATTACTTTCTTCCGCATCTCGGTGTTGCGAGTCTTTATAGAGTGAACATAAAATGGACTTGCTTAGATTAATGTAGTAGCCTATAAGTGAGCTTCAGAAAATGTACTTTCCATTTTTCCCAATACTGAGTTGTGTTTGTTCTAGTTAACAAATGTTTTAAATCGGAATCTGTTACCTTTAAACAGCACAATGGAAGTTTGACTACAGAGATGTAGGAACATAGCCACCATGAGAAATGTGGTTCTCAGAGGGTCCAGAAGAGTCGGGTGCCACTTTCTATACAGTATAGTTGCTGCTGAACAGATCAAATGTCAGAGTGTGGCACGCATGGACACAAGGCCTTAATGGAGGCTCCTGCAGCCCCTGTGGAGCGGGGCAACCCTTCAGGAGCCTCCCCATACTTTCAGGAGCACCCATTCAGCCCAAGACCAATGGATATTTGTGCCAAATGGGACCCCTCAACACAATACGTGTGGGGGCGAACCAATAATTTTGTGTTATACCACTGCATGGACACACTGGTGTAGCCCATTCCCTTGGACACATAGATTGAGCTCTTGTTTAGTGATGAAACAAGAGGTGCATGGCACACTGTGTCCCTCAGGAAGAGATGACAAGCGTGGCCGAATTTTGTTGAAGACCTGTTGTGTATCATACCCATACTCTGAGTGGGCTTTGAGAAAGACAGCTGCTTGCCATTTGCTAGCTTTCTTGTCACTCACATTTTCAGGCTACTTATTCAATGGTTTTCCTGCCACTACTGGTGTTTCTTTCATCTGGAACATTACTTCATTATCATTCTTTTTGATGGGATGACCTTTATTTTTCTACTGCTCCTTACCGGTGAACATTTTTTATTTTGAGCACTCAATGGGAGAGCATGTGGGTCTTTCCATCGCCCCATCTGTGCTATATACCCCATCATTTTTCCATCGCCTCCCCATCCTGCTCAGCTTTCTTTTCTTTGTTTTTAAACCCTCCCGGCTCCTTCATTGCTCCCACTCTCCTCCCTCTTCCCATTGCTACCGCTGCTCTTAGGTGTTTACCTCCATCCTCCTAACACTTCGCCTGCTTCATCTTTGCTCATCACCCCACACCCTTGCATTCTTTTATTTTTAATTATTTGTATTCCTTTTTCATTTTTAGGGGACCACACATCTGCAGTGTGCTGCTGGACAGCTCCTTTATAAATTGCACTTTTTAAAAATTTACCTCTTTAACATGATCATCTGTCATCTGGAATGTTAAGTTAAAACGAAAAAAATTGGGCACTGCAACATCACAACACACTAATAGGCACGCACAGTGATGCATGTGCGCATGCTGGAGCCCTCATAGTAATGAAGTGTGTATATATGTTAACGCATGCATATCATTGCACTATTTTATTTTTTAACCACTTTATTTTTATTTTGCTGATGCTACATTGCATAACCAAAAACATAGACAAAGCCAAAAGTTGAGACCATTTAAATAATGTCTACATAGTTTGTTTGAAAGCGAACTATGTAAGGGCCAGATGTACTAAATTCTTATTTGGCATTTTCTAAACAGAGACTCCTTAGAATTCGCGATTTAGAAAAATCTAAATGGAATGTACAAAAATAAAGGATTCCTAATAGCATTTACTACATAGAAGGAATAGCTGTTAGGAATTTGCTATTTAAGAAATTCGGTCTAATGGGCCGTAGGTAAGAATGGTTTTGCGTTTCCTAATTTGCGATTTCCTAATAGGAAATTGCCCAAATTAGGAAATGTAATACCAAGGGTGACTATGGTCCTAAACTGGTGGTGCACACGTTACATGCACTTAGATACTAGGGGCATGTGTGTATTGCATGTAACTTTAAAACATTCACTTTGGGCGCATTTTTAAAAAATAACTGCACATGCTTACCATCGACTTGGAGTCAATGGGAATAGCCTTTCCTAAGTGTTGATTTCGCACTTAGGGAATGCTTTGAACATGTGCTTAGGAAATCGCATATAGGACATCCCTATTTGCGATTTCCTATTTTGCTTCAGAAAATGCAGTTTCTACTGGGTAGAAATCACATTTTGTGATTTCCTAAATACCTTTGTGCATATGAAACGACCATTTGGCATTTCTTAAAGGACCGATTTGCGATACGATCGGTTAAGAAGTGCTAAATCCTTTCCTACATCTGGCCCTTTGAGTACTTAGTGGGTCCTTCCTAATTTATTTCACAGCCGTATTTGCTTCGTTCCCCACATGCTGTGACATTTGTATCCACCATGTCTTTATAAAACAAGAAGAAGGTTTGTGAGTATAAAAAATGTGTCCCGACAATTGAATACTATGTCAACCTACCAGCCGTATTTTGTAACATGCTGAAAATATGAAACCAATAAACCCCTCATTTCGCGAAGGGATGCCTGCATGCCACTTCGATTGCATCTTTCCCTAGATATCTAAAAGATGCCAGCACCATAAGCCTAGCACACGGACAGATGTATTCACGGATGGTTGCGCCTTCCGGCACAATTGATCAATAGACAAAGGCAGGTGATTATAAGCTCAGCTTGACTTCTGACCTGAAATTGGAAGGTGGTGAACAAATGATTCCCTTTTACAATCGCTGTGAATGCCGTTCGGCCTGAATACTCCAGCTCAGTAAGGGTTTAAGGGTACAATTCATTAATATGGCTTGCGATTCACATACCTCTTCTCGGGTTCCCGGTTCCTAACACGGCCTCAATTACCCTTGCTTTCCCATGTGCTGTGCATTCGTTTCCTTCACCGAATATATATCCTTGTCTGATTTATTAGCTACCAAATCATCAAACCTTAAACCGTAGGTACGGACTAAGCTTCTCAACCAAAAGAATTGTGTTTGGCCTCTGTGGCAGATAAATACACAAAAACAGACAATAATTCCAAATCTGTGACAGCTTTATAAGTGCTTTTCGATTGTATAGATTGAAAGTGTTTGGATCCTCAGAATGGGAATAACCAGCTAATTGCACGTTTTCTCCCGTGTACACCAACTCGCAGACTTGTGCAAGTTACGGACATGATTTGCGCCTTGATTTAAGTGGGGAAGGTTTTGCACGAAATTATCCTCAGGGGGTATAATTTGACCTAAAAAATTATAAATTGTTACATTTGAGGAGTGATGTCATAATATGTGTTGCTGGAGTCCGCAGATCCCGTGAAAGGAAGTTCATGGAGTAGCATTATAACTGTAGTTTAAACAATAAAAAGGGAACTAGCGCTCGTACTTCTTTTCATCTGAGCTATTTTCTGTGAAAACGAACAGTGCTTAGCAGAAAAGGAGACATTTAAGGCAGTATGTTTACTTTTGGCACTCCTGTACTTCATTATGCCAACACACAAGTCTTTCTCATGCCCTAGCAGTGGACCAGTACGTTTACAAAATGAGGGACCACCTGTCTTTCAGAAAGGGTATGGAAACCTGGTTGTTCACCTGTTATTTTGAAATCTTCACAGCACATGGTACCTCCACACATGCTTATGCAAGCATCCTTCACAACCTGCACTCACCCTTACTATTACTAAATCGTCAAACACATCATCGCAATAAACTAGACCACAACAATACCAATTTCAAATTTATGACTGATCACCACACAAATAACTACTCACATCAAACTAATCCATGTCACCTAACATAAAGACCGGACCCCTCACTATCATGCACCACAACCATATACCATCACTCAATTTCCACCATTGAATCTCACCACCCACAAAAATCTGAAGAATATCACTCCCTCCCACCTACACAAAAAGGCAGCACACTCCACCAGTTCCTTAGGTAGCACCTATTTTCCGATTCGTTGCCATGTACTACCCAACTATAATGCCTATGTTAGCCCATTAATCATAGAAATCTACTGGTCAATGGAAAACAAAGATACTAAGTAACAGCTTGATAAAAAACATGCCCTCCTAACAATTTAAGAATGGATCATAAATCCAAAATGACGGTGGAGTATGAGCTCCAACCGAGAATTTCCCATTGGCAAAAGCATCGCTGGTGCTGCAGTGCCACCACTACCCTCAGCGCCACACCATCTGGTTGCGATATCTTGTCTGATGGTTGGGAGGATGCTAGAGCAGGAAGGTAGTCCCTTAATACCAAATCAGTTAGAAGTTCCATTGCCAACTACATCAAGGACATCCCTTGAATATCGTATATGGCTGTAGGAAATGAGGGACTTGATCGCATTCTTTGAGAACTGATTGACAGCACTTGGGGACCAAAGAAAACACAGAAGATATAGTATGAGACTACCCTAGTTCCTCTACAGGAACACTGCATGCTTGGCATGAAAAGCAGCAGGAGGACAAGGGGAGGCCCTGGGCTGGCAGGCACACAAAGCTCCACCTTGATCAGATTATATATCAGAACATCCCCACTGGTACCTCGGAACATTGTCCTCTGGACCCTTCCATTTGTGACAGGGAAATTTTGACAATCGCATAAAGGAACCATAAATCACCCTGATGCACACATTCATGGTCAACATTTGTATTTTACTCCAGAACAACAAATCTGCAACACATCACTTCACACAAGACTAGGCAGATTATTCCTTCCAAGACAAGTCGTAAAATCCAAACTCCACCAGAGCCATGGAGCACCAGCACAATCTTCTCCACCTCACACCAAGGCCAAAATTTACAAAAAAGTGCTGCAGCGCCACAACAACATTTGCAGCACGGTGCTGCATTACTTTTTAAACACAGGGATGTGCTGTATTTACAAAAATACGGTGCACCCCTGTGTTTCCCCCGTTCGGGCCTTAATTTACCTACCAGCGACAATGCAGGCATTCATGCACCATAGTGCATGGGTGTCTGCGTTGAGCGGATACATTGTTTATGTGCAGAAAGGTGTCCCTTCCTGCACATAAAAATCTACAATGGCAATTTGTCCCTTCTATGTGTGCTGCAGAATGCAGCACACATAGAAGTATCAAATCAACATTTTTGAAAGACTGTTTATGTTGAGGAAGGGAAACCTTCCTGCACATAAACAATCATTCATGACCTTTTGCTTTGCTTTACATTCTGCAGCACACAAAGAAAAAGCAAAAATGTGGAGAAATGAAAGTATTCCTCCTCGTTGCACTATGCTAATGGCACCCCAGGGGCGGCAACGTTTTAGGCACTACAAAAGATTTACGAATTCTAAAAAATCTGGGGCAGTGCCAATAGCAATGGGTGTAGCGGTGGAATGCCCACAGCAACACCCATTGCATGCCCCACTGCCACAAAAAACTGCGTAGGAGGTGCCCATACTTACAAGGATATTTACAAGGAGGCATTAAGCCACTTTTTGTGGTAAATATGGTGCAGTGAATAGCGTGAATAGTGCCACCAGTGCGTCACTAAATGTGACAGTCTGGTGGCGCTAGGGTCTTGTAAATCTGGCCCCAAGTGTCGCCCCAAAATACAGTGATATGAAGCTCAAACATTGAAAAAAAAAATATCCTTTAAGATATTCCTGATCGACCTTTAAGATAAATATACATAGATGCTAGTGGGACCCCTCACATTTCTAAACAGCCTCTTACAGCATTACAAGTCAGCGGCCTGCAATAGTTCACAAACTACCTTGCACACCACCCTGTACAAAAGTGCATTGCACCCTGACCCAAAATACTTGTCAATGCACAAACAACACAGCTCTATAGAATAACTCATGCCACCTCTTGTCCTGATTCACCACATGACAACTCACCTCACAGTATAATAAACATCTGGCACAACAACAATGTATTTATTTCTGACAGACGGCACTACTGCACAACACAGGCTGAAATAAAAAAACAGCATCACACTACCACATCTAGGGCCAGATGTAGCAAAGTTTTGCGAGTCGCAAATGGCCCGAATCGCTATTTGCGACTGTGCAAAATCGGAAATGGGATGCAAAAATCCCATTTCCGACTCGCAAAAAGCGATGCGAGCCGTTAGCGACTCGCAAAGATTGCAACCCCATTTTGCGACCCGCAAATAGGAAGTCGCAATTTGCGAGTTGCAAACCATATGCAATAGCAACTCGCAAATTGCGACTAGTCGCAAAAAGCCCAGTATGCATGTCCCATTTACCACTAACTCAGAGCAGGTGGTAACCATTACCAAAGTATAAAAGGAGACCCAGAAGGCATCTGGGTTACTCAAGATGGCGGAGATATACCTGATAGCAGTGAGGAGGAGAGTCCACGCAGCCCAGCAGAGGAGGAGGAGGAGCCAGAGACAGGAGAAGATTTACAGAACAAGGCAGACACTCTTCCAGCAAACTGAGGAAGAGATATATGACAAATACCGCCTTAGCAGCGCAGCCATACTAGAATTAATTGAATTACTAAAACCACAGCTAGAACGCCAGACTCTGCGCGGCTGCGCCATCCCTACGAATGTGCAAGTGCTATGCTCACTGCACCTCTTGGCCTCGGGTAGCTATCAGGGGGTCATTGCTGTGGCAGGTGGGGAATCTCAAAGTGCACTGTCAAGGTTCCTCAGGGCATTCCTAGATGCCATACTCACACACATGTCTCACTTCATATACCTACCCAGGAATGAGGCAGAAATTAACAGCACCAAGTTGGACTTTTACTGGATTGCCAACTTTCCCCATGCCATAGGGTGTGGAGATGGGACACATATTCAAATATGCCCCCCTGCTAACCTGGAACATCTGTTCCGCAACAGAAAGTGTACCCACTCACTCAATATTCAGGTGGTTTGTGACGCCCATTATGTCATCACCGACATTGTTGCAAAATTTCCAGGCAGTACCCATGACTCCTACATTTTTAGGCACAGTGGGATACACCAACGCCTGGAACGTGGGGAGTTTGGAGACGGATACCTCCTTGGTAGAGCTGCATACACCTCGTAGACATACACACAGGTCATTGTGCACACCAACCAGGACTTTCTAACAGTGTAATGTTTGTACCCAACAGGTGACAGTGCATATGCTCCACGGCCATGGATAATGACTCCGTTTTTAACACCTAGCAATGATTCCGAGAGGCGATACAACAGTGCACATAAGAGGACCAGGAACATAATAGAACGCACCTTCGGATTGCTGAAAGCAAGGTTCAGATGCCTCCACCGCAGTGGAGGTGCCCTCCAGTATACCCCCATTACAGCATTCAAAATTGTTGTCGCATGCGCCATCCTGCACAATATTGCCACCCGACGTGGGCTACATCTCACCCCTGCAGATCCGGATTCTGAGGATGAAGAGCAGGAGCAACCACATCGCCATCATGGGGATCGGAGTATAGCAAATCAAGGCAGACTGAGACTGGAACACATCGCAACCCAATACTTTGGAAGGTACGTGTCAACTTCAACCACACTCACCTATTGACCAAAAACCCCATTTGTGAAGTGGAACAAAAAACTATTTAATATGTGCAGAAATTTAACTATTTACAATGACTAACTGTTCATGAACATCAACAAGCAAACCATGCATGGGGCACATTGCTGTCATGTGCCCCAACATCAGGGACAGGGTTCAGTCTATGTCCTACGGCGGCCTCTGCCAGCCTGGCTGGTCCCAGGTTGTTTCGCAGTGCTCTGCCTGGTACTCCCACTCCGAAGCACCCTAGTGTCACTGGCAGAGACACTGCTCACTGTAGAGCCCTCTTCGCTGTCCTGGGGGGTGTCCCCTGTGCCCCTGGACAGATGCCGTGCCTCCATTAAATCGATCACATGTGTGCCACATCCCCTGCAAAGTGGCCCATTTCTACTTGGAGGCCAACTGTCCTTCTCGACAGGCCAGTGGTGTTAACTGCCAGTCTGCCAATTGATGTGGCCATCCTGTCAAGCCTCTGTAGCAGCTGACGGTCCCTGCCCCACCCACCTTCGCTCTGTGACAGTAGTCCTGCCACCAGTTCCCTCATGGACAGGGCTAGGTCCCCAGTGTTTGTGCCAATCACGTCCAATTGGGAATGGAGCTGCTGCATGCTGGCCTCATTGCTCCTCACAAAGCGGTGCAGCACCCCACTAATTCTCCCTAACATATTGTTCTACAGGCGCTGACCACGGAGCAGCTGTGCCTCGGTGTTGGTGGTAGATGGACGGCCGGACTCAGCCTGCAGCCCTGCTCTCCTGAACCTGCGTCGCCTGCGCAGCGGTGGATGCCCTGTGTGCTCTACTGTGGCACTCCTGGCTGTTGCTGGTGCATCCTCCTGAACCACTGTTGCAGCAGGTGTTGACATCACAGGGATGGTGTTGGTGGTGCAGGTGGGAGTGGTGGCAGCTCCTGTGCTGTCCTCATGGGGCTGGCTGCTGTGGCTTGTGGTGGTGTCTTGTGGGAGACCTGTGGGACATGGGGAACAGACTGTCAATGTCTACTATCTGTTGCACACTCCCTAATAAACATTTGCCTATTAACTGCCTACTTGACTACATTTCCCATAATGCATCATTCTGGTGTTTGCTACCCTGAAATGGAGCTATCTTGGTTGTGCATGCCCCTGTGTACATGGTGGGTGGGGGTATGGCATTGATGGGGGTACAGGCATATCACATGGTACTCACCGGTTGATGTAGTGGGCTCAGAGGTGTCCAGATCTCCTATTCCTGTCACTGCCTCCTGCTCCAGGTTCTCCTCCACCCTTTCTTCCAGGGGTGTGGGTGGTGGTACGGATGATGGTCCCCCTCCTGTGCCTCTCATCTCCCGGAGCCTTTCTGCCGCCCTCTCCTTGGTCCGGGAGCGGAGGTCATACCACCTTTTTTTGATCTCATCCACACTCCTGTGGCTCACCCCCAGGGAGTTCACTTTTTCTTGGATCTCCAGCCAGAGTTGTTTTTTGGTTGAGTCTGGCACATTGAGGGCTGCCTTTCCAAAGAGATCATCATAGTGCTGACAGCATTCTTCTGTCAGCACCTCCAGCTCCTTCTCAGAAAATTTGAGTTTTCTCTTTCTTGGTGTTTCAGCCATTGTAGCTGCTGTTCCTCCTGTTGGCTGTGCAGCAGTTTAAAATGGGTGTGGTCCTCCCTCCTCCCAGGTGTATTAGTAAACTTTCTGGCTGTGATGTCATCATCATGTGCCAGGAAGTGTTTCCAGAGTGTTCTGGAGTGGTTTCTGGAGTGTTCTGCAGCACCTGCAATCAATTTACATGCTACTCGCAATTTGCGACACCCACTCGCAAATTGCGAGTCAGTTTTTTGCGCGGTCACAAACAGCGACCTCGCAGACAGTGGACTCGCTATCTACGTTGCGACTCCGGGTGCGAGTCGCAAATTGTACACGGACATTGTACCTGCATTCCTATTAGCGACACGCAATTTGCGAGTCGCACATGCTCGCAAATTGCGAGTCACAAATTTTTTTGTACCTACATCTGGCCCCTAGTCCGACGCTACATCAAACAGAACACATCAGAGAAATTCCATAACATTTATTGTCTTCATATGGGTTTAACTGGCTTGTCACAAAACTATTCATTTTGGAGCACTGCATAGAAAATTCTTTAAACCGAAGTGACACCATCAACAACTGACCTGGCCAGGAGAGGTCAACAGTCTACTGTGCATAGATGAGATGCAAATGAGAAAGAACATAACAATTGGCCTTCACATCAAGCTTTCAAATGGTATTACCCTTCACACCACTATAATAACCTTACAACTAGAGCACCCACTTGAAACAACAACGCAAACTTACAATTCTTCAGCCTACCTGTAAAATAATTATCCACCACAAGGGAGTGCACAAAATATGATGTGTAAAAAACATGACATCCTATTAATCCAAAACACACTATGCAACACATAGAACATTGCTTCATATTATGGTTGAGTTTGTACATATGCCTCATCTAACATCACACACACCATCACTCTAAATAGAACACAATATAGAAATCAGTCAGTACTCAATGGCAAAACAACAGAAGATATGAGACCATGCAAGAGTCACCAAAAATAGAGAAACTTGCCGCACATTAGTCTACAGAAGCCCACCAGACTTTGAACCAGCTGGGATGCCGCAACAAGAAACAATTACAAGTCAGCGCTCAGAAAATACCACACCCAACTCAAAAATACATGAAAAACAGCCCTATCTCTCAAACTGTAAAACAGCTCCAATAACTGGAAAGAGCTCTTTAAAATTGTCAAAGAATTCTCCAACCCACCAGCCCCATCAACTCCATCAGCCCTTTGCAAGACCTCTGCAACAACCTATCCGACTTTGATCACAACAACATTCTCAAGATCTACAGCAACTTCAACCCCCAACGCAAGACACAAAAAACTCATCAGCTGTCTACCACCACTAAATTGTACCATCAGATCACAAACTGGGAACCCTTCATCCCAGAAGGCATCTCCCAAAATTATGAGAACAATGTACTCTAGGAATCTTAACGACCCTTACCCCCACCATCTACCACTTAGGAGAAACTCTGACAGCTCCCACCTTGCTAACATAATCAACACCTCCATTCAAAGTGGAACCTTCATGGTAAACTGGAAACACTAAGAAATCACAGCTGTCCCGAAAACAACTATGCCATTAACTGAAAGAGCTCAACAACTACAGTCCAATCTCACTCCTGCCCTACTCATCCGGCGTCATGGATAAAGCTATCAACAAACAACCCTCCAACCATCTTGAACAACACCACCTACTAGGCATCTCCCAGTCTGGATTCCGCAACAACCACAGCAGGGAAACCACTCTCATTACATCATCTGATGATACCCAGACCATCATGGGAGAAGGGGAAACTGCAGTACTCATGCTGCTTGTCCTCTCCGTAGCCTATAACACCATCTCCCACAGCACCCTAATCACAAGACTCCACAACTACAGAGTAAATGGACCTGCCCTGAGTTGGCTGGCCTCTTTTTTCTATGACAGGAGTCAGCAAGTCAGGCTCCCACCCTACATTTCCAAACCACAAACCTCATCTGTGGAGTCCCTCAAGGACATCGCTGAGTCCTACCCTCAACAACAGATACACAAGAGCACTAGAGCATGTAATGCTATCTTAGGGAATCAACACTGTCTCCCATGCAGATGACACCCAGCTCATTTTCTCCCTCACAGACAACAACCACACCACTAGGACCAAGTCCACCACCTGCATGTCAAATGTAGAAAACTGGATGAAACAGAACTGCTTAAACCTCAACACGGATGAAACAGAAGTCCTCATCTTTGGGGACAGGAGCTGTATATGGGACTGCTCCTGTTGGCCAACAGACCTGGGACCCTTGCACACCCCCTCTACCCTGCTACAAACCAAGGTATCATCTTGGACAACAGAGTCACGATGGCCAAACAAGTAAATGCCATCACCACTTCCTGCTTCTTCATCCTACTTATGCTATGAAAAATAGTCCAAAGGCTCCCCACTGACATCAGACACCCAGTAAGCCAGGCCCTTATTACCAGTAGACTAGACTACAGCAATACACTCTATGCTGGCATTACGAATCAACTGATATAAAGACTCCAGACCACCTCGAATGCCACATCCAGACTCATTCTCAATATCCCCGGCAGCACACACATCATGCCCTTAGAGAGCTACACTGGCTACCAATCCAGAAGTGATGCCAATTCAACTGCTCAACCATGCATACAAAGCCCTACACAATGTTGGAACTGCCTTCCGCAGTCACCTCCTCAACTTCCACCAATGCTCCCAGGCAACCACGCTCAACAACACTGCACCTCGTGTAAACACTCCACATCCGTAGGAGCAAATCAGGAGGACACTCCTTCTTCTGTATAGCTGCAAAAATCCTGGAATGGCCTTCCACTCCACATCAGGACCTCCCCATCCATACTTAAGTTATGCAAGAAACTGAAGACTTTGCTATAGAAGTAGGAGCACCATTGGTATACTCATCTACTCCAGCGCCTGGATTCCTCTTAATGATAGTCACACTATACAAATCCTCATAACATAACAGCAAGTGTAAGAAAGAGAGAGGCAAACAAGGAAGAAGAATCACGGAAAACCAAAAGAAGTAAGCATGGTTGAAAATAAAAATATGTTGGAGAGACGAAGAGAAAGGACGTATTGGGAAGCGGAGTGGAAGAGGCATGAAGTGGAATTCTAATTAAGCAGTCCTAATATCCACCTATCTGAGCATTGCCCAGCGCTGCCTCAGGCCCCTATAAAATCTTTGGGAGGCTGTCCTTTAAAAAAAAAAATAGCAATATACTTAACAGAACATTATATGATGCTTGAAATTTGAAATCGGAAACTTATATTATCACACAAATCACCTCAAGAAATACCACATGCAACAGTATATAAGCTGCATAACTCAACTCCCATGACCACACAAAGGTGCCAAGCTTATATATGCTTTTGGGTGGCTTTAAACCACTTCAGCCTATACTTTTGTAATGTTTTCTTGTCACTGGCGAATACCTTCTGCATATGCTGTAAGGGGGTATTCTAAATCAGGACTGTCTAACACATTTACTTTTATCTATTCTGCTACCAGATTAATTAATGTTGCACAAATCTTATAGTTGTAGTATTTTGTCAATTTTTCTATTTACTGTATCAAAATATACATTGAACTTTTAATTTTGCTTCACCAATTCTACAGGGCACATTACACGATAAACTTTCTGTTTCACGCAATTTATATTAAAAAACAGTTTTCACATTATACAATATTACACAACAACATCACACTGTAGTTACATTTCATTCAAAATATGCATGTGCTCACCTTCAGTCACACAAAAAATAGGACACAAAATTCTATTCACATCTATAATCTACTTTTTTGGAAATGCAACTGTCAATCCCTTGCCACCTTCCTCGATGCCCCAAAGGAGATTCTTTTCAAGCCATGCGTTTTGGAAACCACAGAAAGAGTGCCAGACATTAGGACAAGGATTGGGAATTTGAGTTTTCAGATTTTAACTGAAGGTTAATTTAGCAACACCAGATATTCATTTGTCCCTTAGTATCAAATGGAACAAATATTGGCGCCTTCCGACTTCAAATTTCCCACATAGTCCACTTTCAACCAGTTGTTGGGAATAACAGGTTAACTAGCTATGTAGGCACCTTGTTGATTGTGCAACACACATACACAATCCTCACAAAAAAACACATGCGGTATACTTCTGTCACTTGCTACCTTAAATCTTATATTCACATCTGCATTTATTATTGCCAAGAAGGACACGCTAATTCCTAAACAAGGATTGTGATCCGCTTTGTCTTCACCTTAAAAAGATAATTGTCCCTAGATCCTTCCCAACGCCTGTGCACAGGCAGAACTTCAGCTTAAACCCAGCTTCTGCTTACCTCATCAAAATGTGCACACTGGTCTCTGAAGCAAGAGGTAGGCAGTCTTCCGTTGTAAGCCGTCAGGTGGGGACCAAAGGAAATTCCTGGAAAATGGCTTGCCAACTGTTATGGGTTAGACCAACACTTGCAATAAAAATAACCAAGCAGACTCTTCTAGGCAATTAAAAGACAGAATTTACTAATTAGCCCAACAGGGAGAAAAACACTGCGGATGGCACCTCAGCCCAGCTTAAACTACCTAGGCCTTTTAAACAAATCAAAACAATGAATATATCACACATAGTACATAATAGGTAATTGGCAAGTTACAGATTTAGGATGGAAAAACACTTAAAGACACGTGACCCCATAACCCTCAATTCTTGAACTAAACCATTACACAATTCTTCATTATGCCTCTGACAATGCTTTATGCCAGGGTGTTCTTTGGCCTAAGAATGCGTGGGTGTTTCATAGTAGATATAAACTCCTTAGAGTGTGTGCTGCAGGATTGTGTGCCTGAGACCTCCATGTGCTCAGAATTTATTTTTTTCCCTGCACCCATTGTTTAATCAAGCACCTGTGTGCTCTGGGCTAATTCAGTTATGAACCTATTGTCTGATCAGGCCACAATCTGTTTGAAGGCATGGAGTGTGTGCTGGGGAACTTGCGTGCTGATGTTATAAATACCTTTGGGTCATTAAGCCATGAGTTGGCCTTTACGTAAAACCACTTTCAAGTTTCCTAATCTAGTACATTCTTAAGTATACTTGTTTGTGTCAGTGTGAGATTTGGGCTAAACTGTTTTTTAACTATGAACAGCTGTGTGGTTTCTGCTTGGGCCTGATGTTGTGCAATATTTTCTTGTTTCATATTATCTAAATCATGTTTATCTTTTACATTTCCTACAACACAAAATTCTCAAAAGTGAAAGTTATCCTTACTACCCCAACAATGGTGCTGGTATCTGATCAATAGTTGATAACCACAACTGCAGACCAATTACGCTTTTATTACATACATGCCATTAGGACTATTAAAGAGGTGGCTAATGTCTCTTTCACACATCTTGTTTTTCCAGACTTGTAAAATGGCTTTTGTACTTTGCACAGAGGTGTTTTACAGTTGCAAACCGTGTGATCTTGTGTGTCACATGCTTTGAGACTTGACTTCAAAGTACTTTTGCACATTAGTCCCATAATGGCTCCAATTGAGAAGCATAGGATGTCTTGTGGTGTATAATGTACAGTCCTATGACGTTCTGTGGGCTGTTGTGTGGTGTAAATGGTGCTGGTATCTCCATCTGATAGATTAAGCTATATTGCTTTTCAGTCCTTGTCAATTGCCATATTATGTATTATTCTTTGTGGACTTTTTCATGGTGTTTAGTGTGGCAGAGTATAATGTTGTTTATAAAGCAGAGTGTTGTGTGACTCTATGATAGTGTGATAAGTATAATGGAGAAGGCTAGGTCTTACATGATTCATCATTTGTGTCCTTTGTGAATAGAATTTTGTGTTTTATTTTTTATGTGACTGAAGGTGAACGTGTGCAAATTTGAATGAAATGTGACTACAGTGTGATGTTGTTGTGTAGTATTGTACAATGTGCAAACTGTTTTTTTAATATAAATTGAGTGAAACAAAACAGGATAATATGGACACAAGAGATGAAAGAAACTTTTTAGAAGTTGAAAAATGAAATAAAAAATGCTCCGGTCTTGGGAACTCAGGATTACACCAAGGAGTTCTATTTATTCTGCCATTGCACTGGTCAGATGATGACAGCTGTCCTCACACAGAAGTATCCGCTAGGGCTCAAACCAATTACATACTTCAGTGTGCCTCCTGAGTCAGTCATGAAAGGACACCATCCATGTGAGCAGGTTCTGGAAACTGCAGCCTATGCAGTACAGAAGAGCACCCCATAGTTATGGGGGGCAACAATGACGCTCTATTGAGAATATGCAGTATTTACTTTTATTCAGCAGGCCAAGACCACTCTGACTACTCAGAGAGTTTCAGGATATGAGGTGATACTGTCACTACCATCTCTGAAGGTTGTGAAGTGTCATTCAGGGAATCCTACAACATCCTTGCCAACCCAATATTAAATACTAAGGAGGATGCACAGACTGTGCCACACATAGTGCCAACGATCGCAGTCAAGCCACAGAGGACCCTTCACCAGGTAGCATTGTCTGCTTTGATGATGGTTTCTCCATGACTGACCAACAAGCAGGAATTAGGTATAAAGGGGCAGCAGTAGTCAAGGCTCATCAGCACGGCTCCTCTGATATACTGCAGGTCATAGAACAATTGACATTACCCGTACATTAGTCCACCCAAGCTGCAGAGCTAACAGCATTAATAGCAGCCTTTAAGTAAGGAGCAGGTGAAGTAATTACAATAAATACAGATTCAGTGTATGTAACAACCACTGTGCACTCAAGCATCATGAGATGGAGGAACAGATGGTTTCTTAAGACAGATAGTAGTCCTGTGATGCATAAAAACTTCCTGGAAGCTCTAATAGAGGCACTCACATTTCCAAAGGCAGTGGTGGTTGTGAAATGTGCAGCACACAAAAGTGGACATGATTTTGAGTCCTGTGGTAATGCACTAGAAGATCAGGCAGCTAAGGATGCAGCTAGGTACACCCCCCCCCCAAAGTTACCATCAGACCCACAACCTGCCCCCATTCTGGTGGTTCAGACTGCCTCACTAATGGAGTCTGGATCCAAGACTATCACAGAGAAGGGCGCACCTCATTACACTGAGACAGCAAGATAACACCTGAGAGAATTACAGGAAGCTGCTTCTTCCCATGGAAAGCAGTTATGGAAAGCTAGAGGATGCAGCCCGTCAAGGGATTACTAGTTGCAGCCACTCTGGATCAGATCCATTTGACAGCCCACACCTCCAGGGATTATTTGACAACACAAATACAACAAGACTGGTTTGTCCCCAACTTTCACAACATAATGACAATGTGTCTGCAAATCTGTACGATCTACCAGCAGTACTCCCCTAATCCCACCTTAAAGGTGATAAGGTCTATCTTTCCACGACCACAAGCCCCATGAAAGCTCTTCATTTGGACTTTGTGGGTTTGATCGGTAGATGCAATGACTACAGATACCTCAACATGATTGGCTGCCCCTTCTCCTGGTGGGATGAAGTAGGACCATGCATCCATTTTAATGCAAAGTCAGCAGCCACATTCCTAGTTCAGGAAGTGATTCCACGATGGGGAATCCCAGAAGGGATAAGATCAGACACTGCCCTCATTTTTCCAATGCAATATTTGAACATATCACAACACTGCTAGGATTAAAGCACAAATTGTCCTCTGTATACCACCCCCAAAGTAATGGTGTGGTGGAGCACCTGAACTGCCTTTTAAAGAGCAAGATTGGGAAGCTAGGCACTACTTTAAACCAAAAATGGTTATACTGTTTTCCAATAGCTCTGCTTTTCCTGAGGAATACATGAAGTTCAGATCATAACTTGACGCCCCTTTAAATAGTGACAGGAAGGTCTATCACTGTCAACATCCCTGCCATTAGATGCAAATGTCAGGTAGAAAGTTTGTCACAGGCACTGAATGATGAAATGCATATGTACTTGTGTGAAGTGATCAAGTGTGCAAAGTTCTTCTCCAAACAGGTAACCATTTTTTGAAAAGACAGCACAAAAGATGTGTATTTTTGTTTTTATGCTTCTCTTTTGTCTCTTAAGCATATCCATTTTCTGTTTGTTAGCAAAGTACCCTCTACTTCTAAAGTCTTTCATGTCTTGAGAAAGCTCTCTAATAGCAATGTGACCCGTAATGCCAGTGGTGAATTGTCAGATAACATGTGCTATAAGCACATGTCAGAAATAGGTGCAGAGACCACAAATTAGTCATGCTTCGTGTGCTCCCTAAATCTTCATACTATTGGGTCAGATAGGATGCACTCCACAAAAGAAGTACCCCCAAACACATCTCTTTGTTTATTATATCTGTACTCGTGTAGAATCAGAGCCCAAATGCAGTTAACAGAGTAAAGTAGTAGGCTTCCTAGTTAATGCTACAAGTTATCACGCTTTACCAGAAGTGCTATACGTTCTTAAAGATATGCATCTGGGAAGAAATATCACATATGAGAAAGACAGGTCACCCCACCACTGTAGATTGGACTGATGTGGATAAGTTCTAGGATTTCTAGGAGTAACACACCCACCAACTGAGTGTGATAACTAACTGTTGAACCCTTTACCCCCAGATTGTGTCTGAAGGCCAGGATTTAGAGTGAGAGGGTCAATCTTTGCCCATGATCAAGGGCATCCCAACATTGAATTTTCCTGTATGGCTAACTTGTTATGGAATGGCGCTGATGTCAACCAGGATGCAATAAAGAAATGTACACCCAACTGGGACAATAATATTCAGCGTTATACTTGGGTAGATAGTTCTGTAAGCCCCCAGACTGTCATGAAACTAAGTTCTGTTTCCTTATGTTTTAGGGGAAATGGCACCATATAAATAGGTTGAATTATTAGTCGCAAGGTCACAGTCTTCCACGTCGACATGTGGGGGGACACCTCCAGCCATATGGATTACTTCTGGCAGTGTGGAGAACTTATGTATGCAGAACTACCACCCAACTGGTAACGGAATCTGTTCCGTAGTGACTTTGCACGTTCCAGTTTTGATGATCCCTGGAATAAACATATGTGCTTTGCATAAACACCCAATGTGCCATTCAACGACCTTGCTACATCACAATTAAAGGAAGAGAACTGCAGATTATTATGGCACAAGCACCTGGAATGAAGTTCCCCAAGATTATTGCCTAAACTTTTCTTTGGGGATAAATGGCATCGTGCCATTTGTGCAAGCTAAAATAACAGCTCATTGGCTTTAAATCACAGGATGGGAACTCCTCAAGGTCATCGACAACACCAATGATTGCTTCAATGTCATAAGAGTGGAACTTCATTCCCTAAGAATGATATTTCTGCAGCACTGTTATGCACTGAAACATATGATCGCCAGTCAAGGCAGGTGTGCAGGAAGATAGGAACTGCATGCTGCACATTTATTCCAGCAGATGATGCAGCATATAGTACTTTGTCAGAATCAATATAGAATCAATATAGACACTGCATATTTTACAAGATAAAATGAAAGATAAAGGAGGTGTCCAACTCCCACAGTGACACGAACAAGGTGAAAAGTACACTTAAGAATGTAGTGGAATAGAAAACTTGAAAGGGTTTTTAGTTAAAGGCCAACTCATGTCTAACTGACCCAAAAGAATTATGAAATCAGCACACAAGTACCCCCCGGCTCACACTCAGTGCCTTGAAACAGATTGTGGCCTGATTAGACAATAGGTTCATAATTGAATTATCCCAGAGCACACATGTGCTTGATTAAACAAAGGGTGCAGGGATAAAACTAAGGCCCATATTTATGAAAAGTTTGCGCCACCTTTGTGTAATTGTTTTATGCAAAAGCGGGGCAAACCTAACACCATATTTGATGTTAGACCCGTCTAGCGTCAAAATAACCAAGTTAGTGTCATTTAGTGGGAGCACAAACCCACCTTGCGTCATATTATGACAAAGATATGCAAGGTAGGTGTTCCCTTTCAAGAAATGATGCTAGCCCTCCGCGCCATACATACCTCCTGATGCAAAAACGATACACACAGAGGAATCGGACCCAAAAAAATGACACAAAGTCTGATTTGCATCACATTTGAATGCATGTTCAGTCCAGGCATTAAAAAGATGCCCACACACCACCACTTCAGGAAAATACACAGAAGGAGCATTGGCAAACTTCTGGCTAACATGGAAGTGTTACTGCTCCATCTTGGCATATGCCGCAGGCGTCAGCAACAGCAACAGGTCCCTCCACCACCACCTCAGCAACCCCAAACACTACCACAGCAGCCACAAAGGCAGAGCAGAAGGCATGAGAGGATCTTTCAACAGCGCACAACCATCCTTGGGCTCAGGGAACAAGATGTCATCAGAACTTACTGTCTAAATTGGGAGTCAATTGTACGCCTGCCACACCAGATTGTACCAGACATCACTGCAAGGACGGCAACTCCAACAAATATACCACCAGTGACAAAAATTTCTCTCTGTCCTCCATATGCTGGCATCAGGATCTTTTCAGACAACAGGAGCACAAGTTGCTGGAATCTCCCAGTTATCCTGCTCAGTCTACCATCCAAAGATTCTGCACGCAATCATATGCCTCACACCCCCTTCATCTGCTTTCCAAACACACAGCAACTGTAGCAGGAGACCAAGCAAGGTTTCTATCTAACTGCTGGTTTTCCGCATGTGCTGGGTGCAATGGACTGCACCCATGTCCAACTGGTGCGACCTACAGCAACGGAACACCTATACAGGAACTGCAAGCACACACTTTCCATAAATGTGCAGGCCATTGTAGACCACCTTAGGCTCTTCTCAAATATCTTTGCCAAATACCCCAGCAACGTCCATGATGCCTACATATTCCAGCATTCCACCATCACCATCCAGGATGGCCAAAATGGCAATGGCCTACCCATAGGTAAGCCACCCTACCAAGCAGTACACATACAACACACTTACCATGTAGGACAACCAAGACATACAACACACTAAACACACATAGGCAGGGGAACACAGATCTTCAGGCAACAGCACATATGCCTCATGCCACACTACACCGCAATCATTGCACATCACAAACACATATACACCCACATGTCATAATACAGCCACATCCTGATTGGCACACCACATGATGACAGGTAAAGCTATGCCCCTTTTGCATACAGAAGCTGGTCACAAAACACTACAAGTGTCCCCTGGTTGACAACTAAATACAGATCCCACACACATTACACCTAATAATGGTTAGCTCAGCAGTGTGAATGGCATAGGCCATGTCAATATAAAGAAGGTCACACATAGGCACAGCCCCACATTAGTCATGGGGTTCAACCATCTGGAGGCACCAATATCAAATGCCACAACCAACTAAATATCACCTACACATACCTGACAAACCTGTGGTGTGCACATTCACCTGTCTGCTGCATTGTGATGCACACATAGGGATACAACCTTACCTGCGATGAAAGACCATGGGGCAGAAGGAAGAGACATTGTGCAGCACTTAGTCTAGTGCCACATCACATGTGCCCCTTAGCCCCCCTTAATGCCACCATGTGTGTACCATATGCAAGAAACCGTCCACCATGATGCAGAGTTTTTGCAATTCTGTAAAGCTCATGGATGCCATTGTAGGACTTGTAGGAGCATAGTGGATATACCTGACCTTTCATGCAACGTGCATAGGGACCCATGTAAAAGAATTGTGTGCCCCCTCCGAATACCAGCACTGTACATGTGTTGAAAGTATCTGTAATAAATCATGTACAGGAATTTTGGAGATTCCACTGTACCTACTTTTGATCATCCTTCAAATGTGCGATTCACACCTTAGTACACTTGAAGGCTGGCACACCCATCACCTGCCACAAAGGGTTACTACGTATTGCACTGCATGCGTAGTGCTGCATGGTAACATAGAGGCCAAAGTTTGGCTTTGTAGGGCTACCGTGGTGTCTCTACATATGGCACCACTGTGGTGCAAGGAGGTGGAATGTTCCACCAATAATAGGACGCTAGCATAGTTATGGGCAATGCAACACATATTTGCAAGGGCAGAACCATCTGTTTGGATTGAATATTACAATCCCCAGGTCCCTGAAACAAACCCAAGATTGTAATGTCCATCAACACAGATCTATGAAACCATTTCACAAAACTGGAACATACACTATACCAGAGGCAAGTCTGAGTCACCACTCCACCTAAAACTGACAACTGCCAAGGCATATACCAAACTACCATCAAGCTTTACCAACACATCTTCTCTCATTCCTTTGCAGCCGACTAAGGTTACGGCATACAGCCATGGGTTATGACTCCATTTGGCAATCCCACAACAGTGGAAGAGCATGCATAATGAAGGGCACAGAAGGACACACAATGTGGTGGAGAGAACATTTGGGCTTCTGAAGTCAAGGTTCAGGTGCCTAGCCCTGACAGGAAGAAGCCTGTTATATGCTCCACCACTGATTTGTAAGATGATACTGGTATGTGCAATTCTGCATAATATATGTATAGGGACCACTGTTCCCTTGGATGAACAGGTAGATGTCCCCAACAATGAGGAGGATGGCAATGGTGTAGTACATTTGAAGGGGGAACTACAAAACACTGCTGCAGGAGACTACAAACTGTACAGAGCTTCTACACATGGTCAGTGTAAAAATATAAACACTTTATCAATATCACCAATAAATTACTTTGCACATGAATCTCCATGGTCTACTGATTCTCCACTACATATACCATTGGAATGTAACTCATAACTCAGGGAGCAGGAAAGAAACACAGCAGTTATAATTATGGTAGCAACATGGTTTGTCATGTTAGAGGGACTAGTGCCTCCATGTCACACATCAGTGTCACATAACCCATGGGCATGTGGCTGTTGAAGGCTTAGATCCATGCACCACAACATATAACATGTCATCAAGTGGGCAATGTGCACATTTCTAGCCCTTTCCCCACATCATCACCACGCTTGGCAGGATGTATGCAAGGGGGCATACCTAAGGTAGGGGCTGTTAGCAAATAGTGTTTAAGTAATGTAGGAACAGAACAGTGTCACATCTCAGTGGGATTGCTGCTATGCCAGCACTGTGCATGTGGGACAAGGGGGGACATCATTGGTAACTATGGACCTTCAGTTACTGTACAGGGTTTGTAACTATTGTTAGAGGCAGAGCCTGCACTGTGTATCTAGGGGCTTATGTCCTGGCACTGCAATTGGGCACAACCCTGACACATGGTGCGCTATACCTCAATTATGGCACATACACACATGGGCTGTGGAGTGTGATATGGGTTGCTAGACAAATGAAGCAGCTATGGGTGCTGAATCACTATCCAAACATAAGAAACAATGCATCACCAAATTATTGTCTGGGTGGAATATAGGCAGAGTGTATTCCACTCCCTATTTACATTATATATATACTTGTCACAGAAACCAGCTGTCTTGACACATGCCTGCACCAAATCCAGATATACATATGAAGACTGGTGTACGGGTGTACGGCCTAGGTAGCAAAGGGTTTGCAAGTATAAACAATGGTTGACATGTGTCAGCATGGTAACCTAGTATGGGCTGTATTACACCATCACACAGCACATAGCAATGCACACCACTCATTGTCACTCACGTGCCAGACCAAGAGCATGGTACCAACAGAGACAAATTTCCCTAATATGTTTTGGTCTCCAACATGCCAATCAGGTGTGGGATGTGCAAGTATGTCCAGCAATGTACAAACATGTCACAGACTCATTAAAAAATGAATGTGAGTAGAAGTACACAGATATGTTGCATGTGGCTAATGAAAAAAGCAGCACTGAGATGATTTCACACATCAGACAGTCATGGTAAAAGTGACATAGGTTTTGGAATGCAGGAATAAATGCATACCCATGTTCAATGAAGGATGTAGATGGACAGCTGAGAGATATCCACAGATACTTGTAAATACAAAATGGGAGGTCACTTGGAGACGACACAAGTGCTGTGGCAGGTGTAATGTCATGTGTGTGCGGCACTCATTAAATCTCTCAAAGCCAGTCAATGGGACGGTAACTATCATGTAGCCAGTAGTGGAAAATGCCTACGTCTACAATTTACAGTAGTCACATGTTGCATCCTGTCCATGTATTACCAGACAATGTTGCTGTAGAAGATGTGTACAAAGCATAAGCAGCCTAAAGAATGGCAGCAATATATGACACAAAATATTCCTAAGAAGTAATGTGGTAAAACATGGAGAAGGAACACACATAGACCAAAACTGACTGTGCAAAACATCAGTATCTACATGTGATAGGGGAAGCGCGTCGGAGGTCCCAGGAGGTGTGTCAGGGGCAGGAGCCCTTTAAAACTAACACAGCGCTCCCGACGTCGCGGGAAGCGCGTTGGAGGTCCCAGGAGGTGTGTCAGGGGCAGGAGCCCTTTAAAACTAACACAGCGCTCCCGCCGTCGCGGGAAGCGCGTCGGAGGTCCCAGGAGGTGTGTCAGGGGCAGGAGCCCTTTAAAACTAACACAGCGCTCCCGCCGTCGCGGGAAGCGCGTCGGAGGTCCCAGGAGGTGTGTCAGGGGCAGGAGCCCTTTAAAACTAACACAGCGCTCCCGCCGTCGCGGGAAGCGCGTCGGAGGTCTAACACAGCGCTCCCGCCGTCGCGGGAAGCGCGTCGGAGGTCCCAGGAGGTGTGTCAGGGGCAGGAGCCCTTTAAAACTAACACAGCGCTCCCGCCGTCGCGGGAAGCGCGTCGGAGGTCCCAGGAGGTGCGTCAGGGGCAGGAGCCCTTTAAAACTAACACAGCACTCCCGCCGTCGCGGGAAGCGCGTCGGAGGTCCCAGGAGGTGAGTCAGGGGCAGGAGCCCTTTAAAACTAACACAGCGCTCCCGCCGTTGCGGGAAGCGCGTCGGAGGTCCCAGGAGGTGAGTCAGGGGCAGGAGCCCTTTAAAACTAACACAGCGCTCCCGCCGTCGCGGGAAGCGTGTCGGAGGTCCCAGGAGCTGAGTCAGGGGCAGGAGCCCTTTAAAACTAACACAGCGCTCCCGCCGTCGCGGGAAGCGCGTCGGAGGTCCCAGGAGCTGTGTCAGGGGCAGGAGCCCTTTAAAACTAACACAGCGCTCCCGCCGTCGCGGGAAGCGCCCGGGCAAAGCCCGGGCCAAGGGCGGGCCCGTCCTTGCCCGTCATTGCCAGGAAGAGGCAGGGCTGGGCCACCCCCCTGACATTCATCCAAAGTTGTATGGATTAGGCAACCTACAGGTATGGCCGCCTGAAGGTACTGTGTTGACATTTACTCCTAAATAGGTCTTCCTACAGAGGGCCTTAGGACGGTATTCTCCACCTATTGTTGCAACGCTTTTTCATTACCTAATAGATATTGGAGAGGGGCTAGGTTGGGCCTCTGCCCTCTCACACTTTTTCACACTTTGCAAGAGGTCTGTTTATATCTATAGTGGAAAATTTATAGTTATCGTTGTCTCACGAGAAGATAATTGTACAAACTAGGTCTATCCCCACCAGCCCTTCTTCTATTCTCTTTTATAAATTATATATTGGGGACTGGTTTACAGTACCGAAACACTACATAGGCAGTTCAAGAAATGGGAAAACGCAAGGCATCAGAACCCCCAAGGGGGAAGGAGAAATCTGTAAAAAAACTTAGGAATGCGGGTGAGAACTGCACAATAGCTGAAATAGATCATCTTATCGAGGAGGTAGAGTCACTACTATGTAGTAGGGCTACTATTCAGGAGGGTCCTGATAAAAAGATTACCTCCTATTACACGAAGAAAATCGAACCAGTGGAAGACAAAGTGATAGAGATTGTTTGCCAGCAAGAGGGGGAGGCATCATCCGATATTAGGACTGGCAGTCCTAAAGTTGCTACTTCTAGATCCTTACACCCATACACCTTTGATAATACTGGGAAGAAGAGCCATATGCAGGAGGGTGAAGCTATGTGCTCCAATAAATATGCAGTCCTGGCAGAACTCGATAGTAGTAATGTACAGAATGTACAAGAGGGGGAATCCGTGGATGAGATACACCCATTTATCCCAACTGTACAGTTAGATAGTGAGAGGACCTCTCCTCTCAACCTAGAACCAGTGAACCCTCTAAAACACAAAACAAGATCTATAGTAGACCTTTATGATCTAATCACCGGATTAATCCAGGAAGTTAGGGACTTGAAACTTGAAGTAAGAACCTTAACAGATATCGTGGAAAAGGAGGGGGGTAGGGGTACCCATAGAGCTCAGTGCGAAAAGGAGTCCCCCCAATATCGTTCCATCCACAAGGTAAACCCACATGTTCTCAAAATTTGATCACTAACCCCAACCCTACTCCAGCTATAGCTAAGATTGTACATCAACCACAGGGATGCACGATAGGGGTTAATGGGGAGAATATTGGCTCACACAATTTCCCTAGAAGAAATGCTAGTGATTTATGCCAAGGAACAGGGAATTCACGAAGAGATCCCCGTTTGGCAAAAGGATCCCAAAAAGGAAATTTGGAACCTACTCTGAACCCCTATTCGCTAGTATCTAATGATTATAATCAATACACTATACGGAATCCATATTCTGAGGAGGATAGGTTTCCTACTAGGACCAATGTTGTTTATTTGTTAAATGTTCCAAAATTGCCCTTAAATAGTAGAGAAGACGAGGACTCCTTAAAAAATATGCTTACACGCTGGATTAGGGCTAAAAGACACTGTCTATCCATAATTCATTCAGATATCAGGGGGGCAGAAAGAATCCCTGGAGAGAAGGGGCAACTTGACGTTATTGCACTAACATTTAATGATGGAAGATTAACCAGAGGCTTCATCGACATGGAACAGAGAATCCCCGCCCCCAATTTTAATGCCATGAGGTTCAGTTTGGATCCATTAATTACCAAACTCCGAGTCCAGAGGCATAAGTACAATCACAATGAGGGATTGCAAAAGAGAAATGGTGATTCCAATCTTGAAAGAGTAGATTGACTAATCCAGATAGATCAGGCACAAGTGGGTCCCAATGGGGACCCAACAGTAGATGAGCCCCTCGATGGGAATGATTTGCATGCTATAGGGGCAGGGAGTGTAGTGGAGCCTTTGCATAGTAGGAAAGACTCAACAACCTATCTGAATCCTACTTCCAATGTTACGACCCTAAACGGAAGGGGTCTTATCACTATGATCTCATGGAATGTAGCCGGCTTAAAAAATAAGCTTATAGACCCAGAATGGCAGGACTATATTGATCAATATCATGTCTGTCTCTTTCAAGAGACGTGGCTTAAAGATCCACCGTTTAAATTAGGATATAAAACCTACTCTATTAGTGCAACTTCAGCTGCCAGAGGGAGACCGTCTGGGGGGTTGGTTATATGGGCAAAAATCTCATTAAATGTAGAGATATGTATGCAGGCTACTGAGTCAGAGGACATCTTATGGTTGGTAGTGGGGAAAAAAAATAAGATAATAACCCACTTGTTCAATGTATATATAAGACCTAGAAGGACAAACTTGGAGTCTCCTGAAATAACTCTACTAGATGACCTGCTCAAAAAAATCCCAGTAGGAGAGACAATTATGATAGGGGGTGACCTTAATTGCAATTATGAACCTATAACTGGATTCGAACATTTAGCAGAAGAGGAAGATCGAATGAGAGAAATTCCTTACCTAACAATAGAAAAAACTGTCCCAGGCACAGTGGCCGCACTGCAACTCATGGGCCTTACATTAAACCACGGACTGAGGGCGTGCAATGGCAGAGTGGGTGAAGGAGGCCTTAATCTGGATACTTTCCAGAGAGGCAACTCAACTTCAAAAATAGACTACATTCTGCATAGTATAAGTACATGGGGAAGATTAGCGAATTTTAAAATTGATAAAAGAAGGGATAGCGATCACTTCCCGCTAATAATTGAACTCAGGGCCCACCTCCTAGATTTGGACTTGAAATATACTGAACACGACACGGTGGAGTTACAACCCACCCTTAGCAACAATAGAAGGGTTGTAAAATGGCCAGCAATACTAGGCAATCAGGATACAATGACAAATATTTATAACATATTTTCTGATCTCCTGGAGCCTTATGCAGAAAATAATCCTAGTGACATCCCTATTACGGCTATCCACCATTCATTGAGTATTACACTAAGATCCGTCCTGACCAAACAGCCACAGAACAAGCATAAAAAGGAGAAGGTCCAAATCACCCCAAGCAGTCCATGGTATACTTCCAAATGTAGGGAGAGGAAAAGAGTACTGATAGAGGCACTAAAGCAAAAAAAACAATTAGCCATACAACAGGCAAGGGCCAGCTACAAGAAAACGCTGGCTGCTGCCCAAAGCAACTGGGAGGACCAAAAATGGCAAGACCTGCTGGAAGCAGCAAAAAGCAATGATACAAGGATCTTCTGGAAAATCGTTACCCATGGCAGTAAAGAGGGGGTATTTATCACAGATCATCATATAGATCCCAAAACATGGGTTAACTACTTTACACATCTTTACTCTGACCCCCCCACCCTCGATTTCTATCCCTCAAGACATAAAACCTTAGTTACTTGGGGCATTTTACCCGAGTTACAATTTGGTCTGGAAGAGACGGTGATTGCCATTAAAGCAATCAAGCCAGGAAAAGCCCCCGGTTTGGATAAGATCCCGGGGGATATGTTTAAAAATAACTTAGAAATTTGGGCACCTTATCTAAACCTTTTAAGCAAC
The DNA here is from genome assembly GCF_031143425.1 of Pleurodeles waltl. Classification (NCBI taxonomy): domain Eukaryota; kingdom Metazoa; phylum Chordata; class Amphibia; order Caudata; family Salamandridae; genus Pleurodeles; species Pleurodeles waltl. Next base: position 221,005,730 of record NC_090450.1, on the reverse strand, counting down.
GGGAGGCCCAATACCCAAGACATGGAAAGGGGCAGAAATAATTCCAATCTACAAAAAAGGATCCAGGGAAGACCCTGGGAACTATAGACCAATCAGCCTCATAGATGTCATGCAAAAAATTTATGCTAGACAGATCCTGAATAGAATTAGTACCTGGATAGAAGAGAACAGCATAATGACTATATACCAAGCAGGCTTTAGACAGCAGACGAGTACAGTCGACCAGGCCTTTAGGCTATTGACAATAATGTGGAAATATACTAGACTAAGGAAAGGTCACCTCTATATCGCGTTTGTGGATCTGCGTGCAGCCTTTGATCTGGTGCCAAGGGACTCCTTATGGGCAGCACTAGGAAAACAGGGCATGCCAGGGAACCTCCTGGGCCAGCTGGAGAGGTTACATGAAAATACATTTGCAAAAGTTCGGTGGGGGCCAAAGGGAGAGTTGACAGACCCAATACCTATCAAGAGGGGGGTGAGACAGGGCAGTGTGCTGGCCCCAACACTTTTCTCATTATACATCAATGATCTGGTTCATTATTTGAAACAAAGCAACCATGATTCACCAAGATTGAACGATGATCCAGTCCCCGCCCTCCTTTTTGCAGATGATACTATTCTATTATCTCAAACTCCCATGGGCTTGCAATCTCTATTAGATAAATTCAGTGAGTATTGCAGCTTGAAGGGATTAGAAATAAATACAAATAAGACCAAATACTTGACTGTTAACCCCCATAAAGCACTTAAGAGGAACATTCGGATTAGAGGGCAGGCACTGGAACGAGTAAAAAATTTCAACTACCTAGGGATATTGCATGATGCCAAATTGTCATGGGCACCGCACATCAATAAAGCTGCTATCTCCTTAACTCATAGCTCCATGGCAATTAGTAAAAATTACAAATGCTCAAGGTCGAGCATTTTGTCACCAGTATTTGAGATCTATAGGTGCAAAGCACAGGCCGCTGCTCTTTATGGCGCTGAACTCTGGGGGTTCACAAAACTAACCCCATTGGTTACTCAGGAAAATAATTTTATGAAGGGGGTACTGGGTCTCCCTCCATCTACTCCGCTGATCCCTTTAGCCTATGACATTAACATGAAACAAATAGGCAAATTGGCAGCCCTGAGGCCCCTGCTTTACTGGTGTAGACTTTGGACAACCCCTGAATTGTTCCAATACAGGCAAGCACTAACTGAGATCATGGGTTTGGATAAGGCCATCTCCCTCCCGTGGCTTCACTATATCAGGCAATGCTTTTACACTCTAGGGCTGAAATTCTATTGGGATGAACCGCATACACTCACAACTCAATCCAAGATCAGACTAAAGCAAGTATTTTGGGACTTCACCCTTAATAGCCCTTTCTATAGCAAGGATCTTGGCAGACTAACCTTAAGCTTCCTGGATTTCAAACCATTACCGAGTGCTGAGGAATGGATAGATACTATCCAACCTAGACGAGCAAAAGTTTTATACATGAAGCTTCGACATGGGATTCTCCAGGTTAAGGCCTTTACCTTTAAATGGGGCCTCCTGAATGGGAGTAATCATGAGGAAACCTGTGAGCTGTGTAATATGGAGATTCCAGAAACAATGGACCATGTTCTTTTAAACTGCATTGCTTACGAAAAACCAAGGAGGAAATGGATCCGACCTATCTGCAGGAACGTTGGAATCAGGAACTGCAATGAAGCTGCAAGATTCTTGAGATCCAGCACAATACCATATGTTGTTCTTGGTCTAAGCCGGTTTTTACTTGCAATCTCATTCATTAGAGACAAGGCGGGCCTGAGGTTATAGGCGCTTTAACTCAGGCATAACTTCCATAGTCAATCCACGGTCCCCAAATTGATAATTGGGAGCCACCTTTTGTAATTCAATGGCCTTGGGATATACATTCAGCCAAGGATATATTTAGCCCAGGGGATATCGATAATGCCCGGGAAGTACTCGAATCATAATATTCTTTTTTTTTTTTTTGCCCCCTGGCATAAGGACCGTAGTCATTGGGAGGTTTCTTAAGATATCTAGAATGGTCATTGACACCTATGGAACTAGTTCTTGGTTCCAGTTACTTATCTACTCTTATTTTAGAAATTCCCCCCTTACCTAAGCAAATAAGTGCCTGATGGCACGGGAGGTAAATTTCATGGGTTTTATAAATTAAATATTGTACTTGATTCTTATTCATTGTCTTTAAAACCAACATCTGATAACTTGTTTTCTAGTAGTTAAGTGAATATTAGTTGCTGTTGAAATAATGTGCCTTTTATATCACCTGTTTGTACCCTTTTATGGCTTCTAAATGAATATAGGCACGCTTGGAAGAAAGAATACATTGGGTCCTAGGGACTGTCAATCACCCCTCAAAAATTAGCTAAACAACCCCTAATGTGATGACGGTATGCACATTGCCAAGATGTTTAGAGGCATTTTGACATGCTAGAGGCAATCATTCTTCCAAAAAGCATGTACCCTATTTTTATAATGGTCACTATTTGTGCTAGTACATAGTTATTGCTACTATTAGTGAGATAGCAATCTTAACTGTTTTTTGTATAAAGATTTATATTTATAGGTATTTTATAATATTTATATGGTGTTTTGTATGATGATGTGTTTGTATATTTTTATAGTGTTTTTATCGATCAATTGTTTACTTTTATAACACTCATATCCACAACTTGCCTATTTGTATTGTATGGCCCTGAGGGAGTTCTGGTCTTGATCTGAATTTATCGTCTTTTTCAAAAGTGCTTTCGTTTTTTTTAAAGAAATGTAAGATTTTTGTCAGTATGCTTTTATGGTATTGTTTTGCCGAAATAAAGCTGAAACAAACATGTGATCACCCAACATATGTACAGAGAGGGAGGATAGGTCAGTACATAACCCAATCATGTTTGCCACTACTATAACCTGGTAGTTGCTCATCGCATACCAATATGACAGGAGGAAGTGACAGATAACACCATCTGTCCCCTGGCACATTTCCAAAATAGAAGTCACAACAGAGATACAACCTCTAACCAAGCTGCCCATGGAAATTTCTAAGGACATCAAATCATGTCTGTTAGACCATGCCAAATGATAAGGCATGTCCTACAAGTGCAAGTAGCCTGCCCTCAGTACATTATAGGGGAAGGCTGACATCAAGTGCCCCAGTGGAAAAATTGATATCCCAGTCCGTTTTATCACAATTGTGCATGTATCTGTCTGCAGGGAACTGTGCATTGCTCTGCTGATTAGTAGTCACGAAGTGGCTAGATCCCCATCCAAAACACCCAAGCACCACTGCTCTGGCTGCAGAGACTATTGACATTGTCAGGGGCATGGTGCATGTGCACAGTGGACTGAGTAGTCTGGAGCTCTGTAAACCTGCGCTTTCACATGCAACCATGGGCCTGTGTTGGCATACAAACTACATAGTAGTGATGAAGAGTAGGCTGCCATCTTTGCCAGACTACAACACTGCTACACAGTGGTATGCCATTGTATGCAACAGTCATAACAAACATGATCTGGACAATTTTGAGTACCTAGTTTGTGGCATGCACACATATGCCAGCTATCTCAGCACACACGTACCACTTCAATAGCACAGGCCTGGTAAAGTATATTGGAGTGTGAACAAAAGGCAACTTACCACAAATGTAAGTGCATATGTATCACAAGATCATTGACAGAAATAAATGACCTTCACATGTGTTTCGACATACAGAAACATAGGTGGCACTGATATGACTACACAGGCATTTGTCAAAGTCCAACATGTGTCCATGCAGAAAGATACATTTGTGAGGTATCATATCCCATAATCACACCGCTGTGGTCATATGTTACTGAAATGACTCTACACATATCTCTACACAAACACAGCACATAGCGACCTTTATTGACACATGTGTACACCATCTCCTGCAACTAAGATGTATGGGGAACTATATGTCACACATGAAGCAGAGCATCATGAAGGCTAAACCAACAACACACCACAGAGTGGACACACATACACACACATTACCAGGGGTAACGTGATTAGAACCTAGCCGTAACCCACTGCATCCTCTGACTACAATTTGTCATGGCTGTCACATACCTTACCCTGTATTGGGCATAGCCCATCATATCTATTGTGTTGTTGGTATGTGTACATTTGCATATCAGATATAATAATGTGGTATACACATAGAAATGTGTTAGAACACATATGGTCACTCATAGTACACATGTGCTAACATGTATGTGGACAATTGTCTAGCTCAACATATATGCACACGGTATCAGTCATCTCATGCATCACACACATAAATAAACATATATGTTGAATATACCAATGTCACCGTCAAGATATGAACGTACATGCACACACATGTAGCCATACCATACTGACAACTTAATTGCAAAGCCCCTGTGACATGTGTGAATCTGGGTGCACTGTAAGCCTGCATAATCAATTTCCACGCATTCCCATCATGCGTCAATTGTTTTTTACGGAAAAAGTGAAATTCCATATTACGCAAGCCCAGGAAAATGACGCTTGGCCCCTGTGCATCAAATGCATGGCCACAGGCCTTGTCAGCCCATATGGGAAGGAATACCATGCATGACCATCATAGATCGAAAATTTAGACTCAAATGCTTAAACTTCATACTTTACCATGCAGAAAAATTATGCTTGGCCCCTGAGCATCCACTGCAAGTCCACTGGCCTTGTCATGGACAATGGGACAAAATCGATGCATGACCGTCATGTGCCTGCATTCATGGTACAGTGAGTTCATTTTCACTTTCACTTCACAGTCTTATTGTCTGTGACTGTGTGAGGGTGTGTGGAGCTGGTGTTGTTGGTGGATTCGAGTTTTTGAAGTGTGTTTGAGCTGTGTCTTGTAGCTGTTGTGTCTTATTTGTCTTTTAATCAGTTTTTTTGTAGTGTATTTTTACTGTATATGTCACTGTATTGTGGGGTGTGTTTAGGGGTAGGACAGTTTGTTGGGTGTTTGGGGTAGTCCGGGGAGTTATATATTTATGTTTTTTCCCTACATTTACAATTGCACTATACATACACTGCATGATGTCTGGGAAAGGGAGGATGTCAAAGATGATGGCTAATGATTGAGGGGCTTTATTTGGCTTGGGTAGCAAGGCCTGCCATTGATGCTTGCATTGGGTGGCTGCGTTATCCAGGCTACCACACAGAGGCCAGGAAGCTGCTGTGGGGAAGGTGTTCCACCACCTGACAAGAATATTTGGCACTGGACGCAATGACCACCAACTCAAACACCGTTGGGCTGACCTGATCTCAAGGGAGCAATATCTACTGGATCACCTGGGGATTGAGATCGGTGGAGCAGTTGGTAAGTATCCCATTTGCACAGCAGCAACATATCTGCATGTGCAAGACAGGTGCAGATAAGCTTGAGTGCAGCATGTTTTTTCAAAGGATCTGGACATGTAATATTGACCCTGTATTAAGAGCCCTAGTGCCACCTTAGGGCTACCATTGTAATTAACATTTATGAAGCAGAGCCAGGGCAGAAGTGCCATCATCCCTGCACAATCATAACAAAGTGGTGCGATGCATGCATAGCACCACTCTGTTTAGACCAGCATAACACGAGGCCTGCGCCAGGCATAATGTATGGAATTGGTGCCTACACCTGTTTGGGGAGCTGAAGGACACGCTTCTGGGAAATAAGAGAAATTTCCTATAGACATATTTCCTGCACTTTGAGTGGCTGCTCAGAGCAGGTGTTATAAGGGGACAAATAACTGTATATGATGGACACCTATGTACTCAGCATAAGTCGCGCTAATCTTATTGTTGCTACTCCTGCTGAGTACATAATTTGCTTCCATTTAAATAGATGCAGTTGCCCCCTACCTATACCATGCTGTGCCGTATTTCTCATTAGGCACACACATGGCAGGAGAAAGAGGTGCACTAAGGGCCACAAGGACTGTAGTGATGCACTTGCTGCAGCACCACATTCCTTTAATCTGCCCTTATGTGTCAATGGCCAACCCCATTTAAGGGAGCTTGACTATGGACTAGCACTTTCCTCTTCCTGTACATTATGCATCACATACACTCCAAACTTAGGCCCTCATTATGAACACGGCGGTCGGATCTGCGCCGCCGGCGGTGGTGGTAAAAACCACCAAAAGAGGAGCGGGCGGGACTGCCAAATAATGAACCAAACGAAAGACATGGATCCTGAAAACCACACATGGCCAGCAGAGGAGTGCCGACAACGACGGCAGAGTCCGCCCACAGGCCAACGGAAAGGCCCAACCCACCCATAAAATAATGAACCACCAGTCCGCAGCCAGTTCCGGGGCGGGAACCACCGCCACCCAAAGCCAGGTGGAAATGAACCAAATATAAGGAAACACTCACCAGAGGCTCACACAACGCGCCGAAACAGACATGGATAGAGAGCTGCAGATCATGCAAGCCCTGCTCCTTGCCATATACCTCCACGACCGAAACCGTTGACAAAAACGACGACGGTAAGTACTGCAACCTATGAAACAAGGGAGGAAAGGGCACAGTGTCATACCCACCCACTCCACCCACCCTGCAACGCCCCCCCAACCATTCACAGGAGCACAAGTCATACACCCCACAGCAATAGGTACTTAACCGACACAAGGCAAATCCAACTTGCCCATAGTACATACAAATACCCCACACCCATAAACAATGAAACGAAAGACCAGGGGTCAACAGTGTGCCACCAAAACACAGGCCCCACAGATATTTTTAATTAAAGCTCACAGAGCCAAATAGTTCAAACAGGGCCAATGGCCAGTCCGTATGGCTACAATTGCCATGGGCCACAACGTACCCAAAAGTGCACAGTACTGCACCTAATGGGGCAACAAAGGGGCATCCAGGCACCTCACGGAATGGGGGCAGGTGGTGGTGGGTATTTACGACGGGGTGGGCCACGGACTTTTGTTTGGAAGGTGGAGGGGGGGTGGGTGTTGTCCTTTGAAGGGGGGTGTTTTTAGCGGGTGGAGCCAGATGGACGAGGCTCTGCCCAGGTTTTTTTTTTCTCTGGGGAAGAGGCACAGGAATGTGAAGGGCGGACAGGGGTGGGCTGTGAAGTGGAAGGAGTGGAAAGGACAAGTAGGTGAGCACGCTTGAGGACAAGACGGGGTGGGCCAGTGGGTTGGAAGAGGTCAGCACAGGAGAGGGAAAGGTTATTCGGAACAATTGGGGTGTTTCTGGATGAGGGCGGGGGAGTGGAGGCAGTGGATGTATATGGTGTAGGGGTGCGTGTAGTGGGTGCAGGTGACTGGACAGTATGCTGCAGTGCGGTGGATGTGTGATGGGTGGGTGTCTTGGTGCATATGTGTGTTTTTAAAGGAGGGGTGGACACAGTGAGAGAAGACAGGCAGCTAGTGTGGATGTATGTTGTGTGGGTGTCTGCAAGTCTGGTGAGTGTGCTACATGTGTCAAAGTTGTGGTGAGTGCAGGTGTGGTGCATGGGGTGCATGTATGGATGTCTGCTATTGTGGTGAGTGCAGTAAGGAGAGCAGCAACAGTGACTGAAGGTGCAGTGCATGAGGGTGTGGATGTAGAGGGGAAAGACAGGGAGGCGGAAGAGGTGGGCACACTGGGGGAAGTGGGTGATGTTGTGTGTTCATGTGTCTGTTGGCTGTGTGAATGCTTGTGGTGGGAGGTGTGGTGCTTGTGTTTAGAAGTGTGCTTCTTGTGTGTTGATGTGCTTGACTGCGTGTCTGAATGTGTGCCTTAGACAGGTGAAGGGAGTGGGGTGCTAGAAGGGGTAGAGGAGGTTGTGGGGGGACGGAATGGCCAGGGGAAACTGGCTGCCGTCCAAGAGGAGGCCAGAGCTTGAAAAGATCTCTGTAGGGCAGAAAAGGCATCATGAATGCCATCCAGATAGGCATTTGTCTGCTGCACCTCTGATGCTAGCCCCTGGATGGCATTGACAATAGTTGTCTGACCTACAGAGATGGTTCTCAGGAGGTCAATAGCCTCCTCTGTGAGGGCAGCAGGGCTGACTGGGGCAGGCGAGGAGGTCCCTGGGGTGAAGGAAACACCCACGTTTCTGGGTGAGCGGGCACAGGCAACTCGGTGGGGAGCAGAAGGGAGTGGAATGGGGGTGGCGGAAGATGTCACTGTAGTGGTGTGGCAACTAGGGTCCGCCACTGCCAGGGAGCCCCCATCGGAGGAGGTCTCGGAGTCACTACCTCCAGTGGTAGTTGCCTCCCCACTTGCCGGTGCCTCAGCTCCCTCGCCAGATGTTGCTGCTGTACCAAACCAACACAAGAGAACAGGGATGGGGAGAAAAGACAGGCGAGACAATTGTAAATAGCTGAATGGAGGTAGATAATGTCCAGACATACACCCACCCAGAAGACACACCCAACAGGCAGCACCGTTCACTATGCCCATGGCCATGCCCCTGACTACTGACCAGAATACTGCTCTACACCCATCCCCTGGACTACCTAAGGAGGCGACGTGTGGGAGACCTGACAAAGACACCCCTACACCCTTTGGGAACCATGATGTAGATGGACACCAGTCGGAGTCCCTGCCTCCAAGCAGCATGAACCCTAATGCACACGCAGACATCCTTCCAGACTGAGGTTTGTGAAATGAGTACTCACCCCCTTGTGACTGCTGTGCAGCTTTCAAGCGCCCATCCAGGTCTGGGTACGCCACCACCAGGATACGTTGCATGATGGGGGTCAGTGCCCGATGGGCGCCCCTTCCAAATTGGGAGGTCTTCCTCAGCTGGGCTTCACAAATCTTACGCGCCCAGCGCTGCAGGTCCTCCCACCTCTTTGTGCAGTGGGTGCTCTGCCGGGTGTAGACCCCCAGGGTCTGCACCTCCTTGGCGATTGCATGTCAAAGTGCCCTCTTCTGGTGCGTGCTGACCTAAAAGGGTGACACAGACATGGAACACAGAGGTCAGGCACTTGCAAGATAGGTACAGCTGGCTAATTGTCCACTATGGGACGGACAGTACTCTCAGGTTGTCAGGCCATACGCACACAGCATGCCATGCACCACGGGCCATGCAGGCTCAGAGGTGCACACATATGTCCATTCAACACCATCCATTACACCCAAACAGTGCCCAACTAACCCATACTCACCTGTACCTCTGGCCGTCCGTACCGTTTTGTGTACAGGGGCAGGACCCCGTCCTCCAGCCTCTCCAGTTCCTCCTGGGGTAAGGCCGGGGACCTTTCCCCTGCAACACGAGCCACATCCATTGCCAGAGGCAGGCCACAGCAGTACACACAGTGGAGTACCTGTCCACACGAAATCAGGGAGTCAAGTAAATAATCGATGACATAATCGCGTATGTACCGCGGCGGTGTGCACCGTCACCGCCGGAAGCGATCATGGTACACCAGAATTCCCCATTGGCATCCATGTTAACCAATGATGGTGCGAATGGCGGTAAACACCGCCTTACGCTGTGACGTCAACCACTAGCGGTATGAGGTCACTTCCACAACAAAAGTCCTGGATTACAGTGGGCAGACAATTTGGCAGTAACTACGCATCTATAAATAAAAATTGGCACAATGCAGGCCCTACTAGCCACAAGAAGCACCTAAGCATGTGTCCATTCCATAATATACCACACATGAAAAACTCTGTCCCCTCATTGTGGGGTAGATGTAGATATGGCAGGAAGCAGTTAATGTTGAGTCACTACAATGAACTATGCAGTGCACATATGATGAAAATGTGGGCCTATGTATGTTTTTTCATCACACCTTTTTGATACCCCTCGTAGGTACCGACCCTTATGGCGAGGAAGGGCACCATCGGTGTACAGACCACTTGTGGATATGAGGACCATGGTAGAGCGTCAGATCATAATCAATTACAGACTCACCCGTGCAATGAACTTTGTGCTTTACTGGATCCTGCACTAACTTGGGAAATCATAATCAGCATACCATCCCTACTGAAGTGCAGGTGCTCTCCGCACTCCATTTCCTGGCCACAGGCTCATTTCATGTGACAGTGGGCATGGGTGCTGGAATTTCACAGCCAATGTTCTGCATGATACTGATAAAATTTCTGAATGCATTTGTATGACACCTGCAGTCCTATGTGAGGTTTCCCCAAAGTAATGACCTCCCTGCCATCAAGTCTGAATTCTATGCCTTTGCCAGCATACCCCATGTGAAAGGTGCCATCAACGGCATCCACATACCGATCATGCCCCCAAGAGTGCGTGAAAAGGTGTACGGAAACAGAAAGAACTTTCACTCCATGAACATCCAATTGGTATGTACTGCAGACCAGTACATCTCCCATGTGAATGCCATGTTCCCAGGTTCAGTCCATGATTCCTTTGGGTTGAGGAACAGTAGTGTTTCACAGAGGATGGAACAACTCCAAGAGGACAGAGAGTGGATCATAGGTAAGTGTGTCTGTCACTAACTGACACATAGCAGACAGCCAGGCTGTCTGACTAAGGGGCTTAACAATGACGACTCTGTACTGCACCTTTTTCCAGGTGATTCTTGCTATCCAAACTTGCATTGGCTCCTGACACTAGTGAGGAATCCCAGGACGAATGCAGTGAGGAATTACAATGAGCCCCATGGATGTACTAGGAGGGTGATAGAGGGAACAATAGGTCTCCTGAAGGCTAGATTTTGTTCTCTACATATCCCTGGGGGTTCCCTGGCCTATAGGCCTGAAAAGGTGTGTAGAATAGTGGTGGCCTGCTGCATGTTGCACAACGTGGCAGTGAGACATTCTATCCCCCTCTTGGGGATGGTACACACATAGTAACTAGAAACAAGGATGTATCAAAGCATTCCCGAACACTTTGGAATACTCACACAACCCCTGGGTAGTTGTAAATCAGTTTGTGGGGGGGACAAGGAGTTAGACGTCTTCAACATCTGGGCAAGGCTCAAAAGCAATAGGTGTCACAATGGGATGGCCAATGCAACAACCATTGCATGCCCCTCAGATGCAGAATACAGTGTCATGGAGCCCATATGGTCATGGAGGTGTAAAGCTACAAATCACCTGCATGACAATTCCATGTACATATGGTGCAGTGAAATGAACCACAGGAGTGTCAGGGAAAATTATGGTTTGTAGGTGCCAGGGTCTCTATTATCTGAGACTATGGCGACAGCCGTCAAAACACCATTGCCGCAGCTACCTATTGCCCCCCATATTATGACCATAGCTGGAATTCCACCAGAAGGCTGGCGGAATTCCTTCTACGGTCATGGCGGCGGTAAGGTGGCGCTGCTGCCAGCAGCAGCGCCACGCCAGAAGACCGCCGCAGACCGTATCATGACCCATGACATGGCCTGGCAGTGTTCTGCTGGTGGACGCTGCTGCTGGCAGCTGCGTCACATCCTGTCTCCTGCCGGAGGACCCCCTGCAAGCAGGTAAGTTGGATACTCTGACAGGGGAGGTGGGTGGGGGAGTTGTGTGTGTGGGGGGGGTGTGGGTGTATGTTTCAGTTTGCGTGCATACTGGTGTGTGGCATGTGGAATGCGTGTGTGCATGAATGGGTGTGAGTGCGTGTATGTTGCATTGTGTGAATGCATGGGTGCTTGCGGGTGTGTCAGTGGGTGTGGATGTGTGTGTGTGTGTGTGAATGTATGTATGCATGCAAGGGTGAATGTGTGTATGAGTGTGTGTATGTTGGTGCTTGAAAGTGCATGTATGTCATGGGGGAGGGTGGGGGAAGTCTCTGGGGAGGGGGAGGGGAGCGGGGGAGGCCCCTATCAGTGTCAGGGATGGTTTTCATGGTGGTATTTTTGTTTAGGACATAGGTTAAGTAACTACGGGCCAGATGTAGCATTTTCTGAATGTGCAATGGGGACCCCTTCCCTTTTGCGAATGGGTTACCACCAGTGTGACACTGGTGGTAACTGCGAATTGCTTTGCGAGCGCGAGTCGCAAATAGGAAGGGGACACCCCTTCCTATTTGCGAGTCGAAAATCGGAAGGGGACACCCCTTCCTATTTGCGAGTCGCATTCAGATTTTGCGAGTTGGTACTGACTTGCAAAATGTGAATGAGCATTGCGATGCGCATTTTGCATGGCGCAACTGTGATTTTCGCAGTTTGCACCATGCAAAATGACTCCTACATCTGGCCCTATATGTGTAGCCCTAGTTTATGTTATCCTACTTGTATCTTGTCTCTTAAGGGGGACGACAATGTTTAGAGTGTGGCGTTACATATGTAAGATTAGTTTAGAATAAGTTAGATAGGTGTAGTTGTAATCAAGCTAAGTTAGTTTGGGCTACTTTGGCTTAGGGTAGTTTTTAGGATAGATTGAGGTGTGTAGCTTTAAATATTTTTAAAAAAAATCTGTTTGTATAAGAGAATTTTTTCTCCATGTTGGTTGAGTTTCTGGGTGTTCTCATGTGTGCACTGGCCAAGGTGGAGGAATGGCTCAGGGTATGCTTACTGTTTTGATTTCCATGGATTACCATGCGCATCCCCTTTGACCAAGGATCTGTCAGATTGGCTGCTTAATGATATCAGCTAGTCTATATATTTGTCATCCACTGTTCCAGACATACACAATGTGTATGTATATGTTATCTTGGACAGCTAAGTATGGAACTTCAATTGTCATTGGTGGGGTCTTGCAGTATCATTGTTGACAAGTGTGGCACATATGACAGGCAAACTTGGACTGTATCCTGCAACACTGACAGGTGCCCATCACTGATAAGGTTAGCCTCTTCTGTACCACACATATTAGTTGTACTGGTACTCCCATCTGGGTAAAATACCAATGACTTGGTTCTGAGCCATACATGCCGTATGTCAACTTCCAGGGATTTCTGTTCAATATATGTACTGAATACTCTGTAAGTTGGTTGTAGCTCACAACACTATCATTCACCTTTCTCATGTTAGGATACTAGTGTGTAGCTTTGTGTCTGACAGTGATGCACTCATGTAATGATGTTCTGTATTCATTGATATGGATTCACATAATACAATCATTTAGCTGAATTGATGTATCACAGTAAACGTAGAAATGTTACATGTGAACAAGGTGCTTTTTTTACTGGTGCAAGTGCAATTTTAAATGCTATACAATGTCCAGTTCACAGACTCCATGAGAGAGCCTTAGCCATTTGTAGTAAAATCAGAGTCCAGGGGTGAGGGACTTCTCATGAGACATGGTTAGGAGTGCATTAGTGAGGAGGTGTCAAAATTGCCACTAGGTAAAAATTTAGACAATGACAGTACATAGCAGATAAGTTAAGAGTAGTTGGGTGAAGAGGGCTCATTTAATGCTGTCAAAACACTGGCATCTCAAGCCCAGAACTAAGGAGATACTGTCCAAGTGGTGCAGACTGGTGCTACCAGATAGTTGCCTTGTGAATGTTCTTTCTACATCTTCATCCTCTGATGTGTGTGGTGCCTCCTGTGTCATGGGTGGTGCTGTTGGTGAGGGGGTCAAACACACATCACGGGATAGAGATGTGGAGTCAAAGGTCCCGGCAGCTGCAATTTGTCAGAACACAAAAGGCATGACAGCAGCAAGGAGGAACTACTGATTTCTCAAAACTGCAGCAACGTCACAGTGGAAGGCAGCCATGTTTTCTCCGAGGGAGGCCACTTCCCACTGTATAGACTCCAGGGTATTCTATATAGCCCCCAGTCTGTTGTCTATCATGCTGCTGTCACTTTGGGAGGGCAATTGTTGAAACTTCTGCCTCGTGACAGCAGCTATGTCGGCCAGGGACTGCTGGAGTCCCTGTAGCGGGGAGTGGGTGCCACTGAAGGCAGCTGAGTTGTCCTTAATTGGACTGAGGCACCTCTACACTCCCTCTAGATTGCCTGTCATGGTCTCCATCTCCACCTGCACCTACTTGACCAGCTTCCGCTGGACTCCTACCACTGTCTTCTGGACGGTGATGTCTGGGTCCTCATAGTCCTGGGCTGTGTCATTACTTGCTTGTGCTGCGAGCTGGTAGCTGGGTGGTTCATGTGGAGACCCTGGAATGCTGTGTGCCCTCCCTATGACCGGAGGGGGTGTCTGGAGGGATCCTAGGACATCCTGGAGAGTCTCTTCATTGATGGTCGGAAGCTGGTCGTCCATGTCATCTGTAAAATCCTGGACAGGCCGGTTAGCAGGAGGTAAGGCATCATCCTCTGCAATGAGATAGTGAAAGATTTATCTTGGATTGTGGTGGCTGTTGACATGGCACATTATTTACTTGCTACTGTAGGCTCAGTGGCATGTTACAGACCCAAGGTTATAGGTGTATATAATCGGTAGCATTGTGCATCATACATGGGTCAAGCTCACAAGATATTTTGGGGCATATCTAGGTGCCCCTAGCACCACCTGAGGGTTATTTTTCATGATGCTCAGGTGGCCCAATGCCCTGTGACAGTTTTACAATGTGGTGCTAACTGACTTATTGTGGCTTAGGGCCATCTTGTAAGAAGGGTGCCTTCACATGCAGCACTTTGCGTGGTAGGGGCGTGCAATGGGTGCTGTGGGCGTGCTACAGCAACACCCATTGCTTTTTGACAGTGCCTCAGACTGACGAGTTTTTTGTAAACCAGAGATTTGCCAAAATATCACACCAGCCCAGCAGTGGCATTGGCATGGCACAATGAAGTTATATGCCATATTGTCTCCTCATTTTGAACATTTTCGATGTGTACTGCATTTAGCAACGGACATAGACTGAGCTATTTGCCTTTTAAGAATGTTTTTGTGTAGAAAGGTGTTCCTTTCTGCACAAAAACAATCTCCCCTCAATGCAGCCATCCTTGTCCTATGGTGGAAGGCTTGCTGTGTTGGCCCACGTCAGCTAATTTAGCTCCAGCTAACCTTTAGCATGCATTGAGTGTGTCCTATGTGCCTCCCCCAAATGCCATTTGTAGAATTCCAGATATTCCCCCCTTAACTTACCCTGCATTTGTGGTAGTTCTTGGTATTCTGCGCTGTCCTTTCTTGCGATTCCAGTGACCAGCTTCTCCGTGATGACTGCTGCGACCATCTCCTCCAGCACATCCAGGTCCTCCTGTGGTGTGGAACTTCCATCGCCCATCTGCAGTGCGGCCTTTAGGTTCCTGGCCCATTTCTCCTTAGTCCTGCACTTGCAGTCGTGCCAGAGCTTCGAAATCAGTGACAGTACTCTTCACCTCTGCCACGCTGTTGACTTTGTCTACTATTGCCTGACATATTGGGTCTCTCCTACTGACTAGCAATTTGGAGCTGACGAAGAGCTGGTGTTGGAGCTCTGCCACCTCTCTGACCAGGATGACTTGTGCTTCCTCTTCTCCTTCTCCTGGGACTTTGCTGGAGCCTCCTGGCTGGTACTTGGGTGATTGTGGTCTCCCTGGGGTCTCTCCTGGTCTGAAATCTGAAGCTTGTTGTTCAATTTGTTTCACAGTTTTTTTCTTGCTTGTGCAATTTCCTATGCTAAAGCTGTAAAAAATGGTGCTAACCCATTCTGAGTGATAAATATGTGCTGCAAAAAAAGAGCGATTTTTCCTAACGGCATGTCGCAATGGCTAGCCTCAATTTTTTTACGCTAACTGTTCCTTAGCGTCATAGTGTGTCTTTTTTTAAATATGGCGCACGGAAGGTGCTAGGGAATGATGGTAGATTGCATTAAAAATACATTTGTGCACCATTTTCCATAAATATGGGCCTAAATTCTGAGCACTTGGAGGTCTCAGGCACACAACGATGCTAGCACAAACTCTAAGGAGCTTACATCTACTATGAAACACCCATGCATTGATAGGCCAAAGACTGCCCTTTCACACAGCATTGCCAGATGTGTAATGAAGAAATGTCTAGTAGTTTAGTTTAGGAATTCAGGGTTAAGTGGTAGGCCTGCCTGTGAACAGGCATTTGAGAAAAACTGCAGAAGTAGCTTGAGCAGGGCTGAGGTGCAGTCCGCAGTGTATTTATCCCTGTTGCGACAGTTAGTAAATACTGTCTTTCGATTGCCAAGAAGAGTCTGTGTGGTTATTTGTGTTGGGAGCATGTGTCTACCCCGTAACATGAGGCAGTTGCCTAGTAGGAAGCAGACAGTGTTCCAGAGAACCACTCCATGCTCCCCTGATGTATTACATGGATATGAAAATATTCCTTAAAAGCAGCTCCTCTCTGTTTATAAGCAAAACTGCTTTAAAAACATGTTGACTTCGAGGGAGTGCTTGTTATATCTTTTAGACCTTTACTACTACATTTACAGACATTTGTAGAGGGTGCCAAAATGTGTCTTGCCTCATAACTATTCATTAAGCAATCAGCATAAGGTTTTATGACCTACTATGAGTGTACTTTTTTAGTACACCAGTAGCATCCCACATTGCTGGGATGGATCATTGACCCAATATTGTGGTAAACAATATCGCTGACAAAAATATTGTATCAAAAATATTGTTACCATAATATTGTGCCTCTATACTTGTATTGGTAAGTACAGAAATATTGGGAAAGAAATATTGTTGACACAAATATGTTCCGAAATAAACAAAAAAAATTCTTTTAATATAAATAGGGTTTAAAGTAGTTAATGTAAAATATTTTAATATATAAATTGAATATATTTTGAATGAAATATATTACATTACCATTTAATATTATATATAAATATATACTCATATAAACACACATTCATACATATGTATTTATGTAAATATATAGGTAGTGAAACAGAACAATATTTATTTTACATTATATTTGTTTTATATTTCAACTTCATTACTATGAAATATGTATATATTTGATAAAAACAGTATAAATGTTTATTTTTCAAATAATTTAAAGTCAGTAACAAATATATAGGTATATATTTTCCGTAATAAATGTAAAATATTTAGAACATTATTATAATGTAAGATTAATATTTTTATTAAGTAAATTACATGTGAGGTACATATATATATATATATATATATATATATATATATATATATATATATATATATATATATATATATATATATATATATATGTATATACATATATATATATATCTATGTATATATATATATATATATATATATGTATATATATCATTTAGCCAGCTTAACATTCAAGTTAAAGATGCCGCACTCACAGAATTGTGATTAATCCTCTTTTATTCAGTAAATAAACGACCCCACCACCTAACACCAACGTGTTTTGACCTTCTCGGTCTTGATCACGGTAACTTGATTCTTCCAAACCATGTTGTATTTATACTTTTCCACTAAGCTATGCCTTTATGTGGCATTCTGGGATATGTAGTTATATATATAACATGTCTAGTGCTGCAACACATCACCAATACACATAAGCTTGTCCCAAAAGTGTTACTAATATAACAAAAGGAAACAAGTGAATTCATATGCACCCAGAATATTCAAACAAACAAGTGATAATAAAGTGCCAACAAAAATAAAAAGTAAAAAACTCCTATAATTGCTACTACACCATACATATTGCATTATACATAAGATCCTACTGTCCTAGTTTTTCTTGCTAATTGTGAATACCTAATAATCAATAATCAACAACCATCTTATATTTCTCGAATCACTACAGGGATACTCGCCCCCCTTATTTTATCACTATTTTTTCTCACATCAAAATCATAATCAACTTTTCTTGACTTTCTACAAAGACAGTAATATATCATTCTTATTGCACACTCATAAGTGACAATACAACTCCTCATCGTAATTGATTCCATAAGGCATCTTAGTTTTTAATTTGATGATATATTTTGACTCCAAACGTCTTAATTTCTGAACCCTGTCACCCCCTCGTTCATGTTTGTGTACAGTTGCAATGCCATAGTATTTCATGGTCATCCAATCCAGGTTAGGGTGAGTTTTAAGATGTTTCGTTATAGCATAAGACATATCCTCATTTTGCACTGCCCTTATGTGTTCTAGGATGCGCTTTCTTAAAGGGCATATGGTACTGCCCACATATTTCAGGCCACATCGGCATTCTAACACATACACCACAAAGGAGGTCTCACATATAATTTTTTCCTTGATCATTACATTTTTTCCTCTAAAATCTGTGAAGAACTTTTTATCACAACCAATTTTACATGCGTTACATTTCCTACAAGAGAAAAAACCCTTATTGCCCCCTATTAACCAATCAAAAGCTCTGGGCGACTCGAAATGACTTCTTACTAGCATGTCCTGCAAAGATGGTACTTTTTGATATGTAATGGAAGGACAGGTTCCAGCCCGATGTCCAATGTCACTGTCTTTTTGGATTAGATGCCAATGTCTTCTCAGTACTTTTACAATTTGATGGTTTTCTTTACTATAATCCAAAATTAGTCTAATCTCATCCTTATTCTGTTCTGGATGTTCTAACACATTACTTTTTTTCGCCAACACCTGATTGCGGGTTTTTTCCCTTGCCTTCAATTCTCCTTGCTTAATAGATTTTAAAGTGTATCCCCTATTGATAAACCTTTGTCGGGTTTCACTGAATTTATCGTTCATATCCTGTTCATCTGAACGGTTCCTTCTTATACGAATAAATTCACCATAAGGGATACTTCTAATTAGAGATGTAGGGTGGAAACTGGTCCCGTGCAAAATGCTATTAGTTGCAGTGGGGTTTCTATATAATGTGGTCTGTAATGTTCCTGCTACAATGTGTACTTGCACATCTAAGAATTCTATCAGGCTCTCACTAAGTTTGTATGTAAACTGTAATCCTACGTCATTCTTATTTAATATATGAAAAAATTCCTCAAAATCGTTTGTGGTTCCATGCCAAATCAGGAACAAGTCGTCTATGTAGCGAAGCCACATAATTACCTTATCCATATATTTTTCATTCTCTTGAACCCAAGCTACGCACTTCTCCCACCACCCCATCATGAGATTTGCATAACTCGGGGAGAAGGTCATTCCCATGGCTGTCCCACAGGTTTGTTTATAAATTTGATGATTAAACAGAAAAATATTATTGTTGAGACATATTCCTATCATTTCTAATAGCATCTCGGAATGTTTCAGAAAATGAATACTTTTTTGCCACAGAAAATATTTCACTGCATTTATCCCCACTTTGTGTGAAATGGAAGTATACAATGACACAACATCTATCGTTACCAACAAATAGTCAGGTTGCCATGCTACACCATCCAATGCTCTTAAAAAATCCCCAGCATCTTGTATATATGAGTTCAGACCTTTGACCATTGGGGCCAAAAAGTAATCTATATAGTTTGAAATACCTTCATATAATGAACCACAACTTGATATGATGGGCCTACCAGGAGGTATATCTAGGGTTTTATGGATTTTAGGTAAGAAATATATTGTTGGCATGATTGGATTATTATTCGTCATATATAATTTCTCATCATAACTAATCAATCCTTCTGAATACCATTTTTCTAACCTCTCATTCAGGTCCCAGACTAAATCACTGATAGGATTATGCGTTAATTTACAATAATTCACATGCATGTTCAATTGTCTCAGTGCTTCTTCTACATAACATGTTGACTTCGAGGGAGTGCTTGTTATATCTTTTAGACCTTTACTACTACATATTCGTTTTATATTTCAACTTCATTACTATGAAATATGTATATATTTGATAAAAACAGTATAAATGTTTATTTTTCAAATAATTTAAAGTCAGTAACAAATATATAGGTATATATTTTCCGTAATAAATGTTAAATATTTAGAACATTATTATAATGTAAGATTAATATTTTTATTAAGTAAATTACATGTGAGGTACATATATAAATATATATATATATATATATATGTATATATATATATATATATATATATATATATATAAATAGATAGATAGAAAATAAGACCCTAAAATTATAAACAATTGAATAAGAAAAATATTTTAATTAATGTAGGCAATAAATACAATATTAATTTTTTTTTTTAATCCCCAAAATGTATTTGCGAAAAGTAATATAAACATTAAAAAAAATAAAAATATAAACAAATAATATAGAATTAAAAAGCAATGAATGATATAAAATCTATTTAATCAATATTGTGAAAACTATTGGAGTCTAAGAATTTGAAATATACCATTCCCACTCTAGTTAATGTAGTGGTAGGAAAAGTGTCATACTTCGGTGGAGTCAGATTTACTTTCCTTACTCCACTCACTGCAATAACAGGAAAAATGTTGGACTTCAGAGGAGTTAGATTTAGTGTTCCTATTCCAGGCAGTTCCAACAGTAGGGAAGCACTGGACTTTGGAGGGGTGAAAATTACTATTCCCACTCCAGTCTAAGCAATAGCAGGGAAAGTGTTGGACTTCAGAGGGGTGAAATGTAGCATTCTCACTCAATTCTGTGTGACAGTAGGGAGAGCGTTGGAATTTGGTGGCCAGAAAGTTAATATTCCCACTCCAAACAATAGAACAGGGAAAATGTTGGACTTCGGAGGAGTTAGATTTACTGTTCCTATTCCAGTCAGTTCCAACAATAGGGAAAGCATTGGACTTTGGAGGGGTGAAAAATACTATTCCCACTCCAGTCTAAACAATAGTATGGAAAGTATTGGACTTCAGAGGGGTGAAATTTAGTATTCTCACTCCATTCTGTGTGATATTATGGAGAGCATTGGACTTTGGTGGGGAGAAATGTACTATTCCTACCCCAAACAACAGAACAGGAAAAGTGTTGGGCATTGTAGGGGCTACATTTATCATTCTCACTTCAAACAGAGTAACAGTAGAAAAACCCTGGATTTCGAAGACATAAAATTTACTATTCCCACTCCAGTCAGCAAAACAGAAGGGAAGGAAATGTTTTAGGCCATGGGCAAAGTGGACTCTAGCCCAGAGTCCCAGCCTTTCTGGGGGGCCTGTGGTAGAACCAGCTGTCTTCTACAGAGAGTCTTAGAATGAAGACCTCGAATAGATTTTAAACAGATTGTTTTATGTACCGTTCCCTTTATTTTTTTAACATGGGTGATGTGTGAGAGTCAATTACAGACATTTTGCAGATAATTGTTGTTGCTCTGCAAGCCATAAGTAAAGTTTCGCTTTAGATCAAAACAAGACCTCACATATGTGAAATTGTGAGGGTGTCACAGAGGTTATTTTCAGTAATATTAGTGAGCTGCTGCTGTGTAACAGTATTGAAAACACACATCACTATCGCTGAATATTAAATGTAAACACATTTAGAATTTGGACAAGTAGGCCCGTGCACTGTCAGTGACTTGGTCAAAGAAGGCATGAAAGAGCTAAAATTGGATAATAGATTCAAAGCTGTTCCGAACAGGGGCCGCCAAAATACATTTGGCCCAGGGCCCCCCAGAACCTTTAAGATGCCCCTTAAGTGTTGTACTTTGGAAGAGTAAAATTTACTATTCACACTCCTGTCTCTGCAACAGTAGAGAAAGCGTTGGACTTTGAAGATGTGAATTGTACTATTCCCACTCCAATCTAAGCAATGGTATGGAAAGTGTTGGACTTTGGAGAGATTAAATTTACTATTTTCACTCCAAAAAATGCAACAGTAGGGAAAGTGTTGGAGTTCAGAGGGTTACAATTTGTTATTCCTGTTTTAAGTAGTACAATATTAGGGAAGGCATTGGACTTCTGAAGGGAGGAATGTACTATTCCTGCAGCACACAACACAACAAAAGGGAAAGTGTTGAACTTCAATGGGGTTACATTTGAAATTCTCACTTCAAACATCGCAAAAGTTGGGAAAGCATTGGATTTTGGAGGGGTAACATTTACTATTCCTACTCCCTTTAGTGCACCAGTTTGGAGGGTGTTGGACTTTAAAGGGTAAAATGTACTATTCCCACTCCAGTTTGTGCAACTGTAGGGAAAGCGGGAGATTTCAGAGGAGTGACATTTACTATTCCCTCTCCAGTCATTGCAACAGTAGGGAAAGTACTGGACTTTGGAGGGGGTACAATTTACTATCCCCACTCCAGTCCTTTCCATAGTAGTAAAAGTGTTGGATTTAGGTGGAGTGAAATTTACTATTTCCACTTCAGTCAGCGCAACAGTAAAGATAGTGCTGGTCTTTGGATGAGTAAAATGTACTATTCCCACTCCAGTCAGCACAACAGTAGGGAAAATGCTGTGCTTTGAGGGGTATTCCCACTCATGTCTCTGCAACGAAAGGGAAAGTGTTAGATTTTGGAGTGGGGAAATCTACTATTCCCACTCCAATCTAAGCAGGAGTAGGGAGAATACTTCACTTGAAATACAATATATAATTAAGTAACCCCACAAGGCAGGGAAATCAAGTAGACTCCACAAAAGGCCTGCATTCACAGGGTAATTCCCCAAGAAGGTTTATTGGCCATTTAACCTTTTTTGGAGGATTACCCTTGGAGAGCAAGCTTTTTGTGATTTTTGCTGCCTTGTATGTAGTGAGCCTGTACCTGCTACATGCACCGACTCTGCTTTGGTGGACGCCTTTCGGGTGATCAGGTGATTTAAAAAACAAAATAAACAATTTACATAATTACTATTCCATATCAAATTATCAACTAATAAATAATTGTTATTGATCATGTACCCCTACGCACCGAGCAGTCTGCATCTAAAATATAAACACAAAATAGCTATTTCATAACTTACACATTTAAAATATATTATATAATAACAATTATTAAATGCTAAATATGTATGACTTAACTTCCCACCTTATACCCCTACAAACCTAGTATCCTGCAACTAATATACAAGGTAAATAAATCAGTATTCCATATTTTACAAAGCAAATAATATTTAACAATAAGTTATTGTTGAATAATTAGTACTTAATTAACTTCCCACCCTATACCTCTACACACCTAACAGCCCACAAATAACATACGACAAAACATCTGTGTTACATAAATTATATAAAAAATATCAATCATATAATAAAATGTATGGAATAATTCTTAATTATTTATTAGTTAATTAACCCCCCACCCTATCCTCCTACAAACCCACCAATCAACTACAAAACTATAAATTACTACTAGAAATTATTAACAAATTGTAGATCACTATTACAAGCTATATTTTAAAAACAGTAACATCTGTATAAACAACAGTAACACATAAAATTATTATATCAATTAGAACACATTCAAATAATTTAAAACAAGATATTTTGACCACTATATTAGTGAAAACAATATTAAAAAAGCATTTATATTATTTACAACTGCATTACTAAACAATATCCTTATCAACGATATTCATGCATCACGATATTTGTGTGTCTAGATATGTACTTTTCAATATTTCTGTGTCCCCGATAATTTAAAAACAATATTTTGGCCAAACACCTGCTGATCTTGTTACATCCAGCCGATGTGTAATTTGCGCATATTGGTTTGTAAATTGCAATCTGCCTGATGGTACATCAGGTACTACTTAAATTCAGTGATAAGTAAAGGTCTCAGGCCTTGATGGTTTGATTCGCTAAAGGACAGTCAGTGAAGAGAAAATGGACACTGGGGCCCTGAGGGAGACTAGAAAACCTTTTGCCTCGCATCATATCTACTTTGGACCCTATTTATTGCAAAAACGACTTGAACCCTCACCCACAATAGGTGACATGCTTCATCATAGGGGTTGCTCCTTCATCTGCAACCAAAGTTCTAGGTGGTTTTTCAATTTTAGGCTGTATTTGCTAGTACTGGCTTTAATTATTGTATCTGAAAAGGTGCGTTTAAATTGTGTATTGAGTCGACCAAGTGGTTTTAATAGTGTCTCTCAAGCACAAGATTAAAAGAAGGAAGAAGGATTAGGGTTATTAGGACTCTATTTGTAGTCAGCACGCTTCAGCCCTCTTTAATCTCTGAATTTACGTTAATCATCCCTGTGTCAGTGTAGTGTTGAAAACGTGAAAATAATGAAGCAATACCTCTTGGCCAGCTGTAACTCTGAAATTAATACAAGTGATAGATAGGGGAGCGGATTGGACAGATTAGAAGGAACACAGTGACATAAAGCAAAATGATGCCCCTAATTCTACACCATCTCACAAATATTCATAGGCTTTGGGCTGAGCATGGGCCCCTTGGAAGTTAGGAGTCCACATGTGCCTCAGGGCTGAAGCAGCCCATATTACGGCTCTGTAGGGATGCAGAAAAGTAGAGGACATTATCTTTATTAGCTATTCCCCAGCTACCCTCCATCTGCAAGGAGGCTGTGTTACAAGGCAGCTCAGAAACCACACAAGCTAGGTAAATCAGTATGTTACAACGTGCCAACAGGCAATACTTGATTTTCATTTTCCATTAATGTTGTTGTCTACCAAAAGATATGTGTCAAAAAACAGGTGCGTGCAAGCGATGTGGCACAGGCCCCTCTGTAGTACGGAGGTCCCAAAATCTTTAGGGTGCCCCTAACCCTTTAAGGGCCCCAAATAGCCAATGAAAATCTGCGATTTATGAGAGACTCGTTACCGCAAAAGGGTCTGGGCAGGCGGGCATCATTTGACGTTGAGTCCTTGATGCATATTAGCTAATGTTCCGACACGGAAATGTAGAGAATTTAACTTTCTGGCTCCAGTAATGTGGCAGAAATTAACTCAACTCCAACAAAACTCTTGTCACATACACATTTTGGTGTCCACATCTCAACAGTGCACATCCTAGGCCTATTTGTGTCTTTGTGTGCTTTTGCCTTTCCCTGTAATATGTGAAAGGATGCCAGTGCTACTACGCATTCACTTATTCCCAACTAAAGCTGTGCCAAATCGGAGACTCGTTTACTTGGAAAATATTGAATGTGTATGAGACCTGCTTTTATAGTAACAATATTTCTTTTTCACCCGCAGCATAACATCTTCTTGAGCAATTGGGGAAGAGGGGGATTATCCACCACAGACACAGGTGTAGTAGTGTGAAAAGGGCAGGTTTTTTGAAACAGGTGCACTTACATTACAAACATTGCCTTTTCCTTACACAACTAAGGGACTCACTATACAACAATTCAACTATGTATACCTCACCCCCCTCACTTACTTACCACAAAATGGTGACTTGGGACGTAAAATGTCTGTATAAATACCTGGGCTACAACTTAGCCCAAACACAGCCCAAATGGAGCCCATGGTAGTCACAGACTGCACCACCTCCTCAAACCTCCCGGGGGTTGGCTGCCCCCAAAAACCACATTGTGTTCGGTGGACAATGTCATATACCAATGTGTTTTTTCCAATCCTTAGGTGTCTTTGCACCAAATAATTTTGTAAAAATAGTATTTTGTCTCTTTCATAAAACATGTATATATTAAGCCACAGGCGTCTGCTGTATGAGGTACTGTAAATCACAAACAAATCATAATAATACTGATAAATAGCATATAATTATTAATAATATTAATAATGGTGATACTTAAGCATTGTCATTTCCCTTTAATTGCATTGTTCTGTACTTACGTTTCAGCACAAAGAACAGTTTGTCCCAGGCAGGATAGAAGGTCAATGAATTTTACCCCAGGGATCCTTCTTTGAGCTGCAGGATATGAGCATGGGGAGGAGTGAGGTTTTCTTGTGTTCTTGCCAGCTTTAAAGAATACCCACAGCTGTGGCAGAGTAGCATTTTTATTTAGCAGGAATTGGCAACTGGCAACATTTTCTTTTTTATCATTTAAAAATTCTACTAATTTGCCTATCCTGAAACTACTAATTGAGCAAGACTTTACCAGCCATAATAAGGCCATCTGAACAAAAGTTACAATATGTTTTATATGTTCTTTGTTCTTTTTGTCAAGGTTCGAGATACGGAAGACAATATTTGGCAAATTGAACAAATGTTGAAGAAGATGGCTAGTAGCAAGAAGGGTGCTCATTGAATTGGGGCATTACTAGTGGGAACAAAAACATGTAAGTAATTTGTTGCTAGTTATCCATGCACTCCAATGACTATCCATGGATATTGCTGTAAATGCTGTTCACTTTCTGAAGTGTATCATTCTGAAAGCAGTATAATTGTATTGTATTTTAATGAAAACTTACACTTTTGTACCCCACCTGGATATTTTGCGACAGGTAGCACATAACAGTATGGGGGAAGACTGATGGATCACAGTATATCCTATACAAGAGGGGCAAGATTTACAACCCTGTCACATAATGCAGCAGGCCACCCAACTTTTCAGCGTCTGCGATGCGTGACAGAGAGAGAGGAGGAAAGCACCATATGTGCAGAGATGTGGCACTGTTCTAACCTCTCACTAGCGTCAACACAAAATCAGTCTGCCGAGCACCACACTCACACCTTTGCACCATATATCCAGAGCTGTCTGTATGAGTCTAGCATACTTTTTGTACTAGAAGGGTAGCATTTTGTATCAGAGGGGTACCTTTCCAGTACAAAATACTATGCCTAGAGCAACTGTAATACTTTTCCTACTTTGCCTGTGTGCTGTTCAGTGCAAAGTTGATAAAGAAAGGAGGAATACAAATATTTCTCCTTTTAACATCTGCTTCAAAGTGGCATTTTTTAGTGCAAAACCCTGTCTGTCTACTGTTCTTAGTAGATAGGCATTTACATCAAAAAGCATGGGTGTTTGCATGGGACACCCATGCACCATTAATTTAACACTCCTCTGACACAGAGTAATGCGAAGGAGAAGTTTGTGCTGCTTTGCGTTACTGTTAGGCAACTTTCCATTGCAAAGCAAGTTTTACGCTGGAAAATACATCCAACGAAGAAAGTTTTGTGAAGGTTTGAGTCACTTTTGTGATAAAAACCTAGAGCAAAAGGTTTGCAAACCTGGTCTGAATTTTTTTTTTTTTATGCATTATTCACCAAAGTGGTGCACTAAACCTGACATAGGGCCTCATTATGAGTTTGATGGTCTGACTGCCAGACCGTCATGTCGACGGTCCTGAAAAGACAGTCATTTTGGCGGTCTTTCAGACCGTCCTGTTATGAGTTACCGCCAACCAGAAAAGGCAGACCGACAGCCGTCCTGAGGTCTGGAAATACGCATTTCGACCTCGAACACTGACAGCACCACAATCAACCACTGCCCATATTACAAGCACACATTCGCCATGGTGGACTCCCAGGGCAGTCAGCCAATGACAGTCAGAACCACAGCGGTCTATGGTCACCAAAGTAATACACAACAGCACATTGGATGAATTTGAAAACAACACAATTGACACACATTGCCACACTGGACACACCTGAAAAGGACACTATGAAACACACCCTTCACACACCACAATCATTTGCATTTATACTGCAACACACACAAACCAGAACAAATTATTTAACACACAGCACAGATATCAGGCAACACATTTTTTCACCATCCCATACAACACCCTGCACATTATTGTCCAGTCACACACCTTAGCACTTCCCCTCTCTAGTAAGTCACTGTCAGCCATTTTTTTTGCACCATGGCACAATTAAAAAATCCCTGTTTCTCTGAGGATGAGTTAAGAGTCATGGTGGATGAAATCACAAGAGTAAAGTCACAATTGTTTGGAGCACAAGTCCAGCATATACCTTTCAGTAGGAAAATGGAATTGTGGGACAGGATCGTCGACAGAGTCAATGCTGTAGGCACCACCATACACACAAGACCTCAGTGGCAGGGTCCATTCCCTGGTCTCCAGGCACCAGCTGTAGGCGAAGAAGACTGGCGGCGGCCATCCCCGAGCCCCATTACATCTCTTTTGCAGGTAAGAGAAGGCTTTGGCCATCCTGCATCCCGAGGGCTTGACAGGAAAACCTAGAGGAGTGGAGTCTGGTAAGGTACAGCACTAAAATTCCATCAAATTGCTATGTTATGCATTCTCATAGCTTACATTTTGCCTCATTTACTGTTACTCTACTCCCCAGCCCAGTGCTCACCTGTCCAAGGACTTCTATTGTGCAACTCACATTTGAAGTATACTCACGTGTGGGGGGGGGGGTGACATTTGTATAGTATGTACAGTACAGGGACTGACATGACTCAAACTCCCATGAGGCACTGTTCTATAACTCCAAACACAAGCAGAGTGTTCTCTTGTCCAAAGATCCCTGTGTCTCAGCTTTCTATTGAAGTGTACTCAGCTGGGAGAATTATATTTGTATAGTTTGTTTAGTACAGGGGCTGACATGACTGTAACTCACACAAGGCACTGTTTCTGTAACTCCAAACACCAGCACAGTTTTCTCTTGTCCAAAGACCCCTGTGTCTTAACTCTCTATTGAGGTGTACTCACATGGGAGGGTGATATTTGTATAGTGTGTGTGTAATGCAGGGACTGACATGACTCCAAATCCCAGCAGGCACTGTTCTATAACTCCAAAAACCAGACCAGTGGTCATTTCATCAAACACCCCAGTTTTGTACATATCACTTTAAGGGTACACACCTGGGGAGATAACATGTGTATAGAGTGTGTAGTAAAGGGACTGACATGACTGCAACTTCCAGGAGGCACTGTTTCTGTAACTCCAAACATCAGCACAGAGTTCTCTTGTCCAAAGAACCTTTTGTCCCAACTCTCTATTGAAGTTTACTCACCTGGGAGGATGATATTTGTATAGTGTGTGTAGAACAGGGACTATAATGACTGCAACCCACAGGAGGCACATTTTCTGTAACTACAAATGCCAGCACAGTGTTCTCTTGTCAAAAGATCCCTGTGTCTCAACTCTCTATAGAAGGGTAGGTTGGGAGGATGATATTTGTAGAGTGTGTGTCGTGCAGGGACAGACACGACTCCAACTCCCAGCAGGCTCTGTTCTATAACTCCAAACACCAGACCACTGGTCATCTCTCCAAATACCACAGTTTTATACATATCAATTTAAGGGTACACACCTGGGTAGATAACATTTGTATAATGTGTAGTACAGGCACTGGCATTACCACAACTCCCAGCGGGCACTAGTGCTTTACCTACAAACACTAGCACAGTGGTCACATGCTACAGTGCATCTGTTGGTGAACTCTGAGCTGAAGTGTACTCATCCGGGAGGATACCATTTGTAGACTGTGTGTAGTACAGGGAGTTACATGACAGCAACTCCCAGGAGGCTCGATTACTGTCATTCTAACAATCAGTCCAGTGTCCTCTTCTCCAAAGAATCCTGTTTGGTATCTCACAAGCCCAGTGTTCTCATGCCCAAATACCCCTGTGTCTTAGTTCTCAAATGAAGTTTACTCATCTGGGAGGATAATGTTTGCATGGTGGTAGGAAGAAGAGGGAGTGCCCACCATGCTAAGCCCAATAGGCCCTGTGTCTCCAACTCCAACCACAAATACAATGTTCACTTGCTCAAATCCATCTATTAATGAACTTTCCATTGAGGTTTACTCACTTGGGAGGATACCATTTGACAAGTGTGTGTAGTATGGAAAGGGACATCACTGCAACCCTCAGGAGGTACAATTTAATTAACTCCAAACGCAAGGACTGTGGTCACTTGTTCAAATACCCTTGCCTGCTAACTCTTTATTAAAGTTTAATGAACTGGGAGGGACCAAGGTACAGATCATGCTCAACTCAGAGAAGTGTCTTGCCACCTAGCTCCATCTTGACCAGTTAACCCAAGATTAAACTATTGAGGACAGGAAGGACAGCTTACCCGAAGAGCATAACAATTATCCCAAAGGCCTCAAGTTGCATCACCAGAATGGTATTGGCAGCAGACACATTCACAATGCACTGACCACATGACGACTCCCGTCACATATATAACAAACTCCTGGGTCTACCTGCATAAACATCAACTATGCCTCAAACAGGCCAAAGACATATCTTGCTGAACCACTGTTTTCCCTGAATTCTCAGGCCATCCTCCCAAGGGCTAATGATCTGCACATTTTAGCAGCTGCTTAACTTTAATTGAATTGTCATGCTTCAAAAATGTCAGTTCAATTCAACCAATATCTTGGCTACTTGCCAAAGTAAGATTAACTGCACAATAAATGTGTACAAGGTCCATGATTGATATAACACTAAATTGTTGGATGGAGATGTCACAATACAACCAATACAAAAAGAACTAGCCTGGCTCATGAAGTGTGATACCCTGAAACCGGTCCCAGGATACTTGTTTCTGGTCCAGGGAGGACCTGGCCTGGCAGTTCGGGGTGGACTGTTCCCATGGGGAACAGGGTCACGACTGATTTACATATGGCTGGGTCCAAGCTGGAATGGCATGGCAAGCAAAATAACTGGTGAATTATACCCAGATCTGTGACTGGGGGTGAATGTTTGATTTGTTCTGCATTCCGTCCAATCATCTGTTGTTGCATTTGTCGCCTCAAGTGGGAAGGGTATGGCCCAACCTGGGTCCCGTGCTTGCTATGCCACCAGATTCAAGCTAGCCTGGCTGATGAAGGGTGATACCCTGAAACCGGTCCTAAGATGCTTGTTTCTGGTCCAGGAAGGACCTAGCCTGGCAGTTTGGGCTGGACTTTCCCCATAGGGAACAGGGTCAAGGCTGATTACATATGTCTGGGTCCAAACTGGAATGGCATGGCAAGCAAAAAAACTGATGGATTAAACCTAGATCTGTGACTGGGGGTGAATGTTTGATTTGTTTTGCATTCCGTCCATCATCTGTTGTTTTTGCATTTGTTGCCCCAAGTGGGAAGGGAATGCCCAGACTTGGGTCCCTTGCTTGCCATGCCACCAGATTCAAGCTAGCCTGGCTGGTGAAGGGTGATACCTCTGAAACTTCTCCCAGGATGCTTGTTTCTGGTCAGGAAGGACATGGCATTGCAGTTCGGGCTGGACTGTTCACATGGGGAACAGGGTCAAGACTGATTTACATATGGCTGGGTCCAAACTGGAATGGCATGGCAAGAAAATAACTGATGGATTAAACTCAGATCTGTGACTGGGGCTGAATGTTTGATTTGTTCTTCATTCTGTCCATCATCTGTTGTTTTACAATACAACCAATAGCATTTTGTCATTCACATCAACAAGCGGAGCTGCCACTGAGCACAAAGAGGCCATAGAAAAGACTGCCACTATTCATCTGGATGAAACTCTCAGTGAAGAAGAAACTCCTGCACGTCTGGACATGGTGGACGGGTTTGGCCTAACTGGGCAACCTGGTCAGACACCAACAGTGAGTCTCACTCTGGCCATGTCATCAACTCCCACTCCGGGTGCCTCAACGTCACAGGCAACCATTCGCCCCCCCAACCTGTGTCCCGAGAACAGTGTCTACCCCCCAGTCCTGGATCCTGAATTGCAGCGCAACACTTTCAACAATGATGGTCCAGGACCCCGTGGGTGAGGGCACCCTTTGGCAAAAGCACAGACCTGTGGGGGTAGGGTGCATGGGAGGGATGCTGTGGGCTATTGGAGTGAGGCCACTGGGGCTGCTCATGGCTGGGACACCATCAGCCACATCTTGGGGGTCTATCAGAAGTCTCAAGGCATGATGGGCCAGATAGTAACCAAACTCTGGAAAATAAAGCAACTACAGAGGGACAGGCACAGAGAAATGCATGAACAGTAGGGAGACGCACAGTACCAACATGGCCTCCATAATAGGGGTGACGAAGGACATTAACACCATCCTGAGCATGGCTTTACAGCACCACTATACTCCTTCCTTATGTGACATCATGGTAATGTTTGCTAATCAGAGCTGTTGTACAAGTGTGATTATGGACATGTGATGATCCTATTTCTCTTTGTATTTGCAGCATCAGCACTGGCAAGTGAAGGAGACAGAGCACAGCTGAGTATGGATGCATCTGGCCCCGGGACCTCAGGCCAAGACACCACAGACACAGAAGGACCCAGTAGCCCAGAGGGCGAGGTGAGTGCCACAGGGAAGACCGGAACATCATCATCATTGGACTCTTCCTCCAGTGGACACTCACTAGTGGTGGTGGACCTATTAGAGCATACCCCTGTACAACCTTTGTCCATCACCCCCCTTTCTATCACTGCCCTTCCATTGTCTCCTTACCCAGTTGGCTGTGCCATCTCACCTAAGAGAGTGGGCATCTCCTTTCCTGCAGGAACCTCCGCCCAAGCCCCTGTTACCCTTGCTGTCCTCAGTGAGGAGGCTATTGACCAACTGAGTAGTATCTCTGTTGGTCAGACAGCCATCCAGGGATTTCCATCCAGGGATTTCCATCCAGGGATTGGCAACCCATCTCCAGCAAACTAATGCATTCCTTGAAGGCATTTATGGTGCAATGTCTGGCCTACAGAGATCTTTTCAGGTTCTGGCGGCCACACTGATGGCAGCCAGTCACCGTTCACCTTCCATCCCCCCGCCACCTCCCTCTTCCTAATCTAAATTCCCCATTCCCCTACCTACCCAAAGCACACAGATCAATCTGCACGCACACACCTCAACACACAAGAGCAGCACACACAGACAGAACCACTACAAAACACACTGGCATGCAAGCAAACAACAGACACTCACAAACACAACATTAGTCACTACTTCCCCATAAACCTCCACCACCCCCACCATAACACAAACAACATCAAGCACGCATACAGACACCATCACAACACTCAGTGACACATCCACCACACTCAGCATACCTGCAGGCACCACCCAAACAGATACACACACATCCACCACTCCATCCCCCAGCACCCCCACCTCCCTGCCCCAAGACACACAAACACACATACTCACCCAGGCAACAGACACCACCCAAACACAAGCATATGTCCCACACACACACACCCACATCTACACTGACACAGCAGACAACCACTCCCTCAACCTCCAAATCTCCACCCCCTTCTGCTGACCGTCTCAGTATACCTAAGAAATATTTTTTGTTTGACCTTTTCCATGTTGCCTTCACCCTGACCCAAACCCAAGAGGCCCAGACCCACCTCCCAACCCCTCCCTTCCACCTCCAAGTCCTCCCCTGTCACACCTGCCACCCTGCAAGCACCCATACCCCTCCCCTTAGAAGAAGCCCACCCCTCCCAAGAAGCAGTCTACTCCTCCCAAACCCAAGACCAAACTCACCCCTCTCTAATCTGTCCGTCCCGAAAGATGATCTCTGAGGTGGCTGCCTGCCACTTAATGCCCCTTCCTTTGGAAGTTCCCTGGCAGTTAGGAGTCAAGTGACAGCACCATGATGTGTCTGTGCAGAGACATATGGACTGGCCAATGGCCTTGGACTTTACAAAATTTATATTTAAAACCCCAAACAGTTGGGGTTTAGGGACATACATTTGTCCCACAATTCCTTTTCTACTTTTATGTTGTTCCTGAGTGATTTGTGTTGTCAGACTACAGTTGTGTGTGTTTCATCCTGCTTGCTGATCCATTTGCTGCTGTTTGAAGTATCTGCCTTTGTGGGCAGTGCTGGTGTCCCCCAAGACAAGGGTATAATATGATTGTATGGATATGTGGGTTTAAATGCAATGGCATTGTGTACTGCTTGTTAAGGTAAGTGTTTCATCTTGTGTTGTCCAATGTGAGAATGTATGGTGTTGGACTTGTCCCCTTTATATGGATTATACATTCATCTAATGTCTGGCGGCTTGAGTTTGTGCAGACATGGAGTGTGTTTAATTGTGCTACCTTTGTTTGCATTTGACGGTGCACCTTGCATCTACTTCATGTAGAAGTATGTCCGATGCAGTTGGAGTTGTATGTGCTTTGTTGCCTTTCACTTCCACATTGTGCAGATAGGCATGTCTTTTGGGTCTAGTATGCTTTGTCCCTGAGATACATGAGGGGCCTGTTCCACTGCAAATGTTGTTTAAAGGGCATGTACAAAGTGATATGTGTGCCAGTGCAGCTTCCTTCCCTGAGTGTTCCTAATGCTCCCGTCCCTAATGTGCAGGTATTGTTTACAAAGTGATCTTTGTATATTTGTCTCTCTGTCTGTTGTGCATCCCATTGTCTTTTCATTGTGTTGCAATGTGAGTGGTGTATGTGTCCATTTCAGGGCTGTTTACTGGGAGTGGTGTTTGTGTTCCATGCCACATCTATACACATGTGTGTTGAATGTGACAACAGTTCATGGCATGTGAGAAATGTGAGTGTGTGAGCTGTATTTGTAGATGTGATGTTGCCCTATTGTTGTGTGAGACATTGTTGTGTACGCTTCACTGCCCCTGTGCCTGAGATGAGCAGATTGTGTGTTTTTGTAGTGTTGGGGTGCAGTGTGAGTTTTCTGCTCAAAGGGGGCGTGTTGTGAGTATGATTGTGTCCTTCTTCATGTCTGATTCCTATGCAAAACACAAAAGGTACTTGGTGCTCAGAGTGTGGCCCCATATTACATGGCTAACGGCGCGACGAACAGTTGTTGAGCACTATGACACAAGTAGGTGTATGTACTTATGGCCGTTTGCGCACATTGCGGCACCAATTTTCAACTCCATCGAAGATCAACAACAGTGGCTGGACATGTATGTTAGGCTCCATGGCAGCACCGGACATGTGAGGCTGCCTCCCAGTGAGTGTCTCCCTTTATACTCCCCATTTCCACCTGCTGAGACATGGTGGTTGAACTGCCACAGTCATATTGGTGGTGTGCAACCTCATAATGTGTCTGGCGGTAGCACTGTCTCCGCTGGCCTGTTTGTGCTCCCTCGTGATTGTGGTGGTCTGTGCTGCCTGGCGGTGTCAGCGGGACCGTGGCGGTCTTTGCTGCACAGACTGGCATGACCCTGTAATACAGCAGTCCGATCGCCCACCCGACTGAGGTAGGACCGCCAATGCCGCAATGGCAGTCCACAGACCACCAAACTCATTATCAGGCAAATAAATCAAAATGTGTGGTATGGGACGATGAGTGAGTAATAGATGGTTTATGCGTGCCATTTATTTGTAGCTGTGCCTGGTTGAAAAGCTGTGGATTGTGAGTTTGACCCATTTAGGAAGGTTTTCCTTCTTATGCATGATGAGAAGTGGAATGCACTGCTAGTGTTGCTGAATTTATGTAGCTGTGATTATGTGTGAAGTAATGGAAGAGATAGTTTTGCATGTGGACTTGCCTACCACCCTACTTGGACCATGGTTACTGTCTTAGTTGTGTTTGAGCTGTAGGTGCACTGGTAGGCTATGGATATTGGAAGTCATGGTAAAAGCTCTTTTAAAGTCTCCAAAACGTGACAAAGGCATCCCGAGCTTGGCTAGGGACAACCACAACGGGTGACCTTAATATTCCACCCGGAGGTCAGAAAGGAGTAATTCAGAGGCATGAAATAGAGGGAGCACTTCTCTAAATAGGCATTGACAAAGCCAATAGGTCTCAGCAATGTGAGAGTTATTGGTGCTGTAAATGTCAATGTCTTTAGCCATATTGTATAGCAGCAGACGTGGCAGCTACTAGGTGATGGAAGGTCTCCCACTGAGTGACAGGGCAGACTCTATGTTTGGCCGTCCACACCAGTCTGTTTTTGGCTTTCATTTGTCTTAAGATACTATTACTTTTGACCTGCCATTCTTGCTTGCTTGTTATCTAACCCTCAGCAAAATGTATTGTAATGAACTTCAAGAGTTTATGTGTTTAAACTGTTCTTGTTTTACTAACTCTGTCACAAATCTGGATCTAGTTCTCGTTACATAAAGCTGCAGATCCTTAAAATAAAAATGGAAGCACTTGCTGTAGCTGGTATTCTCCTATCAGCCAGCGCCCATGTCTTGAGAGCGAAACTAGACAGGTTTACAGAGCAATGTATTCTTGGTTCATACATTGAAGTTTGACAGATTAGTGACAGCTAATTCCACATTGCTGCGGTAATGATATTTGTAAACACATTTTGTCACTTTCTCCTAAGCTTCAGAGAAAGTTGCAAGGTTCCAGATAAATGAACCTATCAATATGCTTGCACAAATGTGCACATACTAAAAGTGTAAATGGAAAACAGTCAAACTATATAGACATTTTGTTGAGTAAAACCTCTTAAGCAAAGCCCATGTGGTAACACAATCCATTATTAATTAAAACATGAAAACAGTATTTGCTTATTTACGAAAAACAACTTAGAACCATAGAAAAAGGTTTCCAATTATGCAGACACAATCTTAGCACAGTTTTGCTGCATATTAGATGGTGAAGCTTGGAAACTGCTAGCCCTATGTAGTGCTGATGAGAAATATAAAAAAACCTGTATTGCAAGGTACATTTTAATGAAACACATTTAGGATGTCCAAACAATCCTCGCACTTTGAAGTCCGAGAAAGGAAAGTAAACAGGCACCCTCAGAAAATAGTGTCTGTCATTTGACTTCAGTCTTTGATTGCATAGCAAATGTGATAAGATAAGAACAAGGTTTATAGGCCTGTTTACCAAAATGCCTCTTGAAGCAAGTGAAACCACGAGCTCTTGTATAAAGTGCTCTTCAACAAAGAGAAAAGTAGTTCCTTAAATAGTTGCTAAAATGGGAGCAGTGGATGAGTTGTAGTAATTGTTCCATGCTCTCAGGGGTGGCTAAACACAGGAAGAGGTATGATGCATGCATGCCATGGACGAATGGGGAACAAGAATAGGAGAGCTACGATGGAGCCAGCAAATGGAAAGCCTATGGGCAAGCTGAAGGCCACAAAGTATATACAACATGTCTCTTCGAGACAGCACATGTGTTGTTTAGTCGAGACCTAAAAATGCAATTTACAGCACACCCAGTGTCCACACATTGTAACCCTAGCATGCTCTGCATATAGGCAGCCATGGTAAATGATGACAAATTCATCCAGGAGTGAAGGATAAGCAACCTACAGGTATGCATTCGATACAAGCATGTCTGAATTATATTTTGGGAGTAAATTATTTTGCCTTCTGCATTTGTGTGTTAAATACACAAATATGTGTTTGGTATGTTGGTTTTTTGTGCCTGCAAGAGTTGATTTTTTTCTTTGTAAGTCACCTTTGTGCATTGTTTTGGATGCCCTGTGTGATGCTTAGCTTCAAAACTTCTTTTACACTGCTATTTTCCTGGTATATAATTAGGATTTCCTGTTTTCAATTTCTATTTGTTGTGAATTCTAGAGCATTTCAGAGCTTTCCAATGTTTTCCAAAGTGTAAAAACCAGAGGTTCCCACTGTTTTCTCTTTTTTGCTCCTTGTTGGTGTTCTTCCAGTGTTTATAGCTATATTTGCCCGGATTTTCTTCCTTACCTTGATCCTCCCTTTTGTCAATTATTGTTCTCTTTATTCCTGCTCTTAGACCCATTCTTTTAACCAGTAGCGGATAGTGAGAGTTGAAAGTGGTGGGGCGTAAATGTTAAGATAATGGCCACCGTCCTTATTGTTGTGGTTAGGGTGAGCTTTGCTTACCTATCAGAATATACTGAGCTTTTTGGCACTCCGTGATCCAAGCTGAGCGCAGAGTAGAGCAAAACAAACTCTGCAAGCTGGTGGCGGAGTGGAGTTCACTGGCGCGTTGATCACCCACCCCTACTTTTGTTCAAAGGATACTGTTTCTTTTCAGTAAACGGGACTGGCTGTAAGTATTTCCGTGAAGTGAAAACACTTTACAGCTATGAGTTGCTCCCTTCCTTAGAGGATATGTGCTAGGGCTGACTTTGTCAAAACAATCGCATATCCTGCTTTGAAAAAGACCTTCCTATGAGCATATTCTGACAGTAGGTGGTGCTTGTCACTAGCTCATTTACACAGCTTCCTTGCTAATTTCACTTTTCATTTTGATTTCTTCTACTGTTTTTAACTTTCTGACAAAATACATAAAAAAAACTGGCAAGAACATCAAAATACATGTGGCTCATAACTTACCAAAGGAAAACTGAAAACTGGGTTGCACTTTACACTTGGTCCACAATGAAGATACCATTTTCCCTACGACAGCCAAGGGAATTCCTTCCTAAGGCTTTGTTTCTGCCGGTTGGTGCTGAGTTGCACAGTCTTCAGCAGCCTGGGAGCAGATGGCATGGGAGGCAGATAGCCAGGTCGCTGGCAATGGGGAATTCACGGGGAGGCAGAATTCAGACCCTCGTCCGGGTTTCTCTTCTATGGGCACGGGGGACAGGGACACTAGGCCTGGACATTATTTGCATATGGGGAGGGTCTGTACTCAGAAAAAAGGAAACATGCAGTCAGAGATCCACAGAAAAGAACCTGTCACCCCAGACTCCCTGAGAAAAGAAGTAGTGTTATGGGGTGCAGTGCTGAGGCCAGCAGGGAGTGCTGGAGACCGGGTGAGCATCAGCTGCTGAGTGGTAGTCCAGCAGCCCCTGCCAGATAGAGATGTGTGTGGCCGGAGAGAGCCTAAGAGACCAGTGGAAGCAAGGCAAGGCAATTTATCAAAATGACGGGCTGCTGGCATAGAGGTGGTTTGCTGCTAGTATTGGGTCCTTAAGAAAGGGCGGTATGATGCTATGTGCAAGTGCAAAAGAAGCAAGTGCAAGGCTGCTGCAAGACAAAGGTGTGCTTGGCCATCAGTAGCAAGTTTGTGTAAGAGGGTAGTTGGTGAAGGACTGTAGCACCGGGCGGCATTCTGCCTCATGCAGAGTGGAACTCCACAAGCTCTACCAACCCTTAAGTGTGCTGTGGGGGTCTTATCAGTGCCTCTTCATTGTGTGGACTTTGCTTTGGTACATGTCAACGGTGTGTGCTTTGTGATTTACTTTATATATCTCTATGGTGGTCGTGGTGTGGTCT
Organism: Pleurodeles waltl; assembly: GCF_031143425.1. Taxonomy (NCBI): domain Eukaryota; kingdom Metazoa; phylum Chordata; class Amphibia; order Caudata; family Salamandridae; genus Pleurodeles; species Pleurodeles waltl. The sequence goes on along the minus strand of NC_090450.1, from coordinate 220,967,169 downwards.
GTATACTGCTGCAGTATGCATGCTTTTGAGTGGCACACATGATGATCCGTATGTTATTCAGTGTTGTGTGTTGGCACTTATTATCCTAGAGGGGATTATATGATGCACACACACCTCTGATCTGATCTTTACAATGGTGTATATATGTTTCTTTGGAATTGTCTCTGTGCTTCTCACCTGTATCATCAAAGGTGTCCAGCACTGCCGTCTCCCTGAAATGCAGCTCCCAGGAGTTGACACTGCTAAGGTGGGCCCCTCAGTATCACAGGCCCGCTGCAGGCACTGTAGGGCCCTAGACTCCATGCTGCCTGCTGGTTAGATCTTCGGGCTATCATTCATCCGCAGGGAGTACTGTCAAGGTGTTGTCAGGCAACAGTGTGAAGAAGAAGAAAATAATTGCCAAGATATTGGTGCTAACGGAAGTATGAGAAAAAAAAGTTTGTGTTTACTTTGGTTTCTCGTGTTCCATGTGTTATAGGCCAGCTTCTGTCAAAAGAGGAAGACTGAGAACTGAAAAAGGAAGAATATACCTTCACTATTGTTTTTCCCTCATGGTTTTCACTTTATGACCGTTGTGCAGCTGTCATGCCTTGAGTCACACTTGCACCATTTCACGCCTGGTCAGGCTCTCATAGCTTCTGTCAGAGGGGCACTCCTGTACTCCTCAGAGCCCAGGATCAGTAGTGCCCACCAAAACACGAGCCTTGCTTTTCCTGGTACTGGACACATGCAGGTTTGCTGCCTGAAGGTGCCAGGCCAAACCTCCTTGTCACTTCAGGGAGTAGAAGCGTTAAATACACCTCAAGCAGAACAACCAGTTAAAAAACAATCTACCCAATCCTGGAGCTTCTGTCATGCTGTTTTCAGCATGAGAGAAGCACCAAGATTGGTAGGAGAAGGATAACCAAGCGCTCCTTTTCAGTCAAGGGGCCTGAGTCTGCTATCCTCAGGGCTGTTTGAAACATCATGGATTGGTGCGGTCTGAAGTGCGTATGTCAGGCTGGCCATTGCAAGACAGCTGGCCAACCTGACATGCACACACCATACTTTACTCTTTAGTCATCCGATCCCTGCTGCCAATCAACTGGAATCATCCCCACCCCTGCCCTTGCTCATAACAGTGTTCAGCACGGAAGTGACGGCATTATCTAATAAAATGGTAACCAAACCATTTTATTAATTTGCATTGCAGTTGCACTCGCAGCAGGTGGGGCAACAATCCTCTGCCCTAAAGGAGAAACTACTGCTGCTTTGAACCCTTTCCCTGAAACTGTTCTTTCAAGTATCTTTTAATTATAATTATTTCTGGCACCAACCTCTCAGTCTAATTTCCTAAAACTCGTATTCCTCTTCTTAGCAGCCCAGTCCCACCCTATTACAAGGATTTGCGTAGATGGACATATATTTCCACCTCATTAAGATTTGACTGTAACAGATTAAAGGTTCATGGCGGACATATGGGAAACATATGAAACATACAGTGGGGTGTTTGCTTATTGCAAGCCAGTGTCACACTTTTCTTCTCTTTTCTTTGAGATGCCAAGAAAGACCTCAACCATAAATGTTTTATTACAGTGTGAACTGGGTATTTTTCTCTTCTATGTAATCACATGGGATTACATATGCTAGGAGATTAATATGTACACCATTAGCTATAGGGCCTTTGGTGAAAGGAAACTGTGCTGTTGTATGAAGAAGCAGCCAAGGTGGCAACCAAACGTCATGACCTGAAGGATGCCTTGCGCTATTTGCTTCCTTAGGTCAGATTGTGAATGAAATTTATTTTTCACTGTTATACCGCACCTGTGGGATCTGGCTTGCATTAAAGTCAGTACAAGGATATCTGGCATTGATTTTTTCCAAGCTATTTGAAACCAGTGAGGCCACTGTCTTTCTACTGGAAAGATGTGACAATAGAGCAAGACATCCTACCTTTGTGTTCTGTGCAGTGCGAACTGTTCTAATGTATTTTCAATCCTCAGAGGACGAACAGCTAAATGCATTGCCATTAAATCTGGTTACAGTGGTTTGTATGGGTATGGCTGCAAATGTCAAGCCTTATTTCAGCACATTAAGTTTCAAGACGCATTTTCACATAGAGACATTAGGAATGAAATTTGAAAAATGCTATTCTGAGGCTGTGTCATGAGCACATCCGACAGCTGTGTGGAGGTTCAGAGTGCTTCATGTTTCAGCACTGTACTGTATACAGATCACACACTAACACATATCTTTTTTGACTTAACATATGGATTAAATAGCAGAGCAATTTTACCAAAACCAGCGCATTAGCTCGTCCTGGGCCTGTACATGGGCAACAAAGATATTCATGATATGGGCACTGATCATTTTATATGAGTGGATTTTGAATATATAGGCATGCTTTTCAGAGCATAACAGTGAAAACGTAATAGATAGAGTGCATGGGGCAATGTTTTATGAAAAAGCATTGACAGTGGTGGTATCCATATACAAAGTGATCTTTGCTGCCACAATATTGACTCCCTAGCTTTCTGAACCAAATCTCTGTCTGAGTTTTAATAAATATGGATGACACCACAAAGTGGCCACTTGCCCTATACTGACACACTGCTCAGAGGTTACCTGTAACCTGCTACCCACAGCATTGCTGTATGCAGAAACAATGTGTTGAATCCATCCGCTTGAGCCATGTTACTAAAACAGAGATGGAATTAGGTTCTTCAGTGTCTCAAGACCCTATGAGTAGTCACAAGATCATGTTAAGTGACTTACTATCTCCCAAGTGAATCATAGCTGGAGCATCCATTGGAGAAAAGTATAAGGTAAGTGATTCTTCACCTTTTGACTTCTGTGGACACCCACTTTAACATTACTGGAACCAGGAGACTCCCACAGAATCATTATTGGAGTCCGGGGACCCCCCCACTGGAATCATTACTGGAAGACAAGAACCCCAATCTAAACCTTTTTGTGAATCACCAGATAATGCACAAAAAATACAGAAACAAACATTCATCAAACAAATACACAAATGATAACACATTTTATTTAATTTGCAAATAAATATATTTTTTTAAAAAAAGAAAGGTTGGAGCTTTTCTAAATTCAATTGAAGCCACACTTTGTCCATACTATGTTCTGTCTGAGGCACTTATACTGCTCCGATAAATCAATCTGAGGATACTAATTTAATTTCTAGCCTCCAATTTCAAATTCATTGATATGTACAGTACATTTTAAAATGTATAGTTGTACATTTAGCCATGTTATTTATATACACGTTATTAATTTTTCAATATTATTAAGCTTTCTAAGCAGTTGTGGAGCCCCTGAAGAGGTCCCTTCGGTAAGGGTCGCCCCCAAAGGGGGCACAGCACTGTAGACCATTTCTGCCCCCTTGGAGGCAGATCGGCCTATTTCTTTTGGGCCCAGAAGCCACTAAGGCACCAGGGATTTTTATTTATAGTCAATTTCAGTATGGGGAGCAGCCCCTTGGGCAAGCATTGCTCCCGTTTAGAGGGCAATATGTTTTATGCCATTTCTGCCCCATTGGGGACAGATCAGTCCATTATTTTTAGGCCAATCTGCCCCCAAGGGGAGCAAAAACCACAATGACACATGGGATTATTTACTTTTGTTTTTGTTGTGTGGGGGTAAGGGTCGCCCCCAAAGGGGGCACAGCACTGTAGGCCATTTCTACCCCCCTTGGGGGAGATTGGTCTGTTATTTAGGACCATCTGACCCCATGGGGGGGGCAGAAGCTAATAAGGCAGCAGGGATTTTTGTTTTTAGTCAATTTCAGTACGGGGGAGTGGCCCCTTGGGCAAGGGTCACTCCCCTTTGGGGGCGACAATATGTTTTATGCAATTTCTGACCCCCTTGGGGGCAGATTGGCATATTAGTTTTAGGCAGATCCGCCCCCAAGGGAGGCAGAAACCACAATGACACCAAGGATTGTTTACTTTTTTTTTGTTTGTGGGGCGGCCCCTTGGGTAAGGGTCGTCCCCCCCCCCCAAAGGGGGCACAGCACTGTAGGCCATTTCTGCCCCACGTGGGGGCAGATTGTCTATTTGTTTTAGGCCCATCTGCCCCCAAACCATTTTATTAATTAGCATTTGCAGTTGCACTCACGGCAGGTGGGGCAACACTCCTCTGCCCTAAAAGAGAAACTGCCACAACTTTGAACCCCTTTCCCTGAAACTGTTCTTTCAAGTATCTTTTAATTAGAATTATTTCTGGCACCAACCTGTCAGTCTAATTTCCTATTACTCATATCCCTCTTCCCAGCAACCCAGTCCCACCACATTACAAGGATTTGCGCAGATGGACATATATTTGCACCTCATTAAGATTTGATTATAACAGATGAAAGGTTAATGCTGGACATATGGCACACATCTGAAACATACTGTACTGTGGGGTGTTTGCTTATTGTAAGCCAGTGTCACACTATCCTTCTCTTTTCTTTGAGATGCAAAGAAAGACCTCAGCCATAAATGTTTTATTACAGTGTGAACTGGGCATATTTCTCTTCTATGTAATCACATGGAATTACATATGCTAAGAGATTAATATGTACACTGTTAGCTATAGGGCCTTTGGTGGAAGGAAACTGTGCTGTTGCATGAAGAAGCAGCCAAGGTGGTGACCAAACTTCATGACCTGAAGGATGCCTTGAACTATTTGCTTCCTTAGGTCACATTGTGAATGAAATTTATTTTGCACTGTTATACCCTACCTGTGGGATCCGGCTTGCATTAAAGTCAGTACAACGATATCTGACATTGATTTTTTCCAAGCATTTTTTTTTATTTATTTATTTGAAACCAGTGAGTCCACTGTCTTTCTACTTTGTGTTCTGTGCAGTGCAAACTGTTCTAATGTAATTTCAATCCTCAAGGATTGAACAGCTAGATGTATTGCCATTAAATCTGGTTACAGTGGTTTTTACGGGTATGGTTGCCAAATGTCAAGCCTTATTTCAGCACAGTAAGTTTCAAGACCCATTCTGACATAGAGACATTAGGAATGAAAGGTGAAAAAGGGAATCCTGAGGCTGTGCCATGAGCACATCCGACAGCAGTGTGGAGATTCAGAGTGCTTCATGTTTCAGCACTGTACTGTATACAGATCACACACTAACACATATATTTTATGACTTAACATATGGATTAAAGCATTTTACCAAAACCAGCGCATTAGGTATTCCTTGGCCTGTACATGGGCAACAAAGATGGTCATGATATGGGCACTGATCATTTTATATGAGTGGATGTTGAACCTATGGGCATGTTCTTCAGTCCATAACAAAGAAAATGTAATAGAAACAGTGCCAGGGGCAATGTTGTATGAAAAGGCTTTGACTGTGGCGGTATCCATATACAAAGTGATCTTTGCTGCAACAATCTTGATTCCTTAGCTTTCTGAAACAAATCTCTGCCTGAGTTTTAATAAATAAGTGGCCACAGAGTGGCCACTTGCCCTATACTGACACACTGCTCAAAGGTCACCTGCAACCTGCTACCAACAACATTGTAGTATGCAGAAACAATTAGTTGAATCCATCTGCGGTGAGCCATGTTACTAAAACAGAGAAGGAATTAGGTCCTTCGGTGTCTCAAGACCCTATGAATAGCCACAAGATCATATTATGTCTCCTACTATTGCCCAAGTGAATCGTAGCTGGAGCATCCATCGGAGAAACGTATTAAGACAGTGATTCTTCACCTTTTGACTTCTGTGGAACCCCACTTTATCATTACTGGAACCCGGGACCCCCACTGAATCATTATTGGAGTCCGGTGAACCGCCCGCCCTCCCCTCCCAATTGAGTCATTATTGGAAGACGAGATCCCCAATCAAAACAGTTTTGTGAATCACCAGAGAATGCACAAAAATACAGAAACAAACATTCATCAAACAAATACACAAAGGATAACACATTTTATTTAATTTGCAAATAAACATATTTTTTTTTAAAAAGGAAGGTTGGAGCTTTTCTAAATTCAATTGAAGCCACACTTTGTCCATACTATATTCTGTCTGAGGCACCTATACTGCTCCAATAAATCAATCTGAGCATACTAATTTAATTTGTAGCCTCCAATTTCAAATTCTGTGATATTTACAGTATATTTTAAAATGTTTAGTTGTACATTTAGCCATGTTATTTATATACACTTTAAAAACCTTTTAATATTATTACATTTTCTAAGCAGGCGCGGAGCCCCTGAAAAGGCTTCATGGCCACCTAGGTTTTCCCAGCCCACAGGTTGGGAACCACTGTATTACGAGATTGAAGATGCATTTATAATGTTTATCATCAGATGGTGCCAAAGCAGTAAAAGTGAGGCAAAATCCAAAGTTGTGAAGTTTCTACTTAACCCCTTCCCCGCCAAGGATGTAATGGTTATGTCCTTGGCTGCAGCGTTCAGCCGCCAAGGACGTAACCAGCTCATGGGAGTGCTCCCCTCCATAAGCCTCCCACTCACCACCCACGGGGCAGGGATGGAAGGGAAATCACTTTCCCTTTCATCCCCGACCGCCCCGTCTAAAGACATCAGTGTGCAATTACACGCTGACATCATCAGAGGGTGCCGGTCTGGATGTAAGCCATTTGCTTCCAGCGTGACCTCAGAGAAGGAGCTGAGTTTCTTTTCCGGCCGGGGAGGGTGATTGCTCTAAAAGAGGCATCGGGGGAAAGGATAGGGTTTTCCTTTCCCTCGATGTCTCTTTCAGCATTCCTGCTGCTCGATCCCGATCGCATCGTGATCGGGCAGCAGGAATGCCCACTAGACACCAGGGGCTTTATTACCAGGGGTAAGAAAATGTTGGGGGAATCCACGCAAGCCATACCCCCTGGACTCCTCCAGGTGTCTAGTTTTCAAAAATCTCTGGGTTTGGTATGTTTCCCTAGATGACCGCTGCACCTGGGACAAAAGACCCAGGAGCCCCCCCTTGCAAGAACAGGTAGTTTTGTAATAGATCATTTTAATGTGTCCACATTGTATTTTAGGGCATTTCCTAACACGGGCACTGGGTCCACCCACACAAGTGAGGTATAATTTTTATCGGGAGACTTGAGGGAACACTGGGTAGAAGGAAGTTTGTGGCTCCCCTCAGATTCCAGAACTTTCCATCACCGAAATGTGAGAAAAAAGTGTTTTTTGCCACATTTTGAAGCTTGCAAAGATTTCTGGGTAATAGAACCTGGTGAGAGCCCCACAAGTCACCAAATTCTGAATATCCCTAGATGTATAGGTTTGCCAGGTTTCAAGGGTGCCAGCTGAGCTAGAAGCTAAAATCCACAGCAAGGCACTTTGCAAAAAAAATAACATTTTCCTTGGGAAAATGTGAAGTGTCCACGTTGTGTTTTGGGGCATTTCCTGTCATGGACACTAGGCCTACCCACAAAAGTGAGGTACCATTTTTATTAGGAGACCTGGGGGGCCCTGGGTAGAAGGAAATTTGTGGCTTCCCTCAGATTCCAGAACTTTCCATCACTGAAATGTGAAGAAAAAGTGTTTTCACCGCCATAAAAAGGTGATGAATATGTAAAGGTGGCCATGGGGGGCCTGCGCTGCCCATTCCTGTGACAGTGTGCACTAAGAGACTGCTGGTGCCCCCTAAGGGTGACAGAACTGCAGCCGGCTTGATAATGCACCAGCGACAATGCTGCTGCTGCTTTTCCGCAGGACTGGCAGACGGAAAAATTGGTTGCCACCTGTCAAAGCAGCAGGAAAGTCATAATGGGTCTGGCGGGGAGGTCGCCACCAGTATGGCAGCCACCCTGTTGGTATTTTGGAGGACAGGTATTCCCATCTGTCAAACTTGTAATCAGGGTCATAAGGTAGACTTTTGTGTTTCGTTTTAGTGCATCCTGAACATGATAAGCATTGGCACCTAAGCATGGAAAGGAGCTGTGAGCTCTTTTTTTACAAGATCACACTATTTGCAATGCATGTACTATAACACTGATAGTTAGAATATAACCTACAGACAGCACAGCTCACAAACACAGAGTCGCTGCTGTCTTCCATTGTTTCTGAATTGTGCTTTTTGTATCTATTCCTTAAATTGCACACATAGCGCCTCATTTACAAGGAAGGTTCATAGCACGGAGCTTTGCCAAATTTGGCAGCGCTGCGCTCCGACATTTAAAAAATGTAGGGATGCACCATCATAGTGCAAGGGGGTCTACACCGGATGGAATGATTACTTAGGTGCAGGAAGGTGTCGCTTCCTGCACCTAAACAATCAATAATGGCGATTTGTTACGTCTATGTGTCCTGCAGAATGCAGCACACATAGAAGTGGCAAATTGTTATTTTTTTAATAATTGTTTATGTGCAGGAAGTGACACCTTCTGCAGCACACATAGAAAAAGCAAAAATAAGGAGAAATAAAAATATTCCTCCTTGTTGCGGGACTCTAACGCCACCCTTTAGGTGGCATTAGTTTTTCGTGCTGCCTCAGGTTTACAATTTCTCGTAAATCTAGGGCAGTGTCAAAAGCAGTGGATGTTTCATGGAAGCGCCCACAGCAACACCCATTGCACATCCCTCTGCCGCATAAAACTGTGTCGGGTCCATATATACAAGGCGGCTTTAAGCCACACAAGGTGGCTTAGGCCGCCTTGTAAATGTTGAAAAGGGCTGAAAGTGACGCTCCAGTGGAACTGGGAGCTTGTAAATGGGTCCATGGTTTTAGATTATAAGCACTCATTTTGAGGGAGTGGGACTTTTTTTTATCAAAAGCCACAGAGATAAAAGCATTAACTTTCCAAAGGTTCCTAACATCATCATAGTATTTCTGTGATAGATATCAATTTAAAAATATTGCCGTACAAAAATGTTACCACACAGGACAACAATATCAACTTTACTAACTTTCAGTGTAAAATAGAATACGCTAGACTACAAGAATACCGTGGACAAAAATATGGAAAATACATTGGTGATCATATATATTTTAGAAAGTATTTAATCGTAAAATAACTTTTTATAAAATAAATGAATCTGAAGAAAATACAATTAAAAATATATAAACAGTGCATACAAGTAAACATAAAAACATAAATATAATTACCTAAAAATAAAAAAGTACGCAACTTTAATAAAAGGTAAATAAAAAAATAAATATTTACTCAAATTAAAAGATAAATGCATATTTAATTGATTAAAAATGTAATATATAAAAAAATGTATTGGTACGTAATTCAAGGTACCAAAATAAAATGATAAGAGCTAATTATGAAATTGTCAAATTAACTACAACATTTCTTATGAAAAGTAACATTTCTCAAACAATAAAATGCTAAAAATCTTGAAGAAAACATAAAATAAACAAATAACATTAAAATAATTGAATACTTTAAAATTAAGTAACACTGTATATATAAAAATACTAAGTCAAATCCAAAAATGATAAAATATTCAAATGAAAAAATATATAAGGAATAATCATGAATTCCAATATAAATGAAATCTTTAAAAGATAAGAATAAAATACACACAGCTTCAAACAATATTTACAATTCTAACCCTAATTTAATATACAATAGAAAACGAAAAAAAAGAAAAGTACATAAAACGCATAAATCAAAATTAGTAAAAAATTAATTGAGCTACTTAAATTTCAACTGAAGCAAGAGTAGGGAAAGAGGGAAAGTATTTCACTTTGGTGGGTGCAGATTTACTATTCCTACTCCACTGTAAGTAACAATTTACTATTCCCATTCCAATCTGACCAATAATAGGGCAAGTGTTTCTCTTTGCAGGGGTTGGATTTACTATTCCCTCTCCAATTTCAGCAACCATAAGAGAAAACGTTGGAATTTGAAGGGGTGGTTTGTGAGTCAGATTTACTATTCCAGCTCCAAAATGAGCAAAATTGGTGAAAGTGTTGGACCTTGGAGGGGTTTGGTTAACTCTTCCCACTCCAGACTGGGCAAAAGTAAGGAGATTGCTGAACTTTGGATGGGTCAGATTTAGTATTCCCACATCAAACTGAGCAACAGAAAAGAAAGTGTTGGCCTATGGAAAGGTCGGATGCACTACTCCAACTACAAACTGAGCAAACATAAGCAAAGTCTTGTCTTTGGAGTCGTCAGATAGACTATTCCCACCCCAGACTGAGCAACACCGATGAAAGTGCTGAGATAAAAGTCCAAGGCACATGTTTCAAAGTAAAATAAAGTCAGCGTCATCCTTTTGTATATTCTCCAGTTCCATCTTGTTTTATTTTATGCTTGTGGAGCTCTCTTCTGACATTGCAGAACATACAATCACAGTTCCTCTCAGTTCCAGCCACCGTTTCAACCAACACTTGTTTCGTCAAGTGAAAATAATCACTGAGACTTCGTCAGGGCTACTATAAATGTCTTCAAGATTGTTTACCATAATTCATTGGGGACCATATACACTGGCTCTCATAATGAGGCCCTCAATATGTAATTCAAAATTAATTTAGTAGTGTAAATTTACTACTCACAACATTCACATGTAGGTGGTGTTCTCTGCCACAGCCTTGGAGATCTTCTTCTGATAAAGTATAGAAAAAATGTAAAACGTTTAACAAACTGTACCAGTAATTGGCCATGTATAATGCTTGACTCACTCCAGGTCTGAACTGGAATACATTTACGTCTTTTGTGGTCCTTACTGGCTGTAGTAACTTTAGAAGTGCAATTTGTGAATAGAAATCAGCTTACTCTTGTGGGTGGGTGTCTGCCACTCACCAAACTCCCTTCATACTCCTCCCTAAACCCCTCCTATGTATCATTAGGTATTTCCCTCTTTTCAGTCTCTCCCCCTCGTCATTTCCACATTTACTAGCAGCTAGGGAACTACCATCTGACACAAGCAACTCACAGGAAAGATAGGAGATGTGGAGATCTACACTCTTAGGTTTCTAGAGTTAACCACTCCTGCCACTGTGTTAGCAAGAGGAAGGGGTATTGGGGGTGCAGGATTTTAAAGGAAATTAGGATCAAACCCAGAATGTATCCATTATTATAGGCAGCAAAAGTAAAATGCTGTTGATCAGAACTATAATTACAGAAACCATTGATAAAAACTATATTTGCTGCCAGGTGAGCAGAATAAGATGTTCAGCCTTCAGGAGTTAGTTGTCATGTTTGTAATCTCCAGAGTAAGGCCTTGGAATGGCAAGGAGTTTTAAGTTGATCAGTTTGCATTTCAGGGATTCACTGTGGATAAAGTCAACCCATAGTAGTTTTTTTCTGCTCTATCAAGAGGGAGGCCTATTGATGCAATTGGAAAGATACTCTCATGGAGGATGAGCAGAAGCAGATTGACATGGGTGCAAAACCATCCGGATCAAAGTCTTGGATGAGGGCAGAAATGGAAGTTGAATTTGAGAGTATACACTAAGAATGCAGATAAACTTTGGTGTGAGGTACAGGAGATTTGTCATTGAGTTGAGAGGAGTTGATTATTCTGAAGTTTCTTTGTCAGAATAATCTTTGTATTTAGAATTTCTAATCCTGGAGATTGTGTCAATATGGTGTATCGGTGGATCTGGGATCACAGAGCATTTAGCTATGCTCCTAAGCATTGGGGGTTGGTTTGTGTATTGGGCTCTTCAGAAGTTGGTGTGCCAAGTGGTTTGTAACAGGTCGGGGGCTAGGTGACAATCTCCTAGGAGAACAATGCTTGTAGAAGAGAACCGATTTGCATATTTTATATCATCATTGATGGCAAGTAGTTCATTTTCAGGAGTGGTTGAGAAATTTCTGTTTTGGTCAGTGTCTGGTTTTACACTGGAAAATAAAGCCCAATTAAACATCTAACACAGGTTTGTCACACTTTTATGACACAAATCCAGAATGTTAGTGTAGGAAAGTACCATCTTGCCTGGCATGTTACCCCCATTTTTACTTGTGTGTCAGTTTGTTTTTGCCTGTCTCACAGGGATCCTGCTGGCCAGGACCCAAGTGCTCATAGTTTGTGGCCTGAATGTGTTCCCTGTGTGGTGCCTAACTGTGTCACTGAGGCTCTGCTAACTAGTTCCTCAGTGCTTATGCTCTCTCTGCTTTTAAAATTGTCCCCCCATGCCAAATCTGGTATTGGGGTGCCAATCCCATTCATCCCCCCCAGGGCTCCAGCATGGACCCTGGGTACTGCCAAATTAGCTCTCTGGGGTTTTCACTGCAGCTACCGCTGCTGCCAACCCACAGACAGGCTTCTGCCCTCCTGGGGTCTGGGCAGCCCAGTCCCAGGAAGTCAGAACAAAGTATTTCCTCTGAGAGAGGGTGTTACACCCTCTCCCTTTGGAAATAGGTGTTAAGGGCCTGAGAGGAGTAGCCTCTCCTGGCATCTGGGAATGCTTTGAAGGGCACAGATGGTGCCCTCCTTGCATAAACCAGTCTACACTGGTTCAGGGATCCCCCAGCCCCTGCTCTGGCACGAAACTGGACAAAGGAAAGAGGAATGACCACTCCCCTGTCCACCACCACCCCAGGGGTGGTGCCCAGAGCTCCTCCAGTGTGTCCCACACCTCTGCCATCTTGAATGCAGAGGTGTGAGGGCACAATGGAGGCCTCTGAGTGGCCAGTGCCAGCAGGTAATGTCAAAGACCCCTCCTGATAGGTGCTTACCTGGTTAGGTGGCCAATCCTCCTCTGAGGGCTATTTAGGGTCACTCCTGTGAGTTTCTCTTCAGATAACGAATGCAAGAGCTCACCAGAGTTCCTCTGCATCTCTCTCTTTGACTTCTGCCAAGGATCGACTGCTGACTGCTCCAGGACACCTGCAAAACCACAAAATAGTAGCAAGACGACTACCAGAAACATTGTAGTGCCTAATCCTGCTGGCTTTCTCGACTGTTTCCTGGTGGTGCATGCTCTGAGGGCTGTGTGCCTTCACCCTGCACTGAACGCCAAGAAGAATTCTCCCGTGGGTCAATGGAATCTTCCCCCTGCTTACGCAGACAACAAACTTCTGCTTCACCGGTCCTCTGGGCCCCCTCTCATCTCAACGAGCGTGGTCCCTGGAACACAGGAGCTAGATCCAAGTGACCACAACAGTCTAGTGGTCCTTCTGTCCAAATTTGGTGGAGGTAAGTCCTTGCCTCCCCACAGCAGACAGTAATCCTGTGTACTGTGTGAACTGCAGCTGCCAGGGTTTCTGTGTACTTTTTTAATGAATCCTTTGTGCACAGCATAGCCCAGGTCTCCAGCACTCCATCCTGCATTGTTCAACTCACTGAGTTGACCACCGGCTTCGTAGGACGCTCCTTTGTAGTGTTGAGACGACTGCTGTGCTCAGATTTCTTGAACACCTATTCAAGTGCTTCTGCAGGTAATGCCTGCCTCTGCATGGACTCCCTGTGCTGCTGAGTGCCCCCTCCGTCTCCTCCTTCAAGGGGCAACCTCCTGGTCCTTCCTGGGCCAGGGCAACACCAATTTTCTTCAACCACAACCTTTGCAGCTAGCAAGTCTTGTTTGTAGTCTTTCTGCATGAAAACAACTCTGTATCCTCCAGCACGCCATGGGACATCTTCTGTGAAAGGAGAAGTTCCTGGCATCTTCTGTTGTTGCAGAATCTTCAGCTTCTTCCACCCAGAGGCAGCCATTTTGCGCCTTCATCCGGGGTTTAGTGGGCTCCTGCCCCCCCGTACACTTTTGTGACTCTTGGACTTGGTCCCCTTCCTTTGCAGGTCCTCAGGTCCAGGAATCCATCTTCAGTGCTTTGCAGTCAGTTGTTGTCTTTGCAGATTCTCCTATCAGGACTTTAGTGTGTTTCTGGGGAAGTGGGTAGCTTTACTCCTAATTTTCAGGGTCTTGGGGTGGGATATCTTGGACACCCTTTGTGTTTTCTTACACTCCCAGCAACCCTCTATACACTACACTAGGCCTGGGGTCCCTAAGTAGTTCGCATTCCACTTTCCTAGTATATGGTTTGTGTTGCCTCTAGGCCTATTGCATCCTATTGTATACTACAGTGTTTCACTACTTTTCTAACTGTTTACTTACCTGATTTTGGTTTGCGTGTAGATTTGGTGTATTTTACTTACCTCCTAAGGGAGTATATCCTCTGAGATTTTTTTGGCACATTGTCACTAAAATAAAGTACCTTTATTTTTAGTAACTCTGAGTATTGTGATTCTTAAGATATAGTGCTATATGATATAAGTGGTATAGTAGGAGCTTTGCATGTCTCCTAGTTCAGCCTAAGCTTTTCTGCTATAGCTACCTCTATCAGCCTAAGCTGCTAGAATACTAATAAACTTCTAATAAGGGATAACTGGACCTGGCACAAGGTGTAAGTACCATCAGGTACCCACTATAAGCCAGGCCAGCCTCCTACATTGGCGGTGCAGTGGTAGGATAAGTACTTGTAACTGCTTTACCACTTTGCCATTGGTGCTTTTCATAAGAAAAACATATACCAAATACTTAAAAATATACACAGTTAACCTAAACAGTTTAACTTTCTTTCTACAAACGTTCTAAAAAGTTTCAGAAACGTTTTCAAAAGTAGTTTAAACTTTAAAAGTTTGAGGGGTCTCTGCATAGAAAGAGGTTTAAGCATTGGTAAGAACCCTACCAAACATTTTCTCCTTAGCCTTCTCCTAGAAAGTGACCAGAACCAGTCTGGCCTATCCCAGGATCAGGAGGTAGAGGAGGGGGGTACCCAGCAAGACTCAGAGGAGTCCCCTGAGGATGCTGGGGAGGGTTCATCCAAAGACCTGCCAGCTAACAGGCCTCCTAGTGACACTGGTAGTGGGAGAGGGTCAAACGCTAGTAGGGCACCTTTCACTCCAAAAGGCCAGGTTACTAGAGTCCAGCCAGTTAGAGACAGGTCTCACTCTGCCAATTCCCACATTTCTTCTGTGTCTCAGAATTCCCAAGCCTCCCACCTTGAGGATAACACTATGGAAAGGGAACTCAGAAAGCTGAGGTTGGAAGAGGCCAGGCTGAAGCTAAAACAGCAGCAGCTGGCCTTAGATAGGGAATCTCTAGATGTAGAGAGGGCAAGGCAGATATTGGGGTTAGTTCCCCATGGTGGCAGCGGAAGTGTTTTTGATAGCAATCCTGTAAGAGAACAAGATTCCAGAAACCTGCATAAGATAGTCCCCCCTTACAAGGGAGGGGATGACATTAACAAGTGGTTTGCTGCACTTTGAGTGGGCTTGTATGGTACAGTTGGTCCCTCAAAGGCAGTGGGCTGCTATCTTGTGGCTATCTTTCACTGGTAAGGGTAGGGATAGGCTCCTTACTGTCAGAGAAAGTGATGCTAATAATTACAAAGCTTTGAAGGATGCACTCTTGGATGGGTTTGGCTTAACCACTGAACAATACAGGATAAAGTTCAGAGATACCAGAAAAGAGTCCTCTCAAGACTTGTCAGACTTTGTAGACTGTTCAATGAAGGCCTTGGAGGGTTGATTACATGGCAGTAAGGTGACTGACTATGAAAGCCTGTATAATCTGACTGACTATGAAAGCCTGTAGAATCTACTCCTGAGAGAGCATATTTTGAACAAATGTGTGTCTGATTTGTTGCACCAGTACATGGTAGACTCAGATCTGACTTTTCCCAAGAATTGGGAAAGAAGGCAGACAAATGGGTCAGAACAAGAGTGAACATAAAAGTTCATACAGGGGGTGACAAGGATGGTATGTCTTCTGACAAGGGTGGGGACAAAGATAAAAAACATTCTGAGTCTTCATCAGGCCCATAAACATCTGGGTGGTGGGTCCAAATCCTCTTCCCACAATCAAAAGAAGCCATGGTGTTATTTATGTAAAAGTAAAGGCCATTGGGCAAGTGATTCCACTTGTCCAAAGAAAAACACCAAGGCTCCCACTACCACAACCCCAACTGCAACCTCTAGCGCCCCCAGTAATAGCAGTGGTGGTGGGAAGTCTACTACAAATAGCCAATCAAAGGGTGTAGCTGGGCTCACCATTGGTAGTGTAGTTGGGGTTGGTCATGTTAGGGAGACCACAGAGGCTGTTTTAGTCTCTGATGGTGGTATTGAGTTTGCCACCTTGATTGCTTGTCCCCTTAATATGGGTAACTACAAGCAACTTCACCTAATAAATGGTGTTGAGGTTGAAGCCTACAGGGATACAGGAGCCAGTGTCACTATGGTGATTGAGAAACTGGTTCACCCTGATCAACACCTACTTGGTCAGCAGTACCAGGTGACTGATGCTCATAACAACACTCTTAGCCACCCCATGGCTGTTGTGAATCTCAACTGGGGGGTTACTGGTGCAAAGAAAGTTGTGGTAGCCACTGATTTGCATGTAGATTGCTTACTAGGCAATTATTTGGAGACATCAGCTTGGGCTGAAGAGAAAATGGAGGCTCATGCAGCAATGCTGAGCATTCCTGTGCATATTTTTGCTTTGACAAGGGCTCAGGCCAAGAAGCAAAGAGCACAGGGAAACTTGGATCCTGGAGCAATGGACCAAGTTCTCCCAAAAGCTAGGGGTAGTCAGGGTACATCCATGCTTACTATCCCTCCCTCTCCAGAAGATTCCCCTTTTGAGGAAGAGGAATCCTCTCCCTGTGCAGAACCTACACCAGATGAGCTGGCAGCAGACACTGCTGAGCTTTTGGGTGCAGGTGAGCCTGCTAGGGAAGAGCTGAGTGTGGCACAGCAGACCTGTCCCACACTAGAGGGTTTGAGACAGCAAGCTGTCAGACAGCAGTATGGGGATGTCACTGATAGCCATAAGGTGTATTGGGAAGACAACCTCCTTTATACTGAGTCAATGGACCCTAAACCTGGAGCTGCCAGGAGATTGGTAATCCCTTTGCAGTATAGGGAGTTTCTTCTAACCTTGGCACATGACATTCCTTTGGATGGGCATTTGGGCCAGAGCAAAACTTGGGACAGGCTTGTTCCATTGTTTCACTGACACTAAAGAGTTTTGTCGCTCTTGTGTGACCTGCCAATCCAGTGGCATGACTGGTGGCACACCTAAGGCCCCCTTAATTCCAATTCCTGTGGTTGGGGTGCCATTTGAAAGGGTAGGGATTGAAATAGTTGGCCCCCTTGATCCTCCAACAGCTTCAGGCAATAGGTGTATCCTTGTGGTAGTGGACCATGCCACTAGCTATCCTGAAGCAATTCCCTTAAGGACCACTACAGCTCCTGCAATAGCAAAGGCCCTCCTGGGAATCCTTTCTAGAGTGGGCTTCCCTAAGGAAGTGGTGTCAGACAGAGGTAGTAACTTCATGTCTGCATACCTCAAAGCTATGTGGAAGGAGTGTGGTGTAACTTATAAGTTCACTACTCCTTGTCATCCACAGACAAATGGTCTGGTTGAGAGGTTTAATAAAACTCTCAAAGATATGATTATGGGACTCCCTGAAAAACTCAGAAGGAGATGGGATGTCCTGTTGCCATGCCTCCATTTTGCTTACAGGGAGGTACCACAAAAAGGAGTGGGCTTTAGCCCCTTTGAAGTCCTCTTTGGGCACCCTGTGAGAGGGCCCCTTGCACTTGAAAAGGAGGGTTGGGAATAACCTTTAAAAGCTCCAAAGCAAGACATTGGGGACTATGTACTTGGGTTGAGATCCAGGATGGCTGAGTACATGACAAAGGCCAGTAAAAGCCTTCAGGCTGCCAAGAGCTACAAAGGCAATGGCATGGCCAGAAGGCTGTCCTGACCCAGTACCACCCAGGACAGAAGGTGTGGGTATTGGAGCCTGTGGCCCCAAGAGCACTCCAGGACAAATGGAGTGGATCCCATCTCATCATTGAGAAAAAGGGTGAGGTTACCCACTTGTAATTAAAAGGTGTATATCTGTACTATTTTACATTTAGTGAAACATGACCCCTGTAGCAAAAACACATTTAAGAGAAAAATCAACTTGATGAAGTGTGAGGATGCAATGGGGAATTATTTACATGGTGTCTGGCGAGGCAGGTGAGGATGTGGGATCTGCATGACACATATGCAAATAAAAGACATATTAGCAAAAGTAAAGATAAACAATGAAGAAGCATTAGGGATAGTGGAAATATAAAGAGAAGAAAGACTAGGGAGTGTTGAGAAAGCAAGGAGAAGACAGACTAGGCAAGAGGGTCAATGAAACAAAAGATGGACTAACAGAATCTCTGCAAAATGCCTGGGATAAAGTGGAGGATGCCAGTAAGGGGGCTAGAAGGGCTAGTAGAACGCCATCACAGGAACCTTAAGAGAAGCTGCAAACCTGGAGCTCATTGATCAGCATTCAACATAGAAGTGGACTCTCAAATGGATCCAAATGAGGTGGAGAAGTGGGATCAAGAATGGAATGAGGAATGTAGTTTTCCTATTCTTCCACGTGGAATACCAGGTTCTGCCGTGGCCTGAGGACAGGTCAAGGACAACTCAGATAGGTCCACTGGTAGTATTTAGTGTGGGTCGGTAGATGAGTACCAAAGGCCTTGTGGAGGGAAGATAAAAGAGAAAGGGTTTTATACAACAATGCTTACCTCTAAAAAGACAAGTAACAAGGAGTGGAAAGTTTAAAAGTTACTGCCAAAGGGAAGGACCCAGCAAAAGGGAACCCTGACAAAAATTATACTAGCCATACTACAGATTGTGTTATGTTCCATTCATCAGAGTGTGTTATTCTTGTGTTTTGCTTTAAGATTTTGTTTTCTTCAAGTCATTTCTTACCTGCTGATAATCCGAGGGTTGCAGGTCATAGCTGGAAAGAAGACAGGAACTAACGTTGCAGCAGCCAGACACCCCCAGGGTCTTTTATAGATTGAGGATTATGGTAGCTGTTTCTGATACCTGTAATGGAGATAAGGAAGATGACTCAGAAACTGTGAGACTGTGAACTTTATTCTTTGTTTGGTTGCACAACAACTGGGTTTTGAATGCCTCAACAGTCTGCTCTTGGATGTACAAGGGTACCATTCCCATACCCCGTGTCATGAACCGTCAACAAAAGTGTGTAAACACACGACTGTGCGAACAAGAAGCATTAGGGGCCTGATTATGACCTTGGCGGATGGAATACTCTGTCACAAACGTGACAGATTTCCTGTCCGCGGTATTCAATTTCCATTATATCCTACGGAACTTGTAAAACGGTGGGCGCGATATCTGTCACATTTGTGTCAGAGATTCCCATCCGCCAAGGCTATAATCAGGCCCTAAGTTTCAAAATTACATTTATTTACACTTTTAGATGCAACTTGAGTAAGTGTGGAAACATTGAGTGCAAAATCATCAAGGTGCAAAAAAACAGTTGTGTACATGAATCACATTTAGGTGCAAAATCATTCTTCATGGGTCGTCAACTGTAGTGTGGAGATCCGTTGAGGTGCAAATGCGCATTTGGGAGCAAAAACCACATGATGGTGACCAAACACATCTAGGTGTAATATTACCTTTGATGCAAAGTATGGGGGAGTGTAGTATCACATTTAGGTGCAGAATCTCTCAGTTCAGAGCAAAACTGCTTCTAACAAGATGTCAAGGGCGCTTTTTAAAAAACATGCGCATTAGCATGCCAACACATTGGATTGACATGAGTATGGCAAACATGTAAGTTCACAAATCACATTTAGGTGTAAATCACTGTAGTTCAAATATTTGTGGTGTAAAATCACCGTTTGAGCTAATAAGCTCCATTAAGGTATAATGTTTATGATCAAAATCACATTTATGTGTAATGTGACATCAAGGTGCAACATTATTCTTGGTGCAAAATCAGCAGAAGCATGTAAACTCTTTTAGTGGCACAGATCACAATTTGCACAGCAAATCATGTAAAGCATGCTTTAGACAAACTAGCCCATCTAATAGTCAAAAGCTAATTGTGAGACAGAAGTCATTCTCCTTATGCCTCCATTCCAAAGCATGGATTCCTCGATTCACTGTCTATGCACTTCAATGTAAAACACACTTTAGACAGACAAACTAACCTATCTAATAGCCAGTAGCTAATGCTGAGACAGAAATACTCCTCTGGTCTCCGCCAAATGATACTGGCACTTTCTTCAAGCAGTGGATGAAGAGGGCTGACCCAAATGAACCAATTGCTGAAATGAGCTTTCTCAAACCATCTCTTTATCCGTCATTAAAAGGTGTTTGGTATTTTTGTTGTGACTGGTAAGAGGAGTATTCAGCCACATCAAACCTATGTGAAAATCACAGATATGTTTTGTTCGCCAGAGATGCCAACTGTTGATAAAAAGGCCAAATCGTCAGGTGAAACTTCAGGGAGAAATTTGGAATTTTCAGAGTAATCAGACAGGGAATTAATAGCCCCGCCATCTCAATTGTAACCCACTCTCTTGTAATCCACTGGTAACTTCCCATTCTATCCCCACCCCTGCGTTACTGCTATTCTTTGGGCACCGGGGTGGGTTAGGTTAAGGTCCATAGTATATGTTTGTTGTGTTGACATGCTTTGGCTCTCAGCTAAAACTTTTTGTAGCAGTGGCCAAATAAAGGTAGGCGAAATCACTAGAGTAAAGCCATTTTGTCTTAACACGTCTGAGTCTCCTGTTTGAAGCAGGAAATAGATTAGTAATTAGGGTAGCTACAAACCCATACAAGAAATGGCAAAGCCAATAGCTCTGGAGTTGTCTTTCAGCCTTTTGCCAGTGCTTGTTTTAGAATCGTTTTTGTAAAACGTTATGGCTTAGGGAGCTGCTAAGCCATTGGCAATATAAAAAATGCCTAAAAACAAAAAATACTTTTCTTTCCAAAAAGCATTCACTGCCACAGTAGAACTAATGAACGAACTACTTTGTGAGACGTACTCCTTGTGAAAGTGCAGAATGCTGTCATCACTAGGCAGTTAGTCACTGGCTGAAGTGGGCTGTCTCAGATCCCCTTGTAGCATACTGTAGCGGACCACAGAAAAATAGGAATGGCACATCAACCGACTAATGAGTTTAGAGGGTTGCCTGGAAGTCCATATAAATATTTATATTAAATATATATTATTTCTGTGAAAACAATGGATCGTGTGTAATGCCAGACCTAAAAAATATAGGCGACAGAGTCCTATAGCGAACACACAATGAATGTGGGAGAAGCTTGGGGTATTTTCCTCCATTACGAATTCACACAAAAATAAGTAAAGAAACGCAGATGATTTTATGAGCAGACCTAATAGGCCTCGACCATTCGCGTGTTATCATGGAAATTGCAAAAGCGATGACATTTCAAGATTTCTTTTCTTTAAAATGCCCGCGGGAACAAGCTGTTTATGAAACCATCTGATGCACAATAAGAAGACATGCATCAAACACAAAAACAAACATCACGATTTCCTTCCTTCTCACAAACTCCACGCAGGAGTTGATTTCCTCCTGTTTACATTCTTTGCACTGGTGGCACGAGCCGATCATTCTAGGAGAGGCACGGCACTCCAATAGTCGCCTTTGAGGTGGGACATGCCACAGCGCTGACGTCAGCATCTGATGAGTGCCTTGTTTCCCAGGGAGTCACAGTATTAATATGACGCTCACGTGACTGAACATTGGGCCTGATGTACTAACCTCGTTCGGAAACGAGGGATGTGCATACTACACCCTGACTGGTCTGTGAATTACGATGAAATTTGAAATGCAACCTTTGCACCATTTGTATAGGATTGCAAAAAAACTTGCATAATAATATTAATTAAGCATGTTACATTTTGAAACAGCATGTGAAGGGCTGTAAATGAGGGATGGTGGCCTGCGAGGGGTATCATACCACCATCCCTGCATTTCTTTCACAAGAGGATTTTTTTTAAGTAGCACATGCCCATTAAAAAGCTATGTACTGCTTTTAAAAAAGCATGTTTCCCATTTGAGAACACAGCGGGGGAAGCATGCAACTGTCCGCTGTACGCTCCCTCGGAGGTGATTCATAGTGACGTCTGGTGAAGTTTAAAATGCGGTGGGGCCCGACGCCGCGGCGCATGTGTGCTGTTAGCCACTGATAAAATACAACGTAAGCAATTATCTAATGTATCTTGTATTTTGCTTTTAGATGGAGTTGCTATTTTCAAGTTATTTTAAAAATAGCAAATTCATTCAAAAGCAAAATGTGCTAACACATGTACTTTTATCAGGGACTAACAGCACACAAATGGCACACCCTACTTTAGTTAAACAACTCCCTTCATGAGCCTATGTATTTCAAGACATTGCCAGACGTGCTAAGGACTTCATTAGCACATATGAGAGCTTTTTAAAATACATGACCTGAGGATGTGCGCAATGGAAGAAATGAACCTTCTGGTTCCCCTGTGTTTGTTTTCAGTGTCAAGGGTGTGTGGTGTCGCGGGACAGTGACGCAATTGGTCACCGGACGCCATCAATGTGTGAGGGGCGCGGCCTGAGGAGATGTCCTCGCATGCACCCCCAGTTGAAACACCCCTCATAGCATAATGTTAGGTGGGCTGCCCCGAGGTCAGGGGTTAGACCTATAAGTAAAAATAAAGGACGTTGTCTGGTACAGGCGCTCAGCAATGCAGATGAGCCCATACCGTGAGGCTGCAAGCGAGTGCTCTGAGTCAGCACCCAGCCACGTAGTCTAAAAAATAAAACCGGAGTCATAGTGTTTATTTACTGTGCCGATCTGCAAGTGCGAATGTACTGCTAGACAGTACATTTTGATGACGAAGGGAAGGAGCAACTCACCGTGCCTCAATGCTCCGCGGCGGCCGCTCCACACGTGGTGCTCATGCCGCGTGAGGTCAGCCCCATCCTTTGGATCCCCTGGAGCGTTCACGTGTTGCACTGGAAACAGGATGACACACATGTTGCCCTGATGGCGGCCCTGCCCTGCACACACTCCAGTGCTCTGTTTCTGCAGGCCGCTCCTGGGACATTCTGCACCTCGTGTGGCCTAAGTTTAGGAGCCCCACCCCCTCATTCTTGGCTGCTGAGCTGTGATTTGCTGCTGCTACTGACAGTGGTCTGGAGCTGGTATCTACAGTCTTGCAATCCCTACAGCCCCTGGTGCCCGTTCTACCAGCCCCACAGAAGGAAGAGCCATCAGCCTCGGTGCTACGGTGTTCCGATGACATATTTGTGATGCCTGCTTGGACAACCTGGTGAGTGCACCTCCCATCTACCCTGTCCTGCTCCTGCCCCTGCCCCTGCCCCAGCTTGCCACGATGTCGGCCATATCTCCGGTGGAGCCGTTCCTCGTCGAGGGAGCCCCCTCTGAGGAAGCCCCAAAGTGGAGAGAGCGGGTGGAAAGAGTCCTGTTGTATTTTGAAGCTACCAAGGTGGAGGACGCTCAAAAGCGCGCCATGCTCCTCCATTTAGGGGGGGAAGACATCTACAAGATCTCTAAGAACCTCGTCGAGGACGCTCCCAAGACGCACACGACTCTCGTCACAACGTTGAACAGACATTTCAAGCCAATGGCCAGAATCGATTACAAACGTTTCATTTTTCGGCAGGCCAGGCAACAAGCAGAAGAGTCGCTACACTCATTCCACTTAAGACTGAGAGATCTAGCCAGCACCTGCAGATTTACGGATGAAGCAGAAGAAATACGAGGGCAAATCATACAAGGATGTGCGTCATTAAGACTCAGGGAAAGCATTTTAGAAGAATCAGGAAGGTTTTGCCCGACATATTACAAATGGGGAGCACAAAAGAGTTATCGAAGGCCCGTGCGTCGCACACGGAAGCAGCCCTACAGAGACCAAAAAAAGAGGAAGTCGTCAACACAGTAACAGCAGCCGGGACCAAAATGAAATACCGCCCGAACAAACCACCGACAAGACAGTGTGGATACTGTGGCGGACCCTCACACAGATCATCAGATTGCCCGGCAAGAGGAGAAACGTGTTCCACCTGCGGAAAACTACATCACTTCGCAAAAGTGTGCAGATCGCCGATAACCTGAACGAGAAACACTCCCATCAACACGGTGTCAACCAAGTCAGAGCCAGGAAGTGACATGGACGATGATGAAGCCGAAGTGCATGTGATTCACTCCCTGTTTGCAGTTGAAAACTCCACCCCTCTTCAGACAAAACTACCGAAGTGCCAGGTTCACATAGGCACCCACGAGACCATGGCAGTGGTCGACACTTGAGCGTCAATCAACAGCCTAGCCGCAGAGGAACATAGAAGGATGATGCCAATTTCGACACTGACCAAAGCCAAAGTGAAGGTTTACACATATGGACAGAACACACCACTCGCCCTGAAAGGCATGTTCCAAACCACGATCACCCATGGGTCGCGAACAATTCTAGCTAAAGTCTACGTGACCAAAGAAGGACGCGGCATGCTGCTAGGCTGCAAGGCCGCAGAAGATCTGGGTGTGGTCACGTTCACCTTCGGCATCCACCAGGAATCAATAACGGAATTACTAACAAGATACCGAGGAGTGTTTGAGGGAATCGGATGCCTGAAGAACAAAGAAGGAAGTTCCACATGGACAAGACAGTGCAACCAGTTGCCCTTCGCCACCGACGCATTGCGTTTCATCGCCGACCTCACGTAGAGAAAGAATTAGACAATCTTGAAAAAGCGGGCATTTTCGAGACAGTGTCAAGACCTACACCGTGGGTCTCACCCATCCTAGTGGCACAACCTGGGAAGTCCGCATCTGTGTGGACATGTGCCTCCCAAACGCAGCCATCAAGCGTGAGAGACATTAGAAACCAACGGTCAATGACATTCTAGGAGAACTCAGTGGCTCCTGTTGGTTTTCAAAGTTAGACCTCCGTTCAGGCTACCATCAGCTGGTGTTGGCAGAAGAGTCATGGTACATCACAACATTCTCCACACATGTGGGACTGAGAAGATATCAGCATCTAAACTTTGGAATTTCCAGTGCTGCAGAGGTTTTTCAAAACGTCATACAGGAACCACTGGCCGACCTGCCTGGGACGATAAACGTCAGTGATGATATCCTCATTCATGCACCCACCATTGCAGAGCACCACTCCCGCCTCCAAAACGTACTCCAAAGAATCCAAGACTCTGGCCTGACACTACACCACAGGAAGTGTGAATTCCTAAAAAACAAAATAACATTTTTCGGATATGTGTTCTTGGCCGAAGGTGTTGCGCCAGATCCTGCCAATGTCAGCGATGTCAAAAGTGCACCTCCCCCTACGTACGTGACCGAGGGCTGAAGTTTCTTGGTGATGGTCAATTACTGTGGCCGATTTATAAGAGACCTATCCACTCTCACCCAGCCTCTACATAATTTGACCAAGACCTCGGAGGCGTGGGTCTGGGGCTCTGCTGAACAATCTGCGCTTGAGGCCATAACGACGGCACTATCCAATGAAACCACACTGAGGTACTTTGACCCAAGAAAAAATACCAAAGTACCTGTGGATGCAGTACCAAAGGGACTCAGAGCCGTGCTGTTACAAGAACAGGATGAAGGGATATGGTCCCCGGTAGCCTATGCCAGTCGATCCCTCACTGAGACAGAACAAAGATACTCTGAAATAGAGAAGGAGATGATTGTCGTGCATAGGGACTGAATTTTTTTTCACATCTACGTCTACGGGCGCTCGTTCACAGTGACTATGGACCATAAGCCTTTGCTACCTTTGTTCAACGGCACTGCCTCAAAGCCTCCTCCTAGAATAGAAAAGTGGATGCTTCAATTACAAGACTACAGGTGTCAATTGGAGTACCGCCCTGGGTCTGAGAACCCTGCAGACTATCTATCCCGACACCCACGAGCAGCCTCTGATGAGGAAGTGCATGACGCACAGTAGACGGAAGAGTACGTCTGGTACGTCTCCGATCGTGCCAGACCATTGCCTTTGTCCGTGAGCGAGGTTGTTCAGGCTACGGAGAGTGATGAGTGTCTGCAGAAAGTGCTGACCGCCATACGAACCAATCAATGGCACGTTGTGAAGAAACAATTACCCATGCTGCACCCGGGATTGCAACGCACTCTGGGGAGCCTGTACAATGTGCAGGACAAACTCACTGTGGAAACGGATGGGTGTGTATTGCGAGGGTGCAGGATAGTCATACCATCGTCCCTCACCGCCGGAGTGGTGCAATTGGCTCACAACGGTCAACAAGGCATGGTCAAGACCAAAAGCCGACTAAGATCGAAAGTATGGTTTCCTCTCATCTATGAACTAGTGGAAAACCTGGTAAAGTCATGTGTGTGGTACCAAGACTCTGGGGAGCCCAGCCGACAAGTCCCAATAGAGACCGAGCCCAGCCCTGAGAAGCCCTGGGTGTCCGCAAGCCTCAACTTTGGGAGTCTCCCGGATGGTCGCCACACCATGGTCCTAATCAACGACTTCTCCAAATATCCCGAGGTAGAAATCATTCCAGCTCTTACGGCAGACGTGGTCATCTCATGTCTTGAGAAAGCGATGGCCACCCATGGCCGGATATCCGAGATCAAAACCGACAATGGCCCACCATTCCAGAGTTGAGAACTAGCTGACTATTTGAAAAGCACAGGGACTCGACAATGGCGAATCACACCACGATGGCCTCAGTCTAACAGAGAGGTCGAGAGGTTCATGAGAACACTGAACAAAGTAATTCAGATCGCCCACGCCAGTGGTCAAACGAGTGACTATACTGTTGTCTCGTTTTTGCAAAAACTATCGCCAGCCCCCCCCCTTTCAACAACCAACCGAGCGCCAGGACACGTCGCATTTGGACGCGCTGCAATTGACTTGATCCCACACCAACACTCTTGGAAGCCTCCTTGTTTAAACCCAGACCAAGTCCAAGAACGAAGGTCAATCTCCAACAGATGTGCCAGTCGGAAGAGGCGAGCTGTACTGTCAGACCTTGCGGTTGGGGACCAGGTGCTGTTAAAGAAGGTAGTGCCAGGAAGCAAGTTTCGCATGCCATTTGGCACGGCCCCCTGGACCATTGTCCATTGAAACGGGTCAGCTGTGATAGCTCGGCACGGAGAGGATATGATCACCCGCAATGTCTCACTATTCAAGAGATTTCGTCCATCGAATGGCAGTCCTCAAAGTGGTGTCACCCCACCTGCCGATGGTGAGTCAGTGTCTTTACTTGATGATGATTTTGACTGCGAACCATACCACAATGAGTTACCTGGAGTCACGCCCAGTCCAGCCCAGGAAGCTCTTCCCTGTTGTAATTCTGGTCAAGGTTCTGTGCGAGGGTGGTCGGAACCCACCCGGTACAATCTGCGCAATAACCCCGTTCCATCATCAAACTGTGCAACCATTTTATAGACGAATGATGTGACAATGCATGATGTTTGTATTCTTTGTTTTAGTTTTAGGAGGAATGTGGTGTCGCGGGACAGTGACGCAATTGGTCACCAGACACCACCAATGTGTGAGGGGCGCGGCCTGAGGAGATGTCCTCGTACGTGCCCCCAGTTAAAATACCCCTCATAGCATAATGTTAGGTGGTCTGCCCCGAGGTCAGGGGGTAGACCTATAAGTCAAAATAAAGGGCATGGTCGGGTTCAGGCACTCAGCACTGCAGATGAGCCCATACCGTGAGGCTGCAAGCGAGTGTTCCGAGGCTGCACCCAAACACGCAGTATAAAAAATAAAACCAGCGTCAGAGTGTTTATTTACCGCACCAACCTGCAGGCACGAATGTACTGCTAGACAGTACAGGATGGACCCGAAAATGCAGAGATCCAGCCGCAAAGTTAAAAGCAAACAGTGCCAGCCTACGATTTGTTTTTACTGTTTTAAAAGCAAACGACAGGCTGGCAGGCACAAGGGGACACCTACAACCCCATCTTACTTGAGATCGTACCATCCAGCTTTGGATGGTTCTCACACGACAGCCTGTAACAGGGTGTGCTCCTGCAGCTGTCCCAATCAGGAAATGAGTCAGTGAGAATGACAAGCATGCCCATTCAGCAGCCGATGGAAATTACGAGCTATGCTGTAAACAGATATTCTTCACATGCCAAAACATGTGTAGTGTATCTGTTAAAGCATGCATATGACAGGGTGCCACAGAGTCTGAGGACTCTGTAACATCAGGTCACATGCCCTCAATCATTCACGGGCATAATGTAGTAACCCCACCCTTTCCCAACGTGTTACAGGTGACAAGCTGGGAAAGGGGTTTTCCTGTAGCATGAGACGTGGTTGACAGGAAGCCGCTGTCAACCACGTCACTTGCGCCCTAGATGCCCAGGGCTGCTTGAAAATATGACACTGCTGCACACCATGAATGGGAGGTCCCTTGAGACTCCTGAACAATGCGTGCCAGGGCTGGTGTTAGGTCAGCCCTTAACATGCTTAGGGTTCAGAAAAGAAACAAAAAAACTGGAAAATGCTGTTTAGCCCATGCACACACTAGTGCATGGGACCCTCTGAATAGTGCTGGGTGCCTGACTCTTATGTCAACAAGGACGAGAGGCAGCTGGACACTGAGGATGGCACTTGGCATGGGTTTTAAAGAACTTATTTTATAACGGCTTTTAGCAATTACCATCTGCATTAGAAATCTGGGAGGACAAAGCCTTGATGCTCTCTACAGGAATCAACACTGGTGATTTGAATTGATTCCTCATTGAGAGATGGTTACTTTTCAATAAGTGACATTGCAATGAGGTAATATGCCATTCATGCATTCCTTTGCAACTCTGAAAGAGTAATGGAGTGTTTAATTTAGACACTTCCTGTTTGTAGCTCTATAAGGGCCACAAAATACATTTTTCAAGTCAGAAGCCAAAAAACTGCCACCCTCACATTTTCATGACCTATTTTCCTTTTAGCAATACTAGTGGCTTCAACGCATCACCCTAAATTCTCCATGCCATGAAATCAGACCAAAGTTACATGTGATTACACAGTTCAAACTCATTGATGAAAATGAAAATTCAAGGTACAGTTCATGCAAAATGTTCAAATCATGGAGATTCACTTGAACTCCAGAACTTGTTGTCTGTATCATTTGCAAAATAGGTCCACTCAGATGAAGAGTACCTCTGACTGGGCACTCCCATTTTACTCGATCTCCTCATAGCCACAATTTCACTGTCATTTTCACTTAGATCAGAGTTCAAGGTATCCTCCGGTATTGTCTGTGGCAACCATTCTCTAGGCAAGGTTACTCTTTTGTTCTCTTGTCTTCCGGGCCACCGATCTCCAGTTTTTCACTCATCTTCTCACAGCACCAGGTCCTTCGTCGGGTTCTGATTCTGAGCTAGCCTCATTCACCTCCACAGGACACAAGTCATTCTTCTCAATTTCAGTTTTGATTTCACCAATTGCTTGTTCCTGCCCCCCTCAGACCAATCAAGTGCTACGTCAGACTCTGTTTGACCTCAGATAGCTTGACTATATAGCTCCTCTCCATATACTTGATAGCTCCTCTCGTCTCTCTGAAACCACCAGCACTTCTGGAACAGGTGCCTTTGTATCAAGGGGACATTCAGCTCCGAGAGTATGGGAAGTGTGAATCCAGTTGGGAAGACCTCCACACTTTATGGTAGTTGTGGTGACTAGGATCACCTAATATGGCCCACACCATTCGGAGTCCAGACACGTTTTCCTGACATGTTTCTTCAGCAAGAACCAGTCACCGGGACTGAGGTTATGGCACAACTCCTGATGCGGGGAAGTTGTAGGAACACCAATCAGATGAGACACAGAACGCACCACATCATCCAGGCCTTTGCAATAATCAAGGACCATATCATCAGTAATGTTCACTAGTGCTTTCACAGGAAAAGCTGGCAGTTTAATCGCCCTCCCCATTATGATCTCTTAGGGGTACAATCCAGTATTTCAATCAGGTACACTCCGAAGACTCATCAACACAAGACGCAACACATCAGACCATTTCAAAGAGGTTGAAGAACAAACTTTTTTCAATCTGGATTTCAGGATGCCATTCACCTTCTTCACAAAACCCGAAGCCTCAGGTCTACAGCTGCAGTGCAGCTTCTGTTCAATCTGTAATGCTGCACATAATAACATCAAGACCTCATTATTGAAATGAGTACCTCGTTTTGATTCCAAAGAAGTCAGGATGTCAACTCTAGGAATGAGCTCTTTTAGCAACAGTTTAGCTACTGTGAGGCTATCATTTCTTTTGGTTGGGTATGCTTCAACCCAATGTGAGAGAATACAGACAATCAGCTAGACATATCTTAGCCCGTTACACACAGTCATCTCAATAAAATCCAACTACATCCTATTGAATATTTTCACCTGACCTTCCTATGTGACTCAGTGTAACTGCAGTTCTTTTTCCAGCATTGTTCTTTTGACACACAACACACCTGTGACAAAAGGCCTCCACCATCGTTCTGAATTTCAGATTAAACCAGGTCTGTCTGAATTAACCATAGCGTGGCATCCCCACCAATATGAGCCTGGTGGTGAAAATGTCTAGCCATTGGAGGTAACAAACTATTTGGCAATACTGGTCTTCCATTCACTGAAACAACCTGCTTTGACCCAACCTTGCTTTTCCTCCATTGACACTCTTGCGGCCTCTTGACTTCCTTCTAGGTATCAGTGGTAGTCAACAAAAGGTTGCATTTGGTCTCATCCAGTCCCTCATTTTGGTTTCTCCATTGAAGGTACAAGCATTATGTGCACAAACTCTTGCAACCTTGTCAGCACAATTATTGCCCAAAGTCACAATATCAGTGCCAGCACGATGTTCAGGGCATTTGACCACTGTGACTTGCTTAGGTAATTGTAATGCATCAAGGAGGTTTCTCACCGTTCGCCATTCCGGATCGGGGATGCATAAGACATCCTAAACCCCCTCTGGGACAAAAGTTGTCCGAAGTCATGAACAACACCAAAGGTGTACTGATTGTCGGCAAAGATCATCACTTTCAATTGATATGAATCACAGCATGCCCTAGTAAGAGCAATCAATTCAGCCACTTGGGCTGAGAATACTCCTCGAAGCTAAGAAGCTTCAACAACTCCTGAAAGAGTACAGACAGCAAAAGTTGCCCTGAAACTCCCTCCATTGTCTTGCCAACATGAACTATCTAACTAAAGCACAAAATCAGATTCAGGCGATGGTTCATCTTGTGTATCTGGTCTTGGTTTGGTGCACAGTTTAGTGACTTTGAGACCATCATTGTCCACTTCACATTTTACATCACTTTCAACATCGGGTACAGGCAACAATGTTGAAGTGTTCAAAACACCACAGCGTTTGACAGTTACATTCTCTGCTACTAATATGACTTGCTTATATTTGGTCAGGTGGCTGCGGGTCATATGTTGGGTTTTTGTTGTAGTCAACAATAAATCCAGAGAGTGAGGCACATGCACAGTTAAAATGTCTCCCATTACAAAATGTTCACATCTCTCAATGCTTGTGCTGACTGAAGCCACAGCCTTAAGATACCTGGGCAATGCAGAGGCTACCGGATCTAATGTAGCTGAAACATATGCCATGGGCTTTATGCCATTTCCATGGCTTCAGGTAAGTGCTGAGAGAGAGCAGCCCTCCCTTTCACTGCAGAAAAGTTTACAAAATTTGTTGTAATTAGGCATCCCTACAGCAGGGGCACGACAGAGACTTTCTCTCAGCTCTAGAAAGGAAATCAAGCAATCATTATCCTAAGGTACCATTTCAGACACACCTTTAAACGTCAGCCTCGGTAAATGCTTGCTACTAAGGAAAAATTGGGAATCCACTGACAAAAGTAGGCCACTATTCCCTAAAACATCCTTACTTCCTTTAGTGTTGTTGGCGGTCTCATTTTTTAAATTGCTGAATGTCTTTCTTGTGACATTTTCTCCTCTCCATTCTCAATGTGATGGCCAATATATTACACCTCTTTCTGACAGTACTGCAACTTTCCTGGGGACACTTTATGTTCATTCTCAGCTAGGTGGTTCATCAGAGAGATGATATCCTATTTACATGCTTCCTGGGTATTTGATGCCACCAATAGGTCATCGATATATTCAAACAAGGCTGAGGTACTGGGTATAACCAAAGGTTCCTGATTTTTCATAGGAATCTTGCTAAAGATAGAAGCACTCTCAGTATACCTCCGTGGGACGTGGCACCATGCCAAAACAATATTTCTGAACCAAATGTGAACAGCCACTGACTATCTTCATG
This sequence comes from Pleurodeles waltl, assembly GCF_031143425.1. NCBI lineage: Eukaryota > Metazoa > Chordata > Amphibia > Caudata > Salamandridae > Pleurodeles > Pleurodeles waltl. The sequence goes on along the minus strand of NC_090450.1, from coordinate 220,935,184 downwards.
CAAGGGTATGAAAAAAGAATGCCTGACACAAATAATGGACGGTGAACCACTCTGCCTCACATGGAATCTGAAACAGTATCACAGCTGGATTCGGTACCAAGGGGCAACAAGGAATAACTATATTGTTCACTTTTTGCACAAATCCTGTACAATCCTGTGCTTCCCATTTAGGCTTTGCATTCAGGCTTTGCAAGCCCATGATGGGTAATTACAAGGAATGCCTATAATTTCCTTCAAGAATCCCTGCTGTATCATAAGCTCGATTACGGGACGGATCCCCGAAATCATCTTAGGTGGCAGATTATATTGTGATGTTCTTAGATATTTAACATTGGGTTTGACTGTTATTTGGACAGGCTCAACCCCTTTAATCAGTCTGATATCTGTTGGTAAATCATTGAGAGTCAATAGGTGAATATAGTACATTAGGGCCAGTCACTTGCCAATTTGGAGGCAGCATCTTCATCATGCGTTTGCATCTCTATACCTACTGGTGTACAAAGATAATGCAATTCAATTTACAAAGTAGATATCATCCCAGGTGAATATCGGGCTGGATCAGACACCACAAATCTGTGTCTGTCTTCAAAAGATCCTATTCTCATCAGAACTGGATCAGTTTCCTGAGTTGTCATCTGCTTGTTTGCTACTCCTGCAACTTGGACTAACTTTCCAGAGAGGGGTAGGCTTGGGACCGCTACTACTCTCAAAGTAGAGCGAGTAGCACCAGTGTCAACCAAAAACGACATGGGGTGGCCATCTATCTCACTGTTTATTAATGGTCCACTCTGTTCCACCTGCAAGGCTGTGCCAAGCATACAGCTTTCCTCCCCTCTCAGTCAACGTCAGGCTGACTGATTAGAACCATTGTCCTCTTTTGTTTCGAAGAGGGAAAATCGTTGGAAAGGATTTTCTCCCTGAGTCACAGTCATGTTCACATTTGGAACTTGATTAGCATTGTTTCTAGGACCCATAGCATTCTGTTGTGGCATTGGAGGTTATGGAACCTGAATCACCGGGACTTGGATCACTTTAAAATTTTGATTTCTCTGCCTTGATGCATTTTGAATTTGTGCAGTGTTAGTATTCTGTGATTACACACATCCTGAATTTTGAAGTTTCAGATGTGACAAAGGGTTGTCCTTTTCAGGCTATTGACACCCATCCTAGTATTGAGGTCAATAGTGGTTCCACGACCTCTACCTTGCATTGAACCTGGCCCTTGCTGGGATACACCTTGCATAGCACCAAAATTGTTTGTAATTAGCTTAATATGACTGTTTCTCTGATCTGCTTTCATCTGATCAACCATAAGCTTTTCAGTTAACTTGTTCTGATTCATTTCAAGTTCATCACTGTTGTATTTGGCATACCGCAGGATCTCATCAACGGAGTCATTCTGCCAGTACATCATATACTGCTGGATCATCATGTTGATCTTTGGTCTCAATCTCGTCACAAACTTAGATGCAAAATGTCCCATATTTTTGGGCTCTTGCATCTTCACTCCACTATACTGCTTGAATGCCTGCAACAGTCTTTTGTAATAAGCAATACTTGCCTCTTTAGATTCCTGAGTCATTCTCTTAATCTTGATTCAATCTACATCCTGAGATGGTAGTTTCCTTTTCAGAAATGTAATTACCCAATGATACTTTTTTCATCACCAGCACCAGCATTTGTTATGGTGCTTCTCGTCGGTTCTGCTTCAGGCCACTGGACAGCTACCTTACATTGTGTCCACAAATCACTTGGAACCGCAATTTCAAACAACATATTCAGATCAACCCACAACAGCTGCGATATTTTCACAAACCGCTCAACTTGTTTGTACCACTCCACTGGCTTCTTTCTCCACTTTGGGAAATCATTGGTAAATAATGCACAATCACTTCTGCTCCATAGTAAATGTATATAACCTCTACCAGGCACTTCTCTCAATGGAAATGTTGTAACACTCCCTCTGCTGCAGCTTGAGGCGGTTCACCTGAAAGTTTTTTTACCTCCTGCTTTTTTCCCCATTAGATTCCCACTTGTCTAATTCATTCCATGTCTTAATATAATAAATTAATTCCTTAATCTGAGTTTTTAATCCTTAAATTCTCATGTCAGCATTATTATTTTTACTGAAACACACTTGATAGCTCCTCTGTAAGGCCTTGGTTTTCTTTAGGTCTACTTCATATTATTGAGCTAATTCTGCAAATTTATCATGAACTGTGCACATCCACTTGGTGATATCCCTACGCATAAATGCAAGCTCGTCTTCATGATAAGCCTTTAAATGTTTCAACCAAAGATTTTGAAAAATCATTACATTCTATTGTAAGCTTTGCTACATCCACAATCCTTTCTTTCGGTATTGATGGAATTGTTCCCTGACTCACCTCTGTACTCGCACTCTCTCTTTACGGGGGACCTTCATTAAAAAAATTCACCCAATCATCTATCTTCTTTGCACTAATGGATCGAGTCACCACATAAATCTTACGTATAGTATCATTTCCTTGAGGTTCATTTCCCAAATTTAAAGGCAGTTCCCACACAAGAATTGTATCTGATAAGTACCTATTGATGTGCATCTTCACAAATTTAAAGTTGTATCTGCACTTGTTCCACATGGGGTTCTATCATGTGTTGGAACCAAAGGGACAAACTCCCTAACATATGGACTATTTGGAACTCCACCTTTTCCTCCTACAGTATTAGGCACAGTCAGATTGTAAGTATTTTTCCCGGAGCCTTCTGATTTATACATAGGAACTACTGGGTCAATAGTAACTGGAATTGTAAGAGCATCAACTGTAGTTATGGTAGGATCAACTGGGACTCACTCTGACAAACCCTCACTTCTTGTTTCACCAGGCATGTTAGCTTGAATGACTCCGACGAGACTAAGAATCACCTTAGTGGGGCAGTGGTGAAGATAATTGAACCATTACCACTGGTACCCTGATTTCAACTCTTGTTTGAGATCTCATTATATGGGGATGGATGTTCAGATAGCAACACATCCAGAAGTCTATCTCCAGAGCCGTGATCCCTGCCTACACTCAAGTCATTGGGCTCTTTTTGTTCCTTCTCTTTTTGTTTTCCAATCATTTTCCATCTCCCTCAACCACGTCAATGGTCAAAGTCGGATACAATTGTACTCATTTATCATGTTTGTTCTCCATCTTTTCTGCTCAGCATCCCACGTAGCATCCACATAAGTACGTATAGCTTTATTTGCCCTTCCGTGGTATTTCTCCCTTTCTCTGGCATGAGCTGCATGTTCCCAAGCATTAAGTGCTTCACATTGTGCAGGTCTACCTGGCGGTTTCATCTCATATAAAGCCCTCCTCAAGAATTCAATAATTCTCAAATTGAATGTGCCATAACGTAGAAACCGCAATGCACCTTCATTTTCTGTGATCTTATGCCATTGATCAAGCCGCACACATGTATGGAGCCCTACATTAATCACCATATAGTGACCTGGGCTATCTTCTGGAAGTGCTTCTTCATCTTCTCTACTGGAAATATGAACATCAGCTCTGAACAAGTCTTGTATAACTTTGAAACATTTCATCTCAATAGAATTAAATATCAGCAACTACAATAGAATTTCAACTCAAAAACAGCGTTGTATCCACAATCCTTTGCTCCTTAACATCTAACAATCACAGTACGGTCCCTTATGATGTTCTTAACTTATAGCAGCATGGCGACACACCAACCAACCTATATCAGCGCTGTGCACCATGACATAGATCTTGCAGCAGATTCCTTCCTTCACATTGTGCACGCATTGTCTCTCCATAACGTCATACATGTATAACAAATATTCCACACAATAACTTTTGTCTGCTCCACTAAAGAATGAATAGTTTTCAAACAAAAAAGAAAGTTTCCAAATGCTTTGAATGAAACCTTGTCCTACGGAGTATCATCCAGTTCGGTATAGCTTCACTCTGCGCATTAAGATTCACTATACCAATCACCTCACAGTCACACAAAGAAAGTCCCTATCTCAACTGCGCCATTGATGACATCTCAAAATGAACACAACCTCTTAGCAGACAATTTAATATTGTGTCTTCAGCACCTTTTAAAACTCTCCCAGGATCTTAGGTCACGTCGTACCTGATAACCTCTTCAAATCTTTTACAAATTACACTCACAACAAAAGGAAACATTTCCGCAAGACATCATCCAGACTCACAAAGACCTCAAGCTAAGTATGAACCACTGCAATTCATAATCCCATTAATACTCACACCTCCTTCATCAATGCAATACTCTTCCGCATCTCCACAACTTTGGTGATCTTTATCGATTTGGACACTGGCTGTAGAAACTTAGCTCTGAGGACTAGCTCATCTAGAAAACAAGGTTCTAGCTCTCCTTACTTTGGGAACCTAGTCATTCTATCTCTGCTACCTTTTGATCCAGAGGCATCCTTTTCTTTCTACTTCTAGGCCTTACACCCTCACGCTTCCTTATCTATCACCTACAGAAGAAAAACAAAAGAATGCACAAAGAAAGCAAGGTTCATGTTGAAATTAAACACAGAAATCATGTCGACCTTGAATCCAGCCTGAACAACAGAAAGGAAGCACACATTTTGGTTATACTCTTATACGTGCAATTCTTTTAAACAAAATAAATTAAGAGTGGTTATAAAATATATCATTTGTTAAGATGCTGAGGTGTAAAGGCAATTTGTCAACATTACAAAAGGCAGTTTATTTTTAATTTTTTTCTCATAATGGGACTGTAATGCCGTGTTTTTTTTAATGTGCCACATTTACGTGGATATCGTTTTGCACGTTATGTATGAAATTAAATGCTTCATTACTCTTCTTCCAAGAAAAACATAATGGCACATCCAAGCTATGCTCTTTCACTTTCTACTCAGTCTACAGGTGTTACCATACTAACTATCTCACTATCTATCTGGAACCTCCCTTACTGATATACATACTGCATCCATCCTTTAATCGATTCCAGTAATCCACGTATTTAAAATGGGTTGGGGAATTAAAAGTAATTAGTCTTGTAACTTGAACACCTGCATTTAGCATACCATCCTATTAAGTACCAGTATACCCCACCTCTTGATACCTTTTGCTAACCTGCCCCAAAAGTTCTACCAGGCTGGCCTAGGTAGTACTCTTTCCTATAGCAGTTGAGCCATTCCAATCATGTACTAAACCATACTCCTGCTTCAAACACCACTAAAAAATCCAAACTTTATCAAGACCCTTTAAGATAAACAAAGTCACTTCACCAGCTCCAACTTTCTGGACAAAATCTGACACACTTTAAATGTGTGGGTGAGCCCCTCCTTTACAAACATATACCTTGCTTACTTATACATGATTTTTCCAGCAAACTCTACCTCACACTACCATCACCCCTCTCTCACCAACTAATTACCCATATACACCCCAAACCTTTCCAAACCATTCTGCCTCTTGGACTAACAACCTTTCCAACTCCCCAGAAACTTCCTCCCATGTTATATTTTCCTGGCCCCGAATAGACTTTGAGACACTGTTTATGTCATCCATTTTATATTCCAAATTACTATTTTTCAACTTTTCAAATATTCCTTCCTCCTTCTTCCTGCTCTGAGTCAGCAATACCCATAATTCTCAAAATAGAATTGCGATCCACCAAGAATACATGCAAACATGAATGGTTATATATCCGTTCAACCACAGTCTTCAACTACACCATCAGAAAAACACATTCTATCAATTGTAAGGTGCTGCACCCTTCAGAACCTCTGGAACCACTTATGGACTTCCCAAACATCTGTAATCCCTGGTGAGTAATACAGGACAAGGCACCAATTGGACATACTTGCAGTTCACTCAGAACACCCTGATAGCATAGTTGCACACATTCAGTTTGTTTTAATTTCTTTATGTTTACCCTGTAAAAGTCACAAGTTCATATGGAAAACCTCAGTCTGCTTCTCCAGTCTTACATTTCATTCACTGTATTGGACCATGTGGATACCCGCAAGACAGATATGTGTGTGCTGAGGTCCCTGCTCCTGTGACAGTGTATCCCAAACTGTATATGTCACAACTGCAACTCCACTCAGAATTTAATAGCTGGGGAATTGAACATGACAGCTTACACTGCAGCACTCATATTCAGCTTTAGTGGTCTCCCCTGAATGGATGCAGATGGGGTGATGTGAAGGCAGATGTGAGTTCCACCCCAGTTGTTGTGGCCTTCTGGCCAATCAGGGCTCCTGAGCCTGCACCAATGAAGAATCCCAATGTCAACATCAGTAGTAGCACCAGTCTTTCAGTCCCAAGCCAGGTTACCCATCACACACAATCCTTGGCACTTTGAGAAGTCTTGCTACAATGCACAACAAGAACAACTCAGGGAGATGGAAGATCCCCACCACACATGACTTGCTTCTAGCTTTACTGGTAGTCGCTCTCTTTCTCTGATTGTTTCTCACACTACAAATGCATTGGGTTTCTCTTTCTGGACAGACTGGCAGGGCCAGGCACCCTCCTTCCTTCTCTTAGCATGCAGCCAGGTGTCTAGGTTCCAGGCAGACTGTCAGGTGTTCCAGCAGAAAATGCAGGATTTGGGTTATGTCCTATCACCCCTAGGATACTGACAGTCAAACAAACACCAGCCCTAGTTACACAACATTCCTTAAAGTGCTTCTTGGAGCATTTCCTTACATGGGCATGACGAATGAAGAAATGGAACCAAGTGGGGTTCTTTGGATCCTAACATTTAATACAGTTCCAGATAGGCGATGTGAATCAATTACTTAAGTTTTCAAAACTGGTTTGTGTTGATTTTCATTCAAATATAATATTTTGGCTGTTTCTCAGACACAGTCTTTGTTCAATGTGACATCTCTCACAGCAGGTTCTAATGATGCTGGCTCCAAGCAGAAGTAACCCAAAAAAAAGAGCACACAGAAGCATGAGCTTTCGGCATACGGCTGTGATCATCCTTCCGATAGAAGTAACCAGGTCCAGGACAGAATACCGTCTTTGTGGATAACACTTCCTTTTGATATAGACTCATATAGATAATTCCCTCCCTCCCGGTACAGCCCACAAAGGGAAAATCTGTTGTGGTACCAGCTACCTTCAAAAGCCAGCCATCCCCATTCAACAAAACACCTTTCTGTGTCCTTCATTCAAAACTTCAATCAATACCATCCTTCCTATCTTCCTACAATAACATATGCTACATGCTAATTGTATGCCATTGTTCACTGTTGGAAGGAGGCAAACTGAAGACTAACTCAATTAGATCACCAAAAATCTAATATTTCAATGGTCATGCCACTGTTCCCTCCACTAAAACCAATAGTGCTTAGTTCCAAACACCCCTGGCACTCTAGTGTTGCCTCAAGTTTAAATCCCCTCTTTACCACGTCTCCTTCCTTCTCTCATAAAAACCCTCAACACTGCACTGCTCTTGTGTCATCCCAAACAGCATGCATGTCATTCCCTTGAAACCAAGTCCACTTTGTAGTAATCCTTATTTTCCGATTTTCTGCACAATTAATGTTCCTCCCTTTTCCTTCATCCCTCACCCCTGCACGCAAACAAATATATTTTCTCATTACTCATCTTTAAATCCCCACAAACTTTGCCATCAACAACCACTCTCCCCCTTTGACACCTTCGTAACCTGCACAGAAAATGCAACCAGATTCAACCTTTCTTACTGTTTCCATTTCCTGTTATTTCTTTCTTAAAGCATTGCCATAATGTGACACACTGATATGGCTTCATTTGCAGTATATCCTCTGTACAGCAAAATGCCAATGTGATATTTGTGGATTGCCTTGAGTACTCATCCTCCTACTCGCTACATATTGAATGCACAAAGCATGTTTTTGAGGAAAGTTAAATGCACCTCTCTGGTTGCATTCACAATGTGCAGCCAAAGCAGGCCTAATAACGATCCTGCATCCCTTGATTAAAAGCTTGTCTCAAATTTTGTTATTAAAGTTGAGATGTGACGTCTCTAGACACGGTAATAACGAAATGATGTAGTTGATTACATTTTAAATTGGTACAGTTCAGTTGTGACATAATGATGCTTGCTGTCAAAGCCAGAAGCCAAGGTGAAATGCAGGCCACATACTATAAGCACAGCTGATGTTTAAAGGATGAAAATAAAAATTGACATTTTGGCCTTCTGACCTGTTTTCCTAAAATGAACAGTGATGAACAGAAAAAAGATATTTGTATCAACATGTTTATTTTTTCAAGCTAGGTGTGATTACAGGAAGTATAGTTTGTCTCTGCATGGTTCTACGCATTCTGAGCTACAGCACATTTTAAATATAATTTACATTAAACATATAAACAGCTTTTAGCAGTTAACTACTGAATGCTTTTTGTGCGTTTAATTTTGCACTGCAGTTTCCGCTTTCATTTTTCATGTCTACAAACATACCATGGCTTTCATATGAAAGAGCAAGGCACTAAGGATTTATGTGATTTGTGGAAAGGAAGATAGTGTGACCATGTATTACAATGAGTAACCACCCTATATGTTAAAAGGATAGTGCAAGTCACTTTGGAGTTCCATTACCTTATAAAGAAACTTACCCTTTGGCCAGGTTCCTCTACATAGCTGCAGAACTCCGTGGTGACTTGTAAAATCCTTAAAACGTACATCATGGGGTGCCCTATATATATATCTACATATATATATGTATATACATATTTACTTGCCACTAATTTCTACTGCCTTTTACCTAACACCAGAAATATTTCTCCAGTTCTTCCCTATCGCCCATATGTCATTTGCCTCACACTATGTCTGTCTACCCTAGTGATAGTGTCAGGATATTTCATTGATTTCAACTGAAATGGGCCACAAAGCCTTGTTGACCCATAATGAAGCTGTGCTGGCTGAAGGAGACACTGGTCAGTGCTGTCAAAGGAAGCTTTAAGGTCCTTCCGTCCACTAGCAATGGATTAGTTTGAGGTCAAGAGGTTCCAGGGGCTGATAAGGTGGTCTCGCTTCATTGTACTTTGTTCGAAGCTCTGCAACCAACATGGACCTTGTTAGTGCTTGGGAGCCTTAATAAGTAAACTTACAAGGGGACACATTTAGGTCAACAAACCTTTGGACCACATTTGAGAACTTCCCAGTCCGAAATATTTTCTTGGCATCACCGATCAATAGATCAATAAGCAATCAATAATAACAATCACAAATCAATAAACATTTAATTAGAATTAATTATCGAACACACCATGACTTCTCAGTCATGAATAACCACACCAGTTTAGTCAAAAGTTAAGATATTTATTTTCCTAATGGTTACAATCTAACATCATGGGGGTTATTCCAACTTTGGAGGAAGTGGTAATCCGTCCCAAAAGTGACGGTAAAGTGACGGATATACCACCAGCCATATTACGAGTCCATTATATCCTATGGAACTCGTAATACGTCTGGTGGTAAATCCGTCACATTTGGGACAGATTACCACTTCCTCCAAAGTTGGAATAACCCCCATGTCTGTTAATCTCATTAACAATAAACCACGCCAAAACAATCCTAATTAGTAATCAAAGCACGACTTAATCAATGCATCGGCTATATTCATTCAGTATTTAGGCACATCATTTACATGAAGCAACTTAGCAGAGTCTCATTAGTACATGATTCAACAAAGGAAGAACTCATTCATTTGTCTATTTGCACAAGATATTAGTGAACGCCTTAACTAAACTCAAATTAGCATTAGCATGTTGGGCTTCATGCAAAACATTTTAGTGAACACAAATTTAGAAAACTTCTATACTAAGGCCTATATCAAAATTGCAGTTAGTACCTAGAAAGAAAAGACAAACAGACAATCACAATTTGCATCGGATAGTTACCAATCCAACAGATCAGCAAGCAGCGTCAGTCTTCGTCCTCAGGACATCAGTTGATTCACCATCAGCAGAGATAGGGCTGGGCAAAATTTCAAGATAGCATAGCTAAGGAATGATCGCTTCCCTCTGATGGATGCGAATTAAGTATCAGGAAAGAATGGGGTAGAGGATCGTTTAAAGTGACAGGACAATTACACTAATATATGGCAACTAGCAAAAGGTACTCTAGCAAAAGTCTCATAGCAAAGAGAATGGCAAATAGCAATGATAAAAGTCATAGTTAAAGTGTAAGTGTGATCCCGCTTTCCTCGGGTTACGCCGTTAAATCAAAACCGTCTAACTATTCCCTAATTCCTCATTGGATAAAGTTTGGTGCATTATTATCTCTGTCAATAATTCGGTAAGCACCTCACTAGAATTTTCCACAGTTTACAGTTCCAATGTTGCGGATTGGTCCATGGTATTGGCGTCTTCAACGGTTGGAATGTCAGGTAGAGAATGTTACACTTTGCGCTCCAGTCAGTGTCTTCATTGTCTTCTCCTAGTACGGTTAACCTTGCACCTGAGACGAATTACACTGTTGCATCTAGCAAGAACGTTGCCTTGAGGAAGCCGGTTCTCATGAGAAAGAATTTACTACGGCTACACACATATAGCTCTTGGTAAAATACAGCTTCACGTGCTTCAGGAAAACTGCACATTACACGTTAGAAAATACAATTCAATATGAGGCCAGGCAGTTAGGCCCAAACCCTCGCTAAGCTAAAAGTAAACTCTTAACACATTACTCTAATTATGATATACTAAGCCAATTTCAAACATTATTGCATAAAACTCGGAATTAATAAGCCTTTTCATTAGTCTTCGTATACATTGGTAGCCACTCCCCGTGGGCACATTTCAAAAGCGTGCATTATTTTCTATGTTAACACATTTTCTATGCAGCTTCATTACACAATATATTGCAAGATTACGTAATTAATATTGCTTTTAAAAAGACACACTCCAACAACCTCCTTGGCGACCCATAAACATTTACATTTGGTGGAATATCATCTCTTTCACACATGAATCATCCATCTTCAGCTGACTCAAAAGAAACAATTGCTAACCTAATCACAATCTCAAACGTTTTTTACTTTATAAGTGTCTCGTCTTTCAAACTGACTAACAGCATGGTTATAATAACCATGTTCAAAGTTTGTCGGAGTGCATATTTTTAAGTGCTGCATACTAGATAGAACATGCACTGTTTGTTGTGAGATGTATTGTTAACTTATAATGGGCGGAGAGCTCTGCTGTTGCTTACTATTAGTTATCATAATTAAAACTCATACTTGCTTGCATCTTATTCATCAGTTGTTCTGAATTTCCTTCCTTTGGTGTTTGATTCGCTCCAGAAGCATGGACGCACTAGTGTGTACTTCCATCACTCACTTCTTCAGCTGCAGGGCGACAGCGCGTTCCAACTTTCTCCCTGGGCAAATCTTTCCCATCTGCTGTGGTCCGTGTTCCTCTGTCTTGCCTGTGTCCTTGTTCCAAACCCTTGTTGTCTTTTCTCCTGTGTGCCTTCTCCTCATCTGCTCCACATTGCTGTCTTTTGCCCATTTGATCTCCCACTCACATCTCCTGTGCTGCTTATGCCCACTCAAGCCCCGTTTTTGCTTCCATCCCCACCCACAGCCCTGTGTTCTGACCTTTACCTGGGCCCCTGTGTTGTTGTTGCCCCTTGATTCCCATGCTGCTTTTTGGCACTTCTGATGCTTCTGTCCCCTGTTGCTCCGCCCCTAGCATTTAAAAAAAGAAACATTATCACACTTTTTTTCATTTTAGTTACTGATCCAGCTCGAATCTGTAACTAAAAAGAGAAAAAAACATCGGTCATTTGTAGGCATGTGCATGTGTGGGGCACGTGCCTACAAAATGATACAGCCAGTCACGTCAAAAGATATTTTTTAAATTTTTAAAAAAGTCTTGCATCGGAGATGCTGTGCTGCATGGTTAAAACCATTGGCAGAGCCAATGGATCTCTAAGGGGAGACCTTTTGGCTTTGTCAATGTTTGCTTTATTTAACACAGAATTTACCTTCACCAACTGAGGTAATTTATGGCTAAAGTTTTCCAACTGATATCGTCTTCCAAGGAATCTAGTAAACAAGATTATGTCCATCTTATTATACTCATAGAGAAGAATATTGTTCACTACATCATGCAAAGGCAGTGTCTAAATTGCTGGGTGCAAAGGACTGAAGCAGGTCATTAGAGTCCATTCCTTGATCTTGAAACCACAATTCTGTCATGATGTGAGAAATGACTTACTGCTAGCCAGGCACCCGCACTAACTTACCTCTGTGCTGCTCAGTATCATTATCTTCCTCATTGGACTGATTTGTTACAGCAATTTTTGCCTGCTTTTGTAAAGCTGAACATAAAGTTTTGCCACTTATTTGCTGCAAAACATCAGGCGACATGGATATTAGCTCTTCTCCTTCTGTATATGTGTGTGCTCTCTTCCCTGGATACTTGTGACTTCAATTATGTCAGCAGAGCACAATCCAAAGCCTGCTCAGAGAGGCATTAAATACTACTATAATTATAGTAATTATGCAAGTTAATAGACAATTAAGCCCCCGCTGGGGTGGAAATTAATGTATATATATGCACTGAGATTCCAGTCCACTGCCATCCTTAAAGGAATTATTTTTAGACACTTTTACATCAACCGGATCAGCATGATCTCTGAGTGGCCTTCTGTAACTGCCATATAACCACGCTTGCTGCTACGCAAACAAAGAAGAATGATATCACAGCGAGATGGCAATCTCAGCGTGCTTTGCCAGGGCTCACATATATTTAAATAAAGTACATGATGCTCACCTGAATTTTGAAGTGGATTAAGGGGGTGATTCTAATTCTGGCGGGCGGCGGAGGCCGCCCGCCAGAATTCCGCCCCCATAATACCGCTCCGCGGTCAGAAGACCGCGGAGGGTATTATGAGTTTTTCCCTGGGCTGGCGGGCGGTCTCCAACAGACCGCCCGCCAGCCCAGGGAAAAACTCCCTTCCCACGAGGATGCCGGCTCGTAATCGAGCCGGCGGAGTGGGAAGGTGCGACGGGTGCAGTAGCACCCGTCGCGTATTTCAGTGTCTGCAAGGCAGACACTGAAATACCTTGCGGGGCCCTCTTACGGGGGCCCCTGCCGTGCCCATGCCATTGGCATGGGCACGGCAGGGGCCCCCAGGGGCCCCGCGACCCCCCCCTACCGCCATCCTGTTCATGGCGGCTTTCCCGCCATGAACAGGATGGCGGTAGGGGGGGTCAGAATCCCCCATGGCGGCGCAGCAAGCTGCGCCGCCATGGGGGATTCTGAGGGCAGCGGTAAACCGGCGGGAGACCGCCGGTTTACCCTTTCTGACCGCGGCCAAAGCGCCGCGGTCAGAATGCCCTGCGGGGCACCGCCGGCCTGTCGGCGGTGCTCCCGCCGACCCTCGGGGTTAGAATCAGCCCCTAAGTGTCCACTCTGTGGCTAAATCAGAGACAGGGAAAACAAGCATTTACAATGCAACGGGTCTCGCGTTTGCTCATGTTAGAGCTGATAGCGTTGTAAACTCCTAACCCGACTTTTCACCTATCGGCAAAAGTGCATTGATGTACGTAACCCGAAAAAGTGCAATTAACTATGTAAAGCGCTCAACTTCTGCCAAGCGAAATCGCGCTAGCAAATTAGAGAAAAAGTAATCCACGAGCCGGACAGAAAACAGCGAGCCTCGCATGTTTTCTGTACTTGGTCGCTGCGCTCGAGGAGGGCTAGCCACCGGAAAAGGCATGACGTATGCATGCCTTTGACTAATGAAAGCAAGCAGATTTTATTAGGCAAGCCCACGAACCAATGAAAAACACTGACGTTACGTCGACAGGTCTCTGAGCCCTTTTCTAAACCCTAAAGCGTCTCGCTGCGATACGCATGCACGAGCGCATGCAACGCAGGCTCGACCCTAAAAAAGGACTGTCTCCAGGAAGTGGGAGGTGTTATGGAGGGAGGTGCAGTAGCTAATACTGAAGAAGGTCTAAAGAGTGTTATGCTAATTTACTGCCTGTTTCTATGGTGGTATGTCCCTCTAGCTGAAGGACTGTGATGGACACTTCAGGTTGTTAGGTAATGTCTTTAATTTTCCTCCAGTGCCTGCCCCCCGTTAGTGCCATTTTCTGATCCCCATCTTCCACACATTGGTGTCTGCAGTGCCAGCTGCTTTGATGCTGCAGATATCACGTCTAATGCTAGGCCAGGATAAATGTAAATTATGCTGGAGTAATTCTCATTCTTTTAGGAACTTCATGTTATGTTTTCTACGCAAAATTCTCAAAATTACACCACATAGCATAATTATGCTGCACTTCTAAGTCAGGACCAGAGGTGAAGATTATGCATTTCTTCCTTCACTCTTTATTACACAGCAGGTTCAAACGTTAAAAAAAAGCACTACATGTCCTGTGAACCAATGGGGAGCTGTGTCCATGACAACCAATAACCAATCCCAACCAAGGCAGAATGCCTATATGTAATCATGCCGCCCGTAGTCCTGCCTCTTTCTTCACTTCTGTCAGTTAAGCCCCTCGCTTTTTATCTCGCTTCAGTGGGTTACTGCTTTTTGGCTTATATGATTTATTTGGGGAAAGTTAATTGTAAAGTGTAGTTTCTGTAACTTGACCTTTGGTGTTCTTAATACACAGTGGTGAGAATCTCAGGAGACTTCGGCTCGAGCACGCTCTTTATTTAATCTATGTCGGGCCTACTAGGTGGGGCTCTTTCGCGCCTATTCTCCAGAGTGACTCGGACCTGTCAGGGCATCGCGTCTGCGCCAGATCAGTTCCAGAGTGCATGTAGGGCTCACTGTGTAGAGCTGGGACTCCCTATGGCTACCTCCCTTACAACGTGTCCTTCAAATCCACCGCTACAGTTCTAAGTTTATGGCACCTTCACAAGCCGGAGTTTTTTTTGGTGAATTAGAGGCCTTTTCTGCTCCTGGGGTAATCACCTTGAACACCTGCAATGGCTGCCTATATTAAGATTTTTGGGTGAATTTTCTGATAGGTGCTTTCACCCTACATTATGTAATCCTTTAGGGATCACCAATACACCCATAATTTGTCCTCGGAAGAGGAATGCTCTCCCAAATGGTGTTTTCTTACACAGGGGGATAAGCTACCGTTGCAGGCTATTTCTCAGGTGATTCAACCGCTGCAGGAACAGGTCGACAAATTCATTACCCAAGTCTCTGGAGGCTCAGGGATGTTTGGGGTGTGGGGGGCAGGGCCTAGCGGTACTTGAACCGCTACCTCCATCAAGGCCCAGAAACGTGGAGAGGCACCTGGAGAGCTTTGATCACCTGAGAGAAGCCTTTCATAAGAGTGTACGCATGTTGAGAAACGCACCCTACCAGGAGAAAGTCTATCCAAGGGATATTGGAGACGGTGTCACCCCGACACTGACCCAGTGGATAGGTCCCTCAAACAAGGGAAGGGTGAATCGGATGAGGACAGATCTTCTGATGGGAAGCATTATTCAGGGAGACCCTGGCACCTGGGCTCGGCTGCCTCAGGCTCCTTTGAAGGGGATTCCGCCTCAATGGACATGGTTGAGCCAGAGGGCATACACCACCCTTGGTCATCAGCAAGGTTGCTGAATATGTGGCCAGTAATATACACCAACCTTTGGACAAAGAGGTACATGCCCGCCTGTGGGTGGAATGCCCTAAGCCCTCCTTAGGAAGTAAAGTCACAGCCACTACAAAGTACATGAGAGGCCCCATGAACGGCATTGACCACTCCTGGAGGGCATGTCAGGATACTGAGATCGTAGCAGGCTGGGTAGGGAGAGCAGTGTGATTCCCCAGCAACGCCATTCACACACTGTCGGCAGAACACCACCATTCCCTTTTAATAAAAATAGACCCATGCTGGGGGAGCTGCCCAGTTAAGAAGCAGAAGCAGTCACACAGGGCAATCTGTTTGGTGAACCTTTCATTAAGGAACTTGGGAAATTCGTTGCCACATTCTATGCGCTGGATAAGGCGCAGACCTCATTAAAGAAAATATTCCTAGGGAAGGTTTTTGATGGGACCTGAAGAGGCATGGGTCACTCCTTTGGCTGCTCCTTCCAGCATGGTCCTAACAGACAAGCAAGCCAAAACAACAGATGGATGGATGGCAGGCAAGGAGCCTTTTTCCCCAACAGGGATGGCGGAAAAGGAAGGGCCAACTTCAATGCCAGCGGCAGAGCTAATGCCCCAGGAGGACTCAATGGAAAGCAATATCCTTTCTTTCCCTCAAGAACTGGGGGTGGGGGAGACTGAGGTTTTTTATTCACAAGTGAAGGCAGATCATAACAGACCCCTGGGTCCTAGAAATGGTAAAGGGGTTTCCACATAGAAGTCCTTGGTTCCCAAAGGCAAAGGGCAAGACTGTTTCCACTGTTATTCTCGGAGTAGGAGATGGCCCTAATCGATTCCAAGGTGCAGGATCTCCTCAGTAAAGGGGAAATTCAAAGATCTGTATTACAATCTAGGGGTTTTCTAAGCAATCTATTCCTATTAGAAAAGAAATACAAGGGTTCTATCCTGTGATCAAACTGTGAAGCTTCAACGAGTGGCTGATCTACTGCCCCTTCAAAATGAAGGGAATTCACCTTCTCTGAGATCTTCTGTTGCAGATGGACTGAGTGGTCCAGCTGAATCTGAAGGACATGTATCTTACGGTCCCCATTTTTCCCCTGCATCAGGTCTTTCTCCAATTCGAGTGGTGAGGCCAGATCTTTGAGCTCCAGTCCCTCCGGTTTGGCCTGTCATCAGCAACATGGTGCTTCACAAAACATCTGAAACCTGTGCTAGAAATACTCAGGATCAAGAGAATAAGAAAGATAGTCTACCTAGATGAAACTTTGCTCTTTGATCAGTCTCGCTCATAACGCTTGAGGCACTTGACCATGACTATTACGCTGTTGCAGGATCTGGGCTTCGTCATCAACAGTCAGAACTAATTCCTGCTCATGTTTTGACCTTCCTGGGATGCCAGATAGACTCCAGGTCAGCCACCCTGACTCTCTTGGAGTAGAATATCACCAAGATAACGAAAGAGCTGAACAAAGTTCCCCAAAGAGACAGGGTTTCCCTACGTAATTTGGCCAGGATAGTGGGGCTGCTATCCTCTTCAATCGAAGCCATCTTTCCAGGCCCTCTACATTGCAGAGCGTAGCAGCGCCTTAAGGCCGTGCATCTCCGGAGGTGACTCACTTACTTAGAACTGATTTGTCTCAGTTGGGAAGCCAGAATGGAGCTACAATGGTGGATAGATCACGTGGAGGCATGGAACGGCAGAGCGATCTTTGGATACTCTCAGGACCTCATCATAGAGATCGATGCCAGCCTCATCGGTTGGAAAGCCCGGTGCAGAGAGATTTCCATGAGAGGCAGATGAACAGAGGAGGAACTAAACCTCTACATCAATTGTCTGGAGCTTCTTGCAGGATCATTTGCAATCCGGTCTATGGTACGCAATAGTGTTGTGCTGCTTCCTATTGAAGATGGGCAACATGTTGGCGGTAAAGTACATCAGCCACCTGGGTGGCACAGGCTCAAAGGCACTTGTGGATTAGTGAAGGATTTGTGGCACTATTGCCTTCAACAAGAGGTCATGGTGACAGCAGAATACTTTCAAGGGTTTCAGAATACGGTGGCGGATTGGAATTCCAGATACATGAGGGAATCCAGTGCTTAGCCGCTGGATTGATTGACCTTTTGGGCCCTCCTGGACCAGTGGGGTCCTTGTAGTGTAGACCTGTTCACATCCAGGCTGACTGCTCAACTTCTAATATAATTCAGCTGACGAACGGACCTGGGTCCATGGCAGTGGATGCATTCTTTCAGGACTGGACAACTGGTTAAGCCTATGCATTGCCTCCATTTCTTCTGAGTCCCAGACTGACAAGCCATGCTCAGTGCCAAAAGCCTTCATTAATCATGATAAAACCATTCTGGAAATCACAGAAATAGTTCACAACACTGTTGGAGCTTTTATGGGAATCCCCAATCCGTCTTCTATCATTCCCTCACATTCTGCAGGATCCCCTAGGCCATCCACTTGAATTACAGGGGCACCTCCTACTCCTGGCTTGGAAGATTTCAGGCAAAGATGGGAAGACAACAAGCTTTCAACAGAAGCTGAGTGACTCATCCAGCAAGCATGGGCCCCAGGGACAACTGAAAGATATAAATCGGCTTGGAGCAGATAGGTTTGTTGGTGTGTGGAGAGACACCTTGATGCCATTGGGACACACATTACAGACATTGTGAATTTTTTTTCTGGCAGAGCTATCTAGCTCGGGATTGGCCTACTGTATGGTGAACTTGCTCAGATCAGCGATTTTGGCGAGACACCCTACTGCCAACAATGCTCCTGTGGGTGAACACCCCTGGGTATGTAAATAAATGAAAGGCACCAGGATGACCAAATCTCTGCAACGTTGATACTCTGGGTTGAGGTAAGTTAAGTTGGTGTTGCTTCTCCTATTTTCCTTTCCGGATAACCAATATCTCTTGTGTTTAGAAATCTTGGTGTAAGTGGTCATGTTACTTTGTCTCAGTTCTTGTAAAAGGATGTCAGATGTCAGAGCACTGGACATAATGGAGAGGGTTTTCACCCTGGATGGGGTCACCTTCACCATATCGAGAAGGACACAAACTAATACCCGGTTGGTAAAATATCCAGATTTTGAGGCTTCTTCCCAGCTATGAGTAGTTAGATGTCTCAAGGCATATGAAGAGATGTCAGTGGAATTCAGGCTGCTGGGTGAATGACAGCTATTGATTACAATCAAGAAACCATTCAAATCGGTTTCATTGCCTATGATTGACCAGGTGGATAAGATGGATTGTGGCAGAAGCTGGTATTGAATGGCATAGATTCCAGGTTCATTCAGAAAGAGGGGCCATGGCTTCGAAAGCCATTCAGGTTGGTGGCAGACTGGAAGTCATAATAAATGCGACAAACCAGTCCTCGGAATCCACATTCAAAAGGTTCTAATTAAAACCTATTTATGAAGCAGCAGCATAGGTGGTGAGTAATCACTGAACATGCATAATTCTCACCTCCATTCTTCACAGAATGAGAAATGTCCTAGCTAAAGAGAAGGAAAGTTTCAGTTCTATTACAGGGATGAAGGTGGGGATTAGCCCTCCCAAAGCATATTGGAAATAAGCCTTCCCACCCTTTCTTCTGGTATAACAGGAAGTATGATACGTTTTTTCATTGCTATCTATGTCATGTATATTTTGCTGCTGTCAGTAGTTTTCTTGGTATTGATTGCCTTTTAATATATCAGGAACAAATATGGTATCTTATGGAAACATGATCAATGATATGTACTGCCATGATTCTCAGACTATTATCCATCGTTTTGTAACGGATTGTCTTTTTGGCTCATAAGTGAAATGTTTTTTGTTGAATGGTTTCTTAATAGGGTGCGTTCTGTCCGTAGGTTCTGATTCGAAAACTGACTAAGACTGCCTGAACCTAATTACCCACAGTGAAGAAGGGGAAGGACTACAGGCAGCACGATTATAATATAAACATTCAGACAGTGTTGGGACACATTTCACTGTTGGTTCATGGGACATGTAGTGTTTGCATTTTTTTAAACCTTTGAACCTGCTATGTAATAAAGAGTGAAGAAAGAAATGCATAATCCTTGCCTCTGTGTCCTTAATAGAATTGAAACTTTCCATTTCATTAGCTAGGAAATTTCTCATTCTCAACAGAAATATAGTACAGGCGTTCAGAAAGAACAAAAGCAATCACAATATGAGTGACTGCTGTTCATGCCAATTGTGCTTTTGTGCTATTTTTATAGCGTGAAATGCATCCTTGCATCAAAAAATTTATACTAGTATGCATTTCATATAGGGTTAAATAATGGATAAGCATTTTGCCTAAATATGCATAATTTAGCAGAGTTTTCCAAAATGTTGTGTAATTTCATGAATTTCAGACACCCTCTAGACATCTTCTGTCTTGCTCACATGTGTGCAAACAGCATGACAGCCTACCCAAGCCCCTTTAGCTTATTCTATTATTAGATGTTGTCCCGAAGGGTTGATAGCCTCTTTACTGGCCTGTCTGGCTGCGTTCTGCCATGACATATATTTATTTATTATTAGAGCAATTTTACATTCACACTTTCCTGTGCTGTCTGCCCATCTTTTGCTGCACTGATAAACAAATCTCCTGTGAGCTCCCTTGGAAAATAGGTAAAAGCTCAAACATGCCAACATTTTGAAACTTGTGAGAGATTGTAAAAACAAATCGGAGTAATGTATTTTCCCCATTTACTTTTATTGAATCAGAGGTAATTTGAGGAAGGTGTCAGCTGAAAATAAGGAGTTTTTGTCTTCAAAAAATCTTGAGACATCCGCCTGAACTGGGCCTATAGGCATGTATAAAGGCTTGGTCTTGCTCTGCCACTCACTCCACCGTAAAGTTGAACTTTCCTTCTAGCCTACCATCAACAATTGGTGGCTTTCTCCCTTCACTGGGAAGACTAGAGTCTGCAGGTGTGTAGGAGAAGGAAAATCTGGCAAGCTTTCACTTGAATGCCCCAGATCTATGCCACCTAAACACTGTCCCTTCACTTCTCTGACTAGTCTTTACTCCCCTCTACCTAGGACTGCATCCGGAATACTCTTCCGAAATAGGTGGGCAGCAACTTTGGTGCCTGGTCTCCCTTGAGCTCTCCATTCTGGATTTATTTTACCATGTTTTCCTCCCTATCCATGACCCGCCAGGTAAACTCTGTCACCTCCTCCTGCTGGCACACACTCTGCAAACTCCGGAAGATCTTCAGATGGATCCTAGCAGACTGTCGCAGGACAGTCGCCTATGCCTTAGTCACGTGAAAGCTCAACTATGGCAATGCCCTCTACGCCGGCACCTCAACTAGGAACATCAGAAAACTTCAACTCATCTAGAACACCGCCGCCAAACTCTTTCTGGACCTCCCTCACCGGTCGAGAAGCGAATCACCTTCAAGCTTCTCACACACACGAACAAGACCAAACACAACGTAGGACCAGCCCACCTGAACCACCGCGTCTCCTTCCACACCTTTGCCAGATCCCTCTGCTCTGCCCAGATGGCCCTGGCCACTGTCCCTCGCATCCACAAAACCACCGCCAAAGGATGATCTTTTACCTACACTGCAGTGAAGAGCTGGAACAACCTCCCCCTGCACCTTAGACAAAGCCTGTTGCTCACTATCTTCAGGAATAACCTCAAGACGTGGCTCTTCAGGTGAGGCCCCTCCCCTCCCATCGCCTTGAGACCTTCACAGGTGATTAGCCATGCTTTACAAATACAGATTTATTGATCGATTTCTACCTATCATGGGATCTGTGTTAACTTTTTCAGCCTATTTGATGTCCAAAGTTCAATCATATCTGGAACTCCAAACCAAGCCACTGCTGTCAGTGTTTCTCAGAGGGAAAGGGGTGATGGTACCTTTTCCTAATAGGTAATTTTAAAGCACTCTTGGAGGGCCAGAACTGGTGTAAACTCCCCAAGGATTGTGTTGCTCCTCAATTGGATCCGGTTGACTAAATTACAAAGGAAGCTCTAAAGTACATTGGACTTCGCAATCAAAACAAGACAAGGATATTAAATTAACAACCATGAAGGTTTATTTCAGGGTTCAGCTTGTTAGAGAATGCATCATTAAATGGTAAGCAATCAACCAGTTAATCAATTATAATATAATAGCATAAATGCAGGAAATGGACATGCAAAACCAGATATAGTTGGGTTCTAAAAAATAAATCAAAATTATGAATCAGAGGTCAGACTGACATAGAGTTGTCCTCTAAAGAGCAAGGGAGAGTGAGCCCAACACCCTTGGGAAAGGACATCTTTCATAATGTAAAAATACAATGAAAAGCATTCTTGGATCCAGCGTCGGGACAAGATGGCGGCAGAGGGAGCGGCCGATTCGGATCTAGGCTCACAACCAGCAATACTGCTCTGATTGTTGACAGCTGCTGCTTCCATCATGGGCCTCCCTGGAATGAGGGAAGGCATTACCATGGTTGTCGCCCTATGGGTCATGGTGCAGGGGATCAGCTGGGGAAACTGTTACGGACTGGGGCACGGACTTGCAACGGGCACCCGTGGAGCAGTCCGACCATACGAGTGGCCGCAGAACATCAACTGTGGCATCCGGGTGGTTTGTTATGGCCCCAAAAATGACGAAATCGGTAAAGGCCCCTCACTGTTCACGGGGGAAGCCTGATATAGGACCCGGCGTGAATATGAGGAACCGGAAGCAACCCCCCTCTCTCAGGTGGCCCGAATCAGCAAGCATCAAACGGGGGACAGAGTGGTCTGGTCGAGGAGAAAGAGATGCTACAAATGCTGGGCCCCCGGCAGGATGATGGCTGTAAAGACAATGTTATGGATGAGGTGGGGCCACTGATACTGGATATGTTTAAACATTTGTCTTGGACGAGGTGCTTGGTTTCTTTACTGCCTGGAAATGAGGGGGCGCAAGATGCTCAAGTATCGGCATACAACAGGACTGCACAGGACAGGATCACGAGTAGAGATGGGGACAGGCAACAAAGGGGAAACGAGGAAGGAACAGGTACAACCTTGGTACTTGATGATTTGACTGATTTCTAGATCAGGGACTCTGAATTCCCGCAGGTTAGTCAGCCGGTCGATATTCCACAATCTGCGCTAGTAGAGGGGGTTGAAGCTAGATCGAGTCATTCAATCCATCAGGACTTTCTGCAGGAGGCTGTAAAAGGGGGTGGAAATGTAACTTTGGCTGCCAAAGCAATGTCACTTACCGCTAGTAGTGAGGGTGATGGCAGCGTACTGAGGGGTACTTTAGGAGACCCAAAGATGTTATCAGTGGGAGCAAAATTGATGAGAGTTGGGGAGTCAGGGCACGCAGAGATAGTGGAGAACTTTTTCTCACTATCTGATCAAATGAAAGATTCAGATGACAACACTTCATCGCTAGAAATAGATTCTGTTGAGAGCTCAGCTGCCAGCACACAGGGCTCAAGAAAACTAACCAGCAGGAAGAAACTGATACATTGACAGCTCAGGGATGCAAGCAAGCATGGGTTTGCACTGAAAAATTTAATAAAAGAACAGGGGAAATGCTATGGGATTACAGAGAAACTCAACAGATGTACCCGAACATTGAAAACCCCCCGCAAGCCCAGCGGTTGGCACTCCAGAGCATTTAGCATCTCCCTCTCTCAAGCTTATCTATTGTACAATGATTCAGCTTCACAAGCAAACACAAAGGGACAGCAGGAAAGCTACGACTGCAAATAAACAACTACAGCTATCGATTTGGAAGGTGGTAAAGTCCTGCTTTGAAACTGGGGAGCACATAACTGCTATGGAGACTTGTACTGGAAGCAGAAGTCACTGCAGCAGTTAAATAATCAGCTATGCAGGAATCACAGATATCAGATATCCAATGGAAGTTGGAAGATGCAGAAAATCGTCAATGCCGCAACAATCTCTGGATTATGGGCATCAAGGAAGGGATGGAAGGGCAAGACACGCTGGCATGTAAAGTCAAATTATTCAAGAGTGCCTTTCCTGATCTAGTGGGCTGGAACTGGGATGTGGAGATACAGAGAGCGCATTGGCTTCCACTCTTTAAAAAGAAACAGAAGGAAGGAACTTTTGTCAGACATCATAGGTCCATGATTATTTACTTTGGCAACTATCTTCTGCGGCAAGCAGTGTTTGAAAAGGCCCGCCCTGACTCAATGATAAATGAGGATGGGGTGTCTTTCTTTTCCCGTCTAGATTTTGCTCATGCTACAGTGGAGAGACGGGGGCAGCTGTGGCAATTGATCGGTCCATTTCAGGAGAAAGGGGCAGAGGCATATCTTCAGAGCCCCCCTTGTTTAAAGTTTGTTTACAACGGTGCAGCACGAACCTTTTCTTCAGAAATTAAAGCTAGAGAATATTTGGAACAACTGAATTGTAGGAATTCTGGTGGAAGGTTAAATTGAAGAATGAAATTATGGGAAAAGATATTGCGAGCTTTTCGGGACTGTTGAGGGGCCCTGATTTACAATTGGGGTATGGCTGGTTGTGTATTAGCGGTAGTACCCAGGGGATTATGATTTTCAGGGCAGGTATGCAGTGTGCTGGCGGTCTGGTGGTCTCACCCAGTAGGATGGGGGTTGGGTTAGGGTGGGGCAGAGAGTGGGGGTAGGAGGTGGGGCGATGGCCTGTGGCCAAGCCACAGTGGGTGGGGAGGTTTTCCACAGGGGGGCACACAGCTGGGTATTGGCTCAAACTGGAGGATCTCACAGGTTGGAAAGGGTATTTCGGGGGACCTGTTAAAGGGAGAGACTCCAGATTAGGACATGGCAAATATAAGTAAAATACGCATAGCAACTGTGAACATCTGTGGGCTCAATGATGGAAAAAAGCAGCGATTGTTGAATGAAGGGTTGGGATCCCTCAAGTCCAACATCGTTTGCATGCAGGAGACACATGTTTCTAGCTCACAGAAGCATCTGCTGGATTTTCCTGGCTGGTGGTTGTTGGCATATACTAGTCAGGGCACAAGAACTAAAGGGGTGGCCGCAATGACATGCATCAGGTAACTGAAGGTTACGAAAAACAGCTCACCGATAAATTTGGTTGATGGGTGTTTTTGGACTGTCTTCTTGGGGGTACAAAATTTACACTCTGCTCAGTGTATGGATCCAATTTAGATGATTCAGGGGTGTTGGATTTTGTCAATGTTGAGCTTGTGTCCTGGTGGGCTCCAGCAATTTAATGCGGAGATTTGAATATACATATAGATAATGGCCACTCTATACAAGATCAAACAAAATACCAGGGGAGTAAACCTAAAGTTTGTCGGGCTTTACAGGCATTAGTACTGAATCATGGAATGGCTGACGTCTGGAAGATATGTAGACCTTCAGATCAAGGATATATGTATTTTTCTTTCCCACACAAGAAGTTAGTGAGTTTAGACTACTTTTTTGTGTCTGGTACCTTGTGGGAAGGATTGAGAAATATCCGAGAGTAATGTCGGACCATAACCCGTTGGCCATGGAAGTTCGATTGGGGAGCGATGGGCCTCAGGCCAAGACCTGGTCATTTGATATGTGTTTGTTAGCAGATCAATTATTTGTACAACGCAGGAGGGCCTGGATTCCAGAATTCTTGGAGGTAAATCGGGGCACGGCCCCCAGCCACACAATTTGGGATACACTTAAAGCAGGTATTAGAGAAGAGAACCTTAACTTTGGTGTAAGGAAGGAGAGGGTGCGTTCTAATTTGCTGGAGTTAGCGCAAGCATAACTCGCTCCGCTTGAATTACGGATAGGGGAGGTGGTATGGTAGAAATCTTAAACAAGATTGCGGTGGTAAAAGCTAAAATCATCAAAGCTTATATGGAAACTGTGGCGGTAAAGTTTCTGATACATCGACAGGAATGCTATGAATATAGCGATAAGATTGGTAAGCTTCTAGCTTTAAAATTAAGGCAAAAAATAACTTATGGCTGCATTAGTGCGCTTGAAGATTTTGATGGCCAAGTGGGGAGTGATAATCTAGAAGTTCTAAGGTTATTCAGGGAATTATATCAGAAACTATATTGGCAAGAAGTTTATCCACAAGAGGATGAGATAAACCTGTACGTGGCTAGTATCTCAGTGGGACAGCTGCAGGAAGATGAAAAATGCAAGTTGGAGGCTCCTTTAATGGATGGGGAGATAGCAGCAGCTGTTAATTCTCTTCCAAGTGGTAAGGCTGCCGGCCCAGATAAGATCCCCCTTGAGTTTTTCAAAGTCTTTTTTGGGGCATTGAGGGAAGAGCTCCTCATCCTATTCGTGACTCTGCAAGCAGTATTTCAACCACCTGCATCGTGGCTGGAGGCGAATATGATAGCATTTCCTAAAAAAAAAGATCCACAGCTACCTGGTTCATACCACCCTATCTCCTTAGTAAATAGTGATTCAAAACTTTATGCTAAGGTTTTTGCTATTAGGTTGAGTTCAATGATTAATATTTAGTCTCTCCATGGCAGCACAGGTTTATCCCGGGGAAGGGTACGGTTGATCACGTTAGACGAGTAATTGCACTATTGGATGCCACGGAAGAGGCTAAGTGCCCTATGGCAGTGATCTTGCTAGACGCAGAAAAAGTCTTTGATAGGGTGCATTGGGCATATTTGTGGGCTTTTCTGCGTAAAAAACAACATCGGTCCAGGCTTTATTAGGGCTATCAAGAATTTATACCGAAATCCTATGCCCAAATTGCAAATAGCAGGGTCAGAGTCGGAGCCTATCTTTATTTTGAGGGGCACCAGGCAGGGGTGTCCGTGCTCACCACTGTTGTTTGATTTATATACTGACCCACTTATTAGAAAATTGTTAGATAACAGAGCAATTAAGTCATTGGAAATGGTAGGTGGGAGCACTAAAATACTTGCCTGCGCCAATGATATTGCAGTCGTAGCTCCCGACCCAGTGACTGCAATAGCAGAGTTCGAACAAGAGACGACATGATTCAGGAGAGTTTCTGGGTATTTTTTAAATAAATCTAAATGCCAAATTATGACTAATGGTGCGATAAATATGGAGGATGAGCGTAAGATGGCGCAGGTTAAGTATCTGGGGGTCAGGCTATCACCGAATCTGGACGAAGTAGTAGGCTTCAATCTGGCTCTGGTATTAGCTAGCACCAAAAAAGAACTGCACCGCATAAACAATCTGCAGCTCTCAATAGTAGGCCGATGTAATGTGATAAAAATGACCTTTTTACCCAGGGTGTTGTATTTTTTCAGAACTATTCCTTTAGAAATCGGCCAGGATTGGTTTAAAAAAATGGAGGACCTGACCGGCAGTTTTATGTGGTCCTTCTCTAAAACGTGGCGAGCTCTTCGGTATTTAGTCCTATCAAGAGAGAGAGGGGGCTGGGCATGCCCCATCTTTAGACTTTATTACTTGGCAGTTGTCTTACAGTATGCCCAGACATTATGTTCATCTCTGTATCTTGGTAGAGTGTCAATAGAAACTCTTCCTTCTATTTACACACTGATCTTGGGCGGTATGGCTGAGGCTGCTTTTTTTAAGAATAGTTGAACCTAGTTATTTCAATAAACTTAAATTTAAAATGATTAGGGCCACCTTTCAAGTCTGGGCTCAGACTAAGGGAACGGTTGGCATCAGTGGGTTTTGCTATTAAACCCCACTTTGGAATACTCCTATGCTCCCAGGGAATTTTAAGGATAATTACTGTTTAAAGTGGATACATAGTGGGGTTCGGAAGATGGGAGATTTTTTAAAAAAAGAAGCGCAAATAAAGGCGTTTGAGGATTTGAAGGAGGAGTTTTCCTTGGACAGCAGGCATTTTTTCAAATTCCTGCAGATTAGAAATTTGCTAACTATATCCAAGGAAAATCCTTGCGGGGAAAAGATCAGGTTAATGGAAGCATTAGGGAATGCAACTAGCTGTGCTATTAGAAATCTCTATCTGCTACTATTAGATTTTATGCAAGACGATCTGCGAAACCAAGCTAAGAATTGGGAACGGCGGATCGTGGTCAGTGAAACTGCGTTCCTATCTTCTTTGGACATGGCTCATGGTGTGTTACTGTCGGCTTGACCGCAAGCTCAACATTATAAATTACGATTTAATGTATATTACACGCCTGCTAAGTTAGCTAGATAGGGTAGGACAGAGGGTATTACTTGCCCATGGTGTAGCAGCACGAAGGCGGATTTATGCCATATGTTTTTTTGGTGTCAGGTTTTATTAATGACATCACAAAAATGTTGGGAAAACTCTTGGGGCAGGATATAGCTCTAACATCACAATTGGTGTTGCTGGGGGTTGACGAGACGGCTAGCAGAAATAAATCGAAAAACGTTCTTTTCTTAGCTATGTCAGCCGTGCATGGCTGTATTGCGTCAGATTGGCTGAAGCCTGACCCCACTTCTTGGAACCAATTGTTGGCACAACTTTTATCTGTATATCATTTAGAAAACTGCCTGTATGTTGCTAAAGGCATTGCTGGTAGAAAAAGGGGATTGAAAATTTGGGCCCCAATGTCAGCATGGCTTTAAAGGGTCTAGTGGATAATCTGTAATCTAACATCCAGAATTAACTGGTGCTTGGTTAACTGTATTTAATGTAACTGGTGAAGTTTTAGGCTGATTTTTGTACCCTGCTGTGTGTCATAAAAATAAAAAATAAAAGAAAAAGAAAAGCATACCTGAGTACAGTTGCAGAAGGGGCACACGGTTTGAGCCAATCATACAGTTTCTGAAAACACATTATTTTGCAGTATTGCACAGATTCAACATAATGCAGTTCTCATCCCTAGTGCCTTCAAGACATTGAAATTGTTAGTACAAACGTCGCGATTTTTTATACAAGGACAAATTCTCATGGGCAGCCACCGTGGCCCCATTACTCGGGACCTGGAAGGTTCACTCTCAATGAAACATTGTGCTACAAGACTCTAAAGGAAAGAAACATCACTCTGTACCTCAGAAAGCGACATTACATCTCAAAGTACATGAATAGAGTGTGTGCTGGGTAAAACAAAAACGAAAAGATGATCACATCCTGATAAGATGGATGCAATCAGCACCAACCATTTTGAAATAAAAGGAGGCATTAGCCAGTGTTAAAATGCATGTAATCAGCTTCATATACATGTTATTTACTGTTTTATTAATACATGTATGCAGAAAACTTTTTTTCTGGGGCGAGGTGCTCCTGTCAGGCTTGCAGTGTTCTATTCCTCTGGTGAACTCGAAATGCATTAATATAACAAAACATTCTCTGTCTTAGAGGTCCTCAGCACCAGCTGTTTTGCCTGACCTTACTATGCAATGCTATGTGTTTTCTTTCTTTTCAGTGCTCTTAATTTTAATTCCCATATTGATAATACTTTCCTTCTCCCCTTCCTTTCTCTCTGAAATGCACATCGTCCTTCTTCTATTTCCCATTCTCCACTCGTCAAAATTCACATTTTCTCTTTCTACATTCCTCATGGCTTTGCTTATATATTTCCTCTCTATAAATTTACTTTTTCTTCACTCCTCTTTTTTCAGTACACTACTTTCAACAGTCCTATTCCATGTCCATTCCAGTTACACTTCAATATGCCCCTTTCATTTACACATCTTTCATATCTTCTCTTGCACTCCTAGACACCTAGGGCCATATTTATACTTTTTGACGCACAACTGCGCCAACGCAGTTGTGCGTCAAAAATGTTAACGCCGGCTAACGCCATTCCAAAGCGCCATGCGGGCGCCTTATTTATGGAATGACGTTAGCCGGCGCAGCTGACCGGTGTGCGTAAAAAAAAATTACCCACACAAGGCAGCGCCGGCGTAGGGGAAAATGGAGCTTGGGCGTCAAAAAATGGGGCAAGTCAGGTCTGAGGCAAAATATTGGCCTCAACCCGATTTGCGCCATTTTCTTTTACTCCCAACCCCCATTGAAATGACTCCTGTCTTAGCACAGACAGGAGTCATGCCCCCTTTCCCAATGGCCATGCCCAGGGGACTTATGTCCCCTGGGCATGGTCATTGGGCATAGTGGCATGTAGGGGGGCACAAATCAGGCCCCCATATGCCACAATTTTTTTTTAAAAAAATTACTTACCTGAACTTACCTGAAGTTCCCTGGGATGGGTCCCTCCATCCTTGGGCGTCCTCCTGGGGTGGGCAAGGGTGGCATGGGGTGTCCCTGGGGGCATGGGAGGGCACCTCTGGGCTCCTTCCGAACCCACAGGTCCCTTAACGCCTGCCCTGACCAGGCGTTAAAAAATGACGCAAAAGCGGCTGGACATAATTTTTTTTGACCCGCCCACTCCCGTGCGTCATTTTTGCACGGGAGTTTAAATAAGGCGCACATGCCTTGGAGTCATTTTTTAGACGGGAACGCCTACCTTGCATATCATTAACGCAAGGTAGGTGTCCACGCTTAAAAATGACGAAAACTCCAAGATCTTTGGCGCTAGATGGGTCTAACGCCAAAGTATAAATATGGAGTTAGCTTTGCGGCGGATTTGCGTAAAAAAAAACAACGCAATTCCGGCGCAAACAGAGTATAAATATGCCCCCTACATTCTTCTCTCTTCAGTATACTTTAATTTTCATTATTTTCTGTTGCGTCCCTTCTTACTCTGTTTTTAATTCTATCTTTTTTCTATAGCAATTCCGTTTTCACTTTTTTTGTTCTCCCTATTCAACACATGTTCATTCTTCTCTTTTCTACACAAAAGTTTTAGACATTGGTGGGTCCTCTGCTAGCCACTTAGATAGAGGAGGCTCCAGCTGCTCTGACACAC
This sequence comes from Pleurodeles waltl, assembly GCF_031143425.1. Lineage (NCBI taxonomy): Eukaryota > Metazoa > Chordata > Amphibia > Caudata > Salamandridae > Pleurodeles > Pleurodeles waltl. The sequence goes on along the minus strand of NC_090450.1, from coordinate 220,904,894 downwards.
CATGTTTAAAAGTGTTGGCCACATTGACAATTCTCTTCTGACATAGCTGAGAGCTGCATATACTGCAGGTCAATCGCAAAATGAGCCCCACTGTCAGCGGCTGTCCTTCTCATCCGCTACGGTGGTGGAGTGTCACCCCGCTGCTTGCAGCAGACAGAAACTACAATGATAATAACAGAGCATTATTATCATTTTACTTTCACTGAGCCAGGTTAGGGTTGGGGGGGGTGCTGGAAAGGGCCGGAGGAGGATTGGTTCGTGCACCTAAAGTGCACATGTGTTTGTCCGGCTGTGTTGGGCAGGCCAAACACACATGCGTACTTTGCATTTCTCTTTCCGGCTGTATTTTATAGGGAGAAAGTGCACAGGCCTTCACTCCCTCTGTCAGTTCCGAAACAGGCCGCTCACACGAATCACAATGGTGCTGTCATGCAGGTGGCAGCTGCTTCGTGATTTGCTGAGGGGAGTCTGGGAGCCTGTGTGCTTCCTGACAAGGACAAAGGAGAAGAACTCGACAAGGTAAGTGGTTTTTAAAAACAAATGTAAAGCTTATTTTTCTTCGCCCTGCCATCCCCATTCAGTGGCAGCCACTACTGCCCACTGTCTCTTTTCTCTTCCGCTCTTCCATTTCCCTGCTCTGCACTCTTACATTTGCTTTTCCCTTTTCTTTCTCTTACTTTTCTTCATCATTTTTTCCTTACCTGATTCTATTCTTCATATTCCCTGGTCCCCTGTCATTTTTGTGTTTCCTTGTTTGCAATATTTTATTCCTAGTACAATGACACATAGGTGCTCCGACCTTCCATCATTCTAAGGCTGGTAAATGGAGTTTGTTTAATTTGGTTATTATTAACATCTTTTATTTACATTAATGTGCGTCATTAGATGTAATATGTGATGTGAATCGTTGTAAAAAAGTCAGGTTCATATCATTCGTTAAAAAAGGCCAGGTCAGCTTCAGTGGACAAATACATCCACTCCAGAGATCTCTGTTTGACGCCATCGCCATATATTGCAATCCTGCCAGATCCACTCATCCTTCTGAGAGTGATAACATGAGCGCCTAACAGTTGGACAACAACAAACATATGTTAACTGTCAATAGTGCAAAGAGACTCCTCACGGGTGATAGTGCACTCTACTGATGTGCCTGTTGTGTTACATCTTGTATCCTTGCAAAGAAGAACTGTTCTTGTTTGCTGACCAGAAAACTGCCGAGGGGCTTAGTCTTTGCACACCCCGAAGGTATCTCAGACATTTGACTACTTTCTTGAAATCCGCAATCTTGTCTTGCTGTTTAGAATTATGACTGGAGACTTCCCAAACCGGAAGCATAATTTCCAGGACGGAGGCTACAGAACGAGAAAATTACAATGGAAAGGAGCACCCCAGCACCCATAGGCCATATGTGAAAACACTGCGCCTTCCGAGACCAGAGAAAGTTGAACATGGCACATCATTCCTTTTGTTGACCCTAAAGTGTGCTGTGGAACATGGCGATCTGATCTGCAAACAAGTTCCAAGAGCTTTTCTAGATATTGTCAGGGAGAGACTTGTTCAAACAAAATTAAAATCATGACAGTACAGATAAAACCAACAATTTAAAACAGCACTTAAAAACAATTATTAATACTTTTAAAACTATGACCCCCATTAAGCGTATTTTAATGCAGTAACAATTCAAAGCAATATTCAAGGTAACATTAGACCCAATCTAAACAAACGTGGGGCCTCGTTTATGAGGTCTGTGCCATCAGGAAAGGGCAGTAATGTGTCATATCTACAAGATACGGTGCATTTATGCCCTCTCCCCCTGTGCTGGTGCACTTATTGCTGCCTAGCACCAACACAGGTGCCATTGCACCATGGTGCAAGGGTACCTGTGTTGTGAGGATGATTGTTTTTGAGCAGGAAGGGGCACCTTCCTGCACAATAACAGTTTCAAGAGGTGTTTTCAAATTTCTATTTGTGCTGCAGAATTCAGCACTCATAAAAGAGGAAACAACCGGGAGAAACAAAGATATTTCTCCCTGTTGCATCATTCTTATGACACCCCTGAGATGGCGGAGGAATCTGATGCATTCCCAGACTTGTAAATCTGGGAATGCCTCAGATTCCTTCTAGTTCCATGGATGTGGCACTGCAGCACCCCAAGCAACTCCCATAGAACACCCCTTTCATGCTTTGTTATGCATAAAAGGGGTACATATTTACAAGACCATGACAATCCATGCAAGGTGACTTTGAGTGGCCTTGTAAATATGGGCTGGCACACTGTGCCCCTGCACACAAAAATGACTCTCCTGTGGCGCAGTGTGCTCCTATGGCCTCGTAAATGAGGACCTTAATCTCTTAAAGTACCATGTTCATTCATTCTGTCTGGTTTTAAATTACTTTGGTCCTGCTACTTACTGATCAACTTCATGGTCCCAAAGTGCTGGTACAATGCATTTTTGCACACCCCATACATTTTTTAAATGTTACAAGTTGTGTGGTTTATCCCAAAAGACAACCAGTTGCACACACGTTTCTTTTCAAGGGCCAATGCCAATATTTAGAAGCCTGTCTTGAAGCATCTCATTAATTGACCACATGGTAAAAACGTTTCTCTATCCACTCCACTGTGGCTAAAGCAGCATATAGTGCTCTCCTAGTGTTTCTATTGACTTCTGAACTTCGCAATTTCAATATGGAGGAAACAGAATCTTAAATAATTATCTCTGTGAGGGATCTAAAGCATTTCTTCATTGCACGAATATAACCATCCTTGATGTTTCAATGACTGCTTAGAGGAATCATATGATGTATCAACACCACATCCTGAGATGACTCAACTACATGGAGAATATCACCCAAGAAGAATCTTAACTTATTAGCAGTTGTCAAATCATAAATATACCTGCACAATAAACTTTAAAGGTTTACACGTCAGTTAAGCAAGACTATGAGATAGGGTTCAGATAAAATACATTTATTACTAGACTGTGTATTGCAAGACTATACTGCATCCATTAATCAGGATGTTTGGTAGACTTAGGTAAGCACAAGGCTTCTCAAACACAATTAAACAAATTATATTTGGGCCTCCTTTTGAAATTGTCACACAACACCACAGCTCCCTGTGACAATCTCTGAAAAAATTCTGTGTACAATGAAAAACAGTGAAGTTGAAGGACTAGGTAAGTTATGATACAACTTCCTCATATCAGTAGATCAGTTAGTCAGCCATTTTTTAGAGCACAGAACTGTCACCACTGAGGGCATCTAGGCGCTGGGGTGCGAATTATCTGTCCAAGAGCCAGGTCTGGAGTTTCTTCCTGAAATCTGCCAGAGAGGGTGTAGTTCAAAGGGGGAGGGATAGATTTTTCCAGGTTTCAGTGGCGATGTAGGAGATTGAGTGGCCACCGCTGTGGCTCAGATGGATTGTGGGAGTGTGTATGAGCGCCAGAGAGGAGGAGCAGAGGTGTCTGATGAGCTGGTGTAGTCTGGTCCATAATCGTGCAGTGCTTTGTGGGTGTGCATGAGGACATTGAAGGGGCATCTCTTCTGGACAGACAGCCAGTGAAGGTTTCCGAGGTGGGGGTGATGTAGGTGCATTTGGGCAGGTCCAAGATGAGTCTGACTGCAGTGTTCTGCATTGTCTGCGCTTCCTTTAGGAGCCATGAGGAAATGCTGACATAGAGAGCATTGCCATAGTCGATGCGCATGATGATGAGGGCCTGGGTGACAGTAGATAAGCTGGCTGATCTATTTTAAATTTTACTTAACCGTACGTTGTGCTTTACGGACTCCATCTTGGTGATCATTATTTTTTAGGTAGTTGTACGAAGATATGGTATGGGGTTTCAGGCTCCAAAATAACAAACACAAATACTGTTTCTTCTATTATGTGTAAAAATTAAAACTTTATTTTGGAGGGATTAATTATTAGGTTTTTTTACATTCTATTCCGACTTAGGGGTGTACGTCCACCTTGAAAACCCATCACACTCCAATCCAATATGAAAGTTTTGGCCCTCTAACAATATCATGACCCACTTCTTTTTTTTAATTTTATCACTCATAGCAGTTGTATAAAATTTGAAAAGTAATGTTCACACACACTTCAGCTTGAGCCCTAAATCCCCAGCAGATCTGCCAGTCTCCCTCCCCTACTCCCTGAACTTCTCTAGAAATCAGGTACCTGTGTGCAACAATTGAATAATAGGCAAAAGACTATTTGGGATTTTCAGCCTTCCAGGTTTTCTCCTTGAGGTCTGATAAGCCACACAATGCTGAAGAATGGTACAAAAGCTAACATGAGCACTCCACCCTTTTCATGGACTATATAATAAACCATCAGCAATAAAAGTAATGTATTGTCTGGTGTTTCACACCCTCCCTATAATCCAGTTTGAGTGATTGGTAGGAGATGAATTTACATCAATTTCTCGACAAAACCCAGATCTGTTTCTTATAGATAGACTTACACCATTTATATCTTTATTGATTACCTGCAACCTATGGTTGCTGTGCTAGAAGTCGTAGCTTTAGAATAATTTAATTCCTCATCTGCTTAGTTTTCAGGCAGACCTATAAATAATGCCTACCTTGTTGCTCTATGTGACACCTTTACTCTTGCATTATCAGTGGTGGGCACTACCAGTCAAGGAAGGCAGGGTATCGTGCATCGGGTGTGGAGGGGGGAATAAGATATATATTTTTTTTAATGTACTTACCTGCCACCTCACCTCTGTTGCTCCTACCGCCTTGCCTCTGCCGTCTCCACCTCGGCGCTTCCTTTCCTTTGCTCCCCTCCCCACTCAAACCAGATGCTTCTCTCATGCTGTTGCACAGCACAAGAGAAGTGCTGGGATTGGGCTGAGTGGGCTGAAATGCCATTCAGGGAGGGAGTAGGAGCCTAACTTGGTGTCCACCCTGCTGTGCCACACAGCCAGGTGGAGAGTTCTAAGTGTCCATCCTTCACATCCGAGGCCGGCCAAACTGACATGTGCACTTAGAGTGCAGCACTACTCCCCCTCCCTCCTGACACGGAGGATGTTGGCCCTGATAGAGCGTTCCGTACTAATAAATTACCTGTATTTGGACGCTCTTGGGTCGATGAATCTTTTGACCAAGTGGGGCTCTCTTCACCCGAGATTAGTCAATTTAATCTAATCAATAATCAATAACGAACATAAGCAATGCCCTGATCAACATAACACTTCACAATTAATCCAGAAAACATTTCGGCGAACCATGACCTTTCGGCCATGAATAACCACACCAGTTCATTCAAAGTTAATGAATTTATTTCCCTATAGTAACAAAGCTAGCACGATATAAATGTGTCTCAACACCAAATGATATATGTAAATGAACATTAATAGCTGTCCATAACGGCGGAAAAGATGCAATCTATGCAGCATTTGAATAACAATGCATTCAATAATAGCAACGCAAACCACTAAAACTATAATCTGTAATGAGCTTATTGCATACATTAGTCAGCATAACAAGGTCTCAAATTGCATCGTGCAACAAATGAATCCTCATCTAACCTCAAATTAGCATCGGCATGTGGGACTTCATGCAAAAACAATTTAGCAACATTGATTTGGAAAACTCCTAACTAGGGCTCTTATCAAAAATCAGCAGTTGGTTACCTAAAAAGAAACACAATGCAATTGTACATTTTCCTTTCATATTTACCAAATTCAATCAGCATTCAAGGAAGTCTTCGTCTCACAGGTACCGTTTTCGATCAGCATGGGACGGGGCAAAAGGGCAGGGTGGACGGGGCAATTGCCTCACAGCGGCAAGATAAAAGGACAAAACTACTACTTTATGCAAAGGTGCAGATCAAAGTTAAAGTCTCTAGGGCGAGAATTACTTAAAGTCTCTTTCTCTCGATTAGAGAAAGCATCAAAGTCTCATTCAAAATGGCGTCGAACATCAATTGGCATCGTAGAAGATGGCAAAATGACGAGGTCGGCAAGATGGGCCATAATGGCTGCAATGTCCTGCAAATGGCGGGTAATGGCCAATGTCTAATGTCTGATGGCTAATGGCTAATGGCTGCTTTCTTCTTGTGCACCAGGTTTAAATAAACAACAGTTCAAATCCAGTAGGTCTTCCATTGGAGGGTTCATAGGTTGGCTTCAAATTGTCCAATCAAAAACAACAATTCACAAGCTTCTACCTAAGCATACATTATCCTTGGAGTCGGGAACGTAAGTTGCAACATATTTTACCAATTAACTCACTTTCAGAGCTTCCATTGTCTGCACCTGCAGATTGACCTTGGAGCAAAGAAGAAGATGCCAGGCTGGCACGAAACCTTAAAGATAAGCATGTGAACCGATCTCACTGGAAAAGTACAGCTTCAAGCAGGAATACACGTTTTATTAGCACATTAGAAAAACACGAGCATCTAAACCGTGAGACAAGGCAACTAGGCCGAAGCCTCCACTAAAGTTATGCTAAGTTAAAACATTTCAAACAAGCAAATCAGGGCACACGTTTACGGTTATGTCAGATTAGTACAATTCTAATACATCACGTTATATAAAGCACGCTTATAAATGTTGGCGAACTACTCTGGGGGCACATTTGTCCCCGTACAATCTTTATTAGTTTGGTTAAAGTCACACTTGATTATTGCGGCACTACGTTTATGCGCTAAAAATGTAAAACCTTCGTTTCTGCGTCATCAATCCCTCCTCTGATGACTATTTGTCATCACACAAAACTATTCCCACAAATTTTATTCCATTAAAATTCTGTCAGTTCTCTTTGCCTTTTAGTTCCCCTTGTTCTTGCCTTGTATTCTTCTGCCATTCTTTTCATCATTTTCTCTTCCTTCCTTCTCTTAATTCTTGCCATGATCATTAGTATTCCCCTCTTTATTCCCCAAATCCCAAAGATACAAATTAGTACTATTAGTATTCCCTGTATTATTTTTAGTAATATTCCATTCCAAATGCCACCAAGCCAATTTCCCACTGAAGCAACTCCCTTTCCAACCTTCTCCCAAACTCCTGGTTCTTTCAATTCCTTCAAGTCTGCACTCTCTTTTGTTAGATTTGCAAGCATTGTTTTAATTTTCACACTGTTGTCTGGTATATACGTGCAACAGTGACGCGCACCAAGCATTTTGCAAACGCCGCCATCGTTTGCTAAAAGAATGTCTAGGGCAAGCCTGTTTTGAAGAGTCATAGCTCTTTCTGCTGCAAGTTCAGCATCCATCAGGATTATAGCACCTGAAAACTTTGTCAACATGTTATCCACTATAGTAGACAACTTTCTTATTTTGATGGAATTCAACACAACTCCCAATGAAGGAATCATGGCTCCAAATATATCTCCTACCACAGCAGCTGCAGTCTCTCTTTTCTGGATACGATGAGATCCAGACGTCTTTGGAATCACTGATAGGTCATCCAGTTGATAAACCTTTGGGAACACTATATCCAAATAACATCTCCCCCACCATCCCTTTGGAAGACGATAATAGGCATTATGCCCACAAATGTAATATACACCAGGTATGACAGGGTCAAGTCCGTTCAGCATGAATGTCCATTTGGCCTTAAAGATAAACGTATGTTTACATTCACTCGCTCCCACGAAAATGTTATCATAATAAGATTCACCACGATATATACAAAATTTCCCTACATGCCAAGCGTCTAAAGCTATTTTCCCTTGTGTTTTTATTGCGGCAAAAGCATAATTATCTACTGAAGTCCTCTTACTTAGCTCTTTTTCTAATTTCGCATTCATTTGTGCCCTTCTATCATCTGTGCGATCTAAAAAGCTTATTTCTACTGCAGTGAGCGAGCAGGTAAGGTTTTCCCTATGAGCGTGAGCTGTTTCAAAAGGTTGCATTGGCTCGAAAAATTCCCTCATTATTTTAGCATCCCAATCTTTAGCAATCTGGCTTAGTTCCGTTATTATAGGAACATATGCAAAGGTAACATCATAATTTGAATAAAAATACTGTATGTTAGTTTGACCATAAAATCTAGAAGTTACTAAACTACATGTAATCCCATATGTAAGAGGCATGTGGTGATAAGTCACCCCTTCCGTTACCGATGTCGGTATCTGTGTACACACATAACAATCTTTTGCATCCATAGTCTCAACATATTCTGTTAGTAGGCGATAGAAAACATTATACGAAAGTTCCTTCTTATCATGCAAGTGTCTCTCATCTAATTCTAGTCTTTTCAATGCGGTTAGTTCAGTGACAGTAACAGGAGCAGAAGTAGAAGCATCAATTTTCTCATTCTCACCCTTCTCACGCGTTGCAAGCACTATTGCCATTATTATTAGTACACATGCAGTTATCAAGCCTATACACGCATATTTACAATATTTCACTCTACTGTTTTGTGTAGCGTACTTAGTCATGATCTGTATAGAATCAGAGAGCTAGAAGCACCTATAAAGAAACGATTTAGCAATTAGTTACAAAGCTGAACGAGCGCAATGTTCACACAGTTTTCTTCAGGAGCCCAGTCACTTATCGGTTAGCAGCATTTGTCTCAATTCGGCAATAACTCAGTCTTTTATCAGTTAGCAACGTTGTCTCAAATCGGGTTTAAAAGTCAATCAGGTTATCAAAGTCTTATCAAGTTAGCAAATGTCTCATCCGGTTTAGCAATGTCTCAGCTGGTTGTATCACGTTAGATTGTAGCAAGCAATGTCATTTATCACCCTTTCAATCAATAGTGTCCATAAAAAATTTATTTTCTATTGGTATCTCTTCTTCTTCGTTCTCGAGGCTAAGAGATACAAATTCGTCAGTCCAATCGTCATTGACTACATATGCCCATTCTGGACCGGAATATCTCCTGTTTGGTATCCTTTTCCTTTTCAATTTTGCATCTCTCTTCGATTCTGCCTCACTGGTACTTTCCTCTTTGGCCAAGTCTTTTTCTTCACTTGATGTTGGTACCACGACAGACACTTCCTTTCTTTTCTCTTTCACTCTTGGCCCTTCACTGTCGTTCAACTTTTCTCTAGTTCTTAGTTTTACTGGTGATATACTTGGTCTTCTCTTTGCACTGTGTCCACTTGATGGACCTGCGATCTCTTCTGAGGAAGTTTGAACAGTTTCGTTCTGTTCTGCCTTGTCCCCTCCTTCTGGGGAGTCAATCAGATTTTCCTTTTCTTTTTCTGTACTGTCTGCTTCTGGGAAAGCCCTCCTCTGATCAGGCTCTCCTGCTTCTTCACCTCTTTCGAGCCCTTTGTCACCGTTACTTTCTTCAGGCTCTTTGTTACCTTCAGCTGCTTCAGGCTCTTTGTTACCTTCAGCTGCTTCAGGCCCTTTGTTACCTTCAGCTGCTTCGTCGCTGTCTGAGGTTTCTCCTTGGTCTTCCCCAAGTGAATCGGTTGTTTCGTCCTCAGGGAATATTTCTCTCTCTTCTATTTCTGCCTGTTCGCTTCTAGTTCTGTTTTGCTCTGTCTCAGCGCTCGGCACTTTGTTATCAGGTACTGGCAGTTTCAGCGCTTCAACTTCCTCATCTGTGGGACACAACACCTTCTTTGTATGACTGGCGTGAATCCAGTTGGGAACTCCCGCACACTTCACAGCGGTAGTGGTCGTCAGGATCACTTGGAAAGGGCCTTTCCAACGGGGTTCCAGACACGACTTCCTCACGTGCTTCTTTATCACGACCCAGTCACCTGCTTTCAGTGTGTGTCCTGGACCTTGGATCGGTGACAAGGTGGTTGCTTCCACCTGGTGAGAGAAAGAGCGAACCACGTCAGCCAGACCTTTGCAGTAGTCTAACACCATATCATCTGTAATATTCAAAAGCGCGTTTGCGGGAACTGCAGGAAGTCTCATGGCCCTGCCCATGAGAATTTCGTGCGGGGGCAATCCAGTCTTTCTGTCAGGGGTGTTTCTCATTGACATTAACACCAAAGGCAATGCGTCAGGCCATTTCAAATTTGTCGATGCACATATTTTCGCCATTCTTGATTTCAGTGTACCATTCATCTGTTCCACCAGTCCTGAGGCCTCAGGGCGATAGCTACAATGCAGTTTTTGCTCAATGTTCAGCGCTGCGCAAAGTAACTTTATCACCTCGTTATTGAAGTGACTTCCTCTATCTGATTCTAAAGAGATCGGGAATCCGAAACGTGGTATCAACTCCCTCAACAATAGTTTTGCAACTGTAAGGCTGTCATTTCTACGTGTGGGGTATGCTTCAATCCAGTGACTAAAAATGCACACAATCACCAACACATACTTCAGACCTCCATGCACAGGCATCTCAATAAAGTCCATCTGCATTCTGCTGAACGGGCCACCCGCCCTGCCAATGTGGCTCACGTTCACAACCGTTCCCTTTCCTGGGTTCATCTGCTGACAAATGACACAACGATGGCAAACTGCTTCTGCAACTTGACGGAATCTGGGGTTAAACCAATCAGTTTTGAACAATCTTATCATGGCATCTCTCCCTAGGTGAGCCTGCCCATGATAGAACCGCGCTAGCTGCGATAAGAGACTATTTGGTAAAACAAATTTTCCCTCATTTGAAACCCATAACTCATCTGGTCTCCTTGTACATTGTGACTTAATCCAGGAAACTCTTTCATCCTCCCTGACGCTATTCTGTAATGCTTTTAGTTCATCCATTGTATCCACGACCTTCAAGGCAAATGCTTCAGCTGGTTCGAGTTCTGGTTCACTTATCAAATTCCATTCATCCCTGAGCAATATACAGTTCAAGGCACAAAATCTTGCGACTTGATCCGCATATGCATTTCCCAGGGAAACATAGTCCTATCCTTTTGTACGAGCACTACACTTTACCACTGCAATTTCGGCTGGCATCTGAATGGCGTGTAACAATTCCCTTATTCTCTCCCCGTTTTTCACTGGGGACCCTGAAGAGGTCAGGAAACCTCTCTGTGACCATAGTTGCCCAAAGTCGTGCACAATTTCAAACCCGTACTGACTATCAGTGTAAATGGTAACCTTCATCAATGTAGACAGTTGGCATGCTCTTGTAAGGGCTACAAGCTCTGCTACTTGTGCGGAATAGACTCCTTGAAGCCAGGATGCTTCTAAGACACCTGTTACAGTACATACAGCATATCCTGCTTTCAAAATTCCCAACCCATCTCTTAGACATGAACCATCAACAAAAATAATATGGTCATTTTCATCAAGCTTAGTATCCCTAATATCAGGTCGGGGTTTTGTGCAAAATTCAGTCACCTGAAGACAGTCGTGCTCGACGTCTTCAGCGTTCTCAATTTCAGCATTTTCACCGGGAAGCAAGGTTGCTGGATTCAACGTAGTGCACCTTTTCAGCTGCACATTCGGTGAGCCCAGAATTATTGTTTCATACCTTGTGAGTCTTGCTCCAGTCATGTGTTGCGTTCGGGAGCGGGTCAAAAGTATCTCAACTGAGTGAGGGACCATGACTGTTAATGGGTGTCCCATCACTATTCCTTCACTCTGAGTGAGGCTGATACCAACTGCTGCTACGGCGCGCAAACACCCTGGCAGTGCTGCTGCGACCGGATCCAAAGTAGCTGAAAAATACGCTACTGGCCTGTTTATGCCACCATGGGCTTGGGTCAAGACAGACAAAGAACATGCATCACGTTCATGACAAAACAATGTGAAAGGCTTTGTGTAATCAGGCATACCTAAAGCTGGAGCCCTGCACATGCATTCTTTCAATTCAATAAAAGCATCCATCTCATCTCCTTTCAGCTCAATTTGATCCAAGGCATCCTTCTGGGTCAGTTTCAGTAAAGGCTTTGCTAGAGTTGAAAAGTTGGGAATCCACTGGCGACAGTAGCTCACCATCCCCAAAAACTTCCTCACCTCCCTCCTCGTCTTTGGTGGACTCATTTGAAGTACACTTGTTATTCTTTCCTTCATTATTCTCCGTGACCCTTTCTCTATTTGATGACCCAAGTATTTTACTTTCTTCTGACAGAACTGCAACTTTGAAGGAGACACCTTGTGTCCATTCCTTCCCAAATGGTTTAGTAGAGCAATGGTGTCGGCTGTGCAGCCACTTTCTGTCTTAGATGCAATCAGTAAGTCATCGATGTACTGTACTAGGGTTGACTCGAATGGCAATTCTAACGCTTCCAAGTCTTTCTTTAGAATCTGATTGAAAATTGACGGTGACTCCGAAAACCCTTGAGGAATTTGACACCAACTGTAAACTCTGTCTAAGAATTTGAAACAAAAGAGAAATTGGCTGTCCTCAGGAAGAGGCACCGAAAAGAATGCTTGTGACAAGTCAATGACTGAGAACCACTCGGCATCGCAAGGGACTTGAAACATTATCACAGCTGGATTCGGTACTACAGGGCAGCATTTAATTATGATGTCATTTATTTTCCTCAAGTCCTGCACGATTCGGACCTTTCCACTCGGCTTTATTAGTCCCATGATTGGTGAATTACATGGACTGCTTAACACTTCTTTCAGTACTCCCTGTTTTACAAACTCGTCAATGAGTTGGGCGACTTTCATGAGGGTGTCTTGTGCCATGTGGTATTGTGGGGTCTGGGGAAAGGTTACATTGGGTTTTACGGTCACTTTCACTGGTTCCACTCCTTTCACCAATCCCACCTCTTTTCCTGTCATATCCCACACTTCCTTTCCGACTGTTTCCCGTAATTCAGCTGGAATACCTTCTTCAGTTATCATCGGAAAAAGGTTAATCAGAGGATATTCTTCATCGATAGTTTACATCTCATCCCCTTCTACACTGTCCTCTTCTTCCCCATCACTGCTCGTCTGAATTCTAATTCCATCGTTCGAACACATAATCGAACATCCCAATTTGCACAATAGGTCTCTCCCTAACAGTGCTATCGGGCTTGAGTCACATACCACAAATTTATGTGACCCTTGATAGTTACCAATTCTGACTGGTACTGGATCTGTGATTGGGTTCGTCAGGTGCCTGTTTGCTACTCCCACTACTTGAACTGTTCTCCCTGAGAGTGGCAGATTTGGTACTTCAATGCACCTAACAGTTGAACGTGTGGCTCCTGTGTCAACCAAGAATGAAACACGATAACCCATAACTCTTCCCTCCACATATGGACCCTTTTGATCAACTTCCAAGGATGCTGCAAGCACACAATTTCCCTCCTCATCTGAACTTTCACTCTCCCATACATTGTTTATTCCACTCTCACTGTGTAATGGGAACTGTTGTACGGTGCCATTTGTATTCATCACCTGACCCGAGACCTGTGGAGGAACCATCACTTGCTGCTGACTCACTGGTGCCAAAGGTATTTGCATTTGCTGATTAGGTACCATGGGAAACTGCTGTTGCATTGGCTGCATTTGCGTCATCTGCATACGGGGCATCTGCATCTGCTGCGGCTGCATGGGCTGTAATCCCTGCAGCTGATTTATGGTCTGAAAATTTGGGTTTGGACCTCTCATTTTCGGTCCCCTCATTGTCTGGAATGCATTGACATCATTGTTTTGCTGACCAACACCTGCACCTTCCTGCACCACCATCGGGCACTCGCGTTTCCAATGACCGACGATTCCGCACACGTGACACGGCATCACCCTTTTCATTGCCTGCACACCATTCGGAATTGCAACAGTGTTCAAATCCGGACCATTACTCCCAAAGCCTCCTCTGCCTCTCGCCTGTTGCTGAAACACCATATTTCCCTGCGGCTGCGGCTGCGGTATCTGCTGTTGGAACCCTTGCAACCCTTGCAGACCTGTCTGAGCTGCTTTAAGTTGCATCACCATCACTTTCTCTTTCAACCTTTTCTGTTTCACTTCAATTTCGTCGCTACAGTATTTCGCATAATTCAACACCTCATCAATAGGTTTCGACTGCCAACAAATCAAATGCGTCTTTATCATCTGACTTATCTCTGGTCTCAGCCCTTCCACAAATCTAAACACAAAATGAAGCATGTCCCTCGCCTCTATTGTTTCCGTGCCACTGTAGTTCTTGAACGCCTTCAACAACCTCTCATAGTAACCATGAATCGACTCTTTAGCCTCTTGGGCAGTTCGATCAATCTTCTGCCAATCCACATTTTTCGCGGCAACCTTCGTCTTCAAATGCTCAATCACCTTATAGTACAAGCTCATTACCATAGGTGATGGTGCACCCGTATCCCTGTCTCTCTCTGGTTCACTTGTCGGCCAACCTACAGCCCTTTTGCAATCCTCCCACAAATCTGCCGGAACCACAATCTCAAAGAGGGTGTTCAGGTCTTCCCAAAGACATTTTGCAAGCTTCACAAACCTATCAGTCTGTTGATACCATTCAATCGGTTTCTCTCTCAGTTTGGGAAAATCATCCGTAAAAGACTGAATGTCGCTTCTGTGCCACGGTACATGTATTAATTTTCCCCCTGCTGTCTCCCTCATTGGTAACATGGTTATTGCATCACTACTCTGTGATCTTTTCTCGTTGTGCTCTGGGACACTGTCTTTCCTCTTTTCCTTTTTCCTTGCCCATCTGCTTTCCCATTTGTCTAAGCACCTCCACACTTGTGCACTCTGCAGCAATTCTCTAAGGTGCGTTTTCATGCCTGCTGACCTCATGTGTTCAAAGTCTGTGGTCCCGAAATCCAATCTATAGCTCCTGCTCAAGTGTTTTGTCTTGTCTATCTCAACCCCGTTTTTGTCAGCTATTTCTTGCAACCTTCTATGTACCTTGTTCACTTCTCTCGTAATCCTAGGACATAGATACCTCAGCTCTTCTTCCGAGTAGGACTCTAACCTATTCAAACCCATAGTCCCTTCCACCAATTCTTCTGCTTCATTGTTCAACCTGACCTTATTCAGATAGTCTTCTCCCTTCCCACTGGCTGAGCTTTGTGTGGAATTCAGACTGTTGAACCACTGTGTCAGCTGTTGCGCATTCAACCCCATCAGTGTAGCATTCACATCGACTGCCATTGATGGTTGCGGCAACTTTTCAGTGTTCGATGATAGCGGTATCATCAGTGGGGGACTCGACCTCACCACTGTTGACTGAGCACATATGGGACTAAACTCCATCAAGGACCCAGATCCAGTTGGCAGAGCCGCTATCGGAGTTGTCTCTGGAGTGTTTTGTATGCTCCTCCTTTCCGTCCCACTCTGCACCATTGATCCTTGACCGCTCATACCTGAGTTAGGCTGAATGTACAAAGGTACCGGTGGACCTACAGTAATGGGTAGGGATATCGCATCTGGGTTCTGTCCATTCCCCAGGTTCTGAGGCATGTTCATTCCCACACTATGGGTCATCATTGCCGGCATGCCAGTCTGACTCCCCGTCATCTGAGCATGTGCGTTTCCCCCCTGCATCTGCTTTTGAGGCATCAAAAACTGGGTTGATTCAGCTTGTGCCAATGTTGGGTTGCGACCATTCTGTACTCCCATTACGGTTGGATCTAGAATCATTCCCGTACTGTTGTCACTGCTGTAGTACCTTGGGACCTGCGGCTGATAATTTTCTGCTGTTTTCAATATAGGCACATCTGGATATATTCTCCTAACCTGCGGTATCTGCGGGGTGAACAGTAAACTCGGGTCCTTAGATCCCGATGGCGTTTCTGAACTCGGAGTTTCATTATTCTGTACCGGTGCCGGAGGGGCAGAACTGGTACTTGGACCTTGTCCACTCTCTGCATAAGGTGGTGGACGGTCGTTCAGCAATTGCATGATGAACTCCTCATCCTCTAACTCCTCTTCTCTCCTTAACTTTTCCTCGTCCTCTCTATCTTTGGAACACCTCCTGTTTGTCTTACAGGTAGCTTTCTTGCCTGTCGCCTCTTCTTCCTTAGCAATTGCGGGAAACAATTTTATCCCCTGCAATATATCTGACCTCCACACCTTCTGTGCATTATCCCACCTAGCGTCCGCTAGTGTCTTTTCTACCTTTCTTATCCTGGCCTCGAACTTCTTTTGCTGTTGCTGTCTAGCCATTAGTTCCCAAATCGCTAGAGCCTCAAACTGTGCTGGCCTTGGAGGTACCTTCATGTCGTACATCGCGAATCTCAAATTCTCTAGGATCCTTATATTGAATGTCCCATGAATCGGGAACGCTACGCTCCCATGTTTCTCTGTCAGCTTGTGCCATTGCTTTAGCCAAAGGCACGGAGCTACCCCCTTTTCCTCCATTACAATGTAAGCTGGTGTACCTTCGGGTGGCGTCTCCTCTCCTACGCTCGCTTTAATGTAAGACTCCCCCTTCATCGCACTCTTTAATGCTTTAAAAAATTTCATTTTCTCGTCTTTTATTTCACAAAGTTTGTAATCAATAAGTGACTTTAATTCCCGGAATACTCTTCGCTTGCCTTTCCCCTTCCAATCGAGCCCCACGGACTGCGTCCAATCCGTGCGCGGCCCTTCTTTGCAACCAACCTATCCCAGCGCGGCTCATAGTGATGTCACACTCACACACACTGCGGCTGACAAAGCCTCGCGGCTTGTCCTCCTTCACTCCGCTCCTCTCGTAACAACTTATGGCATGTATCGCGAGCAACCAAATAATAATAAAACAGATCTGTCGGTTTACTACAGGAAGGGTAACACAATCGCTTCAGGACCTTAGGGATTTTTCACTAGCCTCGGCAGTTATTCCATCTTTCTCGGTCCCCACTTTCGCAAGCAAATCCTGACCCGCAGACTCTGCTCTCAACTTGTCAATGATCTATTCTAGTGCACTTAGAATTTGTCAAAGCCCGAAGTCGAAGTTTTCTTTCACTCCCTTAACACACGTACCGACTCGTTGACCACGCCCGGTCAACCTATTAAACCGACCAGACCACAACATAAAACAAGTGTCTCATACACTTTTCAACATACTCCGGAGTCTCTTGACCTCGCAGGGCCCGTCTCAACAATAACAACCACGTGGACCTTTTTCTGCACAAAGCGCCACATGCACATGAAGTTCGACGACTTCCCTACTCTCACACTCGGAGTCGCACCTCCGCTATTCTCTAAAATCCTCGCAACCTTTTCAAACAATCTGCGGCAATAAGCTGTGCAAGCGCAAAACCCTGACTTCACTCATACCGTCACTAGTACCGCCAACGCCGATTTCACACCTCCATTCTCTCCATTCGCAAGCTCCGAGATCCCGGGAAAGTCGCGGGGGACTTAGGGCATCATCATTCTCTCAATCTGTTTTACCCAAGAAAAATCTAATTCAACACCATATACCTCTCGAGTGGGGTCTCAAAGAGCGCAACCGTTACCTCTCGAGCGGGGTCCCAAAAGTCGAAACCGTCCTCTGCTACCATCTACTGATAGAGCGTTCCGTACTAATAAATTACCTGTATTTGGACGCTCTTGGGTCGATGAATCTTTTGACCAAGTGGGGCTCTCTTCACCCGAGATTAGTCAATTTAATCTAATCAATAATCAATAACGAACATAAGCAATGCCCTGATCAACATAACACTTCACAATTAATCCAGAAAACATTTCGGCGAACCATGACCTTTCGGCCATGAATAACCACACCAGTTCATTCAAAGTTAATGAATTTATTTCCCTATATTAACAAAGCTAGCACGATATAAATGTGTCTCAACACCGAATGATATATGTAAATGAACATTAATAGCTGTCCATAACGGCGGAAAAGATGCAATCTATGCAGCATTTGAATAACAATGCATTCGATAATAGCAACGCAAACCACTAAAACTATAATCTGTAATGAGCTAATTGCATACATTAGTCAGCATAACAAGGTCTCAAATTGCATCGTGCAACAAATGAATCCTCATCTAACCTCAAATTAGCATCGGCATGTGGGACTTCTTGCAAAAACAATTTAGCAACATTGATTTGGAAAACTCCTAACTAGGGCTCTTATCAAAAATCAGCAGCTGGTTACCTAAAAAGAAACACAATGCAATTGTACATTTTCCTTTCATATTTACCAAATTCAATCAGCATTCAAGGAAGTCTTCGTCTCACAGGTACCGTTTTCGATCAGCATGGGACGGGGCAAAAGGGCAGGGTGGACGGGGCAATTGCCTCACAGCGGCAAGATAAAAGGACAAAACTACTACTTTATGCAAAGGGGCAGATCAAAGTTAAAGTCTCTAGGGCGAGAATTACTTAAAGTCTCTTTCTCTCGATTAGAGAAAGCATCAAAGTCTCATTCAAAATGGCGTCGAACATCAATTGGCATCGTAGAAGATGGCAAAATGACGAGGTCGGCAAGATGGGCCATAATGGCTGCAATGTCCTGCAAATGGCGGGTAATGGCCAATGTCTAATGTCTGATGGCTAATGGCTAATGGCTGCTTTCTTCTTGTGCACCAGGTTTAAATAAACAACAGTTCAAATCCAGTAGGTCTTCCATTGGAGGGTTCATAGGTTGGCTTCAAATTGTCCAATCAAAAACAACAATTCACAAGCTTCTACCTAAGCATACATTATCCTTGGAGTCGGGAACGTAAGTTGCAACATATTTTACCAATTAACTCACTTTCAGAGCTTCCATTGTCTGCACCTGCAGATTGACCTTGGAGCAAAGAAGAAGATGCCAGGCTGGCACGAAACCTTAAAGATAAGCATGTGAACCGATCTCACTGGAAAAGTACAGCTTCAAGCAGGAATACACGTTTTATTAGCACATTAGAAAAACACGAGCATCTAAACCGTGAGACAAGGCAACTAGGCCAAAGCCTCCACTAAAGTTATGCTAAGTTAAAACATTTCAAACAAGCAAATCAGGGCACACGTTTACGGTTATGTCAGATTAGTACAATTCTAATACATCACGTTATATAAAGCACGCTTATAAATGTTGGCGAACTACTCTGGGGGCACATTTGTCCCCGTACAATCTTTATTAGTTCGGTTAAAGTCACACTTGATTATTGCGGCACTACGTTTATGCGCTAATAAATGTAAAACCTTCGCTTCTGCGTCATCAGCCCCGCCCTGCCCTAGACAGCTGAAAAATAAAACAATAATACTGTAATATCTCTTTATTTTTCTGCTTGCTTATTAGCAGTTGGGCGATGCTCCTCCACTGTAGCGGAGGGGCTACCCCTGAGCATTAACCAGCTCTCATCTTAGAGCCTGATTTAGAGTTTGGTGGATGGGTTACTCCGTCACAAACGTGACGAATATCCCGTCCGCCATATTACAATACTATTATATCCTATGGGAATCGTAATATAGCAGACGGGATATCTGTCACGTCTGTGACAGAGTTACCGGTCTGCCACCTTCTAACTAAATCAAGCCCTAATTCTTACAAAAATCTTTCCAATGCTGTAGTAGTCAAATGTATATCAAGCAGTTTTAAAGGAGTTAAAATCATCAGAACTATCTTGGTCTCAATCCAGTGACCTTTTCTGGTGTGATCTTAGTACATTAGATAGAAACAGTCCTGTGAGCAGATTCGTAAACCAAAACCCTACTTTACCATCAACATATAAACTCCTCATATTAAACTCCCATTTTATCACTTTGGGATAATGACCACTCTCCTTATATTGGACATTAGCAAAGTCCAGGTAATAACTAAATAAGGGCCCTGGAAACAAAGGTATGATCTACTATTGAGAACTTTTTAATGTGCAAAATAGATAACAGAAGGAATGTTGGACATCCAGGGAAAATCAGCAATCAATGATCTCAAATTATCTCAACTTCAAGCTGCCAAGTTACAATATCATTCTGCCCCAGAAACATCTTTATGTAATAAATGCACTTGATTGCTAAGAATGTTTCATGAAGTGATCTGCCAGTCATCAATTTCAGTCTTTAGGTCCGGAAAGAGCAAATTCACAGTCCCAGCTAATTATTACCTGAATGCGATTATGTTATCGTCTTGATAGCAATTAACTGAGTGAAAAATTGTTGACAGTTACATACTGTTCTGTTGGGTGAGCATAACTATTAATTAGAGGCAACTTCGTTATAGGAGAACCTTCACGTTCTGAGTTTGTTCATTGAACTTACTTTCCCACAAATGCCCTTAATTGCCATATAACTTTCACTGCTTGAGTAAAAAGAAAAAATCACATTTGCCACAACAACCTGGATCAAAGAGCCATGTTTTACAATAAAGACAGCTCAAAACTGAATGATATTGACGCTGTAGGGATAACAGGAGAAAAAAGCTTACCCCTCTGGATCCTTGCCCACAGCTCGACTAGAACGCTGGCCATTTAAACATTCTTTTTTTAAGGTAAATCAGCTTTATTAAAATCAAAATATATATGGATCTTGTAATATCAATACAAGATATCTGTCACAACTATAATGAGATAAACTTGAAAGGAATTGTAGAAGCTGTTTAACATTTTAAAGTGTAAAATGGGGGAAAACAATAACAATTGGAACAAGACCAACGAAAATAAAAAATATACAATGGGTATTGAAAAGCTAAAAACAGTGATATTCAGTAAAGCATAAAATGAGCTAAAATTTGATTTAACCAAGAACAGAGATAACAAACAATTCATGGTGGCTTAAAATTCTCAGATAATGTACAATTAGTGGAATTGCAAGCAACAACATTCAGATGAACAGTCAAAGGTAACCAGTACAGATCTCTATTTATGGAGGGACGGCATAAAGAGGTAAAAGCAATGTCTAGTCTATGAAAGTGGCAGACATTATACCACCAAGGCTTGTAGGAAATGCTGGATGACTTTTTCCAATTAAGAGTAATTTGCTGAAAGGCTAAAACTAACATGAGATCCAACAACTTTATATTATCATCATCTGAAACAATTTCGGCAGAGAGGCTACCTAGAAAATGCACTGAGTGAGATAATTGGGATTGCAAATGAAAAACGGAGGTAAGCTGATGCCAAACCTTTCTCCAGAAGGAGACAGTGGGAGGGTACTCAAAGAGGAGATGCATACGCTCTCCCTTTGGACTATCACAAGCCCAACAATTTGAAGTTGAAGATACAGAAAATTTAGCTATAGTAGATGGGGTAAAATAAAGTCTGTGGTAAAGAAAGAACAGTGATTGTGTGGTAGACACTGATCTAGATATTCTATAAGATCTATGACAAATCGTATTCCAGAAGGGAATAGTCCAGGTACTTATCAAATCCATTTCCAATTGAGATTCAATTTTAGACTTAGGCTGTGTCAAAACAAGAGACTGAAAAAGTTTATAAATAATTGATGCCTTTAAAAATGAGGTTAAAACTGAGGACAATGACAAGGGAAATTCTGAAGAAGAAGGAAGGGAAGGCCATGAAAAAAGCACATCCAGAATAACATTAATAAGAAGAAGATACTTAGACATAAATGAATTAGGACAATGAAATATAAGTTGGAATTGTGAAAATGAATGTGGAGTATGATTGGAAAATAAATCTTTGACCCACGCTATGCCTCTTTGTCGCAAGGATTTCCAAAATAAGGGTTTTTTATTGCTAGTGATGAGATGATCATGCCAAATAGGAGAATTCAGAAAAGAGGAATAAGTGACGGTTGGAGGTAAATAGTGAGAACACAGAAGAGCACAAGTATATTTAAGAAGTGGGGAGGAGATAAGCGAAATATTAAAACAGAAGGATACCACCTCACGAGGGGCAAAAGGTAGAATAAAGGACCATTCAATATCCAACGATAAGGGAGTAAACAGAGAGCTTGACAAGGAGATCCATCTAGAAGCTTGACGCAAACAAAAGGATTTATAATACAGTCTAAAATCAGGAAAATTGGCTCCCCCTCCTGTTTAGAATGGTGAAGGTGACTAAGATAAATTCCAGATTGCTTATAGTTCCAAAGGAATTTAGACAATCTGGAGTCCAGTTGTTTAAAAAAAGTAACAGGCAAAGGAATCGGAATCATTGATAGGATATATAAAATGTTAGGAAAATCATAAATTTGATAGAATCAAGGCGACCGCACCATGATAAAAAAAAATAAGGGATTACATAACAGAAGGGATTAATCAACCTTCTCAAAAGCATCAGAAATATTTACTTCAATGGACTTTTTAATGGAAGAGGTGAACCAAATACCTAAATATTTAATTTTGGAGGTATTCCAATGGAAGCTAGTAATATCGAACAATGATCTAAAACAAAATTTTGTTAGAGGAAGGATTTCAGTTTTATCTGAATGTATCTTATAACCTGAAATCAAAGAAAAGTCTTTTATCTCCTGAAGTAGCTATGGAATCGAGAGTTCAGGGTTTGAAATATATAAAAGTATATCATCTGCATATGCCGTTAATTGTAAATGTTTCTCACCATATTGGAAGCCTTCAATTTTGATGTAATACAGGATTGAAATGGCTCTAGGGCTGGGATAAATAGGAGTGGAGAAAGTGGACACCTTAGACAATCGCCACAACGTAATACAAAGTATCTGGACAATTTCCCATTCACTAATATCAAGGCCATTGGGCATTGATAAAGCAAAGAGATAAATGAAATGAAATGAGGCCCTAAACCATGCCAGGCTAAAGTTTTTAATAGAAAAGACCAGTCTAACAGATCAAACGTTTTCTCAGCATCTATGGAAATTGCTGCTAAAGAGTACAAAAGAGCGGAAGCCTTGCGGAGTGCATTGAAAAATATTCTAGAATTGTCAGAAGCAAGTCTCCCTTTGACAAAACCAGTTTGTTCCTTACTTATCAGCGTAGGTAAAAGGGGATCAAGACGTAAGGCTAACAATTTTGCAAAAAATGTATAATCTGTATTGAGTAGAGAAATTGGGCTATAATTTTTACAGTAAGCATGATCCTTACCTTCCTTTGGAATTAAACAAATCAAAGTTTCTTGAAATGTCCCCCCTGTACAGCCAGAGCCTGTGAAGAATCAAAAAAGCTGTAAAAGTCTGGGAAGCAAAACGTCAGAAAAAATGTAAAAAAAATCCACTGTAAATCCATCCGGACCAGGAGTTTTACTTTTTTTAAGAGACTGAAGGGCTTTAAAAATTTCTGATGCAGAAATATCAACTTCAAGTGGAGAAACATCAATTAGACTCTTTTTAGGGTGTAGAATTTTCTTTAAATAATCATCAATCTGTAAGGAGGTCGGGACTGACTCAGGAGTATAAAGAGTCTGACAATAATTGACAAATTCAGCTAAGATATCGTCATCTTTAAAAAGGGACTTACCAGTATCTGTGATTATAGACTTCACAGTGTGGCATTGCTTTTGTACTTTTAAATAATTACCCAGAAGTTTCCCCAATCTATTTTGACCCCCATAATAGCGGGCGCTACTACGTAGAAGAAAAGAGGAGGGATTATCCATTGAGGTTTTATTAAATTGCAATTTTGCCTGAATAAATTCTTGTAGATTAAAATTTGAAGAGGAAGAATAATATAGATGTTCTAAACGTTTAATTTGGAGAAGTAGAGTTTGATGCTGTGCGTTAAAAGTTTTCATTTTATTGGAGATAAAATTTAGTTTATGACCACGAGCTGCAGCCTTAAAGGAATCCCATAGCAATTGTGGGGAAACATGAGGAACATCATTAAATTGAAAAATTCCTCTGCAAAGGCAGCAAAGGATTTGGAAAATTTAGAATTGAGCAACAATGAATTATTAAATCACCACCTATTGGATTTGGGAGGCACCGGGAGCAAATCAAAATCTTTGATGACTGGAGCATAATCAGAGTTTACCATAGGTTCAATGGAGGAATTAATAAGATTTTGGGAAAGGGATTTTGAAACAAAAATAATGTCAAGTCCAGATAATGAGCCATGTGGTGGAGAATAAAATGAAAAATCCCTACCATCAGGATTAAAAGTTCTCCACGAATCGATTAAATTACATTGTGAGAGAAATGCCTTAAATTGTTTATGCATTTTATGAGGAGAAGATTTAATTACAGATTGCCTATCTATAAAAGGATCAATAATTTGATTGCAATCCCCTCCAAGAAGAGAAATTTCAGCATTGTAATGCAAACATTGTTTAGTATTCGTAGGCCAAAAAAAATTATCTGAGAGGTTAGAACCATAAGTATTGCCAATAGTAATTGTAATCCCATTAATACTTAGGGGCATATTTATACTCCGTCTGCACCGAATGTGCATCAACAATTTTGACGCACATTCAGCGCAAACCGTGCCCCGTATTTAAACTTTGACGCCCGAGCACGCGGATGACAAAATTTCACCGTGTGCATCATTTTTTGAATGAGGCAACCCGTCTTGCATTAATGATATGCAAGGTACGCGTTCCCATTCAAAAAATGACTTAAACGGCCGTGCGCCGTATTTATGCTTTTGGGCAAAAATGACGTACCGCCGGGAGGCGGAGCTGGAAAGTTACACACAGCCCGATTTGCGTCAAAATTTAACGCCTGGGTCAGGGCAGGCGTTAAAATGGGGCAAACACACCTGTATTTAATCAGAACACACAGAAGCAACAGCAGAGCAGCAGAGCAGCAAATGGGAGACATGGAGCTGATTCCTATCCAGCGTGCACGCAGACGCAGAGCCCAGCAGCTACAACAGCAGCTACCACAACACCAGCAGGGACCCCAAAGGCAGCGCAGAAGGCAGGAGAGGATATTCCGCCCCAGAACAACCCTTCATGGCCTCAGAGAACACAACATCATCCAGAGGTACAGGTTGAACTGGCAGGCCATTCATTGAGCCGCAGTTGGCACCCACTTTGCTGACACCCCACACCATCCCAACAGAAACCAAGCTGCTTGCCGTACTTCACATGCTGGCAAGTGGCTCTGTTCAAACAACTGATGCCCTGGTTGCTGGAATATCACAGCCATCATTCTCTGCCTTTTTGCCCAAAGTACTGGATGCCATCATTGGACTTACACCTCGCCACATCTGCTTCTCTAACACACTGCAGAAGCAGCAGGAAACAAAACAGGGGCTTTACCTCATTATTGGCTTCCCACACGTCCTTGGTGCAATCGACTGCACACATGTTCGCCTTGTGCCACCTGCTGCAACTGAACACCTCTACCGCAACAGGAAGCACACACATTCCATCAATGTGCAGGCCATTGTCGATCACCAAGGATTGATCACCAACATTGTGGCTAAATATCCTGGCAGTGTCCATGACTCATTCATCTTCCGTCACAGCACCATCAATGAATACTTCCAGGATGGAGGGTATGGCAATGGACTACTTGTTGGTAAGTACAGAAACCTACTTATATACACACTGCACAGCAACCCTTTAGGACACACAACACATTCACCACAACAGCAACATGTCGACAGGAACACACTGAGGTTGTGACATCTCTAGCCATGTTTCTTAGGTCACCATTAAACCTGTCACACATCTGAAATTAGTGTACAGTCTAATGTTAAGACATCAATGATCACAACGTTTGCAGTGGGTTGCTTAAATGTCACCTTGCAAATTGTAAGTGTCTCAATGATGTTTATATTAATCCATTGCATAAGTCTAAAGGCATGTGATGTCCAGGGTACATTGATATGAACGTGTTAATAACACTGTCAATCTTAACCTGTGTATGGAACTATCATCTCACCCCCAGTGAAGCCACAGGGGCACCTGTATCACAAGTCACAATGCTAGGGAAGGCACACTGTACTGCAAATCCCAAAACATACTGCTGACAACCGGTTAGCAGCCAAACACTTGTTCAGCCAAGGAAACAACACAATGCAGATGGTACATCCTACAAGCCTAGGATGTGACATAATAACACAAAAGAGTCACAGACAACACAAGACAACTACTGCAATGCAAGGTGCTTTTCAATAGAGCTAGCTACATCAACATGATCCCATTCATTTTCTCTTGCAGCTGATCAGGGGTATGGCATCCAGCCATGGATAATGACACGTGTTGGCAACCCAAGTACTGCAGTAGAGCGTGCCTACAATGACGCGCATAGGAGGACACGCTCCATAGTTGAGAGGACCTTCGGCATCCTCAAGTCAAGGTTCCGGTGCCTCGACATCATTGGTGGTAGCCTCCTATATTCCCCGGAAATGGTCTGTAAGATCATCCTAACGTGCTATTCTGCACAACATTTCCATAAAAAGGAACATTCCTCTTCTGGAACCCGAGCCACACATGCCTGAAGAGGAGGAAGAGGAGGATGGTGGCCTGCAACATGAGGTGGAACCACAGAACACGGCCGCTGGTTTACGTAGGCGGCAACATATCGTGAAAAATGTCTTTTAAATATAATCACCATCAACACTTTATGAACTAATTTAAATAAACACCTATAATATATCAAATAAGAGTGTTGCCTCATGGAGCATTGCTGATATACCGATTAGGACACTGAAAATCACAGAGCAAATGTGATGCGTATCATACAATGAACACATACACACACACAGTAAATGACATATATCCTGTACATTTCACCTTTGAAGGGCAATAGCAGAGGACCACACCTATTTCACACATACATGTTGAAATCATGGTTCATCGCAGCATATGGCTCACAAATAAGACACCATCACTCAATAGGGGGAAACAAGCCTCACACATGAGGCAGTCAATGTGCTTTTGCATCAGTAACAGGAATGTATGACCAGACCCTTGACAGCAGTAAGTCTAACTGCATCCAATATTTGCAAGGACTATCTGTGACCAGAGGTCCATAGAAGCAGTACATAGACAGCACAAGTGCCACACATATGAGCAGCATTGTACAAATGACATTCCATGTACATGTCAGCCCATTTCCTAACTCCTGACACACCCATGCACCTGGTCACAAGCCACCTGTCTGAAGAGGTCCCTGGAATAGTAAGATGTGTACCCTGATATTCCCTCCTCTACACACACAGCTTGTCAATAGCAATCCAGTGTGCTGCACCCTTTCCTATGGTATACCATTGTCATAGAACAACTGACTGCATGGACGGCAGGTCAATTAATACACTGGCTTCTAGTTTCCAAGCCCTGTTAGCACCTGTAGATTGCTTCCCGTGTGAAAATGTCTGTTGGCCATTAGAATGCAAATCTAACCTACAGGACTTGTGAGAAACAGATGCAGCCCACACCTGTGATCACCTCCATGCACACCACCCATTTTAACAAGCACCGCCCCTGCTGATGCCTGGAACAGCATAGGAGTTGCCAAATACACTGTTAAGCATTGATACTAATTAAGCCGTGTAACACAGCCCTTGGGTTCATTTGTCACCTTCAAAAACACAGGACATACACAGTTTGACATGTCAACTGTCTAGTTCGTCCTCCAAACAGTCTTAGTCAGACCACTGATTATGTAACTTGTTAAATTGCTGGATCCTGATTCACCCTGCATCTTGTCAGCCTGACTGACATCTGTCTGTGCATCACCCTAAAGTATCCCTGCGGCTACATATGTACCACACTTGCGTTAGCAAACCTCTCATTCCTCAGAGGGTATTTGGGCATGTGTTTCTTCAATGCATACTCAAATACATTGTATAGCATCATCTGCCTTTTAACTGTACCATATGAGTTAAATCCTCTGTGAAAACCAAAATTCATGGCCCATCCCTTGTCTGGGTCTCATTTATGCATGATTGACAAAGTGTGACAGTGTCCCAGGGCCATATGCAGGGATTGGGTACGGGGCCTTCAGCAGAACCCGCAACCTCTGATAATGTCCATGAAAAGTCCAAACATGTTAGGACCCTGACAGTTCACACACAGAATTACATTGCTCACAACATACTGATGGGCCGTGTGTGGTGAATAGCTGTGAGAATAATCAGCACAGAGGCTATGATGTTCCCAGATGCAGTGGGAATTGCAGAGGCTAACCTGTGTACAAATGTTGTAATGACACCTGCCGGAGCATGACACCTGAGACATTATCTCACTCAGCACACCAAGGTTGCCCTGTTGACTGTCTCATTACACGTCTTCAGTGACAGGGTGGGACCATCCCCATGTAGGTTCTTATGTCCACATCCACTTTACTCACATTGATCAACAAAGGATACTTAGTAGATACAGGAATAGCTGCCACGGACTCATGATGAGTCCTGGGCCTAACTGTGACAAATTACACCCCAAAAAATATACAGGCTCAAGATTGGACCACACACATGAACAAGAGTTGTGGCTCAGTTATATGACCTCAACTGTGGCGTCATCATACATTTGTGGTTCACCTTTGGCTGTCTGGGCCAACTACATGGTACCCACTTCCTCAATGCATGTGTATGACTCACTGTGGGATTCACCAACAAGTGCCTAGGAAGCTGTTACCAAAAATCTAGGACATAGGATGTTGAAAATGTGGACCATTGACATGAACAAGCGTCTGCCATCTATCTGGTGCATGCTTTGTCATATGTGGTGTCTACTTTACCCTAAATCTTGGAAGTGCACATAACAGATGTTGCTACATGTATGACTAACACATGTCCTCTATCAGTTCCACAATGACTTGCATCTAAGGTTTGGACACATGGACTTCACATTCATACAAGCATATGTGCAATAATGCATCATGTGATGCACACACACTTGGTCAACAAATACATTAGTTGCCACAGCACACACATTGAGCCATAGGCATTGAGGTATTGTACATATGTGCGTCACATAGCTATCCTCTCCTGATGCCAAACATGGCCAATTTGTGCAATAGGCAACACATATGGCCATCTAGTGCTTTAGCCAACCGTCAAAATACTGTGAAGGAAGTAGCGGGTCATGGTCCGCTGCAGTATGATGTCACACATGTGAACATACACCATCAACACCATAGTGGGTGCCATCAGCCTATCTCTGATGTGTCCCACATGTAACATAACATAAAAACAGAAAAAATGCCCAAAACCAGTTCATGTACTGAAATTTTGACTTTGCTAGCGTTATGGTCATTTTCTTTCCACCAATACATAATTTGCATCATTTTTTTTGGCGCACAGGAGTGAAAATTGGGCCGCATCCAAATAATTGTACAGACTATTTACTATTATTTGGATGCGGGCTAATTTTCACTCCTGTGCGTCGAAAATTATGACGCACAAACTGTATGCGTGAACAAAATATGACGCATAACGTGAAAAACAGCGGACATTTTATTCAGGAAGTGATATAATAGGATATCCTGTTTACAGAACATGTACAGTGGGTGTACTTTCACTTTCACTTTGCAGTCTCTGAATCTTCTAGACTGTGTGGCTGTGTTGATAGTGGTGTCCATTGATTTTGTGCTTTTGTGTCCTGTGTGCTGTCTCTATTGTCAATTTGTGAAATAAATATTGTTGGTGTATAGTGTCCTACTGTGTTTTGTGTACATTTGCCCGGTTTTCTAGTGTTTTTGTTGTTTGTGGGAGTCTGTTGTGGGTAGTGCTAGTTTGGGGATAGTTGGCCTCTTTTAGTGGTTAAGTTTACTTTTCTTCTGTTTTTGTACCCCTACTTTCCCCCTTTTCCCCTTTCTATTTCTTTAACCCCTATTCCCTTTCTCATTTGTACAATGTCTGGTAGGCCACGTCTTGGCAGGATGGGTGAAGAGGAGTTGGGGGGCTTCATATGTTTTGTGTGCCATTTCTTGCCACTGATGATCGAGACGGGGGCAGGGTGATACAGGGGTATCACACTGAGGCGCGCAGAATCCGGTGGGGAAAGGTGCTGCATCACCTGCAGCATGTGTATGCCAGCCAGAGGAGTGACCACCAGCTGAAGCACCGGTGGGCTGACCTCATCACCAGGGAGCAGGATCTCTTGGACCACCTGGGAATCATGATTGGTGGCCTTGTTGGTGAGTACTAATCATGTAAATGTGCACAATTAAATTCTCTGTAGTGACTTCAGATGATTTGTACAATATCTGCCAGCTAACTTGCTGACTGTGTAATAATGGGGAAACCTACAGGGTAACTGATGCACTATGGGAAGGATCACAATTGATAGCTGTCAGGTAGCACATTCTCTGCAAACTTACTGGATACTTTTCCGTTAAGTAAATTGGTGCTGCCTTTGTGTCAGACAACCAAACAAAATAGGAGCCAATCATGTCTATATAGGCCACATTTGCCAGGGAAGTAAAGATGTACTAACATATTGGCTAACTTTGTTGACGCAATAGCTAGACTGACTTTAGAATCACTACATGATGCAGAAAATGAATGCTGGCTTCACGTCAATTGATGATAGCAAAGTGGCCCAGACATATGTCTCATGTGAGTCTGGTGAATGTGGGAGGAAAGCGTTCACTGAAGTTCTATGAATGTTAGGGATTATTGTGGTCCTTCATCTTTTTGGATACATGTCAGATTGGGATTTAAAACATCGTGAAAAGGTGTAAGGTGCCCTCAGCTAACATCTTAGACTGGTATTTGGAGTGAATTGTGCCACATTTCAATTAGGGATGGCAGTCCAAAGGTATGCACATGGCTTCACATCTCCATGGTTGGTGCAAATCACCATTGCAGGGCCACAGCAAATGAAGAAACTGTATCAACAGGAGGGCTTACAAAAGTAAAGTCCCTGCCCCTCTGTGCATTGTACCTATGTGTATGAACTGTGTCATGGCCACATAGCCTATTTGACTGGTAATGCAGTCCTCAAGTAACCAGGCTTTGGATGTCTCTCTTGGATGCACATGATGAGATGATTACACTCCATATTTGTTCTGGTCACTAATAAAGGGGCATGTTTGCTACTACACGATAGTTACGGCCACTGTATGTGTGCAGATATGTGTGTAACTGTCACGGGAGACCCATGCTATGTACATGTTGGTCGTGATATATCAGATGCAGTATCATCATGTCAGAATGGCTATAATTTCCTTATTCAGCTTACACATTGTTTTTGTCTTTGGAATTGTTGGTCAGTGCACAGATTCTGAGCACATTTCGTCCTTCCATGCCTTACAGGTGGACCGGCACCCTACACTGTGGGAGAGGTGGCTACATTTGAGGACCCCGACCACTCCAGTAAGTGTTGATGTGTCTGTTATGTATGTGTTGTGTATGCTGGTTATGTGTGATGGACTCCTGTGTGTTGAACGCATAGCAAGGTGTCATGCGTTGGCCAATCATTTGTATTGTTCCATGAGTGGGATTTCAGTTTCTCAAATGTTTTGAGTTGGCCAATGCGTATCCTATTGTATTATCTAGGGATTGTAGATCATTGCTGTGGGCACCACAGTGAGTACTGGGGTGAGTCATGTGGATGACACTTGTATCAACAAGAGTCACACTGGAAGTCAGCTCAGATTTAGTCAGCCTGTCAGACCCACATTCTCCCAGATTGGTACAGCAAATTGCTTTCCAACAGACTTCTGCTTCCCTATTTACCAAGGTACTTATTAAACTGTAGGTAGAACTTCCAAGCAGCTTGTACTTCTACATGTAGTGCTACAAGTATGTGGCACTTGAGTGCAATGGCCTAGGTGTTCATGCTAATCATGATCATGGGTGTTCTTGCAACTCTGTGTCTAATGTAAGTCATGCCTTACTGGAAGTATATGTTGTGTACCAAGCTCTGCATGTCCTGACATGTGTGGCCCTATGATTGGTATAGGGTTTGCAGACTCCTAATTGTCGATAGACCTTACCTATGGTGTGTGTGTAAAGCCAAACCCGTGTGGAGTTTTCTATACACGCCTGGGTGTCCATGTTGTTTGGAATAGTTAGTTGTTTATCCACCCCCAACCCTCAAACACAGGCATGGGTTTGTGAATAGGGTACCTAGGACTGATGCTACCAGTATGTAACACATACATGTGAATAAGTGATTGTTTGGTCAGAACCTAGTATACACACTCAGGTATGGCACATGGGTACTATACTGGCAAGTCCTGTTACAAATTGCAGACCATGTGGCTATAGTTTTGCATTCCGTACACTGACATTTGTAGCCCAGGTATTGGCGGAGGATATGCAGCATGATTGTTAGCTGATAACTGGCAGAACTCAGATGGCAAGTCAGTGCCAGTTGTTACCCATCTTGTAGGTTTTTCATGTGCTATGTGTGATGTGACCTTTGTAGGCTGGCCTGCCATGTACTTACTCAGGGACATTCAATGATCTGTATTGTGATATGAGCTGTTACAAGTACAGTAGATGTATTGTTTGATTGACTTCTTGTGCCATTTCACACAATGCAGTTCCTAATGTAAATTATTTACATTTGTCTTCACAGTTGCAAACATGACTCCAGACCAGGTCTGTGAGTTCCAGCGGCGGGCCATGAGATACCAGCACATCCTGCTGGTAGAGTCGGGATTCAGGAGGATGACCCGTCGATACCGCCATGAACGGGCCTCCGGGTCATGGAGTGCCTTCCCACAGGGTGGCCCTACTTTGCCCACCACAGCCACCACCAGCACAACCACCACTTCAAGCCAGGTGGGCCCACCAACAACTGGGACTGTTGTCCCTACATCTGCTGCACTTTCAGGCCCCAGCATTGCAACAGGTGCAGGACAGCCCACTGGCCTTGGCTCCACATGCGCACAGACCTCCTCCACCTGTACCCAGATTGCCCCAGCTCCATCAGTTGACCCTGCAGCATTCCACGACATGGAACGGAAGATAGACCGTGTATTGTGGAAGTTAAGCAATCTGAGCCGGGATGTTCGCCACATTAACAGGCGTGCGAGGTCCATAAAGAGGACCCTCCGGAGGGCCAACCTCTAGACTGTTGTAACAATGGACATGATTCCCTCCCCTCCCTCCTCTTTCCTTGTTCTTATAGTTAGTGGGCTTAGAGGGCTTAGTGTTAAGTTAGTATAGGCTGTTAGTTTAGTTAGTGTTAGTGGGTGGGGGGTCCTGATTCTTTATATTTTTACTTATTAAGTGTGTGGGTCGGGGGCTATGCTGGGGTCCTTGTGTGTTTAATAAAAAATTTAAAAATATATATATTTTTTTTTTTTAAAAATATTTGTTTGGGATAGCATAGTATGTGTTTAGGTTAATATGTGTTGTCCTCCATGTGTCCCGTCTCAGAACGTTTCGTTACATGTGATAAGAAAGTTTAGCTTAGGTTAGTTAGGGACAGTTGTGGGTAATGAGTAGTTAGGGTAGGTAAGACTTTTCCCTCAGTTTCCTCTTCTGTGATTAGCATTTAATAAATATATAGTTAACCCTTAACAGTGTGTGTTAAATGCTACTTGATCATGGCCTTGGAATTACTGTACATGAATGTGGTTCTATTACATTTTTGTCCTATGCTGCAAACAAATCCAAACTGAGCTGTAAGATTGCCAGCTAGCCCAGGGCTACCTTGCAAAATTTCCACCATTCCTTGCAACCACCAATCACAGTTTATATGGATCCCAACGTGTTTCTGTCGATAAGTATGTTTTCTAAGTCACAAACAGTGCTTCCCGACTTGGTATTGGGGTAACAGTTTTAGGTCTGACTGCAATGTGGTGAGCAAGGACACCCTTATAAGATGAGTTCTCGTAAGCACTCTTGTATTCTTGTCTTCATGACTCATACACATCATTTGTGACACAGTTCAGCATGATTACCTATTTGGATGTAAACTCAGACAGCTTCATTCATGCAGTTTTTGTAGTGTTTGCTTAGATTTGTGTGCACTGTCATATGTGTTAGTATTGCATGGTGACAACATTTTGAGGCCACTATTTGATGACTTAGATATCCCTTGAGGAAGCATTATTCTGTCCAACACAGCATGATGGTGTATGGTTTCTCACTTCATCAGATATGTCCCTTGGGAAGGGCAGAGTATGATGCAGTCATGGCCACTGTGCAGATTTATCTGACTACATAATATCAGGACAGTTGTATTGACAAGCTACGTAATTTGACAGTAGGCACATTTCACTTATCTACTGCACAGTTGATATGTCACATTACCCAGAGACAGATTTGTTGTGTAAGTGCTAGTTATTTAAAAAGTGCTGTAGTGCTATATGTACTTTGTCCATGATAGTTAGTCCATTATAGTGACATCTTACATTGTGATCCTACACAAGGGATTAAGGAAATGCTTTTGACATGCTGGGGTGATGTTTCAGACAGTGCAGAGGGACAGGATTTGCCAATGAGTAAGAGATAGACAATCACTGGGCAGGCTGACAAGATACACAGTGGTAAGCAGACCAGTCATTAAGTAGAGTTGTTGTAAGACTGGCATGTTACAAAGCGCAGGACCTTGGTAATAGTTGGCCTTGTGGCAGGGACTAGTGCTTTCGGGTACTTTTCGTGTGAAAGTGATCTGTTCCATGTCTTCTTCTGATGTGTGTGTTGCCTTCTCTGTCCTTGTTGGTGGTGGTTGTGATGGGGCAACACACACCTCAGTGTTAGAAGACGTGGAGTCAGACATCCCGGTCGCTGCTACCTGTGAAGGTCTTAAGGGCAGTACTGCAGCAAGGAGGATCTGCTGGTTCTTGAGAATAGCATCCACATCACGATGGTAGGCAGCCAGGTCGGCCCTGAGGGGTTCAATGTTGCATTTGTGCACGCGTTGACAGGATTGCTGTTGTAGGAGTTGGGTCAACTGTATTACAGCCGTGCTGATTTCCTTCAGCCTTTTTTCTACTTCCTGCAAGATAGTTGTTCGCCCTTGCATAGCTGCTGCCTGTTCTTCAGTTGACATCATGCACAAACACACCCCCTCAAGGCTGGCTGCCATAGTTTGCATCCCTACCTGCACCTCCTTGGCCAGCTCCCGCGGTACTCCGACTACAGTTCGCTCAAAGCTGGTGCCTGTGTCGTCTGAGTCCTCAGCTGTATTGGAGCTGGCAGGTCTTACAATTGGGGTGGTGGGTGGGTCCTCTGCGATGGCTGCTTGTTCTGTGCTCCTCCTTGTGACTGAAAGTGGGGTCTGGAGGGTTCCAAGGACCTCTTGGATGGTCTCCTGGGGAACGTTTATCAGCTCGTCATCCATGTCATCAGGGTATTCTGGGACAGGCATATCCTCTGGCGATCCGTTGTCCTCTGCAATGAAACAGGGTACAATTAGTGTGTCTGGGGGTCATTCTGACCTCAGCGGTAAAAGCTGTTTACCGCCGGTCAGAAGGCCGCCACAATACCGCCGCGGCCGCGGTCAGCCGCCACGGACATTCTGACCCACAACTGCAAAACCTCCAAAAATCCGCCCTCCACTGCAGTCTGCCACATCAGCGGCCAGCGGTAAACTGGAGAAGACCAAACCTCCACCGCCACGCCAACAGAAATACGCCCATCCCATTATGACCCGCAAATCCACGCGGCGGTCATTCAACCGCGGTATTCCATTGGCGGTACACTCCGCCGCGGTCAAAATACACACACCTTTACAATCCCCTACCACATTGGACAATTTGAAAGGCACACACCTGAAACACATACACACACCACTCCCACACATCCAATACCATATAAAACACACACCCACATCACCCACAAACCCCTACCAACAAAAACCAGAGACAAAGGAGAGAGAGACACATCAGAGAATAGATAGCCAGACACACAGAGGCACACCACAACATCACACACACCACATAGAAGCACAAAGCACCACACACCAACACACACATCATCACATACACCACCCCACACCTCATACACACCACCCCATGGCACCACAAAGGCACCCACGCTTTTCGGACCAAGAACTCCGGGTCATGGTGGAGGAAATCATAAGAGTGGAACCCCAGCTCTTCGGCTCACAGGTTCAGCACACCACCATAGCAAGGAAGGCGGAGCTCTGGCAGCGGATCGTGGACAGGGTCAACGCGGTGGGACAGCATCCCAGAAATAGGGACGACATCCGCAAACGATGGAACGACCTACGGGGGAAGGTGCGATCGATGGTCTCGCGACACAACATCGCAGTGCAGAAGACTGGAGGGGGACCCCCACCCACTCCACCCGAATTCACAGCATGGGAGCAAGAGGTACTCAACATCCTGCATCCTGATGGCCTCGCTGGAGTACACGGAGGAATGGACTCTGGTAAGTACAAGGCCAACCACTTCACCCCCCCCAGCATGCTAACCCCCACCCTCACCCCCAACCCCCCAGCACACATCCTCCCTGAGAATGTCTCTCCAGCACAACCCACCCAACACCAACCCCTGCATGCCATCCCCAAACTATGGACACCCATCACCTAAGCATGACCACTGCATATACCCATCCCCCCCCCCACAAAACACCCTCACAACACCTCCCCCAAGGGAATGCCAGCACTGGGGGACAAGGGCACCCATAAAACGCAAGCTAATGCACACACAGAAACAATAACCATACCCTCTTACCCCATGCAGGACCCGAACAACAACACACCGGTCAGGAGGGACCAGAAATGTCCATCCCACCCCCGGAACAGGCCCCTAGTGATGACAGCAGCTCTGTCGACCTGGACCCTGATGACCAGCCCGGACCATCGGGGACCTCTGGGCAGTCGGTTCCCCTCACCCAGACACAGGCCACTGCAGACCCAACCCCCTCTGGGAACAACAGCACAGCTCCCACCCAGCGGGCCCATGCCTCTGTCTCTAGGACAGGTCAAGCAGCGGTGTGTCTACCACTACAGGGCCCCCAGGGTAACCCACCAACCCAACAACAACAGGGACCTGGGGGCAGTGGGAGTGGGCACACCGTCCAGGGGACAGAGGCCCAGGGAAACAGGGCAACTCGGAGGGCTGCTGTGCGACAGGGGGGGGAGGAGAGGCCCAGGGAACCCACTCTCCAAGAGGCCCTCCCCACCATCATGGCAGCCTACCACCACTCACAAGAGACGATGGCGACGGTACTGGCCAGGTTCCAGGAGATCCAGGCACAGCAGGAGCAACGCTACATGGGGTTCAGCGACCAACTCACCAACATCTCAACCGCTATGGGGAGCATAGTCCAGGCCCTGAACCGTATAGAGGACACGTTTCGGGACCATGTGGCATCACACAGGGCCCCTGTCACTAGCCAGGAACAGGAACAGCCTACCACCTCCGCTGGCGCTAGTGGACAGGAGGCCCCACCACAACGACAGTCCACCAGAACCCCACCTCCTGCTGAACAACAACCACCCCGCAAAAGGAGCCTGAGATCAAAAAAAACGACAGAGTAGGATGTCAAGACCCCCGCCAGTATCACATACCCCCTGAAGTCCTCCCACTGTTCAACATTGCCACCCTGTCAAACCTTGAACTGCCCCTGCTCCATCCTGCCACAGGCATATGGACAATGCACCTGTGAGACTGAGAACTGGACTCTGCCATGGACATTACTCCACCCCCACCCATCACTGTTTCACTATCATGTACCAATATCTATGCACTAATAATAAATCACACATTGCACTGAAATCAATCAGGACTCAGCCTGTCTTATTTACAAATGTATGACACATTACATATCAGTTACGTATTTTTAACATTGTGAATTACACATACCGAGGTAACTTAGCATTAGTCCATGGGCCAACCAAGCCGAGGTCACGCAGTGGCTCATACAGCACAGAAAAGGGAAGGGAAAATCAAACATCATGTTTATAGTTCTGGGGGGAAATCGACAAAGTTGAGATGCAGGAGGCTTTCAGGAAATGTAAAATGGCATGGATGATTATTACCTGTGTGCTACTGGAAATACTGTTCTATTACTCTGTCCCTGTTGTCTGTGTCGTCCTCTGAGTCTTCCTCCTCTTCACTCTCCGCAGGCTCCTCAGCTGCTTCAACACCACCATCTGCACCATCCTCCTGCAGGAAAGGAACCTGACGTCGCAATGCCAGATTGTGAAGCATACAGCAGGCCACGATGATATGGCACACCTTCTTTGGTGAGTACATCAGGGATCCCCCTGTCATATGCAGGCACCTAAACCTGGCCTTCAGGAGGCCAAAGGTCCTTTCGATGATCCTCCTAGTTCGCCCATGGGCCTCATTGTACCGTTCCTCTGCCCTGGTCCGGGGATTCCTCACTGGGGTCAGTAGCCAAGGCAGGTTGGGCTAACCAGAGTCACCTATTAGCCACACACGTTGTCTCTGTAGCTGCTCCATCACATAGGGGATGCTGCTATTTCGCATAACATACGCATCATGCACTGACCCTGGGAACTTGGCATTTACATGGGAGATGTACTGGTCAGCCAAACAGACCACCTGGACATTCATCGAATGATAACTTTTTCTGTTTCTGTACACCTGCTCATCGTCTTTTGGGGGTACCAAAGCCACATGGGTCCCATCAATGGCACCAATGATGTTGGGGATATGTCCAAGGGCATAGAAATCACCCTTCACTGTAGGCAAGTCACCCTCCTCTGGGAAAATGATGTAGCTCCGCATGAGTTTCATCAGGGCAGACAACACTCTGCTCAAAATCTTTGAAAACATAGGCTGAGACATTCCAGATGACATGGCCACTGTTGTCTGGAATGACCCACTTGCCAAAAAATGGAGGACTGACAAAACCTGCACCAGAGGGGGAATCCCTGTGGGTTGGCGGATGGGGGACATCAGGGCTGGCTCCAGCTGGGCACACAGTTCATGGATAGTGGCACGGTCAAGTCTGTATCGAAGTATTATATGGCGTTCTTCCATTGTCGACAGGTCCACCAGCGGTCGGTACACGCGAGGATTCGTCCTTCTCCTCGCAAGTCCCAGCGGACGGTGCCTAGGAAGGACAACATGGAGCACAGAGTCAGGCAAACCACAGGTACGTACAGACAGCTTGCACAGTTAAAGAATGGCAATGGGTTGAAAGGCGTGTATGTGTGGCAATGCAAGGCCTAGGCCTGTGTGTCGCAGTCAAAATTAAGCCATGTAGGCCCTTGAAATGGCGGCTGCCTGACCTGTGAAGTGGGACAATGGGATGTGAGGTCAATGCGCTGGCGGGGCACACCGTGGCGGTAGGCGGTCGAAGACCGCGGCGCAAAGCCGCATTGGTTAACATTGAATCCTATGGGTTTCAGGAGCCAATGACGATGTGCGCCGGCGGTCGCGGTACACACCGCCGCGGTACGCACCGCCGCGGGCGTGACCGCCATTTCCTAGCTGATTGATCACTCGATACCTGATCATCCACAGGAGAGGACCTATACTGCAAGTGCTGCTGTGACCTCGGTCTGGAAGTGACAATGGCTGCTGCGACTGGGGAAAGGGCCCCTGCCTTCACGTCTGAAGAGTTGGAGAAGCTCGTGGATGGGGTCCTCCCCCAGTATGCGCTACTCTACGGTCCTCCAGACCAACAAGTGAGTACACTGGGTGCACATGGAATGGGCTATGCCTGTGTGGATTGGGGTGGATGTAAGTTGGTGGGGTGGGGGGCGAATGAGGAGTGCAACGCACGACAGATGAGAGCATGTGCCATATGGCAAAGTTGGTGGGGGGGGGGCCAATCACATCTAACATGCAGGTCATTGATGATTTCCTCCTTTCCACCCTGTACATGTCAAATAGGTCAGCGCCCATCAGAAGATCGAGATTTGGCGTGCCATCGCCAAGGAAGTCCGGAACTTGGGGGTCCACAACAGACGGGGCACCCACTGCCGCAAGAGGTGGGAGGACATCCGCCACGGAACAAGGAAGACCGCAGAAACACTGCTGGGGATGGCCTCCCAACCTAGGAGGGGTGCCAGTCGCACCATGACCCCCCTGATGTCCCGGATCCTGGCGGTGGCCTACCCTGAATTGGATGGGCACTTTAAGACATCACAGCAGACACAAGGGGGTGAGTATCAGCACATTCTCCTATCTTTCTGCGCAGTGGAGGCGTCTGGGTGGGGGAGGAGGGCTGTGGGTGACATTAGGCCAGGGCGCTTTCTGTAGTGTAGTCCTCTC
Source organism: Pleurodeles waltl (assembly GCF_031143425.1). Classification (NCBI taxonomy): domain Eukaryota; kingdom Metazoa; phylum Chordata; class Amphibia; order Caudata; family Salamandridae; genus Pleurodeles; species Pleurodeles waltl. The sequence continues at coordinate 220,865,257 of NC_090450.1, read as the reverse complement.
CCTTAGGCATGGCCCTGTGCCCCCGGCCCCCACCTCTGTAGGGTGACAAGTACAGCCATTGATGGTCCAGCATCACCCATGTGCGCGTTTGACGTCTCTTGGCCTGTTGTCCTAGTCAGTAGTACTGAGTAGTGTACCCCGAATGCGCGGCTTAGTGCATGAGGCTCCTGTGTCTGTCCTCTCCGCCAATGGTGTTGACATTGCATGCACTCAACCTGGTCTTCTTTTTTCTCCCCCCACCCTTTCTCTTCATCTTCTTGTGCATGTGTGCATTAGCATCATCAGGCGGAGGAGATTTGGCATCGGAGCACGAGGGAGCTGCAGGACACAAGGCCCCGGTGGGCCCAGGAACAGACACCGAGGGCACCAGTGATCCGGAGGGCGAGGGGAGCACCACAACGGGGACCGGTGGTGACACCAGCGACTCAGACACGTCCTCAGATGGGAGCTCCCTAGCGGTGGCGGCAACATCCGGGCCCCCCGCCTCTACAGGTACAGCCGCCACCCAGCGCACCAGCACCGCCCTCCCAGCAGCCCCTCAGCCTACGCTCCGTGCCCGCTCGCCCAGGAAGGCGCGCGTCTCCTTCGCCCCAGGCACCTCAGCCCCTGCCCCTGTTGCCCCTGCTGCCCTCAGTGCGGAGCTCATTGACCATGTGAGGACGCTCATTGTTGGGCAGACGACCCTTTTGAATGCCATCCAGGGTGTGCAAAGGGAGGTGCAACAGAGCAATGCGTACCTGGAGGGCATTCATTCGGGTCAGGCTGCCCATCAACGAGCGTTCACTGCTCTGGCCTCAGCACTGACGGCAGCCATTGTCCCTGTTTCCAGCCTCCCTCTTCTTACTGCCTCCAGCCTGTCTCTGTCTCCTGTTCCTCAGCCTATCCCATCCACACCATCAGACCAGCCTGCACACACCTCAACACCCAAGAGCAGCTCATCCAGACACAAGCACCACAGATCCCACAAACACTCACCCAAGCAACACACAGATGCAGACATTCCAGCAGTCACAACCACCTCTGTGTCCCCCTCCTCCTCGTCTCCCTCCTCCCTCCCTGTGACGTCTACACTCACACCTGCATGCACCCCAACATCAGCCAGTGCTTCCATCACCACCTCACCCTCCAGTACAGTCCACACTTGTGCAGTCACCACCCCCACTGCCATTTACACGTCCTCTGTGTCCTCTCCCACTGTGTCTGTCACCCCCTCTTCCAAGACACACAAACGCAGGCAGCCACCCACCCAACAGACATCCACCTCACAGCCTACAGCACCAGCACCTTCACCCAATGACAGCACACCTGACTCTCCTACAACCACATCCTCTTCCTCCACTCCCATCACCACTTCTCCTACCCTTTACCTTGGACCTAAAAAGCTTTTCCTGGCTAATCTTGACCTCTTTCCCTCCGATGAGCTCCCCCCTCCATCTGCAAAGAGTCCCAAGAGCACCGCAGCCACCACCAGCCCAGCTTCGAGTGTCACTGTTGTGCATGGGTTCTGGAGTCCACCCTTTGCCAGCAGTGACACATCGATCAGCAGCAAGGACACGTCCAGTCCCCCCCCCCCGGCAAGAGGACCCGCAAAAACAAGGGCCGCCGTGCAAGGACTGACAGGGCTGCCCCCAAGGAGCAATGTGCGGCCACTTCACCAGCCACACCATCTAGGGGAGGCAAGGGCCCGAGAGCCCCATCAAAGGAGCGGAAGGGCAGCAGGAGCGCGGAGAAGGTGGACCCCACATGTCACATCCCAGCTGGGAAGGAGGACACTAAAGAGGCCAGGAGTCCGTCCCCGAAGGGTCCAGAAACGTCACGGTCCGAGGGCAACTGAGCAGGGAGTGCTGGATGAGCACCGCTGAACAGGGCCCGCGGTGCAGAAGAGCACTGCTGAAGAGGGCCCCGCCGTGAAGATAGGCACCGCTGAACAGGGCCCGCGGTGCAGAAGAGCACCGCTGAGGAGGGCCCCGCCGTGAAGATAGGCACCGCTGAACAGGGCATGCGGTGCAGAAGAGCACCGCTGAGGAGGGCCCCGCCGTGAAGATAGGCACCGCTGAACAGGGCCCGCGGTGCAGAAGAGCACCGCTGAAGAGGGCCCCGCCGTGAAGATAGGCACCGCTGAACAGGGCCCGCGGTGCAGAAGATCACCGCTGAAGAGGGCCCCGCCGTGAAGATAGGCACCGCTGAAGAGGGCCCGCGGTGCAGAAGAGCACCGCTGAACAGGGCCCGCAGTGCAGAAGAGCACCACTGAACAGGGCCCCGCCGTGAAGATAGGCACCGCTGAACAGGGCCACGCCGTGAAGATAGGCACCGCTGAAGAGGGCCCGCAGTGCAGAAGAGCACCGCTGAACAGGGCCCGCGGTGCAGAAGAGCACCGCTGAACAGGGCCCCGCCGTGAAGATAGGCACCGCTGAAGAGGGCCCCGCCGTGAAGATAGGCACCGCTGAAGAGGGCCCGCCGTGCAGAAGAGCACCGCTGAAGAGGGCCCTGCCGTGAAGATAGGCACCGCTGAAGAGGGCCCGCCGTGCAGAAGAGCACCGCTGAAGAGGGCCCCGCCGTGAAGATAGGCACCGCTGAACAGGGCCCCGCCGTGAAGATAGGCACCGCTGAAGAGGGCCCGCGGTGCAGAAGAGCACCGCTGAACAGGGCCCCGCCGTGAAGATAGGCACCGCTGAAGAGGGCCCGCCGTGCAGAAGAGCACCGCTGAAGAGGGCACCGCCGTGAAGATAGGCACCGCTGAAGAGGGCCCCGCCATCTCAAGCACCGCTCCGCTGGGCCCTTCTTCTCAAGCACCGCTCCGCTGGGCCCTTCATCTCAAGCACCGCTCCGCTGGGCCCTTCTTCTCAAGCACCGCTCCGCTGGGCCCTTCCTGTCAAGCACCGCTCCGCGGGGCCCTTCCTGTCAAGCACCGCTCTGCTGGGCCCTTCCTGTCAAGCACCGCTCCGCTGGGCCCTTCATCTCAAGCACCGCTCCGCTGGGCACCGCCGTCTCAAGCACCGCTCCGCTGGGCACCGCCGTCTCAAGCACCGCTCCGCTGGGCCCTTCTTCTCAAGCACCGCTCCGCTGGGCACCGCCGTCTCAAGCACCGCTCCGCTGGGCACAGCCGTCTCAAGCACCGCTCCGCTGGGCCCTTCATCTCAAGCACCGCTCCGCTGGGCACCGCCGTCTCAAGCACCACTCCGCTGGGCCCTTCTTCTCAAGCACCGCTCCGCTGGGCACCGCCGTCTCAAGCAGTGGACAGGAGGCCCCACCACAACGACAGCCCACCAGAACCCCACCTCCTGCTGAACAACAACCACCCCGCAAAAGGAGCCTGAGATCAAAAAAACCGACAGAGTAGGATGTCAAGACCCCCGCCAGTATCACATACCCCCTGAAGTCCTCCCACTGTTCAACATTGCCACCCTGTCAAAACTTGAACTGCCCCTGCTCCATCCTGCCACAGGCATATGGACAATGCACCTGTGAGACTGAGAACTGGACTCTGCCATGGACATTACTCCACCCCCACCCATCACTGTTTCACTATCATGTACCAATATCTATGCACTAATAATAAATCACACATTGCACTGAAATCAATCAGGACTCAGCCTGTCTTATTTACAAATGTATGACACATTACATATCAGTTACGTATTTTTAACATTGTGAATTACACATACCGAGGTAACTTAGCATTAGTCCATGGGCCAACCAAGCCGAGGTCACGCAGTGGCTCATACAGCACAGAAAAGGGAAGGGAAAATCAAACATCATGTTTATAGTTCTGGGGGGAAATCGACAAAGTTGAGATGCAGGAGGCTTTCAGGAAATGTAAAATGGCATGGGTGATTATTACCTGTGTGCTACTGGAAATACTGTTCTATTACTCTGTCCCTGTTGTCTGTGTCGTCCTCTGAGTCTTCCTCCTCTTCACTCTCCGCAGGCTCCACAGCTGCTTCAACACCACCATCTGCACCATCCTCCTGCAGGAAAGGAACCTGACGTCGCAATGCCAGATTGTGAAGCATACAGCTGGCCACGATGATATGGCACACCTTCTTTGGTGAGTACATCAGGGATCCCCCTGTCATATGCAGGCACCTAAACCTGGCCTTCAGGAGGCCAAAGGTCCTTTCGATGATCCTCCTAGTTCGCCCATGGGCCTCATTGTACCGTTCCTCTGCCCTGGTCCGGGGATTCCTCACTGGGGTCAGTAGCCAAGGCAGGTTGGGGTAACCAGAGTCACCTATTAGCCACACACGTTGTCTCTGTAGCTGCTCCATCACATAGGGGATGCTGCTATTTCGCATAACATACGCGTCATGCACTGACCCTGGGAACTTGGCATTTACATGGGAGATGTACTGGTCAGCCAAACAGACCACCTGGACATTCATCGAATGATAACTTTTTCTGTTTCTGTACACCTGCTCATCGTCTTTTGGGGGTACCAAAGCCACATGGGTCCCATCAATGGCACCAATGATGTTGGGGATATGTCCAAGGACATAGAAATCACCCTTCACTGTAGGCAAGTCACCCTCCTCTGGGAAAATGATGTAGCTCCGCATGAGTTTCATCAGGGCAGACAACACTCTGCTCAAAATCTTTGAAAACATAGGCTGAGACATTCCAGATGACATAGCCACTGTTGTCTGGAATGACCCACTTGCCAAAAAATGGAGGACTGACAAAACCTGTACCAGAGGGGGAATCCCTGTGGGTTGGCGGATGGGGGACATCAGGGCTGGCTCCAGCTGGGCACACAGTTCATGGATAGTGGCACGGTCAAGTCTGTATCGAAGTATTATATGGCGTTCTTCCATTGTCGACAGGTCCACCAGCGGTCGGTACACGCGAGGATTCGTCCTTCTCCTCGCAAGTCCCAGCGGACGGTGCCTAGGAAGGACAACATGGAGCACAGAGTCAGGCAAACCACAGGTACGTACAGACAGCTTGCACAGTTAAAGAATGGCAATGGGTTGAAAGGCATGTATGTGTGGCAATGCAAGGCCTAGGCCTGTGTGTCGCAGTCAAAATTAAGCCATGTAGGCCCTTGAAATGGCGGCTGCCTGACCTGTGAAGTGGGACAATGGGATATGAGGTCAATGCGCTGGCGGGGCACACCGTGGCGGTAGGCGGTCGAAGACCGCGGCGCAAAGCCGCATTGGTTAACATTGAATCCTATGGGTTTCAGGAGCCAATGACGATGTGCGCCGGCGGTCGCGGTACGCACCGCCGCGGTACACACCGCCGCGGGCGTGACTGCCATTTCCTAGCTGATTGATCACTCGAGACCTGATCATCCACATGAGAGGACCTATACTGCAAGTGCTGCTGTGACCTCGGTCTGGAAGTGACAATGGCTGCTGCGACTGGGGAAAGGGCCCCTGCCTTCACGTCTGAAGAGTTGGAGAAGCTCGTGGATGGGGTCCTCCCCCAGTATGCGCTACTCTACGGTCCTCCAGACCAACAAGTGAGTACACCGGGTGCACATGGAATGGGCTATGCCTGTGTGGATTGGGGTGGATGTAAGTTGGTGGGGTGGGGAGCGAATGAGGAGTGCAACGCACAACAGATGAGAGCATGTGCCATATGGCAAAGTTGGTGGGGGGGGCCAATCACATCTAACATGCAGGTTATTGATGATTTCCTCCTTTCCACCCTGTACATGTCAAATAGGTCAGCGCCCATCAGAAGATCGAGATTTGGCGTGCCATCGCCAAGGAAGTTCGGAACTTGGGGGTCCACAACAGACGGGGCACCCACTGCCGCAAGAGGTGGGAGGACATCCGCCGCGGAACAAGGAAGACCGCAGAAACACTGCTGGGAATGGCCTCCCAACCTAGGAGGGGTGCCAGTCGCACCATGACCCCCCTGATGTCCCGGATCCTGGCGGTGGCCTACCCTGAATTGGATGGGCGCTTTAAGACATCACAGCAGACACAAGGGGGTGAGTATCAGCACATTCTCCTATCTTTCTGCGCAGTGGAGGCGTCTGGGTGGGGGAGGAGGGCTGTGGGTGACATTAGGAAGAGGGCGCTTTCTGTAGTGTAGTCCTCTCCCTTAGGCATGGCCCTGTGCCCCCGGCCCCCACCTCTGTAGGGTGACAAGTACAGCCATTGATGGTCCAGCATCACCCATGTGCGCGTTTGACGTCTCTTGGCCTGTTGTCCTAGTCAGTAGTACTGAGTAGTGTACCCCGAATGCGCGGCTTAGTGCATGAGGCTCCTGTGTCTGTCCTCTCCGCCAACGGTGTTGACATTGCATGCACTCAACCTGGTCTTCTTTTTTCTCCCCCCACCCTTTCTCTTCATCTTCTTGTGCATGTGTGCATTAGCATCATCAGGCGGAGGAGATTTGGCATCGGAGCACGAGGGAGCTGCAGGACACAAGGCCCCGGTGGGCCCAGGAACAGACACCGAGGGCACCAGTGATCCGGAGGGCGAGGGGAGCACCACAACGGGGACCGGTGGTGACACCAGCGACTCAGACACGTCCTCGGATGGGAGCTCCCTAGCGGTGGCGGCAACATCCGGGCCCCCTGCCTCTACAGGTACAGCCGCCACCCAGCGCACCAGCACCGCCCTCCCAGCAGCCCCTCAGCCTACGCTCCGTGCCCGCTCGCCCAGGAAGGCGCGCGTCTCCTTCGCCCCAGGCACCTCAGCCCCTGCCCATGTTGCCCCTGCTGCCCTCAGTGCGGAGCTCATTGACCTGGTGAGGACGCTCATTGTTGGGCAGACGACCCTTTTGAATGCCATCCAGGGTGTGCAAAGGGAGGTGCAACAGAGCAATGCGTACCTGGAGGGCATTCATTCGGGTCAGGCTGCCCATCAACGAGCGTTCACTGCTCTGGCCTCAGCACTGACGGCAGCCATTGTCCCTGTTTCCAGCCTCCCTATTCTTACTACCTCCAGCCTGTCTCTGTCTCCTGTTCCTCAGCCTATCCCATCCACACCATCAGACCAGCCTGCACACACCTCAACACCCAAGAGCAGCTCATCCAGACACAAGCACCACAGATCCCACAAACACTCACCCAAGCAACACACAGATGCAGACATTCCAGCAGTCACAACCACCTCACCCTCCAGTACAGTCCACACTCGTGCAGTCACCACCCCCACTGCCATTTACACGTCCCCTGTGTCCTCTCCCACTGTGTCTGTCACCCCCTCTTCCAAGACACACAAACGCAGGCAGCCACCCACCCAACAGACATCCACCTCACAGCCTACAGCACCAGCACATTCACCCAATGACAGCACACCTGACTCTCCTACAACCACATCCTCTTCCTCCACTCCCATCACCACTTCTCCTACCCTTTACCTTGGACCTTAAAAGCTTTTCCTGGCTAATCTTGACCTCTTTCCCTCCGATGAGCTCCCCCCTCCATCTGCAAAGAGTCCTAAGAGCACCGCAGCCACCACCAGCCCAGCTTCGAGTGTCACTGTTGTGCATGGGTTCTGGAGTCCACCCTTTGCCAGCAGTGACACATCGATCAGCAGCAAGGACACGTCCAGTCCCCCCCCCGGCAAGAGGACCCGCAAAAACAAGGGCCGCCGTGCGAGCACTGACAGGGCTGCCCCCAAGGAGCAATGTGCGGCCACTTCACCAGCCACACCATCTAGGGGAGGCAAGGGCCCGAGAGCCCCATCAAAGGAGCGGAAGGGCAGCAGGAGGGCGGAGAAGGTGGACCCCACATGTCACATCCCAGCTGGGAAGGAGGACACTAAAGAGGCCAGGAGTCCGTCCCCGAAGGGTCCAGAAACGTCACGGTCCGAGGGCGACTGAGCAGGGAGTGCTGGATGAGCACCGCTGAACAGGGCCCGCGGTGCAGAAGAGCACCGCTGAAGAGGGCCCCGCCGTGAAGATAGGCACCGCTGAACAGGGCCCGCGGTGCAGAAGAGCACCGCTGAGGAGGGCCCCGCCGTGAAGATAGGCACCGCTGAACAGGGCCCGCGGTGCAGAAGAGCACCGCTGAAGAGGGCCCCGCCGTGAAGATAGGCACCGCTGAACAGGGCCCGTGGTGCCGAAGAGCACCGCTGAAGAGGGCCCCGCCGTGAAGATAGGCACCGCTGAACAGGGCCCGCGGTGCAGAAGAGCACCGCTGAAGAGGGCCCTGCCATGAAGATAGGCACCGCTGAAGAGGGCCCGCGGTGCAGAAGAGCACCGCTGAACAGGGCCCGCGGTGCAGAAGAGCACCGCTGAACAGGGCCCAGCCGTGAAGATAGGCACCGCTGAACAGGGCCCCGCCGTGAAGATAGGCACCGCTGAAGAGGGCCCGCAGTGCAGAAGAGCACCACTGAACAGGGCCCGCGGTGCAGAAGAGCACCGCTGAACAGGGCCCCGCCGTGAAGATAGGCACCGCTGAAGAGGGCCCCGCCGTGAAGATAGGCACCGCTGAAGAGGGCCCGCCGTGCAGAAGAGCACCGCTGAAGAGGGCCCCGCCGTGAAGATAGGCACCGCTGAAGAGGGCCCGCCGTGCAGAAGAGCACCGCTGAAGAGGGCCCCGCCGTGAAGATAGGCACCGCTGAACAGGGCCCCGCCGTGAAGATAGGCACCGCTCAAGAGGGCCCGCGGTGCAGAAGAGCACCGCTGAACAGGGCCCGCGGTGCAGAAGAGCACCGCTGAACAGGGCCCCGCCGTGAAGATAGGCACCGCTGAAGAGGGCCCGCCGTGCAGAAGAGCACCGCTGAAGAGGGCCCGCCGTGCAGAAGAGCACCGCTGAAGAGGGCCCCGCCGTGAAGATAGGCACCGCTGAAGAGGGCCCCGCCATCTCAAGCACCGCTCCGCTGGGCCCTTCTTCTCAAGCACCGCTCCGCTGGGCCCTTCATCTCAAGCACCGCTCCGCTGGGCCCTTCTTCTCAAGCACCGCTCCGCTGGGCCCTTCCTGTCAAGCACCGCTCCGCTGGGCCCCGCCGTCTCTGCACCGCTCCGCTGGGCCCTTCCTGTCAAGCACCGCTCTGCTGGGCCCTTCCTGTCAAGCACCGCTCCGCTGGGCCCTTCATCTCAAGCACCGCTCCGCTGGGCACCGCCGTCTCAAGCACCGCTCCGCTGGGCACCGCCGTCTCAAGCACCGCTCCGCTGGGCCCTTCTTCTCAAGCACCGCTCCGCTGGGCACCGCCGTCTCAAGCACCGCTCCGCTGGGCACCGCCGTCTCAAGCACCGCACCGCTGGGCCCTTCATCTCAAGCACCGCTCCGCTGGGCACCGCCGTCTCAAGCACCGCTCCGCTGGGCCCTTCTTCTCAAGCACCGCTCCGCTGGGCACCGCCGTCTCAAGCACTGCTCCGCTGGGCACCGCCGTCTCAAGCACCTCTCCGCTGGGCCCTTCATCTCAAGCACCGCTCCGCTGGGCACCGCCGTCTCAAGCACCGCTCCGCTGGGCCCTTCATCTCAAGCACCGCTCCGCTGGGCCCTTCTTCTCAAGCACCGCTCCGCTGGGCCCTTCATCTCAAGCACCGCTCCGCTGGGCCCCGCCGTCTCTGCACCGCTCCGCTGGGCCCTTCCTGTCAAGCACCGCTCCGCTGGGCCCTTCCTGTCAAGCACCGCTCCGCTGGGCCCCGCCGTCTCTGCACCGCTCCGCTGGGCCCTTCCTGTCAAGCACCGCTCCGCTGGGCCCTTCCTGTCAAGCACCGCTCCGCTGGGCCCTTCATCTCAAGCACCGCTCCGCTGGGCACCGCCGTCTCAAGCACCGCTACGCTGGGCCCTTCATCTCAAGCACCGCTCCGCTGGGCACCGCCGTCTCAAGCACCGCTCCGCTGGGCCCTTCTTCTCAAGCACCGCTCCGCTGGGCACCGCCGTCTCAAGCACCGCTCCGCTGGGCACCGCCGTCTCAAGCACTGTTTATGGTTCACTGTGCCCACCATGCCTCCTCCTTGACCAGTGGAGACTGTCATCCACCTGATGGACTGTGGCTTTGCACTCCCCAGGATGGTACAGTGGGCAGCCCACCCACTGTAGAGACATTGAGAGACTGTGGCTTTGCACTCCCCAGGATGGTACAGTGGGCAGCCCACCCACTGTAGAGACATTGAGAGACTGTGGCTTTGCACTCCCCAGGATGGTACAGTGGGCATGGTGGCTCCTCGTGGATCTGGCGTCGTGGACTCATGTGGCTGTGGTGCCCCCCCTTCCCTTCCCCCTGAGGTGCCTGTAGTTTTTACATCTGATGCCCCTGCAGTGTTCTCTCCAAAGGACTCAGGTCTCCTGTGTGGGCTTTGCCCTTGTTTCTCAAAACTTTGGCCCACGGACATGATGAATTCGTAGGATGTGCAGGACTTGTTACTTCAGTTATACACTGATGTGTATATCATTTGTTTTCTTGTAAATATCTTTCATGGTTGTACGATAATTTTCAGGAGCTTTTTGGTACATAAATATTTATTCCAAATTTGATTATGTCATAGCATTTTTCAGGGGTGTTTGGATGGTGTCACTGTGACTTGTTGCTCTGCATTGGTGTGTACATAGTTGGGGGGGGGGGTCGCATATGTGTGTGGCCGTAACCTTTCGTCCTCCCACTCCCGTGTGTCGTAGGTGCAGTACTCACTGTTGTCGTCTGCGCCGGACTTCGTACTCGTGGTAGATGAGAAGGTAGACGAGAGCAGGTAGGATGTTTAATTCGGGTTCCATGCTGTCCTCCTTCCTCCTGGAGTGCGTAGTGGTGTGCGTTTTCCCGTTCGTAGTCTGTCTCCGCCGTGTTTTTATCGGCGGTGCTCCCGCCCCGGAAAAGGTGGCGGATTGGTGAGTTGTGATAGTGTGGGCGGTACATTGTCTGCCGCCTGGCTGTTGGCGGTGACCGCCGCGCTGTTTGTTTGTACCGCCGTGGCGGTCGGAGTGTTAAAGTGGCTGTCTGTGTTGGCGGTTCCCGCCAGGGTCAGAATTCCATTTTTTTTACTGCCAGCCTGTTGGCGGGTTGGCCGCCGCTTTAACACCGACCGCCAGGGTTAGAATCACCCCCTCTGTGTTGTGGCATTAGTGATGTGACATGCCTGCCTTGTGGTGAATTCACATTGTGATCTTGTTTCGTGTTTATTGCTCCAGTCTTTCAGATGGGCATTCTCCTAGGCCTCTGGCCCACCTGCATGTCACATGTATAGTATTAAGTTATTGGACTTCTCTGCATCATATCCTCTAGTCTTGTTCTAGGCCAAATAGTGAATTGCCACCTTCTTGTTCTACTCAAGCCTCCGTCTACATTCATACTCATGGTGAGACCTTTCATTGGCTGTGGGTGTTCTGATGGCACTGGCAGCACACTTAACAATCTGGACCTGCCCCAGTCTCTGATCTTTCACATCCACTTAAATGTAGTTGACATGTAGCATATATTATGATATGGATGTTGGCATTGGTAATGTGTAAAGCTGATGTTGGGAATGTGTGGTACATTGGATTGCCCTGATAATCGTAGCAGTGTCCTATTTCCTCCTCTGACTGTGTAGGTGTATTTCAGTGACCAGTTACATGTGTCCTCCCCCTCAATGCTGTTGTCTCTGCAGTATGACATTTGGGATGGTACATTGTGATCCAGGTACAGGATGGACCCTGACATATGCAGCATGGGTATGTCCTTAGTGCTGTGCAGCTCCTATTGTTGTTGACATTGGCTGATGTTTGCAACAACTATGGGTATTGGCATTTGACAGTACTGGGGCCTTTGTCTTTTTTCAGGGGATTGTTGAAGTTGTCTTCCTCAACCCTCTAATTTAGGTGTGTATGATCCATGGGGAGGTTATTGCCATTGGCCACTTGAGCTGCACACAGAGCGGAGGTGGTAGTGGCAACTGTTGTCGCAGTTACATTCCAGTTGTCGGTATGGCTAGAGGTTGTTAAGAGGGCCCTAGTTAATGTAGGGGGTATGGTGGCTGGCGTGTGCCGGGATGTCAGTTTGACATTGTGCCCTTCCCTCCTGGCGTGGCTTTCCCTTTGCTCCATGGTTGGCATGGCAGCATGCCCCCATGGGACTGTTGTTGGTGTAGTGTAATGGTGTGCCCCAGCTTCTCTATGTGCAGGCCATGCCCCCATGCCATCCCCCTTTCCCCATGCCAATCCATGTATATGATGACTTCCATGCATTTTGTGGTCGGTATCCGCCCGCTGGCAGTTAACATTAGTGCATTTTAATTCCCTATGCGACTTACCCTGCATGTGCGTTGTCTCCTGGTAGTCTGCGCTGTCCTGCCCTTGAATCCCTGTGACGATCTCCTCAGGGATGACGGCTGCGACCATCTCCTCTATGTGGTCCAGGGCCTCCTGGTGTGCTGGACTCCCACCTCCAGTCTGCAGTGCTGCCTTCCTGTTCCTGGCCATCTTTTCCTTTGTCCTGCGCTTGCAGTCATGCCAGCGTTTCTTGCACTCGATGACTGTTTTGCGTACTTCTGCTGCACTGTTGATCTTGTCGACAATTTGTTGCCATATGGCCTCTCTCCTACTGATTGTCAATTTAGAGGTGACAAACAGTTGGTGCTGGTGTTCCGTTACCTCTTTAACCAGAATTTCCTGCTCCTCTGCACTGAAGCGACACTTTCTTTTCTTCTTAAAAGTGTCTTGGTTCTTGTGTGGCTCCTCCTGGCTGGTTCCTGGTCTGTTGTCATCTTCCTGGGGTCTGTAGTGGCATCTGGGATCCATTTTGGCTCTCCTCTGCTGAAATGGCTGTGTTGGCGGGGTTTTTTGATGCTATTGCGTCAAAAAACGCTGCATATCCGGTTTGCGGGGTTGTAAATCGACCCACACTCATTTCCGCCGCATTAACTTAGTTTTGCTTTACGACTTGATGCTGTGGTGTGCATCAAAATAAATGACTCCCACCTGTGGTTTGCGCCACCGTGCGTCAAAGTATAAAGTTGATGCCCGCACGGCGCACCAAAATGGCGTTAGCCGGCGGTATTATTTTTGACGCAAAACTGCGCCGGCGCAGTTTTGCGTCAAAAAGTATAAATATGGCCCTTAACTTCACAAAAAACCATCTACCATCAGAATCCGAGTCTTGCAAAATAACAATTTTTATAATAATAATAATAATTTTTTATGGCAGAGCACAATAACACCATTCTTCTTTGTAGATGTAGGAGAAGTAAAAACATTGCCCACCCAACCTCTTTTAAGTTTCAGTGCTCCAGAATCTCTTGTAAAAGTACCAAGTCTGGATTATATTTAGCTAAATGGGATCAAATTCTCTGCCTTTTTATTGGGTTAATAAACCCTTTGACATTCCAACAAATAACTTTGAATTTTACGTCACATAACCATATAGATAAATGCAAGGTCTTGTACTGTAAATAACTAAAAAATACATATAGGGGATAGGAAAAACATAAAACGGAGAAAGAGAAGAGTAAAGGGGAAACAACAAGAGAAAAGATAGAAAATATTCAAGAGGAAAAGAAGACAAAGTACAAGTCAAATGAAGACGACTGCAAAAACATACCTGAAATGAATGAACAATGGACAGGAGTTGTAATAGCACAGACTGAAGACGGCACAGCAAGGAAACGGAACGCATCGACGGACAAATGATACGAGCAAAAATAATGATATATAAGACACCAGGAACCTGTGGAAAGAAAACAATGCATTAACAGAAAAAAACTATAGTCACACCAATATAATATACTGTTATAGACTATATATGAAGGAACATCAACTGTATCTTAATAGTAATGAACAAGGACATAATAGATTAAGAAAACACATATAGTCAACATGTAGAAGGGCCAGCCGTTTCCATAGGATTTGTAGAATGTAGTTTTAGGAACTCACGAAGAGCTGCAGGAGAGGTATATGAAGTGGACTTATTTTGATATGTCACTTTGAACAAACACGGATGCAATAATCCAAAATGAGCTCCCAAGTCTCGAAGCTGTGGACGCAGATCCAAAAATTCTTTCCTTCTGTTTGCGGTAGTTTTGGATACATCCTGTGAGAGGAAGATTATATTTCCTTGCCAAGAGATTGCCAAGACATTAGTTTTTTGGCTTTTGCAGCATTAAGCTATCTCAATAGATCAGTAAATGCAAGAAAGAAAATAATCACACCTCTTGGTTTAGATATCGAGGAATGCGAAGGACGATGTCCAATGCGGTGCACCCTTTGGAAGTTCAATACTGTAGAAGATGGTAGGTCCACTAACTTTGGAAAAATGAAGCAAAAAACGAAATTGGATCACTCCCCTCAAGACCCTCCGGTAATCCATAAAAGCGAAGATTATTGCGCCTGTTTCTGTTTTCCAAAATCTACACAAGTGTCTTCAAAGATGCCACTTCCTTCTCCAAGTTAGCGATTTTATTTGTTTCATCTTGCACATCACTGACTCTTTGCTCCAAAACTAAAACTCTCACTTCCATTTGAGACCGCTTAGTATCAAAATTTTGCATCCGAGAATTTGTTTCTTCAATAAAAGGACGCAGTGCACATATTTCGTCAAGCACAAGTTCAAGAGAAATCGGTGAGGGAGATTTTACTGATGACGGTGGGTCTTGTTTGACCCTCTTATGAGTGGTTGTAGAAATATTCTGAGGAAGACATCTTTGACTTGGCAGAAGAAGACGCTGCAGCAGAAGTATCCAATTGTAAAAATTACAAACGTTTATCAGTTGAGGAGAACTGATGTGACAGGGACTTTATTTTTTTAGTGTGCCCATAACAAATAAAAAAATCCTTCAATAAGGAAACGAGTGGTCAAGGATCTCCAAATATATAGTGATGGGATAGTAAAAATAAATTACATGGCTTGCGCAGAAAACTACAAACAAAGCCATCAAAGGTCCAAAAAACATGCAAATAAGTACATTGTAGTGGTGAGTAATAGTTATTCAAAATGGCTGCATTTCATGAGGAGAAATGTAGAAACCTATTTAAAAGTAAAAAAAAGAAGTTAGGCGGCATTTAAAACGTGAAAAATGCTCACCAACACATCCAGCAGGCAATTATAGGTATGGCGCCATAAAAGATTAAATAAAAACAGCTCCGGTGTCGGAAACGAGTTCGACGATGTGCGGAGCTCCGTTAGGTAGCGGCCATATTGGCAGGCGGCTCACACGCTCCGAGCTATTTAAATATTCTAAACAAATTACTTTAGACAGTCAAAACAAGCCAATGTATAAGGAATAGAGATGGGTAATAGGGAAAAAAAGAACAGAAATGAAACAGAGAAATAAGATAATGAGGGATACATACCTGTAAACTGCCTCAGCACAGGACTTCAGGGACCCGAATCCCATGTGGCAGGATGGTCGCTATGCCCGCATTGTTCACACCAGTAGGTGGTTTAAGGAAACTCACAACCCCTCAGCATGGGATAAATACGTGTAAGACACCTCGGCCCAGGACATCAGGGTCCAGAATCCAGTGCAACAAGGATGTAGCTATGCCTACATTCTTTGCAGCACGCTGGTGCGCCTGTGTGAAGACCAGGACAAGAACGGGCCCATCTGCGTCTGGTCAAGGCTGGGCTGGGCCATAATTCTTGGCTGTAGACCACAAGATTTTTGGGTGGGTGGCCCCCCTCTTGCCTTTTGCTCTTATAACTCTGACTGTAATCAGACCGTCTTTTGGTGGGAGTTGTGGGGGTGGCCATTGTTTTGTTTATATTTCAAGTGATGGCCTTGGTTGTGTGGGACTTTTGCATATTATCACGTACAGTATTTCTATCGGCATCCCACCAGTCTCACTCTCTGATCAATCTAAAATAGCGTGGGGAAAAGAAAGGTGCCCTCCTTGATGTCCATGTCTCCACATGTGGCCTCACGTTCTTCTACCACTGATGGCTTTCTGGCATGAGCAGTGAAATTGAGCTCCTGGAGAGACGATTATCCCTGACAGGGGATGAGCCTCTGTCTATTCCTGTTTGGTCTTCTCATCAGCCATTAGATCTCACCCGAGCTGCACACAACTCAGAGGTGGAGTGTTTGATAGAACATTCCCTGCCCCTGCACCTACCAGACTGCCTGGGAGGGTGCACTCTTCACCTGATCTGACTTTTAAGTCTATGCAAACCAGTTTCAGCACTGTCCAGAAGCGAGGGAAAAGGGGACTTGCTCCTAAGAGTGGGATTAGTTGTGTGATTATGGGCACGCAAAGAGTTTCCCTCCTCTTCTGAGTACACCCACTCTAATGCCTCACTGAAAGGGCTTATCAAGGTCCTTAATGACATCATGGCCCCATTTGTGCAAGGTTATTACTTATGGAAGAATAATTGGCCCAGCTAGCAGAACCTATGAATGGATGTGGGATGTTGCCTGTCGTGCCCAATACACTAAATCTTGGAGTATCAAACAAGTGCTCATTGCCCTCCACCCCCACTCGGGGCAGGCGAGTTGTGTTAGGGTGGACTCCTCCCCTAAAACACCTCAATTTACCAGTACGAAAACCTTTCACTCCTGTGTTTCTGCTCCCAATTCAGTCTCCCTGTCTGATTTTTGTCCCCCCAAAAGCAGCCCTCACTCTGGATTATAATCTCAGGAAATGTAAATAACTTACCTCCCGAACCTACACCATATGTAGGGATCCTGGAGAATGTGCCCCCTTGGATTAACTCTGCCTTGGAATCTTCTGATGAACCTAAAAATGAGGTAGTGTACTGGATACACAATAATTCGAATTTGGGGATGCAAATGTTTGACTCTGTCATTATGTATAAAGGGTGAGTTGGATAGGGCAAGACGTGAAAAGACGGGATGGGGACTCTCTATCAATCAACTTCAATAAACCCACCATTTCAGCTCATGTCCTGGCTAACGTAGGCTTTTCCAGATTGACCAAGCCAAATAACATCTAGGCCCTCCTTCTCAGCTTCTTTTATAAGCCTGAATTGGTTCTTAGAAACACTCAGAAGCTGGGTTTCTTGGGGTGGCCTATCAGGACTGGTGCTCACCCATCTTGCCAGGTGCCCTGATCCTGTCGATTGAGAATACATTTGCCCCACTTTGTAATTTGTGACTGACTTGTCCAGCCCATGCCTGTACAACCTGCTGTGCCCCCATGCTTCTACCCTCAAATCCATTCAGCTTTGCTTAGTATTCTGGAATATTGCAGGATTGTCTGCCAAGTTTAATGATTTTTAACTGGGTTGCTTCAGTAAGACACTACTAGGTGATTTGCCTCCATGAAATGTGGGAAAGGTCAAATCACTTCTTCTCGGAAGAGACGAAAACTTTTTGTGGCAGCAGTGGCCACAGAGGCAGGGTGGGCTAAGGGTGTTTTGATACTTTTTTTTCCGTGGACTTCTGCGGGAGACTCAAGAACTTTGGTTAGGACTCACCATTGTTACAAGGGTTGAAGTTAACTGCACAGGGCTATGTATCATTTGCGTTAATTAACTTTTATAGCACTAAAACTTGGGCTGAGGAGCCAACCAGTTTCCGTACCTTAAGCTCTACTACAGATACCCTGTCAGGCAGGAGGGATGGGCAGGATAAGATAATCCTTGTGGGGGATTTTAACTGTCACCTATGTGTCAACCCTTTGGATCCCATTAACAGTAGGTCTGGTGGAAGGCCTACACATGATGCATACCAGTGAAAGTTCTGCGCTAAACACCACCTTAAATAACCACAATTTGGTCTTCGCTTTTGAAAAACGTATCAGTGCTATCAATCCTAGTGTTTACCTACCTTTAGGAGCTCGGTGTGCCTCTATAATTGATTTAATTTTGTGACAGCCTCCCTTTTTCCTGTTGTTGATAATTTTAGTATTGTGTAGAAAACTTTTAGACTGTAAAATTGACTTGCCAGCCAAAGCCGGGCTAAGAAAGAGAGCCTGGGACAATTTAGCCAAAGCATGTGAAGTGGGTGATAATGCTCTATTTTTGCAGGTAATAAACCACCCTGGTCTTGTTAGTGATAATGATCCTGCTTTATACTATCATAAACTGAGAGGCAGTGGGTGGCACGTTTCGAGGGGATCCATAATTGAGAGCTTGTGGGTGGGGAAGCCACACTGGGTGCATCTTTTGGAATTGACCAGATATTGTTTTTATCCTTGAGGGGGGGTCAAAGGGTATTCATGCCCTATCTCGTAATAAGGCCCCAGGGCCAGACGAGATCCTTCCGGATTTGTTTCTAAATGATATTGAACTTTGGGGCCCCCTTTTGACAATGATTTTACATGCTGCAGTGAAAATCGGTCCTCCATCAACATGGACTACTGAAATAATTGTTCTCAATTTTAAGGCGGGGACAAAGACAACCCCTAATGTTACAGTCCTATTTTCCTGATTGATGCAGTGGTAAAGGTTATGGGTAGGGTAGTGCTTGTTAGGCTGATGAGTTGGACGGATGAGCACAACATTATCTCTGATGTTCAGCATGGTTTCAGTCAGGGCAGATTAACAAAAGACCAATGCCTTAACCTATGTCTGATAATTAATCATCTTGCCTTCATGAACTCAATGTCTGTGTTTGACAGGGTCAACAGCAGAAAACAATGGCACTTGTTCCTTACATTGGGGGTCGGCTTCAATATTGTTGATTTGTTGAGTGAGCTACATGTCCACACCACATCTTCTGTTCGACATTCCCAGGGAGGGGGGTCTACTCAGCCCTTTGGCACAGCCAGAGGAGTGCATCAGGGATGTATTCTTGCCCGATTTCGGTTTACACTATATGTTAGTGGCCTGGAGCAAGCCCTCTTGTCCGTTGGATCCTATTGCCGTAGGGTGGGGTAGAGATTGATACCTGTTTTACTATACGCTGATGATGCGGTCTTCAAAGCTAGGACCACAGTGGGTCTACAGTTACTGTTGGATAAGTTGTTGACTTTATGGCCAGCTTCGATCTTGCAGTTAATTTTAATAAATCATATGTGAAGGTTTTGGGCCAGGAAAGTACTTGATCGAAAAACATTCAAGGTGGGCTCGCACAAATTAGCCAAAGTTCCTGTTCTTTTGTATCTCAGGGCTCTATTTGACTGTCAGAGTAACTGGAAGCCCCTCGTTGAAAGTAAGAAATTGTAGCTGATTAAGGCATCTTAGATTTGCACTGAGACTGAGATCTTGCACTCAAAGTACCATAATTATGATGTATCAGGGCATCTGGGCAAACAAGATACTATATGGCAGCAAGGTGTGGCTATATATAGAGTTGACAGTATTTAGTATGTGTGAAACTTTTTTTAAGGCAGGTGTTGCAGGCACTGTCTTGAATTGGAAATCCAATTTATAGTTGACAAGATTGTTCATAGGCCACCAATATGTTGGATCAAATTGTGGACGAGCAGGGAATCTCAACTGAATAGGCTGATTCTGAGGGATTGCTTATCCTTGGATTATGACATCAAGATCCCACGGATTGCCTATATCAAGGGTGTCTTTTGTAGACTAAGGAGTGAGGATTTATTCTGTAACCCTCAGACTGCGAGTACCACAGAAGTAAAATGGGTTAGAGATACATTTTTCGAAAGTAAGGCACATTTTAGAGAACAGACTGAACTATTGAAATCCACGGTTATGGAGCATCTGCTATTACAAATTGCATGTTTTATGAAACCATACCTGTACAGTATGAGGAATGATAGGGACAGAGTTTTATTGACCAGATTCATATTCAACATGATACATCACCTTTTGCCCTCCCTGAGGGTCTGGAACCATTTTTCTCCCTGGATCCCTCGGGCTGCGACCATCAGTCTCCACATGATACTCTTTACTTCATGTTGTTCTGTTTTTATTATACTGGACCTGGGAAAATGTTTATTAAGCCTTTACTGAAGTACCTTAACTTTAGGCAAGCACAAATAGCCCTGATGTTTCTCCAGCTAGTACCTGATAATCACATTATTTTTTAAAGGATTCTGCTTTTTAAAAGCTGTACTAATAGTAAGAGATTCTATGCTTGATTAATTGTGCTGCGGGCCTCTGCCTTTTTATAATCTGATGGATGTTTTAAAGTACTTTGTGTTTATTCATCATTTTGTGATATGTATTTTAATTGACTTACACACCGACTATTTATGAACTGTTTTGTTTGTTGTGCTTTTATGGTTATAATATAAACTGTTATTTTTTTAGGTAAAGGACAGGCAGAGATAACGTAGAAAGAAACATATCTTAAAACACCATACTTCCTGAATACAGATTATATTAAAGGCATACATATAGGCCCTCAATCAGCCCTGGCGGTTGGTGACCGCCAGGGCAATAGTAAACATTGCCATGGATAGGCTGGAGGTAAGAGGACTCAGGGGGCACTTGGCATGGGCAGTGCAGGGACCCCCAGGCACAGCCCCATCGCGCATTTCACTTCCGAATTTCGGGCAGTGAAATGTGCGACGGGTGCCACTGCACCCGCTACACATCAACATTGCCACTGGCTCTATTGTGAGCCGGCTGCAATGTTGATGTGACTTTTCCGCTGGGCCAGCGGACGGTAACACTGTTACCGTCCGCTGGCCCAGCGGAAAAGTCAAAATAGGGAGCCAGTGATACCGCCATACACCGCCGGCGGTATACTGGCGCCTGCAGCCTCGGCGTTCTTTGGGAAAGACCGCTGAGGTTGTAATGAGGCCCATATTCTCTAACATCAGGTTGTATCTAGCATTTTTAAAACCTTCCACGCTCCAAGAAAACATCAAGACCCTTTATCGCACGGCTCCGACTCACATTTCCTAGTATAAGGAGCTCCTTCCCTTGACATTACTATTTCAAGTTTGCCACCACATTCTGCAGGATTAGTGCTTGGCGGGAGATACACTCATCCTGAGCAGATTATTTCAGGTCTGTTAAAGAGCTAACTGAAATGAGAAAAATGCAATAGGGCCTTGAAAATGGGAGATTACTGTTTGAAAAAGACCAGTGCATTCTACAGGATCAATGCTGCGAAACACACTCACACGAAGCTGGACACTGTCACCCTCGCATAGTGCAGCTGCATTAGTGGCGATCCCTGATATGCCAGGAGATGCGCCAGGGCTGTGAATCTCTGGCCAGCGTTTCTCAGAATCCAGTGCAGCAACTCCTCATCCTATACATTTAAAACCCACCCTCTCAGTAACGGTGCATGGATAGCAATCAAGTGCCACATGTATCCCCAGTAGCAATTTACACACTAAGCCAACTATAGCCACAGTGAGAGGCAAATCCAATGGTTCAGTCTGGGCCATGCTATCACAAATACTTTCTACCCTACTTTACCAGCCTTGTTTTATGCCAGCAGTTCAGCTCAGGGAATCTGGTGACATAATGCCCCACTAACTGTCCATCCACAGCATCCCAGTGAACAGAATTTCAATAAGCCACAGGACCTAAAGAGTGATGGTGGTGAGCCTTTAGCCATGGAATAGTAATGCAGCACTATACAGGCCAGCATTCCCCTAACACATAGCTGTATTCCTTGAATTAAAGACTTCACCAACTCCTATCTACTCTTCCAAACAAGGAAGCTTGCACTCCACCGCCTGAGGCTGGTTTAATCTCTGATCACACCTGTATTTATAATCATCAAGTTTTCTTTATTCAATGAATTAAAACCATAAAAGACAATACACCATACAGTAGAATATAAAATCGTAAAATATGCCTCATAAAAATCGTAACTAAAACGAACTCATACAGTAGTATACAAAATGCCTTGGTGTCTATGAGCTATGAGCTTGTAGTTATGGCTATGAGCCTGTGGTCGGGACTGGACATCATCTGTAAATATAGGAGTGTGGGTCTGGCTTGTACAAAGCCCATCTGTTTAAAGAATGGGAGAATATCTTTGTCTTAACAAAAGATAGTGCATGATGTCCTGGGGTGAGATGTTATCACAGCCACATGGGCCCAGGTTGGCTACTGTGCTCCAGCCCTGTGGCAGGGCTATTAGCCAGTGCAAAAGGTTCAACCTAACTCTAGTAAAGAGGAACTGATGTTGATGGATAGTCACTTTAGTAGGGCTTGATAGCTGGACCAGACTTTAATAAAACATGTGCCCGAACTGAGCGTTTACATAACTCCCTAGCTTCTCTTTCACCCTGGGCTAAGAATAAAATGTGTTTCTTCACCCAGACCAGCTCCTTCCTAGTGATTAATTCTGGGGAGCTGCACAATTCAGGGCAGTTCAGCTTGTCCATGACTAAATTAATTTAATTGAGCCACTGGATACTTTTCCCCTTCTCCAAAGATAGACAATCTTTGCTAAAAATCTCATTTAATTTTAGTTCTGTATTGGTCCAATCCTGAGGCATATCTAACTACCAGACCCAAGGCCAGGAGATTGGAGATATAACCACCGCCCAATTCATCATGGACAGTATAAGAGGCTGTAGGCTGAGGAACCTCTAACAGTCTTTTCAGAAAGTTATCGTCAATAACCTGCAGTTCATACAGGGGCGGCTCCTCCATTAGGGCGGAGGAGCATCGCACCCGCCAGCTGCACCAGCTGCACAACTTTTACTATACAATGATAATAAACAACGTTTATTACCTTTTTATAGGAAAAGGAATGGGCCTAACAGTACTCCCCCTCAGTGCACATGTATGTTTGACTGGCTGTCTCAGGCCAGCCAAACACACATACGCACAGGGCTCTCTCCAACCCAGCAATGCAGGCCCTGCATTGCTGGGTTGGAGACAGCAAGCAGAGACTTTCAGTCTGCCACCTGGCTCGGTGATCCATCCAATCCTAACCTTGATTTCATGCTCCCAGCAGCATGAAAGCAGTGTTAGGATTGGATGCAGGGCAGGCTGAGAGTCCATTGTAGGAGTGGATGGTTGCGGCAGTTGAGGCAAGGCGCAGCACAACAAGGTAAGTTCTTTCTAATTACATTTTTTTTTTTTTACCCCCTCCCCCGCCTCGCACTGCCCCACCCCATTTCAGTCCCATGAGCCCCTTGTGAGTTCATACATGATCTTATAGTCCTAATATCATACCCGTGGCTGCATAGGGAGATGCATTTCGAGTGGTACACTTTCAGAAGAGCATGAAGTAGTTTGGCCCCCGCCTACTAGCAAACTCAAAGAAAGCTGTTGCGGCTCTGGCCATGGCATTACTCTTAGCCCTCCTTAGTGCTGTGTATGAGCCCCTCACATCAGAGAGAACTCCCAAATATGAAAAATCACTAACCCTCATAATTTCAACCTCGCCCCCAAAACATTTGTTCAGGATACTAACACTCATTTGAGGCCCATAACTACACTGCGAGATTGAATGTAGTTGATGCTTACGTCAAGTGAGTTCATAAAGTCCACTAAACAATCCAAGAGACGATGCACTCCTATTCATGTGCTAAACAGTAGCACAGCATCATCTGACTATAATAGTGCGAGTATTAGGTGTGAGCCCATGCAGGGAATGTCCTTACTGGCTGACCATAACTTAGAGTCCAACTATTTGATAGATAAAGTAAAAAGGAGTAGGGCTAAGATGCAGCCTTGCCTAACTCCCCCATTTACAGCAGTGGGCGCCAAGAGGTTCCTACTTGTGTTCTACCACTCTGAGGCCAATAGCACAGAATGTAAGTTGTGCTAATAACTGGCTATATCATGGCCCATACCAATTTTGAAGAGAAGGAGCCAATGTTTTGACCTATTTACTCTGTCAAAAGCTGACGTTAGATCCCTAAAGGAAAGGAAAGTTGTAACATGCCTCCCTTGATTACTGTATATTTCTCTATAATCAAATGCAGGTTAAGGCATTGGCCAAGGGTGCCCTTCCCTGGTCTGAACCCATATAGTAAATTATAAATAACTTTATTTTCATCATCCAGCCAGGAAGATAAACTTGAAAGGATCACTCTCCCCATGACTTTGACCAGTGTCATATAGAGAGATGGGCATATAGCATTTTGGATCTGTTCTTACTCCCTTCTTGAAGGCAAGGATAATTATAGATTTAGACCATGTAACTAGGATGTATGATTTACTAGTGGCATTGAACACATGGATGAGGCGTTTTGCCCACAAAGCTGGATCTGTCTTAGAACGATCTGCTGGGGCCCCACTGAGGCCAAGGGCCTTGTCTTTAGGCATAGCTGCTATCACCTTAGCGACTTCTTCTTCTTCAAAGACCAGTTCATAATCATCCCAGGCTTTATCTTTTCTAATGGCTGAAGGTTCTAAAGTTCCACACCTATATTTTCCATTGAAGTGGGACACCCAAGTGCCTGCTGTTATAACACACTCCAAGACACTGTGATTACCCCCGTGAGCAATTAACAATTTCCCAGGAGCTTGAACTATTCTTTAAAACTTCAGACTGGAGTAGTTGGGTCCACGTTTCCCCTCTAATTTCCTTTTCCCTTTTGTTGGGGGTATAATTATATATCTTCCTACATGAGGTGACCATTTACAATCTTGGTTGAGCCACCTCTCACTCCCCTGCTTGGATTTGCCCTCAGCCTTCCTCAGTTTCAAAGCAACATGCCCACATAACTGATTATAAGCAAAAAAAAAGAGTCCTATGTCAATTTGACCCTCTAAACGAAAGCCCACGTCCTGGTTGCAAGTGATGTATAAGTCATCTAAAAAGGAATCTACTGGGACCTAGCTCAACTTTATCCTACGTGCTTGTTCCTGGGTAACAACATCGCTATTCTTGGGACCCGCTTGAAGAGTGTCCTCTCTTCAAGCGCCATTCTAAGCTTACAAACAAAGGGTTATGATCACTGAGCTGATACCGTCCGGCCCTATAATACAGCATTTGTGGAGTCAGGGGTGCTGAAAGGAATATATAATCAATGACAGTGTTAACGCCACGACCTATAAAGGTAAGAATATCTGTGTCCATTCTGTAGGCCTCAAGACATACCAAATTAAAATCGGTGGGGAAATCATCCAACATACCTCTCTTTCTGGTGTTTTCAAAGAGGTTATAGTTAAATTCCTCCAGGGGATACATACTGGGTAAATAGCAGCTAAGATGACGAAAATGGATATTGAAATTGCCGGCTAGCCCAATATGAATCTAAAAATAATCTTAAGGTTAAAAGGAATTCCCCAGAGTTACCGTTTACAAGTGAGTATTAAAAGTTTAAAATTAACAGAGTTACTGCATTTCTAAACTCTAGGGGCTATATTTACTAACATCTTGGGTCATGGTTGCACCACTTTTGTGGTGCATCCATGACGCAAAATGCTAGTAGAAACTTACAAAGTCTTGCAAGGTGCGATTTGCACCGCCTTGCCTGACTTTGTAAAGAAAATGTAGCTCAATGCATTGGCTTGCGCTGCACTACATTACATTTCATTCTGGGAGGCGTTCAGAGGGTGGAACATGGGCTGTCCCATGCATCCACCCATGCATTTCACACAATCTCAGATTTACAAAGGTCAGCAAACTTGGGATTGCGTGAAATTGCTATGCCTTCCAGAGGATGGTGCAATGAGGAGAGAGGAAAATGTCTTGCGAGATTGTTTTTGTGCAGGAAGTTATCCCTTCCCGCAAAACAATTCTGTTTGCAATGTAAGCACCCCACAGGCATCGTTTCACCATAGTGAAAGGGTACCTGCACTGGAGCTACACTGCCTGAAGTCTGTATAAATGGCTGCTTGGAAACAGACCTCCTAGCAAAGCAGACTTTCCGAATAGGCTCCCAGGTTGCCCTATTGACTATGCCTTTGTAAATGCCTGGCACTTCAGTGAAGTTACAAAGTCGTACACCTAGAGTGTAGTGGCCACGGGCCCCTACAGCTAACACTCAGGAAAGGGAAAAATGCCACAAAAGAAAGAGAAAGAGGTGGTGGCACTGCAGGTGGGGTACCCACTTTGTTTAACTACCCAAATTATAGAAAGTAGCTTCAAAGTATTTAATGAGTTGATCATAAATGATAGAGATCCTAAAGTAGAGGAGGACACTAACTATATATTTAAGGGATATATTAGGGCAATTGAACAAGTAGTAGATTGTTTGAAGGTAGAAATAAAAAAATAAAATAAAGTTGAGGGCCAAATCACAAGGGACAAGAAGTGTACCTGGTGTAATCAAAAGTGTAGTAACAAGAAGCTGAATGTATGGAAATTGGAAAGAGAATTTAGGACAAAGTGCACCAAGGGAATAGAACAGAAGTCAGGCTTGGCTAAGCAAGAATATAAGAAAATTCTGAGGAAGAGGAAACATGAATATATAAATACAAATTGGGAAGAAATGTTAGATGTGATGAAAATGGCAATATCAGGAGATTCTGGCAGTTGGTTAAGGAGGGGAAAGCTGCGGGGCATATGAGGTGTTTAGTTGGGGAAGACGATTGGAATAAGCATCTGTGTAAACTATATGGAGGGAAGGATTTGGGAGCAGAACAAGGAAATAAAATTGAGGTAGGTGGGGCCCTAACATCATCTTACTCCCTGCAAAAGATAAAAGATGTAATTATGGCTCTTAAGTTAACTAAAGCAGCAGGCCCAGACAACTTGCCACCAATAATAATAAATAACAATAGCGATTGGTGGGCAGACCTTTTTTATGTCACCTTTCATAAAATCCTGGACTCTGGCTGTATCCTGGAGAATTGGAAAGGTGCAATAATAAGGCCAATCCACAAAAAAGATGATCCAACACATCCAAAGAATTATTGCCTAATTACCTTGTTGGACTTGGGTGGAAAAAATCTTTGCAAAGTTATTACTGGAGCAAATTAAAGCATGGGAAGTGTCAAATAATTTGATCCCCGTAGAGCAAGGGGGCTTTAAAGAAGGCCACTTGGAAATAGATCATTGCTTTAGTCTGTGTACACTAGCAAATAAATCAATAGTGGAACGAGGATGCCTGTTCTGTTGCTTTTTGGACTTCCGTGCCGCTTTTAATCTGGTGGCCTGAAATTTGTCATGGGGTATGTTGGAGTGGCTCTGGGTTGATGCTGACTTACTTTTCCTCTTTCAGGGACTACACTCGCAAAACTGGGCCCAGGTGATCTTGCATACTGAAGGAGCACTTCCTAAGAAGAACGGGATGCAACAAGGATCTGTCCTGGCCCCACTATTGTTTGCTATATTTCTGTCTGATTTGCCAGGGAGTATTGAAGGTGGTTAAAGGCCTTTCCCCAAAAATGGATGGCACTCATATCTCTTGTTTATTATACGCTGATGATTTGGTGATAGTTGATATGACAGAACTGGATCTGAAAAGAAAATTAGATACCTTTTACGCTTATTGTCAAAATAAAAAACCTATAGTAAATTTGGACAAAACGAAAATAATGATGTTAGGGAAAAGAAAGAGGGAATTCTCCTGGTCCCTGGGAGCTGATAAAGTAGAACTAGTTGATAAATATAAAGATCTAGGAATGTGGTTTGATTCTAAACTAATATCGAAAGAGCATATTGAGACATTAAAAACCACAGCAGTAACAGTGGCCGGGGGTTTAAAACAATTTAGTCAAAAGTATGTAGGTCCGTCCCTTCGCCCAGTACTTTCTGTCTTTAATGCTATGGTGTGCCCTCAGTTTCAATATGGGGTGGAAATTTTATCCCTTCCTGGGAAACTGAAATGGGATGCAGAAGAAAGCAGATGTGTAAAACTGTTGCTCTCGCTCCTCCCCACCAGTATGAGTCAGGCAATAAGGGTGGAATGGCAAATGACGCGGTGGGGCTATCAGGGAATGCAAGCAGGATTGAAATATTAGCTGAGTCTGTATGATGTGGAGATTCCCAAAATTGCAAGATTATGTAAAAGGGAAATAAAGGCAAGTGAGCTGAACTGGGCAGCCCAAGTGAGAGGACGGCTAGAAAAGATCTGTGCCTCTCTAGGCTTAGCGCCTACACAGTGACAAAGAGAACAGATTCCACAACAGGAATTGCATGTTGTGGTTAATAATAGGGATAGAGAAACTGATCTAAGGTATCTGGAGGGGAAAATATCAACCCAGATTATGTTACATAGCTGGCGAAATGAGGAAAAGTTCCCCTATATAGAGTCTCTACCGCACACAAAATTAAGGGATGCACTGTTAAAATTTAGGTTTGGGCTAAACCCTTGCTATATGGATCAAAAAATAAAAATGGTAATTAGGAGATGAATTGGGCGTTTGTACATGTGGCTTAAAACGAAAATGTAGTGCCCAACACATTTTATTGGACTGCCTATGGTTTTTAGATGCACACACGAAGTTTCTATAGCCAATTTTACCGGAATCTACTATTATTAATCGAGTTCAAGCTCTTAACTTTTCGGTAGACATGAGATTTTTAAATGTGACTTGTGCCTAAGGCCGATTTCTAATCGAACTACAAGGGGTTTTAGAGGATGATATGTTGTAGCATTGCATGAATTGGTAGGTCGGGTTATGACAATATTTTTAAATATCTTAATATTTAATCTTGAATGTGATATTGTAAGTAGAAATGGAAAGAGGAACCTAGACTAAATCCCGCTCTTATTATTTGCTGAAGATGTTATATATTGGAGTTAGAATGGTGAAGGTTTCCTCAATGATCTGGGGCTAGGGTGTATATTTTACTGAAGGTGGGGATTACAATTGTGAATTGCTAGGAATTTCTTGTGTTAAATTGATTGCTTTTATTTTAAAATTGTAAATATTTGAAAATTATTTTAGGATCCTGAATTAATTTTATCTCAGAATTATTGTTATCGAAGTGCATTGTCTCACTGTCACAGTCTTCTGCATTGTAGTACTTTTATGTTCTTTTATGGCAGAAGAGCCGAAATAAAGTAAAAATGGCTGACTGATTGACTGACTGGGCTGCGAACCTGCCCTGAGTGCTGACAGGCCCTGTGAAACCCGAAGACTGGCCCTCTCATGGTTTGGTTTGTTTCTTGACACCGATATCACTGGTCGTATCACTTTTTTTCATTTGAAGATTAGAGCCCAATTGTGACCTGGCTTGCTACGGAGATGTTATTTGAATGAAGGTGGGGGCCATGATTTAGGCCAAGTCTGCACAAGCTTCTCCGTTCTGCTCATAACCCTTTTCCCATTCTTGTTCACTGAATGGGACAAATTGGCAACAGTTGATTCAAGCGATTTCAGTTTGGTAAGAAAATCGTCCATCAAACTTTTTACAGATTTTACAATATTGTCCAATAAGGTATCAAACAAGGATTCTATTTCTTTTCTGATACAGTGGGCTACTGAATCAGAACACAACGTCTCCCCATGGTCTAGGGTTATGTGGGGCTTGGCAAGGGCGGTTGCCTTATTGTTGTTCTTTATTTTGGAAGATTTCCTTTTTTCAGTGTTGGGTTTAGCTCCTAGATCTCTTTTAGGCTTGTGCAGTGGGGTCGTTTCTACTGGAAGAGGACCAGGGGAGACTGGGATTTCAGCAGTGCTATTCGCTCTATGTGCTGTGATAAACAAGTCAGGTTCTCCCTCTCCCACTGCTTGAATTGTTTCATTTGGGGCTCTAGCATTAGCACCAAGAGCTATACTGTCTGCGCATTTCTCCTTCGTGATGCCCAATCTTTCCTTTGCAGACTGAATTTCCTCGTTCAAGGCCCCCACAGCTGAAGTTAGAAACAAAATAATCGATTCACATTTGCAAGGCACTTTCAAATGAAGGGGGGCAATACTGCTGGTAGACCTATGTTTGCCCATTATAAGCAAGAAAGGGCAAACGTTAGAGGGATGGCCCAGTCCAACCTCCTCTAGGCTCTGAATGGTGCAGACGAGCCCGCACTTTGCCTAGAGATCGTCGGGGCTGCGCCTGGGTGCATCCCAACCACATCCTGCAACCAGGAAGGTGTCTTGCGCTATGTAGCGCTATCCACTGCAGCCCCTCCTTCTCTTGAAGAACTCAAGAATTATGGTGTTTGCAGTCTGCTCGGAGGTAAGTAACAGGAGCCATCAGTGCGGTGTTGGTGTCCCGCGTGCGAGAAGGTGTCTCACGCTATGTAGCACTTTCACCCACAGCCCCTCCTTCTTCTGCATGTCGCGAGGGTTGTGGCGCTTGAAGTCTGTCCCTGCGCTGATCTTTCGGACCTTTGGAAACTCAGACTTCCATTCACAAACTCATTTTCCACCTATTTATTCAATCTGGCTTTCACATACTCGACTATCTACTATACTTCACACGCAAACTCAACAATCAATGACGAGTCTCTTTCAGATATGTCACACTTGTTGTCTTTGTCAATGCTTGTTTCAAAGTGACTCTGACAGCGATGTGATGATTTTGACAAATGCATTTAATGTGAGTGTTCGTAGTTTTTCAAAGTAATCTCTTTTTCTCTTATTTGGATTTCGTC
Source organism: Pleurodeles waltl (assembly GCF_031143425.1). Classification (NCBI taxonomy): domain Eukaryota; kingdom Metazoa; phylum Chordata; class Amphibia; order Caudata; family Salamandridae; genus Pleurodeles; species Pleurodeles waltl. The sequence goes on along the minus strand of NC_090450.1, from coordinate 220,835,154 downwards.
AATGCAGGGCAGGTATAAATGTGTTCGTTGTCTTTTCGTCAATATTGATGATATTCCTGATCTACGATTATCACAGAATTGCTATTTTGTTTACGGTGAATCCTAATGCTCAATTTTCCTTCATGCGAGATCTCTTCCCTATGTGTTATCCTCTTTGGCCCATTGATATTTTACACTTATTTTTATTATTGTGCGAGAGCCTGCTCCAACTGTGTCATATTTTTGGCTGCATAAATTCTCTGCTGCCCCGCTTAGGTACATCCTTGCTTTGTAAGGACAGGAACTAGGAAGACAGACTGTACCCATCACTTACTGTCAATCTTCCTTACTCGTAGTCCCAGTCTCCTCGTCGCAGACCTGGAACCCCACTTGTCTGCCTTTTTTAGGTCTATGCCTTGGGGTGGCAGGGTGCTTAATAGGACAGGATGTCTGGAAGGAATGCCACTTATTTATAACTCGCTGGGGTAAAAGTTAAAAACAGGGGCTAGGAATATGTGTGTACAATGTCATTTTTAGGGTTTGGATAAGGAAATCCTATCTATTGGATCAGGCAGACCGCACTTTGTGAGAACAACAACCAGAAATTCAAGGGCACGGAATGATGAAGATTACTGGTAAATAATCAAGGCATTGGTTTATGATATGGTACGGTTGCAGATGAAAAACAGATGAAAAACAGTGCATATGTTTGAAAATTAATTGTAAGATGCTCAATGTGACTAATTTATGGTTCAAATAATAATAATAATAATTTCCTGCTGTGGCCCTCCAAATAATAACTTTAATCCAATACTTTTCAATGGAAGGCTCATGATTAACATTTTAATATCGGAGGAACGCGCTCTCGGTAAATTCTTCGAACGGTTCAGAGAGGTGTGCCAGATAACCATATGTTTGAAGGAAGGATGTGTGAAATTATACGTATATGATTTGTTGGTCTACTGAGTTGCTGGAGACCAGATTCAAGGGCGTGAGAGTGTCCGTTATTCTGTCTGCTTAGATATGAATAATTAAAGCTTGCCAAATGTATATGATCTGAGTTCATTGTGCAATAAGGTAATTAAATAAAAACATTACTGATTTGCTTCTCTGTGGGATTGTGGGCACATTTATCAGAGTATGGGATTCTAAAGGAGTGTTCTTGGGCATTGTTGTCTGAGGTGACCAAAACTGTGACCAAAAGCAACGCCTTTTCAATATTTTCTTTGCAAAGGAAACATGTCCCTTTTGTTGTGTGAAGTTTGTGGATAGGAGGCATTGAGGGGCAGATTTACAAGGCTCTAGCACAGAGGTCCTCAAACTGGGGTGCGGGCCCCCCAGGAAGGCCTCAAGTGATCCCAGTGGGGGGCACCAGACGCTGGCCAAAAGAAACATTATACAGATAACAGGCCTTTGTTTTAAGCAGAAGCATGTTATTGCATTTTTTAAAAAAAGTTAACAGTACTTAGCTGCAATGTTTAAATAGGTCCAGAAATATTTAAACATTACCATCTTTATAAAATTATTGTGAAAAATTCCGAGGGGAGCCCAATGATTTTTATTTTTCAACTAGGGGAACGTGGCATTAAACGTTTTGGAGACCACTGCCCTAGTACCAGCGTAGTGTCACTTTTCGAGGCCCCCCGATAGCGCTAACCACTTCTCCATATTTGCAAGGAGTTGTAACGCCATTTTTTGTGGATTTACGCCTCCTTGTAAATATGGGCCACTCCGATGCAGTTTTCTGCATCAGAGGGGGGGAGCAATGGGTGTTGCAGTGGGCGTTCCACTGAAACACCCATTGCTTTTGACACTTCCCCAGATTTACAACAATTCGAAAATCTGAGGCAGCGCCGAAATCTAATGCCACCCTAGTAGCAGCGTGCTGCATCAGTTCCTTTTAAATCTGTCTCTTAGATCTTTGTGAACTCATATAATGTGTTTTTATTGTTTTCAATATATTTGTTCATGGTTCGACACTCTTGGTGTGTGCTGTGGCATGTCTAATCTTATTCAAATCTTACCAATACATTGGCGACAATCCTACTGATGTTAATTCAGACTGATTGTGTGAAAAAAAAATCTGCAGGGCTGTAGTACTCAGCTCAACAGCACAGCGGCATGGCAAAACATTATGGGATCCCCTCCAGATTGTGAAGAGGGGGTCTCTGAGTCTTCCATATCTCACTGATGTTCATAGACATTGGACTGAATAGGGGCCCGTTGAAGAGTTGAGGGGCCTCGTTAGGGTTGCCCCCTTACTCCGCACGCCCCTGCTACAGTAAGCCCATGCTTGTAAATTAATTGTGTAATTTTGTGTCTTTTCTTCCTGTGGGATGTGTCAGGAATGAAAAAATTCTAGCATTCAAGTCAAGAATCTTCAATTCTAATAAGACATGGTGGCTCTGATCTGTTTGAGGCTCGTTCAGAGAGAGGTGCCAGAGCATCAAAGGCTTTTGTTCTAGGTTTGAGGTTGGAGGATATTATGTGAGCAGCAGACTGGTCCTCAGAGTCAGCTTTAAAACTTGTTATCACAAACCTTAATTTAGATGTTGCTTCTGTCATTGTGGAACACTTTGAGCATCCATAATCACAGCCTTTGATGCTGACACAGAATAAAATATTTTCTAGCATTCATCTAAAAATTTGCAATTCTATTGATTACACAGACACAAGGTTTAGTCCACCCATATGTACACTATGCTATTCTTTAAAGTTGTATGGTCATTACAGTGGCATACATTCGCTTGCAATGTTAATTTCTTTACCTGCACTGAGGCAAGTTTGATGGTCTGTTGTTTTAGGTCGATCCTAGGCAGCATGCAAGCGCTGTCTCTCGAAATGTTGTAATCTACATATGTGTGCTTGCACAGTGCCCATCATCACTTTCATTCATTCCATGGTCTCCCTTTAAAAATTCCATTGATTTCATAGGTAAATGCTTTATGTTTGACCCACCTTGAGGCTGCTTTGTTATCGCCTTGGAGACTGACCGTGTCACATGGATTATTTACACAATCAGCTATATACCTTACTGTGGTGTACTACTTTTTTCTTTTGCCTCGCTGCTTCGCGATGTATGGCTATATTTTGTTTCATCCTCTTCCTTGTTTTGGGCATGCCACAGTTTCTTTGTGGTGTCTGCGCACAAAGGCTGCAAGCTGGAGGGGGGTTTCTTTTTTTATTATTATTTTTAAAAGGTTCAAACTTTTGTTTTACAGCTGGGAGTAGTTTGTGTGTTAAAGGCCTTATTTGTAATAGTATTGCAGTAGTCCTGAAAATGTGTAAAGCACTATGGGCCAGTTTAATAAGGCTCTAGAGCATCACTTTTTATGACGCTCTGGTGGCGCTCTGCAGTGCGCCACATTTACATGGTTGCTCTAAACCACGTTTTGTGGATTAATGCAACCTTGTATATATGGGCCCCTCCAATGCAGTTTTCTGCATCAGAAGGGCATGCAATGGGTGTTGCTGTGGGCGTTCCAGCGCAACACCAATTGATTTTGACGCTGCCACAGATTTACAAGAAGTCGCAAATCTGTGGTAGCGCCAGAAACTAATGCCACCCCAGGGGTGGCTTTAGCATGGCACAACGAGGAGGAATTCTCTTATTCCTCCTAGGTTTTCCTTTTTCAATGTGTGCTGCATTCAGCAGCACACATAGAAAAGCAAAAGGCCATGAATGATTATTTACGTGCAGGACGGTCTACCTTCCTGCACATAAACAATAATTCAAAAATGATGATTTGGTACTTCTATGTGTGCTTCATTATGCAGCACACATAGAAGCGCCAAATCACCATTATAGATGGTTTATGTGCAGGAAGGGACACCTTCCTGCACATAAACAGTTAATCCCCTCAGCACACACACCTTTGAACTGTGGTGCAAGGGTGCCTGCGTTGGCTCTGGCAGCTAAATTTAGTGCTGGTGCAGGGGGTAATACAGGTGTGCGCCATATTGTAATAAATAAGGTGCATCTCTGAGTTTTTAGGGTGACACAGCATGGTGCTGCCAATGTTGGCGCAGCAATGTGCTCTGCCACTTTTCAGTAAATCTGGCCATATGTTCTCTAGGAAGTACATACATGGTAACAATGCATTACTTTCTGCCATTGTGTTTTAATGTTGTTATGCACTCTAGGGGCTGACTGTATGGTTACATGACCATGTTTCTTACAAATGGTATTTTTATTATGGTGTCCTCTAGTGGCTGTTCTGAGCATTACAATGAGGATACTGCAATATTTTCTGAACTCAGAAACTCACCCCGTAATGCTTTGAGGGGCATTTCTTTTGGAAAGCATGTTTGCCCATACCTCAGCCTGAGGTGGTCGTACGATATTGGGACCATCACCAAATCGTTCGGCACAACATGCCCTTTCTGCCTAAATCATTTCTGGGTCCCCACACTAGGTTGGGGGGACCCCACAATAGTAACCTCTTCCACCATGAAATGCCTTTTTTTTACCTCTCTCGTGGTTGGAGCTTTTGTTTTGCAGCTTGGAGTAGTTTGTGTTTTAAAGGCCTTTAATAGTGTTGCAGTAGGCCTGAAAATGTGAAAGGTACTACAATCTCTAGTGGTTATATATATGGTTACACTGCATTACTTTCTACCATTTTGTTTTCTTGTTGTATGCTCTCTAGGGGCTGACTATATAGTTAGATCACCATGTTTCTCACAAATGCTATATTTATTTTGGTGTCCTCTAGGGGCTATTCTGAGCATTACAGTCAAGATACTACACTATGCCCAGCTCTCGGAAATGTGCCCCATACTGCTATGAAGGGCATTTCTTTTTTAAAACATTTTTGCCAATACCTCAGCCTGTGGTGGTCCTCTGACAATGGGACCACCTCCATACCAATCTGCCAGACATGTTCGTTCTGTCTAGGTCATCTCTGGGTTTCCACTCTAGGTTGCGGGGGCTCCAAAATAGTAACCACTCCCACCAGTCACTGTTTCCATGTTGTTATGCCCTCTGGGGCAGACTGTATGTTTACATGACCATGTTTTCTTACAAATGCCATTTTTATTATATGGGCTGTTCTGTTCTGAACATTACAGTCAGGATACTACAATATTCCCTGCACTCGGAAAATGCTCCTATAATTCTTTGCGAGGCATTCCTTTTACAAAAAAGTTTTGCCCATAACTCCCAGCGTGGTGGTCACTAGGACAATGGGACCACCATGAAAATATTTAGCATGACACACTCTTTCTGTCTAGGTCTACTCTAGGTCACCACACTAGGGTGGGGGAGGGACAAAATTGTAATCTTTCCCACCATTCAGGGGCATATTTATACTCCGTTTGCGCTGAATTTGCATCGTTTTTTTCGACGCAAATTCGACGCAAAACTAACTCCATATTTATACTTTGGCGTTAGACGCGTCTAGCGCCAAAGTTCATGGAGTTAGAGTCATTTTTTTGCGTGAACACCTTCCTTGCGTTAATGATATGCAAGGTAGGCGTTCCCGTCTTAAAAAATGACTCCGATGCATATGCGTGGGATTTATACTCCTGGGCAAAAATCTAAAAAACCCGCATTAGCGCCGGATTTTAAGCCTGGGTCAGGGCAGGCGTTAAGGGACCTGTGGGCTTAGAATGAGCCCAGAGGTGCCCCCCCATTCCCCCAGGGACACCCCCTGTCACCCATGCCCACCCCAGGAGGACACCCAAGGCAGGAGGGACCCATCCCAGGGACATTAAGTTAAGTTCAGGTAAGTATTTTTTTGTGGCATAGGGGGGCCTGATTTGTGCCCCCCTACATGCCACTATGCCCAATGACCATGCCCAGGGGACAGAAGTCCCCTGGGCATGGCCATTGGGCAAGGGGGCATGACTCCTGTCTTTGCTAATCAATGGGGGTTGGGAGTGAAAAAAAAATGGCGCAAATCGGGTTGAGGCGATTTTTTTGCCTCAGCCTGACTTGCACCATTTGTGGACGCCCATACGCCATTTTCCCCCTACGCCGGCGCTGCCTGGTGTACGTGTTTTTTTTTAACGCACACCAGACAGCGCCGGCGGCTAACGCCGGCTAACGTCATTCAATAAATACGGCGCCCGCATGGCGCTTCAGAATGGCGTTAGCCGGCGCTAATTTTTTTTACGCAAAACTGCATTGGCGCAGTTTTGCGTCAAAAAGTATAAATATGGGCCTGAATGTCTTTTTAAGCTTTCTCATTTCTGGAACTTTTGTTTTACATGTGGGAGTGGTTTGTGTTTAAGGGCCTTGTTTGTAATATTATTACAGTAGTGCCGCAAGGCCTGAAAATGTGTAAGGCACTACATTCTTTCGGGGTTACAATATGGTTACATTGTATAACTTTCTGCCGTTCTGTATTCATGTTGGTATGCTCTCCAGGGGCTGACTGTATAGTTACAAGACCATGGGGGCTATTACAACTTTGGAGGAGGTGTTAATCCATTCCAAATGTGACGGATATACCACCAGCCGTATTACGAGTTCCATGAGATATAATGGGCTCGTAATACGGCTGGTGGTATATCCGTCACTTTACCGTCACTTTTGGGACGGATTAACACCTCCTCCAAAGTTGTAATAACCCCCCATGTTTCTTACAAATGCTATTTTTAATATGGATATCTCTGGGCTGTTCTGAGCATTACAGTCAAGATACTACACTATTTACTGCACTGGGAAATTCACCCATAATGCTATGCAGGGTATTCATTTTCTAACACATTTTTGCTCACGGCATGACATGCTCTTTCAGTCTATGTAATTTCTGGGTCCCCACACTAGGTTGGGGGACCAAAAAATAATATCATTCAAAAATGACAATATTTTCTCTTTTTGCTGCAGATAGAGGAAGAAGGTAAATGGGAGTGCTTTAGTTATGTGCAGGGCCACTGGAATTATGTGGCAGAGAGGACAAAATTATGTGGCAGGGTTGACTAATTTATGTGACAAGAAAAATCCAGTTATGCATTTACATTGCCAATAGATCTAACTCAAGCAAATGTGAGACCTATTACATTTGACATGCTTGTTTTCCTAGGAGGAAAGCAGAAGAAGGAATGACCTGTCATGTGGTTCACAGAGTTTTCAAGGTCTTCGCAGTTGCTTTATAGAGCTTGAAATTTGGATTCTGTTTGCTCTTAAGGACACATCGACGGTTGGGTTATTTGGAGGAGAAGAAAATGTTGTTTGGAACTATGGTGTTTGCTGCTGTTGTCTGAAGGTCATTTTGCTACTGCAACACAAGGTGGAATAATTCACAAAGAAATAGGCAGAGAGATGGTAGTGATCATATCTGAAGAGTGAACAGTGTAGTGACTGGTGGCCTACGTGATGGTCTATAAGTGTTAATGAAGATGTAGTTTTTGTATAGTTAATATGATTTGCTGCTATAATGACTTTAGTAAAGAAAGAGAATGACCTTATCTTACCATTATATGTCACTTGCACATGGCTGCAAAGATGACCCATTTCATCAGTTTCAGGAAGTCTCTCCCTACTGCTTCCACAACAGCATGCTATTGCTATTGCAAGTGCCAGCTTTCTCACATTTTTTCTAAAGGTTTACAAAAATATTTGAAAATAATCAACGGAACTAATAAATATAAATGTAGAGCATAACTATTAAAAGATGAATCCTCCTAAATATACACAATTTAAAGTCGTAGGTCCAGATTTACAACACCCTAGCGGCTCTTAGCACCACACTAGTGTCATTTTTTTTCGCTACTGTTGCTTTAAGGAAGCCATTCTCCTTCGGCATATTTACTAAATGGCACAACTTTATAATCCCTTGCGCAATATTAGGCCTGTGCCAGGCATAATCTATGCAAAGGACCTTTCCTCCGCAGAGAGGCCAGTAAAAATGGCACAGTGAAATTTACTACACTTCACTGCCCCATTTTTAGCGTAATTTCTAACATCTGCTCAGAGCAGGCATTAAAATAACTCACCAATTACTTCCAATGGGCCTTCCTTTACTTTGCAGGATCAGCGCCACAATTCATAGTTTTAATTCAGCAAAGTACCACAAAAATGTTGACGCTATTGTCCTAACGTTCACCATGGTGTGCTGTATTGTAAATATGGTGTACACATGGTGCTGTTAGAGGATCACAAGAAAAGTAGTGCATCACGGCTGATGCACCACTTTCTTGTAAATCTGGCCTTTAATTCCAAAAAAAGAAGAGTGCTAATAGCTCGATTTAGAAAGTTTCTGTTTTTAAACAGTGTAGCAAAAGCCATCTCAGCTTTTCAGTTCAGCTGCTTATCCTGATTGTATGTATGCATCACGTAATACGTGATTCGCTGCTGGGTTCTGTTTGACAGGTAGTCATGAAAAATGAAAAAAAAAAAAAAAAACTGGTATACTTTTGTAAAAAGTAAATATGCTGCTCTTAGAAAGATGTTGTCCTTCTTTCACACGAAACACTTTTTTTGCCATTTCGATTGTTAAATGTATTTGTATATTTTGTATTATTCAAACTTCCTATTGTCATTTTTAAGTTTATCTGGCTGTTAACTGGTTCAAAAGATTACAAGTATTTTTGGTTTTGTTTGCTATGTTTGTAATAGCCATATTTTCAAGAGCTGCCACCTGGCTTAGTAAACTAAACTAAATACATTTGCAGTACTGAAAGTGGAACAAAACAACTCCGGGGACCCATAAATTGGGGGTGAAGAAAATGAGTGGAGTCACAAGGGGAAGAGTCTGAATGTCAACTTATATTTTATGGTTTACAAACTCTGTAAAAAAATTTTTAGCAAGAAGGAGAATGAACCTCTCCTGGCTTACTTAGTTGGCCGCATTTAAAATAGATTACTGGGTTAAAGCATCTCCTACAGAGAGCTTTGTGTGGTCAGCATTTTTAAAGGATAATAATAATGACAACATAACTATAATAGTTAATCCTCATTGTTTTCTGTAATTTTTCATGTGCACTGATTTTTCATATGTGTGTGTGTGTATGCGTGTGTGTATGTGTCTGCGTGTCCGTGCGCGTACCTTTTGACTTGTGGCAAAGCTTATACTTTTGCAATAGGACTGAGTTGGCTATGGTGGCTAGACAATGATCATGGGTTTAGACTGCTCTGTTTACTGTGAGATGATATGATAAAGGCAGAAGGCCTGACATTTTTATTGTGAAAACCATACCTTAACATCAATCCATTTAAAGGAGAATTGCTATTACTCTGTATGCAATCCTGTAGAGAAAGATTTTGTTATATGGAATCTTTCAGATTACAGTGGCTGTCAAGGGTTTTGGTTTCAGCTATGCCCAAGAGAGTAGCCAGATAATTAAAATACCTCTCACCCCACTTTGAACCTTGTCTGAAATAAATCTTTACAAAGGGTTGAGATAAGCAAATCTGACAGTTTGTTCAGGAGATTTCTTGCAACAGGAATTCAGAAATTCTGATATTTACTTGGTATCTTCTCTCCACCATCTGTTAGTCATTTGTCCTTCTTCTCCATCCTTAATTTTGCCTTTTTCCATCTCACTTTTCTTCCTTTTTTCTATTTGTTCTATAATTTCTTCCACCCATTCAACTACTCATCCACCCATCCATCGTTCTGCCTTTTTTACCCACCCATCCTTCCTTTCATTTTTAAAATTTTCATCCATTCTTACATACCTCCATCCTTTGTCTTTTTCCTTCCCTTCTATTTCATCCATTTTTCCTTCTCTGTATTTATCTATCGTCCAGTTACCAGTCTTACCTTCTTTCTTTCCATCTGCTAACGCAGATGTCTTAATTCGTCATTTTTAAGGAATGTTTATGTATTCAAAGTAATGACTTATGTAGAAAAATGAATAACATAGAGAAATAATGTGCACGTTTGAAAATGTGACCTTGGAGATTGGCCACAAGTGTTCATGAGATATACTAATTAATGATTAATCTATATGAAATATTTAAAATGTATTAGATTAATGTAGTAATATGTCATACTGAAGGATATGAATTATGTTTTTGCTTATTAATTGTAGGCCTTAACTTATCGAGTGTGTTGGCCTAGTTTTGCCGGGCCTTATGCAGAAGCTGTATTTCTTAGTGTTTAATAAAAAATGCTGACAGAGTGAACTAACTGTGAAATGCTCATTGTTTTAATAAAATGTTTAGCAGAGGCTTTCTATGAGTACTGACGGACAGGAGATGAGGTCTCTCGTAAAGCAACTAAATGTGTGTAAAGTGTGCAAAGGGTTCTTTCCCAGGACGCGAACAATGAAGACACTGACTGAAGACGAAGATGCAACAATTTCGATACCTGATGAGCCGGATGATGAGAACATCGTAAAACAGAACAATCAACGACATGTGAACTGTGGAATATTAGAATTTATAGATTGGGTAAAGGGCAATTATTGGGTGGAGTAATAACGTATGATTAATTGACCAATTGGAAATTGGTGGATGGTTTGGGGAACTTTGTTATAACAACGTGACAGAGGAGGACAGAGAGTGACTAGATTTTACCCCGTTATAAACTGCGACATTGAGGAGGAGAGATTCGAGATTCTGTCATTTGGCTCATACTCTTTGAGAGCCTTATGTTTTGCTTATCGACTGATGACCTGAAGACAAAGACTGATTCTGCTTGCTGACCCATACCATGGATCGTTAGATATGACAATGACTGAATTGCATTTTTATGCCTTTTCTTTCTAGGTACCAACTGCGCTGACTTAGAACTTTCTTTAGGTAGATGTTTTCCGAATTTGTGATCTAAATTGCTTTGCATGAAGCCCCACATACTGATGCTAATTGGAGTTAGTTAGGGTTACTTACATGACGACTGACAAATTACAGGGGCAAATGGTTGACAAACTATCTTGCTGAGCTTAATGGATGTCATAGTTTTACTGAATTGGGTTTTATTAATGTCTTATTTTGATGCATTAGAATGTCCTTTGATTCAAGCTTTGATTAGGTCGCGTCTTCTGCGACTTGCTGATGAACAAGTTTATTAGAATTTTTGGGATTAGGAATTGATGATTAAAAATTCATGACTTAGTATCGTTAACAAATAGGGAATAAACTTATTAAACTTGTACCTAAAGGTGTGGTTACTCATGGCTGAATAGTCATGGTGTGTGAAAATTATTGACTCCATTGATTGTTGAATTGACTTATGGTTATTGAGTATTGTGAATTGATTCCTGATTCTATGTCAAAACTATGGTAAGAACACTCTATTCGAATGAAAAGGTTCATTGACCTATACGCATCCCCTTGTAAGAACACATCCATCACTCTTTTCTTTGCACCCATCCTTCTCTCCATTCATCCTGCTCTCCATCCATCATCCATTCTTCTCTCCAGCGCTCATACTCCTCTACATTCATATCTGTAACCACCATTCATCTCACCATCTTTTATCTATCCATCAATCCCTCCATTCTCCTCTCCGTTCAAACACTTTCTATCCTTCTCTTCAACTTTTTCCTTCTCTCCCTTATTTAGGGGAAGTGCAAGAGATTGTTTTCAATGAGCCTGTGGGAGACCAAAGTTAACGGAGCCATAAGTGCCAACTTGAATGGTTCATGCTAAACATAATTGCCCCAGGGACACCCACACCTTGCTCAAGCTGCTAAGGTGGAGGGTTGATGGCGCCCCTGTTGTCCGTTGTGACAAACAGTAGATATACAATTTTTGATCTGTGAGAACCATGCTTATGCTCTCTCAAGAAATATAGGGGCTCATTTACAACAGACTAGTGCATCATGATAGATGCACCAGTTTTCTTGCGCTGCCCTGCGACCCCCCTAACGATGCCATGGGAGCGCTGTACTTGCAATACAGTGCTCTATAGCGCAAAGTGTCCACAACAGAGTCAGAAATTCTGACACTGTTGTAGCGCTAATCCTCAACATAGCTGGACTTGGTTCAAAATTTTGACTCTAGTGCAGCAATGTTAAGAGGGCCCCACAGACAACAGGACAGCATCACCCTTAATGCCTGCATGGAGCAGGCAGTAAAAACATTATGCTGTGCTGGCCCAGCATGACACACTGAAATTTTGTAGATTTTACTGTGCCTTTCCTGCTGGGCTTCTAATGGGGGAATGCCTATCTTGCGTACATTATATCTGGCGTAGGTATAATGTGGTGCAAGGCTTTACAAACTGGTGCAATGGTGACACTGCGCTTGTTTGTAGATGTGTTGTGGGGTGGGTGACTGTTTTGCACCACCTTAGCATAAAATAAGTGATGATAAGGTGGCGCAAAATCCTTCTAAATGAGGCCCATAGTATTTTGTTTAGACAATTGTAATGCTGTGTATCTTAGAATTAATTTTATGACTGCATTTCTGATGACTTATGGGGAAATTTACATTCAAAACAAAAAGCCTGAATTGGTTATGGTGACAAGCAATAGGCCTGATTGGTCTACTGTGAAAGGTCATGTTCAATACTGCGGGTCTGATCTGCTTATTAAACAAGTTATTACAAAGGGAGTAGGCCTAGCTTATTTATTGTGAAAATGATTTGTTAAATTCAGTAGCCCTTTAACAGTGGATTATCCTCACATTGTGCTACAGACCATAGACAGGTCTGTTATATTTAATCTCACAAAGTTGCATAGTAGGCAAGAGTGTTGGTTTTTGACCCCTACTCTGACAAATCCAGGGAAATTTCACTGTGTTGATTTTGCTAGGCATAAACATTAAATTAAAAAGAGGGAAGCAAAGGGATGGAAATTGAAAACTAAAATATTATTGCACTACTGAGCACATTTTAAAAAGGGTGTATATCATTTTGCAAGCTGTATTTTTTACATATCTGTAATTTTAGAACTGTATGCATGATGGTTGCCAGTTTACATGCCCTTTAACTGGCCTGCGTTGGTTGTAGTTGTAAAGTAAATGGCAAAAGCAATAGGCCTTGTTTTTTCATTGTGAAATAGGTTGGATTAATATAATATGAAGTATAATGACAAAGCCTGTAGGCCTGACTTAGGGCTTGATTTAGATTTCCGCAGACGGGTTACTCCGTCACACTAGTGATGAATATCCCATCCACCGAAATATAAATCCCATAGGAAATAATAGGATTTATATTCCGGTGGACCGAATATTCGTCCATCGAAATATAAATCAAACCTTTTGCCATTGCTTAAAGCAAGTTCTAAAGACAATAGGTCTTTAAACATGGGTAATGCTAAAGACTTCAAGCATGTATTTTATTACATGGAATGCCACAAGTTACCCTAGTAGGCAAAGGCTTTCAGTGTTGGTGTCCTACCTAAGAAGGAGAGATTGTATTTTGCTTTGCAGGTATAATTTTGTATACATTTATAATTTAATGACTGTATGCCTGATGTCTGCCTGTGGGAAGGCTTACACTCAGTATTGTAGGCCTGAGTTGTTTATGGTGGCAAGCCAACAATAATAACTATAGGCATAATTGGTGTGGTGTGAGGAAATGCCTTCCTTGGCATGATTACCCCCTGACTTTTTGCCTTTGCTCATGCCAGTTATGATTGAAAGTGTGCTGGGACCCTGCTAACCAGGCCCCAGCACCAGCGTTCTTTCCCTAAACTGTACCTTTTTTCCCATAATTGGCACAGCCCTGGCACACAGATAAGTCCCTTGTAAATGGTACCCCTGGTACCAAGGGCCCTGTTGCCAGGGAAGGTCTCTAAGGGCTGCAGCATGTCTTATGCCACCCTGGGGACCCCTCACTCAGCACATGCACACTGCCTCACAGCTTATGTGTACTGGTGGGAGAAGATGACTAAGTCGACATGGCACTTCCCTCAGAGTGTCATGCCCACCTATCACTGCCTGTGGCATAGGTAAGTCACCTCTCTAGCAGGCCTTACAACCCTAAGGCAGGGTGCACTATACCACAGGTGAGGGCATAAGTGCATGAGCACTATGCCTCTACAGTGTCTAAGCAAACCCTTAGACATTGTAAGTGCAGGGTAGCCATAAAGAGTATATGGTCTGGGAGTTTGTCAAACACGAACTCTACAGTTCCATAATGGCTACACTGAAATCTGGGAAGTTTGGTATCAAAGATCTCAGCACAATAAATGCACACTGATGCCAGTGTGGGATTTATTGTAAAATACACCCAGAGGGCATCTTAGAGATGCCCACTGAATACCACTCCGACTCCTAGTGCTAGGCTGACCAGTTTCTGCCAGCCTGCCACAACCAGGCGAGTTTCTGGCCACATGGAGAGAGTGCCTTTGTCACTCTGTGGCCAGGAACAAAGCCTGTACTGGGTGGAGGTGCTTCTCACCACCCCCTGCAGGAACTGTAACACCTGGAGGTGAGCCTCAAAGGCTCATGCCTTTTGTTACAGCACCCCAGGGCATCCCAGCTAATGGAGATGCCTGCCCCTCTGGCCACTGCCCCCACTTTTGGCAGCAAGGCAGGAGAGGATAATGAGAAAAATGAGGAGGAGTCACCCACCAGTCAGGACAGCCCCTAAGGTGTCCTGAGCTGAGGTGACCCCTGCCTTTAGAAATCCTCCATCTTGAGTTTGGGGAATTCCCCCAATAGGAATAGGGATGTGCCCCCCTCCTCTCAGGGAGGAGGCACAAAGAGGGTGCAGCCACCCTCCAGGACAGTAGCCATTGGCTACTGCCCCCTGACCTAAACACACCCATAAATTTAGTACTTAGGGGCGACCCAGAACCCAGGAAATCAGATTCCTGCAAACTACACAAAGAAGAAGGACTGCTGACCTGAAAGCCCTGCAGAGACGACGGAAACGACAACTGACTTGGCCCCAGCCCTACCAGCCTGTCTGCAGACTCAAAGAACCTGCACAGCGACGCATCCGACAGGGACCAGTGATCTCTGAGGACTCGGAGGACCGCCCTGAACCCGAAGGACCAAGAAACCCTCTGAGAACAGTGGCACTGTTCACTAACAGCAACATTTTTGCAACTTTGAAACAACTTTGAAAGAACTCTCTCTTCCTGCCGGAAGCATGAGACTTCTCACTATGCACCCAACGCCCCCCCACTCGAGCTCCAGAGAACAAACACTGCAGAAAGGACTGCCAGGCGACTGCAACAACGTGAGTAACTTCAGTTGAACCCCCTGCATCCTCACAGAGATGCCTGCAGAGAGGATACAGAGGCTCCCCCTGACCGCGACTGCCTGGTAACAAGGAACCCGACACCTGGACCAAGCACTGCAACCGCAGCCCCCAGGACCGACAGGAACCAACCTCCAGTGCAGGATTGACCAGTAGGCGGCCCTCTTCCTAGCCTGGTCGGCTGGCCCAAGAAGCCCCCCGTGCCCTACCTGCATCGCCTAAGTGACCCCTGGGTCCCTCCATTGCTTCCTACAGCAAACCCGATGCCAACTTTGCACACTGCACCGGGCCGCCCCTGTGCCGCTGAGGGTGAGTTTTGTGTGCCTGTTTGTGTCCCCCCCCTGTGCTCTACAAAACCCCCCTTCTCTGCTCCCTGAGGACGCGGGTACTTACCTGCCAGCAGGCCGGAACCGGAGCACCCCTGTTTTTCATAGGCGCCTATGTGTTTTGGGCCCTCCTTTGGCCTCTGCACCTGATCGGTCCTGTGTTGCTGGTGTGTTGACTTTGGGGTTGCCTTGAACCCCCAACGGTGGGCTGCCTATGCCCAGGAGACTGACTATGTAAGTGCTTTACTTACCTGAAAAACCTATCCAAACTCACCTCCTCCAGGAACTGTTGATATTGCAGTGTGTCCACTTTTAAAATAGCTTATTGCCATTTTAACCTATACTGTGTGTACTACTGCTTTAATTCAAAGTTCCCTACTTACCTGTGTGGAGTACCTTGCATTTTATTTATTTACTTTAAATCTTGAATCTTGAGGTTCTAAAAAAAATTAAGAAAATATATTTTTCTATATAAAAACTATTGGCCTGGAGTTAAGTCTTTGAGTGTGTGTTCCTCATTTATTGCCTGTGTAGGTACAACAAATGCTTAACATTACCCTCTGATAACCCTGCTGTTCAACCACACTACCACATAATAGAGCATTAGAATTATCTAATTGTGCCACTAACAACCTAAAAGGGGAACCCTTGGAGTCTGTGCACACCATCTCTCACTTTGAGATAGCACATACAGAGCCTACTCCCTACATGTAGTGTAAAAAGTTATTCCAGCTGCCATATGTCCTGTATGTTTATAATGAAATATTATCACAACGGTGGTAGATCTGGCGTATTTATGTGAAAATAGCAGCCAAGAGGCCTCTAATGATCGCTTGTTATCACACTATATTATCAGGTATAGACAGCTATTTTGTTACATGTAATTTCACAGATTATCAAAGTATTATTATTTTGCCAACTGTATTTTTGTGTCTAATTGTAATTTTAGAATTGTATTACTGATGGTTGCCAGTTTTGTGCATTTCAGAAGACTTGTGTTGGGTATGCTGTCAAGCCATTGGTGAAGGCCATGGGCCTTATCGATTCATTCGGAAAAGTTATGTCAAATGAATTATGTGTTGTCTCTTCTGAATGAAAAGATATTACAAAGCAATTAAGACTTATTTCTTGTGAAAAGAATGTGCAGAGGGGGTTAAAGTTAACAGACGTTTAAGGATGGATTGTTAATACTCTGCATTAAAGCCTAAAAGAAGGTATTTTGTTACATGGACTCCCACAGATTATGGAAGGGGTTTTGATGTTGGTAGGGGTTTGGTGTTGGTTACCACCACTGAAAAACTGAGAGGATAGAAGATTTATTGTGAGAATATGTTTTTTAATGTGTTTATTATTTTATCCCGTAACAACCCTGTGTGTGGTAGCACAGTAGGGCATATGTAAAAAGGACACAAACACAGTAGGTATGTTTCAGATCAAGGATCAATCACTAGGAAAACCATAGAATTTCCTGGCCACTGTGCTGCTGTGCACATCCAGCCATCATCATCATAACTAGATATAATGTATATCATTTACATTATAGAAATTTGTTTTACCCTCATGTGGTATGGAGTTGTGCAGTGTTTCTAGATCCTTTGGCATCATCTAACAGAGTCAGGCTGTAATAGTCCATCCAACGACTAGAGACCCAATGAAATTTGTGGGGGCATCCCTGCTTGGTTTCTGACTTTTTCAGCTGCCATATAGAGGTCCATCCTCCATGGAGAGTGGGCACCACTGCCACCCCCCAATGCCTTATCTCTTTCCACCACCACTAAACCAAGGGCACTAAATATAAGTTGAGGGCATGGAACGTCTACATCATTTGTGATTTCCAATATAACATACTTGGGGTCAATCAGGGGCAAGATATCCAAAATGGTGCTAAGCTCTTATATTATCTCATCCCGAATCACTTGAATACTGGAGCAACCCCACATTGTGTGTAGGAAATCTCCTCTTGCTGTGTGACAGCGGAGACAGGGCGGGGTATTCACCCTACCCATTGTGTGCAATCTATATCTGCATTGTGTGTCCCATGCAGGTTTTTAAACCAGATTAAGTGCAGTCGGGACTTAACAGGCATTTCCCTGGGGTGAATCAATACCACCCCAATCAATTTAATCCATTTCCCCCACATCACGCTCCCACTTCTCCCAGAGTGCCATTAAATTATCAGGTATATTGTTATCCAGTGTATTGTATGTGAGAGAGACCGCTCCTCTAGTTGTCGCGTTCTGTAGCAGCCTCCGCTCAAGAGAAGTGTACTCTGGTATTTTGGAGTCAATCCCTCTGCCCACCATGCATGTCCTAACAGTGAATATTTAAGAAATTGGGAGGGGTTTAGGTTGTAATCCCTACGAAAGGTTGACAGGGGCTTGAGTTCTCTATGTTCCATAATATCACCAACATTGGAGATACCAATCAAAATGGCATAAATTCTGACTAGTCTCTATGAACAAGGGGAGTGATGACCTGTAATAGTCTTGTTGGCAATATCGGTGCTAAAATCTTGACTTCTGTGTTCAACAACCGGATTGGGCCATACGATTCACACCTTTCCCTGGGTTTGCCCTCCTTAACTATTACGACAATTGTGGATTTTCAGAGATCTGGGGGAAGTTTGCCCTTTTCATCCACCTGCAGGTAAAGTTTCAATAGGTGAGGTCTCAAAAAATCCACATATCGTTTATAAAATTCAGCCAGAATACCATCAGGCCCCAGGGTCTTGCCTGACCTTAATTTAGAGACAACCACTTGCACTACGCTCATGGTAAGATATCTCTCAAGGACTTTCTGGGTCCCTGCCTCTAATATGGGGTGTGGACCTCTAACAAGTATTCAGAAAACGTATTGGGCCCAGTGAGGGGACCCATCTTTCCTAGAATGACTTGTAATATTAAGCAAATGCCTGTACAATCTGTAAATCACTGCAATGTGTTACCCCCTGGTGGTCTATGATAGTCCAGACCCATCGGGCTTCCATTTCCTTTTTATTGAGCCAAGCAAAGAGCTTCCTTGTGTAGTCCTCCACCTCATATAGTCAGTGTACCATCACTAGCATCTGCTTCTAGGCTCCTTCTTGTGCCATGTCCCTTTGTTCTGTTCGCTTTACCTCAAGCTGACAGAGTATCCCAGGGTTAGATGAAGCAACCGATAACTGCTTCAACTGAAGGATTTGGTGCTCTAGAGTTTCCAATTATGCGACCTCCCTTTTCTTCTTTCGGCTACTAAATTTGAGCTCTGTCCCTCAAGACAGTCTTATAGACCTCCCAGAGTGTAATATTGGAGGACACAGTATCCCTGTTCCCAGCAAACTACAGCTCCATGTCAACCCTAAGGCCCCTGTACACCTATCTTGGAGATCCCAAGCATTCATTAGCCATCCTGTGGCAATCTTTCTTTTTTGAGGCCCACGTCTGACAAGAAAGGAAGAGTGATCTGATAATCCCTAGGATAAGTATTCAGCATGAGCCACCTCTTGAACCTCTCTGGCGGGTGCAAGTATATAGTCCGAACAAGAATGCACACTGTGTGCTCCAGAAAAGTAGGAATATTGACGCTTGTGTGGGTGCGCACATCGCCATATCTGTAAGCCCCAGAGTGGATGCGAATCGAGCCACGGGAGTGGCCCGGGGGATAGCAGCCAACGTTCCAGACCTATCAAGCGTTGGTCCCATTACATTATTAAAGTCTCCACCTACTTTACTTTACTTTATGTAAAGGAGTGGAGGCTTTCAGGAGGATATCTATGACCTTGGTCAGGGTGAGGGCCTGTATTCGAGGAGGGGCATAGACACTTATCAGGGTAGCCTCTCTCCATCCCCAGGTGCCCAACACTCCCAAGTATCTGCCCTGTGGGTCATTCCAGCTCTTGGTCACCATGAAGGGGCGATTGTTCTTGATTAAGATTGCCACTTCCCGGGACCCAGAGGTGTAACCTGCATGTGCCAGTGTTGTGTATGTCCCCCTCCCCAGGAACCAGTAGTGTGTTCCCTGCATTTGTGTCTCTTGTAACAGGACTATGTATGTCTGGGTCAACCATCTAAGGTATTGTGCCACCAACCTGTGCCTGATTCCCAGGCCGTTAACATATCAGGTTATTACTGAGATGCAAGTGCAATCTTAAGGGCTAGTCACGACCATGTGAGAGCATTTTAAAACTGTACGTAGGTAAGATGTGGACTCTTGGTGCTAGTATGCCACGGTGCCTGTGTGTGTCCTCTAAGTATTCCTGCAACCAGAACATAAACCCAAACAACTGAACTCCCCATTCAACTATCCTTACATCCCACCCCCACTGTCTCCTTGCCACACTTAACCACATTACTTCAAAACAGACATGGGGGGTCATTACAACATTGGTGGTAAATGCCGCTTACCGCCGTGCAGAAGACCGCCAACACACCGCTGCGGAAGCGGAAATCCGCCACAGCTATTACGACCCACAGCTCGGAATCCGCCAAAATCCAGACACCCACACAAGTCCGCCACACCAAAGGTCAGTGATAAACTGCCGATAACAAAACCTCCACCGTCACGCCAACAGGAATACGCCCACACTATCACGACCCATGAATCGACGCGGCGGTCTTTCAACCGCGGTATTCCACTGGCGGTACACACCGTCGCGCTCAAAATACACATTTACAAAACACTACCTCATTGGACAATTCCAAATACACACACCTTATACACATACACACACCACTCCCACACACTCAATACAATATAAAACACACACCCACATCACCCACAAACCCTTACGACCAGAAATTTAGACGAAGGCCAGAGAGACAGCACAGCATTTTACAACCTCTTCCACTATTTAGCACTTAAATAAACACCCTTAAATCACAAAACTATCTGGAGTCAGCCTGTGCTTTCGAAAATGTGTATTTGCAATAACTGAGTAAAAATGATATATCCATTGTATTGTCAACATACCTATGTCACACAGCTCTAGTCCATGAGGAAACAAAGCAGATGTCACACAGTGGGACCCACATCTGTGAAATCGGAAGGGAAAGTGACAACTCAGGGTCCATACACTGGGTGAAAGTGACAGACAGAGGAGAGGTAGAACAAGTGTATCAGATGTAGCAGGCAGTGATGTCTTCTTACCTGTGTCTCACTGGAAGTATTGATGAATCACTGTGTTTCTGTTGTCAATATCCTCTTCTTCTGCTTCCTCGTCTTCACTGTCCACAGGCTCCACAGCTGCCACAAGACCTCCATCTGGACCATCCTCCTGCAGAAAAGGCACCTGTCATCGCAAAGCCAAGTTGTGAAGCATACAGCAGGCCACGATGATCTGGCACACCTTCTTTGGTGAGTAGAATAGGGAACCACATGTCATATGGAGGCACCTGAACCTGGCCTTCAGGAGGTCGAAGGTCCTCTCTATAACCCTCCTAGTTCGCTCATAGGCCTCATTGTAGCGTTCCTCTGCCCTTGTCCTGGGATTTCTCACTGGGGTCAGTAGCCATGACAAGTTGGGGTACCCAGAGTCACCTGCAAATGTCGAGGGACAACTGTTAGACACACACTAACCCTTAGGGACAACCCCAGACCCAGACACCTAGTCACACTGTATAAGGTTCATGTCCTCACCTAATAGCCACACATGGTGCCTCTGGAGTTGGCCCACGCATAAGGGATGCTGCTATTCCTCAGAATGTAAGCATCATGCACTGAGCCAGGAAATTTGGCATAAACATGGGAGATGTACTGGTCGTCCAAACACACCATCTGCACATTCATAGAATGGTAACTCGTCTGGTTTCTGTACACCTGTTCACTCCTTCGGGGGGACCAAGGCCCAATAATGGGCCCTATGATGTTGGGGATATGTCCCAGGGCATAGAAGTCACCTTTCACTGTTGGCAAATCCTCCACCTGAGGGAAAACGATGTAGCTGTGCATGTGTTTCAGCAGGGCAGACAACACTCTGGACAACACGTTGGAAAACATAGGCTGGGACATCCCTGATGCCGTGGCCACTGTCATCTGAAAAGAGCCACTTGCAAGGAAATGGAGTACTGACAGCACCTGCACTAGAGGGGGGGATACCTGTGGGATGGCGGATAGCTGACATCAGGTCCGGCTCCAACGGGGCAGACAGTTCCTGGATTGTGAAACAGTCCAGTCTGTAGGTGACAATTACATGTCGCTCTTCCATTGTCGACAGGTCCACCAGTGGTCTGTACACCGGAGGATGCCACCTTCTCCTCACCTGCCCCAGCGGACGTGCTCTATGGAGGAGAACAGGGAGCAGAGGGTCAGGCAACACTGAGGTACGAAAACACTACTTTATTGCACACATTTTTCAATCCGCTATGTCCCTGTCTTAATGTGTATGCAAGGCCTAGATATTTGTGAAGCATTTAAAATTAATGCCACGTGGCCCCCTGAAACGGCGGCTGCCTGACCTGTAATGTGGGACATAGGGATATGAGGTAACTGCGCTGGCGCTGTACACTGTCGCAGTAGGCAATTGAAGACCGCGGCGCAATCCTGCATTGGTTAACATTGGACCCTATGGGTCTCAGGAGCCAATGATGATGTACGCCGGTGGTGACGGTACGCACTGCCGCAGACGTGACTGCCATTTTCTATCTGTTCACTCACTTGATACCTGATCTTTGACAGGAGAGGACCTACACTGCAAGTGCTGCTGTGAACTCAGTCTGGAAGAGACAATGGCTCATGTGTCTGGGGAAAGGGCCCCTGCCTTCACCATGGAGGAGTTGGAGAAACTAGTGGATGGGGTCCTCCCCCAGTACACGCTACTCTGCGGTCCTCCAGACAAACAGGTAAGTACACTGGTAGCATGCTGTATGGGCAATGCCTGTGTGGAGTGGTGTGGATGGAAGATGGGGGGGGAGAATGAGGCGTGCATGAAACGAGGATGAGTGCATGTGCGTCATGGCAAGGGTAGGAACGCGGGCCAATGACTGTGACGGTCCGGACGGTTAAGTCTTCTCCTTTTCCCCTGTACTATTCCTGTAGGTCAGCGCCCACCAGAAGAAGGATATTTGGAGTGCAATCACCAAGGGAGTCCGGACCCTGGGGATCCACCACAGACGGAGCACCCACTGCCGGAAAAGATGGGAGGACATTCGCCACTGGAGCAAGAAGACGGCGGAGGCCCAGCTGGGGATGGGCTCCCAATGGGGAAGGGGTGCCCGTCGCACCATGACCCCCCTGATGTTCCGGATCCTGGTGGTGGCGTATCCGAAGTTGGATGGGCGCTTGAGAGCATCACAGCAGCCACAAGGGGGTGAGTACACTCTCATTCTGCTGATTCAACGCGCATTACAAGGTGTCTGGGTGGGGGAGGTGGGCTGTGGGTTCCCCTAGGCCAGGGCGAGTTTAGTAGGCAAAGTCCCTTCGATAGGCAGGCCATGTGGTACCCCACCCCACCAGTGTTCAGAGGCAACTATACCTAGTCAGGCTCGTGTGACTTCCATGTGTGCATCAATCGGACATGGGCCTTGTACCCCATGTCCCTGTGATTAATTAGGGAACTCTAAGTGCACGGCATAGTGCAGAGGTCTTCTGTGTCTGTAGTGTCCGCCAACGGTAGTGGTATTGCATGCACTCAACATGTCTTTCTTTTGTTTTCCCCCCCTTTTTTTGGTCTCCCTGTTCTTGTGTGCAATAGCATCATCAGGTGGAGGAGCAGTGGCACTGGAGCAGGAGGGAGCTGCATCCCACATGGTCCTGGAGGGCGAGACAACGGAGTCTGAAGCCACCAGTGGGACGGAGGGCGAGGGGAGCTCCACGGCGGGAACAGGAGCTGAGACCAGCGACAGGGACTCCTCCTCTGATAGGAGCTCCCTTGCGGTGGCGGGCCCCTCTGTGCCCCCCGCATCTACAGGTACAGCTGCCACCCTCCCACCAGCACCGCCCTCCCAGCAGCCCCTCAGCGTGTGCCCCGTGGCCACTCACCAAGGAGGGTGAGCATCTCCTTCCCCCCTGTCAGCCCTGCTGCCCTCAGTGAGGAGGCCATTGACCTCCTCAGATCCCTCACTGTTGGGCAGTCTACCATTCTGAATGCCATCCAGGGTGTAGAGAGGCAGTTGCAACAGACCAATGCATACCTGGAGGGAATTCATTCTGGTCAGGCAGCCCAACAGCGAGCTTTTCAGACTCTGGCCTCAGCACTAATGGCAGCCATTGTCCCTGTGTCCAGCCTCCCCCCTCCATCCCATGCACCTTCACCCAAAGTCAGCAAACATACACCTCCTACAACCACTATCTCTTCCTCCACTCCCAAACCCCCTCCATCTATCCGTCCCAGTGTGTCTAAGAAACTTTTCCTGTCCAATCTTGAACTCTTCCCCTCACCTCCCCCACCCCTTCAGTCCCCTAGGGCACGCCTTTCCAGGTCCCAACCCAGCACCTCAGCCACCACATCAGCGGGAAAAGTGGTGCCAGCAGTAACCGGCTTCTGGAGTGCACCAAGCAGCAGGGCAGCCAGTGTGCCAAGGAGCCAGACCACAGACAGTCCTCCACCTCAGAAGCATAAGAAGTTGGCCACTGCCCAGAGGGAGAAGGGTTAAACACCTGCCACCAAGGGCCCTCCCAGGACTACAGTTGGGAGTGGGAAGAAAGCTGCATCACCATCCAAGGTGGGGAAGGGGAACAGAAAGAAAGGCAAGACCGCTACCAGCACCACTGCCCAGGACACCGCTGCCACCAGCCCCGCTGCCAAGGACACCGCTGCCACCAGCACCGCTGCCAAGGAGCCCGTCTCCACCAGCACTGCTGCCCAGGACACCGCCGCCACCAGCACCGCTGCCAAGGACACTGCCACCACCAGCACCTCTGCCAAGGACACCGCCGCCACCAGCACCGCTGCCAAGGATACCACTACCACCAGCACCGCTGCCAAGGACACCACCGCCACCAGCACCGCTGCCCAGGACACCGCCGCCAGCAGCACGCTCACTGAGCCACCCACCAGCACCGCAGGACAATGAGGGCCGCAAGCACCGCCGCTACTGAGGCCGCCACGAGCAGGATGAAGCACTCTGTGCACAAAGCCCCCTCCAGAACCAGTGGAGATTCACATCCACTACCTCTGTCCTTGGCAGGATGAAGCACTCTGGGCACAAAGCCCCTTCCAGAACCAGTGGAGATTCACATCCACTACCTCTGTCCTTGGCAGGATGAAGCACTCTGGGCACAAAGCCCCCTCCAGAACCAGTGGAGACTGTTATCCACTTGAGAGACTGTGGCGTTGCACTCCCCAGGATAAAGCAGTGGGCAAACCACCCACTTGAGAGACTTGAGAGACTGTGGCTTTGTACTCCCCAGGATAAAGCACTGAGCAATCCACCCACTTGAGAGACTTGAGAGACTCTGGCTTTGCACTCCCCAGTATAAAGCAGTGGGCAAACCACCCACTGTAGAGACTTGAGAGAATGTGGCTTTGCACTCCCCAGGATAAAGCAGTGGGCAAACCACCCACTTGAGAGACTTGAGAAACTGTGGCTTTGCACTCCCCAGGATAAAGCAGTGGGCAAACCATCCACTGGAGAGACTTGAGAGACTGTGGCCTTGCCCTCCCCAGGATACAGCAGTAGGCATTGAGCCCCCTCGTGGATATGGCGTTGTGAACTCATCTGGCTGAGGTGCCCTGTTGTATTACTATCTGATGCCCCTGCAGTATTCTCTCCATTTTGATCGAGTGTGGGCCTCGCCCATGCAGTTTGGGCCCAGTGGTCCACGGACTATAAATGGTGCAATACCTGGACTTGTATTATTGGTGTATATGTTTGTTTATAGTGTAAATATATTTTTGAGTACTGGATTTTAATAGATTACAATCATTACAATCATTTCCTTTTGTCTTTGCATTCTTCCGGGGGGGGGGTTGGGTAACTGCAATGTATCAACATGTATTAGTGTGTGTGTTGTAGTGGGTGAGGGTGGGGGTGTTTCGTGTTGCGTGTGTGTGTCACTCTCTTTTCCCTTCCCCCTCCCCTGTGTTGTAGGTGCAGTACTCACCTTGGTCTTCGCCGTCGGCGTTCATGCTCCTGGGTAGAGGAGCAGGAAGACAAAGGCAGGTAGAATATGGAGTTCCGGCTCCATGGCGTCGTGGTTCCTCGTGGGGTGTGTAGATGTGAGCGTTTTCCCTTCCAAGTCCTGTTTCCGCCGTGTTTTTGTTCACGGTGAAACCGCCCCAGAAAAGGTGGCGGATTGGCCTGTTGTAATACTGTGGGCGGTACATTGTCTTCTGCCTATCTGTTGGCGGTTACCGCCACGGTGTTTGTTTGTAGCGCCGTGGCGGTCGGAGTGTTAAAGTGGGTGTCTTTGTTGGCGGTTCCCGCCATGGTAGTTATTCAATTCTTTTTCTGCCGGCCTGTTGGCGGTTTTACAGCCGCTTTAACACCGACCGCCAGGGTTGTAATGGGGGCCATGGGCAAGGAGATATGGAGAGGTCTGTAGCCCATCTCCTACTGTACCTAGTTCTAACCATAACTAATGAAGATGAGATACTGAAAAGAAGAAAGTAAAAAACAACTTTAATAATGGACTCTCAATGCAATCAGTAGCTTCCTGGGCGTTATGCCAAAGAGGCATACTTATGTCTCTCCGGCACTCGGCTATAGTTGCCACCTTAAAGGCCTTGGCCCACCTTATCAGTGGGCTCATCTAGGAAGTGTGACCCCAGGTTTTCAGTATCATGCTCCAAGTCTATTATCACTTCTGCAAGTGGGTGGGACCCCTCTGAATCTGAGAACTGGTTCCTCCTCCCCTGGCCTGGAGTGAGAGGTCCTTGATAGTTCGAATCTCCCAGATTTGGTAGGGTCCCTCTGAAGTCCTATTCTATGTCGGGTGATGCTCCCATTCTGCGGCTCAATGCTTTTGTTGGGTGCAGAGTCCCACTGTCTTCAGCCACTGCTGGGGTCATCCTCCATCACTGAAACTGTGTAGTTTTGAATTGGGCATTCTCATCCCCACTTGGTAACAAGCAAGGGCACTCTAGCCATGCCCATGCCTCCTCAGGTGTTTGAAAGAATATGGATGAGTCTTTGTAGAGAACCTTAAATTTTGCCACAAACAACAGCATGTATTGCAATTGTAGGGCCCTCAATGTTATCTTCACAGAGTCAAAGGTGCAACGTTGTTGTACCTCCTGTGTATAATCACGAAATATCATCATCTTTGAGTTCTTGTATTGTACCTCCCCTTTGAGGCCAACCTCTCGAAGGATTATGTCAAGATCAAAGAAGCTGAGGAAACTGGCAATCATGGGCCGGGGTGGGGGCCCTAGGGATGGCCTTCCTCTGAAGGCCCTGTGCACCAGTTATATCACAAAGCAGGTAGAGAAGTGGTCCAAAAGGTGGGTGTCTTTTAGCCAGTTGTTCAAGAACATTCCCATATTTTCCCCCTCTTCTCCCTCAGAAGAGTCAAGAAAACAAATGTTGTTCCTCCTTACCCAGTTTTGGCATCTTCAAGGCACCAAACAACATCTTTATTTGTGGTGCAACGTCCCTCAACATCTTTCTTCAGGTCTTGTACTATACTCCACCTCCGAGAGTCAGTTTTTCACCACTGTCACTCTCTCAGAGATGCTGCGTAAGTCCTGACACAAGAGGGAGTCTTCCAAACGTACTTCTCCAATCTTTACTTCCTCCGCATCATGGGATGACGGAATCACATTGTATGGTTACATTGTTGGGCAACATGTGTGTCTCTGTGTCTGACTCAGGCGTAGGAGCTACTATCTTGGTGTACCTCTCCCATCTTTCCTTGTCTAGGGTGCTTAGAGTTTTCATCCTTGGCCATCGCTATGGTTGTGCGATGCACTTGCCCTTGAAGGGAGGAAGCCTGCTAATAGTAAGCAGATAGGAGCCAGGTGAAAGGGCCCAACATCCCTGGAAACCCACTTCCGTGAGAACCTTGCGACTCTGTCAAATCCCTCAGGAAGACAAGAGGTAAAGGGTCCGGAAAAGAGGAGGCCCAGTTCACGTGTGGTCTGGTACAGGTTTGGACCCATGTCATCACCATTATTGAGACATATTATGGCACATATCCTCATGGAAAGTCAAATATAGTTATCAATGGGACTCTCGTGGGGCTGGCAGCAGGTCTCTATTTTAGCACATGACTTGGCTGGTGCGGAGGCACCCTCCCCCGTGACCCTGGCCACCTCCACCTTCAGAGAGACTCACCCCTCATCCCCCGCCATCAGGGCTGGCTGCGCAGCCCCGTTCATACATGGGGCCATTTGAGGGGGTGGGATCTAGTAGTAACCGGGATAAACATTTGATAGTGGAGGGGGCGAGGGACTCAGACTCCCCCAAACTTCCAGTCACCGCCTTCCCAAACCTTACTCCACCTCCACTGAGGGTACTCAACTGATTGAGCGTGTTCTTGCAGGTTCCGATGTCCTGGTGTCACGGCAGGCAGTCGCAGGTCTCAGGGTTTTATGGTACTGTCCTTTGCTCTGCTGGCCATAGCGATGGAGCTGCCACATTCATCAGGGAGCAACCCATTCCCGTCTGCAGTGGGCCCTCACACCAGGCCCTGCACCTGTGCACCTCAGGCCATGGCACACCAGCATGGTCCCTGCTGTTCACTTGGTCATTTGCGGGGGAGTGGGGACTGACTGGCACCCGCCACAGGAGCCATCGTGGACACCGGTCCCCCCCTGGCGCTGTGTCCCAGGCCTCTCTCCAGAGCTCTTTGTCATGAAGCGCCGTGCCGTCCACAGCGGCTCACCCTCACACCTGGCATTTGGGGCAGAGCCGTATCTGGGGGAGGGGGGGGGGAGAGTTGGGCGGCCAGTCTTCATTTTGTTCAGGCCCCACCGAACTACATGTGGAATTTTATCCTCTTTCACTTATAGTGATGCGTTATGAAGCCCAAAAGTGCCACTCATCTGAACTCAGCCTAAAGCATTCACAATGCTCACACACTCTGAAAGCTGAAAGCATGTTGGTTTAAAAAAAATAAAACATATTCTCCCTTCTGTGCTTGTACTCCTAGTGCAGAGAGCCAGGGGAGAGCTATTGGTTATTGTGAGTGATTGCCCAACCCCTGCATGTGCTTGATATTCAGATTGGTTGCAACCTAGTGCTACCCCGGTGTTTTAAGACTGCTTCACATGCATCCGATAGATGCCCATGGGTCTGGAGCCAATAAATGCTATCTATTGGACATTCTATTAAATCGTGCCCAGGTTCCTTTTCAGGAGAGGGCATGATGCTGCCAGTACTAGTCCGAGAGAGCAATGTTGTGAAAGTGACAGTGCTCATTATTTGAGGAGATGTACTATAGGCCTGGAAAACATAGTACCCCCGGGATGGTGCATGAAGCATGAGCGCTCTTGGTTCTGGGCTGCTCCGAAGCGGAGAGCTCTGCCACCTCTAGGGCTAGGGAAGGTGCCCTCCTTCTTTCTTCCACGCATTGTGAACTGAGACCGACAGAAATATGTCAGCATTGAGCGCTATGCAGGTGGCACGCTCAGAGTGGACTAGCGCACTGGGATAAATGTTTTGAACTCTAAGAGCACTGCACTGAAGAGCTTTAAGTAAGCCTTGAAATATGCACCAACAGCCTAACCAGGCTCCCTCCCGCGATGTCTCTGAGAGTAAACTAGAAACAGGCTGGTCATCAATGACTGGGCCTGGTAGTTCTGAATAATGGCAATAAGGTGTGCAGGGATCACATATTCCTTATAGATCAATTTGATATTACACTGCCACGTGTGCAAGTGAGATATTCCCCAATAAAAGTTTATTTCTGCTGACCCAAGAGCTAAATAACGTTTTACATTTTGATTAACAGCTGCTCTTGACTTGTTACCCAAACATGTGCCGTTTACAAAGAAATCACAATTTGTTTCACTCCTGGGTTCTCTAAAATACAACACTCGATAGGGCAGATTTACTAACATTTTGGGATGCGTTTGTATCATAAAAGTGAAGCAAACTAGTTCAAAATGTTTTTTTCTTGTTATTTACTTTCCTAAATGTAATGCAAAGCAGCGCCTATTACTGGTTTACATTACTTGGCACCAAGAGGGGACAATCCTTGGGTGGTACATGGCCGTTCCCATGGAACCACCCTTGGTTTTTAATGCAAACACATTTCTACCAAAAATTTGAGACAGAATTTTGCACCAAAAGTTAACGCCATTTCAAATCGGGCGTTTAAAGGAGAAACGTTTTATTTCTCCTTTCTTCTCAGACTTTGCATATGTGCTGCATTGTATGTCACACATACAAAGTAGAAAACATTTTAAATGTAGTCTAAGGATAATATTTTTTACTGGAAGGGTACCCTTCTGGTACAAAACATATGCAAGACTAACTCACAAATCCTTGCACTATGGCGCAAAGGTGTGTGCATGGCACTCAACAGGCAAACGTTTGCGCCAGGAATAGGGGAGGAGAGCGACATATCTCTGGGGATATGGTGCTTTACTGATCTCAGCTTCTCAGGCAATGCAGCATTTGTGACTGTTGTGAGAATTTGGTAAATCTGGCTCACAATTTCAACTCCTTTTAGTTGTGCACGTGCATTGCTTTTGACCAGTGGTTCTCTTGTTGCTAAATAGCTGGAAACAAAATTATTCCCTAAAATCTTCCCCCTACCTTCTACCGCACTATGAGAGTACACACTGGTACTGTAAATTAAGTCTCTGCACCATTTATCAAAGTACTCCCATGTCGCTTGCCTGGTGACTCTGTGGCTGTACTTCAGTTAGCATATCTGGCATGAGCCTCTTTTCAACATAAGAAATACAGGCTTGTTATGTGTAGGTTAAAGGCTCATGTTGGAGAGTGGAGAATACTTTCACCACCACCTATTTGAAAAAAAAGAGGTAGGTTCTAAGGTATTTTAAAACTGTGCCTGCAGTATGAAATTTACCAATATCACCCCACTTGCTACTGGCCAAAGAGTCAGTGGTTTTACTGACTCTGCACAACAGGCAAATATCACATTTTCAAATGAGACTAAGTTCAATCATCTTTACAAGGTGGACCATAAACAAGTTCAATGTCTATCAAAGTTAGAGTATTTTATTTTGCTTCTACAATGATCATGTTAGAAAAGTGAAGCAGCTTACTGATTCACAGCATTCAAGTTTTCCAAAGTCATGCATGAGTATCTCATCCAGTCCAATTTTTTTCTTTGACTTCTGAGGCTTGCAGTAAAGATTTTATGATGGGATCAACAGCACTGCAATTCCCAGAAATGTAAAAAAAATATTGGATCAAGTCTTTACACATTAAACTAGGAAACTTGAGAGCTCTGCTTACTTTGGATAACCGCTTGAGGACTATAGTAGATGATTTAAGGCTATGTCAAGGCCACTACACTACACAGAGGGGTCATATCTGCAGTGTGTTGTCACATGTCTTTAACTGTTTTCTTCCACACATGATAAGGTGTCACTTGTAGTGTCACTCATAAGGCAGTCAGATTTCACTCATAAAAAGTTTGAAACCAAAGATTTGTCACACATAAGCAAACCGAAAACTTGGTAGCTAAGCAAGTTGTATTTTTGTGTGTCTGTTTCCAGATGCTGCAGTGCCCAATTAATGTTGGTTATGGATCTTATACGGGTGTCATGGCAGATCAGGAGGCATTCCTAGACTTATGTTCTTCCTTCCTCAGAAAATTTTAGAAAGTGGGGCCAGCAGGAAGTACTTGGCTCAGAGCACGCGATGAGATGAATTGTGTTGACCTGCCATGGCATAGTGTACAGTTTCATCCTATCTCAGGTACAGCAGCCTCAGGTCCAGCTCAGAACACGCATCTGTACTGCCTGACTCGCCTGCCATGCGCTTCTACCTGACAACAGCAGAAACGCAGTTGAGCCACAGGACTGGCTTGGCCTTTTGGTTGCCCTATTCCGAGGGTGAAGTAAAAGCCAGCAGATAGGGGACAAAAGAGAAGGGAAGCATAAACAGCGAGTGCTGTCTGTGAGCATCGGCAGCGGTTGGCTGGACTGAGAATATTTAGATCTGGTGCAACCTAGCATAGTAGAAGACCTTGCTCAGCTTTCAATCCATCCAAATGAGAGGGTCATGTTCTCCTTTGTTTCTATTGCCTAATACTTAAACTCAGCTTACAAAACCTTAATATGTGCTCATGTCGCCAGTACAATTGGTCTACATAATCATATACTGCAGTACAACCAGCTGAGTAGTACTTCTTGACCAAAGTAAAATCCAGACTAAATATCATAAATTGTAGTGCAGGCTGATCCTCTCACTGACCAAGTGACAGAAATCTGCTTTTAAAGTGCCATATTGAGATCCACCGCAGGCAGACTGCACCTAGCAAGCTTGTGTTTCTGGGTGCACCAAGATATTAACAATAGCATCAGAAGCAATAGAGCACTATCTGTTCTAAAAAGTGGCCTGTACCTGAGGCACAGATGTCACTAAAACCAACCCAGAGAAGTCAGTGCCTGTGGGCCAAGTCAGTGTATGTGTTCGCAAAAAGTAGAAAAAGTACGGGCTTAGGGCCAGATGTAGCAAAATTGCAAATAGCGACTTGCAATTTGCGAGTCCTTCCGACTCGCAAATTGCAAGTCGCAATTTGCAATGCAGAACGGTGTCTCAGACACCGTCTGCGAGTTGCTATGGGTTCGCAAAGACCCACCTCATTAATATTAATGAGGTGGGTCGCATTTTGCGACCCCATAGCGACTATGGGCACTCGCAAACATGGAGGCCTGCTGTAGTCAGCAGACCTCCATGTTCGTGACTGCTTTTAAATAAAGCAGTTTTTTTTTTTTGTAAGTGTAGCCCGTTTTCCTTAAAGGAAAACGAGCTGCACTTAAAAAAAAAAACCGAAACCTTTAGTTTCGGTATTTTTTCAGGGCAGGTAGTGGTCCCTTGGACCACTACCTGCCCTGAAAAAATTATTTGTGGTCCATTCACAAAGGGGAAGGGGTCCCATAGGGACCCCTTCCAATTTGCGAGTGGGTTACCATCCACTTCAAGTGGATGGTAACTGCGACACCATTTGCGACCGCATATGCGGTCGCAAATGGTATTGCATACCACTGCGAATCGCAAATAGGAAGGGAACACCCCTTCCTATTTGCGATTCGGAAATGCATTTTGCGAGTCGGTCCCGACTCGAAAAATGCATTTCTGCATAGGAAACTGCGATTTGCGACTCGCAAACGGCATTTTTTGCCATTTGCGAGTCGCAAATCGTTTCCTACATCTGGCCCTTAGTTAATAATTTTCCTAATTTTCACTATTCATTAACATTCCCAGTAGTAAGACTGGAAAGCTATGGCAGACAGATTTTCTGGTGTACTACTCGGTGGGTCAAGTGACTTTTGAAGTGGGCTCTTATTTCCAGTGTTGGACTTCTTCATATTGAAATAGGCTCCCCTGTACAAATGCATATTTATTTTTTCTCTCCTGAGAAAATATTTTTCGCCATGGAGAAATCCCTTTCACAGCAACTCAACCAAATCTGGAC
Source organism: Pleurodeles waltl (assembly GCF_031143425.1). Classification (NCBI taxonomy): domain Eukaryota; kingdom Metazoa; phylum Chordata; class Amphibia; order Caudata; family Salamandridae; genus Pleurodeles; species Pleurodeles waltl. Next base: position 220,802,333 of record NC_090450.1, on the reverse strand, counting down.
ATGATCAATCCCTCTTCCTACCCCGGAATGTGAGTTACTTCATCCCTGTTTTGAAGTAAATTAATCTCTGACCATTTCCAGGGATGGAAATCAAAGACTTGAGTTAAGGAATGCGCACAAATGCACATGTTTGTGGGCATTCTCATAGTTCCAAGGCAAGCCATTCCATCGAAAAACCACTTCTCACCTCATTAAAGGGATTAACTAGAGGAACCTTAACTTTATAAATGACAATACACATATAAGGTACTCCTTTCTGAATTGCTGTCAAGTGTAAAAGAGAAACATTCTGTACTACATCTATTTTTTTACCAAACTTACCTTTGTGAGTAGGGCCTTAATAATGCAATGCTATCAGCACCCAGAATGCAAAGTAAAATCCAGGAATGGGTAAGCGAATCACACTTGGGATGATGACATGAGCTGTCTTGTCTACAGGCAGCAATGCATGTTAAGAAGACAAGCGTAGAACTCCTTAGCTATCTCTTATGGCCAGGATTCCCTTTTCTTGCTGTCCAGTTCTTCACCGAGATCCTGATGACCCCTGTTTCCCACATTAATAGAGTATGTTGATGCAATCTCCTGCTTGGAGCAAAGGTTACAAGAGATAGTCAAGTAATTTTGCTTGCTCCAAGTCAGGTGTGAGCAAGTTGCCCAGTTCTAATTTTATGCTTTTCATTCTGCTTCTGTAGTTTTCTTTTTTAAACATACAAGTCTTATTCCGGAAACTACAGGAACACAACTGAAATAACTTGCCTGACATGGGACAACATGAAATCTCTGGGTCAGGGGTTGAAAGAAGAGTGAACATGTGTTTTGTTACTAATCAGGCTGTCTCATATCACGTCAGAGATAGGTAACTGATCTCTACGCTCCTGTACACCCTTCCACTTGTCATTAGGTGCCAGTAAAGGCAGTTGATATGGCTGGTTATAGTGAGGCCACATCTCTTCATAAGCACAGCAGGGTTCCTACAGAAACAGAGCCAATCTTTCTGAATATATGACAAGGTGCTACAGTGTCATAATTAAGCCATTATAGATTTTGGTGAGCATGGAGAACATCATCAGAACATATGATGATTAGAACATATGATCACAACTGGCCATAAACCATAAGCTATCAGTCTTCAGGACTGCAGTGCACAAGGTAAAGTAACATTAGAATATTACTAGACCCACAGAGGGCACAGGGGACTTGATACACTGCTTCACTGCTTCTGTAAACATTACAGCACTTTACAAAATGTAGTTTATTGATAATTATAATTACTAAGTGAAAATTAAGATACTTGTTACTGATGGACATAGCTCTTCTGAATTGGTGTAGTGGCAAATGAACCTGCATATGTCCAAATTCACACATTAGCAAATATCTTCATTACAAACTGTTATAGTATCAAAAAACGTCCTGTAATCACCATATTTAATTTTGTAGTACGGAATACTCTATCAAAATGTGACAGATATCCCATCGACTTTAATGCAAGTACCATATGACTCTATCACTTGTAATAATGGAGGACTGGATACACTTGTAATATGGTGGATGGGACATAGATCACATTTTTGACAAAGTATTCCATCTGCCAAACTCTAATTAAGGCCTTAAGTCTTTTTGCGTTCCACTTCACCAGATTTATAAACAAATCTAAAATGTGTGGCCCATGGTGTCCACTTTCTGGTTTTCTAATGGTTTGTCACTGCATAGATAGTACTAATCCAGTGGCTAGGGTCTGCCAATGGGAGGTGGTTATTTTTTAAAACATCGCTTGCTTGGATAGACCTCCCTCCTAACATGGCTTTTACCTCTTTTACGTATTCGGATTGTCAATGGGCTCCAGTATTAGAGACCTGTGTGTTTGAGTTGTTTCAGGAGTTCATATGTCTTCAGTCTGCTGGAGTGTTCATCTCTTACCTTTTTCTATTGTGGGGAATTCCTTTAAACTTAAGCATTCTTTTAGATGTACTTGTTGTTTTCCTCTGTAAGGCTCTGTTCTTTTCCCAAGGGCCCTACTTTATTTTGTCTGTATCTGTTATTGAGTCCCGGCACTATGAACACCTTCTATAAGTGCATCATACAGAACAAAACTCTTGATCAATTACTTTGTTGAATGGAAAGAGGAGTTTTGCTTGTACGTAGTATTATAAGGAACTGGAAGTAGGTATTTCTCAGCCACCTTGGGTCTGGTACAATATGCACATTATGGGTTTCAATCCCCAACAGAGCAAACTTAACCTTTCATCTTCTGGAATTTAGTAAGTTGAGTACCTTTCCATTTGGGCATATAGACACATCTCATTTACAAATGACACTACTAATACTTATTATGAAATGTTCTATAAATTTGGAGCTGCAGTCACTCAACCAATTGAAGGTTTATTCTTCATTCATTCCTTAAAGACTATGCCAGTCTACCTATTCTGTATACCAATATATCAATTGCAGTCTATTCCACCCATAGCACCACCTTGAGCCTCCGCCAACGGCCTCAGGAACATTGTGGAAAAAAGCACATATGGGGCCCAGGATACTCGGCTGCCCTCTTATCGATGAATTGTAGGATAGCCTCCAGGAGGCAGGATTGAGTTTTGATTTGTTTGGTGATGCTGGAGCTCCGATAGAATACAGCTACCCAGTCATGTTACTGGCTGCGCTCCTTCGATTGTGAGAATTATCTTTAGATCTTTAGATCTTCTTAGGAGAGATAGTAATTTGCTTTATTAACTGTCATTTTGTCCTTTTGCACTTTTCTGACTGGATGCCTGATGTATTCTTTGTGGGTAAATGTAGGCTCGGTACAGTAGACCTCAGCTGGTTATGGTGACAAGCAACTGATAACAGCCATAGGCCACATTTATTCACTGGGAGAAGGTATTTAGATGCCACATGTCTGATCTGTTGTTAAAGAAAGTTAAGACAAAGGCAGCAGGACTAGTTTATGAATGCATGGAATACATATATTAAAACCAATGGACTTTAAAGGGTGGATTGTTTTCGCACCATGTTAAAGAAAGCAGTCTGGTATTTTGTTACATGAAAAAATACAAATCATATTTGCAGTGATGGATTTTGGTTTTGGATATCCCCTTTGACAAACACTAAAGTAGAGTACTGTACAATTCCATCATCCAATCTTTACCTGCATTTATAGATGTTTGAATACTCTCAATGGCCACTTTATGAAATATTCTGCCACACCATTCCCTGCTGGATGATAGTCTGGGGTCTTTTCCCCTAGGATACGCTTTCTGCTTAAGAAGTTCTCATATTTCTCCAAGATAAACTGTGGCCCGTTATCGCTTAGTATGGACTTTGTTATGCCTTCCCTTAAAAACAACTTTCCACTAATATAATTATGTTTTTTGTGTCAATCATTTTGACTACTTCCATTTCTGGCCATTTTCAGTAATTATCAATAGTGACACTATCATAACTGGACCCAATATGTCTATCCTCAAGTCTTCCCAGAGATGCTCCGGACACTTCCTGTTCCCTAGTGATGGTCTCAATACAGACTGAGGTTTGAGTTCACACAGAGTTGGCAACTTTTTACAAATCGTTCTTTATCACAGTCTACACCTAACCACCAGTATAAGGATTTCACTCTTTTCTTTAGTTTGACAATTCCCAGATGCCCTTCATTGTTTATTTTTACAATTCTAGGTCACAACACTTTTGGAGGTACCACTCTGTCTCCCTGAAGAATGTAACCAGCCTCATTTAGAGGCAGTTCATCCTTGATCTCCCACAAACAACTGCATTCCTCCTGTATACGTTTCTTGTTTTTCCATCCATTGATAAAAAAAAAATTTTCACGTTGCTTAATATCACATCCTTATCATACTCTTCTTCCCATTTTCCTCTTCCTTCATTATAGCGTCTTTACTGTCTTCAATAACAGCCATACTAAAATCCTCCCATTCATCATTTGTTCCTTCGTTGATGGGCCAAGGAGAACAGTTTAAGTAGTCAGTTACTTTTTTTTTTTCCTGGTAGGTACCTTACATCATACATGAAATCTAATAGTCTTAAAGTCATCCTTGCTATACTTGGGGTAGCTCTAATAATACTACTAGATGTCAGAACTTTCATGAATGGTTTATGGTCTGTGCATAGGGAAAAGCTTGATCCCCAAATATATTGTCTGAATTTTTCCAGCTGCTGCTAACATCTCTTTTTCAATAAATACAATTTTTTCCTCTGATGGAGACAATGACCAAGAGACAAATGCAACCGTGTATCCTTCTCCTGTGTCTGCTACTTGTGTTAAAACTGCTCCCACCTCTTCCGGCCTGCTTCGTTGTTGTTATGCTGTTTGCTCCTGCATCAAACTCTTGCAAGCTGTGCTCAACTCCCTCTTAATCTCTTCAAAATATTCTTGTAATTCCTTTTTTTAAATGGGATCTCTAATTTGCAGTGGTTTGCACCCTCTCCAAGTAGGGACCCTCAGTCCAGTCAGGGTAAGGGAGCCACACAACTAAGGTAATCCCTGCTCACCACCTTGGTAGCTTGGCACGAGCAGTCAGGATTATCTCAGAAGCAATGTGTAAAGCATTTATACAAACACAGTTAAAGAGTGAAAACACCACAAAAGTACTCAACATCCATTTAGAAACACAGCCAATATTTATCTGAGTAAAAAAAGACCAAAATGACAAAATTCCAACACCAACAAATAAAGATTCGAATTTTCAAAGATTAAATCTTAGTATAGTGCTTAGAAGCACAATAGCTCCAACTGGGGCTATCACGGCGTCTTGACGGAGTCATCTCAACGGTCTGACACTACTCGTGAGGGAGTGCGGTCTGTCACAGGGCTGCACAGACCCTGGGGCCAGTACCCTTGAAAACGCTGAGGAAACAAAGACATTGTACGGAGTCAGAGAGGTGAGGCTTCGCTGAATCCGGTGGGGCATTGGTTCCTTACTGCTACCGGGGAGGTGAGGCATCTGTTCCTTACTGTTAGGGAGGGAAGGTGAGGTGTCGAACCCTTACAGTTGCAGGGGAGGTGATGTGGCATTGGTTGCGAGGCATTTGTTCCTTATGACAAGGAGGAGTCAATGAATCCAGCAAGTCAAGAAGTGAGGCCTCAACTTTGCGGTGTCATGATCACACCACAGAGCCACAGGTGCTGCAATGGAGTCGGGTGCCACTGATATCAGTGACACAACACTCTGGATTTGCACTGTGACAGGGCTTCAAAGGTGTTGGGGCGACTTCGAGCCTGTGTCATTGGTCACAGTGGGTGAACTCAGTGGGGACCATGGCTCCGGTGCAGGCAGAGGCACGGAGTCGGACAGCGGCGCCGGTTCAGAAGCCACTCTGGAGTGAATGTGCTTGTTTCTTCCTAGGTACACCAGCACCGGCTCGCAAGAGCCCAGAAACAGGATATGGCACCACTTGGCAAGTCAGGACTCTTAGCAGGAGAGCCCAGGTGCTGGGAGGGGAAGTCTCTGACACATCTTAATAGGAGTCAAGCTCATCAAGCCCTTGGAAAAACTTTGGAAGCTTGATGTAGAAAGAAAAGCACTAAGCTTTCATTCCCAGGACAGAAGCAGCAAGCAGCAGGTCAGCACAGCAAAGCAACAGCCCGAGTGGCAGTCCCTCCTAAAGCATCCAGCGCTTCTTCCTGGCACAATGTGCTCTGTCCAGGAGGACTCTAACTTTATGGTGCCAGAGGTCCATTACTCATACTCATTTCTGCCTTGAAGTAGGCAAACTTCAACAAAAAGTATTTGTAGTGTACAAGGCCTGCCTTTCCTGCCCTAGACCCATACACACTCCAGGGGGTTGGAGGCTGCTTTGTGGAAGGACAGGCATAGCCCTATTTATGTGCAAGTGTCAGCTCCTCCCACCACTCTAGCTCAGGAAGACCCATCAGGATATGCAGGGCACACCTCAGCTCCCTTTGTGTGAATTCACAAACAGCCCAACTGTCATCCTGATTCAGACGTGTATTCCACAGCCAGGCAGAAGCACAGATTGGTTAAGCAAGAAAATACCAACTTTCTAAAAGCAGCATTTTCAAACTTACTAAAAGGTATATATTTTTTTCATTGTGAGTTCAGAGACCCCAAACTCCAATCCTGTATCTGCCACCACTAGGAAATTACACTTAAAAGATATTTCAAGGCAATCCCCCTGCCTTAGGGGTCACATACATGTAGTAAAAGGGAAGGTTTGGGCCATAGAAAGTAGATGCACTTGCCAGGTCGAAATGGCAGTGTAAAATTAAACAAACAGGGACTGCAGTGGCAGCCTTGAGACATGTTTATAGGGCTACTCGTGTGGGTGGCACATTCAGTGCTGCAGGCCCACTACGAGCATTTGATGTACAGGCCCTGTGCACACAAGTACCAGGGACGTACTAGGAAATCAAATATGCCATTCATGGATAAACCTATTGCCATACCTTTTAGACCGCAAGAATATGCAGTTTAGCACTGGTTAGCAGTGGTAAAGTGCCTAGGGTCCCAAAGCCAACAAAAACAGGTCAGGAAATAATAGGAGGAGGAAGACAAAAAGTTGAGGATAACCCTGCAAAAAGGGCCATGTCCAACATTCCTGAATCTATATAAATTCTTACCTTAATTTTAATAACTGTCTAAGGCTATGTGTTTTCATTGCAAAATACTGCACAAACTTAGAATTAATGTCTGCAAGACCTAGAAAAGCCTAACTTCTTCTTTGGAGGTTTGTGCATGAGCGTTATTAACTGCCTCAATTAATTCTCATTTGGGTGCTACACCATCACCACCCACCTCATGCCCTAAATGCGTAACTGAATTCACTGCAAATTTGCATTTTTTCGACTTTGCAGTCAAGCCTTTCTCTGCTTATTTTTTCAGAACTGACTTCAGCCTCAAATTATGTTCAGATTTGTCCCGGCCCATCATTAGGATGTTGTATTGGAAATACGTCACCCCTTTAACACCTTTGAACATTTTGTGCATTAAACACTGGAATACTGTAGCCACATCCGGAAGGCCAAACAACATGCATAGAAATCTACCCCAAAAGAGGTGATGAATGTTATAAGGTTCCTACTTGCCGTATGCAACTGCACCTGGTGATAGGCCGATGTCTAATCCATTGTCGAAAACCATTTCAACCCTTTAGACTGAAAGAATCCCATACATTCTTGGTAATGGAAATTTGTAAATTACAATATTTTTTTCAAATCCCTGAGGTCAATACACAAATCTAAACAGCCATCTGACTTCTGTGCTACAAATAAGGGAGCCAACCATTCTCACTTTCTACGGGTTCAATTATGCCTTCGCTCTCTAGAGTATTCAATTCTGCCATTATGCCATCCCTGATACCAATAGGGATGCTCCTCACCTTATGACAAATGGGCACAGCTCATTCCCTTAGTAAAATCCTAAGTTTAAACCTGCGCATTTTTCCCACATCACCCGGAAAAAAAAAAAAGTGAGAAATTGTTCCTCAATTTCATTCTCTCTTAACTTTGCATGTTCAGTAAGTAGCATTACCTGGTCTGTCCTGTTGGGATCAAGAGTGATACCTAATGGTCCCTGATGTATCCACCTTAGTAAAGATAGTCCCTTTTCTGCAACATACCTTAGGGCTGACCTGTTTTTAAATTCAAATTTGGTTTCCACAAATCCAGCCATGGGAATTCCCTCCCAAGTAAATGTGAATGGGTGTATATCTATTGGCTTCAAGCTGTTACCTAACACTCTCTCAAACTTGTCTTCCCACACTGCCCGTTGAATAAAAGTGTAAGGTGAACCAGAGTCTGGGACAATTTGTAATTGTATCCCCCAACAGTCATATCATAAAGGGCTTTTTCTTCAAGTTGTATCTCACATCTCAAACAGCTTCTTCTAATTATACAGCCTCTTCAATGTATAGAACCCCATCATTACATGCAGATTCATTACCTTTGTCCTCTTCATTCTCATTTTCCATTACACATTTCACTATCTTCTTATTCCCCTTGTTCAATTTCTTCACACAAACCTTGCAAAATGCCCCTTGATTCCTCAAAATGCAAATTATGACTGGTTATGTGGCCTTTATTTCCACACCTTAAGCATGCAGGGCACTTGTCTTCTACTTCTGTTTTGTTTTTAGTCAATCCTTTCCAACTTCATTGCTGCATTTATCATTCTTTCTTTTTTCCTCCTCTTTTGAGTTCACAATTGTACCTATTACGTCCCCTTCATTATTGAACTTTAGAGCTGCCCTTGCACATATCTTGGACATTTCTGCTTTCTTTATGATAGCTATTATTTCATTCAAATGGGAATCCCCACCCACCCATAATTTTTCTTGAATCCCCTCATTATTAGAATGCATGGGAAATTGGTCACTTATAAGGTCACGGTGTAGAAGACTACATTTACAGGTGACTGCCAGTCTCTTCAATGCTGCGACATCTCTCTTTGATACTTCCTCCGAAAAAATGTATAACTGTCTATTGCCATGCAAGCAGTTGGGTGATAGTGATGACGCAGAAAAGAGGGTCCAACATATATTCATACATATTGTGTAATCAAAACGTATAATGTAGTGTGATTTTAGTAAAGAAAATAATGTACGAGGGAAATTGTGCCCTCGGGGTAGTTCGCCATCATTGTAAACGAGCTTTATTAATCATGAAGTATTGAAAATGTAGTAATCCGTCATAATTGCAAATGTATGCCATGATTTCTTGTTTGAAAACTGTTTTGCTTAGCTTAAATTTAGTACAGGCTTTGGCCTAGTTGCCTGGTCTCAAATTCTAACTGCGTGGTTTTTTTCCTTGAACTAATGAAACATATATTCTTGCTTGAAGTTGTGTTTTTCCAGTAGAGCTGACTGATACACTTATCTCCAAGGTTTCGTACTAGGCCGGTTTCATCCCCTTTGATACAAGGTCAGTCTGCAGGTGCGGACAATGAAGGTACAGATAGTAAAATAATTGGCAAACCATGTTACTATTTGTGTTCCAAGGCTCCAAGGACAGTGTATGCATAAATGAGCGCTAGTAAAAGACAATTTTCATTGGACAATTTGAAGCCAACCTATGAACCCTCCAATGGAAGACCCTGCAGAATTTGGAATGTTTCTTACTTAAACCCACTGGACAAAGAGAAGTCAGCCATTTTCCTCGATGCCAGTTTGAAGCCAGATTCCAGACTCCATTTTGGACGACACCCTGATGCCCTTTTCTCTATCTGAGAGAAAGAGACTTTAAGAATTCTCACCCTAGAGACTTTAACTTTGATTTGCCCGTCTTGCCTATGCAGTAACTTTGCCCCATTCTCCTTGCCGCTGCAAGGAAGCTTGCCCTTAACTTTGCCCCTTTGAAACTTGCCCCATGCTGATCAACCGGTACCTGAAGGACGAAGTCTTTTCTTGAATGCTGATTGTATTTGGTAAATATGAAAGGATAAATGTATTATGCATTGTGTTTTTCCTTTAGGTACCAACTGCTATTTTGATTGGGTCCTAGTTAGAAGTTTTCCAAATTTGTGTTGACTAAATTAGTTTTGCATGAAGCCCCACATGCCAATGCTAATTAGAGGTTAGTCGAGGTATTCATTCAATGTACCTTGCTAAATTGAAATCTTGTTATGCTGACCAATGTATGAAATTAGTCAAATACAGTTAGTCATATTAGTGATTTGTACTGCCATAACTGAGTGTATCATTATCCAGATTTTGCGTAGATTGCGTTTCTTCCGCCGTTATGGACAGCCAGTAATGTTCATATACATATATCATTTGGTTTTGAGACTTATATACATCGTGTTAGCTTTGTTAATATAGGGAAATAAATTCACTAACTTTTAATAAACTGGTGTGGTTATTCATGACTGAAAGGTCATGGTGCGCTGAAATTCCAACTGTTATTGATTTCTGATGTGTTATATTGATCTATTAATTGAGTATTGATTACCGATTACAATAGTCATTGATTATTGATCTGAGTGACTCGACTATTTTAGGATGAGGAGAGTCCGACTCGGTTAAAAGATTCACCGACCTCCAACGTGTCCAGGTACAGGTAATTTATAAGGGCTGGACGCGTTATCAGTAGATGGTAGCAGAGATTGATGGTTTAGCCCCTTTGGGACCCCATCCGAACAATAGACAGAGTCAAGTTAGAATTTTCTTTGATAAAACAAGTTGGAGGGATGATGATGCCCTAAGTCCCCAATGACTTTCCCGGAATCTCGGAGCTTGCGAATGAGGAACATGGAGGTATGAGAATGGTTTCGGCGTTTCTAGTGACGGTATGAGTGAAGTTAGGGTTTCGCGCTTGCACAGCTTATCGCCGCAGATTAATTGAGAAGTTTGTGAGGATTTTAAGGTGGGTTAAAAAGATATTAGAGGAGTGTTACTCCAAAGGTGTGAGAGTAGGGAAGTCGTCGAACTTCACGTGTGTGTAGCGCTTTGAGCAGAAAAACAATTGTCCACGTGGTTGTTGATGTTGAGACGGGCCCTGCGAGGTCAAGAGACTCCGGAGTATGTTGAAAAGTGTATGTGACACTTGTTTGATGTTGTGATCTGGTCAGGTTTAATAGGTTGATCGGGCGTGGCCAACGAGTCGGTATGAATGTTGCAGAGTGAAAGAAAACTTCGACTTTGAGATTTGACGAATTCTAAAGTGCACTAGAATAGTTCATTGATCAGTTGAGAGTAAAGTTTGCTGGTCAAATTTTGCTTGCGAAAGTGGGAAACCGAGAAAGATGGAATAACTGCAGAGGCTAGTGAAAAATCCCTAAGGTTTCTGAAGCGATTGTATTACCTTTCCTGTAGTAAACTGACAGATCTGTTTATTCTTTTGGTTAAGTGCTCGCGTTATATTGCAGAAATTAGTTTATGAGTGAAGCCGAATGAAAAGAGGACAAGCCGCAGGACTTTGTCAGCCGCAGTGTGTGAGTGTGACGTCACTAGGAGCCGCGCTGGGATAGGTCGGTTGGTGAGAAGGGTCGCGCACGAATTGGACGCAGTCCGTGAAGCGCAATTGGAAGGGGGAAAGGCAAGCGAAGAGTATTCCGGGAATTAACGTCACTTATTGATTACATATTTTAGAAAAAAAAAAAAAAAGACGGAAAGATGACATTTTTCAAAGTATTTAAGAGTGCCATGAGGGGAGATGTTTATATTAAAGCAAATGTAGGAGAAGAAACCCCACCTGAGGGTACACCAGCTTACATTGTCATTGAAGAAAAGGGTGTAGCACCATGTCTTTGGTTAAAACAATGGTGCAAATTAACAGAGAAACATGGAAGTGTAGCGTTCCCTATCCACGGGTCGTTTAATCTAAGAGTTTTAGAAAATCCGAGATTTGCGCTATACGACATGAAAGTACCTCCAAGACCAGCACAGTTTGAGGCACTAGCAATTTGGGAACTAATAGCTAGAAACCAACAACAAAAGAAATTTGAGACAAGAATAAGAAAAGTAGAAAAGACACTAGCGGATGCTAGATGGGACAGCACACAAAAGGTTTGGAGATCAGACATATTGCAGGGGATTAAATTGTTTCCAGCGATTACTGATGAAGCGGAGACGGAAGGAAGGAAAGCCACCTATAAGACAAACAGGAGTCAGTCCAGAGAGAGAGAGAACAATAGAAACTCGAAAAGGGGAGACGAGTCAGATGATGAGGAGTTCATTATACAATTGCTGAATGATCGCCAGCTACCATACGTGGAAAGCGAAAAAGGCTCAAGCATTAGTACTGCCCCTCCAGAACCAATACAGGGTAATGTAACACCAAATTTGAGAATATCTCAGAGGCTGAGCAGCTCCGACATGCCTTTCTCACCACAAATACCACAGATTCAGAGAATATACCCAGACGTGCCGACATTGAAACCTGCTGATAACTATCAGCCACAGGTTCAAAGGCACTGTTGTGATGAGTATAACATGGGAATGACTTCTGATTCAATAGAGCAGGGAGGACAAAACTATCAGAGACCGACATTGATTCAAGCTGAATCAGCACAGTTCTCGATGCCCCAAAAGCAGACACAAGAAGTGCGAGTAATAGAAAGCCAGTTGGGTATGCCAGCAATGATGAACCACAATGTGGGGATTAACATGCCACAGAATTCGGGGAACAGACAGAATCCAGACGCAATATCTCTACCTATCACTGTAGGTCCACCAGTACCACTGTACATACAGGCAAATTCAAGCACAAGCGACCAAGGGTTAATGATACAGAATGGGACAGGGAGAAGATGCATAGAAACCACTCCAGAGACAACTCCGATAGCGGCACTGCCAAATGGATCTGGGTCCTTGTCGGAATTCAGTCCAATTCCAATTTGTGCTCCGTCAACCGTGGTAAGGTCACATCCACCACTATTAGTACCGTTAACCTCTCAGACTGAAACATTACAGAAACCGTCAGTGGCAGTTGATGTAACTGCTACAGTGATGGGACTGAACGCGCAACAGTTAACACAATGGTTCAACAGCCTGAACTCCCCACAGAGTGCATCTAGCGGGAAGGGAGAAGAATACCTGAATAAAATAAGGTTGGGTATGGAGGCAGATGAACTGGTAGAGGGAACAATGGGTTTGAACAGATTAGAATCATACACAGAGGAAGAACTAAGATACATGTGCCCTAGGATTACAGGAGAAGTAAGCAGCATACATAAGAAGTTACAAGAAATTGCAGACAGAAACGAGATCGATATAAGTAAGACTAAACACCTGAGCAGAAGTTACAGGTTAGACTTTGAGACAAAAGATTTTGAACACATGAGATCCGCAGGGATGAAAACACACCTTAAAGAGATACTGCAGAGTGCACAGGTCTGGAGATGTTTAGACAAGTGGGAAAGCAGGTGGGTTAAGAAAAAGGACAAAATGAAAGAAAATACTCTAGAGCGGAATGAGAGAAAAAAACAGGATGACGACCTGATAACTATGTTACCAATGAGAGAGACAGCAGGGGGAAAACTTGTACATGTACCATGGCACAGGTGCCATATTCAGTCCTTTACGGATGACTTTCCCAAATTGAGAGAGAAGCCGATTGAGTGGTATCAACAAACAGATAGATTTGTGAAACTCGCGAAGTGTCTCTGGGAAGACCTGAATACTTTGTTTGAAATTGTGGTTCCGGCGGATTTGTGGGAAGATTGTAAAAGGGCTGTAGGTTGGCCGACGAGTGAACCAGAGAGAGATAGGGACAGAGGTGCGCCATCACCTATGGTAATGAGTTTGTACCACAAGGTGATCGAGCACTTGAAAACCAAGGTTGCGTTGAAAAATGTGGATTGGCAGAGGATTGACAGAACAGTCCAAGAGGTTAAAGAGTCTATACATGCGTATTATGAGAGGTTGTTGAAAGCGTTTAAAAATTACAGTGGCACGGAAACGATTGAGGCAAAGGACATGCTCCATTTTGTGTTCAGGTTTGTGGAAGGGTTGAGACCCAAAATCAGCCAGATGATTAAAACGCATTTGATTTGTTGGCAGTCGAAGTCGATCGATGAAGTGTTGAATTATGCGAAATACTGCAGTGATGAGATTGAGACCAAGCAGAAAAGATTGAAAGAAAAGGTGATGGTGATGCAGCTTAGAGCAGCTCAGACAGGTTTACAAGGTTTGCAAGGTTTTCAACAACAGGTGCCGCAGCAGCAGCAACAGGGAAACGCTATGTTTCAGCCGCAGATGAGAGGCAGAGGCCGAGGAGGTTTTGTGAATAATGGTCCTGATTTGAATACCGTTATGATTCCAAATGGTATACAGGCAATGAAGAAGGTGATGCCATGTCACACGTGCGGAATTGTCGGGCATTGGAAACGGGAGTGCCCAATGATGGTGCAGGAAGGTGTAGGTCAGCAAAACAATGATGTCAATGCATTCCAGACTATGAGAGGACCGAAACTGAGAGGTCCAAACCCAAATTTCCAAAACAATATAAACCAGCTGCAGGGTTTACAACCCATGCAACCGCAACAGTTGCAAATGCCCCGTGTGCAAATGAAACAATTGCAGCCAATGCAACAGCAGTTTCCTATGGTACCTAATCAGCAAATGCAAATACCCTTAGCACCAATGAATCAGCAGCAAGCAATGCTTCCTCAACAGGTCACGGGTCAGGGAATGAGTCAAAATGACAGAGTACACCAATTCCCACTACACAGCGAGAATGGAATAAACGATGTATGGGAGAGTGAAAGTTCAGATGAGGAGGGAAATTGTGTGCTTGCAGCATCTTTGGAAGTTGATCAAAAGGGTCCGTATGTGGAGGGAAGAGTTATGGGTCATCGCGTTTCATTCTTGGTTGACACAGGAGCTACACGTTCCACTGTCAGGAGCATTGAAGTACCAAATTTGCCACTTTCAGGGAGAACAGTTCAAGTAGTGGGAGTAGCAAACAGGTACCTGACGAACCCAATTACAGATCTAGTTCAAGTCAGAATTGGAAACTACCAAGGGTCACATAAATTTGTGGTATGTGACTCAAGCCTGATATCACTGTTAGGGAGAGACCTATTGTGCAAATTGGGATGTTCAATTATGTGTTCGAACAATGGAATTAAAATTCAGACAAGCAGTGATGGGGAAGAAGAGGACAGTGTAGGAGGGGATGAGGTGGAGACTGTCGATGAAGAGTATCCCCTGATTACCCTTTATCCGATGATCACTGAAGCAGATATTCCTGCTGAGTTACAGGAAACAGTCGGAAAAGAAGTGTGGGATATGACAGGAAAAGAGGTGGGATTGGTGAAAGGAGTGGAACCAGTGAAAGTGACTGTAAAACCCAATGTAACCTTTCCCCAGACCCCACAGTACCATATGGCACAAGACACCCTCATGAAAGTCGCCCAACTCATTGATGAGTTTGTAAAACAGGGAGTACTGAAAGAGGTGTTAAGCAGTCCATGTAATTCACCAATTATGGGACTAATAAAGCCAAGTGGAAAGGTCCGAATTGTGCAGGACTTGAGGAAAATAAATGACATAATAATAAAATGTTGCCCTGTAGTACCAAATCCAGCTGTGATAATGTTTCAAGTCCCCTGTGATGCTGAGTGGTTCTCAGTTATCGACTTATCACAAGCATTCTTTTCGGTGCCTCTTCATGAGGACAGCCAATTTCTCTTTTGTTTCAAATTCTTAGACAGAGTTTACAGTTGGTGTCGAATTCCTCAAGGGTTTTCGGAGTCACCGTCAATTTTCAATCAGATTCTAAAGAAAGATTTGGAAGCGTTGGAATTGCCATTCGAGTCAACCCTAGTACAGTACATTGATGATTTACTGATTGCATCTAAGACAGAAAGTGACTGCACAGCCGACACCATTGCCCTATTGAACCATTTGGGAAGGAATGGACACAAGGTGTCTCCTTCAAAATTACAATTCTGCCAGAAGAAAGTGAAATATTTGGGTCACCAAATAGAGAAAGGGTCACGAAGAATTATGAAGGAAAGAATAACAAGTGTACTTCAAATGAGTCCCCCAAAGACGAGGAGGGAGGTGAGGAAGTTTTTGGGAATGGTGAGCTACTGTCGCCAATGGATTCCCAACTTCTCAA
Source organism: Pleurodeles waltl (assembly GCF_031143425.1). Classification (NCBI taxonomy): domain Eukaryota; kingdom Metazoa; phylum Chordata; class Amphibia; order Caudata; family Salamandridae; genus Pleurodeles; species Pleurodeles waltl. Next base: position 220,786,804 of record NC_090450.1, on the reverse strand, counting down.
CTCTAGCAAAACCTTTACTGAAACTGACCCATAAGGATGCATTGGATGAAATTGAGCTGAAAGGAGACGAGATGGATGCTTTTATTGAATTGAAAGAATGAATGTGCAGGGCTCCAGCTTTAGGTATGCCTGACTACACAAAGCCTTTCACATTGTTTTGTCATGAACGTGATGCATGTTCCTTGTCTGTCTTGAACCAAGCCCATGGTGGCGTAAACAGACCAGTAGCATATTTTTCAGCTACTTTGGATCCGGTCGCAGCAGCACTGCCAGGGTGCTTGCGTGCCGTAGCCGCAGTTGGTATCAGCCTCACTCAGAGTGAAGGAATAGTGATGGGACACCCTTTAACAGTCCTGGTCCCTCACTCAGTCGAGATACTTTTGACACGTTCTCAAACACAACACATGACTGGTGCTAGACTCACAAGGTATGAAACAATAATTCTGGGATCACCTAATGTGCAGCTGAAAAGGTGCACTACGTTGAACCCAGCAACCTTGTTTCCCAGTGAAAATGCCGAAATTGAGAACGCCGAAGACATCGAGCACGACTGTCTTCAGGTGACTGAATTTTGCACCAAACCAAGACCTGATATCAAAGATACCCGATTGGAAGAAAATGATCAAGTCATTTTTGTTGATGGTTCATGTTTAAGAGATGTACTGGGTATATTGAAAGCAGGGTATGCTGTATGTACGGTAACAGGTGTTTTGGAAGCATCTTGGCTTCAAGGAGTTTACTCTACTCAAATAGCAGAATTGGTAGCCCTTACTAGAGCTTGCCAACTCTCTGCATTAATGAAAGTTACCATTTACACTGATAGCCAGTACGGGTTTGGAATAGTGCATGATTTCGGACAATTGTGGTCACAGAGAGGCTTCATGACCTCTTCAGGATCACCAGTGAAAAATGGTGAAAGAATAAGAGAATTGTTACATGTCATCCAACTACCAGGAGAAGTAGCAGTGGTAAAATGCAGTGCACACTCGAAGGGACAAGACTATGTTTCTCTGGGAAATGGATATGCGGATCAAGTCGCAAGGTTTTGCGCATTGAACTGTATATTGCTTAGGGATGAATGGAATTTGATAAGTGAACCAGAACTCGAACCAAGCGAAATCTTTGCTCTAAAGGTGGTAGGTACGATGGACGAATTGAAATCCTTACAGAATGATGTCAGTGAGGATGAGAAACTCTCGTGGACCAAATCACAATGTGTAAAGAGACTAGATGAATTATGGGTTTCAAGTGAAGAGAAATTTGTTCTACCAAACAGCCTTTTGACACAGATAGCCAGATTTTACCATGGACAAGCTCATCTTGGGAGGGATGCCATGATTAGATTGTTTAAAACTGATTGGTTTAACCCCAAATTCCGTCAAGTTGCTGAAGCAGTTTGCCACTGTTGCGTCATTTGCCAACAGATGAACGCAGGGAAGGGAACCGTAGTAAATTTGAGCCACATAGGAAGGGCAGGGGGTCCATTCAGCAGGATGCAAATGGACTTCATTGAGATGCCTGTGCATGGAGGCTTGAAGTATGTGTTGGTGGTTGTGTGCATTTTTAGTCACTGGATCGAAGCATACCCTACACGCAGGAATGACAGTCTCACAGTTGCAAAACTACTCTTGAGAGAGCTAATACCACGTTTTGGATTCCCGATCTCCTTAGAATCAGATAGGGGAAGTCACTTCAATAACGAAGTAATAAAATTGCTTTGTGCAGCACTGAACATTGAGCAAAAGCTGCATTGTAGCTACCGCCCTGAAGCATCAGGTCTAGTGGAGCAAATGAATGGCACATTGAAATCAAGAATGGCGAAAATATGCGCATCAACAAACTTAAAATGGCCTGACGCATTGCCCTTGGTGCTAATGTCAAGGAGAAACACCCCTGACAGAAAGACTGGACTGTCCCCAAACGAGATTCTCATGGGCAGAGCTATGAGACTTCCAGCAGTTCCTGCAAATGTGCTTTTGAATATTACAGATGATATGGTGTTAGACTACTGTAAAGGTCTAGCTGATGTGGTTCGCTCTTTCTCTCACCAGGTGGAGGCAACCACCTTGCCACCGATCCAAGGTCCAGGACACGCCCTGAAAGCAGGTGACTGGGTCGTGATAAAGAAGCACGTGAGGAGGTCGTGTTTGGAACCCCGTTGGAAAGGACCTTTTCAAGTGATTTTGACAACTACCACCGCTGTGAAGTGTGCGGGAGTTCCCAACTGGATTCACGTCAGTCACACAAAGAGGGTATTGTGTCCCACAGACGAGGAAGTTGAAGCGCTGAAGTTACCAGTACCTGATAACAAAGTGCCAAGCGCTGAGACAGAGCGAAAAAGAACTAGAAGCGAACAGGCAGAGATAGAGGAGGGAGAAATATTCTCTGAGGACGAAGCAACTGATTCATTTGGGGAAGACCAAGGAGGAGCCTCAGAGAGTGACGAAGGTCCGGAAGGTGACAAAGAGCCCGAAGCAGCTGAAAGTGACAAAGAGCCTGAAGAAAGTAACGGAAGCAAAGGGCTTGAAACAGGTGAAGAAGAAGGAGAGCCTGATCAGAGGAGGGCTTTCCCGGAAGCAGACGATACAGGAAAAGAAAAGGAAAACCTGATTGACTCCCCAGAAGGAGGGGACAAGGCAGAACAGAACGAAACTGCTCAAACTCCTTCAGAAGAGATTGCAGGTCCCTCAAGTGAACCCAGTGCAAAAAGGAGACAAAGCATTTCACCAGTAAAATTAAGAATTAGGGAAACGCTGAACGACAGTGAAGGGCCAAGAGTGAAAGAGAAAAGAAAGGAAGTGTCTGTCGTAGTACCAACACCAAGTGAAGAAAAGGACTTGGCCAAAGAGGAAAGTACCAGTGAGAAAGAATCAAAGAGAGATGCAAAATTGAAAAGAAAAAGGATACCAAGCAGGAGGTATTCTGGTCCGGAGTGGGCATACTTAGCCAATAACGATTGGTCAGACGAATTCGTATCCCTCAGTCTTGAGAACGAAGAGGCAGAACTTCATTTTGGAAATAAAAACTTTATGGACTCTGTCGATTGAAGACATTGATCACCTGATTGACTTTTCAACCGGCTAAGACATTGCTAACTTGATTGACTTTGAAACCGATTTTGAGACAACGCTGCTAACCGATAAGAGACCAAAGCTGCTAAAGAAAACTGTGTGAACATTGAACTCGTTCAGCTTTGTAAATACCTGCAAATCCGCTTTGATAAAGTGTCTTCAACTTTCTGATTCTATACAGATCATGACTAGCTTCACTACACAGGGGCGTAAGATGAAGTGTTGTAAATACATGTGTATCGGTCTAATAACCGCATGCGTACTAATCATTGTAGCAATAGTTCTTGGAATGCATGGTAAAAATGAGAGTGAGACGAATGATGCTTCTACTTCTAAACCTATTATTGTTACTGAACTAACAGCTCTGAAGAGACTCGAGCAAGACGAGAGACACTTGCATGATAAGAAGGAACTTTCATCTAACATTTTCTATCGCTTACTGAGTGAGTATGTTGAGACCATGGATGCGAAAAATTGTTATGTGTGTACACAAATACCTACCTCAGTAGTGGAAGGGGTAACGTATCACAGCATGCCTCTTACGTATGGAATTACATGTAGTATAATAGCTTCCAGATTTTATGGTCAAACATACATTCATTATTTTTACACTAATTATGATGTTACTTTTGCATATGTCCCCATAATAGGGCACCTGAGTAAAATAGCTAGAGATTATTATGCCAAATTAATGAGGGAATTCTTCGAACCAATGTCACCTTTTCACACAGCTCACGCACATAGAGAGAACCTTACATGCTTGCTTTCACCAGTAGAAATAAATTTCTTAGACCGCACTGATGATAGGAGGAAAGAAATGAAGGAGGAATTAGAAAGGGAATTACACAAAAGAACATCTGTAGATAATTATGCTTTTGCCGCAATAAAGACACAAGGAAAAATAGCTTTAGATACATTGCACGTAGGGAAATTTTGTATATATAGAGCTGAATCATATTATGACACAGTTTTTGTGGGAACGAGTGAATGCAAACATACGTATGCATTTAAACCTAAGTGGACGTTCATGCTGAATGGACAAGACCCAGTTATTCCTGGAATATATTATATTTGTGGACTCAACGCCTATTATCGTCTTCCTAAAGGATGGTATGGGAGGTGTTATTTGGGAATAGTGTTCCCAAAGATTTACCAACTAGACGACTTAAAGAAATTTCCAAAGCTGTCTGAATCACATCATGTTCAGAAAAGAGAGACAGCTTCTGGTGTGGTAGGAGATATATTTGGAGCATTGATTCCTTCAGTAGGAGTCATATTGAATTCAATCAAAATACGAAAGTTGTCTACTATTGTGGATAACATGCTGACAAAGTTTTCAGGAGCTATAATCCTGATGGATGCTGAACTCGCTGCAGAAAGAGCTATGACTCTTCAAAATCGGCTTGCCTTAGACATTCTTTTAGCAAAGGATGGCGGCGTTTGCAAAATGCTTGGTACACGTCACTGTTGTACATATATACCAGACAGCAGTGGAAAAATTAGAACGATGCTTACAAATTTAACTAAAGAAAGTGTAGATTTAAAGGAATTGAAAGAACCCGGAGTTTGGGAGAAAGTTGGAAAAGGATTTGCTTCTGTGGGAAATTGGCTCAGCAACGTTTGGAACGGATTGTTACTAAAAATAGTAAAGGGAATATTAATAATATTGATTTGTCTATTAGGCTCTTGGGGAACATGGAAAACCTTCAAAATGTTAAAAGCAAGGAACAAAAGGAAAAGAGAAGAGAAAATAGAGAACAAAATAATGGAAATATATAGAGAAAAATCAAAAGGGACTAAAAGAAAAAGGGAATTGACTGAAGTGTCAAATTACTATACAGAATTTTAATGGAATAAAATGTGTGGGTAGATTTGATGTGATGACATAATTAGTCATCAGAGGAGGGATTGATGACGCAGAAAAGAGGGTCCAACATATATTCATACATATTGTGTAATCAAAAAGTATAATGTAGTGTGATTTTAGTAAAGAAAATAATGTACGAGGGAAATTGTGCCCTCGGGGTAGTTCGCCATCATTGTAAACGAGCTTTATTAATCATGAAGTATTGAAAATGTAGTAATCCGTCATAATTGCAAATGTATGCCATGATTTCTTGTTTGAAAACTGTTTTGCTTAGCTTAAATTTAGTACAGGCTTTGGCCTAGTTGCCTGGTCTCAAATTCTAACTGAGTGGTTTTTTTCCTTGAACTAATGAAACATATATTCTTGCTTGAAGTTGTGTTTTTCCAGTAGAGCTGACTGATACACTTATCTCCAAGGTTTCGTACTAGGCCGGTTTCATCCCCTTTGATACAAGGTCAGTCTGCAGGTGCGGACAATGAAGGTTTAGATAGTAAAATAATTGGCAAACCATGTTACAATTTGTGTTCCAAGGCTCCAAGGACAGTGTATGCATAAATGAGCGCTAGTAAAAGACAATTTTCATTGGACAATTTGAAGCCAACCTATGAACCCTCCAATGGAAGACCCTGCAGAATTTGGAATGTTTCTTACTTAAACCCACTGGACAAAGAGAAGTCAGCCATTTTCCTCGATGCCAGTTTGAAGCCAGATGCCAGACTCCATTTTAGACGACACCCTGATGCCCTTTTCTCTATCTGAGAGAAAGAGACTTTAAGAATTCTCACCCTAGAGACTTTAACTTTGATTTGCCCCGTCTTGCCTATGCAGTAACTTTGCCCCATTCTCCTTGCCGCTGCAAGGAAGCTTGCCCTTAACTTTGCCCCTTTGAAACTTGCCCCATGCTGATCAACCGGTACCTGAAGGACGAAGACTTTTCTTGAATGCTGATTGTATTTGGTAAATATGAAAGGATAAATGTATTATGCATTGTGTTTTTCCTTTTAGGTACCAACTGCTATTTAGATAGGGTCCTAGTTAGAAGTTTTCCAAATTTGTGTTGACTAAATTCGTTTTGCATGAAGCCCCACATGCCAATGCTAATTAGAGGTTAGTCGAGGTATTCATTCAATGTACCATGCTAAATTGAAATCTTGTTATGCTGACCAATGTATGAAATTAGTCAAATACAGTTAGTCATATTAGTGATTTGTATTGCCATAACTGAGTGTATCATTATCCAGATTTTGCGTAGATTGCGTTTCTTCCGCCGTTATGGACAGCCAGTAATGTTCATATACATACATCATTTGGTTTTTTAGAATTATATACATCGTGTTAGCTTTGTTAATATAGGGAAATAAATTCACTAACTTTTAATAAACTGGTGTGGTTATTCATGACTGAAAGGTCATGGTGCGCCGAAATTCCAACTGTTATTGATTTCTGATGTGTTATATTGATCTATTAATTGAGTATTGATTACCGATTACAATAGTCATTGATTATTGATCTGAGTGACTCGACTATTTTAGGATGAGGAGAGCCCGACTCGGTTAAAAGATTCACCGACTTCCAACGTGTCCAGGTACAGGTAATTTATAAGGGCTGGACGCGTTATCAATAGTGATTATCTAAGTCTTCTAAAGTATCTTTAAAAACATCTACACTTTCTGTAGATCTTACTTTTTTCTCCATTTGACTAGACACACTTAACCCCTCAGGCCCTAAACTATGTAAAATAATCTTCTTTTTCTTCCTCCAGTTTACAAAGTTAAAAATTACTCCTTCCAGTCATGTCACTTTAATGAAGGATCACCGGGTCATGGAAGAAATGGCACTGGTGGTGTAAGTCTGCAACTTTGTGAGCTCATAATGATGCACAGAAGAAATAAAAAAAAGATTAACACTTATCTTCTAACAGATATTATCTCATGACCTGTTACACAACTCACTCACTGTGGCACTTAAATCTTAAAGTCAGTCTGTAATATTAACTAACTCTGACCCTTCACAAGGAGTGCGTATCACTGTGATGATCACCAAAGTGGCACTACTGATCTGAAGTCAGGGTGTGCATGTCACTGGAGTGTGCTCTGCAGTATTCAACTGTGAAGCTCACAAATACTGTTCCAGATGTGTATATTTCACAGTATATATCAGACGTACGTGTGCAAATCACCATATCAACACACTATCAATTTGAAGACACTCACTTGATTTTAGAAAATAAGCTCCTTTATCACTGCTGTGGTGTGCACATCACCAGAACGTGCCCACAAAATCGACTTCATTATCACAGCTGTGGTGTGCACATCACAGTATCTTGCACCATAACATACAACACACTCTAAATCTTTTGTTGCTTAGTTATGATGTGCACATCATGAAATGCATGCTGCTTACCAAACTCTCTCTCAACCGCTAGTCAACACCTCTTCTGTACAGATATGTACTTCGAAGATGACACTGTGTGAGAAAACAGGGCTGATTGCAGAGGCCCCATAACTTTTTGCCCCCATTTTCCTCTTTTTGCTGGTGTTTTCCTGACTTTGATGGTGCCCTGGGTACTGCTAACCAGTCCCAGGGCCTGTGCTCTGTGTAAAATGGATATACAAATTAGGCTAATTATAATTGGCTAAGTTAACCTACCTATAAGTCCCTAGTATATGGTAGGGCATGTAGGTTTAGGGACCACAGCATAGGTGGTGCACACCTAGGTGCATTGCTGAGGTGCCCAGTGTCATTTTAAAAGCAAGCCTGCCTTGCTGGCTGCTTTTAAATTAAAGTTATATGCAAATTCGACTTTGGAATTAAAGGTACTTCCAAAGTCTTAAACTACCTTATTTTTACATATAAGTCACCCCTAAGGTGTGCCCTATGTGCCCCTAGGGCTGGGTGCCATGTAACTATAAGCAGGGACTTTATAAAAATAGATTTATAAGCCCTGGTGAGGTAAAAACAGCCAAATTCGTTTTTCCCTCATTGAAGTAAATGGCCTTCATAGGCTAGAATGGGCAGACTTTATTTTAAATTTTAAAGTCTCCTTAAATGTTGCATACCAAGAATTTGGTATCAAATTAATTGTTGTAATAAATCCTACAACTTCCAGTTGTTGGATTTAATATAACTAGTTCAGGTAAAAAGTTTAGACTTTACCTAAAAAGTTGCCAATTTCAGCTCTGCATTGTTTTTGCTGCTGTGCTCTGATTGGCCAGCCTGCAGCAGCTTCTGCCAGGCTGCCTTGATGAGGTGTGAAGTGGCCAGGCTTCACACAAAGGAATGTGCTTGGGGGAGAGAATCTCCCCTCAGCAGATGGTGAGGCAGGAAGGGGGAGGGCTGCCAAACTGGTCTTCAAAGGCAGAGAAGGACATTTGCAGCACCCAGCAACACCCCCACATCCTGCAACCCCAGACAATTAGGTGCCCCCTTGATTAGATTAGGAGAGGGCAGGAGAGGGGTGTGTTTATGATTTTTAGCCACACCAGTGGGTGGGCTCAGCCAGATGTAACCTCCAAAAATCAGATTCATCCATGTTGGATTTTTAGAGACTGTTGCCTTCTGGGATGGATTTTTGCCACACTTCCCAGGAAGTGGTCATCACAGGGGGACGACTCTGTCCCTGATTGGAGAACCAGGGCCCCCCTGCTTTTCACCCAGGAGCAAGGATAAAACTGGCAGACCTGCACCCACACCTCAGATCCCCTCCAGGATTCAACAAGAAAGGAACTAAAGAAGAAGAAGGACTGCCCTGCTGGACCCCTGGCCTGCACCTGGAACCTGCACTCAGAAGGACTGCACCAGCTGCACACTTGGGCTTCACCACAAGAAGGACTTTGCCTGGCTTCAACTGGTTCAAGGAGGGACTCCCTGTTTGCTACAGGTGAAACATTGCTAAACCAGAGTCCCCTGCACCAACTCCTGAAGAAAGCAACCAGCTGACCACTGTCCAGTGGCCAAAAAGGAGTTTGCGCCAGGTGCATTCTGGGAGTTGAAGTCCGCACCCCCCAAGGACCATCACAGAACTTCTGGACCCTTGGGGTGAGCTGTGGACCCCAAAAGAACCTTAAAAGAACATCTGGGTGAAGCCCCAGAAGTTTGGAAAAGATTTGAGAATTTTTGGAAAAAAGCTCCAGAGTGGGACCGACCCGCCGCGGAAATTCTAGCCGGCTTGCCTCAACCGCGACCCGGCCTGACTTCGTGGTTCGTCCCGGTAAAGAAAAACATCCAAAAAAGAGACTAAGGGGGTCATTCTGACCTCGGCGGTAAAAGGCGCCTACCGCCGGTCAGAAATCCTCCATAATCCCGCCGCGGTCGCGGAAACCCGCCACGGTCATTCTGACCCGCAGAAGGCAAACCTCCGAAAATCCGACCGCCACAACAGACCGCCAGACCAGCGGTCGGCGGAAAGGTGGAGGTGACCAAACCTCCACCGTCACGCCAACAGAAATACGCCCATCCCATTACGACCCACGAATCCATGCGGCGGTCATTCAAACGCGGTATTCCATTGGCGGGACACACCGCCGCGGTCAGAATACACACAAACGAACAAAACTCAGCCACATTGGACGATTTGAATCCCACACACCTGATACACATACACACACCACTCCCACACACACAATACAATATAAAACACACACCCACATCACCCACAAACCCCTACGCTAAAAAATTTGTCAAGAAGGCAAGAGCGAGACACCAGCATCCAAAAAATAACAGCCACAGCCACTCAACACCATCACCCACACACTATCCACACACAAAACAACACACACCACCACACTCAACTCACTTAAATACACATACTCCACCCCACACATCATACACACCACCCCATGGCACCCCAAAGACAACCCCGCTTCACAGACGAAGAACTCAGGGTCATGGTGGAGGAAATCGTTCGGGTAGAGCCCCAGCTGTTCGGCACACAGATACAATACACCAGCATTGCCCGGAGGACGGAGCTATGGCAGAGGATTGTCGACAGGGTGAATGCAGTGGAACAGCACCCCAGAAATCGGGAAGACATCAGGAAGCGATGGAACGACCTACGGGGGAAGGTGCGTTCCATGGTATCCAGGCACAACATCGCCGTGCAGAAGACTGGCGGAGGACCCCCACCTCAACCCCCACAATTCACATCATGGGAGGAGGAAGTCTTGAACATCCTGCATCCTGACGGCCTCGCAGGAGTCGGCGGAGGAATGGATACTGGTAAGTTGAAGCTTCAATACTGCTTCCCCCCCACCTGCATGCCAAATCAGACCCCAAACCTCACCCCCATCCTCGAACCCCACCCTCACCCCCACCCCCATCGTCACCCCTACCCTCACCCCCACCACCATCCTCACCCCCACCACCATCCTCACCCCCACCCCCAGCACACCTATTCCCCGCCAATGTCTCACCATCACAACCCACACATCCCAAAACCTAGGCCTGCATGCGTCCACTAAGCATGGACACCCATCACCAAAGCATGCCCAATGCATATACACATCCCCACCACAAGCCACCCTCACCAAAGCCCCCACACACGAATGCCAGCACTTGGGGACACGAGAACCCACAGATACACCCATATGCCACACATTGAAACTATAACCATACCTCTATACCCCTGCAGGACCCGACCGTCAACACACCGCGGCGGAGGGGCCAGAATTCTCCACACCCCCCACCCAAGAGGCCGTCAGCGATGACAGCAGCTCTGTCGACCTGGACACCGATGACCAGCCCGGACCATCGGGGACCTCTGGACAGTCGGTTCCCCTCACACAGGCCCAGGCCACTACAGACCCAAACCCCTCTGGGAACACCAGCACAGCTCCCACCCAGCGGGCCCATGCCTCTGTCTCCAGGGCGCGTCAATCAGCGGTGTGTCTACCACTACAGGGCACCCAGGATAACCCACCACCCCAACAACAACAGGGACCTGGGGGCAGTGGTAGTGGGCACACCGGCCAGGGGGCAGAGGCCCAGGGAAACAGGGGAACTCGGAGGGCAGCTGTGCGACAGGGGGGGGAGGAGAGGCCCAGGGAACCCACTCTCCACGAGGTCCTCACCACCATCATGGGAGCATACAACCGCTCCCAGGAGACGATGGCGACGGTACTGGCCCGGTTCCAGGAGATCCAGGTGCTGCAGGAGGAACACTATCGGGGGTACAGGGAGGACATCAGAGCCATCAACACCACCCTGGTTACCATGGTAGGGCTGCTGCAGGACCTCGTCAACAACAGGGCGGACACTGAACAACACCCAAGGGCCCCTGCCACTAGCCTGGACCAAGAACAGCCAACCACCTCCGCCGGCGCTAGTGGACAGGAGGCCCCCGCACAGCAGCAGCCCACCAGACCCCCACCTCCTGCAGGAGAAGAACCACCCCGCAAGAGGGCCCTGAGATCTCGCAAGAAGACAGAGTAGGATGTCAAGACCCCCGCCAGCAATGGATACCACCTGATGTCATCCCACTGTCCCACATTGTCACCCTGTCCACCTTGAACTGCCCATGCTCCATCTCTCCACAGGCCTCTGGACAATGCACCTGTGTGACTGTTACTCTGGACTCTGCCATGGACATTCCTTCACCATAGCCCCCACCCACTTTAAACCACCCATCCCATTTTGAGCACTTAAATAAACACCTATTTTGCACCAAAATATCTGGAGTCTGGCTGTGATTTCAATAGATTGTAATTGACATGACAGTGCAAATATGTCCTTGTACATGGTGAAGTCAACAAACAGCTGCCACAAAGCTGTAGTCCATGGGGAAACGAAGCACAGGACTCGTAGTGGGGACCCCAGATCTGAAATAGGGAGGGAAAAGCCAAAACTCAGTCATCATACACTGGGGCAAATAGACAGGCAGCAGAGATGCTGGAGAGTAGTTAACATTTACTAAATTATCTTTGAAATGTTACCTGTGTCCTATTGGAAGTACTGTTCAATGATTCTGTCCCTGTTGTCTGTTTCAGCCCCGTCGTCTTCCTCCTCGTCACTCTCCTCAGGTTCCACCGCTGCCACCACACCACCGTCTCGACCATCCTCCTGCAGGAAAGGCACCTGGCGGCGCAAAGCCAGGTTGTGAAGCATGCAGCAGGCCACGATGATGTGACACACCTTCTTAGGTGAGTACAGTAGGGATCCACCTGTCATATGCAGGCAGCGAAACCTGGCCTTTAGGAGGCCAAAGGTGCGTTCGATCACCCTCCTAGTACGCCCATGGGCCTCATTGTACCGTTCCTCTGCCCTGGTCCGGGGATTCCTTACTGGGGTCAGTAGCCACGACAGGTTGGGGTACCCAGAGTCCCCCACTAGCCATACACGGTGTCTCTGTAGCTGTTCCATCAGGTAAGGGATGCTGCTATTCCTGAGGATGTAGGCGTCATGCACTGACCCTGGGAATTTGGCATTTACATGCGAGATGTACTGGTCAGCCAAACACACCACCTGGATGTTCATTGAATGGTAATTTTTTCTGTTCCTGTACACCTGCTCCCTGTCTCTTGGGGGAACCAAAGCCACATGGGTCCCATCAATGGCACCAATTACGTTGGGAATATGTCCAAGGGCGTAGAAATCACCCTTCACTGTAGCCAATTCGCCCACCTCAGGGAAAATGATGTAGCTCCTCACGGATTTCATCAGGGCAGACTACACTCTGGATAACACCTTCGAAAACATGGGCTGAGACATCCCAGAAGCAATTCCCACGGTTGTCTGAAATGACCCACTTGCCAAGAAATGGAGTACTGACATGACCTGCACCAGAGGGGGAATCCCTGTGGGTTGGCGGATGGGGGACATCAGGTCGGGCTCCAGCTGGGCACACAGTTCATGGATAGTGGCACGGTTAAGACGGTAGGTCAGGATAATGTGGCGTTCTTCCATTGTCGACAGGTCCACCAGCGGTCGGTACACGGGAGGATTCATCTGTCTCCTCGCCCAACCCAGCGGACGGTGCCTAGGAAGGACAACATGGAGCACACAGTCAAGCAACCCACAGGTACGTACTCACAGCTAGCACAGTAAACGATTCTCTATGCAGTGAATGGCGTGTCTGAGTGGCTATGCAAGGCCTAGGCCTGTGTGACGCTGTTGAAATTGAGCCATGTGGGCCCTGGAAATGGCGGCTGCCTGACCTGTGAAGTGTGACAATGGGATGTGAGGTCAATGCGCTGGCGTGGCACACCGCGGCGGGCGGCGGGCGAAGACCGCGGCGCAAAGCCGCATTGGTTAACATTGAAGCCTATGGGTTTCAGGAGCCAATGGCGAAGGGCGCCGGCGGTGGCGGGACGCACCGCCGCGGTACGCACCGCCGCGGACGTCACCGCCATTTTCTATCTACTTATCCACTTGCGACTTGAACTTTCACAGGAGAGGACCTATACTGCAAGTGTTGCTGTGACCTCGGTCTGGAAGGGACAATGGCTGCTGCGGCTGGGGAAAGGGCCCCTGCCTTCACTGGAGAGGAGTTGGAGAAACTTGTGGATGGGGTCCTCCCCCAGTATGCCCTACTCTACGGTCCTCCAGACCAACAAGTGAGTTTAATTCAATATGGATTTGGGGCCACTGGCTGGCTTGGGGGCCTGGCGGGGGGCCTGGCGGGGATGGGGGGCATGTTGGGCCTGGCGGGGGGCATGGCGGGGGGCCTGGCGGGGATGGGGGGCATGTTGGGCCTGGCGGGGGGCATGGCGGGGGGCCTGGCGGGGATGGGGGGCATGTTGGGCCTGGCGGGGGGCATGGCGGGGGGCCTGGCGGGGATGGGGGGCATGTTGGGCCTGGCAGGGGGCATGGCGGGGGGCCTGGCGGGGATGGGGGGCGTTGGGCCACTGGAAAGGAAAATGCTGAGAAACTTGAACGTGGTATTTCTCCCTCCCTGTACGTGTCACATAGGTCTGCGCCCATGAGAAGATCGGGATTTGGGGTGCCATCGCCAAGGAAGTCCGGACCCTGGGGGTCCACCATCGACGGGGCACCCACTGCCGCAAGAGGTGGGAGGACATCCGCCGCGGGACCAAGAAGACCGCCGAGTCTCTGCTGGGGATGGCCTCCCAACGTAGGCGGGGTGCCTGCCGTCAACTGAGCCCCCTGATGTTCCGGATCCTGGCGGTGGCCTACCCTGAACTGGATGGGCGCGTGAGGGCAGCACAGCAGACACAAGGGGGTGAGTACAAGCATTATCTACTCTGTTGTCGCGCAGTGGAGGTGTCTGGGTGGGGGAGGAGGGCTGGGGGTCCCCCTAGGCCAGGGCGATATCTGTAGGCTGGGCACCCCCGTAAGCCCCTGTGTCCCCAGCCACCACCCTCAGTAGTTTGTCAGTACAGCCATCCCTGGGCCGTGTCATCCATGGGTGCAGTTGTCAACTCTAGGCGTGTAGGGCATGTTCCACGGAATGCGTAGCGGACCCCAAGTGCGCAACTTAGTGCAGGGGGCATCTGTGTCTGTCATGTCCGCTAACTGTACCGGAGATCCATGTAATCAATATCCCTTTATTTCTCTCTCCCCCCCCTTTTTGTTTGTCTTTCTGTGCTTGTGTGCATCAGCATCATCAGGCGGAGGAGAAGTGGCATCGGGGCAGGAGGGAGCTGCATCTCACATGGCCCAGGAGGGCCATGCCACAGAGTCAGACTGGACCAGTGAGACGGAGGGCGAGGGGAGCTCCACGACGGGGACGACTGGACCCTGCAGCGACACGGACACGTCCTCGGAAGGGGGCTCCCTTGCGGGGGTGGCACCATCCGTGCCCCCCGCCATTACAGGTACAGCCGCCACCCAGCGCACCATCTCCGCCCTCCCAGCAGCCCCTCAGCGTTCGCCCCGTGCCCGCTCTGCCAGGAAGCCGGGCATCTCCTTCGCCCCAGGCACCTCAGGCCCTGCCCCTGTTACCCCCGCTGCCCTCAGTGAGGAGGTCATTGACCTCCTCCGAACGCTCATTGTTGGGCAGACTACCCTTTTGAAAGCCATCCAGGGGGTGGAGAGGGAGGTTCATCGCAGCAATGCGTACCTGGAGGGCATTCATTCGGGTCAGGCTGCCCATCAGCGATCGTTCCAGGCTCTGGCCTCAGCACTGACGGCAGCCATTGTCCCTGTCTCCTGCCTGCCTCTACTAACTCCCTCCTCCCAGTCTCCTGTTCCTCTGCCTGTCCCACCCACACCATCAGACCAGCCTGCACACACCTCAACACCCAAGAGAAGCTCATCCAAACATAAGCACCACAGATCACGCAGACATTCACACATGCAACATTCCGATGCAGACATGCCAACAGTCACTACCACCTCTGTGACCCCCACCTCCTCGTCTCCCTCCTCCCTCCCTGTGACGTCTACACTCACACCTCCATTCACCTCACCATCAGCCAGTGTTTCCATCACCAGCACACCCTCCACTCCAGTCCGCACACGTGCAGTCACCACCCCCACTGCCATTTACACGTCCCCTGTGTCCTCTCCCACTGTGTCTGTCACCCCCTCTTCCACACCACCTCACGACAGCCTATCCCTCCTGCACCTGCACCCAAAGACAGCAAACGTGACTGACCTACAACCACATCCTCTCCCTCCACTCCCATTCCCACTGTACCTACCACTCTCCATTGTCCCAAGAAGCTCTTCCTCGCCACTACTAACTTCTTTCCTGACCCTGAGCCCCCCCCTCCTTCTCGTCGGGGTAAGAAGAGCACCTCAGCCACCACCAGCCCTGCAGCCCCCTTGACAAGGGTGCAGGGGTATTGGAGCCCGCCAGCCCGCATGTCTGGATCTTCGCCCAGCAGCAAGGGGACAGCCAGCCCACCCCCTGGGAAGAGGAGCAGAAGGCGGAAGGGTCGCCGCAGGAGCCCGCCTTCTACATCCCCCCCGGACACCACCCAGAGACAGTCACCAGCCACAGCTCCAAAGGGAGGAAAGGGCCACAGGCCCACGACTAAGGAGGGCAAGGGCAGCAAGTCGGAGAGGTCAGGCAGCAGGCCTGCTGCCCAGGAGGAGCCCACAACCCCCATAGCCGCTGCCCCGGGAGGAACCGGCACAGCTGCCCCGGGAGAGCCCACCACCCCCATAGCCGCTGCCCAGGGAGGACCCAGCCCAGCTGGCCAGGAGGGCCCCACCACCCACAGCCCAGGTGGGCAGTGAAGGAGCACCATCCCCGCTGCCCAGGAGGGCACCACCAGGCAATTAGCAGTTGGCCATAGACCGTCCGCCGTCTCAAGAACCGCTGAACTGGGCCCCGCCGTCTCAAGAACCGCTGAACTGGGCCCTTCAGGGCAAGAACCGCTGAACTGGGCCCTTCAGGGCAAGAACCGCTGAACTGGGCCCCGCCGTCTCAAGAACCGCTGAACTGGGCCCCGCCGTCTCAAGAACCGCTGAACTGGGCCCTTCAGGGCAAGAACCGCTGAACTGGGCCCTTCAAGGCAAGGACCGCTGAACTGGGCCCCGCCGTCTCAATAACCGCTGAACTGGGCCCTTCAAGGCAAGGAGCGCTGAACTGGGCCCCGCCGTCTCAAGAACCGCTGAACTGGGCCCTTCAGGGCAAGAACCGCTGAACTGGGCCCTTCAGGGCAAGAACCGCTGAACTGGGCCCCACCGTCTCAAGAACCGCTGAACTGGGCCCTTCAGGGCAAGAACCGCTGAACTGAGCCCCGCCGTCTCAAGAACCGCTGAACTGGGCCCTTCAGGGCAAGAACCGCTGAACTGGGCCCTTCAGGGCAAGAACCGCTGAACTTGGCCCCGCCGTCTCAAGAACCGCTGAACTGGGCCCTTCAGGGCAAGAACCGCTGAACTGAGCCCCGCCGTCTCAAGAACCGCTGAACTGGGCCCTTCAGGGCAAGAACCGCTGAACTGGGCCCTTCAGGGCAAGAACCGCTGAACTGGGCCCCGCCGTCTCAAGAACCGCTGAACTGGGCCCTTCAGGGCAAGAACCGCTGAACTGGGCCCTTCAAGGCAAGAACCGCTGAACTGGGCCCTTCAGGGCAAGGACCGCTGAACTGGGCCCTACAAGGCAAGGAGCGCTGAACTGGGCCCTTCAAGGCAAGAACCGCTGAACTGGGCCCCGCCGTCTCAAGAACCGCTGAACTGGGCCCTTCAGGGCAAGAACCGCTGAACTGGGCCCCGCCGTCTCAAGAACCGCTGAACTGGGCCCCGCCGTCTCAAGAACCGCTGAACTGGGCCCTTCAGGGCAAGAACCGCTGAACTGGGCCCTTCAAGGCAAGAACCGCTGAACTGGGCCCTTCAGGGCAAGGACCGCTGAACTGGGCCCTACAAGGCAAGGAGTGCTGAACTGGGCCCTTCAAGGCAAGAACCGCTGAACTGGGCCCCGCCGTCTCAAGAACCGCTGAACTGGGCCCTTCAGGGCAAGAACCGCTGGCCCTTTGGCAGACGTGGCAGGGCAGGATCTATCTCGGGCAGGGCTGCAGGATGTCCTCTGGCCAACTTGCCTCCTCCAGTGGCAGTGGGGTCTGTTATGGACTGTATGGACTGTGGCTTTGCTCTCCCCAGGATGGCCCAGTGGGCAGGCCACCCACTGTATGGACTGTATGGACTGTGGCTTTGCTCTCCCCAGGATGGCCCATTGGGCAGGCCACCCACTGTATGGACTGTTTGGACTGTGGCTTTGCTCTCCCCAGGATGGCCCAGTGGGCAGGCCACCCACTGTATGGACTGTTTGGACTGTGGCTTTGCTCTCCCCAGGATGGCCCAGTGGGCAGGCCACCCACTGTATGGACTGTTTGGACTGTGGCTTTGCTCTCCCCAGGATGGCCCAGTGGGCAGGCCACCCACTGTATGGACTGTTTGGACTGTGGCTTTGCTCTCCCCAGGATGGCCCAGTGGGCAGGCCACCCACTGTATGGACTGTTTGGACTGTGGCTTTGCTCTCCCCAGGATGGGCCAGTGGTCATGGAGTCCCCTCGTGGATCTGGCGTCGTGTACTCAAGTGGCTGAGGTGCCCCCCCTTCCCTTCCCCCTGAGGTGCCTGTCCTATTTTCTTTCTGATGCCCCTGCAGTGTTCTCTCCGTGGAGTTCTTGTCGTGGGACTGGGCCTTGCCCCTTTGCACAGGACCCCTGTGATCCACGGACAGTGGTTGGACTACATTTAGTAGCTGTATATATTTTGTACATAGTTTATTTATTTATTGGGATTACTGGTGTACATATTTCAATATATCTGCCCGTTTATGATCTCTTCTTTTGGTCTTTGCATTATTTCGGAGGGGGGTGGTTTGTGGGTTGTGACAGTGATCTGTGGGAATGCATTGATGTGTGTGTTGTAGTGGGTGTGGGTGGGTGGGTGTGTGCCGGTAATCTTTTCCCTCCCCTGTGTCGTAGGTGCAGTACTCACCGATGTCTTCCGCGCCGCCGGGCGTGATCCTGGTATATGAGCAGCAATAGGAGTGCGGGGATGACCTGCAACTCTGGCTCCATACTGCCGGAATCTCGCGTGGAGTGCGTAGAGGTGAGCGTTTTCCCGTTCGTAGTCTGTTTCCGCCGTGTTCTTATCGGCGGTGCTCCCGCCCCGGAAAAGGTGGCAGATTGGTGGGTCGTAATAGGGTGGGCGGTACATTGTCTGCCGCCGGGCTGTTGGCGGGAACCGCCGCGCTGTTTGTTTGTACCGCTGTGGCGGTCGGAGTGTTAAGTTGGCGGGCTGTGTTGGCGGTTCCCGCCAGGGTCAGAATTGCATATTTTAGACCGCCGGCCTGTTGGCGGCTTGGCCGCCGCTTTATCACCGACCGCCAGGGTCAGAATGAGGGCCTAAGTCCGAACGTAAAAAGTTGACCGGGACCTCCCAGCCATCGTATCCGAGAAGGGCTCCATGGACGTCGGATCAAGATCCAGGTTTACCCCGGTCGAAGGATTTTCATCTCGAAAAAATGACTAAGTCCGAAGGTAAAAGTCTCCACCGAGGAAACCCACATCGCGTATCCGGACAAGGGCTCCAGGAGGTCGGATTCAACTGGCAGGTTCGTCCCGGTGAAGAAAAACTTCAAAATAAAGACTAAGTCAGAAGGTAACTTTTTAACCGAGGCCTCCCGCGACCTGTAGCCGAGCAGGGCTCCATCGCGGTCGGCCTGAAAGTTTGACTTTGCCCCGGTCGAGGTGCAACCAGATGACCCGATTGGCGCTTTTTGTTTCTAAGCGCTAGAAAAGTAATAATTCTTTAAAAAATCATATCTCCGGTTCCCCTGAATCGATTTTAATCGTTTTTGTGTCATTTTAAAGATAAAAATATAAACTATTTTTATAAATTGGTTTTGGATTTTTAAACTGTTTCCTGTGTTTTATTTAATTACTGTTTTGTGATATTTGAATGCTTTACACTTTGTCTCCTAAGTTAAGCCATGACGCTCGTTGCCAAGCTACCAAGGGTTGAGCTGGGATTAATTTACTGAGACCTAACTGTACCTATGTGGAGGTTAGTGGCTTGTTGCTAGGTGTAGGTACCTACCTGCCCTACCAATAACCCATTTTCCAACATAATTGGAAGCAGCGACGGGATCCTGTACTTGTGTTCAATATCACGTTACAGTTTTAGGTAAAACAAATTAAAAATCCTTTAAATTGTCCTAGTGCAAAAATTGTTTTTAATTTTTAATTTGGATTAATTTCAATTATTGAATTTTTGTAATTTTTCTAAATTCTTGTTTCCAATTTTTGCAAAAAGTTTTTGTTGACACAAACTAGGGAACCATGGAGCTTGATCTGGCTAGCCTACCCACACTGACAGTAGTCCAGCTTAGGGGGTTGTGTATTGAAAGAGGGTTGCCTGCAACCACTGATCTCAGGAAGCAAATCCTGATCACATCCCAGACAGCATGGGCTGAGGCCCAAGAGGTAGAGTCAGAAGAAGCTCCAGAGGAGGGAGAAAGAAGGGAGGATGCAAGCTCTAACCACTCAGGGGAGGGAAGGCATCTGAGCCCAAGTGAGGATGAGGAAGAACGGTCCTCAGTAAATACAGTCACTAGGGGCAGATCCAAAGCTAGTGGTGGGAAAGGGGTCCTTTCAGGAGGAGAGAACCCATCCATCAGAGAAAGAGAGCTGGAGGCCCAGCTAGCATACATAGCTTTGGAAGCAGAGAAGCTGGCCCTAGAAAATAAAAAGTGGGCATACAAAGAGAAAAGAGATGGAAGCAGCGATAAAGAAGCTGAGGTGTCCATGGGTGGGGGAGTTTGCCCCAGATTACCCAAGGGGGTAGTTCCTGCTTATGTAGAGGGGGATGACATAGATAAGTGGCTGGGGGCCTTTGAGAGGGCACTCCAAATGAGAAGGGTTAGGCCTCAATACTGGGGTTCCCTTTTGTGGGAGTTGGTCCCCAACTCAGGGAGGGATAGGCTTCTGACCTTAAGGGGGGAGGAGGCAGATTCATACCCTAGTATGAAGAGGTGCTTAGCCAAGAAGTTTGGTCTGACCCCAGAGCAATATAGAATGAAGTTCAGGGACACCCAGAAGGTCAGTACCCAGTCTTGGGTTGACTTTGTGGACATTTCACTAAAGGCACTAGAGGGCTGGATTATTGGTAACGAAGTAGATACTTATGAGGGGTTATACAATCTGATCATGAGAGAGCACATCTTGACCAATTGTATCCAAGAAAGGTTACGCCAGCATCTAGTGGACTCTAAGCAGACCAACCCTAGAGAGCTAGGGGAGGCAGCTGATGAGTGGTTGAGAACCAGGGTGGTTGTCAAGTCCCAGGGGGGAGACTCCAAGAAGGGGGGGACAGGTCCCCAAAAACCTAAGGAGGGAGGTGGTAAGCCCACCACAGAGACTCCCTCTGTACCCCAGAACCCTAAGAAGGAGGAGAGTAAATCCCACTCCCACTCTGACCAGCAGAGACAGTTAGACCCAGGGTTAAAAAAGCTCTTGGACAGTAGGGCTTGCTTTGACTGTCAGCAGACAGGTCACTTCAGAGGAGATGCAGCCTGTCCAAAGAAGGTGGTTAGCACTGGGCTGTCCAGTGTAGCCATAGAGGAGGATTCCTCAGATGATGAAGTCCTCCTAGCATTGAGCTGGGAGACAGGACCAGATGGTAAGCTGGTGATCCCTGAGGGTGGGAGTAGGCACTTCCACCACATTCAAGTGAATGGGATCCCTACCACTGGCCTGAGAGACACCTGTGCCAGTCACACTATAGTGAGTGACCGGTTAGTGACCCCAGACATGTATGTCCCAGGAAAGACCAAGAAAGTCAGGATAGCCACAGGGGAGGTCACCTCCAAACCTGTAGCCATAGTGCCCCTAGAGAGGGAGGGTATCCTTGACTGGATTAGGGTGGTAGTCAGTGCTGACCTTCCCCTAGAT
The DNA here is from genome assembly GCF_031143425.1 of Pleurodeles waltl. Taxonomy (NCBI): domain Eukaryota; kingdom Metazoa; phylum Chordata; class Amphibia; order Caudata; family Salamandridae; genus Pleurodeles; species Pleurodeles waltl. The sequence goes on along the minus strand of NC_090450.1, from coordinate 220,765,567 downwards.
TGTATCCTGGGCAATGACCTCCCAGAGGAGAGTCTGGTCACAGATGGGGTGGTCGCCCAGGGCGCCCCCCCCAACCCAAAGTCCTGGGGAGTCAGTCCCTACAGTTAGGAGACAGGGGTCCTCAAGAAAAGGAAAGAAGAAAAGGAAGGGTAGGCCACTCTTAAAGAGAGTTCCAGGGAGCCAAGGGCCTTCTGCCCCAGTAAGGGGGGAGCCCAGAGTTGGCACTGGTGAGGCCTCACCTGACCCCAAGGAAGTCCTGAGTAGTCAGGCAGCTGTCCAGATGCAAGGTGTTGCCCCTGCACTGACAGAAGAGAGAGTGGAAGGAGGGTGTCTGCCACAGAAGGTGGTAGCCCCCCACTCTAGACAGCAAGAGGGGTGCCAGGAACCCAAAGATGCCCCTAAAGCAGCTCAGTCACCTGTCAGTGGAGAGCTTAGGGTGTGGTTCTGGGTACTGACAGCTGTCAGTAGCCTCTGCTGGGTGCTAGCCTTCCTGGCAGCAATGTACTTGGCCTGGGAGGCAGACCCCAGGGCCAATAGCAAAGTAGGCCCCCTGACCCTATTGGTCATGGTGGGGTTGCTCAAGTGTTGGGTGACCTCTTTGGGTAAGCTAGGTGTTGCCCTAGCAAAGTTAGGAGTAGGGGAGGTGGGCACCTCACTACCCAAGATGGCAGAGAGAAAGGAGGAAGACCCCCCTAGAGGAAAGTTTCAGTTTGAGTTGGGTCCTTTTACTGTTGGGATGGCGTCACTACCCATAGGGAGTGACCCTGACAGGAGGATATAAGGCAGAGTAGGCCCTGCAAAGGGACAGCCAGTTTTCTTCACTGTCTTCCTCGCCTAACAAGCCAGGAAGACTCTCCCAGGGTTGGGCTGAGTCTCCTGGGCGTGTGGGCTGGGGGGGGGTTGTGTGAGAAAACAGGGCTGATTGCAGAGGCCCCATAACTTTTTGCCCCCATTTTCCTCTTTTTGCTGGTGTTTTCCTGACTTTGATGGTGCCCTGGGTACTGCTAACCAGTCCCAGGGCCTGTGCTCTGTGTAAAATAGATATACAAATTAGGCTAATTATAATTGGCTAATTTAACCTACCTATAAGTCCCTAGTATATGGTAGGGCATGTAGGTTTAGGGACCACAGCATAGGTGGTGCACACCTAGGTGCATTGCTGAGGTGCCCAGTGTCATTTTAAAAGCAAGCCTGCCTTGCTGGCTGCTTTTAAATTAAAGTTATATGCAAATTCGACTTTGGAATTAAAGGTACTTCCAAAGTCTTAAACTACCTTATTTTTACATATAAGTCACCCCTAAGGTGTGCCCTATGTGCCCCTAGGGCTGGGTGCCATGTAACTATAAGCAGGGACTTTATAAAAATAGATTTATAAGCCCTGGTGAGGTAAAAACAGCCAAATTCGTTTTTCCCTCATTGAAGTAAATGGCCTTCATAGGCTAGAATGGGCAGACTTTATTTTAAATTTTAAAGTCTCCTTAAATGTTGCATACCAAGAATTTGGTATCAAATTAATTGTTGTAATAAATCCTACAACTTCCAGTTGTTGGATTTAATATAACTAGTTCAGGTAAAAAGTTTAGACTTTACCTAAAAAGTTGCCAATTTCAGCTCTGCATTGTTTTTGCTGCTGTGCTCTGATTGGCCAGCCTGCAGCAGCTTCTGCCAGGCTGCCTTGATGAGGTGTGAAGTGGCCATGCTTCACACAAAGGAATGTGCTTGGGGGAGAGAATCTCCCCTCAGCAGATGGTGAGGCAGGAAGGGGGAGGGCTGCCAAACTGGTCTTCAAAGGCAGAGAAGGACATTTGCAGCACCCAGCAACACCCCCACATCCTGCAACCCCAGACAATTAGGTGCCCCCTTGATTAGATTAGGAGAGGGCAGGAGAGGGGTGTGTTTATGATTTTTAGCCACACCAGTGGGTGGGCTCAGCCAGATGTAACCTCCAAAAATCAGATTCATCCATGTTGGATTTTTAGAGACTGTTGCCTTCTGGGATGGATTTTTGCCACACTTCCCAGGAAGTGGTCATCACAGGGGGACGACCCTGTCCCTGATTGGAGAACCAGGGCCCCCCTGCTTTTCACCCAGGAGCAAGGATAAAACTGGCAGACCTGCACCCACACCTCAGATCCCCTCCAGAATTCAACAAGAAAGGAACTAAAGAAGAAGAAGGACTGCCCTGCTGGACCCCTGGCCTGCACCTGGAACCTGCACTCAGAAGGACTGCACCAGCTGCACACTTGGGCTTCACCACAAGAAGGACTTTGCCTGGCTTCAACTGGTTCAAGGAGGGACTCCCTGTTTGCTACAGGTGAAAAATTGCTAAACCAGAGTCCCCTGCACCAACTCCTGAAGAAAGCAACCAGCTGACCACTGTCCAGTGGCCAAAAAGGAGTTTGCGCCAGGTGCATTCTGGGAGTTGAAGTCCGCACCCCCCAAGGACCATCACAGAACTTCTGGACCCTTGGGGTGAGCTGTGGACCCCAAAAGAACCTTAAAAGAACATCTGGGTGAAGCCCCAGAAGTTTGGAAAAGATTTGAGAATTTTTGGAAAAAAGCTCCAGAGAGGGACCGACCCGCCGCGGAAATTCTAGCCGGCTTGCCTCAACCGCGACCCGGCCTGACTTCGTGGTTCGTCCCGGTAAAGAAAAACATCCAAAAAAGAGACTAAGTCCGAACGTAAAAAGTTGACCGGGACCTCCCAGCCATCGTATCCGAGAAGGGCTCCATGGACGTCGGATCAAGATCCAGGTTTACCCCGGTCGAAGGATTTTCATCTCGAAAAAACGACTAAGTCCGAAGGTAAAAGTCTCCACCGAGGAAACCCACATCGCGTATCCGGACAAGGGCTCCAGGAGGTCGGATTCAACTGGCAGGTTCGTCCCGGTGAAGAAAAACTTCAAAATAAAGACTAAGTCAGAAGGTAACTTTTTAACCGAGGCCTCCCGCGACCTGTAGCCGAGCAGGGCTCCATCGCGGTCGGCCTGAAAGTTTGACTTTGCCCCGGTCGAGGTGCAACCAGATGACCCGATTGGCGCTTTTTGTTTCTAAGCGCTAGAAAAGTAATAATTCTTTAAAAATTCATATCTCCGGTTCCCCTGAACCGATTTTAATCGTTTTTGTGTCATTTTAAAGATAAAAATATAAACTATTTTTATAAATTGGTTTTGGATTTTTAAACTGTTTCCTGTGTTTTATTTAATTACTGTTTTGTGATATTTGAATGCTTTACACTTTGTCTCCTAAGTTAAGCCATGACGCTCGTTGCCAAGCTACCAAGGGTTGAGCTGGGATTAATTTACTGAGACCTAACTGTACCTATGTGGAGGTTAGTGGCTTGTTGCTAGGTGTAGGTACCTACCTGCCCTACCAATAACCCATTTTCCAACATAATTGGAAGCAGCGACGGGATCCTGTACTTGTGTTCAATATCACGTTACAGTTTTAGGTAAAACAAATTAAAAATCCTTTAAATTGTCCTAGTGCAAAAATTGTTTTTAATTTTTAATTTGGATTAATTTCAATTATTGAATTTTTGTAATTTTTCTAAATTCTTGTTTCCAATTTTTGCAAACAGTTTTTGTTGACACAAAACTAGGGAACCATGGAGCTTGATCTGGCTAGCCTACCCACACTGACAGTAGTCCAGCTTAGGGGGTTGTGTATTGAAAGAGGGTTGCCTGCAACCACTGATCTCAGGAAGCAAATCCTGATCACATCCCTGACAGCATGGGCTGAGGCCCAAGAGGTAGAGTCAGAAGAAGCTCCAGAGGAGGGAGAAAGAAGGGAGGATGCAAGCTCTAACCACTCAGGGGAGGGAAGGCATCTGAGCCCAAGTGAGGATGAGGAAGAACGGTCCTCAGTAAATACAGTCACTAGGGGCAGATCCAAAGCTAGTGGTGGGAAAGGGGTCCTTTCAGGAGGAGAGAACCCATCCATCAGAGAAAGAGAGCTGGAGGCCCAGCTAGCATACATAGCTTTGGAAGCAGAGAAGCTGGCCCTAGAAAATAAAAAGTGGGCATACAAAGAGAAAAGAGATGGAAGCAGCGATAAAGAAGCTGAGGTGTCCATGGGTGGGGGAGTTTGCCCCAGATTACCCAAGGGGGTAGTTCCTGCTTATGTAGAGGGGGATGACATAGATAAGTGGCTGGGGGCCTTTGAGAGGGCACTCCAAATGAGAAGGGTTAGGCCTCAATACTGGGGTTCCCTTTTGTGGGAGTTGGTCCCCAACTCAGGGAGGGATAGGCTTCTGACCTTAAGGGGGGAGGAGGCAGATTCATACCCTAGTATGAAGAGGTGCTTAGCCAAGAAGTTTGGTCTGACCCCAGAGCAATATAGAATGAAGTTCAGGGACACCCAGAAGGTCAGTACCCAGTCTTGGGTTGACTTTGTGGACATTTCACTAAAGGCACTAGAGGGCTGGATTATTGGTAACGAAGTAGATACTTATGAGGGGTTATACAATCTGATCATGAGAGAGCACATCTTGACCAATTGTATCCAAGAAAGGTTACGCCAGCATCTAGTGGACTCTAAGCAGACCAACCCTAGAGAGCTAGGGGAGGCAGCTGATGAGTGGTTGAGAACCAGGGTGGTTGTCAAGTCCCAGGGGGGAGACTCCAAGAAGGGGGGGACAGGTCCCCAAAAACCTAAGGAGGGAGGTGGTAAGCCCACCACAGAGACTCCCTCTGTACCCCAGAACCCTAAGAAGGAGGAGAGTAAATCCCACTCCCACTCTGACCAGCAGAGACAGTTAGACCCAGGGTTAAAAAAGCTCTTGGACAGTAGGGCTTGCTTTGACTGTCAGCAGACAGGTCACTTCAGAGGAGATGCAGCCTGTCCAAAGAAGGTGGTTAGCACTGGGCTGTCCAGTGTAGCCATAGAGGAGGATTCCTCAGATGATGAAGTCCTCCTAGCATTGAGCTGGGAGACAGGACCAGATGGTAAGCTGGTGATCCCTGAGGGTGGGAGTAGGCACTTCCACCACATTCAAGTGAATGGGGTCCCTACCACTGGCCTGAGAGACACCTGTGCCAGTCACACTATAGTGAGTGACCGGTTAGTGACCCCAGACATGTATGTCCCAGGAAAGACAAAGAAAGTCAGGATAGCCACAGGGGAGGTCACCTCCAAACCTGTAGCCATAGTGCCCCTAGAGAGGGAGGGTATCCTTGACTGGATTAGGGTGGTAGTCAGTGCTGACCTTCCCCTAGATTGTATCCTGGGCAATGACCTCCCAGAGGAGAGTCTGGTCACAGATGGGGTTGTCGCCCAGGGCGCCCCCCCAACCCAAAGTCCTGGGGAGTCAGTCCCTACAGTTAGGAGACAGGGGTCCCCAAGAAAAGGAAAGAAGAAAAGGAAGGGTAGGCCACTCTTAAAGAGAGTTCCAGGGAGCCAAGGGCCTTCTGCCCCAGTAAGGGGGGAGCCCAGAGTTGGCACTGGTGAGGCCTCACCTGACCCCAAGGAAGTCCTGAGTAGTCAGGCAGCTGTCCAGATGCAAGGTGTTGCCCCTGCACTGACAGAAGGGAGAGTGGAAGGAGGGTGTCTGCCACAGAAGGTGGTAGCCCCCCACTCTAGACAGCAAGAGGGGTGCCAGGAACCCAAAGATGCCCCTAAAGCAGCTCAGCCACCTGTCAGTGGAGAGCTTAGGGTGTGGTTCTGGGTACTGACAGCTGTCAGTAGCCTCTGCTGGGTGCTAGCCTTCCTGGCAGCAATGTACTTGGCCTGGGAGGCAGACCCCAGGGCCAATAGCAAAGTAGGCCCCCTGACCCTATTGGTCATGGTGGGGTTGCTCAAGTGTTGGGTGACCTCTTTGGGTAAGCTAGGTGTTGCCCTAGCAAAGTTAGGAGTAGGGGAGGTGGGCACCTCACTACCCAAGATGGCAGAGAGAAAGGAGGAAGACCCCCCTAGAGGAAAGTTTCAGTTTGAGTTGGGTCCTTTTACTGTTGGGATGGCTTCACTACCCATAGGGAGTGACCCTGACAGGAGGATATAAGGCAGAGTAGGCCCTGCAAAGGGACAGCCAGTTTTCTTCACTGTCTTCCTCGCCTAACAAGCCAGGAAGACTCTCCCAGGGTTGGGCTGAGTCTCCTGGGCGTGTGGGCTGGGGGGGGTTGTGTGAGAAAACAGGGCTGATTGCAGAGGCCCCATAACTTTTTGCCCCCATTTTCCTCTTTTTGCTGGTGTTTTCCTGACTTTGATGGTGCCCTGGGTACTGCTAACCAGTCCCAGGGCCTGTGCTCTGTGTAAAATGGATATACAAATTAGGCTAATTATAATTGGCTAAGTTAACCTACCTATAAGTCCCTAGTATATGGTAGGGCATGTAGGTTTAGGGACCACAGCATAGGTGGTGCACACCTAGGTGCATTGCTGAGGTGCCCAGTGTCATTTTAAAAGCAAGCCTGCCTTGCTGGCTGCTTTTAAATTAAAGTTATATGCAAATTCGACTTTGGAATTAAAGGTACTTCCAAAGTCTTAAACTACCTTATTTTTACATATAAATCACCCTTAAGGTGTGCCCTATGTGCCCCTAGGGCTGGGTGCCATGTAACTATAAGCAGGGACTTTATAAAAATAGATTTATAAGCCCTGGTGAGGTAAAAACAGCCAAATTTGTTTTCCCCTCATTGAAGTAAATGGCCTTCATAGGCTAGAATGGGCAGACTTTATTTTAAATTTTAAAGTCTCCTTAAATGTTGCATACCAAGAATTTGGTATCAAATTAATTGTTGTAATAAATCCTACAACTTCCAGTTGTTGGATTTAATATAACTAGTTCAGGTAAAAAGTTTAGACTACATAAAAAGTTGCCAATTTCAGCTCTGCATTGTTTTTGCTGCTGTGCTCTGATTGGCCAGCCTGCAGCAGCTTCTGCCAGGCTGCCTTGATGAGGTGTGAAGTGGCCAGGCTTCACACAAAGGAATGTGCTTGGGGGAGAGAATCTCCCCTTAGCAGATGGTGAGGCAGGAAGGGGGAGGGCTGCCAAACTGGTCTTCAAAGGCAGAGAAGGACATTTGCAGCACCCAGCAACACCCCCACATCCTGCAACCCCAGACAATTAGGTGCCCCCTTGATTAGATTAGGAGAGGGCAGGAGAGGGGTGTGTTTATGATTTTTAGCCACACCAATGGGTGGGCTCAGCCAGATGTAACCTCCAAAAATCAGATTCATCCATGTTGGATTTTTAGGACTGTTGCCTTCTGGGATGGATTTTTGCCACACTTCCCAGGAAGTGGTCATCACAGGGGGACGACCCTGTCCCTGATTGGAGAACCAGGGCCCCCCTGCTTTTCACCCAGGAGCAAGGATAAAACTGGCAGACCTGCACCCACACCTCAGATCCCCTCCAGAATTCAACAAGAAAGGAACTAAAGAAGAAGAAGGACTGCCCTGCTGGACCCCTGGCCTGCACCTGGAACCTGCACTCAGAAGGACTGCACCAGCTGCACACTTGGGCTTCACCACAAGAAGGACTTTGCCTGGCTTCAACTGGTTCAAGGAGGGACTCCCTGTTTGCTACAGGTGAAAAATTGCTAAACCAGAGTCCCCTGCACCAACTCCTAAAGAAAGCAACCAGCTGACCACTGTCCAGTGGCCAAAAAGGAGTTTGCGCCAGGTGCATTCTGGGAGTTGAAGTCCGCACCCCCCAAGGACCATCACAGAACTTCTGGACCCTTGGTGTGAGCTGTGGACCCCAAAAGAACCTTAAAAGAACATCTGGGTGAAGCCCCAGAAGTTTGGAAAAGATTTGAGAATTTTTGGAAAAAAGCTCCAGAGAGGGACCGACCCGCCGCGGAAATTCTAGCCGGCTTGCCTCAACCGCGACCCGGCCTGACTTCGTGGTTCGTCCCGGTAAAGAAAAACATCCAAAAAAGAGACTAAGTCCGAACGTAAAAAGTTGACCGGGACCTCCCAGCCATCGTATCCGAGAAGGGCTCCATGGACGTCGGATCAAGATCCAGGTTTACCCCGGTCGAAGGATTTTCATCTCGAAAAAACGACTAAGTCCGAAGGTAAAAGTCTCCACCGAGGAAACCCACATCGCGTATCCGGACAAGGGCTCCAGGAGGTCGGATTCAACTGGCAGGTTCGTCCCGGTGAAGAAAAACTTCAAAATAAAGACTAAGTCAGAAGGTAACTTTTTAACCGAGGCCTCCCGCGACCTGTAGCCGAGCAGGGCTCCATCGCGGTCGGCCTGAAAGTTTGACTTTGCCCCGGTCGAGGTGCAACCAGATGACCCGATTGGCGCTTTTTGTTTCTAAGCGCTAGAAAAGTAATAATTCTTTAAAAATTCATATCTCCGGTTCCCCTGAACCGATTTTAATCGTTTTTGTGTCATTTTAAAGATAAAAATATAAACTATTTTTATAAATTGGTTTTGGATTTTTAAACTGTTTCCTGTGTTTTATTTAATTACTGTTTTGTGATATTTGAATGCTTTACACTTTGTCTCCTAAGTTAAGCCATGACGCTCGTTGCCAAGCTACCAAGGGTTGAGCTGGGATTAATTTACTGAGACCTAACTGTACCTATGTGGAGGTTAGTGGCTTGTTGCTAGGTGTAGGTACCTACCTGCCCTACCAATAACCCATTTTCCAACACACTGACATAGCGTGATTGTACGCAGTGATGTCATCTTGATGTGAGCATTTGTATTTCCTGATGCAATCTGAGCATTAACAGCTGCCTGGCAATGCTCGAGCACTGGTGCTCACACTGTTCTTCACCAGTTGTTGCTAGCTAATCATGAACGGCTGCTTTGCAATGTTCACGCTATTTACCTGCCGCTTGGTACTGCTCATGCCTCTAACCTGAGTGTTCTATAATGCTTGCCAAGTCACCAGTGAAATCCTCTGCAACACTGTGGCCATGCTGGCTGCTCATATGAACACCAGCTCCAAAGTGAATATTCTCTTTCTGCTCTGCTCTTTTTAGTTTGCTTGCTCTCCACCACAGGGATGCTGTTTGAGCTTACAAGGGAATGTCAGTAGCTCTTCTGGATATCTCTCCAATCCCATCCTTGTTGCCAGTTTGTAATGATAGCACGTAAGATGAACGTACATTAATGCTTTATTGGAGAGCAAGCTGATGGCAACCTCTCACCACTGGTAACTCCTCTCTGTCACCTCCACACTCCCTTCACTCCCATCCACTACAGAACTATAGAACATGTGGCATTATGTTGCCTAGACACAGGCAACCAGGATACCACAGCAATGTTTTTGATGAGAGCAAGTACAGATAGATTAGATGCACTTGCAACATCTTGAACCCTTAAACACTATAAGCAGCTTCAATGGAAAGGAAGGTTCAGAGTGTTTGAGAGAGAGACTGGCAGGGTACATCAAGGAAAAGGGATGTTTCTGGCCAGACAAACTCTTGAATGTTTTTGAGTCTTGGCTGGTCTGCCAACATGGCTTTATATTCGATTGTTGACTACAGAAATGTAGTGCTCCAGGAATATCATACCTTAAAATGTCCACAATCTAAATATTCTTGAGGTAAATGTATACTGTTGGTAGAGTTTCTACAGACCTTGAGGATATGCATGGTCAGTGCTTAATTCGAAAAAGAATGAGTCCTGGAGCCTAAAATCCTGTGGCTGCAGCTATTAAGTGTCAGCACACCAAATGCCAAAGCTCTGTAGCTTGAATACAGTTTATGCCTGTTAGTCCACCACCTGACACATTTTGCCCCTTTATCTCACTCTTGTAGGTTATTGATTTCTCAATTTGTGATGTTTTTCTGTTTTTCTCCTTCCTCTTTTTTTATGCCATTAATTTTTCCTTCTCTTGCTCTTCATGAATGTCTATGTGGAAATGTAAGTGTTGGTACCCAAAAATAAGTGCCAGTGGCCCTCACCAGCAACCACTGTCTCTAATTAAGTACTGTACATGGTGCATATATGTGGAGTTAGATTTTTAATATAGTACTTACCTATATTCACTTACTTTGTCAGTACTTTTGGTTGTCAATATATGGTGATCAAATGCTGCTATGTTTAAAACTTAATATTCCAGTACTGTGTCAGTAAAATACACCAATGCTGGTGATAGATCCTTGTGCATAATGTAGATTCTCCAGTTGAACTTAAAAGTAAGTTTCTTATTAGTGCAGTCCAAATGGATCTTGTTAAGCCGCAGGTGGGTTTTCAATCCATTGCAATACATTCTTGGCCTGCAGCAAGGCCCACAGTCTGGGTTTTTGCATGTCAGGCCTGCCATGGGCCGTGGACCTGGCTTCGGATACTTCACGCCTTGTGACGCGCACATAATTGCCTACCTGTTCTTCGGCTGTTCTTTTCCCTGGCACTGGGACCATATTTTCTCTTTCCCAGAATGCTATTCTTTTCCTAGCATGCACTATTTCCTTTTTCTTTTTGCCTTTTTAAGGTGGCGTTTGTCCAGTTTTCTTTACGGCACTTTCCCAATTCAATATGGCGTTTTTCCTTTTACCTGTTTTTCACATCCTGTCCATCGGTGTATAAGGAGCTTGGGTTCTTTTCTTCTTTGCATTGCAAAACTTCCTGTTGGTGATGGTCCTTGCTCCTGCTTTTTGCTCCTGTGGATTTGCTCCTGCTTGTTTTCCCTGCAGCTTCCTGTTGTTCCAGTCCTTGGAGTCCTGGTTTCCTGCTGCTCTTTTTCCTGCTCCTTGAAGTTCCTGTCTTGAGGTTTTTTCCCCATTGTGTTTGTTCCTCTGGGGCTCCTTCTGGAGCCCTATCTCGGCAAAACCAGAACGTGCAAGATCCAAAGTTGTACCCCTTTGTCATCTGACAAAGGTGATAAGAGAGGGGCAGAACGTGACGGATCTTTTCCTTAGTAGAATCTGAAAATCTGTTTATTCATATCATAGATCCTACTCTTCCTCTTTGAGAACAAGCAGATGGAAACTCATGGAACCCTTCTGGCTGGAGTTTTTTGAGCTCTGAGTAGAAATTCAAGTATAGAAGAGCCAAAATGAACAATTCCTAAGTCTCTAAAGGGATAACTAGATCATTAATCTTTTTGTAAAATGTGACATGAAATGCATAGGAAAGGAATGCCAATACAGAGATATAGCAAGCCCTATTTATCATTGCAACAGACACATATAGGAATCACCCTGATGCCACTAAGAAAAAAGCAAGTTATTTTGTTATTACAGTTCAGTATACGCAGAGGGTGTTCAGACAGAAAGGCTTTTAATATATATAACTCCACTTATATGTACTTTGATAATCTATATATATATTCAAGGTATGTTGGCGTGGAGTTATGAATAGCAAAACTTGAATTACCTATTTGTAATTACCTTCTCTCTATTTTGGTCCCCAACATGTTTGCCACAATATTCTGTCCACACTATATTTTTGTTTCTGATACTCTGTCAGTGATCCACGCAGAAAGTGAAATACACAGTGTCCATTAAGAAACATCTCACTAGGACACTATGCTGCTTTGCTCCAAAGGGACAAAATGAAGATATCAGATCTTGTTTTAATGTACTTACCTAAAACATCTCCTAATGGAGACCAAATGCTGGTCCAGGCCGGATTCCTTGCTTTTTCATTATGATCTTTGTTAAATGGATTTAAAGCATTATCAATGCCTCACTTCACAATGAAATTAATAGTGACTACGCCAAAACAGTGGTCACTATCAGATCATTATGGTGTCTCATTCATAACCAAAACCTATTAAAAAATGTAATATTGTCAATCATCTTGCACAATTATCAGTCAGCTGGGAAGTCATCTATCAACCATTCACCTGAAATGGAGCACAACATACCTGCTACTAGATGCAAACTCTTCCGAACACTGGAGATTAAGCGTGATTGGCCATTTAGGCCCTCATTATGACATTGGCGGTAAATCCCACTTACCGCCATGCTGACTGCCACCAACATACCGCCGCCGGGGCGGATATCTGCTAACCATATTATGACACACACTCACCAATCCGTCACTATACAGCCACACACACAAATCCGCCAGCCCAAAGGTTAGTGATAAACTGGCAGTATCAAGACCCACAACGTTACGCCAACAGAAATACGCCCACAACATTATGACCTACGAATCACCATGGCGGACATTCAATGGCGTTAAACCATTGGCGGTACATACCACCACCCTTTAAATACACACACACACATACAAACCAACACCACATTGGACAATTCAAACAACACAAACCTGAAAACCATACACACACTACACCCACATACCCACACCAACATTACCAACAGCCCTTTACTAATACCAATAATTGCCAGCAGAGAGAGACAGCAAGAGCACTCACACAACCAGAGCCACATACCACCATCACCTATACACCACCCACGCACCTTACATCACACAACCCAACACATCACCCTACACATCCTCACCCACACCACTCACACTACACCCATAGCACAACAATGACACCCCAGATTCTCTGAGGAGGAGTTAAGGGTCATGGTGGACTAAATCATCCAGGTAGAGCCACAGCTATTTGGATCACAGGTGCAGCAGATATCCATTGCTAGGAAGATGGAGCTATGGCGGAGAATCGTGGACAGGGTCAACGCTGTGGGACAGCACCCCAGAACAAGGAATGACGTCAGGAAGAGGTGGAACAACCTACGGGGGAAGGTGCGTTCCATTGCAGCAAGACACCAGCTCGCAGTTCAGAGGACTGGCGGTGGGCCCCCACCTCTTCCCCCACAACTAACAACATGGGAGTAGCAAGTCTTGCCAATCATGCATCCTGAGGGCCTGACAGGAGTAGTAGGAGGACTGGACTCTGGTAAGTCAACTCTCTATTTTATCACCCCCCCCTACCTGCGTGCCATCACATACCCCCACCCTTACCCTGACTCCCATCACTCCACCACTTCCTAAACACCACCACCATCACAACCCACTCATCCCAATGCCAAGCCCTGCATGCCATACCAATGCATGAAGACCCCTCACAGCCCTGAATGGACACCTATCACTACAGCATGCACAAGGGAAACAATCAGCTAGCCCATCAAATAGCAACTCACACAAGGCAAAGATGCCAGGGCAATAACAACCATAGAGGGCTACCCACCCATGCACAATATGTCACACACAGAAACAATAACACAGCATTTACATCCCCACAGGTATTCCAGCCAAAGTCAACGGAGAAGAGGTGCCAGCAACATCCAGTCCCCCCACAGAAGAGGCCCACAGTGATGACAGCATCTCTGGTCGCCTGGATCTGGATGACCAACCTGGCCCATCAGGGACCTCCGGATAGTCGGTTACCCAGGCACAGTTTCACACCACCACAGAACCTTCCCCTCTCAGGAAACACCACCACAACACCCACCCAGCGGGCCCATACCTCTGTCCCCAGGACAAGTCCATCAGCACTGTGTCCACCAACACAGGACAATCAGGGACCTGGGGTCAGTGGCAGTGGGCACACAGTTCAGGGGGCAGAGGCACAGGGAAGCTGGGAGGACTGCTGTGCACCAGGGGGAGGACAGGCATAGGGAACCAACTCTCCAGGAGATACTCACTGCGATCCTGGGAGCATACCAACATTCCCAGGATACCCTGGGCCAGATCCTGGACAAGATGCAGGAGAACATGCGGCTGCAGGAGGGACAGTACCTGGGGATCAGGGAGGAATTGAAGTCTATTAACAATACCCTGGTCTCCATTGCAAGGGTGCTGGCTGACATGGCCAACAGTATGAGGGAGGCAGTGGCACACCAGTATGCCCCTGACATTAGCCAGAACACTGAACAGCCCTCCACCTCCAATGCCGCTAGTGGACAGGAGGCCACGCCACAGGTCCAACATGCCACCAGCACCCCTCCCCCTGAAGAAGGAGAACCACCCCACAAACATTCCCTGCGATCCGGGCAGAAGCCAGAGACTATTGCCAAGAACCCCACCAGGAAATAAGACTATCCTGATTGTCACCCTTATCTCCCACTCTGTCATCCTGTTCACCTTGAACTGACATTGCTCCCCTTCCTATGCCCCCTTGGACAATGCACCAGTGCTACAAATAGACTGGACTCTAACCTGGACTTTCCTCCATCATCACCCCAGCCCACAGCACATCCCCCTTTTCGTCAGAGCACTGCAATAAACACAAGTTGAAAAATGGAGTATGGAGTATGTCAAATGATCTAAGTGTGTATTTGTTTAACAAGCTTTAAACATTGCAATTCAACTTTACAGTAATGTTATCATAGGAAAGACCTGTAGTTGGCTGCAGTGAACACACCAGGAGCAATAGTGGTGCACCAACATCTGCAAAAAGAGATGGCAATGGGTACAGTGAGTGGGCATAGAAGTAGGAATTCCCAGCCTGCCAGTGACAATGTCACACATCAAACTGTCAATGAAACACTATCTTACCTGTGTGTCTTTGGAAGTATTGGTGAATGACTGCACTTCTGTTGTCCTCATCCTCTGCCTCCTCATCTTCACTGTTTACAGGGTCCATTGCGGCCACACGGCCATCTCCAGCCTTCTCCTCCTGCAGAAAAGGCACATGGGGTCTCAAGGCAAGGTTGTGCAACATACAGCATGCCACGATTATCTGGCAGACCTTCTTGGGTGAGTAGCACAGGGATCTGCCTGTTAGATAGAGGCACCGAAACCTGGCCTTCAGGAGGCCGAAGGTACTTTCAATGACCCTTCTTGTTTGCCCATGTGCCTCATTGTAACGTTCCTCAGCCCTTGTCCTGGGATTCCTCACAGGGGTTAGTAGCCATGATAGTTTGGGGTAACCAGAGTCACCTGCAAATATTGAAGGATAACAGCTAGCCACACACTATCCCTTATGGCCCACACCATTCCCATACACCAACGCATCATGCACTGAGCCTGGATACTTAGCATTGACATGGGAGATGTACAGGTCCGCCAAAAACACAATCTGCACATTCATCGAGTGATAACTTTTTTGATTTCTGAAGACATGTTCATTTTGCTGGGGTGGGGGGACAAATGCAATATGTGTCCCATCAATCGCACCAATGATGTTGGGGATATGTCCCATTGCATAGTGGCCAAATCCTCCACCTGGGGGAAAACGATGTAGCTGCACATGCGTTTAATCAGGGCAGACAACACTCTGGTCAGCACTATTGAGAACATTGGCTGTGACATTCCTGCTGCCAAGCCCACTGTCACTTGGAAAGAACCTGTTGCCAAAAACTGGAGCACTGATAGCACTTGCACAAGAGGGGGGATCCCAGTGGGGTGACAGATAACAGATATCAGGTCAGACTCCAATTGGGCACACAGCTCTGTGATTGTGGCCCTGTCAGGTCTGTAGGTGAGGATAATGTGCCTTTCCTCCATTGTTGCCAAGTCCACAAGGGGTCTGTACATGGGGGGATGTCTCCATCTCCTATTCATCCATAGCGGTTGCAATCTATGGGGAAAAAGAGTGAGCAGCTGGTCATTATCTGTACATTGTAACCACTACAGTTCAATGCATATTGTGATTGTTACAATATTTTGGTGGCATATGTCCAGAATGTGAAATTGGGACCTGTGATGCAGTTAGGAACCATGGCCTGCCCCCCACCGAGAACTGGCGGCCGCCTGTCCAGTATGGAGGGGCAGGTGGAAATGAGGTAAATCCGCTGACGTTGTGCGCCGTTGCGGGAGGCGGTCGGGAACCGCCGTGCAACTCCTCATTGGTTATCATTGGGCCTTATGGGGTACAGTGGCCAATGGTGATGTACTCCGGTGGTGACAGTATGCACTGCCGTGGACGTCACCACCATTTTGTTTCTGTTCACTCACTTGCTACCTGACCTTCAACATGAGAGGAGCTGCAATGCATGTGCTGCTGTGACCTGTGTCTGGAACCTACCATGGCTCGTGTGACTGGAGAAAGAGCTCCTGCCTTCACCTCGGCGGAGTTGGAGAGACTGGTGTATGGGGTCCTACCCCAGTACCGACTGCTGTATGGGCCTCCAGACCAACAGGTGAGTACACTGTGAGTACGATGCATGGGGCATGAATGCATGGAGGGATATGTGTGAAGGCCTTGTGTGGGGGGGTTGGTGAACAGGCCCTAGGCAGCATGCAGCAGGTATGCTGCGGCATGTTTGTGCTAATGGGGATGGTAAGGGGCATGGTGGGCCATGTGTGTAACAGGCAGGACGGTTTGAAAGCAAAAGGTTAGTGATCACGCCAAGTATGCCAGGTCTATTGGTATGTATGTATGTTTGTATGTATGTATGTATATGTATTTATGTATGAATGTATGTATGTATGTATGTATGTATGTATGTATGTCTTTGTTATTTCCATGGCGCAAACCTAGCCAAAAGGCAGTAGAGTGCTGTACATGGTCGAAACAAGGAATGATTCAGTGAGTAAAAGGGAAGGAAGCTGAATTGTGGACACTTAGGGCCATATTTATACTTTTTGACGCAAAACTGCGCTAACGCAGTTTTGCGTCAAAAAAATTAGCGCCGGCTAACGCCATTCTGAAGCACCATGCGGGCGCCGTATTTAATCAATGACGTTAGCCGGCGTTAGCTGCCGGCGCTGCCTGGTGTGCGTGGAAAAAAACGACGTACACCAGGCAGCGCCGGCGTAGGGGGATATGGAGCTTGGGCGCCCAAAAATGGGGCAAGTCAGGTTGAGGCAAATTTTTTGCCTCAACCCGATTTGCCCCATTTTTTCCGACTCCCAACCCCCATAGAAATGACTCCTGTCTTAGCAAAGACAGGAGTCATGCCCCCTTGCCCAATGGCCATGCCCAGGGGACTTATGTCCCCTGGGCATGGTCATTGGGCATAGTGGCATGTAGGGGGGCACAAATCAGGCCCCCCTATGCCACAACAAAAAAAAAAAAAAATGACTTACCTGAACTTACCTTAATGTCCCTGGGATGGGTCCCTCCAGCCTTGGGTGTCCTCCTGGGGTGGGCAAGGGTGACAGGGGGTGTCCCTGGGGGCATGGGAGGGCACCTCTGGGCTCCTTCAGAGCCCACAGGTCCCTTAACGCCTGCCTTTTCCAGGCGCAAAAAAACGGCACAAAAGCGGCCGTACGTCATTTTTTTTGACCCGCCCACTCCCGGGCGTGAATTTTGCCCGGGAGTGTAAATACGGAGCTTAATGCATTGTGATGTAGCGTTCCTTAAAGATGTGAGCTGTCAACTCTTTCCTAAATTGAAGCAGCATTACAGCAGTCCTGATGGATATGGTGGTGTTGTTTGAAGTCCTAGGTGCATAGATGGAAAAAACTTTTGTCTTGTATTTCTTCTTTACACTTCTTAATTTGAGGTCCAACTGTTTCCCATCTGACGGTGTGCAGAGAACCACCAGAGATGGTGAGCTTGTCTGCAAGATAAGTTGTTGTGATTTTTGTTAAATGATGCAGCTTGGTTTGAAGATTGTGTGGGGTGGCAAATGGAACCAATGAAGTTCCATCAGTATGGGATGATGTGATCATGTTTCTGCTGACTTTATTTTTTTGCTGGCTGTAGTATTCTGTACACTTTACCACTGCTGATCAGTGGTAAAGTGCTTGTGCTCTTACCCTAAACCGTAGTAACAATGGCTTATCCCCAGCTGGCATATCTATTTTACTTATAAGTCCCTAGTGGAGTGCAATACCTGTACCAGGGGCCTGTAAGTTAAATGCTGCTATTTGCTCCACAGCACTGATTGTGCCACCCATCTAAGTAACCCTTTAAACATGTCTCAAGCCTGCCACGGCAGAGCCTTTGTGAGCAGTTTTAAACTGCTATGTTGACATGGCAAAGTAAATCCTTTGCCAGGCTCAAACCTTCATTTTTAATACATATAAGTCTTCCCTAAGGCAGGCCCTGGACAGCCCCAATTCAAGGTGCAGTGTATTAAAAAAGTTGGAAGTACTTTTTTTTTGTTTAGTAACAATTTTTATTTTTAAATGTAACTGTGCATCTGTTGCAGAGTATCAATGCATGACAATAACATATCAACACTCATGGTCATACAGTCTTGATTGCAGTTTCAGGCAAAATTACCATCATAATGAATTTGAATTAATGGGCGGGCCATTAATTATATTAGTGCCTAACATTGAGCTACTTCCATGTTGTTCCATGTATCCTGAAATAAGTGTCATGTAGTAAGCATTTTCTCAATAGTGATACTTCCGCAGTCTCCTGCAGTCCATATCCCCACTTACACCCCACCTCGTGCTGTGCATGGCCTTCAGCTAAGCATAGCAGGGGTTTGGTGTGTGAGTGGGTGTAAACTTATTTTTTCATTTCGGATCTGCTGATCCACCATGGATTTGCACTGGGGGTCACTCTGATTGCAGCAGAGGATCCTTGGATCCACACATTGAGGTACCAAAAAAAAAAGGGGGTTTGGCAATTTTGTGCCCCTATGGGTCGGGGTACCTCTATCGTGACCCCTTATATGTGTATTTATTTATGTTTTCTCCCCAGGGGCCCAGCCAAAAAACAAAATGGTGGCCACAACTTTCTTTTCAGGTTGTGGCCAGCCAATCATGGCCTTAATTTTGGTTCAAGACCCGCAGATCTCCTGCGAATGGATCCGCAAAGGCGTCCCTAGATATACAGATTTTTATTTTGTTAACAACTCCAAATCTACTGAACAGATTTGCACCAGATAAGGAAAAGAGATCTTTCTGGACCAAGCTCTAGCTTTCTGCCAAATTTGGTGCAAATCCATTTAATGGTTCGAGCTGTAGTTGTGTTAAAAAAATGAAAAATCCCAGTGGACATTAAATGTGGAAAAGGCCCTTTTGGGGCCCTTCCTTTTTCTCAACCCCCGCTTAATGAATCACCTAAAAAGTTTCCAGATAGCAGCTGATCTAACTGGTGCTCTAGTTTTCTAGTTTTGAAGATTTTGTGGAGAGTCGTCAAACTGTGCCAAAGTTATTAGCAAAACAAAAAAGGCTTTGTCTATGGGGAAATTTGGTCCTAACTATAACTACCTACTGCCCAAAACGAACTACTGCCTAACCACCATGTTGCTCCCAATGGGCCTGTTACCCTTGGGGGTGGTGCATTAACTGGCAGAGCTATTCAGTGCATACTATCCCAATTTTACAACACTAGAAAAATGCTCACATATATATGACACAAGGGATGAAGTGCACAGGTCGTGTGATCAAGGCTGCATAGTCTGCCGAAACACGTTATTTTTTAAGTAAAACCCTTTCAAACTTTACATCTGAGTGAGCGCTTTTCTCGTGTTCTAGTGTTGTTAAATTGTGATATATATATATATATATATATACACACACACACACATATATATATACACACACACATATGTATACTGCTGAAGTAAATGAATTAATGTGTATATTTATTAAATATGTATTTACAAATGCAATATTACATTTGATTTAAAACTAAACTGGCAGTATACACTTAGGCCCTCATTCTGACCCTGGCGGTCTTTGACCGCCAGGGCGGAGGACCGCGGGAGCACCGCCGACAAGCCGGCGGTGCTTCAATGGGGATTCTGACCGCGGCGGTAAAGCCGCGGTCGGACCGGCACCACTGGCGGGGTCCCGCCAGTGTACCGCGGCCCCATTGAATCCTCCGCGGCGGCGCAGCTTGCTGCACCGCCGCGGGGATTCTGACCCCCCCTACCGCCATCCAGATCCCGGCGGTCGGACCGCCGAGATCCGGATGGCGGTAGGGGGGGTCGCGGGGCCCCTGGGGGCCCCTGCAGTGCCCATGCCACTGGCATGGGCCCCCGTAAGAGGGCCCCTAAATGTATTTCACTGTCTGCTGCGCAGACAGTGAAATACGCGACGGGTGCAACTGCACCCGTCGCACAGCTTCCACTCCGCCGGCTCGATTCCGAGCCGGCTTCATCGTGGAAGCCTCTTTCCCGCTGGGCTGGCTGGCGGTCTGAAGGAGACCGCCCGCCAGCCCAGCGGGAAAGTCAGAATTACCGCCGCGGTCTTTCGACCGCGGAACGGTAACCTGACGGCGGGACTTTGGCGGGCGGCCTCCGCCGCCCGCCAAGGTCAGAATGAGGGCCTTAATGTTTTGTTAAAAATGAAATAAATTAATTATACGCATAACTTTTAAAAATAATATATATTAAATTGAAATAAAATTGATACTACGGGTGAGAATGTCTTGCAAACTATTCTTTAAAAATGTTACTTATAAATTTAAAACATGTATTTTTATTAATTCACTATTTAAGCCATATTTAACACAATGACTTAATATGTGGTAACATGTTATTGTATTAGTTCTACAATTATAATAAATATAGTGATTTCTTGCATTTACAGTAACATTTTATATTAAAATATTTGTAATTTTTTTTTTTTTTAATGACAAGCATTAATATTTTCCCTTTACTTTCTCATTGGCAGATCTCTTCCATGGTGGCGGAGCTCTCCACCTATGTCTAAAAAGTTACTAGTAGTCCTTTACACGTGTAAATCCTTGTAAAATCCGGGGTGGCAACATATACCTGATAGCGCGTCAGGACCTTGATAAGTAAACTTACAAGGAGACACGCCTACGCGGATGCACCTTTTGACCACGTTCGGAGACTTCCCAGAATGAGATAACCTTTGACATCACAATCAAAATGACAATAAGTCAAACAATATTCACAATACCTAATCAACAAGTTGTCAATAACATTCAATAAGAATCGATAAAGTGAACACACCATGACCTTTCGGCCAATGAATAACCACGCAAATCTAATTAAGTGTTAGGATATTTATTCCCTATTAGTTACAATCTAAAGTCATTTCTGTTAATCTTATTAGCAATCAATCTCATTAGTAACTCTTCAAACTTGTAATTAGAACACACTTAATCAATTCATAGAGAACTAACCTCGAATTAGCATCAGCATGTTGGGCTTCATGCAAAACAATTTACTGTAGTAAACACAAATTTGGAAAACATCTAACTATGGCCTCTATCAAAAGAGCAGTTGGTACCTAGAAAGGAAAGGCAAACAGACAATTACAATTTTCATCAAATAGTTACCCCTCCAACGAATCAGCAAGCAGCGTCAGTCTTCGTCCTCAGGACATCAGTCAATTCAGCATCAGCAAGGATAGGACAGGGCAAAGCCTCAGTATGGCATAGCTAAGAATAAGGCACTTCCCTCTTAAGGAGGAGAAGTAAGTATCAGGTAAGGATTCAATAGAGGATGGTTAAGATATCAGAACAGCAAGGTCTCAAAGAATAGTGGCAAAAAGTGTCCCAATAATGAACAATTTCTCCTCTGGTCACGCTGTTATATCAAAACTGTCGAACTAGCCCTTAATTCCTCATTGGATCAATTTTGGTGCATCATTATCTCTTTCCAATAATTCTCTACGCACCTCACTAGAATTTTTTCTCAAAACACAGTTCTCATGCAGTTGATTGGCTCACGTTGTTGACGTCTTCATCGGGTGGAATGTCAGCTAAGAAAAGTTACACTTTACGCTCCAGTCAGTAGTCCCATTGTCTTCTCCTAGACTAGACAGCCTTGTACCTGTTACGAATTACACTGTTGCGTTCGGCAAGAATGTCTCCTTGAGCAAGTCGAATCCCATGAGAAAGAATTTACAACGGCTACACACATATAGTACAGCTTTGT
The DNA here is from genome assembly GCF_031143425.1 of Pleurodeles waltl. NCBI lineage: Eukaryota > Metazoa > Chordata > Amphibia > Caudata > Salamandridae > Pleurodeles > Pleurodeles waltl. Next base: position 220,743,985 of record NC_090450.1, on the reverse strand, counting down.
GTCCTTCAGGAGAGCAGCACATTGCACGTTAGAAAAACACAGTTTAGTATAAGACCAGGCAGCTAGGCCCAGACCCTTGCTAACTAAGGCCTAGTAATTCAAGTTGACAAAACCCTAATACATGTCTCTAGTTAAGATACGCTAATACAGAACCATACATTAGTACATTATTAATTAATCATCAGTTAGTCTCATTAGTCTTCGTGTACATTGGTGGCCACTCCCCGTGGGCACATTTCAAATGTGTGCATTAGTTTCTACGTTAACACATTTTCTATGCAGCTCCATTACAGAATATATTGCAAGCTTTTCATGTTATTATTCATTTAAAAGTCACACTCCAACATACCTCTTCACTTACATGTAAATCTACGTTCAGAACTGAATAACAAAAAAACAGCAAATTTGCATTTACGCTTAAGTTAAATTACACATGTAATTTTACTGTTCTGGATAAGCCCAAAAAGTTTAAGCTGCCTGCAGCCAGAGCTAATAAGTAGACCCAAACTCCACATTTATATTTCGGTGCAGGTCAGTGCAGAAGATGCGGTATTCATCTGCATCTGTAAAACTAGCCTGTGTTTTACTGGCTTGCAGGTGATTTACCTCCTCTGTCGCTCACCCATCCCTGGCCGCCCTGGAATCCGAAGCCAGCCGTTGCAGGATTTAACCTATAACTGCGCTATATAAAGATTACTGCAGCGAGTGCCCAATTAGCTTTTTTCAACAGTAATATCTGAAATTAATCAAGTGTTTGAGACCATAGGCAGAGCTCATGTGCACACATATAAAAGTCAATAGGAGCAAACAGTGAGGACATTAACAAATACATATTTGTTTAGTTACACGTTGAGAAGAGGTGACTTGATTTCATACGTGGTGCTTTACAATGACTCATCTCTGCTTGGTTGCATAACATATACAGCCCAAGCTTGCGCTGGCCTCCTGCCTGATCTCAAAGCATCCAAGGATTACTTTATCAGGATAACAATGTTTGGAAGTCCCAAACAGAAGAATTATGTTATGAGCTAAAACACGTGAGTCTGGACAGTATGTTCCCTGCACAGTCAAAGACAATGCAGACTTTATCCTGACTTGGATTGCAGCAGTTCTGAACCGTTTTGTGGGTGGAGGGATTGGGCTAAAGACATGGACTCTGTTTTTGGGGCGCCTTCTGATACCATGCTCCAAACTTGCACACTCGCAAAGTAGGACACTTGGGGCCAGATGTAAGAAACTGTTTGCGACTCGCAAACGGCAAAATTTGCCGTTTGCGAGTCGCAAAACGCAGTTTCCTATGCAGAAATGCATTTTGCGAGTCGGAACCGACTCGCAAAATGCATTTCCGACTCGCAAATAGGAAGGGGTGTTCCCTTCCTATTTGCGACTCGCAGTGGGATGCAATACCATTTGCGACCGCGTACGCGGTCGCAAATGGCATCGCAGTTACCATCCACTTCAAGTGGATGGTAACCCACTCGCAAATTGGAAGGGGTCCCCATGGGACCCCTTCCAGTTTGTGATTGGACCCACAAATATTTTTGCAGGGCAGGGAGTGGTCCAAGTCGTAAGGAAAACGGGCTACACTTAAAAAAAAAAAACTACTTTATTGATCAAGCAGTGACGAACATGGAGGTCTGCTGACGACAGCAGGCCTCCATGTTAGCGAGTGCCTATACTCGCTATGGGGCCGCAATTTGCGACCCTCCTCATGAATATTCATGAGGTGGGTCATTGCGACCCCATAGCGAGTCGCAGTCGGTGTCTGAGACACCGTACTGCATAGCAATTTGCGACTTGCAAATTGCGAGTCGCAGGGACTCGCAATTTGCAAGTCGCAAATTGCCGTTTTGCTACATCTGGCCCTTAATACCCAAATATTCCGAACGTGTATTCGGACTTGTACAGCGCTTTGAGTGAACTATTCGTCTACATTTAGAGTTAAATAAAACAGACACAGTGCAAAATTCAATGTGACTTACTCGTCATCTGCACTCATCACTAAAATACACCTTTGGCTGTAGAAGTGCCATTAGATTTTAAGGCACCTGTTGTCACCATAGCACCTGTTTACACCATTTGATGGAGCTCCAGCTATCCAACATTCTCAAAGTTTATTTTGACCTGTACAGCATACCGAAGTAACCACAAAAAAACGCCTAACTAAATAAGGGCCATATGGACAACACTTTTTCCTATAGACACAGAATGGGGAAAAACCTTTGCTACATCTGGCGCTAAGTCTCAGGCCAGTAGGCACATTTTCCAATTTAATTAAAAGCCAACCTTCTTTCACTTGTGAAGATGTTCTCTCTAGAGGCTCTTATTGGCAATATTCTTGAAACGCTATAAAGTTTTATTGGCTTTGCCTTTGCAGTTTTCACCAATATCTGCGTGTCAGAGCAATGGCTTAACTCGTCACGGTGTTTAAGCTTCGCGGACATTTTAGAGGACCTGCCTTCCACGAAATCCACTTACCACACCAACCAATTTCCCCTTGTGCAGGCCACGCCACGGGTCCTCAAGACGTCTAGAGGCAGTATCTTGCCACAAGATGTCTTGAATTTCTCCGAAGAAGGGCGGGCAGCCCCCCTGCAAAATATTTCAACACTATTATATACTCTTGATATTTTCAGAAATTATTTTCTTCCTTAGAATTAAAGAGTTGTTTTTTTTCCTCTCAAAACCTAATAAAGGCCAAGTACTTTTGTTTTTAGCAGTGTTATGGTTAGAGGGGCTTCAATTTAATTTGTCCAGATACTATGTTAAAGGACTCCATCAACAGTTTAATTAATATAAATTTATAGGCCGTGCCTGGCCTATTTCCTTGCATCAGTTTAACAGCTGGGTATCACTCACATTTAACAACCAGCCACTGCTCCTTGCCATAAGCCGGGGTGGGCCCTCCGGCATCAGATCCTCCCCGCCCCTCCACCAAACGATCGATTCCCCTTTCAACATCTGATGTAGTTGACAGAGTTCAAAAGCCTTCCTAGGTAGACATTGTCAGGCACTGTCTCATATCATACGGGGGAGACTGCAATCTCGCAGCCATGGTTTTAGCAAGGCATTTCGTAGGTTGTTGGGTGAGGCACAGAAACCCTTCTGTAACCACAAATATATGTATTTATATAATGTCTTTAGGGCAAGAGTTAACAGCTATAGATCACATAGGTGCTACCATACTTCATAAACCAGTTTGACAGCGATAGTGCCATGCATGATCAGCCTATAATTAGTTGAAACTAGACTTCCTAGTCCAGGAGTTTGTGCTCTTCGTGGCAGACACCTTTTTAAAAAGCACTAAATGGGTGAAATTTATAATGGAAAAGATTGAGTTTTCCAGATTTGCTATTCTAGGAGAGATAAAGGCCTTCAAAAAGCAGGGGCCAAATGCAGTCCCCCTTAGGCCCTACGTTCAGCCACCCTCACCCTTAGGGAAGCCCCGATTCAACCAAAAATTTCTAAATATCTGCGATTTGCAAAGAATCTGGTGCCCCTCACTTCCTTCTGCAGTGGAGCCCCTTCATCTTGTAATACGCCACCTGTGAAAGGACATTCCAAAGGTCTGGATAAATCACTGTAAAATAGTGCTCTGCTCTACAAACGGGGATAGAGCCACAAGGTAAAGCGAGGCAGACTACAGAGAGCATTCATGAATTTATGCTGCAGGCACTTTCTCTTACCCATCCCACCAAGAGAACGCCTCCTTAACCCATTCAGTGGGCTTGCATAATCTTATGAACTTGCTGCTGTCAGGACTACAGTGTCCATTGATTTGACTCTCTTAAAACCCTTTGGAAAACAGCTTGTCTCAGCTCTGGCAACACAAAGTCTTATCAATAGCAGGAGAGTGGTCCTCGTTCTTTCTTTCACCTAAGGCTAAGTTGACCTTAGCACTTTGGCATAGGTATGCCGAGCCAACATATTATTCTACCCTTTACATATCAGGATTTAGCTATATTTATAAAAGCTGCAGCTTAGTAGGTGCCTGCACTCTAAGGGGCCTATTTACAAGGTTAAATTACATATCCAAAGTTTCTCATATGTAAATCTACTTCAGCACCCAATTTTTGCTATTCATGGTGAGGATCCATAATATCAATAGCAGAATAGTGATGGTACTTAATATCAATGTCATTATATGGTAGGTTTCATTACAACAAATGTAGGAAAGTGGGGCATTATTGCAGGGAGGCTGGTTAGGCTTCAATATGTAACACCTTCATGTCACTCCAAGTAGGTCCTTTAGATTCATACTAATAAATCCCTAGCTCAGTGCTGGTAATGTAGCACAGAGTGGTCAGGCTTTACTAGAGGAACATGTGTTAAGAATTTCTGAGAAACATGGATGATAAGGACCTCACAACGAGGCTGGTAGGCCGGCCGTCGGCCCACCAGGCCTGTGGAAAGGAGACCACTGTGGAGCTGGCGGTCTACCCCTGGGTCCATTATGAGGTTTCCACTGGAATGAATAAACACTGTCTGCCGTAGCAGATAGTGTGTACTCCGAGGGTGCTGGGATGGTGGGCATGGGCAGTGCAGGGGTCCCCCTGTGGCCCGCAGAACAGTGTTTCCACTAGCCTTTCCATGGTGGAGTCTGCCATGGAAAGGCGCGCGGAAACAGGAGTCATGATCAGCCCATCGTGCTGAGTTCAATGTCGCTATTGCTGACCACGAGTCTGTCCGCCGTCAGCCTGTTGGGAACCTTGTTCCCTGCGGTGATGGCAGAGTCCCCTGGCAATCTGACCAAAAGGGTCGTAATGTGGAGGTCGGGATGCTTGGAGTGCAGTGGTCTTAAAGTCACCCTGGGGCTGGCTGTCTCAAGACCACCAGCCTCATAATGAGGCCCTAAGTAATTCACATGATTCAAAAGAAATCTGATACCAATCGTAAAAATAGAGCAGCAGATTTGTATATAATTTCAGATACCAAAATGAAGAGATCACCTGGGTATAACCACAGCTATGGATTTTTTAAGGAAAAATAAATCAGTTAATTTTTACTCTTGCAAATCTTTAACATTGAGGTCAATGGGGAAACGTACCAGTAACACTCGGTTACTTGCAGGTCGAGTTCAGTGGAAACCACTGGTGAGAAAGGTGATGCAGGACCCAGGACCATCTTCTGGCAGCCAGTTGAGCTTTACTTAGCTCATAGAGCCCGGTGCAGACTTGTCCTGGCTTACTGTGGTGCAGAACATAGGAGCAGTGGGTGCTGGTTTTGCTGCTTGGATGGTACTGGTGAGGGAGGGGATGCAAAATCTCAACAACGGTGCCTATAAAGTGTCAGACTGAAGATGCTGCAGGAGTCCCTCGAGGTACATCGCTAAACAAAGGTAATGGTAGTCGGACTGGCTACCAACAGCTTAGATAGTAGCAAGCACAGTTTCCTATTACTTCAATGTCCTGAGAAAAACAGTAGCTGCCTGAAACTTGCTGGAGGTCAAGAATACATTATCCACAATGCACTAGACCATTTACTTTTGGGTGATCCCTCTGCAGGCCCGATGGCCAGAGATTCTTTGGTTTCAGGAGTGTGATTTTCCTCTGGGCTGCAGGGGACTCGTATCTCCAGACAAAGGGAGTTCTGGAGCTACCTTTGGCTTGCATTGAGGTCCCTCTTTATTTTGAAGCCAGTCTCTGCCCCAGGATGAGTCATGGACATGCAGTTGTAGAGGAACAGATTATTGCACCTTTGCTTTTTGCACTTTTCAGGAGTTCCCCTTAAATCCTAGATTTAGGGGTGTTGCAAGTGTGGGTGCAAGTAACCAATGCGCTAATAGCCCCAGCATCTAATCCGTCCCTGAGGTGACAACATCTGGGGGGGTGTACTACCTTTTGTACCCAAAACACTCTATTCCTTCTCTGGGGAAAAGACTACTTGCATATCACAGTTGGTGGAAGCTTTGCAACTCACTGCCCGATGTGCCGCTTAACTAGCCATCCTGCCAGGGATGGAGGTGACACCTCCAGCCAAGGCAGGCCTTTGTTTCTGACTCCGGGGAGTGCTCACACCTACTGGCAAGGGATGAGATTCCTGTCTCCATGGCAGCAGCTGCAGGCTGCCAGCCAGGGCAGAGGAAAGGCTCAGGCAACTAGGTGGAAAATCTCTAAAAGAGCCACCCGAATGCCTGCTACATTAAATCTGACTTTGAGTAAAAATGGATTTGATGAGACAAGTTTTTTGATACGAAACATGACACTTTTCAGTGTGACCACAGAGGGCTGGCAGCCTTGGGTTGCCCAGGTGCCCGCCCATGTTGGCAATGGCTCCCTGAACACTTATAGTTTCCCTTAATGGAAAGAGGCTACTGAAACGACATATAAACTTACACTTATATGTCCACACCTTTAATGTAATGAACCCTGCCTCCTGGGCTCAAGAGGTCTACCTTAGGGGTGACTGACATTTAATAAAAATAGTGCTTAGTGCTTTGACATTGCTACATTGGTGAGGGCGAAGTCGAGTTTGAGAAGTTTGTACTGCCCATGCAGCCTGCTGTTTACTTGGGTCGCTCAGGGTGGCACAATCAGTGCTTCAGGCACTGGTGACCCCTTTAACTCCCATGCCCTGGGGTCCACTGGTACCACTTACCAGGGACTTATAAGGGGGTAAAAGTCCTTGCCAATTAGGGTTACCAATTCACATGCAGCATCATTTAGGGAGGGAGCACTGGCAATGGGGCCTGGTAAGCAGGTTACAGTGTCCTTTCAGAGTGATAACCATCAGCACTGGAGAAAAAAGTATGGAAGTGACCACACAAAAAGGGTATTTCCCACATCAAATGTTTGAGTATAAAAGGTCAGGCTATTTTTTAACAATAATATATGTTTCAAAGGTCCACTACATCAATAATGTTCTTTCTAATATTCTTCATAGGTGTTGTATTTTGTTTTTACTTTAAATATTCTTTATTTTTATGATTTCCTTTGACAGAGTTTTTAGAATGTTTTGGTTAACATTTAAACTTTTTTTTCAATAAATTCTGAACTTGCAATGTTTTGAGTGTTGGGGGTTTAAATGGGTTTTTAATGGATAGTATTTTTTAAAGTAATTGTTACTTTTTATGTATTAACAACATCTTGTTATATTTTTTACATTTTTAATTACATTTTATAAAATGTAAATGTTTTATTTTTCATGGTGTTTGCTTTATATGGGGTGCAGAGTGATATTTACATATATACATACATATATAGTACTTTGCGGCGGTTATAGTTAGGACCTAGATTTTATAGAAAGATAATTTTTTGTTTGGCCTATAACTTTGGCACCCCCTGATGAATCTTCCCGAAATTTTCAAAACTTTTACTTCGCTAAGTTAGGCCTCTGTCTTGAAAAGTTATTTTTCCATAGCACCTTTAGACAAGCGTATACCTTGAAGCACTGAATGGAATTATTCCAAATTTGGCATGAAGCTTGATTATGTTGTGCAAATCATGCTTTTTGTGATTTGGTGCAAATCCATTCAGTAGTTTTTGAGAAATGTAAGGCCAAAAACTAAAGATATACAGCGACGCGGATTCAGCTGTCCCCGAGCTTCTGTCTCATTGGCTGCCAACATGTCAGCAAGGGAGTCTATGCTGCCCCCTCCTGCTCCCCCGGGGACCACCACCCCCTGGGTGATAAACGTGATTAATGTGGGGGGGCCTGTGACACCCCAGCGCTCCAGGGAACACCAATCCCGGGATGATAAATGTAAGTAATGCGGGCGCCTGTGGCCCCCTTTGCCATGGGGACCACCACTCCCTTGGGCAAATATTTAAAAAAAGAAACAGTGTCCCTTTGGGACCCCCACTCCCTGTGGACCAAAACCCCCTGGGAGAATTCTCATTGGAGGAGGGGCGCACTGACCCCTGCTGCCCCGGGGACCACCACCCCCAGGGCACAGTGCATTTTCTTTGCAGGGGGCCAGGCGGCCTCCTCACTGCCCTGGGAACCACCACCCCCGGGGCAACACTGTATTCATAGCAGGGGGCCTCGCAACCCCTCCGAGGCACCAGGGCCCACCACCCCTGGGGCAAATGTTCAAAAAAAGAAAAATGGTGGGACCCCCACGTCCTGGGGACAACCACCTCCCTGGGTCTAAGTACTTGTTGGAGGGGGGCAGCGAGGTCCCCCCTCGTGAAGTCACTGATGGCTCTGGGAACTGCCACCCCCTGGGGCCAGCTTCTGCTCTGTCCCGGGATGCCCACCCCCAGGACATAGCTGTTTGCTGTGGCTTGCCTGCAGGGCTGCAGCCAAGCCACAGCAAACACACTGGTGTTTGACAGCGGGACCTTTAAAGCAGGTCCTGCTGTCAAACAGCAGAGTTTCTAGCTATGCCAGATATGAAATGCTTCAGCAAGCGTGGAGCTGCTGTCAAATCAGCTCTGTGCTTGCTGAAGCAGTGGCACTGCAGGGAAAGCCTTAAGACTTCCCCTGCAGTAGCAGGTAACCCGTAAGGGCATTTTAATAGAAATAAGAAAAATATTTTAAAAAAAAAAAGATACAGAAGGATCACAGGGGAGCCCATAAGGGCTTCCTCATGATCTCAGAAAGCCCATAAGGCCTCAAAACTCTATCTCTCTCCCTCTAACTTCCTTTCACTCTCTCCATCTCTCTTTCAATCAGTTCTCACACACCCACTCAGACACTTCTGCACCCACTGAAAGACCCACTCACACACCCCCTCAGACCCTCTTGCCTTTACTCACTGCCCCAGTCAGACCCTCACGCACCCACTCAGACCCACTCAGAATGTTACACACCCACACACTCACTCAGACTGTCACAGACCCACTGACACCCTCATGCACCCATTCACAGATCTAAACACACATTGATGTGCCCACTAAAACTCTGATGTATGTACTTTCACACCCAGACAGACAAACAGACAATATGACAGCCACTTTCATCCCCAGATACATCCTCTCGCAACTATTGACACACCCACAGAGGCCGTGGACAACTGCTGCCATGCACGGCCGAAGGGCAATGCGCAGCATGGGGTTGGGTGGTTAGGCAGGTTGGCTGCAGAATCTGGCTGCAGGCCAGCCCTTGCGGACATCCTCTGGTGCACAAGAATGAAAGTGAAGGCCTTGCAATGTGTAAGGTTGGGTGCTTATAGGGAGTTGGCCACAGGGCCTGGCCGCAGGAGATGGTTGGATTAACATATAGTAATGGAAATTACTGCATGTTACAAAAAACATAGAAATTCACTGAAAAAAAACAAAGATTACAGGGATGTTATAGTTAGGAAATAGAATAAAAAAAACAGAAATTCACTGGAAAAAACAAAGGTTACAGGGATGTTAGAGTTTTAACATTTTAAACGTACAAAACCTTAGAAATTCGCCAGTTCTAGTTATAGTTATCTCAACTAACTATAACTCACTAACTATAGCCCATAAAGGGAAACCATTAAAAAAAAAGCAAAAAAAAAACGAATGTCTCAGTTTGAAGGTCAGAGACCTTCACAGTGAGCATTGAGGGTTCGAGTCCACCCAGTCTCATTTCTTTAACACTCCTACTGAGAGATAATATCCGTCTTTTTAAATGACAAATTCATTTTTTTTTAGTCTGTCCAGAAATATCTTATTCTAAGTATGTCATATAGCAAAGCCTAAAAAACTCTTTATCTCTGACCCTCCAACTCTTTCTCTCTCTCTCTCTCTCTCTCTCTCGCTCTCTCTCTCTCTCTTTTTCAGTCTTTCTTCCACTCACACACCCACTCAGACACTCACGCCCCCTCTCACAGACCCACACAGACCTTTGTGCACCCACTCACAACCTAGTCAGACCCTCACACACACTCACCAACCCACTGAAACAGTTACACACCCACTCAGACTGTGACACACTCACTCACAGACCCATTGACACCTTGATGCACCCTATCAGACCCACGCATACATTGACACACTCACTAAAACACTGATGTATGCACTCTCACACACAGACAGACAATCTGACAGCCACTCTCAACCCCAAGTGCACCCTCTCACACCTTTTCTTACACCCAGAGAGGCTGCAGCCAACTCCCACTGCTCACAGTCAAAGGGCCATAAACAGCAAAGAGTTGGGTGGTTATATATATATATATATATATATATATATATATATATATATATATATATATATATATATATATATATATATATGTCCTAGTGGGGGTAGCCAGTAGATAGTTATAGTTAGGACTATGTTTCCATGGAAAGTGTTTTTTGACTTGCCTAAATCTTTGGTACCATTTTACAAATCCTCAGGAAATTTTCCCCAAAAAAGTGTTACAGTGATTCTTATTCTGCATGAATAGTTTTGGGGAGATACGTCAAGCGGGGGCTGAGAAAAAGGGGGGGGTAAAAAACATTGGGTTTCCCAGGTTACTTCCTATTGGACCTTCAAAAACATCTAGAGCCCAAACCACTGGTTGGAATTAAGATGAATTTGTCAAAAAGCTATCTGTTGGTAAGCAGATTACACTTTCGCTTATTTAGTATAAATTCATTCAGTAGCTTTGGAGAAATTTAGGTAAATCCAAATTTTTATATCTCTGGCCACAAAGTGTTAATGAAAAAAGATGAGCTTGAAAAGTAAAATGCACAGCTCTGATAGGCTGCCAAATCTTCGAACCAGGAAGTGTTGAAGCCATCTTGGGACTAGGCCTGAGCCAGAGTCCCAAGACCCGTTTCAGACCCCCTTAGTCCTGGGGAGCACCAACTCAATGGGGCACTTTCTAAATTTGTTGCTGGGGGGGCCACACAGCCCCACCACAGCCCCGTGGACCACCACACTCACAGGGCACTTTCTAAATTTGTAAATGTGGCGCACAGCCCCATTTCACCCCCGGGGACCACCACCTCCATGGGACAGGCAATAAAAATAAGTAAAGGACCCCCATTAGCCCCGGTGACTGCCACCTTCTTACGGCTATCTCCATGTTGGAGGGTGGGGCCCCCTCAAAGGAACACTGATGGTCCTGGGGACCGCCTGGGTCGGCTCCAGCTGTGTCCTGGGGTGCCCACCCCCGGGACATAGCTGTTAACTGTGGCTTGGCCTCAGCTTTGAAGATGCAGCTATGCCACAGCAAATACTCAACTTTTTGAAAGTGGGGCCTGCAAAGTAGGTCCAGTTATCAAAAAAATGAAGCTTTCATCTCTGTCCCCTGCATTTGTGTAGGGAACAGAGATGAACAGTTTGCTTCAGCAAGCAGGGAGCTGCTGTTAAAAGCAGGTCATTGCTTGCTGAAGCAACGTCATGACAAGGAAAGCCTTGAGGCTAACCCCCCAGTGCCAGATAGCCCGTAAGGGGCATTTTCGTAAATAAAAATAAATAAATCAATAAATAAATACATATGTTACCAGATAGCTCATAAAAGGTCAAAAATGCATATCAGGTAACTATAACTTGTGACCAAAGGTAACTATAACTCACACCCAAAACATTAACTGCTTATTAAATTACAGCACGCACAACATCTTTAATAACATCATTGATAATATCAATGTAAAGCTTGCAGTACAATTTTTGACAAAAAATCTGCATGGCGAGAGCACGAGCTATAGTTACCTTAGAGCACGAGTCATAGTTACTTGAGATAACTTTAACTATTACTGGTAAATTTCTATGGTTTGGTACGTTTAAAATATGAGCCTAACTATAGCATCCCTGTAACCTTTAAGTGAATATATTGGTTACACTGTTGAAGCCAGAATTAACTCAGGTCAGCTCAGAAACCAAAGACCAGTCTGCTCTTGAGTTTAGAGATAAAATAATTTATTACGTGTACTTGGAGACTGAACAGCCTAGGAGATAAAACCCAAACAGTCTGAAGAAGAAAATAATACATGATCTTTTATACTATCTAACTACAAAGAAGTTTGTACATTTAATTGGTTCTTGACATTGACGTATGATCATTTCTTCAACATTGCTAAAGGTGTTGCCGTTAATTCTTCATAACGCACCATATATAACTAAAGCATAAACAAGGAAATTACATAATATGTCCTACGTGTCTAATATCGCGTGATACATTTTTATACAGAACTGAAAACAATATGTACACAGGATGGAACTTTCTGAAAGAAATATTGCTTCAGCTAGCATGGAATGATATTTTATGGTGGTTGTTCTAATAGCAAGCCTTGCAACATAATGCGTTCCAAGCAACAGTAAAATATAGCAGTAACTATATTTCATGTTGGTCAAGAGTTGTTCAAAATAAACAGGCCTAGTTGTCTTTGGGTATAACAGGCCCAAAATGAGTCCCTGGAAAAATGCGATTCCACAACACCACTCCAATATATATATATATATATATATATATATATATATATATATATATATATATATATATATATATATATATATATATATATATATATATATATATATATATATATATATAAATATATATATCTCCAAAACCAACAATTGTCAAACAATTGATTTGTTGCACTCCAGGAGAGTTTTATTGCTTCTATCCAGAGAAGTGCCTTTTTATACTTCTTTGGATAGAAGCAATAAAACTCTCCTGGCAACAAATCAATTGGATGACAATTGTTGGTTTTGGAGATTGCAGAGGAATGGTCCTTTCCTCACGTTTGCACCCGTAAAATTTGCGCACCACAAGGTGGACCTTTGGATGGTGTAAATATATATACATATATCTATATATATATCTATATATATATTTATATATATATATATATATATATATATATATATATATATATATATATATATATATATATATATATAACCTACTGGAGGTTGACAGTAGGTAGTTATAGTTAGGACCTAGTTTCCATAGAAAAAAGCATTTTTTTTGCACCGCTTGACAAATCTTCAAAAAATTGTCAAAAAAATTGCCCTGGTGAATCTTGTTGCGCACAGAAAGCTTTGAGGTCATTCGTCAAGCGGGGGACGACAAAAAGGGGGGGACAGAAAAGTTGTGTTTCCCATGTTAATTCCCATAGGACCTTTAGACATGACTATAGTCTGAGGTACTGGACGAAATTTGGCAGACAGCTAGCTTTGGGTATGCATATTACGATTTTGGTTATTTAATAAAACATCTGTGTAGTACTTTAGGCAATATTAAAGCGAAAACGAATTTGTATATCTGGGCTTGCAACAAGTTTGTGACATATTCGCAAATGCACGCGACACAAGAGATGCTGTGAAAGGCTGGGGTTGAGTTGTCTAGAGAGTTGTGACCACCATTTTAGGAAAGGGGTTATGGTCCCCAGGGCTGAAATTTTATGTGGAAAGTGGCATTAGGGGTCAGGGTGGAGTTACCCTGACCCTAGGGCTGAATATAGAGGTCTGACTAAGACCTTAAAATATTTTTTCATTGAGTGTTGTGATAATTGCGAAGACACTAAGGCGGTCATTACAACATTGGCGGTAAAAGCCGCTTACCGCCGTGCAGAAGACCGCCAACACACCCCCACGGCTGAGGAATTCCGCCACAGCTATTATGACCCACATGTCGGAATCCACCAAAATTCAGACACCCACACAAGTCCGCCACACCAAAGGTCAGTGATAAACTGGCGAAAACAAAACCTCCACCGTCACACCAACAGAAATACGCCCACACTATCACAACACACGAATCCTCGCAGCGGTCTTTCAACCTCAGTATTCCATTGGCGGTACACACCGCAGCGCTCAAAATACACACACATATACAAAATACAGCCACATTGGACAATTCGAAATACACACACCTGATACACATACACACACCACTCCCACTCACCCATTACAATATAAAACACACACCCACATCACCCACAAACCCCCACGACAAAAAATTCCGAAAGAAGGCCAGAGAGAGATCACCAGCAAGAACAACAGCATCCACAGGCACACAACACCATCACCCACAGACTTTCACGCACCTCATACAACACACCACTACATATCAGCACACTTATCACCACACACTCCAACCCACACATCACCTACACCACCCCATGGAACGGCAAATACACCCCAGGTTTTTGGAGGTTTTTGACGGGGGAAATCGTCCGGATAGAGCCACAGATATTCGGAGCACAGGTGCAGCACACCTCAATTGCAAGGAAGATGGAGCTATGGCGAAGAATAGTGAACAGGGTCAACGCAGTGGGACAGCACCCAAGAAATCGGGAGGACATCAGGAAGAGGTGGAACGACCTACGGGGGAAGGTGCGTTCCGTGGTCTCAAGACACCACCTGGCGGTTCAGAGGACTGGCGGCAGACCCCCACCTCCTCACCCACAACTAACAACATGGGAGGAGCAGGTCTTGGCGATTCTGCATCCTGAGGGCCTCGCAGGAGTAGGTGGAGGAATGGACTCTGGTAAGACAAATCTTAATTATTACATCCCCACCCCCTACCTGCATGCCAGCACATACCCCCACCCTTACCCTCACCCCCAGCACCCCAATTCCTCACATATGTACCCAACATCACAAACCACCCATCTCAACACCAAGCCCTGCATTCAACAGCAAAGCATGGACACCCATCACTAAAGCATGCCCACTTCACATACCCATACAACCCCCTAAACCATCCTCACACAAGGTCCCACACAGGAATGCAAGCACTGGGGTACACGGTCACCCACCCATTGCACACCATGACACACACAGATGTAATAACCATCCTTTTATACCCCTGCAGGACACCTACCCAAGTCACCGGACAGGAGGGTCCACACATGTCCACACCACCAACAGAAGAGGCCCACAGTGATGACAGCAGCTCTGTCCAACTGGATCTAGATGACCAGCCCGGCCCATCGGGAACCTCAGGGCAGTCGGTTCCCCTCACCCAGTCACAGGCCACCACAGACCTTCCCCCCTCTGGAAACACCGGCACAGCACCCACCCAGCGGGCCCATACCTCCGTCCCAAGGACATGTCAATCAGCTGTGTGTCCACCACTAAAGGGAACCCAGGATAACCCACAACCCCAACAACAACAGGTACCTGGGGGCAGTGGTAGTGGGTACACGGGCCAGGGGACGGAGGCCCAGGAACACAGGGGAACTGGGAGGGCTGCTGTGCGACAGGGGCGGACAGGCCAAGGGAACCCACTCTCCACGAGGCCCTCTCCTCCATCATGGGAGCATACCACCACTCCCAGGAGACGATGGCAACGGTACTGGCCAAGTTTCAGGAGACCCTGCGTCTGCAGGAGGAACACTATATGGGTTTCAGGGAGGAACTCAGAACCATCAGCTCCACCCCGGGCACCATCGTAGGGGTGCTGAAGGAAGTACTCAACACCAGGAGGGACACTGTGGTGCTACAAGGGGCCCCTGACACTAGCATGTACGATGAACTGCCCACCACCTCCGCCGGCGCTAGTGGACAGGACGCCCTGCCACAGGACCACCACACCAGCACCCCACCCCCTGCGGAGGGAGAACCAACCCACAAATGGTCGCTGAGATCCAGGACAAAGGCAGAGCATAATGCCAAGACCCCCGCCAAGAAATGAGACCACCCTGATTGTTATCCTACTGTCCCACTTTGTCACCCTGTCCATACTTTAACTGCCCCAGCTCCACTTCCTATGCCCATTTGGGCAATGCACCTGTGAGACTAATAGACTGGACTCTGCCATGGACATTCCTCCGCCATCACCCCTCACCATTTCACTACCCACTCCAATATTGAGCACTTAAATAAACACACTTAAAGCACAAAACAATCTGGAGTCTGTCTGTGATTTCGAAATAGTGTATTAGCAATTACAGTGACAAAATGCTCTTTCAATTGTAATGTCAACATACCTATGTCACACAGCTCTAGTCCATGAGGAATCTAAGCAGATGTCACACAGTGGGACCCACATCTGTGAAATCGTAAGGGAAAGTGACAACTCAGTGACCATACACTGGGTGAAAACGACACACAGTAGAGAGGTAGTAGTGTTAAAGTACATGTAGTAGGCAGGTCTGTACTCTTACCTGTGCCTTACTGGAAATATTGCTGGATCACTGAGTCCTGTTGTTCATGTCTTCTTCCTCTGTTCCTCCTCTTCACTGTCCACAGGCTCCACAGCTGCAACAACACCGCCATCTGGACCATTCTCCTGCAGAAAAGGCACCTGTCGTCGCAAAGCCAAGTTATGAAGCATACAGCAGGCCACGATGATCTGGCACACCTTCTTTGGTGAGTAGAATAGGGATCCACCTGTCATATGGAGGCACCTGAACCTGGCCTTCAGGAGGCCAAAGGTCCGCTCGATCACCCTCCTAGTTCACCCATGGGCCTAATTGTAGCGTTCCTCTGCCCTTATCCTGGGATTCCTCACTGGGATCAGTAGCCATGACAGGTTGGGGTAACCAGAGTCACCTGCAAATGGTGTAGGCCTAGGTATGTGTGACGCAGTTGGAAATGAAGCCATGTGGGCCCCTGTAATGGCGCCTGCCTGACCTCTAAAGTGGGACAATGGGATGTGATTAACCCTTAGGGACAACCCCAGACCCAGACACCTAGTCACACTGTATAGGGTCCATGTCCTCACCTAATAGCCACACACGGTGCCTTTGGAGTTGGCCCATCACAAAAGGGATGCTGCTATTCCTCAGAATGTAAGCGTCATGCACTGAGCCAGGAAATTTGGCGTTCACATGGGAGATGTACTGGTCGTCCAAACACACCATCTGCACATTCATAGAATGGTAACTCTTCCGGTTTCTGTACACCTGTTCACTCCTGCGTGGGGGGACCAAGGCCACATGTGTCCCATCAATGGCACCTATGATGATGGGGATATGTCCCAGGGCATAGAAGTCACCTTTCACTGTTGGCAAATCCTCCACCTGAGGGAAAACGATGTAGCTGCGCATGTGTTTCAGCAGGGCAGACAACACTCTGGACAACACGTTGAAAAACATAGCCTGGGACATCCCTGATGCTATGGCCACTGTCGTCTGAAAAGACCCACTTGTCAGGAAATGGAGTACTGACAGCACCTGCACTAGAGGGGGAATACCTGTGGGATGGCGAATAGCTGACATCAGGTCCGGCTCCAACTGGGCACACAGTTCCTGGATTGTGGCAAGGTCCAGTCTGTAGGTGACAATTACATGTCGCTCTTCCATTGTCGAAAGGTCCACCAGCAGTCTGTACACTGGAGGATGCCGTCATCTCCTCCCTTGCCCCAGCGGACGTGCTCTATGGAGGAGAACAGCGAGAAGAGGGTCAGGCAACACTGAGGTACGAAAACACTACTTTATTGCACACATTTTTCAATCCGCTATGTCCCTGTCTTAATGTGTATGCAAGGCCTAGATATGTGTTACGCATTTAAAATTAATGCCATGTGGCCCCCTGAAATGGCGGCTGCCTGACCTGTAATGCGGGACAAGGGGATGTGAGGTAACTGCGCTGGCGTTGTACACCGTCGCGGTAGGGGGTCGAAGACCGTGGCGCAATCCTGCATTGATTAACATTGGACCCTATGGGTCCCAGGAGCCAATGATAATGTACGCCGGCGGTGAAGGTACGCACTGCCGCGGACGTGACTGCCATTTTCTATCTGTTCACTCACTTGATACCTGATCCTCGACAGGAGAGGACCTACACTGCAAGTGCTGCTGTGACCTCGGTCGGGAAGAGACAATGGCTCGAGTGTCTGGGGAAAGGGCCCCTGCCTTCACATCAGAGGTGTTGGAGAAGCTCGTGGATGGGGTCCTCCCCCAGTACACGCTACTCTACGGTCCTCCAGACAAACAGGTAAGTGCACAGGGGCTGGATGTAAGAAGGAAGGGGGGAGAGTGCTGCGTGCATGAAAGACAGTGAATGCATGTGCCATATGGCAAGGTTAGGGATGGGGCCAATCACTTTGACGGTGCAGTTGGTAATAACATCTCTTTTTCCCCTGTACATTTCATGTAGGTCAGCGCCCACCAGAAAAAAGATATTTGGCGTGCCATCGCCAAGGACGTCCGGACCCTGGGGGTCTACCACAGACAAAGCACTCACTGCCAGAAAAGATGGGAGGACATTCGCCGCTGGAGCAAGAAGATGGCGGAGGCTCAGCTGGGGATGGCCTCCCAACGTGGGGGGGTGCCCGTCGCACCATGACCCCCCTGATGTTCAGGATCCTGGGGGTGGCCTACCCGGAGTTGGATGGGCGTTTGCGGGCATCACAGCAGCCACAAGGGGGTGAGTATACTCTCATTCTGCTGACTTTGCGCGCAGTGGAGGTGTCTGGGTGGGGGAGGTGGGCTGTGGGTTTCCCTAGGCCAGCGTGAGTTCCGTAGGCAAGGCCCCTCCGTAAGGCAGGCCATGTGGCACCCCAGCACACCTCTGTAGAGTGCCAAGTACACCTAGTCATGCCCCTGTGTCATCTATGTGTGCAGATGTCGTCCATAGCCTTGTAGGCCATTTCCCAGGAATTGAACAGTGGAGCCCAAGAGCGCGGCGTAGTGCAGGGGGCTTCTGTGTCTGTCGTGTCCGCCAACGGTAGCGGTAATGCATGCGCTCAACATGTCTTTTTTCTGTCGTCCCCCCCCCTTTTTGTGGTCTCCCTGTTCTTGTGTGCATTAGCATCATCAGGCGGAGGAGCAGTGGCACCGGAGCATGAGGAAGCTGCATCCCACATGGCCCTGGAGGGCAACACTACGGAGTCTGAATTCACCAGTGGGACGGAGGGTGAGGGGAGCTCCATGGCGGGGACAGGAGCTGACACCAGCGACACTGACTCATCCTCTGATGGGAGCTCCCTTGTGGTGGCGGCAACATCTGTGCCCCCCACATCTACAGGTACAGCCGCCACCCCCCCACCAGCACCGCCCTCCCAGCAGCCCCTCAGCCTTTGCCCCGTGCCCGCAACCCAGGAGGGTGGGCATCACCTTCGCCCCAGGCACCTCAGGCCCTGCCCCACTTACCCCTGCTGCCCTCAGTGAGGAGGCCATTGACCTCCTCAGGTCCCTCACTGTTGGGCAGTCTACCATTTTGAATGCCATCCAGGGTGTAGAGAGGCAGTTGCAACAGACAAATGCATTCCTGGAGGGCATTCATTCTGGTCAGGTGGCCCTTCAGTGAGCTTTTCAGACTCTGGCCTCAGCACTGATGGCAGCCATTGTCCCCGTCTCTAGCTTCCCCCCTCCAACTTCCTCCACCCCGACCCAATCCCCTGTACCTCAGCCTATCCCAAGCACACCTACAGACCAACATGCAAACACCTCAACACCCAAGGGAAGCTCAGGTAAACATAAGCACCACACATCCCACAGGCACTCACACAAGCATCACACACATGCAGACACACCAACATCCACTGCCTCCACTGTGTCCCCCTCCTCCTTGTCTCCCTCCTCCCTCCCAGTCTCGTCTACACTCACACCTGCATGCACTACCGCTACAGCCACTACGTCCCTCTCCAGCACACCCACCCCCACACCCCGCTCACGTGCCGTCACCACCCCCACTACCATTCACACGTCCCCTGTGTCCTCTCCCAGTGTGTCTGTGACGCCCCCTCCCAAGCTACACAAACGCAGGCACACACCCACCCAACAGTCATCCACCTCACGACAGCCTCCAGTGCATGCACCTTCACCCAAAGTCAACAAACGTACACCTCCTGCAACCACCACCTCTTCCTACAGCTACCCGTCCCAGTGTGTCCCAAAAACTTTTCCTGTCCAACCTTGACCTCTTTTCCACACCTCCCCCACCCCGTCTGTCTCCTAGGTCCCGAACTAGCACCTCAGCCACAACATCTCCGGGACCAGTGGTGCCTGTAGTCACCGGAATCTGGAGTGCACCGGCCACCAGGGCAGCCAGTGTGGCACGGAGCCACAGCACAGACAGTCCCGCACCTGTGAAGCATCAGAAGTTGGCCAGTGCCCGGCGGGAGAGGGGGAAGACACCAGCCACCAAAGCTGCTCCCAGGGGTCCCGTTGGGAGTGTGGAGTCAGCTGTGACACCTTCCAAGGTGGAGAAGGGCCACAAGAAACCCGCCAAGTCTGGGAAGAGCAGCACGGCGGAGAAGACCGCCATCATCCCCGATGCCCAGGAGGCCACCACCAGCATCAGCCCAGCTGCCCAGGAGGCCACCGCCAGCAGCAGCCCCACTGGCCCATGAAGGACCGCCAGCAAAAGCCGTCCGGGCCATGAAGGACCGCCAGCAAAAGCCCAACTGGGCCATGAAGGACCGGCAGCAGCTGAGACCCTGCACAGGGCACTGCCATCTCAAGCACCGCTGAACAGGGCACCGGCATCTCAAGCAACGCTGAACAGGGCACCGCCGTCTCAAGCACCACTGAACAGGGCACCGCCGTCTCAAGCACCGCTGCACAGGGCACCGCCGTCTCAAGCACCGCTGAACAGGACACCGCCATCTCAAACACCGCTGAACAGGGCACCGCCGTCTCAAGCACCGTTGAACAGGGCACCACCGTCTCAAGCACCGCTGCACAGGGCACTGCCATCTCAAGCACCACTGAACAGGGCACCGCCATCTCAAGCACCGCTGAACAGGGCACCGCCGTCTCAAGCACCGCTAGCCCATGAGCGGCAGGGGCACTGATGCAACTGAGTCCGTCACGGGGTGAATGATGCACTCTGGGCACCATGCCCCCTCCTGAACCAGTGGAGACTGTAAACTGTAAACTTTGCACTTGTATAGCGCACTACTCACCCGTTAGGGTCTCAAGGCGCTGTACTCATACCACTATGGAACCCCTCCTGGCTTTTCCCTGTGAGGTGCCCACTCCTGGGCACCCCCAGGGTGAAGCCAGGCATCCAAGCACTGTTGGGGCCGTTGTGGAGATTAAGCAAGCTATTGCCCAGAGTTGCAGAGTGGGACCCATTAATTAGATTAAGCACCAAGGCGAGAATTATCTGGTCCAAGGGAATTGAGCCCAAGACCTGCCAAAGCGGGACTTGAACCCTGGTCTTGAGCCAGATCTCTGCTTCAGGGTCTGCCGCTCTAACCATTGTGCCACACTTCTCCACTGTCATCCACAACCTCTGTCCTTAGCAGGATGAAGCACTCTGGGTACCATGCCCCCTCCAGAACCAGTGGAGACTGTCATCCATTACCTCTGTCCTTAGCAGGATGAAGCACTCTGGGCACCATGCCCCCTCCAGAACCAGTGGAGACTGTCATCCACTACCTCTCTCCATAGCAGGATGAAGCACTCTGGGCACCATGCCCCCTCCAGAACCAGTGGAGACTGTCTTTCACTTGTGAGACTGTGGCTTTGCACTCCCCAGGATGGAACAGTGGGCAACCCACCCACTGTAGAGACTTGTGAGACTGGCTTTGCACTCCCCAGGATATGGCAGTGGGCAACCCACCCACGTAGAGACTTGTGAGACTGTGGCTTTGCACTCCCCAGGATATGGCAGTGGGCAGCCCGCCCACTGTAGAGACTTGTGAGACTGTGGCTTTGCACTCCCCAGGATATGGCAGTGGGCAACCCACCCACTGTAGAGACTTGTGAGACTGTGGCTTTGCACTCCCCAGGATGGAACAGTGGGCAACCCACCCACTGTAGAGACTTGTGACACTGTGGCTTTGCACTCCCCAGGATGGAACAGTGGGCAACCCACCCACTGTATAGACTTGAGAGACTGTGGCTTTGCACTCCCCAGGATTGAACAGTGGGCATGTGGCCCCCTCGTGGATTTGGCGTCGTGCACTCAAGCGGCTGAGGTGCCCCCCCTTTCCCTCCCCCTGAGGTGCCTGTTTAGTTGCTCTCTGATGCCCCTGCAGTGTTCTCTCTGTCATGGTCGGGGATCTTGAGTGGGCCTCGCCCATACCGTGTGGTCCCAGTGTTCAACTGACTTTCTAAGTGCACTACCTGGACGACTATGCTTGGTATATATTTTGTCAATGGTGTATATATACAGTATATTTCTGCCTACTTGATTTTAATATATTACAATGGTTACACTCATTTTCTATTGTCTTTGCATTCTTCCGGGGGGTTTGGAGGGTGTAACTGTGATGTATTGATATGTATTAGTGTGTGTGTTGTAGTGGGTGAGGGTGGGGTGGGGGTGTTGCATGTGTGTGTCCCTGTTTTTTGCCTCCCCGTTGTCGTAGGTGCAGTACTCACAGTGGTCTTCGCCACCAGCGTTGGTGCTCCTGGTAGAGGAGCAGGAAGACTATTGCAGGTAGAATTTGGAGTTCCGGGTCCATGGCGTCCTCGTTCCTCGTGGGGTTTGTAGAGGTGAGCGTTTTCCCTTCGGGATTCCTGTTTCCGCCGTGTTTTTATCCGCGGTGAATCCGCCCCGGAAAAGGTGGCGGATTGGCCTGTCATAATAGTGTGGGCAGTACATTGTCTCCCGCCTGTCTGTTGGCGGTGACCGCCACGCTGTTTGTTTGTACCGCCGTGGCGGTTGGAGTGTTATAGTGGCTGTCTTTGTTGGCGGTGTCCGCCACGGTCGTAATTGCACATTTTTTACTGCCGGCCTGTTGGCAGTCTTACCGCCGCTTTAACACCGACCGCCAGGGTTGTAATGACCACCTCAGTGAGGCCCCCTGTGTAATGTTGTAACGACTTCACGAATATTGGCGACAACAAAATTAAAATTCAGTCATCCACTCAGACAATGATGCACCCACTTACAGATACACTGAGGTACTGACACACCCAGTCACTGACCCACTCAGACCCTCACACACCCACTCAGAGCTCCGCTCAGACCCTCACACACTGAGTCACAGTCCCAATAAGATCCTCATGCACCCACTCACTGACCAAATGAGACCCTCATGCACCCACACACAAACCCTCTGAGACACTGATACACCCACTCACAGACCCACTCAGACTGTCATGCACCCACAGACAGATGCACTTACTCACAGAATACTCAGAGCCTCACACATCTCGCAGACCCACTGAAACCCTCACACATCCTCTCAGAGACCCACTCAGACACTGACACACCCACTCCCAGACCCACTCAGACCCTCAAGCATCCATTCACCCACTCTGACACTGATACACCCAATCACAGACCCAGTGAGATACTGTTGCACCCAGCCATAGATCACTAAGACACTCATACACCCACTCACAGACCACTCAAAGCCCCATGCACTCACCCACAGACTAACTCAGACACTGACGCTCCTACTCACTGATCCATTCAGACCCTCACCCACCCTCCCACAGACCCACTCAGACCCTCATGCACCCAGTCAAAGACCCACTCAGAGCCTCATGCACCCACTCACAGACCCATTGAGACACTGATGCACCCACAGACAGACTCACTTAGAACATTATGCACCCACAGACAGACCAACTGAGACACTGACACTCTCACTCACAGTCTTTCATGCACCCACTCACAGACCCACTCAGACACTGACTCACCTACTCACAGACCCACTCAGACCATTATGCACCCCCTCACAGACCCACTCAGACACTGATGCACCCACTTACAGAACCAGTGAGACACTGATGAATCCACACATAGACCCACTGAGGCACTCACACATCCACTCACAGACAACTCAGAGCACCATACACCCACTCACAGACCCACTCAGACACTGACACACCCACTCACTGACACACTCAGACCCTCAAACACCTACTTACAGACCCACTCAGACCATCATTGTGGAAAGTGGATTATTGGATGGGCAGGTAAGTACCTACACTTGGCAATAGGCCACTAAGACCCACTAGGTTCAGTCAGGTCTCAATAAATTAATCCCAGCTCAACCCTTGGTAGCTTGGCAACGAGCAGTTAGGCTTATTTTAGGAGAGAGGTGTGCAAAGCATTTTAAAATCACAAAACAGTAAATAAGTAAAGCACAAAATACAATAAAAATCCAATTCAAATTTACAAAAGTAGATTATATTGTATCTCTAAAATGACACTAAAATGACAATAAGCCAATAAAGGAAACTGGAGATTTTTAAAGATTAAGGCACTCATTACGACCCTGGCGGTCGGTGATAAAGTGGTGGTAATAACACCAACATGCTGGAGGTAACTACCACCAAATTATGACCATGACAGAAAGATCTCTGAAAGACAGCCAATGTACCACACCGACCGCCGGGGCGGAAACAATAGTCACCATGGCAGTACCGCCTACAGCCAGGCGAAAGTCAAAGTTCCGCCCACCATATTATGATTACACAATCCGCCACCTTTTCCGGGGCAGTACCAACAACATCAAAAGCCTGGCGGAAACAGAGCTCAGAAGGGAAAGGACTCACCATCGGAGACACAGGGAAGAACCACGCTGCCATGGAACCTGAACTGCATGTCTTCCCGATGATCTTCTACGTTCTGCTCCACCACGAACACCAACGCCAGCAAAGACGACGGTGGTGAGTACAGACGCCTAGCAAACAAGGGAGGGGGGAGGAAAACGAGAGTGACACACACAAGCACAACACACACCCCACACACGCCATACACACAACCAGATGCATTAAAAAAAACAATTTGACCCCGTAACTCGGCTGAATAATGCAAGGACAAAACAATTTTGCAAAAGTGAATGTAATGAGATCAACACAGTATGAAAAATAAGTTAGGCAAGATAATAGATATATACATATGTACAGAAAAAGGGACACAGCCCAGTCCGCAATGTTCGTAGGCCACATGGCCACAGGCCAAAGTCTAAGGCCATACATGTCACCTGCTTCAACATGGAGAGAACACTGCATGGGCATCAGTTGGTAAAAAGAAAGGCACCTCAGGGCGACACCTCAGCTGGGAGATGTTAAATAGACCACTGGTTCTGGAGGAGGCAACAAGCCCTGTGCTTGATCCTGGGGAGTGATGGGCATGTGGGTGTCTTATCCACTGGTTCTAGAGGGGGCAACTTGCCCTGTGCATGATCCTGGGGAGTGATGGGCCACAGTCTCTTGGCTGGGTGTCTTACCCACTGGTTCTGGAGGGGGCAACATGCCCTGTGCTTGATCCTGGGGAATGATGGGACACAGTCTCTTAGCTGCGTGTCTTACCCACTGGTTCTGGAGGGAACAACATGCCCTGTGCTTGATCCTGGGGAGTGATGGGCATGTGGGTGTCTTATCCACTGGTCCTGGAGGAGGCAACATGCCCTGTGCTTGATCCTGGGGAGTGATGGGCATGTAAGTGTCTTACCCACTGGTTCTGGAGGGGGCAACATGACCTGTGCTTGATCCTGGGGAGTGATGGGCATGTGGGTGTCTTACCAACTGTTTCTGTAGGGGGCAACATGCCCTGTGCTTGATCCTGGGAAGCGCAAGGCCACAGTCTCTCAGCTGGATGTCATACTCACTGGCTTTGGAGGGGGCTCATCGCACAGCAGCCCATGGAGGCAGGATTACATACCGTCCGCCGGTGGTGACGGTTGCACAGTGGTGGTGGTGCTGCTGGTGGGGGGAGGCTCCTGCTCATCCCCTGCAACCTCAGATGGCTGCACAGTGGTGGTGGTGTTGCTGGTGGGGTGAGGCTCCTACCCAGCCCCTGCAACCTCAGATGTTTGCACACCCATTGTTGGTGGTGGGGGCTCCGTCAGTTCCTGCCCCAGGCCCCTTGGTCCGTCTGCATGCAGGTGCAGCCTCCTTGGTTCTTCCTGGCTGCTGGGGCAGGCTCCTTTCCCTTCTTGCCTACTGGTACAGGCTCCTTGGTCTTCCTGCCTGCTGGGGCAGGCTCCTTTCCCTTGAGGCTGCCTGGTGCAGGCTCCTTCACCTTCAGGATGTGTGGCCTGGATCCCTTTTCACCACGAGTGGATGTGGTGATGACTGGGTCCGTGGACTGTGTGGCTGAGGTACTTGGCTGGGTTCTTCCTACCCTGCCCACACATGCAGGACGTGGGGGGAGGGGTAGGGAAGAGGTCAATTGTGGATAGGAACAGTTTTTTAGGTACATTGGGGCAGGAAGAGGGAGAACAAATGGGAGTGGAGGATGAGGGAGTGGTTGTTGGAGGTGTCTGCCTGCTGCCTTTGGGTGCAGGTGCATGGGCTGTATGCTATTGTGAGGTGGATGGCTGTTATGTGTCTGAGTGCTTGCGTTTGTGTACTTTAGGAGGGGGGACAGACACAGTGGGGGAGGACACATGTGACGTGTGCTTGGCTGATGTGGAGGTGTCTGCCAGTGAGGTGTGTGTTCTACTTGGTGTGGTGATGCTGGTAGTGGATGATGATGTAGTGCCTACAGGTATGAGTGTGTATGGTACTGGGTGGGAGGTGGTGGAGGAGGAGGAGGAGGATGAGGGGGAAACAGAGGAAATAGTGGATGTTGGTGTGTCTGCAACTGGATGGTGTTTGTGTGAGTGCCGGTCGGATGAAGTTTGGTGCTTGTGTTTGCCTGTGACACTCTTGGGTGTTGTCTTGTGTGCATGTTCGTCTGCCTGTGTGCTTGGGAAGGGCTGGGTTGAGGAGAATGGGACTGGGCAGTGGAAGTTGGAGGAGGGAGGGTAGAAACAGGGACAATGGCTACAATCAGAGAGGAGGCCAGAGACTGAATCGATCTCTGTTGGGCCGCCAAGCCAGTGTGAATTCCATCCAGGAATGCATTAGATTGTTGCATCTGGGCTGCCAGCCCCTGGATGGCATTCACAATGGTTGACTGCCCTACAGAGATGGATCTCAGGAGGTCAATAGCCTCCTCACTCAGGGCAGCGGGGCTTACTGGGGCAGGGCCTGAGGTGCCTGGGGCGAAGGAGATGCCCTCCCACCTGGGGGAGCGGGCATGGGCAACTCGATGAGGGGCTGCTGGCAGAGTGGTGCTGGTACGGGGGTGGCGGATGTACCTGTAGCTGGGGTGGTCACAGAAGTGTCTTCCACAACCAGGGAGCTTCCATCGGAGGAGGTATCTGTGTCAGAACTGTCCCCTCCAGTCTCTGCCGTGGTGCTCCGCTCGCCCTCTGTCCCACTGGTGCCCTCAGCGTCAGTGGACTCTGCCTCCTGGGTCCTGTGGGATGCAGCTCCCTCCGTCGCCTGTGCCTCTGCTGCTCCGCCAGATGATGCTAATGCACATAAGGACAGGATGACAAAACAAAAAGGAGGGGGAGACAAAGGATACACTTGGTCAATGACTGCAACACCACCACCGTTGGTGTACACAGCACCCTCACATACAGGGAACAGGCCTACTCAATAAGCCATAGCACTACCAGAGAGATAGTTAGTGGCCAAGGCATGGGGAGGGGCACATACTGCCAAATGCAGAACACTTGGGACCCACGCAGCCCTGAGCAGTAGTGGATGCCTATGAGCTAGGTACCAAGATTTTCCCTACTTAACCCTGGCCACCAGGGGACCTACGCTGCCATGTCAGGCCTGACCTAGGGGCACCCACTGACACACATCCCCCACCCGGATACCACCCTACCATGCGTAAGTTGTAATGATGGCCACTGTAATCACCCCCTTGTGGCTGCTGTGAGGCCCTCAAGCGCCCATCCAGCTCTGGATAGGCCACCGCCAGTATGCAGGCAATCAGGGGGGTCAGGGTTTCACGGGCACCCCTTCTTTGTTGGGAGGCCATCCTCAGCTGGGCCTCCGCCGTCTTCCATGCCCAGCGTCTCAGGAACTTCCACCGTTTGCGACAGTGGGTGCTCCGCCTGCCGTAGACCCCCAGGGTCTGCACCTCCTTGGCAATGGCTCGCCATATACCCTTCTTTTGATGGGTGCTGACCCGCAGAGGCAATACACACAGGAAAATAGATTTAGACAAACAGTCCTGCATGTTAAACATATGGCCCACCATACCCATTTACATCACCATTTACACACACATGGCCCAGCGCACAACCTATATGCCACCCAGAGGACATCCACCCACCCCCTTAGACAAGGCCTTCACACACGCATTCATGCCCCATGCATCGTGCCCACAGTGTACTCACCTGGTGGTCTGGAGGCCCATACAGCAGTCCGTACTGAGGTAGGACCCCATCCACCAGTCTTTTCAAATCTGGGGCCCTTTCCCCAGTCACGCCGGCCATGATAGGTTCCAGACACAGGTCACAGCAGCACATGCAGTGTAGGTCCTCTCATGTGGAAGGTCAGGTAGCAAGTGAGGAATATGCAAGTGAGGAATATAATGGCATCACGTTACCTCCGGCGTAAATCACCATTGGCCACTGTAACCCATAGGGCCCAATTATAACCAATGAGGAGTTGCACGGTGGTTCCCGAATGCCTCATGCAACGGCGCACAACGTCAGTGGAATTACCTCACTTCCACCCATCCTTCCACACAGGACAGGCGGACGCCATTTCAGGGGAGGAAGGCAGGCCCTGGAAAATTGCTGCATCACTCATGATATTAGGGCATACTGGACAAATCACATTGACCCATTACAAGTTAACAGGATGCAAAGTTCTGTTGCAGCTCCATTGTTCAGTTTGTGACCAGCTCCTCACTCTTTTGTCCCTTAGATCCTACCACTGTGGATGAATAGGAGATGGAGACATACCCCTGTGTACAGACCCCTGGTGGACTTGGCAACACTGGAGGCCAGGCACATTATCCTCACCTATAGACTTGACAGGGTCACAATCACTGAGCTGTGTGTCCAATTAGAGCCTGACCTGAAATCTGCTATCCGTCACCCCACTGGGACCCCCCTCTTGTGCAAGTGCTATCTATGCTCCATTTCCTGGCAACTAGTTCTTTCCAAGTGACAGTGGGCTTGGCAGCAGGAATGTCACAGCCAATGTTCTCAACAGTGTTGTCTGCCCTAATTTAACACATGTGCAGCTACATTGTTTCCCCCAGGTTGAAGACTTGACCACAGTGAAGGCCGAGTTCTATGCAATAGGACATATCCCCATAGTTGGGGTGATTGACGGAACACATATTGCATTTGTCCCTCCCCCCGCCAGAATGAACAGGTGTTCAGAAATCGGAGGAGTTTCCACTCTATGAATGTACAGATGGTGTGCCTTGCGAACCAGTACATATCCCACGTCAATGCTAAGTATTCGGGGCTGGTGCATGATGCCTTTGGACTGAGGAATAGCAGCATCACAAATGTGATGGGCCAACTGCATTGTGTCAGAGTACCTTGATTTGATTCCCTCAGGAGCAGAAGATAAATCCTCAGACCCAACCCAGACTACTCACAACAAATTAGAATCTCTGTATTCAGCACCCTGGAAGGGGAAAGGGGAATGGGATTTAGGGAGACTGCCTCAGAGATGATGTTTTGTCAAATACTCAGTCTACCACCTCACTTCTTGTTTGACTACTAGGGACACACTATTATCTGTAACTATACTTTCTTATTAATTAACAATTAATCCTCTCTGACTTTCAATGTTATGCTCACTCACCCTGAGCTCCCTGAGGTTTTGCTTCTCTCTCTCTGTGTAAATGTTTATTATGGATATGATAATGAACTTCTTGGAATAGTTCTCAAATTAACAAGAAGAGTTGTCTGCTTCTTGACTCATGTGATGAGATTTTTAGTTCTGAATATGTTTCTTTACACATTCTTAATTATTCTGTTGGGTTGCTATATATATATATATATATATATATATATATATTTTAAACAAAAGCGTCCTCTCTGTGAAAGCGCACTCCCACCAGGTTAATTTAGGAAAATCGAAATTCAGCAACTCACAGCGAATTCCTTTCAGTCTTTTCAAAATTCAGGCCTATATCGAAAAAACATCTCTGGACACGTGTTGCGGGGTTGATCCCCTCATCAGCAGAGAAACTAAAAAATATATCACCCTCGTAGGTGCAGCCATTGCTGGATGTGTTCCAGACTCTCATTCCTTTTAAAGACCACATACCTGGCTCGTTCAGCAAATTCAATTGCAAGCACCTGATTAATATATTCAAGTACCAGCCCAAGTGCATGCTGGTTACGGTAGTCCTGCGCATTTGTGGTTGCGCCCAAAGTGGGTTGCTGGAGCCAGACAAAATCATGAAAAGAATACAATTCCTTAGTAGGCGAATTCAACGTGAATTTTCAAATTAGCTGCATATATTCCAACCTGCTGCTCGAAGTGTGACAATCCATTTTAGTCACACCGACCTGCTCAGAACACAGTGGTGCTGCTTTCCCGGCTGGACCAGCCGGTGATTTATTTTAAACAAAAGCGTCCTCTCTGTGAAAGCGCACTCCCACCAGGTTAATTTAGGAAAATCGAAATTCAGCAACTCACAGCGAATTCCTTTCAGTCTTTTCAAAATTCAGGCCTATATCGAAAAAACATCTCTGGACACGTGTTTCGGGGTTGATCCCCTCATCAGCAGAGAAACTAAAAAATATATCACCCTCGTAGGTGCAGCCATTGCTGGATGTGTTCCAGACTCTCATTCCTTTTAAAGACCACATACCTGGCTCGTTCAGCAAATTCAATTGCAAGCACCTGATTAATATATTCAAGTACCAGCCCAAGTGCATGCTGGTTACGGTAGTCCTGCGCATTTGTGGTTGCACCCAAAGTGGGTTGTCATTAGTTTCTCTGCTGATGAGGGGATCAACCCCGAAACACGTGTCCAGAGATGTTTTTTCGATATAGGCCTGAATTTTGAAAAGACTGAAAGTAATTCGCTGTGAGTTGCTGAATTTCGATTTTCCCAAATTAACCTGGTGGGAGTGCGCTTTCGCTGAGAGGACGCTTTTGTTTAAAATAAATCACCGGCTGGTCCAGCCGGGAAAGCAGCACCACTGTGTTCTGAGCAGGTCGGTGCGACTAAAATGGATTGTCAGACTTTGAGCAGCAGTTTGGAATATATGCAGCTAATTTGAAAACTCACGTCGAATTCGCCTACTAAGGAATTGTATTCTTTTCATGATTTTGTCTGGCTCCAGCAACCCACCTTGGGTGCAATTACAAATGCGCAGGACTACCATAACCAGCATGCACTTGGGCTGGTACTTGAATATATTAATCAGGTGCTTGCAATTGAATTTGCTGAACGAGCCAGGTATGTGGTCTTCAAAAGGAATGAGAGTCTGGAACACATCCAGCAATGGCTGCACCTACGAGGGTGATATATTTTTTAGTTTCTCTGCTGATGAGGGGATCAACCCAGAAACACGTGTCCAAAGATGTTTTTTCGATATAGGCCTGAATTTTGAAAAGACTGAAAGTAATTTGCTGTGAGTTGCTGAATTTCGATTTTCCCAAATTAACCTGGTGGGAGTGCGCTTTCGCTGAGAGGACGCTTTTGTTTAAAATAAATCACCGGCTGGTCCAGCCGGGAAAGCAGCACCACTGTGTTCTGAGCAGGTCGGTGTGACTAAAATGGATTGTCACACTTTGAGCAGCAGGTTGGAATATATGCAGCTAATTTGAAAACTCACGTCGAATTCGCCTACTAAGGAATTGTATTCTTTTCATGATTTTGTCTGGCTCCAGCAACCCACCTTGGGTGCAATTACAAATGCGCAGGACTACCGTAACCAGCATGCACTTGGGCTGGTACTTGAATATATTAATCAGGTGCTTGCAATTGAATTTGCTCAACGAGCCAGGTATGTGGTCTTCAAAAGGAATGAGAGTCTGGAACACATCCAGCAATGGCTGCACCTACGAGGGTGATATATTTTTTAGTTTCTCTGCTGATGAGGGGATCAACCCCGAAACATGTGTCCAGAGATGTTTTTTCGATATAGGCCTGAATTTTGAAAAGACTGAAAGTAATTCGCTGTGAGTTGCTGAATTTCGATTTTCCCAAATTAACCTGGTGGGAGTGCGCTTTCGCTGAGAGGACGCTTTTGTTTAAAATAAATCACCGGCTGGTCCAGCCGGGAAAGCAGCACCACTGTGTTCTGAGCAGGTCGGTGTGACTAAAATGGATTGTCACACTTTGAGCAGCAGGTTGGAATATATGCAGCTAATTTGAAAACTCACGTCGAATTTGCCTACTAAGGAATTGTATTCATTTCATGATTTTGTCTGGCTCCAGCAACCCACCTTGGGTGCAATTACAAATGCGCAGGACTACCGTAACCAGCATGCACTTGGGCTGGTACTTGACTATATTAATCAGGTGCTTGCAATTGAATTTGCTGAACGAGCCAGGTATGTGGTCTTCAAAAGGAATGAGAGTCTGGAACACATCCAGCAATGGCTGCACCTGCGAGGGTGATATATTTTTTAGTTTCTCTGCTGATGAGGGGATCAACCCCGAAACACGTGTCCAGAGATGTTTTTTCGATATAGGCCTGAATTTTGAAAAGACTGAAAGTAATTCGCTGTGAGTTGCTGAATTTCGATTTTCCCAAATTAACCTGGTGGGAGTGCGCTTTCGCTGAGAGGACGCTTTTGTTTAAAATAAATCACCGGCTGGTCCAGCCGGGAAAGCAGCACCACTGTGTTCTGAGCAGGTCGGTGTGACTAAAATGATTGTCACACTTTGAGCAGCAGGTTGGAATATATGCAGCTAATTTGAAAACTCACGTCGAATTCGCCTACTAAGGAATTGTATTCTTTTCATGATTTTGTCTGGCTCCAGCAACCCACCTTGGGTGCAATTACAAATGCGCAGGACTACCGTAACCAGCATGCACTTGGGCTGGTACTTGAATATATTAATCAGGTGCTTGCAATTGAATTTGCTGAACGAGCCAGGTATGTGGTCTTCAAAAGGAATGAGAGTCTGGAACACATCCAGCAATGGCTGCACCTACGAGGGTGATATACTTTTTAGTTTCTCTGCTGATGAGGGGATCAACCCCGAAACACGTGTCCAGAGATGTTTTTTCGATATAGGCCTGAATTTTGAAAAGACTGAAAGTAATTCGCTGTGAGTTGCTGAATTTCGATTTTCCCAAATTAACCTGGTGGGAGTGCGCTTTCGCTGAGAGGACGCTTTTGTTTAAAATATATATATATATATATATATATGTTTATTTATATAGTTAATAGTTATTTATGTTTGCATTGGTTGAGGTAACGTTTCCTCTTGACTGTCTTTTAATTACTGTTGTTATAAAAAAAATAACTTGTGTGCCTTATTAACAAACAATGCGGGTTGAACTTCCAGTTGTAGTTTTCTTAAGTTCGTTATTGTATATTGGTGACTAGATTATTCGGTTTGTTGTTTAAATATCTTTATATTCTTTGAATGTTCTTAATAATGTTTTCCAGCTGAAAACTCTTTAGAGCACTCGAAAAACTTTCTGTATCTGTAAATGCTTTTTCTCCATGAATTAATACTATCTGCAGTTAACTCATTATCTGTAAAAAAACATGTGACGTCTAGTTTTCCTCACAAAAACGTTTACCTCAAAAGGCACGCTCTCTCTGCACATCTGGATTCCTGTCAGATTACAGTTGAAGTGCGGAGCTCTCAAGCGGCGCGCGCGTATCCTAGCAACTAAACTGAATGCAACACTAGAACTACAATTTAAACTTCCGGCTTCTCGTCGGCCGTCTTGGATTCCTTTCTTTGGCCTTTTCTTTGTAACAAATGCAACACGACTCTGCAAACCTTCTTCCAACTAGGACGTCGCTGTCTCCACTGTGGATACGTCTTTGCCTGCATTCTTATTGCTTTTCTTGGACTTTTCACAGTTACTGCATGGCACGTTTGAGGGGTCGTGACACAGAGGCCCAGGGTGTGGCTAATAGGTGAGCCCTGGTTTTCACCCAGTAGATGTTGGTGTATGGGTATGGTGTGGGCCATATAGGATAGTGTGTGGCTAAATGTTGTCCCTCAATATTTTCAAGTGACTCTGGTTACCCCAGCCTGTCATGGCTGCTGACCCCTGTGACGAATGCCAAGACAAGGCAGAAGAACGTTATAATGAGGCCCATGGGCGAACCAGAAGTATAATTGAAAGGACCTTTGGCCTTCTGAAGGCCAGGTTCCGGTACCTCCATCTGACAGGTGGATCCCTGTGCTACTCACCCAAGAAGGTCTGCCAGATAGTGATGGCATGCTGCATGTTGCATAACCTGGCCCTCAGACGCCATGTCCCATTCCTGCGGGAGGAGGAGGCTGGAGATGCCCGTGTGCCAGCAGTGGGCCCTGTGGACAGTGAGGATGAGGAGGCAGAGGATGAGGATGAGGAAAACAGAACATCTGTGATCAGACAATACTTCCAATGACACACACAGTTAGTGTTGTTTGAATTGTCCAATGTGGTGTTATTTTCTATGTGGGTGTCCATTGTGAGTGCGGCGGTATGTACCGCCAATGGTGTACCGCTGTTGAATGTCCGCCATGGGGATTCGTGGGTCATAATGTGATGGGCGTTGTTCTGTTGCCGTAACGGTGTGGGTTTTGATACCGCCACTTCATCATTGACCTTTGGTGTGGTGGATTTCTGTACATGGCTGAATACTAACGGATTGGTGTGTGTGTGTCATTATATGTTGAATGGATATTCGCCGCAGCA
Source organism: Pleurodeles waltl (assembly GCF_031143425.1). Lineage (NCBI taxonomy): Eukaryota > Metazoa > Chordata > Amphibia > Caudata > Salamandridae > Pleurodeles > Pleurodeles waltl. Next base: position 220,709,682 of record NC_090450.1, on the reverse strand, counting down.
GCGGTAAGTTGGCAGCAGTCAGCATGGCAGTAAGTGGGATTTATCGCCAATGTCATAATGAGGGCCTAAATGTTTTTTAGCGCATAGAAACTAAAAGCCCCAATCTAGGTATCTGGTAGCGCTCGACCAGGCCAAAGTCAAAATTTGAGGCTGACTGAAATGGAGCAGGCTACAGTGAGCGGGACTTAGGGCCTCATTACGAACACAGTGGGAATTCCCGCCGTGTTCGGACTGGCGGTGTTTCCATCGACCGCCAGCCTCCTGGAAAACCTGCCGGCCATAAAATGAACTCCCCGGCAGGCCGGCGGGTGGAGACAGTGTCTCCGCCTGCCGGCCTGGCGGGGAACACGGCCGCAACATTGAGGGTGGCTCCATGAGGAGCCGCCACCAATGTTGTTGTGCAGCGGGTGCAGCAGCACCCGTCGCGCATGTCACTGCCCGTAAATTGGGCAGTGACATGCCCGACGGGTGCCTGCACGGGGGTCCCTGCACTGCCCAGGCAAAGGATGTACTACCTATGCTGGGGCCCCTAAACCTAAATGCCGTACCACGTAGTCTGACACAGCCAATTATAATTTGCCTAATTTGCATTATCATTTTAATCAGAGCACAGGCCTGGGAGTGTTTAGCAGTGACCAGGACACCATCAGAGTCGGAAAAACACCAGCATAAGTGGAAATGGGTGCAAAAAGTTAGGTGGCTTCTACAATCAGCTCAATTTACCCACAGTCATGCACCCACTCACAATCCCACTCAGACACTGATGCACCCACACACAGACCCACTCAGACGCTGATGCAGCTACTCACAGACCCACCCAGACCCTCATACACACAGTCACAAACCCATTGTGACACTCACACACCCAATCACAGTTCCACTCAGACACTCACACTGTCACTCACAGACCCATTGAGACCCTCACACACCCACTCAAAAATCCACTTAGACCCCCATGCATCCAGTCTCAGACCCACATAGATGCTGACACATTCACTAACAAACATACTCAGACCCTCATGCACTGACACTTAGAGCCACTCATACACTGATGTACCCACTCACAGACCAAGTGAGACACTGATGCACCCAAACACAGACCCACTGAGACACTCCCACACCCAGTCATAGACCACTCAGAGCCTCACACACTTACTCAAAGATCCACTGGAACCCTCACACATCCACTCAGAGACTACTCAGATACTGATGAACCCAGTCACAGACCCACTCAGATCCTCATGCATCCACTCTCAGACTCACTCTGACTCTGATGCATCCTACTCACAGACCCAGTGAGACACAGATTCACCCACACACATCCCCCGAGACACTCATACACCCACTCACACACCACTCGGAGGCTTCTGTACCCACTCACAGACTGACTCAGATACTGATGCACCCACTCACTGACCCAGTCAGACTGTCTTGTACCCACTCACAGACCAACTCATTCACTGATGTACGAAGTGCCAGAGTGACTCAGAAAGTCATTTACTCACTCACATATCTAGGCTAGCTATTGAGTTAGAGATCTAGTCATAGAAATGTTTGTGGGATTTTAAGTAAAAGTAATTTTTGGTGTTTATTATATATATATATATATATATATATATATATATATATATATATATGAATTATGAATGGGTTGGTGTACTTTGAAAGCTTGCTTTTGTTTTTCGTTTCATGACTATGTCATGATCATCGTGACACCATCGCGAATATGCTAAACACAATTAAGGAAAATATTTTCAGCTAGAAAAATGAACAACAATTTTGGGCAATAAGGTTTCTCTACAAAGGGCATTTTTTGTACATTGTTGCTATGAGATAGTTACATGTAAGACTGGATGCAGAGTTTCAGGTTTAAAGGAAAAACTCTGTTTCCTTCATCTGTAAAGTGCACACCTCTACTTCTATACAGTATATGCCAGTCATGTTAAAGCGTATGTTGTTGCATCCCATCTGATGGTCCCTAAGAAATACAGAAACAGCTTTATTAACATGTTTTCTGGTTTTGTCAATCTTTGGGTAAAACTGTCTAGACCAATTCCATTTCTGTCTTTGGCATATGTTGGATTATACCAAGACAGTGTGAGGGAAACTTCTCATTAATTGTTGAAAGGTTTGTTTCATTAAGATTTCCAGTCCTACCCCAGCCGATGTGCCAAAGTCATTGCCACCACAGTGCAAGATCATTAGGTCAGCAGGATGGTAATCTCTAATGTTTCTAACCAAAGGCAGCAATTGATGGCACTTTAACTCTCCGTGGCCAACCCACTTAATGTCTACATTAGGCAAACCCAAGTCCCTGTCAAATCCACTCTTTCTAGCAGCCTCCTCAGCCCAAAAGACAAAGCTGTGGCCAACAATCCATACTCTAACCATTGTGAAATGAAGCAGAACAAGCAAACAGAGAAGGTTGGAGCTAAATGATGCACTGTTGAAAACGGCATGCAGTTAAAATGGAGGTGTGCTATTAGGTTTCAAAAAATACATAGTTTTGATTGGGTATTGTCATGGTGAAGGTGAGTAAAGTTAGGTAATAGTTTCAAAGGACTAGTAAAAAGATTTTTCATTGGTTCTTGCAAAAAATAGAATTTATAATAGGGTCTTAGATGTGTTTTTGCTTTTATATATTAACTCACACCTGCTCCAGGTAAACTTGTAACAAATATGCCCCTTGTAGAGGGTTTCTATGGAGATTGTGCTAAGAGTGGATTGGGGGAAGGGTGTTGAAGAGAGACTTCTGTGATTCCAAATTTTATAAGAGTTTGTATTCATAATTGAGTAAAAAGTGTTTTGGTTCCAAGAGAGGAAATGCCAAGAAAGGGTACTAGTTAGTTGAACCCACAAAACCATGAACCTATAAGTGTTTTTAGACACCCTGTTGTTCACACTTTTGTCACGATCATCACGACTATGTTGCGATTAGAAAAAAAACTCTGGTATGGTGTGTTACTCAGGAGAGTTCATGAGATGGTTAACATACAGTAACCATTCAGAAGTGCTGTTGCACAGCTGAAAAATGAAAGATATGCTTTTATTTGTTGTTATCTGCATTATCAGACTGTGCAAAGTTATAAAGGTTGCCATGTATGGTTCCTATGTGTAAGACTGCTCACACATTCTTATGCTTAGTCTTGACAATTCCTGAGAGTGTTGAATATATTTGAAAAAAGCAGAAAAATATATTTTGCCAATGTCCTCAATTTTCAGATATGTCAAGAAGCTTCAACTTTGATAAAGAAAATGTATTAAAAATACATATGTGAATGTAAGGTTGTCAAAAGAAACTATGAAATATATAGAGAAGTATTGAAAGTAGCTGAGGCCATCTAGGTATGGTAGTGTGAGTGGTTATATATATTTATTAATAGCTAACTAAGATACCATTTCTCTTACAAGCAGAATAAGTGTGAGACGTTGCTTCATAAGGTGTCTCATGAAACTGTATATTATATATGTTCTGCTTTACTGGATAGTCTAATCATAGGAAGGAAAACTATTTGCTAAAGATTAAACCTATCCTTTATAATATATTGGAAGATGTGTAAATTTTATATTTCTATACATACTCAAATGCTCACAAGCAAGGTGTTGCTTGGAATTCTGAGACTTGTAGCCTTAGAAGAGATATATAAGACTCAGTATTGAAAGTGAAGAACATGTGCAGTACAGGCATATTACGTATACTAATGTATACTGCAATACAGTGACATATATTTAATGAGTTAGCTGTGTTTACTTTTACAGAGTCATACTTACAATGAAAGAGACACTCACACAACAGGAGATGTACTGACACATTTAAGGTGTACTATATATATATATATATATATATATATATATATATATATATATATTGACAAAATCTTGTCAACTCTCCAGAGCAATACTGCTTTAATCATGTGTGAGGTGTAGTATTGCAGAGACTGTATCTATTCTGTCAGTGGATTAGTAAATTTGGGCTATAAAATCTTTTTCTCAGAGGTCAGATGTCAAAATCTTGTTTCACTAGAAATACCAGACCTCTGAGATGTGCTGTATACATGCCATCAAGCATTGCTCATTGTGATTTGCTGATTAACAAATGTAGTTTTAGTTTACAAATGTAGACATGGTATTCTAGATCTCTAAGGGAGTATAACACTGACCAAAGAACTGATATTCATCTTTCCAGAGGCTGACAGTGAAATGTCTACTTTAGTGAGATACTCAGAAAGTTTCCCAAATAAACCTTTACACTCTTCACCCGTTAGATGCGTTTCTTGCAATATCAAAACCTGGGCAGGCAAGTCCCTCAAATACTGTATGATCCTATCTCTCCTACCACTCGCCCTCAGACCATTCACATTCCAAGACAGTATTTGAAGTTTCCTCTGGGGGCAAACTCCTTGGGCTGCTTCTTCCTTATACATGTCTTGCGGGTTTACTAAAAAACTGAGGTGTACAGGACTTTTTTCTTTTACCACTGTCTCTCCCCTCTACTCCCCACCCTGTGCTCCCCACGCCCCCCTTCACGTGCTCCTTCTCCCCCCCAAACCCAACCTCGCCTCCCCCCTCTTGTGCACCCCTCACCCCCCCCTCTCGTGCCCCTCCAGCCCCCCCCAGGAGAACCTCCCCATTATTCAGGTCCATGACCCAATTTTGAAGTACCATTCGGCCCTCCTTCGGCAACCAGATTACTTCTCGACGCCTCCATCTTTAATAGCCCCCCAGGAGCTCATCCGCTGTTTCCACTGCTCTAATGTTATACATTTTATTATTGTACACAATCTTGAGAATTGCAGGGAACTTCATCTGAACCGAGGCACCAAGTTTCCTAAACTCTTCCATCCGCCTCCCCAGTTCCCACTGCCTATTTAGAGTCACACTTGACAGGTCAGACCTGACCTCAAACGAAAAGTGATCCCCCTTTAAGGTTTTCTGTTTAAGTGCCAAGGACAAGATTTTCTCTTTCAAAGAAAATTTATCAAAATCTTCCTAGGTTTGAGACTACCTGGCCTTTTCTTAAAGGGGTCTCTATGAACTCGCTGAATATGCCCTGCTATTTCCTCCAGATACTCTTCCAGTGAAAGCGCGGTCTTAAGAAGGGAGCTCAAAAAAATTTTTAAGTTCCCGCCTTCCACATCCTCCGGTACATTCAACACTCTCAGATTGTTACTTCTTGAATTGTTCTCTAATCGTTCCAATTTACTCTGGAGAGCCTGCTCATTTCCCTTCAACAAATCAATTTCTTTTTTGTGGTCGCTAATTTCCACTCTCATTTCCCCCACCGCCTCCTCCAGTGCTTGTGTTCTTAATACCAGAATGTCCAATTTTTTCTCCAGGGCTCACCAAGCCTCTCTTATTTCCCCTTGATTGGTTTCAGATATGGTGAAACCCTTTTTAATGTCCTCTGATAGATTTGAGAGTACTGCCTCAATCGAGGAGCCAAAACAGCTACGAAGACCTACCAAGCCAGAGCTGGATGACAAGGGGGGGGAGCAGGAGTCTCACTCCCCTGCAACATATTGACCAATGATGAAGCACGCTGAGGGACGATTCCTTCATATCCAAACCTTTTCCAACCTTTTGCCGGTCGACTAGAGTCCCTTGGAACATTGCGGGTAACTGCTGGCTATCAAGAGAGTGCCTCCCGCTTTGGGAGCTTTCTTCCCCTCCTGCCTCCACCTGCACTCCCACCTCTTGACCCCTTGAAGCACTCCCGTCCATCTCGCTTTCCGAAATCGCCAAATTGTCAGGGGATTTAACTTTGAAGAAGGTTTTTGCCGATGGAGTCAGTTTAGAGCTTCCTATTTTTTTTCTGGGTTTTATACCTTTAAGGCTTTTAACGTGCTTTAGACCACCTTCTCCACTCCCTTCCCCAATATCCAACTTAGCCCGTGGCAGACTTTGCCTTGCGAGAGGGGTATGGCGCTTCGTAAGATCCACTTTTTGCTGCACCTTGACCAACTGACTCTCCCCGTCTCCTCACACCCACTGTCTCTTACCTTCTCTTGGTGAGCTAATATACCAGATAGAGGACGAGTTCTGGAGCTGCTTGCCACTCTCATCAAGCCTACAGCTTCTGTGCCTCCATTGAGCAGCCTGTCAGTGTCAGTGCTGACTCTGCCTACCTTGACCCAGAAGGGGAGTCTGGCAGCTGCTCGCCTGGAGCGACCCAGTTCCAGGCTAGCCCTAAGCCTGCACAATCCGAAGGAAATGCTAGGACCCCCCACGAGGTCCCCACTATCCTTCTGGGGCGCTCTCATTCACAGCTGTGGGAGCGCGAAAGCAGGCAGAGTCGTTTGTCTGAGGAATCGATAATTCAACCTCCGAATGCTGGAGGTGTCGGGCGGTATGCGGAAGGACTGATGAATTGCTGATTTGTCCCCCCGAGGATTCCAAATGTTCAGTGCCAAAACGTTGGAGGCGTCGGCGGTGTGCCGCGGAGCCGGTAAGTGCCTCAGCGCACTGCGCGCGCGGCAGCCGCCATGTTCCCCCCTCAATGGTCCGTTCCCTCCCAGGTGCACACATAGATTCACTTTTATATATAGGAAAATACTGATGCAATTTTCTCATGTATGTAGAGAAATAGTGGTTTAATAATGTATGAAGCCTACCAGTGCGGAGTTTGTGTTTCCTCTCTCAGTGCGTAACTAAAGTTAGCCTGTAAAATGGATTTCTAGGTCTAAAACACACGTTTTGGTACAAATAGCGTACCTTTGTGATATGGTGTAGTTATGCCATGAATCATGGTGCAATGTCCTTAAGTGATTAAGCTATGTACTTTTCAGTTTTGAAACATACTCATGAGTTTCATGACCTTTAAGCAAAGTGCAACGTAGAGTATAGCACTCACTAAGAAACTCACATTTAGCTTTCCAAACCCTGCATCCTGTGTCTTACCCAGTGAGAGAGCGACAAGAGACTTCTAAATTCACTGAACTAGTCAGAAAGTACTTATAAATGCAGCAGTATAAAACTCAATTGCACACACACTCATATAGTGCTGTATTCTCTAACAGAGGGACTTAGCTATTTGTTCAGCCACTTCTGTACAGATTTAGAGAGCTATACTGGTACTAAAACAGGCACTCATATGCCAGTACATGTACAAAAAGCTCTCAAGGGGCTAATACAGATCAACACCTAGATTCACTGAGACATATAGGGAAGTACTGAGACACTTCTCATTTATGCACACAACTACTGCTTTAAACATACATAAGGCCTGGTAGTGCAGAGTCTGTGTGTTCTCTGTCACTTCCTAGCTAGAGTTAGCTTGTAAAACCTGTTTGTCTGGTCTCAAACACATGTTTTAGTTCAAAAACCTCTCTTCTGTGATATGCTCTTGGTATGCAATCACAGATGGTGCATTGTGCTTACGTGATTAAGAAATTTACTTTCAGTTGTAGAAAGTTACCAGTGCACTTGCAGACCCTGTACGCCAAACACTACATAGAGTATACCACTAACCAAGGAACTGGATCTTTCCAAATAATAAATCATGTATCTCAGCCAGTGACAGAGTGACAGGAGACTTCTACATTCACACAGTTAACCAGAAAATACATATATATCCAGTGCTATTAAAGGCAATTGCAGAGACACTCACATACCCCTGTATTCCCTAACACTGGAACTAAAGTATTTCTTCAGCCACATATGCACACATTAACATAGCCATACAGTACTAAAACAGGCACTGAAGTACCAGCAGATGTACTAAAACATCTCAAGGTGCTACTACAGTTGAAAACCTACATTCACTCAGATATATAGCAAATAGTCACACAATGTTGTCATATAGCCAGAGAAATACTGTTTAAATCATGTTTGAGGCCTAGTAATGCAGAAGCTGTGTGTGCTCTTTCACTGCCTAACTAAAGGTGCTCTGTAAAACCCCTTTGTCAGGTCTCAAATTCATGTTTTACTACAAATAAGTCACCTCTGTGATATGCTGTAGGTATGCCATCAAGCATTGTGCACTGTGCTTAAGTGATTAAACAAATGTACTTTTCAGTTTTAGAAAGTTACTCATGCACTTGCAGATCTCTAAGCTAAACATGAGATTGAGTATAACACTCACTAAGGAACTGACATTCATCTTTTCAAAGCATGGATCCTGTGTCTCAGCCAGTGACAGGCCATCAGAGAGACTTCTACATTAACTTAGATATTCCAAAAATACTTATATATACAGGACAATCAAAGGAAATTGCAGACACTCACATACCTCTTTCTTCTCTAACACAGACACTTATGTATATATTTCCTTAGCTAAACAGGCACTCATACGCAGGCAGACGTATTTAAACATCTCCAGCCACTACTACAGGTAAGGATCTATATTAACTGAGATAAATATTCAAGTACTGACACAATCTTGCAATGCATTTTGGAAAATACTGCTATAATCATGTGTGAGGCCTTGTAGTGGAGAGCCTGTGTGTGCTCTCCCACTACTTAAGGAAAGTTGGTCAAGTCAAGTCTGAATTTCATGTCTTAGTACACACAACTCACTCCTGTGATATTCGGTAGCTCTCCCATCAAGCACGTATTAAGAAAGTAATTAAATACACACCACCATGAATCACGATTTCAGACACATTGCCATAACACTGTATTCGCTTACAGAGGCAATAAAGTATTTGTTTAGCCACTTATGTACACATTTACAGATCCATACAGTTGAAATACACACTAACATACCGACATATGAGCCAAAACTTGTCAAAGCGGTACTACCAGTAATCACCTACATTCACTCAGATATACAGGTAATACTGATAAAATCTTGTCATGTATCTAGAGTAATTCTGTTTTAAACGGATGTGAGGCCTAGTAGTGCAGAGTGTGTGTGTGCTCTCTTACTGTCTATCTAAAGTTCACCTGTAAAACCCCTTTCTCACGTCTCAAACTCATGTATTAGTACAAATAACTCACCTCTGTGATATGCAGTAGGCAGTTGCAGACCTCTAAGCCAAGAACTGCATATAGCAGATAACTTGCCAAGAAACTGATATTTATGTTTTCAAACCAGCAGTTCTGTATCTTGGGGATAGCCAAGCTGACAGAGACACTTCTACATTCATTGTCATAATCAGAAAGCAATTATATATGTAGTGCTATGAAAGTGATTTACACACACACTCACCTACCTCTGTATATTTTAACACAGGCACTAATGTATTTTTTCAGTTTGTTGCAATACATTTACAGAGCCATACTGATACTAAAACAGAAACTGACATACCAGCAGATGTACTAAAACATCCTATGGCACTAGTATAGATGAACACATACTTTCACTGGCCCATATTGGCAAGTAATGATGTAACATTGGTATCTATCCAGACAAATACTGCTTTAAGCATGGCTGAGGCCTAGTACTACTTGAGCTGTGGGTGCTGTGTCACTGCCTAGTCAAATTGGTCTGTAAAACTAATTTATCCTGCCTCAAACTCATGATAATGCCTCCCATCTAGACAAATAGTACTTTTCAAAATGGGGAGGCCTAGTGCAGCAGACCCTTTCTCTGGTCTGTCACTGGCCACTTAAATTGACCTGTAAAAATACAGTTGTGATGGCTCAATAATGAGTGAGATGTAGTATTGTCAAATCAGTGTATGTTGTATAAGTAACTACTCAATTGGGTGTACATTGGGTGTGTCTAAAATCATAAAACTATCTTTTCATACAAGTAAGATTTCTATGTGATGTAGTATATATACCTTTTGAAGTACAGTAAGACATTTTTTCTATCACACTGAACTGTTAAAAATATCTAATATACAAGTAAATAGAAATTAAATGTGCCTTTTTCATTAGGTTTCGGGTGGAAGATCCTAGTCAGCTACACAGAGTTGCAATGCTGTCAGAAAGTGAAAGAAAGAAAAGCAGAAATGCTACATCCTTAGAGCTGACAAACAAAAGGGGCAACATGTTGAAAATCTAGAGAGAGAAAAGTGAGGTGTTGATAAGAGAACAAAAACATTTCTTAAAATAGTATGTAATCGGCTTGAACAACAGCAAAATGAAGAGTACTATTCAGAGGGGTTGAAATCTAATAAATAAGGAGTGAAAGTTCATCATATTAGAGGTAAACAAGACCTGCAAAGAACTAAAGACTTTAACTAGAAGGAGCACCAGTTCAGGAAATACGAGTAGGATGTTCCGTAGCAGAGTGATCAAGAATCTAATGAAAATTATGAAGAAGTATAAAAGGAGGACAGAAGCTGTCAGACAAAAGGAATGTGTTAAGACTATATTTGATAAGGCATTTGTACTGAAAAGGAAGCTGTTTATTTTGATTTTGAAGAGAATGAAAACACTAGAGAAGATGGTGTTGACTATGAAGAGAACAAGCCAAAGGAAATTACTTAAAACAGAACTAACTTTTGGAAAGGTTTAATTGGGGAATGGATTCATACTTATAGTCCTGAGCCTTGTTTTAACAAAAGTTTTTAATGAAAGTACCTAAAATGTTGAAGGTGTTATAGCTAAAGTAGTGCAAGGAAAGTGTTGACAAGCTCCTGTATATAAGTGGAAGTGGAACAGTATGTGTACTGTTCGGCAGGAATCAATTGACAGAGTGAGAGAGTTTTTATGGAAGTTCTCATATAAAACATTTAAGCAGAAAATTGCAGTTCTACAAAGACTTGACCCATGCAAAGTAAGAAAGCACACAAATCACTAGCATGTTTATGTTTATGTTTTTCATCATTTTAAATGTTGGCTGTACACCACTCAGAAATGGGTACTCTAATTAGAAGGCTTTATCACGTAAAGAGCCCAGCACTATATTAAAGAGTGTTTTTTGTATGGGGGAGTGGAAGAACTAGAAACGATTAGTGATGATGTGCAGTTCCGTTTCTTTGGACCTGAAGAGCAGGTCATAGAAAATGAACACATGGAACCTGAAAGTGTAGCACAACAAGAGACATCTATTACTCTTGATAACTTAAGTGAAGAAATTACAAAGTTCAAAACAGTCTTTTCAGAGAAACCAGACTGTATTTGCATGTGGTGTAGACGCACTCACTACAAAACTCAAACTTGTTATGTTAATGTCTCTTCCAAAACGGAAGAAGACAATAGTAACAAATAGCGAGATTATGCAGCTTATTTATTTGTAGAAGAATGCTTTGATTGTTCCTAATGACAAGTTATATGTAAGTACTGTTATAATAAAGTAGATGAGAATAAAACATCAGCTATAGAAGTCTAAAACAAGTTAGAACTTGTTTCTATTCAACAAGAGCTACAAGACGTGAATGTTTATGAGTCTAAAGTTATACACTGTGTGCAACCATTCCAAGCAAAAATGCGGATGGAGCCAAAAACAGGAAAGTTACCTCCTAGTGAGCTCCAGAAAGGTCAGAAAGGTAGAGTTGTTTATTTGCCATTAGATTTGAAAGAGAAAATTGAAACTGTAGGTATGGAAAGAGATGCTGAAGATTGACTTGTGATTCTAGTTAATGATGTGCCTACAAAGAGTCAAAAGATATTGCAAGAGTTAGTAGAAGTTAGTAAAGTGAAGAAAGAAATGTTATATCTAGGACAGAATAACATTTACTATAAAAATGTAAATCCCCTTAAAATATCTCACATATAAATGATGGTAGAGACTTGTCCAAAGGCCAAATTGAGACGATTTATCAAACAAGAACCAAAGAAATGCATGAACAGTACAGTATACATCTTCTACATTCTAAAGAGATTATTGGAGATGCTATTGCCAAACTACAGACAGAAAATATTTTTTCTGCTTGGTACTTTGACAATTATTCAAATCATGGAGAAATGAATTAGAACTAGTTGGCTACTACAACCATTATAAAGACTCATTCAATGCTGTAAATGATACCAATGAGTGCTTCATGTTTCCAACATACTTGCAGATATTAAAGGTAGGACTGAACAAGAAGTAACTATTGCAGCTGGAATAGCTAGGGAGAGTTCACAGAGCAGGCAAAGTTCTCCACCAGCAAATCATGATCCTGTGCAGAATCAGTTATTCAAAATGAAGCAGCCATAGACATGAACAAAGAAAAGACTGCAATGTTGCAAGCAAGAGATGAACTTGCGAATTTAGAACAGTTAGTTGAACAACTAAATAATTAGCAAAGAACATTTTTCAATGAAGTTAAAACTAACATTGAACCTTGATTTCTTCATGATAAAAAAGCTATGTGACCGTTTAACATATAAATGAATGATTACTGTATATTAGTGGACAAGTTGGTGCTGGACAAAGTTTCTTAATTAAGTTATCACCAGTAACCTACAAAACACTACTGATACAAATTTGTCATGTGTTGTGACAGCACCAATAGGATTAACAGCGCATAACGTTAGGGGAATTACTCTCCATCGGCTTTTAATGCTCCCTGTAGAACTTGACAATAAACTTGAATATCAGAAATTATCTGATGATGCTTGCCCTGAAGTACTGAGAGTATTGAAAAAGATGACTCTTCTCATCGTTGATGTTGTAAGCATGGTATCAAAGATAATGCTCGCTTTCATACACTTAAGGATGCAGCAAGTTTTAAGAACTAGCTACGATGTAGTATTCAAAGGAAAATATCTAGTTGTCTTTGGTGATCTACTCCAACTTACCCCTGTAAAAGGACAACTAATTTTCTAACCACTTCTGCATTATGAAACAAGCAATTCTCTATGAAGTATTGGCAATGTGAACATCTGGCCTAACTTTCAGTACAAAGAATTAGGTAAAATATGTGGCAAGCATCAGATATTGAATATGGACACATACTAAAAGATATAAGAGTATGAATTCTTACAAAAGAGGGGAAACATGCTTTACAAAGTCATCTAATCAATACTCTCTTCTCATCTACAGTAACTGCACCAAAGCTAATGTTCAATTTCATCAAGGAACAAAAGTCTATAGTTTCTTTACTACCAACCCTTCAAGAGTGCTCAAACTTTAATGAACATTTTCTTCAACTGGAGAAACAAGAAATGTTGGACTTAACAGCTATTGATAAAATGGAACATCAAGGAGCTACAATATTCCTCTCAAATAAACTACAAACAAAATTGGATTCCCTGGAAAAATCAGTACCTAAAACAGAAGGGCAAGGAACATGTTTTAGGGTCTGTAAGAACTGTCGAGTTATTTTGCGACACAATTTAAATGCTGAGGAAGCCTTAGTAAATAGTACAAGGGGAAAAGCTGTTGATTTTATTAACTTTCCAAATACATATGAGGTAGAATACTTGGCAAAACAATTTGATAAGTTAGACGATGGTTAAAAACGTTTGTGGGTGTGTTGTATGGTTTTTACTTGTAAAAGACGTATACGTTTGTAGACAATAATTTCTACTGTCATTAGCATATGCAGTAACAATTCATTAATCACAATTTCTGAAAGCTCTGTTTTCAAAAAAGGAATGTCATATGCAGCATTCTCATGGATTAGAAGCTTGTTTGGTTTGTTTTTAATTGACTTTGATTACAGTAAGGTTAGTGCTAACATAAACTGTATATGAGAATACAATTGTCTAAGCAGTCTTTACACTCCTCATTTAGGGCACTACCTTGTTTATGAAAAATGTCTACTGTGCCCAAAGCGGAAGATTACGTAACAGGCCACGGATGCCGAAGGAAAGAAATGATAGAAGGAGAACATAGAGAATTCTAAGAAAAGAAAACTGGAAAATGATAGTGAAATTCTTGGATATCAGTTAGAAAACAGGTCAGAAGTCATCTGCAATGCCAATGTCGCTCTCAATGTACTGTTTAATTTACCCGACAAATTTTATATACAAGAATGTTTTCTGCTCTGCATACTTTGATGCAATGTTTAATAAATAACAGAACTGTAAAACATTCAGTTTCAGGAATCTGAAATAATCTAGACATATGACCTGGATCTTTAATATTTACTCCGAATACTCAGCAAGATGCACAGGAATTAATTATGGTGATACTTGGAGTTTTCGAAGAAGAAGGACTAAATATTTATGGTCTTTTTGTACTCAGTTACAAATGGGCCAATGAGTTTCGAGTGCTATTATACTGCTACCACTGACATTGACTCTGAACAATTTTTGTGCTTAACGCTACCAGATTGTAAAAGTGTGGCTTTTGAGATGTTGACTAGAAATGCTTACCAAAATACGAGAGGTCCAAAGTGTAAATCAGAACTTGTTGCTACATTATTTCTTTGAAGAACAGGGAAATACATTACTGTAATACTGTAATGATGTAGAGCAGAGGGCTCTACATTGCAAACTTAAATTACGAATGTCAAAGTTGGTCAATTATAATTTTCAGGAAGAACTTTTACTACTTTGGCTATCATCTTTCATGAAGGTCTGAATAGAACCTCTTGACACTATACTGTGCATTTGAAAAGCAAAACCAGATGGACACACTGTAATGGCGTAAACCTAACATACAAACAGAAACTCCCCTTCAAATTACTGAATTCTCATCTTCTTATTCTACAACCAAAGTTCTAATGAAAAACACAAACTAAACAGGAGGACACAGTGTTTTCTCTAGACAATTTATCAGTTTTATAGATATTATTCAGCCTATTAAGGCCAATGCCTTTAAAAATGATGTTCAACTCGCAAAAGTCGTTTTAATATTCCAGAAAGAAGTCAATATACAAACTCAATGTAGGAGAGACAAAACAATTCTGAAAGTGGAAGGATATTGTAATTACAGTAGCCTCAAACTGAAAAAATGCAACTAATTCTAAACTAAGAAAAAAGTCCCCTTTTGTTTCTTCAAGGAAACGTGTACATGCTATGTAGTATAAAATTGTAGTACGATCCTGACTAGCTCGGATATTTCAGAATCATCTTGGTATGATTTTCGAACTCAATAATTTAACCAAGAAAAACATAGTAAAGAAGTGGTGCCAAGCCAAGAGGAATTAATAGGGGTTCACGATCAGGGTACCGTCGACACTTTAACCTGCCCAAGCTCAAAGATGGAAACGATCAATGTCTATATAAAACAAACCCAGGTTTTTGGGCAGAGAAGTTGGCCACAGTTTTTAATAACACATTGGAACTTGAAGCTATTCCAAATTTTTGGAAGGGTGCCATCATTCGTCCAATTTTTAAAAGTGAAATACATGCCAACCCCAAGAACTACCGTTTAACCAGTATCCGAATCCAAGTACTATGCCGGCTCCCTTCTGGAGGAACTCAAGAGCTGGGCAAATGACAACAACATCATTCTAGTCAATCAAACAGGTTTCAACAAAGGGTCGGTAACAGTGGTAAATATTTTATCCCTCCCCACCAGTATAGATAAATGTAGTCAAAATAAATGACCTTTGTTCAAATGTTTTGTGGACTTTAAATCCTCATTTGACTTGGTCCAGCGTAGCCAGTTATGGGCAAAATTAACCCAATGGGGTATTCCAGTGCAGTTATTAAGAGGTATTCAGATGTTATACACTTATACTTGGATTAGGGTGAAGTAGGGGTGACTCATTTTTATCTCGAAAAATTAAGACCGAACGTGGTCTCAAACAGGGTTGTGTGCTCCCGCCCTACCTTTCTAATCAATTTGTATCTGATTTATTCACTACATTAAACAGGGTTAATGCACACTCTCCAAAGATTGGGGAGCTCTCTATTTTAAATTTATTTGCAAAAAAGCAGATGATGCAATCCTTCTAAGTCACACCAAAGTAGGATTACAGCAATTGATAGTGAAACTAGCAGTATTTGCCGAACAAAGTGGAATGGCTATAAACAAAAAAAAAACAAAGAGTAGGGTAATAAGTAAAAGAAAATACCCAGAACGTATAACTGGTATCTTCAAGGCCAGGAACTTGAACAAGTCAAACGCTACAGATACCTGGGGGTAATATATGATGAGAAGGGGGTTTTTACACCCCAGAAAACTGACTTAATGTGAAAAGGGAACACGCTGTTGCTTGCCTTTCGCACCATGCAAAGATCACTTGGTGGTCCTAGCTATCACCCTTTGCATCAAGTGATATCCACTAAACTAGTTCCTAGTATCACTTATAGCAGTGAAACGTTGAGGGGTAGAGATGCAGTTATCCTAAATGGGATGATTTGTAGAGTTTTTAGAGCTTCATCTTCTGTAAATGCATCTCAGGCCCAAATCAGGTTGGGATTTGGGTATATGAATCAATCAATTGCAAGAGAGGGTCCTATATAAAAGTTTGGAAACAGGTTCAACAAGCAAATGGGAGTGGGTTATGTCAAGCACTCTGGCAAGAGCTGAGATCAAACTCAAACTCTTCAGCCCAGGTATATTTAGACCAAACCTTAGACGATCTGAGGGGAAATCTCTGTAGGATGAGAACTTAGCCTTCCAAAAAATTATTAATCTTATTATGAAGAAAAAGTCCTTGACTATGGACAAGGGTCTTTTGGCTGACAGATTGCACTCCTGGATTATAATAAATTAGTATAAAACTATGAAACACCTGCTGTACCTGGAGGCAGGATGATCAAAGAAAGAAAAAGATCTATTCATTAAGTATCAATTTGCATTCTCCCAGGAGGTTCTGCTATTCCCCCCTGGGAATGTTCTAGTTCCAATTCCCCCTCTATCTTATGCGGGAACAGAGTTGGGAACCTTATACATTGGATCTGTACATGCCACGGTTTAAAGCAAGATCGCAGAAGATATCTTAAGGAGGCTTTTAACCTGAGGAATATACGCACATGCAGGCAAGCGGTAATTGCTAGTTTAAAATCATCTGATATTATCTTAAATGCAAGATGAACAAAATTCTTAAGCCAGGTCTCCAAAAAAATGGATGTTCAATGTAAGACAAATTTGGGTGAGGGTACGGTATGAGGTTGTGGTCTTTTAGCAGGTTAATTAATATTGTACAAATTCACACGGGTGAAATGAAATAAGATGGGCGTGGCTTGGAAGCTGCCCCTTACAGTATTCGGTCCCAAATCAAAGTTATTGGTCATGTGTACTTCTTAAGAACAAATATTAGTGGTTAAGTTTTGTGTGAACAGGTTAAGCCTAGGAAACTTAAATTTATATCCTGAAATGATTTTGCACTAAAAAAAAATTAAGTGTTTTTAAGGATTTCATTTAGAGTTAGGTATTGTACTCTAAAAAAATTGTTATGTGATTTAATTGTATTTTATGATATGTGTATTGTGATTTTTATCTTATTATGGACAGTGTAAAGGTTTTTATTAACTAATATGTACTTTAATTAAAAAAATCAATCAATAAAATCAATCATACAATTGGACTGTATATGTGCATATGAATATTGTACTATCAACACTGTACAGATCATTTGGCCTAGCAAGGATTATGTTTTCAGTTGCATCTGTAAAATTGAACAGCACTTCATATTATTTTCACATTTTGTACCAGATATAATAATTGAAGAACAATCTTACAAATAGATTTCTTAGATTAATATAGTATCTACACCTAAGGGTATTGATTAATGAAATGTAGTGAGTGTGAAGCATAGTATCACTTATTTGTGGTGTTCCACTGTCCAGCTTTGGGTTTTGTTTTCACAATCCATTGATTTTTTTCCCCACTGTTCAAAGATGATGGTTTATACATAGTTTATATAAGAAGTCCCTCCAGCTTTGCATCCATTGGGAGGTTGAGTCTGCTCCGGTGGCACTGTCCTACCAGGGTGGGGAGAGGAAGCTAATGATGAAGCATGGCACTATTAGGTGTGTGCGGTTTCCTCTTCCAAAAAGGAAATACCCTCCAGTGGATAAGAACCTGTAGTTAAAGCTTAGTGGATGCATTCTTAGAAGGAAAACCAGAAACTGCTTTATCTGTTTATAGCAGTGACATTTAGTTGTGTTTTCTTAAATGACTATCCAAAGCATCATTTTAGACAAAAAAACATAAACGCTGAGAAGACATTGTAAGTCTTGAATATTGTAATATTTGTCTATCTTTGAAGATTAAATACTAATATATTTTTATCCTCTTTCTCTTTTCCAACAACGGATGTAGTTGAATGATGTTTTATGAAAGGAGTTTTTTTAACATACACATATTACTTACAGATAGGTGTGGACAATGCTTTTAAACATACAGTCCTTATGCTATACATTTCATTAAGTTTCCTATGTTTATGTTGTGTTTACATGATCTAATGCACACAACACTCATACACTGACATACTTACACATGCACCCTTCGACTGAGTCACTCATACATGAAAAAGATGCATTTACTCACAGATACGGATACTGTTGCACTCATACACTCACTTATACCTGCAGTTATGCACTCAGTTATTCACCCATACTTGTACTAATCCACTCAATCATTCACCCTGAACACAGAAACACTTATTCGATCACTCATACATACATGTATACACTCAGTCACTTATACACCTAGTAACATATCCAGTCACTCACTGAATGCAAGCATTAGTGTACCAACTCACTCATTCATACGTGCACTTGTAGATTTCCTTAGTCACCCAACCGTGCACTGATACACTCAGTCAATCAGCCACACAAAGTCATATACTCACTAACTTACTCTTACATGCTCTCATGCACTTACTTACTATAGAAGCACTCATGTACTCACTCAAATGGCCACACACATACTCATACATTCAGTCACTGAGTCGTGCATGCACTCATGCACTCACTCATTCACCCATACATGCACTCATACACTCAGTCACTTACTCATACAGGCACCTATGCAATGATACAATCACCCATACACACACTCATACAGTTAGTCACTCAATCATGAACAAACTAATGTACTATCTCACTGACCCATACATGTACTCACTCACTCACCCCTACATACACCTATATACTCAGCCAATCAGCCATACACACACTCATACATTCAGTTACTCACTCATGCATGCACTCAAACACTCACTCATTCATGTATACATACACTCATGCAGTTACTGATTCAACCAGACAATTATGCACTCAGTCAATCAGGCATTCACACTTTTATACACTCAGTCACTCACTTCTGCACTATCTCACTCATCTATACATGTATTCACTCACTCATCCATACATAGTCATTCACTTAGTCAATCATGCACACACTCATACACTCAGTGACTCACTCATGCATACACTTTAGCGCTCACTTATTCAGCAATACATACACTTATCCAATCCGTCACTCATCCATAAATGCACACATGCACTCTAAGCTCCCATGTATAACTCATGCACTCCATCACATGTCCATACATGCAGTCATACACTTACTGTCACCTATGCAACATTGGGAGTCTTAGTCACTCAGGAATACACCAGCCATACTTCCATTCACTCACCCATACAACAGTTCTGCAGTCAACCAGTCACACATACACCACTCACTCAGTCATTCACTCACCCATACATGCACTTGTGCACTCATTCAATGCCACATACACCATTCACACACTCCCTCATACTACCATACACACTCATGCACTGCCTCACTTATTTATACATGTAGTCATACAACCCTGGCGGTGGATGATAAAGCGGCAGTAACACTGCCAACAGGCCGGCAGTAAAACAAATTGAACCATGACCACGGCAGACACCGCCAACACGTAGGCCCTCATTACGACCCTGGCGGTTGGCGGGGAAGTGGCGGTCTTACCGCCAACAGGGTGGTGGTAAAAAAAATGGAATTATGACCATGGCGGTTACCGCCATGGTGATCCACCACTTCTCCGTTCCGACCGCCGGGGTGGAGACGACCGATGGGCTGGAGACTTGGGTCGCCAGCCTGGCGGCCGTCACAAGACCGCCGCCGGTATCACGACCCGGCTGACCGCCATGGATATCATGGGGTTGGGAACCACCATGAAATCCGTGGCAGTAAGTACTATCAGTGCCAGGGAATTCCTTCCCTGGCACTGATAGGGGTCCCCCCCACACCCTCCCCCGAGCCCTCCCCCACATCCCACACCCCACACCCCCCTGCCACACCCCAAAGATGGCAGGACCCCCCTCCCCACCCCTACCCCCAACATCGCAACCCAGACACACACCGTACATGCATGCAGACACCATCAACACACATACCCGCACACATATCAACAAACATGCCAACAGCCACACACACAGACATACACACACACATCCATTCAGGCATACATACAGACAGACACGCACACAATTCCAAACACAACACACCCTCCGCATGCATACACAAACTCACACACCCCCTCTACATACTCACACGCATACCTCCATGCATGCACACAACACCCCACCCCCTCCCCTAACGGATGATCAACTTACCTGGTCCGTTGATCCTCCGGGAGGGGACGGGATCCATGGGGGCTGCTCTGCCGCCAGCACCCCATCAACAGAACACCACCACTCCAAAGCACGGAACGTGATTCGGTGGGCGGTGTTCTGTTGACGGGGGAGTGGAGGTGGAGCAACCTCCACTTCCCCGCCGACCGCCAGTATGGCTGCTGGCGGCTCTCCGTCCGGAAAAGGACGGAGGGCTGCCAGCAGTCATAATTTGCCGAGCGGAAAACCACCTGCACTGGCGGGCTTCAGCACGGCGGTCCCTCGGCGGTCTTGCAAAAAGACCGCCGAGGTTATAACGACCACCATGGTCTTTCAAGTGGGTGGTTTGCCCACTGTTTGGTCCTGGGGAGTGCAAAGCCACAGTCTCTCAAGTGGGTGGTTTGCCCAATGTTTGGTCCTGGGGAGTGCAAAGCCACAGTCTCTCAAATGGGTGTTTTGCCCACTGCTTGGTCCAGTGGGTGGTTTGCCCACTGCTTGGTCCTGGGGCGTGCAAAGCCACAGTCTCTCAAGTGGATGGCTTCTTCCACTGGTTCTGGAGGGGGCCTTGTGCCCAGTGTGCTTAATCCTGGCAAGGAGGGGCTGAGTGGATGACTTCTTCCACTGGTGCTGGAGGGGGCCTTGTGCCCAGTGTGCTTCATCCTGGCAAGGAGGGGCTCAGTGGATGCCTTCTTCAACTGGTGCTGGAGAGGGCCTTGTGCCCTGTGTGCTTCATCCTGGCAAGGAGGGGCTGAGTGGATAGCTTCTTCCACTGGTGCTGGAGGGGGCCTTGTGCCCAGTGTGCTTCATGCTGGATGGGGCAAGGTCACAGTCTCTCACCTGGGTGTCACACCGACAGGTGTTGCAGGAGCCAGGATGCACTGCAGTTCATGGCAGTGCTGGCCGTAGTGGTGGTAACCCCTCCTGGTTGTAGGAGGTGTTAATCTGCTGTGTTTGGGTGCAGGTGCATGGGCTGCATGCTGTTGTGAGGTGGAAGGCTGTTGTGTGTCTGAGTGATTGCTTTTGTGTACTCTGGGAGGGGGGTCACAGACACAGTGGGAGAGGACACAGGGGACGTGTGCCTGGTTGTGGGGGTGGTGACTGCCAGTGAGGGGCGTGCAGTGATAGGCGTGATGGTAATGGAGGTAGTGGATGAGGATGTAGTGCATGCAGGTGTGAGTGGAGCTGCTACTGAGAGGGAGGTGGATGAGGAGGAGGAAGTGGACACAGTGGAGGCAGTGGATGTTGGTGTGTCTGCATGTGGATGTTGCTTGTGTGAGTGCCTGTGAGATGAAGTGTGGTGCTTGTGTTAGCCTGAGCCACTTCTGTGTGTTGATTTGGGTGATTGCTGGTCTGAAGGTGTGCTTGGGATAGGCTGGGGTTCAGGGGATTGGGACTAGTTAGAGGAAGTTGGAGGGGGAGGCTGGAGACGGGGACAATGGTTGCCATCAGTGAGTTGGCCAGAGCCTGGAATGCTCTCTGTTGGGCCACCACGCAAGAGTGAATGCCCTTCAGGTATGCATGTGTTTGTTGCAAATGCCCTGCTAGACCCTGGATGGTATTCAGTATGGTTGAATGACCAACAGCGAGGGATATATGGAGGTCAATAGCCTCCTGACTGAGGGCAGCAGGGCTGACTGGGGCAGGGCCTGAGGTGCCTGGTGCAAAGGAGATGCCCACCCTCCTGGGTGAGCGGGCACAGGAAACACGCTGAGGGGCTGCTGAGAGGGCGGTGCTGGTACGGGGTGGCGGCTGTACCTGTAGTTGGGGTGGCCAGAGAGGTGTCAGCCACCGCTAGAGAGCTTCCATCGGAGGAGGAGTCGCTGTCGGTACTGTCCCATCCTGTCTCCATTGTGGTGCTCCCCTTGCCCAATGTCCCACTGGTGCCCTCACCGTCGGTGGATTCGGACTCCTGGCCCATGTGGGATGCAGCTCCCTCCATCACCGGTGCCTCTGCTCCTCCGCCAGATGATGCTAATGCACACAAGGACAGGGTGACAAAACAAGAAGGGGGGAGAGACAGAGGATACACTTGGTCAATGCCAGCAACAACACTACCGTTGTGCACACAACTCAGAGGGATCAGCCCTATGCACTAGGCCATGCACCACCAGTTACAATGTTAGTCACCAGCCCATAAGGTACAACTCCTAATGCCATTAGCTGCACACCTGAAACCCACAGGACCCTGCCCAATAGTAGATGCCCACTAACATTAATGGGGTTGGAGTGCATCTGAGTTTGCCCATCATCGAACATACCCTGCCATGTTCGCCCTGGCCTAGGGGCACCCACAGCCCACATTCACCCCCGAGGTAATACCTTAACGTGCGCAAAGTCATGATTCAGAATCTGTACTCACCCCCTTGTGGCTGCTGTGATGCCTTCAGGCGCCCATCCAACTCCGGATAGGCCACCGCCAGGATGCGGAACATCAGGGGGGTCAGCGAACGATGGGCACCCCTTCCTTGTTTGTAGGCCAGCCCTAGCTGGGCCTCCGCTGTCTCCCTTGCCCAGCAGCGCAGGTACTCCCACCGTTTGCGGCAGTGGGTGCCCTGCCTGTCAAAGACCCCCAGGGACCACACCTCCTTGGTGATGGCACGCCAAATACCCTTTTTCTGATGGGCGCTGACCTGCAGAAAAAATACAGCAGAAAAGGGATTAGTCATACTGTCTGGACTGTTATACTCATGGCCCACCATATGCCCCCATCCCCTTACGCACATACATTGACCACCACACATGCCCATGACCCCTCAGATCCCCCCACACGAGGCTTACACACACAGCAATCCATATATTCATGCCCCATGCATCATGCTCACAGTGTACTCACCTGTTTGTCTGGAGGACCATAGAGTAAAGGGTACTGTGGTAGGACCCCATGCACCAGTCTCTCCAACTCCTCTGAAGTGAAGGCAGGGACCCTTTCCCAAGTAACTCGAGCCATTGTCGTTTCCAGACACAGGTCACAGCAGCACTTGCAGTGTAGGTCCTCTCCTGTTGAAGGTCAGGTAGCAAGTGAGCGAACAGATAGAAAATGGCGGTCACGTTCATGGTGGTGCGCACCGTCACCGCCGGCGCTCTTCGCCATTGGCTCCTGGAACCCATAGGCCCCAATGATAACCAATGCGGTGTTGCATAGCGGTCGTCGACCGCAATGGCGCACAACGATAGCGGAATTACCTAATTTCCACTTGTCCCTCCACACAGGTCAGGCAGCCGCCATTTCAGGGGGGCACAGGCCATGGCCCCTAACTGCGTCACAGCAGACATTGGCACATCAACTGACTTACGAGTTCACATACTGTTTCTGTAAAGCAAAAATTGCATATTAATGTGAAAATATGTTTGGGTATGACCTTCTGCTCACCGTTTTTCAACCTAGAGTTCAACCACTGAGGATGAATAGGAGATGGAGACATCCCCCGTATACAGACCCCTGGTGGACCTTGCGACAATGATGGACAGGCAAATTATCCCAACCTACAGACTTGATAGGGCCACAATCCAAGAACTGGGTGCCCAATTGGAGCCAGACCTGATATCAGCTGTCCGCCACCCGACAGGTATCCCCCCTCTAGTGCAGGTCCTGTCAGTGCTCCATTTCCTGGCATGTGGTTCCTTCCAAGCGACAGTGGCCATGGCATCAGGGATGTCACAGCCTATGTTCTCAAACGTGCTGACTAGAGTGTTGTCTGTACTGATGAAACACGAGCGCAGCTACATCGTTTTCCCACAGGTGGAGGAAGTGGCAACAGGGAAGGCTGACATTTATGACTGGGACATATCCCCAACATCATTGGTGCCATTGATGGTACACATATTGCATTTGTTCTCCTCCTGGGAAATGAACAAGTGTTCAGAAATAGAAAAAGCTTTAACTCTCTGAATGTGCAGATGATGTGTTTGGCGTGGTGTTTGTGTTTGTTTTGCCTGTGGAGGTGGCAGCCCCGGGGGCAGGGGGGCTTCGTGCCACCTCACATGAAATTACATTTAAGCCCTGGCAAAGTGGTTGTCCCCAAGGCTGCAGGGGAGCATGCAGCATCCCCACATCATATTTGTTTAGTGGCCTGTGGAGGTGGCAGTCCCCGGGTCAGCAGGGGACTGCGCGTCACCTCGCATAAAATTACATGTGAGCCCCGGGGAGTTGGCGGTCCCCGAAGTTGCAGGGGCAATGCACCCCCTCATCATATTTGTCTAGTGCCCTGGGGAGGTGGCAGTCCCCGGGACAGTGGGAGGGCCATGCAGCCCCCACACATGAAATTACATTTAAGCCCTGGGGAGGTGGTGGTCCCCTGGGCTGCTGGGAGGGCAGCGCAGCCCCATCATATTTGTTTAGTGTCCCTGGGAGGTGGTGGTGCCCGGGGCTGCGGTGGGCAAAGTGGCCCCCCTGAACATATTATGGGCCTGATTACGAGCCTCTTGGTCTCAAGACCGCCAGACTTGCAGTGGCAGTCGGACCATCCTGGCTGAGGTGGTCGACCGACACATTACGACCCTGGTGGTCCAACCGCCAGGGGGCCGTTGTCTCAGCCAGGATCTCTAATCCCGATGGGATGACGGCGGTCTTGGTTGTGAATGGGAAAAAGCGTTCTGTGACCGCCACTAGGGAATATATACATATATATATATATTGCCATATTTGTTTGAATAGCACTATGCACCCTGTACTCTACAAGAAATAAGAAAATAAATTACCTTTCAAGTTGATGGATGGTGCCGGCGTCATTCCTGCCACGAGAAGCTGGTAAATATTGCCTCTCTAAAGTCTAAAGCTGTGTAATGATTTATGACTAATATATATATATATATATATATATATATATATATATATATATATACATACAAAGCTGGCCAGGGCCATGGGGGCCTTGAGGATCCCCCTGTGGTCCCATTGCCCACTGGGTGCCCTGGGGGGGTCATCCAGGAAACATAGTCAGACCCCGGGGAATGGAGTACCTTGGGCCAAAATCAGCCTGGGGAGGGAGGTCATGCAGGCCTTGGGGGATGGGGTCACCAGGGCCGAAATCGGCCCAGAATGGGGGCCACACATTCCTCTTTCCCATTGAATAGTGGTTGCCCTGGGATATGGTGTCCTAGGAGTCAAATTGGCTGGGGGAGGGGCAGTGCAGGTTCCCTCCTGGATATTTTCCCAACAAGGTAGCACTTACTAACTAACCAGTAAAAAGTACTCCAATTTGATAGACATTTTGTGCAAAACTGTGGACTCTTATTGGATAAATGAGCAGGTGAGCTTCCATTCTGGCCATGCTGCTCATTTAACAGAAAATAAACCTCAATAGAAAGCACTCACAAACATAAACATAGCAGGTGCCCCAGTTGAAGCTCCACCTCTGGAAAGGACAAATGATCCTAACTCCTGGACTTGGCGAAGGCAAAGCAAGAGTGTTTATTCGGTGATTCCATTTTGAAAAACAATCTGAAATCCTTCATGGAGGTGAATGAATCTTTCATCTACTTCATCTTTTCCCAACAAACAAAGAAGCACTTGCGTCATATAGCTAAGAGGAAGAACCCTGATTTGTTGGAGATTTACATCTATAGGCAAATTCATGT
Source organism: Pleurodeles waltl (assembly GCF_031143425.1). Lineage (NCBI taxonomy): Eukaryota > Metazoa > Chordata > Amphibia > Caudata > Salamandridae > Pleurodeles > Pleurodeles waltl. The sequence continues at coordinate 220,683,843 of NC_090450.1, read as the reverse complement.
TATCAGAGAATTCTGGATAAAGAAGCATGAGGAACAATCACATTGCCAAATGCACACAAGGTCGCTGGAGACCTTTCCTCATGGTCCATTATTCAGCTGTAGTGTAGAATATACACTGGACATTTTCCCAACCAAGTAGGACTTACTAACCAACCAGTAGAAAGTACTTCATGTGGGTAGACATTTTGTGCAAAACTGTGGACACTTGTTGAATAAAGGGTCAGGAGTGGTTCCTTTGTGGCTGAGTCACTCACGCAGCTCCTGACACACCCACACAGACACTCACACACCCACTCACAGAAGCAACTCAGACACTCATGCACCCACTCACAGTCCCACTCAGAGATTCATGTTCTCAAACACAGACCCACTTAAACACTAAAGCACCCATCCATAGACACACTCAGACATTCATGCACCCGCTCACAGACCCATTCAGGCTAACTCACCCCCTCACAGACCCACTCAGAGACTCATGCACTGTCTCACAGATGAACTCAGAGACTCGTGTACCCACTCACAGACCTACTAAGATACTCATGCACTCACTCACAGTCCCTGTCAGATGCTGACATACCCATGGACAGACACACTCAGACACTCTCACACCCACTCACAGACCTGCTAAGACACTTATGCACTCACTCACACATTCACTGTCAACGGGTAGAGGTTACAGTTAGGAAATAAAATTTAAAAAAACTTAGAAACTGACTAAAAAAAAAACAAAGTTTACAGGAACGTTATAGTTAGGAAACAACATTTAAAAAAATTCTTAGAAATTCATTGAAAAAAAAAACAAAGTTACAAGGACGATGTAGTTAGGAAATAGAATAAAAAAGCGTTAGAAATTCACTGCAAAAAACAAAGGTTACAGGGACATTATAGTTAGACTCACATTTCACTTGTACAATACCAGTGAAGTTCAGTAGTTATAGTTAACTAAGCAAACTATAACTTATGCCCCACAATGCACTACTTATGACCTCACATATTACATCGCTCATGATATGGTCAGTGACTTCCCTGACATCACTGATGACATCTCAAATGGCAACACTGAATACATCATCCACAGGAGCCCTCACACACCCACTCACACTTCTATACAACCGAGAATACTCTGACTTATGCACCACACAACCACTCACATATCCATTCACAGACCCATACAAGTACTCACACAACCACTCACTCATCTATAGAGCCACTCACACACCCACTCACACATCCACTCATACAGGCACTCACACAACCAACCACTCACCCACCCATACAGCTACTAATATCACCAGTCACTTACCCATACAGCCACTCACATACCCACACACTCACCCATATAGCTGCTTAGCACAGCCATTCGCTCACACATACAAGCACTCACACACATGCTTCCACACCCACGCAACCACTAACATACTCATTCACACATCCATACAAGCACTCACACATCTGCTCACTCACTCATATATCCATCAACACAGACACCTACTCTACAATACAGCCTCCGACACAGCAGCTCACTTATCCAAACAGCCACCCATACTGTCACTTACACAGTCATTCACTCATATAGTCACTCAGAAACCCACTCCTTCACCCAGATAGTCACTCACATACCAACATAGCCATTCACACAGCCACTCACTCACCCATACAGCCACTGCCACATCCTCTCACTCACCAATATAGTCAGTCACACAGCCACTCACTCACCCACACAGCTACTCACACACCTACATCTACACCCATAAAGGCACTCAGACACCCACTCACACACAGATACACACTTCACACAGCCACTCACATAATATATGTTAGAAGTAGTATCACTCATTAGTAGGACAGAATGTATACTATTTTAACTTTTGTAGGGCCTTGGTATATATGCTTACTACTCAAACATTTATGGAAAACCCTCATACTCACTGAATAATGTCATCAGTAATGTCGTTTGAGATGTTGTCAGTGACGTCATCTGTGATGTCACTGACCATGTCATGAGTGATGTTATATGTGAGATCATAAGCAGTGTGGGGGGCGTCAGTTATACTTTGGTAAGGTAAATATGGTTGCTGAATTTCACTGGGTGTATAGTTAGGTAGTTATAGTTAAGACTATGGGCCTGATTACGAGTTTGGCAGTGGGAAACCCGACCGCCAGACCCATGATGAGGAGACTGCAGTGAAGCTGGCAGTCTCCCCACCAGCCCCATTACAAGATTTCCACTGGGCTGACTGGCAGAAACCAAGGTTTCCACCAGTCAGCCCAATGGAAAACGTGCGAGCCCAGTCCAATGCCGTCATAGAGGGGGCCCCCCCTAGCTCCCTCAGAATGAGCACTTTCTGTAAAGCAGACGGTATGCATTCCGATGGAGCTGGGCAGGGGGACCCCTGCACTGCCACAACAATGTTGTGGACAGTGCAGAGGCCCCCCTCGGGTCTGCTGCACCTGTTCCCAACAGCCTTTCATGGTGAATGAACCTCCATGAAAAGGCTGGAGGAGAACATGGTTGTACTCAGCATGTCAGTACTGACTTCAGCGCCGCCATGGCTGATTTCACCCTTGACCGCCGTCATCCCATCAGGATCAAATATCCTGGTGGAGACAGCTGTCTTTTGAAGGCACTGACCGCCATTCTTGTAATATGGTGGTCAGACCGCCATAACCGGTCTGACCTCCACCGCGAGTCTGGCGATCTTCGGACCGCCAGACTCCTAATCGAGCCCTACGTTTCCATAGACTTGCCTATGTGTTTGGCACCGTTTGTTGAATCTTCATGAAATTTTCCCAAAAAAGTGCCCTAGTGATTCTTGCTGCACAGTAAGTTTCGGGGTGATCAGTGAAGTGGGGGAGAGAAAAAGGTAGGATCAAAAAAGTTGCATTTTCCATGTTAATTCCACAGGACCTTTAGACCTGACTACAGCCCAAACCACTGGACGAATTGCACCAAATTTGGCAGAAAGCCAGCTTTTGATACAGAGATTATGTTTTCACTTATTTGGTGTAAATCCAGTCAGTATTTTTTGGGAAATTTAAGGAAATCCAAATTTGTATAACTCTGGCCACGAAGCTTTCGCAAATAATGATGAGCTTGTGCAATGAAATGAACAGCTCTGATTGAATGCCAACACTTTAACCAGGTAGTGTTAGCAGCCATCTTGGGACTCGGCTTCGGCTGAAAAGCATTTTTTTAAATTAAGAAAACAAACAAGTGCAGGCTTCCATGATTGTTGTTTCCATCGTGGGTAGGCCAGGTCCCAGGGGCAAAGTAAAAAATAAGGAGGGGGTATACAGGACCCTCCTCCTTGGCTTGCTGAAGGTCTTCCATTTCAGACCCCCACAGCCTTGGGAACATCAACCTCCCTAGGGCTTCATTACAAATCTGTAATGGGGTTTGCAGCCCCTACAGCCCCGGGGACCTCCACCTCCCTACAGGCTTCTTTGTGTTTGTATGCAGGTGGCCCCACTGCCCCACCCACCAGCCCCGAGTAATATAACCTCCTCAGGGATAAAATAGACAAATAAGGGCCCACCACCTTCCTGGGGCTATTGATGTCGGAGTAGGGCCATCGGCCCTCATTGTGGAGCCTTTAATGGACCGGGGGACCGGCACTCCCCAGGGCCAACTCCTGCCATGTCCTGGGGTGCCCACCACCGGGACATAGGTGTTTGCTTTTGAATGATGGGAGTTGATATCTCCCACCAAGCAAAAACAAACAAAGTCCACTTTCTAAAAATGAGAACTGTCAAACAGCTCTCCCTTGCTGAAAACGTAGTTTTCATCTGTCTTCCTTGCACACAAATGTTCTAAAGTGGATTATTGGTAAGAACAGTACCTATACTTAGCAATAGGCCACACTGAGTGGGAGGCCTCAGTCAAAGTTTTACTTTTATATTAAGAACATTTTTTGAAGATTTCTGACCAACTGAGACGGAGTCACAAGTCGTGGCTGACCTCACTGGAGCCCTCTTCGGATACATGTTGTGGGGAGCCTCAGTCCAGGTTCCTATGTTCAGGCTTAGAAACTTTTTGGGATGGAAATCTTAGTCCGGGACCTAGTCGAAAGTTGAAGTTGACCTCGATGGAGCCCTCCTAGGATGTACTGTGCAATAAGCCTTGGTCAAACTTTTACCATCAGACTTAGAAGCTTTGTTTGGGCTTTTCTTCCCCAACATAGGATGACCCTCCACAGCAAGCCGATTTCAAAGCAACATCGTTGGATTGCCTTCCCACAAGTCCCTGGTAGAATCCTAGAAATCTGGGGCTCCAGAGCTTTTCAGTGGGATGAACCTGCAAGTCAGGAAAGGTTGGCTGGCTTGACTCGCAACATCGGGTTGGTCCACTGATGGAGCTTTTTCCAAAGTTGCTCCAAACATTTTCAAACTTCTGGATCTTCTTCCAGAAGTATGTTTAAGGTCCTTTAGGTGTCCACAACTCAGACCAAGGTTCCAGAAGCTCTGAGTTCTACTTGGGGGTTTAGGACTCCAACTCCCAGAATGCACCTGGTTCATATCCTTAAATGACCACTGATCAGCTGGTCTATTTTTGCTGGGCTTGATGCAGGGGACTCTGGTCAGCTCTTTTCTACCTGTAGCTTACAGGGAGTCCTTTCTTGGAGTAGTAGAAGCCATGCAAAGTAATGTTCTCGGTGAAGTCCTAAGTGTGCAGCTGGTGCAGTCCTTCTGGGTGCAGTGTCCAGGTGCAGGCCAGGGGTCCAGCAGGGCAGTCCTTATTCTTCTCGTCTTGTTCTAGTAAGGATCTGATGTGTGGGACAGCTCTGCCATATTTATCCCTGCTTCTGGGGTGGCAACCAGGGGGCTGCCTCTGTCCAATCACGTGCAGAACACTACTCTCTTGAGTGACCACTTCCTGAAAAGTGTGGCAAAAATCAATCCCAGGGAGCAACACTCCTTCAAAATCCAAGATGGCAAAAAATCAGTCTTAGAGTTTAGATCACGCTGAGTTCACCCACTAGTGTGGCTTAGTTTTCTTTAACACACCGCTTTCCAGCCCTCTCTTAATCTAATCAGGGGCACCTGGCTGTCTGGGTTTACAGGAAGTGGGGGAGGTACATTTGCTGTCCCAAATGTCCTTCCCTCCTTTGAAGTCCAGTTTGGCTGCTATTCCCCCCCAACCTGTTCTACCATCTGCTGAGGCAGATCTCACCCAACAGATGCTTCATTTGTTTCAACCCCAGCCACTTCACACCTCATCAAGGCAGCCTGGCTCAGGCTGCCAGAGGCTGATCAATCAGAGAAGGGCACTACAGGACTGAAGTTGTTAACTTTTAGCAGGAGTTCTAAAACTCTTTCCAGGTATAAGTTATATTAAATTCAACAGTGGCAAGTTGTTGGATTTATTATCATGTTTAAATTGATACTAAGCTTGCTATATTTCGCACCTTCCTATGGAAAATAAAACTTTATTATTTTAAATTAAAGACTCTCCATGTTAGCCTATGGAGCCCATAGAGCACAATGGGGAAACATGAATGTGGCTATTTGTCTCTCACTAGGACTAATAAAACACCTTTCTAAGGTCTCTGCTTAAAGTTACACTGCACCCATCCCTGGGGGCACTTAGAGCATACCTTTGGGGTGACATAAATGTAAAAATAAGGTAGCTTAGGATTTTGGAAGTCCTTTTAATTCCAAAGACAAATTTGGAGTTAACATTATCTTAAAAGCAGTCAGTAAGGTAGGCCTGCCTTTATAATGACACTGGGCACCACAGCAGTGCACCTATGGGTGTAATACCTATGATGGGGCCTCTAAATCTAAATTCCCTACAATATACTATGGACCCATAGGTAGGTTGGTACAGCTTATTATAATTGGCCTAATTTGCATATACCACTTTAATCAGAGCACAGGCCTTGGGACTGTTTAGCAGTGTCCAGGGCACCATCAGAGTCAGAAAAACACCAGTATGAGTGAAAAATGAGGGCAAAAACTTAGAGGGCTTCTACAATCAGCCCAGGTTTCTCACAGCAAATATACGTGCGAGGAAGACAGATGAAAACATTGCTTCCACAGCAGGTAGCAGCTATTAAAAGGAGTGTCTGAGTCGGTGTATGTGTCTGAGTGGGTATGTGAGTGGGAGAAAGACTGAAAGAGAGACAGAGAGAGATAGAGAGGTTCTTAGGCTTTGATGTATGATGTACTTAGAATGAGATATTTCTGCACACAATAGGAAGAAAACAGTATCTGTCATTTAAAAAGAGTAAGATTACCTTTCAGCATGAGCCTTAAATGTTTGTAGGAAAAAAAAAAAAAAAAAGAGGGAAATGAGTCCAGCTAGACTTGAACTCTCAGTGTGAAAGGCTGAGATCTTCACACTGAGCTATTGATTTAGTTTTTTTAATCATTTTTAGCCCTTTGTAGGCTTTTCTTTTTTCTTTTTCAACAAGCTTTATACTGGCTACCTGTGACCATGTGGGAAGCCTCAAGGTCTCCCTCTCAGTCCCATTGCTTCAGCAACCGAAGAGCTGCTTTAAGTAGAAGCTCATGGTTGCTAAAGAAAACCTTTCATCTCTGTCCCCTGCACACATACCTGCGTGTAGGGGGACAGAGATGGAAGCTTCGCTGTTTCACATTGAGACCTGTTTGACATGTCCTGCTGTCAAAAACTAAAGTGTTTACTGTGTGTACAGCAAACATCTATGTCCTGGTGGGCACCCCAGGACATAGCTGGAACCAGCCCAGGGGGAGAGGGGGGCAGGGCCATTAGTCTTAGGGGGGGCCACTTGCTCCCTCCAACTTACAAGAAGCCCCATAGAGGTGGTGGTCCCCAGGGCTAATGGGGTCTAAAATGGACCCCCTTTACATTATTTTGTATTTGTCCTGGGGAAGTGGTGATCCCCAGGGCTGTAAGGGGCTGCTTGGCCCTCACATCCTATTGCTTAACGGCCCTAGGGAGGTGGTGGTCCTCGGGGCTGCGGGGGGAGGGTAGAGCCGCCTCCCACACCTAATTTCTTAGATGTCCTTTGCTCATATTTCAATATTCACCTGGGGAGGTGGTGGTCCCCAGGGATGTTGGGGATGCTGTATGTCCTCCCCCACTTTAAAAAAACATTTTGCACCTTGGGAGCCCCGCTCACATTACTTCCATCGTCAGGAGGAGGTGGTAGTTCCGGGACCTGACTCACCCAAGGCCAAAAAAAACATAGGAGACCATTTTTTTTTTAATCCCTGAAAAATCTGCAGATCCAACCGTAGATTTTGCTGATGTTTCTTTAAAAAATGCTTTATACTCCTGGCGGGTACCCTCAGGTACCACAGCAGCAGGGCTAAGTGGTCTGGGTGACTCTACCCTGGCTCATTTTCTTTTTTTTGTGGCTTTTTTATGGGTCTCAGATGAAGCCAAGTCCCAAGATGGCTACTAATACTTTGTTGTTGAAGTGTTGACAGCCAATCAGATATCAGCATTGGGACAGTTGGATCCGCGGAGGATCAGTGCCCCTAGATATCTATATTTTTGGGCCTTCAATTACTCCAAAACTACTGAACGGATTCACTCCACACCAGAAAAAGTATAATCTGTGGAACAGAATCTAGCTTTGTGGCAAATTTGGTCTAATTCCGTTAAGTGGTTGGGAAAATGAATGGGAGAAATATGTTTTGGGAGCCCCCCCCCCTTTTTCTCGACCCCTGTTTGATGGATCCCAAAACTTGCAAGACAGGAGCTGCACTGACCAAAGTAGAAGTTTTGAAAATTTCATGAACATTTGTCAAGAGGTGCCAAGGTTGTAGGCAAAACAGAAAATACTCCGTCTACGGAAACTAGGTCCTTACTATAACTACCAAGTGGCAAGCGTCACCAGATAATAAATATATAAGAAAGTAAGGTTCAAGGGATGGTACAGTTGGGTATGGTATCAATGTCTTACTTTGCATTATTAAAAAAAAAAATTGGAAATTTACTGAAAAAAGCTAAAGTTAGAGGGAACTTATGGTTCAGTGAAAATGTCAATTAAAAAACTAATCAAAACCACTGAAATTCATAAATTATAGATATCTCAAATAACTATAACTCATGCCCTAAGTAACTATAACTTGACCCCCACCATGCAGAGTGTTGCCATCAATGATCCATTACAGATGTTGCAGTGATGTTATTAATAATGCCATAGAGCATGTAATGAATGATGCAATAATGGAGGTAATTAGCAGTGCATCGTGGGGGCACAGGTTATAGTTACTTTAGGGAACGATTTATAGTTACTTGAAATAATAAACAAATTGAAATGTAATATATATATATATTTGTAGTATGAATTCAGCAAATATCCATATCTTCGCACATTACCGGGGACACTGAACATTTGGCATATAAGTATGTATTTTTTAGGCCCTGATGAAGTCCCCACAAACGTGACGAAATGCGTTGTCTGGGTCTTTGTTTATATATATATATATATATTTATATATTGCCCTCCGATTTTGTTAGTTTACCTGAAATAACTGTAACTTGTGAATTCCAGTTGTTTCGTGTTTTTTATGTAAACTATGATATTATTTCTATGCCTAACTATAACATCACTTTATTATTTGTCACCTGTTTCTCAGTGAATTTCTATGGTAAAGTGTGTGAGTTAATATTTATCACCGTATATAACGCCAACCCCACACTGCCTACGCCTTTCGGCTATGCAAGGCGTGTGGTTGGCCACAACTTCACTACAGGATGGAGTCCACGGGAAACTGCTTACATCTGGGCCCAGGCTTGGGTTTCCTAAGGTCTATATACGGCACTGGGTGGGTGGCTGCCCTTCCCCCTCCCTAATTTGGAAACGGCCCTGGCAAGAGAACATTTTTTCATTAAACAACTGTTGATAACACCAGCCTGCAGCCTCATTCAGCAATAGTGACTTGGGCATGATCTCTAATCCTACCATAACTAGCCTCACTTTGTCTTCAGGTTCATAAGCCTCCCACACTCTGCAGGTCTTTACTGGGCTGGGTGCCTTGAATGTTAATCATCAGTGCTGTTATCTACGACATATAGGCCCTCATTGGCGGTACCCAGACTACCATGTTGGCTGTGGCAGTCATACCTCTGAGGGTCTGGTGGTGAAGACCACCAAATTATGACCATGGCGGTCTTCCCAACAGTTAACAACCGATACACCACCAGTACCGCCAACCGCCAGTGCAGTCAGGCCGTCTCGGACGGTGGGGATCATGTTACTGCCAGACACATTACAAGGCTGCATACCGTCAAGGTTTCTGCCGCGGTCGCACCACCACCAAAACCCTGGCGGAAACCAACTCTATAAAAGGAAACACTCACCTTCAGGAACACAGACACTTTTGGAGCCGCCATGGAACCGGAACTCAAACTCCTCCCACTGCTCCTGCTCGTACAACAGCTCCGGTATCAGAGATGAAGACAACAACTGTAAGTACACACACCTAGCACACACTGGAGGGAAAGGCATTAGAACACACGCACACACAACACACACAGCCAGGACAGCCAGTGCCAACCACACACCGCCCCACACACACATATCACCGCCACTGGCTAACACACACAAACACAACACCACTGAGTCAGACAACAACATCACAACCACAACTACACAAATGTGCTGGCAAGCCAATGCATTGCACACCTGCACATGACAATACATACTGGTGACAACTCAGAACCACAACTCACAACCAATCAACAGCGCACACCCATATAATGTACCATATGTCACACCATGCCCACACAACACACAACGCATATGACATAGCCATTACCACACACACGGGCACACACAACAACCACACAATGGTGCACAACCCCACCACAACACATCGCACCACGGACAACACACAACATAGGTACACACATGCATGTAACTACACAACCATGTCCTACACACAATACACACCCATCATAGTGGGACTGATGGCAGGCCCTCACACACACACGCAGGCCATGCACAACAGCACGTACATGTCACACACACACAAACTAAGGATCACAAACACAAATCCAACATGGAGAAAGAAAGGTAGGACAAGTTGTGTACGTGAGATGCCAACATCTCGTTGGCCCAGATGTGTTCAATATTGGAATTCAATGTAAAATATAAGTATATACAATACAAGGCCATAGGCCAGTCCAATGTCATAGGTACCAAAGGCACATAAGACACCTCACTGTGCCCCAACTTGATTCCTGGCAGAAAATTGACCTACACAGGCTAGGGGCATCAAAGGGGCAGACAGGCACCTCAGTGGCGAGGGGGTTGGAGAGGAGTTTGGGCTTGGAAGGGGGGTCCTCGGCTTTGGTTTTGGTGCTTGGTAGGGGGTCCTTGGGTTTGGGTTTGAGTTTGGGCAGGGGTCCTTGGGTCTGGCCTTGGGAGGGGGTTCCTTGGCCTTAGGGGGGGTCAACTTTATGGCAGGGGGAGGGGAATGGGCACTAGCAGGGGTGGCACAGGAGGACTTGGAGGTGGAAGGGCTGGACTTAGGGAGGGACACAGAGCGCTCCAGGGTCTCATGGGGTGGGAGAGGGGTAGGGAACATGGCAAATTCATACAGGAAATGTTTCTGAGGCACACAGGGGTCATGGGAAAAGCATTTGGGAGTAGAGGGAGAGAGAGTGGTGGTAAGAAATGTCTTTGTGGGTGTCTTGGGTGCACGTGCATGGATGGAATGATTGTGTGTGCTGGGTGTCTGTTGGGTGGGTGAGTGCGAGCGTTTAGGTGTTTTGGGAGGAAGGGGGAGGAGGTCCTGGGAGATGCCATGTTGGATGGGTGACTATCTGTTGGAGTGGTGTTTGCAGGAATGGTACATGTCAGTGGTTGTGGTCAGTGCAGATGTGGTGATTGGGGATGTCTGAGGGTCTGATATCGTGGTGACTGTGGGTAAGATGGGAGTGGTGGCTGTATCTGCAAATGATGATGTGCTGGCTGCTGGAGTGTCAGGTGTACTGTCTGTGAAGGAGGGGGTCGTGGGAGAGTCTGTGATGGGAGTGGATGTTGTTGTGCCTGCAGGTGAGTGTTATCTGTGTGCATGCCGGTGGTGGGTCTTGTGGAGCTTGTGTTAGTCAGTGCCAACCGTGTCTGTTGAGGTGGATTTGTGCATGTGTGAATGTGTGCTCTGGATGGGTGTAGGGAGAAGGGTTTGGGATTGGGAAGCGGTATGTCGAGGGAGCAAGGTAGACGAAAGGACACTGGCTGCTGTCAGTGAGAAGTCCAGAGCCTGAAAGGATCTCTGGAGGCCAGCCATGGCACTTTGAAGGCCTTCCAGGAATGCATTGCTCTGTTGTACTTGAGCTTCCAGTCCCTGGATGCCATTCACAATGGTTGACTTACCTACAGAGAAGGACCTCAGGAGGTCAATAGCCTCCTCACTGAGGGTGGCAGGGATGTCTGGGGCAGGGGCAGAGGTGCTTGCGGCAAAGGAGACTCCCACCCTCCTGGGTAAGTGGGCACAGGCAACTGGGTGGGGAGCATCTGGGAGGGTGGTGCTAGTAAGCGGGATGGACAAAGATGGTGCTGGGATGGTCCCTGATGGGTCCACCATCGCCAGGGAGTGTCCACTTGAGGAGTATTCTGAAGATGATGTGTTGGATCCGGTCTCCCCAGTGGCACTCCTCTCACCCTCTGTCCCACTAGGTCCCTCAATGTCGATGGTGCCACCTTCCAGGGTACCGTGGGTTGCTATTGCCCCACTCGCCTGTGCCTCTTCTTATCCATCAAACAATGTTGATGCACACAATGAGAGAGAGAGGGAGGCAGGGAAAGATAGAGATAGGGGGCAAAATGGTTAACATACACCTCCCATTGACACAGCTAAGTATGTGCATCTGCCACTATACATATCATGGCTAGGAAATCTCATTTGCAAGGACACATTATCTACATCATGTTATGACTTGGCACTACTACCCACACCTGTCTGCCAATCCTCACACCTCACAGCAAAACCAATGTTGGACTTTACTGCTATACTCATCTCCATGATGCACTGCAGGCCTCTACAGTCACAACACCCAATTAGTCCATGTCCCCTGGAATATGTCCATGACAGAGAAGAGAACTCAACCACATGCCTGGCCACTCAGTATGGTGCTGCCATTATGGAGGACAACACAGATATTGCCAATGCCAGCCAGACACCCAAACACTTCACATCAAATGTGTACTATGTGAATCTGTGGTTTAGCCATGTGAGTAGTCAGACCCCCTCACAGAACCAGAGCTGTTGGCACAAAACACATATATCACCATTCAGCAAACTGCTAAGTGCATCAACAATGGGCCATGTAGCACATGTGAAAAAAACTACCCCATCCACAGAGTGAGAGATGTACCTCTGGAACACACATACCACATCATGGACCACTACCCATGCCACCACACATGCAGTTACACTAGTTGTACCATGCACCATGACAACTCCATCCTTACACACCATACAACAATTATCAATTCCTGTCACTGACACCAGATGACACACATCTCAGATGGCAAATCTTTTGCATGCATAAGGCACACATGGACAAACACCTCTGCCAGTACACCTAAGACACAGCCCATTACCACATAAGTAGCCTGAGGAGACCGATTGCAACAGTTCAGTCACATCAACACACCAAGTGTCATGCAATACTCAAACCACTCTTAATCTACCACAACCTAATAGCCAAGCCAAGCTATAAGAGTGACAGGCCATCAGAAGTGCCCACAAATATCCATATCGACATGATGTAGGGAGTTAGTCAGCAATGCAGCAGAGGACAAGCCAATGCTGTAGGAGTCACAGGCCATCTGAAGTGCCCACAAATATCCATGTGGACATGATGTAGGCAATCAGTCAGCAATGTAGCAGAGGACAAGCTAGGGCTTTGTCATTCACGCCATATGCATACCATGGTGACGCATCAGGGATATCCCAGGGCACTTACCACCAACAGTACCAACCCATAGTTAGGAAGCCCACATCCCCACAAGTAATGCTCCTAGGAATGCAACATCTGTATAAACAGAACAAATCAAATCTACATGTCTCAATATTCCAGGTTGCCTACCTACACATACCCTAAAGTCAGCAGATAACCTATATATGCCCAGTCAGTTCACAGGCCAGTACCCATTTCCCATGATGGCCTGTTTTGTGGTGAAACTGTAATGCCAGCCCCACAATCTATCCATTCCACAAACATCACATGATTTACATAGTTCTAGTGATGAAAGGGCAGTCACACAGTCGCATATACAGTTAGCCTACACAGATGGCAGTGGACTTACAACTCAGAGCGACTAATGCAGATGAAGGGAACTGCTCATACACAATGCTTGGGTGCTACTGACACTCACATCCATCATTTGGGCAGGATGGAGTCACACATGTGCCTATGTCATTAGTGCTTCTCTACATAACAAATTTGGAGAGGTATGGAACAAGAAGATGTTACTCCACTGACAGTAAGCATGGGGACACATCTACAAAATATACTCTGCCAGGGTACATATTGCCAATGTCCAAATGTTGATGCACACGTAGCATTAACTACAATGGCACTTTGCCTACATTGAGGCACCCAGTCCAAACTAATGCCAGCCAAGTCCCAGGATTCAGTCAGTACTCACCCCCTTGTGGCTGCTGTGCTGCCCTCAAAAGTCCATCCATCAGGGTAGGCCACTGCCAAAATGCGGGCCATTAGGGGGGTGAGGGTCCAACGGGTACCCCTCCCTCATTGGGACACAGACAGAAGGAGAAAGTCATGGACACTGGACCCATACCAACAGCAGTGCACTCTTAACAACAGACTCATCACATGCCCACACATAGCCACCTCATGGTTCATATGCCTAAACCCCATGCTCCCTGCATGCATGTACTTCCTGACTGGTACACGTACGCCATTCACCTTCACACACACCCCTATTACACATGACTGTGGCATTGGGCTCACCTGCTCCTCTGGAGCCCCATACAGCTGTCCAAAAGGGGTAGAACCCCTTCTACCAGCTCCTCCAGCTCTTATTGGGAGAAAGGCAGAGGCCCTATCACCTGCAGGACGTGGAATGATGATACCCAGAGATAGTACACAGCAGCTCACTTAGTGGAGGTCTTGCTTGCTCAAGTGTCAGAAGTCAAGTGACCAAGGCGGCAGGAAATGGCGGTCACGGCTGCCACATACAGCACTGTGACTGCTGGCAGTGATTGGCAATGGCCCCAGTCCTCCATAAGCAGCAATGTTAACCAATGAGGAGTTGCATGGCGGTTGCCACCGCCTACCGCCATGTAGTCATACGCCGACGGACTTAGGTAACTTTCAACTGTTCTGTGTAGGAGGACAGGCTGCTGCCATTTTAGGCACATATCATGCCTTGATGCAGCAAAATAAGTGCGCTGTATACCACTTTCGGCGGTATGCGGAGCAGGCCTCAGTTGTGCCGTCATGATTTGGCACATACATGTGACGTGAATGACACAGTGGCCTTGTGTGGCTGCCTGTCTAATGACCAGCATGTCCAGTTACAAGTCGACTGATTGGTCCTGTCACCGTATTGGTAAATGGCATGGTTACATGTATGCTCAGTGCAGGACTGGTCCGTGTACCAGATATGGAACATGACACATGTGAAACTATGGATCAGGGGCAGCTATGTGCATCAAGTCCATCAAGAGCGGAGTCCATGCCGCTTCAGCATGCCCAATATAGTATGTGTCAGCAGTGTGCGGAATGTCTACAGTATTAGGTGTGTGCTATGTTGATATGTTCTGCTAACATGTGTGGTGTCCATATCACATTGTACATTCTTTCCTCTCTTTCCTAGACACCCTGTCATGAGGACATTGGACATGCACCAGTGTACTGTCCGCTAGTGGACCTTGCAACCCTGGAGGAGAGACATATAATTCAGACCTATTGTCTGAATCGTCAGACCATCATGGATCTGTGTGCCCAGTTGGAGCCAGATCCATTTCCTGCCATTCGTAACCCCTATGCCATCCCTCCCACAGTTCAAGTCCTGTCAGTGCTACACTTTGATGCCACAGAATCCTTTCAGATTACAGTGGGCTTGGCAGCAGGGATGTCACAGCTCATGTTCAGTCTTGTGCTGAAGGATGTACTGTGTGCCTTTTTTTAAACACCTGGACAGCTACATCATGTTCCCCCAACAAGGGGATTTGGCCTATGTGAAGGCAGAGTTCTATGATGTGGGGCACATCCCTCCAGTGATAGGGGCCATAGATGGCACCCATATACCCTTGGTCCCTCCCAGTGAAAATGAACAGATGTATAAGAACTGCAACAACTACCACTCCATCAATGTGCAGGTGAAGTGTGGCAGACCTATACATCTCCCGAGTGACATACATGTTTTCTAGATCAATGCATGACTCGTACATTCCGAGGAACAGCAATTGTTGGCATGAATACAGAGAAAGAGAGTGATTGGCTGATTGGTATGTATGCTTTTGGATGTGTGTCTCTGTTATGGCACATGTCATCACATTCTTCCTTGTGTCTGTTCCTGTATTGTAACAGGCCCTACCTCTGTACACACAGTTGACTTTGGCTATCCTAACCTTCCCTGGCTTTGGACACCAGTGAGGTACCCCTCCACTAAAGGAGAACTCTGTTTCAATGGAAGGATGAGGCGTGTAATAGAAAGGACACTTGGCCTCCTGAAGGCCAGATTCAGGTGCCTGCACATCTCTGGAGGTTCCCGCCCCTACAGTCCCCAAAAGGTATGCCAGATTATAGTTACCTGTTGCGTGCTCCACAATCTGGCCCTAAGACATCAGATATCCTCACTAGGTGATGAGAAGAAGGCAGCTGGACCAGTGGCTGGTGAAGCCGAAGTGGAAAGTGATGAGGAGGCAGATGAGGAAGGTGCAGCTAACTCCAGGGCAGAGCTCACCAGTCAGTACTTTCAGTATCATACAGTTATGTTGTGTGTGTATTTGCATGTGTACTATTTCACCATAGTTTGCTGTGAATGGTTATCCTGATTTGGTTTATCAGTGGTGGTGTACTGTGCACCTATCCCTATCTGTGTGTTGTAGGGGGTGACTGAATGCATGTAAGGAGCTGTCTGTAAATGTATCATCTTTACCATGGGTACTCTCTGCAGGTAGCAAGATTCACATCTCCTATTGTCAGTTCTGTTTTGTGCTATGTGTTCTGTATTCTCCTGTTCTCATTCACATCTGTTGTGGCCAGTTTATTTGGCCATCTACACTGGACACAACAACTATGAACTGCATATGTGCTCTGTGTGGTGTCATGCCTTCAATCCTGATGGTAGTCTCTGTCATGTTCTTTTTGCAGGATGTATATTTAGATGTTCTCTGGTGTCTTGGTGTACTAGTGACTCCCTTATATCTACCCTGGGACATATCTGTGGTACTGTGTCTCCTGCAAAGGATGCCTCCCTCTGCAGTACATTACACTGTCTGTTAGATTATAGCACCATACCCACATGACATTTTGCAATCCAAAGATTTATACGTGTACAAATAAAGACACAAAAGCAGTAGCTGTGATCTATTGTGTTTACTGTGTATACATTGGCAAACAAGTGATTAGTGGGGTCATGGTAAATGGAATCCCCAGAGTAGGTGGCCATGCTGTAGGTAGCACAGGTCCAGTGTCCTTGGGCCATAGGACAATGGAGTTCTGTCCCAGAACAGTGAACAGGGTATCTCAGTGGCACACAAGGGAGAGTAATCAGGAGAGGGTTACTTCCTGGCAGTGGGTTTTGTCTTGGCATCTGCTGCAGCTGGATGTCTGGATGGATGTCCACATTTGCGTGGCGTTCTCAGCTACAGAGGGAGGGGTGCCTGAGACCTGTGGTTCCCCTGTCAGGGCCTCCTTTCCACTAGCAGATGGAGAAGGCTCAGGTTGATGTAGCTAGTGGAAGGGTCCTGCTGGTGGGTGGAGGAAACATTCATGATGGTAGTGAGATCCCTGAGCACCACTGCAATGGATGCCATGGTGGCATTGTGGGCCTGCCATTGCTGACCTCCTGGTGATATTCCCTGTACAGCCTCTGGTTTTCCCCCAACATTTTAATGATCTGGCCCATGCTGTCCTGGGATAGTTCATATGCTCCCAGGACTTGGGAGATGGCTTCCTGGCTAGAGGCCTCCCTAGCTGCCCTGTCCTCTGGTCCACAGGTTCCCTCCCACACCCCTTACCCCCATGTGCCTGTGCCCCTGGCACAGTGTGCCCGCTTCCAGTTTCACCAGGACCTTCATTGTCATGGGTGTGAGGGGTCGACTCAGGTCCCTGTACTGTGGTGCACACAATTGATTGAACAGTCCTTGCGGCACAGGGTTGAGAACGAAGGGTTGGCTGAGATGTTTTTGCCATACGGTGGGGGGGGAGTTGATGTGGGCATGGTGAGGCAGAAAGTGGTAGACTGACCAGGGGTCCCAGATGAACCAGGTAGGTCGTCAGTGTCCAGGCTTCCAGAGGCATTGTCTCACTGGGGCTTCATCCTGAGGAGGGATGGCAGTCTATGGTAACCTCTCTGTGGTGGCTGTGGCAGGGTTATCTGTAGATGGCGTGAGAGAGAGTTAAATGATGGAGGTATGCATGGTTGTCTGTTAGTCTGATGTATTCAGTGGCTTGACTTGATTTCCAGCAATGGCATTGACAGGTGCAACACAGCTACCACTGTTTGTGGATGGTGGATAGTGACAGATGTACCATGCTCCCCGGGGTGACTTGGAGAGTGTTTGGGTGGTGAGGAAGCATGCTGGACAGAACTAATTAGTGGCAGGGGAGTGGCAGTTACTCACCAGAGCCCAATCCTCCAGGCATTCGAGTCAGGCCTCAGGATGCAGGATGTCCAAGACTTTCTCCTCCCACAATTTGAACTCTGGGGCAGGAGGTAGGGGCCCACTGCCAGTCTTCAGTACCACCAGCTGGACGCCATGAAATGCACCTTCTGCTTAAGGTCATTCTACCTCTTCCTGATGTCCTCCATTGTGTGTGAATGGTTGCCCCCTGAGTTGACCCTGTCAACTATTCTCTGCCACATTTCAATTTTGCTGGCTATGGATGTTTGCTGTACCTGTGCTACTAATGGTTGTGACTCTACCATGATGATTTCATGACCCTCAACTTGTCGTCAGTGAAGCGTGGGTGCTTTTGATGTGACATGGTGGTTGTGTTGTGGGTGGGGGTGGGTGTTGTGTGTGTAGGGTGCTGTGTAGGGTGCTTGGTGGGGTGGGGTGGGGGTGTTTGGTTGTGAGTGCTGGTAGGTTGTGGTGTCTGTGTGTAGTTGTGATGTGTGTATTGTGTTGGTGGTGCAGTTGTGTGGTGAGTGTGAAGTGTATATGTGTCTCTACAGTGTAGGTGCTAGCATAGTGATTGTGTGCTGCTCTCATCTATCATTCAGTGGATTTTGTCGCAAAGGCTTGAGGGGTGGGGGGGTGTTAGTGGGTGTGTCTGGTATGTGTGTCAAGTGTGGGGTCTTCGAACTGTCCAATGTGATATTTTGTTCTGACTGTTCCGCCGCCAATGGATTTCCACCATGGAAGGACCACTGTGCTGAATTTTGGATTGTAAAATGTGGACAAAAAGTTGTCAGCATAATGGTGCTGGTGGTGGAACCGCACCTTTCCCGCCCGCCAGTGTTCCAGCAGTGTTGGATTTGTGGCTTCATTGTGGAGTCTTAATACGGTGGGTGGGATATCGCCAACACTTGTGGTCTTTTGGCGGCTGCCACTGCGGTGGTCTGACCACCAAACTCAAAATGAGGGCCATAATCTTCCTCTTATGTTGGTATTCCAGTGAGTGAATGGTCCATATCTGAATTTTTGGTGGTGGATGGGGTGCAAATCCTTACAACAGTGGTACAAGTAGTGCATGATAAATGATGACTCATCAAAGATGTGCAAAGACATTCAAGTCATTTTTTCCAATTCTCCATTTCTGCTGCTTGTTTGGAGCCTAGGCCAGCTTTTGTGAGTGATTGAGCTGTTCCATTCCTATTTGTCCGCACCTAAGAACACTGCACTAAGCCAGCAGGGGGCTGACGTCCACCAAAAATTCAGTTTATGAATAGGAATGAAAATATTCCACAGTTTTGTCAACCATATGTACACTTTCATGGCTTTGAAGGCTTTTTGGAGCACTCTGTCCACCAGCATTCTGTTTTGCCTTGCAAGAGTCCAATGGCTCTTTTAGAGTGAATAGGTTGAGAATTAACCTCGTACAGAAAGTGACCATTCAAGAAAATCTCCTCACATCATGGATGTTCAGTGGCGGCAGTTGCCACTTTTATCTCATTCACCTTCAGGAGACTTTAAGAAATTCAAACTTAAAGCTGCAAAGCATGATTTCATTTTTTGAGTCTCTTTCTCGCTTCTATCCGGCTTTCATGATGTTTGTTGGACCTGGCTTTTTGACTGGGTCATCCCCAAACTTTTTGCCTCCTTCCTCCTATTTTTTCTGACCTGTTGTTGTTGGCTTTTGACCTCTGGGCACTTTACCACTGCTAACCAGTGCTAAAGTGCATATGCTCTCTGTGTAAATTGTACTATTGACTGGTTTATCCATGATTGGCTATTTAATTTACTTATAAGTCCCTAGTAGAGTGCACTGTTTGTGCCTAAGGCCTGTAGATTAAATGCTACTAGTGGGCCTGCAGCACTGGTTGTGCCATCCACTTCAGTAGCCCCTTAACCTTGTCTCAGGCCTGCCATTGCAAGGCCTGTGTGTGCAGTTTCACTGCCACTTCGACTTGGCATTTAAAAGTACTTGCCAAGCTTAGAACTCCCCTTTTTCTACATATAAGTCACCCCTAATGTGCGCCCTAGGTAACCCCTAGAGCAGGGTGCTGTGTGGGTAAAAGGCAGGACATGTACCTGTGTAGTTATATGTTCTGGTAGTGTAAAACTCCTAAATTCGTTTTTACACTACTGTGAGGCCTGCTCCCTTCATAGGCTAACATTGGGGCTGCCCTCATACACTGTTGAAGTGGCAGCTGCTGATCTGAAAGGAGCAGGAAGGTCATATTTAGTATGGCCAGAATGGTAATATAAAATCCTGTTGACTGGTGAAGTCGGATTTAATATTACTATTCTAGAAATGCCACTTTTAGAAAGTGAGCATTTCTTTGCACTAAAATCTTGTTGTGCCCTTCAATCCACGTCTGGCTAGGTTTAGCTGACAACTCCTTGTGCATTCACTCAGACACACCCCAAACACAGGGTACTCAGCCTCACTTGCATACATCTGCATTTTGAATGGGTCTTCCTGGGCTGGGAGGGTGGAGGGCCTGCCCTCACACAAAGGACTGCCACACACCCTACTGGGACTCTGGCAGACAGGATTGAAATGAAAGGGGGCTTGGTGCATTTCTTAGACACTCTTTGAAGTCACCCCCACTTCAAAGGCACAACTTAGTATAAAAGAGGGCCTCTGCCCTACCTCATCAGACACTTGCTGGAGAAGAAACCTGAACCAGAAACTACATCCTGCCAAGAAGAACTGCCTGGCTGCTCAAAGGACTCACCTGTCTGCTCTTCTACAAAGGACTGCTGCCTTGCTGTTGGCCTGCTGCCTTGCTGAACTGCCTGGCTGCTTAAAGGACTCACCTGTCTGCTTTTCTACGAAGGACTGCTGCCCTGCTGTTGGCCTGCTGCCTTGCTGAACTCTTGTCTGGCTGTAAAAGTGCTCTCCAAGGGCTTGGATAGAGCTTGCCTCCTGTTCCCTGAAGTCTCAGGAACAAAAAGACTTCTCTTTTTCACCTGGACGCTTCGTGCGCCGAAATTTTCGACGCACAGCTGGTTCCGCGGCGAGAAAAACGCTGCACACCGACGCTGAACGACGCAACGCCTTCGGGACGACCGAAACTTTGACGCACGGCCTCGCAAGGACAACGCCGCCCGACTTCCAAGGAGAAATCGACGCGATGCCTGCCGTGAGAGTGAAATTTCAACGCACAGCCCCGTGGAACAACGCGCAGCCGGAAAACAAGCAGGAGAATCCACGCACAGACCCGGGACATCTGGTAATCCCCGCGATCCACAGAAAGAGACTGTCCACGCGTCAGAAAACGACGCACGACTTCCCCGCGTGAAAACTAATGACGCAAGTCCGTGTGTGCTGGGGAGAAATCGACGCACACACCATTTTTCCACGTATCTCTTCTTCTACGGCCCTTTGCAGAGATTTTCCACCAGAAACCAGGTACTTTGTGCTTGAAAGAGACTTTGTTTGCTTTTTAAAGACTTAAGACACTTTATATCGCTTTTCAAGTGATATCTTAACAAATTCATATTGCATCTTTAATCGTTTGTGACCCGCAAATACTCAGATAAATATTATATATTTTTCTAAACACTGTGTGGTGTATTTTTGGGTTGCTATATTATGTTATTGTATGATTTATTGCACAAATGCTGTACACATTGCCGTCTAAGTTAAGCCTGACTGCTCGTGCCAAGCTACCAGAGGGTGGGCACAGGCTAATTTTGGATTGTGTGTGACTTACCCTGACTAGAGTGAGGGTTCTTGCTTGGACAGAGAGTAACCTGACTGTCAACCAAAAACCCCATTTCTAACAATGTTGCTTCCTGAATGTGCAATTGCTCTAGTAATAGTCACTAAAAGTTCATTATCCCCTTCAGGACTGATAAGGTGTTAAAGACAGTATTTTAAAAATATCTATAACAAGTGAGACAATAAAACTCACCATTTTAACACCTACTTGGCCCATGTTGTAGAGAAGGTGGTAAGTTCTTAAATCCTCAAAAAACAACTGATTATACCCTGCAACAAGGACCAGCTTGGAGAACCAAAGAAATGGATTGAGGTCAGCCTTGATGACTCTGATCGTGTTTATTATGTCTTACATGAGATTAGTTAACACTTACTCCCCACCCTACTTACCAAGCAGCCCACCCCCAAAATATAACTAAAATGCATAAATATTACACAATGTACTCCAGAAACAAGCCATCAATCTCATGACATCCATGACAGATTCCAGTTCTGGCAGTGCTAAGGGTGGGATTCTGATTATCAAATTTGCAGCAGACATTCAATAGTATATGTTTTTTCAGCAGGACTATTTGGACATTAGCACACTGGCAGTGGCTTGATTCTTATAGTATTACATCAGCTCCGTTACAAACATTTCTACAGCCCAAACGATTATTCCATTTCAATTCAGATCTGATTTAATTGAAATGTAGTGCCTGCATATTGCCATTTGGAAATAAGCATCCTGGGACTGGTTTTGGGGTATCATCCCTCATCAGCCAGGCTGGATTTTATCCAGTGGCGCATCTAGCACGGGACCTACATCTGGAAATACCCTAGTGACTTAAGGCACACATAGCAACACCACAAAATAAAATGATGGACAGAGTATTGAAACTTTTCAAACACTCATCCCCAGTCACAGATCTGGGTTTAATCCATTGTTATTTTGCTCCCTGCGTCACTCCAGTTTGGACCTAGCTGGGGGTGAATACTGGTTGGTAGACCCAGGAGCACTTCTGCTCCTCCTTCGAGTTTTTCACCTCCATGGGAATGTTTGTTAAAACTACAGTACAAGAACAATGGTAGTATACCTTTTCTAGAGTAGTTTGATTGTGGAGGCCCTCTGTGTGCTCAGATAAACAGCGTCCACACCTCATCTGAAGGTGGCATTTCTGCCAAAGCACTTTTCCGATGAAAAGAGATTTCATTAATTGATCTGTTTAGGTAAGCAGCACATATTCAAGCCAGATTGCGTTGTCAGCAGTATGACTCACTGCACCTTGCTTCAGTTACTGGGCACTGGTGATGGTGTACATATTTTATGGGTTACTTTCCATAG
Organism: Pleurodeles waltl; assembly: GCF_031143425.1. Lineage (NCBI taxonomy): Eukaryota > Metazoa > Chordata > Amphibia > Caudata > Salamandridae > Pleurodeles > Pleurodeles waltl. The sequence continues at coordinate 220,661,041 of NC_090450.1, read as the reverse complement.
ACCTTTGTCCATAACCATTGCTACATGCCACTGTTTTTTTTCCAGACAATGACTTACACAGCTTAACGTTTTAGATGCACTCAAAAAGGATATAAGAGAGTACCATCTCTATACCTGCTCACATGGGAAGCAGTAATGGCTGGTTATTTACTTGAGCAGTGGGTGGTCAAGCCCCACCTCCGACACACACACACACACACACACACACACATACACACATGCAAACACATACTCCCACTCATGAACATGCACACTCCATCCCATCCATTTACATGTCTTCCACCTGAGTGGTCAGGTTCTTTTCTTTTTCAGATCTTCAGAAGTCTTATGACTCTGAGATTTGAGTGGAGGAAGTGGTTGCAGAGTTTTATCAGGTTAATGCCCCTTCTTCCTCGACATCTGGTGGTCTTCTGGCTCTTTTCTGGCTTAACAACAAGAGCTAAAAATTGAATGTGTAGAGTTATGAAATCAAGATTGTAGAAGAGTAGTGGCTATTGTGTGCAATAGTTCAGGGTGAATTTAATTTTAGATAAGATTCCCATAACACTCTACTCTTTACCAACCGTCTGACTAGGACAAATAAAATTGAATCATCATTATGTACTAGATGAAGCTACTGCCATTTTTTTTTGTTTTATTTGTATGGAGAAACTACCATCAAGTGTAAAAGATTTATGTGGCCCCCTTAAAGATCTTTCTTCTTGCAAATACCAAATCAGCTATGATCTATCTCCTGATAGATGCTTCCAAGCAAGTCACCTTAGGTATCAGTCACTTCATAAATGAGACATGGCCCCTTCATGGTGAAAAACTAAAAGCAGCATCAACTATTTAATGTCACTTATTTATTATTTATTTATTATGACACACATTTTATAGGTCTTTTTTCTAACTCATTCTTCTAGCCAAAATGATCTTCTCACTGCCCAGATATTTTTCGCATGATTCATCCAGGCAGCTTGAATACAGGACAAATCTATCCCTTGAACAACCCATCTGACTGGTCTCAATCAACATCTCCTTCGTACTCACAATAAACTTAACTTCCTTGGAATACAGACGTTTCTCAATGGGTAGAGGTGGTTCTCCCAGGTGCCAATTGACTCCCCCACCCAAATGCCTGTAGCTAACCCTTGTCTGAATGGCTGTCCTATTATTTTGCATACACTCATATGTATGTATGTTAAGCTTTATTCAAACATCAATAAATGATCATAAAAGCGAACAAAATACACATAACAAAAAAATAGAATACATTCTTAAAAAAACAGTATCATATATATACCCCTATGCAGACATAAATAGATAATTAAATACAACCAAATGATCCAGTATAACACACATCAATATCCTACACTAGTCCAGCCTCATAAATAATACTAAATTCATTGGTATAAGCTGGCTAAAAAGGCATTACATTCCTTACAAGCAAAGCATTATTAAGAAACAAACATAAATATAAATCTAGGGGGTGACCGACTACTGAAAATATAAAAGGGCCAATTTACACTTACTGCATCATAAACCACTAAAAATAGGGATTAAAAACCATTATACAACAAGAATAAAATCCACAGAAAAATATAAAATGAAGCAGACTTTGCTGAGATCGTTCATTTCATGGACATTGGCGGATAGAGGCTCAATCAAAATATCCGAGGGCCATCTAATAATTCCTAGGTGGGATCTAGTCACAATGGCCTACCCCTAGTGCGTAAAGCAAAGTTCGGATACAGCTCTACCTCAGGAGACGTTTTGATCATAACATACTCCATAACATGAGTTTTAGAAAAACTCCAGTGACACAGACTCCTGTATACTCTTTTACCTTTTAATTGTATAAAATCTTCACTACTCACCTTAGCTTCAATTACTTTTATTATTTTATGTTTTGCACATTTAATTTTTTAGCTTGTGTTCAAAAGTGATAATAAACTTGAAACCTGATCCGGGTCTTGTAATCCTTTCTCATCCTGAAGTTTCTTGGGAATTCTTTAATTAATTATTATTCAGTTCCATGCAAATATAGCTGTTGGTGGTGCAGGGGTTATGGTCTTAGAATAATATTTTTCAGATTGAACCTCTCATGAGGAACTTGTTTCATAGTTTTGACAACGGGTAGATAGATTGCACCACCTATCCCTACCTTGGAACTTCCCCTTGGAATACATACCATATACATTATACTTTTGTTTCTTTGGGGGAAAAACCTATTATCCCCAATTACATTTCAGACAGTCCAGTTACTGAAGTAACAGGGAATGACCACACCATAAGACAGCAATGTTTTATTCAAAACAAAGCCAGCATGGAGAAGAATCATCCACATCCACTGCCTTCCCTCTTCTTCTCTGCAACCGTCCCCAGCCCGTGCCAACATTCCATGAAGCCACCATGACCTCATGCATGTTGTCACAAGGCCGGCATTATAATATATCCCTTTCTTTCCTTAATACAAATTCGAACAAAAGGTACAAAATGACAAAACAAAAGCCAAGGATACTTAGCATATAGATAAGAATACTTATCACAGTTCATGCTTACAACAATATTAAATTCTGGTGTAAAATCACATGCTTTACTTCATTACAGAATCTTGAATCTTAACTGGCAACCTACATGTTCTGTGTCCCCTAGTCTCTTTTCCCATAACCGCATCTCTTCCTGCTGCCTCTTCCAATTCTTCAGTTGCCACCCCTATGTTCCTACTACCATCCGGGACATCTTTGTCATCCATCAACATGAATCCCGAACCCCTAAACTCCTTCATTCTTTCCCCTTTGAGTTTCCCTTGCATGTCCTTTCCTTGTTTGCAATACAAAGACACTCTCCTTTTGTTCCATTTCTGACGATTCTTTAACATCACGTGCCAATCATGAACATCAATCTAATCTGGTAAAGTACTTCGCCCCATTCAATTGCAACATCATCTCTGAAATGTTAGGTAACAGAAAACAGTTCAACTTTATGGCCTGGTTCAAAGACCTGAGGTCCACACAAAATCTTAAGTGCCCATCACTCTTCTTCTACTGGCTCAGTTATGCCCACTTCCTGCATTTTCTTTAATATCTCTCTCACTTCACTCCTTACAGCTATTAGCACCCTATGCACACTATGGCCCTCATTACAACCCTGGCGGTCGATGTTAAAGTGGCATTAATACCGCCAACAGGCTGGCAGTAAAAAAAATTGGAACACGACAATGGCGGAAACCGCCAACACAGACAGCCACTTTAACACTCCGACCGCCACGGCGGTAGCAACAAACACCGCGGAGGTAACCGCCAACAGACAGGTGAAAGACAATGTAACACCCACACTATTACAAGGCACCAATCCGCCAGCGTTTCTGGGGCGGTATCAACGCCAACAAAAGCACGGCGGAAACAGTTCACAGAAGGGAAACCACTCACCTTTCGACACCCAAGAAAGAACTAGGATGCCATGGAGCCCGAATTGCAGATCCTACCCATGTTGCTGTATCTATTAATACACCACGAAGTGGAAAGAAGGCGGCGGCGTCAACGACGACGGTGAGTACTGCACCTAGCATACAGGGGAGGGGAGGAGGGAAAAGAGAGTGACACACACACGTGGCACGAAACACCTCCACCCCCACCCACAACAACATACACACACACATATCCAATAACATCACAGATACACCCCGTCACCTCCTGGAAGAACTCAAGGACCAAACAAAATGAGTTTAACTAGTGTAATATTGAAACATTCAGATAGATCAGGAGAACAGCAAATAATCAGTATACATATATATTTACAGCAAGTACACAAGTCCGTACACTGTCCCATGAAATGTCCGTGGACCAGTGGTCCCAAAAAGCATGGGCAAAGCCCACACATCACACCTGCCTCAAAACGGAGAGAACACTGCAGGGGCATCAGGTCGAAAAAAACACAGGCACCTCAGGGGGAAGGGGAGGGGGGGCACCTCAACTGGATGATGGTAAGACACCACTGCTCCTCTAGGGGGTCCATGCCCACTGCCTGGTCCTGGGGAGTTCAAAGCCACAGTCTCTCAAGTCTCTCAAGTGGGTTCACTGCCCACAGCCAGGTCGTGGGGAATGCAAAGCTGCAGTCTCTCATGTCTCTCAAGTGGGTTCACTGTCCACTGCTTGGTCCTGGGGAGTGTAAATACACAGTCTCTCAAGTGGGTGATTTGCCCACATGCTCTGGAGGGGGCTTTGTGCCCAGAGTGCTTCATCCTGCCAAGGACTGGGTGAGTGGATGCACTTCTCCACAGGTTCTGGAGGGGGCTTTGTGCCCAGAGTGCTTCATCCTGCCGAGGACTGGGTGAGTAGATGCATTTCTCCACTGGTTCTAGAGGGGGCTTTGTGCCCAGTGATGCTGCACCTGGGGTGTGGCAGTTGACACCCTCTCACCTGGGTGTCTTAGCCACATGATGTGCCTGGAACAGGTAGCATGATAATCCATGGAGGCAGAGCCACACGCCATCCTGCGGCAACTTAGGCTGCCAATTGCTGGTTTGTGTCAGTGCTGGAGGTGATGTCTCAAGTGGCGTGTCCAGGGTCCAGGATGTCACCTGCATACTCTGACGGCTGCACACTGAGGATGGGGCTGACGTCCGACAGAGTGGCATTGGCTGTGCATGTGGAGGTGCTGGTGGTGGTGCAGGTGGCGGTGTCTGTGGCGGAGATGCTGCCAGTGCTGGCCGTGGTGCAAGTGACTGTTGTGGTGGATGGAGACACCATCCCGTCTCCGGCAGCCTCGGATGGCTGATCCTTGGGGAGGATGCTGCAGACTGATGTTGTGGCAGCGGTGGTGCAGGTGGCGGTGCAGGTGGTGGTGCAGGTGGCAGTCGGAGCAGCGGTGGTGACTGTGGTGCATGTGGCTGCCATCCTTGATGATATGGTGGTCACCAGCCCCTCACCAGAAGACATCGTGCCCAGAGGTGACTTGCCCTTTGGCTTGTGGCCCTTCCCCATCTTGACAGTCGCTGCAGGGACCTTGGTACTGTCCACTCGGTGTTTGGGCGAGGCCTTGCTGGGTGGGTGGTGTGACTGTCCCCCGCTGGAAGCCGGCCCCTTTTTGACCTTTGCAGGTGTTGGAATAGGGTGGTCCTTCTTTTCTGTCGGTTGCACACTGGCTGCTCTGACAGGTGCCCCCTTAGTTCGTACTGGACTAGCAGGGACCACAGCAGATGCAGATTTGGTGGCTGAGGTGCTGGGCTTGGACCTAGACATCCTCGCCATAGGGGAAGGATGGGGGGAGGTGTAGGAAAAAGGTTAAAGTTAGCTAGGAAAAGTTTTTTTGACACACTGGGACAGGAAGATGGAGGGTGTGTGGGAGTGGAGGAAGAGGTAGTGGTTGTAGGAGGTGTACGGCTGCTGAGTTTGGGTGAAGGTGCATGGGCTGGAGGCTGTTTTGAGGTGGATGGCTGTTGAGTGGTTGTGTGTCTGCGTTTGTGTACTTTGGAGGAGGACACAGGGGACGTGTGAATGGTAGTGGGGGTGGTGATTGCACGTGAGCGGTGTGTAGTGATGGGCATGCTGGTGATGGAGGCAGTTGCTGATGATGTAGTGCATCATGTGTGAGTGGAGACGAGACTGGGAGGGAGGTGGAGGATGTGGAGGAGGGGGACACAGTGGAGGAAGTGGATGTTGGTATGTGTGCATGGGTATGGTGCTTGTGTGAGTCCCTGCGGGATGTGTGGTGCTTATGTTTTCCTGAGCCATTTTTTTGTGTTGATGTGTGTGCATGCTGGTCTGATGGTGTGCTTGGGATAGGCTGAGAATAAAGGGGATTGGGTCTGGGTAGTAGAAGTTGGAGAGGGGAGGCTGGACAATGGCTGCCATCAGTGCTGAGGCCAGAGCCAGAAATGCTCTCTGTTGGGCTGCCACGCCGGAATGAATGCCTTCCAGGTATGCATTTGTTTTCTGCAAATGCCTCTCAACACCCTGGATGGCATTCAGAATGGATGACTGCCCAACAATGAGGGATCTCAGGAGGTCAATAGCCTCCTCACTGAGGTCAGCAGGGCTGACTGGGGCATGGCCTGTGGTGCCTGGGACGAAGGAGATCCCTCCCTGGGTGAGCAGGCACAGGAAACATGCTGAGGGGCTGCTGGGAGGGAGGTGCTGGTAGGAGGGGTGGCAGCTGTACCTGTTGTTGGGGTGGGCACAGAGGTGTCCGCCACTGCTAGGGACCTTCCATCGGAGGAGGAGTCGCTTGTAACCTCTCCTGTCCCTGTCGTGGAGCTCCCCTCGCCCTCCATCCCACTGGTGCCTTCACCCTCCATGGATTCACCCTTCAGTGCCATGTGGGATGCAGCTCCCTCCGTTGCCGGTGCCTCTGCTCTTCCACCAGATGATGCTAATGCACACAAGGACAGGGTGACAAAACAAGAAGGGGGGAAAGACAGAAAACACACATGGTCAATGCTAGCAACACCACTACCGTTGGCGGACACAACACATAGGGAGCACCCCCATGCACTAGGCCGTGCACTAGCAGTTTGAAGGAAAGTTACCAGGCCATGTGGTACAATGCCTAACACCATTTGCAGCACACCTGGAACCCACAGGAGCCTGCCCAGTTGAAGAAGCCCACTAAAAATATTGGGGTTGGAGTGCCTCAGAGCCTGCCCAACATAGGGACCTACCCTGCCATGTTCTCCCTGGCCTAGAGGAACCCACAAGCCACATCCCCCACCCAGACACTTCGTAAAGCGCGCAGAGTCAGCTTTATGACACTGTACTCACCCCCTTGTGGCTGCTGTGATGGCCTCAAGCACCCATCCAACTCTGAATATGCCACCCCCAAGATCTGGAACATCATGGGGGTCATAGTGCGACAGGCACCCCTCCCACGTTGGGAGGCCATCCCCAGCTGGGCCTCCGCCATCTTCTTGCTCCAGCGACGCAGTTCCTCCCATCTCTTACAGCAGTGAGTGCTCCGTCTATGATAGACCCCCAAGGTCCGCACTTCCTTGGTGATGGCATGCCAAATACCCTTCTTCTGGTTGGCGCTGACCTAGAGGAAAGGTACCGGAGGAAAGGGCATTACTCACCCACCCGGACTGTCATACTCATTGTCCACCAGTTCCCACCCATGCCCTGATGCACATACACTCACCATTCTCACATGCAGCCCTCAGCGCCCCCCTACATGTACCTTCCATCCACACCACTCCAAACAGGCATTGCCCACGCATCATGCTCACAGTGTACTCACCTGTTTGTCTGGAGGACCGTAGAGTAGCGTATACTGAGGGAGGACCCCATCCACCAGTTTTTGCAACTCCTCCGCGGTGAAGGCAGGGGCCCTTTCCCCAGACACTGTAGCCATTGTCGCTTCTAGACTGAGGTCACAGCAGCACTTGCAGTGTGGGTCCTCTCCTGTTGAAGATCAGGTATCAAGTGAGTGAACAGATAGAAAATGGCGGTTACGTCCACCGCCGGCATACATCACCATTAGCTCCTGGAACCCATAGGGCCCAAAGATAACCAATGATGAATTGCGCGGCGGTCTTCGACCACCTACCGAGACCCTGCACAACGCCCGCGCAGTTACCTCAATTCCCCTTGTTCCTCCTCACAAGTCAGGCAGCCACCATTTCAGGGAGGCACATGGCACCTAACTGCATCACAGCACAATTTGGCAGATATACAGACTAACTATGCCACACACTTGTGCATCCTAAGTGGTACATGACCCTCTGCTCACCATTCTCCTCCATAGGCCACATCCCTTGGGCAGATGATGAGATGGCATCATCCTCCGGTATACAGACCCCTGGTGGACCTGTCGACAATGGAAGACAGACACATCATTATCACCTACAGACTTGATCGTGCACAATCTAAGACCTGTGTGCCAAACTGGAGCCAGACCTGATGTCAGCTATCCGCCATACCACAGGAATCCCCCCTCTAGTGCAGGTTGTGTCAGTGCTCCATTTCCTGGCAAGTGGCTCCTTTCAAACTACAGTGGCCATGGCATCAGGGATGTCTCAGCCAATGTTTTCTAACGTGTTGACCAGAGTGTGGTCTGCCCTGCTGAAACACATGCGCAGCTACATCGTGTTTCCCCAGGTGGAGGATTTCCGCACAGTGAAGGCTGTTTTTTGTGCCCTGGGACATATCCCCAACATCATTGGTGCCATTGATGGTACACATGTGGCATTTGTCCCCCCCGCAGAAATGAACAAGTGTACAGAAATAGAAAAAGCTACCATTCGATGAATGTGCAGATGGTGTTTTTGGCGGACCAGTACATCTCCCATGTGAATACCAAGTATCCTGGCTCTGTGCATGATGTCCACATTCTGAGGAATAGCAGTATCCCTTGTGTGATGGGCCAACTCCAGAGGCACAGTGTGTGGCTAATGGTGAGCCCAAGGTCCCCACACAGTATGAGTAGGTGTCTGGGTATGGGGTACTCACTAAGGGTTAATGTGTGTCTAACAGTTATCCCTTGACATTTGCAGGTGACTCTGGTTACCCCAACCTCTCATGGCTACTGACCCCAGTGAGGAATGCCAGGACAAGGGCTGACAACCGCTACAATGAGGCACATGGGCAAATTAGGGGTATTATTGAGAGGGCGTTCGGCCTCCTGAAGGCCAGATTCCGGTGCCTCCATCTCACAGGTTGCTCCGTGTACTACTATACCCTATACTCACCGAAGAAGGTGTGCCAGATAATCGTGGCATGCTGCATGTTGTACAAACTGGCATTGTAACACCAGGTGACTTTTCTGCAGGAGGTTGAGCCTGATGAATGTCTTGTGGCAGCAGTGGAGCCTTTGGACAGTGAGGAAGAGGAGGCAGAGGAAGAAGATATTGACAACCGAACGAACATCATCATGCAGTACTTCCAGTGACTGTAAGAGACTGTAACTGCTCCTCACATTTCGGAATACTGTAGGACATTGTATAAGTCTGCCTCTTAACCTCTGTCTATGGACACTGACAGTTCACTTTAGATTAAATTTTTTCAGATCTGGGTTCCATTTTTCAGATCTTCTGATATATGGACTGCTGTCCAACAACTGTCATACATTGGTATGAGCAACTGAACATTTACATTGCTATTTGTTGCTGATGTTGTAATAATACATTTGTGAAAGATCAGACTGATTCCAGATTGGTTTGTGATTAAAGGGTGTTTATTTAGGGGCTAATGAGTATAGGGGTATGTGGAAGGGGCTGGGGTGATGGTGGAGGAAGGTCCATTGTAGAGTCAAGTTTCTTAGTATCACAGGTGCATTGTCCATTAGGGCATAGGATGGGGGAGTAATGGCAGTTCAAGGTGGACAGGGTAATTGAGTGGGACAGAAGGGTGACAATCAGGAGGGTCCTATTTCCTGGCGGGGGTCTTGGCAATGTTCTCTGTCTTCTGCCTGGATCGCAAGGACCGTCTGCGGGGTGGTTCTCCTTCTGCAGGGGGTGGGGTGCTGGTGGCCTGTTGTTTCTGTGGCGGGGCCTCCTGTCCACTAGCGCCGGCGGAGGTGGAGGGCTGTTCCTCGATTTGGCTAGTGTCAGGGGCCCTTTGTTGTACCACTGCCTCCCTCATGGCCTTGCCTATGTTAGCCAGCACCCCTGCTATGGTGACCTGGATGGTGTAGATGTTGGTGGGGTTCTCCCTGATCCCCATGTATTGTCCCTCCTGCAGCCGCTGGGTCTCCTGAAACTTGACCAGTACCATGCCCATTGTCTCCTGGGAATGGTGGTATGCTCCCATGATGTTTGATAGTGCCTTGTGGAGGGTCGGTTCCATGGGCCTGTCCTGTCGCACAGCAGTCCTCCCAGCTTCCCTGTTGTCCTGTGCCTCTGTCCCGTAAACCGTGTGGCCACTCCCACTAACCCCAGGTCCCTGATCGTCTTGGGTTAGTAGGTTTGCCTGGGGTCCCTGTAGTGGTGGACACACTGCTGATTGACATGTCCTGGGGACAGTGGCATGGGCCCACTGGGTGGGTGCTGTGGTTGTGTTTCCTGAGGGGGGGGTTCTCTGGTGGCTTAGGAATGTGGCAGTGGAACCGACTGTCCAGAGGTCCCTGATGGGCCAGGCTGGTCATCTTGATCCAGGCGTGCAGAGATGCTGTCGTCACTGTGGGCCTCTTCTGTGGGGGGACTGGATATGACTGGCACCTCCTGTCCGGTGACATTGGGTTGGGGTCCTGTTGGGGTGTAAATGCATTGTTATTTTATCTGTGTGTGCCATCTTGTGCAATGGGTGTGTTTCCCTCTATTACTGTGCTTGCACTATCGCCTTGGCCCTTGTGAGAATGGTGATTGTGTGCCCTGGGTGAGTCTCTCTATTGGACAAGCTTTGGTGATGGGTGTCCATGCATGTCTGTGATGGGTGTCCATGCATTGTTGTTGCATGCAGGGCATGGTTGTGGGAGTGGTGGGTTGTGATGGTGGGGTGTGTAGGAGATGCTGGAGTCATGGGAGTGAGTTTGAAGGTGAGGGTGGGAGTATGTGATGGTATGCAGGTAGGGTGGGGGGTACTATCTCATAGTAAAGATATGACTTACCAGAGTCCAGTCCTCCTGCTACTCCTGCGAGGCCCTCAGGATGCATGATCACCAAGACTTGCTCCTCCCATGTTGTTAGTTGTGGGGGAGGAGGTGGGGGTCCACCGCCAGTCCTCTGTATGGCTACCTGGTGTCTGAATACCACGGAACGCACCTTCCCCCATAGGTCGTTACACCTCTTCCTGATGTCATCCCTTGTTCTTGGATGCTGTCCCACTGCGTTGACCCTGTTGACAATTCTCTGCCATAGCTCCATCTTCCTTGCAATGGAGGTCTGCTGCACCTGTGCTCCGAATAGCTGTGGCTCTATCCGGATGATTTCCTCCACCATGACCCTGAACTCCTCCTCTGAAAACCTGGTGTGTCTTTGAGGTGCCATGATGTGGTGTGAGTGATGTGTGAGGTGATGGTTGATGTGATGTGTGGGGTGATGTGTTGGGGTGTGTGGTGTGATGTGCGTGGATGGTGTATGAGTGATGGTGTTGTGTGCCTCTGGAGGCTGGTGTGGTCTTTGCTTTTCTCTTTCTCTGCTTCTTCCAAATTTTTTGGTGTAAGAGGTTGTGGGTAATGTGGGTGGGTGTTTTATATTGGATTGGGTGTGTGGGTGTGGTGTGTGTATGTGCGTCAGGTGTGTGTAGTTTGAATTGTCCAATGTGGTATAGTTTTGAAAATGTGTGTGTATTTTGAGCGCGGCGGTGTGTACCGCCAATGGTTTATTGCGGTTGTATGACCGCCACATTGATTCGTAGGTCGTGATACTGTGGGCATATTCCTGTTGGTGTAACGGTGTGAGTTTTGCTATCACCACTTTATGACTGACCTTTGGTGTGGCGGACTTGTGTGGGTGTCTGTATAGTGGCGGAATTCTCAGTGTGGGTCATAATACCCTTTGCGGTTTTCCGCCGCGGACACGTTGTGTTGTCGGCCATCGGCACGGCGGTAAGCGGGATTTACCGCCAGGGTTGTAATAAGGGCCTACGTCTCATAGGTTTCTTCTCACTCTTCATTTTAATCTTAACCACGTAACCATTCAATACACCAATATGACTGTCAAATACCTCCCCAATTCTTTTTCATCTTTCCTCAATTCTTTCTGCCTCCTGCACAACCAAATCTTGTTCAACTGATCTGGGGTCCAATATTCCCGTAAATCATATTGTTGCACTCACCCTAAAACTGCTGGGCCATCATTTGACATGTACACTTTACCTTCTGAGGTCCTCCCTTTAAACTCAAATGATGCGTTCATGAAACCCACTATGATGCTGTCTGCTCCCCCGTTCCCCTTCAGCTTCACATCACTGAGTTGTATCTTTGCTCAAGGCCATACCTTGTTGAATACCCTGGCTGGCACAATAGAATACACTGAACTTAGATCCACCAGCAACTTGATTATTTTCCCATCGATTTTGAAAATTGCCTTTGGCCTAACAATTTCCGAACAGACTTTACTTTCAACGCAGAGCTTCCTATCTGGCATTGACTCTACATCTTCAACATACGCTACTCTACTATGTGACAAATCTTTACACACTCTTGCTAAATGGCCCCTTCTACCACATTTCCTGCAGTCTTTATCATGAGCAAAGCACCCTCTAAAGTCAGCCACATGGGATAAACTCCCACATCTGAAACAACCTTTGAAATTCGGTTTGATATTATTCCTCTCTTTGCCTTTGTCGCTGCAAAACATCTCTTTACCACTCCCCTCCTTTGTTATCTTTGTATGTGAGTCTCTTTTTGATATTGTGTTGACCTCTTCATTGTAAGACGCATGACTCTGTTCCAAACATTGCATACACAGATCCGCCTCCTCGACAACTTTAGCTATACCAATAGCTTCTTGTAAAATCGGGTTCCTCACTGCCCACAGTCTCTCCTGCATTCATTTTATTCCTACATTGAACGATCAGTTGATCCCTAATCATCTGGTCAGACATATATCTGAAATCACATTTCAATGCAAGTTCTCTCAAACTTGCCACAAACTGGTCAATTGACTCCTCCTCTCTCTGCGGTTGAGTATAAAACTTATGTGTCTGCATGACAATACTGACTTGTTTGCCAAAATATGTTTCCAATCTCTTCTTAACTTCCAAATACGGATTTTCTATTCTCTTGCCATCTGCGCCGCTAGCCATTGGTAAATATTTTAAAATGTGTTGACCTTCCTTCCCTAACGCATTTATTAACAATGCCCTTTTTCTTGATGGCCTGAACTGTTGTCCGTCTGTGGCTTCCAAATAATTTTCAAAGTTCAAAATCCACTCCTCCCACTCAATCTTCAATGTTCCAGCCTGTTCCAAAAACACTGAAGGCGAATTTATGCCTTGAGCAGCTTGTGCACTGTAACTTGCGCCTTCCACGGTAACCTACAGTGCCTGCACAAATTATTTCCAATACCACCACACACAGCTGCTCCAAACTGGTTTCTCCTTGTTATGATGCTCCCTTTAATCTTTACTAAAACTCAATATTTATTTGTAGGTGTGCAGATGTGCGTGTCACTGTATTTATTCCTTTTTAGTTTTATTTATTTATTATTTATTTCTTTTTATTTTTTTATTTTATTCCTTTGGCCAGGTTGCGTTGCTGCGGCTCAATACGCGACTCAATTGTGGGGCGTATCACTGTGGAAATCATGAAACCACAAAACATAAATGGCCGTCTGTGTTGAAATGGACCCTGTCATGTGACATAGGCATGCGCATGACCTAAGATGGCGGCATAACAACAAATGTGACGCTGTGATAGGCTGCATAACGTGAAATCGCAAAATCCTCTTAGACCCAGGCCCACTAATGACATCTACGAGGGTCCTCACCTCGTCTCTGTAGGTCCGAGCTCCGATGACCAACAACGATGAGCTCCGACTGCTTCCCCACAGAATGACCGGCAGCTTTGCTCTAGTCGGCAAGCCTCCAAACAGCAACAAACAGCAACACGGCTCTTTTTGGATGGAAAATATCCGCACCTCTTCCACGGCACACGCTTCCGGATTCACTCCACGCTTGGCTGGAGGACAGCTTAAGTGGATAATGAAAGTGTAAACTTACATTTGAAGTAACAGGGAATGACCAAACCGTCATTAAGGAATGTTTTTTTTCAAAACAAAGCCATCATAGAGAAGAATTATCAACATCCACTGCCCTCCTTCTCCTTCTCTCCAACAGTCCTAGGCCAACATTCCATAAAGCCACTATGACCTCATGCATGTTGCCAAGAGGTCAGCATTATAACAGTCACATTATTTGTCAAAGGCCTACTTCTAACACTAGAGGTTCCATCTAGTTTTTTATGAGGAACAGTAACACGTCTGATCATTAGTTACCCTCATCTTCCGCATCTAGGAACTGTAAGTCACTTTCCATCTTTCTGCTCCCAGTGATGTAGGTTAACTCACATTGCTTTTTTCTTCAAGTTTAGGTTGGCAAACTTTTAATCAAAGGGTTTTGCTGCACAAAAACACTTAGGGATATGAAGCTAGGAATAAATTAGGTCCACTGGTAGCCAAAGTATATTCTTCTTGGTGATGGAGGGTTTTTGAGTCAGACATTATTTAGTGTAACTACCCAATGTTTGCAATTCAGTCACTTGGGCTACACACTGAACACTACAAGCTCATAGTACATAGATTCATTAAGAAATCCTTTATCTCTAATGATGCATGTTCTTTGACTGTATTTTTCTTCATCCATATCAGACCAGCAAAGTGCCATTGTGGTGTGTTGTGTTGTCTTTGTGACTCTTGTGGTGATATGATTTGGATACTTACTCAGATGAATGATAGAACATAGATTTTTGCTCTGCTCCTTGTGTCACTGAAGTAAGCAGACTGTGACAACTTAATTTTATGAGCCCACATGAGTGAAAAACTAATGTATAAAGCTGCACTGACACCGATTTCAAATGTGCCTTTTGCTTGTATTTCAAACTTGACATTGGTGTCTTTCTAATTTAATCACATGCTAGAAGTTCAAAGTTGATTTGAAAGTGTAATTTATAGTCTAAACTAACAGCTAATGTGTTGGCGAGTTTACATTTCGAATGTTTACTGAAGGGCTAATGACTTTGAAAATACTTGCAAGTGAGAAAATTGCACTTTTTTGTTATACTTACTGTAATGCATTAACAACGTTTTTACACTTTATAATAACATGTTTTGCTTATTATGATGGTATATTATTAATGCTGAATTTATAAGTTTGAATATGATGTGTGTTTTATTAACAAGTCTTTTTTATGCATTTTATATTTTGTTGTGTTAGCGTAATTTAGGCCTACAGAGCTTGCATTTCACATGTAGACATACCAAATTGTTTTCCTAATGTGAAATTTTCTTTCAGAATCTTTCTCATCAGAAGTGAAGTCCTATTTGTAAAAGCCCATTGTTTAATTGTAGAAGAACTCTATGAGGTTGTTTTTGAGATACTTTTTTTCAAACTGTTTGGAGTCCCACAGAACTGAGATTTTCCCATGATAAAAACCTGGGAAGCAAGTGAGCTATTGCAAAGGCATACTTCTGTTTCAAATTGTTTGGAGTGACACAGAAAGAGGAGATGTTCTTTTGACAGACCTGGGAAATTATTGGACCATTTTATTGTTTATGGCTCACAACACTTCTTACTGGGTCAAAATATTTATCTTGTGCATTTGATCCCTGTGAAGGATGAAAAATGTGTTCACATGAATAAGATGTCGATAGGAAGCAGGACAAGAAGATAAGGAACAGTTACTGGTAGTAATCAGGACTCCAACTTCAATTCTTCCATGCCTGGATTACTTTTCTTTCTATACCATTATGCTTTGGTTTTTGGGACAAGGATAGCATGCTTGATATGTATTTGTGGTCATTTTAGGAGTGCTGCAAATATTTACAGCCACACTATGGAGCGAAGCTTAGTACACCTCCTTGTTCGGTTGACTCCACTCAAATGAGTAAAGACGGTGAGGGGCAAGATTTGAGTCTTAGGAAATAAGACAAACTAATTATTGTCCTATGTGAATAAATTGTTGTTATTTGTATCATCTGACCAGGAGCATAACCTCTACTGGTGCAGCAGGTGCAGTGGCACCAGGGCAGAGAGGTGTGAGGGGTCCACTCAACCCTGATTAGTGCAGCATTTTATAATGCAAACAATAACCAGGCTGCCCATTTTCTTCCTTGCACTAAGGGCACGACACGCTGGCTAAGCTCCTGCATCCGACTTTACATATCAAGATAATGGTTAAAGGACAATGTTGGAATAAACACAGAATCCGTTTTATGAATAAGTAGTTCAACATATGACACAAGAGTGAGTTAAACAACTTAAGCACAGAGGCAGTACGTGAAGACAATATTCATCCTGAAATCCTTTGAGTACAATTTAGCAGGTGTGAAGCAGAACCTATGCAACCCAGCACCTCTTCTATACTATTCTTTTTCACTGGACTGTAATCTAAAATATTCATTGCGTCTTAAACATCTACTAATCAAAGAGGCACTGCGTTGTGGTTATGTACAAAAATAACCGGTTTCACACCCCCATGAGCATCCACTCCTATAGAATAAAACAAAGCCTGTGCCCTTTTTTAAACTCAAATGTACTAGTGTCCCGAGCCTGAAAATTACGATGTTCCATATGACGATATAAGAAATGTGTTTAGGAGTAAAATCTGATTACATTATATTACCACACCAATATACTTATTATAATCTTTTTCCATTGTAAGGTAAGGTCAGTTTTAGCTCTTTTAAAAAAATATTAGGACTAGCAAACTGATGAAAAAATAAAACCCTTCTAAGTAACGACGTACATATAACTCTACGGAGAAATAAAATGCTAAATTAAATTAGATGAAACTACTCCTACTGATTTAAACGCGCCAGTTCTTAATATCAATGTTGAAGCCTGTTTTCTGTGCCCTGGGTCACTGATTTACTAAAGAGTTTTCCCTAGCTATTAGAAGGCATTTGGAGACGAGAGCATACCGTCGAGTAAACAGCAAGTGCACTTAAAACACAAACCCATGATGCAGCTAGTTCCCTGTTTGCGTCAGTCGGAATATATATGGAGGTGCCAGCCTCCTGCCATTAATGCGGGACAATAGTACCAGATGTTGGCGATGCTGCCAAATGACTCATAGGAGAGTGATTATGTGACTGAAAGGGCTGCTTCCTTCTTAACCCCTGGAGTGCCATGGGTGTTTGCTCTGCTTGCCTCATGACGTTCTCAAGCAGGCCTACGGATACAAGTTTTGATTAGGAACGGAATCACACTCTATCCTTTTCACCAACAGGTCCGCCACGAGTTCAGGCTGTTTTGCAGCGAAATTTAGAGGGTTTCTTGCTTCAATTTCAGACTTGAATTTACTTTGGAGAATAAAAGAAGAACTGGTAGAGCTTGAGTTAAGTACAGGCACTTGCCTCTAAAATGCTATTTGGCTACCACCTCAACACACTAGTTTAAATTACTAAGCTTGCTCTGAGATGCCTAATTCATTAAGTAGATCTGAATGATAAACCTCACATAGAAACAAAGCTGTAAGAAATAAAATGTCACTTCTTAAATTTTCATATGTATGGCCAGGATTTGAAATTCGACCACGTGGCATGCATGACAATATCTGGAGCAATTAGAACCTTTGAAGAAATAAATTAGTAGAATGTAATGTTCCTATTAAATTGTATGGGAATGAAGAACTTTTTAAGCTTCAAAATGCTAACATAATATCATTTTTAGCAATGGAATGAATAATATTGGGGCAGCATAACTTCTAAAAATGTCTAAAAAGCCATGGGAATTTAAAGCTGTTCTAATAATCTGCCTAAGCAATTTGACACGATTTGCTATAATAATTTTTCAAACTGTATGGAGCATCTTACTCCTTTTTCAGTTCTCAGCTTCCCTTCATTTGCATATCATCTCCTGGCTTGAACATTATTGAACATGCAGCATCTAAAGATGAAAGTGAAAATCAGTCAGTCATCATCTATGTCATTTGAGTAGTCATCAGTGATGTAATTTAACATTGTCATAACATGTAAATCATCAGTAGTCGGTAACTGGGCTTGGGTTTTGGTTAGTTTACCTAACCATTTTTGGCGATTTTCAGCAGTATTTAGGTTTTATTGAAGTTTGTGAGTTGTGCTGTATATTAAGCACTGGCCAACATAACTGGTGAATTTTAGACTTTTTTTTGTTTTGTGTTCACTGTGCAATAACTGACCTTTAACCATGTTTTAAGTGAATTTCATAGCTTTATATGATGTACCACCTTCACAGGCCATTTACCTATTCAACACTGCACATAGTCTGTCTCTGTGCTCACCCTCCATTGGCCATGTGCAATAGGGTTTGTGGCAGGGCATGCCTGTCCTTGTGCTGGGCTTAATATGCTGTCTGCTATATATTTCATGCTGATTCACCAAACAGTGCTACGATTATTAATGAAGGAAACATTAATTGTCCTTTCCCCTTGCCCCCAGACATTTATACTTGCAAGTCAACATGGTCGGAGCTGTTCAAAACTTGACATGAAATCATAATGCTAAACTTAATACAACTCTGCACGTTTCATGCTGATTTGTCAAACTCTGCACATATATTAGCAACTGCAGACTTCTACGAATCTCCCTTTTAAATCTGTGACCCCTTGATGGATCTTAGTGAAACTGGGAAAATCAAGAGTAGGCAAATCATGCAAAGCCTCTGCCAGACTTCATGCCAATCCATCAGACAGTGCCAAAGTTATTATAAATGGTTTGCCCCCCCCCCTTTTAATTTGCCCTCCAATGGATCCCTGAAACTCCTGCAGTGGGAGTAACTGTGGCTGCAATATTTCCTTCAGATTTCTCCAACATAATCTAGACAATTAGCCATTAAAATGTTATTGCCCATTTTTATTGCCTGCTATTGCCACTCATTTCTGTTTAATAGTCCCAAAATGTTGCAGAGATTGAGGTAAGTCCAGAAGAAACCTCCAGAAAAAAATTAAATTTTCATTCCAATATGAGGATACTGTAAAGAGTGAGTAAAGACCTCAATTATCTGGAAACATGCCAAGGTACTAGAAGAGACACCTAAGTGAATCCACATACGGCTGATGTACAGCTACATGAACACTTTTCTAAGGATGACTTACTGTGTGAGATGCTCGAGACTGGTATGCTGTTAACGTGATACAACAACCTGCTATTCTTACATGGTAGAAACAATAAACATTGCTGTTAGTAACACAGTAGGGACTATGCTTGTAGTTATTTGAGGCTGTTATTTGAGACATTTGTCTCTGAAAAGTGCTGCTCAAATAAAAATATACCTACAGAATGGCATGGTTTCCTAAATGAGAGCTGTTTTAAGCAAACACAGCAATTGGCTTAACTTCTTGAGGTCAGCTTGAGTAAGATGATGAAAGCCAAAGAAAAGAAAGTCGTTTGTAATTAGTAGTGCATCCAAAAGAACTGTTAATATATATGTCTTGTCTACACTGAAAAATCAAAAGCAGGATCATAATCTTTCAGTTTTTCTATGTAATATACTTTTTGTAAGCAAAAGAGTTAAAGAAAAGTATGATTATTGGATTATATTAAAATGTGAAGTTAGAGTATCCTACATAATGCATTTGAAACGGTATGGATTTCCAGTAAGAGCATACAAGAAATATTTTTGCATTGGTAACCCCAGCAACCATAGTTCAGTACATATATCTTTGTTATTCCTGAAACATTTAATAGGGAGCGACAGTAAAAACAACCTATTGTTGTCATTCATGCAAAATGTTTGAAAAAAGCTTTACTGACACTGTCTGCTCGTTCCTAAGCCTCAAGATTGATATAAGGTTTATATAACCCTTGAAAGTTGAGTTAAGCTCTCCTTCTGGTTCTCATTCCCAGAGCTGAGATTGTATTTTGGTATATTGCATAACTACTTAACAACCTTATTTCTTCCAATAACCTCTATTACAGGTGAATAAACAATAATAATCAAACAGAATGTTATGTGTTGTGAAAAGATAACACTAATAATATTTAACAATGCTGCATTATTAAAAAATACATTATACAATTAAATATATATTTGAAGTCTGCATTTTTAAATTTAAAAAACACATGGCTGCCTTTCTGTAACACAATGTATTTAGTTAAAAATGTGGTAATCAATATAGTATAGAAATAAATTACATGCTGCATTTTGAAAGTACCTTTACATGTGAAAACGTATTTAAAAAGAAGCGCTCATTTCTAAAGTGCTTTGCAGAGTATAGCTTTGCATTCATTGACTAGAGGTTTAGTTGAAAAATTCAGTGCACTGTATACAATGTTTTCCATATTTGCTGGTACTAGATCAGTCAGCTTATACCATTGTAGAGGATTTGTGCTTTGTGTTGGAGGATAGTAGTTAGTGCAATTTTTAAAACAGTAATGTTAATTAACATGGAATAGCAAGGCCGAATATGTGGAAATAAGGAATGTAATATTACAGTGTTCCATAATCGAAAGGAAGTATTATCAAGATGCTGTAATCTACTGATGCTGAATAAGAAAGGGGAAGCTAGTTTCATTTTTATTAGTTTAAATTAAATGATAGTTTGGCATTCTGATCCAGAGCTATGACCTCAATTTCTTTATAGCGCTTAAACACTAGGCACTTGCTGGAGATATAGGGTGTGATCACACGTTTGGACTGTCAAACGCATGGTGGTGGTGGTTCAGCTGCCAGATGATGATCTGGGCGGACAGACCGTTAGGAGACCGCCACCTTCACGGGAATGAGGGATCCCTATTGGGTTGGTTACAGTAGGAGGCGTGGTCAGCCAAGATGGTGCTGACTTCGACACCACCCTACTGAGCACAACTCCACTTTCTGCCAGCCTTTCCATAGGAAAGGCTGGCAGAAAGCCAGTGCTGGGAGACAATGGGGGGCCTGCACTGCCTGCGCTCATGGCATGGGCAGTGCAGGGACCTCCTGCCAGCACCCTTGGAATGCGCGCTGTCTGCTATGAAGACAGTGTCCATTCAGAGGGTGCTGCGTGTGACAGCATTGGCTTCGGCTCCGTAAGGGAGACAAGACCAATGCTGCAGCACTGTTTCCACTGGGCTGACCAGTGGAAACATCATAATTGTGAAATTTCCACCAGTCTGCCTGGTGAAAATATTGTAATAGGATGAAGAGTGAGGCCTCTGGCTTGCTGGCCTCCACCGCCAAAGTCGTAATCGGACCTATAGTAAGGAAATATGCTGTTTCAAGTGCGAGTAACCACAGTCCAAATTGTTCAGTGGCAGTATAAGTTATAAAATTACATGTTCATGATTGGCTTTGTGTTATTTATTGTCTGAAATCAATGATTATAATGCTGTTAGAATGTAGTAAAGTAGAGAGTATCCAACGTAGGTCCATCATTATGGTGTCTCTTGTACTCTGTCTTCAATCCTTCCATTCCCTTCTACATCAAATCTATGACTTTCTGTCTCCTTTCTTTTTCTTTCCTTCACATTCCCTTTTTTCCTTCCCCTTCTCTCCCTCCCGGCATTCCTGTCTTCAAAGCACTTCTATAACTTACTATTTTCTTTTACCTAGCCTCCCCCTCAGACGACTATGGCATTTTACTCTCTATCCTTTTTGCAGGTACCATTTTCTTTATTGTATATGCTCTCGCCAATTTCTCCCTTCCCATCCTCTCTTCCTTGCTACAGTTGTCTCTTCTGTGTCAGCGAATACCAACACTCCATTGTTAGCCACTTTTCTCCCTTCCTTCACTTTTGGCTATCATGCCTGTCTCGACTATCTCTATTATCAATATGCTATATCCTGCTTCTTCTCATAAATGACACTTATGTGCCCTGTGTTCCACCTCTTCAACTGCTATGTGTCACTCTCCAGTGTTCCATTTTGTGTTATCCTTATACTATTGTCCGGACATTCCTCGCTGTGGTTCTCCTTCTCTTATGAATGTCCTACTCTGTACTTTTTACCTGTCTCTTCTCTGCCTTTCCACTCTATTACTCTCTGACCTCTTAACTATGTCTGCCCCATTGTACCCTCTCCACTCTGCTCTTTCTCACTTTCAAGTGACCACACCGTTGTGGAGCTTCAGGCCTGACTGACTAAACCAGAAGTTGGGTTGTTTTGCAGGAAAAATATGCTGCAAAATTTACTGTTTGCTCAAAAACGCAAAGCTATATAAAGGGGGTACGGTGGGCAACTTTGTTCACTACAGGCACTATCTACTTGGAATGTGGAGTAAGGAGTTGCACCCCACTACTTTCAAAGTTCACCAGTCCCCAATGTCAATGTAGGTTCCCTTTTATGTTGTTTGCCTCTGTCTTCTATCCTCCCATTCACTTCCTGCAATTCATACATTTCTGCCTCTTCTCTTCTTTTCTCCTCTTCTTTCACTTTCATTCCCAAATAGATGTCCCTTACTTTCTCCTACCATACCAATTCTTTATCCTTTAGACCTCCTCTACTTTTTGTCCTTTCCTCATTTCACCCATTCATTCACCATACAAAAGTAAAAATGATGAAGGTGCTGCTGAATACAGGAACAAATCAAGGATGGGAAAAACTGATTTTGTTTGTCAAAATTAGTTCCTTGTATGATATCCAGAATCTGACCTATGAACATAACCTATTTCATAGTACCAAGGCACTAGGTACTATAGGAAAATATGTTAAAGGAAGGTGATGTTTTAATCGTGTGTAATGACACTGTACATTTTTACTTATAGTATGCTATAATATGAAATGCTCCTGTCTTTACAATTTGAAAATCAATGACTCTAACTACTATTATACCCCTCCCCTATTCTCTCTAATCCTATTCTATCTTCTGCTCTCCTCTTCTGTCTATTTCCTCAGTTCCACTCCTATCTGTCATAACTGCCAGACCCTTTCCCACTAAAGCTTCAAAGGGGAACCCCTCCTGGGTTGGCTACATATGTCTGGGCTTCCTCCTTTGCTCACTGGGCCTGGGCTGTCCCAACCCTGATACAGTATGACAGATAATTTCTAGATGCAAATATTAATTTCAGGAGCTGAGTGAAGCATTAATTGCTCCTTTTGTGTGGGGAGGCCAGGTCTGGGAACTGATCCTGAGGAAACCAGATATAATGGCAACTCTAGATGATCCATAAGGTGTACATGTAGGTTCTTAGAAACTGCATATTCAAACTTGGCCTACAGCTTCAACCCCAATTAGATACCTCACTGGACTGTGTAAGCCTAAGGAGAGAGAAACTGCAGTTTAAGGTACATTTCCCCCATGTGTATAATAATACAATAACACCACAACCAGTAAACCCTATTGATCTTACCTATGAGTGCCTACTAATATTCTAAAGCTTAACCCAGGACAACATCTATCCCTGAAGTGCCCGTTCTGCTCCAGGCTTCTGGTGTGTAATTAGCTGCTGTGCCCAGCGGTATTATCACACAGAAGGCACCCCTACATGTGCACATGTGTTCATGTGTAACTAGCCCAGTGCCCACGTTAGTTGTATCACAGCAGTCGTATCTTAAAAGGCAGATAATGGTGGTAAGTACTCTCAGTCCAATTATCCAATGCTTACTGTAAGTGAGACTCTTGTAGTGAGAACCACTCACAGTAAAGGTCCCAAAAAGAGTAAGCAAAAAGCAAAAAATGCAGGTGGAACCCTTTTGCTAAAGGAGGTAACCCCTCAAACATCAAGGAAGGCCTTTTGTTAGGTGTGTGACTTCCCAAACAAATCTGTAACATCAACTAAATGTGGTGGATATGACAGATCTGCTTATGTACAGCACATGGTAAAAGGTTATGTTGATTATCAAGTGACTGGTGATTGAAACTTGGGCTTAGGCATTGCCAACCCAATTGTAGGCTATCACAATGCCTTAATTTTGTCATCAGTGATGTAATTTGGGAAGTGTTCAGCTATATCGTCTCTACTTTGTCCACATTGTTCACCGGACGGCACACTACAACACCCAGACTGCTCTTGTTGCTACAAAAGAGGCCAGATTTAGGAAGCACTACAAAGCATTCTGCTTCTCTGCACCAACTTTACTTTGCCTGCATCACTCATTGGAGGGAGGCCACAACCCCCAGACTGCTCTTGGTGCGACAGGAGGATCCAGACCAAGGAAGTGCTACAAATGACATGCTCATGACACCAAGAGTGGGCGTGTCTTCACCCATCATCAACAGGAAGAGGCAAGGCCCCTCCTCATGGCTTCAGTTTCCAGGGTTGGCACACCAGCCACCTCTGTTGATTTTCATCGAAGACTTAAAGTGAGACTCGGTCTAAGGCACTATCTAATTTCTGACTGTTTTTTGGGTTTCACATGTACCTGCTGTCCACTGAGCTTGACTCAGGATCTGTTTGGTGAAGCACATTGTCTAGTTTGCCAACAGAGACAGGGGTTTTCATGGCAACATGGGCAAGCACAAGTTGGAGTATCTAACCCTACTAAAGCCATGAACACAACATTGGATGGGTTTATTGAGCGAGCGGTGGGAGTAATTGACAAAGAAATTCAGCTTGTCGAACGACAGCTATCCCTTGTTGCTGAAAATCTTGATTTGTCTCCGTCTGTTAAGCCTATTGAATCATTCACAGCAAATGAAGGGCCCCAAGGCAGCGGGACAGATAAAATTGTCCCTATCTGTAAATAGGTTCTAGCATGTTCACCAGGTATGATGCCAACTTTGCCTCCTGTGGACTGCTCCCCTCCAGCAAAGCACAGTGCGTGCAGCAAACAAACTAGTTTAGTGGCCACTCCGTAGGACTCCCGGCCTTCCGTGGCATTTCTTACTCCCCTAGTCACCCTTTCCAGCGCCTTGCCTTGGATTATAAGGCCGTTTTTTCTAGGATGTCAGAACTTTTCAACAGAGCTTTAGCCTCCAGCCTTTCCCCTGTGCTTGATTGTTTGTCAGCAATAGAAAGGAAACTGACTGAGATTGTGGGGCTTGAAAACAATACACTTGGCAGGGAGAAATCTAATTGTGCAATGGAACCCACTATTATTCATCCCCCTATTCCTGCGGATGTCAATAAGGCTTCACTGCTTTCCTGTTGTCTTCCTCCTCAGGCTCCTTCTCACCCATTGTCTGGTGCCTCTTTTGAGCCACCATCTTCTTTCCAGACCCGTATGTTATCTTCTCATTAGGCAACTTTTGGCGTTCCATCAATCTCATCAGTCCCATCCTTTGCATTAGATTTACCGCTGGCTGTTTGCCTGTATGTTGTGGTCTTAGCCAACATTCCCAAACTTGACCCACAGACCACCAAGAGCACCAAACAGTTAATGAACAAGGTCATTCACTGGTTTCACACTCATGTTGAATGCAAAGTAAATCTTTTTTCATGCATTTTGTATGCCCGTAGGGTGGCCTGGTTGGGTCATTTGGAAAAGGAGTTTGAGGGACTCTGTGATTGTCAATTTTGCTAACCTACTTGTTGCAGATGAACTCATAACCTATTTGTTGCAGGTGAACTCATTCAATCTTCTTACCAAGGCCTTGTTAGGCCAAGCAAAGTAAAGACACTGTCATTAGGATATTTGTACAGAGACTTAAGAGTGAGGGTTGGTGATATAAGGAGCTGGTGTGCTCTTCTGCTGCTGCAATGTGTGTCCTACTCTGTCCCCACAAATAATAATTTTTCAGCCCTGTCTGGGGTTTTGACATTGAATGACTCAATACTACTCCTTTGTCATCTTCAGATGAATATGTCAACAAATGTAGTACTCAATTACATATTTGCCAGTAAAAATCTGCCAAATTTTATCAAGGATGGGGCAGTCATCTCTAGCCCCTTTAGCAACCACAATCCACTATCTATCAGATTGGCATGCCCGGCTAATCGTCCTCGGGCTATCGCTGGGAGGTTCCAATTTACTCGAGAGAAATGAGGGACTAGGCTTGTGTGGATGTCTGTTAAGCTGAAAGAAGTCCAGAGCAGCCTGTTTGGCAACCACCTGACCCTTCTCTTTGAGTGCCCCAGACCCACTAGTGATTTGGACTGCAGTGTGGATGCATTTGTTACCTTAGCCTATATTCTAAGATCTTATTTCTGGGAACCTATAACTTGCAACACAAATTTTAAGTATTCTTGGTTTGGTAGGCAATGTGGGGATGCCCACAGGCACCTTTTCAGTGCTACCCCGAGGGATAGTGTGGCTCTTGTCGCCATTAGTAGCTGCTAGAAGATGCCAATTACAAAGACGAAGTGTACCACTCAGCAGATTCCAATAGTAAGGCATCTGACCCTAACATGCCTACATTCCCTTAGATGTCAGATTTAGTTTACCATAGATGACGTGGCAGAGGCAATCCGTGAAAGTCCCAAGTTCTGACGGGGTCTCCATGGATCTTCATAAATTGAAGGTTCCCATTATCACCAATCTTGCCACTGCTGCATGCTAGAGTGGCATCCCGGCACCCATTATCACAGATTCTGCCAATGCTGCATGCAAGAGTGGCATCCCAGAAGTCATGGTATCCAGCCATAAATGTGCCCATTTTTAAAAAAGGTAACAGGCCCCCCTCAGTTGTTATAGACCTATTTCCCCAATTGATTCTATTCTGAATGTTATTGGCAGGGTCGTCCTTCACAGAATTATGTCTTGGTCTACTGAGAATCATGCATCTTCAATGTCCAATGTGAATTTAGAACAGGCTTGGACACCCAAGAGCAGTGCCTGAATCTACATCTACTAATTAATAAATATACCCTAGCAAAAAGAGGCCATGTATATTTAGCATTTATGGACCTGATCTGCGCTTTTGATAGTGTGGTCAGATCCAAAGTCTGGGAGGTACTTGAATCTAGGAGGTTGGATCCTGACCTGGTGTCTTTTCTAGGGGTCCTCTATTTAGGCTTGAAAGCCACTGTTAGATTTGTGCCAAACAGCAAATGTAGTGAGAGTTTCGGCCTATGTACAGGCATTTGGCAAGGCTGTGTTTTAGTGGCAATTTTGTTCTTATTGTACATCAGTGACCTGGACTCTATCCTAGCTAATAAGGGAAAGAACATGACAACTGTGAATGGGTGGAGCATCCCTTTCCTCCTGTATGCTGATAATGCTGTGTTACTGTCCAGAACACTTAATGGCCTTCAGCTAGTCTTAGACCTCTTTGTAAACTTCATGGTTTAGGCCTGGTTATGAACTCGGTCAAGTCCTTTGTTATGGCTTGTGGCCCCAGAAATCCAAATTTGCAAACTCTTGCATTGCGAGGGGGGTTCCCAATCACCTGAATGCATGAAGTTTCCTACTTGGGCTTCTCATTTGACTCCAGGGTCCATGGCCTGTGTATGAAACAAAGGAGACAAGTTTTGTAATGCAACTGGTTTTATTTTAGTCTTATCTCCGAAATCAGTATGAAGCCCATGTCACCCCGGTACGACAAAATTAAGTGCTTTCCTCTCCTAATGTATTGCACTGGTTTCTGGGGCCATAACAGAACCAAGATCTTACAGGGTGAGTTGAACAGGGTATGTGGAAGTATCCTTGGTACTTCTTCAGGATCCCCAACATACTCTGTTCATGAGGGACTGCGTATACAGTATGTAGCTGATGAAATTAATCTGGTGCCCCTGTTGTTATGGTGTTCAGTTTGGAGCAACCCTTAAAGCTTTTTTGAATAAGATGATTATATTAGACTGCCTTTTGTGCAACAGGGGCTCCTGTACCTTGTGGCTCACTGTCAGTTAGGACACTTGCAAAGTGTTAGACAGACCCGATATATTTTCATAGCCAGTCAACATTTCCACTAGGGATAAAAACTGGGTCAAGTCCATGTTTAGAGACCTAGGAAGGTGGGAAAGAGAACTGTCGGAGCTAAAGAAGCCGGCAAACAGGGAGTACAACACTGGTCCTACTACACCACGATTGGAACCATATTTGGAGCTGGTACCAAAATCCTGGGACAAGATTTTACAGACTAGATTTTGATTCAGAATGGAGACAGCTCTTGGTCCCTTTGGACCCGTATGATCCAAACTTTATCCAGGTTTGCTCTTGCGATGAGCATTCCTTGTAAACCTGGAGCACTTAGCATTTTTACAGGTTTTATCGTTGTTTTCCAAAAATATTTTTAATTCCTCTTCTCAAAGGCACCACGTTACTAGACCTTTTACAGCCCTTTTATTTCTACAGAAGATCCCCTCTATGGAAGTATGCTTAGGTGTGGCTTATTTTTTGAAGTCTGCCCTCTAGCATAGACAATCACTATCACTTCAGATGACCTGATGTCTTTTTAGTGGAATTTGTTTAGCATGTTAGATAGAGACTGGGCCTTGTGTAAAGTGTCTCCTGAAAATTTGGTGTTAGCTGAGCTATTTTAGAAAAGGTGATGTATGATTTTTATTATCTTGCTTGTATTCTGCACTTTGACCACTGACATCAGATTGTAGGCTCTGGATTTGCGTGATGTTATGTGCATGCGCTTTTATGGTTTGTACTTATGAAGCAAAGAAAGAAAGAAAGAAAGAAAGAAAGATGTCTCCTTTTGCAGGTAGATTGAGGGCATTGTTGGGTGTCCTGGAACAGCTGGAAAAGTTCAGGTGACTCCCAGTTCTGGTGGGAGTAACTGCATAAAGTCAATGGAGCTAGTGCCAGGCCACTGTGGGGGACCCCTTGGAAAAGCACTGCACAGTTGGACTTAAAGGTAAATCCGGTGGGTCCTTTTTTTGGAGTGCCGAGGTCGCAAGGGGTGGGTGACCCTTAGGACACAGCTGGATCTTCAGTGCAGGTTACAGGGCAGCCGGGTGCAGAGTGAATCAGTGCGCCAGGAGCTGTGAGCAAAGGTGCACTTGGAAGCAGGAGGTACGTGATTTGAGGGTCACTTGCAGGTTAGCAGGGGCACTCTGGTGGAAGGTCAAGGTGGTTTCTCAATTCTCTTGACTAGAGATTCCTACTAGTCTTTTTTCAGTTTGGAATGGAATGCCCTTCTGGGGGCCTGACATTAGGTGACCAGTACCTGGGGCTATTGCACGGTCTGGTCCCTGAAGGTTACAGTGCCTCCAAACTTGGCACACTGGTAGGTTTTGTCCTCACAGTCTGACAACTGAAGTTTGGTCCAGCTGTGGTGTCTGATTCCTTGGTCAGTAGCCGATCAGTGAAGTGGCCTTCACTGGGTCTTTGGTTTCTTGGGATTGCAGAGTGATGCCTTCACTCTGGAGGGAGATCCTTGGTGATTTTCAAAGAGTGGAGGTCCTCTGAGGAATTGAGGAGTCTGTCTAATGTCCAAGCAACCCCTCAGCGGCAATTGCTGAGTCCTGGGTGAAGCAGGCAGGATTAGGTGCCTTTTCTTGGTGCAGCAGGACTTCAGTTCTCGAAACTTATGTTGTCTTTTGTCAATGAAATCTGATTTCTAGGTCTAGTGATGCCCACTAAATATTGTATTTAGGGGGCATTTTTGGCGGGACCTAGGAGTGACCAATGGATCATCTACCTTAGGGTGGCTACACCCACTAAGTGACCAAAGTGACCGAAGTGTAGGCAAAGGCTACTTCCCTACACCCGATTGGCTATTTTTATTCCATGCAAGATGGAGAAAAATGAAAGGTACAGGTCACCTCGCATGAAACACCTTACGGGTGGTGCAAGCCAGGGCTAACCACTCCTCCTGTCCTTTGTCTGCTTTTCTGGGGAGGCTATCTGCTTCCAGCAGCAGGACTAGGTGTTGAATTTCAAGGGCAGTAAACCCTTTGAAGCTCGCTGGCATGGCAGTGCACATTTCTGAGGGAGGGGTTGTTAGCACCTCCACCCAGGAAGGGCTTTGTTCTGAATCCCAGAGAGCAGGATCTCTCATGCCAGGGATTCAAACTCTTGTCTGGTGGTGACAGACTGTTTGTGACCAGCCAGCAACCATGCCAAGGTAGTTAGCTTTTGCAGGGGCAACAATAAGGTGACCCCTGATTACATTTTGCAATAAATCCAATGCGGGTACCAATTTGGATTTATCATTCTGAATTGTTTGATGCCTAACAACTCAGGATTCAGAGAGGCCATCAGGTAGCTGTGAAACTCATGCTGACCAGAGTCCAGCAAATGCGCTTAACACGGCTGCTCTGTTCACTCACTATGTTCCAGGTTTGGCAAAACACAGTGGGGGCATGTTGTTAATGCATCTATGCCCACACAGCTCATATAGTACACCCAGTCTTAGGACTGGAAGGCCTGCCAGATGGTTGAATTACCTATAAGGCATGCAGGGTTTGGTGGACAGGGCACACAGACTGTGTGTCATGTTGAGTTTCATTTTGGGAGTGCACCAGGACACTCATCCTGCAGTGGCAGTGCTGGATGCATCTAGATGCATGGCACTAGAGAGTGGCACAATTAGTGCTGCTGCCCTGAAGGACCTACCGTTAGTACCCAATGCCTAGGATACCTAAGTACCATTTACTAGGGACTTAGAGTGGCAGCTGAAGGCGTTGCCAATTGAATCAATACCTTTACAATTGTTAGGGCGAGAACACTGACTCTCAGGACTTTTTTACCAGGATCACAGTGCACTCCAGTCCAAGTTGCATCCAGAAACTAAGCAAAATGTGTGTAGGGGTAGAATACCGCAACAAGGTGCCAGTTTCTGACACTGACTAGGTGGGGGTCCCCCCATGTACTTTGCTAGGGAGTGCCCCCAAATTTCTTACGCCACTGACTTTAACCCTTGTTTTTTAAATTAATATCTATCTATCTATCTATCTATCTATCTATCTATCTATCTATCTATCTATCTATCCAGCAGATATGTTAATTAGAAATTATTAATAAATGTTTATGCATTTTTATTAATAAGAAAGTGATAGAAAAGTTAACATAGAGAAATTAATGTGCACGTTTGAAAATGTGCCCACGAAGAGTGACAGCCAATTTATACGAACTTGTACTAAAATTATTAAAAATGCATGAAATATTGAAAATGTGTAGTAATAATGTAGTAGTATGCCATATTAAGATGTATAATCTATGTTTGCACTATATTGTAGAAGTTAATTTAGCCGAAGTTGTGGTCTAATTTTGCCAGGCCTCGTGCAGCAGCGGAATAACCATGTACTGTAGAGAAGCAAATGTGTTGAACTGACCCTGACCACTTGTGTTAATTAAATCTTCTTAGCTAGAATATTCTACAATGTACCGATGGACAGGAGATGATGGAACTAGGCATGTAACAAAATTGGTGTAAAGCAGACGAAGTGTACTTTCCCTGGACTCGAACAATAGAGACACTGACTGGAGAAGAAGATGCAACATTTTCGATACCTGATGAGCCGGATGATGAGGATATCGTACAGTGAAGGAAATATTAGAATTCATAGAGTTGTAAAATTAATATTATTGGGTAGAGTCATAGCTGGAGACTAATTGACCAATTAGGAATTAGGGAAATGGACTGGGTAACCTTAATAAAATGTCATGACACTGGGTGGGTTTTTCGTGATGTCAGAAGGCGCGATTCGAGATTCTGTCATTGGGCTCATGATTTTGAGAACCTGATGAGTTGCTGATCGTTTGATGACTGATTAACTTTTGTGCCTTTCTTCTAGGTGCCAACTGCGCTGTCTAAATATTTTTTCTCTTAGCTAGATGTTTTTCCAAATTCATGTTCCAAATTGTTTTCACATGAAGTCCCACATGGTAATGCTAATCTGGTTTAGGTAAGGTTCCTTCGGGTGACTTTGACAGTGACAAATGATTGACAAACTGATTGCTGAACTGTGCTATTAATGTTGATATATTCATCTTTGTTATGCTAAAGCATTGGAGTATATGTTTTCTCAAGTTCTGATTAGATTATGTTATTGGTGTCACTAACAAACTAATTCTGAGCTGATTGAATAAAGTTTGAATTAACTGAGGGATTAGAATTATAACTAATATGGAAATAAAATTGTTAAAACATATCAAGTTGTGGTTATTCATGAAATGTTTATATAATTGTCTAATGATTAATGTTTCTCTTAGTGGTTATTGATTAGTTATATTGCATATTGATAACATTGGTCACTACCTGGCTAGGATACTTCATGCGAACCAAAAGGTTCATCGGCCTGTACGTGTCCCCTTGGAAGTTTACTTACTAAGGACCAGGTGCTCTAGCACAGGCTTTTATCCATCTAAAAGGATTTCATCTGATCAACATGAAATCATCCTTATTACATTCTCTGGTGCACAAATCAGCTTTTTCAATAGGTAGAAAAATGTCTCTTTGAGAATAGCTAGTCCCCGCAGTCCAATAATGCTATTAGATAGAAATTCAAAGTGCAAATCTTTGCACCTTTGTTAGGGACTGTAACACTAAAATACCCTGCCATGATGTAAAAATTGTACCTGATTCTACTACCCGCAAAAACACTGAAAACAACTTTTTAACTCAAAAAGCACAAACATTGTTTTCCCGAGCACACACAGAGTGATCATTGTTTACAATTAGGTTCTTTTTAAATACCAAAACAAATGTATTTCCTATATACTGTTGAAATATGTACATCATATGGTGGAAAGTCATTATCAAATCTCTCATTAAACAATCACCTTAAAGGTTCCATCAGGCTTGCTCTGGTTGCCTTCATCCCAAGCAGTCTTTGTCTCATGGACAACGGCTGTTACTAGTTCCTGGCCACTGAGTGCACTCTACTCTCTACAAACAAGGGTCTTTGCAATTGTGTAGCTTGTTTTAATATTTCTTTCTCCATGTAAAGGTGTAATAATATTTGCTACTGATCCAACCATTTGTCCTTGTAGCAGCATTTGCCATTAGAGTTTGGAAGATTTCCAGGCCTAAAGCTGCTGTAAAAGTAATTAATGTTGTTGTCATTAATGTAATCAATGGCAGACAAGACCCCGTTAATTTTACCTTCTAAAACCAGATGATTTACCGTCTGCTTCTTCCCTACTGATCTGGTGATTTGCTGATAGGATCTCATTGCCTATATCTTAGTTAATCAGTTTAACACTATTAAGTGCTGTCCAGACCAAACTCATCAATTCTAGGGTTTGAGATTAACAAATGGTGGATTTGGCCTTGTTTGTAGTTAAGTTCATATTTCCCCAAGGGACATTGATGAGGTCAAACCCTTCCAATAATGGATATTCCCATAACTCAACTAAGTTAAGGTGTTACTATGTACGAACACAAGTACAGGTAATATTGGTGGTTTTTTTTTTTAGAAAGGGAGATATAGAATACTGAATGTAAAAATTCATATTTACTGTTTTGGTGTGTTTGTTTTCTTTAGCGTACTGGGAAACTGGAGTTAGCCGTTCAAATTAATGTTAACTAAAAAGTTATTTAAAAAATACCACCTGGCACCGCCTGCACCTTGCAAGAACTGACTGTTATTTAAGACTTTCCCATCACTCCTGTCTGCTGTCAGTCATCCTGCCAACCAAACATAAACCATATGTGTACACTGGTGCATTTCTGAGGCATTATCTGCCTATCTCAGTTTGGCTTCAGTCAGGAGTGGGCAGTTGTGAGACCTGTGGATGACTATGACAGAGAGTATTTCATTATAGGGTTTCATTTGCATAGATCAGCACAGTTCAGCACATACACGCTTTTGGAGACCCAGTCAGCACACAAAGTCCCATATTTATCCTCTGTTTGAGCTGAATTAATGTAATTTTTGTACGCTAATTCAGCGCAAACTTAACTCCATATTTATATTATGACGCTATACCCGTTTACTGCCAAAATATTGAGTTAAAGTAATTTTTTGGATGCGTGAAACCACCTTGTGTCAATGAGATGAAAGGTAGGAGTTCCCACCCAAAAAATTACTGAACGCCCCTAGTGCCTTATTTATCCTCCTGTGCAAAAAATGGTGCATGGGAGGGAGGTGGCACTAAATAATGGCGCTAAGCCTGCTTAGTGCCATTATTTAACGCCTGGTTCAGGGCAGACGTTAGGGTTCCTGTGGACCCATTTCCATGGTCAAACATCATGGAAAGAGCCCACAGGTGCCCACTCCAAGCCCCAGGAACACCCCCACGCACACCAGAGGGACACCAGGGGTAGGGTAAGTATTTATTTTTTGAAGTGCCACTGGGTGTCCTGAAATTGCCCCCCTACATGGCACTGGGTGCAATGGCAATGCACGGGGGACCTTATCCCCTGTGCTGGCCATTGGGGTGGTGGGCATGACTCCTGTCTTTTATAAGACAGGAGGCATGGGGCATGGATGATTTTGCATCAAGAAATTATGCTAGGGTGGTTGGAGGCATTTTGTTTGCCTCTAACCAGCCTAAAGTCATTTTTTGGTACAAAACCGTCTTCCCCATACTGCCACCCCCACCAGGCTAACGTAATTTTCCCAGACGTCCCTAACCCGAAGGGAGCATGTTGATATTATGTGATATTTCAGGCAGTAGGCCTTTTCTTAAGACCCCTATGATCTCTATTCCTATGGGTGCAGTGTAACCTGTTAAGGTGAAGAAGTAATTGTTTTTAGGTAAGCTGACTGTGTACCCAGATGCAACAAGCTCAAAAACATTTACCATATTTTTTATTGGAAGATTTAACAATGAATAATAAAATGCTTATTTAAAAGAGATATAAGATAAATAATAAATATGTGCAGAATTAAAACAGGTAATTAGGAATATTGAAGTCCAAAAAAGTCAACATATTAATAATAAGCAAAATCGTTTCAGACATTTTTTTATACATAAAAAGAAAAGAAAAGTGGGGAATATCAAGAAAGAAGATAGAAGGAGAAGAGTGAGTAAAGATTAGAGTATAGAGAAAAGGAAAGGTAGATAGGTAGTGAAAGGGAACCAATAAAGATGAAATGTGATCTTTTGGTAAGTAGTCAATGAAGATACACTGGATATTCTATGTTCCTCACAAATTAAGTTCTGCCATGTTAAAACAGAGAGTTTGGTAGTGTCTTTCCACTATGAAAGTATAACCTTAAAAGCGATAGCAATGAAGAGGTCAAACAACTTAGGTTTAGGAGACATATGTTTAAAATCAGGAGACATAGGGGGTCATTCTGACCCTGGCGGTCAGGGATAAAGCGGCGGCCAACCCGCAAACAGGCCGGCGGTCAAAAAAATGGTATTCTAACTCAGACGGGAACCGCCACATTAACACTCCGACTGCCACGGCGGGACCGACAAACAGCGCGGCGGTCACCGCCAACAGGCAGGCGGCAGACAATGTACCGCCCACCCTATCACAACTCACCAATCCGCCACCTTTTCCGGGGCGGGAGCCCCGCTGATAAAAACACGGCGGAAACAGACTACGAACGGGAAAACGCTCACCTATACACACTCCACGAGGAAGGAGGACAGCATGGAACCCGAATTACACATCCTACCAGCTATTGTCTACCTGCTCATCTACCAGGAGTACGAACGCCGGCGCAGACGACAACGGTGAGTACTGCACCTACGACACAGGCGAGGGGGGAGGAGGAAAGCTTACGGGCACACACATGCGGCATACACCCACCCCCCCCAACACAAATACCTACACCCCAATGCAGAGCAACAAGTCAGAGTGACACCACGCAAACCCCCCGGAATAATGCAGAGACACAATTGAAATGTTCGATAAAATATATGTATAAATAGCTCCATTGAAGGAATGGCAAATATGCCATATAAAAGATACAAAAATAAGGAATGAACATAGTCAACAAGATATCCATAGGCAAAAAGTCCGGCACATTCCGTCACAGTTCCATAGTCCGTGGGCCAAGGTGCCCAAACACATGGGCAACGCCCACACAGGAGACCAGATACGATTGGAGAGAACACTGCAGGGGCATCAGATGATAAAACTACAGGCACCTCAGGACGAAGGGAAGGGGGGGCACCTCAGCCACATGAGTCCACGACGCCAGATACACGAGGGGCCTCCATGCCCACTGTCCCATCCTGGGGGCTGCAAAGCCACAGTCCATCAGATTGATTACCGACTCCACTGTCATTGGAGGAGGCATGGTGCCCCGAGTGCTTCCTGAAGCCCTGCTCGACACAGAACCGGCACTGTCAATGGGCCAGCGGTGCTTGAGATGAAGGCCCCAGCGGAGCGGTGCTTGAGATGAAGGGCCCAGCGGAGCGGTGCTTGACAGGAAGGGCCCAGCGGAGCGGTGCTTGAGATGAAGGGCCTAGCGGAGCGGTGCTTGAGATGAAGGGCCAAGCGGAGCGGTGCTTGAGATGAACGGGCCAGCGGAGCGGTGCTTGAGATGAAGGGCCCAGCGGAGCGGTGCTTGAGATGAAGGGCCCAGCGGAGCGGTGCTTGAGATGAAGGGCCCAGCGGAGCGGTGCTTGAGATGAAGGGCCCAGTTCAGCGGTGCTTGAGATGAAGGCCCCAGCGGAGCGGTGCTTGAGATGAAGGCCCCAGCGGAGCGGTGCTTGAGATGAAGGCCCCAGCGGAGCGGTGCTTGAGATGAAGGGCCCAGCGGAGCGGTGCTTTAGATGAAGGGCCCAGCGGAGCGGTGCTTGACAGGAAGGGCCCAGCGGAGCGGTGCTTGAGATGAAGGGCCCAGCGGATCGGTGCTTGACAGGAAGGGCCCAGCGGAGCAGTGCTTGAGATGAAGGGCCAAGCGGAGCGGTGCTTGAGATGAACGGGCCAGCGGAGCGGTGCTTGAGATGAAGGGCCCAGCGGAGCGGTGCTTGAGATGAACGGGCCAGCAGAGCGGTGCTTGAGATGAAGGGCCCAGCGGAGCAGTGCTTGAGATGAAGGGCCCAGCGGAGCGGTGCTTGACAGGAAGGGCCCAGCGGAGCAGTGCTTGAGACGAAGGGCCCAGCGGAGCGGTGCTTGACAGGAAGGGCCCAGCTGAGCGGTGCTTGAGATGAAGGGCCAAGCGGAGCGGTGCTTGAGATGAACGGGCCAGCGGAGCGGTGCTTGAGATGAAGGGCCCAGCGGAGCGGTGCTTGAGATGAAGGGCCCAGCGGAGCGGTGCTTGACAGGAAGGGCCCAGCGGAGCGGTGCTTGAGATGAACGGGCCAGCGGAGCGGTGCTTGAGATGAAGGGCCCAGCGGAGCGGTGCTTGAGATGAAGGGCCCAGCGGAGCGGTGCTTGACAGGAAGGGCCCAGCGGAGCGGTGCTTGAGATGAAGGGCCAAGCGGAGCGGTGCTTGAGATGAACGGGCCAGCGGAGCGGTGCTTGAGATGAAGGGCCCAGCGGAGCGGTGCTTGAGATGAAGGGCCTAGCGGAGCGGTGCTTGAGATAAAGGGCCCAGCGGAGCGGTGCTTGACAGGAAGTGCCCAGCGGAGCGGTGCTTGAGATGAACGGGCCAGCGGAGCGGTGCTTGAGATGAAGGGCCCAGCGTAGCGGTGCTTGAGATGAAGGGCCCAGCGGAGCGGTGCTTGACAGGAAGGGCCCAGCGGAGCGGTGCTTGAGATGAAGGGCCCAGGGGAGCGGTGCTTGAGATGAAGGGCCAAGCGGAGCGGTGCTTGAGATGAACGGGCCAGCGGAGCGGTGCTTGAGATGAAGGGCCCAGCGGAGCGGTGCTTGAGATGAAGGGCCCAGCGGAGCGGTGCTTGAGATGAACGGGCCAGCGGAGCGGTGCTTGAGATGAAGGGCCCAGTGTAGCGGTGCTTGAGATGAAGGGCCCAGCGGAGCGGTGCTTGAGATGAAGGGCCCAGCAGAGCGGTGCTTGACAGGAAGGGCCCAGCGGAGCGGTGCTTGAGATGAACGGGCCAGCGGAGAGGTGCTTGAGATGAAGGGCCCAGCGGAGCGGTGCTTGAGATGAAGGGCCCAGCGGAGCGGTGCTTGACAGGAAGGGCCCAGCGGAGCGGTGCTTGAGATGAAGGGCCCAGCGGAGCGGTGCTTGACAGGAAGGGCCCAGCGGAGCGGTGCTTGAGATGAAGGGCCAAGCAGAGCGGTGCTTGAGATGAATGGGCCAGCGGAGCGGTGCTTGAGATGAAGGGCCCAGCGGAGCAGTGCTTGAGATGAAGGGCCCAGCGGAGCGGTGCTTGAGATAAAGGGCCCAGCGGAGCGGTGCTTGAGATAAAGGGCCCAGCGGAGCGGTGCTTGACAGGAAGGGCCCAGCGGAGCGGTGCTTGAGATGAACGGGCCAGCGTAGCGGTGCTTGAGATGAAGGGCCCAGCGTAGCGGTGCTTGAGATGAAGGGCCCAGCGGAGCGGTGCTTGACAGGAAGGGCCCAGCGGAGCGGTGCTTGAGATGAAGGGCCCAGCGGAGCGGTGCTTGAGATGAAGGGCCAAGCGGAGCAGTGCTTGAGATGAACGGGCCAGCGGAGCGGTGCTTGAGATGAAGGGCCCAGCGGAGCAGTGCTTGAGATGAAGGGCCCAGCGGAGCGGTGCTTGACAGGAAGGGCCCAGCGGAGCGGTGCTTGAGATGAACGGGCCAGCGGAGCGGTGCTTGAGATGAAGGGCCCAGCGGAGCGGTGCTTGACAGGAAGGGCCCAGCGGAGCGGTGCTTGAGATGAAGGGCCCAGCGGAGCGGTACTTGACAGGAAGGGCCCAGCGGAGTGGTGCTTGAGATGAAGGGCCAGCGGAGCGGTGCTTGAGATGAAGGGCCAAGCGGAGCGGTGCTTGATGAAGGGCCAAGGGGAGCGGTACTTGAGACGGAGGGGCCCGTTCAGCGGTTCTTGGCCCGGCGCGGCCCTGTTCAGCGGTGCTCCTCCCGGCGGGGCCCGTTCAGCGGTTCTTGGCCCGGCGGGGCCCTGTTCAGCGGTGCTCCTCCCGGCGGGGCCCGTTCAGCGGTTCTTGACCCGGCGGGGCCCATTCAGCGGTTCTTGGCCCGGCGGGGCCCGTTCAGCGGTTCTTGGCCCGGCGGGGCCCGTTCAGCGGTTCTTGGCCCGGCGGGGCCCATTCAGCGGTTCTTGGCCCGGCGGGGCCCGTTCAGCGGTTCTTGGCCCGGCGGGGCCCTGTTCAGCGGTTCTTAGCCCGGCGGGGCCCTGTTCAGCGGTTCTTGGCCCGGCGGGGCCCGTTCAGCGGTTCTTGGCCCGGCGGGGCCCTGTTCAGCGGTTCTTGTCCCGGCGGGGCCCTGTTCAGCGGTTCTTGGCCCGGCGGGGCCCTGTTCAGCGGTTCTTGGCCCGGCGGAGCTCTGTTCAGCGGTTCTTGGCCCGGCGGGGCCCGTTCAGCGGTTCTTGGCCCGGCGGGGCCCGTTCAGCGGTTCTTGGCCCGGCGGGCCCGTTCAGCGGTTCTTGGCCCGGCGGGCCCGTTCAGCAGTTCTTGGCCCGGCGGGGCCCTGTTCAGCGGTTCTTGGCCCGGCGGGGCCCTGTTCAGCGGTTCTTGGCCCGGCGGGGCCCGTTCAGCGGTTCTTGGCCCGGCGGGGCCCGTTCAGCGGTTCTTGGCCCGGCGGGGCCCGTTCAGCGGTTCTTGGCCCGGCGGGCCCGTTCAGCGGTTCTTGGCCCGGCCGGGCCCTGTTCAGCGGTTCTTGGCCCGGCGGGGCCCTGTTCAGCGGTTCTTGGCCCGGCCGGGCCCTGTTCAGCAGTGCTCCTCCCGGCGGGGCCCTGTTCAGCGGTTCTTGCCCCGGCGGGGCCTGTTCAGCGGTTCTTGGCTCGGCGGGGCACGTTCAGCGGTGCTTGTCCTGTGTGTCTAGGGAGCCAGACCTGGGCAAGACTTCCCGCTCATTCACCTTCCGATCTTGCGGTGGCGGCGCCCTCCTGTGATGGAATCCTGGGCCCTTTGGGTGTCGTCCGTCACACCCGGGATGGGGCTGGTGGGGACCTCCTGGGCAGCTCGCCTGCAGCCTGACTTCTCCGCCCTGCTGCCCTTGCCCTCCTTCACTGGAGATCTGTGGCCCTTGCCTCCCTTGGATGATGTGGCAGGTGACGGGGCAAGGCTACTGTCCTTGGTGGCAGCCGTCTCAGGCTTGTCGCGCCGGGCCTTTTTCTTCTTTGTCCTCTTCCCAGGGGGGGGCTGGCTGTCCCCTTGCTGCTGGCCGATGTTCCTGCCCTAGGATCTGGTGGACTCCAATAGCCCTGCACTATGGTCACAGTAGATGCAGGGCTGGTGGTGGCTGAGGTGCTTTTTTTACTCTTACCAGATGGAGGGGGTGGGTCAGTGATTGGAACGAGCTCAAGGTTGGAAAGGAAAACGACTTTGGAAGGACAGGGACGGGTAGGTGTAGTGGGTTTGGGAGTGGAGGAAGAGGATGTGGTTGTAGGAGAGTCAAGTGTGCTGTCTTTGGGTGCAGGTGCTTGTGACGGAGGCTGTCGTGAGGTGGATGGCTGTTGGGTGGGTGGCTGCCTGCGTTTGTGTGCTTTGGTAGAGGGGGTGACAGACACACTGGGAGAGGACACAGGGGACGTGTAAATGGCAGTGGGGGTGGTGACTGCACGTGTGCGGACTGTAATGGAGGGTGTGCTGGTGATGGAAGTACTGGCTGATGGTGGTGTGCATGCAGGTGTGAGTGGAGACGTCACAGGGAGGGAGGAGGGAGATGAGGAGGTGGGGGACACAGAGGTGTTAGTGACTTTTGGCATGTCTGCATCTGGATGTTGCTTGGGTGAATGCTTGTGGGATCTGTGGTGCTTATGTCTGGATGAGCTGCCCTTGGGTGTAGAGGTGTGTGCAGGCTGGTCTGATGGTGTGGATGGGATAGGCAGAGGAACAGGAGACTGGGACTGGGTGGAGGGAGTCAGAAGAGGGAGGCTGGAGACAGGGACAATGGCTGCCGTCAGTGCTGAGGCCAGAGCGTTGAACGATCGCTGATGGGCAGCCTGACCCAAATGAATGACCTCCAGGTATGCATTGCTCCGATTCACCTCCTTTTCTACACCCTGGATGGCATTCAAAAGGGTAGACTGCCCAACAATCAGTGTCCTGAGGAGGTCAATGACCTGCTCACTGAGGGCAGCAAGGGTAACTGGGGCAGGGCCTGAGGTGCCTGGGGCGAAGGAGATGCCCGCCTTCCTGGGCGAGCGGGCACGGAGCGAAGGCTGAGGGGCTGCTGGGAGGGCGGGGCTGGTGCGCTGGGTGGCGGCTGTACCTGTTGTGGCGGTGGGCACGGATGTTGCCGCCACCGCTAGGGAGCTCCCTTCCGAGGATGTGTCGGTGTCGCTGACGTCTCCACGGGTCCCCGTTGTGGAGCTCCACTCGCCCTCCGTCTCACTGGTGTACTCGGAGTCTGTTGTATGGCCCTCCGGGGCCATGTGAGATGCAGCTCCCTCGTGCTCCGATGCCACTTCTCCTCTGCCAGATGATGCTAATGCTCACCTGAACAGGAAGACAAAGAAAATGGGGGGAGGGTGGAGAAATGAAGACAGGTTGAGTGCATGCATTGGCAACACCGTTGTCGGAGAGGACAGACACAGAAGCCCCCTGAACTAGGCCGCTCAATGGGGGTACACTACTCAGTAATTGTGACTAGTCCTACGGGTCTCTGGACGACAAATCCACACACGGGTGAGGCCGGACCATGGATAGCTGTACTTGGCACCCTACAGAGGTGGGGGGCGGGGGCACAGGGCCGTGTCTAACGGAGGGTCCTAGCCTACAGAATGCGCCCTGGCCTGGAGATAGCCACAGCCCTCCTCCCCCACCCAGACAACTTCCCTGCGCGCAAAGATAGCAGAATGTGCTGATACTCACCCCCTTGTGTCTGCTATGATGTCCTCACGCGCCCATCCAAATCGGGGTAGGCCACCGCCAGGATCCGGGACATCAGGGGGGTCAATTGGTGGCTGGCACCCCTCCTACGTTGGGAGGCCATCCCCAGCAGAGACTAGGCGGTCTTTCTGGTCCCGCGGCGGATGTCCTCCCACCTCTTTCGGCAGTGGGTGCCGCGTCTGTTGTGGACCCCCAGGGCCCGGACGTCCTTGGCGATGGCACGCCAAATGTCGATCTTCTGATGGGCGCTGACCTATGTGACATGTACAGGGTGGTAAAAGAAATCGCATCAGTTTTCTGCCTGGTCAATGTGAGTGGCTCCCCCCTCCCCAAACTTGCCATGTGGCACATGCTCTCATCTTTCGTGCGTTGCACTCCTCATTCGCTCCCCTCCCCACCATCTTACATACACCCCACTCAACACAGGCATAGCCCATTCAACGTGCACCCTGTGTACTAACCTGTTGGTCTGGAGGACCGTAGAGTAGCGCATACGAGGGGAGGACCCCATCAACAAGTTTCTCCAATTCTTCGGCAGTGAAGGCAGGGGCCCTTTCCCCAGTCGCAGCAGCCATTGTATCTCCCAGACCGAGGTCACAGCAGCACTTGCAGTATAGGTCCTCTCCTTTGGATGATCAGGTCTCGAGTGATTAATCAGATAGAAAATGGCGGTCACGCCCGTGGCGGTGCGTACCGCGGCGGTGCATACCGCGACCGCCGGCGCACATCGTCATTGGCTCCTGAGCCCCATAGGGTTCAATGTTAACCAGTGCTGCTTTGCGCCGCGGTCTTCGACCGCCTACCGCCACGGTGTGCCACGCCAGCGCATTGACCTCACATCCCACTGTCGCACTTCACAGGTCAGGCAGCCGCCATTTCAAGGGCCCACATGGCATGATTTCTACTGCGTCACACAGGCCTAGGCCTTGCATAGCCACTCATACAAGCCGTTCCATGCATAGCGATTCGTGTACTGTGCAAGCTGTGTGAATTAACCTGTGGGTTGCTTGACTCTGTGCTCCATGTTGTCCTTCCTAGGCACCGTCCGCTGGGACTTGCGAGGAGAAGGATGAATCCTCCCGTGTACCGACCGCTGGTGGACCTGTCGACAATGGAAGAACGACATATCATACTTACATACCGGCTTGGCAGAGCAACTATACATGAACTATGTGCCCAGCTGGAGCCAGACCTGATGTCCCCCATCCGCCAACCCACAGGGATTCCCCCTCTGGTGCAGGTTCTGTCAGTACTCCATTTTTTGGCAAGTGGGTCTTTTCAGACAACAGTGGCCATGTCATCTGGGATGTCTCAGCCTATGTTTTCTAAGGTTTTGTCCAGAGTGTTGTCTGCCCTGATGAAATACATGCGGAGCTACATTATTTTCCCTGAGGTGGGCGAATTGGCTACAGTGAAGGGAGATTTCTATGCCCTTGGACATATCCCCAACATCATTGGTGCCACTGATGGGACCCATGTGGCTTTGGTTCCCCCCAAAGACAGTGAGCAGGTGTACCGAAACAGAAAAAGTTATCATTCGATGAATGTCCAGGTGGTCTGTTTGGCTGACCAGTACATCTCCCATGTAAATGCCAAGTTCCCAGGGTCAGTGCATGACGCGTATGTCATGCGAAATAGCAGCATCCCTTATGTGAATGAACAGCTACAGAGACACCGTGTGTGGCTAATTGGTGACTCTGGTTACCCCAACCTGTCGTGGCTACTGACCCCAGTGAGGAATCCCCGGACCAGGGCAGAGGAACGGTACAATGAGGCCCATGGGCGATCTAGGAGGATCATAGAAAGGACCTTTGGGGTCCTGAAGGCCAGGTTTAGGTGCCTGCATATGACAGGTGGATCCCTAATGTACTCACCAAAGAAGGTGTGCCAGATCATCGTGGCCTGCTGTATGCTTCACAACCTGGCTTTGCGCCACCAGGTGCCTTTTCTGCAGGAGGATGGTCCAGATGGTGGTGTTGTTGCAGCTGTGGAGCCTGTGGAGAGTGAAGAGGAGGAAGACGACGGGGACGACACGGACAACAGGGATACAGTCATACAACAATACTTTCAGTAGCACACAGGTAAGAATCAGCCACCCCATTTTACTTTTACTTGAGGCCTCATGCGTCTCCACTGTCTGTGTTTCCCCCCAATTCCTGTTAACTGAATTGTGACTTTCCCTTCCCTTTTTCAGAGCTGTATGACCTACTGCCTGACTTCAGCTTTGTTTGCCCATGGACTAAAGCTTATTGAAATTGGTATGTTGTCATCACAAAGTAACTGGCCATTATTGCACCGTAATGTGTAATACATTTGTTAAGAATACAAGCAGACTCCTGTTTTTTTAAGTGGAATAAGTGATTTATTTTAAGTGCTACATATAGTTAAATGATTGGGAAGCGGGGATGGGTGGGGGTGGAATAATGTCCATGGCAGAGTCCAGTTCTCAGTCGCACAGGTGCATTGTCCATATGCCTGTGGAAGGATGGAGCAAGGGCAGTTCAAGGTTGGACAGGGTGACAATGTGGGACAGTGCGATGACATCAGGGGGTATCTTAGGCTGGCGGGGGTCTTGCAATCCTACTCTGTCTTCTTGTGAGATCTCAGGTTCCGCTTGCGGGGTGGTTCATCTTCTGCAGGAGGTGGGGTTCTGGTGGCCTGTCGTTGTGTGGGGGCCTCCTGTCCACAAGCCCCGGCGGAGGTGGTAGGCTGTTCCTGGCCTGGGCTAGTGACAGGGGCCTTTGGGGTGCCACATGGTCCCGCAATGTGGTGACGATCTGGGTAAGGGCCAGGACGATGGTCCCCATTGCGGAACCGATGTTCCTCAGTTCCTCCCTGAACCCCATGTACCGTTCCTCCTGCAGTTCCTGGATCTCCTGGAACCGGGCCAGTACCGTCGCCATCGTCTCCTGGGAGCGGTGGTATGCTCCCATGATGGTGGAGAGGCCCTCTTGGAGAGTCGGTTCCCCGGGCCTGTCCCCCCCCTGTCGCACAGCAGCCCTCCCAGTTCCCCTGTGTTCCTGGGCCTCTGTCCCCTGGACGGTGTGCCCACTACCACTGCCCCCAGGTCCCTGTTGTTGTTGGGGTGGTGGGTCAACCTGGGTGCCCTGTAGTGATGGACACACCTCTGATTTACGTGCCCTGGAGACAGAGGCATGGGCC
Source organism: Pleurodeles waltl (assembly GCF_031143425.1). Taxonomy (NCBI): domain Eukaryota; kingdom Metazoa; phylum Chordata; class Amphibia; order Caudata; family Salamandridae; genus Pleurodeles; species Pleurodeles waltl. The sequence continues at coordinate 220,616,852 of NC_090450.1, read as the reverse complement.
CGCTGGGTGGGAGCTGTGCTGGTGTTCCCAGAGGGGGTTGGGTCTGGTGTAGCCTGTGGCTGTCTGTGGGGAACCGACTGTCCAGAGGTCCCCGATGGGCCGGGCTGGTCGTCTGCTCCAGGGAGACAGAGCTGCTGTCATCGCTGGGGGCCTCTTCTGGGGGTGGGATGGACATCTCTGGACCCTCCGTGGCGGTGTGGTGGCGTTCGGGTCCTGCAGGGGTATAAAGGTATGGTTATTGCTTCTGTGTGTGGCATTTCGTGTGATGGGTGGGTGTCCATGTACCCATATGCAGGCATTTCCTTGTGGGGGCTTTTGTGAGGGTGGCTTGTGGGGGTGATGTGTGTGTGCAGTGGGCATGCTTTGGTGATGGGTGTCCATGCTTTGTGGTCGCATGCAGGGCTTGGTGTTGGGATGGGTGGGTTGTGATGGTGAGCCTTTTGCTAGGGGTTGGTGTGATGGGGGAGGGGGTGAGGGTGGGGGTATGATTTGGCATGCAGGTGGGGTGGGAAGCAGTAGTGAAGATTTGCCTTACCAGAGTCCATTCCTCCGCCTACTCCTGCGAGGTCCTCAGGATGCAGGATGTGCAAGACTTCCTCCTCCCGCGCGGTAAATTCTGGGGGAGTAGGTGGGGGTCCGCCGCCAGTCTTCTGCACCGCAATGTTGTGCCTTGATACCATGGAACGCACCTTCCCCCGTAGGTCGTTCCATCTCTTCCTGATGTCCTCCCGATTGCGTGGACGCTGTCCCACCGCGTTAACCCTGTCCACTATCCTTTGCCATAGCTCCATCTTCCTGGCAATTGTGATGTGCTGCACCTGTGCCCCGAAGAGCTGGGGCTCTACACGGACTATTTCCTCCACCATAACCCTGAGTTCGGCGTCACTGTACCTGGGGTGTCTTTGGGGTGGTGTGGTTGAGGTGTGGGGTGACGTTTGTGGTGATGAGTGTGCTGCGTGTGGTGGTGTATGGTGTTTGGTGCGTGGATTCTGTGTGGGTGATGGTGTTGTGTGCCTGTGTGTTGTGGGATTCGCTATTCTGTGCTCGGTCTCTCACCTTCATCAATGATTTCGGGTCGTAAGGGGCTTGTGGGTGATGTGGGTGTGTGCTTTATATTGTGTTGGGTGTGTGGGAGTGGTATTGGTATGTGTATCAGGTGTGCGTATTTCGAACTGACCAATGTTGCTGAGTTTTCTATGTGTGTGTGTATTTTGACCGCAGCGGCGTGTACCGCCAATGGAATACCGCGTTTGAAAGACCGCCGCGTGGATTTGTGGGTCAGAATGGTATGGGCGTTTTTCTGTTGGCGTGACGGTGGAGGTTTGGTCAGCGCCATTTTTTCGCTGACCTTTGGTGTGGCGGATTTTTGAGGATGTCGGGTTTTTGGCGGTTTGCCAGTTGCGGGTCAGAATGACCGTGGCGGTTTACCGCGACCGCAGCGGTGTTATGGCGGCCTTCTGGCCGGCGGTAAGCGACTTTTACCGCCAGGGTCAGAATGACCCCCATAGTGCCCCGGAAAACATTTTGACTAGGTAATTGGAGTATGTTTGGATATATGTGTGCATTTAATCCAAATATCCTTCCAAAAATTGAAGACATGTGGGCAATAATATAGTAAGTGAATTAAAGTACCATTAGAGATAAACAAGACCAACATAACGCAGAGGAATTTCGATCAAATTTAGCGATACATTCAGGAGTCATAACAGCTTTATTGTAAATAAAAAATAAAGATTGTGTAAAACGAGCAGCTCTGGAGATACTGAATAGTTTTAGCCAAACTTTATCCCATAGCTGGGTAGTAAGCAATACAAAAAGGTCATTTTCCTGAAGTAGTTCATTGAGGGTTTTTGAGGTTGAAACTTTTGGGGATAAGAAAAGTTTATAAAAGAATGCAGCTTTAGGGATGGAATCATGGCTAATGTTATGTAGCAGTGTTGAAGGTGTAATTGGTTTAAGAGATGTCGGAAAATTATAGATGTTTTAAAAAGATTTAAGAACAAAGATGCAAGCTTTTATTCTTGAAGAAAAGAGTTTGGTAAATGGTACTGTGTATTTGAGTAAAAGGAATAACAGAATTATGACTTATCAATCGATGAACAAATAAAATACAATTTTCTTTCCACTGTTTAAAATAAAATGATTTGCAATGAAATTTTATGAATTTATTATACCAAATAAGTGAGGAAAGGAACTGTTGATGAAAATCTAAACCTTCTAAAAATATTGTATGCAGTAAATGTTGAGAATTATTTAAGAATGGATTTTTAGAAACCTAAGCACAATTAGACATGAAAATTACATCTTTGAAAGATAAATCTTTGAGTAGTAATCTTTCAAGTACAATCCAACATGCTATAGGGGAAATATAAGAGGTATTAATTAAGGTATACAATTGTCGGATTAAAAATGTAGAGTGGTACAATTTAAAATCAGGAAAGCAAACACCACCTTCATTCTTAGGAAGTTTAAGCTTAAAAAAGCTATACGAGCGTGTTTATTATTCCATAGGAATTTAGTACAAATAGAGTTGATTCGGGAAAAATAATAATTTGGTAATTTAAAAGGCATCATGGAAAGTGTAAAAAGGACATGAGGTACAATTGTTATTTTGAGGATATCTAGTAGTCCTTACCATGATAAGTGAGGAGGAGACCAGGATAGAGGCAATTATTGAATTTTACTTTTTAAAATATTAAAATTATGACTGATTATAATAGAAATATCGGGAGAAAACCAACCACCTAGATACTTAATTTTGTACGAGACACCAGGTAAAATTAGTATTAGTGAACATGTATCAATAGCATAGAGAGCTCAAAGATAAGATTTCTGTTTTAGAGAAATTTAATTTATAGCCAGATATAGAATATAGTTTAATTTCATTTATTAAGAGTGGTGTGGAGGATTGGGGTTTAGACATATATACTAAAACATCCTCAGCATTAGCCGACAATTTGATTTCAAGGGAATTATGGGTGAACCCAGAAATAAGCTTATTTGTGTCAATCCGTTCCAGAAAAGGTTCTAAACAGAGAATGAAAAGGAGAGAGAGAGAGCAACCTTGTCTGGTACCTCTGTGTAGAGTGAAATATGGGGAGAAACATCCATTAACAAAAATACAGGCATGGGGATCAGAGTATAATAGTTTAATAAATGAAATAAAATTAAATAAAATGAGGACCGATCAAAAGCCTTTTCGGCATCTACAAACAAGGCTGCAAGAGAGAATTTAAATTTCTTAGCTGATTGCAAAATATTAGAAAATAATCTGGCATTATCGGCAGCAATTCTGCCCTTAACAAAACCGGACTGATCAGATTTTACAAGATGGGGAATTACATTTTCAAAGCGTGATGCTAAAATTGCAGGAAAGATTTTGCAATAATAATTAACTAAGGAAATGGGACGATAATTTTTACAAATGGTATGATCTTTATCTAATTTAGGAATAAGCACAATTATTGTTTCCAGAAAGGAGCAAATGCTTTTGGGTTGGAAATGAAGAAATTAAAAAGTTCAAGGAGTTTGGGGGCAAAGATTTAAGAAAAAGAGGAAATTAGTTCTATAGAAAAACTATCTGGGCCTGGGGCTTTAGCTTTTTGTAAGGATTTAATGGCCTCAATGATTTCTTGAAGAGTTATGTCAGCTTCAAGAGTATCAAAATGATCAGAAATAGATGGAGGTGTAGGGAGGTCATTCAAAAATGTTCTATTGTCATGTTCAGAGGGATTGGTGTCTTCGCTATTTAAGGATTTTAAGTAGTTTTGAAAAACACCAGAAATATCAGAATCAGAGAATGCCATTATATTGGTGAGTTCATTATGAACTGGCCCAATGTCTGTGTTCAGATTTAATCTTTGAATAATTAGCTAGCATTTTACCAGCTTTGTTTTGGCAACCATGATATTTCGATTTAACTTTTTTGCAGGGTATTACATGCATTGATAGTCGCAAGTTAACGGAGTGGAGATTTAGCCGCAAATAATTCATGTAAAGCAGATAAGGATTTAGCACAATTTGAGGTTTGATGAGGATTCTGGGTAAGAAAACACTGGGGGATCCATGAAACTCACACCTCCCTGGACTCCCTCGGTGTCAAGTTTTCAGAAATATCCGGGTTTTGTAGGTTTCCCTGTATGGCTGTTGAGCCCAGGACACAAAACAGGCCTGTTGTATTTGATAATTTTGATGTGTCCAGATAGTGTTTTGGGGCATTTCCTTTCGTGGGCACTAGCCCTACCCACACAAGTGAGGTACCATTTTTATCAGGAGATGTGGGGGAATGCGGGGTGGAAGGAGATTTGTGGGTCCTCTCAGATTCTAGAACTTTCTGTCACTGAATGTGAGGAAAAAGTGTATTTTTTGGCCAAATTCTGAGGTTTGCAACCTGGGTAACAGAACCTGGTGAGAGCCCCACAAGGCACCCCATCTTGGATTCACCTAGGTGTCTAGTTTTAAAAAATGCGCAGGTTTGGTAGGTTTCCCTAGATGCCGGCTGAGCAAGAGGCCCAAACTCGCAGCTACACACTTTGCAAAAAACAACTGTTTTCTTTGGGAAAATGTGATATGTCCACGTTGTGTTTTGAGGCATTTCCTGTCATGGGCGCTAGGCCTACCCATACAAGTGAGGTACCATTTTTATCAGGAGTCTTAGGGGAACGCAGGGAGGGAGAAATTTGCAGCTTCTCTCAGATTTCAGAACAAAACCTGGTGAGAGCCCCACAAGTCACCCCATCTTGGATTCTCCTAGGTGTCTAGTTTTTAAAAAATCACAGGTTTGGTAGGTTTTCCTAGGTGCCGGCTGAGCTAGAGATTAAAATCCACAGCTAGGCACTTTTCAAAAAACACGTCAGTTTTCGATGTAAAAATGTGATGTGTCTATGTTGCATTTCCTGTCGCAGGCGTTAGGCCTACCCACACAAGTGAGGTGCCATTTTTATTGGGAGACTTGGGGAAACACAGAATATCAGAACAAGTGTTATTGCCCCTTGTCTTTCTCTACATGTTTTCCTTCCAAATGTAAGACTGTAAAACAGACGTCCATTTGAGAAGTGCCCTGCAATTCACACACTAGTATGGGGACCCCAGAATCAGAGATGTGCAAATAACCACTGCTTCTCATCACCTTATCTTGTGCCCATTTTAGAAATACAAAGGTTTTATTGATACCTATTTTCACTCTTTATATCTCACCAAATTAATTGCTGTATACCCAGTCTAGAATGAAAACGCATTGCAAGGTGCAGCTCATTTATTGGCTCTGAGTACCTAGGGTTCTTGATAAACCTACAAGCGCTATATATTCCCACAACCAGAAGATTCCAGCAGACTTAAAGTTATACGGCTTTTACAAATCTGACATCGCAGGAAAAAGTTATAGAGTAAAACGTGAAGAAAAATGCCTTTTATTTTTTCAGCTCAATTTCTTTTTTTTTTATTTCAACTGTTATTTTCTGTAGGAAAACCTTGTGGGATCTACACAAATGACCCCATGCTGATTTCAGAATTGTGCCTTATTTTCTGAAATGTTTTGATTTCTGGGATCCAGCATTGGTTTCACACCCATTTCTGTCACTAACTGGAAGGAGCACAAAAAATTGTTAAAATGGGGTATGTCCCAGTAAAATGCCAAAATTGTGTTGAATTATGTGTTTTTTTTATTCAAGTATGCCTGTTCCTGTAAGCTGGGAAGATGGTGAGTTTAGCACCACAAGCCCTTTGTTGGTGCCATTTTCAGTGAAAACAACACAAGTCTTCTTCTACAGCCCTTTTTTCCCATTTAAAAAAAAACATTGCTTTATTTTGGCTAATTTCTTGGTCTCCTTCAGGGGAACCCACAAACTCTGGGTACCTCTAGAATCCCTAGAATGTTGGAAAAAAGGACGCAAATTTGGCGAGGGGAGCTTATGTGGACAAAACGTTATGAGATCCTAAGCGCGAACTGCCCCAAATAGCCAAAAAAAGGCTTGGCACCAGAGGGGGGAAAAGGCCTGGCAGTGAAGGGGTTAAGAAGAGATATTTGTTTATTAAAAATGATAAAATTGGCAATTACCCATCATCCATCATTATCACATTGAGTTGATGTAATCTGTATATTTAGAGATTTATAGAGTAGGATGGCAACACCACCCTTACGATTAATGGCAGAAGAGAAAGCAATCTGACCTACCCATTGTCTTTTTAGCTTAAGTGATTCCAAGTCATTATAGTAGGTTTCTTGTAAAAAAGGTAACATGAGGGCTCAATTTAGACAAATGAGAAAGTACCTTCTCTCTTTTAATTGGGTGTCCCAGACCACGAACGTTCCACGAAACAACATTAAACATACTGGAAATTAAACAGATAAGGAGACAGTAATATGGATGAAGAGCTGCAATAAAATGAAATAAAATGAAAGACACTGTTTATGATAACAACAACTCATATCATCTCTGCAATTTTGATATTGACACGTAGAAGAAAAAGAAAATAAGAAAGAATTCATATAAATACATAGAGAAGAGAGAAGGGGTAAAAGGGAGGGACAGAATATGGATAGAAAGATGAAAGGACAGATCAAGGACAAAGACCCAGATCTGAGATGAAGAATATAAAAAAAGAGCATAAGGCATGTCGGACACCTGAACAAGAGGAACAGCAGAGAGAGAGAGAAAGAAAAAAGAAAAAAAATATATAAAAGAAAGCCATTTATAGTAATAAGAAACAACTATCAATATATACGTGCATCATAAAATGATATTAAAAACATGATGCATTCCTATTTGAAATATTTGACTAAATACTCTGAAGAAATGACTTCAGCCTTACAGGATCCGGCAAAACATCTTGAGGTGCCCTCATAAGTGAATTTACATATACAGGGATGTAGAAAGCCATATCGTAGATTTAATTGTCTCATTTGAGGTTGAAGACCAAGACATTTTTTCTTCTGGCATTTGTCGCATTCAAGAAATCTTGAGAAATAAAAATGGTAACGCGCAATAGGTTAGTGAATTCCCAAAATAACATTATGGTGCCTCTCGGTCTAGATGAGTGGGGTTGAAGGCGGCCAAGATGATGTGCTCGTTGAATATGCAGGTGTGGCATATCTTGGAGACTTAGCAGGTCAGGTAGGATTTTTTTCCGGAAAGCAAGGAGATCATGGCCCTCAAGATTTTTTGGTAGACTGACCAGGCGAGGATTATTCCTTATATTTCTGTCTTCAAGATCTTCAGTGTGTATTTTTTTTTTAAAATTCTTACTCCAGTACAGGGATCTTAGTAACCTAAGCCTGAAGATCACTAACTCATTTTTCCATTTCAAACATCTTACTTTCCATAGTAATCCAGCAGTCTTCGATTTGTTGCACTTTTTAGTTAGTTGAAGTCATAAAAGGTTTAAGGCCCTTCACTTCATCCGGTACGGTATCCAGAACAGGGTTGTGAGAGGACATGATGTGTGATGCAGGTTGTTTTTGTCCCTTTTAGATTTTGCTCCAGATGAAGAAGATTTAGAGGAAATGATGAGATCGCTGGCCATTGTGACGGATTGCAATAAACGCTTTGAAATCTTCTGAAGATGCCTGGTTATGCCCATATACTATGTAATAATATGTAGGAGAACATTTCGCTGAAAGACTATGGTGAAATGATAGTATTTGGGCCAGGAATCGAATAGTACAGTAGAGGAAAGTAAACAAGAGAATCTATGTAAGTCCACACAAAGGAAAAATATTGTTTTTGTGTTTGCCATGGCGTGCATTTTGAGTGCCCTTGTCCCCCAGTGCTGGCATTCCCTTGTGGGAGGTGTTGTGAGGGTGGGGGGGGGTGTATGGGTATGTGCAATGGTCATGCTTTGGTGATGGCTGTCTATGGGTTGTGTTGGCATTCAGGGGTTGGTGTTGTTTAGGGTGGGTTGTGCTGGTGAGACATTGGCAGGAAGGATGTGTGCTGGGGGGTTGAGATTGGGGGTGAGGGTGGGGGTGGGGGTTGGCATGCTGGTGGTTGGGGGGGGTGAAGTAGTTGAGATTCGACTTACCAGAGTCCATTCCTCCGTGTACTCCAGCGAGGCCATCAGGATGCAGGATGTTTACTACCTCTTGCTCCCATGCTGTGAATTGGGGTGGTGTGGGTGGGGGTCCGCCGCCAGTCTTCTGCACAGCGATGTTGTGTCGTGACACCATCGAGCGCACCTTCCCCCGTAGGTCGTTCCATCGCTTTCGGATATCTTCCCGATTTCTGGGATGCTGTCCCACAGCGTTGACCCTGTCTACGATCCTTTGCCATAGCTCCGCCTTCCTTGCTATAGTGGTGTGCTGCACCTGTGTGCCGAAGAGCTGGGGCTCTACCGTTATAATTTCCTCCACCACGACCCTCAGTTCTTGTTCCGAGAACCTGGGGTGTCTTTGGGGTGCCATGGGGTGGTGTGGATGAGGTGTGGGGTGGTGTTTGTGGTGATGTGCGTGGTGATGTGTGGTGATGTGTGCGTAGATGTGGTGTGTGTGAGGATGTTGTGTTCCTGTGTGTGTTGTGCTTTGCGTTCCCTGTGCTCTCTCTCAGTGTTTTGCGCCTTCTCTCAGATATTTGTGGTTGTAGGGGTTTGTGGGTGAAGTGGGTGTGTGTTTTATAGTTAATTGGGTGTGTGGGAGTGGTGTGCGTATGTGTCTCAGGTGTGTGGATTTCGAATTGTCCAATGTGGCAGTGTTTTGGAGCTGTGTGTGTATTTTGAGCGCGGCGGTGTGTACCGCCAAAGGAATACCGCGGTTGAAAGACCGCCGCGTGGATTCGTGGGTCAGAATGGCATGGGCGTGATTGTGTTGGCGTGGCGGTGGAGGTTTGGTCATCTCCAGTTTATCGCTGCCCGCTGATGAGGCGGAGTTCCGTGGATGTCGGGTTTTTGGCGGTTGCACAGTTGGTGGTCAGAATGACAGTGGCGGTTTACCGCGGTAGAATGGCGGACTTCTGGCCGGCGGTAAGGGCCTTTTACCGCTGAGGTCAGAATGACCCCCTACATGTTGTGTTCAGTTTAGCTGCCTATTGGCTTTAACATGGAGTTAGCCATTACATTCTGTGTTCAGTTTAGCTGCCTATTGGCTTTAACATGACATTAGACATTACATTTGGTATTCAGGTTAGCTGCCTATTGGCTTTGACATGGCATTAGACATTACGGCCCTCATTACGACCTTGGCGGTCGGTGGTAAAAGACCGCAAACAGGCCGGTGGAAAAAAATGGAATTATGACCGCCGCGGTCATCCGCCACTTCACCATTCCGACCGCCATGGAGGTCAGAACCGCTGGGCTGGAGATTGCGGTCTCCAGCCCGGCGGTCGTCACTAGGGACGACTGCCAATCGTATCAGGACCCTGCATACCGCCATGGATCTCGGGTGGTTGGGAACCGCCATGAGATCCATGGCGGTAGGCACTATCAGTGCCAGGGAATTCATTCCCTGGCACTGATAGGGGTCTTCCCCACCCCCTGCTACCCCCCATGAATCCTCCCCCAACACCCCCCACCCCCCTGCCACCCCCCAAAGGTGGCACAACCCCCCTCCCCACCTCGATCCCAAACATGCACATATACACACCCCTACCCGCACATACCCCCAACATGCACATATACACACCCCTACACGCACACACCCCCAACATGTACATATAAACACCCCTACACGCACACATACACCCCGACAACACGTACCCGCACACATACAAACAGACATGCACACCGTCCGACCGGCACACATTTCCCATACACACAGCACCCCCCGCATGCAGACACTCACTCACTCACCCCCTCTAGACTCTCACACGCACACCCCCATGCACGTACACAACACACAACACCCCGCACCCCCTTCCCTAACGGACGATCAACTTACCTTGTCCGTTGATCCTCCAGGAGGGGACGGGATCCATGGGGGCAGCTCCGCCACCAGAACACCGTCACCAGAACACCGCCACACTGAATCATGGGACGTGATTCAGTAGGTGGTGTTCTGTTGATGTGGCGGTGGAGGTTGAGCAACCTCCACTTTCCCGCCGTCCGCCAGTATGGCTGCTGGCGGCTTTCCGTACGAAAAAGGACGGCAGCCTGCCAGCGTTCATAATACACGGCGCGGAAGACCGCCACCACTGGCAGTCTTCAGCACGGTGGTACCTCGGTGGTCTTGCGCAAAAATCGCCAATGTCGTAATAACCCCCTACATTCTGTATTCAGTTTAGCTGCCTATTGGCTTTGACATGGCATCAGACATTACATTTGATATTTGGGTTAGCTGCCTATTGGCTTTAATATGGAGTTAGACATTGCAGTTGAGACATTGCAGATGAGCTGTGTTTTTCCAAGTTGTGTTTTTCCACATGATAGACCAAGCTGTGTTTTTCACACCAGACTATAGCTGATAAGAGAGAGTACATTTGGTGTTTTCCTTTCTGCTCAGCATTGGGAAGAAGAGGGGTCTAGGAGATCTGGCCAGTCTCTAAAGGCTTGCTTAGTTTTCCCGAGTCTGAGAGGAGGGGGCACGTTTTTGGAACAATGGCTCTGGGCAACGGCAGAGTTAGTTAGATTGAAACTATCTTGACTTCAGACAGGAGCTAGACGTCAGTTGCCTGTCTCCCGTTTGGGTAGACAATCTCTTTCTAGCAGTTGAACCGGAGTCATCAACCTGCAGACCTCAGAAAGATGAAGCATAGGGGTAGGCCCTACAGCCCTACTGTGATGCAATTTTGACTTTTATGCTTTGCTTGAAGTTATGCTATAATATAATCACATGTATTTGCTGTGTACATTGCAACTGAGAAGTAGTTTGATGTATTTTGCTTTCATTGCTGCGACTACTTTTTAATGTGTGCTTCCATCCTACTAATTTCGTCTCTTAGGAACCTTGTGGTGAAGTAATAATAACAAAACTGTCTTCTTTAAACTCAGAAGTGCATTCCAGAGAGGTTCTGTAAGCTCGGTCATGAGATAAGAGCAGGAAAGCAGAACACCCCCACATTATGCTTGCTTTGTGGACTATAGTGCCGCATTTGATGGTACAGATCGAAACATCTTCTGGACCAAACTGGCTAAGCAGGGCAGAGTTTTTTTCCAGTTGGCACGCGCTTGATGTCATTTTGCAAGCGTGGGAAGTATGATGAGAGATATTCCGGGTACTTGCAAGTGCATACGAGATTTTCTACCTGTCTGTGAGTTCCGGTGAGGTTTTGCAACCGCGCCAGCGACTCCCGGCACTTCTTTTCGTGATGTAGGCTGAGCACAAGTGAGCGCGATTGCCCGCGGCCGCAACCTGGAAATGCTCAAGTCGCTAAATCTCTTCAAAAAAGACAATTTCAAGTTAAAAACCTTCTTTTATGGATCGTTCACATTTGTTTTTTGTGTGAGGAGTACTTCTTTTTTTTTCAACAAAAGGAAGTGCCCCAGAGGGTCCAACTTCCTGTTCCTGTCCAGCAGGCTCTTCCCCTTCCTTTGTCCATCTCCTGTTCACTTTTCACTTGGATTTTGAGCTGGACGGATCACTCTTTTTGTCTCCTGGATGTATTGTTCGATTCAAGGATTGCTGTATTTGAAATTTCACAAGTAATTTCAAAAACACTTGTATAAGGTGTTGTATAACTAGTTTGTTTGATAGAGGGTATGCACCAGTATTTATTTGTACTTGTATTCAATTTTTAAAATTTATTGTGGTGGGTGGTCTGCAGTTTCTGTTGGGGCCTAGTTATTGTTTTACTTGTAATGTTTCTTCTTCTTTGAAGAAATAATTTTCTCTAAGTTTTGTAAATTTGCAATATTCATTTAGGGCCATATGTAGGAACACATTTTCCCATAGACACAGAATGGGCAAAACTGCTTGCTACATCTGGCCCTTAGTTCACTGCATTCTGTGTCCTAATGTGCTAATGAAATAGACCTTACAGATGTAGGATTAGCACTAGTCATGGGCACATGATAAAACAACTGTTTGTGGTGTCTGTTGAGTTGAATAATTACAAGGTAGTGTTTGGGGGTATTTCACTAATTTTCTGCAAACAGTGTTGGTAGGGTAATATTTTTTATGCCTTTGTATGATGTGTTTTGTTTTAAAATGTACTTTTTTAGCCCACTTAATTTTCCTGTTTTGAATTGCTGACTTAATCCTGTTTATTTCTCCTGTACCAATGCATCCTTTGTCTGGCCAATGTGTGAGAATGTTTACTGTAGGCCACCATTTGTCTTGGTTCCCCATGCCATGTGGCCAGGGGGCCTTTTTTGTATAGTGGATTATAGTCCTATATGTGGTTTTTGTTTTCTATTAATCCTGCTTCTCGTTTGACAATGTGGCTGGCGGGCATTTTGTGTAGGCAGCTTTTGGCATGGGCCTGCTCATTCTTTGCTGTTGTGACCATGCCTCCTTGCTGGTTGTTGCTGTATGACCATGTGGCTGGCGGCCATTTTATGTAGGCAGCCAGTGTGATTTTTTATTCCTTGCATGTGTTCTCCTTTGTTGTGCCATGCCTCCTTGCTGGTTGTTGCAGTTTGACCATGTGGCTGGTTGCCATTTTATGTAGCAACCAGTGTGCTTTTTTAGGCCTTGTGTGTGTTCTCCTTTGTTGTGGCCTTGCCTCCTTGCTGGTTGTTGCTATTTGACCATTTGGCTGTCGGCCATTTTCTGTAGGCAGCCAGTGGGCCTGCATGTGTTCTTCTTTTTTTGTGGCCATGACTCCTTGCTGGTTGTTGTTTGACCATGTGGCTGGCGACTATTTTGTGTGTTATGCCCGAGACCTAGTAACTCAATGCTCATTACGAACTGTACTGTATGAACAGTGTTTTATATTATTTTGTATGATTCTCTTGCGTTTTTCACCTGCATCACTCCTTGCCTCCCAAATCCCAGTGTTTTTTCATGTAGTCCCCTTCCCCTTGTACATCAGCAATTGCATTGTTTTAATTTGTATTGTTTTTGTTTAAATAATTCATTTCACATGCTTTTTTAAGTTAATTTAATAATAATAATTAATCAATCTTTATTTTATTTGATTTTTTAAAAATTTTAGATTTCTTTTTCCATTTTCCCGATCAGCCGCATGTCTGTCATAGGTGTACAGCTGCACAACATAATTCAAGGATTATTCCATTTGGAACCAGCACCTCCCTGAGTGCCACATGCTGACATGATGCACATAAAGCTAAAAGTTACATTCTGTATGTTGTAGTTGTTGCTCTTTCTTTTACTTCCTGACTGTACATAATGATGAAAGTTAATGTTGGTGTTGTTTTACGAATGGATACCCTGTATTGTTAATTATTTATAATTTAGGTAACCACTAAATGATATTGTTTCTACTATTAATTCAACTGTAATAACGCCATGTTTCACTGATGTTCTTCTTGCATGTTTGCTTTTAGATGCACAAAGAGAAAGAGACATCACCCATAGTACTGCCAGACAGGAGGCCTGTGCAGTCAGACACTTACATCATGGACATCTCTTAAGCATTTGAAACTAAGTGCTACTGCCAACTGAGAGCTTGAAGATGGCCCCAAAGAAAGGGGCTGCCAAGAAAGTGGCCAGTGCTAAGAAGGAGTGTCCCACCACTGGTATGTTGCCCCAGACCTTTTTCGAGCAAAAACACGTGCCTGCCACGCTGGCCTCTAGGGAGCAAGCTGGGAGCAGCATTCCTGCATCAGCGTCCCCACTCCAACATAGGCCCAAGTCCATGTCTGGCACAGAAGCAGCCTCTGTAATCAAGGCAACACCGACGAGAAGTGACGCTGAATTAGACTTATCTCTTTCTCAAAGTAATGTCCAATCATTGCTGAAAATTTAGCTCAATGGACAACAGCTGCAGCCAGCAGAAGTAGTTCCTCCTGAAGTAGGAGCACATCAGGAGGATATTGAGCTTCATGGAGAGGAAGACAAAAAAGACCCTCTTTCACAAGATCCACTGTCTCTACCATATTCTTCTTCAAGCTCCCCTTGTGATGATCAAGACTCCACTTGGATGCCACCTCAGTCTGAGACATCCTAGGAGAGGCAAGGAGTGAAAAGGAAAGTTCCTGAAAGCCTTAGCATTATGTATTGGTGAAGAAGAGGAGGATGATGAGTCTGACGATAAACCAGTCAACATGGATGTTAGCCCAGCTCCAGTGGAGTGCAACATTACCCCATCTTCTCAACCTGCTCTGAGGGCTGTGGCACAGATACCACCACCACCAACTTTCATATTTAAAACAAGGCCCCAGCTGTGACCTACATCCACGGCCACCTCAGTAGAAGTAGGAACTGCAGAGAGACAGAAATCAACAAAACACCCACCTACCTCCAATTCTTCCAAAATTGGCAGTGGCACCTGTGTTAGAAAGTTGACCTCCCATATTTGGGACTTCTTTACGGTTAGTAAAAAGGAGCCAAACTTTGCCATATGCTCCATTTGCAGAGCAAGTGTGAGCTGGGATAAGCTTGGTAAAAACTATGGTACAGATGCCAAACAACCCATTTGAGAAAACACCACGCAATTCACTGGGATGTGCATCTTGGAGGCCAAAAACATGCAAGTGGGGTTGGTGAAGGTGTTGAGGGCAGGGAATCTGATCTGATCATGGTAGAAGGTGAATGTAAAGAGTAGGGTGACATTTTTATTACACAAATTAGCCATGTACCTAGCAGTGCAGTAGTATCGTCGCCCATATCAGCAACATTGTAATGGCACAAGAAGACTTAGGCGGTCATTCTGACCGCGGCGGTCGCCGCCCGCCAAGCGGTTCCCGCCGAAAGACCGCGGAGCGGTCAAAAGACCGCGGCAGCCATTCCGGCTTTCCCGCTGGGCCGGCGGGCGACCGCCAGAAGACCGCCGGCCGGCCCGGCGGGAAAGCCCCTTCAACAATGAAGCCGGCTCGGAATGGAGCCGGCGGAGTTGCAGGGGTGCGACGGGTGCAGTGGCACCCGTCGCGATTTTCACTGTCTGCAAAGCAGACAGTGAAAATCTTTGTGGGGCCCTGTTAGGGGGCCCCTGCACTGCCCATGCCAGTGCCATGGGCAGTGCAGGGGCCCCCAGGGGCCCCACAGCACCCGTTTCCGCCATCCTGGTTCTGGCGGTGGACACCGCCAGAAACAGGTTGGCGGGAAGGCGGTCGGAATCCCCATGGCGGTGCTGCAAGCAGCGCCGCCATGGCGGATTCCCTGGGCCAGCGGGAAACCGGCGGGAAACCGCCGGCTCCCCTTTTCTGACCGCGGCTTTACCGCCGCGGTCAGAATCGCCCAGGAAGCACCGCCAGCCTGTTGGCGGTGCTTCCGCCGCCCTCCGCCATGACGGTCATGGACCGCCAGGGTCAGAATGACCCCCTTAGAGTCAGGTCCAGACACCAAGGCAAGAACATACAGTGGCTGCCCTGCTGAGACACACATTGAACCCACCAACACCTTCTGCTCCTAAGAAGTTACTTACATCAGTGGCAAATGTAAAGAAAAAAATCCAGGCTACTATTACTGGTATGTTTAGGCAGGAGGGGCAGTATGAACACAACGACCAACAGCACATTTATACAACGGGAAGCAGGCTAAAATGTTAGCGCTGGACTGCCTCCCTTTTTCTTTTGTAGATGGAGTGTTTTTCTTTTGTGGATGGAGTGTGTTTTCTAGAATTTGTAGCAGCCATCAAATGGAAGGGCCCCAGCTGGACCTATTTTGCCAGAGTTGCTGTTCCAGCACTACATCATGATGTGCTGGAATTGGTTGGACAAGCTTTGCAGCAGAGTGCTGTCCACACAATCCACCTGACAACAGACATATGGACCAGTTGCCAAGCTACTGATTACATGTGAATCACTGCACACTGGATCTCTTTTGTGGGGGTTAGAGAAAGGGTATCTGCAGTTGCTGACACTGCTGAAATTTTTCATGGTGGTCAGAAGTATGCAAAGGTAGCTATGTTCCCCATGGAGAAATCCCATACAGCTACAAACATTTTGGATGACTTTTAAAACAAGGCCATTGAATGGCAGTGCCCCAGAACGCTTAACATTCAAATTTGTTGCCACCTACAATGGCAGTAATATAGTTAAGGTCATGTCAGATGGTAGCTATTTCAGGGTCCTATGTTTGGTGCACTGCATCAACATCATCGTACAGGACTTTCTCAAAAAAGAACTCAGAGTCAGCAATTACTGTCCACATGCAGAAGAATCTGCACACATTTCAGCCATTCTTTTAAAGCCCAGAAGCTGTTGAGGAGTATAAAGTGTGATAATAGAATGGCAGTTAAAGCATTTATACAGGAGGTGCCAACACATTGGAATTGAACTTATTACATGTTGCAACATCGGTTTGAGAAGTACAGACTGCTCAATGAATATGTCATGCAAAGATGAGATGCAATTGTGAAAGGCATGATCATTGAGATGGACCAATGGAATCTGGTCAAATGTCTGACAGAGATGCTTTTTCCTTTTGAAATTTTCCCATTGGAAGTCAGCAAGACAGACTGTACTGTGGGCCAAAATATCCCATTGTTGCATATGTTGCAGAAACTGCTAAAGGAGATGTCTGTAATGTATGCAGGTGTGAATGAAAAACAGATGTGCAGGACTTGGCGGAGAGTGTAATCCTTCGCTTATCTGTTAATAAAAGGCTGCAAAGAGACATTAGTGGTCATTACAACCCTGGTGGTCGGTGTTAAAGCGGCGGTAAGACCGCCAACAGGCCGGTGGTAAATATTTAGCAATTACGACTGTGGCGGAAACCGCCAACAAAGACAGCCACTTTAACACTCCGACCGCCACGGCGGTACAAACAAACAGAGCGGCGGTAACTGCCAACAGACAGGCGGAGTAAAATGTACCACCCACAGTATCACAACAGGCCAATCCGCTACCTTTTCCGGGGCGGATTCACCGTGGATAAAAATACGGCAGAAACAGGACTTCGAAGGGAAAACACTCACCTCCACACACCCCACGAGGAACGAGGACGGCATGGTCCCGGAACTCCACATACTCCCTGCGATTGTCTTCCTGCTCCTCTACCAGGAGCACGAACGCCGGCGGCGAAGACCACAGTGAGTACTGCACCTATGACACAGGGGAGGGAAAATACAGGGACACACACACGCAACACTCAACACCCCCACCCACTACAGCACAGACACTAATACAGCATGATACATCACAGTTACACCCCCTAGACCCCCCGGAAAAATGCAAAGACAATAGAAAATGAGTGTAACCATTGTAATATATTAAAAGCAAGTATGCAAAAGTATATAAATACACCATGTCCAAAATATATACCAAGCATAGTAGTCCAGGTAGTGCTCCAATTAAGTCCGTGGAACACTGGGCCCACACGGTATGGGCGAGGCCCACACAAGATCCCCAACCATAACGGAGAGAACACTGCAGGGGCATCAGAGAGCAAGCAAACAGGCACCTCAGGGGGAGGGAAAGGGGGGGCACCTCAGCCGGTTGAGTGCACAACGCCAAATCCACGAGCGGGCCACATGCCCACTGTTTAATTCTGGGGAGTGCAAAGCCACAGTCTCTCAAGTCTCTACAGTGGGTGGGTTGCCCACTGTTCAATCCTGGAGAGTGCAAAGCCACAGTCTCTCAAGTCTCTACAGTGGGTGGGTTGCCCACTGTTCAATCCTGGGGAGTGCAAAGCCACAGTCTCTCAAGTCTAACAAGTGGGTGGGTTGGCCACTGTTCAATCCTGGGGAGTGCAAAGCCACAGTCTTGCAAGTGGATAACAGTCTCCACTGGTTCTGGAGGGGGCATGGTGCCCAGAGTGCTTCATTCTGCTAAGGACAGAGGTAGTGGCTAGATCTCTCCACAGGTTCTGGAGGGAGCATGGTGCCCAGAGTGCTTCATCCTGCTAAGGACAGAGGTAGTGGATGACAGTCTCCACTGGTTCTGGAGGGGGCATGGTGCCCAGAGTGCTTCATCCTGCTAAGGACAGAGGTAGTGGATGGATCTCTCCACTGGTTCTGGAGGGAGCATGGTGCCCAGAGTGCCTCATCCTGCTAAGGACAGGGGTAGTGGATGACAGTCTCCACTGGTTCTGGAGGGGCATGGTGCCCAGAGTGCTTCATCCTGCCGGTGACAAAGTCAGTAGAGTCAGTGCCCTTGGCACTATTGGGCCAGCGGTGCTTGAAACGGCGGTGCCCTGTTCAGCGGTGCTTGAGACGGCAGTGCCCCATTCAGCGGTGCTTGAGACGGCGGTGCCCTGTTCAGCGGTGCTTGAGATGGCGGTGCCCTGTTCAGTGGTGCTTGAGACAGCGGTGCCCTGTTCAGTGGTGCTTGAGACGGCGGTGCCCTGTTCAGCGGTGTTTGGAGCGGCAGCCTCCTTTGCAGTGACTCAGCTGCTGGCGGTCCTTCATGTACCAGCGGGGCTTGTGCTGGTGGTCCTCTCTGTCCCAGCGGGGCTTTTGCTGGCGGTGCTTCATGGCCCAGCGGGGCTTTTGCTGGCGGTCCTCTCTGTCCCAGCGGGGCTTTTGCTGGCGGTCCTTCATGGCCCAGCGGGGCTTTTGCTGGCGGTCCTTCATGGCCCAGCGGGGCTTTTGCTGGCGGTCCTTCATGGCCCAGCGGGGCTTTTGCTGGCAGTCCTTCAGGGCCCAGCGGGGCTGGTGCTGGCGGTGGCCTCCTGGGCAGCTGGGCATGTGCTGGCGGTGGCCTCCTGGGCAGCTGGGCTTTTGCTGGCCATGGCCTCCTGGGCAGCTGGGCTTGTGCTGGCGGTGGCCTCCTGGGCAGCTGGGATGATGGTGGTCTTCTCCGCCATGCTGCTCCTCCCAGACTTGCTGACTTTCTTGTGCCCCTTCCCCACCTTGGAAGGTGTCGCAGCTGACTCCACACTCCCACCTGTACCCTTGGGAGCGGCTTTGGTGGCTGGAGTCTTCCCCCTCTCCTGCTGGGCACTAGCCAACTTCTGATGCTTCACAGGTGGGGGACTGTCTGTGCTGTGGCTCCGTGCCACACTGGCTGCCCTGGTGGCCGGTGCACTCCAGATTCCGGTGACTACAGGCACCACTGGTCCCGGAGATGTTGTGGCTGAGGTGCTAGTTCGGACCTTAGGAGACGGACGGGGTGGGGGAGGTGTGGGAAAGAGGTCAAGGTTGGACAGGAAAAGTTTTTGGGACACACTGTGACGGGTAGCTGGAGGGGTTTTGGGAGTGGAGGAAGAGGTTGTGGTTGCAGGAGGTGTCTGTTTGCTGACTTTGGGTGTAGGTGCATGTGCTCGAGGCTGTAGTGAGGTGGATGGCTGTTGGGTGGATGTGTGCCTGCGTTTGTGTATCTTGGGAGGGGGCGTCACAGACACACTGGGAGAGGACACAGGGGACGTGTGAATGGGAGTGGGATGGTGCCTGCACGTGAGCGGGGTGTGGTGGTGGGTGTGCTGGTGATGGTTGTAGTGGCTGTAGAGGTAGTGCATGCAGGTGTGAGTGTAGACGAGACAGGGAGGGAGGAGGGAAACAAGGAGGAGGGGGACACAGTGGAGGCAGTGGATGTTGGTGTGTCTGCATGTGTGTGATGCTTGCGTGAGTGCCTGTGGGAGGTGTGGTGCTTATGTTTGCCAGAGCTACCCTTGTGTGTTGAGGTGTGTGCATGCTGGTCTGTAGGTGTGCATGAAATAGGCTGAGGTAGAGGGGATTGGGTCTGGGTGGAGGAAGTTGGAGGGGGGAGGCTAGGCACAGGGACAATGGCTGCCATCAGTGCTGAGGCCAGAGTGTGAAATGCTCGCAAAAGGGCCGCCTGACCAGAATGAATGTCCTCCAGGAATGCATTTTTTGTAGCAACTGCCTTTCTACACCGTGGATGGCATTCAAAATGGTAGACTGCCCAACAGTGAGGGACCTGAGGAGGTCAATGGCCTCCTCACTGAGGGCAGCAGGGGAGACTGGTGAGCGGGCCCTCCCGGGTGAGCGGGCACGGGGCGAAGGCTGAGGGGCTGCTGGGAGGGCGGTGCTGGAAGGGGGGGTGGCGGCTGTACCTGTAGATGGGGGGGGCACAGATGTTGCCGCCACCACAAGGGAGATCCCATCAGAGGACGAGTCCGTGTCACTGGTCTCAGCTCCTGTCCCCGCGTGGAGCTCCCCTCACCCTCCGTCCCACTGGTGAAGTCCGAGTCCGTAGTGTGGCCCTCCATGGCCATGTGGGATGCAGCCCCCTCGTGCTCCGCTGCCACTGCTCCTACGCCTGATGATGCTAATGCACACAAGAACAGGGAGACCACAAAAAGGGGGGGACGAAGGAAGAAAGACATGTTGAGTGCATGCATTTCCGCTACTGTTGGCGGACACGACAAACACACAAGCCCCCTGCACTACGCCGCGCTCTTGGGCTCCACTGTTCAATTCCTGGGAAATGGCCTACTAGGCTATGGACGACATCTGCACACATAGAGGACACAGGGGCATGACTAGGTGTACTTGGCACTCTACAGAGGTGGGGTGGGGTGCCACATGGCCTGCCTTACGGAGGGACCTTGCCTACGGAACTCGCCCTGGCCTAGGGAAACCCACAGCCCACCTCCCCCACCCAGACCCCTCCACTGCGTGCAAAATCAGCACCGGCTGCTGTGATGCCCTCAAGTGCCCATCCAACTCCGGGTACGCCATCGCCAGGATCCTGAACATCAGGGGGGTCATGGTGAGACGGGCACCTCTCCCACGTTGGGAGGCCATCCCCAGCTGAGCCTCCGCTGTCTTCTTGCTCTAGCAGCGAATGTCCTCACATCCTTTCCGGCAGTGGGTGCTCCGTCTGTGGTAGACCACCAGGGTCCGGACGTCCTTGGCGATGGCACGCAAATATGTTTTTTCTGGTGGGCGCTGACCTACATGATTTGTACAGGAGAAGAGAAAGTTATTACCAAATGCACCGTCAAAGTGATTGGCCCCCATCCCAACCCTTGCCATGTGGCACATGCACTCACCGTCGTTTCATGCACGCCGCACTCTCCCCCCTTCCTTCTTACATCCACCCCTCTCCACACAGGCACAGCCCATACAGCATGCTCCCTGTGTACTCCTTGTGTCTGTCTGGAGGACCGTAGAGTAGCGTGTACTGGGGGAGGACCGCGTCCATGAGTTTCTCCAACTCCTCCGATGTGAAGGCAGGGGCCCTTTCCCCAGACACTTGAGCCATTGTCTCTTCCAGACCGAGGTCACAGCAGCACTTGCAGTGTAAGTCCTCTCCTGTCGAAGATCAGGTATCGAGTGATTGAACAGATAGAAAATGGCGGTCACGTCTGCGGCGGTGCGTACCGTCACCGCCGGCGTACATCGTCATTGGCTCCTTGGACCCATAGGGTCCAATGTTAACCAATGCAGCATTGCACCGCGGTCTTCGACCGCCTACCGCGACGGTGTACAACGGCAGCGCAGTTACCTCACATCCCATTGTCCCACTTTACAGGTCAGGCAGCTGCCATTTCAGGGGCCCATATGCCTACAATTTCAACAGCGTCACACATACCTAGGCCTAGACTCAACACACATACAGGCCACTTTTTAGATTATGAATGGTGTTCTGTGTAAGCTGTGGGTATGGACCTGTGAGTTGTTTGACTCTGTGCTCGCTGTTGTCCCTCATAGGCACCGTCCGCTGGGACATATAAGGAGATGGCGGCATCCTCCGGTGTACCGGAAGTGGAGCTGGGCTAGTTTAATGGTGGACCTGTCGACAATGGAGGAAAGACATGTGATTATCACATACAGGCTTGACCGTGCCACAATCCAGGAACTGTGTACCCAGTTGGAGCCAGACCTGATGTCAGCTATCCGCCAACCCACAGGGATCCCCCCTCAAGTGCAGCTGCTGTCAGTACTCCATTTCCTTGCAAGTGGGTCATTTCAAACAACAGTGGCCATAGCATCAGGGATGTCCCAGCCTATGTTTTCCAACGTATTGTCCAGAGTGTTGTCTGTCCTGCTGAAACACATGCGGAGCTACTTCGTTTTCCCTCAGGTGGAGGATTTGCCTACAGTGAAAGGTGGTTTCTATGCCCTGGGACATATCCCCAACATCATAGGTGCCATTGATGGGACACATGTGGCTTTGGTCCCTCCCCACATGAGTAAACAGGTGTACAGAAACCGGAAGAGTTATCATTCGATGAATGTACATATGGTATGTTTGGCAGACCAGTACATCTCCCATGTGAATGCCATGTTCCCTGGCTCAGTGCATGACGCCTACATCCTGCGGAATAGCAGCATCCCTTATGTGATGGGTCAACTCCAGAGTCGCCGTGTGTGGCTATTAGGTGAGCACCTGGAAGCAAGTCAGTGGGAATGGTTGTGTGGGTCTGGGGATATCCCTACAGGTTAGTGTGTGTCTAACAGTTGTCCCTCGCCATTTGCAGGTGACTCTGGTTACCCCAACCTGTCATGGCTACTGACCCCAGTGAGGAATCCCAGGACAAGGGCAAAGGAACGCTACAATGAGGCCCATGGGCGAACTAGGAGGGTGATAGAGCGGACCTTTGGCCTCCTGAAGGCCAGGTTCAGGTGCCTCCATATGACAGGTGGATCCCTATGCTATTCACCAAAGAAGGTGTGCCAGAACATCGTGGCCTGCTGTATGCTTCACAACTTGGCTTTGCGACGACAGGTGACTTTTTCTGCAGGTGCATGGTCCAGTTGGCGGTGTTGTTGCAGCTGTGGAGCCTGTGGACAGTGAAGACGAGGAAGCAGAGGAAGAAGACATGGACAAAAGGGACTCAGTGATCCAGCAATATTTCCAGTGACACACAGATAAGAATACAGACCTGCCTACTACATGTACTTAAACACTACTGCCTCTCTACTGTCTGTCATTTTCACCCAATTCTTCGCTATAGCTCCATCTTCCTTGCAATGGAGGTGTGCTGCACCTGTGATCCGAATAACTGTGGCTCTACCCGGACGATTTCCTCCACCATGACCCTGAGCTCCTCCTCCGAGAACCTGGGGTGTCTTTGCCGTGCCATGGGGTGGTGTAAGTGATGTCTGGGGTGGGGTGTGGGGTGATAAGTGTTCTGATATGTAGTGGTGTGTAGTGTGCAGTGCTTGGAAGTTATGTGGGTGATGGTGTTGTGTGCCTGTGGATGCTAGTGTTATTGATGGTGGTGTCTCTCTCTTGTCTTAGTTCGTGATTTGTTGTCGTAAGGGTTTGTGGCTGATGTGGGTGTGTGTTTTATATTGTATTGGGTGTGTGAGAGTGGTGTGTGTATGTGTATCAGGTGTGTGTATTTTGAATTGTCCAATGTGGATGTGTTTTGTAAATGTGTGTGTATTTTGAGTGCGGCGGTGTGTACCGCCAATGGAATACCGCGTTTTAAAGACCGCTGCGTGGATTTGTGTGTCGTGATAGTGTGGGTGTATTTTTGTTGGCGTGATGGTGGAGGTTTTGTTTTCGCCAGTTTATCACTGACCTTTGGTGTGACGGACTTGTGTGGGTGTCTGATTTTTTGAGGATTCTGAGCTGTGGGTCATAATAGCTGTGGCGGATTTCCGCGGCCGCAGCGGTGTGTTGGCGGTCTTCTGCACGGCGGTAAGTGTCTTTTACCGCCAATGTTGTAATGAGGGCCATTGTGTCATCCAAACCATAACTGTGCCACAATTCTTGCACCACGGTACAAACAATTATTGGACACTTTCATTCCTTTTTCAGACGGTATGTTTCATTTTACAAGACGTGGATTGCCGAGCAATCCAGTGACCTAGAAACATAATAGCTGGGAATTAGAGGCCCACCCATGGACAGAAATTCTGGGGTGCAGCTTACAACCTCCATAGAGCCTGCGGACAGTGCTGTTGGCTCAGAGCAGCCAAAACCAACACTCGCACAACAAAAAGAACGGTAGCAGCAGACCCAAAATCTGCATTTGATTGGTTTCAAAAGGCAGGGCTTAAATCCACTGCAGAGGTGAAACAAAAGAGGCTGAGCAAGGTGGAGCATCAGTGACTATTAAGAGGAGGTACAGGCCTACCTCGATGACCAACAGAGGTCTAACAGGATCAAAACCCATTGGTGTATTGGTATGGGAAAAGGCACCAATGGCCAATACTCAGCAGGCTGCCAATAAAATATCTGGCTTGCCCTGTACCCAGTGTGTCTGCTGAGCGTGTGTTCAGTGCAGCTGGTGCAATTGTCACAGTGAGAAGGACCAGTCTCTCACCCCAAAATATTGAGAGATTGACCATGCTCAAAATGAATCAGCACTTTTTACCCCCAAATTACAGCATACCTGAATTACAACAGGAGGTGGATGAGGGTGATTGGTCAGACTCAGGTCATGGTAGTGTGTCAGCTGACCAACCTCTGAACGAACCACCTGAGTCTGAGGATGAACTCTATTTCACTGACTACTGAACAGACCTCGGCCACCATGGAATTTTTCTTTCTATCAACAAACTGCTTTAAGGAAAAAAAGGTTATAGCTAGCTGGGGGAACATTATTATTTTGTTTGTATCTTGCTGACTAATGAACTGCCACCATTTTAGACACATGTATGGCTGGATTGGATTTGGACCAGTGTGCAGTGAAGATGCCCCTCCCCATTCCACCCCCAAAATCCCCTCATGGACATTGGATAGACAATTCCTGCCTCCATACCACATCCGTGCCTATCCTTTCTTGTAACCCTTAGCACAACCTCTAGTTTTGTGAATCAAAGAGGATCATATGCACCAACGAGTGAGAAGACATATGAGTGATTCTTGTTTCAGTGTTGAGATGATTCATGTAGTGGCAGATGGTGAGAGTGGGTTTTTATTGTTTAACTATACTTGATTATGATTGATTGTATTTGTGATTCATTACAATGCTAGTGGCCTACTGGGTGATAAATGTTTTCCTGAAGGTGATTTTTTTTCCTTCCCCTTTGACACAGCATAATTTGTTTTGCCAGTTTTACACGGTTCTTTTTTTTTTTCTAGTTCAAATTCCTCGAAGACAAAAGCAGTCCATTCAGGTAAAAAAAACTACTCAATGTATCTCTTGTTGTTAAACACAGCTATGCACTAGAGGTCGCTCTGTCTCAAATTGGTCAGGAGACTGGGACTCTCAGGAGGAGCTGGTACGGAATTGAACATAATCTTTAATCAAAGTCATGAGGATGATGCAACGACTGAGAGCGTGAATTGACAACTTCACTAACTGCCAGCAGAAGAAAGTTATCAGCTTTATGGTAATGAGTTTAAGAGGCCTATTCAATTCTGTGGACTGGTGAGAGGCATGTTTATTCCTTGATTTGGGAAATGGAATGCTGCTATGTGTGCTGGCTGGCTCAAATTTGAAACTATGTGTTTGTGTGGGGGGCCTGTTGTAGGTAACTAGAGGAGATAGAGATGTGATGAATGATGTCACATCTTCATGTTATGCATGTGCACTAAGTGAAATGTTAATATGATGATGATCATCATCGTAGCAGTTGCGAGTTTGATCATCCCAATATACATGCAGCCTCTTGTCTGTGATTATTGGTTGTTGTAATTGCTCTCAATTGATTGCATATCAGTCATAAAATGAATGATTGAAAAGGACGATGCTCCTGGTATGCCTCCTCTGAGTCTTCTTTGTAAACTACCCCTCATGAAGCTCTCCTTCCATTCTATCCTACTGGATTCCACAATATCATGATAAACATTTCTGTTTTACAATCTGAAGGCCTTCTCTTCTCCTGCACAAAAGGCAAAAGCACCATGACATTCATGATTATCTTATCGGACCGCTTCAGCCAGGCAGGCACTCAAGATTAGTGGGGCAATCCAAGAAGAATGCAGATGCACCACCCAATTTGGCAATACGGACTAGTACCATTTTTCTTTTAATAATCTTTATTTAGGACTGTGTATTAGCTTCACTCCATTATTTGTATTTACTATTTTGCAAATGTAGGTGACAGAACATTTCGATATATAGTAACTTGGGTCTCTGGGGCTGAATGAATGTTTGCAATCCATTAAAGTTAATTGCGTCATGCTCATTCCTTTCCCACAACGGGTTGCTGATCATTGCCCAGATGAATATCGTGTTTGTGTAGTGTTTGTCTTTTTGTCACACCTTTCCCTAAATCCCTTTTCCCAAGCATTCATCAAATCCCTAACCCACTTCCCACAGGCTGTGTGATTTATGAGGTGTGACTTAATAATTTACACCATTTATTAATGACAAACTTGGTGGGGCTGATGTGGTGGAACACCAACTCAGTGTGCAGTACATTCATTTGAGTTCATCTAGCTGGGAGTGGGACCTAATTTCCGATGCCTTCACTGTTAGTGTGCTAGTATGCTACTACTCCCACCATCATGGCACCTTGGAAAACCATGTAGCCCTCGCTTCATCTATTCAGGTGAGAGAACTATGGAGCATTGTTGTACTTTTAGGCAATATAAGAGGCCATGGCAAATCTCTTCCCCAACTCCTTATGGGTCAAAAATAGTTGCAGACTGCAGTGCAGAGACTAGGAGAGTAGTAGGACAAGGGTACCTAACCGCAGAACTAATTATTATACACTATCAGAAGATTTTGAAAACACGCTGCACTAAAAGACAGCAGTGTGAAGCAAAACACCCCAAAAAGGATTTGAGACATAAACAACACTAAATACATATTTATTAACCCTAACAATAAGAATATAAACCCACCCCTTCCGTCCACAACTGGCCCACACCTCTCCCCAAACAAATCTTCCTGTCCCCTACCAATGTCCAAAAAACTAAAATGTCATGGTAGAAGAAAACCCATTTCCACCCTCTCTACCCACATCAAGGACCACCCACCCAAACAAAGGTTAAAAAGAGGCAGATGCGGGCCAGTTATTGTTTAAGGAGCCCCTCCATGTGTGGCTTGGCCTGGTTTCTATTTGAGCCAGCAAAATTGAAAAGCGGTGTCTGAGGGAGGGGCAGCAGTGATGGAATGGCAGCGGGCAGCTACCAGCAAACTGCGGTGCCAGTGTTGTTACTGAGAGGCTGGAGGTACTGGGGGCTGGCTGGGGCCGTGGGCATTGGCAGCTGTCACTGCTGCCTCCTACTCCAGGACCACCAGCCACTGATATTCAGCCCTGATGGCCTCCAGCTTCTGCTGCCGCAGTCGGGCAACTTTTTCCTGCCATGAAGGTAGGCCAGCAGGAATAGCTATTTCAAGAAAGAAAAAATACAACTTGTAAGCTATGCTCTGTGCAAGACACTTGTTTAAAATAATGAGGTGGCAGAGTAGCAGTCCTTTTGCTGGTCACCTCAGGCCATTTGATTTTGATCTGACTAGAGTCACAGCCATTATGCTCTATGGAGTACAAGTATTGTTCTCTCTCCTGTTGTGCTAAATTAGGGGAGGCATGCTAGCTCAGCTGGCACCCAAGTTATACTTGTTACTGTTTGCAGCTGGGGCAGATGTAATAGACAATTATCTGTTTCCAATAGCCCTGCTCTTCTCCAAAATTCCTTTCAATTTTACCCTAACTACAAGGCAGATGAATACTAAGAATGATATCACACATCCTATAATAAAATCAATCATGCAGACATCCTGTCTGCCATAGGAAGACATTGGAAAAAGCAATGTACTGCAGTACAGAGAAAGGATTAAGGAACAGGATATATAGATTGTATTTGGTGCATTTATCACAAACTATCCCATCCTCAAAAATAAAGGCACTTACTTACTCTCAATTTACTCCCTGTCCTCATCACCCTCCTCCACCACACTTTGAATTAATTAAATTTTTCCAACAAAATACATTTGCTTGGCAGTAATGAATGGAATCTTAACTTACTCTAATGCAAGGTAAGTTAGAGGGGATTAGGCTGGATGGTGGAGTAGAAGTTTTACTGATCAATTCATCATCATCATCATCATATGGCTAAGGGTTGGCTAGTTGTCTAGAACCTTCTGATAATTTTCAAAGTCCAGTCCACATTGCAATTTTATGTCGATGTTTCGACATAACATCTGAAATTTATTTAGGATCATAAAAGGATATATTGCCCCATCCAGGATTCTGCTAAATTCGACAATTGACTCAACGAAATTGGCCACGAGTTTTCTGGCTATTAGTTAGAAGAAAGCAGTCTGGATGAGAGGTTTCACTCCAACCATTATATGCAACCTTGAACTATAATGGTTATCTCACATTAATTTACTGATGGCCACTTTAATGTTATAGGTCACAAGTTACAGAGGGGAGTAATAGATAACATAGTAAAGTGACCAGACAGCGAATTGGTTTCCGCGGCTAGAATGGTCTTTCAATATAATTAGAAACTGACAAATGGTTGCACGTTGGTGAAGTATTGAGGGGTGCTGCCAATAATAATAATCTGTCCTGATGATGCCCCTTTTGAAAACATTTCAGATGGTGAGTCGAAATGACAACATAAAATTGTAATGTGGAAGAGACTTTGAAAATAGCCAGTAGATTCTAGACAACTACATTAGAGGTGTTCAATAAGAAACTACAGTTTTTTAGCCACATTTGTTTTTATTGCCTTGTAAATATAACTGATGCACTTGATTGACACTTTATTCACTTGCACTACATTGGCACTGTCTGGGAGCACCTGATTTAGTATTTTATTTCAGTTGTTCAATTTGAATATAATTTGTTTTTTTGGAATAAAATGGATTGAGTAATGGATGAATCTCATTGAGTCAGAGTGTTTTAGTAGTACAACCATCACCAGGGAACCATTGTTTGTTGTAACATTATTACTTACCCAGGTCCCGGGGATACTGGAATGGCTCTGTCTTTTTTAAACAGAACTGAACCATGCAGCTGTTAGGTCATCATGAGAGACACAGTTGAAATGCCATAGGTAGGGAGGGAGGTGATGATTAATACTGATGGGATACATATTAATTACCTCACTTGAAAAAATACTGTGAGTCAAGCAAATAGTCAGAAATACCTCCAACCCTTTGAATCAAACCTTTGATAAAACCATTCCAAATAAGTGATGCAGATGAGAAGAACACCAGAAGAGTTCCCTTGTTTCTTCATTCCAAGCATTTATCCATTCCTCATTGCATTGTTCTTCTAGTATTCTTATTTTTCACCCTTGGCTTTGATACACACCATTTAAGCTTTACATTCTTTCTTCCAGTCTTTCACCATTGAAAACCATCCAAATTCCAAACATGGCTCTCAACAAACCTTTCACCAACATCCATTTGCCCAATACCAACCTATGCATCCTATCACTCACCTATATGATTATTATACACTCTTTCACTCATATTATATTTCACCCTTCTTTTCTCCTTTCATCCTTCTTTCAATTTTCCATAAACCCATCATAGTTAAAGTTCATTATGAACCTTTGTCTACTGAGTTGCAGATAGTCGAGGCTATTAATACTCAAATCCCTGCTGTATCTGCTAAAGCGGGAAGATAACGAGTGAGTCAACAACACTAGTAGACCTTTGCAGTGAGTATATTATTAATTGTGAATAAGCAAGCAATATGACTCACCACTGCCTGCCACTACAGATACTCCCCCTTTGACCGCTTGTGCTGCTGTGTCTCTGCTGGTGCTGTTGCTGCTGGCCCCGGCACTGGTGGTTGGTGCTGCTTGAAAAAAACATTACACATTTTAGATTCCAGATAAGCCACCCCCATTGTTTGTTTTGTAAACTTCAACCACAATACATCAGTAAAATTCAGTTATAGACTTATCTTCATTCAAAATATCAGGTGGGCATTTTGTTGGTTGAATCTTTTTGAAAAGCCAGGTAGTCAAGCCAAACAAAACATTTTGGAATTGAAAGACAGAGCTATTGTTGAATCTGAGTTTTTGAAGAGAAATAAAAAGGTGCAAGAATTGGTCCCTGAAGAACATATGGTCTTGGTTGGCAAATGCAAAAGGGCTGTCCTCATATTTCCAACCATGGTGCACGGTCATCAACCTGCTGGTATACTATAATAAGAATATAATACATACACAACATTGGAAGGTCCAGTTACATGACTATGTCCAAACACCCTTTTTTTACTGATTGAGCTGCAGTAAGAAAAAGAAACCCCTTCTCAACAAACATGTGTAGCATACTTTACTTGGGCATGTAATCTTCATTGTAGAGTTTATGAGTTCTCTGGGCCTTACAGTACCACCAGTCCACAAGATATGTAAGGGGAGAGAGAAAGCTTACTGACAAAGCAGAAGAAAGGAAGCTACAGACAGACTAATGCAGACAGACATTTTGAAGTAAAATACAGAAACTTGAAATATAGAAAATAAGTAAATAGGATAACGCAGGGATAAGAAGGATTTAGGAAACAGATCAATCACAGAAGAGTTGGAAAAAATTAGGAGACAGGCACAGTAAAAAGACAAAAAATAATTCTAAATGTGGAGCTGTAAAAGGTAGGGAAATAAATATTGATATTAACAACAGAGGGACTTACTGGGGTCAGCAGAGCCATCTGCCCAGGCAGTTGGGGTGGGGGCACCTCTAGCTCCATCACCCACTTGACCAGCCCTCTTCTTGACCCTAGATGATGAATGATTTAAGAAATAAAGAAAAAAAACAAATAATATTAGTGGTACAGTTAATAATAATCTCTCCACAAATTTTTTTTGACAGGAAAAGGTGAAAGTAGTAACACTGAAGTTTTCTAAATCAGAGCTCCTGTTTAATACTAGTATCGTGGAGCATCCTATTCCAAATATCATAACCCTATTCCAAATGTCCTAAACTACATTTCGGAATTATTAATAAATTGAAATGAATGATTTTTGCTTTTCATCTAATTCTCAATCTCTCAACACCCTCGACTCGCCAACTCAGTCTACATTTTTAATGCATAGATGGCTGAATTGGGAAATCATCACTGGGAAATTGCTTGGCACTGTATGAGCTACAAAAAATAAAGGCACTGAGAAGTGAGGGAATGTGCTAACTCACTAACAAGGAGTCAATGAATTGCTTCTTAAATAATCAGCCCAAGTGAGCGCCAATAACAAGTACCATTAGGTAGCGCTGAGCACCTGTGTAGCTAATGATCACATAATATTTGTACCTTAAGGTTAATTTACCTGCGTGTGAGCAGCATACTTGCTATTTGGGAAATTTTTTTAGCATACAACACAACAAATAATTAATTATTCCTCACCGAGGCCTGCAATCTCAACACATAACAGGTTGAGCCGGTCCATCTCCCGATATAGGATGCTGGTCTACCAGTGGGTCAGCTGTTGGTAGGTGCGTCAGGCCACAGAGCTGCAGCACAAAGACAAGCGCACCCTCTCCAAGTGCTGCTGGCACTCCCAGAACCCGTACCCAATCCTAGGCCTGCCGCTTGCCACCAGGGTGGAGGGGAGGTGCCGCTGCACATAAAAAACTAGTGCTACCACCTCCACCTCAGAAAAAATGGAATGGGTCTGCACCCCTTTGAGGCACCGCTGCTTGCAAGGAAGTCGGCTGCAAGTAGCGGTTTGGGGAGCCAGGCGCTGATGCTCCCCTGCTCTGCCATGGTGCTGGGCACCTGAGTGGAAGATAAAAGAAATGAAAAAGGAAGGGAAAAAAATAAGAAAGTAAAGCAAAAAATTTTAAAGAATACAAAAGTCACAAAAAGATACATAAAAATTAGATACAAACATAAAATATAAAACACAAAGAAAAAAGGTGAGATAATAAATAAAAAGGAAGGGAAAATAAGTTTGATAAGTGTGGGATGGAACAGATTAATAAGTTATAAAGTAGGCCCTAGAACCATGAAAATCAAAAATCAAGATCGCTGTGTCCATGCGAACCACATGGTGCCATTCATGTGAGAATTCCAGCACGAGAATGCACTTTACATTTCCAGTGACGTTAAACGTAACGCAAATGAGCATGCAAGAAACTCCATCCGCTCACATAACTCTGCTAGCGAAGCAGCGTTTTTTTGCCACTTCACAGAGTTCAGCGTAGCGTGACTATGCAAACTTCACCCAGGCTTATTTGGTGTATAGAGCATAGCTCTAAACCACCCGCTCCCGCTTTGCATAGCCACCCTTAAAAAATACCCTGGTGGGGCAATGAGCACGCTTAAAGAGGTGGGCATGGCTTGTGCCTGATTTTCGCAGAGGTTGCAATTCTCAGTTTCATTTTTGGTTTTCACTATTTTTGTGTGGCCCAATTTTAATATTGAACTGCATGAACTGTTTTGAGTTCCAAAGCTGTTAGTTTGCTCCAGTGCTATATATGGTTTCAGTGTTTTTATTCTTAGATGTATTTGTAATGATTTTTAGTAATCACACAATAAAGGATGAGCAAAGAATACAGAATGCTCTCCTGAGTCGGAATTTCAAGAGTGATTGCTACTTTTATGCCTTGTAGTCTGTTAAAGTATCAGCCTTGGGATTTATCAGTAATGAGACAGCTCAAGTGGGGTTTACTGAGTTAATTGGTTGATTTTGATTGTCTCTTGAGAGAAATGTTTAATAGATGTAAGGCCTTCCTCTTCTCTTTTTCAGGTACTTGATTCAGGAGCTGAAGGCTACCTCGCTGAGAATCTCTGAAGAAATGAGAACAAAGCAGATGAGTGTCTTTTCCTTTCTATGTTATCGGTAAACCTGTTACCCATTCAATCGGGAGTGCACGTGGAGGAAAGGTGTCTATTAGGATGAATGCTAAATGAAGGAAAATACAAGGAATGAAAATACAATTATGCCCGCTAGGCTTTACAACCAAAAACCTCGTCTTGGCAATGATAGTTTTTGATGCTTCTCACTACTGTGTCTGACTGTGGAAAAAAGGGACTGTGGAAAAAAGGGGCATTTGCTATGGAATGAAACCTTTCTCTGTCTCAACCACCCCTTTCAGTGTATGGATTACTGGCTTGCAGGTTGTGACCTTGCTCGCCAACCCCAAGTCTGAAATCTGGTATGTACCTGCCTAAGCCATGTCCCTCAGGGAATGTGGCTGGGACTCCAGGTGTCTCAACGGGTTGCTCCCGCTCCCAATCCAGTGGTGGTGTCCTTGCATGAGATGGTCTTCCACCCTGCTGGCTTCTGAGGAGTGGCAGCATTCCTCGCCATCTGCTTCTCCTCAACTGTCTCTGGCAGCAGCGGTTCAAAGGGCTCTTCCTTCTGTCGCGGCACCTCGCAGGATAAGCACTCTTCCAATAGCGCACTCCACTTCCAGGTCATCGGCCAGGTAATCATAGGGACTTTGATTATAGAGATCACAACAGGGCTCTACCCCTTCCTTCTCCATACAATCTTGTTTAAAGGGACAGTATCCTCTGTCATGTGGGGAGAGAAGATGTCACTTGAATTAATGAGAGGCTGAGGGAAACATGTTAAACAGCCAGGTATATCGTCCGTCCACTCACACACCCATTCAAAAGGTTTTCCCGATCATGGAAAAGGGTAAAAGGAGAAAGAAAGTCAGCATTTCCTTGAGTTTCCAATGTTTTATCTCAAACCAATAGGGCTGAAGAGACAGAAACCACCTCAGCATCTGATCATTGTTGCCTTATTATGATGTAGCCAAGTGAGGGGGGCATGATTGGTACACAGAACAAAAAGTCTCCCCTCCAGGTAATAGTGTAGTTTTTAAATACACCATGTAAGGGCAAGACATTCTTTCTTGATTGTTGGGTATGCCTGCCCTCGAGGGAACAGTTTCCTGATTCTGTAACGTATAGGTCTCTCATGTCCTTCAGGATCTACTTGAGAGCGAACAACCCCAATTCCCAGGGCAGAGGCATCACTTTGTAGAATACATGTTTTATTAAAGTCTGGAGAAACCAAAACAGGACTTGAGGTGAAGGCATGGTTTAATTTCTGGAAAGCATTAGGAGCGCCTCTGATAGTGATTTGAGGGCTTTTGGGGTAACATTTTTTTCTTAGGACATAGGTGATAGGGGATGCTAGCTATAAATATTGGGGACAGAACGTCTGGAAATAGCCCAGGAGTCCTAGGAATACCCTTAAGTCCCTTCTTGTTGCAGGAAATGGGACACTGGCTATGGCTTTTACCTTTTCAGTCTGCTGTTCAATGACACCCTCACCCAAGAGATGTCCAAGATATTTTACTTTCCGGCAGGCAAATTTAGATTTGCTTGGCATTGATATGTACCCAAACATTTTGTGACTCTGGAAGGATGGCTTGTAGGTGGTGCAAATGTTCGGACCAGTTCTTACTGTAAACCACAATGTCATCCAAATAGGCCGATGAGTACCCTTGGTGACATTGAAGCAGGGTATTCATGAGCCTCTGAAATGTTGCTGGTGCCGCATGAAGCCCAAAGGGCAACACCATAACATGGAAGACTCCATCAGGAGTTGCTATCACTGTCTTCTCCTGGTCATGGGGCTCCAATGCTAATAGCCTTTGGATAGGTCTATAGTGGAGATGTATTGGAATTCTCCTAACTGCTTGACCAGTTCATCTACTCTAGGTAGAGTATAGATATCTAATACGGAGACCCTATTTACAACTCTGAAGTCAGTACAAAAATGGATACTACCATCTGGTTTAGGCACTAAAATGATCAGGGCATACCAATTACTGGTAGAGGGGACAATGACTCCCATTTTTAGCATTTTTTGAGCCTTGCTTTGAAGACCATAGCGTTGGGCAGCAAGGACTCTATAGGGCCTGTGTTTTATGACTACCCCTTCCTCCGTGGGGATCGAATGGGCTTCAAAGTGTGTGCACCCTGGGAATCCAGAAAAGGATTCTGCAAAGGAGCTTAAGAGAGTGTCCAGCACATTCTTCTTTGTTTCTAGGAGATTTGGATTGACATTAACATCAGTTACTATAGTGTGTGTAAGTATTGAGGTTTGTACTGTTCTAGGTAGTGGCCCTAACTACTTTTTAAGTAGGGTGATGTGATACGCCTGTTCCTTCCTGGGGGATATATGTATGAGATGATTAGTTTGGCCTAGTCTTTTTAGCGTTTTTGTAGAGACCCTGCCATTCTGCTTTCATCTTTGAAGGAGAGGTGGTTAAGAGAACTAGGACCCAGTCACCTACCTTGTATTCCACCCATTTCTTCCCCTTATCATAGAAATGTTTCTGTTTCTGTTTGCTCCTTTCAAGATTCACATGAGCCAGGCCGCCCAATTTTCTAAACCAAGATTTAAGGTGTCTAGAATAATCTAACAAAGCCCCTGCTTCATCTTCTGAGTCCTTCTCCCGCACCTATTTTGTAATTTCCATGAGAGTACAGGGCAGACGACTGAAGAGGAGTTCAAACCAGGAAATGCCAAGGCTACTCTTTATCTGTCCCAAGAGGACGAAAAGAGTATGGGGAGGACCTGGTCCCAGTCTCTACCATTTATCATCATCATTGTTTTGGTGTCAGTTTGATATTCCCATTATACCTCTCCACCAGACCATCAGTCTGGGGATGGTATACCGAGGTCTTTAGATGTTTTATGTCTAATTGTTCACAGACCTGTTTCATCAGTCTGG
This sequence comes from Pleurodeles waltl, assembly GCF_031143425.1. Lineage (NCBI taxonomy): Eukaryota > Metazoa > Chordata > Amphibia > Caudata > Salamandridae > Pleurodeles > Pleurodeles waltl. The sequence continues at coordinate 220,581,511 of NC_090450.1, read as the reverse complement.
ACACAAAGAGTGTCCACTGATCTGTAAGTATTTCTTTTGGGAAGCCCATATGGAAGAATACCTCTTTGAGGTGTTGCACTGTGACCTTGGTGTTTGAAGCTCTTAGAGGTGTGGCCTCAGGGTCTAGCATAGCATAGTAAACGAGGACCATCACGTATTGAAAGCCTTGTGTGACGCATGGTAAGGGACCTATCACATCCATCCCTACCCTAGCAAAGGGTCTTTCAACTATGATGAGTGGCTGTAAGGGAACCCCCAGAGACTTATATTGATTTTTCTGCTGACAGACCTCACAGGTATGACACTATTCCGTAACTAAGGCATATATACCAGACCTATAAAAGTGTTGCAAGACTGCTTGGCTAGTTTTCTCAGTACCCGAGTGACCTCACAACAAATGAAAATGGCAAATAAGAGCACTTTCTCCCTAAAAGCAATAGGTACTGGTAGTTGAGGTTTGTCATTCAAGTGGCCAACCGTATACAATAATCCCTTTTGAACAATAAATCTGAGATAAGGGGGGCTGGGGTTGTCTTGCTTAGCTTTGGTGGACTGCCAAGAATTTATCAATGTATTGTTGTTCAGTTGGGCTGTTCTGAAGTTCATGTTAAGGGCGAAGGATGAGGAGTAAGCAGAGCATTCCTTGGAGGCAGGGTATCAGTATCAGACAATAAAGCTTTTAGGTTGTTCTTCAGAAGATCTAAGAAAGAAAGGATTATCTATTCCAAGTATAATTTCCTCAGGGAGGGCTGAGGGTATTCCTACTTCAACAAAACATTTTTGTTTTGAGGAGTTGCTTATAGTTAAATGGGTCATGGGGTTACATTTTTGTGTCCCTATGTACACAACTTATTCTTACAGCTTTGTGTGGAACTATTTGAGATGTTTGTACTAGATTGGTTCAGACTATAGATTGCTTGCAACCTGAGTCTAAAAGGGCTCTTACCCACTGATTATTGACATTTAGACATACATAATGAGCAGCTCCCATTTCTTGAGTATACAGAATAAAGCGGGTGCGCAGCTGGAGTCCATTGGTTCCGCCTCATTCTTTTCCTTCTTCTGTTTATAAAAACCAGTAATGTAGCCCCCACTCCCCACATTCGGAGCACTGGGCTCCAGGTGCAGCCACGGTTTTGGGGCGAATGTTCCTATTACTCCTGGCCTCTTGGATTTGTAGGGTTTTTTCTCTACTTCAACAGTGAAGCTGGAGTCATTTGGTTGGGTTTTTCGGAATTTAAGAAACTACCCCAAATATGGACCCAGGAAAAACAGGAAGCCATTTCAACTGTGTGTTCCAGGGTGAGGCCCATATGCTATCTCAGTCACCTATAAGTGGGAAAGGGCAGGGCTTCTAGGAATTGTTCAAGATATAGCTACTCCATTATTTCCTTTTGCTAGACTCCTGTGGTTTTAACCAACTGTCCGCTGTTTCATTTACCTTTTAGCACAGTTTCTTGGTTGCATCACATGATGTTCCTCTTTCCTTGCGAAATTTGAGGCAATTACTTTTGTCATCCACCTCTAGTTGGTCCATAATTATTTTCTTAATGTTATTAGAGGTAGAAGTACCTTCCCTCTTGACTATCTGGTATGCAGCTTGGGCCTCCCCAGTGAGAAAAGGGGCGAGATAGAAAGGCCACCATTCTTCAGGCCATGTGCTAGCCCTTGCAGCACTCTTGTTGAGGAAGAAGACCACCGGATCCTCACCAGAGACATATATCTGTAAGGGTATCATAGCGCCTGCCATGGGTTGTTGTCTGGCTTGAAAGATTCCAGTAGTTAGTTATACTTATCCTTTGAATAACTCTGTAAGGTATCCACCCTGGGCGCATATGGCATTAGTGAAAACATTGCGGTCAATTTCTGCCCGGTTCCTATGTTTTGCGAGAGCCCATTCTAGTTTCCTCTAGCCTTCGCGGAGTTGTTTTACCATGTTCTCTATCTTGAGCAAACTCGCTTATGTCCACATTCTCCACCACTTGTCAACCTTGGGATTTATCAGTAATGAGAAACCACAGCTCATGCGGGGTTTAGTGAGGTTATTGTTTAATTTATATTGTCTCTTGAGAGAAACTTTTAATGGATGTAAAGTGTTCCTCTTCTCTTTTTCAGGTACTGGATTTAGGAGCCAAAAGATACCTCACCAAGAATCTTGGAAGAAATTAAAACAAGACAGTTAACTGTTTCTTCTTTTTTCTATTATTAACCTGCTGCCCGTTCACCTGGGAGGGAACATGGAGGAAAGATGTCTAGTAGGAAAAATGCTAAATGAACGAAACTACAAGGAATGAAAAGGCAATTATGCCCGCTAGGGTTTACTATCATTAACATTCTCCTCTTGGTTATGATAGTTTTGTGATGCTTCTCACTATTGTGTCTGACTGTAAAACGATAATGCAAACAAGGAGATTTTGTCAGGAAAATAAACTTTGTTCTGTCTCAACCTCCCCTTTCTGTATATAGATTATGGGCTCGCAGGTTGTGATCCCACGTGCCAACCCGAGATTTGAAATATAGTACGCACCTGCCCCAGCCACGTCCCTCTGGGAAGGTGGCTGGGAGTCTGGGTGTCTCAAAGGGCTGCTCCGACTTGCTCCAGTGGTGGACTCGTCAGATGCTGTGGTCTTCCACCCCTCTGGCTCCTGAGGTGTGGCGGTGTTCCTCTTCATCTGCTTCTCTTTGACGGTCTCCAGCAGCTGCTCTGCAACCTGCTCGTCCTTATCTTGTGGCTCCTCCGAGGATGAACACTCCTCCAAATGTGCACTCTACTTCCTGGTCACAGTCCAGGTAAATGTAGGAGCCTTGATCATAGACATCGCAATGGGGCTTCGCCCCTTCCTCCTCCACACAGCCTTGTTTAAAGTGATAGTATCCTATGTCCAGTGGGTAAAGAAGACAGATGTTCATTGTATTAACGAGAAGCTGAGCGGAACATGTGACACATCCAGGTATATATATAATCCACCTCCTCACATAAGGGTAGACATTGTGTGAGTTCAGGGTGTGCCTATGTCTTTCTTGAAAAGCGGACAACAGATTAGAGGCAATTGAAAGTCTCTCATGGCCATCATTAGATGTCAATGTATGCACATGCCATTGATCCTTAATAATTCTGATAAAGTACCTTTACAAGACAAATATTCCTCACATAAGTGAACCCCAGTATTGCCCTGGCAAATTTGATTTGATTAAGTTCTGTCAACTAAAGTATTGGGAAGCTCTTGCCCTGCTTCTGACACAGGTAGCATTGTACACTGTGACATAACATAGGTTGTACTTGTCACTAATAAAACTGTCAGTAAAAGTGGCCCAAAGATATTGGCTACAGGCAAGGTTCCTACTATGTGGTATAGCAGGGTGTCTTCTCCATTCTCAAGTGGTGCTTCATGCTTGGCCAGAACAGAATTCTTGGCTGAGGGACTGTTTGATGGTAGTTGGAGGCCCTTAATGCATGTGGGTCTGTCTATTCCATCACTGTTGTTTTTACAAGCAGGACATATGTTGTGCAGCTTCACCTCCTTTTCCCACTTCACAGATTACTTGGTGGAAACTCTCTCGGTCCCAGCATCTGAAAGAACACAGCCTAGGAGTCTAACAGCGCCAACATACTAGTCCTGGTAGAGTAAAACATTTGGTATGTTACATTGTTCTGCATCAGGCTTGACAGTTACCTAGATGTTCTTTGCTCTGCTGCTACATGCCTCTGCAGGGCAATTTGTTATGAGCCAAGCAGTCACAGCAGCAAATGTGTCTGCCGCACGTTCCATCTGGCTAATTTGGTTACCCAGCTCTGAACCTTTTATGATTTGATTAGGAAAAATATTTTCACCTTTGCAGATGCCCATGCGCATCTGGATCTAACCTAACATTGTCAAACCACGGTAAAGACTCTACAAGGTCAATGACGACTTTATGAAAGCATGCCTGATAGCATGAATGTTGAACCTATATTACATAGGCAAACAATCCCCCAGTGTGAGGAAATAGTGTGTTATAGAGTTGTGTAATGTAATATAATGTAATGCATTTTTAATTTTATTTTTACATGCCTCTTAGCAAAGAATTACACTGGGCATCTGGTTATTACATGCATTCACAGTGGACCCCTACTTAGATACCTTTGGCAGCTACTGCATACATGTAAAACTATGCTGAATTGCAGAGAATCTTGGCAAGTGTAAAATGCTATTATACAATAATACATATACAACCCTCATACACACATGCAGCCACCTAGGCTACTCAGGGCCTGTCCTGGATCAAATAGCCTTCCCGTGAGGACCCTTTAGTACCCAGGTTGGGCACCTCTTCTTAGCTTAGTTTTGCAGCTTGTGCCTCATTTTACATCCATATACATTTTTATTTGTGACTTAGCAAGATTGCCTTTTAGCAATTGTTTTTACATTTTTATTAGCAGCTTCATTCAAAGAAGGCAAGGGTCATGCCATACAATTAATCAGCCTTTGTACCATGTATAATGTGTACGTCTTGTCCAAGGCAATACATGATAGGCTAACTTCTGTTGCCAGTCCAGGAGCCAGCTTCTATCGCTGAGATAAGCATTACATCAGTGATGTTGTACAAATAGGGGATGTGTTATTATATAAACTACACATTAACCCAAGGAGGGTAGAGGGCATTCCGGTCATGATCATCCTGGGACTTGTACTACACATAGACAGCTTTGCTGGTGCTGACATTTCAGCCTCCCCAGAGGGTTGACATCCACATTATAAACATATCTGTGCTATTCAATTTGGGGCCAGGGCTAATCCCTTAGGTCTGGCCAGGCAGAGGTTTACAACCACTATGCTTTCAGATGTGGACATAGGGTTAGGAAGGAATTTCTAGGACATCTAGAAATACCCAACGCAGTGGGGTTGTTCATCTCCTTCACTTTGATTTTACTGTTGAGTACCTTGCTTTGTTTCATCTGCCTAATTATAGCAGCACATTCTTTTTATACCCGAAGTTCCTGCTTTAATAAATGTATTGAAATCCAGTCCACATTTTGTGTTTTGCCTTCACAAACATGCCCACATTTCCAAAAATAGCGAACTGAATACATGCCCACAACATCAAACACAAGAAAAGCACTTGCAGTGATGGCAGCCAAGTCACATGTAGAGAGAAAAAGGAATGACTGAACATACAACACAAAAGCGTGAACAGCTAACAACTTGATAATTTGTACAAGCAATGGATAACAAGGACAGGGTTCAGACGGAAAGCAAGGGAAAGGCTTGCAAAGCATGGATGGGCACATGATCTGATCTGAAAATGGGGGCAAAAACCTTAGGTCACACAGGTGTCAGTGAAAAGGGCACCTCATCAAACAATTATCCTAAAATCACATTTAAGCAGCATGGAAGCCCTAATAGCGTGGATATGCACTGAGTAATCAGATTAAGAAGATCAAATAATTAAAATAGCTGTGATTTTAGCATTCTTCTAACTCTACGGATTTTTGAATAATGTGATCTTTAGTTAAAGATTTAGTTATGGGTGCTCTTACTTTCCTCCCCAGTTTTGGTGTCGCTCTTTGAAGAGGGTCCAATGCCTAATAGTCACACATCAGGGGGGCCCTCAGGGACCACCACCAAGTCAGTTAACACACTTCACCTCCGCTCTTGTACCTTCCTTCGTAGAGCACAAAAGTCTCCTAGCAGCAGTAAAACCCAATTTTAGTTCAAATTCATCAGACTGCAGCCCTTTTCCAGTTCCACCAGAGTATAAAAGCCCACACCTCATTACATTGCTTGCATTGTAGCCCACCATACAGGCACTTTCACCACATCCCTCACATCCTATTTCATGCAATTGTAATGGTAGTTCCAGCAGGGAGCGGTGTGTGACCGGCAGGAGTGTTTTGTACTTCGGTGTCCGTACTCCAGCCTGCAGTCGTATTTCAGGACCCACAGGATTTGTAATCAAACATTTTGCAAACCAGCCATTGATCGGAAGTGAGACAGAGCAGCAGGAGGAGATGTACTCAACTGGACGCACTGAGTGAGAAACTGAGTGAGACGGAGCGAGCAAGACGGAGCTGACGCACTAACAAGGGCGCCGCTGTAGACGCGGACGAGGGCATCCGCTGCCGTTGCGGCCATTGCCGTTGCCGGGAAGGCTACTGAGAGAGGCAGGGTGAGCGCAGCTGTGTCAGTCACAGCAGCGGAGTGAGTGCACCTGGGCCACACAGAAGCGGCCCAGCCAGGTCTGGGTGCAACTTGTGGGCCCTGTGTGCCCCGCTTACCCACCGCACCTCCCAACTGCACCTCACTCCTCACCTACCTCCTCACTTACGAAACCACGAACATTCAGCCCTCGGACACCCAGCCCACTGCTGTACGTCGTCGCGTGTACAACTTCAACTACAATTACCTAAGCAGAAGATGTAGTGCTCAGGGCCTACTAGGGCCCACCATTCTCTACAGGTCACAGTGAGCGCAGCAGTTTTTGTAAACTGCTGCAGAGAGAGTGCAGCTAATTGCGCTTCTCTTTCACCAATCCGGGCCAAGAGATAGCCACCATGAGATCGGGGCGACTCAGGATTCTAGCAGAGGGCCAAGTCAAACCTTTAAAACCCCAAAGGAGGGCGCAAGGGAAGGGAAAGTGCTCAGCGAAGCACTCAGCGCCATGTCCGCAAAGTAGCAGACAGGATCAGCTGGTAGCGCCCCTCACTCCTTTTCAGCTCTTCTTCAAACAAACAGGACTCACTAACACGGCAGACTTTTTGAAAGATCCAGCGGCGGCTTTCTTCTCACATCCCGACACCGATGTGGGCCTTCCAACCCCACTGATTCCACAACCTCTGATCACGCAGCAGCTGGGGCCCGGGCTGTTAACAAACCCGACACAACAATTAGGGGTAGCCCTCCCCTGTCAGGAAACATCAAAGGACCAAGCTCCTGAAGAGCTTAGTGATCCCCTGCCCCAAGGGCAACAAATTAACTTCAGCTACTTAAGTAGCCCAATAGTGCACAAAAATTCGCAAGCAGGTAGAATCGTGACTATGGCTCAGGTACATGCCCAGGAGCGGGAAACTTCTCCAGGTGCTCATCTACATGTTTTAACGGGCAACCCAAGTAACTACGAGCTTCCAATCTCTATGGGTAATGCGACAGAGGTACATAATGACACTGGGTATGTGAAAACCCACCAACAATCGACCCCAATCCCGCGGTCAAATTTCAACACCCAGGGGAACAATGAGAGCCTGGACATTGGTTCCGAAGTAATTACAGGGTTGGAAGATTCCTGGTTACAGTCGCTCTCTATAACAAATAACAAAGACCTGGGAGAAGCGCTGGACTTAAAAACTTTTGATCTAGTGAATCCTAAGGACCAGCAGTCGAGCTATCCTCTGGTGGTAGGAAGCATTAAAAACAGTATTACTACGCACCAACAAGAAATAACTTTTAACTCGATTATTGAAATTTCTAGCGAGATGTCCAAAATACAATCACTTGAGGAATTAATAGTAAAAAGCAACTCGATTGCTTCACCTTCCAATAATATCCGTTCAGAGTCCATTAACAGGGAAATTCTATTCAAAAATCCCACTCACGCAGGCCACCCTACTTGTGAAATTGGAGATCTAACGCGACTACACACGTCATTGCTGAATGCTCTACATACTTCAACAGCGGTTCTTAACATGCAATCAGATGAATTAGACTTACAAATGGATCTAATGAAGGTAATGGCCACATGCATAGCTGGCATCAATCACAAACTGGACTCGCTGGCCATTCGTCCAACTGAACAAAATTCCAACCACCAGCACTTTCCTTGTAATTGTGGCCCAATATTAGATAAACTGAGTCTTAGTAGAGATTCTGCAGGAAGTTAAAGCAAGGAAAACCAATGAGGCCATCTCCAGGAACCAAGATACATCTGAAAAGACACCAGCCTTTGGGGTAAGCAGCCCAGCAAAAAAAGATGCAAACATTCAGTGCATTAACCCAATGGTCACAGACGGATCAGATAGATCTTCACAGTCAGAACAAGCAGCATCTACCAATTTGGAGAGTATAATTGAACAGCCAGCTCCAGCACCGAAAACCCTAACAAAGAGACAAAAAAAGCGAGCAAGAAAGGCAAGGAAACAAACACGTGCCAAAGCTATTAATGACAATCTGTATCCCATATTTTCAACGCTTCGGCAACCGCAAAATCAAGCTTTAGGAACCGCAAGCAGCATGCAAATCTCAAATAGCTTCAAAGCCATAAGGGAGGGGGTAGTCACCAGTCCAGAACAACAATTCACTGGAGAACATCTACCTGCTGACTCGCCAATGTCGCTCAAATATAACATGCCACACCCAACATCCCAAGACCAATTGAACGGGCACGCATTGGCCACAAGGTTGGCACCTCCTTGTCAGGGAGACCTAAGGGCAGGAAATTGCCTCTACAAGGATAAATCTGAGATCCATTTAGATGCCCAATTACCAGTTAAGATTCCACCAGAGACACCCGCCTATGCAGCTGTCGCACAAGCCACTTCCTCACCACCTACAATAACCCTTCCGGACAAGACCCAGGGCATCTTGTCGAGTCTCAAAACATCTTCCAGGCAAAGACCGTCCACCCAGGTCAATGCGGGGCAGGGTATAGTAATCCCCGCAGGCACAAAGACCAATAAATTCACTCCTTTAGCAGACGACTCGCAGTCCAGACTCAATCCTCACACCAGAGAAACACACCTATCACCGACCCTAAATCTCAAATATCCTTCTAGGGAGGTCGCAACTACTCATCATGATGGACGAATAAAGACAAAAGTAATGATTCAAAATACTCAAATAGCTGCAACAGACCTTGAAAACAAAGCCTTTTTAAGCAAACAATCATGCACGCTCAAAAGGGCCCCAAGTAGAAACAAGTCGGAGGATGGTCAACGGAACATGCCTATGCCACACAGAATTGTAGAGCATTCCCAATCTAGTCATGTGATTGAAAACGATAGGGAATCAAGGCAGGTCATTCTAACCCCAGATTATGACTCACGCGGCCAACAAGATAGCCTTAACAGGGGCAACATTCTGAGGCTTTTGGCAGAGCTTCCTTCAACTAAGAAAATTATGTCCCCAGATTTAATATCACTGAAATTCCTCTCCAACAGCACTCAGAATGACTGGGAACAAACTCTGACTATGTGGAGAACAAGCAAAATCCCTGCTCTAATTATGGTATCTAAGCAACAGTTTGAAAACTGGGGTATATGGCTATCACAACCAACCAGCCCACGTTATCCTTTTCCCCTATTGTTAAATCTGAAAAGTGAACCAATTCAAAAAACGGAATCACAGGCCTGCAAGCGCGGATGGGGCCCGGACGTCGGGGAAGCGGAAAAGCGTCAATCCAAATAGGGGGAAAAAGATTCAAATACCTCTATTGACCCCCTAATTGTAGGGAATGGAGTACAAGACGAATGGAGATGGATGGCACGTACCCTAAATTTAAGGAGAAGTAATTGACCCACCATACGTAATGAACCAGATACAGATCAAAGGCCGACCGTTACTATTATGTCCTGGAACATTGCGGGAGCAAAAGCAATTATTACAGAAGGATTTACAGTAATGTCCAGTTGCAACTACTCGATAATAGTGCTGCAAGAAACATGGCTGGTAGACCTGATAGAACTAGGAGGCTATTCTCTACACCACATTGGAGCTGAAAAATCAAACAAATCAGGCAGGGCAAGCGGTGGTCTAGCCACATACATCTCTATGGCACTTCAGGTCACAACAGAACAGCTGGCCTTCTCATCAACGGACTTACAGGCAATAAAAATAAATTTTAGCTTCAATCGTCACGCTCCACTAATTATCTTTAATGTCGACGCCCATCCGCGGAAACACAGCAAAGTACTTCTCTTTGAGAAGTTACTACAAAAGGTAGAAGAGATACGGTGCGCTAATCCAGCATGGGACATCTTAGTAACAGGCGACTTTAACAGCAACCTGATATATACTCCAGAAACGGACGAGCAATTGGCAGCAGAAAACGCAATTTGGTCAGTGCTACCACAGTTACCATCAATACAGATGAAACTGGATATAAGGGGCAAGCAATTGGTCGAGGCCTTAGAACATCTGAGTATGAGGGTGCTAAACGGCAGGGTGAAAGGGGATGTCCCACCCAGCTTTACTCATCATAGTGCAAAATCTGCAACTACAATTGACTATACTGCCGTCTCTCTTCCCCTGCTGGCACATGTTAAAAAATTCAAAATCATACCTACTCTTCACAGTGATCATTCGCTTCAGCACATAGAATTGGCTTGGAACGCTCCGTGTTTTCTTCCAGCCATAAATGAATTAGGAACAGTAACCTCTGTCTATCTAAACCGCTTGTTTTGGACGGAGTCCTCTTTACCACAGCTGTGCAAAAATATAAAAACCCTGCTTCAATCAATAGCATGCCAAGATCTCTCAGCTGGGGAAGTGTGGGCCAGCTTTCTACAGTTAGTACCATCACTTGGCTCGGCCAGGCGTCAAGCTCCAAATCATAACCGGAGGCCACTAACTATGCCACCAAATATCTTAGAATTAAGAAAGGATCTGAGACGTAAACTCAGATCCACGAAAGATAGACCTCCTACAGAATCTTTATGTGCCCAAATAAAAACCCTTCGGAAAAATTATAAGAAACAGCTATGGCAAATACGAACCCAAAAGGAGGATGATTTCTGGATCAAATTACTTTTCAACTTAAGAAAGGCTAATACTAGAGAATTCTGGATGTCAGTGAATGAAATAGACTGAAAAGCAAGAGTAATAAACTGTACTTCAATTTCAGAAGATAAATGGGTGGATTACCTGTTAGACAACTTTTTTAAGCCAACCCCTCCTGTAGAAAATCAGCAACTGAAAGCTTCACTAAAACCTACAGACGTTCCTCAGAGTGATAGGAGATTCAGTGCCAATAAAGTAGCCCAGGTGATCAGAAGGAGCTGTAGGGACGGGGCTCCCGGCCCTAATGGTCTCCCCCAAGCTATATTTAAGGCGGATCTCGATTATTGGTCAGCCACTCTGTCAATATTATATGCTGAAGTCGAACGTAACAGTACCATTCCTGATAGTTGGAAAGGATCCATCATTAATCCTATATACAAAGGAGGCAGCAGGGCAACCCCAGGTAGCTGTAGGCTGATAGCTCTAATTGACAGTGAGGCCAAATACTTTGCCTCTTTAATCCTAGCAGACCTGCTCACCTGGTCCAATTTAAATAACTTGGTCCCTATGAATCAAACTGGTTTCCGGAAGGGCTACGGCACAGTGACTAACATTCTTGCATTTGGAGATATAGCCAACCGAGCAAAGTGCTTAAAGAAAAATTTACACATATGTTTTGTGGATTTCAAAAGTGCTTCTGATTGTGTGGACAGAGCAATTCTCTGGAACAAACTACGGAGTTGGGGTTTGCAAGAACGTATTTTGAGGTGTATAGAATTGCTGTATGACAGAACTTGGGTACGAATCAAGGTAGCAGATGGCTCAAAAGTTTCTAGGAGAATACCAACAAATATAGGATTAAAGCAAGGCTGCGTGTTGCCCCCGCACCTCTTTAACCTCTTCATGGCAGATCTCTCTGAAAAAATAGCCGCAACCAACTCACATTCTCCAAGGATGGGAAGTTTGGCTATAACACATCTGTCGTATGCTGATGACATTGTTTTGTTAAGCCACACAAAAATAGGGTTGCAACGACTGGTTACTGCCTTGGGCGAATTTGCAAAGACAAACAAACTAGAGGTTAACACTTCAAAGACAAAAACAATGTCATGAGGCTGCTCTTTGAATCCTGCAAACAAAATAAAATTTAACGGTTTCACTCTCAATACGATCTGTAGCTACAAATATCTTGGACTTACAGTAGACAATAAGATAAATTTTGTGCCGCAAAACCAGTATATTCTACAGAAGTCCAAAGCCTTGACGTTCGCTTTCTGCACTCTTGCTAAAAGATTAAAGGGCCCATCATATAAACCACTAATGTCGGTTATGTCAGCCAAATTCCTTCCAGCAATTACATACCGAAGCGCAGCCCAATACGGGAAAGATGCTAGCCTTCTGGAAAGGCAGCAAATAAAAATCTATAAGCAAGTCTTCAATCTTCCTCGCTCTGCTTCCCCTGCACAGATAAGGCTGGAATTTGGTCTAACACAACAGCAGCTCGACAGGAAGGCCCACACAATAAAGATCTGGTACAAAATAAGTAAAAACACTGTCAGCCCGCTAGTAGCGGCACTATGGAGGTCAGTAAACGGCAATCCTAATTCAGTATACAACAGATACCTGAACAACTCCTTGCAAGAGACAAAAACAAAGTACCTATGGGATTCCAACATGTCGTATTCCCTTTTGTGTCGAGCGATAAAAAAGGAAATAAGTATCAAATCTTTTCTAGATGATAATGCTAAACTTGCGCAACGCTCACACGCCTGGCTGGTAATGCACACTTATACCACCATGGCCCCAACACAATACTTGGCCGAAACCTTCGCACTTCACATGAAGCATCGCTTCTTGACTCTGCGTTTGGGAGCATCTCCTACTAGAGCGGATCAACCATCGTGGAAGAATAGAGGAGAGACTTCCTGCAGGCTATGCAAAGGCCCGAAAGAAGATATGGTTCACCTGATTTGTATTTGTCCAGGCTTAAAAGCAGCCCGCAGACAACTATTAAAACCGCTTTTTATGAGAAATGGGACTCGTTCCTGTCGGTCAGCGGTAATGTCAATGTTTGATCCTAATGATGCACAATCAATATGCAAATTTATCAAATTCTTAACTGCACACCTCAAAGACGTAAACCTACCATCCGGGATGCATACTTAATCACGCACTTTTTTGCATCTTAGAATTAAGAAACTGATTTTAGATCCTCGCATGGTTTCATGGCCAAGGAATTTATGGAATTTTATAGAATTTTAGAGATGTTTTATCTTTAAACATGTTGTATTATGAGTTGATTGTTATGGTTTTTATTAACTAAACAATAAAGATTATTATTATTATTATTATTTCATGCAACTCTGCCTCATTTCTTGCTTCGTCAAACCACGCTGTAAAGTCTCATTTAGCTCTCTTCCACCTTCCTATGAGCTATTAACTGTTAAAGCCGTATTGTGTACATTACTGAAGTGCTTTACACCTGCATATGAACTATATAATTCATTTACACACATGGATACAACGTCATTAGTGTTTCTGACTTAGTAAATGTTCAGTGTAACAGCAGAACTGTGGCGGCCAGGAAGAACACAGAAGTTCGCACACCTAGCAGGGGATCTCCAGCTATTTTAATGAATTAGTTTGTACTATTCTTTTAGCTCCTTGTTTGTAGTAATGGACCAGGAATCCAAAACAACCAATTCAGAAGCGGCAAATGTTTTTGCAGACAAATATGTAAAGCTATGTTGTAAAGTATAGAACTGACTCTTCCACTCAGGAGCCACAATAAACGTTATCACCTAGATCGTTTCTTTCCCTTTCTTAGAACTAGCAAAGAACAAAGAAATAAGACAATTTCTGGCAGGGAAGGAGATGGCGCTGATAGAGCTCGCTTCACCTGGCTGCATCTGAGAGTAGCACAGGTCATAATATTTTTATTGCAAAACACTATGTGATAGGCCTTAGCGTCTGTCTCCAGCATAACGAACAATTATGTAATCGGAGTTGGAAGCTCACTAAAGCAAACCTAATCTCCCGTTTGCTATTTTTTTAAATGCATATCACTTACAAAAATGGCTGATTTAATTGCCCAAAACATTGAGTTTAAGCAGCTAATCTAACCAGAGTCACGTTCTAGGTGTCAGTGTGACTAAGGACTTGGGGCAACTTGACATCAGCTCTTTAGGACACTGAGGACCATATTTATAAGCCTAGTTGCACTGCAGTTGCAGCACGCAATGTGGTACATGTGGGATGCAACTCAAAAATGTGATCTATGAAACCATGCAAGGCCACCCTGAGTTGTCCAGAGTGGGCCACAAAATCAGGAGTAATGCAACACAGTGCAAATCGCTGCGTTGCATTACTCTGCCCCAGGAGGCATGTCATGGGTGTTCCCATGCAACCCTTATGGATTTTGATGCATTTCCAGATTTACTAGAAGTAGTACACCTGGGAATGGGCCAAAATGCTATGTTTTCCAAGGTGAAGTGTAACGAGGAGAAATATGGAGACGGACACATAGAAAGAAGAATATTCCTCAGGAATTGTTTTTGTGCTGGAAGGTGCTCCTTCCTGCACAAAAACAATCCTCCTTACAACACAAGCACCTTAGCACCATGGAGCAAGTAAGCTTGTGTTGGCGATAGGCTGCCAAAACGGCACCAGCGCCAGGACAAAGGTAGCAATGTGCCAAATTATTTTAAATACAGCACATTTCTGCCCTTTCTCTGTGACTCAAAGCAGCGCAGCAAGGTGACTTGCTGTGCCACAGTCTCATAAATACAGCCCTCAATGCTTTAGTCGGGTCTTCTCGTGGTTCAGTGTGGAAGCACTGCAGCTGGCTGACAGCAATGCTTTACTAAGAATTAGAAATCACAATAAATATGCTACAAATCACATACTCTCATAGTTATGTGTTGGCTTGCGGAGTGGAGGCATGCAGAGTTTTTTGGAGTGCCAGATTCTCTCAGCTGGGAGGCATGTGTGATCCCATGACATCTGTGTTTCACATTGCGTTCAGCAAGGACCTGTAGATACATCCCATAATCAGGGACACAAATAATATGCAAAAATTGTAGAACTACTTCTCCATGTCCAGCAATTTCATATCATGCTGATTTTGGAAGAACAAATTTATGATGTCTGGGCTTATTCCAGTACTGTCATCACCATCATCACAATTATCATTCTCATCAAAACTGCACAATGTTAACAGTTACACTATTAGGAACTGTTAATGCCATTTTTTCTTTAAATAAGAAAAAGCAAACCATAAGTGATTCAGAATTATAAAACTAATTGACATTTGACTAAAATATATAGCTTAGGGCAGAGAGTTTTTCTTTCATTGATTAGAAGTGCAACTCTATATTTTGAGTGTATTTAAAGTGATCAACTATATACACTAGGCAGCCCTGCCTTTAAAAGGACAGTAAGCCCACAGCATTACATGCAAGTGCAAACATTCTGCTGGGTGTCTTATCTCCATGCCCTATTATGTACTAAGGACCTTTGGGCAAATTGTACCCCCTTGCTCTATTACCTACAAGGGACTTACAGGGTCTGCCAGGCTAATTGTAAAGGAAACAATAACTACTGTACTCTACTACATGTTTGTGTTTTAACATGGCCCTGGCCTGGGCCTGGCTAGCAGGGCCCAGGCACAATCAGAGTCAGTCACCATCAATACTAGTCAGCAAAATAATGGGGGTGAACAGGGGAAAAAGGATGACTTTACAACTGTACCATTTTCCAAAACACTCACACACAAAACTTCTCTAAATGTCAATGGTTGACTCAATACCATCGGGCAACAACCCAGGACTTTCACATAGAGGCCAATACATTCTAGGAGCTGTAGTCATGGATCACCTCAAATGGACTAAAATATTAGAATACCTTGCTTTGTAGAAGAAACAATTGTAATAGTGGACAATGATATACTGGAGTCATCCAGTCCTTAAGATTACCCTGCATCATATTTGGCTTTCTTAGGTTCCTAAAGGCCTACAACTGCTGCTAAATTCCAAGCTAATGCTGAGAACCATGTGAGCCTAATGCCCTCCTTCCTCAACCACTGTACTCAGTGTACATGGTCATCTGTGACACTGACTTCCAAACCCTACAAATTGTACAGAATGTATGGGGCAACTCCAGCCCAACATCAGGCTATTCTATCCCCACATCCCCCACTTCACACTGCTCCTGTTTCACTTGTTCTTCATTAAAATTCATATGCCTCTTCAATGTCTGTGTGTTGACAAAATGGATTGAGTCTGCATTATTACCTGGTCTGGTTTAATAGGAGTTTGCATGCAAATAGGAATTATAATTTGTATAAAAGTACTGTGCTTTTCCAACAGAATCTACTGCATAAATAACCTTTTTGATTTTATGTGGGGAAACACAGGACCAGTCTGGGGCCTATTCACAAAGGTAAATATAGAGGTGCATAGTACTCATGTGTACAGTTAGAACGGCACAAGTGTAATTCTGCATATTTTTGCAGTTCACCATTTCGGAGTGTAGGTTTACATCTAGATGTCTCCACCCCTTCAATTTATGGGTGAAGCCTTCTAACATAGGATTTCTGATTGTAATGTTGCTACTAATAACTGTGCACAGGTAAGTGGAGACCTCTACCACCATGGTGGAGCTCTCCATATAGGAATATTATAGAGAAAATCATTAAAGATTATTATTTAAAAAATGAACAATATTATAAAGTACAATATAAATGTAAATCAATTTTAAATATATATTTTTAGCCTAGAGCTAGTAAAATAAAATGCCATGTACAGTGTTGTTATCCTTGAAGTCATTTCAGATATTGCAGTGATAATACTGCTCGATCTCTCTGCAAGCACCCCACTCAGATCTGGCAAACCATCATCTCCCTCACCAAGACCAGGCTCAAGCCTGCATCTGCACCCAACATTACCTCAGGAACACCAGATGGCTACAAGATAACCGACCAAAACAGCATCAACTAACAGTGAGATGGAATTGCCATCATCCGCAAGGTAACCATCCTTTGCACTACCACCACAGATGCCACCCTGATCATGGAACATCGCAACTTCTCAGTCCACACCTACAGCAAAAACTACCATCAGAGGCTCTCTCGCCTACAGACTTCAAGTATCTCGCCACAGCTTCTGCCATGCCATTCCCTATTTCCTCACTCCACTTGCCATTGACTCCAAGCACTACATCCTCCTCAGCAACCTCATCTTCCATCTTGACGAACCTGATAACTCCAACACTGACAACCTCCTTGAAACCCTGAACACCCTTGGCCTCTCACAACTGGTCACTAACCCCAACCACATTGCAGGATACACACTCGAACCCATCATCACGGCTAGTGACAGAGTCAAGTACAGCCACAACATGAACAAACCTGGACAGACCATGTCATCGTCCAAATCACTATCACAAACCTCCAAACACCCCTCAACAAAGCTGGAGCAAAGTTTCTGAGAGCTACTGGATTGAGGCTCTCAACTTCTCCCACCCGAACACCTCAACTAACCTAGAACAGGCTGTCAAGAACTTCTCTGCCTTGATCACTGACTGCGCCAACAGAGTCACCCCCATGAAGTCCGCAAAACCAAAGAGGCCCACCAAACCGAACCTCCATCAAAACTAATACCACTAACTCCTGAAAAGAATTAAAAGGAATGCATTGCCAACAGCATTGAGGCCAGTTCCAACCACAGCAAAGAACTATTCAACATCGTCAGTGAGTTATCCAACCCCTCTGCATCTGAAAATATTAGCACCCCCACCCAGGAACTCTGTGACACCTTGGTGAGCTTCTTCCCTGACAAGATCTCCGACATCTACAATCATTAAGAGCCCCCACCCAATGCCACCAACATCTTCAGCATCATCGCTCTGATAGATGACCCCAACCACCTGGACCAGCTAACCACTCAAAACACCTCTAACCATCATGAACGGAGTTCACTCTGGATCACCCATGGACTCCTGCCTCCACCACTTTTTCAATCTGGGAAGCAAGTTGATTCACAACAAACTCACCACCATCTTCAACACATCCATCGCCAAGCCAGTTTCCCTGATTAATGGAAACATCTCACTGCTCCTCTTTCCCACCAAGGTCCTCAAAAAGCTCAAATCAACCTCCAACTCACGCAACACTTGGAGAACGTTAATCTTCTTAACATCTCCTAGTCTGGATTCTGCACCAACCATAGAACTGAAACTGCCTCATCACTGCCACCAACGACAACAGAGCCCTCCTCGACTGAGGAGAAACAACAGCTCTGATCCTCCTCACCTTCTCAGCAGCATTCAACATTGTATCCCACCACATCCTTTTCTAGAGGTGCCACCACATCGTAAATCAAGGAAATTACCTCAGATGGACCACCTTGTTCTTCACTGGAAGAATGCAGAAAATCTGTCTTTCTCCCTTCATCTCAGAACGCAAGAACTTTATCTACTGTGCCCCTTAAGGCTCATACCTCAGCCCTGCCCTGTTCATTAGCTACATGACCCCCTGGCCAACATCATCAGAACCCTTGGACTGTACAACAATTCCAGGTTGACAACACCCAGCTCATCTTCTTGATTTCATATCAGCCCTCCACCATGAGGGCCAACTTCCACAAGTGGTGAACATCTCTGGCTGGATGAAAGACAACTGCCTGACACTGAACACAGACAAAATGTAAGTACTGATCCTCTGGAACAACATCTCCTGATGGAATAACTCCTGGTGGCCTTCCAAACTAGGTCCAACACCCACTACCTCGTCATCATCCTGGACAGTAAACTCACCATGAAAAACCAAATCATCGCAATCTCCTTCACCTGTTTCCTCACTCTTTGCATGCTCCGTATGATCTTCAAATGGCTCCCAGTCGACACCAAACGAACCATCACCCAAGCCCTAGATACCAACTGGCTGGACTATGGCAACACATTCTACTCAAGAATCACCTTGCGCCTCATGAAGAGACTACATATCATACAGAATTCCGTCTCCAGACACATCCTCGAACCCCCCAAGTGGACCCACATCACACACCACCTGAGGATACTCCACTGGCTCCCCATTCAGTAGCAATGTCACTTCAAGATGCTGATCCACACAAATGAGGCCCTGCACAACCAAAGACCAGCTTACATCAACCACTACCTGAACTTTCATCAACCCACCAGACACCTGCGCTCTGCCTCCCTTCACCTTCCTCACACCCCTGTTATGTCAAAGTTACAATGGTGGTCGTTACTTCTCCTACCTTGCAGGCAGGGCCTAGAACAACCTCCCTCTTCACCTTTAGACCTCACCATCTCTACTGGAGTTCCGGAAATGACACAAAACCAGGATGTTCAACCGAGCTACCACAGCAAGATCCTCAACCCCTGGATACACTCATGGGTGATTAGCTTGTTGTGCTATACAAATCATGTTTGATTGATTGATTGATGATATCAGAATATGTCATGAGTGATGTAATATTTGAGGTAATTAGCAGTGCATCGTGAGGGTGCAAGTTATAGTTAGTTTAGGGCAGGATTTAGAGTTACTAGTGGTAACTATAACTGGTCAATTTCAGAGGTTTTGATCATTTAAAACAACATATGTTAACTGACATTTCCACTTAACCATAACATGCCTTTAACCTTTGTTTTTTTCAGTGAAATTCTATGGGTTTTTTCAATGTAAAGTGTGACATTATTACAATTCCGAAGTATAACGTCACGTTAAGGTTTTGGTTTCAGTGAATTTGCATGATTTTGAAACATAAAATAAGATGTTCATCGCTGTGTGAAGGGTGGGGTTGAGAGCCCAAGCACCCACTATGCAGGGTTGTCAGCCTTAATATTTCCTCCAGATCTAATGTTGTGATATCTTGCTAATTATTAACATGACAGCCAGGTGTCTTAACCATTTCATAAAAGGAGTATACCAGCATTACAATTGCATTTCATGCACGTACCAACAGTTTGTTAATTCTCCCTACTTTCTTGTTCATGGCATAGACACGAAGGCCTAGATCATTCCATACGAAACCACCTATTTGATACTGTGCCTGCTACAGTTGATGAAGATAAAGGATTTTTCAGCAGATGTTATGTCTCCTATGTAACAAACAGTATAACAATTACTGCCATCTTATGATTGATGAAATGCATGACGACAATTCTTAATGTGCTTCTATATTGAATTGCATGTTATACCTGAAAGAGAAGACCAACAACCTGTTTGAAAACTGGCTAGTGAATAGCTTGACAAATAGCAAATGTGTGCAGGAAACAATTATTAACACTTGTGGCAATTGAGTAGTGTGCTGCTCGTCTGTAAGAATAAACTTATTGACTCCTTAGGGGGTAGTATGCGTTACCATACCATGCCTTTTATTACAGAAGAATGTTAAATTTATGAATGTCTATGACTTGTCTCTCTCTGTTACTCTCTCAACTGTTACTTTTATTTGCTACATTCTCTGGCACTAAAGGTCCTAACTTACAAAGGCGAAAGCTCCAAAGTAAAACAAACTCATTAAGATGGCCAGCTTCCTATCCCCATGAAAACAGAGCTTATTTCTTTGAGGTTTCTTCTATAAAATGGCAGATCTTGAGCAAAACATTGCTTTGACATTTGGATACTATCTTCTCTTTAACAGTCTGTCTCAGTTTCCAATCAGAAACTATACTTAACTTCTATAAGAAATACAAGTTCTCTAACAGCAAAGAGGCCCTCAAGGTTCCATTGAGTCAGTGACCATCAAAGTTTTTTCACTGAACCCCTTGGTTCTTGGTTAAATTGCTCAGGTACTTCTTACAGCCTATGTGCTATATGTTTTGCTCTTTGCATTATCTGCTTTATATATTGAAAAGAATTTGGAGCTGAAACTCAGTGCAGCAACAATACCTTTCTAAAGAGTCTACTTGTAACGAAGCATGACTCTGCAGTGAAGTCTGCATTATTTGTATGCTGCACTACATATAACTCTTCTTTTGAATAAAACAATGAAAATATTGCAGCATGAAGTAAACATTAGTCTAACAAATATTGCAGGACAAAAATTAAAATGAACATGTACAGCAGGATCTCAAAACACCCCTGAAAAAATTGAGTCACCTTAATGGACAAGTAAAGGTTTCAATCTGGCTGAGAGGACATCCTGAAGTGCTAATTACGAGTGTACTATCCCAACCAGGAGCATAACCTTGGGTGGTAATATTGCCCTGGGTCGTTACAAGTAGCCTGATTCTCTCCAGATTGAATAATTCTTGGTTTGGATTCATCACACACAGCATCACCAGGTATGGATCCATACCTGGTGATACACTTGCAGAGAGAGGGGCTGTGGACAGGACCATGTCCCTTACAGCATGAAGTGGAATAAACTCCATCCAGACTAAGCTTACGCTGATCTGGCCTCCTGAACCTTGCCCCCAACCTCCACTGGACATTCACTGGCATCTTCTACCTGCTGTGAACAGGAGGAAACTGTCAGCAGACTTGTCCTCGGAATGGGGGGAAAACATGAGGAACTGAGCCTGGCATTCTATGTTGATATGTATTTTCTCTATTCTACAGTCAAAAGTCATAATTGATAGATTTTGGTCAGAGGATATCAGACGGAAGATTAAATTCTGGCCCCAGGTACCTGCGCACATAAATCCGCCAAACTTAAAATTAGTGTTTAAGGCGTCCTGGGAGCATAGCAAGTACAATCTTATTCAAGATTACGGGCGAGACATTCATTATGTATGTGTTTGCGTGTCTGACCTTAATAAGTAAACTTTCAAGGGGACGCAAATAGGTTTATGTACCCTTTGACTCGCATTTAAGATGTTCTTACCATAGCTCCAGTACATAATCAATAATCATTACACAATAATCAATAATCAACATCAATCAGTAACACCAATAATCAATGGAGTCAGTAATTGTCACGCACCATAACCTTTCAGTCATGAATAACCACACCTTTAGAACAAGTTAGAGTATTTATTTCCCAATATGAACAATGCTAAGGTCATGTAGACTTAATCTCAAAATCAAATGAAACACATACAGAAACAATACTGGCTGTCCAAAGTGGTGGAAGAAATGTAATCTAATCAAAGCTTGAATAACAACACATTCTAAGGTTACGGTGCAAATTAATAACAAAGTCAACTGCGTCAAAGTTATTACATACATTTAGTTTAGCAGAGAAATTAATCAGGCATTAGTCCCTATTAACCTCATTTCATTAGTGAGGATCCTTAACTAACATCAGATTAGAATCGGCATGTTGGGCTTCATTTAAAACAATTTAGTAACACTAATTTGGGAAACATCTAACTATGGCTCTATCAAAACAATGCAGTTGGTACATAGAAAGAAGAAGCAAACATGCATAACAATCAACAGTCTGTTTCGTTATACCTATCCTCAGTGTGGATCAGCAACCAGAGTCAGTCTTCATCCTCAGGAAATCAGTTGATCAGCAAGGCATCAGGATTCAGCATCAAAGTTCAGAAAACGCAAAGTCTCTAAGCATTAAAGTTAAGCACGCCTCTTGTCAAGGCGCAGAAGAAAATATTGACCTTTCGGCCAGTAAGAAAATGGGCAATGGGGCTCTCTTCTTTCAGGGCAACGTTGTTATATTAAAACTACTAAAACTACTTCTCAAATCCCTATTGGTCAGTTAATCGCATGTTCACACTTACTCCAATAAAACTAAAGTCCCAAATCTATGAATTCTACTATTACTCCATTCACATGTCATTGATTGGTTTGTCTTGTTATGTCCTCATGATACAGCTTGTCAGGTAACAATATTGTTGCAGCTTCCACTCCAGTCAGGATCTCCATTGTTCTCCTCCTGATAAAGTCAGTCTCGCACACATAACACACAAAATGTTACATTGACATGAAAAGCATCTTCTAGCAGTCGGTTCTCACGAGAAAGCTTCCGTTATGAGCACATTTAAACAATACAATAGAAATCACAGTTTAACTCTCTAGAACAGCCATTTTATTAAACGTTAAGAAATACAGCTTTAACATGAGGCCTGGCAAACTAGGCCAAGATATTCACTAAGGTAAGGCCTATAATTAATAAAGCTAGAACAAAATGTATAACTGTTAATATGACACACTACTACAGTAGTCAAACATACAGTATATCAACATTTCACAATATTAAATCATTAATTACTACATTTCGTTAACAAAGGTGGCCATTCTTTGTGAACACATTTTCAGATGCGTGCATTATTTTTCTACCTTATTATATTTTCGACACAAAAGAATTATTTAAAATACATGAACACTCATCAATAATTTGTTTATTAATACACCTGTGCTAGCATATGTCTTAACAGAGCACGAAGACAAAGCACAACTACATGAACCATCTCTGCCAGACAAATGTGGCAAGACGTCCAAGCAAACAAATCCGGAACAGGATTAAAATTCAGTTCCAGTGAGTGCTGGATTTTCCACAATAAGGACTGCAAATTTGCAAGCCTTGAAGAGCTTTAAAAATATGCCCTCCCAAAACTATGCCCTGTGCTATAACGAGTCTGCTTTCTTTGTAGAACTAAGAGACATGTGTCCCATGCTGACAGAGAAAAAAGCATGCCAGTGAGGCACGTGAAACGTGCAGGAAAAATTAATTTATTAACCATTCATTTGTGACCTATGCAAATTCTGTTTTTATGCAATGAAAACTGCTAACATACCTTATAATTATTTGAATCGGAAGCTTATGTAAACTATGATGTTTATTACTGAACAAGAACTTGAATTTCATGTTATTAAAAGCTTAGACAAACTGATATTAAACTGCAGAAAGTCATTTGACCCCCCACTTCAGTGCAACCCAAGAAATGCAAGTTGCTCTGACTGCAAGCATGAAAGGCTCTTAACTCATTGGGTGGACGGTCTTATAAACACACACAGTAGTAAGAAGTTGTATGGGGTAGGTTTGCAGAGAAATACACGCTTACAGCAAAGGCAGTTATCTGCTGTGTGGCACAAAAACTGGCCCTATATTCATGTCCTTAAAATGAATGCCACAAACATGGATTGATATGCGAACAATAAATGTTAAAATGTGTGTAATGTGTGTCAGCCATTTAGTTCCTCTTATTTCACGTGTTTTACTTAATGTGACATTCCCCAAGTGAGTTAGCTGTTTCATCATGTTGTGTTTCTGTGCATTGCATTACTCTAGCATACTGCTTACTTTGACTCATGTCAGGTGTTTCTGAGGGGTTTTGAGTGAGAGTGCTGGTGCTGCGGTTAAGGGCAAAGCAAATTGCCTGACAGTGGGTTGGCCTTGTTGCAGAACACACAGAACAATAGACATGTATTCCAGATGCAAATGAAATTCAATGTAAATGTCTGTCAAGGGGTGCTTAGAGGTCAAAATATTTAGACTGTAAAAGTAAAATTAAATAAAGTGGTTAAATGTGAATGAGTGCAGTGTATGTTTGGGGTAGTAAAATGAGGGAGATGCGGGGAATGTATTCAGGGGAGAAGGAAAAGAGGGTGCTAAAGAGAAAAGAGAGGAGGTTAAAATTGTGCAGATGAATGAGATGTGAAGAGAAAAAGGGCATACCTATCTAACGTAAAGCACACATAACTGAAGGCCATACTACTTCCATAGGCCTCAATGATATTTAATTCACTGTCTCACAATTTCAGAATTTAAACAATTCCAATGTTAATTATTTATAACTAATCATTGTTGTCATTTAACTGTTGAACATATTAATACAGTAATACATGGGGCAGTTGTTAATGTGTTGGGTATTTCAATACTATAAGTTCCCACTGCTTTATAAACCTTGCTTTTTTAATTAAATTAATTTGCTTTCAAATGGTCCATTTGTCAAACCTTTTTCAATTTTTTCTTTGAAGGAGGACTCACCTTGGACCCCATCATGCTCGCTTCAGTCACTACATAAAAGTCATCCCCAACTTCTACGCCCCACCACTTTCAAATGTCACCAGCTGCCACTAATGCCCTAAAATGGTAAATGATTGCCTGGGTTATGCAGAAAGAAAGAAAATCTTCTACTAACCAATAAACCCTTAAAGATCCTTGAAGCGAAAGACCACTTCCAAGACCAAGAATTCCCTAGGGAAATTTCAAAAGAGGAAAGTTCCTTGTGATGCAACAAAGAAACCAGAGAGCGTAAAGTGATGCTAAAAGAACTCTAAATTGTGAATGATGAGTTGCAATACATGTGAGATGAGGCCCCAAAGAAATAAAATTACTAGTTTGAACACTACTTTTTGAATTATGGCCTATCAATCATGAGTAATGTGCTTTAATGAATTTGCTCTCCAAGAATGTCTACATTAATGTCTACAAATCTCAATTGTCTTCATATATTTCTGTAATTCATCACTTCAAATGTAATTGGTCAAAGCAGCCTCCACTTTAAAAAATAAAATGATTTATTGATCAGCAAATTAAAAAAAAACTCTGGGCCTAATTTATAGTCTGTTGGGTGTGTTACTCCATCACAAAGTGACAGATGTTCCATCCGCCTTATTTAAAGTGCGTGAAATTCTATGGCACTTGTAAGGAGGTGGAAGGACATCCATCATGTTTCTGACAGAAATAGTAGTTTGCCAAACTCAAAATCAGACCCAGTGGTTTCTGTTTTTGGGGACATGCACAGTCCAGTCATTTTACAGACCACTATGTTATTTTGAATGCATATGATGATTATGTATGAATTCCATCTACTAAAGACTTACTTTTATGCAATTCAACATAGAAAGACATTTGAGCATATTGGCAAAAGACAATACAGTAAACCCAGGAGCTCCTGCATGAAGCATTCGAGCACCAGGGTGTGGCAGAGGTTTGTCCATTCATTCTATCTGGGTTTATTTTATATAGTGTGGTTGTCATATCTTCTTCTGACAAGAGTAAAGAAGGAATGTGGATTGGCCAGAAGCTTGACTGGCATTTCCTTTTCTTTGAAAGTATATTGATTTTAATGTGTAACTGTGGTGAGTCAATGTCAGATTATCGCGCTTGCCTGATTTGCATATAAATTGAACGCATGTGTAAAAATCATAATTTCTAGGAGTTAGAAGTGGAACAGTGATGGCCGGGGATTTTCAAAAGTGGTGAGCTGTAATGCTAACCTCAAATTTCAGCAATTTGAGTGACCCATGGTAGCCTGACTCCTTCTAGGATGGTTCCTGTGTAGGTGGGCTCTCACCAGGTATCTTTTGTAAAAATTGGGATCAACTATTGCATTTTAAAGCGCAAATTTCACATGAATTTGCTAAAAAAAATGTTAGATGTAACAGGTGACTCTTTAAAAATCGAACAACACTTTTTTTAAGCTAATGTGGCTTTGGGTGGCAAAATGCTTGTATTGTGCCACTTTGTAACTCCTTGCACCACATTATGCATGCACCAGGCATCGTAAATGCAATAAATCTAAGAGATTTCTTTGCGTCATTTTTATCAACATTTTTAATGTCTGCTCAGGGCATAATTAAAATGAGGCTCCCATTGGATTGGATTGGACCCTTGGTGCCTTGCAGGATTAGCATCAACATTTTTTACACTAATCTTGCAAAGCGCCGAAGTAACGTAAAAAAGTATAACGCTAGTGCCATAACTACTGCCATGGTGTGCCCCATATTAAATACAGCGCACACGTGGTGGCGTTTGGTGGGCGCTAAGGGGCATACTAGGTGCATCACTAATTTTCATAAATCTGCTCCCAAGTACTTTCACTGTGAGATAAGCCAGTAAATCCGGATGCTACTTAGGAAGTGATCCCTTGTTCTTTTCAAAATGTGCAGTGGTGCAACCCACGTATCAATAAAAAGCCCACTGTGTCATACCAGTATTTTATCATGAGTGCCCACCAAATGCGAAGTTTCCACTTATGTCAAAAATTATATACAGCATTGTTCAATTTATTATTGCCGTATACCATGCAAAGGCTTTCCTGTTTTCAGTTTCTGTATTTAGTGAATGCTTGTGGGTTCTTTGAGGGTTTTCCAATGTTTTAAAAAATTGTCCTTCCTGTGATAATCAGTTTGCCATCCTTGTATCCTGATCTTAACTCTTATCTTTGTATTCTTTCATGAATTTACTCCTTCAAGTAGTGTTTCCCATACACCTCGATGACTGCCTCATTTCTAAGCACTCAAACTTCTCTTCTAGAAGTCGGGTCGTACACTATGTGAAGGATGTGTATAAGCGAAGATGTGGTTGACCCCATTAGGATTTCATTGCAGCAGGAAAAATGGTGGGCACTTACACACACGCAGTCCTACTTCTCTGTACTTCAGAAAATGTCAAAGATTGGCTGAATGGAGATTTTCGACTTAGAACACAAGAGATATATTGTGGGGTGCTCGGTACTCTGTTAAGCCAGTTTAACACTTTTAGTATGCATACTGCATGTTATAAATTATTTTAATGACAACAAACTGTACTGCTTTGTGAAGTACCAGTCGATGCAGTAATGAAACTTCATTCATAACCTTCACTGTACATTCATTTGTTTAAATTTAGTGCTCACACCACGAGTGAAGTTATTTTATTTTTAAGTCTGTGCCTATGTGATCTGTGTTAAGTAGAGTATGCAACGTTTTAGTGCATGAGCCTTTTTTGGGGAAAGAACAACAAGCACAGTTAAAAGGTTTTCCATCGAAACAGTCACAGTAGTTTCTACGGATAATGTTGCCAAATGCCAAGCTTCGTTTCAGTGCCAGAAATTCCACATTTCGGCACATATTTATTCTGTTTGACGTTAGTGCAGGTTTGCGTCAAAAATTATAGCAGTGCCATGCAGGGGGCCCCAAGTCAGGGCCCCTGAGTGGTGTTGTGGAAAAAAAACAAATACTCACCCAGACTTACCTGGGATGGGTCCCCCATCCTTTGGTGTCCCTCTGGTGTGGGTGGGGGTGGGTCGGGGTGTCTCCAACCATGGAAATCTGCCTACAGGTCCCCTTACACCTGCCCAGACCCAGGGGTTAAATAATAAGCAAGCTTAGCGCCATTATTTAAGGCCCCCATCACACATGCTGGATTTTAGCATGGGGATAAATATGGCGCAAAGGCCATATCGTCATTTTCTGGATGGGAACGCCTACCTTGCATCTCATTGATGCAAGGTAGGTTTGCCCCTCCAGAAATCGATGTAAACTCCATTATTGTGGCGCAAGACGTGTCATACTGTAATGCAGGTCCCACTGTCAAAACACAAAGTTTTGCAGGGGACAGAGATGAAATGCTTCAGCTACCACGGAGCTCCTGTCAAACCAGCTCCATGCTTGCTGAAGAAATGGCACTGTGAGGGCTTCCCCCGCAGTGCCAGATATCCTGTAAAGGGCTTTTATTTTAAAAAATAAATTTAAAAACAGAAAATAAAAAATAAATAAGGAGGGACCACAGGGGGAGCCCTTAAGGGCTCCCTCGAGGTTCCAGATAGCCCATAAACGGCTGAAGAAAAAAATAAAAATACATTTTAAAAAACATAGCTCAGTGTGAAGGTAGCAAACCTTCACACTGAGCTTTGGGGATTCTAGTCCAGCTGGACTCAATTCTATTTTTTTATTATTAAAACTTGCACCCTAAGATAACTATAACTTGTGCCTTCGTCATGCACAGCTAATTAATCCACATATGATATCAGTGATGACAAATTCTATGCCATCTTTCATATTCTCACTGCAACAGTTGCAATACAATTATTGATGAGACAACTGTGCATGGGGAGGGTGTGAGTTATAGTTACCTTAGTTACCTTAGAGCGCAAGTTTTAGATACTTGAAAGAACTCTAACTACAGCTGCTGAATTTCTATGGTCTTGTACGATTAAATTCAGAACCTAACTATAATGTCCCTGTAACCTTTGTTTTTTCAGTGTACATATATATATATATATATATATATAGAGAGAGAGAGAGAGTAGAATAGATGCATATTTACTAAATTGTGAAATTCACAAACATTTGCAGTGGGAGGCTTAGAAAACTGTGCCAGTTTGACGTTTCCGGGCATTGTACTGTCAATAAAACACCCAATAGGTAATGAAGCAAATTCTTGCACATAGCATAACCATTGACAATCACTTGGAATATCATTCCAACTCATTATTATTCCCTCACTGTGCCACTCTAGACAGAGGCTCACCTCAGACAAATCATTACTGTCCATGTTCCCCTTGGAAACAGTCCATCTCAAACTTTGGTCACCACCTCCCTCTACCATGTGTCCCACCACATTTGTAGTTTGATAATTTAAGATTCATCATCCCGCAAATCTCATTGGCTAAGCTCTGCCCCTGTAACAATGGTGAATAATTAATTACTATCCACTGCTGGTATAATAAAAGAAAAGAGTAGAAAATAAGGATAGTTTGAAAACCAATACCAATAAGGGCGAGTGAAAGGATCATTTTCCCTGGAAACTGGTTTTGGACATTTGATATGAGTTCTCTGGTTCCTTTGTTAGTGGGCTGTGTTTGGATACTTCTGCTTGGGCTACCCTTAAAGGCTCAATACATTTGAAAATAACATTAAATATATGGTGTCACAGCACCGATTTTCACTTAAGGACTTGTAATCCCATTGCCTGTACTGGGAACTTAGTTCAATTGGTATGACTCTGAGCATGGTCCCGGGTAATGCTACAACACTTCTGATTCCCGTTGGAGTTGATAACTTGTTACAATCGGGCACCTTTGGATGTGGCAACATAGAGCAGCTACCTTACCTTTCCTTTAAATTGACACTGTCCCCATTTTACTGTGGGCATCAATATGAAAGAACTTTCAATATTTTATGTATGTGGCATAGTGTGATTGGATTACTCGTGTTCTGCCGCACATCGTCCAGAAATCCCATTAGTTTAAGGGAAACAAATGAGTTACGCATTTCAAAACACCAGCCAAGAGATGACAATGGAAAACATCCTTAGTAGCAGTCATTTTCTGGTCAAGCTCTTCTCCTCAAAATAGTTCCATGGTGGGTTACAGAGGCTCATTTCAGATTAAGAGAGGGAATTTGATGCCATTCTATGGGGGTCATTCCGACCCCGGCGGGCGGCAGGTGCCGCCCGCCGGGCGGAAACCGCCCAAAGACCGCACTGCAGTCAAATGACCGCGGGGGTCATTTCAACTTTCCCGCTGGGCCGGTGGGCGATCTCCAAAAGATCGCCCGCCGGCCCAGCGGGAAAGCTCCTGCAAAGAGGAAGCCGGCTCCGAATGGAGACGGCGGATTTGCAGGGGTGCAACGGGTGCAGTGGCACCCGTCGCGATTTTCACTGTCTGCTAAGCAGACAGTGAAAATCTTTGTGGGGCCCTGTTAGGGGGCCCCTGCACTGCCCATGCCAGTGGCATGGGCAGTGCAGGGGCCCCCAGGGGCCCCACGACACCCGTTCCCGCCAGCCTCTTCCTGGCGGTGTAAACCACCAGGAACAGGCTGGCGGGAAGGGGGTCGGAATCCCCATGGCGGCGCTGCAAGCAGCGCCGCCATGGAGGATTCCCTGGGCCAGGGGAAAACCGGCGGGAAACCGCCGGTTCCCCTTTTCTGACCGCGGCTTTACCGCCGCGGTCAGAATAGCCCGGGAAGCACCGCCAGCCTGTTGGCGGTGCTTCCTCTGCCCTCCACCCTGGCGGTTTGAAACCGCCAGGGTCGGAATGAGGGCCTATGTCCTTTCAATGAATCAGTTCCTCCGTTACTGCAGCAGATCTGAAACAGTGCTGCCAAAATTGGCTGGTGAGCGGAAAACAGCATTTGTGAATGATTTTGGGTTGCAACACAATTTTGTCGCACTAAAGGGCTCACAGGTCTTTCTGTAATAGTTATTAAGTGCATGTAAAGTTTGTGCCTTTGTGATGACAGCTTGTTGTTTCCTCACTTTCATGGAAATGAAGACACTTTCAAATAAGGCAATCATTTCTCCCTGTGATGTTTAAAATTATTAAGGCTATTGCCCCTCAATAAATGTCCTGAAGGTCGCATTAAAAGTGGAACTTAGAGCTCATGCAGTACTTTCCATCAGTGCCCTTTGGTTGGGGTGAAGTATGTCCGGGGACCTGGCACTTCCTGGCCTCCTTCAGAACTGTGCCCTCTCTTCCTGAGTCCAGTAGTACCCCCCTGAAGTATTGTGATTTTTTCACACTGTGGCACTGTGGGGCAGACACTCCTTTGCTAATCTGGTACTTGGAATTCATTATTAGTCTCAATTCCCAGCAATCAAAGAAGTGTTTTGTTTGGACATCAGTACATAGAAAATCCAGCAAAGCATTTTAGCATAATGTTTGGCTCTCAGGGTTCTGTGTTTTAAGGTTTGGTTTAATTTTATGGCTTTTAAAGTTTCTAACATAATCCAAAACAGCTCAAGATCACTCAGGGGCTGAACAGAAACATCATGCAGATCTGAAGACCTGGAAGGAAATTCAAGTAGGCACATTTTCTTTATTCCTAAACATTCCTTATGGGTTTAATTAGTTCCATATGGAGACGTTTGTTGAAAATAGTAGTCCCCAAGAGTGTAAGGGAAAAGATAAGCTGCTAATTGTTTTCTTTTAAGTTATGTAATGTTTTAAACGGAGGAACCAATTACAAACCTCCCATGCTCCTTCTGTTGACCGCAGCTATGTAATTATTGTTCCACACAGAGAGAAACTATTTTTAGCCAAGTGTAATTGAGGAATATTTTTCAGAGGTTAGTTTATTGACTTAAAAAAGGGAAAAGTTAAGTAATATGTTTGTAGAGTTATATGAGTACAGATAAACTGCTTCCCCACCTTCCCAGTCACCTCCTAAATGTAATAATACGCAGCCTTTTTTAATGCAACCAATACCATGATGAAACCTGTAGGACCTTATTGGTGATAGGGTCAGATTCCGAACAAGGGATGGGAGAATGGAAATAAAATGGAAACGGGACGAACCAAGAAATAAATATGGGGGTGAAAGCGGAGAGGGTGTGGAGCTACGGCCAGAGATGCCCATTTTGAAATTGGGAAACAGGATTCGAGTGTTGGCGTCGTCTCATTAGCATGTGATTCTGGGCAAACCAGTGATTAATTTGTGCTTGTTGTTTCCGGTGCTGAGCACCGGCACTTATCTTTGAGGGCCGGGGCTTATTCTCCTGTCTCAAGCATTTGATGCGAGCAAAAAACACAAATGGGAAAGACGGAAGAAGAGAAAAACGAAGTAGAAAGCTGCAAGAGTGAGCTGAAGGGTCAGGAAGTGGCTTTATATGGATTGAACTGGCCCGAGATGGCTGCAGGAAAAGCCGCCTCAGTTTTCCGTGTTCCCACATCTAACTGCAGCAGCCGTGTGTTTAAAAGGACTTTGGGCACCTGCACGTTTTTATTTACAAATTAAGCACTGGGGCAAACCACTTTATGTCCCGTGCCTAATAAAAGCAAGCATTGGCAATGCCAATCGATCTCCCCTATGCAAGATCTATCGGCTTTGTCAGTGTTTTATTATACCGGGTGCATGGCGCTTCTGCTGTGCAACATGGCTGAAAGTAAAGAAATAAACTATAAACTAGAAATAAACTAGCAGCTGTGTCAGACGCTTTTATTTTCTACTTTTGGCCATGATGCACAGCAGAATCCAGCTGTCCAAAATGGCTAAAAACATATTGAAATATTGGCTGAAAGTTAAAAAAACGCTGTGAAGGGACGCTCTCGTGCACCACATAGCCTTTTGAAAAATAAATGTCAATGCCACCCCGCACTTCCACCCTGACCCCAGGGACCCCGAGCCCCAGGTGAGGGGTTGTTGTAATCATTTCACAGTTCCCCTGATAGTCTCACTCTTCAGTGTCTGAGCATGTACTGGCCGGAAAGAGCGAAGCTCAATTGATATTTGTATAAGATATTACAGAACATACCTTTATAAAGTGTGGAAACGGTAAAATAACGTGAAATAAACGAATAATGTGATATATGCCCTGCCTGCTTTGAATAGCTGTAAAATATATTTGCCTGAGGATTAGAACATCAATCAGGATCAGTAAAATACAAAATCGCTGCGGACATATACGTGACCCCAAGGTCACACGTTGGAATCTCGTCAAGGCAAATATGACTATTCATCCTTCTGGTGTGCTCGTGCATATTAAAGAGGTGACATAAACACGTATTGCTTACAGCACTCTTAAACGACAAGTCTATGCTGTAATAGCTAAATAATATATACATCGCTTTGTAGGCAGATCATGGTGCGAAATATCATTCAGAAAGATCAGCGAAATAATGTATTGTACAAATCCTGTCAGCTTTCTGCATTTTATGACTGTTTCACAACCTGACACAAACAATATATGCGGTATTGGGCAGTTTAATAAGTTATTACTAATAACTTGGCATTTCAGTTGGAGGGGCTACACGACTCATTGTCGTTGCTTTGAGGTTTTTCCATAGTTCATGTTCACTTGGCCTCGCAGCCCTCATCTATGCAGAACGTGTGTTTGAGGCCGGGGTTTGCCCACAAGTGTTCCTCTTTGGGTTGCCCCAACATTAGCGTGACCAGAATTTTAAAGCCAAAAACCGGGACATTTCACAACAATAGAAGGACAACACGTTTTCTTCAACCGAGCGCCAAGAATGACAGCGCTCATCACCAAAGAATTACAGAAGAGGCACTAAGAACACAAATCAAATGTAATTTTTAAAGCCAGTATAACGTTTGTTAATTAAATACATTTCTAATAACACCTGCTTTTTATTTCTGCTTTAGAAAACAAAAAAAATACTTCTTACAGTTTTCAGGCGACTCTCTTTAAAAACCGGGACATGAGCTAAATTTCCTGAAATCTGCCGGGACAGCTGGTGAAAAACCGGGACTGTCCTGGCAAATCCGGACGCCTGGTCACCCTACCCAACACATACGTACTAGTTTCATTCTGCATACTGATTATAATGATACAATACCGATACACTACAAATGTATGAGTTTGTATACTTTAACCACACGTAAAATTACATGAGTACCCAACAGCCTTTAGTAATTACATATTTCACTGTCGGCCGTATGCACTGTTCACTTCAGCATGTTTGGCGCATCATGTGCCAAGATTCAGAAATAATGTGCAGTTTCGTCAGAGACTATAGATATATTCCATTAAAACACACACACACACACACACACACACACAAAATAGGAAATGTTTTGTGTTTAACACCAAAAGACCGTTTTCCAGGGCGGTGAAATAAAGTAAACAGTACACAGTTTAACATTATTTATTTATAAAAATAAAAACTTGTCAATCTATTGCTTCCATTACTGTGCCAACTTGGGTGGCCTACAAATAGTATTCAGGATAATGTGCAAGAGATATTTACTTCATAACTACAATGTAAACACCCTGTGTGTGACTGAAGTAGGGGCCATATGTACGCAAGCTTTTATCCCCTAGACACAGAATGGGTAAAATCCTTTGGTACATCTGGCCCTAGGTCTTTACTATGCTAATGGTAGTGATCAGTAAACAAAGGGCAGGCTCCATGCACTTTACTGTAAACGCTATCTCTTGCAAGCGCATGCACAGTCACGTCGACCTAAAAAGCGATATGAGGCGGTCAGCGTTGACTGTGTTATAGCGTTTTTAGGTCGAGTGCACAAACGCTTTGACCTGTTGTAAGTATTGTGGGCTTTTAACCACACCCACTTCAAGCCCATCACTTTCACTCCTTATTGGATTTGGCTTTCAAAAATCACTTGATGTCATTGGTAAGTGCTTTATGTTTTTCCAGCCTTGAGGCTGTTTTTGTCATGCCTTGCAGACTGACCCTGTCGCATGGGTTATTCCCAGATTGCTAATATACTTCAGTGTGTTTGAACATTTTTTTTTGTCTCTCCCCTTTGTGCTGGATGGTGCTCACAGCAAGACCAGGCACAACAGCGTGAAATAGATCAGCGGTATTGAAGCGCTGGTCATATTGTTCACAGTTACCTAATCAGAGTCATTTCTTGTGGCTATTCCCTTAAAACACTTAAAATTGGTAATTGCTTTACATAAAAGACAAATCCTCACAGTGAAAGTTGCTTTCCTGTTACAGCAGGAGAGCCAATACTACAATATTCAATGCACTCTGGAAAACTAGACCCATAATAGCTTTTGTTTTAAGGGCCTTCGTTGTAATATCATTGCTATAGGCCTCACATCTTTGAAAATAAGTAATGCACTATGCCCTCTAGAGGTGAAAAGTATAGCTACTATGCATTATTTATAGCCGTTTTTTTTATTTGTATTATTTATTGCTGTTTTCTTTTTGTGTGTTTATGCTTTCTAGGGGCTAACTATGTAGTTACATGACCATATTTCTTACAAATGTTATTTTCATTGTGGTGTCCTCTAAGGGCTGTTCCAAGCATTATCGTCACATCAACATGTGAACATATTAATGGCACGGAAACGTGCCCCATAATGCTTTGCAGGGCATTACTTTTACCAAAAAATATTGATCATAACTCAGTCTGTGGTGGTCCTAGGACAATGGCACCACCTTCAAAACATTGACCACAATGTGCTCTTTCTGTCTACGTCATCCCTGGATCCCCACACTATGTTAGTGGGGACTCCAATATAATAACCCTTCACACCATTCAATGTATTGCATGCTTTCTCATGGTTGGCACTTTTTTTTGTATTTAGAATAAGTTATGTTTTAAAGGTTTTGTTTGCAATATATTGTAGTAGGCCCAATGCTCATAAAACGCTTTCTAGGGGCTAAAAATATGGTTACACTCAATTATATTCTCATGTATTTTTTCAATATGTTTACATTACCACATTTCTTACAAATTATATTTTTGTTATGGTGCCATCTTGGGTTGTTTTGAACATTACAGTTTAATGCTAAAAGTTTAATTCTGATAAAGGTTTAAATGATAATTGTATATGTTTTAATAATCTATCTTTTTTACAACTATGACCATAATTCAGGCCAACTTAGCATCCTTGTTACACTATGAATGGTTGAACACTCTTTATATGTTTGGGTGACCCTTCTAGTTTATTTATCCTCTGTGGCTGCCTTTTTGGGGGATTTGTGTTAGCCAGCCAGCAACTCTGATGATGAGGTGGTGAAAGTGGTCTTCTATTGGAATTATCATGGGAGATTTAAATTAGGATGCTAAATGGCAACATTTTAATTTTTTGCTTCAGATAAAGGAAGAAGGTCCATGGAAGTGCTTTAGTTATATACAGGGCCGATGGAGTTATATGGCAGGAAACAATAAAATTATGAGGCAGGGATGCTCAATTTATGTGGTGAGAAAAGTAAAGGTATGAATTTATAATGCCGATAGCTCTATCTCAGGCAAATGTGAGATCTATTGCATTGCAAATGCTTGTTTTTCAAAGGCGCAATGCTGTGTAATATCATACAAAAAAGCAGGGCTGTGGGTGTTAGAAAGCATTTCGACAAACGCAAAGATGAAGTTGATAACGCATCAGAACCTTGATAAGTAAACTTACAAGGAGACACGTCTAGGCCAAT
The DNA here is from genome assembly GCF_031143425.1 of Pleurodeles waltl. NCBI lineage: Eukaryota > Metazoa > Chordata > Amphibia > Caudata > Salamandridae > Pleurodeles > Pleurodeles waltl. The sequence goes on along the minus strand of NC_090450.1, from coordinate 220,545,320 downwards.
GAACCTTTTGGCCATGTTTGGAGACTTCCAAGAACGAGATATCCTTTGGAATCACAATCAATATGTCAATGACCCTATCAATATGCACAATAACTAATCAATCAAGCCAATCAATATCATTTAATATGGATCAATACAGCGAACGCACCATGCCCTTTCAGCCATGAATAACCACAACAAATCTAGTAAAAGTTAGGATATTTATTCCCTATTAATTACAATTCTAATATCATGTTTATTAGTTTTAACAACAACAAGCACATCAACACCACTATAACTTTGCAATCAGAGCAAAACTTTGTCAATGCATAGATCATAAACATTAGAATAAAGCACAAAGTTAGCTTGAGTCAACTTTAGCAGAGCATCATTAGTACATTATTCAACAAAGTAAGAATTCAGTCGTTTGGTTCAGTCGGTTATATTAAAAGAGTCTAAAAAGTCTCTAATTTCCCATTGGGCAATATTTGGCGCATCATTATCTCTGTCCAATAATTCTCCACACACCTTACTAGAATTTTCACCTAACACAGTTCTCATGCAGTTTATTGGCTCCTGTGATTGACGTCTTCATCGGGTGGAATGTCAGGTAAGAAAAGTTACACTTTGCGATCCAGTCAGTAGTTCCATTGCCTTCTCCCACTATAGGCGACCTTGCACCTGTTGCGAAATACACTGTTGCATTTGGCAAAAATGTCTCCTTGAGCAAGTCGCGTCCCATGAGAAAGAATTTTACTACAGCTACCCACACATATCTCTAGTTTCTGGAAAAGTACAGCTTCATGTCCTTCAGGAAAGCAGCACATTGCACGTTAGAAAAACACAGTTAATATGAGAGCAGGCAGCTAGGCCAAGACCCTCGCTAACTAAGGCCTAGTGATTAACTCAGCAAAACCCTAATACATGACTCTAACTAAGATGCATTAATTCAAAACCATATATGAGTGCATTGTTAATTCATCATTAGTCAGTTTCATTATCATCGTATACATTGGTGGCCACTCCCCGTGGGCACATTTCAAACGCGTACATTATTTTCTACGTGAACACATTTTCTATGCAGCTTCATTACACATTATATTGCAAGCCTTTCATGTTAATATTAATTTTAAAGGTCACACTCCAACAATCCCTCCTCTGATGACTCTTATCATCACACAAACCTGTCCCTTACAATTCTGCATCCTAGAATTCCCTCATTTCAATTTCTTCTCTCAATCTCTCCCCTTCTAATTTTGCTCTGAACAATTTTTCCTTTTTCCTTTCTTCCCTCCTCTTATTATTTTTCGCCATTTTCAACTTAATCCTTTTGCTAATTTTGCATGACCGCCATAATCCAAATATGCAAGCTATATCAATCAATATTCCCTGTATTATTTTTGCCAATATCCCATGCCAAATATTACTAAACTAATTTCCCACTTTAGCAAGTCCTTTTCCAACCTTTTCCCAAACCCATGGCTCTTTCAGTTCCTTCAAATCTGTATTGTCTCTTGTTAAATTAGTAAGCATACTTCCAAACCCCTTACTATTGTCAGATATGTAAGCACAACAATGACGCTCATTAAGCATTTTACAAACTCCGCCATTTTTTGCTAAAAGAATGTCTAAAGCAAGCCTGTTTCAAAGAGTCATAGCCCTCTCCACAGCAAGTTCAGTATCCATCAGGAGTATAGCCCCTGTAAAATTTGTCAGCATGTTATCCAAAATAGTAGACAACTTTCAAATCTTTATGGAGTTTAAGATAACTCCCACTGAAGGAATTATCACCCCAAATATGTCTCCTACTACACCAGCAGTAGTCTCTCTCCTTTGTCTAGTACAATGTAATTCAGACAATTTCGGAAACTTGTTCAGATCATCCAGTTGATATATCTTTGGGAAAACTATCCCGAAATAACATGTCCCATACCATCCCTTTTGAAGACGGTAATAAGCATTAAGTCCACCTATATAATAGATCACAGGGATCGCTGGATCCTGCCCATTTAACATGAACGTCCATTTACTCTGAAACAAAAACACATGCTTACATTCACTCGTTCCCACAAACACATTGTCATATTATGACTTTGGTCGCATTATGCAAAGGTTGCCTACGTGTAGTGCATCTAAAGCTAATTTCCCTTGTTCCCTAATTGCACTATAACTCTCACTACTAGCAAAAGCTCGCTGCTGCAATCCTTTCTCTAAATTCCCCTTCAATGCCCTCCTTCTATCTTCCGTGTGATCTAAAAAGCTTTTCTCTACAGGTGTGAGCAAACATGTCAAATTATTGTGGTGTGCATAGGATGTACTAATTGTTAATGTCGCCTCAATGAACCCCTTAACTAATTTGGTGCTATAGTACTTAGCTACACTACTAAAATCTTCTATGATAGGCACATAAGAAAACACAAGGTCATGATTTGAATACAAATATTGAATCTATTCCTGGTTATAGAATCTTGTTAGTAACAGACTACAGCTTATTCCAAATGTTAGAGGTAAACTATGGTAGGTAACTCCCTCGTTCACCGAAACAGGAATCTGTGTACACACATAACAATCTTTTGCATCCATAGTGTCAACATACTCACTCAGCAAGCGATAGAACACATTAGTTGATAGTTCCCCTTTAGCATTAGTTCCCTCATGCAAATACTTTGTGTCCTGCTCAAACCTCTCCCACGCTGTTAGTGCGGTAGCAGTCTCAGGAATGGTAGCATTGTTAGTCCCACTCTTATCCACAAATGGCATTCACACAATCACAATTCCCGCACATTTCACAGCAGTAGTAGTTGTTAATATTACTTGATATGGCCCCTTCCAACGTGTCTCCAAACACGACTTCCTCATGTGTTTCTTGATGACAACCCAGTCACCAGCTTTCAGGTTGTGCCTGGATCATTTATCGGTGGCAATGTGGTAGCTTCCACCTGGTGAGAGAAAGAGCGGACCACGTCAGCCAGATCCTTGCAGTAGTCCAACACCATATCATCCGTGATATTCACAAGAGCATTCGCAGGCACTGCGGGCAGTCTCATAGCTCAGCAGATGAGAATTTCATGAGGAGACAGTCCTGTTTTCTTGTTAGGTGTATTTCTCATTGACATTAGCACCAAAGGCAATGCATCAGGCCATTTCAAATTTGTGGCTGCACACATCTTTGCCATTCTCGACTTCAGGGTACCATTCATCTGTTCCACTAATCCTGATGCTTCAGGACGGTAGCTGCAATGCAACTTCTGTTCAATGTTCAAAGCTGCACACAATAGTTTAACCACCTCGTTGTTGAAGTGACTTCCCTTATCTGATTCTAAAGAGATCAGAAACCCGAAATGTGGTATTACCTCCCAAGCTAGCAGCTTCGCTACTGTGAGACTGTCATTCCTAAGTGTAGGGTATGCTTCAGTCCAGTGACTAAAGATACACACAATCACCAACACGTATCAAAAACCTCCACACACAGGCATCTCAATAAAATCCAATTGCATCCTGCTAAATGGACCTCCTGCTCTCCCAATGTGGCTCAAATTCACCACGGTCCCTTTCTCCGCATTCATCTGTTGACAGATGATACACCTGTGACAGATCACTTCTGCGGCTTCCCTGAATTTCAGGTTAAGCCAGTCAATTTTGAACAGCCTGATCATGGCATCTCTCCCAATATGTGCTTGCCCATGGTAAAACCTTGCAAACTGTGACAGGAGACTGTTCGGCAAAAACATTTTCCCTTCATCTGAAACCATCAAATCATCTGGTCTTTGTACACATTGCATCCTAACCCAAGAACGCTTCTCATCTTTGGTGGCGCGTCCTTGCAACAATCTCAATCCCGCCAACGTGTCAACCACCCTTAAAGCATAACCTGTACATGTTTCATTTTCAGTTTCAGGTAAGAATTCCCACTGATCTTTAAATGGTAAACAGTTCAATGCGAAAACCTTGCGACTTGATCCGCATATCCATTTCCCATTGAAACAAAGTCGTGTGATTTCAAATGAGCGGTGCATTTCACCACGGCAATTTCATGAGGTAACTGAATCACGTGCAACAATTCTTCAATTCTTTCACCATTTTTCACTGGAGAACCAGAAGAGGTCAGGAAACCCCTCTGTGACCATAGTTGGCCAAAGTCATGGACAATTCCAAACCCATATCTGCTACCTGTATAGATAGTTACTCACAACTCGGCAGCAGCATGGCAAGCTCTGGTAAGAGCAACCAATTCAGCCACTTGAGCAGAATATACTCTTTCAAGCCAAGACTCTTCCAGGATACCAGAGATCGTACATACAGCGTATCCGGCGCTCAGCACTCCTACCAAGTCTCTTAAGTATGAGCCATCAACAAAGATAATTGTTTAATTTTCTTCCAATTGGGTATCTTTATTATCAGGCCTCTGTTTGGTGCACATTTCCGTTACCTCAAGACAATCATGTTCTATATCTTCAGCATCCTCAACTTCTGTGTTTTCATTTGGAAGCAAATTTGTCGGGTTCAACACTGTACATCTTTTCAGCGTTACATTTAGTGATCTCAATATAATCATTTCATATTTCGTCAGTCTTGCATTTGTCATGTGTTGGGTTTTGGTACCGGTTAACAAGATCTCAACTGAGTGTGGGACCATGACTGTTAAAGGATGTCCCATCACTATGCCTTCACATTCTGCGAGGCTTTGACCAACTGCTGCTACTGCACGCAGACAACCTGATAGGGCTGCTGCAACTGGGTCCAAAGTAGCTGAACAATATGCTGTTGGTCGGTTTATACCTCCATGGACCTGTGTCAGGACAGACAAAGAACATGCATCACGTTCATGACAAAACAGGACAAAAGGCTTTGTATAATCAGGCATACCTAAAGCTGGAGCCCTGCACATACCCTCCCTTAGCTCCGTAAACGCTTTCATTTCCTTTTCTGACAAAATTATGACATCTGGCCCATCCTTAGCCGCCAGTCTCACCAATGCCTTGGAGATGACTGAGAAATTTGGGATCCACTGACGACAGTAGCCCACCATTGCCAGAAACATCCTAACGTCTCTTCTTGTTGTTGGGGGATTCATCTGTGACAGGGCAGTCACTCTTTCCCTGGACAACTTCCTTGACTCTTTCTCAATTTGGTGACCTAGGTATTTCACCTCTTTCTGACAATATTGCAGCTTCTTTGAGGACACCTTATGCCCGTCCTTTCCCAAGTGGTTCAGTAAGTCAATTGAATCATACCTGCAGTCATCTCTAGTTTTGGATGCAATCAACAAATCATCAATGTACTTCACTAGAGTCGATTGAAAAGGCAATTCCAATGACTCCAAATCCTTCTTCAGTATCTGATTGAAAATGGAAGGTGATTCTGAAAACCCTTGAGGAATTCAACACCAATTGTAAACCTTATCCAGGAATTTAAAACTGAAAAGAAATTGGCTGTCCTCGTGAAGGGGCACAGAAAAGAATGCTCGGGACAAATCTACTACTGTGAACCACTCTGCATCACATGGAACATGGAACATGATCACAGCTGGATTTGGCACCACTGGGCAACATTTCACCACTATTTCATTGATTTTTCTCAAGTCTTGGGCAATTTGAACTTTCCCACAAGGCTTTCTCAGTCCCATTATTGGTGGATTACATGGACTGCTTATCACTTCCTTCAAAACTCCCTGCTTCACAAAGTCTGCAATTATTTGCGCCACCTTTATAAGGACATCTTGCGCCATATGGTACTGCGGTACCTGGGGAAACACAGCATTTGGCTTCACGTTGACTTTGACTAGTTCTACACCTTTTATTAGTCCCACTTCCTTCCCTGTCAAGTCCCACACTTTCTCTTTGACTGTTCCCTGCAAGTCTGCTGGCAAATCAGTCACTGTGAACATTGGGAAGAAGTTAATCAGAGGATACTCCTCATCTGTTGTTTCCGTTTCAGGTTCTGAAACCTGCCCTTCATCTCCTTCATCGTCACTGTTTGTCTGAACCTCAATCCCCTCATTGGAACAGGTGATCGAACATCTTGCTTGCACAGTAAGTCTCTTCCCAGTAGGGACACAGGACTTGAATCGCAAACTACAAACCTGTGCAACCCCTGGAAAGTGCCAAGCTCAACTTGAGCTGGATCCATGATCGGGTTTGTCAAGAGTTGATTTGCCACCCTCACTACCTTAACTGTTCGTCCTGAAAGGGGCAACTTAAGAACCTCTGCACTTCTCACTGTAGAGCGTGTAGCTCCTGTGCCAACCAAGAATGAAACTTTATGAGCCATTACTTTCCCTTGCACATAGGGCTCTCTCTGATCTACTTCTAGGGACGCTGCAAGCCTGCACTTCTCACTATCTGAACTCTTATCCGACCATTCATCGTTTATTCCATTCTCACCACGTAATGGGAACCGTTGTACTGTGTTATTTTGACTCATTCTTTGACCTGTGACCTGTTGAGATAGCATCACCTGTTGCTGTTCCGTTGGTTCTAAGGGCAACTGCATTTGCTGTCTAGGTACCACAGGAATCTGCTGTTGCATTTGCTGCATCTGCATCGGTTGTACACGTGGCATCTGCACCTGTTGCATGGGTTGAAGGCCCTGCATCTGAACCATGTTATTCTGGAAGTTTGGATTAGGACCTCTCATTCTTGGTCCTTTAATATTTTGGAATGCATAAACATCATTGCTTTGTTGAACAACACCCTCCTGCACCATCATCGGGCACTCCCGCTTCCAATGTCCAACGACCCCGCAAGCATGACAAGGTAACACCTTCTTCATCCCCTGCTCATCATTTTGAACTACTACGATATTCAAATCTCTACCACGGTTCACAAAACCTCCTCGACCTCTGCCTCTCACTTGCACCTGAAACATCCCATTTACTTGCGGCTGTTGCACGATCTGTTGTAGACAACCTCCCTGCAACCCTGACTGTGCTGCCTTAATTTGCATCACCATCACCTTCACCTTTCTCTACTTCAATTCAATCTTGTCACTACAGTACTTCGCATACTGCAACACCTCATCAATCGGCTTCGCTTGCCAACAGATCAAATGATTCTTAGGGCAAGATGTACGAAACGATTTTACCCATTCTGTGTCATTGGGAAAAAGCTTTCGTACATATGGCCCTTAATCATCTGACTAATCTCGGGCCTCAATCCTTCAATGAATATGAACATAAGGTGATTCATGTCCTTCGCCTCTATAACCTCTGTACCACTGTAGTGTTTGAAAGCCTTCAACAACCTCTCATAGTAGGCATGTATCGACTCCTTGGCCTCCTGCGCAATTCGATCAATCTTTTGCCAATCAATATTTTGCGTCGACACCCTCTGTTTCAAGAACTCAATCACCTTATAGTAGTACCTCATCACCTCAGAAGACGGTGCTCCTGTGACTCAGTCCCTTGCCGGTTCCGCGGTTGGCCAATCCACACTTCTCTTGCACTCAAGCCACAAATCAGCTGGAATGATAATCTCAAAGAGTGTATTCAGGTCTTCCAAAAGACACTTGCAAGCTTCACAAACCTGTCCGTCTGCTGATACCACTCTATTGGCTTCTCCCTCAGCCTGGGGAAATCATTTGTGAATGACAGAATATCACCTCTGGTCCACGGTACATGGACAAGAACCTCTCCAGCCATTTCTCTCATGGGTAACATCTTTATTGTACCGGTATCCGGCACGGCTTTCACCTGCTGTTCTATGCCGTCACTCTTCCTTTTGTCTCTTTTCTTCACCCACCTTCTCAACCAATTGACTCTCATGGACGGCTGCCAATCCGCATGCGACCCTTCTCACTAACCGACCTGTCCCAGCGCGGCTCCAATGACATCACACTCACACACTGCGGCTGACAAAGTCTTGCGGCTTGTCTTTTTCACTCTCCGCTCACACAAAAACTAATGCAATATATCGCGAGCACCAACAAAACTCAAATTTGCCGGTTTACTACAGGAAAGGGTAACACAATCGCTTCAGAACTTTACAGAGATTTTGCTTAACCTTAGCCACTACTCTCTCCTTCTCAGATCCCGCACTCGCAAGCAAAATTTGACCCGCTAATTCTACTCTCAACTTATTAATGGGTTGTTCTAGTGCACTTTAGAACTCGCCAAATCTCCATTGAAGTTTACATTCACTCACTTTGACTCAAAATCGACTCGTCAACCACGCCCGATAGACCTATTAAACTGTGCAAATTACAACATAAACCAAGTGTCTCATACACTTATCAATATACTCCGGAGTCTTAGACCACGCTGGGTCTGTACATCACCAACAACCACGTGGACAATTGTTTTGAGCACATAGCGCCACACTCAAATGAAGTTCGCCAACTTCCCTACTCTCATACTGCGGAGTACGCACACTCCTACTAAAATATTACCTGGCCTACAATTCTCACAAACCTCACAATTCACCTGCGGTACGCATAAGCTGTGCAAGCGCAAAACCTACGTCACTCACACTATCACTAGAACGCTGAGAACATAACCAACTCACTTCAGCAAGCTCCGAGATTCCGAGAAAGTCATTCGGGACTTAGGGGCACATCATATCTCCAACTTGCATCAGTTGAAAACAATTTTCAAACAGTGGTCTCTCGTCCTAAGGCCCCAAAGGGCCAAACCATTACCTCTGCTTCCAAAACTGATAACACGTCAGAACCTTGAAAAGTAAACTTACAAGGAGACACGGCTAGGCCAACGAATCTTTTGACCACGTTTGGAGACTTCCCCGAATGTGATATCCTTTGGCATCACAATCAATATGTCAATGACCCTATCAATATGCACAATAACTAATCAATCAAGCCAATCAATATCATTTAATATAGATCAATACAGCAAACACACCATGACCTTTCAGCCATGAATATCCACAACAAATCTAGTAAGAGTTAGGATATTTATTCCCTATTAGTTATAATTCTAATATCATGTTTATTAGTTTCAACAACAACAAGCACATCAAAACCACTATAACTTGGCAATCAGAGCAAAACTTTATCAATGCATAGATCATAAACATTAGAATAAAGCACAACGTTAGCATGAGTCAACTTTAGCAGAGCATCATTAGTACATTATTCAACAAAGCAAGAATTCAGTCATTTTTCTATTTGCATCCGATATTAGTGAACTCCTTAACTAACCTCAAATTAGCATCAGCATGTTGGGCTTCATGCAAAACAATTTGGCAAACATTGATTTGGAAACCATCTAACTATGGTCTCTATCAAAAGAGCAGTTGGTACCTAGAAAGAAAAGGCAAACAGACAATTACCATTTTCATCAGATAGTTACCCATCCGAATGAGTCAGCAAACAGCATCAGTCTTCGTCCTCAGGACATCGGTGGATTCGCCATCAGCCAGGATAGAATAGGCAAGTCTCAGTAGGGCATAGGTAAAGAACAAGGCTCTTCCCTCATAAGGAGAAGTGCATATCGGACAAGGGGTAGGATGAGGATGGTTTAAAGTATCAGACGGTTAAAGACAAATGCCCTCATTACAAGATTGGCGGTAAATCCCGCTTACCGCCGTGCAGAAGACCGCCAACACACCGCCGCAGACGTGGAAATCTGCTAAAGCTATTACGATCAACAGCTCAGAATCCGCCAAAATCTAGACACCCACACAAGTCCGCCACACCAAAGGTCAGTGATAAAGTGGCGATAACCAAACCTTCACGGTCACGCCAACAGGAATACGCCCACACTATCACGACCCACGAATCCACGTGGCGGTCTTTCAACCACGGTATTCCATTGGCAGTACACATCGCCGCACTCAAAATACACACACATTTACAAAACACAACCATATTGGACAATTCCAAATACACACACCTCATACACATACACACACTACACCCACATTACCCACAAACCCTTACAACCAAAAATTTGGCAGAAGCAGAGAGACAGCAAATCAAAGCAAAGCAAAGACCACACCAGCATACAGAGGCACACAACATCCATGCACAAAACACTACACACCCTTAAACATCACCCCACACATCACAACACACACCACCTCACATATCACCCACACCACCCCATGGCACCGCAAAGACACCCCCGGTTTTCTGAGAAGGAGCTCAGGGTCATGGTGGAGAAAATCATCCGGGTAGAGCCACAGCTATTCGGATCACAGGTACAGCACACCACCATAGCTAGGAAGATGGAGCTATAGCGCAGAATCGTGGACAGGGTCACCCAAGAAAACGGGATGACATCAGGAAGAGGTGGAATGACTTACGGGGGAAGGTGCGTTCCGTGGTACCAAGACAACACATTGCAGTTCAGAGGACTAGCGGCAGACCCCCACCTCCTCCCCCACAACTAACAACATGAGAGGAGCAGGCCCTGGCTATACTGCATGATGAGGGCCTCGCAGGAGTAGCTGGAGGAATAGACTCTGGTAAGTCAAATCTTTCACTAATTCATCCCCCACCCTACCTGCATGCTATCACATACCCCCACCCTCGCCCTCACCCCCATCACTTCAAATCCTCACATATGTCCCACTATCACAAACCACACATCCCAACACCAAGCCCTGCATGCAACAACAAAGCATGGGCACCTATCACCAATGCATGTCCACTACACATACCCACACAGACCCCTATACAATTATCACACTAGGTCCTACACAAGAATGTAAGCACTGGGGTACAGGGTCACCCACCCATTGCACACCATGACATTACACACAGATGCAATAATCATGCCTTTACACCCCTGCAGGACCCCTACCCAACGTCACCAGACGGGAGGTTCCAGACATGTTTACTACCCCCACAGAAGAGGCCGACAGTGATGACAGCAGCTCTGTCCAGCTGGATCTAGATGACCAGCCCGGCCCATCTGGGACCTCGGGACAGTCGGATCCCCTCACACAGTCACAGGCCACCACAGAGCCTTCCCCCTCAGGAAACACCAGCACAGCACCCACCCAGCGGGCTCATACCTCTGTCCCCAGGACACGTCAAGCAGCAGTGTGTCCACCACTGTAGGGAACCCAGACTAACCCAGCACCCCAAGAACAACAGGGACCTGGGGGCTGTGGCAGTGGGCACACAGTTCAGGGGACAGAGGCCCAGGAATATTGGGGAACTGGGAGGTCTGCTGTGCGACAGGGGGAGGACAGGCCCAGGGAACCCACTCTCCACGAGGCCCTCTCCAACATCATGGGAGCATACCATAATTCCCAGGAGATGATGGCAACGGTACTGGCCAAGTTTCAGGTGACCCAGCGGCTGCAGGAGGAACAGAATTTGGGGTTCAGGGAGGAACTCAAATCTATCAATAGCACCCTGGGCACCATTATAGGGGTGCTCAAGGACCTCATGAACACCAGGAGGGACACTGTGGCACAACAAGGGGCCCCTTACACTAGCCTGGATGATGAACTGGCCACCACCTCCGCTTGCGCTAGTGGACAGGAGGCACTGCCACAGGACCACAACACCAGCACCCCACCCCCTGCAGATGGAGAACCACCCCACAAGCGGTCCTGAGACCCTGGACAAAGACAGAGAACAATGCCAAGACCCCCGCGAAGAAATGAGACCACCGTGAATGTCATCCTTCTGTCCCACTTTGTCACCCTGTCCATCCTTAAACTGCCCTAGCTCCACTTCCTATGCCCCTTTGGACAATCCACCTGTGAGACCAATAGGCTGGACTCTGCCATGGACATTCCTCCACCATCACCCCTGACCATTTTACAACCCCTCCACTATTTACCACTTAAATAATCACCCTTGAACCACAAAACAATCTGGAGTCAGTTTGTGCTTTCACAAATGTGTATTTGCAATAACTGCGGGAAACTGCAATGTCTATTCTATTGACAACATACCTATGTCACACAGCTTTAGTACATGAGGTAACATAGCAGAGGTCACACAATGGGACCCACATCTGTGAAATCGAAAGGAAAAGTGACAAATTAGGGTCCATACACTGGGTGAAAGTGACAGACAGATGAGAGGTCGAACAATTTTATCAGATGTAGGAGGCAGAAATGTCTCCTTACCTGTGTCTCACTGGAAGTATTGTTGGATCACAGTGTTTCTGTTGTCTATGTCCTCTTCTTCTGCCTCCTCTTCTTCACTGTCCACAGGCTCCACAGCTGCCACAACACCTCCTTCAGGACCATCGTCCTGCAGAAAAGGCACCTGTCATCACAAAGCCAAGTTGTGCAGCATACAGCAGGCCACAGTGATCTGGCGCACCTTCTTTGGTGAGTAGTAAAGGGAACCACCTGTCATATGGAGGCACCTGAAAGTTGCCTCAGGAGGCCGAAGGTCCTCTCTATAACCCCCCGAGTTTGCTCATGTGCCGTATTTGTAGCGTTCATCTACCCTTGTATTGGGATTCCTCACTGGGGTCAGTAGCCATGATAGGTTGGGGTAGCCAGAGTCACCTGCAAATGTCGAGTGACAACTGTTAGACACACACTAACCCTTAGGGACAACCCCAGACCAAGACAACTATTCACACTGTATAGGTTCCTTGTCCTCACCTAATAGCCACACACATGCCTCTGGAGTTGCCCCATCACATAAGGAATGGTGCTATTCCTCAGAATGTAAGCGTCATGCACTGAGCCAGGAAACTTGGCGTTCACATGTGAGATGTACTGGTCAGCCAAACACACCATCTGCACATTCATAGAATGGTAGCTCTTCCGGTTTCTGTACACCTGTTCACTCCTGCGGCGGGGTACCAAGGCCACATGTGTCCCATCAATGTTGGGGATATGTATAGGGCAGTGGTTCCCAACCTTCTGAGTTCTGTGGACCCCCATTTTATCAACAGTGGAGCCCGGGGACCCCCACTGAATCATTATTGGAACCTGGGGACCCCCACTGAGTCATTACTGATAGCTCGGACCTAATATTATTAAATTTTTTAAGCTGTCGCGGACCCCCTGAGGAGGCTTTGCGGACCCCCAGGGGTCCCCGGCACACAGGTTGGGAACCACTGGTATAGGGCATAGAAGTCACCTTTCACTGTAGGCAAATCCTCCACCTGAGGGAAAATGATGTAGCTGCGCATGTGTTTCAGCAGGGCAGAGAACACTCTGGACAACACTTTTGAGAACATAGGCTGGGACATCCCTGATGCTATGGCCACTGTTGTTTGAAAAGACCCACTTGCCAGGAAATGGAGTAGTGACAGGACCTGCACTAGAGGGGGGATTCCTGTGGGATGGCAGATGGCTGACATCAGGTCTGGCTCCAACTGGGCACACAGTTCCTGGACTGTGGCACGATCAAGTCCGTAGGTGACTATTACATGTCACTCTTCCATTGTCAACAAGTCCACCATCAGTCTGTACACCGGAGAATGCCGCCATCTCCTCACCTGCCCCAGCGGACATACTCTATGGATGAGAACAGTGATCAGAGGATCAGCCAACACTGAGGTACAAAAAAAAACAACTTTATTGCACACATTTGTCAATCCGCTATGTGCCTGTCTTAGTGTGTATGCAAGGCATAGATATGTGTGACACATTTAAAATTAATGCCATGTGGCCCCCTGAAAATGGTGGCTGCCTGACCTGTATGGTGGGACAAGGGGATATGAGGTAACTGCGCTGGCGTTGTACACTGTTGTGGTAGGCGGTCGAAGACCGCGGTGCAATCCTGCATTGGTTATTATTGGACCCATTCAAATCAAATCAAATCATTAACATTTATAAAGCGCGCTACTCACCCGTGCGGGTCTCAAGGCGCTAGGGGGAAGGGGTTACTGCTGCTCGAAGAGCCAGGTCTTGAGAAGTCTCCGGAATGCGGAGTGGTCCTGGGTGGTCCTGAGGATGGTGGGGAGTGTGTTCCAAGTCTTGGCCGCCAGGTAGGAGAAGGACCTCCCACCCGCCGTGGAGCGGCGGATGCGAGGGACAGCGGTGAGAGCGAGGCTGGTGGAGCGGAGAAGACGGGTGGGAGCGTAGAAGCAGAGGCAACGGTTGAGGTATTCTGGTCCCTTATTGTGGAGGGCTTTGTGTGCGTGGGTGAGGAGACTGAAGGTGATCCTTTTGCTGACGGGAAGCCAGTGCAGGTGTCTCAGGTGTGCGGAGATGTGGTTGTTGCGGGGCATGTTGAGGTTGAGGCGGGCAGAGGCGTTTTGAATTAGTTGCAGACGTTTCTGGAGTTTAGCAGTGGTTCCAGCGTAAAGGGTGTTGCCGTAGTCCAGGCGGCTCGTGACGAGGGCGTGGGTCACGGTCTTTCTGGTGTCGGTGGGGATCCAGCGGAAGATCTTTTGGAGCTTGCGGAGGGTGAGGAAGCAGGAGGATGATACGGCGTTGACTTGTTTGGTCATGGTGAGAAGAGGGTCCAAGATGAAGCCGAGGTTGCATGCGTGGTCTGAGGGGGTCGGTGCGGTGCCCAGGGCTGTGGGCCACCAGGAGTCGTCCCAGGCGGTCGGGGTGTTACCAAGGATGAGGACTTCCGTTTTGTCTGAGTTCAGTTTCAGACGGCTGAGTTTCATCCAATCTGCAACGTCCTTCATTCCATCTTGCAGGTTGGTCTTGGCGCTGGTGGGGTCCTTGGTGAGGGAAAGTATCAGTTGAGTGTCGTCGGCGTAGGAGGTGATGATGATGTTGTGTTTGCGTACAATGTCGGCGTGGGGGCTCATGTAGACATTGAAGAGTGTCGGGCTGAGCGAGGAGCCTTGTGGGATGCCGCAAATGATCTCAGTGGGGTCTGAGCGAAAAGGTGGAAAGTAGACTCTTTGGGAGCGGTTGGAGAGGAAGGAGGCGATCCAGTCCAGGGCCTGGCCTTGGATCCCGGTGGAGCGGAGGCGGGTTATTAGGGTGCGGTGACAGACGGTGTCGAAGGCAGCCGAGAGGTCGAGGAGGATTAGGGCGACTGTTTCTCCGTTGTCCATCAGGGTTCTGATGTCGTCTGTGACTGAGATGAGGGCGGTTTCTGTGCTGTGGTTGGCTCGGAATCCGGACTGAGAGGGGTCAAGAAGGTTGTTGTCTTCAAGGAAGTTGGTAAGCTGCTTGTTGACGGTCTTCTCTATGACTTTGGCAGGGAAGGGGAGGAGCGAGATGGGGCGGAAGTTCTTCAGGTCGCTTGTGTCAGCCGTAGGTTTCTTCAGTAGGGCGTTGACTTCAGCGTGTTTCCAGCTCTCGGGGAAGGTAGCAGACGAAAACGAGGTGTTGATGATGGTCTGGAGGTGCGGGGTGATGATGTTGTCGGCTTTATTGAAGATGTAGTGTGGGCAGGGGTCAGAGGGGGCACCGGAGTGGATGGAGTTCATGGTGGCTTTGGTCTCTTCTGTGTTGATGTGGGTCCAGGCGTTGAGGGTGATGGCTGGGGGTGTGGGTTCTATGGTGGTCGGCTGGGTCTGGTGTCCGAAGCTGTCGTGTAGGTCGGTAATCTTACGATGGAAGAAGGTGGAGTTGCAAAGGTCTTGTGAAGGGTTGGCATTGGGGTTGGAGAGCTCTTTTACGATGTTGAAGAGTTCTCTGCTGTTGTGGCTGTTTTTGTCCAGTCTGTCTGTGAAGAAATTCCTTTTGGCTGCGCGGATCAGGTGATGGTGTTCGCGGGTAGCGTTCTTGAGGGCAGTCATGTTGTCTGCGGTGTGATCCTTACGCCAGGCTTTCTCGAGGGTGCGACAAGTTTTCTTTGATTCCTTAAGGGTGTCAGAGAACCAGAGAGGTTTTTTGGTGTTGGATTGTCTTGGAGGACGCCTGAGGGGAGCGAGGTTGTCTGCGCAGTTGGTGATCCAGTTCGTGAGGCTGAGGGCTGCGTCGTTGGGGTCGACGGAGAAGGTGGGTTGGTTGTCGATGAGAGTGGAGAGAAGCTGTTCTTCGGGGATTTTGTTCCACTGTCGACGTGGGATGGGTTGTGTGTGGAGGTGGCTAGTCTCGCGTCGGAAGGTGAAGTGGACACATCTGTGGTCGGTCCAGTGTAGAGCGGAGGCGTGGCTGAAGGATACGTGTTTGCTGGCGGAGAAGATGGTGTCAAGCGTGTGTCCGGCGATGTGGGTGGGGGTGTTCACCAGTTGCTTGAGGCCGAGGTTGGCGAGGTTGTCGAGCAGGGCGGTGGTGTTGGGGTCGTTGTTCTGTTCCAGATGGAAGTTGAGGTCGCCGAGGAGGATGTAGTCCGGCGAGGCGAGGGCGTGCGGGGAGATGAAGTCGGTGATGGAGTCGCTGAAGAGGGCGTGCGGTCCGGGGGGACGGTAGATGAGGGATCCTCTGAGGGTGGTCCTGGGGTCTGTGCGGATCTGGAAGTGCAGGTGTTCGGCGGCGAGGGGGTGTCTTCGGTGGAGGTGGTGACGTTGATGGAGTCTTTAAAGACGATGGCGATTCCTCCTCCTACTTGGTTGGTGCGGTCTTTCCTGGAAATCTTGTAGCCTTCGGGGATAGCTATGGCGATGTCGGGGGCCAAGGAGGCGTTCATCCAGGTCTCAGTGATGAAGGCGACGTCTGGTGCGGTGGAATCCAGGAGGTCCCAGAGTTCAATGGCGTGCTTGTGGACGGATCGTGCGTTGATCAGGATGCATTTGAGGTGGTTGATGGTGCGTGGGCTGGTGGTCGTGGTGGTTTCGTGGTGGAAGGTAAGTCTGCAGGTGTGACATGCAAAGGGTCCGTGGGTACGTTTCGGGTTGGCTTGGAAGCAGGTGCTGGAACGCCCTGGGTTGAGGGCGTGGAGGGTGATGGGGTCGTAGCGGTGCAGTGGGGTTTGGGAGTGCTGAGGGCCAGGGGTCGTGGCGCTGGGCGCGGGCCAGGCGCGGACGGGCGCAGACGGGCTTGCCTTTGGCGCGCCAGCGCCGCGGTCGTGCAGCAGCTGCCATAAGAGGGAGGGGTCAGCTGGGGGCGGGGGACGGGATTGGGGCGACGAATGGGAGCTGGGGGGCGGGGGCGTGCAGGAGGTGGCGGCGGGAAAGCGGAGGGAGGGGGGACAGGTAGAGGGGAGAAAAGATGGGGAGGGGGGGCTAAGGGTGGCGGGGAGTTTAGGAAGAAAGTTTAGGAGGAAAGTTAGGAAGATAGGGGAGGGGGTTACAGAGGTGGAGGTGAGTGAGGGTGAGAGATAGAAGATAGGGGCTTACAGAGGTGGAGGCGGAGGTGAGTGAGGGTGAGAGGTAGAAGGGTAAAAGGATAGGAAGATAGGGGGTGTTACAGAGGAGGTGGCGAGTAAGGGAGAAAGATAGAAAGATAGGTAGATGGGGGCGTTACAGAGGGGGTGGCGAGTGAGGGAGGTCAGAGAGACGAGTCAGGAGCAGGAGGGCAGATGCGGGAAGATCCAAGAAGAAGGTGAAAGAAGAAGAGGAGCAGAAGAGAGAAGAGCAGAAGAGAGAAGATCACAGAAGACGGTAAAGAAGAGGAGGAGCGGAAGATCAGAAGAGAGAAGATCACCGAAGAAGGTAAAGAAGAAGAGGAGCAGAAGATCAGAAGAGAGAAGATCACCGAAGAAGGTAAAGAAGAAGAGGAGCAGAAGAGCAGAAGACAGAAGATCACAGAAGAAGGTAAAGAAGAAGAGGAGCGACGAGCAGCAGAGAGAAGAGCCAAGAAGAGGGACACGGAAGAAGAAAGCACACGCAGGTCGCGGTGCAGAGGAGAGAGAAAGAAGCGCACAGGAGAAGAACACAGATGAAGACAGAAGACGGGGAGCAGGGAAGAAAGAAGAGTACAGATGAAGAATACAGAAGAGCACAGAGTAAGATCAGAGATGAAGAAGAGAAGAAAGAGAGGAGGTGAGTAGCCCGAGGCAGGGCGAGGGGCTGGGTGGTGGGGGGGGTACTTACTGTGAATTTGCTGGGCTTGCTAGGAGGTCTCAGGAGCCTGGGCTGGTGGAGCTGCAGCGGCAGGGGGAGCGACCTACCCTTGGGTCAAGGGTCGCTAACTCTGTCGCGCAGCGGCCGCCATAAGAGGGAGGGGGGGAGGGGTCAGCTGGGGGCGGGGGACGGGAGTGGGGCGACGAATGGGAGCTGGGGGGCCGGGGGCGTGCAGGAGGTGGCGGCGGAAAATCTGAGGGAGGGGGGAAAGGTAGAGGGGAGAAAAGAGGGGGGAGGGGGGGTTAAGGGTGGCGGGGAGTTTAGGAAGAAAGTTTAGGAGGAAAGTTAGGAAGATAGGGGAGGGGGGGTTACAGAGGTGGGGGTGAGTGAGTGTGGGAGATAGAAGATAGGGGGTTACAGAGGTGGAGGTGGAGGTGAGTGAGGGTGAGAGATAGAAGGGTAAAAGGATAGGAAGATAGGGGGGTTACAGAGGAGGTGGCAAGTGAGGGAGAAAGATAGATAGATAGGGGCATTACAGAGGGGGTGGCGAGTGAGGGAGGTCAGAGAGACGAGTCAGGAGCAGGAGGGCAGATGCGGGAAGATCCAAGAAGAAGGTGAAAGAAGAAGAGGAGCAGAAGAGAGAAGAGCAGAAGAGAGAAGATCACAGAAGAAGGTAAAGAAGAAGAGGAGCGGAAGATCAGAAGAGAGACCACCGAAGAAGGTAAAGAAGAAGAGGAGCAGAAGATCAGAGGAAAGAAGATCACCGAAGAAGGTAAAGAAGAAGAGGAGCAGAAGAGAGAAGATCACAGAAGAAGGTAAAGAAGAAGAGGAGCGACGAGCAGCAGAGAGAAGAGCCAAGAAGAGGGACACGGAAGAAGAAAGCACACGCAGGTCGCGGTGCAGAGGAGAGCGAAAGAAGCACACAGGAGAAGAACACAGATGAAGACAGAAGACGGGGAGCAGGGAAGAAAGAAGAGTACAGATGAAGAATACAGAGGAGCACAGAGGAAGATCAGAGATGAAGAAGAGAAGCAGGAGAGGAGGTGAGTAGCGCAGGGCAGGGCGAGGGGCTGGGCGGTGGGGGGGGGGGGTACTTACTGTGAATTCGCTGGGCTTGCTAGGAGGTCTCAGGAGCCTGGGCTGGTGGAGCTGCAGCGGCAGGGGGAGCGACCTACCCTTGGGTCAAGAGTCGCTAACTCTGTCGCGCAGCGGCTGCCATAAGAGGGAGGAGGGGGGGAAGGGTCAGCTGGGGGCGGGGGATGGGAGTGGGGCGACGAATGGGAGCTGGGGGGGCGGGGGCGTGCAGGAGGTGGTGGCGGGAAAGCGGAGGGAGGGGGGACAGGTAGAGGGGAGAAAAGATGGGGGAGGGGGGTTAAGGGTGGCGGGGAGTTTAGGAAGAAAGTTTAGGAGGAAAGTTAGGAAGATAGGGGAGGGGGGGTTACAGAGGTGGAGGTGAGTGAGTGTGAGAGATAGAAGATAGGGGATTACAGAGGTGGAGGTGGAGGTGAGTGAGGGTGAGAGATAGAAGGGTAAAAGGATAGGAAGATAGGGGGGGTTACAGAGGAGGTGGCGAGTGAGGGAGAAAGATAGAAAGATAGGTAGATGGGGGCGTTACAGAGGGGGGTGGCGAGTGAGGGAGGTCAGAGAGACGAGTCAGGAGCAGGAGGGCAGACGCGGGAAGATCCAAGAAGAAGGTGAAAGAAGAAGAGGAGCAGAAGAGAGAAGAGCAGAAGAGAGAAGATCACAGAAGAAGGTAAAGAAGAAGAGGAGCGGAAGATCAGAAGAGAGAAGATCACCGAAGAAGGTAAAGAAGAAGAGGAGCAGAAGATCAGAAGAGAGAAGATCACCAAAGAAGGTAAAGAAGAAGAGGAGCAGAAGAGCAGAAGAGAGAAGATCACAGAAGAAGGTAAAGAAGAAGAGGAGCGACGAGCAGCAGAGAGAAGAGCCAAGAAGAGGGACACGGAAGAAGAAAGCACACGCAGGTCGCGGTGCAGAGGAGAGAGAAAGAAGCACACAGGAGAAGAACACAGATGAAGACAGAAGACGGGGAGCAGGGAAGAAAGAAGAGTACAGATGAAGAATACAGAAGAGCACAGAGGAAGATCAGAGATGAAGAAGTGAAGCAGGAGGGGTGGTGAGTAGCGCGGGGCAGGGCGAGGGGCTGGGCGGTGGGGGGGGTACTTACTTTGAATTCGCTGGGCTTGCTAGGAGGTCTCAGGAGCCTGGGCTGGTGGAGCTGCAGCGGCAGGGGGAGCGACCTACCCTTGGGTCAACCCTATGGGTCCCAGGAGCCAATGACGATGTATGCCGGCGGTGACGGTACGCACCACTGCGGGCGTGACCGCCATTTTCTCTCTGTTCACTCACTTGATACCTGATCTTCGACAGGAGAGGACCTACACTGCAAGTGCTGCTGTGACCTCAGTCTGGAAGCAACAATGGCTCAAGTGTCTGGGGAAAGGGCTCCTGCCTTCACATTGGAGGAGTTGGAGAAACTAGTGGATGGGGTCCTCCCCCAGTACATGCTACTCTACGGTCCTCCAGACAAACAGGTGAGTACACTGTGAGCATGCTGCATGGGCAATCCCTGTTTGGAGTGGTGTGGATGGGAGATTGCTTCAGGGCAAGGGTGCGAACATGGGACAATGACTGTGACAGTCCGGACTGTTAAAGTTTTTCCTTTTCCCCTGTACTATCCCTGTAGGTCAGCGCCCACCAGAAGAAGGATATTTGGCGTGCCATTGACCAGGGCGTCCGGACACTGGGGGTCCACCACAGAGGAAGCACCCACTGCCGGAAAAGATGAGAGGACATTCGCTGCTGGAGCAAGAAGATGACGGAGGCCCAGCTGGGGATGGCCTCCCCACATGGGGAGGGGTGACCCCCCTGATGTTCCGGATCCTGGCGGTGAGATATCCAGAGTTGGATGGGCGCTTGAGGGCATCGCAGCAGCCATAAGGGGGTGAGTACCGTCACATCCATCTGACTCTGTGCGCATTGGAGGTGTCTGGGTGGGGGAGGTGGGCAGTGGGTTCCCCCAGGCTAGGGCGAGCTTTGTAGGCAAGGACCCTTTGTGAGGCAGGCTAGGTGGCACCCCAACCCCACAAGCAGTAAGAGCCATCTACACCTAGTCAGGCTCCTCTGACTTCCATGTGTGCAGCTATCAGGCATAGGCCATGTCCCTGTGATAAATTAGGGAACTCTAAGTGCATGGCGTAGTGCAGAGGGCTGATGTGTCTGTAGTGTCTGCCAACGGTAGCGGTGTTGATTGCACTGAACATGTCTTTCTACTTTCTTTCCCCAACCCTTTTTGTGGTCTCCCTGTTCTTGTGAGCATTAGCATCATCAGATGGAGATGCTGTGCCACCAAAGCAGGAGGGAGCTGCATCCCACATGGCCCAGGAGGGCGAGACAACCGAGTCAGAATTCACCTTTGGAACGGAGGGCGAGGGGAGCTCCACAGTGGGGACTGGAGCAGAGACCAGCGACACCAACTCCTCCTCTGATGGGAGCTCCCTTGCAGTGGTGGATCCATCTGTGCCCTCCAAATCTACAGGTACAGCCGCCACCCCCCTACCAGCACGGCCCTCCCAGCAGCCCCTCAGCGTGTGCCCCGTGGCCGCTCACCCAGGAGGGTGGGCATCTTCTTCGCCCCAGGCACCTCAGGCCCTGCCCCAGTCAGCCCTGCTGCCCTCAGTGAGGAGGCCACTGACCTCCTCAGATCCCTCACTGTTGGGCAGTCTACCATTCTGAATGCCATCCAGGGTGTAGAGAGGCAGTTGCAACAGACAAATGCATACCTGGAAGGCATTCATTCTGGCCAGGCAGCCCAACAGCGAGCATTTCAGACTCTGGCCTCAGCACTGATGGCTGCCATTGTCCATGTGTCCAGCCTCCCCCCTCCAACTTCCTCCACCCAGACCCAATCCCCAGTACCTCAGCCTATTCCAAGCACACCATCAGACCAGCTTGCACACACCTCAACACACAAGGGTAGCTCTGGCAAACATAAGCTCCACACATCCCAAAGGCACTCACACGAGCATCATACCCATGCACACATACCAACATCCACTGCCTCCACTGTGTCCCCCTCCTCCACTTCTCCCTCCTCCCTCCCTTTCACATCTCCACTCACACCTGCATGCACTACATCTTCAGCAACTACCTCCATCACTAGCACGCCCATCACCACACACCACTCACGTGCAGTCACCACCCCACTACCATTCACACATCCCCTGTGTCCTCTACCAGTGTGTCTGTGAGCCCTCCTCCCAAACTACACAAACGCAGTCACACACCCACCCAAAACCCATCCACCTCATGACAGCCTCCAGCCCATACACCTTCACCCAAAGTCTGCAAACGGACACTTCCTACAACCACTACCTCTTCCTCCACTCCCAAACCCCCTCCATCTACCCGTCCCAGTGTGTCTAAAAAGCTTTCCCTTACAAACCTTGACCTCTTCCCTTCACCTCCCCCACCCCTTCCTTCACCTAGGGCTCGCTTTTCCAGGTCCCAACCCAGCACCTCAGCCACCACATCACCGGGCACAGTGGTGCCAGCAGTAACCAGCTTCTGGAGAGCGCCAAGCAGCAGGGCAGCCAGTGTGCCAAGGAGCGAGTCCAAGGACATTCCCCCACCTCCAAAACAGAAGAAGCTGCCCACATCCAGGAGGGAGGAGGCAAAAACACCTGCCACCAAGGGCTCAGCGAAGACAACAGTTGGGAGTGGCAAGACAGCTGCGCCACCATCCAAGGTGGGGAAGGGCCTGAAAAAGAAAGGCAAGTCGCCGCCAACCTGCACGGTGGACAATACCTCCACTGGCACCGCCACATGCACCGCCGCCACGGCCACCAGCACCCATGATACTGAGCCCTTCACCAGCACCGCAGACACTGTGCCCTTCAGCAGCACTGAGGTCAGTGAGCCCACCACCAGCACTGCCGCTCATGATACCGCCGCCAGCACCGAGGTCAGTGAGCCCCCCACCAGCACCGCCGCTCATGACACCGCCGCCACCACCGAGGTCAGTGAGCCCCCCCACCAGCACCGCTGCCCAATGACCGCCGCAAACACCGCCGCTAATGAGCCTGCCACCAGCGGCCACGCCACATCCTGAGCCAGTGGCACCACCGCAGACATGGCTGCCATCCCCAGTGGTCATTCGTACGAGGCTGGTGGTCAGTTCCAGGGGCCTGGGCAGCTTCCATGTTGCACCACCGTCAGTGGAGTATCACATCCACTATCTCTGTCCTTGGCAGGATGAAGCACTCTGGGCACACAGCCCCCTCCAGAACCAGTAGAGAAAGTCATCCTGTACCTCTGTCCTTGGCAGGATGAAGCACACTTGGCACAAAGCCCCCTCCAGAACCAGTGGAGAAAGGCATCCACTACCTCTGTTCTTGACAGGATGAAGCACTCTGGGCACAAAGCCCCCTACAGAACCAATGGGGCATCACATCCACTACCTCTGTCCTTGGCAGGATGAAGTACTCTGGGCACAAAGCCCCCTCCAGAACCAGTGGAGAAAGGCATCCACTACCTCTGTCCTTGGCAGGATGAAGCACTCTGGGAACAAAGCCCCCTCCAGAACCAGTGGGTTATCACACCCACTACCTCTGTCCTTGGTAGGATAAAGCACTCTGGGCACAAAGCCCCCTCCAGAACCAGTGGAGAAAGGCATCCACTACGTCTGTCCTGGGCAGGATGAAGCACTCTGGGCACAAAGCCCCTTCCAGAACCAGTGGGGTATCACATCCACTACCTCTGTCCTTGGCAGGATGAAGCACTCTGGGCACAAAGCCCCCTCCACAACCTGTGGAGAAAGGCATCCACTACCTCTGTCCTTGGCAGGCTGAAGCACTCTGGGCACAAAGCCCCCTCCAGAACCAGTGGGGTTTCACATCCACTACGTCTGTCCTTGGCAGGATGAAGCACTCTGGGCACAAAGCCCCCTCCCGAACCAGTGGATTATCACATCCACTACCTCTGTCCTTGGCAGGATGAAGCACTCTGGGCACAAAGCCCCCTCCAGAACCAGTGGAGAAAGGCATCCACTACCTCTGTCCTTGGCAGGATGAAGCACTCTGGGCACAAAGCCCCTTCCAGAACCAGTGGAGACTGTTATCCACTTGAAAGACTGTGGCTTTGCACTCCCCAGGATGCAGCAGTGGGCAAACCACCCACTTGAGAGACTTGAGAGACTGTGGCTTTGCACTCCCCAGGAAAAAGCAATGGGCAAACCACCCACTGAAAGGACTTGAAAGACTATGGTGTTGCACTCCCCAGGATAAAGCAGTGGGCAAAGCACCCACTTGAGAGACTTGAGAGACTTTGGCTTTGCACTCTACTGGATAAAGCAGTGGGCGAACCACCCACTGAAAAGACTTGAGAGACTGTGGCTTTGCACTTCCCAAGATAAAGCAGTGGGCAAACCACCCACTTGAGAGACTTGAGAGACTGTGGCTTTGCATTCCCCAGGATAAAGCAGTGGGCAAACCACCCACTGAAAAGACTTGAGAGCATGTGGCTTTGCACTCCCCAGGATAAAGCAGTGGGCAAACCACCCACTTGAGAGACTTGAGAGACTGTGGCTTTGCACTCCCCAGGATGAAGCAGTGGGCAAACCACCCACTGAAAATACTTGAGAGACTGTGGCTTTGCACTCCCCAGGATACATCAATGGGCATGGAGCCCCCTTGTGGAGCTGGCGTTGTGCACTCATCCGGCTGAGGTGCCCCCCCTTCCCGTCCCCCTGAGGTGCCTGTTTTATTTCGATCTGATGCCCCTGCAGTGCTCTCTCCGTTTGAATCGGGTATCTTGTGTGGGCATCGCCCATGCATTTTGGGCCCAGTGGTCCACGGACTATATAGGTGCAGTACCTGGACTTGAATTCTTGGTGTACATATTTGTTAATAGTGTATATACATTTTTGAGTAATGGATTTTTCTTGATTACATTTGTTCAAATCATTTCCTTTTGTCCTTGCGTTCTTCCAGCGGGGGCTGGGGAGGGGAAATGTAACGTTTCAGCATTTATTTGTGTGTGTGTCTTGTGGGTGAGGGTGTTGCCAGTTGCGTGTGTGTGTCACTCTCTTTTCCCTCCCCCCTCCCCTGTGTCGTAGGTGCAGTACTCACCGTGGTCGTCGCCGCCGTCGGTCGTGCTCCTGGTAGAGGAGCAGGAAGACAACCGCAGGGAGGATTTGAAGTTACGGATCCATGGCGTCCTTGTTCCTCGTGGGGTGTGTAGACGTGAGAGTTTTCCCTTCCAAGTCCTGTTTCCACCGTGTTTTTGTTCACGTTGAATCCGCCCCGGAAAAGGTGGAGGATTGGCCTGTCATAATAGTGTGGGCGGTACATTGTCTTCTGCCTGTCTGTTGGCGGTGACCACCAAGCTGTTTATTTGTACCGCCGTGGCGGTCGGAGTTTTAAAGTGACTGTCTGTGTTGGCGGTTTCCGCCACGGTCGTGATTCCATCTTTTATTCTGCCAGACTGTTGGCGGTCTGACCGCCGCTTTACCACCGACCGCCAGGGTTGTAGTGAGAGCCTAAGTCTCAGAATGGCAAGGGATGATGAAGAATGGTGAAGAGTGGTCTCAAAAGTGGCTGGCTTCTCCTTAAGTTATGCGGTTATATTAAAACAGTCTAACAAGTCTCTAATTTACCATTAGGCAATATTTGGTGCATCATTATCTCTGTCCAATAATTCTCCACACTCCTTACTAGAATTTTCACCTAACACAGTTCTCATGCAGTTTATTGGCTGCTGTGATTGACGTCTTCATCGGGTGGAATGTCAGGTAAGAAAAGTTACACTTTGCGCTCCAGTCAGTAGTTCCATTCTCTTCTCCTAGTCCAGGATACCTTGCACCTGTCGCAAATTACACTGTTGCATTCGGCAAGAATGTCTCCTTGAGCAAGTGGGTCCCATGAGAAAGAATTTTACTACAGCTACACACACATATCTCTAGTTTCTGGAAAAGTTCAGCTTCATGTCCTTCAGGAAAGCAGCACATTGCACGTTAGAAAAACACAGTTAATATGAGACCAGGCAGCTAGGCCCAGACCCTCGCTAACTAAGGCCTAGTGATTAACTTAGCAAAACCCTAATACATGACTCTAACTAAGATACATTAATACAAAACCATATATGAGTACATTGTTAATTCATCATTAGTCAGTTTCATTAATCATCGTATACATTGGTGGCCACTCCCCGTGGGCACATTTCAAACGCGTACATTACTTTCTACGCAAACACATTTTCTATGCTGCTTCATTACACATTACATTGCAAGCTTTTCATGTTAATATTAATTCTAAAGGTCACACTCCAACAATGTCTTCAAAAAGAGCTGTGAAGCACTACAGATCTGCAACAACCATAAATAAGGAAAAGTTATGAAGCAAAATCACCACTGTATCAGAGGTCTTTGTTGATTAACTCTGTAAGCTCTGAAACGCCCAGAGACCAAAAAGAGTGAAAACGAGAAGCAGCTTCACTCCGTTCCTGTTTTCTCTAATCCCCTACATCACAAAAGGAAAGCACTGACACAGGTACTGCCGGGATGGTGCTTTGCTCCAAAAAGCGCTCTTTGGTTGCCACTGTCTGATGATCAGCATTGCAAATGCTTAATAACATTTCTCAAAATGTGAACTATTATGCAGAAAATATTGTCAACTTTCAAGTTTAGATTGAAAAGTGAAGTGCTACAACATCTCTATAAAAGGGGTAATTCTGGGATGAAACATCACCCCAAAGAAGCATTCAATCTTGCCGCTCCAATAAAAAAACATGCAACAGCGTGGGAGGTGGTAGCAGCAAGGATGTAGGTAGGGGAAGTGGAGGCAATCAACATCAGGCAAGCAGCAGAAGGAAAATAAGAAACCAGCTGGCAGCAGTGAATGAAAAAGTGCCTGGATTACAGTGCAAGCAGCAGATGGGCACTAATTAAGTTTAATTAATCTGCACTTCGCCCATACTCCACTTGAAGGAACAAAACTTACAAATGGCCTATACTGCCTGTGGTATCAAGGATACTTACATCATACTCACAGCATAGTGACTAGAGCTATAAGATTCTTTAATAGAAGTGAGAGAATGCACGGGTGACAGTTGGAGAGGGCTCCATCTTCTAAGGCCGTTTTCTGCTTGTTCCCTGTAGTCTACCTTACAAGTGTATTGTTCTTCATTACAATGTGGTGATGAGCTGGTCCAAGGCCCTTCTTTACTTGTGGGGAACAGGACGACTGAGCAAAGCGGAAGAAACTGGCAGCCCATGGAGCAATCTGCAGTCATGGTGCTTAAGGACCCTAACCATGGCTTCAGAGGCATGTACGAAGAGCTGTAAGGCATCTACAGAGTGTGGTGAGGAGCAGACCTGGGTTGGCTGGTTTTGTGCTGGTTTTGGGGGCATCGAATGTAGCGTGTCTCGAGCATTACAGCTTCACTTGCACAGTTTAGCGATGCACACAGATCACAGCATGCGCAGCATGCACAGTGCAACTGCAGCAACACAGAGGAGCACTACGTCATTACGACTACAACATGACGTCGATGTGTTGCCATTTAAAAAAAAATAGTTACTTGCTTTTGACAGCACAACGTCATTACTGCCTCAACGCGATGTTGACATGCTGCCATTTTAAAACTTCCATGCTTTTGGCAGCATGACGCAGTACTGCTACCTTTGAAGTATTCTAGTTGTACATGACCACAGTAATTGGCTGCAGCAGTACAGAGCATCAGTGATGCGCACATCATTGGATCTTTATTGTGGGTGTCAGTGATACTCACACCAAGTGACACTTCGCATTTTAAAGTTGCATATTGATGATGTACACATCTAAGTGAAACATTAACAATGCGCTGCCTGTTGTACTGTGTATGCTACACATAGTTCACATGTAAATAAAAGGCATTGTGATTGCCTTAAGTACTGTCTACGCTGCACGCAGTTCACCGGTAGTAAGCACACCATATATGAAATAGTTTCCAAAGTCTCATATTTTTTAAATATTATCTACCATACATTGGTATTTTTATATTTTTCCCGTAATAATAAAATACCAAAACCTTAATTTCAACATTAGTAGGCAAAACAGTAGTTTGACACCTCCAGTGTCATTTCTCCCAAGAGCTGGAGAACACGAGATGATGTAGTCAGATTGGAAAAACTACTTCCCTCAATTATATATCAGCTATCAAAGAGGAGAATTAGGAAGAATTTTCTTCTATAAGGAAAAAAAGAATTATACTTCACAATCTAGGTCCAGAAGGCCAAAAAGTTTATAAACAAATTGAAGAAAACACAAGACCAGACAGAGGCACAGACGTATTTAAAGAAGCTCTTGAGATTAAGATGCCTTTTATCTTCGCATGGTATGTGTGGCCATAGACAGATACCATTTTTTCGGACCGGAAAGAACCGAAATATGAATCAATTGAGGATTATGTAAGCTGAACTAAAAAAGTTGGCAATAACATTTAAATTCAATGCATTACATGATGATTTAATAAAAAACCAAATTGTCATGCATGTAACAATGGCAGTATCCAAGAGAAATTGTGGGTGTGTGGAAAGCCACCATTGAACAAAATATTGTAATTGTGAAAAAGGTGGCCCATACGTCATAAGACCAGGAACATACTGTTGAGCAGTAGGAACAATGTAATGGAACATCTTGTCGAACTGGAGAGCAAGGGTATACTCAAACCAGTGGAGAGTGCAAGGTGGTAGTCTCCAGTGGTGGCAGCTCACAAATCCAATGGTAACATCACACCATGCGCTGACCTTAGGGATTTGAATAAGAACATTGTGGTGGACATTTCCCCCTCTTCCTAGAATAGATGAACTTCTTTTCCAATCTAATGATTTTCCACCATTTACCTGACCTCAGCCTATCACCAGATTATGTTGCATCCCTCCAGAAGAGTGTTAACATCTTTTATCACTCCTTTCAGTTACTATATGTTCGTACGTGTGCGGTTCAGTTTAACATTGGCAGCGGCAGTCTTTCAGTGACTTATGCACAAGTTGTCAAAGGAGTGATATTTTTTCATGATGACATATTGGTGATGGGCAGGACAGGCATAAACATGATCTAAGATTTGAACTTGTGTTAAAGAAATTGGCTGACAATGGGGCTTACTGCAGAAGTAAAGAAATGTAAGTTTGCCTTGAAGTCTGCATCTTATTTAGGACACAAAGTAGGTAGACGTGGTATTTCACCTAAAAAACCCATTATTTAGGCCATCAACAGCTCTCCTGCTTACACATCTAAAGATGAAGTCAGATCTTTTCTGGGTCTTGCTGAATTTTATTTTAAGTTTGCAGAAAAGTTGCCATGAAAACGTATGGATTGCGGCAATGTTTAAAGGCCAAACAAGTGTTTGTATGGAATATGGAGCTACAAAGGGATTTCAAAAACATCAAGCATGATTTAAGTACAGCTATAGCTTTACAAGGGTTTGAAATTGGGGCTCAGAGTGTAGTAATTACTTACACCAGTGTTAAGGAGTTAGGGGTGGTCTTGACTCAAATCTCAAAAGATGGAAAGGAAAACACAGTTGCATACTTGTCTCCTTCCTTGTCCCCAGCAGAAGAAAAGTTCTCAGGAATCGAGAAGGAAATATTAGCTGCAGTATGGACTTTGGAAAGGTTTAGGCAATATTTGTATGGAACCAGATTTAAATTACATATTGAACACGAGCCCATCATTAATGTTCTCACATCTAAAGGAGTAGCAACAACAATGACACAAATAGAGAGAATGACACTCCGATTTTTAGATTTTGGTTATGATGTAGATAGAATACCTGCCAATAAATAGAAATGAAGTAACTGATTATTTGTGCTGCTCATTTAACATTATTTGAACACATGAAGAACACTTGGGATGAGTACAGTGTGGCGATGGCTGGTGAGGAAGACAAGGTATTATCAAAAGAAGAATAGGAAACTAATTACCTGGAGGATGAGGATTTGGTTGCAGTCAAAACATATATTATCAATGGATGGTCAGAAAAAAACAAGTTGTGAGAGGAGTGTAGAAAATTATCGGAGATCAATGATGAGTTATCCTTTAATGAAATAGGACATAATCTCAGGGGAGACAGAGGATTGCCTCTGAGAAATTTGAGGAAGAAAATTTAGGAGATTCGTCATGAGGGACACCTGGGTATCGTCAAACTAAAAAAAAAGGTGAAATCATCATATTGGTCACCAGGTGTCAATGTGGACACAGAGAAGTTTGCAAGGAACTGGCAAACTTGCACCAATTCGACTAAGGTGCAATCTATGTTCTATCCTCCATTGGGGGATAAGAGGTTCCCAGAAAATCCTTGGGAAGACCTTAGTTTAGATATTTCAGGACCCATTCTGGATGTGTGGGGAATACTGAAATATGTAATTGTTGTTATCGATCACTATTCTAAATGGCCTGCATGTGAGATATCTGAGACTGTTGGTGCTGGTACTATAATTTCTTTTTTAGAGAAAATGTTCTTACATAAGGTCATACCTAAATCTATCTTGAGTGATAATGGACTACAATGTACAGCAGAGAAGTTTGGGAAACTCTTAGCAAGGAATGGTATTGATGAAAGACATACACTGAATTACCATCCTGTGGGAAATGTATTAGGTGAATGCTTCAACAGACTGTTGATGGGGAGTGTGCAAGGGATCATCAATGCTGGCAATGATTGGGTGAAAGAACTAGGCAACTCTATTTAGGCCTATATAATAACACCAACTGTGACTGGTTATAGTGCCTTTAGAATTTTATGAGGGAGGGAGCCATTCACAAAAGATAACAAAGCATGGATGAGTTTGAAGTTATGCAGTAAAATGTCTCCCTCGATTGTAAAAATGAATTTGCAAAAAATGCAAGAAGTGTACAAGGAGTATTATAATAAGAAACATGGAGTGAAGGAAGTGTACTTAGAACCAGGAGATTGGGTTAGAGTGAAACTAGGTTAAAAAATAGGGAAGGATAACAGCAAATTCTCAGAACCCTTTCAGATAAAGGAAGTATATGTAAGATCTGCACTGTTGAGTGATAAAAGAGCATGGCATTTCTGCAACAAAGTCGAGATGCAACAAAGTATTGAACTTGGAACAGGACTGGAGTAATGTAAGACTATCCCAAACACATAACTGGATGTGGAATGAATGTGTAGATACACCAAATGCATCCGATAAGCACAATGCAAATGTTCATGATGGGAATGATTTAAGACCCAGGTCTACCAAAAATGAAGATGTTCCTGTTCCTGATGTGAATGTCTCAGGATCTAGCAGGGATGGCAGGTTGGAGATGGCTCCGTCTTGTAAGAGCATTTTCTTCCTTTTCCCCAATAAACCATTTAACCCCTGCGCCTTGAGGCCCTAGCAGGTGACCAATCGCACTTCACAAGTATTATGATTGATTGATTGAACTTAAATAACAAGTGTATGATTCTTCGTTACACTGTCCAACTAAAAAGCAGCAAAGAAGAGTGAAGATGAAGTGAACAAATAGCAAGTAATGGGCAGGCTCCAAGCTCTTTCCTGTAGCTATGCCCCTCGCAGCAACAGTGCAAGCGGGCTGCTAGGCAATACCTAAAAATGAACGTGATCTTGTGTAGTGTAACTGCTGCTCACGTAAGGTTCATCCAGTTCCTTTGGGTCGAGTTAATGCCATATTAAACTGCCAAGCAAAATGAGAAAAAGCTTATTCTTTTAATTGGGCATAGGAGTGAGACCAAGGGCCTGATGTACAAAAGGTTTTAGTGGTTGCAGATGGACAACCTTTAAGTAGCTTTTTGCCATGTACCAAACATATCTTATGAGTTGGTAACCCATTACCAAATACCAAAATTGGGATTGTGAATTGCTATTAGGAAGGGGCATGTTAAGAGCATCCTTTCCTTATAGCAAGTAACAAGGGCATGTATGAATGTTTTGCAACTGGAATGCAGTTGCAAAACATTTGTATTTTACCAACTCCATGAAGAAGGTGGTAACTCATCTGCAAACAAGAAGTGGTCCCCACGGGATCCCTTCTTGTTTGTGAATGTGGACGCCAACATTTTTTAAGAGCAGGCAGTTGTCCCACTGACCATTTACTGCCTACTCTTAAAAAAGAAAAAGAAAATGTAGTTATGCTTTTACCCGTAAAGAAGAATTTGAAGGCGGATAAGGTATGTGGTACAAGTCTCTGAGGGAACTAGCCAGACTCCTGGGTCTTCTGTCCTCTTCCATTCAGGCCATAATTCCAGGTCCTTTAAACTATTGAGTACTGCAGAGTGTAAAAACGAAGGCTCTGTGGGCAGGATAGTGGTATGGAGACAAGGTGCTTCTAGATCTGGAAGGAAAGCTGGAGTTGAATTAGTGGCTGGAGAATTTGAATGCCTCGAACAGCAGAGCGATTTCTGCGTGCTCCCCAGAAATCATTATGGAATCAGATTTGAGTTTATACGGTTGGGGTGCACACTTGGGTGCATTGGACACGGGGGGATTGTGGTGATATACAGAAATCACATCACATACATTATTTGGAGTTGACTGCAGGTCTCTATGCCCTTATGAGTTTTCAAAATTCTTTGAAAGGCAGAGGGGTTTTGTTAAAGATGGACAATTTTTTTGCAGTAACATATACAAATTACTTTTGTGGGACGAGATCTTCAGACCGGTCAGACCTAGCCAAGAAACTCTGGATGTTTTGCTTGGCGCACAAGAGCAGCTTGAAGGCAGAATATTTACCTGGAAAGGCAAATGTATCTGTGGACAGGAATTCAAGGTTTTTAGGGGATTTCAGAGACTGGAAATTGAACGTCACCTATTTCAGGAAACTTTGTCAGTTTTGGGGCCCACTAGAGTTACACCTCTTTGTGAGCAGACAGACATTTCAACTGGAGAGGTACTACAGTTGTATGCCAGGCTTGGGTGCTCTAGCAGTGAACGCCATCTTTGAGACCTTCAAAGGGGTCCAATGCTTATGCATTTCCCCCATTAGCAATGATACAGGGGGTTCTTCTGAAGGTGAGGCAAGAGAGATGTTCCATTGTCCTAATAACTCCCTTTTGGGTATCACATGCATGGTTTCCAAAGACCTTGGAGTTAGCTTGCGACATTCCCATTTTTCTTCCTACCTTAGAGGGACTATTGAGAGATGTAGAGAGAGAGGAGCATTCCCTGGTTCTGTCAGGGACTTTAACTGTTCTTGCTTGGAAAATATCACGAGCTCTAGATAGATGTCAGGCCTTTCGAGGATAGCTGAAGAACTCCTTGAGGTGTCCTGGGCCCCAGGAACATGCTATAGGTATAAAGGAATATCAAAGTCCTGGGTACGTTGGTGCTTGTAAAGGGATCTGGATCCTGTGGAGGCTCCTATAGTGTGCAACAGTAGGGAAAGCATTGGACTCAGGAGCTGTAAGATTTCCTATTCTCACTCCAGTCGGTGCAACAGTAAGGAAAGTGTAAGACTATGAAGGGGTAAAATTTACTATTCCCAAATAAGTTGGAGCAATAGTTGGGAAAGCTTTGGACTCAGGAGGGGTAACATTTACTACTCCCACTCCAGTCTGTGCAACAGTAGGGAAAGCATTGGACTCAGGAGGGATAACATTTCTATTCCCACTCCATTCGGTGCAACAGTAGGGAAAGCATTGGACTCAGGAGGAATAAAATTTACTATTCCCACTCCAATCGGTGGAACATTAGGGAAAGCATCGGACTCAGGAGGGGTAAAGTTTGCTATTCCAACTCCAGTCTGTGTAACAGTAGGAAACATGCTTCACTTCAAATACACATCTTATGTTAATACAAGTATTAGTTTCATAAAATTATAAAACTATTAACATAAAATTAGATATATTAAAGAAAACAATTAAAATAATTATAATTTTTTCAAACAATTAATATAAAAAAAGTTATTTAATAATTATTTCATTAAATTCCCACAGTATAGTAGCATATTAGACAAATATCTAAATTAAAAAATATAATATTTACACAATTTACATAATTAATTAACATTTCATTAATTATAAATAAATACATTATAATTATTTAATTACCTTCCCACCCAATACACCTACAAATCCAACAACCGGCAACTAAAATGTAAATTAACACATTGTAATAATTACACAATTTACATAGTTAATTAACAATTAATTAATATTTGGACAAATAATTCATCATTTATTAGTTATCATTTAATTAAGTTGCCACCCTTTACCCCTACAAACCCGAAAACCCACACCCAAAATATAACTTTATATGATATTATTTTCACAATTTGCATAATTAATAATCAAATAAATAATTAATATTAATTAACATAGATAACTTAATTAAATTCCTACCTTGTACCCCTACAAACCTTACAACCCGTTATGACACTACAAGTTACTATGTTACAATTAAATTAAAAATATAAATTACTTAAAATGACACACTATATTTAAAAACTAACAACAATTATACAAACAAGCATTTGCAATGTAATGGGTCTCACGTTTGCTTGAGTGAGAGCTATTAGCGCTGTAAATTACTAACTGAACTTTTCTTGCCACACAAACTGAAAATAAAAATTAAAACAGTTGACACAAGCAAGTCGATTAAAAGTGCCGCTGTGAGCATGAAGGAGCAACACAAAAGGAAAAAGAAGTTTGCTCACAGTCAAAATTATCGGCAAACGTACAATTATCCATGTAACAGGATCGTCCCCCAAGGCGGTAACAAAACTGCTCTAAGGAGGGACAAACGTAAAGCAGTTACCAACAAAAAGAAAGGATTTTTAAAAGACAAGCCCATGAACGGGTGATAGTGATGGGTGTGCAGTGGGCGTGGTTAAAAGCCCAGATACATATCAACACGTCAGAAAAGCAGCGCTTGCACGCTGTTATGCTCGAGCTAACAATATAAAATATAGACAATGAAAATATTATTTAAACACATAAAGAAACTTAAAAAACAATATTTCTTACCTTAAGCATTGATATTTTCGTCAACACTATTTTAGTATTAAAAACTTGATATTTCGTCAACTCAATATTTTTAAATCGATATATTGTCTGACCACCCATTCCAATGGGTCCCAAACTACTCCCTGCCTCATGAATACTGATGAGGCTGGTCCATTTGTGACCCAGTGGAAATCGCAAACAGTGTCTGAAACACTTGTACATCGCAGTTTGCAATTTCCTAATAGCAAATTGCTAAAAATTGATATTAGGAAAATGCAAGCTTGTGATTTCGTACATCTGGTCCTATATGTGTGTCACCGAGCTAGGTGTAAATTAAAATTTGAAGCTGGTCATTCCTTTTGAGTAAGTATGAGATCAGGTCGCAGTTTGCCCATAAGTAAAATAGATTCCCGCAAATTCAGCGAGACCTGGTTCCAAATCATGGAACCACAACCCTCTCTTCCCAGAGGTATTTGGCTTAAATTTACAGGGCATTACTTTCAAACATGTGTTAAATGAGCAACCAAAGATGTTCTGTGAACAGATTAAGTTTTAATAATATATTTTGCAATTCATAACAATTACTAGTAGCTCTTTTCTAAGGCATACTTCGGGTAATGTCATAAGGCATTTTTATGAGCTGCTCACAGAAGAAGTGTATGCAGAGTAAAATCCCGCATTTGGGAGAGGAAGCACCATTTTGCAATTGCCCTTTTTTATTTTTTTTCCTTTCTGCAGGTGAAACACTTTTCACTCTTGATTCCACTGGAAATATCCTTTCCCTCCACCCTTGTGACGTTTACGATTGTTCTGATCTCCTGCCCACCCCTGAAGAGGACTTACTTCAGCCCTTTGCTGAAGCAAACATCAGACTGTGTTCAGGGTGGGAAAGAATTGGAGAGGAGTTTGAAAATGCTCACAAACTCACAAGTTTGTGAGCATTCTCACCACCCCACGAATGGGGGTTTATTAATGCATATTGTTTACAACTGTGACATACAACTATGTAGTAATAACTGTATTCACAGCTGCTGTATATCCTTTTGAGGGATGGGGGTGATGTGATCATAGTTCTTCAGGTACTTGATGAGACATGTTGCAACACATAGAAATACCTAAGGGGTGCAAGTGTGGCATCTGGGAGGCCATGATTTAAGGCATTACCGTCATCCGGATGCAAGAGTATGAGGGCTTGAACAGCAATTCTAATGCTCTCTGGAAGACATAATTTTGCTTTCTTTAAAAGAAAGTACTAGAACAAGGCTGTCGTTTTTTGGGAATGTTTCCTTGGGGGTGAGGTTGGTGTCCAGGGTGAAGGCAAGTGACTTGCCAAATAACAGGAATTCTGGCTTGGTTGTGTTGTGGTTCAGGTAGGCACTAGACATCCAGGTCGGGATCATTTGCAAGCAGTGGTTGAGGCACTGGATGTCTGAAGCAGATGTGACTTTCAAATAGAGTTGTGTATCCTTGGTGTATTGGTGAATCTTGATGTTGTTATTTGTGACTAGAGCACCATACATAGGTTGAATATGACAAGAGACAGTATGGAGCCCTGGGGAATCTTTTCTGACCTTGGCATGCCCATGTGAATCAAATGGTGTTGATTACAGATAGAATGAGAACAAGGGGAGGGAATTGTTGGTGAATCCCATGCAAGAATACATATGGGGCTAGGGTTGTTGACTGTCATTAGCAGCTGAAAGGTCCAGCAATAACAGGATCCAGGACTTATCTTCTTCTGTGGTTGAGAGGACATTGTCTATGATGTGGAAGGCAACAGCTTCCACGCTGACGTATGATCCGAAGCCAGACTTGTAGTCACGCAGAAGATGTTTAGCAGGGATGTGGGCTTCGACCTGAATACAGACTGCTTTACAACAATTTTGACAATAAATAGTAGATGAGTATTGAATCTGTAGTTGATGAGGTCATTCAGGTCCAGTAGGTTTCTTTTGGAATGGGAGGATTTGGCCTGTCTTGAGAGTTTCAAGATGCCTTTGAGGGAGGGAGTTATTGACAATGGTAAATAGGGGTAAAAGAGAATCTCAACAGAGAGCTTTGATAAAAGATGATGATGTGACATCATCCTCATAAGAAGTGGCTTTGAGAGTAATGCATGTCAGCAAGATCTGAGAGAGCTAGGCTTTGAAGGCTGACTACTGAATGATTCTACAGGAGAGGGTGGCTATAAGAATTGAAGCATGATTGGATGTTGTTGACATCCTGTCTGATCTTCTGTATCTTTTCATGGAAGACTAGGTTGATGGCATTGCAGTTTTCTGTGGATTAAAGAATAGGTGGTTTTGGCAGGGGTTTGATGCACTGCTTGATTGTATTGAACAGTGTTCTGCTTCTATTAGCGGTTTCACTAATGCTATTAGTGTAGTGCTTTCGTTTTGACTGATGTGATGAACTGTCTGCCCGTTTAGTGGAGGGACTTAGGGGGTCATTCCGACCCCGGCCGTCATTCTGACTTTCCCGCTGGGCGGGCGGGCGACCGCCAAAAGGCCGCCCGCCCGCCCAGCGGGAAAGCCCCAGCAACGATGAAGCCGGCTCCGAATGGAGCCGGCGGAGTTGCTGGTGTGCAACGGGTGCAGTGGCACCCGTCGCGATTTTCAGTGTCTGCTAGGCAGACACTGAAAATCATTATGGGGCCCTGTTAGGGGGCCCCTGCACTGCCCATGCCTGTGGCATGGGCAGTGCAGGGGCCCCCAGGGGCCCCACGACACCCGTTCCCGCCATCCTGTTCCTGGCGGTTTTTACCGCCAGGACCAGGATGGCGGGAAGGGGGTCGGAATCCCCATGGCGGTGCTGCGAGCAGCGCCGCCATGGAGGATTCTTTGGGGCAGGGGTAAACCGTCGGGAAAACGCCGGTTGCCCTTTTCTGACCGCGGCTTTACCGCCGCGGTCAGAATTGCCCATGAAGCACCGACAGCCTGTTGGCGGTGCTTCCGCGGCACTCTGCCCTGGCGGTTTTCAACCGCCAGGGTCAGAATGACCGCCTTAGTATTAAGAGGTCTTCAGGAGTTTTGGTATTCCTTCCATTTTCCTTTCTGTCTGTGAATAGATTGTTTATTGTCAGCAAGGCCTTTAGTGTACCACGGTGCTGAGGGGATGTACTTATGTGTTGTAATTGGGGTGTGGATTTTCATATAGCTTTTCAAACAATTTATAAAGATGTTTAGAAGAGTGTTGGCACCGAATATGAAGTTGATAGGGTGAGTGAATGGTGCATGCACTAGGTTGTCTACGGGAAAGTTTTTGAAGAATTTGAAGGTTTGGTTTCCTCTTCTATGTTTACCCTGGTTTGTTGGTAGGGTGCTAAGCTTGGACATAATGATAGCAAAGTTGTTGGTCAAGTCCAGGATTATGGGTGGTTTTGCATTTGAATGCTGGTAATGTCGCGAGGACAAGAATGTGGCCTTTAAAGTATCTATCTATCTATCTATCTATCTATCTATCTATCTATCTATCTATCTATCTATCTATCTATCTATCTATCTATCTATCTATCTATCTATCTATCTAACTATGTATCTATTTATCTATCTATCTATCTATCTGGCTTGCCATAAGCCAGTCATCACAGCCAACGTCAGCTGCACACAGCCAAATGCAGAAAGTGTTGGATGCAGGGCTTTAGCCAATTATTAGAGACAAGATTTTCACTATTTTTTGTTGGTAGTTCTCAAAAGAATCGTATTTTTTAAGTTTTGTGTATTTTGTATGTTTATGTTAATTTTTACTTTTGTGATTTTCACTGAACAGTGTGAGAACTTTAGTGGCAAACTGCTACTTTATTATTGGAAATCAATTTTATCCTCTTCAGTGACATTTTTCTCACTTCCAATCCGGAAACCTTGTTTTCCACACTTAAGGCTGGCTTTCCATTGCATAAATTACAAAGCAAAAATGATTAGGCGAGTGTTCTTTTTCTCCTCACTTTGTTTGGCATTTCTCCTGTATGACTTTTGAAAACTCCTCATTTTATCTCCTTACCGAGACAGTAGACTTTCAAATTCTACAGTAAGGGGGCCTCTACCTGTCGAGGTTTCCAAACTCTGTGGCAGTTCATGTACCCAGCTACAGAAACTGTTTTATTTATTCTTTTGTTCTTTGTTGGAGAGGCAGTCTGGTGCCCCCTTCACATAGGTTTGGGGGTCAGGGTGTGTCTAAACATACTCCCTTTATGGCTCTGTATGTTTCAGCAGGGAAGAGTATCTGCCTGCATTCTATAATGGAAGCTGCATGAAAGAAATTTTTGTTGCGCCAAGCCAAGCAGTCTTTTGTTGAACACTCCCAACTTGGAGTTTGCAGGTACAAATTGCGTGTCAAGCAAAAAAGAGCTCCGCCTTTAGGGCCAGATTCACAAGGCCCTTGCACCCCTTGGTGCCACATTTGCGGTAACATTTTGGCCGCAAATGTGACGCTAATGGGCCACTACCATAGTGCCATATTTACAAGGTGGCGCAAACTAGGTCTGCGCCATCTTGTAAACCCTTTGCGCCACATAATGCATAATATATGCATGATGTATGCAAAGGGGGTGTTCCATCGCACCATTTCTGCTTAAAGCAGGCATTAAAAAGAGTCTCCCATTGATTTAAATGAGCCTCTTAACACTAAACTGGATTAGCATCTTTTTTTTTTTAAACTAATCCAGTATAGTGGGGTTAGGGGATGCAAGTGGGCCGCATGAAAAGTGGCGCATCACTAGTGATCTGCCACCCTCTTGTAAATATATCCCTTCATTTTCTAAAATTTGGGTCCCCAAACTCTCCTCAAATCGAGGATCGAGTACAGTTTGCTAATTAATGGTCCAGATATCTGTAACTTTTTAGTCTTGTCAAGCCGACCAGCACATTTTTCTAATATTGGTTTCTCAAAACCTGCTGAATGCTTCAAGACCAAGAAAACCAATGGCACTTCCTGGAGTAAAGCTCTAGTTTGTGTTAAAATTTGATGTCATTCCATTCAGCGTTTTTTCCTGTAGCTTGGAGCAAAGTTTTCAATCTGACTCAAAGTAAGAAATTTAATGAAAGTGACAACTCTCACCATTTGACCTCAATTGTCATCTGTCAGTTGATCTCTTGTCGACTCTTAGGGGCATATTTATACTCTATTTGCAGTGGATTGCATCATTTTGTTTACGCAAATCCGACACTAACTTAACTATATATTTATATTTTGGGGCTAGACATGTCTAGCGCTGAAATGTTGGAGTTAAAGTCATTTTTTGCCTGGAGAAAACTACCTTGTGTCAATGAGATGTAAGGTAGACGTTACCGGGCAAAAAATGACTCAAAGGCCCAACCACCCTATTTATCCTCCCGTGCAAAAATTACGCACGGGAGGGAGGTGGGACTAAATAATGACACTAAGCTTGCTTTGTGCCATTATTTAACACCTGGGTCAGGGCAGGCGTTAGGGGACCTGTTGGCCTATTTCCATGGTCGAACCCCATGGAGTAAGCCCACAGAAGTCCTTCCCAGGCCCCAGGGACACCCTCAGCCACACCAGAGAGACAGCGGGGGATGGGGGACCCCGTCCAGGTAAGTAGAAGTAAGTACAGGTAAGTAATTTTTTTTTTCTAAAGTGCCATAGGGGGCATAATGTGGGCCCCCCTCCATGGCACTGTGCCCAATAGCAATGCCCAGGGAACTTAAGTCCCCTGGGCATTGCCATTGGGCTGGGGGGCATGACTCCTGTCTTTACTGAGACAGGAGTCATGTCCATGGGGGTTGTGCATCTAACAGTGGTGCTAGTCAGGTTAGGGTCATTATTATGACTCTAACCTGACTATTGCCATTCTTTCACGCACAGCCTCCAGTTTTCCCTACGCCTCCCCTACCCGGTTAGTGTGATGTATTTTAATGCTAACTGGGCCTTAGCGCCGGCTTGCGCCATTCCTTAAATATGGCGCCCGGCTGGCGACCTGAAATGGTGCTAACCAGCGCTATACGTATTGACGCAAAGCTGTGCTAACGCTGGTTTGTGTCAAAAAGTATAAATATGGGCCTTAGCCTCTCTACTGACTCCTCTTTAGTTTTCCTACGGACAGGGATAGGAGGAGTGAATGCAATATTTGCATTCTGGTCCTGCTACTGTTTTCATCACCACTGAGGCTTTAAATGGCCTTGCAAGGGGTACCAAAGGGCAAAAAACTAGGGGTAGCTTACTCTACAGTGTGCCTTGACTACACCCAATTGATGTCACAGTCTCTACGTTCCTCTCTCAATTTCACCCTCCCATCGCAGCTTTCACTCTCTCCCTCTTTTCTCTTTCTTTAGATAGATAGTGGTTCAATGCTTAATTTGAGCTGGCGTTTCTGCTGC
Organism: Pleurodeles waltl; assembly: GCF_031143425.1. Taxonomy (NCBI): domain Eukaryota; kingdom Metazoa; phylum Chordata; class Amphibia; order Caudata; family Salamandridae; genus Pleurodeles; species Pleurodeles waltl. The sequence goes on along the minus strand of NC_090450.1, from coordinate 220,504,301 downwards.
TCGGCACAACACTTGTTTGTCAACATCAGCACCTATGACAGTGTGCCACATGGTGGCACTGTTTGTTTAATTTAGAGATTACCAAAACAGTTGCTTATTAATTCAATAACTATTAAAAATGAGTAATACCTGCCACAAAAGCCATTTTTATAGTTTTGGCAGCCTGTAATCGTGTAAATTATCACATTGTATGGGCGTGGTGGTTGTTAGTTGTTTGGGTGCTGTCATTGGCAGTGCTGGTAGGGGCAATGGGTGGTGCAAGCTCCAATGGCCTCCTGACAAGGACCTTGACACTTTTAGGCCCATATTTATGAAAAATGGTGCACAACTAAGCTAACACATTTGTGCATAGTTTTTTTTAACAATGGCTGACGCCATTACTTAAAGCCATCTGTGCGCCATATTTCTGAAATGACGCACAATGGCTCTAAGGAATGGCTAGAGTAACAAAAAAGGACGCTAGCCGTTGGGGGATGGCATTAGGAGAAATGGCGCTAGTGGGTCAGAAATGACGTTAGCCTGGTTAGCGGCAAAATTTCTGCCGCTGATCAGCCTAGTGTAATCTTTTGATGCACAAGCAGCCAAACAATGACTCCTGTGCAAGTAAAGACAGGAGTCATTACCACCACCCCAATCCCCACCCCAGGGGACCAGTGTGCCCTGGGCAAGCTCTACATACCCAGTGCCAGGCAGGGGGCCCCATGTAAGGGGCTCCCAGTGGCCCACCACACAAACACTTACCTCCAACTTACCTGGGATGGGCTCCCTCCTCCTGTAGTGTCCCTGTAGTGTTGTTGGTGGTGTTGCTGGGGCTTGGGGTGGGCACCTTTGTGCCTATTCCATGGTGTTTCCCCATGGAAACTGGCCTACCTGCGCTTTAAAGACTGGTCTGACCAGGCATTAAATAATCCATTATTTAGGTCCCCTCCCACCGCCTTTTGTTTCTGCGCTGGGAGTTAAATATGGTGCTGGTGGGGGGGGGCTAGTGTTATTTTCAGGACGGGAAGGCCTACCTTGCCTCTCATTAACGCAAGGTGGGCTCGCGTATCCTAAAAATGACGCTAAATCCAATATTTTGACACTAGATGGGTCTAGCTTCAAAATATAAACATGGAGTAAAGTTAGCTCCACTAATTGGCGCTAAAGCAACGCTAACCTTCCATAAATATGGGCCTTATTTTTACAAACTAAGCGCTCTATTGGCTTCTCTCCAATAAATGACCTTAGAATACACAATTAGTCTAAACTAAGCATCCCAAACTGAAGGAGCAATTTAGCTTTCACTTGCTAATTGTGAAGTGATTATCCTTTGGACATGTGCTCCGTTACTTTCCATGATATATATCATATCCAGGTCGAGGACAGAAGAGAAATATAATTTCTATATATAAAAAGGAAAAACACTGTAATTTCCTGGGCAGTTAGTGCTGTACTGACGACAGCGATAAATGTATTGGTCTTTGTTTTGTCCTGATATCATTGACGTCACAGTAAAGCAGTTTCCAGTTACAATAAAATGTTTCTTCGCCCCGTCACATTCTCTAAAATGAAATGGGATAGGCTTCCTGTCACACCAGAGACAATTGTTAACGAACAGTACTATCCAAACTCAATTAAAATGCCCAAACAGATAAACTGGTGAGTAGACCAATACAAGAAAGAAAAGTTAAGAAGGTACGTGATACCGAGTGTAGGGTGAATAAAGAGAGGATTAGAGAGAAAAGAGGATGAAAGAGGAGAAAAGAAGAAAAAGAAAATGAAAAATCACGCTAAAAGAAAGTAAGGGTAAAGAAGAGTAAAATTATGCCGGATAGTGAAAAAATGGCAATAGAAGGATCTAAAGCGTTAGTCAGGTAGAGAAAGGTGGATGTAGGAAATAAGAGAAAGGATCGAAGAAGTTTAAAAACATAAAAAACAAAAAGAAGATGAGGGCATGAGGAAAGCTCATAAAAGGAATTATAAAAAGCCCTATATAGCTGAACAGACAGTTGATGTAAGACAGGGAAGAGGCAGAAAGAGAAAGAAAAATCGGTAAGTTTAGACTCTGGCAGAAAACATATTGTTTTGAAAGGTTATCAACCTATCAAGCTTTTTGGAGACTGTATATAAAACAAAATAACTAAACCAGTGGGCCAAATGCCACACTCCCCGGTTTTCCTTACGGGTATACGTGACCTCAGTCCCTGGGAAATTAATTAATGAAGTTGTCTTGAGGTGCTTTCAATGGGCAGCAGCTAACTGTGGTGTGTGTTGCAAAACACAGGCCCATATTTATGACAAATGACGCACAACTGTGCTTGCACAGTTGTACGTCAACATTTTTAACGCCGCAACTTCTCTTAACACCATGTGTGTACCATATTTATAAAACAGCGTGCCTTGGTGCTAAGACAATGCTAGCGTAAAAAAAATTATGATAACCTCTGTGACATGTCGCAAGAAATAATGACGCTAATGCCGCAAAAGCTGCTGTACAAGTTGCTGCCATGTGTCCATGCTGCAAGGGTGCCTGTGTAGTGGGGATGGTTGGTGTTGTGCACAAAGGGACACCTTCCTGCATAATTTCAACCAAAAGTGGTCTTTGCGTCTCACTAGGGGCCATATTTACAAGGCCTCCACTTTGTAAACCCTTGAACCGCAATATGCCTGTGCCAGCCATATTGTATGTAAGCGGAGCAATCCCACACAGGGAGGCCCGCAAAAACTGTGCATTGAAATCTACAAGATTTCAATATGCCATATTTGACATACTTTTTAACACCTGCCAGAGTCAGGCTTAAAGTGACGCACCCATTGTAATCAATGGACCTCCCTATGCCGTGCTGAACTAGCACCATAATTTATGGCGCTAATGGAGCAAAATACCACAATAGTGCCCTAAATTATGAGGCTAATGTGGAAATGACTGCCATGGTTCACCGTATTGTAAATATGGTGCTACCAGGGTGTTGTTAGGTCGGGCAAGGGGGGCCAGGAAAAGTGGCGCATTAAGACAAATTCACCATTGTCTTGTAAATAGGGTCCTATGCGTGATGCTCAACGCAACACACATAGAAACATAACATTTTTGGGACATGCTAAGTTTTCATACACCCTCTTGTCACTTCAACACCACTCCTCAGTGTTGGGCAAAACTGAAGCAAACCCATATGTGAAAATTTGGGAATACATCAGAAGCTGGGTGGGTCACATGTGTTGCAAGGGAATACCCCCAGCAATACACATGGAATGCCAACTACATGCAGTCTCAAGTGTGAAAGGGGCACATAATTACTTGGCCATGATAAGGCATGCATGGTACCTTTCCTTGGCATGGTAAATATGAGCTACTACACTGCACCACTGGAGTGTCATATAAAAATATGCACTGGTGGGGCATTATGATATCAGTGTCTGTGAAATGTGGCACATAGTTAGCCATTTTTTTTTGTCCTCATAAGAGCCCACATTTCCTCATGAGGGTCATCAACCTGTGCCCGTCAAAAGTGATCCCATCTGTTTGATCAACATTTGAGGGCACATATATTTTCACCTCTCCCGGTCACAATCTATTCTCCAGGCCATGCTGGTCAAGCCCTAGTATCTCGACCAGCCAGACTTGTGGAGCTGACCTCCCGAAATCAGAGGGCCACTAATAATTGGACTATATAAAAGAATTGTTACCACTTTGCTGAAAGTTTTCCCATATAGCCAAACAATCGCCTCAGTTACCCAGCCGGCCAATGCGCTCCAAACAACAAAAATAATTTATAGATGACAGCCAGTCAGACACAGAAGGGGGTGAAGAGACGAAATCCACCTGAAGCTTATTTGTCTTATGGCCAGTAATATCAGTAGAAACATCAGGTGCTTATAAGGTTTAGCGAGATTCAAGTCCCAACCTAGACCAGGTGCTACCCCAAAAATTATTAATGGGAGAGTTACTTCTACATCAGAATTTATAATCTGTTTAAGTAGTCCTTTAACAGTAGCCCAGCTCTAAAACATATGTACATTGTTCGCATTAACCTCACCACAACATGGACACTTTCTCTCTGACTTCCCCAAACCCGATAACTTCTGGGGGGACCAATAGACCCTCTACAAGGTGAACAAGTGATTCTTCTTCAAAGAGGCCGATCTAGTTGTAGACCAAAGCATCGAACATGAAGATTCCCAAGTATTTACCACATCTAAGGCTGGTAGAACCACTCTCCATTTCTTCTCAGGCAAAGGGAACACTGTCTCTGAAGCATCTAATAACACCTGGTACCAGACAGAAATCTCTTTATGGACCAAAGCTAGAGATATTTTCTCCTCCCAGAGGTTATTTGTATCCCCCTCCTCTTGAAGGGCAGCAGCCCAACTTGCTAACTGATAGTATTTAAACTTTGAAACCTTATATTCAGTTAATTCCTCAAACCTAGGCAAAGGCACCAACCTAGAATCTTCCAAAACTTTTCCCCACTGTGCCACCCTCTTTAATGGGAGTTCCAGCTTGCCTAAGAGACATTCAGGGGTGCCAGGGTAGTCCCAAAATGGAGCCTGAGAACTATAATACTTAATTTTCAATGCTTGTCGAACCAGCCACCACACTCTAGAGGTATCCTTAAGAATCTTCAAACAAATCTTTTTAAAGTATTTGGGATGACCAAACTTATACAAGAAGCACCTGCCAGCCTCTAACAATTCTTGACTCATTGCACCCCAAAAGGCCGTATACTCAGATCTATCGCATAACAAAATACGCACTTTCTTCAAATGAAAAGCCAAGTAATATTTATAAAAGGCTGGAGCCGCGATCCCACCTTTTCCTTTGTGCCTACATAATTTTTGCCAAGCAATCCTGACCCCCTGGATGACCATACAAACAAGGTTAAATCTGCCTGTATCTTTTTAAACCAGCACTTCTTGAGTTCCAAAGGGATAGCATTGAACAAGAAGGTGAACTTTGGAAGGATGATCATGTTAAGAAGATTAACTCTTCCAATAAAGGACAAAGGAAGACCCGCCCAAGTTTTAAGCAGTCTACGAGTCTCCATACAGGCCTTGTCAAAATTAATCTTAGCTAATTCTTTAAGGCAAGGGATAATTGAAATCCCCAAACACCTAATCTGTTGCTTAGCAAAAGGGCTATTATAGGTGGTATTCCAACACATAATTTCCGTTTTCTCCGGATTGACAGAATAGCCTGACACCTTACCAAAATCCTCTAAACGTTGTATAATTCTAGGAAAAACATACAACAAATCACTGGTATAAATCATGAGATAACTGGAGTATAAAGCGACCTTCTTTTTCCAGCCAAGGCATTGGAAGGATGGAATCTGGCTGTAAGCCCTAATTGTTGCAGCCAAGGGCTCAAAAAAGAAGGGGGGACAGTGGACGACCCTGACGAGTCCCTCTCTCGATCCTAAATCTCGGGGAAATTCTATCATTAACCAAAATACTAGCAGTCGGGTCATATAGATAGCCTGAATTTCCCTTATAAAGTTTGAGCCCAACTTGAAACCCTCCATGACATATTGTAAAAAACGCCAGTTCACCCTATCAAAGGCTTTGGCAGCATCAAAAGTGAGAACCGTTAATGGGACCCTTTTTGAAGTCGCCAGGTCCACCGCACCTAGTAAATCGTGAGTTAGTTCGTACAATTGTCTACCCCTAACAAATCCCTTCTGGTCCTCATGAATCAACCTGCTAATCAGATCCTGAAGTCTTTTTGACAAAACATAAGTGTAGAGTTTATAATCTGAGTTCAACAAGGATATCAGCCTATATGTACTGCATAAAGCCAGATCTTTCCTAAGTTTTAAAAGAAGGCTTATAACAGCCTCATCCCAAGACTTAGGCATGTCAACGCCTTCCTGTAAAAGAAGATTAAACAATTCCACTAAGATTGGCACAAACTCATCACAAAGAGCACAACATAGTGCATTAGGGAGACCATCTGGGCCTGAGGCCTTCCCCTTTTTTAAATTTTGAATTGCTGCCTTCACCTCCCCCGAATCTATCTTCCTCGCCAATTGTTTCTGATCAGTTTCAGTTAACTGGGGGAGATGAACCCCCTACAAATAGCCCCTGGCCACATTTCAGAGAAGTACAAATCTTCAGTATAGAGGTTCTGAAAAAAAGCTACAAAAGCCTCCTCTTTCTAAGATGTGGCTGTACATAAGACTCCAGTGGTCTCTGATTTAATTGATGCAACATAACTCTTAGAACGATTCCACGCTAAAAGCTTACCACAGCATTCCCAGTACTCATAATGAGCATACCGGCTACTATCCTACCTCCTTCTGTTTTTCCTCTTAAGAAATAACTACAGCTCCCTTTTAGTAGATTCTAATTGAATGTTTAAAGTGCCTGACTGACTCTCCTCATCTAAATGAATACTGGAAATTGCCTCCTGCAGGGAGGCCACCTGGAACTCAAGTTGCTTTAACAGTTTTTTTCCTCCCTATATCTAAAGGTTGCCAAACCCACAAGCCTTCCTCTAATAAATGCTTTATATTCATCCCACAACATCTGCAATGTAGAACCACAATTAATTTTGAAAAGTTCTTTGGTGTCCCGCTTCAGACCATCCACAATCAACTCGTCCAAAAAGAGAGCTCGATTGGCTCTCCCCCTGGGAATAGGTGGTTGAATATTAAGGGAGACATGCAGTTTTACTGCTGAATGATTCAAAAGGTGGGCCGGAGCAAACCGGCAATCTGTCTCTGCCCTCAACCCTGCCGCATGCAGGGGGCGGAGACCGGGGAAGAGGGTCATCCAGCTCCAACTCCTCGGGAAGCGTTCAAATACTGTGTGGTCACATCAACCCCCGTCTCGTCAACCGGAAACAGGTAAGCTCCCAACTGTGGAACTCACGCGGCCGCCATGTTTCCCCCCTATAGTTACCCATGTATGATTAAATGATGCATTGTAGTGCTGTGCTGTACTGCATCATTTCAAATGTACAAGGATGTGTAGTTGTCACTGATATGCAGTTCATCCCTGTACTACCCTTGGTGACGGGCCAATAAATGCCACCCTACACCAACACACAGACACACATTCAGCATGGTGTAGAGGTGCCTCTGTTGCAGGTTCAAATGCACATGTGCAGTAAAGGACACATCCTGCACTGCAACATCAACTAACAGGAATGCTGTCTGCCACTTACTTTGACTGTTGATGATCGCAACACACATTGAAAGATGCACAAACTAGGCCCACAACAATGTCAGTCCTTTGTACGAGTACTACAATGCCTCCCCTGAGGTGGTGTAACAACCTGATTCCTCCACACATGCACAAGTTTGGAAATGTGTTAGGTTCCTATGCAACCCCACATGTGTTGAAAGAGTGATGGGAGGGGGTGAGCTGTCAACATGCATCCTCCTGGTAATCTCAAGTCATGTTTTCTGCATCCTGCGACACCCATTGTAAGGCTTAACCACCTCTTGTGTATGTGTTCAAACAGGAAGGTGTTACTCCCTGCACAACAACACTCAGCCCTGAAATGCAGTCATTCTTGCACCCATGCTGCAAGGAGAGCTGTGTTCCAAGGATGAGTGGTGGTGTGCAGGAAGGGACTAATCTACACTACGCTACCTAAACTAACCCTATCTAAAAACCCAACTAGTAAGAAATATTGCAAACAAAGGGAAGGGAAGAAGTGTCCTACAAAGTTGGTCACTAAATCAGCATCAGCATCTGCTGACTGCTGCCTTAATGTCATGGAGAAAAATAAAAATTTGAATTGACACGTGACAGTTATTGTATGTGAGAATGTAGGACATATTATTCACACATGTGATACAGAGATGCATGAAACTACTCACTATCCACTCAGCTCAATACATGGTGGGCTGTGCCATGACTACATGAATTGCTCTAGAGCAACTTGAAGTGTCCCACTATGCTGCCCATTGCCTGTATATGTGTCAAGGCGTTCAGGTCAGCTTGTTGCATAAGAAAAATCAGCATCACCATCTCAAACGTGGGTGCCTGCATGCCCCACATCTTATCTGCACAGTGATCTAGCAACAACACCGACTAATACTGTTCATTGTGTGAAGCACTTTGCTTGACATTATGGAAACTATCAGGACCAGAACTATCTGAAGATGTACTGAGTAATGGCTTGTCGTAGGACAATGTTGTATGGAAATCCATCATGTCATACACGTCAAGATCTGTGGGAATTACATGGGTTGGCAATGTTGCCACATCCAACATAGAGTAGGGGGTATAACACAACATGCGGGTGCAATTCAAATGCAGTCTTCACATGTCCTGATAATCTGAGGTTCTTATTTATAAGCCACTTGTGCCACTGGTGTGTCACTTTTCATATGTGAAAAAGTGGTACACTGGCGGTGGAAGGGGCTTGATAATAAGCCCCTTACTGACCTATTCACAAGGTTCTTAATCCTAACATGCCCTGAGTTACTTTTCCAAAGAAAGGGAGCACACTGCCTAATCCCCAGCAACAAAGTATGACCCCAAAGCATCATGGTAAATGCAGTTGAATTTGTAGTCCATTCAAAAAGTAATAACGTCTTTTACCTCCTTAGGTGCAGCAAGTGCTGTAAATCCCTATACACGTGCTTCTGGGTTTAGCCCGTCATCAGCAGGGAGAAGCATGTTAAGGGGCTTGCTTGAAATACCGCCAAATGTCTTCTCGGGTTTAAGTACCACTCATTGTGCACAGGTGCCTCCCAAGGCTTGTCAGTTGTGGCTCAAGGGAGCCGTCAATAGGACAGTTTAAAAGAAAGGGAGCACACTGCCTACACTCCAGCAACAAAGTATGACCCCAAAGCATCATGGTAAATGCAGACAAATTTGTAGTCCCTTCAAAAAGTAATAAAGTCTTTCACCTCCGTAGGTGCAGCAAGTGCTTTATATCCGTGTACACCTGTTTCTGGGTTTAGCCCGTCATCAGCAGGGAGCAGCATGGTTTAGGGGCTTGCTTGAAATGCCGCCAAATGTCTTTTCCAGTTTAAGTACCACTCATGGCGCACAGGTGCCTCACAAGGCTCGTCAGCTGTGGCTCAAGCGATCCATCAATAAAACAGTTTCAAAGAAAGGCAGCACACTGCCTACACTCTAGCAACAAAGTATGACCCCAAAGCATTATGGTAAATGCAGTTGAATTCGTAGTCCATTCAAAAAGTAATAAAGTCTTTCACCTTCGTAGGTGCAGCAAGTGCTGTATATCCCTGAACATGTGTTACTCGGTTTAGCCCATCATCAGCAGGGAGCAGCATGGTATAGGGGCTTGTTTGAAATGCCGCCAAAAGTCTTCTCAGGTTTAATTGTCACTCATGGCAGGTGCCCTGAGTTACTGTGAGCTACATGTGGCACACAGAGCAAAAACATATGCTGTGACCAACATATTGTCGCCCTGCATACATGTGTCAGACCCAGTACTTCTGGCACGTCTTTACTGTTATCACTGTATTTGGCCTCATACACTATGTCCAACAATCACAAGGCCCTACAGCACACGTTGCCACTAGTGCATCGTTGTGTTGTAATCCACATCCTGGACATAACATCTTACATACAGTCCATATCCAAGGGTGGAAAATGGTGTCCACATTGCCATACATGCACTTTTTCCATGGCATTGCACACATCATACAACATCACACACAACCCTTTCACTACACATTAGACATACAGGATGACTCTTACTGGTAGCATTGGGGTCTGAAAAGCTTGCCACCTCTCCAGTGGTGTAGGGTCGGGTCCACCTGCAAGACATAACATGAGATATAGCACTGTGACTGTTGAGCAATGAACATCATGGACAACTGTTTCATATTACACATGATAAGCTGATGGACATAGAAGACAAAGGGAATACTCAAGTGAGCCATTCAACATGTCTCTATGACAGTCATTGGTAGGCCAGGCAAACATATACCGATATGTGATGGAACCATACATCCACCTCTCAGCTACATTGTCCACGTTTTGTAGAGGCCAGTCCGCTAACAAGTTTTAAAGCATAGCAAATTGTAGTGCCACTCTGCACATACATGACTCATGGAACACACATCCACGATTCCCTATACTCCTTTGCCACTTTGTCATCACATGTACATGACCATGCAAAATGCTACAGTGGTCAGGCCCTTGATGGACATTGTCAGTTGTCCCTGGTAATCATGAAACCTTGCCCCATTACACATGTGTGTTGGCACTGGTGCACATCAAAATCTTGTGGCTTAGCCCAGGAAACAAAGACAGGAATATGTCATCTGTCTGATTGGCTCTTGCCATGGATGCAGGCTGGTGAAGACACACTAGTTGCAGCCCTGACCTTTGCCATGACATAGTAAAGTAAGCCCTGTGGCCAACAGACATACACTCTCCCACAGTCCACTGACCTCTATTCCCAGGTAGTCCAGGAGGTCCTGTTCCTGGGCAATGAGGTCGGCACACCTGTGCTTGGGCTGGTGGTCGGTGCACTGGACATTGAATGCGTGGGTGAGTTGAAAAAGGACCTTGCCCCACGAAAGCTTCTGTGCCTCTGTTTTGTAGCCCATAATCACATGGTCACCCATGGTGAACATATTAGGCAAGTAGTAGCTGACCAGCCATATAAAACTTCCCAGCTCATCAGCAGTCATACAACATACCCTTCCCTTTCCCAACATGTCCCTGCCAAAATACACTCCACCCCAAAACCCAAAGAAATACCCCAAACTAACCCAACTACCTCAACAAACTAATCTACCCCACAGACAGACACCCAACTATACACAGTTAAATACAACACAGTATGACAAAAGACATTACAAAAAAGACTTTAGGGAGAAAATGCAGACAGCAGAAAGCACAAAAGACTCACTAAAACCACTCCTCACACCAGCACCACCCAATCTCTCACAAGCACAGACTAAAAGACTGTGAAGGGAAAATGAAAGTAACTTCACATTTCCTGGTTTGCAGCAAGGAAATTGTATCACTTCCTGTGTGTGCATCACATTGTGATGTAATGCATCTTTTTTTTTAATGCATGAAGGCCATGTCGGTATTTTTCATGGGTTGCTGACAGGGCACACTGTATTAATTTTGAGGAACGTGCACAATGCATCATTTTTCCAAATCCGCAATGGCTGAAAATGACCACGTGTCTTTTGTTTTACGCAAACAGTGAAATGTGTGATTTAGGGCCAGATGTATTAAATATTTTTGCACTCGCAAACGGTGCGAATCGGTAAATTCGGCCGTTTGTGAGTGCAAAAAGGTGGTCTGCGATGCATGAAAGGCAATCGCAGACCAAAAATAAGAAATCGATAATTTTGCGAATTTTTGCATTGCGACCTTGTTTTGCGAGTCGCATTTTGCGATTCAGTATTTCCAGTAGGAAATTGCGAGGTGCAAAATGCGAATCACAAAATCCCAATCGCAAATAGATGCATCAAAAAATCGCAATTAGCGATTATTCGCAGAATGGCATTTTGCACATGCAAAATACCACTAAGTGAAAGCAGGTGGTGACCAGGTGCAACCTATATAAAGAGGCCCAGAATGCCTCAAACTCTGTTCCACAATGGCTGCACTCTACGTCATGGCGAGGAGGAGGAGGATCCTGGCAGGTTTGAGGAGAGGAAGGAGGAGACAGGAGCGCATTTTCAGAGTGCGCATTACACTTTTTGACCTGACAGAGGAGGAAATATATGAGAGGTATAGGTTGAACTCAGCCATGATTCTTGATCTGATAGCTGAGCTATATACTGCAGCACAGAACACTAAGGACCCATAGCATACCCACCAATGTGCAGGTATTATGCTCCTTACACCTACTCGCCTCAGGGAGCTATCAAGGGGTCATAGCAGCGGCTGGAGGGGTGTCACAGAGCACCTTCTCTAGATTTTTCAATGCATTTATCAACGCCATGCTAAGAAAACTCCAACAGTACATCAGATTCCCCCACACCCCACAGGAAATACAGCAGACAAAAATTGAGTTTTATCAGATAGCACAGTTCCCCCACGTCCTAGGTGCCATAGATGGCACACATGTGGCAATATGTCCACCATATGTCACAGAGTATGTGTACCTCAACCGTAAACACCAACATTCCATCAATATACAGGTGATATGCAATGCCTCCTATATCATAACGGATCTCGTGGCCAGGTACCCAGGGAGCACACATGATTCATACATCTTTCGTCACAGCGGCATTCACACAAGACTGCTAGCTGGGGAGTTTGGTGAGGGCTATCTACTAGGTAATGTCACACTTTACACTGGCGCATAGATAACAAACCCATGTCAGATGGCTGAGGTACTCATCAAACCTTCTGTCCCTTCCAGGAGACAGTGCCTACGCAGTGCGCACCTAAATGCTGACGCCCTACCTCAATCCCACAACACCGGCAGAACGGAGATACAATGCTGCACACAGGGCAACCCGCAATGTGGTGGAGCGCACATTTGGCCTCCTGAAGAGTCGCTTCCGTTGCCTCCACAAGAGTGGAGGGGCACTACAGTACAGTCCAGAAACCACATGTAGAATAGTGGCTACTTGTGCAATTTTGCACAATATAGCTACAACCAGGGGCATACCTATAGAAATCAGTGACACTGAATCAGATGAGGATGACGATCCCATACGACCTCTATAGCCAGCAGACAGGACCAGTGCAGCAGAGGGAAGGCAAAGGTGTGCTGACATCACACACAACCATTTCAGACGTGAGTATGAATGACAAAACTCCACTGACAACTGTACCTGTAGTGATAGAAATGTATTACCTTACGTCAGGTAATGAAGGGTGAAAATTGAAATAAACAGGTGAATTCAAACAACTAAAAGTAACAAAAGAACTGAGTCCCATACTATTACATCATAGTGGAAACACCAGTGTCACTGCGGCAAGAGTCACTTCCTCCTCCCTCGCACACCACTGGGGTGCCCAGTTGGCTCACTGGCACCCTGAATGTCACCCTCAGTGGCAGTGCTGCGCCTGGCACTGTGCCGTCTGGTGTCTGATGCAGGTACTGCAACACTACTAGGGCTCGAACAGTCCTCAGTGTCCCCCAGGGCTACCTCACTGGGAGTGGCAGATCTCTGTCCCATGACTAGTTCAATCACATTAGTGATTTGTACAAGGCCCTGGACCACATCCCTGCTGGTGTGTGCAGCCTCCACTTGGGCCACCACAGCGCTACGGGCGATGAGTGCTGTGGAGTTTGCCATCCTGTTTGAGGACCTTCAGTAGTTTGCAAACATTGTCCTGAAGCGGTGTTCATGTCTGCGTCGGCTCACCCTTTCGTGGCGCAGCTCCTCACACAGGTCACACACTGCACTGGTAAGCTCCCTAGTGTCCTCAGAGGCCTGCACCTGTCCCTCACGCAGCTGGGTGATATTGCTGTTCAGGATGTCAAGTCGCCGATGCAGGCCCATCATATGTCTATTGTGGACTCTCAGGTTCCGGTCCAAACTCAATATTCTCCTGTTTTGCTTGCAGCTGTTGCTGCAACATAGCAGCCTCAAGTCCCCCGAACAAGGATGGACCCTCACCTGCCTCATGTGGTTGCTGCTGGGACACTGTGGCACTTCTGCATTGTGCTGCATGACCCCTGTCCTCCGGTATCTGGCTGCGCCTATCTGGTGCAGACGGTGTGCTTGGCCCCTCCTGCTGCACATCCAAGTCGCCACTGAGGTCTGGCAGTGGCAGTGGCCTGGGCCTGTGGCGCACAGTGGAGATGTTGAGGGACCCACTGGTGTTGGTGTCAGAGGGCTGCTGTGTGTCCGTCTCCCCTACACAAGGAATTTGTGTTGCTGCTAGGCCAGGCCGACCTACGACAACAATATGCAGCATGTCAGTTCTGTATGTTACATTCTCTGTCCAAAAATGGCAATAAAGGTACAGGTACTGCTCTACATGGTGTAGTGTGTGTTGTGTTACCTTGGGTGTCACTATGCTTGCTTACATTGTCATGCTACTGTCTGTACTAGTTTGTGGACCACAACTCCCATAATGCATTGTTGTGCTGCTTCTAAGATGTGGACTGGACTACTTCACACACTACTTCACATTAAATGCTAATTCCTAAGGGGCTTTTATGCATGCACATATTGGGTTCACACAACAACATTGCACTTACCTTGGCTGGTACTCGGTTGAGCGGAGGTGTTGATATCTGTGACCGCTGTCACTGCTTCCTGGAGGAGTGTCGATTCCACCAGGTCCTCCAGTGGTGTGGCAGGTGGTTCGGTTGGTGGTCCGCCACCTGTGCCCCTGGCCTCTGCAAGTCTCCTTGCCACCCTCTCCTTTGCCCGGGACTGCAGATCGTGCCACCGTTTCTTAATCTCCTCAATGGAGCGCTGTGCCACTCCAACGGTGCAGATTTTACCCTGATTTCAAGCCTTAGCCTTCTCTGCTCGCTCTCTGGAACCTGGAGTGATGCTTTACCAAACAGGCGGTCATGGCTCCTCACAACCTCTTCTGTTAGTACCTCCAGCTCCTGTTCACTGAACTTGAGTTTGCGCTTCCTCTCCTACTTCTCCTGTGATGTACCTTGGGGCTCCATTCTGGCTCAGGTGATGCTGCCCCTTCGCAGTGCTGCTCTATGTGGCTGGGCTGCTCTCACTCAGGTTGCTGGTTTGGGTGTGGCACCTGAAACTGCCTCGGATGACTCATTTCCTGCTGGTGATGTCATCAGGCTCCTCCAGGTGTGCATTCTCGAACTTTCTTGCATTTTGCAATTTTTTTACTGAATCGCAAAAAAAATCGCAAATTGCGAGAATGCAAATTGCGATTCGGTATATGGGCCTCGCAAACCACAAATTGTGATTTTTAAGAAATCGCTAATTCCGATTCGCAATTTTGTTACATGGCCAATTGCGACTCGGAAATAGCGATTTCTTAATAATCGCATTTTGCGATTCGCAGACCCCAGTTTTCATACATCTGGCCCTTAATGTATGTTGGTATATCGGATGCATGTGATGCGTGATATGGATTGCAAGTGTGCATGTGCATGGATCTGTAGAAGGCTGGCCTGGTTTGTAGTGGGTGCCCAAGGTGCTTACACCTTATGCCAGGTCCAGTTATCTCTTATTTATTAAATGAAGGCAGTGTCTAGAAGCCAGTCTCTGTAGGGGTAGCCAAGGCTTACCTAGGAGACATGCAAAGCTCATGAAATACCACTGCAGTCACACAGTACTCACACACATGAAAGAAAATACTCAGTGTTACAAAAATAAAGATACTTTATTTTGGTGACACAAATGCCAAAAATACCATATAGATTATACTACCTTAGGAGGTAATACACAAATTATATACACTAGTATGCAGAAATAGCTATAACAACAGTTATAAAACAGTGCAAATAGTGCAAATCACAATAGTTAGAAATGGCCTAGGGGGAACGCAAACCATATATTAAGAAAGTAGAATGTGAATGTTGGTTTCCCACCTAGGCAAGTACAGTGTGTAGAGGGGCGCTGGAAGTATTAGAAAACATTAAAGGTAAGTAATGGAACACACCCCAGAGCACAGGAAAGGAGGAGTAAATTTCCACACAGTAACTTTCCTAGAACACACAAGAACACGAGAAATAAGATACTGCAAGACACCAACAGTAGATTTCTGGTCCTGAAGACCTGTGGACGAAAGGGACCAAGTCCAAGAAGCACAGAAGAGTCCAGGGAGAACAGAAGCTCCTGATAACCCAGAAGAAGGTGCTAAAGAAGAACCACCAGTGAAAAACAATAGTCAGTACTGTACCCAAGAAGATGGATGTGGGTTCCTGGTAGATGCAGAAGATGTCCCACGCCGGATGTCTGGTTAGCGTCACTGGATTCCACCAACAAACCTTGGCACACGAAAAGCTTGCGGTTAGCAGAAAATGGTGCTGCCTGGTACCAGGAGGAAACTGGTGGACTCTATCCAGGAGGAGAAGTCAGAGGGGGCTCTCAGCAACTCAGAGAGCCCTCAGAAGACCAGGCAGAGCAGACAGGAGTCCCACAGCACAGGGACAAAGAAGGTACAAAAGGAGGTCCACGCAGCACTACAACAAAGGTTCCCACGCTGCCAGAGAACCACGCAGGAAGCTGTGCGTCACAGGAAATATTGCTGGGGGCTGGAGCTGCACAGTGCATGAAGAACTTTGTGGAAGAATGCCAACAAGCCATGGCAACTGCAAAAGACGTGGTGCATGGGGGTACTGTCTTGCGTAGGGAGGCAAGCTCTTACCTCTGTTGTGTAGCCATTTTAGTTATAGCTCCATGCACGTTATTTTAACATACTAGGCCTCCAGCTTTGCACTTTAACCTAGCTATATTTTATTCAGCTTTATTATTGTTACAATAGCCACTTTTACGGTCTTGTTTTATTTCGCTCTATCTAACTGTTTTTGCGTAGGCCGCCACTCTGTTCTCAAACAAGATATCCTTGCTCACTCTGCGCTTCTTCCAAGGCTGTAGTAAGATAGGTTGCCGGTGAACTTGGTATAAGTTTAATCTCTGACATTCACAGAAAACACACATCCTTACGTAGAGACAGTTTCTCAGAACATCAGCTGTTTTATAATAAAAACACTTCCCTGTCCCTTATATGTTAGAGGGAGATTTCAGCCAGATAACCACAACTGAATGCTGATTGAAGAAATGCTTCGCTACAGCTGCTAACGCAGACTTCAGCCCTTTGCTCAGGTATGGGGGATGATGTCTTCCCAGAGGAACCTGAATGGCAGAATTAGAGCTTAACACGCTGTGCTCTGTCATAGCCTAGGCAGGAATTAGTCTATTGATTCTAGTGACAAAATGGTAGCGTTATTCCTATGCTTTACTCTCCTAGTCACTATTTTAATTTTATTATGTTGTGTCGTCCTGGTTATTGCAGCTCTCGCTTTGTTATGTAAGATGCAGTTGCTTCATCAAAATCCTATTGAAACCTATACTACCTCTGTTTGTCATTATGTATATGAGACTAATGTAACTGAGAGAAACGGATGAGACCTGAGTGACCACGGCTTCCCTGATAAACCATGTATGTCATGCGTTCGGCTGCCTAATCATCCCTGCCTTTGGGGAGAGATGAGGCACTGCTAGTTCGCCGGAGCAAAACCCAAATTGGAGTGACAGGTATCACCTGCAGTGGGCTGGACTCAGTCTTCCACACCGCAGGTGATTCTGCCACTTGAAACCCAGTAGTCTCATTAGAATAATGAGAGCCTACACAACACCTCCACCAAAGTTGGACAGTAGGACATCAGGACCATCAGGACCACTTCTGTCCACCAGCCAGGTGGCAGGATCCATGCCGCTCACCAGGAGAGTGGACCCACGCCGCCAGTTGTTTCAGAGAGGTACCT
The DNA here is from genome assembly GCF_031143425.1 of Pleurodeles waltl. NCBI lineage: Eukaryota > Metazoa > Chordata > Amphibia > Caudata > Salamandridae > Pleurodeles > Pleurodeles waltl. The sequence goes on along the minus strand of NC_090450.1, from coordinate 220,486,990 downwards.
TCTGAAGCAGGGAAGAGACTCCTTCGCTCCAAGGGAGATTCCTTTGTTTTTCTGGGGTAGGCTGAAGACAGGCTGTCCTCTGAGGATGCACGACTGGGAAACAGTTGCAGTTGGTGGCAGGAGCTAAAGATACATTGTTGCAGAAGTCGTCTTTACTTCTTTGTTGCAGTTTGTAGAGTTCCTGGAGGGCCCATATACTGTTTCTTTGGTAAGAGGGTGAAGTAAAGAATGCAGAGGATTCCTGCTGGAGCCTTGCAATCCGAATCTGAAGAACCACCCCAGAGAGAGACCCTAAATAGCCCTGAAAGGGGGATTGGTCTGCTAAACAGGTAAGCACCTATCAGGGAAGGGCTCTGACATCACCTGCTGGCACTGGCCACTCAGATGCTCCCAGAGTTCCCTGTTAACTTGAAATCCAAGATGACAAAAAGCAGGAATCCTCTGGAGGAGCTCTGAGCACCACCCCTGGGGTGGTGATTGACAGGGAAGTGGTCACTCCCCTTTGCTTTGTCCAGTTTCGCCCCAGAGCAGGGCCTGGGGGTCCCTGAAGCAGTGTAGACTAGATTATGCAAGGAGGGCACCAAATGTGCCCTTCAAAGCATTTCTAGTGGCGTGGGGAGGTTACCCCTCCAAAGCCTGTAAGACATATTTCCAAATGGAGAGGGTGTAACACCCCACTTCCAAAGGAAATCCTTTGTTCTGCCTTCCTGGGCTTGAACTGCTCAAGCAACAGGAGGGTAGAAACCTGTCTGAGTGGTGGCAGCAGCTGGGGCTTCCAGGAAACCTCAGAAGGCTGGAATGGCAATACTGGAGGTTCTCTAAGGAGCCCCCAGAGTGCATGGAATCATAAAACCAATGCTTGCAAAAGCTTTGTGGTATGATCCCAACATGTTTGATACTAAACATGCCTATGTTTGTAGTTACCATTATATAGCTGGACATAGGTAGTGAACTAAGTCCAGTACACACGTAAAATGGCATCCCACACTCACAAAGTCCTGGAAAATGGTTCTGAAGGTCATGGGGGAACCTCTGCTAGTGCAGGGGTGTCCTCACATACAGGTACTCTGCACCCTGCCCTCAGGGCTGGAAGGCCTGCTATATGGGTGACTTATAAGTTACCTGGTGCAGTGTAAATGGCAGTGAAAGGGTGCATGCACCTTTCCACACAGGCTGCAATGGCAGTCCAGTAGAAGCCTTTTTATGGGCTCCCTATGGGTGGCAAAGGAAATACTGAGGCCCATAGGGATCCCCTGGAGCCCCATTGCCCTGGGTACCTAGGTACAATATACTAGGGACTTATAAGGGGGCACCAGTATGCAAATTGTGGATGAAACACTGGATTACCAGTATCCTTCAACCATACTTTAAGGGAGAGAGCATTACTACTGGGGTCCTCATTAGCAGGATCCCAGTAGACACAGCTAAACACACTGACAAACAGGCCAAAAGTGGGGGTAACCATGCTAGAAAGAGGCTACTTTCATACAGGTTCTATTTCCCACAATCATACACATGTGTACAATGTGTGTACTGTGAGTTTACATATGTGAGGGAACATGTATTAGTGGTATCATGCTGTGCAGATGGCACATTTCCTCTGTTTGTTTAGCGACACTGCTTAGTATAGCTGGCTCATGTGCGAAACATGTTAATACACATGACACCCCTGACAGGTATATACCCATCGATGCTGGTGACTTGGCCTGGTATGTGGGTCACTAACCGAGACCTGTGACAGTACATGTGTGTGAAAATCTATGGTGTGTCCCTAGGGGAAGTCATTATTATGTAATGCAACACGTGTAAATTGCAGTTCTCTATGCATGCAAGTTTTTGGGTATGGTGGACTGACGTCATGGATTGTTTTTGTCTGACATGATAGTGAGTGGTATGTGTTCTTCATATGTCTGACATGCTAATGAGTGGTATGTGTTCTGCCTATTACAGTGGTGTGTTACTTGAGATGTCACTTCTACAATCTTTTGAATCCTTCATGGATAATTGCGCACCTTCATAGCAAAATCTTTGCTCATACCAGTGAATGACATGTTACCCTATGTAGACACATATGTACTGTACCTAAATTTTCAGAGGTGTTTTTTCAGAAATACCATGTCATATGTTGCACCTTTTCATCTGTCTATGCGCAAAGTTACAGGCCACACAGAGCCTGGGGAATCTAGTGGGCACATGAAGGTTGCATTTTGTGTCAATGTTGTTTACACATACACTTTGACTGTACAATTCCTAACATGTAGTTCCACAAACTTCCCTTATAGCACACACTCTGCATGGCAGGACTGCTGTCAGACAGGGATGGCAGGCTACACATCAGTGCATCAGTGGCATAATAAATGCCCTCGCAGCCCCCTTGGTTTTGGTGTGGCCCGAGCTCAAGGGGACCCTCTCAGCACAATACACTGGCCATGGGCGGCAGGCCCTTGACTGTGTACAGAGTGGATGGAGCCCACTCAAGGGACTTTGCGGGGGGCATCCTCAAGAAGTTTTGTTGCACCACTGCAGTGTACAGTCAAGTGTAGGAATCCAACTGCACAACTAAACTCCCCTGCCCTATTATGTACTAGGGACTTACAGGTTGTTGATGTCAGCCTAGCCCTATTATGTACTAGGGACTTGGGGGTTGTTGATGTCAGCCTTGCCCTGTTATGCACTAGGGACTTACAGGTTGGTTATGTTGGACTTGTCTTAGCAAGACTATGGCCCTCATTATGACATTGGTGGTATATCCCAATTATCACCACGCTGACTGCCACCAACTTACCGCCTCCCCGGTGGATATCTGCTCACCATATTATGACACACACACACCAATCCGTCAGTATTCAGCCACAGACACAAATCTGCCACAAGAAATGACAGAGATAAACTGTCAGTATCAAAACCCACACCATTACGTCAACAGAACAACGCCATTCACATTATGACCCACGAATCATCAAGGCGGACATTCAATGGCGGTAAACCAGTGGTGCTCAAAATGGATACACACAAACAAAAGAACACCACATTGGACAATTCAAATAACACACACCTGACACCCATGCACACACCACACCCACACACCCACACCACTATAAAACACCCACCCACATTACCTACAACCCTTTACCATTACAAACAATTGCCAGCACAGAAACATCAAGACCACAGACACAACCAGAGCCACACACTATGCACACCTATATAACACTCACACACCCCACATCACACACCCCAACTCTTTACCCAACACACCCTCACCTACACACCTCACACAACACCAATGGCACCACAAAGACACCCCACTTCACAGAGGAGGAGCTAAGGGTCATGGTGAAGGAAATAATCAGGGTAGAGCGACAGTTATTTGGAGCACAAGTGCAGCAGATATCAATAGCTAGGAAGAGGGAGCTATGGTGAAGAATCGTGGACAGGGTCAACGCCATGTCACAGCACCCAAGAACTAGAGATGACCTCAGGAAGAGGTGGAATGACCTATGGGGGAAGTTATGTTTCATTGCAGCAAGACACCAGCTCGCTGTACAGAGGACTGGCGGTGGACTCCCACCTCCTCCCCCACAAATAACAGCATAGGAGGAGGAAGTCTTGGCAATCCTGCATCCTGAGGGCCTGGCTAGAGTAGGAGGAGGACTGGACTCTGGTAAGTCAACTCTCCACTACTACTACCCCCCTACCTGCATGCCATCACATACCCCAACCCTCACCCTCACTCCCATCCCTCCACCACCTCCCACACACCCCACCATCACATCTCACCTATCCCAATGCCAAGCCCTGCATGCTCTACCAATGTATGGAAACCACTCACAGCACTGCATGAACACTTATCAGTAAAGCATGCACACCATAGAGAACTAATAATCCCAACATACACCAACAAACACAAGTAAAAGTTGCCAGGGCAAATACAACCAAAGAGGGCTGGCCACGGATGCAAAATATGTCAGACACAGAAACCGTAACACATCATTTACATCCCCACAGGTATCCCAGCCAATGTCAGTGGAGAGGAGGTGCCAGCAATATCCAGTCCTGCAACTGAAGAGGCCCACAGTGTTGACAGCAACTCTGGTCTTCAGGATCTGGATGACCAACCTGTCCCATCAGGGACCTATGGATAGCCGGTTACCCAGGCCCAGACTCACCACTACAGAGCCTCCCCCATCAGGAAACACAACCACAGCACCCACCCAGCGTACCCATACATCTGTCCCCAGGACACGTCAATCAGCAGTGTGTCCACCTCTACAGGGACTTCAGGCCACACCTCGCCCCCAAGACAATCAGGGACCTGGGGTCAGTGACAGTAGGCACGCCGTTCAGGGGACAGAGGCACAGGACAACAGGGAAACTGGGAGGACTGCTGTGCGCCAGGGGGAGGACAGGCCCAGGGAACCAACTCTCCAGGAGGCACTTGCAGAGATCCTGGGAGCCTACCGAAATTCCCAGGACACGATGGGCCAGATCCTGGACAATGTGCAGGAGAACAGGCGGCCGCAGGAGGAACGGTACCAGGGGATCAGGGAGGACTTGCAGGCAGTCAAGAACACCCTGGTCTCCATAGCAGGGGTCCTGGAAGACATGGCAAACATTATGAGGGAGGCAGTCACACAACAGCAGGCCCCTGCCTCTAGCCAGACATCTGAACAGCCTTCCACCTCCACTGCTGCTAGTGGCCAGGAGGCCCCGCCACAGGACTCACCGGCCACCAGCACCTCTCCCCCTGCAGAAGGAGAACCACCCCACAAACATTCCCTGCGATCCAGTCAGAAGCCAGAGACACTTGCCAAGACCCCCTGCCAGGAAATGAGACTCTCCTGATTGTCACCCTTGTGTCCCACTCTGTCACACTGTCCACCTTGAACTGCCATTGCTCCCCTTCCTATGTCCCCTTGGACAATGCACCTGTGCTACAAACAGACCAGAACAATACCCTGGACTTTCCTCCATCATCACCCCATCCCATTGCACTTGCCCCTCCATATTTTAGCACTTCAATAAACACCCTTGGAAAAAAGAAGTGTGGAGTATGTCATATTTTCAATTATGTATTTATTGAAACAGGTACAAACATTGCAATTCAACTGTACTGAAATACTGAAAATGAGCATAGATTAATGACCTGTAGCTGGCTGCAGTGATCACACCAGGAGCATATGTGAGGTCACCAACATCTGCAAATGAATTGCCAGAGGGAACAGTAAGTGGGCATAGAAGTGGGAAATATCAGTATGCCAGTGCCACACAAATTCAAACAAATGTCATTGAAATGTGAAGTAACACTGCCGTACCTGTGTGTCATTGGAAGTATTGTCTGGTCACTGATGTCCTGTTGTCCACATCCTCACCCTCTGCCTCCTCATCCTCACTGTCCACAGGGTCCACTGCTGGCACACAGGCATCTCCAGCCTCCTCCTCCTGCAGAAAAGCCACATGGCGTCTCACGGCCAGGTTGTGCAACATGCAGCATGCCACTACTATCTGGCAGACCTTCTTGGGTGAGTAGCACAGGGATCCACCTGTTAGATGGAGGCACCGGAACCTGGCCCTCAGGAGGCCAAAGGTTCTTTCAATTATCTTTCCAGTTCACCCATGTGGCTCATTATAACGTTCTTCTGCCCTTGTCCTGGCATTCCTCACAGGGGTCAGCCGCCATGATAGGTTTGGGTAACCAGAGTCACCTGCAGATATTGAGGGACAACATTTAGCCACACACTATCCTATATGGCCCACACCATACCCATACCCCAACATATACTGGGTGGGAACCAGGGCTCACCTATTAGCCACACCCTGTGCCTCTGTAGTTGGGTTATCACATTTGGGATGCTACTATTCCTTAGGAAAAAGGCATCATACACTGACCCAGGATACTTGGCATTGATGTGGGAGATGTACTGGTCCGCCAAGCACACCATCTGTACATTCATAGAGTGGAAACATTTCCGATTTCTGAACACCTGTTCATTCTGACGGGGGGACAGATAAATGCAATATGTGTTCCATCAATCACCCCAATTATGTTGGGGATATGTCCCATTGCATAGAACTCAGTCTTCACTGTGGCCAAACCATCAACCTGGGGAAATACAATGTAGCTGCACATGTGTTTAATCAGGGCAGACAACAGTCTTGTCAGCACTATTGAGAACATTGGCTGTGACATTCCTGCTGCCAAGCCCACTGTCACTTGGAAAGAACCAGTTCCCAGGAAATGGAGAACTGATAGCACTTGCACAAGAGGGGGGATCCCAGTGGGGGGACGGATAGCAGATATCAGGTCAGGCTTCAATTGGGCACACAGTTCTGTGATTTTGGCCATGTCAAGTCTATAGGTGAGTATCATGTGCCTGTCCTCCATTGTTGCCAAGTCCAGCAGTGGTCTGTACATGGAGGTATGTCTCCATCTCCTATTCAGCCACAGTGGTAGTTATCTATGGGGCAAAAGAGTGAGGAGCCGGTCACAAACTGAACAATGGAGCTACAACCAAACTTTGCATGCTGTTAACTTGTAATGGGTAAGTGTGATTTGTCCAGTATGTCCTAATTTCACCAGCGACAGGTGGAAGTGAGGTAATTCTGCTGAAATTGTGCACCATTGCGGGAGGCGGTCGGGAGCCGCAGTGCAATTCCTCATTGGTTAACATTGGGCCCTATGGGTTATAGTGGCCAGTGGTGAGCTACGCCGGTGATGACGGTATGCACCGCCGCGGACGTGCCCACCATTTTCTATCTGATCCCTCACTTGCTACCTGATCTTCCACAGGAGAGGACTTACACTGCATGTGCTGCTGTGACCTGTGTCTGGAACCTACAATGGCCCGTGTGACCGGGGAAAGGGCCCCAACCTTCACTTTGGAGGAGTTGGAGAAACTGGTGGATTGGGTCCTACCCCAGTACGGAAAGCTATATGGGCCTCCAGACCAAAAGGTGAGTACACTGTGGGCACGATGCGTGTGGCATGAATGCATAGAGTGGTGTGTGTGAAGACCTCGTGTATGGGGAATGGGTGGATATCCTCTGGGGGGCATATAGGTTGTGTGCTGGGCCAGGTGCGTGTAAATGGCGATGTGAAGGGGAATGGTGGGCCATAATTGTAACAGGCAGGACTGTTTGTCTAAATCTATTTTCCTGTGTGTTTTGCCTCTGCAGGTCAGCGCCCATCAAAAGAAGGGTATTTGGCATGCCATCGCCAAGGAGTTGCGGACCCTGGGGGTCTATGGCAGCGGAACTCCCACTATCGCAATCGGTGGCAGGACCTGAGAAGTTGAGCACGGAAGACGGCAGAGGCCCAGCTAGGGATGGCCTCCCAATGAGGAAGGGGTGCCCATTGAACCCTGACCCCCCTGATGGCCTGCATACTGGCAGTGGCCTATCCTGAGCTGGATGGGCACTTGAGGGCATCACAGCAGCCAAAAGGGGATGAGTACAGTGCCCATCATTACAACTAATGAATGGTAGGGTGGTATCCGGGTGGGGGATGTGTGTCAGTGAGTGCCCCTAGGCCAGGCATGACATTGCAGAATAGGTCCCCTGGTGGCTAGGGTTCAGAAGGGACAGTCTTGCTACCTAGCTCGTAGGCATCCACTACTAGTCTGGGCTGCATGGGTCCCAGATGTGCTGCATTTGGCGATGTGTGCCCCTCCCCATGCCTTAGCTGCTAACTATTTCTCTAGTAGTGCTATGACATATTGTGTAGGCCTGATCCCTGTGTGTGAGGGTGCTGTGTACGCCAACAGTGGTGTTGGTGCAGCCCATGACCAAATGTATCCTTTATCTCTTCCCCACCTTTTTGATTTGTCATCCTGTCCTTATGTGCATTAACACCATCTGGCAGAGGATCAGAGGCACCGACGACAGAGGAAGCTGCATCTCACAGCACCAAGGAGGCAGAGTCCACCGACGCTGAGGACACCAGTGGGACGGAGGGCGAGCGGAGCACCACGGCAGAGACTGGAGGGGACAGTTCTCACACAGATACCTCCTCCGATAGAAGCTCCCTGGTCGTGGCGGACACTTCTGTGACCATCCCAGCTACAGGTACCACCACCACGCTCCGTACCAGCACCACTCTCCCAGCAGCCCCTCATCGAGGTGCCTGTGCCTGCTCACCCAGGAGGTGGGCATCTCCTTCACCCCAGGCACCTCAGGCCCTGCTCCAGGGAGACCTGCTGCCCTGAGTGAGGAGGCTATTGACCTCCTGAGATCCATCTCTGTAGAGCATTCAACCATTGTGAATGCCATCCAGGGGCAGGCAGCCTAGATGCAACAGACTAATGCATTCCTGGAGGGCATTCACACTGGAATGGCGGCCCAAAAGAGATCGATCCAGGTTCTGGCATTCTCTCTGAAGGCAGCCATTGTCCCTGTTCTACCCTTTCCCCTCCAACTTCCTCTTCCCAGTCCCATTCTCCTCAACCCCAACCCATCCCAAGCACATATCCAGACGAGCATGCACACAAAACAACACGCAAGAGTGGTACAGGCAAACACAAGCACCACACTTCATCCCACAGGCACTCACACAAATACCATCCAGATGCAGACACACCAAAATCCATTATTTCCACTGTCTCCCCCTCCTCCTCCTCCTCCACCTCCCACCCAGTTCTATCCACACTAACACCTGCATGTACTACATCATCATCCACTACCAGCATCATCACCACACCAAGCAGAACACACACCTCCCTGGCAGACACCTCCACAACAGCCATGCACACGTCCCCTGTGTCCTCTCCCATTGTGTCTGTCCCCCCTCCTAAGGTACACAAATGCAAGCTCTCAGACGCCCAACAGCCATCCACCTCACAACAGCAAACAGGCCATGCACTGCACCCAAAAGCAGCATACAGACACCTCCAACAACCACTCTCTCTTCTTCCACTCCCATTCCTTCTCCCTCTTCCCACCCTAATGTCCCTAAAAAACAGTTCCTATCCACCATTGAACTCTTCCCTACTCCCCCCCGTCTGGCACGTATGGGCAGGTTAACAAGTACCCAGCCCAGCACCTCAGCCTCCCAGTCCACAGGTCCTGTCATCACTACACCCACTTGTGGTAGAAAAGGATCCAGTCCACATGTCCTGAAGGTGAAGGAGCCTGCACCAGGCAGCCTCAAGGGAAAGGAGCCTGCCCCAGCTGCCAGAAAGAGCAAGGAGCCTGCTCCAGCAGGCAAGAAGGGAAAGGAGCCTGCCCCAGCTGCCAGAAAGAGCAAGGAGCCTGCTCCAGCAGGAAAGAAGGTAAAGGAGCCTGCCCAGCTGCCAGGAAGACAAATGAGCCTGCACCAGCAGGCAAGAAGGGAAAGGAGCCTGTCCCAGCTGCAAGGAAGACAAAAGCCTGCACCAGCAGACAGGAATACCAAGGGGCCTGGGGCAGGAACTGTCACAGAGCCCCCACCACCAACTATGGTTGTGCAGCCTTCTGAGGTTGGAGGGGATGGGCAGGAGCCTCCCCATCCCCAGCAGCACGACCACCTGCACTGAGCAGCCATCCGAGGTTGCAGGCAATGGGCAGGAACCTCCCCCCACCAGCAACAGCACCACCACTGAGCAGCCATCACCGCCGGCGGATGGTATGCAATTCTTCCCTCCATGGGCTGCTGTGCGGCCTGCCTCCTGCAAATTCAGTGGGTATGATTCCCACCTGAAAGACTGTGACTTTGCACTCCCCAGGATCAAGAGCACAGTCCATGAGGCCCCCTCCAGAAGCAGTGCGGAAGACACCCACATGCCCAACACTCCCCAGGATCAAGAGCACAGGGCACGAGGCCCCCTCCAGATCCAGTGAGTAAGACACCCACATGCCCAACACTCCCCAGGATCAAGAGCACAGGGCACAATGCCCCCTCCAGAACCAGTGGGTATGACACCCACATGACCAACACTCCCCAGGATCAAGAGCACAGGGCAAAATGCCCCCTCCAGAACCAGTGGCCAAGTCACCCACGTGAGAGACTGTGGCCTTGCACTACCCAGGACCAAGCACAGGGCATGTTGCCCTTCCAGAGGAAGTGAGCAAGTCACCCACTCGATTGACTGAGGCCTTGCACTCCCCACGACCAAGCACAGGGCATGTTGCCCCCTCCAGGAACCAGTGGTCTTGTTCTATCTCCCGTCCCACTGAGGTGCCTGCATATTTACCAGCTGATGCCCCTGCAGTGTTCTCTCCGTGTTGATGCAGGTGACGTGTGGCCTTGGACTTTGGCCTGTGGTCATGTGGCCTATGAACATTGTGGACTGGGCTGTGTCCCTTTTTGTGTACATATGTATATATCTATTATCTTGCCTAACTTATTTTTCATGCTGTGTTGATCTCATTACATTCACTTTTTCGAAATCGTTTTGTCCTTGCATTATTCATCTGAGTTATGGGGTCAAATTGTTTTTGTTATGCAGCTGATTGTGTGTATGGTGTTGGGGGGTACGTGTGTGTGTCACTGTCGTTTTCCTTCCCCCTCCCTTGTGTGCCAGGCGGCTGTACTCACCGTCGTCGGCTTTGCTGGCGCTGGTGTTCGTGGAGGAGCAGAGCGTAGAAGATCATGGGAAAGACATGCAGTTCTGGCTCCATGGCAGCGTGGTTGTTCCCTGTGTCTCCAATGGTAAGTCCTTTCACTTCTAAGGTCTGTTTCTGCCAGGCTATTGATGTCGTTGGTACCGTCCCGGAAAAGGTGGCGGTTTGCAGGGTCATAATATGGTGGGGGAACATTGAATTCTGCCTGGCTGTAGGCGGCTCCCAGTGTGGTGGATGTTGTTTCTGCCCTGGCGGCCGGTGTGGTGGATTGGCTGTCTTTCAGAGATCTTTCCGCCATGGTCATAATTTGGCGGTAGTTACCACCAGCCCGATGGCAGTATTACCGCCACTTTATCACCGACCGCCAGGGTTGTAATGGGGGCCTATGCGTTTTAGTTGGTATTTGTTCCTAATATGCATTGTTAAGTCATTGGTAGATACTGAAACAAGGGCATGTCACAGACCCAGGATACAGATAGTGTCTGATCCCCCTTGCCTCACTCATACCTGTTTGTGCTAGCCAAGCACACAGGTGGAGTTGCTGTCAATATGACTGGGATGTTTAATGTCCTACACAATGTGTGTAAATATGTATATGGACTTACATGGCTACAAAGTTGTTTTGTGAATTGTCCTTGTTCCTCATCTTCCTAAATTCTCACTCCCAGTCCTTCATGCACGTCACAGTATTTCATACATGTGACATTTACCAAAGGACATTGCTTCTTCTACAAGCTATGCAATATTTGACATACCATTTCCATTGTTTGCAAGATGAGTGACTGATACCAACACATCTCTCAACTCCAGCCACTTGTGTAGTCTGTGAGTCACCTCCACATATTGGCTGGCAAAGTTAAGTAGGGATTGTCTCAGCTTTCCTTCTACATTTGTTTGCTTGACATGAGAGATCACACATAGCTGCATTCACCATCCTTTGTCACATGCACTACAAGTGTGGTTGGATTGTGTGACTAGTCCTGACAGTTATGAGTATAACATGCATGTTTCAACATGTCTGTGTCCTTATTCACATATACAGTTTGTCAAGGGTTTGTGACTTGCTTTTACATTGTTTGACACGCATGCAAGATGACAACTGATTTGAGTCTGACAGATCTAGACATTCAGGTGCATTGTTATCTAACTGTAACTCACTATTAGCCATACATGTGAGTGCCACTGAGGGGTATGTTATAAGTTGTAACATGTGATTGTGACATTCAGACATTGAGTTGTTACATAGCAGACACTGACCTACTATTGTAGGTACTGACTACTCTTGTCCTATCTAGGCCAGACATCTGAACAGCAGTCATCACTTGTTGTTTCCCATTTGGCTGCTGTCAAATGTCAACCAGACAGGCTTGTGTGATATGTGTTTTGCTATGTGGAATATATGTTCAACAGGCAATGCATAAATTACACCTACACATTCATGTATTAGTGCACTGTGTGTAGTTTGGTTTTACTGAGTGTATTCCTAATTGATTTCCAATTGTTGTGGCTTAGTCATGCCTTCCAAGATGTGGGTCAGTTGATAAGGCATGTGAATTTCACAACAGAACTCAAAGACAAATCTGTGTGCAAGTGACTTATTTAAAAATGTGTGCTCAGTGATGAATGAAGTACAGTCACTCAGTGAAGAAGTCGTGAACAATATTGTCCCTTCTGTGTCCTCCAGCAGCAGAGTTTGTGCTTCCCAATCCTCTTGTTGTGCATTATTTTCCTCACTTTCCTCCAAGGGGACCTCTACCTGTTCCTCCCAGAGGACATTGGTGCAAACACAGATGTTGTGCAAAATTGCTCAGACTAGTATTATTTTGCACACAAGGAGTGGTGCATATAATAAGCGTCCTCCAAATACATCAAGGAACCTGCACCTGGATTTGAGGATGCTGAATGTCTTCTCCACCACATTTCTGGTCCTTTGTGTGCGTCACTGTAAGCCTTCTGGGCATCAGTATGTGGGTTTCCATATGGGGTCATGACCGATAGCTGGATGCCGTAACCTTGGTGCGTTGCAATGGAAGAGGAGAGACAGTGTCAGGCTTGTACTTGTGTTTCTCCCTAACTGGCCTGGCACAGTATTTGTCAATGGAGTAGAGAATCAGACTTGCATCTGGCATTGTGTAGGTTCATGTTTGCATGCATGATTGTATCAGTGTATGGTGGTGCACTTTCCAGTCAAGAGTACAGCCTCAGAAGCATGGTGATTGTGTGCTTTGTGAGGCATGACAGTTCACCCTTGCAGGATATGTGTGATGTTGCAGATTATTGTACATTTGTCCTATAACTTAAGACTTGCAAAAGAGCCATGTAGTGTGAGTTAGAACCTATTTTGTGTGGTGTGTGCCATGAGACAGGTGTTGTGCCTCCAATGTAGGCACCATTGCAGCATGGTTTAAAGATGTCTGCTTTGCGGGGTTGATTGTTACTTTGCAGTAAAGTGTCCCTTCCTGCACGTGAACAATCAAGGATGGCAATTTCCTCTTTCTATGTGTGCTGCAGTATGCACAAAACATGTGAGATGTATACACAATGAGTATCAAGTATTTGTCTTCATAGGAAAATGCTAATGCCACCCACAGGATGGCATTATTTGTTGGTGCTGCCTCAAGGTTACAAATTGTTGTAAATGTCTGGCAGTGCCAAAATTACAAGGTGTATCACGGTGTCATGCCCACTGCAAAACCCTTTGCTGACCACTTCCAAACTGAGTGATGGGTGTGAAGGGACCATATTTTCAAGGCAGCGTTAGGACGCAAGTAGTGTCTTAAAACCAACTTTTAAACTGGAAGAGGGTGTTGCTCCACTGGAGCATCAATAAAAGTGACAGTCTAGTGGTGCAAGGGACCTGCACATGTGACTGTATGTGAAGATGATGTGCATTCGATATGTGGAGTGATGCATGTTGCATATGTGTTGCTCAGTGATCATCCTTGCTTCCCTGTCCATGTATGTGGAGTGTGGTGTGTGTATTATTTGCCCTATGTTTTATATGTTGTGTTTGTTATGTAGTTGCTGCTAACCTACATATGAGCAGCTCGTTGTCATATTGTCCATCTTGGAAGTGTTGGTTTATTATTGAGTGTCTGAAGATGTAGGCATCATGCATGCTGCCAGGATATTTAGCGAGGGTGTTAGTGAATATCATACAATGTTCCACAATGGCCTGTACATTTATCCTATAAAGGTGTTTAGTTGCAGCAGGAGGGACAAGTTGGACATGTGTACAATCCATTGAACCCAGCACATGAAGGAAACCAGCGATCAGGTAGAATCCTTGTTTTGTCTTCTGCTGTAATTGTTGGGTGTTGAGTAACAGGATGTGGTCAAGAGTGAGATCGATGACAGTGTCCAGTAGCACAGGGAGGAAGGCAGAAAAGGATGGTTGAGAGACACCACCCTACTCATGGTGTGAAATGAGCCAGAGGCCAGCATGTGGAGCACGGGCAGGAGATTGAGCATGGGTGGTATGGTCGTTGGACTTTTCACTCTTGCCACGATGTCAGGAGCAATTTGGTAGAGCAGGCGTACTGTAGACTCCTGCTTCAGACGGTAGTATGCGATGACCTCTTGCTCCCTGAGGCAAGGATATTCTCTCTCTACTTCTGTGCTGCCTTTGTGGCTGCTGTTCTGGTTGTTGAGGGTGCCGCAGTGGTAGTGGTGGTGCTTGACATCATCGCTGTCGACATTTCCTGATGCGAGCTGTAGCAGTAACAGGTCCATGTTGTTTGCCAGAGTACCTTCTGTGAGTGTTCCTTATATACTTGTGGTGTGCATCATTTAATGAAAATCAGAGCTTCTGCCATTTTTCCGAGGTGATCCTAGGTGTGTGTAATTTTTCCAAAGGCTCATAAATATGGCGCTAGCGGGCTAACGTCTACCTTGCATATCATTGTCGATAAACAACACAAGGTAAAGCGGTGCTCCTAAAAAAAGCCTCAAGCCAAGGTAAAGTGGGGCTAGACAGGTCTAGCACCACTTCATAAATATGACGCTGAGTTAGACCCACCTTTGTGTAAAACAAATGGTGCAACTGCAGCACAAACGTTTCATAAATATGGTCCGTAATAGGCTATCTCTTGCAGAGACGTAATTCTGAGAGAACCATTCTCAGGCCAGATTCCTTTGGTAGATCTTGGGCTCACACAAGAAAGATAATCCAACTCACCTGGCACTGGATGTAAATATACAAATCATTCAACGAAGCCCCTCTCATCATTGCCTTAGTGATACATCCTGCACCAATAGCTTGGCAGTGCAACATTGGGGACTCTCCCTGTCTTTCTGACTAAGGGAACAGATTGCCATTGTGCTGGACATCTAAACACCCACTATGAAGTGGTTCAGAGAGCACCCAGGACACCTTGACCAGGGCCTAAAAGCACCCTTGATATTTACAAACCTTCCTTAAACTAGACGGATGAGTGTTACAATCTTTTTGTCGCAAAGACTAGGTGGAGTGATCATATGTTCTAGCCAGTGGGAGTAACTTGTACCTACGTGCTCTACACGGGTCACTGCCTGTGATATACCTGCTGGTCTGCATGTGTTATATGCTGTGGTAGTTTGGACAAAGTCATTTTTCACAGCTCAGATTAGTAATCTTATCATAGTGTGTAATGAGGACAGCCAATCCAAACAGCTACCACGTCAGGGCACCAAGCAGCCAAGTGATCTGGTGCTCATAAGCAGAAGTGAAGCACTATCAAACAGTGCCACCTCCTACCTTCCAAACCCTCTGGTAATGTAATGTAAGTGGATATGTAGAGCGCTGCTTGCGTCCCATGAGGTTATCCAGTTGCTGAGTAGCTGAGTGTAGCCTTGTGGTGAGGCATAAGCTAAGTATAGGCAGTCTTTTTGGTCCCCTAACAAAGCTAAATAAAAAAATCAGGTCTTCAGGTTCTTGCAGAACTCAAGAAGTGAGGAGGAGGCCCTGATGTGTTGAGGGAAGTCTTTCCTGGATTTGGTGGCTTGCTAGAAGAATGATTGACCTTCTGTTTTGCTTCTGTGGATGCAAGGTCTGTGTGGGTGAGGATGATGCTGAGCGAAGTTATTTGGTGGGCTGGTTGAAGTGAAGCCAGTGACTAAGATATCCAGGTCTCATGTATTGCAGTTACTTGAATGCTTGTGCAAGAAGTTTGAACTGGCAGTGCTTCTGGATGGGGAGCCAGTGGAGGTTTCCGAGGAGTGGTGTGGTGTGGGTTTGGCACAGTAGGCCGAGGACAAGACTGGATGTGGCATTTTGGATGGTTTGATGCCTGTGAAGAAGATGGGTTGGGATGCCGGCGTAGAGTGTATTGCTACATTCCAATCTGCTTGTGATTTCAGCCAGTGTGGTAGTACGTTTGGAGTCCTGTGGGTGCCACTTGAAGATTTTACATAACATGCAGAGGATGTGGATGCATGAAGAGGTGACAGTGTTAACCTAGGATTTCATGGTGAGACTCATGTCCAGGATGAGGCCTAGGTACCTAGCTTGGTTGTTTGGGGTGGGTCCAAGTTCGGTGAGTCACCAGGTGAAGTTCCAAGGTGAGCTCTTATTGACATTAGTCTTGGTGGTGATGGTGTAATCTGAGAGGGAAAACATGAGCTGGGTGTAGTCAGCACAGAAGATAATGCTGATTCCATGGTGTAGGAGGCTGGACTGGCTTGTAGTGAGTACCAAGGGGTACTTGCACCTTGCACCAGGCCCAGTTATCCCTTATTAGTGTATAGGGTGTCTAGCAGCTTAGGCTGATAGATAATGGTAGCTTAGCAGAGCAGCTTAGGCTGAACTAGGAGACGTGTGAAGCTACTACAGTACCACTTAGTGTCATATGCACAATATCATAAGAAAACACAATACACAGTTATACTAAAAATAAAGGTACTTTATTTTTATGACAATATGCCAAAGTATCTTAGAGTGTACCCTCAGTGAGAGGATAGGAAATATACACAAGATATATATACACAATAGCAAAAATATGCAGTATAGTCTTAGAAAACAGTGCAAACAATGTATAGTTACAATAGGATTCAATGGGGACACATAGGGATAGGGGCAACACAAACCATATACTCCAAAAGTGGAATGCGGACCACGAATGGACCCCAAACCTATGTGATCTTGTAGAGGGTCGCTGGGACTATTAGAAAATAGTGAGAGTTAGAAAAATAACCCTCCCCAAGACCCTGCACTAAAGTTCCCCTAAGGACAAAGAAGTTGTGTTAGAGGAATAATGCAGGAAAGACACAAACCAACAATGCAGCAACGATGGATTTCCAATCTAGGGTACCTGTGGAACAAGGGGACCAAGTCCAAAAGTCACAAGCAAGTCGGAGATGGGCATATGCCCAGGAAATGCCAGCTGTGGATGCAAAGAAGCTTCTACTGGACAGAAGAAGCTGAGGTTTCTGCAGGAACGAAAAGGGCTAGAGACTTCCCCTTTGGTGGACGGATCCCTCTCGCCGTGGAGAGTTGTGCAGAAGTGTTTTCCTGCCGAAAGAACGCCAACAAGCTTTGCTAGCTGCAAATTGTGCGGTTAGCGTTTTTGGATGCTGCTGTGGCCCAGGAGGGACCAGGAGGTCGCAAATTGGACCAGGAGGTAGAGGGGACGTCGAGCAAGACAAGGAGCCCTCTTAGCAGCAGGTAGCACCCGGAGAAGTGCCATAAACAGGCACTACAAGGATGTGTGAAACGGTGCTCACCCGAAGTCGCACAGAGGAGTCCCACGTCGCCGGAGACCAACTTAGAAAGTCGTGCAATGCAGGTTAGAGTGCCGTGGATCCAGGCTTGGCTGTGCACGAAGGATTTCCGCCAGAAGTGCACAGGGGCCGGAGTAGCTGCAAAAGTCGCAGTTCCCAGCAATGCAGTCTAGCGAGGTGAGGCAAGGACTTACCTCCACCAAACTTGGACTGAAGAGTCAGTGGACTGTGGGAGTCACTTGGACAGAGTTGCTGGATTCGAGGGACCTCGCTCGTCGTGCTGAGAGGAGACCCAAGGGACCGGTAATGCAGCTTTTTGGTGCCTGCGGTTGCAGGGGGACGATTCCGTCGACCCACAGGAGATTTCTTCGGAGCTTCTAGTGCAGAGAGGAGGCAGACTACCCCCACAGCATGCACCACCAGGAAAACAGTCGAGACAGCGGCAGGATCAGCGTTACAGAGTTGCAGTAGTCGTCTTTGCTACTATGTTGCAGGTTTGCAGGCTTCCAGCGCGGTCAGCAGTCGATTCCTTGGCAGAAGGTGAAGAGAGAGATGCAGAGGAACTCGGATGAGCTCTTGCATTCGTTATCTAAAGTTTCCCCAGAGACAGAGACCCTAAATAGCCAGAAAAGAGGGTTTGGCTACTTAGGAAAGAGGATAGGCTAGCAACACCTGAAGGAGCCTATCACAAGGAGACTCTGACGTCACCTGGTGGCACTGGACACTCAGAGCAGTCCAGTGTGCCAGTAGCACCTCTGTTTCCAAGATGGCAGAGGTCTGGAGCACACTGGAGGAGCTCTGGACACCTCCCAGGGGAGGTGCAGGTCAGGGGAGTGGTCACTCCCCTTTCCTTTGTCCAGTTTCGCGCCAGAGCAGGGCTAAGGGGTCCCTGAACCGGTGTAGACTGGCTTATGCAGAATTGGGCACATCTGTGCCCAAGAAAGCATTTCCAGAGGCTGGGGGAGGCTACTCCTCCCTGCCTTCACACCATTTTCCAAAGGGAGAGGGTGTAACACCCTCTCTCAGAGGAAGTCCTTTGTTCTGCCATCCTGGGCCAGGCCTGGCTGGACCCCAGGAGGGCAGCTGCCTGTCTGAGGGGTTGGCAGCAGCAGCTGCAGTGAAACCCCAGGAAGGGCAGTTTGGCAGTACCAGGGTCTGTGCTACAGACCACTGGCATCATGGGATTGTGCCAACTATGCCAGGATGGTATAGAGGGGGCAATTCCATGATCATAGACATGTTACATGGCCATATTCGGAGTTACCATTGTAAAGCTACATATAGGTAGTGACCTATATGTAGTGCACGCGTGTAATGGTGTCCCCGCACTCACAAAGTCAGGGAAATTGGCCCTTACCAATTTCGGGGCACCTTGGCTAGTGCCAGGGTGCCCTCACACTAAGGGCCAGATGTAGGAAAAAATCTAATTGCGACTTGCAATTTGCGAGTCTGTGCGACTCGCAAATTGCAAGTCGCAATTTGACATGCAGAAAGGTGTCTCAGACACCTTCTGCAACTCGCAATGGGGTCGCAAAGACCCACCTCATAAATATTTATGGGGTGGGTCGCAGTTTGCGACCCCATTGCGAGTATAGGCACTCGCTAACATGGAGGCCTGCTGACGTCAGCAGGCCTCCATGTTAGCGACCTGCCTTTTAAATAAAGGTTTTTTTTTTTTTGAAGTGCAGCCCGTTTTCCTCACAGGAAAATGAGCTGCATTTCAAAAAATTCCGAAACCTTTAGTTTCGGAATTTTCAGGGCAGGGAGTGGTCCCTTGGACCACTCCCTGCCCTGAAAAAATAATATGGGGTCCATTCACAAAGGGGAAGGGGTCCCATGGGGACCCCTTCCCGTTTGCGAATGGGTTACCATCCACTTCAAGTGGATGGTAACTGCGACTCCATTTGCGACCGCATACGCGGTCGCAAATGGAATTGCATACCATTGCGAATCGCAAATAGGAAGGGAACACCCCTTCCTATTTGCGATTCGGAAATGCATTTTGCGAGTCGGTCCCGACTCGCAAAATGCATTTCTGCATAGGAATCACGCATTTGCGAGTCGCAAACGGCAAATTTTGCCGTTTGCGACTCGCAAAGTGCTTCCTACATCTGGCCCTAAGTTACTTTGCACCTAACCTTTACCAGGTAAAGGTTAGACATATAGGTGACTTATAAGTTACTTAAGTGCAGTGTAAAATGGCTGTGAAATAACGTGGACGTTATTTCACTCAGGCTGCAGTGGCAGGCCTGTGTAAGAATTGTCAGAGCTCCCTATGGGTGGCAAAAGAAATGCTGCAGCCCATAGGGATCTCCTGGAACCCCAATACCCTGGGTACCTCAGTACCATATACTAGGGAATTATAAGGGTGTTCCAGTAAGCCAATGTAAATTGGTAAAATTGGTCACTAGCCTGTTAGTGACAATTTGAAAGAAATGAGAGAGCATAACCACTGAGGTTCTGGTTAGCAGAGCCTCAGTGAGACAGTTAGGCACCACACAGGGAACACATACATATAGGCCACAAACTTATGAGCACTGGGGTCCTGACTAGCAGGGTCCCAGTGACACATAACAAACATGCTGAAAACATGGGGTTTTCACTATGAGCACTGGGCCCTGGCTAGCAGGATCCCAGTGAGACAGTGAAAATACCCTGACATACACTCACAAACAGGCCAAAAGTGGGGGTAACAAGGCTAGAAAGAGGCTACTTTCTCACACAACCCCCCCCCAAACGAAGGACAATAAGGCTAACCTTGGCCAGTTGAGACTTTATTGTCTAAGTGGTGATAAGTAGAGAGTAGCTCTGCAATAGACTGGTTACTCCCTTTATCATCTACTATATGGTTACTTCCCTGTGGGGATGTAAACACCCTGTTTGAAGTTTTTTAGCTAAGCAACAATGTGAAGATGTATTTTCAGAGTTTCTATCAGTAAGTTTTAGTTTAGAGCAGTGGGAATTGTCCACTGAACCTATTTGTAGTGATGGAAATGCCAGACAGGGATGCTGTCTCAGAAAAGCCATAGCTGGGCAAAAACTTTGTCCATATGGCTGGAAGAGAGAACAGGGATGCTGTTTCTCTTGAGTTGGAGCAGGGCAGGGATGCTGTCCTATGAGCTCCACACTAGGGCAGGGATGCTGTCCTAAGTGTTGTGAGGCAGTGCAGGGTTTCTGCACTAAAGTTTCTCTGGGAGGGTTGGAGGGATGCTCCATGTTAACTAAAATGGTGCTCTTTTTCTCACCAATGTTAGTTATCCCACAGAGAGGTACTTCCACCTCAGGGAGTACAGTTTTGCCAACTGATGATTCCCTTGGAACAGGTGCCACCCCAGGAGAGGTTTCTCCCACCACAGGAATGGTATCCTGAATGGTAGGGTGGTTAGGGGATACTGTGGTACCCTTTTTACCTGTTGATGGAGAGGGATCCTGAGTTTTCAGGCCTTCTCTCCTTTGCTTTTTCATTTCAGTAGAAATGAGAGGGAACAATTCCTCAGGGATGCCCAGCATGGCTGCATGGGCATAAAACTCTACATCAGCCCAACCTGAGGCCTCTAGGTCATTACCTAAGAGACAGTCTACGGGTAAGCTAGGTGATACCACCACCTGCTTAGGGCCAGTAACTCCACCCCAACTAAACTGAATTATAGCTAAGGGAAGAAACTTAGTGGAGTTATGGACATCAATAATCTTATACTGTTGTCCAATGATGTGTTGATCAGGGTGCACTAGGTTTTCAGTCACAAAAGTGATACTGGCACCTGTGTCCCTGTAGGCCAAGGCCTCAACACCATTTATTGAAACTGTCTGCCTGTACTTATCCATTGTAAGGGGACAAGCAGCCAGTGTGGCAAGGCCAATGCCACTAGGTGTGACAGAAACTGTCTTGGGACTGACTACCCCAGTTTCTATGATGGACCCATAAGTGAACCCAACTACACCCTTTGCTTGACTGTTGCCAGCAGTCCCACCACTAGTACCACTACTGCTAGGGGCACTAGACCTTGATGTATTAGTGGTGGTAGGCTCAGGGGGTTTACCTGGACAGGACTTATCCCCTGGCCTATGGCCTCTGTTTTTACACACAAAGCACCAAGGCTTTTTAAATTGTGTAGGTTGAGAAGAAGAGGAAGAATTTGTTTTATCCCTACCCCCTGAAGAGTGTTTAAGATTTGAAGTGGGATCTTTGGTTTTACCCTTGTCCCCATGCTTATCTTGAGATTTTTCACCATCTTTCTTCTTAGTGTTCTCTTTGTCACCCCCTGTATGAACTTTTCTGTTCACCCTTGTTCTGACCCATTTGTCTGCCTTCTTTCCCAATTTTAGGGGAGAGGTCAGATCAGAGTCCACCAAGTACTGGTGCAACAAATCAGACACACAATTATTAAGAATATGCTCTCTCAGGATCAAGTTATACAGGCTGTCATAATCAGTAACTTTACTGCCATGTAACCACCCCTCCAAGGCCTTCACTGAATGGTCAATGAAATCAACCCAGTCTTGTGAAGACTCCTTTTTGGTCTCTCTGAACTTTATCCTGTATTGTTCAGTGGTTAAGCCATAACCATCCAGGAGTGCATTCTTAAGAACTTTGTAATCATTAGCTTCATTTTCTTTTACAGTAAGGAGCCTATCCCTACCTTTCCCACTAAATGATAGCCATAGGATAGCAGCCCACTGCCTTTGAGGGACATCCTGTACAGCACAGGCCCTCTCAAGTGCAGCAAACCACTTGTTAATGTCATCCCCCTCCTTATAAGGGGGAACTATCTTATGCAGATTCCTGGAATCATGCTCTTTTGCAGGATGACTATGGGGAATACTGCTGCTGCCACCATGGGTTTCTAAACCCAGTTTCTGTCTCTCCTTCTCTACTTCAAAAAGTCTGTCTATCCAAATCCAGCTGTTGCTTCTTGAGCTTCAGTCTGGTTTGTTCCACTCTCAATCTATTGAGCTCCCTTTCTAACAATCTGTCATCAGGGTGGGTGGGAGGGACATGCCTTGAAACAGAAGTATGGTGAGAATGGACAGAAGGAGACCTGTCCCTTACAGAGGGCACCCTAACAGCTTGGCTAACAGAAACATCAGTACCACTGTGGTGAGAATAAATGCTTTTGCTACGATGTGAGACAACACTATTTGCATGGTGTGACTCAACATCATTACCAACTATGCTAGACTGTCTAGTAATGGGCAGGCTAGGAAGTTTCTTTCCTGAATCTTTTCCTGGGGGAGTCCCTGGATCAGATTGGGAACCATTAGCTACTTTTTCAACAGATGGGGCACTTCTAGCCTTATCTTGTTCTCTAAGCATGTTAAGTAACAATTCCAAGGAAGGATTCTTCCCTACACTCAAACCTCTTTCTACACAGAGACTCCTTGCTCCTTTCCAGCTAAGGTGGTCATATGCAAGTTTGGACAGATCAACATTTTGGCCTGTGCCAGACATTTTTAGAAAGAGTTAAAGTGATAGAAAAAGGATAAAAAAGTTTTCAGAACTTTTAGAAAGACAGAAAAAAACTTTTTTAACTTTTTAGAACTTTTTAGAAAGTTAGAAGTACTTTTCAGCACTTAGAAAAGAGTGAAAAGAGGAAATGCAAAACTTTTTGGCTATGTGTATATACACTGAACTTGTTTTGTATATTTTTCTCTTATGAAAAGTACAATGACAAGAGTGGTAAGTAGTCTCAAAGCACTTATCCCACTGCTGCACAACCAATGTAGGAGGCGGGACTGGCTTGTAGTGAGTACCAAGGGGTACTTGCACCTTGCACCAGGCCCAGTTATCCCTTATTAGTGCATAGGGTGTCTAGCAGCTTAGGCTGATAGATAATGGTAGCTTAGCAGAGCAGCTTAGGCTGAACTAGGAGATGTGTGAAGCTACTACAGTACCACTTAGTGTCATATGCACAATATCATAAGAAAACACAATACACAGTTATACTAAAAATAAAGGTACTTTATTTTTATGACAATATGCCAAAGTATCTTAGAGTGTACCCTCAGTGAGAGGATAGGAAATATACACAAGATATATATACACAATAGCAAAAATATGCAGTATAGTCTTAGAAAACAGTGCAAACAATGTATAGTTACAATAGGATGCAATGGGGACACATAGGGATAGGGGCAACACAAACCATATACTCCAAAAGTGGAATGCGAACCACGAATGGACCCCAAACCTATGTGACCTTGTAGAGGGTCGCTGGGACTATTAGAAAATAGTGAGAGTTAGAAAAATAACCCTCCCCAAGACCCTGAAAAGTGAGTGCAAAGTGCACTAAAGTTCCCCTAAGGACAAAGAAGTCGTGTTAGAGGTATAATGCAGGAAAGACACAAACCAACAATGCAACAACGATGGATTTCCAATCTAGGGTACCTGTGGAACAAGGGGACCAAGTCCAAAAGTCACAAGCAAGTCGGAGATGGGCATATGCCCAGGAAATGCCAGCTGTGGATGCAAAGAAGCTTCTACTGGACAGAAGAAGCTGAGGTTTCTGCAGGAACGAAAATGGCTAGAGACTTCTCCTTTGGTGGACGGATCCCTCTTGCCGTGGAGAGTCGTGCAGAAGTATTTTCCCACCGAAAGAACGCCAACAAGCCTTGCTAGCTGCAAATCGTGCGGTTAGCGTTTTTGGACGCTGCTGTGGCCCAGGAGGGACCAGGAGGTCGCAAATTGGACCACGAGGTAGAAGAGACGTCGAGCAAGACAAGGAGCCCTCTTAGCAGCAGGTAGCACCCGGAGAAGTGCCAGAAACAGGCACTACGAGGATGCGTGAAACAGTGCTCACCTGAAGTTGCACAAAGGAGTCCCACGTCGCCGGAGAACAACTTAGAAAGTCGTGCAATGCAGGTTAGAGTGCCGTGGACCCAGGCTTGGCTGTGCACAAAGGATTTCCGCCGGAAGTGCACAGGGGCAGGATTAGCTGCAAAAGTCGCGGTTCCCAGCAATGCAGTCTAGCGAGGTGAGGCAAGGACTTACCTCCACCAAACTTGGACTGAAGAGTCACTGGACTGTGGGAGTCACTTGGACAGAGTTGCTGGATTTGAGGGACCTCGCTCGTCGTGCTGAGAGGAGACCCAAGGGACCGGTAATGCAGCTTTTTGGTGCCTGCGGTTGCAGGGGGACGATTCCGTCGACCCACGGGAGATTTCTTCGGAGCTTCTAGTGCAGAGAGGAGGCAGACTACCCCCACAGCATGCACCACCAGGAAAACAGTCGAGAAGGCGGCAGGATCAGCGTTACAGAGTTGCAGTAGTCGTCTTTGCTACTATGTTGCAGGTTTGCAGGCTTCCAGCGCGGTCAGCAGTCGATTCCTTGGCAGAAGGTGAAGAGAGAGATGCAGAGGAACTCGGATGAGCTCTTGCATTCATTATCTAAAGTTTCTCCAGAGACAGAGACCCTAAATAGCCAGAAAAGAGGGTTTGGCTACTTAGGAGAGAGGATAGGCTAGCAACACCTGAAGGAGCCTATCACAAGGAGTCTCTGACGTCACCTGGTGGCACTGGCCACTCAGAGCAGTCCAGTGTGCCAGCAGCACCTCTGTTTCCAAGATGGCAGAGGTCTGGAGCACACTGGAGGAGCTCTGGACACCTCCCAGGGGAGGTGCAGGTCAGGGGAGTGGTCACTCCCCTTTCCTTTGTCCAATTTCACGCCAGAGCAGGGCTAAGGGGTCCCTGAACCGGTGTAGACTGGCTTATGCAGAATTGGGCACATCTGTGCCCAAGAAAGCATTTCCAGAGGCTGGGGGAGGCTACTCCTCCCCTGCCTTCACACCATTTTCCAAAGGGAAAGGGTGTAACACCCTCTCTCAGAGGAAGTCCTTTGTTCTGCCATCCTGGGCCAGGCCTGGCTGGACCCCAGGAGGGCAGCTGCCTGTCTGAGGGGTTGGCAGCAGCAGCAGCTGCAGAGAAACCCCAGGAAGGGCAGTTTGGCAGTACCAGGGTCTGTGCTACAGACCACTGGGATCATGGGATTGTGCCAACTATGCCAGGATGGTATAGAGGGGGCAATTCCATGATCATAGACATGTTACATGGCCATATTTGGAGTTACCATTGTGAAGCTACATATAGGTAGTGACCTATATGTAGTGCACGCGTGTAATGGTGTCCCCGCACTCACAAAGTCAGGGAAATTGGCCCTGAACAATGTGGGGGCACCTTGGCTAGTGCCAGGGTGCCCTCACACTAAGTAACTTCGCACCTAACCTTTACCAGGTAAAGGTTAGACATATAGGTGACTTATAAGTTACTTAAGTGCAGTGTAAAATGGCTGTGAAATAACGTGGACGTTATTTCACTCAGGCTGCAGTGGCAGGCCTGTGTAAGAATTGTCAGAGCTCCCTATGGGTGGCAAAAGAAATGCTGCAGCCCATAGGGATCTCCTGGAACCCCAATACCCTGGGTACCTCAGTACCATATACTAGGGAATTATAAGGGTGTTCCAGTAAGCCAATGTAAATTGGTAAAATTGGTCACTAGCCTGTTAGTGACAATTTGAAAGAAATGAGAGAGCATAACCACTGAGGTTCTGGTTAGCAGAGCCTCAGTGAGACAGTTAGGCACCACACAGGGAACACATACATATAGGCCACAAACTTATGAGCACTGGGGTCCTGACTAGCAGGGTCCCAG
Organism: Pleurodeles waltl; assembly: GCF_031143425.1. Lineage (NCBI taxonomy): Eukaryota > Metazoa > Chordata > Amphibia > Caudata > Salamandridae > Pleurodeles > Pleurodeles waltl. The sequence goes on along the minus strand of NC_090450.1, from coordinate 220,461,115 downwards.
TGACACATAACAAACATGCTGAAAACATGGGGTTTTCACTATGAGCACTGGGCCCTGGCTAGCAGGATCCCAGTGAGACAGTGAAAATACCCTGACATACACTCACAAACAGGCCAAAAGTGGGGGTAACAAGGCTAGAAAGAGGCTACTTTCTCACACATGGAAGCTGATAATATTATCCAGAGGAGGCATGTACACATTAAAAAGTGTGAGGCTGAGTGATTTTCTCCGAGAGACTCCGCAGATGAGGTCCTTCGGTTCTGATGTGAACAGAGTGAGCCTGACTCATTGTAACCTTCATGAAAGGAAGGTAACTATCTATTTAATTGCTGGTCCTTGTATTCCGTTGTGTGTAGTCTGGCCTGTGACCAGTCTATTCACTTTTCGAGGATGGTATGTATGTCATCTGCAGCAGCAATGAAGGCTGTTTCAGTGCAGTGTTTGGTTCAGAATCCTGATTGCAAGTAGCCCAGGAGTTTGTGGCATTCTAGGTATTCAAAGACTTGTCTGTTAATGTTCTTCTCAATGACTTTGGCTGGAAAGGAGAGCAACAAGATGGGTTGGTAGTTGCTCTGTACTTCATGGTCGGCTGAAGGTTTTCTGAGGAGGGCGGTGACTTTGGTGTGTTTCCAGTTATCTGGGACGCTGCCTCTCTTGAGGAAGGTGTGGGTGATGGAAGTGATTGCAGTGCTGATCATGGCTCTTCTCAGGTTCTAGATAGGGTGGGGGAAGGGTCTGTTGGAGACCCTGAGTAGACTGACTTCATTATTGCTGCAATGTTCTAGATGGATGGAAGGTCCCATGCCATCAGTTCACATTCTTTGGTTTATGAGCATAGCAGGCTGGGAAGGTCGATGGGGGGCGGCTGTGGTTCGAACTTGGTGTAGATTGTTTTTTTTTGTGGAAGAAGTCAGAGAGGTTGTTGCAGAGTTCTTATGTAGGGGTGATGGTGTTGGTTGTGGCTGTTGGGATGATTAATTATTTGATTATGGTGAAAAGTTCCTTGCAGTTATTAGAGCTAGATATGATTCTCAGGGTCAGGGAATTTTCTTGGTCTTTTTCAATTGACGGTGATAGTGTCTAAGTGTGACTTGAGAGTGTTTCTTGCTGTGTTCCTTCTGGTGGTTCTCCATTTCCTTTTGAGATGTTTACAAACTCTCTTGGATTTTCTGAGGTCAGCGCTGTACCAGCTTCCTTGCTTGTTGGGTCTTTTGGGTTTTACAGGGGTGCCAGGGTATTGGTGCAGGTGTTGATCCAGTTGTTGAAGTTGTTTGTATCATTAGTGAGGTCATTGTGTGGTGGGGTAGTTCAGTTGGAGTGGGTCGAATCATTCTCTTTCTGTAACCCACACTCTCAAACCACTATGCAACCAAGCCATGAATCAAGGCTAAGGGCAGAAAATTTAGGGTGGATTTCTTCCGGTTATTTTCCTTTCTGTGCCTGTTTGTGTCTGAACTTGTGGAGGATCAGACCTCCTAGTGTACTGTCCCTCAATCCTAGGGTGCCATACCTTCCTTTGTACCCAACTTCCTACTATCTCTTCACTACCCTTTTGCTCTTAGTGACCTACATTGCATTGACAGTATTAGTGATTCTTGAAGATTGGAGTCAAAGCCATCAGTCCTCAGGATCAGTAAGAAGATTACAAAGGTCCACCTCATACCACCACCAGCTCATGCTCAGAGCCTTACAGTGGACAGGCAAGGGAAAGGGTTTTGAGGAGAAAAACTCTAGGATGGGAGATCAGAAAAAGCATAAACACAGATGTGTTATTGGTTAATGATTATTTCCTTCAGGGCTCAATGTGTCTAGTTTCTCCTTCTAGAAAATGTCTTATCATTTGACAAATGTGTCTTCTTAAGTTTGACAACTGAGTGAACCACTGTTGAGGAATGGAAACTGAGGCAATAAATGAAATGGCTAGTGTTCTGTGGAGAACGGATTCAATCAACTACAAACTTTGTAGCTTTCCAAGAACTAACAGCAGTAAAATACCACAGGAGGCTCTAAGTTGTTCTTGTCATCACCCAAGGCTTGTTAGGCAGTAGGAGTGTCAACCAGCAAGAAGAAAGCTGGTTAATGAACTCTTTGATATGTTCACTTTTAAAACAAACACAACAGTTCCCAAGTTGTGCCTTCTCAATGCCAACTGAATATAATTTCTCAAAGAAAATAGCCTTGAGTCATTTTCATAATCATTTTTCTCAATAACACATATTTACTTCCAAAAAGGTCGTCTCTGCAATGTCATAACAGTGGGAAAAGGTTTCTTTCTGTTCCTCTAAAGATCTAACATTTTACAATTATATCCTGCATTCAGGAGGCCTTACTTCACCTCAAACAGTCACTGTCCCCCAATTACACTAGTTATGGCACAAGTGCTTGCACTGCAGAAGTCAAGCTGACCTCAACAACCCAGTTGCAAGAGGAAACTCCTGCTAGATATTGCCTTTCTGATGAATCTTCCAGAGTAATCAATGGGGAGCGTTGAGTGGAACTGTTTTTACAGCAGAGACCCACCCACTACAACAGGAACTCTGGGATTAGTAGTCCCAATGCAGGTAAGGTGTTTAGTGGAGCAAACATTCTCCAAAGGCCTTCGCACAACCTTGCTCCCCCAGATCATTTGTTTTACAAGGCTCATAATGACATTGGAGCCACCACCAACCCTGCCATTGCCTCCAGTGTAGCAAACCACATTGTGGGTGTGGTGTGGCTCTAGAGGTGTCACAAGAGGACATGACAATTGGGTTTTCATAAAGTTGCACCTCACTGTACTTGGGTTCATCACATTGTCTCTGTAATTTCTGGTAGCTTTTTAGGCAGCTGCATCTTCCACAGAGATGTACCTGAGCTGCTCTTCTCACACATGCAAACATGGGACAACTTCAAGTCCGGTAAAGGCAAAATAGTCACAAACCCTCTATTAATGATTTCTCTTGAGTTTTCCACAAATGATATTACAGCACCTTACACTTTAATCTCAGCGTACTCAGAATTCAATGTACCATCCTGGATTGCATTTCACTGTACCTGTCCCAAAGATCTTATATAATCTCCTTCTCCTCATTAATCCTCGCTTGTGTAAAATTGCACCGATGCTACCACACCGCCTTCTAGCACCACAACCTAGCTCACCTGGTGTTCACCACCAACAAAGTGAGGAACCTATGTATGATCATAAACTCTATCTTTTTATATCCTCCATTGAACATCAAGTGAACAAATGCCCTTTCTTCACCATGAGAACCATTTACTATATTTTCTAACACCTTTGCTTCATCCACAAGGTGCAGGCCACAATTCCCTCACTTGCCCCAATTATGTCAACTGGAAACACTTGGCAGAATTATTGATTGTACTCTGCAGACTCCAGCACATCCAGAACATAGCCACCAATTAGCTTCTATACCTCAGGATAACATAAAGTAGCATTCTCACTTCAAGCTCTTCACTGGCTTCCAGTTGCAAGTCATCAGCTCCAACTCACTGTCCCTCAACTGCCTTCAAGGTACTCTGTGTCACCCACCCAGGCATCCACAGACCTCAACTGATCTTCATACTACACAAAATTTGAAAATATCAGCTAAGAGTGGCCCTCAAATTTCAAATAGCCACACCTCTGACCATTCATAAGATCTAAAAGTCAAGTATTGGTTGGACCTCTTGTGGTACATATAGACAGGCATTCAAACTCTCCTCAGCAGGAATATGAAGTATTCAGGTATTCACTACCTCCTGGATTTCCAAACAGTGACAAAGAACTTGCCATTTTTAAAAACTCAACCCTTCTACCCAACAAGGTGAAACTTCTAACAATGATTAACATTGTTTTTGATCTGGGAGGTCAAGCTTCGCTCTACACATCTAAAACCTGTCTTCATTACCGACAGACAAAAGTGCCACTCCATGCTTGTGTGGCATATTTAGTGCAGTACACCCAATGCTTTCCACATATTTAATTGTACCAGCATACTCTATGTCAACCATACATAGCAATTTGAATAGTCTCTTTTCTGACTAACCAAGATTGCACCTCAGGGCAACACCAGTGGCATGAAGTACTTTACATACTATACACTAAAATACAATACAATACATTCTGCTCTTCACTTGCTGCTGCACCAACAGCCCAGCACCACTGTCCTATTGATGAGCAATGATGATAGTGTGTGGACAAAAGGCAACCAACTTCCAGTAAATTGGGCCTGGCTAATGTTTCCTTGTGCAGATGTTGAATGTCTCTAGACCTTGACCTTTATGGGCAACCTAGTGGAAGGCCTTATAGCACAGGGTGACCATATTTTCAAGTTCAAAAACTGAGACAGACTTCATACATTGACGTAGGACTACATATTGCCATCAACAATAAATGCTGAGAGGCTACAGTGAGTACACCAGTTGACAGAGAAGCAGGTCTACATGGGCACATTCCCTAAATCTATAAGAAAGGTTACATATAAGGACATTGATGACCATTTTATGAGCCTATGCATTTTTTTCCATTTCAGAAAGTTTTGTCTAGTCCATAGAAAAGATGAAGAATGTCGCAAGATTCACCATGTCACAGGACTAGCACATTCAATCCAGTTTTCTTTGCATGAGTATGTTTACTTTTGCTCAAAGGTGGACATTCATTTAGGCTCAGTCCAGACACATTTTGCTCCACATTCCTTCCTCGGGCAACACCATGGCATCTAGTCTACTCTCACACTAGACAGTGTGGGGTCATATGACATATCTTTTGTTACCTCTGAATTATATTGGGAGCTACTGCTCATAACATCCAAACAGACATGCTCTTAGAATGTTTAAACATATCATAACAAGATGATATAGCATGGCCCGAAGTGACATGAAATAAAGGGGGTGATTCTAACTTTGGCGGGCGGCGGAGGCCGCCCGCCAAAGTTCCCCCAACAGAATACCGCTACGCGGTCAGAAGACTGCCGCGATTATTCTGTGTTTCTCGCTGGGCTGGCGGGCGACTGCCAGAAGGCCGCCCTCCAGCCCAGCGGGCAACCCCTTCCCACGAGGAAGCTGGCTCCGAATGGAGCCGGCAGAGTGGGAAGGGTGCGACGGGTGCAGTAGCACCCGTCGCGATTTTCAGTGTCTGCATGGCAGACACTGAAAATCTTTTAGGGGCCCTCTTACGGGGGCCCCTGCAGTGCCCATGCCATTGGCATGGGCACTGCAGGGGCCCCCAGGGGCCCCACTACACCCCTCACCGCCATCCTGTTCCTGGCAGTCAAAACCGCCAGGAACAGGATGGCGGTGAGGGGGTCGGAATCCCCATGGCGGCGCAGCAAGCTGCGCCGCCATGGAGGATTCCTCAGGGCAGCGGAAAACCGGCGGGAGACCGCCGGTTTTCCGTTTCTGACCGCGGCCATACCGCCGCGGTCAGAATGCCCTTGGGAGCACCGCCAGCCTGTTGGCGGTGCTCCCGCGGTCGTTGACCCTGGCGGTCAATGACCGCCAGGGTCAGAATGACCCCCAAAGTAAGTTAATACAACATAACACACTATAACATAAGTGGTTAAGTTGATCCTTTGGGGGTGCTTAAAAGGAAGGATTTGAAGCCTTCAAATGTTGCCCCTATTTCTTCTAATGCGTTGTTAAACTTCTGAACCAGGATAACGCATGGGTGGTGTAACTACCCATATAATGGTCATGAAGGAAGAGACGGATCAATGACTTGAAGGACCTTATGGGGTCATTATGACACAGGCAGTCGGCGATAATGTGGCGGTAGTACCGCCAACAGGCTGGCGGTACTTACCACCACATTATGACATTGGCGGGTTGGCCGCCAATGCACCACTCTGACTGCCACTGTGGCGCCTGCGGGACTATGACCCCACCTACCGCCATAGAACACCCCGAAAACCATGGCGGTAGGCCATATGAGGGACAGGGAAGTCCTTCCCTGTTACTGATTGGGGTCTCCCCCCCACCTCTCCAGATACCCCCACCCCCCTTACCTCTCCAAACTCCCCCAGCCCCCTTACACCCACGCCCCTTCACACACACACACACACACGCATAAACACACTCATTCACACATACATACACACATGCATACATCCAATCACACACACATACGCACACACTTCCAAACATAAACGCAACACGCATTCACATTTCACAGCATACATGCACTCACACGTCCGTACACGCACACACACATTCAACACTCAAAACACACCTACATTCATGCACACACATACATTCACAACCCCCACAACACCCCCCCCACCCCACTCCTCTGTTGGAGACCCGACTTACCTGGATGCAGGGGGTCTTCCGGTATTCCGGCTGTGGCCATACTTGCGGACGGCGGTAAGGTGGTGCTGCTACCACTAGCAGCACCTGCCAGGAGAACACTGCCAGGCTGTATCATGTGTCATAATACGGCTGGCAGCGTTCCACAGGTGTGGCGCTGCTGGTGGTAGCCACCTTACTGCCATCCGCTAGTATGGCCACAGCCAGATTTCCGCCATTCTTGTGGCAGTAACCTGGCTGTGGTCATATTATGGCAGGCAGCTGGTAGGCATGGCGATGGTCTTTTGGCGGCCGGTGGTTTTTACTGCCGATGTTGTGATGAGGGCCTATGTTACACTAGACCAGTAGTTTTCAAACTGTCTGATGCCACAGCACCCCAGGGAAAAAATAAAAATGATTTGGCATCCTCTCAGAATTTTTCACAACTATTCTATTAAGATTGTAATGTTTAAATACGTCTAGACTTATTCAAACATTTCAGTTAGGTTATGTTACCTTTTTAAAAATACAAAAAATTGTTTTCTGCTTAAAACAAAGCCCTGTTAAGTACTGTTATCTGCATAATGCTTCTTTTTGCCAAAGCCTGGGGCACCTCCCAGGGGACACTTGAAGCCCCCCTGGTGGGGGGAGGGGGACCACCCAGTTTGAAAACCGCTGCTCTAGACTATCCCTAGGGTGGTGTCAGGAAGATCTCTTGGCAGGAGATTGATTGGTAGTGGTTAAGGAAGGAGGAGTGAGTGTGCAAAAAGTGTTGCATTGGCAGGAAACTGTTTCCACAAGGATCTTTGAGGCCCAGGATACACTGGGTTAATACTTTACAAGTATGGTAGAGGTCAGGTAATGTTTCTTTTTAAGGACGTCTAATATTCAGCTTCTTAAAGATATCCATGACAAAGCCAGTGGCTGCAGATAAATTAGTAATGTTGGTCATTTGGAGAGTTTCAATGGTGAACCAGTCTCTATAGAGAGAGAGTTTGAGCGAGTGCAGCTCAGAAAGACCCTGTGAATTTTCTATGGCACTGACAAGTTGTTCACTCTGGCTGGTGTAATAGGGGATAAAGTGTAAATGTGATCTGTTGCACATTTGTCATGGCAGGGTGTTTATTTGGGATGAAATATGGTTTCCAGTAGTTTATTGTTGTCTAATTGTATACTTTTTATACATGCTCAATGAATAACAGATAAAATTAGAACAACAGTCTATGAACTAAATATTGGGAGGTTTGAAGAAGGCAAGTTTCACAAAAGAATAGGGGGGTCAGTCTGACCCCGGCGGGCGGCGGGAGCCGCCCGCCTGGAGGGACCGCCATATGGCCGCTCCGCGGTCGAAAGACCGCGGAGGCCATTCTGGCTTTCCCGCTGGGCTGGCGGGCGACGGCCAGAAGGCCAAGCAACTGCACCCGTCGCACCCCTGCAAATCCGCCGGCTCCATTCGGAGTCGGCTTTCTCTTTGCAGGGGCTTTCCCGCTTCAGAGCCCACAGGTCCCTTAACGCATGCCTTTTGCAGGCGCTAAAAAACGGCGCAAAAGCGGCCGTACGTCATTTTTTTTGACCCGCCCACTCCCGGCGTGAATTTTGCCCGGGAGTATAAATACGACGCACATGCCTCGGAGTCGATTTTTTAGACGTGAACGCCTACCTTGCATCTCATTAACGCAAAGTAGGTGTCCACGCTAAAAAATGACGCAAACTCCATGGACTTTGGCGCTAGACGCGTCTAACGCCAAAGTGTAAATATGGAGTTAGTTTTGCGTCAGAATTGCGTAAAAAAAAAACGACGCAATTCCGGCGCAAATGGAGTATAAATATGCCCCTATGTTTGTGTATGTGTGTGAGTTTTTTGTGCGGGGCGGCCCCTTGGACAAGGGCTGTTCCCCCAAGGAGGCATAATCTTTTATGCCGTTTCTGCCCCCCTGGGGGCAGATCAGCTCATTATTTTTAAGCCGATCTGCCACGGGGGGAAGAAGTGACGATGGCACCAGGGATGTTTGCTGTTTGTTTTTTTTGTGTGGGGGGGCGGCCCCTTGGGCAAGGGTCAACCTCCAAAGGATGAGAAACATTTTTGGGAAGTTCTGCCCCCCTTAGAGGCAGATCGGCCTAGTTTTTTTTTTGTTTTTAGGCCCTTCTGCCCCAGAGACCACTAGACACTAGGGAACATTTTTAACTGTTTGGTTCCTCAACTAGCGAAGTATTTGCATTCGTGATTATAACAGTCTATTTCTCTTTTTTGTTCTAGTTTAAAGCTTTTGCTTCGTTTGCTGTGGCTCGTTTTGGCAGTGGTTGACCTGCGGCTTGAGTAGTTCATGTTTTAGGTAAGTAAATTTACTCTAAAGGAGTATTGTTGCCATGCATGAATGACATGTTTGTAGGTGGTGTACTAAATGCATGATTGGTGTGAAATTGTCCTTAGATTTGTGCACAATTATATTTGTTTTGTCTTATGTCTAATATTCTTTTCTTTTTTCTTCTTAGTGGGATATCATTGCTGATTGCTGCGTCTGTGCAGATTAGTTGCTGGTGAGTCTAGCTTTTTCAGGCATGTGAGTGGTATCGTTTTTAAGTACATAGCTCTTTTTGATAAAGCCACACTTTGTTTATTACTTATTTTTTACAGTGTTGGTTGTTGTTGGTGCATTTGTCACATTACACTTCTTAGAAAGGATCGTGGCTAGCCGCAGATTGACCACTCAGCAGGTTGTTGGGATGTTTTTTGAGTCGTCTTCTGACCATGATCACAAGATGGACTCTGCACCTGAGGCAGAGATTCTGGTAGTGAGATTTCTGTCCAAGAGGAGTCTTCTAATGAGGGAGCCACTCTCAGTGCAGATGAAGGGCCTGTTTCCGAGGAGGACATTGATGTGCCAATGATGCAGCAGCCAGCGGCTGAAAGGCTTCTCACTGTAAGACCTGACACCTGGGTTGCCCTAAACATGGAGCAGCCACAGTTGCCTGCCTTTACTAGTCCCCCAGGGTGTAGAGTAAATACGGAAAACTTTTTGCCTGTCAATTTCTTTGAGTTGTTTATGGACGATGTATTTTTGGAAGAGATTGTTGAGCAGACTAATTTGTATGTGGAGCAGTATTTGAGGGACAACGCTGCCAGACTTAGGCCTCAGTCTAGAGCTACCCATTGGATTCCCACAAATTTGGAAGAGATGAAAAAGTTATTGGGTTTGACTTTTCTGATGGGGTTGATAAGGAAGCCGTCACTGGCTTCTTATTGGTCTACTAGTCCCTTGATGGCAACAGCTATATTTCCTGCAATGATGACTCCTATTCGGTATTTGTTTCTTCTTCGGATGCTGCATTTTGTTGACAATGCTTTAGCCTTGCCACAAGATCACCCCGATTGTGACCGTCTTTTTAATATTAGGCCTGTCCTTGATTATTTTGTAGATCAGGTTTCAGAGGTCTATGTGCCAGGCAAAGAAATTAGTGTGGAAGAGTCTATGGTCCTGTTATTGGGTAGTTTGTTTTTTAGGCAGTACATTCCCAGCCAGAGGACACAGTATGGAATTAAATTGTATATGCTGTCTGAAAGTAGTACAGGATATTTTTATAATTTCCAGGTCTCCACTGGTAGGGATTCCAGTATTGACGACCCTGGTTGTCCGCCCACTTTTGGAGTTAGCAAGAAAATTGTGTGGCAACTTGATAGACAGCTGTTTAACAAAGGACACCATTTGTATGTAGATAACTTCTACACTGGACTTCAGTTGTTCAAGGAGTTGTTCAGAGTGGACACTGTTGCTCGAGGCACAATCAGCTCTAACCAGAAAGGCTATCCAAGGGAGCTTGTCTGTAAAAAATGTGTGGGGGGCGGTGTGGTGCCTTGCAAAATGATGAGCTGTTAGCTCTGAAATTTGTAGACAGGAGGGATGTGTACATGCTAACTACCATCCATGATGAGAGTACTTCACCTGTGGCTGTTTGGGGTCAAGTTGCTGAAGTGCACAAACCTGTGTGCATTTTTGATTACAAGAAGCACGTGGGTGGTGTTGATAGAGTAGATTAGAGTTTGGAACCCTACACTGCTGTTTGTAAATATTACATGTGGTATAGTTAGCTATTCATTTGTTCAATCTAGCAACTTTTAATGCTTGTATTGTGTTTAAGGATTGTTCCCCTGAGTCAAGGATGAAATTTGTTAAATTTCAGGAGTCAGTGACACAGAGCCTTGTTTTGATAGATCATCCAAGAGTTCCTAGAGTAGCAGTTGTGGAGGATGTGGCTAGATTGAAAGATCGCCTCTTTCTGATCAGATTCCTCCCACTCCCAAAAAAGACTTTCCCACTAATAAATGTAGACTCTGTGCCTGAAGATATAACCGGAGGGTAAGCAGGATGTACTGCCCAGACTGTCCTTCAAAGCCTGGGCTGTGTGTGGCAGGCTGTATCCCCTCAATCTCTACAGATTTTTGGTCCTTTTCTGTTGAAGGCACCACGGCCACCCACACAAGTGCGACATCATTTTTATCGGGTGACTTGGGGGAACGCTGAGTGGAAGGCAATTTGTGGCTCCTCTCAGATACCAGAACTTTCTGTCACCGAAATCTGAGGAAAAAGTAATTTTTTTGCCAAATTTTGAGGTTTGCAAAGGATTCTGGGTAACAGAATTTGGTGAGAGCCCCACACGTCACCCGATCTTGGCTTCCCCTAGGTGTCTAGTTTTAAAAAATGCACAAATTTGGTAGGTTTCCCTAGGTGCCGGCTGAGGTAGAGGCCAAAATCCACAGCTAGGCACTTCGCAAAAAACGGCTCTGATTTCTTTGGGAAAATGTGATGTGTCCATGTTGTGTTTTGGGGCATTTTCTGTCACGGGCACAAGGCCTATGCACACAAGTGAGGTTCCATTTTTATCAAGAGACTTGGGGGAACACTGGGTAGGAGGACATTTGTGGCTCCTGTCAGATTCCAGAACTTTCTGTCAACGAAATGTGAGGAAAAACTGCTTTTTTGGCCAAGTTTTGAAGTTTGCAAAGTGTTCTGGGTGACAGAACTTGGTGAGATCCCCACAAGTCACTCCATCTTGGATTCCCCTAGGTGTCTAGTTCTTAAAACTGCACAGGTTTGGTAGATTTTCTTAGGTGCCGGCTGAGATAGAGGCCAAAATCCACAGCTAGACATTTTGCAAAAAAGAGCTCTGATTTCTTTGGGAAAATGTGATGTGTCCACGTTGTGTTTTGGGGCATTTCCTGTTGCGAGCACTAGGCCTACCCACACAACTGAGGTACCATTATTATCAGGAGACTTGGGGGAACAGTGGGTAGGAGGAAATGTGTGGCTCCTCTCAGATTCCAGAACTTTCTGTCACCAAATGATGAGGAAAAGGTGTTTTGTTTGCCAAAGTTTGAGGTTTGCAAAGGATTCTGGGTAACAGAACTTGATGAGAGCCCCACACGTCACCCCATCATGAATTCCCCTATGTGTCTAGTTTTAAAAAATGCACACATTTGGTAGGTTTCCCTGGATGCCGGCTGAGCTGTAGGCCAAAAACCACAGCTAGGCACTTTGCTAAAAACAGCTCTGATTTCTTTGGGAAAATTTGATGTATCCATGTTGTGTTTTGGGGCATTTGCTGTTGTGGGCAATAGACCTAACCACACAAGTGAGGTACCTTTTTTATCAGGAGACTTGGGGGAACGCTGGGTAGGAAGAAAGTTGTGGCTCCCCTCACATTCCAGAACTTTCTGTCTCCAAATTGTGAGGAAGAAGTGTTTTTTTGCCAAAATTTGAGGTTTGGAAAGGGTTCTGGGTGACAGAACTTCGTGAGAGCCCCACAAGTCACTCCATCTTGGATTCCCCTAGGTGTCTAGTTTTCAAAACTGCACAGGTTTGGTAGGTTTCCTTAGATGCCGGCTGAGCTAGAGGCCAAAATCCACAGCTAGGCACTTTTAAAAAAAGAGCTCTGATTTCTTTGGGAAAATGTGATGTGTCCATGCTGTGTTTTGGGGCATTTCCTGTTGTGGGCACTAGGCCTACACACACAAGTGAGATACCATTTTTATCAGGAGATTTGGCGGAACGCCACGTAAGAGGCAATATATGGCTCCTCTCACATTCCAGAACTTTCTGTCACCAAATACTGAGGAAAGAGTGTTTCCTTTGCCAACCTTTGAGGTTTGGAAAGGATTCTTGGTAACAGAACCTGGTCAGAGCCATACAAGTCACACCATCTTGGATTCCCCTAGGTGTCTAGTTTTCAAAAATGCACAGGTTCCATACTTTTCCCTAGGTTCCAGCTGAGCTAGAGGCCAAAATCCACAGCTAAGCGCTTTGCAAAAAACTGTTCAGATTTTTTGGGGAAAATGTGATGTGTTCATGTTGCGTTTTGAGGCACTTCCTGTCACGGGCACTAGGCCTACCCACACAAGTGAGGTACCATTTCTATTGGGAGACTTGGGGGAATGCTGGGTAGGAGGACATTTGTGGCTCCTCTCACATTCCAGAACTTTCTGTAACGGAAATGTGAGGAAAAAGTATTTTGTTTGCCAACTTTTGAGGTTTGCGAAGGATGCTGGGTAACAGAACTTGGTGAGAGCCACACATGTCACCCCATCTTGGATTCCCTTAGGTGTCTAGTTTTCATAAATGCACAGGTTTGGTAGATTTCCCTAGGTGCCGTCTGAGCAAGAGGCCAAAAAAATACAGCTAGGCACTTTGCAAAAAACAGCTCTGATTTCTTTGGGAAAATGTGATGTGTCCATGTTGGGTTTTGGGGCATTTCCTGCCACCAGCACTAGGCCTAACCACACAAGTGAGTTACCAAATCTATTGGGATACTTGGGGGAATGCTGGGTAGGAGGAAATGTGTGGCTCCTCTCACATTCCAGAACTTTCTGTCACTGAAATGTGAGGAAAAAGTATTTTTTTTGCCAAAGTTTGAGGTTTGCAAAGGATTCTGGATAACAGAACTTGGTGAGAGCCCCACACGTCAACCCATCTTGGATTCCCCTAGGTGTCTAATTTTAAAAAATGCACACGTTTTGTTAGGTGCTGGCTGAGCTAGAGGCCAAAATCCACAGCTAGGCACTTTGCAAAAAACAGCTCTGATTTATTTGGGAAAATGTGATGTGTTCATGTTGTGTTTTGGGGCATTTCCTGTTGTGAGCCTAGGCCTACCCACACAAGTGAGGTGCCATTTTTATCAGGAGACCGGGGGGAACACTGGGTAGGAGGAAAATTGTGGCTTCTCCCAGATTCCAGGACTTTCTGTCAATGAAATGTGAGGAAAAGGTGTTTTTTTGGCCAGGTTTTGAGGTTTGCAAAGGGTTCTGGGTGACAAAACTTGGCGAGAGCCCCACAAGTCACCCCATCCTGGATTCCCCTAGGTGTCTAGTTTTCACAACTGCACAGGTTTGGTAGGTTTCCTTATTCGTCGGCTGAGCTAGAGGCCAAAATCCAAAGGAAGGCATTTTGCAAAAAACAGCTCTGATTTCTTTGGGAAAATGTGATGTGTCCACGTTGTGCTTTGGAGCATTTCCTCTTGTGGGCACTAGGCCTACCCATACAAGTGAGGTACCATTTTTTCAGGAGACTTGGCGGAACTCCGGGTAGGAGGAAATGTGTGGCTCCTCTCACATTCCAGAACTTTCTGTCACCAAATTGTGAGGAAAGACTGTGTTTTTTTGCCAACTTTTGAGGTTTGGAAAGGATTCTTGGTAACAGAACTTGGTGAGAGCCCCACAAGTCACCCAAGCTTATATTCCCCTGGGTGTCTAGTTTTAAAAAATGCACAGGTTTGGTAGGTTTCTCTAGGTGCCAGCTGAGCTAGAGGCAAAAATCCACAGCTAGGCATTTTGCAAAAAACAGCTCAGACTTTTTGGGGAAAATGTGATGTGTCCATGTTGTGTTTTGGAGCATTTCCTGTCACAGGCACTAGGCCTGACCACACAAGTGAGGTACCATTTTTATCAGGAGACTTAGGGGAACCCTGGGTATTAGGACATTTGTGGCTTCTCCGAGATTCCAGGACTTTCTGTCAATCAAATGTGAGAAAAAAGTGTTTTTTTGGCCAAGTTTTGAGATTTGCAAGGGATTCTGGGTAACAGAACTTGGTGAGAGCCCCACAGGTCACCCCATCCTGGATTCCCCTTGGTGTCTAGTTTTAAAAAATGCACAGGTTTGGTAGGTTTCCAAATTTGCTGGCTGAGCTAGAGGCCAAAATCCACAGCTAGGTATTTTGCAAAAAAAACAGCTCTGATTGCTTTGGGAAAATATAATATGTCCACTTTGTGTTTTGGGGCATTTCCTGTTGTGGGAACTAGGCCTACCCACAAAAATGAGGTACCATATTTATCAGGAGACTTTGCGGAACGCCGGATAAGAGGCAATTTATGGCTCCTCTCACATTCCAGAACTTTCTGTCACCAAATACTGAGGAAAGAGTATGTTTTTTGCCAACTTTTGAGGTTTGGAAAGGATTCTTGGTAACAGAACTTGGTGAGAGCCATACAAGTCACCCCATCTTGGATTCCCCTAGGTGTCTAGTTTTCAAAACTGCACAGGTTTTTTTTTTTTTTTTTTTTTTTTTGACGTGTAGCATCCTTTTATATATATTTTGATAATGTTCAATACAACACCAGCCTTGCGCCATGCTCATATGATCCTGTTTTTTTACATTATAATGAATATGAATGATTATATGCTAGGTATTCTAATATAAGCCTGCTAAATAATTTCAAGTTTTCAAAATGACATATGTTCAATTTCCACATATTTTTTTGTCCTTAACAGGCCAGGGAACGCTGCATGATTTAAGTTTTTTTTAATTTTTTTTATTTATTTATTTATTTATCAATTTTATCAACTTACAACGATGCAACAGCTATCCCCCCAAAGCAGCACAATTCAACATATAACAGCTGTCCACAGTTAATCTCTACATACGTTTAGTATAGGGAGATCAAATAATTACACAATAATCATTGCAGACCATTTGTTCTTCTAAGTTCCTTTCCACCATTGGATGCTGCATCCATATCAGATTATCACGGGGCAATTATATTAACCATGTTGCAATAATAACAATATGCAGCCAGTGGAGGGATATCAACAAACACACAGAAAAAAAAAAAAAAAAAAAGAGGGAAGGAAAGGCAGGCGGTTGGAACAGGCAGTCAACAGCAAACATTCACCTTTCAGGCATAAATGCCAGCGTACCAAGGGGGGGGGGCAATAGTTCAGACCGGGCTTCTTTGAGTATTTCGTTCACTCGTCCTGAGCCGCCAGGTAATTATCTAACAGGGCCCAGATATTCCTGGGTCTGGACCCTTCAGGCATCAAATTCCAGAAGACCACGAGCTGATCATGACAAAAGGCAGCATCTCGCAACCATTCTGAACGACGTGGTACTCTCTTTCCGCCCCAACATATGGCCACTCTACGCTTGGCCAACAACAACAGCAGTCCCACCAAGCGTCTATTTGTTGCCCGGATATCCTCCACGCACCCAAGCAACGCGGTTCTAGGAGTGGCAGGAATTTCTGTATCGACCATTTCAGAGATTGCATCAAACACAGCCACCCAGAAAGCATTAATATCTGCACACTCCCATGCCAAATGTAAAAAACCAGCTTCTGGGGCCCGGCAGCGCATGCAGCACGCATCTTCACGTAGCCCCCGAGAATGGAGCCACACTGGAGTATAATATATTCTGTGCAAAAACTTAAAATGCAACAATCTGAGTCTATAATTGGGCGTCAGTGCTCTCATATGAGCACAGCAGCCACGCCACAAAGCTTCCGAAATGGGCTCACCCAAATCTGCCTCCCACGCTAATCTAGACGGCTCCCGAAAGTTACTCCCCCGCTCCTGCATGCAGTTATAGAGTCTGGTGACCAGCCCGCTGGAAGATTGCGCACAGCAAAGGACCTCCAGTGCACGGGACTCCACTGGGGCCTCAGCTGAGTTCCACAGACGGCTCCGCAGGAAAGAGCGGACACATATCACATACATACGCTGAAGCACCGTACATTCGCGGTCAGTCAGTATCTCGGACACGCCAAGTAAGCGACCATCCACCATCCAATCTCTCATCTCAGTCAGGCCAGCATCTCGAAGAAACCCCCGTACTCCATCGTCGCGGTGCAATTGTCCATCAGCTATCGCCATGACCGGCAAGGAGGGGGCGAATGGAATCGCAGCCCCAGACCGCCGCAGCAGTAAGCCCCACGCCCGCAGCGTGCAGGAAACCGGGTCGATCCCCCGCACCCGGGATGGAATACGCCCACCAAATGCCCTCGCCAGGTCGTCTGGCCACACAGAGTCACTCTCAGGCGCCAGGTGTGGCAGATAACGGATAGGATTTAACCAGTAATACGCAAAATGTGCCTGCGTGCATAGATAGTACAGTTCCATGTCCGGCGCAGCAAGCCCACCCAGCTCAAACGGCAACGTCAGCCTCTCCCAGGAAATGCGCGCGCGGCCCGCCCATACCAGACAGATCAGAGCAGAGCGTAGGCGCCTCAGGTAATCTCTCGGAAGCGGGAGCGGAAGATTCACAAACAAGTACAAAAACTTCGGCAGAACCACCATCTTTGCAACAGCAATCCTGCCGATCAGTGACAGCGGGAGGGTACGCCAGATCTCTACCTTCCCCTCCAACCACGCCAGAGCAGCGCCATAGTTAGCACGCCACAACTCCTTCACGTCACAGCTCAGCTGTATACCTAAATAGCGCACCGGGCCCTCTGCCCACACCAGGGGGTATCGGGACTCATAACGCGGCACTCTGGGGGTCAAAGGCAACACCACGGACTTAGACCAATTAATAGTGATACCAGAGAAGGTACCAAAACGCACAATCTCATCTAACAGTGTGTCCAGATTTTGGTCAGGGTTCCGTACATATAATGCAATATCGTCAGCATATAGAGATATCAAAATTGGCCGCTGCCGAAACTGTAGGCCCATATCGTTATATTTCTGGCGGAGCCGAGCCGCCAGAGGCTCCATCGCCGCAGCAAAAAGGAGAGGGGACAACGGGCATCCCTGACGCGTGCTGCGCGCTACAGGGAAAGGGGAAGACACATTCCCATTAAGGCGCAATCTAGCCGTGGGCAACGTATACAACAATTTAATCCAACGAAGGAAGCGCGCGCTAAGTCCCACCCGTCCCAGCAAGGCAAACATATAGTCCCATGCCAAGGAATCAAACGCTTTGGCAGCGTCCAGAAAAACAGCTGCTACATTATCATCCTCTACCAGTGTACTCGTCACCGCAAAGAAAGTGCGTAAATTATGGCCCGTAGACCTTCCCGGGACAAAACCCGACTGGTCCGGAAGTACCAAGCTAGGGAGGAGGGGCTGCAATCTTGCTGCAATCATTTTTGCAAGAATTTTATTATCAATGTTTATCATAGACAGCGGTCGGTATGAGTCGCATTGGGTCGGATCCTTGCCTGGCTTCAGGATCGTCACAATCAGAGCCTCCCTGAGCGAGGTCGGAAGGGACCCAGTCTCTAAGGCTTCTGCATATACCTCCAATAGTCGGGGAGCTAAAATATCCACATATTCTTTATAAAACGTAGAGGTTAAGCCGTCCACCCCAGGAGATTTCTCCCCGGGCATGCTACGGATAGCCGCAGCCACCTCCTCCACTGAGAATGGCTCATCCAGATATTTCCGGTGCACTTCATCAAACCATATTAACGCGATGTCCTCAAAGGGCCCTAGTGCATCAGTCCCGCTAGCGTCCGCCGGAGCCTCGTAAAGTCTTGTATAGAATTCAGTGAATACCTGCATGACTCCACCTGATCCTGACACACTCCTCCCCTCACTATCCACAATCTCGGAGACATAGTCACCGGCCCAAGGCTTGTGAAGTAGTGCTGCCAACGTGCGACCCGCCCTTTCACCTTCCCCATATTGTCGAGCTCGAGCCTCCCTCCCGAGGAAACAAATTTCTCTGAGAGAGGCCTCCTCATACTGCGATATTTCTCGACGAATCTCAGCGAGAGTTTCGTTGGACCAGTGGGATTCCAATCGTCTTTCCAACTCAGCGATCCGAGCCTCAATTTCAGCCATCTCACGCCTCAACGTTTTTACTATGCCATGTTGTTTCGAGAGACATACCCCTCTGATAACGACTTTGAATGCCTCCCAAATAGTTCCTGGGGACCTCACCGTTCCCTGATTCTCTACAAAGTACAATCTGATCGCCTCTCGCAACTCCTCGCGGAAGGCCGAATCCCGGAGCGCCCCCCTAGGCAGACGCCACATAGCCGATCTACCAAGTTCAGTCGGTATCTCCAATTCCAAACATACCGGTGAGTGATCTGACAGCGTGCGGGGGAGGTGGTCAATTGCTCTAGTCCAAACCAAAGTATCCCCGGAGCCCAGCCAGCGGTCAATACGGGACCAGCTACCATGCACGTAGTTTAAGCATGTACCCTCTCTCGCCTCCCCATGTCGTCGCCTCCACAGGTCAACCAACGCACCATCGCGCATCACCATCTCAAGCGCTTTAGCAGCTGCAACATGCTGCATCCTGGCTAGGCTCTCTCTATCCAACCTGGCGTCTAGGACGACATTAAAATCGCCCCCCCATATCACCGCGCCAGGACCCAGCGACTCTATTAAGCGCCACAGCTCCAAAAAGAAATCTGGATGATCAACATTCGGCCCGTATACAGCAACCAGGCGGCACGCTTTGTCTAGAAGCACACCACTCATCATTACGTATCTGCCATTTGGGTCCACCAGTACCTCCTTCGTGCGCCACTGCAGCCCCTTACGAATTAGGATAGCAACTCCACGGGAATAGCTCGAGTATGTGGAGCTATGTATCTCACCCACCCACCCAGATTTAAGTCTGCATATTGTGGACTTCACCAAGTGCGTCTCTTGTAGCATACACACATCAATTGCATGTCTCTTAACATAGGCAGCCACAAGGCGAGCCTTCCTGCCATCATTAAGCCCTCGCACGTTCCAAGTCAAACATTTGATCACAGACACTTCCTCACCCCTCGGTCCCATCGACAATCAGCCAGAAGCGAATTTGAAGACCAGCCACCACCTGCCTTGTATTTAACAAAGGAGCTAATAAAACATCCATACAAAGAAAGGGAAACAACACCCCGCAACCATTCAGGAGATCAACCACCCCCCACCCACACAGGTCCCCCAAATGGACCCAACCAGAATCCCACCCATCTTGGCCCCAACACCCACCCCAAGAACAAGAACAAAAATTGACAGGACTCATCCTAGGGGCTATGACCAGCCAGATACCTCTCTACTCAGTTAACACCGAAAGAGAGGGGCCCGTGGGCCAACCATTAGTCCTGAGCTGACAGGGAGCCAGGCAAAAAGCAGCCAGCGCGCTCAAGCAGTTCCAGCAATGAGTACTCAGTCAACCAGAGCATATTAGTCATTGTCACTTAAGGCAGCATCGTTGTCGTCACGTCCCCGGCGCTCCACAGCCTCCCGTCTCCTAGGTAGCTGCCGGGCAAATTTGGTCGCCTGTTTAAGGTCTGTGAAGTAGATCATCTTACCCTCATGACGCACCCTTAACTTAGCAGGGTATAGCAGAGCAATGTTTACTCCCGCTTGTGACAACAGACGCTTAACCGGCAAAAAGGCTCGCCTCTGGGACTGCACACCAAGCGTATAGTCTGGGAAATAATTTATTTCGGAGTTCTTATAGAGTAACGGGCGTCTCTCTCGTGCCAATCGGAGTACCGTGTCACGGTCACGGTAAATCAGTAGACGTGCAATAATTGGGCGTGGAGGAGTCCCAGGAGGAGGACGGGGTCCCAAGGATATGTGAGCTCTCTCTACCACCAGCAACCGAGAGAGCTCGCCAGCAAACAAATCAGATAACATCTGCTCTATAAAGTCTTCCATTCGCCCCATGTCGGTCGCCTCCGGCAGCCCCACGATTCGTATGTTATTGCGTCGAGATCTTGATTCCAAGTCTTCGTTCTTGTTGCGTATGACCTCAAGTATTCGATCCATTCGAGCAATCTGATCTCTGTCGCCCTGGCGTGCATCCTCTATTTCAGATGTATGTGTCTCCAAAGCAGCAAATCTGGAGTCATGATCATCAACACGCGCCCTAATTCGACCAAGCTGTTCGGTAACATGGTCCAGGTTAGCATCGATGCCAGCCAAGCTGGTCTTAAGGTCTAAGAACATGGACTTCACCGATGCCACAGAACTGTCCTCTTCGCTCGGCTCCTCGCAGGACTGGGAGCCAGCAACAGCGCTCTTTTTTTTCCCACCTTCAAAGGTAAGTTTAGCCTGGCGCTGATCAGCCTTACCCATCGTTCCACACTGCGTCAGCACCTCCAACCAGACTCAGGTATGTGGACCCAAACCAAGGGAATTCCCGGTTCCAAAAGAAACTCCGTCTGTAGCGTGACACTCACCGGGGGCCCCCGTAACAGCCACAGGGGTTATCGACTAGCGGGACCCCTGAACGCCAGCCTACCCTCACAGGCCCGATTGGCCTACGCTGCCCGGCCGGATCCTCGCCTCCCGATTTTCTCCGCAGGAGGCTACAATCTCAGTTTTCACCGCCCTCCATCAGGTCGTACCTTTGTGTCCTCGAAATAACGGCCCAAGAGGCTCGCCCAGGTCCCGGAGTACTTCCTCACTGTGCCCAAACTGTCGGCAGCCACAGGTTCCAAAGCCCCACGAAAGAGCTCGCCTCTCCAGCCACGTCCGTATAATACCTCTAGGCAGCAGGAGAACCACGAGGACTGTCAGTGGCTCCTCGCCCCAGCGCCACCATGCAAAGCACTCCGTGGGGCCGTAGGGCCGCGACGTGACCCCGTCGCCGAGTGGCCCCCAGGCGTCACCTCGCTTGCGGACAAACACCTCCGTGAGCGGCCGGGGGCAATGGATCCCCCCGTCCGCTTCGTGCTTCTCTAGCACAACGCCCGGCCCTGTCCCTCAGCGGCCGGCGCAGGCTCCACCTCTGTCCGCCCGCTCCTCTTGCGTTCCGCACACGCGGGCGCACCCGGTGTGGGCCCGCCCGCGTCTCCGCTCAGCTGCTGCTCTGGTCTTCGCGCCGTTCTGAGCCGCAGAAAACGGCCCAGGGGCGCTTACTATTAATGCGCGCCCAGCCGGTACCCGTCCGAACCATCAGGTGTGTCAATAAAACGGATAAACGGCCCCGGGCCGGGCAGAGCCTCACAAGGTGACGGCCATCTTGCCCGGCGGTCAGGCCACGCCCACAAAAACTGCACAGGTTTGGTAGGTTTCCTTAGAAGCCGGCTGAGCTAGAGGCCAAAATCCACAGCTAGGCACTTTTAAAAAAAGAGCTCTGATTTCTTTGGGAAAATGTGATGTGTCCATGCTGTGTTTTGGGGCATTTCCTGTTGTGGGCACTAGGCCTACACACACAAGTGAGATACCATTTTTATCAGGAGATTTGGCGGAACGCCAGGTAAGAGGCAATATATGGCTCCTCTCACATTCCGGAACTTTCTGTCACCAAATACTGAGGAAAGAGTGTTTCCTTTGCCAACCTTTGAGGTTTGGAAAGGATTCTAGGTAACAGAACCTGGTGAGAGCCATACAAGTCACACCATCTTGGATTCCCCTAGGTGTCTAGTTTTCAGAAATGCACAGGTTCCGTACTTTTCCCTAGGTTCCAGCTGAGCTAGAGGCCAAAATCCACAGCTAAGCGCTTTGCAAAAAACAGTTCAGATTTTTTGGGGAAAATGTGATGTGTTCATGTTGTGTTTTGAGGCACTTCCTGTCACGGGCACTAGGCCTACCCACACAAGTGAGGTACCATTTCTATTGGGAGACTTGGGGGAATGCTGGGTAGGAGGACATTTGTGGCTCCTCTCACATTCCAGAACTTTCTGTAACGGAAATGTGAGGAAAAAGTATTTTGTTTGCCAACTTTTGAGGTTTGCGAAGGATGCTGGGTAACAGAACTTGGTGAGAGCCACACATGTCACCCCATCTTGGATTCCCCTAGGTGTCTAGTTTTCATAAATGCACAGGTTTGGTAGATTTCCTTAGGTGCCGTCTGAGCAAGAGGCCAAAAAAATACAGCTAGGCACTTTGCAAAAAACAGTTCTGATTTCTTTGGGAGAATGTGATGTGTCCATGTTGGGTTTTGGGGCATTTCCTGCCACCGGCACTAGGCATACCCACACAAGTGAGTTACCAAATCTATTGGGATACTTGGGGGAATGCTGGGTAGGTGGAAATTTGTGGCTCCTCTCACATTCCAGAACTTTCTGTCACTGAAATGTGAGGAAAAAGTATTTTTTTTGCCAAAGTTTGAGGTTTGCAAAGGATTCTGGATAACAGAACTTGGTGAGAGCCCCACACGTCAACCCATCTTGGATTCCCCTAGGTGTCTAATTTTCAAAAATGTGCACGTTTTGTACATTTCGTTAGGTGCCGGCTGAGCTAGAGGCCAAAATCCACAGCTAGGCACTTTGCAAAAAACAGCTCTGATTTATTTGGGAAAATGTGATGTGTTCATGTTGTGTTTTGGGGCATTTCCTGTTGTGAGCCTAGGCCTACACACACAAGTGAGGTGCCATTTTTATCAGGAGACTTACGGAAACCCTGGGTAGGAGGTAAATTGTGGCTTCTCCCAGATTCCAGGACTTTCTGTCAATGAAATGGAGGAAAAAGTGTTTTTTTGGCCAGGTTTTGAGGTTTGCAAAGGGTTCTGGGTGACAAAACTTGGCGAGAGCCCCACAAGTCACCCCATCCTGGATTCCCCTAGGTGTCTAGTTTTCACAACTGCACAGGTTTGGTAGGTTTCCTTATTTGTCGGCTGAGCTAGAGGCCAAAATCCAAAGGTAGGCATTTTGCAAAAAACAGCTCTGATTTCTTTGGGAAAATGTGATGTGTCCACGTTGTGCTTTGGAGCATTTCCTCTTGTGGGCACTAGGCCTACCCACACAAGTGAGGTACCATTTCTTCAGGAGACTTGGCGGAACTCCGGGTAGGAGGAAATTTGTGGCTCCTCTCACATTCCAGAACTTTCTGTCACCAAATTGTGAGGAAAGACTGTGTTTTTTTGCCAACTTTTGAGGTTTGGAAAGGATTTTTGGTAACAGAACTTGGTGAGAGCCCCACAAGTCACCCCAGCTTATATTCCCCTAGGTGTCTAGTTTTAACAAATGCACAGGTTTGGTAGGTTTCTCTAGGTGCCAGCTGAGCTAGAGGCAAAAATCCACAGCTAGGCATTTTGCAAAAAACAGCTCAGACTTTTTGGGGAAAATGTGATGTGTCCATGTTGTGTTTTGGAGCATTTCCTGTCACAGGCACTAGGCCTACCCACACAAGTGAGGTACCATTTTTTATCAGGAGACTTAGGGGAACCCTGTGTAGGAGGAAATTTGTGGCTTCTCCGAGATTCCAGGACTTTCTGTCAATCAAATGTGAGGAAAAAGTTTTTTTTTGGCCAGGTTTTGAGATTTGCAAGGGATTCTGGGTAACAGGACTTGGTGAGAGCCCCACAGGTCACCCCATCCTGGATTCTCCTTGGTGTCTAGTTTTGAAAAATGCACAGGTTTGGTAGGTTTCCTAATTTGCTGGCTGAGCTAGAGGCCAAAATCCACAGCTAGGTATTTTGCAAAAAAACAGCTCTGATTGCTTTGGGAAAATATAATATGTCCACTTTGTGTTT
Source organism: Pleurodeles waltl (assembly GCF_031143425.1). Classification (NCBI taxonomy): domain Eukaryota; kingdom Metazoa; phylum Chordata; class Amphibia; order Caudata; family Salamandridae; genus Pleurodeles; species Pleurodeles waltl. The sequence goes on along the minus strand of NC_090450.1, from coordinate 220,437,220 downwards.
TGGGGCATTTCCTGTTGTGGGAACTAGGCCTACCCACACAAATGAGGTACCATTTTTATCAGGAGACTTTGCGGAACGCCGGATAAGAGGCAATTTATGGCTCCTCTCACATTCCAGAACTTTCTGTCACCAAATACTGAGGAAAGAGTATGTTTTTTTGCCAACTTTTGAGGTTTGGAAAGGATTCTTGGTAACAGAACTTGGTGAGAGCCATACAAGTCACCCCATCTTGGATTCCCCTAGGTGTCTAGTTTTACAAAATGCACAGATTCGGTAGGTTTCCCTAGGTGCCAGCTGAGCTAGAGGCCAAAATCCACAGCTAGGCGCTTTGAAAAAAAAACAGTTCTGATTTTGTTGGGAAAATGTGATGTGTTCATGTTGTGTTTTGGGGCATTTCCTGTCACGGGCTCTAGGCCTACCCAAACAAGTGAGGTACCATTTCTATTGGGAGACTTGGGGGAATGCTGGGTAGGAGGCAATTTGTGGCTCCTCTCACATTCCAGAGCTTTCTGTCACGGGAATTTGAGGAAAAAGTGTTTTGTTTGCCAACTTTTAAGGTTTGCGAAGGATGCTCGGTAACAGAACTTGGTGAGAGCTGCACACGTCACCCCATCTTGGATTCCCCTAGGTGTCTAGTTTTCATAAATGCACAAGTTTGGCAGGTTTCTCTAGGTGCCGGCTGAGCGAGAGGCCAAAATCCACAGCTAGGCACTTTGCAAAAAACAGCTCTGATTTCTTTGGGAAAATGTGATGTGTCTATGTTGTGTTTTGGGGCATTTCCTGCCACTGGCACTAGGCCTACCCACACAAGTGAGGTACCATATCTATTGGGATACTTGGGGGAATGCTGGGTAGGAGGAAATTTGTGGCTCCTCTCACATTCCAGAACTTTCTGTCACTGAAATGCAAGGAAAAAGTGTTTCTTGCCAAGGTTTGAGGTTTGCAAAGGATTCTGGATAACAGAACTTGGTGAGAGCCCCACACGTCACCCCATCTTGGATTCCCCTAGGTGTCTAATTTTCAAAAATGCACGCGTTTGGTAGGTTTCCTTATTTGCCGGCTGAGCTAGAGGCCAAAATCCACAGGTAGGCATTTTGCAAAAAACAACTCTGATTTCTGTGGGAAAATGTGATGTGTCCACTTTGTGCTTTGGAGGATTTCCTGTCACGGGCACTAGGCCTACCCACACAAGTGAGGTACCATTTTTATCAGGAGACTTACGGAAACCCTGGGTAGGAGGAAATTTGTGGCTTCTCCGAGATTCCAGGACTTTCTGTCAATCAAATGTGAGGAAAAAGTGTTTTTCTGGCCAGGTTTTGAGGTTTGCAAAGGATTCTGGGTAACAGAACTTGGTGAGAGCCCCACAGGTCAACCCATCCTGGATTCCCCTAGGTGTCTAGTTTTCAAAACTGCACAGGTTTGGTAGGTTTCCTTATGTGCCGGCTGAGCTAAAGGCCAAAATCCACAACTAGACATTTTGCAAAAAAACACCTCTGATTTCTTTGGGAAAATGTAATATGTCCACTTTGTGTTTTGGGGCATTTCCTGTTGTGGGCACTAGGCCTACCCACACAAGTGAGGTACCATTTTTATCAGGATACTTGGCGGAATGCCAGGTAAGAGGACATTTATAGCTCCTCTCACATTCCAGAACTTTCTGTCACCAAATTGTGAGGAAAGAGTGTTTTTTTGCTAACTTTTGAGGTTTGGAAAGGATTCTTGGTAACAGAACTTGGTGAGAGCCATACAAGTCACCCCATCTTGGATTCCCATAGGTGTCTAGTTTTCAAAAATGCACAGGTTCGGCAGGTTTCCCTAGGTGCAAGCTGAGCTAGAGGCCAAAATCCACAGCTAGGCATTTTGCAAAAAACAGTTCAGATTTTTTTGGGAAAATGTGATGTGTCCATGTTGTGTTTTGGGGCATTTCCTGTCACGGGCACTAGGCCTACCCACACAAGTGAGGTACCATTTCTATTGGGAGACTTGGGGGAATGCTGGGTAGGAGTAAATTTGTGGCTCCTCTCACATTCCAGAACTTTCTGTCACGGAAATGTGAGGAAAAAGTGTTTTTTTGCCAACTTTTGAGGTTTGCGAAGGATGCTGGGTAACAGACCTTGGTGAGAGCCCCACACGTCACCCCATCTTGGATTTCCTTAGGTGTTTAGTTTTCATAAATGCACAGGTTTGGTAGGTTTCCCTAGGTGCCGGCTGAGCTAGAGGCCAAAATCCACAGCTAGGCACTTTGCAATAAACAGCTCTGATTTCTTTGGAAAAATGTGATGTGTCCATGTTGTGTATTGGGGCATTTCCTGCCACCAGTACTAGGCCTACCCACACAAGTGAGGTACCATATATATTGGGATACTTGGGGGAACGCAGAATAGCAGTACAAGTGTTATTGCCCCTTGTGTTTCTCTACATTATTTCCTTCCAAATGTAAGACGGTGTGTAAAAAAGTAGTCTATTTCAGAAATGCCCTGTAATTCACATGCTAATATGGATTCCCCAGAGTTCAGAGATGTGCAAATAACCACTGCTTCTCAAAATCTTATTGTGTGCCATTTTGAAAATACAAAGGCCCTCATTACAACCCTGGTGGTCGGTGTTAAAGCGGCGGTAAAACCGCCAACAGGCCGGAGGAAAACAAAATGGACTCACGACCATGGCGGAAACCACCAACATAGACGGCCACTTTAACACTCCGACCGCCAAGGCGGTACAAACAAACACCGCAGCGGTAACCGCCAACAGACAGGCGGAAGACAATGTACCGCCCACAGTATTACAACAGGCCAATCTGCCACCTTTTCCGGGGCAGTTTAACTGCGAACAAAAACTCGACGGAAACAGGACTTGGAAGGGAAAACGCTCAACCCTACACACCCCACTAGGAACCAGGACACCATGGATCCAGAACTCCATATTCTACCTGCCTTTGTCTTCCTGCTCCTCTACCAGGAGCACGAACGCTGGCGGCGAAGACTACGGTGAGTATTGCACCTACGACACAGGGGAGGGGGGGAGGGAAAGAGAGTGACACACACACGAAACCCCCCCACCCCCACCCTCACCCACCACAACACACACACTAATACATGTTGATACATTACAGTTACACACCCCAACCCCCCCGGAAGAATGCAAAGACAAAAGGAAATGATTGTAACGATTGTAATCAATTAGAATCCAGTACTCACAAATATATATACACTATAAACAAATATGTACACCAATAATACAAGTCCAGGTATTGCACCATTTATAGTCTGTGGACCACTGGGCCCAAAATGCATGGGCGAGGCCCACACTCGATACCCGATCAAAACAGAGAGAACACTGCAGGGGCATCAGATAGAAATACAACAGGCACCTCAGGGGGAATGGAAGGGGGGCACCTCAGCCAGATGAGTGCACAACGCCAGATCCACGAGGGGGCTCAATGCCCACTGCTGTATCCTGGGGAGTGCAAAGCCACATTCTCTCCAGTTTCTCCAGTGGGTGGTTTGCCCACTGCTTTATCCTGGGGAGTGCAAAGCCACAGTCTCTCAAGTCTCTCCAGTGGGTGGTTTGCCCACTGCTTTATCCTGGGGAGTGCAAAGCCACAGTCTCTCAAGTTTCTCCAGTGGGTGCGTTGCCCACTGCTTTATCCTGGGGAGTGCGAAGCCACAGTCTCTCAAGTTTCTCCAGTGGGTGGTTTGCCCACTGCTTTATCCTGGGGAGTGCAAAGCCAAAGTCTCTCAAGTCTCTCCAGTGGGTGCGTTGCCCACTGCTTTATCCTGGGGAGTGCAAAGCCACAGTCTCTCACATTTCTCCAGTGGGTGGTTTGCCCATTGCTTTATCCTGGGGAGTGCAAAGCCACAGTCTTTCAAGTCTCTCCAGTGGATGGGTCGCCCACTGCTTTATCCTGGGGAGTGCAAAGCCACAGTCTCTCAAGTTTCTCCAGTGGGTGGTTTGCCCACAGCTTTATCCTGGGGAGAGCAAAGCCACAGTCTCTCAAGTCTCTCAAATGAGTGGGTTGCCCACAGCTTTATCCTGGGGAGAGCAAAGCCACAGTCTCTCAAGTCTCTCAAGTGGGTGGTTTGCCCACTGCTTTATCCTTGGGAGTGCAAAGCCACAGTCTCTCAAGTAGATAAAAGTCTCCACTGGTTCAGAAGGGGGCTTGGTGCCCAGGGTGCTTCATCCTGCAAGGACAGAGGTAGTGGATGCCTTTCTCCACTGGTTCTGGCGGGGGCTTTGTGCCCAGAGTGCTTCATCCTGCCAAGGACAGAGGTAGTGGATGTGAATCTCCACTGGTTCTGGAGGGGGCCTTGTGCCCAGAGTGCTTCATCCTGCCAAGGACAGGGGTAGTGGATGTGAATCTCCACTTGATCTGGAGGGGGCTTTGTGCCCAGAGTGCTTCATCCTGCCAAGGACAGAGATAGTGGATGCCTTTCTCCACTGGTTCTGGAGGGGGCTTTGTGCCCAGAGTGCTTCATCCTGCCAAGGACTGAGGTAGTGGATGTGAATCTCCACTGGTTCTGGAGGGGGCTTTGTGCCCAGAGTGCTTCATCCTGCCAAGGACAGAGGTAGTTGATGTGAATCTCCACTGGTTCTGGAGGGGGCTTTGTGCCCATAGTGCTTCATCCTGCCAAGGACTGAGGTAGTGGGTGTGAACATCCACTGGTTCTGGAGGGGGCTTTGTGCCCAGAGTGCTTCATCCTGCCAAGGACAGAGGTAGTGGATGTGAATCTCCACTGGTTCTGGAGGGGGCTTTGTGCCCAGAGTGCTTCATCCTGCCAAGGACAGAGGTAGTGGATGTGAATCTCCACTGGTTCTGGAGGGGGGCTTTGTGCCCAGAGTGCTTCATCCTGCTCATGGCGGCCTCAGTAGCGGCGGTGCTTGTGGCGCTCATTGGCCTGCGGTGCTGGTGGGTGGCTCAGTGAGCCTGCTGCTGGCGGCGGTGTCCTTGGCAGCGGTGCTGGTGGCGGCGGTGTCCTTGACAGCTGTGCTGGTGGCGGTGGTGTCCTTGACAGCGGTGCTGGTGGCGGCGATGTCCTGGGCAGCAGTGCTGGTGGCGGGGGTGTCCTGGACAGCGGTGCTGGTAGCGGTCTTGTCTGCCATGCAGGTTGGCGGCGACTTACCATTCTTTCTGTGCCCCCTCCCCACCTTGGATGGTGGCGCAGCTTTCTTCCCACTCCCAACTGTAGTCCTGGGAGTGCCCTTGGAGGCAGGTGTTTTACCCTTCTCCCTCCGGGCAGTGGCCAACTTCTTATGCTTCTGAGGTGGGGGACTGTCCGTGGTCTGGCTCCTTGGCACACTGGCTGCCCTGCTGCTTGGCGCACTCCAGAAGCTGGTTACTGCTGGCACCACTGTTCCCGCTGATGTGGTGGCTGAGGTGCTGGGTTGGGACCTGGAAAGGCGTGCCCTAGGGGACTGAAGGGATGGGGGAGGTGAAGGGAAGAGGTCAAGGTTGGACAGGAATTTTTTTTAGACACACTGGGACGGGTAGATTGAGGGGGTTTGGGAGTGGAGGAAGAGGTAGTGGTTGTAGGTGGTGTACGTTTGCTGACTTTGGGTGAAGGTGAATGGGCTGGAGGCTGTCGTGAGGTGGGTGGCTTTTGGGTGGGTGTGTGACTGCGTTTGTGTACCTTGGGAGGTGGACTCACAGGCACACTGGGAGAGAACACAGGGGATGTGTGAGTGGTAGTGGGGGTGGTGAGTGCACGTGGGCGGTGTGTGGTGATGGGTGTGCTGGTGATGGACGTAGTGGATGAAGATGTAGTGCATGCAGGTGTGAGTGGAGATGTGACAGGGAGGGAGGAGGGAGACACAGTGGAGGCAGTGGCTGTTGGTATGTCTGCATGGGTATGATGCTTGTGTGAGTGCCTGTGGGATGTGTGGTGCTTATGTTTGCCAGAGCTTCCCTTGTGTGTTGCGGTGTGTGCATGCTGGTCTGATGGTGTGCATGGGATAGGCTGAGGTACAGGGGTTTGGGTCTAGGCGGAGGAAGTTGGAGGGGGGAGGCTGGACACAGGACAATGGCTGCCATCAGTGCTGAGGCCAGAGTCTGAAAAGCTCGTTGTTGGGCTGCCTGACCAGAATGACTGCCCTCCAGGTATGCATTGGTCTTTTGCAACTTCCTCTCTACACCCTGGATGGCATTCAGAATGGTAGACTGCCCAACAGTGAGGGATCTAAGGAGGTCAATGGCCTCCTCACTGAGGGCAGCAGGGCTTACAGGGGCAGGGGCTGAGGTGCCTGGGGTGAAGGAGATGCCAACCCTCCTGGGCGAGCGGCCATGGGGCACACGCTGAGGGGCTGCTGGGAGGGCGTTGCTGGTAGTGGGTGGCGGCTGTACCTGTAGATGCAGGGGGCACAGAGGGGCCCGCCACCGCAAGGGAGCTCCCATCAGAGGAGGAGTCCGTGTCGCTGGTCTCAGCTCCTGTCCCCGCCGTCCCACTGGTGCCTTCAGACTCCGTTGTCTCGCCCTCCAGGGCCATGTGGGAAGCAGCTCCCTCCTGCTCCGGTGCCACTGCTCCTCCGCCTGATGATGCTATTGCACACAAGAACAGGGAGACCAAAAAAAGGGGGGGAGAGACAGAAGAAAGACATGTTGAGTACATGCAATATCGCTACCGTTGGCAGACACTCCAGACACAGAAGACCTCTGCACTACGCTGTGCACTTAGAGTTCCCTAATTAATCACAGGGACATGGGGTACAAGGCCTATGCCCGATTGATGCACACATGGAAGTCACACAAGCCTGACTAGGTGTAGTTGGCTCTGAACACTGGTGGGGTGCCACATGGCCTGCCTTACGAAGGGACCTTGCCTACTAAACTCGCCCTGGCCTAGGGGAACCCACAGCTCACCTTCCCCACCCAGATACCTCGTAATGCGCGCTGAATCAGCTGAATGAGAGTGTACTCACCCCCTTGTGGCTGCTGTGATGCTCTCAAGCGCCCATCCAACTCCGGATACGCCACCGCCCCGGAACACTGGGGGGTCATGGTGTGACGGGCACCCCTCCCACGTTGGGAGGCCATCCCCAGCTGGGCCTCCGCCGTCTTCTTGCTCCAGCGGCGAATGTCCTCCCATCTTTTCTGGCAGTGGGTGCTCCATCTGTGGTGGACGCCCAGGGTCCGGACTTCCTTGGCGATGGCATGCCAAATATCCTTCTTCTGGTGGGCGCTGACCAACAGGAATAGTACAGGGGAAAAAGAGAAGATATAACCGTCCGGACCGTCACAGTCATTGTCCCGCGTTCCTACCCTTGCCATGACGCACATGCACTCACCGTCATTTCATGCATGCCTCATTCTCACCTCCCCTATCTTCCATCCACTCCACACAGGCATTGCCCATAAGGCATGCTCACAGTGTACTTACCTGTTTGTCTGGAGGACCGTAGAGTAGCGTGTACTGGGGGAGGACACCATCCACTAGTTTCTCCAACTCCTCCGTGGTGAAGTCAGGGGCCCTTTCCCCAGACACATGAGCCATTGCCTCTTCCAGACTGAGGTCATGCAGCACGTGCAGTGTAGGTCCTCTCCTGTCGAAGATCAGGTATCAAGTGAGTGAACAAATAGAAAATGTTGGTCACATCTGCAGCGGTGCGTACCGTCACCGCCGGCATACATCGTCATTGGCTCCTGGGACCCATAGGGTCCAATGTTAACTAATGCAGGATTGCGACGCAATCAACCGCCTACCGCAACAGTGTACAGCGCCAGCGCAGTTACCTCATATCCCCTTGTCCCACATTACAGGTCAGGCAGCCGCCATTTCAGGGGGCCACATGGCATTAATTTTAAATGCGTCACACATATCTAGGCCTTGCATACACATTAAGACAGGGACAAGCAGATTGAAAAATGTGCAATAAAGTAGTGTTTTCGTACGTCAGTGTTGGCTGACCCTCTGCTCACTGTTCTCCTCTATAGAGCACATCCGCTGGGGCAGAGGAGGAGATGGCGGCATCCTCCGATGTACAGACCGCTGGTGGACCTGTCGACAATGGAACAGCGACATGTAATTGTCACCTACAGACTGGAGCATGCCACAATCCAGGAACTGTGTGCCCAGTTGGAGTTGGACCTGATGTCAACTATCCGCCATCCCACAGGTATCCCCCCTCTAGTGCAGGTGCTGTCAGTAATCCATTTCCTGGCAAGTGGGTCTTTTCAGACGACAGTGGCCGTAGCATCAGGGATGTCCCAGCCTATGTTTTCCAACGTGTTGTCCAGTGTGTTGTCTGCCCTGCTGAAACACATGCGCAGCTACATCGTTTTCCCACAGGTGGAGGATTTGCCTAAGGTGAAAGGTGACTTCTATGCCTGGGGACATATCACCAACATCATAGGTTCCATTGATGGGACACATGTGGCCTTGGTTCCCTCCGCAGGAATGAACAGGTGTACAGAAACCGGAAGAGTTACCAAACTATGAATGAGCTGATGGTGTGTTTGGCCGACCAGTACATCTCCCATGTGAACGCCAAATTTCCTGGCTCAGTGCCTGACGCTTACATTCTGAGAAATAGCAGCATCCCTTATGTGATGGGGCAACTCCAGAGGCACCATGTGTGGCTATTAGGTGAGGACATGGACCCTATACAGTGTGACTAGGTGTCTGGGCCTGGGGTTGTCCCTAAGAGTTAGAATGTGTCTAACAGTTGTCCCTCGACATTTGCAGGTGACTCTGGGTACCCCAACCAGTCATGGCTACTGACCCCAGTGAGAAATCCCAGGACAAGGGCAGAGTAATGCTACAATGAGGCACATGGGCGAACTAGGAGGGTTATAGAGAAGACCTTCAGCCTCCTGAAGGCCAGGTTCAGGTGCCTCCATATGACAGGTGGTTCCCTATTCTGCTCACCAAAGAAGGTGTGCCAGATCATTGTGGCCTGCTGTATGTTTCACAACTTGGCTTTGCGACGACAGGTGCCTTTTCTGCAGGAGGATGGTCCAGATGGAGGTCTTGTAGCAGCTGTGGATCCTGTGGACAGTGAAGACGAGGAAGCAGAAGAAGACGACATCAACAACAGAAACACAGTGATTCATCATTACTTCCAGTGTGAAACAGGTAAGAAGACATCACTGCCTGCTACATCTGATACACTTGTTCTACCTCTCATCTGTCTGTCACTTTCACCCAGTGTATGGACCCTGAGTTGTCACTTTCCCTTTTGATTTCACAGATATGGGTCCCACTGTGTGACATCTGCTTTGTTTCCTCATGGACTAGAGCTGTGTGACATAGGTATGTTGACAATACAATGGACATTGCTATTTCCCTCAGTTATTGCAAATACACAATTGTGAATGCACAGACTGACTCCAGATAGTTTTGTGATTTAACAGTGTTTATTTAAGTGCTAAATAGTGGAGGGGGTTGTAAAATGGTCAGGGGTGATGGTGGAGGAATGTCCATGGCAGAGTCAAGTCTATTAGTCTCACAGGTGCATTGTCCAAAGGGGCATAGGAAGTGGAGCATGGGCAGTTGATGGATGGACAGGGTGACAAAGTGGGACAAAAGGATGGCAATCAGGGTGGTCTCATTTCTTGGCTGGGGTCTTGGCATTGTTCTCTGTCTTAGTCCCGGATCTCAGGGACCGTTTGCGGGGTGGTTCTCCATCTGCAGGAGGTGGGGTGTTGGTGTCATGGTCCTGTGGTGGTGCCTCCTGTCCACTAGCACCGGCGGAAGTGGTGGGCAGTTCATCGTCCAGGCTAGTGTCAGGGGCCTCTTGTTGTGCCACAGTGTCCCTCCTGGTGTTGACGAGTTCCTTCAGAACCCCTACAATGGTGCCCAGGGTGGAATTGATGGATTTGAGTTCCTCCCTGAACCCCAAATACTGTTCCTCCTGCAGCCGCTGGGTCTCCTGAAACTTGGCCAGTACCGTTGCCATTGTCTCCTGGGAATGGTGGTAGGCTCCCATGATGTTGGAGAGGGCCTCGTGGAGAGTGGGTTCCCTGGGCTTGTCCTCCCCCTGTTGCAGAGCAGCCCTCCCAGTTCCCTTGTGTTCCTGGGCCTACGTCCCCTGAACCGTGTGCCCACTGCCACTGTCCCCAGGTCCCTGCTGTTGTTGGGGTGGTGGGTTAGCTGGGTTCCCTGTAGTGGTGGACACACTGCTGCTTGACGTGTCCTGGGGACAGAGGTATGGGCCTGCTGGGTGGGTGCTGTGCTGGTGTTTCCAGAGGGGGAAGGCTCTGTTGTGGCTTTGTCAAAGCCCAGCTCACCTGAGTTCTTGTTCAGTTCTGATGGAGGTTGAAGACAATCCGACCCCACCCTGAAACTGCTTGTTCCAGCACACTAGTTTTTAACACAGTGCACTAAGAACAGAAGCTCAAGGGTAGGGGGGAAGTGGATAAAATAAAAAAGAGACAACACCGTTCTTGCGTTTCCACTGTTGAAGTGCTGCACAAATCTGCGGCCCTTTCTGACTTCTGTAGAAACTGGTGCCTAATGAAACATAAACAAAGAACAGATAAGTGCAACCTATTCCTAAATGGGTTCCTGACTATCCCTTTATTTATTAGAAATTCTCTTCTAAAAGTACCTCTTGGATCCTGGTCTCGAGTTTCCAGGTTTGGAATGTGTTACTGCTCTGGGATGTGCTTTCTATTACTGTAAAGCTTCTAAAACATTAAACAAATACCGTTATCAGAATTACCAATATCAAACATTCATCTTAATATAACTAAAGCCTAAATTCCCAATAGCAGACTCACTTTTCCCATATCTCCAGAATCTTTTGGAAAACAAATACTGTACTTTTACATCAAAATACAGCATGTAATTTGTGCAAGTCCTTGATTTACTTTTTGCCTTGCTGTTAATGGTTTCCACTGTTCGATTCTTAAAAGTTCCATAAAAAAAAAACAATGTTTGTTTCACAAAGCTCCGCAAGGTATTCTTGCAACAAAGAGCCTGAGTCACAATGTTCGTGGAAGGTATCTTGCTTCAAACCGTCCACACACGAATCCAGAAATTGTTGTCAAAGTTCCTTCAGGTAATAAAAAGTTTTGCACTTACTTGTTGCTGGCAAGAGATACTGATCAGTCTAACCTTGTCTTCTTTCTCTTTTGCAGGTTGTTTGTAGGAGAGAGGCTGAGGCAAGGAGGAACCGGAAACCAGAAGAAGGAAGAGCCAGCAGCTGCGCCCATTGAAGCCAATGAAAGTCTGTAGAGAGCAGGAGTGCCAGCGCCGAGGGATCTGTACTCAGGTAAGCGGGAGGTAGACGAGCACAAGCACTGGGTGAGGTTCGGGGGCTGCCTTTTATAGACAGGGCTGGGTGTGGTTCGAAGAGCTGGGTGTGGTTTGAAGGGCTGGGTGTGGTCCTCACATGCTGCACATGTTCTTGAAAGGTGAGCAGAGCTGGGTGTGGTTTGAAGAGCTGGGTGTGGTCCTCACATGCTGCACATGTTCTTGAGAGGTGTGCAGAGTTTCAGTTATTATGCAAATGAGTTGAATTAACACATGGCCTAGGGAGGAGTGTTTTAAAGAAGCCTTGGTAAAAGCAAGGCCCAATGTGTAAACAAAACAGCACATTAAACAACATACACAGAAGCCTAAGGGGAGGGGGGGGAGGTGAGATAACAAGAAAGGGTTTGAATAGTAAGTTTAAAAGGGAGCTATTACAGAACCCACTAGTGCAGTGAGAGGGGACATGCTCTTTGCTGTGCACAAAACCTAACAGTTGCCCCCCTCAAAGGCCCTCCTACAGGACGGGGTTTTCCTGGGTTTTTTAAATAAAACCGTCTAATCAGCTGTGGGGCATGTACATATGATGCTGGTTCCCATGAATTCTCAGATTCATCATATCCTTTCCATTCTACTAAATAAAACAGACGTCCACTAATTCTTTTTGAGTCTTTTATGCTTTTCACTTCATATTCTAGATTTCCCTTAATTGGTATGGGTGGAGGTGGTGGTTCAGGTCGGGTTTTTGGGTTGTACGGCTTAAGCAAGGACACATGGAATGTAGTATGTACTGGATATTCTTTTGGTAAATCTAATTTTACTGTTACCGGGTTTACTATGGCAGTTATACTAAAGGGTCCAATGAAACGTGGTTGCAGCTTTCGGGATCCCTCTATGTTTAGGTTCTTTGTGGAGAGCCATACCTTGTCACCAATTTTATACATTGGGGCCTCAGATCTGTGTTTGTCTGCTTGTCTTTTCATGCTTTCCTTGTACTTTAATAAATGTTTCCTGGCTTTGTCTTGTATGTCACCTAACCTCGTTAGTCTATCCGTTACTGTAGGCAACAGGGACTCTTCTAACAAAATGGGTATAGCTCTTGGATGATACCCCTGCAAGAAATAGAATGGTGAGCAAAGTAGAGCTGAATGCTCAGTATTATTATAAACAAACTCCGCTACAGGGAGAGCTTCCAACCATTCACTAGAATAATCAGCCAATAAACAACGTAGCGTTTGAAGTAAGGTTTGGTTCAGTCGTTCAGTCTGTCCATCTGTCTCTGGGTGGAAAGCAGTGGATAATGCCACATCTATTTTCAGTTTTTCACATAATTTTTTCCAAAATCTAGAGTTGAACTGGCTCCCTCGATCTGACACCACTTTGCTTGGCAAACCATGTAAACGCACAATTTCCCTTATAAAAATATCGGCAAATTCTGCCGCCGTGGGTAATTTCCGTAATGGTACAAAATGTGCCATTTTAGATAAAAAATCCACTATAACCAACACTGTTGTGAAGGATTTTACAGGTGGTAAGCCTACAATAAAGTCTACGCTCACAGTGTGCCAAGGTTGCTTGGGTGTTGGCATTGGTATTAACAAGCCGTCAGGGGCCTTATGAGAAGATTTATGTCTTGCACAAATTGGACAGGTAGTGACAAATTGCTTAATGTCCTTTCTTATAGTGTCCCACCAAAAGTGTTTTTGCACATTTTCCAGGGTTTTTACCCAACCAGGATGACCTGCCAACGGTGAGGCGTGATGCCAAATTATCACCTGTGTTTGTAATTCAGAGGTGGGCACTAACAGCATGTTGTCGTGATACAATAAACCTCGTTGTATTGTGTTATGGGAATCCTTTAACCAATCCTGAGGTGCTATTTGCATGTGTGCATTATATAGATCTGTGATGAAATCCTTCTGTTGTACTGGTGCCAAAAACCTTTGCGGAGGAATAATGGGTTCTCCTATTTTATCTTGTTTCATGTCTGAGGTATGTCCGTATCTAGATAACACATCAGATTGAATTTGTTGTGCACCTGGTCTATAGGTTATAACAAAGTCAAATGTGCTAAAAAAAATTAACCAGCGCATCTGACGTGGTGTTAGTGCTTTAAGTGATCCAAAAAACTGTAGGTTCTTATGGTCAGAAAAGATTGTAACTGGGTACTTGGCTCCCATTAAATGATGCCTCCATTCTGAAAAGGCTACTTTGATAGCTAGTAGTTCCCTTTCAGCCACAGTGTAATTTTGTTCAGCTGGTAATAACTTTTGGAATAGAAGGCTATAGGATGTAACTGGCCATCTACTATATCTCGTTGAGAGAGAACTCCTCCTAAAGCTACTTGTGAAGCATCCGCTTCAACAAAAAAGGGCAAGTCAGGATCAGGATGTTTCAGAATTGGGGCTGAAGTGAACTTTTGTTTTAGGAGTTGAAAGGCGTGTGCCGCCTCATCAGTCCAAAGAAATCGTTGCCCTTTCCGCAACAAGGTAGTTATTGGGGCCGCAATGTCTGCAAAATGTGCAATAAACCTCCTATAAAAATTGGCGAAACCCAGAAATTTCTGAATATCTTTTACAGAGGATGGTTCTGGCCAATCAGCAATATCACTGATTTTCTTTACATCCATAGTTATCCCTTGAGGTGACAGGCAGTATCCTAAAAAGTCCACCTTGCTGACATTAAAAGTACACTTTTCTAACTTAGCAAAAAGATGATTTTCTTTTAACTTTGATAATACTGCACGAACATGTTGGGTATGTTCTTCTGAGTTCTTAGAGTAAATGAGGATGTCGTCTATGTATACTATGACACAAACGTCCAGGAATTCGTGTAGGACCTCATTTATAAAGAACTGAAAGGCCGCAGGGGCATTACATAACCCAAAGGGCATTACTGTGTACTCAAATAAACCAAACTTTGTCTTGAAAGCTGTCTTCCACTCATCCCCCTCTTTTACTCGGACCAGGTGGTAAGCTCCCCGCAGATCTAGTTTAGTGTATACAGTAGAATGTCTTAATTGATCCAACAACACAGGTATTAGAGGAAGAGGATATTTATTCTTTATTGTAGCCTTATTTAGTCCTCTATAATCGATACACGCGCGCAGGGATTTATCCGGCTTCGGGATAAAAAAGAGTGGAGATGATACCGGAGATGTGGAATGACGGATGAACCCAGACTGTAGTAGGTCATCTAGGTAGGTTCTTAAGTATTTGGTTTCTTCGTCAGTCAAAGCATATACTCTGTTATTAGGTAAAGGGGCCCCTGGGATAAGATCTATACGGCAGTCATAAGACCGATGTGGGGGCAGCACACTAGCCTTTACTGGATCAAAGACGTCTTTAAAGTCAGAATATTCAGGAGGGAGACTTGGTTCATCTTGTGTAACACTAGCACAGTGTATACTGTGCTCTGTTCTGTACCTGCTTCTTGATAGCAATTGGTTCTACAGAAAGAGGAATCCAAAGTAACAGTTCTATTCACCCAGTCAATTTTTGGGTTATGAGTTGTTAACCAGGGTACCCCGAGAATCAAACCAAAATTAGGAGTATCTATCAGATCAAAGCTAATCACCTCTGTGTGCCCGTTCTGACAGACCATAACAAGTGGACTTGTTTGTTTTGTGATTAATCCAGAGGTCAATTCTGACCCATCCACTGCACATACTGCTTCTGGACAAGGCTTTAGGCACATAGGAAGTCCTAAGTTTTCAGCTAACTTATTATCCACAAAATTTCCTGTCGCGCCTGAGTCCAGTAGGACAGGGAGAGAATGCCTCACTTGGGTAGTAACAATTAAAACGACCTGAATTATGAAATGTCTAGGTATGTGCGGTACCATGAAGGCTGCAGCATTAGAGGTTTGATTAAGATGTTTTCTCGAACAAGTAACCTCTCCCCTTGTCGAGCTTAATCGTTTCCCGATTCAGTTGAGGAGGTGGAGGAAACAGCACCCTTTTGTGGAGTTTTAGGCTTTACTGGACATTCTCTGGCAAAGTGACCTGCCCTGCCACAATATAAACATAATTGAAGTTTTCTCCTTCTTTCTTTTTCCTCTGATGTGAGTGGACCTCTGAGTGTCCCTATTTGCATAGGCTCAGGTTCAGGGAGTTTATTATCTGTGTCTTTCTTCTCGTGTTTCATAAAAGTTAACCGTGATTCCAGTTTGTATTTATCTCCCTTTCTTTCTCCTAGTCTATGTTCTAATTTCACAACTAAATCTACAAAGTCCGAATAGTCTTCTGGCAAATCAACGATATGAGCCAGCGCGTCTTTTAACTCGTCTCTCAAACCTTTATAAAAAAGGGAGACACGCTTTCCTTCTGGCCACTGTGTCTCGGTGAGTAAACGATTAAAACTAGTGAGATAGGTCAATAAATCCTTGTTACCTTGTTTAAGATTTAAAAGCTCATTATCACTTGCCTGCATGAAAGTGTGTTTTGCAAAAAGGCTGGTCATGGTACGTTTAAATTGATTCCAATTATGGAGGATGGGATCATCTCTATCCACGAAAGGGATTGACCAATTGGCTGCTGTGCCACCCAAATAAGACAAGACGAATGCCACTTTCGTAGCATCAGTAGGGAACTGTTGTGGCTTACAAACGAAGTGTAATTGACATTGATGGATAAAAACATGGAATTTGTTACTATCTCCATGAAAACGTTCAGGTGCTGCTAAGGGCACAGCATTAGGAACATTAACAGTAACCTCAACTGGGGGAGGCAAAGTTGTATGTTTTGATGGCGCCCCTGTCTCTGAGGTGGTTTTAAACAAAGGCGTAAAAGCTGTGTTCCACTGAGATCCCCTAAATTTATACCTGCTTAAATCCTGTTTTAAATAGGTATTCTCCATCTTTAATCTCTCTATTTCCTCTTGCATATGTTGTAAGATGCCAGACACTGATTCATTATGAGCCAAGTCCTCATTTAGGGCCTGCGCCATATCCGTGACGTCAATGCCCTCTTTTTCTTCCCCGGTATTCATCGTCCACCAGAACTGAAATTTTTTAAGGCTTGTGCTTCTGTCAAAGCCCAGCTCACCTGAGTTCTTGTTCAGTTCTGATGGAGGTTGAAGACAATCCGACCCCACCCTGAAACTGCTTGTTCCAGCACACTAGTTTTTAACACAGTGCACTAAGAACAGAAGCTCAAGGGTAGGGGGGAAGTGGATAAAATAAAAAAGAGACAACACCGTTCTTGCGTTTCCACTGTTGAAGTGCTGCACAAATCTGCGGCCCTTTCTGACTTCTGTAGAAACTGGTGCCTAATGAAACATAAACAAAGAACAGATAAGTGCAACCTATTCCTAAATGGGTTCCTGACTATCCCTTTATTTATTAGAAATTCTCTTCTAAAAGTACCTCTTGGATCCTGGTCTCGAGTTTCCAGGTTTGGAATGTGTTACTGCTCTGGGATGTGCTTTCTATTACTGTAAAGCTTCTAAAACATTAAACAAATACCGTTATCAGAATTACCAATATCAAACATTCATCTTAATATAACTAAAGCCTAAATTCCCAATAGCAGACTCACTTTTCCCATATCTCCAGAATCTTTTGGAAAACAAATACTGTACTTTTACATCAAAATACAGCATGTAATTTGTGCAAGTCCTTGATTTACTGTTTGCCTTGCTGTTAATGGTTTCCACTGTTCGATTCTTAAAAGTTCCATAAAAAAAAAACAATGTTTGTTTCACAAAGCTCCGCAAGGTATTCTTGCAACAAAGAGCCTGAATCACAATGTTCGTGGAAGGTATCTTGCTTCAAACCGTCCACACACGAATCCAGAAATTGTTGTCAAAGTTCCTTCAGGTAATAAAAAGTTTTGCACTTACTTGTTGCTGGCAAGAGATACTGATCAGTCTAACCTTGTCTTCTTTCTCTTTTGCAGGTTGTTTGTAGGAGAGAGGCTGAGGCAAGGAGGAACCGGAAACCAGAAGAAGGAAGAGCCAGCAGCTGCGCCCATTGAAGCCAATGAAAGTCTGTAGAGAGCAGGAGTGCCAGCGCCGAGGGATCTGTACTCAGGTAAGCGGGAGGTAGACGAGCACAAGCACTGGGTGAGGCTCGGGGGCTGCCTTTTATAGACAGGGCTGGGTGTGGTTCGAAGAGCTGGGTGTGGTTTGAAGGGCTGGGTGTGGTCCTCACATGCTGCACATGTTCTTGAAAGGTGAGCAGAGCTGGGTGTGGTTTGAAGGGCTGGGTGTGGTCCTCACATGCTGCACATGTTCTTGAGAGGTGTGCAGAGTTTCAGTTATTATGCAAATGAGTTGAATTAACACATGGCCTAGGGAGGAGTGTTTTAAAGAAGCCTTGGTAAAAGCAAGGCCCAATGTGTAAACAAAACAGCACATTAAACAACATACACAGAAGCCTAAGGGGGGGGGGAAGGTGAGATAACAAGAAAGGGTTTGAATAGTAAGTTTAAAAGGGAGCTATTACAGAACCCACTAGTGCAGTGAGAGGGGACATGCTCTTTGCTGTGCACAAACCCTAACAGGCTTGTGCCAATGTGAGGGGAACCGACTGTCCCAAGGTCCCAGATGGGCCGGGCTGGTCATCTAGATCCAGTTGGACAGAGCTGCTGTCATCACTGTGGGCCTCTTCTGTGGGGGGAGTGGACATGTCTGGAACCTCCTGTCCGGTGACGTTGGGTAGGGGCCCTGCAGGGGTGTAAAGGCATAATTAGTGCATCTGTGTGTGCCATGGTGTGCAATGGGTGGGTGACCCTGTACCCCAGTGCTTGCATTCTTGTGTAGGACCATGTGTGATAATTGTTTAGGGGTGTGTGTGGGTATGTGCAGTGGCCATGCATTGGTGATGGGTGTCCAGGCTTTGGTGTTGCATGCAGGGCTTGGTGTTGGGATGGGTGGGTTGTGATAGTGGGACATATGTGAGGAGTTGGAGTGATGGGGGTGACGGCGAGGGTGGGGGTATGTGATAGCATGCAGGTAGGGTGGGGGATGAAGTAGTGAAAGATTTGACTTATCAGAATCCGTTCCTCCAGCTACTCCTGCGAGGCCCTCAGGATGCAGTATAGCCAAGACCTGCTCCTCCCATGTTGTTAGATGTGGGGGAGGAGGTGGGGGTCCGCCGCCAGTCCTCTGAACAATGATGTGGTGTCTTGAGACCACGGAACGTACCTTCCCGCGTAGGTCGTTCCACCTCTTCCTGATGTCATCCCTAGTTCTTGGGTGCTGTCCCACTGCGTTGACCCTGTCCACGATTCTGCGCCATAGCTCCATCTTCCTAGCTAGGTTGGTGTGCTGCACCTGTGATCCGAATAGCTGTGTCTCTACCTGGATTATTTCCTCCACCATGACCCTGAGCTCCTCCTCAGAAAACCTGGGGTGTCTTTGTGGTGCCATGGGGTGGTGTGGGTGATGTGTGAGGCGGTGTGTGTTGTGATGTGTGGGGTGATGTTTAGGGGTGTGTGGTGTTTTGTGCGTGGATGTGTATGTGTGATGGTGTTGTGTGCCTCTGTATGGTGGTGTTGTCTTTGCTGTGCTGTCTCTCTGGCCTTTCTTATAAATTTTTGGTCGTAAGGGTTTGTGGGTGATGTGGATGTGTGTTTTATATTGTATTGAGTGTGTGTGTTTGTGGTGTGTGTATTTGGAATTGTCCAATGTTGTTGTGTTTTGTAAATGTGTGTGTATTTTGAGCGCGGCGGTGTTTACCGCCAATGGAATACCGCGGTTGAAAGACCGCCGCGTGGATTCGTGGGTCGTGATAGTGTGGGAGTATTCCTTTTGGAGTGACGGTGTCGGTGTTGTTATCGCCAGTTTATCACTGACCTTTGGTGTGGCGGACTTGTGCGGGTGTCTGGATTTTGGCGGATTCCGAGCTGTGGGTCAAAATAGCTGTGGCGGAATTCCGCGGCCGCGGTGGTGTGTTTGCTGTCCTCTGCACGGTGGTAAGCGGCAATTAACGGCAATGTTGTAATGACCCCCAAAGTTTTCTTGATACCTATTTTTCACTCTTTATATTTTAGCAAATAAATTGCTGTATACCCAGTATAGAATGAAAACCCATTGCAAGGTGCAGTTCTTCATTTGCTCTGGGTACATAAGGTTCTTGATGAACCTACAAGCCCTCTATATCCCCGCAACCAGAAGAGTCCAGCAGACATAGCGGTATATTGCTTTAAAAAATCTGACATCGCTGTAAACAGTTAGTAAAACGTGAAGAAAAATGGCTGTTTTTCTAACTCAATTTCAATATTTATTTCAGCTGTTTTTTTCTGTAGGAAAACCTTGTAGGATCTACACAAATGACCCCTTGCTAAATTCAGAATGTTGTATACTTTTCAGAAATGTTTCATTGTCCAGGATCCAACATTGGTTTCACATCCATTTCTGTCACTAACTGGGAGGAGGCTAAAAGCACAAAAAATAGTAAAAATGGGGTATGTCCCAGTAAAATCCCAAAATTGTGTTGAAAAGTTTGTTTTTCTGATTCAAGTCTGCGTGTTCCTGAAACCTAGGAAGCTGGTGATTTTAGCACCGCAAACCCTTTGTTGATGCCAATTTCAGGGAAAAAACAACAAGCCTTCTTCTGCAGTCCTTGTTTCCAAATTTATTTTTAAAATACATTTTCTTTATATTTTGGCTAAAATCTTGGTCTCCTTCAGGGGAACCCACAAACTCTGGGTACTTCTAGAATCCCTAGGATGTTGGAAAAAAGGATGCAAATTTGGCATGGGTAGCTTATGTGGACAAAAAGTTATGAGGGCCTAAGAGCGACCTCCCCCAAATAGCCAAAAAAAGGCCTTCCACCTGAGGGGAAAAGGCCTGGCCGTGAAGGGGTTAACTAAAAAAAATAAAATATCAACTTTATCACTCATGCAATGTTGCTGAAGGTTGACCAAATAATGCTTTCGAAGGACAGCAGTTCAATCCATGCTGTGGGATTGAATCTCACTGCACAAATAGGCCCTTGATCATAGACAACTCTTCCATGGATACAAGCAATAAGGCCTGCATGTTTGCTTGCCTAATCGGTTGTCACTAATCCTCTCTTTCCACATAGCCTGCCCATGGGTCAAAAGCCACCCTCTTATACTGATGGGATTAAACGCTGGGTACAGTGTAACAACACCAACACAGCTGTCTAAAAAGATGAAAGTAAAAACTGAGAAGCAGATTTAATGAAGGGCTGCATCCCTTAAACTCTTAAAGTTTGATTAATCAAGCCACACAAGGCCACATTACATGGTATTGAGTTGCTTGAAAAATACAGATTACTACAACGCAGCGCAAATCACTGTGTTGAGTTACTCTGCCCCAGGGAGACTTGCCATGGGTGGTGCGTGGTTGTTCCCATGCATCCAGGTATGGATTTTGGCACATTCCAGATTTACCAAAGTTGGTAGTCTTGGGAGTGCACCAAAACTACTACACCTTCCCGGTTGAGGCAAAACAAGGAGATATATGTTTAGTCTTATTTTTTCCTCTACCCATGTGTGCTGCATTCTGCAGCACACATAGTAAGAGAAAAGTGCCTCAGGGTATTGCTTTTGTGCAGGAGGGTGCCCATCCTGCGCAAAAACAAGCCTGCTTACAACACAGGTATTCTTGTGCCATGGTGCATTGTGCCATGGTGCAAGAGTGTAGCAAGAGTGCTAGCCACCACATTGCGCACCAGTGCTGGGGAAAGGCAGGAATACACCATAAAATTTTAAATACACGTAACTCCTGCCCTTCATCTGTCATGCAGTGCAGCAGACTAGCTTGTGGTGTGACGTTTTGGTAAATGTGCCCCTGAGTAACCAAGAAAAGCAATAAATAGGGCAGATTGCACAACTGTCCGCTATTTCAAGGGCTTCTACCCCTAAAGCATTGCCTAGATATGCTATGATTTACAGATATATGTGTGGGGGTATTTCCCAAATGACAATCTTTTGAGCACTTACATTTGCAATATCTTGAAATGAACACATGCAACAAGCACTTAGACAGCAAGGGCTACATGTACGAAGCTTTTTGCACATCGCAAACATCGAATCTGGCTGTTTGCAACATGCAAAAAGCACTTCCCCTTGTACAAACCCAGTTTTGCGATTCAGTAAACTTTTTACTGAATCGCAAAACGGGATTGCGACTCGCAATTTGGAAGGGGTGTTCCCTTCCTAATTGCAACTCGCAGTTCCATGTATGATTGTTTTGTGTTAGCACCAGTGTCACACTGGTGCTAACACATTCGCAAACGGGAAGGGGTGCCCATGGGACCCCTTCCCCTTTGTGAATGTCACTGAAAACATTTTTTCAGAGCAGGTAGTGGTTCACGGACTACTGCCTGCCCTGAAAAAATGAAACAAAAACGCTTCATTTTTTGTTTTTGTAATGTATCTTGTTTTCCTTTAAGGAAAACGGGCTGCATTACAACAAAAAAACTGCTTTATTTAAAAGCAGTCACAGACATGGTGGTCTGCTGTGTCCAGCAGGCCACCATCCCTGTGAGGGCTGCCATTCCCAAGGGGGTCGCAAATTGCAACCTACCTAATGAACAATCATGAGTTGGGCATTTGCGACCCCCTTGCGAGTCGCAAATAGGGTCAAGAACACTATCCTACATGCGGTTTTGCGACTCGCAAATTGCAAGTTGCAAAAGGAAACCTTGATACATGTAGCCCAAGTGCTTAATCTGTTAGAAATATTACAGTGAGGACCAAAAGGCCATTTTCTGAGCCGGCCGCTGGTGCTGTAAAATGCCAGGGTTCATTTCAATTCTTCGTCTCCTATATTCATTCTACACAGATGTCAATAATTTTTACTATATTTTCCCCTTCATTGGCAACCCCATAGGGCAGGTTTTCATGTAATACACTGCATCTGTGCACACCTCATATGTAAACCATGTTTGTTCTTGTCTATTTACATGTATTGGAACGCTGAAGTCAGCCCTATTGTTTTTGTCAATGCTTGAACTGCTTTCTCCCTTTGTCACTGTTTTCCCATCTATCTCTTACTCCTCCTTTCTCCCGTTTCTATAATTCTTTCTATGGTTTAAAGTCTGATGAAAAATAATCCAGGATCGCGAAAAATGAGTGTGGATATTCCCCACTAGCAACCACTGGCACAAATTAAGTATTAAACACAGTTGTCCAACTTGTACATTCCTGAGGCATCCAAATGACTGAGCGGTGGTGCTACTCGTATAGGGTGGAGCGTGTGTGCACAGCTGTGTCTCCGGAGTGCCAGCTCACTAGCTGAATTCCATTCTCAAGACTCAGAAGGAGAAATGTGAGAGGAAATAAAAAATTGGGCAGTGTTAAACAGATGAGGTCTTCTTGTTTACATTCCTCTGCTGACTATTTCTGGCGATAAAATCAAGTTACCATCTGCGCTAAAGAGCTCAACAGACTGATGCTGACAAAGATGAAAGATGGCCCGGTAAACAGGTCCATCCTGCTCTCACGGACCGCACACCCGCCCTGCCCTCGGTTGATCCGAGGAGGAAAACGAAAAAACGAAGAACGGAAATGCCAGCTCTCAGGGCAGAGCATTTTCCATCTTCTCCAGCTTTCCAATCCAGCCTCAGAGCATCAGGCCTTTCTAGTCTAAGCACTTATAATCAACATTGACTTAATCACAGCGAAATATGACTGATGGGTTCTCAATGAAAAAACTAAGGTAACAGGGACTTAATAGTTAGGTTCTGAATTTACTAGCACAAAACCATAGAAATTCAGCAGTTACAGTTTTTTCAAGTAACTAAAACTCGTACCCTAAGGTACCTATATCTTGAGTGTCTCATTGATAAGTTTATTGCAAATGTTGCAATGAGAGTATGAAAGATGGCATAGAATATGTCATCAATGGTATAATATGAAAAGTAATTAGCTGTGCACGACAAAGGCGCGATTTATAGTTGCCTTAGGGCGTGGGTTTTAGTTACTTGAAACAAATCTAACTAATGAATTTCTATGGTTTTGTACGAATAAATGAAGAACCTAACTATAACGTCCCTGTAACCTTTAGTGTTTTCTGTGAATTTCTATGTTTTTTTTAAAAGTATAATAATTGTAATTGCTGTACATGAATCCAACCACAGTTGCGCAGGTCTTCGGCCTTGCATGGTGGCGGTTGGCCATAGGTCCCGGACTGCGGCCCGGCCCTGAGGCCAACCCTCTGTGATCACCCCACCTTTAACCATGCACTGCCTTCTCCCGTGTGCAATGGGGGTTGCCCGCAAGGGCTGGCCTGCAGCCACCCCCCCTAACTACTCAACCAGATGTTGTGCATGGCCCTTTGCATGTACACCGCGGAAGTTAGCTGAGGTCTTTGTGGGTGTGAAAATAGGTGGGAGAGGCTGTATCTGTGGATAAGAGTGGCTTCCAGAGTGTCAGTCTGGGTGTGAGGGTGTGTACATCAGTTTTTTAGTGGTTGCATCAGTATGTCTGTGGGTCTGTGAGTGGGTGCATCAGGGTGTCAGTGGGTGTGTGAGTGGGTGTATGACAGTCTGACTGGGTGTGTGAGTGAGTCCGTAACTGTCTGAGTGGGTCTAAGTGGGTGCATGATGGTCTGACTAGGGCTGTGAGTGAGTGCATGAGGGTCTGAGTGAGTCTGTGAGTGGGTGCGTGACTGAGTGGGTTTGTGAGTGGGTGTGTGAGTGTTTGAGTGGGTATGTGAGTGGGTGCATAAGTGTCAGATTGGGTGTGTGAGTGGGAGAATTGACTGAAAGAGAGACAGAGAGAGAGAGACAGAGAGCGAGCGAGAAAGAGAGAAAGAAAGTGAGAGGGAGAGAGAGTTTTTTGTACTCTGAGGTCTGATATACTTAAGTTACTTGTCTCCAGTTTAAAATAAAAAAAATATTTTTTTAAATATAATAATTGTTGTTTATTAAAAAAAATGGAAATGAGTCCAGCTGACCTTCACACTTCATACTGTGCTACGGGGGTTTATCTTTAAAAAATAAATAAAAATTGTAGCCCTTAATGGGCTTTCTTATTATTTCTTGCAAATAAAAAAATTAATCAAAGCCCTTTACGGGCTACCTGGTACTGCAGGGGAAGCCTTAAGGCTTTCCTTGCAGTGCCATTGCTTCAGCAAGAACGGAGCTGCTTTGACCACAGCTCCCTGCTTGTTGAAGCAGTTCATCTCTGTCCCCTGCATGCATGCAAGAGACAGAGATGAAACTTCGGATTTTGACAGCTGGACCTGCTTTGATGGGCTGTCAAAACCTAAAGTGTTTGCTGTGCTTGGGTGCAGCTTCAGTACTGCAGCGCTGCAGCCAAGCCACAGCAAACAGCTATGTCCCGGGTTGGGCACCCCCGGGAAATAGCAGGAGCCGGCCCTGTGGGTGGTGGTCATGGTGAGTAACTACCATGTGAGGTTTCTACCTAATTTTGTGCAGCCTGTGTCTAGAAAATTGGTATGTGTTTACAATTCTTGTGTTCCTAATGCACCATAGGTGTGTAGCGGTACTGAACACATAAATCTTTGTATTACAGAGTAACTCTGTGTGCAAGTGACAGTTGACAACTTGTGTTCATTATGTTCCACACAAGTTTTTTGAAACTGCAGAAAAGGTTTCCAGCAGGGCAAAGAGTCTACATACTACATACTAAGGGCCAAATGTAAGAAAAGTGGTACTACATCCAATGCAGCACCACTTTTTTTGCACCGCATTTAAGATACAAAAGCGTCAAATGACAGCGTCAAACTTTTTGATGCTATTGTGGCGCTTTGCTACACTAGCATCAAAAAGTTTGACACTAACATAGCAAAGTGCAAGAGGCCCATTGATTTAAATGGGTGCATCATTTTAACGCCTGCTCTGAGCAGGCGATACAAAGGACAGAAAAAAATGGAGCAGTGAAACCTTTTGAATTTCACTGTGCCATTGTTTTTGGCCTCATATGCTTGGCGCAGGCATAATGTGGCACAAGGGGTCACAAAGTAGCACAATACATGCATTGCCCCATTCTGTAAATATGACGTGGAAAAAGTCTACCTTAGTGCCACCTTAGCATAAAAGAAATGATGCAAAGGCGGTGCTAAAGTGGTGCAAGGGGCTCTTAAATCTGCCCTTAAGTATTGTAAGCAGCCTTGAGTTATTAGACAAAATCATCTCAGCATGATAGTTTTTACTTAACATAGAAGATTATATGCATCAGGCACCAACCTATGCACATATGCTTATTTTGCTTCAGAAGATGGGTTATCTGCAAACTCTTTAACACAATATGAAGGCAGCAGGAAGTATGATCTTTAGCACCTTCAGACCTTAGTGTTTGTTTTTTAAACTTTATTTTTCCATTTTTTTAAGTCTCAGTACATTCATAACATTGCACCATAACCACATTTGCACACATCAGCCAATCCCCACCACACTACTTCATGATATTCCATCTCAGAATTAGTCCGTATCCCAAAGTCAAAAGGTACAATCGCTGTGCATCATAGATAATCATTGCGTTCCCAGTGACGGTTCAAATACTGCCCCACCCCCATTCCTGAGTACCCAAGGAGACATCCTGCCCCATTTCTTCAACTTCAGCAATTCTTATAAGTATCCCCTGCCATGTCTGTATGTCCTCCTGAAGGTGTTCATCTCTTCTAACCTGCCGTAAGTGTATTTCTTCTGCCAATGCCCATTTCTTGATGTCTTTACGCCAGTTCTGTATGCTGGGCCCCCGCGCACTCATCCAGGTAATCGCCACCCTCCGCCTGGCCAACACCAGCGCCAGCGCCAACTGCATAAATTTCCATTCAATTTTTTTACCTTATTTTCTCTTGACATCCCCCAGAAGGCACTGCACGGGGGTTCGCTCGACTCTCACCCCAGCTTCTCTTAAGTTTTGGAATACAACCTTCCAGAAGCTTTGTACTGTGGGACAATCCCATGTTAAGTGTAGGAAGGTTGCTGGTCACGCATAGCAGCATTGGCAACTGTCATCCCTGCTAGGATCAATTAAAATGTATGAGTTTGAATCTAGCGTTACAAGTCACCTGACGGAGCAAAGCACATATTGTCTTCCACTGTAGCTCTTGCAATGGTGCATTCAGTTCACCGTCCCATGCCACTCGAGCCCGCAACACAGGCTTAGGCATATCTGCCACCATGGCCTTATATATGTGTGATATAAGATGTTTGCCCCCCGTATTACAGGAGTACCTGAAGCAGTACTGAAGAGGGCGGGGCCTCTGGGTGAGTGCGCCATATCTCTTGGGCTATATTAAGTATACTGGCATATGTTAAGAACTGTCCCTGGTTCCATCCGATGGTATCCTGTGCTGCCTCAAAGGTTAGAAAGCTCTCAGTGGGGTAGAGGTCCCGGAGGGTTAAGCACCCACCCTCTTGCCAGGGTCAAGCATCCACTGTGGAGGCCAAGTGTCGAAATGCCAGAAGATCCCAGATCTCAAAAAGGGTGCGCAGCGAATGACTACGTTCACCGCCCGCATCCACAGCATTACCATGTGTTGTATTAGGTACGGAAGTGTTCGTTTCCCTCTGCCACCTCGTATGTAGCAGCTGTGTCAGGGTTTCGCGCCAGGTGTCATCCCTACGGAGGGTTTTCCCCCAATTTTCACACTCTGTTAACCAGAGCGCCGCGTATTGTAACTGGGAGGGTAAATAATAGTACTCCAAATTGGGTAATTCCAGTCCCCCCTCGGCGAGTGGGAGTTCAAGAGTCTCCCCTTTCACCCTGCAGCAGCCCCCACCCATACCAGAGACACCAGCAATGAGTGCAGACACCTGAAGACCAAGCGTGGGAGTGTGCCAAGCGAATTTTGCAAGGCATACAAGCATTGAGGTAAAAATGCCATCTTTGCTACCGCCACTTGCCCCATTATTGATAATGGGAGGGCGTTCCAAAGGCGCACCAAGCTTTCCAAGCCCAGGCGCACCCTCTCAATGTTGAGTTGATTACAGCGGTGGGCTGTGTGGGCCATCATAATCCCAAGATATCGGAAATGGTCAGTCTCCCAGTGCAGGGGCATGATCGGCAGTGCAGCCAGTGGGAGCCACGCTAGGTTCCCCAGGGGGAATATCAGAGATTTGTTTTCATTAATTCGTAGGCCAGACTAGTGCCCGAAGGTCTTCAGCTCTTGGATTAATATAGGGAGTGAGACTCAGGGGTCCCTCTGGTAAAAAAGCGTATCATACGCATACAGTGGCAGCAGGTGGCATGTCCCACCCAGTGAAATGCTCCACCTCTCCATGTCGCATCTAAGGTTGCATGCCAACGGTTCCAGGGCCATTGCAAAAAGCAGTGGTGACAAAGGACACCCCTGCCGCGTCCCCCTCTGTATCTTCAGTTTGTCTGAGCATTGTCCCCCCCACTCTGACCCTTGCCGACGGTTCCGTGTAAAGGAGTTTCACCCACCGCTGAAATTGAGGTCTCACCCAAAGGCATCCAGGACCCGGAGGAGGTAAACCCAGTTGATGGTATCAAACGCTTTAGCTATATCTATTGATACCTGTGCTAAGTCCTCCTCACTGTCCTCAACTCCATGAAGGACATGCATAAGCCTACTAGTATTCCTAGGCGTATATTTTGTCCCGGTATGAACCCACACTGGTCAGGATTGACCAAGTGGGTCACCTCGGTGCAAGTCGCTTTGCAAGGATTTTACACAGGACCTTTCCATCGAGGTTAATCATTGTGATTGGGGGGTAAGACGGCGGATCAGAGGCGGCAGTCCCTGACTTGGGGATCATTGCAATGAGGCCTTCCCTCATCGAGTCTGGCAATATATTGAAATTGAACGCCTCATTGTATACGGCCAAAAGCCGCGGAGCGAGTACCATTGCAAATGTCTGATAGAGTTTGGCTGTGAATCCGTCGCTTCCCGGGCTCCTCCCCAATGGAAGAGATTTAATGGCCACCGTCACCTCCTCGAGAGTAAGGTCAGCCTCCAGCACCTACACCCCGTCTCATTCAACTGAGGAAAACGCACCTCTGTTAGGTATTCCCCTAATCTGTCCGGGTCTCATATACTCTCTCGAGGTGATCCCTAAATACTGTGACTATATCATGTTGTGTGTTCGCTTCTCCCCCCCGGGGTTCATGAGATGGAGTACTAAAGAGTGCAGCTGTTCCCATCGGAGGATCCATGCAAGGCTGCTTCCTGGAGCAGTCACCTTCACGGTGTGGGAGTTGTTGATATGATTTTAAAGTATAGTGTTTAAGCTTATCTCTGGTTTCAATCACCTGACGTAGAAGGTTAACTTCCTCCTGTTGAGTGTTGTGCCCTTGTGCTGTGCTTTGCTGGCATGTTGCCAGGATATCCTCCCTATCAGTCAATTCTGCTTGGAGAGTCTTCCGCACTCCACATGTAAACCCCATACAGCCTGCACGCCTGTGTGTGGACATCCAATTATGTTCCATGTGCTCTGTTAGTAATTGTGCCATTGTGTCTCTACCCACCAGATCCTGAAGAATCTCTGAAGGAAAACTCCAGCTATACAGTGTTCGGGAGGGACAGCCCCACTGAAACCTACACATCACGGGGTGTGTTCCGACAAATATCTTGTAAGATGAGATACCCTCTGTACATTGGGGGCGGTATGTTGGGTGAGCCAAATACGATCGAGCCTGCTAAAAGTGCATTGGGTATTCGAATAACATGTGTATTTCCTGCATTCTGGGTGGGTGTCCCTCCAAATGTCTGTAAAGCCCAGGTGTGACCCTGTGGTCTTTAAATTTGTTGTCATTCTTGGCTTCGTACCCTGTCTGGGGGGTGTCTGTCCATGTCCCCATCTGTAATGCAATTGAAGTCACCCACCCAAAAGATATCAGAGTCAACGTGTCTGGACAGTTCACTAGCTAAGGCGGGGTAGATTGTGGGTCATCCATATTCAGGGCATAGGAATTGAGTATTTCCAATTACTGACCATCCAAGGTCTCTCTAAGGAGGATGTATCTGCCTCCATAGAGTGCAGAGCAAAAGAGACCCCCGGGGCTATCCAGATGTGCACCCCCCTAGCGAAGGATGAGAAAGTAGCATAATAGTTTTTCCCCCTCCATTGTTTGGCCAGCTTCTGCACTTCGGCGTCCGTCAGATGAGTTTCCTGAAGGCAGGCTATAATGACCCCCCCGAATGCTTCAGCAATGACATCACCCTGTATCGTTTGGCGGCCATGCCAAGTCCTCTCACATTCCAGGTGAGAAGCGTATAGGTGTTCCGGACTACCATTGTGTGTGGTACTCTAAATGTCTCCCTTGTGGGGGTTCCTTCAAACCCTCCCGGCCATAGTGTGCAACAAAATCCAACCTGTGTAACATTGAGAACTGAAACCAGAACTTCCCCAATAACTTCCCCCTCCCCCTGGACAACCGTGGCATGAACGTGAGTCTATCGGAGCCCACCTGCTGTTGTGTCTAGACGTTGACACACCCCTTACCGGTCCAACCCGGACCTTTTCACGAAGGTGTCTACTCCCCTAAACCGATTTTTTTACAACCTCAAGACACCCTGCTGTCTGCTTACTGTAGCGACCTGCTCATGGATGAAACTCAGCTTATTATCTCAGCATTGCACTGTATCGGCCCGCGACCGATCAGACCTAGGAAGAGTCATTCCATTATGTCCGCTTGGCAAGGTCATGTTCATTGCTGCGTGGCCGGCTCCCCCGTGCTCCGAACTGGCAACATTATTTCTCCGGTGCTGTGGCCCTCAGCTCTCCAGCAGGACACTCCCATCGGCGGCCACATCCAACACCATCGCTGGACAGGAACCCCGGCTGCACGCGTCAGACTCCCCCGAGGGTCCCTTCTCGGGTGACCAGCTTTCCTTCCCCTGTGAGCTCGACTGCGACATGCGGATAGCACTATCCTTCTCTAAATGGATCCTGTGCGTGGTCAACGAGTTTTGTCCCCGGGCTTCACCGCCTGGGTCTGTAGGAGCGCTAGCTGGTCACTCATCTCGTGTCCTTTTCCCCCTCCTGATTTCTCGGCCGCTGCACGTGGTTTCCGGCACCCCAATTTCTAGCCAGTCCCATACCTCTTGCGGCTTATCAAAAAAGTGTGCCTTGCCATTGTGGAGGACTTTCAATTTGGCAGGATACAACAACATATATGTGAGTCCCATGGTCTTTGATTTCTGTTTTACTACCACGAAAGATTTGCGCTGTTCCTGCACCTGTTTGGTGTAATCGGAAATATGGCAATACTGCAATTTCCATATTGTGGGATTTGTTGCACGCGGGCCGCTCTCAGGATACAGTCTCTATCGCTGTAGTTAAGGACTTTCACAATAATGGCTCTCGGAGGGGCCCCCGGAGGGGCCCCCGGAGGGGGCGGATGACAAGGACCCTATGTGTCCTCTCAGTGACAAAAAACTCCAACAGGCCAATGGGCCTCAGTGATGATCTGAGCCAATCCTCCAGGAAATGCTCAGCTGCAGTCCCCTCTGATTTTTCTGGGAACCCTAGCACCCGATTGTTGCTGCGGCGGGAGCGTCCTTCTGCATCCTATGTCCCCCTGCAAAGTTCAGCCACCTCAGAGATTACGGTGGTCATCTGCTTCTTCAGTGAGGCCATTTCCCTCTGGAGGGACCCTATGTTAGTTTCCGCTGTGTTGACTTTCTCAGAGACTTTGCGGAAGTCTTCTCTCAGTAAGTTAAGGTTGAAAGACACAGGGGGTTATTCTAACTTTGGAGGAGTGTTAATCCGTCCCAAAAGTGACGGTAAAGTGACGGATATACCACCAGCCGTATTACGAGTTCCATAGGATATAATGGACTCGTAATACGGCTGGTGGTAAATCCGTCATTTTTCCGTCCCTTTGGGAAGGATTAACACCTCCTCCAAAGTTAGAATAACCCCCACAGTCTCTATCTGTTGTTCCAGTGCTGAGCAGAGTCCCTGAATGGTGGGCATCAAGCCTGCTCTTGTGGACTCCACCGTGTCACCCCCGTAGTGTCCCCTTCATCTTCGTCCCCCTACAGGGTGAGCTGCTGCCTAGATTGCCTTGGGGTAGTATATTGTGTGATGGCGCGTGTTCCAGCTGCCTTTGCAGATTTATCTTTCCCCATCTCCTCACTTTGTGTGTACCCCAGTACAGTCTCAGGGCAAACCAACTGGGGGGCAGAGAGAATTCGCCCCCTGCAATGGGGCCCCATTCTCCACAGGATGCATGTTCGGATGGCACCCAGCAGCCACCCGAGGAGTCACCAGTCAACGCCCCGAGTGTCACTAATCCATTGACCACAGGGGCGCTCTGCCATCCCAAATCCCAACTTCCATCAGCAGTCAATCCAAGGGCCACCCGCTGACCCAAATGCCCTCTGCTCACTGTGGTATGCCCCTGGAGGGCCCATTTAAGTCCCTCATGAAGGTACAGGACAGGCTCCATCATCTCGACCCACCGTCCTTTCACCAGCATCCTCCAGGTGCCTCCTTTCCGACAACCTGCCGCCAGCTCTCACCTCCGGGTAGCCCCTCTGCTCCAGGCCAGCGCTCTGTCTATCTGAAGCGGGGCAGCGCGCCAGGGCAGCGCCAGCCTCTGCCAACTCCCCACAGGATCTGCTTGCCCCCCTGGAGGCCAGTCTCCCGAGTCCTGGCAGGGCGCCCAGACCTCAACAGCCACCACAGGTCAGCCGGCCGCGGCGCAGCTCCCCGCAGGATCCGCTCATCCCCCGGAGGGCAGCCGTCCAATTCCCAGCGGGCCGTGTACAAAGCAGCGACCGCCGCAGGCCAGCCGGCAGCATCTGCCCTCTGTCACAGCCCACAGAGCCTCGAGGCGGCCTCCCCCTCAATCCACCCCGGGCCCGGTAGAGGTCCACCCATTGTTACTACTCTGTCGTCCCATCTCTAGGGGATGCTGTAGGGGGACAGTCAGAAGTCTGGGAATCACCTTAAACAGTTATCTAGAGTTCCTTTTGACTCTGGTTTGTTTCTCTTTTGGCCATGGTATGCTTGTGTAGTACTACATTTGCTTCCTGGGACTGCAAATCCCATAATGCACAGCCTGGTAGTCAGGAAAGCCCGAATTCTATTTCCCATTGTTTTCTATGGGAGAAGTCCAGTTGCTCCTTTTCACCGGATCCTCCCCTCCAGGACTTGCAAGTGTCTGAAACTACACACAGCTGAGACCTCTCCTGTGCAGCCCAGCTTGGAACTGCTTATAAGCAGCCATTTCCTCAAGATCCCCGTTGTGCATTGGAGTTCGGTTCCTTTGTGTTACAGACCCCTTATCGGATGGTGTTCTGTTTTGTTCCTGTTCTGTTCCAACTTGATCCTGTTTCCTGTTTCTCTGCCCTGTTCCTGATTGTTCCAGCCAGAGTCTGCTCCCTATCTCTTAGCCTTGTAACTGTCTGTTTCTTCCAGAGCCTGCTCCCTGTTTCTCTGTCCTGCTCCTGTCTTGTTTCAGCCTGAACCTGCTCTCTGTTTCCAAGTCCTGTTTACTGCTCATTCCTACTCCCTGTATGCCAGTCCTGTCTTTGTCTGTTCCAGCCAGAGCCTGCTCTCAGTTTCCCAGTCCTAGCTCTGTTTGTTCCAGCCAGAAGTATACACCCTGTTTTCAAGTCCTAGTCCTGCCTTTGCTTCAGCCTAAGCCTGTTCCCAGTTCTTGCCTCTGCCTCTTAGTTTGTTCCCTTCTGTTTTCGTTTCCTCTCAGTATTTGTGTCTGGTAAGTGTTCCATCAGTCTTCACCAGTGTATGAGTGTCCTCCTTTGTACTGGGGTTAGCTCCTGGATTCCAGGAGGCAATTCCAGCCCCCATCCTTGTCTAGTGTTATACTTTGTCTTTCGGGCGTAACAGTGACAGTGTGCTATTGCTGTTGTTCCAGGAATCGCTACTGTGTTTCCAGCTGGACCCCCAAGAGCTTTCCTTGTGTATGTAAGTACTATCCTTGTTTGTGCTCTAGGTTTCCAGAGACAGAATCACTTCTGCTGCCTCCTTTCTATGGGGCTGGCAGGGTGACTGTCAGTAAGAGCACACTGCACAGAGGCATTGACATTCCCTGTCACTGTGGGAGGTTCTGCGCCCTACTCTGTGCACATCCCCAGCGTGTTTGTCCATTAGTAATCCGTTTCCTATTTGTTCACACAAGGGTTGCTCTGCTTTTACTTTCCTGTTTCCTGTGCCTGTCTATAGCAGTCCTGTCTGTGTATGCCTTTAGCTGCTCATCTGCCCCAGCACACTACTCTTTAGGATATTCGGTGACCTCAAGAGGTGTCCCAACCAAAGTCCTGATCAGACCCGCCCGAATCCGTTACAGAATGCACGACCCAAACATTTCAAGCTCCCCAGGCAGTAAAGGCACACACAGACCTAAAATGTTTTCCCTGTCATGTTAAGACAACGCTTTCTAAACCTATACATTCTCCGAAGACCTCTAAAAAAGGCATTAGTTTAAAGGATAGACTTGTTAAAGAAACTCAAAGATTGCCAATTCAGTACTACATCGCGTGGCTTGCTGATCCATCAATGTTCAACTATTATCATATCAGTAATTATGACTCCAATCCCTGTCTGTAGAAGAATTACAGAGAAATAATGAGTTTTTGGAAATTCTATTGCCTCAAACAGGGGAGAATGTTCCTAACAGTGAAAGAGCCCTTGCTACCTCTGCACAA
Organism: Pleurodeles waltl; assembly: GCF_031143425.1. NCBI lineage: Eukaryota > Metazoa > Chordata > Amphibia > Caudata > Salamandridae > Pleurodeles > Pleurodeles waltl. The sequence continues at coordinate 220,403,508 of NC_090450.1, read as the reverse complement.
GACACTTACTCTCATGAAAAACTGGTTAACTCCTTGCCTCATGCTAGTGCATCCCAAGTTCACCTCCAAGACTCTGCCAAAACAAAGAACCCTGACAATGTTCAAGAAGCCACAGTAGGGATTCCCTTGTCTTCTCTTGAGTGCTTCAGCCCATCTAGGCCAGTTTCTCAGAATTCAAAGTGCAGTGCTGGCTCTTATAAAGACATATCAGTCCCTCAGAGCTTTCAAGTCAGCAGGATAGAACCTGTATCTAAGGGATCAGTAAAGACTGTGGGATTCCTTAGTTCAACTCAAAAGGCTTGTGCCCTTCCCAAATTGGATGACAGCACATCAATCTCAATTCCCAAGTGCTGTGCTGACTCTTGTAGAGACCTACCAGTCCCTCAGAGCCTTCAAGTCAGCAGGATATACTCTGTATCAAAGGAATCAGTAAAGACTGTGGGATTCCTTAGTTCCACTCAAACGGCTTGTGCTCTTCCCAAACTGGATGATAATACACCAGTCTCAATCCCTATAAGCTCTGCTAAACCCTTTTCTATTATGAGTGGGTTTGATAACAATGTGGACATACACACACTAAGAGAGCAGTTTTGTCAGATTAAAAGGCAGATATTGGACTTCTATGATGAATATGTTGTAACATACACAAGAAATCTTGCCCGTGGGCTCTTTTCATCAATGCATATTTCAATTTTGCTAGAACCAGACATTCTGTTTATCTGTAAGGTAGAAGAAGTAACAGAGCAGCTGACGGAAACTACCCCAAGGCAATTTGAAAACCTGAAAAAAGAAAATGATCACCAGCTTTGGCTTAAAGAACAGTATGTTACCTCATGTGCCTCTCCAAAGACTACTATAAAGCAGATTTTCCCTGCTATGAATGAATGTCAAAAGACTGCTCTAGGTATAAATATATCAGCCTCTTTTTGGGACTCCCTCTCAGCTTGTAGTTCTCCAGAATATATCCCTGTACAGTTGACTGAATCTCTGACATCTCTGAGAGATTTGATACCTCTTGTTTCAAAGGATGAATCAGGGTCTTCACAAGGAAGTATCTCAGCTTCTCTATCAGAACAAACAAAGCCAAAGGAATAAGACAGTTCCGATGCAGACTCCAATAGCTGTGCCATAAGAAACCAAGTTATGACTTTACTGGAGATTAAGGGCAAGTTGTGCAACAGTGATGAAGAATCTGAATCTAGTGATGACAGTGGTTCCTGCCCTGCGGTGAACAAACCTGCAGATATGCTGTTCAAATGACGCACACCCCAGAATTTTCAGATTGCGGGGATACTCCTGCCCTTTCAAATGCTGTCATAGAATTTTCAGATAATGAAGAGACAATTCCTGTTTCAAGTGAATGAATGGATTTTTCTGACTGTGAAGAAATACCCACAGTTACTAAGAATGTAATGGACTTCTCAGAAAGTCTAAAAATCTCTTCTGTGTCAAAGCAAACTGTAGAGATTTCAGACAAGGAAGAAAGCCAGCAATCTGAAACTGAACAGCATGTCATAAGAAATGATAGCCTTCTCCTAGAACTGGACACAGTTGCAGCCTCAACCGCTGATCCCTGCCAATGTGTATCCTGTTTCCAGCTCAACGGTTAGTGAAGAACAGTTCTCTGATCTACCGGTATCTGTTCTTGATGTAAAATCGGCCACACCAATGTCACCTGCTGTGTCCCTGAAATGAAAGACTCCTGAAAACCAGCAATCTGAAACCGAAGCGCAAGTACTGAAAGATGTAATATTTTCCACTAAAACTAAAGACTTGAATTTGAATCTTGTATTCGAAGATCTGATGATAAGTATTGTTCTTAGTGTTTTATTGCATTAAACCATCATCAATTCAAAGGCTAGAGCTGAAAATTTAGGTAAAAGTGTAAGGACGATTTTTGAAGAGACTCCAGTTCTATTTCTTTCCAAAGAACAACCTTTCAGTGTTAACAGAGTTGAAGATCAACTACCTGTGGTAGAAACGCATTGCAAAGAAACCATTTCTGATACCACAAATACACCACAGAGCACTTGCAATGAAGAAATCTCAATCTTGTCTGAAGATCACCCTAAAGCATTAGCTTGTGGAACTTCTGCATTTTCAGATTTTAATCCAGTTTTTAAAGACTTGAAAACTCTTGTTGCTCCTGAATTTGATACTCCGAAGTCATCCAAGACTAAAGAAAATTCTGACTTTTTTACCTTGAGAAAACCAGTTCCCCATGTCTCCCAAGTCTCTATACTTTGCAAACCTCAGACCACAACCAATGCAAATACTGCTGCAGAAACAGTCATATCCTGCTTGTCGGAAGGTGTTACAGACCTGACAGTTACTAATACGCCAGTTATCTCCTCCAAAGAAGAATGTATTAAACAGGAAACTAATGTGCTAAAGAATACCGCCCATAATGCCATTCCAGATCTCCTTGCTCCTGAATCCAGTTCACCAGAAACCATCTCCATGCACTCCTCCCATATCAATCAAACAATAAAGAGGAAAGACATCGGAGCCCATATGGGTATTAATACATGCTTTGCTCATTCGAAGATTCACCTATGGCAGGACTGTAAACGTATTCACCAAGGTTGGTGTTGGATTTTCTTGCTGTGGCTTTTCCTCTTCACCTTTTTTTAGCCAAAGGATTGCCTTCTCTTTTTGAGCAGACTGGTGGGGGGGGTATACTGTTACAACTCTGTTGTCCCATCTCTAGGGTGCGCTGTAAGGGGCCTGTCAGAAGTCTGGGAATCATCTTAAACAGTTATCTAGAGTTCCTTGCAGACTCTGATTTGTTTCTCTTTTGGCCATGGTATGCTTGTGAAGTACTACATTTGCTTCCTGGGACTGCAAATCCCATAATGCACAGCCTGGTAGTCAGGAAAGCCCGGATTCTATTTCCCATTGTTTTCTATGGGAGAAGTCCAGTTGCTCTTTTTCACCGGATCCTATCCTCCAGGACTTGCAAGTGTCTGAAACTACACACAGCTGAGACCTCTCCTATGCATCCCAGCTTGGAGCTGCTTATAAGCAGCCAGTTCCTCAAGATCCCTGTCGTGCATTGGAGTTCGGTTCCTTTGTGTTACAGGCCCCTTATCGGATGGTGTTCCAATTTTGTTCCTGTTCTGTTCCAGCTTGATCCTGTTTCCTGTTTCTCTGCCCTGTTCCTGATTGTTCCAGCCAGAGTCTACTCCCTATCTATTAGCCTTGTACCTGTCTGTTTCTTCCAGAGCCTGCTCCCTGTTTCTCTGTCCTGCTCCTGCCTTGTTTCAGCCTGAACCTGCTCTCTGTTTCCCAGTCCTGTTTACTGCTCATTCCTACTCCCTGTATGCCAGCCCTGTCCTTGCCTGTTCCAGCCAGAGCCTGCTCTCAGTTTCCCAGTCCTAGCTCTGTTTGTTCCAGCCAGAGGTTTGCACCCTGTTTTCAAGTCCTAGTCCTGCCTTTGCTTCAGCCTAAGCCTGTTCCCAGTTCTTGCCTCTGCCTCTTAGTTTGTTCCCTTCTGTTTTCATTTCCTCTCAGTATTTGTGTCTTGTAAGTGTTCTATCAGTCTTCACCTGTGTATAAGTGTCCTCCCCTTGTACTGGGGTTGGCTCCTGGTTTCCAGGAGGCAATTTAAGCCCCCATCCTTCTCTAGTGTTATACTTTGTCTTTCGTGCCTAACAGTGACAGTGTGCTATTGCTGTTGTTCCAGGAATTGCCACTGTGTTTCCAGTGGACCCCCAAGAGCCTTTCTTGTGTATGTAAGTACTATCCTTGTTTGTGCTCGTGGGTCCAGAGACAGAATCACTTCTGCTGCCTCCTTTCTATGGGGCTGGCAGGGTGACTATCTGTAAGAGCACACTGCACAGAGGCATTGACATTCCTTGTCACTGTGGGAGGTTCTGCGCCCTACTTTGTGTACATCCCCAGCATGTTTGTCCATTAGTCATCGGTTTCCTATTTGTTCACACAAGGGTTGCTCTGCTTTTACTTTCCTGTTTCCTGTGCCTGTCTATAGCTGTCCTGTCTGTGTACGCCTTTAGCTGTTCTTCTGCCCCAGCACACAACCTCTTTAGGATATTCGGTGACCTCAAGGGGTGTCCCAACCAAAGTCCTGATCAGACCCGCCCAAATCTGTTACACCCATGGGCCTAGTGCCCCTCTGCTCCGAGATGTGTCAGGGGGCACGGTAGAACCCCCAATGTCCGTCACAGCCAGCTTCCCCTCCTCCCGACCGGCAGGATCACCGATGCCTTAGGCAGTAGGCAGGCCGCAGCCTTCCTCCCCCGCCTCTAGGACTCAAAATGCAGGAGGGTACACTGGTCATAGTAGATACTGTTTAATACTCGCTGGTGAATTTCTCATGAGAGTTTCATTGGCTGTAAACAGTGTGGTACAGAGTAAACTTACACAAGAATAAACAGTGTTAAAAGTACCCACATTTCTACTTATATCCACATTTTTTCTCAATGCAGGTGGAGTGACTGTCAGGGGTTTACCCCGTGGCGGTAACCACTGGGTAGTTACAGCTAGCCCAGCAGTTCCATAGGAAAAGTATTTTTTGTGTTACTAATAATTTTGGCACTCTCCATGAAACCTTCCAAAAAGGTGCTACTTTTGACCAGATTATGCATGGAATGTTTTGGGGTGATCCGTCAAGCAGGGGCTGAGAAAAATGCGGGGCTCCAATACCAAAGTTTCCATGCAATTTCCATAGACTTCTCTAGGCAAGGTTACAACAAAAATTGCTGAATGGAATAAACTATATTTGGCAGGAAGATAGACCTTGGTCTGGTGATTATGATTTTAAAGATTTTATGCAAATTTCCTCTGTAGTTTTTGAGAAATTGAAGTTAAAAATAATTGTATATCTGGACAGTTGAGTCCATCAGTCTAGGATCCTGAGTCCCAGCACAATACCTCAGACAATGATGGCCCTGGAACCAGAAGTAGGGGACATCCTGTGGCAAGGGCACAGGCCTGTGGGGGTAGGGTGCATGGAAGGGATGTTTGTGCCACCAGGATGAGGCCACTGGGGATGCTCCTGGCCAGGACACCATTAATCAAGTCTTGGGGTTCTGTCAGGAGTCCTGAGGTGTGATGAGCATGGTACTTTGCAAACTACGAGAAATGAAGCAACTGCAGAGGGACAGCCATAGGGATATGCTTCAGCAGTGGGAGGCCACAAATAACAACCAGGCCTCCCTAACAGGGGTTTTGAGGAACATTAGCAGTACCTTGATCAGGGATTGTCTGCAACACTCCACCCCTTCCTTTGGTGCAGCAACACCAGAGCCTTCTTCATCCTTGCCAGCCACTGGAAGGGAGGCCCTATCAGGGGAAGAAACCATCCCAGGCACCCCTGCTTCTGCAACAGCAGATCCCCCCATTTAAGCGGGGACGTCCAGCTAAGAATCCAGGAGGTGCAGAGAGCCAGACACCGACCACTGCCAGCAAGTGACCACTTCCTGAAGAAACTTCTTTGTGTGCCATATATTCACTATTTTGACTGTCCTTCAATCATCTTCCATTTCCTCTGGGAGGAGTACAGTGGACTTTGGGCTTCCAGTGCTGTGGTATCTTACAATTATTTCATCCACCATGACTGAAACCTTCACTTTTCTTTTCCATCATGTCCCTTATTTTTATTCTATGCATAAATTCACAATAAATAGCACCTATCACAACATTTGTGTCTGCTTGCTTCTGTTTTAATTGTTGCTATGTAGAGATGTAATACCATGTAAAGCAAATGATGAAGACACAAGATGCTAGTGCAAGGAGGTGTGTGTTACAAGTTCAGTGTCCTGCTAAGGATTACAATCAACACACACAAGCACATTGGTACAAGTGTCTGATCACACCAAATGTGTTATTTCATTGAACAGCACATAGGCTGTACATATGTCTGCACTGTCCTAACCAAGAATGGCTGACTCACATTGTGTCAAGGTAGATATACAGAAGTACAGTTCCCCAGACCACAGAAGGAAGAGCCTGGTCAGACACTTTCCTGTAGATTAGGCAAACACAGAATCGAATAGTATCATCAGCTTGAGCCTTATCATGTACCAAAACCAAGTAATCCAACATCACATAAACGAAGATGTAGACAGAAGGCAGTACAATAGTCCCTGATCACAGGTCCATCCATCTGGTGGTATGACACAAACATATGTCAGTGTTATGGAACACGCACTGTGGCCTGCAATGATGAAACACATTTAATGCTACATATAGGTCATACATGAAGAGTGTGTAGTCTATGTGAAGAGAGACTGGCTGGCTTGCACTGAATGACATCATATTCCATGCCCACATAATCACATATGCGATGCAATCGGCCCAACACAGCACAAAGAAACAAGTACAATGTGCACTTCAGACCTTCCACCGAAACACTGCTCAAACTGCCTTGGCACAGGTCTCATTCCCCCCAAATCTGTGGCCTACATTACCTAGAACATTCCATGTCCACTTCCTATGTCGGAACAGCATCAGATACCTGCTGATGTCACAACTCTGAAAAGCCCACATGAGGATGTCATGGTGAAAATACCTGTACAAAGACAAAACAAGGAGTATAGGTTTGAAAACATACCTACCACATAAATCACATAGCAGGCATCTGGAAATGAGGTCACATTGCAATGAGACTGACACAAACAAAGCAGCAACATCATGGTGGTGATATTTTGAACGCTAAATCTTCCAGCGTTCTTTGAGTGAATATTGCAGAGCAGTAAATCTTCGGTGTTTTGTCAAAACACTTTACTCCACACATTCTGACAACTACAGTTCATCGTACTGTCACAGTCATAATATCACATGGCATACTTCCACTCAAGAAAAGTAGTTATTGATGAGATCTTCCCGCAAGTCAGCTCCTACCTCTTCAGCACTGTCATCCTCACTTGGCATTTCAGGAGGCGCACTCAGTGGCACCACAGGCTCCCCTTCCTCTGGAATGTATGGCTCCTCCACAGGGCAATATTGTGGAGTATGGAGCAGGTCACAGGGATCTGACACACTTTACCGGGTAAGTAGAGGAGGGCTCCACCAGTGAGGTCTAGACACCTATATATGGCTTTCAGGAGCCAAAAATCGTGATGCTCTACTATCCATGTTCTTACATGGGCCTCATTGAAGAGGACTTCCCCTGGTGTATTTGGATTCCTGATTGGCTTCAGCAACCAAGGATGGTTTAGATATGCAGACTCTCCTGTTAAGGAATGGGACATATGTGCAACTATGAGACCCTCTTGTCTGAATTGTCACATCAGTCATTGCACATACACAAACAGGACAGATGTGACTTACCAACCAGCCAGGACCTCTTTGGGTACAGTTATAAAATCAGCTCAGGGATAATGCTGTTCAGCATAATGAAGACAACATGGACTGAACCCGGATAATAGACACAGACCTGTGAAATGTATAGGTCAGCCAAACATACAACTTGGAGGCTGAAGGAATGGAAGTTTTTCTGTTGCAATATACTTGTTCTTTGGCATGCGGTGGGACCAAGCCAACATGTGTGCCATCAATAGCCGCCATCACATATGGTATGCATGCAAAACCATAAAATCATATGGGCTAAATCATGTGGGGGGAACTGGATTTAGCTGTCAATGTGTTTCAACATTGCTGAGAGGACATCCTTCAACACCAGACTGAACATAGGTTGGGGCATACCACCAGTTTGGGCCACAGTGTGTTGGAAGGATCCTGTGGCTAGGAAGTGCAACACTGCCATGACTTGACCAATGGGTGGTATGCTGGTTGGATAACTAATAGCTGGCATCCGATCTGGCTCCAACTGATGACATAAGTACACTATTGTTTGCCTATTAAGACGGTAAAGGAGGATGACTTGTCTTTTATTCATGGTCTTGTGGTCAGGCAGTGGACATTAGACAGGTAGTTGTCGCATCATCCCTCTCCCTGAGTACCTGTATATGACAAGAAATGAGCACTGACATTAGTCATTGTGTCCACAGCAACATGCATAATGCATGTCAAGGATAACATGTTACAAGGCAATTTCGAAGGGATGAACTAGGCAAACAGTACAGATCAGATCTGATAATAACACAAGGGTCACATGTTTGCACCTCATGTTTCTCAACCTAAATCAAAATTGTGCATCACTAATGCCACTCGGAATGTGAATGGATGTCCTGATCGCAAAAATGTCCTTTGACACGGGTGAACTATGCCACATCTGTGCCCTGCAACATAGTACAATGGTATTTGAGTGGTAGGACCAACAGGACAAGACAAAAAAAGCATGTTTTTGTGCTCAAAATAACATTTTCTGAGGTGTGACGCAGTTTTTTAAATCCACATTTGAGGCCTCAAAAATGGTGGCTGTCTGACCTACTCCACTGGACATTAGGAACCGCCTGCAACCCCTGGCGGATGTCGTTATGGCATTAGGAGGTTGCAAGTGAGCGGACACAGACATAAGCTAACATTGACAGTGGCGGTTGTGTGCCAATGGCTGTGTCCGCTAGCGGTGACGACCGTGTGCATGGTAAACATGAACACCATAGTCTGCAAAATCCCTCACTTGACTTCTGACACTACTGCCAGCAACACCTCCACTACCAAGCTCCTGTGTACTGCCTCTGGGAGCAATTATGCCACATCCAGCAGGTGACAGGGCCCCTGCCGTCTCACCAGAGGAGTTGGAGAGGCTGGTGACTGAGGTCCTACACCTGTATGGAAAGATTTATAGTGCACCAGAGGAGCAGGTATGTGCCTCATGTGCACAGTTTACTCTGTACTTCACCACCTTTTCCCTCCTCACAGGAAGGGGTGGGGTAGTTTTGTTTTTAGGGGTGGGGGGTCAGTGTCATTTTGGTTTTAGGGGTCTGGTCGGGTATTTTTGTTCTTAGAGGTGGGGTGGGGGTCAGGGTACTTCTGTTTTTGGGGGTGGGGGGTCAGGGAACTTTTAGTTTTAGGGGTGGGGTGGGGATAAGGGTAGTTTGGTTTTTAGGGGTGGGGGTGGGAGTAGTTTGGATTTCAGGGGTGGGGTGGGGGGTCCGGGTAGTTTGGTTTTTAGAGGTGGGGATGGGGGATTGGGGTAGTTTGGTTTTTAAGGACAGGGTGGGGGATCAGGGTAGTTTGGTTTTTAGGAGTGAGGAGCGGGATCGGGATAGTTCTGTTTTTAGGGGTGGGGTGGGGGTCAGGGTACTTCTGTTTTGGGGGTGGGGGTCGCTGAAGTTTTGTTTTTAGGGGCAGGGGATCAGTGTAGTTTGGGTTTTAGGGGCTGGTGAGGCAGTGGGGATAGATTTTTTTTCAGGTGTGGGGTGGGGGAGTCGGCAATTTTGTTTTTAGGGGTGGGGGTGGGGGTGGGGGTGAGGGGTCGGGTTAGTTTTGTTTTTAGAGGTGGGGTCTGAGTACTTTTGTTTTTGGGGGCTGAGGGTGTTGGATAGTTTTTTTTTTTAGGGGTGGGGGTTGGGTAGTTTTTTTATTAGTGGTGGGGGTCGGGATACTTTTTATTTTTGGGAGGTGTGGGGGTCAGGTAGTTTTGTTTTTGGGGCAGAAGTGGAGGGTCGGGTAGTTTTGTTTTTAGGAATTGGGGTGGGAGGGTTGGGGTAGGTTGGATTTTAAGGGCGGGGTTGGGGGTTCAAGGTAGGGCTGTTTTTAGGGGCAGGGGTGGGGTGACAGGGCAGTTTTGTTTTTGGGGTGGGGGTCAGCTTAGTTTTGTTTTCAGTGGTAGGGGTCAGGGTAATTTGGTTTTTGGGGGTGGAGGATCAGTGTAATTTTGTTTTTGGGGTGGGGGGTCGGGTAGTTCTGTTTTGAGGGCCGGGGGTCAGTTGTTTTTAGTGCAGGTCATGGGTAGAGGAAGGTTTTAGGGCTCAGGTTGGGTCAGGGGTGTTAGGGTACTTTTGTTTTTAGAGGCGGGTGTGGGGGTCGGGTAGTTTTAGTATTAGGGGTGGGGTACTTCTGGGCCTTAGGGCAGGTGGGGGGTGGCATGCTGGAACCACGCATGCCGTTTCCACACATGCCTTTACTAGGCATGCTTTTACAACGAAAAATCATTGTAAAGGCATGCGTGGTAAAGGCATTTGTGGTAACAACATGATCGTTGTTCCGACCGCATTGTTCAGGCATATGTGGTTCTCACATTAGTTGTTCCATCATACATTTGCCTGTAGGTGCAGTCTGTGTGGCATCAATTGGCGAGTCAATATGCAGGTATTGGTGGCCAGTGCCACATACTGAATTCATTCACATTGTGATGTGTGTGGTGTTGTGTGTTCCCTGATCCACCTTGTGTTGGATGCACAGAACTAGGTGAGGTGACATTACCGCCAACTACTGACATCTCTTTCCCCATGAATGTTGCATATGCGAGACAATATGTATGTACATGACAACAGAAGCTGAGAATGCATGTTGTAGATGTCAGTTGTGAGTAATGTGAGCTATACGTACGTTGCCCCAGAGATTTCTTCTTACATTTGCCCGTGCTAGACTGTTGTTTGCAAGGCATGTCATCATTCTCTCTGCCCTTCAGGTTGGCACACACAAGGCATGCCAATTTGCTACATGATATACTGTGATGCATGGAAGTGATGGGAATGTGGTGTCATGTAGGTTCTGTCTGCTCAGCCCTCAGAGACCAGGGTCTGTCACCAGTATCTCTCAGTATGAGTCCTTATCAAGGCTTGGGGGATGAGGGTTCACTGTAGCTTTGGAATTATGGCACTGTGCCCACTCCCCTGGGATTCCTGGGAGACCATGATATGTGACTCAGTAGCTTGGTCACATGTCAGAAACTGGACAATGCATGCCTTTGTTTGTTGGATGCCATCTCTGTAGGCTGCACACATATGTTCAAAGGTGTTTTCTGTGGTACAGATACATAACAGACACCATCTCCCACCCCCCCCGAAGTGGCATGAGTCTGAATTTGTTATTGTAAATGTCCACAAATGGACAGGCTAGACATGTTCGTCACCCACCATGCCAGTCCCTTCATTGTCACCCATGTGTGTTGTTTGAGTTTGTATTCTGGCATTAGCCTATAGGGACTGTATGCAGAGAGTCATTGTCACAGATTGTGAATGTGTTGGTCCATTCATGCCTAAGGAGTCTACCTTTCAGAATCCACAGAGGTGTGATGTGTCTCATAGTAGCTCACATCTCAGTCAGGTAGAGAGAGCATGTCCCACAAGATGTCACTATGCCTGCCAAGTAATTGAACCTGTTGGTGGGTTTGTCTGCAGATTGGGAAATGTATGTCTGTAATCATGGCCCTGTACTTATTTGCTTTTATGTGTCACACTTGGAGAGTATTGACAAAATTGGAACGTTCAAGCTTGATGTAACTGACATGTATGTGACTCAGCCATTTGTGATGAAACTTGTGATCATGATCCATTGATTTGTCTTTTGCATCCCTGTAGGCCAATGTCCAGCAAAAGAAAGTGATATGGAGAGCCATCTCCAGTAAGATGCAGTCTCTGGGTGTCCACAGATGGTGGAGCACCCACCACAGACAAAGGTGGGAGGACCTGAGATGCTGGGCCCGGAAGATCACGGAGGCCCAGCCTGGTCTGTCCTCCCAACATGGGTGGGGTGGCCAAAAGACCATGACCCCGCTAATGGCCCACATTCTGGTGGTGGCCTATCTGGAGCTTGATGGGCATTTGAGGGCAGCACAGCAGCTACAAGGGGGTGAGTTAAGGGCACATTCCTGCCTGTCACATTGCCAAGTGATTGAATGAGGTTCTGACTGCTCCTCCTGACAATTAGGGCTGTGCCACGTATCATGCAGTAGATGAGAGATTGTTTGTGTTGACATGTCAAGTGTTTTACACTGATGTGCCTTGCCTATTGTCCTGGGGACCTTGGACAAAATTGGGTGGAATCATCAAACCCCTTACTCTGAAAGGACCTCATATGGCTGTGTACACTTATCAATCATGTACTGTTTGTTGATGGAGTGTGTGTATTTTCTGTGCAACAGACCCCTACTCCTCAGTGTTCTAGGCCAAAGGTAAGTAGGTGATGGATCACTGAGCTCAGCCATGTGTCTATGTAAAGGTGTTTGTTGGTATCTGCCACCCAGAAGCTTGTTTTCTTTAGTGTATGATGTGTGCTGGTGCTTCACTGCAGTCTGTAAAATGAAGGTGCCCAACATGGATTTAGCAGGACTTAATAAGTTATTTGGATGCAGCTATAGATCGCTACTTTCCCTTGGTAAGTGGGGAATGTCAATTGAGATGAATTGTGTGCCATCACTGTTGCAAACATTCCTTGTGCCTACTTGTCAGAATGTGTCCCTTTCTCTTTAGAAAACATTTCTAACCGGAAGTTTCATGCATGGTCTACCGATGTAGATGAGATGATGTCTGTATTCTGTCACTTATATGTCCATGGCAAACTGTTGGTGGAATAGTAGATTTACAATCGGGTTGTATTTCAGGTTGTGCCACATACAGGAGAGTGTCATCACTGTGTATTGTCTGACGCAGTCCCTCATGCATCATAGTATGTCATTTGGCATGTACAACTGCACGAGCAATGAGGGACATAACAGGTAGGCCTAGAGTGTAGAGCCTCAATGTGAATAGCTATGACCTTGATGTGGCATTAGATGGACAAATACACTACATATGTGTAATGGTTAAGGTATGTGCCTTGACTCTTGGCATGCATCATGGTGCAGTTATGTTTTGAACTCATGTTGGGTACAGGCATTTATCCACAGACAGACATCTGGATTTGCATGACCAACGGGGAAACAGTGATGCAGCTTCCCATTGGGAAACAGGTCGAGGGCCTTCTGCAAGCCCTTGCAAAGTCTGAGTCTCTCCAACATGCAAAGGACTAATGGCTTCTACTGAAGCACTCAGAAAATCAGTGGTGATTGCCTGGGGCTTGCTGATCCATTCAGTTGTGTATTTTGGGGACATCTCTCCCTGACATATTGGAAATTATGTCTACAGTGTTCATTTCCGTGCCACATGTGCGGCCTATGTGAGTAACCTTGTAACTACCTCCTTGACTATATTGGTACAAACATCAATTGGTGAAGTGAACATTGTTGATATGTTTCCAGTGTGACATGGGCATTTCCATGTCACCTTCTCCAGGCTTTTGTACTTTTCTCATCAACATGGCTGAGTTTGGCTCATCATTTCATATTGTTGTGTCATTATGTATGTGACAAAAAGATGTGTGCATTACATTGTGTGGGATCTGTGGAATTTAACTTTGCATTGGCCTACTATTTTATGCCAACAGGTGACTGAGGTCTGCTTCATAGGGAGGGTGATGAGGTCTCTCAGTTGTTGAATGGTTATTGTGTTTGCACAAATTCAGCCATGCAATTGTAGTTTTTTGAGATCCAGAATTTTCTGTGGGAAACTATTGATAATTCAGGTGCCATGCATGCATATGGCATGGCACATGTATGGGCCATTTAGGTGGAGTTAATTGCTGGTACCTACTTGACATCATGATAATGATGCTAATCACAGCTGTTGTTCAAGTTTGATCATGGACATGTGATGACTCTATTCCTCTTTGTCTTGGCAGCATCAGCACAGGCAAGCAGAGGGGACGGGACAGAGCTGAGTGGGGTAGCATCTGGCCATCGGACCCCAGGTGAAGACACCACTGACACAGAGGGACACAGTGGCCAAGTGTGCAAGGGGCGTGCAAAGGGGAGGCTGGATCTACATACTCAACATCATCGGATTCCTCCTCTAGTGGCCACTCCCTAGTGGTGGCAGATCCATAGGGGCATACTCCTGTACCATCCTTGTCTGCACTCCCATTCTATCACCGCCCTCTCTGTTGCTCCCCACTAAATTGGCCGTGCCAATTCACCCAAGAAGGCTGTGTCTCCTTCACCGCAGGCATCTCTACCCCAGACCCTTTTACCCTTGCTGCCCTCAGTGAAGAGGCTATTGACCTCCTGAGAAAGGTACCTGTGGATCGGACAGCCATTGTGAATGCTATCCAGTGATTGGCCACCCAATTACAACAAACCAATGTATTCATGGTGCAATGGTTGGCCTACAGAGATCTTTTCAGGCTCTGGCCTCCTCAGTGATGTCAGCCATACACCCCCACCTTCAATCCCCCCTCCAACTCCCTCTTCCCAATCCAACTTCCCCCTTCCTCCACCTACCAAAAGCACGCATATAGAGCCACAGGTATGCATATCAACAGCCAAGAGGAGCACACACAAGCACCACAAGATGAACCAGCACGCACACCAACAACAGCCACCCACAGACACAAATTTCTCTGGACACCCCCCATTACCCCCAGCATCACACTCTTGACATCCAGTATAGCCACATGTACCACAGCAACAGTCAGTGACACACCCATGACACCCATCATACCCACAGACCCCAACCAACCAGACCTTCAGACATTCACCACGAACGCCACCCCCACGTATACCACAGCTATAGACACACAGACATCCACCACATCCAGCCAACCTGCAGTCACCACCCCAGCAGACACACACACATCCACCACTCCATCCCCTGGCATGTCCACCTCCTGTACCCCGAAGACCCACCAAACAGACACCCACTACACACAAGCATACATACCAGAAGTACACACCCAAAATTTCCATTTCCACACCAACACAGCCTACAACCTCTCTATCAACCACCAACTCCTGTCGTAGTTTAGACTCTTGCTCTAGGCAAGACTGCTGGTTAAAGGATGACAGTACTTTTGCTTGTAGGTGACTATGCCTATCCTACAACAATTCGCAACTGTTGTCCCAACCTTACCGGCTCAATAGCAGCACCTCACCAGAAACACAATAGTAAAAGGTGATTTGTGGCAGCCTTTACGCATGGACTCAAGAATAAGACATCTCAGGGATTGTTGTGGTTAAACGGAGATTACCCCTTTCTCACAGATATATCATGTCTCATACAAACAAAGGCAATGACAAAGATGCAGTAAAGTTTCAATAGTTTTTATTTAACACAACTGCAATTTGCGATAATTTGCTGCAATGATTAGGATAATGAATAATGCAAGGAACAGAATTGTGAAGACGAGAGTCATTATTACAAAGACCCCCACCATCTTGCAATGCATGTGAAAGACATACGAGATGTAATATGCCCTAATACCTTAATGTGATAGGCCTAACCTCCTACCTAAAGGAGAGCTGGGTTTGCTAAACCTAATCTGCCAATGCCTTGTCCATGACAGGAGCCCCCAACCCTTGTTACCTTAGAATGAGGTCTCTATCTCAGACTCCGCAGGGACACGAAGACTGATTCAGCGTCAAGACGACTTGCAGCATCGAGATCAGCGATGGTGGCAATGCCCTCTGGTCGGAATCCCTCTGATTATGTGTCTAAAGTGCAATGTATTAAACAGATCTACCAGGACCCCTGGCGTAGGTGTGTTCCCAAACAATAGATAACAGACATGCTTGGGATGGTAATTAATATAAACAATCCCTCGAAAGTATATAGAGAGAAAATCCCTAAGTGTGAACACCTACTATTTGTTTGTCTTTGTTGCTTGATCTTGATGCCTTAGCGCGGTGGCACTGATAATGCAAAGCATAATAAGTGGACTAATCTATAAACAAGGCAGCCATCTTAGATGAATTAAATAATTAAATGTGCTAAGACAGAGCAAGTTAAGTAGGTTAAAAGTCACTAGGTGACGGGACACGAGTCTGCAAGCCAAAGGCTAAGCTAACTCCTGTAATCCCATTAAAACAAACTAGGATTCACTACAATCCCAACCCCCATCTGATGACCATCCCTGTGTCCCTACAAAAGTTGCCTCCACCCCTGTCCCAAACACAAGAGGCCCCCATCCAGCTCCCAGCTTGTCCCTTCCACCTCCAAGGCCTCCCGTGCCCACCTCAGGACCCATACCTCTCCCCCCGAGAAAAAAGCCCACCCCTCCCAAAAAAAGAGGACCTCTCCCAAGCTCAAGCCCAAACCACCTCCAAAATCTAACCATCCTCATCCCCACCCCCAGATAATCCCTTAGGTGCCTGGCTACCCCCTTGATGACTCTTCATATGGATATTCCCTGGCAGTTAAGGAGTCAAGTCTGAGCACAGTGATGTGCATGAACATTTGATCATTGACTGGCCAACGGCCTTGGACATTTTACATTTTTTTCTGAAATAAACCCAAACAGTTGTTTTGTTGGGTACACCTTTGTCCTTCAATTCCTTTTCTACCTTTATGTTGTTCCTGAGTGAATTATGTTTTGTGCCTGCAGTTGTGTGTATTTCAGCCTGCTTGCTGATCCATGTACTGTTGTTTGCAGTATGTGACGTTGTGGGCAGTGCTAGTGTCCCCCAAGACAGGGTTATATGGTGAGTGTATGTATATGTGAATGTAAATGCAATGGTGGTGTTGTTGGATTGTGTACTGTTTGTTCACGTAAGTATTTCATCTTATGTTGTCCAATGTGAGCATGTATGCTGTTAGATTTGTCCCCCTGATATGGCTTATGTATTCATCTGATGCATGTCAGCTTGAGTTTTGTTTCTGCAGACAAGGAGTGTGTTCAATTGTGCTACCTCTATCTGCATTTGACTGTGGATGTGTCCATTTGGGTCTGTGTCCCTTGCAGCTAGGTCCCATGCATTTGGAGTAGTACATGCTTTGTGACTTGCACTTCCCCATTGTTCAGATGGGCATGACATTTGGGTCTAGTACTGTTTGTCCCTGTGACACATGTAGGGCGAGTTCCTGTGCACATGTTGTTTGAGGGGCGTCTGCAAAGTGATATGTGTCCTTGTGCACCCTTCTTCCCTTAGTGTTCCTGATGCCACATACCTATTGTGCAGGTATTTTTAGCATAGTGCTTTTTATCTAATGGTCTCTCTGTGTATGGTGAATGCCGTTGACCTTCCATTGTGCTGTGATGTGTGTGTGTGTCCATTTCCAGGTTGTTTAATGGTAGTGTTGTCTGTGTTCCATGCCACATCGATACATATGTGTGTTGTATGTGATGACAGTGCCTGGCCAGAGTGGAATGTGAGTGTGTGAGTTGTATCTTTATATGTGATGTTTGTGTGTTGTTGGTTATCTGTGAGACAATGTTGTGAAGCCTTCACTGTCCCTGTGCTTGAGCTGTGTGGCAGTGTGTTTTTGTGTAGTGTTGCAGTGCAGTGCGAGTGGGCTGCCTAAAGGGGACGTATTGTGTTTGTGGATGTGTCCATCTTAATGTATGTTTCATACTGTGTACAAGATGTATGGTGTACTCTATGCCCTTGGTGTGCCCCCATAAGATGTGGATGACGGCACTACTACCTGTTTTTAAGGCTAATGATACAGTTAGGTGTGTCTGTACTTACGGTTGGTTATGGCCACAGCGGTGTTGATTTGGTGGTCCATTGATGATCAGCAGCAGCAACAGGATGTGTATGATGGGCTCCATTGTGGCATCTGACGTGCAAGGCTGCTTGCAGGTGAGTGTTTCTCTCTATACTGTTGGTTTCCATATGCTGAGATGTGGTGGTTGGCCTGCCATGGTCACATTGGTGGCGTGCAATCTCATAATTTGTCTGGCAGCAGCACAGGCTCTGCTGGCCTGTCTGTGCTGCCTTGTGACAGTGGCAGTCTGTGCTGCCTGGTGGAGCCAGCAGGACCGCAGTGGTCTTTGCTCCATAGGCCTGCATGATTTGTAATACGGTGGTCTGACCGCCATCCCGAAGGCAGTTAGACAGCCACTGCTGCCACTGCAGTCAAGGGACTGCCAAACTCATAATGAGGCCCAAAGTCAGCCCTTAGACTGGAAAAAAAGATTAGATGATTATGGGGCTTAAAGTCTTTAATGCTCTCATTTAATACATTGGGGAAAGCAGTGCCTAATGTATAAAGGAGTAAGTGTAGAGGCCCAAAGCTTTTCTTTGAAGATTGCTGCTAGTGTTGTTGAATGCTATGTTTTTTTAATACTAGACTCCTGAGGTCAGGGTTACTCAAGGTTTGTGATGGCCCTTGTTTGCCACTAAACGAGATTACGCATTGTAAAGTGCAACAAACAGCATGGAAAGGTCCACTTTCATGTACAAGACATATTTTGCTCTGAAAGTTTATCCTTATGCTGTGCCCAAATCCTTTTGACCTCTGTACCTACTACTGTGCGCAAAAAGGGTGTGTATAGACAGCCGGTGTGTATAGACGGCCGGTGCAAAAACCTTAGGTTTTGGTGCAAAGCTACATTTACTAAAATTTTGTGGTGTGGCACTCCACTAGACCTTAGCACCAAATAAAAGCAGTTCCAACCAAACGGTTAAGCTGTATATATCGCCTGATATGGCAACAGTTAAAGCATAGATCTTACATGACTAACCCATGTGCTGGTGTCTACAAGTAGGAATATGTACTGAAGGGTATTCTTTGAAGTACACATTCAAGGCTAGTAAATGCAGGGTCACCTTTGTGACACAATGTGAGGCTCTGCATGACACAGAATAGTCGATTTAGCACAAGCACCGTATATGACACTACTGACATAAGACGTTTACTAATTCTGGTGCAACTTTTTACACAGCACTCTCTGGTGTGAAGGACAGTAAATCGGGGGCCTGGTGTTGATTCCACTTCATGCCTTTTTGTTCCACCCACCCTCTACTTTCTTATCTCATGCTTGGAGTTTGCAGTTCATTCCTGCTTTTCTCCCTTTGATACTGTTTTCCTGTTGTACTCTTCTTCCTCATTTCTCTCTTTTCTGAAACCGTGATAATGAGGTCCACTAAATTAGATAGCACAAGTTAATCTTCATTCTTTCCTGGGATAATACTGCGCCTGGTATTTGCTCGGTGTAGTTTTATCAATCACAATACCTGACAAACCAACTGAAGGAGGCACCAGAATTATTATTTTTTTCTCCTTATGTTGCTTATTATACAATCAGTCTAGCATGACAACATGATTTTTATCAATTTGGGCCTACATGTATTCTTTCTCAAGGCAATTCCTATAATATCACAAAGTTTTGCAAAGTTATTACAATTTTTCAAGATTGATTCAATGCTTACAATATTGTTCCTATAATGATAATTCTATATATTTTCATCATGAAAGAGGTAAAAATAAATAACATGACAGGGAAAGGAGAAGAAGAGAAATTATAATGGAAATTATTAGGTAATTGTTTTTATAGATGTACTTCTTTATCTCGATCATCCCGTTATCGTTAATTAATTTGCTGAATGTGTGCATCTGTTTGTAGAAAACAATCCTTGAAACAATCATATTTCTTTTTATAAATTAGTATTCAAATACATATGTATTTAAGCAATCCTCGCAGTAATTCACACCCAGAATATTCTAATTTTGAAAGTTTCATCTTTTAGCTGATACACTAAATTAACGGAATTGCTCTGCTAGTAATCTTATGTTATTTATTTTTTAGTAACATTCAGCAAATGATCCAGATCTTATTCTGTGGGAAAAGTCATACTAGAGATGCAACCTTTTTTTTTATTGTCAATTTTTGAAAGTTGGGTTTATATTGTAAATAAACACTATAACACTAGCAATTATTTATCCGGTGCTTCCTTAAGTCAGTTTTTCTAAAATGTATGTAAAGGTGGGCACACTCCCATACAGAGGTTAACTAGTTTTTCGGTCTAAAAATTAGATTACCATTCCCATAAATTCACAACTCAAAATCTCAGAACTACTCAGATTGAGGGGCCCTATTGTTCAAATGTGCCTAGAAACCCTTATAACCAGTGGCAGGACTCCACAATCTCTGAAGGGTCAGAAATTGGCGTGCAGGCGCCAATAATGCAAGGGTTTCCACACAAAGCTGTTAATGGCGTCGATTTCAAATTCTTTAGCACTGCCTTAGTTTCAAAACTAAAAGGGACAGATTTAAGGTAAGTGGCACTGCATCCTGTGCAGCACCACTTTGGTTGAGTCCCTTAGCGCCTCCCTACTGCCACCATGTGTGCGCCGAATCTAAAATACAGCACACCATGGCACAGGGTAGGGGGCAATACCATCAAAATGTTTTACGCCATTGATGTACTGTTCAGGTTTAGCACCCAAATTTTGGCGCTGACCCTGAACAGTACATACGGGCCCATTGTAAACAATGGTGTGCCCCTTTTTAACGCCTTCTGTGAGCAGGCATTAAAAATGCTTAAAAATATTACGCAAAGAAATCTCTTTGATTTCTTTGCACCATTTTTCGGCCCCCTTAATGGGGGAACACCCCCTTTGCATACATAATGCATGGCGCATTTGTAATGTAGCACAAAGGGTTTTCCTTGTAAATATGGTGTGGGGAAAAGGCCACCTCAGCGGCCAAAAAAATGACACTATAAAGGTGTGCTCCCTCTTAAATCTGGGCCATAGAATTTTATGTTTTGTGCTAATTCGACAGAGAAGTAACGACTGAGCAAGTGTGCAATAGAAGGGAGCTGTTCGTAACAGAGGAGTGATTCAACTAACTCGAGTTATCACAAAAACATATAAGCATCTTTTTCTTATGGATAACTTAAGTCAGGTCTTATCTTTCGCAATCCTGATTGGATAGATTATATAGACACATAGAGAAACCACAATAGAAGTCTACATTTAATGACTCATGTCTACACCCATTTTATTATACCACTGGAGTCTGAGTCTAAATTGGAATTATAATGTGTGCTCAAAATCATGTGCATTTGCTCCTGGTATTTGCTGCTGGTGAAACCAGTCAGATATTGTAGGAGTACATTTTACACATATGCTGATAGCTCACTTAAGAATGGGGAATAACATGCAATTATGGTACCTTATTTCAAATTCAACGGTGTTAAACCTGTAATTGGGTGTAATTTGCTCACTCACAGATCTGTATTCCTCAAGCAAAATGCAAATTAATTGTATCCATTGTGATTGGGCCCACAACGCGTTGACGCTGAGCTTGATCTCAGCAGTGTGGGAGGTAGTCCAGGGTCTAAAATAGCATAACGACATTTCTGTTTTCAATTTTGCAGCATGCCATTTTTATGCCAGCTTTGGAACCAAGACAGGAAGTTTATGCCTAATAACATCTTTGTTTTCTCCAGTCTCTCCGTTAATTAGCAGCCTCATTAGCATTTGGGGAAGTGCTGTTGATGGAAGATGAGAAGGCAGGAACCTTGTATTGCTGTTAGATCCTATCTGCTCGTGGGGAAAGCTATTCTCAAGTGAAGAACAACAGAGAGAACCCTCCCTTCACCCAACCAGAAGGCAGACCACCTTGTCACGCAAAGCCAGGCATCACGCAAGAGGCTGCTGGCTCAGCCTACACCGACTCAATGGAAATTCACAAGGAATTAGGGGTCTTCTTAATATAATTGGAAAATATTGGAGGGGTTGAGCTCTGGCCCTTACTCTATAATACCCCAAGCATTTGAGAGACTGCGGTATATTCTCTCTATGCGTCTTGCTAGAAAAAGGATGCATGATCTTAATTGTTTAGGGGTTCTAAAGGAATTCACCAGCATTGAGCATTTAAAGAATGCCCATTATGTGTGTTCTGGAAGCGATCTCTGAAAATAAGCTAAACTTTTCAAGACTCCACGGACCTCTGATATAATTTTACAACTTTCTGCAAGAAAGTTAGCAATAAGTGCATGCATGCATTTATAGGTACAGCGTGAACGATGGAATACGTAAACATCTGAGTAAATGCATGAATCGGTGTAGCTAGGAGTAGTAGGTGTTACCCCGGGTTTACCCTTTGATGCTGGCTTTTCCTTTGCAACCCTTTGTCGTGAAGACATCACAAAGAACAGAAAGAGGGCTCTTAGCAAACTTTACTTTCAGTAGTTTTTACTGATCGCACACCCCGTTGGCCATCAGAAAGAAACAGGAAGCTGTTGAGTGGCTAGCAATAGGAGAAGGAGTCAATACTGTGATGTCATCACGGTGGTGGAAGCGTGCGTGATGTTTTTTGTTACCACACAGACTTCAGTCTTGTCTTTCCACTGACACTACTTTTTCCTCATTTTCCCCTCAGGAATTCGGAATTTGTTGAGGATGCCCCACCCAAACATTGAGGACCAGATTTGCAAATATTTCATAAATGCAGCTCAACAAGTGAAGTTGCTGAGCTGCATTGCATAAAACAGAGAGAGCAGAACTGTGCCATGTTTTCAAAGAAATGGTGCAGGTCTGCTCTGCCCCTTTGTTGGCACACCTTGGTCTGCCTAGCGCCAGTGCAAGCACCCTTGCCCCATGGTGAAAGGGTGTCTGTGTTAGGATAATTTTTTTACTAGAAAGCTATTTCTCTTAATTACACCAGACGCAGGGAGGTGCACTATTCTGGCACAAACACCTCCAGCACTCTTTGAAAATATGGGTTTGCATCAAAATCAATAGGTGAATGCACAGGAGTGCCTATGCGCCATCTGCATTTTATTATTATTTTTTACAGTTTTTTTTTATTTTGCAAAGCAACGCAAATTGACATTTGCATTGCTCTGTGAATACAAAAATGGATTTTGCATTGAATCAGCGACAAAAAGGTGACGCAACGTGATGCAGAATCTTTGCAGATCTGGGCCTAAATATGCGAGTGGTGATTGAAGGAAAGCTAGTAATTGTAAGAAAGAAATGCAGGTGCAGCCATAAACCGTTTTTCAGAGCTGCCTACAAGAGGTTTATTACAGTAGGTTGGCACAAATTAGAAGAGAAAATAATCTTCAGTGAAAACGTAGCTTTCAAAACAGATGCAGTAACTGTTTTCTAGTCATACATTATTTATTGCTGGATTGATAAAGTCAAGGGATTGTAAAAAACAATTCAAAGGCTGTAACTTCAAGGGATTGAAGAATCAGTCCAAAGGCAGCCCTGGCACATCGGACATTTTTGTTACTTCCTAGTACTGGTCAGCATGTATATCTTCATATTCCCACACGTCTCATATTTCCTAAAGACCAAATTCTGTGGAAGCATTAAGGGGCACATTTGTGAGCCCCTAGTGCCACCGGAGCTTGGTGATGCTCCGGTGGCGCAATGCCCTGCACCATATTTACAAGGTGGCGTTAAGCCACAGCTTAACGCCATCTTGTAAATATGGCCCCTTCACATGCAGCCCTTTGCTTGGAAGGGGTGTGCAATGGGCTTTTATTCCTCCTCGTTCTTTGCTTTTTCTATGTGTGCTGAATTCTTCAGCACTCATACAAAGATCAGAATGCCAGACATGATTGGTTATGTGCGGGAAGGTGTCCCTTCCTGAACATAAACCATCATTTAAAAATGACACTTTGGCACAACTGTGTATG
Organism: Pleurodeles waltl; assembly: GCF_031143425.1. Taxonomy (NCBI): domain Eukaryota; kingdom Metazoa; phylum Chordata; class Amphibia; order Caudata; family Salamandridae; genus Pleurodeles; species Pleurodeles waltl. The sequence goes on along the minus strand of NC_090450.1, from coordinate 220,380,284 downwards.
TTGCATTCTGCAGCACACACACAGAAGTGCTAAATCGCCATTAGTGATTTTTTAGAAGCAGGAAGGGATACCTTCCGACACATAAACAATCAAACCCCTCAACGCAGACATCCTTGCACGATGGTGGAAGGATGCTTGCGTTGGCGCTAGGCAGTTCAATTTAGAGCCAGCGTAGGGGACAACACAGAGGTGAGCTGTATTCAATTAAATACGGTGCATCCCTGCATTGTGAAAATTACGGAGCAGCAAATTTTGGTGCAGCACCGCGCTCTGTCATTTTCCTTTAAATATGGGCCTAAGGGCTTTATGTCGAGCAGAAGCCTGTCAGCCACCAAGGAGATTCAGCCCTAATGAGCAGGACGGCCCAGTCAGATGAATGTGACACATAAAAATGTTCTTGGGGGCTTATTTACAACTTTTTGGTGCAGGGCAGCACCATAAGGCTTCTTGCTGCGCTGCCCTGCATCAAAAGAAAAAGGCAGGAATGAACTGTTTCTATGGCACATTCCTGTTCGCTCCCACTGCTCTGGTGCACAATTAGCTGCCTTGCAACAATGCAGGCACTCTTGCATCATGGTGCAAGGGTATCTGTGTTGTAGGATTGATTGTTTTTGTGCAGGAAGGGACAACTTCCTGCAGAAAAACAATCAATGGAGGCATTTTCCTCCTTCTATGTGTAGTGCAGAATGCAGTACACATAGAAAGAGGAAAAAAACAAGGAAAATAAAGTTATTTCTCCTTGTTACACCGCCCCTGTAGAGGCGTAGGCTTTTGATGCATTCCCAGGTTTACAATTCCTTGGGTGTTGCATGGGAACAACCACAGCAAGGCCCAAGGAACGCCTCTGTGAAGTGCGCTGTGTTTCCTAACTCCATATCTACAAGGCCATAAAAAGCCACACAAAGTGACTTTACGTGGCCTTGCAGATTTGGGTCCGGAGCCTGCACCGGTGGTGCTTTACAAAAGTTGATGCACCGGCAGCACAAACTGCTTGTAAATATGCCCCCAAATCCTTTGCCACTTCTCCCTTTATTTTGTGGCCTTGTATGCAAGTGGTGGCCACAGTACTCATCTTTATGCACCATGACTTACTTTTCATCATTGGAATTTAGCAAAAGCAGGAGAGACCTGCAGCATTGGGAACTGTGTGTTTTGTGCTGTTCAAGAGTTGAAACCACCGTGCTGCCACCAATAACGTCACTGGCCTGCACTGTGACCTGCTGTTGCCGCATGGAGCCACACTGCCCCACTTCACACCGCAACTCTGGTCTCACCAACCCCATCATCGGATGAGTTCACAGAGCTGCTGTTCGCACTGCAACCTGTAGGCCCTGCACTCCTGCATCGCCTTGCTCACACTGCAGCCTGGGCATACCCGACGTCGCTGTTCCTGCTGACACTGGCACCGCTGCCTGCACCGTGGCCTGTGGACATCACTCGTGATGTGCACAAAGAGCGGTCCCACACCGCAGCCCCAGTCCACCTACGCCAGCACCATCGACTCCAGTGATGTCACCAGGCATCCCTGCCTGTACCGTGGCCTGTGGACACCACTCGTGAGGGTCACAAAGCATTGTCCTATCCTGCGTCGCTGGCTTGGGCCTACCGACGACAGTGCTACAGCAATGACAACGCCTCTGCCTGCACCGTGACCTGGTGACACTGCAAGTCGCAATGCCCCACTTCACACCGCAGCCCTGGTCACACCGACCCCGCTGGACACTGTCACCGAGCCGCTATCTGCACCGTGACCTGTGGGCACCGCATGTCCCATCGTTCCACTTTGCACCACAGCCCCGACGCCATCCACACCAGCGCTCCTGACTTCATCAGCCCAGAGTTCGATCCGCAATGCGTGTGACTTCAAGGGCCCGACAATTCCCACTCTGACTCCGGAAGCGACACCGCAATGCCGGCAACGCCGCTCTCCAGGGCTCACCATAAGGATTACAACGCCCTGCAATTCCAAAGGTACTGTGTGCAGGTCTTCCCGACTCCGTACCTGGCCCGCGACACCGCGGCTGGCCTGAACTGTTGGTTTTGTTGATCAAAACGCCATAATAGCGTCATGTGGAGCTCTCGACTTCAAGGAACTGTATTTTTGAATAAATCTTGCGTAATTCATATATTTATTACTGTATGGTCAATTTTTATTGTATTTGATCTTGTTTTATATGGCTAAACATTGGCTATTTTTCTAAAACTGGTGTGGTGTCCTTTTGTACTATTTTCACTTATTACTGTGTGGTAGGTGCAAATGCTTTACACATTACTTCTGAGATTAGCCTGACTGCTTGTGCCAAGCTACCAAGGGGGTGACCAGGGTTTATCTGAGAGGGTATTTCCCTTATCCTGACTAGAGTGAGGGTCCCTACTTGGACAGGGTACAAACCGACTGCCAACTAGAGACCCTATTTCTAACATTGGCTGTCAGCGGTGAGGATAGGACTTGCATTTGCACTTGACTTACAGTGATTGGTGTACACTACTACCATATCGCAGACCACTACGTGCAACATACAGATTTTTGTTTTGGGATTTTTCTTTTCTTCTCTTTGACCTATTGTTGATCTTGAGTTCAAGTGACATCCAACGACATCATGTCTCAGTCAAGAGAATTGTCAGTTGCATCCCAGTATTTGGTTTTTGAGGAGGATAGGTTGGAAACCTATAACATGAAGGAACTGAAGGTAGTTTGTAAAAAGCTTAAAGTCTAGGTCGGAGGCCTTACCAAAAAGGAGGAGCTACAAAAGGGGCTGAGGGCCTGGGTAGCAGCCAGAACTGCCCGTGGGTAGTCCAAGGATCTAACCGGGGAGTATGTGGACCCAAATCAAGGAGAAGATGTGCTGAGGGTGCAGGAGCTGCTAAAGGGGGGTACCCCCTTGGTTAGGAAGCAGTGGTGGTTCTAAGAGCCTGACTCCACACAAGCTGGAGGACAAGAGAGAAGCAGGAGGCACCAGATTGAAAATGGGGGAGAAGAAAATGCTCTTGGAGCATGAGCTAGGAGAAAAGGAGCTGGATGTGAGGAGCAGGTCAAGAAATGATGGTGGCAGAAATACCTCAGTGCAGTCAGACAGACTTGTGCATATTTCTAAGAATATAGGGAGAGAGTACAAGAAGGGAGACAAAATACAGAGGTGGTTTCAGGGATATGAGGCATCCACCCACATGAATGGGGTCTCTGAGAGGAACTGGGGGGCAGGATTGTGGGACCACTTCACAGAGAAGGGGAGGAACATTTTGCTAGCTTTGGCTAAGGGGTACAACCTCACGAATACTGACATGAAGGAGGCCCTTCGCACTAGGTATGGACTCACTCCTGACAAGTACTGGGATAAGTTTAGGGAGAGTAAGAAAACTGATTCCCAGACCTGGTTAGAATGTGTAGATTCTTTGTGCAGAGCACTGGGTGGTTAGATGAAGGGAAGTAATGTGGCAGATTTTCAGGGGCTGTATAACTTAATTGCGTGGGAGCACTTGTCTAGTCTGTGTTTTACAGAACTGCACCAGCACTTGACTGATAGTAAACTGACTTACCCCAGGAAGCTTGCTATGGAGGCGGACTGCTGGGTGAGTACCAGAGTCCACAAAAAGGTATACGGGGAGATTCTGCCACAGGTGGGCAGGGTTCCCAGTAGCACAGTGGGGGGGGGGACAAGGGTAAACAAAAGGAGTCTTCGAAAGGGCCCCAATCTAGTAACCCGAGTAAGAAATTCCCCCCCCCAGGAGATAAGAAATGAATGGCATCTTCAGGAAAGCCTGCAGAGGCAGGGCACCATAAGTGCTTTGCATGTGACTGGAGGTTCACATGAAGGACGATCACAAGTGTCCCAAGTGGACACTCCCACCTAGCGGTGGGCAGACCAAGGGGTTGGCCAGTGTAGCACTTTGGGAGGAGGTGGTCCCAGGTGGGGATCCCACAGAGATGACCCTTGTCTCACTAGGGGACTGTGATATGGTCCAGAGAAACCTAATGCCTGATAACACTAAGAAATACAGGCACTGGGTGACCATCAATGGGCAGAAGGTAGAGGCTTTCAGAGATATTGGAGACAATGTGACCACGGTCCGGTGTCACCTGGTGTCTGAAGAGCAAATAGTCTCTGGTGTATTCCACCAAGTAGTTGCAGTGGACAACTCAGAGCGCTAATGTAAGGTGGTGCAGGTTTTCTTTAAGTGGGGTGGCTCTTAGGTTACTTGAGGGTGCCTGTGAGTCCCACCATGCCAGTTGACTGTCTACTGGGCAGCAAAAACCTATAGACTTCCGCCTGGAAGGATGTGGCGCTCAGGTCGCACTTGGGGATGTTGGGGTTGCCAGAGTGGGCATGCGTGACCACTCGGTCCATGGAAGCCATACAGGGTGATCAGACAGACCTGAAACAGTGGCCCAGGTGGCTGCCAAGAGAAAAGGCACGGGTGGGAAACCCGCCCCAGAGGTTCTCACAGTCCAAGAGGAGGCTGACCTCAAGGGGGATGCCCGGGACTTACAGGGGAACAAGTGGCTGAACTGGGAGAACTACCTGAACTGACCCATTGACAGCAAGAAGGGGGTCCTGCCAGGGAAAAGTTCTGCGCAGAGCAGAAGGTGTGTCCGACTCTCGTGGGCCTTGAGCAACAGGCTGAAGACCAGGCAGCTGGCGCTGAGCCCAAAGATCACCTGATATACTGGGAGAATGATCTCCAGTTTGGCGAGCCTAAAGTTGCTGAGCCTGGGGCAGCCCGTGTGCTGGTAGTACCCCAGCGCTTCAGAGCCTTCCTACTGGGTTTGGCTCATGATGTGCTTCTGGCAGGATATTTGGGGCAGGGCAAGACATTTGACGGGCTTGTCACCCACTTCTATTGGCCCCAAATGAGAAAACATTCAGATGCATTCTGCAGATCCTGCCAGACTTGGCAAGCAAGTGGCAAAAGTGGAGGGAAATGTAAAGCCCCCCTCCTACCCTTTCCTGTTGTGAGCACCTCTGTTGAGCAGGTGGGTATCGACATAGTGGGGCCTCTGGACCCCAAGACAGCCCTAGGCAATAGGTTCATCTTGGTCTTGGTGGACCATGCCACCCGGTACCCGGAAGCTATCCCTCTGAGGACAGTGACAGCACCCGTTGTGGCCCGGGCACTGATGGGGATTTTTACCCAAGTGGGTTTCCCAAAGGAGGTGGTATCTGACTGGGGTACCAACTTTATGTCCATGTACATAAAGACCATGTGGAAGGAATGTGAAGTGAACTACAATTCACAATTCCTTACCACCCCCAAAGTAATGGGTTGGTTGAGAGATTCAACTGAACCCTGAAAGGCATGATTGAGGGTCTGTCAGACTCTATGAGGCATAAGTGAGATTTGCCCCTGCCATGCCTTCTCTGTGCCTACTGGGAAGTACCACACAAGGGTGTTTGCTTTATCTCATAGTCTGGTGAAAGAAGGCTGGGTGCAAGCTCCTAGGAAGCCACCCCAGGATGTATTTAGCTACGTGCTGGCCTTCAAAAACCAGATCGCATGCTTCAGGAAGCTTGCACAAGGGAACCTAGAGGCAACCCAGGAGGACATGAAACGCTGGTATGACCAGAATACCACTCTGGTTGAGTTTCAGCCTGGCCAGAAAGTGTGGGTCACGACCCCTGTAGAGCCTTGTGCTCTGCAGGTCAAGTGGCCAGGGCCATTTGAGGTGAAGGAGTACAAGAGTGATGTCATCTACCTAGTGGACTTGCAGACTCCAAGGAACCCCTTGAGGGTTCTCCATGTGAACGGCCTCAAACCCCACTTTAAGAGTTCTGAGTTAACCATGCTTCTGGCTACAGATGATGGGGTGGACGAGGAGAGTGAACCTCTCTCTGAACTCCTGTCTGCCAAGGAACAGGATGGGTCAGTAGAAGGCGTAGGCCTCTCCCCTTCTATGACTCTAGAACAGCAGAGTGAGTGTTGACAGTTACTGGGACACTTTGCCACTCTGTTCTCATTCACTGTAGGTGTTACCATCTATGCATGCATGAGGTGGACACTGGGGACAGCCTGCCTGTAAAAAAAAGGTTTACAGGTTGGCTGACAGAGTGAAGGCCAGCATCAAGGAGGAGGTCTCCAAGATGTTGGCTTTAGGGGTGATTGAGCACTCCAGCAGCCCTTGGTCCAGCCCAGTGGTTTTGGTACCCAAGCCTGCTGCACCTGGTGCCACACCAGAATTTTGGTTCCATGTGGAGTACCAGGGGCTCAATGTCATCACCAAAATAGACGCCCATCCCATCTCCACAGCTGATGATATCATAGATCAGTTGGGGGCAGCCAAGTTCCTCAGCACGTTTGATTTAATGTCTAGGTACTGGCAGATTGCCTTAACAGAAGGGGCCAAGGAGAGGTCAGCGTACTCAACACCAGAGGGGCACTTCCTGTTCCGGGTCATGCCATTCAGGTTGAAGAACGCCCCTGCCACCTTCCAGAGGTTGGTCAATCAGGTCCTGACTGGGCTTGAAAACTTCAGTGGTGCCTACCTTGACGACATTGCGGTGTTCAGCTCCAATTGGGAGGACCATTTTCACCACTTCTGGGAAGTGTTGAAGGTGCTGCAAGCTGCAGGCCTCACTGTCAAGGACAGATAGGGCAGGGGTCAGTGGTGTGCTTGGGACACCAGGTAGGGAGCAGCCAGGTGGTACCCCTACAGCCCAACATTGATGCCATTCGGGTTTGGGCACCCTCCAAGACCCAGACAGAGGTGAGAGCCTTCTTCAGTCTCACTGGGTACTACAGAAGATTTGTCAAGAGGCATGGCACCATTGTTGCCCTCTTGACAGAGCTGACTTCTAAGAAGCAGGCTATACAGGTTATCTGGACTGAGGCTTGCTGGACTATGTTTGATACCCTGAAGGAGGCCATGTGCATGGCACCCGTGCTGCTGGCCCCTGAATTCTCCAAGGAGTTTGTGGTACAGACAGATGCTGCTGGCCCCTGACCTCTCCAAGGAGTTTGTGGTACAGACAGATACTTCAGAGCATAGTGTGGGAGCAGTACTTTCACCGCTGAAAGAAGAGGGTCTAGACCAGCATGTAGTCTTCCTTAGCAGGAGACTACTCCCAAGGGAACAGAGGTAGAATGTAATTGAAAGGGAAGCTTTTGCTGTGGTGTGGGTGCTGAAGAAGCTAAGACCCTACTTGTTTGGGTCTCACTTCTGGGTTCAGACCAACCACAGGCCCCTCAGATGGTTAATGCAGTGGAGGGATGAGAACACAAAACTGTTGAGGTGGTCCATTACCCTACAGGGGATGGACTTTTTGGTGGAACACCGTCCTGGCACAGAACACGCCAATGCTGATGGTCTGTCCAGGTTCTTCTTCCTTAATGAGTAGGACTCCCCGGGGGTTGGGTAGTTCTCCCTACTCTCAGCTGGAGGGGACATGTGTTAGACATGGCAGCCTTTTCGCATGTCTCCCCTGTCTTTTTGCCTTTTGACCTGCTGTTTTTATGGTTTATTGAAATCTGTTTTTACTGGTTTATTGTCTCTGCGCACTTTACCACTGCTGATCAGTGCTAAAGTGCAAGCGCTCCCTATGTAAATTGCACTGTTGATTGGTTTATCCATGATGATTACCATATTTGATTTACTGGTAATTCCCTAGTAAAGTGCACCAGAGGTGCCCAGGGCCTGTCAATCAAATTCTACTAGTGAGCCTGCAGCACTGGTTGTACAGCCCACATGAGTAGCCCTGTGAACATGTCTCAGATCTGCCACTGCTGTGTCTGTGTACCCACTTGCCAGCCCTGAACCTTCCCTTTTGGTACATGTAAGGCACCCTTAAGGAATGCCCTAGGTAGCCACATGAGCAGGTTGCAGTGTATTTAAAATGTAGGACATGTACTAGTGTGTTGTACATGTCCTAACAGTGAAATACTGCCAAATTCGAGTTTGACTTTTGCAAGGACTATCTCCCTCATGGGTTAACAAAGGGGCTGCCTTTAAATAACTTTAATGATCAGATTCCCTTTGAGATCAGATGGAAATATGGAGTTTGGGGTCTCTGAACACACAACTTGAAAATACATCTTTTAGTGAAGTTAGTTTTTAGATTGTGAGTTAGAAAATGCCACTTTTAGAAAGTAGGCATTTTCTTGCTTAAACCATTCTGTGACTATGGTTGTTTGTGGATTCCCCGTCTGGGTCAGTTTGACAGTTGGGCTATTTACACCTCTCCTCTAGACAGTGACACAAAGGGAGCTGGGGTGTAGCCTGTAAATCCTGATGAGCCATCTGAGCTAGAGTGGAGGGAGGAGTGGTGACTTACACCTGAAAGGACTGGGTCTGCCCTCACACAATACAGTCTCCAACCCCCTGGTGTGTGTCTGAGGCCTGGCCTAGACGAGGAAGGAACTTGCAATTACTTGAGACTTTGCTTTGAAGTTTGTCAACTTCAAGGCAGAAAGGGGTATAAGTATTGGACCCAAAACCCCAGACTCATAGAATCTTTCTGGAATCAAGAGGAACTGCTGCCCAGGAGAAGAACTGAAGAGCTGAAGGAGGAGTACTGTCCCTTTGCCTTGTTGCTTTGCTGGACTGGCCTGCAGTTGCTGCTTCTACATGAAAAGAATGAAAAGGGTGAACGTTGCTGTGTGTCCTGCTTGAGAAAGTTCTCGAAGGGCTTGGAGTAGAGCTTGCCTCCTGTTGGAAGTCTCACGGACACCAAAGACTTCTCGATCTGCAGCACTGGGAACTGTGTTTTGTGCTGTTCAAGAGGAGAATCCACCACACCGCCACCAACGATGCTGCCAGCCTTCACAGTGACCTGCTGACGCTGCACGTAGCCGCACTGCCCCACTTCGCACTGCAACCCTGGTCTCACCGACACCGTCATCGGACGACTTCACCGAGCCGCTTCTTGCACTGCGACCTGTGGGCCCCGCACTCTAGCATTGCCTTGCTCAAACCGCAGCCTGGGCATCCCCAACGTCACCACTCCTGCTGACACCGTTGCCATTGCCTGCACTGTGGCCTGTGGACACCGCTCGTGAGGAGCACAAAGCACCATCCTGTCCCGCACCACAGCCCTGGTCCACCAATGCCAGCACCATCGACTCCAGTGTTATCACCAGACATCCGCGCCTGCACCGTGGCCTGTGGACACCATTTGTGAGGGTGACTAAGCACCGTCCCGTCCAGCACCGCTGGCTTGGGTCTACCGCCAACAGTACTTCGGCAACAACGACGCCTCTGCCTGCACCGTGACCTGGTGACACCACACGTCGCACTGCCCCGCTTCACACCACAGCCCTGGTCTCGCCGACGCTGCTGGACACTATCACCTAGACGCTGCCTGCACCGTGACCTGTGAGCACCGCGCGTCGCATCATCATCCCACTTTGCACAGCAGCTGCAACGCCATCCACGCCAGCGCTCCTGACTTCATCAGCCCGGAGTTCTATTCGCAACGAATGTGACTTCCAGGGCCCGACGACTCCTGCACCGACTCTGAAACCGACACCGCAAAGCCAGCGACGCCACTCTCCGGAGCTCACCACAAGGATCTAAATGCCCTGCAACTCCAAAGGAACTGTTTGTGGGTCTTCCCGACACCATAGCTGGCCTGTGATGCTGCAGCCGGCCTGAACTGTTGGTTTTGTTGATCACAATGCCGTGATAGCCCCACGTTGAGCTATCTACTTCATGGAACTCTATTTTTGAATAAATCTTGCAGAATTCATATATTTATTACTACATGGTCGATGTTTATGGTATTTGGTTGTTTTAAATAAATATTGGTTATTTTTCTAAAACTGGTGTGGTGTCCTTTTGTAGTGTTTTCACTTATTACTGTGTGTTATGTGCAAATGCTTTATACATTGTTTCTAAGATAAGCCTGACTGCTCGTGCCAAGCTACCAAGGGGGTGGACAGGGGGTTATCTGAGCAGGTATCTCCCTTATCCTTACTTGAGTGAGGGTCCCCACTTGGACAGGGTGCAAACCGACTGCCAACTAGAGACCCCATTTCTAACGGTAAAGGGTTCTCCCGTGCCACTCGGATTTTGGATATTATCCTATAGAAGGCATAAAAATCTCATGAACGGGGCCTCCTCTTTGAGCAAAGAAACGCTCACCAACCTCTTCTGTTAGCATGAAAGTACCACTTCACTCGACAGTGGATACATAGTGTGAACAATCCTGCCTACACCCAAAAACTTGGGCTACACTTTCATCTATGGGAACTGAAATTGGTAATATGAGCTTGTGCTCCTCTACCAATGTATGATTTGCATGTGTCAATTGAGCACGCAGCATTACATTACTGCAACATCTATGAATAAAGATGACATTGAATTAAGCTGCATGGGATGTTGTGCCACAGGATGTTTAAGTCTACACAAGGGCATGGTTGTCTATAAAAACTACCTAATATAGCACGATCCTCACATTCAAATAATGTTGTTCCTTCCTACATATAGAACTCCACAAGCACTGGCAAATCCAGTAGTTTTCGCCTCTGAAAAATCTATTGGTTTTGTAAATTTATTTTTAGACATGTTTCACAGCAACACAAGCTTCTTTGCAACATGGCTTAAAGTTAAAAAAAGCGCTATGACATACCAAGCGTTGACCTCCTCGTAGTAATTTTTGTCTTTTAAGAAATGTTGCACAGTAGCTCATGTTTCTGTGCAGTATATGTAAGAACTGCAAAGGGGTGGCTAAGAAACAAGAGGGAGAACAAAACAGACAGGGGCGAACAGATGTGTGGGTTGGTGGACAAAATGGACGCCAGAGATGGGATAGGAGAAAATGGCAAGCAACGGGAAGATGAGAAGTAAAAACAGATGCCGGGGGTTTGGGATGGTAAATGCACAGCAGGAGTGGGGTGGTGGGTGGGGAAACCATAGAGTGTCATGCACTTTTATATATTTCATGGCCAAAAGTAAAACAAAAGTACCTTCAGGAGAACATGGCCAGTGGAAGAGCAATTGCCACAAACAAGTAGCTGTGCTGGGTCCATGCTCCACAGCAGGGACAGAAGCCCAGAAAAGACTTCAGACTGAGGTGTGCAGCGACAGGAAGCAGGAGGCATGACCAGTAAGAAGCAAGGAAATGAAAGTGAAGTGGAAGTGAAGTGGAAGTCAACCAATGATAAGTATTGGTAAATAATGGACGGGCTCTAAGCCCATTTTTTAAGTTTATCTTAATAACAACAGCTTTTGCTGACAGCGCATGCACAATGTAGGCGAAACCTAAAAAGCACTGTCTGCATTTCTAAAATCCAGCATAAAAAATTATTGTTACTGAAAACTTGTCACCTTTTCTTTTTCTTCCGAATGGCCCTCAACTTCCCTTCCATGCCTTCTCTTTCTGGGAATGGCCTTCTCTGAGTCACATGCATGTTTGCTTTAATCTTTATTAATGTATTTTTGCAACCTGTCCACAACTTATTTTAAACATCACAACCTCTGCTTCCTTGAAAGTCATCCCTGCAAGCCAACATTACTAAAATCTCTCCTAGTATTTCTATTAACCCCTTCATTAACTCACATACCACCCTCAAGCTTCACTGATGATTGCACCTAAACTTCCATTAATGTATCCTACAGCAAAGAAACTAGAGTGAATGCATGGAATAGTTTGCTTGAACACACAAGGCTAATCCTGATAATCAGTGATAGCCAAGGACACTTGATTAATCGCTAACCTTGGGTTCCAAAGCAACATGCCTGGTGTAAAGCACTTCAATGCCTAATTGAGGTAGAAAGTGCTATATAGATTTGATTACAGTTATGATACATATGCAGACTTTTGAAGGCTGTTGATTATCACAATCCTCAGCAGATATGAGATAAGGGTGCCTACAAAGAGAATCTATCTACCAATATTGATTAATTTGTACTGTTGGTTGCAGATGGTTTGCACCAGCACTCCTGTTTGGTACTAAGGTTTATTTTTTATAATCATTGCTTGACTGAGAACAAAAGAAAGAGCAAGGCAGAAAGAAGAGAAAGATAATGAAAGAGGAAGATCTGAAAAAAGTGACAGAGGGAGACATCAGTAGTAAAAACAAGCAGCAAGATTGAAATAAAGAGACAAAATGTAGTGCTGTGGAAGAATGAAGCATTAGATGGATTCAACAAAAGGTATTATTCACAGTATTTTTTTTCACCAGACTTTGATCTTGCTGTTGTAGGACTCCCGCTGTTAGAACAAGACTGCTGGATTAGGGGCTGCAGCACCACAGTTGTGGGTGACAGAGTGAATCCCACACTGTTTTGGCCGCTGTAAGCCCAACTGTTAGACCTGGCATCCTTGGCTTGGTCTCCCCTAAATTTTTGCCTCTGTTTCCTAGGTTGTTGCTGTGTCCTGGACTCTGTTTTTGCTGTTTTTGTTACTCTGGGCACTTTATCACTGCTGACCAGTGCTACAAAGCAAGTGCTCCCTATGTGAAATTGTATGTGTAATTGGAATTCCATAATTGCCATATTTGATTTACTAGTAAGTCCCTAGTAAAGTGCAGTGAGTAGACAGAAAATCGTGGATGCCTTTGAAACATTCTGAATTGTTCTCTGCTGTCAACAGGCTCATCTCAGGTAAAACAACCTCAGGACTTACAAAGGCATAAAAAACAATTACAGGAAATGCAGTCTGAATCATTGGAAAGTTTGGGGGCACACTCCTTTCCTTTGTTTTCCAACTTAACTGTACCATTACAGACACAGACCCACCATATACAATGTTGCTGGACCCGCCCAAAAAGTACTCTGCACCTGAAAGTGTTAGGCCATGCTTCCCCTGAAAGGGAACATAAACAACTCAAATTTGCAGTTTGCTCCCTACAGGGCATCAACAATGAATGACATACCTGGGCATCCCAAGCCACTTAGGGCGACTCATTTAGATAGCATGACCTGCTCGGTAAAAATGCTTGACTCAATCTGAATCACAGATTCTTCTATTAGGCACATTGATTCCAATGTTTTTCAGCTTGTCCGTGCCATTACTGAACTGACTCACTCATGTGCAACTCAGTCTCTGCCAAATCCTAAACTGGCACACAAGAAAACCCAGGTAAATTTCAGCTTCATGAATCTCCTCCGTCTTAGCGTCCTTATGGCACAGTTAGCTTGAGGCTAGTTCCTAGGTATACCTGTGGCACTTGGTGCGATTTAAACTCTGATCAGGGTATTGACACAATGGACTGTCCTTTAATATGGCTTGGGCAAGGCTGTTCTCCATTTGGTCTGTCACTATATGTAATGAAATCTATATATAATGGGATAGAATGCACCCATCGTAATTGCCTATATTTCGGACTGAGGGTGGGTGCATAAATAAATCACTTTGTGCCGCACAAGTGGCTACAACACTTAGCCAAGTATTTAGGAGGAGCCCAACAAATGCTGCCAGTGAACACTCATCAGCTCTGAAACCATCATGTTTCTGGCCTTGCACATCCTCGGGGATTCATCGTGTATATTAGACGACATTTCCATCCTTTAAGGGAGGAAATGACGCAGGGAAATGCACTTGACTTCGGAACAGGCGGCTCAAGATGTGTTCACCCACCATTCTCTGTGCCAAGTCAACTGGCAGCACAGATGAGGTAAATTCTCCTTTCATTTTTAAACTGGCAAAGATAATAATGAATAAATACGAAAATGTGTACAAGAACTGTCCTGTGCTATCCCAGAGGGCATACATAACCCTAACAACGAAGTAACACAGCGATGCCAGTAGCCACAATAAAACCATAGATGCCTATTTATTTTCCCCACATAACGAAAAGCAGGAAAAATCAACAGTAGACAGGTCTTCAACTCCTCGCATTATTGCTTCCTGGCTTTGAAGCTACCTTCCCTTCCTAAGAAGAGCTCTTCCGTTCTGGCCGTCCTGCTCAGTTGGATTCCTGTCACAGTAATGAAAAGCTCAAGAGAACTGTCTCACGTGGCGTATTATTCACTATGCCATGTCCTGGTGAATCATCACTTTTCCACTTCAGTGAACGCTCACTACTGTGCCTACCACTGCTGGGAATAACTACATCAAATGAGGCAAGTTCTAGGGTAAGTGTATGAGTCATGTTAGAGTAAGGGGTGCTGTTAGGATTAGGGTTAGTGTTAGCGGGTGATTTATGGTCAGGTGTATTATTTGGATTTGGATTAGGTTTAGGTAGGGTTTAACATAAAAGGTAGACCTATGCATGGATTTATGGTAGGATATGTAATGGCTTTAAGAAATGATTGGCTGATGGATTGGGTTTAGGGCACGTGGCAAACTTAACTTTTGTCTTAGGGTAAGGTGAAGGGTTAGGTTTGATGTAACAGTTACTGTAAAGTTTTGATAAGGATGAATTACAGGATTGGTGCTGGGATATGGTAAGGTGTAGCCGTTGAGTGTGAATTACATTTAAATTAAATTTAAGTAAGTACATTAAACTTTGGCGCCTAATTTACAAGAATCTGACGCATTGACTCTGATGCATCAGATTTCTTGCGCTGCCCTGCACCTTCCCAACGACACCATGGTAGCACTGTATTTACAGTACAAAGCTCCTTGTTGCACATTTTCCACAGATGCATCAGAAACTCTGGTGCATCTGTGGCACTAAGGTCACGCATTGCTGGACTAGTGTAAACAAGTGACGTTACTCTGGCAATGCATGGAAGGCTCCCATTGTAAAAAGCCTTGTGTCAATTTAATGCCTGCTCTGAACAGGCATTACATTTTTGACACAGTGAAGGCGCAGAATGACGTAGTGAAATCTTTGAGATTTCACTGCACCAGTTCTGTGTGTTTTTTAGCGGGGGAATGCCAGATTACAAACATTGTATCTGGTGCAGGTATAATGTGGCACATGGCTTTACAAACTGGTGCAATGATCACATTGCACCAGTTTGTAAATGTGGGGCACTGTATGGGACTACTTAGCGCCACCGCTGCATCAAATAAAAATTGCACAATGGTGGTGCTTGTAAATAAGCCCCTACGTTTTAGAGTATATGATAGGGCCTAAAGTTAATGCACTTCCCCTTCTACTTCGATTATTCAATGTGTCAGTATTCTCAGTAGTGTTAATTGTGATGTGGTCAGGCACGGCTCATCCTTTAGTGGTGGAGGGGCCTCGCCCCCCCACACCTTTTGCCCCTCAAGAAGAGTGCCTATCATGCTGAGCAAAGGTCAGCCTGACAGACACTCTTCAAGTTCAGCTCAGGCAGGAGCGAGACATGCGTGATTTGCGCAGACTCCTGGCTGCCTGAGCTGAGCTTTGCAGGCTGAAGAGGTCACAGCTCCTATGGGCGTGACCTCCTCGGCTTAGCAAAGGCGCCTCAAGGCCTACCCTCTTGGTGATGAGGGGAAGCGTAACCCATTGACTCCGACCTGGGAGCTTCAGGTTTAAGCCCTGAAGTGCCCAGGGCAAGTGTCAATCAGTGACACTTCGTCACAGAGAGGGATGGGGTCAGAAGTCTCACTGACCCCAACCCTCTCTGTGATGAAGTTGGGACAGCTACCTTACCTCATTGGCTGACGTAAGGTCAGCCAGTGAGGGAAGGCAGCAGTCTCAACTCTCCTGGGACCTAAGAGCTGAAGGTAAGTGTGTGTGTGTGTTTTGTTTTAAATGAATGTTTGGTGCTTGCATGTATGTTCGAATGTTGATGAGTGTTATGAATGGATGTGCGTGCGTGTGTGAATGAATGAGTGTGAGTGTGCTTCCCGCCCCCCTCGCTCCTAAAATTGCGATACGCCACTGGATGTGGTGAGTTCTATCTAGTATTTTTCTCAATGCATTTGTATTCTATGTTGTGACGCAATCTCCATCCTACAGCAAGGTCATTCTCTGTAATTGTGACTGTTGTTTGGAGCTAGTTGTTGCTGTCCTCCATACTACTACATTATCCCTTTTTTAATGAAACATTTCTTCTCTCAGGCTTTTCCCCGACATTTCACCTCTACTTAACTCATGTCTATGGCTGGACAATTAAAAGGTTTTGTTGAGAAATGCTAGAACTGTCACAGAAATTATATAAAATTGCACACACATTGGGTGAAATATACTTGGTATGAAAATTGAACATGAAAGCATGTAAAAAATAATGTCACGAGCTGGCAGGAAGCTGGCTCAAGGAGAAATGTCTCTGAGCCATTATTTTAGTGTTTCTGCAAGACATTACCTACTCAAACAAGTCTCATTACAGTAAAAACAAATTGCTCAAAATTACATGCTAGCAAAATGACAAGAAATTTTACAAAGATTTCATAAAAAGGAAATTCTGTGAGATGTATCCCCTTTAAAAAGTATGCGTAGACGAAGGCAATAAGTCTTGCCTTTGGGAACTTTTGTCTTTATCAATGCCTTATGGAAAAAAACACTCCTTGACGATGCTGTGTAGTATGGCCAAAATAAAAAAAGAAAATCAGGCGTAACGGTGTGGCTGTCAGTGACCTAGTCATTTAGTAGGCCAGCACATGCTTGATGACGTATTCACATACATGCTACATTATGCAAGCTTCCACGCATGCCCCCACACTTGCACGCGCCCATAAAATGACATGGCTGTTTTTTCTTGAATTTACTGATTAAGGACGGATCAGTAAATTATAGAAAATGACAATAATTTAGTGTAAAACCGTTTTTCGAAACTCAGAGGTCGGCAGAAATGTTCTGCCTGGTCCTTTGAACAAATAAAACTAAAATAAAATAAGACTGTGAGGGCTGTGGTTGGCAATGGAGGAGTGTGTTGTGAAAGTGAATGGAGGAGTTAAAGTAAACTTAAATGTGGGTGAGGGAAGAGGGAAAACGCAGCACATGAGGAAGGTGGCAACACAGAGAGTCAGGGAAGCACACACGTGAGAAAAAGTAAAGGCATACAAGGGAGACAGCTGGAAAAAAATGCACTCTCATGGAGTGCTTACCCAAAAAAGATGAAACGTTTCTTAAAAGTGAGCAGTGAAAAGACAGAAGACAGCAAATCTGAGAAATTGTAGAGGCTATCTTCCATGAAGGGACAAACAAGATGGACAAACTGGAACAAGGAAAGTCATCGAATAAAAAGCAAGCAAAATAGAGTGATAATAAAGTCAACCAATAATAAGCGAAGGAAAGCCACCAACAGGTCTTGTACAACCAGACAGCTTGCGCTGTCTAGTAAGCTAGACCTAAAATATCACCCAGGCCTTCTCACTGCCTACGTTGTACACTCACAAGGTAAATCTCTTACAATGTTAAACCGTAGGTCTTATGATCAGCGTTTTGGCATTAAAAATAAAAACGTGTTTAAAATAAATCCAAATAACTTCATTCTTAGAAAAAAGGAGTGAAACCCATCCTCTCTTTTTACTGCTGCTTCAAGTTTTGGTATGGTTAAGCACAAAAATTGAACATATGTAAACAACGCACTTAAACATAAAATCAATTATGAGCAATGTCACTAGAGCATTAATGGAGTGTTCTAAGGAGCCGATCCCATTTTCTAAATTTCTGTTCGTTTTCTGGCAGCGATTTAAGGGAATGAGAGCGAAGTGGTTGCCTTGGATCTTGGCATGAAATCAACTGTGTGAAACAGAGCCAGCCAGGACGTAAAGCTGTGACAGCATCCAACCAGCTTAAATGCCTCTGTAAATATAAGCCTAACATTATGTGTCAGCGATGTTTCACGAGACCATTGTCCCCAATGTATACAGCGCAGCGAGTCCAGGAATGCCACATACTTACATTATACAATAACTTCTGAAAACAGTTTAACCAGCTGATTTATGGGCCTAAGCCAGATCTCCATTTCCCTATGTTGATTTTAGTTGTGGGAAACCCCAGAGACTGCATGAACAGGGGAGGAAGAGGCATTGTTGTAAAGGCTGGGTGTACCATTCCTGTATCTCACTCCACAGCCCAATGCTTTCCTTTGAGGTCTCCCGCCGACAGATGGCTGGAGATGCACACTGAAAAGGTCTGGCGGGAAAATACCAGCTTTTGCCAACAGTGTGGAGCCAACCAGCGCGCGCTGCTTCCTCTGCCTAGAAATCCCTGGCACATTATGGAGTCAAGAGAGACAGCTCTGTGGTATTAGGACAAAGACTGTGACATGTTAGGGAGTACAGAAGGTGGCAGGTGTGGCGAAGGAGTGTAGGGTTACAGATTAGATAATTAGCTAGCCTTCAGGTCCAGCCTGGGCCTCCATTGATGGGGCATCGCTCAGGAACCTCCACTTTCTGTATTTTCAATGTTTACTAAACGGCCTTCCTACAGCTTATTGAGAACAAATGCCCATGGAGCACAGATCGTTGTAACTGCTGATAAATCAGTTAATATAACTGGCTCTGGGTGTAGTACTGAGGAAGACAATGCAGTGTCATTCGCAAGGCCGGACTTTCTTCAGGCAGTGCCCCGAGGCAAAATTAAGGGGCATATTTACAAGAAAGAGGCGCATCAGCCCAATTCGCCACTTTTCTTGCGTCGCCCCTGCCCCACCTAACAACACCATGGATGCGCCTACATTTTGCTGCTCCTCCTTATCTCACCCCCACCCACTCCACATCCATTCCCTCCCACTGGTGATCCTGGTGATGGGGTGTGCTTTTATGCTCCCTCGTCACGTCCCCTCAGGCCAGTGACCAGCCTGTTAACACATATTTGCACCTCACCTTAATCACCCATACTATTGCTCAAATAGAGGTGAAAGTCCGTGGGAGAGAGCACGGAAAGGGGAGTGGGGGGTAATTGGAAAAAGTCTAACGGACAAAAAATATATGTACAGACTGCATTCCGGAGATAATTAACTGAACCGATGCCCTGGAATAAAAGCATTACTCATAGCAGCTCAAGGAGTGAACAACATGTGTGCCCCTCTAATTGTAGGCGCCCTAGTTCACACATCCCATGAGATCCCATGAGATGTCGTCCTGAGAATGTTGGAGCAGTTGCCATGGTAACGAGAGTGATTAAGCCAGCTTAATCAGGATTTGGGAATAGGAAGCGAGAGACAGGGTTCATGAATGGCGCAGAGAAGGGGCAGATTCCATGATCCTTAATTTATGCAGGTAGTCCAGATAGAAGCTCTCTGCTGGAGGAACTAAGGCCCATATTTATACTCGGTTTGCGCTGAATTAGCTTCATTTTTTTTAATGCTAAATCAGCGCAAGCCTAGCTCCATATTTATACTTTGGTGCTAGACACTTCTAGTGCCAAATGTATGGGGTTAACGTCGTTTTCTCAACATGAAAACCTACCTTGCGTAAATGAGATGCAAGGTAGGCATTCCCGTCCAGAAAAGGACGATATGGCCTTAGCGTCATATTTATCCCCATGTGCTAAAATCCAGCACAGGGGGATGGGGGCCTTAGTGGCATTTTTAACGCCTGGGTATGGGCAGGCGTTAGGGGACCTGTAGGCTTATTTCCATGGTCAGATACCATGAAAAGAGCCCACAAGTGCCATTTCCTGGTCCCAGGGACACTCCCACCAACACCAGAGGGACACCACAGGATGGGGGACCCATCCCAGGTAAGTCCAGCTAAGTATTTTTTTTTCACACTCAGGGGCCCTGACTTGGGGCCCCTTGCATGGCGTTGGCCCCAATGGCCAAGCCCAGGGGACATTCGTCCCCTGGGCATGGCTATTGGGGTGGTGGGCATGCCTCCTGTCTTCACTAAGACAGGAGCCATGCCTATGGGGATTGTGCACCAGAAAATGGCGCTACACTGCTTAGAGCAGAGGTCTTCAATTTTTTTGATGCCGGGACCCCCTCTCAAACATTTTTTAGGCATAAGGACCCCCTCGTGACAAAAAATTCTAGAAGCTGGCACTCCTCATCATCAACAATCAGAAACATCCCCAATTCCCACTACAAATCATTTTTACGGTGAGGAAATAATATCAAACAGCCTTTAGCAAACCAAAGGTCAGTGACTGTGGGGTTGTGGTCCAAGGTGTGGCTAAAAACAAGGGTCTTGTTTATGAGGAACTAGTGTAGGGCAGCGCCGCAAGTCCTCTTGTGCCAATATAAAAGGGCAGGAATGCACAGTATTTATGAAATACAGTGCATTCCTGCCCTTTCCCCCTGTGCTGGCGAACAAATTGCTGCCTAGCACCAATGTAGGCAGGGTTGGTTTTGTGCAGGAAGGCAGACCTCCATGTACAAAAACAATCCTGACAGGTATTTTCCTCTTTCCATGTGTGCAGCAGAATGCAACACGCATGGAAAGAGGAAAAAACGAGGAGAAATGAACACATTTCTCCTCATTCTACCTGCATAAGGTTTTGGCGCTGCTCCAGTTTACGTGATTTTGTGACTTTGGGCAGCACCATCCCTCGGTGTTGTGTGGAACACCCACTGCAACGGCCATGGAACGCTGCCTTGACACACGACGTACTCTGTATCTATGAAGCCATACAAAGCCGCGTAGGGTGGCTGTGCGTCGCCTCATAGGTATGCGTGAGAGGCTTGTGCGGCTGGTGCGTCAATAAAAGTGATGCTCTGACGTCGCAAGCCTCTCATAGATATGCCCCAAAATATTCTGTAGGTTTTTAAACTCTTTCACCATCAGGTAGCTGCATATAAAAGAACAGGCAGCTTAGAAGAAAAATAAATAAAAGAAAGTGGTTACTCATTGGGAGATGCACTGTAGAGCATTATGAAACCTCTCTTAATGCACCACAGAGGTCTGTGTGTAACCAGACTGCCACACAATTAAATCTTGGTTGGTGCAGTGGAGAATAGTGACTTGTGTTTTTTAGTGCCACGAGGTCACGGCCTGTGACAGAAAGCAGTGTGAAAATGTAAGTCAGTATTTTATATTTGCATTACACATGGTATAAGATTGGTAACTACAAATTCACTAAAAGGTTCAAGATAACATTTCCAAAATGTAGATTTAAGTAATACCAGACCGAATGTAATAATTTTTTTTGTAGCTGTCCCTTCAACACCTTCTCAGGGGTAGTAAGCACTATGGGCAGATTTATGAAAAGTGGCGCTGCACATAGTGCAGCGCCACTTTTCTTACGGACCTTACCACCCCCCTAACGCCACCATGGTAGCGCCGTATTTAAAATACGGCGCACCATGGCGGTAGTTAGGGTGACTAGTGTCACAATTTTTATGCTAGTCCGGTACTTTGCAGGATTAGTATAAACAATTATGACCCTAATCCTGCTAAGCACCCAGAGGCCAATTGTAATCAATGGGGACTCTTTTTAACGCCTGCACTTAGCAGGTGTTAAAAAATGCCAATAAAAATGGCGCAAAGGAATATCATAGATTCCTTTGCGCCATTTATACAGCCCCCTCTAGCATCGAACCGCCCCCCTTGCATAAATTATGCCTGGCGCAGGCATAATGTCGCACAAGGGGTTACAAAGTGGTGCAATGCAAGCATTGCGTCACTTTGTAAATATGGCGCAGCGTTTTTCCCCTTCCAATGCCACATTAGCGTAAAAAGATTACGCTAATGTGGCGTTGGAACGGCGCAAGGGCAGCATAAATCTGGCCCTATGTAGATACAATTACTATTAAAAGCACATACTTCACCGCCCAGTTGTTAATCCTTTCCACTATCACTCAAAAAGAACAAATGTTTGTCATCACAAAGCTTTGAGTGATTCAATCAATTAAAGCCAGAACGGGCTCCAAAGCAGACTTTACGTTTGTATATTTTACCATTTACATCTGTAGATCAACTCGTAGCTCACAATTGCATTTAAATCAGGAAGCAGCCCCCTGGCACGATGGCCTCTGTAGCTGACTGTGCAGCTGCCTTTCACAGCACAGGATTCTCAATCAATTAAAGTTGACGATCGGCTGGGGGAATGCGTAACCCCCTTTCCAGGGCACCACGGCCACCCTGGGCGTCGCGACCCACAGATTGAAGACCTCTGGCTTAGAGGCATTTTTTTGCCTCTAAACAGTGTAGTGCCATAATTCGGCGCACAAGCTCCGGTTTCCCCCACGCCTCCCCACTCTGTTAGCATCCTTTACAATGACATTAACCGGGCATTAGGGCCGGCTAGCGCCGTTCCATAAATATGGCGCTTGGCGGGCATCTTGGAATGGCGCTAGCCGATGCTATACTTTTTCAGGCAAAACTGCGCTAACGCAGTTTTGCCTGAAAAAGTATAAATATGGGCCTAACATTTTGAAGTTTACTTAGTCCTGTACCACACTTCCTAAAATAGTTCCCAGGTTCCTCAGACAGCAAATTGATGTCAGTGACAGCCCCCTCTTCTCAGTAGAATTGCTGCTTGACAGAAGTAAGCTCCAAGGTAAATAGTGCTTCAGATGAACTGAGAAGATTCCACATTGTGCAGCAGTGAGGTAAGTTATTCCCTAGTGTGCCTGCGTTTTACAGGAAAATCAGGTTACAAAATATTGTGCTGATGAAAGCGAAGAAAACAAAGCTGTGCGTGATGCAGACACAATCTGTTATCACATTCCCCGCAAAATGTCAAAACACTGGCAGGGAAGAAGGACTAGATTAAAGCCGAGTAGCGAGTCTCACCAATCCAGGTGTGTGATTTTTGTTTGGAAAAGCAGTTTGTAAGAAATACACACTAATGAAGTTGGCAGACACATATTCGTGCATGGATTACTGTCAAGTGTGGCCCACGGTCTGATTGGGAAGGTGGCAGTCGAGCATTGGGAGATGGGCCAGTGCCTCAAGGTCACTTTACAGAGGCCCGTTTTTTTGGGCCTCTGTAAACCAGCCTAGAGGGACTTAGGGCCAGATTTTTAAGACGCTAGCACCTCCTTGCATCACACTAGTGTAATTCTTTATGATAATGTGGCTCAAGGAGGAAATGTTCACCGCAACATATTTACAAACTGCAGCAATGCATGCATTGCGCCACCTTGCACCACATTATGCCTGCATCAGGCATAATGTATGCAAAGGGGGTGGCATTTTGTTGTTAGGAGGCCTGCAAAAATGGCATGGTAAAATCTACAATCTACAAGATTTCACTGCACCATTTATGACGTCATTTTTAACACCTGTTTAGAGCAGGCATTAAATTGACGCATCAATATTAACCTATGGGCCTCCTTGCACTTTGCCCCACTAGTGTTAAATTTGTGGATGCTAGTGGAGCAAAGCAGCACAATAACATAAAAAATGATGAAGCTATTGGCCTAACGACCTCCATTTTCATACATCTGGCCCATTATGCCTTACGTCTGACACAGTGCACAATTTGTAAAATGATGAGTGCTGATGCCCAAAGCTCTACTCAGAAGCCCATTGCTGGTGTTATGAAATGTTGATACTCCATGTACCAAGACTGCATAGTCTTGAATCCATCTCATGCCCCTTTAATCTACTACCAGACACACCCTTCACCTTTATCTTACTCTTGTAGATTCCTGCTCTCTTCCTTTGTGACAGTTTTTCTGTCTTTCTCTTCCTTCATCTTTCTACTTTGATTTTCCCCCTCTTGATCGCGGTAAAAATCTGATGTGTAAAAATAAGTGCTGGTCCCCAAAAATGAGTTCCAGTGGCCCCTACCAACAACCAGCAACTTAAATTAAGAACTGCAGACACATAAATACCTACTTAATTCTTAAAGAATTCAGGTCAACGTAGCCTCACCCATATTGTTGAGCAAGGTAGACTCCATCTCTTATTAATCACCATAGAGTACAAATAATAACAATGGGAAGAGCTTGATATTCACTGGCAATCTATGTAGTCTTACTGTAGGACTTCCCGCCTTCAACCAAATTAGGTGAACTTGCTTCATTTGAATGTGTGAATGGCTTACATATATAGTGATACACAAACTGCTTGCAGCTAAATGGAAGTGAAAGTTAGGTCATATCTTTAAAACCAGAATGGAACTGAATAATGGTAAGTTAAAAGTCTTATTTATCTTGTGTTTTGAGGAAAAAGTGTAGGTGGCAAAAAAGGGTGAAAACCCAGTGAGTGACTTAGAATCACAGGCTTTCATTGAGCAGTCATGCTGGGATTACCATCAAGGACATTTTTAGGTCAAGCGCACAAGCACTTTGACCTGTTGTAGTGTGTGCTTTTAACCACTCCCACTGCACGCCCATCACTTTCACTCGTTCCTGGGCTTGCCTTTCAAAAATCATTTGTTATCATTGGTAAATGCTTTACATTTTCCCCTCCTTTGGGCAGGTTTGTTACTTCTGCTACATGGATAATTACATGATTGCTGATATGTTTGACAGCTAGCGAACTTCTTTTTCTTCTTCTGTCGCTCTTTCGCGCTCATGCTCGTGGCGGTCATGAATCAGCTCGTTGGTTTATGCGGTCACCAGAATTTCTGGATGGCAGCACAGACTAGTAATTTACAACAGGCTGCCACATATGTATTAAATGGCTCCGTATAGATTCAAGGCAATCATGCCAGTTTCCCCATAATTCACATGGCCAATGTCAGGAGAGACCCATATTTGTTTTATTCATTAAAAAAATAAGGATTCCTTACACTGAACATAAAATGCTCTAGGCAGGCAATCGGCAAGGCAAAGACATGCGGGCAGATTCGGCTGTGAGTGATTAATTGTCGGGTAGGACTTCCTGATAACGCACAAGACGTGATGAAAGAGATTTCATAGGCTACCTAGTCTAGAGTGGTGGCGCCTCAATAGACATGCAAGTCCCTGAGGAGGCGCACCCAGACGAGGGTAACAAGCAGCAGCCACCATAGGTGCTTGGTAGTTTCTGGGCGAACAAAAGGTGCTATCACTGCGCGATATTGCCTGCTGGACATTTTTGTAGAAAAATTAAAACCTTTTGTGGGATTCGACAACGATGTGTTAACGTCCCTGAAGTCAGGCGAATTCAGGGAACTTCCTACTTGGCAAAACAAATTCGTCTGGGTGGCATAGTTTTATATATGCCCACCCCTGCAGCTGGATTTCCCACTCAACGTGAACAGGCTGTCAAGTGGCAAGAACTTGTGTTATTCTGTCAACTGTTTGACCGTGTGGTGAAGCGTTTGATCCGACCTCTTAATCATTGGTCTGCTCAAGTGCCATTCACATGTTGCTTTTGTCCTGTAAAGACTTCAGCGTGTGTCGATTATTAGCCACTTTGGCTATTGTCTCCTTTGACATTTCACTCTTGAATATGCACACATCCACCTAAAAAGTAGTCCACCTTAGTGCCACGAAAGGTAGGCCTACTATCATTTCATTTTCTTGTATTTGTTCGCAATGCTTATTTTTTTTATTTTTTTTTGCAAACATGCACGTCACCAGTAGGTGTGGTATTTTTAATAGTTATACTTTTACACCTTTGCATATGTTTTCAAAATAAATGAAATATATTGAGGCTTGCCAAGGTCTGACCTATTGATATTGTTAACTCTTATTTTAAAACTGCCAGCTTCCTGGTGTCTAAGGAAAGGAAATGTCATATCTTTTTCAAACCTGCGTTTATGCACTCTGCCCCACAATGGTTCAACGACATTTGGGTAGTTAGGAATAATGGGTATTGGCATCATCTGATCACAATATTAACAAGGAAGCCGAAAATCAGTGTGCGGACCGGGGGTAGTGATGCTGACCGCCGTCAACATACCGTGTCTGCGGCGGAAATCCGCAACGGGTATTATGACCCACACTGAGAAATCCTCCACAATACAGACACCCACACAAGTCCGCCACACCAAAGGTCAGTAATAAATTGGCGGAACAAAAACCCACACCGTCACGCCAACAGGAAGACGCCCACACTATTCCAACCCATGACTCAACGTAGCAGTCATTCAACCACGGTAAACCATTGACGGTACACACCGCCGCACCCAAAAGACATATGCACTTACAAAACACAACCACATTGGACAATTCCAAATACACACACCTAACACACATACACACACCACACCCACACCCAAAAGCAAAGACCACACCAGCATCCAGAGGCACACAACACCATCACTCACACACCATCCATGCACAAAACACCACACACCCCAAAACATCACCCCACACATCACATCTAACATCACCTCACACATCACTCACACCACATCATGGCACCTCAAAGACACCCCAGGTTTTATGAGGAGGAGCTCAGGGTCATGGTGGAGGAAATCATTTGGGTAGAGCCACAGCTATTCGGATCACAGGTGCAGCAGACGTCCATTGCAAGGAAGATGGAGCTATGGCGGAGAATTGTCGGCAGGGTCAACACAGTGGGACAGCATCCAAGAACACAGGATGGCATCAGGAAGAGGTGGAACGACCTAGGGGGAAGGTACGTTCCGTGGTATTCAGACACCAGGTAGCTGTACAGAGGACTGGCGGTGGACCACCACCTCCTCCCCCACAACTAACAACATGGGAGGAGCAAGTCTTGGCAATTGTGCATCCTGAGGGCCTCGCCGGAGTAGCAGGAGGACTGGACTCTGGTAAATCATATATTTACTATTATATCCCCCCACCCTACCTGCATGCCATCACTCACTCCTACCCCTACCCTCACCCCCATCACTCCAACACCTCACATATACCCCACCATCACAACCCCTCCCATCCCAATACCAAGCCCTGCATGCAACAATAATGCATGGACACCCATCACAGACCTGTATGGGCACCCATGACCAAAGCATGTCCAAGAAGGAGACTCACCCAGGGCACACAATCACCACTCACACAAGGGCCAAGGTGATAGTTCAAGCACAGTAATAGAGGTAAACACACCCGTTGCACAAGATGGCACACACAGACATAATAACAATGCATTTACACCCCAACAGGACCCCTGCCCAACGTCACCGGACAGGAGGTGCCAGCCATATCCAGTCCCCCCACAGAAGAGGCCCCCAGTGATGACAGCAGCTCTTCACACCTGGATCAAGATGACCAGCCTGGCCTATCAGGGACCTCTAGACAGTCGGTTCCCCTGCCACAGTCCCAACCCACCACAGAACCTCCCCCCTCAGGAAACACCACCACAGCACCCACCAAGCGGGCCCATGCCACTGTCCCCAGGACACGTCAATCAGCAGTGTGACCACCACTACAGGGACCCCAGGCAAACCCACTAACCCAAGACAATCAGGGACCTGGGGTCAGTGGCAGTGGGCAAACAGTTCAGGGGACAGAGGCACAAGACAACAGGGAAGCTGGGAGGACTGCTGTGCGACAGGGGGAGGACAGGCCTATGGAACCCACTCTCCATGAGGCACTCTCCAACATCATGGGAGCATGCCAAAATTCCCAGGAGACCATGGGCACGGTACTGGCCAAGTTTTAGGAGACCCAGCGGCTGCAGGAGGGACACTACATGGGGATCAGGGAGGACTTGAAGTCCATTAACACCACCCTGGTCACCATTGCAGGGGTGCTGGCAGACATGGCCAATACCATGAGGGAGACAGTGGCATACCACCGGGCCCCTGACACTAGCCCAACCGATGAACAGCCTTCCACGTCTGCGGGCGCTAGTGGCCAGGAGGCCCCGCCACAGGACCAACAGACCACCAGCACCACACCCACTGCAGAAAGAGAACCACCCCGCAAACGGTCTCTGCGATCCAGGCAGAAGACAGAGAACATTGCCAAGACCCCCGCCAGGAAATAAGACTCTCCTGAATGTCACCCTCCTGTCCCACTCTCTCACCCTGTCGATCCTTGAACTGACATTGCTGCCCTTCCTGTGCCCCATTGGCCAATGCACCTGTGATACCAAGAGACTGGACTCTACTAAGGACCTTCCTCCACCATCACCCCAGCCCCTTCCACATACCCCTATACACATTAGCCCATAAATAAACACCCTTGAATCACAAACCAATCTGGAGTCAGTCTGTTCTTTCACAAATGTATAATTACAACATCATCCACTAATGTCAATGTAAATGCTCATTTGCTCATACCATTGTATGACAGTTGTTGGGCAGCAGTAAATATAGCATAAGGCAGAATGAGGTACCCAGATCTGTGAAATGGAAAGCCAAAGTGAACTGTCAGTGTCCATAGACAGAGGTTAAGAGCCTGACTTATACAATGTCCTACAGTAGTCAAATATGAGAGGAGCAGTGCCAGTCTCTTACCTGTGTGTCACTGGAAGTACTGCATGATGATGTTAGTTCGGTTGTCAATATCTTCTTCCTCTGCCTTCTCTTCCTCACTTTCCACAGGCTCCACAGCTGCCACAAGACCATCATCAGGTCCATCCTCCTGCAGAAAAGGCACCTGGCGTCACAATGCCAGGTTGTGCAACATGCAGCATGCCACGATTATCTGGCACACCTTCTTCAGTGAGTAGTATTGGGAGCTACCTGTTAGATGGAGGCACTGGAATCTAGCCTTCAGGAGGCCGAACGTCCTCTCAATAATCCGTCTAGTTCGCCCATGTGCCTCATTGTAGCGTTCCTCTGCCCTTATCCTGGCATTCCTCACTGGGGTCAGTAGCCATCAGAGGTTGGGGTGACCAGAGTCACATGCAAATGTTGAGGGATATCTGTTAGACCCACACTAACCCTTAGGGACAACCCCATACGCAGACACCTATTCATACTGTGTGGGGACCATTGGCTCACCTATTAGCCACAACCGGTGCCTCTGGAGTTGGCCCATCACATAAGGGATACTGCTATTCCTCAAAATGTAAGCGTCATGCACAGACCAAGGACACTTTGCATTCACATGAGAGATGTACTGGTCTGCCAAACACAAAATCTGCACATTCATAGAATAGTAGCTTTTTCGATTTCTGTACACTTGTTCATTTCTGCGGGGTGGGACAAATGCCACATGTGTACCATCAATGGCACCTATGATGTTGGGGATATGTCCCAGGGCATAAAAGTCAGCCGTCACTGTGGGCAAATCGTCCACCTGGGGGAAAGCGATGTAGCTATGCATGTGTTTCAGCAGGGCTGACAACACTCTGGTCAACACATAAGAAAACATTAGCTGAGACATCCCTGAGGCCATGGCCACTGTAGTTTGAAAGGAGCCACGTGCCAGGTAATGGAGCACTGACAGGACCTGCACTAGAGGGGGGTATTCCTGTGGGCTGGCAGATAGCTGACATCAAGTCTGGCTCTAATTGTGCACACAGTTCTTGGATTGTGGAACAACCAAGTCTGTAGGTCATAATGATGTGTCTGTCTTCCATTGTTGACAGGTCCAACAGGGGTCTGTACACCGGGGGATGATGCCATCTCATCATCTGCCCCACCGGATGTGCCCTATAGAGGAGAATGGTAAGCAGAGGGTCATGTACCACATTGTTTGCACAAGTGTGCTTTCAATAGTGTGAGTAAATCGGTGTGTGTCATTGTTTGTATATCTGTCAAATAGTGCTGTGACGCAGTTAGGTGCCATGCCATGTGCCCCCTGAAATTGCGGCTGCCTGACCTGTAAGGAGGGACAAGGGGAAATGAGGTAACTGCACTGGCGTTGTGCAGTGTCGCGGTAGGCGGTCGAAGACCGCCTCGCAATTTAGCATTGGTTTTCATTGGGCCCTATGGGTTCAAGGAGCCAATTACGATGTGCGCCTGCGGTGATGGTACGCACCGCCGTGGACGTGACTGCCATTTTCTATCGCTTCACTCACTTGATACCTGACCTTCAACAGGAGAGGACCTACACTGCAAGGGCTGCTGTGACCTGTGTCTGGAAGCGACAATGGCTCAAGTGTCTGGGGAAAGGGCACCTGCCTTCACCGCGGAGGAGTTGGAAAAACTGGTGGATGAGATTCTCCTCAGTACACGCTACTCTACGGTCCTCCAGACAAACAGGTGAGTACACTGTGAGCAGGATGCCTGGGCAATGCCGGTTTGGAGTGGTTTGGGTGGAAGATACATGTGGGGGAGGGAGGCTGAGGCCTGCATGTGAGGATGGTGAGTGTATGTGCGTCAGGGCATGGGTGGGAACTGGTGGGCAATGAGTATGACGGGCCGGACGGGAGAGTAATTTCCTTTCATCCTGTACCTTTCCTCTAGGTCAGCGCCCATCAGAAGAAGGGTATTTGGCGTGCCACCGCCAAGGAAATGCGGACCCTGGGGGTCTATCATAGACGGAGCACCCACTGCCGCAAAAGATGGGAGGACCTGCACTCCTGGAGCAAGAAGACAGTAGAGGCCCAGCTGAGGCTTGCCTCCCGAAGTGGAAGGGGTGCCCGTCGCACCATGACTCCCCTGATGTTCCGCATACTGGCGGTGGCATATCTGGAGTTGGATGGGCGCTTTTGGGCATCACAGCAGCTACAAGAGGGTGAGTACAGTTTTATTCAGCTGACTCTGTGTGCTTTACGAAGTGTCTGGGTCGGGGATGTGGGCTGTGGGTTCCCCTAGGACAGGGCAACCTAGATAGGGTAGGTCCCTTGTGAGGCAGGCTCTGAGGCACTCCAACCCCAATAGTGTTACTGGCCATCTACAACTAGTCAGGCTCCTGTGGGTTCCAGGTGTGAAGCAAATGATGTTAGGCATAGTACCCTAGGGGCAGGTGATTTTCCTACTAACTGCTAGTGCATGGCCTAGTGCATAGGGCTGCTCCCTGTGTATTGTGTCCGTCAACAGTAGTGGTGTTGCTGACATTGACCATGTGTCTCCTCTGTCTCTCCCCCCTTCTTGTTTTGTCACCCTGTCCTTGTGTTCATTAGCATCATCTGGCGGAGGAGCAGAGGCACCTGCGACGGAGGGAGCTGCATCCCACATGGCCGTGGAGGGTGAATCTACAGAGTCTGAAGGCACCAATGGGACGGAGGGCTAGGGGAGCTCCACGACGGAGACAGAAGGGGACACCATTGACAGCAACTCTTCCTCTGATGGGAGCTCCCTTGCGGTAGTGGACACCTCTGTGCCCACCGCAACAACAGGTACAGCCGCCACCCCCCCTACCAGCACCACCCTCCCAGCAGCCCCTCAGCATGTTTCCCGTTCCCACTCACCCTGGATGGTGGGCATCCCCTTTGCCCTAGGCACCTCAGGACCTGACCCAGTCAACCCAGCATATTGACCTCCTGAGATCCCTCAATGTTGGGCAGTCAACCATTCTGGTGCAATGCAGGGTGTCGAGAGGCATTTGCAGCAAACAAATGCATATCTGGAGGGCATTCATTCTGGCGTGGCGGCCCAACAGAGAGCATTTCAGGCTCTGGCCTCAGCACTGATGGCAGCCATTGTCCCTGTGTCCGGCCTCCCCCTTCCAACTTCCACTACCCAGACCCAAACCCCTCTACCTCAGCCTATCCCAAGCACACCTTCCGACCATCATACACACACATCAACACACAAAAGTGGCTCAGGAAAACATAAGCACCACACATCCCACAGGTACTCACACAAGCACCATACCCATGCAGACACACCAACATCCACTACCTCCACTGTGTCCCCCTCCTCCAGGTCGCCCACTTCCCTCCCTGTCTCGTCTTCACTCACACCTGCATGCACTACATCTTCATCCACTACGTCCATCACCAGCACACCCATCACCACACACCGCCACGTGCACTCACCACCCCCACTACCACTCACACATCCCCTGTGTCCTCTGCCAGTGTGTCTGTGAGTCCACCTCCCAAGGTACACAAACGCAGTCACACACCCACCCAACAGCCATCCACCTCACGACAGCCTCCAGCCCATTCACCTTCACCCAAACTCAGCAGACGTACACCTCCTACAACCACTACTTCTTCCTCCACTCCTAAACCCCCTCCATCTTCCCGTCCTAGTGTGCCAAAAAACTTTTCCTAGCTAACTTTGACCTCTTTCCTACACCCCGCCCCTGTCCTTCCCCTAGGGCCAGGATGTCTAGATCCCAGCCCAGCACCTCAGCCACCAAATCTGCATCCGCTGTGGTCCGTGCTACTCCAGGACGGTCTAAGGGGGCACCCATCAGAGCTGCCAGTGTGCCACAGACAGAAAAGAAGTACCACCCTATTCCACCACCTGCAAAGGTCAAAAAGGGGCCGGCTTCCAGCAGGAGACAGTCACACCACCCACCCAGCAAGGCCTCACCCAAACACCGAGTGGACAGTGCCAAGGTCTCTGCAGCGACTGTCAAGATGTGGCAGGGCCACAAGCCAAAGGGCACATCACCCCTGGGTACTATGTCACCTGGTGAGGGGCTGGTGACCACCAAATTATCCGGATGGCAGCCACATGCACCACAGTCACCACCACCGCTCCAACTGACACCTGCACAGCCACCTGCATTGCCACCTGCACTGCCGCTGCCACAATATCAGTCTGCAGCATCGTCCCCAAGGATCAGCCATCCGAGGCTACCGCAGACCGTATGGTGCCTCCAACCACCGCAACTGTCACCTGCACCACGGCCAGCACTGGCAGCGTCTCCACCGCAGCCACCGCCGCCTGCACCACCATCAGCACCGCCACGTGCACATCCGATGCCACTCTGTCGGCCGTCAGCATCCTCAGTGTGCAGCCGTCAGAGTCTGCAAGTGACGTCCTGGACACTGGACATGCCACTTGAGACACCACCTCCAGCACTGACACGAACCAGCAATTAGCACCCTAAGTCGCCGCAGGATGGAGTGTGGGCCTGCCTCCATGGAGTATCAAGCTACCTGTTCCAGGTACATCACATGGCTGAGACACCTAGGTGAGACGAAGTCAACTGCCACACCCCAAGTGCTGCATCACTGGACACAAAGCCCCCTCCAGAACCAGTGGAGAAAAGCACCCACTAACACAGTCCTTGGCAGGATGAAGCACTCTGGGCAAAAAAAAACCTCCAGAACCAGTGGAGAAAAACATCCACTAACACAGTCCTTGGAAGTATGAAGCACTCTGGGCACAAAGTCCCCTCCAGAACCAGTGGAGAAAAGCATCCACTAACACAGTCCTTGGCAGGATGAAGCACTCTGGGCACAAAGCCCCCTCAAGAACCAGTGGAGAAAAGCATCCACTAACACAGTCCGTGGCAGGATGAAGCACTCTGGGCACAACGCCCCCTCCAGAACCAGTGGAGAAAAGCATCCACTAACACAGTCCTTGGCAGTATGAAGCACTCTAAGCACAAAGCCCCCTCCAGAACCAGTGGAGGAAAGGATCCACTAACACAGTCCTTGGCAGGATGAAGCACTCTGGGCACAAAGCCCCCTCCAGAACCAGTGGAGAAGGCATACACTAGAGAGACTGTGGCTTTGCAATCCCCAGGACCAAGCAGTGGACAGTGCAGCCACTTGAAAGACTTGAGAGACTGTGACTTTGCACTCCCCAGGACCAGGCAGTGGGCAACTCACCCACTTGAGAGACTTGAGAGACTGTGGCTTTGCACTCCCCAGGACCAAGCAGTGGGCAGTGCAGCCACTTGAAAGACTTGAGAGACTGTGACTTTGCACTCCCCAGGACCAGGCAGTGGGCAACTCACCCACTTGAGAGACTTGAGAGACTGTGTCTTTGCACTCCCCAGGACCATGCAGTGGCCAACCCACCCACTTGAGAGACTGTGACTTTGCACTCCCTAAGACCAAGCAGTGGGCAGTGTAGCCACTTGAGAGACTTGAGAGACTGTGGCTTTGCACTCCCCAGGACCAAGCAGTGGGCATGGAGCCCCCTCAAGGAGCAGTGACGTCGTACCATCATCCGGCTGAGGTACCCCCCCACCCTTCCCCCTGAGGTGCCTGTTATTTTTTTCAACCTACTGCCCTTGCAGTGTTCTCTCCGTTTTGATACAGGTGTCATGTGTGGGCTTTGCCCATGATTTATTTGCCCACTGGGCCATGGACATCTGCAAAGGACAGTGTACGGTCCTCTGTACATATTGTAAATATTTGTATGTACTGGTTTTTACAATCGTTTACTTTATTTGCCTATTTCTAATATATGAAAGATTTGACTCAATTCCTTTTGTCCTTGCGTTCTTCCAGGGGGTTACAGGGTGTATATGTAATGCTGTTGCATGTATTTGTGTGTATGGTGTTGTGGGTGAGGGTGGGGGTGGGGATGTTGCATTTTGCGTGTGTGTGTCACTCTCTTTTGACTTCTCCCCTCCCATGTATGCTAGGTGCAGTACTCACCGTCATCGTCGCCGCCTTCTTTCCACTTCGTCATGTATTAATAGATACAGCAACATGGGCAGGACCTGCAACTCAGGCTCCATGATGTCCTGGTTCTTCATTGGTTGTCGAGAGGTGAGTGGTTTCCCTTGTGTGCTCTGTTTCCGCCGTGCTTTTGAGGGCATTGGTACCGCCCCGGACAATCTGGCAGATTGGTGCCTTCTAATAGTGTGAGCGGTACATTGTCTTCCACCTGTCTGTTGGCGGTGACCGCAGCAGTGTTTGTTGCTACTGCAGTGGCGGTCAGAGTGTTAAAGTGGTTATCTGTGTTGGTGGTTTCCGCCATTGTCGTGATTCAATTTTTTAACCGCCGGTCTGTTAGCGGTCAGAACCTGCCACGGCATCCAGGAGCACTATTTATCCACAGGAGCAAATCCTGCATCTCCCTATGAGGAACTGTAGTCCAAATAAAGAAAACAGAATCAATACATACACAGAAAGAAAAAAAAACGTCCATGTACTGAATGCATCGGAAACCACCAGGACATTTGTAAGGGATGTTTGACAGACAAAGGTTAACATTATCCTGAAGTTACTGTTGTTGTTTTAGTTGGATTGCCTCAATAAGCTATATTTCTGTAGTTAGAGGTTACAGTAGCATGCTTGTATACCATACACTGCTGTGACAGTTTCCTCAATGCCCCTGTCACAAAAATATATTAGCATGACATTTCCAAATTGCCCTGTAGGTAAAGCACAATTGCCATGAAAGTGTACACATTGCCCTGTGTGTAAAGCGCCCACTAACATATCCATATCTTACTATGTAAATGACACCCTACGACATTTTCCATGTTACCAGGTACAATACTTATACATTATGGCCATCCCGATTCCACATTATTTTGCACTCTTTCTATTCGAAAAAAGAGTCTCTTACAAGGTATATGCAAACCCTTTTATATGGCTATGTATGCAAAGCAGATATTCCCATGCCCATCTCCCCCAGCTGCTCATAAATCCTAGAAAACTCTAGGTACCAGGAATGTATGCATTTTTATACTGCAGCCCTTGCTGGGTAGTAGCGATCAATTGGGAATTGATGTGAGTGCAGGGCGACGAGACAAGACTATTGCATTATTTGGTGATTACAATGTCATTACATTTCACTCACCTTTATAATTTTAGTCACAGGTCTCCGGGTTCCAAAGTCAGCAAACAATAAATTGCTTACGATCACATGAGCCGTACGAGAGCCAGCATCCTCCAAAGGTGCACAAGTAGCAACATGTACTCTGTGCCAAATTTGTTAAAAAACATAAAGTAAAGGGCTTCAAACGTTTTCTTTGCAGCCCACCACCGGCTCTGCCTCATGCCTCTATTTCCAACACCCTACACTTCTTGTCTCTTTATCTCACACTTGCAGTTTCTTTTTCATCTCAACTTGTTCCCTTTTTCACTGTTTTTATGTCAAACGCCTCTCACGTTCACTCGTTCGTGGGCTTGCCTTTCAAAAATCACTTGATGTCATTGGTAACTGCTTTATGTTTGTCCCGCCTTCAGGCTGTTTTCTGTCACGCCTTGTAGACTACCCCTGTTTCATGTATTATTGCACAATTGCCCATATACTGTACTTCAGCATGGGCAAACAATTTTTTCTTATGTCTCTCCCCTTCCTGCTGCATAGTGGCCATCGCGCTCACAGCGTGAACAGGCACAACAGGGTGAATTCGATTGGCAGTATGGAAGCACTTGTCACATTGTTCACAGTTACCTAATCAGAGTCATTTCTTGTGGCTCTCCCATTAAAACACTTGAAATTGGGAAAGGCTTTTCATAAAACAAATCCTCCAAGCAAAAGCGGCTCTCCCAGCACAGCGGGAGAGCCAGTACTACAATATTCACTGAACTCGGGGAAACCCGACCCATAATGCTTTGCAGTGCATTATATGACAAATTTGTTTGCCCATAACTCAACCTGTGGTGATCATAGGACAATGGGAGCACCACCAAAGCTTTCAGCACAGCGTGCTCTTTCTGTCTTCATCATCTTTGGGTCCCCAAACTATGTTAGTGGGGACCACAAAATAATAACCCCTCCCACCATTCAGTGCTTGTTTAAGTGTTTTCTTGGCTAAAGCTTTTGTTTAACAGTGGAGAGTAGTTTGTTTCAAAAGCTTTGTTTGTAATGTTATTGTTACAAGACTGCTATTGGAGAAAATGTGTATAATGAGCTATGTTCGTTAAAAACTAAGACCCACATTTATAAAATGATTGGACTGCTTTAGTGTCATTTTTTTATTTATTTTAAAGTGGAGCAAACGTGACTCCATATTTATATTTTGGTGTTGGACCAGTCTAGCTTCAAAATGTAGGAGTTAGTGTAATTTTAAGGAAGTACCAAACCACCTTGTGTTTCATTGCGACAATGAGATGCAAGGTAGGTGTTCTCTTCCAAAAAATGGCACTAGTCCCCTAGCGCCACATTTATCTACCAATGGAAAAATGACTCAAACCAAGGAAGCGGACTCAAAAAATGGTGTTAAGTCAGATTAGCGTCAAATTTTAATGCCTGGTCAGACCAGGCATTAAAAAGAGGCCCACACAGCACAAATCAAGGAAAACAAACAAAAAGAGTTTTGGTAACCTCCAGGACAACATGGAAGTGATACTGCTCAAGCTTAGCACACACCGAAGATGTCAGCTAAGACAGCAGGTCCCCCCACCACCACCGCAGCAACCCCAAACACCATAACAGCAGCCACAAAGGCAGCGCAGAAGGCAGGAGAGGATCTTCAGACAGCAGACAACCATCCTTGGACTGAGGGAACAAGATGTGATCCTGATGTACAGACTAAACCGGGAGTCCATTGTACACCTGCTACACCATATTGCGCCACACATCACAGCAAAGGTGCAAACTCCCGCTAACATACCACCCATGACCAAACTCCTCACTGCCTTCCATATGCTGGCATCTAGATCTTTTCACATAAAGGATGCACAAGTGGCTGGTATCTCGCAGCCATCCTTCTTGGTCCTTCTTCCTAAGGTCCTGGACTCTATCATATGCCTCACATCCCACCACATCTGCTTCCCAAACACCCAGCATCTACAGCAGGAGACCAAGCAAGGTTTCTATCAAATTGCTGGGTTTCGTATGTGCTGGGTGAAATGGACTGCACCCATGTGCAACTGCTGCCACCTGGTGCAACGAAACATGTATATAGGAACCGCAAGCACACACATTCAATCAATGTGTAGGCCATCATGGACCACCGTGGGCTCTTCACCAACATCCTTGCTAAATATCCCGGCAGTGTCCATGATGCACACATATTTTGCCATTGCACCATCAACAAGCGGTTCCAGGATGGCCAATATGGCAATGGTCTACTCAAAGGTAAGTCACCATACCGTTTATAACATACACAACACACCAACCATCTAGGAAAAACAAGACAAACACCACACTAAATACACATGGGCAGCGCTACATAGATGTACAGGCAATAACACATATGCCGTATGCCACAATACACTGCATACATTGCACTTCACAAACACATACACCCACATGTACATAATACAGCCACACCCTGACTGGCACACCATGTGTGGACAGGTGGAGCCAAGTGCCCTTTGCATACAGCAGCTGCTCACAAACCACTACAAGTGTCCACAGGTTGACAACTAAATACAGATCACACACATTACACCAACCAAGGAAGCACCCAGACATGTCAATGGCATAGGCCATGGTCATTTTGAGAAAGTCACACATAGGCACAGTCCAATGTAAATCATGGTATGCAAGCCTCTGGCAGAACCTAAATCGAATGCCACCCAAGTGGTGCCACAAACAACTACATATCATTTACACATACCTGACATACCTGTAGTGTGCACATACACCTGCCTGCTGCATTGTGTTGTGCACATACAAACACAAAAGTATCTGCCATTAAAGACCATGGGGCAGAATCATGAGAAATGAGACAGAACCTACTCCAGTGCTGCTTCAAATGTGCCCCTAGTGATCCCTAATTCCACCATGTATGTTCCATGTACCAAACAGTCCATCATGGTGCAGAGTTTGTGAAAAAATTGTAACAATCATGGATGCTATAGCAGGACTCGGTAGGAGTATAGATGACATACCTGACCTAACATGCACCGTACTAAGGGACCCATGTGAAAAATAGCAGTGCCCCCTGCTAAAGCCTGCACTGTGCATATGTAGAAAGTGCCTGTGAGAAATCATGTACTGGAAGCTAGGAGATACTACTGCACCGAAATACAACATCCTACTAATGCGTGATACAAACCCTTGTACATTTGATGGCCTCCAGAAGCATCATCTGCCACAAAGGGTCACAAAGTTTCACACTGCAAGGGTAGTGCCACACAGTAACATGGACGGCACAGTCTGGCTGTATAGGGCAACTATGGTGTTTCAACATCTGACACCATTGTGGTGCAAGGAGGTTGTAGGTTCCTTTTAACAATAGACCACTTCTTCAAATAAGGACTACACAACACATTGTCCTAATTTATAACCATAATTTTGGGATCAACATTCAAATTCCCAGACCCTTGAGCCACTACCCAAGAATGTCATGTCCATCAACACAGTCCAATGAAACCATTTCACAAGAACAGGGACATACATTGTACAACAAGCAAGTCTGTGTCACCACTCTACTAAAACTAACAACTGCTATGGTATGTTTCAAGCCACTATCAAGTTTCCCTAACACATCTTCTCTCTTTCCTTTGCAGCTGGTCAACGGTACGGAATACAGCCATGGGTGATGATTCCACTTGCCAATCCCACAATGGTGGAAAAGCGAGCCTACAACGAGGGCCACAGGAAAACACACAATGTGGTGGAGAGGACATTTTGGCTCCTGAAATCAAGGTTCAGGTTTCTGGCCCTGACAGGAGGAGGCCTCTTGTATGCTCCACCAATCATTTGCAAAATCATTTTGGCATATGCAATCCTCCACAACATCTGTGTCAGAACAAATGGGATGACTAGGTTGATGTCCCCAAAGAGAAAGAGGATGATGATAGAGCAGATAATTTGGAGGATGAACAACAGAACACTGATGCAGGAGTTCACAGAGACTCCACCTTGTTGAGAACTTCTACACATAGTCACTATACTAAAAACATCACATTGCAAATAGCACAACAAAAACTTTGTATCTGATTCTCCCTGGTCTACTCATTCCCCACTACATATGCCATTGGAATGTGACTCAAACCTCAGTGAGCAGGTAATAAACACGGGGGTGACAAGCATGGTAGCAACATCGTTTGTGATGTAAGAGGGTCTACTGCCTCCATCTCACACATCAGTGACACGCAATTCATGGGCATGTGACTCCTGAAGGCCTAGGTTCATGCAGCATTACAAATATTGCGCCCTCAGGTGGTCAAGGTGTTAGTACTTAGCCCATTCACCACAACAACACCATGTCTAACAGGATGTATGCAAGGGGGCAAACATAAGGTAAGGGCTGTCAATGAAGAAACAGAACACTGTCACAACTCATGGTGATTGCAGCTTTGCCTGCATGGTACATGTGTGACAAGGGTGGGACATCATTGGTAACTACGGACCGTCAATTATTATCCAGGGATTGTAACCAATGTCTGATGCTGACCTTGCACAGTGTATCTATGGGATAATGTCCTGGCACTTCCATTTGGCACAACCCTGACACATGGTGGACTGTACCTCACGTATGGCACACACACGTTGGCTGTGGAGTGGGCAATGGGTTGCCAGACAAATTAAGCATCCATGGGTGCAGAATCACTATCCAAACACATGGTCCATTCTCAGGATCTAAGGATTTATTGGGACAATGCACCACCAAATATTTCTCTGGGTCACATGTAGGCAGAGTGTCTTACACTCACTATGAACATGAGGTGCACACTTGTCACACAAATCTGCTGTCTTGTCACATGCCTAGAGCAAATCCAGATAAACTTTGAAGACTGATGTATGGGTGTATGTCCTAGGTAGCAACAGGTTTACCAGTATCAACAATGCTTGACATGTGTCAGCATGTTTACCTAGTATGCTCTGTATAACAACATCACACAGCCCACAGCAATACACACCACTCATCGTCACTCACATGACAGAACAAGTGCATGGTAGCAACAGTAACAATGTATCCCATACATGTTTTGGGCTCAAACATCACAATCAGGTGTGGGATGTGCTACTATGTCCAGCATTGTTAAATAATATCTGCAACACAACACCAAACTGAGTGGGAGTACACCTAGCCATAATTGTTGCATGTTGCTAATTAAAAGTACAGCACTGACATGATTTCACACCTCAACATCATTCAGTTATGGTAAGAGTTACCTCGGTTGTGGCATGGTG
This sequence comes from Pleurodeles waltl, assembly GCF_031143425.1. Taxonomy (NCBI): domain Eukaryota; kingdom Metazoa; phylum Chordata; class Amphibia; order Caudata; family Salamandridae; genus Pleurodeles; species Pleurodeles waltl. The sequence continues at coordinate 220,339,982 of NC_090450.1, read as the reverse complement.
GAAGAAATGCATACCCATGTTCAATGGAGGATGTGGATGGACAGCTGAGAGACACCCACAGATACTTGCAAATACACACAGGAGGTCACTTACTAGTGCTGCAGCAGGTGTAATGTCATGTGTGCATGGCACTCAATGCATCTCACAAATACCATCAATTAAACCATCACTATCAAGTAGCCAGTAGTACATGATGTGTACATCTACAAATTACACAAGTCACATATTGCATCATGTCTACGTATGACCAGACAATGTTGCTGTAGAAGATGTGTACAAAGTGCAAGCAGCCTAAAGAATGGGAGCAATGTAGGAGACAATACATACCTTACCAGTAATGCAGGACATCATGGACAAGGGACATACATAGACCAATACTGACTCGACAACACATCAAGGTCTACATGTCAACATTTAACACATGTACAGAGAGGGTGGCCAGGTCAGTACATAACCCAGTCATGTTTAATACAGGCATGCCATGGTATTTGCCCATTGCATGTCACCATGACAGGAGACAGTGACAGACAGCACCATCTGTACCCTGCCACGTTTCCAATATTGAAATTACAACAGATATACAAGCCCTTAACAAGCTGCCCATGGAAATAACTAAGGACATCAAATAATGAGACATGTCCTACATGTGCAAGCACCTGTGCTCTGTACATGAGAGGGGAAGGCTGACATCAAGTACCGCAGAGGAAAATGTGATATCTGCTAAGCAGTGTGCATGGTTCTGCTAAGTAGCAATGATGAAGAGTCTAGATCCCTGCTCCATAAACCCACACACCACTGCTCTGGCTACATCACTGTATGACATTGTCAGGGACATGATCCATGTGCACAGGGGACTGAGTACCTGGAGCACCATTAACCTGCCCTTTCACATGCAACCATGGGTTTGTGTTGCCATGCAAACTCACATAGTTGTAATGATGAGTAGGCTAGCATCTATGGCAGACCGCAACACTGCTACACAGTGGTATGCTATTGTACGTGACAGTCATAACAAACATTATGTCGACAAATGTGAGTGCCCAGTTGGAGGCATGCACACATATATCACTTATCTCAGCACACATGTACCACTATATTGGTTCAGGCATGGTAATAGGTATTTATTCTGAACAAAAGGCCATCTAGCACAAAAATAAGGGCATAGGTATCACAAGTTCAGTGACTGAAATAAATTACCTTCAAATGTGTTCCATCATATGGAAAAATAGGTGGTAGTGATGTGACTACACATGCATTTGTAAAATGCCAACATGGGACGATAGTAATGTGAGGTTTCACATCCCATGAACACACCACTGTTGTCATATGTTACTGAAATTAAAACAACACATGTCTTTACACACACACAGCATATACCTACCTTCATTAACACATGTGCACATAACATCTCTGGCACACATGTAGCAGAGCGACATGAAATAAAATCCAACAACACACCACAGAGCGGACACACATGCACACGCAAATTGCCAGGGGTTAAGCCAGGGGTTATGTGATGTCAATGCAGTCCAAGTCCACTGAATACTGTGAGTATAAATGTCATGGTTGTCACATGCTTTACCATGTGTTGGACATAGGCCATCATATATATTGTGTTGTAGGTTTGTGTACATTTGTATCTCAGACATAACAATGTAGTCCACCTACAAATTAGTATTCATACACATATGTACACACATAGTACACGTGTTAACATGTATGTGGACAAGGTGTAGCTACACATGCACAAGGTATGAGTAATCGCATGCAGCAGACTCATAGACAAACCTGTGGATTTGACATACTAACGTCATCGTAATGACATTACTGGATAGTCACGCACATGTAGCCGTACCACATATACAACATTGTAACACAGCCCATATGATGTGTTAAGTGAATCAGGGTTCACTCAAGGCCTGCAATGCAAAAATCCACACAATTCTATCAATACACCCTCAAAATGACTCAAATTCTTCAACTCCACACTGCAAAGTAAGGACGCCTGGACCCTGAGCAGCAATTACACTTTCACACGCCTTTTAACGCACCATGGTGACAAATCAACGCGTGACTGTCAAGCGCTAACATTTTTCACGCATACGAATATACCATACAATTCCCCTAAGCTAAAAGACTCCTAGCCCCTGAACGTCAATCACACGTAACCATGTAATTTCATGCAAAAGGTGAGAAAAATGACACATGACCGTCATGCGTCAAAAAAACATCGCATGTCTGGAAATGTGACCCACACGCCAAGGAAGTGATGAAACAGGACATCCTGCCTGCAAACATGATACAGTGAGTTCACTTTCACTTTCACTTCACAGTCTTTTTGTCTGTGACTGTGTGAGGGTGTGTGGAGCTGTTGCTGTAGGAGTTTTGGAGTGTTTATCGTGCTGTGTCCTGTTGATGTTGTGTTTTATTTGTCTTTCAACTTGACTTTTGTATTGTAAGTGTACTGTTTTTGTCTCTGTATTGTGGGGTGTTTGTCTAGGGTAGTATAGTTGTTGGGGTAGTTGGGTTAGGTGTTACATATATTTATTTTTAGTTTTGGGTGAACTGCATTTGCAGTCCAGTATGTTTGGGAAAGAGAGGATGGTGCAGGTGTCGGTCAATGAGTTGGAGGTTTTTATATGGCTGGTTCAGCACCACCTTCCCATGATGCTGCAACTGTGTGGCCATGTCATTGTTGGCTACCCCACAGAGGCAAGGCGGCTGCGGTGGGGCAAGGTGCTCCACCACCTAACACGAATCTTTAGGACAGAAAGGAATGACCACCAACTCAAGCATCGCTGGGCAGATCTCATTACAAGAGAACAGGATCTGCTAGATCATCTGGGCAATTACAAAGTGTTGTGATGCAGTTTGTAATGAGCAGCATCAAATGAGGCCTGCACCATGCATCATGTATGGAAGCGGGTCCCAAAACCTGTCTGGGAGGCAAATATATAATCCACTGAGTAAAGTAAGAAATTGCTTATTTCAATTTTTCATGCACTCTGAATGGCTGCTGAGAGCAGGTGTGATATGGGGGGGCATATACATGTATGAGTTGGGCCCTTATGTACTCAGCAGAGGTCATGATGATCTGTTGCAACTACTACTGAATACATCATTTACCTATACATAAATAGATGAAGTTAGGCCCTACATGCATCATGCTGTGCCTTTATTCTCATTAGGCACACACATGGCTGGGGTAAGGGCTGCACTGAGGGCCACAAGGACTGTATAGATGCAATTGTGCTTCACCACTGTTGTTCTATCAGCCCCTTTGTGCCATTGGCCATGGCCATGTAAGGGAACTAGACCATGCACTGGGTCCAGACTACCAGCACTTCCCTGTTCCAGTTCATTGTGTATCACATACATCCTTTACTATGTCTATTACCACACACAAGTGCAGAGTCAGTTCCACAGGCCTGCCACTTCTCACTGACAATACATCCATGATTTCAATCAGTCAATGTGCAGGCAGGTACAAATATCTTCACATGAGTGACTCCCATAACATTTTTGATCGTGTGTGTGCCTTGTGTTGGCACACACATATTACTTACTTCACTGAAGAATGTATCACCGAATTCCTCAACACCTTGGAATACCCACACAATCCGTGAGCAGTAGTTTGTCGGTTTGCTGTGCCAATGAGGTAGATGTCTACAACATCTGGGGCAGGCTCAAACGCTATGGGTGTCACAATGGGACAGCCACTGCCACAACCATTGCATGCCCCTCAGTTGCAATATACAGTGTCAAGCAGTCCCATATGTTCATAGAAGTGTAGTGCTAGCAGACACCTTCATGACAATGCCATATATATATGGTGCCGTGAAAAGCACCACAGGAGTGTCAGGGGCTGTGAAGGTTTGTAGGTGCGTGGGTCTACATTATCTGAGACTATATGTGATTGACTGATCATAGATGTTTGTCAATTGCTCTGATCTACCACTAGGATGACTTGCTCACTCAGTCTAACAACTTGACAGTGAACAACATTGTTCACATTGTCCATTAACTGATATGTACAAATTACACTAAGCAATGTTTTCCATTCATGTCTTGCAGGTGGACCTTAGTCCTACACCGTAGGAGAGGTTGCACGATTGGAAGGCCCCGATGCATCCAGTAAGTGAGTTAGTCTGAAGTGTGGAATGTTATGAAATATGGTTTTGCCTAAACAATGATCTGAAATCATTGAAGAATGGATGGGGACATCATGCATGTTGGAATGTTATGCAATGAGAATGGCTTGCTTGTAGTTCAAGGGGCAATGTGTGCTAGCATGGAATTGTAATGGCTGGCCACTTATTCATTGATGTCTACCATGATAGGTATCAGGGCAGCTGTTTATGTACATAACATGACTGTTGACAACCACTTTGTCACAGCACCAGTGTCAGCACTGTGTGCCACACATAGCTTACACTTACTAACAAGATGGTACAGATGTGAGTGATATCTGCAGAGGTTTCTAGGGGGCTTATGTAGGAGACACACACACCACAGATGCCTCAGTACCCTTCAGATATAACGAGGCTGTAGCACTGCAAGGAGCCATATTGTGCTGCACAATAGTCAGTAGTGTTCACAATTAGTAGACAACTCAGACCCAGATGGTTGTGGGAAAAGCCTATGATTCTTCCCATGCCAGATGTCTACAGTTTTCACAACATGGTCCTGCCACCATGATCTTTGTGAGTGATGTAGGTCACACCACAAATGCTTATGATGTGAATGTTGTGTGTGTGCCTGGTACTTTGATGATGTCTGACGTGCATGTGCAAATGATGTGCAATGTATCAGGATACTATTGCAGCACCTAGTGCAGTGCCAAACTCACTGTAGGCCTAAGGGCACCCATACAGCCAACATGTGTGTGCTGTTTAACACAAGTAGCACAACATGGCACAGGGAAGGGAGCTTCAGTTCTGTGTCGACAACTTTGATGAGCAGCTCAGGCTTCGGCCAAACTTTCTGGGAACAATGCATCAGTTATGCATGTGGGCACATCATGAGCAATGACATGCTCCCTTATAACGTATGCTCAGGCTAGGTCTTACATCAGGAAGCATGAATGTTGATTTACCTAACCTTAGAATAGCAAGTGGGAAGTTACCAGACCCTCTATCATATGACCCCCAACTTGCCTCCATGATGACGGGGAAAGCCTTGATGTTTCACCATGGGTGTCGAGGTGATGGATTGCATGCACAGCCTGCCTTATGCACAGGGACACAGGAAATCCAGACTTGCTGGGGCACGTGATCCTCACAAGTTAGATGTCACAAACGTTGATCATGGACAATTTTGTCCAATCAGCTCTGGGCCCTGTTGGTTAACAAAGGATTGCTGTAATCCCAGTGACATGTACTTGATACTGTTGATGGCTGGAAATAGTCACGGATGAGGAGTAAGTCACTGTTGAGGAATGTATGTTGGACTGTATGCGGTATCTGCAGTTGCAGTGTACATGATATGTCTGTACCACCTCTTCCCAATGCTGATACTGATGCCTGCTTCTCCTCATAATTCAGTTGCCACCATAACACAAGACCAAAGGCCAGATTTCCACAGTAGAGGGCTGGACGCTACCGCCACACAATGGAGGGTGAGACCGTATACCGCCGAATGGGAAGGCAGTTCCGAAGTGAGAAAGCATCAGGGGAATGGCATGCGTTTGGTGGACCTCTGCAGCAGCCACACAAAGACACTGGAACAAAGCCATCAGGTGTGCAGGGAGGCCACAGTCTGACCAAGGCCCTCCACGTCAGCTGCACCTGTCATATTCCAGCCACCAGTTCAACCACCTGCTGCAGTAGTCCAAATCCATGAATATGGACGTGGGCAAGATTTTAGCCAGACTTGAAAAATTGAAGGAGTAATCAGCAGAGAACCAGAGGATGTTGTGATACATCAATAAGAAAATGAAGAAAAGCAGGAAATTACCTTTGTGTCGTACAACTTCCTAGTTCACTCCCCCCTTTTACTGTTTTACATAGTTTTCCATTGGATTTTAGATGGGTAGTTTTAGGTTAGTGTAGGGTAGGAACAGGTTAGGTTAAGTATAGTGGGTTTTTCTAAAACTATTTGTTGGTGGGTTGTGTGGGGGGGTCATGTTGGGGTATTTGTGTGTAAAAAAAATAATTAATTTATATATATATATTTTAAATATAAATATTTGTATAGGCCATAGGTTAAGTTAGTACATGTAGTCATAGTTTATGTTGTCCTACTTGTATCTTGTCTCTTTAGGGGGTTGGGGCCAATGTTTAGAGTGTGGTGTTACATGTGTAAGATAAGTTTAGAATAGGGTAGATAGGTGTCGTTGTAAATTAAGTGTAGTTACTATAGGTTAGTTTAGCATAGGGTAGGTTTTAGGTATTCTTTGGTATATGGGTTTAAAATAAATCCTGTCCACCTTAGCTAATAACTTTGTAATTTGATTTTCTGGGGGTTCTCATGAGTGAATGGCCTTGGGTATGCTCACTGTCTTGATTTCTCAGGTATCCCATGTGCATCCCCTATCACCAAGTAGCTGTCAGAATGGCTGCTACAAACTGTCTACTAGTGCGTACATTTGCCAACCAGTGTTCCAGCCATTTACAATGTGTATGTATTCTTTATCTTGGACAGGTAAATATGGTACTTCACCAGCCATTGGGTGGGTCCTGCAATTTCATTGTTGGCAAGTGTGTTACATTTGACAACAGGGAAATTTGAACTGTATTCCGCAACACTGACAGGTGGCCATCACTGATAAAGTTAGCTTTTCCTGTTCCACACAAATAAGTTGTACTAGTACTACCATCTCGGTAAATTACCATTGATTTGGTTAAGAGCCATACATGCCATCTGCTTCAAAGGATATAGGTTCAAAATCATATAGTATACACATTAAGTTGGTTGTAGCCAACAACACCATCATTTAGCTTTCTCATGTTAGAATCCTACTGTGTGGCTTCGTGTCTGACAGTCATGCACTCATGTACTGATATTCTGTAACATTGACATGGATTGATACAGTGCTATCTTTTAGCTGATCAGATGGATCACACTAAATGTAGAAATGCTACATGTAGAAATGCTACATGCTTTTATTTACAGGTGCAATTGTAATTGTGATTTCTATACAATATCCATTTCACAGACCCCATGAGTGAACGTTACCCATATGCAACACAATCGGAGTCCAGGGTTGAGGGATGTGTCATGAGACATAGTTAGGAGTAGTGTGCATAAGTGAGGAGTGTAGGATTCTGGCCTGGTTTGTACTGGGTGCCTTGGGTACTTACACCTTACACCAGGTCCAGTTATCCCTTATTAGTGAAATGTAGTAGTGTTCTAGCAACGTAGGATGATAGAGGTAGCTATAGCAGAGTAGCTTAGGCTGAACTAGGAGACATGTAAAGCTCCTGCAATACCACTTATAGTTATACAGTACTTATAAACAAGTAAAGACAATACTCAGTGTTACCAAAAATAAAGGTAGTTTATTTGGGTGACACAAGGCCAAAAATATCTTAGAGTCAATACCCCTTCTGGAGGTAAGTATTATACACAATATATACACTAAACACCAAAATAAGGTAAGTAATTAGACATAGGATAGTTCAAACAATAGGAAATGCTATAGAAGGCAATGGGAGAAAATAGGTCTAGGGGCAACACAAACCATATACTAAGAAAGTGGAATGCGAATCACAAATTCCTCCAAGACAAGTATAGTGTGTAGAGAATCACTGGGAGAGTAAGAATACAGCAAAGGTAAGTAAAATACCCCCCCCTGAGCCCAGAACAGCAGGAGTAAAGTACTGCAAGGTTCCTTAGAACACACTAGAAGTCATGATTAGAGTTATTGCAAAAACCAAGCAAGACTGCAAACAACAAATGGTGGATTCCTGGACCTGAAGACCTGCAGGGGAAGGAGACCAAGTCCAGAGGTCGAAAGAAGTTCCAGGAAGGACAAGAGTCCCCGGTTGGACAAAGACTGCAGAAATGCACCCACGGAAGATGTCAGTGGGTTCCTGCATGATGTACTGGATATATCACAAAGAGAAGTTGGATGCAGGTGAGTTTTGGCACTGGATTCCTCCAACAAGCCTTGGTTCCAGCAAAGTCACGTTTTGCATCAAGTTGGCGCTATCTGGGCCCAGGAGGGACCTGTGGGCCTCAACTGTGTGAGAGGAGGAAGAGGGGGCTCTCAGCACTTCAGAGAGACCACAGGACACCAGATAGCACCCACGGGAGTCCAAGGACACGGGGACAAAGGAGGTGCAAAAGTTGGTTGGTGCAACTCAACAAAGGAAGGTCCCATGCCGCCGGAGGACAGCTCAGTGAGTTGAGCATCACAGGATAGAGTGTTGGGGACCTGGGCCAGGCTGTGCACAAAGTAATTTTGCAAATAGTGTACAGAGGCCTCAGGAGGTGAAGAAGACGCAGTACACAGAGGTACTTTTTGTTCTGGGGGAAGGAAAGATCTTACCTCCTCCAAATTGGACAGCAGGACTTCAGGATATTCTGTATTGATGGGGTCAACCCTCTGTGTTCCAAGGAGTACGCTCGTTGCCAGGAGAGGAGTCCAAGAGAACCGGTCGTCAACTCAGAAGGTGCCTGCTTCAGCAGAGGAGTGACTCTGTCACTCCACAGGAGATTTCTTCGGTCCTTCTGGTGCAGGGTGAAGACAGGGAATCTTCAGAGCATGCACACCGTGGAAACTGTTGCAGTTGCTGGCTGGAGCTGAAGTTGCAGAGGAAAAGTAGCCCTTATGGATACTTTGTTGCTGTTACAGCGGTTCCTGGAGCACTCTGCAGTTGATGCGAGGTCAGAGGACAAAATAGTAGTTGCAGACGATTCCCACTGGAAACTTGCAAGTAGAATCTGAAGAGAACCCAAAGGAGAGACTCTAAGTAGCCCTGAGATAGGGTATGGACCTATCAGGAGGGGTCTCTGATGTCACCTGCTGGCACTGGCCACTCAGAGCCTCCAGAGTGTCCTCACACCTTACAAAGCAAGATGGTTGAAGACTGGAACACACTGGAGGAGCTCTGGGCACCAACCCTAGGGTGGTGATTGTCAGGGGAGTGGTCACTCCCCTTTCCTTTTTCTTGTTTCACATCAGAGCAGGGACAAGTGGTCCCTGAACCGATGTAGACTGGCTTATGCAAGGAGGGCATCATCTGTGCCCTTAAAAGCATTTCCAGAGGCTGGGGGAGGCTACCCCTTCCCAGCCTGTAACTCCTACTTACAAAGGGAGAGGGTGTAACACCCTACTCCAAAAGGAAATGCTTTGTTCTGCCTACCTTGGACTGAGCTGCTCAGACCCCAGGAGGGCAGAACCCTGTCTGTGAGGTGGCAGCAGATGTAGCTGCATTGCAAGCCTCAGAGAGCTGGTTTGGCAGTACCAGGGGCCCATGGTGGAGCCCCCAGGATGCATGAAATGGGATCCCAAATACCTGATTTGGAATGGGGGACAATTCCATGATCTTAGACACCTTACATGGCCATATTCGGGGTTACCATTGTGAAGCTACATGCAGGTATTGACCTATATGTAGTGCACGCGTGTAATGGTGTCCCCACACTCACAGAGTCCCTGGAATTGGCCCTGAACTATGTGGGGGCACCTTTGCTAGTGCAAGGGCGCCCTCACACTTAGTAACTTTGCACCTAATCTTCAGCAAGTGAAGGTTAGACATATAGGTGACTTATAAGTTACTTAAGTGCAGTGAAAATGGCTGTGAAATAATGTGTGCACTATTTCACGCAGCCTGCAGTGGCAGTCCTGTGAAAGGGTTTGTCTGAGCTCCTTATGGGTGGCAAAAGAAATGCTGCAGCCCATAAGGATCTCCTGGAACCCCAATGCCCTTGGTACCTAGGTACCATATACTAGGGACTTATAAGGGGGCTCCAGTGTGCCAATTGAAATTGGTAAATTAAGTCACTAGCCTACAGTGACAAATTTAAAGGCAGAGAGAGCATAAGCACTGAGGTTCTGATTAGCAGAGCCTCAGTGTCACAGTTAAGCACTATACAGACACACACATTAGGCCATAAACTATGTGCACTGGGGTCCTGACCAGCAGGATCCCAGTGAGACAGTCAAAAACATACTGACATACAGGTAAAAAATGGGGGTAACATGCCAAGAAAGACGGTTCTTACCTACAAGCAGTTTAAGAGATTGCCAATTGGTATGAAGGAGACAATGACAGCACATAGCAGACAATCCAACAGTGGTTAGGTGAAGAGGGCAGATTTCCTACTGTCACAACACTGGCATGATCTTAAGCCCAGAGTTAAGGAGAAACTGTCCATGTGACACAGACTGGTGCTACTGGGTGATTTTCTTGTGAATGTTATTCATTCCACATCTTCATCCTCTGATGTGTGTGGGGCCTCCTGTGCTTTGGCTGATGGTGTTGTAGAGGTAGAAGGCGTGCACACACTTCAGGGGATAGAGATGTGGAGTTAATGGTCCCGGCAGCTGCCATTTGTGTCAACATATTAGGCATCACTGCAGCAAGGAGGAACTGCTGATTTTTAAACACGGCAACAACATCGCTGTGGTAGGCAGCCATGTTTTCCCTGAGGGAGGCCACTTCCAGCTGTATGGACTCCAGGGTATTCTGCATGCTGCTGGCAGTTAGAGGGGGTATTTGTTGTAGCCCCTTCTTCATGACAGCACCTACGTTCGCCAGAGACTGCTAGAGTCGACGTAGCGGGTGCCTCTGATGGCAGCTGAGTTGTCCTTATTTGCACTGAGGCACGTCCGCACTCCCTCTAGTCTGCCTGCCATGGTCTCCATCCTCACCCAAACCTGCTTGGCCAGTTCCCACTCGACTCCTACCACAGTCCTCTGAAAGCTGATCTCTGGGTCCTCAGAGTCCAGGACTGTGTGAGTACTGGCTGTTGCCGTTTGTTGGTGGATGGGTGGTTCATGTGGAGACCCCGCAACACTGTGGCCCGTATTTATACTTTTTGACGCTAAACTGCGCTAACGCAGTTTAGCGTCAAAAAATGTTGCGCCGGCTAACGCCATTTTGAAGCGCCATGCGGGCGCCGTATTTATTGAATGGCGTTAGCCGGCGCAAGCAGACCGGCGCTGCCTGGTGTGCGTGGAAAAAAACCACGTACACCAGGCAGCGCCGGCGTTGGGAAAAATGGCGCTAGGGCGTCTTAAAAATGGTGCAAGTCAGGTTGACGCAAAAAATCGCCTCCACCCGATTTGCGCCATTTTTAACGACGCCCAGACGCCATTTACATGACTCCTGTCTTAGTAAAGACAGGAGTCATGCCCCCTTGCCCAATGGCCATGCCCAGGGGACTTATGTCCCCTGGGCATGGTCATTGGGCATTGTGGCATGTAGGGGGGCACAAATCAGGCCCCCCTATGCCAAAAAAAAAATATTTAAAAAAAAAAAATGGATACTTACCTGAACTTACCTGAATGTCCCTGGGGTGGGTCCCTCCATCCTTGGGTGTCCTCCTGGGGTGGGCAAGGGTGGCAGGGGGGGTCCCTGGGGGCATGGGAGGGCAGCTGTGGGCTCATTTTGAGCCCACAGGTCCCTTAACGCCTGCCCTGACCCAGGCGTTAAAAAGAGGCGTAAATGCGGGGTTTTTTGACCCGACCACTCCCGGGCGTGATTTTTTGCCCGGGAGTATAAATACGACGCATTTGCATCGCAGACATTTTTTTGGACGGGAACGCCTACCTTGCATCTCATTAACGCAAGGAAGGCGTTCACGCAAAAAAATGACGCTCTTTACTCCTACTTTGGCGCTAGACGCGTCTAACGCCAAAGTATAAATATGGCGTTAGTTTTGTGCTGAATTTGCGTCGAAAAAAACGACGCTAATTCGGCGCAACCGGAGTATAAATATGCCCCTGTGTGTCCTCACTGCGACTGGAGGTGGGTATGGAGTGAACCTAGGACCCCCTGGAGAGTCTGTTCATTGATGGTCATCCATGTCATCAGAAAAATCCAGGACAGACAGGTCGGCAGGAGGTAAGCCATCATCCTCTGTTATGAAATAGTGTAAAATTAATTTTCAATTGCATTGGCTGTTGACATGGGATATCATGTATTTGCCACTATGGATTCAGTGACCTGTTTCTGACCCAAGGTTGTGGTTGTACTTATGTGTAACCTTGTGCATCACACATGGGTCAAGCTCGCTAGTAATGGACAATGACAGAGTGCAATGCTGCGCTTAAAGTGGCGGTGCATGCTGCGTCATTGTCACAACACAGGGATGTATTTATTTGTATGTGGCGCAGGCACTAAATTGAGCTGCCTGGAGCCAAACCAGGCATCCTTGCACCATCATGCAAGGATGTCTGCATTGAAAGGTTTGATTGTTGATTGTTTATGTGTAGGAATGTGTCCCTTCCTGCACATTCACAGTCACTCATGGCGATTTAGCACTTCTGTGTGTGATGCAGAATGCAGCACACACAGTAGTGCCAAAGCAAAATTTAAAATTATATTTTATTTGTAGGAAGGGACACCTTCCTGCTCATTGACAATCATATCTGCCATTTTGCTTTTTGTATGCATGCTGCAGAATGCAGCACACATAGAAAAAGAAAAAAATGAGGGGGAATAAAAGTATTCCTCCTCATTGCACCTTGCTAACAACACCCCTGGGGTGGTGTTAGATTTTGGCGCTGCCTCAGGTTTACTAAAACTCGTAAATCTGAGGCAGCACCAAAATGCAACAGCAACACCCATTGCTCACCCCTTCCATGCAAAGGGCTGCATGTGAAGGGGCCATAATTACAGGGTGGTGTTAGGCCACAAAAAATTGCTTAACACCACCTTGTAAATACGGCACAGGGTTTCGCCACTGGAGCATCAGGAAAAATGATGCTCCGGTGGTGCTTGGGGCTCATAAATATGCTTACATTTCTTCTGGATATCTTGCTTTTAATATGTGTGCTGCATTCTGTTGCACACAGAATAAGAGCAAATCGCACTTTAAGAGTCATATTTATACTCTGTGCTGAATTTGCATAATTTTTTATGCAAATTCGAAGCAAACTTAACTCCATATTTATATTTTGGCGCTAGGTACGTCTGGTGTCAAAATATTAGAGTTAGCACCATTTTTTGGATGAGTGAACGTACCTTGCGTCAGTGAGATGCAAGGTAGACGTTCCCATCTAAAAAATGGTGCTATCCCCATAGCCCCATATTTATCCCCCCGTGCTAAAATGACGCATGGGTGGGAGGAGGGAATAAATAAAGTTTGCTTTGCACCATTATTTAACGCCTGGGTCAGACCAGGTGTTACGGAACCTGTAGACCCATTTCCATGGGTAAACACCATACCCAACCCCCAGGAACACCCCCACCTACACCAGAGGGACACAAGAGGATGGGGGATGCCATCACAGATAAGTAAGGTAAGTATTGGTAAACATTTTTTAAAAAAATTAATTGTCATCGGGGCCTGAACTTGGGCCCCCTTCATGGCACAGGGTGCAATGGCCATGCCAAGGCCAATGGGGTGGTGGGCATGACTCCTGTCTTTTCTAAGACAGGAGTCATGTTTTTGGTGGTTGTTCGCTAGGAAATTGCACTAGTCTAGTTAGAGGCATTTTTTGCCTCTAACCAGGCTAGCATCATTTTCTGATGCACCACCCCCTCCTTCCCTACTGCCACCCCCACCCGACTAGCGTCTTTCTTGAGAAGCGAGCCCAAGTTTTGCGCCGGCTTGCGCCATTCAATAAATATTGCGTTGTTAAATAATGCAAGCCAGTGCTAAACTTTTTGCCGCAAAACTGCATTAGCAAAGTTTTGCAGCAAAAAGCATAAATCTGGGCCTAAGTTTGTTGGTGTGCAGGATGGTGTTCCTTTCTGCACATAAACATTCTCCCCCTCAACACAGCCATCCTTGCATCCTTGCACTATGGTGCAAGGGTGGCTGCATTGACACACATCTGATTTCCACTTGTGCAGGAGGGTACACAGGTGTGCGGTGTATTTTTATGTATATGGCGCATCCCTGGGTTTTTTAAATGACAGTGTGTGATTGTAGGAGGCTGGCCTGGCTTATAGTGGGAACCTTATGGTACTTACACCTTGTGCCAGGTCCAGTTATCCCTTATTAGTAGATTAGTAGTGTTCTAGCAGCTTAGGCTGATAGAGGTAGCTATAGCAGAGCAGCTTAGGCTGAACTAGGAGACATGCAAAGCTCCTACTATACCACTTATATAGCACTACATCACAAAAAACACAACACTCAGAGTTACTAAAAATAAAGGTACTTTATTTTAGTGACAATGTGCCCAAAAATATCTCAGAGGATATACTCCCTTTGGAGGTAAGTAAAATACACAAAATATACACACAAACGAAAATCAGGTAAGTAAACAGTTAGAAAAGTAATGCAAACACTATAGATCATAATAGGATGTAATAGGCCTAGGGGCAACACAAACCATATACTCCAAAAGTGGAATGCGAACCATGAACGGACCCCAGGCCTAGTGTAGTCTGTAGAGGGTCGCTGGGAGTGTAAGAAAACACTAAGGGTGTCCAAGATACCCCACCTCAAGACCCTGAAAAGTAGGAGTAAAGTTACCCTACTACCAGAGAAACACAGTAAAGTCATGATAGGGGATTCTGCAAGGACAACAACTGACTGCAAAGCACTGAAGACAGATTCCTGGACCTGTAAAGGAAGGGTCATCCAAGTGTTCAGGGGGGACAGGAGCCTACTAAACCCCTGATGAAGGTGCAACAGGGCTTCCTCTGGGTGGAAGAAGCTGAAGATTCTGCAACAACAGAAGGTGCCATGAACTTCTCCTTTGCACATAAGATGTCCCACGGCGTGCTGAAGGATACAGATTTATTTCCACTCAGAAAGACTACAAACAATCCTTGCTAGCTGCAAAAGTTGTGGTTGAAGAAGATGGGTGCTGCCTGGGCCCAGGAAGGACCAGGAGGTCGCCCCTTAGAGGAGGAGACAGAGGGGGTGCTCAGCAACACAGAGAGCCCACGCAGAAGCAGGCAGTACCCGCAGAGGTACTTAAACAGGTGTTCAAGAAGTCTGAGCACGACAGTCATCTCAACACTACAAAGGAGGGTCCCACGAAGTCGGTGGTCAATTCAGCGAGTTGAGCAATGCAGGATGGAGTGCTGGGGACCTGGGCTGTGCTGTACATGAAGAATTCCTTGCAAAAGTACACAGAAACCCTAGCAGCTGAAGATCATGCAGTACACAGGATTACTGTCTGGTGTGGGGAGGGAAGGACTTACCTCCACCAAATTTGGACAGAAGGACCACTGGACTGTCGGGGTCACTTGGATCCAGCTCCTGTGTTCCAGGGAACACGCTCGTCAAGATGAGAGGGGACCCAGAGGACTGGTGATGCAGAAGTTTGGTGCCTGCATCAGCAGGGGGAAGATTCGGTCGACCCACGGGAGATTTCTTCTTGGCTTCCAGTGCAGGGTGAAGGCAGACAGCCCTCAGAGTATGCACCACCAGGAAACAGTTGAGAAAGCCGGCAGGATTTGGCACTATAATGTTGGTGGTAGTCAACTTGCTACTTTGTTGCGGTTTTGCAGGCGTCCTGGAGCAGTCAGCGGTCGATCCTTGGCAGAAGTCGAAGAGGGAGATGCAGGGGAACTCTGGTGAGCTCTTGCATTCGTTATCTGACGAGAAACCCACAGGAGAAACCCTAAATAGCCCTCAGAGGAGGATTGGCCACCTAACCAGGTAAGCACCTATCAGGAGGGGTCTCTGACGTCTCTTGGTGGCACTGGCCACTCAGAGGCCTCCACTGTGCTGTCACACCTCTGCATTCAAGATGGTAGAGGTCTGGGACACACTGGAGGAGCTCTGGGCACCACCCCTGGGGTGGTGATGGACAGGGGAGTGGTCACTCCCCTTTCCTTTGTCCAGTTTCGCAGAGCAGGGGCTGGGAGATCCCTGAACTGGTGTAGACTGGTTTATGCAAGGAGGGCACCATCTGTGCCCTTCAAAGCAATTCCAGAGGCCAGGAGAGGCTACTCATCTCAGGCCCTTAACACCTATTTCCAAAGGGAGAGGGTGTGACACCCTCTCTCAGAGGAAATCCTTTCTTCTGCCTTCCTGGGACCAGGCTGCCCAGACCCCAGGGGGGCAGAAACCTGTCTGAGGGTTGGCCGCAGCGGTAGCTGCAGTGAAAACCCCAGAGAGCTAGTTTGGCAGTACCTGGGGTCCATGCTGGAGCCCCGGGGATGCATGGGATTGGCACCCCAATACCAGATTTGGCATGGGGGGACAATTCCACGATCTTAGACATGTTACATGGCCATGTTCAGAGTTACCATTGTGAAGCTACATATAGGTATTGACCTATATGTAGTGCACTTGTGTTATGGTGTATCCGCACTCACAAAGTCCGGGGAAATTGCCCTGAACAATGTGGGGGCACCTTGGCTAGTGCTAGTAACTTTGCACCTAACCTTCACTAAGTGATGGTTATACATATAGGTGACTTATAAGTTATTTAAGTGAAGTGAAAAATGGCAGTGAAATGCCGTGGACGTTATTTCACTCAGGCTGCAGTGGCAGTCCTGTGTAAGAATTGCCTGAGCTCCCTATGCGTGGCAAAAGAAATGCTGCAGCCCATAGGGATCTCCTGGAACCCCATTACCCTGGGCACCTGGGTACCATGTACCAGGGAATTATAAAGGTGTTCCAGTGTGCCAATCGGAATTTGCAAAAATGGTCACTAGTCTGCAGTGACAATTTTAAAAGAGAGAGCATAAGCACTGAGATTCTGGTTAGCAGAGTCTCAGTGACACAGTTAGGCACCACACAGGGAACACATATAGGCCACAAATTATAAGCACTGGTGTCCTGACTAGCAGGATCCCAGTGACACATATCAAACACACTGACAAATAGGGTTTCCACTATGAGCACTGGGGTCCTGGCTAGAAGGATCCCAGTGATACAGTAAAAACACCCTGACATATACTCACAAACAGACCAAACGTGGGGGTAACAAGGCTAGAAAGAGGTTACCTTCCTACAGTGATGCTGCCTAATTTTGCACAGCAGCTCATTTTCTGTTTGATCTAGCCCTCCATCTTGTCAAATGGTGAGATTGCAGCCACTTGTACAGCTACACACATGGGTGGTCATTACAACCCTGGCGGACGGTGTTAAAGCGACAGTAAGACCGCCAACAGGCCGGCGGTAAAAATTTTGGAATTACGACTGTGGCCAAAACCGCCAACAAAGACATCCACTTTAACACTCCGACCGCCACGGCGGTACAAACAAACAGCGCGGCGGTCAGCGCTAACAGACAGGTGGAGGACAATGTACCGCCCACAGTATCACAACCTACCAATCCGCCACCTTTTCCGGGGCGGATTCACCACGGATAAAAACACGGCAGAAACAGGAATTTCGAAGGGAAAACGCTCACCTCTACACACTCCACGAAGAAGGAGGACACCATGGACCCGGAACTCCAAATCCTACCTGCAATAGTCTTCCTGCTCCTGTACCAGGAGCACCAACGCCGGCAGCGAAGACCATGGTGAGTACTGCACCTACGACACAGGGGAGGGGGGAGGCAAAAAACAGGGACACACACACGCAACACCCCCACCCCCACCCTCACCCACTACAACACACACACTAATACATATCTATACATTATAGTTACACCCCCCAACCACCCCGGAAGAACGCAAAGACAAAAGGAAATGAGTGTAATCATTGTAATATATGAAAATGCAGTACGGAAAAATATACATATATACACCATTAACAAAATATACACCAAGAATAGTAGTCCAGGTATTGCACCATTCATAGTCCGTGGACCACTGGGCCCAAAATGCATGGGCGAGGCCCACACTCAATACCAGATCAAAACAGAGAGAACACTGCAGGGGCATCAGATAGAAATACAACAGGCACCTCAGGGGGAAGGGAAGAGGGAGCACCTCAGACGGATGAGTGCACGACGCTAGATCCACGAGGGGGCTCCATGCCCACTGCTGTATCCTGAGGAGTGCAAAGCACAGTCTCTCAAATCTCTACAGTGGGTGGTTTGCCCACTGCTGCATCCTGTGGAGTGCAAAGCCACAGTCTCTCAAGTCTCTAAAGTGGGTGGGTTGCCCACTGCTGCATCCTGGGGAGTGCAAAGCCACATTCTCTCAAGTCTACAGTGGGTGGGTTGCCCACTGCTGCATCCTGGGGAGTGCAAAGCCACAGTCTCTCAAGTCTCTACAGTGGTTGGTTTGCCCACTGTTGCATCCTGGGGAGTGCAAAGCCACAGTCTCTCAAGTCTCTACAGTGGGTGGTTTGCCAACTGCTACACCCTGGGGAGTGCAAAGCCACAGTCTCTCAAGTCTCTACAGTGGGTGGGTTGCCCACTGCTGCATCCTGGGGAGTGCAAAGCCACAGTCTCTCAAGTGGATAACAGTCTCCACTGGTTCTGGAGGGGGACTGGTGCCCAGAGTGCACCATTCACCCCGTGATGCCCTGTCCAGCGGTGCTTGCCCTGTTCAGCGGTGCTTGAGTTTGCGGTGCCCTGTTCAGCAGTGCTTGAGTTGGCGTGCCCTGTTCAGCGGTGCTTGCCCTGTTCAGCGGTGCTTGTGCTGGCAGTCCATCATGGCCCAGCAGGGCTTGTGCTGGCGGTCCTTCATGGCCCAGCTGGGCTGTGGCTGGCGGGGCCCTCCTGGGCAGCTGGGCTGGGGCTGGCGGTGGCCTCCTGGGCAGCTGGGCTGGGGGTGGCCTCCTGGGCAGCTGGGCTGTGGCTGGCGGGGCCCTCCTGGGCAGCTGGGCTGTGGCTGGCGTGGCCCTCCTGGGCAGCTGGGCTGTGGCTGACGGTGGCCTCCTGGACAGGGGGGATGGGCCTGGCAGGGCCCTCCTGGGCAGCGGGGATGATGGCGGTCTTCTCCGCCGTGCTGCCCTTCCCAGACTTGCCGGGTTTCTTGTGGCCCTTCCCCACCTTGGGAGGTGCCACAGCTGAGTCCATACTCCCACCGGGATCCCTGGGAGCGGCTTGGGTGGCTGGAGTCTTCCCCCTCTCCTGCGGGGCACTGGCCAACTTCTGGTGCTTCACAGGGGGGGACTGGCTGTGCTGTGGCTCCGTGACAAACTGGCTGTCCTGGTGGCCGGTGCACCCCACATACCTGTGATTACAGGCACCACTGGTCCCCGAGATGTTGTGGCTGAGGTGCTAGTACGGGACCTATGAGATGGACGGGGTGGGGGAGGTGGGGGAAAAAGGTCAAGGCTGGACAGGAAAATTCTTTTGGACACACTGGGACGGGTAGCTGGAGGGGGTTTGGGAGTGGAGGAGGAGGTGGGACACACACACGCAACACCCCCACCCCCACCCTCACCCACTACAACACACACACTAATACATATCTATACATTATAGTTACACCCCCCAACCACCCCGGAAGAACGCAAAGACAAAAGGAAATGAGTGTAATCATTGTAATATATGAAAATGCAGTACGGAAAAATATACATATATACACCATTAACAAAATATACACCAAGAATAGTAGTCCAGGTATTGCACCATTCATAGTCCGTGGACCACTGGGCCCAAAATGCAAGGGCGAGGCCCACACTCAATACCAGATCAAAATAGAGAGAACACTGCAGGGGCATCAGATAGAAATACAACAGGCACCTCAGGGGGGAGGGAAGAGGGGGCACCTCAGACGGATGAGTGCACGACGCTAGATCCACGAGGGGGCTCCATGCCCACTGCTGTATTCTGAGGAGTGCAAAGCACAGTCTCTCAAGTCTCTACAGTGGGTGGTTTGCCCACTGCTGCATCCTGGGGAGTGCAAAGCCACAGTCTCTCAAGTCTCTACAGTGGGTGGGTTGCCCACTGCTGCATCCTGGGGAGTGCAAAGCCACATTCTCTCAAGTCTACAGTGGGTGGGTTGCCCACTGCTGCATCCTGGGGAGTGTAAAGCCACAGTCTCTCAAGTCTCTACAGTGGTTGGTTTGCCCACTGCTGCATCCTGGGGAGTTCAAAGCCACAGTCTCTCAAGTCTCTACAGTGGGTGGTTTGCCCACTGCTGCATCCTGGGGAGTGAAAAGCCACAGTCTCTCAAGTCTCTACAGTGGGTGGTTTGCCAACTGCTACACCCTGGGGAGTGCAAAGCCACAGTCTCTCAAGTCTCTACAGTGGGTGGGTTGCCCACTGCTGCATCCTGGGGAGTGCAAAGCCACAGTCTCTCAAGTGGATAACAGTCTCCACTGGTTCTGGAGAGGGACTGGTGCCCAGAGTGCTTCATCCTGTTATGGACAGAGGTATTGGATGCATGACTCCACTGGTTCTGGAGGGGGACTGGTGCCCAGAGTGCTTCATCCTGTTATGGACAGAGGTAGTAGATGCATGTCTCCACTGGTTCTGGAGGGGGACTGGTGCCCAGAGTGCACCATTCACCCCGTGGTGCCCTGTCCATCGGTGCTTGCCGTGTTCAGCGGTGCTTGAGTTTGCGGTGCCCTGTTTAGCGGGGCTTGCCCTGTTCAGCGGTGCTTGAGTTGGCGGTGCCCTGTTCAGCGGTGCTTGAGTTGGCGATGCCCTGTTCAGCCGTGCTTGCCCTGTTCAGCGGTGCTTGAGTTGGCGGTGCCCTGTTCATCGGTGCTTGAGTTGGCGGTGCCCTGTTCAGCGGTGCTTGAGTTGGCGGTGCCCTGTTCAGCGGTGCTTAAGACGGCGGTGCCCTGTTCAGCAGTGCTTGCCCTGTTCAGCGGTGCTTGAGTTGGCGGTGCAATGTTCAGCGGTGCTTGAGTTGGCGGTGCCCTGTTCAGCGGTGCTTGAGTTGGCGGTGCCCTGTTCAGCAGTGCTTGAGTTGGCAGTGCCCTGTTCAGCGGTGCTTGTGCTGGCAGTCCTTCATGGCCCAGCAGGGCTTGTGCTGGCGGTCCTTCATGGCCCAGCTGGGCTGTGGCTGGCGGGGCCCTCCTGGGCAGCTGGGCTGGGGCTGGCGGTGGCCTCCTGGGCAGCTGGGCTGGGGGTGGCCTCCTGGGCAGCTGGGCTGTGGCTGGCGGGGCCCTCCTGGGCAGCTGGGCTGTGGCTGGCGTGGCCCTCCTGGGCAGCTGGGCTGTGGCTGACGGTGGCCTCCTGGACAGGGGGGATGGGCCTGGCGGGGCCCTCCTGGGCAGCGGGGATGATGGCGGTCTTATCCGCCGTGCTGCCCTTCCCAGACTTGCCGGGTTTCTTGTGGCCCTTCCCCACCTTGGGAGGTGCCACAGCTGAGTCCATACTCCCACCGGGATCCCTGGGAGCGGCTTGGGTGGCTGGAGTCTTCCCCCTCTCCCGCCGGGCACTGGCCAACTTCTGGTGCTTCACAGGGGGGGACTGGCTGTGCTGTGGCTCCGTGACAAACTGGCTGTCCTGGTGGCCGGTGCACCCCACATACCTGTGATTGCAGGCACCACTGGTCCCCGAGATGTTGTGGCTGAGGTGCTAGTACGGGACCTATGAGATGGACGGGGTGGGGGAGGTGTGCGAAAAAGGTCAAGGCTGGACAGGAAAATTCTTTTGGACACACTGGGACGGGTAGCTGGAGGGGGTTTGGGAGTGGAGGAGGAGGTGGTGGTAGTAGGAGGTGTACGTTTGGTGACTTTGGGTGCAGGTGCATGCGTCGTGAGGTGGATGGCTGTTGGGTGGGTGTGTGCCTGCGTTTGTGTATCTTCGGAGGGGGGGTCACAGACACACTGGGAGAGGACACAGGGGACGTGTGAATGGTAGTGGGGGTGGTGACTGCACGCGAGCGGGTGTGCTGATGAGGGACGTAGTGGCTGTAGAGGTAGTGCATGCAGGTGTGTGTATAGATGAGACTGGGAGAGAGGAGGGAGACGACGAGGAGGGGGACACAGTGGAGGCAGTGGATATTGGTGTGTCTGCATGTGTGTGATGCTTGCGTGAGTGCCTGTGGGATGTGTGGTGCTTATGTTTGCCTGAGCTTCCCTTGTGTGGTGAGGTCTGTGCAGGCTGGTCTGATGGTGTGCTTGGGATAGGCAGAGGTACAGGAGATTGGCTCTGGGTGGAGGAAGTTGGAGGGGGGAGGCTAGACACAGAGACAATGGCTGCCATCATTGCTGAGACCAGAGTTTGCAGGGTTCGATTAAGGGCCGCCTGACCAGAATGAATGCCCTCCAGGAATGCATTGGTTTGTTGCAACTGCCTTTCTACACCCTGGATGGCATTCAAAATGGTAGACTGCCCAACGGTGAGTGACCTGAGGAGGTCAATGGCCTCCTCACTGAGGGCAGCAGGGGTGACTGGGGCAGGGCCTGAGGTGCCTGGGGCGAAGGTGATGCTCACCCTCCTGGGTGAGCGGGCACGGGCCAAAGGCTGAGGGGCTGCTGGGAGGGCAGTGCTGGTAGGGAGGGGTGGCGGCTGTACCTGTAGATGCGGGGGGCACAGATGTTGCCGCCACCACAAGGGAGCTCCCATCAGAGGACGAGTCCGTGTCGCTGGTGTCAGCTCCTGTCCCCGCCGTGGAGCTCCCCTCTCCCTCCGTCCCACTGGTGAATTCAGAGTCTGTAGTGTCGCCCTCCATGGCCGTGTGGTATGCAGCTCCCTCGTGCTCCGGTGCCACTGCTCCTCTGCCTGATGATGCTAATGCACACAAGAACAGGGAGACCACAAAAAGAGGGGGGGGAAACAGGCGATAGACATGTTGAGTGCATGGATTACCGCTACAGTTGGCGGACAAGACAGACACAGAAGCCCCCTGCACTATGCCGCGCTCCTGGGCTCTACAGTGCAATTCCTGGAAAATGCCCTACAAGGCTATGGACGACATCTGCACACATAGATGACACAGGGGCATGAATAGCTGTACTTGGCACTCTACAGAGGTGGGGTGGGGGGGCCACAGGGCCATGCCTTACAGTGGGGCCTAGCCTACGGAACTCGCCCTGGCCTAGGGAAACCCACAGCCCTCCTCCCCCACCCAGACAACTCCACTGCATGCAAAGGTAGCTGAATGAGAGTGTACTCACCCCCTTGTGTCTGCCTTGGTGCCCTCAAGCGCTCATCCAACTCCGGGTAGGCCACAGCCGGGATCCTGAACATCAGGGGAGTCATGGTTCGACGGGCACCCCTCCCACGTTGGGAGGCCATCCCCAGCTGAGCCTCCGCCGCCTTCTTGCTCCAGCGGGAAATGTCCTCCCATCTTTTCCGGCAGTGGGTGCTCCGTCTGTTGTAGACCCCCAGGATCCGGACGTCCTTGGCGATGGCACGCCAAATATCTTTCTTCTTGTGGGCGCTGACCTACATGAAATGTACAGGGAAAGAAGAGAAGTCATTACCCACTGCACCGTCAAAGTGAGTTGCCCCCATCCCTACCCTTGCCATGTGGCACATGCACCCACCGTCTTTCATGCATGCAGAACTCTGCCCCCTTCCTTCTTACATCCAGCCCTCTCCACACAGGCATAGCCCATACAACATGCTCCCTGTGTACTTACCTGTTTGTCTGGAGGACTGTAGAGTAGTGTGTACTGGGAGAGGACCCCATCGACGAGCTTCTCCAACTCCTCCGATGTGAAGGCAGGGGCCCTTTCCCCAGATGCACGAGCCATTGTCTCTTCCAGACCGAGGTCACAGCAGCACTTGCAGTGTAGGTCCTCTCCTGTCGAAGATCAGGTATCGAGTGATTAAGCAGATAGAAAATGGCAGTCACGTCCGAGGCGGTCACGTCCGCAGCGGTGCGTACCATCACCTCCGTCGTACATCGTCATTGGCTCCTGGGACCCATAGGGTCCAATGTTAACCAATGCAGCATTGCGCTGCGGTCTCCGACCGTCTACCGCAACGGTGTACAATGCCAGCGCAGTTACCTCACATCCCATTCTCCCACTTTAGAGGTCAGGCAGCCGCCATTTCAGGGGCCCACATGGCCTAATTTCCACCTGCATCACACATACCTAGGCCTAGTCTCAACACACACACAGGTCACATTTTGTGTAAGATTGGTGTTCTGTGTAAACTGTGGGCATCTACCTCAGAGTTGTTTGACTCTGTGGTCGCTGTTGTCCTTCATAGGCACCGTCCACTGGGACATGTGAGAAGATGGCGGAATCCTGGACCTGTCAACAATGGAGGAGCGACATTTGATCATCACCTACAGGTTTGACTGTGCCACAATCCAAGAACTGTGTACCCAGTTGGAGCCAGACCTGATGTCAGCAATCCGCCATCCCACATGAATCCCCCCTCAAGTGCAGGTGCTATCAGTGCTCCATTTCCTTACAAGTGGGTCTTTTCAAACAACTGTGGCCATGGCATCAGGGATGTCCCAGCCTATGTGTTCAAACGTATTATCCAGAGTGTTGTCTGCCCTGCTGAAACACATGCGGAGCTACATTGTTTTCCCTCAGGTGGAGGATTTGCCTACAGTGAAAGGTAACTTCTATGCCCTTGGACATATCCCCAACATCATAGGTGCCATTGATGGGACACATGTGGCTTTGGTCCCCCCCCCACAGGAGTGAACAGGTGTACAGAAACCAGAAGAGTTATCATTCCATGAATGTACAGATGGTATGTTTGGCAGACCAGTACATCTCCCATGTGAATGCCCTGTTCCCTGGCTCAGTGCATGATGCCTACATCCTGCGGAATAGCAGCATCCCTTATGTGATGGGTCAACTCCAGAGGCACTGTGTGAGGCTATTAGGTGAGCCCCTGGAAGCAAGACAGTGGGAATGGTTGTCTGGGGTTGTCCCTACAGGTTAGTGTGTGTCTAACAGTTGTCCCTCGCCATTTGCAGGTGACTCTGGGTACCCCAACCTGTCATGGCTACTGACCCCAGTGAGGAATCCCAGGACCAGGGCAGAGGAATGCTACAATGAGGCCCATGGGCGAACTAGGAGGGTGATCGAGCGGACCTTCGGCCGCCTGAAGGCCAGGTTCAGGTGCCTGCATATGACAGGTAGATCTCTATTCTACTCACCAAAGAAGGTGTGCCAGATCATCATGGCCTGCTGTATGCTTCACAACTTGACTTTGCGATGACAGGTGCCTTTTCTGCAGGAGGATGGTCCAGATGGCGGTGTAGTGGCAGCTGTGGAGCAGAGGAAGAAGACATGCAGAACAGGGACTAAGTGATCCAGCAATATTTCTAGTGACACACAGGTGAGAATACATTCCTGCCTACTACATGTACTTTTACACTACTACCTCTCCCCTGTCTGTCATTTTCACCCAGTGTATGGTCACTGAGTTGTCACTTTCCCTTACGGTTTCACAGATGTGGGTCCCAACGTGTGTCATCTGCTTAGATTCCTCATAGACTAGAGCTGTGTGACATAGGTATGTTGACATTACTATTTCAAGAACATTTTGTCACTGTAATTGCAAATACACTATTTCAAAATCAAAGACAGACTCCAGATCTTTTTGTGCTTTAGGTGTGTTTATTTAAATGCAAAATATTGGAGGGGGAAGTGAAATGGTCAGGGGTGATGGCGGAGGAGTGTCCATAGCAGAGTCCAGTCTATTAGTCTCACAGGTGCAATGCCCATATGGGCATAAGAAGTGGAGCTGGGGCAGTTTAAATATGGACAGGGTGACACAGTGGGACAGTGGGATGACAATCAGGGTAGTCTCATTTCTTGGCGGGGGTCTTGGCATCGTGCTCTGTCTTGTTCCTGGATCTCAGGGACCGTTTGCGGGGTGGTTCACCGTCTGCAGGGGGTGGGGTGCTGGTGTGGTGGTCCTGTGGTGGGGTGTCCTGTCCACTAGCACCGACAGAGGTTCATCGTCCATGCTAGAGTCAGGGGCCCCTTGTAGTGCCACAGTGTCCCTCCTGGTGTTCAGTACTTCTTTCAGCACCCCTACGATGGTGCCCAGGGTGGAGCTGATGGTTCTGAGTTCCTCCCTGAAGCCCAAATACTGTTGCTCCTGCATGCGCTGGGTCTCCTGAAACTTGGCCAGGACCGTTGCCATTGTCTCCTGGGAGTGGTGGTATGCTCCCATGATGGAGGAGAGGGCCTCGTGGAGAGGGGGTTCCCTTGGCCTGTCCGCCCCCTGTCACACGGCAGCCCTCCCAGTTCCCCTGTGTTCCTGGGCCTCCGTCCCCTGGACCGTGTGCCCACTGCCACTGTCCCCAGGTCCCTATTGTTGTTGGGGTGGCGGGTTATCCTGGGTTCCCTGTAGTGGTGGACACACAGCTGATTGACATGTCCTGGGGACGGAGGTATGGGCCCGCTGGGTGGGTGCTGTGCTGGTGTTTCCAGAGGGGGGAAGGTCTGTGGTGGCCTGTGCCTGTGTGAGGGGAACCAACTGTCCCGAGGCCCACGATGGTCCAGGCTGGTCATCTAGATCCAATTGGAAAGAGGTGCTGTCATCACTGTGGGCCTCTTTTGTGGGTGGAGTGGGCATGTCTGGACCCTCCTGTCTGGTGACGTTGGGTAGTGGTCCTGTAGGGGTGGAAAGGCATGATTATTGCATCTCTGTGTGGCATGGTGTGCAATGGGTGGGTGACCGTGTACCCCAGTGCTGGCATTCCTGTGTGTGAGCTTGTGTGATGATGGTTTAGGGGGGTGTATGGGTATGTGCAGTGGGCATGCTTTAGTGATGTGTGTCCATGCTTTGTTGTTACATGCAGGGCTTGGTGTTGGGATGTGTGGTTTGTGATATTGGTACATTTGTGAGGAGTTGGAGTGATAGGGGTGAGGGCGAGGGTGGGGGTATGTGATAGCATGCAGGCAGGGTGGGGGATGTAATAGTTAAGATTTGACTTACCAGAGTCCATTCCTCCACCAACTCTTGCGAGGCCCTCAGGATGCAGAATCTCCAAGACTTGCTCCTCCCATGTTGTTAGTTGTGGGGGAAGAGGTGGGGGTCCGCCGCCAGTCCGCTGTAGGTGATGTGTGGGGTGGTGTGTGTGTGATAAGTGTGCTGATATGTAGTGGTGTGTTGTGTGAGGTGCCTGGAAGTTGTGTGGGTGATGGTGTTGTGTGCCTGTGGATGCTAGTTTGTTGATGGTGGTGTCTCTCTCTGGCCTGCGTTGGTGAATTTCGGTCATAGGGGTTTGTGGGTGATGTGGGTGTGTGTTTTATATTGTAATGGGTGTGTGGGTGTGGTGTGTGTATGTGTATCAGCTGTGTGTATTTGGAATTGTCCCTTGTGGTTGTGTTTTGTAAAAGTGTGTGTATTTTGACCACGCGGTGTGTACCGCCAATGGAATACTGCGGTTGAAAGACCGTGTGTCATGATAGTGTGGGCGGATTTCTGTTGGCGTGACGGTGGAGGTTTAGTTTTCACCAGTTTATCACTGACCTTTGGTGTGGCGGACTTGTGTGGGTGTCTTAATTTTGGCGGATTTCGTGCATTGGGTCACAATGACCGTGGCGGAATTCCGCGGCGGTGGTTTGGCGGTCTTCTGCACGGCGGTAAGCGCCTTTTACAGCCAATGTTGTAATGACCGCCATGATGTTCACATACATGCACAATGTGTTGTATGCGTTTCATGTTGTGGCCATTCCCATATGATGCATATGTTGTGTGTGAGTGGTTGTAGGTTCACCCTGTATGGGCTGTGTCCACAGGTTGCAAGCTTTAGGGCAGATTTTTTTTCTCATTTGGATTGGCTCAGAGCAGCTACAAGATGTGTTGCAGTACACTGAAGCAGTTTAGATGTGCCATATTTATTTGAATACAGTACAGCCCTGCAATTCCCGCTGTGCCTGCACAGATTAGTGTTCCCTGCACCAACACAGTCATTGGTGCAGCATGATGATGGGGTGCCTGCCTTGAAGTGATGATTTGTTCATCTCCAGGGAGGTGTCCCTTCCTGCACATGTACAACCTATTTTTGCTGAGAAGGCATTTCAATATGTGCTGCAAGATGGAGCACACATGAGCAAAAGACAATGCGACATTGAGAAAGGGAAGCATTTTGGCAAGAGACACCACCCTGACACCACCTCTGGATTGGTATTGACTTCTGACCTAGTCTCTTAGTTCTACGTTGTGTTGGTACTGGGGCTTTGACTATATGCAATGTGTGTTCTAATGGCACAGCCACAGCCTCACTGTTTGCACGTGCCTACCAAACAATGTGAGGCTTATTTACATGACAGATTATAGCCATAGTGAGTGGCCTATGTTGACGGTGTGTATAGGTTGGAGTGCATTGCACAACCAAAGCGTCAGTAAATGTGTGGCTTGGGAGAGGATGGTGCGTCTTGATTTGGGGTCTATGTGTCCCAATGCAACCCTTTAGCATGCATTGAGTGTGTCCTATGTACCTCCCCTTTTGCCATTAGTGGAGTTCTAGATATCGCCCCCGTTGCAACTTACCCTGCATTTGTGGTGGTTCCTGATAGTCTGAGCTGTCCTGTTCTACGATTCCAGTGACCAGCTCTTCCGGGATGACCGCTGCTACCATCTTCTCCTGCTCATCCAGGTCCTCCTGTGGTGCAGGACTTCCACCTCCAGTCTGCAGTACTGCCTTACGGTTCCTGGGAAGTTTCTACTTAGTTCTTCACTTGGATTTGTGATAACGTTTCTTGACCTCAATGACAGTCCTCTTCACCTCAGCCACACTGTTGATTTTGTCCACTATTTGCTGCCATATTGTGTCTCTCCTACCAACTGGCAGTTTGGAGCTGATGAAGAGCTGATGTTGGTGCTCCGTCACCCCTCTGACCAGGATGTCATGCGCCTCCTCGCTAAAGGGACAGCTGCTCTTTCTCTTCTCTTTCTACTGTGACTTTTCTAGACACTCCTGGCTGATACATGGGTGTCTGGTGTCTCCCTGGAATCTCTCCCGGCCTGATGATTCCATCTTCTCTTGCAATTGCACTCTTTCCTGCTTGTGTGTTTTGACGCTAATGCGGTGTAAAAATGGCGTTTTGCAACAGTTTATGTGCCACAAAATGGTGTAGCGCCACTTTTTCAGCATTGTAATTTTTTCCTTACTGCATTGCACAGCTGCTAGCTCCTTTTTTCATGCTAACCATTCCTTATCTCCATCTTACATCATTTCATAAATATGTGCAAGGATCACACTAAGGAATGTCACTAGCTCATGTAAAAAGAAATGAAGCACAACGGGGCTAGCGCAGTTGTGCGTTATTTTCCATAAATATGCCCCTAAATGTGTGAGCATATTTATGTGATTACCCTAAAACACTATCAGTCAAGTTGTGTTCAAGGGAGTTTATTGTAGTGGAAATAATGGACGGGAAAGTGCAATGGAATGGGGTGATGGTAGAAGAAAGTCCAGGGTATGGTTCCATTCTGTTTCCAGCACAGGTCCAGTGTCCAATGGCCATAGGAAGGGGAGCAAAGGGAGTTCAAAGTGGACAAGGTGACAGGGTGGGACACAAGGGGGACATTCAGGAGGGTCTTATTCCCTGGCGGTAGTCTTGGTCTTGGCAAGTGTCTCTGGCTTCTGTCTGGGTCGCAGGGAGCGTTTGTGGGTGGTTCACCTTCTGTAGAGGGAGGGGTGCTGGTGGCCTGTGGTTCCTGTGGCAGGGCCTCCTGCCCACTAGCTGCAGTAGAAGTGGAGGGCTGGTCAGTAGGCTGGCTAGTGGTAGGGACCCACTGGTGTCCTGTCCAATCCCTCATGATGTTGGCCATGTCTGCCAGCACCCCAGCTATGGAGATCATGGTGGTGTTGAGGCCCTGCAAATCCTCCCTGATCTCCTGATGGTGTTCCTCCTGCAGTTGCTTGTTCCCCTGCATGTTGGCAATGATCTGGCCAATCTTGTCCTGGAATTGTTGGTAAGCCCCCAGGACATTAGTGAGTGTCTCCTGGAGAGTCGGTTCCCTGGGCCTCTCCTCCCACTGGTGCACAGCGGTCCTCCCATTGTCCCTGTTCTTCTGTCCCCTGAATGGTGTGCCCACTGACCCCAGGACCCTGACTGTCTTGTGGGTGAGGTGTGAACTGGGGTCCCTGTAGAGGAGGGCACACTTCAGATTGACGTGTTTTGGGGGCAGAGTTGTGGGGACGTTGGGTGTGTGCTGTGGTGTTGGATACTGATGGGGGAGGCTCTGTGATGGACTGTGAGTGGGCTGGGGTGGCCGACTGACCAGTGGTGTCTGATGGGCCAGGTAGTTCATCCAAATCCTGAAGTCCGGAGTTACTGTCATCACTGGGGCATCTTATGTTGGGGGACTGGATAGACCTGGCACGTCCTCTCTGCTGAAATCGGCTGTGGCACCTGTGCGGCTGTAAGTGAGGTATTATGCCTCATGTCTGTGAGAAATTGTACTCCCTGGCTTCCCCTCTATCATTGTTATTGCCCTGCAACCTTTGTTTGTGTTTGGTGAGGTATTGTGGGCTTGTTAGTTCTCCATGCTGTGCATGCTTTTGTGATGGGTGTCCATGCAGGGCTGGGACGGCTGACCATGCATTGGTATAACATGCAGGGCTAGGCATTGGGGTTAGTCATATGTGTAGGTGCAGTGTGTGAGATGGAGTGGAGTAATGGGATTGAGGGTGAGAGCGTATGATGGCATGCAGGTATGGGGGTGATAATAGTAACTATTGACTCACCAGTGTCTAGTCCTCTGGCAACTTCAATGAGTCCCTCAGGATGCAGTAATGCCAAGACTTGCTCCTCCCACGCTGTGAACTGTGGGGGAGGAGATGGGGGTCCACCGCCAGTCCTCTGTATGGCGAGCTGGTAACTTGTTGCCACAGAACGTGCCTTCCCCTGTAGGTCATTCCACCTCTTCCTGATGTCGTCCCTTGTTCTGGGATGCTGTCCCACGGCATTCACCCTTTCCACGATTCTCCACCATAGTTCCACCTTCCTGGCAATTGATATTTTCTGTACATGTGCTCCAAACAGCTGTGGCTCTACCCTGACTATTTCCTCCACCATGACCCGCAACTCCTCATCAGTGAAACTGGGGTGCCTTAGTGGGGACATGGGTGTTGTGTGGTGTGTGTTGGTCAGAGGGTGTTGAGTAATGTGGTGGGGTGTGGGATGTGGGATTCATGACGAATGTGTGGGTGTTTGTGGTGTGTGTGTGTAGTTGTCGCAGTGGTCTTGGTTTCAGTCTGGTGGCAATAATTGGTGTTCATAAAGGGTTGTGGGTAATGTGGGTGTGTGTTTTATGTTGTGGGTGGGTGTTGTGTGTGTATCACCGTCAGGTGTGTGATTTTGGTTTTGGCCAATGTAGTGTTGTTTTGTATTTGGGTGTCCATTCTGAGCGCACCGGTGTGTACTGCAAATGGTTTACCGCCGTTGAATGTCTTCTGTGGTAATTCGTGGGTCATAATGTGGTGGGCGTTGTTTTGTTGGCGTAACGGTGTGGGTGTTGTTACCGACACTTTACCACTGACCTTTGGGCTGGGGAATTTGCGTATGTAGCAGTATTCTGTCGGATTGGTGTGTGTGTGTGTTATAATATGGCAAATGGATATCCGCCACCACAGCAGTAAGCAGGGTTTACCGCCAATGTCATAATGAGGGCCTATGTTTCTTACAAATGCTATTTTCATTGTGCTGTTGTCTAGGGGCTGTTCCAAGCATTGTAGTCATATCAACATACTAAAATATTTGTGGCACACAGAAGCATGCTCCATTATGCTTTGCAGGGCATTACTTTTACAAAACATTTTTGATCATAGCTCAGCATTTGGTGCTCCTAGGTCAATGGGTGCAAAAAGAAAAGATGATGGGCGAAATACTGAACAATGCAAACATTCACCCCCCAGTCATACAGATCTGGGTTTAATCCAAAGTTGTTTTGCTCACCACACCACCTTATTTTGGACCTAGCCATAAGCAAATCCGTCTTGACCCTGCTCCCCATAAGAACAGTTCTGCCCGAACTGCCAAGCCAGTTCCTCCCTGGACCAGAAACAAGCATTCTGGGATTGATTTCAGGGTATCACCCTTCGTCAGTCAGGCTAGCTTGAATCCAGTGGTGCAGTGAGACCGGGACCTACGTTGGGGCATAGCCTTCCCACTTAGGGCAACAAATTAAAAAAGAACAGATGATTGATGTAATGCTGAACAATGCAAACATTCGCCCCCCAGTCAAGTCACAAAGATCTGGGTTTAATCCATTGTTTTTTTGCTCATCACGCCAGACCAGTTTGAACTCAGCGATATGTAAACCAGTTTCCACCCTGTTCCCCATGGGAACAGTCCAGCCCAAACTGCCAAGCCAGGTTCTCCCTGGACCGGAAACAAGCATTATGGGTCTTGTTCCGGGATATCACCCTTCATCAGCCAGGCTAGCTTGGATCCAGTGGTTTAGTGAGCACGGGACCCACATCCGGGCACATCCTTCCCACTTAGGGTAAAAATGCAAAAAAAGACAGATGATGGTCAGAATGCTGAACAATGCATACATTTACCCCCAGTCAAAAAGAACATGGAAACAGTCCAGCCAGAACTGTTAAGCCAGGTACTCCCTGGACTGGAAACAATCATCCTGGCACTGGTTTCAGTGGGTGAATGAGCGCCACCAATACATTCAGCACATGTGCTCTTTCTGTCTAGATCATCTCTTGGACCCACAGTAGCTTAGTAGGGACTTCAAAATAATAATCCCCACCACCATTTATTGTCTCATTGATGTAACTTTTGTTTTACAGTTGAGAGAAGTTACGTTTTAGGGGGCTTGGTTGTAATATCATTACAATAGATTTGCTGGCCTTGAAAAGGTGTAATGTATTACCTTCTCTAGGGACTAAATATATGGTTCAACTGCATTACTTTTGCCTGTTTCTTTCATGAGGTTATGCACTTTAGGGGCTAACAACATGGTTACATGACTGTGTTTCTTAAAATGTGTTTGTTATGGTGTTTTGTGCACCACGGTCTCATGCCATACGTGTATTTCTGATAAAGTTTTAAATGCTAATTGTATATGTTTTAATAATCTCTCTTTATTACAATCATGACCATGATTCAGGCCAATTTAAAATTATTTTTACACTATGACTGTTTGACACACTTGATATGTTTGGGTGACCCTCTAGTTTATTTCTCCTCTGTGGCTGTCTTGTGTCTTTTTTGGGGGGAATTGTGTTAGCTAGCCAGCATTTCTGATGGTGGGGTGGCGAAAGTGGTATTCTATTGGAATTAGCATGGCAGATTTAAATTAGGATGCTGCATAGCAACATTTTCATTTTTTGGTGCAGATAGAGGAATGGAAGTGCTTTAGAATTGAAATGAATTATCTTTATTTCGATTATAAATGGCATCATAAAAGCATAACCACATAAAAAGTGAACATACATAATACAATTAACATAATTTTATAAAAAATTACATAACCACATAAAAAGAGAACAAGCATAATACAGTTAAAACCATTAAAAAAAATCTATATACATCATGGGAAGACAGCTAAATAGGTAACTAAAAAGAGTGAGTCATTCTTCATTACTCAGCACATAAGATAAAACAACAAATCATTATACTAAAACACAAATTTCATCACTTTTTTTCCAAAACAGGGTGCTTTTCAGAAAAGTTGAAATCACCCAAGCCACAGAGCAGTCATGTATTAGCTTAGGGTAAAGAAAGACATGTCTAAATTGTATGAAGCCCTTTGCTGTAAGGATTGGCAGTGAAAATCTCCTCCTAGGGGGTTCATAATGATAACAAAACTGGACAAAATGCTCAAGACTCTGGAGTGAAAAACCATTGCAAGGACAACACTTGATAGAGGGCATGTCTTGTTGCCCTGGTTGGGGGTGGGGGAAGAAAGATTGAGCCCAATGATGCCCAACCTAAATCTGATAAGAAGTGATTTAGTTAAATGCTGGGCCACTGGATTTATATGGCAGGAAAAGACAAAGTTATAAGGAAGGGTTGACCAATTTATGTGGAAAGAAAAGTCCTGTTGTGAATTTACAGTGCCAGTAGCTCTAACTCAAGAAAATGCAAGAACTGTTGCATTACAAATGCTTGTTATTGCTTCTCCTCAGAGCCAGGAAATAATTGGCAAATCTTTTACAAACGGATTTTCATTTGGTAGTGGAAACGTGGGAATACTTGTGCATTTCAAGGAAGGCAACCCAGGGGATTATTTTGGGGCCTTGAAACCCTGGTCCTCTAGGGATTTCTGACAATAATCCATTCTACTCTGCTTCCACAGCAATCTTCATTTTTATTACCTCCTGGCCTTTAATGCACCACAGCCTGCCTATCACTATAAGCATGGGCAACGACCACATGGCAGGATTAGCAGATGAGAGGCCTGTTCTGAAGGAGTCACTCAATCACGGTATAAACCGAGGTCTAAATGAGGCCTTAAACGCACACAAACCTCAGAAAATATGAACAGTGGCATCATGGAGACTATTGGGGCCTTTAAGACGCTACACAGTGATAAACAGATTTTGCAACTAGTCCATTAAATCACTATCTTGGGTATGTCCTCACACCATTTCTCCCTCTAGACTGTGAAAAACAGATGTGGTCAGGTTTGGAAAAGTTTTGCCAGACGCAAAGGAAAACGCAAACACTCAGACATCCTGACCATGTTTAAGTCTTAAGTATTAATAAGCATAAATAAATTCTGTAAGTTTGAAAGTTGTTTAGTGCATGCAAGTAGGAAGACTAGGGAGGCCTAACTGTTCAATATCAAAACAGACAGTATTTCCAGTCCTGAACTTTCATAGCAAATGCATTCTTGATTTGCTTCCATTTAACTAACACGACTAGCACATTTGATAGCAATGATTTTGTAGAGTAAAAAGCCCAGGCCTTCAAACAGACTCCTTGATGACATGAGTGAGTATGCTACAGCGAGATAAACACACAAGTTGATACAAATGACACCTGTAGGAAAATATGGAAGCAGCGCAACAAACATGCAAACGAGCACACACAAATTGACACGCATAAAGCTACCCATGCTCAGACCGGTGTAAAGCATACACACATGCACTCAAACTCGCAGAGACTCATACACTTAGCCCATGTGACGTGTAGTTATCTCTACGCACAGATCAAGAGACTAGTGCTATGTTATTTTGGTAGTATGCACACCAAATGAGAGTGTAAGATACCTTAAGAGATAGATGTGACAGGAGACAAAAAAGGATGGAACAAGATAAGGTAATGGGGAGGTGTTTTGTGAATTGAATGATCTTTCCCAAAATGGAGTGGTAGGAGGAAGCCTACTATAGGTATCTGGTTGGCGTAGGAGAGGAAAACAGATTGCAGGGCAGCGAAACAGTGTGCAGGAGAGAGTAAAAGATATGAATTAAAGGATGGTAAGTAGTGAAGGTATTGTAGCCTTATAAAGTGTGAGTAGGGTAGACTGTTAGTGAGGGGCTAGGAAAGACAGGAAGAGCCAGGTAACCATGTCAACAAACTAAAACACAGAGGCCCAGATTTAAGAAGTTCTAGCATACATTAGCATCATTTTAGGGCTTCAAAAAATGCTGTGCCGTATTTACAAAATGGCGCAATGCATGCATTGCTCTACTTGGTGACTCCTTGTTCCACATTATGCTTGCACCAGGCATAATTTTTGGTGATAGTCCTGCAAGGTACATCAATAGCGTAAAAAATGTTGCTGCTATTGCCCCTACCCTGCACATTGGTGCGGCATATATTAAGTACGACACACACATGGTGACTTTAGGGTGTGGCACTAAGGGGGGGCTAGAAAAGTGGGGCTGCATTAGACGCAGGGCCACTTTTCTTAAATATGCCCCAGAGTCTGCAAAAAACAAGCAGCAAAGAGATATGCCCGCATACATTCCCACACATCACAGGTAAGATCTCCCAGCGCACACACACAAAATGAAACGGAAATGAAGAGACAAAAAGCAGGAACGACAGCTGAAAGGATGAAGGTTTCATAATGCTTAAATATGTAGGCTCTTTGGTATCAATGCCTAATCAATCCATGACCTTTCTGCTCAAGTTGATTAATGTTAGTATTTGCATGTTGGTCTGTGGCAGCCTCTCATTTTACCACTTATTTTCCAGATTAAGGAATATTTTAGCTGATACATTCCAAAAAATATACAACCTTAAGAAAATGTCATGTGAATATTTACTTCTTACACCATGATATTAGACTACTTTTGTTGCCTGAATATATCAGCCTATGTGCTGGGTAAACTGACACATTGTATACATCTGCATTTGATTTCATTCTTTCATTTAGCTGGATATAAGGAGTCTAGTTTGATTAAATACTTTAGTCTCTATGGTTAGTTAATAACAGCTTTCCTTGCCCTCATCACCTGTTGGTAGTAATGCAGCCCTCTCTGCATGCCCATTGCATCCTTTGCTCTTTTGCCTCGGTTAGTACCTTCATATCAATAATATTCACATGTGGCACACCTAAGTTTATCAAATTGCTCAATCTACACCATGCATTGTGTTCACTGTTCTGGACTTTCCCTTTACAAAGCATTCTTGAAAATTAATTGATTGTTTGAAGCCAAGACTGCAGCTTCCATAATGCAGAGATTTGTTAAATTAAAGCCAAGGACCAAAAATAGGGTGTTGGCTCCTGATTAAATGTAAGGGTGTCTTTTGCAAGCTTAAATAATCTCAAGATAATTCTATCAATCATTTGACTTGCTTTACTGCAGTGGTTCCCAACATGTGGTCCGGGGACTCCTGGGGTGGCGGGGCCGCAAAGCCTCCTCAGGGGGTCCGCAACTGCATAGAAAATGTAATGATATTAGCAGATTAGGTCCCCAGTTTTCAGTAATGACTAAGTAGGGGGTCCCTGGATTCGAATTATGATTCAGTGAGGGTCCTCGGTTCCAGTATTGATAAAGTGGGGTCCACAGAAGTCAAAAGGTTGGGAACCACTGCTTTACTGTATTTCAAGAATTGAGTCTTATTTTGTGCTCTCCATTTCACAGAAGTTACATGATTTTGCCTCTTACTAGTACTCCACACGTTTAAAAAAAAAAAAAAAAAACAATCCTATTGCAATTATTTGTTGTAATGGTAGGAGAAAAGCTGAGCTTTTTATTATATTCAGTTTTATGCAGTGCAACCTCGACCTGAAGGGATTAGAGTACTCCTCATGAGCACCAGTTACATTACACAAGGTCACATTCAGTTTTTTTTTAATGCACAGGGTGGGGAAGGGCAAGATATCAAAGCATCTTTCTGTTTGCAAATGGCCTGATTCGCAGAATTGGACCATTTGCGACCAGAAAAAATATTTTTCTAATGTACAAAATGCAAATTACAATTTGGTCACTCGTTACCAAATCACATTTAGCATTTGGGATCTGGTATTTGGAAGGGCGGGTTTAGGTCATCCTTTCCAAATACTGAATTCGCATGGCATATAATACTGTTTTGTAACCGAATTCTGATAGCAAAACAGTAATAATTTACCACCAGTTTAAAACTGGTTGTAACCCCTTCACAAAGAGGAAGGGGATCTCCAGGAGACCCCTTCCCCTTTGAGAATGTAAATGTTAATATTTTTTAAGAGGAGGCAGTGGTCACATGGACAATAGTCTCCTCTTAAAACTGAAACTGCAAAGTTTCATTTTTTATTTTTAAACATATTCTATTGTCCTTTATGAAAAACGGGCTGTATTTTTTAAAAGTTGCAATCACAGATATGGAGGTCTGTTGACCTCAGCAGGCCACCATTCCTGTGATGGCTGCAGTTCCTAATGGGTCATAAATTGCTACATCCCTCATTAATATGCTTGAGGTAGGTCTATTTGTGATCCACTAGGATTCACTTATCAACTCAAAAGAGTTTCATATGTTAGGAATACAGATTTCCTAATTGTGATTCTGAGAGAGTCGCTATTAGAAATTGATATTCCTAATGTTAGTACATCTGGCCCTTAGTGATTTGCCCAGAATCACAGGATGTTGAGCTGACACCAAATTTGAACCTGGTTCCCCAATTCCAAAGCCAGCAGCTCTGGTCATAACCCCATAACTCTACCCCATAACCACAAGCCAACTGGCTGTACACTGATATGGTTCACACAGCTACCACCAAAATGGGTACTTCAACATGCTTTCTCTATCAAACCACTTTCCTTGTATCAATGGACCACCAACAAAGACGAAAGACATGGAATGAAAAAATAAGAAATTACAATCCCATTTTTTCCTGGTCATGATGTTTGCATACTGTTCTCTTTAAATCAGTCGCAAACAGTTTTACTTACAAACCGAATTAAGTAAAGGGACATCAGGTCAGCCTAAAAAGGGTTGTCTGGATTGTGTATTTAACTAAGAAATTAATGGGTGATGGAATGTTGTAAAAACCTAGCATTTCTCCACTTATTTACAAAGGTTTTGGAGTGGAACACAAAAAGAAAAGCACACCTAATATCCCTAATAGTTAAACGTCAGATGTTACGTCATGTCATGCCATGTCACGTCACGTTTTGTTATGTTATGTTATATGTTATGTTATGGTGTTATGGGAGGCTGGCCCGCTATGTTGTGTGCAAAGCTAGACACACTGTGCAGGGAGTCCAGGCAACCATACATTGGTCTACAGGGGAAAAAACTAGAATACCTAATGCTCCAATTTTTAAGGTAGCTTGGTCTAGGAGTTAGGCCAATCTTGGAGATGTGCAAAGCATTTGTTGTACTCACAGCATCAATCTTGGAACACACACTCAAAGGAATAACTTGCGACCACTTTATAGAAATACTTCACGTTTTTATTTAAATTTTAAGACCAAGATCATCAGAATTGGGTAAGTACTTTTGGAGATATTAATTTTTGAAGTTTAATAAAAATAGGCTTCATATGTGTTATTATGCATCAATGAATGATCACCTTTAAACATACATATAAATCGTACAGTTGGTTTACCAAGTTCTTCTACTGCAAGTTGGTCGACATTGTAGGTGGGCATACTGTTCCAGCTGGAGAACTTTGGGCTGCTCCTGGTTCTTGCAGGAGCAGCAGGAGAACGTATTTGGAGCTGGTGCAGGGTCATTGCAGGAGACCACTTGGAAATGCGCTGCACAGGAATGCTTAAATAATGGTTCCTTGGGTTCACCTTGAAGTGTTGAGGTCGCAAGCAGTGGGAGACTCTTAGGGCACAGCAGGTTCTTTGGTACAGGGCACAGAGCGGCCAGGTGCAGAGTGAATCTGTGAGCCTGGACCTGTGCGCAAGAATGCCCTCAGGAGCAGAAGGTAAGTTGGTTCCAGGGTCGTTGACAGGACAATGGGGGCACTCTCGTGGGAGCTACAGGTTTCTTGTGGCGTCCCTTGACTGGGGTATCCTCCTCTTCCTTTTTTAGCCACAGGTGGGCTGTTTTTCTTGAAGTCTGACGTGTGCTGACCAATACATCTGGCATTGGCACTATTTGCTCGCTGGAGGTCACAGTGCCAATAAACTTGGCACACTGGCAGGGTTTGTCCTTGCTGTCATCAAGTTGCAGTTTGGTCTGGCTTCAGCATCCGGTTCAGGAGTTAGTGGTTGATCAGTGAAGTGACCCTCACTGGCTTGCTGGTTTCTTGCAGTTGTAGAGTGGTACCTCCACTCTGGAGGGTGTTCTCTGGTGATTTTGAAATCCTGGAGGTCCTCTAGGGTTTTTGTAGAGCTGTTCTATTCACTCACTATGTCCCAGGTTTGGAAAGGACACAGTGGGGGCATATTGCTCATGCAGCTATGCCCTCACACACAATATAGCTCACCCTGCCTTAGAGCTTAAAGGCCTGCCAGAGGGGTGAGTTACCTTTAGTGCATGCAGTGTGGAGTGGACAGGGCACACAGGCAGTGAGCCATGTTGAGTTTTCACTTTCAGTTTGCATCAGGGCACTCAGCCTGCAATGGCAGTGTTGGGTGTACATGGATGCAGGGCTCTAGAAGGTGGCAAAATCAGTGCTGCTGCCATCAGGGGCCTGCCTTTAGTACCTCCTACTCTGTGCTCTGAAGTACCATTTACTAGGGGCTTATTGGGGTAGCAAAAGGTGTCTCCAGTTGTGCCAAGGCATCACAACAATTTAGGGAATAAGGTCCAGCCCAGGGAACCTGGTTGGCAAGGGGCCACGGGCACTATCAACTTCTAGGCTAAAACGTGGGGGGCTAACCATGTCAAAAAGAAGCCTCTTTTCACAGTTATGAATATTCCTTGATCACAAGTGCACCCAGAGGTTTCATGTGCTGAATAAGTCAGATTGTCAGAAAACAAGACTGCAGTCCATAATTAAATAAATAGGGAATTAGTTTAGTTGACTTTCATGAAGAGTGCAATGATTAGCAGTGAACGTTCTAATATCCAAAGCTCTGGTTTCTCCATATATGCAAGAAATAGCCCCAGCTCAATCAGAAGGCATAGCTCTGTATTTGGTTTGGTGCTAAGCTGTACAGGAGCAAGCTTAAGTTCTGTCTAGGTATGCTCATACAATATAGATATATATTCAGGCCACTGGAAATATGCAATTGTGCGGCCACTGAGTAGTAGGCACACTTATAGATTTGCTGCATTTGCCACAAAATCCCTCACGTGCTGTATAATCTACAGATTTTAACATAAAAAATGTTGTTTCTAGCTCAAACGGTTCAAATGTTACTAAAAATGCTGAGACACATGTTGTTGCGGTATGGAAAGACCTTTTCAAAGGTTGAGTGGCCCCCTTTCTGTTGCTTATCGCTATAATGAGGTGTTAAACTGGTACTAATAAGGTGCAACCAATGCCCAGACGGTGTTAACAAGTGTAAAAATTACAAAAAAATGAAGCAATACTATCACAAAATGTGCCACATTATGCTGCATAATTTGCCCTTTCCTGCCACATAATTTACACAGTTCTACTGCATTATTGCAGTAGCCCTGGATATAGTTCTCACCGATGCCTAAATATTCATTGGGAGCACATCCCTGCGAAGGGTGAGCGAATTGCAAGTACTCCCAGTCCAAGAACCCTTCACTTCTATACACAAAAAAAATGTAGGTACGCGAACACACCCACATTCCTGTCTAATGTTAAGTCACCTTTTGACATTATTTTGACTAGGAATCCACCAAGATTCTTCCAGCAGTCATCACACTTGGCAAAAAGAGCACTGTATACTTTAGATGTGAGACGAGGGGCCATGTACTACATCCAAGTCACCAAAGATATCAGGAAAACAAATGAGTTCCCTATAGGTCGTCATAACAGGCCAAATACACCCTGGTGATGAAAATAACTGTTGCTAGATGGGTTGTTAAGACCATCGAGCTGTGCTATTCAGTGGCCAATAAGAGCTTGAGCAAAAAAACAAGGGTGTACTCAACAAGGAAAAAAGGGACTAAAATGACCTTTTTACCAAATGTATCCATGCAGGAGAATTGTATAGCAGCCACATGGGCTTCTGAATTTATGTTTACAAAACACTACTGCATAGATTTAGACTCCAGGATGGAGCAATAGGCAAAGCAGCACAAAAAATCTCTTTGCTTTCGCTCCCCTACTCTAACCCACCCCCAAAAGGGGGTGATACCACTACATAGTCTGTGCAAAGCATGTGGATGTAAATGTGATTTGATACTGAAACAGAAACCAGTTTGTCCTACCTGTAATTATGGTTTTGCAGCTTGAAGCTCTTCTAGATACAGAAGCAAGTGCCCCCAAACCTCACCTATAGAGGAAGATAGCGGAGGGTAGAAAAAGAGAATCTAGCATGGTGGGCAAGTGCAGCGGCATTGTGGGATTACTATTGCCTGTGTGAATCTCACTCACTGACCAGGAGACTTTTTGCCAGGCAGGACACTTCCAGGCCAGCTGCTGGACAGCAGATTTGTGCAAGGCATGTGAATGTAGAAGCGTTTCAAGCTGCAAAACCATACTTACAGGTAAGTACCTGCAATATTAGAGTATTGAAATCCCGTCACTAACTTCCTGTGAAGGTATATATAAATTTCACATGGCTA
This sequence comes from Pleurodeles waltl, assembly GCF_031143425.1. Classification (NCBI taxonomy): domain Eukaryota; kingdom Metazoa; phylum Chordata; class Amphibia; order Caudata; family Salamandridae; genus Pleurodeles; species Pleurodeles waltl. The sequence goes on along the minus strand of NC_090450.1, from coordinate 220,298,159 downwards.
AACCCGTTTAAAACAGTTGTCCTACGCATCTAAAATCTGAACTCACCAGACCCTCTAGAAGACTCTGGTTACCAAACCCCATCTTATAGAAGTCCCTCGAGTTTTCTGGCAGAAACAGGGTAGTCTGAGTGTCTAGTTATTCGCTCTAAGTTATGAAACTCGCTACCTGCTGCACTTCACAATGAACATAACCTTATCTGAATTACAAAAAATGCAAGACCCAACTGTTAAATTGTCTGGCGTTTTTCTACTTGCCTTGACCACCCACAGACATCTCAACTTCATCTCCAGTCATCTTACCACATTCTCTGACAACATGCATTTGAAGCGGCTGTTTCAAACTGCATGAGCGCTTTGCAAATTACCAATAAAAATAACTTGTTTCCACTGATTAAGAAAGTACCTGGCAATTTAAATTTAGACAGTACGGACTATGTCTTATCAAAGCAAACTTTCAGACTCATGACTTCCACTGAATTTAAGTTTCTGACTTCTAATGCCTTCTCTCTCTGATTCAGGACTGCAAAATATTTCTGACTGACAGAATTTTTGTACATACCCCACTATCCTTATTTACCTTTTTTTTCCATATTAATTAGATGTCTTCCCTCTTTTTTATGTACACGTATTTATTGGACCGAAGGATCACTACTAAATTTGCAAGGGATACATTATCTTATATATTGCAGTGACAGCCTCAAAGATTTTATATGTACACCTCGGGCAAGTGAATCATTCTCCTACCAGTGCAACTTTTAACTTGTTTAGAAAACAAGCCCTTGCTGCTTTAAGCAGTCAAACTCTGCCTGCTTCCCTGATGTCAGGGTTGCCTTTCTCTGTTGTCATTAACCCTGCATTGGTAATCTGTTTGTTCATTTGGGCAGTATTTGTGGAAGCTGGGTATAGAGGTAAGGAAAGCATACTAACTGTCATATCTGGTATACTGTCAAAGGCTCCCTTTTGTTATCAGTCCCACCTCTGACTCAGTGACAGATATAGCAATGATGGATTTCAGGCTAATTCGTCGAGTTCAGAACGGTAAAGTACAACAGGAAACACTTGTTGAAATTCATGAACGACAGAAATGTCTATGCTATAGTCTATAGTACAAAAGCCAATGATTACCATTTTATTGTGCTATTTAGGTAAACACAAAAGGCCTGATTACGACTTTGGCAGAGGGGATTACTCCGTCCTAAATGTGACGGATATCCCGCCCGCTGAATTATGAGTCTATTATATCCCATGGAACTCGTAATACGGCGGCCTGGATATCCGTCACATTTGGGACGGAGTAATCCCCTCCGCCGAAGTCATAATCAGGCCCAAAGTCTGTCTTTGGTTGAAGAATTCTGATGATGTTCAAAAACTGATGGGGGAAAAGGGACATTAGATAGCATATCTGCCCATTGTAAGGAAAAGCTCCTTTTTGTATGGTCAACCCAAGGTTTTTGCACAGATGCTGCTAATTGTTTAGACTCAGAGTGAACTGAGTTAAAAACACAAAACGATTGTTTTTGCTGTGGAAAGACTTGGTTGCCCCATTGACGAGTACCGGGTTACATGCTGACCCTGCAGCTGTGCTGAATTGTGAGTGTTGTAACCAAAGTTGATACTTCAAGGAATTAAACTAGTTGTATTGAGCCCAACCAGATTACCTGGTTGAAATTAATGTAACAAGTTGTGGTGTGCAAAATTCACAAAGTTACCACTTTGTTGCCTTCAATCTCCTGTACACTTACTGGTTACTGATGGTGCTTGAACCTGAGATAGCTTTCAGACTCCCAGGAAATAAGGCAATAAGGTCTGCGTTGGAGAGAGGTGTTACCTCTCTCCTCCAGGAAGCCACACAGGAATTGGCACCAAAGGCGAGCTTCAAATCTTGACCCACCTTTGAAGAACAAATAGAAAATATTTGGGAGAGAGGCTGCCTCATTGTTTAGGTAGACTAGCTGGCACCCAGGAAGGAGAGGGGATACCTGTTGTTAAACTGTTTTTTCAGGGGCATGTAGCACCCTTGGTAGCCACACGCCTGGTTTGGGCTAGGGAGCTCTGGGCACTAAGAGGTATTCTGCCATCTTGAAAGTGGGCAAAATGGTGCATCTTGGGCTAGCTAGATGCCACATTTCCCAAGAAATGGTCAACAGGAGGGAAGGAACCTGGTAGCCCTTTGTCTTCTGACTGCGTCTACCCTGAGGGCACTTTCTGAGCATAAAAGTGACATCCCTGGCACCCAGAATTCAGATTTTGTCTGCACTGATAGAATGACTGAAGAAGGACTGCCCTGCTGTACTGTGGAGTCAGCAAAGAGAGGCTGCACCAGCGTGGACTGCACCTGTTGAACCTGGTGGTTAACAAAGGAGGGGGACTGTGCCTGCTGTGTCTTGCTTGTAGCGAAGTTATCTCCAGAGCCCAGCTAAAGCAAGTGGCCAAAGCAAGCTAGAGCAAGAGGCTCCAAGGGTCAGTTGGCTGACCTATTTACAGCACAGGGTCTCAACAGCTGAAGTAGCCTGCCAGGTCAAGTTGGCAGTCCAAATGATCAAGCCACTGCTTCTCAAGGACGTGAAGCACTGGAGACCAGGACCTCTGTTGAAAGTTGCATTCGAGTTTGCTGAACCTACGAGAGTTGTCAAAGTGCAGCTTGCTCACCCAGAAGGCAAGTTTTCCCCCAGGGAAGGATTTGACTGTGACCACAATAGCAGGTGACTGGTAGCCGAGTGGCTACTGGACTTTTTGCAGGACCAAGAGGACTTCAAGGGGCATTGACTGTGTGGCCAGGACCACCATCCCCTCATTCCCCCTTCATGGAACAAGGTGTAGGCACAGGAAGATCCCCGTTGACCGCGTTGCTTCCACAGCATCTTTTAGCATCTTCAGAATCCTGTATGCCCTGAATCACGACCATTTCTGTAAGAACCTGTTACAGAAGAATAAAAGTGGCTGGGACATCCTAAAGACTGCTTCTCCTTTGAAATAACTGTTTCGGTAGAACTTGCTGGTCCCTCTGACTGGCTTCCTGACAGAGTTGGTCCCCTAAAGTAACTCTAACTAACTGCACTGACAGTTGCCCAATGGTTTCCCAAAGTTTTTAAGTGTCAAATTTATTGAATTTACCAATGCTTGTTTGTGGTTACGTGAAAAGGTGCATATTTACTGCACCTTGCAAAATCTAGATCTCTAGAACACCCTGGTGGATCTTTTTTATTGTAGTGTCTCAAAATACATAAAATTAGTCTTTTTTTATGAATTGGTGTTGGATTACTTACGTCTTGTGTAGTTCTGCTAGAGATAATTATGGAGCGTTATTTTCTAAATTCTTCCATGTATCCCTCCTTTGACTCATCCCAAACCTAATTTTACTAGTATGATCTCCCTAATACATTCATAGATACTCTTCCTTCCTGCAACCCTCCTTTTACTCATCCCAAACCTCATTTTACTACTATAATCTCCAAAACAACACTGTCTAGACTCATCAATCTTCTATCCCTCCATTAGCCTTTTCAATCCAACTAACAGACACTGTTGAAATGAACTCATATTTCCCTATACTAATCAACTACTAATTTTTTTGGGTTCCAAAGTATCGTGCTACTCGCTGAAAAGAGCTTCGACGCCTGGTGAGATGTAGTAAGGGCATATAAATACAATCACAAATAGAAAATGAAATAATATTTACAGATGAAAAAAGTGTACATATAAAGAATTTATTTTAAAACAATCTGCAAATGTGAAGGAATCTGAAATTGGAGGTTAAAATTAATTTAGTATCATCGGATCAATTTGTTTTGGCAATGCAACTGCATCAAGCAGAATATAGTATGAATGATGAGTAGACTCAATTGAATTGATAAAATCTCTAACCTTACCAATAAAATTCAAAATTTCATTTTTTCACTTTTTTATATTGATGTGTGAATTAAATACAATAGTTCATAATTTGTTCAACTGTTTGGAGAATGCTTGTTTCTGTATTTTGGTATGTTATTTTGCAGTTCAATTTTTAAAAATGCTTGGGCGCGGGGCCCCCAGCTTCTAGTAATTATTCAGTGGGGGTCCCTAGGTTATAATAATCAATTCATGGGGGGTCCTCGACTTCCAGTAGGGAGTAAGTAGGGGTCCACAGAAGTCAAAAGATTAATAAATACTGCCCTAGATCATGGTGTGTCGGCTTCACTGAGGAACAGTTATCGATTGCAAGGAGCCATGGAGGAGGGCATCCAACACTGAAGCAGGACGTCCGGAGACTTGGGAAAGGCGACAAAAGGCTGCAGCCCAATAGCATCATTAGACTGGAGAACGCAGAGTCACTCCCCAGTCCTCCTGCATTTGCCAGCTATAATTGCTGCGCTGGTGAAGTTGACTCTTGAGGCCAAATTTATAATTTGTCATATGTGGACTAGGTTGTTCCATGTCTGAAAGTCACCTTCAGTATCAAGTGGGGAGTAACCAGCCTCTCTAAATTGGAATGGAGGGGCTCAGGTATATCGCCAAGGATGACTCTAGCATGCTAACATTAAGAGACTGTAAATATTATTTAGTATATTGCCTCTATGACTTATATGCTTACATTAAAATACTACCTATTTGTTAAAAGTAAGTATTTTTATCTTGGCAATCACCCTATTGCGGTTACTGTTGGTACTTTAAGTCTTGTGCCTGAGTATGCCTCACACCTACCGTCCCCTTGAAGAGCCTTGGACTGTTTGACTTTAATCCTACTGCTTAAGGTACTTTAATGATACCATTGGATTAGATTGATGGGTACAAGGGCTCGCTGACAGTGAGATATGAGCCACAACTACACACATATGGGTTGAGGAGGGGGGTGGGGTTTGTTTTTCTATTTTTCTGATTGATGTAATTCATATTAAAATGTAAATACTCTTGTTGCAATTGTCCAGATGTTGGTAAAAAGAAACACAATTTTTGTACTGTTGGCAAGTGTTACATATTTTCCTGGTATGGCACTTCGGTCCCTCCAAGAGTCGGGTCTTTATGGGAGGGGAGTGACCCAAATGCGCAAGTATCCAGAAGTAATCTGAACACAAATGAGTGAAATGTATCTGACTTCCTTCCTCTGATGCAAAGTGGTGTTAATGTATGCCAAATGTGATTTTGTTACTTATGCCAATCAAACATAAAATGCAATAAAGGTATCTACAAAGAAAAAAAGAAACAAGCTTTGGTGTATATTTCGGTGAATGATCTACATATGTTATTTACTTTTTATGTTGTTCTATATATGCTCTATGGTTTATGTTTAATGATCCCAGAGCAAATATTAGCTGTGTTTTTGTGCCTAAGCCAATAAGCCCTGCTTCATGACACCCAGCTAACGAAGAAATAATTTGCGAAAGCAAAACATATTTAGCCCTACATCACTTCCTGGAAGAGACTCACAGCTATAATAGCAAAACAATACTTTAGTTGTAGTGGCACTAAAAAGTCTGTATGGAAAAAAACTAAACAAGCATTGGCAAAGCCAATAGGTTTCACCTTTGAGAGATCTATTGTTTTTGTAAATGTTTTTTCTGACATGTTGCACATATGTTTGACATGACTTAAAGTAAAAGAAAAAGAGCTATGACGCCGCCAGCATTGACCGTATCAGCATTTTTTTTTCATTTAACATATCCTAATCAGCAGTATGCAACACCATGGAGGTGAGCGGGTGGAAACAAAATGGACAGAGGGTGGGCAAATCGAGTTCTGGAGGGCAAAATGGACAGGGGGTGGGGAAAATGGATGGTAGTAAGAAGAAACCAGGGATGGGAAACAGATGGCAGAGGGGTGGTGGTGGATAAATGGTCATCAGGGGTGTGGTGGAAAATGGAAGGTGGTGGTGGAAAGAGACCTACAGTGCCATGCACTCTGTAGGAGTGCATGTCCAAAAGAAACAAAAAAAGGATCTGAGTAGCACGTGGTCAGTAGAAGGACACTGTCCACAAATAGGAAGTTGAATTGGGTCCATGTGCCACTGCATGGGCAGAACCCCGAAAAGATTTTTTTCACAATAGCTTTTGCTGACTTCATGCTCGATGTAGGCGAAACATAAAAACGCAGCTACTGAGAGAAATAATATGGCAGTTTTTAAAGCGCGATTCAGAAAATAAAGTGCACCTGGAGTTTGTGTTTAAAATCTGAATTTGGTGTTAAACTGCTGAAATGCATTTAATGCCCATGAAGTGGTTTTCGTTTCTACCTGCTTTGCTGAAATGCCTCATGTGATAACGCCTCGCCCTTTAGCGGTCTAAACATGTCTCTTTAAAGCACTATCAGCACCACCTTATAGAAAAGTATACACCTCAAAACAATGCTGAAAAATGATTTTGTATAAAAACAGCCTTTATTAGCATGGAAGACTGCATGGATTTGACCCTGCTGCAGGACATGTTCATTTTAACAACAGGGATATCAGCAGTACAAGCGGGCCCAGAAGACCATACAACAGGTTCACAGTCAATAAACTGCCCACACACTGGCCTGTCAGCTCGACCTGTTGGGCACTGTCCGAATGACCTACTGGCCGGCCCAACCCTACCAGTGGTCCTTGCCATTTAGCAGTGTGCCATAATAGTGCGGTGCTATAATAAACTTGAAGTGCACCTCACACTAGTGCAGTATCACTGTCTTGTAATGCACCGACATTTGTAGTGCATCACATCCATCATTTTATAACAGTGTTTCATCACTGACAGCAAAGTGCACCACTTTCCGGTAAGCTATTAAGATGTTACCATACAACAACAGTGAAATATCAAGCGTGTACATCAACAGGCTTAACACATATAATAATATCACGATGTAACTACCCATTTAGTGCATCCCATAATATGGTAGTAGGTCACAGCCACATTAGTAAGTGAATCATCAGTTACTGTGTGGTGCATCCAGTAAGCATCATACAGATCAGTGCCCTCAACATTCACAGATGTACTGACTAGCAATACTCTGACACTGTCATCACCAGTGTGCCCTGTCATTGCCATCTAATGGTGCACAGCAAGCACAAAAAGCATCTTTAGCACCAAATTGTACACTCTGTTACTTAACAGCACGACCTGTTGAATCATCACTATCATTTAAAAGTTGATGAGTCAGTATCACGACAGCCATGCTGAATCAGCTCACTGCTCTGTGTGGTTTTAAGCAGCACTTACCACAACGCTTTTCTATGTTCGACAGGCTCCACGGTGAGGACTCAATGTTGAGAAACCTCTCCATGAGTATGTTCTCTTCACTTCCTTCCTTCACTGCTACCTGAATCGAAGTGCTGGCAGATCCACAGACACCTGTCTGCCTTTCTTTAAGAAAATACTAGAATGCGTCAAGCGCTGGCCGTCATATCACTTTTTCTTCTAAGGCGGGTGGGGCAAAAAAAGGATGAAAGATGGGGGTGGAAGGGACGTCAACAGAAAAGTAGGATAGAGTGAGGACAGGGAAAACATCAAGGACAGTGGAAAGGGTGGGATGAATGTCAACAATGAAGCAGGAGGGGGTAGAAGGAACAGGGAAAAAACAGGAACGTGAGATGGGCTGGGAGAGACAGAAGCAGCGAAGCTACTGGCTGTGGAAGGGACAGGGAAAACAACAAGCACAAGAAAGGAGGTAAGAGGGATGGGGAGGGGTAGAGAGGATTACAATCACATGCACTCTTAAAGAGTACAAGATTAAAAATAAAACGCTACAAGTGGTGGCCAGTGGTAGAACGCTGAACGCAGAGACAGGAAACTATACTTGGTCCAAGCTCCATGGATGATGAGATGATTGGAAGAACCAAAGAGAAAGTTTAATTGCAGGAGACCCTGACCAATGAGAAGCAAAGAAATGAGAGCGACATGGAAGCGAACAGTAAGTATGGGGTGGGCTCTAAGCCCATTTTTACTTATTTTCAGGGTGCAGCACAAAGCGCTCTGTCCCTGGTGTAATCTCTCTGTGGGCTTTTAGCTAAGCCCACTGCAGCCCCACCAGTTTGGTTGGTTCGTGGGCTTGCCTTTTTACAATTTGCTTCATTTCATCAGTGAAAGGCATACATATGTCATGCCTTTTCCGGTGTTTAGCCCTCCTTGAGAGCACCGGCCAACTACTGAAAACATACGAGGCTCCATGTTTTCTGTATGGTTTCTGGACTACTTTTTCTCTTTATTTCACACACAGCATGATCTCGCTGGGCAGTAGTCAAGCGCTTTGCATGACATCGACCCTGTTACATGGATATTTCCACTTTGGCGGGTTACATGGATAATTTCACTTTTGGCAGACATGTTTTAAATGCAAGTGAACTTCTGTTTCCTTTTGTGTGTCTCTGTCACTCCTTATGGTGGCCGTGGGCTCGCTTATGTGAAACTGTTTTACTTTTCAGTTTATGTGGCAAGAAAAGTCCAGTTAGTAGTTTAAAACGCGAATAGCTCTAACTCGAGCAAACACGAGACCTGTTGCATTGCAAATGCTTGTGTTATTTCTGTATGTGGTAGCTCAGACTTCGCCTCTATAACCTATTCGATTTCATGACCATTCAGTACTTGGTGGCACATGCGTAGTTAGCACCTGGCATTGAGAGAGCCTTAAAATTAGTAAAGGCGCCTTGGAGTTAAGAAAAGTAAACTATTTCTCAATTACGCTGCAATTCTGACACCTGACATTTTAATTTAAAGGCTAGAAAATAATAAAGGTATCTATGTCATGGCACTCAAAGAAAGAAACAGACAAGAGCGAAGCTGTGTGCCAAATAATTGCTAAATATTGTTCACATCCCAATTGCGTCATGCGTGAATTAAACGCTTTATAACTTTCCAGGCAGTATTCCATTTCCCTACCTAAGTACTGAAAATGGAAACATCCACTCCGTGTAGCAAGAATTTTGGGCGGAAGCAAGAAGTAGACGACGGTCCAATTATACGGAGCAGAGACGATTATTGTCTGCCTTGGGTCTGTTAATAGTAATTTGGTGCTTTGACTCAGCCCCAAATAAATTGATAACGAAGATACATGTTAAAATAGGTATGGATTGCTTCATTTGTCAGAAATAAGCCTCTTTTTAAGATGTCTTAACGTGGGAAAGCACTTGATAAGAGATCTAGCTGTATCCAACACAGTTAACGGGTAACGAATTTGAGAAAATAGTCAGTTCAGGCACTTGCTGCAGCGACCTGCCCATAGCCTGCATGTAACTAGCTTGCATTTCCATACAATAATGCAGAAAGGCAATATTCGGGCGGCACTTGTGTATCACAGGCTTGTGTGCTACTAGTGCAGCTTAGTCGGTTAATGCAATTGTTGCAGAGATTCTTGGGACACAAGTTTAAACCCTGTTAAAATATTCCGTGATTTAGGCGCCCTCTGCAAAATTGTGCATATCTTAGGCAAGGTACAAGTTTGAATCGTTGCTGATTTTCATTCAAACATTACTGATACTAGTTTAATGAAATTGAGCCTTTTTACGTTGTAGTAATTATCAGTTATATTTAAGTTCCAAATCAGTTAATCTTTCATTGTGTGGTATCTAAATTATAATCATTATTGTAATTCTGCACACGGAACTACATTATTTTCTTACAAACAGAGCTTCGGAAAGTGAAAGAGCTTTAGAAAGTGAAACAGTTGATTAATTCGGTGTATCTGTTGCACAGCAAATGAAATGACAAGTATGTTCTATCTCTATATCCACTAATGAGGGTTGAGCCTAGAGGCAGTCCTTGGAGTAGCTAGTGTGTCATGAGGGCTTGTGCCAGGATGGAACCTGGCCCTTGACTACTGCTTGATTTGCAAAATATATCAATAATCAGGGTTTAGTGGGCGCCTCAGATCTCTGGGCACCAGTTTCACTGCGCCTGCTGCACCAATAGAAGCAACGCGGCAGGGGCAGTGTCAAGCCGTGCTGTAACTGACTTTAAAAGCGTGTTCCCAATGAGGTCCTCTTAACCTAGAGGACATTTTTAAAAAGAGGCACGTGAACTGCAAGCAGTGCTTTCCGATCCGAAGGGTAGGCTGTATGAGGCTGGGCAACCTTAAGAAGCCCCCAATGAGGGTACCACTATCAAGCATAACCAGAACCGCACTCCTGTAGGATTCCTTCTCTATTTACAATACATTTCTGATTTCGGGGATTTCACCAAGGTTTCTAAGAGAATACCTAGAAGCTGCGATGGGCACATGTTCCTAGATGTAGTCCAGGAAAGCATTAGATAATTCCCACTTACTTTAATGTGAGGACTTTCCCACGTGCAAATTTGAGCACAGTGCACAATTATGCACACAACAATATGAATGCAATGGCAGCTTTACTCTTAACCTGATTGGAGTTAATTTCTGTCTGCTTCCAGGGTGAGGCTGTACAATAAGAAGGTTTGTGTTAAATTATAAATGTGTAAATCAGTGGGAGTTCCCACATGTTTAGGGAACTTTTGCCCTGGAATGCCAACTTCCGGCCTCTGGAAGAAATCCTATTCATACAAAAAAGTACGCGAGAGTAGGTCGTTTTAGGCCTCCAAAACTTTTTTTTTATAAAATGCAAACTTGTCTTCACCCTCAATTAAAAAATGTTAGTTGGATTTACAGGTGCAAATATTTTTCCAAATCAGCGTTAAATGATCGGGGTGTCACTGCGTTACTATCCACCCTGAGCCCTGATGCGGAGACACTAACAGGGCACTGATCCAGTCTTGTGAAAGCACATTTGTCCATAAATTTAAATGCTGCATGCAGATTTTTGAAGCAGATATATAATGCCTATATAATTGGACAAAGCAGTTTACATACTTGGCCGAGATTCACAAATAAACAAGTCATGCTTTGATGATTCAAAATTGTTAATTGTGCCTCAAGTACAGAGCAAAATGTGCACAGAAATGTTTGTAAATCACATAAGCCATGTGCAGTTTGCTACCAGTAGCAGCAAGTAGTAAAAGCAAAAGTATTCAATCTAATCAATCAATCAACTTGTAAATCGCGACTTGTCACCTGTGAGAGATTCCAGGAGCTGTCAGGGTGCAGGGTCTCAGTTGAAGAGGCAGGTTTTTAGCATCCTATGGGACTCCTGTAGTGTAGGGAAGGTCAGGGGAACGGGTGTGCCAGGCATTTACTGCGAGGCAGGAGAAGGACGTCCTCTTGCTTTGCTGCTTTGTATGTGGGGGTATGGGCCAGCGTGAGGGAGGCGGAGTGGAGTTAAGTAGTAAGTGGAGGCCACGAAACTATGCCATTGCAGATATTTTTAAAATATCGCCACTACCACGTAGTGCACAGAAACCGCAGATGACGTGGTTCCCAAGAGGAAAGATTAGGAATAAAAAAAATAAGATTTTCTACACATGGGTTTCAAAGACATTCTTTATTTACAATAAGGATAAAAAAGGGGCAAACGTGAAGTGTTTGCTCTTTTTGGGGTATTAACCTAACATTTATTACTTTTTATTGCACACTCTTACATCGTTTTCATTTTGCATATGCAAATTTCATTGTTTTTCTGTACTTGTCTATATTAGAACCTTTGTTTGTAGCAGTATACATTTTTCACATAGGTCATTTTCACCCATAAAGTGTACAGTCACTGAAAGCTTTGCACATGCAGTGTGTATCGTGCCATGTGTGTATTTCTGGTTTCTGCATGTGCAGATTATGGCTTTTATGAACATAAACCAATTCACAAGTTTTGTAATTTATTGTATAATATTTGGTTTTGTAAAGTATCCCATTACCCAGGGACAGGGCAGGGTGCTCTGGCCTAGCATAGGAGACAGCAGTTATCAGTCACAAAGAAGCAGTTAGAATGAGATGAGATCATTTTTCAGTGATTTGCAAAATTTGAGCAAATCATTCTCAGTCTTAAGTTTGGGAGGCAGAGTATTCCAAGCTTTTGCATTGATCACTGTGTTGTCACGTTCTTCTCTGTGCAACTTTTTAGGTCAAGCCCGCAAGTGCTCTGGCCTGTTGTAATCTATCTGTGGGCTTTTAACCACACCCACTGCATGCCCATCACTATGACTCGTTCATTGGCTTGCCTTTCAAAAGTCCTTTGTTATCATTGGTAAATGCTTTATATTTGTTCCTCCTTGGGGCAGTTTTGTTTCTGCCTTGGCCATCGATCCTGTTACACAGATAATTGCACGTTTTCCGATACGTTTGACTGCGAGCAAACTTCTTTTTCCTTTTGCGTTTCTCCTTCGCGCTCACGGTGTCCAAGGCACTTTGAATAGGCTCACTTATGTCAACTGTTTTACTTTTCATTTTCAATTTATGTGACAAGAAAAGTACAGTTGAGAGTTTCCCACGCTAATAGCTCTAACTCGAGTAAACGCGAGACCCATTGCATTGTAAATGCTTGTTTTATTTGCCATAGATTTTGCTGTGACAGTGCTTGCATTGTCTAGGTGAAACCTAAAAAGGTCAAAGGGATCTTTATTTGCAAAAACTTTTCATCCAGGATGTTGTGTCGTGGGAGCGTTACTGACTTTTCGATAAGTGCCATAGAAATATTAAAAAAAACAATGTTAACACATTGTACTTGGAGTATGATATGAGGGAAAAACAAACTTCTTCAATGAAATGAACACGCAACTTTAATTTACCCCCGTTATGAATATAATATCATGTAAGCAAACATCACATTTTGCTCCTTTCAATATTGATATATAGAATGTTTAGATAATGTTCTTTCATTGCCATCGTTAACTAGCACCTTTTTTTCAGAAAATATGAAACTTCAGTTATGATGAACAGCACATTCAGTGAAACAGGGAGGGTCACTTGCATTCTAACTAATTAATCACGCCATCCGGATACAGTATGAACGCAAACAATATTTCTGGATTAGTAGCTCCACAAGATGACGAGCAAATGCATTCAATGTTTCTACTTGAATAATTGGCACCGGGTCGAAGCAGGTGATTGCAGCCTAAGAGGCCATTCATGCTCAAGTGACTAAACTCTGCTTCCTTCCTTACTCTAATGTTTACTTAGAACTTTCTTTACAACAAGATTTTTTTCACAAATGCCACAGTGGCGTGGCGTTTGCTAGGGATTGTTCCAGGCTCTTCCTTAGAAATACAAAAAAAAATGGTCTTTCTATAGGTTATTAGGATGGGACTGGGTGCGGGGTTTGCACTTCCTTAAGCTTGCAGTACCACCCAGACCATATTTGTTTAGTAACGTAGGCAGTGGGGAAACCATTTCCAAAACTCAACATACACTTTGAGGCAGATTTAAGAAAGTAACGCTGACCCAGTGCAGCTCCACTTTCCTTGCGCCCCTTAGCATCCCCCTACTGCCACCATGTGTACGCAATATATAAAAAACGGCGCACCATGACACAGGGTAGAGGACAATAGCGTAATTTTTCCTTACGCTAATGATGCACTCCGAAGGAGTAGGGCCAACATTTTGGCGATACTTCTGCAGAGTACATAGGCTGAGATTTTGGTGGGCCTAGCGCCATTCCAACACCACATTAGTGTGATTTTCTTTACGCAAATGTGGCGTTGGAATGCTGAAAAGGGCGTGTTACTTTGACACTAGGTGCTGCACTACTTTTCATAAATCTGCCCTATAGGGGCAATTCTTAAATAATGGAACCCTTTTAATGCTCTGAGCAGGCATTAAAAGTGCGGAGCAAATGGCGCAAGGAAATCTCTGAGATTTACTTGCGCCATTTTTCCCCCCCCCCCCAACGGGGGAACACCCCTCTTGCATACATTATTCTTGGAGCAGGCATAATGTGGGGCAAGGGTTGTTTACAATGTGGTGCCATACATGCATTGCGCCACTTTGTAAATACGGTGCAGAGAAAATGCCACTTTAGCGCCACCTTAGCATAAAAAAAATGACGCTATGGCGGTTCTAAGGTGGCGCTAGCGGCTCTAAAATCTGTCCCTTTGTTTTTCTAAATTTGTGCAGCTATTTGGGTGCAAATGTGAGGAGTGGCTTTTTGTGTTTCTTGAAGCTCCTCCAGACTCTACCCATATTGATACACTCCACAGTATTACTGTGTCGGTTGGCGAGGAAAATCTATTGTGAGATATCATAAAATAAAAATAGTGTCACTACATCAGACAAGAAGGAGCTTTGTATTGGATACGGTAAGAAGATCAAACCATTCATGTGAGGACAAGGGATGACATGAGGTGTGTAATGGTTAGGCCGCCATGTCACTCGCAGCAGGACATGCACAGAGGGAAATATGCCTATTGCCCTGCATGATGTTAAGAATTCATGCTCTGCCGGAGGTTCGCACTCCCTCAGAGGCAAAAGGTGGCAAGGCCTTGATGGTTTTGTAGGCAGCAGGCAGTGGCCAGCAGGGCAGCAAGGTGACTCCTTGGCAGCAAGGCAAGGTATGAGGCCCAAGAGTGAAGATTGTGTAGGTTCCTGCAGTGGTAGTGGTATACATGTACCAAAAAAAAAAGAAGTGGCGGGCCCCAATGAGCACATATGGCCCCCAGGGGACAATGTAAAACCAAAGGATCTCAAAGAGAGAGGGACACAGCTATTAACAATACAGGACACCCAGGGAGACAGTGGGCCAGAAGCAGGATTGGAGAGCGGGCTCTGTCCAATGCTCGAAAAGTCTTGGACCCACAGTGAAGAGAAGGAGGGAAGAAGCAGGAGGGGGATGCCGTTGTGGACAGGCTCTTAAGAAGCCACTGGCTTAGGGACACAAGACTGGATATACAGCAACAGGTAGCTGTGAAGGAAGTCGACCTTTTGGCGGAACGGACTGATGGGAAATTACAGAATGCTACAGCTGGGGTGGCCAAGTGGCAAGTGGCAAGTGAGTGAGGGCACCAAGGTGCGTGAGAAGGGTAAAGCGACCAGGGCAGGCACCTCAGGAAAGGAGTGCACCCAATGGGCACCTATGATACTTGTGTGCATGGGCATAAGACACTTTAGGCAGTAAGGAGAGGAGACCAGCAGGGACAAATATGAAGGGCAAGCAGTGAGGACAGAGTTTAACAGGCAGAGGGTCAAGTCATCATTCAGTAGGCAGGTAGAAGTGGGGATGTATAGTAGAGGCAAGATACCTGGGACAAGGGACCAAGGGTCCATTGGAGGTACGGTGGACACAGGAGAGTAGAGTCACTGCATGGTCAGGGGTATGGACACCGTGTAAAGGATGCTGAGGTCCACAACAAAGGAAAACTACATGATGGAGTAAGAAGAAGAGCTGCCAGTCACGTGATAGGCAGTCAAGGGGGGATGCAGTACAAGAATAGAATCTGTGGTAGTGGTGCCAAGAACATAGCAGGAGGGAGTGAAGAAAGAACCAAGGACTATGGGAGAAGATGTGAAGGGAGATGCAAGTACATCAACGGCCAGCACTGGTACAAGGTCAGACACGGAAAAGAGGAACAGCGGATGTCACGGGCACAAGGGCCTTGAAGACTGGAAGATGGAGACAGAAGGCCAAGATAGATGAGATCCTCAAGTAATAGGGAAATTGAGTCTGATGGTGAATACTCTAAGATCTGGACAGCGTCTTGTGAGCAGGAGAAAAGAAAGGATGCACTGGAGTGGTGAGTATTGGGAGCTGTAGAAAGGTGAGTATGAGATTTTTTTGGTGAAATAGTGGAAGTCAAGTCAAGAAATGCCAGAGACACTCATAAAAGCACGGAAAGCTTAAATACATTAACAAACAATTAAAAAAACATTGAGTTGCAGCAATGTTCAACAGATTTTAACAACAATCCGAGAATGACGCACACAATATCATCTTCAAGCATCTATGAAAGCACAGAGCCACTGTACAGTTTTTAAAAGTACACTTTCCTTATGAAGGTAATACAAACTGTTTGGTGAAAACTTGATACAATTTACTGAAAAAGGTCAAATGCAAAAGCGTCCGGCAACTGCCCCATCGCAAGGACGTGTGCAAATTCTGGGATTACTCTATTGCCCAAAGGGAAATCAAAGTAAGCTATAAATGGTGCTGGATCTAAATAGTAATTTCCTTTCCCAAAGGCCCGGCACAAGCTTCAAAGAGGGCTCAATAATAGTGAAATAACATGAAATTAAAATGAATTTGTAGAGCACACTAAACCCATATGGTGTCAAAGTGCTATTCCCTACAGGGAGATATCAACTGGAAAACAGAGAAAAACTTTCACATAAGAGAGAAAACCCAAGTTTTTATAAGCTTACAGAACAAAAGGAAAGACTCCAATGCAGTAATGTGAGCAGGTTTAGCGTTCCATAATTTTGTTTCCACGAAAGAGAAGGAATACTCCCCATCTAGTTTTGCGAAACCTTGGGACAGTCACCCTCCTGCTGAAAGATAATCTAAGCAGTCTACGTGGAGGATAGCACTGGAAGAATGCTCTAAAATGTGAAGGTCCCTGGTGATGAAGAGCAATAAAAACCATGCAAAGGGTTTTGTAGACTACTTGCTTTCTAACAGGCAACCAGTGAAGAGAGCGAATGCCATCCCTCACCGGAATATGTTTAGGCTTATTTAAGTGCAGTATTCTGTATCATATGAAGATTATTGAGGGAGGACTTGTTAATATTCAGATGAAGAGCATTACAGTAGTCTAAGAGTAACATTATGAGGGCACTGGGTACTGATAGTCGAAGATCAGGCCAACAAAAAGAAAAGATTTTCTTCGGAGTCCTGATGAAGGGAGAACAAGTTCTGGTGGAATGGCTAACCTGTGTGTCAAAATTAAGCAAACTGTCAAAGATGACCCCTGGAGTTTTTGCTGATTCCACTGGGGCAGGTAAAGGCCCCCAAGACTCACACCACCATAACTCAGACCAGATTGCGTGCTGATCCTGTTGGAGTGTGTCTTTTAAAAGCAATATTAACATGAAAAGCTTGCAATATATTGTGTAATGAAGCTGCATAGAAAATGTGTTAACGTAGAAAATAATGCACACGTTTGAAATGTGCCCACGGGGAGTGGCTACCAATGTATATGAAGACTATTGAAACTTATTAATAATGAATTAATAATGTACTAATGTTTTGAATTTGTATTACCATATTATAATTAGATTCATATATTAGGGGTTTGTTAATTAAATTACTAGGCCTTAGTTAGCGAGGGTCTGGGCCTAGCTACCCGGTCTCATCTTAAACTGTGTTTTTTTTAACGTGCAATGTGCTGTCTTCTTGAAGGACACAACACTGTACTTTTCCAGAAGTTAGATGTGTGTGTAGCCGTAGTAAATTCTTTCTTATGGGACCCGACTTGCTCAAGGAGACATTCTTGCTGAATGCAACAGTGTAATTTGTAACAGGTGCAAGGCTGCCTGGAGTAGGAGAAAACAATGGGACTACTGACTGGAGCGTAAAGTGTAACTTTTCTTACCTGACATTCCAACCGATGAAGACGTCAATAATGTGAGCCAATCAACGCCATGAAAACTGTGTTCTGTGGAAAATTCTAGTGAAATGCGTGGAGAATTATTGGACAGAGATAATGATGCACCAAATATTATCCAATGGGGAATTAAGGGCTAGTTCGACAGTTTTAATTTAACCGCATGACACAAGGAGAAAACAGCCATTATTGAACATTCCACTTTAAGCCATACCTTGCCATTATTCTAAGACTTTAACCATCCTCTATTCAATTCTTACTTGATGCTTACTTCTCCTCCAAATGAGGGTAGAGCCTTATTCTTTAGCTATGTCATACTGAGACTATGCCCTGTCCTATCTTTGCTGATGGTGAATCGACTGATGTCTTGAGGACGAAGACTGACGCTGTTTGCTGATTCATTGGAGGGGTAACTACCTGATGAAAATTTTAATTGTTTGTTTGCCTTTTCTTTCTAGGTACCAAATGCTCTTTTGATAGAGGCCATAGTTAGATGTTTTCCAAATTTGTGTTTGCTAAATTGTTTTGCATGAAGCCCAACATGCTGATGCTAATTCAAGGTTAGTTAAGGTGTTCACAAATACCTGTCGCAAATAGACAAATGACTGAGTTCTTGCTTTGTTGAATCTTGCACTACTGAGACTTTGCTAAGCTGTTCTTCTTAATGATGTGTTAATGGTTAATGAATATTCTCTATGCATTGATTAACGGTGTTCTAATGATAAAATCTGAAGAGTTACTAATGAGACTGATTGCTAATGAGATTAACGGAAATGATTTTTAGATTGTAACCAATAGGGAATAAATATCCTAACACTTAACAAGAATTGTGTGGGTATTTCTGACTGAAAGGTCATGGTGTATTCACTTATTGATTCTTATTAAATGTTATTGATTAACTTGTTGATTAGCTACTAAGAATATCGATTGGGTTATTGCTATATTGATTTTGTGATGCCAGAAAGATATCTTGTACTCGGAAGTCTCCGAACGTGGTCAAGAGGTTCATCGGCCTAGGCATGTCTCCTTGTAAGTTTACTTATCAAGGTTCTGACGCGCTATTCGTTTTTGGTAGCAGAGGTAATGGTTTGGTCCTTTGGGGCCCCAGTGCGAAAGATCATGGTTTGATAACAGCTTATAGCGGTCCGGTAGGAATTGATGAGCGTAGTTTGGAAGTAAGCAAGGTGTATCATAAAATTGGGTTTTGGGAAAAATTGTTCTTTTTTCAAGGAGGCAAATTGGAGAAATGATGTGCCCCTAAATCCCGAATGACTTTCGCGGAATCTCGGAGCTTGCTGAAGGGAGTTTGAGTATGTTCCCGGCGTTCTAGTGATAGTGTGACTGAAGTAGGGTTTGCGCTTGCACAGTTTATGCGTACAGCAGGAGAATTGTGAAGTCTGTGAGGATTTTATGCCAAATGATGATGATGATTGTGCTCAAGCATTGTCCACGTGGTTATTGTTGATTTACGGACCCTGCGTGGTCTAAGACTCCGGAGTATATTGATAAGTTTATGAGACACTTGGTTTATGTTGTAATTTGCGTGGTTTAATATGTCGATGGTGAAATCGATGAGTCGAGTTTGAGTCAAAGTGAGTGAATGGAAACTTCAGTGGAGATTTGGTGAGTTCTAAAGTGCACTAGAACAACCCATTGACAAGTCGAGATGAAAGTTGCGGGTCAAATTTTGCTTGCGAGTGCGGGATCTGAGAAGGAGAGAGTAGCGGCCAAGGCTAAGCAAAATCTCTGTAAAGTTCTGAAGCGATTGTGTTACCCTTTCCTGTAGTAAACCGGCAAATTTGAGTTTTTGTTGTTGCTCGCAATATATTCCATTAGTTTTGTGTGAATTGAGAGTGAGGAAGACAAGCCGCAAGACTTTGTCAGCCGCAGTGTGTGTGAGTGTGACTTCATTGGAGCCACGTTGGGATAGGTCAGTTAGTGAGAAGGGTCGCGCACGGATTAGCAGCTGTCCGTGAGAGGCAATTGGTTGAGAAGGTAGGCGAAGAGAGTTCTGGGAATTAAAGTCACTTCCTGATTCAATTGTGAACGAAATGAAAGATGCAAAAATGAAATTTTTCAAGGCTTTAAAGAGCGCTTTGAGGGGAGATGTATATATTACTGCGAGTGTAGGGGAAGTTACACCGACAGAAGATATACCGGCTTATGCTGTAATGGAGGAAAGGGGTGTCGCGCCATGTCTTTGGCTAAAGCGATGGTGCAAAGCGACAGAGAAAGAAGGGTGTTTTGAGTTTTCTTGAGCACAGAATGTTCAACATAAGGGTTTTGGAAAATTTGCAGAGGGTGCTAAATGAGCTAAAGCCACCTCCTAGGCCAGCACAGTTCGAGGCATTAGCAATTTGGGAATTGATGGCAATACGACAACAGCAACAGATATTTGAGAGGAGGATGAGGAAAGCGGAAAAGACACTAGCGGAGGCTAGGTGGGATAGTGCACAAAGAGTTTGGAGGAGAGAAACAATAGACGGAATGAGGATGTTTCCAGCAATAGCTCAAGGAGGTGAAAACAAAGGCTGGAAAGCCGCTTGTAAGACTGACAAAAGTTCTTCCAAAGACAAAGAGGCTAAGAAGCCCTGGCCAGAGATGGATGACTCAGACGATGATGAGTTCCTTAATCAGTTACTGAATGACCGACCACCGCCATATGCAATAGATGACAACAGACCTAGTACTAGTACATGTCCTGTAGGTTTGACACAAGATAAAGTGACAACGAATCCGGTACAGGTTAGTCCTGTCTCCACACCAGTTCTGTTGCAGAGTAGTATTAGTGGGTCCACTGCTCCAAGTATGCAATCTCAGCTGCAGCCACCGCAGGTTCATAGGATTTACCCTGATGTCCCAATCTTGGAGACTACAACTAATCTGATTGCGCCGTCAGAGCCAGCATATACGAGACCAAAGCTGATTCACACTGATCCAACTCCACCTTTACCGCCCCAGGAACAGCAGCAAATGATTCAGAATTACACTTCGGTCACAGGACCGCAGTCAGCCATGGCACCAGCAATGAACCAGAATATGGGAGTTAATACTCCACAGGTTTTGGGAAAAAGGCAGCCGCCAGCCGACATATCTTTGCCCATTACAGTTGGTCCGCCAGTACCATTGTATGTGCAGGTGAAGCCTAGTGTATGCGAACAGGGGATAATGACCCAAGAGATGACAAGAGAAGGGTTCGTAGGGAGCTCTCAAGGGATGACTTCAGTGGAACCGACATTCGAGAGATTAGGTCCCTGTTAGAGTTTACCCCAGATGCTATGAGACAATCAGGTTTGGGACTGCTGACACCGCAGATCTCAAATGCGAACATGCCGCAGACACCCATAGCGCAGGCTGGGAATATCTCATTACAAGGTTTGACAGCCCAATAGCTGAATGACTGGTTGGATAAGCTAAATTCACCACAGTCTACTCCTGCAGCAGCAGGGAGGACGGAAGGAGAAGAGTACCTGAATTTTGTGAGGTTGGGAATGGAGGCAAATGAACTTGTTGAAGGGAGCATGGGAGTGAACAGGTTAGAGTCATACACGGAAGCAGAATTGAGATACTTGGGTCCAAAGATAACCAAAGAAGTGAGCAGGGTGCACCAGAGGTTGGCAAACTTGGCAGACAAATATGGAATAGACTTAGAAAATACCAAACACCTGAAGAGGAGTTACAGGTTAGACTTTGAGCCTACGGATTTTGAACACATGAGGTCTACTGGGATGAAGGCACACCTTAAAGAAATACTGCAGAGTGCCCAAGTTTGGGGAGCCTTAGAGAAATGGGAAGGCAGATGGGCGAAGAAAAGAGATATCAGGAAAAGTGACTGCTTAGAGCAGCCAGCAAAAGCCCCACAGGATGCTGGTACGGTAAAGATGTTACCAATGAGAGAGACGGCTTGAGGGTTTCTTGTCCATGTGCCGTGGGCTAGAGGTGATATTCTGTCATTTACAAATGACTTTCCCAGGCTGAGGGAGAAGCCAATAGAGTGGTATCAGCAGACGGACAGGTTTGTGAAGCTTGTGAAATGTCTCTGGGAAGACCTGAATACTCTCTTTGAGATCATAGTTCCGGCTGATTTGTGGCTTGAGTGCAAGAGAAGTGTGGATTGGCCAACAGCAGAACCGGCAAGGGATAGAGTCACAGGAGCACCGTCTCCTGAGGTGATGAAGTATTACTATAAGGTGATTGAATTCCTGAAACAGAGAGTTTCGCCGAAGAATATTGATTGGCAAAAGACTGATCAAATGGATCAGGAAGCCAAAGAGTCGATACATGCCTATTATGAGAGGTTGTTGAAAGCGTTCAAGCACTACAGCGGTACAGAGGTTGTTGAGGCGAAGGACATGAATCACCTTGTGTTTAGGTTTGTTGAAGGGTTGAGACCTGAGATTAGTCAGATGATTAGGAACCACTTGATTTGCTGGCAAGCAAAGCCGATTGACGAGGTGTTGCAGTATGCAAAGTACTGTAGTGACACGATTGAGTTGAAACAGAAAAAGCTGAAGGAGAAAGCAATGGTGATGCAAATTAAGGCAGCACAATCAGGGATGCAGGGTGATTGTCTACAACAGATAGTGCAACAGCCACAAGGAAACGGGATGTTTCAGGTGCAAGTGAGAGGCAGAGGTCGCAGAGGTTTTGTGAATCGAAGTCCGGATTTGAACACGGTAGTGGTTCAAAATGATGTGCAGGGGATGAAGAAGATGTTAGCTTGTCATGCTTGTGGGGTCGTTGGACATTGGAAGCGGGAGTGCCCGATGTTGGTGCAGGAGGGTGTTGTTCAACAAAGCAATAATGTCAGTGCATTCCAAAATGTGAAAGGACCGAGGCTGAGAGGTCCTAATCCGAACTTCCAAAATAATATGAATCAGATGCAGGGTTTCCAACCCATGCAGCAGATGCAGATGCCACGTATACAGCCGATGCAGATGCATCAAATGCAACAGCAGGTTCCTATGGTACCTAGACAGCAAATGCCAGTGCCTTTAGCGCCAATGGAACAGCAACAGGTGATGCTTCCTCAACAGGTCACAGGTCAAAGAATGAGTCAAAACAACACAGTGCAACAGTTCCCATTGCGTGGTGAGAATGGAATAAACGATGAATGGTCAGATGAGAGTTCAGATAGTGAGAGTATAGACTTACAGCGTTCTTAGAAGTTGATCAGAAATGGCCCTATGTTCAGGGGAAAGTAATGGGTCACAAGATGTCATTCTTGGTTGACACAGGGGCTACATGCTCTACAGTTAGAAACGCAGAGGTTACAAAACTGCCTCTTTCGGGACGGACAGTCAAGGTAGTGGGAGTAGCAAACCAACTCCTGACAAACCCGATCACATCTCCGGTACAGGTTGAGCTTGGCACTTTTCAGGGACTGCACAGGTTTATGGTTTGCGATTCGGGTCCTTTGTCCCTACTGGGAAGAGACTAACTGTGCAAGACAAGGTGTTCTATCACCTGTTCAAATGAGGGGATCGAGGTTCAGACAAACCATGATGATGAAGGGGAAGATGAGCAGGTTTCAGAGCCTGAAACAGAGACCACAGACAAGGAGTATCCTCTGATTAACTTCTTCCCGATGTTCACAGTGGCTGATCTCCCGGCAGACTTACAAAGAACAGTCCAAGAGAAAGTGTGGGATTTGACAGGAAAAGAAGTAGGACTGATTAAAGGAGTAGAGCCAGTTAAAGTCAGTGTGAAGCCAAATGCTGTGTTTCCCCAGGTACTGCAGTACCACATGGCACAAGATGTCCTTATAAAGGTTGCACAATTAATTGCAGACTTTGTGAAACAGGGAGACTTGAAGGAAGTGATGAGCAGTCCATGTAATTCACCAATAATGGGATTGAGAAAGCCTTGTGGGAAAGTTCAGATTGTCCAAGATTTGAGAAAGATCAATGACATAGTGGTTAAATGCTGCCCAGTGGTGCCAAATCCAGCTGTGATTATGTTCCAGGTTCCATGTGATGCAGAGTGGTTCACAGTAATTGATTTGTCCCAAGCGTTCTTTTCTGTGCCTCTTCATGAGGACAGCCAATTTCTCTTCAGTTTCAAATTCCTGGATAAGGTTTACAATTGGTGTTGAATTCCTCAAGGGTTTTTGGAATCACCTTCCATATTCAATCATATATTGAAGAAGGATTTGGAGCCGTTGGAATTGCCTTTTTAATCGACTCTAGTGCAGAACAAAACGAGGGATGAGTGCAAGTATGATTCGATTTGCCTTACTGAACCACTTGGGGAAGAACGGCCACAAGGTGTCCCCTAAGAAATTGCAATACTGCCAGAAAGAGGTGAAGTACTTGGGTCATCAAATTGAGCAAGGGTCAAGGAAGTTATCCAGGGAAAGAGTAACTGCACTGTTACAGATGAATCCCCCAACGACTCGGTGAGATGTTACGATGTTTCTGGGAATGGTAGGTTACTGTTGTCAGTGGATCCCAAATTTCTCAGTCATCTCCAAGCCATTGGTGAGACTGATGGTTAAGGAAGGGCCAGATGTTATAGTGCTGACAGAGAAAGAAATGAAGGCGTTTACTGAATTATGGGAGAGCATGTGCAGGGCTTCAGCTTTAGGTATGCCTGATTACAAAAAGCCTTTTGTGCTGTTTTGTCATGAACGTGATGCATGTTCTTTGTCTGTCCTGACGCAGGTCCATGGATGTGTAAACGAGCCAGTAGCATATTTTTCATCTACTTTGGACCCAGTTGCAGCAGCCTTACCAGGTTGTCTGCGTGCAGTAGCAGCAGTTGGTCAAAGCCTCACACAGTGTGAAGGCATAGTGATGGAACATCCTTTAACAGTCATGGTCCCTCACTCAGTTGAAATCCTGTTGACCCGTACTAAAACGCAGCACGTGACAAATGCCAGATTGACAAAATATGAAATGATTATATTGTGGTCACCAAGTGTACCGTTGAAAAGATGTACAGTGTTGAACCCGGCAACTAGAAGTTGAAAATGTTGAAGATGTAGAACATGATTGTCTTGAGGTAACAGAAATGTGCACCAAACCGATGCCTGATATTAAAGATACCCAATTGGAAGAAAATGACCAAATTATCTTTGTCGATCGCTCATGTTTGAGAGACTCAGTAGGAGTGCTGAGAGCCGGATACGCTGTATGCACAATCTCTGGTATCCTGGAAGCGTCTTGGCTTGAAAGAGTATATTCTGCTCAAGTGGCTGAATTGGTTGCTCTTACTAGAGCTTGCCATGCCGCTGCCCAGCTGAGAGTGACTATCTATACTGACAGCCGATACGGATTTGGAATTGTTCATGACTTTGGCCAACTATGGTCACAGAGGGGTTTTCTGACCTCTTCTGGTTCACCAGTGAAAATTGGTGAAAGAATTAAGGAGTTGTTGCACGCGATTCAGTTACCTCATGAAATTGCCGTGGTGAAGTGCAGTGCTCACCTGAAATCACAAGACTTTGTTTCCATGGGAAATTAATATGCACATCAAGTCGCAAGGTTTTGCGCATTGAACTGTATATCATTTAAGGATCAGTGGGAATTGTTACCTGAAACAGAAAATGAGACATGCACAGGTTAGGCATTAAGGGTGATTGACACGTTAGAAGAATTGAGATTGTTGCAGGGACGTGCCAGCAAAGATGAGAAGCATTCTTGGGTTAGGATGCAATGTGTACAAAGACCAGATGATTTGTGGGTTTCAGATGAAGGGAAAATGGTCTTGCCGAACAGTCTCCTGTCACAATATGTGAGGTTTTTACCATGGTCAAGCACATATTGGGTGGGATGCTATGATCAGGTTGTTCAAAGTTGACTGGTTTAATCCAAAATTCAGACAAGCTGCAGAAGTAATCTGTCATAGGTGTATCATCTGTCAACAGATGAATGCGGGGAAAAAGGAACACTGGTGAATTTGAGCCACATTGGGAGCAGGAGGTCCATTTAGCAGAATGCAATTGGATTTTATTGAGATGCCCGTGTGTGGAGGTTTGAGATATGTGTTGGTGATTGTGTATCTTTAGTCACCGGATTGAAGCATACCCTACATGTAGGAATGACAGACTCCCAGTAGCGAAGCTGCTGCTTAGGGAATTGATACCACATTTCGGGTTTCCAATCTCTTTAGAATCAGATAGAGGAAGTCACTTCAACAACGAGGTGGTTAAGCTATTGTATGCATCATTGAACATCGAGCAAAAGTTGCATTTCAGTTACCGCCCTGAAGCATCAGGACTAGTGGAGCAGATGAATGGTACCCTGAAGTCGAGAATGGCAAAAATATGTGCAGCCACGAATTTGAAATGGCCCGATGCATTGCCTTTGGTATTAATGTCAATGAGAAATACACCTAACAAGAAAACAGGACTGTCCCCTCATGAGATTCTCATGGGCCGAGCTATGAGACTGCCCGCAGGGCCTGCGAATGCTCTTGTAAATAGCACAGATGATATGGTGTTGGACTACTGCAAGGGTCTGGCTGATGTGGTCCGCTCTTTTTCTCACCAGGTGGAAGCTACCACCCTGCCACCGATAAATGATCCAGGACACAATCTAAAAGCTGGTGACTGGGTTGTCATCAAGAAACAGGTAAGGAAGTCGTGTTTGGAGCCACGTTGGAAGGGGCCCTATCAAGTGATATGAATGACTACTACTGCTGTGAAGTGTGTGGGAATTCCGAATTGGATCCATGCCAGTCACACGAAAAAGGTGACGTGTCCAACTGATGAGAAAGCTGAGTTGTTGAAAGGATTATATGACGGAACACCGAATTAAAAACAACTACTAACCTTAACAACGAGGTCGGAACACCTTACTACTAATGATTTTACCACCTTACTACTAATGATTTTACCACGAATGCCTTAACAACGATATTTCGTTGTAAATGCATTCCTGATAAAATCATTAGCAATAGGCACCATTCACCCTACATGCCTCACCCCACCCCCCCAACCCCACCCCAAAACCTAAAACCCGCTGACCCCCCACCCACTCCCCAAAACCAAAAACGCCCCACCCCCCAACCCCACCCTAAAACCTAAAACCCCCTGACCCCCCACCCACTCCCCAAAACCAAAAACGCCCCACCCCCCCAACCCCACCCAAAAACCTAAAACCCCCTGACCCCCCACCCACTCCACAAAACCCAAAACACCCCACCCCCCCAACCCCACCCCAAAACCTAAAACCCCCTGACCCCCACCCACTCCTCAAAACCAAAAACGCCCCACCCCCCCAACCCCACCCCAAAACCTAAAAACCACTGACCCCCCACCCCCTCCCCAAAACTAAAAACACCCCACCCCCCCAACCCCACCCCAAAACCCAAAACCCCCTAACCCCCCACCCCCTCCCCAAAACCAAAAACGCCCCACCCCCCCAACCCCACCCCAAAACCTAAAACCCCCTGACCCCCCACCCCCACCCCAAAACCTAAACCCACCACTTACCTTCGCCAACTCCCTTCTTTGTACCTTAACCACGCATGTTCGTTGTTCAGAACATACGTAGTTAAGGCACAAAAATACGAAGTCGTGGTTAAAAAAAGCGTTGTTACGCTTTCGTTAACCACGACTTTCGTAATTAAAAAGTCGTAAAAAAGGATGTTTCCCTGTTGAAAGTACCAAAAACAGAGAAGGAAGTCTCAGGGCCGGAGAGTGATCGAAGGGAAACTGAGACAAAAGGAGAGCCCGTTGAGGACGGCTTCGTCACTCCAGTAAGAGACTAAGGAGAAGAGACCCAGAGGGGTGACTGTGAGCCTATCTCAACTGAGGCACGAGGAAAACCAAATCAGAGGGAGGTTTTCCCAGAAGCAGGCGAATATGTAAATGAGCTTGAGCCCTGACAGACCCAGAAGTTGAAGGAGTTGAGGTGGAAGAGAGTCAGAGTGGCCCGACTCCTCCTGAGCAAATTGCAGGTCCATCAAGAGAAAACACCATAGAGTCAAAGGGGGACAAAGGCCTGCCACAGGAGAGATCAAAGGCCATAGAGATACTGAAAGGAGATAAGTGCCCAGAATTGCAAGTGAAGAAGAGAAAGGTGTTTGTCGAAGATGCAATAGAGGAAGAGGTCGATACAACAAGGAGAGAAGATTTAAGTGAGGGAGAGTTGCAAGGAATCGCAAGTTGAAAAGAAACTGAGTAGCAAACAGAAGGTACGCGGGTCCTGAATAGGTGTATGCAACATCAGCTGAATGGCAACAAGAGTTCTTGGCATTTTGCTTTGATAGAGAGATTCCAGGTCAGTACTTTGGTTCCTGAGTCCGGCCAAAAAAGACTGATTTGGCATAAGAACTGAATTAAAGGGAAGAGAAAGTTGAGAAAAGAGACTGAGAATTTACCGGATGAGACACTGATAACCTGAATTTACACTTGAAACAGATTTTGACAAGATGCTAACCTGATTTGACAAGAATCCTGGGAGAGAAACTGAGAGCTGTAAATACTTGCTTGTTTGACTTTTGCTGCGAAGAACAAAAAAAAGAGAAAAAAAAGAGAGAAGAAAAACTCATTCTAATTGTCCTCTGTTGTTGTTTGAATTAACCATCCTTCACTTTCTGATTCTTTACAGATCATGGCTAACATTAGAGAGGATAATAGAGGGAGTAGGCGTTGTAAATATTTGGGGGTTGGTTTGAGTGTCGTGTGTGTGATATTCATCATAGTTATGGTTGTGGGTATGCAACTAATGGATAAGAGTGGGACTAACAATGCTACAATTCCTGAGACTGCCACTGCTCTAACAGCTTGGGAGAGGTTAGAGCAGGATACAAGATATTTGCATGAGGGAACTAACACAAAAGGGGAACTATCCACTAATGTTTTCTATCGCTTGCTGAGTGAGTATGTTGACACAATGGATGTGAAGGATTGCTATGTGTGCACACAGATTCCTGTTTCGGTACAAGAGGCGGTTACCTATCATAGTCTGCCTTTAACATATGGGATAAGTTGTAATCTGTTACTAAAAAGATTCCATAACCAAGATTAGATCCAGTATTTTTACTCAAACCCTGATCTTGTGTTTTCTTATGTGCCTATCATAGAGGATTTGAATGGGGTAGCTAAGTAATATAGTATAAAGTTAGTCAAAGGGTTCTTTGAGGCGATATTAACAATTAGTACATCTTATGCACACCGCAATAACTTGACATGTTTGCTTACACCTTACAGAGAAAAGCTTTTTAGATCACACAGAAGATAGAAGAAGAGCATTGAAGGGAAAATTGGAGAAAGGATTGCAGCAGCGTGCTTTTGCTAGTAGTGAGGGCTACAGTGCAATTAGGGAACAGGGGAAGCTAGCTTTAGATGCACTACATGTAGGTAAGCTTTGCATATCTAGGCCAAAGTCATATTATGACAATGTGTTTGTGGGAACGAGTGAATGTAAGCATGTGTTTTTGTTTCAGAGTAAATGGACGTTCATGTTAAATGGACAGGATCCAGCGATCCCTGGGATCTATTATATATGTGGACTTAATGCTTATTGCCATCTTCCAAAGGGATGGTATGGGACATGCTATTTGGGAATAGTTTTCCCAAAGATATATCAACTTGACGATTTGAAAAAGTTTCCCAAATTGTCTGAATTACATCGTACTAGACAGAAGAGAGAAACTGCTGCTGGTGTAGTAGGAGGCATATTTGGGGCGATAATTCCTTCAGTGGGAGTTATCTTAAACTCCATAAAGATTTGAAAGTTGTCTATTATTGTGGATAACATGCTGACAAATTTTACAGGGGCTATACTCCTGATGGATACTGAACTTGCTGCGGAGAGGGCTATGACTCTTCAAAACAGGCTTGCTTTAGACATTCTTTTAGCGAAAAATGACGGAGTTTGTAAGATGCTTAATGACCGTCACTGCTGTGCTTACATACCAGATAATAGTAATGAGATTAGAAGTATGCTTACTAACTTGACTAGGGATAGTGCAGACTTGAAGGAACTGAAAGAACCAGGTGTTTGGGAAAAGGTTGGGAAAGGACTTGCTTCAGTGGGAAATTGGTTTAGTAGTAATTGGCATGGGATATTGTCTAAAATAATCCAGGGATATTGATTGTTATAGCTTGCTTATTTGGATTGTGGGGGGCATGTAAAATTAGTAAAAGAATAAAATTTTAAATGGCGAAAAATAATAAGAGGAGGGAAGAAAAAAGAAGGGAAAAATTATTCAGGGCAAAATCACAGGGGAACGATTGAGAGAGGAAATTGAGATGAGAGAATTTTAATATGTAAAATTTCTGGGGTAAAGTTTGTGTGATGACAAGAGTCATCAGAGGAGGGATTGTTGGAGTGTGCTTTTTAAAAGCAATATTAATATGAAAAGCTTGCAATATATTGTGTAATGAAGCTGCATAGAAAATGTGTTAACGTAGAAAATAATGCACACGTTTGAAATGTGCCCACGGGGAGTGGCTACCAATGTATACGAAGACTAATGAAACTTATTAATGATGAATTAATAATGTACTAATGTTTTGAATTTGTATTACCATATTATAATTAGAGTCATATATTAGGGGTTTGTTAATTAAATTACTAGAACTTAGTTAGCAAGGTTCTGGGCCTAGCTGCTTGGTCTCATATTAAACTGTGTTTTTCCTAACGTGCAATGTGCTGTCTTCCTGAAGGACATGACGCTGTACTTTTCCAGAAGTTAGATGTGGGTGTAGCCGTAGTAACTTCTTTCTCATGGGACCCGACTTGCTCAAGGAGACATTCTTGCTGAATGCAACAGTGTAATTTGTAACAGGTGCAAGGCTGCCTGGAGTAGGAGAAAACAATGGGACTACTGACTGGAGCGTAAAGTGTAACTTTTCTTACCTGACATTCCAACCGATGAAGACGTCAGTAATGTGAGCCAATCAACGACATGAGAACTGTGTTCTGTGGAAAATTCTAGTGAAATGCGTGGAGAATTATTGGACAGAGATAATGATGCACCAAATATTATCCAATGGGGAATTAAGGGCTAGTTTGACAGTTTTGATTTAACCACATGACCCGAGGAGAAAACAGCCATTATTGAACATTCCACTTTAAGCCATACCTTGCCATTATTCTGAGACTTTGGCGTTTATTCTTCCTGATACTTTAACCATCCTCTATTCAATTCTTACCTAATGTTTACTTCTCCTCCATGTGAGGGAAGAGCCTTATTCTTTAGCTACGCCATACTGAGACTTTGCCCTGTCCTATCTTTGCTGATGGTGAATCGACTGATGTCCTGAGGACGAAGACTGACGCTGTTTGCTGATTCGTTGGAGGGTTAACTATCTGATGAAAATTTTAATTTTTTGTTCGCCTTTTCTTTCTAGGTACCAACTGCTCTTTTGATAGAGGCCACAGTTAGATGTTTTCCAAATTTGTGTTTGCTAAATTGTTTTGCATTTAGCCCGGCATGCTTATGCTAATTCGAGGTTAGTTAAGGTGTTCACAAATACCTGACGCAAATAGACAACTGACTGAGTTCTTGCGTTGTTGAATCTTGCACTACTGAGACTTTGCTAAGCTGTTCCTATTAATGATGTGCTAATAGTTAATGAATATTCTCTATGCATTGAATACTGTGTTCTAATGATAAAATCTGAAGAGTTACTAATGAGACTGATTGCTAATGAGATTAACGGAGATGATTATTAGATTGTAACCAATAGGGAATAAATATCCTAACACTTAACTAGATTTGTGTGGTTATTTCTGACTGAAAGGTCATGGTGTATTCACTTATTGATTCTTATTAAATGTTATTGATTAACTTGTTGATTAGTTACTAAGAATATTGATTGGGTTATTGATATACTGATTTTGTGATGCCAGAAAGATATCTCGTACTGGGAAGTCTCCGAATGTGGTCAAAACGTTCATCGGCCTAGGCGTGTCTCCTTGTAAGTTTGCTTATCAAGGTTCTGACGTGCTATCACTCCCCAAACACAAGGTCCTCTGTTTTTTCTTCATTCAGTTTTAAACAGTTATCTTTTATCCAAAGGCTAATGCCATACATGCATTGTTCAAATTTCTCTTTTACCAGCAGTTAAGATAGACACAATAATTTGTGTGTCATCCACATAGGATAGCACTTGGAAGCCAAATATCCCACCAGCTCAGCAAGTGGGGAGACATAAAGATTAAAAAGAATATGGCTAAAGGAGGACCCCTGCGGCACCCCACAAGGGAGTTTGAAGGCCTTTGCCCTGAGATCTCCACAGCTTAATGTTTGAACCCTGTCTGTTAGGAAGGAGCGGAGGCGTCCAAGGAAGTAGCACTCACCCGGACCTGCTGGAGACTTTGGACCAGACATAGCAGTCACAGATTAAATCAGCTGCACCAGAAAGCTCAGTCTCAGGATTATGGGTGCTCCTGAAATGATTTTGGAAAAGATCCAGGAGCTTGTGTGTATTAATAAATGTAACTAGCTCCTGGTTGATGTATTTTTCTAGCACTTTTGCTGCTGTAGACAACAATGAAATGCAACGAAAATTATTTAAATCCTCTGAGTCTGCATTATGTTTCTTCTGTAAAGGAATGACTATGGCTTCCTTCCATTGAATGGAATACACTCCTGTGTCGAGGACAAGGTTTAAAACATTTAGCAGAGATACAGCAATACGATCAAGAGCAAGTTACAGAATTCTAGGAGGGTAGGGATCAGCCGGAAATATGATTTCTTGTTCATGAGATAATCTTTGACTTGCAAATTTGAATTAGGAGGAAAAGCAGAGAGTAAGGTTGAATGAGTGAGGTCAGAAAAAGGCTTCTGAACGGACAATCCAGCTTCATGAACTTTGAATTCTGAGTATAACTCAGGGATTTTATCTCAAAAATATGTGTATACTTTATCGCAGAAGTTGTTGGACGGGAGGGTTGGT
Organism: Pleurodeles waltl; assembly: GCF_031143425.1. Taxonomy (NCBI): domain Eukaryota; kingdom Metazoa; phylum Chordata; class Amphibia; order Caudata; family Salamandridae; genus Pleurodeles; species Pleurodeles waltl. The sequence continues at coordinate 220,265,993 of NC_090450.1, read as the reverse complement.
AGTGCAAGTCTGAGTGATAGCATATTGCCCCACTGTTGGTTTGTTTAAGGCATTCTTTCCTTAGCTAAGGGGATATGTTAAAAAAAAATAAAAGTCCAAGACCCATATCTTGTCTATCTTACATACAACAACAGGTTAGACAGTTGCTAATGACTGACTGCTTGAACCTATATGTGAGACCAAATAGGTATCCACAGCTTTATGTGGCTGAGTTTGAAAATCCTTTAAATATGTATGGTCAAGTTCCTCGTGGCAGAGGTTATGTGATGTGAAGTGTGATAAACAGAGATGAAGCAAGCAGAAGCAGTTCTCTTTCACTTGTGAGGAGAAGATGGTATACTCAGTGTAAGTTACAAATTTCTAACATAGAATGGGACAATAGGTTTTACTCCTAACGATAAGGATAGATTAAGTAGAGGGTTTTGCACACAATGTAGAGATTTTAGACCCCCCAAAAAAGGAAGATTCAAAGTCTACTCTCCAGTATGGAAAGGTAGAAACCTTTTCTGACCCGTTATTATCTATGACAAAAGCACAAAGGTCGGATCTATTAGGGACACAAGACATTGTGTGAAACTTGGTGTTGAGATTTAATCTAGTCATGAGTAAAAACTGCCACCAAATATCTCAACACCCTGGGAGTACAGGCCAATTGGTCCACATTGTCTGCGTATAATAGGACAGGTATGTGTTTGCCATGTGTTTGCCATTGACATGGGAACAAAAGAACATCTATTCACTAGATGCCAGTTGATTTTTTTAATGTACAAAATAAACAAAAGAGGGGCAAGTATGCAACCTTGGCACACACTTTTTTCTAAAGTAAACCAATCAGATAGCTCCCCATTAGGTCCAAATGTTGTAAGATGGCAATGCACATCAAAAAGAGAATCCACCAATGAGATATCAAGGCCCATAGGTAATGAAAGAAGCCAAAGCTGTGACCGATTAAAAAGGGATTGGATAAGTCCATTAAAGCTAGGCACAGTGGGCATCTTCGAGCAATGGTGTATTTGCCCAATAACAGATTTAGGGACAGATTTAAGAAACATGGTGCTGACCCAATGCAGCGCTACTTTCCTTGCGCATCTTAGCACCCCACAACCGCCACCATGTGTGCACTGTATTTAAAATACGGCGCACCATGGCGCAGGGCAGGGGGCAATAGTGTCAGGATTTTTTATGCTATTGATGTACTGTTCAGGGTTAGCACCAAAATGTTGGCAATAACCCTGAACAGTACATAGGGGCCCATTATAAATAATGGTGAGCCCCTTTTTAATGCATGCTCTGAGAAGGCGTTAAAAATGCTGAAAAATCTTTTAGATTTCTTTGCACCATTTCTTCAGCCCCTCTAATAGGGGGAAACACCCCCCCTTGTATATACTATGCCTGGCGCAAGCATAATGTGGCATACGGGGCACGAAGTGGCTCAATGCATGCACTATTCCAATATGTAAGTCTGGCGTGGTGTGGCGATTTTGGCCTGTTTTGGTCACATTACTGTAAGGAATTACTCTAATGTGGCGCAAGGAGGCACTAGGCCCTATTAAATCTGGGCCTTAGTTTTTGACGTTGCTCCACTGCACCTTACTGCTCTCTAAAACTATACTGAAAGAGACTAAAACTATTATTATCATTAGCTCATTTACAGATTCTGTTAAATTCCACACTATCTGTGATTTTAACTGTTAAATCAATAGGAGAAATTGGTCTATAAAATTGTGGTTCAAATTTGTTGCTCTTCTTAAAAAATTGAAACTACAACGGATGCCGACAAGGACACAGGTAGTTTAGTAATACAAAAGTTATTAAAATAATAATTCAGAGGGAGGGGGCACGCAAATCTTTAACACATATGATTCGGTTCACGGGAACCCCATCTGGGCCCCGGGATTTGCCAGAGGAACTCTGAAGAATAGCTAAAAGAAATCTCATTATGGTTAAAGCTTAATTTTGGACCAGGTACTAGACAAAAAATGGTATGAGCAATATCATCAGTAAGGCTGTATTTAACCTTAAAATGTGTAAGCAAATGGTCATCTGTAATGTGAGTGCTTAACGTACTTACGATACTATAACTGGTCCTAATAAAATTAACCATCTGCAAAAGAACTTTGGATTTCCTAGTTTAAATGTTTCCAAATAATATTTTTTTTTTAAAGATGTTTTTTATTGAGTCAAATACAAGAACATTAACTTAACATTGCCAGGACAGAGATTTACAGTTGTGAATATATATGCATAAAGAATATTGTACTTATAAATGCATATTAAACAAGTAAGTTAATTAGGCATGTACAGCAATATAGTAACAAAGACTCCAAGTTTGAACAAAGAAAGAAGAAAGAGAGAGAGGGAGTAGAGCTATAAGGATAGAAAATGGAATCAAGTGGTAGCCATGTGGAGAGAGAGGTAGTAGACGTTAGTCACAGAGAATGTAAGATGAAATAAGTATATATAAGAAGAAAACCAGGAAATGTATTGAATTTTTTTGAAAAGGAGGAGAAAAATCAATTTCCTTTGCAGTGTGTGAGAGATAGTTACTTAATGGCAACCATGGCGGATGACGTTTGAAGAAAGTTCCTTTTAAATCAAGCTTGTAGCTGTCAAGTCTATGATGATAACATACAGAATTCCACCACTGTCTGACAGTAATGTTCTCGGAAGATTTCCAGTTAGAAGTAATAATAGAGATTGCAATAGAAAGCGAAAGGTCCACCAATTTTCCAAGAGCCCTGAATGAACTCCAGATATTGTGTATGCCACCCAAAAGCAGTAATTCATATGACATTGGTAAGGAGAACCGAGCTATTGCTGAAATGCGAGACCATATGGAGGACAAAAAAGTAGATAGGAATGGACAAGAAGAAAACATGTGAAAGTCAGTACCCTGCTGAGTGTGGCAGCGCCAACTATTGTCATTTGGTGCACGTTTGAGTTTGTAAAGGCGTACAGGAGTGTAGAAAAGTCTATTCTAAAAAAAATATAGGGTTTGTGTGAGGCTTTCAGTACGTGCAGTGGAATATATCTTTTACCATAATCTATCCCATAAAAACATTGGCCAAACAACACCAAGATCTGATTCCCACAATGTCTCAATAGGTGATTTGAGTCTAGGTGAAACAAACGTTCTTAAAAGTTTATAAATTCCAGCTGCCCTAGGATAATTAGAAGTTACGATTGGGTGTGGAGATGATGCAAGAGAAGAATGATTATGATGTATAAGTGTATTGAGGGCCTCTTGGACTAGAGCAGAAAGAATGATATATTAGGATTTCATGCAAATGGGGAGATTATAAATTGCTGAGAGAGTAGTAAAAGGGATGAAATAGTCTTTATGATATAATTGGGAAATTAGAAGAATACCTTTAGTCATCCAAGCCCTCCAACACAAGGTTTTACCTTGTTTCCTAAGCGAACTATTGTTCCAAATAGGACTGTTAAAGAATTGATTAATGGAAGTAAGATGCAAAATAAAAAAAGGTTTAAGTAAGTTGACTGGGAATTTTGGGGGGTTAGACATAAATATAATGTGTTTATGGGAAAAGGGAGAAATAAATGTTTGTTCCAAAGAGAACCATAGCTTTTGAGGGGCATCAGTGAGTGTAGATAAATAGGGATGTATTTGCCTAATGCCAAAAGATTTGTGATAAGTTAAAAAGTCAGGGAAATTAACTCCACCTTGTACTTTAGGAAGTTTAATTTTGGGAGAGAGATTCTGTATTGTTTACCGTTCCATAGGAACTTGGATATAATTTTATCAATTGAACTAAAAAATAGTTTAGGTATCTTAATAGGAAGCATCATAAGGAAGAAGTTAATGATAGGGAGAAGCATTATCTTAATGGTGTCCAAGCGACCCACCACGTGAGATATAACGGAGACCATTTCTGTGTGAGATCTACAAGCTTTGCAGATAAGATTTCTAAATTAGTCTTTAATGTATCCTTGAGAGTAGTGCAGTACCATACCCCAGGCATTTAATCTTAGAAGAATTCCATGATAATCCAGCATCAAGGAATACAGAGCCAGTGCAATGAGCATTAAGTGGTAAGACCACTGTTTTGTCTATATTAAGTTTATAGCCAGATACATCAGAATATAAGTTGAGCTCATGTAGGAATGCAGGAAGAGAAGTGTCAGGGTGAGACATGAACAAAAAAACATCATCAGCATATGCCATAAATTTGATGTGTGCATTATTAATTTGAACCCCCGTAAATTGTTCAGACATTTTTAATTGGTATTGAAAAGGTTTGAGAGCCAAAATAAATAGTAAAGGAGATAATGTCATCCCTGACGAGTACCCCTTTTAAGAGGGAAAAAAGGAGATCGGATACCATTTGTTATAACCGAGGAACATGGTGAGGAATAAAGAATGGGTATAGAATGTTGGAATTTAGTGCCTAGTCAATGCCATTCCAATGCCTTCGACAAGAAACCCCAGTAGACTCTATCAAAGGCCTTTTCTGCATCCAATGGTAAAGCTGCCAGAGAAATCTTAAGTTTAGATGCCTCGTTAATAATATTTTAAAAAGTACGGGAATTATCTGCCACATTTCTATTAGGGATAAAACCAGATTGATGAGAATCAATAAGGTCAGGTATATATGGGAGTAAACGGAGAGCTAAAACTTTGGCATAGAATTTACAATCAGTATTAATTAAAGATAGGGGTCTATAATTTTTAAAGTCAGTCGCATCCCGATCTTTTTTGGGAATAAGACAAATCATGGCCTCCGTAAATGAGCCAGATGCAGAACCTGACATTATAAAGTGATTAAGTAATTGAAAGAGTTTGGGGAAGAGAGACTTAGCAAACTGAATAAAGAATTCTACTGTGAGGCCAGCTGGGCCTGGAGCCTTACCCTTGGGGAGAGATTGTAAAGCTGTATATAGTTTGGTAAGTTGTAGAGGTTGGTCTAAAGATGAGAGGTCAATCTGCAATGGGTCTCTTGGTTTGAGATTAGAGAAATATTGGTTGAGAGATTCAACTGTTGGTATGTGTTCTGGAGTGTACAGGTCCTGATAGTAAGAAGCGAAACACAATGCTATATCTTTATCTCTGTTTAACACCATTGTTATCTATGATAGATTCAATTGTTGTTTTTTATTTTCTTTGTTTCAAATATCGAGCTAGAAGAGAACCAGCTTCATTGTTACAACCATAATATCTGGCATTTATTTTCAGGAGGGTGTTGCATGCTTGTTCATTGGTATATTGGTTAAACTCCATTTTAGCTGAGACTAGTGCTTCAAGATGTGATTTACTAGTTTTGTGAGTATAGTATTCATGTTCTAGGGACTTGATATTTTTAAGGATGGAAGTACATTTTTGGTGAGCAGACTTTTTTTTTGCGTGAGCGTATCTTTTGATGAAACCCGTAGAGGCTGCTTTGAATGCATCCCACACAAAAAGAAATGATAGTTGATCACTATCATTGCTGTGGAAGTATTCTTCTATAAACTTACTGTAGGAAGTGATAAAAGTAGCATTTGAAAGTAGAGAGTTATTAAACCTCCATTAAGATGTTTTAGAACCGTTAAGAAAAAGATCAAGGTCAGTAATCACAGGTGCGTGATCTGCGATCAAAATAGCACCAATTTCAGAGTTGACCATATGTTGCAATAAACTTTTTCTCAGAAAGATATAATCAAGCCTAGAAAGGGAATGGTGGGTAGGAGAATAAAAAGAGTATTCCAAGAGGTCAGGATTGCATATTCTCCAGGAATAAAAGAGAGAATGCTGTAAAATAAAGTTTTTAAAAGCTTTGTGGGAGGCATGTGGAATGAAACGTGACGTGGAATGTCTGTCCAAAAATGGATCGAGAGTTTTGTTGCAGACACCACCTATTAGTAAATTGTTTGAGGAATGTTCAGAGACAATATGTGAAAGATTCTTCCAGAAATTTGGATCCGGATGTGTGGGGCCGTATATATTTAGGATAGTAAGAGAAATATTGTCAATTGTAAATGTAACAAGTACCCAGCGACCTTCTGTATCTTGATGCTGTGAAATTATGGTAGGTTAGAGAAATTTATGACAGAGTATAATTACCCCATTTTGTTTGTGGTGGAAGGGGAGTAGAAAATGTCCCCCACCCATTTTTTTTTAAGCTTAATTGCCTCAGAGTTGTTGAGGTGAGTCTCTTGCAACAAAGCAATGTGGCATTTCAAACGAGCTAGGTGAGATAAGACACGATGACGTTTAATGGGGTGTTTAAGCCCCTTAACATTCCAAGTAACAGTTCTGAGTTGCATAACAAGAAGTATTAATTAACAACTGCTGTAACAAGGAAAAAACTAGGCATATCAATTTTGCAAAAGCAAAGAAATGGGAAAGAAACAAGACAGTAAAGAAAAAGAAAAGGAGGAAGATGACCTCCAGAAGTTGTATATACATGGATGTGGCAATACAGGGACTAAAGTCCACGAAAGCTAAAGAAGACAAGATAGAAAGTTAATACCCCGTTAGGTAGAGGGACAGCGGAGAACCTGAAAAGACAGGCAAGAATGGCTTCAGCACAAGAAAAGTGATATTAGATATTAAAACACATGAAGGCGAGTTTCATGAAGAAAAAAAAACACCACACAAACACAAAATTTACCATTCAGGAGACCAAATAACGTAATAACTACAGTAAAGGAGTGTGACATGAAGAACAATAAAAATCAAAGCTTACCAGTGGAACGTGTAGCAGAACAATTTGGATGGTGAGAAAGGGATACGGTTGGGAAAGGAACATGAGGATTGCACAAAGAACACTATCTAAAAAATAAAATAAGAAAGTAAGAAGATGCAGAGAAGGAAAACCATGGATATAAATACTAAACATGACCATTACTATTAAACTGTCCAGAAAAAAAAAGAAAGGACATTAAAGACAAATTAAATTGTATCTTCAAGTAATTGCAGATGCTCCTAGTTCCATTGCTTCTGTTTTGTGTTGGTTAATAAAAGTTTGTAGTGCTGAAGGTGCCTCAAACAAGTAAGATTTGTCCTTGAATGTAATTTTAAAAAGGCTTGGGTGAAGAAGACCATATCGAATATTCAAGGATTTGAGTTGTGGACGTAAGTCCAAAAACTGTTTGCGATGTGCAGCTGTAGCAGGAGAGAAGTCCTGTGTGAAAAACACTTTATGACCTGACCATAGCAAAGAGCCCATCTTTTTGGCTTCCAAGAGTATTTGCATCAAGTCAGTAAATTGGAGAAAGAGAATAATAATGCCTCTAGGATGTGCACGAGGGCCAGTTGAAGTCTGTTGACCGAAACAATGTGCCCGTTGGATAGAGAGGGAGAGGTAGAAGGCAAGCGAAGAATTGAAGTTATTGCTGTTTGAAGGAATGCAATCATGTTAGAGCCTTCTGAACCTTCTGGAATCCAAAAAAGGTGAAGATTATTTCTCCTATTTCTATTTTCTAAGTTTTCAGTAAGCCTTTTAAGTTGAGCTACGTCCTTGGAGATCTGAGGATTGACAGTGTTACAATCTTCAAGGTTACTGACTCTCTGTTCCAGAGTACAAATTTGTTGTTCGTGTTGGGACCATTGCTCCTCAATACGTTGCAAAGAGGTATTAGTGTCCATCATAAAGGGCTTAGTGCACGCAATTCCTCCATGACATCATCTAGAGTAAGATGTGTATGTGATTTTGAGGGAGAATCAAGGTTTTTTGGGGCGCTTGACGGAGGAGGTGTTAGATGGTTTTTTCGTAATTGCGCCAACAGCATGAGGTGAAGAGGTGCTATCCTTTAAAAAGACTGTAGCACAATCCATTGTTAAAGCTGATGGTAGAGAAGATTTAGTTATATTTGTGCGCACCACTTGAAGAGGATTATTAGACTTGGAGGAAGATGATGACTGGCTGCTCTGAGAATTATGTGGCCTCCCGATAAAAGCCAGCAGCAATTTGGTAATAGGAAGCCAGCAATGTGAGGTGTTGATGAAATTATATTATGATGAGAAGCTGCTGCAAGAAGTTTCCAACAACCAAGCAAAATATAATAAAAAATATATAAATAGAAAATCCTAAATTATTCTCTCATAACAGGCATGACAGAATACCACAAGAGCAAAGCCCTTTACTGCACATAGTCAAACAATTGGTGACTAGTTTTAAAGGAACCTTCTGGAAAGGAAAAATCCCCTTCATCAAAGGAAAGCATTTACCATGTTATGAAGAGCAATTTGAAAGAGCTCATTGACAACAAGAGCTGCCAGTGAATACTGAAAGTTGAAAACCTCAGCTAAATGTGTTTGAAGAGAGAGGTCAAAAGTTCAGCTGGCTGTCAGAAGGTAATAAATATTCCATTGCAGAGGAAATTAGATTTGTAGAATGACATCCAGACAAGCAGTTAAAAGTCAAATAGAAACATCTCTGTGAAAGTTGAGGTTTGTGCAGAGGCTTATGGAGTGAAAAAATGATGCAGATAAATAATTACCTCAGGCCCTCTTCAAAACTCAATGTCTCTGTAAGATAAAGGCATATTTATGCAGCAGCAGAGCTCCAGTGCTAAAAAATGCTGAAGAAGTTAATCATTTTGATGTGAAAACATCTCCTTCTTTCCAGGAAGTGCTGAAGCCTCACTGAGCTCCAAAGAGCAGGCCATCTTGCGTGACCTCCAGCCACGCCCCCCTCCAGATTATATTTTTGATCTCCATTTTTCTCCTTTTTAACAAGGACTTATAATGCACTTGGCAAGCCATAACCCGCTTTTTCGTTTCTCATTTTATTTCACCAAGATCTGTATGCAACCACCTATCAAGCAAGGGACTGCAATTGGCTTTGTGGAGAAGAATGTCAGGGCCTGCATTGACTCTCCATTTTAGATTGCACATTTTAGCCTGACATATTTTTCTGATGTTGACTTTTTTACATATTTCTACATCTATGTGACAATGTACTGAGAAGGCACTGCTGATGTAGCTTATTTTTCATAAGCATTGCTGCCTTGTGGTCTGTACACCTCATCCAAAGCTAGGCATACAGAACACAATGCCCTTGTATCATGACTGTCTGTTGTAGACAGCTCTGAAACTGCAGACAAATCATCACATCAGCTCTGCATCTCTATCGCAGTACAATTTGAACACTTTTCATTATGTAAAATGTCTCAGTGCTGCATTCGGCAAAGGAGCACTTCTGCTGAGTATATCCTGAAAGACAGTGTACTGTGACCGAGATGAAACCCTGCTGACTCTGACCTGCATCCTGCAAAGGAAGATAGCTTGTATTACATCAGACCGGCTTCCTGGCACTTCTTACCCAGTTATGGGGTGTTAGGTTATCCCAGTGGATCTGGCAGAGTGTACTCAGGCTATGCTCTTCATAGTATGGGTAACAAATAGGAGTGTAACTTAACAACGTAGTGATATTATCATAGTTGAATTGTTTCTCTTATTTACCATTCTCATTATGCTGGTTACCATGCTTTGTTTAATCTGCCTAGTAATAGCAGCTCATTCTCTCTATGCAAGAATACCATTGTTTCAATTCATGTTTGAAAAGGCATATCATATCCTTTCTTGTGTTTACATTGGGCATGCAGAGTAACAGGTGGAAAGGTAGATCTGTCTCCATGATTTCCCGGAAAATTCAATTAGTCATGTTCATGGTTGCCAATACCATCCGGTTCCCTGATGAGCTTAGGGGTTCAGATGGGGAGTTATGAGTAGCGAGCAATTGTGTCAACATTTCCTGATGGTATAGAGACATTAAGTCCCTCTATCCTGAAGTTCATGTTGACCTGATACATGGTCCTGTCTAGTTGATAGGGACTGTATAACATTGTGCTGCCAATGTTCTACATCAGGTTCTTATTTATTGGGTCTCTTGAGTAGTTCTTATGTGTGGCCAAGGCCCCTTTTTCGCCTACAAATAGAGACGTTTCAGGTGTTAGGGTTTAATCCTCCTCACTTTAATAGGAAACCCTTATTTTAGTCTGAAGGTTGCTCATGCTTGAACCATTATAAGGATTACCCTACTATAGTATTTCCTCTCTGAATTCCATTAATTAAAATGGTGAATGGAGTTAGCATCCCTGTTGATACAATGACACAAATGAATAGAAGCCTCTGTTGTGTGAATGGTCCTTGCATTATCTGATTAGCAGGTCACAAAGATGCTGAAATTAATTCTTACCAAGGTGACCAGGAAAGTGGAAGGATAAGGGAAATTCGACACAATCTTAAACCAGCTGGTGGGAGGGACAATGGATTAATGCAGTGGATTTACAAACAAAATGTTGAGGGGATGAGAATGAAGCAAGCAAGGGACTGTGATCCTCGTAATTAACATCCAAAGAAAATAGTTCAGGAGATCTGGAGACATAAAAATATAGCCAATATTTGAAGCCTAACCACAATCAAAAAAAGTTGTTGTTTTGGTGGTTTGGTAAAAATCATCCTCATGCACATTGATTAGATCTTAGGGCAATATATAATTGCCTAATTCTTCCTCCCTGTGGTCTGGGTGTCCTAGAGAGGTTATAGCAGATAGTTGGTTTTCAAACATAGAACTATCAAATGTTCTTGCAGACAATTTGGAATCAAAATCACCACAGATAAATAAGGTTTTCAAGAGGAGAAATTATTACAGAGCCGCATGCCATTGATAAAGTCAAACAAATATCTGAAAGTTAGGATTATTGGAATTCACAAAATAAGTATCATAACAATAGACTAAATAGAAATTAAAATTGGTAGTGCTCCTTACAGAAAAGTAATGAAACTTCCCATGCTTTATGTCTATTGGAGCAATCTTAACATTTAATGTACGCTTGAACCAGGATAAGAGACCTCCCGTCACTCAGCCTGAGCTAGAGGGAGTGGATGGGTATGAATAACATGTAAGACCGTTCTAAAGCATGGGACATGTAGCCTACATTTCCTGTAAAATAACTATGCCAAAAAATGTAACCAGGGAAATCCAATTGGGAGGCTTCAACTTTGAGTAAATCCTAACAATGTTATAACTAGTTAAAATATTACATTAATTGAGTTGATTGTGATGGGACAAGTACTTAGCAAAGAGAATTTAGCTGGGAAAAGTAAAAGGGAATATGCAGAACAGAGCCAGACAAGTGCAGCAACTTGATATTGAGGGGCAAGGCGTAGGTGTGAATATAGGACCAGCAGGGGGAACTGTAGGGATAGACATAACAGATGACAAAATTGAGGTGAGCCAGGAAGGTGCAGGGGAAGGGCCTCAAAGAGATTGACAATAAAACAAAGAGGTATCACGCAAGGCAGGTGTATTTGCCATACATGGGGATAGCAGCCCCATTAGAGAGTAATTTGCCAACAACAATGAAGAACAAGCAAGTACATTGATATCTTTAAACTATTACAACCAGGAGAAAAAAATAGAGAATGTTCTAAGGTGGAAGGAAGGGAGTTGGCAAGTATGCCCTCCAATATTGACATGTGTAAAACGGTTTTCGTGATTTGCACTAGCTTGTTTTGTGAGAAATATCCAGAGAGTAGCTTGGATCATTTCAAATGTATGGATGTCAGCAGGATGGCTTATATAAGTTTTGGTGGGTTGCAGGGATGCAGTATGATGAACAAATCAGAGCAGAAGATGGTTGGATCCCAAAAACCTATGGCTTGAGGTGGACCATGAGTTGTGATTGCAAAATATGACATTCACCAGGCAGATACCAGTGGGATACATGGCAAGAGGTTTGCTTCTGCAGCATGTGCCTTTTCGGAGTCTCCACACTGGGATCAGTGGGGCAGCCAGCTGATATTCAGCCAGGGAGGTGCATGCTGGAGTTTCAACAAAGCAAATTGTTTCAGACAACTCTGCAAGTTTACAATTGAGTGCGCAAAATGTGGGGTGGGGAGTACATTGTCTAGAGGGAAGTAACAACCGTTTCACAGAGATTTGGGGGCCCAAAATGGAAAATGGGAAAGTGCTACTATGCCAGTCAAGGGTAGGCATTGGCACCTTGGCTGCATCATTATCCTGATAGAGCAGCTGAGGAGGTAATGAACAGAATCTTTCAGGATTCCTTACTGAGGGCTGCATTCAAGACTGGTTGAGAACTCGAAGTCTACTAAAAGTCTCACAGTGTTCAAACTAAAACAGTGAAAAAGGTATGAGCAAGCAGGATGGCGGGCCCCTTTGGGGTGATGCCCATCACAAATTTAATGGCACCCCCATTAGATGTTGTGCCAAAAAAGTGGCAGGTTAATTCACAATTTATTATGGTCAGAATGTGGGTCAGTAAATTATTTCCTAATGACGAAAGACTGCTCAATTTGTTACATAGGATTAGACAAAGCGATTGACATGAAAAGGACTTTGGAAGAGGGGCAGAACTGAGTAAAACAGACATAAGGTCACCATTTAGACTACTAACTGTATACCTGGGTGATTTGTCCCTAATGGGGGTTTTGTTTGAGAGCCAATATTTCATGGACAAGACTATGCCTATGGAGTAATTGGTAGTGTGTGCAGTTTTTGAAACTTTAAGCACCTTTCTGCAGTGGGTGGTGAAGAAAGTGGTGGGAACTGAGCAGATGCTGCACCACCTTGATGATTTTCTATATTTTGGGCAGGACAGAGATAATGTGCAGTGGTGATGGGGATAATGAAAGGAGTATGCAAGAAACTTGAGTTATCATTAGCTCTAGAGAAGCCAGAGGAACCAATGACATGCTTGATACTTCTGATCATAGAACTGGATTCTGTTCAAATGATATCTAGACTGTTGGTATGCAAACTGGACCTGTTGAGAACACAATTAAAGGAAAGTGGTGGACAGAAAGAAATGTGAGCTGATAAACATGGATCAGATCTTATGCCAACTAAATGTTGCCTGCAAGGTAGTGCACAATGCAGAGTCTTTTGCAGATGTATGGCTTTGGCCATGAGGAGAGTGACAAGACCCCACCACCAGATCAGGATTAGCACAAATGTGAAACAGGACATTTGCCTAACCTTTTTTAGTGAGTACAGTGGAGTGACATTACGAATGAACGCTGACCTTTACAATTGGTCCAGGGAAATAAGGGGTATCTGGAGCATTTAGTTTTGGTTTCTACTGCAAAGGGAGGTGGTGTGCAGAAAGGTAGCCAGAAAATGGGAAGAGAGAAAGTTATAGTGTTGCCTTCCTGAAATTTGTTCTAGTGTTGTTGGCTATGGAGCAGGGGAATGGGGCCTGTCTGCGAAACCAAAGCAGCCCTCAGCAAAATGCTCAAACCAGCCCCACTCCCTTTGTCTCCCAATCCAATTTTTACTGTTTCATCCATTCATTGTTTCTCTCTCTCTCTGTCTCTCTCTCTCTCACTCTCTCTCTGTCTCTCTCTCTCTCTCTCTGTCTCTCTGTCTCTCTCTCTCTCCCTCTTTCTCTCCTTCTCTCCTCCTTCCCTTATGGATTTCTCTTTGACTTTCACCCTCCCTCTCTTTCTCTCGGTGTGCCTGCTTCATTAACCTCAGAGAGATGGGGAAAAGTAAAAGTGACAGAGCACCAGGAGCCTCCCTGGGCTTTTCAAACTGGCCCCCCATGTGCTCCAGTCTACCAGGCAAATGCCAGGTAGAATAAAATGCCTGTCTGCCACTGGGGTGAGCAGGCTAGCTAAAAAGTGGCATTTGCAATTGACAATGAGGCAGTGGTATGAGTGGGAAACAGCCAGTGGCTTATCGGTACTGAGGCTGTTGAGGGAGCTGGTGCTGAGATGTTCATGCCTCAATGTGCTGTTTCAGGATAGGCACTTCTCAGGACTAAACAATGAAATAGATGTATTGCATTCTAAGTGGTCAAGGTTCCGTGGACTGGTCCCAGAAGCAGAGAGGTGTGGAGAAAGAGTGCTGGAAGATCTTTGTAACATAGAGGGGTAGGAGCACTGTCTTTAGCAAAATAATAGAAAGCCTCCTAAAAAAAAAATGGAAAAAAATGGACATGATTTAAATGTGGAGTTCTTGAAAAAAGAAGAAGAGGTAAGAATGGTATGTTGAACAGGAGCAATGATGTAATAAACTTTGTAATGTCACTGATAGAGAAGAATTTGTCATCAGTGATAATACCTGTGAAACTGGCAGGGATATCTTTCTATGGAGACATTTTTGGGGCTATGAACTAAGCAGTGGATAATTTGTAAGAAGGTTAATGGAAGGTTGCTAGAGAGATGGGGCTAAGTGAAGATATTCAAAGGGCGATAACAGTAACAGTGTTCAATGGCATAATGTCACAGACACAAACTATGTGTGTGTTCACCTGTGAGTTGAGGAATTTTTGGTCAGTATTTTCAATCACATTTTTTTTTAGCATTCAGAGTGTTGGACGTGGAGGGGAAGACATGAAGATTGGCGAATTACAGACGAGGGTGAAAGTGGGTAGGATACAGTTAAGAATTAGGAATTCAGAAGAAAAAGACAAATCAGAAATGGAGGGGAAGTTGGGTCAGTTTACTAAGATCAGCATATACAGTGAATTACCCAGTAGCACCTGAAGACATGAAGAAAGAAAGAAGCCAGACAAGCAGGTGTTGTCAGTGTTGAGGAAATGTTTAAAGAAAGTGGGATGTCATGACAAGGATTTTGGAACACATTTATTTAGGATAGGAGTGATGAAGGAAGAACACAGATGGTAATAATGGGGAACGATTGATTGAAAAGGCTGGGAAGGTGGATGTTAGCGAGGATATGTGAGAATGTTAGGATGGCGGAGCATGGGAGATATAAGAATAATTGTTAAGTTATATCTCTCCAATCAGAAAAAGCTAGATGGCAGCGAGAAAGAGAGAGGTGTGGATATGTGGCCATTCCATTGTAAAGTGGTCAGTGCATCATGCAATGAAGCAATGTTTTGGTATGTAGATGGGTTTGGATGAGGACAAAAAAGGTGTCAAATGGCAGGGCTTATGAGGAATGAGATGGAATCAGTTGTTTTCTCAAGCCAGATCTGATTTGAATTCATTTGGGGGTAAACAGTCTTGTACGGTTTAAGGGATTAAAGCTGCTGAAAGTGATGAAGAAGTTCTTGAGGAAGTGCAAAGTGAATGGGAAAAGGCAAAGGTGTTATGTACATATTTTCTACCAGGAATGGTGTGGGGAGGGGCGAGGAACCCTGCATCAATAAATAAGACCTGGACAAAGGTAAATTGTGAGCTGAATGGTATTTTTTTGCAGATTTTTAAAACCGTGAAATCTGTCCATGGGCATCGACTACCAGTTACATTACACAAGGCCAGATTCATTTCTTTAGGCATTGGGCAATTAAGTGATGTGTCCAGAATTACAGGATGTTGCGCCAACACCAGAACTCAAACCTGGTTCCCTAGTTCCAGGTTGGCAGCTCTGGCCGCAATGACATATCCTCTATTAGTGTGGTGAGCCATTTGGGCATTTCTTACATGTGGCCCACGTTAGTGCAACAGGATATGTGTCACATTGGTCTGTATTTAGCTTCATGTTTATAAAAAGAAATGTCATCTGGATCAAACCTCTAAATAGCACCCACACTGATACATATGATCTGTGTTTTTTTCTGAAGTGGGAAGTATTTAACTTATCCCCATATCCCAAATATGCATGTTCAGTGTGTGTTCTAGAGATGAGGGGGTGAGTGCAAAGAGCCAGCACTGAAATTAGCAGTTTTTCAAGAGACCATGGGGCATATTTAAGAAACGTAGTGCTGCACCATTTTTCTTGCACCCCTTAGCGCCCCCTAACACCACCATGTGTGCGTCGTATTTAAAATATGGCACACCATGGTGGTAGTTAGGGGACTAGTTTCAGAATTTTTTAAACTAGTCCAGAGCTTTTCAGGATTAGCGTAAAAAACGTTGGCACTAATCCTGCAAAGCTCATTGAGGCCCATTGTGATCAATAGTGTGCCTCCTTTTAACACCTGCTCTGAGAAGGCGTTAAAAGTGCAGAAAAACATTATGCAAATAAATCTGTTAGATTTCTTTGCTCCATTTTTTTGGTCCCCCTAATGGGGGAACGCCTCATTTGCCTACATTATGCATAGCACAGGCATAATTTAGCGCAAAGGGTTACAAGGTGGCGCAATGCGTGTATTGTGCCACATAGTAAATATGGCGCTGAGATTTTGGCCTCGTTGACCCACATTAGTGTAAAAAAAAACGATGCTAACGTGGTGCGAGGAGGTGCTAGGGGCTCTCAAATATGCCCCCATGGGTGAGAAAAAATTGTCTCTGAGCCAGAACCAGCCCATAGGATATTCTCTCTAGCTGAACCTAGTTTAGACTGTGAGTGAATGACAGCCAATTCTGCCTAAACCTGCTCTTGCTCCTGCATCCTCATGACCAAGAGCCCATTGCTCCTGTCCACTGTGCCCTGCTACACTGGACCACTACTGGACTCTGGAGGCAGAGATCTGAAAGCAGCAGTGTACTATCAGCCGATAACCCTGTAGGCATACCATCACGCCATGTGGCTTGGCACAAGTGGCTCTCACAAAGTCTTAATACCCCGCCAGGATCGTACGCTGTGCGACAGTTCTTCTGCGATTGGGGAAAGCACCACAAAACCATCCACAGGAGCCGTGTATGGCATACAGGTGATTGAGGCAGAGAAATATGATGATCGGGGTTTTAGGTGTATATGTGTGTTTGCGTAGATGTGTGTGTGTGTGTGACCATCTATGCGTGTGAGACATGTTTATGAATGTGCAGGCCTTTTTAAGCAAATCGGTGTATTGCAAGTTTGAGTGAATAATGTATGACTTCTAACTGCTGCATTTGACAGCCTGTAGGGAACTTCCGTCACATATGGGGAAACGTATGGGTGGCCCTGGTAGTAGACCATGTTATCATATTTTGCCCCCCCTTTGCATAACGGTGGCAACCTTTCTTCATACCGGTGTCCCTAGTATATTGTACACATCCCCTAAATACTGGAGAATTCCTTGATATTCGGGTGGGCATTGCTGGAATATTGTGAGCATCCTTGTAATTTTGTGGTCAATGTTAACGGGTTGCATGCTTCTTTGCATTATGTTGTTAATCCCTGATATAGTTATTTGCATCCGTAGCCCAAAGGTGGACCTGGCAGAAAGTAATTTAGCATAATCGGCCTTTCTTACTAATATTGTGGGGAACCCTTTGTTAATGTTTGTCATTGAATTTTGTGGACATCAGCAGAATATTGTGTGTGCCTCGTGATACTGAGTTCAACACACATAATTGTGGTATCACAACAGACATGATTCCAGTTCTGGAAAAGTGTTGATATTATGATACCATTCAGGGCATAATGATGTTCATTCTAGGCATAGTGGATGTTATTGCTTGACATAATGCTGGTCATTGACATGGTGTGGACATATTTTGCATCTTGGTTTGCATTCCAGTCGTAGTGGTGCCCATCCATAGCATAACAATGGCAACTCCAGACATCCGATAGTGATGCTTCGCTTCTGCTGTAAATCCACGGCATATGGTGGGCCCACTGGCATTTGAAGATGGCTTATAATGGACCTTCTTTTACATTTTATGATAATAGTTAAATGGTGTTTAAAGACAATGGGGGTTATTCTAACTTTGGAGGAGTGTTAATCCGTCCCAAAAGTGACGGTAAAGTGACGGATATACCACCAGCCGTATTACGAGTTCCATAGGATATAATGGACTCGTAATACGTCTGGTGGTAAATCCGTCACTTTTCCGTCACTTTTGGGACGGATTAACACCTCCTCCAAAGTTAGAATAACCCCCAATATATCTTATTAAAAAGAGAAGCCAGTCTTCAAAGGCACAACTAAGAAAATGGCAAGTTTGTATATGTAGAACAAATTATTGAGTTTCCATTCTACATTGAATATGTTGGTAGTTAGTATC
This sequence comes from Pleurodeles waltl, assembly GCF_031143425.1. NCBI lineage: Eukaryota > Metazoa > Chordata > Amphibia > Caudata > Salamandridae > Pleurodeles > Pleurodeles waltl. The sequence goes on along the minus strand of NC_090450.1, from coordinate 220,248,181 downwards.
TAAGTGAAAATTCCTATTGGGTAATGTGCAACTATATCTGTGGATTCATAGGGCATTTGCCATGAAAGCATTTAATCATTTAGGCCCTCATTCTGACCCTGGCGGTTTCAAACCGCCAGGGTGGAGGGCAGAGGAAGCACCGCCAACAGGCTGGCGGTGCTTCCCAGCCATTCTGACCGTGGCGGTAAAGCCGCGGTCAGAAAAGGGGAACCGGTGGTTTCCTGCCGGTTTCCCACCGGTTTTCCCTGGCCCAGGGAATCCTCCATGGCGGCGCTGCTTGCAGCGCCGCCATGGGGATTCCGACCCCCTTCCCGCCAGCCTGTTCCTGGCGGTTTACACCGCCAGGAAGAGGCTGGCGGGAACGGGTGTCGTGGGGCCCCTGGGGGCCCCTGCACTGCCTATGCCACTGGCATGGGCAGTGCAGGGGCTCCCTAACAGGGCCCCACAAAGATTTTCAGTGTCTGCTTTGCACCCGTCGCACCCGTCGCACCCCTGCAAATCCGCCGGCTCCATTCGGAGCCGGCTTCCTCTTTGCAGGGGCTTTCCCGCTGGGCCGGCGGGTGATCTTTTGGGAAAGTTGTAATGACCCCCGCAGTCATTTGACCGCGGTGCGGTCTTCTGGAGGTTTCCGCCCGGCGGGCGGTGCCCGCCGTCTGCCGGGGTCGGAATGACCCCCTTAGTTACTTAAGAGATTATGATAATTTTTGCTCCCTGTGGCATCAACGAAGAATTTGTATTTCCTGAAACAGGAGTTCCAGAGCGTGAGCATTGTTGATCAGTCTAAAATAACAGAAAGCTCTTCTTCCTACCGCCTGATTGTGAGGTCTGTCTTGTGTAGTTTTCACACCCTTGTAGATTCTTCTTGCAAACACACTTCTGAAATTCTACTGCTTAGGGGCAGGATGGAAAATTCAACGAAGTACTGAAAGGTGCTATATACATCATGAAGTGTAAGAGGAAGCCATGTACAATTTAATGCACGAATTGCTTGGGCACCCCTAAAACCCATGAATTCATACATTGTTTTACGAAAATTTCTGTGAAAGGTGAACAGATTTGTTACCATATTATGAAAGATTTTTTAGGATTATGCTATCCTAATACCTGTTTGGAGGACTGGACTTGCTCACTGTAGAATGCACTATTTGTTTCTATTTTTCACAAATGTCTTTGTTGTGAATATTCAGCAAACCTATTCAGGGGGAGGTTGTTCTTGTTGGCTTCACTCAGTTGTTTGCAGCAATTCAAGAAGGGCTGTTTACGACCAACCTCCTGTGAAATTCTCCAGCCGCCTCTGTACATTTGTGCGGTCATTATCATTTGGATGGTGACAGTTCTTGCCTTATGATGTACCCTGCAACTAGAACATGAGGCAGAGGAGGGCTGCATGAAGCAGCTTGTCAGTGTCTGCTGGAACACTCAGGCCAAGGTTTATTATGCATCCGTGCTTTTTTGACCAAAGAGGCGTATACTGATTGCATTACATATCTACCTATCTTGCATATGTTTATGTATATATATATATATATATATATGAAACTTACTGGTGGTCACCAGTAGGTAGTTATAGTTACGTCCATGTTTCCATAGGAAAGCATTTTTTGACTTGCCTATATCTTTGGTAGGGGTGGGTGGCGAGCTCCGCTCTGCTGGAGGAGCTAACAGAGGTTTTGGTACTCCGTGCTCTGCTTGAAGCTCAGAGTTCACCAAAAAAATCAAAGCTCACAGCATGCACACTGTAGTCCAGTTATGGGCCACACAGTGCAAGTGCAGACAGTCTGTACTTGCACTGTGTAGACCATAACTGGGCTGCAGTGCACACTCCTGGCCAGACGTTGGCGCAGCAGCATGGAGCTTCTGCCAGCTCGGGATTCTCCATGACTCCCTCTGCCAGGAGCCTGGGCCGGTCCCAGGAGCAGAAGGCAGAGGGAGGCAAAGCGCCAGGCCGCTGGCAACGAGGACACAGGTGAGTCCTCATTTGTTCTAAAAAATTTCAATGTGCACAAGAGGCCTGAAACTTCAGCTTTGACTAACTTGGCCCTGGCCTGAAAACAGCTGTTTCAGGCCTCTTAAGCACTGGCCTGTCCAGGAGTCTTGTGCATCGGCCTGCCCCATGCATAGGAGGCCTGAAACAGCAGCTTTCACTGCCTATGGCCCTCTCCTGAATACCCCTGATCCTGGAGATCGGGCGCATTAAGGAGAGGAGGCCACTCTCAGAACTTCACCTCCGTAGAATTCCACAGAGTTTTAAATCAACTCCAGGGAATTCTATGAAGTGGAACTCTGTGAACTCACCCCAAGCCTAATCTTTGGCATCATTTGACGAATCGTCACTAAATTTTTCCAAAAAAGTTGCACATGGAAAGTTTCAGAGTGATCTGTCAAGTAGGGGCTGACAAAAAGGGAAGGACAAAAAAGTGTGTTTTCCATTTTAATTCCCATAGGAGTTTTGAACATGACTACACCCAAACCACTGGACGGAATTACATAAACTTTGTCAGAAAGCTCATTTCTTTTCCACAGATTGTGATTTTTGTTATTTGGTGTAAATGTGTTCAGTGATTATCGAGAAATCAAAGGATATCCAAATTTCTAAATATAGGGCCAAAGATGTTTCATAAGTAATTCGCGATTATTGCAGCAAATTTCTGAATACTCACACCAATAAGAATGTCGTGATAGGCTGGCTGCAACTTGAGTAGAGAGTTGTGGCTACCATTTTAGTTGATTGGAACAATCCTGGGGGCTCAATCGAAATGGCAGAAAGTCACATAACATTACATCCAACCTGACCCAATGTTTGTAATATAGGGGTCTTTGAGGGACCTTAGATGGGTCAAATATATCGAAAAAAGTTTTTTTTCCCCCAAGATCAATATTCACAACATTGTTGCAAATGTCAGCACGAACCCCATGTAACGTCATGACGAATTCAAAAATAATGCTGAAAAAAACAAAACATTCACAGACACTAATTCATTCACTCATAGATGCTCTCATTGACAAATGCACCCACTCACACACCAACTCAGAGACTCACGTCCACTCACACACTGACTTAGACACTCATGTACCCACTCACAGACCCACTCAGAGACTCACAAACCCACACACAGGCCCACTCAGATACTCACATACCCATTCCCAGACCCACTCAGACACTCATGCACAGACTCACTCAATCACACACCTACTCACAAACCCACTCAGACACTCACACACCCACTCACAGACCTACTCAGTCATGCATCCACTTGCACATCCACTCAGAGACTCATGCACACACTCATAAGCCCACTCAGAGACCCATGCACCCACTGACAGACCAGCTGAGGTACTCATGCACACACACACAGACCCACTCAGAGATTTATACATGCAGGGTTGGCCAGTTATGGGGATAGTCTGCAGGTCAGGCCCTGCGGCCAACCACCAAAGCACATGGCCAAAGCTGTGTGTAGTGTGGGGTTGGGTGGTCATAGGGGGCTTGGGTTACTCGTGCCCTAAGGTAACTATAATTTGTGGCCTTACCATGCAGTGCTAATTACCCCACATATTACATCACTCATGACAACAATAGTAAAATCATTGATAATATCAATGTAACATTTGCAGTAAAATGATTTAGCAGAAAACTGTGCATGGGGGGATGCAAGTTCTAGTTACCTTAGGGCTCGAGTTATAGTTACTTGAGCTAACCATAACTATAACAGCCGAACTTCTATGGTTTTGTGTGAGTAAATTCAGATCCTAACTATAGGGTCCCTGTAACATTTGTTTTTTTAAAGTAAATTTCTATGTATTTTTAATTCTATTTCTTAACTATAATGTCCTTGTAACCTTTGTTTTTTAGTGAACTAAAAAAACAAAAGTTTAGTGAACTAAAAAGCCAAGGGTTACTGGAATGTTTTAGTTATGTTCAGATTTCACATTCACAAAACAATAGAAATTCGACTGTTATCCTTGGAGTTATTTCAAGTAACTACAACTCATGACCTAAAGTAACTATAACTGGTGCTCTTGCCCTGCACAGTTTTGTCTTCAATTCTATTGCAAATATTACAGTTATATTATCAATGATGTCAAAGAGAATGTCATGAGTGTTGTATTATCTGGGGTAGTTAGCAGTGTATGGCGAGGGCACCAGTTATTGTTACTTTAGGACATGAGCTCTAGTTACTTCAAATAACTTTAACTATAACAGCAAATTTCTATGGTTTTCTGCATGTAAATTCTGGACCTAGCTATAACGTCACTGTGATCTTTGTTTTTTAGTGAATTTCTACGTTTTTTATTCTATTTCCTAACTATAATATCCCTGTAACCTTTGCCTTTTTTCAGTGAAATTGTAGTTTTTTTTTTAAATGTTTGGTAAGATGCCTATTGCAATACATTGTGGGGGACGGGGTTTAGATGCATGGCCTGGCTTGGCATTGTGCTGCCTCCAACCAAGCTTGCTGCTCCTGCTGCCCTTCCTCCTTGCCATCCATTGTCCAAGTTCATCCCCTGCTCCCTTATTACAGCCCTGTATGGCTGTTGTTCTGCCAGTGCCCTTCATGCCGGCCCTGAACAGTGAGCTTGCTACTCCATCTACCTCCTCCCAGCTTGTGTTGTCCAGGTCCATGCACCAGCCCCCTCCCTTCTGCATGGTCCGAGGTGCTGCCAATGCTCCTCCCTCCTGCCCTTCATGGTCCATTATGCTGCAACTGTCTCTCCTGTCTGTGCGGTATGGTCAGCATGCTGCCCTTGCCTCTTTTCCCTCTGTTCTCTGTTGTCCCTGCTCATAGCCCTGTCCGCTCCCTATCGCATTCCATGGTCCATTGTGCTGCACTCCTGTCCCACTTGTCCTGTGTGGAGTATTGTGCTGCTGCAGCCCTTACCCTGTAAGGTCAGTTTAGTGTTCCTGACCTCTGTTATCCAAGCCCATGCCCGTTCCCCATTTCTCCTGTCCTTTGTAATGCAATGTGCCATACTTGCCCACATTTTGAACTTGGTAAGAGGGAGATTTTGAAAAAAATGGGTAATTGATTTTCCAAATTGGCTTACATTGAAAAGGAGCAGATTTTAGTCAGGAGACAGATAAAATAAAGCCCTTTTGGGCTTAAAAACATCGAGTCTCCTGCCTGTATCGGGTCTGTTGGCAGGTATGGTTGTACTGCCACTGCCTCTTCTTTCTGCCCTCAGTGGTCTGTTATATTGACACAGCCTCTTTTGCCTGTTATGGAGAATAAGGTGTAAAGAAATCAGAATGGAAGGGAAGAAATTAGGCTGTAGCAGATAAAAGATAAATACACTGGTATGCAGGCAAAATCCAGGAAAGCAGCATTGAAGTAAGGGGAAAGGAAGTAGGAAGTGAGGGGGCGAGAAGCAGGCACATGGCAATAAGAGGTAAAAGTTTGGAGGGAGAAAGTACCTGCAGGAGAGCTAGAGACGAGAATCGCCTCTTATGGTGAGATGACACACAAAATGAGTGGTGGGGTTGCTAGACTGCGCAAGTCCTAGGATTTGAAGTTACAGATCGGAAGGTTCTGGCAGTAACAGCTTCAAAAGGACTACAGTACATCATGACAACAACTTGCAACAGGATAAGGTTGGAACATAAAAGGTTAATGAAATAACAACGTAGATGAAGGTGGCACTCACAAGGAAGGAGGGCTGCACAGTGAGAACAAGGGGGCTTTAGCATCTTATTAAGGGTAGTAAGCTATATACATACATACCATACAACGAAGAGGAAAGTAGGTAGAAGGTGATGGTGAGAAATGAATGAAGTGGGGATTTGAGAGTCATTAAATTGGGTTGGCAGATGGAGATGATTGGGACAAAATGAGACCGGGAAGCGAAGAGAGTGATTCAAGACAGATGGAAATAGGGAGAGGGGCAAGAAAATGGGACGTGCACAGAAGCACTTATGGGGTGGATGGCAATAAAACCCAGAGGTAGAAAGTGATGAGGGGGTTGAACATGCGGAGCAAGCAAAGGGGGAAGGTAGAACATTAGGCGTGAGACTGAGAGGGCACTAAATAGACCGGGTAAGTTGGGGGGAGGCATCAATGATGGGCAATAGAATCTGATTAATCGATGGGGAATTGAGAAGGGAGTGAGAAGTGGGTATAACAAAAAGAAGGAGGCAGGGTGGGCAAGCGAAACAGGGGGATTGGGACAGGTAGATAATGAATTGGGGAGAGGTCAGTTAAAGGAGATGGCTGGAGCACAAAACAATTGGGGCAAAGAGCCAGGGAGTGTGAGGAGAAGGAAAAAAGAAAATATCCATTTGTATATGAATAAAAATGATATACATTAAATTCGGAGAGGGAGGCAAAGGGAGCTAAGTGGGTGAGAGAAATGCATGAATGGGAAGAGCAACAGAGACAGGTGAGAGATGTATGGAGACAAAGGAAATGAGAGTAGAGTGCCAACTGGGAAAGTAGAAGCAGGTTTGGAGAGAAAATGCAACAGAGAGGAGAGGGCATTGTTAGAACATTAAAGGTAGGAAGGTGAGACCAAAAGCAAAAGGCAGAAAAGAAGAGAAGAAGGAGGAAATGGCAATGAAGAGAAACTGAGGGGGTGACAGCAAGAAAAGCGGTGTGTGGGATGGGTGGAGAAACACAAAGGTGGTGGAAAGAGGCATACAAATGGGCTGAAACTTAGAGTGGGAGAAGCTAGGAATACAGGTAGGAATGGTGATAGGTGGAAAAAAGAGCAAGATGGGACAATGAGGAGTGATAGAATGTGTTGGGCACAAAGAATTCATGATAGTAAAAAGGGGCTGAGTATAATCTGTGGAAAAAAAACACATTGTGGTAGAAGTGAGGTGGGATGACGGAGTGGAAAGGGAGGAGAGGTAGTTGCTCATAAACTGGTCAAACCAACTAAAAGACATGGCCATGCCACAACCTTCCAAAATCCACTAGCTTCAAACTCATAACCTGTTCCAGCCTAACCTTCAAAACAAAGAGATGGCCTAAATGCCAGATTTCTACTAAAACTATTTGCTCTCAAGTCCCTACTCTCAAAACAGTATCTTAAAAATGGCCACCCCACAGACTACAGAAAATGGCTTAAGGCAGATGTACTCAAACCACAAGTTGCAACACTTAAAGTATTTCATCATGATTTAAGCCCTCCTCACCTCTCTACAATTCCAGGATGGTTTTCCTAAAGATCTGTTCACCCTATAAAACTGTCACGGTGTAGGTACTCCTCAGACTCGGTGTGATGCAAACAAGGTCCACCTCCTGACACCACCAAGTCACCGATAAAAAACCACAGTGCATTGGAGTAATCAGGCGAGGGAAGGAAGGGGAAGGATCAGCAGGGACGGGATAACTGTAAAGAAAAATACACAGTGTTAATTATCACATTGTCTGTCTATTCTCATAAGGTCTCACTAAAACCAAAACGACCTGGCCTGCCCATAACTCATAAGGGCAGAACTAGTCCAAAGCCTGACTATGTTCCATCAGTATCACCAATGGATGCCCCAAGCCAACTACGGCCACTAATAATCACTTAAGGGTCTCACCGCCCCTCCTCCTAAACAATACTACAGTACGTATAAAGAAACAAACATGAGGAGAAAGAATAAGGTGAAGAAAATCTATTTTGCACTTCTTCCTATGATTCAGCTAACACACTGAGCCTTTTGTTAATGTCACGTAGATTTGAAGAAGTAACTCGTTCATATCTCATTGAATATTGACAAGAATCATTTGTCCCGGCTGTTTGGAATCCTGCAAACAGTAAATCTCATTCTGAATTGCTGCCAAAAAAAAGCCAAAAGATTATGTCTCATAAGATCGCCGTTCCTTTATTCTGGTATATCAAAAGGTAAAGTGCTCCAGTATATGACAGTCACTCACAACCTGGCCATAAGGAATGCAGAAATAAAGAAAGGCGATAGCCTCCGGCAAGTAGCACAGCTTGCCGCTTACCACCTCCTTAGTACTTGGATCTTGAACGGAGGAGCAGCTAGGAACTCCTTCTGCCGGTAAAATGTCAGTTTCCAGGAGGGGGCCCTGATGAATCTCATTCCTCTTTTCCGGCCGCCGATGATTTCCCCCTTGGGAACGCCGTCCGCTCCGACCTCGTTGAGGCTCCGACCTGTCTCATTAGCACAGAATAACGCACACTCTTTCCGGGGTGTGCTGACTCTTACGCAATCTCTACCGCGCTGGGCTTCATGGGAGGTGTAGTCCCTAATGACTACAATCTCCCGATCGGCCCTGTAGTCGCCGGCTAGCACCTGACAAAAACAGTATGTGTTACATGCACATTCACTCACAGATCCATACAACTACTCACACATACTAATTCACACAGCCATACACCCACTCACACACCCACTTAAACACTCATACAACCACTCACACAGCCACTCACGGACCCACAGACTAACCCACACACCCACTCACACACCTTACAACCACTTCCACACCCATTCACACAGCCACAAAACCACTCACATACCCATAGAAGCACTCATACACCCATACAACCACTCATACACCCAAAGGCTGATACAACCACTTACCTACCTAATCACATACCCGCACAAAACCTTGCAGACTCACTCACAGATCTATACAACCATTCACACACCCATTCACTGACCCGTACAACCACTGACACCCAATCACATTCAACCACTTACACACCCACCCATGGACCCATACAAACACTCACAAAACCATATAACCACTCACACATTCATTCAACCACTCACACACCCACACAGCTACTCACACACTCATCCACTCACACCCCCAAAGAACCACTCACATACTCACCCACACACCCACACAACCACTCACATGCTCACTCAAACAGCCACGTAACAATAACAGACCCACTCACACACCCATATAACCTCTCATACACCTACCCAAACACCCACACAACCACTCACACACCCACTCACAGACCCACAGAACCAATTACACACCCACTTACAGACCAACACAACCACTCACACACCCACTCACAGACCCTCACAGCCAGTCACACACCCACTCACATACCCATGCATCCACAGACACACCCATTTACAGACCCATGCAACCAATCCACACCCACTCATACACCCACTCACACACCCACACAACTAATCATACACCCACTCACAGACCCAAACACCCACTCACACACTCACTCATACACCCATACAACCACTTACACACCCATACAACTACTCACTCACAGACCCACAAAACCACTGAGGCACCCACTCACAGACCCACACACCCACTCACACATTCACTCATACAACCTCTTGCACACCTACTCACAGACACAACCATTCACACCCATTCTGACATACATACATCCACTCATACACCCAGATGACCACTCACACAACCACTTGAAGACTGAAACTCAAACACCTACTCACAGATCCATCAGAATATTTTTCTTCAAACAATTAAACTTATGTGATGAAATTTTTTTAAATAGTTTTTGCTACCTAAAATAATACTAGATTAAAATATCTGAAAAATTCAAGGTTAAAGTTATGTTATAGTTTAGTGAATCTCAAATGACATCACTCATTACATCATCTAGCAAAGTAAAGTTCAATATACTTTACGAAATACCATTCACATTTTGTTAAAGTAAGAAGCCGCCACAGGTGAGACCTGTACAGCAGACAGATCACTGTACGCTTATCAACTACTCAACTCACTTATATCATAGGAGAACGTTCTCAAGGGATAATACTGTCTTTCCTAAACCACTACTCTAAACACTACTGACCAACATAAAACATCTATCTGTATAGACTTGTCTGTTGGAAACCACAATAACACTATTCATGACTCTTGAAAAAGGTCTTAGTGTAATTATCAGATTTACAAAAAACAGTACAACATATAACCATTAGAGAGTTAGTGGACAGGCCTCTGTGTGACAAACCAATAGTAAAATAATTTTTCATCATGAAGAATGTTGGAAAGGGAATGAAATGTAAAGAAATTATGCTACATCAGACATCAGTAGAAAGAACAGTGTAGGCCCATAATCTGTGCTGATACTAGATAGGTGAAAAGTTCACTTGAAAATTGAGTACATGACCAGCAAGGTCTGAGTTAAAGGAAAACCTGTGTTTGTAACATTAAAGGAATTTATGAACTTAGCACACATGCACTTTTTCTGTTGTCCCAGTAAATTAAAAACATGATTGAAGAATAGGAGCAGGAGATTGAATTAGCCAAGGGTACACAGAATCTGATAGGAGGTCTTGGGAGTAGAGAGATAAAACATACACACAAATACACATGCATTCAAGAGTAGTGAATAGTTAGTTTGTTAAGCATTATTAGAACTGCAATAAAGAATGTGTAAGAAACAGGTGAAAGAGTTTTGGATTCCTGTGATGAGACATTTTGCAACAAGCATGTAACTGGTAAATGACTTATTATCTGGCCTTGTGTAATAAGCATTGTTCATGTTGCTATGTAAGTGGCTACCCGTGAAGCAGCAAATTGAGACCAACTGTTTACCTGTATGGAGATAGCTATTCTCCCTGCCATGACAGTAAAAAGCTGTGTTTGCTTTGCACAGAAGATGCTTCTCTTTTTCTTTATCTTAAGTTTCCCCACAACAAGAAAGGTGGGAGCAGAGATGACAGTCCGTTATAAATGTCTACTACACTGACCCAACCCCCGAGGTGAAAGGTCTTAGCGAACAGAAAACTTTATTGCTATCTACTACTACAGTCATTCATCACAAAAGAGAGATGTTTAAGGAACTGGTCAGTATGTCATAAAACAGAACTTAATTCAGGCATCACTGTGGAGTGAAGTCTCATGAACAACATGGACTGTCGCAAAGCACTACAGTGCACATAATTTCAGGAGGGGACATGTGTCAGTGTAGAGGCTATTGCACTGATAAATAGTACACCTGCTTCAAAAACTGAATTATAGATCACATGACATATTTCAGAAACAGTATCACTAATGAGTAGTACAGAAAGAATAGTAATTTAATTTACACAATAGATTGATATAGATATTTAAGTTTCAAAAACATTTATGAAACACTTACACTTACTGGATGATATGAACTGTGATGTCATCAGTGATGTCATTTGGGATGTCATCAGTGAAATTAACAGTGATGTCACTTACCATGTCAGGAGTGGTGTAATATGTGTGGTCAGAAGCAGTGCATTGTGGGGGCAGAATTTCTGTGGTTTTGTGTGTGTAAAATCCGACAATTTGACCCTAACTATAACATCCCTGTAACCTTTGTTTTTTCAGTCACTATATACATATATATATATATATATATATATATACATATACTATACATATATATGTATATAGATATATATATATATCATCACTAATGAAATCTTTATTAATAACATTGTTAATATTAATAATGTAATATTTGCAGTAAAATGATTGAGGAGAAAAATGTGGATGGTGGGGGAGTGAATTATAGTTACATTAAGGCACAAGTTATAGTTACTTTCAGATAACTATAACTGCTGAATTTCTATAATTTTATTACTTGAGTATCTATATATATATATATATATATATATATACATACAACAAAAGGCAACAGTCCAGAGTAAATTCAAGTATTTTATTCACACTCGACACTTCCGAGCAGCAGGAAAATTACCTGGGACCAAGGCATTAGCTGAAACGCGTCAGAACTCACAATATCTGCTGCTTGGAAGTGTGAACAAAACGCTTGATTTTACTATGGACTGGTGCCTCCGCCTTTTGTTGTTTGGATACTTAATGCAATAGAATGCTTCTCCCTTAGCCATGGCTGCTCTGAAGGGTCTGTTGCCCCATATGGAGCAATTTGGAAATTTATATCTATATCTATATATATCTATATGGATATAGATGGCATTCAAAAGAACTTTATTTCTGCAAATGGCATAAAAGCAATAAATAAATAACATACAACTCATGCAAACAACTCAATTGACATTCAAAGTTCACATTTAGCAGCATATCCATCATTTATATTTACAGCAGGCAATTATTTCCATTATTCTAAAAATCCCTAAAATGAGTTTATGATACCAAAAGTGCAGGTAGTAATATTAAAATAAGCACTATATATAAAACTAAATGAATGAAAACTCTCAAATCACATTGCAGAAGTTGCAAGCCTCATTTTCCCCACATCAAGCCCTAAAAGTTCGCAACTACACAGGCATATAAGGGAAGTGGACCTGATCTTAATATCTTTAATGCTACCAGGTGATTTAGGGTGACAAGCTGCGTACACACTGGTTCTGTCCAAAAGGAGCAAACGTTTGCATTAGCAGGATATATGAAGACCACATGTGGGATGGCCTTTGCAGAATGGGCAATCCTGCACAGTTGAAACCTTACACTTTGCAGGGAACGCCTCTACAAGGAGTGTGTCCAGTCTAAGCTGATGGCATAGTTTCCTATCAGGTAGGGCAGTAATCAGATCCCAGTACTGCTCTCTCTCTCTCTCTCTCTCTCTCTCTCTCTCTCTGTCCCTCTCTCTCTCTCTCTCTCTCTCTCTCTATATATATATATATATATATATATATATATACACACTACTTAGTGGCAATAGCCACTGGGTAGCTATAGTTAGGATTGTGTTTCCATAGGAAATACATTTTTTATGTTGCTAATAACTTGCGGTTTGTCAAATCTCCACAAAACCTTCCAAGAAAGTGCCCTTTTTTGCCTACCTTGTGCATGGAAAGTTTTAGGGTGATCAGCCAAATAGTGGCTGAGAAACAAGGGGGTTTCCATGGGCAAATGTAAAAATAAGTGAGGTCTGGAATACTTGTTGTTTTTTAAGCCCCCCGGGTGGGCCAGGTCCCTGGGGGAAAAATATATTGATGGTTTGGGAGAAAGAGTGCACCAGGCCCCCCCTCCCTGGGCTGTTTTTGGCCCTGGGGACCCCAAGTTCCAGGGACCACAAACATTTGTAGAGGGAAGGGGGCATGCTGCGTCCCTCCCCAAGCCGCTTTCGGTCCCTGGGGACCCATCCCCAGAGCCTAGCTGCATTGGTAAAGGGGAGGGGGGCATGTGGCCTGCCTCCTTGGGCCCCTTTTGACCCAGGGACCCACCCCTGGGCCCGGCTGAATTGGTAAAGGGAAGGGGGTACACAGCCTCCATCAAGGACTGACTTTGGCCTTGGTGATCCCAACCCCTAGGGCCCAGCCACAAGTAGAAAGGGGAAGGGGTGTCGTGCGGTCCCCCTTCATGAGCCAATAATGTCCCCGGGGACCTCATCCCCACGCCCGGCTCTTATGTTATGTCCCAGCGTGCCCACCCCTAGGAGATAGTTGTGTTCCTGTTCACACTGGCATGGGCAGGGAACCCTGTATTTGATCTTGCTTGGCAAGAGCAGTTTAAATCTCCCACCATTCAAGAGCGAACACAATGTCATCTCCCAGTGGGTGGGAGCATGAAAAATGCTGCCATCAGCCGGGAACGGACTTCAGATCTGTTTCACTGCCAGCAGTGATGCAGGTAGGGAGACAATTCTAAATATTGCTCCCGCCTGCCTGCTGTTTTAGCTATTTCCTGCTGATGGGAGCAGTGCTGGCTCAGGCTGGATGTGGGGAGTCAGCTGGGGCAGAAGGGGGCCTTGGATTCCCCCCATGGCCCCAAACTAAAATGTGGTGGGTGCCCTGGAGGGCCGTGCTCCATGCAACCAACCCCGAAAGTTCTGCACAGCGTGGGGTTGTCTGCGAGTGGGGGATAGGCTGCAGGCCAGGTCCTGTGGCCCACTCCCACCATGCATGACCGAGGGCTGTGTGCTGCGTGGGCTTAGCTGCATGAAGGGCATCTTCCCCCCTCACTGCTAAATACACTACATATTACTTCACTCATGACATCTTTTTTGACATCATTGACAATATCACTGTGCATGGAGGAGGCGCAAGGTATAGTTACCTTTGGGCACAGGTTATAGTTACATGAGATAACTCTATTACTGGTGAATTTCAGTGTTTTTTAAAACTGAACATTTCACCTAACTATAATGTTACTTCAATCTTTCTGTTTTTTAGAGAAGATGTATATAGTTAGATCGTTGTTTCCATAGGCAATGGCTTTTTTGTTTTGCTAATAACTTTGGCACCATTTGACAAATATGATGCTCTTTTTTCCCTAATTTGTGGATGGAAAGTTCTGGGTGGATCCGTCAAGTGGGGGCTGAGAAAAGGGGGGTGCTCCCAAAACATGAAATCCCCATAGAAATTTTTGAGAAGCACTACCACAAAAACTGCTAAATGGAAGTACACCAAAGTTAGCAGGAAGTTAGTTGTTGGTCCAGAGGGAGTACCTTTTGTGATATGTTGTATATATGTTCAGAAGTTTTGGAGATATTAAGGGAAAAAAAAAATATCAGGATGGCTGGTATTGAGATACTTTAAAAAATAGAGGGTTCTGATTCGCCCAGGAACTTTTTTTCCCTTGGGCACATTTCCTCCACCAGGAGACACTTTGTCACTGGACCAAGCGCTCTGATTGGCTGCCTGTGATATAAACAAATATGGTGCAAGCAGCATTAGAGGACATGGGGACTACTTAGTAATAAAAAAAATGTAAAGGGGCAGGGTGAGGATATCCTGTCCCCCAGTCCATGGGCCCCCCAGGACCAATGTAAAAAAAACTATTGAAAAAAATGCAACCCAACAAGACTCCAGCCAGACCACGACTTGTATAAGAAAAAAAGATAAGGAGGGTCATAATAATATATATGATCCTCAGAGTGGGCCAGGGCTTGGAGGTCTACAATAAAACATTTATGGTGATAAACCATGTGCAGCGACCCCCTCCCTGAGCCACTCAGGACTCTGGGACTCATCCCCAGGGCTAAGTATGGTTTGAGTGGGTAGGGTTTATGGCCCCCATCCCTAGCCACAAATGGGACCCTATCCAAAAGGTCAAATGTAAACGTAAGGGAGGGGGCCTGTTCTCCCCCTCACTGAGCAACTAATGGGTCTCGGAGAACCCATCCCCGGGGCTGTCTATGCAAAAATGGGTGATAGGAAATGCAGCCCTCTCCTGAATCCCAAGTGAGGCCCAGGGTATACCATCCCACTGGGCAAATTTTAAAATAAAGAGGAAGGGGCACAAGACCCCCTGTATGAGCCTAAATGGACCCCGGGGACCCCATCGCCGTGGGTAGCTCTAAAATTAAAGACATAAAGGCCCCAGGGACCCTTTGCCCCCAAAGTGTTGTTTGGTGGGTGCCCCAGGTGGGCACAGGGTCACCCACCCAGAAATACCAGAGGCTATGGTGGATGGGGTTCCCAGAGCCTCTATAAACTCAAGAAGGGGGCTGGGCCCCACCAGTTTCCTTATTATAAAAAAACAAGGCCCCAAGGAACTAAGTATCAAGGGCCCATTAGTGGCTTGGGGAGGGGGACTGTGCAGCCCCTTCTTCTAAAATATGTGTGTGTTCCTGGGGATGGGGTCCCCAAGTCCACTATTGATGTGGGGAGGGGGAGCTTCACATTCCTCTCCCTTAATTGTCCAGGGGTAGGGGATACATGTGTCCCATTGTGGCTTGAGGAAGACGTGACGAGGCTCCTTTGCCTTTAGAAATTTCCATTGGCCCAAGAGGGTTGGGCCCTTGGGCTCAGGGAGGGGTCTGTGTTCCCTCCTCTTAAATTAATAAAAAGGCCCAGGAGATGGGGTCCCCCGGACCTATAGTGGTTCCGGGAGTGGCACTGCATAATAAATAAATAAAAAGTGGCCCCTTAATAAATAAAAAAAGACCCAGAGATGGAGGCCCATAGTGCCCTAAGTGGCTCTGGGATAGGGGCTACACTCCACACTCTCCTTAATAAAAGAACAAAGGCCCCAGCAGATGGGGCCTCCATGGCCCAAAGTGGACTGGGAAGGGGATGCGCAACCCCCTCACCTTGAAAAAACAAATAGATCCCAGGTGATGGATTGCAAGTGGCCCAAAAGGGCTTGGAAAGCGGGGTTGCACAGTTGCAGGGACTGACCTGCAAGGGGTTGTCTATCAGCAGGTTGGCTTTATGTATAATAATAAAATATTACTTTATGCTTAGAAATTCACCTAATAATGGGTAAAGTGATATTATAGTTAGGTGAACATTTGGTGACAATGTAACATTTTAAGTGCAACAAAATAATGAATTTCACCAGATCTAGTATTCTTGTGCTCTAAAGCAACTATACCTCGCACCCTCGCCATGCACAGCTAATTACCTCACATATTACATCACTCATGATGTGTTCTATAACATTATTGATATCATAACTACATTATCTGAAATTACATCATTAATGACAAGAAAGCGCACGTCAAGGGCGCATGTTATAGTTACCGTAGGGCAGGAATCTGAGTTACTAGAGATAAATATAACTGGTGAATTTTATTGGTTCAGTGGCCTCCCTCCCCAATCTATTACTGGCCCTGGGGACCCCAAACCCCAGAGCCTTTATATTTTAAGGGGAGGGGTGCACGGCCCCCTCCCCAAGCAAATTTTGGGCCTGGGAAACGTATCCGCCAGGGCCTTAAGTGGATGCCCCATGGCACCCACAAAACACTATGTTGGTTGCCGCGGGGGATCCCCGGGACCCCTGCTGTCCCACCTGCTACCTGTATGCCCCCATCCTGGTTGCATTGGGAGCCAGGGTTGCTGCTGCCCAGCAGGCGGGGGTGGTTTCTCCACAATGGTAGAGGAGAATCGCCCCACTAGCTAAGAGCCAGTAGCAGAAAAATAAAGCAAATATTTGAATATTGTTTTATTTTTCTGCTGTGCTGGCTTTGCCAGCATGTGAAGGGAGAGGCAGGGCTGGCCCAAGAGGGGTGGGAGGGGGGATGAGGAATTGTGTGCAAAAAGTGCGCATGTGTGTTTGGATGGCCTATGACGGCCGTCCAAACACACATGCACACTTAGGTATCTCCAGTCCGACTGTTGAACAGCTGGACTGGAGAAACTGCACAGGCCCCAGGGTTGTGTCTGAGTGGCGATCACTGCCGCTCAAACCAATCCTGACTGCTTAAATGCTATGTTTAGCATGTTAGCAGCACGAGGATTGCTGGGGACCTTCTTCTGGTGCCCCAGTGAATGCTGGGACACCAGAACAGGAAAGGAGGATGAACGGGGCAGCAGGAGAGGATGGTGGTAGTGATGACCTGTACGCTTTTTATTTTTATTTCATTTGTTCCCCTCCATCCCCATCGTCCCCCTGCCCTTCCCCTTGATATCTGAGGCAGCCGCCGCGGCCAACAGGAGAAGGGTTTTTCACTGCTTCTCTGGGGGTGGGGGGGAGGGGAGGGAATCTAGCCTTCAAGTGCGTGGACAGGAAAGCAAATGTTTTCTTCCCCTTGGCAGGAACATTTTTAAAGCTCCCTCTGAATTAGAGCAGACAAGTGTTCCTTGCCCACGCTCTTGCAAGCAGATAAACTACTATGTCCCAGGGTTGGGCTTCCTGAGACACAGTGGGTGAGTCGGCCCTAGGTGATGGCATCCCTGGAGGTATTTGAGGCTTGGTAAGGTCACATCCCCCACCCCCTTATTTTGTATTCAGACATGGATATGGGGTCCCTGGGCCTTTGGAGTCTCTGTTAGGGAGGCAGCTCGCCCCCTCCCCATTATATTTTATTCGACTCTGGGGGTGTGGGGTCTCCAGGGCCTTTTCAGATTCAGGGAGAGGGACCACATGCCCTCCTTTTGTTAATGTTGGGGTCTCTGGGGCCTTTTGAGGTGTAGAAGGAGGGCCTGTGCACCTCTTCCCCTTTTTTGTATTCAGCCCCAGTAGATGCTGACCTTGGAGATCATTTGAGGCTCAGAGAGGGGGGCTATGTGCCACCCCTCTCTGAAATATTTAAATGCACCCCCCATGCCATGACCCACCTCAGGGTGTGTTTATTTTTATAGTGGGGAAGACCACACTTTTTTCACAGCAAAATAAAAAAAATGTTTTAGACCCCAGGGTAATCTTTCTGGGACCGCCCCACCAGGCCTGTCTTTTTCATTTTTTTTCAGTCCCAAGATGGCTGCAGCTACATTGCTGTTAATGTGGTGGCAGCCAATTAGACCTCCTTTGGAGATTAGTCGGCTCCAGGGATCCACAGCGGCGTGAAATATACCAATTTGTCTATCCTTAATTACTCAAAAACTACTGAATAGTTTTACACCAAATCACAAGTAATGCTTTCTCTACCAATTTCTATCTTTCTGCCAAATTTGTTGTAAATCTGTTCTGCAGTTTTTGTGGTATTGCTGTTCAATTTTACTGTGGAAAAATGAGCGGGGAAAATTTATTTTGGGATCTACCACTTTTTTCTCAGCCCCTGTCTGATGCAGCTACCCGAAACTTTCCAAGAAGGAGCTTTGATGGGAGAGACATTGTCATGAGATTAGTTATTAGACACATACTCACACTTATTTTTGCCTATTTTAGCTTGGATCTGAGGCCTCTGACCCTTCCTTGAGTCACTAGGCATTTTATTCCTTTTATTATTTTAGCGAGGCATCATTTTATTGGTGGTGTTTTATTATTCTTCCCCATTCTCCTTCTCTGCAGGACTTTGCTATTCATTGCTTTGCATGATATTTCATTACGTGCTCTAATCAAGACTACATATGATAGGTTCCCAGGTATTTCCAGCTCAGAGAGTACAGTGTCTTCTTAACTCAGAAAGTGATGTGTTGGCAGTTCCTAGAATAACACACTATTTATTATGAAACATCAGGCTGCCTTAGAATCCTTAGAGAGGACATTTCAGTCAGATTTCCATTTTATGCTGCCCGTCACCTTGGCATTTTCAGCAGAAACTTGGCCTTTCCTCTTCTGTTGTGGAGGAGGATTTACAGCAGACTAACAGACTTCTCCTATACCTTCAGCACAGGTATGGGGCTTGTGGTACACTCCCGGGATTTGATGGGCAGATTAGGGCTATCACTTCTACTTGCTTTCATGTAGGAATCTTAGTACTGTGTGTAGGAAAATTAGTAGTATTATTTTGACGAATATGGTGGGACTGTTTCTATTTTTCACTTTCTTGGTCACCATTGTGATAGTGTCTGGTTTCATTATCCTCAGAATCGCACCTCATGCCTTTTTATATAGAATGCATTTGCTTCCATAAATCCTATTGAAACAAGATATGATTTTGCTTGTCATTACATTATGAAACCTGTGTAAATGAGACAACGGGACATGATCTCATTCCACCATGACTTTCCTGAGGAGTCTAAGGGCCTGATTCACAAAGGTAAACCTAGACCAAAAGTCTAAGTTTAGACCAAAAGTGTAAACTTAGAACAAAAGTCTAACTTTACTCGTAGTAAATTTTGACTTTTGGTCTAACTTTAAACTTCTGTTGTAAATGTAAACTTAGACCAAAAGTCTAACTTTACTATGAGCAAAGTTAGACTTTTAGTTTAAGTTTACATGTATGGTCTAAACTTAGGGGAAGATTTAAGAGCCCCTAAGGCCTCCTTGCGCCACATTAGCATAATTTATTTTGACACTAATGTGGCCCAACGAGGCCAAATTTGCTGCATCAAATTTACAATGTGGCGCAATGCATGCACTGCGCCACTTTGTAACACTTTGCACTACATTATGCCTGTGCTAGGCATAATATATGCAAAGGGGGTGCTACCTCGTTAGTGGGGGCCAAAAAAATGGCACAAAGAAATTTAAGAGATTTATTTGTGTCATTTTCTCCTCCACTTTAAATACCTGCTCAGAGCAGGCGTTAAAAGGAGGAACACAATTGATTACAATAGGCCTCAATGGGCTTTGCAGGATTAGTGTCAAAATTGTTGACGCTAATCCTGCAAAGCTCCAAACTAGCATAAATTTTTTTAACACTAGTTCCCCTAACTACCGCCATGGTGCACGGTATCTCATATACGGCCTGTACAAGGTGGCGTTAGGGGGAACGCTAAGGTGAGCAAGAAAAGTGCCCCTGCACTGGGTGCAGTACCACTTTTCTTAAATCAAGCCCTTAGACTTTTGTCCTAAGTTTACCTCTGTGAATCAGACCCTAAGAGAGTCCTGTGTGAGCTGCCACAAATCACTTTTACCTGTAGTATCTGTGAGGTGCTGCTAGCTAGCCAAAAGAGTTAGGCTATCAACTGCTACATGTGCTTTCATTTTGGGTAGCACAGAAAATCAGCGCTTTAGAAGTAGTGTTCCTAAATATTGGACCCCAAGATGAACACCGAATTCTCACAATGTGCTTGCCTTTGGGATGGATCCCTCAGTAGACATGTGCACAACTTGTGGAACAGTATTTGCTGCTCTCTATACTACCTCACATGGTACACTGATACTTGCAAATTTACCAGAAGTGTTGAAACAATTTCAAGACTAGCACTGGGCTACCCCAGCTCTGGAACTGGGGATGCAATTGGTAGGCAATTTTGCCACAGTGTCCAGAATAATTTTAAGAAACCTTAAAGGAGAAGCAGTTGCCCTGGAAGCATGCCATAAGCACTGGGATGTTACTGTACAGGACCAACAACGCGAGCTGCTAAAGATTATCACAGAGACCTATAGTAGTAGAGGTCAGGATGGTCTGGGGGCCGGACCTAATAAACCCCAACTACAAGGTAAATCTTATAAGGGTTCTACCAAGCAAACAGCGGAGGGTTTTAAAAAATGCTGGTAAACAGAAACAAAATAAATATAATGTTAAACAAAGAGGAGAATCTCCGATCCCAGAGACCTCAGAAAAACGCTATAACCATAGAAATAGAGAAAATGTTAAAACTCCTGATAGATACCAATATATTGCCGCACACCAATCTTGTTCCTTCCAGGACTCCCCGGACAAATGCAGTGAGAGATGTGGGCATTCTGAACAACAAAATGTGTATGTGAAACAAAGAAGAGATTCACAACTCTCAACTGAATCTTCCACTAAAAAGGAAGAGAAACCTCTGCAACAGAAAGCACAGTTTAAAACAAAAAAAGTTTTTAATGAAGGACAGGAATTGGGCACTGACTCTGCCAGAGTTGGCAGAGGTCACAATAGTTTAGCAAAATATGCAAGAGCTTTCCTGATGTGACAGCAACTAACGACTACTTAGAAGTCGAAACTGTAGACATGCCTGTATTTCCCCTGACATAGTTTAAAATTTAAATTGCAGCTCGAAGGAGACATTAAGCACACAATTAAAGTAATATTCAGGGAAATATTGACACTGTGCTATGATATCCTATTGGCAGAAAAGGATTGGCCACCAGAATTTGCCTGCAATAGTCCATTTGGAGGCAGAGGTTATTAGACCTTCTGTCTCAGTTCTCATCCCTAGGGAATTAGGAGAAGCTTACACTGTAGATTGGACTTTGGCATAAGCCCCCGTGCTGTATCATAACCATGTAGCTTGGGATATGCCCCTACCATATAATACTGGTAAGATCTACTACATTACCACAACAACAATATCAATTAAGCATGAAGCTAAAGCACCTGTGAGATACATACTTACACAACTTGAATACCAGGGTGCGATAGAACCTTGTGTATCTCCTATGAACACGCCTTTGTTTCCTGTAGCGAAGCTGGACCATTCATACAGAATAGTCTTAGATTACAGACATTTGAACAGCCACACATGCACAATTGCAATACAAAATGCTGACAGCACAGCACTTATCAACAATTCAGTGCACAAAAAGTACAAGACAACCCTGGATATTTCCAGTGGGTTCTTCTGTCAAAATATAGCACCTGGAAACAAGGATTTAACAGCCTTCAGTGCATTAGGCTCACAAAGAAAATTTTCATAACTCCCTCAAGGGTATCAGAATAGTACTGAATAGTCCTAACCTGTTTTCAGCAACTTCTATATTGCATGACTTTGACCCTGAGGCATTGTCCTAAGTGTTTTGCTTCACTCCAGACAAGGGGAAATACACAAACACAGAAAGGAATTTATGAAATGCAACACTCTTAGTCTGAGAAGTACATTTCTTAAGGCACTCTTTAAGGCCCGCAGAAGAAGATTAAAAGTGTACAACCAAATGTTGACGTTCAGAAATAATCACAGCAATGAAATCATGATACTCATGAAAATATGCACTATGGATGATCTTCTTCAATCTATAAACAGCAATTATAAAGATATATGTATGTATAAATCCATGCACTGTGCAAACCACCATGAAGTTAAAAATTCATCACCGTAGGGCAAACCTGAGTTCGCTTCATCTCTTTGCCAGCAATATGTCATGGACCCAGTCGACCGTGAAGAGAGAAAAAACTACCCTCCAGGGAATTTGCGACAGACACAGGCGTCCCCCTTCTGCCACAGTTCAATCAACTTCCTGATCAATCTGGTTTCAGTCTCTTATATACCTTAAACAAGCCGGAAATGAGAATTCTAAAAAAAAACCTCTCATCGTGGGAATTGTTGGCTACACCAGGTTGGTTTTGAAAGAAACCCATTGAGGCTGGCCAAGATCCCAAGCTGCTCTCCCAAAAATAAACCATTCCCTGCTGTACCATAAATATCATCCTAGTACATCCTTATCTCACTCTGAATCCCCCATATTATGTTCTAGCCCTTGGTGAGAAAGAGCACACAGAGAGAAAACATGAGCGAAAAAACACATTGCATAACATGCGCACAGAAAAATACCTGCATGGTGTTTAAAGCTAAGTTATGTACAAAAAGGAGTCTGTAATCAAAATGGAGCTGGTAGTCACCAATGTGATGGTGTGCAGCTAGGCTAATTACAAAGTGGAGTCAGTGGTCAAGATGGAGCAGTAGTTAGATACAGATATCATTACACTATGTCAATGATATCTACTGATGGATGATGACCTGGTCCAACACCTAAGAAGGGTGGACCATATTGTGGTGGGTTTTGCAAAATTTGGATACAAGTTCAATTTAAAAAAAATACAAAATTGCCATCCTTAGGGGCATATTTATACTCTGTTTGTGCCGAATGTGCATCAAAAGTTTTGATGCACATTCAGCGCAAACCTTGCCCCATATTTAAACTCTGACGCCCGGCCCACGGATGTCAAAATTCCACTGTGTGCGTAATTTTTGGGATGTGGGAAACTGCCTTGCACATCATTATGTGCAAGGTAGGCGTTCCCGCCCAAAAAATGATTTTAAGGCCTGTGCCCCTTATTTATACTATTGCGTCATTTTGACACACAGGAGGGGGTGGGCCTTATAAAACAGCGCACAGCCTGATGTGGCGGTGCTAGTTTGCATCAAAAAGTATAAATATGGGCCTTACTGTCCTGTGTTTTTGAGATAGGAGAAACCAGATGAGAGAAAGAGCCTAGCACTGCACTTTTTAGAAAAGTGCTTGCAATTACAACTACCAAGCATATTAAAAAAGCTGCAATAATATTTGGGCTTTTTAATTTTTTGTAGAATTTACTTTACAGGTTATGCACAGCGCATAAAACCATTGTACGATCTGATATGTCCATATTTCACAAGTAAATTCTGGACAGTGGAACACACACGCCTGCTCAGAACTTTACAACAAGACATGGTGAAGGCAAAACATTTACACGCATGGGACAATAAAACAAATTTGGTCATCAGAGTAATTGCTGGGGCCTTTGGGTTCACCTATGTAACATTCAACAAATGTGATACATTTCCAATAGCACAAAATGCACATTTATATTCCATGGCTGAACAATGCTTTGCTCCCACTGAAAATATTTTAACTGCTATTCAGATGGCTGTCATCAAAATGAGTCCTTTGGCCCAGGGGAAACGTATTGTGGTCGTGACCCCTATACCAGCTCTTGAAGCTGTTACCAAAGCCAGCATTCCAAATGCGAAAGCATTATATCCACGTTGGATACAATGGGCCACCTCTCTGACGGCCACTAATGTTGACTATGTTTTTGACCCTAAACTACAGACACAAGAGTTCTTACTTTATGAACTAGAATACCCAATGCCTGCTAACATTTTGCCACTTGACCAATATCAGATGATCATTTACACTCATGGTTCAGCATAACGGGCAGTAGTCACAAAACAGTACTCTGCTGCCTGCACAGCAGTGAGTGGTGTAATGAATCATAGCCAGTTCCACCCTCAAAACGCATACACACAGACCGTAGGGGACTGCACTGCCGAACTGGCAGAGCTTAAGGCTCTCCTGATGGCACTGGAACATATGGTTCCTGAATTAAGAACACTCAAAGTGTGTGATTCATACTATTGTGTCCAGTCCTTCAATGAATACCTACATTACTGGTGAAAGAATGGATACAGAGACTCCAAAGGGAACACCATTAAACACAGGATCCTGTGGGGGAAAGTAGACAATCCTAAAGAGATGCTACCAAATACCCATGTTGTGAACACCACGGGCGTCCTGTGTGTAGGAATACACTTTGATGGAAATACTGTGGCTGATGAAGCAGCAAAGTTGGTAGTTGCTATGGCTTCTGTTGCAGTGGTTACTCATTCCAGGACAAGATTAGATGATGACATTTTCGCTGCTGTGAAAGCTTCTGCTGACAGCAAGCCTTTACCCAAATCATATCCCGCGAAATATTTCTACCATCTAAGTGCACAAAACATTGCTTTTGTCAGCATATCAGGAATGGGTGTGTTCCCCAACCAAGACCAAAGCCAGGTATTCATTGAAGCAGCGCATGAGGGGGTTGCATCTGCCAATGCAGACGTGGCAGCTACCATTTCACTATTGTAAAAATGCTACTGGTGGCTCGGTCTCTGCAAACCGATCAGACAGAATGTCCTTTGCTGTAACACCTGTCAACAAATAAGAGGGTCCACTGCAAAACACCCGCCACAGACCTCTTCCTAATTTTCAACAAACCTTTAAAGTGTGGGTACCTCAGCCATTGAGGTCCCCTAACACCTAATGCTGCATACAGATATATTTTAGTTGCTGTTTATTCTTGCTCTAGATTCCTATGGGTATGGCCACAAAGATCAACTGGTGTTCGAACTGTTATTAAATACTTGCAAGTCTTCATTGGTCCATGCAGTACATGAAGCTGTGATGTTCCATTCAGACCAGGGCCCTGCTTTTGCCTCAAGGGCATTCAGGGAAACCATGGCTATGATGGAGGGTCAAACTCCATTTCACATCACCGTATCATCATGAGGGAAATTCAGTATTGGAGCGGAAAAACTGTGACTTAAAGTAGCCCTTAACTGCAAAAGTACTATTAATGGATCGTTGTTGGCTTAATTACCTGTATGGGGTCCAAAGAGCACTCAATAATCTGACCCGAAGGTCCCTGGGATGGTGTACCCCATATGAGGTCCTTTTTGGCATACCTATGTATGCCTCAGATCTTGATGGCTCTGACGCTGTGGTGGCAGACACACCCTTACATAAATAAATGTGTCACTGTCTTGCAGGAATTAAAAAATTTTGTGATGAAAATTCATCAGCATCTGCTGCCACTTTGGGAATGAGGGACATAACAAAAACAGCAACAGTCAGAATTCCAAAAGCTGTAAAAAAAAGAATGTGGCCCATCATATAAAGCACTGTTTCCAGTCCCGGGAATACACAGTACTAGAACTGTCATACTTCCACTGTTGTTTGGATCCAGAGAAAACTTCCATGCATCCATTGACAATGCCAAGTTACACCATGTGGCGCGTCCTACCCTGTCGACCACGAGGAATCCTGATCAGTTCCTAGACACCCCTCACTGCCAGTCAGGATGTACCTCTTCAAGATTTAATCAACAATGATGCGACTTCCCCCAGCTTGGGGAGGGGGGTAGATAATCTCTCATTAGTACTTGTCTCTACACCAGCAACAAGAAATGTCCAGAGTTCTGAGTCATTTTTCTCAAATTCCACACAATCTGATGGAATTGTTTATTATGAACTACCAAGAGATACATCTCCCCACTCTCTTTCACCAGCACCAGCTCCAGTATTTGCACAAACTGCTTCTGGACATTTTGCTGACATCAACTATTATTTTTCAAACTCTTTAGCATCTTCTTCTCCACCTGTATCAAAAACATGCAAGCTAGTCAATTGACTTAAAACTAACTATCTGATTCAATCATTGTATTATCCATGGATATTGCTAACTTTGCTTGCCTTCCTTCTTTGGATTGGTTTTGTCATTGTTTTCTTTTTCCTGATACATGGTCATTACCTTCCCGAACGTACTGCTGTCAAATTGGTGGATGAGGTACTGAAGCCTTACCTTTCTTCTCTTAAGGCCCGAAGAGGATTGCCTCTAGTGAACATTTCAGCTGTTAGGATTCCTGATGGGATTGTTTTGGATAAAGTATCTTTGAACATAGATGGGCCCACAGAATTGATGAAAATTCCATATGTGTTTAAAGTTTCAATTAATGATTTAACAACACCAGGAGTTGCTTCTGATGACGGGGATTTGAAAACAGTTGATTCTATGATTTCTGAGCTTGAATATTACACTGTATTTGAAAGTGAAGATGTTTACCAAACGAACTGCCAACTATGTGAAATGCTCTGCTACCATCATTATGGACATCACTTTATACATAGAGCTAGATCCCAGAGAACAGTTTTAAAAAAAACGTAATGGGAACATTGTCCAACTCCACCGATGGGAGACCTTTAAAACTTATTTGGAAAAGTTTGCATATTTTACTGGGCATGATGTTAAAAAAGCTGAGGCATACTATTTTAAATTGCATCCTACAGAGTTACAAAGTATCATGATAACTGACACCAAATTTGTTTCCCAGTTGGCTATTGAAGGCTATGACATTGGTTGAAGTCAATAGACCAAAAGGGTGTGTGGGGAAGTAGAAAATTGGCAAATATAGGGATGGGAATCTTAGTTTCGAGCACATCTCATTCCATTACAAATTATATTTTTAAATTAAACAGTGAAACAAACAAGTTGTTTAGGCTTAGCAAAAGTTAAGGAAATGAATGAGTCCAGTATCCTATCCACAGCAAAATTTGATAAATGGCTGAAAAACAATTAGATGTCACTGAAGAATAGTCAATAGGTGGGTCCAGAATGGAACATTTAAATCAACACTTTCAGTTCCAAATTGGTGGTTAGTGTGGCATTGAACAAAAATGGCTGTCACTCATGTTTTGTAAATTCCACAGGGGGTTTTAGAACGAGTAGACCTCACCCTTGTTACATATCTCACAAACACTTCAGTATTGTTACCACTTACAGCATGAGGAAATTATGTCAACAATGGTTGAGAACATCCACACTAGCAGCTATCAAGGAACACCTTGGTCTCCTATCTGAAAACACAGATTTGCAAAATGTTTTTGGTAGGTACCCATAAACGACGCACAAAGAACTTCCTTTATGTAATTTATAATAAGATTTGGAAATCATCACAATTGGAAGCTGCTGCCTGGTTAAGGCAAATAGACCAGGAAAATATCCTCAAAGCTCTAGATGTTGTAGATTATGGTATGAACACTTTGTCCAACAGCATTCCCACCATAAGTAACATCGGCCCATATTTAAGAAAAAGTGTTGCATCAGAGCTGATGTACCACTTTTTCTGCGCCCCACTACTCACACCTTATAACATCATGGTTGCGCTGTATTTGTAATACAGTGCACCATGGCGCAGGTTAGCACAATAGCGTGAAAATGTTTTATGCTATTGTGGTGCTTTGCTACACTAGTGTAAAAATTTTTGACGCTAGTGTAACACAGTGCAAGGAGGCCCATAGGATTCTATGGAAGCGTCATTTTAACACCTGCTTTGTGCAGGCGTGAAAAATTATGCTAAAAATGGTGCAGTGAAATCTGTTAAATTTTTGCTGGCCTCCTAGTGTGGAATGTACCCTTGCATACATTATGCCTGGCACAGGCATTATGGGGTGCAAGGGTTTGCAAAGTGGTACAATGCATGCATTGCACCACTTTCTAACTATGGTGCATGGAAAAAGTCACTTTAGCGCTGCCTTAGCGTCCAAATAAATGTCACTCTGACGGCGCTAAGGTGCCTCTAGGGACTCTTCAATATGCCCCATTGTTTCTTCTGCAATAGACATCGTGCAAAGTGATATGTCTTTCTTACAACATGGAGAGAGTCAACCTAGGCCAGTATGCAAATGGGTTGGATGTTAAAGGTTATGAAAAGACGCTACTTATGCAATGTTAAAGATTGAGAAGTTAGAAAAGTTGGCTTTACTGTGGGGGAAACACCATCTGCGGTTTGGTTAATGCACTGGGAAATTAGGAAACAGTTGTATTCATGAGGTGTGGGAGCTGCACTTCAAGTACAAATGTTTCAATTGAATGAATGAGACTTCTGTATGCTATTCAATAATTTGTAAACAGCTGTCCGTGCATGGAGCATGCAATACTTCAACTGTTTTTTTAGCATGCTATCTGAAGGTGGTTTCTATCCCTTTGATTCTCCAGGCTTTCCAGGTGCCATCAAACAGCAGCTACGTCCTCCAGAATGGGGAGAGCTGTTGTGGAAGGGGATCCGGAATTGTCTATGTTGTTTCCGTCTCCCAAATTGTGACTTGTTGAGGTAACTTGCTTCCTCCCCCCGGAAGAGATAAGATTTGCAGAAATGGGGCCTTAATTGCATCTTCAACTGTAAATTTTGACTAGCTGAGCAGACTGAAATCTCTTTTCTTCCAAAAACATGCAGCTCTGACATCCGCCCGCAAGAGCTATGATCTTCAAGTGACAAGGTCATCTGTGAAGATATAGTCCCTCTTATATTCAAAGTTTCCTAAACATTTTGGTGAATTGATTGTTGGTATATTTAATACTTCTAACACAGCGGGGATTGTATACTTCTTTAAGGCTGTTGTTCAGGGTTTGTCAAAACCTTTCATACTATATTTGGCATTATAGCTTCCGCCATGCATGCCATATTTTCTAGTATGTAGGGGGAATTATCTGCAACTTTGGCTTTGATTGGTGGTTTATTGTTGTTGGTATTTTTTCTTCGCAATATCCACCGTACCAACTGTGTCATGAATGCATGATGCAGTATTTCAGAGCACCACTCCTGGAAAACCTGGAGTCTGACTGGCCTTTGTCATTCAGACCGGTCTTGAACTGTGTGTAACCCGTCTTTCATTGCCAATGGTGCCAATTTGAACATGCACTGGAAGTTTGTCTTGCTTTGCAGCGTGTACCTTCTTTTGATGCAGATCTGTTATTGTTGTCGATGAGGGCTCATCACCAGATGTGCAATTAAGATTGTGATTTCTATGAGTAGCTTCCTATGAGCTGCCATTATTGGATCATGTGGCGCAAGATGCTATTGCACCTGGAATTTCACGGGAAGCTGTCGCTTTGGCCAGACCACTGGCTGAAGCACAGGAACATGAGTGCTCTCTCGCCTTCTTTCTGACCCAACTGGTTAACTTGTCATCGACCGAAATGGATTTCTCTCTAAATCATTTGAAGACATTGGGAATTTTGTACAGGATCATAATTATTGTCTATGACCTGTTATTTGGCTTTCCATTTTTTTAGGACTTTGTTGCATCAATTCTCTAAATTGTCCTTGTACACAATTGGTGTGCTCTTAGTAAGCCTAGCTGCCCAGGGTAGACATTTTTATCTCCATTCATGTATATTTTTTGCATATTTTTAATACGTTTGTAGCAACATTAATTGTAATTTTTTTCGACCACAAAGCACTCTTGAACCGATAATTGGGAGGTTGCATGAGGTTAGTCTTTAGGCACATACCCACACTTATTTCTGCCCATTGTAGAGTAGGTCTGAGGCCTGTGACCCTTCACTGAGCCACTGGGCATTTTATTCCTTTTATCATTTTGGTGAGCCATAACTTTAGTGGTGATGTTTTATTATTCTTATCCATTGTCCTTCTATGCAGGACTTTGTTATTCATTGCTTTGCATGATAGTTTTTATGTGCTCGCATCAAGGCCACATATGATAGGTTCCTGGTTCTGCTGGCTCAGAGTGTACAGTGTCTTCCTTACACAGAAAGAGACATGTTGTCATGTCAGGGCAGCTCCTAGAATAACACATTGTTCATTATAAAACATCAGGCTGCCTTTGTATCCTTAGAGGGGACATTCCACTCAAATCGCCATCTTATGGTGCCCGTTGCCTTTGCAGTTTCAGTAGATACTTGGCACTTCCTCTTCTGTCGTGGAGGAGTATTTCCAGCAGACTAACAAACATCTCCTTCACCTTAATCACAGGTATGGGGCTCGTGCTGCACTCCCAGGGCTAGATGGGTGGGTTAGGGCCATCACTGCTATTTGCTTTTATGTAGGAATCTTAGTAGTGTGCATAGGAATATTGGTAATACTATTGTGACAAATATGGTGGGACTGTTTCTATATTTCACTTCCTTGGTCACTGTTGTGATAGTGTCTGGTTTCATCATCCTCGTAATCACACTTCATGCCTTTTTACATAGATTTCAGTTGCTTCAATAAATCCTATTAAACCAGGAAATGCTTCTGCTTGTCGTTACATGTATGAGACTTGTGTAAATGAGGGAACGAGGCACAATATGTTTCCACCTCAACTTCCTTGAGGAGTTGAAGAGTGCCATGCAATGGCCTGCCACAAACCACCTTTACCTACGGTATCTGTGAGGTGCTACAAGCTATCCGAAAGGGTCAGGCTGCCACATTGTTTGGGATCAGACTAAATCCCCCATACTCGGTGGTGCTGCCATCCACAACTCAGCAGTCTTGTCATTTTCACGAGAGCCTCACAACAACATGAGACATTTTTGGAAAGTTTCATGAAGATTAGTCAGACAGCGCCAAACTTATGAGCAGTTCCAATTTGTTGGGCTTCACACTTTCTGAAGGGTCATCACCAAGATTTTTACCTTTGTGTTTCATATTTTTGCTAAATTCATTTTTGTTGGCATTAGGTCTCTGCACACTTTACCATTGCTATCCAGTGCTAAAGAGCTTCTGCTCTCTGCTTAAAACATGGTAAATTGGCTTTTACCTAAGAAGCCTGTTTAATTTGCTTATAAGTCCCTAGTAAAGTGGCACTACATGTGCACAGGGTCTATAAATTAAATGCTACTAGTGGGTCTGCAGTACTGATTGTGCCACCCCCCTAAGTAGTCCTTTAAACATGTCTCAGGCCTGTCATTTCAGCCTACGTGTGTGTAGTTTTAAAGTGTCATTTCGATCTGGCAATGTAAAAACTTTACCAGGCCCAAACCTTCCTTTATGATACATATAAGTTACCCTAGGTATGCCGTGGACAGCCCAGAAGACAGGGTGCAATATTTTTCAAAAGTAGGACATGTACTTTTACGTTTTACATGTCCTGGGAGTGAAAAACTCCTAAATTTGATTTTCACTCCTGCAAAATCTACGCTTCCATAGAAAAACATTGGAGTTTCCATATTACATTCAATGAGCTGTAATTTCCAAATAGGAGCTGGTAGCTATGTCATGTTTGGTGGGTTGGAACTTTAATGATAATCCCTATTTAATGGTTAAGTGAGGATTTCGGTAACAATTTTAAAAATGACACTTTTGGAATGTTGTCATTTTTATGCCCATAGCCTTTTGTGCCTTTACTCTGTCTTGGGTCACATAACAGGATGCAACTGACAGTTCGACTTTATGAATTCCTCCCAGACTGTCACATATTAGAAAGAATAGGTGTGCCTGAATGGGCCTTCAGCTAACAAGATGGGGAGGGAGGGCGTGGAGCTGAGCACAGCTCCATTTGCAACTGAATAGTCTGTGTTCTGCCTTCATACTAAGGGCCTAACAACCCCATATTGTCACTACAGCCAGCTTGGAGTCAGGGCAAGGAAAGCAGGAGATTCCATGCATTTAAAGACTCTGCCTAGAAGCCTCTCCCACCTTTCAGTACAAGGGCACCAGGGTATGAAAAGGAGAACTCAGAAACCGTCTCCTCAGTTCGCTTCTGGAACTGTGAATACTCTGCCATCAAGAAGGACTGCTGTACTGCTGAAAGGCCTGCCACTCTTCCGGGCTGACCTGCATTCTTCTGCCCTCTTGACTATAGAAGGAGAACTGGACCTGCAACTTTATCTTGAACCCAGAGCACCATTGTGACTCCAAAGGGCTAGTCTGCTAGCCTTCTGATCTGAGCCTTGGGGACATAAAAGTTCCCTAACAACTTGTAACACCCGCTGCACCCACTTGTAGCGAGTTCCTGGCTCCAAAATGGTGCCCCTCAGGTTCTGGACTCTTGGTGTGCCTCAGCAAGCTTAACTCAAGCTGTTTGCACTTTGCGACCACAAATGTACCCATTCACACCAAGACCTTGCAGCTCACACTCAGATTCTTCGTGAAGCGCCACCAGCCTTGCTCCTTGACACTCCAGCATTGACCGCTCATGGAGGCCCTCCGAAGTGAAGCTCCCCCTGCCCATCTGCGACACTCAGCCTGCTCTTCACACTATGCTGTTAGCCTCCCGGGATGCTCTCTTTGCTACTTTTGGCCCTCTCCAACACAAATGGGACCTTTGGTGCTGTCTTGAGAAGGTAAAACTTCAGCAGGACTAATCTGGGGACTATACCCGAGCTGTACTCCATCCCACTCGGCTTGAACTTGTGACTTTGTCCAGGTCAAGCGCTATCAGATATCTTGAATTGGAACTTTCTGCTTTTGGTGCTATTGTCACTAAATTCTTAAAAAATGAAATTTTCCGGTTCTACTGATTGGATTATTTTTTGCTGTTTTGGTCTCTGTTTATTTATTAAATTAAGCTCTATTTTTCTATCCTGGTGTGGGATCATTTTTGTGTGATGTTTTCATGTATTACTGTTTGAAATGTTGCACACAAACTTTACACATCCCTTCTTAGTTAAGCCGACTGCTCTGAGCGAATCTACCAGGGTGTTGAGCACAGGTTAATTTGGGGTTTGCTTGTGCCTTACCCTGGTAAGGATTGTGGTTCCTGCTTGACTTGGGTTCTCACCCAAGTCACCCTGTAACCTAAGTTGACTCTGGAGACCAGGTCTCTTACATCCTCCTGCATGTACCTCAGGTACTCTTTGAGCTCGTTCCAAATAGTGCTTACTTACTTCTTTATCTCCCTGTGGAATTGTTGTAGGAACTCTTGAGTGATGGCGACCCCTGTAGTCAAGTTGGACTCCCTGCGTGTGGGAGAACCAGCAGTTTGCGAAGGCCTGTCTGACCTTTCCAGCTTAGAGTACCTGTTAACTAGCATGTCCTTAATTTAAGCATTTATACAACTCTTAGCCCCCATGCCACCAGAAGTGCTCAGCATTCATTATGAGGGTGAAATCCCACTCACATTTTCAAGAAAGCTCTCTGGCATGATGGTTATGTGTTGCCCCATACAATATGCCTAATCTCATCAACCGGGCCTGGTCTTTAAGACATTGTTAGAAATTGGTTTTTTGGTTGGCACTCAGCTTACCCCCTGTCCAAGCAAGGACCCTCACTCTGGTCAGGGTAAAAGAGAATCACCCTCAGCTAACCCCGCTCATCTCCTTGGTAGATTGGCAAAAGCAGGCAGGCTTAACTTCAGAGTGCTAGATATAAAGTATTTGTACCAACACACACAGTAACTTAATGAAAACACTACAAAATGACACAACACAGGTTTAGAAAAATAGAAATATTTATCTAAACAAAACAAGACCAAAACAACAAAAATCCACAATACACAAGTCATGTTATCAACAAAAAGGGAAAAAGAGCCTTCATGTACTTTTAATCACAACGCTAACACTGTTACCGTGAAAATGTACCTTGGGCGCATCAAAAATAACCCCGCACGGGTGAGTGTGTGTCAAAAAGGGCTTGTGATGTGTCGATATCACTCACGAGTGAGACCTTGCGTCGTTTCTCCTTCAGTCAGGTCGTGTGTGTCATTTCATCTCTCCGCAGCAGAGCAATGCGTCAAACCGCTTAGCACTCTCAGGTCCGGGCAGGCTTTGCTTCATTTTTACATGCCCAGCAATGTTTGCATTAGAAATCCAGCCAAATGCTGACCCAAAAACCACGCATTGCGGGTTGCGATCTCGTCGGTCTCCATCAGTAATTTGCGCATTGTTTCTCCAGCCGCGGGCATCGATCTTCTGATCATGTTGCAGACGAGTGTTAATCTTCAGCCGCGAAGCCCGCAGCGCATCGATTTTTCAGCCGCAGATTTGAGTCGCGGCAATCTTTTCCCCGCACTGCGGTCGGTGCGTGGATTTCTCACTCTTGGACTGCCAGCTTCTCCTTTCAGGGTCCCAGGAACTGCATGGGCACCACTTGGCAGAGTAGGAGTCCCAGCAGAGGCTCCAGGTGCTGGCAGAGAGAAGTCTTTGCTGTCCCTGAGACCTCAAACAACAGGAGGGAAGCTCTAAATCAAGCCCTTGGAGAGTTCTTTACAAGAAGGAAGACAACACAAACTCCAGTCTTTGTCCTCTTGCACAGGCAGAAGCAGTAATTGCAGGATAGCTCCACAAAGCACAGTGACAGGCAGGTCACCTCTTTTTCATCAGCTCTTCTCCAGGAAGAGGTTCCTCTTGGTTTCCAGAAGTGTTCTAAAGTCTGTGGTTTTGGCTGCCCTTCTTATACCCATTTTGACCTTTGAAGTAGGCTTACTTCAAAGCAAAGTCTCTCTTGTTTGTGAAATCCTGCCGTGCCCAGGCCAGGCCCCAGACACACACCAGGGGGTCAGAGACTGAATTGTGTGAGGGCAGGCACAGCTCTTTCAGGTGTGAGTGACCACTCCTCCCCTCCCTCCTATCACAGATGGCTCATCAGGAAATACAGACTACACCCCAACTCCCTTTGTGTCACTGTCTAGTGAGAGGTGCAACCAGCCCAACTGTCAAACTGACCCAGACAGGGAATCCACAAACAGGAAGAGTCACAGAAATGGTTAAGCAAGAAAATGCTCACTTTCTAAAAGTGGCATTTTCAAACACACAAGCTTAAAATCAACTTTAGTAAAGGATGCATTTTTAAATTGTGAGCTCAGAGACCTCAAACATGTCTATCTGCTCCCAAAGGGAATCCACACTTTAATAATATTTAAAGGCAGCCCCCATGTTAACATATGAGAGGGAAAGGCCTTGCAACAGTGAAAAACGGATTTAGCAGTATATCACTGTCAGGACATTTAAAACACATTACTATGGGGGTGATTCTGACCCCGGCGGTCACGGACCGCCGGGGCCAGGGTCGGCGGAGCACCGCCAACAGGCTGGCAGTGCCCCGCAGGGCATTCTGACCGCGGCGGTTTGGCCGCGGTCAGAAAGGGAAAACCGGCGGTCTATCGCCGGTTTTCCCCTGCCCTATTGAATCCTCCATGGCGGCGCAGCTTGCTGCGCCGCCATGGGGATTCTGACACCCCATACCGCCATCCTGTTCCTGGCGGTTCTCCCGCCAGGAACAGGATGGCGGTATGGGGTGTCGCGGGGCCCCTGGGGGCCCCTGCAGTGCCCATGCCAATGCCATGGGCACTGCAGGGGCCCCCGTAAGAGGGCCCTAAAAAGAATTTCAGTGTCTGCTTTGCAGACACTGAAATTCGCGACGGGTGCAACTGCACCCGTCGCACCTTCCCACTCCGCCGGCTCAATTCTGAGCCGGCGTCCTCGTGGGAAGGGTTTTTTGCACTGGGCTGGCGGGCGGCCTTTTGGCAGTCGCCCGCCAGCCCAGTGCAAAAGCCAAAATACCCTCAGCGGTCTTTCGACCGCGGAGCGGTATTTTGGAGGGGGGAAGTCTGGCGGGCGGCCTCCGCCACCCGCCAGACTCAGAATGACCCCCTATATGTCCTACCTTAACCATACACTGTACCCTGCCCTAGGGGCTACCTAGGGCCTACCTTAGGGGTGTCTTATATGTAAGAAAAGGGAAGGTTTAGGCCTGGCAAGTGGGCCCACTTGCCAAGTCAAATTTACAGTTTAAAACTGCACACCCAGACACTGCAGTGGCAGGTCTGAGGCATGGTTACAGAGCTACTTAGTAGGGTAGCACAACCAGTGCTGCAGGCCCACTAGTAGCATTTGGTTTACAGGCCCTGGGCACCTCCATTGCACTTTACTAGGGACTTACTAGTACATCAAATAAGCCAATCATGGATAAACCAATTACATACACATTTTGTATATGAGCACTTGCACTTTAGCACTGGTTTAGCAGTGGTAAAGTGCCCAGAGTAACAAAAACAGCAAAAACAGAGTCCAGTAAACATCAACAACCTGGGAACCAGGCAAAAAGTTAAGGGAGACCACGTCAAAGGTGAAAAGTCTAACATGTGTCCCCCCAGCTGAAAGTAGGGAGCAACTACCCAACCTCATGGGAGTTCTCATCACTTAGGCAGTAGAACCTGGACAGACCATCAGCATTGGTGTGTTCTGTACCAGGGTGGTGTTCCACCGTGAAGTCCATCCCCTGTAGGGAAATGGACCACCTCAACAGTTTTGGATTCTCACCCCTCACCTGCATTAACCATCTCAGGGGCCTGTGGTCAGTCTGAACCCAGAAGTGAGTCCCAAACAAGTAGGGCCTTAGCTTCTTCAGCCCTCAGACCACAGCAAACACTTCACATTCTATGGCACTCCAACTACGTTCCCTGGGAAATAACCTCCTGCTAATGACGCTACGGGTTGTTCTAGGCCCTCTTCATTAAGCTGTGAGAGTACTGCTCCAATACCATGCTCTGAGGTGTCTGTTTGCACAACAAACTCCTTGGAACAGTCAGGTGCTTTCAGCACAGGTGCTGTGCACATGGCAGCCTTCAGGGCATCAAAAGCAGTCTGGCAAGCCTCTGTCCAGATCACCTTTTTGGGTTGCTTCCTAGAAGTCAACTCAGTCAAGGGGGTAACAATGGTACCATATCCCTTGATAAACCTCCTGTAGTAGCAGGTGAGACCTAAAAAGGCTATCACCTC
Source organism: Pleurodeles waltl (assembly GCF_031143425.1). Taxonomy (NCBI): domain Eukaryota; kingdom Metazoa; phylum Chordata; class Amphibia; order Caudata; family Salamandridae; genus Pleurodeles; species Pleurodeles waltl. Next base: position 220,211,381 of record NC_090450.1, on the reverse strand, counting down.
AGTCTGGGTTTTGGGAGGCTCCCAAGCCAGAATGGTGTAAATTTTTGGCTCTATGGGTTCTACCTGGCTACTCCCTATCTGGTGTCCCAAGTACACCACAGAACCCTGCCCTATTTGGCACTTGCTCGCCTTAATAGTGAGGTCTGCCTTCTGCAGGGTCTCTAACATTCTCCAGAGGTGTTGCAGATGTTCCTCCCATGTGGAAGTAAACACAGCAATTTCATCCAGGTAGGCGGCACTGAACTCATCTAGCCCAGCCAACACCTGGTTGACCAACCTCTGAAAGGTGGCAGGGGCATTCTTCATCCTAAATGGCATCACGTTAAATTGAAAGTGTCCATCTCGGGTAGAAAATGCTGACCTCTCCTTGGCCCCTTCAGTTAAGGCAATCTGCCAGTGCCCAGACGTTAAGTCAAACGCACTGAGGGACTGGGCAGCTCCCAACTGGTCAATGAGCTCATCAGCTCTGGGGACGGGGTGTGCGTCAGTCTTGCTGACCGCATTCGGTCCCCGGTAGTCCACACAGAACCGGAGTTCTGGAGTGGCACCAGCTGCAACAGCCTTTGGGGCCAATACCACTTGGCTGGCCCAAGGACTGCTCAAAGCTCAATAACCCCTAGGGTTAACATCTTGGATACCTCAACCTTAATGCTAGCCCTGACACTGTCAGTTATCCTGTAAACCTTTTGTTTAATGGGTGTACTATCCCCAGTGTCCACATCATGTGTACACAAGTGTGTGACCCTGGGATCAGGGAATACAGCAAGGCGAACTGTTCCAACACCTGGCGACAGTCCCTCTGCTGCTCTTCAGTCAGGGAGGGGGAGTGGATTACTCCCTCACAGACCCATCTTTTTCTCCTGCAGACAGGAGGTCAGGAAAAGGCTCACTCTCCTCCTCCACCCCATCATCTGTTGCAAGGAGCATGGACAGTTCAGTCTGCTCAAAGTGAGGCTTGAGGCAGTTGACATGCTGGACCCTTAAAGGGTTCCTTAGAGACTGCAAGTCAACGAGGTAGGTGACTGCACTCTTGCACTCCACCACCTTAAATTACCCAGTTCACTTATCCTGGAGCACCCTAGGCTCCACTGGCACCATCATCCACACTTTCTGACCAGGTTGAAACTCGACCAGACTGGCATTCCGGTCATACCACTGTGTCATATCCTCCTGGCTTGCTTCCAGGTTCTCCTGTGCGAGACTCCTGAAGTGGGCAGTCTGGCTTCTCAAAGCCAGCATATAGCTAAATACATCCTGGGGGGGGTTACTGGGAGTTTTCTCCAAAGACTCCTTCACCAGACTCAGAGGTCCCCTCATAGGGTGGCCATAGATAGCTCAAAGGGACTAAACCCAAGTCCCTTTTGCGGCACCTCCCTGTAAGCGAACAGAAGGCATGGTAAGAGGACGTCCCTCTTCCGCCTCAGGGACTCTGACAGGCCCATGATCATGCCTTTCAAGGTGTGGTTGAATCTCCCAACCAGACCATTACTTTGGGGGCGGTAAGGGGGTGGTGAACTTGTAGGTTACCCCACACTCCTTCCAAAGAGAATTCATATACGTGGATATGAAGTTGGTACCCCTAACAGATACCACTTCCTTGGGGAACCCCATGCGGGTAAAAACCCCATCAAAGCACGACCCACTACAGGGGAAGTGATTGACCTCAGAGGAATGTCTTCTGGGTACCGGGTGGCATGGTCCACCAAGACCAGGAGGAACCTGTTGCCCATGGCTGTCTTGGGATCCAGAGGCCCCACAATGTCAATACCTCCCCTCTCAAAGGGAGTACTAACAACAGGCAAAGGTTGGAGGGGAGCCTTACATTTCCCCCCACTCTTGCCACTTGCCTGACAAGTTTGGCAAGATCTGCAATGTGCATCTGAGAGCCTGCGCATTAGGGGCCAGCAAAAGTGGGTGTCAAGCCTCTTAAAGGTCTTGTGCCGCCCCAAATGTCCAGCTAAAAGCACATCATGAGCCAGCCCCAGTAGGAAGGCCCTGAAGCACTGGGGTACCACCAGCACACGGGCTCACCCAGGCTCAGGGACCTTAGGCTCACTGTACAGGAGGTCATCCTCTAAATAGATCAGGTGCGATCCTGGCTCCTTGCCAGCCACATGGTCTGCAGCCTGCTGCCGCAAACCCGCCAAAGTAGGGCATGTCCTCTGTGCTGCACAGAATGCTTCCCTGGTGGGCCCCCCTTCCTGCTGCCACTGCGACAGCTCAGGGACCTCACCCAGTTCAGCCACCTGTTCCCCTGTAGGCTCTGGGGCGTCACCCTCAGGCTCTGCCTCTTCCAAGACCATGGGAACATTCGGGCCGGTTCCAAGCACCCCCTGCCCTTCCTCTTCTTGGCGGTCCCCTGGGCCACTGTTCCAGACTCCAGGGGCTCTTGACCACCCTGACGGGCTACCATTGACCATTGACCAGGTGAATACGCATACCCACCCAGGCAGACCCAACATCTCCAAGTGAGACCTGTGTTCCACCTCCTTCCAAGGGGAATCCTCCAGGGCATTGCCTAGCAAACAATCTACAGGCATGGTTGGACTCACAGCTACCTTCAAGGAACCTGAGACCCCCCCCATTCAACTGGAACCTGCACCACTCTGCACAGGCGCTCTGATTTGTCCACTGCAACTACTTGGTGAATTGCCCAGGGATCAATCTGCTCTTCAGACACCAGCTGACTCCTCACTGTAGTCACACTGGCACCTGTGTCTCTCAGAGCCTCCAGCCTCTGTCCATTTATGTCACCCACTGCCTGTACTTTTTATTGTTTTCAGGCATGAGGGTTCTCTGGACCATCTCACTGTCCCCTAGTGAGACAAGGGTCATCTCAGCTGGCTCCCACCCACCTGGAACCAACTCCTCCCCAAGCACTACACTAGCCGAATCCTGGGACGGCGCACCAGTGGGTGCCAGTGTACTCTTGGGGCATTTGGGGTCCCTCCTCACATGACCCACTTGGTCACATGCATAACACTTACATGGGGGTCCTCTTGCCACTGGCTTCCCTTTGGAGAACCAGGGCTTCTTCTCACTGGGGGGGTTGGGAATCTTTACCCTGCGAATCAGTTTAGAGAACGCAAACCTGTTTACTCTTACACCCCCCCTTTCTTCTGAGAGGGACCCTGCCCACCCTTGGCGTGGTCTCCCCCATACCTCTTTTGGACCCTGGTGCTCTCCCAGCGGTCCGCTTCCTGCCCAAACTCCCTGGGATCAGTCAGCTTGCTGTCAATCAGGTGCTGGCGCAGCTCTGGAAAACATAAACCGTACAAGTGCTCCCAAGCAATCAGACTGTAAAGTCCCTCATATGTAGTTACATTACTGCCCTTCAACCAACCATCCAGTGACCTGCAATAAGAATCAACACATTCTAACCATGTTTGGGATTCCCTCTTCTTATAGGACCTAAATGTATCCTTATACTGCTCAGGGGTGCAACCATATCTTGTGAGTAGGGCATCCTTCATGATAGTGTAGGTGAGATTCTGAGCATGCCCTAAGTCTGACAGTGTATCCCTACCCTCTACCTCAAAGTGCTTCCACAGACCCGTCCTCCCCAATGAGCTTCAGGGACCAGATTCATGTGGAGAGCAGACTCATACCCCTTGAACCACAAGTATATGTCATCCTCCCTTTTGTAATCCTTCACAAGGTCTTTAGGAATGTGCATACTCCTCTCAAGCTGCACTGTGATGTGGCTAACACCATTCCTGCTGGACTGGCTCCTCTGATCCAGCTCCCTTAAGCTGAGCTCATGAGCCACCAACAACTTTTTCTCCTCTATGGCCATCCTCATTTTCTCCAACTCCCTCTGGTGCTCCCTCTCTGCCTGTCTGTCCTGCAATTCTTCAGGGGTCAGACCCTTAGATGAAGTTCAGAAGCCAATCAAAGATTACCACAAAAATTGATGTAGGGAAAACTCAAAGAAAAAGAGAAAAAGCAAAAATCACAAGACAAGTAGTATCTAGTCAAGTACTGGTCTGCACTCAAAACAGTAGTGTATACTTAATCACTGCATGTCAAGTACAAATACAAGTCCAATCCCAATTGCTGATCACCAATGTTAGAAATGGGGTCTTTGGTTGGCCTCTGTTCAAGCAAGGACCCTCACTCTAGTCAGGGTAAAAGAGAATCACCCTCAGCTAACCCCCGCTCACCCCCTTGGTAGCTTGGCATGAGCAGGCAGGCTTAACTTCAGAGTGCTAGGTGTAAAGTATTTGTATCAACACACACAGTAACTTAATGAAAACACTACAAAATGACACAACACAGGTTTAGAAAAATAGAGAATATTTATCTGAACAAAACAGGACCAAAACAACAACAATACACAATACACAAGTCAAGTTATCAATAAAAAAGCGAAAAAGAGTCTTCATGTAAGTTTAAACACAACACTACCGCTGTTAGCGTGATAACTTACCTTGGGCGCATCAAAAATAACCCAGCACGGGCAAGTATGTATCCAAAAAGGGCTTGCGATGCGTCAATATCACTCATGAGCGAGACCTTGCATTGTTTCTACTTCAGTCGGGACAGCGTGCGTCGTTTCTTTTCTCCGCAGGAGAGCGATGTGTCGATCTGGTCAGCACTCTCGGGTCCGGGTAGGCCTTGTGTCATTTTTACACACCCAGCGATGTTTGCATCAGAAATCCGGCCGCACGATGATCTGAAAACCACGCAGGGTGGGTTGAGATCTGACTGGTCTCAGTCAGAGATGCTGCACGTCGTTTCTCCAGCCGCGGGCATCGATCTTCCGGTCGCGTTGCAGGCGGGTGTCCTTTTTCAGCCGCGAAGCAGCGGTGCGTCTATTTTTCAGCAGCAGATCGGAGTTGCAGTGATCTTTTCCCTGCACAGCAGTTGGTGCGTGGATTTCTCACTCTTGGGCTGCCAGCTTCTCCTTTCAGGGTCCCAGGAACTGGATGGGCATCACTTGGCAGAGTAGGAGTCCCAGCAGAGGCTCAAGGTGCTGGCAGAGAGAAGTCTTTGCTGTCCCTGAGACCTTAAAGAACAGGAGGCACGCTCTAAATCAAGCCCTTGGAGAGTTCTTCACAAGAAGGAAGGCAACACAAGTCCAGTCTTTGTCCTCTTGCACAGGCAGAAGCAGTAATTGCAGGATAGCTCCACAAAGCACAGTCACAGGCAGGGCAGCTCTCCTTCCTCAGCTCTTCTCCAGGCTGAGGTTCCTCTTGGTTTCCAGAAGTGTTCTAAAGTCTGTTGTTTTGGGTGCCCTTCTAATACCCATGTTTCCCTTTAAAGTAGGCTTACTTCAAAGCAAAGTCTGTCTTGTTTGTGGAATCCTGCCGTGCCTAGGCCAGGACCCAGACACACACCAGGGGGTTGCTGCATTGTGGCAGGCACAGCCCTTTCAGGTGTGAGTGACGACTCCTCCCCTCCCTCCTAGCACAGATGGCTCATCAGGAAACGTAGACTACACCCCAGCTCCCTTTGTGTCACTGTCTAGTGAGAGGTGCAACCAGCCCAACTGTCAAACTGACCCAGACAGGGAATCCACAAAAAGGCAGAGTCACAGAAATGGTTTAAGCAAGAAAATGTTCACTTTCCTAAAGTGGCATTTTCAAACGCACAATCTTAAAATCAACTTTAGTAAAAGATGTATTTTTAAATTGTGAGCTCAGAGACCCCAAACTCCACATGTCTATCCGCTCCCAAAGGGAATCCACACTTTAATTATATTTAAAGGCAGCCCCCATGTTAACCGATGAGAGGGGTAGGCCTTGCAACAGTGAAAAACGAATGTATCAGTATTTCACTTTCAGGACATATAAAACACATTACTAAATGTCCTACCTTAACCATAAACTGCACCCTGCCCTTGGGGCTACCTAGGGCCTACCTTGCCGTGTCTTATATGTAAGAAAAGGGAAGGTTTAGGCAATTTACAGTTTAAAACTGCACACACAGACACTGCAGTGGCAGGTCTGAGGCATGATTACAGAGCTACTTAAGTGGGTGGCACAACCATTGCCTAGTGGGTTAATTCTGAAGCATGAAAACATAACAAATTAATTTAAAAATATTTAACATAAAAGTGATAAGAAGGCGCCCTTACTTCTACAATGTGTAACAACTTGAGTTATTATTTGAGAGGGATGGGGTCACACGCTAATAATAAACAGAATCATTGTCATGGAGAACCACAATAGTCACTAACTAAACCTGTGCTTAGCTTTCTGGTAGCTTGGCACAAACACAGTCAGCTTAACCCAGAGTCAATGTGTAAAGTATTTATGCACCACTTCAACAAAAATATAGTGCATAAAACACACACAACACATGAAAACTACCAAACAATTTTCGAAAAATATAGTACAAAATAAAATGACATTAAAACAACAAAAATCCAATAAGTATCTCAGTTCTCCATTAAGCTGAAAATACAACATTACACCTGCAAAACTTGTCTATCTGTGAGTTCAAGCACTTGAAGCAGTGCTTGAAACTTTGAGAATGGAATGGCAGGGCCTGAAATTGGATCCACGAAATACTCAGCCTCTTTTTACCCAAGACAAAGTTAGTAAGCTCCAGTTTCAATTACGGATTGATAAATTGAGTTATAAAGTTTGAAGATCTATTCTTGTCACCCAGGTGAAACCATTGGGCTACATTTTCGATCTAGGGAACAAAATAAATCATCACAAAAAATCCAGGGACAAAAAAAATTATTTTTAGCATTGTCTGCTCAGGAAGGTCTGCCCTTTCTTCTGAAAGCAGACTTTGAGACAGTTGTGCAGGCTTTTGTTCCTTCCCAAGTTGTCTATGGTAACAGCAGTCTGTCAGGCCCTCCTAAGTATTGCCTGACCCCAAAGCAATGCTACACCATCACAAGGCTGATTACTGGTGAATTCACATATTTTGCAGGACCCTTATTGGGACATTATAGGCCAGGCTAGAGTTTAGGACAGTTTGTCTGTCCTTTAGAGCAGTTCTCGCAGGATCCAGCTACAGGAAAACTGAGGATTTCATTAGGGACTCCAGTCTTTTGAAGCTGTGGAAATCTAAGGCTAGAAGTTCCTTCATTGAAACTTACCGGAACTTCAACAATATTGTCACAATAGTGCGGAAATCTCTGTCAACTACTTTGAGATTGGAGATGCGCTAACTGTGTACAGCCTGAACCCACCTCTTTTTCCTGGATTTGCTGGATTGAGTGATCTCTTTTACAAGTCTGAGTTTCAAATTCAGGTGTTTCAGGGTTTCTCTTGAATTTTAATTTCTATTTGTGTAACTGTGACTTTTTCTGCCTCAATAGTTTTTTACTGTTAGATTAAGCTGCTCTTATCTTTTGCTAATTTTCTTGTTCAGTGCTGCAATGCCTTTGGAACTATGTAACAATTAGATAAACATTTTAGTAAAATAAACAGTAGTTTAATTTGGTGAAACAGTTAAATTGTGGTGTTGGACAGTTTCCCTTCCTTCTTATTTTTCTGACATGTTTTTGTTGGCTTTTGGATTCTGAACACTTTAACACTGCTAACCAGTGCTAAAGTGCATATGCTCTCTGTGTAAATTGTATTGTTGATTGTCTTATCCTGGATTGGAATATTTGATTTACCAGTAAGTCCCTAGTACAGTGCACTAGAGGTGCACAGAGCCTGTAAATCAAATGCTACTAGTGGGCCTGCAGCACTGGTTATGCCACCCACTTTAGTAGCTCTGTAAACATGACTCAGACCTGCCACTGGAGTGTCTTTGAGTGCAGTTTTTACTGCCAATTCGACTTGGCAAGTGTACCAACTTGCCAGGTCTAAAGCTTCCCTATTCTTACATGTAAGACACCCTAAAGTAGGCCCTAGGTAGCCCCACGGGCAGGGTGCAGTGTATGTTTAAGGTGGGACATACACTAATGTGTTTTGTATGTCCTGACAGTGAACACTGCCAAAGTAGTTTTTCACTGTTGCAAGCCCTATCTCTCTCATAGGTTAACATGGGGCTGCCTTTAAATATTATTAAAGCACAGATTCCTTATGGGAGTAGATGGGCATATGGAGTTTCGGGTCCCTGAACTCACAATTTAAAGATACATCTTTTAGTGAAGTTGGTTTTGAGATTGTGTGTTTGAAAATGCCACTTTTACAAAGTAGGCATTTTCTTGCTTAACCCATTCGGTGACTCTGCCAATTTGTGGATTACCTGTCTGGGTTAGTTTGACAGTTGGGCTGTTTGCACCTCTCTCTAGACAGTGACACAAAGGGAGCTGGGGTGTGGCCTGCATATCCTGATGAGCCATCTGTGCTAGGAAGGAGGGGAGAAGTGGTCACTCACACCTGAAAGGGCTGTGCCTGCCCTAACACAATGCAGTCTTCAACCCCCTGGTGTGTACCTGGGGCCTGGCCTGGGCAAGGCAGGATCTCACAAATAAGAGAGACTTTCCCTTGAAGTAGGCCTACTTCAAAGGCAGAAAGAAGTATAAGAAGAGGACCCAAAACCCCTGAAAATTAGATCACTTCTGGTATCAAGAGGAACCTCTGCCAAGGAGAAGAGCTGAGGAGATGTGCTGTCCTGCCTGTGACTGTGCTTTGTGGAGCTATCCTGCAGATGCTGCTTCCCCCTGTGAAAGGGAACAAAGACTGGACTTTGTTGTGCATTCCTGCTTCTGAAGAATCTCCAAGGGCTTGAACTGAGCTTGCCTCCTTTTGTTGAAGTCTTAGGGCTATGAAAGACTTCCCCCACCAGCACCTGGACTCTCTGCTGAGACTCCTACCCTGCCAAGTGGTGCCCTACCCAGTTCCTGGGCCCTTGAAAGGTGAAGCTGGCAGACAAAGACTGAAAATCCACGCACAGACAGACATGCAGGCAAATTTTCGATGCACATTCCGTGACGCGGCTGATAAATGCCACGCCACTGGCTTTGCGGCTGAAATCAGAGCTCCACCTGCATTGCGGCTGCTAGATCGATGCAATGCAGCTGGAGAAACAAGATGCAACACCTGCTAACGGAGGCTGATAACGACTCAAACGTCATGCAGCACGGTTCTGTGATACTGTGCGACCAGATTTTCAATGCAACATTGCTGGGCATGGAAAAACAACTCAAAGTCTGCCTGGACCCGAGGTGCCTGTCCAGATCGACGCATCACTCTCTTGCGGAAGAGGAGAAACGACGCACGCCGATCCGACCGGAGGAGGAACGACGCACAGTCTCGCTTGCAAGTGAGAAATTCATATCTTGACTTGTGTATGTTGGATTTTTGTTGTTTTGTTCGTTTTGGTTAGATAAATATTACCTATTTTTCAAAACCTGTGTTGTGCCATTTTGTAGTGTTTTCACTGAGTTACTGTGTGTGTTGGTACAAGTACTCTACACATTGCTTCTGAACTTAAGCCTACCTGCTCGTGCCAAGCTACCAAGGAGGTGAGCGGGGGTTAACCGAGGGTGATTCTCCTTTACCCTGACTAGAGTGATGGTCTTTGCTTGGACAGGGGGTAACCTGACTGCCAACGAAAGACCCCATTTCTAACAGGAGGTATTTATAAAACCACAAACACGCTTATAGAACTCCATAATGTTCCATAATGTTCTGTCCACCACCACAGTCTGCTTATCAATTGGGATTAAACTGAGAATGTGTAATATGTTGTACTTTTCTTTCTACTGTACGAAAATCAACCATAGACGACCTTTTATGTAGCAAAGCCATTTAACTGATGTGTTCCAATAACATACATCATGGTTAATAGCGAGTATCATCTCTTATCGTGTGTTTACTGGGCACAGGAACAGGTAGAGATCACGTGGAAAAACACTCACGTGAAATAGACCTGACAAACAGATGATGTTTTTAGAAATGTAAACTGCCTTTCAAAAATTATCTTTTAAAACATCAAGAAAGAGGGATGAAAAAGGATGAAAACGCATCCACTTCTCAAAACGAGCCCTTAACCGTCTGCAGCTGCTCATCCAACTTTTGCATAAAACTGTAAGGGACTTCATTGTAGCTTGTTAGTTCCGGTTTCTGTGGTAAGAACAAGACATTCCAGCGCTAACATTTGTTGAAAGGCTTAATGAGCACTGACTTCTCCTTGGATGGTTAGAGACATATAAAGTTACAAATTCCATCAAAGGCGACCTCGAACATAATCACTTTATTCCAGATAAATTTCCCGTGAAAAAGAGGACAATTTGCCCATTCTTCTTTTGTGGAATATGGCAGGGCTTCCGGTTGCTTATTCAACCTGGTGAGAAATCATTTGATAGAAATCTGCCCAAGAGAAGTGGGCTTTGCGCGGATTGAGGCGGGACTTTTATGTTTTTTTTCACTGCAAATGCAGTTAAAATTTTCACATTTGGAAAGCTACAGACTCGATCTCAAAACGTTTAGTTCGGATTGTGATGCAGACTATGTTATTTGTACTTAAAGTTGATAAACTGAAAGCTTGTCATGCTGTCGTGAACGAACATGGCTATGCATGTTATTCTCATAACTTGAAACGATCAGCGAAAACACTAACAACCGTGAAGCATCACAACTACTCAGCGAGAGAACCGAGGAGTGTAAGAGGTTAAATATAGCAATTACGTAACCATGGAAGTGTTTTGTTGCCTCGATCTCCTTTGTTATTAGTAAGTTCTCTGTTTTGCAGTTTCCTCAGAGACACAATAGGGCAGATTTAAGAAGCGCCTTGCACCAACTTGTGCCACATTAGCATAATTTTTCTGACGCTAATGTGGCGTTAGGTTGACAAAAACTCCACGCCATAGCGGCACAATGCACACATTGCACCACTTTGTAAACCCTTGCGCCATATCATGCCAGCCCCGGGGGGGGGGGGCGTTCTGGTGATAGGAGGCCCAGAGAAATGGCGCAGTGAAATCTTTAAGATTCCACTGGGCCATTTCTAGTGTAATTTTTCATGCCTGCCGAAGACAGGTGTTAAAATGAGGCTCCCATTGTTTTCAATGTGTCTCGATTCAGTTTGCAGGATTAGCATCAATATTTTTCCCACTAATCCTGCAAAGCGCCAAACCAGCGTCAACATTTTTGATGCTAGTTCCCTAATGTGCGCCATGGTGCGCGGTATCATAAATATGGCGCACACATGGTGGAATTAGGGAGGTGCAATGGTACACAAGAAAAGTGGGGCTGCACTGTGTCCTTTGGCACTTTTCTTAAATATGCCCCAATGTTTGATCCACATGTGCAGGTTCAGTGGTACTGTTATGAAGGCTTCACAGCACAGCTGTCTGAGAGACCTATTTTTACCAAGACTGTGGCTCTTCTTAGAGGAACATAGCTTTCTCACCTTATGCCTGTGGCTGTTTCGTGGATCATTCCATCTTGCATGAATCTTATGGGGTAGATACATTGTAATGCATTAAGAGCTAATTTACATCTCAAAACTGCTCTAAATACACATGAAATTCTGTATTTCATTGACGCAATGTATTTACTTTTTACTCTATCATCTTATCATTTGATCAATGTATTGCATAAATAGCATATCAAACCTATCATAAGTAACAATTAAGTGGAAAAGTGGTTTGTCATGCCAATTTCCTCTTTCTGTCTCTTAAAATATGGCGAGAAAAGCAATTCACCATAAACTTTCTAGCAGTCAAATCACATTGGCCAGCTCAATAACTATATAAATATGCATCTTTGAGGTTTTTCACTCTTTATTGTAATACCTGTCAATCAACATATGGGTCTAGTGTTCTAACTTAATTTGTTGTTGCCACTGCTAAACCTTTGCTTGGAGTACAGAGTACCATCTAACATTACAAACGTGGCCTATTACCCCCATTGTTGCCAGTGGGTACACCACATCTTCAGCTGTTCTGGCATCGGTTCTGACCTCCTTCATCTGCCGTTCCTCAGACAGAGGCTATTCTACAGTTCCCTCTCCCATGTTTTTATCGCTGGGCTCCTTGAATGGAGCCAGCAGATGGCTGTGCATTTCTTTGCCAATAACAGTTCCAATATGGCAAACGTGTGCTGTTTTCAATCAACTTGGATCTTGGTACCATTTCCAGCCAACAGTGCTTTATCATTGTTCCTCTCTTTAAGCTTCTTACAGGTTTTAGCCTTACTACAACAAGTTTCCTGTATTCTGTCAGGGCCTTACAATTGTATGTCATATGGGTTATTGTGGCTTCTTTCTGTCAGCATTTGGAGCATGCAGAAGATCTATCAGGGTGAATCCTTCTTAACTTGGGAATGAACTGAGGGTCTAAATATGTACAGTATAGAAAAATGAAGAGAATGATGCAATGTATATTGGTGGTGCAATGTGTTAGACCTGACAGCCTTAGCGTGGTCATCCCCAACTTTTTGCCTGCCTCCCTCCACTTTTTGACAGTTTTTGCTGGCTTTAGGACTCTGCACACTTACCACTGCTCACCAGTGCTAAAGTGCATATGCTCTCTCCCTGAAAGCATGGTGAAATTGGCCCATACCCAATTGGCACATTTAATTTACTTGTAAGTCCCTAGTAAAGTGCACTGCATGTGCCCAGGGTCTGTAAATTAAATGCTACTAGTGGGCCGGCAGCACTGATTGTGCCATCCACTTAAGTAGCCCCTTAACTCTGTCTCAGGCCTGCCATTGCAAGGCCTGTGTGTGCAGTTTCACTGCCACCTCGACTTGGCATTTAAAAGTACTTGCCAAGCTTGAAACACCCCTTTTTCTACATGTCATCCCTAAGGATGGCCCTGGATAACCCACAGGGCAGGGTGCTATGTAGGTAAAAGGCAGGACATATAGATGTGTGTTTTATATGTCCTGGTAGTGGAAAACTCCTACATTTATTTTCCATTGCTGTGAGGCCTGCTCCTTTCATAGGCTAACATTAGGGCTACCCTCATATACTGTTTGAGTGGTAGGTTCTAATCAGACAAGGGTAGACAGGTCATATTTAGTATGGCCAGAATGGTAATACAAAATCCTGCTGACTGGTGAGGTTGGATTTTATATCACTATTTTAGAAATGCCACTTTTAGAAAGTGAGCATTTCTCTGCACTTAAAATCCTCCTGTTCCTTACAACCTGTTTCCAATCCACATCTGGGCTGGGCTGGTTGACAGTTTCCTTGTGCATTTCACCCAGATAACCACAAACACAGGATGCTCAGTCACACCTGCACACATCTGCTTACTGAATGGGTATTCCTGGGCTGGAAGGGTGGAGGGCCTGACACTTACATTTCAAAGGACAGTGGCCTGGCCTCACACAATGGACTGCCAACCACCCTACTGGGACCATGGCAGACAGAGTTGTACTGGGGATCTTGTGCACTTCAAAACCACTCTTTGAAGTCTCCCCCACTTCAAAGGCACTTTTGGGTATATAAACTGGGTCCCTGACCCTACCACCTTAGACACTCCTTGGGACAGACACTCTGCACCAGAACCTGCAACTTGCCAAGAGAAGCTACCTGGCTGCCCGAAGGACTCACCTGGACTGCTTTGCTGTAAAGGACTGCTGCCTTGCTGTGGACCTGCTGCCTTGCTGGCCTCTGGCTCTGCTGAGAAGTGCTCTCCAATGGCTTAGATTAAGCTTGCCTCCTGTTTCTGAAGTCTCAGGGACAAAAAGACTGCATCTCTGCAAATAAACTCCTTTTGCAGTGAAAATCTACGCACAGTTTGCCGGAATCGACGCACAGCCTGCCCATCATTAAGAAAAGCACTGCATCGCTGAACCGGAACGACGCAGCTGTGGCGCCCCGAGTGGAGATCCATGCAGCGCCAGCGTTGGCACCGGAACTTCGACGCACAGTCCACCGGATCGACACACGGCTGAGCCGGAACGATGCAGCCCAACTTCCTGCGTGAGGAATTGATGCAGCACCTGCAGTGTGACAAAAACTCAGACGCTTCACCCACTGGATCGACGCAGCACCTGTGACTTCGTCCAGCATGCCCAGGATTTCCATGTATCATAACCGGGCGTCAAAAGACCCTGCATCGCAAAGAGGATTCAAGCCTGCGTGCTGGAATTCAACGCAAAGCCCTTGCTGCTTGGAAAAAAAATCAACGCATCGTCTGTGTGTGCCTGGAAATCCAAAGCACACCTACCTTTTTCCACGCATCTCCTCCTCTGCGGTCTTCGAGCGTGTAATTTTGACGCAAACCAGATACTTTCTGCTTGCAAGAGACAATTGCTGCTTTTAAGAACTAAAGACTCTTCTTATCATTACAAAAGTGATATTCCAAATTGTGATGATCAAATCTTGATCGTTTTGACCTTCATTTATTCAGATAAATATCACATATTTTTCTAAACCTGTGTGGTGTCTTCGTAGTGTTCTCATTGTGTTATTGCATGATTTATTGCACAACTACTTTACATATTGCCCTATAAGTTAAGCGTGACTGCTCAGTGCCAAGCTACCAGAGGGTGGGCACAGGATAATTTGGATTGTGTGTGACTTACCCTGACGAGGATTGTGGTCCCTACTTGGACAAGGGTGTATAAATCTGCCAACTAGAGACCCCATATCTAACACAATGTACAATTTCTTTTCAATGCAGCAGGCTTTTTAAAATGTTTTAATCAAGACTAAAAATGCAGGCCAGTATATTGACTTTGAAAATGCTTGTTGTTGGTACATTCACTGATCCAGAAAACACAACTTTGGGCCTGATTCACAAAGGTAAAAATACACTTCTGTGTAAATTCACTATTTTCTTCATATCCACAAACTACAAGTATAACTTTACTGATAGTAATTTTTATGCTGTGGATACTCCAAGGTCGGGGCGCAGAATTCGTCACATAAAGGGATAGGACATAACTAGTTTTTTATGTGTGAAATCTTCCCAAAGTTGTAAAATTGCTATTAGTAAATTTAAACCTGTAGTTTGTGAATCCCAAAACATAGTAAATTTATATGAAAGATTACATTTACCTTTGTGAATTGCGCTCTAAATGTCTGTGTTGCCAGACCTGGGCTTTGTAGGCCCTAGTCTTCTGCAAGGCTGAAAAAGTGAAGGACCAGTAGAAAGCAAATCTGATTACAAGGTCACAGTGAGTTCTTGGACGGGATTGTTTTCCATAGAAACATTCCAAGCATTTCAAGCTTGCAATATCAAAACGGAACACATTCAGAAGTCGCCTCAGCTGTCTGCCAGAGTGTCTCATCAAAAGTAACAACAAATGTTATACCGCTCGCTTCTCTCTACAGGAGTCAAAAAATGCATTCCGATCTTGTTTTTGAAATTCAGGTCCATCAATTGCAAAAGCTACAAGCTCCTCCAAGGACCCTTGCGATGACCTCACAACGAGTAAAGTCCCTGATACCACAGAGTTAAGGTCACTGGAAATAGCACTAATAGAAGGAACAGTGTCTTTAACAGGATTGCTATCCAGGATGGGAACAGAAGGGTGTTCAAGTCGGATAGCTGAAGCATTGCATATGGTACTGTGCCACCACAGGCTAGCCTCTTGAGCCCATGCATTCAGTTTTAGGCTGGAGCAAGAGGAAGACATGAAAAAATTACAACTGAGAAAATGTCCCCTATTAGATACTACTACTACGCTAGATAAAATCAGAATTTACATGAACTGGGCTGGGACCTCCGCCAGCCCATACAGCAAGTAGGACAGTACTGACTGTGTTGATTGTGCATTGTGCATGTACCTGAATGAATTCAAGTAGGTACGGAAGGAAAAATAGAATAAATAATGTTACCTGGCTCCTGCAGGAGAAGTACCCATGGCTAGGCAACAAAACACATTTTTTGTTTCATTATCAAATGGTAAGAATTCCAAAGACCATTGCTCTGGATTAGCAAACAGAAGCGAAGAAGCATAGTTCAAAAGGGAGCACTAAACCCTATATAACACTAGAATTTACCAGTGGGGAGGAGAGTCTAGTAAACCATGGCAAAGTAACCAGTTGACCCATAGAGTTAATTCCTCTCAGGTGCTAAACTCTTAAATTAAGAAACAACCAATGGGGTCAATCCTATAACCGTTAGTACCTGGGTAATATACATGCATCAATGAACAGGTTCACTTTGAAAAATAAAATTAAAGATAAGGACAGGTAAGCCATGGTCTAGAGAACGTAAAAAAAAATAAAAGCAACACATTAACAAGGAAGTTACTTGACATTTATAATACAATCACAAGAATAGGATTAGAAATGAATCAGTGAAAATCAAAATCACAGTCCAAAAAGGTAACTAGAAGGTGATAAATTGGTGAGACACAGGTGCAATAGACAGAAACAGAAAATTAATTCAAAAAGTAATAATGGGCTGCAATTGACAGATAAAACAAAATAATAATCCAAGAACAGCTGATGCTTATCATATCTGAAAAGATGATTATACAATCAAATATGGAAGTCCAAATTAAATTATTAAGGGGACGTTTCAACCCAAATTGTTTTCTTGACCAGAGTTATCATCAGGACTCTATGTCAAAAGATATTTGAAAGAAAAAGGGCGAGAACATGAGCATGAGTTACCAAAAAGAGTGCCAGAGGAAGATAAAGAAGAGAGAACCATACAAAACCACAAGACTTACCTTAAGACTAAAGTGCACCAAACCTAGTTAAAAATGGTACTGCCCGGCCAATGACAACTATGAGAATTAAGTAGAATGTGGTTGGGATTTTGAAACTTAACCCTACAAACTCAGTGGACAACCAATTTCAAAACTGTACCTGAGTGAGTGGACGAAGAGTTCAAACTTAAGGTCAACCTTCAATGACAAGATGTGCATCTAGGAAAATAACAACATTTTTGTTAAGTTATTAACTTTTGCTACCTAATTGGCACTAGCCAGTAACAATGTCAAGAAACTTGTTTTTATCTACCTGGTAAATTCTACAATCCTTGGATGATACATTAGAACCCACACTATTTTCTTTTAAAAGAAGAGGGAATATCAGAGACCATCTAGTGAAGGCAAATATGTACAGTGATATGATTTTAGCCACACCTACCGCATTTTCAAGTTTGGGGTCTGATGCTATTGGTAAGCCACTGCAAGTGTTGGTCATGCAGTGTCTGTGATGATACTTTAAATATATACGTGTTTCAGCTCCTAAATGTACAATTTTCTCACACTTGCCACACAAACTGTAACTCACAAAGCGTGATCTATACTATCTGGTGCCCATGCAGAAAAATGTATATTGGAATTACCACTCTTATTTTTGTTACTATGAAGAATGCATAGCTGAATTACTTTCCGCATCAAAATTTCTGTCCAAATCACTGTAGTCTCATGAATCCATTTAACAGTATAAAATGGGAAAGTTGGAAGAAATTTAAAATAAATTAATCAGAACTAAGGGCCTGATTTCGGGATCCACCCTGCTGGGCCGACTGCTGCACCCTTTGCTGCTCCTATCCTCAGATAAGGATGCTGGCAGTCGGACCGCCAGGAGACCCCCACCACAGCCAGGATCGTGGATCCTGATGGGTTGGCAGAGGTGCAGGTTGTGGTCAAGGACGACGGTACCGACAGATGCACTGCCATGCTGATCATGACTTACCTTTCCACCAACCTTTTCATGGCAGGGTCACCGCCATGCAAAGGCTGACGGAAAGGCAGAGACGGAGCCACAGGGGGACCCCTGCACTGCCCATGACCATGTTGTGGGCAGTGCAGGGGCCCCCATCTGCACTCTCGGATTGTTCACTATTTGCCATGGCAGACAGCGCACCTTCTGAGGGTGCTTGGGGCTCTGTCTGTGCTGAGGCATTGGCCTCTGCTCTCCCTGAGAGTGGAGGCCAATGCTGACACAATATTTCCACTGGTCAGGCTGACAGAAACATCCTAATACAGCGGTGGCCTCCCTACCGCCATATTGGAGGTCTGGCGGTCTGACCGTCAGAATCCTGAACAGGCCTTCAGTTACATGGCCACCTCATGGCAGGTTATTTTAAAGGCAATACAATTTCTGTTGGTTTACAAATCAGGAATGCTTGAGTCATTTTCATGGATGACCCTAAATATTGTTGTGACTACATCTCAAACTAGGGCTTAATACAGTGGATGGTCGTAAGAATTGACACTGCACTTAGACATATACAGCAACTCACTAAAGAGGTAGCTGATCTAGAAAAATACGTTTTGGAGATTGATTGGTGCCCTTGATACCTTGGATAAATCTGCCTCTGTGTTTGAATCCATCAGTTTAAGTGGGAAATGTGCCAAATTCCAGAAGGATATCATAAAGTATGAAAATTGTTTGACCTACCTGTCTCTCTCTGATACTTACTCCCAGACTGATAGTGGTAACTCCTTGCAAAAACCCTACACTACACAATAGAAATGTGTGACTTTTGCTGACTCATCAGTGACAAGCGAATATGAGAATGAAGGTGAACCACGACCTAGCATAAGCTACACACAAACTCAAGTTGTAAACTTCATACAAACAGTTGCCAGTTTGTAGGGCAGGCATGATGTTGCAGGGTGAGAAATCAAGAGAGAGATCAGGGTCAACCACAATTTAAACAGCACAGGTTGTTCCATTCAGAATAGAGATAAACCAGGAATAGATTCTACCAGTGGTAACTTTGCCACTAACTAAGACAGGGCCTATTTTTAATTAATCAACATATAGCCTTAGTGCTTCTGAGTTATCCATTCTTATCCGGAGTCTAGTTTTGTTCCTACTAATTGCCCAGATGTTTTTTAAACTAAATTGGAACTTTATTCTATTTTTCAGATGGTTAGAATATACTTCTTTTTCAAGGACAGACCTTCGAGTGTGCATCAGTTTACTTGTTTTAGACCTCCCTCTTTCTTTTACCCACAGCTGTGTGTATGCCGTCTGAAGTTATTGTCTGTGGGGATACAATTCTAAAGTAGTTGAGAATATTGACACAGCACATTCCTTACATTGGATATAACCTTAGTAAGAAGGAATACAGCACCTTACAAACTTTAAAAAATCCCACATCTACAATCAATTCAGTAGAAAAGGGAGTTGGTATTACAATTCCGAACTCTACAGATTATAATAAGGAGTTGATTTGCCAATAGTCTCGCATCCCTATATCAAATTATCTGGTGATCCCAAGAAATTAATACCTGGACTAAATAAAACTATAACATACACAGTCCAAAGACCAGATTATTATATTAATGATAACAAATTTGGGTTCCTTAATAAGACATATTTTCCAATCATTTATACACTTCCAAAAATCCTAAAAAATAATCAATTGCCCTAAGAGAAACCCATTATCTCTGGCTGTGGATCCCTACCTCAACCACTTTGTCAATATATTGATAATTTTATTAAATCATTTGTAACTCAAACATTCACCTACATTAGAGATACCACACACTTTATTAACTGTGTTGAAAGTTTACCATTTCCGGAAAATGAGCAATTCTTAATTAACTTGGACATTCAGTCCTTGTACATTAAAATCTCTCAACAAGAAACCATGAAAGTGATTAAAAAAAGACCCAACATGTGTGCCGCTCTGATGGAGGACCCTACTGAGTTCATTGTTGATCTTCTGGGCATTGCTATGCAAAGAAACATTTAAATTTGTAGATTAATATTACCTTCAAGTAATGGGTGTTGCTATGGGTGCTTCCTTTGCACCTACTCTAGTAAGTTTATATATGGATGATTTTGAAAGTAAATTCCTGTTCAATAATTTCTTTATATTCTACCATAATATGACTAAATGGAATGTTATATTAATTACACGTTTTTGATTTGGACAGGATCAGACCATGAACTTGACAGTTTTTACCATTGGCTTAAAGGATAGAACCCTCATATTTAATTAACCATGATTTATGGTACTTTAGAGGTTGGTTTTCATGATCTGATGATTAGCCACCAGAATGTCTCCCTATATGTAAAACTCTATCACATTCCCACTGAGGTAAATCCCACACTGCTTTACTCTAGTTTTCATTTGTGCAGTTTGCTTGTCAATTTGCTTTTTGATCAGCTTTTATGGGTATATCATGAATATACCCGGAAGGATGACTACCCTAAAGAATCAGAAACTTTGATTAATCACCTTGTTAGAGGTTATCCTAAACGACTTCTGACATGAGCAAGTAAAAGGGCTTGGTTTTGTCATCATAAAAACCTACTTTCTCCAAGTAACAGTAACAACAAGGATTGCTGTTTGTTACCCGAGTTCCTCCATCCAGTAACAATGCCAAGAACCTTGTTCTTCCTAACTTGCAAATTCTAAAATCCTTGGATGATATGTTAGAACCCGGCTCATTTCTTTTGAAGAGGAAGGAATATTAGAGACCATCTAGTGAAGGCAGATAGCTCTGGTGAAATTATTCTAGCCATGCCTTCCCAAATGTCTCAAGTTAGGGGGGTCTGATGCCCTTGGTGAATGACTGCAATGGTGGGTCATGCAGTGACTGCAATGACACTTTTGATACAAAGGTGTTTCAAAACATGAATGTACAGTTTTCTCTCACTTGTGACACAAATTGTAACTCACAAAACATAATGTACCCTATCTACTGTCCTTGTGGCAAAATGTATATAGGAATGAGCACTCAACAGATCCACTGTAGGATCATCCTACCAAAGAGCAGAATATGGTGCGGGGCACTACTGCACAGTTGGTTAAACATTATCAACAATTGGGTCAGACTGCACAAAATATGAAATGGCAAGTAATTGAACAAGTACTGAAAAACACCAAAGTTCTGCAGACCATTGAGACTTTAGAATGTCAATTGATTGATTGTCTTGAATCTGCCACTACCAGTTTCAACATCAATGATGATACAATTCAGACATTACCCACCTTCAAGCACTGATGATGTGGTGACCTTCCCAATGGATCCATCTTAAAAGGTCCTAACGAAAGCTGTGAGACAGAGGCAGTGAGGTGGCTGAAACATGTTGACCCACTGATGCTTGGGACAAAATCCCTCATTGGGAGTCCTATCTTGTTTTTAACCTTTCCAAGGTACGATTTTTCACATAAACGTTAGAAAACTCCTTAGGTAATTTTAACTTTAGGATCCCTTCCATTAGACGAAAAGAGCTCCCTTCTGTTTACAAGCTAGAGACCCTGTGGGTGATAATAGGTACATGAGGTCTCGAAGATGAAGCATGCATCTGGATGATGATCAGAGTCCTATAAAAACACCAGATGGTTGTTGAGTTTAGGAGAAATAATTTATTTTTAGGTTGATGAGTCATACATACCCTTTACGGGCCACCACTTTCATGTTGATGGAATGATTTATAGAACAACACTAACATCTCTAAAAGCTTTCAAAGTTCCATTGATTTAATACAGATGTCTGCCAAATAGGAACCTAAGACTAAATTTCCTTCTGTTTCTTGGAGTAACAGCTTCTTCAAAGCAAATTAAAGACTTCTTTTTCTAGGGCAAATTCTGGACTTAATTGTGTAAAGAGCTTTTAAAATAAAGTAACCCTGTACAGGACAACATATGTACAAAAAAACTATTTTTTCTCTTAGGGATACTTCAAGGCATAGATTATATTTAGGGGCATATTTATGAAGGGGTTTGTGTCATGTTTGCACCATGCAGTGTGGTACATGCATGACTGTAGAAAAGTGCGCTCTTTCTTGGCATGGTTACATCCATTTTCTGCCTGTGGTCAGTATGTTTGACTGTGTTTGACTGTCTCTACTGGGTTCCTGCTAACCAGGACCCCAGTAGTTTTGCTCTCTCCTCTAAATTGTACCTTTTTCACCCCACATTTGGCATACTGGTACCCCCATGTAGGTCCCTAGTATATTGTACATAGGTAGCCAGGGCATTGGGGTACCAGGGGATTCCTATAGGCTGCAGCATGTATTATGCCACTCATAGAGAGCCAATGCAAATAGTTCTGCAGGCCTGATATTGCAGCATGTGTTAAAGGGTGCATGCACCCTTTCACTACCTGGTCACTGCACCATGTCACTGTAAGTCACCCCTATGGCAGGCCCTCCTATCCCAGGGGGCAGGGTGCAAGTACCTGTGTGTGAGAGCACACAGGCACTAGCAGAGGTGCCCCCACAAACCCCAGCTCTATTTTCCGGGACTTCATGTGTGCAGGGACACCACTTTAAGTGTGTACTGGACACAGGTCACTACCTATGTCCAGCTACATAATGGTAACTCCGAACCTTGGCATGTTTGGTATCAAACATGTCAGAATCATACCCAAATACTTTTGCAAGTATTGGTTGCATGATTCCATGAACTCTGGGGGCTCCTTAGAGAACCCCCAGCATTGCTAGCACCAGTCTTCCAGGGTTTTCTGGGCAGCCCCAGCTGCTGCCCCCCTCAGACAGGTTTTTGCCCTCCTGCTGCTTGATGTGCTCAAGCCCAGGAAGGCAGAACAAAGGATTTCCTTTGGGAGAGGGGTGTTACACCTACTCCCTTTGGAAATAGGTGTGACTGGCTTGGGAGTGGTAGCCTCCCCAAGCCACTGTTTTTGCTTTGAAGGGCACATTTGGTGCCCTTTGTGCATAAACCAGACCACACTGGTTCAGAGACCCCAAGTCCCTGCTCTGACGTGAAACTGGACAATGGAAAGGAGAGTGACCACTCCCCTGTTCATCACCACCCTAGTGGTGATGCTCGGAGCTCCTCCAGAGGGTCCCTGGGTTCTGCCATCTTGTTTCTAAGGTTGGCAGGGAACTCTGGGAGCATCCAAGTGGCCAAGCCAGGCTGGTGACGTCAGAACCCACTCCTGATAGGTGCTTACCTGGTTAGGTGACCAGTCCCCCTTTCAGGGCTATTTATGGTCTTCCCTTGGAGTGGGTTCTCAGATTCGGCTTGTCAGATTCCAGAAAGACTCCTCTGCAACCTCCACTTTGACTTCTGATGACCAGAACCACGACTGGACCCTCCAGGAACCGACAAGCTGCAGATCCACGAGGAAGACTCTCCTGCAACATTGTATCCAGAGTTCCTGCCAGCTTTGCAACAGTTCCCTTACCATGCATCCTCAGAAGACTGCCACTCTTCAGCCTGCACAAGAGGAAGAAGGAATCTCCCTTGGAGTGAAGGAGTCACTCCCCTGCAACTGCAGGCACCTACAACAAGCGACGACCGGCTGCGTGGATCCCCTCTCCTGCTGAGCTGCATGGATCCTGCATCATGGGTGGAAGTCTAGAGTAGTCCTCTTGGTCCTCTATGGCAGCTGTCCAACTCTGGCAGAGGTAGGCCTTTACCTTCCCAAGCAGGACACTACCTCCGTGCACTGCGTCTCTTGCAGCTGCTAAGGTTTGATGTGTCTCCTCCAAGGGATCTTCAGGTGACATGCAGCTCCAGTCCCCAGCACTCCTTCCTGCAAATCCCAGCCTCCTGTGTGGTTCTCCTGTGGCGTGGGATCCTCTTTTGTAGTGCTGCATGGGCTCCTTCTTTCACCTTTGGTGTCCTCGTCCTGTGGGGCTCCTGTGGGTGCTGCCTCCACCCCTGTGGACTCTCTACAATGCTGAGGGTCCCCTGTGACTCCCCTCCTCGGTTGAATCCTCCTGGACCTTGCTGGTCCCTGGCAGCACCTCTTTTCCTTCAATCGCAAATTTTTCTTTGCCAAGGCTTGTTAGTGAAATTCCTGCACTGACACCCATCTGCAATCTTCCTTCCAGAGTGGTACTCCTTCTGCATCCATTAGGAATTCTTCACCAACTTCTGGGCTGCAGTGCTGACCTGTTCTTCTTCGCCGTCGACCAACTCCTGCATCTTCAGTGTGGAAGGTAGGGGCTCCTGCACCCACTGGACTCTGTTGTATCTTCTGGACTTGGTCCCCTCTCTCCACAAGTCTTCTTTCTTCAGGAATCCACTGTTGTTTTTCTTGCAGTTTTCTCTGGGTGTCTTCTTTTTCTTCTTTTCCTCCTTTTGGGTGGTTTGGGGAAAATCCAGTGTTTTACTCCTCCATTCTTGGTCGCTGAGGGGTACTGTGTTATTTACTGCTATGGTTTTCTACTACTCCCAGCTCCATTCTACACATTTACTTACCTTGGTGGGGATACCTTGTTCATATTCCATTTGTTTAGTATATGGTTTGTGCTCCCCCTAGAGTCACCATTGGTTTGTTTTCTAACCTTTTCTATGCCTATTTCTGATTGCTAGTGTATATATTTAGGGGGTCATTCCGACCCTGGCGGTCATGGACGGCCAGGGCCGGGGTTGGAGGATGCACCGCCAACAGGCTGGCGGTGCATCAAGGGCAATTCTGACCGCAGCGGTAAAGCCGCGGTCAGAAAAGGGAAACCGGCGGTTTCCCACCGGTTTTCCCCTGCCCCTGTGAATCCTCCACGGCGGCGCTGCAAGCAGCCCCGCCATGGGGATTCCGACCCCCTTCCCGCCAGCCTGGTTCTGGCGGTTTTCACCGCCAGAACCAGGCTGGCGGGAACGGGTGTCGTGGGGCCCCTGGGGACCCCTGCAGTGCCCATGACAATGGCATGGGCACTGCAGGGGCCCCCTAACAGGGCCCCACATTGATTTTCAGTGTCTGCCTAGCAGACACTGAAAATCGCGACGGGTGCAACTGCACCCGTCGCACACCAGCAACTCCGCCGGCTCCATTTGGAGCCGTCTTCCTCGTTGCTGGTGCTTTCCCGCTGGGCGGGCGGGCGGCCTTTTGGCGGTCGCCCGCCAGCCCAGCGGGAAAGTCAGAATGACCGCCGCGGTCTTCTGGCGGTTCCAGGAAGACATTTCATGGGCATTTGGTGGGTGTTCCCATGCAACTACCATGGATTTTGACGTATTCCCAGATTTACCAGAACTGGTAAACCTGGGAATGTGCCAAAATGCTACACCTTCTCAGGGGAGGCGTAACGAGGAGAAATATCTTTATTTATCTTTATCTATGAGTGTTGCTTTCTGCACCAAACATAGAGGAATATACCTCAGGGGATTGTTTTGTGTGGAAAGGTGCCTCTTCTGGCACAAAAACAATCTTGGTTACAACACAGGCATCTTTCACCATGGTACAAGAATACCTGATTGGCGCTAGGCAGCCAAAAAAACAGCAGTGCAGGGGAAAAGTCAGGAATGTGCCATATTGACTTAAATACAGAGCATTTCTGCCCTTTCGCTGTCTTGCAGCGCAGATCAGGGAGTCAACTTGGTGCACTGCACTGACTGTGTTTCCAATAAATATGTCCCTCAGTATTTAGAACAGTTCAGGATTTTATAGGTGATGTTGTGACACACTTTTGAACCTTTTGGCAAAGATCAGGTATAACATTTGTTTAACTTTTTAGACAGAGTCAAGACTGAAGACAGTCAGGGGTTTTCATCTGGCAACATCCACTCCTCCTTTTGTAGAGCATTGCAGCCCCACACTGTGCCATATGACAAGTGAGATTTAACCACTGATTCATGAGAAAGTAACCTACTATTCATGCTAACGAGTTTTTTTTATAGAAGAAAAATAAATAGTTCAACAGAGGTAGTAGAAATGGTTGATATTTTTAGGGAAACTAGTAGAAAATATTGAGTTGAAGCCAGGTAGCTACCGATAAGGCGGTAGGTTTTGCTGTTTCTTAAAGTAAATTTTAGTTTGATCCTTTTAGCATCAACTCTTCCCTAGAGATGTTTGACTTTCTCTGCTTATGTCCTTTCATTTGTTCCCTATTCGGTTTAGTTGACGCAGTAATCTGAAGTTTCATTCCACCTCTGTACTTCTTAGCTCTGTCTTGCTTCTGCTGATATTCGAGATCTATAATTAGTTGGTACTAGACTGGATAAAACCCACACCTCCACTCCAACAATGGTTGTATGTAGCTCATTTTCTGCCTTTCGTCCCTTTTTCTCTTCCCCAGTCTGAGTCTTGTTAGTAGCAACAACTAACAAATGGGACATGTCAGTTGCTTAATGAATATACTTTGGAACAACGCATGCTGGAACAACGCATGCCTGAACAATGAGGTCAGACCAACGACCGCATTGTTACCACTAATGCTTTTACCACGAATGCCTTATCAACGATTTTTCTGTGTAAAGGCATTCCTGGTAAAGGCATAAGTGAACGGCATGCATGGTTCCAGCATGCGTCCCCCCTAGCCCCCCACCCCTAAAAATCACTGCAAACTCCCCACCACTAAAACCACCCCAACCCCCACCCCTAATATTACCGCAACCCCTCACCCTGCCCCTAAAACCTAAAACCACCCAACCCCCACCCCTAAAACTTAAAGCACCCCAACCCCCCCACCCCCAAGTACTAAAAATACTCCAACCCCCCACCCCTGCCCCTAAAACTAAAAAGCCCTGACCCTCCCCTCCCTGCCCCTAAACCTAAACCACCCGGACCCCCCACCTCTAAAACTAAAAAATACCCCTCCCCAAACCTAAACTGCCCTACCCCCACCCCTAAAACTAAAAATACCTCAACCCCCCACCCCTGCCCCTAAAACTAAAAATACCCTGAACCCTCTTCCCCCACCCCTAAACCTAAACTGCCCCATGACTAAAAACACCCCAACCCCCACCCCTAAAACCTAAACCACCCCAACCCCAAATTTTAAAAATACCCTGACCCCCCCACCCCGCCCCTGAAACCTAAACTACCCCAACCCCCACTCCCAAAATGTAAAAATACCCTGGACCCCCCGCCCGCCCCAAAAACTAAAAATACCCCAACCCCCCACCCCACCCCGAAAACTAAAAATGCCCCAACCTCCCCTCCCCTGCCCCTAAACCTAAACCACCCCAATCCCACACCCAAAACCTAAAAATACCCCGACCACCACCCCACCACTAAAACTAAAAATGCTCTAACCCCCCTCCTCGCCCCTAAAACGTAATCACGCTGAGCCCCCACCCCCAAAAACTAAAAATACTCTGACCCCCCCACCCAGCCCCTAAAACTAAAAATGCCCGCCCCCTCCCCTGCCCTCAAAGGACCTCGACTCCCATCCCCTAAAACTAAAAATACCTCAGCGCTCCTGCCCATAAAACAGTCCCAGTCCCAGCCCCACTTACCTCCTTCTTGATCGCGTCATCCTCCTCAGTCAACTCCCTTCTTCTGTGCATTAACCACGCATGTGTGTGGTTCAGCACATGCGTGGTTAAGGCCCCGAACAAGGAAGTCATAGTTAACTAAAGCGTTGTTCCATGGAGACACCAAAACCAACAGAAATACCTTAGGCTTATTCTGAACCTTCAAATGGACTTTATAGGTCCTTATACATGGCCTTCATAGGTCCTTATACATGAAGGTATGCTGGTGCACAATGTTCACTTTTTTAGCAGTGGTGGAATGGCTGCATGGCGGGTCAAGCACAAAGATTAATCTTCCCAGAAATATCAGGACTTTCACAAATGTCACCCCACCCCATAACCTTGTGATTGTAAAGTATGAAGATAGTTGCTTCTGAGGCAAGGCACCTGGGGAAATAGGATAGGGAATGTAACAACGTGTGCTGTCTTTAGACTATATCTTGAAGTATCCTTCAAAGGAGAAAGGCACATTTACAAGTAATGCACACTGCTCGATTTCCAATCCTCAGAGAACCCTACCTGAGTACTATAGAACTGTCACTTTCCACCTTTGTAAGGTGTCTATAGTGTTCCTTCCTGTTGGTGCTTTGGATTGGTTGTGAACAATTAAGGTTCCTTGCTCCAGGAGCTTTGTAATCGTATCCAAGATGTTACTCTAGGGATTTAAAGGTTGTGCTAAGACATAATAAGCCATTTATGCTATCTTGAAGAATTATTACACTGTTCTATGATTGTTGCTCATTTCTGGAAAGTGCGCTGCTGCTTTAGTGTGTTAGCTCTGTTTTCTGGTTGAACAAATGTAGCACAGCTTTAGTGGTTATTGCACTGTTTTCTGGGACTATTTCATACTATAAGGAATGTTGTATAATTCACTTTTTTCATCGTACATTTATAAGGTTGTTACTGGGAAAACATTATCACTCAGCAGTCTATAAAGAAAAATTGCACATAACTAAGGATGTGATCAGATAATGAGGATCAATAGTTCTATGATATAATCAACAATACAGTATAGTGATAAACAAAGGGGTCCTTCAAGAAATGTATGATCTAATTTTTATTTATTCATGCTTCATTCATGATATATATTCGATATGTTGACAATCTGAGAAAGCTCCAATGTGTTTTATCCTTTTTAAAAAATATATTTTTATTGTATTAAATACAAGTGAAAACAACATGACAGATAGCATAACACAGTGCATCTTGAAACCATCAAGCTTAAGTAACAGGGAGCCAGATGCAAGAAGTTCCGATTTTGCGAATCGGAAATTGCGAGTCGGTGCAACGTGCAATTTCCGATTCGCAAAATCAGATGCAGAACGGTGTCTCAGACACCGTCTGCGATTCGCTATGGGGTCGCAAAGACCCACCTCATTAATATTAACGAGGTGGGTCTCATTTTGCGACCCCATAGCGAGTCCCTGCACTCACAGGGATGATGGCCTGCTGAAGACAGCAGGCCAGCATCACTGTGACTGCTTTTTAAAAAAAGCGTTTTTTTTTTATTTTGCAGCCCGTTTTTCTCAAAGGAAAACGAGTTGCAAAATAAAAAAAATAACGAAACCATTTGGTTTCGTTTTTTTCAGAGTAGGCAATGGTCCATTGGACCACTGCCTGCTCTGAAAAAACATTTTGGGCAACATTCACAAAGGGGAAGGGGTTCCATGGGGAATGGGTGACCACCAGTGTGACACTGGTGGTAACTGCGAATTGCTTTGCGACCGCATTTGCAGTCACAAAGCAATTTAGCATCGCGATGCGAGTCGCAAATAGGAGGGGGACACCCCTTCCTATTTGCGAGTTGCATTCACAATTTGCGAGTCAGTACCGACTCGCGAATTGTGAATGAGAATAGCGATGAGCATTTTGCATGGTGCAAACTGCGATTTTCGCAGTTTGTACCATGCAAAATGCTTCCTACATCTGGCCCAGGATCTCTATCTCCATTGGGAAGTCCACTAACACTTCCTGCTGCCCCCCACACACTCGCTCAGGAATGGTGCAAGCCGGCGCTAAACTTTTTGATGCAAAACTGCGTTAATGCAGTTTTGCATCAAAAAGTATAAATATGCCCCCAAATGTCATGTGCCAAAGGGTAATAGTAACTGCTGTTGGACTCGGGAAGGGGGATGGTTGTCAATTGGTATATATTGTCTTTATCTATTCAGTACCCTGGCTCATCTGGAGGAAGGTGGACCAAGTGAGTAATGACAGTAAGTTGTGCTGCCCAATAGTATTTGCAGCATGGACCGGGGAGGGAGTATTGTGAAGTGTGTACAGAAAGCGAGACAGTGCCATCATGTTGAACAGCGCAGCCTTGCCAAGGAGTGACAAGGGAAGGGTCTTCCAGTTCTGTACATTTTGCCTCAGCTGTGCCAGTGGAGTCTCCAGATTAGAGCTGTAGAATATTTCCAGGTCCGTGGTAACATAAATTCCCAAGTAACAAAACCCATCTGTTGTGACAGGAGCGGTACACCCCCGGGGCAATTGCAGCACTATTCCATGAAGAATGTAAATAAGTGACTTGTCCGAGTTGATGTTGAAGACAGAGTAGTGACAGAACTGGTCAAGCATATGCATTAATCAATCTAGCTTGAGGGTCAGATGCGTAAAGCAAGATATCGTTAGCGTAAAGAGAAATTCTATCTTCCTAGTCTGTCATCCATTGCAGGCCACACACTAGGGGGTCTTGCCTAATCCAGGCAGCCAGCGGCTCCAGGACCAGAGCAAATATTAGATGGGAGAGTGGGCAGCCTGCTAGGTACCCCACCAAGGCTGGAACTCTGTAGATTTACCTCCATTTACCGTCACTTGGGCCAACGGGTCAGTGTACAGGAGACTGAGCCTCACTAGAAAGCACTAGAAAGCATTAGCCGAATCTGAACTTGGTCAAGACTGTAAACAATAATGGCCACTTGAGTGTATCAAACGCCAGGCATGCATCTCGTGACAGCACCAGGGCATCTTCACAGAGTCTTGCAGCATGTCCCAGAACACCATGTAGGCGTTGTAGATTAAGAGCCGTTTTTCGTACAAAGATAAAGCCTGATTGATCTGGGGGAACTAATACCGTTATAACCTGGATTAAGCGGGAAGCTAACAGCAACGAGATGGGTCTGTATGAGGCACACACTTTCAGCGGCTCACCCTCATTATGAATTACTATAATATTTGCTAACCATTGATCGCAATGCAGGCAGCCCACTCTCAACTCTCTTTAAATATATGTAGTAAATGTGGGGCACTTTTGGAGGCCATAAGTTTGTATAGCTCTATGGGTAGGCCGTTGGGGCCCACTGCCTTGCCTGAGTTTAAGACCCGTATTGCCAGAATCACTTCTCCTTCAGTGGATTCCTGTTCCAGAAGTGTCTGATCAGTGGACGTGAGACTCGGAAGACATATATCCTCCAATAACTTTTGGGACTCCTCCATCGTGGCAGCGGGAGCTGGGCATGTAGGTGACAATAATAGCCTGCAAAGGCGGATGCGGTCCCTTGTGTATCTCTCACCCTGCTCCCCTTGCTTGTTAAAAGTTCCACAACCCAACAATTTGTCCTTTCTTTCTTGTCTAACCAGGCCAGGAATTTTGCTGCCCTATTCCCCCACCTCATAGAGGCACTGTTGAGTGGTGCAGTATCTCTCCCTAGCGGCTTCTGACTAGGTATCTCTATGCTCTTCCTGCTTGATGGTTAAAGTTTGTTGCACAGCCTCTTGCTCAGAAGCTCTAAGTTGGGCCTCTAGGCCAGCTATGTCAGGCTCCAGCCTCTCTAACTGATCTCTTTTGTCTTTTCTATGTCCAGCCATCAAAGAAACTCCTTAGCCTTTAAAAATAACTTTATAGGCCCCCCATAGAGCCTGTGCAGATTTCACAGAGTCTTCATTCTCTGTGAAACAATTAAATAATTATCTGTAGCTTGGTGAACACCCTACTGGATGTGGGGCTCTTTAAGATAACAGGGGCTGAGTACGATATGGGCGTGGTTCCCCTGGGGCACAGGAGCATAGATCCGCCATAGTGGCAAGAGGTCAGTTATGCCTCTAGTGAGATGCTGAAAGTCACAAAAGTGTTTTGGTTGGTGTGGTAGGGTGAAAAGGTAGTCTATCCTTGATAAGCTTCCATGGGCACCCAAGTGAAATGTGTACTGCTGTAAGGTTGGAATGTGTATGTGCTAGGTGTCAACCAGCCCGAGGGCCCATGCCCATAATGGCTCACTCAGACAGGAGATTGAACTTCCCCTTCACCAGTCAACTTTGCTCTGCATACACTATTTGCTGCTAAAAACAGGGCTGAACTGTTTGCCACTTGAAGGAATTTGGACTTTTAAGAAATTTACTACACATCGAATATGTTTCTTGCTAAGAAATACATTGTACTTATTATTTAATAGGAGTTTAATAGAGGGTTTATGATAGTTGACCCCTCGTACTTGTGCACCTGTTTTAGCATTTAAGTCCTGGAAGTGTGGAGTATTACTATATAGGGGATGGTGCTAGAGTGTGGTTATCTCTTATTAACCTCAGCCATCATATTGTAAATCATTAGTTATGAGGCTGTCAACTTGTGCTCTATCTCTGTTGTTAAATGCTGTCAAAATTGACTTAGGGCCTGATTTAGAGTTGTGGGATGAGTTATAACTGGAATTTTTGAAGGATATAATTCACATGTAGTAAGCTGGATAGTATAGCGTCATATTTTGGACAGAGTAATTGGTCTGCCAAACTCTAAATCAGCCCCTAAGTCTCAAGAAAACAACAAACAACTAGCATTGCCTTGTCTTTTTGTTTTCAGGGGCACATAGACCACTGAATCAGGGTTCCTGCAGACTAGTTATCAGAGCAGGGATGGTTGCTTGCACAACTGGTAGGACAGCAGGTTGTAAACCAACTGGAAGTTACTTGGTGTCTAAGCTGCCTCAATGAAAATTAAGGTGCTGTTAGGCTTGGGCGAAATGTTCATAATTTTTTTTGGGGAAATTAAGCGAAATGACCCAAAAATTACATAAAATGATGTGCTGTTACAGAGAATACACTATTTTTAGCAACAAATGCGATCTTGTGTTCATTTTTGGCATGTGGACGGATTTTGCTCTAAAAAAGCACAAAATTGTGCATGACACCATCCACAGCTGCTTGAGTTCAGTTTGTTAACGTTCTTTCCATGCTCCCACAATAGGATTTCCCATGACCGAAGTCTCATTTGCACAAGATTTTACCGGGAGAAATGAAACTTTACCGAGGCCTAGTGCTGATGGCTGGGCTTGGATTGGATGCAAATTTCACTCTGCATACAGCCACACCATGATATGCTCTGCTGACAAAGGATTTTAGGGGTGGTGAGGAAGGGTGTTGCGAGTGCTGAGCTCAGATTATGTGACCATGAGTGTGATCTCCCATGCTCACATCAGCAGATGGATGACAGTGGTGTAATGAAACTTGAGAGGCCCACCCCGCAAAGTACATCGAGCCCCCACCCCTCCCAAACACAGTCAGGAGCTCTTAGGCTAGGGCCCGCCTCCTGTGCACATTTTACAGTGCAGAGGGGACCCCATGGATCTTGCCCCCCCACCTGGGGTGCGAGGGAGGCTGCAGGGGCTATTGTTTAGCCAGTGATGGAGGATCACCTCTCAATACGGGATACCTCGGGAGTGGGCACAGAGGAGCAAAGTGCAAAACTTAATTATCACAGAGCCACACCAAGCGTTTGGGGAAAGGCACACAATCAAGAGTTCTCTATGATTCATCACTACTAACCATAAGAGCAGATTTATACTTTTTGATGCAAACCTACGTTAGCGCAGGTTTGTGTCAAAAAGTATAGCTCCGGCTAGCGCCATTCCATGACACCGGCCAGGTGCTATGGTGCTAGCCAGCGCTAAGGCCCTGGTCTAACAGGGCCGGGGTGGCATAGGGGGTATGGGGGCTTGTGCGCCAAATTATGGCGCTACACTGTTCAGAGGCAAAAAAATTGGCTCTAGGCAGTGTAGCGCCATTTTCTGGTGCACATGCCCCATGGACATGGCTCCTGTCTTAGTAAAGACAGGAGCCATGCCCACCACCCCAATTTCCATATCCAGGGGACGAATGTCCCCTGGGCATGGCAATTGGGGCCAGCGCCATGCAAGGGCTCCAAGTCAGGGCCCCGAGCAATGTTTGGCAAAAAAAAACCTCACCCAGACTTACCTTGGTTGGGTCCCCCATCCTTAGGTGACCTCCTGGTGTGGGTAGGGGTGGGTGGGGGTGACCCTGGGGACGGGGAAGTGCACCTGTGGGCAATTTCCATGGTCTCTGACCATGGAAATCTGCCTACAGGTCCCTTACGCCTGCGCAGACCCAGGCGGTAAAGGGTGGTGATAAACAAGCTTAGTGCCATTATTTAAGGCCCTCATCCCCCGTGCTGGATTTTAGCACGGGGGAATAAATTTGGCGCAAAGGCAATGTCGACCTTTTCTGGATGGGAACGCCTACCTTGCTTCTCATTAACGCAAGATAGGTTTTCCCCTCCAGAAAACAACGTGAACTCTATTACTTTGGCGCTAGACATGTCTAGCGCCATAGTATAAATATGAAGTTAGGTTTGCACTGAATTAGAGTAAACAAAATGACACTAATTCAGTGCAAACCAAGTATAAATATGTGCCATAATGTCGCTATTGACAGCAGGACTAACTGCAGTCAAAGGAATTAACAGACACATGAAAGATAGGAAACACCTGTCGCATATCACATCCAACAGAAGAACAAAACAATCCATAAAGGGCAAACCAAGTTCTGTTAACAGATTTTACTGTCTCAAAAAGACCGGAGTTAAAACTAGTGCTACAGTGCGGTTAAGAAAAAAACCTCACCATGAGGGTTCCAATTATTCACTTTCTGCGACTGAAGCTGCATTCATCTTTGCATGGTCCCAGTCCACACCAAGTACGCATTCATTGGTGCTGGGGTGCAGGAGTAAATGCTCTCCCCCAAGCAGACGCAACCTTAGAGCAGTGAAAGACAGATGTGCATCTTGATCTTCAAGGAGGCCCAGGGATCCCTACAGAGGTAGGTGCAGTGTGAGATGAAACCCACCTGCGAGGGGGAGGTCAAGGACATTTCTGGGACCCGCTCCACCACTCTCTAACCCCGCCCCTACCATCAGACATCCTCAAGAGGAGCACTAACTTGCATCAATTCATAAGAGCTGAACAGTCAGTGTTCCTCCTGGCCGTTTCTTTTACCTGGAATGGATGGACGATCTACAACATGAGAGGTAAAGGTGTTCTCTCATTTGTATAACACAACACTCCCTCTGCAAATGAAAGCAGACGTCTTGAGATAAAGCAGATTCAAAGGGTGTGCCCACATTACTGTTACTTGAAAGATTTGACGAGCTCTTCCATAATAGTGCCCCAAGATGATAAAATGATCTCAAACATCTGTTATGTCCAAGGGATGAGTTAGTAATAGGGCTCCAGGGGTGCATTCCTTTTTCTCTTGTTTGTATTTATTATTGTGATGGTTTTTATTAACATTTCAGTAATTAATATTCGTCTGATCTTCTGAATGACATTTTACCTGCTTTTAGGCTTGTTGAGAAACTTGTAGCAAACTAAAGTTTTCCTAAGCCATGGAGTAGACCTGAGAAAGGTTAAAGAGTTTGGTGTCACCAGCAATTCCTGAGTCCAAGAGATGCTGCAAGGGGTGAGAGGGGCTGCCTGAATCCCATCACAGCGAAAAATATGTGAGGGAACTGAGTGAGTAACGAGTGACACGGTGTGGGCCACTTAAGCTGACAAGGGGCTGGGAAGCGTGAATAGAGATAGAACAAGGGGGCACCCTCATAGGCGAGGTGGAAATTAAAAGAATAGACTGACTTTTCCAGTGAGTTTCATTAGCAGGTCGCTCTAGATTTGGCGATGGATCATCAAGAAAACCTGTCATGTAATGTGGATGGAAATCAGTGGCATCTGTGTTCTCAGCACTGAGGTGGTGCAGGAGCATAGGGAATACTGGCTCCTTGAATGGTCTGGTCTGCCCTCTCATACCCTGCATGTAATGAGGGCTACTGCAGGTGATGGTCCTGACTAAGCTGTACAGCACTGAAGCATCAGCTCTCGTTTGGTCTTCTTGGCGAGTCACTATCCACAACGGGTTTTCACTGGTCTCTCCGAGGGCCTCAGGGTGTGCAGCACTGCCTTTTCCCGACTTTTTCAGATCCTCTGAGGGACGGGCAAAACACATTATTTGTCTACTTGGCCATCAGAGGTTCACAGATTATATTGTTCTGTTCAGGTGTGGGACCAAATTTCACATCCTGCATCTCTACTGCACAGTGCTCGACCCTGTACCAAGCCGTGGGCGACATTGGCAATTTGATTGACAGAACAGAGCCGGTAATACAGCAAGCACAATATGGCTTTATCACAGGTCATGCGCTGTCAGTCATTATTTTAGAGTGAAGCAGGACCTGCTGGTACCGGGTGATGAGCGGAGTATCACAAGCAAGAGGCTAGGCATCCTGACTACAATTGACTAAATGTGAGGGTACACTTTTGGTTCACATCCTGTCCAGCAGTGTTTGAGGCTCAGCTTTGTAGACTCGCAGAGTCCATTGAGGGAAAACCTAAGGGCATGACAGAAAGAGTCAAATGGGGAAGGTTGGCTTTCCTAGCCATACAAGGCCTTTCGTGCTTGGAGATAAATCAACCGTCAGGGCTAGACTATAGTGCATTGCTTTCATAATCCACTTGGGATGGACCCAATTGACTTAAGCTTGCAATTCCTCTTAGGAGCTTTAACCAGCGGTTTCTCTTGATAAGACTGATTTTGTTGATTCAACGGTTCAGCTGCAGCTGTTGAATTGTAAAGCACTGAGTCAGAGTTCATCTAAGGCTTCTAGACTATGGTATACATGTAGTGAAAAAATTGAGTGGAAAGCTGTTTACTTGACAGATACTGAGCCAGATTCAACTCTAGACTTTTTTTGTAAAAATATCAAGTAGCCAATGAAAGTTTGAACAACCATCTATTTTGGGGATGTAATTCGAGTCCTCTCTTTTGCTGTTCAGACTGATGACAACATTGCTTATATTGGATGATGGCTTTAAACATTTGAACGGTTTGTTAAATCAATGAAAGTTAAGATTTTAAATTATGCTAGAAGCGGGAAGTTCATACTTATAAAGTGTTCAGTAACTGTATAATATAGAAACAAATACTTCACAACATTCAGGACTACCAAATAGTACTGTACGGCATCAACACAGAGTAGCAAATATCCCCAGTTACTACAGAATGGTAACTACTGCCAGTGACATCAAGCATTTTTATTGCAATATGTCTCGCATTTGTGAGAATTAGAACTATTGGCGCTGTAAATGACAATGTCTTTTACCTATGTGTTTTGATTTGGTGTGTAGTGGATGTATGCCAGGTGCCACAGCAACCCTCCCAGGCCTGTCGCTGCTGTAGAGAGGGCACAACCAGGCCACCATTGTGGGAGTGTTTTTGCCTCATTCCTACAGACTGGCTGTGATATTATACACAGGTGTCAAGAGGGTGATGGGGAAGCGCTCTGCACCTGTGACAGCGACTGTGGGGGTATTCAAGGTGGGGCCTCTTCAAACAGGAAGCAGTGCTATTAGAGCACTGTTTTAGACAGTGCTTCCAGAAGTGGCATCTGCAAGGCCGCATTAGCTGTGAGGGGACTGTCAAAGCCATGACACCAGTGAATTCTGAGAGAAGGAAGTGATGGAGTGTGTTCCACTTTTGTGCCCTATGAAACGCTGCTCCTCTCACTGTGGCACCCTAGTGTTAGCTTCTTTGCGCTACAGGGTTAGGAAAATGGCTTCTTCACTAACTGAACTCTATCTGAAGAGGCCCAATTTACATCAAAAGGCTAGATGTTTTTTGCTATCAAGCTTGAGGCTTTGAAGTGCTTGGGTCTGGAGTCAAGACTCCTTTTCCACCAGTTTGGAGACAACACCTTTCGCCATCTTCTTGCCTAGAACTAACTCATGTGCTTGGTTGGTGACCCTCCAGAGGTTATCAATAGCATGGTGATTGCCTAGTGTTAAGCTCTGCTCTAGTCAGTTGGTTAATGCACCCACCGCAGAGGTCTTGACAGAAGGAGAATGTCACAGATTACAATCCTGCCATACCTTTTTCAGCTCTTCATCTCTGCAAGGTCTTTGCAAATGAATTATAACGATTTTGTTAAGAATGGCACCTGCTTTGGCAGAACCTGTATTACTAAGCGCTACATTAAAAAATGGGTTATTCCCAGACTGCTCGAACACGCACCAGACAAAGAACCATATTGGAGACCATCTGTTGTAAGGGCTGGAGCTGCTGACTTTGGAGCTGGGGAACACAGTTCAAGTCTTGGCGCCGGATCAACATTCTGTGATTCTGGGCAAATCACTCAATCTCTCCTTGCTACCAAAAATGAATTTGTTCTTGTGTAATGTAACCGGTGCTCATGTAAAGCATTGTAATATCTTTGCATCCATTTCCCGCTATATAAAACTGCAAAATAAATAAAGTGCTCTAATACCTTTGTGTCGAGTTTGTACTGAAAAAATCTGCAAAAATCTATAAATAAAGCAGTCCAATACCTTTGTTTTGAGTTTGCGCTACATAAAAGTGCAAAAAGTAAAAATAATAATAAAAAAGACCCCGCAAACATCACAAAGAAACAGTAAGATGCCCGGAAACAAGGAAGAGGAAGAAACAACATACGGCACACAGCACGGTGATGAGGCAAAAGAGAAAAATAGTGCTATACACTAAGGCGGTCATTCTGACCCTGGCGGTTGAAAACCGCCAGGGCAGAGTGCCGCGGAAGCACCGCCAACAGGCTGGTGGTGCTTCTGGGGCAATTCTGACCGCGGCGGTAAGGTTTCCCGCAGGTTTCCCGCCGGTTTCCCGCTGCCCCAGGGAATCCTCCACGGCGGCGCTGCAATGGGGATTCCGACCCCCTTCCCGCCATCCTGTTTCTGGCGGTTTTCACCGCCAGAAACAGGATGGCGGGAACGGGTGTCGTGGGCCCCTGGGGGCCCCTGCAGTGCCCATGCCACTGGCATGGGCACTGCAGGGGCCCCCTAACAGGACCCCATTGAGATTTTGCAACTGCACCCGTCGCACACCAGCAACTCCGCCAGCTCCATTCGGAGCCGGCTTCCTCGTTGCTGGTGCTTTCCCGCTGGCCGGGCGGGCGGCCTTTTGGCGGTCGCCCGCCAGCCCAGCGGGAAAGTCAGAATGACCGCCGCGGTCTTTTGACCGCGGTACGGTCTTCTGGCGGTTCCCGCCAGGCCGGCGGCGGTCAGAATGACCCCCTAAATTACATGGCCGTTTGTGCAATAATCCATGTAACAGGGTCAGTCTCCAAGGCGGTATCAATCAAACCAGCCTCAAGGTAGGCCAAACATAAGCATGCTCGACCTGAAAAAGATAGTGTCATCTGACGGAATATTCGGACGGTACTACACTTCCCTCAGTGGAGCTCATTGGCAGCTTCCTTCTCCTAACATGAACCTTATTGTCATGTTTTAGAAATGTTTTAGTAAAATTATACATCTAACAGCAACAAATGTTATTCACTTAACTGATCAGTGCTTTTTATGACATAGGCAACTTATTTTTTTCAGCAGTCAAGTTATAATTGACCAGTGTTATTCAGCTTATTTTGCCATTATATCTAATTTTCCTTCTCTGTTTAGCGTCAAAAAGTATACCGCCGGTTAGGGCCATTCCAAGATGCCGGCCGGCCGTCATATTTATGGGATGACGGTAGCTGGCGATAAGGCCCGGCTAGTGTCATAAAAAAGGATGCTAATGTAGGAAGTTGGCTCTGTATGTGCTATTTCAAAGTAAGGAATAGCATGCACAGAGTCCAAGGGTTCCCCTTAGAGGTAAAATAGTGGTAAAAAGAGATAATACTAATGCTCTATTTTGTGGTAGTGTGGTCGAGCAGTAGGCTTATCCAAGGAGTAGTGTTAAGCATTTGTTGTACATACACATAGACAATAAATGAGGTACACACACTCAGAGACAAATCCAGCCAATAGGTTTTGTATAGAAAAATATCTTTTCTTAGTTTATTTTAAGAACCATAGGTTCAAATTTAACATGTAATATCTTGTTTGAAAGGTATTGCAGGTAAGTACATTAGGAACTTTGAATCATTTCAATTGCATGTATACTTTTCAAGTTATTCACAAATAGCTATTTCAAAAGTGGACACAGTGCAATTTTCACAGTTCCTGGGGGAGGTAAGTTTTTGTTAGTTTTACCAGGTAAGTACGACACTTACAGGGTTCAGTTCTTGGTCCAAGGTAGCCCACCGTTGGGGGTTCAGAGCAACCCCAAAGTTACCACACCAGCAGCTCAGGGCCGGTCAGGTGCAGAGTTCAAAGTGGTGCCCAAAACGCATAGGCTTCAATGGAGAGAAGGGGGTGCCCCGGTTCCAGTCTGCCAGCAGGTAAGTACCCGCGTCTTCGGAGGGCAGACCAGGGGGGTTTTGTAGGGCACCGGGGGGGACACAAGCCCACACAGAAATTTCACCCTCAGCGGCGCGGGGGCGGCCGGGTGCAGTGTTAGAACAAGCGTCGGGTTCACAATGGAAGTCAATGAGAGATCAAGGGATCGCTTCAGCGCTTCAGGCAGGCAAGGGGGGGCTTCCTCGGGGAAACCTCCACTTGGGCAAGGGAGAGGGACTCCTGGGGGTCACTTCTGCAGTGAAAGTCCGGTCCTTCAGGTCCTGGGGGCTGCGGGTGGAGGGTCTTTTCCAGGCGTCGGGACTTAGGTTTCAGAGAGTCACGGTCAGGGGAAGCCTCGGGATTCCCTCTGCAGGCGGCGCTGTGGGGGCTCAGGGGGGACAGGTTTTGGTACTCACAGTCATAGAGTAGTCCGGGGGTCCTCCCTGAGGTGTTGGTTCTCCACCAGCCGAGTCGGGGTCGCCGGGTGCAGTGTTGCAAGTCTCACGCTTCTTGCGGGGAGATTGCAGGGTTCTTTAAAGCTGCTCCTTTGGATAAAGTTGCAGTCTTTTTGGAGCAGGTCCGCTGTCCTCTGGAGTTTCTTGTCGTCGTTGAAGCAGGGCAGTCCTCAGAGGAGTCAGAGGTCGCTGGTCCCTTTGGAAGGCGTCGCTGGAGCAGAGTTCTTTGGAAGGCAGGAGACAGGCCGGTGAGTTTCTGGAGCCAAGGCAGTTGTTGTCTTCTGGTCTTCCTCTGCAGGGGTTTTCAGCTAGGCAGTCCTTCTTGTTGTTGTTGCAGGAATCTAGTTTCTAGGTTCAGGGAGAGCCCTTAAATACTAAATTTAAGGGCGTGTTTAGGTCTGGGGGGTTAGTAGCCAATGGCTACTAGCCCTGAGGGTGAGTACACCCTCTTTGTGCCTCCTCCCAAGGGGAGGGGGTCACATCCCTAATCCTATTGGGGGAATCCTCCATCTGCAAGATGGAGGATTTCTAAAAGTTAGAGTCACCTCAGCTCAGGACACCTTAGGGGCTGTCCTGACTGGCCAGTGATTCCTCCTTGTTATTCTCATTATTTTCTCCGGCCTTGCCGCCAAAAGTGGGGGCCGGGGCCGGAGGGGGCGGGCAACTCCACTAGCTGGAGTGTCCTGCGGTGCTGTGACAAAGGGGTGAGCCTTTGAGGCTCACCGCCAGGTGTTACAGCTCCTGCCTGGGGGAGGTGTTAGCATCTCCACCCAGTGCAGGCTTTGTTACTGGCCTCAGAGTGACAAAGGCACTCTCCCCATGGGGCCAGCAACATGTCTCTAGTGTGGCAGGCTGCTGGAACCAGTCAGCCTACACAGATAGTCGGTTAAGTTTCAGGGGGCACCTCTAAGGTGCCCTCTGTGGTGTATTTTACAATAAAATGTACACTGGCATCAGTGTGCATTTATTGTGCTGAGAAGTTTGATACCAAACTTCCCAGTTTTCAGTGTAGCCATTATGGTGCTGTGGAGTTCGTGTAAAACAGACTCCCAGACCATATACTCTTATGGCTACCCTGCACTTACAATGTCTAAGGTTTTGCTTAGACACAGTAGGGGCACAGTGCT
The DNA here is from genome assembly GCF_031143425.1 of Pleurodeles waltl. Taxonomy (NCBI): domain Eukaryota; kingdom Metazoa; phylum Chordata; class Amphibia; order Caudata; family Salamandridae; genus Pleurodeles; species Pleurodeles waltl. Next base: position 220,170,430 of record NC_090450.1, on the reverse strand, counting down.
CATGCACTGGTACCCTCACCTATGGTATAGTGCACCCTGCCTTAGGGCTGTAAGGCCTGCTAGAGGGGTGTCTTACCTATACTGCATAGGCAGTGAGAGGCTGGCATGGCACCCTGAGGGGAGTGCCATGTCGACTTACTCATTTTGTTCTCACTAGCACACACAAGCTGGTAAGCAGTGTGTCTGTGCTGAGTGAGGGGTCTCTAGGGTGGCATAATACATGCTGCAGCCCTTAGAGACCTTCCCTGGCATCAGGGCCCTTGGTACCAGAGGTACCAGTTACAAGGGACTTATCTGGATGCCAGGGTGTGCCAATTGTGGAATCAAAAGTACAGGTTAGGGAAAGAACACTGGTGCTGAGGCCTGGTTAGCAGGCCTCAGCACACTTTCAATTCAAAACATAGCATCAGCAAAGGCAAAAAGTCAGGGGGTAACCATGCCAAGGAGGCATTTCCTTACACAACCCCCCCCCCCCAAATGAAAGAGGATGAGACTAACCTTTCCCAAGAGAGTCTTCATTTTCTAAGTGGAAAAACCTGGAAAGGCCATCTGCATTGGCATGGGCAGTCCCAGGTCTGTGTTCCACTATAAAGTCCATTCCCTGTAGGGAGATGGACCACCTCAACAGTTTTGGATTTTCACCTTTCATTTGCATCAGCCATTTGAGAGGTCTGTGGTCAGTTTGAACTAGGAAGTGAGTCCCAAAGAGGTATGGTCTCAGCTTCTTCAGGGACCAAACCACAGCAAAGGCCTCCCTCTCGATGGCACTCCAACGCTGCTCCCTGGGGAGTAACCTCCTGCTAATGAAAGCAACAGGCTGGTCAAGGCCATCATCATTTGTTTGGGACAAAACTGCCCCTATCCCATGTTCAGAGGCATCTGTCTGCACAATGAACTGCTTAGAATAATCTGGAGCTTTTAGAACTGGTGCTGAGCACATTGCTTGTTTCAGGGTGTCAAAGGCCTGTTGGCATTCCACAGTCCAGTTCACTTTCTTGGGCATTTTCTTGGAGGTGAGTTCAGTGAGGGCTGTCACAATGGATCCATATCCCTTCACAAACCTCCTGTAATACCCAGTCAAGCCAAGGAATGCCCTGACTTGAGTCTGGGTTTTTGGAGCTACCCAGTCCAGAATAGTCTGGATCTTGGGTTGGAGTGGCTGAACTTGGCCTCCACCTACAAGGTGGCCCAAGTAAACCACAGTTCCCTGCCCTATCTGGCATTTGGATGCCTTGATAGAGAGGCCTGCAGATTGCAGAGCCTTCAAAACCTTCTTCAGGTGGACCAGGTGATCCTGCCAGGTGGAGCTAAAGACAGCAATATCATCAAGATAAGCTGTGCTAAAGGACTCCAAACCAGAAGGACTTGATTCACCAACCTTTGGAAGGTGGCAGGGGCATTCTTTAAACCAAAGGGCATAACAGTAAACTGATAATGCCCATCAGGTGTGGAGAATGCTGTTTTCTCTTTTGCTCCAGGTGCCATTTTTATTTGCCAGTACCCTGCTGTCAAGTCAAAGGTACTTAAGAATTTGGCAGCACCTAATTTGTCTATGAGCTCATCAGCCCTAGGAATTGGATGGGCGTCTGTCTTGGTGACAGAGTTGAGCCCCCTGTAGTCCACACAAAACCTCATCTCTTTCTTTCCATCTTTGGTGTGAGGTTTGGATACTAAGACCACTGGGCTAGCCCAGGGGCTGTCAGAGCGCTCAATTACTCCCAATTCCAGCATCTTGTGGACTTCCACCTTGATGCTTTCCTTAACATGGTCAGACTGTCTAAAAATTTTGTTTTTGACAGGCATGCTGTCTCCTGTGTCCACATCATGGGTACACAGGTGTGTCTGACCAGGGGTTAGGGAGAAGAGTTCAGGAAACTGTTGTAGGACTCTCCTACAATCAGCTTGTTGTTGGCCAGAGAGGGTGTCTGAGTAGATCACTCCATCTACTGAGCCATCTTTTGGGTCTGATGACAGAAGATCAGGGAGAGGTTCACTCTCTGCCTCCTGATCCTCATCTGTTACCATCAACAGATTTACATCAGCCCTGTCATGGAAGAGCTTAAGGCGGTTCACATGGATCACCCTCTTGGGGCTCCTGCTTGTGCCCAGGTCCACCAGGTAGGTGACCTGACTCTTCCGTTCCAGCACTGGGTAAGGGCCACTCCATTTGTCCTGAAGTGCCCTGGGAGCCACAGGCTCCAGAACCCAGACTTTCTGCCCTGGTTGGAACTCAACCATTGCAGCCTTTTGGTCATACCAAAACTTCTGGAGCTGTTGGCTGCCCTCAAGGTTTTTGCTTGCCTTTTCCATGTACTCTGCCATTCTAGAGCGAAGGCCAAGTACATAGTCCTCTATGTCCTGTTTAGGCTCATGAAGAGGTCTCTCCCAGCCTTCTTTAACAAGAGCAAGTGGTCCCCTTACAGGGTGGCCAAACAGAAGTTCAAAGGGTGAGAATCCTACTCCCTTCTGTGGCACCTCTCTGTAAGCGAAAAGCAGACATGGCAAGAGGACATCCCATCTCCTTTTGAGCTTTTCTGGGAGCCCCATGATCATGCCTTTTAATGTCTTGTTGAATCTCTCAACTAAGCCATTAGTTTGTGGATGGTATGGTGTAGTGAATTTGTAAGTCACCCCACACTCATTCCACATGTGTTTTAGGTATGCTGACATGAAGTTGGTACCTCTGTCAGACACCACCTCCTTAGGGAAACCCACTCTGGTAAAGATACCAATGAGGGCCTTGGCTACTGCAGGGGCAGTAGTCGACCTAAGGGGAATAGCTTCAGGATACCTAGTAGCATGATCCACTACTACTAGGATATACATATTTCCTGAGGCTGTGGGAGGTTCTAGTGGACCAACTATGTCCACACCCACTCTTTCAAAGGGGACCCCCACCACTGGAAGTGGAATGAGGGGGGCCTTTAGATGCCCACCTGTCTTACCACTGGCTTGACAGGTGGGGCAGGAGAGGCACAACTCCTTAACCTTGTGGGACATATTGGGCCAGTAGAAGTGGTTGACTAACCTCTCCCACGTCTTGGTTTGTCCCAAATGCCCAGCAAGGGGAATATCATGGGCTAAGGTCAGAATAAACTCTCTGAACGACTGAGGCACTACCACTCTCCTAGTGGCACCAGGTTTGGGGTCTCTGGCCTCAGTGTACAGGAGTCCATCTTCCCAATAGACCCTATGTGTTCCATTTTTCTTGCCCTTGGACTCTTCAGCAGCTTGCTGCCTAAGGCCTTCAAGAGAGGGACAGGTTTCTTGTCCCTTACACAGCTCCTCCCTTGAGGGTCCCCCTGGGCCTAAGAGCTCAACCTGATAAGGTTCAAGCTCCAAAGGCTCAGTTCCCTCAGAGGGCAGAACTTCTTCCTGAGAAGAGAGGTTCTCTTTTTCTGACTGTGTTGCAGTTGGTTTCACAACTGACTTTCCTTTTCTCTTGGTAGGCTGGGCCTTTCTTCCAGACTCCAGCTCTACTTTTTCACCCTGTGCCTTGCACTGTGCTCTTGTTTTTACACACACCAGTTCAGGGATACCCAGCATGGCTGCATGGGTTTTTAGTTCTACCTCAGCCCATGCTGAGGACTCCAGGTCATTTCCAAGCAGACAGTCTACTGGGATGTTTGAGGAGACCACCACCTGTTTCAGGCCATTGACCCCTCCCCATTCTAAAGTTACCATTGCCATGGGATGTGCTTTAGTCTGATTGTCAGCGTTGGTGACTGTATAGGTTTTTCCAGTCAGGTATTGGCCAGGGGAAACCAGTTTCTCTGTCACCATGGTGACACTGGCACCTGTATCCCTCAGGCCCTCTACACTTGTCCCATTAATAAAGAGCTGCTGCCTGTATTTTTGCATGTTAGGCGGCCAGGCAGCTAGTGTGGCTAAATCCACCCCACCCTCAGAGACTAGAGTAGCTTCAGTGTGGACCCTGATTTGCTCTGGGCACACTGTTGATCCCACTTGGAGACTAGCCATTCCAGTGTTACCTGGATTGGAGTTTGGAGTGGAACTTTTCTTGGGACAGGCCTTGTCTCCAGTTTGGTGTCCAGACTGACTACAGTTTCGACACCAGGCCTTTTTGGGATCAAAGTTTTTACCCTTGTACCCAGGATTGTTTTGTGAAGAGGCTCTGGGCCCACCCTCCTGTGCAGGTTTTTGGGGGCCTGTAGAAGACTCTTTACTATTTTTATTTTTGGTTGTCTCACCACCTTTCCCCTGGAGAGGTTTTGTGACCCCTTTCTTTTGGTCACCCCCTGTGGAAGTTTTGGACACCCTAGTCTTGACCCAATGGTCCGCCTTCTTTCCCAATTCTTGGGGAGAAATTGGTCCTAGGTCCACCAGATGCTGATGCAGTTTGTCATTGAAACAATTACTTAACAGGTGTTCTTTCACAAATAAATTGTACAGCCCATCATAATTACTTACACCACTGCCTTGAATCCAACCATCTAGTGTTTTTACTGAGTAGTCTACAAAGTCAACCCAGGTCTGGCTCGAGGATTTTTGAGCCCCCCTGAATCTAATCCTATACTCCTCAGTGGAGAATCCAAAGCCCTCAATCAGGGTACCCTTCATGAGGTCATAAGATTCTGCATCTTTTCCAGAGAGTGTGAGGAGTCTATCCCTACACTTTCCTTTGAACATTTCCCAAAGGAGAGCACCCCAGTGAGATCTGTTCACTTTTCTGGTTACACAAGCCCTCTCAAAAGCTGTGAACCATTTGGTGATGTCATCACCATCTTCATATTTAGTTACAATCCCTTTAGGGATTTTCAACATGTCAGGAGAATCTCTGACCCTATTTATGTTGCTGCCACCATTGATGGGTCCTAGGCCCATCTCTTGTCTTTCCCTTTCTATGGCTAGGATCTGTCTTTCCAAAGCCAATCTTTTGGCCATCCTGGCTAACTGGATGTCCTCTTCACTGGAGTTATCCTCAGTGATTTCAGAGTTGTTGGTCCCTCCTGTGAGGGAACCAGCATCTCTGACTATTATTTGTGGAGTCAGGGCTTGAGAAGCCCTGTTCTCCCTAAGTAGGACTGGAGGGGGGGAATTTCCCTCCAAGTCACTATCTTCATCCTCTGTGTTGCCATCCTCAGAGGGGTTGGCTTTTTCAAACTCTGCCAAAAGCTCCTGGAGCTGTACTTTGGTAGGTTTGGAGCCCATTGTTATTTTCTTTAGTTTACAGAGTGACCTTAGCTCTCTCATCTGTAGATGGAGGTAAGGTGTGGTGTCGAGTTCCACCACATTCACATCTGTGCTAGACATTATGCTTCTAAAAGTTGGAATGCTTTTTAAGAATCTAAAACTGGTTCTAGAATCTAATTCAAACTTTTACAAACTTTTAAACTCTAAAAGAAATGCTAACAGGGACTAACACAAGGCCCTAGCAGGACTTTAAAGAATTTAGAAAACTTTTCAAATTGCAAAAATCAATTTCTAATGACAATTTGGGAATTTGTCGTGTGATCAGGTATTGGCTGAGTAGTCCAGCAAATGCAAAGTCTTGTACCCCACCGCTGATCCACCAATGTAGGAAGTTGGCTCTGTATGTGCTATTTCAAAGTAAGGAATAGCATGCACAGAGTCCAAGGGTTCCCCTTAGAGGTAAAATAGTGGTAAAAAGAGATAATACTAATGCTCTATTTTGTGGTAGTGTGGTCGAGCAGTAGGCTTATCCAAGGAGTAGTGTTAAGCATTTGTTGTACATACACATAGACAATAAATGAGGTACACACACTCAGAGACAAATACAGCCAATAGGTTTTGTATAGAAAAATATCTTTTCTTAGTTTATTTTAAGAACCATAGGTTCAAATTTAACATGTAATATCGTGTTTGAAAGGTATTGCAGGTAAGTACATTAGGAACTTTGAATCATTTCAATTGCATGTACACTCTTCAAGTTATTCACAAATAGCTATTTCAAAAGTGGACACAGTGCAATTTTCACAGTTCCTGGGGGAGGTAAGTTTTTGTTAGTTTTACCAGGTAAGTACGACACTTACAGGGTTCAGTTCTTGGTCCAAGGTAGCCCACCGTTGGGGGTTCAGAGCAACCCCAAAGTTACCACACCAGCAGCTCAGGGCCGGTCAGGTGCAGAGTTCAAAGTGGTGCCCAAAACGCATAGGCTTCAATGGAGAGAAGGGGGTGCCCCGGTTCCAGTCTGCCAGCAGGTAAGTACCCGCGTCTTCGGAGGGCAGACCAGGGGGGTTTTGTAGGGCACCAGGGGGGACACAAGCCCACACAGAAATTTCACCCTCAGCGGCGCGGGGGCGGCCGGGTGCAGTGTTAGAACAAGCGTCGGGTTCGCAATGGAAGTCAATGAGAGATCAAGGGATCTCTTCAGCGCTGCAGGCAGGCAAGGGGGGGCTTCCTCGGGGAAACCTCCACTTGGGCAAGGGAAAGGGACTCCTGGGGGTCACTTCTGCAGTGAAAGTCCGGTCCTTTAGGTCCTGGGGGCTGCGGGTGCAGGGTCTTTTCCAGGCGTCGGGACTTAAGTTTCAGAGAGTCGCGGTCAGGGGAAGCCTCGGTATTCCCTCTGCAGGCGGCGCTGTGGGGGCTCAGGGGGGACAGGTTTTGGTACTCACAGTCGTAGAGTAGTCCGGGGGTCCTCCCTGAGGTGTTGGTTCTCCACCAGCCGAGTCGGGGTCGCCGGGTGCAGTGTTGCAAGTCTCACGCTTCTTGCGGGGAGATTGCAGGGTTCTTTAAAGCTGCTCCTTTGGATAAAGTTGCAGTCTTTTTGGAGCAGGTCCGCTGTCCTCGGGAGTTTCTTGTCGTCGTCGAAGCAGGGCAGTCCTCAGAGGAGTCAGAGGTCGCTGGTCCCTTTGGAAGGCGTCGCTGGAGCAGAGTTCTTTGGAAGGCAGGAGACAGGCCGGTGAGTTTCTGGAGCCAAGGCAGTTGTTGTCTTCTGGTCTTCCTCTGCAGGGGTTTTCAGCTAGGCAGTCCTTCTTGTTGTTGTTGCAGGAATCTAGTTTCTAGGTTCAGGGAGAGCCCTTAAATACTAAATTTAAGGGCGTGTTTAGGTCTGGGGGGTTAGTAGCCAATGGCTACTAGCCCTGAGGGTGAGTACACCCTCTTTGTGCCTCCTCCCAAGGGGAGGGGGTCACATCCCTAATCCTATTGGGGGAATCCTCCATCTGCAAGATGGAGGATTTCTAAAAGTTAGAGTCACCTCAGCTCAGGACACCTTAGAGGCTGTCCTGACTGGCCAGTGACTCCTCCTTGTTATTCTCATTATTTTCTCCGGCCTTGCCGCCAAAAGTGGGGGCCGGGGCCGGAGGGGGCGGGCAACTCCACTAGCTGGAGTGTCCTGCGGTGCTGTGACAAAGGGGTGAGCCTTTGAGGCTCACCGCCAGGTGTTACAGCTCCTGCCTGGGGGAGGTGTTAGCATCTCCACCCAGTGCAGGCTTTGTTACTGGCCTCAGAGTGACAAAGGCACTCTCCCCATGGGGCCAGCAACATGTCTCTAGTGTGGCAGGCTGCTGGAACCAGTCAGCCTACACAGATAGTCGGTTAAGTTTCAGGGGGCACCTCTAAGGTGTCCTCTGTGGTGAATTTTACAATAAAATGTACACTGGCATCAGTGTGCATTTATTGTGCTGAGAAGTTTGATACCAAACTTCCCAGTTTTCAGTGTAGCCATTATGGTGCTGTGGAGTTCGTGTAAAACAGACTCCCAGACCATATACTCTTATGGCTACCCTGCACTTACAATGTCTAAGGTTTTGCTTAGACACAGTAGGGGCACAGTGCTCATGCACTGGTACCCTCACCTATGGTATAGTGCACCCTGCCTTAGGGCTGTAAGGCCTGCTAGAGGGGTGTCTTACCTATACTGCATAGGCAGTGAGAGGCTGGCATGGCACCCTGAGGGGAGTGCCATGTCGACTTACTCATTTTGTTCTCACTAGCACACACAAGCTGGTAAGCAGTGTGTCTGTGCTGAGTGAGGGGTCTCTAGGGTGGCATAATACATGCTGCAGCCCTTAGAGACCTTCCCTGGCATCAGGGCCCTTGGTACCAGAGGTACCAGTTACAAGGGACTTATCTGGATGCCAGGGTGTGCCAATTGTGGAATCAAAAGTACAGGTTAGGGAAAGAACACTGGTGCTGGGGCCTGGTTAGCAGGCCTCAGCACACTTTCAATTCAAAACATAGCATCAGCAAAGGCAAAAAGTCAGGGGGTAACCATGCCAAGGAGGCATTTCCTTACACCATGCCACTGGCATGGGCACTGCAGGGGCCCCCTAACAGGACCCCATTGAGATTTTCAGTGTCTTCTTGGCAGACACAGAAAATCGCGACGGGTGCAACTGCACCCGTCGCACACCAACAACTCCGCCGGCTCCATTCGGAGCCGGCTTCCTCGTTGCTGGTGCTTTCCCGCTGGCCGGGCGGGCGGCCTTTTGGCGGTCGCCCGCCAGCCCAGCGGGAAAGTCAGAATGACCGCTGCGGTCTTTTGACCGCGGTACGGTCTTCTGGCGGTTCCCGCCAGGCCGGCGGCGGTCAGAATGACCCCCTAAATTACATGGCCGTTTGTGCAATAATCCATGTAACAGGGTCAGTCTCCAAGGCGGTATCAATCAAACCACCCTCAAGGTAGGCCAAACATAAGCATGCTCGACCTGAAAAAGATAGTGTCATCTGACGGAATATTCGGACGGTACTACACTTCCCTCAGTGGAGCTCATTGGCAGCTTCCTTCTCCTAACATGAACCTTATTGTCATGTTTTAGAAATGTTTTAGTAAAATTATACATCTAACAGCAACAAATGTTATTCACTTAACTGATCAGTGCTTTTTATGACATAGGCAACTTATTTTTTTCAGCAGTCAAGTTATAATTGACAAGTGTTATTCAGCTTATTTTGCCATTATATCTAATTTTCCTTCTCTGTTTAGCGTCAAAAAGTATACCGCCGGCTAGGGCCATTCCAAGATGCCGGCCGGCCGTCATATTTATGGGATGACTGTAGCTGGCGATAAGGCCCGGCTAGTGTCATAAAAAAGGATGCTAGCCGGATGGAGAGGCGTTTGGGGAACAGAGGGTTTAGCGTCAAAGGATGACGCTAATATGGGAAGAGGCGTAAATAATGCTTCTAAGCAGACTAGCGTCTTTTTCTGATGCTAAAACCCCATGAACATGGCTCCTGGCTTAGCTAAGACAGGAGTCATGCCCAAGGGACATATGTGCCCTGGGCATGGCCACTGGAAACAGTGCCATGCAGCGGGGCCCAAGTTAGACCCCCCCCATGGCACTACAAAAAATAAAATAAAATACTTACCTATACTTACCTGGGATGGGGTCCCCTATCCTCCTGTGTCCCTCTGGTTTGGGTGGGGGTGTCCCAGGGACTAGGGAAGGGCACCTGTGGCTCTTTCCATGGTCTTTAACCATGGAAAAATGCCCACAGGTCCCCAAACGTCTGCCCTGATCCAGGAATTAAATAATGGCGCTAAGCCAACTTAGTGCCATTATTTAAGGCCTCCATCTCCCTGTGCTTGATTTTAGCACGGGGAGATAAATATGGCGCTGGAGCCATATCGTAATTTTTTTGCCCAGGAATTCCTACCTTGCACCACATTGACGCAAGGTACTTTTCTGTAGGCAAAAAGTGACTAAAACTCCAATATTTTGGCAGTAGACATGTCTAGCGGCAAAATATAAATATGGAGTTAAGTTTGCACTGAATTAGCGTAAAAAAAAGTATGCTAATTCAGCGCAAACAGAGTACATATATGCCCCCAAGAGTGCTATCAGGCTGAGCAAAGGTCAGCCTGACAGACACTCTTTATTTTCAGGTCAGTCAGCCAGAAGGTGGACATGGGTTAAATGTGCAGGCTCCTGGCTGCCTGAGCTGAACTTTGCTGGGCTAAAGATGTCACACCTCCTGTAGGCGTGGGCTCAAATGCATGCTGAACTCAATGTTCATTTTGAAATTTTGGAGTGACAGAGAAGCCCCTATTTTGAGATATGGTTCTTTTGCATGTCTCCGCCTGCTCATTGTGCATTTGTTGGGTTTTGTCCCATTTTGTACTTGTAGATGTGACTCATATGTGTGGGTTCACACATAATCGCTATCAGAGGTTTGGTTGTAACTGTCTTGAACATGGGGGAAGGGAGCGCTAGGGTGCCCAGATCCAAGAAGGCCACATCTACTCAAAGCTTCTTGTACCAGGACCACTCTCTGTCACAATAACACTGCTGCAGTCAGCTGTAAGGTTGATACTACATCACTGAGTGGGCTCCCACAGGTCAGAGTCCAGTTACTGCATGCTGCACCAATATGGACCGACGACAGACATGCAGACTGTGGCATATAATACCCTGCCTGAGTGGCTGTATCATAACAGGGCCATCGCTCCACTGTGTGGTGGTGAGGAGACTGCAGGTGCTACTGTGTGCCGATTGCTGCCAAAGATTGACATGCAAACCATGCCACACGATACCCTGCCTGAGAGGCTGCATCATAACAGGACCATCACACCACTGAACAGCGGTGAGGAAACTGCAGGTGCGACTGTGTGCCAAAAGATGCATGGACTCATCCTGGATGGAGGACTTGCTCTGAGTGGTGCACCCTGTCACAGAGCCCCCATGCAGCACTGAAGGATTGGACGCCATTTCATTACCTGCTGTTTGGGAAGCCTGCTTGGCCCACTGCTGGGGGAGTGTGGCCGGCCAAGTCTGACTTTGGTGCTGCCTGAGAGGTCTGGTGGATGCTGCACTGAGCATTTTATAGATGTTGTTTACTGAAATTATGTTGTTATGTTCGGAAGGAGGGTTAGCTGGTGTGAGCGGTGGGGGAATATTAATGCATTGGTAACATCAACATGTCAACATACCACTGTTGTCACAATATTGCATTGGCGTACCATTCCCAACCATGGCTGGCTAGCTTTACTTCCCTAGCATAGGATATTGCCGATATACATCCACACTGTCCTAGTCACAACACATGGGGCCGCAACATAACAAGGTTATGTAAATTCATGTTTTAACATGGAATGTGCTTGGACTAAATAACCCATGCAAAGCCATGCAAACAGCATGCTATTTAGAATGTCACAAGATTGATGTAGCCTTCTAACAGGAAACATATGTTAGCACTCACAAAACACCTGTATTTGTGTAGAGGTGAAGCTCTCATAGACCATTGGCAAATTATTCCACATTTGCACACAGAACAGCTATCCTATTTCGGTGAGGGCTACCCTTTACCCTCATCCATGAGGAAAATTTATTTCAGGGTAGATACAACCTTGTGCAAGCCTGTCTTGGTTGGATACACATAACATTATTCAAAACATACAGTCTGAACACCGTTGATCTGAATTTGCTTAGGTGGATCTTGCAGAAATGTTTGGCACTATTGTCTAACATTATATTATGGGTTGGTGAACTCCACCTGGTTATGGACAAACATTTAGATAGCTCACTTGCAGAAGCATGTATACATCACTCCTCTGTGACAACCCTTCATGGCATAACAACTATGCACAATGTAATTGATATTTGGAGGCACTGATTCCCCACCATAAGGGAAACCACACACATCTCAACGGCCCATGAGTCCTGGGCTAGGCTTGATTACTGAATTGGCTCCCGGCATATCCGTGAGGGAAGCACACATATTGAGTACATCATGTGAACATATTCAGATCCCTCGTCTATCAAACTGATAATAGAAACACCTCCATCCAAATATTGTGCGCTCCCCTGGTGTCTCTCATCTCTTACTGTTACCACTTGTAGATGAACGCTTTGGGAGAAAATCCAGAAGCTTTCGACACATAAATCCAGACATTTTTTCAAAACAACAAGTCATATGTCCAGCCTCCTGGTCTCTTATGGACCACATTCAAGGTGTATATATACAGGGGATATCTGTAATGCAAAACAACATGACATGCACAAGGCCATTCAGAAAAAATGGGCAGCCTGGAGCATGATATCCAACTACTACAACAACATTACAAGGGTTCTCCCTCCACCCATACTGGTGGAAACTGCAGCCAAAATGTCAGACTACAGGGATGAAATTCAACAGGCGGTTAAACACAGCCAGATCCTGTGGCAAGGAGGTGAGCCCAGCAGACCCCTACTATTATTGCCTAATCATGCACAACCTTGTTGACACCACAATTGGAAAGGAACACAGGCAACCTACTCTATGATTTGGACAAATAAATTGACTGAGTCTGTAAATCATAAGACAAAATTGAACACGACTTGTATAGCTAGATCCCAAGATGACCATGCAGGATACCTGGACAGTGTTGCTCCAGCATGGACAGAGAGGCCTTGAAGCCAGTTACTGACAGAACTCATCACACTAAATAAGATTACCACATCATTTGTGGGTCTCCCCATGAGTAGAACCTCGGGTAGCAATGGATTTACTTTGGAGGTTTATAAAACCTTTGCCCCCTGCTGGCTTTATGACTCTGGCAAGTATTTATAGAAACCTTACAGCCAGACACCCTTGCTCCGCCTTCCAGAAAGCCATCCTAATTACCCCCCACACACAAACTACTTGGCTATTAAACACGATATTGCCTACTCCACAAATGTGATCCCTGCAGGGCAAAATACCTCCAGGAGTGGAATTGAGATTATCACATTGATGAGCACACAGTCGGCATGGGAGAGTCTCCAAAAGCAACATAGTAGTCTTATACTATAATCACCTGAACAATTTCTCACACATTACCCACAGTTGCAAGTCATGAGTGAAATCAATGTCCTCCCAGTACTGAATAAATTAGTGTCAAATCTATTGATGACCTATTTCTGAATACTTCTGTGAGGCTGTGGCAGCCACTAGTGAGACAGACACTTCCATACTCTGCACATTTCTGTATCTCTGCCTCAGTGCACAATGGAAAGCTAAATACCTGCCCTTACACCTGGAACCCACTACCTCTAGATTGCTAACCAAATCCTTACAGTTCAGTCCAGCAACCAGCTGGTAACCAGGCTGTATTCAGAAATTCAATACTGATATAAGTAAAGGGTGCCCATTATTTGTCTTTGTGCTGTTGCAGTAGGGCAGCCCTAAGCCCTGTTGGCCTGGAGTCCATTGATAGGTCTTTTGAATTGATTGAGTCATAAACTTTCATGGTGGTGTCAGCAGACAGTGTCTCTTTCACGGCTTTAACATTTAGTTCTGTGCTTTCAATGACCCATATTGCACATGGATTTTGGTGAAAGACGTCAAGTTATGTAAGAAGGATTCACAGTATGATTATTTCTGATGTGTTCTTGGGAAATGGCAGTGTATTGACATCTGCTAATTTCTTGCAGTCTTGGAATACTGCTTCACTGAGAAGTGGTATTTAAAGAGCTCAACTTTGTTAGTAAAGAACTCACACATCTCCCTTAGAGTGTGAGTATTTTTTTATATACAGTCAAGGAGGGCTTTCCAGAGCTGGTTGGTCTGGTATATAGTTTTAGTATACACCAAAATGTCATTGCTGACATTGAGAGCTGTAATACTGACAGCACTTCTTTTATATAGTTCTAGAATACTTCTGTGGCTCTTGAGATTCCAAAGTTCAAATGACAATATCCCTGAAGGGTGTAGAGAAGGTTGTGTAGTAGCGTGACGGTTTGTATAGTTGGATTTTGTGGTGTCTCAACTTTAAATTGGAGCAAAAACAACAAGTGATGGACGGAATGCTGAACATTGTCAAACATTCACCCCCAGTACAGTGATCTGGGCCTAAATCCATAGGGGCATATTTATACTCCATTTGCGCCGAATGTGCGTCGTTTTTTTCGACACAAATTTGGCGCAAAACTAACACCATATTTATACTTTGGCGTTAGACGCGTCTAGCGCCAAAGTATGGGCAAATAGCGTCATTTTTTTGCTAGAACGCCTTTCTTGCGTTAATGAGATGCAAGGAAGGCGTTCCCGTCTAAAAAAATGACGGCGACGCAAATGCGTCGTATTTATACTCCCGGGCAAAAATCACGCCCGGGAGTGGTCGGGTCAAAAAACCCCGCATTTGCGCCACTTTTTAACGCCTGGGTCAGGGTAGGCGTTAGGGGGCCTGTGGGCTAAAAATGAGCCCATAGGTGCCCTCCCCTGCCCCCAGGGACCCCCCCCTGCCACCCTTGCCCACCCCAGGAGGACACCCAAGGATGGAGGGACCCATCCCAGGGACATTCAGGTAAGTTCAGGTAAGTATACAATTTTTTTTTTGGGTGGCATAGGGGGGCCTTATTTGTGCCCCCCTACATGCCACTATGCCCAATGACCATGCCCAGGGGACATAAGTCCCCTGGGCATGGCCATTGGGCAAGGGGGCATGACTCCTGTCTTTACTAAGATGGGAGTCATGTAAATGGCATCTGGGCGTCGTTAAAAATGGCGCAAATCGGGTGGAGGCGATTTTTTGCGTCAACCTGACTTGCACCATTTTTAAGACGCCCTAGCGCCACTTTTCCCAAAGCCGGCGCTGCCTGGTGTACGTGTTTTTTTTCCAGGCAGCGCCGGTCTGCTTGCGCCGGCTAACGCCATTCAATAAATACGGCGCCCGCATGCCGCTTCAGAATGACGCTAGCCGGCGCAACATTTTTTGACGCTAAACTGCGTTAGCGCAGTTTAGCGTCAAAAAGTATAAATACGGGCCATAGTTTTTTTGCTGCCCATGCCATTCCAGTTTGGACCCAGCCATATGCAAATCAGTCTTGACCCTGTTCCCCATGGGAACAGTCCAGCCCGAACTGCTAGGCCAGGTTTTCCCTGGACTGGAAACAAGCATCCTGGGACCGGTTTTGGGGTTTCACCCCTCATCAGCCAGGCTAGCTTGAATCCAGTTGCATGGGAAGCACGGGGCCCACGTCTGGGCATACCCTTCCCACTTAACCGGTTTCGGGGTTTCACCCCTCATCAGCCAGGCTAGCTTGAATCCAGTGGCATGGGAAGCACGGGACCCACGTCTGGGCATACCCTTCCCACTTAGGGCGACAAAGCAAAAACAACAAGTGATGGACGGAATGCTGAACATTGTCAAACATTCACCCCCAGTACAGTGATCTGGGCCTAAATCCATCGTTTTTTTGCTGCCCATGCCATTCCAGTTTGGACCCAGCCATATGCAAATCAGTCTTGACCCTGTTCCCCATGGGAACAGTCCAGCCCGAACTGGTAGGCCAGGTTTTCCCTGGACTGGAAACAAGCATCCTGGGACCGGTTTCGGGGTTTCACTCATCATCAGCCAGGCTAGCTTGAATCCAGTGGCATGGGAAGCACGGGACCCACGTCTGGGCATAACCTTCCCACTTAGGGCGACAAAGCAAAAACAACAAGTGATGGACGGAATGCTGAACATTGTCAAACATTCACCCCCAGTACAGTGATCTGGGCTTAAATCCATCGTTTTTTTGCTGCCCATGTCATTCCAGTTTGGGCCCAGCCATATGCAAATCAGTCTTGACCCTTTTCCCCATGGGAACAGTCCAGCCCGAACTGCTAGGCCAGATTTTCCCTGGACTGGAAACAAGCATCCTGGGACTGGTTTCGGGGTTTCACCCCTCATCAGCCAGGCTAGCTTGAATCCAGTGGTGATGGACGGAATGCTGAACATTGTCAAACATTCACCCCCAGTACAGTGATCTGGGCCTAAATCCATCGTTTTTTTGCTGCCCATGCCATTCCAGTTTGGACCCAGCCATATGCAAATCAGTCTTGACCCTGTTCCCCATGGGAACAGTCCAGCCCGAACTGCTAGGCCAGGTTTTCCCTGGACTGGAAACAAGCATCCTGGGACCGGTTTCGGGGTTTCACCCCTCATCAGCCAGGCTAGCTTGAATCCAGTGGCATGGGAAGCACGGGACCCACGTCTGGGCATACCCTTCCCACTTAGGGCGACAAAGCAAAAACAAAAAGTGATGGACGGAATGCTGAACATTGTCAAACATTCACCCCCAGTACAGTGATCTGGGCCTAAATCCATCGTTTTTTTGCTGCCCATGCCATTCCAGTTTGGACCCAGCCATATGCAAATCAGTCTTGACCCTGTTCCCCATGGGAACAGTCCAGCCCAAACTGGTAGGCCAGATTTTCCCTGGACTGGAAACAAGCATCCTGGGACCGGTTTCGGGGTTTCACCCCTCATCAGCCAGGCTAGCTTGAATCCAGTGGCATGGGAAGCACGGGACCCACGTCTGGGCATACCCTTCCCACTTAGGGCGACAAAGCAAAAACAACAAGTGATGGATGGAATGCTGAACATTGTCAAACATTCACCCCCAGTACAGTGATCTGGGCCTAAATCCATCGTTTTTTTGCTGCCCATGCCATTCCAGTTTGGACCCAGCCATATGCAAATCAGTCTTGACCCTGTTCCCCATGGGAACAGTCCAGCCCGAACTGCTAGGCCAGGTTTTCCCTAGACTGGAAACAAGCATCCTGGGACCGGTTTCGGAGTTTCACCCCTCATCAGCCAGGCTAGCTTGAATCCAGTGGCATGGGAAGCACGGGACCCACGTCTGGGCATACCCTTCCCACTTAGGGCAACAAAGCAAAAACAACAAGTGATGGACAGAATGCTGAACATTGTCAAACATTCACCCCCAGTACAGTGATCTGGGCCTAAATCCATTGTTTTTTTGCTGCCCATGCCATTCCAGTTTGGACCCAGCCATATGCAAATCAGTCTTGACCCTGTTCCCCATGGGAACAGTCCAGCCCGAACTGCCAAGCCAGGTCCTCACTGGACCGGAAACAAGCATCCTGGGACTGGTTTCGGGGTTTCACCCCTCATCAGCCAGGCTAGCTTGAATCCAGTGGCATGGGAAGCACGGGACCCACGTCTGGGCATACCCTTCCCACTTAGGGCGACAAAGCAAAAACAACAAGTGATGGACGGAATGCTGAACATTGTCAAACACTCACCCCCAGTCACAGATCTGGGTTTAATCCATCGTTCTTTTGCTCACCATGCCACCCCAGTTTGGACCCAGCCATATGCAAATCAGTCTTGACCCTGTTCCTCATGGGAACAGTCCAGCCCGAACTGCCAAGCCAGGCCCTCACTGGACCGGAAACAAGCATCCTGGGACCGGTTTCGGGGTTTCACCCCTCATCAGCCAGGATAGCTTGAATCCAGTGGCATGGGAAGCACGGGACCCACGTCTGGGCATACCCTTCCCACTTAGGGCGACAAAGCAAAAACAACAATTGATGGACAGAATGCTGAACAAAAACGATGGATTAAACCCAGATCTGTGACTGGGGGTGAGTGTTTGACAATGTTCAGCATTCCGTCCATCACTTGTTGTTTTTGCTTTGTCGCCCTAAGTGGGAAGGGTATGCCCAGACGTGGGTCCCGTGCTTCCCATGCCACTGGATTCAAGCTATCCTGGCTGATGAGGGGTGAAACCCCGAAACCGGTCCCAGGATGCTTGTTTCCGGTCCAGTGAGGACCTGGCTTGGCAGTTCGGGCTGGACTGTTCCCATGAGGAACAGGGTCAAGACTGATTTGCATATGGCTGGGTCCAAACTGGGGTGGCATGGTGAGCAAAAGAACGATGGATTAAACCCAGATTTGTGACTGGGGGTGAGTGTTTGACAATGTTCAGCATTCCGTCCATCACTTGTTGTTTTTGCTTTGTCGCCCTAAGTGGAAGGGTATGCCCAGACGTGGGTCCCGTGCTTCCCATGCCACTGGATTCAAGCTAGCCTGGCTGATGAGGGGTGAAACCCTGAAACCGGTCCCAGGATGCTTGTTTCCGGTCCAGTGAGGACCTGGCTTGGCAGTTCGGGCTGGACTGTTCCCTGGTCAAGACGGGACGAGAAACCCTTCGCCGACTTCCACCTGGAGTGCCAACTCGTGTTGGAGGTGAATAGGATGACCGTGCACATCTACAACTCGCATGTCAACATCCAGGACCTGACCACCTTCCTACGCCGACACTGCACAGTGACGAGAGAACCCTCCCGCAACCTGGACAGTGATGGCATATGGGATGGTAAATTGTCAGTCATGGTGAAGCTGAAAGAGGACCCGGCCGCCCCGGATGGAATCCATCACCCTCCTTCAAGCTTCTCCCTAGGGCGCGACTCGGGCTACCTCTACTACCCCGGGCAGCCCAGACTGTGCAACAAGTGTAGTAAACCGGGCCACACCGCTAAAGATTGCACAGTGCAAGTGTGCAAGAACTGCAAAAGAGAAGGACACACAGCCAGGGCATGCAAAGAGGAAGCCCCCTGCAACCTCTGCGGTGCCGTGGGCCACCGTTTCAAAGACTGCCCGCAAAGAGCCAAGTCCTACGCCCAGGCGGCCAAACCTCCTGGGAGAGAGGCACAGGAGGAGGCTGCCGTGGCCAGCCTTCCAGTCCCAGCACCCAGAAAGACCAAGGAAACTGGGAGGAGGAAAGGCCCCAGGCAGGAGCAAGTCAAACCTGACCAAGACTCCACCCCATTCCTGGAGCCACAGAGCACAGAAGAAGGAATGCCTGCCATCCCTGAGAGTATGCCAACAGACAACGCTCCCCAACCCGCCTCTGAGATCCAGGAAGAAGAACCCTGGACAAAACAGGAGCGCAGGAAAAGGAGGCACAGTCCCCCACAAGTAACAAAGAAGACAAGGAACAAACACCTGAGCAACCAGAACCCCAACTCCGATCCAGAGGAGTCAGAAGAAGAAGAACAACCAGGGAATGAGGGTCCAGATGACCAACTGGACCAAGTCACCAGAGTGCTGCAGGAGATGAGGGCGCTAGCCAGCGTCATGGAAGCGTCCCCACCACCATCGCCAGCAATAGCTGAGAAGGAAGAGACCTCCATGGAGGAGGAAGAGCCAGAGACCAGCCACGTGGGCAAGCCAGCCTCAGAGAAGCACCAAGCAATGGTGGCCAAGACAACAGCCCCCGCGCCGGAGACCCGCCAGGAGCCTGACCAGCCCTGTAAGTAGCCTTGTCACTGCGTGAAAACAGCTAATTACTCTGACTTGATAGTTAGTATTTAAGCCTAAGTTAAACTCTTAAACACTAATTAAGATGGCTATTTCATTGTTTTCCATAAATGTGAGAAGTATCAGAGACAAGCGCAGATGTGCTAGCACCTTGAACTTTCTTGCCAGCCAGGAATGTGATGTGTACATGACTCAGGAATGCTCCATCCCTTTTTCAGCTTCATACACACACCTAGAACAGCAGTGGGCATTTGGGCCTTCTTTTCGGTCTGGGGGGAACAGCAGTAGGTCTGTAGGAGTCGCTACCTTAGTCAGAGGGAGGTGCTTCACAGTTTACTCGGTCACCGAGCTGGGAGGCGGCAGGGCTCTTGTCGTTGACTGCTCATGGGCAGGAGAACCGGTTAGACTGATCAATGTGTATGCGCCTTCTGATGTAGGTGAGAGACGGGAGCTGTTCCAGCGCCTCAGACAACAGCTGGTCACCTCCAGAACAATCATGATGGGTGGGGATTTCAACTGAATACTAGAGAGTGGTGGTCGATGTGGGACCAGAGCTAAGGAAGGATGGTTGGATGATGGTGCGAAACTCCTAGCGGAGATGGTGGGTGAGGCCTCCCTGACGGACGTCATTGGATCCATGGGGGCGGACGCCAGGAATTTCACCTGGAGCCGCCCTGATGGATCTGTGCGCTCCAGGATAGACTTTGTTTTCACCTCTAGATCAGTGAGGATCAGGCAGCACTCCATGGTGACAGTGCATTTCTCTGACCACAGGGCTATCAGGTTCCAGGGGTAACTAACAGGGAAGTTCCTGACAGGTCCGGGCACCTGGAAACTGAATGGCTCTCTGCTGGGGAGAGGGGATGTACAGGAGGAGCTAAGGAGGACTTACAGTGAGTGGCAAGACATGAAAGACACCTCCCAGTCCGTAGGGGAATGGTGGGAGTGAGGGAAAGGCAGGATTCAGGATTTCTTTAAGAACGTGGGCAGGAAAGCAGCAAGGGGGAGGAAGAGGGAGTTCAGTAGACTGCAGCAACAGCTGCAGGAACTGCACGACCTCCAACTCCGGGGATGGGACGTCATGAACCCTCTGGAGGCAGTCAAGAAAGAGCTGAGCGAGCACTTTCATGAAGAATCCAGGAGGATCATCTTCCGTTCTAAGGTGGAGAACCTGGAAAAGGGGGAGAAATGCAACTCCTTCTTCTTTAAGAAAATCCACTCTGCGCACACCCCTCTGGTTCAACTGCGCAACAGGGAGGGAATTTTGTGTGACACCAAGGAAGACATTAGGAAGGCTGTGACAGACTTCTATGGGGACCTCTACTCAGAGAAGAGGTCAGATGGGGATCAGGCAGAAAGGTTTTTGGCAGGTATCCCGAGAAAGGTTTCCACACCAGCAAGGGAAGTCCTCAACGCACCCCTCACTCTGGAGGAGCTGCACATTGCAGTTAAATCCTTCAAGTCAGGAAAGACACCAGGCAGTGATGGTCTACCAATTGAATTCTACACTTCACTGTGGGACCTAGGGGGACCAGACCTTCTGGAGCTGTATGAGGAGATGGAGCAGGAGGGAGTCATGCCCCACACATTAAGGGAAGGAACGATCGCGCTCCTGTATAAACATAAGGGGGAGAGATGTGACCTCAAGAACTGGCGTCCCATCTGTCTCCTGAATGTGGACTACAAGATCCTGGCAAAGACAATGGTGAATAGACTCAAGAGCGCTATGGGATAGTTAGTTCACCCAGACCAGACCTGTGGGGTTCCAGGACGCAGAGTGGCGGACAGCCTAGCACTGATCAGGGACACGATCCAATACATCACAGACCGGAATATCCACGCTGCGCTGGTCTGTCTCGATCAGGAAAAGGCCTTCGACCGCGTCTCCCATGAGTTCATGGAGAGGGTACTGCAGGGTTTTGGGCTGGGGGAGCGCTTCTGCAATTATGTTAGAATAATGTATACAGACATTTTCAGTTCAGTCATGGTAAATGGTTGGAAAACAGACCCCTTTCCTATCAGGTCTGGGGTAAGACAAGGCTGCCCGCTCTCGCCCTCTTTGTTTGTTTTGGTTATAGAGCTACTCGCGGAGTACATCAGGAAGAACCCGAACATCAGAGGGATCCCGACGCCAGGAGACGCAAAGAAAGAAGTCAAGTGTTCGCTGTACATGGACGACGTCACCCTCTTCTGCACAGATGGGAAATCGGTCCAGTCCCTGCTGGAGGCATGCAAGGACTTTGGCAAAGCATCAGGAGCAAAGATCAACGTGGACAAATCACAGGCAAAGCTTTTCAGCTGCTGGGACCTATGCAACGAGCCTCTCCCTTTCCCCATTGAGGCAGGACTGGTAAAGATCCTCGGTATCTGGTTTGGGGGACCAGGAGCGGCGGCGAAAAGCTGGAACGAACGCCTGGCCAAAGTCAAGCAGAAACTGGGCTTTTGGAGCTTGAGACACCTGAGCATTGAAGGAAAGGCTCTGGTGCTCAGGAACGACGCACTGCCCGTGCTGCAGTATGTGACACAGGCCTGGCCACTCCTGGCCAACGTAGCACAGGCTGTGAACAGCATGGTTTTCCACTTTGTTTGGCACTCAAAGATGGACAGGGTGAAAAGGACAGTCATGCACAAGGAGCATCGCAAGGGAGGGAAGGCAGTCCCTGACATCCCGACAATCCTCAGAGCCTTCTTTGTGTGTGGCTGCGTCCGAATAACCCTGACGAACGAGAACAAGGACCACTCAGCTTACAAGGTCTTCCGCTTCTTCCTGCTCCCAGTATGGAGAAGAATGGGATGGGATAAGTGGGCGAATGCAACAATGTTCAACTGGGACCTCCCCTGGTACTACAAGGAGATTGAGAAGTTTGTGGTGGAATTTGGGCTGAACTGTGTCACACCAAGCCTATGGAAGCCCAGGACAATCCACAGACTAATCAGGTCCAGGGACACCACAGAACCAGTGAGCGACCTGCCACCTGCTACAGCAACAAGGGTGTGGGAAAATGTATCCTCCCCATCCCTAACCAACAGACACAAAGACATTGCATGGATGGCCGTGAAAGGGGGACTGCCAGTCCGGTCATTCATGCACAGCAGGGGCCTGTGCCCACACAGAGAATGCCCAAGGGGATGCCCTGCAGAGGAAACTACATACCATCTGTTCTGGGCCTGCCCTTTTGCCCAGAGACTGCGGGGAGCCTTAAAACAAGAAATGGAAGCCCACATCCCATACCCAAACATCACTCAACACTCGGTGCTGTATGGGCTGTTTCCAAAGACACACTCAGTGGAGGCCATCCAAGGATGCTGGAGAATCCTCTGCTGCGTAAAGGACATCCTCTTGTATGCCAGGACCCGACTGGTGACCAACGGGGAGGTGGTGAGCAGGGAAGCGTGCCGCCGAATGGTACTCAACCTGCTGAGAGATTACACAGACAAGGACAACAAGGAGGGTGAGAAGGAGGAAGAACTGTAAACCCTAACCCCTCCTTCCCACTGAACTCTCCACACTGCCCCAAGAAACCAAACCCCCTTTACTACTTATTTCATATGTAAACTGACTGTGTTGTTAAAATGTGGTTTGAAACAAAGTTGAAGTGGACTGCCCTTCCCAAGGGAAGAGGTACCACTCTTTAAAAACCTATGTATCGCCTACTTAAAGCACTTAATAAAGGTTTTTGAAAAAAAAAAAAAAAAAAAACGGTCCCACGATGCTTGTTTCCGGTCCAGTGAGGACCTGGCTTGGCAGTTCGGGCTGGACTGTTCCCATGAGGAACAGGGTCAAGACTGATTTGCATATGGCAGGGTCCAAACTGGGGTGGCATGGTGAGCAAAAGAACAATGGATTAAACCCAGATCTGTGACTGGGGGTGAGTGTTTGACAATGTTCAGCATTCCGTCCATCACTTGTTGTTTTTCCTCAACTTTAAATTGACCTTCGAGAATAATTTCAAACAATTGATTTCACTGATGGTGTCATCTTTGGTTAGTATGAGGTGTCACTTGTGTTGGATGGCGTTTAGGTTGGATTTGGTGGATTTAGGATCCACACATCGACACATATGTGGACTGTGCAGGGCTGTTTTGGTTTGTAGGCCACAACAATGGGTGATAGCCATGGGTGGCCCTGAAGACATTTTCAAATGAACCCAGCTTCTTCCAGTTTCTTAAGATCTCCCTTTATCCACTGGGGTGGAAAAGTATCTTTTATAATCGGCTGAATAGATGTGTAGATGTGTAATTTCACGTTTTCAATTCAGAATCAACTACTCTTTTCAAGATTTTTGAATATTCCCTGATCATGTCTGTTCTTGGATGCTGAAGGGAAAAGCGATAACCTTGAACAATTCACCTGCTCTGCAGCCGATTAGAGTGGTCTCATTGGACTGAGTCACGAAAATCGCAGCCACCACTGATTGATCTTGGTGGCTTACTTGGGTTACAAACATTCCTGCTAGCCTAAATGTCAAGGAGCTGCTATGTGCAAAGATTTGCATTGTTTCCATTATGAGTGATAGGAGCAGCTTCAAATTTTGGTAGTCGGTCTGGGATATATGAGGCACAGTGTAGAGCTGGTATTAATCAAGAATGCTACTTTGTGCATGTGGTTCATCTGGTCAAATCGCACTTGGGACCTTAATTTGCAGCTAAAGCATTGTCTGTTGCTGATATGAGGTGATCTCTTCTGTTGGAGGCTGGACACCCACTTGCAGATTCTGTGGTGTAACAAAACTTGAGGAGCCCCCCCCTGCAAAGTATATGGAGGGGCCCCCTTCCGAACTCACTCTGGAGGTCTCAGACCAGGTTACTGTGCTGAGGGGGCCCCCTGGAGGTTTCCTTCCTCCGCACCGCAGGGTCTGCAGGGGAGTTTGTTGCACCCCTGTTCAGCCACTTTACACCGTTCTTAAATTCCTTACTCTTATGCCTGCTTGAGATTGCCCGCTAACAAATTACATACCTTCGCAAAGTGATTCTTCTTCATATACGCCAAACATGTTTTCCCTCATGCTAGGAAGGTGGTGCCTCAATGTTGAGGGTTGCCAGAGCACCCACATGATTTGCTCGGTGTCTTGGACACTTGCTTTTTGTACTGTGGTAATGGCTTCACGTCCGTTTTCACTTGGTTCTGTTTTAATGGACCAAGTCACTTGTGATGGCTCGATGAGTGCGCTTGTGCATTTGCCAGCTCATGGGATCTCCCCAGAGTCAGCATTTCAGTCAATGTCATTTTGACTTCATGCAAAATTTAGACCTGCAGCTCAGAGGAATGGCAGCCTTTGATGATCTGAACACTTATTTCTTCACAGGTATTAATGAATTTACAGGTGCTGACGAGGGCAATGGGGCAAGCAGAGAATGTACTGATTGGTTGAGAGGGTTGTTTAGCTTGATGTAAGACAAACCATTTGTAGTCTGAGTTTGCATGTGTGCTAAACTCAACATTGAGGTCAGGTAGTGTTGCGTCATAGTGCCAGTGCCTGATAGAGTTTAGAACATTTTAACTTCCCCTTCAAGAACAGGCTTCTTCGTTGTCTGGTTCATCTCTTTCCCTTCTTTTAGGTAGTTTAGTCAGTAAGAAACCCCCGTTTTCCAGTGGGCTGCCACAGAAAATGGAGAGGACTGAATATCATAAGTCAGAGATGGCGGAGATTTCGCTGTGCAACATGATGATTCAGAGTCACCTGTTCTGGCATTAACTGCACACTTGTAGAATATTGTAGGTATGAGTAAAGTACTAATTAACAGATTGGGATGGTAGTGTTACCATCCGTGGTGACCTGGATAAAGTGTCCTGTATACATTAGCACAAAGTATTGCTCGTGGAGCAGGGCACTCAGCAGTCGCATGGCGCTACAACAGCTGGCAGCTAGGAGCATCCAGTGCAAAGTAAACAGTCCACCTCAGCCTGACAACAGAACATGAGTGCTGATGAATGTGGCAGTTCACACATATATGCTAATTGTAGGATAGATCTGCCCGGGTGTCGAGTGCCAGCTCTCTCTAGGAAGCACAGGAAGATTTGTCACTTGTGTGGAGTGGTACGGGTGTTGAGCCATGTGCACTGGGTACGATGCCCATGTAGGGCCTTAGCCCTTAATTCGAGCCACCCTTCGTCGTAGTGAAGACACGGTTCATGCGCCTAGGCACTGGTTGTGGGAGCAGCACCGGTAGTCTCACTCAGAGCAGCTAGGATGAGAGAACGATGAAGTGTGGTGGTGATGCAGGAAACTGTGCCAGAATGCAGCATCCTCGCCAATGTTGCAGCATTGCTCGGAAGCCTAGTGAGAGAGGTGGGAAGAGCGCAAATAGGAGACAGACAGACACTGTATGAAAATAACCTCATTATGCAGGGGCAGGCTGGGTCAATTGTGTATGTAGTTGAGATCACATGATGAACTGAGACATCCTATTTGAGGAAACCTCGAGGCATTCAAGGAAGAGATCACAGGCAAAACTAGACTCAGACTTTGGAGGGGGGCTAGCACGTGGATTAGTGGAGGTGGAGACATCATATGAGCTAAATCAAAAGTACTCGTGGGGGGCTCCTTCGCTTTTCCGATGCAGCACATAAACACAAAGTCATTCTTTGAGACTACATGAGGCAAATATTGCATTTGAAGTCCCTCTGGTTCAGAACATTGTTCTTTACATAATACGATTTTGGGACTCTCCCTCAAGGAATCAAGGAATATTAGGACAGTGAATGTCAATGTTTTATTTTAATACACATTAGGCCAGTAGACCTGGTGCAGTGTCACACATCAGATTCTATTTTACATGTTAACCTGTGGAAAATTATATAATCCAAACACACTGGGCCAGCTGTATCAACCTAACTGGTCTTACACAGTGCTTTAAATGGGCCGGTACTCTCCGGTACTGAGTACCGGCACTTTTTTATTTTGAGAGGGAGAGTACCGGCATATCTCAAGATAAACGTAATACTTTTAATTGGAGAGTACCGGCACTTCTCGGACACAAGCAGGTACTCTATCACAGAGTACCTGCACTTCTATTTTTCCATTTAAGGCACTGGTCTTACAAATACAACTTTACAAGATATTGGAGCATCCTTCCCCCATAGGGAAGTTTGTACAATTGGAAGGTAATGATGTAGTTTAAGCATATTTCTTTAGATATTGTTCTGTTCATGCTTCATTTACCTGCACACAATACTTTTATGCTATTTGCCAAATACGATGTTAGTATAGTAAACAGCTTTGTTGTTGTTTGGTGGAGGCTGCCTCATATCCTAGCTCTATAGCACATAGGATGTTGACTATATATTCCTTGGTACTTTGTGACAACTCCACCAAATATTTTGGATTTCAAATGCTAGGGTAGTCATTTAGCATAAAACACAATCCATGTTTGGTAAGATTTGTCTAGTAACCTGCATTAAAGATAGAAAGTAAGCACACAAGTGTGATTATCCATGATAACCTCACATCACATATGGATGTCAGTCTGAGATTGCCAAGGATAAGAGATGTTGACCTAGTTTTCCATCTGGTACAAATCACACTCACTTTGTCTCAGTGGACGGTTCATAAAATAAACAGAGTTTTACAACTCCTATTTAATTCTTTAAACTATGCTCCAGTCGCTATACATAGCCACTGGGCAGGAAATAAGTAGGTGTGGTGGAGAGAAGCATGGGTCAAGGGATCAACCTGAGGTGCCACTTCAGCTATTGCAGCATTGGGAATAAATGCCATGGCAGCTCAGGGCTGATATCCAATACTGCAATACATTCCTGAACACAAATGAGAGCAGATTGTTAAATAGTAATAACATTATTGAATAGAATTTGCGACAGTGCTTGACGAATGGCAATGTGTTTATTGATATGGATGTTTGCATATTTTTATTGAATTCTTGTGTGAAGCAAATGGAATATGAAATATAACCTCTTGGGGTGGAAGTTTAGAAGCAGCATTACAAAGTAAACCCAGAAAGAACTTTGGATGCATAAGACTGTTTTTAAATAAGAATGATGGGGCTAAATTAGAACAAATGCTAAACTTAATTATAATATGAGAAAAAGACTGGGTTCTACACAATCGATAGACCCTGTCTAACCCTCATTTGAGGTAACATATTTGCTCATCTGATCAGGAAGCAATTACTCCAGAAACAAAAAATACATTCCCTTAGTATTATCCATTTTAAGCACAGCCCCTTCTGGTAATGTAGCCTTCTGTCCCATAAACCTTTATAAAGACAAGACATCTCTAACCATGCTGGCCTCTGCCCTCAAAGAAGCCATCCCTCCCTACCACGTTCTCTCCTGCTGTCTCTTCTGCTAAATGTAGATACTAGAGGGAGGATCATGCAAGATCTCCCTTGAGGCCCTATGTAGCGGGGGAGCTCCTGCTTCCAAGAGGTTCTTCTTGGCCTTAGTTTTACCTATTCTATGCCCATTCCTCTCACTGTCATCCTCCACTGTGAAAATGCAGAAATTTGCATACAGATAGAAATTGACCTTCATGATACTCTTGTCCTCAATATTCTTGATGCAATATTTTTTCAACATGATATTTTGTCCAAATACCCCCTTTCAAAGAACTCCACATACACAGGTGCCATCCCTCTATGTGACTGAATGAAACAGTCTCTGCATCCGGAGAAACATGAGCATCTGGAATGTCCAACCAACACTCAAACTACTTTTTTTCTATCAAACCAAAGACTCAACATCTTTTATGGGTCTTCAGGAATACACATTGTGCTGGACAAACTCTGGGCACAATTGATTCCACACCCAAACTCCATGACTAGACAGTATATCTTCCCATCATCTGGAAAAAATACCAACCCATCTCCTTAAACATTAACCTGGCCAACATTACGACTTTTACAATTTCTTCTGCAGACTAGTTCAACGTCATCACATTCACCTCTCACCTCACTGCATTCATGACATTGTAATCGCACAACAAAAGAGAAGGATATCCAATGGCTTCTACAGAAGCCATTCAAGACCCCCTAAATTCCTGAAAAACAGACCAAAAGTACTGCTCCTCAATACAAATGTAAACAATGTAAAAAAATGAAAGCAAAATTGAATTGAAGAAGTCAAATTACTGCAATGATAAATTCCACATTCTAGCCGCCGCAGTTACCAACATCAGACTCCCTCAATAACTTTGTGCTGTGCTTGTAGACATTTGTGTCATGATAACTGATATCCTATAACATTGCCTAAGACAAAAGTCATGTAGTAACCTCCATCCTCAATCCACAAAGCACAAGACAATCTGTGCTGTTGGACAACAACTCCTCCTCTCCCAGTCCTAGGAACTCTTCAATACCCAGATATCTCACCCATCAGACACCTGTGCACCTCTAGAGGACACCCAACCTTCAACTAACACACCTATCCAGCCCTGAACCATTACTCCTAAACTCAGACATCTTCCTCTCAATTCTGTGTACCCAAAGTCAATCATACAAAAGATGATACTTAATCTGGCTGATTTAGCCTGCTCCTGACCCAACTCCAATATTGCACTCCTGTGCAAACTGTAAGAAAGAGATTCTTTCGATTAAATGTCCAACTTCCTCCCTCTTTAATTGTTACACTGACTTCTATTCTGGGCGTGGATCACAATACACACCCATATCACCTGAAAATCACAGTTGATACGAATGGAGTTGCTTGTACTGCCTCGGGGCCATCTGCCACCTTTGATTTAGTATGTCGCTCTAACGTACTATTGGGCTAAGGGATTGTAGAATGCAAGCATTCATTTTAGACTCATCCTCCCCCTACGAATTTGGTAGATAAAGAAACATCCTGCGCCCACCATACTCAGTGAATGTATTCCCCAATAATGCAGGGACACTACACAGTTCAATTATTTTGCAACTTCTCTTGAAAGATAACCTCAGCTGATTACCAGGCCTCATCAAGTCCTTTAATCTAAAGTATTACAGCTACACAGATGACACCCAGAAAATTCTCAAGCTGGAAAACATAGAGTGATCTGGCATAGACCACTGCCACCAAGCCATGGACCACTGGATGCTAATAATACATCAACTTATGTAAAACCAGGATACATACAAATAGAAAATGGATGCACGATTCTACTAATCGTAAGCCTACAAAAAAGCAGTAGCAAAGCAATTACTTCACCTCTACCTCGGAGAGCACTTTACTCCTGTTCTCAAAATAATTGGTCAGATGATCCTCTGTCAAAACACTTTTCATTACCCACAGGAGAATCTAAACAAAGCTTCAGTGATGCACAAAGACTAGAACGCTGGCCTGGAAACTGGCATCTCAATCCTTCGTCCTTTCCTCCAGGAAGATATGCACTGATGGAACTTTCTTCTCTTTTCACAACACATAATTTTAAAACTCACTCATGCCAAGATAAGAAACATCCAAAACTACCTCAGATTCAGCAATACAGTAAAGACCTGGCTATTCCATAAAAGGTTACATCCCTTCTGCAAAGAAGTCCCAGATCCTAACAACCCCACAAAGCTGAGTCAGTTGCCTATGTACTGGTGGTTGTTATTCACATCTCTCACTCCTCTTGGCTCCAATCCAAGCTTAAGTGCATCTGAAATATTTTTAGAATAATAGCAACCATCTGGTCATCATGCCCTACACCAAAATGCCTCATTGTAAGGGAAAATGCAACACTTTTATCTGTAAGCATTGCTAACTAAGGGCCAGATTTACAAGGCCCTTGGGCACCTTAGTGCCACATTTGCAAGAAAGTTTTGCCTCAAATGTGACATTAACGGGCCTCTACCATAGCACCATATTTACAAGGCCGCGCAAACCAGGTTTGCACCACCTTGTAAACCCTTTGCGCCACATCATGCATAATATATGCATGATGTATGCAAAGGGGGCGTGCCCTCGTTAGAGGTTTGCTCCAAATGGCGCAATTGAATCTACATTGCACCATTTCTAGCATCATTTTTAACGCCTGCTTGAAGCAGGCATTAAAATGAGGCTCCCCTTAATTTCAATGGGCCTCTTAATACTATACTGGATTAGCGCCATTTTTTTTCGCTAATCCAGTATAACATTCCAATAGCATCAAAAAACTGACTCTAATGCCCCTAACATGCACCATGGTGCACTGTATTGTGAATATGGCGCTACCATGGTGGCGTTAGGGGACCAAGGGGTGCGCAGGAAACGTGGCGCATCATTAGTGTTGCGCCACTTTCTTGTAAATATGGCCCTAAATGTCTTACTGATCTTTGTTTCACTCTACGTTATACAAGCTGGGTCACAGCAGGAGCACCAAGGAGTCCTGAGGGATAGCACCAATGCTCTTTCCATCCAGATCACTCTATAAACTAACAGTTTTTTTAAAAAGTGCAACCTTCTGAAAAGCTTTCTACCCCTCCACAAAGAAGCACTTCGGGCCACAACACAGAGCAATTTGTCTATTACTCGTCAAACCTAATGTGTGCTTCCTCCAACTAATGTCCATTTGGAATGGAAAATGTAGATTAATTCAAAATAATGATCATGTGAACCAAAAAAGCAGTTTTGGCCTGTGACTAAACAGTTGCATTTAAGAACAAGCATTTAGATCAATGAATGTCTATTCAGAGTACAATATGCTTTCAGAGAACGTAAGATGCAACTAAACAAGTATTAAGTCGGCAGGGCATGAAAACACGTGCTGGTCATTCGGGAAAAACAATATTGCACACATACATTTTTTCCCAGACAAACATTGATTATTATGCTCATTAAGACTGCACAATTGTGTTTGTGCACTGCGAAATTCTATTTAGGTCCTAATTACAAATGCCCTGGAGTAGAGTGCAATACTTATTCCACATGTTAAATTAGGTACTAAGGGGATCTGATTTTTATCAGGTCTGATAAATAGCATCAATTATATTTTGTGTCTGTTTTTAGTGCTCTCTGCTCCAAAGCCCGCATGCCCTGGTATTTACAAGCCACCTATTCCCCATTAAAGTTTATCCCAGGTAAAATTGTGCTAGGAAAACATGTTGAAATGTTGAAATATACCTGAGAAAAATGTCGTGGTTGTGGGGCTTGTGCTTTGGATATGTGCTGTAGCACGTATTATGATACGTTTCAAAATTAACTTGGCCAAACATAACTGGGAGCTTTAACCACTTAAGTTCACATAACAACCTACAACACTTAGGGGGTCATTCTGACCCCCGCGGGTGGCGGTCGCCGCCCGCCTTCGACCGCGGAGGCCATTCTGGCTTTCCCGCTGGGCTGGTGGGCGACCGCCAGAAGGCCGCCCGCCAGCCCAGCGGGAAACCCCTCCCCACGAGGAAGCCGGCTCCGAATGGAGCCGGCGGAGTGGGTATGTGCGACGGGTGCAGTGGCACCCGTCGCGTATTTCAGTGTCTGCAAATTAGACACTGAAATACAAAGTGGGGCCCTCTTACGGGGGCCCCTGCAGTGCCCATGCCATTGGCATGGGCACTACAGGGGTCCCCAGGGGCCCCACAACACCCCATACCGCCATCCTGTTCCTGGCGGGCGACCCGCCAGGAACAGGATGGCGGTATGGGGTGTCAGAATCCCCATGGCGGCGCAGCAAGCTGCGCCGCCATGGAGGATTCTGCAGGACAGCGGAAAACCGGCGGGAGACCGCCGGTTTTCCTGTTCTGACCACGGCTGAACCGCCGCGGTCAGAATGTCCTGAGGAGCACCGCCAGCCTGTTGGTGGTGCTCCCGCATCCCCGGCCCCGGCGGTCCTTGACCGCCGGGGTCGGAATGACCCCCTTAATGAACTTATCTCAAAATATTCTGAAATGCCTCAATAATGGTGCTTTTGAAACCGCAACTAATTCTAAATGACTACTATAGCACACAACATAATTAAGACATATCTATTAAGTGTTGTAATAAAAAAATATAAAATAAAAACAGAACTGGTGTTCTTCTGTACTTTATAGGGAGTTCTAAGGTTACACATTATAACCTTACGATTTCCTGGAAAATGCTCAATTAAAATAACAGTTTGTGTTCTACATTAAATATGCTACACAATTGTTTATAATTTTACTGGATTGTTAATGTTTTGAGGTGTTAGCCATTTTATCAATACCAAAAGGATGAAAGGGTAAGATGCCCATTGTTGGAATTCAAATTAAAATCCATGTCCGGTAGGCTTTAAGTCTCTGTAAAAATAGAGGGGCTAATTTTCAAAGAGATGATGCATTGTGGTGCTTCAAGCCAGCTTGCTGCACCGGGCTGCTTCATTTTGAAAGAACAGGGATCTGTCGTATTCACAGAGATATGACGCATCCCTGTACTTTCCTCTGCACTGGCCCAAAAACTGCAGTCTAGCACCAACACAGGCACCCTTACGCCATGGTGCAAGGGTGTCTGCATGCAGGGATGATTGTTTACGTGCAGGAAGGGACACCTTCCTGCACGTAAACAATAATTAATGGCATTTTCCTCTTTCTATGTCTGTTGGAGAATGCAGCAGACATAGAAAGAGGAAAAAACGAGGAGGAACAATGTTATTTCTCCCCATTGCGCCACTTCAACACCACCCCAAAGGTGGCGTAATGATCTGACACATTACCAGCCTAGTAAATCTGGGAATGATTCAGATTCCGTGGGTGTTGCATGGAAACACCCACAGTAACACTCATGGAATGCCCCTTTCACGCACAGTTATGCATGAAAGGGGCAATATTTACAAGGCCATGAAAAGCCACGCAAGGTGGCTTTGTGTAACATTGTAAATATGGGGCGTCACTCTGCGCCATCCGAGCGTAAAAACAAATGAAGCTCTGGTGGCGCAGAGTGACGCTAGGGGCTAGTAAGTGAGGCCCAGATTTGGTTGAGAGACTGATTGTGCAAGCCAGACTCGAGCCAGATGCCTTGCTCTGGCTCATTTCGAGGTCCTCTTAGATCCAAATGAGCCAAGCTTGCATGAGGCTTCTCACTGTGACTCTAACCTTATGCAGCAAGAATTAAAAAACAAAGCATTAACCTGTGATGTAAAGCAGGTGAAAGTAATAGCCATCTAATGGCTGAAATTCACAATGTGAAACCAGAAAAACAGAGCTCTATCCTGCCTTCCCAGCTTGACCGAATGGTGTGATCCTAGGCAATATGTAATTCACCATACCTCCTTTTATTTAATTATTGCACATGACAGCACCTTGGAATACATGAGTTTGGAACGTGTACTGTTGATTATGAGACTTTAAAGCTTCTACATGCATAATAAGAATCCAGGCCACATTCAGGGTGCACATGACAACTGTCTTGCTTCTAAATCATTAATGGTATTGCTGTAAAGGAGGACGGGGCATTCTTTTTTTTAAAGCTCATGATAAAAGCTATGGTTTATAATAAATACCCCTCAATGAAGTTATATTATCTGATGTAGTAAGGTGAAAAACGTCTGCATTGTAAAGGATTGCACTATTTTGAATTTTGGACAAATTTATCACATTTATGTGTGATGTTTTGGTGCACAATTTAAATGCATAACATATTTATTGCATGGATTGCGCACTGGCTCTTAAATCTAAACCATAGCCTTGGCTTGGCTCAGCTCTCGCTGTTAATTTGCTGGCTCTCCTACCTCTATGTAAAAGGCATCTATATAGAACTACATATTTTTGGCATGTTTTGTCATTGCATTTAGATAGCACTTCAGATTTTACGTTGCACTTGTTAGCGCATCTGACTTTAATAACTAAACTTACAAGGGGGCGCGAATAAGTTGATGAACCTTTGGACTAGCAATTAAGATGATCTCACCATAACTCCAGTACATGCAGATCAATAATCAATGACATCAATAATAATAAATAACACTAATAATCAATGGAGTCAATAATTGTCACACACCATGGCCTTTCAGTCATACATAACCACACCTTTTAGTAAAAGTTAGAATATTTATTTCCCTATATTAACAATGCTAAAGTCACATAAGAAAATCTCAATATCAAATGCTACACGTACAAAACAACACTGGCTGTCCAAAGCGATGGAAGAAACGTAATCTAATCAAAGCTTGAGCTACTACACATTCTAAGGTTACAGTGCAAATTAATAACAAGAATAATTGCGCAAACAGTATCACATACATTTAGTTTTAGCAAAGAAATTCATCAAACGTTATTCCCTATCGGCAGACCTTTCATTAGTGAGAATCCTTATCTAACATCAGATTAGCATCAGCATGTTGGGTTTCATGCAAAACAATTTAGTAAACAAAAATTTGGAAAACATCTAACTATGACCCTATCAAAACAGTGTGGTTGGTACCTAGAAAGAAAAAGCAAATATGCAGAACATACACATGGGTACAATAATACCTTTCCTCAAATGAATCAGCAAGCTAAGATAGTCTTCATCAACAGGACATCAGTTCAGTCAGCAAGGCATCAGGATTCAGTATCAAAGTTCAGAAACGTAAAGTCTTTAAGCAACTTGAAAGAATAGAAGTAAACCCTCAAGAAGAATAGAGAGAATGCTTGTCTTTTCTTTGTGCAGCCCCATTAAGTTACATTTCCTAAAACTACTTCCCAAGTCTCTATTTGTCAAGCGATTGCATGTTCACACTTTGTCCAATAAAAATAAAACTTCAAATTGATCTATGAGTTCTACCACTACTCCATTTACATGTCACTGATTGTTTTTTCCTGCAATGTCCTCATCATCCGGCTCGTCAGGTAACAATATTGTTGCAGCTTCTACTCCAGTCAGTATCTTCATTTTTCTCCTCCTGAGAAAGTTAGTCTCACACACATTACACACATGGGGGGTTATTACAACTTTGGAGAAGGTGTTAATCTGTCCCAAAAGTGATGGTAAAGTGACGGATATACCACCAGCCGTATTACGAGTTCCATAGGATACAATGGACTCGTAATACGGCTGGTGGTATATCTGACACTTTACCGTCACTTTTGGGACGGATTAACACATCCTCCAAAGTTGTAATAACCCCCAGAATGTCACATTTAGCAAGAAGGGCATCTTCTAGCAATCTGTTCTCAAAACCCCTAGCTCCGTGCACATTTAAACAATACAATGGAAAATCACAGTTGGATAGCCATTTATTAAACATTAAGAAATACAGCTTGACATGGGGCTGGGCAATTAAGCCAGGACCTTCACTAAGTTATGGCCTACAATTAATAAAGCTAATATATAATACAGAACCCTTAATATGACAAATTACTACATTAGTCAAACAAATGTTCAACGTTTCATATTAATACTATTATTATGTACCCTTCGTGAACATTGGCGGTGACTCATCAGTGAGCACATTTTCAAATGCGTGCATTATTTTTCTATATTATTATATTTTCTACACAAATCCATTACTGATAATACATGAACTCTCGCTAATAATGTTTTTTAAAACACTTGCGCTAGCACACTACACCTTATGAACGGTCTCCTGCCACTAAGAAAATAGAAAAATCACTGCAAATATTTATGTTGCTTTGTCATGCGCAGTTCCAATTTCCTGCAGGTTTTTGTCCCAGTGGAAAATTCTTCAGGGACATCATGGTCTCTGTCTAAATTGCTCGGTGATGGGTGCTTACTATCCAACTTTTATTATGCAGCTTTGCAAAGGCTGTGTTGAAGGGCATACTTGTTGAGTATTTCGGGATGAGGCAGGATCTGATAACAGCAGCTTTCACCTCTGCTGCTGCTTTCACAACTCATCCATGGACCCATTAGTCAACTCTTAGGGAGAACAGGGAGAGTGAAAAGCAGGTACCAGAAAGGAGAAGAATAAGAAAATACAAATTACGACACAACTCCTTTCAAACATGCTTGTTTTGAGGTGAATGCTTTGCAGTGACTGTACTGAAGGCCAGGCTGGCAGTCAGCAACCCCAGCTCAGGCAGCCCAGCCTTTGGCACCTGACGGGGAGGCTGAAGCCCGTTGGACCTAATTGATGTTGGCATTCTGGAAGAGATATTTGTCAGTCTCTCAGAGGTAACAGAGGTGCTCACCACTTCTCATACAAGTTGATAAGCCCATATTACAGCCATTTGTTGTTGTAATTGTCAGTCATGACCTATGAGGTTTTTCACTTTTACAACCACACATTCATTTCATTAGAAGAGATTGTAAGTATACAGAATGAGGCCTTCCAAGAAGTGCTGATTTACAATATGCAAATGCAGATGAATGAAACTTGCAGCTTCTCTCTCCTTTCTCTTCCCCTATCCCATTGCCTTTATCTAATTGGCTCCTATCCACCTCCCCCTGTCTCTGTTCCTTTTGCTTTCTCTCTCCCTGTCTGGATGATCCTTTCTTACACCCGTTGCCTTAGTCTAGTTCTGTCCCTAATCCAGGGCATTGGACATCAGTGGAGCTTAGAGCAATTTATGGCACAATCCTGCACAAGCATAGTTGGGCAGTTTGTGCTCACCGTGTCGCTCAATGACTGATGGATGCAGTGAGCAGAGCTCATCCTGAATTGACACATGCAGTGTCAATGCCACCGCTTCACCAGCAGCCAGTTGATTGTCTGAAAATGTCTTGAACTAAATTAGAATGACCAGAGGCGCAGACTCTTCTCCGTCTTCTAATGGTTTAAAAAATTCAGTATTTAATTCAATTCAATAAACTTTGGGCCTCATTATGACTTCGGCGGTCCTTTAACAGGACTGCCGAAACCGCTGCTGGCAAAAGACTGCCAGTACTGGAGGTCTTTTGCCTGCAATATTAGAAGCGTTCCGCTGGGCCAGCGGCGAAAACAGAGTTTTCGCACGCTGGCCCCACAAAACACTCACTACAACATTAACCTGCGGTTCATAATTGAGCCAGCGGCAATGTTGTGGTGCGTTGGGTCTGACAGCAACAGTCTTGCATTTAACTACCCGCAATTTGGGCAGTGAAATGCACAATGGGGCTATGCATGGGGGCCCCTGTACTGCCCATGCCAAGTGAATGGGAAGTGCAGGGGCCCACAGGAGCCCCAGAGACCCTCATTCTGCCAGCCTTTCCATGACGGTGTTTAGATAAATAAAAGTATATTAAAAATATACTTTTATTTACACAATATGAAGCCAAAGCAAAACATTGAAATAAAAGCTGTGTATCACCATGAATCAATAAGACACCTACTCCACCTTTATAGTGCTGCATGATCTCATGGCAGTTCAAAGAAAATAGCTAACATCTTGACAAGTCTCTTCGGGCCATATTTTTACTTTTTGACGCACAACTTCGCCAACGCAATTGTGCGTCAAAAGTTTTACCGCCGGCTAACGCCATTCCAACGCGCCATGCGGGAGCCTTATTTATGGAATGACATTAACCGGCGCTGTGGACTGGTACGCCTAAAAAAAAAAAGACTCACACCATGCAGCGCCGGGCGTATTGGAAAATGAGGGTTGCACGTCAAAAAATGGTGCAAGTCAGGTCTGAGTCAAAAATCAGGCCTCACACCAGACTTGCGCCATTTTTTTTTACGCCCAACCTCCATTGACATGACTCCTGTCATAGCAAAGACAGGAGTCATGCCCCCTTGCCCAGTGGCCATGCCCAGGGGACTTATGTCCCCTGGGCATGGTCATTGGGCATAGTGGCATGTAGGGGGCCCCAAATCAGGCCCCGCTATGCCACTAAATAAAAAGAAAATACTTACCAGAACTTACCTTTCCTTCCCTTGGATGGGTCCATCCATCCTTGGGTGTCCTCCTGGGGTTGGCAAGGGTGGCAGCCCCAGGAGCCCCCACCCCCGGAGTTAAAATATGTTTTTTTTTATTTTTTTATAATGAAATTGACAGGGGGTTGCCTGTGGGCAGTGGAACCCCCTGTAGACTAGGCGTAATGCTGAAACGCATTGGAGTTGTTGTGTTTTGCTGCTAAATAAATCAGAGATCTTTTGTATGGAGGCGTCCTGGTTCACTTGTAATACAGAGAGCGTTTTTATATATATATATATATATATATATACCTATAGCGTTATATATATA
Source organism: Pleurodeles waltl (assembly GCF_031143425.1). Taxonomy (NCBI): domain Eukaryota; kingdom Metazoa; phylum Chordata; class Amphibia; order Caudata; family Salamandridae; genus Pleurodeles; species Pleurodeles waltl. The sequence continues at coordinate 220,132,542 of NC_090450.1, read as the reverse complement.
TATATGTATATGTATATGTATGTATATCAAAACAAATAATCCCTTTCAGGGTTAGCGTGCCGCATAAATTATGCAAAAAAGAAAAGAGAACTCTGGGTAGTTCCCAAGTTTAGGTTGCGAGCAGCTCTAGTAAGGAGCACCCTGCAACACCAGCGACATTCTAGATTTGCTCATCTCAAATGTCTGTTTATCTAGCAAAGTTTTTAAACATTGGATCAGCACAGTGCTATCCATGCCGAGCTAGATAGTGACAAAGGGGGTTATTACAACTTTGGAGGAGGTGTTAATCCGTCCCAAAAGTGACTGTAAAGTGACGGATATACCACCAGCCGTATTACGAGTTCCATAGGATATAATGGACTCGTAATACGGCTGGTGGTATATCCGTCACTTTACCGTCACTTTTGGGACGGATTAACACCTCCTCCAAAGTTGTAATAACCCCCAAAGTCTTTAAGCATAGGTTTGACACAGTGTCTACCTTGCCAAGCTGTAAAATGACAAAAGCCATTTACTACTCCAGGCACAGTATTACAGCTTTGGACTGGTAAACTACCATCCAAGCCAACCTGGAATGAGTAAAAGCAACCCCTGACACGTGTTTCACTCTAATTAGAGCTCATAAGAGAGGTTTAGCTTTGTCCAGACACAAGGGAGCACCCAGTATAAGTCAAAACAAATCCCTTTCAGGGTTGGAGTGCTGCATAAATTAAGCAAAAAAAGAATAGAGAACTCTGGGTAGTTCCCAAGTTTCTGTGGAGAGCAGCTCTAGTAAGGACCACCCTGCAACACCAGCGACACTCTAGATTTGCTCACCTCAAAGGTCTGTTTATCTAGCAAAGTTTTTAAGCATTGGATCAGCACAGTGTTATCTATGCGGAGTTAGATAGTGACAAAGTCTTTTGCCATTTGTACAGCAAAGTTTTTAAGCATAGGTTTGACGCAGTGTCAAACTTGCCGAGCTGTAAAATGACAAAAGCCATTTACCACTCCAGGCACAGTATTACAGCTTTGGACTGGTAAAATCCATCCAAGCCAACTTGGAATGAGTAAAAGCAATCCCTGACACGTGTTTTGTTCTCATTAGAGCTCATCAGAGAGGTTTAGGTTTGTCCAGACACAAGGGAGCACCCAGTATAAGTCAAAACAAATCCCTTTCAGGGTTAGCATACCACATAAATTACGCAAAAAAGAATAGAGAACTCTGGGTAGTTCCCAAGTTTGGGTGGAGAGTAGCTCTAGTAAGTAATACTGTGCCTAGAGTGGTAAATGGCTTTTGTCATTTTACAGCTCGGTACGGTTGACACTGGGTCAAACCCATGCTTAAAGACTTTGCTGTACAAATGGCAAAAGACTTTGTCACTATCTAGCTCGGCATGGATAGCACTGTGCTGATCCAATGTTTAAAAACGTTGCTAGATAAACAGACATTTGAGGTGAGCAAATCTAGAGTGTCGCTGGTGTTGCAGGGTGCTCCTTACTATAGCTGCTCTCCACCTAAACTTGGGAACTACCCAGAGTTCTCTACTCTTTTTTGCATTTTTTATATATACATATTCGCCATCAGTTCTCTTGCAGTTGCATCTTGAGTCTTCAAAGCAATGCACAGCCTTCAACTGACGCGTTTCAACTCTAGCTTTTAGGCAGCAATAAAAAAGTCAAGTAACTCTTGTTATTATGTTTCTGCTACAAAAGGATCTGGGTTTTGTCTAGTGGCAGTTTTGATAAAGTAGGGTAGAAGGTTTATATGCCTACTGCAAAGATCAAATCTGTATTTTATGTAAATAGCTGAGTGGATTAGTAAAGCCAGCCATTACCTGTGCTATAATACAAATGAAATGTATGTGGAGAGATGAAGGGAACATTTGCTGGGTGGTAGTGGGGGAATCCGAGGAGGAGGTCATGGAAGTGGGAACACCAATAATGATTATTGGACTTGGCGCCAGAGGCGCTAAAGACTGTGACGATTGGTATGTGACAAGGTGAAGTAATAGTGTGTCTTTTTTGTTTTTTTTTAGTGTCTTGAGAGAACGTGCTGATTGAGGGAAGAAGCAAAGGTATTGTGACTGACCTTTACTGTTGCACGCATCTCACACACACCAACCAGCAATTATGTGACTGTCTATGTAGGCTAGTGTTTTAGAGCAACAGTTAAGCCAGTAGCAGAGATGGTGTCTCGTTGGATGACTGCTGCTCAAGCCCTAACTCGGGGTATAGAAGACAGCTCTGACTTAGGATCAGAGACTACGACAGTGGATACTGAGACAGCATCTGAGGGATAGGACATTGGCGCAGACTCTGGGAGTGATTTTTCCGACAAGTGCTCTTCCAGTGATTATGAGGGAGGTGATGAGGACAGTCCTGCTGCCCCTTCGCAAGCACATTCTGTGCAGCGGGACACTAGTGGGTTAGCCCAACACAGAGAGCAGGTGAATGCTACGGCAAGCACAGAGAGAGTGCTCTCTTGGGAACTCCCCAAGTTAGTTCAGCCCCAAATTCCCCTGCCCAAATCGTATTGTGGAGCCATCAACATTATCTATCACAAAAGAACCTGGTTTTGTAAGGCAGGTACCTCCATTTTTGGTCCCATACTCAGCGGCCCTATAGAGAAACCTACCAAACCCAGACATTTCTGGAAACTAGACACCCGGGGGAGTCCACAGAGGTGTGACTTGTGTGGATTTCCCAAAGTTTTTTTTTACCCAGAATACCCTGCAAAGGAGATATGTTGAATAAAAACTCTATTTTTTCTTGCATTTCTGTCACACAAACTACAGGAATATGCTGTGATCCATAAAATTCCTGTCACCCAGTGTTTCCCCATCTGTCCTTATAAAAGTGCTACCCCACCTGAGTGCCTGTACCTAGTGCCTGCGTCAGGAATGGATCAAGCCAGGCCAACATTTGCCCTCGTGTAAGGACTCATATTGACCATTGTGTGATCCATTCCTGACACGGGCACTAGGCTGTACCCACACAAGTGAAGTACTATTTTTATCGTGAGATTTGGGGTTATGCTTGGTGAAAGGAAATGTGTGGCTCCTCTCAGATTCCAGAACTTTCTGTCACCAAAATTTGAGGAAAAAGTTTTTTTGCCAAATTTTGAGGTTTGCAAAGGATTCTGGGTAACAGGACCCGGTGAGAGCCCCACAAGGCACCCCATTCTGAATTCCCCTAGGTATCTAGTTTTCAGAAATGTCCAGGTTCACTAGGTTTTCCTGGGTGCCGGCTGAGCTAGAGGCCAAAATCCACAGCTAGACACTTTGCAAAAAAACAGGTCAGATTTCTTTGGGAAAATGTGTCCATGTTGTGTTTTGGGGTGTTCCCTTTCAAGTGAGGTACCATTTTTTATTGGGAGACTTAGGGGAATGCTGGGTGGAAGGACGTTTGTGGCTCCTCTCAGATTGAAGAACTTTGCAGCACTGAAATCTAAGGGAAAAGTGTTTTTTTGCAAAATGTTGAGGTTTGCAAAGGATTCTGGGTACCAGAACCTGGTGAAAGCCCCACAAGTAACCCAATCCTGGATTCCCTTAGGTGTCTAGTTTTCAAAAATGCACAGGTTTGGTGGGTTTTCCTAGGTACCGGCTGAGCAAAAGACCAAAATCCACAGCTAGGCACTTTCCAAAAAACATGTCAGTCTTCAATGTAAAAATTTGATGTGTCCATGTTTTGTTTTGGGGCATTTCCCGTCGCAGACACTAGTCCTACCCACGCGAGTGAGGTACCATTTTTATCTGGAAACTTGGAGGAACACAGAATAGAAGTACAAGTGTTATTGCCCCTTGTCTTTCTCTACATTTTTTCCTTCCAAATGTAAGACAGTGTGTAAAAAAGAAGTCTGTTTGAAAAATGCCCTGTAATTCACATGTAGTATGGGGCCCCTGAAAATTCAGAGATGTGCAAATAAGTACTGCTTCTCAACACCTTATCTTGTGCCCATTTAGAAAATACAAATGTTTCCTTGATATCTATATTTGACTCTATATTTCGCCAAATGAATTGCTGTATACACGATATTCAATGAAAACCCTTTGCAAAATGTGTCTTATTTCTTTGCTCTGGGTACCTAGGGTTTTTGATGAACCTACAAGCCCTATATTTTACCGCAACCAGAAGAGTCCAGCAGACGTAATAATATATTGCTTTAAAAAATCTGCCATAGCTGAAAAAAAGTTATAGAAGAAAAGGTGGTCAGAAATGGCAGTTTTTTTACCTCAATTTCAATTATTTTTTATTTCAGCTGTTATTTTCTGTAGGAAACCCTTGTAGGATCTACACAACTGACCCCTTGCTGAATTCAGAATTTTGTCTACTGTTCAGAAATGTTCAGCTGTCCAGTACCCAGCATTGGTTTCACACCAATTTCTGTCACTAACTGGAAGGAGGCTAAAAGCACAACAAATAGTAAAAATGGCGTATGTCCCAGTAAACTTTCAAAATTGCGTTAAAAAATTTGGTTTTCTGATTCAAATCTGCCTGTTCCTGAAAGCTGGGCAGTTGGTGATTTTAGCACCATAAAGCTTTTGTTGGTTCCATTTTCAGGGAAAAAAACACATGCTTTCTTCTGCCGCCCTTTTTTCCAATTTTTCTGGAAAAAAAACTAATTTTACCTGTATTTGGCTAATTTCTTGGTCTCCTCCAGGGGAACCCACAAACTCTGGTTACCTTTAGAATACCTAGGATATTGGAAAATAAGGATTCAAATTTGATGTGGATAGCTTATGTGGACAAAAAGTTATGAAGGCCTAAGCGCAAATTACCCCAAATAGCCAAAAAAGGGCTCAGCACAGGGGGTGGGAGGGGGCCAGCAGCTAAGGGGTTGATACAAATCTAATCACTTACGTAACCAACTCCTTATGGCAAACGTAATGGGAATTTGATGGGGGACAGCCAATATGTTTCTCAAGAAGCGATTTTCTTCACTCTGTAATATTTCGTATTCCTTTGTACCCCAAAATGTTGCTAGAGGGACACATTACAAAGTGTAAATGTGTAACATTGGTATCAGAGATCCCCCTTCCCGTCTGGCAAGCTAGACTAAGGAGAGCGTCCACAACTCTAGCAACCGTTACTCGTCATGTTGCTACACGCGGTTCCCACAAGCCAGGTGCACTAAAGAGCACACCAGATAAGAAAAGGTGCCAATACTTGTCAAACGATGCTCACCTACATGAATTTTCACTGGGTTAGTGTACTTAGGGTTACAGGTTATAGTATAAGATTTAGAATAGTTTGTTGTCAAGTCCAGACTAGCCATAAAGTGTACAAATGAGTGCATTAGCTTGCACAGTGCTTTAGGAGTACGAGCTATGAGGACCGCATCATCCGCATATAGCTAAACCGGCAGCTGTGCGCCGGTAATTTTAGGGCTATCTGTGGTACTCAAGTTAGGTCATTTCTTTAATTGCGTACTACGTCACCAATGCAGACGATATGTATGGCCGAACATCTTCTGCAGACCATAAGATGAGGTTAAGACATATCCTCCATTTGCCTCGCCTCTTGTATGGAGGGCTTCTTGCTGGCTTGTTTGTTCTTTACCTAACTGCGTACGATAACAAACAGGCCACAATAACAAGCTGTCCCATAACGAGAGTCTGCTGGCCAACGTTTTGAGCTGGCACTGAGACCAAAGGCAGGGAAGTCCCTGTGGTATGCTGATCGGAAGTGCTGAAATGTGCTCCGATGATGGCTTCATTCTGATTGGGTTTGGCACAAACTTCTAAGATCACTCTGCAAGGGACCCAGGGTGCAATAGGCTGTGTTTGATCACTGAAGCCGAGGAGAACCGGTCTACGTGGGCCCTGACGTAATTTTCAACATATCAGTGTCCCTAAAAGGCCCATAGGGCTAGGACAGAGTTATAGGCAGAGTTTTATGGAAATAAACACAAGGTAACATGCGACCGACTCACCCAGGGGAGTAGTTTTAGTAGTGCAGCAGGTGCAGTGGCACTGGGGCTTACAAGTGTGAAGGGTCTAGTTCACACAAGCTGATTCTATTTTACTGTGCGATCATTGGAAGGGTATCGGAGGGGGCATTTTGATTTTTCTTGCTTACACCAGGCGCATGGCACTCTTTCAACGCTATTGGACTCATCCCAAACCCTAACGCCTCATGGACATCTGCTTCCCATGCAAGCCAAACAGAATTAGATTTATTTGTTTTTACACTGATGTTAATAGAATAAATTATGAAGCCACATTCCAACAAATGAATGTCTAAATACATTAACAGAGTAAGGCACTTGTTTATAATAGCGCTTAAATCTGAATCCCCCCAAATAATCCATGATTACCAGAGGGGTTTATTTTGGGTTTCAAAAAGTTAATCTTGAGGAGAGGCGAACGTTCTCAGTGCAGCTTCTGCAAAGGAGGGTGATTCCTTCACACATTCGCTGTTCTGCAAATTGTCCTCCTCATTTAAAAGTGCAGTCGATTTTGGAGCATGGAGTTTGATGGCAAATGAGTGTATCCAGGGGAATAGTATTTTATTTTGTGGCTAGTGCGTTTTGGACTTCCCCGTGGATGGGTTTATTGGTGCTGTGAAGGGGATCGCTGCACGCCCCTGAAATGATGGGATTCAATGAAATTTGTTTCGAGCGTTGTAGACTGAGTTCAAGAGCTGCTTTGCCAGCAATTCGTCCGAAGGCAAATTTCAGGCATGCTTAGAGATGGGAGAGTTCATGGTTACCGGAATGATGTAGAGACTGTAGTGTGAACAAGGCAAGACATGAAGGGTGTTCCTACTACTACCGGTCGGATTAGTTGAGGGGCAAATGGGAGAATGCTTTTCAGTAGTAGTGGGTGGAAGTGCTGACTCATGAGCTGATTTGGGCAGTCATCAGTATTTCCCATATGGAGACAATCCCTTTGGCCTTTTTGTAGAGGGAAGCAGTATAGATGGGGTGGGATGATTTACCTCTCTACAATGAGAAAAGGAGGAATTAAGTTGAATTGTTTTGTGAATCGATAGAACGTTCAGAATTGAGTAATATTAATTATGTATTTGAGTTCACATTTTCCTAAATCTTGGTCTTGGTGTGTGTCTGTTGCAGATGCAAGGCCAAAGTTGAGCATAATGGGCTTTGGAGTTCCATATGAGGTCACAGTTGACAATCAGTTTTAGGAGGCAGTTGGAACATTGACAATTATAACAATGATCCTGGAGGATCTCTGCACCAGTCCTGGATGGAAATGGGCTGAATGGAGGTCAGTTTTTACTCGTGTTATGACACTAAATCAAGCTCGATAACAACCACCAATAATAATGTCACATCTTCTACCAATACCACTGCATCACAAGGTAAGGACATTTAGTGGTTGGTCAATGTAGTGGATCCCATATTGTTGAAATGGGATATATTGAAAGTAGTGACCTGCTATTCATTGGGGCCAGATAATAGAAAAGCAGTTCCTGAGTGGGAGGAGTCAGTGCATTGGAGGAATATGTTAGTGACGGAACGTTGTCAACCTAATTTCTGTCAGCCTGTTGTGACGGAGTAGTCTTTCTGCCAAACCCTAAATTTTCCTCTAAATTAGAGAGGGCAACAACAACTTTTCAGAGGAAAATTTTCAAAACCATCAGAGGCTTGATAGCAAAGCTCAAACCTCCACAACTTTTGCATCTGGTTTTTAGAACCACCAAGAATTTAGGATCCAGCGAATGACGCTGAAGTTCCTGAATCAATAGGATTGTTATTTCCCGATGAATGAATTGTGGGGTAATTGTGCATATATTTGAAATCCAGACAGTTGACTTTAAATCCATTGCATGGAAGCCAGTGCAGCACACTCAACAAGGTGGCAATGGAGTTTATTTTCTTCTGCCAGTAGAAAACCTGAGTGGCTGCATGTTAGTTTACTAACAGTCATCTTATCTGATGGTCTGGTAAAAAGTATAGAAAGGATTGGCATGATCAAATATTCAGTTCCACAAGGGCTTGAGGTGTCACTTTATCATATATATCAGGACTAAAACTTAAAAACTCTATTCAGCTGGGGGAGTTTAAAGAAAGCCCCCTTAACAAACTACCCTCCATGGAAAGCAATAGTAAATTAAAAAAGTCCCATTGTACTGCCGAGGTCTAGACATAGTAGGGAACTGATCGTCTTTGCTCTATTACCTTGTTTGTGTCAGAAGTAATCAATGGAGTCTGCTGTCATGGCATAATGTCAGTTTCACATTATAAGCAAATGGAATGCATAATATAACTACATTAAGTTCTTGTTTGAGTAACTGGGAACCTGAAGCAAAAGTCTCCAAGTCCCTCACCATTCTCTCGATACGTCTGATATCCATAGTCCTATATTTTCAACCTCCTTTCTTCATTGCATCAGTCACATCCTACCTTCCAGACAATGGCTCTCATTATGACTTTGGTGGTATTTTTCAAAGACCACCAGTGCTGGCAGTCTTCCGCTCACCATATTACGAGTATTGCTGGATTTTCGCAATTTTTTAGCCGGAAATCCAGCAGTAGTTGTGCTGGCTAGTGGAGACACATGGGCGGTACTGTGCTTGCTGGGTGGGGGGTGGGTGTCATCTTCTGGTGCAGGGAAGAAGTCCCCTGCCACCGGTAGCCTTTCCGCCAGGGTTTTTGCGGCGTTGCGACCGCTGCGCAAACCCTGGTGGAAAGCCAGCTCAAACTAACGCAGGCGGTCTTCTATGGACCGCCGGGTCGGAGATGCTCATCTCCGGTTCAGCGGGTCCAACCGCCCTGGTGTTATGAGTGGGGATGTGATGGGTTGGCAGATGCCAACCCGCCACACTCGTAATATGGTGGTCTTCACCGCCAGCCTGTTGGCTGAGAAACCGCCAACGTGGCCCTGGCAGTCAGAAGACCGTCATGGTCATATTGAGGGCCAATGTCACTCACTTCCTCTTTCAACCTCCAGGTTCACTTTGGAAACCACCTCTCTTAATTTCTGAGGCACATTTATCTCAAACCTAGGCCCTGATTTAAGCCAAAGTCGTGCAGTGCGGTGCTGCGTCAAAAATAGCAGCCCCATGTTGCACCACTTTTGAAATGCAGGAATGTGCTGTATTTACAGTATTTAGTGCCAGCACTAAATTAAGCTCCCTGCTCCAACGCAGGTATCTTTGCACCATAGTGCAAGTGTGTCTGCGTTGAGGGTTGAGGGAATAGAATGTTTATGTGCAGGAAAGTGTCCATTCCTGAACATAAACAATCTATTATGGCGTTTTTGGCCTTTCTATGTGTGCTGCAAAATGTAGCACACATAGAAGTACCAAAGCGTCATTTCAGAAAGATTGATTATGTGCAGGAAGGAACACCTTCCTGCACATAAACAATCATCCATATCATTTTGCTTCTTCTATGTGTGCTGCAGAATGCAGCACACATAGAAAAAGCAAAAAACGAAGAGGAATAAAAGCATTCCTCCTCGTTTTGACATGCTAATGGAACCCCTGGGGTAGCATTTGTTTTTGGCAGTGCCTCAGGTTTACAACAACTTGTAAATCTGATGCAGCATCAAAAGCAATGGGTGTTGTGGTGGAATGCCGACTGCAACACCCATTGTACGCCCCTCTGCTGCAGAGAACTGCGTAGGAGTGCCCATATTTAAAAGGAGGCGTAAGGCCACAAAAAGTGGCGTTACACCTCCTTGTAAATATGGAGCAGTGGTTAGCGTCACTGGAGATTCACGAAAAGTGATGCTCCGGTGGTGCTAGGGGCTGTTAAATCTGCCCCCTAGTATCTTAAGCTCTGAATAAGACTATCCTCACTCCATCCAAAAGGAATTCGGGAACACATCTCACCAAGTGTGCTTGACCGGGGCCTTGGCCTTATTCAAAACCCCGTCAATGTCTTTTCCACAATGAAAAGGAGCACCTGAAAAGCACATTTTCACTCTTGTGCTCCAAATACAATCTAAACATAGAATTGAGACGATAAAGTTTCACCTCAGTAGATGTCACTGAAGAAGTCCTGGCTTCTATCTCTAAGGCATGCTCAATCACAACAAATTTCAAACAATTCATCCATCCACATCAATGTAGCATTTTCTGCTACAATATATTGCATGCAGATGTTTCCGGAGTTATTGCAAAGGTCACGAATGACTGATTATCTTTTCATAGAAACTAAGCTCAGGGAAATTTACATGAAAAAGGTGGACATTTTGATTAGTTACCTGATTATTCGACAAACTGTCATTGTACCTCTTCAAAATATCACCTTCAAAGAATATTTGATACTCAATTTATCAATACAACGAGGCCACGGTGCTGATCAAGGGCCTATTTAAAGCTTGGTGGATGGGAAACTTTGTTAAAATGTTTCAAACATCCTTTCAGCCTTATTACAAGACCGACAGGTTATAATCCCCTTGTAATACATAGATGGGGCATGTCCCAGTTTCTGACCTTTTAATAGTTCTGAAAACCGAGCACTAATTACACCATATTATCACTTGCCTCTGGTAAGGAGAGCAGTCCAAGGCTAATAAGGGAGGTAGAGTGGGGGGTGGAAACTCAGAAGCGAACAATCACACAACAGAACTCATTGATGACTGTCCAGCCGAGACTTTGGGGCATATATATTAAAAACTTGCCTTGCCCTTGTGCCACGTAAAGTGGGGCAACAGGGACGCAACTTTTAAATTAATCAAGACACACAAGGTCACCTTGCGTGGTCTTGCCTGGCTTTTGGGGCATAACAAGTTTTACCATTACTGGCAGATCTGGAAATGTGTCAAAATGCTAAGCCTCCCCGGATGAGGCTTAACAAGTAGAAATATCTTTATATTTCTTCACATTACTTGTTCTTTCTATGTGTGCCACATTTTGCAGCACACATAGAAAGAGGATAATGCCTGTCAGGATTATTTTTGTGCAGGAAGGTGCAAGGGTGGCTGCATTGGCTCTAGATAGCACATTGTGCGCCAGTGCGGGGGAAAAGACAGGAATGTGCCATACAATGTTAAGTACGGCACAATTCTGTCTTTTCCCTATCACACAGCACAGCAAGGTGACTTTTTGTGCTGCACGATTTTTAAATAAATATACCTCTGAAACTTTTTTGAAAAAAGAAAGCACTTTGCTAAACCAACTTCATTATACAGCACTAATAGTTATGTAAGGGAAATGACCAGTGCATGCTTACTTTAAGGAGTTTGAGATGGTTAAGTTTCTGTGACCAGCAGATCAGCCTTGGTTTATGGTTTCAAATTAGGCCCACAGTTTCAGTTCTTTGCTTCTTGTGTCTGAGGGGCAGCATTCTCATTTCCAAGTATCAGAGGACCCTGGTACAAGTTCCTCACTGGATGCCCTCTGTGCAGGTTGTCCCTCGTTCTCTCACAGCAAAGCCGAAAGTTGTTTAGATGCCGATTGCATTCAGCGGCTGAAAACTAGGTGCAGTTGCAAACACCTCCACCCAAACAGTGATGAGAGCCCAACCACAAGCCACTGGTGTGAGTGTTGGAGGGCTATGTTGGGTCAAAGATCACTGTTGGCACCAGCACACACCACAGTTCTCCGGAACCCAGCATGAAGTATCCATATGCCGTCAGTCACACTTCTCTTCATTGACACAGTGCACACCTCTGATGTCTCTTCTGGCCAGGGGTAACCACCAGCTGCAGTGACACTTAGAATCTTTGGCATCGCACTCCAGGCTCCATGGAGGGATGCAGAAAGACACACTTTGGTATTTGGGTCAGATCCTTAAATGTATCTCTTGCCTGTCCACTCTCTTGGCATTTCCCTCCTCCACATTACTTGAGTGGTGTTTCCTCCTCGAGAGTGGCCTCACACAGCTCTGGATCTCCAGAACTCCCCTGACACACTTTAAAGTGTCACCTCTTAGGACAGTGAACAATCCTGAAACAATCTGCAGAAGTTACAAGCTCTCTCTTATATTCCTTTCAAAGTCCGGTTATGTTGATTCAATTGTTGCAGTTCTGCAAAAGATTCAAGGTGCCTCACGCTGTTCCTGCAGCCCTTCTCTCCAGAGCAGACACACAGTCATATTTACAAGCCCTGTGTGCCGCCGGTGCGTCACTTTTTGTGATACACTAGCAGCGCATAGTGCAAGCCCATATCTACAAGGCCACACAAAGCCAATTTGCATGGCATTTTATGACCTTGTAGCTAAGGTGTAAGGCAACGCAGTGCAAGTCACTCTGTTGCCTTATACTGCATCAGGGAGGCATACCATGGGCATTGCTGTGGGTGGTCACACGCAACACCCATGGGTTTTGATCATTCCCAGATTTACAGGAATCTGGGAATGCGTCAAACATGTACCCTTCCCCAGGACAGGTGCAACAGAGAGAAATATATTTATTTCTCCTCGTGTTTCCGCTTTCTATTTGTGCCACATCCTGCAGCACACATAGAAAGAGGAAAATGCCTCTCTGGATTGTTTTTGTGCAGGAAAGTATCCTTTCCAGCAAAAAAACAATCCTGATGACAATGCAGACACCCCTGCTCCATGGTGCACTGGTGCCTGTGTTGGCACTAGGCACCAATTTGTGTGCCAGCACAGGGGGAAAAGACAAAAATCCACTGTATCTTGTAAATTCTGTGAATTTCTGCCCTTTCCATGTGGTGCGGGGCAGCAAAGGCAGGTCACTTGCTATGCAGTCATGTACCACATCCTTGTAAATATGCCCGACAGTCTTTGTCTTCTGATGATGGTTCCACATCAGGAAGTGATGACAAGTTCCTCAGGAGGAGCATCCAAAACAAGAGCCACTGAGGCATGAAGTTCTTGGCTCTGACAGCCACTGTCCTTTTGAAGTAGCCTACGGGAGAGACAAAAGGCAGTTTTGGCAGAATGGTTCATTCTATACTACAAAAATCTCTATCTTTCTCTTCCTACACCGTGACCCATGTGGCCATGGATAACCACACCTTTTAGTAAAAGTTAAAAAGTTTATTTACCTATATTAGCAATGCTAACATCCCATATATTAGTCTCTATACCAAATGATATGCATAAATGAATAACACTGGCTGACCAAATCTTCTACAGAATCTCAATTTAACTAATGCATTCACAATTAAGCATTCACAAGTCACAGAACAAAACAATAGCAATCCGCAATAGACATGCCATAGATCTAAATTCAATCAAGTGAACAAGATCAATTCTCAGTTAATAGCATTTGCCAACATTGGGATTACTAACTAACCCTCCAATTAGAATAGCATGCTTGGGCTTCATGCAACAATAATTTAGTCAAAAGTTAATTTGGAAAACATCAAACTATGGCTCTATCAAAATTGCGGTTAGTACCTAGAAACTAAAGAACAAAACCTACAACAATGACAATAACATTTAGTTATACCTCTCCTCAATGGATCGGCAAGCTGTGATTCTCTTTGTCAGTTGGACATCTGTCTGGCCTGCTTCAGCAACAGGACAATAAAAGAGAATGGCTTATACATGGTGGGCTCTAAGCTATCTGAAACATTTAAGAAGCAATCTCCAAGGGATTAGCATCCACCATTAGCAATTTAAGCAATAAAGTCACACTTAGAAATAAAGCCACCAGGAACTGTTCAGCTCCTTAAACAGAACCACTGCGGGGAAAATCAAAATAGAAAAAGAAGCCTCTCCCCTCTCTGCAGTCAGACTAAGTTAGAATTTCCTTAAGAATCTTCCCACATCGTCATTGGTCAGAAAATAGTACATTTACAGTTGGTCCAATAAAAACTAAAACTCAAATCTAAAATATAACTAAACGGTCTTTCACACGTTGATGATTGGCTCACTTCTCCTGTTCCCATCGTAAGGCTCGTCAGGTAACTCTTTTGTTCCAATCCATACTCCAGTCAGTGCATCCATTGGTGGTTCCTAGGAACACTTCTGTCTCATGCATCAAGTTAACTTTGTATCGATCTTTTAGTACAACATAGTTCTACAAGCAGTTCTCATGAGAAAGTTAAAGACATCTGCAAATCGTTAGGTTAGTGCAATGTGAACAATGAAAGCATTAAGTCTCTGGTCTTACAGTACATTTTCCATCATTTATTAATCATTGCAGCTTGACATGAGGTTTTGCAAACTAGGCCTGAACCTTGCCAACTTGTGGCCTAAATTTAATAAAACAAATACAGAGAATGAAATCATTAATACAATATACTAATACATTTTTCTCTACACATGTACAATAACTAATAATAATATGCATTCACTAAAAACATTTCCGCATTTTATAATGGCCACTCTAGTGGTCACATTTTCCAAGTTGCACATTATTTTCTATGATAGACTAATTCCATGCAAATTCTTAACCCATAATAAATGAAAATTATTAGATATTAATTCACCTTTCACATTGGTCATAAGGCGTGTTATGAAGGTCATAAAGTTTATACATTATAGACTGCTTCTCATATGCATGTGCATGAAAATTATTTGGCAGGTATACTGAGGTCTTAAGACGTTAAAGTGTCCGACTTTGAGGCATGATTATTCGGTTTGTTAAGATTATGAAGTGTTATTTTATGCTATAACAGACTTCTTATAAAGTCTGGTTACCGTATAGTGATGTCCCGTCTTTATCCTGACAAATATGATTTCCTTCTCTGTTTAAACATTATTGATGTAATTCCTTATATTGTATGTTGTGTAATGTTGTACTGTACATGTGAAAACATGTTTTATGCTGGTAAGAGTAGACTTTTTGGAGGCATTTAATGTTCAGTAAGTATAGAAGAATAAGCACTCATGTACATTTAATATGTTAAATGATGATTTCAATGTCTTTTGAGTTTGTACTGTTGCTTCTATTGACCTATATGTTTACCCTAACTTCCTTTTAACTTTATTTTTTGCAGGGAAATTCATTATTTTTTAATATAAATGCACAGCATGCTCCATGGCTGAAACAAGTCTAACTAAACATCATAATATGATATATCTCACTGTTAGTGATTATCACACATATTACCCTCAACCATCACATTGTCTGATCTATCTTTTTGAACCCATTAAATCAAAGTGTGTTATACTCAGCAGGTTTGGTTTATTGATGTGCTGCTTTTGATGAAAGTGAATAAAGAGTGGAGTAGGTCTGATTCATGCACCAAGCATCAGTTATGGTCTATATGTACACTAGAGAGACGGTTGAGTCTGCATGGGGTGAGGACATCGCTGAAGCCAACTGCATGGATGTGTTTGTTTGATGTTAGCCAATAATGTTGTGTGTGTGATTTCCTACCTCAACATACCTTGTGGCCTTTACATCTGCGTTAGGAGTGACCGTTGGGTCCACCAGGACTCTGACTCAGACCACACCAATTTTATTGATGTATTTAGCTTTTGGTTCGAGAACATTGGAGTGTTTGTAAATTTTGAACCCAAAACTTGTGGCTGTATGTGTGTGTGGGTGTGGTAGTAGACTCAGTGGATGGACTGTACTGATGCCAACTTTTTTTTTTTTAATTGTGGTGTTCAAGGTTTTGATGTTGGTGGCCACAAGTGAACATTTTAAGCAAGTTTGAAAACATACATGCGACTTGGCACATGTCCAATGTCATCAATCTATTTTGTTTGTGAACATTTAACAAGTGATTATAAACAATGAGTGACATATACAACACTGGTGCAAACATATTTAATAATTCAAACTGTGCTAGGAGGAAATTCACAGGAACAAGAAAGGTCACCAAATGGAGAGAGGCACCAATTAATAAAAAGGTTATGCTGTTTCATTCAGTTTCTTTTCAGTTACTTTACTAAATGAAATATGTATGCATTTTGAGTGTGTTGTAACTTAAACGAGGCACACCTACAGGGTATAATAAACATGGTTTTACTAGTTTTGCGATCAACTGAACTTGTTGGGTGGAAGAGTTAGTTGGAAACTGGCTGTGGAATGAGTCAGTATAGTAAACTAACAATTCAGCAGTATGAGTTTCCTTGGGGACCAGTCAGGCGGAACACCTTGAGGCACTGTGTTTACAGAAAAAAGACCATTCTCCATGAAGCTTCAGAGTGAAAGCAAAATGAAACATGTGGTGAAAAAATATGCTGGGTGAGCTCCAGATCTTTCCATTTTGTTCCCCGAATTCACAAAGAGAAAAAGTGTCTGACTGTAACATACACTATTAAAATATTTGGAGAAGAAGAGTGTGATGTAGGTTTATCAAAATAAACCACACCAATTAATTTGCTAATCCCACACAAAGATGTGGGGGAATGGTGAAACTATAACCATAAGGTATGCAACCTGATAACACTCTATAGAGAATGCGGATGTTGATGAAGGTAATGACATCTTGATTAACTCCAAATGTGACTTACTGTGTATGGTAATTGTAGATTGATGACAAATTGTTTCCATTTGCCGTGGACGAAAATGTAGATTTTCCTAGTCTATGACGGAAAGTCTTAATTTTATTAAAGACACGGAGGCGAGTATTATGCGTTTCTTTTCTTACTTTATTCAATAGCAGCAGTCAAGAAAAAAACTACAAATCCCATGAGGCTAACCATGAACAGCCAATGGGATTTAAAACGTAGTTCCAAACAGAACAACCAATAGGGATACACATATAGCATAATGACATCACTTGACTGCGAACAGCCCTATTTTCTTGCGAAAATAGTCAATCAGAAGTAAATAACGGAAATATGGAACAAAGAATATACAGAGCCATAACAAAGGCTAATACCTCAGAACAGAAGTCCAAAAATCCATTGAGATAAGGACGATCCGGAAATCCAGATGCTGAGACCCAGGATACTGAAGGGGCAGAAGACGCCGACTGAAGCATAGCATTCGAGCCGGATGGACGGTTAGGATGCAGGTTGATTGATCGAAACTGGAGCTGGAAAAAAGGGAGGGAGAAAATATTTAAACCAGAGGAGGGATAATACTCACCTCCGTGTCTTTAATAAAATTAAGACTTTCCGTCATAGACTAGGAAAATCTACATTTTATGTTAAGACCGGCGGCTCCCATTATGTGAGTTTAAAGTATATTAATTACATTGGTTGAAACATTATCAACAGGTTTGCAATAAAAAACTTTAAATACCTTATCATTAGACCAGACTGCAGATTTCAGAATATCTTCTCGCCGGGAACAAGCCCAAAAAGCTTTGGAAGCCATTGCTCCCCTAGAAGAATGAGCCCCGAACATGGAAGTGTCGATACCCGCCAAGGACATAATCCATTTAACCCAGCGAGGTAAAGTGGTGGCAGAAACAGGATTGTAGGGTTTCCTGAAAGAGATAAGGAGTTGGGAGACAGAAGATGTTCTCAGATCTGCAGTCTTTTGTTCATACATCTTTAAACATTGTCCCACACATAATTTCGAATGTTGTGGAAAATAAGGATAGAAAACTGACGTTAGATTAGTCTTAGTTTGACGTACTACTGTAAATAACACTCCTGAAGGGGTAAATTGGCGATTGGAGATGTCCAAAGCTTTGACATCAGACAGTTGTTTAATAGAAATCAGACATAGTAACATTGTTAATTTAGCGGATAACATTTTCAAGGAAAGTACAGAATTATCTGGTAATGACAACAGGAACTTCAAAACGACATTAACGTCCCACAAATTACTATATTTAGGCATAGGAGGCTTTGAAGACTTTACTCCCTTCAAAAGACAGCAGACTAATGGATGTTCTCCTACTGGCTTTCCATTTACGTGGATGTGATTAGAGTATATGGCTGACCTGTAAAGGTTAATTGTGCAAAACGCTTTACCTTTGCTGGCCTCGGCGGCAAGGAAATTGACTATAAATATCACATCTGCCGAAAAGGAATCAATATGTTTTCCCAAACACCAGCTATGCCATAAAGACCAAGCTGATTTGTAAGCCTTCTTGGTGCCTGGGGCCCAGGAATGTGAGATGTATTGTGAAGCTTCTGACGAAATGACAGAGAAAGGTTGTTAAGTCCCAAGATTTTCCAAGGGTCAGGAGATTGTCCATAATAAGGGGATGAGGACGCTGAAGAGGATCCCACAATAGGTCCGGGAAGGACAGAAGGAGTAAGGGAAAATCCATAGAAAGTTCTAAAAGAGTAGGGAACCAGATTTAAGACTGCCAAAAGGAGGAAAGGCGTAATTGAGGGGAAGAGACCAATCCTGTAAAAAGGCATCTGATGCCAAGGCTAAGGAATCTGGGCGCCAGCTGAAAAATTGAGGAAGTTGAGTATTCAGACGGGAGACAAACAGATCGATAGAAAAAGAACCCCATAAAGACTGAATTTTCTGAAAATTTAAGGGGTGAAGTTTCCAATCACAGGCGTCTCGAAGATGGTGGGAATGCCAACGAGTTGAGAGCACCTGGAAGGTACTCAGCATGAACCGAAAGATGGTTTGAAAGGCAAAATTCCCAGAAGCTCTTGGCTAAATCCACTAGAGGTTTGGATTTTGTGCCCGAGGTAATTTATATTTTGGACCGCTGGGATATTGTCCATCCTGAGAAGGATAGCACAGTGAACTTTGTTTTTTGCCAAGCTTCTGATTGCAAAGGAGCAGGCAAGCATCTCTAAACAATTGATATGTAATTTGGACTCCTCTGATGACCAGGTACCTCCAGTCGAGATGGGACCACATCGGGCCCCCCAGCATAGACGGCTTGCATCTGATTCTAACACAAGATCTGGGGCTGATGCAAAGATACTTCTTCCATTCCAGGCATCTAAATGGTCTATCCACCACTGAAGCTCTGTACGAGACTCGAGATCTAGAGGGATTGTATCTGAATACCACAGCCCCTTTCTCAAGTGTTGGATCTTCAGTCTTTGAAGAGAACGATAATGAAGAGGACCTGGAAAAATTGCTTGCATAGAGGAAGACAGAAGGCCTACTATTCGAGCTAAAGATCCGAGAGATATGAGAGAGCTGCGTAGGATTTGAAGAATTTCTGATTTTATGGATTTTATTTTTGCAGCTGGGAGAAGAAGGGTAGCTGAAAGAGAATTGATTTGGAATCCTAAAAATTCTATGAGTTGAGTAGGAATCAGAAGGGATTTCTCTTTGTTGACGATGAAACCTAAATCTGTTAAGAGAGCACAGGTGAGCTTTAAATGTGCGAGAAAGGTCTGGGAAGACTGACTTAAAACGAGGATATCATCTAGATCAGTGGTCGCCAACCTGTGGTCCGGGGACCCCTGGGGGTCCGCGAAGCCTTCTCAGGGGGTCCGTGACTGCTTAGAAAATAAAAAAATATTAACAAATATTGACAAATTAGGTCCCCAGTTTCCAGTAATGACTCAGGCAGGGGTCCCCGGATTCCAATGATGATTCAGTGGGGGTCCCTGGGTTCCATGAATGTTAAAATGGGGGTCCACATAAATCAAAAGGTTGGGAACCACTGATCTAGATAGATTATGGGGGTCATTACAACCCTGGCGGACGGTGTAAAAGGTGCGGTAATACCGCAAACAGGCCGACGGACAAAAAAAAGGGAATTATGACCCTGGCGGAAACCGCCAACAAAGACAGCCACTTTAACACACCGCCCGCCACGGCGGTACAGACAAGCAGCGCGGCGGTTACCGCCAACAGACAGGCGGAAGACAATGTACCGCCCACACCATTACAACCTGCCAATCCGCCACCTTTTCCGGGGCGGATTCACCGTGGATAAAAACACGGCGGAAACTGCTTTAGCTATGGGAAAACGCTCATCTTCTACACGTCCCACGAGGAACGATGACTCCATGGACCCGTAACTCCAAATACTACCTGCCCTTGTCTTTCTGCTCCTTCACGACCAACAGCGACGTAGGCGCAGAAGATACCGGTGAGTACTGCATCTACGACACAGGGGAGGGGGGAGGCAAAAGTTAGGGGGACACCCACCAAACACCCCCATCCCCACCCTCGCATAGTACAACATACAGACCAATGCTGTCAAAAATATCACATTAACAACCCACAATCCCCCCGGAAGAATGCAAAGACAATGCGAATTTCGGTCAAACATTGTAATGTGCCAATATACATGTCATACGAAAATATACAGATATATATCTCAAAATCACTCATAATTATGTATACAATACAAGAAGTAGTGCAGATATGTACACAACAATGTCCGTGCACAAACACTCCAAAAATGTATGGGCGAGGCCCACAAAAGATACCTGACCAAAATCGGAGAGAACACTGCCGGGGCATCAGATAGAAACACTACAGGCACCTCAGGGGGAAGGGAAGGGGGGGCACCTCAGCCACATGAATTCGAAGCCAGATCCACAACGGGGCTCCATGCCCATTGATGTATCCTGGGGAGTGCAAAGCCACAGTCTCTCAAGTCTCTACAGTGGGTGGCTTGCCCACTGTGCCATCCTGGGGAGTGCAAAGCCACAGTATCTCAAGTCACTACAGTGGGTGGCTTGCCCATTGTGCCATCCTGGGGAGTGCAAATCCACAGTCTCTCAAGTCACTACAGTGGGTGGGTTGGCCACTGTGCCATCCTGGGGAGTGCAAAGCCACAATCTCTCAAGTCTCTACAGTAGGTGGCTTGCCCACTGTGCCATCCTGGGGAGTGCAAAGCCACAGTCTCTCAAGTCACTACAGTGGGTGGCTTGCCCATTGTGCCATCCTGGGGAGTGCAAAGCCACAGTCTCTCAAGTCTCTACAGTGGGTGGCTTGCCCATTGTGCCATCCTGGGGAGTGCAAAGCCACAGTCTCTCAAGTCACTACAGTGGGTAGCTTGCTCACTGTGCCATCCTGGGGAGTGCAAAGCCACAGTCTCTCAAGTCACTACAGTGGGTGGGTTGGCCACTGTGCCACCCTGGGGATTGCAAAGCCACAGTCTCTCAAGTCTCTACAGTGGGTGGCTTGCCCACTGTGCCATCCTGGGAGTGCAAAGCCACAGTCTCTAAAGTCACTACAGTGGGTGGCTTGCCCACTGTGCCATCCTGGGGAGTGCAAAGCCACAGTCTCTCAAGTCACTACAGTGGGTGGGTTGGCCACTGTGCCATCCTGGGGAGTGCAAAGCCACAGTCTCTCAAGTCTCTACAGTGGGTGGCTATCAAGTAGATGCAGGTCTACACTGGTTCTGGAGGGGGACTGGTGCCCAGACTGGATGAGTCTCCCCGTGAAAGTTCCTGTCCTGTCACTGTCCCAGCTGCACATGGGATAAGGATGCCTGATGTGGCGGAACATTAATTCCTACACGGTGCATGCCCTGTTCAGCGGTGCTTTGACATGGCTGTCTTTGCCCTGTTCAGCGATGCTTTGCCATGGCGGTCTTTGCCCTGTTCAGCGGTGCTTTGACCTGGCGGTCTCTGCCCTGTTCAGCGGTGCTTTGCCATGGTGGTTCAGGACTGTTCAGCGGTGCTTTGCCATGGCAGTCTTTGCCCTGTTCAGCGGTGCTTTGACATGGCGGTCTCTGCTCTGTTCAGCGGTGCTTTGCCATGGTGGTTCAGGACTGTTCAGCAGTGCTTTGCATGCGGTCTTTGCCCTGTTCAGCAGTGCTTTGACATGGCGGTCTTTGCCCTGTTCAGCGGAGCTTTGCCATGGTGGTTCAGGACTGTTCAGCGGTGCTTTGCCATGGCGATCTTTGCCCTGTTCAGCGGTGCTTTGACATGGCGGTCTTTGCCCTGTTCAGCGGTGCTTTGCAATGGCGGTTCAGGACTGTTCAGCGGTGCTTTGCCATGGCGGTCTTTGCCCTGTTCAGCAGTGCTTTGACATGGTGGTTCAGGACTGTTCAGCGGTGCTTTGCCATGCGGTCTTTGCCCTGTTCAGCAGTGCTTTGACATGGCGGTCTTTGCCCTGTTCAGCGGAGCTTTGCCATGGTGGTTCAGGACTGTTCAGCGGTGCTTTGCCATGGCGGTCTTTGCCCTGTTCAGTGGTGCTTTGAAATGGCTGTCTTTGCCCTGTTCAGCGGTGTTTTGACATGGCGGTCTTTGCCCTGTTCAGCGGTGCTTTGACATGGCGGTTCTGATACTGACATTGGTGTGTGGCATAACGATCTCCATACTGGACAGTGGTGTGTGGCATGACGATTTCCACACTGGACATTGGTGTGTGGCATGACAATTTCCACACTGGACATTGGTGTGTGGCATGGATCTCCATACTGGACATTGGTGTGTGGCATGACGATTTCCACACTGGACATTGGTGTGTGGCATGACGATCTCCATACTGGACAATGTTGTGTGGCATGACGATTTCCACACTGGACATTGGTGTGTGGCATGACGATTTCCACACTGGACGTTGGTGTGTGGCATGACGATTTCCACACTGGACATTGGTGTGTGGCATGACGATCTCCATACTGGACATTGGTGTGTGACATGACGTTCCATCATTGGCCAGCGGGGCTGTGGCATCCTGGCCCCTCCTGGCCTGTGACTCCAGCGGTGTTCTCTGGACCTATAACAACACTTGGGCCCTCCTGGGCTGTGACTCCAGCGGTGGTCTCCTGACCAGTAATGATACTTGGGCCCTCCTGGGCTGTGACTCCGGCGGTGGTCTCCTGACCAGTAACGATACTTGGGCCCTCCTCGGCTGTGACTCCTGCGGTGGTCTCCGGACCAGTAACAATACTTGGGCCCTCCTGGGCTGTGACTCTGGCGGTGGTCTCCTGACCAGTAACGATACTTGGGCCCTCCTGGGCTGTGACTCTGGCGGTGGTCTCCGGACCAGTGACGATACTTGGGCCCTCCTGGGCTGTGACTCTGGCGGTGGTCTCTGGACCAGTGACGATACTTGGGCCCTCCTGGGCTGTGACTCTGGCGGTGGTCTCTGGATCAGTGACGACGGTGCTGGCGGTTGTGTCTGGACCGCCGGAAATGATGGCGCACTTCTCCGCCGTGACACTCACAACAGGCTGGGGAGACTTCCTCTGGACCTTCCCCACTTTTGTTGGAGGTACAGCTGACTCACCAATTGCCTTCAATCCCATTTCACTTGTTGACCCACCAGGAGTCTTGACACGGTCCCGTCGTCCACTCTCCAATTTCGGAGCCTTTACAGGGGGTGGGCTGCCAGTGCCTTTGCTCCGGGTCCTACTGCCTGCCCTGGTGGACAGTGCACTCCAAAAACCTGGAACACGCACAACTGGTACTGGAGGCTTTTTGGCTGAGGCGCTACGACGGGACTGATGAACTGGAGGAGGGGTGGTGATAAAAAGGTCAATTTGACATAGGGACAGTTTCTGACGGACACTGGGATGGGTAGCTGGAGGGGGTCTGGGAGTGGAGGAAGAGTAGGTGGTTGTAGGAGGTGTCACTTTAGCTGTTTTGGGTGCAGGTGCAGGTACTGGAGGCTGTCGTGAGGTGGATGGATGTTGGGTGAGTGATTGCCGGCGTTTGGGTACTTTGGGAGGGGGCGTCACTGACACACTGGGAGAGGACACAGGGGACGTGTAAATGGCAGTGGAGGTGGTAAGTGCAGGTGAGCGGCTTGTGGTGCTGGGTGTCCTGGTGCGAGTCCTAGTGCCTGTAGATGTGGTGCCTGCCGGTGTGTGTGTAGACAAGACTGGGAGGGAGGAGGGAGAAGAGGAGGAGTGGGAAACAGTGGAGGCAGTGGATGTTGCTGTATCTGTATGGGTGTGATGCTTGTGTGAGTGCCTGTGGTGTGTGGTGCCTATGTTTGCTTGAGCTACTTGGGTGTGTTGACTTGTGTGCATGCTGGTCTGTAGGTGTGCTTGGGATGGGCTGGGGTATAGGGGATTGGGTCTGGGTGGAGGAAGTTGGAGGGGGGAGGCTGGACACAGGGACAATGGCTGCAATCAGTGCTGAGGCCAGAGATTGCAGGGTTCGCTGAAGGGCAGCCTGACCAGAATGAATGCCCTCCAGGAATGCATTACCGTGTTGCAACTCTCGTTCTACACCCTCGATGGCATTCACAATGGTAGACTGCCCAACAATGAGTGACCTGAGGAGGTCAATGGCCTCCTCACTGAGGGCAGCAGGGGTGACTGGGGCAGGGCCTGAGGTGCCTGGGGCGAAGGTGATGCCCACCCTCCTGGGTGAGTGGGCACGGGACGAATGCTGAGGGGCTGCTGGGAGGGCGGTGCTGGTAGGTGGGGTGGTGGCTGTACCTGTAGAAGTGGGGCGCACAGATGGTGCCGCCACCACAAGGGAGCTCCCATCGGCGGACGAGTCTGTGTCGCTGGTTGGTGATCCAGTGGCCGACGTGAAGCTCCCCTCGCCCTCCGTCCCACTGGTGCATTCAGAGTCCGTGGTGTGGCCCTCCATGGCCATGTGGGATGCAGCTCCCTCGTGCTCCGGTGCCACTGTACCTCCGCCCGATGATGCTGATGTACAAAAGGACAGGGAGAGCAGGAAAAGTGGGGGGGGAGACAGAAGAAAGAGAGTTTTAGTGCATGGCATACCACTACCACTGGCAGACAAGACAGATGCAGCAGCCCCATGCATAACACCATGCTCCTGCCCTCTGCACATGCAAATTCTGGGATATGGCCTACATGGCAATGGTGGAAATCTGCGCACATGGATGCCACAGGGGCAACTATACCTCTACTTGCCACTCTTCTGAGGCGGGGTAGAGTGCCACATGGCCTACATTTCGGAGGGGCCTTGCCTACCTAACTCGCACTGGCCTAGTGACACCCACAGCCCACCTCCCCCACCCAGACCCCTCCACTGCACGCAAAGTCAGCAGAATGAGGTTGTACTCACCCCCTTGTGTCTGCTGTGATGTCCTTAAGCGCCCATCCAACTCCGGGTAGGCCACCGCCAGGATCCGGAACATCAGGGGGGTCATGGTGCAACGGGCACCCCTCCCACATTGGGAGGCCATCCCCAGCTGAGCCTCCGCCGTCTTCTTGCTGCAGCGGCAAATGTCCTCCCATCTCTTCCGGCAGTGGGTGCCCCGTCTCTGGTGGGCCCCCAGGGTTTGGACCTCCTTGGCGATGGCACGCCAAATGTCACTCTTCTGGTGGGCACTGACCTACATGATATGCACAAGGGAAGAGGAACAGTCATTACCAATTGCACCATCAATGTGTGTGGCCCCCTCCATACTCTGACCATGTGGCCCATTTATTCCCATGCTTTACTGTAGTATGACTTCTGCCCCCTTCCCTCTTCCACCCAGCCCTATCCACCCAGGCCCAGCCCCTACAATGTGCTCCCTGTGTACTAACCTATTGGTCTGGAGGACCGTAGAGTAGCATGTACTGGGGGAGGACCCCATCCACAAGTTTCTCCAACTCCTGTGCAGTGAAGGCAGGGGCCCTTTCCCCAGACGCAGCAGCCATCGTCACTTCCAGACCGAAGTCACAGCAGCACTAGCAGTGTAGGTCCTCTCCTGTCGAAGGTCAGGTATCTAGTGATTCAACAGATAGAAAATGGCGGTGACGTCCACGGCGGGGCGCATCATCACCGCCGGCGCACCTGTTCATTGGCTCCTTGGGCCCATAGGGTCCAATGTTAACCAATGCAGCATTGCGGCGTGCTCTACGACCGCCTACCGCGACGCTGTGCAACGCCAGCGCTGTTACCCCACAATCACATTGTCCCAGTTTATAGGTCAGGCAGCCGCCATTTCAGGGGCCCACATGGATTCATTTTCAACTGCGTCACACATACTGAGGCCTACACTCAACACACATACAGGAAAGGTTTATTGTCTTGTGTAGTCTTGTGTGTTACTGTGGGTACATACCTGGAGGAAAAGTGGCTGTTTCTTCGCTGTTGTCCTTCTTAGGCACCGTCAGCTGGGACATATGAGAAGATGGTGGAATCCTCCGGCGTACCGACCGCTGG
Organism: Pleurodeles waltl; assembly: GCF_031143425.1. NCBI lineage: Eukaryota > Metazoa > Chordata > Amphibia > Caudata > Salamandridae > Pleurodeles > Pleurodeles waltl. The sequence continues at coordinate 220,106,849 of NC_090450.1, read as the reverse complement.
TGGACCTGTTGACAATGGAAGAGAGACATTTAATCGTCACCTACCGGTTTGACCGTGCCACAATCCAGGAACTATGTACCCAGTTGGAGCCAGACCTGATGTCACCAATCCGCAATCCAACTGGAATCCCCCCTGACGTGCAGGTGCTGTCAGGGCTCCATTTCCTTGCAAGTGGGTCTTTTCAGACAACAGTGGCCATGGCATCAGGGATGTCACAGCCTATGTTTTCCAACGTGTTGTCCAGAGTGTTGGCTGCCCTGCTGAAACACGTAAGGAGATACATCATTTTCCCTGAGGTGGAGGATTTGCCTACAGTGAAGGGTGACTTCTATGCCCTTGGACATATCCCCAACGTCATAGGTGCCATTGATGGGACCCATGTAGCTCTGGTCCCCCCCGCAGGAGTGAACAGGTGTACAGGAACAGGAAGAGTTATCATTCCATGAATGTCCAGATGGTCTGTTTGGCAGACCAGTACATCTCTCAGGTAAATGCTATGTTCCCTGGCTCAGTGCATGACGCCTACATCCTGCGGAATAACAGCATCCCTGATATGATGGGTCAACTCCAGAGGCACCGTGTATGGCTATTGGGGGACTCTGGTTACCCCAACCTTTCCTGGCTATTGACCCCAGTGAGGAATCCCAGGGCAGAGGAACGGTACAATGAGGCCCATGGGCGGACTAGGAGGGTTATCGAGCGCACCTTCGGCCTCCTTAAGGCCAGGTTCAGGTGCCTACATATGACAGGTGGGTCCCTATTTTACTCACAGAAGAAGGTGTGCGACACCATCATCACCTGCTCCATGCTCCATAATTTGGCATTGCGACGCCAGGTGCCTTTTCTGCAGGAGGATGATCCAGATGACGGTGTTGTGGCAGCTGTGGAGCCTGTGGAGCCTGTGGACAGTGATGAGGAGGAAGCTGAGGAAGAAGAAAACGACAACAGGGAGTCAGTCATATAGCAATATTTCCAGTGAGACACAGGTGAGAACATTTTCACTTTTTACCATTACATTAACTTTCACACATCTACCTCTATCCTGTACCGACATTTCACTCACTATTTGTTAACTGAGTTGTCCCCTTCCATTTCAGTTTCACAAATGTGGTAACCTACGTGTCAACTGTTTGCATCCTTGAAGGGCTTGTGATGTGTGACATAGGTATGTTAGCCTTCCAATGGGTAACCCATTATGAAACTGTAATTGATAATACAGAATTACAAATCATAGACTGACTCCAGTTTTTTTTTGTGTTTCAAGGGTGTTTATTTAAGTGCAAAAAAATGAAGGGGGGTTGTAAAATGGTGATGGGTGATGGTGGAGGAATGTCCATGGCAGAGTCCAGTCTATTAGTATCACAGGTACATTGCACATCTGGCCATTGGAAGTGGAGCTGGGGCAGTTCCGATTTGGACAGGGTAACAAAGTGGCACAGTGGGGGGACAATCAGGGTGGTCTTATTTCCTGGCGGGGGTCTTGCCATCTGTTCCTGGATCTCAGGGCCCGCTTGCGTGGTGGTTGTCCGTCTGCAGGGGATGGGGTGCTGGTGTGTTGGTCCTGTGGCGGGGCGTCCTGTCCACTAGCGCCGGCGGAGGTGGTGGACAGTTCATCGTCGTGGCTAGTGTCAGGAGCCCCTTGGAGTGCCACGGTGTCCCTCAAGGTCTTTTAAATGTCCGTCAGCACCCCTACGATGGTGCCCAGGGCGGAGCTGATGGTCCTGAGCTCCTCCCTGAACCCCAAATATTGTTCCTCCTGCAGACGCAGGGTCTCCTGCAACTTGTCCAGGACCGTCGCCATCATCTCCTGGGAGTGGTGGTATGCTCCCATGATGGAGGAGAGGGCCTCGTGGAAAGTTGGTTCCCTTGGCCTGTCCTCCCTCTGTTGCACAGCAGCCCTCCCAGTTCCCCTGTGTTCCTGTGCCTCCGTCCCCTGGACCGTGTGCCCACTACCACTGCCCCCAGGTCCCTGTTGTTGTTGGGGTGGTGGTTTACCCTGGGTGCCCTGTAGTGGTGGACACACTGCTGATTGACCTGTCCTGGGTAGGGAGTTTTGGGCCCGCTGGGTGGGTGCTATGCTGGTGTTACCAGAGGGTGGCAGCTCGGTGTTGGGCTGTGGCTGGGCAAGGGGAACCGACTGTCCTGAGGCCCACGATGGTCCAGGCTAGTCATCAAGATCCAGTAGGGCAGAGCTGCTCTCGTCACTGTGGGCCTCTTCTGGGGGTGGAGTGGTGTTGTCTGGACCCTCTGGTGTGGTGACATTCCTTCGGGTTCCGGTGGGGGTATAAGTACATGATTATTGCATGTGTGTGTTTCATGGTGTGCAATGAGTGGGTGTGCGTGAACCCCAGTGCAGGCATTCCTGTGTGGGGGCTTGTGTGCTGATGGTTGGGGGGTGTTCTGGGTCTGTGCAGTGGGCATGCTTTAGTGATGGGTGTCCATGCTTAGTTGTGTCATGCAGGTCTTGGGGTTGGGATGGGTGGTTGGTGTCATGGGTAGATTGGTGAGGATTTGGGGTGATAGGGGAGGGTGTGAGGGTGGGGGTGTGTGATTGCATGCAGGTAGGGTGGGGGATATGATAGTTAAGATTTGCCTTACCAGTGTCCGTTCCTTCCACGACTCCTCCGAGGCCCTCAGGATGCAAGATGGTCAAGACTTGCTCCTCCCATGTTGTTAGTTGAGGGGGAGGAGGTGGGGGTCCGCCGCCAGTCCGCTGTACCGCGATGTGGTGCCTGGAGACCGTTGAACGCACCTTCCCCCGTAGGTCGTTCCACCTCTTCCTGATGTCCTCCCTATTTCTTGGGTGCTGTCCTACTGCGTTGACCCTGTCCACTATTCTTTGCCATAGCTCCATCTTCCTGGCTATGGATGTGTGCTGTACCTGTGAGCCAAATAGCTGTGGCTCTACCCGGATGATTTCCTCCACCATGACCCTGAGCTCCTCCTCGGAGAAGCGGGGGTGTCTTTGGCGTGCCATGGGGTGGTGTAGGTGATGTGTGGGGTGGTGTATGTGTTGATGAGTGTGGTGAGTTTAGTGGTATGTGGTGTTTTGTGCTTGGATGGTGTTTGGGTGATGGTATTGTGTGCCTCTGTGTGATAGGGGTTGTCTATTCTGTGCTCTCTCTCTGGCCTTCTCTCAGATTTTTTGGTTGTAGGGGTTTGTGGGTGATGTGGGTGTGTGTTTTATATTGTGTTGGGTATGTGGGAGTGGTGTGTGTATGTGTATCAGGTGTATGTATTTGGAATTGTCCAATGTGGCTGTGTTTTGTAGATGTGTGTGTATTTTGAGCACGGTGGTGTGTACCGCCAATGGTATACCGCGGTTGAAAGACCGCCGCTTGGATTCGTGGGTCGTAATAGCATGGGCGTGTTTCTGTTGGCGTGGAGGTGGAGGATTTGTTTCTGCATGTTTATCGCTAACCTTTGGTGTGGCGGTATTGTGTGGGTGTCTGAATTTCGGCGAATTCCGTGATGTGTGTCATAATAGCTGTGGCGGTCTACCGCGGCGGTGTATTGGCGGTCTTCTGCATGGCGGTAAGCGCCTTATACCGCCAATGCTGTAATGACCCCCTAAGAGTCTTACCCCTTGTGCTCTCAGATATGCTACTACGGGTTTCATGAGTTTGTGAAGCACCAAGGAGCTGACGACAGCCTGAAGGGAAGAGAGGTAAAATGAAATGTTTGGTCCAGCCACCGAAACTGGAGGAATTTCCTGAAATTCAGGTGGATTGGAACCACCAAATATCCATCCAGGAGGTCTAAACGGAGAATCCAGTCCCCTTGAAGAAGAGTATCTCTGAGATGAAGGATGGTCTCCATTATGAAATGACGATAGACCACAAACCGATTTAAGTCTTTGAGATTGATTACTGGTCTCATCTTTTTGTTTTTCTTTTGTACCAAGAAAATGGGACTGGTAAATCCTAACGGATGGGTAAGCGATACTGCTTGTTTTTGAATGAGAGACTTTACTTCGAGAGAAATGAGCTCGGTCATTTCTGAGGAAAAACGAGGAGAAGGAAGCGACTCTACTTGGACGGGAGTTGAGTAGAGATCTATCATGTAACCTTGAAATGTGTCGAGAACCCAAGGATCTGAGGTAATTGTCAACCAATTTGGGAGAAAATGACAAAGGCGACCTCCTATTGGAAGAGATCTGAAAGGTGGGCTTACCTGTTTGGTTCGAGGTTCTGGAGTTCCTGAAGGCCCTGGAACGGGTGCCTCTACCCCGCTGGGGATAAAATTGTGGCCTGAATTCTTGTTAGGAAGCATTGTAGTATCCCCGGGACCCTTGATAAGAGAATCTGCAGTCAGTAAAGCGGCTCCTGCCTCTACCGGCCCTGGCAAAAACACGTTGGCTGAACATTTTCTTCATGGACTGCTGAGCCTTGTCAAGGGAATGGAAGGTAGCCACGTATTTATTTAAGTCTTTAATAAAAGAATCACCAAAAAGTAGTCCTTCAGTTTTTGTGTGGGGGTGAACAGTTGCCAGGTTGACCAACCTTGGGTCCAGTTTGAGAAGGATACCCTTCCTCTGCTCATGGATGAGAGCAGAATAAGCATTCCCAAGGAGGCAAAAACAGCGTTGGACCCACAATATTTCTTCCAGGTCGATAAAGGTACCCTCCAATCTAGCTGATTTGACTAGGTCAAAAATCTACGTAAGTGGCCCAATTATGTCAAAAAATTTGTCCTGACAGGACGACCAAGCCTTATCAATCCCCTTGCGAGGGTCTTTACCAAGCTTTGTGAAAAATGTCAATTAAGGTTGATCAATGGAGGGAGTGATGGTAGCTTTATGAGGAAGAGCAGGACGAGGACATTCGGATCTCAACTTGGCTTGTGTTTGTTTATCTAACGGTGAAAGCAATTTTGCGGCCATATATAGGCCTACATGGTCTGCGGGATCCCATTCGGTGGAATTAGGGTGAAGGATATGACCAGGGTCAAACATGGGAAAACCCTCTGCATCAAAAAGGGGGGAAATAACGGTGGAAGTCTTGGGTTTCTTTAAAGGAGGGAAAGATAGTAAGTCATCATCATTCTTGTCAGATAAATAAGAATCTGTGTCCACATCAGGCATGTCATCATCCGTATCAGGGATGGAAGAGACTGCAAAAGGCGGAATGACATTTTTTTACTTAAATTTGCGTTTTAAGGGTGGTTTGGAATAATCCATATTTTTATACTCCTTGGCAGGAGCCTTTTGAGGAACCGCATCCTCTGTCATGTGTGAGGCAAGCTCACTGTCCTTATGCGCTGAATGAAGGGACTTTTTAGGAGATAGGCGCGGACTACATTCCCACGCAGTTTGGGCCGAAGTCATTTTGGATATTAGATTAGAAAAGGATGTTTCCAAATTTTTTGATAATTTGTGGATTAAAGGAGACACAGCTTGATGCACAGAACTTGTAATAAAAGTGCAAAGCTCTGGTCTAATTTCCTCTAGATCATTAGGAACATCTTGTTCCAATGAGGAACCATCTGCCTGCATGTTTGTACAAGGGATAAAGAAGCTGGAAGCTTTGAAACAGAAAACCAGGGAAAAGAGGGTTAAAATATGAGGGGGAAGTGTTGAACACAAAAAACTCCTCCCGTGGACGGAGTCTTAGCTGTGAGCGACACGCTGGCACTGAGAAAGGAGCCAGCCAGAATATGTTGTCGCAAAGGGAATTCTGATTCTTAAAGGTAAGGGAAGCAAATCTTGAGGAAAACGTGTCTTTCTCCCTGTTTCTCCGTCTCAGGCGCAACGCGAATGACGGTTGCCACCTGAGGCGAGGGAAATTAACATTGGGGAATTGGAGCATGAGGAAGAGCGCTCGTATTAAAAATGCGGCAACCTGCCGACCCGGGGGAACAGGACGAGAGGAAAAGATGCGCACCAACAGGAATAAAATATAAGTGTCACACAATAAACATAACCGCAGTACAGCAATATCATAAACATAACAATTAAAATGTGAGGAAAACATTAAAATTGTACTTATCTTCACTGCGAGCACCAAGAAAAGAGGGCTGTTCACAGTCAACTGATGTCATAATGCTATATGTGTATCCCTATTGGTTGTTCTGTTTGGAACTATGTTTTAAATCCCATTGGCTGTTCATGGTTAGCCTCATGGGATTTGTATTTTTTTTCTTGACTGCTGCTATTGAATAAAGTAAGAAAAGAAACGCATAATAGGAGCCTCCGGTCTTGACATAAAATTAGAGCATAGTGCTGCAGTTTTCAAGCCTGAGTATCAGTATGGATGAGAATGTAATGAAATGCTTAAAAGAGGTTTAAGGAAGTTTCATCTGCTTTGATGTTTTCTAATTGTCTAAATTTTCTGGTATATGAAGTTCAGCCACTAGACTTACATTCTGTGATGTAAGAGTAAATAACAATCATATTGATTGGTAATTGTAAAAGTAGAGATGTCTATGCACTGTTAAAATATGGCTTCATTTTTTGTTTGTGAAGTATGATTTTGCTATTCACAGTCCTGGATATGTCTCTGTTACTGGAATAGTGTCTAACAGTAGGTTGTAGAGCTGCAGAAATGTTTTCCCTTGTAAGAAAGTCTAAATTCAAATCTAAATTCATGTGAAAACACAAATGGAGCTGTCAAGCTGCCATTTTCATTACATCTTGCCTGGAGTAAACCACCACCGACAAATTACAGGGACAATTGTATCTCCTGGAGAGAATGTAAATTCAATTAGGTGATGCTGAGAACAATTCTGTGAGATCCACCAGACTCTAAGTTCAACAGCTTCCCTGGACAACAGACAAGAGAACTCCACGAACATACAAACCTGTGTTTCTGCCCAGTGGCCCAGCTGAAAACAGGGCCTTTACATTGGTCCTGGCTCCTAAAGGAGCCAGGACCAATGTGGCGGTGTGGAGGTTGCAGCAGCACCCGACACGCATTTCTCTGCCCGAGCAGTGAAATGCAGAGCAGGGCTGTGCATGGGGGCCCCTGCACTGCCCATGCCAAGTGCATGGCAGTGCAGGGGCCTCCAGTGGTCCCCGAGTCACCCATTCTGCCAGCCTTTCCCTCGCGGTGTAAACCACCAAAAAAAGGCTGGCAGAACGGGACTAATAATCCCCAGGGTGGCGCTGCAAGCATATTGCTTGTTAATACTGGACATTGTCAATGGGTTAGCATCTTCCTCACCATTTCCACAGGCATACAATCCACCAAATTATTTCACCCACTCATGGGGCTGAACAAAAAATTCAAGAGCAGCCTTCGGATCACTCAAACCTATCACTGCTTTCTTCCAAAAGGGCTTGTTGCCTTTACCTATCAGGGATGTATGGAGAGAGGCCCACAGTGAGTTCTCCCAATCCCTCTTAGCATAATCTAGTATTTGTCCATATCTAGCCCTACAACTCACCACGCCCTGATGTGAGTTGGATCTAACAGCAGTTAAAAACTCACCCTTCACCTTCCTACATTCTAGATTGTACCATATTGCCACCTCGTGCAGTTTCCTCCCAGGTTCTTTGACTTGGCCCAGAGTGTACCTGATCTGCATGTACAGTATATTGTGTATGGTTCTCAGTCTTCTTGGTCTTAGTTCATGGGGAAAGGAAGACAATAAATCTACCTCATTTACCAATGTGCACTTAAGTGTGTCTAGGGCCACCAGATGATTTTCCACCTAATCCCATCATATGGTCTTTAAATTGTTTGCTTGGGACAGGATGCCGAAATCCCAGAGGCCCCTTTCATCATTACTGTATCAAGCAATTGTTAAACTTACAGTTTTATGGTCGCTATCTATTCTTTCAATTACCTCCATATCATATATAGAGCCGACCAAAGACCTACATTCGACCAAACAGTAATCAATGAGACTTGAGCATCCAGGTCTTTTGTTCGTCATTTTACCCTTTTGATCTGAGTTGGTCCTTCTATTTCTGGCCCTTAGATTGTACTGTAGAGTTAGAGCTAGCTCTTGTTTGCTTTCTCAGTCCATCTAAGACTGGGGAGTGCAAGTTGGGGATGTTCCACTTTCTGCATGAATTCTCTCAAGAGTCAGGTCAAAGAGGGTATTTGCAAATGGCTCAAAGGTAGAATTAATGTCTCCTGCCAGCAATATTGGATTACTGTCCATGTATTCTGCAATTGCGGAGTCAAGAGTCGCCACTGTGCTGCTTTTGCCTCACCAGATCCGACCCGGTTGTATACATTATAGGCTCTTATCTTCAAACCCGTAGGGCGGGCCAAATCAATGGCCAGAATATCCCAGGGATCAATAGGGACAGTCTTGATCGAGAGCCGTAGGGCAACTTTGACCCATATTTCTAAGCCCCCTGACAGTCTACCTTTAGCTTTTTAACTGTATTAAAGGAGTAGGATGTAAACCCACTCCTATGAAAAGGGGCCGACTCCATGTTTCCTGGAACAAAAACACATCATGGGAGTCTATAAATTTACCCCAATCCACCTCTTGAAGCATCCTATGAATCCAAGCTAGATTTCGGACCAATATTTTAAACTGGGTTTGGTTTGGCAGAGTAGGGTGGAACTTGGGGACCTGACATTGGTCACACTACAGTGGGTCTCCAAAGTAGATCCACTGCTTGCACGACCCTCACATCTCGATCCCCCGTGTTCATTTACTTGGGCAGCTAGTGGTATAGGGAGGTTGTTTGACAACTCCACACTGTTGCATAGGTTCTCACTATCCTAAAGAGGCTACTGGACTTGCGCGGGAAAATCACATAGATTGTGGGGTACTAAGTACAATTGCAGACCATGAGACGCCTGTCAGCCTAATCCGGGTTTTCCGGGTAACTTGCAGCACCTCATCTCTGCCCAAGAGCAGGGATGATTGTGGACACCGAGTGCATGACAAGAAAGACTCCTCATGAGAATCATGGTCGATCAGATCTTGTCCGTTTCTCTCAGTTACATTAGTCTCACACAGGCCAAGACAAACAGAGGCAGAATATAGTTCAAGAAGGGTTTATTGAAGTAACTGCATCTTGAATAAAATGACATGAATTGCAATAACTAGGAAAATAAAACACAATAAGAGCAAAAGGGTGAGAAGGATTGTAAACCATAAAAACAGTCCCACCATACTGTCACTAGGAGTGATATATATAGATTTATATATATATATATATATATATATATATATATATATATATATATATATATATATATATATATATAAAAATCTAAAGTGCACAATTGCAGGCTTAGTTTGCTAGAATAACATGTCTAAAATATGGCTAAAATAGCTACACAACACACTCCCCTTTCTGGTTCAAAGGTGGTTTAAAAACCTAAAACAACATAAAGCCTAATAAAATCTATTTATAAAGCATATAAACATAAATGTCAATAATGACAAGTTAAAAGACACTTGAGCATGAACGAAAAGGACAATTTAAAACTTCAGTAGTGGTGCCAAAAAAAACATATTCAATTGAAGCCAGGAAATATTCCACTTTGGCAGGTGTTAAAAAATCCAAATCATTTCCAAGGAAAACCATAGAGCACTTGTGTTCCAAAGCCTGAGCTCCATCTGAGGAGGCAGCATTCTGTGTTGTGCCAAATGCTGAGTTAAGAGTCGCATTTTCCACAAAGGACAACTCATATACAGCTTCCCGTAGCAAACTCACCCTCAACGTCCATGTCTGGTAATGAGCCCTCATCGAGAATATCAATAGATCAGCGTCCAATGAAAGTAAGCGCTGTGTAGAAAGACAGACTTTCAGTGCACATTCAAAAAGGCACCAAAGGCATCAAAACACGGGCTACACACAATCCAAGACCGGTCTGAATGACTAAGACCAGTTGCACTCCAGTTGTTCTAGAAGTGGTGCTCCGAAATACTGCATCATATGTTCATGACACAGTTGCGCTGGTGAAAGCACTTTCAGTCCTCCTTGTTGTGAAGGGACTGCCATTGTGCAGAAAAAGTAGCAACAGCGAGATGCCACCTATTGTAGCCTAAATATTCAGAAATCTTCTGAAAATACTTGAAAATATTGAGTGTATGGCTGAAGATGTTGGGGGTCTTTCTAACCCTGGCGGTCGGCGACCGCCAGGGCTAAAATGACAGAAGCACCGCCAACAGGCTGGCGGTGCTTCCCAGCCCATTCTGACTGCGGCAGTAAAGCCACGTTCAGAAAAGGGGATCCGGCGGTTTCCCGCCGGTTTTCCCCTTGCTGGGCTGAATCTCCATGGCGGCGCTGCCCCTTCCCGCCATCCTGTTCCTGGCGGTTTTTACCGCCAGGAACAGGATGGCGGGAACAGGTGTCGTGGGGCCCCTGGGGGCCCCTGCACTGCCCATGCCACTGGCATGGGCAGTGCAGGGGCCCCCTAACAGGGCCCCAGCATGATTTTCACTGTCTGCTTAGCAGACAGTGAAAATCGCGACGGGTGCAACTGCACCCGTCGCACCCCTGCAACCCCGCCGGCTCAATTCGGAGCCGGCTTCTGGGTTGCAGGGCCTTTCCCGCTGGGCCGGCGGGCGCTCCCTTGGTGCGCACCCGCCGGCCCAGCGGGAAAGCCAGAATGGCCTCCGCGGTCTTTCGACCGTGGAGCGGCCAAGTGGCGGTTCCCGCTTGGCGGGCGGCGCCCGCCGCCCGCCAAGGTAGGAATGAGGGCCATTAAGCAAAATATAGAGGAGAAAGTGTGAACAAAATCAGAACTAACAGCCTTAAAGAAATGTGTGATTCCAGATGTACTGGACACGTTAAATATTCATCCTATGAGTTCACCAAAGTGTCTTGGAAAGTTTGTGTTTAAAAAAGGGTCTGAATTTCTGCAGATGACCTCGCAACTTGAAGCGTGTAGGTCTCGCGCACAGATGTAAGCGCCTCATGTTTTTGAAACAATAAAGCCTTGAGTTTGCTCAACTTGTCAAAATTCACATTTGAAGTAGCAATATGAGGCCAAATGTCTGCTACTCCTCGTTGTTGTGTAGGGGGAAAGAGGACATTCCCGCAACATGTGACAATTTGGGAGCTATTCCAGCTCACTTTCCACAACAGGTCTTACTGTTATGGAGCACATAGCTACCATTTGAGTTCACCTTGAATGCAGGTCTAATCAAGGGGACTGGAACTCCCTTCAGATAACAAGCCAAGTTCGCTGCTGAGGCATTACGTGCTCCGTGCAAGGACAGCTGTTTACAAATCATCAAATGGTTCACAGAAGTCTCACATTCACTACACTAAGAAAGACCTCTTTCATGCCATTGAAACATTTGTAAGAAAATGGAAGCTCCCACATCTCGTGTATGTAACTATCTCCCAGCATTTCATATCTGCACACCGGAATGTATTTCAAAACAGGATGTAAATTGAAGTGTTGAGATAGGCAGATTTATAGCCCCGTGTATTAGCCATTTAGCAGATGGTATTTCAGCCACAGTAAAAGGCAACTTTTTGAATTTCTCGATGTTTAGCATGACATAAGTCACTTCCTTCCTAGCCATTATTTGTTGTTGTTGAGTTAAATTAAATGTTGAAAATATGTCACTTGTACTAACGTGTTGCCAGGGAACACGACCTGCTTTCAGTGGTTGTAGTGTCCAATCTAATTGCATAATAGACCTTAGCTGATTCTGTCAATGGTGTAATGATGACATGTCACTCTGTACTATGTATATGGCAGAGGATACAATCTTATTTAAAGTGTATATCTGGTCGGACAAGGTGTTAATACCATTATCTACAAAGGCTAATCCTTTCTGTAACTTTTCCTGATCAATTTGACTTAATCGGGCAGCCACTTCTTGTTGAGAAAGTTTCCAAATGTCATTATATACTGCATATAAGAAGCACTTTCTGCATTGTCTTTTGGGGCCTAACAGGAAATCCTTTAAGTCTGTTTCGTTGGACAGGAGACTTGAAGTGTTCTTGAACAGTATCTAGTGAGGAACTTTTCAACCACTGCTGGCATAATCTTCCTACACTATGGGGGTCATTCAGACCCCGGCGGGCGGCGGGAGCCGCCCGCCTGGAGGGAACCGCCATATGGCCGCTCCGCGGTCGAAAGACCGCGGAGGCCATTCTGGCTTTCCCGCTGGGCTGGCGGGCGACCGCCAGAAGGCCGCCCGCCAGCCCAGCGGAAAACCCCTTCCCACGAGGAAGCCGGCTCCGAATGGAGCCGGCGGAGTGGGAAGGTGCGACGGGTGCAGTTGCACCCGTCGCGAATTCCAGTGTCTGCTGAGCAGACACTGGAATTCAAAGTGGGGCCCTCTTACGGGGGCCCCTGCAGTGCCTATGCCATTGGCATGGGCACTGCAGGGGCCCCCAGGGGCCCCACGACACCCCTCACCGCCATCCTGTTCCTGGCGGTCGGAACCGCCAGGAACAGGATGGCGGTGAGGGGGTCGGAATCCCCCATGGCGGCGCAGCAAGCTGCGCCGCCATGGGGGATTCCCAGGGCAGCGGAAAACCGGTGGGAGACCGCCGGTTTTCCTGGTCTGACCGTGGCCAAACCGCTGCGGTCAAAATGCCCTGCGGGGCACCGCCAGCCTGTTGGCGGTGCGCCCGCATCCCTGGCCCGCCGGGGTCGGAATGACCCCCTATATGTTGTCACCATACCTGAGTGTTCTGAGGACACATAGCGAGGTTCTGGCCTATTTGTTCTAAAACCCCTGTGGAGTTTACAAAACGTGTATGGCACCCATTGGTCTCTACAGGCCACAATAACCACCCACCAGGATGTGAAATTGATGTGTTAAGTGTTCCATTCTGGATCCATTCATTGAGCTGACCTTCAGATGCATTTATATACTTTTGCCATTCGTAAAATTTTGCAGGAGTAGGAATTCTGGGGTCACATTCAGTTCCTTAGGTTTTGCTAAGCCTAAACAACTTGTTTGTTGTATAGTTTCATTTAAAAATATAATTTGCTCAGATATCAGGCATTCTCTAAATAAAGCTTTCTTTTCCCTTATTTGCCAATTTTTTATTCCCCACACACTTTTCAAGTCTATTGACTTCAGCCAGTAAGCAAAGCCTTCTATAGCTAACAGTGAAACAAAGGAATCAGAATAAACTAATTTGTGTCTGTCAATAGAATATGTTAACCTTCCATAACTGGCAGTTTAAAAATAATATGACTCAGCATTTTTAACATTGTGCCCAGAGAACTATGCAAACTTTTCAGCATATGTTTTGGAGCTCTCTGCTGGTGGAGTCGGACAGTGTTCCCACTGTCTGTAATTAAAATTAGCTTTTGGGGTACTTGCTCTGCGAATGAAATGATGTCCATAATAATTATACCAGAACTTATCTCCATAATTTGTTTTGGATTGATACACATCTTCATTTTCAAATACTGCATAACACTGTAAATCAGACATCATAGAATCAACTGTTTTCACATCTCAATCATCAGAAACCACTCAGGGTGTAATTACATCGTTCATGGAAAATTTGAATACATATGAAATTTGAATGACCCCCGCCGGTCCATATATATCAAATAATACTTTATCCCAAACAATTCCATCGGGAATTGATACAGCAGAAATGTTCACTTGGAACAAGTCTCTGTGGACTTTGTGTGAAGAAAATTTGTTTTTAAGACCTCAACTACCAGGTCAACTGTAGAGCGTTCAGGAAGGTAATGACCCTGTATCAATAAGAACAAAATTATGACAACCCCAATCCAAAGGAGGAAGGCAAGTACAGTTAATAAAAACCATAGATAGTTTCATTGAAGAATGAAATAATTAATTTTGATCCAAATTATCATCTTACGTGTGCTTGACAGCTCTGTTATAGTAGAGGCAAATGAGTCAGTGAAAGTGTCATCGATGTCGGCAAAGTATCCAGAGACAGTTCATGCAAAAACTTGAGCTGTGTTTGGAAGAGGAGAACAAGCCGAAGTCTCCATCTGTGGTTCATAGTAGACAACACCATCTGTTGGTGTAGAGTTTGAATAAGGTCAATCAATATTATTGGTGTTATTTGTAGTATTCCAAGTTAATAGAACTAATGAAAGCTAATTTTCCAGCCTCCCCAAGCTCGGAGATGTGTCAGCGTTGCTGCTTAAAATCTGTAGAGGAACATCCTGGTCTGTAGTGACAGGGAGTCGGGTAGTACCCAGGAATCACCTAGGTCTCCTGTGCAGGATCAGCCATATGGTGTAGATTGACATTGTCGATGGAGCCAAAGTGATTTTATTTAGACCCAGGCAGCGGGGGTAAAATTACAGTTCTGGTACTGTGTATTCCCAGGACTGGAACCGTTGATAAGAAGGGCCAAACTCCTTTTTCACAGCAATCTTTTCATGCACTAGATCCCCAACTTTTGGAATACAGCTGGTAGATGGTATTGGTACATCCCTTATTCCCAAGGAGGCCGCACTGGCAGATACGTTTTTATCACAGAACTATTGTAAGTCCTGCAAGATAGTGACACATTCATTTATGTCAAAGGGTGTATCTGACACCTCTGCGCCAGGACCATTAAGGTCTGGGACATACATTCATGCTCCGAACAGGCATTCATATGAAGTACGCCCCACCCAGGGACCTTCTGGATAGATTGTTAAGTGCTCTCTGGACTCCAAACAGGTGTGTAAGCCAACTACAACCTGTGCCTAATGTTCAGGATTGCTTTAAATCTCTGTTTTGTCTCTCCACTACACTATTTCCTTCAGGATGAACTAGAGACGAGTGATTCAGTTGGACCCTTAACAAAGCCATGGCGTCCTTTAAAGCCCTTGATGCAAAAGCAGGGCCCTGGTCTGAGTAGAAAGCCGCAAGAGCATATGTGCCAATAAAGTATTGCAAATATTTAATAACAGTACAAGGGTCAGCCGGGCATTGTGGCCAAACCCATAGAAATCTGGAGCATGAGTCAACAATGACTAAGAAATATTTACATGCACTATCAGGTGTTAGGGGACCACAATGGTTCAGGTACACACATTGTAATGGTTTGTTAGATATTAGGAGGGGTGTCTGTGGTGGGCATTTGACGGTGGATCATTTTATTTGCCGGTAGATGTCAAAACAAAGGACATTCTGCTTGGTTTGTTTGTAGAGACCTGGCCACCAGTAACGAGCTTGTAATAATGATATTGTGGCCTCAACACCAGCATGGGCAGAAGCAACTCCCTCATGTGCTGATCAATTCTGGTCTTTTGTCTTAATTGGGAATCACACAAATACACACCCCTGATATAACTGCTAGGGCTGTATTGAGGCATGATATGCAGTAGGAATATTTAGCAGGATATGCTTTTGGTAAGGGTGTGCGGCCAGCCAAAGCTCTCACAGCTGCCAGTGGTTCATCATCCGATTATGTTCTAAAATGAGTTACTACAGCAACAGAACCCCTTAGCTATTGCTGATTTGGCTGCTTCATCAGCCAAAGTGTTGCCTGCAAAGTGTATTCAAACATGCTGATATCCTAGTATATGTTCTACATGGACATTCCTCGCGTTTCCTTCAGATCTGCTACTTTCCCCCACAGACGTCTGTGTTTAATGGTGTTTCCTCTTGAATCTCTAAACCCATTCTGGCACTCGTAATGCAGATATTCAATGAAGGACTGGACACAATAGTACGACTCACAGACAATCAGTGTCATCTGCTCAGGATCCGTATGTTCCAGTGAAATCACCAGAGCCTTGAGCTCTGTAAGTTGTGAAGTGCAGTCCCCTAGGGGCTGCATCTAAGTATGCCGTGAATGGAACTTGCCATCTTTCATGTATCCAATCCTGACTTCACAAGCGGCAGAATATTGATATTTGGTTGGGCTGAATTATCAGTATACAAAATTGTTTGATATTGTTCAACAGGCAATGTGTTTGCTGGAACACGATATTCAAGTTTGTATTGAAAAAACTCTTGGGTTTGTAATTTTGAATCAAAATTATAATAAACATCAGTGGCCACATTGCCTAATGGATCCAATGTGGATGTAATGCTTTAGCGTTAGGAATGCTAGCTTTGGTAAAAGCCTAAAGGGCTGGTATGGGGGATAGAACAATGATACGTTTTCCCTGGGCCAGAGGTCTCTCTTTAATGACAGCCATCTGAACAGCAGTGAGAATTTTCTCAGTGGGAGAAAAGCGTTGTTCAGCTGTAGAGTACAAATGTGATTTGTATGCTATCGGGACGGTCTCACCCTCATTGAACGTTACTTAGGTGAAACCAATGGCACCATCATTACTCTGTTTACCAGGTGTTTTGTGTTGTGCCTGGTATATAGGTGTTTTGCTTAAAGCATTACTTTTCTTAATGCTCTGCGAATGCATGTGTGTTCGACTGGCTAGTGCTTGCTGGTAAAGTCAGGACCTATCAAGCCATATAATGGTTTAATGCTTTGTGCATAGTCTTGAATGTATGTTCTGCCAAAATTTTAAAAAGCCCAATTTTAGAAATGGGGTCCTTGGTTGGCAGTTAGGTTACCCCCTGTCCAAGCAAGAACCCCCACTCTAGTCAGGGTAAAAGAGAATCACCCTCAGCTAACCCCTGCTAACCCGTTTGGTAGCTTGGCACGAGCAGTAGGCTTAACTTTAGAGTACTAGGTGTAAAGTATTTGTACCAACACAAAGTAACTTAATGAAAACACTACAAAATGACACTGCACAGTTTTAGAAAAATAGGAAATATTTATCTAAAGAAAACAAGACCAAAACAACAATAATCCACAGTACACCAGTCAAGTTATCACTAAAAATGCAAAAAGAGTCTTCATGTAATTTTAAACACAAAGTAACGCTGTTAGTGTGAAAAAGTACCTTGGGTGCATCAAAAATAACCCTGCACGTGCGAGTGTGCGTCAAAAAGGGCTTGCGATGTGTAGATTTCACTCACCAGCGAGACCTTGCGTCGTTTCACCATCCCTTATCCTGCCCCAAATGTCCAGCTAAAGGCACATCATGAGGCAACCCCATTATGAAGGCCATAAAGCACTGGGGTACCACCAGCACATGGACTGTCCCAGGCTCAGGAACCTTAGGCTCACCATACAGGAGGTCATCCTCCCAATAAATCAGGTGTGATCCTGGCTCCTTGCCAGGTGCCTGGTCTGCAGCCTGCTGCCGCAAACCCTCCAGAGTAGGGCATGTCCTCTGTGCTGCACAGAATGCTTACCTGGTGGGCCCCCCTTCCTGGTGCCACTGCGACAGCTCAGGGTCCTCACCCAGTTCAGCCACCTGTTCTCCTGTAAGCTTCGGGCGTCGTCCATAGGCTTCGCCTCCTCCCGGACCGTGGGAACTTCTGGGACAAGTTTCCCATGCCCCTTATCCTTCCTCTTCTTGGCGGTCCCCTGGGCCACGGTTTCAGACTCCAGGGGCTCTTGATTACCCTGACGAGCTGCCATTGACCGGGTGGATACGCATACCTACCTAGGCAGACCCAACATCACCAAGTGAAACCTGTGTTCCACCTTCTTCCAAGAATCCCCCAGGTCAGTGCCAGGCAAACAATCAACAGCATGGTTGGACTCCAAGCTACCTTCAAGTAACCTAAGCCCCCCCCCCCCCATTCAAAGGGAACCTGCACCACTCTGCACAGGCGCTCTGGGTTGCCTTCCAAAAAGTGGCCAATCTGCCCCAAAGGGGGCATATATGGCAAACAGTAATGTGCCCCCATGGGGAGCAACACTCACCCAAGGGGCTGCCCACAAGCAAAACACACATATACAAACACACCAATCCCTGGTGCCTAAGTGATTTCCCCCCCCCCCCCTCCGGGGGCAGACCAGCCTAATAGAAATAGGCCGATCTGCCGACAAGGGAAGCAGAAATGGCATAAAATGAAATTGCCCCCCCCAGGGGAGTGACCCGTGCCTAAGGGGTCACTCCCCTTGCATGAAATTGGCGCAAAAAAAATCCCCGGTGCATAGTAGTTTCTGTCCCCCTTGGGAGCAGTTTGGCCTAATAAAAATAGCCCGATCTGCCCCCAAGTGGGGCAAAAATGGCCTGTTTTTTTCCAAAATTTAGGATGTGTCCACGTTGCGCTTTGGGGTGTTTCCTGTCGCCGGCGCTAGGCCTACCCACGCAAGTGAGGTATCATTTTTATCGGGAGACTTGGGGGAACGCTGGGTGGATGGAAATTTGTAGCTCCTCCCAGATTCCAGAACTTTCTGCCACAGAAATGTGAGGAACATGTGTTTTTTTAGCCAAATTTTGAGGTTTGCAAAGGATTCTGGGTAACAGAACCTGGTCCGAGCCCCGCAAGTCAACCCTCCTTGGATTCCCCTAGGTCTCTAGTTTTCAGAAATGCACAGGTTTGGTAGGTTTCCCTAGGTGCCGGCTGAGCTAGAGGCCAAAATCTACAGGTAGGCACTTCGCAAAAAACACCTCTGTTTTTTTCAAAAATTTAGGATGTGTCCACGTTGCGCTTTGGGGTGTTTCCTGTCGCCGGCGCTAGGCCTACCCACGCAAGTGAGGTATCATTTTTATCGGGAGACTTGGGGGAACGCTGGGTGGAAGGAAATTTGTAGCTCCTCTCAGATTCCAGAACTTTCTGCCACAGAAATGTGAGGAACATGTGTTTTTTTAGCCAAATTTTGAGGTTTGCAAAGGATTCTGGGTAACAGAACCTGGTCCGAGCCCCGCAAGTCACCCCTCCTTGGATTCCCCTAGGTCTCTAGTTTTCAGAAATGCACAGGTTTGGTAGGTTTCCCTAGGTGCCGGCTGAGCTACAGGCCAAAATCTACAGGTAGGCACTTCGCAAAAAACACCTCTGTTTTTTTCCAAAATTTAGGATGTGTCCACGTTGCGCTTTGGGGTGTTTCCTGTCGCCGGCGCTAGGCCTACCCACGCAAGTGAGGTATCATTTTTATCGGGAGACTTGGGGGAACGCTGGGTGGATGGAAATTTGTAGCTCCTCTCAGATTCCAGAACTTTCTGCCACAGAAATGTGAGGAACATGTGTTTTTTTAGCCAAATTTTGAGGTTTGCAAAGGATTCTGGGTAACAGAACCTGGTCCGAGCCCCGCAAGTCAACCCTCCTTGGATTCCCCTAGGTCTCTAGTTTTCAGAAATGCACAGGTTTGGTAGGTTTCCCTAGGTGCCGGCTGAGCTAGAGGCCAAAATCTACAGGTAGGCACTTCGCAAAAAACACCTCTGTTTTTTTCCAAAATTTAGGATGTGTCCACGTTGCGCTTTGGGGTGTTTCCTGTCGCCGGCGCTAGGCCTACCCACGCAAGTGAGGTATCATTTTTATCGGGAGACTTGGGGGAACGCTGGGTGGAAGGAAATTTGTAGCTCCTCTCAGATTCCAGAACTTTCTGCCACAGAAATGTGAGGAACATGTGTTTTTTTAGCCAAATTTTGAGGTTTGCAAAGGATTCTGGGTAACAGAACCTGGTCCGAGCCCCGCAAGTCACCCCTCCTTGGATTCCCCTAGGTCTCTAGTTTTCAGAAATGCACAGGTTTGGTAGGTTTCCCTAGGTGCCGGCTGAGCTAGAGGCCAAAATCTACAGGTAGGCACTTCGCAAAAAACACCTCTGTTTTTTTCAAAAATTTAGGATGTGTCCACGTTGCGCTTTGGGGTGTTTCCTGTCGCCGGCGCTAGGCCTACCCACGCAAGTGAGGTATCATTTTTATCGGGAGACTTGGGGGAACGCTGGGTGGAAGGAAATTTGTAGCTCCTCTCAGATTCCAGAACTTTCTGCCACAGAAATGTGAGGAACATGTGTTTTTTTAGCCAAATTTTGAGGTTTGCAAAGGATTCTGGGTAACAGAACCTGGTCCGAGCCCCGCAAGTCACCCCTCCTTGGATTCCCCTAGGTCTCTAGTTTTCAGAAATGCACAGGTTTGGTAGGTTTCCCTAGGTGCCGGCTGAGCTACAGGCCAAAATCTACAGGTAGGCACTTCGCAAAAAACACCTCTGTTTTTTTCCAAAATTTAGGATGTGTCCACGTTGCGCTTTGGGGTGTTTCCTGTCGCCGGCGCTAGGCCTACCCACGCAAGTGAGGTATCATTTTTATCGGGAGACTTGGGGGAACGCTGGGTGGATGGAAATTTGTAGCTCCTCCCAGATTCCAGAACTTTCTGCCACAGAAATGTGAGGAACATGTGTTTTTTTAGCCACATTTTGAGGTTTGCAAAGGATTCTGGGTAACAGAACCTGGTCCGAGCCCCGCAAGTCAACCCTCCTTGGATTCCCCTAGGTCTCTAGTTTTCAGAAATGCACAGGTTTGGTAGGTTTCCCTAGGTGCCGGCTGAGCTAGAGGCCAAAGTCTACAGGTAGGCACTTCGCAAAAAACACCTCTGTTTTTTTCCAAAATTTAGGATGTGTCCACGTTGCGCTTTGGGGTGTTTCCTGTCGCCGGCGCTAGGCCTACCCACGCAAGTGAGGTATCATTTTTATCGGGAGACTTGGCGGAACGCTGGGTGGAAGGAAATTTGTAGCTCCTCTCAGATTCCAGAACTTTCTGCCACAGAAATGTGAGGAACATGTGTTTTTTTAGCCAAATTTTGAGGTTTGCAAAGGATTCTGGGTAACAGAACCTGGTCCGAGCCCCGCAAGTCACCCCTCCTTGGATTCCCCTAGGTCTCTAGTTTTCAGAAATGCACAGGTTTGGTAGGTTTCCCTAGGTGCCGGCTGAGCTACAGGCCAAAATCTACAGGTAGGCACTTCGCAAAAAACACCTCTGTTTTTTTCCAAAATTTAGGATGTGTCCACGTTGCGCTTTGGGGTGTTTCCTGTCGCCGGCGCTAGGCCTACCCACGCAAGTGAGGTATCATTTTTATCGGGAGACTTGGGGGAACGCTGGGTGGGTGGAAATTTGTAGCTCCTCTCAGATTCCAGAACTTTCTGCCACAGAAATGTGAGGAACATGTGTTTTTTTAGCCAAATTTTGAGGTTTGCAAAGGATTCTGGGTAACAGAACCTGGTCCGAGCCCCACAAGTCAACCCTCCTTGGATTCCCCTAGGTCTCTAGTTTTCAGAAATGCACAGGTTTGGTAGGTTTCCCTAGGTGCCGGCTGAGCTAGAGGCCAAAATCTACAGGTAGGCACTTCGCAAAAAACACCACTGTTTTTTTCCAAAATTTAGGATGTGTCCACGTTGCGCTTTGGGGTGTTTCCTGTCGCCGGCGCTAGGCCTACCCACGCAAGTGAGGTATCATTTTTATCGGGAGACTTGGGGGAACGCTGGGTGGAAGGAAATTTGTAGCTCCTCTCAGATTCCAGAACTTTCTGCCACAGAAATGTGAGGAACATGTGTTTTTTTAGCCAAATTTTGAGGTTTGCAAAGGATTCTGGGTAACAGAACCTGGTCCGAGCCCCGCAAGTCACCCCTCCTTGGATTCCCCTAGGTCTCTAGTTTTCAGAAATGCACAGGTTTGGTAGGTTTCCCTAGGTGCCGGCTGACCTAGAGGCCAAAATCTACAGGTAGGCACTTCGCAAAAAACACCTCTGTTTTTTTCAAAAATTTAGGATGTGTCCACGTTGCGCTTTGGGGTGTTTCCTGTCGCCGGCGCTAGGCCTACCCACGCAAGTGAGGTATCATTTTTATCGGGAGACTTGGGGGAACGCTGGGTGGAAGGAAATTTGTAGCTCCTCTCAGATTCCAGAACTTTCTGCCACAAAAATGTGAGGGACATGTGTTTTTTTAGCCAAATTTTGAGGTTTGCAAAGGATTCTGGGTAACAGAACCTGGTCCGAGCCCCGCAAGTCACCCCTCCTTGGATTCCCCTAGGTCTCTAGTTTTCAGAAATGCACAGGTATGGTAGGTTTCCCTAGGTGCCGGCTGAGCTACAGGCCAAAATCTACAGGTAGGCACTTCGCAAAAAACACCTCAGTTTTTTTCCAAAATTTAGGATGTGTCCACGTTGCGCTTTGGGGTGTTTCCTGTCGCCGGTGCTAGGCCTACCCACACAAGTGAGGTATCATTTTTATCGGGAGACTTGGGGGAACATAGATTAGCAAAACAAGTGCTATTGCCCCTTGTCTTTCTCTACATTTTTTCCTTCCAAATATAGGAGAGTGTGTAAAAAAGACATCTATTTGAGAAATTCCCTATAATTCACATGCTTGTATGGTCACCCCGGAATTCAGAGATGTGCAAATAACCACTGCTCCTCAGCACCTTATCTTGTGCCCTTTTTGGAAATGCAAAGGTTTTCTTGATAGCAATTTTTTACTCTTTATATTTCAGCAAATGAATTGCTGTATACCCGGTATAGAATGAAAACGCACTGCAGGGTGCAGCTCATTTATTGGCTCTGGGTTCCTCGGGTTCTTGATGAACCTACAAGCCCTATATATCCCCGCAACCAGAGGAGTCCACCAGACGTAACGGTATATGGCTTTCCATAATCTCACATTGCAGGGAAAAGTTACAGAGTAAAACGTAGAGAAAAATTGATGTTTTTTTCACCTCAATTTCAATATTTTTCTTTTTCAGCTGTTATTTTCTGTAGGAAACCCTTGTAGGATCTACACAAATGACCCCTTGCTGAATTCAGAATTTTGTCTACTTTTCAGAAATGGTTAGGTTTCTGGGATCCAGCATTGGTTTCATGCCCACTCCTGTCACGGACTGGAAGGAGGCTGAAAGCACAAAAAATTGCAAAAATGGGGTATGCCCCAGTAAAATGCCAAAATTGTTTTGAAAAATTGGGTTTTCTGATTCAAGTCTGCCTGTTCCTGAAAGCTAGGAAGCTGCTGAGTTTAGCCCTACAAACCCTTTGTTGATGCCATTTTCAGGGGGAAATCCACAAGCCTTCTTCTACAGCCACTTTTTCCATTTTTTTTTAAAAAAACGAAATTTTCACTGTATTTTGGCCAATTTCTTGGCCTCCTTCAAGGGAACCCACAAAGTCTGGGTACCTCTAGAATCCCTAGGATGTTGGAAAAAAAGGACGCAAATTTGGCTTGGTTAGCTTATGTGGACAAAAAGTTATGAGGGCCTAAGCGCGAACTGCCCCAAATAGGCCAAAAAAGGCCTGGCACAGGAGGGGGAAAAGGCCTGGCAGCGAAGGGGTTAAACATACACCGCACCCTACCCTTGGGGCTACCTAGGGCCTACCTAAGGGGTGCCTTACATGTAAGAAAAAGGGAAGGTTTAGGCCTGGCAAGTGGGTACACTTGCCAAGTCAAATTTACAGTTAAAAACTGCACACACAGACACTGCAGTGGCACGTCTGAGACATGATTACAGAGCTACTTATGTGGGTGGCTTCAGGCTCACTAGTAGCATTTGATTTACAGGCCCTGGGCACCTGTAGTGCACTGTACTAGGGACTTATTAGAAAACCAAATATGCCAATCATGGATGAACCAATTACATACACATTTTGTATAGGAGCACTTTGCACTTTAGCACTGGTTAGCAGTGGTAAAGTGCCCAGAGTAACAAAAACAGCAAAATCAGAGTTCAGTACAAATCAACAACCTGGGAAACAGAGGCAAAATGTTAAGGGAGACCACGCCAAGGATATAAAGTCTAACACCCAATAAAGACTGGAACTTTCTGGTGGTGTTTGGAAGTTGTATTTGTGTGCATTTTTCCAAAATTTGGGGTGCAAGGGTCTTGCCTTCATCTGATAATTCATATCCCAAAAGTAGGACACTAAGGGAGTCTATTTTTGTTTTTTTTAAGTTAAATTTGTAGCTGAATTCAGTAAATCCTCCTGTAATGTGGGCTGCAAGTCTTATATGTTGCATGAGGTTGTCGTACATAAGGTAGAAATCATCCACGTATGACAACGCCTCAGGGTTAATGTTGGGTAAAATAAATGTAACACAAGCTGAGAGCAGTCCTGGACTGTTCTTATACCCTTGTGAGAGTTGGATGATTTTTTTCTGAGAACCTAAAGAGCTGAAGCTTGTTAAGTCCCTAATTTTAAGCACTGTATTTTGGCAGAAGAACCCATTGAAAATGTCCAGGGTCATTTTGCGCACTATATTGTTCATAAGTGCTGTGCTGTGTGCATTTTGTATGGCAAATGTGAGTGTGTGACTGTTTAAATGCCTGTAGTCCAAGACTATTCTATATGAACGGTCGGGTTTAGTGACAGGGAACAATGGATTGTTCATTGGTGAGACAAAGGGTTCAATTATGCCCTGCTACTCCAATTGTTTGAAGATTTCCCTCACAGGTGCTTTAGCTTCATGTTTTATTGGATATTAGGGTTGAGGATGAAGTTGGGAATTGATTGGTATTACGTGACAGGGGGAATCTTTATCCCACCCTACGTGGTTGCGATATAACGCAGGTGCCTACACCACTGCTCAATCAATGGTGTGTATTTCCACAAGCTTTCTAAGAACAAGGAGCACAAAGGATTTTTCAATAATCTCTTCTCCATATGGGAGATCATGGACAAATTCTGGTGGGCAACTTTTTTTGGCCAGTAAAATATCACAAACAGTGACGACGCGGTGTAAAAAGATAGCGTTGATTGTGCATTCAATGCCTCCCTCTAACTGTATAGTTACTTTATACACCCTGTCGGGTGTGGAGACATGCATGACCGCAGTCTCAACTTATAGGAAGTCATCAGATGCTCTTGAAGATCCTGGTGAACTAATGTGACCTCTGCCACACTGCCTATCAGTGTCAATGCCCACCTCCTGTTCTTCAGTAAAACCCTCTTCCTGAGTGGCATATTGCAACTGCTGACATTGCAACTGCTGCCACTTTTTTTGCTTTTTACACTGGGTTTTTTGTTAGGGAACCTTTCAGAAACTTCAGACGAGCGTTGTGATCTCTTTCACAGTTTCACATACTTTGTTCGCTCCTCTGACGGCTGAACTCTCTCACTCCGTTTTTCTGGTGAGTACTGAATTAACAAGATTGGCGTGTATCAGTATATTGATAACTGTCATGCGTTTTTACATTATCTCTATTTCTAAGATTATATCTATTTTGAGGGTTCTCCGAATGCAGAGATTCTCTCCATTTTCTTTTAGGCATTTGTTATTTTTTATTCCATCGCATTTTGGAACCTTCAGGTGCTTGCTGAGTAGAATCTTTGTTAGTTCTACCTTGTAATTGTGGTTTTATTGGTCTGGTCCCCAGACTATCTCAACCAATACTAGAGTAGGTCTCAGCGATAATCTTTGGCAGCTCACGTTCTTGACCCTGTACAGGAACGTCCCGGAGCCACATACGCACTACTAGTGCAACTGCTTCCCCTTGAAGGTTACTTAATATGACTGAAGACACAGTGGCAAAATTGCCCATCAATTGCATCCCCAAGTCTAGGGCTGGGGCAGCCCCGTATTCATCTTGAATTTGTTTTAACACTTCAGGAAGATTGGCAATGTGTTGGTGTACCGTGTGGGGTAGTAAAGAGAGTGGCAAATACTGTTATCCATGTGTTGCAGTTATCTACTGTGGGAACCATCCCAAATGGCAAGCACATAGTTAGTATTCTATGTTTGTCCTGAGGACCAGTATGAGGAAAAACTGCTTCCAGTGCATATATTTTTTGGGCTAACCAAAACGGAATTTCCTCCCGCTTGGCGGGTGCTTTACCCATGATCGAATGTACAGTTGGAGTGTTAATGCCTGGCAAAACTGCATGTGGTTGTGCTGGGGCAGCACGTGCTGGGTTAGTATTTAATGTTTGCATTACAAACTGTACTAACAGTAAGTATATTCCAGTGAGCTCTGTATATAAGTGGCGAACCTCAGCTACTGGTAAGGTTGCTGCATCAGGATGCGGTGTATATGTGGCCAGTAAAGGCCAGGTTGAGCCATCATTACTCAGAGGACCTAATGTGTAATACTATATGTGGTAGGGCACCACCAAGCCAATTATTATGGTCTTGAGAAGATAAAGGTATTTCTAAATATGCATAAGCTCTATATTGTGCAGGTATGTTTGCAGGTGTATAGTGATGAAATGTGCTGGCATTCCCATCAACTGCTGGAAAAGTGACCCAAGAATAAAATGTTTCTGTTCTGAACAACAATTGTGTCTCGACCCCCCTGGTCCGTTAGGCCATTTGCCAATAAGTGTACAGTAAGGGGCAGTTGCACGTTCACTGCAATTGCTACCCATTGCAGATTCGCCATGGTAATGGTAAAGGTGTTTATTCAGAGATAAGGACACCAAGTGGGGATTGATTCTTTTAAGGTTCAAGCTTGAACAACCAACAGCGTTAGATAGGTACTACCTACTTAGCTGAGGAGGAAATCCTCAATACTATGGACGTCTCCATATATAGTCGAGACTGAGATACTTAGGAGGATCTGAACATTTGTGCCCGATCAAATGTTGGCGGCACCATGTCACACACGTTCTCACTATCTTAATGAGGCTACTGGATTTGGGTGGCAGAATTGCATAGAATGTGGGGTACTAAGTACAAATCCACACCTTGTGACGCCTGTCGGCCTAATCCAGGTTTTCCGGCTAACTAGCAGCGACTCATCTTCGCCCAAGAGCAGGGATGATTGTGGCAACCGGAGGCATGACAAGAAAGAATCCTCAGGGGAATCATGGTCAATCATATCTCATCCCTTTATCTCAGTTACATTAGTCTCACAGAGGCAAAGACAAACAGAGGCAGATTATAGTTCAATAAGGGTTTATTGAAGTAACTGCATCTTGGATAAATTGGCATGTATTGCAATAACTAGGACAATTAAACACAGTAAGAGTGAAAGGGTAAAAGGAGTGTGGAACACAAAAACAGTCCCACCATACTGTCACTAGGAGTGATATATATATATATATATATATATATATATATATATATATATATATATATGTCTTCTACCTAAACTATGTTAGAGAACAGCATAATAAGTCTAATCGGCCCTTCAGATTTCTCCCTGGGAAGACATCATCCCCCGCACCTTAGCAAGTAAGCCTGTAACCTAGAGAGACACCGTCCCCATGTAGGCCAGGGGTTCTGCAGTCTAAGCAAGCAGCTGTAGCGAGGCAATCAGCAATCAGCCTGCAGTCGTGGTCATCTGGCTGGAATCTCCCTCTAGCTTGCAGGGGACAAAGGAGTGTTTTTATAATAAAACAGTTGACATTCTAAGAAAGGGTCCCCAAGTAAGAATGTTTCTATTTCTGTGAATGTTAGAGACACAGCGTACCACTTTTGCCAGCAGCCCTATCTGACTGCAGCCTTGAGGAAAACACAAAGGGGGTTATTCTAACTTTGGAGGAGGTGTTAATCCGTCCCAAAAGTGACGGAAAAGTGACGGATTTACCACCAGCCGTATTACGAGTCCATTATATCCTATGGAACTCGTAATACGGCTGGTGGTATATCCGTCACTTTACCGTCACTTTTGGGACGGATTAACACTCCTCCAAAGTTAGAATAACCCCCAAAGTGAAATGAATGTCCTGCTGAGAATGTAAAGCTTTCCTAGGTGAAAGAACAATTAGATAGAGAAAATAAAACACCACCACAAATGTGGCTATTGTTAGAAAAATAAAGTGATACTGAATAAAATGTAACTGGTCTAAAGTGCACAACGGCAGGCCTAGTTTGCTAAAATAACATGTCTAAAATATGGTTAAAATAGCTACACAACAACACCTACTAGACAGTCAACCAGTGGCTGAAAAGGGACCATAGTTGATATTTTCCTCATGACAATGCCAGGGGTCAACCCCCTATCACCCCCACACCATGACTATCCTCACTACCTGGCCACCATCAGGCCCGCTGATCAATAAACCCATTTGCTGTATCTTCTCCATCTGAGTTAGTGGCCCTACTACTCAAAGGGGTCTCGTCCAAGATTAAATGGTACTTGACAGTGATAGATTTGTTAACAGTAGAGATTGTATGGGAATCTCTGGCCATCAGGCCATCAACTACGTGTGTGCTTGCAAAACATACTTTGTCCATGTTGAATCTCTTCTCAGGAGTGGAAATCCTCTCAACATAGACAATGTCATTTCTTATGTTAGAGTAGCAATGTCTGGTTTTCCCAAAACAGTATTTATAACCTTGTTTTTGATTGAGTTGTGGCCTTCCCCTACAGCAGTAGCTAGCTTAGGCACCTGCATGAGGAGAACTACTGCCTCCTTTCTCTGGTCATAGTACTTAATATAATACCCATTCCATACCATCCCCCTAGACATGGAGTGGGCAGATCTCCTGGCATAGGTGTCATACCCACTTATATCCATCTCCCCTTCTTCAGTTCCCATTCACAAGCCTTCACCCTGAAAAGGCCTACAAGAGTCATAAAAGACATACCTTTCCCTAACTGGGCCTCATGGGAGATAGGGAGAAAGGCAACTGTGTGTGTGTGGGAGGGGGTGAACAGGGACAGGGGGAGTCCAAAAAGAGTTGTTGGTGTTTAACTGACGGACTACTGAGCTGGGGAGTGTAGCTGCCTGCAGATCATTTTAGTTGGGAGACCCCTCACATCTGTTTACTGTCACCTTGGCTTGGCAATTTTTACCAACCTCATTCTCCATACACTACACTATTTTCTTCAGGGACACTACCTAAAATCTAAGGCCTTCAATTATGGCCCTCAAGCTTTGTAACAGGATATAGAACTTCCCCATTAGGACATCAAACCGAGCCACACTAAGGGCTTGATTTTTACTTTTTTAGCACTGCATTTGCCTCATTTATTGACGCAAAAGCGGCGCAAACTTACAAAATATAATTGAATTTTGTAAGTTTAAAAGATGACAGAAATACAGCACTAAAAAACTATAAATTAGGCCCTAAGTACCTCTGCATAATTGTCATCTACAGACAAGGCAGGATACTTTTTGCAACACTTCAGTTGTTCAGTAACTTGGGTATCTAAAGCCTGCATGATAGAACAACAAGGTGACTCTTCACCACTGCCTAAGCTGCTGGTGCCTGCACCTATGCAAGCGCTCCAGTGAGAGTTACTGTACATTTTACGACTACATTTGGCAGTTTTCTCTTTTGTAGGATGGGTGGGTATAGCCTTTGGTGTAATTAGAGTTGTTGCTTTTGAGGCATTGGAAGTGGTTGGGAGTTGGGGGTTAACAATATCATGACATTTAGGGCCTGATTCTGACCTTGGCGGTCTTTTCGCAAGACCGCCGAGTTACCGCCGCGGTAAAGACCGCCGACCGCGGCGGTATGCCGCTGCGCGTATTCCGACCGCTGGGAGCGTTCCGCCGGAATACCGCCAGCAGCCACACTGGCGGTCGGCGGGAAAGTGGAGACTGGTCAACCTCCACCGCCACGCCAGCAGAACACCACCCCCAGAATTACGACCCACATTTCTGTGTGGCGATCTTCTGTTGGCGGTCTTCTGTTGGCGGTCACGTCCCTATGGCTCCCGTCGCCTCCCGGAGGACCAACGCAAAAGGTAAGTTGATCGTCCGTGAGGGGAGGGGGTGGGGGGGTGTTGTGTGGGGGTGTGTAGAGGGGGTGTGTGAGTGCGTGCATGCGGGCGGGGGGTGCTGCTGTGCCTTTGGGCAATGTGTGTAGTTCGGCGGGTGCGCATGTCGGCATGTATGTGTGCGGGTATGTGCCCCCGTTGTGTATGTGTGTGTGTAGGGGGTGTGCATATGTGCATGTTGGGGGTGCGTGCATGTCGGGGTGCGTGTATGTGCATGTCGGGGTGGGGGGGCAGGGGGTTCGTACCACCTCTGGGGGGTGGCAGGGGGGTGGAGGGTGTGGGGGAAGGACTCGTGGGGGGCAGTGGGGGGTGGGGGAGACCCCTATCAGTGCCAGGGAAGGAATTCCCTGGCCCCGATAGTGCCTACCGCCATGGTTCGCATGGCGGTTCCCGACCGCCAAAAACCGCGGCGGTAAGCAGGGTCATGATACGGTTGGCGGTCTTGGGTCGACCGCCGGGCCGGAGTGTGCGAACTCCAGCCCGTCGGTCATGACCGCCGTGGCGGTCGGAGTGGGGAAGTGGCGGTCGGAGTGGGGAAGTGGCGGTCGATCGCGGCGGTGACCGCCGCGGTCAGAATGCCATTTTTTGGACCGCCGGTCTGTTCGCGGTCCGACCGCTGCCTCTCTGCCGACCGCCAAGGTAAGAATCAGGCCCTTAGTTAGCAACAAATCTATCCTATCCATCAAATTCTTGCCAGATCCCCCGATAACACCATTTTGGTGCTTGAACTCCCTGTACCCCCTTCCTGTGCCTTCCTTTTACCCATTACAATACAAATTGTGTTTTAGCACCCCCAATATTTTCATTATTGCCAAAAAGGGTGCTGGAATAGGGCCCATACAAAGAGGGTTGTAATCCCAGTGATGCAGAGATATCAGCAAAGGGGAGGCTTCTGCCCAGTATGTAGAGTCAGAAAATCACTACAGGACTGAGGAAAATACAAGGCATGTAACGAGGCAGGTTGAAAACAAACCCTCTCTAGCAGAGAAAGGAGTGTGACTAGGAAGCAGACATCAAAAGTACCTTTGAAGCAAATAAATGTTGTGGTACATTTCCAACAAATTGCAGATACACTTTGTTGCAGGTCCAACGGGGTGGCCCTTCCTTGCCTCCTCCTGTGGGCGACAATCGCAGGATGGGCCAACCCGTGGGCCGGGCTTTGCTGGGGCATGGTACGCATGTGTCCCACACTATGGGGCGTCTCAAAGCTCTATAAAGTGCATGCGGCAAACGTTCTGTGGATGTTGGCACCTCCTCCTGGGGCAAAGCAGTGTGAGACAGGGAGTCCAGTGGCCTAGACTACAACGACATGCAGAGTAATCTGTGGGGTCTCTCAAAGCGCTATATAGTGCAAGTGACAAATGTTCTGTGGATGTTGGCCCCTCCTCCTGGGGCAAAGCATTCTAGGACAGGGAGTCCCCTCTCCTAGACTGCCATTACGTGCAGAGTAACCCGCCCATAGGAATTCTCAGAGTGCTATATAGCACACACAGCAAAGGTTCTGTGGATGTTAGCCCCTCCTCCTGGGGAAAACCGGCTGGGACAGCTAGTCCCCTCGCCTAGACTGCAACAATGTGTAGAGTAACTCTAAAACACTTATACATTTCATGAACTGCAACAGTTTCCAGCAAACCTGTATGTTCTAACATTTTGAAAAACAATCTTAAACACTTTTAATGACCATAGGCCCTTGAGGCCACCCCTAACATAAAACATATCCTTGCCTGAGTTGTGGGTACTTAGGACAAATGCCTGTGAAACAGACCAGAGAAAATGGCTGCCATTGGTGTTGAAAAGGGGGAAAATGACATGGGGATGAAAGGTTTTAGGACACCACATGTCTCAGACCTCTAGGTGCAACAAGACACCACATACAAATGAAAGGCAATCGCTGGGGGAAAAAGGCAAATAAAATCAATTTTGATTACATGGTTAATCAAACCTATAATATATAGAATACATATCAAGCAATGCAAGGCAATTATAAACTAAAAACAAGTTTACAATACTGTTAATATTTAAAAGATTTTGGCAATGTGATATTGGATATTTAAAGCCAAATGCAAAACAGTATTGGCAAAGAATTCCCTGTTTTGCTAATTGGCTGCATTAAAAAGTATAACACAGCTGGCAAGTTGCATATCAATCAGATTAAAACATTCTTTCAGAGTGAGTGAACACGATCTAACATCTAGATGTCTGAAGGATACACGTAAAAATGTAGATCGTTCTGTAAAAATGCCATGACAGCAACAAATTGCATTGGCCACTGACATTTTCCATTGGGGCCAAAAGCGGTAGTTCGTGCTGGGGTGGATGTATTTCCATTTTTGCCTGATTATGCCCACACAAAATAGGCCATAATCAGTCTCATAAGATCATGTTTTCTTCTGAGCTGGACAGCTCCCAATAGGTATTTCATTTTGGCCATGTTCAATCAATAAAGTGAAGATGTGCTTAATCCGAGAACATGCAGAGTTGTCGACATTTAGGAAGCATGGATACTGTTAGTTCCTCACTGTGGACTTAAAGTGGCTTCTTGATGCTGAGAGGTCCAAAAAGTCAATCATCTACAAATGACTAAGACATTTAGTCATAGCATCAAGATGATTTTGTCTTATTTGGATGCAGGACCTAATTTATGACCATATTCTGGATCTAAGTAAACCTTAAGGGGCTGTCTGGCACCTATATCGGAAATTTAAAAATTGGCTACTTGGTAAGCAGTCTGAATTGTCAGATTGAATTCCAGGTGACTTTGGGATCTGGATGAAGATGAAGTAAGAGTAAAAAACTGTCTGAGTAAGTTGCAGTGCTCAATTTCTGGTAGGCTTATCAGTGATACTCGAAAAACATCACAGACATATCTTAGATTCAGCATCAATCTAGCTTTAAGCCCATCCAGCTTTCATGCAAGGGGAGCGACCCCT
This sequence comes from Pleurodeles waltl, assembly GCF_031143425.1. NCBI lineage: Eukaryota > Metazoa > Chordata > Amphibia > Caudata > Salamandridae > Pleurodeles > Pleurodeles waltl. The sequence goes on along the minus strand of NC_090450.1, from coordinate 220,074,663 downwards.
TAGGCAAGGGTCGCTCCCCCGGGGGGAAATTTTATTTTAGCCCATTTAAGCCCCCCTTAGGGGCAGATTGGCCTATTTTTCTCAAGCCAATCTGCCCCCAAGGATGGCAGAAACCACTAGACACCAGGGATTTATTTTTTTGTGACAATTTCTACGCAAGGGGAGCGACCCCCTAGGCAAGGGTCACTCCCCCGTGGGGCAAATTTATTTTAGCCCATTTCTGCCCTCTTTGGAGGCAGATTAGCCTATTTTTCTTAGGCCAATCTTCCCCCAAGGAGGGCAGTAACCACTAGGACCCAGGGATTTTTTTTGGCGCCAATTTCACGCAAGGGGAGCAACCCCTTAGGCAAGGGTCGCTCCCCTGACAGGACAACTTTATTTTAGGCCATTTCTGCCCCCATGGGGACAGATCGGCCTATTTCTACAGACCAATATGCCCCTGGGGGGGGGGGGCAGAAACCACTTAGGCACCAGGAATTGGTGTGCATGGATGTGTATGTTTTGTTTGAGGGGGCAGTCCCTTGGGCAAGGGTCGCTTCCCATGGGGGCACATTCCTGTGGCCATATCTGCCCCCTTGGTGGTAGATTGGCCTATTTTTGGAAGGTCTATCTACCCCAGGAGGGGCAGAAAGCCCACCAGAGACCAGGGAAAGAAGAGGGTGGGGGTATGGCCATAGCCCCACTCCAAATAATTAGGGCCAAAGTTGTTCTGCCCATCAGTGGGCAGATGGGGCAATTACCCCCGATCCACACCCCAGGGGGGCAGAAAGTCTACTAGATGCCAGGGAATTTAAAAAAAACTTTTTCTGATTCAAGTCTTACTGTTAGTAAAAGCTGGGAAGATGGTGATTTTAGCACTGCAAACCCTTTGTTGATGACATTTTCAGGGGAAAAAAACACAAGCCTTCTTCTGCAGCCCTTTTTTCTCATTTTTTTGGAAAAAACGAAATGTTTACTGTATTTTGATCTCTTCCAGGGAAGCCCACACACCCTGGGTACCTCCAGAGTCCCTAGGATGTTGGAAAAAATGACACAAATTTGGCGTGGATAGCTTATGTGGAAAAAAGGTATGAGGGCCTTAGCACAAACGGCTCCAATAGCCAAAAAAAAGGCCTAGAACCTGAGGGGGGAAGGGCCTGGCAGCGAAGGGGTTAAGAAAAATGTAGGGAATTTAAAGACGACTATCTCTGGTTTAAATGATTTTGCTAACAGGCTGGGACTTAAGCCTCCACAACTATTGACAGATGTATATAATGCCAAATGTATTACTATGGCTACCTTTGGATGTGAGATATGGGGTTATGCCTCTATTGATCAAGTCTAGCTGATAGAAAACAAGATTATGAGCGGCCTTTTGGGTGTGAGGCACAAGACCCCAGTTAAGATCATAGGCAAAGAACTGGGAATGAGTTTTATTACAGATTTTTTCACCTCTCCTACTCTAATGTACAGATTGGTATAAGGTGGAGTTAAAATTCAAAAGGTTAATTCTCTGGGACTGTCTGACTTTGGATAATATGCTTCATATGCCGTGGCTCCATTATATAAAGACTAATGTTAAAACTCTAGAGAGACAAGGGTTGTTCTCTGATCCTGAAGGTATTGGCTGAAAAGATTTAGGGCCAGATGTATCAAACGATTTTTCATTCGCAAACGGTGCGAATCGCAGAATTCTGCCGTTTGTGAATGCAAAAACTTGGTCTGCGATGCACAAAAGGCATTTGCAGGCCAAAAACAAGGAATCGCAAAAATTTTGTTTTTTTGCGAAGTGACATGATTTTGCGTGTCGCATTTAGCGTCTCGCAATTTGCGACATGAAATACCGAATCACTTTTAGCATTCGGAATAGCGACTCGCAAATACAGAATCGGTATTTCATGTCGGAAATTGCAAGACGCTAAATGCGACACGCAAAGCCATGTCGCAATTCGATGCATAAAAAATTCGCAAATTGCGAATTTTCACAGAATGCCCTTTTGCACATGTAATTACTACGGATTGAAACCATGTGGTAACCAAGTGCAACCTATATAAAGAAGCCCAGAATGCCTCAGACTCTTTTCCACAATGGCTGCACTCTACGTCATGGCGAGGAGAAAGAGGATCTTGGCAGGTTTGAGGAGAGGGAGGAGGAGACAGGAGCGCATTTTCAGAGTGTGCATTACCCTTTTTGACCAGACTGAGGAGGAAATATATGAGAAGTACAGATTGAACTCAGCCATGATACTTGACCTGACAGCTGACCTGCAACCCATACTGCAGCGCACAACACACAGGAACAATAGCATACCCACCCATGTGCAGGTATTATGCTCCCTGCACCTACTTACCTCAGGGAGCTATAAAGGGGTCATAGTAGCAGCTGGAGGGGTATCATAGAGTGCCCTCTCTAGATTTTTCAATGCATTTCTAAATGCCATGCTGAGTAGGATACACCAGTACATCAGATTCCCCCACACCCCACAGGAAATACAGCAGACAAAAATAGATTTCTAGCAGATAGCACAGTTCCCCCACGTCCTAGGTGCCATAGATGGGACACATGTTGCAATCTGTCCACCATCGGCCACAGAGTATGTGTACTGCAACCGTAAATACCAACATTCCATGAATATACAGGTGATATACAGTGCCTCCTATATCATAACTGATCTCGTGGCCAGGTACCCAGGGAGCACACATGATTCGTACATCTTTCGCCACAACGGGATTCACACAAGACTGCTAGCTGGGGAATTTGGTGAAGGATATCTACTAGGTATTTCCCCTCTTTCCAATGGTGCATTGATGGCAGTGTGATGTCAGATGGCTCAGCTACTCATTATACCCTCTGTTCCTTCCAGGAGACAGTGCCTACGCAGTGCACACCTACATGATGACGCCCTACCTAAATCCTGCAACACCAGCAGAGCGGAGATACAATTCAGCACACAGGGCAACCCGCAATGTGGTGGAGCCCACTTTGGCCTGCTGAAGAGTCGCTTTTGGTGCATCCACAAAAGTGGAGGGGCACTACAGTACAACCTGGACACGACCTGTAGAATAGTGGTCACATGTGCGATTTTGCACAATATAGCTACCAACAGGGGCATACCTGTGGAAATATCAGAGCCAGACTCAGATGATGATGATGATCCCATACCACCCCTACAGCCAGCAGACAGGACCAGTGCAGTAGAGGGCAGGCAAAGGCGTGCTAACATTACGCACAACCATTTAAGATGTAAGTCATGACACCACAACCTCACTGACATGTGTACATGTATCTAACATGGGTTCCGGCTTGTGTTGATAGTACAAGTTTTTTTGCCCTTTTGTTAAACACGATTTACTGTAGTATTAACTGCCGTCTTGGTTGTTGTTTCTTTTTGTATGTTGATTTTTGTTTATGGTTGCCTGCTGTCTCTTTGAATTACCCTTATTATTGATCCTATCCTTGATGAAGATATTTCTGTATTGATGTTAGATGAAAAATGGTTGAACTGCATGCACACCTATAGGATTTTTCACATTAAAAAACAAATAAAGTTATATGATGATGATAACCTTTATCTACCAAACACAGCCTTAATTCAACAAATCAAACTGTGCGAATTCACCTCTTCTTGATTTGTTTTATCACCAGCATGCACAGCTGATGGCTAACTCTCTGAGAGAAAATGTTCTTATATTGATAAAATGTGTTGAGGAAGGCTGCATTGAAGGCTGCATTGAGTCCACAAGGGGTAGAGGAGAACAAAAGACCAGTCACACACTTGACGGATAACTATGTTGTCTCTGACATAGACAATTTATTAGTAGGAGGTGATACTATAGGGCATAGTTAGGAGCCCCTAGCGCCACCAGAGCGTCGCTTTTCGTGATGCTCCGGTGGCGCTATGCTCTGTGCCGTATTTACAGGGTGGCGTTAAGCCTCATCTGTGGCTTAACACAACCTTGTAAATATGACCCCATTCACACGTAGCCCTTTGCGTGGAAGGGGCATGCAATGGTTGTTGCTGTGGGTGTGTCACAACAAAACCCATTTGATTTTGACACTGCCTCAGATTTATGAGTTTTCATAAACCTGAGGCAGCGCCAAAATCAAACGTCACCCCAAAGGTTCTGCACCACGCATGGAAACAGCAAAATGCCAGACATGAATGTTGATGGGTGGGAATGTGTCCCTTCCTGCACATAAACAATCATTTGAAAATGGCGCTTTGGCACTTCTGTGTTTGCTGGATTCTGCAGCACACAGAGAAGTGCCAAATCGCCATCAGTGATTGTTTATCTGCAGGAAGAGACACCTTCTTGCATATAAAAAATCACACCTCTCAACACAGACATACTTGCACGATGGTGCAAGGATGCCTGCGTCGGCAGCTAAATTTAGCGCCAGTGCAGGGGACAACACAGGGGTGCACTGTATGTATTTAAATACAGCTCATCCCTGCTTTGTGAAAATGACAGAGTGAAGCTCTGCCAATTTTGGAGTAGTGTTGTGCTCTGTCATTTTCCAATAAATATGGACCTACGTTGGGGGACAAGCCTTCGCCCTGTGTGAGGAATGGCAAAGGATAGGGAAGCTTCGGTGAAAAAGAGTTTAACCAGGATGCAATAGCAGCCTACAAAATACAGTACTCCTGACTGTGGAAAGTCTCACTTTGCAAGTAACTTTATGACAACTGCAACTTCATTCCCACAACTGCCTTGTAGTAACAGATTTGCCCCAATGAGGTCATACATCACGCTGCTCGCCCTAATGATATGACTCACTCACAGACTCTCAAACGCAAATGGAACCTCTGGGGTATTTTCTGGGGTCAAAACCGTACAATTACAGCAACTCCAGTCTGACAAAATGGAGCTTAAATCTATGATCACTAAAATATTGCTAGCTTTGAGTAGTCTCAATAATGGGAATCGGCCATGTATACAAGGTTTCATCCACTCTCAGGATGCTGCTTGGTGAGCCTATGCCCCCGGGGGCCCAGAGAGACACATTTGCAAGCAGGGCTTATTGTCTGAGCCAGTGTTTATGTGTCTATCTCTCCTCCTACATTACCTGCTACTCCAATGCACCCTGCTAACTTTATCAAGGAGCCTTATAGCATACTTTGGGAGATCCTCAATTAACCTTGACCACCAGAGGGGTGGCATACAAAGATTATGGTAACAACTGACTGGATGACTGGATTATTGGAGGCCTCACTAATCCATTTAGCACCTTGGGTAACAAAAATTACGACTCTTACAGGGTGAGCTCTACCCGTAGCCTTCTCCCTAACGAATTGTTTCTGACAAGAAAGATTTTTATGACTACATTTCCAAAACTGATACCCAGCAGAAAAATATATGAGGATGCAGATTCCCTAACAATAAAGTAACCCACTGGATCAGGTATGTGTGTCACTGCTATTTTATCATCCACAGAGACATAGTGAGCATCAGGCATTACCCCACCTAGGCAGCAATTGGAATTATGTTAAAATTACCTTGACCAACAAAGCTGTAGCATCTGGCCTTTTGTCCCTTGGATATAGAACTGATTCCTCGCAAGGCTCAGAGATCGAATTTAAAACTGCAGCTGTGACCAGGAGGGACTTATTGGAAGGGACCTTCCCCAAGCACAGTTTTTAAAAGTAATGTACTCGATGTAGCGATTTGCAAACAATGACTTTCACCCATTTATAATGAAACCCTTCAAACATTCTCAAAATGTCCATATTCGGACTGTTCATGCTCCTACCAAGGTGAACAAAATCCAGCCCAGTCACTCTGTCCCATGATCGCTATAAATTAGAGTATACAGGCCTGGCATGCCATAAAGAGCAGTTAGACACAAGTAATCAATCATCATTCAGCCCTACGCTGCTGCTTAACTGTCCAGAAGGTCCCAGTTTTATATCAGTCAGTAAGTATAGTTGATGTCATTCTTAGGAATGTAGAATGTAGAATGTGGGGTGAGGTTTATAGCGGCAATTGGCTCAAGGCATGGAGAGAGCAAGGAGTGGTATTGATGAGCCTTATTGTAATGTTGTAATCGTATTAAATAAACAAGTAGTACGTTTATTATATTTGTTAGTAGATCGATCCTTCTCCACAACAGTCCCTCAATCTTCTGGGCACCTGCTGATCATGCACCTGTGCCCAAAAGATGCACCAAGGCTGGGGAACTTTAAGGCTGTTTCTGGAACACTGCCAATTTAATTCAATATTAGGGGACAGTCAGTGGGAGCTCTTTCGATGAATATTTTGGTGTATGTCTCTTTTATGAAATGTGGATAACTACTTAGGCATTGAGACCAGGTTATAGCAAATACCACTGTATAGCCAGAAACTCTGCAATGGGCAGTTCGGCGGGTGGGCTATGTATGTGGTAAAGACCCTTCTTCAGTGCAGTGTCAAGATGATACCAAATTTATGCCAGGATTTATTAATCCTAAAGTGTAATGGTAAAAGCATACTGTTGATTAATATTTGCAATAGATCAGTTCCTAGCTCCAGTGATTCTACCAGATTATGCTGTCTGCATCACATATTAAAGTCACTCTCAAAAGGTAGTACAAATATAATGCGAGGAGACCTTAATGTTCCTTTCGAACCCTGTGCGCTAACTCGTTGTTTAAGCAGGGATGAAAATGCCCCATTGGACATACCGGTACTTGAGGCCGCCCCAGTTACGAAACTGTCTAAGACTTCTCTCTACATTATTGATATACCTCCCTCTCATGTCCTTCGTACATGCAAAAGCCGCTCAAAATTGGACTATAAACCTGCTCCCACATGTAGAAGTGTAAATTATGGAAACCATCTAGATTACTTTTATGTTACTTTGTAGTTGTGGATCGAGTTGTCTGACTTCTTTGTGGTTCCTGGGAGTAAGAGTGAACACGCCCCTATAGTTCTCCCACTGGAGAGCCAAATAGTGAAGAATTTGCATGGGGATTTAATGCAGGAAATAGACGGCCTGGTCATATATAATAACAGAAATGTTATGTGGCCCTATCTTGAATCAAATGAGAGGGCACTAAACAAAATCTCTGCAAGTGCCTGCACAACTCTCGACTCATTCAAGGCACACTCTGGTTCCGAAGAAATTTCCTTAGAATACACAATGCAATTTTTGTTAAATTTGGTGGTCTTTTTGTCAAAACTAGGTCCAGGAAAGATAAAAACCAAAAATCCCCAGAATGATTTGATTTGAATTGTTGTACAAGCAAATTTGGCCTCATAAAAGCCATTAAATCTTGTGACAGAGCAAAATGAATGACAGCTAGACAAGATTATAGGAAAGCTCTGAGGGTTGCTAAGGAACTTCGGGATAAATCCTCCATAGATACACTTGTGCAAGTGGCCAAGGGTAAACAGCCTGAACAGTTCCCATGTAGGGAAGAAAGAGCACAACAAGCCAGAGGCGTATGTGCTAGTAAGTGAGTGGCCCACTTTGGAGCACTTTACTCCAAACAAAATGTGAAATTGCCTGGCTCTACCTCCAAAGAGCAACCCTCTGACCGACTACCACCTAACACTGAACAAATCTGTATTTTTACCCTAGCTGACACTGCACCAGCCCTTAAAGGCCAAGGAAGGTCCCTGGCCTAGATAAGTTACGAGTGGATGTAATTTGGTCTGATCTAAACTTGTGGACTCAATATATAAACATCCTAAGTAACACAGGGATGCTCTATCCCATATACATGGAAGGATGCTAAGATAGGTCCAATTTTTGAACAAGCATTTGCAATGCACTAGGTCTTGCATTTGTGAGAGTTAGAGCTATTGGCACTGTAAATGCATAATTGGACTTTTCTTTCCATATAAATTGGTCAACTCTGGCTCATAATTTGGTCCTTTCCTGCTACGTAACTCCAGTGGCCCTGCATATAACTAAAACACTTCCATTTACCTTCTTCCTCTATCTGCACAATTTTAATTTATGTTCAACATCAATTCTTAACAAGTAGAAGGTGGAAAATAGACGTAAAATGCAGGGCAACAGAGCTGTGTTATCCAGGCAGTGGCTTACTAAACACATCCCAAACGCATGCCACCTCTTTCTAGTGGTAATCCCCTTTCCTTATAAAGGCCCCAGGGCTGAGCTCTTATGCTCTAAGACTCTGGGCTCGGCTGCCTTTCACATTTCGATTGCGATGCATATGTGGCTGAAGGGACGGCAGAGACGTGGCATGTCATAACAGTCTGCTGCAGCCTTCAATGTAGGCACACATGCAGCTTGGTCCGATACGCACTGTACTTAAAAGAGAAGCACTACTGCAGTGGAGAGAGTGGGTGGTCAACAGGCTCCGGGAGTGGTGCAGAGTTAATTACGCGAAGGGGAGAGACAAAAGAAAAAAGTAGTGCACCCACACTAAAGTATATGGCTGATTGTGCAATAATCCATATAACAGGGTCAGTCTGCAAGGCTGTAACAAAACAGTCTTAAGGGGGAACAAGCGTAAAGCATTTACCTACAAAATCAATGGAATTTTGAAAGGCAGGCCCAGGAATGAATTATAGTGATGGGCATGAAATGTGTGTGGTTAAAGGCACAGAATAGATTACAACATGTTGAAGAGCAGTGCTTGCGCGCTGCCACGCTCAACCTAAACAGAGTGGGAGCTGAATGCAGGCTTAGCGCAGGGCTTCTGTTGCTGGCATAAGTAAGCATGTGGCTGCGCCTAGCTACAGATTTCTCTGCAGTGCTTTCTGTCTAGCCCCTCCTAGTTGATATAACAAGTCGTGGTTCTGTAGCAAATGTGGCAATGGGGGAAAAATAATTGGTTTCCCAAATTTAATGGGTCACTGTGGGAAAAAAGCTGTCAAAAAGAGGCTTGTTTAGAGGGGGAGAATCAAATGAAAATCGTCAGGTTTCCTACCAAGGTACTCCAGGTGGTGGACATGATGCTTGCAGGTGAGTGGGTTCAACTCCGTCAATGTTCTGAGTTAACTCAGCTCGACATGGTGGTGAGTTTTCCATCCAGCACAGAGTTGTTAATCCGCCACTATATCCATCTGATTTAACTCTTAGGAGGACTGCCATGGAAACAGTAACGGACTTTTGCAGAAATGTGGCACAAATATTTGGGAAAATCAAACATCACAATAGCGAGACCACATATGTTTGCACTAAGAATGCACCTCTATTTTAGGAGCACATTTTCAGCGCCCCAATATGGTTGGGGATGTTCCATGAAATTTAAAATGTATATAGTCTTGACAGATCAGTATAGACTGAGAAAGTCATAACAACCCAAGACTATACATTTATTTAAATCTCGTGGTATGAAAGGAAACAAAAATACATTTGTTATTGATCCAGAATACGCACATTGCTAACAGCAGGAAGGCTCATAGAGACTCAGTAATGAACATAAAAATCATAGCAAATCTATAGCTTCAATCCCAGAGAAACAAAAAAGAGCTTGTATAATGACCCCTATAATGAAACACGCCACCTAGAGTGCGTGAGTGTTCCTATTTTTTTTAAAGAATACCAAAAGCCCTATTTGCTGTGGGAGCTTGGTAGGCAGAGCAGGTGTTGGAGCACTAGCTCACCAAGAGGGTGACTCCAAGTAGGCAGGACTGTTGAAAGTAAATTGGGAGTAGGATTGTTCTTGTACATGCTTCTGTAGGTGGTTGGTAGCGGGCAGTAACCTGTGACTGGTTGCAAGAGATCGGCGCAGGGAGAGCACAGTAGGTCAGTGGCAGATAAGATCGCAGCAGTCAGAGTTTCAGTCAACTGACCACAGATGATAGCTTGCTCCGAAGTTTGGGGATGCAGCCTAAATAAAGATAACACTGAAGTATTTCCTCTAAATGTGTACTGCACCCCTTCTGTTCTGGGTCACTCCGATCTCAAATGGCATAAGAAAGCATTCAACAACTCCCTGTCAATGAACGAAGAGAAGACTCTCATTAAAATCAAGTAACTTCTCCAGGGATGGTCACCTAAGCACATACCGTGGTGAGGAAGAACAGAAACCATTAAAATGGTGAGTGCCCCGCTACTTTACTTCCTAGCGAGTATGCACCTTCCAACCAAATCCAAATCCTTCCTCAAATCGATTGACAACTTAACAAACAAATTCATTTGGAACGCTAAAAAAATGTCCATACTGCTAGTAAAACGTAAACAGAACAAGAAGAAAGGAGTCCTGAATCTACCAGACTTTGTATAGAAACAAACTGCTATCCTGGATGCACAGGATCCGTGCTGGTTTTGCAGGAACAGCCCTTGTTCCCCACAATGGGTGCAGATAGAAACCCATCTACTTCATCTCTTACACCTTCAATCCCTCATGATAATAGACGTCTTCATCCATTCCCATAATTGCCAGCAGAGCGTACGCCCTGAAATGTTTAGATAAAACCTTAAAAAATAAAATGCACAAGTCAACCCTATCCTCCCTCTGGTACAAAAGACAAATGAAAATAACTAACACTTCACTGTTCTGGGGCCATTCGGCTCCAAAAGGTATTATTAACACAATCCAAGACTCAAGCCTAATTGACGATCCACTATCCTTCTCAGTGCTTAAAGGCAAATTTACACTACAGAACATAGACTTCTATTATTACTTAACCTCAGGAAAATAGGTAACTCAAAGTCCAAAATATACAAACTCCTTCAGCCACGAAGGAAAGCCCTATGAAACCACATTATAAAGAAATTGTCTGCCCAAATCCTAACATTCTCCAATCCTTCGAAGGAAACCATTTGGCAAAACATTTTACAATCACAGCCTCAGAGAAATTATCCCCATCCCTTGGTCAAACCCGCTTTTCGACTATCCACTAACTACACAGGAAAGCAGCTAAGCTGCACAAATTGGGCCTACATAAATACAACACATGGTGGAGATGTGAGGATTCGCCAGATGACCTGGAATAAATGTTACTCAATTGTAAACATTCAGAGCCTCACTGAGGAAATATAATAAACCTGATCCATAAAACAACCAATGCTCATCTGGCCCTAGATGTCCCGACGTTCCCTTTGGATATAGGCCCTCATTCCGCCCGCCAAAGTCCCGCCGTCAGGTTACCGTTCCGCAGTCGAAAGACCGCAGCGGTAATTCTGACTTTCCCGCTGGGCTGGCGGGCGGTCGCCTTCAGACCGCCCGCCAGCCCAGCGGGAAAGAGGCTTCCACGATGAAGCCGGCTCGGAATCGAGCCGGCGGAGTGGAAGCTGTGCGACGGGTGCAGTTGCACCCGTCGCGTATTTCACTGTCTGCGCAGCAGACAGTGAAATACATTTAGGGGCCCTCTTACGGGGGCCCCTGCAATGCCCATGCCAGTGGCATGGGCACTGCAGGGGCCCCCAGGGGCCCCGCGACCCCCCCCTACCGCCATCCGGATCCCGGCGATGGCGGTAGGGGGGGTCGGAATCCCCTCGGCGGCGCAGCAAGCTGCGCCGCCTTGGAGGATTCAATGGGGCGGCGGTACACTGGCGGGAGCCCGCCAGTGGTGCCGGTCCGACCGCGGCTTTACCGCCGCGGTCGGAATCCCCATTGGAGCACCGGCGGCCTGTCGGCGGTGCTCCCGCGGTCCTCCGCCCTGGCGGTCTTTGACCGCCAGGGTCAGAATGACCGCCATAGTGTCTTACCCATATCCCATTTCATGTAACAACTATGGCTTACAACTCATTGGCCTCCTACTTGCCTTTGGGTCAAATCCATCCTTTCGGAGTGGAAATGTATAACCACTATTTATTACAAAAAATGGTGGGAACTTCTATGCTACATCAGGAGTGCCGACAACAATATATATGTCGGAATACACTCAAGTCATAGCTCCAATAAACTAGACCAATCTAGATACATACAAAAAAGTAAACCGCCATAAACTAAGCCTATTATCCTCTACACACACAGCACTAGACTTTCCCACTGAATTCTATGTAGGTGATGAGGAAGTGAGGAGTACCTGGTTGGGATACGCCCATCCCCTTTCTTTATCCCTACTTCTTCCCACATCATTCACATTTTTCGTACATTTCTTGCTTTTCTGTATGCTCTGCTTGATATTTTCTCAATCCGTCAGGGTCAACCAGCTTCAAAGCAGATAGTCTGACTACTTCAAGGACTCTTAAGCTTTGTTAACCACTCCATACTTTGCTTTCCTGGCAGAATACACATGATTGCCTATGGTTATGTACGGCTACTGTAAGATTTATAACGATATATTCTGATACGCTATCTGCAGCTGCAATCTTGATATTATGATCTGCCTATCACGTAAGGGATGTTGTAATATCTCACCACACTCCTTAATGTATGTACATGACTGCTTTGTTGTTTGGTCTTTGTTTATTATCCTTGCTTAAGAAATAATAATAAAACTGTTTGAACTACAAAGAAGACCAAAAACAATTTGGACCAAACAAAGACACAAAAACTAGCATTGACAAAGCCAGTAGTTTTCCCCTATGCAAAATCTACTGGCTCTGTCAATGTTTTTTTCATGTTGCACAGTGGTTGAGCTTCTGTGCAGCATTGCTTAAAGTTTAAAAAAAAGCGCTATGACATGGCCAGCAATGTCTGCATTATTGCGCTTTTTTTTTCTTTAAGCCATGTTGCACAGAAGCTCATGGGCAATGGGCAACCAACCCCAGCAACTTAACATTGGTGCTTGTAGGATCATACTTCGCCTCGCGAATCCTACGTTACGTTTTTTTTTGTTTAACTTATTAAAAGCATGGCTCATGGAGACTGATATTAAACAAGTAGGTAGCACGATATGCAGTTCTCCGAGTACTCACAATAACACGGCCATACGGAGAAAAAAATGCCAGGTCAAGTGGAGTGCCCTCTCCCTCAGGGGAGAAGCAGCCCTCTGGGTTAGTATTGTCAGGAAGGTGAGTGACTCGATGCAGTGAGCAAGCAGCACACACGTTGACGACATAACCCAGATACCAGTACTCAAGGAGCAACAGACTGTTTGATGTAAAAGCTTCACGTAATACTTCTAAAGCACGTGGAATACACAAGGCAGCATTTTAATAAAGTGTACTTAAGGTCTCCTCAACAATTCAGCCACTCTAATTCAAATAACTGCAACCATTCACAAGTGAATACAGTGTTTGTTTTGTCGCTGTTGCCTTTATGACCCCTTCCATTGCTGCCTGCGCTCTTTCCTGGCATCACACATGGGTGCAACTGCGGTCTGCATGACAAACACACTACTACAGACAGCGTTAAGGTGGGAGGAGGACGGGGCACGCAAGGATGTAACGCAACGGCGATGTACTGTAATCACAGGCACTGTTATGTAGTGCAGCAATGAAAATAATAAAAACAAGCATTTGCAATGCAACGGATCTCGCGTTTGCTCATGTTAGAGCTGATAGCGTTGTAAACTCCTAACCCGACTTTTCAGCTATCGGCAAAAGTGCATTTATGTACCTAACCCGAAAAAGTGCAATTAACTTGCGCTCAACTTCTGCCAAGCGAAATTGCGCTAGTAAATTAGAGAAAAAGTAGTCCACGAGCCGGACAGAAAACAGCGAGCCAAGCATGTTTTCTGTACTTGGTCGATGCGCTGGAGGAGGGCTAGCCACCGGAAAAGGCATGACGTATGCATGCCTTCGACTAATGAAAGCAAGAAGATTTTATTAGGCAAGCCCAAGAACCAATCAAAAACACTGACGTGACGTCGACAGGGCTCCGAGCCCTTTTCTAAACACTAAAGCGTCTTGCTGCGATGCGCATGCACGAGCGCATGCAACGCAGGCTCGAACCTAAAATTATATATAAAAACAACCAAAGCCAATACACAAGAGGTGCCCATAGAGGCTGGGAGCAACAACAACAGATGTGGGGAAACATAGCGCTGTGTTGGAAATACAAATAAAAAGTAGTCCAGAAGCCATTCAGAAAACACAGAGCCTCGTATGTTTTCAGTAGTTTACCAGTGCTCTCGGGGAGGACTAAACACTGGAAATGGAATGACGTATACATGCTTTTCACTAATCAAATCAAGTGCATTTTAAAAGGCAAGCCACAAACAAACCAAACTCACGGGCAGGGTTAAAAGCCCATAAAAGATTTAACAGGGGACAGATCGCTTGTGTGCTCGACCCTAAAAACGATCTTGTAGTGAGCCAGCAAACTATCACCCCAACAGCTTAATAGACAACATGCAAAAAATATTCTGCAAGCATATATTGAATAAGCTTACAGATTCGATGTTAGAGAATTTGATAGTTAGTCACCTGCAAGCAGGCTTAAGATCAAAGATAAGCACAATAGACCAGGACATCTTATTCCAAGTGATTAGGTGGAAGACTGTGAATATGGGGAAGGGTAGCCTGTACGTTGTCTTCATAGATTTGCAAGCAGCATTTGACATGGTCCCAAGGCCCAAGCATTGGCAGGGTGTTAGCGATATGGGCACTCTACTAAGTTTGGTCACCAGGCACATATATTTTGGCAATTATGCACAGGTCCATAGTGGCCCTAATGGAGAACTTACTGGGAAGATAGACATCAAAGGAGGATTTGGCAAGGTTGTGTTTTGGCACAAACACTTATTTTATTATTTATTAATAGTTGTGGGGAATTTTTGTCTGATCCTAGAAACAATTCCCCCATGTTGGCAGGACAGAAAATAGTTTTTTGCTGATAATACACTTTTGTTTTCACAAATCCAGAAAGATCTCCTCACTTTGATCGAGAGGTTTAGCCAGTTTTGTAGCAATAATGGCCTGAAAAATGTATGCCGCAAACATGAAACTAATTACCTTAAATGTCAAGAAAGCACACAGGTATATAATAAGGGTGGATGCTACTATTATAGAAAGAGTCAATGACTTTATGTTATGATTTGTAATTGGAGCTTAGAGTGCCAATGCATTCTGCATCCTAAGTTCCAGTGGTAGAGCTGGCGCTCCTGGGAGGACAGTGAGAGTTGACTGGCTGAGGGTCAGCCACATTCTGGCTGCTGGGAATCTATCAAATAAATGCATATGTGTACTCTTAATCTCACCTGCATGGACACTCTGATAGAAGCTTCACAAGATTTTGCAACAAGGATGGGATGGAGTGGTAGAAACCAATAGCAACATCTAGATGGATGTTTCAATAGTTATTACAGATAAAGCTGATGGGAAGTCTAGATTTTGTGTTGACCTTAGATCCTTGAACCAAAATGTAGTGATGGACTCATATCCATTGCCGAACATAAACAAGTTGATTTTAGCTTTAGGTAGGGGAAATATTTTTTCAAAATTGGATTTAAAAAACACCTAACGTCAGATAAGATTGCATGAAGAATCTAATTCCCTGACAGCCTTCATTTTAAGTGAAGGAACGTTTCAATTCGCCCATATGCCTTTTGGTTTATGTGCGGTGGCAAGTGTGTTTCAAAGGATGATGAGTGAGATTTTCAAAGTAATGAGCAACATTTTATACTTACAGGATGATATTTAAATTTTTGGAGATTCTGTACAACAGCATAACATGGTACTCAGACAGACTTTCCATAGATTAAATGAAGCTGGCTTGTCTCAGACATGAAACATGTGACTTTTTGGTTGATCAAGCAGAGTATCTTGGATTTAACATTACAGCAGATGGAGTGAAACCATAAAAAAAATCAATTTGATGCCATAAAATTAGTTCCTGCCCCAAAAGACAAGGACAATTTTAGGTGTTTTCTAGGATTGGTTAAATACTACTCCGAATTTGTGCATGGTTTCCCAGATAAAATGGAATGTGTAAGGTTGTTGCTGAAGAAAGGTGCCAACTTTGTGTGGGGTGACATTCAGCAAAAATGTTTTGAACACATAAAAGAGGAAATTTGTAGTGTGGGAATCTTGACACCATTTAACACTAAATTGAAATCAATTCTTTCAGTGGATGCAAATGCTACAGGGATAGGAGCTGTTCTCTCTCAAGTATGTGAGAAACAGGAGAAAACGGTGGCATTTGCATCCAGAACTGTGACCACTCTGGAAAGAAATTACTCAGTGATTGAAAGAAGGCACTAGCAGCAGCGTTGGGATCTGAATATTTTCAGACTTATTTGTGGGTGCCCAAATTTATTTTACGAACTGATCATAAGCCTTTGGTAAGAATTGTTCTCCCAGGAGGGGCTAGTGGTGGATCAGCAAGGCTAGCTAGGCAAGAATATTGCTATACATTGGAATACATTCAAGGGTCAAGGAATTGTCAGGTGGACTGTTTATCCAGGAGATCCTATGGCTGGAAAGAAGTAGATTACCCTGTTGTTCTAGCTAGAGAGGCAGAAGGTTCTGTGGCTTCAATACAAGATATGTTGAGTGTGCAAGGAGAAAGTGCCATCACAGAGTAGAAGTGGATTAAGGTAATGGAATCAGATTCCTCACTTAAAGAAGTGAAATGCTTGATTTTGTTAGGTACTGAGAGGGAAAGCACTGTAGCTATTTTGGTTAGACCCTATGTTAAAATTATTGAGGAGTTGTCAGTTTATGATGTGATAAGCATGAGGGGAGAAAAACGTGTTCCTCCTTTAGGTCATAGGATCAGATTGATAGAAACAGTGCTTGAGGGTCATTTGGGTAGAACAAGGACAAAGAAGAGACTGAGAGCAGATTGGTGGTGGCCAGGAATCGATAATGAGGTGGATGAATGGGTAGAGAGGTGTAGTGTATGTAAGGGAGGCGAAAGGAGGTTTAAGGTGGGTAACCAAGCAGATTTGGAACATATTCATGATCCTGGGAGAGCTTGCCACCCGCTGTCCTTAGACTTTATTGGGCCTAGGAATGAAGGAATAGCTGATCTGAAGTCTGCTATGGTGATTTTTGAGGTCCATACTAAATGGTTGCTTGTAAAGTTCATGAGAGAAATAACCACTAAAGCAGCAATAGCTCATTTAGAGAATGTTTTTAGTGAAGAAAGAGTTCCCTCAGTTTTGATAACTGATAATTGGACACAGTTGACCTCACATGAAATGAAGATGTTCTTGGAGGCATTAGGAGTAAGACACATTTGCACCCCGTTGTATAATCCTCAGGGAAATAGAATGGTGGAGAGAGCTAATAGATCAGTTAATGGAACTATCCAGATGGCAGTGGTGAGCAAGCAGGATGTAGAGAGAATGGTAGCGGAAATGGTGTGGGCATATAGAACGAGAGAGCATGGTGTGATAGACAGTACACCATTTCAAACGATTCATGGAAAGTTACCAGGAACCAAGCTAGTTCCGGCCTAGATTAAAGAAATAGTGGGAAAGTCACACGAAAGAACTCAGAATAATACTAAAAGAAAAAATAATATAGAGATTCAAGGACACATAGGAATTGGAGATTGGGTAAAAATTCTCTATAGACAGAAAATAAGAGGGTTGGTGAAATTCAAAGGTCGTAAATGTCAGTAGGTTCTTTGTAGTCTTAGAAAATGAAGAAATTAATAATAGATGGGTAGCCTGGTACCAGAGAAGTGGGCAGTGTGATGTAAAAAGAGGGAAGTTGGTTGGCAATACTTTCATATGGATGTCAGATGATGAATTGTGTAGCAATAGGCAAGTATCTGAGAATATGAGGAATAGAGGAGATAGTGGGGTTGAAGTGGATTTGGAATAAAATGTTATGGACCAGTCAGGGGAAGTAAGGAGGAGTGAGATAAATTGTCAACTTCCTCCATATTTGGGAGATAATGTATGTTAAAAATGTAAGATTGTTTTTACATTTTTGTTTGTATATTTCTGTATATATTTTTATGGGTTATAGTATGTTTAGAACTGACTTTATTGTTCGTTTCAGTTATTTAATTGTTTGTTCTTGTTACTTTAAGTTTCCTTATTCCATGTATCATTTGTAAAGGGGGAAGTTTAGAGTGCCAATGCATTCTGCATTCTAAATTTTAGTGGTAGAGCTGGCGTTCCTGGGAAGACAGATGAATGTTGACTGGCCGAGGGACAGCCAGGCTCTGGTTGCTGGGCATCTATCAAATAAATACATATGTATACTCTTCATCTTAACTGGATGGAGAGTCTGATTTGAAGCGTCACAAGACTTTGGTTGCCCAGGTGTATAGAATTATCTGATAAGAACAGGTGAGGTGAGCAAATTAAGAAAGGTAGGCTGTCTTTAATGCATAGGACACTGCCACTGTTATGTTCTTTAGGGAATGCAAACATTAGCTAACCTCCCCGCAATAGGGGTTTATACAGCTCAGATTGTTAGTGCTGGTATGATAAATTGGGTTATTGGTTGACTGGGATGTGAACACTGGTAAAGAAATAGCCACAATCCCTTGAAGGGTGAACCACAAAAAGTCACTAAATTACGTGCGCTTGCCCCAGGTTAGCTTAGCACAAAAGCAGTCAGGCTTAAGTTATGGGCAATGTGTAAAGTATTTATTCAACACACAAACAGTAACAAAGTGAAAAACAAAACATAATAAAAAAGCCAAACCAATTTAGACAAACAGAGTAAACGTTAATACATTATTTGACACCAAAGCCATCAAAATCCATTTAGTAGAACTGGAATTATTAATTTTTAAAGCTCAAAGCAAAAAGCACCAAGCTCTAACATCTTATTGTGCTAGACCGGGGCAGAGCCAAAAGTTAAGGCTGACTGCTGTAGAGCACAGTTCAGATGCACAAAGTGGATTGAGTCTGGTCAGTGCTTACCTTAGGACTTGGAACATTTTTGAAGAAAAAGTCTCAGAGAAGGTA
This sequence comes from Pleurodeles waltl, assembly GCF_031143425.1. NCBI lineage: Eukaryota > Metazoa > Chordata > Amphibia > Caudata > Salamandridae > Pleurodeles > Pleurodeles waltl. The sequence goes on along the minus strand of NC_090450.1, from coordinate 220,056,018 downwards.
GAAGTTCAGTGGGCAAGGCTGCATGAGTGTCTGGGAAGGAAGTGTTGTCATAGGATAGTCATGGAGCCAAGGCGCAGGGGAGATTTTTACCTTCCGAATTAGTTGTCGAGATGAAAGTTGAAAATCTTCAGTGGGATGAAGCAGAAGGCTGTAGCCGAAGACAATTCCACGAGGTCGGTTACCCCTTTCGCCAAGGACCGTGGAAATGGATTTGCTGCTGTAGAGAAGGATGTAGTGGGACAAGCTGCAAAGGTAGTCCAACCGGCCATGCACCTCGAGTGATTAGGAAAACAGGTTGGTCCCAGTCTTCTCCTGGTTCTCAAAACACGTTTTGGCCAAATTTTGTTCTTAGTTTTGGAAATGTTCTATTTGGTCACCTCTAGCACCACCAACAAGGGTCCAGGAGTGGATGGAGACCTCCTGGGATTCAGGACTCACTTAGACTAGGTACAGGCTATAGCTTCAGGATGTTGCGAGCCTGTTCTGTTTTTGTGCCTCTGAAAAGGAGGCCAGGAAACTAGCCCTTGGAGTCACTTGCGGAAGTCCTGGGTGCAGGGGAAGATGCAGGGCTCAACAGCAGGGCTGGCCTTTTAGGGTTCAGAAGCAAACAAGCACAAATGATGGATGACATGCGGAACCAATCAAACTTTCACCCCCAGTCACTGATCTGGGTTTAGTCCATCTATTATTGTGCCACCTCAGTTTGGGCTCAGCCATATGCATATCAGTCTTGACTCGGTTCCCCTGGGGAACAGTCCAGCCTCAACTGCCAGGCGAGGTCCTCCCTGGACCGGAAACAAGCATCCTTGGACCAGTTTCAGGGTATCACCCTTCATCAGCCAGGCTAGCTTGAATCCAGTGGCATAGTGAGCTCGTGACCCAAGTCTGGGAACACTGGTGCACTTTGGGCAACAAATGCAACAAACATAAATGATGGGCGGAATGTGGCACAAATCAAACATTTACTCCCAGTCACAGATCTAAGTTCAATCCATCAATTATTTTGCTCACCCTGCCACCCAAGTTTGGATCTCCCTAAGAATGTCATTCTACAGTGGGTGTTAGATGTTGCTCCTGCATAATGGCCATATTGGGTAAATATCCACACAAATGTGCACTTCTCTGAGCTGCTTGGGCTTTTTGGTGACAACAATTGGGGAGAACCATGGTGTGGGTCGTGACACCCTCTCAATGATACCAGCTTTATCTAGTTTAATAAGTTCCTCTTTGGGCCTGAGATAACATCATCACCCATGTCTTCGGATCCATCCTGGTTTCAGAGATTGCTTGGACAACTCCTTTATAGGACTTAGTCATGGAGGATCAGCAAACCATTGCAAAATGTTTGTATTTCTCACATGCAGCACAGCTTTGACCCTTCGCTGGGCAGTCATTAGGTCTGGGGCGTTGTCCTCTGCAGTACCGGCCTTCTTTGCATTTGTCCAGGGCTCCTTTTTGGGCTGGTGTGCTTGGCGGGCCTGACACAATACAAATCCTCTCTGGTAGGGTGAAAGGGTAGTGTGGCACTGCTCTGTAGAAGCTTGGAGGCCTGAACCGATCCGTTTTCACTTGCGGGGAGCCATATGGTTTGCTGCCTCGTTATGTGAGTGCACATGCTGATGGGCTCACACGTGTTGTGGTGTTTTCTTTTCTGCTGCTCTTGGCTGCACAGCAAGCCAGTGGCATAACAGAAGAGGAGGAGGCCGCACTGCATAGAACTTGAGTGCCCCCCACCATCCAGACTCACTCTGGCCAGGTCCTGTGCTGATGCGGGCTGTGGGGGCTTTTGTTACTCCACCGTAGCAAGCTGCAGCATCGTAAGACCCGTTATGTATGGGCGGGCGTGGTCCACATACCCTCCTCGTCGCCAGTGCAGTGGTGTCGTGGGATCTCATATATGGCCAAGGGGGCCCTTGGACACACATGTACAATAATGAGACACCAGCACACTTGGGCCCATATTTATACTTTTTAGCGCCGCATTTGCGTCATTTTCTGATGCAAAAATAGTGCAAACTTGCAAAATACAATAGTAGGCCCGTATTTATACTTTTTTTGCGCCGCATTTGCGTCGTTTTTTGACGCAAAAACGGCTCAAACTTGCAAAATACCATTGTATTTTGTAGGTTTGCGCCGTTTTGCATCAAAAAGCAGCGCAAATGAGGCGCTAAAAAAAGTATAAATACGGGCCGTATTTTGCAAATTTGCGCCGTTTTTGCGTCAAAAAGCGGGGCAAATGCGGCGCTACAAAAGTATAAATATGGGCCTTGCTGCTTTCCCGGTCGCTTGTGACTGACCTAGCCATGATCGGCACACCTTTTCTTGACTCAACCAAGTTGTAAAAGGTACTCTGGGGACTCCCCTCAACAACGTCGATTCTGTATAGTACATAGGTGAGCTTACACTAGTGGCGTATGTGCAGCCGTTTCATGGATAAGCAGATTAATTTGTGAAATACTCGTCAGGTGCAGTGCTTTAAATGAGCAGGTACTGTGGGTACTGTCCGGTACTGAATACCTGCACTTCTGTAGTTAGAAGGGGTGAGTGCACGCACTTCTCAGCACTGCTGCAATACGTTAATGGGAGAGACTCGCACTTCCCAGGAGCAAGCAAGTACTCTAGAAAATGAGTACCTGCAGTTTTATATTTCCATTTGAAGCACTTGTCAGGTGTATGGTATAATCTAAAAATGATATCGAGAGGACCTCATGTCCCAGACCTCTTATCCAGTACCTATCAAGGTCTTTAAAGTTCACACTGAAAAAACAAATAAACAAGCTCTTCAGAGTTAAACGGTGGACTTTGTTCATGCTCAGGACTCATATTATATTATTCCATCTGCGGTTTTCAAGTCTGCTTTGAGCGTGTCTGAGTGTGCCTCTGTGAGAAGGTCAAATTTCACAGCATCAATGGTGCTTGTGACAGAAATAAGCCGTGCTGGCAAATGCTGAGAGTGAACTGCAGTAGATTTTCACTGCAGCAGAAGAAATCTTTGCAAAAGCCACACAGCGCCTCCTGCTGGTTTTTGAGAAACTTAATTTGTGATGACCGTCGCTTGACAGATTATGAAGCTGCTCACTTGGACAAAAGGCTTTATTTAGTTAGAAGGTAATGTGATACATACATACCATCCATCTAATGGTTTCAGTGTCGTGTGAAAAACGGGTAGCTAAACAATTTACACATTACAAGAGCACAAGGTCATTGGTACGGGAATGAATTATTGTGTCCAGAATCACAGGGTAGTGAGCACGGTGCAAATTCCAAAGTTGGCAGCTGTGGCTGTTAGGCCACGTCTTCTCCTAAATGTAAATGTTGTTTCCCGTACGCTTATGTACTCTGATTTTACACAGGTTCCTCTTAAATTTTCCAGACTTTATTGAACTTCCCCGTGCATGCATTTGGATTAATAGATGGTGTTCACATTTTAAATCACTAGAGTTTTTCGCTCTGCATCAAATTAAATGGCCCATGCTCACCATGCTATATGGTAAATCACGCCTACCATACTTTACACCGAAGGAAAATAAAACGGCAATTTCTTTGCAGGAATTCAGAATAATAGGAAAAACTAGATCAGACTTTGGTTAGAACTCACAGCTGGTTTTATTCGGTTCAGCGGGCTAAAGCCTGAAAGGCTTGCAGTTTAGTACCGCTATTTGGATGAATATAGATAGACTAAGGTCCTGATTTAAGAAAAATGACACACAACTGTGCTAGCGCAGTTGTGTGTCAAAATAATCACCGTGGGCTAACGCTATTCCTTAACACCATCTGTGCGCCCTATGTAAAAAAACTACGCACCATGGCGCCAAGGAAAGGTTAGCGTAAAACAAATGACACTAACCTTTGTGACATGCCAGAAAAAAAACTGAAGTGAATGCTGTGAAAGTGGTGTACGAACATTTTGCGGCACATTTTCTGGCTCTAAAAGTGGTCATATTTAACAGCATTAATGTAAAAAATAGCACAAAAAAGAAAAAAAATAGAGAGACAAGATGGAGAATGCAGCCCAGGAGAGACCCCAGAGAGAAACCAATGAGCGCAGTATGAGCCAGCAGGGACCAACAAAGTCCCAGGAGGAGAAGAGGAAGTGTCCCTTTTGTGAGGAGGAGAATGACGTGTTGTCAGAGAGGTGACGAGCGCCAACACCAGCTCTTCGTCACCTCCAAATTGCCAATAGGTAGAAGATGGGTATAAATAGCAGGCAATAGTAGATAAAGTCAACAGCATGGCAGAGGTGAAAAGGACTGTTAGTGACTAAGAAGAAACTGTCCAGGAACCAAAAGGCAGCACTGCATACTGGAGGTGGAAGTCCTGCACCCCAGGAGGACCTATATGAGCTTGAGGAGATGGTGCAGCGGTCACTCCAGAGGAGCTGGTTACTGGAATTGCAGGCCAGGACAGCAAAGGTTACCAAGACCTACCACAACCGCATAATGTGTTGCAGGGGAGGCTATCTGGAATTTTATAAATGGCAGAAGTGAGAGGAACATAAGACACACTGAATGCATTCAAAAGGGTCGCATCAGGACACATAGGGCCAGAATCAAAAGGCCCCATCTCCACCAGAGTCTCACTTTTACTGACGCTCTGGTGGCGCTGTGCACTCCAACATATACACAACTGTGGCTTAACACCACCTTGTAAATATTGCCACTACACATGCAGTACTTTGCTTGGAAGGGGTGTGCAATCAGTGCGGCTGTGCCACAAAAACACCCATTGCATATTGTTGTTGACCCAGATTCAAGACTACACGTTAACCTGAGTCTGCAACAAAATCCAACACCACCTCAGGGGTGGTGTTAGGATGGCACAACAAGGCAAAATGCTTTCCTTTCTCCTTGTGTAATATGCACACATAGAAAACCAAATCACTATAATAGGTTGTTTATGTGCCGGAAATGACACCTTCCTGCATATAAACAATCTATCCCCTCAAGGCAGGCACCTTTGCACTATGGTGCAAGGATGCCTACATTTGTGCAGGGAGCTTAAATCTGCAAGGGGAAATGCTGGGATACACCATATTCTTGTAAGTATGGCACATCTCTGCATTTCAAAAGTGGCGCAGCCCTGTGCAGCTATTTTTGGTGTAGCACTGAGCTGCAGAACTTTTGAAAAAAATCAGGGTCTCAGTGTGCAACATGTCATGCGCTACTCGCACAGGGTGGCCCAACAGCAACTCTCACACACCCCCATGCACTATTTGGGAATGGACACAAAGTTGATCATATGAAACATATGGGGCATGTCAGTGATCATCATTTGTCCTGCTGTATAAGTAGCATCAAATTCACCATGTAACAAGGTTGCCTGTGTTGTGCGAATGGTTGGCAGTGGGCATAACGGGATACCTACATGCGTAAGAACAGCCACAAGTGGCATCAATGTTGCACTAACAGCCCAATGTCCCTAGCCCATAATGCAATAGTACCATCATACAAATAGTTGCCAGTGTGGATCCAAGCTGCTCATTCTCCTTGTGCCACATTAACAAAGTCTCAAAATGCATGCTTTGATCTACATTGTACATCCTTACACCAACATATGCCTATGGCAGATATGCTGTATGCAAGAAAATTATCCTTATTTAGGGAGGGACAAACTAATGGGCTGACAATCCATAAAGGTTGCACTGTGACATCTAATTAGCACATGTATGGGGCCTGCCAAAGGCAGATATGTTAGAAATTAGGGCCTTCATTACAACACTGGCGGTTGGCGGAGAAGTGGCGGTATTACCGCCAGCAGGATGGCGGTAAAAATAATGAAATTATGACATGGCGGTTACCGCCATGGGCATCCGCCACTTCTCTGATCCGACCGCTGGTCTGGAGACTTGGGTCTCCAGCCCGGCGGCCATCACAAGACCGCCAGCGGTATGAGGACCCGGCTGACCGCCATGGATTTCATGGGGTTGGGAACTGCCATGAAATCCATGGCTGTAAGCACTATCAGTGCCAGGGAATTCCTTCCCTGGCACTGATAGGGGTCTCCCCCACCCCCCACCTCCACCCCGAGTCCTCCCCCCACCCCCCAAACGCCCCTGCCACCCCCCCAAAGGTGGCAGGACCCACCTCCCCACCCCTACACCCAACATCGATACACAGACACACACCCTACACACTGCAGAAACCACCAACACACATACCCGCACACATATCAACATACATGTCAACAGAGACACACACATTCATACATGCACACCCACATACAGACATGCATGCACACATCCATACAGACATACATACAGACAGACACACACACATTTTCAAGCACACTACACCGCCACATGCATACATGCACTCACACACCCCCTCTACATTCTCACACGCACACCCCCATGCACGCACACAACACCCCCCACCCCTAATGGACGATCAACTTACCTGGTCCGTTGATCCTCCGGTAGAGGACGGGATCCATGGGGGCTGCTCTGCCGCCAGCACCCCGTCAACAGGACACCACCACGCCGAATCACGGAACGTGATTCGGTGGGCGGTGTTCTGTTGACGGGGCAGTGGAGGTGGGGCAACCTCCTCTTCCCCGCAGACCACATGTATGGCTGCTGGCGGCTCTCCATCCAGAAAAGGACGGAGGGCTGCCAGCAGTCATAATTCACTGAGCAGAAAACCGCCTGCACTGGCGGTCTTCAGCACAACGGTCCCTCTGCGGTCTTGCAAAAAGACCGCAGAGGTTGTAATGACCACCTAGGTCTTTGGTTAGCAGTCAGGTTACCCCCTGTCCAAGCAAGGACCTTCGCTCTAGTCAGGGCAAAGGAGAAACACATCTGGTTAACCCCGCTCACCCCCTTGGTAGCTTGGCACAAGCAGAAAGGCGTAACCCATAAGCATTGTGTAAAATATTTGGGCCAAGAGACACAGTAATACAGTGAAACAACACAAAATGGACACCACAAAGGTATAGAAAAATAGTAAATATATAACTAAATAAACATGATAATCATACGATAAAAATCAAACATACACAAGCCAAGATATGAATTTTCAAAAGAATAAGGCCCTCATTATGACATTGGTGGTAAATCCCACTAACCGCCACGCTGACGGCTGCCAAATTACCGCCGTGAAGGCGGATATCCGTTCACCATATTATGACACACACACACACACACACCAATCCTTAGAATACAGTTGCAGACACAAATCCGCCAGACCAAAGGTCAGTGATAAAGTAGAGATATCAAATCCCACACTGTGACACCAACAGAACAACACCCACCACATTATGACCCATGAATCACCACGGCGGACAATTCAGTGGCGGTAAACCATTGGCGGTACATACTGCCGCGCTCACAATGGACATCCACAAACAAAACAACACCACATTGGACAATTCAAACAACACACTCCTGACACCCATACACACACCCACACCACTATAAAACACACACACACATTACCCACAACCCTTTACGATTACAATTAATTGGCACAAGACTTAATCCAAGACTACTGACACAACTACATATACACACCACATACACCCATACATCCCTCACGCACCCCACTTCACACACCCCAACACATTACCAAACACACCCTCACCAACACACATCACATAACACCCATGGCACCACAAAGGCACCCTCGTTTCACAGAGGAGGAGTTAAAGGTCATGGTGGAGGAAATTGTCAGGGTAGAGCCACAGCTATTTGGAGCATAGGTGCAGCAGATATCCATTGCAATGAAGATGGAGCTATGGTGGAGAATCGTGGACAAGGTCAATGCTTTGGGACAGCACCCCAGAACAAGGGACAACATCAGTAAGAGGTGGAGCGGCCTACAGGGGAAGGTACGTCCCATAGCAACAAGACACCATATCACTATACAGAGGGCTGGCGGTGGATCCCCACCTCCTCCCCAACAACTCACAGCACAGGAGGAGCAAGTCTTGGCAATACTGCATCCTGAGGGCCTGGCCGGAGTCGGAGGAGGACTGGATTCTAGTAAGTCAACTTTCAACAGCTATCACCCCCACACCTGCATGCCATCACACACCCCGCCCTCACTCACATCACTCCACTCCATCCCACACACTCCTCCATCACATCTCACTAATCCCAATGCCAAGCCCTACATGCTGTACCAATGCATGGACACCCCTCACAGCCCTGCATGGACACTCATCACTAAAGCATGCAAAACAGAGAGAACTAACAATCCCACTATACACCAACATGCACAAGTAAAAGGTGGCAGGGCAACACCAACCATAGAGGGGAAGCCAGAGATGTACAATATGTCATACACATTAACCATAACACATCATTTACATGCCCCACTGTACGAAAGCCAATGTCACCAGAAGAGGTGCCAGCACTATCCAGTCCCCCAATAGAATAGGCCCACAGTCATGACAGTAACTCTGTACTTCAGGATCTGGATGATCTACCTGGTCCATCAGGGACCACTAGACAACCGGTTACCCAAGCCCAGTCACAGACCACCACAGAGCCTCCCTCATCAGTATCCAACACCACAGCATCCACCAAGCATCCCCAAACCTCTGACACCAGGACACGTCAATCAGCAGTGTGCCCACTTGTACAGGGACCCCAGGCTACACCTCGCACCCAAGACAATCAGGGACCTGGGGTCAGTGGCAGTGGGCACACAGTTTAGGGGACAGAGGCACAGGCCACCAGAGACACTGGGAGGACTGCTGTGTGCCAGGGGGAGGCCAGGCCCAGGGAACCAACTTTCCAGGAGGCACTCACCGAGATCCTGGGAGCCTATCAACATTCCAAGGACACGATGGGCCAGATCCTGGACAATGTGCAGGAGAACAGGTGGCTGCAGGAGAGACAGTACCAGGGTATCAAGGAGGACTTTCAGGCCATCTACAACACCCTGATCTCCATAGCAGGGGTGCTGACAGACATGGCCAACATTATGGCCCTCATTACAACATTGGCGGTAAAAGCCGCTTACCGCCGTGCAGAAGACCGCCAACACACCGCCGCAGCAGCTGAATTCCGCCACGGTCATTATGACCCACAGCTCGGAATCCTCCAAAATTGAGACACCCACACAAGTCCGCCACACCAAAGGTCAGTGATAAACTGGCGAAAACAAAACCTCCACCGTCACGCCAACAGAAATACGCCCACACTATCACAACCCACGAATCCACGCAGCGGTCTTTCAACCGCAGAATTCCATTGGCGGTACACACCGCCACGTTCAAAATACACACACATTTACAAAACACCACCACATTGGACAATTACAAATACACACACCTGATACACATACACACACTACTCCCACACACCCAATACAATATAAAACACACACACATATCACCCACAAACCCCTACAACAAAAATCCTGAAAGAAGGCCAGAGAGAGACACTATAAACTACAACCAAGCATCCACGGGCACACAATACCATCACCCACACAACTTCCACGCACCTCACACAACACACCACTAAATATCACCCCACACATCACAACACACAACACCCCACACATCACCCACACCACCCCATGGCACGGCAAAGACACTCCAGGTTCTCTGAGGAGGTGCTCAGGGTCATGGTGGAGGACATCGTGCGGTTAGAGCCACAGCTATTCGGATCACAGGTGTAGCACACCTCCAGAGCTAGGAAGATGGAGCTATGGCAAAGAATAGTGGACAGGGTCAATTTGGTGGGACAGCACCCGAGAAATAGGGATGACATCAGAAAGAGGTGGAACGACTTACGGGGGAAGGTGCGTTCCGTGGTATCAAGACACCACCTTGCAGTTCAGAGGACTAGCGGCAGACCCCCACCTCCTCCCCCACAACTAACAACATGGGAGGAGCAAGTCTTGGCTATTCTGCATCCTGAGGGCCTCGCAGGAGTAGATGGAGGAATGGACTCTGGTAAGGCAATTCTTTACTACTATATCCCCCACCCTACCTGCATGCCATCACATACCCCCACCTTCGCCCTCACCCCATCTCTCCAGCTTCTCACAAATGTCCCAATATCACAAACCACACATCCCAACACCAAGCCCTGCATGCAACAACAAAGCATGGACACCCATCACCAAAGCATGGCTACTGCACATACCCATACACCCCCCTAAACCATCATCACACAAGGTCCCACACAGGAATGCAAGCTCTGGGATACACAGTCACCCACCCATTGCACACCATGGCACCCACAGATGCAATAATCATGCTTTTATAGCCCTGCAGGACCCCCTACCCAAAGTGACCGCACAGGAGGTTACAGACATGTCCACACCACCAACAGAAGAGGCCCACAGTGATGACAGCAGCTCTGTCCAACTGGATCTAGATGACCAGCCCGGCCCATCTAGGACCTCGGGACAGTTGGTTCCCCTGACACAGTCACAGGCCACCACAGAGCTTCCCCCTCTGGAAAAGCCAGCACAGCACCCACCCAGCGGGACCATCCCTCTGTCCCCAGGATACGTCAATCAGCAGTGTGTCCACCACTACAGGGAACCAATGCTAACCCACCACCCCAACAACAACAGGGACCTGGGGGCAGTGGCAGTTGGCCCACGGTCCAGGGGACAGAAGCCCAGGGAAACAGGGGAACTGGGAGGGCTGTTGTGCGACAGGGGAAGGACAGGACCAGGGAACCCACTCTCCATGAGGCCCTCTCCAACATCATGGGAGCGTACCATCATTCCTAGGAGACGATGGCAACGGTACTGGCCAAGTTTCAGGAGACCCATCGGCTGCAGGAGGAACAGTATTTGGGCATCAGGGAGGAACTCAGATCCATCAATTCCACCCTGGGTACCATCATAGGGGTGCTGAAGGAAGTCCTCAACACCAGGAGAGACACTGTGGCACACCAAGGGGCCCCTGACACTAGCATGGATATTGAACTGCCCACCACCTCCGCCGGCGCTAGTGGATAGGAGGCACCGCCACAGGACCACCACACCAGCACCCCACCCCTGCAGAGGGAGAACCACCCCACAAACGGTCCCTGAGATCCAAGACAAAGACAGAGAACGATGCCAAGACCCCCGCCAAGAAATGAGACCACCCTGAATGTCATCCTTTTGTCCCACCTTGTCACCTTGTCCATGCTCAAACTGCCCCAGCTCCACTTCCTACGCCCCTTTGGACAATGCACCTGTGAGACTAATAGACTGGACTCTGCCATGGACATTCCTCCACCATCACCCCTCACCATTTTACAACCCCCTCCAATATAGAGCACTTAAATAAACACCCTGAAAGGCCAAAACAATCTGGAGTCTGTCTGTGATTTCGAAATGTTGTATTAGCAATTACAGTGACAAAATGCTCTTTCAATTGTAATGTCAACCTATGTCACACAGCTCTAGTCCATGAGGAAACAAAGCAGATGTCACACAGTGTGACCCACATCTGTGAAATCGTAAGGGAAAGTGACAACTCAGTGACCATACACTGGGTGAAAAGGACAGACAGTAGAGAGGTAGTATTGTTAAAGTACATGTAGTAGGGAGGTTTGTATTCTTACCTGTGTCCCACTGGAAGTATTGCAGGATCACAGAGTCCCTGTTGTCGACGTCCTCTTCTTCTGCTTTCTTGTCTTCGCTGTCCACAGACTCCACAGCTGCCACAACACCTCCATCTGGATCATCCTCCTGCAGAAAAGGCACCTGTCGTCGCAAAGCTAAGTTGTGAAGCAAACAGCAGGCCACGATGATCTGGAACACCTTCTTTGGTGAGCAGAATAGGGAACCACCTGTCATATGGAGGCACCTGAACCTGGCCTTCAGGAGGCCGAAGGTCCTTTCTATAATCCTCCTAGTTCGCCCATGGGCCTCATTGTAGCGTTCCTCTGCCCTTGTCCTGGGATTCCTCACTGGGGTCAGTAGCCATGACAGGTTGGGGTAATCTGAGTCACCTGTAAATGGCAAGGGACAACTGTTAGACACAGACTAACCTATAGGGATATCCCCAGACCCAGACAACTATTCCCAATGATTTGGTTCCAGGTGCTCACCTAATAGCCACGCACGGTGCCTCTGGAGTTGCCCCATCACATAAGGGATGCTGCTATTCCGCAGGATGTAAGCGTCATGCACTGAGCCAGGGAATTTGGCATTAACATGGGAGATGTACTAGTCTGCCAAACACACCATCTGCTCGTTAATCGAATGGTAACTCTTCCGGTTTCTGTACACCTGTTCACTCCTGCAGGGGGGGACCAAGGCCACATGTGTCCCATCAATGGCACCTATGATGTTGGGGATATGTCCAAGGGCATAGAAGTCACCTTTCACTGTAGGCAAATCCTCCACCTGAGGGAACACGATGTAGCTCCGCATGTGTTTCAGCAGGGCAGACAACACTCTGGACAACACGTTGGAAAACATAGGCTGGGACATCCCTGATGCTATGGCCACTGTTGTTTGAAATGACCCACTTGTAAGGAAATGGAGCACTGACAGCACCTGCACTTGAGGGGGATTCCTGTGGGATGGCGGATAGCTGACATCAGGTCTGGCTCCAACTTGGCACACAGTTCCAGGATTGTGGCACGATCAAGCCTGTAGGTGATGATTACATGTCTTTCCTCCATTGTCAACAGGTCCACCAGTGGTCTGTACACCGTAGGATGCCGCCATCTCCTCACATGTCCCAGCCGACGGTGCCTATGAAGGACAACAATGAGCACAGAGTCAACCAACTCAGAGGTACGTGAACACAGCTTACTCAGAAAACCATTCATAACCCGAATTTTGCCTGTATGAGTGTTGAGCCAAGGCCTTGGTATGTGTGACGCAGTTATAAATCAAGTCATGTGGGCCTCTGAAATGGCGGCTGCCTGACCTGTAAAGTGGGACAATGGGATGTGAGGTAACTGCGCTGGCGTTGTACACCGTCACGGTAGGCGGTCGAAGACCGCAGCGCATTTCTGCATTGGTTAATATTGGACCCTATAGGTCCCAGGACCAATGACGATGTACGCCGGCGGTGACGGTACGCACCACTTCGGACGTGACCGCCATTTTCTATCTGTTCAATCACTCAATACCTGATCTTCGACAGGAGAATCCTACACTGCAAGTACTGCTGTGACCTCAGTCTGGAAGAGACAATGGCTTGTGCGTCTGGGTAAATGGCCCCTGCCTTCACCACGGAGGAGTTGGAGAAACACGTGGATGGGGTCCTCCCCCAGTACACACTACTCTACGGTCCTCCAGACAAACAGGTAAGTACAGTGTGAGCATGCTGTATGGGCCATGCCTGTGTGGAGTGGGGTGGATGAAAGAGAGGGGGGGGAATGAGGCGTGCATGAAACGACAGTGAGTACATGTGCCACATGGCAAGGATAGGGATGCGGGCCAATGACTGTGACGGTGCAGTTGGCAATAACTTCTCTTTTTCTTCTGTATAATTCCTGTAGGTCAGTGCCCACCAGAAGAGGGATATTTGGCGTGCCATCGCCAAGGTCGTCCGGACCCTGGCGGTCTATCACAGACGGAGCACCCACTGCCAGAAAAGATGGGAGGATGTTCGCCGCTGGAGCAAGAAGATGGCGGAGGCCCAGCTGGGGATGGCCTCCCAACGTGGGAGGGGTGCCCGTCGCACCATGACCCCCCTGATGTTCAGGATCCTGGCGGTGGCATACCTGAGTTGGTTGGGCGCTTGAGGGCATTACAGCAGTAACAAGGGGGTGAGTACACTCTCATTCTTCTGATTCAGCACGCAATGGAGATGTCTGGGTGGGGTAGGTGGGCAGTGGGTTTCCCTAGGCCAGAGCGAGTGTGCTAGTTAAGTCCCCTTTTTCAGGTAGACCCTGTGGCACCTTCCCCACTTGGGTACAGTGCTAACTACACCGAGTCCGGCTACTGTGATTTCCATGTGTGCAGATATCGGCCATAGCCTTGTAGGCTATTTACCAGGCATTGAATAGTGGACCCCAAGTGTGCGGCGTAGTGCAGGGGGCTTCTGTGCCTGTCGTGTCCGCCAACAGTAGCGGTAATGCCTGCACTCAACTTGTCTCTCTTCTGTCTTCCCCACCCCTTTCTGTGGTCTCCCTGTACATGTGTGCATTAGCATCATCAGGTGGAGGAGCAGTGGCACCGGAGCAGGAGGGAGCTGCCTCCCACATGGCCCTGGAGGGTGACACTACGGAGTCTAATTTCACCAGTGGGATGGAGGGCGAGGGGAGCTCCACGGTGGGGACAGGAGCTGACACCAGCAATTCGGACTCGTCCTCTGATGGAAGCTCCCTTGTGATGGCGGCCCCATCTGTGCCCCCCGCATCTACAGGTACAGCCGCCACCCCCCTCCAGCACCGCCCTCCTAGCAGCCCCTCAGCCTTTGCCCCGTGCCCACTCACCCAGGAGGGTGGGCATCTCCTTTGCCCCAGGCACCTCAGCCCCTGCCACAGTCACCCCTGCTGCCCTTAGTGAGGAGGCCATTGACCTCCTCAGGTCCCTCACTGTTGGGCAGTCTACCATTTTGAATGCCATCGAGGGTGTAGAGAGACAGTTGCAACAAACCAATGCATTCCTGGAGGGCATTCATTCTGGTCAGGCAGCCCTTCAGCGAGCTTTTCATACTCTGGCCTCAGCACTGATGGCAGCCATTGTCCCTGTCTCTAGCCTCCCCCCTCCAACTTCCTCCACCCAGACCCAATCCTCTGTACCTCAGCCTACCAAAAGCACACCATCAGACCAGCATGCACACACCTCAACACACAAGGGAAGCACAGGCAAACATAAGCCGGCGCTAGTGGATAGGAGGCACCGCCACAGGACCACCACACCGGCACCCCACCCCTGCAGAGGGAGAACCACCCCACAAACGGTCCCTGAGATCCAAGACAAAGACAGAGAACGATGCCAAGACCCCCGCCAAGAAATGAGACCACCCTGAATGTCATCCTTTTGTCCCACCTTGTCACCCTGTCCATGCTCAAACTGCCCCAGCTCCACTTCCTACGCCCCTTTGGACAATGCACCTGTGAGACTAATAGACTGGACTCTGCCATGGACATTCCTCCACCATCACCCCTCACCATTTTACAACCCCCTCCAATATAGAGCACTTAAATAAACACCCTGAAAGGCCAAAACAATCTGGAGTCTGTCTGTGATTTCGAAATGTTGTATTAGCAATTACAGTGACAAAATGCTCTTTCAATTGTAATGTCAACCTATGTCACACAGCTCTAGTCCATGAGGAAACAAAGCAGATGTCACACAGTGTGACCCACATCTGTGAAATCGTAAGGGAAAGTGACAACTCAGTGACCATACACTGGGTGAAAAGGACAGACAGTAGAGAGGTAGTATTGTTAAAGTACATGTAGTAGGGAGGTTTGTATTCTTACCTGTGTCCCACTGGAAGTATTGCAGGATCACAGAGTCCCTGTTGTCGACGTCCTCTTCTTCTGCTTTCTTGTCTTCGCTGTCCACAGACTCCACAGCTGCCACAACACCTCCATCTGGATCATCCTCCTGCAGAAAAGGCACCTGTCGTCGCAAAGCTAAGTTGTGAAGCAAACAGCAGGCCACGATGATCTGGAACACCTTCTTTGGTGAGCAGAATAGGGAACCACCTGTCATATGGAGGCACCTGAACCTGGCCTTCAGGAGGCCGAAGGTCCTTTCTATAATCCTCCTAGTTCGCCCATGGGCCTCATTGTAGCGTTCCTCTGCCCTTGTCCTGGGATTCCTCACTGGGGTCAGTAGCCATGACAGGTTGGGGTAATCTGAGTCACCTGTAAATGGCAAGGGACAACTGTTAGACACAGACTAACCTATAGGGATATCCCCAGACCCAGACAACTATTCCCAATGATTTGGTTCCAGGTGCTCACCTAATAGCCACGCACGGTGCCTCTGGAGTTGCCCCATCACATAAGGGATGCTGCTATTCCGCAGGATGTAAGCGTCATGCACTGAGCCAGGGAATTTGGCATTAACATGGGAGATGTACTAGTCTGCCAAACACACCATCTGCTCGTTAATCGAATGGTAACTCTTCCGGTTTCTGTACACCTGTTCACTCCTGCAGGGGGGGACCAAGGCCACATGTGTCCCATCAATGGCACCTATGATGTTGGGGATATGTCCAAGGGCATAGAAGTCACCTTTCACTGTAGGCAAATCCTCCACCTGAGGGAACACGATGTAGCTCCGCATGTGTTTCAGCAGGGCAGACAACACTCTGGACAACACGTTGGAAAACATAGGCTGGGACATCCCTGATGCTATGGCCACTGTTGTTTGAAATGACCCACTTGTAAGGAAATGGAGCACTGACAGCACCTGCACTTGAGGGGGATTCCTGTGGGATGGCGGATAGCTGACATCAGGTCTGGCTCCAACTTGGCACACAGTTCCAGGATTGTGGCACGATCAAGCCTGTAGGTGATGATTACATGTCTTTCCTCCATTGTCAACAGGTCCACCAGTGGTCTGTACACCGTAGGATGCCGCCATCTCCTCACATGTCCCAGCCGACGGTGCCTATGAAGGACAACAATGAGCACAGAGTCAACCAACTCAGAGGTACGTGAACACAGCTTACTCAGAAAACCATTCATAACCCGAATTTTGCCTGTATGAGTGTTGAGCCAAGGCCTTGGTATGTGTGACGCAGTTATAAATCAAGTCATGTGGGCCTCTGAAATGGCGGCTGCCTGACCTGTAAAGTGGGACAATGGGATGTGAGGTAACTGCGCTGGCGTTGTACACCGTCACGGTAGGCGGTCGAAGACCGCAGCGCATTTCTGCATTGGTTAATATTGGACCCTATAGGTCCCAGGACCAATGACGATGTACGCCGGCGGTGACGGTACGCACCACTTCGGACGTGACCGCCATTTTCTATCTGTTCAATCACTCAATACCTGATCTTCGACAGGAGAATCCTACACTGCAAGTACTGCTGTGACCTCAGTCTGGAAGAGACAATGGCTTGTGCGTCTGGGTAAATGGCCCCTGCCTTCACCACGGAGGAGTTGGAGAAACACGTGGATGGGGTCCTCCCCCAGTACACACTACTCTACGGTCCTCCAGACAAACAGGTAAGTACAGTGTGAGCATGCTGTATGGGCCATGCCTGTGTGGAGTGGGGTGGATGAAAGAGAGGGGGGGGAATGAGGCGTGCATGAAACGACAGTGAGTACATGTGCCACATGGCAAGGATAGGGATGCGGGCCAATGACTGTGACGGTGCAGTTGGCAATAACTTCTCTTTTTCTTCTGTATAATTCCTGTAGGTCAGTGCCCACCAGAAGAGGGATATTTGGCGTGCCATCGCCAAGGTCGTCCGGACCCTGGCGGTCTATCACAGACGGAGCACCCACTGCCAGAAAAGATGGGAGGATGTTCGCCGCTGGAGCAAGAAGATGGCGGAGGCCCAGCTGGGGATGGCCTCCCAACGTGGGAGGGGTGCCCGTCGCACCATGACCCCCCTGATGTTCAGGATCCTGGCGGTGGCATACCTGAGTTGGTTGGGCGCTTGAGGGCATTACAGCAGTAACAAGGGGGTGAGTACACTCTCATTCTTCTGATTCAGCACGCAATGGAGATGTCTGGGTGGGGTAGGTGGGCAGTGGGTTTCCCTAGGCCAGAGCGAGTGTGCTAGTTAAGTCCCCTTTTTCAGGTAGACCCTGTGGCACCTTCCCCACTTGGGTACAGTGCTAACTACACCGAGTCCGGCTACTGTGATTTCCATGTGTGCAGATATCGGCCATAGCCTTGTAGGCTATTTACCAGGCATTGAATAGTGGACCCCAAGTGTGCGGCGTAGTGCAGGGGGCTTCTGTGCCTGTCGTGTCCGCCAACAGTAGCGGTAATGCCTGCACTCAACTTGTCTCTCTTCTGTCTTCCCCACCCCTTTCTGTGGTCTCCCTGTACATGTGTGCATTAGCATCATCAGGTGGAGGAGCAGTGGCACCGGAGCAGGAGGGAGCTGCCTCCCACATGGCCCTGGAGGGTGACACTACGGAGTCTAATTTCACCAGTGGGATGGAGGGCGAGGGGAGCTCCACGGTGGGGACAGGAGCTGACACCAGCAATTCGGACTCGTCCTCTGATGGAAGCTCCCTTGTGATGGCGGCCCCATCTGTGCCCCCCGCATCTACAGGTACAGCCGCCACCCCCCTCCAGCACCGCCCTCCTAGCAGCCCCTCAGCCTTTGCCCCGTGCCCACTCACCCAGGAGGGTGGGCATCTCCTTTGCCCCAGGCACCTCAGCCCCTGCCACAGTCACCCCTGCTGCCCTTAGTGAGGAGGCCATTGACCTCCTCAGGTCCCTCACTGTTGGGCAGTCTACCATTTTGAATGCCATCGAGGGTGTAGAGAGACAGTTGCAACAAACCAATGCATTCCTGGAGGGCATTCATTCTGGTCAGGCAGCCCTTCAGCGAGCTTTTCATACTCTGGCCTCAGCACTGATGGCAGCCATTGTCCCTGTCTCTAGCCTCCCCCCTCCAACTTCCTCCACCCAGACCCAATCCTCTGTACCTCAGCCTACCAAAAGCACACCATCAGACCAGCATGCACACACCTCAACACACAAGGGAAGCACAGGCAAACATAAGCCGGCGCTAGTGGATAGGAGGCACCGCCACAGGACCACCACACCGGCACCCCACCCCTGCAGAGGGAGAACCACCCCACAAACGGTCCCTGAGATCCAAGACAAAGACAGAGAACGATGCCAAGACCCCCGCCAAGAAATGAGACCACCCTGAATGTCATCCTTTTGTCCCACCTTGTCACCCTGTCCATGCTCAAACTGCCCCAGCTCCACTTCCTACGCCCCTTTGGACAATGCACCTGTGAGACTAATAGACTGGACTCTGCCATGGACATTCCTCCACCATCACCCCTCACCATTTTACAACCCCCTCCAATATAGAGCACTTAAATAAACACCCTGAAAGGCCAAAACAATCTGGAGTCTGTCTGTGATTTCGAAATGTTGTATTAGCAATTACAGTGACAAAATGCTCTTTCAATTGTAATGTCAACCTATGTCACACAGCTCTAGTCCATGAGGAAACAAAGCAGATGTCACACAGTGTGACCCACATCTGTGAAATCGTAAGGGAAAGTGACAACTCAGTGACCATACACTGGGTGAAAAGGACAGACAGTAGAGAGGTAGTATTGTTAAAGTACATGTAGTAGGGAGGTTTGTATTCTTACCTGTGTCCCACTGGAAGTATTGCAGGATCACAGAGTCCCTGTTGTCGACGTCCTCTTCTTCTGCTTTCTTGTCTTCGCTGTCCACAGACTCCACAGCTGCCACAACACCTCCATCTGGATCATCCTCCTGCAGAAAAGGCACCTGTCGTCGCAAAGCTAAGTTGTGAAGCAAACAGCAGGCCACGATGATCTGGAACACCTTCTTTGGTGAGCAGAATAGGGAACCACCTGTCATATGGAGGCACCTGAACCTGGCCTTCAGGAGGCCGAAGGTCCTTTCTATAATCCTCCTAGTTCGCCCATGGGCCTCATTGTAGCGTTCCTCTGCCCTTGTCCTGGGATTCCTCACTGGGGTCAGTAGCCATGACAGGTTGGGGTAATCTGAGTCACCTGTAAATGGCAAGGGACAACTGTTAGACACAGACTAACCTATAGGGATATCCCCAGACCCAGACAACTATTCCCAATGATTTGGTTCCAGGTGCTCACCTAATAGCCACGCACGGTGCCTCTGGAGTTGCCCCATCACATAAGGGATGCTGCTATTCCGCAGGATGTAAGCGTCATGCACTGAGCCAGGGAATTTGGCATTAACATGGGAGATGTACTAGTCTGCCAAACACACCATCTGCTCGTTAATCGAATGGTAACTCTTTCGGTTTCTGTACACCTGTTCACTCCTGCAGGGGGGGACCAAGGCCACATGTGTCCCATCAATGGCACCTATGATGTTGGGG
The DNA here is from genome assembly GCF_031143425.1 of Pleurodeles waltl. Lineage (NCBI taxonomy): Eukaryota > Metazoa > Chordata > Amphibia > Caudata > Salamandridae > Pleurodeles > Pleurodeles waltl. The sequence goes on along the minus strand of NC_090450.1, from coordinate 220,036,101 downwards.
ATATGTCCAAGGGCATAGAAGTCACCTTTCACTGTAGGCAAATCCTCCACCTGAGGGAACACGATGTAGCTCCGCATGTGTTTCAGCAGGGCAGACAACACTCTGGACAACACGTTGGAAAACATAGGCTGGGACATCCCTGATGCTATGGCCACTGTTGTTTGAAATGACCCACTTGTAAGGAAATGGAGCACTGACAGCACCTGCACTTGAGGGGGATTCCTGTGGGATGGCGGATAGCTGACATCAGGTCTGGCTCCAACTTGGCACACAGTTCCAGGATTGTGGCACGATCAAGCCTGTAGGTGATGATTACATGTCTTTCCTCCATTGTCAACAGGTCCACCAGTGGTCTGTACACCGTAGGATGCCGCCATCTCCTCACATGTCCCAGCCGACGGTGCCTATGAAGGACAACAATGAGCACAGAGTCAACCAACTCAGAGGTACGTGAACACAGCTTACTCAGAAAACCATTCATAACCCGAATTTTGCCTGTATGAGTGTTGAGCCAAGGCCTTGGTATGTGTGACGCAGTTATAAATCAAGTCATGTGGGCCTCTGAAATGGCGGCTGCCTGACCTGTAAAGTGGGACAATGGGATGTGAGGTAACTGCGCTGGCGTTGTACACCGTCACGGTAGGCGGTCGAAGACCGCAGCGCATTTCTACATTGGTTAATATTGGACCCTATAGGTCCCAGGACCAATGACGATGTACGCCGGCGGTGACGGTACGCACCACTTCGGACGTGACCGCCATTTTCTATCTGTTCAATCACTCAATACCTGATCTTCGACAGGAGAATCCTACACTGCAAGTACTGCTGTGACCTCAGTCTGGAAGAGACAATGGCTTGTGTGTCTGGGTAAATGGCCCCTGCCTTCACCACGGAGGAGTTGGAGAAACACGTGGATGGGGTCCTCCCCCAGTACACACTACTCTACGGTCCTCCAGACAAACAGGTAAGTACAGTGTGAGCATGCTGTATGGGCCATGCCTGTGTGGAGTGGGGTGGATGAAAGAGAGGGGGGGGGAATGAGGCGTGCATGAAACGACAGTGAGTACATGTGCCACATGGCAAGGATAGGGATGCGGGCCAATGACTGTGACGGTGCAGTTGGCAATAACTTCTCTTTTTCTTCTGTATAATTCCTGTAGGTCAGTGCCCACCAGAAGAGGGATATTTGGCGTGCCATCGCCAAGGTCGTCTGGACCCTGGCGGTCTATCACAGACGGAGCACCCACTGCCAGAAAAGATGGGAGGATGTTCGCCGCTGGAGCAAGAAGATGGCGGAGGCCCAGCTGGGGATGGCCTCCCAACGTGGGAGGGGTGCCCGTCGCACCATGACCCCCCTGATGTTCAGGATCCTGGCGGTGGCATACCTGAGTTGGTTGGGCGCTTGAGGGCATTACAGCAGTAACAAGGGGGTGAGTACACTCTCATTCTTCTGATTCAGCACGCAATGGCGATCTCTGGGTGGGGTAGGTGGGCAGTGGGTTTCCCTAGGCCAGAGCGAGTGTGCTAGTTAAGTCCCCTTTTTCAGGTAGACCCTGTGGCACCTTCCCCACTTGGGTACAGTGCCAACTACACCGAGTCCGGCTCCTGTGATTTCCATGTGTGCAGATATCGGCCATAGACTTGTAGGCTATTTACCAGGCATTGAATAGTGGACCCCAAGTGTGCGGCGTAGTGCAGGGGGCTTCTGTGCCTGTCGTGTCCGCCAACAGTAGCGGTAATGCCTGCACTCAACTTGTCTCTCTTCTGTCTTCCCCACCCCTTTTTGTGGTCTCCCTGTACATGTGTGCATTAGCATCATCAGGTGGAGGAGCAGTGGCACCGGAGCAGGAGGGAGCTGCCTCCCACATGGCCATGGAGGGTGACACTACGGAGTCTAATTTCACCAGTGGACGGAGGGCGAGGGGAGCTCCACGGTGGGGACAGGAGCTGACACCAGCAATTCGGACTCGTCCTCTGATGGAAGCTCCCTTGTGATGGTGGCCCCATCTGTGCCCCCCGCATCTACAGGTACAGCCGCCACCCCCCTCCAGCACCGCCCTCCTAGCAGCCCCTCAGCCTTTGCCCCGTGCCCACTCACCCAGGAGGGTGGGCATCTCCTTTGCCCCAGGCACCTCAGCCCCTGCCACAGTCACCCCTGCTGCTCTTAGTGAGGAGGCCATTGACCTCCTCAGGTCCCTCACTGTTGGGCAGTCTACCATTTTGAATGTCATCGAGGGTGTAGAGAGACAGTTGCAACAAACCAATGCATTCCTGGAGGGCATTCATTCTGGTCAGTCAGCCCTTCAGCGAGCTTTTCATACTCTGGCCTCAGCACTGATGGCAGCCATTGTCCCTGTCTCTAGCCTCCCCCCTCCAACTTCCTCCACCCAGACCCAATCCTCTGTACCTCAGCCTACCAAAAGCACACCATCAGACCAGCATGCACACACCTCAACACACAAGGGAAGCACAGGCAAACATAAGCACCGCACATCCCAAAGGCACTCACGCAAGCATCACACACATGCAGACATAGCAACATCCACTGCCTCCACTGTGTCTCCCTCCTCCCTCCCAGTCTCGTCTCCACTCACACCTGCATGCACTACATCTACAGTCACTACGTCCATCACCAGCACACCCACCACCACACCCCGCTCACGTGCACTCACCACCCCCACTACCATTCACACATCCCCTGTGTCCTCTCCCAGTGTGTCTGTGACGTCACCTCCCAAGGTACACAAACGCAGGCACACACCCACCCAACAGCCATCCACCTCACGACAGCCTCCAGGCATGCACCTTCACCCAAAGTCACCAAACGTACACCTCCTACAACCACAACCTCTTCCTCCACTCCCAAACCCCCTCCAGATACCCGTCCCAGTATTCCTAAGAAACTTTTGCCGTCCACCCTTGACCTCTTTCCCTCACCTCCCCCACCCCGTCGGTCTCCTAGGGCCCGACTCTCCAGGTCCCAACCTAGCACCTCAGCCACAACATCTCCAGGACCAGTGGTGCCAGTAGTCACCGGATTCTCGAGTGCACCAGGCAGCAGGGCAGCCAGTGTGGCAAGGAGCCACAGCACGGACAGTCCCCCACCTGTCAAGCATCAAAAGTTGGCCAGTGTTTGGCCAGGAGAGGGGGAAGACAACAGCCAGCAAAGCCGCTCCCAGGAACACAGGTGGGAGTGTGGAGTCAGCAGCGACACTTTCCAAGGTGGGGAAGGGGCACAAGAAACCCGCAAGTCTGGGAAGATCACCACGGTGGAGAAAAACGCCAGCAGCCCTGCTGGCCCAGACAGGACCACCAGCATCAGCCCCGCTGGCCTAGACAGGACCGCCAGCATCAGTCCCGCTGGTCCAGACAGGACCACCAGCATCAGTCCCGCTGGCCCAGAGAGGACCGACCGCAGCAGGCCCACTGCCCAGGAGGCAACCGCCAGCAATCCCGCTGCCCAGGAGGCAACCGCCAGCAGCCCCACTGGCCCAGAGAGGACCGCCAGTAGCAGCTCCGCTGCCCAGGAGGCAACCGCCAGCAGTCCCGCTGGCCCAGAGAGGACCGCCAGAATCAGCCCCGCTGCCCAGGAGGCAACCGCCAGCAGCCCCGCTGGCCAAGAGAGGACCGCCAGCATCTCCCCTGCTGCCCAGGAGGCAACCACCAGCATCCCTGATGCCCAGGAGGCAACCGCTAGCACCCGCGCTGGCCCAGAGAGGACCGCCAGCATCAGCCCCGCTGCCCTGAAGGCAACCGCCAGCCCTGCTGCCCAGGAGGCATCCACCAGCAGACCCGCTGGTGCAGAGAGGACTGCCAGCAGCAGCCCCGCTGCCCAAGAGGCAACCGCCAGCAGCCCCGCTGGCCCAGACAGGACTGCCAGCAGCTGAAGCTCTGCCCAAGACAGGACCGCCACAAGCACTGCTGCCCAAGACAGGACCGCCACAAGCACTGCTGCCAAAGACGGACCGCCACAAGCACCGCTGCAAAAGACAGGACTGCCACAAGCACCGCTGCCCAAAACAGGACCGCCACAATCACCGCTGCCAAAGACAGGACCGCCACAAGCACCGCTGCCAAAGACAGGACCGCCACAAGCATGCCCATGAGCACCAAATGCACTGACACTACTGAGGCTGCCACAAGCAGGATGAAGCACTCTGGGCACCAAGCCCCCTCCAGAACCAGTGGAGAGTTACATCAACTACCTCTGTCCTTGGCAGGATGAAGCACTCTGGGCACCAAGCCCCCTCCAGAACCAGTGGAGACTGTTATCCACTTGAGAGACTGTGGCTTTGCACTCCCCAGGATTGAACAGTGGGCAACCCACCCACTTGGGAGACTTGAGAGACTGTGGCTTTGCATTCCCCAGGATTGAACAGTGGGCAAACCACCCACTGTAGAGACTTGAGAGACTGTGGCTTTGCACTCCCCATGATTGAACAGTGGGCAAACCACCCACTGTAGAGACTTGAGAGACTGTGGCTTTGCACTCCCCAGGATTGAACAGTGGGCATGTGGCCTCCTCGTGGATTTGGTGTCGTGCACTCAACCGGCTGAGGTGCCCCCCCTTTCCCTTCCCCCTGAGGTGCCTGTTTTATTTCTATCTGATGCCCCTGCAGTGTTCTCTCCATCACATTCGGATATCTTGTGTGGGCCTCGCCCATGCAGTGTGGGCCCAGTGGTCCACAGACTTTAAGGGTGGAATACCCTGGACTAATATTCTTGGTGTATATATTTTTAAATAGTGTATCTTTATTATTTGACTACTGAATTTTAATATATTACAATTGTTCAGCTCATTTCCTTTTGTCTTTGCATTCTTCGGGGGGGGTTTGGGGGGTGTAACTGTAATGTATCATGGTGTGTGTGTTGTAGTGGGTGAGGGTGGGGGTGTTGCATGTTGCATGTGTGTGTCACTGGTTTTTCCCTCCACCCTCCCCTGTGTCGTTGGTGTAGTACTCACCATGGTCTTCGCCTCTGGCGTTTGTGCTCCTGGTACAGGAGCAAGAAGATAAAGGCTGGTAAAATGTGGAGCTCTGGTTCCATGGCGTCCTGGTTCCTCGTGGGGTGTGCAGAGGTGAGCGTTTTCCCTTCGGAGTCCTGTTTCTACTGTGTTTTTGTTCGCGGTTAACCCGCCCCGAAAAGGTGGCGGATTCGTAGGTTGTGATACTGTGGGCGGTACATTGTCTCCCGCCTGTCTGTTGGCGGTGACCGCCATGCTGTTTGTTTGTACCGCCGTGGTGGTCGGAGTGTTAAAGTGTCTATCTTTGTTGGCGGTTTCCACCACGGTCGTAATTCCCTTTTTTTTTTTTTTCACCGGCCTGTTGGCGGTCTTACCGCCGCTTTAACACCGACCGCCAGGGTTGTAATGACAACCTATGTGTTTTATCAGGGCAGACAATACTCTTGTCAGCACTATTGAGAACATTGGCTGCAACATTCCTACTGCCAAGCCCACTGTCACTTGGAAAGAACCAGTTGCCAGGAAATGGAGCACTGATAGAACTAGCACAAGAAGGTGGATCCCAGTGGGATGACGGATAGCAGCTATTAGGTCAGGCTCCAATTGGGCACACAGCTATGTGATTGAGGCCCTGTCTAGTCTATAGGTGAGCCTGTCACAAACTGAACAATGGAGCCACAAAAGTAGTTTGTAATCTGTATACATGAAATGGGTCAGTGTGAGCTGTTCAGTATGTGCCTATTTCTCCAGTGACGCAGCATTATTCCATGGGCCTGTCCCCCCAGAAATGTGTTCCACCTGTCCTGTGTGGAGGGACAGGTGGAAGTGAGGTAATGCCGCTGACGTTGTGCACTGTGGTGGGAGGTGGTCGGGAACTGCTGTGCAATTCCTCATTGGTTAATATTGGGCCCTATGGTGTACAGTGGCCAATGGTGATCTACGCCGGTGGTGATGGTATACACCACCGTGGACGTGACCGCCATTTTCTATCTGATTCCTCACTTGTTTCCTGACCTTCCATAAGAGAGGACCTACACTGCATGTGCTGCTGTGACTAGAACCTACCATGGCCCGTGTGACTGTGGAAAGGGCCCCAGCCTTCACTTCTGAGGAGTTGGAGAGACTAGTGTATTGGGTCCTACCCCAGTACAGACTGCTGTATGGGCCTCCAGACCAACAGGTGAGTACACTGTGGGCACGATGAATGTGGCATGCATGTATGGAGGTGTGTTAGAAGGCATTGTGTAATTGGGGGGGCATGTCCTCCTGGCTGGGTACACAATGAGTGCTGGGCTATGTGTGTGTGCCAATAGTGCTGTAAACGGGTATGGTGGGCCATTTGTGTAACTGGCTGGACTGTTTGTCTAATAGTGTTTTCCTGTCTGTATTGCCGCTGCAGGTCGGCGGCCATCAAAAGAAGAGTATATGGCGTGCCATCGCCAAAGACGTGTGGACCCTGGGGGTCTATGACAGGTAGAGCACCCACCGTCTCAAACGGGCACAGAAGATTGCAGAGGCCCAGCTGGGGATGGCCTCCCAAGGAGGAAGGAGTGCCCGTCAAACCCTGACACCCTGATGCCCCACATACTGGCAGTGGCCTATCCAGAGCTGGGTGGGCATTTGAGGGCAACAGAGCACCCACAAGGGAGTGAGTACAGTGGCTATCATTACAACTTACGGCTGGTGGGGTGGTATCCGGGTGGTGTTTGTGCGTCAGTGGGTGCCCCTAGGCCAGGCCAGACGTAGCAGCGTAGGTCCACTGGTGGCTAAGGTTCTGAAGGGAAAATACTGCCTCCCTAGCTTGTTAGCATCAACTACGGGTCAGGGCTGTGTGGGTCCCAGGTGTGCTGCAATTTGCGGTGTGTGCTCCTCCACATGCCTTGGTGGCTAGCAATATCACTGGTAGTGCAATGCATAGTGCGTAGGCCTGTTCCCTATGTGTGAGGGTGCTGTGTTTGCCAACAGTGGTGTTGGTGCAGTCATTGACCCAGTGTATCCTTTGTCTCTCTCCCCCCCTTTCTTGTTTTGTCATCCTGTCCTTATGTGCATTAGAATCATCTGGCAGAAGAGCAGAGGCACCGGCGATGGAGGGAGCTGCATCCCACAGGACCCAGGATGCAGAGTCCACTGACGTTGAGGGCACCAGTGGGATGGAGGGCGAAGGCAGCACCACAGCAGAGACTGGAGGGAACAATACAGACTCAGATACCTCCTCCGATGGGAGCTCCCTGGTGGTGGCAGACACCTCTGTGACCACCCCAGCTGTAGGTACAGCTGCCACTCCCCATACCAGCACCGCCATCCTAGCAGCCCCTCAGCGAGTTTCCTGTGCCTGCTCACCCAGGAGGGTGGGCATCTCATTCACCTCGGGCACCTCAGGCCCTGCTCCAGTGAGCCCTGCTGCCCTGAGTGAGGAGGCTATTGACCTGATGAGATCCATCTCTGTAGGGCAATCAACCATTATAAATGGCATCTGGGCTGGCAGTCCAGATGCAGGAATCTAATGCATTCCTGGAGGGCATTCACACTGGTTTTGTGGCCCAACAGATATCGATCCAGGCTCTGGCCTCCTCTCTGATGGCAGCCATTCTCCCTGTTTCCACCGTCTCCCCGCAAACTACCACATCCCAGTCCCATTCTCCTGAACCCCAACACATCCCAAGCACACAGCCAGACGAGCATGCACACCCAATACCCAAAAGTGTCACAGGCAAACACAAGCACCACACTTCTTCCCACAGGCACTCACACAAAACACAATCAGTTGCAGACACAACAACATCTACTATATCCACTGTCTCACGCTCCTCCTCCTCCTCCACCTCCCACCCAATTACGTCCACACTCACACCTTCATGCACTACATCCTCATTGTTAGAAATGGGGTCTTTGGTTGGCTGTCAGGTTATCCCCTGTCTAAGCAAGACCCTCACTCTAGTCAGGGTAAGTCACACACAATCCAAATTGTCCTGTGCCCACCCTTTGGTAGCTTGGCACTGAGCAGTCAGGCTTAACCTAGAAGGCAATGTGTAAAGTATTTGAGCAAAAAAACATACAAAATCATACAATAACACCATATAGCACCACAAAAATACACCACACAGTGTTTAGAAAAATATATAATATTTATCTGATAAGATGCAGGTTAAAACGATTAAAATGCAATAAGTAGATGTTGAGATATCACTGTAGAAGTGATATAAAGTGTCTTAAGTCTTTGAAAAACAAGTAAATGTATTTTAAAAACAATAAAGGTCTCTTGCAAGCACAAAGTACCTGGTTCGCGTTCAAAATTTCCTCTTCAGTCGTGTGGGGGAATCATTGTTTTTCTCCCTTGCAAGAGAACAATGTGTCGATTTCTGGACAGGGCACCTCAGATCCAAGCAGGTTCACGATGACTTTGATGCCCAGGGACAATGCGCGAGAAATCCTGTTGCACGTGTTAGAAAACCACTGCATGTGGTTTGCCTTGTTATCAGCAGCCGCAAGCGGGTGTTGTGCATCATTTCTCCAGCCGCAATGCATCGATCTCCCAGCTGCAATGCAAGTGGAGTGTTGATTTCAGCTGCGGAGCCAGTGGCGCATCATTTATCAGCGATGTCGTAGATGGTGAGTCGAAAATTTCCCCTCATGGCATTCTATGCTTGGATTTCAGTCCTTGGTCTCCAAACTTCAACTTTCAAGGGCCAATGGGACTGGATAGGGCACCACTTGGCAGGGCAGGAGTCTCCGCAGAGAGTCCAGGTGCTGGCAGAATAAGTCTTTCATGGCCCTGAGCCTTCAACACAGGGGGCAAGCTCAGTTCAAACCCTTGGAGATTCTTCTCAAGCAGGAATGCACAACAAAGTCCAATCTGTGTCCCCTGTCAGAGGCATAAGCAGCAACTGTAGGATAGCCCAGCAAAGTACAGTCATAGGCAGGAGCAGCACTTCTTCTCAGCTCTTCAGCTCTTGACAGAGGTTCCTCTTGGTTCCAGAGGTGACCTTGAAGAAATCTAAAGTCTGGGGTTTTGGGTCCAATACCTATACCCCTTCCTTCCTTTGAAGTAGGCAAACTTCAAAGGAAAATCTCTGTTGTTCAACAGATTCTGCCTTGCCCAGGCCAAGACACAGCCACACACCAGGGGATTGGAGACTGCATTGTGTGAAGGCAGGCACAGCCCATTCAGGTGTAAGTGACCACTCTTCCCTTCACTCTAGCTCAACTGCCTCATCAGGATATGCAGGCTACACCACTGCTTCCTTTCTGTCACTGTCTAAAGGTGATTCACAAACAGCCAGGCTATCAGTCTGACCCAGACAGGGAATCCACAAATAGGCAGAGTCACAGAATGGTTAAACAAAGAAAATGCCTACTTCCTAAAAGTGGCATTTCCAAACTAACAATTTAAAATCCAACTTCACTAACAGATGTATTTTTAAATTGTGAGTTCAGATACCCCAAACTCAATAGCCCCATGGGGCTACCTAGAGCCTACCTTAGGGGTGCCTTAAATGTATACAAAAGGGAAGGTTTAGGGTTGCCAAGTGGGTACACTTGCCAAGTCAAATTGGCAGTGCAACACTGCACACACAGACACCGCAGTAGCAGGTCTGAGGCATGTTTACAGGGCTACTCATTTGGGTGGCACAATCAGTGTTGCAGCCTCACTGGTAGCATTCGATTTACAGGCCCTATGCACCTCTAGTGCACTTTACTAGGGACGTACTAGTAAAACAAATACGCCAATCATGGATAAACCAATCCCCCCAAACAATTAAATAGAGAGCAGCATATTCACTTTAGCACTGGTTAGCAGTAGTAAAGTGCCAGAGTCCTAAAGCCAACAAAAACTGGTAAAAAAAAAAATAGGAGGAAGGAGGCAAAAAATATTGGGGTTGACCCACAAAAGGGTCCAAGTTCAACAAGATGACAAAGTGACACAAGCATTTTAAGCAATGGACCGCCATGTTCCCTTTTTGCACTAGTGCCATTATTCTTGGTGCCAATGCGTTAAAGCACCCAAACAGTGACAACACTTGTTAGACTACTGTGGGAACATCCACCATGGTGAATAGAAATATAAATGATGTGCTACCATGGTGTCAGTGGCTGGGGCAAGGGGTCAGCTAAGAACATGGTGGTGTGGGATCAATGCAACAAATACCTTGAAAGGTTGCAACACATAATAAACAACTACAACCTGGAGTCTGTAACCTGTAATTCCTACCTATTGTCAATTTGGACACCTCCGCACTAATGAACGCCTCTTCTACCCATGACTCACATGTCCCTCACCCTTGGATTCTGAATGTACATCAAATGGCTCAGGATCTTTCATGGGGTCAGTGAACTGGACATTGTACTGCATTGGAGAATAAACTTTCACATGTGAGTAAACCACCACAATCATATGTATCATGCACTTTTCTTCAGTGTTTTATCAACTCATAAACATGTCTGCATTGTCTGAGGCAATGTCAATGAGAACAGAATCAAATGACATGTGTGGCTTACTGTTAGACACAAAGGCACATACTAGGACTCAAACATGATAAAAGTGACCAATAGTATCTTGGATTACAAACACCTCTCTGAGTCTCACAATCATGTATTGAACATATTTCCATGCAAATTTACCTATGACATGAATGGTTAAGAAGTCTAGTGCCAGCAAATTTCCCTGACAAATGTACCAGTACAACATATATGTGAGGAACTGACGAGCATATTCAAAACTGTGACAGTCAGCAGTCAGTTTGCCAGTATCCATGCCCCAAATAGGGTGGAGCATAATGTTGAAAACATTTATAAAAAGACAGATCTTAGCAATGAAAATTGACGTAGCATCGTTACCTGCCAATATATTGTATCTATACACAATCAGAGTGTCAGGAACTGCACTGAAAAGTGTCTTGAGTAGCTCAGACAGGTCCTTGGCCACTGGAGATACATAGTCATTCATGTAAATCAATACTGAATGCATACCCTATGGCATTTCCCCAACTTTGCCAGTGCAGACATGAGACCACTCAGACAGTTAATCATCATGGATGTAGGAAAGTACCATCTTGCCTGGCATGTTACCCCCATTTTCACTGTATGTATTTTTGTTTTAGCCCTTGTGTCACTGAGATCCTGCTAGGCAGGACCCCAGTGCTCATAATATGTGCCCTGTATGTGTTCCCTGGGTGATGCTTAACTGTATCACTGAGGCTCTGCTAACCAGAACCTCAGTGCTTATGCTCTCTCTGCTTTCTAAATTTGTCACTGCAGACTAGTGACTAAATTGACCAATACTCATTGGCACACTGGTACACCCATATAATCCCCTTGTATATGGTACTTAGGTACCCAGGGTATTGGTGTTCCAGGAGATCCCTATGGGCTGCAGCATTTCTTTTGCCACCCATAGGGAGCTCAGACAATTCTTACACAGGCCTGCCACTGCAGCCTGAGTGAAATAACATCCACGTTATATCACAGCCAATTTTCACTGCACATAAGTAACTTATAAGTCACCTATATGTCTAACCCTCACTTGGTGAAGGTTGGGTGCCAAGTTACTTAGTGTGTGGGCACCCTAGCACTAGCCAAAGTGCCCCCCACATCGTTCAGGGCAAATTCCCTGGACTTTGTGAGTGCGGGGACACAATTACACATGTGCACTATACATAGGTCACTACCTATGTATAGCGTCACAATGGTAACTCTGAACATGGCCATGTAACATGTCTAAGATCATGGACTTGTCACCCCAATACCATTCTGGTATTGGGGGGACAATTCCATGGTCCCCCGGGTCTCTAGCACAGAACCCAGGTACTGCCAACCTACCTTTCCGGGGTTTCCACTGCAGCTGCTGCTGCCAACCCCTCAGACAGGATTCTGCCCTCCTGGGTTCTGGGCAGCCCCGGCCCAGGAAGGTAGAACAATGGATTTACTCTGAGAGAGGGTGCTCACCCTCTCCCTTTGGAAATAGGTGTGAAGGGCTGGGGAGGAGTAGCCTCCCCCAGCCTTGGAAATGCTTTGATGGGCACAGATGGTGCCCATCTCTGCCTAAGCCAGTGTACACATCATCTCCTATGCTCAACATCATCTCCTATGCCGACGACACCCAGCTGATCATATCCCTCACCGAAGATCCCCACAACGCCAAAGCTAACCTCCACCGAGGAATGAAGGCCATAGCCAACTGGATGAAGGACAGCAGACTGAAGCTGAACTCAGACAAGACGGAGGTCCTCATTCTCGGACCCACCCCATCAGCCTGGGACGACTCTTGGTGGCCCACGTCACTAGGCACAGCCCCGGAACCCACGGACCATGCACGCAACCTGGGGGTCATCCTCGACTCCACTCTCTCCATGACCAGGCAAGTCAACGCCGTCTCCGCGTCCTGCTTCAACACCCTCCGTATGCTCCGCAGGATCTTCAAATGGATCCCCCTGGACACGAGAAAAACCGTTACCCAGGCCCTCATCACCAACAGACTCGACTACGGGAATGCCGTCTACTCAGGAACTACAAACAAGCTCCTGAGATGACTCCAACGCATCCAGAACGCCTCGGCCCGACTCATCCTCGATGTCCCCCCCCCGCAGCCACATCACACTCCACCTGAGAGGCCTGCACTGGCTCCCCGTCAACAAAAGGATCACCTTCAAGCTCCTGATCCACGCACACAAAGCACTGCACAACACCGGACCCACCTACCTCAACAACCGACTCAGCTTCCACACCCCACCCGAAGCCTCCGCTCACCCAACCTTGCCCTCGCCACAGTCCCCCGCATCCGAAAAACCACCGCCGGCGGCAGTTCCTTCTCCTACCTCGCGGCCAAGACCTGGAACACTCTCCCCACCATCCTACGACAGACCCAGGACCTGCTGGCCTTCAGAAGACTCCTCAAGACCTGGCTCTTCGACCAGTAGCACCCCCCTCCTCAGCGCCTTGGTACCCTTGCGGGTATGTAGCACGCTTTACAAATGCAGTGATTGATTGAGTGATACACCGGTTCAGGGATCCCCCAGCCCTGCTCTGGCGCGAAACTGGACAAAGGAAAGGGGAGTGACCACTCTCCTGACCGGTACCTCCCAGGGGAGGTGCCCAGAGCTCCTCCAGTGTGTCCCAGACCTCTGCCATCTTGGAAACAGAGGTGCTGGGGGCACACTGGACTGCTCTGAGTGGCCAGTGCCAGCAGGTGATGTCAGAGACCCCCTCTGATAGGCTCTTACCTCTCTTGCTAGCCAATCCTACTTTCTTGGTAGCCAAACCTCCTTTTCTGGCTATTTAGGGTCTCTCCTCTGGGGTATTCTTCAGATAATGAATGCAAGAGCTCACCAGAGTTCCTCTGCACTTCCCGCTTCAACTTCTGCCAAGGATTGACCGCTGACTGCTCCAGGATGCCTGAAAAACCGCAACAAAGTAGCAAGACGACTACCAGCAACATTGTAGTGCCTAATCCTGCCGGCTTTCTCAAATGCTTCCTGGTGGTGCATGCTCTGAGGGCTGTCTGCCTTCACCCTGCACTGCAAATCCCGAAGAAATCTCCAGTGGGTTGACAGAGTCTTCCCCCTGCAAATCAGGCACCAAACTTCTGCATCACCAGTCCTGTAGGTCCCCTCTCATCTCGACAAGCGTGGTCCCTGGAACACAAGAGCTAGATCCAAGTGACCCCCACAGTCCGGTGATCCTTCAGTCCAAGTTTGGTGGAGGTAAGTCCTTTCCTCCCCACGCTTGACTGCAAACCTGTGTACTGCGTGATTTGCAGCTCCTCCAGCTTCTGTGCCTTTCTCCAAGGATTCCTTTGTGCACAGCCTAGCCTGGGTCCCCAGGACTCTGTCCTGCAGTGCTCAACCCTCCTTAGTAAGTCTGAGTGGATTCCGGTTCACAAATCTTCTAAGTGCCTGCTCTGGTACTTCTTTGGGTGCTGCCTGCTTCTGTTGGGGCTCTCTGCGTTACTGGGCGCCCCCTCTGTCTCCGCCTCCAAGAGGTGACATCCTGGTCCTTCCTGGTCTCCAGCAGCACCCAAAAACCTCTACAGCAACACTTGCAGCTAGCAAGGTTTGATTACAATATTTCTGCGTGGAAACACTTTTGCAACATCCAGCACACTGCGGGACATCTTCCATCCAAAGGAGAAGTTCCTGGCCCTTTTCGTTGTTGCAGAATCCTTGGCTTCTTCCACCCAGAGGCAGCCTCTTTGCACCTTCATCGGGGTTCCCTGGACTCCTGCCCCCCTGGACACTATTGTGACTCTTGGACTTGGTCCCCTTGCCTTGCAGGTCCTCAGGTCCAGGAATCCTTCTTCACTGCTTTGCTGGTGTTTGTGGTTCTTGCAGAATCCCCATCATGAATATTGTGTCCTATTAGGGTAGTAGGGGTATATTACTCCTACTTTTGAGGGTCTTGGGGTGGGGTATCTTGGACACCCTGACTGTTTTCTTACAGTCCCAGAGACCCTCTACAAGCTCCCATAGGTCTGGGGTACATTCGTGATTCGCATTCCACTTTTGGAGTATATGGTTTGTGTTGCCCCTAGACCTATGTTCACCTATTGCATCCAATTGTAATCCTACACTGTTTGCACTACTTTTCTTACTATTACTTACCTGTTTTGGGTTTGTGTACATATAACTTGTGTATATTACTTACCTTCTAACTGAGTGTACTCACTGAGATACTTGTGGCGTATTGTCATAAAAATAAAGTACCTTTATTTTTAGTAACTCTGAGTATTGTGTTTTCTTATGATATTGTGCTATATGATATAAGTGGTATAGTAGGAGCTTTGCATGTCTCCTAGTTCAGCCTAAGCTGCTTTGCCATAGCTACCTTCTATCAGCCTAAGCTGCTAGAAACACTTCTATTCTACTAATAAGGGATAACTGGTCCTGGCACAAGGTATAAGTACCACAAGGTACCCACTAGCAGCCAGGCCAGCCTCCTACAGTGGACACCTAATTGTCTGAAATATACAGGATATATTGGTACCTAAAAACACAACCTATTTAAACACCAAACCTACTCACTAACCTACACTAAGCTGACCTATACTAATTTATCTTAACTTAACCCTACCGCTATCTATCCTATTCTAAACTTAACAGATGCACAACACCACTCAATAAGCATTGTCCCCCACCCCTCATAAGAAAATAGGCTTGAAGGACAACATTAACTAAACTACACACATACTAACTAATCCTATGTTCTAAACAAATATATTTTTTTTGTATTTTTTTGTATTTTTATTTTTGTACATATACCCCAAAACATAAGCTCCTACCAAACTACCCCCGAAACAAATACAACGCCTAAATCTTACCACCAAACGACTGAATATCCTACAACTAACTTACACTATCCTACCTAACCTATGTCTAACCCACTAAAACTCACTAAAACATTGATTGATGCACACATGGGAGGGATGAGTGGTCACACCTACAGCATATTGAGCTTTCTCTTTCTATATTTTAGCAATGTATCATTTCTGGCATTGTCTGTCTTAAGTCTGGCCAACCTAGACTTCAGTGTGGCCATGTCTCTTTGCATTTCTGCCTCAAAGCTGGACCCAGTGGCAAATGGTAAAGGCTGTTGTGGTGCTGGTGCTGTCTGATGTGCTGCAGATGTTGAGGGTGCCGGACCTTAGGGGGCACCTCAAACTCTGGGCGATGAGGACAGTCCGGTAGTTGAGGTGGTTTTAGGATGTTTGACTGGTCCACCATTATTGAAGGCCTTCCACGCCCCAGAATAATTTTCCATGTGGTATCTCCTTGCCAAATTCCTGTAACCACCCAGGACCTCACAAATGAGGTCCTGGGTGGTTAATTTAGTGAATTTCTGTTTCTGTACTGGAGTCATTGTGGCAGCTAAAACATGAGGAGAACATTTAAACAGTAACTGCATTGGGTAGAGGAAGAAGAAGCATGCATTGTAAACAGCATTTTGTAATGACATGTTGTCAAGCAGTAAGCCAACAACAAGGGCAAGACCCAAGTCCATACAAATCTGCCTAGCAAGCATCTACAGTATTTAATACATGTCACAAGGGTAACGGCTCTTCAAAGTTGCACACTAGGGTCTAGATGTGAGAGGGTCTAGGGCCACCTTCCACCACGTTAGTGTAATAAGCAATATGACACAAATTAGGCACAACAAAGCCAAATGGTCAGCAGAATCACAACAAAATGGTGCAATACCTGTATTGTGCAACTTTGTCACCACTTGCCCCACATTGGGCCTGTGCCAGGCATGATGTCTGCAAAGGTTGCTTCATCTCAGTAGGGTGACAGACAAAATGGCGCACTACAATCTAAGCTATTCAGCTGCCTCATTTTCTTTTTTCCTAGTTTTAATGCCAGCTCAGAGCTGGAACTAAAAGGGGTCACACCATTGTTCACAATGGACCCCTATGCACAGTCCACGGTTAGCATTAGATTCTCTTGCACTAACCACGAATAGTACATAATGTCCATCAAGATGTTAACCACAATTTGTATATACCCAGGGCCATGGTGCACTGTATATCACATACGGTACACACATGGTGGCGGATAGGGGGGAGCTAAGATCCGCAAGAGAAGTGGAACAGCACTGGGAACAGCATCTGTTTACCTGTATCTGCGCCTATCTGTGCACAAACCTGATACACCTCCTAACTACCAGGCACATTTCATACACACCTGATGTTATCATGCTTGCTCACAACTATCATGATGGCTAAAACCTGTTGTTTCATCTGCACACATCTCATTTGCTACAATGCATGGACTTGTCCCACATCCATCTGCAGAAGAGCACAAATCTCAATGTGTCCTCAAGTGACTGTCGTCCTTCTCAAAAGAGCTCCTTGTATGTCCTGTCACTCACTTCATTCTTGAAGACCATTGAAGAATTGGGGGTGCAAGTGCCTCCTTGCGAAAAGCCCATGGA
Organism: Pleurodeles waltl; assembly: GCF_031143425.1. Lineage (NCBI taxonomy): Eukaryota > Metazoa > Chordata > Amphibia > Caudata > Salamandridae > Pleurodeles > Pleurodeles waltl. The sequence goes on along the minus strand of NC_090450.1, from coordinate 220,019,219 downwards.
GAGCTGTACCCAGGTACATATATTGTACCAAGCCCTGGCTAAATTCATTCAGTGTGTGGCACACTGTGCTGGAACAGGGGCTGTGAAAACATATTTTTGCGACATCCATGCATTGCATAGACCCAGCACCTCTGATACATATTGTGACTGACATCAGTGTGTTTGTGGCCATACACAACATTTCCTGAGACCCACTAATCCATGGCAGCATACGTTGGCACCTGTGCAACATTCAATAAATTACACATAAACTCAGACATGATGTTGATACCCAAGGATAGATGATGTAGAAATTGACACCCACAACATTTGTACATGGCTCGATAAATATCAAACCCTCTCCAACACAACACTGTTTGTGTCGAGACGGGGCCACTAACCTGAAAAGCAGGATGTCTGCAGGGGCGATGGTATGCCCCGACCTCCTGGAACACCTCTTGGCACTTCCTGGTGAACACAGAAACCCCTGCAGGTGTCCCAAAAGGAAAGGGGGAGTGGAAGAGAAAGAGACAAAACACTGCCACGTCTTGCCGGTTCAGCCAGGCACCCTGTATCTTCGTGGGTGCAGGTCGTTGTTGACAGAGTGATAATAGAGATAGTGCACTCAACTTCCTTGAAACTGAATCTCTCTTTCTGATATGGGCACGGGAGCGGTAGAAGAACACCGGGAGGCTCCAGCACTTTTCTTGGATAATGATAACTGTTGGCACAATTACTAACACTGCATTACCAAAAACCCAAACTGAGTATCATAACAATAAGTAATACAACACTAGGGCTGGCTTCACAGAGATTCACTGTTGCACACTATAAGTAGAACTGTGGTTGCACTTATCAGGCACAAGAAAGACAAACAAGGGGATTAATTATATCATGTATAACTTTCCTGCATGCATAGGGTTAAACTAAAAAGAACAAAAACAATCCAAGAAATACAAATGTCCTCTCTGGGTTTAAACAGTTAGGGTGGCACAGTTTTGTTTGGTTTCACTGTGTGTGTGAAAAACCCTTCAAAAGCAAAGTCCTGAAACCTGAAACTCAGGCATGAAGGACACAATATAAATCCAAGAGTTATGCTATTAGAGGAAAAAAAAGTCACGTAAATGCTCTTTTAAAATTGCACTGTCACTTTTTGTAGTACTTGAGCTCAAGCAGGTTTCCTGAAGCACATTTCGGCAAGTAACTACAGTAATAATGTAGAATGTTCAGAAAAAGCATTTGTCTGTTCCAGATAAGCATTCTGCCAAAATACAAGGTCTGAAATACACCAGCTGTTCTAGGAAAGCGCAGTCCTCAAAGAACAAACTCCCTGGAGAATACTAGTAACTTAGCTGCAGTCTTTTCTGGAGTGCTGGAGGAATGCCTGGTTTCAGCTGGTACAGGAATAAAGAAAAGAATTGCCTTAAAAGTCCTGAATACGAGGATGACAGCAGGGGCTGGACTGCCAAATCAGATGCTGAGATCAGGAAGCAAACCAAAGCCAAGAAGGGAGGCATGCTTCGCTCTGCTATTTATGGCCAATCAGGAAAGCACTTGAGTTTCCACATGTGGATGAGTCACCACACCCAATTAGAAGCACATGTCTACACCACACCCAATTAGAGGCACATGTCTACATTGGCAAACATTGTTTGCTACTCACATTAGCAAACAAGCATTGGTAAAATAATCATTGATAAGACCAATTGTGTAACACAACACATTGGGGGTCATTACAACATTGGCGCTAAAAGGCGCTTACCGCCGTGCAGAAGACCGCCAATACACCGCCGCGGCGGCGGCATTCCGCCACAGTTATTATGACACACATCTTGGAATCCGCCGAAATTCAGACACCCACACAAGACCGCCACACCAAAGGTCAGTGATAAACTGGCGGAAACAAATCATCTACCTCCACGCCAACAGAAACACGCCCATGCTATTGCGACCCACGAATCCACGCGGCGGTCTTTCAACCACGGTATTCCATTGGCGGTACACACCGCCGCACTCAAAATACACACACATATACAAGACACCGCCACACCAAAAATTCGAGACAAAGGCGACAGAGAGAGAGCGCAGAATAGACAACCCCACTACACAGAGGCACACAACACCATCACCCACACAACATCCACGCACAAAACACCACACACCACTACACTCACCACAACCATCACCACATACACCACCCCACACATCACCCACACCACCCCATGTCACGCCAAAGACACCCCCGCTTCTCCGAGGAGGAGCTCAGGGTCATGGTGGAGGAAATCGTCCGGGTAGAGCCACAGCTATTTGGCTCACAGGTACAGCACACATCAACAGCCAGGAAGATGGAGTTATGGTGCAGAATAGTGGACAGGGTGAACGCCGTGGGACAGCACCCAAGAAATAGGGAGGACATCAGGAAGAGGTGGAACGACCTACGGGAGAAGGTGCGCTCAACGGTCTCCAGGCACAACATCGCGGTACAGCGGACTGGCGGCGGACCCCCACTTCCTCCCCCACAACTAACAACATGGGAGGAGCAAGTCTTGACCGTCTTGCATCCTGAGGGCCTCGCAGGAGTCGGTGGAGGATGGAACACTGGTAAGTCAATTCTTAACTATCATATCCCCACCCTCCCTGCATGCTATCACACACCCCCTCCCTCACCCCCTCCCCTATCACTACAACTCCTCACTAATGAACACATGACACAAACCACCCACCCCAACACCAAGCCCTGCATGACACAACTAAGTATGGACACCCCTCACTAAAGCATGCCCACTGCACATACCCAGTACACCCCCCCCAACCATCACCACACAACCCCACACACAGGAATGCTTGCACTGGGGTACACAAACACCCACCCAGGATGGCAACCGCCAGCAATCCCGCTGCCCAGGAGGCAACCGCCAGCAGCCCCACTGGCCCAGAGAGGACCGCCAGTAGCAGCTCCGCTGCCCAGGAGGCAACCGCCAGCAGTCCCGCTGGCCCAGAGAGGACCGCCAGAATCAGCCCCGCTGCCCAGGAGGCAACCGCCAGCAGCCCCGCTGGCCAAGAGAGGACCGCCAGCATCTCCCCTGCTGCCCAGGAGGCAACCGCCAGCATCCCTGATGCCCAGGAGGCAACTGCTAGCACCCGCGCTGGCCCAGAGAGGACCGCCAGCATCAGCCCCGCTGCCCTGAAGGCAACCGCCAGCCCTGCTGCCCAGGAGGCATCCACCAGCAGACCCGCTGGTGCAGAGAGGACTGCCAGCAGCAGCCCCGCTGCCCAAGAGGCAACCGCCAGCAGCCCCGCTGGCCCAGACAGGACTGCCAGCAGCTGAAGCACTGCCCAAGACAGGACCGCCACAAGCACTGCTGCCCAAGACAGGACCGCCACAAGCACTGCTGCCAAAGACGGACCGCCACAAGCACCGCTGCAAAAGACAGGACTGCCACAAGCACCGCTGCCCAAAACAGGACCGCCACAATCACCGCTGCCAAAGACAGGACCGCCACAAGCACCGCTGCCAAAGACAGGACCGCCACAAGCATGCCCATGAGCACCAAATGCACTGACACTACTGAGGCTGCCACGAGCAGGATGAAGCACTCTGGGCACCAAGCCCCCTCCAGAACCAGTGGAGAGTTACATCAACTACCTCTGTCCTTGGCAGGATGAAGCACTCTGGGCACCAAGCCCCCTCCAGAACCAGTGGAGACTGTTATCCACTTGAGAGACTGTGGCTTTGCACTCCCCAGGATTGAACAGTGGGCAACCCACCCACTTGGGAGACTTGAGAGACTGTGGCTTTGCATTCCCCAGGATTGAACAGTGGGCAAACCACCCACTGTAGAGACTTGAGAGACTGTGGCTTTGCACTCCCCATGATTGAACAGTGGGCAAACCAGCCAGTGTAGAGATTTGAGAGACTGTGGCTTTGCACTCCCCAGGATTCTACAGTGGGCAAACCACCCACTGTAGAGACTTGAGAGACTGTGGCTTTGCACTCCCCAGGATTGAACAGTGGGCATGTGGCCTCCTCGTGGATTTGGCGTCGTGCACTCAACCGGCTGAGGTGCCCCCCCTTTCCCTTCCCCCTGAGGTGCCTGTTTTATTTCTATCTGATGCCCCTGCAGTGTTCTCTCCATCACATTCGGATATCTTGTGTGGGCCTCGCCCATGCAGTGTGGGCCCAGTGGTCCACAGACTTTAAGGGTGGAATACCCTGGACTAATATTCTTGGTGTATATATTTTTAAATAGTGTATCTTTATTATTTGACTACTGAATTTTAATATATTACAATTGTTCAGCTCATTTCCTTTTGTCTTTGCATTCTTCGGGGGGGTTTGGGGGGTGTAACTGTAATGTATCATGGTGTGTGTGTTGTAGTGGGTGAGGGTGGGGGTGTTGCATGTTGCATGTGTGTGTCACTGGTTTTTCCCTCCACCCTCCCCTGTGTCGTTGGTGTAGTACTCACCATGGTCTTCGCCTCTGGCGTTTGTGCTCCTGGTACAGGAGCAAGAAGATAAAGGCTGGTAAAATGTGGAGCTCTGGTTCCATGGCGTCCTGGTTCCTCGTGGGGTGTGCAGAGGTGAGCGTTTTCCCTTCGGAGTCCTGTTTCTACTGTGTTTTTGTTCGCGGTTAATCCGCCCCGAAAAGGTGGCGGATTCGTAGGTTGTGATACTGTGGGCGGTACATTGTCTCCCGCCTGTCTGTTGGCGGTGACCGCCATGCTGTTTGTTTGTACCGCCGTGGTGGTCGGAGTGTTAAAGTGTCTATCTTTGTTGGCGGTTTCCACCACGGTCGTAATTCCCTTTTTTTTTTTTTTCACCGGCCTGTTGGCGGTCTTACCGCCGCTTTAACACCGACCGCCAGGGTTGTAATGACAACCTATTTGTTTTATCAGGGCAGACAATACTCTTGTCAGCACTATTGAGAACATTGGCTGCAACATTCCTACTGCCAAGCCCACTGTCACTTGGAAAGAACCAGTTGCCAGGAAATGGAGCACTGATAGAACTAGCACAAGAGGGTGGATCCCAGTGGGATGACGGATAGCAGCTATTAGGTCAGGCTCCAATTGGGCACACAGCTATGTGATTGAGGCCCTGTCTAGTCTATAGGTGAGCCTGTCACAAACTGAACAATGGAGCCACAAAAGTAGTTTGTAATCTGTATACATGAAATGGGTCAGTGTGAGCTGTTCAGTATGTGCCTATTTCTACTGTGACGCAGCATTATTCCATGGGCCTGTCCCCCCAGAAATGTGTTCCACCTGTCCTGTGTGGAGGGACAGGTGGAAGTGAGGTAATGCCGCTGACGTTGTGCGCTGTGGTGGGAGGTGGTCGGGAACTGCCGTGCAATTCCTCATTGGTTAATATTGGGCCCTATGGTGTACAGTGGCCAATGGTGATCTACGCCGGTGGTGATGGTATACACCACCGTGGACGTGACCGCCATTTTCTATCTGATTCCTCACTTGTTTCCTGACCTTCCATAAGAGAGGACCTACACTGCATGTGCTGCTGTGACTAGAACCTACCATGGCCCGTGTGACTGTGGAAAGGGCCCCAGCCTTCACTTCTGAGGAGTTGGAGAGACTAGTGTATTGGGTCCTACCCCAGTACAGACTGCTGTATGGGCCTCCAGACCAACAGGTGAGTACACTGTGGGCACGATGAATGTGGCATGCATGTATGGAGGTGTGTTAGAAGGCATTGTGTAATTGGGGGGGCATGTCCTCCTGGCTGGGTACACAATGAGTGCTGGGCTATGTGTGTGTGCCAATAGTGCTGTAAACGGGTATGGTGGGCCATTTGTGTAACTGGCTGGACTGTTTGTCTAATAGTGTTTTCCTGTCTGTATTGCTGCTGCAGGTCGGCGGCCATCAAAAGAAGAGTATATGGCGTGCCATCGCCAAGGACGTGTGGACCCTGGGGGTCTATGACAGGCAGAGCACCCACCGTCTCAAACGGGCACAGAAGATTGCAGAGGCCCAGCTGGGGATGGCCTCCCAAGGAGGAAGGAGTGCCCGTCAAACCCTGACACCCTGATGCCCCACATACTGGCAGTGGCCTATCCAGAGCTGGGTGGGCATTTGAGGGCAACAGAGCACCCACAAGGGAGTGAGTACAGTGGTTATCATTACAACTTACGGCTGGTGGGGTGGTATCCGGGTGGTGTTTGTGCGTCAGTGGGTGCCCCTAGGCCAGGCCAGACGTAGCAGCGTAGGTCCACTGGTGGCTAAGGTTCTGAAGGGAAAATACTGCCTCCCTAGCTTGTTAGCATCAACTACGGGTCAGGGCTGTGTGGGTCCCAGGTGTGCTGCAATTTGCGGTGTGTGCTCCTCCACATGCCTTGGTGGCTAGCAATATCACTGGTAGTGCAATGCATAGTGCGTAGGCCTGTTCCCTATGTGTGAGGGTGCTGTGTTTGCCAACAGTGGTGTTGGTGCAGTCATTGACCCAGTGTATTCTTTGTCTCTCTCCCCCCCTTTCTTGTTTTGTCATCCTGTCCTTATGTGCATTAGAATCATCTGGCAGAAGAGCAGAGGCACCGGCGATGGAGGGAGCTGCATCCCACAGGACCCAGGATGCAGAGTCCACTGACGTCGAGGGCACCAGTGGGATGGAGGGCGAAGGCAGCACCACAGCAGAGACTGGAGGGAACAATACAGACTCAGATACCTCCTCCGATGGGAGCTCCCTGGTGGTGGCAGACACCTCTGTGACCACCCCAGCTGTAGGTACAGCTGCCACTCCCCATACCAGCACCGCCATCCTAGCAGCCCCTCAGCGAGTTTCCTGTGCCTGCTCACCCAGGAGGGTGGGCATCTCATTCACCTCAGGCACCTCAGGCCCTGCTCCAGTGAGCCCTGCTGCCCTGAGTGAGGAGGCTATTGACCTGATGAGATCCATCTCTGTAGGGCAATCAACCATTATAAATGGCATCTGGGCTGGCAGTCCAGATGCAGGAATCTAATGCATTCCTGGAGGGCATTCACACTGGTTTTGTGGCCCAACAGATATCGATCCAGGCTCTGGCCTCCTCTCTGATGGCAGCCATTCTCCTTGTTTCCACCGTCTCCCCTCCAACTACCACATCCCAGTCCCTTTCTCCTCAACCCCAACACATCCCAAGCACACAGCCAGACGAGCATGCACACCCAATACCCAAAAGTGTCACAGGCAAACACAAGCACCACACTTCTTCCCACAGGCACTCACACAAAACACAATCAGTTGCAGACACAACATTTCAGCTGCGGAGCCAGTGGCGCATCATTTATCAGCGATGTTGTAGATGGTGAGTCGAAAATTTCCCCTCATGGCATTCTATGCTTGGATTTCAGTCCTTGGTCTCCAAACTTCACCTTTCAAGGGCCAATGGGACTGGATAGGGCACCACTTGGCAGGGCAGGAGTCTCCGCAGAGAGTCCAGGTGCTGGCAGAAGAAGTCTTTCATGGCCCTGAGCCTTCAACACAGGGGGCAAGCTCAGTTCAAACCCTTGGAGATTCTTCTCAGCAGGAATGCACAACAAAGTCCAATCGTGTCCCCTGTCAGAGGCATAAGCAGCAACTGTAGGATAGCCCAGCAAAGTACAGTCATAGGCAGGAGCAGCACTTCTTCTCAGCTCTTCAGCTCTTGACAGAGGTTCCTCTTGGTTCCAGAGGTGACCTTGAAGAAATCTAAAGTCTGGGGTTTTGGGTCCAATACCTATACCCCTTCCTTCCTTTGAAGTAGGCAAATTTCAAAGGAAAATCTCTGTTGTTCAACAGATTCTGCCTTGCCCAGGCCAAGACACAGCCACACACCAGGGGATTGGAGACTGCATTGTGTGAAGGCAGGCACAGCCCATTCAGGTGTAAGTGACCACTCTTCCCTTCACTCTAGCTCAACTGCCTCATCAGGATATGCAGGCTACACCACTGCTTCCTTTCTGTCACTGTCTAAAGGTGATTCACAAACAGCCAGGCTATCAGTCTGACCCAGACAGGGAATCCACAAATAGGCAGAGTCACAGAATGGTTAAACAAAGAAAATGCCTACTTCCTAAAAGTGGCATTCCCAAACTAACAATTTAAAATCCAACTTCACTAACAGATGTATTTTTAAATTGTGAGTTCAGAGACCCCAAACTCAATAGCCCCATGGGGCTACCTAGAGCCTACCTTAGGGGTGCCTTAAATGTATACAAAAGGGAAGGTTTAGGGTTGCCAAGTGGGTACACTTGCCAAGTCAAATTGGCAGTGCAACACTGCACACACAGACACCGCAGTAGCAGGTCTGAGGCATGTTTACAGGGCTACTCATTTGGGTGGCACAATCAGTGTTGCAGCCTCACTGGTAGCATTCGATTTACAGGCCCTATGCACCTCTAGTGCACTTTACTAGGGACGTACTAGTAAAACAAATACGCCAATCATGGATAAACCAATCCCCCCCAAACAATTACATAGAGAGCAGCATATTCACTTTAGCACTGGTTAGCAGTAGTAAAGTGCCAGAGTCCTAAAGCCAACAAAAACTGGTCAGAAAAAAAATAGGAGGAAGGAGGCAAAAAATATTGGGGTTGACCCACAAAAGGGTCCAAGTTCAACAAGATGACAAAGTGACACAAGCATTTTAAGCAATGGACCGCCATGTTCCCTTTTTGCACTAGTGCCATTATTCTTGGTGCCAATGCGTTAAAGCACCCAAACAGTGACAACACTTGTTAGAGTACTGTGGGAACATCCACCATGGTGAATAGAAATATAAATGATGTGCTACCATGGTGTCAGTGGCTGGGGCAAGGGGTCAGCTAAGAACATGGTGGTGTGGGATCAATGCAACAAATACCTTGAAAGGTTGCAACACATAATAAACAACTACAACCTGGAGTCTGTAACCTGTAATTCCTACCTATTGTCAATTTGGACACCTCCGCACTAATGAACGCCTCTTCTACCCGTGATTCACATGTCCCTCACCCTTGGATTCTGAATGTACATCAAATGGCTCAGGATCTTTCATGGGGTCAGTGAACTGGACATTGTACTGCATTGGAGAATAAACTTTCACATGTGAGTAAACCACCACAATCATATGTATCATGCACTTTTCTTCAGTGTTTTATCAACTCATAAACATGTCTGCATTGTCTGAGGCAATGTCAATGAGAACAGAATCAAATGACATGTGTGGCTTACTGTTAGACACAAAGGCACATACTAGGACTCAAACATGATAAAAGTGACCAATAGTATCTTGGATTACAAACACCTCTCTGAGTCTCACAATCATGTATTGAACATATTTCCATGCAAATTTACCTATGACATGAATGGTTAAGAAGTCTAGTGCCAGCAAATTTCCCTGACAAATGTACCAGTACAACATATATGTGAGGAACTGACGAGCATATTCAAAACTGTGACAGTCAGCAGTCAGTTTGCCAGTATCCATGCCCCAAATAGGGTGGAGCATAATGTGCAAAACATTTATAAAAAGACAGATCTTAGCAATGAAAATTGACGTAGCATCGTTACCTGCCAATATATTGTATCTATACACAATCAGAGTGTCAGGAACTGCACTGAAAAGTGTCTTGAGTAGCTCAGACAGGTCCTTGGCCACTGGAGATACATAGTCATTCATGTAAATCAATACTGAATGCATACCCTATGGCATTTCCCCAACTTTGCCAGTGCAGACATGAGACCACTCAGACAGTTAATCATCATGGATGTAGGAAAGTACCATCTTGCCTGGCATGTTACCCCCATTTTCACTGTATGTATGTTTGTTTTAGCCCTTGTGTCACTGAGATCCTGCTAGGCAGGACCCCAGTGCTCATAATATGTGCCCTGTATGTGTTCCCTGGGTGATGCTTAACTGTATCACTGAGGCTCTGCTAACCAGAACCTCAGTGTTTATGCTCTCTCTGCTTTCTAAATTTGTCACTGCAGACTAGTGGCTAAATTGACCAATACTCATTGGCACACTGGTACACCCATATAATCCCCTTGTATATGGTACTTAGGTACCCAGGGTATTGGTGTTCCAGGAGATCCCTATGGGCTGCAGCATTTCTTTTGCCACCCATAGGGAGCTCAGACAATTCTTACACAGGCCTGCCACTGCAGCCTGAGTGAAATAACATCCACGTTATATCACAGCCATTTTTCACTGCACATAAGTAACTTATAAGTCACCTATATGTCTAATCCTCACTTGGTGAAGGTTGGGTGCCAAGTTACTTAGTGTGTGGGCACCCTAGCACTAGCCAAAGTGCCCCCCACATCGTTCAGGGCAAATTCCCTGGACTTTGTGAGTGCGGGGACACAATTACACACGTGCACTATACATAGGTCACTACCTATGTATAGCGTCACAATGGTAACTCTGAACATGGCCATGTAACATGTCTAAGATCATGGACTTGTCACCCCAATACCATTCTGGTATTGGGGGGACAATTCCATGGTCCCCCGGGTCTCTAGCACAGAACCCAGGTACTGCCAACCTACCTTTCCGGGGTTTCCACTGCAGCTGCTGCTGCCAACCCCTCAGACAGGATTCTGCCCTCCTGGGTTCTGGGCAGCCCCGGACCAGGAAGGCAGAACAATGGATTTACTCTGAGAGAGGGTGCTCACCCTCTCCCTTTGGAAATAGGTGTGAAGGGCTGGGGAGGAGTAGCCTCCCCCAGCCTTGGAAATGCTTTGATGGGCACAGATGGTGCCCATCTCTGCCTAAGCCAGTGTACACATCATCTCCTATGCTCAACATCATCTCCTATGCCGACGACACCCAGCTGATCATATCCCTCACCGAAGATCCCCACAACGCCAAAGCTAACCTCCACCGAGGAATGAAGGCCATAGCCGACTGGATGAAGGACAGCAGACTGAAGCTGAACTCAGACAAGACGGAGGTCCTCATTCTCGGACCCACCCCATCAGCCTGGGACGACTCTTGGTGGCCCACGTCACTAGGCACAGCCCCGGAACCCACGGACCATGCACGCAACCTGGGGGTCATCCTCGACTCCACTCTCTCCATGACCAGGCAAGTCAACGCCGTCTCCGCGTCCTGCTTCAACACCCTCCGTATGCTCCGCAGGATCTTCAAATGGATCCCCCTGGACACGAGAAAAACCGTTACCCAGGCCCTCATCACCAACAGACTCGACTACGGGAATGCCGTCTACTCAGGAACTACAAACAAGCTCCTGAGATGACTCCAACGCATCCAGAACGCCTCGGCCCGACTCATCCTCGATGTCCCCCCCCCGGAGCCACATCACACTCCACCTGAGAGGCCTGCACTGGCTCCCCATCAACAAAAGGATCACCTTCAAGCTCCTGATCCACGCACACAAAGCACTGCACAACACCGGACCCACCTACCTCAACAACCGACTCAGCTTCCACACCCCCACCTGAAGCCTCCGCTCACCCAACCTTGCCCTCGCCACAGTCCCCTGCATCCGAAAAACCACCGCCGGCGGCAGTTCCTTCTCCTACCTCGCGGCCAAGACCTGGAACACTCTCCCCACCATCCTACGACAGACCCAGGACCTGCTGGCCTTCAGAAGACTCCTCAAGACCTGGCTCTTCGACCAGTAGCACCCCCCTCCTCAGCGCCTTGATACCCTTGCGGGTATGTAGCACGCTTTACAAATGCAGTGATTGATTGAGTGATACACCGGTTCAGGGATCCCCCAGCCCTGCTCTGGCGCAAAACTGGACAAAGGAAAGGGGAGTGACCACTCTCCTGACCGGTACCTCCCAGGGGAGGTGCCCAGAGCTCCTCCAGTGTGTCCCAGACCTCTGCCATCTTGGAAACAGAGGTGCTGGGGGCACACTGGACTGCTCTGAGTGGCCAGTGCCAGCAGGTGATGTCAGAGACCCCCTCTGATAGGCTCTTACCTCTCTTGCTAGCCAATCCTACTTTCTTGGTAGCCAAACCTCCTTTTCTGGCTATTTAGGGTCTCTCCTCTGGGGTATTCTTCAGATAATGAATGCAAGAGCTCACCAGAGTTCCTCTGCACTTCCCGCTTCAACTTCTGCCAAGGATTGACCGCTGACTGCTCCAGGATGCCTGAAAAACCGCAACAAAGTAGCAAGACGACTACCAGCAACATTGTAGTGCCTAATCCTGCCGGCTTTCTCAACTGCTTCCTGGTGGTGCATGCTCTGAGGGCTGTCTGCCTTCACCCTGCACTGCAAATCCCGAGGAAATCTCCAGTGGGTTGACAGAGTCTTCCCCCTGCAAATCAGGCACCAAACTTCTGCATCACCAGTCCTGTAGGTCCCCTCTCATCTCGACAAGCGTGGTCCCTGGAACACAGGAGCTAGATCCAAGTGACCCCCACAGTCCGGTGATCCTTCAGTCCAAGTTTGGTGGAGGTAAGTCCTTTCCTCCTCACGCTTGACTGCAAACCTGTGTACTGCGTGATTTGCAGCTCCTCCAGCTTCTGTGCATTTCTCCAAGGATTCCTTTGTGCACAGCCTAGCCTGGGTCCCCAGGACTCTGTCCTGCAGTGCTCAACCCTCCTTAGTGAGTCTGAGTGGATTCCGGTTCACAAATCTTCTAAGTGCCTGCTCTGGTACTTCTGTGGGTGCTGCCTGCTTCTGTTGGGGCTCTCTGCGTTACTGGGCGCCCCCTCTGTCTCCGCCTCCAAGAGGTGACATCCTGGTCCTTCCTGGTCTCCAGCAGCACCCAAAAACCTCTACAGCAACCCTTGCAGCTAGCAAGGTTTGATTACAATATTTCTGCGTGGAAACACTTTTGCAACATCCAGCACACTGCGGGACATCTTCCATCCAAAGGAGAAGTTCCTGGCCCTTTTTGTTGTTGCCGAATCCTTGGCTTCTTCCACCCAGAGGCAGCCTCTTTGCACCTTCATTGGGGTTCCCTGGACTCCTGCCCCCCTGGACACTATTGTGACTCTTGGACTTGGTCCCCTTGCCTTGCAGGTCCTCAGGTACAGGAATTCTTCTTCACTGCTTTGCTGGTGTTTGTGGTTCTTGCAGAATCCCCATCATGACTATTGTGTCCTATTAGGGTAGTAGGGGTATATTACTCCTACTTTTGAGGGTCTTGGGGTGGGGTATCTTGGACACCCTGACTGTTTTCTTACAGTCCCAGAGACCCTCTACAAGCTCCCATAGGTCTGGGGTACATTCGTGATTCGCATTCCACTTTTGGAGTATATGGTTTGTGTTGCCCCTAGACCTATGTTCACCTATTGCATCCAATTGTAATCCTACACTGTTTGCATTACTTTTCTTACTATTACTTACCTGTTTTGGGTTTTTGTACATATAACTTGTGTATATTACTTACCTTCTAACTGAGTGTACTCACTGAGATACTTGTGGCATATTGTCATAAAAATAAAGTACCTTTATTTTTAGTAACTCTGAGTATTGTGTTTTCTTATGATATTGTGCTATATGATATAGGTGGTATAGTAGGAGCTTTGCATGTCTCCTAGTTCAGCCTAAGCTGCTTTGCCATAGCTACCTTCTATCAGCCTAAGCTGCTAGAAACACTTCTATTCTACTAATAAGGGATAACTGGTCCTGGCACAAGGTATAAGTACCACAAGGTACCCACTAGCAGCCAGGCCAGCCTCCTACAGTGGACACCTAATTGTCTGAAATATACAGGATATATTGGTACCTAAAAACACAACCTATTTAAACACCAATCCTACTCACTAACCTACACTAAGCTGACCTATACTAATTTATCTTAACTTAACCCTACCGCTATCTATCCTATTCTAAACTTAACAGATGCACAACACCACTCAATAAGCATTGTCCCCCACCCCTCATAAGAAAATAGGCTTGAAGGACAACATTAACTAAACTACACACATACTAACTAATCCTATGTTCTAAACAAATATATTTTTTTTGTATTTTTTTGTATTTTTTTATTTTTGTACATATACCCCAAAACATAAGCTCCTACCAAACTACCCCCGAAACAAATACAATGCCTAAATCTTACCACCAAACGACTGAATATCCTACAACTAACTTACACTATCCTACCTAACCTATGTCTAACCCACTAAAACATTGATTGATGCACACATGGGAGGGTAAGGTCATGGAAGTGATGAGTGGTCACACCTACAGCATATTGAGCTTTCTCTTTCTATATTTTAGCAATGTATCATTTCTGGCATTGTCTGTCTTAAGTCTGGCCAACCTAGCCTTCAGCGTGGCCATGTCTCTTTGCATTTCTGCCTCAAAGCTGGACCCAGTGGCAAATGGTAAAGGCTGTTGTGGTGCTGGTGCTGTCTGATGTGCTGCAGATGTTGAGGGTGCCGGACCTTAGGGGGCACCTCAAACTCTGGGCGATGAGGACACTCCGGTAGTTGAGGTGGTTTTAGGATGTTTGACTGGTCCACCATTATTGAAGGCCTTCCACGCCCCAGAAGAATTTTCCATGTGGTATCTCCTTGCCAAATTCCTGTAACCACCCAGGACCTCACAAATGAGGTCCTGGGTGGTTAATTTAGTGAATTTCTGTTTCTGTACTGGAGTCATTGTGGCAGCTAAAACATGAGGAGAACATTTAAACAGTAACTGCATTGGGTAGAGGAAGAAGAAGCATGCATTGTAAACAGCATTTTGTAATGACATGTTGTCAAGCAGTAAGCCAACAACAAGGGCAAGACCCAAGTCCATACAAATCTGCCTAGCAAGCATCTACAGTATTTAATACATGTCACAAGGGTAACGGCTCTTCAAAGTTGCACACTAGGGTCTAGATGTGAGAGGGTCTAGGGCCACCTTCCACCACGTTAGTGTAATAAGCAATATGACACAAATTAGGCACAACAAAGCCAAATGGTCAGCAGAATCACAACAAAATGGTGCAATACCCGTATTGTGCAACTTTGTCACCACTTGCCCCACATTGGGCCTGTGCCAGGCATGATGTCTGCAAAGGTTGCTTCATCTCAGTAGGGTGACAGACAAAATGGCGCACTACAATCTAAGCTATTCAGCTGCCTCATTTTCTTTTTTCCTAGTTTTAATGCCAGCTCAGAGCTGGAACTAAAAGGGGTCACACCATTGTTCACAATGGACCCCTATGCACAGTCCACGGTTAGCATTAGATTCTCTTGCACTAACCACGAATAGTACATAATGTCCATCAAGATGTTAACCACAATTTGCATATACCCAGGGCCATGGTGCACTGTATATCACATACGGTACACACATGGTGGCGGATAGGGGGGAGCTAAGATCCGCAAGAGAAGTGGAACAGCACTGGGAACAGCATCTGTTTACCTGTATCTGCGCCTATCTGTGCACAAACCTGATACACCTCCTAACTACCAGGCACATTTCATACACACCTGATGTTATCATGCTTGCTCACAACTATCATGATGGCTAAAGCCTGTTGTTTCATCTGCACACATCTCATTTGCTACAATGCATGGACTTGTCCCACATCCATCTGCAGAAGAGCACAAATCTCAATGTGTCCTCAAGTGACTGTCGTCCTTCTCAAAAGAGCTCCTTGTATGTCCTGTCACTCACTTCATTCTTGAAGACCATTGAAGAATTGGGGGTGCAAGTGCCTCCTTGCGAAAAGACCATGGAGAGCTGTACCCAGGTACATATATTGTACCAAGCCCTGGCTAAATTCATTCAGTGTGTGGCACACTGTGCTGGAACAGGGGCTGTGAAAACATATTTTTGCAACATCCATGCATTGCATAGACCCAGCACCTCTGATACATATTGTGACTGACATCAGTGTGTTTGTGGCCATACACAACATTTCCTGAGACCCACTAATCCATGGCAGCATACGTTGGCACCTGTGCAACATTCAATAAATTACACATAAACTCAGACATGATGTTGATACCCAAGGATAGATGATGTAGAAATTGACACCCACAACATTTGTACATGGCTCGATAAACATCAAACCCTCTTCAACACAACACTGTTTGTGTCGAGACGGGGCCACTAACCTGAAAAGCAGGATGTCTGCAGGGGCGATGGTATGCCCGACCTCCTGGAACACCTCTTGGCACTTCCTGGTGAACACAGAAACCCCTGCAGGTGTCCCAAAAGGAAAGGGGGAGTGGAAGAGAAAGAGAAAGAGACAAAACACTGCCACGTCTTGCCGGTTCAGCCAGGCACCCTGTATCTTCGTGGGTGCAGGTCGTTGTTGACAGAGTGATAATAGAGATAGTGCACTCAACTTCCTTGAAACTGAATCTCTCTTTCTGATATGGGCACGGGAGCGGTAGAAGAACACCGGGAGGCTCCAGCACTTTTCTTGGATAATGATAACTGTTGGCACAATTACTAACACTGCATTACCAAAAACCCAAACTGAGTATCATAACAATAAGTACTACAACACTAGGGCTGGCTTCACAGAGATTCACTGTTGCACACTATAAGTAGAACTGTGGTTGCACTTATCAGGCACAAGAAAGACAAACAAGGGGATTAATTATATCATGTATAACTTTCCTGCATGCATAGGGTTAAACTAAAAGGAACAAAAACAATCCAAGAAATACAAATGTCCACTCTGGGTTTAAACAGTTAGGGTGGCACAGTTTTGTTTGGTTTCACTGTGTGTGTGAAAAACCCTTCAAAAGCAAAGTCCTGAAACCTGAAACTCAGGCATGAATGACACAATATAAATCCAAGAGGTATGCTATTAGAGGAAAAAAAAGTCACGTAAATGCTCTTTTAAAATTGCACTGTCACTTTTTGTAGTACTTGAGCTCAAGCAGGTTTCCTGAAGCACATTTCGGCAAGTAACTACAATAATAATGTAGAATGTTCAGAAAAAGCATTTGTCTGTTCCAGATAAGCATTCTGCCAAAATACAAGGTCTGAAATACACCATCTGTTCTAGGAAAGCGCAGTCCTCAAAGAACAAACTCCCTGGAGAATACTAGTAACTTAGCTGCAGTCTTTTCTGGAGTGCTGGAGGAATGCCTGGTTTCAGCTGGTACAGGAACAAAGAAAAGAATTGCCTTAAAAGTCCTGAATACGAGGATGACAGCAGGGGCTGGACTGCCAAATCAGATGCTGAGATCAGGAAGCAAACCAAAGCCAAGAAGGGAGGCATGCTTCGCTCTGCTATTTATGGCCAATCAGGAAAGCACTTGAGTTTCCACATGTGGATGAGTCACCACACACAATTAGAAGCACATGTCTACACCACACCCAATTAGAGGCACATGTCTACACCTACTCACATTAGCAAACAAGCATTGGTAAAATAATCATTGATAAGACCAATTGTGTAACACAACACATTGGGGGTCATTACAACATTGGCGCTAAAAGGCGCTTACCGCCGTGCAGAAGACCGCCAATACACCGCCGCGGCGGCGGCATTCCGCCACAGTTATTATGACACACATCTTGGAATCCGCCGAAATTCAGACACCCACACAAGACCGCCACACCAAAGGTCAGTGATAAACTGGCGGAAACAAATCCTCTACCTCCACGCCAACAGAAACACGCCCATGCTATTGCGACCCACGAATCCAAGCGGCGGTCTTTCAACCACGGTATTCCATTGGCGGTACACACCGCCGCACTCAAAATACACACACATATACAAGACACCGCCACATTGGACAATTCCAAATATACACACCTGACACACATACAAACAACACACCCAATACAATATAAAACACACACCCACATCACCCACAAACCCCTACGACCAAAAATTCGAGACAAAGGCGACAGAGAGAGAGCACAGAATAGACAACCCCACTACACAGAGGCACACAACACCATCACCCACACAACATCCACGCACAAAACACCACACACCACTACACTCTCCACAACCATCACCACATACACCACCCCACACATCACCCACACCACCCCATGTCACGCCAAAGACACCCCCGCTTCTACGAGGAGGAGCTCAGGGTCATGGTGGAGGAAATCGTCCGGGTAGAGCCACAGCTATTTGGCTCACAGGTACAGCACACATCAATAGCCAGGAAGATGGAGTTATGGCGCAGAATAGTGGACAGGGTGAACGTCGTGGGACAGCACCCAAGAAATAGGGAGGACATCAGGAAGAGGTGGAACTTCCTACGGGAGAAGGTGCGCTCAACGGTCTCCAGACACAACATCGCGGTACAGCGGACTGGCGGCGGACCCCCACTTCCTCCCCCACAACTAACAACATGGGAGGAGCAAGTCTTGACCGTCTTGCATCCTGAGGGCCTCGCAGGAGTCGGTGGAGGATGGAACACTGGTAAGTCAATTCTTAACTATCATATCCCCACCCTCCCTGCATGCTATCACACACCCCCTCCCTCACCCCCTCCCCTATCACTACAACTCCTCACTAATGAACACATGACACAAACCACCCACCCCAACACCAAGCCCTGCATGACACAACTAAGTATGGACACCCCTCACTAAAGCATGCCCACTGCACATACCCAGTACACCCCCCCCCAACCATCACCACACAACCCCACACACAGGAATGCTTGCACTGGGGTACACAAACACCCACCCAGGATGGCAACCGCCAGCAATCCCGCTGCCCAGGAGGCAACCGCCAGCAGCCCCACTGGCCCAGAGAGGACCGCCAGTAGCAGCTCCGCTGCCCAGGAGGCAACCGCCAGCAGTCCCGCTGGCCCAGAGAGGACCGCCAGAATCAGCCCCGCTGCCCAGGAGGCAACCGCCAGCAGCCCCGCTGGCCAAGAGAGGACCGCCAGCATCTCCCCTGCTGCCCAGGAGGCAACCGCCAGCATCCCTGATGCCCAGGAGGCAACCGCTAGCACCCGCGCTGGCCCAGAGAGGACCGCCAGCATCAGCCCCGCTGCCCTGAAGGCAACCGCCAGCCCTGCTGCCCAGGAGGCATCCACCAGCAGACCCGCTGGTGCAGAGAGGACTGCCAGCAGCAGCCCCGCTGCCCAAGAGGCAACCGCCAGCAGCCCCGCTGGCCCAGACAGGACTGCCAGCAGCTGAAGCACTGCCCAAGACAGGACCGCCACAAGCACTGCTGCCCAAGACAGGACCGCCACAAGCACTGCTGCCAAAGACGGACCGCCACAAGCACCGCTGCAAAAGACAGGACTGCCACAAGCACCGCTGCCCAAAACAGGACCGCCACAATCACCGCTGCCAAAGACAGGACCGCCACAAGCACCGCTGCCAAAGACAGGACCGCCACAAGCATGCCCATGAGCACCAAATGCACTGACACTACTGAGGCTGCCACAAGCAGGATGAAGCACTCTGGGCACCAAGCCCCCTCCAGAACCAGTGGAGAGTTACATCAACTACCTCTGTCCTTGGCAGGATGAAGCACTCTGGGCACCAAGCCCCCTCCAGAACCAGTGGAGACTGTTATCCACTTGAGAGACTGTGGCTTTGCACTCCCCAGGATTGAACAGTGGGCAACCCACCCACTTGGGAGACTTGAGAGACTGTGGCTTTGCATTCCCCAGGATTGAACAGTGGGCAAACCACCCACTGTAGAGACTTGAGAGACTGTGGCTTTGCACTCCCCATGATTGAACAGTGGGCAAACCAGCCAGTGTAGAGATTTGAGAGACTGTGGCTTTGCACTCCCCAGGATTCAACAGTGGGCAAACCACCCACTGTAGAGACTTGAGAGACTGTGGCTTTGCACTCCCCAGGATTGAACAGTGGGCATGTGGCCTCCTCGTGGATTTGGCGTCGTGCACTCAACCGGCTGAGGTGCCCCCCCTTTCCCTTCCCCCTGAGGTGCCTGTTTTATTTCTATCTGATGCCCCTGCAGTGTTCTCTCCATCACATTCGGATATCTTGTGTGGGCCTCGCCCATGCAGTGTGGGCCCAGTGGTCCACAGACTTTAAGGGTGGAATACCCTGGACTAATATTCTTGGTGTATATATTTTTAAATAGTGTATCTTTATTATTTGACTACTGAATTTTAATATATTACAATTGTTCAGCTCATTTCCTTTTGTCTTTGCATTCTTCGGGGGGGTTTGGGGGGTGTAACTGTAATGTATCATGGTGTGTGTGTTGTAGTGGGTGAGGGTGGGGGTGTTGCATGTTGCATGTGTGTGTCACTGGTTTTTCCCTCCACCCTCCCCTGTGTCGTTGGTGTAGTACTCACCATGGTCTTCGCCTCTGGCGTTTGTGCTCCTGGTACAGGAGCAAGAAGATAAAGGCTGGTAAAATGTGGAGCTCTGGTTCCATGGCGTCCTGGTTCCTCGTGGGGTGTGCAGAGGTGAGCGTTTTCCCTTCGGAGTCCTGTTTCTACTGTGTTTTTGTTCGCGGTTAATCCGCCCCGAAAAGGTGGCGGATTCGTAGGTTGTGATACTGTGGGCGGTACATTGTCTCCCGCCTGTCTGTTGGCGGTGACCGCCATGCTGTTTGTTTGTACCGCCGTGGTGGTCGGAGTGTTAAAGTGTCTATCTTTGTTGGCGGTTTCCACCACGGTCGTAATTCCCTTTTTTTTTTTTTTCACCGGCCTGTTGGCGGTCTTACCGCCGCTTTAACACCGACCGCCAGGGTTGTAATGACAACCTATTTGTTTTATCAGGGCAGACAATACTCTTGTCAGCACTATTGAGAACATTGGCTGCAACATTCCTACTGCCAAGCCCACTGTCACTTGGAAAGAACCAGTTGCCAGGAAATGGAGCACTGATAGAACTAGCACAAGAGGGTGGATCCCAGTGGGATGACGGATAGCAGCTATTAGGTCAGGCTCCAATTGGGCACACAGCTATGTGATTGAGGCCCTGTCTTGTCTATAGGTGAGCCTGTCACAAACTGAACAATGGAGCCACAAAAGTAGTTTGTAATCTGTATACATGAAATGGGTCAGTGTGAGCTGTTCAGTATGTGCCTATTTCTCCTGTGACGCAGCATTATTCCATGGGCCTGTCCCCCCAGAAATGTGTTCCACCTGTCCTGTGTGGAGGGACAGGTGGAAGTGAGGTAATGCCGCTGACGTTGTGCGCTGTGGTGGGAGGTGGTCGGGAACTGCCGTGCAATTCCTCATTGGTTAATATTGGGCCCTATGGTGTACAGTGGCCAATGGTGATCTACGCCGGTGGTGATGGTATACACCACCGTGTACGTGACCGCCATTTTCTATCTGATTCCTCACTTGTTTCCTGACCTTCCATAAGAGAGGACCTACACTGCATGTGCTGCTGTGACTAGAACCTACCATGGCCCGTGTGACTGTGGAAAGGGCCCCAGCCTTCACTTCTGAGGAGTTGGAGAGACTAGTGTATTGGGTCCTACCCCAGTACAGACTGCTGTATGGGCCTCCAGACCAACAGGTGAGTACACTGTGGGCACGATGAATGTGGCATGCATGTATGGAGGTGTGTTAGAAGGCATTGTGTAATTGGGGGGGCATGTCCTCCTGGCTGGGTACACAATGAGTGCTGGGCTATGTGTGTGTGCCAATAGTGCTGTAAACGGGTATGGTGGGCCATTTGTGTAACTGGCTGGACTGTTTGTCTAATAGTGTTTTCCTGTCTGTATTGCTGCTGCAGGTCGGCGGCCATCAAAAGAAGAGTATATGGCGTGCCATCGCCAAGGACGTGTGGACCCTGGGGGTCTATGACAGGCAGAGCACCCACCGTCTCAAACGGGCACAGAAGATTGCAGAGGCCCAGCTGGGGATGGCCTCCCAAGGAGGAAGGAGTGCCCGTCAAACCCTGACACCCTGATGCCCCACATACTGGCAGTGGCCTATCCAGAGCTGGGTGGGCATTTGAGGGCAACAGAGCACCCACAAGGGAGTGAGTACAGTGGCTATCATTACAACTTACGGCTGGTGGGGTGGTATCCGGGTGGTGTTTGTGCGTCAGTGGGTGCCCCTAGGCCAGGCCAGACGTAGCAGCGTAGGTCCACTGGTGGCTAAGGTTCTGAAGGGAAAATACTGCCTCCCTACCTTGTTAGCATCAACTACGGGTCAGGGCTGTGTGGGTCCCAGGTGTGCTGCAATTTGCGGTGTGTGCTCCTCCACATGCCTTGGTGGCTAGCAATATCACTGGTAGTGCAATGCATAGTGCGTAGGCCTGTTCCCTATGTGTGAGGGTGCTGTGTTTGCCAACAGTGGTGTTGGTGCAGTCATTGACCCAGTGTATTCTTTGTCTCTCTCCCCCCCTTTCTTGTTTTGTCATCCTGTCCTTATGTGCATTAGAATCATCTGGCAGAAGAGCAGAGGCACCGGCGATGGAGGGAGCTGCATCCCACAGGACCCAGGATGCAGAGTCCACTGACGTCGAGGGCACCAGTGGGATGGAGGGCGAAGGCAGCACCACAGCAGAGACTGGAGGGAACAATACAGACTCAGATACCTCCTCCGATGGGAGCTCCCTGGTGGTGGCAGACACCTCTGTGACCACCCCAGCTGTAGGTACAGCTGCCACTCCCCATACCAGCACCGCCATCCTAGCAGCCCCTCAGTGAGTTTCCTGTGCCGCACTCAAAATACACACACATATACAAGACACCGCCACACCAAAAATTCGAGACAAAGGCGACAGAGAGAGAGCACAGAATAGACAACCCCACTACACAGAGGCACACAACACCATCACCCACACAACATCCACGCACAAAACACCACACACCACTACACTCACCACAACCATCACCACATACACCACCCCACACATCACCCACACCACCCCATGTCACGCCAAAGACACCCCCGCTTCTCCGAGGAGGAGCTCAGGGTCATGGTGGAGGAAATCGTCCGGGTAGAGCCACAGCTATTTGGCTCACAGGTACAGCACACATCAACAGCCAGGAAGATGGAGTTATGGTGCAGAATAGTGGACAGGGTGAACGCCGTGGGACAGCACCCAAGAAATAGGGAGGACATCAGGAAGAGGTGGAACGACCTACGGGAGAAGGTGCGCTCAACGGTCTCCAGGCACAACATCGCGGTACAGCGGACTGGCGGCGGACCCCCACTTCCTCCCCCACAACTAACAACATGGGAGGAGCAAGTCTTGACCGTCTTGCATCCTGAGGGCCTCGCAGGAGTCGGTGGAGGATGGAACACTGGTAAGTCAATTCTTAACTATCATATCCCCACCCTCCCTGCATGCTATCACACACCCCCTCCCTCACCCCCTCCCCTATCACTACAACTCCTCACTAATGAACACATGACACAAACCATCCACCCCAACACCAAGCCCTGCATGACACAACTAAGTATGGACACCCCTCACTAAAGCATGCCCACTGCACATACCCAGTACACCCCCCCAACCATCACCACACAACCCCACACACAGGAATGCTTGCACTGGGGTACACAAACACCCACCCATTGAACCCATTACACACACATGTGCAATAATCTAGCTCTTATGCCCCTGCAGGAACCCGAAGGACCGTCACCACACTAGAGGGTCCAGACAACACCACTCCACCCCCAGAAGAGGCCCACAGTGACGAGAGCAGCTCTGCCCTACTGGATCCTGATGACCAGCCCCGCCCATCGTGGGCCTCGGGACAGTTGGTTCCCCTTGCACAGGCCCAGCCCAACACCGACCTTCCACCCTCTGGTAACACCAGCACAGCACCCACCCAGGGGGCCAAACCTCCCTACCCAGGACAGGTCAATCAGCGGTGTGTCCACCACTACAGGGCACCCAGGGTAACCCACCACCCCAACAACAACAGGGACCTAAGGGCAGTGGTAGTGGGCACACGGTCCAGGGGACGGAGGCACAGGAACACAGGGGAACTGGGAGGGCTGCTGTGCGACAGGGGGCGGACAGGCCAAGGGAGCAAACTCTCCACGAGGCCCTCTCCTCCATCATGGGAGCATACCACCACTCCCAGGAGACGATGGCGGCGGTCCTGGACAAGTTGCAGGAGACCCTGCGCCTGCAGGACGAACTGTATTTGGGGTTCAGGGAGAAGCTCAGGACCATCAGCTCCGCCCTGGGCACCATCGTAGGGGTGCTGAAGGACATACAAAAAACCATGATGGACAACGTGGCACTCCAAGAGGCCCCTGACACTAGCATGGATGATGAACTGCCCACCACCTCCGCCGGCGCTAGTGGACAGGACGCCCCCCCACTGGACCACCACACCAGCACCCCACCCCCTGCAGATGGAGAACCACCCCGCAAGCGGTCCCTGAGATCCAGGAAAAGGACAGAGCAAGATGGCAAGACCCCCACCAGGAAATGAGACCACCCTGATTGTCCTCCCACTGTCCCACTTTGTTACCCTGTCCATACTTAAACTGCCCCAGCTCCACTTCGTATGCCCAGATGGGCAGTGCACCTGTGAGACTAATAGACTGGATTCTTCCATGGACATTCCTCCGCCATCACCCATCCTCATTTTACAACCCCCTCCCATTTCTGAGCACTTCAATGAACACCCAAGAAACACAAAACAATCTGGAGTCAGTCTGTGATTTAGTAAAAATGTATTATCAATGACAGTGTCATAATGGGTGTACCATTGTAAAGCTAACATACGTATCTCACACATCACAAGCCCTTGAAGGATGCAAGCAGTTGACACGTAGGTAACCACACCTGTGAAACCGTAATGGAAGGGTACAACTCAGTTACCAAATAGTGATTTAAATTGAAAAACAGGATAGAGGTAGACGTGTGAAAGTTAATGTAATGCTAAAAATGAAAATGTTCTCACCTGTGTCTCACTGGAAATATTGCTGTATGACTGACTTCCTGTTGTCGTTGTCTTCTTCCTCAGCTTCATCCTCATCACTGTCCACAGGCT
The DNA here is from genome assembly GCF_031143425.1 of Pleurodeles waltl. Classification (NCBI taxonomy): domain Eukaryota; kingdom Metazoa; phylum Chordata; class Amphibia; order Caudata; family Salamandridae; genus Pleurodeles; species Pleurodeles waltl. The sequence continues at coordinate 219,994,461 of NC_090450.1, read as the reverse complement.
CCACAGCTGCTACAACACCATCATCGGGATCATCCTCCTGCAGAAAAGGCACCTGGCGTCGCAAAGCCAAATTATGGAGCATGGAGCAGGCGATGATGATGTTGCACACCTATTTCAGTGAGTAGAATAGGGATCCACCTGTCATATGGAGGCACCTGAACCTGGCCTTCAGGAGGCCGAAGGTGCGTTCGATCACCCTCCTAGTCCGCCTATGTGCCTCATTGTACCATTCCTCTGCCCTGGGATTCCTCACTGGGGTCAATAGCCAGGACAGTTTGGGGTAACCAGAGTCCCCCAATAGCCATACACAGTGCCACTGGAGTTGCCCCATCATATCAGGGATGCTGCTATTCCGCAGGGTGTAGGCATCATGCACTGAGCCAGGGAACATAGCATTTACCTGGGAGATGTACTGGTCTGTCAAACAGACCATCTGTACATTCATCGAATGATAACTCTTCCGGTTCCTGTACACCTTTTCAGTCCTGTGGTGGGGGGGGGGACCAGAGCTACATGGGTCCCATCAATAGCACCTATGATGTTGGGGATATGTCCAAGGGCATAGAAGTCACCTTTCACTGTAGGCAAATCCTCCACCTGAGGGAAAATGATGTATCTCCTTACGTGTTTCAGCAGGGCAGACAACACTCTGGACAACACGTTGGAAAACATAGGCTGGGACATCCCTGATGCCATGGCCACAGTTCTCTGAAAAGAGCCACTTGCAAGGAAATGGAGCACTGACAGCACCTGCACGTCAGGGGGGATTCCAGTCGGATGGCCGATTGGTGACATCAGGTCTGGCTCCAACTGGGTACATAGTTCCTGGATTGTGGCACGGTCAAACCGGTAGGTTACGATTACATGTCTCTCTTCCATTGTCAACAGGTCCACCAGTGGTCGGTACACCGGAGGATTCCGCCATCTTCTCATATGTCCCAGCTGACAGTGCCTACAAAGGACAACAGCGAAGAACCAGTCATTATTGCTCCAGGTATGTACCCACAGTTAAACACAAGACTACACCACTCACAGAACCCTTCCTGTATGTGTGTTGAGTGTAGGCCTAGCTATGTGTGACGCAGTAGTAAATGAAGCCATGTGGGCCCCTGAAATGGCGGCTGTCTGACCTCTAAAGTTGGACAATAGAATTGTAGGGTAACTGCGCTGGCATTGCACACCGTCGCGGTAGGCGGTCGTAGACCGCGGCGCAATGCTGCATCGGTTAACATTGGACCCTATGGGTCCCAGGAGCCAATGAACAGGTGCGCTGGGTGTGATGATGCGCACCGCCGTGGACGTCACCGCCGTGGACGTCACCGCTGCGGACGTCACCGCCGCGGACGTCACTGCGATTTTCTATCTGTTCAATCACTAGATACCTGACCGTCGACAGGAGAGGACCTACACTGCAAGTGCTGCTGTGACCTCGGTCTGGAAGCGACGATGGCTGCTGCGTCTGGGGAAAGGGCCCCGGCCTTCACTGCACAGGAGTTGGAGAAACTGGTAGACGGGGTCCTCCCCAGTACACGCTACTCTACGGTCCTCCAGACCAACAGGTTAGTACACAAAGCAAAGCACCGCTGAACAGGGCAAAGACCGCCATGGCAAAGCACTGCTGAACAGGGCAAGCACCGGGTAGGAATGAATGGACCGCCACATCAGGCATCCTTATCCCATGTGCAGCTGGGACAGTGACAGGACACAATCTTTCACGGGGAGACTCATCCAGTCTGGGCACCAGTCCCCCCCAGTACCAGTAGAGACCTGCATCAACTTGAGAGACTGTGGCTTTGCACTCCCCAGGATGGCACAGTGGGCAAACCACCCACTGTATTGACTTGAGAGACTGTGGCTTTGCACTCCCCAGGATGGCACAGTGGGCAAACCGCCCACTGTATAGACTTGAGAGACTGTGGCCTTGCACTCCCAGGATGGCATAAATGGGCATGGAGCCCCGTCGTGGATCTGGCTTTGCAGTCATCCGGCTGAGGTGCGCCCCCTTCCCTTCCCCCTGAGGTGCCTGTAGTATTTCTATCTGATGCTCCGGCAGTGTTTTCTCCGATTGTGGTCAGGTATCATTTGTGGGCCTCGCCCATGCATTTTTGGACTGATGGTGCACGGACATTGTTATGTACATATCTGCACTACTTCTCGTATTGTATATATTTATGACTGATTTTCAAATATATATCTGTATATTTTTGTATGACATGTATATTGGCACATTACATTGTTTGACCGATTTTCGCTTTGTGTTTTCATTCTTCCGGGGGGATTGTGGGTTGTTACTGTGAATTTTTTGTGAATGCATTGGTGTGCATGTTGTAATATGCGAGGGTGGAGGTGGGGGTGTTTGATGGGTGTCCCCCTAATTTTTGCCTCTCCCCTCCCCCATGTCGTAGGTGCAGTACTCACCGTTGTCTTCGGCGCCTACGTAGCTGTTGGTCATAGAGGAGCAGAAACACAAGGGCAGGGAGTATTTGGAGTTCCGGCTCAATGGATTCCTCGTTCCTCGTGGGATATCTTCAGGTGAGCGTTTTCCCATAGCCAAAGCTGTTTCCGCCGTGTTTTTATCCACAGTGAATCCACCCTGGAAAAGGTGGCGGATTGGCGGGTTGTAATAGTGTGGGCGGTACATTGTCTCCCGCCTGTCTGTTGGCGGTGACCGCCGCGCTGCTTGTCTATACCGCCGTGGCGTGCGAAGTGTTAAACTGGCTGTCTTTGTTGGCTGTTTCCGCCAGGGTCATAATTCCCTTTTTTTGTCCGCCGGCCTGTTTGCGGTATTTCCGCTGCTTTAACAGCGTCCGCCAGGGTTGTAATGACCACCATTATGTTTACTTAGAAACATGAAAGTTTAACCAAGAACAGAGATATGATTTAACCCTAATCCCTGGGAATGCTGACAGAAAACGCAGGAGGCACCTTGGGGATTCCTGACAGTATGTACATATGTGACATACAAGGTGATACTTACTGGTTGCATCATGACAGGAAAACATAGCTTTATGATTTATGAACAAAGATTGGCATGGACAACTGTTACATATTGCACTTGTTTAGCTGAGTGACCTAGTCAACTTAGTGTTCGGAATGACCCACTGCCATCTACAAAAAGTCAGTCATAGAGACATCGGCAGCACCCAAAAACATATATAGCAATATGACTCACCCATACATACATGTTTCTGATTGATAGGGCACACTTACTGGGGACAGGACACTGTTAATTGTGCAAAGCTTATGGGGAGATAATAGGGAAGTGTTGCTGCACCACTGCAGCACCACTTTCCTTGCACCCCTTAGCTCCCCCCTACTGACACCATGTGTGTGCCATATCTGAGAGGTGAAGTGCCCATTCTAGAAAATGATGGTGATGTTGTATGCACCGCACAAGGGAAAGTTGTACACCATGAGTATACCTATCCTATTTAGGTTATATGTAGATGGTGATGGGACCCCTCAGGTGGCAATAGATAATAGTGCTGCGTGAGACTTCTACAGCATAGTAAATGTGAGGCAGTGCCATTATGTGAGTTGTTTGATGTTTGAATGCCCAATGCAAATCTTATAGTAGAGTGATTACTTGGTAAGTGTTTTATGGGTGTAGGATCTGTGTTTTGTTGTGAGCCTGTGGAGACAAGTATTTGTTTGAGTTTAGCTTTTGCATTCATAGATGACATTGTTCCACCTGTCCATCCAGTGACGTGTCAGTCAAGTGGTGCCAGGGACTTGTCCATAAGGGTATATGTAAGGGTGATGTGCGTTGCAAGCAGTGTAGTGTGGCATGTGGCTTATGTGCTGTGGTCTAGACATCTGTGTTTCCCTGTCCATGCATATTTGATGTTGTGTTTGAATTGTTTGTACTACAAGTTTGTTGTGTTGTGTGTGTTATGATTTGTATGGTATCTTACCTACAAGTAGGCCATTGCCATATTGTCCATCCTAGAATTGTTGGTTTGTAGTTGAGTGCCTGCCGATGTAAGCATCATGGACACTTCCGGGATATTTAGCGAGGATGTTTTTGATAATTCCACGGTGGTCCACCATAGCCTGCACACTGATGAAATGGATATGTTTGCGGTTCCTGTAGAGGTGTTCGGTTGCTGCAGGAGGGACAAGTTGGACATAAGTGCAAACCAGTGGGACACAAGGGTGACATTCAGGATAGTCTCATTTCCTGGCAGAGGTCTTGGCAATGTTCTCTGGCTTCTGCCTGGATCGCAGGGACTCTTTGTGGGGAGGTTCTCCTTCTGCACGTGGTGGGGTACTGGTGGCCTGTTGTTCCTAGTGTCAGCGGAGGTTGAGGGTTGTTCATCCGTTTGGCTAGTGTCAGGGGCCTGTTGATGTGCCACTGCCTCCATCTTGGTGTTGGCCATGTCTGCCAGTAGCCCTGCAATGGTGACCAGGGTGGTGTGGATGTCCCTGATCCCATGGTATTGTCCCTCCTGCAGCCGCTGGGTCTCCTGAAACTTGGCCGGTATCTGGCGCATCGTTTCCTGGGAATGGTGGTATGCTCCCATGATGCTGGTGAGTGCCTCGAGAAGAGTTGTCCTCCCCCATCATACAGCAGTCCTCCCAGTTTCCCTGTTGTCCTGTGCCTCTTTCCCCTGAACCACGACCCCACTGCCACTGATCCCAGGTCCCTGATTGTCCTGTGCTTGTGGGGTGACCTGGGGTCCTGGTAGTGGTGGTTACACTGCTGATTGACGTGTCCGTGGGACAGAGGTATGAGCCAGCTGGGTGGGTGCTGTGCTGGTGTTTCCTGAGGGGGAGGCTCTGTGGTGGTATGGTACTGTGCCTCGGTAACCGACTGTCCGGAGGTCACTGATGGGCCAGGTTGGTCATCCTGATCCAGGCGAGCAGAGCTACTGTCATCACTGTGGGCCTCTTCTGGGGGGGGGACTGGATGTTTCTGGCACCTTCTCTCCATTGACGTTGGGTGGGGGACCTGTGGGGATGTAAATTCAGTGTTATTGTTTCTGCGTGTGACATCTTGTGCATGGGTGTGTTGGCCTCTATGGTTGTGAGTGTCCTGTCAGCTTTGCCTTGTGTGAGTAGTTATTTTGTGGGCTAGGTGATTCTCTCTAGTGTGCATGCTGTGGTGATGGGTATCCATGCAGGGTTGTGAGTGGTGTCCATGCATTGGTGGTGCATGCAGTGCTGGGTACTAGGATGGGTGGGTTGTGATGGTGGGGTGTATGTAAGTTGGTGGGGTGATGGGGTGAGGGTTGGGGTGGGATTAGTCTAGTCCTCCTGCTACTCCTGCCAGGACCACAGGATTCATGAATGCCAAGACTTGCTCCTCCCATGTTGTTAGTTGTGGGGGAGGAGGTGGGGGTTCACCGCCAGTCCTCTGTACTGCTATCAGGTGTCTTGCTACCACGGAACCCACCTTACCCCTTAGGTTGTTCCACCTCTTCCTGTTGTCATCCCTTGTTCTTGGGTGCTGTCCCACCGTGTTAACCCTGTCCACAATTCTCTGCCATAGCTCCATCTTCCTAGTGATAGATGTCTGCTGCACCTGTGATTCGAATATCTGTTGCTCTACCCTATTGATTTCCCCCACCATGACCCTTAGCTCCTCCCCTGAGAATGTGGGGTGTCTTTGTGGTGCCATGGGTGTAGTGTGATTGGTGTGTTTGAGGGTGTGTGGGGTGATGGTGTTCTGTGGCTCTGGTTGTATAGGTGCCCTTGCTGTATCTCTCTTTAGTGGCAATTTTTGTTAGTCGTAAAGAGATGTGGGTAATGTGTGTGTGTTTTATATTGGTGTGGGTGTGTGGGTGTGGTGTGTGTATAGGTGTCAGGTGTGTGTAGTTTGAATTGAACAATGTAGTGTTGTTTTGTTAAGTTGTGTGTATTTTTAACATGGCGGTATGCACCACCAATGGTTTACCACTGTTGAATGTCATCCGCAGTGATTTGTGGCTCATAATGCTGTGAGCGTAGTTCTGTTGGTGTAACGGTGTGGGTATTGTTAGCGCCAGTTTATCACTGACCTGTGGGCTGGCGGACTTGTGTGTGTGTCTGTATAGTGAGGGATTGCTATGTGTCGGTCATAATATGGGTAGCGGTATACCACTGCGGTAGCGGAATGGTGGCAGTAGTCAGCATGACAGTAAGCAGGACTTACCCCCAATGTCATAATGAGGGCCATAATTCCTTCTATTAACATATGAATGTGTGCAGGTTAAAAGAATATATTTTACAGAATAGACCATTGTTAAATGTTCCAAACAAGTTTTTAACAGTTATTCATAATGCTTTGTTAACCTAGGTCACTAATGGCAATCTGTTAAAATATGAGCTCATCCGTGCATTCTTTAACTGAAGCGTACAGCTATTGTTGCCTTGTTCTTTTTTGGCTGATAAGAAAGCACAGAAAGGAAACATAAATGCATTTCTTTCTTTTGTCAGGCCTATGTGTTATTCCTACACTTTTAATTCTGCACCTAATATGTTGTTAATTAAAAACACCCTTCCAATTAAAGTTCTTCCTCCTTTGCTGGTTCTATGTCTGTACACAGTGTTTGCCTACAGGGTGTGTTACCTTAATTCTAATAAGATGCCTGTAATACATGGGGTAGAGTCTATGCTGTTTTCCTTGCACTTACAAGATTAACAGTGCAATGCACATAATTTATGGGTACTTTCTTTCTTAAATAGAACACTAAGTAGATATATATGGCTCACAAGGAGAGTGTGATGACATAAGAATTTCATACAAGAAAGAATGAATAATAATAGTTAAATAATTATACTTAATATTATTTGTGTTTCTTCTTGAAGGAAACAACAAAATATCACCAGTAATATGTGAGTATGCGAAACAAATATAAGTATGAATGAATGTTTTGTTTCATACCTATTATGTGTTGCTCTATTCAGAATGATTTAGAGTTTGGTAGACAAGGTACTCAGTTGCAAATGTGATGGTGTACGCTGTCCATCAAACTCTTCTCTCCTTCATATGTGTGAGGTCTCTGAACTGTGAGCAAATGCCTTAGAGTCCTTCTGATTGGTATCCTAAGTCCCTATGCTTAAGGGTCTGAACCCTAAGGGGCAGATTTATGGAAAATGGCACTGCACCGAGTGCAGCGCCACTTTCTCTGTGCCCCTTAGCACCCCGCTACCTCCACCAAGTGTGCACCGTATTTAAAATATGGCATACCATGGCGCAGGGTAGGGGGCAATAGCATCATTTTTCATGACACTATTGATGTACTTTGCAGGAGTAGTGCCAAAATATTGGCGCTACTCCTACAGAGTACAGGGTCCCATTCTAAAGAATCTCATAGATTTCCTCATGCCATTTTTCTGGCTCCCCTAACGGGGGAATGCCCCCTTTGTATAGCTTATGCCTGGCACAGACATAATGTAGTGCAAAGGTTTACAGAGTGGTGCAATGCATGCATTGCACCACCCAGTAAATAAGGTGCAGGGATTTCGGCCTCGTTGGGCCACATTAACATAAAAAACAATGACGTTATTGTGGCGCAAGGTAGTGCTAGAGCATTACAAATATGCCCCTAAATGTGATCATATAATTTCCAAAGATGCAATCTATAGGCACATTTTGGCATAAATCTACTAAGGGTGTACAGGGCCAATACGTGGCCATGCCCAATGTTATGGTACTGAGTCTAACCTAGAACAATGGTGTTAGACCTCTCATTATTGGTATGGCCTTCCCTCATACTTTTTCCCTTCACTCCTCCTGTTTTCTGAATTCCTCTTTGTTTGCATTAGGACTCTGTGCACTTTACCACTGCTAACCAGTGCTAAATTGCAAGGGCTCACTCCATTGAACTTAGTAAAATTGGCCTACCCAATTGCAAAATTGAATTTACTAGTTAGTCCCTCATAAAGTGGTCCCAGATGCATCCAGGGCCTGTACATTAAATGCTACTAGTAGGACTGCAACTCCCCTTGTGCCACCCACTAAAGTAGCACTTTCAAACATGTCTCAGGCCTGGCTTTGCAGTCAGAAGTGCAGTTTTAAGGTGCTGATTCAACCTGGCCAAAACACATTTTGCCAGGACTAAACCATCCTTTAGAATACATACAAGTCAACCCTAAGGTAGCCCTAAAAGCCCAAAGGTCAGGGTTCCTTGTATTTAAAAGGTAAGACATGTGTGTTTAAGTTTGTCCTGGTAGTGAAAAACTCCTAAATTCATTTTTCACTACTGTAAGGCCTATCTCTTCCACTCAAAAACATTGGGTTATCTTATTGCAAACAATAAATGGTAACTTTTGATTGAGAGCAGATAGAAATATCTTGTTTGGACTCAAATTTATTGTAACTTAAAATTCATTTTAATGGTAAAGTTGTGTTTTAAGTTACAATCATGAAAATGACACTTTTAGAAAGTTGGAATTTTCTTGCACTAACCATTTGGCGCTTGCTGCCAGTGACCTTGGACACATGACTGGGAATTGCTCTAATGTTGTGGTTTGTGTATTGCTGCCAGACAGTGAGATAAAGGGTGCTGGTTAAAGGCAGGAAAGCCATCATGCCAGAATGGTGGGGCCCGGCTGTTCCCGAGCCTACTTACACATTAAAGGGCTGCCTCCAGCACACACAGATAAAGGAGTGTGACACAAGCTTTTTGTCACCCAAGGCTTCATGGAGCATTGGCAGGGGAAGTGAAGAACTTTCCAGACCCAGGTGTGTGGGTAGCTCAGAATGCCCCCCCCACCTTCAAAGGCTGGGATCATGTATAAATATTGGACACTTGGAACAATTCTTCTGTACACTCCAAATCTGTGGAAGGCTGCAGAAGGACTGCCTTATAACCCCAGAAGACAACCCTTCAGAAATCAGAGGACCACCTTTTTAAACCCATGACTACCAGTGATTCCAAGGGCTAATTGGCTTGGCCTCCTGTGTGAGCTACAGCGACACAAAAAGTTAATGTGACCTTAAATCCTCTGCTGAAGTGAGACCTAAATGCTCAATTGGTACCCCACATGTTCTGGACCCTTTCAAGTGGTATTGGTGGTGCTCCTCAAAGCACAGCGGACTTATCAACATTTCCACAAAAAAGTGGCCTGGTAACTGACAGAAGACTGGTTCCTGCCTGCCAGCTGATCCACCCAAGATGCATTGCTTGCTGGCTCCCTCTACGTCCTTCTCTGCAGTGGCAAGTCCTGTTAGGCAGGACCCTAAGAGAAGGCATCTGGCCTTGTGTAGCTCTGTTCTGGTACAGCCTGCTGTTTCGTCCGACTGAAGATTTTCAAGTGACATAGTCCAAAGGTAGAAACTTTCCCTGCTACTTCACTCAGTGGCTCCCGCATGACAATGACTTCTCTTCGGCCAATAACAGCTGCCTTGCCCCATTGAACTTCGACCTCCTCTGGAACGTTTCTTCAAAATGTCCATGGGTAATCCAAGAATGGACCCGATTCACCTTGTGTATTTGACCCGCATTACATCCTTGTCAGCCTTAACTTTTGACTTTGCCCTGGTCTTGTCCTACCAAGTACCTGTGGTTTGTGAATTGATCTTTTATAAGCTATTTTGCACTAAAAACTTGTAAAAGTTGCAACTCTGGTTCTATTGGTTAGATGTCACTCATTTTGGTGTTATTTTGTTTAATACAATTCACTAATTTTTTATAAATTCGTCTGGGAATTTTCTTGTGTGAGTTTTCACTTTATCACTATTTGTGTGCTGCATAAATATTTCGCACAAGGTCTCTAAATTAAGCCTGACTGCTTTTGTGCCAAGCTACCAGAGGCTTAAGCACAGGTTAATGTAGTGACTTTTGTGGTTCACCCTGGCAAGGATTATGGTTGTTGCTTGAGGAGGGCTTTCACCACCCTCAACCAATAACCCAGTTTCTTACAACTGGCTGTCCTAGAAGTCTAACCCACTAGACAAAGGTCAGGGACACTATGGGCCTTATTTATACTTTTTGGTGCAAAACTGCACTAAGGCAGTTTTGCCCCAAAAAGTTTTACACCGGCTTGCACCAACTTTTAGCACCAGCTGGGCAGCATATTTATGGAATGGTGCAAGCCGGTGCAAAGGGTAGGCTAGCTTAAAAAAAAAATGACGTTAGGCAGTTTTGAGTCAAAATAAATGATTCTGACCAGATTAGCATCATTTTTTGACGCTAAGGGGCATATTTATACTCTGTTTGCACTGAATTTGCGTCATTTTTTTTACTCTAAAATAGGGCCACAGGTCCCCTAACGCCTGCCCTGACCCAGGTCTTAAAAAAATGGGGCAAAGCAAGCTTTGCCCCATTATTTTAACCCTCTTCCCTGCCTTGCACCATTTTTACATGGTAGTATAAATATGGTGTTAAGGCCATAGAGTCATTTTTTGCACGGGAACGCCTACCTTGCATCTCATTAAGGCAAAGTAGGTCTCCACTTCCAAAAAATGACTTTAACTCCATAAATTTGGTGCTAAAGGGGTCTAGCACCAAAGTATAAATATGGAGTTAGTTTTGCACAGAATTAGAGTAAAAACAAATGACACTAATTTGGTGCAAACAGAGTATAAATATGCCCCTATGTATCATGGTCTGGATGGCATAGTGGCCCCTAGCACATATATATGCTGCCTTCTGAGGATACCTTTTGTGTGTTCTCAGGCATCTGTCACTAACATTCAGGTTAACTTCCCACAGAATGGAAACTAGGGGAATCTCCCTTCACCTTTCTATCCCCATGGGAACACTGCCCAGTCCTATGCCAGCTCTTCTTTTGAATAAACCACCAGTGGGAATATTTTGTATACAGCTCAAATCCCCTTGCTTTTACCATGGTAGAAAGTGATCATAATCCATTCTGTCAAAGGGCAGCTTTCGTCCCTCGTAACCAAGCTTTGGTAACCTTAAGGAAACTAATTTTTATTTCATTCTTCCTATATGTTTTTTTCTGTTGGATGTCATTGTGCTAACCCACAGGCCAGGCCTCCTCCCAAGCCATCTAGTGGCACTGACCTCAAGGTCTCCTAAATGCTAGATGGGCTCCTCTGTGATTACAATTCTTCACATCATCATTGTTAACACAATGTTAGCCTTTCACCCAGACATTTTGGAAATATTTACTAAGGGCTTGTGTTGCCATTGTGTCATACAAGGCTACCTTAAGGGGAATTTACTAAGCCCTGCCAAGCCACCTTGTGTAGTTCTGCATGGCTTATTAAATCTAAGGTAATGCAAGGCAGTGTATTTCGCTACCTGGCATTACCTTGTGGCAGGGAGGCAGTCCATGGATGGGCGTTCCCACACTTCTGCCCATAGATTTTGGTGCATTCCAAGATTTACAAAAAGTTGTAAACCAGGGATTGAGTCAAGATGGTTTATCTCCCAGATGTAGGCAAAAGGAAAAATGTCTTTATTTATCCTCATTATGTCCCTTTTCTTCATTTGCTGCTGTTTGTTGCGTTCCACATTCCACATCACACATAGAAAAAAAAATGCCTTGAAGGATTGCTTTTGTCTGGGAAGGTGTCCCTTCCTGCACAAAAACATTTATGACTGTAACACAGGCACCCTTGCACCATGGGCAAGGGTTCTGGCGTTGGCGCTAGGCAGCACACGGTGCACCTGCACAGGGAGGCAGTAGAAATGCTCCATATATTTGTAAATATGGTGCATTTCCAATGTCTCCCTGTCATGCAATGCAACGTCACCTTGCTGTGCTGCATGAAATTCTAGTAGATGTGTCACTCAGTACTTTCAAAGAGGCGTCCACCACCTCCTCCTGTCTTGTGAGACTGCCCGCTCATGGCCGTAATTTATTCGTTTAATTTCATTCATCAGTTATACCCTCTATTAAATATCCTCCATGATTTGTTGGCATTCTGAGCACTCCCTTCTATAGGCAACCTCCCGGATACCATGGATCTATCTCGTGAATAGAGTGGCTTAAATCAAAGCATTGGATTCATCTGTTCAGATCATAAATGCATAACACTTCCTTAGAAAGTGACGTTTAGCCTTCCCTAACCTTGCTGGTCCACTAACTGTACTTTTACTGACACCTTGAAGGCTGGGTGCTGAGGAACAAATAGAGTTTCAATAACGGTTTCCAACAATACATCACATTTTCGTGGATATTACACATATTGTATGAAATTTTAATCGGGTATACTCCTGTGAAAAACACATGATACTCGGAGAAGAGTTCACAGGTAATATATATATATATATATATATATATATATATAATGTTTCACTGTTCCTGTGAGACGTTTCCTGCTCAAATCGGTCTCCCAAAGCTAAAAAAGTCAAATTGGACAACCACACTTTTGTGTAATATGAAATTTGTAAATGTTATGAAATTTCATCCAGGGATTAAAAATTGTGACCTGGCCTTTTCTCTTCATGAACCAGAGTACGATTCTCTCCACTAGAACAAAACATATTTTCTTTTCAGCACAGAGAAAATCTACCTTTCTCTTTAATTAAAGATACAACTTCTTTTGCATTTCTGTCCTCTTTCCCCAGTCTTTTATGTTCATTCACTCGAAACAAGACTTATGGAAGGGTTTCTGCTGCAGGTTCTATAGAAACTAGTGCTGCTAGTTTCAGAGGACACAAGATAATAGGGACTATTTTTGTTGTATATAGGATTTTCTTCCTCATCAAGAGGGTTTCTTTTGATCTGCCTTGCTCCCTCGTAGAAGTTTTCTCCATCTTTGTTTTACTTGCTTTTATGCTGAGCTGAGACTTTCTCTTGCAAAGTGTTATCACGCCTACCATTGTCAGGCCTGTACAGCAGCCAGACAACCCTCAACATCAAAAAAGTGTGCCTCAAACATTTATTACAAATTTGATACCATTACTGGCGAATTTGCTTGGTAGTTGTTAAAACACAAAGGTACAGGTTCTCCACCTCTAGGACTGAGTTTAGGTGTCAGAAGTTGAAAGCACCCAGTCCATGAACTCAGTTTCACATGATAGAAAACACAGATACCACCATGCATGACAGTTAAGAAGTAGGTCAACCAACTTATTTTTTTCTCTATAAATAAGGTGCATAGCATAATAACACCACCAATTTCCATTTATCTTGAGCTCAGTACCAAGTGAACTGTTTTTGCCACTTTTTACTTGTTGTTAGTTATCAGTCAACTGAAGGACACCATTTTTATCAACGTTAGACAAATGAAAGGTTGAAATAATGCTACAGTGAATTAGGGTTATACTTTTACAGATTGTGTGAACCTGTTTGTAAAGAACACATAGACTACTAGGGTGCACAATTTTAAGGATTTCACGAAATGCCGTGCAGCAACCAAATTTGCTGCAGGGTTATGCTTAAAAGGCACAGCAGATCCGCGCCACATCTATGGTAAGACACTGCAGTGCATTTCTGTCTCTATGTGGTGGTACGCTTCAAGCTGCCTTGAGCCAATGCAAACGTTACTGCATGTTAGTGCAGAGGTGTGTAAATCAGATTAAATATAGATTTTGTACTGAAGGGGACCCTTCCAGAAAAAAATACCAGGGTTTAATTTGAACTGCAACAGCATTTAATTGTCAGCACCGGCTCTAATGACAGCTCACCACGTTGTGGCGCTGTCTGCCTAATTTTGAGATGAGCACAATCCAACAACAGGGTTTACTAAGTCAATATATATTAAAGAAGGACATTACCTGTCACTCATGCCATTATTATAGCTTTGGATGGCCTAGAAAAGGCCGAAATATCATACGTGTAGATGTGCGATGGTCAGTAGTTAAATTGGTTCTGCTATTGGCAGTGCTGTTAGGGGCAACAGGTGGCGCAGGTAGCAGTGGCCTCCTAAGAAGACCCAGGGCACTTAGGGCCATATTTATACTTTTTGACGCAAAGCTGCGCCGGCGCAGTTTTGCGTCAAAAATGTTACCGCCGACTAACGCCATTTCGATGTGCCGTGCGGGCGTCACATTTATACTTTGACGCACGGCGGCGCAACCAACAGGTGGGAGTCATTTTTTTTTACGCACATCGCGGCGTCAAGTAGTAAAGGAAAACTAAGTTAACGCGACGTAAATGACTGTGGGTCGATTTACGACAGCGCAACCCGGAAAGCGTCATTTTTTTTTACGCAATAGCGTCAAAAATACACGCGAACACTGCCCTTTCAGCAGAGGAGAGCCTAAATGGATCCCAGATGCCACTACAGACCCCAGGAAGATGACAGCAGACCAGGAACCAGCCAGGATGATCCATACAGGAACCAGGACATATATAGAAGAAAAAGAAAGTGTCGCTTCAGTGCAGAGGAGCAGGAAATCCTGGTTAAAGAGGTGACGGAACACCAGCACCAACTGTTCATCACCTCTAAGTTGCCAATCAGCAGGAGAGAGGCCATATGGCAACAAATTGTTGACAAGATCAACAGTGTGGCTGAAGTACGCAGAACTGTCACCGAGTGTAAGAAACGCTGGCATGACTGCAAACGTAGGACAAAGGAAAAAATGGCCAGGAACAGGAAGGCAGCACTGCAGACTGGAGGGGGGAGTCCAGCACACCAGGAGGCCCTGGACCACATGGAGGAGATGTCGCAGCCGTCATCCCTGAGGAGATCGTCACGGGGATTCAAGGACAGGACAGCGCAGTCTACCACGAGACAACGCACATGCAGGGTAAGTCGCATGGGGAATTATAATGCAATAATGTTGACTGTAAGCAGGGGGGGAAATACCACAACACATTGCATGTAAGTCAGCATATACATGGAGTGGCATGGGTAAAGGGGCACGGCAGGGGGGCATGCCCTGCACATACAGAAGCTGGGGCACGACATTACACAACACCAACAACAGTCCCATGGGGGCATCCTGTCATGACAACAATGGAGCTAAGGGAATTCCTCGACAGGTGGGAAGGCCACTACCTCAAACTTACATCCTGGCACTCGTCAGCCAAAATATCTCCTACATCAACTAGGTCCCGATCAGTAATCCAGTAGCCAAAACAACAACTGCAATGTAACTGCAACAACAGTTGACACTACCACCTCTGATCTCTGTGCAGCACAAGTAGCCAATGGCAGTAACCTCCCCATAGAACATACATACCTAAATTAGGGGGTGAGGATAACATCTGCAACAATCTCCTGAAACAAGACAAAGGCCCCAGTACACTCATATGTCAATGCCCATAGTTGTCACATACATCAGCCAAAGTAAACAGCAATAGGAGCCACACAGCACTAAGGACTCACACATGCAGCATATGTCAGGGTCCTTCACGTGCCTGGCTAACAAGGAAACATCACAAATGTCATACTGCTCAGACAACAGCATTGAGGAGGGGACACATTCAACTGGTCACTGTAATACACCTGACAGTCAGAGGACCATATAGGACATTGATACGATAAACAGGGCAATCCAATTAAACACACATTACCCAACATCAGCTGGACACATTAACAATGTCTACATCCATATCACATCATAACATTGCCATGCATAGGATATGCCACATGTCATTTACAATTTTACAATTAAGTCAATGTGAACAATCAGGGATTGGGGCAGGTCCTGAGAGGCAAGTGTGCTGCCAGGGCAATCACAACACCCACAGCCAGTGAAAGGTCTCACCATAAGAATAGATATACACGGAGGGTCAAGTAGGACAAAAAGATGGCTATTCCCTATTTGCTACAAAGCAACACCTAGAGGCGATTAGGCAGACAAGTCAGATAACTCTATATCATACATGTGACACACAGGTGGGCCATAGGCCTATAACAATGCCCATTTGAAGGACAGCAGATACCAATTCCAAACAAGATCACAAAGTAAATTCATCAAAAGGCTGGCATGTTACGGCAAAATTGTCACAACACAGACACACTAATTGTACCCTGTTTCATTGCAGAGGAACATGGATCTCCTGCCGATATGCCTGTCCCTGATTTCCCTGATGACATGGATGACGAGCCCATAAACATTCCCCAGGAGACCATCCAAAAGGTCCTTGAAACCCTCCAGACCCCACCTTCAGTCACAAGGAGGAGCACAGAACAAGCAGCCATCACAGAAGAACCACCCACCACCCCAATTGCAAGACCTGCCAGCTCCTACACAGCTGAGGACTCTGACAACACTGGCACCAGCTTTGAAAGAACTGTAGTTGGAGTACAGCGGGAGCTGGCCAAGGAGGTGCGGGTGGGGATGCAAAATATGACAGCCAGCCTTGAGGGGGTGCGCTCGTGCATGATTTCATCTGCAGATCAGGCAGCAGCTATGCAAACCCTAACATCCATACTGCATGGACTACAAGAAACTATAAAGGAATTCACCACTGCAGTAAGGGAGTTGCCACAACACCTCGCACCTCAAACTTTCCCCTGCATGCACGAATGCAATCATGACTCCCTCAGGGCCGACCTGGCTGCCTACCATCGTGATGTAGCTGCTATTCTCAAAAACCAGCAGGCCCTCCTTGCTGCAGTACTGCCCTTAAGACCTTCACAGGGAGCAGCCACCGGGATGTCTGACTCCACGTCTTCTAACACTGAGGTGTGTGTTGCCCCTTCACAACCAACAACAACAAGGACAAAGCAGGCAACACACACATCAGAAGAAGAAGACATGGAACAGATCACATTCACACGGAAGAGTACTCGGAAGCACTAGTCCCTGCACCATGGCCTACTTTGACCAAGGTCTTACGTTTTATCAAATGCCAGTCTCACTACAACTATACTCAATGACTGTTCTGCTAACCACTGTATGACTTGTCAGCATTGCCAGTGAATGTCTCTCTCCTACTAATCGGCAAATCCTGTCCCTCTGCACTGTCTGCAACATCACCCCAGCATGTCAGGAGCATCATCCACACCCCTTCTGTAGGATCACCATGTAAGAATGCACCAGAACGGACTCAGCAAACATGGACATTTTGCACTACAGCACATATCAATAAATAGCACTTGCCCATCTAATATGTCACTGTGTTATTTGACACATCAACTGTGCAGAAGATAACTCTAAAGCGCCTGCGTGACAACCATGTAGCTTGTCAATACAACTGTCCTGACATCATGTAGTCTGATACATCTGTACAGTGGGCAGGATTGCATCATAGCCTGACCATCCTGAGGAGAATAACTGATGAAGGGACAAACCACACACAATCATGCTGTGTTGGACAGAATAATGCTCCATCTATAGCAATCAAAGTCAACTAATGGTGGCTGATAAATGTAGGCACCATGCAATACTAAAACATGAAATTATGCAGTATAATCTAAGCAAACACAACTAAACACAGCATCAATCACCCTTTCTGAGTATACTTCCATGAAGGGAAGTCATGCTGAATTTTTGCACACATGATCTATGTCAGCAATGAAGACAACAAGACAAGAGTGTTAACAACACCTCATCTACAAAGATGTCCCTGAACATCACACTGCAGTCCAACCTAATAAATTACCCACAATACCAAGTCTGGAAGCACACTTTGTGATATAGAATACATACTCATCAACACAATTCCTTGGTGATCCATGTAAACTACTAATGGTGGTTCTATCAAATGGTAGATACTTACCAAGTTAGCACAGGGGTAGCTGCCATTTTAAACCTCTATTTTCTTCAGTGTGTAGCATAGGACCAAAATGTCATAGAAAAACAATCACCTACACTGATGTCAAGGCCATGATCAAGTAACAGTTAACACATAATGCAAAGGTTTAACTATATATTTATTCTTATGTATTCACACCAGAGGCAACTAAGGGAAAAGTCATACCTACACTAATGTAACCTGACTACTCCTAACCCACAACTGTCCCTAACTAACCTAATCTAAACTTACTCTACACATATAACGAATCGATCTAAACATCAACCCCCCACCCACCATTATGAGACAGGACACATTCAGGACAACACATACTAACCTACACACATACTATACTATCCTAAACAATCATATATATATATATATATATTTTTTTAAACAGACAGGAATCCCAACATTGACCCCCACCCACCCACACACTCAAAAATGAAAAATAGAAAGAATAAGGACCCTCCTCCCTAACACGAACTAAGCTAACAACCTATACTAACCTAACACTAATCCCCAAAACCCACCTATCGTGATAAAAAGGAAAGAGGAGAGAGGGGAGGGATACATTTAAATGAATCAAATAAGTCCTAGAGGTTGGCCCTCCGTAGGGTCCGCCTGATGGACCTAACCCGTTTCTTAATGTACGCCACATCCTGGCTCAGCTTGTCCACCTTCTGAATGAACTTGTCCATTTTCCTGTCTAAAGCCTGGAATGCCGCAGGGTCAATAGGAGGTGCTGCTGCTGTCTGTGTGCTGGCAGAGGTGCTCGGTGCGGGAGTTGTTTGTAGCCCACTGGACTGTCCTGTAGCTCTGAAATTGCTGGGTCCAGGTCGTGCTGCAGAGGCAGGGACAACTGTCCCCGCCGTTGCTGGGGCCACTTGGGGAGAACTGGTGGATGTGGTGGTGGTGGCTGTAGTGGGCAACGTTGGGCCACCCTGTGGTGAGGCCCACCATGCTCCGGAGGCCCGATCCGCCTGGTATTTTCGGGCCATCTGTCGGAACCCCGACTGCACCTGCAGGATGTGCCGGTATCTCATTGCCCGCCTTTCAAAATCATGCCTCTGTGCGGCACTCATGTTTGCAGCTGTGAAGAGAAAGGGCAACTATTTACCATTGGAAATGCATTGGGTGGAATAGCACAATGGGTCAATTGGAAATTACTTTTACTGTAGTTGTAACAGCTAATTTCACCACATAGATCATTGAAAGTCTCAGAGGAATTACATGGGAAGCCTGCATTCAAAAGGGCATCTCACACCTAGCATATACATGTCTCTACATGATGGGTGACATCAGCCTAAACCTCTCATCAAAATAATTGGTAATGCAGCTGACATTATTGCTGCACCTCCTCCGCCTACTGCCTTCACTACATATGTCAGTCTATGTGATAACAATCACAACCCTCAATATCTGCCATTTGTAATTGTTTTTGCTAGTATAGAACTCATGTGCCATAACCGAGTGTGTACACTAGGTGCAAAACAAAGTTGCAAATGGTCACAAGTATGTGTAACATACTGGTTGCTACAGTCCTAGGTACCCTATTCCCAAACACATGGCAGTCTTTGAGGGTGGGGTGGGAAGAACAACCAACAATCCCATAATCAATGCACACCCAGGAGTGTCTATAAAGCTCAACAATGGTTTGCCTCCACACACACAACACCAGTGAAGGCCTAGCAACAAATTGGAGTCAGCTAAACCTTGTCCTATCCAAGGTCCACACATGTCAAAATGTACTGACTTCGGCCAACATCACATACTACCAGTGAGGCATATTTTACCACACACACAGAGGAGCAAGAACACCCATGATCATGAGTAGAATGTACACCTAGGCCATTGCACTCTAGTCCCACACACTTCTAGTTCAACTTGTGGAAGTACATGCCCCCGGAAGATCCAACCTACAGTGTACTCAGTCCATCGTTAACTAGGGAAGCAGCATATTTCAGACAAGCCTTTTGCAGAAGCTATCTGAATGTCAGTCTGAAATGCAGACTCAGTCCGAGACAAGTCCCAGAGCAACTCTTACATTAACCAGTGTATTCCACATGACTCACCCCATTCCCCATAGCGGACCCTACTGAAATGGCCTACAGACCCAAAATCTGAGAAATGGATAAGCATAGGTCTACTCAAACTGAAGTGATAATTGAAATCCCACTAATGGAACAATACTAATGAATGGGCAGCGCATCAAACCTTAAATTCTGTTGAGCACACAGTAGTCCATCATGCATCACCAGCAAACATTAAAAATAGCACACATGCAACACTCACTGTAGGTGTCGGGGTCCGCAAAATGAGCCACCTCTCCCACAGTGTACGGTGCAGGTCCACCTGTAAAGCATGGAAGGAAGTATATACTCAGAATCCGTGCACTGACAAACAATTGCAATTACAAAAACAATGTGAGAATATGACATGCAAAATGAAACACTTTCACACATGCTCATACTGCATGGAATTATTCTTGAGCAATATTTACATTGGATGAGTGTCCTGCTACAGTTACACACCCTACTACACACATGCAGTTGCCTGGACAGTCATGTGGTGTCAAAGATGCACCTCCATTAGTATGCCCCAACAATATAGGGGTGCATTCATCTCATCATGTGCATCCAAGAGAGACATTCAAAAGCTGGTTACTTGAGGACTGCACGACCTCTCAAACTCAAACAGCCTATGTGGTAATTTTCTCCACACACCAACCAGACACACATGTGACATATGTGTGGACAACATTGCTAACTTCAATTGACGTGAAGGCAGCACTCATTTATAGCATCATGTTGGGTTTACAAATGTCAGTCTAGCTATGGCGTCTACATATGTAGGTTGGATGTTTCAACATCCATTTTTCACTGGCTATTGTGACCTGTAGAGTTCTAATTGAGTAATTAACGTGTTGCTTGTCTGACACAAAGGCAGCACTACATTACATACTACTACAGGCAACCGGTATGTGTAGAAAACATGAGCTATCTGACTGCTAGCATTTGTCTTCCTTCACATTGTGCATCAATTACCCAGTAGGTTTCCCTAGCATTACACACAGTCAGCTACTTATCTGGCAGATTGGGTAACAATCATCACATGTCGCCACACAGCTTTAAATTGTGCACATGTAATTGATGTGTACTCACCAACATGGCCACCAACCCTGATTCCCAGGTGGTCCAGCATATCTTGCTCCCTGGATATCAGATCAGCCCAGCGGTGCTTAAGTTGATGCTCATTCCTTAGGCTACCATAGACACGGACCAAGTGATGGCGCACCTCCCCCCACCGGACTTTACGGGCCTCCGTGAGATACCCCTGTATCACCCTACCCCCAGCCTCCAGCATGAGTGGGAGGAAATGGCAAACAAGCCATACAAATCCCCCCAATTCCTCCTCACCCATCCTGGCAAGCCGTGGCCTACCAGACATTTCAGCATTGACAAAGGTGAAAAAGTTGGAGAAAAAGGAAAAGGGGGAAATGGGGAAAGGTAGAGTAGTGAAAAACAAAGAAAACTTAAGAAGAAGAGCCCAACTAACCCCTATAGTACACTACCCACAGACTCCCACAGACAATAAATGAAACACTGGACTTGACAAAATAATACAACACAGACTCAGACAGTATTCAACAACAAGACAATGATGACAAAAGCACAATTGAGAAGGCACACTGGACACAAAAGCACTAATACACAGGACAACACTTTGCACACAGCCACACAGTCTAGAATAATCTGAGACTGCAAAGTGAAAGTGAAAGTACACCCACTGTACAGATTCTGTAAACAGGATATCCTATTACATCACATCCTGCATAAAATGGCCGCCTTTTTTCCCCCGCTATGCGTCATTTTTTCACACATACAGATTGTGCGTCATATTTTTTGACGCATAGGAGTGCACATAATTCAGAGTCAAAAATGTTTTCATCATTGGTCAATTATATTTGTTTGAGGCTTATTTTACAGTTCTAGAGTTGAAAATTAAGCCGCTGGCAATTATGATATCTAAATATGAAAATTAATTTTGACTCTGCATTATCTGCACACCTGTGCGTCCAAAATTATGATGCACAAGCTGTATGAGTGGAAATATGACGCATTATGGAAAAAAATGGTGGCCATGTAATGCTAGTATTATATATATTTTTAGGATTTTTTTTGACTCAGCATTATCTGCACTCCTATGCGTCAAAAATTATGACGCACAAGCTGTATGCATGAAAATATGACGCATTATGACAAATATGTCTTTCATTTGTCAAATTGTGAAAATAATTTTGTCATGACCAAACGGTGCTAAGTGATACACATTTGGGGTTAGCTATGGCAAATGGCCCTTATAGGATGTATAGAAGGTATTCACAGTGTAATAGTAATGATTGGTCAGAATGGATATTACTCATAATTGTACACATATGTGGGCAAGTGCTGATGGCTAATTTCAAAATATGAATGGTATACCAGGATGTATACCTAAGCAAAAATGTGTCCACATTTATCAAGGTAATCAAACTTATATAAAGGCCAAATAGGTAGTGCAATTGTCGCCTACACTTTTTAAGGGGGTAACCATGTCCTAATTACGAGTTAATGTATCTTAAATGTGTTTTCCTTTTGACATGTAGGCCACACATGCGCCTTATGCATGTGTGTGATTCACATGTGCATATATAATGTCTATTTGGGGCGCAGTAGAGGTGGACTTCGGCCCCCAGCACCCTAGGGTTTGCTCTTCCAGACTTGCAAATTTATCCAAGGGTTTCCCAAATTCAGTAATGCTAAACCTGCAGCAGCAGGCTCATGGAAGCAAATAGTGTATGATTCACTGTTTGCCATTCTGTAATCCCATTTGCCCATTTGACGTTTGCCCTATTGATTCTTTGGAGAAATCTGATATACCATTTTGCATTGATATTTTTTGCTAAATCTCAACATTCCTCATGTCCTGATGGCAAATAGGTTGTTGATGTATGTGGCCCTTTATGCATTACCTGGTTTAGTGGCATGTTTCATTCTTCCTGCTAGGTTACAACTGGGACACTACTGTGATCGGCTGCTTGCAAATAATTTGTTGATTGGATGGTACATGTTTATGTGTGTGGTCAAATATTGATCCAGTGTCAACTGTCAGGGTGTATGTTGTCACTGTAACTTCCAGGTCTCCCCATGAGTTAGTGGCAGCTAATCTTGTTTCAATTGGGTATTGTTTGTAGCACAATTTGAGAGAAGCCATTGAGAACATGGTCACCTACACGTGGATGGTCCCACCCTGTCACTGAAAACGTGTAATGAGACTTTCAACTGGGCAACGTTGGTGTGCTGAGTGAGAGAATGTCTCAGGTGTCTGGATTCGGCATGTGTCATTGCAACATTTCTACTCCAGTTGGCCTCTGTGGATGGTAATGTATCAGGAAACCTCATAGCCTCTGTGCAGAAGTAAATGGCTGGTATTCAACACACGACTCATCTTTATCATTTGAAAAATGTTACTCAGTGTTTGAACAGTCAGGGTCCTCATATGTGTTACCTTTTCATGGACATTATCCGCGGTTGCTGGTTTTGATGGAGGCCATTTACACCATCATACACTATGGTCCTGGTCCACTGTCACACTTTGTAGTTTAGGCATTAATGAGGGCCAGACAACGGAAGGGCCAAGATTTGGCTATTCAAGGACACTGTCACAAATCGGATGCAAATAACAGTCAGATGATGCAATACTATGTATTTGAGTATACATTGATGAGGCTAATGACAAATTAGTGTCTGAGGTACAAGAGGTTTTGGACTGCACATGTGGTCCATAGGTGGACCCCAGGTATCTGTAGAGTGACCCATGGACAGGTGCCAGTCAGGCTGACAGGGTGCTGGGTCAATCAGGAGCAAGTTCTTTCAGTAATTACATGATCATGTGTTCTGACTAGGACTGGCCAGAGGGAGCAGTACACAGTTGAGATGTCACACTGTGTATGTCCTGTGTTGTTTTGAAGGTGACACATGAACCCTGATAAAGTTTTCTACGGCAACATTAGTGTCAAAGCTTAATGATGTAATAGCTCAAATTCCAACATGTATGCAGTAGGAGGCATCAGCAGGGACGGGGCATGTACATTTGGGTGGTGTGCATGGAGGGGATCACTGGTGTGGCCTCCATCTGTGTCTCACTAGTCCTGTCAGATGGGATTTGCTGATAAATAGCCTACAGTACCTTTCACAGAAGAATCAATCTACAGGTGATACCAGGCCTTATAAATTCCAAGCCAGTGTATTATATGAGCTGAGTTCCATGCATTGAGATGGTAGTAGGACAATGGTAGGCATAGTAAAGGGTGTGGCACACTGGATGACTCTTGTGAGAGTGTGGTTGTAGATGAGGGAATCTCAGTGTACACAAATCTGCATTCCAGGGACCTCTTCAGACAGGTGGGGTGTAAGCAGCTGCAAGTGTGTGTAATGTTTTTAGAAAAGGGCTGACATGTAGATTGGATGTGATGTGCTGGATGCTTGTCATAGGTGTAGCACTTGTGCTGTGTATGTTCTGCTTATGTGTAACTCTAGTGACAAATAGTCATTGCAATGATAGTAAGTAGTTTGAATTTCTGTTGGCAAGAGTCTAGTCCTACATTCCTGTTCCTGAAGCATTAGCATGTGAACTGCCTGATGTATGAGGCCTGTTTTCCCCTAGTTGAGTGATGGTGTTTTAATTGTGTGCCATCTGCTGCAATGATCCATGTTTACTACATGTATGTGAGTCATATGTGTGGTCCTCAGCTATTGCCCTTCAAAGGTGAACTGTACAGGATGTCTGTCATTTACATTGTGTGTGTATTTGCCCATTGTATGGTGGCCATTACATTTGTGGTGTATATTTTTGTGTCATGATTTTTATATAATTATTGCTCAATGAGACGACATTCTTCTTCAGATATTCCAAGCTAAAGGTGGGCAGAAATTAATAGGCCAGACCATGATGTGGTGTTTGTTATCAGTGTTTATTTACAATAGTGCATTAAGTGATGATGGTGATAATTATGAAAGGAAATTACTTACAATATGTTGGTGCCTACGCACTCCAGCAGCCGTGTTTGGGTGTTCCCCCTCCTGTTGCAGGCCAGCATCCGCCTCTTCTTCGTCTTCAGGCATGTACGGGTCTGGTTCGAGGAGGGGAATGTTCCTTTTTACACAAATGTTGTGCAATATTGCACATGTGAGTATGATCATACAGACCATCTCGGGGGAATATAGTAGGCTACCGCCGGTGATGTCAAGACTAGGATCCCAAAGGTGCGCTCGACAATGCTGCGTGTCCTCTTATGGGCGTCGTTGTATGCCCGCTCTGCAGCAGTACTCGGGTTCCCAAATGGTGTCATTAGCCATGGCTGGATGCCATACCCCTGATCAGCTGAAAGAAAAACACAGAATGGGATCATGTAGATGTAGCTGGCACTATTGAAAAGACCTTTAATGGCAGTAGTTGTCTTGTGTTGTCTGTGACTCTTTTGTGTACTGATGTGACATCCTATACTTGTAGGCTATACCATCTGCATTGTGTTGTTTCCTTGGCTGAGCAAGTGTTTGTCTGCTAACCGTTTGTCATCAATATGTTTTGGGATTTGCAGTACAGTGTTCCCTCCCTAGCATTGTGTGCTTGTGATACAGGTGTCCGTGTGTCTTCACTGAGGGTGAGATGATAGTTCCATGCACATTTAAATTTGGAAGTGTTGTTAACACGTTCATATCAAAGTACCCTGTACATCCCATACCTTGAAACTTATGCAATGTATTAATGTAAAGGTCATTGTGACACCTACAACTTGCAAGGTGTCATTTAGGCAACCACACTCATTAATGTCTTCACATTAGGCTGTACAGTAAATTCTGATGTGTGACAGGTTCAATGGTGACTTAAGAAACATGGCTAGTGATGTAAGGACCTGAGTGTGTCCCTGTCTAGATGTTCATGTTGTGGTGTATGCGTTGTGTGTCCTAGAGGGTTGCTGTGCAGTGTGTATATAAGTAGGTTTCTGTACTTACCAACAAGTAGTCCATTGCCATACCATCCATCCTGGAAGCGTTGGTTGATGGTGCTGTGACGGAAGATGAATGAGTCATGTACACTCCCAGGATATTTAGCCACGATGTTGCTGATCAATCCCTGGTGATCGACTATGGCCTGCACGTTGATTGAATGTGTGTGCTTCCTGTTGCAGTAGAGGTGTTCTGTTGCAGCAGGTGGCATAAGGCGTACGTGTGTGCAGTCGATTGCACCAAGGACGTGTGGGAAGCCACTGATGGCGTAGAACCCCTGTTTTGTTTCCTGCTGCTTCTGCAGTGTGTTAGGGAAGCAGATGTGGCGGGGTGTCAGGCGAATGATGGCATCCAGTACTTTTGGCAGAAATGCGGAGAATGATGGTTGTGATATTCCGCCAACCAGGGCACCAGTTGTTTGAAACGAGCCACTTGCCAGCAGGTGAAGTACGGCAAGCAGCTTTGTTTCTGTTGAGATGGTGCGGGGTGTCACTAAAGTGGGGGCCAACTGCGGTTCAATGTTGCGCAGCAGCTGCTGAATGGCCTGCCAGTTCAACAGGTACCTCTGTATGATGTCGTGTTCCCTGAGGCCATGCAGGGTTGTTCTTGGGCGGAATATCCTCTCCTGCCTTCTGCGCTGCCTTTGGGGTCCCTGCTGGTGTTGTTGTAGCTGCTGTTGTTGCTGCAGGGCTCTGCGTCTACGTGCACGCTGGATAAAAATCACCTCCATGTCTCCCTGTTGCTGCTCTGCTGTTTGTTCTGTGTGTTCTGATTAAATACAGGTGTGTTTGCCCCATTTTAACGCCTGCCCTGACCCAGGCGTTAAATTTTGACACAAATCGGGCTGTGCGTAATTTTTTTGCTCCGCCTCCCGGCCGAGAGTCATTTTTGCCCGGAAGCATAAATACGACGCACGGCCGTTTGCGTCGTTTTTTGGACGGGAACGCCTACCCTGCATGTCATTAACGCAGGGCGGGTTGCCGCATCCAAAAAATGACACACACGACGGATTTTTGTCGTCCGCGGGCTCGGGCGTCAGAGTTTAAATATGGGGCAACGTTTGCGCTGATTGTGCGTCAAATTTTTTGACGCACAATCGGCGCAAACGGAGTATAAATATGCCCCTAACTTTTTTGTTTTTTAAATGAAGTACTGGAAAATACTATATTCCAACATTATTTGACAGCTTTATAACTTAGTATACTTGCTGTACAGTACACCCTAGAGGCAAAGTTAGAAACATTTTGAGAAAAGCATCATTTTCTATAACCTCTTGCCTGCCCCAAGAAGGTTCATGTTTGGCACACATCACTGTATGCCAATAATAGTAGATAGGGATTTATGTCAAAACTCATTGGCCTATGCATGGGAACATCCCTGTACCAGCCATGGTATTCTCACTTGATGCAAACTAAGTCATACTACCATAAAACACTATGGCCCTGATTTATACTTTTTGGTGCAAAACTGCACCAATTCAGTTTTGCACCAAAAGGTTTAGCACCAGCTTGCACCATTTCTGTGCACCAGCCGGGCACCATATTTATGGAATCGTGCAAGCCGGTGCAAAGGGTAGGCTAGTGGCAAAAATAATGACTTTAGTCGGGTTGGGCTGGCAGTATGGAAAAAGGGTTTTTTGCACCAAAAAATGGTGATAGGCAGGTTAGAGAAAACAAAAAGTCTCTAACCTGCCTAGAGTCATTTTCTGATGCAAAACCATCCATACCACATGACTCCTGTCTTAGAAAAGACAGAAGTCATGCTTACCACTCCAATGGCCTGCACAGGGGACCAGGGTCCCATGGGCATGGCCAATGCACCCATTGCCATGTAGGGGGGCCCATGTCAGGGCTCCCAAAGGCACTATAAAAATTTAAATAAAATACTTACCTCTACTTACCTGTACTTATCTGGGACGGGGTCCCCCTTTCTCCACTGTCCCTCTGGTGTGGGTAGGGGTGTCCCTGGGGCCTGGGGAGGGAACCTATGGGCTTATTCCATGGTGTTCCACCATGGAAAGAGGCCCACAGGTCCCCTAATGCGGACCCAAGCAAGCTTTGCCCCATTTTTTGACTCCTCCTCCCTCCCGTGCACCATTTTTGCATGGGAGTATGAATATGGCCATAAAGTCATTTTTTGCACCGGAACGCCTTCCTTGCATCTCGTTAAGGCAAGGTAGGTTTCCACTTCCCAAAAATGACTTTAACCCCATAAATTTGGCGCTAGACGGGTCTAGCACCAAAGTATAAATATGGAGTTAGTTTTGCACCGAATTAGAGTAAAACAAAACGATGCTAATTTGTTGCAAACAGAGTATAAATATGCCCCTATGAGCCAGTTTTACTGACATTTTGCATTGGGAGACAAAACAGCGCAAGTTTTTTTTTGCAATTTACTTTTCACTGCACAGCATGTTTTGTGCTGGAAAGTAGTCTGAAAGTAAAGTAAACCACCGCAAAGTACTGCTCAACATTACTTTGAGTCACAGAGGCATTCAATAGGTGGTGCATGTTGTTCCCATGTAACCACTCATGGGCCCATATTTATACTTTTTGACGCAAATCAGCGCCAGGGCAGATTTGCATCAAAAAGTTTCCCACTGGCTAACACCATTCCAACGCACCAGCCGGGCGCCTTATTTATGGAATGACGTTATCTGGCGCTGCAGCCTGGCTTGCGTCAAAATAAATAACTCAAACTGGGCAGCAGAGGCGGAGGGAAGAATGGGGGTTGTGCGTCAAAGAATGGTGCAAATCAGGTTAGAGTCAAAAATATTGGCTCCAACCTGACCTGTGTCATTTTTTGACGCTCAAACCCCATAGAAATTATTTCTGTCTTAGCAAAGCCAGGAGACATGTCCCCCTGCCCAATGACCATGCCCAGGGGACTTCTGTCCCTTGGGCATGGCCATTGGGCACAGTGGCAAGTGGCCCAAGTTAGGCCTCCCTATGCCACTCTAAAAAAAAAAAAATATATACTTCCCTGCACTTACCTGCACTCACCATGGATGGGTCCCCCGATCCATGGATGTCCTCCATGGTGGGCTAGGGTGGCAGTGGGTGTCCCTGGGTGCAGGGGAGGGCACCTGTGGACTGCTTCCATGGTCTCCCACCATGCATGGAAAAGAGACCACAGGTCCCTTAACGCCTGCCCTGACCCATGCGTTAATTTTTTATGCAAATCGGGGTTTACGTAATTTTCCAGCTCCACCTCCCAGCCGTGCGCCATTTTTGCCCGGTTGGACAAATGTGGCGCACGGGTGTTTAAGTCATTTTTTGGATGGGAACGCCTACTTTGCATGCCATTAACGCAAGGACGTTTTTACACACCCAGAAAATGACGCACACTGATAAATTTTGACATTGGCGGGGTCTAACGTCAAAGTATAAATATGGTGTTAGATTTGCACTGAATTTGCATAAAAACAAATTACGCAAATCCAGCGCAAGTAGAGTGTAAATATGCCTCATAGTTTTTGAAGCAAAACTCTACCTACGAACAGTAGGACAGCGTTTTGCGTCAAAAACTTTGGGAACTTGATAGCAGGTGCTAAAAGGAAAATTGTTTTCATTTCTCCTTTCTTTTCTTTTCTGACTTTGCATGTTTGCTACAATAAACAGCACACAGAAAATAAGAAAAACTTTAAAAGTTGTCTAGAAACAGTATTTTGTACTGGAAGGCAGCCCTTCCAGTACAGAACCTATGCTAGACTCACGCACACACACCTTTGCATTATGGCACAAAGGTGGGTGTGTGGGGCTCAGCAGAAAAACTTTGTGCTGGGGCCAGGGAGAGGAGAGGAGAGGCAAGTGCATATCTCTGTAGCTATGACTCTTTCCTGCTCTCTCCCTGTCATGCAATGTAGCTTAGCCTTTTTAGCTGCTGCACTGCTTTGGTTGAGGCTTGAGTAAATCTGGACCTACTTTGTGTTACTTTGGTGGTACTTTGCAGCACAAAACATATTGGTGGTGATTTATGAAAAATGGACCTGCACCTAATGCAGCGCCACTTTTCTTGAATCCCTTAGCGCCCCCTAACGCCACCATGTGTGCGCTGTTTTTAAAATACGGTGCACCATGGTGGTAGTCAGGGGTACTAACGTCATAATATTTTACGCTAGTCTGGCGTTTTGCAGTATTAGCGTTTAGCAGGCACTAAGGGGCATATCTATACTCCGTTTGCGCCGAATTTGCGTTGTTTTTTTCGACGCAAATTCGGCGCAAAACTAACGCCATATTTATACTTTGGCGTTAGACGCGTCTAGCGCCAAAGTATGAGGAAAGAGCGTCATTTTTTTGCGTGAACGCCTTCCTTGCGTTAATGAGATGCAAGGTAGGCGTTCCCGTCTAAAAAAATGACTACGACGCAAATGCGTCGTATTTATACTCCCGGGCAAAAATCACGCCCGGGAGTGGGCGGGGCAAAAAACCCTGCATTTGCGCCGGATTTTAGCGCCTGGGTCAGGGCAGGCGTTAAGGGACCTGTGGGCTCAATATGAGCCCACAGCTGCCCTCCCATGCCCCCAGGGACCCCCCCTGCCACCCTTGCCCACCCCAGGAGGACACCCAAGGATGGAGGGACCCATCCCAGGGACATTCAGGTAAGTTCAGGTAAGTATAATTTTTTATTTTTTTTATATTTTTTTTTGGCATAGGGGGGCCTGATTTGTGCCCCCCTACATGCCTCAATGCCCAATGACCATGCCCAGGGGACATAAGTCCCCTGGGCATGGCCATTGGGCAAGGGGGCATGACTCCTGTCTTTACTAAGACAGGAGTCATGTAAATGGCGTCTGGGCGTCGTTAAAAATGGCGCAAATCGGGTGGAGGCGATTTTTGGGCGTCAATCTGACTTGCACCATTTTAAGACGCCCTAACGCCATTTCCCCCAACGCCGGCGCTGCCTGGTGTACATGGTTTTTTTCCATGCACACCAGGCAGCGCCGGTCTGCTAGCACCGGCTAACGACATTCAATAAATACGGCGCCCGCATGGCGCTTCAGAATGGCGTTAGCCGGCGCAAAACTTTTTGACGCTAAACTGCGTTAGTGCAGTTTAGCGTAAAAAAGTATAAATATGGCCCTAAAAGTGGCAAAAAAATTGGGCGCAAGGAAATCTCTTACATTTCCTTGTACCATTTTTTTTGGCAGCCCCAAATCTCTTACATTTCCTTGTATCATTTTCTTTGGCAGCCCCAACTGGAGAATGCCCCCTTCGCATACATTATGACTGGGGCAGGCATAATGTAATGCAAAGAATTGCAAAGTGGCGCAATGCATGCATTGCACTACTTTATAAATATTGTGCAGTGTTTTTTGCCTTCTAACACCATATTAGTGTAAAACAATTTATATTAATGTGGCGTTAGAATGGTGCAAGTCCCTCTTAAATCTGGGCCGTTCAGTGTTGGAATGTAAATCCAAAAATCAATACTTTGTGCTGATTTGCATCAAGTATGTGACCCAAATCAGATCCACAGTGTGGGTAAATTTGTCCCTGAGGGGAAGATTAATAAAATGAGATGCTGCACCTAGTGCAATGCCACTTTTCTTGTGCCCCTTAGACCCCCTCTAATGCCACCATGTGTGTGCCGTATTTAACATAAGGTGCACCATGGCGGTAGTCAGGGGTACTAGCATCATAAATTTTGATGCTAGTCCCGCTCTTTGCAGGATTACCATCAAAAATGTTGACGCTAATCCTGCAAAGCACCAAGAGGCCCGTTGAAAACAATGGGAGCCTCCCTTTAAAGCCTGCTCTTAAAATACATTAAAAATGCCAATGAAAGTGATGCAAAGAAATCTCTTAGATTTCTTTGTGCCATTATTTCACCCGACCCAGCGGCAGAATGCCCCCCCTGCATACATTATGCCTGGCGCAGGCATAATGTAGTGCAAGAGGTTACAAAGTGAAATAATGCAAGCATTGCGCCACTTTGTAAATATGGCATGGCGTTTTTGGACTTCCAACGCCACATTTTAAATATGGAGTTGGAATTACGCTAGGCCCTCTTAGATCTGGCCCTAAGGGGCATATTTATACTCCGTTTGCGCCGAATTTGCGTCGTTTTTTTCGACGCAAATTCAACGCAAAACTAACTCCATATTTATACTTTGCCGTTAGACGCGTCTAGCGCCAAAGTTCATGGAGTTAGCGTCATTTTTTTGCATGAACACCTTCCTTGCGTTAATGATATGCAAGGTAGGCGTTCCCGTCTTAAAAAATGACTCCGATGCATACGCGTCGTATTTATACTCCCGGGCAAAAATGACGCCCGGGAGTGGGAGGGACTAAAAAACCTGCATTTGCGCCAGATTTTAGTGCCTGGGTCAGGGCAGGCGTTAAGGGACCTGTGGGCTCAGAATGAGCCCAGAGGTGCCCTCCCAAGCCCCCAGGGACACCCCCTGCCACCCTTGCCCACCCCAGGAGGACACCCAAGGATGGAGGGACCCATCCCAGGGAAGAAAAGGTAAGTTGTGGTAAGTATTTTTTTAATTTTTTTTTTGTGGCATAGGGGGGCCTGATTTGTGCCCCCCTACATGCCACTATGCCCAATGACCATGCCCAGGGGACAGAAGTCACCTGGGCATGGCCATTGGGCAAGGGGGCATGACTCCTGTCTTTGCTAAGACAGGAGTCATGTTAATGGCGTCTGGGCGCCCAAAAAAAATGGCGCAAATCGGGTTAAGACGATTTTTTTGCCTCAGCCTGACTTGCCCCATTTTGGGACGCCCAAATGCCATTTTTCCCTACGCCGGCGCTGCCTGGTGTACGTCGTTTTTTTTCACGCACACCTGGCAGCGCCGGTCGGCTAACGCCAGCTAACGCCATTCAATAAATACGGCGCCCGCATGGCGCTTCAGAATGGTGTTAGCCGGCGCTAATTTTTTTGGCGCAAAACTGCGTTAGCGCAGTTTTGCGTCAAAAAGTATAAATATGGGCCTACGTTTTTTTTTCCAGGCTTGGGTTTTTGTAACCTGCAACCTTCTCGAGAATCTCCTCTACAAGCACACTAGCTTACTTAAATATATTAGTAGTGTACAAGCCTGTAGAATGCAGGTTAAACATGTGCTTTTGTGTAGGAACATTAACCATCTGAGCTATTCTATAATGGATCAAACCTGTGACCATCAAATTACTGATGGATCTCTTCTGCAAGTGCATTCACCACCTGAGCTAATTTACCAGCTTCGTACCCCCCGACATGTTGAATAGACATAATTGTTAGCATCAGGAACTTAAAACCTTTCGCTATACGAACATGGTGTATGTTTGTG
Organism: Pleurodeles waltl; assembly: GCF_031143425.1. Taxonomy (NCBI): domain Eukaryota; kingdom Metazoa; phylum Chordata; class Amphibia; order Caudata; family Salamandridae; genus Pleurodeles; species Pleurodeles waltl. The sequence continues at coordinate 219,961,602 of NC_090450.1, read as the reverse complement.
AGTGACCAATAAAGTAAAGAAGAACAGCTTTGCTGTCCTATTTTGGGAATTTATTTATTGGGGAAGAATTTGTAAAAATGTTACATATGCCTTAACAGAAGCATGGGGTGACTTACAATGCCTTCACTCCTCGAGGCTCAACCTTTTACTATATCCTCCCTCGGTTCCTAATGCACTTCATGCCACAATATTTTGTTTCCTCGAATACTTTTCCCGATTTCTATCACTGTCCTCAACTTCTGTTAATCCTCTTTAAAGCTGGCGGGCCTGGCTTAAAATGTGGGTCTGCTGCAGAAAAGGTATATTCTAGTTCAAAGAGTGTATTTAAATCACCACGTGATAAAGCAAAATCTACATTTTACAAGTATGTTTTGGTCTACAATGTGCATTGACTTTTGTGTTTGAATCTATGACTCAGATTTACAAAAATGTCAACAGTGCTTCACAGCCCCCCAAAATGCTGCACTGCTTTGTATTAGAGGGAAAGAGAAGGCGAATGTCATCTATAGACATATGGGGCTTCCCCCAACCTTGATCTGTCGCACAATCAGGCTACCAAGCACCACACACTTTTGCGCCATGGTGCAAGGGGGGTGCATGAGTCTAGCATAGATTTTGTACTGGAAGGGTACCACAAACATGCAAAGAGTTAGGATAAATAAAAGTATTTCTCTTTTTTAACTCCTGCTTCAAAGAAGTGTTATTTTTGTACGCAAAACACAGTCTATTAATATTAATACTTTAGGTTTTACATCAAAAAGTATGGGTAATTGCATGGGAACACCCATGTAATGCCCCATTGCCACTAAGCAATGAAAAGTAGCACTTTGTACTTCTTTGCCTTCTTTTTGGGTAACTTTCTAGTGAAAAACAACAACAAAAGTTGCTTTGGTTACCTCAAACACAAATGTTTGTAAATTTCAGCCAGGTTTGATATTTTATTCAAGAATCTACCAGTAGATGGCAGGCTTGGATTACTTTTTAAAGTCATTTGTTTCACCATGTACTGCATGCTGCAGAATACACCAACAGAGGAAAATGCCAGTAAGGATTGCTTTGTGATAAAAGGTGTCCCTTCTTTCACAGAAACAATCCTGCCTGCAATGAGGTCGCCATAGAACTATGGTGCAAGAGTGTCTGCATTGGCACTAGGCTGCCTCAAGCACAAGAGCTGCAGAGCATCAAATCTTAGTAGATATGCCACTACGTTGCATGAATTCTACATAAACCTCCACTACCAGTTTTTTTATCCAAAAATAGCCTTGTGCCATGTTGTGTCAAACACTTTTTTTAGGTCTAGCCTCTGGAGACAGCTTTAGCTGTCTTGTCAGACTGTTGCTTTCATTTAAAAAAAATGCAATTTATATTATACATACATATAGCGGCTTTGGGCCACCCATATTCATATGCTGTTCTTTTCAACTGTCAATTACATTTTGCTTCCACCCATCACTGTTTAAAGTATGGGACAAAAGTTCAGCTTACATACAGCCATTTACTTAATTCTCTGTGAGAGACTGTATTCTGCCTGTGCGCAATGTCATCATCCACACAGAAAATAGCGTTAGAGCTCATGGGACAGTTTACTTTTTATACTACCATTAAATACTACACCAGAATTCATACGTTCAATTTAATTATTATTTCTCTACACAAGAACCTCTGCGCTAAAAAGGTGGAGTTCACAGCTAACATGCTGCAGCCACATCCACGGCATCTGGGCAGATTTAGGCCCATATTTATACTTTTTGATGCAAACCAGCGCCAGCACGGGTTTGTGTCAAAATTTGTACCGCCGGCTAACGCCATTCCTATGCACCATGCGGGCACCTTATTTAAGGAATTACGTTAGCCAGCGCTGCGAACTGGTCAGAGTAAAAAAAAATTACTCAAACCAGGCAGCGCTGGCGTAGGGGAAAATGGGGGTTGTGCGTCAAAAAATGGTGCAAGTCAGGTTTGAGGCAAAAATCATGCCTCAAACCGGACTTGCGCCATTTTTTTACGCACAACCCCATTGAAATGACTCCTGTCTTAGCATAGATAGGAGTCATGCCCCCTTGCCCAATGGCCATGCCCAGGGGACTTCTGTCCCCTCGGCATGGTCATTGGGCACAGTGGCATGTAGGGGGGCCCAAATTAGGCCCCCCATGCCACTTTAAAATAATTTTAAAAAATACTTACCTCAACTTACCTACCTTGCATGTCATTAATGCACGGCAATTTCCTGCATCCAAAAAATGTAGTATAAATATGCCCCTTCCTTTTTTTTTCTCGTAACACAGGTCAGAAACCTAAGTTGCTGTGCCACGTTGTGTGAAGCAGAAGCAGCAGAAATGCACTAAATCCAGCAAGATATGGTGCATTTCTGCTGCCTCCTCTAGTTTGGTATACTATGGGCCAGATTTACAAGGTCCTAGTGCCTCTTAGCGCCACACTAGCGTGATTTATTTTTACACTAATGTGGCTTTAAGGAGGCCATTCTCCTTCACCATTTTACAAAGTAGAACAATGCTAACTTTGCGCCACTTTGTAACCCCTTCCAACACATTATACCTGCACCAGGTATAATGAATGAAGGGGGGCGTTCCCACACAGAGATGCTGCAAAAAATGGCGCAGTAAAATCTACAGGATTTCGCTGCAACATTTTTTCCATCATTTTAAATGCCTGCTCGGGGCAGGAGTGAAAGTGACGGGCCCTTAGTAGCCTATGGGCCTCCCAAGTGCTTCGCTGCACTAGCTCCATAATGGAAGGTGCTAATTACGCAAAGCACAACAATAGTGTCATAAATTAAGATGCTATTGTGGAAATGAGCGCCATGGTGCACCATATTGTAAATACGGCGTAGCCATGGTGTCTTTAGGTGATGCTGGGGCAGTGCAAGAAAAGTAGTGCGTTTGGGTTGATGGGCCACTTTCTTGTAGATCTGGCCCCATGTGCTGCCTAGCACCAACGCAGGTACCCTTCAAACCATAATTCAAGAGGCCCTTCATTACAGGTAGGTTTGTTTTTGTGCAGAAAGTGACACCTTCCATCACAAAATCAATTTTTGAAGGCATTTTCTTCTTTCTATGTGTGCTGCAGAATGCAGCACACATGGAAAGAGGATATAATGAGGAGGACTAAAGATATTTCTTCTCATTACACTTCACTTGGGGAGGTGTAGGATTTTACACATTCCCAGGTAGACAAGTCTTTGAAAATCTAAGAATGCATCAATCTCCATTGGTGAATGCAAGGGAATGCCCATTTTCCACTCATATATTTTCTTCAAAGTTGAATGTACCGTAACGCACCGCCAGCAGCTTCCTTGCATTAAATTTCTTCCAAAGGCACGCAAAGTCATGCAAATCTGTCTTGCATGGCTTCTAAACATAACTGAAGCCTTTACCTTGTCCTTGCATCATCTTGTGTGTTGCAAGGACAATGTAAAAGTTTTAATAAATATGCTCCCTGATATCTACAAAGTAAATAATTGGCCGTGGTGCTTTCTTTTCCTTAGAAACAATGAAAATGTTCCTAAAGGGAGATTCCCGCACCCAGCATTATTTTTCTTTTTATGAAACTACTATTTCAAGGTTTTATTGTTTTTGGCCTAGACCCAGCACCAGTTTAAACATTATGGCCAAAAACAAATGTTGTGTATCAGCGTGAGGCAAAAATATGGCATTTCTTAACATAAAACTAGAACGACATTTTAATAGGGGAAAACAAAGAACATATTTTGCTAACATAATTATGTTATATACTCTTGTTTAATATTTGCTTGAATGTGGATATAAAAATAGTACACTTAAATGCCGTCTGTGAATTCCCAAAGTCATAAACCTAGATGTCTAAGGGCCTGATTTATACTTTTTTATTGCTGCATTTGCGTCATTTTTTGACGCAAAAGCGGCACAAGCTTACCAAATTCAATCACATTTTGTACGTTTGCGCCACTTTTGCATAAAACAATGACGCAAATGGGGCTGTAAAAACGTATAAAAATGGGCCTAAGTTTACCTTTATGGATCAGGTCCTCTATGTTTATAAAGAATGCATATTTTTTGATCCATACCTGCAAATTATTTGTTTGAATTAGAAAGGTTTCTGGACATTATTAGAATGTCACCAGTGGTAGCAGCTGTCTCATCTTGCTTTCCTGCCAGTAGTACCCGTACTGTACTTGCCACTACTAGCCTCTAAGGGGCATATTTCAGAAAAGTGGTGCTGTACCCAGCTCAGCACCACTTTTCTTGCACCCCTTATCGCCATCCTACCGCCACCATGTGTGTGCCGTGTTTAAAATATGGTGCACCATGATACAGGGTAGGGGACATTAGTGTAATTTTTCACACTATTGATGTACTCTGCAGGAGTAGTGCCAAAATGTTGGTGTTACTCCTGCAGAGTACATAGGGACCCATTGTATTCAATGGCATGCCCCCTTTTAACACCTGCTCTGAGCAGGCTTTAAAAGTGCAGAAAAAATGATGCAAGGAAATCTGTTAGGTAACACCCCCCTTTGCAAACATTTTGCCTGGTGCAGGCATATTGTAGCATAAAGCGCTACAAAGTGGTGTAATGCATGCATTGCACCACTTTGTAAACATGGCACAGCCTTTTTGGCCTTCTAATGCCATATCTGCATGCAAAAATGAAGCTAATGTGGTGTTAGAATGGCACTAGGGGCCCCTAAGTTTACAGGACAGCTGCGCAGCCAAGTACCATGCATCAGGGGCTAGACGCAAGTTAGTGCTGGTGTCCACGTCAGTGAACTAAAATGCATTAGTCAAGCAATCGAGTTCTTCCCTCCGACTACTGTGAGGAACAATCTGTCTTGCTGCATTTATCAACTGCAAGTGTGCTGGCAGTGAGGGTGCTGTCTTTATGTACTCAGACTAAGGGGGTCATTTTGACCTCGGCGGTCTTTTTTGAAGACCGCCGAGGGACCGCTGTGCGGAAGACCGCCATTGGTGGCGGTTTGCCGCTTGGCCTATTATGACCGTTGGCAGCTCTCCGTCCATTTACGGACGGAGAGCCGCCAACAGCCATACTGGCGGGAGGCGGGGAAGTGGAGGTTGCTCCAGCTCCACCGCCACACCAACAGAACACCGCCCAGCGAATCACATCCTGTGATTCGCCGTGGCGGTGTTCTGTTGGCGGTGTGGTGTCGGCGGAGCTGCCCCCATGGCTCCCGTCCCCTCCTGGAGGATCGTCGGACGAGGTAAGTCGATCGTCCATGAGGGGAGGGGGTTCGGGGGTGTTGTGTGGGTGCATGGGGGTGTGCATGTGTGTATGTAGAGGGGGTGTGTGAGTGCGTGTATGTCTGGGGGGGTGTTGTGTGTATGGGAATGAGTGCGTGTATGTCTGTGGGTACATCTGTATGGATGTGTGCGTGTATGTTTGAATGTGGGTGTGCGTGTATGACTGTGTGTGTGGATGTAGGCATGTATGTCAGCATGTGTGCGTGTAAGTATGTAGGTGGTGCCTTCGTGCGTGTCGTGTGGGTATGGGTGAAGTGATGTTGGGGGTCGGGGTGGGGAGGGGGGCCCTGCCACCTTTGGGGGGTGGCAGCGGTTGTGGAGGGGTAGGGGAGGGAGTCGGGGTGGGGGTGGGGGGTGGGGGAGTCCCCTATCAGTGCCAGGGAAGGAATTCCCTGGCACTGATAGTGCTTACCGCCATGTATTTCATGGCGGTTCAAACCGCTGGAAATCCACGGCGGTAAGCCGGCGGTATAGTGACGGCCGCCGGGCTGGAGACCCAGGTCTAAAGCCCAGCGGTCGTCTCTGCCATGGCGGACGGAACGGAGAACCGGCGAATGACCATGGCGGTAACCGCCATTGTCATAATACCAAAGAGTAAGACCGCCAGCCTGTTGGCGGTCTTACCACCGGTTCTCCGCCTTCCGCCAGGGTTGTAATGACCCCCTAATACACATTACAAAATTAATTCTGGGTGCGACTAAGTCCATTAAACACTTCACCTCATAAGAAGGGTGGGCAGAATTCTTAATTCTGCAGGTGAAATTGGGGTCAGATAGTAATTCCATGTTACTCATGTAAAGAAGAATTCATAATTAATTCTGCTGTTCTGCTGGTTGAGTTAAAAAATCAGCAGAACTGAAATCCACGCAGGACAGCAGATGAGGGTGGCAGAATAGTGACATCAGACCCCCTGCCAGGTCTAAGAAGATGTTAAAGTGCAGACAGAGGATAACCCTGCTGCTTTGAAGGTCACTCCATAGTGGGTGCAGTGGTTCCCACAAGCTTACCTTGTGAGGTAATGACAGGAGGAGGTATCCCATGTGCAGCCACTGAGCTCTCCTGCTGGGGACAGGGGTATTGTAGCAGAGGTGGCAGGCAGCATGTGGTCAGAACTGGTATTGGGGCTTCTTGCTGTTATCTTTTTCTGGCTTTGGCTCAAGGCTCTGGGGGGAGTGAGAACAAGGGATGCAGTTGTGAGGCAGACTGGAACAAAATTAAAGGGAGGGAGCTTGGAGGTTGCGAAGCCGGCAGGTGAAGCCTATGATCGACGTTGTGCGGGCTGCTCTTATTTTGGTCTTTTTTCACAGGATAGGGATGTTTGTACTTCATGTAGGACCAGTGCTGCTGGCTGATAATGGATGATCAGAGGTTATGAAGATGGCAGTAGCCTTGGAAGAAGAAGAGTTGATGAATCAGGAGTGGACTATTAATGAACGCCGAATGGGGATGAAGTGAGGAGGAGCTGGAGAGATGGGACTGGCAATGTTAAGCACACTCTCTTCCACAGAAGAACTGTGACTAGCTGCCATGACCCCCAGAACTGAGGATGGCTCTTGCCTCATGCAGGCTGCATGTGAGGGAATGGGGTGTTACTGCTGTCAGTGCTGTAGACACAGGTGTGCAAACGACACATAGGACCACTGACCATTCACATAGAGCTCCTTAACTCCCGGGATTCTACTTTTGCTCCAACAAAATCTCTGTTGTTGTTGTAAGGACCACTGAGGGGTATAGAGGAATTCTGTAGAATCCCATGTAATTTTACTGTAATTCTGCAGAGTTCTGATAAATGAAACTCTGCTAATTATGCACACCTCTATACAGAAGCCAAGCCTGGCAACCACCACTGCATGCCTTCTGTCTGTGGTGAGTGGTGAGCATAAACAATAATAATTGCAGATCCAGCACTGACAAGTCTGAGAGACCTACTTTGAAATTTGGCAAGGTACAAAGCCTTGCCTGTTGTTCTCAGGTAAGGTGTTTGTTGCTCTGTAATCATGCAGTGATGATTGCCCAATGAGACCGGAAAGGCATAGACACTCAGACGACATGCTGCAACTTTCTTCCCGTTGCAATAGTGACTTCCTTGGGCGAGACTGAGTCGCCAAGAGATAGATGATGGATGTTGCCTCAGGCAAGTAATGGAGAGGCAGATTTATAATTGTTTTTCATTGCTTTTACACCACGCAAGGTAACGTACAGTGTTGCAAAACCTATAATCAGATTTACCAATCCATGCAAGGCCACCCTGAGTGGTCCTGAGTGGCATGGTAAATCTGATGTAATGGAGTAGGCACAAGTCACTGTCTTGCATTACGCTGTGTGGTGAAGGCATTTAACGGATGGAGAATTAGTACACGCATGCATCCACCCATGCATTCTGATGCATTTACATATTTACCAATGCTGGCAGACCTGGGAATGAATCAGAAGTGTACACCTTCCCACCAAAGGCACAATGAGGAAAAATATCCTGGGCCAGACTTTTTTCAATCATGGCCCATACTAGAAAGGAAAGCATTTCATCTGTCCTTCAGCTGTGGATCCTCCCACAACGTATCTCCAATGCCAGCTTCTTGACCAATCCTTGACCATATGCAGCAGCACTGATATGACTGGGATGCTGCTGCACTGCTAGGGATTGACATATGAAAGTGTTTATAGTAATGTGGCCCTGGAACAGCTGATAGTGGTGACCAGGGCCTGGTGGCTGGTGTGCATGTTGAGTTCATTTACATTGTGGGAGGAGCATATGGTTGTCATTCGTCCACTGAGCAGTGAACATAGCAGAGGAGTAGGAAATTTGCTCTAGAGAAACAGATTTCTGTATGGATTAAGAGAAGGAGAGACAATGGAGAAAGTCAAATGAGTTTAGATGGGCAAGAACGAGAGAATGGAAATCTGTGAATCAAAGACTGTGGGAAGTGAAGTTAAAGGAGTTTAAAATGCAAAAAGAGTGACTGGGAAAGTGAAGGACGGACAAAGGAAGGCAAGAGTGTATCAGTAGTTTCCAGGATTATAACAATAGGAGGATGGATAGTGCCTCACTTTCACTATCTTATTTCAGCAGTGTAGGGGTCTGCTTTAAAGGTGGGTGGTCTAGCAGAAATCTGGGCCAGAATTTATCAAGGTCTTGAGTTGCTCTTGCCTCATGCAAGGCAGTGCAAGTCAATGCAGGCCCTTAAGTAAGATTTACTATGCACACAGAGCTACCTTGCGTTGCTCTGAATGGCATTGCAAATCTAGATCGACGCAAGGCAACGCAAGTCGCTGGTTTGCGTTACACTTTGTGGTCGAGGCGATATATGGGTGGAGTGTTCCAACGCAACAATCCAGTTTGTGCAGCTTTAAGTTACTTTCAAGTAACTTTCCAGTGCAAAGCAAGTTTTGTGCTGGGTTTGCATCATATTTGTGACACATTTTGTGAATCAAACCCACACAGTGCAGAATGTTTGTAAAACCGGGCTACAGTGTGCACATTAATACAAAATACTTGGGCAGACCTCACATAACCTCTCCACAACTAGATTTACTGTTCTTACCAATCAGCAATTGTTGTAAAGCTTTCAGCTGATCTTTATCAGTATGGACAATGCTGCAAAGCTTTGTTTATGCTCTGGTACTTGGTTTGCTTTTTCAAACATGGATGCAGTACAAGTGCTAAGCTGCAGTAATAATAAGGCTGAGTGAACTGGACACATTTGTCATGAGGCAAATGGAGAGTTCTGGTACATGTTGTGCTTTTGTATTTATGAACACTGGGATTCCTTTCAGTATACATTACATTATAGCCATGACAAAACATTTAATGTGCGATGATTCAGTGTACTTTTGAGATGCAAAACGGTCCTCTGTGCATGGCAACGCAAACAATCCAGATGAGGTGAGATGATACACCTAAAGTGAACAGCATGTGGTGAGATAGTAATCCTCCTCTGAGAGAAGCCAAGCCATACCATATAATTCAAAGTAATAGGTTATTGCAGAAAGCTGTGCTGTCAAGCCAGACCTGCAAAAGATTATCGATTGCATCATCATGACCAATAGCTACAGTGAGTAAAGCATAAAACAACCTAATGAGCTGCATTTGCAATCCCCTTTTAAAATAGCTTGTCGAGTACTAAACTCCTGCTGCACAAGCCTGCCACCAAATGATATATCGCCTACTAATATGCCTTCAGAATGTGCTTTAGACTATAGAGCAGTGCTTCGCACATCATTTCCATGTAATTGACGAGGTCAGCCAAGCAGCTCTTTTATTTATATGCGCTTTTCATTTGCATAGATACAGCCACCATAACATACGACAAAGCTATAAAATAAGGAAGAAGAAAACATAATTATACCTGGGGACATATTTACAAGGAACTGGCGCATCAGCTCAGAAGCGCCAGTTTCCTTGAGTTGCCCTGCGCCTCCCTAATGACACCATGGTAGCGCTGTATTTGCAATACAGCGCACCATGGAGCACGTTAAGACAATAGTGTCTGAATTTTTGATGCTATTGAGGCGCTTTGCTGGACAAGTGCCAAAAACATTTGTGCTAGTCCAGCAAAACACAGAGAGGCCCAGAGGCTAATGCACTAGCGTCACTTTTATGTCTGCCCTGAGCAGGCGTCAAAAGGATGATGCTAGAATGGTGCAGTAATATCTTGTAAATTTCACTGCACCATATTTTTGGGCCTTCCCGCATGCCCCCCTAACCCCCCCCCACTTGGATACATTATACCTGCCGCAGGTATAATGTGGCACAAGGGGTTACAAAGTGGTGCAATGCTTGCATTGCACCACTTTGCAAACATGGCACAGGGAGAGGGACTCGTTAGAGCTGCCTTAGTGTAGAAAAAATGACACCACAGGCTTTTGAATATGCTCCTTAGTTTCCGTGAAGCACAAGGTAACTAACTTTCCCAAAGTCCTTTAGAGAGAAGTAAATACTGATCTGATGCTCCTCCTTGGCGAAGCTTACATCAGATGCTTATGATGCTTCTCTGGATTCTGTGTGAAGGGTCGAATGATCTTCAAACGCATGGCTTATTGATTATGCTTCAAACTACACTTCTAAATTGATTCTCATCAAGGATTTATCCGTGATGTGGAGATGCATTCAGCGTTGGGGGATTCCTCAATCATTCAGGTGCCAGTTTGCCTTCAACACTGCTGTGTGAGTTTGTACTTGCAGTTGCATCAGTGTTCCCTAGAGATGCTTCTACCTGCAACCTTACATGGATTGATACTGGCTGGTTCCAAGCTAACCTACCCTATTTGCATCACTCGAACAAATGACCCTCTATTACAAGGTAGCCACGAGCCACTTTTTATTACTAAATGTTCTTTGCTGTTGCAGTAGGCACATCTTGTTAGAAAATTGAAGCCTAGATTGACCTTGTGACCTTTATCTGCTAATACTGAAACGGTTAAATTCTTAATCACTCTGAAAGCATGACAGCTATGCAACACTAACCATCACATACCTTTGTAAAAATTGGTCTGCGATTGTTAAGTCAAATGATTATGTGTTACTTGGGACACCTTATTGTACTCCTAAGCATTCATTTAATGTTTGCAGTCTTACATTTTCAGAAATGAACCAATTGGACTGCTGTTTAGATTTTAATGATGTGAAAGGAGATGTAAGACTGATACATGGTGTCCCTTTTGGAGTGCACTCATGTGGTAACCTTTGTAATTGTTGAGTGGTTTTGAGAGCGGTTTTCAATTTGCTTTTGCTATTGTGTGAGGCCTCATATACAAAGGCTTGGTGAAGGGCAGAGCCGCAAGCCTTTTTGCTGTGCTGCCCTACGCCAAATCAAAAGGGCAGGAATGCACCGTATTTAAGAAATATGATGCATTTCTGTCCTTTCAGCCAGCGCATTCTCACAATTTGGTACCTACTGCCAAAGCAGGAACTTTGCTCCATGGAGGCTGTTTCCTTATTCTATTCTATGTGTGCTGCAGAATTCAGCACACTTGGAAATACCACATAACTAGAAGTAATTAAAACATTTCTCCTCGTTATGCCTGCTCTGGGGAGGAGTAAGGTGTTGGTGCTGCCCCAGGTTTATGCATTTTTGTAAATCTGGGGCAGCATCAAAATCCATGGCTGTTGAGTGGGAACACCCACAGCAAAGCCCATGGAAAGCCTACTTAATGCAGAGTAAGGCAACACAACGATCTGCACTGCCTTTCCTTACTACTCCATATCAATGAGTCCGTGCAAAGCCATGCAGGGTGGATTGTCTTGTCTCATAGATATGGTTGAGAGGCCTGTACCACCAGAATGTCTAAAAAACTCCGGATGCTCAGGTCACTTGTAAATAAGCACCGTAATTTTAATTTATGGGCCTGCTGGTCATGGCATATTTTGCACGTCTGTCTGGCAGAGGTGGCAGTGTGCGGCCCACATGCTTTGTGCTCTCTTGAACACTATGAAGATGTCAGAAAGTCACCATAGCCTACTTTCTGTTCACTGTATTCAGGTTGTTAAGATTTTGTTTTCCTTGTGAGAGATAGAGAATTAAACCAGCACTGGCTGGGTTACACAGGCCTGATATCAATACTTCAACTAACAATAAGGTTGCCACCTTTTCTATATCGCCTGGGTGCCAGGCTTTGAGTCCAGGGCTTTCATTTCACAGTGGAACGCATTCTACAATTTGTCATGTTTGTCATTCCATTCATCACAAATGACAGCCACATCAGCCAACAGATGCAACACGAGCGGGTAGATATGTGAGTGAATAAATGCCTGTAAAAGCCGGATCTACTGGGTTTGCCAATGTTTCCTTATAGCAGGCAATGTGTTGAAGTGGAACCATTGCAAAAATCACGCAAAGCAAAATGCAAAGAGGCATGCTACCCTCAAGCACTAGCACATGAGCCCCGCAAATGTTGGACGTGGTCAGGCACAGGTGGTACGGTACAAATAAAGCAAGGCTTCCACCAGACAGCTGCATTCCCTCATGTACTGAGTATAACAGAATACTCCTTAATGATTTTGGTTCACCAGCAGGTACAGCTCTCCTCCACAAGAATCGTAGCAAGCTCCATGATTGTGGAGGCCATTTGGAAAGACTTCTTCACCGCTGCCGTAGTCAAGTACCCTGGGTTTGCACTTGACTCTAACATCTTTCAGCCCCGACTATCGATCCCTGGTTTCAGAGCAGAATGCATGGGCATGGACTACTGCTTACTAAGTGAGCATTGGGTGTAAATCTCTCAAAGAAATGTGTTTTATTTTTTACTTGTGCGCCTGCTGTGTGTAACTAATTCATTGTGTCCACAAGAACTGAGGTGCTACATACCTCATTCTGAGTAAAGCGTGCATGATAAAACCCAGTGAAACATTTGCAAATCAAGAACATATCCACCGCACAGAAAGTGATGCAAACAATATGATGGCAACATCACAAATTTCAAAACACATAAATCAGTGCTGTAATGGACAGCATCATATCCAGAGAAAAAAATGTCAAATTTAGGGGCATATTTACAAGCCCCTTAGTGCCACCGTGCGGTGCCATAGTGTAATTCTTTATTACGCTACGGCGGCGCTAAGGTGGTTTTTACCCCTGCCGTATTTACAAAGTGGCGCAATGCTTGCATTGCATCATTTTTCAACCCCTTGCACCACATTATGTCTGTGTCAGGCACAATGTATGCAAGGGGGGCTTTCCTATGCAGGGAGGTACGAAAAAATGGCGCAGTGAAATCTACAAGATTTTACTGCACCATTCTTTCCGCCATTTTTAACGCCTGCTCAGAGCCGGCTTTAAAATGACACTCCCATTTTAATCAATGAAACTCTCTGTGCCAAGTACCACAAAAGCATAAAAAATTATGATGTTGCTGTCCTAATGACCACATGGTGCGTTGTATTCTAAATACAGTGCAACCATGGTGTTGTTAGGTGGGGCAAGGGTGATCCGAGAAAAGCGGCACATCGAGACTGATGCACCACTTTCTTGTAAATATGCCCCTTAGAGATATTCCAATATGTATCTTGAGCCTCTTCGGCGAAGTATGGCACAATGGGGTGTTACACTCAGATAGTCAAACAAATATGCAGCACTCAATTTGAGCTGGTGGGGCCGGCTGACACTGGGGACAGGCACTTATGTTTCCTTATCAGACAATTACCAAGAGCAAGAGAGGGAAAAATAAATGAAGGGGAAAAAAGTCGGAAGAGTAAGACATAAAAAATGTCACAAAGTGAGAAAGAGGGAACCTGCAAGAGTGGGATAAAAGACTAGGGAGTGTCTAATAGTGGATTAAACAGACGTGATGTGGATTCAAGACTATGCAGCCTTCGTATTTGGTGAGCCAACAAATATTAACACTGGCTGCAGCCTTCTAAGAAGCGCTTTGGGCACCAGCACTCAGTCTGTTACAAATTAAGTACTGCAAACTTATTACTCAAACATAGAAAATGTAGGTGGGCATACAAGGTGTTGCATTGCAAGATTGTAATTCATTTGGGTGTATGTATTAAAGCGCTTGTAGAGGAACTGTAAACCTATGTGTGCTAGTTGACATGTACGTGTGTCTTAAAAGAAAAAGGGAGCACACTGCCTTGCATTCAAGAGGAAAATAGCCCGAAGGCATCATGGTAAATGCAGTCATTTAAATATAAATAACGAGAATTTTTCATAAAATTATTCACCCAAAGTAGGTGCAGCAAGTGCTGTATCACTGTAGAAAGTCTTTCACCCAAGGTAGGTGCAGCGAGTGCCGTATCTCTGGACATGTGTTTCTGGCTTTCGGCTGTCATCAGCAGAGAGCGTATGTAACTGAAGGGGTCGCTTGAAATGCCGCCAAACATCTTCACAGGTTTTTGTACCACTCAGTAGGCGCACAGGTGCATCGCAAGTGCTCGTCAGCAAGAGGCTCACGGGAGCCATGATTTAGACATCCAAAAAGAAAAAGGGAGCACACTGTCTTGCATTCAAGCGGAAAATAGCCCCAAGGCATTATGGTAAATGCAGTCATTTAAATATAAATAGCGAGAATTCTTCAATGTGATGACACTCCCCCTAAAAGGTAGGCAGGTATCAAGTGATTTTTTGATATATAAAAAGTACAATTGCAAAGGCCAGAAAAATGCATCAAGCAGGTTCCGTCAGCGTCACCTGTAGCATAAATGATTTAACATGATAGGTTAACATAATTGTCAACTTTGGTGGCACATATCAAAGTCATAAATGTTGTTGACAGTGTTGATGTGGCTGACAACCTACTGACACTTTCTACATGTCTGAGCATTGATCCAAGTCAAGTAACAACATTAATAAATTTATAACAAAAAGCTGAGAAACACTGTTGATAATTTTAAAAATATCTAGTCGGCTACAATAACTCGTATATGTAGCATCAATTGTGTCTGTTTTGCAATTGAATCATATAACAACCATGTTTTAATGCTTTGTCCATGCTAATGGGTTGATGTATGGTGGTATGCAGGTGAGCGCTAGATAAACTCTTTTGTTAAATGACAAATACAATTTCACAAACTAACTGTGAGCACACTAAAAGTGATAGGACGGCAGCTGTTAAATAGTCTAACCACTGGCTGTCCCATGGGGTAGCATTTCATCCCATCATTTTGTTTCCCACTCTGCCCACTGACTGTGAGGCATTTAACCCATAAACCAGACCAGTAATTTAACAGGATGTACAACACCACAAACCAAGACATTCTTTAAATACCAAGCTAAGTTTCAGATGTACTCATGATGTTGGAACATGCTCTTCTCTCTGTTGGCTGCACTCAGTCGTGGAGAAGTAATCACAGAAGTAGGGGTTAGGAAGTAAAAAAAAAAAAAAATGACAAAACAAAATAGAATAACGAGTTGCAAATTCACCTTTGGAAAAAAACAAGAGGGGACCACTTTTTAGAAAGACTACTGCGAACATCTAGGTTAGATTTGAGAAACCTAGAAGACTTTATCATGTTCAGATGAATTTCCTTCACCTCTACAGTTTACGAGCAAAGAGCAAGGCTATCATTAGAAATCATAAAATAGTAGTTTGCAGAGCTCAGCTTTCCTGTGCTGTAAGAATTATAATGGAGGATGCATATGATGTTCTGTTCATACTTA
Organism: Pleurodeles waltl; assembly: GCF_031143425.1. Taxonomy (NCBI): domain Eukaryota; kingdom Metazoa; phylum Chordata; class Amphibia; order Caudata; family Salamandridae; genus Pleurodeles; species Pleurodeles waltl. The sequence continues at coordinate 219,946,256 of NC_090450.1, read as the reverse complement.
TAGCACTGCAAGGGTGAATCAATGTTTGGAAGAATGTTTCTTTCTCATTGGTCTTGTCAGTTGCGTCAGGATGAGCTATCATGTATTACTAATAAATGGTCAGGGCCAGATTTAACAGAAAATGATGGTGCATGGCGCTGCCCCAAATTTTGCAGCCTTACGCACCGTCATTTTCAAAACGCAGTGAGGCACCGTATTTTCTAGATTACGTACACCCCTGTGTTTCCCCCTGCGCCGGCGCTAAATTTGCTGCTGTGCACCAATGCAGCAATGGCTGCGTTGAGGGGGTGATTTTTTTATGCAGGAAGGGCCACCTTCCTGCACAAAAACAATCTTAAATGGCGATTTGCTCTTTTTATGCGTGCTGCAAAACTCAGCACACAAAAAAGCAAAAAAACGAGGAGAAATGAAAGCCTTTCTTTCTCCTAAACCTGACAAATGCGGAAGGCATGCAAAATGGAAGTAATGTCCCCTTAATCTCCAACCTCTGTGCATTGCCCATCCTGGCTGAATTAGAACCTGGCACAATAGTAACCTTAGAACTTATTTGAAAGTATAGCAGGCAAAGGGTGAAGGAGAGATGGTAAACTTTAATGGGTTAATAGACTGTGGTCAGGCTGTCTGTGGAAAGCATGCTAAGAAGAATTCTCTTGTTAATGAGTAAAGATGAGAGACTAAATGAGTAGTGGGTTCTCTTCCACATATATCTATGAGTCTAAGAGAACGAGTTCATTCTTTTGCAGTTACATTGATGGGTCTGCCAAAAAGACAAGCCCCTTGAGGTTTGAGTGTTGAAAAGGGGCAATAGGCAAGTGTAATTGAGAATCTTCTCCTTGCGAAGGTTAACTCACAGACAAAAGGAAGTAGGTGATCTGTGCCATGTCCTTCCCTGAGAAGGTATGAATTTGAGTGGCAATAGGAAATTCTCCAGGAAAGACATGGAGGTGAATGAGTGATGTCCTTCTCCTTTGACACCATGGGAAAGTATGACAGTAAGGGAAAGAAAGAGAAGGCACAGAAGCATCCCCACAAAGACACGTTGGCTCGTGAAATGTTGTTTAATGTTGGAATGCATACATGTTTCTAATTGAAAGAATTGCACAATCCCACAAAAGAGAACAGAAATTTGCAATTTCTTGAAAACTGTACTTTGCCATTGAAATTATTTAATTATTTATGGAACTGTAGGTAAGAGCAAAAAAAACACATGAACTGCGCAGGTGGAGTTACTTAATGAATGGGAGCAGAGAGTGCTAGACAAAGTGAACAAGAGGAAGATAAATGAACAGGTATTTACGGTGTTGGATGGCATTAGACAAGAGTTGTTACAGAAGCGAAAGGAAACATAGGTGAGACAATGCTGTGAAAGACTGAACTGTACCCTTCCCTTGAGGTTCCTTCGGCCCTTTTGGGTCCAGAGGATAATTAACATTGGGGGTTGTTACAACTTTGGAGGAGGTGTTAATCCGTCCCAAAAGTGACGGATATACCACCAGCCGTTTTACGAGTTACATAGGATATAATGGACTCGTAATACGGCTGGTGGTATATCCGTCACTTTACCTCCTCCAAAGTTGTAATAACCCCCATTATTTTATGGAAGGTTTATTGAATGTTTGACTGCCTAATCCGGTATGTGATCAGGAAGGAACTTGAAAAGTTACAGAGGAGAATGGAAAACCCTTGGAGTTTTATGTTAGACAGCGAGAAGAAGGGCTGGCCTGGGATGGTTTGAACAGAAATTAATTGATCAAACTGAAGTCCAAACAAGAGTTTGAGGAAGTGTAGCATGCTGCTAAGTTGTTAGAGTTAAAGGTAAAATGAAAGTGGATTTGCAAAAGAAAAGAATATGCACATCACATAAATTGCATTCGAATGAAGTAGAATTAATTAAATAAAGTTGAATGATGTTGCAACGCTGGTTGGAGATTTTGTTAGAAAGATAATGGGAACATATTGAAGAAACAATGGAATAAAGAGAAGCCTGAGGATTAGGCAATAGCATCCAAGCATGAGAAAGATGTTCTGGAGATGCAACTACTCACTAGGGTGGCACAGTAATATCTATTAAGGGGGGTTCAGGAAAAGATGGGCAACTGGAGCATATTCATGTTCCTTCAACCAGGTTTGATGTCTGGTCGTTGACTAAGGATTTTTTGAATGCACTAGAAGCTCCTGAAAAGTGGTACATGCAAGTAGAGAGTGAAATTGTCAAAAATGGTATGGGTAAATTCAGATGCCTTGTTTTCTATTGCAGTGCTAAAGGACCTGTGGGAATCTTGTCATGTGGCAGTGACGTGGCCAGAGGTGGAGCCTAAATGGGTAACTCCAAAATATGAGCTGTCACTAGAGGTGATGTTTCAGTACAAGGGGGTAATGGGATATACGAAGAAAAAGGTTTCCATACAACTTGTACATTTGTCCAAGATCATCCAGACCAAGCAAGCCGAAGATGAAAATGTACATACCTATTATGAGAGCTTGATAGATGTGTACAACTGGTATTGTGGAGATGCCAGCAATGGTGTCAGCCTTTGCGTTCGGGTTACAGTACAATATTAGTACCAAGCTAAGACAATTGACAAAATGTTACCATGTGTGTACTATTGTAATGAATATCTTGATTGGAAACAAAAGAAAGACAAATATAAATAGATTTGGCACAAACTGAATATTTCCAATAAGGACTCATAGTACCACAGATGGTGGAGGAATAGGGGCTATTGAGAAAGGCTGTGAGATGTCATGGGAGAAAGATAGGAGAAGTGGGAGAGGGTGGAATGACATGTAAAACGAACAGAAATGCTTGCTTTAGGTGTGATTGGACCCTGGTAGAAAGAGTATCCTGAAGAAGGAGAGAGGGTGGTTCTAGAAGGTGTCTTACATATTCAGCCCACTTCTTCTGGCATGGAGATATTAACTGCCACAGGCCAACACTCTGCTTCTGTCTCTCAGTTCTTGTGCCTCTTCTGTTATATCTGCCAAATTCTCCCATGACCATGATGCATTGAAACTAGCCAATGTATGTATTGTCAATTGCATTTCCCTTTGTTACAACAGACTCTAGCTATGCACAACAGGACTGACCACAAGGTGTCAATGTTTGTAGGCTCTTATTCTTTCAGAACACCAAGAAGAGCCTTACATACAGGATAAAGTAAAAGGACGCCTTATGAATTTCCTAGTTGATACTGGACCTGCTTCATCTACAGTGAGACCAAGATAAGTTCCCCAAACAGCCCTCTTTGAAAAAATGGTACAAGCTGTTGACATTTCATATCTCACCCAGTTTCTGCCTCCGTACCCAAAACTAGAGGTTCTATTATGGAGCAACATAAACTTTTGATCAGTCATAGCAAGCATGTGAATCTTTTGGGAAGACATATTCTATCTAAACTAAAATGTATTGTGTATTGTGCTCTGGTGTTGTCTTTCTAAAGACAGGAGACTCTGATGCACATTTTAAAATTATGTCTCTACTGAATGTAAGAGATATTCTCTCTCTTGAGTCATGTGATATTTCTGAAAATATGCAAAGTACAGTACAGTTTCACCTTTCGGTAGTAGAAGGAGGAGAGCTGGGAAGGATGCGGTGAGGCCAGCCAGTATGGGTAAACTTGAAATGGGGAGCAAGGTTGTCACAAATTCCCTAGTAGAAACGTACTCAAAAATCAGAAGAAGGATTGAGCCAGTGATGAAAGACCTACTGCGGCAGGGCAATATTAAATAGATAGAGGAAAGCCCCTTGTGAGAAACTGGGGCTGATTGCAGAGGCCCCATAACTTTTTGCCCCCATTTTCCACTTTATGCTGGTGTTTTCCTGACTTTAAAGGTGCCCTGGGTACTGCTAACCAGTCCCAGGGCCTGTGCTCTGTGTAAAATGGATATGCAAATTAGGCTAATTATAATTGGCTAAGTAAACCTACCTATAAGTCCCTAGTATATGGTAGGGCATGTAGGTTTAGGGACCACAGCATAGGTGGTGCACACCTAGGTGCATTGCTGAGGTGCCCAGTGTCATTTTAAAAGCAAGCCTGCCTTGCTGGCTGCTTTTAAATTAAAGTTATATGCAAATTCGACTTTGGAATTAAAGGTACTTCCAAAGTCTTAAACTACCTTATTTTTACATATAAGTCACCCCTAAGGTGTGCCCTATGTGCCCCTAGGGCTGGGTGCCATGTAACTATAAGCAGGGACTTTATAAAAATAGATTTATAAGCCCTGGTGAGGTAAAAACAGCCAAATTCGTTTTTCCCTCATTGAAGTAAATGACCTTCATAGGCTAGAATGGGCAGACTTTATTTTAAATTTTAAAGTCTCCTTAAATGTTACATACCAAGAATTTGGTATCAAATTGATTGTTATAATAAATCCCACAACTTCCAGTTGTTGGATTTAATATAACTAGTCCAGGTAAAAAGTTTAGACTTTACCTAAAAAGTTGCCAATTTCAGCTCTGCATTGTTTTTGCTGCTGTGCTCTGATTGGCCAGCCTGCAGCAGCTTCTGCCAGGCTACTTTAATGAGTTGTGAAGTGGCCTGACTTCACACAAAGGAATGTGCTTGGGGGAGAGAATCTCCCCTCAGCAGATGGTGAGGCAGGAAGGGGGAGGGCTGCCAAACTGGTCTTCAAAGGCAGAGAAGGACATTTGCAGCACCCAGCAACACCCCCACATCCTGCAACCCCAGACAGCTAGGTGCCCCCTTGATTAGATTAGGAGAGGGAAGGAGAGGGGTGTGTTTATGATTTTTAGCCACACCAGTGGGTGGGCTCAGCCAGATGTAACCTCCAAAAATCAGATTCATCCATGTTGGATTTTTAGAGACTGTTGCCTTCTGGGATGGATTTTTGCCACACTTCCCAGGAAGTGGTCATCACAGGGGGACGACCCTGTCCCTGATTGGAGAACCAGGGCCCCCCTGCTTTTCACCCAGGAGCAAGGATAAAACTGGCAGACCTGCACCCACACCTCAGATCCCCTCCAGAATTCAACAAGAAAGGAACTAAAGAAGAAGAAGGACTGCCCTGCTGGACCCCTGGCCTGCACCTGGAACCTGCACTCAGAAGGACTGCACCAGCTGCACACTTGGGCTTCACCACAAGAAGGACTTTGCCTGGCTTCAACTGGTTCAAGGAGGGACTCCCTGTTTGCTACAGGTGAAAAATTGCTAACCAGAGTCCCCTGCACCAACTCCTGAAAAAGTGACCAGCTGACCACTGTCCAGTGGCCAAAAAGGAGTTTGCGCCAGGTGCATTCTGGGAGTTGAAGTCCGCACTTCCCAAGGACCATCACAGAACTTCTGGACCCTTGGGGTGAGCTGTGGACCCCAAAAGAACCTTAAAAGAACATCTGGGTGAAGCCCCAGAAGTTTGGAAAAGATTGGAGAATTTTTGAAAAAAAGCTCCATAAAGTGACCGACCCGACGCGGAAATTCTAGCCGGCTTGCCTCAACCGCGACCCGGCCTGACTTCGTGGTTCGTCCCGGTAAAGAAAAACATCCAAAAAAGAGACTAAGTCGGAACGTAAAAAGTTGACCGGGACCTTCCAGCCATCATATCCGAGAAGGGCTCCACGGACGTCGGATCAAGATCCAGGTTTACCCCGGTCGAAGGATTTTCATCTCGAAAAAACGACTAAGTCCGAAGGTAAAAATCACCACCGAGGAAACCGACTTCGCGTATCCGGACAAGGGCTCCAGGAGGTCGGATCCAACTGGCAGGTTCGTCCCGGTGAAGAAAAACTTCAAAATAAAGACTAAGTCAGAAGGTAACTTTTTAACCGAGGCCTCCCGCGACCTGTAGCCGAGCAGGGCTCCATCGCGGTCGGCCTGAAAGTTTGACTTTGCCCCGGTCCTGGTGCAACCAGATGACCCGATTGGCGCTTTTTGTTTCTAAGCGCTAGAAAATAATAATACTTTAAAAATTCATATCTCCGGTTCCCCTGAACCGATTTTAATCGTTTTTGTGTCATTTTAAAGATAAAAATATAAGCTATTTTTATAAATTGGTTTTGGATTTTTAAACTGTTTCCTGTGTTTTATTTAATTACTGTTTTGTGATATTTGAATGCTTTACACTTTGTCTCCTTAGTTAAGCCTTGACGCTCGATGCCAAGCTACCAAGGGTAGAGCTGGGATTAATTTACTGAGACCTAACTGTACTTTTGTGGAGGTTTGTGGCTTGTTGCTAGGTGTAGGTACCTACCTGCCCTACCAATAACCCATTTTCCAACATAATTGGAAGCAGCGACGGGATCCTGTACTTGTGTTCAATATCACGTTACAGTTTTGGATAAAACAAATTAAAAATCCTTTAAATTGTCCTAGTGCAAAAATTGTTTTTAATTTTTAATTTTAATTTTTTTTTTTTAATTAATTTGGATTAATTTCAATTATTGAATTTTTGTAATTTTTCTAAATTCTTGTTTCCAATTTTTGCAAAAAGTTTTTGTTGACACAAAACTAGGGAACCATGGAGCTTGATCTGGCTAGCCTACCCACACTGACAGTAGTCCAGCTTAGGGGGTTGTGTCTTGAAAGAGGGTTGCCTGCAACCACTGATCTCAGGAAGCAAATCCTGATTAAATCCCTGACAGCATGGGCTGAGGCCCAAGAGCTAGGCACAGAGGAAGCTCCAGAGGGAGAAGAAAAAGGGGAGGATGCTAACTCTAACCTCTCAGGGGAGGGAAGGCATCTGAGCCCAAGTGAGGATGAGGAAGAACGGTCCTCAGTAAATACAGTCACTAGGGGCAGATCCAAAGCTAGTGGTGGGAAGGGGGTCCTTTCAGGAGGAGAGAACCCATCCATCAGAGAAAGAGAGCTGGAGGCCCAGCTAGCATACATAGCTTTGGAAGCAGAGAAGCTGGCCCTAGAAAAGAAAAAGTGGGCATACAAAGAAAAAAAAGATGGAAGCAGCGATAAAGAAGCTGAGGTGTCCATGGGTGGGGGAGTTTGCCCCAGATTACCCAAGGGGGTAGTTCCTGCTTATGTAGAGAGGGATGACATAGATAAGTGGCTAGGGGCCTTTGAGAGGGCACTCCAAATGAGAAGGGTTAGGCCTCAATACTGGGGTTCCCTTTTGTGGGAGTTGGTCCCCAACTCAGGGAGGGATAGGCTTCTGACCTTAAGGGGGGAGGAGGCAGATTCATACCCTAGTATGAAGAGGTGCTTAGTCAAGAAGTTTGGTCTGACCCCAGAGCAATATAGAATGAAGTTCAGGGACACCCAGAAGGTCAGTACCCAGTCTTGGGTTGACTTTGTGGACACCTCACTAAAGGCACTAGAGGGCTGGATTATTGGCAACAAAGTAAATACTTATGAGGGGTTATACAATCTGATCATGAGAGAGCACATCTTGACCAATTGTATCCAAGAAAGGTTACGCCAGCATCTAGTGGACTCTAAGCAGACCAACCCTAGAGAGCTAGGGGAGGCAGCTGATGAGTGGTTGAGAACCAGGGTGGTTGTCAAGTCCCAGGGGGGAGACTCCAAGAAGGGGGGGACAGGTCCCCAAAAACCTAAGGAGGGAGGTGGTAAGCCCACCACAGAGACTCCCTCTGTACCCCAGAACCCTAAGAAGGAGGAGAGTAAATCCCACTCCCACTCTGACAAGCAGAGACAGGGAGACCCAGGGTTAAAAAAGCTCTTGGACAGTAGGGCTTGCTTTGACTGTCAGCAGACAGGTCACTTCAGAGGAGATGCAGCCTGTCCAAAGAAGGTGGTTAGCACTGGGCTGTCCAGTGTAGCCATAGAGGAGGATTCATCAGATGATGAAGTCCTCCTAGCATTGTGCTGGGAGACAGGACCAGATGGTAAGCTGGTGATCCCTGAGGGTGGGAGTAGGCACTTCCACCACATTCAAGTGAATGGGATCCCTACCACTGGCCTGAGGGACACCTGTGCCAGTCACACTATAGTGAGTGACCGGTTAGTGACCCCAGACATGTATGTCCCAGGAAAGACAAAGAAAGTCAGGATAGCCACAGGGGAGGTCACCTCCAAACCTGTAGCCATAGTGCCCCTAGAGAGGGAGGGTATCCTTGACTGGATTAGGGTGGTAGTCAGTGCTGACCTTCCCCTAGATTGTATCCTGGGCAATGACCTCCCAGAGGTGAGTCTGGTCACAGATGGGGTGGTCGCCCAGGGCGCCCCCCCAACCCAAAGTCCTGGGGAGTCAGTCCCTACAGTTAGGAGACAGGGGTCCCCAAGAAAAGGAAAGAAGAAAAGGAAGGGTAGGCCACTCTTAAAGAGAGTTCCAGGGAGCCAAGGGCCCTCTGCCCCAGTAAGGGGGGAGCCCAGAGTTGGCACTGGTGAGGCCTCACCTGACCCCAAGGAAGTCCTGAGTAGTCAGGCAGCTGTCCAGATGCAAGGTGTTGCCCCTGCACTGACAGAAGGGAGAGTGGAAGGAGGGTGTCTGCCACAGGAGGTGGTAGCCCCCCACTCTAGACAGCAAGAGGGGTGCCAGGACCCCAAAGATGCCCCTAAAGCAGCTCAGCCACCTGTCAGTGGAGAGCTTAGGGTGTGGTTCTGGGTACTGACAGCTGTCAGTAGCCTCTGCTGGGTGCTAGCCTTCCAGGCAGCACTGTACTTGGCCTGGGAGGCAGACCCCAGGGCCAATAGCAAAGTAGGCCCCCTGACCCTGTTGGTCATGGTGGGGTTGCTCAAGTGTTGGGTGACCTCTTTGGGTAAGCTAGGTGTTGCCCTAGCAAAGTTAGGAGTAGGGGAGGTGGGCACCTCACTACCCAAGTTGGCAGAGAGAGAGGAGGAAGACCCCCCTAGAGGGAAGTTTCAGTTTGAAATGGGTCCTTTCATTGTTGGGGTGGGTTCACTACCCAGAGGGAGAGACCCTGACAGGAGGATGTAAGGCAGAGTAGGCCCTGCTAAGGGACAGCCAGTTTTCTTCACTGTCTTCCTCGCCTAACAAGCCAGGAAGACTCTCCCAGGGTTGGGCTGAGTCTCCTGGGCGTGTGGGCTGGGGGGGGGTTGTGTGAGAAACTGGGGCTGATTGCAGAGGCCCCATAACTTTTTGCCCCCATTTTCCACTTTATGCTGGTGTTTTCCTGACTTTAAAGGTGCCCTGGGTACTGCTAACCAGTCCCAGGGCCTGTGCTCTGTGTAAAATGGATATGCAAATTAGGCTAATTATAATTGGCTAAGTAAACCTACCTATAAGTCCCTAGTATATGGTAGGGCATGTAGGTTTAGGGACCACAGCATAGGTGGTGCACACCTAGGTGCATTGCTGAGGTGCCCAGTGTCATTTTAAAAGCAAGCCTGCCTTGCTGGCCTGCTTTTAAATTAAAGTTATATGCAAATTCGACTTTGGAATTAAAGGTACTTCCAAAGTCTTAAACTACCTTATTTTTACATATAAGTCACCCCTAAGGTGTGCCCTATGTGCCCCTAGGGCTGGGTGCCATGTAACTATAAGCAGGGACTTTATAAAAATAGATTTATAAGCCCTGTTGAGGTAAAAACAGCCAAATTCGTTTTTCCCTCATTGAAGTAAATGGCCTTCATAGGCTAGAATGGGCAGACTTTATTTTAAATTTTAAAGTCTCCTTAAATGTTACATACCAAGAATTTGGTATCAAATTGATTGTTATAATAAATCCCACAACTTCCAGTTGTTGGATTTAATATAACTAGTCCAGGTAAAAAGTTTAGACTTTACCTAAAAAGTTGCCAATTTCAGCTCTGCATTGTTTTTGCTGCTGTGCTCTGATTGGCCAGCCTGCAGCAGCTTCTGCCAGGCTACTTTAATGAGGTGTGAAGTGGCCTGACTTCACACAAAGGAATGTGCTTGGGGGAGAGAATCTCCCCTCAGCAGATGGTGAGGCAGGAAGGGGGAGGGCTGCCAAACTGGTCTTCAAAGGCAGAGAAGGACATTTGCAGCACCCAGCAACACCCCCACATCCTGCAACCCCAGACAGCTAGGTGCCCCCTTGATTAGATTAGGAGAGGGCAGGAGAGGGGTGTGTTTATGATTTTTAGCCACACCAGTGGGTGGGCTCAGCCAGATGTAACCTCCAAAAATCAGATTCATCCATGTTGGATTTTTAGAGACTGTTGCCTTCTGGGATGGATTTTTGCCACACTTCCCAGGAAGTGGTCATCACAGGGGGACGACCCTGTCCCTGATTGGAGAACCAGGGCCCCCCTGCTTTTCACCCAGGAGCAAGGATAAAACTGGCAGACCTGCACCCACACCTCAGATCCCCTCCAGAATTCAACAAGAAAGGAACTAAAGAAGAAGAAGGACTGCCCTGCTGGACCCCTGGCCTGCACCTGGAACCTGCACTCAGAAGGACTGCACCAGCTGCACACTTGGGCTTCACCACAAGAAGGACTTTGCCTGGCTTCAACTGGTTCAAGGAGGGACTCCCTGTTTGCTACAGGTGAAAAATTGCTAACCAGAGTCCCCTGCACCAACTCCTGAAAAAGTGACCAGCTGACCACTGTCCAGTGGCCAAAAAGGAGTTTGCGCCAGGTGCATTCTGGGAGTTGAAGTCCGCACTTCCCAAGGACCATCACAGAACTTCTGGACCCTTGGGGTGAGCTGTGGACCCCAAAAGAACCTTAAAAGAACATCTGGGTGAAGCCCCAGAAGTTTGGAAAAGATTGGAGAATTTTTGAAAAAAAGCTCCATAACCCGACGCGGAAATTCTAGCCGGCTTGCCTCAACCGCGACCCGGCCTGACTTCGTGGTTCGTCCCGGTAAAGAAAAACATCCAAAAAAGAGACTAAGTCGGAACGTAAAAAGTTGACCGGGACCTTCCAGCCATCGTATCCGAGAAGGGCTCCACGGACGTCGGATCAAGATCCAGGTTTACCCCGGTCGAAGGATTTTCATCTCGAAAAAACGACTAAGTCCGAAGGTAAAAATCACCACCGAGGAAACCGACTTCGCGTATCCGGACAAGGGCTCCAGGAGGTCGGATCCAACTGGTAGGTTCGTCCCGGTGAAGAAAAACTTCAAAATAAAGACTAAGTCAGAAGGTAACTTTTTAACCGAGGCCTCCCGCGACCTGAAGCCGAGCAGGGCTCCATCGCGGTCGGCCTGAAAGTTTGACTTTGCCCCGGTCCTGGTGCAACCAGATGACCCGATTGGCGCTTTTTGTTTCTAAGCGCTAGAAAATAATAATACTTTAAAAATTCATATCTCCGGTTCCCCTGAACCGATTTTAATCGTTTTTGTGTCATTTTAAAGATAAAAATATAAGCTATTTTTATAAATTGGTTTTGGATTTTTAAACTGTTTCCTGTGTTTTATTTAATTACTGTTTTGTGATATTTGAATGCTTTACACTTTGTCTCCTAAGTTAAGCCTTGACGCTCGATGCCAAGCTACCAAGGGTAGAGCTGGGATTAATTTACTGAGACCTAACTGTACTTTTGTGGAGGTTTGTGGCTTGTTGCTAGGTGTAGGTACCTACCTGCCCTACCAATAACCCATTTTCCAACATAATTGGAAGCAGCGACGGGATCCTGTACTTGTGTTCAATATCACGTTACAGTTTTGGATAAAACAAATTAAAAATCCTTTAAATTGTCCTAGTGCAAAAATTGTTTTTAATTTTTAATTTTAATTTTTTTTTTTAAATTAATTTGGATTAATTTCAATTATTGAATTTTTGTAATTTTTCTAAATTCTTGTTTCCAATTTTTGCAAAAAGTTTTTGTTGACACAAAACTAGGGAACCATGGAGCTTGATCTGGCTAGCCTACCCACACTGACAGTAGTCCAGCTTAGGGGGTTGTGTCTTGAAAGAGGGTTGCCTGCAACCACTGATCTCAGGAAGCAAATCCTGATTAAATCCCTGACAGCATGGGCTGAGGCCCAAGAGCTAGGCACAGAGGAAGCTCCAGAGGGAGAAGAAAAAGGGGAGGATGCTAACTCTAACCTCTCAGGGGAGGGAAGGCATCTGAGCCCAAGTGAGGATGAGGAAGAACGGTCCTCAGTAAATACAGTCACTAGGGGCAGATCCAAAGCTAGTGGTGGGAAGGGGGTCCTTTCAGGAGGAGAGAACCCATCCATCAGAGAAAGAGAGCTGGAGGCCCAGCTAGCATACATAGCTTTGGAAGCAGAGAAGCTGGCCCTAGAAAAGAAAAAGTGGGCATACAAAGAAAAAAAAGATGGAAGCAGCGATAAAGAAGCTGAGGTGTCCATGGGTGGGGGAGTTTGCCCCAGATTACCCAAGGGGGTAGTTCCTGCTTATGTAGAGAGGGATGACATAGATAAGTGGCTAGGGGCCTTTGAGAGGGCACTCCAAATGAGAAGGGTTAGGCCTCAATACTGGGGTTCCCTTTTGTGGGAGTTGGTCCCCAACTCAGGGAGGGATAGGCTTCTGACCTTAAGGGGGGAGGAGGCAGATTCATACCCTAGTATGAAGAGGTGCTTAGTCAAGAAGTTTGGTCTGACCCCAGAGCAATATAGAATGAAGTTCAGGGACACCCAGAAGGTCAGTACCCAGTCTTGGGTTGACTTTGTGGACACCTCACTAAAGGCACTAGAGGGCTGGATTATTGGCAACAAAGTAAATACTTATGAGGGGTTATACAATCTGATCATGAGAGAGCACATCTTGACCAATTGTATCCAAGAAAGGTTACGCCAGCATCTAGTGGACTCTAAGCAGACCAACCCTAGAGAGCTAGGGGAGGCAGCTGATGAGTGGTTGAGAACCAGGGTGGTTGTCAAGTCCCAGGGGGGAGACTCCAAGAAGGGGGGGACAGGTCCCCAAAAACCTAAGGAGGGAGGTGGTAAGCCCACCACAGAGACTCCCTCTGTACCCCAGAACCCTAAGAAGGAGGAGAGTAAATCCCACTCCCACTCTGACAAGCAGAGACAGGGAGACCCAGGGTTAAAAAAGCTCTTGGACAGTAGGGCTTGCTTTGACTGTCAGCAGACAGGTCACTTCAGAGGAGATGCAGCCTGTCCAAAGAAGGTGGTTAGCACTGGGCTGTCCAGTGTAGCCATAGAGGAGGATTCCTCAGATGATGAAGTCCTCCTAGCATTGTGCTGGGAGACAGGACCAGATGGTAAGCTGGTGATCCCTGAGGGTGGGAGTAGGCACTTCCACCACATTCAAGTAAATGGGATCCCTACCACTGGCCTGAGGGACACCTGTGCCAGTCACACTATAGTGAGTGACCGGTTAGTGACCCCAGACATGTATGTCCCAGGAAAGACAAAGAAAGTCAGGATAGCCACAGGGGAGGTCACCTCCAAACCTGTAGCCATAGTGCCACTAGAGAGGGAGGGTATCCTTGACTGGATTAGGGTGGTAGTCAGTGCTGACCTTCCCCTAGATTGTATCCTGGGCAATGACCTCCCAGAGGTGAGTCTGGTCACAGATGGGGTGGTCGCCCAGGGCGCACCCCCAACCCAAAGTCCTGGGGAGTCAGTCCTTACAGTTAGGAGACAGGGGTCCCCAAGAAAAGGAAAGAAGAAAAGGAAGGGTAGGCCACTCTTAAAGAGAGTTCCAGGGAGCCAAGGGCCCTCTGCCCCAGTAAGGGGGGAGCCCAGAGTTTGCACTGGTGAGGCCTCACCTGACCCCAAGGAAGTCCTGAGTAGTCAGGCAGCTGTCCAGATGCAAGGTGTTGCCCCTGCACTGACAGAAGGGAGAGTGGAAGGAGGGTGTCTGCCACAGGAGGTGGTAGCCCCCCACTCTAGACAGCAAGAGGGGTGCCAGGACCCCAAAGATGCCCCTAAAGCAGCTCAGCCACCTGTCAGTGGAGAGCTTAGGGTGTGGTTCTGGGTACTGACAGCTGTCAGTAGCCTCTGCTGGGTGCTAGCCTTCCAGGCAGCACTGTACTTGGCCTGGGAGGCAGACCCCAGGGCCAATAGCAAAGTAGGCCCCCTGACCCTGTTGGTCATGGTGGGGTTGCTCAAGTGTTGGGTGACCTCTTTGGGTAAGCTAGGTGTTGCCCTAGCAAAGTTAGGAGTAGGGGAGGTGGGCACCTCACTACCCAAGTTGGCAGAGAGAGAGGAGGAAGACCCCCCTAGAGGGAAGTTTCAGTTTGAAATGGGTCCTTTCATTGTTGGGGTGGGTTCACTACCCAGAGGGAGAGACCCTGACAGGAGGATGTAAGGCAGAGTAGGCCCTGCAAAGGGACAGCCAGTTTTCTTCACTGTCTTCCTCGCCTAACAAGCCAGGAAGACTCTCCCAGGGTTGGGCTGAGTCTCCTGGGCGTGTGGGCTGGGGGGGGGTTGTGTGAGAAACTGGGGCTGATTGCAGAGGCCCCATAACTTTTTGCCCCCATTTTCCACTTTATGCTGGTGTTTTCCTGACTTTAAAGGTGCCCTGGGTACTGCTAACCAGTCCCAGGGCCTGTGCTCTGTGTAAAATGGATATGCAAATTAGGCTAATTATAATTGGCTAAGTAAACCTACCTATAAGTCCCTAGTATATGGTAGGGCAGGTAGGTTTAGGGACCACAGCATAGGTGGTGCACACCTAGGTGCATTGCTGAGGTGCCCAGTGTCATTTTAAAAGTAAGCCTGCCTTGCTGGCCTGCTTTTAAATTAAAGTTATATGCAAATTCGACTTTGGAATTAAAGGTACTTCCAAAGTCTTAAACTACCTTATTTTTACATATAAGTCACCGCTAAGGTGTGCCCTATGTGCCCCTAGGGCTGGGTGCCATGTAACTATAAGCAGGGACTTTATAAAAATAGATTTATAAGCCCTGGTGAGGTAAAAACAGCCAAATTCGTTTTTCCCTCATTGAAGTAAATGACCTTCATAGGCTAGAATGGGCAGACTTTATTTTAAATTTTAAAGTCTCCTTAAATGTTACATACCAAGAATTTGGTATCAAATTGATTGTTATAATAAATCCCACAACTTCCAGTTGTTGGATTTAATATAACTAGTCCAGGTAAAAAGTTTAGACTTTACCTAAAAAGTTGCCAATTTCAGCTCTGCATTGTTTTTGCTGCTGTGCTCTGATTGGCCAGCCTGCAGCAGCTTCTGCCAGGCTACTTTAATGAGGTGTGAAGTGGCCTGACTTCACACAAAGGAATGTGCTTGGGGGAGAGAATCTCCCCTCAGCAGATGGTGAGGCAGGAAGGGGGAGGGCTGCCAAACTGGTCTTCAAAGGCAGAGAAGGACATTTGCAGCACCCAGCAACACCCCCACATCCTGCAACCCCAGACAGCTAGGTGCCCCCTTGATTAGATTAGGAGAGGGCAGGAGAGGGGTGTGTTTATGATTTTTAGCCACACCAGTGGGTGGGCTCAGCCAGATGTAACCTCCAAAAATCAGATTCATCCATGTTGGATTTTTAGAGACTGTTGCCTTCTGGGATGGATTTTTGCCACACTTCCCAGGAAGTGGTCATCACAGGGGGACGACCCTGTCCCTGATTGGAGAACCAGGGCCCCCCTGCTTTTCACCCAGGAGCAAGGATAAAACTGGCAGACCTGCACACACACCTCAGATCCCCTCCAGAATTCAACAAGAAAGGAACTAAAGAAGAAGAAGGACTGCCCTGCTGGACCCCTGGCCTGCACCTGGAACCTGCACTCAGAAGGACTGCACCAGCTGCACACTTGGGCTTCACCACAAGAAGGACTTTGCCTGGCTTCAACTGGTTCAAGGAGGGACTCCCTGTTTGCTACAGGTGAAAAATTGCTAACCAGAGTCCCCTGCACCAACTCCTGAAAAAGTGACCAGCTGACCACTGTCCAGTGGCCAAAAAGGAGTTTGCGCCAGGTGCATTCTGGGAGTTGAAGTCCGCACTTCCCAAGGACCATCACAGAACTTCTGGACCCTTGGGGTGAGCTGTGGACCCCAAAAGAACCTTAAAAGAACATCTGGGTGAAGCCCCAGAAGTTTGGAAAAGATTGGAGAATTTTTTAAAAAAAGCTCCGTAAAGTGACCGACCCGACGCGGAAATTCTAGCCGGCTTGCCTCAACCGCGATCCGGCCTGACTTCGTGGTTCGTCCCGGTAAAGAAAAAGATCCAAAAAAGAGACTAAGTCGGAACGTAAAAAGTTGACCGGGACCTTCCAGCCATCGTATCCGAGAAGGGCTCCACGGACGTCGGATCAAGATCCAGGTTTACCCCGGTCGAAGGATTTTCATCTCGAAAAAACGACTAAGTCCGAAGGTAAAAATCACCACCGAGGAAACCGACTTCGCGTATCCGGACAAGGGCTCCAGGAGGTCGGATCCAACTGGCAGGTTCGTCCCGGTGAAGAAAAACTTCAAAATAAAGACTAAGTCAGAAGGTAACTTTTTAACCGAGGCCTCCCGCGACCTGTAGCCGAGCAGGGCTCCATCGCGGTCGGCCTGAAAGTTTGACTTTGCCCCGGTCCTGGTGCAACCAGATGACCCGATTGGCGCTTTTTGTTTCTAAGCGCTAGAAAATAATAATACTTTAAAAATTCATATCTCCGGTTCCCCTGAACCGATTTTAATCGTTTTTGTGTCATTTTAAAGATAAAAATATAAGCTATTTTTATAAATTGGTTTTGGATTTTTAAACTGTTTCCTGTGTTTTATTTAATTACTGTTTTGTGATATTTGAATGCTTTACACTTTGTCTCCTAAGTTAAGCCTTGACGCTCGATGCCAAGCTACCAAGGGTAGAGCTGGGATTAATTTACTGAGACCTAACTGTACTTTTGTGGAGGTTTGTGGCTTGTTGCTAGGTGTAGGTACCTACCTGCCCTACCAATAACCCATTTTCCAACACCCCTGCATCACCCTGTCTTCTCCATATGGGAAGGGAAAGTTGTTCTTGGAAAATAAACCAGGATATAAGAATTATTAATGATGTGAATCCCACTTATCCTGTTGTCCCGAATCCCACTGTCATCCTGTCCAAGATTCATGTTACATCAGAGTGGTTTACAGTAGTTGATTGATGTTCAGCATTTTTTTCAAAGCTCCAGAATTCAGACAGTCAATACATATTCACTTTTGATTCAAAACAATGATGTCCTATTCAGCAACACTTACTTAAGTTTAGACCAAATCCCAAACCATCTTCTCCCAGGTTTTTAATAAGGATTTGTAATATTTGCAGCTTACACATGGGTCTGCACTAGTCCAATGCAAATATGATTAGCTGGTCTCCTTCCCTACCAGGGAGGCATACAAATTGGATATTATTGCATCGATTAACCATTTGGGCCATAGTGGGCACAGGGTCTCTGTGAGAAACTGGGTTGTTGGTTTACGGGGGTGTGAGCACTGGTCAAGCAACAGTCACAAGCCCTTGCAGGATGAACCACAAAAAGTAATTAAATTAATGCGTGCTTAACTCGGAGAAGCTTGGCACAAAAAATGGTCAGGCTTAACTTAGAGGAAACGTGTAAAGTATTTATGCAGAACACAAGATAATGAAAATCCCAAACCAATTAGGAAAAATAGAGTACATTTTAATAAATATTTGACACCAAAATGACAAAATCCAATGGCTAGAAATGAAGTTAGGAATTTTTAGCGTTTATGGTTCAAAATAGTGCTTAAAAGCAAAATGTGCCAACTGCAGACATCTGGTCGCTCTAGACGGGGGCAAAGTCGAAAGTTAGGTAGATCGTGATGGAGTGAGGTTCGGATACACAAAGTGGATTAGGCCCGGTCAGCACTTACTTTCACACTTAGAAAGTGTTTGAAGGAAAAATAAGAGAATCAGAGAAAGTAAAAGTTCAGTGGGAAATAGCTGCAGGAGTGTCTGAGGAGGGGGTGTCATCGTCAGATAGCTGTGTAGTAAATTTGCTGTGAAGATTTTTATCTTCAGACCTAGTCGTCAGGATGGAAGTCGTAAATCTCCAGTGGGACAAAGCAGAAGGTGGTAGCCAATGACAGTCCAGGTGGTTGGATATCCCTATGGTAAAGGACCGCTGAAACGGATTTGCTGAGGCAGAGAAGAATGTAGAAAGAGAAGCCATTAATTCAATCCGACCGGTGATGGACCTCGGGCGCATAAGCAAGTAAGTTGGCTCCGGTCTTTTCCTGGTTCTCAGAACACTTTTAGGTCAAATGTTGGATATTGGCCATCTGGGCATATTTAGCACCACAACCAAGGGTTCAGAAGAGGTTGGAGACCACTTGGGGGTTCAGGACTAACTCAGGCTTGGTCCAGGTGTGGATTCATGATGATGGAAACCTATTATGTCCCTGCGGCTCGGAATAGAAGGCCAGCAAACTAGCCCTTGGAGTCACTTCTGGAGGTCCTGGGTGAAGGTGAAGATGCAGGGCTCAACAGCAGGGATGACCTTTGAAGGTTCAAGGTAGGATCCAGGCAGCAAAGCCGTCCTTCAAATTACAGCAACAGACTGGTAGAGTGCACAGCAGCAGACAGTCCTCTGAGAGACCTGAAAGGAAGAGCAGGTTTAGGAGCCTTATTTTTATACCCCGGTGCCCTGCTCCTAAAAGGTAGGAGACGTTTCCAGAATCTTTCTATGATGCTCCTGGAGTTTCCTGACTCCCCTACCCTGGCTCTAAGCTGCATGCACTTCAGAATTCAGGGTTGTTAAGCCTATTGTGTAGTGGCAAAGCGCAGCCTATTCAGGTGCAAGTGAGCCTGTGCTCAGCTCCGTCACCCTATCCTGCCAGTGGAAAGGCCATTCAGGCTGTGCTAATCCCACTATTGTGTGACTGTCTGTAGGGAATTCACAAAGTCTCAACTCTCAGTTGTATCCAGTCAGGTTACATAAGGCAGGCTGTGGTCACAGAGGGCTAAGCACAGGAAAAGGCCAACTTGATTAAAATGCCACTTTCACACTTGTAATGATAAATTCAACTTCACCATTAAAGTGTTTTTTTCAATGCAAGTTCATAGGTCCTGAAATGCCATATCTTCCTCCTCTCATTTAGGAATTACAGCTTATTACATGTAATACGGAATCCCCATTGTTATCCTATAGGAAGGGTAGGCCTCACAGTATTGAAAAACGAATTATGAGGTTTTTTTACTACTAGGGCATGTAAAACTTAAAAGTTAATCTCCTACCTTTTACTTACACAGCACCCTGCCCTATGGGCTACCGAGGGCCTATTTTAGGGGTGACCTTTATCTAATAAAGGGGGAGTTTAAGGCCAGGCAAGAGGTTTTAAATGACAAGTCAACATGGCAATGGGGCATTGCCTTCAGGCTGCAATGGAAGACCTGGGACATGTTTTGAAGTTCTATTTAAGTGGATGGTACAATTATTGTGGCAGGCCCACTGGTAGCATCTCATTTACAGGCCCTGAGAATATAATATACCACTCAACAAGGGACTTACAAGTAAATTAAAAATGGCAAATAGGTGAATGACAATCAAACCATGTTTAGGGGAGGGAACACAAACACTTTAACACTGGTCAGCAGTGGTAACATGAACAGGGTATGAAGGCAAACAGAGCAAAAATCCAGAAGAGGCAAACAGACAAAACGTTTGGGGAAAGACCAGTCTAAGTGTGGCAGGTCTAACAGTCTCCCTCTCAAAAGCATACTATTGTAAAAACAAAATGTGATTGGTTAATGACATGAATTAGAGAAATGAATGCAGAGGAGGGTGTCACAGGAGAGGCTATCAGTCATTCTGAAAATGGCAAAACTCCGTTACCAAAAGAAGGTGTGTGGTTTTATTGGAATAGACTGTTATTTTAGTCAATGGCTACCTAATGTTTCTTTCACAGAGCTATATTTAAGGTGATTGACTCATAAATATGTATCTGACCTTTTGCTCTAGTCAGAGGAGTGGCAGAAGCATTCCTGGATTCCATTAATTCCTCAGCCTTAGCAATGCCTGTTTATGATCAATAATTTCCCCTATCTAGTACAGAAATGGAAGAGTGCTCAGTCTGTACTAACAAAATGTTGTGGTGATCAAGAGCACCAAGTTGCATATTTTTCAGCAGTTCTGGATTCAGGTGCGGCAGGCGTTCTGGGCTGTGTATGACCTGTTGCGAAAGCAGCATCAGCAATTAAACAGTCTGTAACATTGTGTTGGAGCACCCCTGACATTGTATATGCATCATTCAGGTTTAACATTTTTTTCACGGAATGCAACACTGCAAAACAACTTACTGCACTGTGCTGCTTGGAATGGAGAGGGCGGGAATGTAACATATCTATCAAGACATGTCCTCTGCCTATACTAATGCAAAATCTGCATCCTAGTGCCACTGCAGTCACCCTTGCACCATGGTGCAAGGCTGTCTTTGTTAAGCCCAGGATTATTTTTGTTCAGGAAGGAACACCTTACTGCACAAAAACTCCTTAGATGCATTTTCCTTTTTCTAAGTGTGTTACAGAATGCAGCACACTTAGAAAGAGCAAATAACAAGGAGAAAAAGAAATCTCCTTGTTGCACATCTGGTGGGAAGGCATATAACTTTGATGCACTCCCAGATCTACTAGTGTTGGTAAATATGGGAATGTTTCAGAATACAGGGGTTGGATGCCTGAGAATACCCATGCTCCACCTATGTAACACCCCCACCAAGTACAGTAATTCAGGGCAGTGCCTTGCGTTACACCAGATTTACCGAGCCTCGCAGGGTCATCCAAGGTGGCCTTTGGTAAATCTCGTTCTATATGTGTGCATCACCCTGCATCCCTTTGTGTATTGTGTGGGAGACGCAAACCCTTAATAAATCAAAGCCTAAATGTAAAACCCAGAGTTTGACTGATGCCCTGCTTATTCATTTTGAAGTAGCACTGTTGTCCCCCCCATTATACCCATTGAAAGATGTGCTGCTCTGACCGGTACTACACTATTGCCCATGCCTTCTCAACTTTTGGAGGAGGAAGGAGAAGACAATCACAATTGTATTCAAGTAATGATGCAGTGCACTATGCCTTGAATAGACATTAAGGATGTGTTCCTGAAAAATTGTGATTGCGTGCTATTAATACATGGCTCCTCATTGAGGGACAATGCTAGAATTTTAAGAGTCGCATATGCTTTTTGTGCAAATGAAAATATTATTGAAGCAAACACAAAGTCCGTAGAGACATCTGAACTAATATTTCTCATAAGTGTCTGATATTGGGCCAAGAATACCAATGGAACCATCTTTACTGATTTATGTAATGTTTTTAGAGTGGTCCATGATTTCAGCCAGTTATGATCACAGAGAGGTTCATGATTTCTTCTGATATGTCATTCCACAATGGTGCACCAGTGCACAACAGTATGCCAAAACGCAATGGTCCTAGAGTATATGATTTGTTGCAAGCTCTGCACATACCAGCCCAAATAGCTGGTGTAAAGTGTGCAGAACTTTGGGGAGGGTCAGATGCAATTTCAAGAAGCATAATTTTGCAGATGCCATAGTTTGCTATTGTGCGTTGAATGCCCCTGTGGAGGAAGCTACTTTATTTGCAGCAGTGACAATCCCTGGCATGCTTGGACAAGGTTTGGAGGAGATCATGAACATACAGGAGATAGTAGAGCAGGAGAAGAAGAGCAAATAGGTGATGAAGGACTGCAGACACAATGAAGTGGGAGAATGGCTGGACACAAGAGGAAGGCTGATATTAAATGCCTTATTGTCAGAGATGAGTAAGTTGTTCCATGGGCCCACCCACTAAGGAAGAAATGTGAAGCCAGATATAGGGTATAGGGAATATAGTGAAATAAATATTTCCAGAAGGTTACTCAAGATTATTGTTCATCATGTTTAGTGTGTCAGCAGAATCACTTTGGGAAACAAATCATGGCTGCTATGACCCATTCTTTTCTAGCGTATGAACTTCTCACTGCGGCTGCAACTTGGTTTTATCAAACTGCCCTTCTATCAAGCAGTTCAAGTAAGCTCTGGTAGTGCTATGCATATTTTCAAAATGGGTTGGGGCCTATTCAGGACGCACAAAAGAAGCAAAAGATTTGGCAAGCCGTTGTTCAGTGAACTGATCCCACTATATGGTGTCCTGATGTGTGTAGATAGTGATCAGGGCACACATTTTAAAAACAAGATCATAAAACTGGTTTGGAATACTGTGGCATCACTCAGAGACTACACTGTGCCTATCATCCTTGATCTTCAGGCCTACTGGAGAGACTGAATGGAGTGATTAAGAGTAAGTTGACTAAAGTATGTGAATCTACTACCTCGAAATTGCCTTTTAATCTTCCTCTGATGCTCATGAGCATGCATTGCACTAAAAACAGAAAGAATGGTCTGAGTTGCCATGAGATTCTAATGGGCCAACTGGTGAGAGTGTGTCTGGTATTCCTGCTGCTGCATAGATTTTGATACCTGGTGGCATAGTCTTGGACTATGGCAAACAACTGTCTGATGTGATGTGTTCTGTTTTAACAGATCCAGCAAGCTGCGCTAGTCCCTTCAAATGCCTTATGCCACACTTTGGAGCTAAGGGAATAGGTACTTGTGAAGAACCAAACAAAAAACTGGCTGCACCGCAGATGGAAGGGAATGTATCATGTTCTTCTTGCCACAAGCACTATTGAAATATGGGAAGAGTTGTCATCCTGGCTACACGCATCACATACCAAGATAGTAAGAGCACTAGAGGAGGGCAACAAAGATTCCAGGCTCACTGATAAAGACAGCTCTGGTCTGTGAGAAGTCACAAATAAGAGAGGTTGAGCAGAACAGTTGAGTCACCCATAGGCAAAATTAAACAAGATTTCAGGAGAATATATCCAACATAACATGATAGGTCTTCCACCGCAGCAATTGTTTCCTGGATGAAGGAGTCTGATGAATGAGAGACGCATATACATGGCTGGAACAAATATCAAGAATATACTTATGTTGGTCAGGTGCAGATTTATTACTGAATTATTATGAGGTTTTCAAATTATTGGTTGTATGCTCATATTTCTGCATCATTGGCAGAAGGAGTTACATATACAGAAAGACATTGCACCTTTTATATTTCCATACTGGGATACTGCAAAACAACACCTGAAGTGAACACAATTGTTGTGATAAACAACAGTGTTCACCTCAGGAGATGTAGTGTTAAAAATGTAGAATAAAAAGTAGGGACTATAAGTTTACAGTGCCTAAAAACACATGTAGTAGGGAGCTTGGCCGGAAAGGCCAAGATGGCAGACAGATAATCCCTGGGCACTGCTGCTACAGTCCAAAATCTCTGAAAATATCCCTTCAGTACGGTTTGAGATAAGGAGGACTTTTCTTGCAGAGGGGTGAGTACTGGGATTTGCTTGAATGCAGGACGGAGCGTAGGCCCACTGAGAGAGGGATGATCCCATTGATCAGCCTGCCTGAGCTGCATCGTGCTTTGCCAAAAGAGTGACCAGCAGGCCCCCGTTGAATGCATCAGCAGTCCAGTGAGTCTACCGGGACCCAAATGAAGGTGACGGGGCAGGATGCGTCCTACCAGATCACCAGAAAGCCTTTTGAACTTCTAGAGTGTCTGGGGCCAAGCAGTAACAAGTTCGGGCAGCCGTGCCACTCAGCCCATGGTGGGGACTGTGACATTGCACAACTACATGAGGACTTGAAGTGAGACTGCCTTTGAGCCACCCTTGCACAGGTACTTACCTCCACTATGATGACCCTCGGGAAGGATCCTGGGTACCTTAACTGACCTCATTGCTGATGGTGGGGATCCCTGAACTGGTAACATTCATGCATCCTGGCATCTGTACCCACACATGGCTCTGGGCCCCTAGGGTTGGCTTGACAGCAACCCTCACTGAACTGCACCACTATATAAAGAAACACCATCATGAGTGGAATATGCCAAGACCTCAGAAGCCACTCTTTATTACTATCTAGCACACTTAGTGACCTGTAGGCTGTATGTGAGGGACTGAGGTGAGATCTGGACAGCAGACTCAGTGCCTCGGATGCAGGACAGGTGGATAGCCTTGAGTCCTCATACCAACCATTGGAGTCTCAATGGAAGGTGCATCACCACAAATGGGCTGCTGAGGCTGCATCACAAACTCAGTACCCTGCAAGTAGGTGTGCATACCTTTCTTGCAATGCTGTCTGGATCCTTGCCTCTACCATCTTCACCAGTGAAGTCACAAGCAAAGCTAGCCACCTCTCTAATCATGTGGGCCATGGTTGACTGAGCCCTCTCAACTGATTGCCTGTGGGTCCACCTCTGACGCAGGCTCTGCTGATAAACCGGACTCTAGCTTAGCAGCAGTAGAGTGATTCCATACCTGAATTAAGACCAAAATTGATGGGGTGGCCATTGAGGTGGCCCTTTGTTGTGATGACCAAAAGAAGCTTTGCAGACTGCATGACACAAACAGAGCAATCTCTACCAGAGATACAACTTCAAGCAGAGAGCACACATAAACAGACATTGGTCTGCATGGACAGAGTGCGCACTCTTGAGAAGCGGGGTTAGGACACAGTGAGATAGACCCACAGAAGCAACCGGTGAGTAGAGGCAGTGGCAGATCTGATAACCTACTTGGAGAAATGGATACAATCCTTCATGCCACCATGCCATCACAAGCCCCGTGGGTGTCGACCTCCCTTGGGCTCTGGGTCCCGGCTGCAAAATTTCTGCACTACGAGGACAGAGATGTGATTCTCCAGGAGGCCTAGAAAGTGGGACTGATGAAGAATGACAATCATCAAATCATGCTGTTCCCAGACCACACCCTTGCAGTGCCAAGTCAATGCGCCTCTTGACGTGAAATACAAGCTGTGGGAACTGGAGATGAAGAACTTGCTATTTTTGCTCGGGAGGCACTGAATTACTGTCCAGAAAACTCCACTTTTTTTGAAGACCCAGTGGCAGCCTGCGACTGGACAGAGATGAACTCTACCACAGCAGGACTCAAGCAGGTTGGGACTCGTGCACACCTGCTTCTGAGGTGCAGGCATCAAGGGTTCCATCACTGAGCTAAGCCCTGAGCAATGAGAGGTTACTCTCATGAACTGTCAGGTTAAGGAGAGCCAGTGCTGGAAATTGCAGCTCCATTTCGGATAGACTTTAGGACTCAGGGTTGAGACCCAGCAGAATACACTTCTTCCCGGTTATCATTGATGATACAGGGGCCTACCAGACATTACATTGTGAATGGCTGATGACCTGATTTGATTTTCTGATTTCTGATCTCTGTTCACTCTCTGCCCATCCTTCCTCCTCTCCCACTGCTGCTTCTTCTGCTAACTCCTCTTGCCATTGCCACAAGAGCTCGCTGCACCACACACATGCATTTGACACTCAATTACTGCCACTCACCTTCTGTTTCTTACATTCACTTAGGATGGCCAGGCTTGGCCTATATAGCTCCGAAGTCACTAGCCAGCGCCTGGCATTCTACCATCACACCCATTCGCACTGCCACACCCCCTCTGGAGATTTCTTGATTAGCTCCTTCAGTTTGATGGAGAGCTATTTGCTCTCTACCATTCACAGTTCTGGGTAACAATTCTATGAGAGGAGAGGGAGTGCTGATTTGGATCAGGGCACGCCTGCTTTTCCAGCTGCCAACCACTGTTGTTGACAAAGAGGGTAATATAAGTTGCTCCATGTGCTCATTGATACACCCCCACTCAGTGCTCAGTTGCATATATTCTCTGACCACCAAGCAGGCCTCCTTCCTGGCCCTGCTGTCCTCACCGCTTGTGCTGTGGGTGTATTTGCTGATTGTACTGGTGGTAATCTCAATAGTGTTCTCTACATTACACTTTTATAGATTGTTTCATTCTCTACTGCAAACACCCATGGTTCCCAATGCTAATGTATTCTCACAATGGGTGAATTACTGGGGTCTCTTGGATGCATGGAAGCATCACAACCCTACTATAAGTCTTTACTTATTTTACTCAACTGGGCTTCATGTGTGCCTGGACAGAATCTTAACTTCCTCCAGACTATTCCCCTTGGTAAAATATGCTGTAGTGAATCCTACTTCGTTTTAATGGGATAAGAGGAGTTAGCTTAGCCTTTGGCTTGCAGACTTGTGCCCCGTCACCTAGTGACTTGTAACCTACTTACCTGCTCTGCTTAGCACATTTAATTATTTATTTCTTCTAAGATGGCTGCCTTGTTTAGAGTTAGGCCACTTGTTATGGGTTACATTATCAGTGTCACCGCGCTAAGGCGTCAGGATCTAGCACCAAAGACAAACAAACAGTAGGCCTTCACACTTAGGGATTTTCCCTCTCTATACTTTCAAGGGATAATTGCCGTCCCAAGCATGTCTGTTATCTATTGTTTGGGAACACACCTACTTCAGGGGTCCTTGAAGATCTGTATAAATATATTGCACTTTAGCCAGATTATCAGAGGGATTCCGACCAGAGGGCATCGCCACCATCGCTGATATCGATGCTGCAAGTCGTCTTGACGCTGACCCAGTCTTCGTGTCTCTACGGAGTCTGAGATGGAGACCTCATTCCAAGGTAACGAGTGTTGGGGGCTCCTTTCACGGACATGGCATAGGCAGATTAGGTTTACCAAACCCGGCTCTCCTTTAGGTAGGAGGTTAGGTCTTAAGCACTAGGGTATTAGGGCATATTACATTTCGTATGTCTTCTTCATGCATTGCAAGATGGTGGGGGTCTTTGTAATAATGACTCTCGTCCTCACAATTCTGTTGCTTGCATTATTCATTATCCTAATCATTGCAGCCCATGCAACTTATAGCAAATTGCAGTTATGTTGAATAAAAACTATTGAAACCTTTCTGCATCTTTGTCATTGCCTGTGTTTGTATGAGACATGATACATCTGTGAGAAAGGGGTAATCTCCGTTTAACCACAACACTCCCTGAGATGTCTTACTTTCGAGTCCATGCGTAAAGGCTGCAACAAATCACCTTTTATTATTGTGTGACAACAGTTGCGACTTGTTGGAGGAGAGACGTAGTCGCCTACAAACAAAAGTACTGTCCTCCTTTAGCCAGCAGTCTTGCCTAGAGCAAGAGTCCAAACTACGATAATGCACATTACCTTGGCTGTAATATCTCTGACCATAATGCCATGCAGATTCAGAATATCTGTGGAAGACCACACTCACCCATTCCTTCTTGGCCCATATGGGCCAATACTGGAGGGTGCAACCTTTCAAGCCTCACCCTGGATAGCTCTTATGGAATTCTGTGACATAAACCAATGCTCCACATCCTCCAGGGCACTTGAATCAGAGACTTTCAAGGTGACAGTCAGAGGTCAGTACATTGAGCAGTGGTGGGTGTGTGATGTGAACTTGAGCAATGACCCATGGTGGTAGAAGACTCTCTCTTTTTTAAAAGAAAGGGAAAACAACACATGAAAGTCCCTATCACCACCTAGCACAAGCACATGCCCATTATGCCGAACTTTTGAAGCTGCTGTGCTATGGAAACTTCAAAGCGTCCATAGCATGTACCCACACGGAGGATGATAAACCATACACTCTACTGGCCTGGCTGATCAGAGAGGACAGACCCATGTTTCTATTACCACCATAAAAATTGTCTCTGACAACTCTACAAGCAAAATGACATTCACAAAGCTTTTATCATCCAGTATTAGACATTGTATGGTTTGGTCAGCTCCACAACACCAGAGGCAGTTGACACATATTTGGATTCTAACCCCATAATGCACATCACCCCAGCTCAGCATTGCAACCTAGATGCACCCATAACAGATGCTATCCACTCTTTGACAGTGGAAAAACCCTGGGGCCAGATGGGCTACAACTGGACTTTTACCATGTTTTTTCTGACATTCTTGCACCACGGATGGAAGCTCAGTACAGGGCTGCTTTCACAGAAGGAATTCTCCCTTTCTTCCTGGGTAATTAAAGAATATGCAGAGGCCATTGAAGATTTATTGATATTTATTCAGAGACGTGCGGGTAAGATTTCTCTAGCCGACCAGGACAAGCTCTGCCTCAAGGTGTTGCTTCTCCTTCACCGAGACTCTAGAATCTCTGTGAAACAAAGGCAGCAACTTAACACATCTTCTCCTTTACAGAAACCCAAAGCAATAAAGAATAGGCAATGGAATCTCATACTGTAATAATTAATGAATTTTGGTAAAAACAATAAATGAAATATTGAACATAAAGACGGTAAAGGTTTGTACATACAACCCTACTACTAAACTTCCTTTCAAGACTCTCCCCCAATCCTCAACCTGATAATCATCAGTTTATTTCCACTTCTTTGAGTATCTCTTTGTACCATGTTTTGCCTCTCTACAACCTTGGATAGTAAAGATCTGGGGTTGCGACCTCGCATCAGGTCAAAGAGAGATTTACCTGTCACACTGTGTGGAGTTGTACAGTATGACCACAACAATTTATGCACCGCTCTGCGCCAATCCATTCCACTTGCAAAGGCTAATTGCAAACCCTCCTTAAGCATTCTTTTCCACCAAACCATTGCTCTGGGGGTGATACACAGAGCAATGCACATGCTCAATGTCAAACTTTTCTAAAAATGTCTTCATGGTTTCAGGCAAAAACTGCACACCATTTTCGGTGACTATGATTTCTGGCACTCCTTCTCTTTCCCATAATTCATTAAAACAATTGTACCAACACCTCAGCCGTTATACAGTCAGTGAATTTAACTATTGGCCGACGAGAAAATGAGTCCTCCATCACTATGGCAAACTTAGGGCAAGTATCTAATTTTAGATTACAGCTACTTTCATTGACAGCGCATAAGATTAATCAGACGTCACTGGGGATATTTCTCTAGTTTTTATGACTTGTCACTCCAAGCACACAGTACACAATCTCTAATGAAGTGTTCTACATTCTGTTCAAGACCAGGCCACCAGTACTCCTCACAAATGGGCCTCTTGGTGGCACTCATTCTGATATGCTCTTCATGTGTTAAATTTAAGATTTTATCCTTGAGCATTGCTGGCACTATCACTTGATTTCCTCTGACTAATATCTCATTCGCCACAGAAAGGTCACTGCTTTCATGATGGAAACACTGCACCACATGAAATGTTTGTTTTCACTGACTAACCCTCTGCCACGTAAGTCATCACTTCACACAACACTTCGTCATCCTCCACACTTTTCCTCGATTCTTTATATGAAATTCTCCCATGTGTAGTCTTCATAAGTACAACAACCATGTCATCGTCGTCTTGTTCAACTTCCTCACTGACATCATCCCCTGGTAATCAGGATAATCAGTCTGCTAAGGCATTTTTTTCTTGGCATATATTACATCACATAATGAAACTCCAGTAATCTCATTACCCATCAAGCAATTCTCAGGGAAATTCTTCCAGACCCACCGGCAGAGAATACTTCAAGTAATCGTTTATGATCTGTTGTAATACTAAATTCTCTTCCCAAACAAACTTTCTGAAGTAATTCGCACCCCAATAACAAGCTAGTGCCTCTCTTTCAATGGTGGGATAATTATTTTCCACTTCTTTTAAAGGTCTGGAAGCGTATACAATGATGACCTCTTTTCCCTCACTTTTCTGAAACATTACTGCTCCTAAACCTGCATTACTAGTGTCTGTGAAAATAATGATAGTATCTTAATTTCAAAAGGCTTGAGTGCCAGAGCTGTCACATTACGTTTCTTCAATAGACTGAATTCTTTTTCACACTTGTCACTTCATACATATAATTTTCCTTTCAACACGAGCTCTCTAAAATGCATAGTTCTTTCTGCAAAATTGGGAATAAGTCTAAAAAAACAGTCAGCTAACCCAAGGAAAAATCTCAATTGATTTTGGTACTACAGTTAAGGGGCCTTCTCGAAAGCAGTGACTAACTTCATTTTTGGGAGATACCATTGTTTTCAACCCAATAATCTAGATATTCTACTCTACTAACTCTTATTTTCCATTTTTCTTTCTTTATGGTTAACCCACTATTCTTTAACACATGCAATACTTTTCTTAATGCTACATCATGTTCAATAAACTCCTTACCAAAAACTAGGGTGTCATCTTGGAAATACGTGATTCATGAAATTCCCTTCAAGGCATCATAGCTCACTGAAGAATGGCTGCCGCAGATGCCAAGTCAAAAGGCATACGCTTGTATCTATATGCCCTTTAAGGTGTTATGAAATATGTTAGTTGGCATGATTCAGAATGCAGTAATATCTGATGATACGAACATGATTAATCTAGTGTTATGAACACTGTGGACCCCTTAATGGTGGTTAACATTTACATTTAATTTATATTGGGTAGTGAGTATCTGTCAACCGAAATGGCTGAATTTAGATCTCTCAAATTGACACACAAGCGTATATCATCATTGCTTTTCTTGGGTATCATATTGGGGCTAACCATTTAGATGCCTCAATCTCTTCAATAACTCCCTTACTGTACAATGAATCCAGTTCTCCACACAGTGGTTCTCTCATAGTAAAAGGAACCATTTGGAGCTTAAGTACTCTGAGTACGATTTCTCTCTTTAAAATAAACTTATGGGTGAATCCTTTCAACAAACCCAACCCATTACTGAAAACTTCAAGAAACTCATAAATAAATGCAGATTGAGAATGGTTCCCAGCTGAGCTTATCTCTGTCATTGCTCCTAATACTTGTTCAGGATGGTCTGAGTCTAACCTGATACCTAAATCTCTTTGTTGAGGCCACCCCAATAAACTTGAACCATCCTTTGCAAAATATAATTTTGATGGTACTTCTCCTCCCTGAAACTCCAGATGAGCATTAGTATAACCTAGTAATCCTATGGGTCTATTCCCATAAACTACAAAATTAATTTCTGGTAGATGAACAACATGGTTGGGAAATCTGGATAGTTGTTCCTCCCCAACAAGTATGTGTACCTCGCATCAGAATCTGCCATAACATTGACGTTTTCACCATCCACTTTGATCACACAAAATGGACTGTCATCTTATATATTTCCTACTTGTTCTATTGATCAAATCACTGCATGCAGATCACCTTCTTCATCAGTATTCTGCCCGGAGATCATGTTCACCAGTTTCGTGACATTGCTTTTACCCATATACAATTTTCTCTTACACATCCTAGCAAAATGTCCTTTTGTCTTATACTTGTGACACACTTCTCAATCGCAGGACACATTTCACTTGTGAATACATGACGGTTCAGTCCTCATTTTATAACAAACCGAATTAGTCTTGTCCCCTCCCTCAGCAAACTTTGATGTTTTAGCAAATTCATCTTCCTTGGTTTTCTGGTCCCTTTCTGTATTGATTCAATTTCCTCTTTCTCTTTCATACTTAACTCCTCCAAACCTTCATCAGTGATCTCTGATCTCTTCACCATCTCTATAGCCTTCTTCAAAGTCAGATTTTCTGTATTAAGTAATTTTTCTTGCATTTTTTTTATTGCTAACCTTCAATACTAGTTGATTCCTTAACATTACACCCAAAATGTTCTTGTAATCACAAGTCACAGCCAGAACCCTTAAGCTGTCTATATAACTTCCCACAAAATATCCTGGAAGGTGCCCTCTTTTTAAAAAGGTGAACCATTCCACTACATTTGTTTTTTTTGGAAAGTTTTCTGATAATTGATTTATTGCCATGTCATATTCATCCACTTCTTCATTAGAGTCCTCTGAGTCCAGAACCTATGGAAGATGCTTTAAAAAATGTCTTCCTTCAGCACCTAAACTATGTTTGAGAAGGGCTCATTTCCTTGAGCTGGTGATTATGTCTCCTACAGTAGGCAGAATATATGCTTCAAAACCTTCATACCAGTCTTCCTACGGTGTTAGGGGTTCACCTGAATTAGTTAAAAACATTAATGGTGCTGATATATACACATGTTGTTAATATGTAGATTGAAATAACGTTATCTTAGGAAATGTGGTTACTGATCAGTTTGCATCTCTTCCTAGTTTAGATTTTAAATGTATCTAAATAATTATTAATAGCCGTGTCAAAGAAATCCAGTTATAAGGAGACTGAACTGTTTACACCAGTCCCCTGCACAGTTCTGGAATATTAAATGTGTTGCAGGCAAACCAAGTTGTTTATGTGAGGCTCTGAGCCATGCCAGACACGTCTAATCCAGTTGCTAGGATATGCACTGAATGAAGAGTCTCCTGCGAAGCTCACGTAGGAATATGTGAGTGTGTGCCTTACTCTTCATGCTGCGTGCATGCGCTTTTCTCCTCGCGCTAAGGAAACGTAAGTGTCTCAACACCCCAAATTCTCTCATACACGACAGAACGGAGGAAAAATATACAGTTTAAGAAAAAACGATCCAGCTCACCGCCAGGTCCCAGGATCTTCCAAGAGGCCAGACTCAGCGGTGTCACAGCTATACAGCAACAACGGCAGGCTCTGAAGCAACGCTTCTCCACCTGGGCAGAAGGGGTCACATGTCCGCTCACCACTAGTGAAGAATATGCAGTATGCAGATGCCATTGAAGATTTACTGAAATTTATTCGGAGATGTGCCGGCAAGATTTTTCCAGCCACCAGGGACGAGCCCTGCTCCTAACTGTCTGTTCTCCTTCTCCGAGACTCTAGAATAGAATCTCCATGAAACAAAGGCGACAACATAACAGTATTATCTGCTAGTCTCCATTTCAAAACGAGGGGGCATGGAGGGCTCGTAATTCTAAATGCATGTCTGTAGAATTATGAGGATTGTGGTGGATTATATGTTATGGCAGTGCCATCTTACTTTGCAATACACTCGCAAAACTGTCTTGGGTCCAGCCAGACTCATTTGTAAAACCTTTAGCACAACCCTGGGTAGCTGTGACTTGAAGCAGCAAGGCTTAACAAGGAAACTAGTGTAAAGAATTCAGAGGCAACAATGATATAAGAAAGCCACACTACACAAAATAAATCAGACACCAGTTTATAAAAATAGACTAGATTTTTTTATAAAAGTTTAGACAATAAGATAAGTATAATCCACCAGAAGATTTAAAAAATATAGATTTTCCCAAAAATTTAAATCTCAACTTTTTAGGCCAAAGCGCAAACAAGCCCTGATAATCGTAAAGTTTACAAACTTTTAAAAAGTTTGAAAGAGTTGTGTTCGGCAGCTCCTGCCTGTCCGGGGCAACCAAATCTAACAGAGAAAAAGTCAAGGGGGTCAGTAAGGAGCAGGTGGGCAGTTACATGGTCACCAAAGCAGTCTCAAGTCTAGTTCTACACTTTACATCAAGAGTGTTATAGACTTCAATGGAGTGGTCCTGATGCTGGAGATAAAGGTGGCTGAAAATACTAAAAGATACTCTGAGTGCTGTACAGTCGACTGGGGTGTCCTTGTGGTTATTCCTCGGTCCACGGGTACTGCAGAGTGACTTTTGGCACCAGGATTGGTCTCCCTTGAAGTCCTCTTGATAACAGTAGAAAGCCATTTCAGCCTCTCTTGCCAGATTCAGGGGTCAGCAGGGCAGTCCCTCTTCAGTCCTTTCTCTTAGTTTCATCTTGGTGTAAGGTTCAGAGTGTCAGAGGTGCCATATTTATGCCTAGAAAGTGCCCTGGTAGCAAGATGTGGTCACTAGGCAATGGGCTACCAGGATCCATCCCACCCTGTGATGACGTTTGGCTTTGTGTGGCATTAGCAATCCCAGAGTGCACTATTATGCCCATTCTCATGATGTCTGAACCCTGTCTTGGATATTAGAAGCTTGGTAACCCACTCTAGAGGTATGACTACTTGTGGGCCACATGCCCAAAGGAAAACTCATTTGGGCTTTGGCCTCCCCAATCTGTTCTTTCTGCCAGCCTGTCTACCTGGACAAAAAGGCAGGGCTTCTAGTCTATGATTGCTATTTGCCCACCAAAGACAGATTCACCATTGAAGCTCGTCTTCTGGGTCAAGACCCTGTGTGACTTCCTTCAAGGGGGAGGTGACACTTCCCTTTGTAGCAGCGTACTATTGTTCTTAAGCCTGGAAGTCGTTCACACTACTTCCTTGAGGGTAGAAGGCTGTCTGGTAGCCATCAACTGTGCAAAGCCACTGAAAAAGCTGGGCTATTGATTGGCAACTTCCTAAAAGTTGCCTTTCATTAAATGTGACATCAAATTCGACTTGGGCACCAAGTTGGGTTTAATATCATTGTCAATTTGAAACCTAAAAGTACCCAGTTTAGTTGTTGCATTCAAAAGTTAGCTGACCTGAGAGATCAGCCGGTAACTTTGTGATAGCCAATGGGCTACTAACGTTTCCAGAGCACAACAACAATTTGGAAGTTTTGCTGTTAGGGCATATTAAAAGTATATGTCCTGCTTAAAAATATACAGCTCCCTGTCTCAAGGCTTCATAGTCCTTCCTTATGGAAGACTTACATATATTGTTAAGGGAAGTGGGGGTTTTGCCATTCGTTTAAATTGCAAAGTCAAATTAGCATTTTAAAAACTGCTCTCCCAGGTTGCAGTCGCAGACAGGGAGCCATTTTGCATGTTGCCACAGATGGGGTGGCGTACCCGATGCTGCAGTCCTGTGGGGACACTCTGTGTAACACGTTCTGGGTACTCTTGGTACCATAAAGTAAGGACTTAAAAGTAAGTCAGCGTACGGCAATTGGAGGTAGCCAATACAACTTACATTTTGTAATGGGTTAGGTCACTGCAAATGAGGTCTGCTTAGCAGGCCCCAGTGCACTCTCAGAGTAGAAAAACAGCAAGTAGTAGGCCAAATGGGGGCACAAAGTAGGGGGAAACCTACAAAAAACATGTGTCCTCACAAAAATACTCATTAGAATACTGTCCGAAAGGGAGCTCCTGTCCCAACTGACACATCCTGATCACAATAGTTTTATTCTGGGGCACAGCACCTCCATGAATATTCTCAGACTCTTCTGCAGAATGGAATTTGAAACTGAAGAAACTGCGGAATGGAATTTGAAACTGAAGAAATTGTTTGACTCTCTAGAGTGGACTTACCTCATTACAATGCTAAGTATATAGGCCTGGACAAGTGCCTACTGAAGGTCATAAAGCTCCTTTACACTTGACTAACTATGTGTGTAACCAATGGACACTATGGGCCTCATTACAAGTCTGACGGTCCATGGAAAGCCAGATTCGCAGTAACACTCAGACCGCCGCCACCAAGGGCGGCCCGACTGCCATATTATGACCGCACCGCCAGGATGCCCGCCATCTGACAGCCTGGCAGTCTAAATTCACCAGGGCATCACTGCAAGCAGTGCTGCCCTCCAGATTACGACCCGCGTTTCCGCCAGCCTTTGAATGGCGGTCCCACCATCATGCAATTACATGGGCAGTTCAGGGGCCCCCATGGACAGCCGTGTTGCTCTTTTCACTATCTGAATTACGGGCAGTGAGAAGTGCGACAGGTACTGCTGCACCCAATGCACCGCAACATTGACGTTGACTCAATAATGAGCTGGTGTCAATGTTGTGGTGAATTTTTCGCTGGGCCAGCAGGCAGAAACACTGTTTCCGCCTGCTGGCCTAGTGGGAAACTCATAATTGGGCCAGTGGGTGGAAAATCAGAGTGGTGGGTTTCCGTCCGAAAGAGTTTGGCAGGTGGCTTCCGCAGCCCACAAACCTCAAAATGAGGCTCTATATATCGAAGTCTGTCTTTCACAAGGGAAGGTGAGAGGAATACCCCCTCTCCGTGCTCCTATTTGCCTTGGCAATGGAGCAAATAGCCACACGGTTGCTTCATGGGGGACAGAACATGGTATTTCATTAGGGGACAGGATGCACATTGCCTTGCTATATGGAGATGATATGCTCTTGTACATCAGTGATACATAGGGCAGCATATGATATATTCAGTCTTTGGTATCTGGTCTGCATGACACTAGGCAAAAGTTATGCTTATACCAGCTCAATTCATCAACTCCAGAAGTGTGCCAGGACACAGGGCATGCTGCACTGAGCTGGCGATGCATACATTCTGATGCCTTGGTGCATGAATATATCACTCAGAACCAGACTTTCTGAGTGGAAACATCACATGTGCTGTCTCAGCACTAAAGGGGCAGATAGCGTTCTGGAATATTCTAACGTTATTGGTGAATGGAAGGATATCCCTGGCTATAATGGTAATTCTCCCCTCACTACTTTTATATACTACTCTTATATTTGCCAATTGCCACCTTATTTACCAGTGCACTTCTTTCACCCTTTTGATATCCTTCTTTGCAAACTGATTTGGAGGTGGGTAGCGCTAGCAAAACTACAACAACTAACTGACCCGGTGGGCCAGAGTGCCCCTAATGTTTCGCACTATTACATTGCCTCACAACTACAATAGTCCAGTCGTTGGTTGAAGGACTCTATCTGGAGGACACCACTCAATTGTGAAAGCCATGAAAAATGAAATTACTCAAAACGTACAACTCAAAAGAAGAGCGTTGCAATCCTCCTCTCGGCTCTTTATGCTTTCACAGAGGTTTACGCATCACAGAGAGGGTTCTCTGCTATGCCCCTGCTCTCCCAGTACAATGCCTGTTCCAGCTTAAGAACACAGAGATATTAGCCACTTCTACAACGATGCATGCTTGGGCTCTAGACTATGGGTGAAGTCTTAGAACATGGACAATTACTCTCCTTTAAGACCTTTACCGAATCACTTGGGATTCCCAGGGGCACTTTTTCACTTATCACGCACTTTAGCACACATGGAAGAGAGTGACAGATGCACCACTCCTGCATATAGTGCTGAAATCCCTACACATACTGGCACAGGGCAACATGTAGCCCCATAGATATCTAAAGCATTAATGACTAACCCCCCTCTGGAAGCTCTAGGCACTAAGGGCCTGATGTAGACCTTCGCTGACGCACTGCCAAGCCGCGTTGTCTGTGGACCTGAGAGGACCATCAAGTCAACAGCATTCTCCCCAATGCATTTAGGGCCAGATGTATCAAAAAACCAAACTGCATTTCTTAAATAGCGAATTTTAAGAAATCACTATTTAAGAAATGCAAAATGGTATGTATGATTTTTGCGATTCGGTAATAGCGATTTCTTAAAATTCGCAAATGCTATTAACGAATCGCAAATAGAGAATCCAACTCCATTTGCACATATGGGCCTGCTGCGAATGGTTTTGCATTTCCTAAATTGCGAATATCAGTTAGGAATCCGCAATTTAGGAAATGCAAATCCCAGGGTGCTGGGGGCCTAAGGCCCCCTCTGCTGCACCCCAAAAATATTTTTACGGCCATGTGAACCACACACATGCCTTAGGGGCATGTGTGCGCTACATGTCAATTTTAAAAATGCATTTAAAATGCATTTTTAAAATTTGCACATGGTTACCACTAAACATTTGTTGGTGGTAATTGCATTTCCTAAATGCCCAATTCACATTTAGGAAATGCTTGATACATGTGCTTAAGAAATCACAAATAAGGATTCCTTATTTGAGATTTCCTATTTAGAGAATAGCAATTTGCGAGTCTCTAAATGGGGTCGCAATTTTAAGGAATCGCTATTTTAGCGATTCCTTAAAATTGCACTGCGGATGCCTTTCATACATTGTGAAAGGCATTTTTGCATTCGCAAACGGCCGAATTTTGCGATTCGCACCGTTTGCGAATGCAAAATCACTTGATACATCTGGCCCTTAGATGTTACGCCTCTGCAAGTGGATTGACTGGCTATGGATTGCTGACGGAGGGAGACAATGACGGGACCCAATGTGATTTCATGCAATGGGAGGGGCTATGAAAGAGAGGTATGTAACACACACACTCTACCTTAGCCATATGTGTACCCCACACTACACACTAAATAACACACCACATTTACACAATTACCTATTACCATTCTGACACAACTCAAGCCGTACATGCCAAAAACACACTCTCTCACACATGCACAACTATACACAACAATGTCTGCCACACAACAACCACACTCACCTGAATGTGTCACACAGCAACATAACATACACAACAACATTGGTCTCAGATACAAGTGACACACATACAGACACAACCACATCACCCACTACAGCACCCTCCATCTCAACCAGTCAATCTCATAACATCACATACACACATACATGTAGAGACTCTCACACTACCAGCTGCACAACATGACAGGGAAAGGTCATCAGGCATTGTGCACATAAGGACATAGTTGACAGGTGTGAATGTATTGTCATTGTGGTGCCAGTATTCATTTGCCAACGAATACTGGCACGATAATGACAGTTGTGTATGTGTGGGATTTGTGTTGTGTACTTGTGTATCCCAATCCGTGTCTGACCCACTTTTGTTGTAGTGAATCCTAGTTTGTTTTAATGGGCTACAGGAGTTAGCTCAGCCTTTGGCTTGTTGACTTGTGCCCCCAGTCACCTAGTGACTTTTACCCTACTTAGCTTGCTCTGGTTTAGCGCATTTATTTAATTAAATCTTGTTTTTAGTTAGGCCCATGTTTTAGTTTGCGTTATCAGTGCCACCGCGAAAAGGCGTCAATATCAAGCGACAAAGATCAACAAACTGTAGATGTTCACATTAGGTACTTTCCCTCTTCACACTTTCGACGGAATTGTTTACATAAATTACCGTCCCAAGCATGCCTTGTTATCTATTGTATGGGAACATACCTACATCAGGAGTCCATGTGGATCTGTTTAAATACTCCTCACTGAAACACAAAGTCAGAGGGATTCCTACCGGATGACATTGCTGCTATCGATGCTGCACGTCGCCCTTGACGCTGACCGAATCTTCGTGTCCCTACAGAGCCTGAGCTAGAGACCTCATTTCAAGGTAACGAGGGTTGGGGGGCTCTTCTGATGGACATGGCATTGGTAGATTAGGTCTATCACTCCTAGGTCTCTTTCAGGTTAGAGATTAGGTACATGACATTAGCGTTTTTTGACATATCTCATACTTTATGTCATTACATGATATCGCAAGATGGTGGGGGTCTTCGTATTAATGACTCTTGTTTTTACTATTCTGTTTCTTGCACTGTTCATTATCCTTATCATTGCAGCCCATGCAACTTATCACAGATTGCAGTTTTGCTAAATAAAACCTATTGAAACTTTATTGCATTTTCTTCATTGCCTGTGTTTGATTGAGACATGTTGTTCATTTGAGAAATGGGTAATCTCTGTTTATCCATGACACTCCCTAAGATGTCACACTCTTGAGTCCATGCGTTAAGGCTGCCACAAATCACCTTTTACTGGTTGGGTTTCTATGGAGGTGCTGCTTGTGACCCAGGAGAGTTGAGATGTCAGTTGCGATTTGTTGTAGGATTGGCATAGTTGCCTACAAACATAAGTACTGTCATCCTTCAACCAGCAGCTACAACAGTGTTCCCAGCATATGGATGTCACAGTGGTTTTAAAAAATTACTGTGAAATCAATACTCCTGCAGTGGTACCAACACCCCGTGCAGTGCCTACCCAACATACCCTGGCAATGCGACATCCCTTCCTTTGAGTCTGGCAACGGGGGTAGTGTTTTCTCAGGGGGTAGGTGGCAGCAGTGATGGCCGGTGCCGTACAGTCATTTTCAGTCTAAGTCGTGGTGGAATGGGGAAAAAAGTAAGTTTTCACCCCTTTTCCCCCAAATCCTTCAACTCAGATATGGAGGTCGGACCGCCCTAGGACTCTTTCCATGTCCGAAAAAACCTCATAGGTCACTCTTGCGCTTTCTTGACTTAACCAACATACATGCAAATAGATGGATTACTCCTCTCTGGAATGCAACATCCCCCACATCCATAGGCACCAGACAACAAGGGGTTGTGACCTGGGCAGAGGTGGAGTGCATGCTACTTTGATGCAAAGAAGCCATGGGCCCCCACACATCTCCACTTTTGAACAAACTGAGATGCACTCATTGATACTTTCTGAACCCAAGCAAGTGATGCATCTACGCTGTAGTCCTCACTTTTCATCCTTGGCATGGTCTCCCCTAACATTTGCCTATGCTTCCCGGGTTGTTGCTGTGTGCTGGACTATGTTTTTGCTGTTTTTGTTACTCTGGCACTTTACCACTACTGACCAGTGCTAAAGTGCAAGTGCTCCCTATGTGAAATTGTATGTGTAATTGGTTTTTCATGATTGACATAGTTGATTTACTAGTAAGTCCCTAGTACAGTGCACTAGAGATGCCCAGGGTCTGTAAATCAAGTGCTACTAGTGGGCCTACTGTACTGGTTGTGCCACCCACATGAGTAGCCCTTTAAACTGTGCCACTGCAGTGTCTGTGTGTGCAGTTTTTAAATTGCCAATTAGACCTGGCAAGTGTACCCACTTGCCATGCCTAAACCTTCCCTTTTCATACATGTAAGGCACCCCTGATGTATGCCCTAGGTAGCCCCAGGGGTGGGGTGTAGTGTATGTTAAAGGTGGGGCATGTACTGCCATTTTTTACATGTCCTAACAGTGAAATACTGCCAAATATGGTTTTCAATGTTGCAAGGCCTATCTCTCTCATAGGTTAACATGGGGGCTGCCTTTAAATATGCTTAAAGTGCAGTTTCTCTTTGAGAGTGGATTGAAATTTAGAGTTTGGGATTTCTGAACTCACAATTTAAAAATGCATATTTTAGTGAAGTTGTTTATTAGACTGTTAGTTTGAAAATGCCACTTTTAGAAAGTGGGCAATTTCTTGACTAAGCCATTTTGTGACTCTGCCTGTTTTTGATTTTCCTATCTGGGTCAGACTGACAGCTGGGCTGTTGGTGAATCTCCTCTAGACAGTGACACAAAAGGAGCTGGGGTGTAGCCTCCATATCCTGATGAACCATCTGGGCTGGGGTGGAGAGAGGAGTGGTCATTTACACCTGAATGGGCTGTACCTGCCCTCACACATTGCAGTCTCCAATACCCTGGTGTGTGTCTGGGGCCTTGCTTGGGTAAGGCAGGATTCTGTAAACAACAGAGACTTTCATTTGAAGTTTGCCTACTTCAAAGGCAGAAAGGGGTATAAGTA
Organism: Pleurodeles waltl; assembly: GCF_031143425.1. Lineage (NCBI taxonomy): Eukaryota > Metazoa > Chordata > Amphibia > Caudata > Salamandridae > Pleurodeles > Pleurodeles waltl. The sequence goes on along the minus strand of NC_090450.1, from coordinate 219,905,509 downwards.
GTGGACCCAAAACCCCAGACTTTAGATCACTTCTAGATTCAAGAGGAACCTCTGCCAAGGAGAAGAGCTGAGGAGAAGCGCTGCCTCTGTCTGTGACTGTGCTTTTTTGGGATAACCTGCAGTTGCTGTTTCTGCCTGTGAAAGTGGACGAAGACTGGACTTTGTTGAGCATTCTTGCTTGATAAGAATATCCAAGGGCTAGGTCTGAGCTTGCCTCCTGTTTTGAAATCTCAGGGTCATCAAAAACTTCCTCTGCCAGTGCCTCGACTCTCTGCTGAGACTCCTGCCCGGCCAAGTGGTGCCCCATCCAGTCCCTGGGCCCTTAAAAGGTGAAGTTGGCAGAAACAAGGACTGAAATCCATCACAGAGCACCGTGCGGTGAAATTATCGATGCACTACCATCAACGCGGCTGAAAAACGATGTGCCACCCGCTTCGCAGCTGAAATCCGTGCTCCACCTGCATATCGGCTTGGATATCGATGCATTGCAGCTGGAGAAATGACGCAATGCCTGCTTGCTGTTGCTGGTAAGTATGCAAGCCAGCACGCCTGCAGTCAGAGCATGCAGCCAAGCCCTTATTACCACCCAACCCCCCCACCATGCACTGCCTTTGTCCATGCACAGTGAGGGTTGAGCACAGGACCTATCTCTATTAGTGGATCTGTTAGTGGGTGCGTGAGTGTCTGAGTGGGTCACAAAGTGGTGTGTGAGTCTATGAGTGGGTCTCAGCAGATGCATGAGTTTCTGAGCGGGTGTGTGAGTGGGCACAGAAGTCTCTGAGTGCATGTATGAATGAATAAATTAGTGTATGAATGAGTCTGTGAATTTTGTATTGCATATTCTTGAATATTTTCAAATGTCCTTGAATATTATTGAATATTCTCAAATATTCAAGAATAGTTAAGGATACTCGAGGATATTCACAGATATATTGAGCATGGTGAAGAAAAATCATTTTCAAGCCATACTTTGACACGCAAACACCCCTATATCACACACCAGGGGTCAGGGCATCACCACCCTTACCCCTGATACCGCTTACTATTTCCATTTTTAGCCCTGGGGACCCTCTCCCATAACATAAAATGGCAGTCAAAACTTTCTGGTCAGGTTGTGACCAGCCAATCACAGCATTCCTGTTGTCACACGCATTCACCAATTCGCAAAATCATCCCAAAAATTTCAGGGCCAGATATATACAAATGTATTTTCTCTTTAATTTCTCAAAAATTACTGAACAGAATTACACCAAATAGCCAAAAGCACAATCTGTGTACTGAAATCTAGCTTTCTCCCAAATTTTGTGCAATTCCGTCCTGTAGTTCGGGCTGTAGTTATGTTTAAGGGGCACATGTACACAGCATTTTTGTAGTCGCATACGGGCCGACGCCCAGAATCAGCTCGTTTGCGAACTAGAAAAATGTTTTTTGGGATGTTCAAAGCCCAAATTTCTATTCAACAATTAACTCAATCAACTATTACTGATTTGCAATTTGAGTTTTCCAATTGGGTATTTGGAAGGGGCTTGTCAGGGCATCCCTTCCAAATCAATTATGAATTATATGTATGATTGTTTTGCAACTGTGAAGGTGGCCGTAAAACAATCGCAGTTAACGTCTCTTTTAAATTGGTGTTAAGCCATTCTCAAGGGACCCCATCCACTTTGTGAATAAAAGTGCAAATATTTTTTCAGAGCAGGTAGTGGTCTCACGGATCACTGCCTACTCTGAAAAAATGAAGAGAAGACTTTTCATTTTTTTGTTTGAAATGCATTCCGTTTTCCTCTAAGAAAAACGAGCTGCATTTAGAAAAAACTGCTTCATTTAAAAAACAGTCACAGACATGGTGGTCTGCTGTCCCCAGCAGGCCACCATCCCTGTGAGTACACCCATTCCCAATGGGGTTGCAAATTGTGACCGACCTCATGAAAATTGATGAGGTAAGTCATATGTGACACTTTTGGGAATCACAAAAAGTGCATTTAACACTGTTGTACATTTTGTTTTACGACTTGAAATTTGTGATTCCCAAATGGATCGCAAAATGTGAGTGGTAAAACAAAAGGTCATACATATGGCCCTGAATGCCCTATTGGGATTAGCATGTGAAGCACAACTTTTTGACCCACTCCTGGGGCAATTATTTTGAAATCTTTTGTGAAGATTCATCATACTGTGCCAAATATATAGGCAAGTCAAAAAATGCTTTTTCTATGGAAACACAGTTCTAACTCTAACTAACTACTGGCAACCACCACTAGGTAATAAATATGTTAGAAATGGGGTCTCTAGTTGGCAGAGGTATACACCCTTGTCCAAGTAGGGACCACAATCCTAGTGAGGATAAGACACATACAATTGAAATTATCCTGTGCCCACCCTCTGGTAGCTTGGCACTGAGCCGTCAGACGTAACTTAGAAGACAAAGTATTTGTGCAATAAATCATGCAATAACACAGTGAGAATACCACAGAAAGTAACCACACAGATTTAGATAAATATAAGATATTTATCTGATTAATTTAAATGTAGGTCAAAACGATGAAGATTTGATAAGTACACTTTGAAATATCACTTTTGAAATGATAAAAAGAGTCTTCAGTTCTTAAAAGCAACAATGGTTTCTTACAAGCACAAAGTACCTGGTTTGTATCAAAATTATACATACGAAGACTGCAGAGAAGGAGATCTGTGCAAAACGAAGGGTGTGCTTTGGATTTCCGGGTGCACACAGATGATGCATTGATTCCTTTCCACGTGGCAAGGGCTTTGCATTGAATTCCGGCGCAAAAGCTTGAATTCTCTTTGTGATGTAGGGTCTTTTGATGCTTGGAAATCCTGGGCCTGCTGGACAGAGTCACAGATGCTGCGTCGGTCCGGTGGGTGATGCGGGGAAGTTTCTGTCACACAGCTGGTGCTGCATCGATTCCTCTCGCAGGAAGTCTGGTTGTGCTGTTCCGGCTCAGCAATGCATCGATCCAGTGGGCTGTGTGTTGAAGTTACAGGTGCGACGCTGGTGCTGCGTTGATCTCCACCCAAGGAGCTGGGCTGCGTCATTCTGGTTTGGTGATGTGGTGACTTTCTCACCGCTGGGCAGGCTGTGCGTTGATTCCAGCAGTCTGTGCGTCAATTTTCTCTGCACAAGGAGTTTCTTTGCAGAGATGAAGTCTTTTTGGCCCTGAGATCTCAGAAAACAGGAGGCAAGCTCAATCCAAGCTCTTGGAGAGCACTTCTCAGCAGAGCCAGAGGTCAGCAAGGCAGCAGGGCAACAGCAAGCCAACCGTCCTTTACAGAAAAGCACTACAGGTGAGTCCTTTGGGCAGCACAGGCAGCTTCTCTTGGCAGGTTTCAGGTTCTGTTGCAGAATGTCTTCCCAAGAAGTGTCTGAGTTGGTAGGGTCAAGACCCATTTTATATACCCAAATGTGCCTTTGAAGTGGGGGAGACTTCAAAAGTGCACAAGGTCCCCTTTCAGTACAATCCTGTCTGGCAGGATCCCAGTAGTGGGTTTGGTAGTCCATTGTGTCAGTGCAGGCCACTGTCCTTTGAAATGTAAGTGTCAGGCCCTCCAAACTTCCAAACCAGGAAGACCCATTCAGTATGCAGATGTGTGCAGGTGTGACTGAGCATCCTGTGTTTGTGGTTGTCTGGGTGAAATGCAAAAGGGAGCTGTCGACCAGCCCAGCCCAGCCCAGACATGGATTGGAGACAGGCTGTGTGGCACAGAAGGATTTTAAGTGCAGAGAAATGCTCACTTTCTAAAATTGGCAGTTATAAAATAGTAATATTAAATCCAACCTCACCAGTCAGCAGGATTTTGTATTACCATTCTGGCCATACTAAATATGCCCTCTTTACCCCTTTCTAATCAGAATCTACCACTCAAACAGTTTACAAGGGTAGCCCTAATGTTAGCCTATGAAAGAAGCAGGCCTCACAGTAGTGGAAAATGTATTTAGGAGTTTTCCACAACCAGGACATATAAAACACACAGATATATGTCCTGGTTTTTACCTACACAGCACCCTACCCCTGGGTTACCTAGGGCCTACCTTAGGGGTGACTTATATGTAGAAAAGGGGGAGCTTAAGGGTTGGCAAGTATTTTTAAATGCCAAGTCGAAGTGGCAGTGAAACTGCCCACACAGGCCTTGCAAGGGCAGGTCTGAGACATGTTTAAGGGGCTACTTATGTGGGTGGCACAACCATTGCTGTAGGCACACTAGTAGCATTCAATCTAAAGGGCCTGGGAACATGTAGTGCACTTTACTAGGGACTTACAAATAGATCAAATATGCCAATTGGGTGTGAACCATTATTACCATGTTTATAGGGAGAAGCATATGCACCTTAGCACTGATTAGCAGTGGCAAAGTGTGCAGAGTCCTAAAGCCAACAAAAACAGTGTAAAAGAAATGGAGGGAGGCAGGCAAAAAGTTAAGGGTGACCACCCCAAGGCTGTCAGGTCTAACATGTGTCTCCCTCAGCTGAAAGCGGAAAGAGCTACCCAACCCCTTGGGAGCTCTCATTGCTAAGGCGGAAGTATCTAGAGAGACCATCAGCATTGGCCTGGTCAATCTCCTAGCGGTGCTCCACCAAAAAGTCCATCCCCTGTAGGGAAGTGGTCCACCTCGCGAGTTTAGGATTTTCACCGCTTATCTGCATGAGCCATCTGAGGGGCCTGTGGTCTGTCTGAACCCATAAGTGAGTCCCAAACAGGTATTGTCTCAGCTTCTTCAGTGCCCAGACCACAGCAAATGCTTCTCTTTCAATGGCACTCCACCTCTGTTCCTTGGTAATAGTCTTCTGCTAATAAAGACTACTGGTTGGGCCCTCCTCATTCAGCAGTGCTAGGACCGCCTCTATGCCATGCTCTGAAGCGTCTGTCTGCACAATGAATTCTCTGGAGTAGTCAGGGCCCTTGAGCACGTGTGCCAAGCACATGTCTTCCTTCAGGGAGTCAAAGGCTTTCTGACAATCCTCGGTCCAATTCACCAACCTAGGTTGTTTCTTGGATGTGAGTTCTGTTAAGGGGGCCACTATGGTGCCTTAACCCACAACAAATCTTCCGTAGTATCTGCGGAGACCTAAGAAGGCTCTCACCTCTGTCTGGGTTCTAGGTGGTTGCCAGGCCTTGATTGTTTCAGTCTTGGCCTTGAGGAGATGCACCTTGCTGCCACCTACCAGGTGTCCCAAGTACAGCACAGAATCCTTCCAATCTGGCACTTACTGGCCTTGATGGTCAGGCCTGCCTGTTGCAGGGCCTGAAGCACATCCTTGAGGTGGAGCAGGTTTTCCTCCCAGCTAGAACTATAGACGGCAATGTCATCTAGATATGGTACACAGAAGGCATCCTTGCCAGCCAGGACCCTGTTAACCAGTCCAAAGGGCATGACCTGGAACTGGTAATGACCCTCAAGAGTAGAAAAAGCTGATCTCTGTTTTGCCCCTTCAGTCAAGGCAATCTGCCAGTACCCAGATGTGAGGTCAAAAGTACTGAGGAACTTGGCAGCACCTAGCCTGTCTATGAGCTCATCAGCTTGGGGGATGGGATGTGCATCTGTCTTTGTGACAGAGTTGAGACACCGGTAGTCCACGCAGAACCTAAGCTCTGGCTTGGCACCGGGAGCAGCAGCCTTGTAAACCAACACCACTGGGCTGGACCAGGGACTGCTGGACATCTCTATTACCCCAAGAGCCAGAATCTTGGCACCATCCTCCTTGATGCTGGACCTCACCTTATCTGACACTCTGTAAATGTTATTTTTTTACAGGGGGACTGTCTCCTGAGTTAGTGTCATAAACATATAATTGTGTGAGTCCAGGGGTGACAGAAAATGGGAGAGAAGTGCTCCAATAACTCGGAGCAGTCTCCTCTCAGATCTAGGGTCAGGGAGTCAGAGACATTGACACCCTCCATGGACCCATCACCTTCTATGGTAGAGAGGATGTCGGGGAGAGACTCACTCTCCTCTTCCATATCCCATCTGTCAGCAGAAGCATGCTGACTTCAGACCTCTCAAAATGAGGCTTCAGTCTGTTTCGATGGAGCACCCTTAGGGGTTTTCTAGGGGACTCAAGGTCCACTAATTAAGTGGTCTCTCCCTTCCGCTCCTTTGTTTCAAATGGGCCAGTCCAGAGGTCCTGGAGAGCTCTAGGCTCTACTGGCTCCATTAACCATACCTTGTCTCCAGGTGAGAATTCTACCAGGGTGGCCTTCTGGTCATACCATTACTTCATCACCTCTTGACTGGCTTCGAGGTTGCTCTTGGCCTGTTTCCAGAAGCGTTGCATCTAGTTGCAGAGGGTCAGCATGTAACTGACCACATCCTGAGGGGGTTCCTTGGGAGCTTTCTCCCACTTCTCTTTCACTATGCTTAGGGGTCCCCTGACAGGGTACCCATAGAGAAGTTCAAAGGGGCTGACCCCCCCCCCCCCCTTTCTGGGGCACCAGAAACAAAGTGAAGCACTTATACCTCATGGCCTCAGGTAGGCTTGTGATCATGCCTTTTAGGGTCTTGTTGAACCTTTCTACAAGTCCATTGGATTGAGGATGTAAGGGGTGGTAAACCAGTAGGTCACCCCACATGCATTCCACATGGACTTCATATATCCAGACATGAAGTTTGTGCCTCTGTCAGACACAACCTCTTTTGGGAATCCAACACCGGTAAATATCCCCATTAGAGCGCTGGTCACCACTGGTGAAATCGCTGTCCTTAGAGGGATCGCCTCTGGATAGCGAGTGGCATGGCCCACCAAAAACCAGGATAAACCTGTTGCCTAGGGCAGTTTTGTGACCAATGACCAAGGGACCAATGACGTTGATGCCCACCCTTTCAAAGATGGTGCCAAAAATGGGGAGTGGGATCAGGGGGGCTTTGAACCTTTTCCCTGTCTTCTCACTAGCCTGGCAGGTTGGGCAGGACCTACAGAAAGCAACTGACGCTACCCGCATTCGGGGTCAATAAATGTGGGTGACAAGCATGGCAAAGGTCTTGTCTTGCCCCAAATGTCCTGCCAGGGGGATGTCATGATCCATCCCCAGTTGGAGCACCCGGTAGCACTGAGGGACCACCAGCAAACTATCTTCCCCAGCTTCCGGTACCCTGGCTCACTGTAAAGGAAATCATTTTCCCAATAGATGTGGTGATCGCCAGAGGCTTCACCTGCTGCCTGGGCTGCAGCCTGTCGGCTCAAACCCTCAAGAGTAGGGCACTCTTTCTGCGCTTTGCAAAACTCTTCCCTGGTTAGCCCACCCTCAACGTGACAGCCAAACGGCTCAGGCAGGTTACCCAGGGCGGCGTTGTCCTCCTCTAATGGATCAACGGCCTCCTCCTCTGGGACCCCATCAACCACAGCGGGAACATCTGGAACCGGTTTCCCACACCCATTTCCCTTCCTCTTTGCAGCTGTATGGGCTATTGTACCAGGCTCCAGATGTCCTTGACTCCCTTCCCGGGTAGCCATGGACCATGTGGTCATGCAGACCAATTCAGGCAAACCTAAAATCTCCAGGAGAGACCTGAGCTCCACCTCTTTCCAGGTAGTGTGCCCAAGGTCATTGCCTAACAGGCAATCTACAGGCATAGGAGGACTCACAGTTACTTTTAGAGTACCAGAATCCTACCCCCACTCAAAGGGGATGAGAGCCACCGGTAGGAGACTCTCACAGTTGTCAGAAACTATGACCTGGTGGAATGTATTGGGTATGACCTGCTATAGGAAAGTACCATCTTTCTTGGCATGTTACCCCCATTTTTACCTATATGTCAGTATGTTTTTGCCTGTCTCACTGGGATCCTGCTGGTCAGGCCCCAAGTGCTCATAATTTATGGCCTAATAAGTGTGTTGTCAGTAGTGCTTGACTGTGTCACTGAGGCTCTGCTCACCAGAACCTCAGTGCTAATGCTCTCTCTGCTTTTAAATGTGTCCCTATAGGCTAGTGACTTAATTTCCCAATTTCAATTGGCCCACTGGGCCCCCATTATAAATCACTAGTATATGGTACCTTGGTGCCCAGGGCACTGGGGTTCCAGGAGATCCTTATGGGCTGCAGCAATTCTTTTGCCATCCAGAAGGAGCTCAGATAAACCCTTCCACAGGCCTGCCATTGGAGCCTGCCTGAAATAGTGCACACACTATTTCACAGCCCTTTTCACTGCACTTAAGTAACTTATAGGTCACCTAAATGTCTAACCTTCATTTACTGAAGGTTAGGTGCAAAGTTACTAAGTGTGAGGGCACCCTTGCACTAGCAAAGGCACCCCCACATAGTTCAGGGCCAATTCCCCGGACTTTGTGAGTGCAGGGACGCCTTTACATGCCTGCACTACATATAGGTCAATACCTATATGTAGCTTCACAATGGTAACTCAGAATATGGCCATTTAAGGTGTCTAAGATCTGAAATTGTCCCACATTCCAAATCTGGTATTGGGGAGCCAATTCCATGCATTCTGGGTGCTCAACCATGGACCCCCCAGTACAGTCAATCCAGCTCTCTGAGGCTTGCAATGCAGCTACAGCTGCTGCCACCTCACACACAGGGTTCTGCCCTCACGGGGTCTGAGCAGCTCAGTCCCAGGAAGGCAGAACAAAGCATTTCTTTTGGGAGGAGGGTGTTATACCCTCTCCCTATTGAAATAGGTGTAACAGGCTTGGGAGGGGAGCCTCCCCCAGCCTCTAGAAATGCGTTGAAGGGCACAAATGGTGCCCTCCTTGCATAAGGCAGTCTACACCGGTTCAGGGACCCCCAGCCCCTGCTCTGGCGTGAAACTGGACAAAAGAAAGGGGAGAGACCACTCCCCTGTCCATCACCACCCCAGGGGTGGTACCCAGAGCTCCTCCGGTGTGTCCCAGACATCAGCCATCTTGTTTTCCAAGCTGTGGGGACACTTTGAAGGCCTCTAAGTGGCTAGTGCTAGAAGGTGATGTCAGAGACCCCTCCTGATAGGTCCATATCTGACAAGGTAGCCAATGCCCCTCTCCGGGCTATTTAGGGTCTCTCCTTTGGGTTCCTCTACAGATTCTACTTGCAAGTTTCCAGCAGGAATCCTCTGCAACTACTACTTCATCCTCTGACCTCGGATCGACCACAGACTGCTCCAGGAACCGCTGTGACAGCAACAAAGTATCCAGAAGGGCTGCCATTCCTCTGCAACTTCAGCTCCAGCCAGCAACTGTAACAGTTTCAATGGTGTACACGCTCTGGGGACTCCCTATCTTCACCCTGTACCAGAAGGACCGAAGAAATGTCCAGTGGAGTGACACAGTCACTTCCCTGCTCACGCAGGCACCTTCTAAGTCAACGACCGCTTCTCTTGGAGTCCTCTCCTGGCGATGAGCATGCTCCTTGGAACACAGGTGGTGGACCCCTTCGATACCGACTGTCCTGAGGTCCTGCTGTCCCAATTTGGAGGAGGTAAGAGCTTGCTTCCCTGTGTACGACAGTATACCTGTTCACTGCTTTTTTTTTCACCTCCTGAGGCCTCTGTGCATGATTTGCAAAATTTCTTTGTGCACAGCCTGGTCCAGGTGCTCAGCACTCCATCCTACGATGCTCAACTCGCTGAGTTGACCTCCGACGGCTTGGGACCTTCCTTTGTCGTGCTGCACCAACCGCATTTTGCACCTCCTTTGTCCCAGTGTCCTGGGACTCCCGTGGGTGCTCTCTGGTCGACTGAGGGCTCTCTGAAGTGCTGAGAGCCCCCTCTTCCTCCTCACACAAAGTTGAGGCCCCCAGGTCCCTCCAGAGTACAGACAGTGCCATTTTCACACAAAATGCAACTTTGCCGGAACCAAGGCTTGTTGAATGAATCCAGGACCAAACTCGCCTGCATCCAACATCTCTTCGTGGGACATCCATTGCATCACACAGGAACCTGCTGATGTCTTCCTTGGGTGCATTTCTGCAGTCTTCGTCCAACTGGGGACTCTTCTTTTGCACCCTCTTCTGGGGTGGCAGGGGCACCTGTTCTTCCTGGAGCTTCCTACTTTCCTGGGCTCTGGGTGGGGGAGTTTACTTACGTTTACTGTATTCTTACTCTCTCAGTGATTCTCTACACAGTACACTTGTCTTGGGGGAAATTTGTGGTTCGCATTCCACTTTCATAGTATATCGTCTGTGTTTCTCCTAGACCTATTTTCCCCCATTGCTTTCTACAGCATTTCCCTTTTGTGTGCACTATCCTATGTCTAATTACTTACCTTATTTTGGTGTATAGTGTATATATTGTGTATAATACTTATATCCAGAAGGAGTATTGCCTCTAAAATATTTTTGGCCTTGTGTCACCCACATAAACTACCTTTATTTTTGGTAACACTGAGTATTGTCTTTACTTGTGTATAAGTACTGTGTAAATATAAATAGCATTGCAGGAGCTTTGCATGTCTCCTAGTTCAGCCTAAGCTGCTCTGCTATAGCCACCTTGATCAGCCTAACCCTCTAGTCCACTACTACATTTCACTAATAAGGGATAGCTGGACCTGGTGTAAGGTGTAAGTACCCAAGATACCCACTACAAACCAGGCCAGCCTCCTACACCTGCTCTGCTGACACCAGCTAGCCCTTGACAGTAGTCATACTGGCTCCTGTGTCACGCAAAGCCTCCACCCTTTGACTATTGATGGTGACCCACTACCTATACTTGGAAGTATTGGCAGGCACATGGGCTTTTGGCACCATTTCCTCATGTCACAAGGACACTAGGGTTACCTCTATCTGTTCCCCAAACGTATCTGGGACTACCTCCTCCCCAAGCGCTACGCTAGCCAACACAGGTGTCTGCCCAATAGTGGGCAGCTGTGCCTGCATGGGACGCTTGGAGTTGCCCTTATAGTGACCAAACTTGGTGCATTTGGGTACAAACTTCCCTTTCTTTTTATCAAAGAACCCTGGCCTCTTTTCAGAATCAGGTTAGGACTGTTTACCACCACCCCGTGGAAATTGTTTTGGGGGGCCTTGGAGAACTCCTTATTTTTAAGTTTTTCTCCCCCATCATTCTTCTGGTGGGGACCCTGACCACTTTTGTGGGTGTCCCCCCAGACACCTTTTTTGGACACTGTGGTGTTAGCCCAGAGGTCTGCCTTCTCAGCAAGCTTCCTAGGGTCAGTCAGCTTACTGTCAACTAGGTGCTGGCACAACTCTGTAAAGCAAACACTGAGCATATGCTCTCTCAGGATCAAATTATACAACCCCACATAGTCATCTACTTTACTGCCCGCACCCAAACATTCAGTCCCTGATTAATACTTTTTGGTGCAAAACTGTACTAAAACAGTTTTGCACCAAAAAGTTTAGCACCGGCTTGCAGCATTTCTGTGCACCAGCCAGGCACCATATTTATGGACTGGTGCCAGCTGGTGCAAAGGGTGGGCTAGCGTAAAAAAAATGATGTTAGTCTGGTGGGGCTGGTGCTTTGGAAGAAGGGGGGTTTGCACCAAAAAATTACATTAGGCAGGTTAGAGTAAAAAAAAAAAAAGACTCTAACCTGCCTAGAGTCATTTTCTGATGCAAAACCATCCATACCACATGACTCCTATCTTAGAAAAGACAGGAGTCATGCCCACCACCCCAATGGCCAGCACAGGGGACCAGGTTCCCCCTGGGCATGGACATTGCACCCTGTGCCATACAGAGGGGCCCATTTCAGGCCTCCCTATGGCACTTTAAAAAATAAAATGCAATACTTACCTGTAATTACCTGGGATGGGGTCCCCCGTCCTCTACAGTCCCTCTGGTGTGGGGGGGGGGGGGTCCCTGGCGCATAGGGAGGGCACCTATGGGCTTATTCCTTGGTGTTCTACCATGGAAATAGGCCCACAAGTCCGCTAACGCCTACCCTGACCAAGGCGTTAGAAAGTGGGGCAAAGCAAGCTTTGCCCCATTTTTTGACTCTTCCTCCCTCTCGTGCACCATTTTTGCATTGGAGGGTACATATAGCGTTAAGGCCATAGAGTCATTTTTCATGGGTGAGTATGTGTTTTGATCTCTTGGATCTAATGTGAGGAGTGAGACCCTCCCAACAACTGGCAAATATCCCCAAAAACCTGCCCCCCATTGCTCCTCAGGAACCCCATGAGCCCTTAGTGCAACTTCATAAGCAGTCAACCACTTATCAATGTCATCTCCCACCACATAACTTGGCACCACATTCTTGGGTATACAAACCTTCTTGTCCTCAGCAGGTCCGACAGTTATGCTGCCAGCATCACTGCTGGACTCCGGCTGTCTAGCCTTGACATCCAGCTCTTTGAGACTCAGTTCATGAGCCAACAGAAGTTTCTTCTCAGCCAAAGCCCTTTCAGCCTCAGCTTGTTCCGTTTCTGCTGCTCTCTCTGCTTTCTTTCTCTCCAGCCTTAATCTTGCCAATTGCAGTTGGAATTCTCGCTCCTGCATTCTTTGCTATGCGGTCAGGCCATGGCTAGAGACACTGCTCCCTGGTTTACCAAGGGGTGCAATTCCAGGGGTAACATCCCCCACTGCTGGTGACAAATCCTCTGAGGAGCCAACCTCTGGCTCCTTCACCTCAACATCATCTTGTGAACGGGATTCTGCCGAGGCCCTCATAGCCTTTTGGTACTCCTCCTTTCTGGAGGCACCCTAGGTAGGTATTCCCATCCCCTTGTTGAACCCCTTCAGCTGGCTAAAAGTGTATGTCTCTAGATTGGCTAGGTTAAACTCTCCAGCTCCTGCTTGAAACCCAGCCAGAGACATGTTGCAAGAGGATTTGATTAAACTGGCAAGCAGAAAAATTAAATTGCATAAAAAGAGAAAAAAATCAAATTGACTTTCAACTGTAGGTAGGTAGTGTACACATAGCTAATGTATGTTACTGCACAAATACAAGTCATATCCTTACCGCAGAGCACCAATTTTAGAAATGTGGTCTCTAGTTGGCAGAGGTATACACCCTTGTCCAAGTAGAGACCACAATACTAGTCAGGGTAAGTCACACACAATCAAAATTATCCTGTGCTCAGACCAGCCTTCTGAGGTTTTCACTGCAGCTCCAGCTGCTGCCACCTCACAGGCAGGCTTCTACCCTCCTGGGGCTTGAGCAGCTCAATCACAGGAAGGCAGAACAATGCATTTCCTTTAGAAGAGGGGTGTTACACCCTCTCCCTTTGGAAATAGGTGTTACAGGCATGGGAGGGGTATCCTCCCAATGCCTCTGGAAATGCTTTGAGGGGTACAGATGGTGCCTCCTTGCATAACCCATTCCACACCGGTTCAGGGGCCCCCAGTCCCTGCTCTGGCATGAAACTGGATGAAGGAAAGGGGAGTAGCCACTCCCCTGTCCATCACTACCCTAGGGGTGGTGCCCAGAGTTCCTCCAGAGTGTACTTGGGTTCTGCCATCTTGTATTCAGGATGTTCAGGGAACTCTGGGAGCATCTGAGTGGCCAGTGCCAGCAGGTGATGTCAGAGACCCCTCCTGATAGGTGCTTACCTGGTTAGGTGACTAATTCCCCTCTCAGGGCTATTTAGGATCCCTCCTCTGTTTGTTTCTTCAGATTCGGATTCCAAGACTCCAGCAGAAATCCTCTGCATCCTTTATAACATATTCTACCAACAGATCAATCGCTGACTGCTCCAGGAACTCTACAGAACTGCAACAAAGAAGCTAAGACAACGTCTGCAACATTGTATCTTCAGCTCCTGCCAACAACTTTCCAGGTCATGCATCCTCTGAGGACTGTATGTCTTCAGCCTGCACCAGAAGAACCGAAGGAATATCCAGTGGAATGACAGAGTCACTCCCCTGCTTCAGGAGGCACCTCTCCGCAGTGACGACCAGTGGCTTGGTTCCCCTCGCCAGATGACAGGCATGGATCCAGCAACACGGGTGGTGGACTAAAGTGACTCCAGCAGTCCCAACATCCAGCTGTCCAACTTTGGTGGAGGTAAGAGCTTGTCTCCCTACGCAAGACAGTACCCCCGTGCATCACATGACTTGCAGTTGCCCAAGGCTTGTGTGCAACATTCCAAGAAGTTCTTCATGCACAGCACAGCTTAGGCCCCCAGCACTCCATCCTGTGACACACAGCTTCCTGAGTGGTTCTCAGGCAGGGTGGGAATCCTTTGTGTCGTGCTGCATGGGCCTCCATTTGCACCTCCTTTGTCCCCGGGCTGTGGGACACCTGTGCACGCTGCTGGTCATCTGAGGGCTCTCTGAGTTGCTGAGAGCCCCCTCTGTTTCCCCATCCTGGGTAGAGGCTACCAGGTCCCTCCTGATCCCGGGCGGTGCCATTTTCCACCACTCATGTTTTTTGCGTGAGCCAAGGCTTGTTGGCTGAATTCAGTGATGCAAACTAGACTGCATTCATCCATCTGGCGTGGGACATCTTCTGCACCAACCAGGAACCCGGATCTGTCTTCTTTGGTGCAATACTGACTTTGTCTTCTCACCGATGGTTCTTCCTTTGCACCTTTATCCGGGTTAGCAGGGGCTCCTGTTCTCCCTGGATTCTTCAGTACTTGTTGGACTCTGTCCCTTTCTTCCACAGGTCCTCAGGTCCAGGAATCCATTGTTGGTGTCTTGCAGCCACCTTCTGGTTCTTGCATTATCTTCTATCACGACTTCTAGTGTGTTTTAGGAAACTTGCTGTGTTTTCCTCCTGCTTTTCTGGGATCTGGGGTGGGGTATTTGACTTACCGTTGGTGTTTTCTTCCACTCCCAGCACCCCTTTGCACACTACACTTGCCTAGGTGGGAAACTTACTCTTGCATTCCACTATTTTAGGATATGGTTTGTGTTCCCCCTAGGCCCATTGCAACCTATTGTGATTTTCACTGTTGGCATTATTTTCTGACTATTTACTTACCTGTTTTTGGTTACTAGTGTATATATTGTGTAATTGACTTACCTCCTAAGGGAGTATAGTCTCCAAAGTATTTTTAGCATCGTGTGACTAAAATAAAGTACCTTTTTTTTTTTTTGCAGGAGCTTTCCATTTCTCCTAATTCAGCCTTGGCTGCTCTGCCTACATCTACATCTAGACAGTTTGGTTTCTAGACACCACCTACATATCACTAATAAGGGATAACTGGACCTGGTATAAGGTGTAAGTACCTTAGGTACCCACTACAAACCAGGCCAGCCTCCTACAATACTCTCTGGGATCACTGAACTGACCCCTGGGGAACCCATCTCCTCATCTGTCAACTCCATCTGTGAAGCTCCTAACCTTAGTTTGTTCACAGATGCATCCCAGTAGGCAGACAGTACCACCATAACCAACAAAGTGATGTGGCCCGTTCCACTCCTTGGGTCTGACTTCTGTCCCCAACCCAGGGAAAACTCTGTCCACAATGACAGCAACCAACAGAAGCCACTGACAGCTGTCAGTGTCAAGATCCAGGCCCCAGGCCATCCACAGCCAGGTGGATGCCCTGAGGGGGGCCATTGGGTGAGCTCATTCTCCAGCCTTGGGGCTGGCAGGGAGTTCCCTATGGGCTCCTGAGGTTTCTCTGACCTCTGAGGCATTTCAGAATGGGGGACAGTAGCCCCAGGGATCTTGTACCCTCTCTCCACTCTACCTTCCACCAGTTCAGGGGTGGTATCCTGACACTGGTAATTCAAACCAGGGTTTGTACCCTGAGGCTGAACAGGGAGCAGGAGTGCATCCTCCACCTTATCCCTACATCTAGGCTTCCATACCCTCCTCTGGGGAGTGGTACCACCAAACAACTGAACTGAACAGATACTGGATTTAGTAGTCAACATAGCTAGTAGCCTAGAGCAGTGGTTCCCAACCTGTGGTCCGGGGACCCCGGGTGGTCCCAAAGCCTCCTCAGGGGGTCCGCGACTGCTTACAAAATTAAATAATAGTAACAGATTAGGTACCCAGGTTTCAGTACTGACTCCGTGGGGGTCCCCTGATTCTAATAATGATTCGGTAGAGATTCGTGGGATCCAGCCATGATAAAGTGGGGGGTCTACAGAAGTCAGAAGTTTGGTTCCCACTGGTCTAGAGACAATGTTCAGCGCACCAATGAAGACAACATTTATGTTGATGCCATTATTTGTTAGCTTTGGCCCACTTTTAACACCAAACTTCAAATTAGCTATTTCTTGCCATGGTTTTCTGTAGGCGACAGGCACTTTTAGGCAATTTGGATATGTCCTTGAATGACCTTGGCAGTGAATTCTCTGCATGCACTATTAGGCCTTAAGGTATCAATGCCCCCCTCCCTGAAACCTACCTCCTTTATCATCAAACTGCTCTGGAATCTCCTACTTTAGTGAAATGTGGAGTTCTTAAAAAACTTTATTTAATTACTTTTTCTAACTTTCACTCCAGTTAAACTGACTGTGGCCAAATCCACTCTTGTTACGGCTCTCCACCCGTGGGACTTCCTGGGCAGTCTTAAGTTGTCCTTTCATTCATCTGTCTAGTCCAGCTATCAGTGTCAAATATGATGCTCAGCAAATGCTGACAGAATGGTGTCAGACACATGCTCCATTGCAATCAGATTATACAAGCTATCACAAGTTTCTGTATTCATAGCCTTAATATAACCATCTAGGTATTAAGTGGTTTATGTAGTATAGTTCAAGCTTCCTAGGTATGGTGAAACTGTTTGGATTTGATGAAGTTTCCCAGATCCTTTTAACTAGCCACACCAAACTTCCTGAAAAAAAACCTTCTTTATGTATACATGTTGTCCAGGCTGTAAAGCTAGAATGGCCTCAGCTTCCCCCAAAGGTTACCTCCACATTGCTACCATGCCATGCTGTAATAATTCTGTCCTAATGGGTGCAAGTTGCAACTAAGCTTAAATCCCAATACCCAGTTCTGAATATTTGTGCAAATGGCAATACAAAATGCCACCTCTTTATGGAAGTATGATCTGATCATACCCATGACTGAAGCTCTGCTCCCAATGGAGTTACTGATCCTACTTGGAGAACTGGGTTCAGAAGTCCTGAGAGTGTGCGGCTTAGGCTGTTTTATCCTTAATGTATGAACAACAGTCACTGTCTTTCTCAGCTCTGGCCAGTTTCTCTAATCTTGGACTAGGCAACATTGCAACTGAATTTTGACTCCCTGGATGTTAATTTCTTTCGCTCTAGAGACAACTCACTGGAAATTTAGATACTTGTAATGTTTTTTAATGTTGTCTATGCAGGGTTCACATAAATAGTGTAGGTACAGGGCATAATCATCACAGGTCTCGATCTTCTTCCCTTGTAAATAGTTCACCTCCTTAGACTTTCCTTCCTTTTTCTTGTCTGACATCAGTGCTGATTCTAAGAGATTTCTCCATCTCAGGCTTGCTCGCTTTCATCCCATCCAGGTTTCTCATGCCTTGTGAATTATTCTTATGGGTTTCACTGGTATCCAAGACAATCTAATTTTTCTCCAATATTTAAAAAATAAAAATCTAATATTTACCTTTACCTTAACTTCCTAACTTATTTTCAAAGGCTGTGTGGTAGTTGTTGTACACACTGAAGATAACAATCAAGCACCATGTACTGAGCAGGTGATGTGACAGAGAGAAACTTACATATCACAGGTAGCAAAACAAAACAATTTACATAGCGCAGTTTCAATAGTAGGAATATTGGCTCACCAGTGGTAGCTTGGTGTAAACAGCAAGGTCATCCCCAGGGAAAGTGTCTGAAATAAATATTTATATGTTCCAACTGATATTAAATAAACAGAGGAGAAATAATCATAAAAATGAAACAAATAGGAAAAAGCTGAAAGGGGATAAAAATACAGGTTCAAAGGAATACCAATGTAAAGGGTTTAACATTGAATATCAACGGAAAAGAGAAAAGTGATCAAAATAGTCTTGCCAACTACAGTCAATAGTATGAACACAGTTAATTAATCTGTTTTCAAGCTACCTCTGTTATCACTGAAAAAAGAAACTCTCCCAACATAGGTGTGTCTGATAGTTTGGGTAGCCATTGTAGTCAAAAAGAGCTATTCTCTGACATATACAGTAGAAGGATAGGGAACATGGCATTCCTCCTGGAAATTGTGCTCTGTCCATTTGAGGACTGAACTGAAGCAAACTGTGACGTGTATTTATACATCAACCTGCTCGCCAGTCCATGAAAGGTTTTACTGCATTAGTTACACCAGCATTTTCTCTTCTCCAAATCTGCAAAGGAAATATTTAATCAAAATGAGTATGAGTGGGCTTAATGCAAAACTACATTCATTTTGAAATATTGATGTCAATAATTTCCAGCCGGGCGTGAGTTGTACACAGAGAGGAATGGCAGCGCGCTAGCGGAGCTCCGTGCTGCAATGGGTGCATCTTTACTGGGTGCTTCTTACAGACAGACTTCCCTTATGACCGAAGTGGGGGGGAATTATGCAGGTCACCGTGAACTATTCCGACCTAGCTTTCTGCATTACCTCTGATGGCTGCAACGTTTGAAGTTTAATCGCTGCCTCTTTCTCTCAGATATGCAGCCATCATTTTATTAATTTCAGAGCTCTCTCAGATGTTTCCTCACATTGTGCCGCTTACATTCCAGGTATTAACTATAGGCACACACTTATTCTAACTACTATTTTACTGACTTTTCTTATGCTGAGAAACGTTTTAAACATTTTTTCTCGACCCTCCTGCTACGTGACTTTTTGGCGCTCCTGCTTTTTGCCTGCTTTGTCATATCTGCTCTCTGAACTTAAACTTGTTGCGTACAACATTGCATTTAACCTAATTCTTCTTCTTGCCAGTATAAGTTCATGGGACAAAAGTGCAAGCTCAAATTGAACTACAAAATATCTTCTGTTCCCAAGGCTGCCAATTATTTTATAGACATCATGCCTTCAGCCATTCCCAAACTAACTTCTACATTGAAACCACAACCGGCTGACTCATCAAGAGACTTAAGCAAGATCCACCATCTCCATAAAAAAAGCTGTTCACCTATACACAGGGAAATACTTTTACAAGAAATTTGCGCTTTTTATCTTTTTGTGGGAGAAATTAATACTAGAATACTCGCTTTGGATACAAAGTGGTCTTCTATGGATTTCTTTCTTACAGAAGCTGAGCAATGTATCAGTGACCTTCAAGATGAATCCTTACAAAAACTTCTATTGAACAACATATTCTAGCTTTTCAAAAACATGCTGAAGATTTAGAAAATAGAAATTGTTGCATTTATAATTTACCAGAGGAGGATGACTGCAAGGATCCTGTCTCTTTCTTCACTAACTTCCTACCACAGCTTCTGGATCTGCCCAAGACTGTGGCATTCAATATTCAATGGGCCCATAGCCCTACACATACTCCCTCATTTAAACCCAGGGGCGTTTTTCTCTTATTCCTGGAATAAACTGATCCCCTAAAGGTTCTACAACCAGCTAAATCTAAAAAACGATTGCTCTATTCACGTTCCTAGCTCTTCTTCACTCATAATGTTGCTAACCCAAAAGAATGAAGATGGAAGAATTGTGTTTCTCTTTGTCCGACACTGCGATCCATGGGGGGATGTTTTGGCCTTCTGCACCTCTGTACTTTTAAAGTCACTTATAAAGATAAATCATACAATTTTGAAGATCCTTCCGGTATGAGGAAATTACCGAGGGCAAACTCTGTAATTTCAGTGGCCATTGCTGGATGTTCAACCTGAGATGTTGTACGTTTTTCCCATTCAGCTTGCTTCCTCCTCTTTTCTAACCAATGTTTTCCTCTTTTCTTGAACAGTTATGTCTCATCTTGTTTCGTTTCATTACTTTGGGCTCCTGTGCAGGGTGGTGCCCGACTCTTTTATTCTCGTGTTGTGACACAACCATACCTATCATGATGTTTTAATACACACAGGTACATCTTTCAGTCACCACATCTGTGGTGTGTACTGTCTTCTGCATCTATTTCTATTTCTAGCTTCCCCTTCTCTTCTTTCTATTTATTCCATTATTAGATTGTTCCTTTTCCTCTTCATTTCCACCCTTTAATCATGTACCTATACTTTTCTTTTTTGTTACCATTCGCAGTGATCTTGTACCTATTGTTGGACAGTTTATTATCATATGTTGTATGATTGTTCATATATAGAGTTATAACCTGAAGTTTTAAAGGTTTAAATCACCCTACTGAGAGACAAAGAGTTATTTTTCACCTGGCAAAATATAAACTAGATTCAGTACTTCTCCAGGAAACTCATCTTACAGAAGCAGAGGCACAGAAGTTGAAACAAACCTAGTTTGGTAAGGTGATTGTCTCTCCCACATAGAATTGGAAGAATGGTGTTGTTATTCTTTGTAATAAGCATCTCAATATGTATATTCTTTCACAAGAAATGATCTTGTGTGGTAGAGAGATTGTCACTATGGTATCTATTAACACAATACTACTGTTTTTAATGTTTATGCTCCAACTCAAACTAATTTTTTGTTCTGGTCTGATCTTGAGAAAACATGTCTTCATTTCACTGTTGAATATTTTCTTTTGGGTGGATTTTGCAACCAAGTATGTGACCCATTTCTTGACAGACAATCCACCATCAAACTTTCTCCACATAAAATGTACAAACAGTTTTTTTCTTTTCTATCTCACAGAGCTTTTGTTGACGCATGGAGATTTGCACACCACTCAACCAAGAATACACATTTTTCCCTCCTGCACACAACTCCCTCACCACATTAAATCATGTATTTGTGAGTACATTTCCATCTTGTAATCTTATTAAAGCAGAGATGGAACCCATTTTATTCTCAGACCATGCACCAGTTATAACAGACATTGATTTAGCTTTCCACAACCATGTTCCCCCCAACTCGTAGAAAATGTAACAATTCTTTACTCTCAAAACAACATTTTCTTACAAACAATTTTTTCTCCAGACATCAAAATCCTCCTTTACACCCCCAACTCTGTTGGGATTCCTTTAAAGTCATAGCAAGGGGGTTGTACCATTGCTTATGCTGCCAAAAAAAGAAAGCCTTACTTGCCAAACATACCACATTGTTATCTAATATCAAGAAATTGGAATATGAATACTACTCTTCACAATATAAAGATGTTTCTTCTGACAATGCCTCTAATTACTTGTTAAAAGATAGTTCTAGATATTACAAAGGTCGTAATAAAATGGGGAAAATGTCTGGCAAACTATCGTAAAGATAGGAATGATCATCACATAATTATTTCTTTACAAGCTTCCACAGGTACCTCAATCTATCAAGATTCAGATATCCTTGAAGAATATGTAAAATTGTACAGATCACTTTATACTTCTGAGATGAACCCAATTGGAATAGATATTGATCATTCCTTTTCCTCAATTCATAAACCACCTAATCCTGACTTGGATTTCTCTAGTTTATATTGGGACATTTCTTTTCTAGAAAGTAGTAATGCTTTATTTTCATTAAAAAGGGTAAAGCATCAGGTCCTGAAGGTTTTTCTGTTTAATTCTACTCTCATTTTTCCTTTCTTTTAGTACCAAAATTGCTAACCCTAGTCTCAGCCGTTTCTACTTCTCATCCTTTCAAAAGTACTTTTCTAGAAGCTACAATTTGCTTTAACCCCAAATCCGTTAAAGATCCCACCTTATGTAAAAACTATAGACCCATTTCCTTGGTCAATGTTGACTATAAGATTGTTGCTAAACTTCTTGATTTACATATATCAAGTCTCTTATCTTAGTTAATAGGACTGGAGCAAAAAGGCTTCATCAAGGGCCACATGGGCTCAGATAGTACCAGATTATTTTTTGAGATTTTAATTAAAGCACCAAACTCAGATTATCCTCTAGCAGCCATTACTATTGTCAGGGTTCACAAAAAAGACAAAAGACAAGCACCCCCTATGATTCACCCCCTGAAACTCAGAGGCTCAATGGGAAGTTATCATCTCCATTGAAATGCTAAAACATCCAGTTGGAACTCACTGTGCCATAAGAGGACACTCAAGATGGCTAACGCTACAATTGTCAATGCCCGCTCTGGTTGTTTTACTCACCTTCTTTAGTCTCATGATGTTTGTTGTGAGAAGGGTTGAGTGCTTATGTTGCATTCAAATTTGGGCACTTCATCTCAAGTTGTCCTCTGGAAGTGTCTCATTCCGAAACGTGATGTTTTCTGTAGTTTAAGGACAGTCAGTCAGAACATCTTTATTCAGATGAAATAAACATATATAAAAGTTTCTTAACACGCCATAGGAATTAAAAACAGAAAATATTAAAGCAAAATATCAAAATAAAATAAAAATATACATACAACTATTAGAACATATTGTAGGGTACATTACCCTATAACGAAAGTACAATCCAACAAATTGTGCAAATGATTGTCAAGCAGCTAGTGATAAAGTGACTTAGTACAACCATAAGATGTTTAAGAGATTGGTCCAAATTTCCCATACAGAATCTACACACAGTTAAACAGCAAGATTCCTCATTTGAAACATTTTCTGTTTTCAAGTCCTCTCCTTTGTTGGCTGCTAAGGGTAGGTCCACAACAAACACTTAAATAGTCTGCAGCAGTTATATGCTTACCCGATCCTCTCCCGATCAACCAGCCAGTCATGCAGTATCAACAGCTATTCATCATACAGCCAAATACAAATGCCCCAATACATAAAATTGTAAAAAGAAAAATAGTTTTAAACTGACAATTACTAATCAATAAATCCTTAAAATCATAAACAATCAACCAACATACTGCTGTTCCTTCCCCACAATTATGTTGCATTCAACAGCAAGAGAGATACATCTATATACTGTTAAGCATACTTGATCAGTCAGGAGCAACTGTAGGTGTTCCAAAGCCTCTTTATACTTTCTGCTGTTTAAAGTTCTCAAAAGGGGTGCTAATAGTTGAGTTCTTTGATATCTATAGAGCCTACAGAAGAAAAAATTATGTAGATGCAATTAAGGTGTAGTTGAATTGCATGGGCAAGGTATCAGATTATTTTCACCATAAACACTTTAGATTCGTAAGACACCAACAGGTGGGTGAGGCCCAGTTTAAACCTCGAAAAATAGTATCTTTGGTGGAGTGAAACCTTTAGCTGATATAGTTCAATATTCAGTGTTGTACAAAGTAAAAGGTAAGCCACCACCATCCCTTTCTTTAATTCAGCCTCTTTACAAGTATCCTATTTAGCAGTTCAGTTTTTACCAAGTGTCTAAACCGAGTTTCTACCAACTTCGGATTGAGAAACAAATAACATCTATCAATGGCATAAAGTGAATTTTTAACATACATGCACAGGGGCACACTAAATCTTATGTGCCCCTGCTAAGTTTAGACAATCAGTAATCACCATTTTGGTCAATGATGCGTCTGGACTAGAGCAGATTGACAGCCAGAGTAAAATTGGTGCCATCCTTACTACATCTACCAGGTGATGTAATCCTAACTCCTCGTGCACTATAGTGGCTGGTTCCTAGGACTGAATGACAAGTCGTTGTAAAAAAACATATTCTCACTAATCTGCAAGGATAAAGGGTCAAGATGAGCCGACACTCCAGCCCCATAGGTGGAGATTGGAATAGGTCTTGCTTTATAAATAGTAATAACTTCATCTAGGGTCATAGACCCTAACTCACAAGCAAATTTGAAGATGGAGGCTATTGTTTGTTGGAACTGAGTGACCCTGACCACCTTTAAATGCATCAAGGTGTTCCTACTATCAAATGGTACCCCCCATGTAAGTAAATGTGGATACACATTTGAGGGGTGTTCCACAGACATGAAAAGGGATTATCATGCTTCCAGGTTGCCCACAAACCATTGCATACAATTTGGTTTTATTCATTGAAAGACCTAAGTTGACCACAAAAGTCAGGAAGCTGTTTAAGCGTTTCTGAAGACCAGCGAGTCAGCTGTAGCTTTGATCAGGCAGCCCTCAAGAACATTGATATAAAAACTAAAAAAGAAGGATGCAAGGACGCAACCTTGTCTGACACCCTTACTTCTTTTTATGTAGGGAATACATTCCCCATTTGCCCCATACCTCATCCTGCCTTCTACATCTGCATGCAACTGGGCAAGTAGATGAACAATTTTTGGGCTGGCACCCTTGCATAGTAGCATAGTTCACAACTTCCCCCTTATAACATTATCAAATGCTGCACTTAAATCCATAAATACCAAGAACAGGCAGCCCTCTTTGGAAAACACATATTTACTCATTATTAATTGCAGATTCAAGCACTGATCCACCGCCTGTGAACCATGCCAAAAACCATACTGGGCTGGGGTTAGAATGCCATTTTTGCTAGACCAGTTTTCTAGTTGCGAAACAGAACTCTGCTGAGGTTTTTAGCTGTAGCATCAATTAGAGATATTGGGTGATGGCAGTGTGGGTCACTTTGGTCTCCCGTCTTAAAAATTGGGACAATCGTTACTCGTGACCACGACTTAGGGGGACACTAATAATCACATTCCTTCGTACATTCACATGGATTGGGGCCCAAAATGCCAAATTGTTTTTTAGGAAGAATGACAGGGACCCCATCTGCTCCTGGAGCTTTGTAACTTGGGCATCTATTCACTTTTGGCGTGATATCCCCAAGTGTAATTATCAGCTCCTTTGAACATGCTAAACTAGATGTATCCATTACAACACCAGAATCAATAGTTGCCTGATCATTAATATCATATAGTTTGGAGTAATGATTAGTCCATTCATGCTCAGGGATAATTGCCTCTATGCCAAAGCTAGGGCTGCTAGAGAAGAAAGGGGCATTAACTATCTTCCAGCACTGTGTCACATCATTCCTTATGGAAGCACTGACCAACTGCTTTGATTTTTTGATTTGACTCCTTTGCCTAATGGCTTTTTTATACAACATCCTGCATTGCTTTATAACTGATGCAACCCTTGGGAAGCTTTTGAAGGCATGCAAAAGATTAGTATGAGCTTGCGAGCAGTTTTTGTCAAACCACTTATTAAGTCTCAGGGAGCGTTGAAACCTGGGTGCCATTAGATGATCTCTTGCTTCAATGCAGATTCCAGAAAATGCACTAAGACTGCCCTGGATTGGGCACATCACTAAGACAAAGCTCAAACTGGACCCTGTGGTTCACCACTAGCTGAGATACTAAATCGTTACAGTCAAAATCTTTCCACTTCCGTTGTATCCCCGTTCGTGGTATATTTAATAGGACAATTCATCCTATTCGCAAGTGTCAAGGGCAACCCTGCAAATTCCAGCTTAGTACTAGCGGGTAATGGTTACTAATCACATAATTAAGGATCTGAAAATTTGAAACTTCCTAGACCAAGGCCTGAACAGTGCAATGAAATCAGTTTACAGAACCACTCCCTCTCCCCATGTTATGTTATGTTGACGAACTTATATAGCGCATGGCTACCCTAGGGCCTCCCAGCGCTTACATAGATCCTCCATAACACTTCCATAGAAAGAGATCAGTACAGCCAAGTTTTCAGTCGCGGACGGAAAGTTAGGTCATGGTCAGTTTAACGTAGGGGCAGAGGTAGCGAGTTCCACAGTTTAGTGCCTAGATGTGACATAGATCTTCCACTCCATCTGGCCTTTGTTACTGAGGGAATTACCGCCAGGGCAGCCAAAACCGACTAAGATGACACGTGGGTTTATAGAAAGTGGCCAAGGATTGCAGCTGAGGGGGCCCTTTGCCATGTAAGGCTCTATGAATCTAACATAAAGCCTTGAATTTTACTTGCTGCTCTAATGGGAGCCAGTGCAGAGTAAGCAGTGCTGATTTGACTGATTCATGTTTGGGTATATTAAAGAGCAATCTAGAGGCAGTATTCTGCACCAGTTGGAGTCTCTTGGTCACATACTTTGGAGAACCAAGAAATAGAGCGCTCCCATAATCAAGGCGTGAGCTGATCAATGCCTGTATGATTAGTCTCTTTGCCATAAACAGAAGGATTTTAAACACTTTCATAAGGAGCCTAAATATGCCAAAGCAGATGACAGATGTTTTTTTTGCCTGCTGATCCATAGATAACCACGGATAAAGCCAGACCCCAAGGCTTTTGATAGGTTTCTTGGGGGCTGGAAGATCTCCTAAAAGATGCAGAACAGAGGGAGAACGGTTTAATTGGGCTTGAGAGCCCAAGAACATGACCTCTGTTTTATCTCCACTCAATTTAACTTTACAGTAGGACATCCAGTTAGCTATTGCCTGTAGGCAAGGGCCAAGTGAAGATACAAGTGAGTTCTGTACTGAGGTCAGAGAGACCACTAGTTGTGTATCATCAGCATATGATATCAGAGAGAGGCCATAGGGTTTAACTACCTTGGCAAGAGGCAACACATAGATATTAAACAGTGAGGGGCTAAGAGTTTAACCCTGTTGTACTCCCCATCTACTATTAAAACATCTTGAATAAAAAGATTGATTGAGTACCTGTAATGATCTTGTCTTTAAAAACTCACTAAACCAACTTAGTGCAGTCCCTGTGACACATGTCTCCTTCATCCTCTGGAGAAGAATACTGCGGTCCACTGTGTTGAATGCGGCACTAAGGTCAAGCAGCACGATTGCCGATGCCAGGCCGTCATCAAGACGACGTCTGACCTCTTCCGTTACTCCGATCAGTGCGGATTCGGTAAATAAATGTTACTTCCTGTAGAATTTCCCTAGCTACTATGTCAATTACAAGAGTAAGGTTGTGGGTCATCAGAAGCCTATTCAAATCACCGCCACATGGATTATAGGTCAAATGTGAATGATTAGAAAAGTAATTGACCCTAAACCACAAACATGGTCATCAACAATTAAACAAAGTCTAAGTTTGAAATCCCTACCCCATATTATTGCATATTCCTTTTTCACAGTTGACAAAAACACAACTATGGTACAGGCTAGAGAATCAATTATGTGCACATTGCTACTAGAGAAGTAACGATAAAAATTGATAAGAATAACTAGATGTGCCCCGATCAATGAAAGGTAAATTCATTGAAAATAAGGAGAGTCCAGCTAGATCTTTACCACATTGCCTGCCCAGGAGGTACTTATTAAAGTTAAAAGACCACCACTATGGAGTCCAGAAGGGGATGGAATTGCTGGTGTAAATACTGATAAAAAAACATGTGTATGGATATTAGTTTGTGACCAGGTCTCCTGGAAGCACACAAGCTGCTGTTTTAAAATAAAAGAGACCAAGTTTATATCCATCAATCTATTACTAATACCAGCACTGTTCAATACAAAGTCACTCAGATCAGGGGCCATAGTTGCTTCGTTAGCACAATCTTGTTCTATCAAAACCAATAGACCAGTTCTATCCTTCCCTTTCAACATTCAATCAGAGGGTGAGAGGGTACTGTCACCCATGCCATGTTCCCCAATTAGCTGTACATTGGATATGGCCAGTTGCTATAGGTAATGGGCCAGTAAACTGTCTGAATCAATCCGGTCAGCACGCTCCCAGTTGTTTCTGGGCAAACTCCAAAACTCATGGATGGTCATCAACAGCCTCGATCTCATCACCACCAGACAGTCAGTCAACCTCTTCCAAGATGGCAACACCTTTTATTCCATTTAAAAGGATATGACTTGAAATGCCTCCACCCTATTATTGAGCTATTGGTCTGATTCTACATGGGTTGGGTTCAAAGTTGGAACATTCTTCAGAATAACTACATTTGGTATGCACTCCAGGGGGAAGATGTAAGATTTGTAGTTTTCTATTTTGAACCCTTTCTGGGGGAACAAAATTAAAATATACTGAAGGGACAAGCTTTCCTCCAGGGCCCCTACCCAGGCCAAAATTATGGGGCTAATTTGAGGTAACCTGTTTTGGAATAGCCAGTTCCACTGGTTTGGTCTGAAGCTGATCCTCCCCTTGTCATCTTCCACTGTTATAGCTGTGACACTGGGAGTAGGTTTGGCACAGTAAGGGTGGTGCCTACTAGTCGTGGGTGAAACAGTTGATTTAGACTGCACATGTGTAAGGAACTCCTTCTGAGTGCTACCAATATTTTTCAGTGCCAACATCAGGCGAGACAACAGTTTAACAAGTAATCCTTCTAGGCGATACTCCTCCCCCATGCAATCATATCATTTCATCGCTTTACGATCTGGCTTCTGAAATGCTCTGAGAGACTTCAAAGGGAAGGAAATTCCTCTCCTTCCCTTTCAAGCCTCTGAGGCCCCCATCACATGATCGGAAGAGAAATGCTTTGCATTTCTCTTCCGATCGTGCTAGAAGCTGAGCTTCCAGCGCGACGGGGAAGTGGCCTCTGATGAGGTCAGCGCGCATATCATGAGACGACACTGGGTGGTTCGGGGGTTGAAGGGGAAGGGATTCCTCTTCCATCCCTGCCTTGGGGAGGTGAGAGGGAAGCCCACAGAGGGAGCACTAGCGCTCCCTCTGAGCTCCATGCTGAGGACGTAATGGTTGCGTCCTCGGCACAGGAGCACTATGCCAGTGGATGTAACCATTATGTCTCCGGCACAGAAGGGGTTAAACAAATTCTTTTAAAAAACACTCATTATTCTTCTTCGGTTTTGTATGGACTCCCACTAAAATTAAGTATCTGGGAACATGGTTTTCAAATTCTATTACCACCTCTGTCTCCCTGAATCTTAAAGACCTTCTTCTCCGAAATGAAACCTTACTCTCTTCTTGGTCACCTCTTTTTCTTTCTTGGTGGTGAAATTGGATACATTTAGCCTATAATTCTTTGTAACTTATCCATGATTCATGTTTGTATTCCCCAGTTCTATTTTAAGAAAACTGATTCTCTATTATCCAAATTATATGGAACAAGAAGAAATCCTGCATCTCCTAATCCCATTTGAAACACTTCAGAAATGAAGGGGGTGTCAACTTTCCTAACTTTGAACACTGTCATAAGGTTTTTCGTCTCCACCTTTTGGTTATTAAAATCACAACCCTCTTCTTCACCTCTTTGGGTAACATCAGAATAATGTTTCATTTTTCATTTCTCTTTTCAAGATTATCTCTCTCATTCTTCTTCTCTTGAACATATTTCCACCCTAGCTTTATAAACATATTTGTCATTTATTTCCACCCCGTTTTTCTTCACAAATACTTACCGCAATCATTTTCTTCACATGTCCATCTGGTACAATGACCTTATTAATCTCATTAAATTTCATAATGGACCTCTCTTTTGGCAAGCATGGAGGAATAAAGGCATTGTTTGGGTTGGGAACCTCTAAATTGATGATAATCGACTATTTACTTTCCTCAATGTCAACACAAATTTAAATATCCTTCCTTCCTTCCTTCCATCGCAAATTCTCCCTTCGCATTAACATTTTATTGGATATTTTTATTACCTTACCTGGCAATGCTTCTATCACTTTTCCAGATCCTGCGTTGCTTCTTATTTTTTCTACATTACCAAAGCCATCGCTTATTCATACATCCTTAACTCAAACCTTTTTATAGAACATTTATGGGAGGCTAACTTAGGATGCTCATGGCCCCCGTCCCTTTGGAACAAATTATGGCTTAACCTCCATAAAATATCTAGAACTGCTACACTTACAAAAACAGTATGGGGGAGATTTAAGAAACATTACATGTAGCGCCACTTTTCTTGCGGCTCCTTGTGTCCCCTACCGCCACCATGTGTATGCCATATTTAAAATAAGACGCAACATGGCAGGGAGCAGATGTCCTGTTCTGTAGTCTTTGCCAAAATTTTGTTGCTAACCCTGAAGATTGAAAACAGTGGCATGTCCCCTTTTAACACCTGCTCTGAGTAGGCGTTAAAAATGCTGAGTCAAATGACGCATAGAGGTCTTTTAGATTTCTTTGCGATATTCCCCCCTCCTAACAGGGGAACGCCCTGTGCATACATTATGCCTAGTGCAGGCATAATGTGGCGCAAGTAGTTACAAAGTAGCTCAATGCATGCATTGCAGCACTTTGTAAATTTGGCACAGCGATTTTGACCTTGTTAGGACACATTAGCATTAAAAAATAAAAAAGCTAATGTGGCGCGAGGAGGCGCTAGTTGCTCTTAAATATACCCCTATCTTTCATGTATAGTAGACATCACTTTTCCCAGGCTCTATCTCCAGCTTCTCTCTTAATTCCGAAGTCCTGTGTTGGCATTGTCCCAGCTTGCTTAATGATCTTAAACACATTTTGTTTCCTGCCCCGATACTCTTTGTTTTTGGCATGATGTCAGGAGACAGGGCAATCATATTTTCCATACCTCAATTTGTTTAATAATCTCTCAGTTTTTATGGGCTCTTTAGATTATCGTTGTCATCTATCTCACTTTGATTGAAAAAAATGCTTGATCTTTTATTTGCTATTGCATACCAGCAAATTACTACTAACTTGAAACATGCATCAAATACTTCTGCATCGGCTAGACAGAGCATGTACAATTTCCATACTTGGAATTCACAACACGGACCTTTTATGGAAGTCTCGCACGACATATTTAACACGGTTTGTGCTTTATCTGCCATTAATACCATTTCGGATCCTACTATTTTTAAATGTCGTTACATTTTTTTACTTACTTACTACTATCCAAATATATATTGTTTTCTTTTCTTTGGTAGATTATATCGTATTGTTTCAAAATCCATTTATATTGTCTTTTTAATGTAATTTTGACTGCCCTGTTTTATAATGATCCTAATCACCCATTCACAAATATTCCCACCTCTTACCTGGAAAAGAAAATACTAAAAAAATAGCTGAACCTTTATTTGATATTGTTTGCTTCTTTTTATTACGTATGCATCTGTCTACACCTTGTGTATTTACAATTTAATATAACATACTTATTTATACATGTGTTCCTGGTTACAGCTGTTTACTCTTCATTATATTGTATATTCCTTAAAAATGGTTTTAAAATCCGAATAATTACCAGCAGGACATGAAGACTTAATAATTCACGGAAAGCGGGGTTAACACGCCTGACTGTCAGCAGTTTGAGTGTGGGTGTGCATCTGTGAAGGCCACAGGAGACGATTTTAGTTGTGCACTCCACACACTATACATATGCATGTGATCAGGCATGGCTCAGATTTTATATCAGCAACCTATCAGGTGTAAATTATTAATACATGGCACCTTCAATGTCAGCCTGTTGCCCAGATATTAAGTTCTGCCTGTTGACAGAATTAATTGATGCACTGATAGTTTTAATGGGCGGATATTTATTCAGCATCACTCAATGGTAGACATCACAATTCTGCATATCCAAAACCAAAAACACAAGGGGAAGCCAGGTCAGAAGAAGCTTTTCCTCAGTTTTTATCTCTTTGCTCACGTTGCCAAATGTGTACCTCAATGAACTTCACTTTGTAGAATATGACGTTGTTCAATGTTTTTTTTTAAAACGTTTTACTTATCTTTACGTAACATAATAAACAAACCTTTGGAAGTAGTATTAGTGGTGTACAGACATCCATTTGCCGCAGGATGGTCATAGTAGACTACACAATATTGTACAATTCATCATGCAGGCCACAACCTATCCCCCTTCTCACTCCCCCCACTTTCGCCTTTCCAGCTTCATACGTGGTTTCACAACATGTGTCAA
The DNA here is from genome assembly GCF_031143425.1 of Pleurodeles waltl. NCBI lineage: Eukaryota > Metazoa > Chordata > Amphibia > Caudata > Salamandridae > Pleurodeles > Pleurodeles waltl. The sequence goes on along the minus strand of NC_090450.1, from coordinate 219,874,034 downwards.
AATCCAGAATGTAGTCTCAAGTGTCCCGCAAGGGAACCTATACATTGAGGAATTTTTGTGGACAGCAATGGACTTTGTACACTGCATCCTCTGCTTACCTCTTCCAGGATCCCCAAGTCTTGTCCTTGAGGCACTCCATGGGTTGTCCAAAGTTGCTTAGGAGCATTCTTCGGGTACAAGACACGGTGTGTTACCACAGAGATGCAGCCAATACCCTATCCTCATCTCACAATGAATGTCCGCAGATACTCAGCACCTGTTTCAGTTGCAGTCATTTGAAGTGTTGAGACTTTGTGAGTTCATATTGGGCCAGATGTAGCAAAACTAGGGGCCATATTTCTATTTATTGACGCAAAACTGGGCCGGCACAGTTTTGCGTCAAAAATATTACCGCCGGCTAACGCCATTTTGGTGCGCAAACCACAGGTGGGAGTCATTATTTTTTACGCACACTGCAGCGTCAAGTTGTAAAACAAAACGACGTTAACGCGGTGGAAATGACTGTGGGTAGATTTATGACCCGGCAAACCGGATATGCTCAGTTTTTTGACATAATAGCGTCAAAAAAACTAGCGAACACTGCCATTCACCATAGGAGAGCCAAAATGGATTCCAGATGCCACTACAGACCCCAGGAAGATGACAGCAGCACCGGAACCGGCCAGGAGGACCCACACTAGAACCAGGACACTTTTAAGAAGAAAAGAAAGTGTTGCTTCAGTGCAGAGGAACAGGAGTTCCTGGTTCTGGTTAAAGAGGTGACAGAACACCAGAACCAACTGTTTGTCACCTCAAAGTTGCAAATCAGTAGGAGAGAGGCTATATGGCAACAAATTGGCGACAAGATTAACAGTGTGGCTGAAGTACGCAGAACTGTCATCGGGTGCAAGAAACGCTGGCATGACTGCAAGCGCAGGACCAAGGAAAAGATGGCCAGGAACAGAAAGGCAGCACTGCAGACTGGAGGGGGGAGTCCAGCACACCAGGAGGCACTGGACCACATGGAGGAGATGGTCGCAGTCATCATCCCTGAGGAGATCGTCACAGGGATTCAAGGACAGGACAGCGCAGACTACCACGAGACAACGCACATATAGGGTAAGTCGAATGGGGAATTAAAATGCAATAATGTCATCTACAACCGGGGGGGGGGATTCCTACCACAAAATGCATGGAAGTCATCTTATACATGGAGTGGCATGGGTAAAGGGGCACGGCAGGGGGGTATGGCCCGTTCTGAGAAGACCTGGGGCACACCATTACACAACACCAACAACAGCCCCATGGGGCATGCTGTCATGCCAACGATGGAGCAAAGGGAAAGCCACGCCAGGAGGGAAGGCCACAACGTCAAACTGACATCCCGGCACACGTCAGCCACCGTACCCCCTTCATTAACTAGGGCCCTATTAACAACCTCTAGGCATACTGATAACTGGAATGTAACTGCGACAAAATGTTGCCACTACAACCTCTGCTCTGTGTGCAGCTCAAGTAGCCAATGCAAGTAACCTTTCCATGGATCATACACACCTAAATTAGAGGGTTTAGGATGACAAAGTTAACAATCCCCTGAAACAAGACAAAGGTCCCAGTACTCTCAAATGTCAATGCCCATAGTTGTCACTAACATCAGCCAATGTAAACAACAATAGGAGCTACACAGCACTAAGGACACACCCATGCTGCATATGTCAGGGTCCATCCTGTGCCTGGGTAAAAATGCAACATCCCAAATGTCATACTGCTCAGACAACAGCATTGAGGGGGGACACATGTAACTGGTCACTGAAATACACCTGCACAGTCAGAGGAGGAAATAGGACACTGATACGATTATCAGGGCAATCCAATGCAACACACATTCCCCAACATCAGCAGTACACATTGCCAATGTCAACATCCATATCAGATCATACCATTGCCATGCATAGGATATGCCACATGTCAAATACATTTAAGTGGATGTGAAATATCAGAGATTGGGGCAGGTCCAGATTGTTAAGTGTTCTGCCAGGGCCATCAGAACACCCACAGCCAGTGAAAGGTCTCACCATGAGAATGGATGTAGACGGAGGCTTGAGTAGGACAAGAAGGTGGCAATTTTCTATTTGGCCTAAACCAACACCTAGAGGCGATGATGCTGACAAGTCAAATAACTCAATAACATACATGTGACATGCAGGTGGGCCATAGGCCTGGAAGAATGCCCATCTGAAGGACTGGAGCAATTAACACAAAACAAGATCACAAAGTGAATTCATCAAAAGGCAGGCACATCACATCAGAATTGCAACAACACAGACACACTAATTGTACCCTGTTTCATTGCAGAGGAAGATGGATCTCCTGCGGATATGCCTGTCCCAGATTTCCCTGATGACATGGATGACGAGCCGATAAACATTCCCCAGGAGACTATCCAAAAGGTCCTTGAAACCCTCCAGACCCCACCTTAAGTCACAAAGAGGGGCACAGAAGAAGCAGCCATCGAAGAGGATCCACCCACCACCCCAATTGTAAGACCTGCCAGCTCCAATACAGCTGAGGACTCAGACGACACTGGCACCAGCTTTGAGAGAACTGTAGTTGCAGTACAGCGGGAGCTGGCCAAGGAGGTGCAATTGGGGATGCAAAATATGGCAGCCAGCCTTGAGGGAATGCGTTCGTGCATGATGTCATCTGCAAATCAGGCAGCAGCTATGCAAGCCCTAACATCTAACTTGCAGGAACTGCAGAAAACCCAGAAGGAAATCAGCACAGCTGTAATACATTTGACCCAACACCTACAACAGCAATCCTGTCAACGCGTGCACAAATACAACATTGAACCCCTCAGGGCCGACCTGGCTGCCTACCATCGTGATGTGGCTGCTATTCTCAAGAACCAGCAGATCCTCCTTGCTGCAGTACTGCCCTTAAGACCTTCACAGGGAGCAGCGACCGGGATGTCTGACTCCACGTCTTCTAACACTGAGGTGTGTGTTGCCCCTTCGCAACCAACAACAACAAGGACAGAGGAGGCAACACACACATCAGAAGAAGAAGACATGGAACAGAGCACATTCACAAGGAAAAGTACCCGGAAGCACTAGTCCCTGCCACATGGCCAACATTTACCAAGGTCCTGCGCTTTGTAACTTGCCAGTCTTGCAACAACTGTACTCAAGCACTGTTCTGCAAACCACTGCATATCTTGTCACCCAGCCCAGTGATTGTCTCTCTCCTGCTCATTGGCAAATTCTGTCCCTCTGCACTGTCTGAAACAGTAACCCAGCATGTCAAAAGCATTTTGGTAACCCCTTGTGTTGGATCACAATGTAAGATGTCACTATAATGGACTCACAATCATGGACAATGTACAGATAGCACTACAGCACTTTTCAATAAATAGCACTTACACAACAAATCTGTCTCTGGATAATGTGACATATCAACTGTGCAGTAGATAACTGAAAAGTGCCTACTGTCAAATTACGTAGCTTGTCAATACAACTGTCCTGATAATATGTAGTCAGAGAAATCTGCACAGTGCCCATGATTGCATCATACTCTGCCCATCCTGAGGGACAAATCGGATGAAGTGAGAAACCCTACAGCATCATGTTGTGTTTGACAGAATAATGCTTCCTCAGGGGATAACTAGGTCATGCAAATATAACACAAATAACATGGTACACTAATCTAAGCATACACTACTAAAACTGCATAAATGAATTTGTCTGAGTTTACATACAAATAGTTGATCATGCTGAACTGTGTCACAATTGATGTATGAGAGTCATGAAGACAAGAATACAAGAGTGCCAATGAGAACTCATCTTATAGGGGTGTCCTTGATCATCACACTGCAGTCAGACCTAAAACTGTTTCCCCAATACCAAGTCTGGAAGCACTGTTTGTGACTTTGAAAACACACTTATCAACAGAAACACATTGTCATCCATATTAACTTTGATTGGTGGTTGCAACGAAGGGTCGACACTTTGCAAGGTAGCTCTGGGCTAGCTGCCAATGGTACAGCTCAGTTGGGATTTGTTTGTAGCATAGGACACAAATGTAATAGTACCAAATTTATGTACACTGAATCCAAACCCACGATCAAGTACCATTCAACACATACTATTAACGGTTAACCAAATATTTATTACATGTTAATCACAATAGAGGAAACTGAGGGAAAAATCTTACCTACCCTAATCTACCCTGACTACTCATTACCCACAACTATCCCTAACTAACCTAAGCTACACTTACTTATCACATGCAATGAAACGTTCTAAACATCTACCCCCTACCCCCCTTATGAGACAGGACGCATGGAGGACAGCACATACTAACCTAAACACATACTATACTATCCTAAACAAATATATATTTTTTCTTTTATTTTTTATGATTTTTTTTTAAAGGATTTTTTTATTTATTTAAATACACAAAAACCCCAACATAGCCCGATACCCACCCACCCACACACTTATTAGGTAAAAATAGAAAGAATCAGGACCCCCCACCCACTAACACTAACTAAACTAACAGCCTATACTAACCTAACACTAAGCCCCCTAAGCCCACTAACTATAAGAACAAGGAAAGAGGAGGGAGGGGAGGGAATCATGTCCATCAAAAAATGTCTAGAGGTGGGCCCTCCGGAGGGTCCTCTTAATAGACTTAACACGCAGGTTAATGTAGCGCACATCCCGGCTCAGGTGGCTCAACTTGCGCAGCACACGGTCCATCTTACGTTCCATTTGGTTGAAGGCTGCAGGGTCAACAGATGGAGCTGTGGCAGTCTGGGTACCGGTGGAGGAGGTCTGTGTTTGTGTGGTGCCAGGCCTAGTGGGCTGTCCTGCACCGGTGGCAATGCTGGGGCCTGGAAGTCCAGCAGATGTAGGATCAACAGTCCGAGCTGTGGGTGGGGCCACCTGGCTTGGATTGGTGGTTGTGCTGGTGGTAGCTGTGGTGGGCAAAGTAGGGCCACCCTGTGGGAAGGCTCTCCATGCTTTGGAGGCCCGTTCATGGCAATATCGCCGGGCCATCCTCCTGAACCCCGACTCCACCAGCAGGATGTGCTGGTATCTCATGGCCCGGCGCTGGAATTCACAGACCTGGTCTGGGGTCATGTTTGCAGCTGTGAAGACAAATGCAGATATTCTACATTAGTAACTGCATTGTGTGAAATAGCACAAGAAGTTAATCAGACAATACATCTACTGTAATTGTAACAGCTCATATCACAATATAGATCATTGAATGTCCCTGAGGAAGTACATGGCAGGCCAGCCTACAAAGGTCACATCACACATAGCAACCTACAAGATGGGTAACAACTGGCTTTGACTTGCAATCTGAGTTCTGCCAATTATCAGCTAAGAATCTTGCTGCATATCCTCCACCAAGACCTGGGCTACAAATGTCAGTGTACGGAAAGCAAAACTAAAGCCACATGGTCTGCAAGTTGTAACTGGACTTGCCAGTATAGTACCAAGTGCCAAACCTGAGTGTGTATACTAGGTTGTAACCAAACCATCACTTTTTCACATGTATGTGTAACATACTGGTAGCATCAGTACTAGGTACCCCATTCATAAACCCATGCCCATGTTTGAGGGTGGGGGGGTGGATAAACAACTATCAATTTCCAACAACATGTACACCGAGGAGTGTATAGAAAACTCCACACGTGTTTGGCTCTACACACACACCACAGGGACAGCCTATCAACAATAAGGAGTCAGCAAACCCTAGACCAATCATAGAGCCACAGATGTCAGGAAATGCAGAACTTGGTTCACAATATATACTTCCAGTAAGGCCTGACTTACATCAGACACAGAGTTGCAAGAACACCCATGAGCATGAATTGCATGCACACCTAGGCCATTGCACTCTAGTTCCACATACTTGTAGCACTACATGTGGAAGTACATGCTGCTAGGAGGTTCTACCTACTGTTTCATAATTACGTAGGTAAATAGGGAAGCAGATGTCTATTGGAAAGCAATTTGCTGTACCAATGTTGGAGAACGTGGGTGTGACAGGCTGACTAAATCGGAGCTGACTTCCAGTGCGACTCCTGTTGATACAAGTGTCATCCACATGACTAACCCCTGTACTCACAGTGGGGCCTACAGGAATGGCCCACAATCCCTACGTTATACCATTGGATACACATTGTCCAACTCAAAACATGTGAGAAACTGAATTCCCACTCATGGAACAAGAGAAAAGCTTGCCCAACGCATCACACCTTGCTATGCGTTCAACACACACAAGTCCATAACCAGAAAAGACAACACATAATAAACATATCAACACTTACTGGAGTGGTCTGGGTCCTCAAATGTCGCCACCTCTCCCACAGTGTAGGGTGCCAGTCCACCTGTAAGGTATGGAAGGAAGAAATGTGCTCAAAATCTGTGCACAGTGCAACCATTTCATAAACGTATACAATGTGTAGGCTGACTAAGGAAATGGCAGCCATTCGGACATGATTGTACTGGATCTGATATATCAGGGCCAACTTGTAATTAGCATGGGTCTCCTGTGACAGATACACACATATCTGCACACATACATAGGCTCTAACTATCATGTGGTTGCAAACATGGGCAGTAATTGGTGAGCAGAAAAAAAATGGAGTGTGATCGTCTTATCATGTGCATCCAAGAGAGACATCCAAAGCCTGGTTACTTGAGGACTGCATTACCAGTCAAACATGCCTTGTGGCCATGATACATTAATGACACATAGGTACAATGTACAGAGGGAGGGGCAGGGACTTTTGTAAGTCCCCCTGTTGTTACTTTTGATTCAATTGATGTGGCCCAGCTATGGTGATTTGCACCAACCATGGAGATGTAAAGCCATGTCCATACACTTGGAATGCCATCCATATTTGGAATGTGGCACAACTAACTCCATCAAACATTCTAAGATGTTAGCTGAGGGCACCTTACACCTTTTCACGATGTTTTCAAATCCACATCTGACATGTATCCAAAAAGATCAAGGAACACAATAATCCCAAACATTCATAGTACTTCCCTGAACGCTTTCCTTCCACACTCACCAGACTCACATGAGACATATGTCTGAGCCACTTTGCTATTATCAATTGACGTAAATGCAGCACCTATTTTCACCATTATGTAGTGATTTTAAAGTCAGTCTAGCTATTGCCTCAACACAGTTAGCCAATATGTTGGTACATCTTTACTTCTCTGTCAATAGTACCCTATAGAGACATGATTGACTCATATTTTGTTTGGTTTTCTGACAAAAAGGCCGCACCAATTTACTTCATGGAAAAGTATCCTGTGAGTTTGCTGAGCACGTGCTACCTCACAGCTAGCAATTGTGATCCTTGCCATAGTGCATCAATTATCCCTTTATGTTTCCCCAGCATTACACAGTCAGCAAGTTAGCTGGCAGATATTGTACAAATCCTGTTATGTCACTACAGAGCATTTAATCGTGCACATTTACATGATTAGCACTCACCAACAGTACCACCAATCATGATTCCCAGGTGGTCCAAGAGATCCTGCTCCCTGGTGATGAGATCAGCCCACTCGTGCTCCAGCTGGTGGTCACTCCTCTGGCTGGCATACACACGCTGCAGGTGATGCAGCACCTTTCCCCACCAGATTCTGCGTGCCTCTGTTGGATACCCCTGTATCACCCTGCCTGGATCATGAGTGGCAAGAAATGGCACACAAGCCAGATGAAGCCCCCCCCCAACTCCTCTTCACCCATCCTGCCAAGATGTGGCCTACCAGACATACTTGAAAAGTGAAAGGGAATAGGGGTAAAAGAAATAGAAAGGGGAAAAGGGGAAAAGTAGGGGTACAAATACAGATGAAAAGTAAACTTAACCTCTAAAAGAGCCCAGCTATCCCCAAACTAACACTATCCACAACAGACTCCCACAAACAACAAAAACAGAAGATAAATGGACAAATGTAGACAAAACACAGTAGTACAGTATACAGCAACAATATTTAATTCACAAATGGACTTTACAGATAGCACACAGGACAAAAAAGCACAAAATCTCAAGACACCACCCACTACACAGCCACACAGTCTAGAAGGATCATAGACTGCAAAGTGAAAGTGAAAGTAAACCCACTGTACATGATCTGTAAACAGGATATCCTATTACATCACTTCCTGTATGAAAAGTCCCGCCTTTTTCGCATTATGCATCATTTTTTGTCTACCAAAACTGTATTTGCGTCATTTTTTTTGATGGGCAGGAGTGAATATTAGCCCGCATCCACATAATAGTACATGGCCTGTACAAATATCTGGATGCGGGCAAATTTTCACTCCTGTGGGTCAAAAAAAATGACGCAAATACAGTTTTGGTAGACAAAAAATGACGCATAACGCTAGGAACATCAACATTTCAGTGCATTAACTGGTTTTGGGCAATTTTTCAAGTTTTTTTGTTATGTTACATTTGGGACACATCAGAGATAGTCTGATTGAAGACACTATGGTGTTGATGGTGTATGTTCACATGTGTGACATCATACTGCAGCGGACCATGATCCGCTACTCCCTTCACAGTATTTTTACGGTTGGCTGATGCAATAGTTGGTCATAAGTGTGGCCTACATATATGTGTTGCACAAATTGTGCATGTTTGGCATAAGGGGAGGATAGCAATGTGACACACATATGTAACATACCTAAATGCCTTTGGCTCAAAGTGTGTTCTTTGGCAATTAATGTATTTGTTGACCAAGTGTGTGTGTATCACATGAAGCATATTTGTACATATGCTTGTATGAATGTGACGTCCATGTGTCCAAGCCTTAGATGCAAGTCATTGTGGAAATGAGAGAGGGCATGTGTTAGTCATACATGTAGCAACATCCGTAAAGTGGACTTCCAAGATTAAGGGTCACCTAGACACTACATGTGACATAGCATGCACCAGATAGATGGGAGACGCTTGTTCATGTCAATGGTCCACATTTTCAACATCTTATGTCCTAGAGTATTGGTAACAGCTTCCTAGGCACTAGTTGGTGAATCCCACAGTGAGTCATACACATGCATTGAGGAAGTGGGTACTATTTTGTTTGCACAGACAGACAAGGCTGAATCTCAAATGTATGATGACACCACAGTTGAGGCCATAAAAGTGAGCCCCAACTATCAAGTGTCTGTGGTGGACCAACATACAAGACAGCACATGTCCACATATTTCCAGTGATCACTTGCACATAGGTGTCTCTTTCATGTGTGTGGTCCAATGATGATCCTGTATATTTTTGGGGGTGTAATTTGTCACAGTTCGGTCCAGGACTCATCATGAGTCAGTGGCAGCTATTTCTGTATCTACTGAGTATCCTTGGTTGATCAATGTGAGTAAAGTGGATGTGGACATGTGAACCTACATGGGGATGGTCCCACCCTGTCACTAAAGACGTGTAATGAGACAGTCAACAGGGCAACCTTGGTGTGCTGAGTGAGATAAGGTCTCAGGTGTCATGTTCCGGCAGGTGTCATTTCAACATTTGTACACAGGTTAGCCTCTGCAATTCCCACTGCATCTGGGAACATCATAGCCCCTGTGCTGATTATTCTTGCAGCAATTCACCACACACGACCCATCACTATGTTGAGCACTGTGATTCTGTGTGTGAACTGTCATGGTCCTGACATGTGTGTATTTTTCATGGACATTATCAGAGGTTGCTGGTTGTGCTGAAAGCCCCGTACCCAATCCCTGCCTACGGCCCTGGGAGACTGTCACACTTTGTCATTCATACATAAATGCGACCCAGACAAGGGATGGGCCATGAATTTTGCTTTTCCCAGAGGAATTAACTCAAATGGTACAGTTAAAAGGCATGTGATACTATCCAATGTATTTGTGTATGCATTAAAGAAGCCCATGCCCAATACCCCCTGATGAATGAGAGGTTTTCTAACGCAAGTGTGGTACATATGTAGACACAGGGATACTTTAGTGTGACGCACCGACAGATGCCAGTCAGGCTGGCAGAATGCAGGGTGATTCAGGATCCAGCAATTTGACAAATTACATAATCAGTGGTCTGACTCAGACTGTTTGGAGGACAAACTAGAGAGTTGACATGTCAAACTGTGTATGTCCTGTGTTTTTGAAGGTGACAAATGAACCCAAGGGCTGTGTTACACAGCTTAATTAGTATCAATGCTTAACGGTGTAATTGACTAAATGGCAACTCCTATGCTGTTCCAGGCATCAGCATGGGCAGTACTTTTTTAAATGGGTGGTGTGCGTGGAGGTGATCACAGGTGTGGGCTGCATCTGTTTCTCACCAGTCCTGTAGGTGAGACTAGCATTCTAAGGGCCAACAGACATTTTCACATGGGAAGCAATCTACAGGTGCTAACAGGGCTTTGAAACTAGAAGCCAGTGTATAAATTAACCTGATGTCCAAGCAGTCAGATGTTCTATGACTATGGCATACCATAGGAAAGGGTGTAGCACACTGGATTGATAATGTTGGTCTGTGTGTGTAGAGGAGGGAATATCAGGGTACACATCTTAGTATTCCAGGGACCTCTTCCGACAGGTGGGTTGGCACCAGGTGCATGGGTGTGTCAGGAGTTATGAAATGGGATGATATGTACATGGAATGTCATGTGTGCAATGCTGCTCATATGTGTGGCACTTGCGCTGTCTATGTTCTGCTTTTATGGAACTCTGGTCACAGATAGTCCTTGCAAATATTGGATGCAGTTGGACTAACTGCGGTCAAGGGTCTGTTCAGACATTCCTGTTACTGATGCAAAAGCACATTGACTGCCTCATGTATGAGGATTGTTTTCCCCTTATTCAGTGATGGTGTCTTAGTTGTGTGCCATATGCTGCTTTGGACCTTGATTTCAACATGTATGTGTGAAATAGTTGTGGTCCTCTGCTATTGGCCTTCAAAGGAGAAACGTACATGATATATGTAATTAACAGTGTGTGTGTATGTGACCATTGTATGTTAAGCATTACATTAGCTCTGGGATGTTCAGTATTCTAATCAGTATCTCAGCAATGCTCCATGAGGCAACACTCTTATTCTGATCAGTAGAGCTGAAGGTGTGCAAAAATGAATAGCCAGACCATGATATGGTGATTATTATAGGTGTTTATTGAAATTAGTTAACTAAAGTGGTGAAGGTGATTATATTAAAAAGAAATTGTTGATGATCTGTTGCCGCCTGCGTATAATAGCAGCCGTGTTCTGTAGTTCCCCCTCATGGCGCAGGCCACCATCCTCCTCTTCTTCCTCTTCAGGCATGTGTGGCTCTGGTTCCAGGAGGGGAATGTTCCTTTTGATGCAAATGTTGTGCAATATTGCACATGTTAGGATGATCCTACAGACCATCTCCGGCGAATATAGGAGGCGACCACCAGTGATGTCGAGGCACCGGAACCTTGACTTGAGGATGCCAAAGGTCCTCTTGACAATGCTGCGTGTCTTTCTATGTGCGTCGTTGTAGGTACGCTCTGCAGCAGTACTCGGTTGCCAAATGGTGTCATAATCCATGGCTGGATGCCATACCCCTGATCAGCCGCAAGAGAAAATGATTGGGATCATATTGATGTAGCTGGCCCTATAGAAATGACCTTTCATGGCAGTAGTTGTCTTGTGTTGTCTGTGACTCTTTTGTGTTATTATGTAGTATCCTAGGCTTGTAGGATGTACCATCTGCATTGTGTTGTTTCCTTGGCTGAACGAGTGTTTGCCTGCTAACCGGTTGTCAGCAGTATTTTTTGGGATTTGCAGTACAGTGTGCCCTCCCTAGCATTGTGACTTGTAATACAGGCGCCGTGTGTCTTCACTGGGGGTGAGATGATAGTTCCATACACAGGTTACAATTGACAGTGTTTTTAACACGTTCATGTCAATGTACCCTGGACATCCCATACCTTTAGACTTATGCAATGGATTAATGTAAAGGTCATTGGGACACTTACATTTTGCAAGGTGACATTTGTGCAACCCACTCCACACGTTGTGATCTTTGTCGTCTTAACATTAGGCTGTACAGTAATTTCCGATGTGTGACAGGTTCAGTGGTGACCTGAGAAACATGGCTAGCGATGTCACGACCTCAGTGTGTTCCTGTCCACATGTTGCTGTCGTGGTGTATGTGTTGTGTGTCCTAGAGGGTTGCTGTGCAGTGTGAATATAAGTAGGTTTTTGTACTTACCAACAAGTAGTCCATTGCCATACCGTCCATCCTGGAAGTGTTCATTAATGGTGCAATGAGGGAGGATGAATGAGCCATGGACACTCCCAGGATATTTAGCCACGATGTTGGTGATCAATCCCTGGTGATCGACTATGGCCTGCCCGTTGATGGAATGTGTGTGCTTTCTGTTGCGGTAGAGGTGTTCAGTTGCAGCAGATGGCACAAGGCGTAAATGTGTGCAGTCGTTTGCATTAAGGACGTGTGGGAAGCCACGGATGAGGAAGAACCCCTGTTTTGTTTCCTGCTGCTTCTGCAGTGTGTTAGGGAAGCAGATGTGGCGGGGTGTCAGTGGGATGATGGCATCCAGTAATTTGGGCAAAAAGGCAGAGAATGATGGTTGAGATATTCCGGCAACCAGGGCACCAGTTGTTTGAAAAGAGCCACTTGCCAACATAAGAAGTAAGGCAAGCAGCTTGGTTTCTGTTGGGATGGTGCGAGGTGTCAGCAAAGTTGGGGCCAACTGCGGTTCAATGTTTTGCAGCAGCTGCTGAATGGCCTGCCAGTTCAACCGGTACCTCTGGATGATGTCGTGTTCCCTGAGCCCTGAAGGGTGGTTCTGGGGCGGAATATCCTCTCCTGCCTTCTGCGCTGCCTTTGGGGTCCCTGCTGGAGTTGTTGTAGCTGCTGTTGTTGCTGCTGGACTCTGCGTCTGCGTGCACGCTGGATTAGAATCACCTCCATGGCTCCCTGTTGCTGCTCTGCTGCTCTGCTGTTTGTTCTGTGTGTTCTGATTAAATACAGGTGTGTTTGCCCCATTTTAACACCTGCCCTGACCCAGGCGTTAATTTTTGACGCAAATCGGGCTGTGCGTAATTTTCTGGCTCCGCCTCCTGCCATTGCGTCATTTTTGCCCAAAAGCATAAATACGATGCACGGCCGTTTAAGTCATGTTTTAGACGGGAACGCCTACCTTGCATATCATTGACGCAAGGCGGGTTGCCGCTTCCAAAAAATTATGCACACAGCGGAATTTTTTTCGTGCGCGACTCGGGTGTCAAAGTTTAAATAAGGGGCAACGTTTGCGCTGACTGTGCGGCAAAATTTTTGACGCACATTCGGCAGAGACGGAGTATAAATATGCCCCTAGGTTTTGCGACTCGGAAATTGCGACTCGGAGCGACTCGCAATTTCCGAGTCGCAAAACCATATGCTGAATGGTGTCTCAGACACCTTCTGCGAGTCGCTGTGGGGTCGCAAAGACCCACCTCATTAATATTAATGAGGTGGGTCGCATTTTGCGACCCCATAGCGAGTCCCTGCACTCACAGGGATGGTGGCCCGCTGAAGTCAGAAGACCTCCATGTCTGTGACTGCTTTTTAATTAAAGCATTTTTTTTATTTATTTTGCAGCTCGTTTTCCTTAAAGGAAAACGAGTTGCAAAATAAAAAAATAACAAAACCTTTTGTTTTCGGTTTTTCAGAGCAGGCAGTGGTCCATTGGACCACTGCCTGCTCTGAAAAACCCTTTTTGGCAACATTCACAAAGGGGAAGGGGTCCCATGGGGACCCCTTCCCTTTTGCGAATGGGTTACCACCAGTGTGACACTGGTGGTAACTGCGAATTGCTTTGCGACCGCGTTCGCGGTCACAAAGCAATTTAGCATAGAGAAGCAAGTCGCAAATAGGAAGGGAACACCCCTTCCTATTTGCGAGTCGCATTCACAATTTGCGAGTCTGTACCGACTCACAAATTGTGAATGTGCATCGCAAACGGCATTTTGCATGGCGCAAACCACGATTTTCGCAGTTTGCGCCATGCAAAATGATTTCTACATCTGGCCCATTGTGTTTGCAAGTCTGGAAAACACTGCCAGCCCTCCATACCCTAGATGTCACCCAGCTTTCAGATATCAATGAGGATCCATTGACAGAATCCCATTAGTGTCTCCACTTCTTTCCTCAAATCAGAATCACAAAGGTGGTATCCAGTGTAATTGTGTCCTTCCAACCCATTGCTTTTATGGAGGCCTTCCAGAGTTTGGCCACTGTCTTCAGGCTAACTTTTGGGGTTCTTGTGGGACGCTGTAGAGTGCCCGCAAGAGGTCCCTTGTGTCCTGTTCTCTTCTGTGTGCTTTCAGGGAGACCTCCTGTATTTGCAAAAAAACTGGTCATTCTCTAACACCAGTTGGAATGCCCAATATTAAAGTTTTAGGTTGGGTAGTGCTATTCCCCCGTCGTAGGGACTCCGGTGAGTGATTTCAGAGTTATCCTATAGCAGTGTCCTAGTTAACTCGTCCACCCTGGTAAAGAAGCCGTCATGGACCCTTATGGAGAGTTTTGTAAAAGATATAAATATTTTCAGGGGACGATAATTTTGTATAGTGCTGTCCTGCCCACTAATGAAATCAGCAGTTTCCCCCAGTGGTTGGTATCCACCTTATATTCTTCAAGGAACCTTCCAGGTTAGTCCTGATAAAGTTGTTCACGTAGGTCGTGGCATAGATGCCCAGACATCTAAAGTCTGCCGTTGTCCGTTGCATCAGCCACACCTAATTGCCTAGGGACTGCCAATCAGTCAGCAGGAATGCTATCGATTTTTTCCAGTTGATGTTTATGCCTGATTGGAGGCTGAAGATTGCAGGGTTGTTCAGCGCCTTAGAAGTTGCTCTCCCTGATAAAGAAGTATGCCATCCACAAAGAGGGGTATGATGCCCTCCCAGTCTTGATCCTCTCTGAGTCATTTTTTTTGTGCTCTACAGCGGACCCTGTTGGCCAATGTTTCCATGGCAAAAGCAAAGAGCAAGGATGAGAGTCTACATCCCTGTTTCATGCCTCTGCCCCACTGAAATTCTCTCGACAGCAGGCCATTCACCCTGATTCCTACTATATGTTAATCTCACAACAAATTAATCAAGGTCATAAAGACTGAACCAAAGCTTATCTTCTACAGGATTGGCAACAGATATGGTCACTCTACAGTGTTGAATGCATTCTCGGCATCTAAAAAGAGTATAGCAGCATGCTTGCATTAAGTACCAGCCCTAGCTAGGACTCCGTATATCTGTTGCAGGGCTCAGAGGGTCAATACATGTGTGGGATGAAGTGTATCCAGTACTCTATACAGGTGATTTTCCAAGGCTTTGGGCAGGAGTTTTGCCTCAACATTGATCAAAGAGATAGGCTTGTATGAGGCACACTCATGCAGTTTGCCTTCCTTATTGATTAACTCTATTTTTCTAGAAGGCTCCTTCCCGTCAAGCCTCTTGAAACAACCGCACAAGCAGATCACACAATATCCCAATGAGGCATTTAAAAATTCATGGGACAGCCCATTGGGTCTTGGGGTTTTCCCACTTTTGATTTGTGTTATTGCATCTGCGACCTTGGACAGTTAAATGGTCCTCTCCAGTGTCAATTTGTTATCAATCAAGAGACTTGCCGTCGGAAAATTATTCACGAACCTTGCTAGCTCTCCCCACCTCCCCTCCTCCACTAGTCAATATAAATGTTCATAATACATTTCAAAGGTGTCTGCAATTTTAACAGTTCATCTGCTGTAGCTGTGACAGTGCTTCTTGCCCTCACCACCTCAGGGACCCATATCTGGGTCTCCTCTCTTTTTGCTAGTCTCACTAGTTTACTATCCTTATTGCTTATTGTGCAAACAAGCCCCCTCAGCAAGATCATCCCCAAACCTTTTGCCTTTCTACTCCTATTTGTTGCTGAATTCAGTTTGCTGGCCTTAGTATTCTGTGCAATTTACCACTGCTAACCAGTGCTAAAGTGCTTATGCTCCCTCCTCTAAACATGGTAACACCGACCTACACCCAATTGTCATATTTAGTTTCCCTAGTAAAAAAGGTAACACTTGTACCAAGGGCTGCAAATTAAATGCTACTAGTGGGCCGGCAACAGTGACTGCGTCACTCACTTAAGTACCACTTTAAACACTTCTCAGGTCAGTCTGTGTGTGACGTTCAAACTGCGACTTCAACCTGCAAAATAAACCTTTTGCCAGGTCCAAATCTGGTGTTGAAAAACTGTTAAGTTTGATTTTCACTACTGCAAGGCCTACTTCTACCATAGAGTAACATTGTAAGTACCTTATTACTTTTTATAGGTGCAATTTCCAAATAAAAACAGGTAACTTCTTCGTATTTGGTGTTTCCGGAATCACACTGTAGAATCTTAACTTGTGGTGAAGTTGAATTTTAAAATGCAGTTCTGAAAACACCACTTTTAGAAAGTGGGCATTTTCTTACTTGAGCCATTTTGTGACTGCAGACTCGCTCTGGGTCCTGTAACTGTCTATAGCTGACAGCGGGCCTTTGTATATTCCTCATAGAGAGCCACACACAATGAGGAGCTTAGGTATGACTGAATAGGCCATCACTGTCATGAGGCAGGGAGGAGCTAACTCCAATTCCATTTACACTTAAACCATACAGAGGGCTGTATACCCCCTGTAGTTGGTCTGGAGCCAGGGCCAAGAAGGCACAGCATAAGTGCACTTTGAAGGTCTGCTTCTAGAAGCTTCTCCCCACTTCAAAGCCACAAATACGCATAAAAACTGGACCTCAGACACCAACTCTTCAGTACACTTCTGGACCGCAAGGGCACTTAATTCAAGCTTTTGGGCTGTTTGCAATCACAAATGGGCCTGTTTACACTGAGACCACACCACTCGCACTGAAAATCAGTAAGTGACTACCACCTGCAGCATTGACTTCTGACATGGGATTGCCAAATCAAAGCTCGAGCTGCCGGTCCGTGACGCCCAGCCTGCTCATTGTGGCGTGGCACAGTGACAGCCTCCTGCAATGCTCTCCTTGGTCCCCACGGACGTTTCAATGCGAACAGGACTCTTGGCACAAATCTTGAAAAGGTATTACTTCAGATGGACTAATATAGGATGGTATCCGACCTGAACTCCATTGTGGTTGGTCTGAATGTTTGACTTTGACCCAGTCCAGCATGATCAGGTAGCCGAGACTGATACTTTGTGCTTTTAGGTACTATTTTACACTTTATGCTGTAAAAGAATAATATCTCCAGTTCTACTGATTGGATTTTTGATGTGTTGTTCCTCTTTTTATTTTTTAAAATTTTGCTCTATATTTCAAACTTAATGTGGGATCTTTTTGTGTAGTGTTTTACTGTTTCACGTGTTGCACAAACACTTTACACATTGCTTCTAAGTTAAGCCTGACTGCTCCGTACCTCACTAACAGGGGACGAAGCACAGGTCAATTTGGGGTTTGTGCCTCACCCTGACAAGGATTCTGGTTGCTGCTTGACCAGGCTCACTCCCCAGGCAAACAGTAATCTAATTTCTCACAGCTACTTCATACCATTTGTTCTGCGTGGCTCTTTAAAGTGTTTTCTCTTTGCTTTCTGCTATTTGTCAATATTCATCTTTGGCGAGAGTAAGCTTATTTACGAGTTTGGAACTTGGGTCTTCCCTCAGGTCCGCCGTTCAACAACAGTGGCATTGTTCTATGTCATGTAACTGTTTGGTCCGTTCTCTATCTGTTACCACTGATATGGGCAAGAGCGGTCCCCTAATCACCCTCTTGTAGGCCTCCGATACGATTAGTCACTGGAATTCTCAAAGTCCATTTCTGGTGGGATGTTGTCCATTTCAGCAGTGACTTGTCAAGATATTTTTATCGTCAATGTTGTTGTTTCTGGTGAAGGCAATTTTGCTTGTCCCCTTCTGAATGCTGGTCCTGTACTCCTGAGCCTCTTCTGCTGGGTGCCAGCCCTCCAACCATTCCCACACCTCCTCATGAGCTGCAAAGGAAGTGGCACTCCCAGATAATCTCTAATGTTGCTGTAAAAAGCAGCATATCTTGAATGTTCCTTTTGCACAGTTCCATTTTGAATCTGTCAAATGATCTCCGTCGGGTCTGGACTTCCAACAAAATGGGCATTGTCCAGCCAAGAAAAGAGGCATGTCATGGTATGGTTAACAAAGAAGAAAACACTATCATTAATCCAGCAATGCAAAAAACAAAAATTATTGGTGAACTTTAAAAATTCACCAAGTCCACAAACATCAAAGCATCAAAAAGTACCTCACCAAAATACTTTAACACTTTGTAGCAAAATGTAAAATACAATACAAATACATTTTCCATTTAATTTGAGGCCATCCCTAAATGAATAGATGTGTTTAAAAAACATATACAATGTAATCAAGTTATTTAAATTTATATATATATATATATATATATATATATATATATATATATATATAGTGAGAGCTGAGTCTGGGAGTGTTCAAAAGTTTGAATGAAACATAATGCAAGCTGACATTGCACAGACTAAAACTAACCCTGCTGAAGATTAGGGCAACTGAGCTGATTAAAAGCAACAGCATGTTGGGAAATGTGTATTATGAAGGCTGCACCTCTTGATGAAAAGTTGCCATGACATGATGCCCAGTATTTCACATCAGGGGAATAGCATCACACTACAACTCCCAGAGTGCTCTTTAAACACCTATGAATAACGCAGTACAACTGAAGGACTGATCAAATTTTTTGAATACTTGAGAAAGAAGTATTATTGAAACACATCATGGACAAAGATGAAATGCAGATGGAGACTATTGTGAATCAATCAAAGAATTGTTAACTCCTGGGAGTGCAACAATATTTTTGTGTTGTGGCATATATGTTTGGGTTTGGGTTCAATCCTGCCGTCTGAACCAGCAGCTAGAGCGTGCTGCTACATGATCACCATAGCTTGTGAGATATATATATATATATATATATATATATATATATATATATATAGACACAGACACACACACAGACTCTACTGGCACTCGGCCAGTAGGCAATTATGGTTGCAATCTACTTTCCATAGGAAAAGTGTTTTGTTTTGCTAAAAACGTTGCCACAATGTAACGAATCTTCAGCTGCTGTCTGGAAAGTTTCAGAATGATACGTTAAATTGCATTTTACAATAGGTATTTAAAACACGACTACAGCCTGAACCACTGGACAGAATTACATCAAATTTGCAGAAAGCTAGATCTTGGTCCAGAAAGATTTCTTATTGTATTTTAGTATGAATCTATTCAGTGGTTTTGGAGTTATAAAAAAAAAGTATATATATCTAGAGACTCAGAACCATCACTATGAATCCGCAGATCCATGCACCACAGCAATGCTGAGATTGGCTGGCTGCAACCTTGGAGAAAGGTTTTGGCTGCCATTTTCTCAATCGGGGCACAATGGGTGGTGGGAATAAAGATAAAATAGGATATAGGGAGTAGAGGTATCCTGAACCCTCAGGAATCGTGGAATGGTCTCATTAGGATCCCCTCATGTGCAAGAAATTGCCCAATTGTTTTTTTTGGGTATGTGAGGATCCACTGATAGTCTGTGGCACTAAAAGTAGAACCCATGTGAGTCAGCAACAGATCCAGACACCACTAACAAAATACACCAAATGACAGACCCTCTCCCACACTCACTTACACACCCATTCACACACTCACACACTCACTCACAGACCCACAAAACTACTACCACAACCAGTCACAGACCTACACTGCTACTCACACAACCACTCACACACTCACAGACCCACTTACACACCCACACAACCACTCACACACCCAAACAGCAACTCACACACCCACTCACAGACCCACAAAACCACTCACACACATACTCAAAGACCCACACAGGCACACACCCACCCACTCACATACCCACTTAACTCACACAGCCACTTATAGATCCACACAAAGACTCCCACACCTACTCACACACCCATACAGTTATTCACACACTCACTCACAGACTCACATGTGAGTGCATGTGTGAGTGACTGTGTGGGTCTTAAAGACTCACGCAGTCCTTCACACATGGATTTACACGCCCACTCATAACTCACACATCCACTTAAACACCCACACAACCACACACACTCAATCAGACACCCATACAACCACTCACACACCCATTGACAGACCCACAGAATAAGGTCAGTTGCCCGTAGGAGTTGGTCAGGCCCCTGCTACAAATAGCCACAGGCTGCATGCTCCGTGGAGCTGGTAGCATACCGGTGTTGGTCTTTGGCCGTGCATGGCAGCAGTGAATTAATGTATGGTAAATGAATAATCCTTTACATTAAAAAACCTTTAAAAAATCACTAAAAATACAAAGGTCACAGGGACATTATAGTTTGCTTCAGGTTTTACACCCACAAAACCATAGAAATTCAGCATTTATAGCTTTTCTTATCTCAAGAAATTATCAATTGTGCCTTAAGGTAACTATAACTCGCACCCTCGCCATGCACTGCTAATTACCCCATACATTACATCAGTCATGACATCTTAAATGACATCATTGATAATATCACTATAACATTTGCAATACAATTATTGATGAGAGAACAGTGCATGTCAGAGGCACTAGTTACATTTACCTTAGAGCATGAGTTATCATTTCTTGAGATAAGCAAATCTGTGGAATATTTATATTACCTAATGGCGGTTGGCAATAGGTATTTATAGTTAGGACCATGTTTCCATAGAAAAAGGGTTTTTTGACTTTCCTATATCTTTAGCACCATTTGATGATTCTTCAAGACATTTTTTAAACAAAAAGTGTGCCGGTGATTCTTCTTGTGCACTGAATGTTTTGGGATGATCCATCAAGCGGGGTTCGAGATAAAGGGGGGGCTCAAAGAACGTATGCTTCCAATGTTAATTTCCATAGGACTTTTGAACATGATTCCAGCTCGGACGGCTGGACGGAATTACACCAAATTTGGCAGAAAGCTAGATTTTGTTCCTCAGACTGTGCTTTTGGTTATTTGGTGTAAATCCATTCACTAGTTTAAGGGTAATGAAAGAAAAGACCAATTTGTATGTCTTAAGTCGCAAATAATTTGTGAATATTTGTGAATTTTCATGAATGCACATGCGATTAGAAGCGCTGTAACTGACTGGCTGCAACCTGAACAGAAAGTTGTGCTGCCATTTTAAGGTCCCGGGACGCTGTCCCAAGGACTGAAAAACGAAAAAAAAATATCATAAGGGGTCAGGGTGGAGATACCTCCACCCGGAGTAGCATAAGGGGTCAGGGTGGAGATGCCTCCACCCTGACCACAGGAGTGTGATATAGGTGTGTTTGAGGGTCGAATTATGGGTCTAAAATGATTTTCCTTTACCATGCGCAGTATCTGTGAATAATCGAGAATAATCAAGATTATTCAAGAATAATCATAAATAAGAACAAAATCATTTCAAAACAATTCACAGACTAATTTGTAGACAAATTAATTCACTTATTCAAGCACTCAGACACTCATGCACCCACTCAAACCCACTCACAGATCCACTGACAGAGACAGCCCCTGTGGCCAACTCTCACTGCGCACGGCCAAAAGCTGTGTGTGGCATGGGTTTGGGTAGGTATAAGGGCGTGGCTGCAGGCCCTGCGGCCAACCCCCACCTGGCAAGGTTGAATGCCATGCATGGTGGTGGTTAGATTACCGTATAGTAAATAAAGGTATATTACGTTAAAAAAAGAAAGAAATTCACTAAAAGAACCAAAGGTTACAAGGACGTTATAGTTAGGTTCTGAATTTACTCATACAAAAATATACAAATTCAGCAGTTATAGTTAGAGTTATTTTAAGTAACTATAACTCACGCCCTAAGGTAACTACAACTCGTGCCTTTGCCACGCACAGCTAATTACTCCACATATTATTACATTGATATTAGAACTGCAACATTTGCAATGAAAATACTGATGAGAAAACTGTGCATGGTGAGGGCACAGATCTGATACCAAAACTGATATTGAGCAGTACTTTTCCCACAATGAACACATAGGGGGTTATTCCAACTTTGGAGGAAGTGGTAATCCGTCCCAAAAGTGACGGTAAAGTGACGGATATACCACCAGCCGTATTACGAGTCCATTATATCCTATGGAACTCGTAATACGGCTGGTGGTAAATCCGTCACATTTAGGACGGATTACCACCTCCTCCAAAGTTGGAATAACCCCCATAGTTTCTTCCCCTGGGGTATTTTGTAAACATGTTAAGGCCTACATTTGAGGCACATGTATTGCTAAACCGAACAGCATCCTGTGAACCCTTTGGGAATGCCTGTTGACTTTGAATGTGATCTTTGCAGGCGTGAGGTCTAGTTCATGATTATGATTATGTTGAGAGCCATGTCCTTGCTCAGAACAGGGACACCCTCTCAGATACAATGAGACTGTCATAAGGTAAACTCACTTCCTGCATTAAGAAGCCGCTGCTGGCAATATAGAGATGGGGGAGTGGCTGGAAATACTTTGGCCTCTCTGCTAAAGAAACACTAGGGTAACCTTAATTGATGAACTATTGATGAATGTCGGAAAAGCATGTCAATCTGCTACAGACAACATGCGTTCCATGCTTGACTATTATTCCACCTTGTATTGTGCTGAGCTACCTCTGATGATATCGCCACCTACTTTAATTCCCTCCACTTGTTTTGGCTTCATGAGACACATAGAGAGTATTTTGATGTTGCCTTTCATAACAAAGACGTAATCCGGGTCATACAAAGGATTTGTGCCTGGGTGCTCAAAGGCCAACAATCTATGCACTCTCTTTGCATTGCAACAATCCCTGAACCAACTGTTGCAGTAGTGTTTGTGGATGCCATGAAGGTGTTTGACTCACTATAGTGGCCCTATTTGTTTCCCTGCTAAGCCGAGTTTGGTTCTGGCTCTCCTTCCTTTAGTGGATAGGCATACTTTATGTGCAGCCTACAGCGAGGATGTGAATGAATAGAGTCTATCAGCAGAGGTATCAGCCAAGGGCACCCGCTCGCCCCGATCCTGTGTGCCAAAGCTCTGGAGCTGCTCGCTGCTCGCTTGAGGCAACACCAGCACAGTGGATTGTGGTACCCATGTATGCACACAATGTGACAGTGAACATTAGAAACAAAGAAATCCTAATCTGAACCTTGCACCAGTGATGCAAGAGTTTGTCAGATTTCACAGGTTCTCTGGAATCAATATGAATTAGTACAGTTATTTTTGCCACTGACATGGGCTGAGTCTGCGGTGAAGTATTTGGGTAACTGGGTTAGAGGTGATCTTGAGGAGGTATGACAGGAAAGTTATGGCATGACTTTATTGTGACTGGAGAAGTGCATCTTGGCATGGGCCAACTTGCCATTGTCCCAATTTGGTAGGATTGTTATTGCTAAAATTGTGATACTCCCAGAATTTCTTTACCTCTTCATCAATATATCAATACCGCTAATGGGATCCTACTTTACTTGTATCAAATCCCTTCTGATCAAATTGGCATGAGCTGGGAAACAGCCTATGCTGACATGGGAGATGCTGGTATTCTCATTCATGCTGAGAGGTCTGTGTGCACCTGTTTTTGTGCTACATTATTATTGTGTGCAGGCCCAATTAGTTCATCAATGAATCTATCCTATACAGTATCCAGCTGCATGCTGCGGTTGTGTCTGACGCTACTCGCCTTCTACGGTGCTTTGATCCCCTCTGCTACTCTCCCGAATAGATACTATTAGATGTGCAACATGGGTGTGGCATTGGCTTCGGTGGACAGCTGGGCTGAGCTGCTTGTTCCCCAGGGGCTTGAAACTGGCGCTGAGCCCATCATTACCCCTTACAATGGATGAGATTGTCTGTTTTCTCCTTAAACAAATGGGGTTGCATACAATTAGTGATCTATATCCTGATGGGACTGTTATGCCCCTGCAAGACATCCTGATTAGATCAGAGTGCACGCCACTGGACACTATGCTCTACTATCACCTGCAGAGTACATGTAAAGAGGCGCATGGTAGCTACCCAAGGGATCCCAGAGCCTTGCGGGCTGGATTGTGTGAAGACCTACTCTTTCCCTAAATGGTTGATCATGCAACTGTACTCTTTATGCAAGATAAAGCACCAGTCATCACACCTGGAGCAAGGCTGAGCTGGCAAATTTTTCTTTGCATTAACTGAAGGGATGAGCAATGGAGATTCTGCTCCACTCAGAGGATTGGCATGATTTATAATAACAGTTTGCAATTGATACATGATGAATGCCTGCACCAGATTTATCATGCCCTAATTAAACTACATGGAATAGGGTTAATTGACCTCATGTACTAGGTGCGGCAAGGAGTCTGCAGACTTCCTGCATTTGGCTTGATTGTGTCCTATAGTGGCTAGGTTTTGGATGGTTGTGAACGGGTGCATTGGGGTGATATGTGGGTCTGCTGTACCAAGAGAGCCTCTGGTGGCCATTTTGGGTTATGTCAAGGATGTCCCGGTAAGTATATGCAATCTAACAATGAGGATTCTGTTATTTAATAAACAGCATCTTGCTCCACAATGCAGAAGGGAAATGGTCCCCACCTTGAACTGCTGATTAAATATATATGTAGGGTGACCATGCATCCCAGATTTGCCAGGACAGTCCCTGTTTTTCATCCAGCTGTCCCAGCATATTTCAACAAATTTGGTTTATGTCCCAGTTTATGGAGGCGGTCGACTGAAAATAGTGAAAGGCACATTTCTAGGTGTTCTAAAGCTGTGCTAGTTAGCAGCTGTTATAAGTATGCAATTTAATTGACAGGTATTATGGCGGTTTTAATAAGAAAATTGTATTTATTTTCATAATGTCTCATCTGTGTTCCTATGTTGATTATGGAGGGCCCATGGAGAGCAGACGTAGTCTAGTCTCTCCATGGGAGCTTTCGGGAGGGAAGTGTCATAGGGAGAGCAGGATTGGTTGGGAGGTACCTGAGGGTAGGATATCGGAGGGGTATATGCGGGTTGAAGGGTGTAGGGACTGGTCTCTTCCGTGCTAGCCATTTGCGCAGTGGAAAATTTGGCTGGTTTCCTATGGCAGGTAGGGATACAGTGTGTGGGCCTTTTTCTTTGATACTTGCAGCGCCATGGCTCAAAGCCACAAAGCTGCTGCTGTCACGGCTGCGCTTCGCCTTCTCGGTGAGGCCAGCCAGTATGACCTCCTCAGGCCTGGTGTTTTAGACCAGGCCTGGGTCGGAATGATGTGCCCGGCACGCGCGTCCACCAGCGGTGTGGCTGCTGCCGTGGCTGAGTTTGCCCGAAAGGGAAAAACAGAGAAAGTCTGTGGGGGAAGAGGACGCTGTTGTCTTCTCCCCGGCTTCTATTGAAGCCCCACAGGGGCCGGGTCAGGTACAAAAGGTAATGGGGGTTGGGGGGTGTGTGGTACCCTCTGTGTGGGGGGCGAGGCTCCTGATAGGTGCCCAGTTGGAGGGCAAATATGTGGGAGGGCCCGGAGCAGGCCTCATTGCTGAGGCTAGTTTAAACAGGGAGGCAGCCCTCAAGGACAGTGAGGCAGGCCAGGTGGCTGGGCATGGTAGCCAGGCCAGTCCCCCTCAGTGGTGCAGGTAGACAAGGTGAGGCCCAGGAGGGTTGTGGCCAAAGGGGCCCCCTACAAACAGAAGACCAAGAGTGCAGGCAGGCTGTGTGTGTGAGGGCCTGGGACAGTAACCAGGAGCCTGGAACTGGGGGAGCTGATGACGTGCTGCAAGGGACTTGAAGGGCTCCTAGTGGCCCATACAGGGAGACATTTTCTGGCTGGCCAACTGGGTAGCCGGCAGCACAAGACTGGTCCACAGTGGACATTGAGGCAAGGATCAGGGAACAGAGGTGGTCCAGGAGATGGAGGAAAGATGGGCCAAGTTATGCAAAGGCAGGGAGGAGGCCCTATACAGGGAACGGCGCCCGAAAAGGAAGGCAGGCAAGGAGGAAGTGCAGGGACAGAAGGGCCCTGGGTCTAGGTTGGGCTCTTGGTGTGGGTTCCATGGGAAGTGAGTCAAGAGGCTTTGGTGGCCGACAGGTCGAGCCATATGACGAACACAAGTGGCGCAGAAGACTGTGAGTGCCGCGAAAGGGTCAATGTCAGTGGAAGAGTCTGGCAGAAACAAGATGCTGCAAACGAGACGCAACAAGGCTCCAGGACATTGGTCAGAAGCACTAGAGGGGTTTTCAGTGTCCTTCTCTACACCCCAGGAACACACTGGGCGCAAGTATGGAGGACGCCATGAGGGACTCGCTCGTGATGAGTGTAATGAGATGTTGGCCGGGAAAGGTGTGGACAACGAATGTGAGATGCACGATGAAGTGGAGGTGTATCTGGATTACGAGGATGAGTCAGAAAAATGGGAAGAGGGGGAGATATGCAAAAGTGAGGTTAGAAGCGAAGGTGGGAGAGGGGAAGGGCGCAAGAGCGGCACAACACCCTCTTTAATTTCTGTATTGCAGGAGCAGGCAGTCAAAGGAAAGGCAAAGACGACCATATCCCAGGAGAAACGGGCTCGCCCAGCTTGGACACCAGCTAAAGGGAGCAAGGTAAGGGAGAATGGTGGTCTGTTTGGGGCGATGGTCAAAAGAAGGTTGTGACAACTACGCACAAGTCAGTAGGCGTTGGCGATCATTCTATCTATTCATGACATATCTGGAGTTAGTGCGGCCCAGGTGGGGGACATTACGCAGTCAGTACAGGCTGAAACCCCTGCAGGAGACATGGGGGACACCTCGAAGGGTGATGGCAAGGATGGTGAGGACAAGGGCGGAAAGAGGCTTAGGAACTGGCTCCCTTATACTGGTCTTGCGATGCCTTTGGGTTCTCATGTGGCGGAAAAGATTAAATCTAGGATTTGGCGACACAAACTCATAGATGTGTTCAAATTACTCCACAGGGACATTCAGGCTAAGGAGGGTTCCAAGGAGGAAGAATGGGTGCTAGCACGTAGGCCCAGGGTGCCGATTACGATGGATAGCTGGACAGCTGCATTTTTTATATATGCCGGTATCTATTGTGATAAATTTACTGACAGGGCCATTGCGCTTTTTAAAAACATGGGCACTATACGCAAAGCACAAATGCATTTTTTTTTTTTGTTGCCATGGTTGAATTATGATGAAGAATTTAGAGCACGGGTCAGCGTGAATCCAGAAAAACCCTGGGGGGATGTTGACTCGGAATTGAGGATACAGTGGATGGCTTCATCACATTCTGCTGCATCCTCGCATACTGTCAGTGGCCTACCGGTAGTGTACAAGCCCTATCAGGTGCGTCCTGCCCAAGGGGGGGTGGCTTTACAGCGACCACGATTGTCCACTTCAGGGGCATGCTGGAACTTTAACAAGGGTTTCTGCTTGCGAAATCCCTGTAAGTTCAAACACAAGTGTTCCAAATGCGAGTGACAACACCCGGTCATGCAGTGTTTTTCCATCACAAGTCCAGCAGAACAGTGGAAGTCAGCCAGGGGTAAAGGGACGCAGGGCGCTCCTGCACCAAAGGGCACCTATGCCAATTAAGCTTGAGTTTTTGCTGCCTTGGTTGCATTTGTACCCAGACAGGGACATAGCATGCAAATTGGAGTGGGGTTTCAAGGAAGGGTTTCAGATAGGTTATCAATGGCCGAGGCAGAGGTGGGCAGGCAGTTTGCGGGCTGCTGAAGCAATGCCCCAGTTGGTAGCTGAAAAATTGGCGAAAGAAGTCGCAGAAGGTAGAATTGCAGGACCATTCTTTGCCTGACCTCTGGACACATTGATGATTTCCCCTCTCGGCGTGGTGCCTAAGAAAAATAAGGGTGAGGATCGCCTTATCCATCATTTGTCATAGCCGGAGGGGGGGTCGGTGAATGATTTAATCGCAGAAGAAGACCCAAGGGTGGCGTAAGCTTCCGTGGACGATGCCATTCGGCTCGTTCTGGGTGGGGCAGAGGGGCAAAGCTGGCTAAATGTGACATTACGGCACCCTTTTGGCTCTTGCCCATCCATCCTGATGATTTTTCGCTACTGGGGATGCAGCTAGATGGGGCACTCTATGTGGACAGGGTTCTTCCAATGGGCTGTGCCATTTCATGTGCACTTTTTGAAGCCTTCAGTATGTTTCTGCAGTGGGTTTTTTGCAGGCATAGAGAGGCACTACCTAGATGGCTTCCTTTTTGTGGGACATACCTGGTCCCTGTCCTGTAGCATGGCATTGGGGGGTTTGAAAGACTGGCCAGAGAGATAGGGGGTTCCCTTGGCTCCCGAAAAGACTGAAGGCCCTAGTTGTATTTTGACATTTTTGGGATTGGATACAGAGGCTCTGGTGGCACGATTGCCGGCAGGGCAGGTGATGGAGAACTTGGACTTTGAGGTGTTTGCATAAGATTGATCTGTGCACGGCTCAGCAGCTCTTAGGTTTTCTCAACTTTGCATGCAGAGTGGTAAGAAGGGGTAGGACATTCTATAGGTGCCTGGGGCTCGCCATGTCGGATGCCTCCCTTCCTTACCATAGGATCTGAGTGTCTGTGGGGCTACGGGAGGACAATAGAGTATGGGAGACTTTCTTGGCAAGTTTCAATGGTGTTTCCATGAACTTTCGATTGGTGAGGGGGATACAATCTGGCAGGTACAAATCTTCTCAGATGCAGCCAGGGCCTCAGGGTTTGGCCTTTTTTGGGATGGCAGGTGGTGCACGGAGTAGTGGCCAGCATGTTGGCTGACTCAAGGCAGGAGTATTGTCTTTTTGGAATTCTTCCCTCTGATAGTAGCTTTGACTGTCTGGGGTGATGAAATCGCCAACAGGATGGTGGTTTTTCATGTGGACAACTTGACGATAGTGGTACTGGTGAGCAGACAAAGAGCTAATGACCTGAGGATGTTGCATTTGTTGAGATGTTTAATGCTTAGATGTCTATCATTAAATGTAATATTTAAGGCAGAGCACATTCCTGGGTGAACAATGCCATCGCAGATTCCCTGCCTCGTTCACAGTGGCATCGGTTTCACAGCTTAGCACCAGGAGCAGAGCGACTGAAGACAGCGGTCCCGGCAGACATTTTGGAATGGGGGCGTGATGGTCATTGGTCATTGGAGGGGGGTTTTTGGGGACAGAGTTCTGACATGCTGCAGTCTCGCACTTTGGGGGTCATTCTGACCTCGGCGGTAAAAGCCGCTTACCGCCGGTCAGAAGGCCGCCACAATACCGCCGCGGTCAGCCGCCACGGACATTCTGACCCACAACTGCAAAACCTCCGAAAATCCGCCCTCCACTGCAGTCCGCCACATCAGTGGCCAGTGTTAAACTGGAGAAGACCAAACCTCCACCGCCACGCCAACAGAAATACGCCCATCCCATTATGACCCGCAAATCGACGCGGCGGTCATTCAACCGCGGTATTCCATTGGCGGTACACACCGCCGCGGTCAAAATACACACACCTTTACAAACCCCTACCACATTGGACAATTTGAAAGGCACACACCTGAAACACATACACACACCACTCCCACACATCCAATACCATATAAAACACACACCCACATCACCCACAAACCCCTACCAACAAAAACCAGAGACGAAGGAGAGAGAGAGACACATCAGAGAATAGAGAGCCAGACACACAGAGGCACACCGCAACATCACACACACCACATAGAAGCACAAAGCACCACACACCAACACACACATCATCACATACACCACCCCACACCTCATACACACCACCCCATGGCACCACAAAGGCACCCACGCTTTTCGGACCAAGAACTCCGGGTCATGGTGGAGGAGATCATAAGAGTGGAACCCCAGCTCTTCGGCTCACAGGTCCAGCACACCACCATAGCAAGGAAGGCGGAGCTCTGGCAGCGGATCGTGGACAGGGTCAACGCGGTGGGACAGCATCCCAGAAATCGAGAGGACATCCGCAAACGATGGAATGACCTACGGGGGAAGGTGCGCTCGATGGTCTCGCGACACAACATCGCAGTGCAGAAGACTGGCGGGGGACCCCCACCCACTCCACCCGAATTCACAACATGGGAGCAAGAGGTACTCAACATCCTGCATCCTGATGGCCTCGCTGGAGTACACGGAGGAATGGACTCTGGTAAGTACAAGGCCAACCACTTCACCCCCCCAGCATGCTAACCCCCACCCTGACCCCCAACCCCCCAGCACACATCCTCCCTGAGAATGTCTCCCCAGCACAACCCACCCAACACCAACCCCTGCATGCCACCCCCAAACTATGGACACCCATCACCTAAGCATGACCACTGCACATACCCATCCCCCCCCCACAAAACACCCTCTCAACACCTCCCCCAAGGGAATGCCAGCACTGGGGGACAAGGGCACCCATAAAACGCAAGCTAATGCACACACAGAAACAATAACCATACCCTCTTACCCCATGCAGGACCCGAACGACAACACACCGGTCAGGAGGGACCAGAAATGTCCATCCCACCCCCGGAACAGGCCCCTAGTGATGACAGCAGCTCTGTCGACCTGGAACCTGACGACCAGCCCGGACCATCGGGGACCTCTGGGCAGTCGGTTCCCCTCACCCAGACACAGGCCACTGCAGACCCAACCCCCTCTGGGAACAACAGCACAGCTCCCACCCAGCGGGCCCATGCCTCTGTCTCTAGGACAGGTCAAGCAGCGGTGTGTCCACCACTACAGGGCCCCCAGGGTAACCCACCAACCCAACAACAACAGGGACCTGGGGGCAGTGGGAGTGGGCACACCGTCCAGGGGACAGAGGCCCAGGGAAACAGGGCAACTCGGAGGGCTGCTGTGCGACAGGGGGGGGAGGAGAGGCCCAGGGAACCCACTCTCCAAGAGGCCCTCACCACCATCATGGCAGCCTACCACCACTCACAAGAGACGATGGCGACGGTACTGGCCAGGTTCCAGGAGATCCAGGCACAGCAGGAGCAACGCTACATGGGGTTCAGCGACCAACTCAGCAACATCTCAACCGCTATGGGGAGCATAGTCCAGGCCCTGAACCGTATAGAGGACACGTTTCGGGACCATGTGGCATCACACAGGGCCCCTGTCACTAGCCAGGAACAGGAACAGCCTACCACCTCCGCCGGCGCTAGTGGACAGGAGGCCCCACCACAACGACAGCCCACCAGAACCCCACCTCCTGCTGAACAACAACCGCCCCGCAAAAGGAGCCTGAGATCAAAAAAACCGACAGAGTACGATGTCAAGTCCCCCGCCAGCATCACATACCCCCTGAAGTCCTCCCACTGTTCCACATTGCCACCCTGTCAAACCTTGAACTGCCCCTGCTCCATCCTGCCACAGGCATATGGACAATGCACCTGTGAGACTGAGAACTGGACTCCGCCATGGACATTACTCCACCCCCACCCATCACTGTTTCACTATCATGTACCAATATCTATGCACTAATAATAAATCACACATTGCACTGAAATCAATCAGGACTCAGCCTGTCTTATTTACAAATGTATGACACATTACATATCAATTACGTATTATTAACATTGTGAATTACACATACCGAGGTAACTTAGCATTAGTCCATGGGCCAACCAAGCCGAGGTCACGCAGTGGCTCATACAGCACAGAAAAGGGAAGGGAAAATCAAACATCATGTTTATAGGTCTGGGGGGAAATCGACAAAGTTGAGATGCAGGAGGCTTTCAGGAAATGTAAAATGGCATGGGTGATTATTATCTGTGTGCTACTGGAAATACTGTTCTATTACTCTGTCCCTGTTGTCTGTGTCGTCCTCTGAGTCTTCCTCATCTTCACTCTCCGCAGGCTCCACAGCTGCTTCAACACCACCATCTGCACCATCCTCCTGCAGGAAAGGAACCTGACGTCGCAATGCCAGATTGTGAAGCATACAGCAGGCCACGATGATGTGGCACACCTTCTTTGGTGAGTACATCAGGGATCCCGCAGTCATATGCAGGCACCTAAACCTGGCCTTCAGGAGGCCAAACGTCCTTTCGATGATCCTCCTAGTTCGCCCATGGGCCTCATTGTACCGTTCCTCTGCCCTGGTCCGGGGATTCCTTACTGGGGTCAGTAGCCAAGGCAGGTTGGGGTAACCAGAGTCACCTATTAGCCACACACGTTGTCTCTGTAGCTGCTCCATCACATAGGGGATGCTGCTATTTCGCATCACATACGCGTCATGCACTGACCCTGGGAACTTGGCATTTACATGGGAGATGTACTGGTCAGCCAAACAGACCACCTGGACATTCATCGAATGATAACTTTTTCTGTTTCTGTACACCTGCTCATCATCTTTTGGGGGTACCAAAGCCACATGGGTACCATCAATGGCACCAATGATGTTGGGGATATGTCCAAGGGCATAGAAATCACCCTTCACTGTAGGCAAGTCACCCTCCTCTGGGAAAATGATGTAGCTCCGCATGAGTTTCATCAGGGTAGACAACACTCTGCTCAAAATCTTTGAAAACATAGGCTGAGACATTCCAGATGACATGGCCACTGTGGTCTGGAATGACCCAGTTGCCAAAAAATGGAGGACTGACAAAACCTGCACCAGAGGGGGAATCCCTGTGGGTTGGCGGATGGGGGACATCAGGGCTGGCTCCAGCTGGGCACACAGTTCATGGATAGTGGCACGGTCAAGTCTGTATCGAAGTATTATATGGCGTTCTTCCATTGTCGACAGGTCCACCAGCGGTCGGTACACGCGAGGATTCCTCCTTCTCATCGCAAGTCCCAGCGGACGGTGCCTAGGAAGGACAACATGGAGCACAGAGTCAGGCAAACCACAGGTACGTACAGACAGCTTGCACAGTTAAAGAATGGCAATGGGTTGAAAGGCGTGTATGTGTGGCAATGCAAGGCCTAGGCCTGTGTGTCGCAGTCAAAATTAAGCCATGTAGGCCCTTGAAATGGCGGCTGCCTGACCTGTGAAGTGGGACAATGGGATGTGAGGTCAATGCGCTGGCGGGGCACACCGTGGCGGTAGGCGGTCGAAGACCGCGGCGCAAAGCCGCATTGGTTAACATTGAAGCCTATGGGTTTCAGGAGCCAATGACGATGTGCACCGGCGGTCGCGGTACGCACCGCCGCGGTACGCACCGCCACGGGCGTGACCGCCATTTTCTATCTGATTAATCACTCGAGACCTGATCATCCACAGGAGAGGACCTATACTGCAAGTGCTGCTGTGACCTCGGTCTGGAAGATACAATGGCTGCTGCGACTGGGGAAAGGGCCCCTGCCTTCACGTCTGAAGAGTTGGAGAAGCTCGTGGATGGGGTCCTCCCCCAGTATGCGCTACTCTACGGTCCTCCAGACCAACAAGTGAGTACACCGGGTGCACATGGAATGGGCTATGCCTGTGTGGATTGGGGTGGATGTAAGTTGGTGGGGTGGGGGGCGAATGAGGAGTGCAACGCCCGACAGATGAGAGCATGTGCCATATGGCAAAGTTGGTGGGGGGGCCAATCACATCTAACATGCAGGTCATTGATGATTTCCTCCTTTCCACCCTGTACATGTCAAATAGGTCAGCGCCCATCAGAAGATCGAGATTTGGCGTGCCATCGCCAAGGAAGTCCGGAACTTGGGGGTCCACAACAGACGGGGCACCCACTGCCGCAAGAGGTGGGAGGACATCCGCCGCGGAACAAGGAAGACCGCAGAAACACTGCTGGGGATGGCCTCCCAACCTAGGAGGGGTGCCAGTCGCACCATGACCCCCCTGATGTCCCGGATCCTGGCGGTGGCCTACCCTGAATTGGATGGGCGCTTTAAGACATCACAGCAGACACAAGGGGGTGAGTATCAGCACATTCTCCTATCTTTCTGCGCAGTGGAGGCGTCTGGGTGGGGGAGGAGGGCTGTGGGTGACATTAGGCCAGGGCGCTTTCTGTAGTGTAGTCCTCTCCCTTAGGCATGGCCCTGTGCCCCCGGCCCCCACCTCTGTAGGGTGACAAGTACAGCCATTGAAGGTCCAGCATCTCCCATGTGCGCGTTTGACGTCTCTTGGCCTGTTGTCCTAGTCAGTAGTACTGAGTAGTGTACCCTGAATGCGCGGCTTAGTGCATTAGGCTCCTGTGTCTGTCCTCTCCGCCAACGGTGTTGACATTGCATGCACTCAACCTGGTCTTCTTTTTTCTCCCCCCACCCTTTCTCTTCATCTTCTTGTGCATGTGTGCATTAGCATCATCAGGCGGAGGAGATTTGGCATCGGAGCACGAGGGAGCTGCAGGACACAAGGCCCCGGTGGGCCCAGGAACAGACACCAAGGGCACCAGTGATCCGGAGGGCGAGGGGAGCACCACGACGGGGACCGCTGGTGAGAGCAGCGACAGCGACACGTCCTCGAATGGGAGCTCCCTAGCGGTGGCGGCAACATCCGTGCCCCCCGCCTCTACAGGTACAGCCGCCACCCAGCGCACCAGCCCCGCCCTCCCAGCAGCCCCTCAGTCTTCGCTCCGTGCCCGTTCGCCCAGGAAGGCGCGCGTCTCCTTCGCCCCAGGCACCTCAGCCCCTGCCCCTGTTGCCCCTGCTGCCCTCAGTGCGGAGCTCATTGACCTGGTAAGGATGCTCATTGTTGGGCAGACGACCCTTTTGAATGCCATCCAGGGTGTGCAAAGGGAGGTGCAACAGAGCAATGCGTACCTGGAGGGCATTCATTCGGGTCAGGCTGCCCATCAACGAGCGTTCACTGCTCTGGCCTCAGCACTGACGGCAGCCATTGTCCCTGTTTCCAGCCTCCCTCTTCTTACTGCCTCCAGCCTTTCTCTGTCTCCTGTTCCTCAGCCTATCCCATCCACACCATCAGACCAGCCTGCACACACCTCAACACCCAAGAGCAGCTCATCCAAACACAAGCACCACAGATCCCACAAACACTCACCCAAGCAACACCCAGATGCAGACATGCCAACAGCCACTGCCACCCCTGTGTCCCCCTCCTCCTCGTCTCCCTCCTCCCTCCCTGTGACGTCTACACTCACACCTGCATGCACCCCAACATCAGCCAGTGCTTCCATCACCACCTCACCCTCCAGTACAGTCCACACTCGTGCAGTCACCACCCCCACTGCCATTTACACGTCCCCTGTGTCCTCTCCCACTGTGTCTGTCACCCCCTCTTCCAAGACACACAAACGCAGGCAGCCACCCACCCAACAGCCATCCACCTCACGACAGCCTACAGCACCAGCACCTTCACCCAATGACAGCACACCTGACTCTCCTACAACCACCTCCTCTTCCTCCACTTCCATCTCCACTTCTCCTACCCTTTACCTTGGCCCTAAAAAACTTTTCCTGGCTAACCTTGACCTCTTTCCCTCCGATGAGCTCCCCCCTCCATCTTCAAAGAGTCCCAAGAGCACCGCAGCCACCACCAGCCCAGCTTCGGGTGTCACTGTTGTGCATGGGTTCTGGAGCCCACCCTTTGCCAGCAGTGACACATCGATCAGCAGCAAGGACACGTCCAGCCCCCCCCCCGGCAAGAGGACCCGCAAAAACAAGGGCCGCCGTGCGAGGACCGACAGGGCTGCTCCCAAGGAGCAATGTGCGGCCACTTCACCACCCACACCATCTAGGGGAGGCAAGGGCCCGAGAGCCCCATCAAAGGAGCGGAAGGGCAGCAGGAGCGCGGAGAAGGTGGACCCCACATGTCACATCCCAGCTGGGAAGGAGGACACTAAGGAGGCCAGGAGTCCGTCCCCGAAGGGTCCAGAAACGTCACAGTCCGAGGGCGACTGAGCAGGGAGTCCAGGCCAGGTCTGGCTCCCTTGACCTGCTGGATGAGCACCGCTGAACAGGGCCCGCGGGGCAGAAGAGCACCGCTGAACAGGGCCCGCGGTGCAGAAGAGCACCGCTGAACAGGGCCCGCCGTGGAGAAGAGCACCGCTGAACAGGGCCCGCGGTGCAGAAGAGCACCGCTGAACAGGGCCCGCGGTGCAGAAGACCACCGCTGAACAGGGCCCGCCGTGGAGAAGAGCACCGGTGAACAGGGCCCGCGGTGCAGAAGAGGACCGCTGAACAGGGCCCGACGTGGAGAAGAGCATCGCTGAACAGGGCCCGCCGTGGAGAAGAGCACCGCTGAACAGGGCCCGCGGGGCAGAAGAGCACCGCTGAACAGGGCCCCGCCGTGGAGAAGAGCACCGCTGAACAGGGCCCGCCGTGGAGAAGAGCACCGCTGAACAGGGCCCGCCGTGGAGAAGAGCACCGCTGAACAGGGCCCGCCGTGCAGAAGAGCACCGCTGAACAGGGCCCCGCCGTGGAGAAGAGCACCGCTGAACAGGGCCCGCCGTGGAGAAGAGCACCGCTGAACAGGGCCCGCCGTGGAGAAGAGCACCGCTGAACAGGGCCCCGCCGTGAAGATAGGCACCGCTGAACAGGGCCCGCGGTGCAGAAGAGCACCGCTGAACAGGGCCCGCCGTGGAGAAGAGCACCGCTGAACAGGGCCCGCCGTGGAGAAGAGCACCGCTGAACAGGGCCCGCCGTGGAGAAGAGCACTGCTGAACAGGGCCCCGCCGTGAAGATAGGCACCGCTGAACAGGGCCCGCGGTGCAGAAGAGCACCGCTGAACAGGGCCCCGCCGTGAGGATAGGCACCGCTGAAGAGGGCCCCGCCGTCTCAAGCACCGCTCCGCTAGGCCCTTCTTCTCAAGCACCGCTCCGCTGGGCCCAGCCGTCTCAAGCACCGCTCCGCTGGGCCCTTCATCTCAAGCACCGCTCCGCTGGGCCCTTCTTCTCAAGCACCGCTCCGCTGGGCCCTTCATCTCAAGCACCGCTCCGCTGGGCCCCGCCGTCTCAAGCACCGCTCCGCTGGGCCCTTCTTCTCAAGCACCGCTCCGCTGGGCCCCGCCGTCTCAAGCACCGCTCCGCTGGGCCCGTCTTCTCAAGCACCGCTCCGCTGGGCCCTTCATCTCAAGCACCGCTCCGCTGGGCCCCGCCGTCTCAAGCACCGCTCCGTTGGGCCCTTCATCTCAAGCACCGCTCCGCTGGGCCCCGCCGTCTCAAGCACCGCTCCGCTGGGCCCTTCTTCTCAAGCACCGCTCCGCTGGGCCCTTCTTCTCAAGCACCGCTCCGCTGGGCCCCGCCGTCTCAAGCACCGCTCCGCTGGGCCCTTCTTCTCAAGCACCGCTCCGCTGGGCCCCGCCGTCTCAAGCACCACTCCGCTGGGCCCTTCATCTCAAGCACCGCTCCGCTGGGCACCGCCGTCTCAATCACTGTTTATGGTTCACTGTGCCCACCATGCCTCCTCCTTGACCAGTGGAGACTGTCATCCACCTGATGGACTGTGGCTTTGCACTCCCCAGGATGGTACAGTGGGCAGCCCACCCACTGTAGTGACATTGAGAGACTGTGGCTTTGCACTCCCCAGGATGGTACAGTGGGCAGCCCACCCACTGTAGAGACATTGAGAGACTGTGGCTTTGCACTCCCCAGGATGGTACAGTGGGCAGCCCACCCACTGTAGTGACATTGAGAGACTGTGGCTTTGCACTCCCCAGGATGGTACAGTGGGCAGCCCACCCACTGTAGAGACATTGAGAGACTGTGGCTTTGCACTCCCCAGGATGGTACAGTGGGCAGCCCACCCACTGTAGTGACATTGAGAGACTGTGGCTTTGCACTCCCCAGGATGGTACAGTGGGCAGCCCACCCACTGTAGAGACATTGAGAGACTGTGGCTTTGCACTCCCCAGGATGGTACAGTGGGCAGCCCACCCACTGTAGAGACATTGAGAGACTGTGGCTTTGCACTCCCCAGGATGGTAGAGTGGGCAGCCCACCCACTGTAGTGACATTGAGAGACTGTGGCTTTGCACTCCCCAGGATGGTACAGTGGGCAGCCCACCCACTGTAGAGACATTGAGAGACTGTGGCTTTGCACTCCCCAGGATGGTACAGTGGGCATGGTGGCTCCTCGTGGATCTGGCGTTGTGGACTCATGTGGCTGTGGTGCCCCCCCCTTCCCTTCCCCCTGAGGTGCCTGTAGTTTTTACATCTGATGCCCCTGCAGTGTTCTCTCCAAAGGACTCAGGTCTCCTGTGTGGGCTTTGCCCTTGTTTCTCAAAACTTTGCCCCACGGACATGATGAATTCATAGGATGTGCAGGACTTGTTACTTCAGTTATGCACTGATGTGTATGGCATTTGTTTTCTTGTGAATATCTTTCATGGTTGTACGATAATTTTCAGGAGCTTTTTGGTACATAAATATTTATTCCAAATTTTATTATGTCCTAGCATTTTTCAGGGGTGTTTGGGTGGTGTCACTGTGACTTGTTGTTCTGCATTGGTGTGTACATAGTTGGGGGGGGGGGTCGCATATGTGTGTGCCCGTAACCTTTCGTCCTCCCCCCTCCCGTGTGTCGTAGGTGCAGTACTCACCGTTGTCATCTGCGCCGGACTTCGTACTCGTGGTAGATGAGAAGGTAGACGAGAGCAGGTAGGATGTTTAATTCGGGTTCCATGCTGTCCTCCTTCCTCCTGGAGTGCGTAGTGGTGAGCGTTTTCCCGTTCGTAGTCTGTTTCCGCCGTGTTTTTATCGGCGGTGCTCCCGCCCCGGAAAAGGTGGCGGATTGGTGAGTTGTGATAGTGTGGGCGGTACATTGTCTGCCGCCTGGCTGTTGGCGGTGACCGTCGCGCTGTTTGTTTGTACCGCCGTGGCGGGCGGAGTGTTAAAGTGGCTGTCTGTGTTGGCGGTTCCCGCCAGGGTCAGAATTCCATATTTTTTACCGCCAGCCTGTTGGCGGGTTGGCCGCCGCTTTAACGCCGACCGCCAGGGTTAGAATCACCCCCAGAGTGTTTTGTTTTGTTTTTTATTCAAAAGGTGTTGTCGCATGCAACGATTTGGGGCAAGCTGGCCATCGTCTCCTTTTATGGGAAATTGTTTTTTGATTGCGACCCAGCAAAGGGTGATATTTTGGGGAGGGGGGGTGGACATGGCCAAGGCGGCAAGGGAACCCATTACGTTTGATTTGTTGTTGGAACTGTTGCATGTGTTGCCGGTTTGTTGTGCTGACCCTCGCGAGCTGGCTTTGTTCCGATTGCGCATAGTGTGGATGTTTTTTGTAGCATTCCAGGTGTCTGAGCTGTTGGGTGTGAGGAAGGGTGTAGGTGTGAGGACGGGCGACATCTGCCTGAAGGAGAAGCACTTGGGCTTATGGCTCAGAAAGTCCATAATGGACCAGCTGGGGAAAGGAAAGTGGGTATGGCTGAGAAATGGAGGGGATGCAGCTGCTTGTCCGATTGTCGAGTGGAGCAGTTATAGGGTAGCATGGCTGATTGGTGAGGCCAGCGTTTTTAGCCATGCGTGTGGCGAAAAGCTCACTGTGTTCCAGTTGCTAGCTGTTTAGCAAATGGCACTGAGAAGGATTGGGAGACAGGCAAAGTGCTATGGGACTCACTCTTTCAGGATTGAGGCAGCTACTGCTGTGGCGCACCTGGGATGGGACTGGGCAGCAATCAGGTGAATAGGTAGGTGGCGGTTGCGGTGCTTCAAGCATTATGTGAGGGTTTGAGTGGGAGGTTTAGGATTGATGAGTGGGTAGTGACAAGGGAGGTTTGGGGTATGGGGGGAAGCTGTGTCATTTTTATTAAAATCTGTTCTCTTTGCAGCTTGTGTGGCCAGCCCCAGAAGTGGGAAATGGTCATATAGATGGTCGGTCATTCATTCATCCATTGGGCGGCGAAATACGCAGAAAGGCAGATATATGGATGCTCATTGGGATTGTCAAGTGGACGGCATGAAGTTTTGTGGTGGGGGAAGAGCGGAATGAGGTAAGGCAATTTGCTTCCTTTTCTAACATCAATGAGGCCCAATTGGGGTTGTCCGGATATGCTGTTATTGCGTTTAGGGGAAAATGTCTTGGTAACACTTTTAGGGTTCACCCTACTGCAACATATGCAACGAGATCCGGAGTTGCTTTGCCAAAAGATGCATGGTACCTGCATAGTATGGACCGAGTTTGTACCTCGGAGGAAGTATGGATGGGCATTGAAACATGGGGATGTGGAGAGGGCTCGGAGGAAGCTAAACAGCGCAATGAGGGTTTTCTGCTAGGCTCATGGTATAAAGGTGTTGAAACACAAGGACATTAAGGAAGAAGAGACGGGGCTGTTCAGGTCGGATGGTGTGCACCTCTCTGAGCTGGGTAATGCTTGTTACATCATGGAGCTCCGATTAATTTCAGAGGATTTGGTGAGAGAGAAGACGTGACCAAGGACAGAGCCTAAGCGTGCAATATTGCAGTGGGTTCGCTGGTGAGGCAGCAAAACGCCTATCGGGTTTTTGCTGAGTGACAGTATATGGGGAAGGGTGGAGGGTCAGATGCGGGCTTGGCCACCCTTCCAGGGGGAGAAAGAAACAGGTGAAGGATGATAACGTGGGGGATACCCTAAGCAGGCAGCGGAGTAAAGGAAAAGGTGGATATGTTGGTCAATTGAAGTGGAAGATGGCTGAACGGATGCTAATGGAGGGGATGAGTGAAAAGAGGACTGGGGGAGGTTTTAAATTGGTAGGGGGTTTGAACTTGGTTAAAGTTTAGTTGTACAATGTTATTGTATATGAGGCAATCCTGTCCTAAATTATTGGCCTTTTACACTTTAAGAAAACTGTGTCACTGACTGTGTCCCGAGAGCTGTCATTCTGCAATTGCTACATTGATTTTCAAATTGTAGACCTTCATCTATTATTCTCAAGATATGGTCACCCTAAATATGTCCCACGAAGAGAAGTTGGATGCAGGTGAGTTTTGGCACGGGATTTCTCCAGCAAGCCTGGGGTCCAGCAAAGTTGTGTTTTGCATCAAAACGGTGCTATCTTGCACAGGAGGGACCTGGGGGCCTTAACTCGGTGTGAGGAGGAAGGAGTAGCTCTCAGCACTTCAGAGAGCCCTGAGAACACCACATAGCACCCACGGGAGTCCCAGGACACAGGGACAAAGGAGGTGGAAAATGCAGTTGGTGCAGCACTACAAAGGAAGGTCCCACGCCGCTGGAGAACAACTCAGCAAATTGAACGTCGCAGGATAGAGTGCTGGGGACCTGGGCCAGGCTGTGCATGAAGGAATTTTTCAAATAGTACACAGAGGCCTCAGGAGGTGAAGAAGACACAATGCACAAGGATATTGTCCTTGTCGGGAAGGCAAGGTCTTACCTGCTCCAAATTGGGACAGCAGGACCTCAGGACAGTCTGTGTCAATGGGCTTTACCCTCTGTTCCAAGGAGCATGCTCGTCGCCATGAGATGAGTCCAAGATAAAAGGTCGTTGACTTAGAAGGTGCCTGCATGAGCAGGGATGGGACTCCGTCACTTCACGGGAGATTTCTTCGGTCCTTCTGGTGCACTGTGAAGACAGGGAGTCCCCAGACCATGCACACCGTGGAAACTGTTGCAGTTGCTGGCTGGAGCTGAAGTTGCAGAGGAAAAGTAGCCCTTCTGGACACTTTGTTGCTTTTACAGCAGTTCCTGGAGCAGTCTGCAGTTGATCTGAGGTAGGAGGATGAAGTAGTAGTTGCAGAGGATTTCTGCTGGAAACTTGCAAGTAGAATCTGAAGAGAAACCCACACGAGAGACCCTAAAAAGCCCTGAGAGGGGGATTGGCTACCATATCAGGTATGGACCTATCAGGAGCGGTCTCTGATGTCACCTACTGGCACTGGCCACTCAGAGGCCTCCTGAGTGTCCCCACAACTTGGAAAACAAGATGCCTGAGGTCTGGGACACACTGGAGGAGCTCTGGGCACCACTCTTGGGGTGGTGATGGACAGGGGAGTGGTCCCTCCCCTTTTGTTGTCCAGTTGCACACCAGAGCAGGGGCTGGGGGTCCCTAAACCAGTGTAGACTGGCTTATGCAAGGAGGGCACCATCTGAGCCCTTCGAAGCGTTTCCAGAGACTTGGGGAGGCTACCCCTCCCCAGCCTGTAACACCTATTTCCAAAGAGAGTGGGTGTAACACCCTGATCCCAAAGGAAATGCTTTGTTCTGCCTTCCTGTAACTGAGCTGCTCAGACCCCAGGAGGGCAGAACCCTGTCTGTGAGGTGGCAGCAGCTTTAGCTGCATTGCAAGCCTCAGAGATCTGGTTTGGCAGTACTGGGGGTCCATGGTGGAGCCCCCAGGATACATGGAATTTGCTCCTCAATACCAGATTTGGAATAGGGGGACAATTCCATGATCTTAGACACCTTACATGGGCATATTCTGAGTTACCATTGTGAATCTACATATAGGTATTGACCTATATGTAGTGCACGTGTGTAATGGCAACCCCGCACTCTCAAATTCCCGGGAATTGGCCCTGAACTATGTGGAGGCACCTTTGCTAGTGCAAGTGTGCCCTCACACTTAGTAACTTTGCACCTAGCCTTCATTAAATGAAGGTTAGACATATAGATGACGTATAAGTTACTTAAGTGCAGTGAAAATGGCTGTGAAATAATGTGTGCACTATTTCACGCAGGCTGCAGTGGCAGTCCCGTGAAAGGGTTTGTCTGAGCTCCTCATGGGTGGCAAAAGAAATGCTGCAGCCCATAAGGATCTCCTGGAACCACAATACCCTGGGTTCCTAGGTACATATACTATGGACTTATAAGGGGGGTCCAGTGTGCCAAAAGAAGTTGGTAGATAAAGTCACTAGTCTATAGTGACAAAGTTAAAAGCAGAGAAAACATAAGCACTGAGGTTCGGGTTAGCAGAGCCTCAGTGACACAGTTAAGCACTACTTACTGCACACACATTAGGCTACAAACTATGAGCACTGGGGTCCTGGATTGCAGGATCCCAGTGAGACAGGCAAAAAACACTGACATATAGGTTCTTATCTATGAGCACTGGGGTCCTGGCTAGCAGGAACACAGTGACACAGTAAAAACGCACTGACACACTCACAAATAGGCCAAAAGTGGGGGTAACCATGCTAAAAAGAGGCTACTTTCTCACAACCGCCCCCCCCAAACGAAGGACAATAAGGTTAACTTTGGCCAGTTGAAACTTTATTGTCTAAGTGGTGATAAGGGGAGAGTAGATCTGAAATAGAGTAGAAATAGAGGGTTGCTCCCTTTATCATCCACTGTATGGTTACTTCCCTGTGGGAATGTAAACCACCCTGTTTGGAGTTTCTTACCTGACCAACAGTGTGAGTATAAATTCTCAGAGGTCCTATTAGTATGTTTTAAAGTTGGGCAGTGGGATTGGTCCATTGGGCCTATGTCAAATGCAGTAAATGCTGGACAGGGATGCTGTCTCAATAAAGCCATAGCTGGGCAAAATGATTGACCATATGGCTGTAGGAGAGAACAGGCATGCTGTTTCTCTTGAGTTGGAGAAGGGCAGAGCTGCTGTCCTATAAGCTCCACACTAGGGTAGTGGCTTGCCTAAGTGTTCAGAGGCAGTGCAAGGCCGCTGCACTAAAGTTTCTCTGCGAGGGCTGGAGGGATGCTTCATATTTACTACAATGGTGCAATTTTGCACATCTGAATTAGTAGTTCCACAGAGAGGTATTTTTACCTCTGGGAGTCCAGCTGTGTTAGCTGAGGGCTCCTATGGCACAAGTTCCACCCCAGTAGAGGTTTCTCCCACCACAGGAATAGTATCCTCAGTAGCAGGGTGGTGAAAGGATAATTTGATACCTTTTTTACCTGTTGGTGGAGAGGGATCCTGAGATTTCATGACTTTTTCTCTCCTTTGCTTTTTCATTTCACCAGAAATGAGAGGAAGCAATTCCTCAGGGATACCCGGCATGGATGTATGGGTACTAACCTCTACTCAGCCCAACCTGAGGCCTCTAGGCCATTCCCTAAGAGACAATCAACAGGTAAGCTAGGTGATACTACCATCTGCTTAGGGCCAGTAACACCACCCCAACTAAG
This sequence comes from Pleurodeles waltl, assembly GCF_031143425.1. Lineage (NCBI taxonomy): Eukaryota > Metazoa > Chordata > Amphibia > Caudata > Salamandridae > Pleurodeles > Pleurodeles waltl. The sequence goes on along the minus strand of NC_090450.1, from coordinate 219,830,131 downwards.
TTGAACTACAGCTAAGGGGAGAGACTGAGTGGAGTTATTGACATCAGTAACTTGGTACTTCTGTCCAAGGGGGTGTTGTGCAGGTGACACCAAGTTTTCAGTCCTCAAAGTGACACTGGCACCTGTGTCCCTGTAGGCCTAGGCCTCAACACCATTTTTTAATATTGCCTGCCTGTACTTATCCCTGTTAAGGGGACAAGCAGCTAAGGCGGCAAGGCCAATGCCACCAGATGTGACAGAAACTGTCTTGGGACTTTCTACCCCAGTTTCTATTATGGTGCCAAAAGTGAACCCAACTACACCTTTAGTTTGACTTTTGCCAGTAGTCCCACCACTACTACTATGACTGCTTGGGGCACTAGAGTTTGATGTATTAGTGGTGGTAGGCTCAGGGGCTTTACCTGTGAAGGACATAGCCCCTGTCCGATGGCCTTTCCCTCTGCACACATAGCACCAAGGCTTTTTCTGACTGTGTGAAGAGTGAGTAGAAGATGAAGAAGTTTTATCCCTACCCCCAGAGGAGTGTTTTGGACCTGAAGAAGGATGTTTGTGCTTACTTTGATCCCTATGCTTATCCTGAGATTTTTCACCATCTTTAGTTTTGCTGTCTTTGTCACCCCCTGCATGAGCTTTTCTGCTCACGCTTGTTCCGACCCATTTGCTGTCTTCTTTCCCAATTCTTGGAGAGAGGTTAGATCTGAGTCCACAAGATACTGAAGCAACAAATCAGACACACAATTATTTAATATATCCTCACTCAGAATTACGTTGTATAGGCTTTCATAGTAAGTCACCTTACTGCCATTTAACCAACCTTCTAGGGCCTTCACTGAACAGTCTACAAAGTTTGTCCAATCCCGTGATGACTCCTTTCTGGTCTCTCTGAACTTTATCCTGTATTGACCTTTATCCTGTATTGTTCAGTGGTTAAGCCCAGATCATCCAAGAGTGCACTTTTGAGTGTATGGTAGTTAACTGCATCATCCTCCCTGACACTAAGGAGTCTGTCTCTCCCCTTGCCAGTGAAAGATAACCACAAGATAGCAGCCCACTGAACTTGAGGGACCCTCTGAACTTTACAGGCCCTCTCAAGTGCAGCAAACCACTTATATATGTAATTTCCATCCTTGTAAGGAGGGACAACTTTATGTAGATTTCTGGAATCAAATGAGAATTCCCTAACATCAGAATTCCTACAACTGCTGCTGCCACCATGGGGAACTAACCCCAAACCATGCCTTTCCTTTTCCACAGCCATGTATTCCCTGTCTAAGGCCAACTGTTGCTGCAGTAGGCTCAGTCTGGCCTCCTCTCACCTCAGCTTTCTGAGTTCCCTATCTAGGGTCTGGTCCCCAGGGTTAGAATTAGTATCATGGGAATGTGCAGAGGCTGATCTTTCTCTAGCTGGAGTCACTCTGGTGACCTGGCCTCTAGGGGTAAAGGAAGTCCTACTAGTGTGTGAACCCCTCCCACTCCCAGTTATACTATGGGGCCTGTTAACAGAAAAATCAGTAGAAGGACCCTCCCCATGATTATCAGTTTGCTGCTCTTTGCCTACCTGGTTGGAATCTTCCTCTACCATCCCCTCTGGCTGATCTGGACCAGTGCTGAGTCCCTGGTCATCTTGGAGCAGAAGATTTAAGAGGAACTCCTTATTGGGGTTCTTCCCAATCCTTAAACTTCTTTCAATACAAAGACCCCTCAAATATTTAAAGTTTAGATTCTCATACGTAGTTTTTACAACTCTAGGGTTGGCTTCCACAGAAGACATATTGAATGAGAAAACCGTTTTGGAATGTGAGTAAACAGTTAGTAGACTAACAGAGCTAACTTTTTAGAGAAAAGAAGAAAACTTTTCAAAAACTTTGTCAAACTTTTGCAAAGTTAAAAGAACTTTTTAGAAAGTGAGGAAATACTTCTAGGTATATATTTTGTATGCTCTAAGTATTGGAGCAAGCTTTTCTTGTAAAAAACACTAGTAACAAAGTGGTAAAGCAATTACAAGTACTCATCCCACCGCTGCACCACCAATGTAGGAGGCTGGTCTGGTTTGTAGTGGATACCTTGGGTACTTACACCTTACACCAGGACCAGATTTTCCTTTTTAGTGAAATTTAGTAGTGTTCTAGCAGCTTAGGCTGATAGAGGGAGCTATAGCAGAGCAGCTTAGGCTGAACTAGGCGACATGCAAAGCTCCTGCAATACCACTTATAGTTACACAGTACTTATACACAAGTAAAGACAATACTCAGTGTTACAAAGAATAAAGGTAGTTTGTTTGGGTGACACAGTACCAAACATATCTTAGAGACAATATTCCTCCTGGAGGCAAGTATTATACACAATATAGACACTAGACACCAAAATAAGGTAAGTAACTAGAGATAGGAAAGTGCAAACAATAGGAAATGCAATAGAATGCAATGAGAGAAAATAGGCCTAGGGGCAACACAAACCATATACCAAGAAAGTGGAATGCGAATCACAAATTCCCCCTAGACAAGTGTAGTGTGTAGAGAATTGCTGGGAGAGTAAGAATACAGTAAAGGTAAATAAATTACCCCCCCCCAGAACCCAGAAACACAGGAGGAAAGTACTGCATGTTTCCTTAGGACCACTACGAGTCGTGATTAGAGTTATTGCAAGACCCAAGCAAGACTGCAAACAACAATTGGTGGATTCCCGGACCTGAAGACCTGCAAAGGAAGGAGACCAAGTCCAGAAGTTGAAAGACATTCCAGGAAGGACAGGAGCCCCTGCCTACCCAAAAGAGGGTGCAAAAGAAGAGTCCCTGCTTGGACAAAGACTGCAGAAATGCACCCAAGGAAGATGTAAGCGGGTTCCTGCATGATGCACTGGATGTCCCACAAAGAAAAGTTGGATGCAGGTGAGTTTTGGCACTGGATTTCTCCAACAAGCCTTAGTTCTGGCAAAGTCACATTTTGCATCAAAATGGCACTATATGGACACAGGAGGGACTTGGCAGCCTCAACTCTATGTGAGGAGGAAGAGGGGGCTCTCAGCACTTTAGAAAGCCCTCAGAACACCAGATAGCACCCACCAGAGTCCCAGGACATGGGGAAAAATTAGGTGCAAAATGCAGTTGGTGCAGCACTACAAAGGAAGGTCCCACACCGCCAGAGAGCAACTCAGCGAGTTTAGCATCACAGGACAGAGTGCTGGGGACTTGGGTCAGGCTGTGCACGAAAGAATTTTGCAAACAGTGCACAGAGGCCTCAGGAGGTGAAGAAGACGTGGTGCACAGTGGTACTGTTGTTCTTGGCGAAGGCAAGGTCTCACCTCCTCCAAATTGGGACAACAGGACCTCAGGACAGTCTGTGTCGATGGGGTCCACCCTCTGTGTTCCAAAGAGCACGCTCTTGCCACGAGAGGTGTCCAAAAAAAATGGTTGTCGACTTAGAAGGTGCCTGCGTGAGCAGGCAAGTGACTCTGTCACTTCACGGGAGATTTCTTTGGTCCTTCTGGTGCAGGGTGAAGGCAGGGAGTCCCCAGAACGTGCACACCATGGAAACTGTTGCAGTTGCTGTCTGGAGCTGAAGTTGCAGAGGAAAAGTAGCCCTTCTGGATACTTTGTTGCTGTTACAGCAATTCCTGGAGCAGTCTGCGGTTGATCCGAGGTCAGAGGCTGAAGTAGTAGTTGCAGAGGATTCCTGCTGGAAACATGCAAGTAAAATCTGAAGAGAAACCCACAGGAGAGACCCTAAATAGCCCTGAGAGCGGGATTGGCTACCTTATCAAGTATGGACCTATCAGGAGGGGTCTCTGTCGTCACCTTCTGGCACTGACCACTCAGAGGCCTCCAGAGTGTCCCCACACCTTGGAAAACAAGATAGCTGAGGTGTGGGACACACTGGAGGAGCTCTGGCCACCACCTCTGAGTCCAGTTTCGCACCAGAGCAGGGACTGGGGATCTCTGAACTGGTGTAGACTGGCTTATGGAAAAATTGCATAACAGAGTCTATGTATAGACTTATGGTTGGGTAACGTTTTTACAAGGGCTTTTTTGTAACATCAAATAGACAACAAGAGCGAATCTCCATAATTTTTATTTTACCCATCTATACTTTATTTTATGTATGGCTCTCAAAATCATCTATTCCTGCTTTCAACTGCTATATGGGCAGAAGTTTATTGGGGGAGCCTTACATAACATGGCCTATCTTCCAGGACCCAAAAATTGCTTGGTTTCTTGCCACCCACCATTATTCTCTGTGCTCTCCCTTCTCTTCCCTCCAGAAGCTGTGCTCCCTGTTTTCAGAAAGGCTCTCAGAGATCCCTGCCAGGCAGCTTGGAATTTCTTTTTGAGGTAGCAACAATAGATGATAGCTGTTGTTAAGAACTGCTGATACGTGATAGCAGTGTTACTAGATTTGAAAACAGCTATTGACACTAGTGTCTCTCTCCACCAGAGCCATACATAACTAGGCAAGTGCCTAACCTGATTATAAAGTCAATTGTGGTGCATTATTGGATTGTTAGGATGTCAATACTTCGAATGGCAAAGCACAAAATATTAATATTTAGTTTTGTATAGTAGTAATATCTTTGCTCCAAATCCGACTGAAGGATCAGGAGTGGAGTGTGTGGGGAACAACCTTTCCACATCACTCCTCTCACACATTTGTGATGGAAACATTGATCCAATAGCGGTGACACGGTGGCGCTCATTCCAAGTTGAATGCTACTGGGAGTAACTGGAAAACAGATTGTGATTTTATAGTCACAGTGGGGTAATTTTGCATCGGTACCATGTAGTTGTGAGAAAACCCCAATGAAATAAGGAATTATTGCATGGGACTGATCATTTTAGTTGTTAGCCACACATAATTTGCCATCCCACTCGTTTTTACCTAGCAGATTTACCACCTGCTCTGATTAGGTGGTAAATGCATGTTTGGGCTTGTGGTGCTGTTTGAGGCGAAGTGGATGATGGGGGGATTTGGAAAGGAAAATGGAAATTACTTTCAGGTACATTTATTGCTCCCCCTCAAAATAACAAAAAATAATAAAAGAAAATTGGTTGCTGCTGCTGTAACAAAAGTCTTATGTGATTTGCCTGGATCATCAGGCTGTCCTACATGGAACATCTTGGGGCCTGATTTAAGAAAAGTGGCGCTGCATTGGATGCAGCGCCACTTTTCTTGCGCCCATTAGCGCCCCCTAAAACCACCATGTGTGCGCCGTTTACCTTGGCGGTAGTTAGAAGCTAGCATACATTTTTTTTTGCACTTTGCAGGATTAACGCCGAAAATGTTGACGCTAATCCTGCAAAGCACATTGAGGCCCGTTATAAATAATGTTGTGCCTCCTTTTAAAGTCTGCTTTGGTCAGTCGTTAAAAAAGCTGCATAAAAAGGGCGCAAAGAAATCTTTTAGAATTCTTTGTATCATTTTTTCAGCCCCCCTAATTGGGAACGTCCCCCCTGCATACATTTTTCCTGGCGCAGGAATATAGTGGCTCTAAAAAGTAGCGCAATGCAGGCATTGTGTGACTTTGTAAATCTGGCACGGTTATTTTGGCATTGTTGGGCCACATTAGCGTAAAAACAAATACACTAATGTGACACAAGGAGGTGCGAGGCCCTCTTAAATCTGGAACTTAGTTTGTAAACTACTACTACAACTACTACATGGATTGTAAATTACTACTTGTGATTTTCTAAAATTCTTAACAAAGAATCCAACTTGTAGGAAGGAAAGTAAAGTAGTCCTGACTGCGAAAATTGGCCCCTGCTAATACTGCGGCAAAACAAGTGACATGCATTGCTAATTCTAGCTGTAATGAGGTTGGTTTCTGTGAAACATTGAATGGGCACAATGCTATTTAGCTCTATAAGGTTAAACTCCCCTTGCTGCAATCACAGGTGATGTAAATGAGATAGACCACTTAAAGTGTACTTAGGAATTCCTGATTAAACACTAAAGCTTCTATTCCTTGAAACTAGAATCATGCAAAGGGTCAAGAATCTGATCCAATTTTAAACGACTAAGTAAAAAAGTATGTTCACAGCTCCACTGTCGCTGTTATCAGAAATCACAAAGACATTTATATACAATGAATATTTTATTGCACATTACCTTGAGTATATATGCCACGAACTGTAAGAAATAAATGATTAAGAATGAGAGGGGTCTAGCAACATGTTTTTAAAGAGCATAATTTTGGCACACATCGGTTCATTTAAATCATTACATTGTCAGACCCACGTTCAAATTTACATGTACGCACTGACCCCGTGCTATTGGATGTGAAATAAATGTGTTCTGTTTTGTAACAGTACTGTTTCTTTGGTTATGTTAACCAAACCTCAACTATATCTTGTTCAAAATGGAGATATTTTCCTGCATAGTCACAGCTCATTATTTCTGCAGCACTCAGGCAAGCGGTCATGTTTATTTCTTTCTACTGAGTTGTTCTTGCTGTTTTTGAAGAACACTTTCCAGCAATGCTGCTGTTGTTAAAGATTCTTCTGCTTGTTTACTGATTGTACTGCTTTATTTCACAGTAGTCTTGTCACTAGTATGTCCCGCCTTCTCCGGATGATATTAGCATAGAATGGACAGAATTAATATTCATGTATTGGGATAGTGCCTAGGTGGTAAGACAATACGATGTTTAATAAAACTGTGCTGTGATTTGCTAATAACGTGATACATTTGCTCACACCATGATGAATCATCACTTTCTATTCTGTTCAAATGATTTCCTAAATACATCCCTGATTTGGAAGGGTGAGCCAGAGACATTGCTTATGGTGCTAGAAATGCTGTCCCCTTCTCTATCGATTTTGCTGCTCATTTGGGACTTAGACTATTTTTTGCACTAATCTGTAATACTGTATTTGCTGAGAGTTTTTATGGCAATTGCTTTATATTTAAGCTCTGCTGAGCTTTTGAATTTTTGTAATAAAACCTTTGAATGTATTTTGCTGTGCTAGCACTCGATTGAGTGGGCCTTTACTTGATTTACTGTATGTTTTGGGAGGTGCTGTTCTTTAGGGAAACATTGCATCATGAAATTGATGTTTAATACTGTCTCTGATCCATCATTCTATGGGCAAGTTGTTCAGGTCAATGTTGGGGTGTTCAGATTTAGGAATTCCCCACACGCATAATATCAATGAGCAGTAATCACCTTAATCTACCACACAGCAAGTTCGGTTCAATAAATTGAAATTAATGCAAGTAAGAAATGATGTTGTTTGTTGAGGTGGTGTGAGCCCTTCTCAAGCAACTGCCACAATCCTTGTCAGAGTAAACCACAAAAAGATACTAAAGTAACCTGTGCTTAACCTTTTGACAGCTTGGCACAAAAACAGTTAGGCTTAAAGTAGAGGCAATATGTAAAGGAGGTATGCTGCACTTAAACAGTATTAAGGTGAAAACACAATAAAAGAAAATGTATACACTAGTTCAGAGTAAATGTTACGAAATCATTTGACACCAAAAGAGAAAAGATCCAATTAGTAGAACCGGAGCTCTGAATTTTAAACGATTAAAGTAAAAAAAGATTAAAGAGCCAACCATGGATCTCTAGTCATGTGGGACCGGACAAAGGGGGTCATTACAACCTCGGCGGTCTTTTTACAAGACCGCCGAGGGACCGCCATGCTGAAGACCACCAGGGCAGGTGGTTTTCCGCTCGGCGCATTATGACCGCTGGCAGCACTCTGTCCTTTTCCGGACGGAGAGCCGCCAGCAGCCATACTGGCGGTCGGCAGGGAAGTGGAGGTTGCTCCACCTCCACGTCAACAGAACACGGTGTTCTGGCGGCAGAGCAGCCCCCATGGATCCCGTCTCCTCCCGGAGGATCAACGGACCTGGTAAGTTGATCGTCCTTAGGGGAGGGGGTGGGGGGTTTGTGTGTTGTGTTGTGTGTGTGCATGGGGGTGTGCGTGTGAGTATGTAGAGGGGGTGTGTGAGTGCGTGTATGCATGCAGGGGTGTTGTGTGTTTGGAAAGTGTGCGTGGCTGTCTGTATGTATGTCTGTATGGATGTGTGTTTGTATTTCTGAATGTGGGTGTGTGTGTATGACTGTGTGTGCGGCTGTTGGCATGTTTGTTGGTGTGTGTGCGGGTATGTGTGTTGGTGGTGCCTGCATGCGTGTCGGGTGTGAATCAGTAATGTGGTGTTGGGGGTGGGAAGGGGGGGTCCTGCCACCTTTGAGGGGTGGCGGGAGGGTGGGGGTGTCGGGGAAGGACTCGGGGGTAAGGGTGAGGGGTGGAGGGGACCCCTATCAGTGCCAGGAAGGAATTCCCTGGCACTGATAGTGCTCACCGCCATGGATTTCACCCCAACCCAAGTCTCCAGCCCAGCGGTCGTCTCCACCCAGGCGGTCTGATTGGAGAAGTGGTGGATGACCATGGTGGTAACCGCTATGGTCATAATTCCACATTTTTTACTGGCAGCCTGTTGGCAGTAAGACTGCCACTTCTCCATCAACCGCCAGGGTCATAATGAGGGCCAAAGTCTAAAGTTTAGGCCTACTCGATGGAGTGCAGTTCAGATACACAAAGTGGATTGGGTCCCGTCTCCGCTTACCTTCGGACTTAGAAGACATTTTGAAGACAAATGTCTGAGAAGGTAAATTTTGGTTGGGTAAGGCAGCTGGCGGTGTGCGAGGAGCAGGAGGTGTCATCAGGAAGCCACTGGACAATGTTGTGGTGAAGATTTCTACACTCTGACTTAGGGCCTCATTTAGATCTCAGCGGACGGAATACTTAATCACAAATGTGATGGATATCCTATCCTCTGTATTACTATCCCCATAGGATAGAATGGGATCGTGATACGGCGGACAGTATATCCTTCACGGTTGTGGCAAAGTATTCCCCTCCACAGAGACCAAAATCTGGTTCTTTGTCTCTTTCATGAAAGTAAAAAATCTTCAGTGAGGCAAAGCTGCAGACTGTAGTCGACATGGCTCTATCTGCTAGATACTTCTTCTACCAAGAGCTGCTGAAGAGGATTTGCTGCTCCAGAGAAGAACATAGCAGGAGCTACCTAGAAGTCAGGCTGACCAATGATGCACTTGGGCAGACCAGCAAGCAGGTAGGGCCCGGTATCCTCTCGGTTCTCAGAGCACTTTTTGGCTGAAAATTCAATGTTTTGTATTTGGGCTACCTTGACACATTTAGCACCACTTCCAAAGGTCTAGGACTGGAGGGACACCACCCGGAGGGTCAGGACTCACTCAGACTGGGTCCTGGTGTGGGTTCAAGATAGCCTTTTCTATCTCTGAGGCTTTGATCAGGGGGCCAGTCAACTAGCCTTTGGAGTGACTCTGGAAACCCTGAGTTCAAGCAGAAAGGCAAGGTCCTCGGTTATGGCCACGCTTTTTCCAACAATACTTGCTGGAACTTCAAGCTTTGGGCAAGAGCATCAATGTAATCCCATCTAGTCAAATAGGCTTTTAAAGGGGAAGCCATATGAAGGACAATCTTTTCTGTTTGGCCCATCTGAGCAAAACAAATATGGGCACGAAGGGAAAGGCTCTACATGCAGGCTTTATAGACTTTCAAACGGCTTTTGAAGGTGTTTCGAGATTGAGGCTCTGGGAGAAACTGCAGGCCAGGGCAATTCCAACTCACCTACTGAGCCCACCATTGCACTTTATACAGACACGTAAGTAAAAATAAAGGTCGGTACCAGATGGACCACCACAGCAAAAATCAGGTCTAACAAGGGCCTAAAACAAGGATGCATATTGGCATTATTGTTCTTTAATTTGTATCTGGCTGACCTGCCAATCCAACAAGAGAGGGTTAGAGGGTTCCCTCCAAAAATGGCCGGCATCAGAATACAATCATTACAATGCAGATGATACTGTGCTCCTGGATCAGATGCTTATTGGGCTGCAACAATTCTTTAATGCACTTGCGGTCTATTGCCAGAAAAACAGCCTAAAAGTCAATGTTAAAAAAGCAAAAGTCTTTGTAATTTCATCAAAACTGAAAGAGCGTGGGGTCTGGTTCATTGAGTGAAGCTCTGTGGAAGTAGTAGAAGCCTACTAATATTTGTGGGACCATAGGGATCTCATTTCAGCCCGTATCCATGCCCAGCAAGCAGCCACAAACTCATTGGAGTGGGCCTTTTGTAAATTACAGAAATAATCGGTGAACCCTGACTTAACAGTACTGTTAATGGTGATGGGCTGTAAACTACTTCCAACTATAACAGATGGTGTAATCACGTTTAGGCAGTAAATTGCTAATTGGCCCGACAGGACCTAATCAAACTGCTACCGTAGAGTATTCTCTACCAGATTGCACAGCGTATGCCCAAATCCGTTAGAAGTTCTGTTTGATTTCCCAGCACTGGACGCTTAAAGCCAAATTTTTAATAACTGCAAGACAATCAAGAAACTCACCCATGGTAGGTGGGCGACCACTCTTTACGAACCAGGGGCTCTGCCAATGTATCTTTCATTGCCGTTTAGTGCAGCCCTCAAGCAGGAGTTAATGAGACTGCGTTTGGGCTAATTCCACTAAAAACATAAGGGTATAGTGGGAAACATTTTGAAGCCCAGGAAAGGCATTGCAGTTTCTGTGCCAGGCAGGACAAAACACTAATCTGTATTCTGTTTGTATGTGAGAAGCTGCTCTCACTTAGAGTATTCTGGCTTAGACCAAAATGGCCCACTCTACATGTTCATACTTGCAGCGCCGCTGTGGAAGCATGCCTGAAAAGTGAGTATTCGCAGTTGGCAGCTAGATTTATAGAGTTCCTGAGAGTGGCCTGGTCCCTATCACTAAATGCATCAGACACTATGGCCTTCATTATGAACACGGCGGTAAACACCGTCGACCGCTGAGGCAACGGCGAACAGAAGACCACCATTGGCGGTGAACAGAATCCCACCATATAATGATGCAAAAATCAGAAATCGACAAAAATCTCCCTGCTACCAGTCACCGCCAGGACCTTGTTGGCGGAAATGCTGGACCTCCCACCCACCGCAGCCGAGCACACAAACTCCCCGCCCTCCAAATAATGATGCACAAATAACCACGGCAGTCAGTGGAAGCCGAATGACCATTTGGCGGTACAGACCGCCACGGATGGCAAGTAGACCCAACAGTAAGATATGCACACATTGGCAAGTTCGAAACCCACACACCTGACACACAACCACAACACTATAAAACACTCACAGACACACCCTACAATCCTTTGCAACAAAATTAGGACAACTGATACAGAGAACCCCAGAAGCAGACACCGAATGCCACAATACACGATACATACACCCAACCACACAGCAGCACCCTCACCTAGACCCACACAAGACACCATTCGGAACACACACCATGACACCCCCAAACACCCAGGCTTCACATAAAGGGAGCTAAGGACCACGGTGGACGAGATACTGAAGGTTGAGCCACAATTATTCGGGGCACAGGTCCAGCACACAACCATCACCAGGAAGATGGAGCTATGGCAGACAACAGTGAACAAGATCAATGCAGTGGGACACCATCCACGCACCAGGGATGACATCCGCAAGAGATGGAACGAACTGCGTGGGAAGGTTGGGTCCATGTTTCCTCCTGTAATCCAGAAGGGTTGCGGTGTTTATCGCCGTGCGCAAATTCATTGGTTAACATGGTTGTCAATGGGTATTCTTAGCGTATCATAGTCGCCGCCGGTGGTGACGGTGCACACTGCCGCGGTGTGTACGCCAACTTGTCACCCCAACTTCACTTGACTCCTGGATCTCCTGCATGCAGGTACTCCACTGAGTGTACTGCTGTGTCCTGCATCTGGTCATGTAAATGGCACATGTGGCAGGGGAAAGGGTTCCGACCTGCACCCGCGAGGATTTGGAGAAGCTCGTGGACGGGGTCCTGCCCCTGTACGGCAAGCTCTACGGTCAGCTAAAGGTACAGGTGAGTAGGAGGATTGGGGGCATGGATGTGTGCAATGGTGGTAGATGGCTGTAATCATGTGTGCACGTGTGACACTGTATAGCCCAGTGTTCCTGACATGCTGCGTGTGTGTGGACTGTTAGGTTGTTATAAATGTCCATCCCATAGTGGAGGTATAGCCAGCTGTATGTAATGGCCATTGTCTGACCTCTGTGTTACTTTTTCTGTGTGTCCCATATAGGTAAGGACCCATCAGAAGAGGAGACTTTGGCAGGCCATCGCCAGGGAGGTGAGGACCCTGGGAGTATACAACTGGTGGAGCACCCATTGCAGGAAGTGGTGGGAGGACCTGCGGCGCTGGGCGAGGAAGATCTGCGAGGCCCAGCTGGGGAAGTCCTCCCAACGAGGAAGAGGTTCCCGTCGGGCACTGACACTCCAAATGCAACACAATCTGGTGGTGGTGTACCCGGACCTGGATGGGCGCTTGAAGGCTGCACAGCAGCCACAAGCAGGGGAGTACAAAAACCATACTTTGGCTCCTTGATGGATGCGGCAGGGACTCTGGCTGATGTCCATCTACATAATGGCCCCCGTGGGGAGTAGGGTTGTAAGGGTCAGGTCTGCAGTACTTCAGGTCCTTCAGTGCTGTGTGGAATGGCTGTAGAGCAGGGTTGTTGCCACTAGTCAGGGGCCTAGCCATGTGTATAGCGGTAGGTGCTGCATGATGGAATATTTTCAGGTTGGGTGTATGTGTGAACTACTTATGTACCCCCATTCAGCTATTTACAATTGTCTCTCCTGTTTTATCTCCCTATTCCTGTTCTCTTGTGTTGTCTGTGTACATCAGCATCATCTGGCAAGGGAGCTGAGGCACCGGTGAGTGGGGATGCATCAGCCTATGGTTCCACGGAGGCAGAGTCGTCCAACGCCAAGGGGACCAGTGAGTTGGAAGGCGAGGGGATTACCATGGGGGAGGCAACTACCACTGGAGGTAGTGATTCTGATACCTCCTCTGATGGGAGCTCCGTGGCAGTGGGGGACCCTAGTGGGCCCACCCATTCTGTGTCATCTTCCACCACCACATACCATCACTGCCCTCCCATTTGCTCCCCACCGAGTTGCCCGTGCCCAGAAGGGTGGACATCTCCTTTGCCCCAGGCACCTCCTCCCCTGTCCCAGTCAGCCCCGCTGTCATCACAGAGGAGGCTATTGACCTCCTGAGAACCATCTCTGTAGGAGAGACAACCATCGTAAATGCCATCCAGGGGCTAACATCAGAGGTGCAACAGACCAATGCCTATCTGAATGGCATTCACTGTGCCGTGTCTGGCCTACAGAGATCTTTTTAGGCGCTGGTCTCCTCTTTGACAGCAGCCTGTGTCCTTGGTCATTCCATGCCCCCTCCAACAACCTCTACCCCTTCCATCACCCCACTCCCTTCACCCGTCCAAAGCACACATTCTGACTCACAGGCACACACCTCAACACACAAGAAGCACACTTCAAAACACAAGCACCACACCTCCCACCACAGGCATACACACATCCAACATACACATGCACAAACACCAACATCCACTTCCCCCAGTGAGTCCACCTCTTCCGCCTCCCTTTCTGTCCTCTCTACATGCACACCCACAGGCACTGCACCCTCATTCAATGTTGCCGACCCTTTTCTTGCAGTCACCACAATGTCTGACATCAATTCACGCACCCAAGACACCACACCTTCACTCACCACAACAACTTTAGTTGACACATGCAGGACACTCACCAGACTTGAAAACACCCAGACAACATGCATTTACACTGCCAGCCTGTCTTGTCCTACTGTGTCCACCCCATCCTCCCAAGACACTCAAAAGCACCAAAACACCCACCCATCACACATCCACCACACCTCAGCATACTGTCCTGTCACCTGCACCCACGTCATACACACCTACACCTGTCATGTCTACTCCCTCTACCTCAACTCCCACGCCTTCCTCCAGGTCCACCCCAATTGCCCCTAAGAATCTTTTCCTGTCCCGTGTAGACCTATTCGAACCCACTGGCCCACCCTGTCTCATCCATAAATGTGCCCACCTCCTTGCCCTGTCCACTCCTCCCATGTCACAGTCTTCCCTTGTCCACCCTTCCCATTCCTGTACTACCTCCCCTGTGAGCAAGAGACCCCGTGCTGGCCCTGGAACATCTGCCGCACCCCAGGCCAAGTCAGCTCCACCTGCCTCAAGGTCCAGATCCAAGCCCCCTCCACCATCCAAACGTAAGGACAATCACGCCCTCCCAGTCCTATGTCCTGACCCCTACAACCCTCTGCCCCTGTTCCCTGTGGTGCCTGGATGCCCCATTGTTGCCTGTTGAGGTGGAGAACCTTTGCACTTGTGGGAGTCAAGTTGGGGCCAATTTGGCACCTCGGACTACGTACACTGGACTGGCCATTGGCCTTATGTTGCACTTATATTGCTCATTGAGCTGAATAAAAATTCATATGTGGCCGGTGTTGTTTATGGCACACTCAGGATCCGTGGTTCATTGTTTCTTTGGTTGGGGGTGTTGGGCACATGTGTGTACTTTGGGCAGGTTGGAATTGCCTTGTGTCGGCTTAAGTACCTCTTGCTGGTGGGTATATAACTGTGCCCTTTCTTCCCCTGTTTAGTAGGTAGCAGTACTTACCATCATTGTCTTCATCGGCGGTCTCGGTCGTGGAGGTATATGGCAAGGAGCAGGGCTGGCATGATCTGCAACTCTCTATCCATTTCTGCTTCGGCGTGTTGTGTGTGCCTCCGGTGAGTGTTTCCTTTTCTTTGGTTCATTTCCGCCTGGCTTTGTTTGGTGGTGGTTCCTGGTCCGGAACTGGCAGCGGTCTAGTTCTTTATTATTTGATGGGCGGGTAGGGCCTTTCCGTCGGACAGTTGGCGGGCTCTGCTGTTGTTGTCGGCACTCCTCTGCTGGCGTTGAGTGGTTTTCAAACTGCCTGTGTTAGAGGTGGTTCATTATTTGGCGGTCCAGACCACATGACTGTTGGTGGTTGTTACGGCCACTGCCACCGGTGCATTGTTTACTGCCATGTTCATAATGAGGGACTGTGGCCCTCATTATGACACTGGCGGTAAATCCTGCTTACGGCCATGCTGACGACGGCCAACTTACCGCTGCGGTGGCGGATATCCGTTCACCATATTATGACACACACACACCAATCCTACAGAATTCAGCCACATACACAAATCTGGCAAACCAAAGGTCAGTGATAAAATGGCGGTACCAAAACTTACACCGTTGCGCCAACAGAACAACACCCATCACATTATGACCCACAAATCACCACAGCGGACAGCCAATGGCGGTTGACCATCGGCGGTACATACCACCACGCTCACAATGGACACCCACATACAAAACAACACTACGTTGGCCAATTCAAACAACACACATCTGACACACATACACACACCACACAGCAACACCACTATAAAACACCCACCCACAGTACCCACAACCCTTAACGAATACATATCATTGGCACAAGACTGACACCAAGACCACTGCAACAACTAGAGCCACACACCACTCACACCCATACACCCCTCATGCACGCCACATCACACACCCCAACATATTACCCAACACACATCACATAACACCCATGGCACCCCAAAGGCACCCCTGTTTCACTGAGGAGGAGTGCAGGGTCATGGTGGAGGAAATTGTCAGGGTAGAGCCACAGCTATTTAGAGCACAGGTGCAGCAAATATCAATAACAAGGAAGATGGAGCTATGGCAAAGAATCGTGGACAGGGTCAACGCTGTGGGACAGCATCCCAGAACAAGAGATGACATCAGGAAGAGGTGGTATGACCTATGAGGGACGGTACGTTCCATTGCAGCAAGACACCACCTCACTATACAGACACCCACCTTCTCCCCCACAACTCACAGCCTGGGAGGAGCAGGTACTGGCAATACTGCATCCTGAGGGACTGGCCAGAATAGGAGGAGGACTGGACTCTGGTAAGTCAACTCAACAATTATCAGCCCCTATGCCTGCATGCCATCACACACCCACACCCTCACTCCCATCACTCCACTCCATTCCACACACTCCACCATCACATCACACTAAGCCCAATGCCAAGCCATGCATGCTGTACCAATGCCTGGACACACCTCACAGCCCTGCATGGACACTCATCACTATATTATGCACAGCATAGGGAAACTAACATAACCCCAATACACCAACATACACAAGCAAAAGCTGGCAGGGCAACACCAACCATAGAGGGGAAGCCATGGATGTACAATATGTCATACACATGAAGCATAATACATAACTTACATCCCCACAAGTAACCCAGCCAATGCCACTGGAGAGGAGGTGCCATCACTATCCAGTCCCCCAACAGAAGATGCCCACAGTGATGACAGTAACTCTGGTCTTCAGGATCTGGATGATCTACCCGGCCCATTAGGGACCACTGGACAGCCGGTCACCCAAGCCCAGTCACAGACCACCACAGAGCCTCCCCATCAGGAACCAACACCACAGCACCCATCCAGCATCCCCAAACCTCTGTTACCAGGACACATCAATCAGCAGTGTGCCCATCTGTACAGGAATCCCAGGCCAAACCTAGCACACAAGACAATCAGGGACCTGGGGTCAGTGGCAGTGGGCACACGGTTCAGGTGACAGAGGCACAGGCCAACAGGGACACTGGGAGGACTGCTGTGTGCCAGGGGAAGGACAGGACCAGGGAACCGACTCTCCAGGATGCACTCTCCGAGACCCTGGGAGGCTACCAACATTCCCAGGATACGATGGGCCAGATTCTAGACTACGTGCAGGAGAACAGGAGGGACAGTACAAGGGGTTCAGGGAGGACTTGCAGGCCATCAACAACTCCCTGATCTCCATAGCATGCCCGTTGGACCGTTACCCCCTGATGGCTCGCATACTGGTGGTGGCCTACCCTGAGCTGGATGGGCGCTTGGGGGCATCACAGCAGCACAAGGGGTGAGTACAGTGGCTATCATTGAAGCTCACGGCTGGAGGGGTGGTATCTGGGGGGTGGTTGTGTGTCAGTGGCTGTCCCTAGGCCAGGCCAGACATAGCAGCATAGGTCTCTGGTGGCTAAGGGTTTGATTATGAAATACTGCTTACCTAGCTTGTTAGTATTCACTGTGGGTCAGGGCTGAATGGGTCCCAGGTGTGCTGCAGTTGGCGGTGTGTACCCCTCCTCATTCCTTGTTGAGTGGCCATTTCACTGGTAGTGCCATGCGTAGTGTGTAGGCCTGTTCCCTGTGAGTGAGGGTGCTGTGTACGTCAACGGTGGTGTTGGTGCAGTCATTGACCCAGTGTATTCTTTGTCTCCCTCCCCCCCTTTCTTGTTTTGTCATCCTGTTCTTTATGTGCATTAGCATTATCTGGCAGAGGAGTAGCGGCACCAACGACAGAGGGACCTGCATTCCACAGGACCCTGGAGGCAGAGTCCACCGACATTGAGGGCACCAGTGGGATGGAGGGCATGGGGAGCACACTGCGGAGACTGGCGGGGACAATACCGACACTAATACCTCCTCCAATGGGAGCTCCCTGGTTGTGGCGGCACCTCTGTGACCACCCCAGCTGCAGGTACATCCACCACCCCCGTGCCAGTGCCCGCTCAGGAGGGTGGGCATCTCCTTCTCCCCAAGCACCTTAGGCCCTCCTCCAGTGAGCCCTGCTGCCAAGAATGAGGAGGCTTTTGACCTCCTGAGATCCATCTCTGTAGGACAAACAACCATTGTGAATGCTGTCTAGGGGCTGGTAGCCCAGATGCAGCAATTTAATGCATTCCTGGAGTGCATTCTCGGTGGATTGACGGCCCAACAGAGTTCGATTCCGGCTCTGGCCTCCTCTCTGATGGCAGCCATTGTCCCTGTTTCAACCGTCCCCCCTACAACTTCTTCTTCCCAGGCCCATTCTCCTCAACCCCAATCCATCCCAAGCACACAGCCAGATGAGCATCCACACAAGACAACACCCAAGAGTGTAACAGGCAAACACAAGCACCACACTTCATCCCATAGGAACTCACACAAACAACATTCATTTGCAGACACAACAACATCCACTATTTCCACTGTCTCCCCCTCCTCCTCCTCCTCCCACCAAGTTACGTCCACACTCACACCCGCATGCACTACATCAATATCCACTACCAGCATCATCACTACACCAAGCAGAACACATACCTCATTGGCAGACACCTCCACAACATCCATGCACACGTCCCCTATGTTCTCTCCCACCGTGTCTGTCCCCCCTCCTAAAGTACACATACGCAAGCAATCAGACACCCAACAGCCATCCACCTCACAACAGCATACAGCCCATGCACCTGCACCCAAATCCAGCAGAGAAACACTCCTTCATCCTCCACTCCCATTACTCCTCCCGCTTCCCAGCCCAACGTCCCTAAAAAGCTTTTCCTTTCCCAGATTGACCTCTTCCCTACACCTCCACCCCGTCCTGCACGTATGGGCAGGGTAGCAGGGACCCAGCCAAGCACCTCAGCCGAACATTCCATGAGCCCAGTGGTAGCAGCACCTACTCATGGTGGAAAGGATTCCAGGCCAACAATTCTGAAGGAGAAGGAGCCTGCACCACCCACAAAGAAGGGGAAGGAGCCATCACCACCTGCATAAAGGGGGAAGGAGCCTGCACCAGCAGCAAAAAAAGGGGAAGGAGCCTGCACCAGCTAAAAAAAGGGGAAGGAAACTGCACCAGCTACAAAGAAGGAGAAGGACCCTGCACCAGCTCAGAAAAAGGGGAAGGAGTCTGCACCAGCTGCAGGGAAAAGGAAGGAGCCTGCACCAGCAGCTGTCATAGAGCCCCCACCGCCAGCCGTGGTTGTGCAGCCATCAGAGAGTGCAGGGGCTGAGCAGGAGCCTCCCACAACTACCACCACAGTGCAGCCATTGGAGGGTGAAGGGGCTGAGCACAAGCCTGCCACAACTATTACCACAGTGCAGCTATCAGAGGGTGCAGGGGCTAAGCAGGAGCCTCCCAAAACCACCACCACAGTGCAGCCGTCACCGCCGGCGGACGCCATATAGTCCAGCCTCCAAGGGCTGCAGTGCGGCCTTCCCCCATCCAGAACCAGTGGGCAAGTCACCCTCTTGAGAGATTGTGGTCTTGCACTCCCCAGGACCGAGCACAGGGCATGTTGCCCCCTCCAGAACCAGTGGGCAAGTTACCCACTCCAGAGACTGTGGCCTTGCACTCCCCAGGACCAAGCACAGGGCATGTTGCCCCCTCCAGAACCAGTGGGCTTGTTTCTACATCCAGCTGAGGTGCCCCCCGAGGTGCCTGCCTATTTGCCAACTGATGCCCCAGCAGTGTTCTCTCCATATTGGGGCAGGATTTGAGTGGGGCCTTGGACTTTGCCCTGTGGCCAAGTGGGCCCTGTGAACTAAGGACTGGGCAGAGTCCCTTTTTTATACATGTGTACATATCTGTTTAATGTGTAAAGTGGATTGTTGAATTCATTGTTGGACTGATTACAATCATTTTTGTGAATTCCTGTTGCCTTGGCATTATTCTGCAGATTTTCGTGGTCAAATTGTTTTTGTTATGCATATGGCTGTGTGTATGGTGTGTGTGTGTGTGTCGGGTGTGTGTTGTGCGTGTGTGTGTCACTTTTGTTTTCCTCCACCCTCCCGTGTGTGCTTGGTGGCAGTACTCACCGTCGTCATCTTCGCCGGCGTTGGTATTCCAGGTGGAGCATAACGTAGAAGATCATCGGAAAAACTTGCAGTTCGGGTTCCATGGTGGCGTGGTTCTTCGCTGTGTCTCCAATGGTGAGTCATTTGACTTTTGTGCTCTGTTTCCGCCAGGCTTTTGATGCCGTTGGTACCGCCCCGTTAAAGGTGGCGGATTGCAGGGTCAAAATATGGGGGGGGCAGTACTTTGTCTTCCGCCTGGCTGTAGATGGCTACCGCTGTGATGACTGTTGTTTCCGCACTGGTGGTTGGTGTGGTACATTGGCTATCTATCGGAGATATCACTGTCATGGTCATAATTTGGTGGAAGTGACCACCAGCCTGTTGGCGGTATTACCACCACATTATCACCCACAGCCAGGGTCGTAATGAGGGCCTGTATGTTGCACCTTTGATTAGACCTTTGATTGATGCAGGGATTTTATAGAGGCCTTGAGCTCAGACTGAGATCGGTTTGGCATCCTGCTTAATGTCAAAGTGCTGCAGTTTAGACTTCTCTTGCTTTTGACTTCTGATTTTAATAGCTAAGTACTTTTAAAGCCTTTTTATTACCACAATTAGGAGGCATATATAAGCATTATCTCATTGTGCTAAACACAAGAAATTCATTTATGAATGTATGTTTTATTGTAATGTTTTGACATAGTTTGCACAATAAAGAATGTATCTATCTATCTATGATTCAAGCAGCAGGGCAGTCCTCTTGGTGAGCCAAGGCAGTCTGTTGAATAACACAGCAGGCCACAGCAGGCAATAAGAACAAGAAGCTGGGAGGTTCTCTGAAAGTCCTCTTCAGGTCCAAAAGTGATATGAAGAGTGATATGAAGAGTAGATCTGGGGGTTCTAAATGTATGCCTGGTGCCAGCTTTGAATTGGAGGAAACTTCTGGGGTTTTTCCCCAACAGAAGTGTCTAGAATTACCTGCCTCCTTACCGTTGTCCTAGGATGTCGGAGGCACAAAGACCATTGTGAAGTTCTTTGTGTAAGGGTAGAAAGATGCTTTGTAGTGCAAGTGGGGCCATGTATCACTCTGCCCCCCATCCTGCAGCATGGCCTATCCTACCAACACCCAGTTCTCATTTTGTATGGCTGTCTGGGAGGACTACACGAAGCGAATAGCCAACCACAACTACTCATGTGAATCAAGCACAAAATGCCAACTTTCTAAAAGTGCTATTTTTAGAATTGTGACTTTACCATTAGAGAGGAATTTAATGTATGATTCATTAAACACCAAACTTGACATTTATACCTGTTCCCAAAAAGTTATTATTTATTACATGTAATAAGATACCCCAATGTTACCATATGGGAGTTGTAGACCTCACAGTAGTGTAAAGCAAGTTTATCAGTGTTTTACTGTAAATCTTAAAAGTGCATGCCCAACTTTTTGAATACAATGTACACTGCCCTTTTGGCTGTTTAGGTCCTATCCTAGGGGGTGAATTACATATCTGTCTATCTATCTATCTATTTATATATCTATCTATCTATCTTTATATATATATATATATATATATATATATATATATATATATATTTAGGATTGACAAAAGGTTTAATTTTTCAGGTTGAGTAGGCAGTTTAAAACTGCACACAGGGTGCAATGACAGGCCTGAGACATATTTTAACTGACTACAAAAGGAGTTTGCACAATTAATGCTGCAGGCCTACTCACATCCATCTATTTGACAGCCACTATTCTAGGAACTTATAACTAAACTTCGTATGCCAATTATGTGTAACCAATATTACCATGTTTTAGGCAATGAGCACAAACATTTTAGCACAGGTTAGCAGAGGTAAAGTACACAGAGTCCGAAGGCCATCAAAAATTAATTCTGCAAAACAAGAGGGGAGAAGGCAAAGCATCTGTTGGACGACCACCCTAAGACTAAGAATTCAAACAGTGCGTTAAAAGGCACTTCTTTGTCTTTGAAAATACAGCATGGAGGGCATTGGACAGTGTCTATAATGTCAGCACGTTCACCAGTGGTAAAACTGAGTGACACACGCAGTGAAAGAGGGTGGCATCCCACTTGGAAGAACTTTGGGCCCTTATAATTTATGTTTGTATTAATGTACGTATTTTTTTTGTTTTTTACAAATTAAGCATGGCCATCCCAATGCAAAGTAGATCTTCCCTCATTAATTTGGGGGAGTGGCCAGAGGCATTTAAGTGAACTTCTTTGTCTGTGGTACAGAGCATTGTTGCAGATACAGGTATAAGGAAAAGAAGATGTGCCATTAAAATAACAAAAGATGATTGGTGGAATTCTTACAGAATTCTCATCCAGTGGTAGTCACTTGACCCGCTCTGCACCACTCCAGATGGAGAGCCACACCACGCGAACCTGTCTTGGTCTTGCTCCAACAGAAACAGGAGTGAAATGCCATGTTCCCCTGAATGGAAAATAAAGCTACCCAACAGGAACCACTACTGGGGACACCTGTCAAACTTATGGCCTCACCGGAGCATCACTTTTACCAACACGCCCAGGGCACAATGCCATGTGCCATAATTACAAGGCAGTATTAAGCCACTTTTTGTGACTTAACGCCGCCTTGTAAATACGGCCCCTTTACATGCCTCACTTAGTGTGAAAGGGGCATGCAATGGGTATTGCTCTGGGCATTCCACTGCAACACCCTTTGCATTTTTACACTGCCCCAGATTTACAACAAATCATAAACCTGAGGCAGTGCCAAAAAGTAACACCACCCAGGGGTAGTGTTAGCATGGCACAGCGAGGAGAAATACTTTTCCGAAGTCATTCTGCAGCACACATAGAAATAGCAAAACACCACCAGTGATTGTTTACGTGCAGGAAGGGACACCTTCCTGCACATAAAAAAACATTAAATAATGATGATTTCTCTTTCTGCAGCACCCATAGAAGTAACAAATCCCCATTATTGGTTGTGAATGATCAGGACGGTGTCCCTTCCTGCGCATACACAATCATTCCCTGCAATGCAGACACCCTTATGCCATGGTGCAAGGGTGTCTGCACTGGCACTATGCAGCTAAATTTAGCACCAGAATTAGGGAAAACACAGGAGTGTGTCATATTGCATAAATACGGCACATCCCTGGGTTTCTGAAGTGGCCCAGCATAGCACTGTCAAATTTGGGCTTTGCCGATTTGCGTCACTTTGTCGCAAAGGAGGCTCTTAGAGTTTCAGATTTAAAGAACAAAAGGTGGTGCTTGGAATGTTTGCTAAAGTCTTTACCACTGGCCAAGACTTAAGGCCATAATCAAATTTATCTGGAATGCGAAAATGCTGAGACATGGGTTCCTTGCTCTTTGTACTATGGGATCCAAGCTGTTCCTCACTGATGAGAACCAATAAGGCTCAAAGCAGCCTGCTATTGTCCATCTTTATATTGCCAGGAAAAAGGATATTGAAGTCCTTGTAAATGCACTTCAGCCATGAAAGCCATACAAGTGGAAGTGGAATACTGGTCAAGAAGGAATGACTCATGAGACTTAGGATCAAGGAAGGAGATTTATCTTGTTCTAATTACACACAAGACAAAATGAAAAATGTAAGTTTCAGAAATGGTAAATTTTGGTGAATTACATAACGTGATGCAATCTAGGCATATTACAGAATTGATTCTAAATGTATGTCCACTATTAAAAACTCTTTGTAGAAGTTTCCTGTCATGTGATAAGTTTCACTATCACCTTCTTAACTACCAACACTTTACAAGAGATCTGTGGCGAAAATGGGTCCTACAGGCAAGTAGAAGTAAAGTATCAAGCTAAAAATGTATGGTCACCCGAGGTCCATAGAAGATGCACTGGGGAAATGGCTCACAAACTGAAGAAATTATAAGGTGGCCTTTAGAGGGCCCTTTCCACAACCAGAGATGAGTGATGAATCAAGGAAATGTATGTGGCAACGAGGGGATCTTGAAACACATGGCTCCAACCAACATATTTGAAAAGTCACTAAAAGGTTTATAAAAATATGTGGGGATCAGGGGCTCAAGCCCACTTAGGACTCCAGAAGAGTTCTGGAAATGGCAGAAAAGTAAAGGAAAATATCAATGTATTGCCTAGGAGTGTGGTTCTTATCCTTTTGGCTTCTGTGGACCCACACTCAATCATTACTGTAACCCAGGCACCCCCACTAATTCATTACTGGAATAGGTAGACCCTCAATTAGTAATTTCTGGAAGCCGGGGACCCCACTTCGGCATTTTCGATTATTTGAACCACAAAATAATACATAACATATACAGAAACAAACAGTCATCAAAAAATATGAAATGACTAAATATTTAATTTGATTCACAAACAAATATAAAAGAAAATTCATATTTGATCTTTTCTAAACTCAATTGAGGTCACTCATTGTCCATACTAATTCTGTTTGATGCACTTGCATTACTCTGACTAGTCAATCACAGGATACTAGCTGAATTTTTAGCCTCCAATTTCAGATTCGTTTACATTTATAGAACGTTTTAAAATGTTGAGTTGTATATTTTGCTTCTTCAATTATATACAATTTACTTATCAGATAATATTATTTAATTTTCTGAACAGTCATGAGCCCTCTGAGTAGGCTTCGCTGACCACTTGGGGGTCCTAAGAACCACTGGCTTAGGACATCCACCTCATGCAAGAGCAAATCAAAGGCACTGGAAAAGGAGAAAACGACCTAAAAATCAATTGCTATTCCAGTCCTAGCCCCAAGACTTCGGAATCCCTCACATTTGTACAAATTAAAGGGGCTTGCTGTCCTCAATATTCTGGTAACAACCCAAGTAACAATCAACGAGCAGGCGGACACTGGGGTGCCTTAGTTATACACAGGGGCCAGGCATGCTCAGAGCTTACAGCAGGCTCCATTGGCACCACAAAATGAACACCTTCAGGTCTCCAAGCTTGGGTGATCATTGGGTAAGTGGGATGCACTCACATGGAGCGAGCGTTGTTAGAGTGGCAGCAGAGAGAATGGAAAAAAGCGAAATAAACGCATGTTGGGTGCTAGAAACAGAGTAGATGATTTTTTTGGTTTAATGAAAAACTTGGTACAGCTCTTCTCCTCCTAGACTTATTTGAGGGCCCTTTGCGGGACAACTCAAAATCCCCAAGAATGTTTTTATACGCATGTGGTCTCTAATTCCTGTTGACAATCCTGGTCGTTTTTTTTTCAATGGAGCCCAGTTTCATCCTGCCCTCTTGCCATGTATGGACAGAATAAACACCATAATGTAAACGGTCCACTAGTTTACATTGCCACCACAATGTGATACATTCACTATAGAACCACAACTTCATCCGATTTGTTCACCCATTCAGCCGCCATCTGATGCACCAAGACCTACAATACCAGATTAATATTTGAATTTGAAGCCAGCCTTAGTTGAGAGAATATTTATCTGCCCAGTGTTTTGCTTGACTATAATGACACAATGCCCATTCTCTTCTCCATGTACATCTTTTATCCCCTGCTCAAAGTGAGTGACTTGCTTAATCAGCCACCGCTTTCTGCCATCACTTAACACACACCCCTTCTGGCCCAATTTACAATTATTAGTATTAACTATTAGTATTTCGGCTATTTATTGCTAAATTGGCATTACAAGATATGCGGGGACACCACGATTTACGATTACAATGTTTTCCCAGTGCAGATATCGCCAGGAAAACACAGGTAAAACGTGCAATTGGCAGGTACCAAGATTGAAGGAAAAACATGTTGGAATGAGTGCACAAACACTGATTCCACTTACATTCCTTATTCATAATGGTAAAACATGGTCCAGTGTGATAATTCCCGCCACAAAATTGCAATAATCTGTAGTGTCAGTAACTTCAGGAGCCATATTAATGTAGCTGTTGCTATGCATGTAAAGAGGGTGAAAATAAACTGGAGACAAGACTATTGAAAAATTACCCAATTCAATGTTTAATGGTCCACTCTAAGGGGCATATTTATACTCTGTTTGCGCCGGAATTGCGTCCTTTTTTTTACGCAATTCCGACGCAAAACTAACTCCATATTTATACTTTGGCGTTAGATGCGTCTAGCGCCAAAGTTCATGGAGTTTGCGTCATTTTTTAGCGTGGACACCTACTTTGCGTTAATGATATGCAAGGTAGGCGTTCCCGTCTAAAAAATTGACTCCGAGGCATGTGCAGCGTATTTACACTCCCGGGCAAAATTCACGCCCGGGAGTGGGTGGGTCAAAAAAAATGACGTCCGGCTGCTTTTGCGCCGTTTTTTAGCACCTGGTCAGGGCAGGCGTTAAGGGACCTGTGGGCTCGGAAGGAGCCCAGAGGTGCCCTCCCAAGCCCCCAGGGACACCCCCTGCCACCCTTGCCCACCCCAGGAGGACACCCAAGCCTGGAGGGACCCATCCCAGGGACATTAAGGTAAGTTCAGGTAAGTTTTTATTTTTTATTTTTTTGTGGCATAGGGGGGCCTGATTTGTGCCCCCCTACATGCCACTATGCCCAATGACCATGCCCAGGGGACATAAGTCCCCTGTGCATGGCCATTGGGCAAGGGGGCATGACTCCTGTCTTTGCTAAGACAGAAGTCATTTCAATGGGGGTTGGGAGTCGAAACAAATGGCGCAAGTCGGGTTGAGGCGAAAAATTTGCTTCAGCCTGACTTGCCCCATTTTTTGGCGCCCAAGCTCCATATCCCCCTACGCCGGCGCTGCCTGGTGTACGTCGTTTTTTTTCACGCACACCAGGCAGCGCCGGCGGCTAACGCTGGCTAACGTCATTGAATAAATACGGCACCCGCATGGCGCTTCAGAATGGCGTTAGCCGGCGCAAATTTTTTTGACGCAAAACTGCGTTAGCCCAGTTTTGCGTCAAAAAGTATAAATATGGCCCAAAATCTTTGTTTCATGAGACAAATTATTTGCCTGTTTTACTCCTGGTTGCATCTTTATCAAAACTTCTTTAGGAGAGAGTTGGGATCATACTGCCATTGGGGAAGAGTTCTGACATTTTCGTCCAATCCTTTACGCTACAATTAGCAGACAGAACTCAGTTCCCTTTCAAGTACCTTGTATATGGCTGAAACATTGCCTCATTCTTTCTCTCAGAAAGGAACACATTAGCCGAGTGCAATACAAACACGAAATAGATAGCTACAAGTCCTGCCCTTTCACCTTAAATGTTGTCGAGTAGTTGTATCACAGCTCGAGGTCATAGACCCTTTCATCAGTAGACATAGCCATTGTTAATGTAGTGCCACTTTAATTCTGGATATCTGTAAATGCAATTTTAATTGGGACTTTTTAAAAACAATGACAAGAGATGAACACGCAATCAAATCCATGGCATAAAAAAAAGAAGGGGGCATATTTATACATGCTTTGCGTTGAAATAGCATGATTTATTTTGATGCTAATTTAGCGCAACCCAATGCCATATTTATATTTTGACGCTAGACCCGTCTAGCGCCAACATTTTGGTGTTAACGCCCTTTTTCAGATGCGTGAAACTTCCATGCGTCAATGAGATGCAAGGTAGGCGTTCCTGTCCAAAAAGTGACTCAAACATCCTAGCACCGTATTTAACCACCTGGGCAAAAATGACGCACGGGTGGGAGGCGGACCCAAAAAATGACGCTAACTCCGATTTGCACCAAAAATTAACACCTGGGTCAGGGCAGGCATTAAAATGAGGCAAACACACCACTACTAAAAGATAACACACAGAAGCAACATTACAACCCACAGGAGAAGATGGAGGTGATACTGCTACAGCTTGCTAGACGGCACAGAGGACAGGGACAACTCCTGCGCACACCACCCCGACAACGTGGCCCAAAAAGGCAGCCCGAAGGCAGGAGAGCATCTTCAGATACAGGACAACCCTCCTTGGCCTCAGGGACCTGGACATTCTTAGGACCTACAGACTCAACCGGCAAGCCATACTATACCTGCTGCACCACATTGAGCCACAAATTGCAGCCAGCCCGCAGACCCCACACAAAATCCCACATATGACAAAAATGCTCCCTGTCCTGCACATGCTGGCAAGTGACCCATTCCAAACAATAGGTGCCCTGGTTGCTGGTGTGTCACAGCCGTTGTTCTCTGCATTCCTGCCAAAGGTGTTAGACGCCATCATCTCCCTGACACCCCACCACATCAGCTTCCCCAATACCCAGCAAAAGCAGCAGGAGTACAAACAGGGGTTCTATCAAATCCATGGCTTTCCACATGTGCTAGGTGCAATTGACTGCACCCATGCCCACCTGGAGCAACAAAGCACTTATAATGGAATCGGAAGCACAGGCATTCCACTAATGTGCAGGGCATAGTGGACCACCGCCGAATATTCATAAACATTTTGGCCAAGTATCCTGCGAGTCTCCATGATGCCTTCATATTCCGGCACAGCAGGATCAATGAACAATTCCAAGATGGTCAATTTGGAAATGGCCTACTTGAGGGTAAGTCAACAAATCTAGTAATGTACACACAACACACCAACTGTGTGAAAACAGGGCTGATTGCAGAGGCCCCCTAACATTTTGTCCCCATTTTCCACTTTTTGCTGGTATTTTCCTGACTTTGATGGTGCCCTGGGTACTGCTAACCAGTCCTAGGGCCTTTGCTCTGTGTAAAGTGGATATGCAAAGTAGGCTAATTATAATTGGCTAAGTCAACCTACCTAGAAGTCCCTAATATATGGTAGGGCATGTAGGCTTAGGGTCCACAGCATAGGTAGTGCACCCATAGGTGCACTACTGAGGTGCCCAAAGGTGCACTGCTGAGGTGCCCAGTGTCATTTTAAAGGCAGGCCTGCCTTGCTGGCTTCTTTCAAATTAAAGTTATATGCAAATTTGACTTTGGAATTAAAAATAGTTCCAAAGTCTTAAACTACCTTATTTTTACATATAAGTCACACCTAAGGTGTGCCCTATGTGCCCCTAGGGCTGGGTGCCATGTAACTATAAGCAGGGACCTTATAAACATAGTTTTATAAGCCCTGGTGAGGTAAAACAGTCAAAAAAGTTTTTCCCTCATTGGAGTGAATCGCCTCCATAGGCTAGAATGGGGAGACTTCATTTTAAAAGTCCCCTTAAGTGACAGATACCAAGAGTTTGGTATCAAATTCATTGTTATAGTAAATCCCACAACTTCCAGTTGTTGGATTTGATATAACTTGTTCAGGTAAAGAGTTTTAAACTTTATCTAAAAAGTTGCCAATTTCAGCCCTGCATTGGTTTTGCTGCTGTGCTCTGATTGGCCAGCCCCTGGCAGCCTGGCCAGGCTGCCTTGATGAGGTGTGAAGTGTCCTGGCTTCACACAAAGAGATGTGCCTGTGGGAGGGGATCTCTCCTCACCAGATGGTGAGGCAGGAAGGTGGAGTGCTGCCAAACTGGTCTTCAAAGGCAGAGAAGGACATTCAGAGCAATCCAGCAACACCCCCACATGCTGCAACCCCAGACAAACAGGTGCCCCCTTGATTAGATTAGGAGAGGGCAGGAGAGGGGTGTGTTTATGATTTTTAGCCACACCAGTGGGTGGGCTCAGCCAGATGTCACCTCCAAAAATCACTTTCAGCCATGAAGGATTTTTGAGGAATGTTGCCTCCTGGGATTGATTTTTGCCACACTTCCCAGGAAGTGGTCATCACAGGGGGAAGGACCCTGAACCTAATTGGAGAACCTGGACCCCCCTGTTTTTCACCCAGGAGCAAGGATAAAACTGGCAGACCTGCACCCACACCTCAGTTCCCTACCACATCCCTACCAGGAAGAACTACAGAAGAAGAAGGACTGCCCTGTTGGACCCTTGGCCTGCACCTGGACTCTACACTCTGAAGGACACCTGGACTCTGCACTCTGAAGGACTGCACCAGCTGCACACTTGGGCTTCACCACAAGAAGGACTTTGCCTGGCTTCAACTGGTTCAAGGAGGGACTCGATGTTTGCTACAAGTGAAACAATTGCTAACCAGAGTCCGCTGCATGAACTCCTGAAGAAATCAACCAGCTGACCACTGTCCAGTGGCCAAAAAGGAGTTTGTGCCAGGTGCATTCTGGGAGTTGTAGTCCGCACCCCCAAGGATCATCTCAGAGCTTCTGGAACCTTCGGGTGAGCTGTGGACCCCAAAAGAGCCTTAAAGGAACATCTGGAAGAAGATCCAGAAATTTGGAGAAGTTTGGAGAACTTTTGAAAAAAAAGCTTCACAGAGGGACCGATTCGCCGCGGCAACTCTAGCCGGCTTGCCTCAACCGCGACCCGGCCTGACTTGCAGGTTCGCCCCGGTGAAGAAAATCTCAAAAAAAGAGACTAAGTCTGAACGTAGGAAGTTGACTGGGACCTCCCAGCCAGCGTATCCGAGGAGGGCTCCAAGGACGTCAGATCAAGATCCAGGTTTGCCCCGGTCGAAAGATTTTCACCTCGAAAAAACGACTAAGTCCAAAAGTAAAAATCTCCACCGAGGGCTCCCGCGACGCACATCCAAAGAAGAGTTCCAGGAGGTCAGATTGGACTGGCAGGTTCGTCTCGCTGAAGAAAATCTTCTGAAAAGCGACTAAGTCCTAACGTAAACTTTTGACCGAGGCCTCCCGCAGGCTGTAGCTGTGCCGGGCTCCATCGCAGTTGGCCTTACACTTTTACTTTGCCCTGGTCGAGGTGCGACCAGATGACCAGATTGGAACTTTTTGTTTCTAGGCGCTAGAAAGTAATAATTCTTTAAAAATTCTTATCTCCGGCTCCCCTTATCCGATTTTATTCATTTGTGTGTCATTTTAAAGATAAAACTATAATCTATTTTTATAAATTTATTTAGGATTTTTAAACTGTTTCCTGTGTTTTATTTAATTACTGTTTTTTGATATTTTAATGCTTTACACTCTGTCTCCTAAGTTAAGTCTTGTAGCTTGTTGCCAAGCTACCAAGGGTTGAGCTGGGTTTAATTTACTGAGAACTAACTGGACCTAAGTGGAGGTTAGTGGCCTATTGCTAAGTTTAGATACTTACCTGCCCTTACCAATAACCCATTTTCCAACACCAACCCTGTCAGACACACAAGACATACACCACTACAGTAACATATGGCGAGGGTAGCACACATGTGCAAGTGATAACACATATGCACCATGCTGAAGTACAGCACAATCAGTGCCCAACACTAATACATACACCCACATGTACGTAACACAACCACAACTTGACAGGCACACCACATGAAGGACAGGTGTAGACATGTACCCTTAGACAACAGCAGAACTACAAAGACCACTAAAAGTGCCCTCAGGTTACCCACTACGTACACATCACACACACTACACCAAACAAAGAATAGCACAGAAATGTCAAAGGCGTACACCATGCCCATGACATGTAACTTCCAAATAGGCACAGATGCCTCAAGTCATGCCGTGCAAATCACTGCCAGAACAAATATCAAACTCCACACACCATGCGCATATAACAACTGCATCTCATCAACACATACCTAACTTACCTGTAGTGTGCAGAGACATCTGCCTGATGTATTGACTCACACACATAGGAATAGAAGATCAATGCCCATCACATACCATGTAACAGATGTGTAAGAAGTGGTACCACACCTGTAGTGCAACCTCACATGCAACACTCACTGATTTACAGCACCATCATGTCTGTACCAGATACAATGAGTGGTCTAATAGGGGGCAGAGATACAGTCAGACAGTGCAGATCGTGGATGTCATAGTGGGACCCAGTAGGAGAAAACATGACTTCACTGACCTCACATGCACAGTGCCAAGGGACACATTTGCCAAGTTGCTGAGCTCCATACCAGAGCCTGCACTGTGCATGTGTCAAAAGAATAAAGGCACATTAATGTTGAGGAAGATAGGCGAGACACTGCTAGTTACGTTGATCATCCTATGACAATGGTATACACACCCTTGGACACCTCATGGCTCACAAAAACATTACCTGCCACTCAGGAACACCAAGGGAACAATGTAATTCCCCACAGTTCCATATTCATGGCCTGCAGATGACCATTTCATAATGTCTTCAAGCCACATTGTAAATTGGCCACCCTCCCATGCTGTATGTAGCGTTAAAGGGGAGTGCAATGTTTATCGCTAGAGGTCAGTCACCAAAAGATAGATAGCATGATGATGCAGACTCATATGTAGCTGTCCTCTGAAACCTGAGGAAGTGTCAACAACACATACTACTCCAGGGGTGCTGTTTGCAGGTTGCAAAAAGGAAATAGACTGTGCTAAGAACTCAGATGAATGTGGTACAAATGTATGCTACACACTGCTGCACACACAGAAAGAGCTCATTGGTCATCCAAAAAGTATATGTACAGGGCAGTGTACCGTCCTGCACAGATACATCCACCTCCCCAAGTCAGCTAGCCAAGTACCTTGGTGCAGGGTAGGTAGTGTAGATGCACAGCTGCACATGAGCAACTAGCGCAGGGGACAACAAAAGTTTGACAAGTAACATGTCACACCAGGGGCTTTCTCGCATTGTTGAAAAGTAGCAGGACAATGCAGGCAATTTTGGAGACATGTAGTGCATTCTCACTAACCAATTTCAAAGGCCCTTGGTGTGACTCCTCATCTTCAATGACAAATGTCAAAAGGGATGGGATGTCCAGGCTCTGTAGTGCTATAATGTTACCACCACATATGACCACATTGTGTTGTGAGGATGTTTTCATGTCCCCTCTAGTGATAGCAGACTGATACAAAGGTGCACTACACAATGTATGGTGCATATATAATGACTCTCAGGGTGAAATCCAAATCATATGTTCCATGTCCTTGAGCCAAACACAAGATTGTCATCTCCAACAACCTAGTGCTGAGGAAACATTACACAAGGATAGGAACTCACACAAAACCATAAATACAAGTGAGCCACAACCATCTCTTCATATCCACTGCCATGCTACATGACATACCTGTTGCAAGCCCTAACAACAAATTACTCCTTCAATCTTTTGCAGCGGCTTAGGGTTTTGGCATACAGCCATGGATAATGACCTCCTTTCCCATCCCCAAGCACAGCAGCAGAGCATGCATATAATGAGGGACATCGGAGGACATGGACTACTGTTGAGAGGACATGTGGCATCCTGAAGTCCAGATTCAGGTTCCTGGACATCACAGGAAGCAGCCTCCTATATGCCCCACACATCGTCTGCAAGATAATCATGACATGTGCCATCCTGCACAACATATGTGTGCAGATGAATGTCCCCCTATATGGACAGGTAGATGACTTGCCTGAGGAAGAGGATTGTGGAGGAGAAAATGGGAGGGAACTGCACAACACAGCTGCTGGGATACACCACAGACAGCACATTGTTGATAACTTCTTCACTCAATAATCACACACCTCACCTCGTAGATTTTGTCAATAAACACCTCACTTATTCACACAATCCGGCTTTGGTGTCTTCAATCTCTTAAACATATGCCTTAGGATTATGAGTCTAACCTCAGGCAGTATGTCACAAACACTAATCTGAAGAGTATTGTGACAACATCACATGTGAAGTGTGAACTGCAATCATCACACGCATCACAATTAGCCTTATCACTTGAATGTGACAACTGAAGGACAAGGTCTATGGACCACAACATATTCATAACATCCACATTGCCAACTTGTACAACAATGGCTTATCACACACAACAACATATCCAAATAGGATTTGAACAAGGGGGCCACACATGAGGCAGTAGATGTCAAAATATAGTGAGACTGTAATATTTGAACAGGGCACTAACACAACTCACTGTGAGAGTTGCAATGGATGCATGGAGCATGTGTGACAAGGGGTGGACATCTTTGGTGACAATGCTCAACATGATTAGGCCAGGTATGACAAGCAATGGGTGAAAATGATCCTGTGCAGTACATCCATGGAAATCACTCCTGCCGCTGCCATGGGGCCCAATCCTGACACAGGGTACACATGACCTCACACTTTGGACAGACACGTCTGTGGAATGCACATCAGAATGGATGAGAACATATGCAGCTAGGGCTGCCGGTCCACAACAAATTTGTTTTTATTGCAATGTAAAATGAAATGAATTTCAACTCTCTATTGTGTTAAGTACATTATGGCCCTCATTATGACTTTGGCGGTAAATCCCTCTATTCGCCCAGGCTCACTGCCGCCAACATACCGCCGCCACAGAAGATATCCGTTGACCATATTATGACACACACACACACAAATCCATCACTATTCAGCCACACACATAAGTCTGCCACACCAAAGGTCAGTAATAAACTGGCGGTATTGAAACTCACACCATTACGCCAACAGAAGAACACCCATCACATTATGACCCACGAATCACCACGGCAGACATTCAATGGCGGTAAACCATTGGTGGTACATATCGCAGCGCTTCAAATACACACACACATACAAAACAACACCACATTGGACAATTCAAACTACACACACCTGACACACATACACATACCACACCCACAAACCCACACCACTATTAAATACACACCCACATTACCCACAACCCTTTATCGATACAAACAATTGCCATGAGATGGACACCAGGATCACAGACAAGACCAGAGCCACACACTGTTCACACCTATACACCACCCACGATTCTTACAACACACACCCCAATACATTACCCTACACACCCTCACCCATATTACTCACACAACACCCATGGCACCACAAAGACACCCTCGATTCTCTGAGGAAGAGCTAAGGGTCATGGTGGAGGAAATCATCAGGGTAGAGCCTCAGCTATTTGGAGCACAGGTGCAGCAGATATCCATTGCTAGGAAGATGGAGCTATGGCGGAGGATCGTGGACAGGCTCAATGCCGTGGGACAGCACCCCAGAACAAGGGATGATATCAGGAAGAGGTGGAACGACCTGTGGGGGAAGGTATGTTCTATTGCAGCAGGACACCAACTTGCAGTACAGAGGACTGGGGGTGGACCCCCACCTCCTCCCATACAACTAACAACATGGGAGGAGCAAGTCTTGGCAATCATGCATCCTGAGGAACTGGCCGGAGTAAGAGGAGGACTTGACTCTGGTAAGTCAACTCTATACTACTACTACCGCCCTACCTGCATGCCATCACATACCCCCACCCTCACCCTCACTCCCATCACTCTGCCACATCCCACACACCCCACCATCACATCTCACTCATCCCAATGTCAAGCCCTGCATGCCATACCAATGCATGGACACCACTCACAGACCTGCATGGACAACTATCACTAAAGCATGCACATTAGAGAGAATCAGCTAGCCCACCACATACCAACATATACAAGTGAAAGCTGCCAGGGCAAATACAACCAAAGAGGGCAAGCCACGGATGCACAATATGTCAGACACAGAAACCATAACACATCATTTACATCCCCACTGGAATCCCAGCCAGTGCCAGCGGAGAGAAGGTGCCAGCACTATCCAGTCCCCCCAACAGAAGAGGCCCAAAGTGATGACAGCAACCCTGGTTGCCTGGATCTGGATGACCAATCTGGCCCATCAGGGACCTCTGGGCAGTCGGTAACCCAGCCACAGTCACAAACCACCATAGAGCCTCCCCCTCAGGAAACACCACCACAGCACACACCCAGAGTACCCATGCTTCTGTCCCCAGGACACGTCAATCAGCAGTGTGTGCACCACTAATGGGACCCCAGGGCACACCTTGAACCCAAGAAAATCAGGGACCTGGGGTCAGTGGCAGCGGGCACAAAGTTCAGGGGACAGGGGCACAGGACAACAGGGACACTGGGAAGAGTGCTATGTACCGGGGGAGGACAGGCCCAGGGAACTGACTCTCCAGGATGCACTCACTGAGCATACCAACATTCCCAGGATATGCTGGGCCAGATCCTGGCCAATGTGCAGGAGAACAGGCAGCTGCAGAAGGGACAGTATCAAGGGATCAGGGAGGACTTGCAGGCCATCAACACTACCCTGGTCTCCATTATGAAGAAGCCAGCCTCACAACAGAGGGCCCCTGCCACTAGCCAGACATCTGAACTGCCTTTCACCTCCGCCGCTGCTAGTGGACAGGAGGTTCCATCACAGGACCAACAGGCCACCAGCACCCCTATCCCTGCAGAAGGAGAACCACCCCGCAAACGTTCCCTGTGATCCAGGCAGAAGCCAGAGACCATTACCAAGACCCACACCAGCAAATGAGACTCTCCTGATTGTCAACCTTGTGTCCCACTCTGTCACCTTATCCACCATGAACTGCCATTGCTCCTCTTCCTATGTCCCCTTGGACAATGCACCTGTGCTATAAATAGACTGAAACTTTACACTGGACTTGCATCCATCATCACCCCATCCCATTGCACTTCCCCCTCTTCTTCTTAGCACTTCAATAAACACACTTCGAAAAAATACAAGTATGGAGTATGTGAAATGATTTAAGTATGTATTCATTTAACAAGGTTCAAACATTGCAAATCAACTGTGCAGTAATGTTCACATGGGATAGACCTGTAGTTGGCTGCAGTGAACACACCAGGAGTGATAGTGGGACACCAACATCTGCAAAAAGAGTTGCCAAAGGGTACAGTGAGTGGGCATAGAAGTGGGAAATCAAACCCTGCCAGTGACAATGAAAAACAAAAAAATGACAATGAAATGTGAAGTTACACTGTCTTATCTGTATTGATGAATCACTGCAGTTCTGTTGTTCTCACCCTTATCCTCTGCCTCCTCATCTTCTCTGTCCACAGGGTCCACTGCTGCCACACGGCCATATCCAGCTTCCTCCTCCTTCAGAAAAGGCACATGGCGTCTCAAGGTGAGGTTATGCAACATGCAGCATGCCATGATTATCTGGCAGACGTTCTTGGGTGAGTAGAACAGATGGAGGCACCAAAACCTGGCATTCAGGATGCCAAAGGTACGCTCAATTATCCTTCTTGTTCGCCCATGTGCCTCATTGTAATGTTCCTCTGCCCTTGTCCTGGGATTCCTCACAGGGGTCAGTAGCCATGATAGGTTGGGGTAACATGAGTCACGTGCAAATATTGAGGGACAACATTTAGCCACACACTATGCCTTATGACCAACACCATACTCATACACCACATCTATTGGGTGGGAACCAGGGCTCAACACTTAGCCACACCCTGTGCCTCTATAGTTGGGCCATCACATTTGGGGTGCTGCTATTCCTCAGGATAAAGGCATCATGCACCGACCCAGGATACTTAGCATTGACGTGGGAGATGTACTGGTCCACCAGGCACACCATCTGGACATTCATTGAGTGAAAACTCTTTCGATTTCTGAACACCTGTTCATTTTGCCGGGGGGGAGACAAATGCAATATCTGTGCTATCAATTGCCCCAATGATGTTGGGGATATGTCCCATTGCATAGAAGTCAGCCTTCACTGTTGCCAAATCCTCCGCCTGGGGGAAAACAGTGTAGCTGCACATGTGTTTAATCAGGGCAGACAACACTCTTGTCAGCACTATTGAGAACATTGAGGCCCGTATTTATACTTTTTGACGCTAAACTGCGCTAACGCAGTTTAGCGTCAAAAAATTTTGCGCCGGCTAACGTCATTCTGAAGCGCCATGCGGGCGCCGTATTTATTGAATGGCGTTAGCCGGCGCAAGCAGACCGGCGCTGCCTGGTGTGCGTGGAAAAAAACCACGTACACCAGGCAGCGCCGGCGTTGGGAAAAGTGGCGCTAGGGCGTCTTAAAAATGGTGCAAGTCAGGTTGACGCAAAAAATCGCCTCCACCCGATTTGCGCCATTTTTAACGACGCCCAGACGCCATTTACATGACTCCTGTCTTAGTAAAGACAGGAGTCATGCCCCCTTGCCCAATGGCCATGCCCAGGGGACTTATGTCCCCTGGGCATGGTCATTGGGCATAGTGGCATGTAGGGGGGCACAAATAAGGCCCCCCTATGCCACCCAAAAAAAAAAAAAAAAAAAATTTATACTTACCTGAACTTACCTGAATGTCCCTGGGATGGGTCTCTCCATCCTTGGGTGTCCTCCTGGGGTGGGCAAGGGTGGCAGGGGGGGTCCCTGGGGGCAGGGGAGGGCACCTGTGGGCTAATTTTGAGCCCACAGGCCCCTTAACGCCTACCCTGACCCAGGCGTTAAAAAGTGGCGCAAATGCGGGGTTTTTTGACCCGATCACTCCCGGGCGTGATTTTTGCCCGGGAGTATAAATCCGACGCATTTGCGTCGCCGTCATTTTTTTAGACGGGAACGCCTTCCTTGCATCTCATTAACGCAAGGAAGGCGTTCACGCAAAAAAATGACGCTATTTGCCCATACTTTGGCGCTAGACGCATCTAACGCCAAAGTATAAATATGGCGTTAGTTTTGCGCCTAATTTGCGTAGAAAAAAACGACGCACATTCGGCGCAAACGGAGTATAAATATGCCCCTGAATGTGACAGTCCTGCTGCCAAGCCCACTGTCACTTGGAAAGAACCAGTTGCTAAAAAATGGAGCACAGATAAGACTTGCACATGAGGCTGGATCCCGGTGGGGTGACGGATATCAGATATCAGGTCAGGCTCCAGATGGGCACACAGCTCCGTGATTGTGGCCCTGTCAAGTCTGTAGGTGAGGATAATGTACCTGTCCTCCATTGTTGCCAAGTCTACCAGGGTTCTGTATACAGGGGTATGTCTCCATCTCCTATTCATCCTCAGTGGTAGCAATCTATGGGGCAAAAGAGTGAGGAGCCGGTCACAAACTGTACATTGTAGCCATAACAGTACAATGCATGATGTTAATTTGAAAAGTATAAGTGGCATTTGTCCTGTATGTTCAATTGTGAAATGTGACGCAGTTATGATCCAGGGCCTGCCCCCCCCCGAAATAGCATCTGCCTCTCCTGTGTGGAGGGACAGGTAGAAGTGAAGTAATTCCGCTGACGTTGTGTGCCATTGCGGGTTGTGGACGGAAACTGCCGTGCAACACCTCATTGGATAATATTGGGCCCTATGGGGTACAGTGGCCAATGGTGATGTACGCCGGTGGTGACGGTATGCACCGCCGCAGACGTCACATACATTTTCTATTTGTTCACTCACTTGCTACCTGACCTTCAACAGGAGAGGACCTACACTGCATGTGCTGCTGTGACCTGTGTCTGGACCTGACCATGGCCTGTGTGAGTGGGGAAAGGGCCTCTGGAGTTGGAGAGACTGGTGGATGGGGTCCAACCCCAATATGGACTGCTGTATGGGCCTCCAGACCAACAAGTGAGTACACTGTGAGCACGATGCATGGGGCATGAATGCACGAATGAATGCATGTATGAATGCATGGAGTGGTGTGTGTGAAGGCCTCATGGGGGCGGGGTTGGTGGATGTCCCCTGGGCTGCCTGCATCTTGTGTGCTGGGTTATATCTATGCAAATGGGGATGGAAAGGGGTA
Source organism: Pleurodeles waltl (assembly GCF_031143425.1). Lineage (NCBI taxonomy): Eukaryota > Metazoa > Chordata > Amphibia > Caudata > Salamandridae > Pleurodeles > Pleurodeles waltl. Next base: position 219,791,052 of record NC_090450.1, on the reverse strand, counting down.
TGGTGGGCTATGAGTGTCACAGGCAGGACGGTCTGAATAATACCTTTCCATGTCTGTATTTCTCTGCAGGTCAGCCCCATCAAAAGAAGGGTACATGGCGTGCAATTGCCAAGGACGTGCGGACCCTGGGGCTCTACAGCAGGCGGAGCATCCACTTTCGGAAACAGTGGGAGGACCTGAGACGCTGGGCACGGAGGACGGTGGAGGCCCAGCTGGGGATGGCCTCTCAACAAGAAACAGGTGTCCGTCGAACCCTAACCCCCCTGATTGCCGCATACTGGCGGTTGCATATCCAGAGCTGGATGGGCGCTTGAGGGCATCACAGTAGCCACAAGAGGGTAAGTACAGTGGCAATCATTACAACTTACTCCTGGTGGTGTGGTATCCAGGTGGGGGATGTGTCTGTGGGTGCCCCTAGTCCAGGCCTGACATTGCAGAGTAGGTCCCATGTTGGGCAGGGTTCTGATGTGATATTCCTCCTACCTAGCTTGTAGGCATCCACTACTGGGCAGGGCTGTGTGGGTCCCATGTATGCTGCAGTTGGCGGTATGTGTTTCTCCCCATGCACTGGCGACTAGCATTGTTACTGGTAGAGCACTGCATAGTGCGTAGGCCTGTTCCCTTTGTGTGAGTGTGCTAGCATTGTTACTGGTAGAGCATTGCATAGTGCGTAGGCCTGTTCCCTTTGTGTGAGTGTGCTGTGTACAAAGCAAAAACAACAAGTGATGGACGGAATGCTGAACATTGTCAAACATTCACCCCCAGTACAGTGATCTGGGCCTAAATCCATCGTTTTTTTGCTGCCCATGCCATTCCAGTTTGGACCCAGCCATATGCAAATCAGCCTTGACCCTGTTCCCCATGGGAACAGTCCAGCCCGAACTGCTAGGCCAGGTCTTCCCTGGACTGGAAACAAGCATCCTGGGACCGGTTTTGGGGTTTCACCCCTCATCAGCCAGGCTAGCTTGAATCCAGTGGCATGGGAAGCACGGGACCCACGTCTGGGCATACCCTTCCCACTTAGGGCGACAAAGCAAAAACAACAAGTGATGGACAGAATGCTGAACATTGTCAAACATTCACCCCCAGTACAGTGATCTGGGCCTAAATCCATCGTTTTTATGCTGCCCATGCCATTCCAGTTTGGACCCAGCCATATGCAAATCAGTCTTGACCCTGTTCCCCATGGGAACAGTCCAGCCCGAACTGCTAGGCCAGGTCTTCCCTGGACTGGATACAAGCATCCTGGGACCGGTTTCAGGGTTTCACCCCTCATCAGCCAGGCTAGCTTGAATCCAGTGGCATGGGAAGCACGGGACCCACGTCTGGGCATACCCTTCCCACTTAGGGCGACAAAGCAAAAACAACAAGTGATGGACGGAATGCTGAACATTGTCAAATATTCACCCCCAGTACAGTGATCTGGGCCTAAATCCATCGTTTTTTTGCTGCCCATGCCATTCCAGTTTGGACCCAGCCATATGCAAATCAGTCTTGACCCTGTTCCCCATGGGAACAGCGCAGCCCGAACTGCTAGGCCAGGTTTTCCCTGGACTGGAAACAAGCATCCTGGGACCGGTTTCGGGGTTTCACCCCTCATCAGCCAGGCTAGCTTGAATCCAGTAGCATGGGAAGCACGGGACCCACGTCTGGGCATACCCTTCCCACTTAGGGCGACAAAGCAAAAACAACAAGTGATGGACAGAATGCTGAACATTGTCAAACATTCACCCCCAGTACAGTGATCTGGGCCTAAATCCATTGTTTTTTTGCTGCCCATGCCATTCCAGTTTGGACCCAGCCATTTTCAAATCAGTCTTGACCCTGTTCCCCATGGGAACAGTCCAGCCCGAACTGCTAGGCCAGGTCTTCCCTGGACTGGAAACAAGCATCCTGGGACCGGTTTTGGGGTTTCACCCCTCATCAGCCAGGCTAGCTTGAATCCAGTGGCATGGGAAGCACGGGACCCACGTCTGGGCATACCCTTCCCACTTAGGGCGACAAAGCAAAAACAACAAGTGATGGACGGAATGCTGAACATTGTCAAACATTCACCCCCAGTACAGTGATCTGGGCCTAAATCCATCGTTTTTTTGCTGCCCATGCCATTCCAGTTTGGACCCAGCCATATGCAAATCAGTCTTGACCCTGTTCCCCATGGGAACAGTCCAGCCCGAACTGCTAGGCCAGGTCTTCCCTGGACTGGAAACAAGCATCCTGGGACCGGTTTCGGGGTTTCACCCCTCATCAGCCAGGCTAGCTTGAATCCAGTGGCATGGGAAGCACGGGACCCACGTCTGGGCATACCCTTCCCACTTAGGGCGACAAAGCAAAAACAACAAGTGATGGACAAAATGCTGAACATTGTCAAACATTCACCCCCAGTACAGTGATCTGGGCCTAAATCCATCGTTTTTTTGCTGCCCATGCCATTCCAGTTTGGACCCAGCCATATGCAAATCAGTCTTGACCCTGTTCCCCATGTGAACAGTCCAGCCCGAACTGCTAGGCCAGGTCTTCCCTGGACTGGAAACAAGCATCCTGGGACCGGTTTCAGGGTTTCACCCCTCATCAACCAGGCTAGCTTGAATCCAGTGGCATGGGAAGCACGGGACCCACGTCTGGGCATACCCTTCCCACTTAGGGCGACAAAGCAAAAACAACAAGTGATGGACGGAATGCTGAACATTGTCGAACATTCACCCCCAGTACAGTGATCTGGGCCTAAATCCATCGTTTTTTTGCTGCCCATGTCATTCCAGTTTGGACCCAGCCATATGCAAATCAGTCTTGACCCTGTTCCCCATGGTAACAGTCCAGCCCGAACTGCAGACCAGCATGTACACAAGACAACACAGAAGAGTGGCACAGGCACACACAAGCACCACACATTATCCCACAGGCACTCACACAAACACCATCCAGATACAGACATACCAACATCCGCTGCCTCTACTGTGTCCCCCTACTCCTCCTCCACCTCCCTCCCAGTTGCGTCTACACTCACACCTGCATGCACTACATCCTCATCCACTACCACCATCACCAGCACACCTATCAGAACACACACCTCACTGGAAGCCACCACTCCAACAGCCATGCACACGTCCCCTGTGTCCTTTCCCATTGTGTCTGACCCCCCACTTCAAGGTTCACAGATGCAAGCACTCAGACACCCAACAGCCGTCTACCTCACAACAGCATCCAGCCCATGCAACTGCACCCAAACACTGCAGAGAGGCATCTCCCACAATCACTCCCTCTTCCTCCACTCCCAAACCTTCTCCCTCTTCCCGCCCCAATGTCCCTAAGAAGCCTTTCCTCTCCACCATTGACCTCTTCCCTACCCGTCCCCCCGTCCTTCACATCTGCCCAGGGTAGCTAAAACCTGGGCAAGCACCTCAGCCACCCAGTCCACGGGCCCAATAGTGTCCACAGCAACTGGTGGTGGTAAAGGATCCAGGGCACCAGGAAGCCTCACGGAAAGGGTGCCTGCCCCAAGTGCTGGCAGGAAGGGCAAGGAGCCCTCCCCAGTTGCTGGCCTGAAGGGCAAGGAGCCTTCCCCAGCTGCTGCCAGGAAGGGCAAGGAGCCATCCCCAGTTGCTGCCATGAAGGGCAAGGGGCCTGCACCAGCAAGCAGGAAAGACAAGGGGCCTTCACCACCAGGCAGCAAGGACAAGGGGCCTGGTGCTGGGACTCAGTCAGAGCCCCCACCACCAACCATGGTTGCTCAGCCGTACGAGGCTGCAGGGTATGGGCTGGAGTCTCCCCCCACCACTACCTGTAGCAGCAGCACCACCACTCAAGCAGTGGGAAGCTCTCCAAGACTGCAGGGGATGGGCTGGAGCCTCCCCCCTCCACTACCAGTACCACCACCACCAGCAGTGGGCAGCCGTCCGAGGCTGCAGGGGATGGGCTGGAGCTTACCACCACAACTACCAGCTGCACCAGCTGCACCAGCAGTGGGCAGCTGTCTAAAGCTGCAGGGGATGGACTGGAGCTTCCCCCCAATGCCAACAGCAGCAGCAGCACTTCCACCACCAGCAGTGGGCAGCCGTCCGAGGCTGCAGGGGATGGGCTGGAGCTTCCCCACACAAGCAGCAGCAGCACCACCACCACTACCAGCAGTGGCCAGCCATCTGAGGCTGCAGGGAATGGGATGAGCGTCCCTCCACAACCACCAGCAGCACCAGCAGCAGCAGCAGCACCAGAACCACTGCCACCACTGAGCAGCCATCACCGCCAGCAGACATTCTGTAGAACTGCCTCCAGGTGCTGTTGTGCGGCCTGCCCCCTGCAAATCCTATGGGTATGACACGCAGCTGAGAGACTGTGACCTTGCACTCCCCGAGATCTGCATCACGGGGCACAAGGCCCCCTCCAGAACCAGTGGGGAAGACACCCACTCACCCCATCCTCCCCAGGATGAAGAGCACAGGGTACGATGCCCCCTCCAGAACCAGTGGGGAAGACACCCACTCACCCCATCCTCCTCAGGATGAAGAACACAGGGCACGATGCCCCCTCCAGAACCAGTGGGGAAGACACCCACCAACCCCATCCTCCCCAGGATGAAGAGCACAGGGCACAATGACCCCTCCGAACCAGTGGGGAAAACACCCACTCACCCCATCCCCCCAGGATGAAGAGCACTGGGCACGATGCCCCCTCCAGGACCAGTGGGCAAGTCACCCACTTGAGAGCCTGTTGCCTTGCACTACCCAGGAAAGAGCAATGGGCATGTTGTCCCCTCCAGGACCAGTGGTGCTGTTCCGTCTGCCGGCTGATGTACCTCCCCATTCCCTGTCCCCCTGAGGTGCCTGCCTATTTTCCAACTGATGCCCCTGCAGTGTTCTCTCTGTGTTGTTGCAGGAGACAAGTGGGACCTTGGACTTTGTCATGTGGCCCACACACTTTGAGGACTGGGTAGTGTCACTTGAATTGTACATATGTATATACTTTTATATTGGATGTTCATAATTTTACTGTATTAATATTATAAAGTTCACTTTCATCTATTTGTGTTGTCCTTGCATTATTCCTGAGGGGTACAGGGTAAATATGTTTTCTTACTGCATCTGATTGCGTGTATGGGGTTGGGGGTGGGGGTGTGTGCTGAGCGTGTGTTTGTCACTTTCTTTTTCCTCCCCCCTCCCCTGTGTGCTAGGTAGCTGCACTCACCGTTGTCGTCTTCGCCGTCGTTGGGGTTCGTGGTGGAGCAGGACGTAAAATATCATCAGAAATATTTGCAGCTCGGGCTCCATGGCAATGTGGTTCTTCCCTATGTCTCCAATGGTGAGCCCTTTTCCTTCTGTGCAATATTTCCGCCAGGCTTTTGATGTCGTTGGTACCGCCCCAGAACAGGTGGTGAATTGGGTTGTCATAATACGGTGGGCGGAACATTGTCTTCCGCCTGTCTGTATGAGGCGACTGCCATGGTATCTGTTGTTTCCACCCTGGCGGTCGGTGTGGTAAGGTGGCTGTCTATCTGAGCTCTTTCCGCAATGCTCATAATTTGGCAAGATTTACCACCAGCCCGTTGGCGGTATTACCCCCACTTTATCGCCGACCACTAGGGCTGCAATGAGGGTCCATATGATTGGAATGTAGGCAGTGTGGGTCAATCACAGTATGTAACAAGTATGTGCACATGTCCAACATATGTGTAGTCCACACACAAGTCATCCATATACTCAAGAGCAACATATGGAGTCATTTGTCGGGTGACAGTTTCCAGATTACATTCATCAGCGATCATCAACAATGCCTGAGCTGTGCATGTCATCTGAAATGTGATGCTATGTAAGACAACAACACACAGCACATAAGTTGACACAATTCACAATCACATACCATGACTCTTGCATAGTACTGACTGCCATACATATGTGGATACATTGATGTCACACATACATGCAAATGCATGACGTGTGCACATGTGCATGCTGTTGATTCTGTAATACACACAGTAGTGTAACAGACCAATCACACACAGATCACATTGTTAAATGGACTACCACATGTGGCCATACTAAAAATGGCAAACTGCTGCATGCCCATTCAGTTATTATATTGATACATGGTGCATCCACTAACAATTGACAATTGCACACAGCTGCATGATTGTGGCCCTGTCAAGTCTGTAGTTAAGGATAATGTGCCTGTCCTCCATTGTTGCCAAGTCTACCAGGGTTCTGTACACGGGGGTATGTCTCCATCGCCTGTCCATCTGCAGTGGTAGCAATCTATGGGGCAAAAGAGTGAGGAGCCGCTTACAAACTGTACATTGTAGCCACAACAGTACAATGCATGATGTTAATTTGAAATGTATAGGTGGCATTTGTCCTGTATGTTCAATTGTGAAATGTTATGCAGTTATGATCCAGGGCCTGCACCCCCTCTGAAATAGCGTCCGCCTATCCTGTGTGGAGGAACAGGTGGAATTGAGGTAATTCCGCTGGCGTTGTGAATGCATGGAGAGGTGAGTGTGAAGGCCTCGTGTGGGGGGGTTGGTGGATGTCCCCTGATTGGCATGCAACTTGTGTGGTGGGCTATGTCTGTGCAAATGGGGATGGGAAGGGGTATGGTGGGCTGTGAGTGTAACAGGCAGGACGGTCTGAATAATACCTTTCCCTGTGTATATTTCTCTGCTGGTCAGCCCCATCAAAAGAAGGGTACATGGCGTGCCATTGCCAAGGACGTGCGGACCCTGGGGGTCTAAAGCAAGCAGAGCATCCACTGTCGGAAACAGTGGGAGGACCTGAGACGGTGGGCACGGGGGATGGTGGAGGCCCAGCTGGGGATGGCGTCTCAACAAGAAACGGGTGTCCGTCGAACCCTAACCCCCCTGATGGCCCACATACTGGTGTTTGCATATCCGGAGCTGGATGGGTGCTTGAGGGCACCACAGCCGCCACAAGAGGGTAAGTACAGTGGCAATCATCACAAATTACTCCTGGTGGGGTGGTATCTAGGTGGGGGATGTGTCTGTGGGTGCCCCTAGTCCAGGCCTGACATTGCAGAGTAAGTCCCCTGTTGGGCAGGGTTCTGATGTGATATTCCTCCTACCTAGTTTGTAGGCATCCAATACTGGGCAGGGCTGTGTGGGTCACATGTATGCTGCAGTTGGCAGTATGTGTTTCTCCCGATGCCCTGGCGACTAGCATTGTTACTAGTAGAGCATTGCATAGTGCGTAGGCCTGTTCCGTTTGTGTGAGTGTGCTGTGTACACCAACGCTGATGTTTGTGCAGCCATTGACCCACTGTATCTTCTGTCTCTCTCTCTCCCCTTTTTTGTTTTGTTATCTTGTCCTTTGTGCATTAGCATCATCTGGCGGAGGAACAGAGGCACCGGTGACAGAGGGAGCTGCATCACACAGGACCAAGGAGGCACATTCCACCGATGGTGAGGGCACCAGTAGGACGAAGGGCGAGGGGAGCAACACAGCGGAGACTGGAGGGGCAGTTCGGACACAGATACCTCCTCCGATGGAAGCTCCCTAGTGGTGGCAGACACCTCTGTGCCCACCCCAGCTACAGGTACAGCCGACACTCCCTGTCTTAGCACTGCCCTCCCAGCAGCCCATCAGCGAGTTGCCTGTGCCCGCTCACCCCGGAGGGTGGGCATCTCCTTCGCCCCAGGCACCTCAGGCCCTGCCCCAGTTAGCGCTGCTGCCCTGAGTGAGGAGGCTATTGACCTCCTGCGATCCATCTCTGTTGGGTAGTCACCCATTGTGAATGCCATCCAGGGTCTGGCACCCAAGTGGAACAGACCAATGCATTTATGGAGGGCATTCGCACTGACTTGGCGGTCCAACAGAGATCAATCCAGGCTCTGGCCTCCTCTCTGATGGCAGCCATTGTCCCTGTTTCCACCCTCCAACTTCCTCTTCCCAGTCCCATTCCCCTCAATCCCAACCTATCCCAAGCAGATAAGCAGACAAGCATGCACACAAGACAACACAAAAGAGTGGCACAGGCAAACACAGGCACCACACATTATCCCACAGGCACTCACACAAACACCATCCAGATGCAGACATACCAACATCCTCTGCCTCTACTGTGTCCCCCTACTCCTCCACCACCTCCCTCCCAGTTGCGTGTACACTCACACCTGCATGCACAACATTCTCATCCACTACCACCATCACCAGCACACCTATCAGAACACACACCTCACTGGCAGCCACTACTCTAACAGCCATGCACACGTCCCCTGTGTCTTCTCCCATTATGGCTGACCCCCCACTTCAAGGTTCACAGATGCAAGCACTCAGACACCCAACAGCCATCCACCTCACAACAGCATCCAGCCCATGCACCTGCACCCAAACACAGCAGAGAGACACCTCCCACAACCACTCCCTCTTCCTCCACTCCTAAACCTTCTCCCTCTTCCCGCCCCAATGTCCATAGGAAGCTTTTCCTCTCCACCATTGACCTCTTACCTACCCGTCCCCCGTCCTTCACATCTGTCCAGGGTAGCTAAAACCCAGGCAAGCACCTCAGCCACCTGGTCCACGGGCCCAGTAACATCCACAGCAACTGGTGGTGGTAAAGGATCCAGGGCACCAGGAAGCCTCATGGAAAGGGTGCCTGCCCCAAGTGCTGTCCGGAAGGGCAAGGAGACCTCCCCAGTTGCTGCCCTGAAGGGCAAGGAGCCCTCCCCAGCTGCTTCCAAGAAGGGCAAGGAGCCATCCCCAGCTGCTGCCAGGAAGGGCAAGGGGCCTGCACCAGCAAGCAGGAAGGACAAGGGGCCTTCACCACCAGGCAGGAAGGACAAGGTGCCTGGTGCTGGGACTCAGTCAGAGCCCCCACCACCAACCATGGTTGCTCAGCTGTACAAGGCTGCAGTGGATGGGCTAGAGTCTCCCCCCGCCACAACCTGCAGCAGCAGCAGCACCAGCACCACCACCAGCAGTGGGCAGCAGTCCGAGACTGCAGGAGATGTGGTGGAGCAGGACGTAAAATATCATCAGAAATATTTGCAGCTCGGGCTCCATGGCAGCGTGGTTCTTCCTTATATCTCCAATGGTGAGTCATTTCCCTTCTGTGCAATATTTCCACCAGGCTTTTGATATTGTTGGTACCGTCCCAGAAAAGGTGGTGGATTGGGTTGTCATAATACGGTGGGCGGAACATTGTCTTCTGCCTCGCTGTATGCGGCGACCGCCGTGGTTTCCACCTTGGCGGTCAGTGTGGTAAGGTGGTTGTCTATCTCAGCTCTTTCAGCCATGGCCATAATTTGGCAGTATTTACCACCAGCCCGTTGGCGGTATTACCCACACTTTATCGCCGACCACCAAGGCTGCAATGAGGGTCTATATGATTGGAATGTAGGCAGTGTGTCTCAACCACAGTATGTAACAAGTATGTACACATGTCCAACATATGTGTAGTCCACACACAAGTCATCCACATACTCAAGAGCAACATTTTGAGACATTTTTCGGGTGGCAGTTTCCAGATTACATTCATCAGCGATCATCAACAATGCCTGAGCTGTGCATGTCGTCTGAAATGTGATGCTATGTAAGACAACAACACACAGCACATAAATTAACACAAATCACAATCTCATACCATGACTCTTGCATAGTACTGACTGCCATACATATGTGGATACATTGTTGTCACACATGCATCCAAATGCATGACATGTACACATGTGCATGCTGTTGATTCTGTAACACACATAGTGGTGTAACAGACCAATCACACACAGATCACATTGTTAAATAGCCTACCACAGGTGGCCATACACAAAATGCCAAACTGCAGCATGTGCATTCAATTGTTATGTTGATACATGGTGCATCCACTAACAGTTGAGAAAATCAGGTAATCGGGAATTGAGTAATAAAAAATGACGCAAATAGATTGAAAACATCTGCAAATGCAAAGTGTATGGCCCCTTAGCGTGATTTACACCTTTGCACGCATTTCAATACTGTAAAATCTACACATAAAGGTAATGTGTCATTATAAAAAGATGCACTTAACTAATGTGTCTGAAAAAATTCACACAAATATCAGATGCTCCAAAAAAATTCACGCATAACAGAAAACATGATGCAAGGGCACAGGAAGTGATGTAATAGGATATCCTGTTCACAGGCATGGTACAGTGGGTGTACTGTCACTTTCTCTTTACAGTCTCTTTTGACTGTGTGGTTGTGCCTTGGAGTTGGTGGTGTCTCCTTGCTTTTTTTTGTATCTTGTTGTGTCCCTCCTGTCGTGTTTTCTGTTGTAGTTGATTGTTAATTGTCCCAGTGTCTGTGAATGTGTGTGTCAACTGTATTTTACCTTGTACCTGTGCTGTGGGTTGTCTGTATGGGTTAGTTGTATAGGTGGGCTAGTTATTTTTTGGGTTTTAAGTTTCCTTTCCTTATTTCTGTTTATTACTACAACATGTTACTTTTCAAGCTGTACCCTAGTGCAATAGCTGGCAGGGGGAGTCAGACCATAATGGGGGAAGGGAGGAGCGGGGAGGCTTTGTGTGGTTGGTAGCCCACTACCTCCCCTTGATGCTGGAGGTGGGTGGCCATGTGATCCAGGGCTCCCATATGGAGGCAAGACGGCTGTGGTGAGGCAAGGTGCTCCACCACCTGAAGAGGGTGTACTACAGCAGTCGCAAGGACCACCAGCTCAAGCATCACTGGGCTGATCTTGTGCCAGAGAGCAGGATCTTCTGGACCATCTTGGTGTGGTGATTGGTGTCCCTGTTGGCGAGTCCCATTGGCAAAGTAATTACTGTTCACCACACTTGAATGACAGTAGCAGATGTATTGGCATGATGCATGCAATGCTTGTGGACAGGTTTCATGCAACCTGAATGAAGTGTCACAGTGCCTGTATAGACATGGGCTTCACATATCCTACCATTTTACCAATGCAAATCAGATGTTAGGTGATGACTAGCATCATCATCGGGAAATGCTCCTCGCCAGGCCAGATGATGATGCTAGTCATCCATTGTGATGCTTGAGGGCTCTTGCTCCTGATACTTCAGGTTCCCTAGACCATTATAGAACGTGTGGAACAGTGTACTTTTGTATGTCTTACTACTGTTGGGAGATTGTACTCTGGACCAGATAACCTCCCGGTCCCTTCCCCCCCTTGGATTTAGCTAAGGCAGTGTTGTCATTTCATTCATCAGTGCCATTGCATCATCTGGAATGTGAGTGTGAGTGCATGTGTAAATCGATGTAGATAGTAAGCTAATTTACTGTACGTACTCCACACAATGCTGACACTGATGGTTTCCTGTCTTATTTTAACAGCTGCCAACATGAATAATGACCAACGACCAACTAAGTGCCTTTCAGAAGAGGGCAGTGCGCTATAGGCACATATTGGCAGTGGAATCTGGGTTCAGGAGGATGGCATGTTGCTATCGCTCAGAGCGATCCACTGGTGAGTGGCGGGCATTCAGCCAAAAGGGGACCTACACTGCCACACAAACTGGACCAAGCACCACATCTGTGCAGGATTCTACAGTTGCCAATGTAATTATTGCTCCAGCTACTCCACCCTCTACCACCATCCAACAGCCAACCACACCTGCTGCCATGGACATGGGTGCCATCACAGATTTACAGAGGGATGTACAACAGGTCCTCAAAAAGTTGGACTCCATTGAAAAAGAGATGGCAACGAATACTAAGGCCCTCAAGAACATTAAGAGGAGACTGAAAAGGACAAACATCTGAATGGCATGATGTCACTCCTCCCAAGTTCACTCCCCTTCCTCCTCTTTTTTTCAAGGTTTTTTCTGGGTATTAGACAGTTAGTTGTAGGTTAGAATAGGTTAGTGGGATAGTTAGGATAAGTAGGTTTGGGGGTGGGTTTTCTACTTCTCATTTCTGACTATGTGGTTGGGTGGGTGGGTGGTGATGTTGGGGCTTTTAATTTATCTATTAAAAAAAAAAAAATGAAAATACAAAACAAATATATATTTGTTTAGTCATAGTTAGTAAATGTGGAGTTTAGTGTATGTTGTCCTGCATGTGTCCTGTGATATAAGAGGGGTGGGGCGCGGATGTTTAGAGTGTGTCATTAAGTGTGTTGGGTTAGTGTAGCATAGAGTAGTTATGGTCTGTTGTGGGTTTCATATAGTAAGGATAGATGAGGTTAGGATAGGTGTTTATAATTGTTTTTTACTTATATCATTATCGTAATAAATGATGTTGGGTACTCCCTTACTTCATATGTCATTTGCTTGGGTCTCAGGGTCTTCCCACGGGTGTACAGTGAAAATTGTGTGTTGTCATAGGGTCCCTGTCCTGCATCCAAATCCCTCTCTTGACATGTTCAACACCTCCTTATGACTGAGCTGTCACATTGGCAGCTATAACAGATCCACTTACCTGTGCATCTGCCATCCAGTGTACCCACCACTCAAAGTGATTATGTTGAACATGTATAAGACAGGTAGGTTTTGGAATTTAGCTGACATTGTATGGGTTTTGTTTTGGAATGTTGGGCACTGTGGGATATTTGACAACAGTCTACATTTCATTGCTATCCTGCTAAACTGACCAGTGGCAAAAATATATGAGGTTGAGTCCCGCTGTTTCACACCAATGTGTTCTACCGGTACTCCCAGCTGACGATATTGCCAGATTACTGTTTCACACCCATTCCTGCAGTATGTAGTGGGTGTAGCATACATGTGTTCAACATGTTTCACATATGCAGTGAATTGCTTGCAGGGGATGAGACCAACATCAACGTACAACAGGTACGTACCATGTGCGTAGATATGTGCCACATATTCATGCGCTCTTGTACTGACTCTCTGTGAGTTGAGACATGTTACACACATCAAAAATACTAAGCATAGTGGATGTGTCACAACACACATAAACATGCTGGTTGTGTAGATGATGTTTATTAACAAGTGTAGTAGTGCTAAATATATCCAATGTCCCGGTCTGTGACCCCATTTGTGGAATCCATCCAGTTGTGACACAACACAAGTCCAGGGTTGAGGGACATGTAATGGGACAAGTTTGGGTGAAGTGTCTTTCAGTGCAGGGGAACATAAATTGTCAATTGAAAAGTTATAGACAATTGCAGTCCATAGCAGAAAGGTCAACAGTGTGTTGAGGAAGAGTGCATATCTGTAATAGTGCTTACACTGGCATTATGTCAAGCACAGGACAAAGGAAAACACTGCCCATGTGACATGGGCTCGTGCCACCAGGATCTCCTACAGGTGAAGATGATCTGTTCCACATCTTCATCCTCCGATGTGTGTGGTGCGTCCTCTCCCTCTGATGGTGGTAGTGGGGAGGTAGAGGGGGCCACACACACTTCAGTGGTTGCAGATGTGACCTCCCAATTCCTGGCAGCTGCCATGTGTGGCACTACTTATGGCATCACTGCAGCAAGGAGGAGCTGCTGGTTTTTAAGTATAGCTGCAACATCCCTGTGGTAGGCAGCCATGTCTGCCCTGAGGGAGTCCATCTTGTCCTCAAGCACACTGATGCCAGTTTGGGAGGGCAGTTGTGGCCTCTCCCTCATGGCAGCAGCTATGTCCCTCAGACGGTTCTGGACTCCACGCATTGAGAAGTGTGCGTATCGGTTCGCTGCAGTCTGTTCTGTTGCTGTGACAATGCACGTCTGCATCCCCTCAAGGCTGGCTGCCATAGTTTTCATCTCCACCACACCTCCTTGACCAGCTCCCGCTGGACTCCTATCACTGTCCTCACAAAGCTGGTGCCTGGGTCCTCGGAGTCCTCTGCTGTGTCAGTGCTGGCTAGTTGTACTATGGGGGTGCTAAGTGGGGCCTGTGGGATGTCTGCTACTTCAGTAATCTTCCTTGCGACTGGAGGTGGTGTCTGCAGGTTTACAATGACTTCTTGGAGAGTCTCTTGGCTGATAGTTGCCAGCTAGTCATTCAGGTCCTCAGGGTACTCCAGGAAAGGCAGATCTGCAGGAGAGCCATCCTCGTCTGCAATGAGATGGTGTAAAATCAGTCTATCTGTGTTTTGGCAGTTGACAAGTCACGTCAGTGACTTGATATTTGAGGCTCATTGTCATATTAGGCCCATGTTTATGTAAATGTGGTGCAGAATGTTGCTGTGCAAAAATGGTCAGCACTGCATGACTTTGGTAACACAAGGATGCACCATATGTAAGTGAATACGGGGCACCCCTGTGTTGTCCCCGCGCTGGTGCAAGATTCACCTGCCAGCGTCAACGCAGGCATCCTTGCACCATCGTACAAGGATGTATGCATTGAGGGGTGTGACTGTTTATGTGCATGAAGGTGTCCCTTCCTGCACATTAACAATCAATAATGGCGCTTTGGCACTTCTGTGTGAGCTGTAGAGTGCAGCACACACAGAAGAGCCAAATCGTTATTTACATATGATTGTTTATGTGCATGAAGGGACACCTTCAGGCTTATAAAAATAATTTCTGGCATTTTGCTCTTCCTATGCATGCTGCAGAATGCAGCACACATTGGAAAAGCAGAAAAGGAGGAGGTATAAATGTATTGCTTCTCGTTGCACCCTACTAATGCCACCCTTGGGGCTGGTGTTATACTTTTGGCCCTACCTCAAGTTGACAATATTCCATTTATCTGAGGCAGCATCAAAATTGAATGGGTGTTGCTGTGGCACGCCCACAGCAACACCCATTGCACCACCTTCCACGCACAGTGATGATCAGGAGGGTCTGTATTTACAAGGTGACATATAGCCACAAAAGTGGCTTAGGGCTACATTGTCAAAACAGCGCATTGCTTAGGGCCACTGGAGCCTCACTGAAAGTGACGTTCCTGTGGAGCTAGGGGCCTAGGATGTGCCCTTTAGTTTCAAAGGATTGTTCCAGTACATCATAGCTACAGTCTACAGCCCTATGCCCCACCTGCATGTCACATGAATGGAAGCCCAGTCACCACTATTGGCTGTGTCATATCTTCTAAGTGTGTTGTTTATACTTCTTGTGGCTTGATCCACCCTTATCTTGTTCTACCCTCCCTTTGCATCCATTCACATGGTGAGTCCTTGCAATGGATGTTGCTGTGCTCATGCCACAGCACCACAAATGGCTGTTTTCACCTGTCACAGTCTTACATGTTTCACATACACCCATGCTCTGCTGAGACCTTGCACCACCCCAGGGATGGCATTGGCGGGACACTGTGCTCTTGTTGCCATTGATGGCTCCTCATGTTGTCGTTTCTCTTTGTGTGTTATGTTGCATAGCACTCATGGACCTGGCAGAGTTAAGTTTCAACTCCTGTCTGTGTAGGTTGTTTGCCTTACTAAACACCTATGTCCTCCCCCTCAATGTAGTCCTCCTTCCACTATGATACATGAGTGCAGCATGGTGACAGTACAGCTCTTGTGACAAAAGCACAGGGTTGAACCCAGGGATGGGCAGTATGGGATCAATGTCTGCTGTGTACATGATTCTGTATGTGATAGTGTCTGATGGTAATTGTGTCTGTGGACATAGCCAATTCACAGGAGTTGTACTTAAGTCAGAGCCTGAGGCAAGTTCATATTTCATGTGCATCAGTCCAAAGGGCACCTGACTGCCACTGTGTAATTGACCACCCCAAAATCACAGGGTGTAGTGGCAACTGTTGTCAATACGGAATGCCCCATGGGCCAATGACCTGGAAATGGCAGGTTACCAGCAGCTTACAGACTGGCTATTCCATCTGTCCTGTGACACCAGACCAGTAATACATTCAACACTACCCTCCAGGTATGTTTCCACATTTCTCCAGCCTTTGCATGGCGGTGTAACCCCCATGAAATGGTTGTTGGTGGTGTGGTGGTGTGGTGTGGTGGTGTGTGCCCCTGGGTGCCCACACACAGCCCATGCACTTGGCATGAGAAGTGCAGGGTGTCCATACCTTTGCTCTTTGCCCTTTCCACTGCCTGATTTGCAGGGCTGAGTGCAGCGTATCCTGTTACACCCAATGCAGGCCACAATTAGCACTGACTCTGTTCGATCCATCAATAATGTTAAGTAAGTGCCCCACAGAGCTATCATGTGCAGACAGATTTCCAGCCGCCATCCCAAAGTGTGACTCATACTGCCAAGTGCAAAGGGTACACTGCACTGGCAGTTTTACCAACACCAGGCTTGCCCATGCACCATCCCCTGCCCGTTGATGTGGAATTATGCACCATTGGGTGGCCACCATACCCCATGTGTTGTATGTGTGTGTTGATTTCCCCATTCCCATCATGGTTGTGTCCAAATATTTGTTGGTTCAGCCTGTGACTATTGTGACCTACTGTTTGCTATCTGTGGTACATATTTTCGGTAGAGGCACATTTCAGTTTAGCATCAATATGTGTGGTTGAACACAGCTTCAGTTTAGTTGGCATGGGTAGTGGCATGTTTCCAATGATACCGGTCCAGCCTGCAATTACCCCAGCACCTGTTAAGTTAATTGTTCCATGCACCCAGGAGACACCCTGACTGCATGATGTAGGGATTGCTGCCTCACGTGCATGTGTTGTCTATGTGCAGTGTGGTGGTGCTACCGGCACATGCCTGGGTACTGTTGGGACAGTTGCAATGACTTGTGTGCTGTGAGATGCAGCACACAAGCACATGCGTTTGGGCAATGAGGCAAGGCAGTTGCAAAGTGTTACTGCAAGGTACACCACAATGAAGTAACCCCAGTAATTGTGTTGACTGACTACCTAGTCTCTGAGGTCTTGGTCATGTTAGTGGTGTTGATGTGACTACATGCAAGGTATATTGTGATGTCACAACCAGTGGCACAGTGATTATACATGCCATCCATCCGATGTGCTGCATTTGTACATATAGGTATTTAAGCATAGTGTTCTAAATATGACCAGCTTGTGCATGTGTCAATGGTGCATAGAACTCCCAAGGTGTAGGTAGTTGTGTAGCTTACGTTGGCAACTTGCTTAATGTGCATTGTATCCCTCTGTATTTCTTTGACATGCATTGTGTGAGTCCTATGTGCCTCCCCCTTCTTGCACTTTACATTTAAGCATATATTTCCCCCATGCAACTTAGCCTGCATTTGTGGTGTTTCCTGATATTATGTGCTGTCCTGTCCTTGTATCCCTGTGATGATTTCCTCCGGGATGACTGCAGCAACCATCTCCTCCATCTCGTCCAAGTCCTCTTGCGGTACTGGACTCCCACCTCCAGTTTGCAGTGCTGCCTTCCTGTTCCGTGCCATTTTTTCCTTGGTCCTTCTCTTGCAGTCATGCCAGCGTCTCTTGCACTCAGTCACAGTTCTCCTGATCTCTGGTACCCTGTTGACTTTATCCACAATCTGCTGCCAGATTGCCTGTCTCCTTCCAATTGGCAAGTTAGAGGTGACGAAGAGTTGATTTTGATGCTCCGTCACCTCCCTCACCACTATTTCATGCTCCTCAGTGATGAAACAACACTTTGGGGGTCATTCTGACCTCGGCGGTAAAAGGCGCTTACCGCCGGTCAGAAGACCGCCATAACACCGCCGCAGTCGCGGTAAACCGCCACGGTAATTCTGACCCGCAACTGGCAAACCGCCAAAAACCCGACATCAACAAAAGTCCGCCACAGCAACGGCCAGCGCAAAACTGCCGATGACCAAACCTCCACCGTCATGCCAACAGAAATACACCCATGCCATTCCGACCCACAAATCCCCGCAGCGGTCTTTCAACCGCGGTATTCCATTGGCGGTACACACCGCCGCAGTCAAAATACACACACCTTTACAAAACACTACCACATTGGACAAATCAAAATACACACACCTGAGACACATACACACACCACTCCCACACACCCAATTAAATATAAAACACACACCCACATCACCCACAAACCCTTACGACCACAATTGCGACTGAAGGACAGAGAGAGACAGCACAGCATAGAGTAGACCATCACACAGAGGCAAATCACAACATCACCCACACAATTTCCACGCACAAAACACCATACACCACCACACTCACCACACTCTACAACACATACACCACCCCTCACCTCATCCACACCACCCCATGGCACCCCAAAGACACCCCAGGTTCTCTGACGCAGAACTCAGGGTCATGGTGGAGGAAATAGTTTGTGTAGAGCCCCAGCTCTTCGGGGCACAGGTGCAGCACACCACCATTGCCAGGAAGATGGAGCTATGGATCAGAATAGTGGACAGGGTCAACGCTGTGGGACAGCATCCACGCAATCGGGACGACATCAGGAAGCGGTGGAACGACCTACGGGGGAAGGTGCGTTCCATGGTATCAAGGCACAACATTGCGGTACAGCGGACTGGCGGCGGACCCCCACCTACTCCCCCAGAATTCACAGCATGGGAGGAGGAAGTCTTGCACATCCTGCATCCTGAGGGCCTCGCAGGAGTAGGCAGAGGAATGGACTCTGGTAAGTCAAATCTCCACTACTTCATTCTCCCCACCCCACCTGCATGCCAAATCATAGCCCCACCCTCACCCCCACCCCCATCCCACCAACTCCTTGCAAATGGCTCACCATCACAACCCACCCATCCCAAAACCTAGCCCTGCATGCGTCCCCAAAGCATGCCCACTGCACACACCCATCACCCCCACAAGCCACCGTCACAAAAGCCCCCACAAGGGAATGCCAGCACTGGGGTACATGGCCACCCACCCATTACACGAAATGCCACACACAGAAGCAATAACCATACTCTTATACCCCTGCAGGACCCGAACGCCACCACACCGCCCAGGAGGGTCCAGAGATGTCCATCCCACCCCCAGAAGAGGCCCCCAGTGATGACAGCAGCTCTGTCTCCCTGGACCCAGATGACCAGCCCGGCCCATCGGGGACCTCGGGACAGTCGGTTCCCCACAGACAGTCACAGGCTATACCAGACCTAACCCCCTCTGGGAACACCAGCACAGCTCCCACCCAGCGGGCCCATGCCTCTGTCTCCAGGACACGTCAATCAGCGGTGTGTCCACCACTACAGGGCACCCAGGTTGACCCACCACCCCAACAACAACAGGGACCTGGGGGTAGTGGTAGTGGGCACACCGTCCAGGGGACAGAGGCCCAGGGAAACAGGGGAACTGGGAGGGCTGCTGTGCGACAGGGGGGGGACAGGCCCAGGGAACCGACTCTCCAAGAGGCCCTCTCCTCCATCATGGGAACATACCACCACTCCCAGGAGACGATGGCTACAGTACTGGCCAGGTTCCAGGAGATCCAGGTACTGCAGGAGGAACAGTACATGGGGTTCAGAGAGGAACTGAGAAACATTAGTTCCGCAATGGGGACCATCGTCGTGGCCCTTAACCAGATAGTCACCACATTGCGGGACCATGTGGCACCACAAAGGGCCCCTGTCACTAGCCTGGACCAGGAACAGCCTACCACCTCCGCTGGCGCTAGTGGACAGGAGGCCCCCACACAACGACAGGCCACCAGAACCACACCTCCTGCAGAAGAAGAACCACCCCGCAAGCGGTCCCTGAGATCTCACAAGAAGACAGAGTAGGATGCCAAGACCCCCGCCAGCAAAGGATACCCCCTGATGTCATCCCACTGTCCAACATTGTCACCCTGTCCAACCTTGAACTGCCCCTGCTCCATCCTTCCACAGGCATATGGACAATGCACCTGTGAGACTGAAAACTGGACTCTGCCATGGACATTACTCCACCATCACCCATCACCGTTTTACAATCATGTTCCTAAATGTAGCACTTTAATAAAATCACTTATTGCACTTAAAAAATCTGGAGTCAGCTTCTATTTTGAACAAATGTATTAGACATAACGGTGCAAAGATGTTCAGTTACATTGTGATGACAACATACCACTGTCACACAGCTGTAGTCCATGGGCAAACAAAGCAGAGGTCACGCAGTGGGGCCCACAGCTCTGAAAACGGAAGGGAAAGTCACAACTCAGTTAACAGGAACTGGGGGGAAACTCAGACAGTAGAGAGGCAGGAGACTTTAAGTAAATGTAAAATGGCGTGGTTGATTCATACCTGTGTGCTACTGAAAATACTGTTGTATCACTGTGTCCCTGTTGTCTGTGTCGTCCCCGTCGTCTCCCTCCTCTTCACTCTCCACAGGCTCCACAGCTGCTACAACACCACCATCTGGACCATCATCCTGCAGGAAAGGCACCTGGCGTTGCAAAGCCAGGTTGTGAAGCATAGAGCAGGCCACGATGATATGGCACACCTTCTTTGGTGAGTACATTAGGGATCCACCTGTCATATGCAGGCACCTAAACCTGGCCTTCAGGAGGCCGAAGGTTCTTTCTATAATCCTCCTAGTTCGCCCATGGGCCTCATTGTAGCGTTCCTCTGCCCTTGTCCTGGGATTCCTCACTGGGGTAAGTAGCCACGACAGGTTGGGGTAACCAGAGTCACCTATTAGCCACACACGGTGTCTCTGTAGCTGTTCCATCACATAAGGGATGCTGCTATTTCGCATGATGTACGCGTCATGCACTGACCCAGGGAACTTGGCATTTACATGAGAGATGTACTGGTCAGTCAAACAGACCACCTGGACATTCATCGAATGATAACTTTTTCTGTTCCTGTACACCTGCTCACTTTCACTGGGGGGAACCAAAGCCACATGAGTCCCATCAATGGCACCAATGATGTTGGGGATATGTCCAAGGACATAGAAATCACCCTTCACTGTAGCCAAATCGCCCACCTCAGGGAAAACAATGTAGCTCCGCATGTATTTCATCAGGGCAGACAACACTCTAGACAAAACCTTAGAAAACATAGGCTGAGACATCCCTGATGATATGGCCACTGTTGTTTGGAATGATCCACTTGCCAAAAAATGGAGTACTGACAGAACCTGCACCAGAGGGGGAATCCCTGTGGGTTGGCGAATGGGGGACATCAGGTCTGGCTCCAGCTGGGCACACAGTTCCTGTATAGTGGCTCGGTCAAGTCTGTATGTCACTATGACATGTCTTTCTTCCATTGTCGACAGGTCCACCAGCGGTCTGTACACAGGAGGATTCCTCCATCTCCTCGCAAGTCCCAGCGGACGGTGCCTAGGAAGGACAACATGGAGCACAGAGTCAAGCAACCCACAGGTACGTAACCACAGCTTGCACAGTACACGATTCGCTATGCATTGAATGGCTTGTATGATTGGCAATGCAAGGCCTAGGCCTGTGTGACGCTGTAGAAATTAAGCCATGTGGGCCCTTGAAATGCCGGCTGCCTGACCTGTGAAGTGTGACAATGGGATGTGAGATCAATGCGCTGGCGTGGCACACCGTGGCGGTAGGCGGTCAAAGACCGCGGCGCAAAGCAGCATTGGTTAACATTGAACCCTATGGGTCTCATGAGCCAATGACGATGTGCGCCGGCGGTCGCGGTACGCACCGCCGCGGGCGTGACCGCCATTTTCTATCTGCTTAATCACTCGAGACCTGATCATCCACAGGAGAGGACCTATACTGCAAGTGCTGCTGTGACCTCGGTCTGGAAGAGACAATGGCTGCTGCGACTGGGGAAAGGGCCCCTGCCTTCACATCTGAGGAATTGGAGAAACTTGTTGATGGGGTCCTCCCCCAGTATGCGCTACTCTACGGTCCTCCAGACCAACAGGTAAGTACACAGGGAGCACGTTGTATGGGCTATGCCTTTGTTGAGTGGGGTGGATGTAAGATGGTGGGGAGGGGAGCGAATGAGGAATGCAACGCACGACAGATGAGAGCATGTGCCACATGGCAAGGTTGGGGAGGAGGGCCACTCACATCGACCATGCAGAAAAGTGATGATATTTCTTTTCCCACCCTGTACATGTCACATAGGTCAGCGCCCATCAGAAGATCGACATTTGGCCTGCCATCGCCAAGGACGTCCGGGTCCTGGGGGTCCACAACAGACGGGGCACCCACTGCCGCAAGAGGTGGGAGGACATCCGCCGCGGGAGCAGAAAGACCGAGGCTCTGCTGGGGATGGCCTCCCAACCTAGGAGGGGTGCCACACGGCAATTGAAACCCCTGATGTCCCGGATCCTGGCGGTGGCCTACCCCAATTTGGATGGGCGCGTGAGGACATCACAGCAGACACAAGGGGGTGAGTCTCAGCATATTCTGCTATATTAGCGCACAGTGGAGGTGTCTGGGTGGGGGAGGAGGGCTGTGGCTATCTCTAGGCCTGGGCGGTTTCTGTAGGCTAGGACCCCTCCGTTAGGCATGGCCCTGTGCCCCCGCCCCCCACCTCTGTAGGGTGCTAAGTACAGCTATCCATGGCCCGGGCTCACCTATGTGTGCAGTTGTCCTCCATAGACTTGTAGGCCAAGTCACAATAATTGGGTAGTGTACCCCGAGTGCGCGGCGTAGTGCAGGGGGCTTCTGTGTCTGTCCTCTCTGCCAACTGTGCCGCCAATGCATGCACTCAACATGTCTTTCATTCTTCTCCCCCCCCCTTTTTTTTTGGTTTCCTGTTCATGTGTGCATTAGCATCATCAGGTGGAGGAGAAGTGGCATCGGAGCACGAGGGAGCTGCATCTCACATGGCCCCGGAGGGCCCTGCAACCGACTCCGAGTTCACCAGTGAGACGGAGGGCGAGGGGAGCTCCACAACGGGGACCCGTGGAGACGTCAGCGACACTGACACGTCCTCGGGAGGGAGCTCCCTTGTGGTGGCGGCAACATCCGTGCCCACCGCAACAACAGGTACAGCCACCACCCAGCGCACCAGCTCCGCCCTCCCAGCAGCCCCTCAGCGTTCGCCCCGTGCCCGCTCGGCTAGGAAGCCGGGCATCTCCTTCGCCCCAGGCGCCTCAGGCCCTGCCCCAGTTACCCCTGCTGCTCTCAGTGCGGAGATCATTGAGCTCCTTCAGACGCTCATTGTTGGGCAGTCTACCCTTTTGAATGCCATCCAGGGGGTAGAAAGGGAGGAGCATCGGAGCAATGCATACCTGGAGGGCATTCATTCGGGTCAGGCTGCCCATCAGCGATCTGTCAACGCTCTGGCCTTAGCACTGACGGCAGCCATTGTCCCTGTCTCCAGCCTCCCTCCTCCAACTCCCTCCACCCAGTCCCACTCCCCTGTTCCTCTGCCTATCCCAGACACACCTACAGACCAGCCTGCACACACATCAACACCCAAGGGCAGCTCATCCAGACATAAGCACCACAGATCACACAAGCATTCACACAAGCAACATCCACATACAGACATGCCAACAGCCACTGCCTCCTCTGTGTCCCCCTCCTCCTCGTCTCCCTCCTCCCTCCCAGTGACGTCTCCACTCACACCTGCATGCACACCACCATCAGCCAGTACGTCCATCACCAGCACACCCACCAGAGCACTCCGCACACGTGCAGTCACCACCCCCACTGCCATTTACACGTCCCCTGTGTCCTCTCCCAGTGTGTCTGTCACCCCCTCTTCCAAACCACACAAACGCAGGCAGCCACCCACCCAACAGCCATCCACCTCACGACAGCCTCCGTCACAAGCACCTGCACCCAAAGACAGCACACTTGACTCTCCTACAACCACATCCTCTTCCTCCACTCCCATACCCACTGCACCTACCCTTCCCATTGCTCCTAAAAAGTTTTTCCTCTCCAAAATTAACCTCTTTGCATCACCTGACCCATCCCCTCCATCTCGTAAGAGTCCAAACAGCACCTCAGCCACCACAAGCCCTGCACCTACTAGGACCATAGTTCAGGGCTATTGGAGTCCACCAGCTCCTAGGGCCGGAACATTGGCCAGCAGCAAGGGGACAGCCAGCCCACCCCCTGGGAAAAGAACCAAAAAAGGGAAGGGTCGGCACGACAGGCCTGAGACGGCTGCCCCCAAGGACACTACCCTTGCACCGTCACCTGGTACATCCACAAAGGGAGGCAAGGGCCCCAGAGATTCGGCGAAGGAGGGCAAGGGCAGCAGGGCGGACAAGTCCGGCAGCAGGCGAGCTGCCCAGGAGGGCCCCACCAGCCCCATTTCGGGTATGACGGAGGACACCCACGGGCCCAGGTCTCCAGCACAGGAAGGCCCTGCTAGCGAAAGGTCGGATGGTGACTGAGCGGGAATTATTGGCCAGATCTGGTTCCCTATGAACACAAGACAAGCACCGCTGAACAGGGCCCCGCCGTGACAAGCACCGCTGAACAGGGCCCCGCCAAGACAAGCACCGCTGAACAGGGCCCCGCCGTGACAAGCACCGCTGAACAGGGCCCCGCCGTGACAAGCACCGCTGAACAGGGCCCTGCCAAGACAAGCACCGCTGAACAGGGCCCCGCCGTAACAAGCACCGCTGAACAGGGCCCCGCCGTGACAAGCACCGCTGAACAGGGCCCCGCCAAGACAAGCACCGCTGAACAGGGCCCCGCCGTGACAAGCACCGCTGAACAGGGCCCTGCCGTGACAAGCACCGCTGAACAGGGCCCCACCAAGACAAGCACCGCTGAACAGGGCCCCGCCAAGACAAGCACCGCTGAACAGGGCCCCGCCGTGACAAGCACCGCTGAACATGGCCCTTCATCTCTAGCACTGCTCCGCTGGGCACCGCCGTCTCTGAACTGCTCCGCTGGTCCCTTCCTGTCAAGCACCGCTCCGCTGGGCCCTTCATCTCAAGCACCGCTCCGCTGGGCCCTTCCTGTCATGCACCGCTCCGCTGGGCCCTTCATCTCAAGCACCGCTCCGCTGGGCACCGCCGTCTCTGAACTGCTCCGCTGGGCCCTTCCTGTCAAGCACCGCTTCGCCTGGCCCTTCCTGTCAAGCATCGCTCCGCTGGGCCCTTCATCTCAAGCACCGCTCCGCTGGGCACCGCCGTCTCTGAACTGCTCCGCTGGGCCCTTCCTGTCAAGCACCACTCCGCTGGGCCCTTCATCTCAAGCACCGCTCCGCTGGGCACCGCCATCTCTGAACTGCTCCGCTGGGCCCTTCATCTCAAGCACCGCTCCGCTGGGCCCTTCATCTCAAGCACCGCTCCGCTGGGCACCGCCGTCTCTGAACTGCTCCACTGGGCCCTTCCTGTCAAGCACTGCTCCGCTGGGCCCTTCCTGTCAAGCACCGCTCCGCTGGGCCCTTCATCTCAAGCACCGCTCCGCTGGGCACTGCCGTCTCTGAACTGCTCCGCTGGGCCCTTCCTGTCAAGCACCGCTCCGCTGGGCCCTTCATCTCAAGCACCGCTCCGCTGGGCCCTTCCTGTCAAGCACCGCTCCGCTGGGCCCTTCATCTCAAGCACCGCTCCGCTGGGCACCGCCGTCTCTGAACTGCTCCGCTGGGCCCTTCCTGTCAAGCACCGCTTCGCTGGGCCCTTCCTGTCAAGCACCGTTCCGCTGGGCCCTTCATCTAAAGCACCGCTTCGCTGGGCACCGCCGTCTCTGAACTGCTCCGCTGGGCCCTTCCTGTCAAGCACCGCTCCGCTGGGCCCTTCATCTCAAGCACCGCTCCGCTGGGCACCGCCGTCTCTGAACTGCTCCGCTGGGCCCTTCATCTCAAGCACCGCTCCGCTGGGCACTTCATCTCAAGCACCGCTCCTCTGGGCACCGCCGTCTCTGAACTGCTCCGCTGGGCCCTTCCTGTCAAGCACCGCTCAGCTGGGCCCTTCCTGTCAAGCACCGCTCCGCTGGGCCATTCATCTCAAGCACCGCTCCGCTGGGCCCTTCATCTCAAGCACCGCTCCGCTGGGCACCGCCGTCTCTGAACTGCTCCGCTGGGCCCTTCCTGTCAAGCACCGCTCCGCTGGGCCCTTCATCTCAAGCACCGCTCCGCTGGGCACCGCCGTCTCTGAACTGCTCCGCTGGGCCCTTCATCTCAAGCACTGCTCCCCTGGGCACCGCCGTCTCTGAACTGCTCCGCTGGGCACTTCATCTCAAGCACCGCTGGCCCATTGGCAGGGCCGGATCTGTGTCGGGCAGGGCTTCACGAAGCACTCTGGCCAACATGCCTCCTCCATACCCAGTGGAGTCTGTAATCCACCTGATGGACTGTGGCTTTGCACTTCCCAGGATGTGACAGTGGTCAACCCACCCACTGTAGAGACTTGAGAGACTGTGGCTTTGCACTCCCCAGGATGGTACAGTGGGCAATCCACCCACTGTAGAGACTTGAGAGACTGTGGCTTTTCACTCCCCAGGATGGTACAGTGGGCATGGAGGCCCCTCGTGGATCTGGCGTTGTGGACTCATGTGGCTGAGGTGCCCCCCCTTCCCTTCCCCCTGAGGTGCCTGTAGTTTTATTATCTGATGCCCCAGCAGTGTTCTCTCCAATGGAATCGGGTCTCGTGTGTGGGCTTTGCCCATGTGTTTATGCACATTGGCCCACGAACAATGGAAGGTAGCCAATATGTGCCGGACTTTTGGGCTATGTATATATTGTTCATGTTGTAATATATTTTATTTAGATATTTCATATTTCACTTAACTTCAAATATGCTATAGTATACTTCAATTTTAATGATCAATTTATTTTGTCTTTGCATTATTCCGGGGTGTTTGGGGGGGTCACTCTGACTTGTTGCTCTGCATTGGTGTGTAGGGATTTGGGGGGGGGGGTGGGGGGGGGGATAGTTGCGTATGTGTGTTCCCGTAACCTTTTCTCCTCCCCCCTCTACTGTGTCGTAGGTGCAGTACTCACCGTTGTCGTCTGCGCCGGCGTTCGTGCTCCTGGTAGAGGAGCAGGTAGACAATAGCTGGTAGGATGTTTAATTCGGGTTCCATGCTGTCCAGATTCCTCGTGGAGTGTATAGAGGTGAGCGTTTTCCCGTTCGTAGTCTGTTTCCGCCGTGTTTTTATCGGTGGGGCTCCCGCCCCGGAAAAGGTGGTGGATTGGTGGGTCGTGATAGTGTGGGCGGTACATTGTCTGCCGCCTGTCTGTTGGCGGTGACCACCGCGCTGTTTGTTTCTCCCGCCGTGGCGGTCGGAGTGTTAAAGTGGCGGGCTGTGTTGGCGGTTCCCGCCAGGGTCAGAATTCAATTTTTTTTACCGCCTGCCTGTTGGCGGGTTGGCCGCCGCTTTAACACCGACCGCCATGGTTGGAATGACCCCCTTTATCTTTTTCTTCTCCCTCCCCTGGGTCTTGTCTGTGTCCTCCTGGCTGGTGCCTGGTTGAATGGGGTCTTCTTAGGGTCTCTCCTGACTTCCTACATGCATTTTGGGGCTCCTTTGCACTGTTCTATCCGTTAGCGTCTCTTTTTGGCACTACTGTGGGCAAAAATGTTGCATTTCCATTTTGCAACGTATTTACATGTCGTAAACCAGATTAGAGTCATTTTTCCTCCGTTAGCGTCACTTTGCCTCACAACAAGGTGCAATGGTTAACGTCGGAAAAAATGACTCCAAACATTTTCAGCGCCACATAGCGTCAAATTGTAAATTTGACACCCGAGTGGTGTTAAAAAATGGCATTAGTCAGCACTAACCTTTTGACGCTAAACTGCGTTAGCGCACTTTAGCGACAAAAACTATAAATCTGGCCCAAGGGTTTTTAAGGGAAAGGTGTTTCATCAAACTTTATATGAGTTAGGCGTCAAATAGAAATAGAATGGAATTACACAATGTATTGACATGGCTAAAACGTCTTTAAGTTAATCGAGGTAAGAAAACACCAGGCTGCGTTGTAAATGGAGTCAGGAGGACAATAGGTGCATGTGGACAGTCTTGCACTTGTAGGTCCATTTGGTATTACAAAAGTGGCCACAGACACCTATGCATCCCTATCTGTAATTTGCATTGTGTGAGTACAAGGTTAGCAATCGATTCCTAATTTGAGACAGTGTTTGCTGGGTACTGGAATCAAGTCATATCTTTAAGTATCAGGAGATCTTGCATTTAATTTTGCTGGGCAGCCAGTGAGTCAAATGGGCTCAGCCTGGCTGCACTGCTTTCCTGGACGTCTCTGCTCTCATTTTGTTTATTAGGGGGATCATAGAATGGGCAATTTGCAAGACTGTAACAATTTGTTTGGCACCACCATAGTGGTGAAACAGTCCTCTGACTCTGCCTGTCTGCTGCCATGATTAGATGCAAAAGAATTGCTGTCCCACCTGTCAGTGGCTGATTTGATTTAGGAGAGCCTACGTGGCACCCTTCCATGTATACATCCCTGCAGACTTCAGTACCTCCTATCTGAATCCTGTGTTCAGACGTGTCTTTGTGCCAAGATGTTAGTCACACCTGGTAGGTCCCTCTTGGCCCTCATAGTTCAGGAGTACACCATATGAGTCCCTGCAGAGTGGAGGAAATGGGCATACATTCAACTTTTGCACTTACTCTGTACCATAAGAAATATCCATGTGGAGATTTAGGGGCAGATTTACAAGCCTATAGTGCCACCTTAATGCTGCCTTAGTGGCATTTTTATGACACTAAGGCGGATTTAAGGTGGCCATTCCCCCACGCCATATTTACAATGTGGTGCAAAACACACTTATAGTACAGTACGGGATTAATATCGGTAAAAGTCAGCATTCAGTTTTTTTATTCATTAAAATGCTTAGACGAAATTCACAATTGCATTAAAAAGCACATTGTCATGTATAACAGAATTAGGTTACAAAGAATAAACATATAGGCAGATTTATGAAAAGTAGCACCGCACCTACTGCAGCGCCACTTTTCTTGTGTCGCTTAGCGCCCCCCTAATGCCACCATGTGTGTGCTGTATTTAAAATATGGCGCACCATGGGGGTAGTCAGGGGGACTAGCGTCATGATTTTTTATGCTAGTCCGGCGCTTTGCAGGATTAGCATTAAAAATGTTGGCGCTAATCCTGCAAAGCACCCAGATGCCAATTAAAAACAATGGGAGCCTCTTTTTAATGTAAGCTCTGGCACAGGCAAAATGTGGTGCAAGGGATTTAAAAGTGGTGAATTGCAAGCATTACGCCACTTTGTAAATATGGTGCAGCGTTTTTGGCCTTCTAACACCACATTTGCATAAAAAAATGTGGCGTTGGAATGGTGCTAGGCCCTCATAAATCTGGGCCATAGAATGTATTTATTGGATACAAAGCGAATATCACATAGGTCATACTTGTTAGTCTATATGACATTGGAGATGGGTCAAAAGTGCCACAATACAGTCCTGCATGCAGAGAGGCAAACAGGTGCCTACTGAACAGCCACTGGCTTTGGATAGAAGGTCTCTGTTACCCGTATCAGTTTTTTAAATTTTATTTTTGCTGAGCAGGATAAAGAATAACACAAGAATACATTTCGTATAAATTTCATATACATGCCTAAAACAAGACATCTTACATAGACATCTAAATACACAAGATATATATATATATATATATATGTATATTGTCAGAAATGGGGTCTTTGGTTGGCAGTCAGATGACCCCCTGTCCAAGCAAGGACCCTCACTCTAGTCAGGGTAAAGGAGAATTGCCCTCAGTTAACCCCCGCTCACCCCCTTGGTAGCTTGCCCCGAGTAGACAGGCTTATCTTCAGAAGAAATGTGTAAAGTATTTGTACCAACACACACAGTAACCCAGTGAAAACACTACAAAATGACACACCATAGGTTTAGGAAAATAGGTAACAATTTTCTAATCAAAACAAGACCAAAACGACAGAAATCCAACATACATAAGTCTTCATCCTTAGAAAACAGGGAGAATGCTGTCATTGCACAAAAGTACCTCGGTAGCATCAAAATAAAGCTGCATGGGTGAGCGTGTATCGAAAAAGGCCAGCGGTCGGGTCGGGTCGGCATGTGTCATTTCTTGTCTCCTGCAAGACGGCGATGCATCGATCCTGGAAGGGTACCTCAGATCCGGGCAGGCTTTGCATTGATTTTCCACACCGAGCGATGTTGCGTTGAAATCCGGTCGCACAGTGTCAAGAAACCGCGCTGCTTGTGGGCTTGCTTCATTAACAGCAGCCGCTGTGGGTGTAGCACATCATTTCTCCAGCCACGTTGCATCCATCTTCCAGCCGCGATGCAGGGGGAGCATCGATTTTAGCCATAAGGCCGGTGGTGCATCGTTTATCAGCAGTAGGGCGGGTAGTGCGTTGAAAGTTTCCCCGCACTGAGGTCTTAGCGTGGATTTCTGGCCTATTCCACCAGCTTCACTTTTCAAGGCCCCAGAGACAGGTTAGGGCACCACTCGGCAGGGCAGGACTCTCAGCAGACAGTCCTGGTGCTGGCAGAGAGAAGTCTTTGATGTCCCTGAGACTTCAACAACAGGAGGCAAACTCAGTTCAAGCCTTTGGAGATTCTTCACCAGTGGGAAGTCACACAAATGTCAGTCTTTGTCCTCTCTCAGGAAGAAGCAGCTACTGCAGGCCAACCCAGCAAAGCACAGTCAAAGGCAAAGGGGCAGAGTACTCCTCCTCCAGCTTCTCCAGCTCGTCTCCTGGGCAGAAGTTGCTCTTGGTTTGAGAAGTAATCTGATTTGCAGGGGGTTTGGGTCCTCTTCTTATGCCCCTTTCTGCCTTTGAAATAGGCCTACTTCAAAGAGAAGTCTCTGTTGTTTTCAAGATCCTGCTTTGCCCAGGCAAGGCCCCAGACACACACCAGGGGGTTGGAGACTACATTGTGTGAGGGCAGGCACAGCCCTTTCAGGTGTAAGTGACCACTCCTCCCCTCCCTCCTAGCACAGGTGGCTCATCAGGATATGCAGGCTATACCCTAGCTCCCTTTGTGTCACTGTCTAGAGAGAGGTGCAAACAGCCCATCTGTCAAACTGACCCTGCTTTCTAAAAGTATCATTTTCAAACACACAATCTTGAAACCAACTTTATTAACAGATGTATTTTTTAATTGTGATCTCGGAGACCCCAAACTCCACATGTCTATCTGCTCCCAAAGGGAATCTTCACTTTAATCACATTTAAAGATAGCCCCCATATTAACCTACGAGACAGATAGGCCTTGCAAAAGTGAAAAACGTATTTGGTAGTATTTCACTGTCAGGACATTTAAAACACATTAGTATATGTCCTACCATAAACATACACTGCACCCTGCCCATGGGGGCTACCTAGGGCCTACCTTAGGGGTGTCTTACATGTAAGAAAAGGGAAGGTTTAGGCCTGGCAGGTGGGTACACTTGCCAAGTCGAATTGGCAGTTAAAATCTGCAAACACAGACACTACAGTAGCAGGTCTGAGCCATGTTTACAGGGCTACTAATGTGGGTGGCACAACTAGTGCTGCAGGCCCACTTGTAGCATTTGACTTACAGGCTCTGGGCACCTCTAGTGCACTGTACTAGGGACTTACCAGTAAATCAAATATGCCAGTCATGGAAAGATAATTACATACAAATTTTATACAGGAGCACTTGCACTTTAGCACTGGATAGCAGTGGTAAAGTGCCCAGAGCAACAAAAACAGCAAAAACAGAGTGCAGCACACATGAACAACCCAGGGAACAGAGACGAAACGTTAGGAGAGACCACGCGAAGAATGAAAAAGTCTAACAGCTCCCAAAGGGAATCTGCGCTTTCATAACATTTAAAGGCAGTCCCCATGTTAACCTATGAGAGAGATAGGCCTTGCAACAGTGAAAACTCGATTTTTCAGTATTTCAATGCTAGGACATATAAAACACCTCAGTACATGTCCCACCTTTAACATACACTGCACCCTGCCCATGGCCTACCTTAGGGGTGCCTTACATGTATAAAAAGGGAAGGTTTAGGCCGCCTGGCAAGTTGGTACACTTGCCAAGTTGAATAGGCAGTTTGACACTGTACACACAGACATTGTATTGGCAGGTCTGAGCCACGTTTACAGGGCTAGTCATGTGGGTGGCACAATCAGTGCTACAGGACCACCAGTAGCATTTGATTTACAGGCCCTGGGCACCTCTAGTGCACTTTAGTAGGGACTTACTATTGATTCAAATATGCAAATGAGAAATAAACCAATCAGCAATACAATTTACACCGAGAGCATATGAACTTTGGCTTTGGTTAGCAGTGATAAAGTGCAGAGAGTCATATTGCCAACAAAAACAGGCCACAAAAAAATAGGAGGATGGAGGCAAAAAAATTGTGGCTGACCCTGCAAAAAGGGCCAGGTCCAACATATGTGTTATATATATATATATATATATATATTTATATATATATATATATATATATACCATACATTCTCAGCTGCTCCCTAACCACAAAGTACATACTTTTATATCAATAAACTTTTAACTTGTAATAATGTGCCAATGGACAGGATAAAGGCAAATAAGTGCAATTATACTTATCAAACTGCCCCTACTGAGTAGGCACAGGGCGGCCTTTGAGACGTTCGTGCAAAAGTCACCTTTTTCTGATAGTCAGCATGCTAGGAAAGGGAAATGTTGTTTGTCACTTGTACCGCTGGGCGTGACACAGGTGATGTGCATAGGCCCTGGGTGTTATATAGGGCCAGCACCTCAACCTTGAGAGTTGTTCGCTTGGACCGCTGGACGTGACACAGATGGTACACATAGGCTCTGGTGTGATACAGGGTTGAGGCCTCACTGCTTGGATAACTGGGCGTGAATATCACCAGGAATAGAGTAAAATAGATACAGAATAGATATACTATAAAACATCCTATC
The DNA here is from genome assembly GCF_031143425.1 of Pleurodeles waltl. Taxonomy (NCBI): domain Eukaryota; kingdom Metazoa; phylum Chordata; class Amphibia; order Caudata; family Salamandridae; genus Pleurodeles; species Pleurodeles waltl. Next base: position 219,758,535 of record NC_090450.1, on the reverse strand, counting down.
AAATCAGATTGTTTTGTAATTCAAAGTGCTTATGCTGATGGAGTGCTTATGCCAGAATTCCCTTTTTTCCTCAATCTCCATTGTTACCACAGATCAACATGCATATAATATAACAATGTTTAATAACCTGTTAAAGAAGCTAGTACTATTATCTACACCCCCCCCATGTTGCCAGGATCCTCGAAGGAGTCCCCAATCTTCTAGCATAGGCTTCCTCTAACATTTGGGTCCTGCACATTTTCTCTTGCCATAACTCTAAAGTAGGGACATGACTTGATCTCCAATTTTGCAATGTAAGAGAACGTGCAACTGCTGTAGCAATTGATTCATATCGTTGGAGCTTTTTACCAATATTTCTCAAAGCAGGAGAGGAACCAAATAAGGCCAGAATTGGTGTAGGACAACCTGTATGATTTTGACAATTTCTTGGAATACCTTGACCCAAAGCCTGTGTAGTTTAGGACACATAAAAAAGATGTGTCCCCAATCGCCTCCTCCTATAGCGTCATAAAGAAAGCACTGGTTCGGATAGCTTTGATTTATTTTATGTAATCGCAATGGCGAATAATAATCGAGCCACCTGGAAAAAAATGCCATCCTCTTATAATTAGTTGCCCGTAATGACTTATGTCCTAACTTGCAAATATACTGCCATTCACCGGTCGAAACCTTACATCCTGTCTCTCATTATAATCTGACTTCAAAAATCTGATACCACTGTTTGACTGGAATTTTTTCACAATTGTCATACCAGTTTCTTACTCCAAAGAGTTTATATTCCCAAAACAGTTTTACCAAAAAGCTAGTTTCCACCTTCATCACCTGATAGTTTGCCATTAAAAAACTTCTTATTTGTCTAAAGCTAAGTTGGAAGCCCAAACTATCACACTGAAAAAGCGCTGAATCACTTGAGTTGTTGTTAAGTTAGAACCCACATCAAAATGGCCTAACTTGCTAAACCCCTTGCCCTCCCATTGCCCGCACCCTTAAGTTTGAAACTGCCAATCCCCAAATAAGTTTAACTGCCCAGATCTTGGAAAACATCTGGAGACGAGATGATGTTCTGACCCTCTAATAGTTTTACACCTCTTTTTGTTTCGGCAACTTTGACATCTTCAAAAATACCGGTAATTTAATCTTGCTTTCATAAGCATTTGGTTCAGCAAAAAGCAACCTCCCCCTCCCCTGCTGCCGACACTAAAAGCTGATTCAAGCTATCTAGAAGAGCTGCCTGATAATAAGTCCCTAAATTTGATAACGTCAACCCACCCTGTTCAACCTCTAATTCCAAAACCGCTTTCTTCACCCTGAATTTTTTGTTGTTCCATATACATTTCTGGAACATGCTATCAAGATCGTTACAAAATGCAGTAGGGACCCAAAGTGGGAGATTTATAAAAAGAAAAACTAACAGTGGCAATATTGACAATTCAATTAAAGCAACACACGCAATCACTGTAAGGGATAGCAGAGTCCAAGTTTCTAGTAACATTTCAATCATGTTGAAAGTTCCTCTGTTGTTTAATTGGAAGAGTTTGCTGAAATTATTAGTCACATAAATTCCTAGATAACGTATAGGGCGCTGAGGTAAAGCTTATAGGGTACAAGGGATATCCATTCTTGATGCATTCAATAATAGAAATTCTGTTTTGGCCTCGTTGATTTTATACCCTCCCATGGCGCTAAAATCCCTTAATCTCATCAATCAACCACTATATATTCTCCCTCTTTACCATTAGATCGTGTATAATGTCAACAGCAAACCTTTTTATTTTTGACATTCCACCTACGAGGGGGAGGATCCTATTATTGTTCCTAATCTTAATTGCTAATGTTTCGATCAAAAAATGTAAAAAGAATTGGGGTTAAAGAGCACTCCTGATGGATGTCACGATTAATCCTAACTCTCCCTCCCTCTTTACAATTAACAATAACCTTTGCTTCTGCCCCCCTCGGAGAAGTCTTCATCATCTCCACAACTTAGATTGGGATCCCAAACTTTTCCAAAATAAAAAACAGGGCCTACCAATTCACTAGATCAAATGCTTTCTCCAAATCCATCATTAAAATTGCCACTTTCTGATCGCTGTTTAGAAAATGCAAAATGCTATGTACAAAGATGCCAATTTTCTAAATAGTAGGAGTCGCTATTAGGAAATTGTATATAAGAAATCCCATGCCCTTTGAGACAATGGGCTGGTTTTTCATTTCCCAAATAGCAATTTCCTATTAGGAAATCACTATTTGGGAAATGCAAAACCACAGATGGCTATTGCCAAAAATTCCTCATTGGTGCACCCCAAAAATAATGATGCACAAGCAGAGCACACACATGCCCTAAGGGGCATGTGTGTGCTCTATTGAACTTTAAAAAAAGCATCTTCGGGTGCCTTTTTAAAAATTGCACATTGTTACTATTGACTTGAAGGTGATGGTAATTGCAGTTCCTAATTGCTCATTTTGCATTTAGAAAATGCTTTGTATATGTTCCAAGAAACTGTGAATAGGAAATCCCTATTTGCAATTCCCTAAATGCCTTTGTACTTAGGAAAAGGCTGTTTTGCATTTCTAAATGGGAAGATATTATGATCCTGCCCGTTAAGAAATGCAAAAGGCCTCTGTACATTTTAAACACTTCCACTGGTATCCCGTCTTCCCCCGTGGCCTTCACGTTTGCTATTTCCTTAACAGCATTAACTATCACCATCAGCTAAATCTTTTCAGACAACGCTGATATTCGTGCACTGGATAATTGAGGCAGCCCAATTGTCTCGAAATACTGCTCCAGCCAAGCTCGGGGGACGTCCTCAATCTACTCATATATAGACTTATAATGCTGTAGGAACACCTTCATAATTGTTCCCTCCTCTAACTTCCATCCATAAGTACTGTTTTTTATTATCTTGCTCATCATTTGACTATTTTTTTTTTAACTTAGGTAGATCATGTCAAAAATGTCCCAATCTACTGAGATTCCTTGCATAACTTTTGCTGAAAGGCCTTCTCTCCCTAAATTTCCTCTAATAGAAACAAATTCTTTAACTCTTGTTTAGCCTTATCAAGCATATCCCTTGTTTCCCAATATTCAGCCATGGTGCTTGATTTACCCATAAATGCCATAAAGTCTTTCACTACTGCATCTACTTGTGCTTGGAGAAACCACATTTTAGTGAGCCAGAGCTTTTTAACATTACTTTACATGCAATTATTTCCCCCATAAATGTGGCTTTGAACGCCTCCCAGACCACAAAGTCAGAAGCAGTATTATAATCTAACTCCAAAAATTCCTTTATAAAACTCCTCATCTCTTCAACAGAACCCAGATCTGAGAGAAGCGATCTTTCAAAGGACAACCTGAGTCGTGTTTTTAGAAATGGAACAAGCTTTAAATGCATAACCACTATTGAATGGCCAGCGAATTAATTTGCATGAATTTCAACCTCGTCCTACTCCAATGAACGTTTAACAAGAAAAAAATCTAGACAATAACTAAATCTGCTTGAATATCATGTGTATTGTGAAACATCCAGATAATTCATCCGCCAGGGATCAACTAGAGTCAAGTTCTGTTAATTATTGTCAACACCTTAAAAGTTTTAGGTTTTAGCTATTTTTTTGCAGTATTAGAGGCATCCTTTGTGATATCTTGAATACAATTTAAACCCCCCCCACAAGTAATACACCCTTTGCTTCTATGGCTTTATGATATATTTTTTGCAATGGCTGCGGATCACCCATTCCCAGGCCCATAGTAATTAAGAAAATTGACCCTCCAGAGCTGTGACCCAGATCCATCTACGGTTTTTATCCCTTACCACTTCTTTAACTTGCATTCCTCTGAGCCTGTAAAGACTGTTGCTATGCCCCTCATTGCTGCCCCTGCTGAAGCATTGTAAGCTTAGGTATATCTTCCTAGAAGGAGTAGACTTGAAGTGTCACTTTTAAGGTGTGTATCTTGTAAATAAATAACATCAGGGCTAAATTGAAAAAAAAAACATTTAATCAGAGTCCCACATTTACACGTATTTCCTAGACCATTAACATTACACGTAATAATTTTCACATGTTGCATGATTCTTTTTTTTATTATCCCACCACACTCTTCTCATGCATTACTCAGATCTGTACATTTAAATTTTCCCCAGATTCCAACTCTAACAATCAAAAGCTCAGTTGTCTTCCTTGTAGGTCATAACATTTCCGAACACTTTATTACCCTGCTCTTTTCCACTGCTCCCCGACCTCCCTTTCTCCATCCTGCCCCCATCCTTGGATCCGGGGATGACCCACCTCCCCCTCCAAGATCCCTGGCCATGGTTGGTGTTTTGCTACTGCACCCTGCGTTCTTTGAACCTCTACCACCCCCAAAATATACACAAATACTCATCCTGACCATGTCAAATCACTTCAAGGGGACATGCCTAATATTCTCATTTTTTCAGGACTTAGCAGCTTTAGATAAGAGAACTTGTGCTTCCTCAATCCTTCGAAAACACATGCAGCTGCCTCTGCACAACAATTTAGACTGTCGAAACAGCAAGGTCCATGCCTCTACAAGATTAAACTCCTTGACCAAACCTTGAAAGGCTCTTTGTCGTCGGGCTGCTGTGATTGATAAATCTGCGAATACCCTCACATGATTGTTATCTGATAGGACAAATGATTTTTCGCTGAAAGCCGCCCTTAAAATCTTCTCCTTAATACCATAATCAGAAAAGTTGACCAAGACTGTTCTCGGGTATCTCACATTCACAGGCCTTTGAAATGGCACTCTATGTGCCCTCATGACTGTCAAGTCCGCTGGTGAATCCACTAAAATATGGTACCTGATGAGAGAATCTATAATCTGAATAATGTTCTGGCTCAAGCCTTGTGCCTTTTCTCCGGAATCCCAGTGAATCGAAGGTTTGACCGTCTTGGTCTGATTTTCCATTTCCTCAACTTTATTCTCTAAGTATCTGATTTTCTTTTGCTCAGCCATCATCACTTTATCAAAACAACCAACGTTATCCACCAAGTCAGAGATTCTTTGCTCTGCTTTTTGCAGTCTTTTTGGTACTTCTATCTGCTGTTCAATCTTGGTCAGCCTTTCTTATAGTTTCTCTATCCCCTGCACCTTCTGCTGTATTAAATCAGAGATGTTAGCAAGGATAGTCTCATGCATGCAGCACGGAGGGCCAATTGGAACTTCCACTGCTGTCTGCCAGCACATGCTGATGCAAATGGACCTGACCCTCAGCGACCAAGGAGGTCCCCTCTGCTACTGCATTACTCAATCTCATTCCACCTCCACTGGCTACCATTTGAAGGTCACCTTCTACAACTGCAAGGTTATCACTCAGTCTTATATCAGTAACTGTACCCTGGTTTATAGCTTTCTTAATTTGGAGAAACTGCTGTTTTGGCTCCTTGTCTCCCTGGGTGCTAACCGCTTTCAGAAATAGTGGATACTCCTAAGCCTTGACCACACTAACCTGAGAGGTGGTAGTGTCATTGTTGACCTCCACTTGTGCCATTCCTGTGGGCACCTGGCTATCCCAAATTCCACTCTGAGACATTGTCTGTACTTGAGAGGTTATAGTGGTTACAGCAGTCACAGACCTTGAAGAGGTGTCCCCTGAGAAGTGGCCAAGAAGTTCAGTATTAGGGGAAATGGGCATCTTCACTAGCGGTCAGAGGTCTCCCTGTCACATTCTCGCTGCTGCCGGGATCCATGCTTCTATGAGCTGTTGCCGTCAAGCACCCCTGCCCCACCCTTCGCTTCCCTTTTAGTGCTAGAAAGACACTCAGACTGGTCACAGACAATTTGTTCTGGTACTTCCTCATTCTTTATAGCTCACCACCCCATTGACAACTGTAGGCCGGGATGCCAGGAATACCAATGATACCAGGGAGTGGCCTGCTTTCATGTCTTAGGTCACCTGCTCCACCACATCTGAGGTGCTTTTAATTGCCACATCTTCCACTGCCCGATTGATCGATTCTAGCATACCTCAGTGCCTCTCCTCCATGGCAACTTTTACGGTGCGCCGATGTGGGGTGTCCTAGAGCTTGCAGGAACTTGCTGGCATCGTGCTCTTCAGCGTTCTGGGCTGCTACAGCATTCTAGGCTGCTACTCAATGCCTCTCCATCATGGGCAGCCTTGGTGATGCACCTTTCCTCGGGGACCTTGCTTCCTACACATTTCTGTTTCGGTGTGTCAATACAAGGTGTCCAGGAGCTTTCTGACATCTGCTCTCCTACAATGCTCTGGGCTGCTGTTGCTAAGCTCATACTAGCAGCAAGCTATGTGGGCTCAGCCTGCTGCTATCAGCCCAACAGATATCAGTGAAAGACAGTGATTCAGGTGTTAAGAGCTTGGAAGTCAAATATATCACTGGCACAGACAAATAGTTTACTAGCTCTTTCCATAATCAGGTCATCTTTCTGAACCACCGTATAATATGGGGCACTTCTAATGAGACATTTGTGCTGCCAAAGAAGACGTCTGCTATAATTTCAAACTATGGCAAATATTTTTTTAGTTTGCGTTATGTGAGGACTGTAGAGTAACTCGATCTGGTGATCACTGGATTGACTGCATTAAAGGCTTTGGAGTTGATCTAAAATGTTCATGCATTAATTTTCCTCCTTCTCAACATAGTAAACAAGCCCTGGACTATGACAGCAATTCTCATGTTCACAATGTTTGTGAAGAGGGGGGCATTCTGCCTGACCTGATCGAAGCATCTGTGTTCTCCCCAGTTTCGTAGTCATCTTTTCACACCAGCCAAGTACATATTGGAACTTATTTTTTTCTCAGTATTATATATATGAGTCACAGCATGCTAATGGCATTCTTAACTGTCACATTGATGTATAAGGGATTCTTGGTGTGCTGTCTAACGTTCAAATTCATTGCTAAATAAATTGATACAGTGTGCTTGTGATCTGGGTGGCTTTTTTCCTAATTCTACTTAGGAAGGATTAATTGTTTCTCTGTAGCTTCTACAGTTTATATTAGAAAAGTCGATGTGCACCAAGACATGTTCACATTAAAAAACGAAATCACATCACTATTATTCACCAGTTATGAACTCTCCATGAACCTGAACTAGAAATACATGGTCAGGCAGGCTCTGAGGCCTAGGCCTGAGGTTACTGATTGACAGGTCACAGGTGGGATAGCACATAGCCGATGGCAAATGCAGGAGCAGGACACTCAGGTCACCACAATGGTCCCAGGAGATTGGCCCCAATAAAGCACATATGACCAGAGGGGTGCGCACATTCCCCAAAATACCATAAAGCAGATGCCACATGAAGTTAGGAACACTCAGCCAATCAGAATACAGCACAGACAGTAGCATGAAGTGATTACATGCCCCTCAGGCTGGACACCTGGACAGGTTACCCACTGGCCCTCATTGTGTCCACGCAAGGTCGAGGCCCACCTGCATTTTTCATCAGGGACCTAATTTACGTCTCCAAGACAACAACCCACATTCTTTACCTAAAAGGAATGCTGTAATTGTATTATGGTGCCCAGAAGAATGTAGAAAACGCAGCTCAGATTGTACTGGAGAACACCCTCAGACCAGTTTTTTGTAACTGTTCCCTTTGCTGTAGTGTTTAATTAAACCAACTGTTCCTGTTTTGCCAAACACCTCTTGCCTTTTGTTTTTTCAAGGTAATTTCACATTTGAGCAACATTTTGGTGAGCCAGCCAGGAGCTAATTAGTACCTTGGACCTGACTACAGCTGAAGGAAGAGGACTCCGCCTGGACTGATTCATGTTTGTGGAACAAGGAAGGTGAACAGACTCTGCAATTGACTGGAAGTTCTGCTGAATCCGCGGGGTGGGTGTTGTTCTGAAGTTGCTGTCAGAGGGTAAGAGTCCACATCAGAGCCTTAGTCCAAACATTTGCCATGGGGCAAACTAGGAAGAAGCTTAAAAATTTAACCTGGCCATGTTCAGACAATGTCCAATTACGCCTTATTAGTGAAATGTGATCAGTATTCTAGCAGCTTCAGCTGTCTAGAGGTAGCTGTAGCAGAGCAGCTTAGGATCAACTAGGAGACAAGCAAAGCTCCTTGAATACCACTATGGTTACACAGTACTTATAGACAATAAAAGACAATACTCAGTGTTACCAAAAATAAAGGTACTTTGTTTTAGTGACACAAGGCTTAAAGGCAATACTCCTTCTTGAGGTAAGTATTATACACAATATATACACAAGAGACCAAAATCAGGTACGCAAATAGTCATAGAATAGTGCAAACAATAGAAAATATAATAGAATGCAATAGGAAGAAATAGGCCTAGGGGCAACGCAAACAATATACTATGAAACTGGAATGCAAATCACAAATTCCCCCCTAGGCAAGTGTAGTGTGTAGAGGGATTCTAAGAGTGTAAGAAAACCACAAAGGTGAGTAAAATACCCCACCCCAGAGCCCAGGAAAGTAGGAGTAAAGTACTGCAAGTTTCCTCAGAACACACTACAAGTCGTGATAAGAGTTATTGCAAGAACCAAGCAAGCCTGCAAGGAACAAATGGTGTATTCCTGGACCTGAAGACCTGTGAAGAGAGAAGACCAACTCCAGAAGTTGCAGAAGATTCCCGGAAGGACAAGAGCCCCTGCCAACCTAGAAGATGGTGCAAAAGAGGATTCTCGGGTTGGACGAAGTCTGCAGAAGAGCACCAAAGAAGATGGCTGTGGGTTCCTGCATGATGCAAAGGATGTCCCATTTCGAGATGTTGGATGCAGGCAAGTTGCAGTTCTGGATTCGTCCAACAAGCCTTGGTTCAAGCAATGTCGCGGTTTGCATCAAAATGTTGCTGCCTGGACCCAGGAGGGACCTGGGGGCATCAAATCAGACTGAGGAGGCAGAGGGGGCTCCCAACACAGAAGGGACCCCACAGATGACCAGGCAGAACCCACGGGAGTCCCAGGACATGGGGACAAAGAAGGTGAAAGTTGTGGTTGCTGTGGCACTACAAAAGAAGGTCCCACTCCGCTGGAAAACAACTCAGCGAGTTGAGCGTTGCAGGATAGAGTGCTGGGGACCTGGGCCAGGCTGTGCATGAAGGATTCTTGCAAATAGTGAACAGATGCCTCAGGAGCTAGAGATGACGTGGTGCACAGGGGTACTGTCGCAAACCGGGAAGGCAAGCTCTTACCTCCTCCAAATTTGTACAGCTGGACCTTAGGACAGTCTGGGTCGAAGGGGTCCACCACCTGTGTTCCAGGGAGCACGCTCATCATCAGGAGAGGAGTCCCTGAGTACTGGTAGTCGTATTAGAAGGTGCCTGCTGGAGCAGGGAAGTGACTCCGTCACTCCACGGGAGATTTTTTTAGTCCTTCTGGTGCAGGGTGAAGACAGGGAGTCCTCAGAACGTGCACACCTTGGAAACTGTTGCAGTTGCTGGCTGGAGCTGAAGTTGCAGAGTCACTGTAGCCTTCTTGGATACTTTGTTTCAATTACAGTGGTTCCTGGAGCAGGCTGCAGTTGACCCGACGGTCACAGGATGAAGCAGGAGTTGCAGAGGATTCCTGGGGGAAACTTGCAAGCTGAATCTGAAGAGGAACCCACAGGAAAGACCCTAAATAGCACTGAGAGGGGGATTGGCTAACTAACCAGATATGCACCTCTCAGGGGTTTCTGACGTCACCTGTTGGCACTGGCCACTCAGAGATCTCCAGAGTGTCCCCACAGCTTGGGAAACAAGATGGCCAATGCCAGGGACACACTGGAGGAGCTCTGGGCACCACCCTTGGGGTGGTGATGGACAGGGGAGTGGCACTCCCCTTTCCTTTGTCCAATTTCAAGCCAGAGCAGGGACTGGGGGTCCCTGAACCAGTGTACACTGGCTTATGCAAGGAGGACACCATCTGTGCCCTTCAAAGCATTTCCAGAGGCTCTGGGAGGCTACCCCTCCCAAGTCAATAATACCTATTTCCAAAGGAAGAGGGTGTAACACTCTCCTCCCAAAGGAAATGCTTTGTTCTGCCTTCCTGGGACTGAGCTGCTCAGACCCAAGGAGGGCAGACTCCCATCTGTGAGGTGGCAGCAGCTATAGCTGCAGTGCAAGCCTCAGAGAGCTGGTTTAGCAGTACTGTGGGTCCATGGTGGAGCCCCCAGGATGCATGGGATTGTTCCCCCAAATACCAGATTTGGAATGGAGGGACAATTCCATGATCTTAGACAGCTTGCATGCCCATATTCGGAGTTACCATTGTGAAGCTACATATAGGTATTGACCTGTATGTGGTGCACACGTGTAATGGTATCCCCGCCCTCACAAAGTCTGGGGAATTGCCCCTGGACAGCGTGGGGGCACCTTTACTAGTGCAAGGGTGCACTCACACTTAGTAAGTTTGCACCTAGCCTTCGGTAAATGAAGGTTAGACGTATAGGTGACTTATAAGTTACTTAAGTGCAGTGAAAATGGCTGTGAAATAGTGTGTGCACTATTTCACGCAGGCTGCAGTGGCAGTCCTGAAGAAGGGTTTGTCTGAGCTCCTTATGGGTGGCAAAAGAAATGCTGCAGCCCTTAAGGATCTCCTGAAACCCCAATGCCCTGGGTACCTAACTACCAGATACTAGGGACTTAAAAGGGGGGTCCAGTGAGCCAATTGGAATTGGAATATGAAGTCACTTAACTATAGTTACTAATTTGGAAGTGGAGAGAGCATATGCACTAGAGTTCTGATTAGCAGAACTTCAGTGACACAGTTAAGCACCACTGACAACACACACATCGGCAACAAACTATGAGCAATGGGGTCCTGACTAGCCGGATCCCAGTGAGACAGGCAAAACACACTGACAAATAGGGTTTTAACTATAAGCACTGGGGTCCTCTCTAGCAGGATCCCAGGGAGACAGTAAAAACACACTGACAGACACCCACAAACATGCAAAAAGTGGGGGTAACCTTGCTAGAAAGAGGCTACTTTCTTACAATTGCTAAGTAATAAATGCACCTCAAATGCAGACTTAAAGGCTTCCAAAAGTATCCCAGGGGGAGAAACTCGAATCTCACTGTGGGCGACGTACTCAAAAATATCAGTTTTAATATCAGATCAGAAGAGTGGATCCCTAAACGCATTCGGCAGCAGCCTTCAAGAGAACTGTAGTCTTCATCACTAGTCAGTACCAGTCCGAGCAGAATTGGTACATGGACGGACAGGGTTCGGGTCAAATGCTCCATGCGCCTCATCCATGTGGGTGCGTCTATATTGATTAACTAGTAATCAGTACATGACCAGGAAGTGCAAGAGGTGGTAATGCAAGTGCCTTCCTTATCATGAGGGTGTCTATCTCACCATTTATCAGTTAAAGAATAGTGAAGCATGACAGTCTGTACCTGTTGAGTCGCTTTTATGTGCATTCATCTTGCAGAGTTGCATTTATCCAAGTCTGGACTCAGCAACTTTACTAAGAAAACAATGATGATTTCTAACTATTGATGTAATAAATGTGCAACTAATCTATGTGATTGATTTATTTCCCATTTATATATCACTTGCTTTACTCAGTCTCCAAGGAAAAACAGTTCAGAGCACATACGCATCTATTTGAAACTAATCAACACTCAAAAAGGGGGCGTGGCATGCATGGGAAGATGGCGGGCGCAATTTAATGTGTTCCGAGCTGCCGGCTCCAAAATTCTGTCATTATCCTACCCCAAAGGACCCATTGAGCCCTGAGGATTGCCTGAGTGTGTGAGCGGCTCATGGGGGAGGCGGGGGAGCCATTGTTCGATCATTTATGGCCAATCCTGACCTGCCTGAGGTGGCGTGCTGAGGTGTCCAGTCCCGTGCCCAGTGGGAGGCAAGATGGATGGACTGGGATGTCCAGACGAGCGCACTCAAACTCATTTCCCTGCTGGTTCTGAGGAGGTGAGGGCGGGGGAACCCTCATGTGCCCTTGTGTATGCTGGTGGACGTATTACGGGCTAGCTGCTGTGCGCTCCTGTGGGAGGTGCCACGCGGCCAGCAGGGAGTGTGGCCATGTGGATGGGCCAATACCACCTGAGTTTCATAGCTGGGTGTGGGGATGGCAGGAAACAGTGGAATGGCGAGTCCTGGGTTTGGGGCCAGGGTCTCAATGGTGTTTGCTGCGGATTGGCAGCACTGCCTCTCAGCCACTGTGCTGCCCCCTGGACATTACCAACTCAGAAAATGGAATAAGATTGCTAGTGGGTGGTGAAGGAGACCCGCACCGCTTTTCACTATACTGCTATATAGTATTCTGAATGCCTGACACCTGTGGATGGCCTGATAGCCCCCTAGTATTTCTCCTGGACAGCTGATGAAACTTTGGGGCCTGCACTCCCCTTCACTTTGTTACTCTATAAGGACCAGTCCAGCGGTACTGCCAGGCCAGTGGAGCCGCTTGTGCTGCACTGAGATGGGAGCGCAAGCGGGCTCTGCTATCTCCAATGATTGACTATTCCACCATCAACAGGTCCTGTGATTGTCAGGGGCATAAAAGAGTTGTGGGCTGCTTGTGCTGCACACCAGGTGACCCCAGGGTGCAAGCAGGTGTTGTTCAGGTACTGGTGTCCTCTACACGCTGGAGCATGGATGTACTGGTTTACGATTCACAGCCAATGCCCATCATGGGGAATGACAGACAGCATATGGGGCTCAGCAGATCAGAAATAAACAATTTACAGCCCCCGGCTCGAACATGGGGTTGCAACATCTGCAACAAGAGCCCCTGGACAGTACACCTCATCCATGGGGCCCGACTAGCACTCAACTACTAGCCAGTATAGAGGCCTCAAGTGCAGCTGTTCAGGCCAAGAAAGAGGCGATCTCCTTGGATGTGGGTCTCCTGTGCTCAGATCTCCACGGAGTGGCGGAACGCACCCTATCTAATTAACAGGAGGTTCCAGATAGCAGGGTGAGGTGGCATCCCTTCCTGCTGAAATGGTATCCTTGTCCACCAGAACAAACATTTTGGAGGCCAGGGCTGAGGGTTCAGAAGGCCGCTTGCATCTCTGCAACCTTTGTTTCATAAGCTTTCCAGATGGCGCAGAGAGCCAGAGCCCGGAACTCTTCCTCAAATGATGTATCTCTACTGTGGTCCCCACAACTCAATTGTTCACATGTTTTGTAGTTGAGAGGGCTCATCAGGTGCTGATACTGCGGCTGCTGCTGGGGGCCTCCCCCTGCACACTCACAGCAAAAGTTCTCAAATATAGGGATAGAGATACCATCCTTCACATTGTCCGTCAAGATGGGGACCTTAAACTTGAGAACCAAGTCATCCGTTTCTTCCAAGACTATACTCAACAAGTGCAACAATTGTTATAGTCTTTTGGGAAAGTTAAACAAAAACTGAGGGCTATGGGACTCCGCTATATGCTCCTCTACCCCACAGAATTGAAGGTGCTACATGATAACCATTCGCAGTTCTTCACCCACGCGGGGGCAGTGAGGGATTGGATGTAGATCCATGGCGATGGTAAAATCCCCGCGTCGATCTCTTGAGGCACTGAAAACCGTGGAGGTCCTCATCCAGATGCAGGAGATCAAGGAAGATGAGGAAGTGAGACAGCGAGTCATCCAGGTCTACTTTGTGGGTGGTGGTTAGGCGTAATTGCACACTGGATCTGGAGCAGCAGCGGTCAGAAAGTGAGGCGGCAAAAGCTCTGGTCAGTTCGGTGATGATCTCAAGCTTGGACGTAAGAGCTGTAGCTGTGTTGGAGGTGACACTGGACATGGGAGAGTCATGATCCTGGTGATAGACAAGTCTGTGAGGATTTACCTTTTTGGCCAACACTGGATGGCGGACCTCCTTCCTCCCCCTCTTTGCTGAGGGCTAGCATGAGTTTGGTGGCAGAGGTGTGGTGTGCGGGTGAGGGGAGTTCCTGGACCCTTGTGATTGGAGGTGAAGGATGGGCTCACCTTGTGGACGATTGGGGATGATCTGTGGGGGACAATGTGGTGATATTTGGGGCTGGCAGGACCTATGCCTTCTTCCCACCACTTTTGTCTTCTGCTCTTTATATCTTTATATCTGTACCCCGGTTCTTTGTGATTGTGTGGTGGAGAGGGAGGTGTGGGTAGCTGAATGAGGTTTTCTAAATGAGAGTGTTGGGTGTGTTATTGTTGCATGACAGGGGTACATGGGGGCTAGCAACGCTGGCTAACATGATTGCTGGGCTCTGATTTCCCAATATATTGTTTAGGTTGATAGCTGTTGTGAGTTTATATGAGAGTTGTCTGAGTGCCGGATTGTAACAGTAAGGTGTATCTGTGACTGGGTGGGTATTATGGGTTGGAGCATATGGGAATACAATGGCTGTTCAGAAGTGTTTACCCGGCGGTGGGATGGGTTGTTCTTGTTTGCACTGTTATTACTGTTGCAGCAAGGATGCAATAGTGGATAGATGGTGGGGGGCTTTGGTCAAGACATTGTTATTTCACAAAGTAAAATGGCTACAAATTATAGAGTTGTGGTGTGGCATGTGCAAAGGCTAAGCTTCTATACCAAGAGATATAGGGTCCAGACATACCTTACATGGCAGGGTATAAAGTTTGCCCTGTTCCAATAAACGTATCTCATGGACAATGAGGCACAGAAAGTGCAGAGGAAATGAAGGGGGCAATTCTCCTCTGCTACATATTTTAACTATGGCCGAGGTGTATCTATCTGGGTTGTGCCTAGGGTCCCATTTTAGATGCAAAGTTTTAAGGCGGATGTCGAAGGTGGATACCTTTTGCTATGTGGTATTCTAGACAGACATGAGATCTGCTTTCTGAGTGTGTATGCTCTCAACATGGATGATGGGTTCTTCTATTTGGGGCTGGTACACAACCTCTTCCCTCATCTGGGGACCCCCTACTCTTGGCTGGGGATTTCAACTATATACTGGATGGCGAGCAGAATAGTCCCCCCTCCCAGGTTGGGCACAGAGCCCCATGTGGTGGTACTGCATGCGGTAATAAGCCAGTTGGGCTGCGTGAATGTTTGGCGCATGATGCATCCGGCTGCTGAGGAATACCCATGATACATACAGCCTGGACAGGTTCCTAGCCACAATAGACATAGCCACCCACATGGCGTGAACACAGATATTGCACAGATTTCTTTCTGATCACGCTTCTTTACTGATAGACTCAGAGGTAGGCGGTGGGAGTCCTTTCGTACCCTTATGGAGATTGCACCCAGAGGCGATTACAGACCCTCTGACAAGCTCAGATCGATGATTACAGTCTATTTTGCATTCAACTGGTCCAAATCATCCTGTAGAGGCATGGAGTGGGATGCCCTGAATGTGGTGACCCGTGGGGAGTGCTTAATGTGGGTTGGTGGCCACAGACATCACTTGAAGGCACAATTGCCAGCGTAGGAAAGACTCCCGACAGACCTCCAACTGGATGCTCCGTTGATGGGGTCCCAGAATGCATCACTATTGGAAGCTCATAGGGCAGTGGCAAGAAATTGGGATTGGTTGGATCGTCTGATCCGCTGTGACTACCATCAGACACTGCACTGTGAGGGTGACAAATCAGACTGCCTACAGAAGAGAATTCCACCAGTGATTTTTTCCCTGAGGTGCCGGGATGCCTCCAGTGCAGGAACCTGGTTGATATCAACCTCATTTTGTGAGACCATCTTAAAGCAATCTATGATGCACAGGCAGTTCATCACTTGGAGAGAGCATGTGACTTCCTGACCCAGTTGCCACTCCCTCGCTTAACGGTGGTACAGGTAGTGTTTGGAGTGTGACCTCTCATTGGAAGAGCTGGGAGTGGTGGTGCGAGTGATGGCCAGATGCAAGATGCAGGGCAGGGATGGGATGGGCTTCCAGAGGAATACTATCAGACATATTCGTAGCCACCCCTCCCCCGCCTGATTGAGGTGTTCATGGAGGCATGAGACCGCAGAGAGCTACTGCAGTCTATGGGTGATGCGCAGATTGTTCTGCTTTCTAAACCCAACAGGGACCCTGCGTACTCAGTCTCTTACTGCCCTTTGTCCTTGTTGGGAGCAGATGTCCAAATCCAAAGGTCCTCGCGACGAGATTACGAGGCGTGGTCAATCATCTAGTCACACCGACCAGTGTGGTTTTATGTCTAGTCGGGGGCGCACATGAATTTGCAGTGATTCTCCCACATGCTCCATTCAATTGCGAGTAGTTAGCAAATGTGATGGTGGGTGCCCTGGACATTGAAAAGACATTCAATACTCATGATTGGGAGTACCTCTTGGAGGTCCTTGGGAGAATGGGCCTTGGACCGACATTTTTGTCTTTGGTGAGATTGCTTTATGCAAGCCCAGTGGCCAGGGTGCTGATGGGCCCCTGTTGTCGGAGCAGTTTCCCATTGAAAGTGCTACTAAGCAGAGGTGCACCTTTTCACTGCTCCTTTTTGCCTTGGTGATGGAGCCATTGGCAATACTCCTCTGCCACGATATGGCCAGATGGGAGATCGCAGTAGGGATGTAAAAATCATGTAGTATCACTCTAGGCGGGCGACACGCTCATGTATGTTACTAGCCCTGAGCAGTCAGTCTACAGGCTACCACACATCATGTCTGAATTTGAGATGGCTCCGGGCCTTCAGGTTAGTAAACAGAAGACAGTACTGTTCCCACTGGCGGCATTGGCAAGGCAGCACTATGAGGAACTCCCTGTGACTGGGTTTCATTGGGAGACTGGGCGGTTTCGAAATCTGGGGTGTCAGACACCAACTGAACGAGTGCCAAATACAGTCTCAACATGGGCAGTGTTCTTTGGGGTCTGGAGGACTCCATTCAATTCTGGGTGCACCTGCCATTATCAGTGGTGGGCAGAGTTGCACTGTGTAAAATGATGCTTCTCTGCCATTGTCTGAACGTTCTGCAAAACGCCAAATATAGAATTTCTCTGTTCACCTTCACTCAACTCAATAAACTCTTAATATCCCTGGTGTGGGTGGGTAAACGCAGCAGGGTCTAGCTGGACCTCCAAAAGTTGGACACGGACCTGGATGGTCTGGGTTTACCGGACATTTGATTGATTTATTTTGACTGCCCGCTTCAGTATGCTGCTCAGTGGTGCGCTGATGGCCCCAATGTGGAAATGTCCTTGTTGGGTGCATAGGGTGATGAGGTAGACCTTCTGCACTGCCATATGCTAGGGGCGGGTGTTCCTACCGACTGCCCCTTCAACCTCAGGCAGGTGGTCATGGTGTGGGAGCAGGTTGTAACATGTGTGTTGCGCTGGCCCCCATGCCAAGATTCTTCCCTTGCACTGGTTGAAACCTATCCCAGATATCCAGTCGGTGATGGATCTGACAAATTGGAATGCGGGCGGATGTAAACCAGTTGGTGACCGATTCCATAACAGTGTATTCCTCACGATGGCGGAGGCGCCGGATATATTCAGTCATTTGCAAGATTTGGCTGACATTCCCTGCAGAGCTTGTGGAGTCCAAGATTCTGCAGATGATACTGGACCCTGAGTCATTCAGAGGCCTGATATCACAATTCTATATTGCCCTTAAGGGAGATCATTACACAGATACAACAGATGTCCAAGATATGTGGGCGGAGGTGCTGACGACTGGCCTTTCAGTGATTGCCTGGAAGCAAGAATTTGCCCATGTTAGGGAGGTGGCCAGCAATGCGAGGTTCAAACTCATGCAGTTTTATTACGTACTCCCTACAGGCGTACTTAACCCCTCTGTCTCCTCATAGAATTGTCAGGGCTTTCTCAGCAGCCTGCTCTCACTGTGGAACGACACAGGCAAGCTTTCTTCACATGACATGGGACTATGGAGCCCTGCGTGGGTACTGGGGGGAAGTCCTGCAGACATTGTGGGAGGTTACCCAGGTCGCGATTGAGTCTTCCATAGAGCATTGTTTGTTTGGGGTGCTCCCGACACCTCCACTTAGGGTCCAAATCCACCATAGATTCGCTTTGTTGGATCTGGTCTTGGCTAAACATAGGGTGGCTATACACTGGGTGCACTCCACAAGCCCAGTGGGTAGCAAGTGCCTAACAGATGTCCTGGAATGGGGCGTAGCGGAGAAGAAGCACCTGCGTGAAGTGCGTACTGATAACAATGCCAAATGGGATCTAGACATATGGAGTCCATGTTGAAGAAATTGTCAGAGGTTGTCCTGGTGGCACCCACCCCATGTACAGTTTCTGAGGGTCTGAACTCAGTGGGGCCCCATACCACTGTTTCTAAGAATGGGTCCACACCTGAGAATGTTTGAGCATTACCTGTGAAGTACTTCTGGGAGTTGAGGTGGTGCACAGGGTGAGTGACAGATGGCTCTCGCACCCCCTCTCCCTCTCCTTGGAAGATTGTTAATTTAATAAAATGACCTCTATTCTCACTTCCCGGCCACTCTCCTGTTCGCAGGGCTGATCCCGGTTGAGCTGCCTTTTTTTTCTTCTTTATAAATTTTCATATCTGTGGTCTCATTTTTCCAGTTGTAATGATTATTGATATGCACTTGATTTCTTGTGCATTACTTATCCTGTTGCCAGTCGTGCTATGCCCTTTGATTGCCCTGCTTGGTAAGTCGCTGAATGTGCAGTATCTCAATGACATAATTTTGTTGCAAAACCGAATAAAAGCATGTTTTAAAAAAATCAACACTCAAGAATAGTAGACCACAAGGATCTAAGTGCATATCCATCCAAAGTTGTCAGTAACAATTTATGAACACAGGATTCCAAATCATTAATTGCTGAACGGCTGACTCAGAGCTCAATCAATGGCATTGAGGTGGCTCCCAGGGCAGAGTCTACTTCATCAGTGGCACAGCTAGCAGTTTCCAGCAGAACTTGTTGGGCAACTGGGGATCAGGAAAGAAGTGGGCCTTCTCTTTGGCTGTGTCCTTTAGTTTTAGCATACGGCAAGCCACAGTTCATCAGTAGCCATTTAGCAATTGGGGTTCTGAATAGTACTGGTACTTTGTTTCACATTCATATACATGCTGTGAGGTTTCCATTTTTGCATGTCGTCTATCCCATCAGTGGGATGTTTTTTGCCTATTGGACTACGCTTTCCAGTAAGGCCACTGCTTAGGTCCAGATTTAGATCTTGGTCTATGAGTTACTCCATCACAACGGTGACGAATTTCCAATCCCATCATATCCTCTGGGATTTATATTTAGACGGACTGGAAACATGTCACCATTGTGATGGAGTGTCTCATTCCCCAAGGTCTAAATTAGACCCTTAGTTATTTTTTAGTTCTGGCATTGGGTTGGTGCCTGGTTAGACATACATGTTTTACAAACGCTTACCTTTGTTGTTTCTGTTTTTCAGTTTATAATTATTCCTTGAATATTTCATGTGGTTCTCGTCCAGGTATATTATGATTTGTAATTTGGCTGACATTGTGGCAATCGATTGGTTTTTAGGAGTTAGATTGTTTGCCAATTCATTCAGTTTTATCTAGGTTTGTTTTTTGTTTTCCCTTGGCCAATACAGGTTGTTGCCCCTTCAATATTCATATTTAGTACCTTTGTTACTCCTTTAGGTAAGCCTTTTCATCAAGTTATTTATGGTTTTGTTTTTTAATCATTTATACGATTGGTGACCACACTCTTTCTATGTTTCTTTTTTTGATGTCTTAGATTGCTTCTTTTTCAAGTGCCTTTCAACAACTGCCCTGATGATGACCCTGGTCAATATAACCAATGGAGCTGAAACATCCTTTTGTATTTTGGTATAAATCTTTGCACCTTTTTTCTTTTACCACTGTAGACTTCACTATACTGTTACACTCAATGCACTTACTGAGTGTTGCCATAATACTTCAATAACAATTTGTTTTTATGACTTTTTTATGAACAAACCATCTTTTTGCATTTCATCTTCATATGTTTATTTATTTGTACTTTAACTAAAGGTTTAAAAATAATTTTGCCTGTGCTTACCTATTTATATACATTCCTTCCCCCAATCCGAATTGAACCAATTATTTGTTCCAAAATCAATTCCCATCAACAACTCAATGGCAGAGACTGAACACAGCCCGTGGAGCCTAATGAGAATCAGTCCACATGCCAGAACTCAGACAACCCCTAGCTGGGAGATTCTTTTATAAAGTGGTGCCTGCTCTTGTGTGGGGGGAGGTTCACACCCTCCTGTTTTCTCCAGCAGCCCTGTAGCAGAAGCTGCAGCCTTTCCTCCCCAGTAGCCCTGAGCAGGCCTCAGCTCACAACTGAAACAGTTGCGTGGGCTGCTGGCTCCTCCACATGCATCCTATTTTTTATGCCTTTGAGCAGTTGGAATGCTCAGCAATTGTCTGTGCTCACTGCCAGGTGTCCACAGTGAGTCCCACGGCACCTACGTGGGTCGCAATTCAAATTGCTACTTGCTGCAGAATCGCAGGCTGCAATCCTTTTATGTGCCTTCTGTTGTGTCCTCACTGCCAGCAAATGGATCCCTCGGCAGCACACCATCTCAGGTCCATTTTTTGTCAATTTACAAAGAGACTGATCCGGTTTATGGACGAATGTATGCCAGATTCACAGCTCGGTTAGCAGAGCCTCACACCGCTGCAGCCATCTTGCTGTCTGGCTCTATGGTGCACTAAGGTAAGTATATAATTACAATTCTTAACTCTACATTTACTTTCTTCAGCCTACCTTGTGATGTAGTGTTTAAGTTGATGTAGTGGGTGTGGTATTAATTATATGTGATGTAATAAAGTTTAGTACAGTATGTACAATACAGGAAAAGCAAATGTAAACCTAAAGACATATAGGAGGGTTCGATTTTGGGTGCATGTCTAAGTTTATTACTGTAAAGAATCGGAAAAGCGAGGTGGTTTAAAATGCAGGCCCATCACAACATTAAATATACAAGGTATCAGGTTATATGGGGTTTTAGTTAGAAATGGGTTCTGCCACGTTTGCATGTAATCGGTTTGTATTTCAGGTATGTGAAGAGCTTTAGGGGGATATGTGTAAACTTGTGAGCACTTTATTGTGGCTGAAACTTCATCCTAATTCTAGTGAAGGCATTATGAGATGCCACGAGTTTGCACTGTGTAGTCTAAAATTTGTTTATGATGCTGATTTCTTTGCCACCATAATTAGATTAAACAGATCTGGAAACACCAGCGTAGAGTTGCTCAAATGTGAAATTACCTTGGAAAAACAAGAGACGAGAGGAGTTTTGCAAAACAGGAACAGTTGGTTTAGTTGAAGACTACAGCCGAGAGAACAGTTACAGAAACAGGGGTCAGAGGACAGTATCAAAGTACAATTGATCTGAGCTGTGTGTAGGAGGCTGGACTGGCTTGTAGTGAGTACCAAGGGGTACTTACACCTTGCACCAGGCCCAGGTATCACTTATTAGTGTATAGGGGTGTCTAGCAGCTTAGGCTGATAGAAAATGGTAGCTTAGCAGAGCAGCTTAGGCTGAACTAGGAGACGAGTGAAGCTCCTACAGTACCACTAGTGTCACTTGCACAATATCATAAGAAAACACAATACACAGATATACTAAAAATAAAGTTACTTTATTTTTATGACAATATGCCAAAAGTATCTCAGTGAGTACCCTCAGTATGAGGATAGCAAATATACACAAGATATATGTACACAATCCCAAAATATGCAGTAATAGCAATAGAAAACAGTGCAAACAATGTATAGTCACAATAGAATGTAATGGGGGCACATAGGGATAGGGGCAACACAAACCATATACTCTAGAAGTGGAATGCGAACCACGAATGGACCCCAAACCTATGTGACCTTGTAGAGGGTCGCTGGGACTGTAAGAAAACAGTGAGGGTTAGAAAAATAGCCCAACCCAAGACCCTGAAAAGTGAGTGCAAAGTGCACTGAGGTTCCCCAAAGAGCACAGAAGTCGTGATAGGGGAATTCTGCAGGAAAGACCAAAACCAGCAATGCAACAATGATGGATTTCCAGACGAGAGTACCTGTGGAGAAAGGGGACCAAGTCCAAAAGTCAAGATCAAGTCGAGAGTGGGCAGATGCCCAGGAAATGCCAGCTGTGGGTGCAAAGAAGCTGCCACTGGACAGTAGAAGCTGAGGATTCTGCAAGAACGACAAGGGCTAGAAACTTCCCCTTTGGAGGATGGATGTCCCACATCGTGAAAAGTCATACAGAAGTGTTTTCTTGCAGAAATACCACAAACCAGTCTTGCTAGCTGCAAAGCTTGCGATTAAGGTTTTTGGATGCTGCTGTGGCCCAGGAGGGACCAGGATGTCACCAATTGCGTGAGGGGACAGAGGGGGTGTCCAGCAAGACAATGAGCCCTCTCAGAAGCAGGCAGCACCCACAGAAGTGCCGGAACAGGCACTACAAAGTGGAGTGAAACAGTGCTCACCCAAAGTTGCACAAGAGAGTCCCACACCGCCGGAGGACAACTCAGGAGGCCGTGCAATGCAGGTTAGAGTGCCGTGGACCCAGGCTTGGCTGTGCACTAAGGAAATCTTTGTGGATTGCACAGGAGCCGGAGTAGCTGCAAAACACACGGTTCCCAGCAATGCAGTCTGGCGTGGGGAGGCAAGGACTTACCTCCACCAAACTTGGACTGAAGAGTCACTGGACTGTGGGAGTCACTTGGACAGAGTTGCTGGATTCAAGGGACCTCGCTCGTCGTGCTGAGAGGAGACCCAGAGGACCGGTGATGCAGTTCTTTGGTGCCTGCGGTTGCAGGGGGAAGATTCCGTCGACCCACGGGAGATTTCTTCGGAGCTTCTAGTGCAGAGAGGAGGCAGACTACCCCCACAGCATGCACCGCCAGGAAAACAGTCGAGAAGGCGGCAGGATCAGCGCTACAGTGTCGCAGTAGTCGTCTTTGCTACTTTGTTGCAGTTTTGCAGGCTTCCAGTGCGGTCGGCAGTCGATTCCTTGGCAGAAGGTGAAGAGAGAGATGCAGAGGAACTCTGATGAGCTCTTGCATTCGTTATCTAAGGAATTCCCCAAAGCAGAGACCCTAAATAGCCAGAAAAGAGGGTTTGGCTACTTAGGAGAGAGGATAGGCTAGCAACACCTGAAGGAGCCTATCAGAAGGAGTCTCTGACATCACCTGCTGGCCCTGGCCACTCAGAGCAGTCCAGTGTGCCAGCAGCACCTCTGTTTCCAAGATGGCAGAGGTCTGGAGCACACTGGAGGAGCTCTGGGCACCTCCCAGGGGAGGTGCAGGTCAGGGGAGTGGTCACTCCCCTTTCCTTTGTCCAGTTTCGCGCCAGAGCAGGGCTGAGGGGTCCCTGAACCGGTGTAGACTGGCTTATGCAGAAATGGGCACCATCTGTGCCCATGAAAGCATTTCCAGAGGCTGGGGGAGGCTACTCCTCCCCTGCCTTAACACCTTTTTCCAAAGGGAGAGGGTGTAACACTGTCTCTCTGAGGAAGTCCTTTGTTCTGCCTTCCTGGGCCAAGCCTGGCTGGACCCCAGGAGGGCAGAAACCTGTCTGAGGGGTTAGCAGCAGCAGCAGCTGCAGTGAAACCCCTGAAAAGGCAGTTTGGCAGCACCCGGGTCTGTGCTAGAGACCCGTGGAATCATGGGATTGTGCCAACAATGCCAGGATGGCATAGAGGGGGCAATTCCATGATCATAAACATGTTACATGGCCATATTCGGAGTTACCATTGTGAAGCTACACATAGGTAGTGAGCTATGTGTAGTGCACGCGTGTAATGGTGTCCCCGCACTCACAAAGTCTGGGGAATTTGCCCTGAACCATGTGGGGGCACCTTGGCTAGTGCCAGGGTGCCCACACACTAAGTAACTTAGCACCCAACCTTTACCAGGTAAAGGTTAGACATATAGGTGACTTATAAGTGACTTAAGTGCAGTGGTAAATGGCTGTGAAATAACGTGGACGTTATTTCACTCAGGTTGCAGTGGCAGGCCTGTGAAAGAATTGTTAGAGCTCCCTATGGGTGGCAAAAGAAATGCTGCAGCCCATAGGGATCTCCTGGAACCCCAATACCCTGGGTACCTCAGTACCATATACTAGGGAATTATAAGGGTGTTCCAGTGTGACAATGTAAATTGGTGAAATTGGTCACTAGCCTGTTAGTGACAATTTGGAAAGAAATGAGAGAGCATAACCACTGAGGTTCTGGATAGCAGAGCCTCAGTGAGACAGTTAGTCATAACACAGGTAACACATTCAGGGCACACTTATGAGCACTGGGGCCCTGGCTGTCAGGGTCCCAGTGACACATACAACTAAAAAAACATATATACAGTGAAAAATGGGGGTAACATGCTAGGCAAGATGGTACTTTCCTACACAACCCCCCCCCCCCCCCCAAACAAAGGACAATAAGACTAGGCATTACCTGATGGGTCTTCATTGTCTAAGTGGAAATATCTGGAGAGTCCATCTGCATTGGAGTGGGTACTCCCAGGTTTATGTTCCACTGTATAGTCCATTCCGTGTAGGGATATGGACCACCTCAAAAATGTAGGATTTTCACCTTTCATTTGTTTTAGCACAGTAGAGGTTTGTGGTCTGTCTGAACAATGAAGTGAGTGCCAAACAGGTATGGCCTCAACTTCTGTGCCCAGTCCACAGCAAAGGCCTCCCTCTCTATGGCAGACCAACGCTTTTCTCTAGGGGTCATCCTCCTGCTGATAAAAGCAACAGGTTGATCCTGGCCCTCAGAATTCAGTTGTGATAAGACTGCCCCTACCCCTAATTCAGATGCATCAGTTTGGACAATGAATTTCTCGGAGTAACAGGGGCTTTTCAGGACAGGTGCAGAGCACATGGCCTGCTTCAGCTCCTCAAAAGCTTTCTGACAGTTTGCTGTCCATAATACCTTCTTAGGCATTTTCTTTGATGTGAGGTCATTAAGAGGGGCTGCAATGGAGCCATAGTTCTTTATGAACCTCCTATAGTACCCAGTGAGGTCTATAAAGGCTCTCACCTGAGTCTGAGTAGTAGGGGGAACCCAATCTATAATAGTTTGGATTTTCCCCTGAAGTGGTGCAATCTGTTCTCCACCAACCAGGTGTCCCAGATAAACCACCTTCCCCTGCATCTGGCACTTTGAAGCCTTGATAGTGAGGCCTGCCTTTTGCAGGGCCTCCAAAACGTTCCATAGGTGGACCAGGTGATCGTCCCAACTGGAGCTAAAGACAGCTATATCATCTAGATATGCTGCACTAAAAGCTTCCAGCCCTTGTAGGACTGTATTCACCAACCTTTGAAAAGTGGCAGGTGCATTTTTCAATCCAAAAGGCATTACTGTGAATTGGTAATGGCCTCCAAAGGTTGAATATGCAGTTTTTGCTTTTGCATCTTCTGATAATTTGATCTGCCAATACCCTGCAGTCAAATCAAAAGTGCTTAGATACTTGGCAGATGCCAGTGTATCTATGAGCTCATCTGCCCTGGGTATAGGGTGAGCATCAGTTTTGGTTACCTGGTTGAGACCTCTGTAGTCAACACAAAACCGCGTTTCCTTCTTTCCATCCTTGGAATGAGGTTTTGGTACAAGTACCACAGGAGAAGCCCATGGACTTTCAGAGTGCTCAACCACTCCCAGTTCAAGCATTTTCTGCACCTCTTGCTTTATGCAGTCTCTGACATGGTCAGGCTGCCTATAGATCTTACTTTTGACAGGCAAGCTGTCTCCAGTATCTATAGTGTGCTCACACCAAGAAGTAGTGCCTGGCACAGTAGAGAAGAGTTCAGAAAACTGACCCAGGAGATTTATGCAGTGGTCTTTCTGCTCAGCAGTAAGACAATCTGCCAAAACTACACCTTCCACTAGAGCATCTTGTTCTGTGGAAGAGAAGAGATCAGGGAGAGGGTCACTCTCTTCTTCCTGTCCCTCATCAGTTGCCATGAGCAGGGTGAGATCAGCCCTGTCACAGTAGGGTTTCAGGCGATTGACATGGAGCACCCTAAGGGGACTCCTGGCAGTGCCTAAGTCAACTAAGTAGGTGACTTCACCCTTCTTTTCAACAATTATGTGGGGTCCACTCCATTTTTCTTGGAGTGCTCTTGGGGCCACAGGCTCCAAGACCGACACTTTCTGCCCTGGTTGGTACTGAACCAAAACAGCCTTCTGGTCATGCCATTGTTTTTGGAGCTCTTGGCTGGCCTGAAGGTATTTACTGGCCTTTTTCATGTACTCAGCCATCCTAGATCTGAGGCCAAGTACATAGTCCACTATGTCTTGCTTTGGAGCTTTTAAAGGTTGTTCCCAACCCTCCTTAACAAGTGTTAGAGGACCTCTCACAGGGTGTCCAAATAGGCGTTCAAAGGGGCTGAAGCCCACTCCTTTTTGGGGTACCTCCCTGTAAGCAAAAAGGAGGCAAGGTAACAGGATATCCCATCTCCTGTGGAGTTTTTCAGGGAGTCCCATAATCATGCCTTTGAGAGTTTTGTTAAATCTCTCCACCAGTCCATTTGTTTGTGGTTGATAGGGTGTGGTGAACTTGTATGTCACGCCACATTCCTTCCACATGACCTTTAAGTAAGCAGACATGAAATTGCTTCCTCTGTCTGATACCACCTCTTTTGGGAAGCCCACCCTGGAAAAGATTCCCAGGAGGGCCTTTGCCACTGCAGGAGCTGTAGTGGTCCTTAGAGGAATTGCTTCAGGATATCTGGTGGAATGGTCCAATACCACCAAGATAAACCTATTGCCTGAAGCAGTAGGAGGGTCAAGAGGGCCAACTATGTCAACCCCTACCCTTTCAAAGGGAACCCCAACCACAGGCAGTGGAATAAGGGGTGCCTTTGGAGTGCCACCTGTCTTGCCACTGGCTTGACAGGTTTCACAGGACTTACAAAATTCCTTTGTGTCCTCTGACATTCTAGGCCAATGAAACAAGGGAACAAGCCTGTCCCAAGTTTTAATTTGCCCCAAATGTCCAGCTAGGGGAATGTCGTGGGCTAGAGTTAGGAGGAACTTTCTGTACTCCTGAGGAATCACCAATCTCCTGGCAGCTCCAGGTTTTGGATCCCTTGCTTCAGTGTACAAGAGGTTGTCCTCCCAGTAAACTCTGTGAGAGTCACTGACATCCCCATTTGCTTGTTTGACAGCTTGCTGCCTTAGACCCTCTAGTGTGGGACAGGTATGCTGTGCCACACTCAGCTCCTCCCTGGCAGGCCCCCCTTCACCCAAAAGCTCAGCAGTGTCTGCTTCCAGCTCTTCTGGTGTAGGTTCTGCACAGGGTGGAAATTCTTCTTCCTCAGAAGTAGAATCCACTGTAGAGGGAGGGATAGTAGGTAGTGATTTACTTCTACTAGCCCTAGATTTAGGGAGCACTTGATCCATTCTTCCAGGATCCAAGTCACCCTGTCCTTTTTGCTTTTTGGCCTGAGCCCTGGTTAAAGCAAAAATATGCCCTGGAATGCCCAGCATTGCTGCATGAGCCTCCAACTCCAGTTCTGCCCAAGCTGATGTCTCTAAATCATTTCCTAATAGATAGTCTACAGGTAAATCTGAGGCAACCACAACTTTCTTTGGACCAGTAACCCCCCCCCCAGTTGAGATTCACAACAGCCATGGGGTGGCTAAGAGTGTTGTTATGAGCATCGGTTACTTGGTACTGGTGACCAAGTAGGTGTTGTTCAGGGTGGACCAGTTTCTCTATTACCATTGTAACACTAGCACCTGTGTCCCTGTAGGCCTGAACCTCAACACCATTTATTAGGGGTAGTTGCTTGTACTTATCCATGTTAAGGGGACAAGTAACCAAGGTGGCTAAATCAATAGCCCCCTCAGAGACTAACACAGCCTCTGTGGTCTCCCTAATTAGACCAACCCCAACTAAGTTACCAAAAGTGAGCCCAGCTTCTCCCTTGGATTGGCTATTAGTAGGTTTGCTCCCACCACCACTGCTATTAGTAGGGACACTAGGTGTAGCAGCAGGGGTTGTAGTGGTAGGAGGCTTGGTGCTTTTCTTTGGACAACTGGGATCTGTTGTCCAATAGCCTTTTATTTTATATAAATAGCACCATGGTTTCTTTTCTTTGTTTTGATTTGAAGAGGATTTGGGCCCACCACCCCCACCAGAGTGTTTTTGTGGGCCTGATGAAGACTCATTTTTAGATTTGTCCCCACCCTTGTCAGAAGACTTACCATCCTTCTTCTTGCCATCTTTGTCACCCCCCGTATGAACCTTTCTGTTCACCCTTGTTCTGACCCATTTGTCTGCCTTCTTCCCCAATTCTTGGGGAGAGGTCAAATCAGAGTCCACCAGGTACTGGTGCAACAAATCAGACACACAATTATTAAGAATATGTTCTCTCAAGATTAAGTTATACGGGCTTTCATAATCAGTAACTTTACTGCCATGTAACCACCCCTCAAAGGCCTTCACTGAATGGTCAACAAAGTCTACCCAGTCTTGTGAAGACTCCTTTTTGGTTTCTCTGAACTTCATCCTGTACTGTTCAGTGGTTAAGCCATAACCATCTAGCAGTGCATTCTTAAGAACTTTGAAATCATTGGCTTCACTTTCTTTCACAGTAAGGAGCCTATCCCTACCCTTTCCACTAAATGATAGCCATAGGATAGCAGCCCACTACCTTTGAGGGACATCCTGTACAACACAGGCCCTCTCAAGTGCAGCAAACCACTTGTTAATGTCATCCCCCTCCTTATAAGGGGGAACTATCTTATGCAGATTCCTAGAATCATGCTCTTTTGAAGGATGACTATGGGGAATACTGTTGCTGCCACCATGGGGTTCACACTCCAATTTCTGTCTTTCCCTTTCCACTTCTAAGGACTGCCTATCTAAATCCAGCTGTTGGTTCTTGAGCTTCAGTCTGGTGTGTTCCACTCTCAATCTATTGAGCTCCCTTTCTAACATTCTGTCATTAGGGTGGGTGGGAGAGGCATGTCTAGAAACAGAAGTATGCTGAGAATGAACAGAAGGAGACCTGGCCCTAACAGATGGCACCCTAACAGCCTGGCTAACAGAAACAGCACTTCTACTATGATGAGAAGGAATACTCTTACTGTGATGTGATACAACACTATTACTGTGATGTGACTCTGCATCAGTACCAGCTATACTAGGTTGTCTGCTAATGGGCAGGCTAGGAAGTTTCCCTTCTAAATCTTTTGTTAGGGGTGCCCCAGGGTCAGATTGGGAACCATCAGCTAATTTCTCAACAGAAGTGCCACCTCTGGCCTTATCCTGTTCAACAAGCAGATTAACCAACAGTTCTCTAGAGGGATTCTTCCCTACACTTAAACCTCTTTCTATGCAGAGACTCCTTGCTCCTTTCCAGCTAAGGTGATCATAAGCAGTCTTGGACAAATCAACAGTTTGGCCTGTGCCAGACATTATAGAAAGTGTTTAAGGGACAAAAAAGGTGAGAAAAAAGTTTTTCAGAACTTTTGAAAGGACAGAAAAAAACCTTTTAAACTTTTTAAGAACTTTTTGGAAGTTTAGAGGTACTTTTCAGCACTTTAGTAAAGAAGTGAGAGAAGAAAAGCAAAACTTTTTGGTTAGGTGTACATACACTGAACTTGTTTTGTATATTTTTCTCTTATGAAAAGTACAATGACAAAAGTGGTAAGTAGTTGCAAAGTACTTATCCCGCCACTGCACAACCAATGTAAGAGGCTGGACTGGCTTGTAGTGAGTACCAAGGGGTACTTACACCTTGCACCAGGCCCAGGTATCCCTTATTAATGTATAGGGGTGTCTAGCAGCTTAGGCTGATAGAAAATGGTAGCTTAGCAGAGCAGCTTAGGCTGAACTAGGAGACGAGTGAAGCTCCTACAGTACCACTAGTGTCACTTGCACAATATCATAAGAAAACACAATACACAGATATACTAAAAATAAAGGTACTTTATTTTTATGACAATATGCCAAAAGTATCTCAGTTAGTACCCTCAGTATGAGGATAGCAAATATACACAAGATATATGTACACAATACCAAAATATGCAGTAAAAGCAATAGAAAACATTGCAAACAATGTATAGTCACAATAGAATGCAATGGGGGCACATAGGGATGGGGCAACACAAACCATATACTCTAGAAGTGAAATGCGAACCACGAATGGACCCCAAACCTATGTGACCTTGTAGAGGGTCGCTGGGACTGTAAGAAAACAGTGAGGGTTAGAAAAATAGCCCACCCCAAGACCCTGAAAAGTGAGTGCAAAGTGCACTGAGGTTCCCCAAAGAGCACAGAAGTCGTGATAGGGGAATTCTGCAGGAAAGACCAAAACCAGCAATGCAACAACGATGGATTTCCAGACGAGAGTACCTGTGGAACAAGGGGACCAAGTCCAAAAGTCACGATCAAGTCGAGAGTGGGCAGATGCCCAGGAAATGCCAGCTGTGGGTGCAAAGGAGCTGCCACTGGACAGTAGAAGCTGAGGATTCTGCAAGAACGACAAGGGCTAGAAACTTCCCCTTTGGAGGATGGATGTCGCACGTCATGAAGAGTCGTGCAGAAGTGTTTTCCTGCAGAAAAACCACAAACAAGCTTTGCTAGCTGCAAAGCTTGTGGTTAGGGTTTTTGGATGCTGCTGTGGCCCAGGAGGGACCAGGATGTCACCAATTGCGTGAGGGGACAGAGGGAGCGTCCAGCAAGAAAAGGAGCCATCTCAGAAGCAGGCAGCACCCGCAGAAGTGCCAGAACAGGCACTACAATGTGGAGTGAAACGGTGCTCACCCAAAGTTGCACAAGAGAGTTCCACGCCGCCGGAGGACAACTCAGGAGGTCGTGCAATGCAGGTTAGAGTGCCGTGGACCCAGGTTTGGCTGTGCACTATGGAAATCTTCGTGGAGTGCACAGGAGCCGGAGTAGCTGCAAAACACGCGGTTCCCAGCAATGCAGTCTGGCGTGGGGAGGCAAGGACTTACCTCCACCAAACTAGGACTGAAGAGTCACTGGACTGTGGGAGTCACTTGGACAGAGTTGCTGGATTCAAGAGACCTCGCTCGTCATGCTGAGAGGAGACCCAGAGGACCGGTGATGCAGTTCTTTGGTGCCTGCGGTTGCAGGGGGAAGATTCCGTCGACCCACGGGAGATTTCTTCGGAGCTTCTAGTGCAGAGAGGAGGCAGAATACCCCCACAGCATGCACCACCAGGAAAACAGTCGAGAAGGCGGCAGGATCAGCGCTACAATGTTGCAGTAGTCGTCTTTGCTACTTTGTTGCAGTTTTGCAGGCTTCCAGCACGGTCAGCAGTCGATTCCTTGGCAGAAGGTGAAGAGAGAGA
Organism: Pleurodeles waltl; assembly: GCF_031143425.1. Lineage (NCBI taxonomy): Eukaryota > Metazoa > Chordata > Amphibia > Caudata > Salamandridae > Pleurodeles > Pleurodeles waltl. Next base: position 219,727,372 of record NC_090450.1, on the reverse strand, counting down.
TGCAGAGGAACTGTGATGAGCTCTTGCATTCGTTATCTAAGGAATTCCCCAAAGCAGAGACCCTAAATAGCCAGAAAAGAGGGTTTGGCTACTTGGGAGAGAGGATAGGCTAGCAACACCTGAAGGAGCCTATCAGAAGGAGTCTCTGACGTCACCTTCTGGCCCTGGCCACTCAGAGCAGTCCAGTGTGCCAGCAGCACCTCTGTTTCCAAGATGGCAGAGGTCTGGAGCACACTGGAGGAGCTCTGGGCACCTCCCAGGGGAGGTGCAGGTCAGGGGAGTGGTCACTCCCCTTTCCTTTGTCCAGTTGCGCGCCAGAGCAGGGCTGAGGGGTCCCTGAACCGGTGTAGACTGGCTTATGCAGAAATGGGCACCATCTGTGCACATGAAAGCATTTCCAGAGGCTGGGGGAGGCTACTCCTCCCCTGCCTTAACACCTTTTTCCAAAGGGAGAGGGTGTAACACCCTCTCTCTGAGGAAGTCCTTTGTTCTGCCTTCCTAGGCCAAGCCTGGCTGGACCCCAGGAGGGCAGAAACCTGTCTGAGGGGTTGGCAGCAGCAGCAGCTGCAGTGAAACCCCTGAAAAGGCAGTTTGGCAGTACCCGGGTCTGTGCTAGAGACCCGTGGGATCATGGGATTGTACCAACAATGCCAGGATGGCATAGAGGGGGCAATTCCATGATCATAGACATGTTACATGGCCATATTCGGAGTTACCATTGTGAAGCTACACATAGGTAGTGACCTATGTGTAGTGCACGCGTGTAATGGTGTCCCCGCACTCACAAAGTCCGGGGAATTTGCCCTGAACCATGTGGGGGCACCTTGGCTAGTTCCAGGGTGCCCACACACTAAGGAACTTAGCACCCAACCTTTACCAGGTAAAGGTTAGACATATAGGTGACTTATAAGTTACTTAAGTGCAGTGGTAAATGGCTGTGAAATAACGTGGACGTTATTTCACTCAGGCTGCAGTGGCAGGCCTGTGTAAGAATTGTCAGAGCTCCCTATAGGTGGCAAAAGAAATGCTGCAGCCCATAGGGATCTCCTCTACCCAATACCCTGGGTACCTCATTACCATATACTAGGGAATTATAAGGGTGTTCCAGTGTGCCAATGTAAATTGGTGAAATTGGTCACTAGCCTGTTAGTGACAATTTGGAAAGAAATGAGAGAGCATAACCACTGAGGTTCTGGATAGCAGAGCCTCAGTGAGACAGTTAGTCATAACACAGGTAACACATTCAGGGCACACTATTGAGCACTGGGGCCCTGGCTGGCAGGGTCCCAGTGACACATACAACTAAAAAAACATATATACAGTGAAAAATGGGGGTAACATGCGAGGCAAGATGGTACTTTCCTGCACTGTGGTTTATACATTTCTCTGGGCACCATAAAACAAATATAGCATTCCTTTTTAAGTAAAGAATGTGCGTTGTTTTCTTGGAGTTGTAAATAATGGCCCTGATGATCAATGAAGATGGGCCTCCACCTTGCGTGGTCACAATGAGGGCCAGTCAGTAATGTGTCAAGCCTGAGGGGCGCGCAATCCCTGCATGTTACTGTGTTTGCTGTGTACTGATTGGCTGAGTGTACCTAGCTTTATGTGGCGTCTGACAATATGGTGTTTTGGGGAATGCGAGCCCCATTCCAGCCATAAGTGCTTTATTGGGGCCAATGACCTGGGACCATTGTGGTGTTTCTGCTCCTTTCTTTGGGATTGATCTGAGTTTCCTGTTCATGCGTTTGTCCACTGGCTACATGCTGTCCTGTCAATCAGTAACCTCAGGTCTCAGAGCCTGCCTGACCACGTATTTCTGAGTCAGGGGATGATGGAGAGTTCATGACCGGTGAATTTGATTATAGTGATGCGATTTCTTTTTCATATGTGAACATATCATGGTGCACATCGATATTGACTTTTCTAAAAGTAACATTCCCCCCTCTAGTTGAATTTTCAAGTACACAATCTAACTCATTCTTCATGACCGTCCCCTTAATGGGGATTTGGTGTTCTTCAGCTATTATAACTTCTCTATTTACTTGCATTCTACCCAATTTGAAGAAACCCCCACTTTCAGGAAACCACATAAAAACAATCACTGTATGAAAATGGACAACTGTAATGTGCACAGACTGGTCAGCCACTGTGGGAGCCAGGAGAACCAGTTTGTGAACCACTCCTGATCATTGGCACCTCCCTACTCATGCATGTCTCTTTGTGAATGGTACAATGCTTGGATGTTAAGAGTCAGATTTCCACTGTCGATGTTATTGCCTGGTAGGAATGTGCAGCGGGAGGCACCGATCATAGTAAGCAGCCCTCCTTTCATTTCAGTCATTAAGTCCAACATTCATCATGAGGCAGATGGCTCAGTTCTTCCTTGATCAAATTAAAGCAGAGCTTAATGTTGTTCAGTATTTTGAGCATTTCCCATCTGGTTATTTATAACCAGTGGGGGTTTGCTTTTGTCTGCATGGTGAAGAAGGGGATGGACCCTCCCACTGATATTTATGCATCAGAGAACAGTCTGAATTTTTATGGAATGTCCTTGTACTGAGCCCAGCAAAAATAATCAGCAGTTTTTTTTTTCTCAAGCCTGATACAACAGAGACATCTTCTTCTTTAGTGTGTGTTGGTACAACTCTGACAGACCTTCGCTGGAAATGACCAGGGTCAGGTGTCTATGGTGATGAGAGAGCAGAGGCCACACCATCTGGGACAAGCTGAGTGTAGGCAAACTCTCCACATTTCCATTAAATTGAGGTTTGGTGGTGGCCCATTGCATGTCAGGAATGTACAGGATTGTGCCACAGTTTTCATTTGTTCCCGGTGGAATTGTTCCTTTAACTCTGAAACACAAGGAATACAGTGTTAGTTTCCATACAATTAGGGGTTGCCCCTTCCCTTCTATCTACATATATCTATCCACTTCAGTATCACAGATTTCCTGACGTGTATTTATTGTGTTTTTCATCCCTTCCCTACGGGACTCATTTCCCTTCCTATCATCAAGGTGGATGGCCCTACACTGGAAATTCATGTTTGGAGTCAATTTGTTATTAAAATAGACAGTCCCAGATACACTAAGGGCCACCCTGGGACCACAGATGGAAGTGGGAGTGGACGTGTTTGTGCGTTCGTTTGGTGGGTTTGCTGCCTCTAAGAGTCTCTTTTCTGGAAAGTCTTGTGGCCTAACATTATCCTCCCCTATGGTGCCTAATCTGCGCATCTACGCTCGCTCAGATCGACTAAACTAGGCACTGTGAAAAAAAGTACAGTGCTGTGGGATTGGTCTTGTAGCAAGTCAGGTTTACTACTGCCCCTTGGGTTCTACTCTGTTGAGTTGTATCTTGACCCTAATGCTACATTGGAATAGGTGGAGAAGGCATTTTGCTTTTTTCAGGGACTACCTCTTGGAAATGTAGAGCCTATCTGCGCCTACTGCATGCGGTATCAGTGAACATATGTAACATGACCCAGATGAAGTCTTGGAACCCTAAGTGGTCATGTGCTGGTCAGGCCTGGGTGGAGTTCATAGAGTTCAGCTATGTGGAATTTCACGAAGTGCTGAAAAAACTCCTTTGTGCTACGTGGGGTTCCATGAGCGGCGGAGTTTGGGTGAGTCGCGCTGTTTGCGCTTAATTTCAGCGCCAGGAGTTTCTCCCATGCCGTAAAGTCAGCACAAACAGCATCACGTGGAGCACCAGAGGGGGCGAACATCTTTCTGCTAGTCAAGTAGATTTTCTACTCGAGCGGCAGCTTCCTCAACGGAAGTACTAGCTTTCTCAATGAGAGTGGTAGCGGCCTGCAGTGACTACCCTCATTCAGAAAACTCGCTCGTGCTGGTCAACTTAATGACTTACAGATTTCTCTCACACGTTCTCGCCAACTTAACGTTGTTGAGCCGCCAAAGAGAAAAAACTCTGCTCTGTGCGGCTTTGCTAAATATTACAGAACTCCACACTCCATGAAGAGTGGGGCGAACCCTCCAAACTCCTCCAGCAGAGCAGAATTCTTTGTCCACCCTTAGGCCCGTATTTATACTTTTTTGTGCCGCATTTGCGTCGTTTTTTGACGCAAAAACGGCGCAAACTTGCAAAATGCCATTGCATTTTGTAGGTTTGCGCCGTTTTGCGTCAAAAAGCGGCGCAAATGCGGCGCTAAAAAAAGTATAAATACGGGCCTTAGTGCTTATACCGTGTGTTTTGTAGGAAGACACTGTATAGTGAGAGTGGAATGATAATGTTGGGTGGGGTGTAAATGCAAGGTGACATGGGAGATGCCCCTATGCAAGCGCTGTGGCAATTTCTTGATGGACTCCATTTGATTAGGCATTTCTTTGGCAATGAATGGGTGCTGCAACACCCACAGTAAACCGTGGTTATACAAATGTGGAACAATACATAACTTATAAAGCAGACCTTGAGATGAATCCAGGGGAGATGTCTGTAGTCCTCTGGTGATTGGGGGTTTCTTAGTTTTTTTTCAGTTCAAAAACATTAAAAGTGCAGTTCGCAGTTCTTGATCCTGTTTGGAGTAGTGATGAGGCCATTGAAAAAGTGAAGGTCCGCTGTAAAGGTGGTGCATTTGGAGGCTTGATTTCAGATCTGTTGAATAAGAGCCAGGTTTGGTTTGTCATTTAAAAAAACATTGCATCCTTGGACTTGTTGCAGCCAAGCATTTCTTAGGGGTTCCTGTGCTTCTCACAATTTTATCAAGGCCCTGGAAGTTGGCCCTACTCGGGGTATCTAATTTGGAAAAAAAGGGTAATTGTTCATGGATGTATTCATTTTATGGGTTTTTGGGCCTCTCCCCTCTCTGCTCCTGACTAGGTTTAATGCAGAAAAGAACATTTTACAGGGTGATCTCATGAATATGTGGGTAATTTTTGTTATTAACTAGTGCTCTGTGGGAATCACCAATGTTCCAGTATCTTAGTGTGTGCATGGGGGTGCCATAGGTGCCGGCAGTGTCTTTCAATGTACGTGGGGAGATGTGTAAAGGGGAGGTGTGTTGCAACCGAACGGTGTTAGGCAATCTCAGCATGCCCTGAAGTGAGATCTATACCTCTCTAGTCCTGGCACGTGGCATGCAACATGACCCTCCCTAGTGGTGCCAGGTGTCTTGACTACGCCCTTTTTCTAGAGACTTCTTTCGGGCTAGCTTTGGGCTTCTTTTTGTTGGTCTTTGAGCGTTTCCCTAGATCTACACATGATATGTTGTCTCAAGTGTTGATAACCGGAGGAGGTTGGAGAGTTGTTCTACAGCCCCCAAGTGTTTCTAATAATGCAATGTCTGAGATTGGCATTATTGCTTCCTCCAGGCAGTGTGTGTAAGATCTTGTGTGTTGGCTGATTGCTAGGTCTGATACAGCAGTGTGTATATGTCTGCATTCTATTCTGCTCAGAGCTGCAATTGATTTCTTCAGACTCCCTTTTACCGAGCATCCCGCTTTCCCTTGGAGCTCATCATCCTCGGATACTTGGACCTATGACTCCCGTCTGTGGCCGGGCTTAAATCTTTGAGGGAAAGGAGGTGGCAAACTATTGCTGTATGGAGAGTCTGGTGCAAAGCCAAAAACTCGTTGACTATTGCCCAAACAATGGCAATGGACTGGAACAGTTGGCTCTTCTGGTTCCCCCTCTACTGACTCTACATCATGCAGTGCTTCACAATTTGTTGGATTTATTGTGTGCACCGTAGAAGTTATGGGGTCTTCGCTATCCTAGGTGTATGGAGACCTGGCTCCTGAAACTGGAAGGCAGCTTCATTTTGGAAATAAAAAGGGGCCTCCATTTGGCTGGAGGATGCTAGCTTTCTGGAGTATCTGTTGGGAATGTACACCGTGGAGGAATTTTGGTTCTGGGCTGGGTACCCACGAATGAGGACCTTCCGACTTGATTATTGGAACCTGTCCCAACTGACTTGTTGGTGTGGGGACCGGAGTGCCTGTTTTTAAGCACTAGTGGGGGAGCCGCCCTTCAACCTTGTGGATCAACAGTAAAGTGGGACCTAGGCTCCCCCAGGCACCCCGAATCGCTGCACCTAGTGAGGACACCCGTTTGACAAAACACATACAGCAGCCCTGAGCTTCCCGCAAGTAAAGGCTTGAATCCCTAAAATGATCTCATTGGCCCTTCTTTTGAGTTTTGGTACAGTGAATTTTGAGGTGTGTGTAAAATGGATGCTTTGTTATGGGGGTTTTAATTTACTGCACATTTGGGTTCTGCATTTGTGTGTAGGCATTGCTTCCCCAAATAGTTAGCCCTCTCTGCCATGGTTGTAACCCCAGCCCTTGCTGGGCCGGGGTCTCTGTCTGTGGTTGCTGTTGCCACATGTTTGTTCAACTACCCCATCCCTGTGGTGTTGGTGCTCTGGTGGACCGACTTCTCTGCTGCTGAGTGTAAGGTGCATTCCAGTTTTCCTTAGATGGGTTTTATGGATGGAGATTTTGTTGGGACTGGCCCAGGCTCATTGATCTCTGTTCATGCTGTGCATTTAGCTGGCATCTGTTGGTCCTGTGGCCCATTATGCGGCAGTAGTGACATTCTTTAAGGTTCGGCTGCTGCCAACCTGCCCGGTTTCTGCTGTTACAGCTAGGATGAAACCCTCTGGGGTTTTGCTGTAGAGCTCCCTTCAGGACTGGTGCCATTTGCATGCCTGCAGCCAACAAAGCCCACTCAAGGGTGTTTTTTCAATTTGTTTTGGACCAACTCAGAGGTGTCTTTCTGGGCTTGCTCCTGTCTTTCCTTGTCCTTTATTTGTTTATTTTTGTGATAGTGTAATATGCGAGCTTGTATCTCCCGCCTGGGCTTGCTGTCCAATCTGCTTTGGATTTCTGTGGGAAACACCTCCTTGAGGATATTGTGAAAGAATGCGCCCAGGAGGTCGTACTGTTCTATGGCTGTCCTGTCCCTACTCCCCATCATTCCCTCATCCTATCAAGAAAATTGGTTATGGTCTCCCCAGGTTTCATGGTTTCTTCCATTAACCCTCCTACATTCGGGAAGTCAGAGAACAGTTCCCTCAGGGCTGTCCTTATTTGGTGCCTGTACAAATTGAATGTGGCTTGTCATGCTCGGTGTTTGTCAGCGTGCTTGCTGGGATGCGAGCTTAGGCGCACTGTGTTAGTCTGCTCTTTGATAAGACTGCTTAGCAGACTTTTGACATCACCTATTGCTAGGTTCATACTCAGAGTGGTCTTCTCAAAACATGAGGTCCATTTCTCCACCCCATCCAACAATGGTCGCAATTTGGTCCTTAGCTCTTCTTTATCTATCTGAGCCTTTAGCACATAGATGATATATAACTTGCCCTTTTGCAGTAGCAGGTACATTTTGGCTTTGGCTAACTCCACTGGTTTCTTTTCAACATAGTGTTCCCAAATACGTAGACAATCCTGTATGTAGGGGAAGTTCCACTTGTGATCTCCCTTCCATGCCGGATGCAGTCTTCTACATGGCCATGTCCTCTGGTTCTAAGGCTGGGGTGGCCCCTCTCTTATGTCAGAGGACCATCACCCCACTGCTGAAAGGCAGCAGAAAAATAAATTTATAATAAAAGTATTTTATTATAATTTTATTTTTTGCATAAGCAGTCAGTCCCCTGAGTCTAGGGTGGGGTGGCGCCATCCTCTGCAAGTGGTAGGTGGACTGTAAATGTGCATGTCAGTTTGGCTGGCCATCTTAGGACAGCCAAACCAACATGCACACCTAGACCTCTCCACCCGAGCTGTGTTGCACAGTAGGGTGGAGAACCAGCGCAGGTTCCCAGTCCCCAACTGAGTAGCATTTCAGACCACTCAGACCAATCCTAGCACTTCACTCATGCTGGCTAACAGCATCACTGATTGGTCTGGATTGGGTGAAGAGGGGGAGCAGAGAAGTATTGAAGTGGTGGGAGCAGAGGACCAACGAGCTGGCATCCGGCAGCAGTATGTAATTCATTTTATTTTTTTGAATCCCCCCGTGAGCTGCCCCACCAAGTGCTATTGGCAGCAGCCGCCACTGCTGAACCGTGCACCACTGTTGCTGGAGTTTCATACATTTGGCAGGCTCACTGGAATCAATATGAACCGGGACAAATCAGTTATTTTCCCACTGAGAATAGCCACGTACTGAGTTGAGTCTGAGTTTGCTCTGAGATGGGCTGAATCTGCTGTGAAGTATTTGGGTATCTAGGTCAGCAGTTATCTTGGTGAGGTATGGTAGGAAAATTATGGCAGGACTGTGATGTGGATGGAAGAGCACATCTCAGGGTGGCCAACGTGCATTTGCCTCTAGCTTGTAGAATTGCTATTGCTAAGATAGTGATCCTCCTAAACTGTCTTTCCCTCTTCACCAATACACCAATCCTGCTTACAAGATCCTACTTTACTTGTATCAAATCCCTCCTGATTACATTGGCATGGGCTGGGAGACAGTCTAAGCTGGCATGGGAGGTGCTGACATTGCCATTGGTGCCAGGAGGTCTGTGTGCTCCTGAGTTGATCCATATCATTATTATGTGTGGACACAGTTTGTTCATCAATGGCTCTGCCCTACACAGTACCTGCCACATTTTGTGGCTGAGGCTGACACTGCTTGTCTATGTCTACTGTCTATGGTGATTTGTTCCTGACTGCTGCACCCCGAGGTGAGATAGATACTGTTTAATGTGAGAAATTGGTTTGAGATGAGCTTCGGCTGACGGACGGGCTGCCTTGCTGTGCTTTTTCCCCAGGGACCTGCCACTGGTTCAGACCCCATCCTTACCCCTTACAATGGATGAGTCCATCTGCTGTCAGCTCAAACAAATGGGGTTGCACACAGTAGATGACCTGTACCATGATGGGCCTTTTATTACCTTGCAAGACATTCTGAGTAGATCAGAGTGCACACCACTGGACACTATGTTCTACTATCACCTGTAGAGTTCATGTAAAGAGGCACGTGGTAGATACACAAAGGAGACCCTGAGCCTTGCTGCACTGGATAGTGTGATGACCTCCTCTTCCCCTAAATGGTTGATCACACTACTGTACTCATTATGCAAGATAAAGTTGTAGGAGGTTGGACTGGTTTGTAGTGGTACCAAGGGGTACTTACACTCTGCACCAGGTCCAGTTATCCCTTATTAGTGTAGAAGAGGTGTCTAGCAGCTTAGGCTGATAGAAAAGGGTAGCTTAGCAGAGCAGCTTAGGCTGAACTAGGAGACGTGTAAAGCTCCTACTATACCACTGGTGTCAAATGCACAATATTATAAGAAAACACAATACACAGATATACTAAAAATAAAGGTACTTTATTTGTATGACAATATGCCAAAAGTATCTCAGTGAGTACCCTCAGTATGAGGATAGCAAATATACACAAGATATATGTACACAATACCAAAAATATGCAGTAATAGCAATAGAAAGCAATGCAAGCAATGTACAGTCACAATAGATTGCAATGAGAGCACATAGGTATAGGGGCAACACAAACCATATACTCTAGAAGTGGAATGCGAACCACGAATGGACCCCAAACCTATGTGAGCTTGTAGAGGGTCGCTGGGACTGTAAGTCTGCAGGCTACCACACATTATGTCTGAATTTGAAATGGCTACGGGCCTTCAGGTTAGTAAACAGAAGACAGTACTGTTCCCACTGGCGGCATTGGCAAGGCAGCACTATGAGGAACTCCCTGTGACTGGGTTTCATTGGGAGACCGGGCGGTTTCGAAATCTGGGGTGTCAGACACCAACTGAACGAGTGCCAAATACAGTCTCAACATGGGCAGTGTTCTTTGTGGTCTGGAGGACTCCATTCAATTCTGGGTGCACCTGCCATTATCAGTGGTGGGCAGAGTTGCACTGTGTAAAATGATGCTTCTCCGCCATTGTCTGAACGTTCTGCAAAACGCCAAATATAGAATTTTTCAGTTCACCTTCACTCAACTCAATAAACTCTTAATATCCCTGGTGTGGGTGGGTAAACGCAGCAGGATCTAGCTGGACCTCCAAAAGTTGGACACGGACCTGGATGGTCCGGGTTTACCGGACGTTAGGTTGATTTATTTTGACTGCCCGCTTCAGTATGCTGCTCAGTGGTGCGCAGATGGCCCCAATGTGGAAATGTCCTTGTTGGGTGCATAGGGTGATGAGGTAGACCTTCTGCACTGCCATATGCTAGGGGCGGGTGTTCCTACCGACTGCCCCTTCAACCTCAGGTAGGTGGTCATGGAGTGGGAGCAGGTTGTAACATGTGTGTTGCGCTGGCCCCCATGCCAAGATTCTACCCTTTGCACTGGTTGAAACCTATCCTAGATATCCAGTCGGTGATGGATCTGACAAATTGGTATGCGGGCGGATGTAAACCAGTTGGTGACCGATTCCATAACAGTGTATTCCTCACGATGGCGGAGGCGCAGGATATATTCAGTCATTTGCAAGATTTGGCTGACATTCCCTGCAGAGCCTGTGGAGTCCAAGATTCTGCAGATGATACTGGACCCTGAGTCATTCAGAGGCCTGATATCACAATTCTATATTGCCCTTAAGGGAGATCGTTACACAGATACAACAGAGGTCCAAGATATGTGGGCGGAGGTGCTGACGACTGGCCTTTCAGTGATTGCCTGGAAGCAAGAATTTGCCCATGTTAGGGAGGTGGCCAGCAATGCGAGGTTCAAACTCATGCAGTTTTATTACGTACTCCAGGCGTACTTAACCCCTCTGTCTCTACATAGAATTGTCAGGGCTTTCTCAGCAGCCTGCTCTCACTGTGGAATGACACAGGCAAGCTTTCTTCATATGACAAGGGACTATGGAGCCCTTCGTGGGTACTGGGGGGAAGTCCTGCAGACATTGTGGAAGGTTAACCAGGTCGCGATTGAGCCTTCCATAGAGCATTGTTTGTTTGGGGTGCTCCCGACACCTCCACTTAGGGTCCAAATCCACCATAGATTCGCTTTGTTGGATCTGGTCTTGGCTAAACATAGGGTGGCTATACACTGGGTGCACTCCACAACCCCAGTGGGTAGCAAGTGACTAACAGATGTCCTGGAATGGGGCGTAGCGGAGAAGAAGCACCTGCGTGAAGTGCGCACTGATAACAATGCTAAATGGGATCTAGACATATGGAGCCCATGTTGAAGAAATTGTCAGAGGTTGTCCTGGTGGCACCCACCCCATGTACAGTTTCTGAGGGTCTGAACTCAGTGGGGCCCCATGCCACTGTTTCTAAGAATGTGTCCACACCTGAGAATGTTTGAGCATTACCTGTGAAGTACTTCTGGGAGTTGAGGTGGTGTACAGGGAGAGTGACAGATGGCTCTCGCACCCCCTCTCCCTCTCCTTGGAAGATTGTTAATTTAATAAAATGACCTCTATTCTCACTTCCCGGCCACTCTCCTGTTCGCAGGGCTGATCCCGGTTGAGCTGCCTTTTTTTTCTTCTTTATAAATTTTCATATCTGTGGTCTCATTTTTCCAGTTGTATTGATTATTGATATGCACTTGATTTCTTGTGCATTACTTATCCTGTTGCCAGTCGTGCTATGCCCTTTGATTGCCCTGCTTGGTAAGTCAGTGAATGTGCAGTATCTCAATGACATAATTTTGATGCAAAACCGAATAAAAGCATGTTTTAAAAAAATCAACACTCAAGAATAGTAGACTACAAGGATCTAAGTGCATATCCATCCAAAGTTGTCAGTAACAATTTATGAACACAGGATTCCAAATCATTCATTGCTGAACGTCTGACTCAGAGCTCAATCAATGGCATTGAGGTGGCTCCCAGGGCAGAGTCTACTTCATCAGTGGCACAGCTAGCAGTTTCCAGCAGAACTTGTTGGACAACTGGGGATCAGGAAAGAAGTGGGCCTTCTCTTTGGCTGTGTCCTTTAGTTTTAGCATACGTCAAGCCACAGTTCATCAGTAGCCATTTAGCAATTGTGGTTCTGAATAGTATTGGTACTTTGTTTCACATTCATATACATGCTGTGAGGTTTCCATTTTTGCATGTCATCTATCCCATCAGTGGGATGTTTTTTGCCTATTGGACTACGCTTTCCAGTAAGGCCACTGCTTAGGTCCAGATTTAGATCTAGGTCTATGAGTTACTCCATCACAACAGTGACGAATTTCCAATCCCATCATATCCTCCGGGATTTATATTTAGACGGACTAGAAACATGTCACCATTGTGATGGAGTAACTCATCCCCCAAGGTCTAAATTAGACCCTTAGTTATTTTTTAGTTCTGGCATTGGGTTGGTGCCTGGTTAGACATACATGTTTTACAAACGCTTACCTTTGTTGTTTCTGTTTTTCAGTTTATAATTATTCCTTGAATATTTCATGTGGTTCTCGTCCAGGTATATTATGCTTTGTAATTTGGCTGACATTGTGGCAATCTATTTGTTTTTAGGAGTTAGATTGTTTGCAAATTCATTCAGTTTTTTCTAGGTTTGTTTTTTGTTTTCCTTTGGCCAATACAGGTTGTTGCCCCTTCAATATTCATATTTAGTGCCTTTGTTACTCCTTTAGGTAAGCCGTTTCATCAAGTTATTTATGGTTTTGTTTTTTAATCATTTATACGATTGGTGACCACACTCTTTCTATGTTTCTTTTTTTGATGTCTTAGATTTCTTCTTTTTCAAGTGCCTTTCAACAACTGCCCTGATGATGACCCTGGTCAATATAACCAATGGAGCTGAAACATCCTTTTGTATTTTGGTATAAATCTTTGCACCTTTTTTCTTTTACCACTGTAGACTTCACTATACTGTTACACTCAATGCACTTACTGAGTGTTGCCATAATACTTCAATAACAATTTTTTTTATGACTTTTTTATGAACAAACCATCTTTTTGCATTTCATCTTTATATGTTTATTTATTTGTACTTTAACTAAAGGTTTGAAAACAATTTTGCCTGTGCTTACCTATTTGTATACATTCCTTCCCCCAATCCGAATTGAACCAATTATTTGTTCCAAAATCAATTCCCATCAACAACTCTATGGCAAAGACTGAACAAAGCCTGTGGAGCCTAATGAGAATCAGTCCACATGCCAGAACTCAGACAACCCCTAGCTGGGAGATTCTTTTATAAAGTGGTGCCTGCTCTTGTGTGGGGGGAGGTTCACACCCTCCTGTTTTCTCCAGCAGCCCTGTAGCAGAAGCTGCAGCCTTTCCTCCCCCATAGCCCTGAGCAGGCCTCAGCTCACAACTGAAACAGTGGCGTGGGCTGCGGGCTCCTCCACATGCATCGTATTTTCTATGCCTTTGAGCAGTTGGAATGCTCAGCAATTGTCTGTGCTCACTGCCAGGTGTCCACAGTGAGTCCCACGGCACCTACGTGGGTCGCAATTCAAATTGCTACTTACTGCAGAATCGCAGGCTGCAGTCCTTTTATATGCCTTCTGTTGTGTCCTCACTGCCAGCAAATGGATCCCTCGGCAGCACACCATCTCAGGTCCATTTTTTGTCAATTTCCAAAGAGACTGATCCGGTTTATGGACGAATGTATGCCAGATTCACAGCTCGGTTAGCAGAGCCTCACACCGCGGCAGCCATCTTGCTGTCTGGCTCTATGGTGCACTAAGGTAAGTATACAATTACAATTCTTAACTCTACATTTACTTTCTTCAACCTACCTTGTGATGTAGTGTTTAAGTTGATGTAGTGGGTGTGGTATTAATTTTATGTGATGTAATAAAGTTTAGTACAGTATGGACAATACAGGAAAAGCAAATGTAAACCTAAAGACATATAGTAGGGTTCGATTTTTGGGTGCCTGTCTAAGTTTATTACTGTAAAGAATCGGAAAAGCGAGGTGGTTTAAAATGCAGGCCCATCACAACATTAAATATACAAGGTATCAGGTTATATGGGGTTTTAGTTAGAAATGGGTTCTGCCACGTTTGCAGGTAATCGGTTTGTATTTCAGGTATGTGAAGGGCTTTAGGGGGATATGTGTAAACTTGTGAGCACTTTATTGTGGCTGAAACTTCATCCTAATTCTAGTGAAGGCATTATGAGATGCCACGAGTTTGCACTGTGTAGTCTAAAATTTGTTTATGATGCTGATTTCTTTGCCACCATAATTAGATTAAACAGATCTGGAAACACCAGCGTAGAGTTGCTCAAATGTGAACTTACCTTGGAAAAACAAGAGACGAGAGGAGTTTTGTAAAACAGGAACAGTTGGTTTAGTTGAAGACTACAGCCGAGAGAACAGTTACAGAAACAGGGGTCAGAGGACAGTATCAAAGTGCAATTGATCTGAGCTGTGGTTTATACATTTCTCTGGGCACCATAAAACAAATATAGCATTCCTTTTCAACTAAAGAATGTGCGTAGTTTTCTTGGAGTTGTAAATAATGGCCCTGATGATCAATGAAGGTGGGCCTCCACCTTGCGTGGTCACAATGAGGGCCAGTCAGTAATGTGTCAAGCCTGAAGGGCGCGCAATCCCTGCATGTTACTGTGTTTGCTGTCTACTGATTGGCTGAGTGTACCTAGCTTCATGTGGCATCTGACAATATGGTGTTTTGGGGAATGCGAGCACCATTCCAGCCATAAGTGCTTTATTGGGGCCAATGACCTGGGACCATTGTGGTGTTTCTGCTCCTTTCTTTGGGATTGATCTGAGGTTCCTGTTCATGCGTTTGTCCACTGGCTACCTGCTGTCCTGTCAATCAGTAACCTCAGGTCTCAGAGCCTGCCTGACCACGTATTTCTGAGTCAGGGGATGATGGAGAGTTCATGACCCTTGAATTTGATAATAGTGATGCGATTTCTTTTTCATATGTGAACATATCATGGTGCACATCGATATTGACTTTTCTTAAAGTAACATTCCCCCCTCTAGTTGAATTTTCAAGTACACAATCTAACTCATTCTTCATGACCGTCCCCTTAATGGGGATTTGGTGTTCTTCAGCTATTATAACTTCTCTAGTTACTTGCATTCTACCCAATTTGAAGAAACCCCCACTTGCAGGAAACCACATAAAAACAATCACTGTATGAAAATGGACAACTGTAATGTGCACAGACTGGTCAGCCACTGTGGGAGCCAGGAGAACCAGTTTGTGAACCACTCCTGATCATGGGCACCTCCCTACTCATGCATGTCTCTTTGTGAATGGTACAATGCTTGGATGTTAAGAGTCAGATTTCCACTGTCCCTGTTATTGCCTGGCAGAAATGTGCAGCGGGAGGCACCGATCCTAGTAAGCAGCCCTCCTTTCATTCCAGTCATTAAGTCCAACATTCATCATGAGGCAGATGGCTCAGTTCTTCCTTGATCAAATTAAAGCAGAGCTTAATGTTGTTCAGTATTTTGAGCATTACCCATCTGGTTATTTGGAACCAGTGGGGGTTTGTTTTTGTCTGCATGGTGAAGAAGGGGATGGACCCTCCCACTGATATCTATGCATCAGAGAACAGTCTGAATTTTTATGGAATGTCCTTGTACTGAGCCCAGCAAAAATAATCAGATTTTATTTTTTTTCTCAAGCCTGATACAACAGAGACATCTTCTTCTTTAGTGTGTGTTGGTACAACTCTGACAGACCTTCTCTGGAAATGACCAGGGTCAGGTGTCTATGGTGATGAGAGAGCAGAGGCCACACCATCTGGGACAAGCTGAGTGTAGGCAAACTCTCCACATTTCCATTAAATGGAGGTTTGGTGGTGGCCCATTCCATGTCAGGAATGTACAGGATTGTGCCACAGTTTTCATTTGTTCCCGGTGGAATTGTTCCTTTAACTCTGAAACACAAGGAATACAGTGTTAGTTTCCATACAATTAGGGGTTGCCCCTTCCCTTCCATCTACATATATCTATCCACTTCAGTATAACAGATTTCCTGATGTGTATTTATGCTGTTTTTCATCCCTTCCCTACAGGACTCATTTCCCTTCATATCATCAAGGTGGATGGCCCTACACTGGAAATTCATGTCTGGAGTCAATTTGTTATTAAAGTAGACAGTCCCAGATACACTAAGGGCCACCCTGGGACCACAGATGGAAGTGGTAGTGGACGTGTTTGTGCGTTCGTTTGGTGGGTTTGCTACCTCTAAGAGTCTTTTTTCTGGGAAGTCTTGTGGCCTACCGTTATCCTCCCCTATGGTGCCTATTCTGCGCATCTAAGCTAGCTCAGATCGAATAAACTAGGCTCTGTGAAAAAAAGTACAGTGCTGTGGGATTGGTCTTGTAGCAAGTCAGGTTTACTACTGCCCCTTGGGTTCAACTCTGTTGAGTTGTATCTTGACCCTAATGCTACATTGGTATAGGTGGAGAAGGCATTTTGCTTTTTTCAGGGACTACCTCTTGGAAAAAGTAAAGCCTATCTGCGCCTACTGCATGCGGTATCAGTGAACATATGTAACATGGCCCCGATGAAGTCTTGGAACCCTAAGTGGTCATGTGCTGATCAGGCCTGGGTGGAGTTCATAGAGTTCAGCTATGTGGAATTCCACGAAGTGCTGAAAAAACTCCTTTGTGCTACGTGGCGTTCCATGAGCGGCGGAGTTTGGGTGAGTTGCGCAGTTTGCGCTGAATTTCAGGGCCAGGAGTTTCTCCCATGCTCTAAAGTCAGCACAAACAGCATCACGTGGAGCACCAGAGGGGGCGAAAATCTTTCTGCTAGTCAAGTAGATTTTCTACTCGAGCGGCAGCTTCCTCAACGCAAGTGCCTGCTTTCTCAATGAGAGTGGTAGGGGTCTGCAGTGACTACCCGGATTCAGAAAACTCGCTCGCGCTGGTCAACTTAAAGACTTAAAGATTTCTCTCACACGTTCTCGCCAACTTAAAGTTGGTGAGCCGCCAAAGAGAAAAAACTCCGCTCTGTGCGGCTTTGCTAAATATTACAGAACTCCACACTCCATGAAAATTGGGGCAAAGTCTCCAAACTCCTCCAGCAGAGCAGAATTCTTTGTCCACCCTTAGTGCTTATACCATGTGTTTTGTAGGAAGACACTGTATAGTGAGAGTGGAATGATAATGTTGGGTGGGGTGTAAATGCAAGGTGACATGGGAGATGTCCCTATGCAAGCGCTGTGGCAATTTCTGGATGGACTTTATTTGATTAGGCATTTCTTTGGCAATGAATGGGTGCTGCAACACCCACAGTAAACCGTGGTTATACAAATGTGGAACAATACATAACTTATAAAGCAGGCCTTGAGATGAATCCAGGGGAGATGTATGTAGTCCTCTGGTGACTGGGGGTTTCTTAGTTTTTTTTCAGTTCAAAAACATTAAAAGTGCAGTTCGCAGTTCTTGATCCTGTTTTGGAGTAGTGATGAGGCCATTGAAAAAGTGATGGTCCGCTGTAAAGGTGGTGCATTTGGAGGCTTGATTTCAGATCTGTTGAATAAGAGCCAGGTTTGGTTTGTCATTTTAAAAAACATTGCATCCTTGGACTTATTGCTGCCAAGAATTTCTTAGCGGTTCCTGTGCTTTTCACAATTTTATCAAGGCCCTGGAAGTTGGCCCTACTCGGGGTATCTAATTTAGAAAAAAAGGGTAATTGTTCATGGATGTATTCATTTTATGGGTTTTTGGGCCTCTCCCCTCTCTGCTCCTGACTAGGTTTAATGCAGAAAAGAACATTTTACAGGGTGATCTCATGAATATGTGGGTAATTTTTGTTATTAACTAGTGCTCTGTGGGAGTCACCAATGTTCCAGTATCTTAGTGTGTGCATGGGGGTGCCATAGGTGCCGGTAGTGTCTTTCAATGTACATGGGGAGATGTGTAAAGGGGAGGTGTGTTGCAACCGAACGGTGTTAGGCAATCTCAGCATGCCCTGAAGTCAGATCTATACCTCTCTAGTCCTGGCACGTGGCATGCAACATGACCCTCCCTAGTGGTGCCAGGTGTCATGACTACGCCCTTTTTCTATAGACTTCTTTCGGGCTAGCTTTGGGCTTCTTTTTGTTGGTCTTTGAGCGTTTCCCTAGATCTACACATGATATGTTATCTCAAGTGTTGTGAACCGGAGGAGGTTGGAGAGTTGTTCTACAGCCCCCAAGTGTTTCTAATAATGCAGTGTCTGAGATTGGCATTATTGCTTCCTCCAGGCAGTGTGTGTAAGATCTTGAGTGTTGGCTGATTGCTAGGTCTGATACAGCAGTGTGCATATGTCTGCATTCTATTCTGCTCAGAGCTGCAATTGATTTCTTCAGACTCCCTTTTACCGAGCAACCCGCTTTCCCTTGGACCTCATCTTCCTTGGATACTTGGACCTATGACTCCCATCTGTGGCCGGGCTTAAATCTTTGAGGGAAAGGAGGAGGCAAACTATTGCTGTATGGAGAGTCTGGTAGAAAGCAAAAAACTTGTTGACTTTTGCCCAAACAATGGCAATGGACTGGAACGGTTGGTTCTTCTGGTTCCCCCTATACTGACTCTGCATCATGCAGTGCTTCACAATTTGTTGGATTTATTGTGTGCACTGTAGAAATTATGCGGTCTTCGCTATCCTAGGTGTATGGAAACCTGGCTCCTGAAACTGGAAGGCAGCTTCATTTTGGAAATAAAAAAGGGCCTCCATTTGGCTGGAGGCTGCTAGCTTTCTGGAGTATCTGTTGGGAATGTACACCATGGAGGAATTTTGGTTCTGGGCTGGGTACCCGAGAATGAGGCCCTTCCGACTTGATTATTGGAACCTTTCCCAACTGACTTGTTGGTGTGGGGACCGGAGTGCCTGTTTTTAAGCACTAGTGGGGGAGCCGCCCTGCAACCTTGTGGATCAACAGTAAAGTGGGACCTAGGCTCCCCCAGGCACCCCGAATCCCTGCACCTAGTGAGGACACCCGTTTGAACACATACAGCAGCCCAGAGCTTCCCGCAAGTAAAGGCTTGAATCCCTAATATTATCTCATTGGCCCTTCTTTTGAGTTTTGGTACAGTGAATTTTGAGGTGTGTGTAAAATGGATGCTTTGTAATGGGGGTTTTAATTTACTGCACATTTGGATTCTGCATTTGTGTGTAGGCATTGCTTCCCCAAATAGTTAGCCCTCTCTGCCATGGTTGTAACCCCAGCCCTTGCTGGACCAGGTTCTCTGTCTGTGGTTGCTGTTGCCACGTGTTTGTTCAAGTACCCCATCCCTGTGTTGTTGTTGTTCTGGTGGACCGACTTCTCTGCTGCTGAGTGTAAGGTGCATTCCAGTTTTCCTTAGATGGGTTTTGTGGATGGAGATTTTGTTGGGACTGGCCCAGGCTCATTGATCTCTGTTCATGCTGTGCATTTAGCTGGCATCTGTTGGTCCTGTGGCCCATTATGCGGCAGTAGTGACATTCTTTAAGGTTTGGCTGCTGCCAACTTCCCCGGTTTCTGCTGTTACAGCTAGGATGAAACCCTCTGGGGTTTTGCTGTAGAGCTCCCTTCAGGACTGGTGCCATTTGCATGCCTGCAGCCAACAAAGCCCACTCAAGGGTGTTTTTTCAATTTGTTTTGGACCAACTCAGAGGTGTCTTTCTGGGCTTGCTCCTGTCTTTCCTTGTCCTTTATTTGTTTCTTTTTGTGATGGTGTAGTATGCGAGCTTGTATCTCCCGCCAGGGTTTGCTGTCCAATCTGCTTTGGATTTGCGTGGGCAACACCTCCTTGAGGATATTGTGAAAGAATGCGCCCTGGGGGCTCGTACTGTTCTATGGCTGTCCTGTCCCTACTCCCCATCATTCCCTCATCCTATCAAGAAAATTGGTTATGGTATCCCCAGGTTTCATGGTTTCTGCCATTAACCCTCCTACATTCGGGAAGTCAGAGAACAGTTCCCTCAGGGCTGTCCTTATTTGGTGCCTGTACAAATTGAATGTGGCTTGTCATGCTCGGTATTTGTCAGCGTGCTTGCTGGGATGCGAGCTTGGGCGCACTGTGTTAGTCTGCTCTTTGATAAGACTACTTAGCAGACTTTTGACATCACCTATCGCTAGGTTCATACTCAGAGTGGTCTTCTCAAAACATGAGGTCCATTTCCCCACCCCATCCAACAATGGTCGCAATTTGGTCCTTGGCTCTTCTTTATCCATCTGAGCCTTTAGCACATAGATGGTATATAACTTGCCCTTTTGCAGTAGTAGGTACATTTTGGCTTTGGCTAACTCCACGGGTTTCTTTCCAACATAGTCTTCCCAAATACGTAGACAATCCTGTATGTAGGGGAAGTTCCACTTGTGATCTCCCTTCCATGCCGGATGCAGTCTTCTGCATGGCCATGTCCTCTATTTCGAAGGCTGGGGTGGCGCCTCTCTTATGGCAGAGGACCATCACCCCACTGCTGAAAGGCAGCAGAAAAATAAAATTATAATAAAAGTATTTTATTATCATTTTATTTTTTGCATAAGCAGTCAGTCCCCTGAGTCTAGGGTGGGGTGGCGCCATCCTCTGCAAGTGATAGGTGCACTGTAAATGTGCATGTCAGTTTGGCTGCCCATCTTAGGACAGCCAAACCAACATGCACACCTAGACCTCTCCACCCGAGCTGTGTTGCACAGTAGGGTGGAGAACCAGCGCAGGTTCCCAGTCCCCAACTGAGTAGCATTTCAGCCCACTCAGACCAATCCTAGCACTTCACTCATGCTGGCTAACAGCATCACTGCTTGGTCTGGATTGGGTGAAGAGGGGGAGCAGAGAAGTGTTGAAGTGGTGGGAGCAGAGGACCAACGAGGTGGCATCCGGCAGCAGTATGTAATTCATTTTATTTTTTTGAATCCCCCCGTGAGCTGCCCCACCAAGTGTTATTGGCAGCAGCCACCACTGCTGAACCGTGCACCAGTGTTGCAGGAGTTTCATACATTTGGCAGGCTCACTGGAATCAATATGAACCGGGACAAATCAGTTATTTTCCCACTGAGAATAGCCACGTACTGAGTTGAGTCTGAGTTTGCCCTGAGATGGGCTGAATCTGAAGTGAAGTATTTGGGTATCTAGGTCAGTTATCTTGGTGAGGTATGGTAGGAAAATTATGGCAGGACTGTGATGTGGATGGAAGAGCACATCTCAGGGTGGACAACTTGCATTTGCCTCTAGCTTGTAGAATTGCTATTGCTAAGATAGTGATCCTCCCAAACTGTCTTTCCCTCTTCACCAATACACCAATCCTGCTTACGAGATCCTACTTTACTTGTATCAAATCCCTCCTGATTACATTGGCATGGGCTGGGAGACAGTCTAAGCTGGCATGGGAGGTGCTGACATTGCCATTGCTGCCAGGAGGTCTGTGTGCTCCTGAGTTGATCCATATCATTATTATGTGTGGACACAGTTTGTTCATCAATGGCTCTGCCCTATACAGTACCTGCAACATTTTGTGGCTGAGGCTGACACTGCTTGTCTATGTCTACTGTCTATGGTGATTTGTTCCTGACTGCTGCACCCCGAGGTGAGAAAGATACTGTTTAATGTGAGAAATTGGTTTGAGATGAGCTTCGGCTGACGGACGGGCTGCCCTGCCCTGCTTTTTCCCCAGGGACCTGCCACTGGTTCAGACCCCATCCTTACCCCTTACAATGGATGAGTCCATCTGCTGTCAGCTCAAACAAATGGGGTTGCACACAGTAGATGACCTGTACCATGATGGGCCTTTTATTACCTTGCAAGACATTCTGAGTAGATCAGAGTGCACACCACTGGACACTATGTTCTACTATCACCTGTAGAGTTAATGTAAAGAGGCACATGGTAGATACACAAAGGAGACCCTGAGCCTTGCTGCACTGGATAGTGTGATGACCTCCTCTTCCCCTAAATGGTTGATCACACTACTGTACTCATTATGCAAGATAAAGTTGTAGGAGGCTGGCCTGGTTTGTAGTGGTACCAAGGGGTACTTACACTCTGCACCAGGTCCAGTTATCCCTTATTAGTGTAGAAGCGGTGTCTAGCAGCTTAGGCTGATAGAAAAGGGTAGCTTAGCAGAGCAGCTTATGCTGAACTAGGAGACGTGTAAAGCTCCTACTATACCACTGGTGTCATATGCACAATATCATAAGAAAACACAATACACAGATATACTAAAAATAAAGGTACTTTATTTTTATGACAATATGCCAAAAGTATCTCAGTAAGTACCCTCAGTATGAGGATAGCAAATATACACAAGATATATGTACACAAGACCAAAAATATGCAGTAATAGCAATAGAAAGCAATGCAAGCAATGTACAGTCACACTAGATTGCAATGAGAGCACATAGGTATAGGGGCAACACAAACCATATACTCTAGAAGTGGAATGCGAACCACGAATGGACCCCAAACCTATGTGAGCTTGTAGAGGGTCGCTGGGACTGTAAGAAAACAGTGAGGGTTAGAAAAATAGCCCACCCCAAGACCCTGAAAAGTGGGTGCAAAGTGCACCTAAGTTCCCCAGAGAGCACGAAAGTCGTGAAAGGGGAATTCTGCAAGGAAGACCAACACCAGCAATGCAACAACGATGGATTTCCAGACGAGAGTACCTGTGGAACAAGGGGACCAAGTCCAAGAGTCACACTCAAGTCGGGAGTGGGCAGATGCCCAGGAAATGCCAGCTGTGGGTGCAAAGAAGCTGCCACAAGATGGTAGAGGCTGTGGATTCTGCAAGAACAAAGAGGACTAGGAACTTCCCCTTTGGAGGATGGATGTCCCACGTCGTGAAGAAGCTTTCAGAGTTGTTTCTGTGCAGAAAGACTGCAAACAAGCCTTGCTAGCTGCAAGGGTTGCGGTTAGGATTTTTGGATGCTGCTGTGGCCCAGGAGGGACCAGGATGTCACCAATTGTGTGAAGAGACAGAGGGGGCATCCAGCAAGAAAAGGAGCCCACTCAGAAGCAAGCAGCACCCGCAGAAGTGCCGGAACAGGCACTACAAAGAAGAGTGAACCGGAGCTCACCCAAAGTCTCAAAGAAAGGTCCCATGACGCCGGAGGACAACTCAGGAGGTCGTGCACTGCAGGTTAGAGTGTCAGGGACCCAGGCTTGGCTGTGCACAAAGGAAATCCTGGAAGAGTGCACAGGAGCCGGAGCAGCTGCAAATCACGCAGTACCCAGCAATGCAGTCTAGCGTGGGGAGGCAAGGACTTACCTCCACCAAACTTGGACTGAAGAGTCACTGGACTGTGTGAGTCACTTGGACAGAGTTGCTGAGTTCAAGGGACCACGCTCGTCGTGCTGAGAGGGGACCCAGAGGACCGGTGATGCAGTCTTTCGGTGCCTGCGGTTGCAGGGGGAAGATTCCGTCGACCCACAGGAGATTTATTCGGAGCTTGTAGTGCAGAGAGGAGGCAGACTACCCCCACAGCATGCACCACCAGGAAAACAGTCAAGAAGGTGGCCGGATTAGCGTTACAGGGTCGCAGTAGTCGTCTTTGCTACTTTGTTGCAGTTTTGCAGGCGTCCAGAGCAGTCAGCAGTCGATTCCTTGGCAGAAGGTGAAGAGAGAGATGCTGAGGAACTCTGATGAGCTCTTGCATTTGTTATCTAAAGAATTCCCCAAAGCGGAGACCCTAAATAGCTGGAAAAGGAGATTTGGCTACTTAGGAAGGAGGATAGGCTAGCAACACAGGTAAGAGCCTATCAGAATGAGTCTCTGATGTCACCTGCTGGCCCTGGCCACTCAGAGCAGTCCAGTGTGCCAGCAGCACCTCTGTTTCCAAGATGGCAGAGGTCTGGAGCACACTGGAGGAGCTCTGGGCACCTCCCAGGGGAGGTGCAGGTCAGGGGAGTGGTCACTCCCCTTTCCTTGGTCCAGTTTCGCGCCAGAGCAGGGCTGGGGGATCCCTGAACCGGTGTAGACTGGCTTATGCAGAGATGGGCACCATCTGTGCCCATCAAAGCATTTCCAGAGGCTGGGGGAGGCTACTCCTCCCCAGCCCTGTCACCTTTTTCCAAAGGGAGAGGGTGTAACACCCTCTCTCTGAGGAAGTCCTTTGTTCTGCCTTCCGGGGCCAAGCTTGGCTGGACCCCATGAGGGCAGAAACCTGTCTGAGGGGTTGGCAGCAGCAGCAGCTGCAGTGAAACCCCGGGAAAGGTAGTTTGGCAGTGCCCGGGTCTGTGCTAGAGACTCGGGGGATCATGGAAGTGTCTCCCCAATGCCAGAATGGCATTGGGGTGACAATTCCATGATCTTAGACATGTTACATGGCCATGTTCGGAGTTACCATTGTGACGCTATACATATGTCGTGACATATGTATAGTGCACGTGTGTAATGGTGTCCCCGCACTCACAAAGTCCGGGGAATTTTCCCTGAACAATGTGGGGGCACTTTGACTAGTGCCAGGGTGCCCACGCACTAAGTAACTTAGCACCCAACCTTTACCAGGTAAAGGTTAGACATATAGGTGACTTATAAGTTACTTAAGTGCAGTGGTAAATGGCTGTGAAATAACGTGGACGTTATTTCACTCAGGCTGCAGTGGCAGGCCTGTGTAAGAATTGTCAGAGCTCCCTATGGGTGGCAAAAGAAATGCTGCAGCCCATAGGGATCTCCTGGAACCCCAATACCCTGGGTACCTCAGTACCATATACTACGGAATTATAAGTGTGTTCCAGTATGCCAATGTAAATTGGGTAAATTGGTCACTAGCCTGTTAGTGACAATTTTGAAAGAAATGAGAGAGCATAACCACTGAGGTTCTGATTAGCAGAGCCTCAGTGAGACAGTTAGTCATCACACAGGTAACACATACAGGGCACACTTATGAGCACTGGGGCCCTGGCTGGCAGGGTCCCAGTGACACATACAACTAAAACAACATATATACAGTGAAATATGGGGGTAACATGCCAGGCAAGATGGTACTTTCCTACACAACCCTCCCCCAAACGAAGGACAATAAGACTAGCCATGACCTGATGAGTCTTCATTGTCTAAGTGAAAATATCTGGCAAGTCCATCTGCATTGGAGTGGGTACTCCCAGGCCTATGTTCCACTGTATAGTCCATTCCCTGTAGAGATATGGACCACCTCAACAATTTAGGGTTTTCACCTTTCATTTGTTTTAGCCAAAGTAGAGGTTTGTGGTCTGTCTGAACAATGAAGTGAGTGCCAAACAGGTATGGCCTCAACTTCTTCAGTGCCCAGACCACAGCAAAGGCCTCCCTCTCTATGGCAGACCAACACTTTTCTCTAGGGGTCAACCTCCTGCTGATAAAAGCAACAGGTTGATCCTGGCCCTCAGAATTAAGTTGTGATAAGACTGCCCCTACCCCTAATTCAGATGCATCAGTTTGGACAATGAATTTTTTGGAGTAACATGGGCTTTTCAGGACAGGTGCAGAGCACATGACCTGCTTCAGCTCCTCAAAAGCTTTCTGACAGTTAGCTGTCCACAATACCTTTTTAGGCATTTTCTTTGAAGTGAGGTCATTAAGAGGGGCTGCAATGGAGCCATAGTTCTTTATGAACCTCCTGTAATACCCAGTGAGGCCTAAGAAGGGGGGAACCCAATCTATAATAGTTTGGATTTTCCCCTGAAGTGGTGCAATCTGTTTTCCAACTACCAGGTGTCCCAGATAAACCAATTTCCCCTGCCCTATCTGGTACTTTGAAGCCTTGATAGTGAGGCCTGCCTTTTGCAGGGCCTCCAAAACTTTCCACAGGTGGACCAGGTGATCATCCCAGGTGGAGATAATGACAGCTATATCATCTAGATATGCTGCACTAAAAGCCTCCAACCCTTGCAGGACTGTATTCACCAACCTCTGAAAAGTGGCAGGTGCATTTTTCAACCCAAAAGGCATTACTGTGAATTGGTAGTGCCCTTCAATGGTTGAAAATGCAGTTTTTGCTTTAGCATCCTCTGATAACTTGATCTGCCAATACCCTACAGTCAAATCAAAGGTGCTTAGATACTTGGCAGATGCCAGTGTATCTATGAGCTCATCTGCCCTGGCTATAGGGTGACCATCAGTTTTAGTTACCTGGTTGAGACCTCTATAATCTACACAAAATCTCATTTCCTTCTTTCCATCTTTGGAATGAGGTTTTGGTACAAGTACCACAGGAGAGGCCCATGGACTTTCAGAGTGCTCAACCACTCCCAGTTCAAGCATTTTCTGAACCTCTTGCTTTATGCAGTCCCTGACATGGTCAGGCTGCCTATAGATCTTACTTTTGACAGACAAGCTGTCTCCAGTATCTATAGTGTGCTCACACCAAGAAGTAGTGCCTGGCACAGTAGAAAAGAGTTCAGAAAACTGACCCAGGAGATTTATGCAGTGGTCTTTCTGCTCAGCAGTAAGACAATCTGCCAGAACTACACCTTCCACCAGAGCATCTTGTTCTGTGGAAGAGAAGAGATCAGGGAGAGGGTCACTCTCTTCTTCCTGTCCTTCATCTGTTGCCAATAGCAGGGTGAAATCAGCCCTGTCATAGTAGGGTTTCAGGCGATTGACATGGAGCACCCTAAGGGGGCTCCTGGCAGTGCTTAAGTCAACCAAGTAGGTGACTTCTCCCTTTTTCTCAACAATAATTTGGGGACCACTCCATTTGTCTTGGAGTGCTCTTGGGGCCACAGGCTCCAAGACCCACACTTTCTGCCCTGGTTGGTACTGAATCAGAACAGCCTTCTGGTCATGCCATTGCTTTTGGAGCTCTTGGTTGGCCTGAAGGTTTTTACTGGCCTTTTTCATGTACTCAGCCATCCTAGATCTTAGGCCAAGTACATAGTCCACTATGTCTTGTTTAGGAGTTTTTAAAGGTTGTTCCCAACCCTCCTTCACAAGTGTTAGAGGACCTCTTACAGGGTGTCCAAATAGGAGTTCAAAGGGGCTGAAGCCCACTCCTTTTTGGGGTACCTCCCTGTAAGCAAAAAGGATGCAAGGTAACAGGACATCCCATCTCCTCCGGAGTTTTTCAGGGAGTCCCATTATCATTCCTTTGAGAGTTTTATTAAACCTCTCAACCAGTCCATTTGTTTGTGGATGATAGGGTGTGGTGAACTTGTATGTCACACCACATTCCTTCCACATGGCCTTTAAGTAAGCAGACATGAAATTGCTTCCCCTGTCTGATACCACCTCTTTTGGGAAGCCCACCCTGGAAAAGTTTCCAGGAGGGCCTTTGCCACTGCAGGAGCTAGTGGTCCTTAGAGGAATTGCTTAAGGATATCTGGTGGCATGGTCCACTACCACCAAGATAAACCTATTGCCTGAAGCAGTAGGAGGGTCAAGGGGGGCAACTATGTCAACCCCTACCCTTTCAAAGGGGACCCCAACCACAGGTAGTGGAATAAGGGGAGCCTTTGGAGTGCCACCTGTTTTGCCACTGGCTTGACAGGTTTCACAGGACTTACAAAATTCCTCTGTGTCCTCTGACATTCTAGGCCAATGAAACAAGGGGACAAGCCTGTCCCAAGTTTTCATTTGCCCCAAATGTCCAGCCAAGGGGCTAGTGTTAGGAGGAACTCTCTGCATTGCTGTGGAATCACCAATCTCCTGGCTGCTCCAGGTTTGGGATTCCTTGTTTCAGTATACAAGAGGTTGTCCTCCCAGTAAACTCTGTGAGAGTCACTGACATCCCCATTTTGCTTGTTTGACAGCTTGCTGTCTTAGACCCTCTAGTGTGGGACAGGTCTGCTATGCCACACTCAGCTCCTTCCTGGCAGGCCCCCCCCACCCAAAAGCTCAGCAGAGTCTGCTTCCAGCTCCGCTGGTGTAGGTTCTACACAGGGTGGAAATTCTTCTTCCTCAGAAGTTGAATCCACTATAGAGGGAGGGATAGTAGGTAGTGTTTTACCTTTACTAACCCTAGCTTTAGGGAGCACTTGGTTCATTGTTCCAGGATCCAAGTCACCCTGTTCTTTTTGCTTTTTGGCCTGAGCCCTTGTCAAAGCAAAAATATTCCCAGGAATGCCCAGCATTGCTGCATGAGCCTCCAACTCCACTTCTGCCCAAGCTGATGATTCTAAATCGTTCCCTAGTAGACAGTCTACAGGTAAATCTGAGGCAACCACAACTTTCTTTGGACCAGTAACCCCCCCCCCCCTCCCAGTTGAGATTCACAACAGCCATGGGGTGGCTAAGAGTGTTGTTATGAGCATCAGTCACTTGGTACTGGTGACCAAGTAGGTGTTGTTCAGGGTGGACCAGTTTCTCTATTACCATGGTAACACTGGCACCTGTGCCCCTGTAGGCCTGAACCTCAACACCATTTATTAGGGGAAGTTGCTTTTACTTATCCATATTAAGGGGAAAAGCAACCAAGGTGGCCAAATCAATGGCACCTTCAGAGACTAACACAGCCTCTGTGGTCTCCCTAACAAGACCAACCCCAACTAAATTACCAAAAGTGAGCCCAGCTACTCCCTTGGATTGGCTATTAGTAGGTTTGCTCCCACCACCACTGCTATTACTAGGGGCACTAGGTGTAGCAATAGGGGTTTTGGTAGTGGGAGGCTTGGTGCTTTTCTTTGGACAACTGGCATCAGTTGTCCAATGGTCTTTTATTTTACATAAATAGTACCATGGTTTCTTTACTTGATTTGAAGAGGATTTGGGCCCACCACCCCCCACCAGAGTGTTTTTGTGGGCCTGATGAAGACCCATTTTTAGATTTGTCCCCACCCTTGTCAGAAGACTTACCATCCTTCTTCTTGCCATCCTTGTCACCCCCTGTATGAACCTTTCTGTTCACCCTTGTTCTGACCCATTTGTCTGTTTCTTTCCCAATTCTTGGGGAGAGGTCAGATCTGAGTCCACTAGGTACTGGTGCAACAAATCAGACACACAATTATTAAGAATATGCTCTCTCACAATTAAGTTACACAGGCTTTCATAGTCAGAAACTTTACTGCCATGTAACCACCCCTCCAAGGCCTTCACTGAATGGTCAACAAAGTCTACCCAGTCTTGTGAAGACTCCTTTTTGGTTTCTCTGAACTTGATCCTGTACTGTTCAGTGGTTAAGTTAAGCCATAACCACCTAGGAGTGCATTCTTAAGAACTGTAAAATTATTGGCATCACTTTCCTTCACAGTAAGGAGCCTATCCCTGCCCTTTCCACTGAAAGATAGCCATAGGATAGCAGCCCACTGCCTTTGAGGGACCCCCTCTACTACACAGGCCCTCTCAAGTGCAGCAAACCACTTGTTAATGTCATCCCCCTCCTTGTAAAGGGGAACTATCTTGTGCAGATTCCTAGAATCATGCTCTTTTACAGGATTACTATCTGTAATACTGCTGCTGCCACCATGGGGTCCAAACCCCAACCTCTGTCTTTCTTTTTCTAAGTCAAATGCTTCCCTGTCTAGATCCAGCTATTGCTTTTTCAGCTTCAGCCTGGACTCTTCCACTCTCAATCTATTGAGTTCCCTTTCTAACACTCTGTCTTGAGTGTGGGTAGGTTGGGCATGCCTTGACACAGAAGAATGGTGTGAATGAACAGAGGGAGACCTGTCCCTAACAGATGGCACTCTATCAACCTGGCCTAAAGGAGTAACCTCCCTACGATGATGTGAACTCACATCAGTACCAGCCCTGGTAGGTGGCCTGCTAAGGGGCAGGTTGGGAAGGTTCCCATCTAACACTTTTACTGGGGCTACCCCAGAGTCAGAGTGTGAACCATCAGCTAATCTGTCACCTGTTGTGCCAGCTATGGCCTTATCATTTTCAATGAGCATATTAACTAACAATTCTCTAGAGGGATTCTTCCCTACCCCTAAACCTCTATCAATGCAGAGACTCCTTGCACCTTTCCAGCTAAAGTGGTCATAAGCAGTGCTGGTCAGATCCAGAGTTTGACCTGTACCAGACCAAAAAGGTTTAAGGGACAGAAAAAGAAAGAAAAAGTTTCAGAACTTTTTAAAGAACAGGAAAAAAAACTTTTTCAACTTTTAAGAACTTTTTGAAAGTTTTAGAGGTACTTTTCAGCACTTAGCAATAGAGTAAGAAGAGAAAAGTAAAACTTTTTGGTTAGGTTTACATACACTGAACTTGTTTTGTATATTTTTCTCTTATGAAAAGTACAAAATGACAAAGTGGTAAGTAGTTGCAAGTACTTATCCCACCGCTGCACAACCAATGTAGGAGGCTGGCCTGGTTTGTAGTGGTACCAAGGGGTACTTACACTCTGCACCAGGTCCAGTTATTCCTTATTAGTGTAGAAGAGGTGTCTAGCAGCTTAGGCTGATAGAAGAGGATAGCTTAGCAGAGCAGCTTAGGTTGAACTAGGAGACGTGTAAAGCTCCTACTATACCACTGGTGTCATAAGCACAATATCATAAGAAAACACAATACACAGATGTACTAAAAATAAAGGTACTTTATTTTTAGGACAATATGCCAAAAGTATCTCAGTGAATACCCTTAGTATGAGGATAGCAAATATACACAAGATATATGTACACAATACCAAAAATATGCAGTAATAGCAATAGAAAGCAATGCAAGCAATGTACAGTCACAATAGATTGCAATGAGAGCACATAGGTATAGGGGCAACACAAACCATATACTCTAGAAGTGGAATGCGAACCACGAATGGACCCCAAACCTATGTGAGCTTGTAGAGGGTCGCTGGGACTGTAAGAAAACAGTGAGGGTTAGCAAAATAGCCCAACCCAAGACCCTGAAAAGTGGGTGCAAAGTGCACCTAAGTTCCCCAGAGAGCACAGAAGTCGTGATAGAGGAATTCTGCAAGGAAGACCAACACCAGCAATGCAACAATGATGGATTTCCAGACGAGATTACCTGTGGAACAAGGGGACCAAGTCCAAGAGTCACACTCAAGTCGGGAGTGGGCAGTCGCCCAGGAAATGCCAGCTGTGGGTGCAAAGAAGCTGCCACGGATGGTAAAAGCTGTGGATTCTGCAAGAACGAAGAGGACTAGGAACTTCCCCTTTAGAGGATGGATGTCCCACGTCGTGAAGAAGCTTGCAGAGATGTTTCCATGCAGAAAGACTGCAAACAAGCCTTGCTAGCTGCAAGGATTGCGGTTAGGGTTTTTGGATGCTGCTGTGGCCCAGGAGGGACCAGGATGTCGCCAATTGCGTGAGGAGACAGAGGGGGCGTCCAGCAAGACAACAAACCCACTCAGAAGCAAGCAGCACCCGCAGAAGTGCCAGAACAGGCACTACAAAGAAGAGTGAACTGGAGCTCACCCGAAGTCTCAAAGGAAGGTCCCACGACGCCGGAGGACAACTCAAGAGGTCGTGCACTGCAGGTTAGAGTGTCGGGGACCCAGGCTTGGCTGTGCACAAAGGAAATCCTGGAAGAGTGCACAGGAGCCGGAGCAGCTGCAAATCACGCAGTACCCAGCAATGCAGTCTAGCGTGGGGAGGCAAGGACTTACCTCCACCAAACTTGGACTGAAGAGTCACTGGACTGTGAGAGTCACTTGGACAGAGTTGCTGAGTTCCAGGGACCACGCTCGTTGTGCTGAGAGGGGACCCAGAGGACCAGTGATGCAGTCTTTTGGTGCCTGCGGTTGCAGGGGGAAGATTCCGTCGACCCACAAGAGATTTCTTCGGAGCTTCTAGTGCAGAGAGGAGGCATACTACCCCCACAGCATGCACCACCAGGAAAACAGTAGAGAAGGCAGCCGGATCAGTGTTACAAGGTCGCAGTAGTCGTCTTTGCTACTTTGTTGCAGTTTTGCAGGCGTCCAGAGCAGTCAGCGGTCGATTCCTTGGCAGAAGGTGAAGAGAGAGATGCAGAGGAACTCTGATGAGCTCTTGCATTTGTTATCTAAAGAATTCCCCAAAGCAGAGACCCTAAATAGCCGGAAAAGGAGGTTTGGCTACTTAGGAAGGAGGATAGGCTAGCAACACAGGTAAGAGCCTATCAGAATGAGTCTCTGACATCACCTGCTGGCCCTGGCCACTCAGAGCAGTCCAGTGTGCCAGCAGCACCTCTGTTTCCAAGATGGCAGAGGTCTGGAGCACACTGGAGGAGCTCTGGGCACCTCCCAGGGGAGGTGCAGGTCAGGGGAGTGGTCACTCCCCTTTCCTTGGTCCAGTTTCACGCCAGAGCAGGGCTGGGGGATCCCTGAACCGGTGTAGACTGGCTTATGCAGAGGTGGGCACCATCTGTGCACATCAAAGCATTTCCAGACGCTGGGGGAGGCTACTCCTCCCCAGCCCTGACACCTTTTTCCAAAGGGAGAGGAAGTCCTTTGTTCTGCCTTCCTTGGCCAAGCCTGGCTGGACCCCAGGAGGGCAGAAACCTGTCTGAGGGGTTGGCAGCAGCAGCAGCTGCAGTGAAACCCCGGGAAAGGTAGTTTGGCAGTACCCGGGTCTGTGCTAGAGACTCGGGGGATCATGGAATTGTCTCCCCAATGCCAGAATGGCATTGGGGTGACAATTCCATGATCTTAGACATGTTACAAGGCCATGTTCGGAGTTACCATTGTGACGCTATACATATGTAGTGACATATGTATAGTGCATGCGTGTAATGGTGTCCCCGCACTCACAAAGTCCGGGGGATTTGCCCTGAACAATGTGGGGGCACCTTGGCTAGTGCCAGGGTGCCCACATACTAAGTAACTTAGCACCCAACCTTTACCAGGGTAAGGTTAGACATATAGGTGACTTATAAGTTACTTAAGTGCAGTGGTAAATGACTGTGAAATAACGTGGACATTATTTCACTCAGGCTGCAGTGGCAGGCCTGTGTAAGAATTGTCAGAGCTCCCTATGGGTGGCAAAAGAAATGCTGCAGCCCATAGGGATCTCTTGGAACCCCAACACCCTGGGTACCTCAGTACCATATACTACGGAATTATAAGGGTGTTCCAGTATGCCAATGTAAATTGGTTAAATTGGTCACTAGCCTGTTAGTGACAATTTGGAAAGAAATGAGAGAGCATAACCACTGAGGTTCTGGTTAGCAGAGCCTCAGTGAGACAGTTAGTCATCACACAGGTAACACATACAGGGCACACTTATGAGCACTGGGGCCCTGGCTGGCAGGGTCCCAGTGACACATACAACTAAAACAACATATATACAGTGAAATATGGGGGTAATATGCCAGGCAAGATGGTACTTTCCTACAAAAGTACCAGTCATCAAACCAGGAGCAAGGTTGGGTTGGCAAACTGCTCTTGGCATTGAAATAACGACTGAGCAATAGAGATTCTGCGGCATTCAGATGAGTGCCATGTTTTTTCATTACAATCTGTGATTTATACATGTTATATGCTTGCACCACCTTTATCGCACCCCAGTTAAACTACATAAGATGGGGTTAATTGACTGCTCCTCATGTGCTTGGTGCCACAGGGAGGCTGCGGACGTCCTGTGGCTTACTTTTGGATGACTGTATACAAGAGCATTTGGGAGCTATGCAGGTCTACCATACCAAAAAAGCCTTTGGTGGCACTCTTGGGTTATGTCAATGATGTCCAAGCCAATATATGCACGCTAACAACAGTGAGTTGCCTTGAACCGGGGAAAGGAAACGGTGCTCACTGTGAACTGTTGATTAAAATATGTGTTGTATTGCCAAGAACAGTTAGAGGGATGCTAGACTCTGATGCTTGTCAAATCTAGACACAAAAACATTTGGGCCCGTTCATCTTACATATGGCCTTGAAAGAAGGGATAAACTAGCTGTGTACTGATGGGCTTCTTTGAAAGGATGATTTTTGCAGATCCTGATGCCTCTCTCGTGTACAAATTTGCATCAGATTCTTATGTTATATGCTTTAATGAGAGCTGTTGGCCCTATTGAAAATCCTCAATAAATTCTATAAGGCTGGTTCATTACCTGGTCATGACTCATGCTACTACTGTCTCTGGTGTGTGTGCAGCTGATGAAAGCTACTATCTGTAATCCTCTGTCGACGCATAATGAATGTACCATAGAAATGTACACATTTTATTGTAGGGAAGAACAACTGTTGCAAGTTATCTTACTAGTTATCAAGCATTGTTAGAAATGTTCAACTTAAAAATAAGTGTATACTTACATTTATTACATAGTGGTAGGTGTGCATTGTCATTGTACTCCGATATTATTGATTTCAATTTAGTAGTTAGGTTTTACACAACCAGTTGGTCCTGGTGTGGAAAAACCTGATGATCCAACGAGTCAAATAAGATTTTGGCTCCACCAGCAGCCAGGTCTCATTTATATTTTTTTAACATTTATTTTGAGGGGGAAGCTTTAAATGTACCCCAAATTAATTTCCCCTTCCCTTTCGAAATCCCTCATCCTCCACTTCATGTTACACACCACCATAAGCTCACAGATACATTTACCGTATGATGAGAGGAGGTGGTAAAATTATGAGGTAAAAACACATGGAATGATGAGTACTGTGTGGTTGAAGACCAGAAATATCCGCTCCATGAAGTAATCCCGCAATCCATGGGGTTTTACTCATAACTGCATGATAATGGTGAAACATTAGTGCACTGTGACTCTAAAATTGCATCCGATTTTTCCGTTCAACTCAGTACCATTCAACCTGGAATCAATGTCATAGTATCCTCCACCCACTATTGGATCAATGGCTCTATCACAAAATGTTTTAGTGGAGTGGCGTGATCAAGTTCTTCCCCAGAGACTCCACTCCTAATTGTGGGGTCAGATTTGTAACAAAGACATTACTACTGTAGACAATAGGATATTTATATGACATACAAAACTTAATTTTGTGCTTTGCCATTCAAAGAATTATTGATACCCTAACAATACCATAATGCACCACAGTTGAGCATACAATCCAGTTAGGCACTTGCCTAGTTATACATGGCTCTGCTAAAGAGTTAGTGCTGTGGCAGGGCTCTCAACCAGCCTTACAGAGCAGCACTGAAATCCGGGATCACAGCTCCTGGAGGGGAGAGAGGGGAAGGCACAGAGAGTGGTGGGGGGTAGTGGCAGAAGGTTAGCCATTTAAAAAAAAATCTGGGTCAGGGAGGAGAAGGACATTTTATACATCAAACCTTTGTTCCAACATAGCAGGTGAAAGCAGGGGCAGATGTTTTTGAGGGTCATATCTAATACAAAATAAAGTGAAATATGGGGATGTTTTTCACCGTGGGTTCTGATTGGCATCAAGTACACCTGGAGCTCCACTCTTGCTGTTTATTTGATGTCACTCATACGCCTTTGTAATTTAGTTACCAAGCTATAAGTCTATATTTAAACTCTGTTATGCCATTGTTATAATAAAAATACACATGATTTGCTGAAATGCTTAACAAATAATAAACTGTAGAAAGAAAGGAACATAGGCCCTCATTATGACATTGGCGGTAATTTCCACTTACCACCACGCTGACGGCCGCCAACTTACCGCCGCCACGGCGGATATCCGTTCACCATATTATGACACACAGACACCAATCCGTCAGAATTCAGCCACATACACAAATCCGCCAGACCAAAGATTAGTGATAAACTGGCAGTATCAAAACCCACACCGTTACGCCAACAGATCAACACCCACAACATTATGACCCACGAATCACCACGGCGGACATGCAGCATGCCACCACTATCTGGCAGACCTTCTTGGGTGAGTAGCACAGGGATCCACCTGTTAGATTGAGGCACAAGAACCTGGTCTTCAGGAGGCCAAAGGTTCTTTCCATTATCCTTCTGTTCAGCCCATGTGCCTCATTATGACGTTCTTCTGCCCTTGTCCTGGCATTCCTCACAGGGTTCAGCAGCCATGATAGGTTGGGGTAACCAGAGACACCTGCAAATATTGAGGGACAACATTTGCCATACACTATCCCATATGGCCCACACCATACCCATACACCAATATCCACTGGGTGGGAACCAGGGCTCCCCTATAAGCCACACCCTGTGCCTCTGTAGTTGGCCCATCACATTTGGTATGCTGCTATACCTTAGGACAAAGGCATCATGCACTGACCCAGGATACTGGCATGGGAGATGTACTGGTACGGCCAGAACACTCTCTGTACATTCATAGAGTGGAAACTCTTCCGATTCTTGAACACCTGTTCATTCTGTTGAGGGGGGGACAAATGAAATATGTGTTCCATCAATCGCCCCAATTACATTGGGGATATGTCCCATTGCATAGAACTCGGCTTTCACTGTGGCCAAATCTCCAGCCTGGGGAAATACAATGTAGCTGCACATGTGTTTAATCAGGGCAGACAACACTCTTGTTAGCACTATTGAGAACATTGGCTGTGACATTCCTGCTGCCAAGCCCACTGTCACTTGGAAAGAAGCAGTTGCCAGGAAATGGAACACTGAGGGGGATCCCAGTGGGGTGACGCATAGCAGATATCAGGTCAGGCTCCAATTGGGCACACAGCTCTGTGATTGTGGCCCTGTCCAGTCTATAGGTGAGGATGATGTGCCTGTCCTCCATTGTTGCCAAGTCCATCAGTGGTCTGTACACGTGGGTATGTCTCCATCTCCTATTCATCTGTAGCGGTAGCAATCTATGGGGCAAAAGAGTAAGGAGATGGTCACAAACTGAACAATGGAGCTACAACAGAACTTTGCATGCTGTAAACTTGTAATGGGTAAGTGTGATATGTCCAGTATGTCCTAATTTCACCTGTGACACAGCAAATTTCCAGGGCCTGCCCCACCCCCCTGAAATGGCATCCGCATGTCCTGTGTGGAGGGACAGGTGGAAGTGAGGAAATTCTGCTGACGTTGTGAGCCGTTGCGGGAGGTGGTCGGGAACCGCTGTGCAATTCCTCATTGGTTAACATTGGGCCCTATGGGTTAAAGTGGCCAAATGAGATCTACGCCGACGGTGATGGTATGCACCGCCGCAGACGTGACCACCATTTTCTATCTGATCCCTCATTTGCTACCTGATCTTCAACAGGAGCGGACCTACACTGCATTTGCTACTGTGACCTGTGTCTGAAACCTACCATGGCCCGTGTGACTGGGGAAATGGCCCCAGCCTTAACTTCGGAGGAGCTGGAGCGACTGGTGGATGGGATCATACCCCAGTACGGACTGCTGTATGGGCCTCCAGACCAAATGGTGAGTACACTGTGGGCACAATTCATGTGGTATGAATGCATGGAGTGGTGTGTGTGAAGGCCTCGTACCAGGGGGTGGGTGCCGATGTCCTCTGGGTGGCGTATAGGTTGTGTGCTGGGCCATGTATGTTTAAATGGTGATGTGAAGGGGTATGGTGGACCACAAGTGTAACAGACAGGACTGTTTGACTAATTTATGTTTTGCTGTGTGTACTGCCTCTGTAGGTCAGCACCCATCAAAAGAAGGGTATATGGCGTGCCATTGCCAAGGACGTGCAGGCCTTGGGG
The DNA here is from genome assembly GCF_031143425.1 of Pleurodeles waltl. Lineage (NCBI taxonomy): Eukaryota > Metazoa > Chordata > Amphibia > Caudata > Salamandridae > Pleurodeles > Pleurodeles waltl. The sequence continues at coordinate 219,690,172 of NC_090450.1, read as the reverse complement.
GTCTATGGCAGGTGGAGCACCCACTGTTGCAAACAGTGGGAGGACCTGTGACGCTGGCACAGAAGACGGCAGAGGCCCAGCTGGGGATGGCCTCCCAATGAGGAAGGGGTGCCCGTCGAACCATGACCCCCCCTGATGGCCCGCAAACTGCAGTGGCCTATCCTGAGTTGGATGGGCATTTGAGTGCAGGAAGATGGCCTGGTTTGTAGTGGGTACCTTGGGTACTTACTGTAGGAGGCTTGCCTGACTTATAGTGGGTACCTTGTGGTACTTACACCTTGTGCCAGGTCCAGTTATCCCTTATTAGCAGATTAGTAGTGTTCCAGCAGATTAGGCTGATAGAGATAGCTATAGCAGGGCAGCTTAGGCTGAACTAGGAGACATGCATACCTCCTACTATACCACTTATATCATATAGCACTATATCATAAGAAAACACAATACTCAGAGTTACTAAAAATAAAGGTACTTTATTTTAGTGACAATATGCCAAAAGTATCTCAGAGGATACAATCCCTTAGGAGGTAAGTAAAATACACAAAATATACACACAAACCAAAATCAGGTAAGTAAAACACTTAGAAAAGTAGTGCAAACACTGTAGAACACAATAGAATGCAATAGGATGCAATAGGCCTAGGGGCAACACAAACCATATACTCCAAAATTGGAATGCGAACCACGAATGGACCCCAGGCCTAGTGTAGTGTGTAGAGGGTCGCTGGGAGTGCAAGAAAACACTAAGGGTGTCCAAGATACCACACCCCAAGACCCTGAAAAGTAGGAGTAAAGTTACCCTACTACCCCAGAAAGACAGTAAAGTCGAGATAGGGGACATCCGACCATTCTGGTATTGGGGGGACAATTCCATAATCCCCGGAGCTCTAGCACAGAACCCGGGTACTGCCAAACTGCCTTTCCAGGGTTTCCACTGCAGCTGCTGCTGCCAAGCCCTCAGACAGGATTCTGCCCTCCTGGGGTCTGGGCAGCCCTGGCCCAGGAAGGCAGAACAAAGGATTTCCTCTAAGAGAGGGTGTTACACCCTCTCCCTTTGGAAATAGGTGTGAATGGCTGGGGATGAGTAGCCTCCCCAAGCCTCTGGAAATGCTTTGATGTGCACAGATGGTGCCCATCTCTGCATAAGCCAGTCTACACCGGTTGAGGGATCCCCCAGCCCTGCTCTGGCGCGGAACTGGCCAAAGGAAAGGGGAGTGACCACTCCCCTGACCAGTACCTCCCAGGGGAGGTGCCCAGAGCTCCTCCAGTGTGTCCCAGACCTCTGTGATCTTGGATTCAGAGGTGTTGGGGGCACACTGGACTGCTCTGAGTGGCCAGTGCCAGCAGGTGACGTCAGAGACCCCTTCTGATAGGTTCTTACCTCTCTTGGTAGCCAAACCTCCTTTCTTGGTAGCCAAACTTCCTTTTCTGGCTATTTAGGGTCTCTCCTCTGGGGTATTCTTCAGATAACAAATGCAAGAGCTCACCAGAGTTCCTCTGCACTTCCCTCTTCGACTTCTGCCAAGGATCGACTGCTGACTGCTCCACGACGCCTGCAAAACCGCAACAAAGTAGCAAGACGACTACCAGCAACATTGTAGCGCCTCATCCTGCCGGCTTTCTCGACTGTTTCCTGGTGGTGCATGCTCTGGGGGCTGTATGCCTTCACCCTGCACTGGAAGCCAAGAAGAAATCTCCCGTGGGTCGACGGAATCTTCCCCCTGCTAACGCAGGCACCAAAAGACTGCATCACCGGTCCTCTGGGTCCCCTCTTATCCTGACGAGCGTGGTCCTTGGAACACAGGAGCTATATCCAAGTGACCTCCACAGTCCAGTGATCATTCAGTCCAAGTTTGGTGGAGGTAAGTCCTTGCCTCCCACGCTAGACTGCAAACCTGTGTACTGCATGATTTGCAGCTGCTCTGGATTCTGTGCACTTCTCCAAGGATTGCTTTGTGCACAGCCTAGCCTGGGTCCCCAGCACTCCGTCCTGCAGTGCTCAACCCTCTGAGCTGGTCTCCGATGTCGTGGGACCCTCCTTTTGTGACTCCGGTCACATCAATCTTTTAAGTGCCTGCTCTGGTACTTCTGCGGGTGCTGCCTGCTTCTGCGGGGGCTCTATGAGTTGTTGAGCGCCCCCTCTGTCTCCTTCTCCAAGGAGAGACATCCAGGTCCTTCCTGGTCCCCAGCAGCACCCAAAAACCTATACTGCAACCCTTGCAGCTAGCAAGGCTTGTTTGTGGTATTTCTGCATGGAAACACTTCTGCAACCTCAAGCACGCCGTTGGACATATTCCACTCAAAGAAGAAGTTCCTGGCTCTCCTCGTTGTTGCAGAATCCTAGGCTTCTTCCATCCGGAGGCAGCCTTCTTTCACCTTCATCCGAGGTTTCCTGGGCTCCTGCCCCCCGCTGGACACTATCGCGACTCTTGGACTTGGTCCCCTTCCCTCGCAGGTCCTCAGGTCCAGGAATCTGTCTTCAAGGCTTTGCTGGTGTTTGTGGTTCGTGCAGAATCCCCCTATCACAACTATTGTGTCCTTTTGGGATAGTAGGGATATTTTACTCCTACTTTTCAGAGTCTTGGGGTGGGGTATCTTGGACACCCTGACTGTTTTCTTACAGTCCCAGCAACCCTCTTCAAGCTCCCATGTGTCTGGGTCCATTCGTGATTCGCATTCCACTTTTGGAGTATATGGTTTGTGTTGCCCCAGACCTGTGTTCACCTATTGCATCCTATTGTAATTCTACACTGTTTGCATCACTTTTCTTACTATTACTTACCTGTTTTGGGTTTGTGTACATATGACTTGTGTATATAACTTACCTTCTAACTGAGGGTACTCACTGAGATACTTTTGGCATATTGTCATAAAAATAAAGTACCTTTATTTTTAGTAACTCTGAGTATTGTGTTTTCTTATGATATTGTGCTATATGATATAAGTGGTATAGTAGGAGCTTTACATGTGTCCTAGTTCAGCCTAAGCTGCTTTGCCATAGCTACCTTCTATCAGCCTAAGCTGCTAGAAACACCTCTATTCTACTAATAAGGTATAACTGGACCTGACACAGGGTGTAAGTGCCACAAGGTACCCACTATAAGCCAGGCCAGCCTCCTACATTGGTGGTGCAGCAGTGGGATAAGTACTTGCAACTGCTTTACCACTTTGTCATTTGGTACCTTTCATAAGAAAATCATATACCAAATAGTTCAGTATATGTACACTTAACAAAAAAAGTGTAGTTTTCTATTCTAAAACTTTTAACAAAGTTTCTGAAAAGTTTTGAAAACTTCTAAACGTTTTTACAAAGTTTGAAAACGTTTTTTCTCTGTGCTTTCTAAAGTTCTACAACTTTTTCTCTCACTATCCTTAAACCTTTTTCTATCATGTCTATTGTAGAGCCCACTCCCAAAACTGTTAATGCAACATATGAGAGTTTGAACTATAAAAGTTTGAGGGGTCTCTGCCTGGATAGAGGTTTGAGTATAGGTAAGAATCCTACAAAAGAGAATGGGGGTCATTACGACCTCGGCGGTCTTTTCGCAAGACCGCTGAGGTACCGCCGTGCTGAAGACCGCCAGTGGTGGCGGTCTTCCACCCCACGCATTATGACCGCTGGCAGCCTGCCGTCCTTTTTCATATGGATGGCTGCCAGCAACCATACTGGCGGATGGTGGGAATTTGGAGGTTGCTCAACCTCCACCACCACGTCAACAGAACACCGCCCACTGAATCTCGTCCCATGATTCGGTGTGGCGGTGTTCTTGTGACGGTGTTCTGGTGGCAGAGCTGTCTCCATGGATCCCGTCCCCTCCCGGAGGATCAACGGACAAGGTAAGTTGATCGTCTCTTAGGGAAGGGGGAGGGGGGTGTTGTGTGTTGTGTGCGTGCATGGAGGTGTGTGTGTGGGAGTGTAGAGGGGGTGAGTGAGTGAGTGTATGCATACGGGGGTGTTGTGTGTATGGGAAATGTGTGCAGGTCGAATGGTGTGCATGTCTGTGTGTATGTGTGCGGATATGTGTTGCCGGGGTGTATGTGTGCGTGTAGGGGTGTGTATATGTGCATGTTCGGGGTGTGTGCGTGTAATGGGTGTGTATATGTGCATGTTCGGGGTTGGGGTGGGGAGGGGGGTTGTGCCACCTTTGGGGGGTGGCAGGGGGGTGGAGGGTGTGGAGGAGGAATTGTGGGGGTTAGCGGGGGCTGGGGGAGACCCCTATCAGTGCCCGGGAAGGAATTCCATGGCACTGATAGTGCCTACTGCCATGGATCTCATGGCGGTTCACAACCACCCGAGAGCCATGGTGGTATGCAGGGTCCTGATACCGTCGGCGGTTTAGTGACAACCGCTGGGCTGGAGACCGCAATCTCCAGCCCAGCGGTCTTCACCGCCATGGCGGTCGGAATGCTGAAGTGGCGGATTCGCCGTGGTCATAATTCCATTTTTTTTTCCGCCGGCCGGTTTGCGGCCTAACCGCTACTTTACCACTGACCGCCAGGGTTGTAATGAGGGCCTTTTTCTTTAACATGCTCATTGTAGATGACCAGAACCAGTCTAGCCCATCTCAGGAGAGGTTAGAAAATGGGGAAGCTTCCCAGTCAGACTCAGAGGAGTTCCATGAGGAAGCTGGGGAGGGTTCTTACAAAGTCCTGCCCCCTAGCAGTGTACCTAGTGACACTGGTAGTGTTAGAGGGTCCCACACCAGTAGGGCATCTTTCACCCCTAGAGGCCAGGTTACTAGGGTCCAGACAGTTAGGGACAGGTCTCCCTCTGAAACGTCCCACATTTCCTCTGTCTCTAAACATTCTCAACCCACACAATCCTGAGGATAACTTGATGGAAAGGGAACTCAGAAAGCTGAAGGTAGAAGAGACCAGACTGAAGCTTAAACAGCAGCAGCTGGCCTCAGACAGGGAATCCCTAGACATAGAGAGGGAAAGACAGAGGTTGGGGTTAGTTCCCCTTGGTGGCAGCAGCAGTAGTTCTGATAGCAATCCAGTTAGAGAGCAATATTCATGGAATCTGCACAAGATAGTCCCCCCTTACAAGGAGGGGGATGACATTAATAAGTGATTTGCTGCACTTGAGAGGGCCCGTATGGTACTGTTGGTCCCTCAAAGGCAGTGGGCTGCTATTTTGTGGCTATCTTTCACTGGAAAGGGTAGGGCTAGGCTCCTTACTGTCAGAGAAAGTTATGCCAATAATTACAAAGTTTTGAAAGATGCACTCTTGGATGGATTTGGCTTAACCACTGAACAATACAGGATTAAGTTCAGAGACACCAGAAAAAAGTCTTCTCAACACTGGACAGATTTTGTTGACTGTTCTGTGAAGGCCTTGGAAGGGTGGTTGCATGGCAGTAACGTTTTTGACTATGAAAGCCTGTATAATCTTATTCTGAGAGAGTATATTCTTAATAATTGTGTGTCTGACTTGTTGCACCAATACCTAGTGGACTCAGATCTGACCTCTCCCCAAGAAGTGGGAAAGAAGGCAGACAAATGGGTCAGAACAAGAGTGAACAGAAATGTTCATTTAGGAGGTGACAAGGATGGCAAGAAGAAAGATGGTGAGAAATCTCAGGATAAGCATGGGGATAAAGGTAAAACTAAAGATCCTTCTTCAAATACTAAACACTCTTCAGGGGTTGGGGGTATATCATCTTCTTCCTCTTCTTCACAACCCACACACATTAAAAAGCCTTGTTGCTATGTGTGTAAAAATAAAGGCCATAGGCCAGGGGATAAGTCCTGCCCAGGTAAACCCCCTGAGCCTACCACCACTAGTACATCAAACTCTAGTGCCCCTAGCAGTAGTGGTAATAGTGGTGGGACTGCTGGCAACAGTCAAAATAAGGGTGTAGTTGGGTTCGATTATGGGTCCATCAAAGAAACTGGGGTAGTCAGTCCCAAAAAAGTTTATGTCACATCTAGTGGCATTGGCCTTGCCACACTGGCTGCTTGTCCCCTTACAATGGATAAGTATAGGCAGAAAGTTTCAATAAACGGTATTGAGGCTCAGGCCTACAGGGACACAGGTGCCAGTATCACTTTGGTGACTGAAAACCTAGTGTCTCCTGAACAACACATCATTGGATAACAGTACAAGCTTATTGATGTCCATAACTCCACTAAGTTTCTTCCCTTAGCTATAATTCAGTTTAGTTGGGGTGGAGTTACTGGCGCTAAGCAGGTGGTAGTATCACCTAGCTTACCTGTAGACTGTCTCTTAGGTAATGACCTAGAGGCCTCAGGTTGGGCTGAGGTAGAGTTTAATACCCATGCAGGCATGCTGGGTATCCCTGAGGAATTGCTTACTCTCATTTCAGCTGAAATGAAAAAGCAAAGGAGAGAAAAAGGCCTGAAAACTCAGTATCCTTCTCCAACAACAGGTGAAAAGGGCATCTAAGTATTCCCTACCCACCCTGCCATTCAGGATACCATTCCTGTGGTAGGAGAAACCTCTCCTGGGGTGGCACCTGTACCAAGGGAACCATCAGTTGGCACAGCTGTACTCCCTGAGGTGGAAGTACCTCTCTGTGAGATAACTAATAATGGTGAGAAAAAGTGCACCATTTTATTTAACATAGAGCATCCCTCCAACCCTCCCAGAGAAACTTTAGTGTAGCAACCCTGCACTGCCTCACAACACGTAGGACAGCAGCCCTACCCTAGTGTGGAGCTCATAGGACAGCATCCCTGCCCTGCTCCAACTCAAGAGAAACAGAAACCCTGTTCTCTCTTACATCCATATGGACAAAGTTTTTGCCCAGCTATGGCTTTACTGAGACAGCATCCCTGTCTGGCATTTTCATCATTTGATATAGGTCCAGTGGACAATTCCCACTGCTCTAAACTAAAACATACTAATGGGAACTCTGAAAATATAACTTCACACTACTGGCTAGCTAAAAAACTTCAAACAGGGTGGTTTACATCCCCACAGGGAAGTAACCATATAGTGGATGATAAAGGGAGTAACCAATCTATTGCAGAGTTACTCTCTACTTATCACCACTTAGACAATAAAGACTCAACTGGCCAAGGTTAGCCTTATTGTCCTTCGTTTGGGGGGGGGGGGTTGTGTAGGAAGGTAGCCTCTTTCTAGCCGTGTTTTGCCCTGTTTGTGAGTATATGTCAGGGTGTTTTTACTGTTTCACTGGGATCCTGCTAGCCAGGGCCCAGTGCTTATAGTGAAAACCCTATGTTGTTAGTGTGTTTGATATGTGTCACTGGGATCCTGCTAGCCAGAACCCCAGTGCTCATAGGTTTGTGGCCTATATCTGTTCCCTGTGTGGTGCCTAACTGTATAACTGAGGCTCTGCTAACCAGAACCTCAGTATTTATGCTCTCTCTGCTTTCTAAATTTGTCATTGCAGTCTAGTGACTAATTTTACCAATTCTCATTGGCACACTGGTACACCCATATAATTCCCTTGTATATGGTACTTAGGTACCCAGGTTATTGGGGTTCCAGGAGATCTCTATGGACTGCAGCATTTCTTTTTCCACCCATAGGGAGCTCAGACAATTTTTACACAGGACTGCCACTGCAGCCTGAGTGAAACAACATTCACGTTATTTTACAGCCATTTTTCACTGCACATAAGTAACTTATAAGTCACCTATATGTCTAAGCCTCACATGGTGAAGGTTAGGTGCCAAGTTACTTAGTGTGTGTGCACCCTGGCACTAGCCAAGGTGCCCCCACATCGTTCAGGGCAAATTCCCCAAACTTTCTGACTGCGGGGACACCATTACACGTGTGCACTGCACATAGGTCACTACCTATGTGTAGCGTCACCATGGTAACTCCGAACATGGCCATGTAACATGTCTAAGATCATGGAATTGTCCCCCCAATACCAATTCCATAATCCCTAGGTCTCTAGCACAGAACCCGGGTACCTCCAAACTGCCTTTCCGAGGTTTCCACTGAAGCTGCTGCTGCTGCCAACCCCTCAGACAGGATTCTGCCCTCCTGGGGTCTGGGCAGCCCCAGCCCAGGAAGGCAGAACAAAGGATTTCCTCTGAGAGAGGGTGTCACACCCTCTCCCTTTGGAAATAGGTGTGAAGGGCTGGGGAGGAATAGCCTCACCCAGCCTCTGTAAATGCTTTGATGGGCACAGATGGTGCCCATCTCTGCATAAGCCAGTCTACACTGATTCAGGGATCCCCCAGCCCTGCTATGGCACGAAACTGGACAAAGGAAAGGGGAGTGACCACTCCCCTGACCAGTACCTCCCAGGGGCGGTGCCCAGAGCTCCTCTACTGTGTCCCAGACCTCTGCCACCTTGGATTCAGCGGTGTTGGAGGCACACTGGACTGCTCCGAGTGGCCAGTGCCAGCAGGTGACATTTTTAGACCCCTTCTGATAGGTTCTTACCTCTCTTGGTAGCCAAACCTCCTTTCTTGGTAGCCAAACCTCCTTTTCTGGCTAGTTAGGGTCTCTGCTCTGGGGTATTCTTCAGATAACGAATGCAAGAGCTCACCAGAGTTCCTCTGCACTTCCCTCTACCAGCAACATTGTAGCGCCTCATCCTGCCGGCTTACTCGACTGTTTCCTGGTGGTGCATGCTCTGGGGGCTGTCTGCCTTCACCCTGCACTGGAAGCCAAGAAGAAATCTCCTGTGGGTCGACGGAATCTTCCCCCTGCTAACGCAGGCACCAAAAGACTGCATCACCGGTCCTCTGGGTCCCCTCTCATCCTGACGAGCGTGGTCCCTGGAACACAGGAGCTATATCCAAGTGACCCGCACAGTCCAGTGATCCTTCAGTCCAAGTTTGGTGGAGGTAAGTCCTTGCCTCCCCATGCTAGACTGCAAACCTGTGTGCTGCGTGATTTGCAGCTGCTCTGGCTTCTGTGGACTTCTCCAAGGATTGCTTTGTGCAAAGCCTAGCCTGGGTCCCCAGCACTCCGTCCTGCAGTGCTCAACCTTCTGAGTTAGATTCCGACATCGTGGGACCCTCCTTTTGTGACTCCGGTTACACCAATCTTCTAAGTGTCTCCTCTGGTACTTCTGTGGGTGCTGCCTGCTTCTGCGGGGGCTCTATGAGTTGCTGAGCACCCCCTCTGTCTCCTCCTCCAAGGGGCGATATCCTGGTCCTTCCTGGTCCCCAGCAGCACCCAAAAACCTCTACCGCGACCCTTGCAGCTAGCAAAGCTTGTTTGTGGTATTTCTGTGTGGAAACACTTCTGCAACCTCCAGCACGCCGTGGGATATCTTCCATCCAAAGGAGAAGTTCCTGGCTCTCTTCGTTGTTGCAGAATCCTAGGCTTCTGCCATCTGGAGGCAGCCTTCTTGCACCTTCATCCGAGGTTTCCTGGGCTCCTGCCCCCCTGGACACTATTGAGACTCTTGGACTTGGTCCCCTTGCCTTGCAGGTCCTCAGGTCCAGGAATCTGTCTTCAAGGCTTTGCTGGTGTTTGTGGTTCGTGCAGAATCCCCCTATCACAACTATTGTGTCCTTTTGGGATAGTAGGGATATTTTACTCCTACTTTTCAGAGTCTTCGGGTGGGGTATCTTGGACACCCTGACTGTTTTCTTACTATCCCAGCGACCTTCTACAAGCTCCCATAGGTCTGGGGTCCATTTGCGATTCGCATTCCCCTTTTGGAGTATATGGTTTGTGTTGCCCCTCGACCTATGTTCACCTTATTGCATCCTATTCTAATTCTACACTGTTTGCATTACTTTTCTTACTATTACTTACCTGTTTTGGGTTTGTGTACATATGACTTGTGTATACTACTTACCTTCTAACTGAGGGTACTCACTGAGATACTTTGGCATATTGTCATAAAAATAAAGTACCTTTATTTTTAGTAACTGAGTATTGTGTTTTCTTATGATATTCCGCTATATGATATTAGTGGTATAGTAGGAGCTTTACATATTTCCCAGTTCAGCCTAAGCTGCTTTGCCATAGCTACCTTCTATCAGCCTAAGCTGCTAGAAACACCTCTATTCTACTAATAAGGGATAACTGGACCTGGCACATGGTGTAAGTACCACAAGGTACCCACTATAAGCCAGGCCAGCCTCCTATGGTAACCCCTTTGAGATTCGCAACAGCCATGGGGTGGGTAAGTGTGTTATTGTGAGCCTCAGTCACTTGGTACTGCTGACCAAGTAGGTGTTGATCAGGGTGAACCAGTTTCTCTACAACCATAGTTACACTGGCTCCTGTGTCCCTGTAGGCCTCAACCTCATCATTAATTAGGGGTAGTTGCTTGTACTTACTCATATTAAGGGGACAAGCAAACAAAGTAGCAAAGGCAATGCCACCATCAGAGACTAAAACAACCTCTGTGGTCTCCCTAACAAGACCAACCCCAACTACACTGCCAATAGTGAGCCCAGCTATACCCTTGGATTGGCTATTTGTAGTAGAATTCCCACCACCACTGCTATGACTAGGGACGCTAGAGGTTACAGTTGGGGTTGTGGTAGTGGGAGACTTGGTGTTTTTCTTTGGACAAGTGGCATCACTTGCCCAATGGACTTTTACTTTACATAAATAACACCATGGCTTTTTCAGATTGTGAGAAGAGGATTTGGACACACCACCCCCAGAGGATTTTTGTGGCCCAGATGAAGACTCAGAATGTTTTTTATCCTTGTTCCCACCCTTGTCAGAAGACTTTCCAGCCTTTTTCTTGCCATCCTTGTCACCCCCTGTATGAACTTTTCTGTTCACTCTTGTTCTGAACCACGTGTCTGCCTTCTTTCCCAATTCTTGGGGAGAAGTCAGATCTGAGTTTACCAAGTACTGGTGCAACAAAACAGACACACAATTGTTCAAAAGATGCTTTCTCAGGATTAGATTATACAGGCATTCATAGTCAGTCACCTTACTGCCATGTAACCAACCCTCCAAGGCCTTCACTGAACAGTCTACAAAGTCTGTCCAGTTTAGAGACGGCTGTTTTCTAGTGTCTCTGAACTTAATCCTGTATTGTTCAGTGGTTAAGCCAAATCCATCCAAGAGTGCATCCTTCAAAACTTTGTAGTTATTAGCATCACTTTCTCTGACAGTAAGGAGCCTATCCCTACCCTTAGCAGTGAAAGATAGCCACAAGATAGCAGCCCACTGCCTTTGAGGGACCAACTGTACCATACAGGCCCTCTCAAGTGCAGCAAACCACTTGTTAATGTCATCCCCCTCCTTGTAAGGAGGGGCTCTCTTATGCAGGTTTCTGGAATCTTGCTCTCTAAAAGGATTACTATCAAAAACACTGCTGCTGACACCATGGGGAACTAACCCCAACCTCTCCCTTTCCCTTTCCACATCCAGAGATTCCCTGTCTAAGGCCAGCTGTTGCTGTTTAAGCTTCAGCCTGGCCTCTTCCAACCTCAGCTTTCTGAGTTCCCTTTCCATTAAGTTATCCCCAGGGTGGGAGGCTTGGGAATTGTGAGACACAGAAGAGATGTGGGAATTGCCAGAGTTGGACCTGTCCCTAACTGACTGGACCCTAGTAACCTGGCCTTTAGGAGTAAAAGGTGCCCTACTAATGTGTGACCCCTTCCCACTACCAGTGTCACTAGGTGGCCTGTTAGCTGACAGGTCTTTGGAAGAACTCTCCCCAGGATCCTCAGAGGGCTCCTCTGAATTTGGATGGGTACCCCCCTCCTCTACCTCCTGGTCCTGGGATGGGCGAGACTGGTTCTGGTCACTTTCTAGGAAAAGGCTAAGGAGAAGATCTTTTGTTGGATTCTTACCAATTGCTAAACCTCTTTCAATGCAGAGACCCCTCAAACGTTTAAAGTTTAGATTCCCATATGTTGCTTGGACAACTGTGGGAGTAAGCTCTACTGCAGACATGACAAAAAAGGTTTAGGACACAAAGAGAAAAAAAGTTTTGGGAATTTTTGAAAGAACAGAGAAAAACTTTTGAAAACTTTTGAAAACATTTAAAAGTTTTCAGAAACTTTTTTGAAACTTTTAGAGAATGAAAGTTAAACTGTTTAGGTTACTGTGCATATTCTGAAGTATTTGGTATATGTTTTTCTTCTGAAAAGCACCAATGACAAAGTGGTAAAGCAGTTACAAGTACTTATCTCACCACTGTTACCAATGTAGGAGGCTAGCCTGACTTATAGTGGGTACCGTGTGGTACTTACACCTTGTGCCAGGTCCAGTTATCCCTTATTAGCAGATTAGTAGTGTTCCAGCAGGTTAGGCTGATAGAGATAGCTATAGCAGGGCAGCTTAGGCTGAACTAGGAGACATGCAAAGCTCCTACTATACCACTTATATCATATAGCATTATATCATAAGAAAACACAATACTCAGAGTTACTAAAAATAAAGGTACTTTATTTTAGTGACAATATGCCAAAAGTATCTCAGAGGATATACTCCCTTATGAGGTAAATAAAATACACAAAATATACACACAAACCAAAATCAGGTAAGTAAAACACTTTGAAAAGGAGTGCAAACACTGTAGAATACAATAGAATGCAATAGGAGAAAATAGGCCTAGGGGAAACACAAACCACATACTCCAAAAGTAGAATGCAAACAATGAATGGACCCCAGGCCTAGTGTAGTGTGTAGAGGGTTGCTGGGACTGTAAGAAAACACTAAGGGTGTCAAACATACCCCACCCCAAAACACTGAAAAGTAGGAGTAAAGTTACCTTACTACCCCAGAAAATCAGTCAAGTTGAGATAGGGGATTCTGCAAAGGCAGCAACTGACTGCAAAGCACTGAAGATGGATTCCTGGACCTAAGGACCTGCAAAGGAAGGGGACCAAGTCATGCAAGTGTCCAGTGGGGGCAGGAGCCCACTAAACCCCTGATGAAGGTGCAAAAGGGCTGCCTCCGGGTGGAAGAAGCCAAAGATTCTACAACAACAGATGGTGCCAGGAACTTCTCCTTTGGTCAGACGATGTCCCACGGCGTGCTGGAGGATGCAGAGTTATTCTCACGCAGAATTACCACAAACAAGCCTTGCTAGCTGCAAGAGTTGCAGTTGAAGGTTTTGGGTGCTGCCAGGGCCCAGGAAGGACCAAGAGGACACCCCTTGGAGGAAGAGACAGAGGGGGTGCTCAGCAACACAGAGAGCCCATGCAGAAGCAGGCAGCGCCCGCAGAAGAACCTCAACAGGCTTAAGAAGATCTGAGCATGGCGGTCATCTCAGCACAACAAAAGATAGTCCCACGAAGTCGGAGGTCAACTCAGCGAGTTGAGCAATGCAGGACACAGTGCTGGGGACCTGAGCTGTGCTGTGCACAAAAGATATCCTGCAAAAGTGCACAGAAGCCCTAGCAGCTTCAGATCACGCAGTACACAGGATTACTGTCTGGCGTCGGGAGGCAATGACTTACCTCCACCAAATTTGGACAGAAGGACCACTGGACTGTCAGGGTCACTTGGATCCAGGTCCTGTGTTCTAGGGACCACGCTCGACAAGATGAGAGGGGACCCAGAGGACTGGTGATGCAGAAGTTTGGTGCCTGCGTTGGCAGGGGAAGATTCTGTCAACCCATGGGAGATCTTGTCTTAGCTTCCAGTGCAAGGTGAAGGCAGACAGCCCTCAGAGCATGCACCACCAGGAAGCAGTCGAGAAAGCCGGCAGGATGAGGCGCTACAATGTTGCTGGTAGTCTTCTTGCCACCTTGTTGCGGTTTTGCAGGCCTCCTGGAGCAGTCAGCGGTCGATCCTTGGCAGAAGTCGAAGAGAAAAGTGCAGAGGAACTCTGTTGAGCTCTTGCAATAGTTATCTGCTGAGAAACCCACAGGAGAGACCCTAAATAGCCCTCAGAGGAGGATTGGCTACCTAACCAGGTAAGAGCCTATCAAGAGGGGTCTCTGATGTCACCTGCTGCCACTGGCCAATCAGAGCCCTCCAGAGTGCCCCCACACCTCTGCATTCAAGATGGCTGAAGTCTGGGACACACTGGAGGAGCTCTGGGCACCACCCCTAGGGTGGTGATGGACAGGGGAGTGGTCACTCCCCTTTCCTTCGTCGAGTTTCATGCCAGAGCAGTTTATGCAAGGAGGGCACCATCTGTGCCCTTTAAAGCATTTCTAGAGGCTGGGGGAGGCTACCCCTTCCCAGCATGTAACACCTTTTTCCAAAGAGAGAGGGTGTAACACCCTGCTTTCAGAGGAAATGCTTTGTTCTGCCTTCCTGGGACCGGGCTGCCCAGACCCCAGGAGGGCAGAATCCTGTCTGTGAGGTGGCAGCAGCTGTAGCTGCAGTGCAAGCCTCAGAGAGCTGGTTTGGCAGTACTAGGGGTTCATGGTGGAGCCTCCAGGATGCATGGATTTGGCTCCCCAATACCAGATTTGGAATGGGGGAACAATTCCATCATCTTAGACATGTCACATGGCCATATTCAGAGTTACCTTTGTGAAGCTACATATAGGTATTGACCTATATGTAGTGCATGCGTGTAATGGCGTCCCCTTACTCACAACGTCTGGGGAAATGGCCCTGAACTATGTGGGGCACCTTTGCGAGTGCAAGGGTGCCCTCACCCTTAGTAACTTTGCACCTAAGCTTCAGCAAGTGAAGGTTAGACATATAGGTGACTTATAAGTTACTTAAGTGCAGTGAAAATGGCTGTGGAATAGTGTGTGGACTATTTCACGCAGGCTGTAATGGCAGTCCTGTGTAAGGGTTTGTCTGAGCTCCCTATGGGTGGCAAAAGAAATGCTGCAGCCCATATGGATCTCCTGGAACCCCAATGCCCTGGGTAGCTAGGTACCATATACTAGGGACTTATACGCGGGGTCCAGTGTGCCAAATGAAATTGGTGAATGAAGTCACTAGCCTATAGTGACAAATTTAAAAGCAGAGAGAGCATAAGCACTGAGGTTCTGGTTAGAAAACCCTCAGTGGCGCAGTCAAGCACTACTGACAACACATACATTAGGCCACAAACTTTGAGCACTGGGTTCCTCGCTAGCAGGATCCCAGTGAGACAGGCAAAACACACTGACATATAGGTTTTTATCTATGAGCACTGGGGTCCTGGCTAGCAGAATCCTAGTGACACACTAAAAACACACTGACACACACTCACAAACAGGCCAAAAGTGGGGGTAACCATGCTAGAAAGAGGCTACTTTCTCACATTGAGGGCATCACACCAGCCACAAGGGGGTGAGTACAGTGCCCATCATTACAACTCACGCACTGTAGGGTGGTATCTGGATGGGGGATGTGTGTCAGTGGGTGCTCCTAGGCCAGGCCTGACATTGCAGCGCACGTCCCCTGGTCGCTAGGGTTCAGAAGGGAAAATCTTGCTACTTAGCTCGTAGGCATCCACTACTGGTCAGGGCTGCTTGGGTCCCAGGTGTGTTGCATTTGGCGGTGTGTGCACCTTCCCATGCTTTGGCTGCTAACTATTTCTCTGGTAGTGCTATGGCATATTGCGTAGGCCTGTTCCCTGTGTGTGAGGGTGCTATGTACACCCATGGTGGTGTTGGTGCAGCCGTTGACCAAGTGTATCCCTTGTCTCTCCCCCCTTTTTTGTTTTCTCATTCTGTCCTTATGTGCATTAGCATCAAATGGCGGAGGAGCAGAGGCACTGGCGATGGAGGGAGCTTCATCCCACAGGAGGCAATAGGCAGAGTCCACCGACGCTGAGGTCACCAGTGGTATGGAGGGGGAGGGGAGCACCACAGCGGAAACTGGACGGGACAGTTCTGACACAGATACCTCCTCCGATGGAAGCTCCCTGGTGCTGGCGGACACCTCTGTGACCACCCCAGCTACAGGTACAGCCGCAAACCTCGTCCCAGCACCACCCTCCCAGCAGCCCCTCATCGAGTTGCCCGTGCCCACTCACCCCGGAGAGTGGGCATCTCCTTCGCCCCAGCACCTCAGGCCCTGCCCCAGTGAGCCCTGCTGCCATGAGTGAGGAGACTATTGACCGTCTCGGAAGCATCTCTGAAGGCAGTCAACCATTGTGAATGCCATCCAGAGGCAGGCTGTCCAGATGCAGCAGACTAATGCATTCCTAGAGGGCATTCACATTGATTGGTGGCCCAACAGAGATTGAGCCAGGCTCTCGCCTCCTCTCTGATGGCAGCCTATGACCCTGTTACTACACTCCCCCCTCCAACTTCCACTGCCCAGTCCCAATCTCCTCAACCCCAACTCATCCCAAGCACACATACAGATGAGCATGCACAAATGACAACACTCAAAAGTAGTACAGGCAAACGCAAGCACCACACTTCATCCCACAGGCATTCAGACAAACACCATCCAGATGCAGACACACCAACATCCACTATTTCCACTGTCTCTCCCTCTTCTTCCTCCTCCACATCCCTCCCAGTTCCGTCTACACTCACACCTGCATGCACTACATCATCATCCACTACCAACATCTCTACCACACCAAGCAGAACACACACCTCCCTGGCAGACACCTTCACAACAGCCATACACATGTCCACTGTGTCCTCTCCCGCTGTGTCTGTCCCCCCCTCCTAAGGTACACAAATGCAAGCTCTCAGAAACCCAAAAGCCATCCACCTCACAACAGCATACAGGCCATGTACCTACCCCCAAAAGCAGCAGGCAGACACCTCCAACAACCACTCCCTCTTCCTCCACTCCCATTCCTTCTCCCTCTTCCCACCCCAATGTCCCTAAAAAACTATTCCTATCCACCATTGACCTCTTCCATACCCCCCTCGTCCTGCACGTATGGGCAGGGTATCACAAACCCAGCCAGGCACCTCAGCTACCAAGTCCACAGGCCCAGTCATCACCACACCCACTTTTGGTAGAAAAGGATCCAGGCCACATGTCCTGAAGGTGTAGGAGCGTGCACCAGGCAGCCTCAAGGAAAAGTAGCCTGCCCAAGCTGCCAGAAAGGGCAAGGAGCCTGCACCAGCAGGCAGGAAGACCAAGGGGCCTGGGGCAGGAACTGTGACAGAGCCCCCACTGCCAACCATGGTTGTGCAGCTGTCCTAGGTTGCAGGGGATGGACAGGAGCTCTCCCCCCCCCAGCAGCACCACCACCTCTATTGAGCAGCAGTCCGAGGTTGCAAGGGATGGACAGGAGCCTCCCCTACCCCAGCAGCACCACCACCTCCAGTGAGCAGCCGTCCGAGGTTGCAGGGGATGGTCAGGAGCCTCCCCCCCAAGCAGCACCACCACCTCCACTGAGCAGCCATCACCACCGGCGTATGGTATGTAATCGTGACTCCATGGCCTGCTGTGTGGCCTGCCCCATTCAAATCCAGTGGGTATGACACTGACCTGACCTTGCACTCCCCAGGACCTGGAGCACAGGGCACGAGGCCACCTCCAGAACCAGTGGGTAAGACACGCAAGTACCCAACACTCCCCAGGATCAAGAGCACAGGCTACAAGGCCCCCTCCAGAACCAGCGGGAAAGATACCCACATACCCAACACTCCCCAGGATCAAGATCACAGGGCACGAGGCCCCCTCCAGAACAAGTGGGCAAGTCACCCACTTGAGAGACTGTGGCCTTGCACTCCCCACGACCAAGCACAGGGCATGTTGCTCCCTCCAGAGCAAGTGGGCAAGTCACTCACTCAACAGACTGTGGCCTTGCACTCCCCAGGACCAAGCACAGGGCATCTGGTTGTGTGTATGGTGTGTGTGTGAATGGTGTGTGTGGGCGTGTGTGTGTCACTCTCGTTTTCCTCCCCCCTCCCTTGTGTGCTACGAGTCTGTACTCAATGTCATTGTCTTCGCCAGCGTTGGTGTTCGTGGTGGAGCAGAACGTAGAAGATCGTGGGGAAGACATGCCATTCTGATTCCATGGCGGCTTGGTTGTTCTCTGTATTTCCAATGGTCCTTTCCCTTCTGAGCTCAGTTTCTGCCAGGCTTTTGATGTCGTTGGTACCACCCCGGAAAAGGTGGTGGATTGCAGTGTCTTAATATGGTGGGCGGAAGACTTCCGCCTGGCTGTAGGCGGCTACCGCCGTGTTGGCTATTGTCTCCGCCCTGGCGGTCTGTGCGGTACATTGGCTGTCTATTGGAGACATGGTCATAATATGGCGGTAGTTACCACCAGCCTGTTGGTGGTATTACAGCCACTTTAACACCAACCGCCAGAGTTGTAATGAGGGCCATAGCCTTTACTGAGAATATTTGCCCCTACTAACACTGGAGCAAAACGAGTGAAATGTAGTGCTAAATTTAGCCGTAATGAAGCTGGCTTCTGTGAAATATTGAACTGGTAAAATGCTATTTGGCTCTTCAAAGTGATGCTCCACTTTCAACAATCGTAGGCTATGTAAATGAAATAGATCACTTAAAGTGTACATAGCAATTCCTGATTAAACACTAAAGCACCTGTTCCTTGAAGCTTTCCAATTGACTATGTAAGAAAGCATGTTCAAAGCACCACTGCTGCTGTCATCAGAAATCACAGGGGCATTTATTAACAGGGGATTTTTATTGTACATTACCTTGCATGTACGTGCCACAAATAGTAGGAAAACATGATTGGGAATGAGGGGGGCCCTGCAACACATTTTTAAATGATAAACCTTTGGCAAAAACACTAATTTTAATCATGATGTTGTCGAATTTACTGTCAAATTTACATGTACGCACTGTACACACTGACATGGTGCTATTGCATTTAAAACAAATTTGTTGTCCTTTCCTGGCTTAGGTTAACTAGACCTCTATTGTGCCTTGACACCATCTTGTCGTCTCCTCCTGCGTAGTCAGTGTTCATTATTTCTGCAGATCTTAGTAAAGCAGAGTGTTGTTTGTTATTTTCCACCAACTTTGTTCTTGGTATACTCAAAGAAAACTTTCCAACACGGACCTGTTAATGCTGCTGTTTTCCAAAATTCTTCTGCTAGCTCACTGTATTGCATTAATTCACAATAGTCTGCTATTGTTCTTATTACCAGTTTGTCCTGCCATCTCTGGATGGCATTAGCATACAATGGGCAGAATCAAAATTCATGTAAAGGGATAGTGCTTAGGTGTGAAGGCAATATGACATTTAATAAAACTGTGCTGTGATTTGCTAACAATGTGATACATTTGCTCACACTATGATGAATCCACACTTTCTATTCCTTGAAAAGATTTCCTATATGCACCTGTGATTTGGGGAATGAGTCAGAGAACTTTCCTAGGGTGCTAGAGATGCAGTCCATTTCTCTATTGACATTGCTGCTCAGATGGTACTTAGAAGAATTTTGATTTTGCTCTAATCTCTAACGCTGTAATTGCTAAAACCTTTTATGGCAATGACTTTATATTAAATCCATATTGACATTTAGAATTTTTGTAACACATCCTTTGACTTTATTCTGTCGATCTAGAACTCACTTGAGTGGGTCCTTATTGATTTACTGTATTTTTGATGTGTTGGGAGGTGCCTTACCTTGGGGATCCATTGCATCATGAAATTGAGGTTTAACATCCTCTCTAATTCATCCATCCATTGACAAGTTGTTGAGGTAAATTTTCGGATGTTCAGATTTAGGGGTTCATTTGCCCACAATCTCAACGAGGAAATGCATCTTGCTCTACAACACATCAGAATCTGTTCAATAAACTGAAATGAATGCATGCAAGAAATTGGGTGGTTGGTTGAGAGGTGTGAGAGCCCTTCACAAGCAACAGCCACAATCCTTGTTGAAGTGACCCACAAAAAGCCACTGAATTAACCTGTGCTTAACCGTTTGGTAGCTTGGCACAAAAGCACACAGGTTTATCTTTGAGGGAATGTGTAAAGTAGTTATGCAGCAATTAAACAGCAATTAAGTGAAAACACAACACAAGAAGATTCCTACACAAATTTAAAAAATAGGGTACATGTTAATTACTAATTTGACATCATAACAACACAAATCCAATTAGGAAAACTGAAGTTATTATTTTTTTAAGTTTAAAGTGAAAAATAGTGCCAAATAGATCAAGGCACCAACCATAAATCTCTAGTCACACAAGACCAGGGCCAAGTCTAAAGCTGCATTAAGGCCAAACTTCATGGAGCAAGATTCGGATACAGAAAGTAGATTGGGCCCGGTCTCCACTTACTTTCAGACTTAAAAGAAATTTTGAAGAAAAATGTCTGTGAAGGTAAAGTTGGCAGGGTAAGGAAACTGGTGGTGTCCAAGAAAGAGGCGTCATCATCAGAAAGCCACTGGTTGGCGTTACAGTGAAGATTTCCACATTCGGACTTTGGGCTTGATTTAAAGTTTGGCAGATGGGGTGACTTCATCCCAAATGTGACAGATATCACATCCACTGTATGAGACTGTAATACAGTGGACAGGATATCTGTTACATTTGTGATGGAATAACCCGTCCTCAAACTCTAAATCAGGCCTTAAGTTTCTTTTATGGTAGTTGAAAATCTCTAGCGGGACAAAGCTGCAGGCTGTAGCCAACGAGGGTTCCATGAGGCTGGGTACACCTTTTACAAGCCGCTGAACAGGATTTGCTGCTGTGGAGAAGAATGTAGCGGGAACTACAGCAAAGACAGGCTGACCAATGATCCACCTTGGGCAGATCGGCAACCGAGTATGCCCAGTTCTCCTTTCAGTTCTCAGAGCACTTTTCGGCTGAAAATGTTCTAAGTCCTAAGTTTTGTATTTGGGCTAAATTGGCAACTTTAGCATCAATTTTAAGGGTCCAGGTCTGGAGGGGCACCCCTTTGAGTGTCAGGACTCACTCAGGCTTGGTCCAGGTGTGAGTTCAAGATAGTGATAGCGTTTTCTGTCCCTGAGGCACTGATCAGAAAGCCACGCAATTAGCCCTTCAAGTCACTCTGGAAGTCCTGGGTTCATGCAGAAAGGAAGTTCTCAAGCAGCAGGGCAGTCTTCTGAGGACACATTGCAGGCTTCCAGCAGCAGGTTGGTGTATCAGGCAGTCTTCTGAAGTACACCGAAGCCACAGGACGCAGGACAGTCCTCTGAGAGCCCATTCCAGATACAGACATGAACTGAAGAGTAGGTCTGGGGGTCCTAATTTTATACTGAGTGCCAGCTTTGAAGTGGAAGAAACAACTGGAGTTTTCCCTGCACACAAGTGTCTGTAATTCCCTGACTTCCTGCCCTGCTCTCAGGATGTCTGGGGCACAAAAAGCTGGTGTGAAGTTAATTGTGTCTGGGCAGAGAATGCTGTTTGAATAGCAAGTAGGGCTGTGCACAGCTCTGTCCTCCACCCTTCAAGGAGGGCTCATCCGGCCAACTCCCAGCCCCACTGACGTATGGCTGTCTAAAAGGAATACACAAAGGCCAACTGCCAAACACATATAGTCATGTGATCCAGGAAAGAGGGTGCAGGCACAAAATGGTTAGGACAAGAAAATGCCAACTTTCTAAAAGTGGTATTTTCAGAATTGTGCCTTAAAACTGACTTTACCATTAAAGAGGATT
The DNA here is from genome assembly GCF_031143425.1 of Pleurodeles waltl. Taxonomy (NCBI): domain Eukaryota; kingdom Metazoa; phylum Chordata; class Amphibia; order Caudata; family Salamandridae; genus Pleurodeles; species Pleurodeles waltl. Next base: position 219,668,815 of record NC_090450.1, on the reverse strand, counting down.
TTAATTTACAATTCTTTAGACACCAAATATGACATTTCTTCCTGCTCCCAAAATAGGTTTTCACCTAATAAATGTAGTAAGGTAACCCAATGCTATCCTATGGGAAGGTAGGCATCAAAGTAGTTAAAAACTAAATTGTGAGTTTTTCACTAATAGAACCTGTAACCCTTAAATGTACTTGTCCAACTTTGTAAATACAATGCACTCTGCCCTATGGGCTGTTTAGAGCCTATCCTGGGGTGACCTATATGTATTAAAAAGAAGTTTTAGGTTGGTCAAAATGTTTATTTTGGCAGGTTGAATTGGCTGTTTAAAACTAGACACAAGCTACAATGGCTGGCCTGAGACTTGTTTGATCAGACTACCTAAGTGGGTGGTACAATACTGTGTCCAAATAATAGCAATTAATTTACCAGCCATGGGTATAAGGTATACCACTTTATCAGAGACTTTAAGTAAATTAAATATGCCAATCAGGTGTAAGCTGATTTTACTATGTTTTAGGGAGTGAGCGCAAGCACTTTAGCATTGGTTAGCAGGGGTACATTTTGCAGAGTCCTAAGGCAAAAAAAAAGAATTAGAGAAGCAGGAAGGGAGAAGGCAAAACATTTGTGAGAAGCCCACCATAATGGTGAGAGGTCTAAAAGTGCATTAAAAGGCACTTCTTCTCTTTAAAAATATTGCATGGAGGGCACTAGACAGTGTGTACAATGACAGCAGGTCTCACCAGTGGTAAAAAATGAGTGATCCCAGCAGTGACAGAGGTTGGCAGCCTACTTGGAACAAACTTTGGGCTCTCTTACTTCTTTTTTTATTAATGAAAGAAACAATTTATTTTTAAGAAATTGACACTGCCTCCCCAACGTAAAGTGGAGGTTGCCTCACTTATTTGGGGGAGTGGCTGCACACAAATGTGGGAACATTGTTCTAGACGCAGGTAGAAGGAAAAGAAGGACATACATTTAAACAACAAAAGGTGTATATGACATGGTTGTCATGACAAGACGCTGTCATGAGAATCATGGAAGAATGAAAGCTGGGAATGTAGAATGCTGGTTGAGCTGAGCAGTTGTGCCTGCCTGGAGTGCGGGTTGGTCCTTTATCTTTGATACTGAAATGAACATATGTATTAATAATCCATTGTTCTGGATTTATTAAAGAAAGAGGATGGTATATTGGTGAGGAGGATGGGATGCACTTAAAGACAGGACCACCCAAATTCTGACACCTAGATCAGCAGGACACTATTTGTGACATCAACATTGTCGATGCAAAGAACTCAGTTAGGGCATGTGTTGAGAATTATAGTGAAAAGTGTACTGGTACACCACCATTGTGAGGCAAATAACCAGTAAGGATAAAGAGGATATCACAACGTATAACTCAGTGGTTAGGGTGATCAAAAAACGCAGCGCGAGGCGGCATGATCTCAGGAAAAAGGGAGCTCGAGTGATGCTCTAGGTGGCAGCGCGAGGCAGCGCGATATTAAGCCAGGTGAAAAATTTACCTGAATGCAGTAGAATGAGGAACTACGGCTTCGGGACCCGCTGTCTACATTAACTGCAAGGTCGATGCAGCTGATTTAAAGATTCCGGCTAGCATGACCTCATTTTGGCACCCATCACGCAATGACTATTGGTGCATGTTAAATGAGAGACAGTGCAGCATGGCAGAAAGAAACAGGCAGCGTTTACCAAGATGAAACATTCTGTGTGGTGTATCAGAAGAAGGGAGGTACGTCACAAACCAGGCGACTTAATAAGTAAAGGCATGCGTGTCCAACAGCTGAGTGGGTATTTGCGCAAGGAAGCCTGTGACTGATTTAAGCAGAATTTTACCTGATTTGGGAAGCGCAGCTCCAAGTGTACACTAAAGCGACCTCTGGCAGCCTAGTGAGAAAGTGTTTTCCCAGAAGGTAGTAAGAAGCTAAGAAGGACCACGCTAGCACCAGTCAACCAGTGTGCGAAAAGAGAGGAATGACTCACCAGTCAAGCATTGAGGAAGGACTGCTGTCACAGATAAGTGTAGTGAAAAGAGAGGAAGAACTAATCCATGATAAACACAGAACTAATGGGTTAAAGGAAAAAGTGTGACGAAACCGGTGACAACTTTATATTATTTTTTTGTTTAAAACTGGTATTTTGAGACAACAGTGACAACTTTATTTATTTTAGTTCATTGTTTTAAAATTGTGTACAGTGGCTGGAGTGTAAACGAGTGTTCATAGAAAATTGTGAGAAAAAAAGGAAAAACAATTGCAACTAGGTTACATTTAATTGCATGTTCTATTGAGTAAGTGAATAGTTAATAGATAGGATGATGCAGTAGGTGTCACCATCACCTATCTTTTTAGCTAGTCGGGTAATCCTATAATGTTATGTGAGGACTGGTGCAAAGCATTTGAAATGTCCTTATAAGGGTAAGATGGAAAAACATTTACAGCCAAAAGAAAGGTAGCATTGTTAAAGCGTCGCTTAGGAGTTGAGGGGAGAAAAGTGCTGAAAATTTTACCAGGAGCTAGACATATGGAATGTGGTAAGGATGAGCATCCTGATATGGATGAAGAATTGGAAGATGGTATGAGTGTGCGGTGAAAGCGTTAGAAGAGCATTTTGGGTGGAATGTAAGTGTGTTTGTGGAAAGGTACAAATTATTTTCTCAAGCACAAGGTGAGAATGAGTCAGTGGGCCAGTATGTGGTCCTAATGAAAAAGAACATGTGTTGGTGACAGCAGATAATGGAGTGGCTACGTGGGCATGAGAATTTCCCAGATTATTTGGGCAAGAGCTAGGATGTCTTAAAAAATTGTTCATAAGGTTACTTTGAAGGAAAACATGACACCGGTGTGCCTATGGTTTTGACGGAACCTTTGAGAGAGGAATTGGAAAGATTATGTACAAATAACATATTTGACCCAATAGAATCTTCTGATTGGTTAAGTTGAATTGTCATAGTGCGGAAACCAAAAAAGAAAGATAATAATGTGTGTGGATCTGAAAGACCTAAATACATTTCTCTGGGTTGACCAGCATCCTTTGCCAGACATGGGAGAATTGTCACCTGGAGTGACCAAAGGAAAATATTTTTTCAATATTATTTATCTAATGCTTACCATCAGGTGTTATTACACAGTAGCTCTTGCAATTTAACCCATTTTTCACACTTGAAGAAGCCTATCGTTTCAAGAGGATGCCTTTTAGATTAGCCTCAGCATCTGCTGTTTTCCAACGTGTGATGCAAAAATTATTGGGAGCTTCAAACAAGTACAATGTGTTTAAGACAATGTGTTGGTATGGGGTGTTGACAAACAAGAACATGATGAAGTATTGCAGTATTGCAAGAGGTATTGGCAAAATTGAATGAAACTGGTTTAGCAGTTGAACTCAAAAAGTGTACATTTTCAGTTCAAGAGGTAGGGTATTTAACGCATTGTCTCTCAAGTCAAGGAATCAAACCTCAATACAAATTAGTGGAGGCTGCAGAAAAGGCCCCAAGTCCTGCGGATAAAGAGCAATTACGGTCATTTTTGAGTTTAGCAGAATTATAAGCGAAATCTGTTGACCATTTTACAGAGAGAGTACAACCTATGAGGACCTAGATGGAAAAGGATGGAAATTTAAACTGGCAATAGAATGCCAAAATGTATTTTGTGAAAATAATAATTGTATCATCAATGCAGTGGCATTATCACCATTTGATCCACAAGATACATAAATAAATGCAACTGACGCAATTATGCATTATTGGGTGGTGCATCATTGCAGAAAAAAAGAACAGACATGAGAGAGTGATTGTGTTTGATTCTAGAACATTAAAGGTTGTGGAACTGATGTATTCCACAATTGAAAAAGAAACAATGGTACGTTTGTGGGGTATAAAATGTTTGAGGAATTTTGTATGTGGTGCAGAATTTGAGTTATGGACTCATTACAAACCTTTAATTGATGTATTCACAACTAAGGGTGCTGGAAAAGTATTCTCATGGATAGCGAAATGGCTATTTAGATTACAGGAATATATGTTTGTAGTGAAATATGTACCTGGAGTAAGAAATGTAAATGTTGACTATTTATCATGATCACCTGTACAAAATTAACATAGTGATTTTGAAGAAGAGTTAATGGTAGCAAATATAGAAAAGGCTAGTCATAAAGTGATTTCAGAACAAGAATGGAAGAATGAAACAGATAAAGATAAAATATGTCAGAAAATGATTGAATATTTGACAAATAATTGGAGAATGGAATGGAACAAAATGAATGTAATTGCTGAATATAAATACATCTGGTCAGAATTGTTATCCATTAATGGTATACCGAGAAAAGGGGATAGGCTAGTGGTTCCTACAACTCTGCATGACAAATGACTCTCTGCATTACATGAAGGTCATGGAGGCATAGTGGCCGTGGATTTTTGGTGGCCATGGTTAGTTTGGGATGTGGAGAGATATAGGAGAGAGTGTATGATCTGTGTATGCAGTGAAAAATCTCATTCTATTAAAGAGACACAAGGGATAGCTTTGGAATAGAGTAGGAATTGATGTGAGTGGTCCATTTGGGATTTTGGGAACAGATAAAAGTAAATGATTTGCTAGTGTGATGATGGATTACCACTCAAAGTGACCGTAAAATCACTTTTGTCAGGGAAGTAAAAGCAAAGGTTTTATTTGATTTTTGCAAAAAGATATTTAGAAGAGAGGGTTATCCAGAGTAATTGGTTTCTGATAATGGTCCCCAATTTGTAGCAATAGAGTTTAAAGAATTTTTGAAGTAAAGCAGCATTCGTCACAAGAGGACAGCTGTGTACTATTCATGGGGAAATGAACTTGTTGAGAGGTTTAGCAGGGTGTCTGGAGAAAACATATCACTATCTATGCAGAATGGGCTAGATTGGAAGGAAGAAATTAAGAAAATGGTGTGGAATTTTTTGTGGCCCACTCTACACTCGGTGAGAGATGAAAAACTATTTTTTGTTGTTGAAGGGAAAGAAAGATAGTATAGTATTTGTGCCAGCTTTGATGAACAAAAAAAAGTTGGTAAAAGTTAATAAACAAAAGCAAGTTGGTAAAGGTTAATAAGGATACAATGAGGTAGAATGTACATAAGAAGCAACAAAGGTATGGTCTTGAAAAAGAAGACAAAGGTATGGAATGTGGGCTATGAATTCCAAAGTTGGTGATTTTGTGAAAGTAAGAAAGTTTTATGAGTAAAGAAAGGTGAATCAAAATGGTCAGATCCAAATAAAATTCAAGGAGTAATGAGATTTTCAGTGATTTTGGATAATGGCAAAAGATGAAATTTGAGGAATGTAGCTAGATTTAATAAAATGGGATCTGCACATTATTTTAGGAAAAAAAAAGAAATAGTAAGCTAGCACTGTCTAGAGTGGAACAAAATAAAATAGAATCAGCAAAGCCAAAAGTGGATCAAACTGGAAGAGAACCTGTGTGTAGGAGTAATCATCAAAAGACTATTCCAAGAAGTTTAAGGATTGTTTTTAAACACTGATTAGTTATGTTGTATATAGTTTAATACTTGGGTATGTGCAGGATATTAGTGTATCAGTATTAGAGAATATTAGAGTCAATATTAATTTGATTAAATGTATGAAGATGTATCAATATTATTGATAGACTATACTAAAGGTATTTGCTAAGGGAGATGTGTTGTATATATTACATGGATGGCATGACAATATGTTGTCATGACAATCATGAAATGATGGAAGCTGAAAAAGTAGAATGCTGGTTGAGCTGGGCAGTTGTGCCTGCCTGGAGGTCGGGTTGATTGTTATCTTTGATACTGAACATAAAGATATGAAATAGTGATCCAATGTTGTGGATTTATAAAGAAAAGAGGACGTTTTAGTGATTGGTGGAAAGCTTACAAAAGTCTCATCCACTGGCTGTCACTTGATTAGCTCTGCACCTCTACAGATGGGGAACCACGCTATGCAAATCTGTCTTTGCCTTGCTCTAACAGAGACATGACTGAAATGTCATGTTCCACTGAATGGAAAAACAAGCCACCTCTCGGAAACCACTTTTGGAAAATACCCGTCAAACTTAGGCTTGCAAATTTAAAGACCAAAATGTGGTGCATGGAAAACTTGCCAAAGTCTCAACCTCTGGCCGTGACTGGAATGTGAGAATCCTCAGGCATGGGTCCCTTCCTCTTTGTGTCTTATGGGAACCAATGCTTCTCAAACTAGGCAGGTATTGCCCATCTCCATGGACTACTCCACATAATGGGCTCATTGATATGCAAGCATTACAGCGAGGACTGAAATAATTAAACAAAGTTATATGAATTGGATATGTGGATAGCATCACATAGGTGGGGTAGGGCCATGTCTTTTATACCTGCAGTAAAATTAACCAGTGGCCTTCTATTGGGATGGAATTTACCTTTTCCTGGTACATCCCTTTGTTCCATTGCTCTTACTAGCCAAATGCATGTGTCTGGTGTCATGGTTTTTGATTTTGGAACTGGTGTCACGCTAATTTAGAATATGTGCAAAGGCTTAAATGAGTTCCTTGACATGAGTGACCTGAATGGGCACACCAAGCGTACCCTTCTGGAGTGACAACTGACTACTATCCTAGACATGGATTTAATATATAAAGTGGTTGTGGCAGCATATCATGTTTTGTGAATCCACGGTTCCGACCAGACGCTTTTAACTGTGGTACTGGAGTAGAGATCTACTGCCAAGTCATGTAAAGTTCTGCTTCCATGCCCTTACCTGACTTCTTGCACTAATATTCCAAGTGTGTGTATTGCATGTTTGAGTTTAGCTAGGATGGTATTTAAATAGTGTGTGTGAGGGAATTAAACTAATGTCTGTCTGTGGGTCACCTAGATACAGAAGAGAAGGAAAAGGAGACAAGGGTCCTTTTGAAATTAAATTAGGGACTGGTGATTAAGGTTCCTAAAGCAGTGCTATTTGGGGGACGGGAGGAGGTGAAAGTTGTCACTGCTGACTTTGTTGGGCAAGGTGGAGACTCCTTAGGGAAGGTACAGCCTTTTGTTTTTCCTTGATCACTTTTTTCAGTATTGCTGATGGCAATCAGGTACAAAAAGTTCACTCATTTTTCTGCCTCTGTTATTGGTGATCCACACTAGAGACAACCCAGCTGTGATAAGCATGCATGTACTCAAAGGATGTGTCTGGAGAGCATCCAGGAGAGGGTACTTCAATAGAGAACCATCCCAAACCGGTTCTGAAAGTGCAGGAAGTGGATACACATCCTTGTTTACTGTTACTCTATAAAAGGAGGGACCACACTTGTTGTTTCACTTCCAAATTCTCTATGACTAAAGAATGGATTGCTCTATAGATTACTCATAGAATTTCTGTGCAATGAGAGCTGGTATCTGCCTGTCAGGTGACTTCCCTTAGGTGAGGAGACATCCCTTGAATCTAACCCTTGATGGAAGAGCTGTGTGCGTGACCAGAAGTGCCTAGAAGCTATCCAGCTACTGAGCTATGGAAGGAGTCTACCAACCCAGCAGTAGGAGCGACTGCCCAGGAGAAGTGTGGTGCAGGATCACCCTGGAGCCAATAGAGCTTCTGCTTTGTGTGATCCAGACTTCTGCACAGACCATTGTCCCTGCCTGAGAGACTGCCACTACAGTCATCAGAGGCATGCAGCAGCAGAGTCACTGCGGACATGTATGCTGGGTGGGTGCTGACAATCAATGAAGAAACTCCAACAGAGCTGCAGGTCTGCATGCTTTCACTCCTAAAAGCAAGAAGGAGAAGGTGCATTGAGATTAATCCAGGATGATCCCAGGATTCTACCCACACTAACTTATCCATCAGGGGTAGTGATAAATGAGTAATTAAGTACTTGTATTAATGTCAGGTGAGACCTGTTTAGACAAGAAAAGGAGGGGATTAGGGAGAGATAGCCAATACAGGCACAGCCGAATCTCAATGCCTAACACACTAAATTGTACCTTACATATATTGTGTGTGAAGTATTCTGTTCTTATGTGCATTGAACTACTTTTCTTTCTGGAACGTAAACCACCAGGTTGAATAATCTGTTATTATGTTGGTGTGTGATTGTTGAGTCCTGGGGACCCACAGCATCCCAGAGCAGCCAAAGCAGCCAGTGACTGATAACCATCGCTAACATCAAGAGTCAAGTGTTGAAGGGGTTGCACATGGCCCAGTTTGCATAGCCATATTATGGCAGACCCTGGCACATCAGATGCAAATGTAATCAACCCCCATGGATGTGGCCCAGTAACAGCTGCTTGTCCGTGCCCCATCTGACCAGGATCTGACATTTGGCAGCAAGCAGAGTAAGGGCCTACAAAATACAGGTTCAACTTTCAAAAGCACAGTAACATGTTCAACCTGTACACATTAGGACTTGCACATTGATATGGCAGATACAAGGTTACTGGTGATAGGCCTTGACGCCCTGTCCTTAGATCATTTGAGGGATCTGTGTGTGAATAGGGGTTGGAGTCTCTTATGAACAAGGACAAGGCGGACCTTGTAAATTGTATAAGAGACCAATTTGGAAAAGTGGATGAGAATAAAAAAACTATCATGGGCTTTGAGGAAGGTGCCATGATAGGATTCCAGGGATGGGGTGCTTTGGTGGCAAGCTCTCTTAGCCCCTTAACACAGGCTTTCACCAAGAAAACCCAGTGTGCATCCCCAAGTTTGGTTTCCAGTGTTTCCCCAAGATATTCACCACTGATTTCTCTTGTACCATAGCCACTAACTGCAGGAGGTATTATCTTGGGTGATTTAAGTATAACTGATTTCCTGAACATTCAATTGTGCTTTTTAGACAGCTAGGGATGAGGAAAAGGAGATGACCAGTGAGTTTGAATGTCAGAAGCTAGGATTAGCTGAACAAAAACAAGAGAAAATGAGGAGAGGGAGAGAGAGAGAGAGAAAAAAGAGCGAGAGGGTTAAAATTGGTCCATAAGGAGAGAGAAAGGGAGTGTGAGGAGCAAGAACATTAAAGGCGGCAAAGGAAAGAATATTAGAGAGAGAGAGCATACCTTTCAAGAATATGCTAGCCTTTTTAGATTTCTTATAATGTTTTAAGTTCTTAAACAGCAGTGAGCTGTAAGCATAAAGACAAGTGGCCATTTTTGGTGAAACATTAACTGTGTAATTCTTTTGCATTACTCAATGATATGGTAAGAAAATAAGTGAAGCATCCTCTTCTCATTACAAGATCAGTTACATCATTCATGCTTCAGTGGTTTGATTACTTCTGGTATAAAACACTGCTCCTGACACTGATTGACAGGCCAGTTTGTTAGGGCATAGCAAACTAAGGGGCAGATTTAAGAGCCACTAGCGCCACCTTAGCTCTGCCATAGTGTCATTTTTTTATGCTCAGGGGGGGATAAAGTGGCATTTTCCCCGCAACATATTTACAAAGTGGCGCAATGCATGCACTCTGAGAGGATCTAAGAGATTTCCTTGCACCATTTATTTCAGAACTTTTAACGCCTGCTCAGAGCAGGCTTGAAAAGAGGGCTTCCATTATTTATAATGGGCCCCTATCTACTCTGCAGGAGTAGCTCAAAAATGTTGGTGCTACTGCTGCAGAGTACATCAATAGCATTACAAAAATGATGCTATTTACCCCTACCCTGCGCCACTATACCAGTATTTTAAATACGTTGCACACATGGTGGCAGTAGGAGGGCAATAAGGGGGTGCAAAGAAAGTGGCGCTACACTGGGTGCAGCGTCGTTTTTCTTAAATCTGCCCCTAAGTTGCAACTGGCCAATCCTCAAAACAAGAATTGCCACCTGTATCCTAGAAGATTATAAGTATCCATTGACTATCAAACGGTAACAAGGGTAAGTTGTGTAGCCTTAGTCCTGGAGGATGATGTAGGTCTAGAGCACACACTAATTTGAAGATCCAAGTAGTGTTGTAATATTAGAAAAGCATAAGGCTTTCATTCACATTGAGAAATAAAATTAGCTACTTATCTAATAAATAGTTTTCTGTTCTACCCAAATATTATGCAGGGTCAAAATTACTCCTCTACAGATGACAATTGCATGCACCTACAGCATGAGAAACGGTCATGCATCAGGTATTTCAATAATGTAACCTAGGTGTGAAGTTTGATCTGCGGATGCAATTTAGAATAGTCTGGTTAGCTGTACTCTTGTAAAATCGTTTCTTACTGTTTCTGTGCACGCCTCAGCATGGTCTGAGATTTTTGTTATATGCACATTTCTCCTGCCACTCAAAATCAGAGTCGACCCAGGTAGATGGCCACTGAAGACTGGAGTGTAGCAGAATGCTGCTGACACAGTGATGTTCATAGCTGTTAGGAACACCTGTATCCACGGACCCTAGTCAAACTGAGAGCTCAGAGCAGTTCGGAACAACAACTAGGAGTTTTTGACACTTTATTGAGGTTGTTAAAATTAACCAACAAATCACTTCCACAACATCACCTACCATTACGTCTTCAAGGTAAGATATGTTTACTATTCTTAACTCCACTTACACAATGCTTAACTTGCGAAGGTCTATGTACCCAATACAGTATTATAATAGGCAAGATATATATTGCATGGAATATAGGGGGAGTTACCCAACTAGGGCATATGCAGTTTCCAATAGGCGTGCCAAACCATGCTGTCATTTCAGGAGAGAGTAGGAAAGTTCAAGAACACCACCCACTCAAAAGACGCACACAATGAAAAAGATCAAACAATCCACTCGTGAGCAAAAAAATCCACCTCTTTGTCATCTTGAAAGCTGTTGTTGCTACTGGTGACTGGGCACCACAGCTTCCCCTTTCATGAAATCCTAGAGAGTGTAGTGAGAACTCTGCTGTCAAGCATGATGATCTTCGGGTTGGTCAGGCCAATGGCACAATATTGAAGTCTTAACCAAACTCCTCTTACAGGAAGTAATCCTCACAGCAGCACTTGGTGCAGCTGGAACTTTGATTCTTGACTTGAATAATGCAGGACAACCCACCTTCTTCTCCTTCTAATACACAGCCTCAGGAGACCTTTTCCCCAGACACTGAGCCCACTCTTTGATTATGAAAGTTTCAGCTTGATGTTAAATGTGAACTTGAATCCGTTCACAAGCACTGGTAGGTGGTTTCAGACTAACCAGCTATTCTGAACAGGTGCAGCACGTGAACAATTTGTGAGAAGCAGTCAAAGTGCCTCTTGAGTCGGTTCAAGTTCAGATCAAGGTGTTAACGCGTCCCCTATGACTAATTTACTCACTTTGGGACTCGGTTTAGGCCAATTAATCTTTTGACCCTGATTGAAGACACCTTAGGACGAGATAGCTAATCAACATGTCAATCAATATGTCAATAACGTTGTCATTATTTACCAGAATAAGACAATTCACTTTAGTCAAAGACATTAATAAAACTCAGAAAACCACCATGACCTTTCAGCCATGAATAACCACACCAGTTTCGTATGAATTTTGTGATATTTATTCCCTACTTGTTACAATTCTACTAGCAAGTTTATTAATCTCAAAACCAAGAAGCTTATTAGCATAGTCACACTATGGCAACTCTGGTAAGATTTCATCAAAGCAAGAATCACGAATATTAGAACATAACAAGGCGTCAACATAGGTTATCCTTAGCAGAGTAACTTTAGCACATCATTCAACAAAGCATAGATTCAGTCATTTGTCTATTTGCGTCAGTTCAGTGAATCCCTCACCTAACCTTGAATTAGCATTGGCATGTTGGGCTTCATGCAAAACAATTTAGTAACACCAATTTGGAAAACATCTAACTATGGTCCCTGTCAAAAGAGAAGCAGTTGGTACCTAGAAAGGAAAAGCAAACAGACAATCACAATTTCATTGTCATATAGTTACCCTCAGAATTTGGTCAGCACTCAGGTTCTGTCTTCGTCCTCAGGACATCAGTTGATTCGCCATCAGGCAGGAACTCAGGTCAGGCAGGAAGGGCAAAGGGGCACTTACCTCATAAGGAGGCAAAGTGTAAACAGGCAATATAAGGTAAAAATGGTTTGAAGAACCAAACAGCAAAGTTTCTATGCAGAGTGACAAAGTGTCTGGGCCATAGCAAATCGCACCAGCATCTCCTCGTCTCCTACTCCCTAGTTCTCTAGTCTCCTCCTCTCCATTCTTGGTGTCAAGGGTTTTTATCCCACTTTCGTTGTACATTCCACTAAAATCTGGTTGGAAAAAGGTTGCACACCACTATCTTTAACTAATTAACATCAAATTAGCTCATCGAATTTGTCACCCCATAACAGTTCTCATGTATTTTATTGGTCCTTATGATTGACTTCTTTAGAGGTAGAATATCCGGTATGATTTCATCCTCTTGTGATTCTTTGCACATCTTCGGTCAGTGGCTCCATTGTCTGTACCGGTTTAGGCGACCTTGTACCTACGGATGATCTACAGTGTTGCATTTGGTTAAAATGTTTCTACACGCAAGATGAATTTCATGAGAACGGATCCACTACAGTTACATTCAGCTTCTAGTTTGGAGGAAAACAAGAGTTCATGTCCTTTAGCAAGTCAGCACACTGCACGTTTAGAAAAACACATTTAATATGAGAGTCAGGCAGCTAGGCCTCGACTCATGTTAACTAAAGCCTAATGATTTATTAGCAGAAGTCTAACATTTAACCTTTCAATATTAGTGCAAAATCACAATTTAACAAAACATTTCATGATTATTAGTCAGTTTCATTAGTCCCCGTATATGTTGGCGGCCACTCCCCGTGGGCACATTTTCAAGCGCATGTGATGCCAAAATACATTAATAAATTTTCTGTGCAGCATTATTATACATTAGTTCATAAACATTTCATGTTAATATAGAATACATATAAACCACGCGCTCTCAAAGGCAACAAACTTTACTAAAATGTTTATGGTTTCTCTGGTTTCATTGTGATGTCTAGGGGTAAATAATATTACTAGGGAAGGTATATTTGTCCCATTTTTACCTCCAGCCAGTAAAGGATGGACTAGGCCAATGTTCTCCTTGCCTAATCTGATCAAAAGGACTTGGGAACTGACAATTAATACACTCCTTTGTTCAACTGATAGCAAAAGGAACCTCACAACTCAGTTTAACAGGAAACAAATGGTAGGCGTAAAATTTGTAAACTTTTGAAAAGTTTGTAAGAGTTGGGTGTAACTACTCAGGGCTGAATTGGGTGACCAAATCTGATGAGAAGAACTTCTGGGGAGGGGGCAACAAAGAGTTTATGGACAGTTACCTGGCCACCAAAGCTTTTTCTAATCCAGTCCCAAACTTTACAACACAACACAACCGCCATAGACTTTTACGGGGTGGTCCTGATGATGTGGATGCAGGATATAGAAGAGGCTAAAAAATGCTTTAGATGCAATACGATTGATGCGTTTGCATTTGCAGTTATTCATCGGTCCACGGGTCTGGTGGGATGATGTTTGCCACAGAGGTCGGGTCCCTCGGGGTTCTCTTTGAAACAGTAGTAGCTGCGGGTGGGCTGCTGGTCCCAATACACAGCGGTCCCAGCGATATTCTTTGGTGGAGGCTAGTGTCCCTCCTGGTTGACCAATCTGGATTCAAACAACACTACTGGGTCTGGCTGACTGTGGTACAACATTTGGCTGTCAAGGATTGGTCTCTTGGTGTGCCCAGCAGCAGTCAGTGGTGATTCTTCTGTAGTAGCTACTGATTTGCTAGATGGGCTACTTCAGCTTTGGTGGCCCTAGTGCTGGTTGTGCCAGCCGGCACACACTTTTCCATGAGCCAGAAGCCACAGGTATAGTCCTCTCGTTGCTAGCCCAAGGTGCAGCAGAGGCAGTCCAGCAGACAGTGCTGACTCTCTTTGCCAAGACCAAGGGTCAGCAGGGCAGTCCTTCTTCAGCCCTCTTTCCAGTTCCAGTGTGACCTGAGTATCAGCGGGGCAAGGGTGCCATATTTAAGCCCAGAAAGTGCCTGGGGAGGATGATGTGCTCACTAGCAAATGGGCTACTAGGTCCCCTCCCTCTTGGGGAGGACTTCACAGCTATATGCAGCACCTGCCACTCCCAGAGTGCACTTTTCTGCTAACTTTCAAGATTTCTGAACCCTTCCTCAGATGTTAGGAGCTTGATGTCCCACCCTAGAGGTATGACTTCCTGGTTCTCCAAGCCCCTGGGAAAATCAGTTTGAGCACTGGTCTCCCATGTCTGTTCTCGCCGCCAGCCATCTACATGATAAAAGGGCAGCCCCTCAAGAGTGTGATTGTTATTTGCCCATCTTTAAAGTTCGATTTTGGGCTCACTCCCTGAGAGACTACCTGTGGAGGGGAGGTAATACCTTGCCCTGTAGCAGGCTGCTATTGTTCCTAAGCCTGCCAGTCATTCACAGTACTCACCATGAGGGCAGAAAGCTGTCTAGTGGCTAGTGACCATGTGAGGCCACTGGACAAAATAGGTTGTAGTATTGTAACTTTCTAAAAGATGGATTTTTATAAATGTGACATTAAATTTGACTTGTGTCTAAAAAATATAGGTATGCCCAATTAGCTCCACTATACCTGGTCCTCAGCGGCTCCTGTCAAGCCTTTAGGTTGGAGCCTCAGTCACCAGAGACAGAAATGGTGCACCAGTCATTTTTGAAACACCAAAAGTAATGCCTACTGTGTTCCTGCTTATCCTGAGGAGGCCTATATATGACCCTAATTCGTCAACACATACTTTGGAGGAGTCCACCAAAAAACTGAAACAAGGATTAGAAAACAATTGTATGGCACACATCTTGGAAATGCTTATGCGGCATTTTGGCCCCTTGTGTGACTCTGACCTGAAGGACAACCTCTAATAAGGACTGCAACTGTACAACAAAGCAGCCTTTTTAAAAATAGTTGGGAGACTTAGAAAGGCTTCTCTTTGAGAATTATGTTTCTGTATTTATTTATAATTTGTTGTGATGTAACATTGTTATAGAAGTAATCTGTAATGTGTTTGCACCATTTTTTCCAAATGTAAATACCATTATCCCCATAATAAACAAACTGAGAATGTGGATTATTCATTCTTTAATTTGGTGAAAGAAATTGCACAAAATAATTTGAGTGGTTGGTGGTGCGCAAACCATTTGATAATTTTTGCTTG
This sequence comes from Pleurodeles waltl, assembly GCF_031143425.1. Lineage (NCBI taxonomy): Eukaryota > Metazoa > Chordata > Amphibia > Caudata > Salamandridae > Pleurodeles > Pleurodeles waltl. The sequence continues at coordinate 219,653,695 of NC_090450.1, read as the reverse complement.
AATTGGTTCTCATTTTTTCTCACTGTATACCACATTCACAAATATAAGTTTAATTTTACTTGGGCATCAAGTTGTGTTTAGTACCATGATTAACTTGATACCTTACAGTACTCACCTGTGTAGTCCTATTCAGAAGTTAGCTGGGTTGAGTAGTCAACCAGTAATTCTGTGTTAGACAATGGGGCTACTAACTTTCCCACAGCAAAAAGACAATTTGAAAGTGTTGCTGTCAGGACATATATATAAACAACACGTCCTTGTTAATAATTTACTACTCCCTGCCTTTGGGCTTGATAGACCTTCCTTGGGGGAGACTTATATACATTAAGGAAAGTGGGAGCTTTGCCATTGCTTTGAATGGCAAAGTCAAACTAGCAGTGTTACCACTGGCCTTGCAGTCTCCAGTGGCTGGTTGGAGGTATTTTGTACTTTGTCAAACACAGAGTTGCAAAACCAGCGCTGAAGCCCTGGGTGGACACTCTGCCTTACGTGCCCTGTGTACCCTGGGTAAATTAGACTGGGGACTTATAAGTAAACCTGTCTCTGCCAATTGAGGGTAGCCAATTCAACAAACTTGGTACGGTGTTAGAACACTAGCACTGAGGTCTGGTTAGCAGGCCTTAGTGCAATATCTGAGTAATAAAATCAGCATCTGGTACTCTAAATAGGGGCAAAACTGTGTGAGGAGGAGGAGAGTGCCCTGCAAAAAAAAGCCTGTTTCCTTACGCTAGGAAACAATCTGTGTCCACTGTACAGTTTTGACAGGGCCCACTGAATTCCTGGGAAGGGTCAGTAGGCTGCCTCCCCAGCTAGAAGTGTACATCAATGCCTGAAACCCATGACTATCAATTATATGCTATTACCTTGTATTTGCTGCCATGCCTCGGCATGGGGACAGTGGTCACCCATGTTAAACTCTGCTAGAGAAGGTTTCTCCACACTGGAGTGTGGAGAAACCTTCTCTAGCAGAGTTTGAATACTTTGTTGTGGTTGGAATTTTATAAAAAAACATTTAAAGCACTAGCCAAGGCAGGCATGAGCACTTTGTAGGGGACATACAGGATCCGTATTCTAAATGCCTTTACAATGAGTAACACAGTGGCATAGTGACCTGTATCAAGGACTTTTCACCATACAACCACTTATTGTTTTAATTGTACGAAGTTAGACCTGGCATCCTTTGCATGGTTTCCCCCAGATTTTTTCCTTCAGACCTTCTATTTTTGTCGACTTCAGTTTTGCTGGCCTTAGCATTCTGCACACTTTACCACGGCTGACCAGTGCTAAAGTGTGTATGCTCTTTACATAAAACATGGTAACACTGGCATATACCCAATTGGCATATTTAATTTACTTATAAGTCTCTAGTAAAGTGCACTACCGGTGCCCAGGATCTGTAAATTAAATGCTACTAGTGGGCCTGCCACACTGACTGTGCCACCCACTTAGGTAGCCCTTTAAACATGCCTCAAGCCTGCCATTGCAGAACCTGTTCAAGCAAGTTTGAACTACTATTTCGACCTGTCAAAATAAACCTTGTTCTAGACCCAAACCTTGCTTTTTAGGGTTGAACGTGCAAGCGCTCTGGCGTGTTGTAATCTCTCTATGGGCTTTTAATCACGCCCATGTCACGCCCATCACTTTTGTTGGTTTGTGGGCTTGCTTTTTAAAATTCTCTTGATTTCATTTATGAAAGGCATGCATACATCATGCCTTTTCTGGTGTTTAGCTCTCCTCGAGCACACCGGCCAACTACTGAAAACATACAAGGCTACATGTTTTCTACGTGGTTTCTGGACTACTTCTCCTTTTTATTTTCTATGCTGAACAATCTTGCTTGGTAGTAATGGAGCGCTTTGCATGACTACCAGTTTACTTCTATTGTTTATCCTAGCGCTCCTTAGCGAATTCAAGATTTTACACAGCGCATTTGCACTTATTTATTTTATTATTTATTTGTAATTTTCCCCCTTACCTATACCCACCTGCCCCTTCTCTTGTTAAAAGGTACTAATGTTCTGTTGACTTTCTTCATATTTTTAGCATAGGATACAGTTCAGGGGCACGTGACTCGGGAAGATTACAAGGTTGGCATGATTCCGGATTATAACTTAAAGGGAGGCGATGGGAGATTGGGCAGGGTTTGTGCTGCTCGCAGGGGAGGAAGGCTGGTGGTGGTGGTGGTGGAGGGGAGCATTGAAGGGTGTTCCCCCTCCCCTCCACAGTGTGCTGTGGCTTACACATTCAGTGCTAGATTGAAATGTTTAGTAGAGTGGGCTGTTTTGGGGGAAGAGCTCAGGGATATATATAAAGGCAGTGTTTATGTGAGGATCCCACACACACATAGTTTTACGGGTCCGGTCGGCAGTAGCATAGGGTTGTGTTTACCAGAGGGATGTGGTAGGTATTTAGATCAGTTTCCCTAAGTTAAATTAGATGATGTTGTGGGGGCATTAGCACACAGAAAAGCATGCACCACACATGGGGGGGTCATTTTAACCCTGGTGGTCCAAGACCGCCAGGGCTAAAATGACGGGGGCACGGCCAACAGGCTGGCGGTGCCCCGCTGGGCATTCTGACCGCAGCGGTTTGACCGCGGTCAGAAGTGGAAAACCGGCGGTCTCCCGCCGGTTTTCCGCTGCCCATTTGAATCCTCCATGGCGGCGCAGCTCGCTGCGCCGCCATGGGGATTCTGACAGCCCATACCGCCATACTGTTCCTGGCGGTTCGCCCGCCAGGAACAGGATGGCGGTATGGGTTGTCGTGGGGCCCCTGGGGGCCCCTGCAGTGCCCATGCCAATGGCATGGGCACTGCAGGGGCCCCCGTAAGAGGGCCCCACAAAGAATTTCACTGTCTGCATTGCAGACAGTGAAATTCGCGACGGGTGCCACTGCACCCGTCGCACCTTCCCACTCCGCCGGCTCCATTCGGAGCCGGCGTCCTCGTGGGAAGGTAGTTTTGCACTGGGCTGGTGGGCGGCCTTTTGGCGGTCGCACGCCAGCCCAGTGCAAAACCCAAAATACCCTCAGCGGTCTTTCGACCGTGGAGCGGTATTTTGGAGGGGGAAGTCTGGCGGGCGGCCTCCGCCGCCCGCCAGACTTAGAATCACCCCCATAGACACAATGTCGTTTGGTATAGGACTTGGGGGAAGATAAGCTTTCAGCCCTCCATCTTTATAATATAAGCTCTCGGTCTCCAGGAAACACACCTGTTGACTTCCGGGGCCTCCGCAGAGGTCAGCCCTCTCTCGGCCACTAGACCAGTGCCCTACATTACATCCCTCCCCAACTGGATCAAAATATCTATGATTTTAAAGTACATACAAAGTATTTGACTGGGTGGGCCTAAAATTGTACCTCTTGGACTGGAATCTGTTTTCACCTCCCTTAGTCGTTGGAACACTGGTTACTGGTTGCGTTCGGGTGGACAGCCCAGTCGCCACCAGCAGGCCACCTTCACTGCTCGGCTCCAGGCCACCACCTGTTGACCAACCCAGGGAATAGTCAATGTTTGCCAGTTCATCTGATTGTTCCACTAACGTGCCCTTCCGAATCCAGGAAATATTATGAGTCACTGTCTCTCCCTCCTTTTTCACAGTCACCATCGTACCCTTCACTCCAGTCACTCTCCATATTCCTGGCTCATATGGTGTGTGGAACTTCCAGCCAGGCCTCCGATCTTTGAGGTTTACTTGTTCACCAATCCACACATCCCATGGAGCGGCACGTAGTTTCTTGCTCACCTGGTCATTTCTTTCCTTTCATCGGGCTTGTATTTGCTCCGGATGGTAAGGAGCTGGCCGCCACCTGTGGGAAGTGGGGATGGTGTCACGCCTCTGTTCCGCGAGCATGAGGGACCACAGAGTTCATCAGGTGGTACAGTGGGGCATTCCTCTGTACACTCTTAGGAACTGGTGGAGGCTGACATCCAGATCACTAGCCTCTAAGGTGGCAATGCGGAGAGCCTTATTGAGCATGCGCATGAACGGCTCGACCTCCCCGTTGGCCTGGGGCTATTGCAATATTATTTTGCCATGATGGATACCTAGACGTCTCATCAGCTCCTGAAACTCTCCCCCTTGAAATGGGGCAGGGGTCCATTGTCTGAATTAATTTCATCCGGGAGGACGAACATGGCAAGGACTTTCTCAAGGGCCGGGCCAACATGGGTTAAGGCCATGGACCTTCACAATCGGATACTTGGAGTATCCATCGACAAGGACCATGGAGATTCATCCATCCAGAAATCTTCCAAAGTCGAGGCTTAATTTTTACCATAGGGTGGTGCAGGACTCCTCGATGAAAACCGGGGCTAGTGCTTCGGGGATAGTGGTCAGCTGGCAGGCCGGGCATTGCCACACATAACTGTGTACTCCCTCCTTCAGGCCAGGGAACCACAACTTTTCCCTCATGTGCAATTCCATTTTCGCCATCCCTTGATGGCCTCCATGCGCCAGCATGATTACCTGTTGTTGTAGTTGTAGCAGAATCATTAGCCGGTGTCCTCGTGGACAGATTATGAGAACATGCTATGATCAGGATATCGTCGAAGCTGACATTGGGTTGCCTCAATATTAACCCTCTAAGTGTTTTGTTTCTGCACCCCTGTATTACTTGTACACGTACCTCCTTCTGTTGGTCATCCTCCATGCAGGTACTTGCGAGCTCTTGGAGTCGAGCGTAGAGCTAGTCAATTGACTCTCCCTCCCTCTTGTGCGCCTGGTGCAATAAGAATTGTTCAAAGCCAGTTAGTTGCGTGTCGAAATGCGCAATTCACGCTCTCACTGGTGCGTCATTGTTGTCGTAAACACCTCTGTTTGGTAAGTGTCTAAAGAGTTTGTATACTTCATCCCGCGCAAAATGGAGAAGTAGAGACCTCTTGACAGCCCGGTCCTGCTCGCAGATTGCCATAAAATGGTCTTCCAATCACCCAACCCATATTTCCATCTAGGTGATGCCGTGGCAGGGTCCTATAGCTCACTGAATGGCAGGAGAACACCCACCGTGGTATGTTGTGGCGGTGGTTGACAGGAATCAGGTCATCAGCCATGGTTCCCATGCCGCTAGTGCCCTACGCAGGCCATTTAGGGTCCAATTACTCACTGTGGACCGCATCAAGAGTTCTTTCTCTTTCCTTTTTTCCCTTTTGTAATTTCTTTTTTTTTTTTGCAATTCAGCGTGCACGTTCCCACTCCCGCAGTTTGGCGCTGTCGGTAGGCGTAGGCCAGAAATGGTGAACAATATCTTTAATTGCCACTTGGAAGAGTACTCACAGGAGCAATGACTGAGGCCCTGAGATGCTGGGTCGAAACCAAAGCCTCCTCGCTGTGAATGTGTTGACTCTGTTGCTGGGTAGTATAGGCCTCAGCATGTCGGCACGTGGCAGGCAGAACAGCATGGCCCGGGAGCTGTCTGGATGGCAGCAGCTATGCACTTCCGTGCCGGTTACACCATCAGCCCTTACAGTCAGGTGAGCCCAAACCTGTGGCTGACAACAGCAGGCTTTGTCAGCCCTCAGATTGGTTCTCCTGCGGCCCAGTGTGACTTCTTACTTCTCTGCATGTCTGGTGAGCTGCGCCACTACCAACACGCTGTCGGTACTGTTGGGCTTCGCTGACGCACAGCACCATAGGTGGGTGAGTGCAGGAGTGACACCCCCTTGTTGCCAGTGTTGTGTGGGTAAACAGCGAAGGGGGGCACTAGCACACAGGAAAGCAGGCACCACACACTGACACAGTGTTGTTTGGTATAGGACTTGCAGGAAGATAAGCTTCCCGCCCTCCACCTTTATTATATAACCTCTTGGTCTTCTGCACACACACCAGTTGTCTTCCGGGCTGCCACAGTGGTCAGCCCTCTCTCGGCCACTAGACCAGTGCACAACATTACAGATGGTTTTGATGTAGACTTTCTGCTGTACTCTGTGTGTACCTCCCCTACCCCACCAATGGTTCAACCTAACACACTTCGCCACTTGCGGAAGCCCCTGTAATGTGATGGCGTTTGTTGGTCACTTTACAGTGTTCCGCATTGGAGAATGACACGGGAGCTGTCTAGTGTAGCGCTTGGGAAGGAGATTGTTCTAGATAGTGTGGGGGACAAAGTAGAGGTACCATAATGTCCTTGTGGCTCAGAGAGATGGTGCAGAGAACTCACTTGTCTAGTGATACTAGGAAATACAGGCAGTGGTTCACTGTCAATGGGCAGAAGGTGGATGCTCTGAGAGACACTGGAGCCAGCATTACCACTATCAGTTTTCATCTGGTGACCTCAGAGCTGGTAGCCCCTAATTTGTTCCACCAATTTGTTGCAGCTGACAACCATGAGTCACTATCCAGTGGCTCTGTTTCCCTTTGAGTGGTGGGGGGGGGTCTCAGGTTCCTCGGGGATAGCTGTGAGTCCATTCATGCCTCTGGATTCTCTGCTTGGCAATCACTTGGAGCACATCATCTGGAAAGAGGTGGAGCTCACGTCCCACTTGGAGATGTTAGGGTTGCCTGAGTGAGTGTGTCCGACCACACGGGCCATGGCAGCCCAAGGGGATAGTAAGGAGTACCTAGAACCTGGAAGAATGGCCCAGGTACCTGCCAAGAAGAGCAAGGGCAAGGGGTGTGGGAGACCCACTCCTAAGACTCCTGTGGTCCAGGATGGGACTGATCCTGAAGGGGACACACCGGAAACCAAAGGGAAGGGTGTTGCTAACTTAGAGAACCCACCTGAACTGACCAATTAGCAGAAGGAAGTAGGTCCAACCAGGGAGAAATTCTACAAAGTGCATAGGGAATGCCCTACTCCAGTGGGCCTACAGCAGAAGGCTAACGCCCAAGCACCTGGTGATACCTCTGATGATCACCTGATTACTGGGAGAACGATCTCCTTTATAGCGAGCCTAAGGTTCCTGAGCAGCCTGGAGCAATCATTTGTGGCTGAACACGACCTTTAACAGGCTGGTTACCCACTTTTACTTTCCTCAAATGGGGTGAAGCAGCACAAAAGTGATGTCACCTACCTGATGGACCTCAAGACTCCCAGGAGCCCTTTGAGTGGCCTGCATGTCAATTGCATCAAGCACCACTTTGAGAGGTCTGAGTTGACCATGTTCCTAGTCACAGATGATGTGGTGGAAGAGGAGAGAGAACCTCTACTCAACCTCCTTTCTTCCAAGGAGCAGGATGGGTCAGTGGAGGGTGTTAGCTTCTCCCCTACACTGACCCTAGACCAAGAGAGATTCTACCGCCAGTTGTTGGGGCAGTTTCCCTCTTTATTCTCTCTTACCCCAGGATTAACTACATGGGGTACACATGCTATTAATAATAGGGACAGCATGCATGTGAAGAGTAAAAAGTACAGATTGCCTGATTCAGTGAGGGCCATCATTACCTAGGTGGTCTCTAAAATGCTGGAGTTAGGAGTTATTGAGCCCTCAAGTAGCCCTCGATCCATTCCAGTGATGTTGCTCTGAAGTCTCAGGGACATAAAACAGCACCCTGCTTCTGCACCTGGACTCTGCCATCTGTGTATCTACCCTGCTAAGTGATGCCATTCCAGTTGTGAACCACTGGAAGTGCGCTTATGTGCTAATCAACAGAACTGACACATCTTTGCTGAGTGGCGCAACCAAGAGCTGACCAACACATCTCCTCGGCAGAGCAGTGCATCCTCGAGCAAAACCATCACATCGCTGCCGCATCCTACATCTTGGATTTGACACACCACCTTTGGAACCCCCACTGCACAATGCTTCCCTGGAGCAGGTCCTCGTATCCCTTGTTGAGGGCAGTCTCGACAACGTTGCCAAAGCTTAGTATTGCAGCTTCATAGCTAATCGGAACTGATTCATTGCTTTAGCTACGCAACGCATCCCTGACACCGGCCTACGCATCGCAAGCCCTGTTAGTAGGATTCTTGATGTTTGCTACGCAGGACCTCATACCGCAGCCTTGCCGAATCTCGGATCCAAGGCATGGCATCAGCTGCATAATGCATCTTTGACTCGGATCCACGCAACACTGCAACCGGGATTAAGGAACTTTGTTCAACAGGCTTTACTTGATCCCTTGTAGCTGGCCCACACTCCATTGCGGTCAGCCTCAACTTTTGACCTTATCTCTGTCCGGTGCAACCAGATATCCCGGGTTGTTGCTTTCAAGCCTTATACTACAGTTTTTTTTTTTTAAATCGTACCTCAAGTTCTACTGATTGGATGTTTGTCATTTAGATCTTGTTTTATTTCTTAAACTAAGTTATATGATTCCAACCTGTTGTGGGATCCTTTTTGTTTAGTGTTTTTACTGGTTTACTATTTAGAAGTGTTGCAAAAAACCTTGCGCACAGGATAATTTGGGATTTGCTTGTGCCTTGCCCTTGCTTTTTGACCAGGAGGCACACCCCTATAAACCAACAGCCCAATTTCTCACACAGGCCGGTACGTTTCAGGATGTTTTGTCCAGCTAATAAATAATAAAGATTTCTCAAAGTAATCCATGCACTATTTAGTATAACTTTCTCAATCTGGAAACAATTTAGCTTTGGCTGCATGTTCAGCAATCCCATCTCCTCTGTCGGTGAAAAGAGCAGGGTAAAGTCCTTTTGGGATGTCAGAGCACTAGACTAAAAAATTTTACACGGCAAGTGAGGCTACGTTCAATTTCAAAGGTGCTCACAAATTAAACAAGCATCATCCATGGCTGACATTTCAAATGCATTTGCGGTCCGGTTCCAGATCACGCAGCACGAAGCACCTGCAGTCCGCTGCGGGCCACTAAATAAGAGATTAGGGGCCAGATGTAGGAAACTGTTTGCGACTCGCAAACGGCAAAATTTGCCATTTGCGAGTCGCAAAACGCAGTTTCCTATGCAGAAATGCATTTTGCGAGTCGGAACCGACTCGCAAAATGCATTTCCGACTCGCAAATAGGAAGGGGTGTTCCCTTCTAATTTGCGACTCGCAGTGGGATGCAATACCATTTGCGACCGCGTACGCGGTCGCAAATGGCATCGCAGTTACCATCCACTTCAAGTGGATGGTAACCCACTCGCAAATTGGAAGGGGTCCCCATGGGACCCCTTCCAGTTTGTGACTGGACCCAAAAATATTTTTTCAGGGCAGGGAGTGGTCCAAGGGACCACTCCCTGCCCTGAAAAAATACCGAAACTAAAGGTTTCGTTTTTTTTTTAAGTGCAGCTCGTTTTCCTGTAAGGAAAACGGGCTACACTTAAAAAAATAAATAACTGCTTTATTAGCAAGCAGTCACGAACATGGAGGTCTGCTGACGACAGAAGGCCTCCATGTTTGCGAGTGCCTCTACTCGCTATGGGGCCGCAATTTGCGACCCACCTCATGAATATTCATGAGGTGGGTCATTGCGACCCCATAGCGAGTCGCAGTCGGTGTCTGAGACACCGTACTGCATTGCAAATTGCGACTTGCAATTTGCGAGTCGGATGGACTCGCAAATTGCAAGTCGCAATTTGCAAACTTGCTACATCTGGCCCTAGATTTGGCAGAAGCAGAGAACTTGACAACAGAGCATCAGGTGCGCATCTTAACTCCATGAACAAGATGTGTGTGCTTGGGGCACTGCAGGTCGACTGAAACATCATTTAAAAGCTCAAAAGTCGGTTTCACAGCTGTGCTATACCAAGTGCATTAGAATTTTATGGAAGGTGTCGGTAGTGAGTACTTCACTGTGACAGCTCTGCCCGGCTCAGAGCGTAGCTACCAATTGTGCAGCAGGTTCAGTGGCAGCAAGGCCTAGGTACGCAATACCAAGCACTTTAAATTATCTGTGAGGGAAAGGGTGGTGGGTACAGCTTTGTGATATCACTGCACTATTCAGGAACGCAACTCTACATAGTGCAGCAGGTGCAGGGGCACCGGTGCCCAACAACGTGAGTGGGCCACTGCTCCCAATTAGAGGTTGTATTTTTACTGCAAACCGAATGGAAGGAAGTCCAGTTTCTATGCTTGCAATATCATATACTCCACTGTTGCTGTACCTCTGGCCTAGCTTAGCAGTGAAATTATCAGCAAGTTTTGATAGCCACTATCATATTGCAGCACTCCAGACAGTAAAAGATTCAAGTGTGTATTTAATGTGCTGCACGTCTTACTCGTATGTTGGTGTGTGTCGTGCCGCTCCCTAAACTCATCCATTCCATTTCCCTTCATCCCACTCATTTTGTAGTAATCACTCATCCATTTCCGACCACTACCCATTGTCCAGCCCACATTTACTTTTAGGTAGCACATGAAAGGTTGATATACTCGGGAAGAGGTTGAGCTCGCCATCCATAATTTTCTGAACTGCATTTTTAGAATTGCATTGGCAGTATGTGATGTCACCTATGGTCTCCTTTAAAGATGGACAATAACAGGAGATCTGTCAAAAATTGGTACACTGCATACATTACTCCCCTCAATAGCGGTCAAAATTTGGTGGTTTTCCCAATGGTGGAGGGAACGCTCATGGAGAAGATGCAGATATAAAGAATTTAGCAGACGGAGAAGAAAATTGTGGTGCTTCTGCTGATCCATCCTTTGTGCATCAAACCTGTCAAAGGCTAAATATTGCTTGGGAACCTTAAGGGGCAGATTTAAGAAAATTGGCACTGACCCCACTTTTCTTTCACCCCTTTTCCGCCATCATGTGTGCACCTTATTTAAGATACAGCATACCATGGCGCAGGGTAGGCGGCAATAGTGTCAAACTTTCTTACGCTATTGATGTACTGTTCAGGGTTAATGCCAAAATGTTGGTGCTAACCCTGAACAGTACATATGGGGCCATTATAAATAATGGTGTGCTCCCTTTTAATTCCTGCTATCAACAGGTGTTAAACATGCTGAAAAAAATAGCGCAAAGAAATATTTCATATTTACTTTGAGCCATTTTTTCGGCCCTCCTAATGGGGGAATGCCACCTCTTACATACATTATGCCTGGCATAGGCATAATGTGCAAAGGGTTCAAAAGTGGTGCAATGCATGGGTTGCACTACTTTGTGAATCTGGTGCACTGATTTTCGCCTTGTTATGCCACATTAGCATAAACCAATGACGCTAATGTAGCACAAGGAAGCGCTAGGCCCTCTTAAATCTGGGCCTAAATGTCTTTGTGAAGTTGTTTTTGGTTGTTAATTCAATACGGTGCTTGTTACCATTACATTTTTCGGATTTCTTAACAGGATAAGGCTAATGGATGCTTCCATATTTAGTAAGAAACTGTAGTATTACTGTCTTGCAGAGATATTAAATTGATAGGTATAAATAGAAGAGTTCATGATGCTGCATGTTATAAACTGTAAGAGCTCGGTTCAGCAAAGCTTTTTGTCTGACTGCATGTGTATTTGCACCCATAAATTAAAACAATTTACATGTGTAAAATGTTCACTGTTCAAAACGTTGAAGACGGGCCCTGTACTCTATGTGTGCAGCTTCCATTCGGTGTTCACACAATTACTCCAGCCCATATTTATGGGCTTTTGGGGAAGGAATGTGCCGTACCTGTGCATTATGATGCATTCCTGTCCTTTCCCCCTGAGTTGGCGCTGTGTTGGCTCCCCATTCCCAATGCAGGTATCCTTGCACCGTGGTGCAAGGGTGTTTGCATTGTAGGCAGGACTGTTTTTGTACAGGAAGGGGCGGCTTCCTGCACAAAAACAATCTCCTGAGGCTTTTTCCTCTTTCTAATTGTACAGCTGTATGCAGCACACGTAGAAAGAGGAAAACAAGAGGATAAATAAAGATATTTTTCTCCTTGTGCCTTCCCTGGGGAGACATAAGGTGTTGGTGCATCCTCATTTTACAGGCTCTTGTAAACCTGGGGGAGCATCAAAATATATGGGTGTTGTGTGGGAACACCCATCCCAACAACCATGGACTGCCTCCCTAACACAGAGTGAGGCAATGCAGTGATTTGTGCTGTCTTGCCTTACTCCAAATCTATGGGGACATTCAAAGTCACGCAAAGTAGCTTTGCTTGGCCTCATAGATATGGCTAAAAGGGCTTAGCTGCAGTTGAGTCCCTATAAGTGACGCAATGGTGGCATAAACCTCTCAAAAATATGGCCCTCAATTCATAAATCATGGGCATCTATATTTTACAATACACTGGGTTCCCTTTTGGGAAACTCAGGGTTTGCAGGAGGAGCAGAGGAAGGTAGTGGTTCCCCCCATGCATATCTGTGGATTGCTGTCTTGCTGGGATCTGGGTGGGACACGCATGGGATGAAGGAAGAGCCACACTCTTTGATGCATTTCAATAGGAGCTCTTTGATTTTTTAAAGATCAGTGGTAAAAAGGGGCTGGACTCATCTGACAAAGAAATGGGGCTGATAAAAAAATCATAAAAAGTACGGCCAGGACCTTTTTGTAACCTTGTGAAGCACATATCAGTGAGGTCGACATCCAAGTGTAAAATTCAAGTCGCTCCCTTTGAATGCGTTTGAAGCTATCAAAACTGGAAACTACCCTGCTATGCTAGGCTGCTCTCAGGGGAAGAGCACAACAAAGGAGTGGGCACTGCAAAGTGAGCAATGCCTCAGAGTACATACTTCCAAGTACAGGGACACTAAAGCACAAGTGTGTCTGGAAATGGCTTATAAAAAGGCGGGTTAAAGACTTTAAAATTATAAACCTGAAGCTCTTAATCAGTATGGAGAAGCTCAACATGAGTTCAGCTGTGAAAAACACAAGAGGTTGCAATAGGCCTAGGGCCAACACAAACTATGTGCTAAAATAGTGGAATGTGAATGATGGATCCCCCCCCCCCAGGCAAGTGTAGTGTGTAGAGGGGTTCTGGGAGTGTAAGAAAACACCTAAGGTAAGTAAACTACCCCACCCCAGAGCCCAGGAAAACAGGAGTTATGCAAGAACCAAACAAGACTGCAAGGAACAAATGACAGATTCCTGGACCTGAAGAGAGAGGAGACGAAGTCCAGAAGTCGATGAAGAGTCCAGGAAGAGCCGGAGTCTCTGCCAACCTGGAAGAAGGTGCAAAAGTAGATTCTCCGGTTGGAAGAAAAGTACAGAAATGCACCAAAAAAGATAGCTGCAGGTTCCTGCTTGGTGCAGGGGATGTCCCACGTCGAGTAGATGGATGCAGGCTGTTTGCTTCACTGGATTCCGCCAACAAGTCTTGGTTCACGCAAGAACTCGTTTTGCATCAAAGAGGAGTTGCCTGGACCCAGGAGGGACCTGGGGGTCTCAACTCGGACTGAGGAGACAGAGGGGGCTCCCAGCACTTCAGAGACCCCTCAGAAGACCAGGCAGCACCCACGGGAGTCCCAGGACACAGGCACAAAGGAGTTTCAAAATGCGGTCATCACAGCACTACACAAAAAACGATCCCACACTACCGGAGAACAACTCAGGAACCTGAGCGTCGCAGGATAGAGTGCGGGGGACCTGGACTACGCTGTGCACAAAGGACTTTTGGAAAAAGTGCACAGAAGCCCAAGTAGCTGCAGAGGACACTATGCACAAGGGTATTGTCTGGCACAGGGAGGCAAGCCCTTACCTCCACCAAATTTGGACAGCTGGACCTTTGGACAGTCAGGATCACTTTGGTCCACCACCTGTATTCCAGGGACCACGCTCGGTCACAGGAGAGGAATCCCAGGGTACTGGTCGTCGTTGCAGAGAGATGCCTGCTGAAGTAGGGAAGTGACTCTGTCACTCCATGGGAGATTCCTTCGGTTCTTCTGGTGCAGGGTGAAGGCAGGCAGTCCTCAGGGTGTGCACACCTTAGAAACTGTTGCAATTGCTGGCTGGAGCTGAAGTTTCAGGTCACAGTAGCCTTCCTGGATACTTTGCTGCAGTGACAGCGGTTCCTGGAGCAGTCTGCGGTTGATCTGATGGTCAGAAGCTGAAGCAGAGGATGCAGAGGAGTCCTGGAGGAGACTTGCAAATGGAATCTGAGGAAACACCCAGAGGAGAGACCCTAAATAGCCCTGTTAGGGGGATTGGCCCCCTACCCAGGTATGCACCTATCAGGAGGGATCTCTGACATCACCTGCTGGCACTGGCCACTCAGATGCTCCCAGAGAGTCCCCACACCTTGGAATCCAAGATGGCTAACACCAGGGACACTCTGCAGGAGCTCTGGGCACCACCCCTGGGGTGGTGATGGACCGGGGATTGGTCACTCCCCTTTCCTTTGTCCAGTTTCGCACCAGAGCAGGGACTGGGGGTCCCTAAACCGATGTATTTTGGATTATGCAAGGAGGGCAACATTTGTGCCCTTCAAAGCATTTCCAGAGGCTCTGGGAGGCTACCCCTCCCATGCCTGTAACACATATTTCCATTTGGGAGAGGGAGTAAAACACCTCTCCTAAAGGAAATGCATTGTTCTGCCTTCCTGGGATTGAGCTGATCAATCCCCAGGAGGGAAGAAACCTGTCTGTGAGGAGGAAGCAGCAGGGGTTGCAGTGGAAATCTCAGAAAGCTGATTTGGCAGTACTAGGTGGAGGTCCTAGGGTGCATGGAATTGGCCCCCCAATACCAAATTTGGATTAGGGGTTCAATTTCACGATTTTAGACACCTCACATGGCCATATTTGGAATTACCATTGTGAAGCTACATATATGTATTGACACATATGTAGTGTACCTTTATAATGGTGTCCCCTCACTCACGAAGCCCAGGGAATTGGCCCTGGACAACGTGGGGGCACCTTTACTAGTGCAAGGGTTCCCTCACACACAGTAATTTTGCAACTAGCCTTCAGTAAATGAAGTTCAGACATATAGGTGACTTATAAGTTACTTAGGTGGTCATTACAACCCTGGCGGTCGGTGTGAAAGCGGCGGTAAAACGGCCAACAGGCCGGCGGTAAAAAAAATGGAATCACGACCGTGACGGAAACCTCCAACATAGACAGCCACTTTAATACTCCGACCGCCACGGCGGTACAAACAAACACGGCGGCGGTAACCGCCAACAGACAGGCGGGAGACAAGGTTCCGCCCACTGTATTACAACAGTCCAATCCACCACCTTTGCTGGGGCGGATTCCCCATGAACAAAAACACGGTGGAAACATGCTCACCTTTACACACCCCACGAGGAACCAGGACGCCATGGAATCCAAGCTCCAGATACTCCCAGCCTTTGTCTTCCTGCTCCTCTACCAGGAACATCAAAGACGGCAGCGAAGACCACAGTGAGTACTGCACCTACAACACAGGGGAGGGGGGAGGGAAAAAAGAGTGACACACACACACGCAACACGCAACACTCCCACCCCCACACTCACCCACTACAACACACACACAAGTACATGCTGATACATTAAATTTACAACCCCGCTGGAAGAATGCAAGGACAAAAGGAAATGAGTTGAACGTTTGTAATCTAATAAAATACAATAATCAAAAATATATATACACACTATAAACAAATATAGACACCAAGAATGCAAGTCCAAGGTATTCCACCATTAAAGTCCGTGGACCGCTGGGCCCAAAATGCATGGGCGAGACCCACACAAGATACCCGATCAAAACGGAGAGAACACTGCTGGGGCATCAGATAGAAATACAACAGGCACCTCAGGGGGCAGGGAAGGGGGGGGCACCTCAGCCGGATGAGTGCACGATGCCAGATCCACGAGGGGGCTCCATCCCCTACAGACACAGAAGCCCCCTGCACTACGCTGTGCACTTAGAGTTCCCAAATTAATCACAGGGACATGGGGTACAAGTCCTATGCCTGATTGCTGCACACATGGAAGTCACAGGAGCCTGACTAGGTGTAGTTGGCTCTAAACACAGGTGGGGTCGGGCCACATGGCCTACCTTAAGAAGGGACCTTGCCTACTAAACTCGCCCTGGCCTAGGGGAACACACAGCCCACCTCCCCCACCCGGACACCTACAATGCTCGCTGAATCAGCAGAATGAGAGTGTACTCACCCCCTTGTGGCTGCTGTGATGCCCTCAAGCGCCCATCCAACTCCAGATATGCCACTGGCAGGATACGGAATATCAGGGGGGTCATGGTGCGATGGGCACCCCTCCCACGTTGGTAGGCCATTCCCAGCAGGGCCTCCGCCGTCTTCTTGCTCCAGCGGCGAATGTCCCCCCATCTTTCCCGGCAGTGGGTGCTCCGTCTGTGGTGGACCCCCAGGGTCCGGACTTCCTTGGCGATGGCACCCCAAATATCCTTCTTCTGGTGGGCGCTGACCTACACGAATAGTACAGGGGAAAAGGAGAAGATGTAACCGTCCGCACCATCACAGTCATTGGCCCGCATCCCTAGCCTTGCCATGACGCACATGCACTCACCGTCATTTCATGCACGCCTCATTTCCCCCCCCATCTTTCATCCACACCACTCCACACAGGCATTTCCCATTCAGCATGCTCACAGTGTACTGAGGGAGGACCCTTGTCCACTAGTTTGTCCAACTCCTCCGATGTGAAGGCAGGGGCCCTTTCCCAAGACACATGAGCCATTGTCTCTTCCAGACTGAGGTCACAGCAGCACTTGCAGCGTAGGTCCTCTCCTGTCGAAGATCAGGTATCAAGTGAGTGAACAGACAGGAAATGGCAGCCCACGAATCCACGCGACAGTCTTTCAACCGCGGTATTTCATTGGCAGAACACACCGCCGCGCTCAAAATACACACACTCTTACAAAACACATCCACATTGGACAAATCGAAATACATACACCTGATACACATACACACACCACTACCGCACACTCAATACAATAGAAAACACACACCCACATCACCCACAAACCCCTACGACCACAATTGTGACTGACGGCCAGAGAGAGACACCACCAGAAACAATACTAACATCCACAGGCACTCAACACCATCACTCACACAACATCCACACACCTCACACAACACACCCCTAAATATCACCCAACACATCACAACACACCCCACACATCAACCACACCACCCCATGGCACTGCAAAGACATCCCAGGTTTTCTGAGGAGGAGCTCAGGGTCATGGTGGAGGAAATCATCCGGGTAGAGTCAAAGCTATTCGGATCACAGGTGCAGCATACCTCCATAGCTAGGAAGATGGAGCTATGGCGCACGATCTTGGACAGGGTCAACGCCGTGGGACAGCACCCAAGAACACGGGATGACATCAGGAAGAGGTGGAACGATCTACGGGGCAAGGTGCGTTCCGTGGTCTCAAGACACCACATTGCGGTTCAGAGGTCTGGCGGCGGACCCCAACCTCCTCCCCCACAACTAACAAAATGGGAGGAGCAGGTCTTGGCTATACTGCATCCTGAGGGCCTCACAGGAGTAGCTGGTGGAATGGACTCTGGTAAGGCAAATCTTTACTGTTACATCTCCCACCCTACCTGCATGCTATCACATACCCCCACTCTCGGCCTCACCCCATCACTCCAACTCCTCACATATGTCCCACTATCACAAACCACGCATCCCAACACCAAGCCCTGCATGCAACAACAAAGCATGGACACCCATCAGCAATGCATGTCCACTACAGATACCGACACACAGATGCAATAATCATGCTTTTACACCCCTGCAGGACCCCTACCCAACGTCACCGGACAGGAGGTTCCAGACATGTCCACTCCCGACACAAAAGAGGCCCACTGTGATGACAGCAGCTCTGTCCAACTGGATCTAGATGACCAGCCCGGCCCATCTGGGACCTCAGGACTGTCGGTTCCCCTGACACAATCACAGGCCACCACAGAGCATCCCCCATCAGGAAACACCAGCACAGCACCCACCCAGCGGGACCATAGCTCTGTCCCCAGGACACATCAAGCAGCAGTGTGTCCACCACTACACGGAACCAAGGCAAACCCACCACCCCAAGAACAGCAGGGACCTGGGGGCAGTGGCAGTGGGCACACGGTTGAGGGGACAGAGGCACAGGAAAACCGGGGAACTGGGAGGTCTGTTGTGCGACAGGGGTAGGACAGGCCCAGGAAACCTACACTCCACAAGGCCCTCTCCAACATCATGGGAACGTACCATCATTCCAAGGAGACAATGGCAACGATACTGGCCAAGTTTCAGGAGACCCAGCGGCTGCAGGAGGAACAGTATTTGGGGTTCAGGGAGGAACTCAAGACCATCAACACCACCCTGGGAACCATTGTAGGGGTGCTGAAGGACCTCATCAACACCAGGAGGGTCACTGTGTCACAACAAGGGGCCCCTGACACTAGCCTGGACGATGAACTGCCCACCACCGACGCCGGCTCTAGTGGACAGGAGGCACCGCCAGAGGTTCACGACACCAGCACCCCACCCCCTGCAGATGGAGAACCACCCCGCAAGCGGTCCCTGAGATCCAGGACAAAGACAGAGAACAATGCCAAGACCCTCGCCAAGAAATTAGACCACCCTGAATGTCAACCTGTCCCACTTTGTCACCCTGTCCATCCTTAAACTGCCCCAGCTCCACTACCTATGCCCCTTTGGACAATGCACCTGTGAGATAAATAGACTGGACTCTGCCATGGACATTCCTCCACCATCACCCCTGATCATTTTACAACCCCCTCCACTGTTTTGCACTTAAATAAACACCCTTGGATCACCAAAAAAATCTGGAGTCAGTCTGTGCCTTCACAAATGTGTATTTGCAATAACTGAGGGAAATAGCAATGTCCATTGTATTGTCAACATACCTATGTCACACTGCTCTGGTCCATGAGGTCACATAGCAGAGGTCACACAGTGGGACCCACATCTGTGAAAACGAAAGGCGAAGTGACAAATAAGGGTCCATACACTGGATGAAAATGACAGACAGATGCTAGGTTGAACAATTTTATCAGATGTAGGAGGCAGTGAAGTCTTCTTACCTGTGTCTCACTGGAAGTATTGCTGGATCACGGTGTTTCTGTTGTCTATGTCCTCTTCTTCTGCCTCCTCTTCTTCACTGTCCACAGGCTCCACAGCTGCCACAAGACCTACTTCTGGACCATCATCGTGCAGAAAAGGCACCTGTAGTCGCAAAGCCAAGTTGTGCAGCATACAACAGGCCACGATGATCTGGCACACCTTCTTTGGTGAGTAGTATAGGGAACCACCTGTCATATGGAGGCACCGGAACCTGGCCTTCAGGAGAACGAAGGTCCTCTCTATAATCCTCCTAGTTCGCCCATGTGACTCATTGTAGTGTTCCTCTGCCCTTGTCCTGGGATTCCTCACTGGGGTCAGTAGCCATGACAGGTTGGGGTAACCAGAGTCACCCCGTAGGGACAACCCCAGACAACTATTCACACTGTATAGGGTCCTTGTCCTCACCTATTAGCCACACATGGAGTTGCCCCATCACATAAGGGATGCTGCTATTCCTCAGAATGTGAGCGTCATGCACTGAGCCAGGAACCTTAGCGTTCACATGGGAGATGTACTGGTTGTCTAAACGCACCGCACCATTGGCACATTCATAGAATGGTAGCTCTTCTGGTTTCTGTACACCTGTTCACTCCTGTGGGGGAGCACCAAGGCCACATGTGTCCCATCAATGGCACCAATGATGTTGGGGATATGTCCCAGGGCATAGAAGTCACCTTTCATTGTAGGTAAATACTCCACTTGAGGGAAAATGATGTAGCTGCGCAAGTGTTTCAGCAGGGCAGACAACACTCTGGACATCAGGTTTGAGAACATAGGCTGGGACATCCCCGATGCTATGGCCACTGTTGTTTGAAAAGACCCACTTGCCAGGAAATGAAATACTGACAGGACCTGCACTAGAGGGGGGATGGCGGACAGCTCACATCAGGTCTGGCTCCAACTGGGCACACAGTTCCTGGATTGTGGCACAATCAAGTCTGTAGGTGACTATTACATGTCACTCTTCCATTGTCGATAGGTCCACCAGCGGTCTGTGCATCGGAGGATGCCGCCATCTTCTCACTTGCCCCAGCGGACGTGCCCTATGGATGAGAACAGCGAGCACAGAGTGAGCCAACACTGAGGTAGTAAGAAAACAATTTTAATGCACACATTTGTCTCTCCGCTATGTGCCTGTCTTAGTGTGTATGCAAGGCCTAGATATGTGTGACACATTTAAAATTAATGTCATGTGGCCGCCTGAAATGGCGGCAGCCTGACCTGTAATGCGGGACAAGGGGATATGAGGTTACTGCGCTGGTGTTGTACACCACTGCGGTAGGCGGTTGAAGACTGCATTGCAATCCTGCATTGGTTAACATTGGACCCTATGGGTCCCAGGAGCCAATGACGATGTACGCCGGCGGTGACGGTACACACCGCTGCGGACATGACTGCCATTTTCTCTCTGTTCACTCACTTAATACATGATCTTCAACAGGAGAGGACCTACACTGCAAGTGCTGCTGTGACCTGAGTCTGGAAGCGACAATGGCTCATGTGCCTGGGGAAAGGGTCCCTGCCTTCACTTTGGAGGAGTTGGACAAACTAGTGGATGGGGTCCTTCCCCAGTACACGCTACTCTACGGTCCTCCAGACAAACAGGTGAATACACTGTGAGAATGCTGTATGGGCTATGCCTGTTTGGAGTGGGGTGAATGGGAGATGGAGGGATGAGGCGTGCATGATCCGACGTTGAGTGTATGTGCATCAGGGCAGGGGTGGGAACGTGGGCCAATGACTGTGACAGTCCAGACGGTTAATGATTTACCTTTTTCCGAGTACTATTCCTGTAGGTCAGAGCCCACCAGAAGAATGATATTTGGCGTGCCAGGGCCAAGGACGTCCGGACCCTGGGGGTCCACCAAAGATGGTGCACCCACTGCGATAAAAGATGGGAGGACATTCGCCGATGGAGCAAGAAGATGGGGGAGGCCCAACTGGGGATGGCCTCCCAATGTGGAAGGGGTGCCTGTCGCACCATGACCCCCCTTATGTTCCGGATCCTGGAGGTGGCGTATTCGGAGTTGGATGGGTGCTTGAAGGCATCACAGCAGCCACAAGAGGGTGAGTACCGTCACATCCATCTGACTCAGCGCGCATTACAAGGTGTCTGGGTGGGGGAGGTGGGCTGTGGGTTCCCCTAGGCTAGGGCGAGGCTTGTAGGCAAGGACCCTTTGTGAGGCAGGCTAAGTGGCACTCCAAACCCACCAGTAGTAAGAGCAACCTACACCTAGTCAGGCTCCTGTAACTTCCATGTGTGCAGCAATCGGGCATAGGCCTTGTACCCCATGTCCCTAAGATGAATTAGGGAACTCTAAGTGCATGGCATAGTGCAGAGGGCTGCTGTGTCTGTAGTGTCCACCAACGGTAGCAGTATTTCATGTACTGAACATATCTTTCTACTTTCTTTCCCCCCCTTTTTGGGGTCTCCCTGTTCTTGTGTGCATTAGCATCATCAGGTGGAGGAGCTGTGCCACCGCAGCAGGAGTGAGCTGCATTCCACATGGCCCTGGAGGCCGAGTCTACGGAGTCAGAATTCACCAGTGGGACGGAGGGCGAGGGGAGGTCCACAGCGGGGACTGGAGCAGAGACCTGCGATACCAACTCCTCCTCTGATGGGAGCTCTCTTGCGGTGGCGAGCCCCTCTGTGCCCCCCACATCTACAGGTACAGCCGCTACCCCCCCTACCAGCACCGGCCTCCCAGCAGCCCCTCAGCATGTGCCCCTTGGCTGCTCACCCAGGAGGGTGGGCATCTCCTTCGCCCCAGGCACCTCAGGCCATGCCCCAGTCAGCCCTGCTGCCCTCAGTGAGTAGGCCATTGACCTCCTCAGATCCCACAGTGTTGGGCAGTCTACCATTCTGAATGCCATCCAGGGTGTAGAGAGGTAGTTGCAACAGACAAATGCATACCTGGAGGGCATTAATTCTGTCCAGGCAGCCCCAACAGCGAGCATTTCAGTCTCTGGCCTCAGCACTGATGGCAGCCATTGTCCCCGTGTCCAATCTCCCCCCTCCAACTTCCTCCACCCAGACCCAATCCCCAGTACCTCAGCCTATCCCAAGCACACCATCAGACCAGCATGCTCACACCTCAACACACAAGGGTAGCTCTGGCAAACATAAGCACCACACATCCCACAGGCACTCACACAAGCATCATACCCATGCACATATACCAACATCCACTACCTCCACTGTGTCCCCCTCCTCCACGTCTCCCTCCTTCCTCCCTGTCATGTCTCCACTCACATCTGCATGCACTACATCCTCAGCCACTACCCCCATCACAGCACACCCATCACCACACACCGCTCACGTACAATCACCACCTCCGCTACCATTCACACATCCCCTGTGTCCTCTACCAGTGTGTCTGTGAGCCCGTCTTCCAAAGTATACACAGTCACATACCCACCCAACAGCCATCCACCTTACAACAGCCTCCAGCCCATGTACCTTCACCCAAAGTCAGCAAACGAACACCTCCTACAACCGCTACCTCTTCCTCAACTCCCAAACCCCCTCCATCTACCCGTCCCAGTGTGTCTAAAAAACTTTTCCTGTCAAACCTTGACCTCTTCCCTTCACCTCCCCCACCCCTTCCGTCCCCTAGGGCCCGCCTTTCTAGGTCCCAACCCAGCGCCTCAGCCACCACATACCCGGGCACAGTCGCCGACAACCTGCACTGCGGACAAGACCGCCACCTGCACCGCCATGGCCACTGCTGCCTGCACCCAAGATACTGAGCCCTTCACCAGCACCGCCGCTCATGACACCGCTGCCAGCACTGAGGTCAGTGAGTCCCCCTCCAGCACCGCCACTCATGACACCGCCGCCAGCACTGATGTCTGTGAGCCCCCCACCAGCACCACCACTCATGACACCGCCGCCAGAACTGAGGTCAGTGAGCCCCCAACCAGCACTGCCACTCATGACACCGCCGTCAGCACTGAGGTCAGTGAGCCCCCCACCAGCACTAAGGTCAGTGAGCCCCCCACCAGCACCGCCGCTCATGACACCGCCGTCAGCACCGAGGTCAGTGGGCCCACCACCAGCACCGCTGCCCAATGACTGCCGCAAGCACCGCCACTACTGAGCCCGCCACCAGCACCGCCAGCAGCCACGCCACATCCTGACCCAGTGGAGAAAGGCATCCATTACCTCAGTCCTTGGCAGGATGAAGCACTCTGGGCACAAAGCCCCCTCCAGAACCAGTGGAGAGATACATCCACTACCTCAGTCCTTGGCAGGATGAAGCACTCTGGGCACAAAGCACCCTCCAGAACCAGTGGAGAATGGCATCCACTACATTAGTCCTTGACAGGATGAAGCAGTCTGGGCACAAAGCCCCCTCCAGAACCAGTGGAGAGAGACATCCACTACCTCAGGTCCTTGGCAGGAAGAAGCACTCTGGGCACAAAGCCCCCTCCAGAACCAGTGGAGAATAGCATCAACTAACTCAGTCCTTGGCAGGATGAAGCACTCTGGGCACAAAGTCCCCTCCAGAACCAGTGGAGACTGTTATCCACTTGAGAGACTGTGGCATTGCACTCCCCAGGATAAAGCAGTAGGCAAACCACCCACTGTAGAGACTTGAGAGACTGTGGCTTTGCACTCCCCAGGATAAAGCAGTGGGCAACCCACCCACTGGAGAGACTTGAGAGACTGTGGCTTTGCACTCCCCAGGATAAAGCAGTGGGAAAACCACCCACTGTAGAGACTTGAGAGACTGTGGCTTTGCACTCCCCAGGACAAAGCAGTGGGCAACCCACCCACTTGAGAGACTGTGGCTTTGCGCTCCCCAGGATAAAGCAGTGGGCAAATCACCCACTGGAGAGACTTGAGAGGCTGTGGCTTTGCACTCCCCAGGATACATCAATGAGCATGGATCCCCCTCGTGGAGCTAGCGTCATGCTCTCATCCGGCTGAGGTGCCCCACCTTCCCTTCCCCCTAAGGTGCCTGTTTTTTTTTTCTCTGATGCCCCTGCAGTGTTCTCTCTGTTTCGATCGGGTATCTTGTGTGGGACTCGCCCATGTATTTTGGGCCCAGTGGTCCACGGACTATATTTGTGCAGTACCTGGACTTGTTTTCTTTTGTTTATAGTATATATAATATTTTGACTGATGAATTTACATGATTACATTCGATCAACTCATTTCCTTTTGTCATTGCGTACTTCCAGGGGGGGGTTGAGGGGTGTAAATGTAATGTTGATGCATGTATTTGTGTGTATGTTGTTGTGGGTGAGGGTGGGGGTGGGGGTGTTGCGTGTTGTGTGTGTGTGTCACTCTCTTTTCCCTCCCCACTCCCCTGTGTCGTAGGTGCAGTACTCACCGTGGTCGACGCCGCCGTCTTTGGTGCTCCTGGTAGAGGAGCAGGAAGACAATCGCAGGGAGTATTTGGAGTTTTGGCTCCATGGCGTCCTGGTTCCTCGTGGGTTGTGTAGAGGTGTTTCTGTCCTGTTTCTGCCATGTTCGCGTTGAATCGCCCCTGAAAAGGTGGCGGGTTGGCCTGTCATAATAGTGTGAGCGGTACATTGTCTTCCACCTGACTGTTGGCTGTGACCGCCATGCTGTTTGTCTGTACCGCTGTGGCGGTCGGAGTGTTAAAGTGGCTGTCTATGTTGGCAGTTTCCACTGTGGTCGTAATTCCATATTTTTTTCCACTGGCCTGTTGGCGGTCTCACCGCTGCTTTAACACCGACCACCAGGGTTGTAATGAGGGCCTAAGTCTCTTTGCTTTAGAAATATCCGAGCGAATAACTGAAAGGCAATTCCGTCGGAAGCATAACCAATGAATGACCTTGTTGATCCGAGACTCCTGGTCCTCAGCTAAACCTGTTGACAACTTAGGAACATAGGTCATGAAGATAATATTATCTCCACACTTTATACCTAGATCTTTAGTCAAAAGTGTTAGACCACCTAAGTCATTACCAAGGGGAGAGTCAATGATGGTGGGAGGTTCTAATGACCCATTCGCAGAAGTATAAGTAGTGGAAGTATCAGACCCCTTAACTACTGGATCAGCACCCTTGATCTTTGACTATCTAGAGTGGCATTAGGCCGAATGGATTTACTGGCAGAACTCACCATAAAATCCCTATTTATAGATGTGGTATTGGGTCCCCATCTCTTGTTTGTGGAAAAACGTACAGGGTTTGATTGATAGACCTCCAAACGAGGCAGAGGCAGACCCACACTCTGGGAAAAATTTGCAGGTCCCCCAAGAGTGGTATTAGAAGGGGTAGTTGACTTAATCACAGCAGACTTGACATCTCCCTTTCCCACCACCTCATCCTGTAGACTACTGCAACCACACTGGTGTGCCATTTTGCCCTTCACTAGTTTAGCTAATTGCAGTACCAGGAACTTGACTTCATCGACCCTCTGTAAAATAAGGGCCATATTAACTTGACAAACAGAAGGAGGCTCTAAACCATTAGATAAGAAGGGACAATTCAGTAAAGAAACATTAGACAAAATAGCATCCTCAGTAGCAGAATTGGTCAGAGGATGTACCTGATCACTACCCTCAGCCAAGGGACCATACAGATTAGAACATACATCTTGGAATCACCCTTATTTCGGGGCTAGGGGGTAGAGGTACAATTGTTGCATCTTATACATCTTCTACAGGTGTTACCCCCTGTCTAGGGGGGAATTGGGAGCACTATGCAGAGTTCCTTGGGAGGGTAATAGAGTAATAAGACTTGGGTCTAACGAACCTTCCTCACCATCACCCTTCGTAACTGAGTCTAACAACCAAATAGGGAGAAGCGTTAATTTCAGTCTCCAGCCAGGGCCATGGAAGCCGGGATATGAAGTCCTCCCCAGGCAGCGAAGGTTTGCATGAGCTCCTTATGGGTGGCAAAAGAAATGTTGCAGCCCTTAAGGATCTCCTGGAACCCCAATGCCCTGGGTACCTAGCTATCATATACTAGGGACTTATAAGGGGGGGTCCAGTGTGCCAATCAGAATTGAAATATGGAGTCACTAAACTGTAGTGACAAATTTGTTACAAAGAGAGAGCATAAGCACTGGAGTTCTGGTTAGCAAAGCTACAGTGACACAGCTGAGCATACTGACAACACATATAGGCCACGAACTATGATCACTGGGGTCCTGACTAGCAGGATCCCAGTGAGACAGTAAAAACACACTGACAAACAGACAGAAATTGGGGGGTAACATGCCAAGAAAGATGGTAATTTCCTACAACAGGGGACTAGGGGTCTACCAGTGAGGTGACATCACCCAGGAGGATGAAGAATACTCACCTGTGGGCTTTAACAGCAGCATGTTCCTGACCCAGGACCAAAGGGTCCTGTGAGATAAAAGAGATCACTTAGAGGGTGCAAGGTCCAGTGAAAACCAGGTTGTGTGTATCAAAGTAGTGGAGTGTGAGATTCTGGTCCATCGGAATCATCACTCAAGTCGGGCTGCCAGTCCATGTACCAAATTCTGTGCCCCACTTGCTAGGTGGGGGTGTAGTTAAGCACAAGGGTTACCACCCTTGTCGCTGCACTGTGAGAGATGGAGGGCTATTGCCCAATACATCACGATTTTCCAAACAGGGCCGCCAGCTTGTTAGTGCCACCCACAACCCTTGTGTGTCAGGTGGGGGCTGCAGTGAGAGAGCTGTCACCCTGAATGTGCTACTGTGGTCCTACTTGCATGTCCGGAGGAAGAGGCCATAATGGAGGAAGAGGGCCATGGCCCCTTCCCCACATGCAGTAGAGAAGGTACCACCACAAATGTTATCCCTACAGTGTGAGAGCAACAATTTCAATTCCTCAGTCTGTGAGCATGGGAAACCTGCCCCTGGGTCCCAGGAGAGACTTACTACATCAGAGGAGCGCTAAGGACAATAGCCGCTTCAACCACAGCTTCCCACCGTTTGGGCACAGATGTTGAGCGGTGTTCAGGGACTCTGAGCCGCCACTCGACCTGACAGGTAATATTGGCCTGCAGGCCACCAGACCCTCGAGAACTTGCTCTGAGTTGACGGATTCCAGCCTATGGGCTTGGGATCTTACTGAAGAGCCCACTAGAGATTCCAAGACTTGAATGCCTTAGCGGGTCCTAGATTGATTGATACCACACTTGGATGTGGAATAACCTTCAGTCCTAAAAGGCCATGTGGAACTGGAAAGCTGACCCATGTAAAGCTAGTGGGCTTCCCTCAAATAGGCTGCGTATAATGTTTGTGGTGTATTGTATTGTACTTTGTGGTAATAGATAAAGGTGCCTTTTTATATGAAAGCAAATAGTTTTCTGGACAATCATTTATTGTGGTTGCTGGATGTATCTTGAGTTATGAGTCTGCGCTTGCCCTACATCTGCCTCTTCCCTGAGAAATCTTGGACTGCTTAACCTGTGCTACCACTGAGAATCAACTGCCCAGGGGTACTTGGCCCAGTTGCTCAGAGCCCATAGTAGCTCAGGCTCCAGGACATTGGGGTGAAAAGCCTCAACCACTATTGTTGTGTCCAGTAATTCCTACTTGCCCCCTGGCCTTCTAAAAGCGCTTCTGAGAAGGCAATTAGTGGAATTCTTACAAAAGTTTCATTAACTGGCAGACACCTGAGAAACACTGCACCTCTCCAGATGGACAGCCGCCTTTTGTAAATCCTTCTTCGTCCTGCTCCAAAAGAAACAGAACAGAAAAGCCACATTCTACTGAATGGAAACTTAAGCAACACCCGACTTGAACTACTTCTGGGCATACTGATCATACCTATTGTGTTAGATTTCAAGAAAAAAGGCAATGCATGGAATGCTTTCTATATTCTTAACCACTGACAAAGATTCATGGCCACATTCCAGTCTATCTGGAATATGGGAATTCCCTGGCTCATCATATGGAAATTACCTCAAAGCCCATGGTTTAGGCCCAGTAGCAGCTGCTTACCCAGTTCTCCACTTGACTGGTGTCTTACAACTAGCAGCAAGCAATGTAATATCATGAAAAAGAGAGGTCCAACTTTTAAAAGCACAGTAATAAGTTCAACATGCACATTTTAGGACCTGCACATTTATATGGCAGATAAAAGGTTTATGGGATTAGACCTTGCCACCCTCTCCTTAGATCATTTAAGAGATTTGTGTGTGAGTACAGGATTGGAGCTACCAGGAATAAGGACAGGTAAGACCTTCTGAATTTTATAACAGACCAGTTAGGAAAACTGAAGGAGTGGGAAAAACTGTCATGGACCTTCAGAGGGCACCATGGCAGGAGCCCAAGAAGGGACTTCACACCTGAAAGGCATTTTGTAGCCCCTTATCACAGGTTTTGCCGAAGTACATCCTGTGTGTATCCCCAGATTTGCTTTCCAGTGTTTCCCAGGGTACTCATCACCACTGATTTCTAGGGTACCATTTTTTTCCAAATCCAGGAGTTCCAGTTGGTGAGTTAAGTGTAGCTGAGATTGTGAACATACTGTTGTGATTTCTAAGGGCATATTTAAGGAAAGTGGCACTGACCTTAGTGCAGCACCACTTTCCTTGCACCCCTTAGTGTTACCCTACCGCAACCATGTGTGCGCCGTATCTAAGATACTCTGCACCATGGGGAAGGGTAGGGTGCAACAGCGTCATTTATATTGTTGCTATTGGTGTACTCTGCAGGAGTAGTGCCAAAATATTGCTGCAACTCCTGCAGAGTACATAGGGGCCCATTATAAATAATGGAGGCCCCATTTTAACGCCTGCTCTGAGCAGGCATTAAAAGTGCCATAAAACAATGACGCAAGGAAATATGTTAGATTTCCTTGCAACGTTTTTTCACACACCCTTAACGGGGCGACACCCCCTTTGCATACATTATACCTGGCACAAGCATAATGTAGCGCAAAGGGTTACAAAGTGGTGCAATGCATGCATTGCAACACTGTAAATATGGCGTGAGGATTTTGGCCTCGTTGAGCCACATTAGCGTCAAAAACAATTATGCTAATGTGGCGCAAAGGTTGACCTATGGGCTTATTAATATGCCCCCTAAATAGCTAAGATAATGCAAGGGGGATTGCCAAGGAGTTTAAGAGGGAGGCACTCACATTAGCTCCAAGAACAATGAGGAAAGTAGGAGGGAGAGACAGGAAGAATGGGCCCATGAAGTGAGAGAAAGGGAACGTGAGGGGCAAGAAAGAGACAAGCAGAAAAAGGGAATGTGAGAAACTGGGTTGTTGTTTGACTGGGGTGTGAGCCCTGGTCAAGCAACTGCCAGAATCACTTGCAGGGTGAACCCCAAAAAGTCACTAATTTAACCTGTGCTTAACCCTGGCTAGCTTGGCACAAAAAGCAGTCAGGCCAAACTTATAGGCAATGTGTTAAGTATTTATGCAGCACAGAAACAGCATTAAAGTGCAACACAACACAATAAAAATCCCAAACCAATTTAGAACAAATAGAGTACATTTAATGAATTATTTGACACCTAAACCATCATAATCCATTCAGTTGAACCAGAGTTATTAATGTTTAAAGTTTAAGGTTCAAAATAGCAAGTCCTCAGTTTGGGAAAATGGCCACCTAGGCACATTTAGTGTCACAATCAAGGGTCCAGGAGTAGGATGAAGACCTCTTGGGGGTTCAAGAACCACCCAGGCTGGGTCCAGGTATGGGTTTAAGGTAGGTGGAGCCTGCTCTGTCCCTGTTGCTCTGAACAGGAGGTCAGCTAAACTAGCCCCTTGAGTCACTTCTGAAGTCCTGTGTGCAGGTGAATATGAAGGGCTCCACAGCAGGGCTGACCTCTGTAGGTTCAAGGGAGGCTCCAGGCAGCAAAGACATCCTTCCAGGTACAGCAGCAGCATGGCAGAGTGCACAGCAGGACACAGCAGCAGGCGGTTCTCTGAAAGTCCTTCCAAATGTCCAGTAGTGAACTGAAGAGTGGGTCTGAGAGCCCTATTTTTATACCATGGTGCCCAGCTCCTAGAATTTAGGAGGAGGTTCCAGAAAGGTTCCCTGAAGTGCCAGGAGTTTCCTGTCTCGTCTGCTCTGGCTTGTAGCTGGCTGCACTGACAATACATGGTTGTTAAGCCTATTCTGTGGCAGCAGAGCTCAGCCTATTCAGATGTAAGTTTGGCTGTGCTTGGCCCCAACCCCACCATGAAGTCAGTTAACATTCCACTTAGGCTCTTCTAGTCCCTCTATTGTGTGACTATCTGGGATGAATTCTCAAAGTCTTAACTGTCAGTTACACCCAGTCATGTGACCTAAGACAGGCTAGAGGCACAGAGGGCTATGGGCAGCAAAATGCCAACTTTAAAAAAAAGTGGTCTTTTTAAACTTGTAATGATTATCCGACTTTACCATTTAAGAGGGTTTATTATTACATGTTCATAGATACCAAACATGAAATACGGTCCACGTCTGGTTTAGAAATTACAGCTTATTAAATATAATAAGGAAACCCCAATGTTATCCTATTGGAGGGGTAGGCATCACAATAGTAAAAAAACTAATTTGGGAGTTTTTCACTACTAGGTCATGTAAAACTAAAATGTACATGACCTACCTTTTAATTACACAGGACCCTGCCCTTTTGGCTACCTATGACCTACCTTAGAGGTGACATATATAATAAAAGAAGGGGAGTTTAAGGCATTGCATGGTGTCTCAAATGCTAAGTTGACATGGCAGAGGGACACTGCTTTCAGGCTTCAAACGCAGGCTTCAGACAAGTTTTCAGATGCTAGGTAAGTGGGTGACATGATAATTGCTACAGAAACACTGGTAGCATTTATTGTATAGCCCTGTGTACATGGTATACCCCTCTACAAGGAAGCTATTGCAAATTAAATATGCCAGTCAGGTAAATGCCAATCAGACCATGTTTAGGGGAGTGAGCACAAGCACTTTAGCACTGGTTAGCAGTGGTTAAGGGCACAGAGTCCTAAGGCCAACAAGCAACAGTCCAGCAAAAAGTAGGAAGAAGAAGGCAAGATGTTTGGGGGTGACTTTGTAGAGAAGGCCATTTCCAACAGGGAAAAGAAGGAACATTGGAGAGAGAGAGAGACAGCAGAACTTTTGAAGAATATGCTAACATTTTTAACTTTCTTATCATGTTTTACATTCTTAAACAGCTGTGGGCTATAATTATAAGGGCAGATCACCATTGTTTGTGAAATAATAACCATATCAATTTATGCATTAGTCAATTATACCAGAAATCAGTAGTATGCAAATAAGTGAAGTATCCGCTACTCATTAATGAATGAGTTACATCATTCAGGTCTTAGTGGTTTGATTACTGTTTATCTAAAACAAAACTCTCAACAATGATTGGTAGGCCAATTTGCCAGGACAAATAGGCAATCCTCAGAACAAGAATTGCGAGCTACAGGATAGACCATTTTACACCAGGCAATAATGAACACCCTGAACCACCTTTTATGCACTGACTATTAAAGGGCAGCGAAAGTGAGTAGTTTAGCCTTACTTCTGGAGATCAATATAGGTTTAGAGCATCATTCCTAAATAATGTATGCATGGCACATACAACTTTGATGATCAACGCAGTGTTATACTATTAAAAAAGTATAAAGCTTTCATTCACATTGTGAAATAAAATTTCCAACTTAAGTAGTAAATAATCTGTTCTATACAAGTACTTTGCAGGGTCACTATTACTCCTCAAGGGATGAAAATTACATGCACTGGGAGCATACAAAATGCTCATGTATCATGTATTTCAATGTATTTCAATAATGTAACATAGGTGTGAAGTCTGATCTGTGGGTGTCATTAAGAAAGGTCTGTTTAGCTTTCATCTTGTAAATATCTTTTCTTGCTGTTTTGATCCACACCTTAGCATGGTCTGAGTTTTTCTGTTAAATGCACTTTTCTCCAACCACTCACAGAGTCAACCAAGGTAGATGTCTGCTGGAGATTGCAGTGGGGCAGAATACTGCTGACACAGAGGTGTTCATGGTTGTTAGGAATTCCTGTAGTCACAGCCCTTGGTGAAACTAAGAGCGTGCATCAGTTAAGACCAACTATGGGTTCTTTAACACTATATTGATGTTTTTGAAATTGCCCTACAAATATATCACTTCCACTACATCACCTATTACTACATCTTCAAGGTAAGTACATATTTACTATTCTTAACTCCACTGTGTCAGGATAATACCCTTGGCCTGGGAAGAAGCGTGCGCCTCTGAGAAACTTCAAACCAGTGAGTGCCACTAGGGGTCTTCAGAAGCTCCTTGTCAGCTCCAAGGCTGGAAGTGAGGCCTGCCCAAGGTGCCTGCTTGGAACTTCCACCTGGCAGTGCCTGACACAGGCCTGGCACTTGACACTGACAACTGTTGGTGGCCTCTTTTGGGTTGCTGTTCCTATGGGCAGCATTTTCCTTGGATTGGAGACAGACGTCTAATACAAGGGGTTGAATATGCTACATCATTTTATCGGCCATGGTGGTACCGTCTGCCTACTGAGATGCATCTTTGAGCAAGTTAAGGTTGGGATATTCACAGATGAAGTTCACAGGCGACAAGTAGGGTTTCCCATAGGACAGTCCAGTGGATTAATAGAATTTTCTTAGTGGGATCCAACTGAGTTCAGAGGGTGCTGACCTGACAAGTGTCTCTGCAGTAGAAGGCCATTTTCCAGACTCTATTGTCTAAGTGGGGGGGGGGGGCATTGAGGTATTGATTAGTTTATGCAGGATTTAGGCTGGGGGGTGGGGGCACATTGAATTCGGTGCTCTCTGCAGGGTTGTTGGAACATGGCCCTCTCTGAAGGGTCATTCCAAACTTTTTGCCTGTCTCCTCCTCTTTTTCTTACCTTGTTTTTTTGACTTTAGGACTCTGAGTACTTTACCACTGCTGACCAGTGCTAAAGTGCTTGTGCTCTCTCCTTAAAACATGGTAACCCAGGTGTATACAGAATTGGCATACTTAATTTACTTGTAAGGTTGTTGTAAAATGGTATACCATATACCCAGGGCCTGTATATTGAATGTTACTAGTGAGACTGCAACACTGACGTTGCCATCCACTGAAGTAGCCCTATAAACATGTCTCAGGCCTGCCACTTCCTCTTGGCTGTTAAAACTACTTGCCAAACCTTACATATCCCTTCTATTACACACAAGGCACCCTAAGGTATGCCCTAGGTAGCTCTAAGGGCAAGGTGCCATGTAAGTAAATGGTAGGGCATGCACTTTTAAGTTTTACGTGTCCTGGTAGTGACAAGCAGCTAAATTCATTTTTCACTACAGTGAGGCCTACTCATCTCAAAGGCTAGCATTGGAAATTCCTTAATACACTCTTAAGCTAGAATTCCTGATTGGAAAGGAGTAACTGATTCATGTTTCATGTCTTTGGAATGGTAATGATACATTGAGAACCCATCTGCGTTCTGATACCTCTTGCTGGGCAGGAAGAGGGAGGAGGAGCTAACACTTACACCTGAATGGGAAGTGCCTGTCCCCACCAAAAGGACTGACTCCCTCTTACTGATAGTCAGCAATCAGGGCTGGGAAGAAAGGACCTCTGTGCACTTCAAAGATCCTTCTTTGGAGTCACCCCCACTTCAAAAGCACAACTTCTACAAGTGCTGGGCATTTGACCCTACCAAGACAGTACTCTACTGGACCTGTGAAGGTTTCTGCCAGGAGTAAGGACTGCTGTGCTACATGGATTGCCACTGTGCTGGACTGCTGCCCTGGAAGGACTGCTTTCTGCTTTTCGGACCTGCCTCGCTGATTGCTGATCTCTGCCCTGCTGAGGACAATGACTTGACCTATCTCACCAGAACCCAGAGTGACTCCAGGGGCTTGCTGGCTTACCCCGTGTTCTGCAGTTACAGGGACATCAAAGACTGCCTGCAATGTGCAACCAGCCCTTGGGCTTCGTCTGCTGTGAGTTCTGCTCTGCCAAGGGGTGCCAATCCAGTACAGGGCCCTCTGAAGTGAGTATCTGTGCTGCAGCCCCTAAAAAACAATGTATCCTAGCCGTTTTTATGATTGAAACCTCAACATCCCTCCTTGACACCAACGCGTCACCATGGCCACTGAGGACTATGACTTCGTATTGCTTACTGTGCGGCTCAGGTTCAACGCATCACCACCAGTCCTGGCGCATCACCTTTGCATTTCTGGCTGCGTGGCTTGACAATGACATATCACCTTCATCACAAAGGGTTCATCGCCGCACCTCGAGGACATTGCATTAACAACTGCGCGGCTCAATGACATTGCACCCCCTGGTTGCACGGTTTGGACCCGACTCATCTCCTTCGCAGTTCTCCTTGATGTCCACCCTATCCTTTATCCAATATACTTTCTCAGCGGGCACTGCATGGGTCTTGTAGCCCGCCGCCCTCCATCACGGTTGGCCTGAACTTTGGATTAACCTAGATCTAGCACATCCTCAAGTAACCTCTAAGTGCTATTAATTTCTAAGCACCATTTTTTATTTTTTATTCTAAAATTCATAACTCAACTTCCACTTACTGGATTTTGTAGTTTTGATCTTGTTTTATTCATAAAAATATTATTTATTTTTATAACCCTGCATGGAGTATTTTTGTGGTGTTCCCATTGTGTTATTGTTAGTGGTGGGTGGAGCGCACAGAGTTCTACTCTGTGGAATTCCGCAGTGGAATTCCGTGGATTTTCGCATGCTTCGGAGTGCCACCTGCCCTACCACCCTGGGGCTGAATGTGCCCCAATCTCGGAAGCACTAACTAGGCCCAACCCTGCTTAGCGCTTCCAAGATCAAGCACGTTCAGGCCAGGGTATGCCAAAACGGCAGTAAAAGTTGCCGTTGCAGGCCTCTTGTGCTGACGCAGGCCACCGGCCTGGACCCACATCTGTACACTTTCCTTCACTAACTGCCCTCCTTCACAGACTCGCTTCGGAGGGCCAAGCAGACCCCCTGTCTTGCACAAGCCTTGCAATTGCTTTGTCTGCACTTACACACAGAC
Source organism: Pleurodeles waltl (assembly GCF_031143425.1). NCBI lineage: Eukaryota > Metazoa > Chordata > Amphibia > Caudata > Salamandridae > Pleurodeles > Pleurodeles waltl. The sequence continues at coordinate 219,618,886 of NC_090450.1, read as the reverse complement.
TCAGACCGCCCTTTCTTTAGGGCCCAACAGCAACAAACCAGCTCACCACCAGCAGCCTGGTATTGTCACAAAGTGCCTAGCCTTGCTTGCCACTGGGCTCTAATGCACTCTCTCAGACCACACACACCTCTATCTGGCGGGGTCTGCCAGACTACCACTCAGCAGCTCATACTCCCCTATTCTCCAGCAAACCCTGCCGGCCTCAGTACTGTTTCACATAACACCACTTCCTTTCCCAGGGACTCTGGGGAGACAGGTTCTTTCCAAGTGGAGCTCTGACTTTTTTCAAAGCACAGACCTCCCCTCATATGCAATTCCTGTCCATGCCCAGTGCCAGCCCCCATGTGCACATAGAAGAGAAAGCGAAACAAGGGTCTTACCTGGGTCCCTCCAGGGTCCCTGTTGCCAGCGGCCTGGCTCTCTGCCTCCCTCTGCCCTCAGTCTGCTGAGGACAGTGAAAGGAAGGATGCCTAGATCCGGTGCTGGTGCAGACCCTCAGTAGCAGCTTGCAGCAGCTCCACAGCCACACCCCTCTGCTGCCTATGTCTTTGGGCCAAGTGCACATTGCAGCCCAATTATTGGGCCACATGGCACATGCGCTGACTGTCTCTGCTTAAACTGTGTGGCCCATAACTGGGCTGAAGTGCACACATGGTGAGCTTTGCTCCACTGCCGGGGCTAGTGGAATTTTTGGCCAAACTCTGAGTGCCAAAAACTCTGTTACCTCCAGGAGTTCACCACCCACCCCTAGGGATTGTGTGTGTATGCTACACAAATACTTTACACATTTCCTCTGTAGATAAGTCTGACTGCTCTGTGCCAAGATATCAGAGAGTGAGTACAGGTTATCTCTACCTGTGTATCTAACTTACCCTGACTAGATTGGTGGTTCCTGCTTGTACGGGGTATATAATTACACTACTGCAAGACCTACCTCTCCCACAGAATAACATTGGGCTACATTATAACACTTATTACATGATAATGTTTGATTGGGAAGATGTAGGAAAACAATGATTGGTGTCTGAGGGAAAGTAATTTAAAACCTTCTTTTATGATAAAGTCATAATTCACAGTTCTGAAAATGACACTTAGAAAGTTGCCATTTTCATGTACAAACCATTTGGTGCCTGCAGCCTGTTTGCTGGGTTACATGACTGGGTGTAGTTGGCAGTTGGACTTTGTGTGTTATTCCCAGACAGCATCACAATAGAGGGTCTGGGTGATGGCAGGTTGAGCCATCTCTGGCAGGATGGGGGTGCTCAGCTATAATCTATCACATTTGCACTTCAAAGGCACTGCCACAGCTCACACACGAAAGACATCACACTAGCCCATTGTGGGCAGAGACAGACTGGGGCCAGAGCAGGGAGGCAGGAAAATCCAGAGACCTCTGAAGTGGAAACTCCAGAAGCTTCTCCAGTTCACAGTGTGCATCAGGTATAAAAAGGGTCCTCTCACCCACTCGTTAGTACACTCCTGGACCTGTGTTTACTACAAGTACTCCGAAGGAGTCCAAATAACTTTATCTGTCCAAACAACCTCAGCAGTCCAAAAAAAGACATGACTATGACACTGTAGCATAGCTCCAAACAAAAAGTTTCAGGGGACTGCTAAAGTTTTTTTGTCTCTTTCATTATACTTTCAAGAATGGATGAAGAATTTACACAGAACCCGTTTCTGGGCAATAATAAATAGCACTGAAGACATCCTATTTTTTCCACGACTAAACATGTTGGCTGTGTTTGTCATCTACTTTACAAGAGAGAACTAAAGAATAACACTTTGAGGTCATACAAGTATCCTCGTATTTGATTGACAGCTGTTTCGAAATATTTATGGAATCTCAATTTGCCTTTTAGACAAACACAGAGGGCCCTATTTATGACCAGGTTGTGTTACTCTTGCACCATGCAACATGGTGCAAGAGTGACGCACACCTTAAGTGAGAGTTACAAAGCCACGCAAGGACATATTTTGTGGCCCTGCGTGGCTTCATAAATCTTGATTAATGTAACCCAGTGCAAATCACTATGTTACATTAATCTGCGCCAGAGAGGTATTTTCATGATTGTTTCATAGGTGTTCTCATGCAACATTCATGGATTTTGATGCATTGCCAGATTTTCAAGAACTTGTAAACCTGGGAATTTGCCAGAAAGATACGCCTCCCCAGGAGAGGCGTAGCGAGAAGGAATATGTTTTTTTTTTCCTCATTTTGTCTTCTAAGTGTGCTGCATTTAGGATTGTTATTAGGCAAGCAGGTTTCCTTTCTACACAAAAAACAACAAACAAAGAAAAGGTAACTCAACTATTGAACTAAATGCACATTCTAATAGTTTGATCAACACAAAATAAGGTTGCTCACACACTAAAACACATCATTGCCATGATGTGTAATGCCGGATTCCTATAGGAAAGCCGGTAATTGAACTGAACAAACACAAAATTAGTGGGGCACAGCAAAAAAAAATTCAATATTTTCCAAACATTATTTTTTTTACTCCCAAAAAAATATATAGATCAGAACAAAGAATCAATCCTCAAATTATTTTTATGATCATGTATAGTGCTGTTGGTACTATTATTTCTAATAATATTTTATGATGGTGTTAGTACTAGAAAAATATGATTAAATAAACATACATAAAAAATTATACAAAAAGACAATAATAACAAACAGAAAAACTTTATATCATAAAAAAGTCACAGTGTTACACATATAATACAAACAATAAACATAATCCATAGATGAACAATACATAGGACATCAGCCACAAAGGACATCAGCCGACACATGTTTTGTCCAAACCGGGCTTCGTCAAGGCTGAGAAAGTCATAACAAATGACATACCATTATAATATATACATGTATATTTATAAAAATATATATAACACATTTATTTAATAAAAACATTTTTATTTTATTAAAGAAGAAAGAAAAACTAACACCACCTATTTAGTACCGCACAATGTTAAGATATTAGACAGAGAGAGAAAGTTACATGCACCACCCCGAGTGCAACCCATTATTCAATTTATAGAAGGACACAAATTATGATATGGTGTAACATGCAACATCAGTGAGTCAAGGGTCCAGTAAATCCCTTGTCACATCTAAGTATGGGTGCTTATTTAATTTTGGATATATACCTTGAGCATCCCAATGGCACTTGGCCCCATGTCCACCTTAGGGATTACTGAGAATAAAACAAAGGAACCGTTATCCTCCTTTGTTTGAACAGGTCAGTAATGCTAATTGTCTAAAATATTATCCTCCATACTAACCTCAGTTTAAGCAAGAGAACAACCCATCTTATAGTATCTTCAAGATGTAGTCTATAAAGTGTTGTTAGCAACTTTACTTTGCCCCTCTGATCTGAACTAGGGGACAGCACAAATTTAGATGTCCCTTACCACCTGTAATCACAACAATCAAATGGCCCAGAGTCAATAAAGATTCACACCCATGGGAAAACAATTATAACTAATGTAGAGAATCCAACAACACAACTGTAATTGCCCTGATAACAGTCAATATTTCTTACCCTATAGTCTCCTAAGATTTAGACCATAATGTATATTTATAACCACCAGAAATTGAGGAGAATAGTGTAATCACAAACAAAAAACAACATACTTTAATCTAAGCACCCATGTCAATTTTCCCTGTACCTCGACGTAACTTTTCACAAGAACCAAGCATTAACAGCAATATGCTCGCCGAAATCACCACTTATGGCTCACCTGAAGTACAGGTAATGTCCGTAATTACATCTCTCCTTTGCTTCCTGTTCATGCCACCATCGTCTATGTGAGCAAACCACCCAAACATACATCCAGCAACATAAATAATGGGAACTGGTTAACATATGCCCAATCACAGCGCGAGTAGAATCATTTGCGTGCTCACGAGTGATAGAAGTGTACAGAGAAGAAGGACTTCTCTATTGCTGAACAGCAGTATTCCGTCGGCCATCTTGAAATGTTCATTTCTAAACATATTGTTAATCTAACAATGTAAACAAAACGATTCGCTCTCACAAATCCACCGGCAATTACAGAAATTGAAAATAACAAATAAAATTAAATTAAATTGTCGTGTGCCTACTCACGAAGCGAGCTTAATAATCATTGTTATCGCCAATAATTGACTGTATTCTAAACAGTGAAGAAGGAATACTCTTTACAGAGGACAAAGCAGCGGCCATCTTAGGGGTAAATACCCACATGTTGTGTCCCACACACCTAAAGGGAATTGCCCATATTGAAAGCGATCGGTGTCATCATTACAGGACAGGATCTTCGAAAGGTCCACACAAAAGGAAGATAGGTGGCCAGATGCCACAGCGAAGGAGAAGAAAGCGTGGCGCGACTCCACGCCATGAAGAAGGAACAGAAGAGAGGAGATTGTGTGACAAACCTGTCACACTGCAACACCTGATGACCACAGAAGTACAAGATCAGAAGATCAACAGGGTGGAGAGATGAAGGACTCATGCCACAAAGGAAGAGTGCACCCACAGACAAGACAGCCACCAGGGTGCAGTGATGCCACTGGAGACAGCTCAGCGGGAGTACCAAATGTAAGCTGTCTGCAGCGCGAACCGCACACTTGCCCCACGCTGCACAGAGTGACCATCCAAGACACCTGTCACCGGCTGCTTGAAGCAGATGGCATCACTGCTCGCATCTGCACACAAGGAAAAGAAAGACTGCACTAGCTATGGCAAAGACCCTCCAGTAACCCTCACTCTAGCATCAATCATTCGCCGTCCAGGTCTCTGAATGGCAAGCACCATCATTGCTATGTGCATCACTTCATCCAACAAAGGAGCATCTCAACATCAGAGTGGAATCGTAACTCTGCAAAATATTGAAAGATGTGAGGCACTCCCAGCAACATGTGAGGCCTATTGCCCAGAGACTATCTAAGAGCCCACCGGCACCTGGTTCCTATTGGTAAGTGCACTGACCACAAATCATCCACCCTTGTGGTTGCAAGAATGATTTTGCTGCGGCTGCAGTCGGACAGCCTGCAGCAGCCCGCAGATGGCCCACACACAGTCCAGCACAGTCGACATAATCCTGGGGTGACCCATCAAAAGGGCCTCAAGGAAGCTCCTAAGTAAAGAATCCGCAAACGAGAGGTGGACTGGAAGCTGCTCCACTGACAAGGTGTCAGGATGCGCCAGGGCTTCAGAGCAGGACATCATATCACTGCAGATGCCTTCAGTCTTCAAGGGATTGGCCTTTATATAGTCAGGATTTCTCATGAAGTATCTTTGTAGCGAACTCCACTAACGCTCCTGATGCACCAAGTTTGAACAAGTTGAACTGGTTACACCAACAGCCTCACCACGAGTGCCTGCAGGACTGACCCACAGTGAATGAGTCGATACTGAACCAACCATCTGGCTGTCACCGTGTCCGGACTCTGTCTACATATAGTTTGTGCCCAGCTGCACCTGGTTAAACCATGGACTTGTGCAGAGATGTCTGGGTGCTCTCAACTGCACCTGTCCACCACCATCCTGCGGCCTGCATCTCAAGGCTGAGAGACTGATGTTGGAGCTTTAGCTATTTTTGTTCTTTACAGGTTGGACTTGGTTTTGTTTTGTTCAATAACGTTTGGGAGGAATGTAGTGTCCTGCTGGACACAGTCTAATGTTTCTACCAGCCACTCTGCTGAGGGCAGGCTTCCACACTGACCCCACACCCATTCATCACAGGCGTCACCAGTCAGGTGACCCTGCTAATAAAAGAACCTGAGTGCACATGCTCGATGCTAGTTCAGTATCCCACACCGTGGGGTCTTTGTCTCATTTATCACAGCATGTGGGCCTAGGGCCCACAACATAACAGTCACCCATGTTAAAAGTCATCTACAGAAAAGATGAATACTGTGTTGGGTTGAAAATTGCATCTAAAAACATTTTGAACACTAGCCAAGACTGGCATGATCACCTATATCGGAAGATATACTGGATCAGTATCCCCAAGTACCTTTGTAATGAGCAACCATTGCACAGGCACCCGTATCAAGGACATTTGGTTATACAGCTACTTACTGGCTTTAATTGTACAACGTGTAATGTTTCAGGAATTTTTTCCCCAGCTAATAAATCATGCAACATTACACCATCTAAGGCAGGGGTGCATTCATTACCTCCTCCAATCTTCACTTCCTCGTCATAGTCTTGAGGGTCACCTCCCTCTAAAGTCAGTTTCTTCCAACTTTTCCTTCTCCATTACTTGAAACCAAAGTATTTTTACTCTGTTTATTATAGTAGACTCTCACCTTCCTCTGTAAATATTGATGTGTATGTCAGCTCTCCCTGGTATAGCAGGCTTCTGCTTCTTCTCGTGAGGGTGAGATGGGAACTTAATGACAGTTACGAGGAAGATCAGGATGGGGTGTAGTGAATATTAGAGGTACGTAATCAATACATGCAAAGATTTTACTGAAGCAGATGCTTTAGAAATAATTAATAAGTGTTTATGTAATATGAATAATATATTGTGTAGAAAATGAATAAAGTAGAGAAAAATAATGCACAACTTGGAAATGTGACCTCCAAGAATAGCCACCAAGGTTCATGAAATGTACTAATTGATGATTAATACTTATGAAATATTGAAAATGTATTAGACTAAAGTAGTAATATGGCATATTAAGGGTTATGAAATATGCTTTAGCTTATAAATCGTAGGCCTTAACTTAGCAAGTGTCTTGGCCTGGTTTTGCCAAGGTCTCATGCAGAAGCTGTATTTCTTAGCGATTAATACAAATGCTGACATAATGAAACAGCATTGTTCTTATATGTGTTCCATTTGATTTTGAGACCAATCTACATGACTTTAGGTAGTGTTAATATAAGGGAAATTAAAGTACTAAAATTTTACTAAAAGGTTTTGTTATTCATGACTGAAAGGTCATGTGCGTGACAATTACTGACTTCTTTGAGTATTGATTATTGATTACTAATGATTATTGATTATTGTGTATTGATTTTTTATTATGTACAGGGGCTATGGTGAGAACTTCTGAAACAAGTCAAAAGGTTATTCGACCTATTTGCGTCCCCTTGTAAGTTTACTTATTAAGGTCTGACGTGCTAACAGTTATGGTAGCAGACTGATGATTAGTCTCTTTGAGAGTTTGCCGTAAGTGTCCGGTGCAGAGTGATAGGTGTTACGGTTATGTTGGCATTTAGAAGTGGTCCTTTTTGAAGATTCAGTATTATTGAGATTTGGATTTTATTTTTCAAAATGATAATTGGAGAGAAAATTATGTCCCCTTAAGCCTAGAAATGACTTTCCCAGATCCTGCTAACGGTTGTTGGTAATGTTCTTGGCGTTCTAGTGATAGAGTGAGTAAATAGGTTGCACTTGCAGAGCTTCTCAAAATCGCAGGCGAATTGTGAGGATTGTGAAGATTTTAGGGAGTTTGCGTACTCCAAATGAATATTTAGTAGGAGTGGGTGTACTCCACAGTATGAGAATATGGAAGTCGTCGAACTTCACATGTGTGTGGCGCTTTGTGCTAAAAAATTGTCCACGTGGTTGTTGATGTACGGATCCTGCATGGTCTAATACTCCAGAGTATATTGAAAAGTGTATGAGACACTTGGTTATATGTTGTAATTTGTCTGGTTTAGTGGGTTGATAAGCCGTGTTCAACAAGTCAGTGTGTGAGTTAAAGGGGGTGAGAGGAAATTTTTGACTGAGATTTGGCGAGTCCTATGTGCACCAGGAAAGACCCATTGATCAGTTGAGAGTAAAATTTGTGGGTCGAATTTTGCTTGTGAATCTGGGAGACCGAGAAAGAGGTATTGCTGCATGAGTGAAAGAGCCATCAGTGAAAATCCGTAATGTTTCTGAAGCGATTGTGTTACCTTTCTTGTAGTAAACCAGCAGATTTGTAATGGGTTTTGTTTTTTGATTAGTGCTCGCAATATTTTGCATTAGTTTTGCGTGAATTGGAGCTTAGGAGGACAAGCCAAAAGACTTTGTCAGCCGCAGTACGTCTGAGTGTGATATCATTGGAGCCGTGCTGGGATAGGTTGGTTATTAAGAAGGGTCACTCATGAATTGGCAGCCATCCGTGAGAGGACATTGGTTGAGAACGTGGGTGAAAGGAATCTTGGGATAAAAAGTCATTACCTGATTTGATTTGAGTAAACAAAAGTAGAAAAGATGAAATGTTTCAAGGCATTGAAAAATGTCCTAAGGGTAGATACATATATTGTGAGTGTAGGAGAACCTACGCTGCCCGAGAATACAACGGCTTACATTGTGATGGAAGAGAGAGGTGTTGCACCATGTCTTTGGCTAAAGCAATGATGCAAGTTGACAGAGAAAAACAGGAACTTAGCATTTCCTGAAAATGGGATGTTTAATTTGAGGATTCTGGTGCAATTGCGAATGGCGCTATATGAATCAAAGCCCCTTCCAAGACCAGCACAGTTTGAGGCATTATCAGTTTGGGAGCTGGTAGCTAGACAGCAACAGCAATTGAAATTCGAGAGAAGAATAAAAAGGGTAGAAAAGACTTTAGCAGAGACTAAATGGGATTGGGAGCAGAAAAGATGGAGATAAGAGATGGTGTAGGGAGTTAAGTTGTTTCCAACTATTATGCAGGAAGATGAGATGGAAGGAAAGAAAGCGACGAGAAACACTAATAGAAGTATGTCTGAGAGTAAGGAAGTTAGAAGGTCTTCCATATTATTGGAGGAATTAGATGCTGAGGACCTTGTTACACAGATATTGAGAGATCGACCACCCCCACATACAGTACACAAAAGTGGTCTGAGTACTAGTGCTGATCCAACAGCTCCGGTACAGGTAACGGGGACAGTGAGTCCGGTGCAGGTTAATGCGAACCTGACACCGACTGTGGTGCAAAGTAATTCTAATGTGCAGACTACTCCTGTAGCGCAGGCGCAGCCTCCACAGATACAGAGAATTTATCCTGCTGTGCCTATTTTAGAGACAACTTCGAACTTAGTGGTGTCCACGGAGGAGGTGGTTCCAAGACCAATGCTGGTCCAGACTGAGCCGAGTCTGATTTTGTTGCCTCAAGTGCAACTGAAGGTATTGCCAAGATTTACACCAATGACAGGTACACAGTCAGACTTGACTCCGGTAATGAATCAGTGTATGGGACTTAGGGCCAGATGTAGCAAACAGTTTGCGAGTCGCAAACGGCGAAAATCGCCGTTTGCGAGTCGCAAACCTGAGTTTGTTATGCAGAAATGCATTTTGCAAGCCGGAACCGACTTGCAAAATGCATTTCAGAGTCGCAAATAGGAAGGGGTGTTCCCTTCCTATTTGCGAGTCGCAGTGGTATGCAACTCCATTTGCGACCGCGTACGCGGTCGCAAATGGAGTCGCAGTTAGCATCCACTTGAAGTGGATGGTAACCCACTCGCAAATGGGAAGGGGTCCCCATGGGACCCCTTCCCCTTTGTGACTGGACCCCAAATTATTTTTTCACGGCAGGTAGTGGTCCAAGGGACCACTACCTGCCCTGAAAAAATCCAAAACAAAAGGTTTCGTTTTTTTTTTCTAAGTGCAGCTCGTTTTCCTTTAAGGAAAATGGGCTACAATTGGAAAAAAAAAACTGCTTTATTTAAAAGCAGTCACGGACATGGAGGTCTGCTGACTACAGCAGGCCTCCATACCCGTGAGTGCCCATAGTCGCTATGGGGCCGCAATTTGCGACCCACCTCATATTATCGACCTCGCAAATTGCAAGTCGCAATTTGCAAAGTACCTACATCTGGCCCTTACTCTCCCATAGTATAGGTGCCTGAGCAGCCCCTGATGCAATATCACTGCCGAGGTCCAGTGGTACTATTAATTGCACAAAATAAACCGATTGTGAATGAACAGGGAGAAATGACTCAGAGTCTAATAAGAAGAGGACATAATGAAGAAGTTCAGGTAGTCTCTTCCATGGGCCAGACTTTTCACTGATCAAGATCATTGTTAGATCTTAGTCCACTTGTTGCATTTCCAGATACCGTGACTGGACCCAATGCTGGTCAGAGCATGAAATTATTGACACTCCAGACTCCACATGCAGTGGTGCAGCAGGTGCCACCAGTCCAAGCAAGTAAAATTGTATTGCAGGAACTGACAGCTCAGCGGTTCACTGAATTGATAGACAAACTGAATACTCCACAGAATGCTTCTAAAGGCGAGGAGCAATTGAATTGTGTCAGACTAAGCATGGAAGCGGGTAAACTTGTTGCGGGAACAATGGGGGTGGATAGATTAGCGTCTTACATAGAGGCAGAGCTGAGATGCTTTTGCCCAAACATTACGAGGGAGGTGAGCAAGGTACATCAGAGATTAGCAAATTTGGCAGAGAAACATGGCATAGAAATCGAAAAGACGAAACATTTGAAGAAGAGTTACAGGTTACATTTTGAGGCAAACGATTTTGAACACATGAGGTCAGCTGAGATAAAGGCACACCTTAAAGAATTACTGCAGAGTGCTCAGGTCTGGGGAGCATTAGACAAGTGGGAAGGCAGATGAGTAAGAAAAGAGACAAGAAGAACAAAGATTCCTTGGAGCTGACTGAGACAATACAGCAGACAAGGATCCAGTGAAGATTTTACCAATGAGGGATATTCCAGGGGGAAATTTTGTTCATGTTCCTTGGAGTAGGAGTGAGATTCTGTTGTTTACAAATGATTATCCAAAATTGAGAGAGAAGCCATTAGAGTGGTATCAGCAGACAGACAGGTTCGTGAAACTTGCTAAGTGGTTGTGGGAGGAGTTGAACACATTACTGGAGACAGTGTTTCAGCTGACTTAGGGGTCGACTTATTGGACTGTAGATTGGCCAACAAGTGAACCGGAGAGAGATAAGAATACCGGTGCACCATCTCCTGAGGTAATGAAATATCACTACAAGGTGATTGAATATCTGAAAACAAGGATTTCACCCCAAAATATTTATTGGCAGAGGATTGACAGGATAGTGCAGGAAGCAAAGGAGTCGATACATGTGTACTATGAGAGGTTGTTGAAGGCTTTCAAAGAGTACAGTGGTAGAGAAGCAATTGAACCAAAAGACATGCTGCATTTTGTGTTCAGATTTGTGGAAGGATTCAGATCTGAAATAGGTCAGATGATTAAGAGTCATTTGATTTGCTGGCAAGCAAAGCCGATTGATGAGGTGTTGCAGTATGCAAAATACTGTAGCAATGAGATTCAGTTGAAGCATAAAAAGTTGAAAGAGAAGGCGATGCAGATTAAGGCAGCTCAAACAGGAGTGCAAGGAAATTTTGTGCAGCAGATGCCGTAGTAGCAGGCAAATGTCATGCTCCAGACTCAGATGAGAGGTAGAGGTCGTGGAGGTAATATGAATTGTGGTCCAGATTTGAGCACTGTAGTGGTTCAGAATAATGTACAGGGGATGAAGAAGCTATTGCCGTGTCACATTTGCGGAGCCGTGAGACATTGGAAATGGGAGTGTCTGATGATGGTGCAGAAGGGTGTTGTTCAGCAAAGTAATTACATCAATACATCCAGAATGTGAGAGGACTGAGACTAAGGGGTCCCAATCCAAATTTTCACAATAATGTGAATCAAGTACAGACTTTTCAGCCTATGCAACAGGTGCAAATGCCCTGTGCACAAGTGTCCCAATTGCAAACGTTGCAGCAGCAGGATTCCATGGTACCTAGACAGCAAATGCAGATACCTCAAGCCCTGATGGAGCAGCAACAGAAGATACTTTCTCAACAGGTCACAGGTCAGAGACAAAAGAGAAGTGGTAATACAGTGCACCAATTCCTGTTACACAGTGAGAATGAAATTAATGGTGAATGGACGAGTGACAGTTCAGATAAGGAGCCATGTGTGCTTGCAACTTCCTTAGAAGTAGATCAGAGAGGACCCTATGTGAGGGAAAAGGTTATGGGTCACAGAGTTTCATTCTTGGTGGATACAGGAGCTACACGCTCTACAGTGAGAGGTGCAGAAGTTCTGAATTTGCCCCTTTCAGGTAGAGCGATTCAGGTTTTAGGGGTAGCAAACCAATATCTAACAAATCCAATCACAGATCCAGTGCAAGTTGAGATTGGCAATTTCCAGGGACTGCATAAATTTGTAGTCTGCGATTCGAATCCAGTATCCCTATTGGGAAGGGACTTGTTGTGTAAGACAAAGTGTTTGATTACTTGCTCAAATGATGGAATTGAGATTCAGACAAGTAGCGATGATGAGGAAGACCAAGCCCCAGAAACAGAGTGTGAAACTACAAATGAAGAGTATCCTTTGATTGAGTTGTTCCGGATGTTCACAGTGAAGGAGCTCCATTCAGATTTGCAGGGAACAGTACAAGAGAATGTGTGGGATTTGACAGGAAAATAAGTAGGGTTGATCAAAGGAGTGGAGCCAATCAAGGTTACCTTAAAGCCAAATGCAGTGTTTCCTGCAGCTCCACAGTACAACATGACACAAGATGTCTTGATGAAAGTGGCTCAGATAATTGCAGATTTTGTGAAGCAGGGAGTTCTGAAAGAAGTGTTGATCAGTCCGTGTTATTCTCCAATAAAGGGTTTGAAGAAGCCCTATGGAAAGGTTTGGATTGTTCAGTAGCTGAGAAAAATAAAGAGATTGTGGTCAAGTTTTGTCCCATAGTAACCAATCCAGCTGTGATAATGCTTCAGATTCCCTGTGATGCAGAGTGGTTTAAGGTCATTGATTTGTCACAAGCGTTCTTTTCTGTGCCTCTTTATGAGGAGAGCCAATTTCTCTTTTGTTTCAAATTCCTGGATCAAGTCCATTTCTGGTCAAGACTTCCTCAAGGGCACACAGAATCATCTTCCTTGTTCAACCAGATCTTGAAGAAGAATTTGGAGTCATTAGAATTGCCTTTCCAATCAACCTTGGTGCAGTAAATTGATGACTTATTGATTGCGTCCAAAACAAGGGACGAGTGTAAGTATGACTTGATTGCCCTGTTGAACCATTTGGGAAAATATGGTCATAAGGTGTCACCACTGAAATTGCAGTACTGCCAGAAGGTAGTGAAACATTTGGGTCACCAGATTGAGTAAGGGCCGAGGAAAATATCCAGAGAGAAGATTACAATGATACTACAAATAAGTCCTCTAACTAAACTGAGAGATGTCAGGGTGTTCCTAGGGATGGTCGGTTATTGTCGCCAATGGATCCTGAATTTTTCAGAAATTTCAAGACCATTGCAGAAGCTGATTCACAAGTAAGTCACAGATCTCATAGTACTAGATCAGGATGAGATGAGAATGTTCACTGAGTTGAGAGAGAGTTTGTGCAGAGCTCCAGCATTGGGTATGCCTGACTACACGAAACCTTTCACATTGTTTTGTCATGAGCATTATGCATGTTCATTGTATGTCTTGTCTCAGGTCCATGGAGGTGCTCATCGCCCAGTAGCATATTTTTCAGCTACTTTGGACCCAGTTGCAGCAGCCTTACCAGGTTGTTTGTGTGCCGTGGCCGCAATTGGTCAGAGTCTTTCACAGAGTAAAGGCGTGGTGATGGGATATCCCCTGACTGTAATGGTCCCTCACTCGATGGAGATTTTACTGACAAAGACGAAAACTCAATACTTGACTGGTGGTAGGTTGACTAGGTATGAGACGAGTATTTTGGGAGCACCAAACGTGACACTGAAAAGATGTACAGTGCTGAACCCGGCAACCTTACTTCAGATTGAAAATACTGAAATTGAGAAGGAGGTAGATGTTGAGCATGATTATCTTGACGTAACTGAGTTGTGCACAAAACCGAAACCTGACATTAGAGATACCAGATTGGAAGAAAACTACCAAATTATCTTTGTTGATGGTTCTAGTCTGAGAGACAACACAGGGACACTGAGAGCAGGATATGCTGTGTGCACGATTACAGGTACCTTAGAAGCCTCCTGGCTTCGAGGAGTGTATTCTGCCCAGGTAGCAGAATTGGTCGCTCTTACTAGGGCGTGTCATGTTTCTGCTCAATTGAGAGTTACTATCTATACGGATCGCCAATATGGATTTGGAATAGTTCATGATTTTGGTAAATTGTGGTTGCAGAGAGGTTTCCTGAACCTCTTCTGGATCATCAGTGAGAAACAGTGAGAGAATAAAGGGATATGCAATTCAATTGCCTGAAAAGATTGCCGTAGTGAAATGCAGTGCACATCTAAAGTTGCAGGACTTTGTGTCACTAGGAAAAGGATATGCAGATCAAGTCGCAAGTTTTTGCGCCTTGAACTGTATATCATTCAAGGACAAGTGGGAACTGTTACCTGAGGAAGACACATGTGCGAGTTATGCATTGAGAGTAATTGACACTTTGGAAGAATTAAAATCTTTGCAGAGCAATGTCAACAAAGAGGAGAAACTTTCATGGAGTAAAATGAAATAGGTTCAAAGGCAAGATGAATTGTTGACGGTCAATTGGTTTTATCAAATAGCCTGTTGTCTCAAATGGCAAGGTACTATCATGGGCAGGCACACATTGGAAGGGATGCCATGGTTCATCTGTTCAAAATTGATTGGTTCAACCCAAAGTTTGTCAGCAGTTAAATGTGAGGAAAGGGACAGTGCTTAACTTGGGTCACATTGAAGAGCAGGCGGTCCATTCAGCAGAATTCAGATGAATTTTATTGAGATGCCTGTGTGTGGAGGGTTGAGATATGTGTTGGTGATTGTTTGCATCTTTAATCACTGGATTGAAGTGTACCATACACAAAGAAATAATAGTCTCACAGTAGCGAAACTGCTGCTTAGGGAACTGATACTGCGTTTCGGATTTCTGATCTCTTTAGACTCAGATAAGGGAAGTCACTTCAATAACGAGGTGATCAAACTATTGTGTGCCTCATTGAACATTGAGCAGAAGTTGCATTGTACATACGGCCCAAAGCATCAGGACTAGTGGAGCAGATGAATGGTACCTTGAAATTAAGAATTGCAAAGATGTGTGCAGTTACGAATTTGAAATATCCTGATGCATTGCCTTTATTGTTGATGTCAATGAGAAACACTCCTGACAGGAAGACAGCACTGTCACCCCATGAGAGCCTCATGGGCAGAGCAATGAGATTGCCAGCAGTACCAGCAAATCCACTTGTCAACATTACAGATAATATGGTGTTGGATTACTGCAAGGGTCTGGCTGATGTAGTCTGCAGATGGAGGCCACCACACTGCCACCAATCCATGACCCAGGGCACAACCTTAGAGCTGGAGACTGGGTTATCATCTGAAAGCATGTGGGAAAGATGTGTTGAGAGCCTCATTGGAAGGGAACGTACCAAGTGGTCATAACAACTATGACAGCTGTGAAGTGTGCTGGGATCCCAAAGTCACGCAAGTCACACGAAGAATGCGGCATGTCCACTGGATCATGAAGATGCATTGTTGAGAGTACCAACAACAGTGTGACAAATCTCAGGGCCGAAAGAAGAACAAAGAGGAACTGAAGCCGGAACTGAGCTTGCTGAGGACGATTCCATCACTCTTGTGAGAAACGAGGGTGGAGACCTACAGGAGGGTGCTGGAGAGCCTATCTCAACTAAAGCAACTAGGGAACCTAGTCAAGAAAGAGCTCCCCCAGAAGCAGACAATTCTGAGGGACAAACAGAGCAATTGCCAGACCCAGCAGCGGAAAGAGTTAAGGTGGATCAAACTCAAAGTGATCTGACTCCTCCTGAACCGGGTGCAGGTCCGTCAAGAGAAAACACCACAGAGAAAGAAAGGGGTTAGAGTTCCATCATGAAGAGAATACTGACAGAAGACTCAATGAAAGGAGATAAGTGGCTGAAATCGCAAGTGGAGAAAGAGGTGGTTGAACAAACAATAGAGGAAGAGGTAGATACCATGAGAAAAGAAGAACTAAGTGAAGGAGCATTGAATGGTGATCAAAAGTTGAAGAGAAAGAGAATAGCAAGTCGAAGATATGCAGATCCTGAATGGGCTTATGCAACTACAAACGAATGGTAGCAAGAGTTTATGTCTTTTTGTTTTGATAGATAAGTTCCAAGTCAATATGTTGAGGTGACATGAAGAAGATTGATGAACTGAACTGTTGAAACAATCTGAGAGAAATATTTTGAGAAAGACTATTGAAATTAACCAGAAAATACATTAATAACCTGATTTGACTTTTTGAAACCTGATTTTGACAAGCTGCTAACTGATTTTGACAAGGAAGAAGTGTTCCTGGAAGTGAAACTGAACTGCTGAAAGAAGAGTTGTCTATTTTTGATTCTTGCTGCAAGTTTTTCTAAATTCCTTCTGCTTTCTGATTCTTTACAGATCATGGCTGACTTAGTTAAGCAGGTTAGAAATGCTAGGCACTGTAAATATATGAGCATTGGGTTGGCAATTATGTGTGAGATATTGTTTATGGCATTAATTGTGGGTATGTCTGTTCTTGATGAGAAAGGAGCCAACCATACTTCCGCTTTTTAGACGACTACTGCACTAACGGCATTAGAGAAGTTTAAGTTAGATGAGAAATATGTGCATGATTATACTAATGCGCAGGGAGAACTTTCTTCTAATGTTTTCTATCACTTATTGAGTGAGTACGTTGAAACAATGGATGCAAATAATTTTCTTGTGTGTACACAGATTCCTTCATCATTCGAGGAAGGAGTCACATATCATAGCCTACCCTTAACTTATGGGATAAGTTGTAGTCTGTCACCAAAAGGTTTTATAATCACGAGTATATTCAGTACTTCTATTCTAATCATGATCTTGTGTTTTCGTTTGTTCCTATAATTATATATTTGAGTAAAATAGCTAAGGATAATGACATAGAATTAGTTAAAGGATTCTTTGAACCTACGTTAACTTTTGGTACAGCCTATGCGCACAAGAATAATTTGACATGCTTGCTTACACCTTTAGAGAAGAGCTTCTTGGATCATACTGATGATAGGAGAAAGGCGTCAAAGGAGAAATTAGAAAAAGGCTTAGAGAAAAGGACTACCAAGAATGATTATGCTTATAGTGAGATTACAACGCAATGGAAACTAGCTTTAGATGCACTACACGTAGGGAAGCTTTGTATATATAGGGCTAAATCGCGCACTGACACTTTATTTGTGGGTACGAGTGAATGCAGCCATGTGTTTCTGTTTCAGAGTAAATGGGCATTTATGTTGAATCGACAGGACCCTGCAAATCAGGGGATAAATTATATTTGTGGACTTAAATGCTTATTATCGTCTTCCAAGAGGATGGAATGGGACATGTTATTTGGGGATAATTTCCCAAAGATTTACCAGATGGAGGATTTTAAAAAGTTTCCGAAAATGACTGAATTACATCATAAAAGTCAGAGGAGGGAGTCCTCTTCTGCGATAGTGGGAGATATATTTGGTGCAGTGATTCCTTCACTGGGAGTCATCCTGAATTTGATCAAGATTCGAAAGTTGTCTACTATTGTGGATAACATAGAGATATGACTCTTCAAAATCACCTTGCTTTAGACATTCTTTTAGCAAAAGATGGCGGAGTCTGTAAAATGATTAACTCTAGGCATACATACTTGACAGTACTAACGAGATAAGAGACTTACTTACTAATCTGACTAATGCAAGTGCTGAACTGAAAGAATTAAAAGAACCAGGAGTTTGGGAAACAGTTGGCAAAGGGTTAGATTCAGTGGGAAATAGGCTCAGCAACATTTGTAGTGGGGATTTATTGTAGATATTACAGGGAATATTAATTATCGTGGTTTGTCTAATTTGGATATGGGAATTATGTAAATTATGCAAAATAATGAAATTGAAAAGGTCTAAGAACAATCAGAGGATGGAAGAAAAGAAAAGGGAAAGAATTTACAGGGAAAATTTGAGGAGAAGACAAATGGTGGAAGAAAATAAATTATAAAAGTTGTGGGTGAAAATTAGTGTGATGACACATTTAGTCATCAGAGGAGGGACTGATAAAGAAGATGCTTTAACTAGAAATTATTAATGAGTTTTTATGTAATATGAATAATACATTTTGTAGAAAATGAATAAAGTAAAGAAAAATAATGCACACGTTTGGAAATGTGCCCTCGAAGAATGGCCACTGATGTTCACAAAGTGTACTAATTGATGATTTATACTTATGAAATATAAAAAATGTATTAGATTAATGTAGTAATATGTCATATTAAGGCTTATGAAGTATGCTTTAGCTTACAAATCGTAGGCCTTAACTTAGCGAGTGTCTTGGCCTAGTTTTGCCAGGCCTCATACAGCAGAAGCTGTATTTCTTAGCAGTTCATAAAAATGCTGACAGAATGAACAAAACTTGAAATGTCTATTGGCTTGTTGAAAGTGCTTATCAGAAGCTTTTTGTGAGAACCAACTAACAGGAGAATAATGTTCCTAGCAGTTTAACAAATTGTGTGTAATCTGTGTGAGATGTACTTTCCCAGGAAGCAAACAATGAAGACACTGACTGGAGCTGAAGATACAACAATATTGTTACCTGACGAGCCGGATGATGAGGACTTCGTAATGTGAATCAATCAACTTCATGTGTAGAGCCAAATATTAGAATTCATAGATTTGGTATAGAAATATTATTGGGTAGAGTATAACCGTACGATTAACTGAAATATAGGGCATTAGGGAATAGTTTAGGTGACTTTGAAATAACAATGCAACAGAGGAGAATAATTCAGAATTATGCAGATTTTGAGAGAAGAAGAGCCTTCAGGAGAGATTTGAGATTTCTGTCATTGGGCTCATACTCTCCGATTCAGAGCCTGATGCTTTGCTGATCATTTGATGACCTGAGGACGAAGACTGACTCTGTTTGTTGACCCATACCGTGGATAGGTAGATATGACGAAATGTGACTAGTATGTATTTCATGCCTTTTGTTTCTAGGTACCAACTGCTCTGTTTTGATAGACCCATAGCTAGATGTTTCCCTAAATTTGTGTTCTAAATTGTTTTGCATGAAGCCCAACATGCTGATGCTAATCTGGCGTTAGTGAGGGCACTTGAACTTAACAGACGAATACAGGGACAAATGATTGACGCGTTATCTTGCTGAATTCTATATATCATGTATCTTTATTTCAGCTGACTCTGCTATTGATTTGCACTGTAGCTTTAGAATGTGTTGTGATTCAAGCTTTGATTAGATTGCATTTCTTCCGCCGCTTTGGACAACCAGTATTGTTCTTATATGTGTATCATTTGATTTTGAGACTAATCTACATGTCTTTAGTTTTGTAACTATAAGGGAAATAAAAGTACTAAAATTTTACTAAAAGGTGTGGTTATTCATGACAGAAAGGTCATGGTGCGTGATAATTACTGACTCCCTTGACGATTGATTATTGATTACTAATGATTATTGATTATTGTGTATTGATTATTGATTATATAATGGAGCTATGGTGAGAACTTCTTAAACGAGTCAAATGCTTCCTCGACCTATTCGTGTCACCTTGTAAGTTTCTTATAAAGGTATGACGCGCTAACAATTTTCAAACTGCAAACGGGGAGATTTTGAAAATATAATTGAGGGAATTCATTTCACCCTATAACTTACATGGAAGCGTAGGAAATTTTAGGCATGCAGCAGCAAAAATAAAGCCATTTGTTGCTTTTAAGATCGTGAGGCTCCTGTCTGAATCCAGTTTGTTGCACTGGCATGTATGTTAATCAGTACTCTGTAGCACCCACGGTGCGGGAGGAGAGCAACCTCCAGGGAGCCCCTCAGCACAGTATACTATAAACGGACTGCGGGCTGCTGAGAGCTAATGAGTGGGCGGTGTGTTGGGGCATGGCTCAGTGTAATTTGCAGGAGGGTCCTCTTCAAGTTTCCATTCGTCATTGATGCTAATACATGCAATGTTCCGCATAACTTTCTTAATCCTGATGCAATATAGCTTTGGCAGCATATTCACCAATCCCATCCCCTCTATCGATAAACAGAGCAAGGAACAGTAATTGCGGGGGCATCAGAGCACTATACCAAAAACAGCTTTTCAGGGCACGTAAGGCTACGTTCAATTTTAAAGGTGCTCATATTAAAACAGCGTCATCCGTGGTTGAGATTTCAAATTAGTTTGAGGCCCGGTTCCAGATCACGCAGCACGAAGCACATACAGTCAGCCGAGGCCACTCGACAGGGAATAGATGATGTTGGCAGAATCCCAGGACTTGCTAACATAGCATCAGACGTTTATCTTAATTTCAGGAGCAAGATACGTGTGCCTAGGGCATTGCTATTCCTTTGAAACATCACATATTAGCTCTAAATACAACTTCATTTCCTGCAATACCACCTTCATTGGAATTTCAGTGAGGGTGTGGATAGCGAGGTCATCTTTGTGACATCCCGGCTAGATTCAGGACCATAGCTATCAATAGTATAGCAGGTGTATTCTCACCAAGGCACAAGAGCGCAATACAACGTGAATTAAAATGCCTGTGAAGGGGTGTGTGGGTAGGCTCAGCTTTGTGACATCACTGCACTTTTCAAGAGTGGCAGGGGCAACAGGCCCCAGCAATGTGAGGAGTCCAATGCATCCCAATTAGAGGTTGTAATTTTACAACAAAACGAGTGGATGGAGGTCCAGTTTCTTTGCTTTCAGTAGCACGTACTCCCTTGCTATGCCACTGGCCCTGCTCACCAGTGAAATTATCAGTGAAGATTTGGCAGGCACTATTATATTATAGGACACCAGACAGTAATAGATTCAAATGTGTATTTTGTTTACTGCACGTCTTACTCTCATGTGGATGTGTGGTTTGTATTATCATGCCCTTCCCTAACCTCCTCCTTTAATTTCTCTTAATCATACTCCTTTTATAGTAATTACTCGGAAGTTTCCCATCACTTCCCCTTGTTCCACTCACATTGACTTAGTCCTCCACTAACGTGTGTGTTGGTGGTGATCTTGTTACAGAAACAATAGAAGAGGTAGAGGAGGAGCTTCGCATCCATACATTAGTGAACTACATGTGTAATATATTAAGTCACCTTGAAGGATTGTAACTGGGGAACTACCAAAAACTGGTCCACTTCATACGTTCGTCCCTTTATGAGGGGTCGAGAATTGGTATGTTTCCCAATGGTGGCCGGATGTTCATGGAGTAGATACAGAGATAAACCCTTGGGCCCGTATTTATACTTTTTGACGCTAAACTGCGCTAACGCAGTTTAGCGTCAAAAAGTTTAGCGCCGGCTAACGCCATTCTGAAGCGCCATGCGGGCGCCGTATTTATTGAATGGCGTTAGCCGGCGCTAGCAGACCGGCGCTGCCTGGTGTGCGTGGAAAAAAACCACGTACACCAGGCAGCGCCGGCGTTGGGGAAAATGGCGTTAGGGCGTCTTAAAAATGGTGCAAGTCAGGTTGACGCTAAAAAATCGCCTCCACCCGATTTGCGCCATTTTTAACGACGCCCAGACGCCATTTACATGACTCCTGTCTTAGTAAAGACAGGAGTCATGCCCCCTTGCCCAATGGCCATGCCCAGGGGACTTATGTCCCCTGGGCATGGTCATTGGGCATTGAGGCATGTAGGGGGGCACAAATCAGGCCCCCCTATGCCAAAAAAAAATATAAAAAAATAAAAATGTATACTTACCTGAACTTACCTGAATGTCCCTGGGATGGGTCCCTCCATCCTTGGGTGTCCTCCTGGGGTGGGCAAGGGTGGCAGGGGGGGTCCCTGGGGGCATGGGAGGGCAGCTGGGGGCTCATTTTGAGCCCACAGGTCCCTTAACGCCTGCCCTGACCCAGGCGTTAAAAAGAGGCGCAAATGCGGGGTTTTTTGCCCCGCCTACCCCCGGGCGTGATTTTTGCCCGGGAGTATAAATACGACGCATTTGTGTCGCAGTCATTTTTTTGGACGGGACCGCCTACCTTGCATCTCATTAACGCAAGGAAGGCGTTCACGCAAAAAAATGACGCTCTTTCCTGATACTTTGGCGCAAGACGCGTCTAACGCCAAAGTATAAATATGGCGTTAGTTTTGCGCCGAATTTGCGTCGAAAAAAACGACGCTAATTCGGCGCAAACGGATTATAAATATGCCCCTTAATTTCACAGGGCACCCTCAGACAGAACAGAACAAGCATTTTCAATGCAATGGTTCTCCCATTTGCTCGAGTTAGAGCTATTAAACAGGATTAGAAAAATCTACTGGACCACTTGCTATAGCCAGCTTTATTTTATGAGGTCGAGCTATTTTTAGATTCCATCACCCTTCTGCAGGTGGACAAGGAACAGGTCTTCTGATCAGTCAGAAACTAAATTAGCAATTAAAATGCTTTTAAATCTTATTTTTGTCACATTTACTCTGTGTTCAGAGACAGAGGTCAAAAGTCAGTCTGTCTTCTGCAATGCAAATACTTCTCCTTGTGACTACAGAGTTCCAGGAATTTGTAAGGTTTTTGGTATCAGGTTGTTCCTAACACACAACATTTGTATAACTGAGTCAACTTTACAGACATTTCAAAATATATTTCAGTGGCTGTGAAAGGCCATTTTTGTACTTCTGTGTGATGAAAACATATTTTAATTGGATGAAAAAAGTCAGAACACTTTACTTGGTGATGTGCAAATGATAAATGTTTTTTGGAACCCAGTTTTCACAGATTATTCTTAATACACTATATAGTTTTATCAGTAAAGCTGCAAGTTAGTGGGAAGGTTTTTGGACATTTCTTAGAATTGTACTGTCTGTTAATGACAGTGTGCTATCTCATCATGCTTTAGTAATATATTTATTACAAATGAATGTTTAAACATAAACTGAGAAACACTTCTGCCCTGATGGCAAAAATATTAGTGAACTAAGAGACAAGTCATGCATGGATCATGTGTACACCATATGTGGGCTAGATTTATTATACATGGAGCAAACATGTAGGGGGTCATTACAACCCTGGCGGACGGTGTTAAAGCGGCGGTAAGATCGCAAACAGGCCAGCGATAAAAAAATGGGAATTATGACCGTGGCAGTAACCGCCAACAAAGACAGCCACTTTAACACTCCGACCGCCATGGCGGTACAAACAAACAGTGCGGCGGTAACCACCAACAGACAGGCAGAAGACAATGTACCGCCCACAGTATCACAACCTACCAATCCGCCACCTTTTCCGGGGCGGATTCACAGCGGATAAAAACACGGCGGAAACAGCCATTTCAAAGGGAAAATGCTCACCTCTACCCACTCCACGAGGAAGGAGGACACCATGGAGCCGGAACTCCATATACTTCCTGCACTAGTCTTCCTGCTCCTGTACGACGATCATCAACGCCGGCGGTGAAGACAATGGTGAGTACTGCACCTACGACATAGGGGAGGGGGAGGCAAAAGACAGGGACACACACACGCAACACCCCCACCCACACCCTCACCCACTACAACACACACACCAATGCATAGCCAAACATTACAGTAACAACCCCCAACCCCCCCCGGAAGAATGCAAAGACCCAAGGAAATGAGTTGAACCATTGTAATATATCAAAATACAGTAACCAATATATATATATATATATATACATATATATATATATATATACACATTAAACAAAATATACGCCACAAATAGTAGTGCAGGTAATGCACAAGTCATTGTCCGTGGACCACTGGGCCCAAAATGCATGGGCGAGGCCCACACAAGATACCTGACCAGAAACAGAGAGAACACTGCTGGGGCATCAGATACAAATACAACAGGCACCTCAGGGGGAAGGGAAGGGGGGGCACCTCAACCGGATGAGTGCAGCACGCAAGATCCACGAGGGGGCTCCATGCCTATTGATGTATCCTGGGGAGTGCAAAGCTGAGGGGCTGCTGGGAGGGCAGTGCTGGTAGGGGGGTTGGCGGCTGTACCATTAGAAGTGGGGGGCACAGATTTTGCCGCCACCACAAGGGAGCTCCCATTGGAGGACGAGTCCGTGTCGCTGGTTGCTGATCGTGTCCCCTCCGTGAAGCTCCCCTTGCCCTCCGTCCCACTGGTGTATTCTGAGTCCGTGGTGTGGCCCTCCATGGCCATGTGGGATGCAGCACCCTCGTGCTCCGGTGCCACTGTACCTCCACCTGATGAAGCTGATGCACACAAGAACAGGGAGACCACAAAAAGGGGGGGAACAACAGAAGAAAGACAGGTTGAGTGCATGGCTTACCGGTACCGTTGGCGGACAATACAGACACAGCAGCCCCCTGCACTACGCAGCGCTGTTGGGCTCTACAGATGCAGTTCCTGGGATATGGCCTACATGGCTATGGTCGACATCTGCACACATAGATGACACAGGGGCATGTATACCTGTACTTGGCACTCTACAGAGGTGGGGTGGAGTGCCACATGGCCTGCATTACAGAGGGGCCTAGCCTACGGAACTCGCCCTGGCCTAGGGGAACCCACAGCCCTCCTCCCCCACCCAGACACCTTCACTGCGCGCAAAGTCCGCAGAATGATGTTGTACTCACCCCCTTGTGTCTGCTGTGATGCCCTCAAGCACCCATCCACCTCCGGGTAGGCCACCGCCAGGATCCGGAGCATCAGGGGGGTCATGGTGTGACGGGCACCCCTCCTACGTTGGGAGGCCATCCCCAGCTGAGCCTCCGCCGTCTTCTTGCTCCAGCGGCAAATGTCCTCCCATCTTTTATGGCAGTGGGTGCTCCATCTGTGGTGGACCCCCAGAATCCGGACGTCCTTGGCGATGGCACGCCAAATATCCTTCTTCTGGGGGGCGCTGACCTAAATGAAATGTACAGGGGAAGAAGAAAAGTCATTAGCAACTGCACCGTCGAAGTGAGTGGCCCACATCCCTACCATTGCCATGTGGCACATGCATTCACAGTCCATCATGCACGCAGAACCATGGCCCCTTCATTCTTACAACCAGCCCTCTCCACTCAGGCATAGCCCATACAACGTGCTCCCTGTGTACTTACCTGTTGGTATGGAGGACCGTAGAGGAGCGTGTACTGGGGGAGGACCCCGTCCACGAGCTTCTCCAACTCCTGTGCAGTGAAGGCATGGGCCCTTTCCCCAGACGCACGAGCCATTGTCTCTTCCAGACTGAGTTCACAGCAGCACTTGCAGTGTAGGTCCTCTCCTTTCGAAGATCAGGTATCGAGTGATTGAACAGCTAGAAAATGGTGGTCACGTCCACGGCGGTGACGTCTGCGGCGGTGCGTACCATCACCGCCAGCGCAATTCATCATTTGCTCCTGGACCCATAGGGTCCAATGTTAACCAATGCAGCATTGCGCCGCAGTCTTCGACTGCCTACCGCGACGGTGTACAACGCCAGCGCAGTTACCTCACACCCCATTGTCCCACTTTAGAGGTCAGGCAGCCGCCATTTCAGGGGCCCACATGGCTTCATTTTCAACTGTGTCACACATACCTAGGCCTAGACTTAACACACATACAGGCAACTTTTTGGATTATGTTTCGTGTTCTGTGTAGACTGTGGGTACATACCTCTGAGTTGTTTGACTCTGTGGTTGCTGTTGTCCTTCCTAGGCACCGTCCGCTGGGACATGTGAGGAGATGGCAGAATCCTCTGGTGTACAGACCGCTGGTGGACCTGTTGATAAAGGAGGAGCGACATTTAATCATCACCTACAGGTTTGACCGTGCCACAATCCAGGAACTGTGTACCCAGTTGGAGCCTGACCTGATGTCAGCAATCCGCCATCCCACAGGAATCCCCCCTCAAGTGCAGGTGCTATCAGTGCTCCATTTCCTTGCAAGTGGGTCATTTCAAACAACAGTAGCCATGGCATCAGGGATGTCCCAGCCTATGTTTTCCAACGTGTTGTCCAGAGTGTTGTCTGCCCTTCTGAAACATATGCGGAGCTACATCGTTTTCCCTCAGGTGGAGGATTTGCCGACAGTGAAAGGTGACTTCTATGCCCTTGGACATATCCCTAACATCATAGGTGCCATTGATGGGACCCATGTAGCTCTGGTCCCCCCCCACAGGAGTGAACAGGTGTACAGGAACCGGAAGAGTTATTATTCCATGAATGTACACATGGTATGTTTGGCAGACCAGTACATCTCCCAGGTAAATGTTATGTTCCCTGGCTCAGTGCATGACGCCTACATCCTGCGGAATAGCAGCATCCCTTATGTGATTCGTCAACTCCAGAGGCACCGTGTGTGGCTATTAGGGGACCCTGGTTACCCCAACCTGTCATGGCTACTGACCCCAGTGAGGAATCCCAGGGCAGAGGACGCTACAATGAGGCCCATGGGCGGACTAGGAGGGTGATAGAATGCACCTTCGGCCTCCTGAAGGCCAGGTTCAGGTGCCTTCATATGACAGGGGGTTCCCTATTCTACTCACCAAGGAAGGTGTGCCAGATCATCGTGGCCTGCTGTATGCTTCACAATTTGGCTTTGGGACGCCAGGTGCCTTTTCTGCAAGAGGATGGTCCAGATGACGGTGTTGTGGCAGCTGTGGAGCCTGTGGACAGGGATGAGGAGGAAGCAGAGGAAGAAGACATTGACAACAGGGACTCAGTTATCCAGCAATATTTCCAGTGACACATAGGTGAGAATACATTCCTGCCTACTACAAGTACTTTCACACTTCTACCTCTATCCTGTCTGTCGATTTCAACCAGTATATGGTAACTGAGTTGTACATTTCAATTACGGTTTCACAGGTGTGGTTTCCAACGTTTGTCATCTGCTTAGATTCCTCATGGACTTGAGATGTGTGACACAGGTATGTTGACATTACATTTGAGAACGCATTTTGTCACTGTCATTGCTATAATACATTTTCTAAATCACAGACTGACTCCAGGTTGTTTTGTGCTTCAAGGGTGTTTATTTAAGTGCTAAATATTGGAGGGGGTTGTTAAATGTTGAGGGGTGATGTTGGAGGACTGTCCATGGCAGAGTCCAGTCTATGAGTCTCACAGGTGAATTGTCCATATGGGCATAGGGAGTGGAGCTGGGACAGTTCCAAGATGGACAGGGTTACAAAGTGGGACAGTAGGATGACAATCAGGGTGGTCTTATTTCTTGGCGGGGGTCTTGCCATTGTGTTCTGTCTTGTTCCTGGTTCTCAGGGACCGCTTGCAGGGTGGTTCTCTGTCTGCAGGGGGTGGGGTGCTCGTGTGGTGGTCCTGTGGTGGTGCCTTCTGTCCACTAGAGCCAGCGTAGGTGGTGGGCAGTTCATCGTCCTGACTAGTGTCAGGGGCCCCTTGGAGGGCCACAGTGTCCCTCCTGGTGTTGAGTATCTCCTTCAGCACCCCTACGATGGTGCCCAGGGCGGTGCTGATGGGTCTGAGTTCCTCCCTGAAGCCCATATACTGTTCCTCCTGCAGGCACTGGGTCTCCTGAAACTTGGCCAGGACTGTTGTCATCGTCTCCTGGGAGTGGTGGTATGCTCCCATGATGGAGGAGAGGGCCTCGTGTTGAGTGGGTTCCCTAGGCCTGTCCGCCCCCTGTCGCACGGCAGCCCTCCCAGTTCCCCTGTGTTCCTGTGCCTCTGTCTCCTGGACCGTATGCCCACTAACACTGCCCCAGGTCCCTGTTGTTGTTGGGGTGGTGGGTTATCCTGGGTTCCCTGTTGTCGTGGACACACAGCTGATTGACGTGTCCTGGGGACGGAGGTATGGGCCCGCTGGTTGGGTGCTGTGCTGGTGTTACCAGAGGGTGGAAGGTCTGTGGTGGGCTGTGCCTGTGTGAGGGGACCCGACTGTCCCGAGGCCCACGATGGTCCGGGCTGGTCATCTAGGTCCAGTTGGACAGAGCTGCTGTCATCACTGTGGGCCTCTTCTGTGGGTGGGGTGGAGATGTCTGGACCCTCCTGTCTGGTGACGTTGGGTAATGGTCCTGCAGGGGTGGAAAGGCATGATTATTGCATCTGTGTGTTTCATGGTGTGCAATGGGTGGGTGACCGTGTACCCCAGTGCTGGCATTCCTGTGTGTGGGCTTGTGTGATGATGGTTGAGGGGGGTGTTATGGGTATGTGCAGTGGGCATGCTTTAGTGATGGGTGTCCATGCTTTCTTTTTGCATGCAGGGTTTGGTGTTGGGATGGGTGGTTTGTGATATTGGTACATTTGTGAGGAGTTGGAGTGACAGGGGTGGGGGCGAGGGTGGGGGTCTGTGATAGCATGCAGGTACGGTGGGGGATATGATAGTTAAGATTTTACTTACCAGAGTCCATTCCTCCACCGACTCCTGCGAGGCCCTCAGGATGCATAATTGTCAAGACCTGCTCCTCCCATGTTGTTAGTTGTGGGGGAGCCGGTGGGGGTCCGCCGCCAGTCCGTTGTACCGCGATGTTGTGTCTGGAGACCACGGAAGGCACCTTCCCCCGTAGGTCGTTCCACCTCTTCCTGATGTCGTCCCGATTTCTTGGGTGCTGTCCCACTGCGTTGACCCTGTCGACTATTCTTCTCTATAGCTCTATCTTCCTAGCAATGGAGGTGTGCTGCACCTGTGAGCCAAATAGCTGTGGCTCTACCCGTACGATTTCCTCCACCATGACCCTGAGCTCCTCCTCCGAGAACCTGGGGTGTCTTTGCCGTGCCATGGGGTGGTGTAGGTGATGTGTGGGTTGGTGTATGTGTTGATGACTGTGGTGATTTGTAGTGGTGTGTGGTGTTTTGTGCGTGGAAGTAGTGTGGGTGATGGTGTTGAGTGTCTGTGGCTGCTAGTTTGTGGATGGTGGTGTCTCTCTCTGTGCTTCGTTCTCAATTGTTGTCATAGGGGTTTGTGGGTGATGTGGGTGTGTGTTTTATATAGTATTGAGTGTGTGGGAGGGGTGTGTGTTTGTGTCTCAGGTGTGTAAATTTCGAATTGTCCAATGTGGTGGTGTTCTGGAGATGTATGTGTATTTTGAGCGCAGCGGTGTGTACCGCCAATGGAATACCGTGGTTGAAAGACCGCCGCATGGATTCATGGGTCGTGATAGCATGGGCGTATTTTTGTTGGCGAGACGGTGGAGGTTTTGTTTTCGCCAGTTTATCACTGACCTTTGGTGTGGCGGACTTGTGTGGGTGTCTGAATTTTGTCGGATTCCGGGTTGTGGGTCATAATAGCTGTGGCGGATTTCCGCGGGCGCGGCGGTATGTTGGCGGTCTTCTGCACGGCGATAAGCGCCGTTTACCACCAGTGTTGTAATGACCACCATAGTGTATTCAATCAAACAAACAAGGATTTGTTTTTCACAGCAGGAATGCTGAACGCACATATTGGAAGGTGCACTCTTATGTGAGAATGAAGAAAAAGGTGACTGTAAAATACACTATTTGTCAAGGATCACACAATTTGAGACCCGTTTCCGGGTCAAGTACATTACAGTTAGGTCGAGTAGATTATTCAAGCTACTGTACCTAAAGGTCTAGTAACATTTTTATGATTGTTCGAGGCCTGTATTAGCTCTGTAAACTAGAGGACACATGGCAATGCATAAACACATACTTACTACTAGGAGACATGTATGTTTATGGTGCCACTCATTTATAGCTGAAGCCTTAGGTCAGCGTGTTGCAAATGCTGTAAGGTCTGCCTGATATCTGAACATAGATTTCTCCATTTTAAGATGGGGAGTGAAGAATGTAGAAGCCCTGGATAGCACACACCATGGGGAAGAGGTGTACTGCTGAGCCTCAGAATACACTGAATTGTGAAAAGGCCGTGTAGGCACTCAACACTTTAGTGTACAGGGCAACAGTATACACTACATTTTAGTGGAAAGGCAATGGCCGTACATTTCATTGCAATTAGCAAACCCCATGAATAGTAATTGGTGGGAAGATTGGTGGGTTAGGCCCAGTACAAACCCGTTTAGTTTGCAAACTGTGGCAAAAAGACAATGGCAGAGCACAACATATACTGCAGATTCTGACGATACAGCAAGTCGTGATAACAAAACCTGCCAGTGCTTAACAATGTTCTGTGTACACTCTGAAGATACACAGAATTTTGGAGAACTGCATGTAGCAGTAACCAGCATTGTGTTGTGCAGACCTTAGGAATGCACACATTATTTGTTGAAAGAGAAATCTCAGCACATGCCCTGAGATTAAAGTGAATGGTCTTGAAAAAAACAGTGCCTAGAATAGGACTATACAAACCCAAAGTATACACTCAATTGTGGCATTGAGCAATGCTGTTTTTCACCATTGTAGTGCTTTATACTTTGATGGGAAGATCATGCCCTTCTTGAAGATATCTTAAAAGGTTCACATCCGACCTTGCAAATACACTTCAGTTACTCAGCGAACATACGGCAGTTACCCTCTTAAACTGGTGAGAACTTTAAAGAAACCTCTCCCAAACAAGCACCTGACAGGCAGTCATCAGATGTACCTGCAATCTAAAAGTAAATATTCTCGTAGAGGCCCATTACGTATCATTTTTGAGTAATTGAAAAAAAATTATATTTATTCATTTATTCGTGGGCGCCCGATGCGTAGAGAATGATTGGAATGGTTGTCCAGAATTGACTATATAGTGTAAATTGACACCCAGAGCAAAAACATTGTTTACCAGTGTGCAAACACACACATACACTGTGTTGCTGGGCCCCGCAGGGGCGAGGCACATGCCCAAAACAGCCACTCAGCAGGTCCTCACCAATAATTCACGCACACACGCTGTGTTGGCTAGTGGCATGGACTGGCTTACCAAGTCCTGCCTCTTTATTCATGTAAGCACGCTCTGCCATGACCTCAGAAAAGCTCCTGCACAACCTAGTCATGATAGACTGCAATGAATGCTAGACCGGTGTTCATTTCCTACATCCCACCCCAACTGGATCACAACTTACAGTCACTCCATCAGCATACAACTTCCCTCAGCTTCAGGCTGGACTGCGGATTCGGTCTCAGGTGATATGGCCGAGACCTGGGTGGCGCCGCTTCCTGTTGTTCACAGCTTGGCAAGGGCTCCCGCTGATCCCAATCTTTTGCCCTGCTTCCGCTACCCTGATCCTCAAGCACCAGAGGGGTAGGGCTGCATCTCTCAGTTGCCCACGTTGACTCGTCCATATCTTCTAGTTTTTCTGGCTCATTGGTGATGCTAATCCTGTGAAACCACTCAATGTTCCTTGTCACTTCTTTATGTCCCTTGATGGCCGTTCTCATTGTTCCTTGTACTTGGCTGACTCTCCAGACTCCAGGCTCATACGGTGTACAAAACTTCCAGCCCGATTTGTGGTCTCTCAGAATCTGTGGTTGCCAAGTTGGGAATGAACCTTTCCAGTATGTGACCATCCTGAGGAAGCTTCTCACCTCCGTCACATTCCTAGGGTCTGGCGCTTATTTTATTGCTAGCGACTTCTTCGGGTCCACCTTCACACCCTTCTGATGATTAAATACATATCCGAAGAATTCAATGGTCAACTTGAAGAATGAACACTTTTGTCTATTGAGCGTGAGGCTCCAACAGCCGCAGGAGTGTTTCTTCCAGGTGTCAACAGTGGTCTTCAGCCGTGGCTGAATGGATCAGAATGTGGGTACTCATGTTTCATGACTCCGGGCAGCCCTGATAGTCTCTTCCTGATGACATTCTGAAAGATCTCAGCCGCTGAGGATATGCAGAAGCTGAGTCTTTTGTACTGTCTCAAACCAAGGTGCGTGGACTAGGTCATTATGTTGTGGCTTTCTTCCACCAGCTTCAGCTGATGATAGCCGGTGTTGAGATCAAGTTTGGAAAACTATTCGACCTGTTCGCGATGATGTAAGCAATGGTTGGCGTGAAGTGCCTCTCGCGCTTGACAGCAGCGTTAGGAAGTCTCATGTCAATGCAGAGTCTTATCTTCCCTGGTTGTTTTAGTTTCTCAGTTATTATTAGGGGAGATCCCCATGGGATGGATCCCGTCACCAGTTCGATTACCCCAAGGTCTTCCAGTTTCTGGAGTTCCTGCTCCACCAGCGGACGAAGATGAAAAGGGATGCGGCGGTGTCTGAGGGCTACAGGCTTGACTGTTTTATCTATGTCAAGATGGATTGGAGGGGCCTTCAGTCGGCCCAGGCCGGCGGTCAGATTGGGAAATCACTTCAGGAGATCGTCGACCTGGACATCCCTCACGCACCGTGCAAAATAAATCAACCCTAGTCCTTCAGCAGAGTGACTACCGAGCAAAATGTGTGCTTCACGGTCTCTGACATGGAATGTGGTCTGGACTTCCCGGTGGCCCGCCTAGAATACTATAGAAATTTTCCCTTTCAGCTTCAGGGGGGTGTTGCTCTCATACGTGAAGATTTTGGTTTTAGATGTTGCCAATGGTGGAAGTGGATAGAGGCGTTGGTATTGATGTATTTCCATCACATTGACAGAGGCACCGGTATCTATAAGTGCCGTCACTGTGGATCCCTCAATGTCAATCTTGCAGGTCGGCTGCAATCTTCTGTGTTGCTTTCGGTTTTCAGTGAAGGATATTAAGAATGCCTCTTCCTCCTCGTCGGGAGAAATTTACAAAAAATATTTTAAATAATGCGAGCGTGACCGCACTGTGTAAAACCTTGAATTTGCCAAGCAGCGCTTGGATACAGTAGTAATAAACTGGTAGTCATGCAAAGCGCTTGATCAGTGCCCAGCGAGATCACTCTGTGTAGGAAAATAAAAAAAAAGGTGGTCTAGAAAAGAAACCATGTAGAAAGCAAGGAGTCTTGTATATTTTCAGTAGTTGCCTACTGCGCTCGAGGAGGACTAAACACCGGAAAAGGCATGACATATGCATGCCTTTCACAAATGAAATCAAGCAAATTTTTGACAGGCAAGCCCACGCACCAATGAGCCCACAGAGAGATTACAACAGGCTAGAGTGCTTGCGTGCTCGACCCTAAAAACGGTGGCCCTTCTGCCGATCCATCCTTTTTGAGTCAAACCCATCAAAGGTTAAACGTTGCTCTGGATTCCCTTAATTTGTTTGCAGTACTTAGTTCAGTGATGTTTTTTTTTCATACAGAGCTTGTTGGAAGTAGGTTATTCCGATATTTTAATAGTAGAAGGCTAATTGAAACACCCATATTTATTTACTAGGCAAAATTGATGAGAATATTCAAGAAAAGAGTTCTTGATGCTAATATGTTAAATTTAAAGAGCTTGTTTCATGAAGTTTTTTGTGGCTGTAAGTGCATTTACACCAATAAATAATAGGCAATTTACATTGTGCACTGTTCAAAATGTTCAAATTTGACCCTGGGTTGTGTGTGTGCAGCTTGAATTAAGTTTTCACAGAAGTGATCAATTTGCAAAATGCAGACATCTACATTTTGAGCAAACACGTTTTGCAACAACTATACTTCGATGTTTCTGTGTCTCGCAGAAAAATTTACTTTATTGTCCAGGCACTTCGCATTTTGTGATATTTTACAACCGCACCAATCGTTCTTTTTGTAAGTCAGACTCACAACCCTTTATTGCAAGTTTAGAGATAACCTCCAGAGGTACAAAAACTTTGTTTTGCTGCAAAATGTCCACATCATGCAATTGGGCTGTTTATGATCACAAAAAAAGCTGTTCTGTATGTACAAGCAATAAAGTGAGATTCAGTAACTTCATACCTGATGGGACTCTCAGTTTGCGCCCAACGCCCCTCCTAAATAACAAGTCACATTATGGTGGTCATTCTGACCTCGGCGGTAAAAGGCGCCTACCGCCGGTCAGAAATCCTCCATAATCCCGCCGCGGTCGCGGAAACCCGCCACGGTCATTCTGACCCGCAGAAGGCAAACCTCCGAAAATCCGATCGCCACAACAGACCGCCAGACCAGCGGTCGGCGGAAAAGTGGAGGTGACAAAACCTCCACCGTCACGCCAACAGAAATACGCCCATGCCATTACGACCCACGAATCCACGCGGCGGTCATTCAAACGCGGTATTCCATTGGCGGGACACACCGCCGCGGTCAGAATACACACAAACGAACAAAACTCAGCCACATTGGACGATTTGAATCCCACACACCTGATACACATACACACACCACTCCCACACACACAATACAATATAAAACACCCACCCACATCACCCACAAACCCCTACGCTAAAAAATTCTGAAAGAAGGCCAGAGCGAGACACCAGCATCCACAAACTAACAGCCACAGCCACTCAACACCATCACCCACACACTATCCACACACAAAACAACACACACCACCACACTCAACTCACTTAAATACACATACTCCACCCCACACATCATACACACCACCCCATGGCACCCCAAAGACAACCCCGCTTCACAGACGAAGAACTCAGGGTCATGGTGGAGGAAATCGTTCGGGTACAGCCCCAGCTGTTCGGCACACAGATACAATACACCAGCATTGCCCGGAGGACGGAGCTATGGCAGAGGATTGTCGACAGGGTCAACGCAGTGGGACAGCACCCCAGAAATCGGGAAGACATCAGGAAGCGATGGAACGACCTACGGGGGAAGGTGCGTTCCATGGTATCCAGGCACAACATCGCCGTGCAGAAGACTGGCGGAGGACCCCCACCTCAACCCCCACAATTCACATCATGGGAGGAGGAAGTCTTGAACATCCTGCATCCTGACGGCCTCGCAGGAGTCGGCGGAGGAATGGATACTGGTAAGTTGAAGCTTCAATACTGCTTCCCCCCCCACCTGCATGCCAAATCATACCCCAACCCTCACCCCCATCCTCGAACCCCACCCTCACCCCCACCCCCATCCTCACCCCCACCCTCACCCCCACCACCATCCTCACCCCCACCACCATCCTCACCCCCACCCCCAGCACACCTATTCCCCGCCAATGTCTCACCATCACAACCCACACATCCCAAAACCTAGGCCTGCATGCGTCCACTAAGCATGGACACCCATCACCAAAGCATGCCCAATGCATATACACATCCCCCCCACAAGCCACCCTCACCAAAGCCCCCACACACGAATGCCAGCACTTGGGGACACGAGAACCCATAGATACACCCATATGCCACACATTGAAACTATAACCATACCTCTATACCCCTGAAGGACCCGACCGTCAACACACCGCGGCGGAGGGGCCAGAATTCTCCACACCCCCCACCCAAGAGGCCGTCAGCGATGACAGCAGCTCTGTCGACCTGGACACCGATGACCAGCCCGGACCATCGGGGACCTCTGGACAGTCGGTTCCCCTCACACAGGCCCAGGCCACTACAGACCCAAACCCCTCTGGGAACACCAGCACAGCTCCCACCCAGCGGGCCCATGCCTCTGTCTCCAGGGCGCGTCAATCTGCGGTGTGTCTACCACTACAGGGCACCCAGGATAACCCACCACCCCAACAACAACAGGGACCTGGGGGCAGTGGTAGTGGGCACACCGGCCAGGGGGCAGAGGCCCAGGGAAACAGGGCAACTCGGAGGGCAGCTGTGCGACAGGGGGGGGAGGAGAGGCCCAGGGAACCCACTCCCCACGAGGTCCTCACCACCATCATGGGAGCATACAACCGCTCCCAGGAGACGATGGCGACGGTACTGGCCCGGTTCCAGGAGACCCAGGTACTGCAGGAGGAACACTATCGGGGGTACAGGGAGGACATCAGAGCCATCAACACCACCCTGGTTACCATGGTAGGGCTGCTGCAGGACCTCGTCAACACCAGGGCGGACACTCAACAACACCCAAGGGCCCCTGCCACTAGCCTGGACCAAGAACAGCCAACCACCTCCGCCGGCGCTAGTGGACAGGAGGCCCCCGCACAGCAGCAGCCCACCAGACCCCCACCTCCTGCAGGAGAAGAACCACCCCGCAAGAGGGCCCTGAGATCTCGCAAGAAGACAGAGTAGGATGTCAAGACCCCCGCCAGCAATGGATACCACCTGATGTCATCCCACTGTCCCACATTGTCACCCTGTCCATCCTTGAACTGCCCATGCTCCATCTCTCCACAGGCCTCTGGACAATGCACCTGTGTGACTGTTACTCTGGACTCTGCCATGGACATTCCTTCACCATAGCCCCCACCCACTTGAAACCACCCATCCCATTTTGAGCACTTAAATAAACACCTATTTTGCACCAAAATATCTGGAGTCTGGCTGTGATTTCAATATATTGTAATTGACATGACAGTGCAAATATGTCCTTGTACATGGTGAAGTCAACAAACAGCTGCCACAAAGCTGTAGTCCATGGGGAAACGAAGCACAGGACTCGTAGTGGGGACCCCAGATCTGAAATAGGGAGGGAAAAGCCAAAACTCAGTCATCATACACTGGGGCAAATAGACAGGCAGCAGAGATGCAGGAGAGTAGTTAACATTTACTAAATTATCTTTGAAATGTTACCTGTGTCCTATTGGAAGTACTGTTCAATGATTCTGTCCCTGTTGTCTGTTTCAGCCCCGTCGTCTTCCTCCTCGTCACTCTCCTCAGGTTCCACCGCTGCCACAACACCACCGTCTCGACCATCCTCCTGCAGGAAAGTCACCTGGCGGCGCAAAGCCAGGTTGTGAAGCATGCAGCAGGCCACGATGATGTGACACACCTTCTTAGGTGAGTACATTAGGGATCCACCTGTCATATGCAGGCACCTAAACCTGGCCTTTAGGAGGCCAAAGGTGCGTTCGATCACCCTCCTAGTACGCCCATGGGCCTCATTGTACCGTTCCTCTGCCCTGGTCCGGGGATTCCTTACTGGGGTCAGTAGCCACGACAGGTTGGGGTACCCAGAGTCCCCCACTAGCCATACACGGTGTCTCTGTAGCTGTTCCATCACGTAAGGGATGCTGCTATTCCTGAGGATGTAGGCGTCATGCACTGACCCTGGGAATTTGGCATTTACATGCGAGATGTACTGGTCAGCCAAACACACCACCTGGATGTTCATTGAATGGTAATTTTTTCTGTTCCTGTACACCTGCTCCCTGTCTCTTGGGGGAACCAAAGCCACATGGGTCCCATCAATGGCACCAATTACGTTGGGAATATGTCCAAGGGCGTAGAAATCACCCTTCACTGTAGCCAATTCGCCCACCTCAGGGAAAATGATGTAGCTCCTCACGGATTTCATCAGGGCAGACAACACTCTGGATAACACCTTCGAAAACATGGGCTGAGACATCCCAGAAGCAATTCTCACGGTTGTCTGAAATGACCCACTTGCCAAGAAATGGAGTACTGACATGACCTGCACCAGAGGGGGAATCCCTGTGGGTTGGCGGATGGGGGACATCAGGTCGGGCTCCAGCTGGGCACACAGTTCATGGATAGTGGCACGGTTAAGACGGTAGGTCAGGATAATGTGGCGTTCTTCCATTGTCGACAGGTCCACCAGCGGTCGGTACACGGGAGGATTCATCCGTCTCCTCGCCCAACCCAGCGGACGGTGCCTAGGAAGGACAACATGGAGCACACAGTCAAGCAACCCACAGGTACGTACTCACAGCTAGCACAGTAAATGATTCTCTATGCAGTGAATGGCGTGTCTGAGTGGCTATGCAAGGCCTAGGCCTGTGTGACGCAGTTGAAATTGAGCCATGTGGGCCCTGGAAATGGCGGCTGCCTGACCTGTGAAGTGTGACAATGGGATGTGAGGTCAATGCACTGGCGTGGCACACCGCGGCGGGCGGCGGGCGAAGACCGCGGCGCCAAGCCGCATTGGTTAACATTGAAGCCTATGGGTTTCAGGAGCCAATGGCGAAGGGCGCCGGCGGTGGCGGGACGCACCGCCGCGGTACGCACCGCAGCGGACGTGACCGCCATTTTCTATCTACTTATCCACTTGCGACTTGAACTTTCACAGGAGAGGACCTATACTGCAAGTGTTGCTGTGACCTCGGTCTGGAAGGGACAATGGCTGCTGCACCTGGGGAAAGGGCCCCTGCCTTCACTGGAGAGGAGTTGGAGAAACTTGTGGATGGGGTCCTCCCCCAGTATGCGCTACTCTACGGTCCTCCAGACCAACAAGTGAGTTTAATTCAATATGGATTTGGGGCCACTGGCTGGCTTGGGGGCCTGGCGGGGGGCCTGGCGGGGATGGGGGGCATGTTGGGCCTGGCGGGGGGCATGGCGGGGGGCATGGCGGGGATGGGGGGTGTTAGAAATGGGGTTTTTGGTTGGCAGATAGGTTGCCCTCTGTCCAAGCAAGAACCCTCACTCTAGTCAGGGTAAGTCACACACAATCCAAAATCAGCCTGTGCTCACCCTCCGGTAGCTTGGCACGAGCAGTCAGGCTTAACTTAGAAGGCAATGTGTAAAGCATTTGTGCAATAAATCATACAACACCATAGTATACACCACAAAAATACACCACACAGTGTTTAGAAAAATATAGAATATTTATCTGGATAATTGTAGGTCAAAACGATCAAAGTTGCAATACGAATTTGTAAAGATATCACTGAAAAGTGATATTAAGAGTCTTTAAGTCTTTAAAAAGCAATAAAGTGTCTTTCAAGCACAGAGTACCTGGTTTCTGGTGGGAAATCTCCTCAGAGGGCCACAGGAGAAGAGATGCGTGGAAAAAGGGGTGTGTGCGTCGTTTTCCGCTCAGCACACACAGACTTGCGTCGTTCTTTTCCACGCGGGGAAGTCGGGCGTCGTTTTCCGGCGCGCAGACAGTCTCTTTTTGTGGATCGCGGGGATTACCAGATGTCCCGGGTCTGTGCGTGGATTCTCCTGCTTATTTTCCGGCTGCGCGTCGTTCTGCGGGGCTGCGCGTCGAAGTTTCGATCTCACGGTAGGCGTCGCGTCGATTTCTCCTTGGAAGTCGGGCGTCGTTTTCCTTGCGAGGCCGTGCGTCGAAATTTTGGTCTCACGGCAGGTGTCGCGTCGATTTCTCCTTGGAAGTCGGGCGGCGTTGTCCTTGCGAGGCCGTGCGTCAAAGTTTCGCACTCACGGTAGGCGTCGCGTCGATTTCTCCTTGGAAGTCGGGCGGCTTTGTCCTTGCGAGGTTGTGCGTCGAAGTCTCGATCGTCCCGAGGGTGTCGCGTTGATCAGCGTCGGTGTGCGGCGTTTTTCTCGCCGCGAAACAAGCTGTGCGTCGAAATTTTCGGCGCACGGAGCGTCCACGTGAAAGGAAGAAGTCTTTTTGGTCCTGAGACTTCAAGGAACAGGAGGCAAGCTCTATCCAAGCCCTTGGAGAGCACTTTCACAGCCAGACAAGAGTTCAGCAAGGCAGCAGGGCAACAGCAAGACAGCAGTCCTTTGGAGAAAGCAGACAGGTGAGTCCTTTGAGCAGCCAGGCAGTTCTTCTTGGCAGGATGTAGTTTCTGGTTCAGGTTTCTTCTCCAGCAAGTGTCTGATGAGGTAGGGCAGAGGCCCTGTTTTATACTAAGTTGTGCCTTTGAAGTGGGGGTGACTTCAAAGAGTCTCTAAGAAATGCACCAAGTTCCCTTTCAGTTCAATCCTGTCTGCCAGAGTCCCAGTAGGGGGTGTGGCAGTCCTTTGTGTGAGGGCAGGCCCTCCACCCTCCCAGCCCAGGAAGACCCATTCAAAATGCAGATGTATGCAAGTGAGGCTGAGTACCCTGTGTTTGGGGTGTGTCTGAGTGAATGCACAAGGAGCTGTCAACTAAACCTAGCCAGACGTGGATTGAAGGGCACAACAAGTTTTTAGTGCAAAGAAATGCTTACTTTCTAAAAGTGGCATTTCTAGAATAGTAATATTAAATCCGACTTCACCAGTCAGCAGGATTTTACATTACCATTCTGGCCATACCAAATATGACCTTCCTGCTCCTTTCAGATCAGCAGCTGCCACTTCAACAGTGTATGAGGGCAGCCCCAATGTTAGCCTATGAAGGGAGCAGGCCTCACAGTAGTGTAAAAACGAATTTAGGAGTTTTACACAACCAGGACATATAACTACACAGGTACATGTCCTGCCTTTTACCTACACAGCACCCTGCTCTAGGGGTTACCTAGGGCACACATTAGGGATGACTTATATGTAGAAAAAGGGGAGTTCTAGGCTTGGCAAGTACTTTTAAATGCCAAGTCGAAGTGGCAGTGAAACTGCACACACAGGCCTTGCAATGGCAGGCCTGAGACAAGGTTAAGGGGCTACTGAGGTGGGTGGCACAACCAGTGTTGCAGGCCCACTAGTAGCATTTAGTCTACAGGCCCTAGGCACATGTAGTGCACTCTAATAGGGACTTACAGGTAGATTAAATAGTCAATCATGGATAAACCAATCAATAGTACAATTTACACAGAGAGCATATGCACTTTAGCACTGGTTAGCAGTGGTAAAGTGCTCAGAGGTCAAAAGCCAACAACAGCAGGTCAGAAAAAATAGGAGGAAGGAGGCAAAAAGTTTGGGGATGTCCCTGTCAAAAAGCCAGGTCCAACATGACCCCCCACCAGCCTAAAGCCAGGGGAGAACAATCACTATCCTGATGTACTTCCCTGTTTGAGGCGACAGAACAAGGACCCAGGCCCACAACAGCAGGGGCATGCTCCAGTTCTTCGCCTTCCTGACTCCAATTGGATCCCTCTGTCCATACTCTCAGGGCCCACTAAGCCCATCCATGGGGAACCTTTCTCCTTTCCTGCGGATCCCATCTGTGCAGCACCTAACCTTACTTTGCTCACAGATGTATCCCAGGAGCAGGATAGTACCCCCATGACCAACATAGTGGTGTTGCCCACTCTACCCCTGGGGTGTGACACTTGTCCCCTCCCCAGGGATAACTCTGTCCACCCGGACAGCAAGCCACAGTGATTACTGACAGCTGCCAGGGATGAGAGCCAGGCCCCAGGCCTCTCAAAGCTCTCCTACCACTGTGGCTGTGGAGAGTGGGGGGCGGTAGCCCCAGGTGCTGGGCACCCTTTAACCACTCTCCCTTCCACCAGGTCAGGGATGACAGCCTGAACCTGGTCCTCCCCTCTGGGGCTTTGTACCCTCCTTCCTGGAGCGGTACCCCCAGAGTCCAACATGGCCAGGGGGCTTACAGAAGTCGCCCTGTACCATTCCTCCACCAGTGCAGGGCTGTTAACCTGCCACTGGCCCTCCAACCTGGGGTCTGTACCTTCAGGTGGGACTAGGGCCCGGGGTGAGGCTTCCCTCCCCCTGCCCTCCCTTCTGGGGTCCAGCACCCTCCAACTAGCAGTGGCCTCCTCAGAAGACAACATGGTAGGGGCACTGTTATCAGTAGCCCCTCCCTCCAGGTCCAGGGGGACACCCTGAACCTGGTCTTCCAGCCCAGGGTCTGTACCCTCAGACTGGATCACCGCCTGGCAAACCAGGACTTCCTGGGGGGCACGCCTACCCCCCACCAGGTCAGAGTTTAACCTCTGCACCTGCCCATTCAACTCAGAGTCACCACCCTGAAGTTGAACAATTGCCTGGCACGCCAGGACTTCCTGGAGGGCACACTGACCCTCCACCAGGTCAGAGTTTAACCTCTGCACCTGACCATTCAACTCAGAGTCACCACCCTGAAGTTGAACAATTGCCTGGCACACCAGGACTTCCTGGAGGGCACACTGACCCTCCACCAGGTCAGAGTTTAACCTCTGCACCTGACCATTCAACTCGGAGTCACCACCCTGAAGTTGAACAGTTGCCTGGCGCACCAGGACTTTCTGGGAGGCACACCTACCTCCCACCAGGTCAGAGTTTAACCTCTGAGCCTGGTTCCCCAACCCAGGGTCACCACCCTGAGGTTGGGCAATTGCCTGGCACGCCAGGACTTTCTGGGGGGCACACCTACCCCCCACCAGGTCAGAGTTTAACCTCTGAACCTGGTCATCCAACCCAGAGTCAACACCCTGAGGTTGGACAATTGCCTGGCACAGCAGGGCTTCTTGGGAGGCACACCTACCTCCCACCAGGTCAGAGTTTAACCTCTGAACCTGGGTATCCAACCCAGAGTCAGCACTCTGAGGTTGAACAATTGCCTGGCACGCCAGGACTTTCTGGAGGGCACACTGACCCTCCACCAGGTCAGAGTTTAACCTCTGAACTGGGCCATTCAACTCAGAGTTACCACCCTGAAGTAGAACAATCGCCTGGCACGCCAGGACTTCCTGGAGGGCACACTGACCCTCCACCAGGTCAGAGTTTAACCTCTGAACCTGGTTCTCCAACCTAGGGTCACCATCCTGAGGTTGGACAACTGCCTGGTACACCAGGGCTTTCTGGGGGGCACACCTACCCCCCACCAGGTCAGAGGTTAACCTCTGAACCTGGATATCCAACCCAGAGTCACCACCCTGAGGTTGAACCATTGCCTGGCAGGCCAGGACTTTCAGGGAGGCACACCTACCTCCCACCAGGTCAGAGTTTAACCTCTGAGCCTGGTTCTCCAACCCAGGGTCACCACCCTGAGGTTGAACCATTGCCTGGTATACCAGGACTTTCTGGGGGGCACACCTACCCCCCACCAGGTCAGAGTTTGACCTCTGAACCGGGTTAGCCAACCCAGAGTCACCACCCTGAGGTTGGGCAATTGCCTGGCACCCCAGGACTTCCTGGGAGGCACACCTACCTCCCACCAGGTCAGAGTTTAACCTCTGAACCTGGCCATCCAACCCAGAGTCGACACCCTGAGGTTGGACAACTGCCTGGCACGCCAGGACTTTCTGGGGGGCACACCTACCCCCCACCAGGTCAGAGTTTGACCTCTTCACCTGGTAAGCCAACCCAGAGTCACCACCCTGAGGTTGAGCCATTGCCTGGCATTCCAGGACTTTCTGGGGGGCACATCTACCCCCCACCAGGTCAAAGTTTGACCTCTGAACCTGGGTATCCAACCCAGAGTCACCACCCTGAGGTTGAACAATTGCCTGGCACGCCAGGACTTTCTGGGGGGCACACCTACCCCCCACCAGGTCAGAGTTTAACCTCTGAACCTGGATGTCCAACCCAGAGTCACCACCCTGAGGTTGAACCATTGCCTGGCAGGCCAGGACTTTCAGGGAGGCACACCTACCTCCCACCAGGTCAGAGTTTAACCTCTGAACCTGGCCATCCAACCCAGAGTCGACACCCTGAGGTTGGACAACTGCCTGGCACGCCAGGACTTTCTGGGGGGCACTCTCACCCCCCACAAGGGACACGCCGTCCCCAAGGGCCACACAAGAGTCTGGTTGGCGCAGGTCTCCCGACCTCTGCCCATCCGGCAGAGTCTGGGTTTCCCCCAAACCAGAAACGGTCTCACCTGGGTCATTCCTGGGGGGCTCTGCTCTCAGAGCTGACCCCTGACTTTCAAGATCCTCCACTGGGGTCTGCCACCCCCTCTCAACCCTATGTCTGGACTTCTGCACCCCCTCACTAGGAGTGGTACTGCCAGACACCAGAACTGTTGGGATGCTGTCTACAGTCATCCCCCCAAGTTCTTCTGACACTGCGGGGCTTCCCTCAAAAGGTGGCCCTACGGTACAGGTTAGGCTCTGAGACCTACCTGGGACACTACAATCCTCTCCCACCTCACTTGGTCGGGAACCACCTAGACCACTCCCTTCAGGAGCACCCCCAAATGCCTCTTCAGACTCTCTGGTACTCACCCAAAAGTCTGCCTCCACTGTAAGTTCCCTTGGGTCAGAGAACTCACACTCCACCTGGTGTTGGCGTAGCTCTGGAAAATAAGGACTAGACATATGCTCTCCAGCAATTACATCACTCTGCCCTTCACATGTATTAACCACAGTACCCTTCACCCAACCACCTAGTAACTCAACCTTGGAAAAGCACTCTACTTCACCCTCCTGAGACTGGTGAGACAGTATCTGTCTGTCCCTGACCCTCAACCCAAACTCTTCTGGGATGTCTCTACACTCTATATCCAGGACGTCCACCAGGGGGGAACCCTTTTCTCTGTCACTCTCTGCTAGAGTCAGTAAAGTGTCCCTCCCCCCAGTAGGAATATGACTCCCTGTGCCAGTTCCCCAATCCTTCTCAGGGACCCTGTGCATAACGGGAACTACCTCATACCCTTGAACCGCCTGGGGTGTGTCAACTCTCTTCTTCAAGTTGGGTACCACATCTCTGGGCTTGTGCCCTTCTTCAGCAGTACTAGATGCAAGATTTTTGCTGCCACCATCTGAACTGGACTCAGCCCTTCCGGCCTCCAGTTTCAGCTCTTTACAGCTCAGCTCTTGAGCTGCAATCTTTTCTTCTTCCAGGGCTAAGAGACTTGCTGCCTCAGCCCTTTCAATAAACTCATCTAGCTCTTCCATCCACCGTGCTTGAGCCATGAGCCATTCTTTTTTCACTGGGTCTCTTTCCTCATCTGAGTCGTCCTCCTCCTCCTCTGAGGGGTACTTAGTCATTTGGTTTCTTGCTGCCTCTCTCTCTGCCCATCTGTCTTCCTCCCAGACTATGTAGGCACGTAGCATCTCTGCTTTAGTAGATCTCTTTGCTACAGGAAGGCCACATTCTCTGCAAAGCTTCCTTAGGTCAGCCTTAGTAAGGTGGTCAGTAGGCAAAAAGAATAAGTAGGTAAGCGATCCCATTCTGATAGGATCTTACCAGCAAAAACCAAAATCCAAAGTCCAAAATATCAATAGTATATCCAGGAGGACATCAGAGACCAAAAGTCAAAAAAGAGATACAAAATCAAGTTGACCTTCAACTGTGGGTAGGTAGTGAAATACTTAGCTACTGTATGTCACTGCACAAACACAAGTCCT
Source organism: Pleurodeles waltl (assembly GCF_031143425.1). NCBI lineage: Eukaryota > Metazoa > Chordata > Amphibia > Caudata > Salamandridae > Pleurodeles > Pleurodeles waltl. The sequence goes on along the minus strand of NC_090450.1, from coordinate 219,574,314 downwards.
ATCCTCACTGCTGATCACCAATGTTAGAAATGGGGTTTTTGGTTGGCAGATAGGTTGCCCTCTGTCCAAGCAAGAACCCTCACTCTAGTCAGGGTAAGTCACACACAATCCAAAATCAGCCTGTGCTCACCCTCCGGTAGCTTGGCACGAGCAGTCAGGCTTAACTTAGAAGGCAATGTGTAAAGCATTTGTGCAATAAATCATACAACACCATAGTATACACCACAAAAATACACCACACAGTGTTTAGAAAAATATAGAATATTTATCTGGATAATTGTAGGTCAAAACGATCAAAGTTGCAATACGAATTTGTAAAGATATCACTGAAAAGTGATATTAAGAGTCTTTAAGTCTTTAAAAAGCAATAAAGTGTCTTTCAAGCACAGAGTACCTGGTTTCTGGTGGGAAATCTCCTCAGAGGGCCACAGGAGAAGAGATGCGTGGAAAAAGGGGTGTGTGCGTCGTTTTCCGCTCAGCACACACAGACTTGCGTCGTTCTTTTCCACGCGGGGAAGTCGGGCGTCGTTTTCCGGCGCGCAGACAGTCTCTTTTTGTGGATCGCGGGGATTACCAGATGTCCCGGGTCTGTGCGTGGATTCTCCTGCTTATTTTCCGGCTGCACGTCGTTCTGCGGGGCTGCGCGTCGAAGTTTCGATCTCACGGTAGGCGTCGCGTCGATTTCTCCTTGGAAGTCGGGCGTCGTTTTCCTTGCGAGGCCGTGCGTCGAAATTTTGGTCTCACGGCAGGCGTCGCGTCGATTTCTCCTTGGAAGTCGGGCGGCATTGTCCTTGCGAGGCCGTGCGTCAAAGTTTCGCACTCACGGTAGGCGTCGCGTCGATTTCTCCTTGGAAGTCGGGCGGCTTTGTCCTTGCGAGGTTGTGCGTCGAAGTCTCGATCGTCCCGAGGGTGTCGCGTTGATCAGCGTCGGTGTGCGGCGTTTTTCTCGCCGCGAAACAAGCTGTGCGTCGAAATTTTCGGCGCACGGAGCGTCCACGTGAAAGGAAGAAGTCTTTTTGGTCCTGAGACTTCAAGGAACAGGAGGCAAGCTCTATCCAAGCCCTTGGAGAGCACTTTCACAGCCAGACAAGAGTTCAGCAAGGCAGCAGGGCAACAGCAAGACAGCAGTCCTTTGGAGAAAGCAGACAGGTGAGTCCTTTGAGCAGCCAGGCAGTTCTTCTTGGCAGGATGTAGTTTCTGGTTCAGGTTTCTTCTCCAGCAAGTGTCTGATGAGGTAGGGCAGAGGCCCTGTTTTATACTAAGTTGTGCCTTTGAAGTGGGGGTGACTTCAAAGAGTCTCTAAGAAATGCACCAAGTTCCCTTTCAGTTCAATCCTGTCTGCCAGAGTCCCAGTAGGGGGTGTGGCAGTCCTTTGTGTGAGGGCAGGCCCTCCACCCTCCCAGCCCAGGAAGACCCATTCAAAATGCAGATGTATGCAAGTGAGGCTGAGTACCCTGTGTTTGGGGTGTGTCTGAGTGAATGCACAAGGAGCTGTCAACTAAACCTAGCCAGACGTGGATTGAAGGGCACAACAAGTTTTTAGTGCAAAGAAATGCTTACTTTCTAAAAGTGGCATTTCTAGAATAATAATATTAAATCCGACTTCACCAGTCAGCAGGATTTTACATTACCATTCTGGCCATACCAAATATGACCTTCCTGCTCCTTTCAGATCAGCAGCTGCCACTTCAACAGTGTATGAGGGCAGCCCCAATGTTAGCCTATGAAGGGAGCAGGCCTCACAGTAGTGTAAAAACGAATTTAGGAGTTTTACACTACCAGGACATATAACTACACAGGTACATGTCCTGCCTTTTACCTACACAGCACCCTGCTCTAGGGGTTACCTAGGGCACACATTAGGGATGACTTATATGTAGAAAAAGGGGAGTTCTAGGCTTGGCAAGTACTTTTAAATGCCAAGTCGAAGTGGCAGTGAAACTGCACACACAGGCCTTGCAATGGCAGGCCTGAGACAAGGTTAAGGGGCTACTGAGGTGGGTGGCACAACCAGTGCTGCAGGCCCACTAGTAGCATTTAGTCTACAGGCCCTAGGCACATGTAGTGCACTCTAATAGGGACTTACAGGTAGATTAAATAGTCAATCATGGATAAACCAATCAATAGTACAATTTACACAGAGAGCATATGCACTTTAGCACTGGTTAGCAGTGGTAAAGTGCTCAGAGGTCAAAAGCCAACAACAGCAGGTCAGAAAAAATAGGAGGAAGGAGGCAAAAAGTTTGGGGATGTCCCTGTCAAAAAGCCAGGTCCAACAGGGGGCATGTTGGGCATGGCGGGGGCATGGCGGGGATGGGGGGCATGTTGGGCCTGGCGGGGGCATGGCGGGGGGCCTGGCGGGGATGGGGGGCATGTTGGGCATGGCGGGGGGCATGGCGGGGATGGGGGGCATGTTGGGCCTGGCGGGGATGGGGGGCATGTTGGGCCTGGCGGGGGGCATGGCAGGGATGGGGGGCATGTTGGGCCTGGTGGGGGCATGGCGGGGGGCCTGGCGGGGATGGGGGGCATGTTGGGCCTGGCGGGGGGCATGGCGGGGGGCCTGGCGGGGATGGGGGGCATGTTGGGCATGGCGGGGGGCATGGCGGGGGGACTGGCGGGGATGGGGGGCGTTGGGCCACTGGCAAGGAAAATGCTGACAAACTTGAACGTGGTATTTCTCCCTCCCTGTACGTGTCACATAGGTCCGCGCCCATGAGAAGATCAGGATTTGGCGTGCCATCGCCAAGGAAGTCCGGACCCTGGGGGTCCACCATCGACGGGGCACCCACTGCCGCAAGAGGTGGGAGGACATCCGCCGCGGGACCAAGAAGACCGCCGAGTCTCTGCTGGGGATGGCCTCCCAACGTAGGCGGGGTGCCTGCCGTCAACTGAGCCCCCTGATGTTCCGGATCCTGGCGGTGGCCTACCCTGATTTGGATGGGCGCGTGAGGGCAGCACAGCAGACACAAGGGGGTGAGTACAAGCATTATCTACTCTGTTGTCGCGCAGTGGAGGTGTCTGGGTGGGGGAGGAGGGCTGGGGGTCCCCCTAGGCCAGGGCGATATCTGTAGGCTGGGCACCCCCGTAAGCCCCTGTGTCCCCAGCCACCACCCTCAGTAGTTTGTCAGTACAGCCATCCCTGGGCCGTGTCATCCATGGGTGCAGTTGTCAACTCTAGGCGTGTAGGGCATGTTCCACGGAATGCGTAGCGGACCCCAAGTGCGCAACTTAGTGCAGGGGGCATCTGTGTCTGTCATGTCCGCTAACTGTACCGGAGATCCATGTAATCAATATCCCTTTATTTCTCTCTCCCCCCCCCTTTTTGTTTGTCTTTCTGTGCTTGTGTGCATCAGCATCATCAGGCGGAGGAGAAGTGGCATCAGGGCAGGAGGGAGCTGCATCTCACATGGCCCAGGAGGGCCATGCCACAGAGTCAGACTGGACCAGTGAGACGGAGGGCGAGGGGAGCTCCACGACGGGGACGACTGGACCCTGCAGCGACACGGACACGTCCTCGGAAGGGGGCTCCCTTGCGGGGGTGGCACCATCCGTGCCCCCCGCCATTACAGGTACAGCCGCCACCCAGCGCACCATCTCCGCCCTCCCAGCAGCCCCTCAGCGTTCGCCCCGTGCCCGCTCTGCCAGGAAGCCGGGCATCTCCTTCGCCCCAGGCACCTCAGGCCCTGCCCCTGTTACCCCCGCTGCCCTCAGTGAGGAGGTCATTGACCTCCTCCGAACGCTCATTGTTGGGTAGACTACCCTTTTGAATGCCATCCAGGGGGTGGAGAGGGAGGTTCATCGCAGCAATGCGTACCTGGAGGGCATTCATTCGGGTCAGGCTGCCCATCAGCGATCGTTCCAGGCTCTGGCCTCAGCACTGACGGCAGCCATTGTCCCTGTCTCCTGCCTGCCTCTACTAACTCCCTCCTCCCAGTCTCCTGTTCCTCTGCCTGTCCCACCCACACCATCAGACCAGCCTGCACACACCTCAACACCCAAGAGAAGCTCATCCAAACATAAGCACCACAGATCACGCAGACATTCACACACGCAACATTCCGATGCAGACATGCCAACAGTCACTACCACCTCTGTGACCCCCACCTCCTCGTCTCCCTCCTCCCTCCCTGTGACGTCTACACTCACACCTCCATTCACCTCACCATCAGCCAGTGTTTCCATCACCAGCACACCCTCCACTCCAGTCCGCACACGTGCAGTCACCACCCCCACTGCCATTTACACGTCCCCTGTGTCCTCTCCCACTGTGTCTGTCACCCCCTCTTCCACACCACACAAACGCAATTACCCACCCACCCAACAGCCATCCACCTCACGACAGCCTATCCCTCCTGCACCTGCACCCAAAGACAGCAAACGTGACTCACCTACAACCACATCCTCTCCCTCCACTCCCATTCCCACTGTACCTACCACTCTCCATTGTCCCAAGAAGCTCTTCCTCGCCACTACTAACTTCTTTCCTGACCCTGAGCCCCCCCTCCTTCTCGTCGGGGTAAGAAGAGCACCTCAGCCACCACCAGCCCTGCAGCCCCCTTGACAAGGGTGCAGGGGTATTGGAGCCCGCCAGCCCGCATGTCTGGATCTTCGCCCAGCAGCAAGGGGACAGCCAGCCCACCCCCTGGGAAGAGGAGCAGAAGGCGGAAGGGGCGCCGCAGGAGCCCGCCTTCTACATCCCCCCCGGACACCACCCAGAGACAGTCACCAGCCACAGCTCCAAAGGGAGGAAAGGGCCACAGGCCCACGACTAAGGAGGGCAAGGGCAGCAAGTCGGAGAGGTCAGGCAGCAGGCCTGCTGCCCAGGAGGAGCCCACAACCCCCATAGCCGCTGCCCCGGGAGGAACCGGCACAGCTGCCCCGGGAGAGCCCACCACCCCCATAGCCGCTGCCCAGGGAGGACCCAGCCCAGCTGGCCAGGAGGGCCCCACCACCCACAGCCCAGGTGGGCATTGAAGGAGCACCATCCCCGCTGCCCAGGAGGGCACCACCAGGCAATTAGCAGTTGGCCATAGACCGGCCGCCGTCTCCAGAACCGCTGAACTGGGCCCCGCCGTCTCAAGAACCGCTCCGCTGGGCCCCGCCGTCTCAAGAACCGCTGAACTGGGCCCTTCAAGGCAAGGAGCGCTGAACTGGGCCCCGCCGTCTCCAGAACCGCTGAACTGGGCCCCGCCGTCTCAAGAACCGCTGAACTGGGCCCCGCCGTCTCAAGAACCGCTCCGCTGGGCCCCGCCGTCTCAAGAACCGCTGAACTGGGCCCCGCCGTCTCAAGAACCGCTCCGCTGGGCCCCGCCGTCTCAAGAACTGCTCCGCTGGGCCCCGCCGTCTCAAGAACCGCTGAACTGGGCCCTTCAAGGCAAGGAGCGCTAAACTGGGCCCCGCCGTCTCCAGAACCGCTGAACTGGGCCCCGCCGTCTCAAGAACCGCTCCGCTGGGCCCCGCCGTCTCAAGAACCGCTGAACTGGGCCCCGCCGTCTCAAGAACCGCTCCGCTGGGCCCCGCCGTCTCAAGAACCGCTGAACTGGGCCCCGCCGTCTCAAGAACCGCTCCGCTGGGCCCCGCCGTCTCCAGAACCGCTGAACTGGGCCCCGCCGTCTCGGGAACCGCTGAACTGGGCCCCGCCGTCTCAAGAACCGCTCTGCTGGGCCCCGCCGTCTCAAGAACCGCTGAACTGGGCCCTTCAAGGCAAGGAGCGCTGAACTGGGCCCCGCCGTCTCCAGAACCGCTGAACTGGGCCCTGCTGTCTCAAGAACCGCTGAACTGGGCCCCGCCGTCTCCAGAACCGCTGAACTGGGCCCCGCCGTCTCCAGAACCGCTGAACTGGGCCCCGCCGTCTCAAGAACCGCTGAACTGGGCCCTTCAAGGCAAGGAGCGCTGAACTGGGCCCTTCAAGGCAAGAACCGCTGGCCCTTTGGCAGACGTGGCAGGGCAGGATCTATCTCGGGCAGGGCTGCAGGATGTCCTCTGGCCAACTTGCCTCCTCCAGTGGCAGTGGGGTCTGTTATGGACTGTATGGACTGTGGCTTTGCTCTCCCCAGGATGGCCCAGTGGGCAGGCCACCCACTGTATGGACTGTTTGGACTGTGGCTTTGCTCTCCCCAGGATGGCCCAGTGGGCAGGCCACCCACTGTATGGACTGTTTGGACTGTGGCTTTGCTCTCCCCAGGATGGCCCAGTGGGCAGGCCACCCACTGTATGGACTGTATGGACTGTGGCTTTGCTCTCCCCAGGATGGCCCAGTGGGCAGGCCACCCACTGTATGGACTGTTTGGACTGTGGCTTTGCTCTCCCCAGGATGGCCCAGTGGGCAGGCCACCCACTGTATGGACTGTATGGACTGTGGCTTTGCTCTCCCCAGGATGGCCCAGTGGGCAGGCCACCCACTGTATGGACTGTTTGGACTGTGGCTTTGCTCTCCCCAGGATGGCCCAGTGGGCAGGCCACCCACTGTATGGACTGTATGGACTGTGGCTTTGCTCTCCCCAGGATGGCCCAGTGGGCAGGCCACCCACTGTATGGACTGTATGGACTGTGGCTTTGCTCTCCCCAGGATGGCCCAGTGGGCAGGCCACCCACTGTATGGACTGTTTGGACTGTGGCTTTGCTCTCCCAGGATGGCCCAGTGGTCATGGAGTCCCCTCGTGGATCTGGCGTCGTGTACTCAAGTGGCTGAGGTGCCCCCCCTTCCCTTCCCCCTGAGGTGCCTGTCCTATTTTCTTTCTGATGCCCCTGCAGTGTTCTCTCCGTGGAGTTCTTGTCGTGGGACTGGGCCTTGCCCCTTTGCACAGGACCCCTGTGATCCACGGACAGTGGTTGGACTACATTTAGTAGCTGTATATATTTTGTACATAGTTTATTTATTTATTGGGATTAATGGCGTACATATTTAAATATATCTGCCCGTTTATGATCTCTTCTTTTGGTCTTTGCATTATTTCGGAGGGGGGTGGTTTGTGGGTTGTGACAGTGATCTGTGGGAATGCATTGATGTGTGTGTTGTAGTGGGTGTGGGTGGGTGGGTGTGTGCCGGTAATCTTTTCCCTCCCCTGTGTCGTAGGTGCAGTACTCACCGATGTCTTCCGCGCCGCCGGGCGTGCTCCTGGTATATGAGGAGGAATAGGAGTGCGGGGATGACCTGTAACTCTGGCTCCATACTGCCGGAATCTCGCGTGGAGTGCGTAGAGGTGAGCGTTTTCCCGTTCGTAGTCTGTTTCCGCCGTGTTCTTATCGGCGGTGCTCCCGCCCCGGAAAAGGTGGCAGATTGGTGGGTCGTAATAGGGTGGGCGGTACTTTGTCTGCCGCCGGGCTGTTGGCGGGAACCGCCGCGCTGTTGTTTGTACCGCTGTGGCGGTCGGAGTGTTAAGTTGGCGGGCTGTGTTGGCGGTTCCCGCCAGGGTCAGAATTGCATATTTTAGACTGCCGGCCTGTTGGCGGCTTGGCCGCCGCTTTATCACCGACCGCCAGGGTCAGAATGAGGGCCATAGGCCCTCATTCTGACCCTGGCGGTCTTTGACCGCCAGGGCGGAGGACCGCGGGAGCACCGCCGACAGGCCGGCGGTGCTCCAATGGGGATTCCGACCGTGGCGGTAAAGCCGCGGTCGGACCGGCACCACTGGCGGGCTCCCGCCAGTGTACCGCCGCCCCATTGAATCCTCCACGGCGGCGCAGCTTGCTGCACCGCCGCGGGGATTCCGACCCCCCCCTACCGCCATCCAGATCCCGGCGGTCCGACCGCTGGGATCCGGATGGCGGTAGGGGGGGTTGCGGGGCCCCTGGGGGCCCCTGCAGTGCCCATGCCACTGGCATGGGCATTGCAGGGGCCCCCGTTAGAGGGCCCCTACATGTATTTCACTGTCTGCTGCGCAGACAGTGAAATACGCGACGGGTGCAACTGCACCCGTCGCACAGCTTCCACTCCGCCGGCTCGATTCCGAGCCGGCTTCATCGTGGAAGCCTCTTTCCCGCTGGGCTGGCGGGCGGTCTGAAGGCGACCGCCCGCCAGCCCAGCGGGAAAGTCAGAATTACCGCCACGGTCTTTCGACCGCGGAACGGTAATCTGACGGCGGGACTTTGGCGGGCGGCCTCCGCCGCCCGCCAAGGTCAGAATGAGGGCCATAATATGAGCGAATGCATCTTACATATTTTTAAGTGAACCTTTCACAACTACTTATTAAGCTTGTCACTGCCCTTGATATGATTTGGAGCATGTGTAGGTGAAGTACAGGTACCCGATCCTCCAGATGTTACAAAATGCTTTGCTAAGTTTATTTCACTAGTGATCAGTGATGTTCCTGGACTGGCTCCTGTGAGAATTGCAAGTCATTGCATTTAAATGTATATAAGTAGGGAGATTCACCATGACCCTATTGTAATGTAAAGCAATCATATAACTAACACTGAGCCTAGTTAAATTTTCTTAACAGCACTAGTCTCCATTGTTACTTGTGCTTAACCTGTCATGCGTATATGGGCTTACCTTTCACTGACCTACTTGTGACTGCTCCAGGAGGCCTCTTTGAACGGTGCACATCTTGTCTTTTTTCTGTGTTCCAATTGTGGTCCTATAAACTGCATCTGGTCAGTGGTACAAATAGTATAATAGCAAGTTACTGGGATTTTATTTCCAAAGGCACCCACTGCAACCTGAGAACCGGCTGCTTGATGGTTGTCTTTGTTCAGAAATGTGGGGTGACATTCACCCAATGAGCGCCACCCAAAGGCTGTCATTGAAGAAATTCTTGGTCTTATCACTAATCTAACGGTGTACATTCAACTCCCTTTGATCCTGCTGCTAGTTCCCTAATTACAGGTGCTGCCCTAAAAATGAGCATACATGGCATAGTGTCATCTGCCCTTTTATCACTGTGCTGAACCCCAATCAGACACCAAGGGGAAGCTAAGCTACTTGCAATTTAACTCAAAGTCCAAACGTATTTATGGGGTAGCATTTAAGCAGATTTAATGCAATGGTGAACTCTGTTCATACTCCCTTTATTAAGAATTGGGACACTTGTCCGTAACCCAGCTATGTACACCGACTCACTTTCATCTGGCTACTGTGTCTTAACTACTAGTGCTGTGCAGAGAATCTTTAAAAAATGAAATAGGCGTATGTAGTATAGTGACACGTTCAGTAAATTGTGTTGCAAACAAATGAGGCAATAAAGGTATTCTAGACTAGTTTCAGCTCGACCCACAGGCAAAAACCTATTTAGGTAGCAGTATTTACTTTGAATTTGGTTCTTCAATTGTATGCCAATCGCATACTATGCCAAGGTATGTGTTTTGGGATTACATAAAAGTGAAACTAACGACATTCAGCTTCTGTTTCAGATAATTAGAGCAACGTCACCATAAAACTATACTGTTCAGGGCAAGGCCATAGTTGCAATGAAAAATGCCATGGAAAAGCTAACCCTTAGGCATGATAATCATATGAAACTGTGGAAAATAAGATGAAGACTGGAGAGGATAAAGTGTTAGAACCACAGTCAACTGTGACTACAGTGACAATGAGCAGGTTGCGGATGTGATGTCGCAGATGAATTAAACTGTACTGGACTGTACTGGATAAAATTGCCAGATTGATTGGTGGCCAGGAACATGGAGGTATGTGCCTGTTGACAAGAAACAACCATGATAGAAGGAGGGAATTGAGATGTTACTCCGCTAAAGAAAGCCATCATCCGTCAAAAATTAACATAGTATTATAAGGAAACTGAAATATTGTTTCATACTGCTCTTCAGATGTGGCCGCCATTGTGAAGGTTGGGTGGTGATGGGGGGTGGGGGAGAGGGGTTTGAAGGGAGAATGTATCTGACAAAAGTAAAAGGTGTTACCCTATCTCAATGTTATCTAATTCTGAAGGGCTAATAATAAATATCCTGAAACCGGTTGCAGGATGATTTTTTACGTTCTAGGGAGGACCTTGCCTGGCTCTTCGGGCTGGAGTATTTTCATGGGGAGCAGAGTCAAGACCGATTTGCATGTGGCTGGGTCCAAACTGGGGTGGCATAGTGAGCAAAATAGCAGTGGATTAAACCCAGATCTGTGACTGGGGGTGAGTGTTTGAAAAGTTTCAGCACTCTGTCCATTATCCTTGTGTGTTGATGCTCTACAACCACAGGCAGTATTTCTTGTCCCTGGTGGAATTTCTGTACCTTTAATGGCCGATTCAAAGTTGTCACATCTAGAGTAGGGAAAAACCAGTGAGAAAGGAACATTACCACAACATTTTCCAAAAGTTTATGCCAAATTATGGGCCATTTCCAGACCTTTTTCACTTGATTTTTTTGATGGTCAGTATGTGCCTGGAAAATGTAAAACACTGTTAATCTGATTTTGTGAATAACTTTTTTTCTTGTAAACCATTCAGAGAATTCAGACATGGTTGAGATTTGTGGTCAAAGGTGATACTTTTCTGAGGTGAGTTTAGGAACTACTTACAAAACTTTGCAATTCACCTTAAGCATCATAGGCCCCATATATCCCAATAAGTACAAATACACAAAACCCTTAAAAATAGAGTGTAGGAGAGTACCATCTTTCTTGGCATGTTACCCCTATTTTCACCTGTATGTCAGTATGTTTTTGCGTGTCTCAATGGACCCCTGCTGGTCAGGACACCAGTGTCATAGTTTATGGCTTAATGTGTGTGATGTGTATAGTGCTTGACAGTCACTGAGGCTCTGCTAACCAGAACCTCAGTGCTTATGCTCTGACTGCTTTTAAATTTGTCACTGTACACTAGTGACTTCATTTACCAATTTCAGTTGGCACACTGGACCCCCCTTATAAGTCCTTAGTATATGATACCTATGTCTCTAGGGCACTGGGGTTGCAGGAGATCCTTATGAGCTACAGTATTTCTTTTGCAACCCATAAGGAGCTCAGACAAATCCTTCCACAGGCCTGCCATTGCAGCCTGTGTGAAATAGTGCATACACTATTTCACAGCCATTTTCACTGCACTTCAGTAACTTAAAAGTCACCCATATGTCCAACCTTCATTTACTGAAGGTTAGGTGCAAAGTTACTGAGTGTGAGGGCACCCTTGCACTAGCAAAGGTGCCCCCCACAAAGTTCAGGGCCAATTCCCGGGACTTTGTGAGTGGGGGGACGCCATTACACGCGTGCACTACATATAGGTCAATACCTATATGTAGTTTCACAATGGTAACTCCGAATATGGCCATGTAAGGTGTCTAAGATCATGGAAATTTCCCCCCATTCCGAATCTGGTATAGGGGAGCCAATTCCATGCATCCTGGGGACTCCACCATGGACCCCCAGTACTGCCAAACAAGCTCTATGAGGCTTGCACTGCAGCTACAGCTTCTGCTACCTCACAGACAGGGTTCTGCCCTCCTGGGGTCTAAGCAGCTCAGTCCCAGGAAAGCAGAACAAAGCATTTCCTATGAGAACAGGGTGTTACACCCCCTATCTTTGGAAATAGGTGTTACAGGCTGGGTAGGGGTAGCCTACCCCAGCCCCTGGAAATGTTTTGAAGGGCACAGATTGGGGCCTCCTTGCATATGCCAGTCTACACTGGTTCAGGGACACCCAGTCCTTGCTCTGGTGTGAAACTAGACTTAGGAAAGGGTAGTGACCACTCCACTGTCCATCACCACCCCAGGGGTGGTGCCCAGAGCTCCTCCAATGTGTCCCAGACTTCAGCTATCCTTTTTTCCAAGGTGTGGGGACACTCTGGAAACCTCTGAGTGGCCAGTGCCAGCAGGTGACGTCAGAGACCCCTCCTGATAGGTCCATACGTGATAAGGTAGCCAATCCCCCTCTCAGGGCTATTTGGGGTCTCTCCTGTGGGTTTCTCTTCAGATTCTACTTGCAAGTTTCCAGCAGGAATCCTCTGCAACTACTACTTCATCCTCTGACCTCGGATCAACTGCAGACTGCTCCAGGAACCACTGTATCGGCAACAAAGTATCCAGAAGGGCTACTTTTCCTCTGCAACATTAACTCTAGCCAGCAACTGCAACAGTTTCCATAGTGTGCGCGCTCTGGGGACTCCCTGTCTTCACCCTGCACAAGAAGGACCAAAGAAATATCCTGTCGAGTGATGGAGTCACTTCTCTGCTCAAGCATGCACCTTTCAAGTCGACGACCGGTTCTCCTGGACTCCTCTCCTGGCTACGAGCGTGCTTCTGGGAACACAGGTGGTAGACCTCTTCAAAACAGACTGTCCTGAGGTCCCGATGTCCCAATTTTGAGGAGGTAAGACCTTGCATTCCCTGAGCATGACAGTACCCCTGTGTACCACGTCTTATTCACCTCCTGAGGCCTCTGTGCACTCTTTGCAAAATTCCTTAGTGCACAGCCTGGCCCAGGTCCCCAGTACTCTATCCTGTGATGCTCAACTCGCTGAGACCTTCCTTTGTAGTGCTGCACCAACCAAAATTTGCACTTCCTTTGTCCCTGTATCCTGGGACTCCCGTGGGTGCTCTCTGGTGTCCTGAGGGCTCTCTAAAGTGCTGAGAGCCCCCCTCTTCCTTCTCACACAGAGTTGAGGCCCCCAGGTCCCTCCTGGGTCCAGATAGCGACATTTTGACACAGAATGAGACTTTGCCGGAACCAAGGCTTGTTGGAGAAATTCAGGGCCTCATTCCAACCAGAGATGCGGAAGCACCGCCAACAGGCTGGAGGTGCTTCAGTGCCCATTCTGACCGCAGTGGTAAAGCCGCGGTCAGAAAAGGGGGTCCGGCGGTTTCCCGCCAGAATACCCCTGGCTGGGCTGAATCTCCATGGCGGCGCTGCTGCCATCCTGTTTCTGGTGGTTTTTACCGCCACGAACAGGATGGCGGGAACGGGTGTCGTGGGGCCCCCACTGGCATGGGCAGTGCAGGGGCCCCCTAACAGGGCCCCACAAGGATTTTCCCTGTCTGCATTGCAGACAGTGAAAATCGCGACGGGTGCAACTGCACCCGTTGCACCCCTGCAACTCCGCCGGCTCCATTCGGAGCCGGCTTCATTGTTGCAGGGCCTTTCCCGCTGGGCCGGCGGGCGATCTTTTGGCGGTCGCCCGCCGGCACAGCGGGAAAGTCGAAATGACCCCCGCGGTCTTTTGACCGCGGAGCTGTCTTTCGACGGGGTAGCTTTGGCGGGTGGCGTCCGCCGCCTGCCAAAGTCAGAATGACCCCCTCAGTGTCAAAACTCTCTTGCATCCAACTTTTCTCCGTGTGACATCTAGTGCATCATGCAGGAACCCACTGACATCTTCCTTGGGTTAATTTCTGCAGTCTTTATCCAACTGGGGACTCTTCTTTTGCTACCTCTTTCGGGTTGGAAGGAGCTCATGTCCTTCCTGGAACTTCTTTCAACTTCTGGATTTGGTCTCTTTTCTTTGCAGGTCTTCAGGTCCAGGAATCCACCATTTGTTGTTTGTAGTCTTGCTTGGTTCTTGCAATAACTCTAATCACGCCTTGTAGTGTGACCTAGTGAAACTTGCAGTACTTTACTCCTGCTTTCCTGGGCTCTGGGGTGGTGTAATTTACTTACCTTTACTGCATTCTTACTCTCCCAGGGATTCTATACACACTACACTTGTCTAGGCGGGAATTTGTGGTTCGCATTCCACTTTCTTAGTATATGGTTTGTGTTGCTCCTAGACCTATTTTTTTCCCATTGCATTCTATAGCATTTCCTATTGTTTGCACTATCCTATGTCTAATTACTTACCTTATTTTGGTGTCCAGTGTATATATTGTGTATAATACTTACCTCCAGAAGGAGTTTTGCCTCTAAGATATTTTTAGCCTTGTTGCACCCAAATAAACTACCTTTATTTTTGGTAACACTGAGTATTGTCTTTACTTGTGTATAAGTACTATAAGTGGAATTGCTGGAGCTTTGCCTGTCTCCTAGCTCAGCCAAAGCTGCTCTGCTATTGCTACCTCTATCAGCCTAAGCTACCAGAACACTACTACATTTCACTAATAAGTTATAACTGGACCTGGTGTAAGGTGTAAGTACCCACGGTACACACTACAAACCAGGCCAGCCTCTCCTACATAGAGAAATAACAACTGTCAAAGCAAATGATTTACAACCTAACTTCAGTCCTTTGTGCAAATGCCCTTATCTTTTAATCATGTTGTAATTACTCAATGTTGTTTTTAAATAATGTTTTCTCAAATAAACCTGTTTTGAACAGTTAGGGACTGATTCACAAAGGTAAACTTACACGTTTGTGCCAATTTACCTTTTTTTTATATACTAACAAGTTAGTAGCAAGTTTACAATTACAGAGATTTCACCACTGGGAATGCCTCACAAAAACAGTGGTCTATCCCATCTTTCTATGTACGGAGTTCTCAACCCAGGCTGTGGAGTCTTTGCAGGGCTAAACTTGCTATTAACTCATTGGCCCTCATTTACAAGAATCTGATGCATCGGCCCGATGTGTTACATTTCATGCGCTGCCCTTCGATCCCCTAACTCTGCCATGGATGCCTCTATTTACAATACAGAGATACATGGCGCAAGTTTTCAAATATGTGTCAGAAATTCTAATACACCTGTTGGTGCTAAACTCACGCATTGCTGGACTTGCGTCAGAAAAATGATGCTACTCCAACAATGAGAAGCAGCCCCCATGGAGAAAAGACCTGCGTCAATTTTACACCTGGTCTGACCACGCCACAAAATTCTGGTGCAGTTGAGTCACAGAATGACACAGTGAAATATTGTAAATTTCACTGCATCAATTCTGCATGGCTTTTCCATTGGAAATGCCTAACCTGCATACATCATATCTGGAGCAGGTATGTGATGCATGGGTTTCCAAACTGACACATTGTGCCAAATGCGTCAGTTTGTAAAGTTGGAGCAGTACAAAGCACTTTTAGCTCCACCGCTGCTTTAAAAAGAAATGACGCAACAGTGGCGTATATGCCTTGCAAATGAGACCCATAGTTTATACATACAAAAAACAATTTAAACTTCTACACAAGTGTTAATTTACCTTTGTGAATCAGGCTACAGGTCTGTATCAAAAAGTTAAGTTTACATGTGTAGATCTCCTCTTTAGTGTTTGTATACACTCACACTGATATGTAGATCTCCTCTTGGATGAAATTCACTATTTTCAAGTGTAGATTTGCACCTGGATGTGAACTTACAAATCTACATCCCCTCAAATGAAGGAGTGGGGATTCCTATGACTGAATTTAGCAGTGAAAATTGCTAACTGTTAATAACTTTCCACCTGCTTTTACAGATACTAATATGGAGTTCTAAGAAAATTAAGTTCAAAATAATACAAATTTAATATCGTTTTTGACCAAAAATAATTAAAACACATTTCCTTAACTCCTGCTCATGTGGGGTTACTACAGTAACAAGGGCCAACACACCTGCAGTGAAACGTAACATATTAATACATTTTAAATGATTGTAATTTTTAGCTAACTATTTTCAAGTACATAAAATCAATTTAAATGTTTATTTGCCCTACCCCACCAACTGCAGTATCATTTTTGTTTACTGTATTACAGCCTTGGATGAAAGGTATGTATTATTTTATTTGGGATTCAAGTAGCCTTTAAAAATAAATTATTTCTTACAGTAACTTGTATGAACCCTTTTGCTGCTAGGCCTCCCCCTCTGTGCCCTTTTTGGCTATTTGGGGTAGTTGGCTCTTACGTCCCATAATGTTTTGTCCACAAAGGTATCCACAACAAATTTGAGTCCTGTTTTCCAACATACTGGGGATTCTAAAGATAACCAGAGTCTGTAGATTCCCCAGGGGAGGACAGAGAAATTATCCAAAACAAAATACAGCTAAATTTGGGGGTTTGGGAAAAAATGGGAAAAGGGTGCTGCACGAGACAGCTTTCAAGAACAGTAGACTTGAATAGGAAAAGCAAAGATTTCAGCACAGTTTTGGCATTTTACTGGGACATAGACCATTTTTCTTATTTTGTTCTGCTTTCAGCATCCTTCCAGTTAGTGGTAGAGATGGGTGTAAAACCAATTGTGGATCCTGGAAAGCTATGCATTTATGAAAAGTAGACACAATTTTGAATTCATCAAGGTGTCATTTGTGTATCCTTCAAGGTTTTTCTAAAGAAAGTAACAGTTGAAGTAAAAGAAACTGCATTGAGCTAAAAAAACAGCCAGTTGTGCCTAAGTTTTCATCTGTAACTTTTCCTAACTAATGCAAATTTTCAAAAGCAACATACCGTTATGTCCACTGGACTCTTCTAATTGAGGAGATACATAGAATTTGTGGGTTCACATGACATGTTTAATTTACTAGTAAGTCCCTAGTAAGGTGCACTAGGAGTGCCCAGGGCCTATAATCCAAATGCTACTAGTGTTCCTGCACCACTGATTGTGCCGCCAACAGCAGTCGCCCTGTAAACATGTCTCTGACCTGACACTTCCAATTCGACCTGGCAAGTGTACCCACTCGCCAGGCCCAAACCTTCCCTTTTCCTACATGAACGTCACTCCTAAGGTAGGACCAAGGCAGCTCCATGGGCAGGGTGCTCAGTATTTAACAGGTAGAACCTATTATAGTGTGTTTTACATGTCTTGATAGCTAAATGCTGCTAAATTCAGTTTTCACCATTGCAAGGCCTATCTCTCTTAATGGGTTGCATGTCGATTGCCTTGAAATATCTTTTAAGTGCAATTTCCTATTGGGAGCAGATTGAGATGTGGAGTTTGGGGTACCTGAACACACAATTTAAAAATATATCTTTTTGTGAATTTGTTTTTTGATTGTAAGTTTGAAAATGCCCCTTTCAGAAAGTGGGCAATTTCTTGCTTAACTATTTTGTGCCTCTGACTAGCTGTGGAATACATGTCTGGGACAATTAAGCTGTTTTTGAAGTCCCTCTAGACAGTCACACAAAGGCAGCTGAGGTATGTCCTGCATTTCCTTCCTGGGCTAGAGTGGAGGAACAAGTTGACACTTGCACCTGAATAGGGTTGTCCCTGTCCTTCCAGAAAGCAGTCTCCATCCCCCTGGAGTGGGTCTGTGGCCAGGACAGGGAGAGGGAGGGTATTGTGCACAACAAGGACTTTCCTTTGAAGGTCACCTAATAAGGCAGAAATTAGTATAAGTATTGGACTGCTGACCCGCCAACTTTAGAACACTTCTGGACTGAGGACATTCTGCCAGGAAGAAGAGCTGGATGCTGTAGGAGGAACTGCCACTCTGGCTGTTGCTCTGCTGTGCTGGCTTGCTGCTTGATGCTTCTGTCCTGGTTGGTGCAAGTGATGTTTCATGCCGGATGGAGGATTGCAGTCTGGTTGGCATTGCTGGAGTCTTCCAGCAAGCCTTGGCACATGCAAAGCTTGTGGTTAGTATAAAATGGTGCTGCCTGGACCTGGAAATACCAGATGCACTCTACCCAGGAGGGGGAGTCAAAGGGGGCTCTCAGCAACTCATAGAGCCCACAGAAGACCAGGCAGCATGCATGGGAGTTCCACAGCACACGGGCAAAGAAGTTGCAGAAGAGGCCCAGGCAGCACTACAACAAAGGCTTCCATGCCGCGGGAGAGCCACTCAGGGTGTTGTGCATCACAGGATAGAGTACTGGTGGCCGGAGCTATAAGATGCATGAAGCACTTGAAGGAAGGATGTCAACAAGCCTTGGCAGCTGCAAAGCATACGGTGCAAGGGGGTACTGTCTTGCGCGTGGAGGCAAGCTCTTACTTCCACCAAAGTCGGACAGTGGGAGGTGAGGTACTTCAGGACCACTTCAGTCTACCACCCAGGATGCAGGATCCACGCATCTCTTCAGGAGAGGGGATCCACACAGCCAGTCGTTGATCCAGTTGGTGCCTGCTGAATGAGGGGAGTGACACCTTCACCCAAAGGGAGATTACTTCACTCTTCTGGTGCAGGCTGAAGATGGGCTGTCCTCAGAGGATGTATGACTGGGAAACAGTTGCAGTTGCTGGCAGGAGCTGGAGATACAATGTTGCAGAAGGTGTTTTGGTTCTTTGTTGCAGCTTGTAGAGTTCCTGGAGGGTTCAGATGCAGTTTCTTCAGTGGGAATTCAAAGTGGAGGTTGCAGAGGATTCCTGCTGGGGTCTTGCAATCTGAATCTAAAGAACCACCTGAAGGAGAGACCCTAAATAGCCCTGAAAGGGGGATTGGCACCTAACCAGGTAAGCCCCTACAGGAGAGGGCTCTGATGTCACCTTCTGGCACTGGTCACTCAGATGGTCCCAGAGTGCCCTGCCAAATTGGAATCCAAGATGGCAAAACCCAGGGGCCCTCTGGATGAGCTCTGAGCACCACCCCTGGAGTGGTGATGAACAGGGGAGTGGTCACTTGTCCAGTTTCGTACCAGAGCAGGGACTGGGGTTCCCTGAACCAGTGTAGAATGGTTTATGCAAGGAACACACCAAGTGAGCCCTTCAAATCAAATCAAAAACATTTATAAATCAAATCAAATCAAATCATTAACATTTAAAAAGCGCGCTACTCACCCGTGTGGGTCTCAAGGCGCTAGGGGAAAAAGGAGGGGTTATCGCTGCTCGAACAGCCAGGTCTTTAGGAGTCTCCGGAAAGCGGAGTGGTCCTGGGTGGTCCTGAGGCTGGTGGGGAGGGAGTTCCAGGTCTTGGCCGCCAGGAAGGAGAAAGATCTCCCACCCGCAGTGGAGCGGCGGATGCGAGGGACAGCAGCGAGTGCGAGGCCAGAGGAGCGGAGGAGGCGGGTGGGGACGTAGAAGCTGAGGCGTCTGTTGAGGTATTACGGTCCCTTGTCGTGGAGGGCTTTGTGTGCGTGGGTGAGAAGTCGGAAGGTGATCCTTTTGCTGACTGGGAGCCAGTGCAGGTGTCTCAGGTGTGCGGAGATGTGGCTGCTGCGGGGTATGTCGAGGATGAGGCGGGCCGAGGCGTTTTGAATGCGTTGCAGGCGATTTTGGAGTTTGGCTGTGGTCCCGGCGTAGGGGGTGTTGCCGTAGTCCAGGCGGCTCGTGACGAGGGCGTGGGTCACGGTTTTTCTGGTGTCGGCGGGGATCCAGCGGAAGATCTTGCGGAGCATGCGGAGGGTGAGGAAGCAGGCGGAGGACACGGCGTTGACTTGCTTGGTCATGGTGAGAAGAGGGTCCAAGATGAAGCCGAGGTTGTGGGCGTGGTCTGTGGGGGTCGGTGCGGTGCCGAGGGCCGTGGGCCACCAGGAGTCGTCCCAGGCGGACGGGGTGTTGCCGAGGATGAGGACTTCCGTTTTTTCAGAGTTCAGCTTTAGGCGGCTGAGCCTCATCCAATCTGCGACGTCCTTCATACCCTCTTGTAGGTTGGTCTTGGCGCTGGCGGGGTCCTTGGTGAGGGAGAGTATAAGTTGGGTGTCGTCGGCGTAGGAGGTGATGATGATGTCGTGCTTGCGTACGATGTTGGCGAGGGGGCTCATGTAGACATTGAAGAGTGTCGGGCTGAGTGATGAGCCTTGGGGTACGCCGCAGATGATCTCGGTGGGTTCTGAGCGAAACGGAGGGAGGTAAACTCTTTGGGAACGGTTTGAGAGGAAGGAGGCGATCCAGTCCAGGGCCTGGCCCTGGATTCCAGTGGAGCGGAGGCGGGTGATTAGGGTGCGGTGACAGACGGTGTCAAAGGCAGCCGAGAGGTCGAGCAGAATGAGGACGACTGTTTCACCGTTGTCCATCAGGGTTCTGATGTCGTCAGTGACTGAGATGAGGGCAGTTTCAGTGCTGTGGTTGGTTCGGAATCCGGTTTGTGAGGGGTCGAGCAGGTTGTTGTCTTCCAGGAAGGTGGTCAGCTGTTTGTTGACGGTCTTCTCTATTACTTTGGCTGGGAAAGGCAGAAGAGAGATGGGGCGGAAGTTTTTCAGGTCGTTTGGGTCAGCCGTAGGTTTCTTTAGTAGGGCGTTGACTTCGGCGTGTTTCCAGCATTCGGGGAAGGTAGCAGAAGAAAAAGAAGAGTTGATGACGGTCTGGAGGTGCGGGGCGATGATGTCGTCGGCTTGGTTAAAGATGAAGTGCGGGCAGGGGTCCGAAGGGGCGCCGGAGTGGATAGAGTTCATGATGTATTTGGTTTCTTCCGTGTTGATGTGGGACCAGTTGTTGAGGGTGATGGCCGTGGATGCCGGTTCGGTGGTGTTTGGTTGGGTCTGGTGTCCGAAGCTGTCATGGAGGTCACTAATCTTGCGATGGAAGAAAGTGGCGAGGGATTCGCACAGACCCTGTGAGGGCGTGACGGCGTTGGCGCTGGGGTTGGAGAACTCCTTGACGATGCTGAAGAGTTCTCTGCTGTTGTATCTGTTTTTGTCCAGTCTGTCGGTGAAAAAGTTCCTTTTGGCGGCGCGGATCAGGTGGTGGTGTTCGCGGGTAGCGTTCTTGAGGGCAGTCATGTTGTCAGCGGTGCGGTCCTTGCGCCAGGCTTTCTCAAGGGCGCGACAAGTTTTCTTTGATTCTTTGAGGGTGTCAGAGAACCAGAGAGGTTTTTTGGTGTTGGTCTGTCGATGCGTGCGTTTGAGGGGAGCAATGATGTCTGCGCAGTTGGAGATCCAGTTTGTGAGGTTGAGGGCTGCGTCGTTGGGGTCGGTGGTGATGGTGGGTTGGTTGGCGGAGAGTGCGGTGAAGAGTTGCTCTTCGGGGATCTTGTTCCACTGTCGACGAGGGATGGGTTGGGTGCGGAGGTGGCGGGTCTCGCGTCGGAATGTGAAGTGGATGCAGCTGTGGTCGGTCCAGTGTAGGGCGGAGGCGTGGCTGAAGAAGACGTGTTTGCTGGCGGAGAAGATGGGGTCAAGCGTGTGTCCGGCGATGTGGGTGGCGGTGTTCACCAGTTGTTTGAGGCCGAGGTTGGCGAGGTTGTCGAGCAGGGTGGTGGTGTTGGGGTCGTTGTTTTGTTCCAGATGGAAGTTGAGGTCACCTAGGAGGATGTAGTCCGGCGAGGCGAGGGCGTGCGGGGAGATGAAGTCAGCGATGGCGTCGCTGAAAGGGGCGCGTGGCCCGGGAGGACGGTAGATGAGGGATCCTCTGAGGGTGGTCCTTGGATCGGTGCGAATCTGAAAATGCAGGTGTTCAGCGGCGAGAGGGGTGTCTTCGGTGGAGATGGTGACGCTGATGGAGTCTTTGAAGACAATGGCGATACCTCCTCCTACCTGGTTGGTGTGGTCTTTTCTGGAGATCTTGTAGCCTTCGGGGATGGCATTGGCGATGTCAGGGGCCAAGGAGGCGTTCATCCAGGTCTCCGTGATGAAGGCGACGTCCGGTGCTATGGAGTCCAGGAGGTCCCAGAGTTCAACGGCGTGTTTGTGGACGGAGCGAGCGTTGACTAGGATGCACTTGAGGTGGTTGATGGTGCGTGGGCTTGTGGTCATGGTTGTTGCGTGGTGGAAGGTGCGTTTGCAGGAGTTGCAGGCGAAGGGTCCATGGGTGCGTTTGGGGTGAGCTTGGAAGCAAGTGTTGGAGCGTCCTGGGTTGAGGGCGTGGAGGGTGGAGGGGTCGTAGCGGGTCAGCGGGGTTTGGGAGAGCTAGGGACCAGGGGTCGTGGCGCTGGGCGCGGGACAGGCGCGTGACAGGCGCGGGACAGGCGCGGACGGGCGCAGACGGGCGCAGACGGGCTTGCCTCTGGTGCGCCTCCGGCGCACCAGCGGCGCAGTCGCGCAGCGGCCGCCATATGAGGTAGGAGGGGGGGAGGGGTCAGGTGGGGGCGAATGGGAGCTGGGGGGCGGGGGCGTGCAGGAGGTCGCGGCGGGAAAGCGTGAGGGAGGGGGGGACAGGTAGAGTGAGGAGAAGAGCTGGGGGAGGGGGGTTTAAGGGTGGAGGGGGGTGAGTGTTAGGAGGTTTAGGAGATAAGGGAGAAAGATAGGAGTAGGGTTGAGAAGATAGGGGAGGGGGGTTGTAGAGGTCGGTGTGGGTGAGAGGTAGAGTGAGAGGATAGGAAGATAGGTAATAGAGGGGGTGAGGGAGGGGGGAGAGATAGAGAAATAGATAGAAAAAATAGATGGATAGGGAAATCGATAGATAGGGAAATAGATAGAGAGATAGGAAGATAGGAGGAGGTGGAGAGTGAGGGAGTTAGATAGTGGGATAGAGAGATAGAGAGATAGGTAGATAGGAGGAGTGAGGGAGGTAGATAGTGAGCGGGTTAGATAGGGGAGATAGAGAGGGGGATGCGAGTGGGGGAGGGGGATGAGGCAGGAGCAGGAGGGCAGGCGCGGGGAGAAGAGGACGGAGGAGGCAGAAGAGCCGAAGTCAGAAGACAAGAAGAACAGAAGACAAGAAGACAAGAAGAACAGAAGAACAGAAGAACAGAAGACCGGAAGGAGAGAAGAAAGGAAGATCAGAAGACCGGAAGGAGAGAAGAAAGGAAGACCGGAAGAACACAGAAGAACACAGAAGAGCACAGAAGAAGATACAAAAAACGAAGAACAGAGGGCAGAGCGAGGGGCTGGGAGGGGGGGGTACTTACTGTGAGGTGCGTCTCAGGAACTCAGGAACCTGGAGGAGTTGCAGCGGCAGGGGGAGCGACCTACCCTTGGGTAGCACGCTACTCACCCGTGAGGGTCTCAAGGCGCTAGGGGAAGGGGGTTACTGCTGCTCGAAGAGCCAGGTTTTGAGCTGCCTTCGGAATGAAGGGTGGTCCTGGGTGGTCCTGAGGTTGGCGGGGAGGGAGTTCCATGTCTTGGCCGCCAGGTAGGAGATGGATTTCCCACCTGCCGTGGTGTGGCGGATGCGAGGGACGGCGGCGAGTGCGTTGTTGGCGGAGCGAAGTTGACGGGTGGGCGTGTAGAAACTGAGGCGACAGTTGAGGTATTCGGGTCCCTTGTTGTGGAGGGCTTTGTGTGCGTGGGTGAGAAGCCGGAAGGTGATCCTTTTGCTGATGGGAAGCCAGTGCAGGTGTCTCAGGTGGGCGGAGATGTGGCTGTTGCAGGGTATGTCGAGGAGGAGGCGGGCGGAGGCGTTTTGTATTCGCTGCAGACGTTTCTGGAGTTTAGCGGCGGTTCCTGCATATAGGGTGTTTCCGTAGTCCAGGCGGCTTGTGACGAGGGCGTGGGTCACAGTTTTTCTGGTGTCAGTGGGGATCCAGCAGAAGATTTTTCGTAGCATGCGGAGAGTGAGGAAGCAGGAAGAAGATACGGCGTTGACTTGTTTGGTCATGGTGAGAAGCGGGTCCAGGATGAATCCGAGGTTGCGTGCGTGGTCTGAGGGGGTTGGTGTGGTGCCTAGGGCTTTGGGCCACCAAGAGTCGTCCCAGGCGGACGGGGTGTTTCCGAGGATGAGGACTTCAGTTTTTCTGAGTTCAGTTTCAGATGGCTGAGTTTCATCTATTCTGCAGCGTCTTTCATTCCATCTTGCAGGTTGGTCTTGGCGCCAGTGGGGTCCTTGGTGAGGGAAAGTATCAGCTGAGTGTGGTCGGCATAGGAGGTGATGTTGATGTTGTGTTTGCGCACAATGTCGGCAAGGGGGCTCATGTAGACATTGAAGAGAGTCGGGCTGAGCGAGGAGCCTTGAGGGACCCCGCAGATGATCTCGGTGGGGTCTGAGCGGAACGGAGGGAGGTAGACTCTTTGGGAGCGGTTAGAGAGGAAAGAGGTGATCTAGTCCAGGGCCAGTCCTTGTATACCGGTGGAGCGCAGGCAGGATGTTAGGGTTCGGTGGCAGACGGTGTCGAAGGCAGCCGAGAGGTCGAGGAGGATGAGGGCGACTGTTTCTCCGTTGTCCATCAGAGTTCTGATGTCGTCTATGACTGAGATGAGGGCGGTTTCTGTGCTGTGATTGGCTCGGAATCCGGACTGAGAGGGGTCGAGTATGCTGTTGTCTTCAAGGAAATTGGTCAGTTGCTTGTTGACGGTTTTCTCTATGACTTTGGCAGGGAAGGGGAGGAGCGAGATATGGCAGAAGTTTTTCAGGTCGCTGGGGTCCGCCGCAGGTTTCTTCCGGAGGGCGTTGACTTCCGCGTGTTTCCAGCTCTCGGGGAAGGAGGCAGAAGCAAACGAGCTGTTGATGATGGTCTGGAGATGCGGGGCGATGATGTCGTCGGCTTTGTTGAAGATGAAGTGTGGGCAGGGGTCCGAGGGGTCACCGGAGTGGATGGAGTTCATGGTAGCTTTGGTCTCCTCCGCGCTGATGTGGGTCCAGGCGTTGAGGGTGATGGCTGGGGTAGTAGGTTCTGTGGTGGTTGGCTGGGTCTGGTGTCCGAAGCTGTTGTGTAGGTCAGTGATCTTACGATGGAAGAAGGTAGCGAGGGAGTTGCAGAGGTCTTCTGAGGGCATGATGGAGATGGAGTTGGAGTTGGCGTTAGGATTGGAGAGCTCTTTGATGATGTTGAAGAGTTCTTCGCTGTTGTGAGTGTTCTTGTCCAGTCTGTCTGTGAAGGAAGTTCTTTTGGTGGCGCGGATCAGCTGATGGTGTTTGCAGGTGGCGTTTTTGAGGGCAGACATGTTTTCTGCGGTGTGGTCTTTGAGACAGGCTTTCTCGAGGGTACGGCAGGTTTTTTTGGATTCCTTGAGGGTGTCTGTGAACCATTGAGGTTTCCTGGTGCTGGTCTGTCTTGGGAGGCGTCTGAGAGGTGCAAGGTTGTCCGCGCAGTTGGTGATCCAATGAATGAGGCTGAGGGCTGCGTCATTGGGGTCGGTGGAGTAGGTGGGTTGGTTGTCGCTGAGAGTGGAGCGAAGCTGTTCCGTAGGGATTTTGTTCCAATGTCTGCGTGGGATGGGTTGTGTGCGGAGGTGGAGAGTCTTGCGTCTGAAGGTGAAGTGGACACATCTGTGGTCGGTCCAGTGTATTACGGAGGAGTGGCTGAAGGATACGTGGTTGCTGGCGGAGAAGATGGGGTCGAGCGTGTGTCCAGCGATGTGGGTGGGGGTGTTCACCAGTTGCTTGAGACCGAGGTTGGCGAGGTTGTCGAGGAGGGTGGTGGTGTTGGTGTCGTTGTTCTGCTCCAGGTGGAAGTTGAGGTCACCAAGGAGGATGTAGTCCGGCGAGGCAAGGGCGTGCGGGGAGATGAAGTCTGCGATGGACTCGCTGAAGAGGGCGCGTGGTCCAGGGGGTCTGGAGATTAGAGTTCCTCTGAGGGTGGTCCTGGGGTCGGTGTGGATCTGGAAGTGCATGTGTTCGGCGGCGAGGGGGGTGTCTTCGGTGGTGATGTTGATGGAGTCCTTGAAAACAATGGTGATTCCTCCACTGACTTGGTTTGTGCGGTCTCTCCTGGTGATCTTGTAGCCGTCGGGGATGGCTATGGCAATGTCGGGGGCCGAGGAGGCGTTCATCCAGGTCTCAGTGATGAAGGCGACGTCCAGTGGAGTCCAGGAGGTCCCATAGTTCAATGGCGTGCTTGTGGACGGAGCGTGCGTTGATCAGGATGCATTTGAGGTGGTTATTGGTGCGTGGGCTGGCGGGCGGGGTGCAGTCGCGGTGGAAGGTGAGTTTGCAGGTGAGGTATGCGAAGGGTCCATGGGTGCGTTTAGGGTTGGCTTGGAAGCAGGTTCTGGAGCTCCCCGGGATGAGAGCTTGGAAGGAGGTGGGGTCGTAGCGGTGCTGCGGGGTTTGGGAGTGCTGGGGGCCTGGGGTCGTGGCGCTGGGCACGGTCCAGGCTCGGACGGGCGCAGACGGGCCTGCCTTTGGCACGCCTTCCGCGCAGCGGCTGCCATAAGAGGGAGGGGGGGAGGAGGGGTCAGCTGGGGGTGGGAGGGGGGACGACGAATGGGAGCAGGGGGGGGCGGGCCGAGCAGGAGGTGGCGGCGGAAAAGCGGAGGGCGGGCGGGTCAGGTAGAGGGGAAGGGAAAAAAGATAGGGAAGGGGGGATTACAGAGGAGGAGAGGAGTCAGGAAGAACAGAAGAGAGGAGTAGAAGAGTCAGGAGAGAAGAGTCAAGAAGAGGAGGAGAGAGAAGAGTCAAAAGAGAAGAGTCAAGAAGAAGAGGAGAGAGAAGAGTCAGGAGAGAAGAGTGAAGAGTCAAGAGAGAAGAGTCAAGAAGAAGAGGAGAGAGAAGAGTCAAGAGAGAAGAGGAGAGAAGAAGAGGAGAGACCAGAAAAGCAGAGGAGAGAAGCGTCCAGAAGATGAGGAGAAGGCCACAGAAGAAGAAAAGGAACACGCAGGTCGGGGTGCAGAGGAGGAGAACAGCTCAGAAGAACACAGATGAAGAAAAAGAAGAAAAGGAACATGTAGGTCCAGGTGCAGAGGAGGAGAAGAGCACAGAAGAACACAGATGAAGAAAAAGAAGAAAAGAACACGCAGGTCGGGGTGCAGAGGAGGAGAAGAGCACAGAAGAACACAGATGAAGAAAAAGAAGAAAAGGGACACGCAGGTCGGGGTGCAGAGGAGGAGAAGAGCACAGAAGAACACAGATGAAGAAAAAGAAGAAAAGAACACGCAGGACGGTGTGCAGATGAGAAAAAAAGAACACAGAGAGAGAGCAAAGCAGGAAGAAAACGCGGTGAGGAAGAGGAGCGGGGCACAGAGGAAGAGCAGAACACGCAGCAAGTGGGCTGCAGAAGAGGAGCAGAAAAATATGGCTACCAGAAGCAGGAAGGAGTCGCAGAAAGCGAAGGGAAATGGACAGCAGAGGTGCAGAGAGAGGTTGGAGGAGAGAGCGGAAGGCAGAAGACAGAAGTTCAGGGAAAGAGAGGTGAGTGGCGCAGGGCTGGGCGAGGGGCTGGGCGGGGGGAGTACTTACGGTTTAGCTGGTCTTTCTGGGAGGTGTCAGGAGCCTGGGCAGGTGGAGCTGCAGCGGCGGGGGAAGCGTCCAACCCTAGGGTCAAGCATTTCCATTGGCTTGGGGAGGCTACCACCCCACAAAGCCTGTAATCCTATTTCCAAAGGGAGAGGGTACAACACTCCTCTCCCAAAGGATATCTGTTGTTCGGCCTTCCTGAGCTCGAGCTTTTTAAGCAAAAGGAGGAAAGAAACCTGTCTGTGAGGTGGCAGCAACTAGGGCTGCCTGGAATACCTCAGAAGGCTTCAATGGCAATACTGGAGATCATCCAAGGAGCCCCCAGACTGCATGGAATGATACAACCAATGCTTGCAAAAGCCTCGGGGTATGATTCTAACATGTTTCACATTAAGCATGCCTATGTTCGGAGTTACTATTGTGTAGCTGGACTTAGGTAGTGCCCAGTACATGCGTAAAATGGCATCCCCGCACTCACGAAGTCCAGGAAAATGGTCCTGGAGGTCGTGGTGGCATCTCCGCTAGTGCAGGGGTGCCCCCACACACTGATACTTTGTACTCTGCCCTCAGGGCTGGAAGGCCTGCTATAGGGGTGACTTATAAGTGATCTGGTGCAGTGTAAATGGCAGTAAAAGGATGCTTGCACCTTCTCACGCAGGCTGCAAAGGCAGTCCTGCAGAAGCCTTTGCATGGGCTCCCTGTGGGTGGCAAAATATAGACTGCAGCCCATAGGGACCCCCTGGAATCCCAATGCCCGGAATGCCCTGAATACCTAGCTACCATATACTAGGGACTTATAAGGGGGCACCAGTATGCCAATTGTGGGTGAAATACTGTGTTAGAAGTAAGTAACAACCAAATTTAGAGGTGAAAGAGCATAATCAGTGGGGTTCTTGTTAGCAGGATCCCAGGGAACACAGCCAAGCACACTGACATCAGGTATAACATGGGGTTAACTATGCCAAGAAAGAGGGTACTTTCCTTCATAGGGCACATGTGAAGCACACCACCCTGGACTCCTCCAGAACTGTCTCGGTCTGGTAGGTTTTCTGGGTGGCAGTGTACCAAAGTCCCAAAGGTGCAACCTCTCACCATTGCAAGTAGGATGATATTGTGAGTTAGCCAAGCTCTCTTGGCCCATATGAAAAACTGAAACCCTAAAGAGTTAAATGTCCTCTTGCTTGCAATTAGTATGAGACTTTATAGTTCGGGAGGAGGCAGAAATATTATTACCCCTTGTAGGAAAGTAACATCTTCCTTGGCATGTTACCCCAATTTTTACCTGTATGTCAGTATGTTTGTGTCTGTCTCACTGGGATCCTGCTGGTCAGGACCCCAGTGCTCATAGTTTATGGCCTAATGTGTATGTCTGTATAGTGGTTGAGTGTGTCAGTGAGGCTCTGCAAATCAGAACCTCAGTGCTTCTGCTCTCTCTGCTTTTAAATTTGTCACTGTAGGCTAGTGACTTAATTTACCAATTTCAATTGGCCCACTGGACCCCCCTTATAAGTCCCTATTATATGGTACCTAGGTACCCAGGGCATTGAGGTGCTAGGAGATCCATATGGGCTGTAGCATTTCTTTTGCCACCCATAGAGAGCTCATACAAACCCTTGCACAGGCCTCCCATTACACCCTGCGTGAAATAACGCACGTTATTTCACAGCTATTTTCACTGCGCTTAAGTAACTTATAAGTCACCTAAATGTCTAACCTTCACTTGCTGAAGGTGAGGTGCAAAGTTTCTAAGTGTGAGGGCACCTTTGCACTAGCAAAGCTGCCCCCACATAGTTCAGGGCCAATTCCTGGGACCTTGTGAGTGTGGGATGCCATTACACGCGTGCACTACATATAGGTCAATACCTATATGTAGCTTCACAATGGTAACTCCGAATATGGCCATGTAACATGTCTAAGATCATGAAATTGTCCCCCCAGTCCAAATCTGGTATTGGGGAGCCAATTCCATGCATCCTAGGGGCTCCACCATGGACCCCCAGTATTGCCAAACAAGCTCTCTGAAGCTTGCACTGCAGCTACATCTGCTGCCACCTCACAGACAGGGGTCTGCCCTCCTGGGGTCTGAGCAGCTTAGTCCCAGGGAGGCAGAACAAAGCATTTCCTCTGAGAGCAGGGTGTTGCTCCCTCTCCCTTTCAAAATATGTGTTACAGGCTTGGGAGGGCTAGCCTCCCCCAGCCTCTGGAAATGCTTTGAAGGGCACAGATCGTGCCTTCCTTGCATAAGCCAATCTACACCGGTTCAAGGACCCCTTGTCCTCTGCTTTGGCGTGAAACTGGACAAAGGAAAGGGGAGTAACCACTCCCCTGTCCATCACCACCCTAAGGGTGGTGCCCAGAGCTTCTTCAGTGTGTCCCAGACTTTGGCCACCTTGCTTCGCAAGGTGTGGGGGCACTCTGGAGGTCTCTGAGTGGCCGGTGCCAACAGGTGATGTCAGAGACCCCTCCTGATAGGTCCTTACCTGATAAGGTAGCCAATTCACCTCTCAGGGCTATTTGGGGTCTCTCCTGTGGGTTCTCTTCAGATTCTGCATGCACGTTTCCTTCAGGAGTCCTCTGCAACTACTACTTCATCCTCTGATCTCGGATCAACTGCAGCCTGTTCCAGGAATCGCTATAACAGCAACAAAGTATCCACAAGGGATACTACTTTTCCTCTGCAACTTCAGCTCCAGCCAGCAACTGCAACAGTTTCCATGGTGTGCACACTCTGATGACTCCCTGTCTTCAACCTGCACCAAAAGGACCAAAGAAAATCTCCTGTGGGGTCATGGAGTCTCTCCCCTGCTTACGCAGGCACCTTCCAAGATGATGACCAGTACCCTTGGACTCCTCTCACAGTGACAAGCTTGCTCCTAAGGACACAGAGGGTGGACCCCATCGTCATAGACTGAGGTCCTGGTGATGCAATTTGGAGGAGGTAAGACCTCGCCTTCCCACAGAGCGATGGTATCCCTGTGTCCTGCGTCTTTTTCACCTCCTGAGGCCTCCGTACACTATTTGCAAAATTCCTTTGTGCACAGCCTGGTGTAGGTCCCCAGCATTTTGTTGTGCTGCACCAACTGTGCACCAATCGTGTTTTACACCTCCTTTGTCCCCATGTCGTGGGACTCCTGTGGGTGCTGTCTGGCACCCTGAGGGTTCTCTAATGTGCTGAGTGCCCCCTCTTGCTCCTCACACAGAGTTGAGGCCCCCAGGTCCCTCATGGGTCCTGCAGCAGTATTTCGACACAAAACGCACATTTGTTGTAACCAAGGCTTGTTGTCAACTTCCAACACAAAATCTTGTCTGCATCCATCTTCACATCGTGGGACATCCTTTACATCATGCAGGAACCCGCTGGAATATTCCCAGGATGCATGTTTGCAGTCTTTGTCCAACTGGGGACTCTTCTTTTGCACCCTCTTCTGGGTTGGCAGGGGCTCCTTCCCTTCCTGGAACTTCTTTTGACTTTCGGACTTGGTCCCCTTCCTTTGCAGGTCTTCAGTTCCAGGAATCCAGCAGTTGTTGTTTGCAGACTTGATTGGTTACTGCAATATCCCAATCACAAGGTGTAGTGTGTCTAAAGGAAACTTGCAGTACTTTACTCCTGCTTTTCTGGGCACTGGGGTGGGGTAATTTACTTACTGTTACTGTATTCTTACTCTCCCAGTGATTCTGCACACACTACACTTGTCTAGGGGGGAATTTGTGATTCTCCTGTGGGTTCTCTTCAGATTCTGCTTGCAAGTTTCCTTCAGGAATCCTCTGCAGCTACTACTTCATCCTCTGACCTTGGATCAACAGCAGCCTGCTCCAAGAACCGCTGTAACAGCAACAAAGAATACACAAGGGATACTTTTCCTCTGCAACTTCAGCTCCAGCCAGCAACTGCAACAGTTTCCATGGTGTGCACACTCTGAGGACTACTTGTCTTCATCCTGTACCAGAAGGACCAAAGAAATCTCCCGTGGAGTGACGGAGTCACTCCCCTGCACACTCAGGCACCTTCCAAGATGACGACCGATACCCTTGGACTCCACTCACAGCAACGAGCGTGCTCCTAAGGACACAGAGGGTGGACCCCATTGACATAGACTGCCCTGAGGTCCTGCTGATGCAATTTGGAGGAGCTAAGACCTTACCTTCCTTGAGAGCGATGGTACCCCTGTGTACTGCGTCTTCTTCACCTCCTAAGACCTCTGTCCACTATTTGCAAAATTCCTTTGTACAGAGCCTGGCCCAGGTCCCCAGCTCTCTATCCTGCGACGCTCAACTTTTTGAGTTGTTCTCTGGTGGCGTGGGACCTTCCTTTGTTGTGCTGCCCCAACCACATTTTGCACCTCCTTTGTCCCCGTATCCTGGGACTCCTGTGGGTGCTGTCTGGCATCCTGATGGCTCTCTAAAGTGCTGAGAGCCCCCTTTTCCTCCTCACACAGAGTTGAGGCCCCCAGGTCCCTCCTGGATCCAGCCAGCGCCACTTTGATGCAAAACACACACTTGTTGTAAACAAGGCTTGTTGTCAACTTCCAACACCAAATCACATCTGCCTCCATCTTCACGTCATGGGACAGCCTTTGCGTAATGCAGGAACGTGCTGGCATCTTCTTAGGGTGCATTTCTGCAGTCTTTATCCAACTGGGGTCTCTTCTTTTGTACCCTCGATTCTGGGTTGGCAGGGGCTCCGGCCCTTCATCAAACTTCTTTTGACTTCCTTCATTTACAGGTCTTCAGGTCCAGGAATCCAGCAGTTGCTGTTTGCATACTTATTAAGAAAAATATACCAGGGCACTCCAAAAGGCAGTCCAAGCAGTATAAACAGATAGTAAAAAAAGTCCAAAATTCATAAAGAGATTATCCTTCTTCCATTAAGTAACCTTGATTTCAAGTAAGTATACACAATACGCAAACAGCCAACAGAACCGTGTCAACAGAGTCAGTCCGAGTAGTCCGGCGTTCAGAAAACGTATATTCCCGATAACCATGTTACAGTGATTTGCTCATTCACATTCACCTGTGAATGTCACAAGTCATCTCTGGACTCTCTGATAATTCAGCCTTCTCATTTATGAATTCATCTTTACTCAATATACTTGAAAAGGTCCTTCGGACGAAACACGTGTTGGCTGTTTGCGCATTGTGTATACTTACCAGAAATAAAGGTTACTTATTGGAAGAAGAAAAATCTCTTTATGAATTTTGGTCTTTTTTTACTATCTGTTTATACTGCTTCGATTGCCTTTTGGAGTGCCCTGATATATTTTTCTTAATAAGTTTTCCAGCACAGTTCATAACTTTGTTATGATCAGTGCACTGGACACCTGGGTGGTTAGGTGTCATACCGGACCTGGCACCTTAACATTGTATCTCAACATTTTGGCTTGACGAGCCATTGATCATAATCACGGATGCGCAGACTTTAAGCATCAACCACCGTCTTCTTATTGTTCTAGTTGTTTGCAGGCTTGGTTGGTTACTGCAATATCCTTATCACAAGGTGCAGTGTGTCCTAAGGAAACTTGCAGTACTTCACTCCTGCTTTTCTAGGCCCTGGGATGTGGTAATTTACTTACCTGTATTATATTCTTACTCTCCCAGCAATTCTGTACACCATACACTTGACTAGCGGGGAATGTGTGATTCACATTCCACTTTCTTAGTATATGGTTTGTGTTACCCCTAGACCTATTTTCTCCCATTGCATTCTATAGCATTTCCTTTTGTTTACACTATCCTATGTCTAATTACTTACCTCATTTTGGTGTTTAGTGTATATATTGTGTATAATACGTACCTCCAGAAGGAGTATTGCCTCTAAGATATTTTTGGTACTGTGTCACCCAAATAAACTACCTATATTTTTGGTAACACTGAGTATTGTCTTTACTTGTGTATAAGTACTGTGTAACTATAAGTGGTATTGCATGAGCTTTCCATGTCTCCTAGTTCAGCCTAAGCTGCTCTGCTATAACTACCTCTGTCATCCTAAGCTGATAGAACACTACTACTTCACTAATAAGGGATAACTGGACCTAGTATAAGATGTAAGTACTTGAGGTACCCACTACAAACCAGGACAGCCTCCTACACCCCTTCTGTTGGGGTAGGGGGCATAATCATGCTTATGGTTGTGGGCAGTCCCACCCTCTATCATCAAAAAATGCTTCCCTGGTGTCCACAATGGGGACAGATCGGGGGTAATAATCCCCATCTGACACGGGGGGGAGAAAGACTGTGCCTGTTTATTTTGGGGGGTGTAATGCCCATTCTGGGCAGGCCCCACCTCAGCACTAATAGTAAACAATTCCTTGGTCCATAGCGGCTTTCGGACCCCCATTGGAGGCAGAGAGGGGGCATGATTTTATGGGTGGGGGAATTGACTGACTCATCATGGGTAGTCCCCACCCCCACACTCATTACATAAAATATTTCATGGTTTGCTAGTTGGCCTTCTCCCCTCAGGTGGCAGATCTGGGGCCATCGCACCCATCTGCCCTCTGGGGGAGGGGGTAGAAAGTCTGTGCCTATTTTTTGGGGGTGATGGGGGCATTGACTGACCCATCATGGGCAGCCCGCACCCCTACACTAATCACATAAAAGATTCCCTGGTGTGCTATTGGGCTTTCAGCACCTTCGGGGGGCAGAAGGTGGGCTATTGCCCCCATCTTCCCCCCACAGGGAGCAGAAAGGCTGTGCTCATTTTTTGGGGGTTGGGGGCATTGACCGATCCGTCATGGGCAGCTCTCACACCTAAACAAATTGAATAAAATATTTCCTGGTCTTCTAGTGGGATTTCTTCCCCCCCCGGGTGAGGGTGGGGGGGGGGGGAGTCAGAAAGGTGAACTGTGCCTAAAGCCTAAAAAATAATGGGGGAGAAAAAGTCCTTGCCCAAGCGGCCGCTCCCCCTCCCCCAATAGACTTGGGAACAGTGCCATTGGAAGGGGGAGATTATCCCCTTTCCAATGATATACCTCCCATCTGGATTGGGGCTCAGGGGGCTTAGATAGCCTAACAATCACCAATGCAGAGAGTGAAATAAGCCGATCGGCTCATTTCACTTTTTCTTCCAGAGATATTGCGGCAGTGCATCGCGCTTGGTGATTGTCATTCCCCTGAAAACCAAAAAACTGCGTTGGGAGGTGGGGAAACTGTTCCCCACCTCCAGAGGCTGTTTTGTTGCAGCAGGGAATACCTCTGGTACCCGCACCATAGAGATTTCCTGACTTTTGTGCTAGGAGTCATCCGATGCACACACAAGCATCCCTGCAAAGGACGGCTCCCAGCCATCCTTCATATGCAAGGGGCTAAAATGCTTTTTGTATACTAAACATCACCAATTAGAAATGCTTTACAATGAAGCATTTATTAATACAAATAAAATAATGTAATTTTTATTTATATTCCATGTCATTTAATTTATTTCATTTTATATGTTTACCTATATGTTTATCCCTTCCTCTGTTGATTTCAATGGGAATATTTTGAAGTACCAATGGTTGGCCCTGTGTGATGTTCGGCTTACTCCAAGGCTGGCCATTATTGTCAGTAGTACTACAGCAGTAGATTCAAATGTATATTTTGTGAATTGCAATTGACCTACCCTTATGTGGCTATCTGTTTTGTATTAACATGCCCCTCCTTAAATGTATCCTTCTATTTACCTTAATCCCATCTAATTATGGTCTCTTTGCCTACCACTTCCCTTCTCCATCTCTCGTTTATTACCAAATTCTATACAAAGGTGTGTAGAGATTTTCACCACTGGGCACAGAAGCTCTGTACAGTAAAGGTAGGAGAGGCCGAAACAGAGATCTCTGGGTGGAGGTCTGTAAATTGCATTTTGGAGTATGTACAGTAATTCTACATTATATACTGCAAAATAGATTTTGTGAATAGTATACTATGTGTACGGTAGATATTTTGAATACTCTAGGTAAGTAGACAGTGCTCTTTCTACAACTGTACTTTATCTTATTGTTCGAAAATTAGCCTTTGTGTCATGTCACAATTCTCCTACACAGCTTACAAAATCACAGGTAGTATATCTTTCTCTCAAAATAAAACAGTTGTATCTTCAGGGTCTAGGTAGTTGTCAATAGTCTTTTTGCAGAAGTCTTTGCTTTGTTTATTGTTCCTTGTGAAAGAACTACAAAGCTTAAATGTGTAGAAATGTATAGGTTTGTGCAACCTCCTACAGCCTCCCTTAAATAATAATGCCTTTACTTTCCCTTCAGATTTCAGATTTCCTCAATGGCGACCATGTTTTATCCTACCAGAAATATGTTGCTGATAGGAGATGCTGCAAGACAGCTGGGGCTCTATTTGACAGTGTCTATTTAGTAGCATGTGACAGGATAAATATTCAGCTCCTTTTAATCTGAGTACATCTTTTTTAACAGATGTGACATTCTCATACATATCACCCATACAGAGTTGAGTAGAACAAGGCGCAGGAGAAATACTTTGTTTACTCCTTTATTTGATATCTTGAGCATCATCATCACCATCACCAACATCACCCTCATCATCACTATTATTATTATCATTATTATTATTATTTTTATTATTATTATTATTATTATTATTATTATTATTATTATTACTATCATCATCTTCTGAGTGCACCCCATGGAAGTACATTCTCAAAAGCAAATTCAATTTCCTTCTTTTAAAGTTTGCCCAATACACTAGCTTTTATTGATAGAGTTAAATGACCTTGGTGTTTTCTTGAAAAGCTTGATAGAAGCACGTGTTTCTCCAACAACACATTTTCAATAATGTGCGTCATCACAACAATCTAGTCAAAAGTGCAGTTTTTTCAAAACCTCCTCAGCCTGTGTCCACAATGTTATTTGTTTCATTCCAGTTCTGGAGACTTTGTTGAAAACACTGTGGACTTTATCTTCTGATGCTTCACAACTTTTCTCCTTAATTTTAAATGTATTAATTATGCATTTTTGTGAATAAACATATCTCTTTAGCCTTAACTCTTGTTTGGACAGTGTGTTTTAATGGTCTGTAAGAAACTGGGCTGTTGGTTGACTGGGGTGTGAGCCCTGGTCTAGCTATAACCTTAAACCTTGTCAGAGTGAGCCTTAAATTAACCTGTGCTCATGCTTCTGGTAGCTTGGCGCAATGCAGCCAAGTTCAACGTATATATTCTATGTGAAAAGTATTTGTGCAACACAAAAAGGATCTCATACTATAACTTTTGTTAATAAATAAAACAAGACCCACACACCAAAAATCCAATCAATAGAACCAGAAACATTCCATTTTAAAGAGTTTCAAGAAAATAGATCCAAAAAGCACAAATTGCCAACTGTTGATATCTGGTCACACCAGAGTGGGACTGGGAGATAACAGAGCTGATTACAGAGGCCCCCTAACTTTTTGCCCCCATTTTCCACTTTATGCTGGTGTTTTCCTGACTCTGATGGTGCCCTGGGTACTGCTAACCAGTCCCAGGGCCTGTGCTCTGTGTAAAATCAGTATGGAAATGTGGCTAATTATAATTGGCTAAGTCAACCTACCTATAAGTCCCTAGTATATGGTAGGGCATGCAGGTTTAGGGACCCCAGCATAGATAGTACACCCATAGGTGCACTGCTGAGGTGCCCAGTGTCATTTTAAAAGCAGGCCTGCCTTGCTGGCTTCTTTTAAATTAAAGTTAAAAATCAAATTCGACTTTGGAATTAAAGGTAGTTCTAAAGTCTTAAACTACCTTATTTTTACATACCCCTAAGGTGTGCCCTATGTGCCCCTAGGGATGGGTGCCATGTAACTATAAGCAGGGGCCTTATAAAAATAGTTTTATAAGCCCTGTTGAGGTAAAACAGCCAAATTCGTTTTCCCTCATTGTAGTGAATGGCCTCCATAGGCTAGAATTGGGAGACATTATTTTAATTTTAAAAGTCCCCTTATGTGACAGATACAAAGAGTTTGGTATCAAATTAATTGTTATAATAAATCCCACAACTTCCAGATGTTGGATTTAATATATCTTGTTCAGGTAAAGAGTTTTAAACTTTACCTGAAAAGTTGCCAACTTCAGCCCTGTATTGTTTTTGCTGCTGTGCTGTGATTGGCCAGCCTCTGGCAGCCTGGCCAGGCTGCCTTTATGAGGTGTGAAGTGGCCTGGCTTCACACAAAGAGATGTGCCTGTGGGAGGGTGTAGGAAAGTACCATCTTGCCTGGCATGTTACCCCCATATTTCCCTGTATATATGTTGTTTTAGTTGTATGTGTCACTGGGACCCTGCCAGCCAGGGCCCCAGTGCTCATAAGTGTGCCCTGTATGTGTTTCCTGTCTGATGACTAACTGTCTCACTGAGGCTCTGCTAACCAGAACCTCAGTGGTTATGCTCTCTCATTTCTTTCCAAATTGTCACTAACAGGCTAGTGACCAATTTCACCAATTTACATTGGCATACTGGAACACCCTTATAATTCCATAGTATATGGTACTGAGGTACCCAGGGTATTGGGGTTCCAGGAGATCCCTATGGGCTGCAGCATTTATTTTGCCACCCATAGGGAGCTCTGACAATTCTTACACAGGCCTTCCATTGCAGCCTGAGTGAAATAACGTCCACGTTAAGTAACTTATAAGTCACCTATGTGTCTAACCTTTACCTGGTAAAGGTTGGGTGCTAGGTTACTTAGTGTGTGGGCACCCTGGCACTAGCCAAGGTGCCCCC
This sequence comes from Pleurodeles waltl, assembly GCF_031143425.1. Taxonomy (NCBI): domain Eukaryota; kingdom Metazoa; phylum Chordata; class Amphibia; order Caudata; family Salamandridae; genus Pleurodeles; species Pleurodeles waltl. The sequence continues at coordinate 219,536,989 of NC_090450.1, read as the reverse complement.
ACATTGTTCAGGGCAAATTCCCCGGACTTTGTGAGTGCGGGGACACCATTACACGCGTGCACTATACATAGGTCACTACATATGTATAGCTTCACAATGGTAACTCCGAACATGGCCATGTAACATGTCTAAGATCATGGAATTGTCACCCCAATGGCAATCTGGCATTGGGACGACAATTCCATGATCCCTGAGTCTCTAGCAGAGATCCGGTACTGCCAAACTACCTTTCCAGGGGTTTCACTGCAGCTGCCGCTGCTACCAACCCCTCAGACAGGTTTCTGCCCTCCTGGGATGCAGCCAGGCTTGGCCCAGGAAGGCAGAACAAAGGACTTCCTCAGAAAGAAGGTGTTACACCCTCTCCCTTTAGAAAAAGGTGTCAGGGCTGGGGAGGAGTAGCCTCCCCCAGCCTCTGGAAATGCTTTGATGGGCACAGATGGTGCCCATCTCTGCATAAGCCAGTCTACACCGGTTCAGGGATCCCCAAGCCCTGCTCTGGCACGAAACTGGACAAAGGAAAGGGGAGTGACCACTCCCCTGACGAGCACCTCCCATGGGAGGTGCCCAGAGCTCCTCCAGTGTGCTCCAGACCTCTGCCATCTTGGAAACAGAGGTGCTGCTGGCACACTGGACTGCTCTGAGTGGCCAGTGCCAGCAGGTGACATCAGAGACTCCTTCTGATAGGCTCTTACCTGTGTTGCTAGCCTGTCCTCCTTCCTAAGTAGCCAAACCTCCTTTTCTGGCTATTTAGGGTCTCTGCTTTGGGGAATTCTTTAGATAACGAATACAAGAGCTCATCAGAGTTCCTCTGCATCTCTCTCTTCACCTTCTGCCAAGGAATTGACCGCTGACTGCTCTGGATGCCTGCAAAACTGCAACAAAGTAGCAAAGACGACTACTGCAACCTTGTATCGCTGATCCTGCAGTCTTCTCAACTGTTCTCCTGGTGGTGCATGCTGTGGGGGTAGTCTGCCTCCTCTCTACACTAGAAGCTCCGAAGAAATCTCCCGTGGGTCGACGGAATCTTCCCCCTGCAACCGCAGGCACCAAAAGACTGCATCACTGGTCCTCTGGGTCCCCTCTCAGCACAAGAAGCGTCGTCCCTGGAACTCAGCAACTCTGTCCAAGTGACTCCCACAGTCCAGTGACTCTTCAGTCCAAGTTTGGTGGAGGTAAGTCCTTGCCTCCCCACTCTAGACTGCATTGCTGGGTACTGCGTGATTTGCTGCTGCTCCGGCTCCTGTGCACTCTTCCAGGATTTCCTTTGTGCACAGCCAAGCCTGGGTCCCTGACACTCTAACCTGCAGTGCATGACCTCCTGAGTTGTCCTCCGGCGTTGTGGGACCTTCTTTTGTGACTTCGGGTGAGCTCCGGTTCACTCTTCTTCGTAGTGCCTGTTCTGGCACTTCTGCGGGTGCTGCTTGCTTCTGAGTGGGCTCTCTGTCTTGCAGGACGCCCCCTCTGTCTCCTCACACAATTAGCGACATCCTGGTCCCTCCTGGGCCACAGCAGCATCCAAAAACCCTAACCGTGACCCTTGCAGCTAGAAAGGCTTGTTTGCGGCCTTTCTGCAGGGGAACACATCTGCAAGCTTCTTCACGATGTGGGACATCCATCCTCCAAAGGGGAAGTTCCCAGTTCTCTTCGTTCTTACAGAATCCACAGCTTCTACTATCCAGTGGCAGCTTCTTTGCAACCTCAGCTGGCATTTCTTGGGCATCTGCCCACTCCCGACTTGAGTGTGACTCTTGGACTTGGTCCCCTTGTTCCACATGTACTCTCGTCTGGAAATCCATTGTTGTTGCATTGCTGGTGTTGGTCTTCCTTGCAGAATTCCCCTATCACGACTTCTGTGCTCTCTGGGGAACTTAGGTGCACTTTACACCTACCTTTCAGGGTCTTGGGGTGGGCTATTTTTCTAACCCTCACTGTTTTCTTACAGTCCCAGCGATCCTCTACAAGCTCACATAGGTTTGGGGTCCATTCGTGGTTCGCATTCCACTTCTAGAGTATATGGTTTGTGTTGCCCCTATACCTATGTGCTCTCATTGCAATCTATTGTGACTGCACATTGCTTGCATTGCTTTCTATTGCTATTAGTGCATAATTTTGGCATTGTGTACATATATCTTGTGTATATTTGATATCCTCGTACTGAGGGTACTCAATGAGATACTTTTGGCATATTGTCATAAAAATAAAGTACCTTTATTTTTAATATATCTGTGTATTGTGTTTTCTTATGATATTGTGCATATGACACTAGTGGTATAGTGGGAGCTTTGCATGTCTCCTAGTTCAGACTAAGCTGCTCTGCTAAGCTACCCTTTTCTGTCAGCCAAAGCTGCTAGACACCTCTTCTACACTAATAAGGGATACCTGGACCTGGTGCAGAGTGTAAGTACCCCTTGGTACTCACTACAAACCAGGCCAGCCTCCTACAGAGGAGATCTCCCCTCAACAGATGGTGAGGCAGGAAGGGGGGGGCTGCCAAACTGGCCTTCAAAGGCAGAGAAGGACATTTGGAGCAACCCAGCAACACCCCCACATCCTGCAACCCCAGACAACTAGGTGCCCCCTTGATTAGATTAGGAGAGGGGTGTGTTTATGGCTTTTAGCCACCCCAGTGGTTGGGCTAAGCCAGATGGAACCTCCAAAAATCACTTTCAGCCATGATGGATTTTTGAGGAATGTTGCCTCCTTGGATTGATTTTTGCCATACTTCCCAGGAAGTGGTCATCACAGGGGGAAGGACCCTGCCCCTAATTGGAGAACCAGGACCCCCCTGTTTTTCACACAGGAGCAAGGATAAAACTGGCAGACCTGCACCCACACCTCAGATCCCTATCAGATTCTAACAAGGAAGAACTACAGAAGAAGAAGGACTGCCCTGCTGGACCCCTGACCTGCACCTGGACACTGCACACTTGGGCTTCACAACTAAAAGGACTTTACCTGTCTTGTACTGCTTCAAGAAGGGACTCCCGGTTTGCTACAGGTAAAAAGGAGCTGCCCAGAGTCCCCTGCATCAAGTCCTGCAAGCAGAGCCCAGCTGACCAGCGTCCAGTGACCCTTTGAGTATTCTGACCAGGTGCATTCTGGGAATTGTAGTCCCAACTTCCAAGGAGCAACTCAGAGCTTCTGGAACCTTGGATCAAGTTGTGGACACTTCAAGGACACAAAAAGGACCTCTGGAAAAAGATCCAGAATTTTGGAGACGTTTGGAGAAGTTGAAGAGGTGCATTGTGGGAGTTGTAGTCCCAGACCCCAAGAGGCACACCAGAGCCTCTGAACCCTTGGCTGGTGCTGTGGACCACTTTCGTGAATCAAACACTTCTGAAAGTAAGTGTGACAGTGTTACCTCGTGGGTGGCCTGAACTCTGGACTTTGTTCCTTTCCAGTGTGACCATTTTTAACCTTTTGAGCGCTAGTTGCTTCTATGTGCTAGAAAGCATTAATTCTTTAAACATCCATATCTCCGGTTCCCCTTATCCGATTATATTTGTGTTGGTGTCATTTTAAAGATAAAAATATAATCTATTTTTATAAATTGATTTCGGATTTTTAAACTGTTTCCTGTGTTTTATTTAATTACTGTTTTGTGATATTTGAATGCTTTACACTCTGTCTTCTAAGTTTAGCCTTGTCGTTCGTTGCCAAGCTACCAAGGGTTGAGCTAGGTTTAATTTACTGAGACCTAACTGGACCTAAGTGGAGGTTAGTGGCCTTTTGCTAAGTGTAGGCATCTACCTGCCCTTACCAATAGCCCATTTTCCAACAGGGACGAAGTCACAAGTTCAGGCCAACTGCGATGAAGCGCAGGATGGCTACAGGGGTCCAGTTTGGCCCAATGAACAGAGGACCTTAGGTACTGGTTTGGGGAGAGTTGCAAGGATCCCTGTTGAAGATGAGTCATGCCGCCAAAGAGTTGCGTTGATTCTGAGATGTATCAAGGCTGCAATGCGAGGGATTGCTTTGTCATTGAGGATCCAGTCGACAGAGCCTGCGATGCGGAGTCTGGCATCAAGGATGTGGAGTGCAGTTGGGGCGATACTTGGGTCTGAAGAGCTGCAAGGGAGCGATGCTGAGCCTGGCGGCATTGTCGAGGTTGCCACAGACGAGGGATTGCAAATGCGTGGTACTGAAGGTGCTGCAGGCTGCGGCAGCAAAGCGGGTCTTTGCAACAGGTCTAATCCATACAGCAGCGGAGATGTGTTGGTTCTGGCCAGGATTGCGCTGCACAGTATAGGAGATGTTTCAGCTCTACTGGATACACAGAGGCAGGCAGAGCACCTTAAGCCCACATCCAAGGGTCTAGGACTAGAGTGGCACCACTTGGCAGGGTAGACTCAAAGATGTCAGTGTCCAGGTGCAGATGCAGGTTTTTGAAAGCCTGTAATGTTCCTGAGGATTCTGATCTGGTGGCTAGTTAACTGCCCTTGGCGTCACTTTGGGTTATGGGTTCAAGAGGTGCAGGTCGAGTCCTTCTCACCCAGGCAAGAGGGCAGCAGGCAGCAGGTCAGCACCACTGAGCAGCAGTCCAGCAGAGTAGCAGTCCTTTCAGCAGCACAGTAGGCCTTCTTCCTGGAAGAGAATTCCCAGGTCTAGAAGTGTACAAAGACTTAGTGACTGAGGTCCAGTTTTAATACCTACTTGTGCCTTTGAAGTGGGGGGAAGCTTTTAGAGGCATCCCCTTGAAGCAGAAAGGTACCCAGCCTTCCTGGCCCTGGCTCCAAACTAACTTAAGAGGGTATGCAGTCCTTTGGGTTGAGACAGGACACAACCTGCTTAAGGGCAAGTGGGTCTGGAAGCAGCTCCTCCCTCCTATCCTGCCAGTAATGGCACATCCAGTCAAACATTCCCCCTTGTATGTGGCTACCTAGGGGGAATACACAAACCCCAGCTCTCAACTACACCCATTCATGTGACTCAGAGGCAGGCACAAAATGGCTACGACCAGAAAATGGCAACTTTCTAAAAAATTGCATTTTAACTTATAATCTGACTTCACCATAAGTTCATTCCAATTCCAGCAACATTAAACATGAACTGGTTACCTGATTCCATTTGGAAATTGCACTTAAAAACATAATAAGGTAACACCAATGTTATCCTATGGGAGAGGAAGGCCTTTCAATAGTGAATAGGAATTTAAGAATTGTTCATGACCAGGGAATGTATATTGTCTGATGTTAGTTAGACCTGGCATACTCTGCGTGGTTTCCCCAAGATGTTTTCCTTCAGACCTCCTGTTTTTGCCAACTTCATTTTTGCTGGCCTAAGGAGTGTGCATGCTTTACCACTGCTGACCAGTGCTAAAGTGCTTGTGCTCTTTACCTAAAGCATGATAACATTGGCATATGCCCAGTTGATATATTTAATTTACTTGTTAGTCCCTAGTAAACTGTCACTACCTGTGCATAGGGAATGTCAATTAAATGCTACTAGTGGGCCTGCAGCACTGATTGTGCCACAAACGTAAGTAGCATTTTAAACATGTCTCAGGCTTGTCATTTCAGCCTGTGTGTATGCAGGTTTAAACTGCCATTTCGACCTGCATAGTGAACATTTTTTGACACAACGGGGGTCTAACAGGTGCTCCTAACCAAACCAACTACATACCATTCCATAACTCATGCAAATCACAAAAAAATATGTGTGCTTAAGAAGAGAAGAAAAAAGTGTATTTGTGTTTGCAGAAAGAATAATTATTATTTAGGACGAGGACATTCACCCACTCAAAGGTGGTATGCTTCATGACATGGGTCCTCTTCACACCTGGACCAATGGTAACTGGTGTTGGCTACAACTCTCTACTGGAGAAAGAAGCTCTTGATGTGATTTGTATGGGATTCGTTAACCTAGAGGAGAGGTTGGTGTGCGTAAGAGGTACAGAACGCTAACTTAGTGTAGGTGAAGTGAGTTAAAGCAATGCCTTGGTAGGCTATATTGTAAATTTTAATCTGGTACCTTCAAGGGATAAAATAAAAACAGTGAAGTGAAGTCAACAAAGGATCTCCCCTAAAGCAATAAGATTGACATATTCCTTCCCTGTCTTGGACCAATTATTAGGTTCTGAGGTACTTTTCAGGACCAATGATCAAAGTCACTCTGTTATGAACATTTATGCACATGTGCAAAGCTGCATGTAGGTTGGTGGCAGATCACCTGATACACAGGTTGGCCCATAACTTGCTGTTTGTGGAATCCATTGTCATTCTACCTTAAATAATACAACAGATATTTATGACATACACAAATAACAGTGGTGGTCCAACTTATTTCAATGTGGACATGCATGGGTAGTAAGAATGGCATAAGTTGGGAGCATGAGTTTTACACTATAGTAATATGGTGCATAGTTCCTTCTGAAGCATAGGTTAAGGCAGCCTAGGTGGCAAAGCTACAAACAATAACATGAACAAAAGGAAGCTAGAAGAAAAGAAAAGAGTTAGTAAAATCAACATAATTATCAATCTGTTACATTCTTGGAGTGATCATATGGTTAGCATACTGCCTCATTAAAGTTTATCATCACCCACAAAGCAATGGTAGGCGTCGTATTCTGTAACTGATGTGATTTTTTTAGGGATTAGCAGTTCTAGACCACAAGGGAACTCATGACTTCTAAAACTAGTGCTGCTTTTACTAGTGATAATGCAACACTGTAACCCAAACACAATGCAAGAAAAATGGAAAAAGGAGCCCTTTCCCATTTTGGAATGGTTACCACCATCCATGAGGTGTCGGTAAAAAATAAATGTTTTGCAACCGTAATTCAGTCACAAAACACTGAGATTCAGTATTTGGAAGAAATGCCCTAAACACGCCTCTTCCAAATACCGAATCACAAATGCAAATTGCTATTTGGAACAGGTTACTAAATTGCAATTTGGCTTTTGTAGATTTTAAACTCCTTTTTTGCCATCGCAAATGGCCTGATTCTGCGAATTGTGCCATTTGTGACCACAAAATAGTTTTTGTACATAAGGCCCTATATCTCTGCAGCAAGGGTAAGTCAGCCCAGCTCGGCCTTGGTTTGGGAAAATAATTCAGGAGTTGCAAGGATCTGGTACATTGTCAATGAACCTATAAGGTGATGGGACAACTGCAGGGAGGATCTTTAGAAGGACTCAAAGAGGCAAGAATTCATTGCCCCTCAAAAGACTAAGGCAGGGGAGACCAGAGAGTGAGTGAAAAATGGTTTAGGGACCCTTACATGTAGGATACAGCCAAGCAGTGACAGAACAAGAAAACCGAATAAAGTAGACAGAAATCTATCAAAGAGAAGATGGCTGAACAGGTATGCTTGACCTGCTAGCTATAGGTAAAGCACATTGAGACTGTTTTAAATTACAAAAAGGATATTGTACTACAAGTATGAATTAGATATCAGGAAACATTGAAGCGCATTACATTCTGGATGCAGTGTATCCATCATTCTCCAAAAACCATTGTCTGTCAAATGTCTTGCCGCAGGTATCATGGGTGTAATTGTTGACACAGAGGCCAAAGCACTACACCTAAGCTGCCTGCAAGCCAGTCTCAGCAATCCAAAGCAGCAGGTATCTAGTCAAATCAGTGAGGGCCATTTGTAGCATGATTGCTGGTCATTTGGATTTGCTGCTGTTATTTTCAGTGTGTCAACATGAGGTGTAAGCGTTCTTTGTGTTACTGTTATCCTCTTTATCTGTCTCACTCCCCTGCATCCTTTGACAATCTGTATGTGATGAGTATTCAACATCAGAGCTTGAAGGGTGTTAGCTCTTCCATGGAGGATGATTGCATGATGTTAATTTCCTCCAAGACTTCAAGATCACTGTACTAACATATCTTCCCATCTTTGCTATGATCTTCACGAAAGGTTCCAAGAGACCATACTTTAGCCTTATTACGACTTTGGCAGTCCGAGGACCTCCAATGCTGCTGTGGCGATAAGACTGCTGTTGTTACAGAGGTCTGTCCACCACATTACAAGTTTGGCAGGCATACCTGCCAACCTACTGCCATCCCCACCAGGATCTTAGATCTTGATGGGATGACGGCGGGTGCTGGTTGTAATTAGCCATGATGGCCTCAGCCCTGCCATGCTGATTTCAACCTTGTTCTCTGCCACCCTTTTCATGGTGGTGGCACTGCCGTGAAAAGGTTGGCGGATGCATGACATGGGAAGTACAGGTGCTCTCCTGCCCAGCACCCTAGAAATGGGCACTGTCTGCTGTAAAGGAACGGGGTGGGAAGTTAGTGAAAACATATTTTTCAAATCATTTTTAAATCTTAATTAATTTTTATATTCATAATTGATTTTATATATATATATATATATATATATATATATATATATATATATATATATATATATATATATATATGTATATATTGTTTTATGAGTTTATATACACGTTTTTTCATTATAATATCTGTAAAATTCAATTGTTTATTGTTTTTTAATTGTGCCTAATTTTACACAACAGTTTCATATACATATATATTTTTTATGTTTTTGGGTGTTTGTGTTTTTTTGAGTTGCAGGGAAAGAAGTGAATATAATTGTAAATAATTGTAATTTTTTTTAAATTAGTTTGAACTTTCTTTTTTTTATATTGTATGCATTTGTATGTTAAATATGATTTATAAATGTATTCTTGTTAGGTATTTCAGTATTTTTTTGTGGGAAGCTGGCACCCTGTTGCAGTACCCCCCCCCCACTTTTTGCCTGGTTTCTGACTGCAACTTGGACTGAAGTGCACTGGGATCCTGCTAACCAGGTTCCCAGTGCCAGTGTTCTTTCCCTAAAACATTGTTAAGTTAATGGGGTACACCACTAACTATCACTATAAGTCCCTAGTAAAAGCTACTTAGGTACCCAGAACATGGGGTACTAAGGGTAGGTCCCTGAGGGCAGCAGCACTGATTGTGCCACCCTCAATCAGGCTGGGTGTCCGGGTGTCCTGGTGTAAACCTGGAACACAAACTCAACAGGGCACAATACCTGTGTACCCTGTCCACCATACAATGTATTTACTATGGGTAAGACACCCTTCTAGCAGGCCTTACAGCCCTATGGCAGGTTGCACTATGTTGTATGTGAGGGCATAGCTGCATGGAGCAATATGCCCCACTGTGTCCTTGCCAAATCTGGGACAAAGTGATTGAACAGAGCAGCCATTTTAATATACACTGATCAACAGGAGTTTCCCATCTACATGAAGGCTACCCTGAACCCTGGGTTGTTTGGTATCACACAAGGCAGAATGATAAATCCAAACTGGCACCAGTATTGGATTTATTATAAAATGTACCTAGGGGTCACCTTAGAGGTGCCCCCTGCAAAAGCCAACTAACCTGGCATGGTTGCTGACTGATTCCAGCCAGCCTGCCACCTCCAGCCAGCCAATACACAAACCTTGGGGAGAGCCCTGTCTCTTTGGCCCTTTCTGGGTGGAGGAGCTAACACCTCCTCCCTCAGGAATGTGCACTGCCCTTGCAGTGAGCTTCAAATGGCTATCACCCTTGAAATGTGACTCCAAGGCCTGTTGCTAGCAGCAGAGGGCCTCACCCTTTGCAAACTCCCACTTTTGGCAGGAGCAAAGGCGGGAAACCTAACAAAGGGTAGGAGGGGAGAGCCTCACCTGGAATGCACCACCCCATAGGTGTTGCCTGGGATGTGGACCCTCTATTTCGTTTTACTCCATATTAAATGGAAGGGAAATAGCCAATCACGTTTAGAAAGTGACCCTTCCAACAGGTGTTTGGAAGTGGTCACTAAAGTGGGTGGAGACACCCAAAGGTAAGTATCTCATTGGACACTAGGTTCCCCTAAAACACCCACTAAATTCAGTATTTAGTGGGCATCCCTAGTCCAGATAATCAGATTCGAAAGGAAGAAAAGAAGACAGCACCATGAAGAACCAGAGCCCAAGAACTGTGGACCTACTGCACAAGAAAAGGCGCCAAACCATGCCTGCTGCACCTGGGACCCGACAATCGCCACTGCGGAGGAGCTGACCACTGGACTGACCTTGACAAACCCTGAGGACTTCCAGGCTTCCCCAATATCCTGAGATCTCCCTCCAGAGTTGAGACACCACTGTGCAACCAAGCAAGAACCACAACCCAGTGTGGGTCACTTCACTGACTCTCCCAAACCGGATACTGCAGCCAGACCTGACAACACACCAATTGCCAGGACAAACCCTATAAGTGTACCAAGTTTGGAGGTACTGCTCCCCCTGGTGGCCGTACTGTACTAATCCTCTGAGTACTGGTCAGCTGACGTTGAACAATAAGAAAACGACCTCCGACAGAGTAAAAAAAGGAAGAAGTGGAAGTCCCAGTCAAGGGACTTCAGGAATACCCTAGACCTCCAACCAGTGTGCCCCCGATGTCCTGTAAGTAGCCCTCAAAGAGACCTACCTCCATCTCCAAGGGACTCCACTGCACACAGCTCCTGGATCAACAACTCGCCCTGCACCCATCTGCCCAGCACCCCGATCTTGACACCCCAAGGCAACCCCAAGGCACTACCTTTAAATTTGCAAGAACTACCTTTTTCTAGGTGGTCCCCCTGAGTGGCCTGTACCTGCTCCAAGAGACTTTCCAACGCTGCTCCTGCTGGAACCGGGAGCCATCCCAGCCTCTCCAGCTGGAACAGTGTGCCCACTGACGACCTTGACCAACCTGCAAAAGCAGAACCTAGTAACATAACTGTGCAATTCTATATGCATTTTTAAAGTGACTGCCTATTGATTCCTATAGTGCATAATTATTCACAAAAATACTTAATTGATTGAAACTTCAAAAATTCATAACTCAAAAAGTACTTAAACTATTTTGATAATCTTCGTCTAAAAAATTATAGAAAAATCTGAAGTATTTTTATAAATTGGCCTTGAAATATTCCTGCAAATGTGTGATATGCATGAGTACAACAAACGCTTTGTACTTCTCCAAGAGTAGCGTAAATGCTGAACCAAGCTACCTCAAAAACTAGAGCATTAGGTGATCTAGTTTTTGCCTCTGGAAACCAACGTGTGTTTGCCTTGACCCCCTACACAGTGTGCCTAGTTTTGTACACTTTAAAGAGGGCCAGCCTCCTACACTTCTATAAAATATTAATTAATTCAAATGGCATATGTAATTCTTATGAACTTCAACATTTTCCCTACTGTTGCATACAGTGGAGTGGAGTGCATACAGTGCATACAGTGGAGTGGAGTGTCAATGCCAAAAAATGTAATCTTCTCAACTTTCCCCCCATGTTTAAGATTGCAATGTCACGCTACTGGGTAAGCAGCATCCTTATTCAATATTTCTCTCCAGTGCTCAAGAATGCATTTTTTCAGAGGAAAAAATGTGCTGCCGACATATTGCAACCCACATGGGCATTCTATTACATAGATAGTGAAATCTGATTTGCAATTAATATATTTCTTAATGTTCGCTCGCCTACCCGTGGGTAACTCATATTGCTTCCGATTTGTACTATATCTACATGCTTTACACTTGGCACATTTGTAGAAACCTTGATGTTTATCTAGAAAAGTTTCTTTTTTCTTCCTTGTGTAACTATGTACAAAATGGCCCTTAGAGAACTGCTTCTTTTATAGGTTATCATAGGAGTACGGCTTACTAGCTGCCCAATTATTCTGTCAGCCTTAATAAGATGCCAATATTTCATGAGGATCTTTTTGACTTCTGAAGAATATGCATTAAAAACTGTCACAAATCTTGGGGTATTGATACCTTTCCCTCTCTTTTTGAGAATCAATAATTCCGCCCTTTGAACTTCTTCTGTCTTTCGGCATGCCTTCTTCACTATTCTATGTGGATACCCCCTAGATCTAAATCTCTGTGTCATTGTTAATCGTTCTCTCTCAAAGCTTTGTGAGGTACTACAATTTCTCTTAGCTCTTAATAATTCCCCATAGGGTATACTCCATTTTACATTCGGTGGGTGGTGACTCTTGGCGTGTAGAATGCTGTTCCTAGATGTGCTTTTTCTGAACAATTTTGTATGAAACGTACCTTCTTCTACACTGACCTCTATATCAAAAAATTCCATCACCTGTTTGTGTATTTTATATGAAAAATGTAAATTCAGATCCATGTTTGGTAACGAATTCAAGAAATCATATAACATTGATTCTGGACCTTCCCATATCATAAATATATCATCGATATATCGTGTCCAAAATATAATATGTTGGAACCATTCCATATTTTCATCTGACATCACCAATTGTGTTTCCCACCATCCCATAAATAAACAGGCATAACTGGGAGCAAAGCAACTTCCCATTGCAGTCCCAGTTGTTTGTCTATACCATTGATCTTCATACATGAAAAAATTGTTTTCCAAACAAAATTTTAACATGTTCAAGAGTCTAATTGGTTTATCCCTAAAGAAGTGTCGACAAGCCTGAATTCCCTTCTCATGTGGGATACAGGTGTATAGCGATACTACATCTATAGTTACCATGATATAGTTAGTTTGGATATCCTGTATTTTTGTTAAAAAATCTGTAGTATCTCTGCAATATGAGTTTAAATTGAATACATAAGGACTAAAAAATTAGTCTAAATAAATGGAAGCATTCTCCAATAAACTGCCTCTTGCCGACACTATGGGATGACCCGGAGGGTTTTCAATATCCTTGTGAATCTTGGGTAGCAAAGAAAAGCAAGGTGCCACTGGTTTCCGTACCAGTAAAAACTTGTACTCGTCATCTGAAAGTAAACCTCTACTGACGCCTTCAAAGAGCAAATCATGGAACCTGCTTATAGAATGCCGGTAAGCTGACATTGTAGATATCTCATAACAGGCTGGATTAAGCAGTTGCCTCTTAACTTCCTGTTGATACTTAGTAGCATCCCATAACACTACATTGCCGCCCTTATCCGCTGGCTTTATGTAGGGATGTGTAGTTTTTTCTGTTACTTGTATTTCATTGGCTGCTGTTTTGTTCAGTAAAGAAAGAGAAAGCATAATCCTCGCCTCCGTGTCCTTAATAGAATTGAAAATTCTTGACGCATTAGCTAGAAAAATTTGTATCCTTCATTATTTCTTTCTCCTGGTCTGTCGTGCATTCCTGCCAGCCAATTTCTCGTTTTCTTGTTGACCTGCCCCCTCTCCTGATCTTTTTGTTTCTGCACCTTCGCCTTTGTCTCTCGGAGGTTTCCTCTGCGGTCTTGAGCTCATCTGTAAAAACTGATATTCCTCCAACGTAGTGAATGGTTGACCCACCGATGTACTTGGGCCCGGGGTCTCTTCCAGGTCTGATATATTCTCCACACTCGATTCCGATGAGGCCATCTCCTGTCGTCGTAGGGCTTCACCTTGTCTATAATCCTTCCTGGCTTGGTCATATCATCTACTGAATGTTAAGACACGTCCTGTTGCATAGTCAATTTTGCCCGCAAAAATTTTCTCCTCTTTTTCAATTTTATTTCATCTTCATATTTCTTAAGTCGTACCTCCATATCTTCACAGAATTTCTTGATCTCATCTTCTGTCTCATGTTGTTCAAGATTTGTCTTTAATTTCTCAATTTCCTCACTAGTTTGCGTAAGTTCCATCTCCGCATATTTAGATAAGAGTTCTAACATACTCTTACAAGTTGCTGCCATTAGATGCGATCATTCTTCCAATAACTTGGGATGCGGATTAAAATGTGTTGGAGTGATTAAAATTTGTAGGCCCCGTGGGACCCAACCAACCTCAATATAGTTATTTAACTAAATCACTTCCCAAGCTCTATTGATCTCCTTCCTCCTTAATTTCTCCAATCGCCATAATTGTTGCTTGAGGGGCACCGCCCCTTGTACTCTTCCATCTTTGCCCTTATGCATGTCAAATCCCGTGTTCGTCGCTGTTTCATCAAACATTTTGCGTGCCTCATCTATTCTCTGGCGTAGTACTTCACTCATTTTTTCAAAAACAGGTGAAACTAATTAATAATTCAGCCAATATTGCAATGTTGTGTGAGAGGAACCGTAAGTTGCTATGACAAATAATTCTGTCTCCAATTGTAAATTAATAAATAAACACAAGGAGCTGTTTCCCTAGTCTCCTTTATGTCTGACATTTCTTCTTACTTCTCAGTCTCTACACTCTATAAATAGTCATCTCGTCTTTCCCATAAATTAAATGCCTTCTTCTGGCTGCTTACGATCACATGAGTGTACAATATACTGACTTTGATTTTAATGTGCTCCCCGGGGAACCCTTAATCGCACAGATCAATATATATAGCAAGTGGGAGGGGCCACATCTTCTCTGTTGTATTTTTTGTAAGAAGGCCCAAGGAAGAAGACCGTGATGGTTGAAACGCGTTGCCCTATGTTTTGTCTAATGGAATTTTTGAAATAAACGAAGGCCAGTGATTTGCAAGGAGTGCCAGACTTTGAATTGTTTTTGGAGTGGATTTAAAATGGGTCCTGTGCCCATTTACTGAGCACCAACCTCGACAGGCGAGCGCTGGTTGGAACACAGGAGTGCTCTTTAAGGATATATATATATATATATATATATATATATATATATATATATACATACACTTTTTAATGTATTTTTTTCTGTCAGTATTATTTTTATAACTTGTTTCAAAAGGCAAATGGTTACAATATTGTGATTATGTTTTTTAAATACATGGGATAAAGTGTTGTTAGAGTCAGTTTAAATGTAACATTTTAAATTAAAAAACACTGATATTCACCAGTTATAGTTATTTCCAGTAACCATAACTTGCACCCTCTTCATACACAATGTTGTCATTAATTATGTAATTTCAGATGTCATAAATACGTTATGAAAAATGTGATAGAATATGTCATGAGTGATGTAATATGTGAGATCCTATGCATTGCATGATGAGGTCATGAGTTATAGTTGCTTGAAATAACTAAAACTGGTGAACAGAGCTCTCTTCTTTTGGCCCAATAGTAATGTGCCTCAAAACTCCATAAGGGTATTCCTTTACTTGTACATGAATCACAGGTCAGATTTGTTCCAGGATGATCTAGGAATCATGTGAGACTCTTAATCCATCTGTCATGGGAGGCTTGAGACAGTCTGCTGAAGACACTGATTGACTGTGTGTAAGCATTTAGGCCCATATTTTTATTTTTTGACGCAAACATCCGTTATCGCAGGTTTGCGTCAAAAAGTAGAACACTGGCTAGCGCCATTCCAGGACTCCAGCTAGGCACCCTATTTAAGGAATGGCGCAAGCCGACGCTAAGGCCTAGTTAGCGTCAAAAAACATGCCGGTAACCGGGTAGTGGAGGCATAGGGAAAACTGGAGGTTGTGCGGGAAAGAATGGCGCTAGTCAGGTTAGAGTTAAAAAAACGACTCTAACCTGACTAGCATCATTGTTTTGATGCACAACCCCCATGAACATGACTCCTGTCTTAGTAAAGACAGCAGTCATGCCCCCCAGCCCAATGGCCATGTAGGGGGGCCCAAGTTAGGCCCCCTATGGCCCTTAAAAAAAAAAAAAAAAGCTACCTGGACTTACCTGTGATGGGTCCCCCCTTCCTTAGGTGTCCTCCAGGTGTGTGTGCGGGTGGGTGGGGGTGTCCCTGTGGGCAGGGAAGGGCACCTGTGGGCTGTTTCCATGGTCTCTGACCATGGAAAAAGGCCCACAGGTCCCCTAAGGCCTGCCCTGACCCAGGCATTACATATTGGTGATAAGAAGGCTTAACACCATTATTTTAGGCCCTCCTCCTCCTGTGTGTGATTTTGGCACGCAAGGATAAATAAAGCGCTAGAGCTTTTGAGTCATTTTTTGCCTGGGAACGCCTACCTTGCATCTCATTGACGCAAGGTAGTTTCCGCAGGCAAAAAATGACTTTAACTCCAATAATTTGGCACTAGACATGTCTAGCACCAAGGGCCAGATATATGAAAACTGGGGTCTGCGAATCGCAAAATGCGATTATTAAGAAATCGCTATTTCCGAGTCGCAATTGGCCATGTAACAAAATTGTGATTCGGAATTACCGATTTCTTAAAAATCGCTATTTGTGGTTTGTGAGGCCCATATACCGAATCGCAATTTGCATTCTCACAATTTGTGATTTTTTTGCGATTCGGTAAAAAATCGAAAAATGCGAGAAAGTTCGAGAATGCACACCTGGAGGAGCTTGATGACTCACCAGCAGGAAATGAGTCATCCCAGGCTGTTTCAGGTGCCACACCCAAACCAGCATCCTGAGTGAGAGCAGCCCAGCCACATAGAGCAGCACTGTGAAGGAGCAGCATCACCTGAGCCAGAATGGAGCCACAAGGTACATCACAGGAGAAGCAGGAGAGGGTGGCAAGGGGACTTGCAGAGGCCAAGGGCACAGGTGGCGGACCACCTACCAAACCACCTGCCACACTACTGGAGTACCTGGTGGAATCGACACTCCTCCCGGAAGCAGTGACAGGGGTCACAGATATCGACACCTCCGCTCAACCGAGTACCAGCCAAGGTAAGTGCAATGTTGTTGTGTGAACCCAATATGTGCATGCATAAAAGCCCCTTAAGATTTAGCATGTAATGTGAAGTAGTGTGTGAAGTAATCCATTCCACATCTTAGAAGCAGCACAACAATGCATTATGGGAGTTGTGGTCCACAAACTAGTACAGACAGTAGCATGACAATGTAAGGAAGCATAGTGACGCCCAAGGTAACACAACACACACTACACCATGTAGAACAGTACCTGCACCTTTATTGCCATTTTTGGACAGAGAATGTAACATACAGAACTGACATACTGCATATTGTTGTTGCAGGTGGGCCTGGTCCAGCAGCCACTCAAATTCCTTGTGTAGGGGAGACGGACACCCAGCAGCCCTCTGACACCAACACCAGTGGGTCCCTCAACATCTCCACTGTCTGCCGCAGGCCCAGGCCACTGCCAGACCTCAGTGGCGACTCGGATGTGCAGCAGGAGGGGCCAAGCACACCATCTGCACCAGATAGGCGCAGCCAGATACCGGAGGACAGGGGTCATGCAGCACAATGCAGAAGTGCCACAGTGTCCCAGCAGCAACCGCATGAGGCAAGTGAGGGTCCATCCTTGTTCAGGGGACTTGAGGCTGCTATGTTGCAGCAACAGCGCCTGCAAAACAGGAGAATATTGAGTTTGGACCGGAACCTGAGAGTCCACAACAGACATATGATGGACCTGCATCGGCGACTTGACACCCTGAACAGCAACATCACCCAGCTGCGTGAGGGACAGGTGCAGGCCTCTCAGGACACTAGGGAGCTTACCAGTGCAGTGCGTGACCTGTGTGAGGAGCTGCGCCACGAAAGGGTGAGCTGACGCAGACATGAGCAACACTTCAGGACAATGTTTGCAAACTACTGCAGGTCCTCAAACAGGATGGCAAATTCCACAGCACTCATCGCCCGTCGCGCTGTGGCGGCCCAAGTGGAGGCTGCACTCACCAGCAGGGATGTGGTCCAGGGCCTTGTACAAATCACTAATGTGATTGAACTAGTCATGGGACAGAGATCTGCCACTCCCAGTGAGGTAGCCTTGGGGGACACTGAGGACAGTTTGAGCCTTAGTAGTGTGGCAGTACCTGCATCAGACACCAGACGGCGCAGTGTCAGGCGCAGCACTGCCACTGAGGGTGACATTCAGGGGGCCAGTGAGTCAACTGGGCACCCCAGTGGTGTGCGTGGGAGGAGGAAGTGACTTTTGCCGCAGTGACACTGGTGTTCCCACTATGATGTAATAGTGTGGGACTCAGTACTTTTGTTATTTTTAGTATTTGAATTCACCTGTTTACTTCAATTTTCACCATTCATTACCTGACGTAAGGTAATAAATTTCTATCACTACAGGTACAGTTGTCAGTGGAGTTTTGTCATTCATACTCACGTCTGAAATGGTTGTGTGTGATGTCAGCACGCACTTGCCTTCCCTCTGCTGCACTGGTCCTGTCTGCTGGCTGTAGAGGTGGTATGGGATCGTCATCCTCATCTGATTCAGTGTCACTGATTTCTATAGGTATGCCCCTGGTTGTAGCTATATTGTGCAAGATTGCACAAGTAGTCACTATTCTACATGTGGTTTCTGGACTGTACTGTAGTGCCCCACCACTCTTGTGGAGGCAACGGAAGCGACTCTTCAGGAGGCCAAATGTGCGCTCCATCACGTTGCGGGTTGCCCTGTGTGCTGCATTGTATCTCCGTTCTGCTGGTGTTGTGGGATTGAGGTAGGGCGTCATCATGTAGGTGCGTACTGCGTGGGCACTGTCTCCTGGAAGGGACAGAAGGTGTGATAAATACCTCAGCCATCAGACATGGGTTTGTTATCTATGCGCCAGTGTAAAGAATGACATTACCTAGTAGATATCCTTCACCAAACTCCACAGCTAGCAGTCTTGTGTGAATCCCACTGTGACAAAAGATGTATGAATCATGTGTGCTCTCTGGGTACCTGGCCACGAGATCAGTTATGATATAGGAGGCATTGCATAGCACCTGTATATTCATGGAATGTTGGTGTTTACGGTTGCGACATATTGCCACATGTGTGCCATCTATGGCACCTAGGACATGGGTGAACTGTGCTATGTGATAAAACTCAATTTTTGTCTGCTGTATTTCCTGTGGGGTGTGGGGGAATCGGATGTACTGTTGGAGTTTGCTTAGCATGGCGTTGATAATTGCATTGAAAAATCTGGAGAGGGTGCTCTGTGACACCCCCCCAGCCGCTGCTATGACCCCTTGATAGCTCCCTGAGGCGAGTAGGTGTAGGGAGCATAATACCTGCACATGAGTGGGGATACTATGGGGGTTATTCCAACTTTGGAGGAGTGTTAATCCGTCCCAAAAGTGACGGTACAGTGACGGATATACCACCAGCTGTATTACGAGTTCCATAGGATATAATGGACTCGTAATACGGCTGGTGGTAAATCCGTCACTTTTCCGTCACTTTTGGGACGGATTAACACCTCCTCCAAAGTTGGAATAACCCCCTATGTGTCCTTAGTGTTCTGCGCTGCAGTATGGGTTGTAGCTCAGCTATCAGATCAAGAATCATGGCTGAGTTCAACATATACCTCTCATATATTTCCTCCTCTGTCAGGTCAAAAAGTGTAATCCGCACTCTGAAAATGCGCTCCTGTCTCCTCCTCCCTCTCCTCAAACTTGCCAGGATCCTCATCCTCCTCGCCATGACATAGAGTGCAGCCATTGTGGAACAGAGTGTGAGGCATTCTGGGCCTCTTTATATAGGTTGCACCTGGTTACCACCTGCTTTCACTTAGTGGTAGTTTGCATGTGCAAAATGCCATTCTGCGAATAATCGCTAATTGCGATTTTTTGATGCATCTATTTGCGATTGGGATTTTGCGATTCGCATTTTGCACCTCGCAATTTCCTACGGAAATACTGAATCGCAAAATGCGACTCGCAAAACAAGGTCGCAACGCAAAAATTCGCAAAATTTGCGATTTCTTATTTTTGGTCTGCGATTGCCTTTCATGCATCGCAGACCACGTTTTTGCACTCACAAAGGGCCGAATTTACCGATTCGCACCGTTTGCGAGTGCAAAAATATTTCATACATCTGGCCCCAAATTATAAATATGGAGTTAAGTTTGCGCCAGACTTGCAATAAACAAATGACGCAAATTGGGCGCAAACGGAGTACAAATATGTCCCTCAGTTGTATTAAGTTAGACTAACTCTTCCAGACCCTAGAGAGTTTGGGAGGAGACTTTGGGACTAATTATGAGTACGGCAGTCGTAGGACCTCAAAGCTTGCGGTGGTGGTTGACCACTGCAATCCTAGTGGTCCGACCGCCAGATTACGATCAGAGATGGGTTGGCGGCAGAGAAAGTCATGGTCATCGTGCTGATAACGACTTTCCTTTCTGCCAGCCTTTTCATGGGCAGTTCAGGGGCCTCCCTGTCAGCACCCTTGGAATGTGCACTGTGTACTATTGCAGACAATGCGCTATCCAACTGTGCTGTGTGTGACGGCATTGATCTCAGCTCCCTTGAAGGAGTCAAGGCCAATGCCGCTGTACTGTTTCTGCTAGTCAACCCGGTAGAAACATCATAATATGATGGTAGGGAGGCCACCAGATTCATGGCCGCCTCCCCACTGCCGAATTGGAGTTCAGGCGGTTCAACCGCTGAACTCGTAATGAGGCCCTTTGTGTCCAAAGTTAAACGTTTGTATACAAATACTGCAGGTCAAATGTGGTGATTTTCTCACAGAGTGTTTGCCTTTAAAGTGACAGATGAGACAAGGAGGATCCTTTTCACTGCTTTTGATTACCTTGACCCTTGGACACTTGTTGGCTATGATACGAATGTCTAAGGTGATCAAAAGCATTGATATGACAGAAGGTACTTGAAGTAATTTCTCTTTGCTGATGACATTCTAGTGACGGTCACTGACCCAGAGTCCTGGCTATGGGTGCTGATATTGATAACTGAATCCTTCTCTATTCTATCTGGGCATACAATTGATTGGGATAAATGTAAGTTGCTTCTAATATCGAGATACCCAAAATAGCCTTGGCTCACATGGCATATATATGTTGGATGCTTAAGTTTCTTAAATACCACGTCAAAAATCAACAGCGTGATAAAAGGGATTGTTCAGGACAACTAAGCCCCTTAATCTTTAAGACTCAGAATAATATGTCACTTTTGATTTAGCCCAACTTTTCAGTGTGGGACAGGGCCTAGGGAGCTAAGGTGATGCTGTAGCTGCATTTTAATAATATCGTTTGCATGCTTGACCTACCGTTGCTGCCCTGTAAATTGAAATTGACATCAAATATGTAATGTGAAATGGTGCGCAGCAGAGACTAAAACCATAGCAGCTACACACCCGAACTACATCTAGTGGTTTACGGGTGTCACAAATGCACACTTACAACTTAGCATATCCACTTTCATAGTTATTGTATTTTATATCTTGCAAGAACGCATCACCTTTTTGGTTCTCCTTGAACACAGCCAATTGAAGTGCACAGTGTCTATCGAATCTATTTGACTTAAAATGGTTCCTCTGAAACTTTGTAATCCAAAAGGACACTTGGATAGACCTTCTTGAGAATGTCTCAGAGGCTGTCTGGTATAAAACAGGCGTTAGTATCGGCGCCATTGGTGTTCCCTGATGCTAGGAATAGAAAAGGAGCGCCCGTCTAAGCCACTGCATTGCCAAAAATGTGGTCAAACCATTTCCTTCTCTGTGCCCAGAATTTGCTTTTTCTGATTCGAGTCTTGGGCAATGTCATCAGCTGATGCATTGCTTAGAAAGTGGGGTTGGGGGTTGAACCATAACACTAACATAGTTCCCTAGTTTGCAATATATTCAAACCTGCATTACATTGTGGCCAGTGGTGCTGTGCTTATACGGAGTGCTCAGTGACCAGTTTTATTCAAAACAGACCATAACCAACTTTAGAGGTTTCTGACAAGGAGCACTGACTAGGAACTACTCTGAGGAATATTGGGCTTTTTTTGCATGACGTTCATGACAGATACCTTAGAGAGGCCAGCCTGAATTTCCTGGATTTCAAAGTGCTTCACAATGGCAATATCCCCCTCACCAAAATGTAAAAGGTGAGACTGCTGCCTAATTGTGGCTGTTGACGATGTAGTACCTGACTGCGAGTTGCTTCACATTCTGTGGCATTGTTCTCACCTGAGTGGGTACTGGCCTGGGCGTGCTTAATGCCGTTGGTTCCCATACATCCATGTCAGTGCATCTGGGACTTTTAAATGACACAAGTGACTGGGTAGGCATTACAAATCATAGGCAGAGTCAGATTACGATTTCCTTGGCTGCAGCCAAAGCCTGTATTCCGCATCTCTGGAAGTGGCAATCAGTATCCGGTATCGCCAAATGGCAAACAGAACTGACACAAATGGAAGTCTGTGAGCAAATAGTATACAAACTCCATAAACAATTGGGCCTTCTTTGACAATTTATGGGGACATTTCTTTCAGTCTAGCACTGGACTATCCACAATACATTGATAGTGTTGGCTTCCTCTTCTAGTCCCCAGTGGAGGTTACCCAAAGATTTATGGTAGTACATCCACAACCGACTGACTCTCCCACTGATACTGAGCACTGAATAGGTCTGATTTCCTTCTCTCCCTTCGCTATCACTGGATTCTAAGACTCATATTTATACTCTGCTTGTGCCGGATTTGTGTAATTTTTTTTTACGCAAATTTGACGCAAAACTAACCATATTTATACTTTGACGCTAGACCCCGCTAACGTCAAAATATCTCAGTGTGCAGCATTTTCTGGATGCATGAAACCGCCGTGCGTTAATGACATGCAAGGTAGGCGTTCCCGTCCAAAAAATGACTTAAACACCGTGCGCCATATTTATCCAACTGCGCAAAAATCCTGCACGGCTGGGAGGTGGAGGCGGAAAATGGCGCACATCCCGATTTGCATAAAAAATTAACGCCTGGGTCAGGGCAGGCGTTAAAACGGGGCAAACACACAAATACTTAAGGAAAACCCACAGAAGCAACATCAGAGATCCGAAAGGAAGACATGGAGGTGCTATGCATCCAGCATGCACGAAGATGCAGATTACAGGACCAACAGCAGCAGCTTCCACCACACCAACAGGGACCCCACAGGCAACGCCGAAGGCAGGAGAGAATATACCGGACCAGGACAACCCTTCAGGGCCTCAGAGAACATGACATCATCCAGAGGTACAGACTAAACTGGCAAGCCACACAGCAGCTGCTGCGCCACATTGAGTCACAGTTGGCACCCAGCTTGCAGACATCCCACATCATTCCACCATAGACCAAGCTGCTAACTGTCCTACACATGTTGGCGAGTGGCTCTTTTCAAACCACTGGTGCCCTGGTTGCCAGGATCTCACAGCCCTCATTCTCTGCCTTCCTACCCAAGGTACTGGATGCCATCATCTCCCTCACACCCAGCCACATCAGCTTCTCCAACACACAGCAAAAGCAGCAGGAGACCAAACAGGGCTTCTATCTAATCAATGGCTTCCCACACGTGCTTGGTGCCTTTGACTGCACACATGTACGGATTGTGTCGCCTGCTGCAACTGAGCATCTATATCGCGACAGGAAGCACACACACTCCATCAATGTGCAGGACATTGTGGATCACCGGGGATTGATGACCAACATCGTGGCAAAGTATCCTGGGAGTGTACATGATTAATTAATCTTCCGCCACTGCACCATCAATCAACAATTCCAGGATGGACGATATGGAAATGACCTACTTGTTGGTAAGTACAGAAACCTATTTATATACACACTGCACAGCAACCCTGTAGGACACACAACACATACACCACTACATTGATACGTGGCCAGGAAGACACTGAGGTTGTGACACTGCTAGTTATGTTTGATATCCTGACCCAATGGGATACACACCTATGGACAAATGACAGATGCAAGTAACATCCGATGCCACTCCAGAGCCACAAGGGACCAATTTACAACCACACATTGACAATGACATGGCCTTAACTGGCAGTACAACTTGGAAGATGAATCTTCCAATATCACATCAATAACACTCAATCACACACCCTTCCGAGCAATACGTACTGTGTAAGGGGTGTGTAATGTGTTTTGCTGCAGGTCAAACACCATGAGACACATAGCATGATGATGCTAACTCTAATGAAGGTGACATGGAATCATTGAGGCAGTACCAACATCTCACATCACTCCTGGGGTGACATTGCCTGCTACCAATAAGGAAGTGGACTGTGCTAAGAACACATACTGATGTGATAATATTGCAAAGTGCACACTGCTACACATACGGATTGAGACAATTACACATATACATAACAGATGTACAGGCACACGGACCATCTGACACTTAAACCTTCATCCCCACAACCAAGTTAGCCAGCTTACCTGGAGCAGGTTCAGTAGTGTAGGTACACGTTTGCACATGAGCCAACTCAGTGAGGACACAAAAATAGGTTTGCATAGAACTTGTCACACATGTGATATTTGTGCATTGTCAATTGTGAACACTTCAGTGCTGCCAACTTATGGAGATGCGTTGTACATTGTCACCTAGCCAAATCAAAGGGCCTCACTATTGTTCTTCACATGCTATTACATATGTTGAATTGGATGGGATGTGCAGGCCATATAGTGCAACCGTGTTACCATCACAGTGGAATCAATTGTGTGTGTGGAAGTATCATGTCACCTCCAGTGAAGGCTCATGGACACTTCTTTCAGATTATATAATGCATGGGAGAAACACAATAAGCTGCAAGTTTACAAATATACCGCTGATATCAGGTCAATCAGCAGAACACCAGTTTTGATAATTAAACAACCCAATGCTGAAAGAACATTCTAGAAGCCTAGGATCCCACACAATAACACAAACACAGATGATTCACAGACAACACAAGATAACAACTGTCATGCAAAGTGATAATCAAGGTGCAAGCAACACCCAAATATTTACACTAATTTTCTCTTTCAGCTGATCAGGGTTATGGGATCCAGCCATGGATCATGACCCCATTTGCCAACCCAAGCACAGCATCTGAGCGTGCCTATAATGAGGCACATCGGAGGACGCACATCATAGTGGAGAGGACTTTTGGCATCCTGAAGTCCAGATTCCGGTGCCTCAACATCACCTGAGGCAGCCTCCTACATTCACCTGAAATGGTCTGCAAGATCATTTTGACCTGTGCCATCCTGCACAACATTTGTGTAAGGAGGAACATTCCCCTTTATGAACCAGACCCACAAATGTCTTAAGAAGAGGAAGAGGATGATGCTGTTTTTGAACATGAGGGGGACCATCCAAACACTGCAGCAGGATTGCGTCGGAGACAACACATTGTATAAAACGTCTGCTAACTATAGTCACCATCACCACTTTGTCAGCATATGTCATTAAACACCTACCTTCATCACTCAATCATGCTCTGGGTAATTTTGATGCATCACATGATCCCTAGGAATCATAATCAGAGTTTAGCCTCATGGAGCATTGCAGAAATACAGATTACGATACTGAAATAGCCACATCACATTGGATGGGTATGAATGTACAGCCAACATCACACACAGTGTAAATGACATATGTCCTGTCTATTTCACATGTGAAGAGCAGTATCAGAGGACCACAGCTATGACACACATCCATGTTGCCAACATGGTTCATTGCAGCACAAGACACACAACTAAGACACCATCAATCATAAGGTACAAGAGTGTTTCATACATGAGGCAGTGGATGTGCTATTGCATTGGTAACACGAATGTGTGACCAGACCCTTGACAGCAGTAAGTGTGACATCAACTATCTTTGCAAGGAGCATGTGTGACAAAGAGTCCATCTAAGCTGAAAATGGGTAGCATGAGTGCCCC
This sequence comes from Pleurodeles waltl, assembly GCF_031143425.1. Lineage (NCBI taxonomy): Eukaryota > Metazoa > Chordata > Amphibia > Caudata > Salamandridae > Pleurodeles > Pleurodeles waltl. The sequence continues at coordinate 219,511,579 of NC_090450.1, read as the reverse complement.
AGGTATGACAAGCATTGCTCACAAGACATGCCATGTGCAGTCCATCCCAGGTAATAAGTCCTGCCACTGCATGTTTCCAGTCTTTCCCCACCCTTCTCTAGGGGTCCCTGTAAATGGACTATCTGTAACCTGATAACCTTCCTCTACACACACCCAAACTCCCATTCTGACTCCTGTGTGCTTCCCTCTTCAGTATGGCATGCCATGGTCATAGTTCATCAGTCTGCATGGACTTCAGGTCTGATAATGCACTTCCTGGTAGTCGGTAGGACCTGTAATCAACTGTCCATTGCTTCCCATGTGAAAGGTCCAGTTGGCCCTTTGAACTTCATTCTCAACTCTAGGACTTGTGAGAGACTGAAGCTGCACACACCTGTGAGCACTTCCATGCAGACCAGCCATTTGATCCTGCCCTGCCACTGCTGCTGCCTGGAACTGCTTTGAAGCTGCCATTTCTGAATCTCCTTGCTGTGCAGTGGTGAACAAATCACTTGTGTAACAGAGCCCTTGAGGGATTGTGTAATGTTGCAGACCACAGCACAAATACAGTTTTTCGTTCCCACAGTGTTGTTCCAGCTTTTCCCAGTCAGTCACTGTGTATTTGTCTTGTTCATATTTGTTCCTGACAGAGCCCACATCCTGTTAGCCTGACTAGTTCTTGTCTTTGCGTTAACCATAGAGGTTCCCTGTGGCTACTTTTGTCTCATAGATGCTTTCCATGCCCTCTCTTTCCTCATGGGGTATTGGTCTGGTAGGTCTACGATGAATCTTCAAATATATAGTATAGTTTAATCAGTTTCCTTATAGTATTCTGTTCTGGGACATGTATTCATATAGCCTAATGTAGCGCCCATCCCTTGTCTGACTTTGCATGTATTCATTAGGGCCAAACAGTGACAGTGTGCTATGGATGTATGCATGGATTTGGTACAGTGCCTCCAGCACATCAAACAAGGGTTGCTAATGTGTATGTAAGGACAAAACATGTTTGTGCCCTAACGGTCCAGACACAGATTCACATATGCCGCCACCTTTTGATGGCGCTTGCGTGGTGACTAGCTGTGAGATTAATCAGCACAGAGGCACTGATGTTCCTTGTTGCAGTGTGAATTTTAGAGCCCACCCTGTGTACAAATGTTGTGATGAAACCTGCCTGTTTCCTATTACTGATCCATAATGTATTTGAACACACCAAGGTTGCTCTGACGTCAGCCTTCTCAAAGTTCTGCAGTGCCATAGCTGGACTATCCCCATGTGTGTCGTTAGTTGGTCTTTGGCTTTTGGTCAAACCTGCTTTGAAGGATACTCTGTTAATTCAAGGGTTGGCCTCACAGACTCATGACTAGACCTGCATGTAACGGTGACAACATGGAGGCCAATACTGACACAGGGAACACATGGCCACATACTTGAACTGGACACCTTTGTGCAATGAACCACTGGAAATATGTGAACACATGCAGCATGGTCTGCTGTTCCTCCACAGCCACAGGAGAAACATATGTCATTTACTTGACTCAAACTATGGTGCACCATAACTTTTTGGGGACTCTGTGTCACAAACACTGTACCTACCTAGCATGTTCAAATGCCTGACTCAAGGTAGTAGATACACAAGTGACCATGAAGTGGTATCCAACATTCCAGTACATGTGATGGCTTACCTTTGTAACATTGCCATTATCAACCGTCCTCTATCTATCCTGTGTATAGATTGTCATGGGAGATGTTTTGTCCCAAAGTCAGGGAAGTTCACACAGTATAAGATGCTATGGGTATGACAAACACATATCTCGACTGATGTACCTCAATGAATGGCATCTGATGGTTATCCACAATTACAACACATCCACACAAGCACATTATGCAAAATACGTCTTCTGACGTTCACACAGAGGCACAACAACAATTGAAATAGCCAATTCACAGGCATAAACACACAGGCCATGAGTGCATTTTTTAAGTTGCGTAGCCTTGCTATCCTCTATTGACGCACCACCTGCTCAAACTAGGGAATAACAATTTTAATTCCAAATGTTTGGGTTGCTGTTGCGTCAGTTAGAAGTGCTAATCCGGCACAACAACATGAGTATTATGGTCCGCAGTAGTGTGGTCTGCCACATGTGCCCAAACTCCAGAACAGGCCCTAACAGCCTATCTTTGTATAGTTATAGCTTTCATGTATGTTAAAAATGAGAAAAATGACGCAAACACAGTTAAAGACAGATATTTTGACTCAAGTGTGTAAAAAAAAGACACATATGCATCAAAATATGCCACATATGCATTAAAAAATGACCCTCACATCCATTATACATCGATTGGACACTAGCGTTAATCGCAACACTGCACCCCATGAAATTGTTTATCCATGAAAATATATTGATCTTTGAATGGGGGTAATTTTTAAGCATATGCATCAAGAAATATTGATGCAAAGCCCGTAAGCGTCATAAAATTTCTCGCATCATAAGAAAAACGCACCACATTTGAGACAGGAAGTGATGTAATATGATATCCTGTTTACAGAAATGGTACAGTGGGTGTACTTTCACTTTCACTTTGCAGTCTGTGATTCTTCTAGACTGTGTGGCTGTGTTGAGAGTTGTGTCTGTCCAAATTGTGCGTTTGTCTCCTGTGTGCCACTCCAATTGTCATCTGTTGTTTTTGTAATTGTCTCAGTTGTTCAGTGTAAGTGTGTTTTTGTCATTTTTTGTGTCTAATTTTGTCTTTGTACTGTTGGGAGTGTGTAGTGGGTATTGTTAGTTGGGGTATTGTTGGGCTGTTTGTGGGTTCTTCAAGTTTCATTTTCTTACCTCCTTTCCATGTATTTCGCTCGTTTCCCTTTCCTATCCCTATAATTTTTTGTGATGTTGGGCAGGCCACGTCTTTGGAGAATGGGTGAGGAGGAGCTTGGGACTTTCATTTGGCTGGTGTGCCACTTCCTCCCCCTGATGTTAGAGGCTGGTGGCAGGGTGATACAGGGGTATCACACCGAGGCGAGGAGGCTCAGGTGGTCCAAGGTGCTGTTCCACCTAAAGAGAGTATTCAACAGCCAGCGCAACAACCACCATCTCAAACATCGCTGTGCTGACCTTGTGGCCAGAGAGCAAGACCTGCTGGACTACCCGGGTGTTGTGGTTGAAGGCCCTGTTAGTGAGTACAAATCAGACTAATGTGTACAGTAAAATGCTCTGTAGTGACAGTAGCATATTTGGTGACATGCTGCATACAATGTTTGTGGACATGTGGAATGCAAGTTGAACATACAGTCTCCCTGATTTATACAATATTTGCTACGCATTACTGTCATTTGTTGACGCAAAAGCTGCATAAACTTACAAAACACAACTTGATCTTATAAATTAGTGATGGTTTGACGTCAATAGATGATGGTAAAGCAGCATAAACAAATCATGGTCTGTGAGTGTACCAGGAATGAGATGTATTTCACATGCTAAAGCAAGGAATGAATGTAGTCCCCAATTATTTTGAATACATGTCTGAACTGTATTCATGGCCATAAATATCCTCTGGTAATATCTTAGGCTGATATTTTGACTTGGTTTGTGCAGCATTTAAATTAATTATGGATGCCAAACTAATGCACACTGGATAATATCTAAATGTTTGGTGCTAATTTCCTTAGCTGTAGCGTAAAAACATGAAGCAAATGCTAAATTGTATTTTGTAAGTTTGGGCCGGTTTTGCGTCAAAAAATGACACAAATGCAGCACTAAAAAAGTATAAATATGGGCCAATTGTATTTTGTAACTTTGTGCCGCTTTTGTGTCAAAAAGCGGCGCAAATGCGGCACTAAAAAAGTATAAATACGGGCCCTAATGTTTCCTATCCTGTCAATATGTCTGCTCTTTCACGCACTCCCAACCCCCTCCATTGCACCCATAATGGCAAGCTGACATTGAGCTTTCTCCTTCATGTACCCTCAAAATATGATATTGTTATTTGATTTTATAGTGCTGTTGCTCGCTGACCACCTTATTTGTCAGTCCTTATGAAGTGATCTGTCATTGTCACTACTGGCATTCCAGTCTGAGCTTTCACATCTTCGTTACTGTCCTTGTGCAATATTTGTTTTGTTGCATCGTTATTGAATGATATCCTACGTCGGTGCCCTATGATGTGATTTGCTTCCCCGGTTGTTCTATTCGTTTCTTGCGTATCTCTCTGCCTCATGAAAAGCTAATCTTGAAAAAACGTTTGTAAAACCTTTAACGGGCAAAAGCAAAAAAAAAAATGTATTATTGATTCAAGTAAAAAAGTATGGTGTATGTAAATACTAGCGCGGAACCTGTGATGACCTATACACGGATAAGGTGATATTTAATTTCTTTGGCAAGTTTATGAGGTTAGAAGGTATCTTACCACGCGCATTAACTGATTGTGCTTTCTAGCCCACGACTCAATCGCTGCACTTTATGGCATAACCAAGCAATGAAGTGGTGATTATAACAAAACAGTTGGTGAAGAAGGTAGATGAAATCAGTAAATGAAATCGGTAGATGAAATCAGCTGTGGGAGAGGAGTGCAGTCTCAGGTAAACAGGAGTGAGGCATCCGAATTTTCATTTCATTTGCAAAATAACGGGGTGTGACACAAATAACCGTCCTCGCCCATAGTGCCAAGGTCATTTGAGAGGGCCCTGACTGTACATATGGTATTATTAGCTAATTGTGCATAGTTTGACTTCAGTTACAAAATACCAGCTAAGGCAAATGCACCACACTGCTTTGTATGTAATATTTAATTGAAAACAAGCATTTGCAGAGCCAGTAGGTCTGCTGCTGGGAACGAGCCTGTTGGCTTTGTCAATATTTGTTTTGTTTTGTCATTAATTCTGTTGTTGAGGTGGATGGAAGTCCAACACAAGTAATACTGTAACTATCTTTTTTAGGTCCAGTAAAGGTTTAAATAATTTAATCATGTGTTCAACCCCTGGTAGCTATAATATGGAGCAGAAAAGCTTAAAAAAATGTGTAATGCATTTAGAGGTACCAAAACAGTTAAACATATAAAAAATAACATAATAAATCTCCTCTCCAATTTAGAAAAATAGAGAATAATTTATTGAACAAACTGACAGCAAAATTCGAAAATCCAATAAGGTGATCTGAAGATATGAATTTTAAAGATAAAAACAACAGCACTGAAAAAACATTAAAGTGAACTGGTTTCAGTAGACATAGGTGCGGTTTGAGGACGCCCACGATGGAGCATGAGATAGATCAAACAGATTAATCTTTTTTTCCTGGAACTTAGTCATTTTTTTTTCTGGAGGGAAAGGCAGCATATCCAAGAAGGGCCCTAGATTATGAATGAGATCCCTGTGAAGCCACTGATTTAGGTGGTAAAAGCTCTGATGGGAACAATTTTAAATTTGTCCCCTGGGAAGTCTGCTTAGCAGCCCAGTACCTTTGCTGCCTTCACCCTGTCATATTTTCTCTACATTCGGACTTGGTCGTGTTGTTGGAGCTTGGATTTCTTCAGTGGGGCAAGGCTGAGCCGAAGAAGGCTCCACAAGGCCGGATACCTTATCCACGATGTCCGGCTGAAATAGATTTGCTGCTGTGGAAAAGCTGAGAGTGGGAGAAATCTGAATGTTCAGTCCAATGGGCATGCAATTCGGTTGGATCAGCTTGACAAGTTTGTCCCAGTCCCCCGGATGTCTTTGGAGCTCAAACGTTTCTTAGTCCCAGGTTTTTCAGGATAATAGGAGGAGTACACTTCAACACAGCGAATGGTTGCAGAACCTCAGGAGTAGCACTTGGGGGCAAAACTCACTACAGCAGAGCCACCAGCAGGGCTCAGGGCAAGTTTAGTTGGAGATGGCCAGCTGAGCTGTCAAGGAAAAGGTGTCTTGCAGTTTCTTGTAACAATGTAGCTTAACAGAAGGTTTGCTAATTTTGTCCTGGTTACATGTGGAAGCAGGTCCAGTCCTTCAAGTCTCCTCACAGGTGTTAAACTGCAGGTACAGTCTTCGAAAGTTCAGAGTGTTCTGAAGAAAGTGCCCAGCGGTGCCCTATTTATGCAAATCGCTAGTCTTTGGGTGGAGGTTACTCCTGCGACCTCAATAACAAATAGGGTGAATGTTTCCAGGGTTAAACCTCCCCACTTTTCCTGCAGTTACTGTGTGCCCTACTGCAAACAATCCCACAGCACACCCCAGTGCCTAAACTCAAGAAAATCAAGTCCTTCTACCCTTGTACAGAGCCTATATACCCACCCAAGAGATTTGGCCAGAGAAGTGGACAACCCTCATCTGTGGTCACTTCGAACGCCTTATTAGGGCAGCTCCCTCTCCATCGGGATTGGTGCCTGCCTGACTGGGGAAACAAAGAAAGGGGCCTGTTCAAGTGTTAGCTAATATTTTCCTGTGACACAGGAGGTCTCTTTGAAGGTAATCAACTGTCCTGAGCAATGCCAAATGTTCATCCTGCCAGAGGAACAGTAACACCTACTCCACAGCCAAGCTGTTGTTTCTGCTCTGGGAACAGTTTTCATACTTCATTGAAGGTTTGAGCGTTCAGAGGTTAGCAGCTGGAGGTTAATGTGAATTAGCCTCCAGAGGCTTTAGGCAGAAAAACTGTGACTTTCTAAATGTCAATTTTCCTTAATATGTATTAGAACTCAGACTTTGTCAGTGAATTAGGATTTGAACAAATATTAGAAAGAATGAAAGAATTAAACTTCTTGATGTTTCCTAGGCGAAAATAGCATTATTAAGTTTAATCGTGAGACCCAATATTTCTCTGTAGAACAATCAGCCTTGCTACAATGAAAATAGCATTTAGATGTCATTCACTGTAAAGACAAGTTTAATATTAATTTTCTCCATTACCTACTTTTAAATACTAGGCATTCTGCCTTGTGAGCAATAAGGTCTACTTAGGGAGGCTTATTTATATTTAAAAAGAAGGTTTAGGGCTGTCAAAGACCTTTATTTTTACAGAACAAACTGCATTTTTAAACTGCCTTAGTCAGGTTACAATAGAAGGCCTGAAGCCATATTGGCACTGTCATGTAATGCAGGGCAAAAGGGTGCTGCAGTCATCTGGTGATATTTAACTTATGGGCCCTGGGTATACCACACCTCACCTTACAGGTGTGTTAAATATGTCAATCAGTAGTATAAACAATGTCAACATGTTTTTGGGGTCAATGCATGTGCACTGAGGCCTGGTTAGCGAAATCCTACCAAAAAGCATACATTATGCAAAAAAGTAGAAGTAGAGAGAACTCTGGATGGTTCTCAAGTTTAGGTGGAGAGCAGCTTCAGTAGGGAGCACCCTGCAACACCAGCAACACCCTAGATTTGCTCACCTCAAATTTCTGTTTATCTAGAATAGTTTTTAAGCATAGGATTAGCACAGTGCTATCCACACCAAGCTAGATGGGGACAAAGTCTTTTGCCATTTGTCCACCACAAATTTTAAGCACAGGATTGACCCAATGTCATCCTTGCCAAGCTGACAAAAGCCATTCATCACTCCAGGCACAGTATTACTGCTTTGGACCGGTAAAATACCACCTAACAAGTAAAAGCAACCCTGATGTGTTTCACTATCATTACACCTCTTCAGAGAGGTTTAGCTTTGTCCAGACTCAAGGGAGCACCAAGTATAAGTCAAAACAAAACCCTTTCAGGGTTACAGTGACGCATACCCACCATGCACAGTTTTTTAATCAGAAATGTTACTACAAATATCTCATTGATATTATCAATGATGTTATCAAAGATGTAATGAGTGCCATAATTTGTGGGGTAATTGCAGTGCATGGCAAGGACACGAGTTATAGTTACCGTAGGGCATGAGGTATAGCTACTTGAGATAATTCAAGATTTATCAGGAGCTCTTCTATGGTTTTGTACATTTGAAATGTGAACCTAACTATGATGTCCCTGTAACCTTTGTTTTTTTAAGTGAATGTCTATTTTTCTTTACATATAGTAATTTTCAATACTATACCTTAATCCAACCGCTACTGCCTGCAGCAAGTCCCTGCAGCCAATCCCATAACAGCCCAACCCCACATGCTGTGCACGGCCTTTAGCTGTTCACAGCAGGGGTTGGACACAGGACCTGGTTGCAAGCCACCCACTATGATCTGCATCCATACCCTATACCGTCCAACCATCCTCTATAACCACCCAAACCTGTGCCATATATGGCTTTTGGCTGTGTCCGTTGGGGGTTGGCCACCGGGCCTGGCCTGCACCCAGATACTGCAACCAACCCCCTAACCACCCAACCCCACATTGCACACAGCCTTTGGCCATACGTGGCGGAAGTTGGCCACTGCCTGTCTCTCACGGCGTCAGAATAGGTGTGACAAGGTGTATCTGGGTAAGAGAGTGCCTGTGAGAGTGTCTGTCTGAGTGTGAGAGTTGGTACACAAGTGTCTTATTTGGTCTGTGAGTCAGTTGCTGTGTGGGTCTGTGAGTGGGTGCGTGAGGGCTTCAGTGGGTCTGTGAGTGGGTGTGTGAGAGTCTGAGTGGGTCTGTGAGTGGGTGCGTGAGGGTCTGAGTGCAACTGTGAGTGGGTGCACGAGGGTCTCAGTGGTTCTGTGAGTTGGTGCAGGAGTGTCTGAGTTTGTCTGTGAGTGGGTGCGTAAGGGTCTGAGGGAGTGTGTGAGGAGGAGAAAGAGATTGAAAGAGAGTGACAGAGAGAGATAAAATGAGCGAGAGAGAGAGAGCTAGTCAGTTTTTAGGCGTTGATGAATGATATACATAGAATGAGATATTTCTGGACAAAGTGAAAAGAAAAATGTATTTGTCAATTAAAAAGAGTGAGATCAACATTCAGTATGAACCTAATACTTTTGAAGTTTTACAAAAAATTAAAGATGCAAAATGACCACGGGCACACCTGCAGTAGAACTCTCAACTTTCAGTGTGTTGGTCTGTACACTTAAACTTTAGCCCAGATGTGACTGCTTATTGTGATGTTTCCAGATATACCTTAGACAGTCAAGCCATGTATGTCATTGGAAGGAAATGTGAATGTTCCATCACTAGGAAAGTTTAACAGTTAAAACACTTGAAAATAAACAAACACACTGCCAAGCCATACGGGGATATGAACCTTCAGCCTATTGAGTGATAGCACAAGACCTTGGCCATTAGGCCAGAAGTGACTATGTTCCACTCAGCATCCAGAAATAACTTTAACATTCACCCCAAACATCTTGCTAGTCTTACTCCTTGAGGTCATTGCATAGACAGATCATTCCAATGACAATTTCTCTCTCTCTCTCTTCCATTCGATTACGGGATGGAAGAGAGAGAGAGAGTGACAGGACCTTGGGGGGAGCCTGAAGGCCTCCGCGGTTACAGCTGGCATTGTGAACAATTCTTACTGCCAAAACACATCACAGGGGCTGGATTTATTTAAATAAAGCTGTATTTTACACTCTGAGAGCAAGTGGATCTGTCTTCTTATGGACTTTGGTGATTCTATTCTCAGTGCCAGTCCTGATAACTCACACCACTCTTGTCAGGGCAACCTGGTTGTAGCTGTGTTTTGGACAGTTTTGACATATATATGTACATACACTGCGTCACAAAAGTGCCGGTATTCACCAGGGCTAATAATGCAGTGATTTGAGCAGGGCCTTGGCTGCCCTTACAATAACAAACACACCTTCCCTCCAGGCAAGAAATGCTTGAATCTCTTGTATGTGCAAAATCGGGTTTATGCAGGGCTTTCTGACGCATTTCAGTTCCAATGGACCATTGCCACAGGTAACGGGAGTGAAGTGGCCAAAACAAATATAAATACAATAGAAACAATGAAAGGACTAATACAGTGTCAGCAACGTGGGTGCCATCTTGAAATAGCATAGTTAAGCCATTCAAAATGCATACTGCATAGCATTTGTTATCTACAAAGGAAGGCTAGATTGACTGTAGTCTTAAGTTCTTAAATTAATACATGTGCTAAACCTTGACAATTATTATATATAGTAAATGTTATAATAGTCTATCCACGGTTGCATGTGACTCAAAAACCTAGATACCTAACAGTATTTTTAATATAATCAAGGTCAGGTGTAGAAAAAGCCACTGTCAATCTCAATGTTACGCATCTAAATTATAAATCTTTAGTCCAAAATAAAATAAAATAACAAATATATACATAAAGTTATAACCGGGTAAATAGAGAAACACAATCAATAATCAATTAAACTGATAATCTTATATTACCAAGTTATTGTCCAAGTGGGCTGTTACCCCACATGTGATCAGGTGGGGACTGAGAATCTTCACAATACCAACATATGAGAATCCAGATTCTGAAATGTTGATGGAATGGACTGACAATTCAAACAATTGTTCAATGACTATGATGCGTATATTAATTAAGTATGCATTGAAAGATAGAGCAAAATTGTTAGTGGGGATTGAGAAATTAAAACAGGAATTTTAAAATATGATATCAAAGGAACGGTTTGATGATTTTAAGAAGAACTTACAGATCAAAAGGGGAAAATTGGAAACAGTAATTATGATTAAAAACAACTGAAATTCATTAGAGACTATGGCCCTCATTATGACATTGGCGGTAAATGCTGCCTACTGCCACACTGACAGCCGCCAACATACTGCTGCGGTGATGGATAGCCTTTTACCATATTATGATACACACACACACACACATCCGACAGAATACAGCCACATACACAAATCCGCCAGACCAAAGGTCAGTGATAAACTGGCAGTCCCAAAACCAATACCGTTGCGCCAACAATACAACACCCATCACATTATGACCCACAAATCACCATGGCGGACATCCAAAAGCGGTAAACCATTGGCCGCACTCACCGGCACAGTCAGAATGGACACCCACATACAAAACAACGCTACATTGCCCGATACCAAAAATAGACACCTGACACCCATACACACACCACACCCACACACCCACACCACTATAAAACACACCCCCACATTACCCACAACCCTTTACCAACAACAATTACTGCCAGGAGATTGACACGGACAGCACAGAGACAACTAGACACACACGCCACTCACACCCATTCATCCCTCACTCACTCTACATCACACACCTTACCACATTACTCAACACACTCTCACCAACACACACCACACATCACCCATGACACCACAAAGGCACCCCTGTTTCACTGAGGAGGAGTTAAGGGTCATGGTGGAGGAAATTGTCAGGGTAGAGCCACAGCTCTTTGGAGCACAGGTACAGCAGATTTCCATTGCCAGGAAGATGGAGCTATGGCAGTAAATCATGGACAGGGTGAACGCAGTGGGACAGCACCCAAGGACAAGGGATGACACCAGGAAGAGGTGGAAAGACCTACGGGGGAAGTTACTTTCCATGGCAGCAAGGCACCAGCTCACCATACAGAGGACTGGCAGTGGACCCCAACTTCCTCCCTCACAGCTCAGAGCGTGGGATGAGCAAGTACTGGCAATACTGCATCCTTAGAGACTCGCCGGAGTAGCCAGAAGACTGGACAGTGGTGACTCAACATTTAACAATTATCACCCCCATACCTGCATGCCATCACACCCCCTCACCCTCACTCCCATCACTTCACTACATCCCACGCACTGCACCTACACATACTACAAGCCCCAATGCCAAACCCCAATGCCAAGCAATGCATAGACACCCCTCCCAGCCCCGCATGGACACCAAATATTAGAAGCATGCACAGCATAGGGAAACTAACATTCCCACAATACATCACGATAAACAAGCAAAAGGTGGCATGGGAACATCAACAATAGAGGGAAGCCAAGGATGTATAATACGTCACACACGTGAAGCATAATACATCACTTACATCCCCACAGGTACCCCAGCCAATGTCAGTGGAGAGGAGGTGCCACGACTATCCAGTTCCCCTAACAGAAGGTGCCCCCAGTGATGAAAGTAATTCTGGACTTCAAGATCTGGATGACGGACCTTACCGATCAGGGACCATGGACAGCCAGTCACCCAAGCACAATCACAGTCCACCACTGAGCTTCCCCCATCAGGATCCAACACCACAGCACCCACCCAGCGTACCCACACCTCTGTCCCCAAGACACATCAATCAACAGTGTGCTCACCTGTATAGGGACCCCAGGCCACACCTCGCCCCCAAGAAAATCAGGGACCTGGAGTCAGTGGCAATGGGCACACCATTCAGGGGATAGGAGTACAGGCCAACAGGAACACTGGCAGGACTGCTGTGCAGCAGGGGAGGACAGGACCAGGGAACTGACTCTCCAGGAGGCACTCTCTGAGATCCTGGGAGCCTACCAACATTCCCAGGATGTGATGGGAAGGATCCTTGACAACATGCAGGAGAACAGGTGGGGCTGCAGGAGGGACAGTATCGGGATCAGGGAGGACTTGAAGGCTGATCTCCATAGCAGGGTTGCTGGTAGACATGGCCAACATCATTAGGGAGGCAACAGCACATCAGCGGGCCCCTACCGCTAGCCAGTCACCTGAACAGCCCTCCACTTCTGCTGCTACTAGTGGCCAGGAGGCCCCACAACAGGACCCACAGGCCACCAGCATCCCTCCCCCTGCAGAAGGTGAACCACCCTTCAAACGTTCCCTACGACTCACACGGAAGCCAGAGCCAATTGCCATGACCACCGGCAGTAAATGAGACTCTCCTGATTGTTCCCCTTGTGTACCACACTGTCACCTTGTCCACCTTAAACTGCCTTTGCTCCCCTTCCTATGGCCACTTGGACACTGCACCTGTTCTACAAACAGACTGGAACCATACCCTGAACTTTCCTCAATCATCACCCCTTTCCATTGCACTTTCCCCTCAATGTCTTAGCACTCCCTGAACACAACTCAAATACTTGTATGTCATGTGTTAAAGCAGTGTATTAATGGAAACAGTTGCATCCGTTGCAAATGAACTGTACAGTGTGAGAGCATAGAAATAATGACAAGAGGCTGGCTGTAGTCAGCACATGGGTACACAGTTCTCATTGCACCAACATCTGTAAAATGATAATCCATAGGTGACAGTAAGTAGAGCTAAAAAGTGTGTAATGGCATCATGCCACAGACACACAGAATACACCAATAGACATGGAAATGTGAAGTTGCGCTGACTCACCTGTGTGTCATTGGAAGTACTGACGGATAACTGTGGTTCTGTTGTCCTCAGCCTCTTCATCCTCACAGTCATCAGGGTCTACTGCAGCCACAGGGGCATCTCCAGTCTCTTCCTCTTGACGAAAAGGTACATGGCATCTGAGGGCCAGGTTGTGCAACATGCAGCATGCAACTACTATCTGGCAGACCTTCTCGGGTGAGTAGCACAAGGATCCACCTGTCAGATGGAGGCACCTGAACCTGGCCTTCAGGAGGCTCAAAGTTCTCTCAATGATCCTTCTGGTTCGCCTGTGTGCCTCATTATAACGTTCTTCAGCACTTGTCCTGGCATTCCTCACAGGGGTCAGCAGACACAATAGGTTTGGGTAGCCAGAGTCACCTGCAGGTATTGAGGGACAACATTTAGCCACACACTATCCTATGAGGTTTACACCAGAGGCATACATTAACATAAACTGGGTGAGGACCAAGGCTCACCTATTAGCCACATTGTGTGCCTCTGTAGTTGGGCCATCACATTTGGGATGCTGCTATTCCTCAGGACAAAGGCATCATGCACCGAACCAGGATACTTAGCATTGACATGGAAGATGTACTGGTCCACCAGGTACACCATCTGCACATTCATGGAGTGGAAACTCTTACGATTCCTGTTCACCTGTTCATTCTGGCAGGGGGGACAAACACAATATGTGTCCCATCAATCGCCCCAATAATATTGGGTATATGTCCCATTGCATAGAATCCGGCCTTCACAGTGGCCAAATCTTCCACCTGTGGGAAAGCTATGTAGCTAGACATGTGTTTTACCAGGGCAGACAACACTCTTGCCAACACGATTGAGAACATTGGCTGTGAAATTCCTGCTGCCAAGCCCACTGTCACTTGAAAAGAACCTATCACGAGGAAATGGAAAACTGATAGCACTTGCACAAGAGGGGGGATCCCAGTCGGATGACGGATAGTAGATATCAGGTCAGGCTCCAACTAGGCACACAGCTCTGTGACTGTGGCCCTGTCCAGTCTATAGGTGAGGATAATGTGCTTGTCCTCCAGTATAGCTAAGTCCACCAGGGGTCTGTACATGGGGGTTTGTCTCCACCTCCTATTCATCCACAGCGGTAGGTATCTAAGGGACACAAGAGTGAGTAGGCTGTCACAATTTGAACAACTAAACCACAAATCAGTCCAGATGGTGCACTTATGTATTGAGACAGTGTAAATGTTGAAGTATGTGCTTATTTAACCTGTGACCAGGTAATTGGCGATAGGTCTGTTCCCTCCCCCCGAAATGGCGACTGCCTGTCCTGTATGGAGGGACAGATGGAATTGAGGTAATTCTGCAGACGTTGGGCGTTAAGGCGGTAGGCGGTCTTGCACGGCCGTGCGGTTCCTCATTGGATAATATTGGGCCCTATGGAGTACAGCGGCCAATGGGGATGTACGCCAGAAGTGACGGTATACAACGCTGTGGACGTGACTGCCATTTTCTAACTCAATCCTCACTTGTTTCCTGACCATCAACAGAGAATACCTACACTGTGTGTGCTGCTGTTACCTGTGTCTGGAACCTTCCATGGCCCGTGTGACCGGAGAAGGGTCCCAGCCTTCACTTCACTGGTGGATTGTGTTAGTTGGTCGAAGGGTGGGGGGACTGTCAGTTGGTGGTGTACATGTTGTGAGCTGGCCTATGTGTGTGCCAATGGTGATAGAATCGCGTATGGTGGGCCATGTGTGTGACCGGCTGGACTGTTATTTTAATGGAGTTCTCCTGTATGTATTACCTCTGCAGGTCAGCGCCCATCAAAAGAAGGGATTATGTCGTGCCATCGCCAAGGACGTGTGGACCCTGGAGATCTATGGCAGGTGGAGCACCCACTGTCGCAAACGGTGGTAGGACCTGAGATACTGGGCATGGAAGACTGCGGATGCCCAGCTGTGTGTTGCCTCGCAATGGGGAAGGGTGCCCGTCGGACCCTGACCTCCCTGATGGCCTGCATACTGGCGGTGGTCTACCCTGAGTAGGATGGGCACTTAAGGGAATCACAGTAGCCACAAGGGGGTGAGTACAGTGGGTTTCATTACATATTTTGGCTGGTGGGTTGGTATCCGGGTAGAGGATGTGTGTTAGTGGGTGCCCCTAAGGCCAGGCCAGACATTGCAGCGTGGGAAATCTGAAGGGTAATGGTTGCATGGCATATACAGGTAACCTAGCTTGTTAGTAGTCCATTTCAGGCAGGGCTGCCTGGGTCACAGATGTGCTGAAGTTGGTAGTGTGTGGTCCTCATCTTGCCTTAGTGACTACCCATTTCACGTGTAGTGCAATGCATAGTGCTTAAGCCTGTTACCTGTGTGTGATGGTGATGTGCATGCCAATGGTGATGTTGGTGCAGTCACTGACAAAGTATATCCTTTGTCTCCCCCTGTAGACAGTCCCCACAGTATAGACACTCAGGAGAGGTAAATTTGGGTTTTTGCGGTAAGTATTTATTAGTAATTTGAAATAAGAACCGATGAAAAGTCAGTACGACGTTTAGCGCCTGTTTCTTCTCTGGAGTGGTGAATATCTTCCTTCTAATCTGTGTCCCTTTTCTTCCTTTTCTCTAGGTGACGTACCGGATCGTCCTCATAAGGTCCCGGATGTGACATACAAGAAAAAGGGAACACATATCGCTGGTGAGTGGAACGAACGCCTTACAACACGTCTTCTACTTATTTGTTTTACTGGGGAAAAGGTTTAAGGAGGGGGGGGGGTTTTATGTGTGATATAGGTGCCAGTGAGGACTTCAGGGCTTGTGTATATTCCGTACTTTACCCTTTTGTGCTCTCCCGGTGCTCTTTAAAGTGCCCTTCTCTCCTCCCTCCCCTCACCCTGCCTCCCTCCCTTCCCCAGCGTTTCTCCCCTTTTATTGTGTCCCTCGGTTTGTCCAGAAGGACCGTACCTTGTAGAGCCACGACCCTCCAGGGTCGTGGCTGGCTCTGTGGAGGTCCTCTCGTCGGTCTGGGCTGGTCTCCCCTGCTTCCGGTCGGGCGCTGTTCCTCTGGGTTCGGGTTCCGCCGCTTCCAGGCCACTGGGGTCCTCCTCCGATGTCCTCGTCGCCGTCTCTCTCTTCTTTCTTCGGTTCGTCGTCGCCGCCGTCGTTCTCCTTCCTCTCTTCCTCCCCGGCTCTCCCCCTCTCGACCGGAGCTTCCGTCTTTTGGCCGCCTGGTGGCCAATCCGGAGCCTCCTCGTCATCGGAGGTTGCCGAGGCAACCTCAGGACGCTGGCCTCGTTGCGGACGCGTTCCCAGGGGAACCTGGGAACGCGGCCGTAGCGGTTCCGTTTCTGCCGGTTCCCCGCTGTTGCCCGGGGCGGCCCGGTCACACACCCTTCCCCAAGAACTGTCCTGCTCCAGGACAGGCGAAGACAGAGGAAACCGGGACAGATAATCAGCGGGGGCCTGGTGAGATCCAGGGACGTGCCGAACCTGAAAGGAGAACGGTTGCAGTTCAAGGAACCATCGCAGTATCCTGGAGTTAGAATCCTTATGCGCAGCCAGCCACGTAAGAGGAGCGTGATCCGTGAATAGTATAAACGGCCGCCCTAGGAGATAGTACTGCAAACAGTCAATGGCCCACTTGATAGCCAAGCACTCTCTCTCTATAATTGGATAGTTACGTTCCCGGGAAAACAGTTTTCTACTGATGTAGACCACCGGATGGTCAAGCCCCTCGCTATCTGGCTGAGTCAGAACCCCTCCAAGCCCAACATCCGATGCGTCAGTGTAGAGGTGAAACGGCTTCGTAAAATCTGGGCAGTGCAGGATGGGATCGGAGGTTAAGGAAACTCTCAACTGTTCAAAACTCGCGTTTTGCGTCTCCGAAAAAGGCAAAAGTCGATTGGGATATTGTTTAGTGAGTAGGTCCGTAAGAGGTGCTGCTAAGGTGGAGTAATGTGGAATGAAGCGCCGATAATAGCCCACTAATCCTAAAAAGGAGCGTAATTCCTTTTTCGTGTGTGGAAGAGGGGCATGTAAAATGGCATCCACCTTCCCATTTTGAGGTTGTAGTGTACCCTGATTAATCCTATATCCCAAATAGGAGATGTCAGTTTTACCTATCACACATTTCTTGGGATTGGCCGTCAAACCAGCAGTTTGAAGGGCTTGGAATATTCTCTGTAGGTGTATTAAATGGTCCTCCCATGTTTCACTAAATACGACTACATCATCTAGATATGCAGCGGAGAATGCAGGATAGGGTTTTAGAATCCTATCCATTAACCTTTGAAAGGTTGCAGGGGCTCCATGAAGCCCAAAAGGTAGTACTGTGAATTGATATAACCCGGACTGGGTGGAAAAAGCTGTTTTTTCTCTATCTTGAGGAGCTAAGGGAATCTGCCAATACCCTTTAGTTAGGTCGATAGTAGACATGTATTTTGCTTTCCCAAGTTTTTCGAGAACATCGTCCACCCTAGGGATGGGATAGGTGTCGAATAGGGAGTTTGAGTTAAGTTTGCGGAAATCTATGCAAAACCTGACGCTACCATCAGGCTTCGGTACTAGGACAACCGGTGAACACCAGGGACTAGTGGACGGTTCAATGACCCCTAGGGATAACATTGTTTTGATTTCTTCTTCGATTATGTGTTTTCTAGCTTCTGGAATACGATACGGGCGTTCTCTTGTGATCTTCCCGGAGCTCGTGCGTATATTATGGTGAATTAAAAACGTCTTTCCTGGTTTCTCTGAAAAGAGTGGTTGCCATTGTTTTAAAACCTTAAGGGCTTGTTGCTTTTGCCCTTCAGGTAAAGTATCGTCCACTATGGGTAGGGTACTTTCAGTATCGGGGTTGGTAGGGTAGAACTCGATATCTAGGGTCTTGTCGGGACACACAAACTGACCCATTTCTACGGAACGTTCAGGTTGTGCGGGGGTCTCCCATTTTTTTAGCAGGTTTACATGATATATTTGTGTTTTTATTGGACGGGAGGATATTTCGATAAGGTAGGTGACAGGGGAAACTGCTTTGATTACTCGATATGGGCCCTGCCATTTGGCCAGGAGTTTATGGTCGGAGGTGGGTCTCATTATTAGGACCTGGTCCTCGGGTTGGAAAACCCGTAGTTTACTTCCTTTGTCATAATAGGACTTTTGTGTTTGTTGGGCCTGTTCCAGGTTTGCGTGTACGTCGGTCCATAAGCTGTGTAGGTGGTTCCTCAATTTTTTTGCATATTCTAACAAAGGAGTCCCTGCTTCCTCAGCCTCGGCCTCCCAGGATTCTACCGCCATGTCTAAAAGGGAACGAGGTTTGCGTCCGAAGACCAACTCAAAGGGGCTATGCCCCGTGGATGCTTGCTCATGTGTCCGTATGGCGTACAAAACTAGGGGTAACTTTTGATCCCAATCCTTCCCTGTCTCATTGATAGTCTTTCTCAGCAGGGTTTTAATGGTTCGATTATATCTTTCGACTAGTCCGTCAGTTTGAGGATGGTAAACGGATGTTCTGATCTGAGCTATCCCCAATGTTTTGCACACTTGTTTCATTAAGGTGGACATAAAAGGGGTCCCCTGGTCCGTGAGGATTTCATGTGGAAACCCAAGACGAGAAAATACGTTAATCATAGCTTGGGCCACTGTCTTGGTTGTCATACTAGTCAGGGGAATGGCCTCTGGGTATCGTGTAGCATAATCTACAATGACTAGGATGTAGGTGTGTCCTTTTGACGAAGGAATCAAAGGTCCCACTAGATCCATCCCTATTCTTTTGAACGGGATATCGATGATGGGAAGGGGTAGGAGAGGTGCCTTCCTAGGTCGACTAGGTTCGGTTAACTGACAACGGGGACATTGGGCGCAATACCTACGTATGTGGGCGTATACTCCAGGCCAATAAAACCTTCTGAGCAAATATTCCTCGGTGTTCTCTCTCCCAAAGTGTCCTCCCCCTGGGTGATTATGAGCTAGTGTAAGAACATGTTCCCGATAGTGGGTAGGTACCAGAAGTTGGCGTTTACGTTCTCCCCGTCGTGTGGTAGTAACCCAATATAATAAGTTTTTTTGCACTATAAAGTAGGGACCCACCTCTTCTGTCTCCTCTGTTACTGCCGACCTCCAGGCATTGTTAAGGGAGGGGTCCTCTCTCTGTTGTTGGACAAAAGTACTAGGAACTTCATGAATTTCTGCCACTATCTCTCCATAGGTGTTGTCACCTTTCGTCTTCCGATAGTCCCCTTTTCCCTGTCGTTTCTCTCTTCGTGACAACTTTCTACGATATAGCGGACACTCAATATCACTCTCTGAAAAGGGTGCCTCTCTCCACCAATCCTTAGTTTGTTTGGTATCTCTGACGTAGTCTAATAGTTCTTGGAAGTGGATGTAGTCTGTCCCAATGATACATTCCTCGATTAACCGGGGCATTATCCCCACTGGGAGGAAGTCCTGATAGGGTCCCCACCTGATCTGGAGTATCTGTATAGGATACTGTGCCTTGTCCCCGTGTATGCAACATATAGATACCCATTGTTTCTCTTCTATATCATTATTTATCAAGTCTTTCCTAATTACTGATTGGCTGCAGCCGGAGTCAACCAGGGCATATATACTTTTCCCGTCCACTTGTATCATCATTTTAAATTTTAGGGCGCCCTTCCCGGTACATAACACCCTTCGCCTTGTCATCCCTATCTCCATTGGTTCTCCCATTTCTTGTTTCTGGGGACACATACGTGCGATGTGTCCCCATTCGCCACAACTATAACATTGGGGTCCCATGGTAGGCGGGCCTTCAGGAAACCTACGTGGTACTAGATAGTCGGGTGGACTTTTTACAAATGTCTTTGGGGTCGGTAGAACTGGTTTAATGATACTTCGCGTGGGACAGTTTCTGACATCGGTGGATCGATGAAAAGCACAGGCCAGATCAATGGCCGTCTCAGTATCCACTTTTGGGTGTTGTCTTATCCAGTGTTTTGTGGATGGGGGTAGACCATCTAGATATTGTTCCAGTATAATGGTTTTGATGACTTCCTCCCGACTATCTCCAATATGGCCTAACCATTTTAATGCTAGATCCTTCACACGAAAATAAAAGGTTCTAGGATCTTCGTTGGTGCCCCATTTGACTTTACGAAATCTCATCCGGTAATATTCCGTGTCGTGACCCACCCTTTCTAGTATACTTGTTTTTATGTCCTGATAGGGGGTGACACCACCTGGGTTAGCGGCTTGATATGCTGATTGTAAGAGACCGGTGAGCAGGGGGGCCACATATTGTCCCCATTTATCTTCTGGCCATAGGGCGGAGGAGGCTACCCGCTCAAAGTTGGTGAAAAAGGATTCCGGATCCTCTCCCTCCTGATACTTCTGTAATACGGAACTAGGTACATTCGGATGTACCTTACTAGCGGCGATAGTCTCCGTTAGTTTTTTCATCGCACTTTCATGGACTAACTGGTTGTTCGCCAGTATGGTCGCCTGGCTCTTCAGAGCAGATTGTAAGGTTTCTCGGTCTTCTTTGGCCTCTCTCTGTTGGGCCTCCCATACGAGTTGTAAGTGTCTTTGCCCTTCCGCTAGTTGCTTAATCATGGTCTCTAACGATGGACTTTCACTCATTGTGTATACTGTCTGGACTGTTTTATGGAGAGGGATTAGAAACAAGATCCCACTTCTGACACCACTGTAGACAGTCCCCACAGTATAGACACTCAGGAGAGGTAAATTTGGGTTTTTGCGGTAAGTATTTATTAGTAATTTGAAATAAGAACCGATGAAAAGTCAGTACGACGTTTAGCGCCTGTTTCTTCTCTGGAGTGGTGAATATCTTCCTTCTAATCTGTGTCCCTTTTCTTCCTTTTCTCTAGGTGACGTACCGGATCGTCCTCATAAGGTCCCGGATGTGACATACAAGAAAAAGGGAACACATATCGCTGGTGAGTGGAACGAACGCCTTACAACACGTCTTCTACTTATTTGTTTTACTGGGGAAAAGGTTTAAGGAGGGGGGGGGGGGTTTATGTGTGATATAGGTGCCAGTGAGGACTTCAGGGCTTGTGTATATTCCGTACTTTACCCTTTTGTGCTCTCCCGGTGCTCTTTAAAGTGCCCTTCTCTCCTCCCTCCCCTCACCCTGCCTCCCTCCCTTCCCCAGCGTTTCTCCCCTTTTATTGTGTCCCTCGGTTTGTCCAGAAGGACCGTACCTTGTAGAGCCACGACCCTCCAGGGTCGTGGCTGGCTCTGTGGAGGTCCTCTCGTCGGTCTGGGCTGGTCTCCCCTGCTTCCGGTCGGGCGCTGTTCCTCTGGGTTCGGGTTCCGCCGCTTCCAGGCCACTGGGGTCCTCCTCCGATGTCCTCGTCGCCGTCTCTCTCTTCTTTCTTCGGTTCGTCGTCGCCGCCGTCGTTCTCCTTCCTCTCTTCCTCCCCGGCTCTCCCCCTCTCGACCGGAGCTTCCGTCTTTTGGCCGCCTGGTGGCCAATCCGGAGCCTCCTCGTCATCGGAGGTTGCCGAGGCAACCTCAGGACGCTGGCCTCGTTGCGGACGCGTTCCCAGGGGAACCTGGGAACGCGGCCGTAGCGGTTCCGTTTCTGCCGGTTCCCCGCTGTTGCCCGGGGCGGCCCGGTCACACCCCCCTTTCTTGTTTTGTCATCCTGTCCTGGAGGCAGAGTCCACCGACGCCGAGGGAACCAGTGGAATGGAGGGCGAGAGGAGCAACACGGCAAAGACTGGAGGAGACACCAAAGACTCTGACACCTCCTCTGATGGGAGCCCCCTGGTGGTGGTGGACACTTCTGTGACCACCCCAGCTGCAGGTACAGCCGCCACTTCTGTATCAGCACTGCCGTCTCAGTAGCCCCTCAGTGAGTTGCCTGTGCCCGCTCACCCAGGAGGGTGGGCATCTCTTTTGCCCCAGGCACCTCAGGCTCTGCCCCAGTGAGCCATGCTGCCCTGAGTTAGGATGCTATGAAACTCCTGAGATCCATCTCTGTAGGGAAGTCAACCATTGTGAATGCCATCCAGGGGCTGGCATCCCAGATGCAGCAATGCAGTGCATTCTTGGTGGGCATTCATGGTGGATTGGCTGCCCAACAGAGATTGATTCATGCTCTGGCCGCCTCTCTGATGGCAGCCATTGTCCCTGTTTCTACTGCCCCCTCTCCAACTACCACTTCCCAGTTCAATTCTCCTCAACCCCAGCCCATTCCAGACACACATACAGACGAGCATGCACCCAAGACTACATCCAAGAGTGGTACAGGCAAAGACAAGCACCCCACTTAATCACACAAGAATTCACACAAACAGCATACAGTTGGAAACACAACATCCACTACCTCAACTGTCTCCCCCTCCTCCTCCTTCACCACCTCCCTCCCAGTCATGCCCACACTCACACCTGCATGCACTACATAAACATCCACTACCTGCATCACCACACAAAGCAGAACACACACCTCACTGACAGACATCTCCACAACAGCCATGCATGCTTCCCTTCTGTCCTCTCACAACCTGTCTGTCCCCCTCCTAAATGACAAAAACACAAGTATTCACACACCTAACAGCCATCCACCTCACATCAGCATACTGCCCATGCACCCGCACTCAAATCCAGCAGACATACACCTCCAACAACCACTCCCTCATCCTCCACTCCCACTACTCCTCTCTCCTCCCACCCCACCATCCCTAAAAACCTTTTCCTTTCCCAATTTGACCTCTTCCCTACCCCTCCACCCCCGTCCTGCCAGGATGGGCAGGATACCAAGGACACAGCCCAACACCTCAGCCAAACAGTCCACGGGGACAGTGGTAGCCAGACTTTCACGAGGATACCACACCGTCATCGAAGAAGGGGAAGGAGCCAGCACCACCAGGAAAGAAAGGGAAGGGGCCTGCACCACCTTGAAAGAAGGGGAATGAGCCTGCACCACCTGGAAAGAAGAGGAAGGAGCCTGCACTACCTGGAAAGAAGGGGAAGGAGCCTGCACCACCTGGAAAGAAGAGGAAGGAGCATGCACCACCTGGAAAGAAGGGGAAGGACCCTGCATCACCAGACAGAGAGGGGAAGAGCCCATCCACCCCTACCAGGAAGGGTAAGGGATCCACGCCCCATGTACTGGAGGAAATGAAGCACTCTACACCAGCAGAAGCTGTCAGGCTGACACCTCCACCACCACCAGCTGTCACAGGGCCCAAATCACCAGCTGTAGAAGTGCAGCCATCAGACAGTGCAGAGGCTGCCCTGGAGGCTCCTTCATCCACCACCACAGTGCTGCCATGAGGCAGTGCAGAGGCTGACCAGGAGGCTCCTC
Source organism: Pleurodeles waltl (assembly GCF_031143425.1). Taxonomy (NCBI): domain Eukaryota; kingdom Metazoa; phylum Chordata; class Amphibia; order Caudata; family Salamandridae; genus Pleurodeles; species Pleurodeles waltl. Next base: position 219,488,153 of record NC_090450.1, on the reverse strand, counting down.
CATCCACCACCACACTGCAGCCATCACCACCAGCTGATGCCATGTAGGCCACACTCCAGGGGCTGATGTGCGAGTTGCCCCCTCCAGAAGCAGTGGGGAAGTCACCCACTCCAGAGACTGTGACCTTGAACGCCCCAGGACAGAGCAATGGGCAAGTTGCCCCCTCCATAACCAGAGGGGAAGTCAACCACTCTAGAGACTGTGGCCTTGCACTTCCCAGGACAGAGCAATGGGCAAGTTGCCCCCTCCAGAACCAGTGGGGAAGTCACCCACTCCAGAGACTGTGGCCTTGCACTCCCCAGGACAAAGCAATGGGCAAGTTGCCCCCTTCAGAACCAGTGGGGAAGTTCCCATATTCGGCTGAGGTGCCCCCCCAACCCATCTCCCTAAGGTGCCTTCCCACTTGCAACATGATACCCCTGCAGTGTTCTCTCCGGATGTGTCAGGATACAAGTTGGGCCTTAGACGTTGCCCTGTGGTCTTGTGGGCCCTTATGATTCTGGTCTGGGCATTGGCTCTTTCTGAACATCTGTAAATATATTTGGATCGTGTGGTGGGTTTTGCTATGCTAATACATTGTCAGTACTTCGGCAATCTGGTCCTTTTTTTACTATGCCGTGTGTCATGTGTCATTGGTTTACGTGTGCAGCTGGTTGTGTGTACGGTGTACATGTGTCGGGTGTGTGTTGTGCATGTGTGTGTCACTCTCGTTTTCCTCCCTCCCTTGTGTGGTAGGCCGCTGTACTCACCATCGGCGTCTTCGTTGGCGTTGGTGTTCGAGGTGGAGCATTACATAGAAGATCATTGGGTAGACTTACAGTTTGGGTTCCATGGCGGCGTAGTTCTTCCCTGTGTCTCCGATGGTGAGTCCTTTCATTGAGCTCTGTTTCCACCAGGCTTTAGTTGGAGTTGGTATCACCCCGGAAAAGGTGGAGGTTTGCAGTGTTTTAACATGGTGGGCGGTACTTTGTCTGCCGCCTGGCTGTTGGCGGCTACCGCCATGGTGAGTGTTGTTTCCACACTGGCGGTTGGTGTGGTACATTGGCTGTCTATGGGAGTTATCACTGCCATTGTCATAATTTGGCGGAACTTACTGCCTGCCTGTTGGCGGTATTACCCCCACTTTATCACTCACCGCCAGGGTCGTAATCAGGGCCTATATTTACAAAGTGGTGCAATGCATGCATTGAGCCACTTTGTAAATCCTTGCGACACATGCCTGCGCCAGGCATAATGTATGCAAGGGGGTGTTACGCTGTTTGGGGGACCGAAAAAATGGCGCAAAGAAATCTAAAATATTTCTTTGCACAATTGTTTACAGCATATTTAATGCATGCACAGAGCAGGCCTTAAAATGAGGTTCACATTGATTCCAATGGACCTCTAAGTGCTCTGCAGGATTAGTGTCAACATTTTTTAGGCTAATCCTGCAAAGCGCCAAAATAGCGTCAACATTTTTTATGCTATTTCTCTAACACTTCCATGGTGCACATATGTTAAATACGGCACACACATGGTGGCATTTGGGTGTGCTAAAGAGCGCAGAAAAAGTGGCGCTGTATATTTTTCAGCACCACTTTTCTAATATTTGCCCCCAAAGGTTATAGGGACATTATAGTTAGGCTCACATTTTAAAAGTACAAAACCATAGAAATTCACCTGTTAGAGTTATCTCAAGTAACTGTAACTTGTGCCCTAAGGTAACTATAACTCATGCTCCCGCCATGCACAATATTTTTGTCAAAAATGTTACTGCACATATTACATTGATATTATCAATTATGTTATCAAAGAAGACATGAGTGCCATAATTTTTGGGGTAATTAGCAGTGCATGGCTAGGGTGTGAGTTATAGTTACCTTAGGGCATTATTTATTTGAAATCATTCCCAAATGGCTCCCCAATGCCTGTGGGAGCTGGCATTGCTGTCACAGAGAGGGAGCTGCTAAACCTGCAGGATCATAGAACTTTCCTGCATTACCAGGATCAAAATTCTTCTCCAGATATCCCCTCCCCTTGGAAGTGGCATGGCTCAGGGCTCTTCCTTATGAAAGCTTTTGTGGCTGTGAGGATTCTTTGGACTTTTTCATCTTCTTTCCCATGGTGTTTCCCCTGGGGGAGACCTTGTCCTCCTTTCTTCTGATCACCCCCTGGTGTTTGTTGAAAACCCTGGTTCTCAACCACTCTTCAGCTGCCTCTCCCTGATCCCTCGGATTGGACAACTTAAAGACTCCCAGATACTGGCATAACTTCTCTGAAATGTGCTCTTTCATGATCAAATTGTATACCCCCTAATAAGTACTAACCTTGTTACCCTGTTTCCAGCCCTCTAGTACCTTAACTGAGGTGTCTACAAGGTCAACCCAAGACTAGGTATTGCCCTTCTGGGTCTCCCTAACGTTCATGCTATACTGCTCTGGAGTGAGACCGTACTTCTTGATGAGACATCTCTTCATATTGGGATCGGACTCTATCTCATCCTCCTCTTGGGTCAGGAGCCTGTCTGTCCCAGATACTGGGATCAGATCCCATGGAAGTGAACTCCCGTACTGAGATTTAACTTTTCTCATCCTGAGTGCCGTCACAAAAGCTGTCAGCCACTTGCCAATGTCATCCTCCTCTTGGGAGTTAGTGACAATCTCCTTGGGTAGTCTGGGCAAAACTCACCACCCCAGGACACCTCAAACTCTACTTAGCTGCCACCATCTCTCTTTGTCTCTTGCCCACTTATTTTCTAGGGCCTGCTTCTCTGCCTCTAGAGCTAAATAGGCCAGTTGGGCCATGCATTCTCTTTCCCTGAGGGCCAGGTATGCTCCTTCTGGGGTAAATCCTCTCCTCAAACTAGCTTTAGTCAGGGTCCTGGGTATTGAGGGGAGCGATGACACCTCTCCTTCCTTTTCACTAAGGTTTAAGGGTTCTCCACTCAGATAAACCCAAACACAGAATGCTCAGTCACACCTGCACACATCTGCATATTGAATGAGTCTTCCTGGGCTGGGAGGGTGGAGGGCCTGACACCTACATTTGAAAGGACAGTGGCATGCCCTCACACAATGGACTGCCACACCCCCTACTGGGACCCTGGCAGACAGAGTTGAAATGAAAGGGGACCTGGTGCACTTCTAAGCCACTCTCTGAAGTCTCCCCCACTTCAAAGGCACATTTGGGTATTTAAACAGAGCCTCTGACCCTACCAAAACAGACACTTCTGGACAAGATCCCACTGGTAAAGAAACTGAGAACCAGATCCTGCAACCTGCCAAGAGGAACTGCCTGGCTGCCCAAAGGACTCACCTGACTGCTTTTCTGCAAAGGGCTACTGCCTTGCTGTTGCCCTGCTGCCTTGTTGACCTCTGTCTCTGCTGAGAAGCGCTCCAAGGGCTTGGATAGAGCTTGCCTCCTGTTCCTTGAAGTCTCAGGTTCAAAAAGAATTCCTACTGCAAAGAGCTCCTTGTGCGGCGAAAATTTGAGGCACAGCCTGGCAGAAATGACATACAACCTGCATTGCGATGAGAAAATCACTGCACGCCAAACCGAAACAATGCAGCCTGACTCCCCGAGAGGAGATCGACGTAGTGCCAGCGTTGCGACTGGAACTTTGACGCATGGCCCACTGGATCGATGCATAGCCCAGCCGGAATGACGCAGCCTGACTTCCTGCGAGAGGAATCAATGCAGCGCCTGCCATGTGACAGGAATTTTCCCACATTGCCCACCAGATAGACACAGCCCTTGTTTACTTTGTCCTGCACACCCAGGATTTCTCTGCATCATCCCGGGGACGTCCGAATATCCTGCAACCTGAAGAGGATCCAAGTCAGCGTGCAGGGAATCGACGCAAAGCCTTCACAGTGTGGAAAAGTATCAACGCATCGTCTGTGTGTGCCTAAGAAACCGCGCACACCTCTCCGTTTTCCACGCATCTCCTTCTCTGTGGTCCCTTGCGGAGAATTTGAATGCAAACCAGGTACTATGTGCTTGCAAGAAACACTTGTTGCTTTTTAAAGACTAAAGACTCTTTTTATCATTTTCTAAAGTGATATTTCAACGTGTACTTATCAAATCTTGATTGTTTTCACCTACATTTATCCATATAAATATTCTATTTTTTCTAAACACTGTGTGGTGTATTTGTGTGGTGTTATATTGTGTTATTACATGATTTATTGCACAAATGCTTTACATATTGCCTTTTAAGTTAAGCCTGACTGCCCAGTGCCAAGCTAACAGAGGGTGGGCACGGGATAAGTTGGATTGTGTGTGACTTAGAGTGAGGGTCCTTGCTTGGAAAGGGGGTAACCTGACTGCCAACCAAGGACCCCATTTCTAACATTGGTGATCAGTGGTGAGGATGGGACTTGTATTTGTGCAGTGACATGCAATAGCTACGTGTACACTACCTACCCACAGTTGAAGGTCAACCTGATTTTTTGTCTTTTTCTGCAAATTCATTTGCTGCCTGACATTTTTAACTAAATCCTCATTCAACATGTCTCTGGCTGGGTCTCAAGCAGGAGCTGAAGATTTTGACCTAGACAAGCTGGAGACATACACCGTTAACCAACTGAAAAGGTTCTGAAGGAAGATGGGAGTACCTACACTGGGTGCCTCCAAAAAGGAGGAATACCGAAAGGCACTGAGATGGTGGGCAGAAGCCCATTCAGATGAGAATGTTGAGGACAAGGGCCAGAGGAGGGCCCATCAGAGGATTTTTTGCAAGTAGTGAGGGATGTTACCCCTGGAATTGTGCCCCCTAGTAAACCAGGAATCAGTGTTTCTAGCCATGGACTGACTGCAGAGGAAAGGAGGGATGAGAGAGAATTTCAACTACAAATGGCAAAGTTGAACATGGAAGCAGAGGAGAGGAAAGCGGAGAGAGAGGCTGAGAGAGCCTTGGCTGAAAATAAACTTTTGTTGGCTTATGAACTGAGTCTGAAGCAGCTGGATATCAAGGCAAGACAGTCTGAGTCCAGCAGTGATGGTGGCAGCATACATGTAGGACCTGCTGGGGAAAAGAAGGGTTGTATACCCAAAAATGTAGTGCCAAGTTATGTGGTGGGAGATGACATTGATAGGTGGTTGGCTGCTTATGACGTTGCACTAAGGGATCCTGGGGTCTCTGAAGAGCAATGGGGGGGCGGCCCTGTGGTGGAATGTACCAGTAGTGGGGAGGAACACACTCCTTGCATTGTATCTTAAGGATTAAAACAGACACACACCCATGACAACTGCTTTGCTTGGCAAGTTTGGGCTGACACCTGAGAAGTACCATCAGAGGTTCAGGGACACCACCAAACTCTCCACAAAGGACTGGGTAGACTTTTTTTATTCCTCCAGTAATGCGCAGATGGATGGGTGCACGGTAGTAAAGTAGATGACTATGTGGGGTTATTCAATTTGACTCTGAAAGAGCATATGTTCAGTGTTTGCTTTACAGAGTTGCGCCAGCACCTCGTTGACAGTAAGCTGACTGATCCTAGAAAGCTTGCAGAGGAGGCGGACCTCTGGGTTAGCACCAGAGTGTCCAAGAAGGTACCTGGAGAGGACACCACCAAAGGTGGTCAGGGTTCCCAATAGAAGAAAGTGGGAGGAGAAAAACTTAAAAGTAAGGAGCTCTCAAAAGGCCCCCAAAACTATTTTCAAGGGGGGTGGTAACCGGTCCCCATCAGAAACTGCCAAAAAGCCAGGGTACTTTGACGGAAAAAAAGGAAAGTTTATCTCCAAATGCTTAGAGTGCTACCAGTATGGACAATTTAAGGGCGAATCATGGTAGAGGGCAGACACCTGGGTTGGCTAGTATAGCACTCGGGGGGAGATGGTCCCAGTTAGCTTTGGGGAGCAGATAGAGTTGTCACTAGTATTCCTGGGAGATAAGGAAATGGTGCCAAAAGTCCACATGCCTGCTAATACTTCCAAGTATGGGCAGTTAGTCGTCATTGATGGGTAAGGGGTGGAGGCTCTGCATGATACAGGTGCCAGTACAACTACTGTCAGGGGTCAGCTGGTGTCAGCAGAGCAGGTCATCCCCAAAACATTCCACCAGGTCATAGTCGCTGACAATCGCGAGAGCCACCCACTGGTAGCTCTAGTTCCCATTGAGTGAGGGGGGGTCTCAGGTACTCTAATAGTAGCTGTGAGTCCTGCCACGCCTGTAAATTTTTGTTAGAAATTATCTTGAGCACACTGCCTGGAAGGAGGTAGAGCTCAGATCCCACCTGGAGATGTTTGGTTTGCCTGAATGGGTCTGCATGACCACACGGTCCATGGCTGCCGGGGAAAGGAGTAAAGGATGTCTGTAGCCTGGAACAATGGCCCAGACAGCTGCACAGAGGAAGGGCATGGGGTGTGGGAAACTGGCCCCAGATCTTCCCACAGTGGTGGACAGGGCCCCAGAAGAGGAGGCCCCTGAGCCAACTGGGAAAGACATTGCCGCCCTGGGTAACTTGCCTGAGCTTGCTGGCTGGCAAGTGGAGGGTGGGCCAACCAGGGAAGAATTCTGCAAAGTGCAGAAGGAGTGCCCCACTCTTGAGGGTCTGAGGCAACAGGCCTCAGCCCAAGCAGCAGGTGAAGCCTCTGGCGATCACCACATATATTCTCTACAGTGAGCCTAAGGTACCGGCCGCTGGGGCAGCCCATGTGCTGGTGGTCCCTTAGTGTCACCGGGCCTTCCTACTGGGCATGGCTCACAACACACCCCTGGCAGGACATTTGGGGCAAGACAAGACCTTTGCCAGGCTTGTCACCCACTTCCATTGGCCTAGAATGCAGGTAGCCTCAGATAATTTCTGTAGGGCCTGCCCAACATGCCAGGCTAGTGTGAAGACAAAGAAAAGGCTTAAGGCCCCCCTGACCCCACTCCCCGGCATTGGCACCCCTTTTGAAAGGGTGGGCATCGACGTCATTGGTCCCTTGGACCCCAAATCCACCCTAGGTAACAGGTTTATCCTAGTTTTGGTGGACCATGCCACCCACTATCCAGAGACAATCTGTCTAAGGACAGTGACTGCACAGATGGTGACCAGAGCTCTGATGGGGATATTTACCCATTTGTGGTTCCCAAAGGAGGTTGTGCCTGACAGAGGCACAAACTTCATGTCAGCATACATGAAGTCCATGTGGGATGAGTGTGGAGTAACCTACTGCATTACCACCCACTCCCATCCTCAAACCAATGGGCTTGTTGAAAGATTCAACAGGACCCTGAAAGGCATGATCACTGGCCTACCTGAGGCCATGAGGCGTAAGTGGGACGTCCTCTGCCATGCCTTCTCATTGCTTATAGGGAGGTGCCCAAGAAAGGGGTGGGGTTAAACCCCTTTGAACTTCTCTATGGTTACCCTGTAATGGGACCACTAAGCATAGTCAAAGAGGGATGAGAGAAAGTTCCCAAGAAACCTCCCCAGGATGTGGTCAGTTACATGCTGGCCCTCCGCAACCAGACACAGCATTTCAGGAACAGGCCAAGAGTAACCTCAAGGCCAGTCAAGCGGTGATGAAGGAGTGGTATGATCAGAAGGACACTCTGGTAGAATTCTCACCCGGAGACAAAGTAAGGGTGATGGAGCCAGTAGAGCCTAGAGCTCTGCAGGACTGCTGGACCTTCCCATTTGAAGACAAGGAGCAAAAGGGGGAGGCCACTTACATAGTAGACCTCAAGACCCCTAGAAATCCCCTACGGGTGCTCCACCACAACAGACTGAAGCCTCACTTTGAGTATGCTTCTTGTGACTGATGAGGGCCTGGAAGAGGAGAGTGAGCCTCTTCCCGACCTTGTCTCTGCCAAGGAAGGTGATGGGTCCGTGGAGGGTGTTAATCTCTCTGACTCCCTGACTCTAGATCAGAGGGGAGACTGCTAGGAGGTGGTGGAGCAGTTCCCTTTCCTGTTCTCCCTCACTCCTGGGCTCACGCACTTGTGTGTGCACAACATTGACACCAGAGACAGTCCACCTGTGAAGTACAATATTTACAGGGAGCCAGACAAAGTGAGGTCTGGCCTCAAGGATGAAGTTTTCAAGATTCTGGTTCTTGGGGTAATAGAGAAGACCAGTAGTCACTGGTTCCCAAGGCTGCTGCTCCTAGTGCCAAGCCAGAACTTAGGTTCTGTGTGGAATATAGGGGTCTCAACTCTGTCACAAAGACAGATGCTTACCCCATTCCCCATGCTGATGAGCTCGTAGACAGACTCTGCACTGCCAAGTTCCTTAGTACCTTTGACCTCACGTCAGGGTACTGGCAGATCGCCTTGACTAAAGGGGCTCAAGAGAGATCCACTTTCTCTACTCCTGAGGGCCATTACCAGTTCAGAGTAATGCCCTTTGGATTGAAAAATGCCCCCACTACCTTCCAACGGTTGGTTAACGTGGTCCTAGCTGGCAAGTATGCCTTTTGGCGGCCTACCTCGACAACATCGCTGTCTACAGTTCCAGCTGGGAGGAAACCCAGCTCCACCTCAAGGAGGTGCTTCAGGCCCTACAACAGGCAGGCCTGACCATCAAAGCCAGTAAGTGCCAGACTGGGAAGGGCTCCGTGGTGTTCTTGGGACACCTAGTAGGTGGTGACAAGGTGCAGCCTCTCCAGGCCAAGATTGAAACTATCAAGGCCTGGCAACCACTTAGAACCCAAACAGAGGTGAGAGCCTTCTTAGGCCTCACAGGATATTACCACAAATTCGTTATAACAGCCAATGGAAGCTGGTCAACTGGCTTTTCTTGCAGGACTAAATGCAGGGGACTCTGGCCAGCTCCTTTGTACCTGTAGTTTAGGGGACCCCACTACAAGAGCTGCAGAAGCAAGGCAAAGTCCTCATCTTGATGAAGCCCAAAGTGTGCAGCTGGTGCAGTCCTTGTGGGTGCAGTCCTTCAGGAGCAGGCTAGGGATTCAGCAGGGCAGTTCTTTTACAGTATCTTCTTCCAGAAGGAATCTGAATTTCTGGGCACTTCTGCCATATTTATTCTTGCTCCTGGGTGGGCACGCAGGGGGGTGCCCCTGACCAATGGAGTGCAGAGTGCCACCCTCTGGGGTTACCACTTCCTGCAAATTGTAGCAAAAGTCAATCCCAGAAAACAACATTCTTTAAAAATCCAACATGGAGAAAATCTCTCCTTGAAGGCTACATCTGGATGAGCCCACCCACTGGTGTGGCTAAGCTTCCCTAACATACTCCTTTCAGCCCCTCTCCTAAACCTATTATTGGGGCTCTCATCTGACTGGGGGAACAGGAATTGGTAAAGGTCCAGTTTCTGTCACAAGCGGCTTTCCCCCTTTGAAAACCAGTTTGCCCACTCTACCCCCATCTTGCGCTGCCATACGATACAGCAGTTCTCCTCCCACCAGATGCTTCCTTGGTTTCAGCAAAAGGCCACTTAACACCTCATTAATGCAGCCTGACGCAGGCTGCCAGAGCTGATCAATCAGGATAGGGTACCATAGGACTGATTGTGGTAACTTTCAGACAGAGTTCTAAACCTCTTTCTCTGTACTAGTTATAATAATTCCACCCTTGGCAAGTTGTTGGATGTATTCCAACTTTTAATTTGAAATAAAATTTACAAGAGGTAGCTCTATTCTAGTGGAAATGAGACTTTATTAATTTTAAATAAAGCCCCACAATGTTAGCCCATGGAGCTAATGTACTACAATGCTGAAAAACACATTTGACAGTTTTTCTCTTAACAGGGCTTATACAGCACATTTTATAAAGTCCCTGTTTATATTTTACACTACACCCAACCATTAGGGCACTTAGGGCAGACCTTAGGGGTTACATATGGAAAAATAAAATAGTTTGAGACTTTGGAAGTACTTTCAATTCTAAAGTCAGATTTGGGGTTAGCTTTAATTGAAAAGCACCCAGCAAGGCAGGTCTGCGTTTACAATGACACCAGAGACCACAACAGGGCACCCAGGGGTGCCTTATCTACAATGGAGTCACTTAACCTACATACCCCACCTTTATACTAGCGACTTATAAGTAGATTGTGAGAGTCAATTATAATTATGCGTAATTCGCTTATGCCACTTTACACAGAGCATTAGCCCATGGACTGATTACCAGTTCCCAGGGCACAGTCAGAGTCAGTAGCCACCAGTATCAGTCAAACAGTTTGGGGGTGATCAGGGCCAAAAGGATGACTTTCTCACAATTACATTACAGTAGTGTTGCAAATCCGTCTCTAGGCATTTTTCACAATCGCATGCCTCTTAATTTTAGGACTGTATTGGTGCCAGGTAGCAATTTCTGCAGCTCCAACTGTATCCTCCCTGCACAAGGAGCGGTGTTTATCTGTTAACCCTTCAATAGGATTTTACTATCAAAACCAAGTCCCTGAATTATTTAAGAGTGTATTGACTGACAGTCCAGAGTTTGTGTCCTGCTTTACCAGGGTGTCAAATTTGCAGGAGCACCCCTCACAATTTCTGACGTAAGGGAACAGGTGCATTACAGAACTTAGGCAGCTAGCATGGTGTTTTCGACAGTGACACTTAATGGTCATTGTTTAACATATGGAACAGTGGTACACTGCAGCAAGAAGCAATATTATGGCATGTGCACAAGGGTATTCTGTTTAGCTGACTTCACAGGGAGAAAGATTTATTGCTAGATAAGGCCAATACTAACATCATGATATTTCCTCCCCCATCTGGAAACCAACCTGGACACTTTCTCCAGCTTTGAGATATCATGAAGGGCCAGAAATACATTTTATTCCATTGGGCATTTCCCCTGTGTGTTGGAACCTGTAGAGGCTGGTTTTGGGAGGTCAGAGCCACACGCAGTGCTTATGTCTCTTTCCTCAGATCCCCTCTTCACGAGATTAATTGCAGCAAGCACAGGTGGCATCAAGGGTGAGAGAAAGAGAGGGAGTGAGGGGAAGGTAGAGAGAAAGCCAGCAGAGTGGTGGAAATGAGAGAGGAGAGAAGTGGAGAAAGAGAATGAATGGATGCACAGAGAGAGATTGAGCTAGGATACAGGTGACCAGGCTGGTCTGAGTATTGTTTCCAAGGATACTTCTGCTCCCCAGTGCAGCCAGTTACATGTTAGTATTATTGGATTTAGCTTTTGTAAGCTACCTCAGAATGTGACAGACCATCAAACTCTGAATCTACTAAGTAGTTACATGTTAGGTCAGTTGTAACCATATTTTAAATGGCTCAGATAGAAAAGTCAGCACCAGCTAATATGTTACACTTGTCAACCATGTGAAATCTTTAGATCCAGGTCTTGATCAGTAGTAAAGAGAAGACCTGAAAATCTTTTCTGTTTTTACCAAACTTCCACCTGAACCTAAAACAGAATTTACATGACAGCCTCTAATCAGACAGACACTCCTGGTAATTAATGGACACGATCCTCAGCCAAAAAGTCAATCTGTCAAAGCCTTAAGATTTCGGAGCACAGGCAGTTCCAGAACAGCAACTCAGGGTGCCTGGTGTCAAGCCCTCATGAACGAGATAACTCCCCCAGACATGCCCAGCAATGTCCACCATTTTGAAGTTTCTTAGGCACTACTTGTCTAAGTGCTTGACCTTAACACTTTGTTTGAGGCGTGAGTGGGTAGGGTTATGATGTAAAATAGGCTAATGAAACAGAAACGCTCCACACTCTTCTCATGCTGACACCATAAGAGCCAGTGTGTGGTGAACTTCCATGTGCTGCTGCACATTCTGCATCCTTTTGAGCTGCATGATACATGAGTTGCTCTGCAGAGAGGTTAGTGCTGTAGTGCTGCCACCCACATATTGCCCCTGCCCAGCTAGTGTTGGCCCTAGGGTCAGAAGTAGTGCGGCATGCAAAAGGCCCAGCATAATCAGACTTGACCTAACCTCCATCTATTCCTGAAAAAACAGTGGTTAAACGTTTTGCAAGCATTCGTCCTATCCCCTTTTGTGGGTGTTATGTAATGCCCTAAGTGACCAAGGGTATGCCAAGACTTTGGTCCCTTGCTTATTGTACCAAATGATCCAATCTAAACCTCGTTGACGAGACCAAACAAACATGTAACTGGTCTGTAGGTGCTTGTGGTGCAATCTGGAAAGAGCCTTGTTATAAATAGGGTCTCTGGCTGGCAGTCAGTATGCACTCTGCCCAAGGAAGGACCCTCACTCTAGTCAGGCTAAGGGAGTTACACTCCTAAGAAAAACCCTACTCACCCCCTTTGTAGCTTAGCACAAGCAGTCAGATTTATCTCTAAGGCAGTGTGTAAATTATTTCTACCCACACACACAGTAACACAGTGAAAACACCACAAAGGGACTCAACACCAGGTTAGAAAAATAGCCAATATTTTTCTGAGTAAAACAAGACCAAAATCCAACATACACAAGTCAAGTTATGATTTTTTAAAGATTAAACTTCAATATAGCACTTAGAAACACAAATGCTTCAATTTGGTGAATCACAGCGTCATGACGGATTGGTTCCCAACAATACAACGCTAATGGTAGCAGTCATGAAGCTGCACAGACCTCCACGTACATCACCTTGTGAAAATGAGCAAAGAAGCCGGTACACGGAGTCGGGGATCAAGGAGTTGCTGGATCTGGTGCACTGTCGGTTCTGATGCTGCAGAGCAAAGGACCTGAGGCATCAGTGTGAGGCATCAGGTCCTTGCTGCAGAGCTATGGTTGAGAGGTGTTGTCGTTTGTATTGTGTGACATTTACATTTCTTCATCGCCCTACCACTCCACTTGTCGCACTCTTTTTTTCAAGAGTTGTGCTGTTCTCTGATCTGATTTGGAGAGCCCAGCACAGACAATTAGTGATAGATAAAGCAATGAGTCCCCTGGTGAAAGGCAGCATGGGAGTCACCCATTTGAAGTCCTACCATATAACTGCCCAATATGGATTGCACAATGGCTTGCGGTGGGTGGGGACCCGGAGGGATGGGAGATCCGACAGGCCCTGGGCAATTAAAGCCTCCTACAGTCACTTTACAGTCTGTAGAGATAAACCCATATATCCCTACCATTGGGTGCTGCAAATAGTCAAAACCTTCTGAGATAAGAGACTGGGCAGGAATGTACCATACTCTCCAGACCTGCAATTGTGGCTGACACCAGGTCAGCTTGCGGTGGCTGCTATTCTCTGCTCCGGCACGAGAGCAGGCTGGATTGACAACAGCAGGTGACCTCTATGCAGACGGTAACTTCTAGCATTTGATGAGATTGTCGGGAGCTGTAGCCTCCACAGAGCACTCAAGACCTCCCTTAATGATATCTGGGGTAAAGGTGCTATAGAAATGACACAGTCCAAGACCCTGATGGTGCTGTTGATGCACAGGATACAATGCAAGGCTTGACCAATATTCAAAATACCCTGACCCGTGCATACTATGCACCCACAATTACCCTGAAAGCTAAGTGGGAGCAGAGAATTGGAGAGGACATACTCAACAAAGAATGGAGTTGGATCCTACAACATACAAAACAAGTGAGACAAAATCAAAGGTTTAAATATATGCTAATTAATTACTTGCACTGTACATACATGTCACCAGCACGTCTAGAAAATATATACCCCAGACTCACAAATTACAGACCCAGCTGTTGGGTCGCACGGGCAAATTTCTTCCATATGACCTTGGCTTACCCCCATAAAAACACCAATGGGAGGACCCTTCTCGACCCGTTGATGGAGCTGATTGGACGTACTCTGCCTTCCACTGTCACAGTATGTCTGCTGGGATGTTACTCGAGGCCAGTAATGGCTAAAGATGTCTGTAGGTTTTTAAATGTAGCTCCAGTATTAGAGAAACATAACACAACCATGCGCAGGAAAACACTGATATCCCCTACGGTTGCACATTGGTTGAGGCATCAGGTGCGATGGGATTATCGCAGAAATAAATGTGATGATGGGTACACAGACAAACTGGCTAGAGGACGGACCTTACTGAATGGAATGCCCTTCTGATGGTGACACAGGCGAAATCTGATGACCTTCCTCCCGATCTATTTCAGGTGCCCGAGGTCGTGCATTCTGCCACTGGTCGTAAAATTGGGAGCATAATTCTTGGGGGATTGTGGGACCCCCACTCCTCTGTTGGAGGGGTGGGGAATAGGTGCTTGCTCTGGCTGGAGGTCCGGGGTCGGGCTGGGCACCTGGCCGGTGATGGGCAATGTAGAAAGCACTGGGAAGCAGCATGAAGTTGAATAGTCGAGGCTATGGTTGGTGACAGACTCTGTATGTCTACCTCAAGATGATTGGTTATAGTGGTCATTGTCATATATGCAGTACGGAATTATATGCAGTTAACCTGGCCTCTTTTCGTTATGTTACATTAAAGCTCACAGGCTAGATTGCAGGGATTATGGCAGCAAATTAATTTACGGATGTTTACCACTGTGAGCTACATTACGATTTTTATGTGGAACTATAATGGAAATATGTCGAAAAACTAAATAAAGAGCTATTCAAAAAAGATATATTACGGATCTGCTACCCTTACACACACTTTGAAAAATTCCAAGTCTCTACCATTTGTTACATTTTTTTCCAGTAGCAGGACAATTAGGATTGTTATTTAAATGTGTTTTGAATCCACATTTACAACAATCTAAATTTTGTTTTTCTTGTTATAACTCTTCATTTGTTTCTCCTTAATGTGAATTGTACCTAAAAATCAATAGAAACTGTGCCGCCTGCAGCCAAAGCTTTTTCTGAGAATATAGAATGTTCAATGCCTTTAGCAATGTACAGAACTTCTGCAAGTTTTGGATTGCAACACGCTAATAAACGTCTTGATTTTTAGTGATTCACAAATAAAAACAAATCAATCTCTTATGTATATTTGAACGTTTGCTGTCAAAACTCCCAAAGCAGCTACATATTCTTCACCTGACTCCTGTTCAAATTCCCCCCTTTTAAAAAATACTGTCTCTCCATCGTTATATTTGGTTCCTCAGTGACCTGCTTTGCCCATAGATGGCTTCTTTATATACGACGCATCGCCCACTTCAGTTGCTGAAATGGGCTGCAGATTGTCTAAAATCTCAAAAGTAGCTTTTCCAATGAAGATAAATAATAAAGCCAGTTTGCATTTAGCACAAACATTCTTACCACTAATCACCAAATTGTAAATCTCAAACGTTCTGAGCAATTTCACATTAAGGGAGGCTTACCATGTGTCTGCAAAAATACATTGGGTTGGTTGAACATCTGACTAGAAACCATCATAAACTGAAAAATAGAAATAAATGCCAAAAATAGTAAATCATTTTCAAGTACTGAAACACAAGCCTCAGGTTTTCTTGGCAAAGTGTGAAAATGATAACCGAAGAGAGTTACCAATGTTGAATGTTCCCAGCCAAATAAAGTTTACTAAACAATGTGGGTGTTAATGTAATCCGATGTGACAATCATTGAGGAATGTAGGCAGAAAGACTTCCAACAGGACAATAAGATTGGCATATTTCCGAAAATGTAGGCCCCATAACTCGGCAGTAATGGAGAAAGGTGTGAAATGTAGGTGCAGAATAATTGTGCTATGACTGAAAATAATGTGCCTTTTACCACAAATGTATGAACATTCTATTGGAGTACATTCAAATTAGCTCCCAAAACATGGTGGGGTCACAACGTGTCAATCGCTAACTCCATACTGCAGCGTGGAACACCATTCAGCTCACCACTACCTCTCATTCCTTAACGAGAATTAGGAGTCAGGCATCCAGGTGTGTGTTCTACCAAGACATAGCTATTTAATCTATTAACATCCAACTCAGGAATGGAAGGCAGTTACTTACATCAGTGATATGGAAAGCAAGTAATTGCATCATTCAGATTGTACAGCAAGTGACACTTGGCAATAAGTAAGGTCAAAATAATTTCCGCCATGACTCAGCAGTGGTACACAGTTCAGTGCTGAAAATCAACTCCCCAGTTGCATGCTCTACAAAGGTCACATTATGGACAGCAAAGCATCATCTATTTACATCTTCCACAGGGGCAGATATCTGGCACCAACTATTTCTGTTCTCTATAAGAGTCAGAGGTAAATAACGCCATCAACATTCTCTTCTACAAACTCCCTCCTTGGGTATTGAGGGATGAAAAATGACATGGAAATTAATGCAAACACACAGAACACTAGGAAAACGCATAACACAATGTCCTTGCCTGGGCACCTGGGGACTGACCAGCCTTCAGGCGACATCTCCATCAATAATCAATCCCAGGCAACCCAGGGTTGGGCTGATAGGTCCAGGACCACCAGCAGATCAGCACCATCTCCCCCCAGACCTATGCACCAGATGCTCATTACCCCATCAAGAGGTCAACAAGCAAAATAGCCAAATTTGTCGGGTGTCCCCCTTCTTTCTGTGAAACTTTCCATCTCTTGCATCAGGTGAGGGTTGGTGAATGTTTCGCAAAGCGGCTCCTAGGCGCCTGATAGATGTGTCTGCATCCTCATTCATGGAGTTATATGGTCGAAAAACAAAGAGGTGGCTTCTCAATCCTGGTGTGTTTTTAAGCTCCCATTGTGGTACCCCGATTATATCATACCATGTCTAGGGCCTGCATAATACTGTGGATGGAGTGCCCAGTCTCTCACCTTGATGGCCCCCACCACTCCGGCCCCTGAAGCAACTTAAGGTGACCCTTTGCTAAATGCAGGGGTTGCCATCTCAAGATGGCTAATGCATAAATATGTATGCAACGTGCGCTGATATCCAAAAGAAATAAGGTCCAATGCTGACGCAGGAATGCCCTTGTCTCCAAGGAGTGATGTAACAAGTTGAAGAATGGCAACCCTCTCATGAGGAAAATCATGAACCATGCAGGTAGAGCACCCTGGTCAAGTGCACAAACTCATATCAGGCACTCCATCAGTCATCGGGTAAGAGGTGTAATGAAATAATATAAAACACAGTACCTTGCCTAAAAAAATCACCTCCTCCAATCAGGAGGTAAGAGAAGCGAAGAGAGGTCTTCAACATACTAGCTTCCAACTTCCTCAGAGGGTTTAAATGACACAGATCTTAACCAGGAAGAGTGCGCGATTTAGTAAGCTCCAGTCATCCTCACCGCCAATTGTTGCTTGGGATGTGAAGCTAAATTATCAAGCATCGACGAATCACTTGACTCCAACTTTATATCATGTGTAAAGAAAACCCACAAGGAACAGAAGCGACTTCCAGCCGTTCCTACCCCTTCACTCGTTCTGCTCTTCACTTCCCATAGAACCCCATAACATTCTAATTACACCAGCACATTCTACCTTAAAAGTACAATCCAAAAAACCAATATAAAATTTTCCAGGGTGCAACAGAGGTGTTATTTTTAAGTAACTGATTTATGTCCAGACCAACGATACTCCATCAGTCACAGTGGCAGACAACATTACCTACACTTCCCTGACTGACCACTGTCCTCCGACTTAGAGATGACCACTGGCCTGTCATCTCTGTACTTGAAATAAACTAATTTCACCTTGCTTACTTTCAATATACGTCCAGTCATCAGCAGTTTCCAAAGTTTCTGTTTTTCGGAAACAAACTCCTAAAGAGGGAGCTTGTTGCTAAAAAACAACAACAACAACAAAAAACTAATAATCACCACTTCCTGGGAGCTTTTTTCGAGGGCGTAGGTGTCAATGATTTGTTTTTTTCCCCTCATCACCATGGTTTTACTGATAGAGATAGATAGGGAAAAAAGACAGTACACTGTCCACTCTAATTAGGGTGGGCTGGGTAATGTTCATCCTTAGATGCTCTCTACTCATTCAAGTCATTGGAGGAAGCTTTCTGCCAATGATTCCAATGAGGTCTCTGTCGAAGGAACATTTAAGGTCGCTCTATCGCCAATTGACGAGTGCGGACCTAGGGTTTGGCAGAGAGTGTACTCTGTAAGCTTTGTGACAGAGCGCCCTGGGTATCAAAACTATAAATCAGGTCATTAGGTGATAAAATGGATGAGGTTGGAATGTGGGGAACCTGGTTCCAATCGGATTTATGATCAATATTGTGTGATTTTTGGCAAATTACTTAATCTCCTTGTGCCTAAATTAAACAAATCGAGAATATGTAACATCTCTAGTTCTGTTGTAAAGTGCTCTAATGCCCTTGTACTAAAATCCTGCTATAGGAAACTCCAAGAAAAAGGATGTTGCTTTCTTTCCAATTACCTATATAGTTATTGAGGTTGAAAGCTTAACCCCTTCGCTGCAAGGCCTTTTTCCCATCTTGTGCCGAGCCAGCCTTTTTTGGCTATTTGGGGCAGTTCGCAGTTCGCGCTTAAGCCCTCATAACTTTTTGTTCACATAAGCTACCCACGCCAAATTTACGTCCTTTTTTTCAAACATCCTATGGATTCTAGAGGTACCCAGACTTTGTGCGTTCCCCAGAAGAAGGCCAAGAAATTAGCCAAAATACAGTGAAAATTTCGTTTTTTTTAAAAAAATGGGAAAAAGAGGCTGCAGAAGAAGGCTTGTGGTTTTTTCCCTGAAAATGGCATCAACAAAGGGTATGTGGTGCTAAAATCACCAGCCTTCCAGCTTTCAGGAACAGGCAGACTTGAATCAGAAAACCCAATTTTTCTACACAATTTTGGCATTTTACTGGGACATACCCCATTTTTACGATTTTTTGTGCTTTCAGCCTCCTTCCAGTCAGTGACAGAAATAGGCATGAAACCAATGCTGGATCCCAGAAACCGCACCATTTCTGAAAAGTAGACAAAAGTCTGAATTCAGCAAGGGGTAATTTGTGTAGATCCTACAAGAGTTTCCTACAGAAAATGAAAACTGAAAAAGAAAAATATTGTAATTGAGGTGAAAAAAACATCAATTTTTCTCCACGTTTTACTCTGTAACTTTTCCTGCAATGTCAAATTTTCGAAAGCAATATACTGTTACGTCTGCTGGACTCCTCTGGTTGCTTGGATATATAGGGCTTGTAGGTTCAACAAGAACCCTAAGTACCCAGAGCCATTAAATGAGCTGCACCCTGCAGTGCGTTTTCATTCTATACCGGGTATACAGCTATTCATTTGCTGAAATATAAAGAGTGAAAAATAGCTATCAAGAAAACCTTTGTATTTCCAAAAAGGGCACAAGATAAGGTGTTGAGGAGCAGTAGTTATTTGCACATCTCTGAATTCCGGGGTGACCATACTAGCATGTGAATTACAGGGTATTTCTCGAATAGATGTCTTTTTTACACACTCTCTTATATTTGGAAGGAAAAAATGTAGAGAAAGACAAGGGGCAATAACACTTGTTTTGCTAATCTATGTTCCCCTAAGTCTCCCGATAAAAATGATACCTCACTTGTGTGGGTAGGCCTAGCGCCAGGAAACGCCCCAAAACGCAACGTAGACACATCAAATTTTTTTAAAGAAAACAGAGGTGTTTTTTGCAAAGTGCCTACCTGTAGATTTTGGCCTCTAGCTCAGCCGGCACCTAGGGAAACCTATCAAACCTGTGCATTTTTTAAAACTAGAGACCTAGGTGAATCCAAGATGGGGTGACTAGTGGGGCTCTGACCAGGTTCTGTTACCCAGAATCCTTTGCAAACCTCAAACTTTGGCTAAAAAAACAAATTTTCCTCAAATTTTGGTGACAGAAAGTTCTGGAATCAGAGAGGATCCACAAATTTACTTCCACCCAGCGTTCCCCCAAGTCTCCCACTAAAAATGATACCTCACTTGTGTGGGTAGGCCTAGTGCCCGCGACAGGAAATGCCCCAAAACGCAACGTGGACACATCACATTTTTAAAAAGAAAACAGAGGTGTTTTTTGCTAAGTGCCTACCTGTAGATTTTGGCCTCTAGCTCAGCCGGCACCTGGGGAAATCTACCAAACCTGTGAATTTTTTAAAACTAGAGATCTAGGGGAATCCAAGATGGGGTGACTTGTGGGGCTCTGACCAGGTTCTGTTACCCAGAATCCTTTGCAAACCTCAAACTTTGGCTAAAAAAACACATTTTCCTCAAATGTTGGTGACAGAAAGTTCAGGAATCAGAGAGGAGCCACAAATTTCCTTCCACCCAGCTTTCCCCCAAGTCTCCCGATAAAATGATACCTCACTTGTGTGGGTAGGCCTAGCGCCTGCGACAGGAAATGCCCCAAAACACAAGGTGGACACATCACATTTTTTTAAAGAAAACAGAGGTGTTTTTTGCAAAGTGCCTACCTGTAGATTTTGGCCTCTAGCTCAGCCGGCACCTAGGGAAACCTAACAAACCTGTGCATTTTTTTAAACTAGAGACCTAGGGGAATCCAAGATGGGGTGACTTGTGGGGCTCTGACCAGGTTCTGTTACCCAGAATCCTTTGCAAACCTCAAAATTTGGCAAAAAAAACACGTCTTCCTCACATTTTGGTGACAGATAGTTCTGGAATCAGAGAGGAGCCACAAATTTCCTTCCACTCAGCATTTCCCCAAGTCTCCCGATAAAAATGATACCTCACTTGTGTGGGTAGGCCTAGCGCCCAAGACAGAAAATTCCCCAAAACGCAACGTGGACACATCACATTTTTTGAAAGAAAACAGAGTTGTTTTTTGCAAAGTGCCTACCTGTAGATTTTGGCCTCTAGCTCAGCCGGCACCTAGGGAAACCTACCAAACCTGTGCATTTTTGAAAACTAGAGACCTAGGGGAATCCAATGATCCTATCTAAACCTCGTTGACAAGACCAAACAAACATGAAACTGATCTGTAGGTGCTTGTGGTGCAATCTGGAAAGAGCCTTGTTTTAAATAGGGTCTCTGGCTGGCAGTCCGTATGCACTCTGCCCAAGCAGGGACCCTCACTCTAGTCAGGCTAAGGGAGTTACACTCCTAAGAAAAACCCTACTCACCCCCTTTGTACCGTACCACAAGCAGTCAGACTTTTCTCTAAGGTAGTGTGTAAATTATTTCTACCCACACACACAGTAACACAGTGAAAACACCACGAAGAGACTCAACACCAGGTTAGAAAAATAGCCAATATTTTTCTGAGTAAAACAAGACCAAAATCCAACATACACAAGTCAAGTTATGAATTTTTAAAGATTAAACTTCAATATAGCACTTAGAAACACAAATGCTTCAATTTGGTGAATCACAGCGTCATGACGGATTGGTTCCCAAAAATCCAACGCTAATGCTACCGGTCATGAAGTTGCGCAGACCTCCACGTACATCACCTTGTGAAAATGAGCAAAGAAGCCGGTGCACGGAGTCGGGGATCGAGGAGTTGCTGGATCTGGTACTGTGTTGGTTCTGGTGCTGCAGAGCAAAGGACCTGAGGCATCAGTGTGAGGCATCAGGTCCTTGCTGCAGAGCTATGGTGGAGAGGTGTTGTCGTTTGTATCGTGTGACATTTAAATTTCTTCATCGCCCTACCACTCCACTTGTCGCACTCTTTTTTTCAAGAGTTGTGCTGTTCTCTGATCTGATTTGGAGAGCCCAGCACAGACAATTAGTGATAGATAAAGCAATGAGTCCCCGGGTGGAAGGCAGCATGGGAGTCACCAATTTGAAGTCCTACCATATAACTGCCCAATATGGATTGCACAATGGCTTGCGGTGGCTGGGGACCCGGAGGGATGGGAGTTCCGACAGGCCCTGGGCAACAAAAGCCTCCTACAGTCAATTTACAGTCTCTAGAGATAAACCCATATATCCCTACCATTGGGTGCTGCAAATAGTCAAAACCATCTGAGATAAGAGACTGGGCAGGAATGTACCATACTCTCCAGACCTGCCATTGTGGCTGACACCAGGTCAGCTTACGGTGGCTGCTATTCTCTGCTCCGGCATGAGAGCAGGATGGTTTGACAACAGCAGGTGACCTCTATGCAGACGGTAACTTCTAGCATTTGATGAGATTGTCGGGAGCTGTAGCCTCCACAGAGCAATCAAGACCTCCCTTAATGATATCTGGGGTAAAGGTGCTATAGAAATGACACAGTCCAAGACCCTGATGGTGCTGTTGATGCACAGGATACAATGCAAGGCTTGACCAATATTCAACATACCCTGACCAGTGCATACTATGCACCCACAATTACCCTGAAAGCTAAGTGGGAGCAGAGAATTGGAGAGGACATACTCAACAAAGAATGGAGTTGGATCCTACAACATACAAAACAAGTGAGACAAAATCAAAGGTTTAAATATATGCTAATTAATTACTTGCACTGTACATACATGTCACCAGCACGTCTAGAAAATATATACCCCAGACTCACAAATGACAGTCCCAGCTGTTGGGTCACACGGGCAAATTTCTTCCATATGACCTGGGCTTACCCCCATAAAAACACCAATGGGAGGACCCTTCTCGACCCGTTGATGGAGCTGATTGGACGCACTCTGCCTTCCACTGTCACAGTATGTCTGCTGGGATGTTACTCGAGGCCAGTAATGGCTAAAGATGTCTGTAGGTTTTTAAATGTAGCTCCAGTATTAGAGAAACATAGCACAGCCATGCGCAGGAAAACACTGATATCACCTACGGTTGCACATTGGTTGAGGGATCAGGTGCGGTGGGGTTATCGCAGAAATAAATGTGATGATGGGTACACAGGCAAACTGGCTAGAGGACGGACCTTACTGAATGGAATGCCCTTCTGATGGTGACACAGGCGAAATCTGATGACCTTCCTCCCGATCTATTTCAGGTGCCCGAGGTCGTGCATTCTGCCACTGGTCGTAAAATTGGGAGCATAATTCTTGGGGGATTGTGGGACCCCCACTCCTTTGTTGGAGGTTTGGGGAATAGGTGCTTGCTCTGGCTGGAGGTCCGGGGTCGGGCATTGGGCACCTGGCCGGTGATGGGCAATGTGGAAAGCACTGGGAAGCAGCATGAAGTTGAATAGTCGAGGCTATGGTTGGTGACAGACTCTGTATGTCTACCTCAGGATGATTGGTTATAGTGGTCATTGTCATACATGCAGTACTGAATTATATGCAGTTAACCTGGCCTCTTTTTTTATGTTACATTAAAGCTCACAGGCTAGATTGCAGGGATTATGGCAGCGAATTAATTTACGGATGTTTACCACTGTGTGCTACATTACGATTTTTATGTGGAACTATAATGGAAATATTCGAAAAACGAAATAAAGAGCTATTTAAAAAAGATATATTACGGATCTGCTACCCTTACACACACTTTGAAAAATTGCAAGTCTATAGCATTTGTTAAATCTTTTTCCAGTAGCAGGACAATTAGGATTGTTATTTAAATGTGTTTTGAATCCACATTTACAACAATCTAAATATTGTTTTTCTTGTTAAAACTCTTCAGTTGTTTCTCCTTAGTGTGAATTGTACCAACAAAATCAATAGAAACTGTGCCATCTGCAGCCAAAGCTTTTTCTGAGAATATAGAATGTTCAATGCCTTTAGCAGTGTACAGAACTTCTGCAAGTTTTGGATTGCAACACGCTAATAAACGTCTTGATTTTTAGTGATTCACAAATAAAAACAAATCAATCTCTTATGTATATTTCAACGTTTGCTGTCAAAACTCCCAAAGCAGCTACATACTCTTCACCTGACTCCTGTTCAAATTCCCCCCTTTTAAAAAATACTGTCTCTCCATCGTTATATTTGGTTCCTCAGTGACCTGCTTTGCCCATAGATGGCTTCTTTATATACGACGCATCGCCCACTTCAGTTGCTGAAATGGGCTGCAGATTGTCTAAAATCTCAAAAGTAGCTTTTCCAATGAAGATAAATAATAAAGCCAGTTTGCATTTAGCACAAACATTCTTACCACTAATCACCAAATTGTAAATCTCAAACGTTCTGAGCAATTACACATTAAGGGAGGCTTACAATGTGTCTGCAAAAATACATTGGGTTGGTTGAACATCTGACTAGAAACCATGATAATCTGAAAAATAGAAATAAATGCCAAAAACAGGAAATCATTTTCAAGTACTGAAACACAAGCCTCAGGTTTTCAAAGTGTGAAAATGATAACCGAAGACAGTACCAATGTTGAAAGTTCCCAGCCAAATAAAGTTTACTAAACAATGTGGGTGTTAATGTAATCCGGTGTGACAATCATTGAGGAATGTAGGCAGAAAGACTTCCAACAGGACAATAAGATTGGCCTATTTCCGAAAATGAAGGCCCCATAACTCAGCAGTAATGGAGAAAGGTGTGAAATGTAAGTACAGAATAATTGTGCTGTGACTGAAAATAATGTGCCTTTTACCACAAATGTATGAACATTCTATTGGAGTACATTCAAATTAGCTCCCAAAACATGGTGGGGTCACAACGTGCCAATCGCTAACTCCATACTGCAGCGAGGAACACCATTCAGCTCACCACTACATCTCATTACTTAACGAGAAGTAGGAGTCAGGCATCCAGGTGTGTGTTCTACCAAGACATAGCTATTTAATCTATTAACATCCAACTCAGGAATGGAAGGCAGTTACTTACATCAGTGATATGGAAAGCAAGTAAATGCATCATTCAGATTGTACAGCAAGTGACACTTGGCAATAAGTAAGGCCAACATAATTTCCGCCATGACTCAGCAGTGGTACGCAGTTCAGTGCTGAAAATCAACTCCCCAGTTGCATGCTCTACAAAGGTCACATTGTGGACAGCAAAGCATCATCTATTTACATCTTCCAAAGGGGCAGATAGATATCTGGCACCAACTATTTCTGTTCTCTATAAGAGTCAGAGGTAAATAACGCCATCAACATTCACTTCTACAAACTCCCTCCTTGAGTAGGTGAGGGATGAAAAATGACATGGAAATTAATGCAAACCCACAGAACACTAGGAAAACGCATAACACAATGTCCTTGCCTGGGCACCTGGGGCCTGACCAGCCTTCAGGCGACATCTCCATCAATAATCAATACCAGGCAACCCAGGTTTGGGCTGATAGGTCCAGGACCACCAGCACATCAGCACCATCTCCCTCCAGACCTATGCACCAGATGCTCATTACCCCATCAAGAGGTCAACAAGCAAAATAGCCAAATTTGTTGGGTGTCCCCCTTCTTTCTGTGAAAATTTCCATCTCTTGCATCAGGTGAGGGTTGGTGAATGTTTCGCAAAGCGGCTCCTAGGCGCCTGATAGATGTGTCTGCATCCTCATTCATGGACTCATATGGTCGAAAAACAAAGAGGTGGCTTCTCAATCCTGGGGTGATTTTAAGCTCCCATTGTGGTACCCCGATTATATCATACCACGTCTAGTGCCTGCATAATACTGTGGATGGAGTGCCCAGTCTCTCACCTTGATGGCCCCCACCACTCCGGCCCCTGAAGCAACTTAAGGTGACCCTTTGCTAAATGCAGGAGTTGCCATGTCAAGATGGCTAATGCATAAATATGTATGCAACGTGCGCTGATATCCAAAAGAAATAAGGTACAAGGCTGACGCAGGAATGCCCTTGTCTCCAAGGAGTGATGTAACAAGTTGAAGAATGGCAACCCTCTCATGAGGAAAATCATGAGCCATGCAGGTAGAGCACCCTGGTCATGTGCACAAACTCATAACAGGCACTCCATCAGTCACTGGGTAAGAGGTGTAATGAAATAATAAAAAACACAGTACCTTGCCACAAAAATCACCTTCTCCAATCAGGAGGTAAGAGAAGCGAAGAGAGGTCTTCAACATACTAGCTTCCAACTTCCTCAGAGGGTTTAAATGACACAGATCTTAACCAGGAAGCGTACGTGATTTAGTAAGCTCCAGTCATCCTCACCGCCAATTGTTGCTTGGGATGTGAAGCTAAATTATCAAGCATCGACGAATCACTTGACTCCAACTTTATATCATGTGTAAAGAAAACCCACAAGGAATAGAAGCGACTTCCAGCCGTTCCTACCCCTTCACTCGTTCTGCTCTTCACTTCCTATAGACCTCCATAACATTGTAATTACACCAGCATATTCTACCTTAAAAGTACAATCCAATAAACCAATATAAAATTTTCCAGGGTGCAACAGAGGTGTTATTTTTAAGTAACTGATTTATGTCCAGACCAACGATACTCCATCAGTCACAGTGGCAGACAACATTACCTACACTTCCCTGACGGACCACTGTCCTCCGAATTTAGAGATGACCGCTGGCCAGTCATCTCTGTACGTTGAAATAAACTAATTTCACATTGCTTACTTTAAATATACGTCCAGTCATCAGCAGTTTCCAAAGTTTCTGTTTTTCGGAAACAAACTCCTAAAGAGGGAGCTTGTTGCTGAAAAACAACAGCAGCAAAAAAAAAAATATTAATCCCCACTTCCTGAGAGCTTTTTCCCAGGGCGTAGGTGTCAATGATTTGTTTTTTTTACCTCATCACCATGGTTTTACTGATAGAGATAGATAGGGAAAAAAGACAGTACACTGTCCACTCTAAATAGGGTGGGCTGGGTAATGTTCATCCTTAGATGCCCTCTACTCATTCAAGTCATTGGAGGAAGCTTTCTGCCAATGATTCCGATGAGGTTTCTGTCGAAGGAACATTTAAGGTCGCTCTATCGCCAATTGACGAGTGCGGACCTAGGGTTTGGAAGAGAGTATACTCTGTCAGCTTTGTGACAGAGCGCCCTGGGTATCAAAACTATAAATCAGGGCATTAAGCGATAAAATGGATGAGGTTGGAATGTGGGGAACCTGGTTCCAATCGGATTTATGATCAATATTGTGTGACTTTTGGCAAATTACTTAATCTCCTTGTGCCTAAATTAAACAAATCAAGAATATGTAACATCTCTAGTTCTGTTGTAAAGTGCTCTAACGCCCTTGTACTAAAATCCTGCTATAGGAAACTCCAAGAAAAAGTATGTTGCTTTCTTTCCAATTACCTATATAGATAATGAGGTTGAAAGATTAACCGCTTTGCTGCCAGGCTTTTTCCCCCTCCTGTGCCGAGCCTTTTTTTGGCTATTTGGGGCAGTCAGCGCTTAGGCCCTCTTAACTTTTTGTTCACATAAGCTACCCACGCCAAATTTGCATCAATTTTTTCAAACATCCTAGGAATTCTAGAGGTACCCAGACTTTGTAGGTTCCCAAGAAGGAGGCCAAGAAATTAGCCAAAATACAGTGCAAATTTCGTTTTATTTAAAAAAAATGGGAAAAAGGGGCTGCAGAAGAAGGCTTGTGGTTTTTTCCCTGAAAATGGCATCAACAAAGGGTTTGCGGTGCTAAAATCACCAGCTTCCCAGCTTTCAGGAACAGGCAGACTTGAATCAGAAAACCCAATTTTTCAACACAATGTTGGCATTTTACTGAGACATACCCCATTTTTACGATTTTTTTGTGCTTTCAGCCTCCTTCCAGTCAGTGACAGAAATGGGCATGAAACCAATGCTGGATCCCAGAACCCGCATGATTTCTGAAAAGTAGACAATATACTGAATTCAGCAAGGGGTAATTTGTGTAGATCCTACAAGGGTTTCCTACAGAAAATAAAAACTGAAAAAGTAAAATGTTGAAATTGAGGTGAAAAAAAATACATTTTTCTCCACGTTTTACTCTGTAACTTTTTCCTGCAATGTCAAATTTTCAAAAGCAATATACCGTTACGTCTGCTGGACTCCTCTGGTTGCGGGGATATATAGGGCTTGTAGGTTCAACAAGAACCCTAGGTACCCATAGCCAATAAATGAGCTGCACCCTGCAGTGTGTTTTCCTTCTATACCGGGTATACAGCTATTCATTTGCTGAAATATAAAGAGTGAAAAATAGCTATCAAGAAAACCTTTGTATTTCCAAAAAGGGCACAAGATAAGGTGTCGAGGAGCAGTGGTTATTTGCACATCTCTGAATTCCGGGGTGACCATATTAGCATGTGAATTACGGGGCATTTCTCAAATAGATGTCTTTTTTACACACTCTCTTATATTTGGAAGGAAAAAATGTAGAGAAAGACAAGGGGCAATAACACTTGTTTTGCTAATCTATGTTCCCCTAAGTCTCCCAATAAAATCGCCCGCGATAGGAAACGCCCCAAAACGCAACATGGACACATCACATTTTTTTAAAGAAATCAGAGGTGTTTTTTGCAAAGTGCCTACCTGCAGATCTTGGCCTCTAACTCAGCCGGCACCTAGGGAAACCTACCAAACCTGTGCATTTTTTAAAACTAGAGACCTAGGGGAATTCAAGATGGGGTGACTTGTGGGGCTCTGACCAGGTTCTGTTACCCAGATTCCTTTGCAAACCTCAAAATTTGGCTAAAAAAACAAATTTTCCTCACATTTCTGTGGCAGAAAGTTCTGGAATCTGAGAGGAGCCACAAATTTCCTTCCACCGAGCGTTCCCCCAAGTCTCCCGATAAAAATGATACCTCACTTGTGTGGGTGGGCCAGGTGCCTGCAACAGAATACGGCCCAAAACTTGTAGAGATAGAAGGGATAGCACAGCGAGTTTATAAGGACATATTCTTTTATACATCTTTAGACGGACTCTGCTTTGGGGACCCACATAAGTGAGGTGTCATTTTACTTGGGAGACTGAGGGGAAAACTGGGGAGTAGGAATTTTGTGCTGGAGCGGTGATCCTACTAAGAAAAGTCAGGAAAATATGCTTTTTTAAGCACATTTTGAGGTTTACAGAGGAGTCTGGGTAAGAAAATGTTGGGGGAGCCACGCAAGCCACACCTCCCTGGACTCCTTGGGGTGTCTAGTTTAAAAAAATGTCTGGGTTTTGTAGGTTTCCCTAGATGAAGGCCGCACCCAGGACCAAAAACATAGGTGGGCCCTCCCTCCCAGACACAGGTATTTTTGTAATATATAATTTTGATGTGTGCACATACGTCCGTGATGTGCCAAACACTAAAATTGTGAAAAGAAACACACTTAGGTTATATGAAAAAGACCTCTCACCCACTAACCAAGTTGGTGGCATGCTTCATCATCGGAGTCCCACCCGAGGCACCCAGCGTCTCACAGGTGTGCTGCGACGCCTGATTACAGCGGAGCAGGTTTTGTCATTTTTACCACACATACTGGTTGGATTTGGCACAAGGGTGAGTGATGGTTCAGTGGATAAATTTTATTAACAAGAGATTTCACAAAAATGAAATGCACTGTTAATAACTGAAATGCAAAAAACTGAACCAATGACTCACAGCTCGTGAGCTGTAAAGCCGCGACAAGGCACCAACCGCTTTACAGTCCATTCACACACCTTTCATACATGACATGCACAAGACCATTCACACCGCCAGCCACGGGCCCAGCACATTACAACACTCATATTGACAGACCACGCCACTCAAGGGCCCATCACTTACATACGCCCACATGCCTGATACAAGAATCACACCAGCTGATGGGAGTGTGGACTGGCGTTTGGCTGGCATCGACAGCCAAGCGCCACCCCAAGCACACAGCCAGCCAAGCCCCACCCCAAGCACACCGCCTTCCAAGCCCCACCCCACGCACACTGCCAGCCAAGTGCCACCCCAAGCACACCGCCAGCTAAGCCCCACCCCAAGCACACCGCCTTCCAAGCTCCACCCCACGCACACCACCAGCCAAGCCCCACCCCACGCACACCGCCAGCCAAGCCCCACCCCAAGCACACCGCCAGCCAAGCCCCACCCCAAGCACACCGCCAGCCAAGCGCCACCCCACGCACACCGCCATCACTTTTTTTTTGTTTATAAACAACAAAGAAACCACTAATTATAAAATAAGCACAAAATTACAAACACAAAAGCTCTAACTAAATACATGACAGAGATGCCAACCGTGAAACATATGAAAATATAAAACAGACAGCTTACGCTCACCGTATTTCCCAGAAGGTTTTTTTTGTATGGTAACTTCTATAACAGCTGGGCACACACAGCCCAGGCTTTGAAGGGCATTCGGGGCAGTACATCCGTCTCTCTCTCCGGATTAATCTCCGGGCACATACTCTACATTTCTTTGTGGGCAAGTGTTTTTTGGGAGTGGGAGGAATGTGGTCTTTAAAGTGCCGATCTTTCAATCTAGCCTCATCCTCCACCACTTCTACTCTAGGAACTCTTGCCGGTTCCACCACAAAAAGGCTTTCTATCACCGACTCCTGAAATTTAACAAATGTCATCCTTGACTCTGGTGAACAATCCTTGTATACAATAAAGGCATTAAAAGTTGCCAAATGAAATAAATGTAGGGCCAACTTTTTATACCACACATAAGACTTACGAAGAGCAGTGTAAGGTTCCAACCTCTGAACTACTCTATCAACACCACCCATGTGCCTATTGTAGTCCAAAATGCACGCAGGTTTGCGCACTTCCGCAACCTGACCCCAAACAGCCAAAGGGGAAGTACTCTTATCATGGATGGTAGATAGCATGTACACATCCCTCCTGTCTGAAAATTTCATAGCTAGCAGCTCATTATTCCGCAAGGCACTGCACTGTCCCCTCTCAAGTTTTTTTACAGACAAGCTCCCTTGGATAGCCTTTCCGGTTAGAATGGATTGTGCCACAAGCAACAGTGTCCACTCTAAACAACTCCTTGAACAACTGCATTCCAGTGTAGAAATTATCTACGTACAAATGGTGAGCTTTGTAAAACAGCTGTCTAGCAAGTTCCCACACAATTTTTTCGCTAACTCCAAAAGTGGCCGGACAACCAGGAGGGTCAATACTGGAATCCCTACCAGTGTAGACCCGGAAATTATACACATATCCTGTACTGCTTTCTGACAGTAGATACAATTTAATCCCATACCGTGCCCTCTTACTAGGAATGTACTGCTTAAAAACTAAACGCCCCTTGAAAACGACCAAAGACTCGTCCACACTTATCTCTTTGCCTGGAACATAGACCTCTGAAAACCGATCCCCAAAATGATCAAGGACAGGCCTAATCTTAAAAAGACGGTCACAATCAGGGTGATCTCGTGGCAAGGCTAAAGCATTGTCTACAAAATGCAGCATACGAAGAAGAAGCAAATACCGATTACGTGTCATAGTTGCAGGAAATATAGCCGTTGCCATCAAGGGACTAGTAGACCAATAAGAAGCCAGTGACGGCTTCCTGATCAACCCCATCAAAAAAGTCAAACCTAAAAACCTTTTCATCTCTTCCAGATATGTGGGAACCCACTGAGTAGCTCTAGACTGAGGCTTAAGTCTGGCAGCATTGTCTCCCAAATATTGCTCTGCTCCACAATCTCTTCCAAAAATACATTGTCCATAAACAAGTGAAAGAAATGGACAGGCAAAACGTTTTCCGTATTAACTCTACTCCCTGGGAGACCAGTAAATGCAGGTAACTGTGGCTGCTCCATTTTTGGGGCAATCCAGGTGTCAGGTCTTCTAATGGGAAATCCTTCAGCCCCAGGCTGCTGCACTCTTGGCACATCAATGTCCTCCTCTAACACAGGCCCTTCATCTGCACTGAGAGTAGCTTCCTCATCAGAAGAATACTCTCGGACAGAAAACTCACTTCCAGAATCTCCTGCTTCCTCCTTTGCCTCAGATGCAGAGTCAGTGTCGTAATCATGGTCTAAAGACGACTCAAGGAGCATGCGAACAACCTACTGAGCGGTCACTCTGTGGCTAGCCATGATCCTCACTAACAACAAATGGATTGCCAACAACAACTAGCACTAAAATAAGTAATAAACAAAGTTTAGCTTTATCAGAAAGAGTTATGTACTACAAAAAACTATACCACTCACTTGCCTGAAAAAGCTACTCACCAAGCAACTACTCTGCACAGACACAGCAATCACCAATGATATATCACTAAAAAGAAAAAAGAAAAAAGCAAATTAGACATATGACAACACAAATATCACTGTGCTCAAATCTAAGGACAATGTCAAATACACAATACTGCATTTAGTACACCACCTACAAACATGTCATTCATGCATGTCAACAATACTCCTTTGCAGTAAATTGCTTTCACTTACCTAAAACATGCAACTATGCAAACCGCAGGACAACTACTGCCAAAACCGCAAGGATCCACAGCAAAGGAAGCAAAAGCATTGAACTAGAAGAAAAAGAAGAAATAAATTGTTATAATCACAAATACAAATACTTCGCCAGTTGACAAACACCCCACCACCAAGAACTTAGAAGTTTTCCCTGGTACCTAAGTGGATCCTGCCCCCCTCGGGGGTAGATGGGCGTAAAAAACTTGGCCAATCTGCCCCCAAGGGGGGCAGAAATGGGCAACACCTCTGTGCCCCCTTCAGGGGGCGACCCTTCCCAAAGGGGGCAACCCCAGCACAAAAAAGAAAGAAAAAAAAAGTCCCTGGCGTATTGGTGGTTTTTGCCCTCCTTGGGGGCAGATGGGCCTGCAAAAAGAGATGGGCAATACGAACTTTCCCCACTTTAGGGGTGCGAACGTTGCCCAAGGGGTGCCCCCATACACCCACCACACACAGACACACACCACACAATCCCTGGCGCCTAGTGTGCTTCCACCCACCCGGGGGCCAGATCGTCCACAAAAATGGCTGGTCTGCCATCGGGGGGCCGAAACAGGAAAGAAAAATAGCCCCCCAGGGGAGTGACCCTTGCCCAAGGGGTTGCCCCCAAAATAAACAATAAAAACAAAATCCCTGGTGTCTAGTGGATTTCGCTTCCCCCCCCCTTTGGGGGCAGATCAGCCAAAAAATCGGCGATCTGCCCCCGGGGGGGGGGCCAAATACTAAAAAAAATAGCCCCCCAGGGGCCTAAGGGGTCGCCCCCAAAAGAAACTTTTCTTTACAAATAAATCCCTGGTGTCTAGTGGATTTCGCCCCGGGGGCAGATCGGCCGAAAAAAAGGCGATCTGCCCCCGGGGAGGGGGGGGGGGGGGCGAAATACAAAAAAAAAAAATGGGGTCGCCCCCAAAATAAACAGGCCTCTAAAAATCCCTGGCGGCTAGTGGAGATTCCTGCTCCACGATCGCAAACCCTGCCCGCGATCGTGGAGCAGGAATCTAGTGAAAACAGGCACAGGGGGAAAGGAAAAACCCTTTCCTTTCCCCCGTGTCTGTTTCCCCCCCCCCAAAACCCAAAAAAAGGAAAGGACTCACCTTGCTGGTTCCTTTCCCCTCGACGCGCTGGAACCGAATGGCTTCCAGCGCGTCCTGCAACACTTGATGACGTCAGCGCGCTGTGCGCGAGCTGACGTCATCAGATTGCCGGGGGGTCGGGGGGGGTGCACAGGGGGGGCACGCTAGCGCTCCCCCAAGTTCCCATGCCTTGGACGAGGTGACCTTGTCCAAGGCACACAGGAACTGTAGCCTTGGACGAGGTCATCTCGTCCAAGGCACAGAACGGGTTAATTAGGACAGATCAGTTTCTCCAGCTGGATTGAAATGTAGGGAGTCTCCTGTGCTCTGACGGAGGGAGAGGCAGAAAGATAAGCAAGAGGCATTCTTGCCAGGGTGTCTCCTTCCCTAGAGAAATACAAATGTGCAGTAACTGGTAAATCTGCAAATGTAAAGGGGCTTGGAAATCTGCATTGATTTTAATCAAATGAGTCTTCTGATGGCAAAGATATTTTCTTTTAGAGAGGTACTGTAAGGGTGTTCCGAGGTGAGCTGTGGAATCTGTGGTTGTATTTGACTGTTACAAAAAAATGTTAGTAGTAGGTATAAACTATGTTATTAAAATCTGTATTTTATATTGACTTTTTTTTATTTAACCAAAATGTATTTGCGCATTTTGTAGCAGCCTATAATATGATGTGTATAGTGCATGTTTGAAATAAGGACTGACACATTCACAGTTGTAGTACTAACCAACAATGGCTGCTGTTCAACATGGCTAAAAGTTAGTGGTATAGTGGTGTAGAGTGGAGTAGAGTGGCATAGGAGCAGTGGCACACAGCACAGTGGTGCAGAGTAGAGTGCAGTGGGGTACAGTGGAGTTGTATAGAGTGCATTGCATAGAGTGCAGTGGTTTAGAGTGCAGTGGTTTAGAGTACAGTGGCATGGAGTGGCATGGGGCAGAGTAGAGTGGCACAGAGTGCAGTGGAGTAGAGTGGCATAGAATATAGTGGTAGAGAGTGCAGTAGTGCGGAATGGTGCAGTGGCATAGAGTGCAGAGTAGACTCGCGTGGCATAGAGTGCAGTGGCGTAGAATGGTGCAGAGTGGAGTAGTGAAGAGTGGTGCAGTGCAGAGTAGAGTATAGGGCTGTAGAGTGCAGTGGCATAGAGTGCAGTGGCCTAGAATGCAGTAGTACAGAGTAGACTGCTGTAGTGTACTGTGGCGGAGAGTGCAATGTTGCAGAGAAGAGTGTCAGTGCAGTGGTGTAGAGTGGTACAGACAGCAGTGGCGTAGAGTATAGTAGTGCAGAGTGAAGGGCAGTGACGTACAGTGTAGTTGTTTAGAGTACATTGGTGTAGAGTGTAGTGGCATAGAGTGGCATAGGGCAGAGTAGAGAGGCATAGAATGCAGTGGAGTACAGTAGCATACAATAGAGTGGCAGAGAGTGCAGTATTGTAGAGTGGTGCAGTGGCATACAGTGCAGAGTAGACTTGAGTGGCACAGAGTGCAGTGGTGTAGAGTGGTGCAGAGTAGAGTAGTGTAGCATGCTGGAGTGCAGAGTATAGTGCTGTAAAATGCAGTGACGTAGAGTGGATTTATGCAGAGTAGAGTGGTATAGAGTGCAGTGGAATAGAGTGTATTGGTGCAGAATGCAGTAGTACAGAGTAGAGTGGTATTGAGTATAGTGGCGACCAGTGCAGTTTTGCCGAGTAGAGTGTCAGAGTGCATTGCCGTGTAGTACAGTTATTTAGAGTGCCTTGGCATAGAGTGCATTGAAGTAGGGGCCGTGGTTTAGAGTGCAGTGGTGAAGAGTGGCAGAGAGTGCAGTGGCATAGAATAGATTGTTTCAGAGTAGAGTGCAGGCGCATAGACTGGAGGGGTTTAGTGTAGAGTGTGGTGGCATAGAAGAGTGCAGTGGGGAAGAGTGGCAGAGAGTGCAGTGGCATAGAATAGATTGTTTCAGAGTAGAGTGCAGGCGCATAGACTGGAGGGGTTTAGTGTAGAGTGTGGTGGCATAGAATGCAGTGGCGCAGAGTGCAGTGGCGTAAAGTAGGTTGTTTCAGAGTTGAGTGGAATTGCATAGAGTGGAATAGAGTGTGATGACATAGAGTACAGTGGTGTAGAGTGCCATGGCATAGAGTAGAATAGAGTGATGTACAGTGTATTGATGTAGAGTTCATCGACATAGAGTTGAGTGTTACAGAGTAAAGTGCATTAGCATAAAGTGTATTCTCATAGAGTGCAGGGGCGTACAGTGCAGTGTTGCAGAGTGGCATAGAGTGGAGATGTGCGGACTAGATTGGTGTTGCCTAGGCTGGAGTGGCATAGCATTCAGATATGCCGAGCGCAGTGGTGTAGAGAGGCATAAAGTGCATTGGCATAGAGTAGAGTGGTACGGAGTAGAGTAGAGAGGCGTAGTGGGAAAGTAGCATGGAGTGCAGTAGCATAGAGTGGAGAAGAGTGCAGTGTCCCACAGTGCAGTGGCCTGGAGTGGGGCAAAGTGGAGTGATGCAGAGTAGGGTGCAGTGGTGTGGATTGGTGCAGTGCAGAGTAAAGTGGAGTATGCATGGTGTGGTAACATGCAGCCATGACAGACAACACGTTTTTAAATGAAAGGACCATTACATTGCTCAGACATACATTTTTTCAAATAAAACTATACAGTGCAGAGACGATGGTGTGTGGAAATTGCATCACCTAATGCAATGATTTGTTTTAATCATATAAAGGTTTTTGTTTCCAGCACAGTTCAGAATGAATGAAAATGTTCTCCATTTGTACTCCTAATTCTGATATATTCTGAAGTTTATTTAAATGTTATCATGTGATAGAAAAAAACTCTTTCCTAACCCCAGTATCCAGCAAGATTGTTGCATAAATCCTATCATTTTGAAGTCAGAGAAAGAAAAGTAAACACTAAGGGCCAGATGTAGCAAAATACCAAATTGCGACTTGCAATTTGGTATGCAGAAAGGTGTCTCAGACACCTTCTGCGAGTCGCTATGGGGTCGCGAAGACCCACTTCACTAATATTAATGAGGTGGGTCGCAATTTGCGCCCCCATAGCGACTCTGGGCACTCACGGGGATGGAGGCCTGCTGGGAACAGCAGACCTACATGTCCGTGACTGCTTTTAAAAAAAGCAGTTTATTTTTTCCAAGTGTAGCCCGTTTTCTTTAAAGGAAAACGAGCTGCACTTAGAAAAAAAAAAAAAAACCTTTTGTTTCGGATTTTTTCAGGGCAGGTAGTGGTCCCTTGGACCACTGCCTGCTCTGAAGAAATATTTGTGGGTCCAGTCACAAAGGGGAAGGGGTCCCATTGGGACCCCTTCCCGTTTGCGAGTGGGTTACCATCCACTTCAAGTGGATGGTAACTGCGACTCCATTTGCGCCCGCGTACGCGGTCGCAAATGGAATTGCATACCACTGCGACTCGCAAATAGGAAGGGAACACCCCTTCCTATTTGTGACTTGGAAATGCATTTTGCGAGTCGGTTCCGACTCGCAAAATGCATTTCTGCATTTCAAACACGCATTTACGACTCGCAAACGGCGATTTTCGCCGTTTGCGAGTCGCAAAGTCTTTGCTACATCTGGCCCTAAGTTCCCACTGACGACAGAGTCTAACATTTGACCTTGTTCTTTGAATGCACAGCAAATAGGATGAGATGAGAAAAACAATATTTACAGGCCTGTTTATAGAACAGGAGCACTCGGATGGACACTGTGAATAATGTTTGGGCAAGGGAAGAAATGAACTCATGCTGTATAGCCTAAAACAAATTAAGCCAGCCAATTGAAAGCAACAAAATGTGAGTTACAAACCACAAAGCCAATGGCAAGCAACGGGCAGAATGCATTCCCAAGGAAGCTCTATGAATGTACTTAAAGTGACAGCCGTGGGGTACTTTGTGGGAAAAGTCCAGTATTTTAGTCCAGTCCGTATCTTGCCGAGGTTTGGCCACATCAATCACCCAGGTAGTATGATGAGAACACTTGGAGTGGTCAAAATGTTACCTGAAAGGTCTGCACACCCATTCTATCAGTCTTCCACCAGTCCCTATGGTGTAGAGCTTCTGGCACACCCCATGTAGGGTTAGTGGAAGGTGGCAGGCATGAAATAGGGCATTTAATGATTGTTTAAGGTGGTTGTAAGTAAGGAGTTCACTGGGGTGAAGATGGCAGCCTGCCACAAGGGTTTGGAAATTTAATAGCACACCATCCAGAGACAAATCCCCCAATTCTGAGACACCTGCTGCATGCCACTGATGGAGCTGCTCTGAGCACAGCTGTCCTGTGCAAGTGGGAAGGCTTAGCAAAGGTAGTGCAGGAGCACAGGGTTTCTTTGTGTCAATAAGATTACAGGTTCTAACAAGGCAAGAGAAAGCTGTGCATGATAGCCCCGGATGGTGATCCCTAAAATGGTGAGCAGAAAACAATGAGCAGTGTAGTAAGTCCTCCATAAAATTATTTTCGGATAAACCCCATCTCTTGCAGGGGGGTTGGGCAGAAAGCCAGAGAGCCACCCATTGGACCTGTTCAGCTGAATAATAGTGTTCCAAGTCCAGAAGGCCTCATCCACCCGCAGTCACACGTAGGTTTAGAGTGGAAAGAGCTACTCAATGGCTTCCCCGCAACCAAATCAGATGTGTGGTATGTCTGAAGAAGAAAAGAAGGACGAGCGGTAGAAGGTTTGCAAAATAATACTATCATCGGGGTAGCACACCATCCTCACTAGTGCCACCTGGCCCAGTACAGAGAGCAGAAGAGAAGACCAAAAAGCAAACTGGACTCAGAAGGACCGTAATGTTCTGCCGAGATTTCAATCCTGGAAATCAGTAGGAGATTGGTAGATATTAATCAGTAAGTATCGAAAGGTAACTGGTTCCCAGTTCAATCTGAGGTCTAATTGTAGATAAAGGGGAAAACAGTGCCATTTGTGAAAGAAACACTAATTACATTTTGAAATGTTTACCTTTTGTTTGTGCGATATACATCCTAAATATTTTAAAGATTCTGGGGGTCATTCTAACATTGGCGGCCGGCGGAGGCCGCCCGCCAATGTTCCCCCGTCAAAATACCGCTCCGCAGTCACAAGACCGCTGAGGGTATTTTGAGATTTGCCCTGGGCTGGCGGGCGGCCACCAAAAGGCCGCCCGCCAGCCCAGGGCAAATCTACCTTCCCACGAGGACGCCGGCTCTGAATGGAGCCGGCGTAGTGGGAAGGTGCGACGGGTGCAGTTGCACCCGTCGCGTATTTCAGTGTCTGCTTTGCAGACACTGAAATACACAGTGGGGCCCTCTTACGGGGGCCCCGCGGCACCCCCTACCGCCATCCTGTTCCTGGCGGGAGACCCGCCAGGAACAGGATGGCGGTAGGGGGTGTCAGAATCCCCATGGCTGCGGAGCGCGCTCCGCAGCCATGGAGGATTCACCCGAGCAGCGGAAAGTTGGAGGGAGACCGCCGACTTTCCGTTTCTGACCGCGGCTGAACCGCCGCAGTCAGAATGCTCGAGGGAGCACCGCCAGCCTGTTGGCGGTGCTCCCGTGGTCGGTGACCCTGGCGGTCACCGGCCGCCAGGGTCAGAATGACCCCCTCTATGTGTACATGACACTTAGGGATAACCCAGATCACTAGTTTGGCTTTTGCTCAATTTCAAAACCATTTTAAGACATGGACAAAGCAGGCAATTGCCTTGGACAACCTTGCAATGGGTCTGGCCCCATGCTTACCCTTCACAAGCACGAACAGGGGACCATTGCACCAGAAGAGTTTGCCAAGGTGGGTGGGTGCTGCTTGTTCAACCACTTGACAGTGCCTCTCCTGTTTCTCTCATGTCTGCAGAGGCAACTCCCCAGTCACCCAATACCTTCCGAAAGTCTTGATGACCCATCTTGTCTGATTTTAGGAATTGTCCCATCTTGTTCTTCTCTTCCTTATTTATTCGGTTCTTAGGAACAACCTTCTATTTGATATCGATTTCATCCTTCTCTTTTATTATCTTTGATTGGTAGTCAGGGCTTCCACTTCTGTGATAAATGTAGAGTCCCAGACATACACTCTAGTGAGACTGATGCCCACACCATCTGCCTTGCCTCATTACAATTTTTTTAGGTTGAAAGTCCATGGGCGGTTTGGGTGAGCCAGATGATTTTTTTCAAGTTGTTTAAACTAGCATAAGGTTAATTACCTTAATGTTTCCCAAACTGTTTGCCAGGAGTATTAAAATATTCAGAAACATAATCAAAATGGTGTTGTTACTTTTGACATAGTGCTGAAGGGCATTAATTTACTACTGAAGAAGGACTTAATGTGACACCTGAATGTAGTATACCAGGAGGTAATCACAAAAGGACCACAGTGAATAAACAGTGCTATGTTAAAAAAGAGTAAATAAAAGCACTGATAACATAGTGAAGCATGGCCTCTCTTGAGTGTGGCATAAAACTGACCTTTGTTCTTGAATTTTTGTCCTGAATTTTGACTCTTCGTCCTGACTTTTTGTCCTGAATTTTGAACCTTTGTCCTGAATTTTTTACAGTCCTGTCCAGAATTTGCCTCAATGCCAGGTGGTCACCCTAATTGCTATTATGTGCACCCTCAGATTTATGATACGGTTGCGTGTGCACTTGGACAAAGCACTGCCAATCGACGTTAGTGCTCCAGAACTATTTTCCACTGAACGTAGATGCAAGCGCAGCACAACATCTCTTTGTGGCGGTGACATCCGCTCTACTTTAATGTAAGCATAAGGGCTTTAAGAGGGGCCGGAACAGCTCAAGCACCGAGGCTATGCACTAGAAAATAAATCAGAATATCACTTGATTTTCATACAGTTAAGTGGTGTACCATGAAATTAAACATTTTACATGGCTTACTCTCGAGTGGTTGCCTCATGTTAAAATAGGTATTTTACACAAGACATGGTTGGATTGTCTTTACGTTGGAGAACAACGCTAATGGAGCTTTTTTAGCAAGAGCACAACCGATGACTCCCATTGACGTATTACAGGACACATATTGTCAGGCAGGCCTGTGCTGCGTGAATGTTGTTGCACCAAAGTCTCATACCCATGTTTTTATTTTCAGTGCTGTCTGAATGCATCTTTGATGGCGGTGCAGACCTGGGGTGACACATGGAAGGCACAACAGTGTTTGAAATGCATAGGTTTTTATTCCAACAGTTTAGACTAATTGCAAGGCACAATCAGGAAAATATATGTGAAGGATACTGATGCCTGACTGCATATTATTTATATAATGTGTGATAGTGGGTCTTGAATCTGCTACGCAGATGAGACATCCAGGGAGGTGCCCCTCTCTTGTACCAATTAAATAAACGTTTGACCATTGCAACAAAATAAATGACACATAGTAACGTGGTCTTGAAACATCTTTAAAACCTGCAGTATTGGCTGCTGATTAGTAATCATCGAGTCCAAATTGTAACCGATGGCTATCTTGTATCTTATAAGAAGTGCAAGTTACTACACCAACGATAAATAAATAAATATTGTCAATTATTTTAATAAATAACGTTGACGTCTCTTCGGAAGCAGCCATTCCGTTTGTGTAGATACCTCCTGCTCTCTCAGTTCCACAGGAGGCATAGATGGATTGGAGAAATGCCACCAGTCCCGACAGGTTTCGCTTTTGTTTTTTCTTTTGCATTCTATTTTACAAGATAACTAGATTATAAATATTACAAATTTATTATAATAATCAGGGCCGGCTTTAGGACTGGTGGCGCCCTGTGCGACAGTTAATTCTGGCGCCCCCACCCCATGACCTCCTCCTTGGTTTCACTCACTACCACCCGGCAAATGTGCCCCTCATCTCTCCATCGCTTCCCTTTCACATACATTCATGTGTTTTAAAGCTCTTGTAAAGGCTGGCTTTACTTATCCACTCAGCAAACCATTTAAAATATTGGGGCATATTCAAGAGCCCCTAGCGCCATTCTAACACTACATTAGTGCCAATTTTTTCAAGCTAATGTGGTGTTAGAAGGCCAAAACGCAATGCAATATTTACAAAGTGGTGCAATGCATGCAGGAGGCATTCCCCCATTTTTGGGGCCATAAAATGGCACAAAGAAATCAGACAGATTTCTTTGCGTCATTTTTTCTGGCACTTTTAACTCCTGCTCAGAGCAGGCGTTAAAAGGAGACTTATGTTGGTTACAATGGGCCTCTGTGTGCTTTGCAGGATTAGCATCAACATTTTTTATGCTAATCCTGCAAAGCGCCAGACTAGCATCAAAAATTCAGCAGGTGCTTTTAAATCGCAAGTTTAGGACGTTATTGCTAACACAGCGCCCCCGGACATCAGCGCCTGGTATGGTCGCACCTCTCGCACCACCCAAAAGTCGGGCGTGATAATAATATTTGTTTTACATTTGATAATCTGTTGATAATTGTTTATTTCATGATGTATGTTGAATTAATAAACAACATAAACAACTATTAAACAACTATTAACAGTTGATTATTTGAAAAAAAAAATACATATTATAACTGTTAGAAATGGGGTCTTTGGTTGGCAGTTAGGTTACCCCCTGTCCAAACAAGGACCCTCACTCTAGTCAGGGTAAGTCACACACAATCCAAATTATCCTGTGTCCACCCTCTGGTAGCTTGGCACTGAGCAGTCAGGCTTTACTTAGAAGGTAATTGGTAAAGTATTTGTGCAAAAATCATGCAATAACACAGTAGGACACCACAAAAATACACCACACTGTGTTTACAAATTTATATAATATTTATCTGATAAGATGCAGGTCAAAACGATTTAAATGCAATAGGTATATTTGGAAATATCACTGTAAAAATGATATAAAGTGTCTTTAGTCTCTTAAAAGCAACAATTGTCTCTTGCAAGCACAAAGTACCAGGTTTGCGTTCAAAATCCTTGCAAAGAACCACATAGGTGGAAATGCATGGAAAACAGGGAGGTGTACGTCGAGTTCTTGGGCCGCACACAGCGATGCATTTAGTTTTCACACAGGTCAGGCTATGCGTCGATTTCCAGCACGTAGACTGGAGATCCTCTTTAGGTTGCTGGGTTTTCGGATCCCCCGGGACGATGTGTTGAAATCCGGCGCTAGCAGGATGAAGTCACAGGGGCTGCGTCGATCCAGTGGACGTTGCTTGGAAATTTCTACCACATGGCAGGTGCTGCGTTGATTCCTCTCTGGAAGTCGGGCTGCGTCGTTCTGACTCGGCTGTGCATCGACCCAGTGGGCCGTGTGTAAAATTTCCGGTTGCTACGCTGGCGTTGCATCGATCTTCTTCTTGCAAAGTCAGGCAGCGTCATTCCGGTTTGACGTGCTGTGAATTTTTCACAGCAGTGCAGGCTGTGCATTGTTTTTTGCCAGCTGTGTGTCAATTTCCGCCGCACACTGCACACACAGGCACTGCAGCGGCAGGCCTGAGACATGGTTAGGGGGCTACTTATGTGGGTGGCACAACCTGTGTTGCATCCCACTAGTAGCATTTAATTTACAGGCCCTGTGCACTTGACTAGGGACTTACAAGTAAATTAAATAAGCCAATTGGGTATGAGCCAATGTCACCATGTTTAAAGGAGAGCATATACACTTTAGCACTGATTAGCTGTGGTAAAGTGCACAGAGTCCTAAAGCCAGCAAAAATGAGGTCAGAAAAAGAGAAGGAAGAAGGCAAAACGTTTTGGGGTGACCCTGCAGAAAGGCCATTTCCAACAATAACCTTTTTCTAATATTTATAATCCAGCTAGTAAGGTAGAATGCAAAAGAAAAAACAGAGGAAAAACCTATTGGATTTGTAAATGTTTGTTTCTTTAGAGGTGGAATGTGGTATCAACTGGTTTTAACAGGTACATCACAGACTTGCTTTGAGGTTTGGTTATGCCCTTTTGAACATACGGGGGACACACGTATGCTTAGTGGTTTGTTTATGGTTACATTTTGAGAAAGTAAATACCTTAGAATGTCTCAGCTTACAAATATAAATTTTTTACAAAATGATGTTACCCCTGGAACACGGGTCTTGTTTCATTTAGAGATTCAGCCCTCTAGATGAGACCTGTTAACCCCTTCGCTGCCAGGCCTTTTCCCCCTCCTGTGCCGGGACTTTTTTTGCCTATTTGGGGCAGTTCGCGCTTAGGCCCTCATAACTTTTTGTCCACATAAGCTAACCAAGCCAAATTTGCGTCCTTTTTTTCCAACATCCTAGGGATTCTAGAGGTACCCAGACTTTGTGGGTTCCCTTGAAGGAGGCCAAGAAATTGGCCAAAATACAGTGAAAATTTCTTTTTTTTCAAAAAAATTGGAAAAAGTGGCTGCAGAAGAAGGCTTGTGGTTTTTCCCCTGAAAATGGCATCAACAAAGGGTTTGCGGTGCTAAACTCAGCAGCTTCCCAGCTTTCAGGAACAGGCAGACTTGAATCAGAAAACCCAATTTTTCAACACAATTTTGGCATTTTACTGGGGCATACCCCATTTGTGCAATTTTTTGTGCTTTCAGCCTCCTTCCAGTCACTGACAGGAATGGTCATGAAACCAATGCTGGATCCCAGAAACCTAAACATTTCTGAAAAGTAGACAAAATTCTGAATTCAGCAAGGGGTCATTTGTGTAGATCCTACAAGGGTTTCCTACAGAAAATAACAGCTGAAAAAGAAAAATATTGAAATTGAGGTGAAAAAACCATCAATTTTTCTCTACGTTTTACTCTGTAACTTTTCCCTGCAATGTCAGATTATCGAAAGCAATATACCGTTACGTCTGCTGGACTCCTCTGGTTGCGGGGATATATAGGGCTTGTAGGTTCATCAAGAACCCGAGGAACCCAGAGCCAATAAATGAGCTGCACCCTGCAGTGCGTTTTCATTCTATACCGGGTATACAGCAATTCATTTGCTGAAATATAAGGAGTAAAAAATTGCTATCAAGAAAACCTTTGCATTCCCAAAAAGGGCACAAGATAAGGTGTTGAGGAGCAGTGGCTATTTGCACATCTCTGAATTCCGGGGTGACCATAGTAGCACGTGAATTACAGGGAATTTCTCAAATAGATGTCTTTTTTACACACACTCCTATATTTGGAAGGAAAAAATGTAGAGAAAGACAAGGGGCAATAGTACTTGTTTTGC
Organism: Pleurodeles waltl; assembly: GCF_031143425.1. Classification (NCBI taxonomy): domain Eukaryota; kingdom Metazoa; phylum Chordata; class Amphibia; order Caudata; family Salamandridae; genus Pleurodeles; species Pleurodeles waltl. Next base: position 219,444,112 of record NC_090450.1, on the reverse strand, counting down.
TAATCTATGTTCCCCCAAGTCTCCCGATAAAAATGGTACCTCACTTGTGTGGGTAGGCCTAGCACCCGCGACAGGATATGCCCCAAAACACAACATGGACACATCACAGAAAACAGAGCTGTTTTTAGCAAAGTGACTACCTGTAGATTTTGGCCTCTAGCTCAGCCGCCACCTAGGGAAACCTACCAAACCTGTGCATTTCTGAAAACTAGAGACCTAGGGGAATCCAAGGAGGGGTGACTTGCGGGGCTCGGACCAGGTTCTGTTACCCAGAATCCTTTGCAAATCTCAAAATTTGGCTAAAAAAACACATGTTCCTCACATTTCTGTGGCAGAAAGTTCTGGAATCTGAGAGGAGCCACAAATTTCCTTCCACCCAGCGTTCCCCCACGTCTCCCGATAAAAATGATACCTCACTTGTGTGGGTAGGCCTAGCGCCCGCGACAGGATATGCCCCAAAACACAACGTGGACATATCACAGAAAACAGAGCAGTTTTTAGCAAAGTGACTACCTGTAGATTTTGGCCTCTAGCTCAGCCGCCACCTAGGGAAACCTACCAAACCTGTGCATTTCTGAAAACTAGAGACCTAGGGGAATCCAAGGAGGGGTGACTTGCGGGGCTCGGACCAGGTTCTGTTACCCAGAATCCTTTGCAAACCTCAAAATTTCGCTAAAAAAACACATGTTCCTCACATTTCTGTGGCAGAAAGTTCTGGAATCTGAGAGGAGCCACAAATTTCCTTCCACCCAGCGTTCCCCCATGTCTCCCGATAAAAATGATACCTCACTTGTGTGGGTAGGCCTAGCGCCCGCGACAGGATATGCCCCAAAACACAACGTGGACATATCACAGAAAACAGAGCTGTTTTTAGCAAAGTGACTACCTGTAGATTTTGGCCTCTAGCTCAGCCGCCACCTAGGGAAACCTACCAAACCTGTGCATTTCTGAAAACTAGAGACCTAGGGGAATCCAAGGAGGGGTGACTTGCGGGGCTCGGACCAGGTTCTGTTACCCAGAATCCTTTGCAAACCTCAAAATTTCGCTAAAAAAACACATGTTCCTCACATTTCTGTGGCGGAAAGTTCTGGAATCTGAGAGGAGCCACAAATTTCCTTCCACCCAGCGTTCCCCCATGTCTCCCGATAAAAATGATACCTCACTTGTGTGGGTAGGCCTAGCGCCCGCGACAGGATATGCCCCAAAACACAACGTGGACATATCACAGAAAACAGAGCTGTTTTTAGCAAAGTGACTACCTGTAGATTTTGGCCTCTAGCTCAGCCGCCACCTAGGGAAACCTACCAAACCTGTGCATTTCTGAAAACTAGAGACCGAGGGGAATCCAAGGAGGGGTGACTTGCGGGGCTCGGACCAGGTTCTGTTACCCAGAATCCTTTGCAAACCTCAAAATTTGGCTAAAAAAACACATGTTCCTCACATTTCTGTGGCAGAAAGTTCTGGAATCTGAGAGGAGCCACAAATTTCCTTCCACCCAGCGTTCCCCCATGTCTCCCGATAAAAATGATACCTCACTTGTGTGGGTAGGCCTAGCGCCCGCGACAGGATATGCCCCAAAACACAACGTGGACATATCACAGAAAACAGAGCTGTTTTTAGCAAAGTGACTACCTGTAGATTTTGGCCTCTAGCTCAGCCGCCACCTAGGGAAACCTACCAAACCTGTGCATTTCTGAAAACTAGAGACCTAGGGGAATCCAAGGAGGGGTGACTTGCGGGGCTCGGACCAGGTTCTGTTACCCAGAATCCTTTGCAAATCTAAAAATTTGGCTAAAAAAACACATGTTCCTCACATTTCTGTGGCAGAAAGTTCTGGAATCTGAGAGGAGCCACAAATTTCCTTCCACCCAGCGTTCCCCCACGTCTCCCGATAAAAATGATACCTCACTTGTGTGGGTAGGCCTAGCGCCCGCGACAGGATATGCCCCAAAACACAACGTGGACATATCACAGAAAACAGAACTGTTTTTAGCAAAGTGACTACCTGTAGATTTTGGCCTCTAGCTCAGCCGCCACCTAGGGAAACCTACCAAACCTGTGCATTTCTGAAAACTAGAGACCTAGGGTAATCCAAGGAGGGGTGACTTGCGGGGCTCGGACCAGGTTCTGTTACCCAGAATCCTTTGCAAACCTCAAAATTTGGCTAAAAAAACACATGTTCCTCACATTTCTGTGGCAGAAAGTTCTGGAATCTGAGAGGAGCCACAAATTTCCTTCCACCCAGCGTTCCCCCACGTCTCCTGATAAAAATGATACCTCACTTGTGTGGGTAGGCCTAGCGCCCGCGACAGGATATGCCCCAAAACACAACGTGGACATATCACAGAAAACAGAGCTGTTTTTAGCAAAGTGACTACCTGTAGATTTTGGCCTCTAGCTCAGCCGCCACCTAGGGAAACCTACCAAACCTGTGCATTTCTGAAAACTAGAGACCTAGGGGAATCCAAGGAGGGGTGACTTGCGGGGCTCGGACCAGGTTCTGTTACCCAGAATCCTTTGCAAATCTCAAAATTTGGCTAAAAAAACACATGTTCCTCACATTTCTGTGGCAGAAAGTTCTGGAATCTGAGAGGAGCCACAAATTTCCTTCTACCCAGCGTTCCCCCACGTCTCCTGATAAAAATGATACCTCACTTGTGTGGGTAGGCCTAGTGCCCGCGACAGGATATGCCCCAAAACACAACGTGGACATATCACAGAAAACAGAGCTGTTTTTAGCAAAGTGACTACCTGTAGATTTTGGCCTCTAGCTCAGCCGGCACCTAGGGAAACCTACCAAACCTGTACATTTCTGAAAACTAGAGACCTAGGGGAATCCAAGGAGGGGTGACTTGTGTGGCTCGGACCAGGTTCTGTTACCCAGAATCCTTTGCAAACCTCAAAATTTGGCTAAAAAAAACACATGTCCCTCACATTTCTGTGGCAGAAAGTTCTGGAATCTGAGAGGAGCTACAAATTTCCTTCCACCCAGCGTTCCCCCAAGTCTCCCGATAAAAATGATACCTCACTTGCGTGTGTAGGCCTAGCGCCGGCGACAGGAAACACCCCAAAGCGCAACGTGGACACATCCTAAATTTTGGAAAAAAACAGAGGTGTTTTTTGCAAAGTGCCTACCTGTAGATTTTGGCCTCTAGCTCAGCCGGCACCTAGGGAAACCTACCAAACCTGTGCATTTCTGAAAACTAGAGACCTAGGGGAATCCAAGGAGGGGTGACTTGCGGGGCTCGGACCAGGTTCTGTTACCCAGAATTCTTTGCAAACCTCAAAATTTGGCTAAAAATACACATGTTACTCACATTTCTGTGGCAGAAAGTTCTGGAATCTGAGAGGAGCCACAAATTTCCTTCTACCCAGCGTTCCCCCAAGTCTCCCGATAAAAATGATACCTCACTTGTGTGGGTAGGCCTAGCGCCCGCGACAGGATATGCCCCAAAACACAACGTGGACATATCACAGAAAACAGAGCTGTTTTTAGCAAAGTGACTACCTGTAGATTTTGGCCTCTAGCTCAGCCGCCACCTAGGGAAACCTACCAAACCTGTGCATTTCTGAAAACTAGAGACCTAGGGGAATCCAAGGAGGGGTGACTTGCGGGGCTCGGACCAGGTTCTGTTACCCAGAATCCTTTGCAAATCTCAAAATTTGGCTAAAAAAACACATGTTCCTCACATTTCTGTGGCAGAAAGTTCTGGAATCTGAGAGGAGCCACAAATTTCCTTCCACCCAGCGTTCCCCCACGTCTCCCGATAAAAATGATACCTCACTTGTGTGGGTAGGCCTAGCGCCCGCGACAGGATATGCCCCAAAACACAACGTGGACATATCACAGAAAACAGAGCTGTTTTTAGCAAAGTGACTACCTGTAGATTTTGGCCTCTAGCTCAGCCGGCACCTAGGGAAACCTACCAAACCTGTACATTTCTGAAAACTAGAGACCTAGGGGAATCCAAGGAGGGGTGACTTGTGTGGCTCGGACCAGGTTCTGTTACCCAGAATCCTTTGCAAACCTCAAAATTTGGCTAAAAAAACACATGTCCCTCACATTTCTGTGGCAGAAAATTCTGGAATCTGAGAGGAGCTACAAATTTCCTTCCACCCAGCGTTCCCCCCAAGTCTCCCGATAAAAATGATACCTCACTTGCGTGGGTAGGCCTAGCGCCGGCGACAGGAAACACCCCAAAGCGCAACGTGGACACATCCTAAATTTTGGAAAAAAACAGAGGTGTTTTTTGCAAAGTGCCTACCTGTAGATTTTGGCCTCTAGCTCAGCCGGCACCTAGGGAAACCTACCAAACCTGTGCATTTCTGAAAACTAGAGACCTAGGGGAATCCAAGGAGGGGTGACTTGTGGGGCTCGGACCAGGTTCTGTTACCCAGAATCCTTTGCAAACCTCAAAATTTGGCTAAAAATACACATGATACTCACATTTCTGTGGCAGAAAGTTCTGGAATCTGAGAGGAGCCACAAATTTCCTTCTACCCAGCGTTCCCCCAAGTCTCCCGATAAAAATGATACCTCACTTGTGTGGGTAGGACTAGCGCCCACGAAAGGAAAGGGCCCAAAACACAACGTGGACACATCACATTTTTTTATAAAAAGCAGTGCCTACCTGTGGATTTTGGCCTGTAGCTCAGCCGACACCTGAGGAAACCTAGCAAACCAGTGCATTTTTGAAAACTAGAAACCCAGGGGAATCCAAGATGGGGTGACTTGCGGGGCTCTGACCAGGTTATGTTACCCAGAATCCTTTGCAAACATAAAAATTTGGCCCAAAAAAACACTTTTTCCTCTCATTTCGGTGACAGAAAGTTCTGGAATCTGAGAGGAGCCACAAATTTCCTTCCACCCAGCGTTCCCCTAAGTCTCTCGATAAAAATGGTACATCACTTCTGTGGGTAGGCCTAGCGCCCACAAAAGGAAATGGCCCAAAACACAACGTGGACACAACATATTTTTTCACAGAAAACAGAGGTGTTTTTTGCAAGGTGCCTACCTGTGGTGTTTGGCCTGTAGCTCAGCCGGCCCCAGGGGGGGGGGGCAGAAATGCCCTAAAATAAATTTGCCCCCCCAACCCCCACCCTCCCCCGCCGGGAGCGACCCTTGCCTACGGGGTCGCTCCCCCTGCGTGACATTGGCACCAAAAAACAAATCCCCGGTGCCTAGTGGTTTCTGCCCCCTTGGGGGCAGGTTGACCTAAACTCAGCCAATCTGCCCCCAAGGGGGGCAGAAATGGCCTAAATACAATTTGTCCCCCAGGGGAGCGACTTTTGCCTGATGGGTCGCTCCCCATCTCTAAAAAAAAAACAAAGAAAAAAAAAAGAAAAAAAAGAAAAATTCCCCTGGCGCCTAGAGGTTTCTGCTCCCCCCCCCCCGGGGGCAGTTCGCCTAATAATAGGCCGATCTGTCCCCCGGGGGGGCAGAAATGGCCTAAAATAAATTTGCCCCCCCAACCCCCACCACCCCCCCGGGAGCGACCCTTGCCTACGGGGTCGCTCCCCCTGCGTGACATTGGCGCCAAAAAACAAATCCCCGGTGCCTAGTGGTTTCTGCCCCCTTGGGGGCAGATTGACCTAAAATTGGCCAATCTGCCCCCAGGGGGGCAGAAATGGTCTAAATACAATTTGCCCCCCCAGGGGAGCGACCCTTGCCTGATGGGTCGCTCCCCATCTCTAAAAAAAGAAACAACAAAAAAAAAAAAACCAAAAAAAAATTGCCCTGGTGCCTAGAGTGTTCTGCCCCCCCCCCCCGGGGGCAGTTCGGCCTAATAATAGGCCGATCTGTCCCCCGGGGGGGCAGAAATGGCCTAAAATAAATTTGCCCCCCCCAACCCCCATCCCCCCCCCCCGGGAGCGACCCTTGCCTACGGGGTCGCTCCCCCTGCGTGACATTGGCGCCAAAAAACAAATCCCCGGTGCCTAGTGGTTTCTGCCCCCTTGGGGGCAGATTGACCTAAAATTGGCCAATCTGCCCCCAGGGGGGCAGAAATGGTCTAAATACAATTTGCCCCCCCCAGGGGAGCGACCCTTGCCTGATGGGTCGCTCCCCATCTCTAAAAAAAGAAACAACAAAAAAAAAAAACACACAAAAAAAAACATTGCCCTGGTGCCTAGAGTGTTCTGCCCCCCCCGGGGGGCAGTTCGGCCTAATAATAGGCCGATCTGTCCCCCGGGGGGGCAGAAATGGCCTAAAATAAATTTGCCCCACCAACCCCCACCGCCCCCCCGGGAGCGACCCTTGCCTACGGGGTCGCTCCCCCTGCGTGACATTGGTGCTAAAAAACAAATCCCCGGTGCCTAGTGGTTTCTGCCCCCTTGGGGGCAGATTGACCTAAAATTGGCCAATCTGCCCCCAGGGGGGCAGAAATGGTCTAAATACAATTTGCCCCCCCAGGGGAGCGACCCTTGCCTGATGGGTCGCTCCCCATCTCTAAAAAAAGAAACAACAAAAAAAAAAACACACAAAAAAAAAATTGCCCTGGTGCCTAGAGTGTTCTGCCCCCCCCGGGGGGCAGTTAGGCCTAATAATAGGCCGATCTGTCCCCCGGGGGGGCAGAAATGGCCTAAAATAAATTTGCCCCCCCACCCCCGGGAGCGACCCTTGCCTACGGGGTCGCTCCCCTGCGTGACATTGGCGCTAAAAAACAAATCCCCGGTGCCTAGTGGTTTCTGCCCCCTTGGGGGCAGATTGACCTAAAATTGGCCAATCTGCCCCCAGGGGGGCAGAAATGGTCTAAATACAATTTGCCCCCCCAGGGGAGCGACCCTTGCCTGATGGGTCGCTCCCCATCTCTAAAAAAAGAAACAACAAAAAAAAAAAACACAAAAAAAAAATTGCCCTGGCGCCTAGAGTGTTCTGCCCCCCCCGGGGGCAGTTCGGCCTAATAATAGGCCGATCTGTCCCCGGGGGGGCAGAAATGGCCTAAAATAAATTTGCCCCCCCACCCCCCCCCCCGGGAGCGACCCTTGCCTACGGGGTCGCTCCCCCTGCGTGACATTGGTGCCAAAAAAACAAATCCCCGGTGCCTAGTGGTTTCTGCCCCCTTGGGGGCAGATTGACTTAAAATTGGCCAATCTGCCCCCAGGGGGGCAGAAATGGTCTAAATACAATTTGCCCCCCCCAGGGGAGCGACCCTTGCCTGATGGGTCGCTCCCCATCTCTAAAAAAAGAAACAACAAAAAAAAAAAACACAAAAAAAAATTGCCCTGGCGCCTAGAGTGTTCTGCCCCCCCCCCCCGGGGGCAGTTCGGCCTAATAATAGGCCGATCTGTCCCCCGGGGGGGCAGAAATGGCCTAAAATAAATTTGCCCCCCCAACCTCCACCCCCCCCCGGGAGCGACCCTTGCCTACGGGGTCGCTCCCCCTGCGTGACATATGCGCCAAAAAACAAATCCCCGGTGCCTAGTGGTTTCTGCCCCCTAGGGGGCAGATTGACCTAAAATTGGCCAATCTGCCCCCAGGGGGGCAGAAATGGTCTAAATACAATTTGCCCCCCCAGGGGAGCGACCCTTGCCTGATGGGTCGCTCCCCATCTCTAAAAAAAGAAACAACAACAAAAAAAAAACACAAAAAAAAATTGCCCTGGCGCCTAGAGTGTTCTGCCCCCCCCCGGGGGCAGTTCGGCCTAATAATAGGCCGATCTGTCCCCCGGGGGGGCAGAAATGGCCTAAAATAAATTTGACCCCCACCCCCCCCCCCCCCCCCGGGAGCGACCCTTGCCTACGGGGTCGCTCCCCCTGCGTGACATTGGCGCCAAAAAACAAATCCCCGGTGCCTAGTGGTTTCTGCCCCCTTGGGGGCAGATTGACTTAAAATTGGCCAATCTGCCCCCAGGGGGGCAGAAATGGTCTAAATACAATTTGCCCCCCCCAGGGGAGCGACCCTTGCCTGATGGGTCGCTCCCCATCTCTAAAAAAAGAAACAACAAAAAAAAAAAACACAAAAAAAAAATTGCCCTGGCGCCTAGAGTGTTCTGCCCCCCCCCCGGGGGCAGTTCGGCCTAATAATAGGCCGATCTGTCCCCCGGGGGGGCAGAAATGGCCTAAAATAAATTTGCCCCCCCAACCTCCACCCCCCCCCCGGAGCGACCCTTGCCTACGGGGTCGCTCCCCCTGCGTGACATTGGCGCCAAAAAACAAATCCCCGGTGCCTAGTGGTTTCTGCCCCCTAGGGGGAAGATTGACCTAAAATTGGCCAATCTGCCCCCAGGGGGGCAGAAATGGTCTAAATACAATTTGCCCCCCCCAGGGGAGCGACCCTTGCCTGATGGGTCGCTCCCCATCTCTAAAAAAAGAAACAACAAAAAAAAAACACAAAAAAAAAAATTGCCCTGGCGCCTAGAGTGTTCTGCCCCCCCCCCGGGGGCAGTTCGGCCTAAAAATAGGCCGATCTGTCCCCCGGGGGGGCAGAAATGGCCTAAAATAAATTTGCCCCCCCAACCCCCACACCCCCCCCCCCCCGGGAGTGACCCTTGCCTACGGGGTCGCTCCCCCTGCGTGACATTGGCGCCAAAAAACAAATCCCCGGTGCCTTGTGGTTTCTGCCCCCCTTGGGGGCAGATTGACCTAAAATTGGCCAATCTGCCCCCAGGGGGGCAGAAATGGTCTAAATACAATTTGCCCCCCCAGGGGAGCGACCCTTGCCTGATGGGTCGCTCCCCATCTCTAAAAAAAGAAACAACAAAAAAAAAAACACACAAAAAAAAAATTGCCCTGGTGCCTAGAGTATTCAGCCCCCCCCGGGGGGCAGTTCGGCCTAATAATAGGCCGATCTGTCCCCCGGGGGGGCAGAAATGGCCTAAAATAAATTTGCCCCCCCAACCCCCACCCCCCCCCCCCCCGGGAGCGACCCTTGCCTACGGGATCGCTCCCCCTGCGTGACATTGGCGCTAAAAAACAAATCCCCGGTGCCTAGTGGTTTCTGCCCCCTTGGGGGGCAGATTGACCTAAAATTGGCCAATCTGCCCCCAGGGGGGCAGAAATGGTCTAAATACAATTTGCCCCCCCAGGGGAGCGACCCTTGCCTGATGGGTCGCTCCCCATCTCTAAAAAAAGAAACAACAAAAAAAAAAACACAAAAAAAAAATTGCCCTGGCGCCTAGAGTGTTCTGCCCCCCCCCCCGGGGGCAGTTCGGCCTAATAATAGGCCGATCTGTCCCCCGGGGGGGGCAGAAATGGCCTAAAATAAATTTGCCCCCCAACCCCCACCACCCCCCCGGGAGCGACCCTTGCCTACGGGGTCGCTCCCCCTGCGTGACATTGGCGCCAAAAAACAAATCCCCGGTGCCTAGTGGTTTCTGCCCCCTTGGGGGCAGATTGACCTAAAATTGGCCAATCTGCCCCCAGGGGGGCAGAAATGGTCTAAATACAATTTGCCCCCCCAGGGGAGCGACCCTTGCCTGATGGGTCGCTCCCCATCTCTAAAAAAAGAAACAACAAAAAAAAAAAACACAAAAAAAAAATTGCCCTGGCGCCCAGAGTGTTCTGCCCACCCCCGGGGGCAGTTCGGCCTAATAATAGGCCGATCTGTCCCCCGGGGGGGCAGAAATGGCCTAAAATAAATTTGCCCCCCCAACCTCCACCCCCCCCCCGGGAGCGACCCTTGCCTACGGGGTCGCTCCCCCTGCGTGACATATGCGCCAAAAAACAAATCCCCGGTGCCTAGTGGTTTCTGCCCCCTAGGGGGCAGATTGACCTAAAATTGGCCAATCTGCCCCCAGGGGGGCAGAAATGGTCTAAATACAATTTGCCCCCCCAGGGGAGCGACCCTTGCCTGATGGGTCGCTCCCCATCTCTAAAAAAAGAAACAACAAAAAAAAAAACACACAAAAAAAAAATTGCCCTGGTGCCTAGAGTATTCAGCCCCCCCCGGGGGGCAGTTCGGCCTAATAATAGGCCGATCTGTCCCCCGGGGGGGCAGAAATGGCCTAAAATAAATTTGCCCCCCCAACCCCCACCCCCCCCCCCCGGGAGCGACCCTTGCCTACGGGATCGCTCCCCCTGCGTGACATTGGCGCTAAAAAACAAATCCCCGGTGCCTAGTGGTTTCTGCCCCCTTGGGGGCAGATTGACCTAAAATTGGCCAATCTGCCCCCAGGGGGGCAGAAATGGTCTAAATACAATTTGCCCCCCCAGGGGAGCGACCCTTGCCTGATGGGTCGCTCCCCATCTCTAAAAAAAGAAACAACAAAAAAAAAAACACAAAAAAAAAATTGCCCTGGCGCCTAGAGTGTTCTGCCCCCCCCCCCCGGGGGCAGTTCGGCCTAATAATAGGCCGATCTGTCCCCCGGGGGGGCAGAAATGGCCTAAAATAAATTTGCCCCCCAACCCCCACCACCCACCCGGGAGCGACCCTTGCCTACGGGGTCGCTCCCCCTGTGTGACATTGGCGCCAAAAAACAAATCCCCGGTGCCTAGTGGTTTCTGCCCCCTTGGGGGCAGATTGACCTAAAATTGGCCAATCTGCCCCCAGGGGGGCAGAAATGGTCTAAATACAATTTGCCCCCCCAGGGGAGCGACCCTTGCCTGATGGGTCGCTCCCCATCTCTAAAAAAAGAAACAACAAAAAAAAAAAACAGAAAAAAAAATTTGCCCTGGCGCCTAGAGTGTTCTGCCCACCCCCGGGGGCAGTTCGGCCTAATAATAGGCCGATCTGTCCCCCGGGGGGGCAGAAATGGCCTAAAATAAATTTGCCCCCCCAACCTCCACCCCCCCCCCGGGAGCGACCCTTGCCTACGGGGTCGCTCCCCCTGCGTGACATATGCGCCAAAAAACAAATCCCCGGTGCCTAGTGGTTTCTGCCCCCTAGGGGGCAGATTGACCTAAAATTGGCCAATCTGCCCCCAGGGGGGCAGAAATGGTCTAAATACAATTTGCCCCCCCAGGGGAGCGACCCTTGCCTGATGGGTCGCTCCCCATCTCTAAAAAAAGAAACAACAAAAAAAAAAAAACACAAAAAAAAAATTGCCCTGGCGCCTAGAGTGTTCTGCCCCCCCCCCCCGGGGGCAGTTCGGCCTAAAAATAGGCCGATCTGTCCCCCGGGGGGGCAGAAATGGCATAAAATAAATTTGCCCCCCCAACCGGCACCCCCCCCCCCCCCGGGAGCGACCCTTGCCTACGGGATCGCTCCCCCTGCGTGACATTGGCGCCAAAAAACAAATCCCCTGTGCCTTGTGGTTTCTGCCCCCTTGGGGGCAGATTGACCTAAAATTGGCCAATCTGCCCCCAGGGGGGCAGAAATGGTCTAAATACAATTTGCCCCCCCAGGGGAGCGACCCTTGCCTGATGGGTCGCTCCCCATCTCTAAAAAAAGAAACAACAAAAAAAAAAAACAAAAAAAAAAAATTGCCCTGGCGCCTAGAGTGTTCTGCCCCCCCCCCGGGGGCAGTTCGGCCTAATAATAGGCCGATCTGTCCCCCGGGGGGGCAGAAATGGCCTAAAATAAATTTGCCCCCCCACCCCCCCCCCCGGGAGCGACCCTTGCCTACGGGGTCGCTCCCCCTGCGTGACATTGGCGCCAAAAAACAAATCCCCGGTGCCTAGTGGTTTCTGCCCCCTTGGGGGCAGATTGACCTAAAATCGGCCAATCTGCCCCCAGGGGGGCAGAAATGGTCTAAATACAATTTGCCCCCCAGGGGAGCGACCCTTGCCTGATGGGTCGCTCCCCATCTCTAAAAAAAAAAAAAAGAACAAAAAAAAAAAACACAAAAAAAAAATTTGCCCTGGCGCCTAGAGGTTTCTTCCCCCCCTGGGGGCAGATCGGCCTAATAATAGGCCGATCTGCCCCCATGGGGGGCAGAAAAGGCCTTCCCAAAAAATTGCCCCCCCTGGGAGCGACCCTTGCCAAAGGGGTCACTTTGTTGCGTGACATTCGCGCGCAAAAACAAACTCCCTGGTGTCTAATGGTTTCTGCCCCCCTTGGGGGCAGATTGGCCTTATCAAAATAGGCCAATCTGCCCCCAAGGGGGGCAGAAATGGCCTAAATATATATTGCCCCCGTAGGGGAGCGACCCTTGCCTAAGGGATCGCTCCCCACCTAAAAAAAAAGAATTCATCACAAAAAATAAAATAAAAAAAAAAGGTCCCTGGTGCCTAGAGGTTTCTGCCCCCCCTGGGGGCAGATCGGCCTAATAATAGGCCAATCTGCCCCCAGGGGGGGCAGAAAAGGCCTTCCTAAAAAAATGCCCCCCTGGGAGCGACCCTTGCCCAAGGGGTCGCTCCCTTTTGCCAATTTCAAGAAAAAAAAAAAATCCCTGGTGTCTAGTGGGGTTTCAAAAGCCGGATTGCAAGCAATCCAGCTTTTGAAACCTGTGAGAGACTTCAAAGGGAAGGAAATACATTTCCTTCCCTTTGAAGCCTCTGGGGGCCTCCCCCATGGGATTGAAAAAGAAATGCAAAAGCATTTCTTTTTCAATCGCGCTGGAAGCTCTGCTTCCAGCGCGATGGGGGAGACCCTGTGACTAATCAGCGCGCGCTCGCGCGCTGACGTCACAGGGGGGGTTGGGGGGGGTTGGGGGTGGGAGGGGAAGGGCTTCCCCTTCCATCCCTGACTTGGGGGGGTGGGGGGGAACCCCACAGAGGGAGCGAGAGCGCTCCCTCTGGGCTGTGTGCCGAGGACGTAGTGGTTACGTCCTCGGCACAGCAGCACTGTGCCGCAGGACGTAACCACTACGTCCGCGGCACAGAAGGGGTTAATGTTTGGAATTATTCTGCATCATCACATACATTGTGAAGGTTCCATTTTGTTGCTATGATATGTACTTCTATATTGAGAGCATGCTAGTCAAGATTTCACCTATTTTGGTTTGATTTTGAGATGCATGGGTGCACCATTTTTATCACACGTAAAAAGCATAGTTATTCACGGTTCTCTGTTTTTGTGAAAGGCTGGGGTAGGTGAAATGGCAGTGGCTTCTAGATTGAGCTTGTTTTTAGCTGAGGTATAAGCCAGGCCGGACCCTCACCTTTCTTTTTATATAGGAGTTGTGACTAATATTGATCTTCATAAGAGGTTCCAGACATGGCTCAGTAGGTTTTTATGTTGTTGCAGGTGGTGTTGCATTAAGGGGTCGCAGATGTGGCAATCCCACGGTTGATGAACAATGAATACGCCAACTGGAAGAAAAAAAAATTGGGAGAAATATAAACATCTAATAAGCCACATGAAAAAAGCATTTTGAAGGAAAACCAGTAGTAAATATGTGGTACAATAAAACTGAGTAGCAACGCTGGATTATGAGACTGCATAGCGACAAAGAGCTGATACCGTACTGTTTTGATGCAGTGCAATTTTTATGTTATAAAAATAATAAGTTCTCTGTTTTAATTTAAGACCCTTATTTGTGGGTGAAAATGAATGAATGAGTGTTTGTGAAAGATTGTGTGTTAATTATTTGATTGGTTTGAAAGTGGGACGATTGACAGTATGTGAGATGTTTGTTGTTTCATTACCAAATGCACCTGTACTTTCTAAGTGATCGTTTTTTGAATAATGAATCTTGGAGGTTGCTTTGATTAGAATTGAATCGTATTGAAGTACAGAGAAATGAGACTTGACAATATGAACTGATGAAATAACATATATGTCATGTTTATGCAATACTTCTGAGCCACGTTTGGTTTATTTGTGTAATCTGGGAAGTGTACCATTTGAATAATAAAGCCTGTGGCCTAACTCGTGACTGGGTGTCCCATTTCTTCTTTGTTTTCTTAGTCCCACAACTCAGGCCATGGGAACTACTAGGGTCACACCTGGATGTCAGTGACAGTGAAATGTGTAACAAAATGTTAATCACAGGCACCTAGGCACACTCTTTGGGAGGGATTCCCTTAGTAGTCCTATGACCTTCCTGAGATGTGGCCAGGCCCCTTCCTTAAGGTCTTTCACTGAATCAACAAACACCCCTTAAAGTGTATAGGGGGAGCCTTGCTCTCCCTCCTCCAGTGTGTCCAACCCAGCTCACAGGCTTGCACCAACTCACAAATCTGTCTGGGATATTCCTCTACCTCCTCATATCTTCACCAGGCAGACCAGGGCCTCTTAAAATGGAAAACGGGGTCCCCTATGTAATGTGCTATTACAGGCACACTCACACTCTGTGTATGTACACAAAACATACAATGTCCAGCACTGTTACCTCCAAGTATTGTGCCACCACAGACACACATTCACTCAGCAGAGACATTCTCTCTGAGTGCACTGCTCAGTCCTGTAGCCTTTCTGTACTGAGCTACTTTGAGGCACATCGATAGCCAAGGCACACATTCACCATGCACTCTCTGCACAACACTACACCTTCATGTACTGTACGCCTCACAAGTACACATACACCCAGTGCATGCACTCACCATGCACACACTGCATAGCGCTACATCTTTGATGTTGTGCACCCTTTGCAGTTACACATGCACTCAGTACATGCACTCACAGTGCATGTAGTGTATAACACTGCTCTATTCCTGTGCCATGCCCTTCCCAGGCACACATGCAACCACTGCAGAGTTACCACTTCTGCACTGCACAGCACTTCACATCTAAGTGATGTAGGCAAAGAGAGAGTAAAGCAAACAGCAGCCACATTTTAAAAATTGAATGAGCCTGTAGTCCTCACTCTCGTCCCAGAGGTTAAAAAGGTCCCCTTCACTCCTACTGATCACTACACTGTATGCTGCCACCATCACACCTGTGCTGCTTAACTCCAGGTGAAGGCAGCAGCCTTCCACCACTATGAGGGTAGCGCTTTGGGCACCCCTTCTGGTCCAGCAAGACCACAATCCATGAGACAGGCCTAGTTCATGGTACACATGCATGAGCCGTATTTATCTATGAAAACAAAAATCAGCATTAGAGATCCAGAAAAGTGTACCATTTGGCATTCAGGGCAGGGGTACATGTCAATTACCATGCAAAGGGCATTTTCTTTTTTTTTTTTAATACCAACACATAGACTCAAGACATACTCTAGGCCTGATATAGATTTTGGTGGATGGGGTTACTCCATCACAAACATGACGGATATTCTGACCCCTCATATTACGATTCCATTATATCATATGGAAATAATAATATGGTGGATGAGACATTCTCACAAACAACGTAATATTCCCATCCGTCAAACTCTAAATCGGGCCCTCTGTGCCCTGATTGTCCTGGACATCTTATCATTATTGTACACTGGTTATCACGTAGCACTCAATAACCTGAAACATTCAGCAAGCATCAGCAGAACAATGCTATCCTTGGCATTAACATTAACGTAAGTCAACATCTAGAGGAACTCCTGCACCAAGATAATAGATTCTTATGATATTAGATACCATTTATATACAGATGACACACAGTGACATCTTAAGTGACATCTTAAGCTTGATAACAATACTGGCCACTTATCCAATGTAGTATGTTATCGATCTCTTGTCCACCACTGAATAGAGGAATGTTGGTTATGCCTGACCCATGAGAAACATAAAATCCTTCTCCTGATGATGACCATAATCATGTTTTTCTTTTCTTTCACCTAAGTCATTATGATCATATCATGCCGGCTCTGACTGAATCCACTGAATTCCAGTTGAGGAAAGAATGAACTTCAAACCCCTTTATAGCACCTGTTAGGAATTTTTGATGGTCACCACCCTACTTAGCAAAGTTGTGTGATACTTTCCATTCAGAAGAATATTATCTGCAAACCACAAATTACATTCTACTTGGCCAGTCTGTCCAAAGAAACCTAATGGAAGGAACCTTCCCTGTGGAATTCCCACCCTGGGCATTTTAGATTGGAAACTGACTTTCTGAGATTCTCAAGGTTGATTAAAGCCTACATATTCAGCCAGGGATATACCTACCTTGTCCATGTGAATATGTAGCAGCTATCGTCTGCTCCTATCCAAACCTGCAGGTTAGATGGAGGAAACTAGCTTCAGCTTTTTTACCAGTGTCATTCATCAGATTATCACTTTATAACTCTTCAAAGGCTCTACAATTGTGTTACCTGCATTGGTAATTTGTAACTATGTATTCTAACAAGAAACCCAGCCAATATATGGAACTACTGCCTAGTAGTTTGTAGCGTTTCACAAAAATGAAATAAAATAAAATAAATTATGTCATCACATTAGTCTTCTGTTCTGGCTGACTCAGGAACATTCCGTAAAACAGCAAGCAATGACCTTTCATACAGAAAAACAGATAAGTGAAACATGGATAACCGCGAAGGTTTCATTCAGCAAAGTAAATGTTTCTGGGAATCCTGTTAAGACCTAATGACAGTACAAACACTGGGACATGCAGCAGCATCACTCCTGCTAAAAAGGCAGTCCTGTGCAATCATATAAAATGTCACCCTCATAAGCGCTTGATTTCCACCACTGACATTTCACCCCCTTCCTCTCAGACTTGCTTTTCTCTTTAGGCTCCTTCTATTCCTCTTTCACCCACCAAGATTACACTAATTTACCTTTAGATGAGTCATAGTATGTATTGATGACTAAGTTAACATTAACGGAGGGAATGTTTTGGAAAGCGTGCGTCATGCGAATGTTACCTTTGTATTCCCATTTACAGAGTTAAGAACGCATTTGATGTCGTGTTTGATTGCCATGTAGAGATTTATAAAATTATCCTCCTATTTGCAGTGCTTTCGGTGGTAATTCGACTTTTATTGTGTACCCATTTCTTTCTGTGCTCTAAAAATGATTAAGTAGAAGGAAGTGGAAGTTCTCATCCAGATAATTAGATGTGTGAGTGGACTTGGTCATACCTGCACAATTGTCCTTTTTTGGCTCAAAAGCAGACTAGACTCCAAGGTAAATTAAAAAGACCTTTTGGGGGGCGATGCCTAATTGTAAGCGCACAGGCTGCTTTTGTTACGCTCCAGGCGGTGCTTATGTAGCCTGGCCTCTGGAAGTCTCGAGCTGGACTTTTCAGCCACAAATTATTGACTTTGAGGTTAGAGACTATGGGGACAGCATGTGACGTGGGTGGGAAGAACAAAGAGGCATATTTACAAGCCCCTTGTGCCTCCTTCCGCCACATTAGAGTCATTGAGTCATTTTGTTTACACTAACGTGGTGTTACGTAGGCATTTCCGACAGACCATATTTACAAAACTGCACAATGCTTGCATTGTCCCACTTTGTAACCCCTTACGCCATATTATACCTGCGCCAGGCATAATGTATTCAAGGTGGGGCGTTCCAGCACCGGGAGGCCCGAAAAAATAGCGCAGTGAAATTTACAACATTTCACTGCCCCATTTGTTGCGTTATTTTTAACACCTGCTCAGACCGGGTGTTAAAATGACGCACCCATTATGTTCAAAGGAACTACCTGTGCTTTGCTGCATGAGCATCATCATTTTGGATGCTAGTGTAGCAAAGCACAATAATAGCATAAAAAATGTTGACGCCTTTGTGCTTAAGACCGCCATGGTGCACCATATTTTAAATACAGGGCAACCAAGTTGTCATTAGGTGCTAGTAGGATGGAGCAAAAAAGAAAGTGGTACATCAGCTATGATGCACCACTTCCTTGTAAATATGCCCCAAAGTAAAAGAAAAGATGGTGTGGGAGCTAGTGATCTGTGCCATGGCCACCAGCTCTGTCACTGAGAAGGGGCTGTGATTTCCCCCAAGGTCTTGTAGCATTATTTTTTTTATTGAAAGTGGACTGTGTCTCTTGAAACTGTACAGAGGCAACATTGACTGAACTGTGGCCATCTTATGTACGAATGGATTGTTTAATCCTGGCGTCTGATTGCAGTGATGTGCACTGCGAATGGGTGAGCACTTCCCAAGAAATGCTGCACACTTAAGAGTCTGTGGGGTGATCTAGATGCAGAGTTGCAGTGATGTCACAGCCGGCCTTTACTAGGATTGTGCCCTGGTCATGGGCGGAAAGAAATTTGGTGCCCTTGCTGATGGTAGTGAATTAACTGCAGCAGCAGTGGGGTCCCTCTTGCGTTCGCAGGTCAGTACCTGGGTGAGCAGGAATTGGCCCCTGAATACAAACATCCCAGATCTTGCACAGCTCACCTAAATCACTGATGGCTTAGCTGCCTCATGCAGATAAAGGCTTGTTGATTTGTGTTGAAGGGAGGCAAGGAAGGCGGCTAAAGTTCTAGTTTTAATTTAGAAGGATACAATTTTGTTTAAGCTCACCAGTGCCAAAAGAAGGCTGCTGAAGAGAATTCTATTTTGCCTGTCCCTTCGATATGATTTGTTTTCTTAGGAGCAGGTGTCAGTACTGATTTGCCTAAAGTAGTGCCTGAGATTAATTCAAGCAGTCCATCTATCACCTTGCTATATGTTACAGTTGATGCCCTAAATGTGATTTTTTTTGCGCCCAGACGTGGGTACTGTGCTCACTGTGCCACATGACTCAAGCTGCGGACTACTGACAAAGCTCAAATAAGGCTAGTGTGGGTTGCTTGTTTTCTTTCTAGAAGCGAACCTCACTCACCAGTTTGGGATGGGCTGCTTCCATGGGAAACTGTGTCAGTATCCAATTTGTGCAAGGTGGGTCTCTGTCTAGAATCTCATGAGTGACAAAAATGATGGACTGTAATGTGGAAATGTGCAATTGGAAGTGGCTAATATTAATTCAAGCATTCCACCCATCAGATTGATGTTTGTTGGAAAAAATAACACGGGGTCAAGGAAAGTGTTGGCAGGTTTGGATAAAGTCCTGAGAATGCACAGCAGCTAGAGAAAGTGCTGGTGGGTTTGAAATTGTTGCTGGAGCATGTGGATCACAAAGTGACATGTATGGGTCAACAATGAAGTAGATGGAGTTGCAAGTGCAAAAAGTGGGGAGCCTAATGCACTTTACGGAATTGGAAATGAGGTTACAAACTTAAATTACAAGGACTGTTTACTGAGGCACTGTTGGTGCCTGATAGTAGATTTGAGACTTTGGAAAATCATAAATATATTGGTGCATGGCCAGGTTCTGGAGTTCCCTGCCACTTGTGAAGGGCTAAGATGATTAAATTCGTCATCTCAGAAGAGCTTTACTCTTCCAATCGGACAAGCAGTAAAGTGTTCAAAAGACATACTGACGGTCTTCCAGGCCTATCACTTTTCGTGTGAAAAAGCTCCTGACACCAACATCGTTTTATTCAAAGTTTGGAGTCAATGACAAAATGTTGAGGAATACTGTCACTCAAAAACCTGAGCTACAAATAGAGGGTAAGTATAACCTCAGCAATGTAGCCAGGACAAGAGAGCAGAAGATGGCGGAGAACAATTTGGTGGAGCAAGTGCTGGATTATATGATGTGCTTTAAATCTTCGCATCACTCACCTCCTCAACTTCACACTTTTCCCTATCCTTTTGGCCTTGGATTCTAGTACTTTGACTGTTCCTGTCCCCCCCACCACCTCCCACACACTGCCTCAACCACCTGTCTCTTGCATTCTTCTGTGAGGCTTGGGAGTTGTGCTTGTAAGATGTGTTTAAATTTATTTTTCTGAACATGGTAAAGGAATTTTGTATTACACTAGCAGTCTGTCCCATAGGTTCAGTTGGCTCGTCTATAGTGAATGCTGCTACTCAGTTTCGATACTGTATTTTTTTTTTTATTCAGTTCTGCTCTGGATTTCAATAAATTAAAAAGTACATTTTCCAACAGAATGCTATTATATGTGATTAGTGCCAGGGATATCAAATGTGACCATAAGAGTTACAACATTAGTGCTTCTTTTTATTTGGGGAAGAAGGAACATTGGAGAAAAATTCAATGAAGTATTGAACAGCACTCGAAGAGCAGATCTGACATTCATGGATACAGAGGGCCCGATTCACAAAGGTAAACCTAGACCAAAAGCCTACGTTTAGACCAAAAGTCTAAACTTGGACCAAAAGTGTAACTTTACTACAAGTAAAGTTAGACTTAGGTCAAAACTTTAATGGATTTTTTAAATGTAAAGTAATTATTTTTGTAATATGCATTAAGTCAATCACTTCTGCACACAGCCTTTGGCCGTGCGCAGCTGGGGTTGACTGCCAACCTCTATAACCACCAAACTCTGTGCAGACCGTGCACAGTGGGGCTTGGTTGCAAGGCCCAGCCTGCGGTCAGGCCCTGTGGCCAATCCTCTATAACAACTCAATCCTGAGCGAGAGAAAGGGAGAGATTAAGAGAGAGAGTGATTAGTGAAAGATTTGACATAGAAAAATTGAGACAGAGAGAGTTTTTTTTAGGCTTTCATGAATGATATACTTAGAATTAGATATTTCTGGACAAATTGGAAACAAAAATGTTTTTCTCAATTAAAAAGAGTGAGATCCTCTATCAGTAGGTAACCTAAACATTTATAGTTGAAAATAAGTTAAAGCTGGAAATGACCACAGACCCACCTAGATTGAAACCCTTAACTTTCAGTGTGTATGTCTGGGACCTTAACCACTAGGACTGAGGTGATTTCTTACTGTGGAGTGTTCAGAATTATCAGTGCCATCCAACCCACAGATTTTGAGGGGGAAAAGACCACAATATTCCATCACTAGGAATGTTTAACAACCAAAACACTAAAAAATAAACAAGCACACTGTAATGAGATTCTAGGATTTGAACCATCAACCGACTAACAGTACAAGAGCTTTAGCATTAGACCAGAAGTGACCCTAGTCTGCCATCCATCAAAACGTAAGTATAACATTCTAGCCAAACATTTTACTAGAGTGACCCTTTGAAGTCATTCATGGAGTGAACATTGCAATTAGAATACCTCTCCCTCTTTCATCCCATTATGAGAGAGAGAGAGAGTGACAAGACCGCAGGGGCAGCCTCAAGGTCCCCCCTGTCCTGGCCAGCTCCCCTCATCCTTTGGGAGCGGCATTTCTCCCACAAGCAGGGAGCTGCTTTAAACAACAGCTCCCTGCTTGCAGGAGCAATGTTTTCATTTGTTTCCCTGCGCGCATATTTGCTGTTTAACAGCTCCTACTTGCAGAAAGCTGAGTGTTCGCTCTGACTTGGCAGGAGCTGTTAAAGCTCCTGCCAGGTCAGAGAAAACAACTATGTCCTTGAGGCGGGCACCCCAAGACAAAGGAGGAGCTGGCCCTGGGTGGTGTTGGTCCCCAGGGCCATCATTGGATCCATGTGCCCCCCCCTCCAATGTGAAATAGCCCCAGGGAGTTGGTGATCAATGGGGTGCTGGGTCCGTAAAGACCCCCTTCATTCTTTTATTGTAGCCCCAGGGAGGTGGTGGTCCCCAGGGCTTTGGAGGTCCATGCAGCCCCCCTGCATTCTATTTGATTTCAGTCCTGAGGAGGGAGGTGGCACACAGTACTTTCATGCTCAATGTAATGTGTGCCCCAGGGAGGTGGCCGGCCCTGGAGCTGCAGGTGGGGAAAGCAGGCCCACCGATTATAAATAAGCACTGGGGCGGTGGAGGTCCCCGGGGCATAAAATATCCTAGGAGGGGGACTCAGAGTGCCCCTCTCCTTCATTTTCATATGCCTCCAGGCCTGAGGGCTTCATTTGAACAAGCTTGGGAGCCCACACTTGTTTTTTGGGGAGAGAATTTTCAATGGATCTGTGGATCAGCACAACTTGTGGTGCAAAAAAAAGCTTTTTTGCCATGGGGGGCCCTCTAGCACTGGAGCACTGAAGCTTTAGTATCAGGGTGTCTCTACCCTGGCCCATTTTCATTTTTTTATCTTGTTTTGTGGGACTCGGCTGAAGCTGAGTCCCAAGGTGGGTGGCAATAATTCCTGGTTGAAGTGTTGGCAGTCAATCAGATTTTTGCATTTCCCTGCAGGAGCTCATTATTTTTTGTGAATCCTTGGTGCCTCTGGATATCTGTATTTCATATTATTTTAATATTTTAAGAAGTACTGAAAGGGCTTACACCAAATAATAAAAAGCACTGATTCTGGACCAAGAGCTACCTTTCTGCCAAATTTGGTGTGATTCCGTCCAGTGGTTTGGGCTGTAGTCATGCCTAAAAACCCCTACTGGAATTTTAAGGGGGAAACACACTTTTTTTTTATCCCGCCCCCCACTTTTTCTTGGCCCTTGCTGGATGGATCACCTCCGAAACCTCGTATGTGCAACACGATTCTCAGGAGCATTTGTTTTAGAAAGTTTCATGAAGATTCATCAAACATCTCTAAAGATATAGGCAGGTCAAAAAAATTTTTTTCAATGAACACACAGCCCTAACTACCTACTGGAGACCGCTAGTGACTTGAAGACCCCTTTTGGCAAGACAATAAAAATAAGGAAAGTGCTGAACTTCAAGACCACGTTTGCGGTATATATATTGCACTGTTTTTGCTCTAAAATTTGTGTGGGAATTACGATTCTTCCAGTCCGCAAAACAATTTTACAACATCTACAAGCAATAAAGAACAATGATGTTGCTTTTCCTGTAAATTTAGATATGAAGCCATTTTTCATTAAAACTAATACCAATCGTAGACTATGAGTGAAACTGTCATCCATTGCTGTAGCCTTTGAAAATTAAACGCTTTCCCTGTAACAGTGTTCTGTGTTCAACAGTGCAATAGTAGTAGTAATTCATTGTACAGATAATAAAATCCACTACAAATAAGCAAAAGGCAAAAAAAAACAATAAAAAAAAATACCCTCAAATACTGTGTTCACCCAAAAAACACACCATATATTGAACATGCGACATATTAAAAATACATTTCTGCCTAAAGTATGAAACAATCATAAGGTAAAAAAAAAAAAAAACACTCCACATAATACACAAGGCAATATACATAGACATGGCCCTGAAGTGCATGGTGCATTAAATAATAATTACACTAAGCATCAACATGTACCGTTAGAGCTCCTCATCCTAACCAGTAGCGGGCAATATGGCAAGAGTATGGAAAAATTTCCAACTAAACCTGTTCATTGCTCGCAGTGCCATTGAATTTAGGTCATGCAATTTTCATGAATTAAGTCAGTAACACATTTAACCTTGGATTGCCTGGATCTAGAGACTGGATGATAGCCTGTCGACAGGAGCGGATTCCCAATTCATTCCATTTGCTCCAAAGCAAAAGTCTACGCTCCTTTAGTAAAGCTGGACGCAAGCAAACCACATGATCAATGGTTTCGTCTGCATTACTGCAGCCTCTACATGTCACACTGTCCCCTGGGGTAGCTGCCATTGGGGCAGGTGTTTTAAAAAAAAAACAATCACCCTTCCTTAAGGCCAAAAAGGCCTTTTTCAACCAAAACCCGTAAGGGCAAGAGAAAAAACTAGAAGACAAACCTAGCTTGAAGGAGCCAATTACTGCCCAGGCATGTTTCCAATGAACAAGGAGAGAACAGTCTGAGTGATAAGAATACAGTTGAATAAGCCTTTTAATCTCTAATTTAAACAAAGAGTAGGAGGGATTACTTGCCCAAAGATCACCGGCATCCAAACGCCGTTTACATTCAACCAAGAATTGGGAATAAGTGTACTTCGATTTCGGCTCACTAATTTCTTGCCACAAGACTGCCTCCAGGTGAACGTCTGAGGCCTGACGTAGTTTATAACACAGCTTCAGAAAAGCACCAGTGTCAACTGCCACCAAATCCGGAAGCCCAAACTCCAACCGTACCTGCGCGGGTGAAGCTAGGCGCGGAACATGAAAGACTCTCTTATAGATTTTATTGACCAACCTATTTAATAGGCAAGAGCATTTGCCTAACAAAATTTCTTGACCATAGGCCAACAAAGGGGTAATCTTTGCTCTCTTAACTTCCATTAGGGGAAGAAGGGTCGGCCTCATTAAAACTTTAGCTAATTTGGAGAAAGCCACCTGCAAAGCCACAGCTTTAAGTTCAATTTCCTTCTTATGTTTAACAAAACTGCCCCTGGAGTCAAAATGTACCCTTAGATATTTGTAGGACTGGTCAGAAACAAGTTTATGGCTTTTATATTACCAGCTTAAGCCTGAATGTTTTTTCCTCCCAATGGGGACCACCTTTGTGTGAAGCAAGTTAACTTCCGATTGATTTGCAGAAGTATACGACGCAAGTTGATTAAGCAACCGTTGAAGGCCGATCTTAGTGCAACTAAATAAAACAAGATCATCAGCATAAAGCAGATGACTAAGCCTAAAACCACCAGTCTTGGGGTGATGTGAATTGACTGCATCAAAAGATGTTGACATATCTGCAATAAACAGATTAAAAAGAAGAGGAGCAAGTACAAAACCCTGTTTCACACCATGGGCTGTGGGAATTTTCCTAGATAGGGAGCACCAATCACCAAGCCTAATACAGACCCAGGTGTTAGTATGGAGTTCTATATGGCACCCCAGAGTACTGGAGGGATGCCCAGCTTTGTAATTTGGCCCACAGGGCACTCTGGGGGATCCAATCGAATGCCGACTTGAAGTCCACAAAACAGCAATTCAGCATCAGGCCTGACGAGATCGCCCTATCAATCAAAATATAAAGTGCTAATAAATTAGTTGAAGTGCCTGAGCTAGCAGAGAACCCTGTTTGGACTATGGGAATTAAAACCTTCGATTCATCCCAAGCACGAAGATCTAGCAGCAAAAGGCTAGCATAGAACTTGGCCTCATTGTCCAGCAGGGCTATCATCCTAAAATTGGCGGGGTCTGATCTTGAGCCATTTTTATATAAAGGATGTCACCATGCCAGGACTCAGGTATTGTTGAAGTTAAGAGGCAGTGTTCAAACAAATGTGCAAAATGGTTAGCCCTAAAGAGAGGATCCTGTTTGAATAATGCCTGTGTAAGGCCGTTTAGACCGGGGGCTCCAAATTGCTTAGCCCTCGAAATGATGTGAGGGAGACTTAATTGAAAGGGCTTCCTCACTCCCTGCGAGGAAATTAGAGATGCTGTAAATGACGGACACGTTTTAAACAAAGCAGGAGTAGATCTATGGGCTCCCTCATTGAGCGGTTCCCCATCCTGCTCGTTAGCGGAAAAATAGGTGGTCAAGTAAGACGCCCACTCTCCTTCTAAAATGTCAACAACGCCAGTGCCTCTTTGAATGCTTTTTAGGTTATTAATAAGGGACCAACATATAGTGGAATTTGGATCTTTGCTTGAGCTTAAAAGTTTAACCCAAAACTGCCTGAGATAGGTCTGATATTCGTCATAAACAGCCTTCCTATAATCTTCCCTCAGTTGTTTGTATCCAGTGAATAGACACTCAGAATCTGAACTTTTTCTGATTACCCTTGCTAGCCTATTCCGCACTTTCTTTAGATTCCTGGTTTCCCCAGAGACAACAAAAGACAGGGATGGAGCACAATTGCAAGCAGATTGGTGGAACTTTGACCATAAAAGGCAAGAAAGTTTGACCCATGAATTCATCGGAGACACACAGCCCGATCCCTCAGAGTTAAAAAAATGAATACATTCAATAAGTATTGAGCCGCCAATAGAAGCATTCCATTTTATGTGCTTTAGTGACTCAAAACAAACACCACCACCCACTGCCCGCATGACATCATATACAGGAAATATAGATTTAATAGATACAATTTGTGGACAATGGTCGCTCTCACTCTGAGGGGAAATCAGAAACCTTTCAATGAGGGGAAACAATTCAATATTACAAATGGTATAATCTAAATAAGAGTGGGAGCGACCATTGGACCTTGTCCATCGTGGGGGGGCATCGTCACGTAAGGGACCATTCAAAGCTTTGAAGCCCATGCTGGTAAGATGCATTACTAAATACTCTCCCAGCGGGCAGTGCAGACAACCCTGGGGCCTTAATTGTTCAAGAATTAAGTGGCAGTAACCACAATCTAGACTTTCAAGAGCCTCCAATGTATCCTGAAACAGGTTTGTGATAAAATCACCAGTTATAAGATAACTATCACGTGGGTGTTCCCCAACTAAATTGGCCACAATCTGCATCAGTCGAGACAGCCTGCCCCTTTTTTCCTTAGTTCCGGGGGCAATATAAACATTAGTTACTAGGAGGGTCTGCTGCACAGTCCCGTTCCTTATGACAATCACCTGGATCCAG
This sequence comes from Pleurodeles waltl, assembly GCF_031143425.1. Classification (NCBI taxonomy): domain Eukaryota; kingdom Metazoa; phylum Chordata; class Amphibia; order Caudata; family Salamandridae; genus Pleurodeles; species Pleurodeles waltl. Next base: position 219,418,131 of record NC_090450.1, on the reverse strand, counting down.
TTATCCTCCCAAACCAAAGGCAGTATACTACCATCTAATTGAACGTTACATAAATGGCCAGACCTCCCTTGGCACAGCCATTCTTGCTTGTTCTATGGGCAGATTTCCATATTTCTAAGTACCCTGGCAGCGGACAGCTGTGCTCAGCCCAGGCTTCCGGAAGGGTGATTACATCAACAGTGCAGTAAAGCTCATGTCCTGTGCTTTGAATTAGTCTTTAAATCTTAGGTCTGTTAAGTTGAGGGAGAAGCTGTCACCACACATAGAGGATGGAGAGTTAGAGGGGTGGATTTGTTGGCCCCCTTCTAGACAATACTACAATGAGAAGAATTTAGATGTTTCTTCTCAGTGGCCGTTCTTCTTGTGTGTGAACTGAAGGCAGCCTTCTGCTCTACTCTGACATTGGGGAATGCACAGCAGGAGCAACAGCAAGTGTCATTAACAACATAGTGGCTTACTGTTCGACAGCTCAGCAAGTCAGAAACAAAGCATTGTTTCCATCCCTGATATGTATTGTGTTCTGTAGCATGCAAGGCTTGCAGGTGGGGTTGGGTGTTATGGGAACATTATGCTTAGAAGGTATGATAGGTAGGGATTTGAGAATGTTAGAGAGTGAGCGGAAGGGATGACAGTTGAGAGAATAGGTGAGGAAGAAGCGATGTACCTGATGCCAGGGTTGAGTCATGAATAAAGCTGTGAAGGTGTCATATTTTGCATGGACTTTGACTCAAAAAAGTGGTGATGAGCGACTCATACCCTCTGGACTCACGCATCAAAAGGAGAAAAAAACTCTAGGATAATTTTAATTTATTCTTAGTGTTTTACCTGCTTTGTGGCATCTATTTGTTATCATTCCTCAGGCTGCTACCACTGACTTTGTGTATGTGCTTTTCTGAGCCTAATTTTAAAAACTGTGTATTGTAAAGTAAAAATTACTAGTCTTACCGTTTGTGTACTGGTCTTGCGTTCGATCCTGCTCATGTATTGGACCTTACTTGCACCTTGTTTGTTATAGAATTATTCTGTTCCACATAAGCAGCTTGTGTGATGCACCTTCAAACCTCCACAGAAAGGAAGGAGGGACTTATGAAATGCACGTAGGCACCATTATGAGTTGGGCAATGTTCTGAAGTAAAACAATTGCACTCTACATGCACTTTGGGTATATAGAGCTCGCAAGCTTTTACGAGAAATGAAAAGGAAGGAATGGCTTTTGAAACTAAAGGAAGAGCATGGTCTTTTATTGGGCATAGTTCCTTAGTGAATACCACCATCATGTATTGACTCTGTTCTTCCTTATGTGCACAGTAACACACATATCAGAATTAAGTGTGTGTTATTGATAATAATTATACAGTGCCATGCACACCAGGAATTTCAGATGCGAACATACTTCGTTGGTGACTAGAGACTCACATGCATCAACGAATCAGTGACACACACACACCATTTGAACAATATTAGTGGGACATACTTCTCAGTCTGCTGTGATATATTAGCCAGCTCAGTGTGTCAAAGTGTGGGTGAACCACTTCACCTGTTGACTCAGAGTGACATGACATTTTACCTTCTGTGTCAAAGTATCGGTGACACACCCCCCTATTAAACAGTATGAGAGGGATATATTTCTCAGCGTGTTGTGACATATTACTCATCTCAGTGTGTCAAAGTGTCAATGACACACACCTGTTGACTCTGTGTCATGAAATATTGCTCAGTGTGTCAAAGTATCAGTGACACGCACACACCTATTGACTAGTTATTTTTCCTTAAAAAATGTATCACTTTCTTATTGAATACCAGTCATAATACTAAACAATGTTGGAATAATTGTAACCTGTATGCTATGTTTAGTCATTTACTATGTCAGTGGGTATATAGTGAGTACCATGGCTACCATGAACTTATCTGCTACTCATTCTTTTATAATAGTGGAAGGGGAATCTGATTTGAAATAGGAGGAGTGGAGAGAATATGTTGTGAACTACATTTCCACATTTGATAATGAAACTTTATTACCTGAAACGAAAAAAAAATTTTGTTGCATTATATAGGTCTGGGAAGATTGCAAGTATAAAGGTACAGTATTGAACTGTACAGATAAAATAAGCTCATATGGTGATGAAGGAAATGTCAATACACATGCACTAGCTGATCTTGATGCCATTTTTCTCCTATAGTGTGCAAGGCAATTGATAGCTATCTTTTTTATCACAGGAAACAAGGAGGTGATGAGAAAATCGAAGACCATGTTGCCACAATAACATGTAGGTTTGGGGGGTTAGAGGAGGAATTGGTTAGGGACCAGGTGGTTATTTACTGCAACAACCCCACTTTGCAAGATAGGTTATGGGTCCATGGGGAATTAGGCTTATAAGAAGTTGTTGCAATTATTAGTAAAGCAGAGCTCACATCAAGATATGCAAAACTATGATAAAGGATCCTGGAGGGAACATTGTTAAGGTGGTAAGGAAAAAACCTAACAAGAAATTTAAACAAGAAGGTATCAACAAAGGAGAGGAATGTGTGGGGAAGCAGAAACAAAAACAGAATGTTAATTCTAGCATGAGACATCTTAAAAGACAATGGGCCAGATGTAGCAACTGACGATTTTGCGAGTTGCAAAGTGCGAGTCCATGCGACTCGCAATTTACAACTCGCAAATTCGTATGCAGTACGGTGTCTCAGACACCGACTGCAACTCGCTATGGGGTCGCAATGACCCACCTCATGAATATTCATGAGGTGGGTCGCAAATTGCGGCCCCATAGCGAGTATAGGCACTCGCTAACATGGAGGCCTGCTGACGTCAGCAGACCTCCATGTTCGTGACCTGCTTTTAAATAAAGCAATTTTTTTTTTTTTTAAGTGTAGCCCGTTTTCCTTACAGGAAAACGAGCTGCACTAAAAAAAAAAACGAAACCTTTAGTTTCGGTATTTTTTCAGGGCAGGGAGTGGTCCCTTGGACCACTCCCTGCCCTGAAAAAATATTTTTGGGTCCAGTCACAAACTGGAAGGGGTCCCCTTCCAATTTGCGAGTGGGTTACCATCCACTTGAAATGGATGGTAACTGCGATTCCATTTGCGATTGCGTACACGGTCGCAAATGGTATTGCATCCCTCTGCGACTCGCAAATAGGAAGGGAACACCTCTTCCTATTTGCGAGTCGGAAATGCATATTGCGAGTCGGTAACGACTCGCAATATGCATTTCTGCATATCAAACCCACGTTTGCGACTCGCAAACGGCGATTTTCGCCGTTTGCGAGTCGCAAATGGCCGAATATTACTTTTATGGTAGTGCCTCACACTTAGCTTATGATAAGAAGTTCTGGGTCAAAAATGCTCAAAGTATGGAATTATTGAGCATTGTGCAAGGATATGTCATAAATACAAAGTGATAAAACGTGTTGTGGAACAGTGTGAGCAAATTAATCAATCCAACTCCAAAAGAGAAGACCTACACCCTCAGTTGTTATACATAAAATATAGGGTGATGTAGGTTAATGGACATAACAGGAAGAAACCTGTGTGCCACATGGTTGCTGGAGGTGTACATGTTGAACTAGTAGCTGACGCAGGATCAATAGTATATAAGGGAATCAGAATGAAACATTTTGATCCTACATTATGCCCCAGAATTTCACTGGTGAAGAAATTAAGGTACTTGGGTTCTGGGAGCCATTGAATGAATTTAAGGGTAGGAAGGCAGGTTGTAAATTGTTTGTTGCCAAAGATGGCCCATCCGTTTTGGGATGGTGGGGCATTGGAGAAGTAGGTATTATTCTAGATTCCAATACTTCTGATAGTTGATGAATGCAAACAGGAAAAGAGTGCCTTGGAGAAAGAATGTCCATCAGTTTTTTCTGGTAAGGTGGGTGAATTAAAACAATTTGACCCCTGGATTGTTTTGAAAAAAATAGATGCACATTAGTTTCGAGGAGGAAGTGACTGAGAGTTGAATAAATGAGTGTAATCAGGAATTATAGCATGTGTAGAATCCTCTGACTTGCTAGGCTCCTCAGTAGTAGTGCTCAAAGCAAAAGGACATGTCCACTTGAGTGTAGACTTAAGAGAATTGAATAAGAAAACTTTTGTTGACGTGTTTCCTTTGCCTCCCATTAATTAGCTACTTTCAGTAACCAAAGGAATGAACTGTTTTTTTACTATAAATCTCGCCTCAGCATACCACAAGGTACTTTTACATGAAGATAGAAAGCATCTCACTGCTTTTATCATGCCCATGTTTCCAGTTCAAGAGGGTACCATTCAGACCAGCATCTTCCGGCACCATGTTTCAGAAACGTATGTATCAGCTGTTTAAAAAAAAGGGAAAAAGGCATATTCTTACAAGGTGATATTTTGCTAATATATAAGAACAAGGCTGAACATGATGAGGAGTTAAAGAATATTTTGAAAATGTTGGGTAAATATGGTTTGACAGTGGTGATGTCTAAATGCAAATTTGTTAGGAGCAAAGTAACATATTTGGGGCATGAGATTAGCTGTAACGACATCACACCCAAAACAGAATTGGTAGAAGCTATAGAACAAGCTCTGTGCCCCAAAATAATGATGAGGCTCATTCCTTTTTAGAACTAGCAAAATTTTGGTCTAAATGTGTATGTAATTTCTCTCACAAAAATTTACTACATTAGACAGTTGCTCAAGAAAGGCAGTAAATTTGTATGGCCAATTGAGTGCCAAAAAGCTTTCAATAGTATTAAGGAGGACATATGCACTGCTCCAGCACTGAAAGGGTTTGATCCAAGGTGTAAAAGTATCATCACCACTGATGCCAGTGGAAAAGGGGTTGGTGCAGAGCCATGCCAGGGGTAAGGGGATGGATGTTACTGAGCACGTGGTTGCATTCACTTCATGAGTACTTACGCCTACAGAGGAAAAATACTTTGCTATTGAAAGGGAGACCCTGGGATGAGTGTGCTGTCTTAAATATTTTAGACAATTCATCTGGGGAACAAAAGTAGCAATGTGGGGTGATCATAAACCTTTGACTAAGGTTCTCACCTCACATTTCCTCAACAATGTTTCTCCAAGAATAACTGGATTGTCTATGGAATTTCTAGATTATGTTCATAAAATCCACTATGTCTCAAGAGCTCATAATAAAATTGCAGTGTTTTTTGGCAGATTACCATTACCTGCCAAAGACAACAGTTGTAGAGAATGGGATAACTGCATATTGGCATTAGTGTCTACAGAAGAGTTACAGAGCATTGACGCTAAGACTTGGTTGTCAAAACAAGAACAAAATAGTATTCTGATTAACATTATAGAATATGTCATTGAAGGATGGCCAAAAAAAAAAAAATTGGAGAAGGAGCTTAGCGCATGTGAGATAACAAATGAGGGGACGCACTAACCAAGACTAGAGGGACTACATATCCAAGACTGCTTTGTGGCCTCTGGAGGCAGCCATCTTGTGCATCACCTGCTCCTACTTGCCATTTCCAATGAGTGCTATAAAGAGGAAGGGGGTCTGCCGCAGTGTAGGACGTGCTAACCAAGACAAAAGGGACTACATATCCCAGACTGCTATGTGGGCCCAGGAGGTGGCCATCTTGTGCATCACCTGCTTCCATTTCCCATTTCCCACGAGTGTTATAAAATGCAAGGGGGCATACCGCAGCATGGGACCCACTAACCAAGACCACAGGGACTACATATCCCAGATTGCTTTGTGGCCCCTGGAGGCAGCCATCTTGTGCTTCACCTCCTCCCATTTGCCATTTCTAACGAGCGATATAAAGCGTGAGGGGGCATACAGTAGTGCAGGATGCACCAGGACCTATCAGCAGCAGGACGAGGCCTAGCCTAGCACTGCCTCTTGCCTTGGCTACTTGGCATAATATGTGTTAATATTGTTTAGGCTATAGTCAGTTTGTGCTAGGTTCCACCTGTCTGACAGAAGATTTTATGGGGAAGCACAAAGGCACCCATGGGGTGGTGGGCATGCGATCTGGGAATTCCAGGACGAAACTGATAACTAGTTACCTTACCTCTGTGATGGATGTAATTGAATCTGTTATAGGGCGGGTAGAAACCAGCTTGGGACCAACCTTAGAGAAGTCTGGCCAAAGCAAGAAAGAAGAGGCAGTCCTGTAAAGACTTCTATGGCCAAATTAAGGAATCCATGTGCTGTCCTGGATCAAGAGTTATCGATTTAGCCTATTTCCCTTATAGTCATTGACAGTCCCCCTTCAAAAAGGAGTAGGCAACTAGGCAGCCCCAATATTGTAAGCTCCTGTCCTGGCCTAATTTCACCCTGGCTAAAGTCCACAATTTTATCTGGCAGGTACTTAACAGAGATAGAGAGGGGAAAGGGAAGCCCTCAATCAAAGATATCTAAAAAGGCCACTTGCAAATGTGTTCTTAATAAGAAGCCACCTACTATCCCTAGTAATCAACTTAGCCAGTTTGATAATTATTTCAACGACATAAGACAATTGTGCTCTTTGGTTTTAAAAAAAGTGGAATCGTTAGAAGGGAAAGTCAATGCCTATTAGTTGCAGGGATGTCAGTCATGTTGCCTCCATTGGGGAGCAAATCCCAGCCGGAAACAATTGAGCGCACATATTTTGCAGCCCCAACTGTCCCCTTATATAATAAAGGAAGTTTAAATCATGTGGAGGGACCTAACTTGAGAACCCTGAGTCCTGCAATTAAAGGACATACAAAACATTTAGGCCCTCATTACAACATTGGCTGTAAATGCCGCTTACCACCGTGCAGAAGACCGCCAAAACACCGCCTCGGAATTCCGCTACAGCTATTACAACCCACAGCTCGGAATCCGCCAAAATCCAGATACCCACACAGACCCCAATTATCACACAAGGTCCTACACAAGAATGTAAGCACTGGGGTACAGGGTCACCAACCCACTGCACACCATGACACACACAGATGCAATAATCATGCCTTTACACCCCTGCAGGACCCCTACCCAACGTCACCAGACAGGAGGTTCCAGACATGTCCACCCCCCCCCCCCCCCCACAGAAGAGGCCCACAGTGATGACAGCAGCTCTGTCCATCTGGATCTAGATGACCAGCCCAGCCCATTTGGGACCTCGGGATAGTCGGTTCCCCTGACGCAGTCACAGGCCACCACAGAGCCTCCCCCTCAGGAAACACCAGCACAGCACCCACCCAGCGGGCCCATACCTCTGTCCCCAGGACACATCAAGCAGCAGTGTGTCCACCACTACAGGGAACCCAGGCAAACCCACAAACCCAAGAACAGCAGGGACCGGGGGGCAGTGGCAGTGGGCACATGGTTCAAGGGACAGAGGCACAGAGGCACAGGAAAACCGGGGAACTGGGAGGTCTGCTGTGCGACAGGGGGAGGACAGGCCCAGGGAACCCACTCTCCACGAGGCCCTCTCCAACATCATGGGAGCGTACCATGATTCCCAGGAGACAATGGCAATGGTACTGGCCAAGTTTCAGGAGACCCAGCGGCTGCAGGAGGAACAGTATTTGGGGTTCAGGGAGGAACTCAAGTCCATCAACACCACCCTGGGCACCATTGTAGGGGTGCTGAGGACCTTGTTAACACCAGGAGGGACACTGTGGCACAACAAGGGGTCCCTGACACTAGCCTGGAGGATGAACTGCCCACCACCTCCGCTGGCACTAGTGGACGGGAGGCATCGCCACAGGACCACAACACCAGCACCCCACCCCCTGCAGAAGGAGAACCACCCTGCAAGCGGTCTCTGAGATCCAGGACAAAGACAGAGAACAATGCCAAGACCTCCGCCAAGAAATGAGGCCACCCTGAATGTCATCCTTCTATCCCACTTTGTCACCCTGTTCATCCTTAAACTGCCCTAGCTCCATTTCCTATGCCCCTTTTGACAATGCACCTGTGAGACAATTAACTGGACTCTGCCATGGACATTCCTCCACCATCACCCCTGACCATTTTACAACCCCCTCCACTATTTAGCACTTAAATAAACACCCGAGATTCGCAAAACAATCTGGAGTCAGTCTGTTCTTTCACAAATGTGTATTTGCAATAACTGAGGAAATCTGCAATGTCCATTCTATTGTCAACATACCTATGTCACACAGCTCTAGTCCATGAGGTAACATAACAGAGGTCACACAGTGGGACCCACATCTGTGAAATGGAAAGGCAAAGTGACAATTCAGGGTCCAAACAGTGGGTGAAAGTGACAGACAGATGATAGGTCTAACAATTTTATCAGATGTAGGAGGCAGTGATGTCATCTTACCTGTGTCTCACTGGAAGTATTGCTGGATCACGTTGTTTCTGTTGTCTATGTCCTCTTCTTCTGCCTCCTCTTCTTCACTGTCCACAGGCTCCACAGCTGCCACAAGACCTCATTCTGGACCATCCAGCACCTGTTTTCACAAAGCCAAGTTGTGCAGCATACAGCAGGCCACGATGATCTGGCACAACTTCTTTGGTGAGTAGAATAGGGAACCACCTATCATATGGAGGCACCGGAACCTGGCCTTCAGGAGGCCGAAGGTCCTTTCTATCACTCTCCTAGTTCGCCCATTGTAACATTCCTCTGCCCTTGTCCTGGGATTTTTGACTGGGGTCAGTAGCCATGACAGGTTGGGGTAACCAGAGTCACCTGGAAATGTCGAGGGAAATCTGTTAGACACACACTAACCATTAGGGACAACCCCAGACCCAGACAACTATTCACAGGGTATAGGGTCCTTGTCCTCACCTATAAGCCACACACAGTGCCTCTGGACGTGCCCCATCACATAAGGGATGCTGCTATTCCTCAGAATGTAAGCGTCATGCACTGAGCCAGGAAACTTGGCGTTCACATGGGAGATGTACTGGTCGGTCAAACACACCATCTTCACATTCATTGAATGGTAGCTCTTCCGGTTTCTGTACACCTGTTCAATCCTGCGGGGGGACCAAGGCCACATGTGTCCCATCAATGACACCTATGATGTTGTGGATATGTCCCAGGGCATAGAAGTTACCTTTCACTGTAGGCAAATCCTGCACCTGAGGGAACACGATGTAGCTGCGCATGTGTTTCAGCAGGGCAGACAACACTCTGGACAACACGTTTGAGTACATAGGCTGGGACATCCCTGATGCTATGGCCACTGTAGGTTGAAAAGACCCACTTGCCAGGAAATGGAGTACTGACAGGACCTGCACTAGAGGGGGGATTCCTGTGGGATGGCGGTTAGCTGACATTAGGTCTGGCTCCAACTGGGCACAGAGTTCCTGGATTGTGGAACGATCAAGTCTGTAGGTGACTATTACATGTCTCTCTTCCATTGTCGACAGGTCCACCAATGGTCTGCACACCGGAGGATGCCACCATCTCCTCACCTGCCCCAGCGGACGTGCCCTATGGATGAGAACAGCGAGCACAGAGTCTGCCAAACCTGAGGTAGTAAAAAAAACAATTTTATTCCACACATTTGTCAATAAGCTATGTGCCTGTCTCTGTGTATATGGAAGGCCTATATATGTGTGACGCATTTAAAATTAATGCCATGTGGCCCCCTGAAATGGCGGCTGTCTGACCTGTAATGTGGGACAAGGGGATATGAGGTAACTGCGCTGGCGTTGTACACCGTCGCGGGTGGCGGTCGAAGACCGCGGCTCAATCCTGCATTGGTTAACATTGGGCCCTATGGGTTCCAGGAGCCAATGACGATGTATGCCCGGTCGGTGACGGTACGCACCGCCGTGAACGTGACTGCCATTTTCTGTCTGTTCACTCACTTGATACCTGATCTTTGACAGGAGAGGACCTACACTGCAAGTGCTGCTGTGAAGCGACAATGGCTCATGTGTCTGGCCCCTGCCTTCACATCGGAGGAGTTGGATAAACTAGTGGATGGGGTCCTCCCCCAGTACACGCTACTCTACAGTCCTCCAGACAAACAGGTGAGTACACTGTGAGCATACTGCATGGGCAATGCCTGTTTGGAGTGGTGTGGATGGAAGATACATGGGGGGGACTGAGGCCTGCATGAGTGGACGGTGAGTGTATGTGCGTCAGGGCAAGGGTGGGAACATGGGCCAATGAATATGACGGTCCGGACGGGTAAAGATTTGCCTTTTCCCCTGTACTATTCCTCTAGGTCAGCGCCCACAAGAAGAAGGATATTTGGCATGCCATCGCCAAGGACGTCCGGATCCTGGGGGTCCACCACAGACGGAGCACCCACTGCAGGAAAAGATGGGAGGACATTCGCCGCTGGAGCAAGAAGACGGCGGAGGCCCAGCTGGGGAAGGCCTCCCAACGTGGGAGGGGTGCCCGTCGCACCATGACCCCCCTGATGTTCCGGATCCTGGCGGTGGCGTGTCCGGAGTTGGATGGGCGCTTGAGGGCATCACAGCAGCCACAAGGGGGTGAGCACCGTCATATCCCTCTGACTCTGCGCGCATTGGATGTTTCTGGGTGGGGAGCTGGGCAGTGGGTTCCCCTAGGCTAGGACAAGCTTTGTAGGCAAGGACCCTTTGTGAGGCAGGCTAAGTGGCACCCTAACCCCACCAGTGGTAAGTGCCATCTACACCTACTCAGGCTCCTGTGACTTCCATGTGTGCAGCAATTGGGCATAGGCCATGTACTCCATGTACCTTTGATTAATTAGGGAACTCTAAGGGCATGGCGTAGTGCAGAGGGCTGCTGTGTCTGTAGTGTCCGCCAACGGTAGCGGTATTGTATGCACTGAACATGTCTTTCATCTTTCTCCCCCCCCTTTTTGTGGTCTCCCTGTTCTTGTGTGCATTAGCATCATCAGGCGGAGGAGCAGTGGCACCGGAGCAGGAGGGAGCTGTATCCCACGTGGCCCTGGAGGGCCAGACAACGGAGTCTGAAGTCACCAGTGGGACGGAGGGTGAGGGGAGCTCCATGGCAGGGACAGGAGCTGAGACCTGCGACACCGACTCTTCCTCTGATGGGAGCTCCCTTGCGGTGGCGGGCCCCTCTGTGCCCACTGCATCTGCAGGTACAGCCGCCACCCCCCTACCAGCACCGTCCTCCCAGCACCCCCTCAGCGTGTGTCCCATGGCTGCTCATCCAGGAGGGTGGGCATCTCATTTGCCCCAGGCACCTCAGGCCCTGCCCCAGTCAGCCCTGCTGCCCTCAGTGAGGAGGCTATTGACCTCCTGAGATCCCTCACTGTTGGGCAGTCTACCATTCTGAATGCCATCCAGGGTGTAGAGAGGCAGTTGCAACACACAAATGCATACCTGGAGGGAATTCATTCTGGCCAGGCAGCCCAACAGCGAGCATTTCAGGCTCTGGCATCAGCACTGATGGCAGCCATTGCCCCTGTGTCGAGCCTCCCCCCTCCAACTTCCGCCGCTACTGACACTGCCGCCAGCACCGCAGTCAGTGAGCCAGCAACCAGCACGGCAGTCAGTGAGCCAGCCACCTGCACGGCATTCAGTGAGCCAGCCACTTGCACCGCAGTCAGTGAGGCCACCACCAGCACCACCGGCCCAATGACTGCCGCAAGCACCGCTGCCCCAATGACCGCCGCTCTTGATCCACCGCCAGCACCGCCAGCGGCCACGCGACATCCTGAGCCAGTGGCACCACCGCAGACATGGCTGCCATCCCTAGTGGTCATTCGTACTAGGCTGGTGGTCAGTTCCAGGGGCCTGGGCAGCTTCCATGTTGCCCCAACGCCAGTGGGGAGATACATCCACTACCTGAGTCCTTGGCAGGATGAAGCAATCTGGGCACCAAGCCCCCTCCAGAACCAGTGGAGAGATACATCCACTACCTCAGTCCTTGGCAGGATGAAGCACTCTGGGCACAAAGCTCACTCCAGAACCAGTGGAGTATCTCATCCACTACCTCAGTCCTTGGAAGGATGAAGCACTCTGGGCACAAAGCCCCCTCCAGAACCAGTGGAGCGATACATCCACTACCTCAGTCCTTGGCAGGATGAAGCACTCTGGGCACCAGGCCTCCTCCAGAACCAGTGGAGATATACATCCACTATCTCAGTCCTTTGCAGGATGAAGCACTCTGGGCACCAGGCCCCCTCCAGAACCAGTGGAGACTGTTATCCACTTGAGAGACTGTGGCTTTGCACTCCCCAGGATAAAGCAGTGGGCAAACCACCCACTGGAGAGACTTGAGAGACTGTGGCTTTGCACTCCCCAGGATGCATCAATAGGCATGGAGCCCCCTCGTGGAGCTGGTGTCGTGCACTCATCCGGCTGAGGTGCCCCCCCTTCCCTTCCCCCTGAGGTGCCTGTTTTATTTTGGTCTGAGGCCCCTGCAGTGTTCTCTCCATTTCGATCGGGTATCGAGTGTGGGCCTCACCCATGCATTTTGGGCCCAGTAGTCCACGGACTATACAGGTGCAGTACCTGGACTTGAATTCTTGGTGTACATATTTGTTTATAGTGTATATACATTTTTGAATAATGGATGTTTCTTGATTACATTGGTTACACTCATTTCCTTTTGCCCTTGCGTTCTTCTATGGGGTTTTGGGGGATGTAAATGTAATGTTGCAGCATGTATTTGTGTGTATGTTGTTGTGGGTGAGGGTGGAGGTGGGGGTGTTGCGTGTTGCGTGTGTGTCACTCTCTTTTCCCTCCACCTCCCCTGTGATGTAGGTGCAGTACTCACCGTGGTCATCGCCACTGTCGGTCGTGCTCCTGGTAGAGTAGCTATGGGGTCGCAAAGACCCACCTCATTAATATTAATGAGGTGGGTCTCAAATTGCGGCCCCATTGCGACTATGGGCACTCACTGATATGGAGGCCTGCTGTAGTCAGCAGACCTCCATGTCCGTGACTGCTTTAAAATAAAGCAGTTTTTTTTCCCCCAAGTGTAGCCCGTTTTCCTTAAAGTTTCCTTTTGTTTCGGAATTTTTTCAGGGCAGGTAGTGGTCCCTTGGACCACTACCTGCCCTGAAAAAATAATTTGGGGTCCAGTCCAAAGGGGAAAGGGTCCCATGGGGACCCCTTCCCGTTTGCGAATGGGTTACCATCCACTTCAAGTGGATGGTAACTGCGACTCCATTTGCGACCGCGTACGCGGTCGCAAATGGAGTTGCATACCATTCCGACTCGCAAATAGGAAGGGAACACACCTTCCTATTTGCGACTCTGAAATGCATTTTGCGAGTCGGTCCCGGCTCGCAAAATGCATTTCTGCATAGCAAACTCAGGTTTGCAACTCGCAAACGGCGATTTTCGCCGTTTGCAACTCGCAAACCGTTTGCTACATCTGGCCCCAGACCTCTCCAGAGAAACTCTAACTGTGAGAAGGGTACCATGGATTGGTTTGTTCAGTAAAAGCTTTACTAGCAGATTGCATCATCATTAATTTTAGGAACTCACAGCTAGTCAATGCTTTGCACTACCATTTTGTAACACCAACATCAGACTTAGGATCTATCAGAGTGCAACGATTGACACATTTTAATAGACTTTGCCCTCAGGTTCATCCACCTTGTTTTACTGATCTAGATAATCAGAAACCTTGTTTTCCCCTCAAGTCCAAGTCTCCTGACAGCCCCCTGCCTTTATCCAATAGCTTTGAGCCTTTGAATTTTTGAGCAATTGGACTGAACACCCGTCACTGGAAGTGTCCTAGCAGGAGACCTGAAGACAGACATGCCGCATTTGCTCAACCTGCAGTCCCCCAGATCATCAAATGCATCTGCTGTTGCATTTCCAGGGATCATCTCATGGAATGTGGCAGGATTAAAGACCAAACTGGAAAATCCAGACTGGATAAAGCTTGTGGGGCAATATTCATATATTTGCTGTCAAGAGACTTGTCTAATAGACCCCCTCATATTAATGGTTTTATCAGCTATTGTGTTCTTGCAATTAAGTCTCCCTCAGGAAAGGCCAAGGGGGGGTGATCACATTCGTATCTGTACTTGTTAAAGGGGTAGATGTATGTGTTATGGATATAACACCACATTACTTGGTTCTTTTCTCAAATTAACTGAGCCGCATGACGTGTTGCTGATCAACTACTATAATAATTTCTTTGATTTGTCAGATTCTAGCGTGATCGACAGTCTTGAGACTAGGGTGCATAAGGCATTGAATGGAAGCAAGAAGGACCTTATGCTAATTTGGGCTGGAGATTCTAATGCCCACCTGTGTGAACCCGAATTTTGAGATTGCTGTGGGTTCTCTGATTAATACAATCGCCCTATGCAGCATTACAAACATTCCCTTTATTGTAATGCGCTCAATTGAATGATGGTTGCCAATTCTTTGTTCTTTCCAACTCCGGAAGGTAAGGGGATCCCTACGTTTATGGGGGAAGTGCTCACTCTACAACTGATTTTAATGTTCATTCTAGAGACCTTATCCCCTTTGTTGGGAAGTTCAGGGTGATGTTTACTTGTATGAGCGACCACAACCCCCTAATTCTAGAAACTAGAATGGGTCTGGACAAGGGTTTTGGTGTGGAGGCACAGCAGCCAGTGTTGAGGGTTCATAGCCAGAAAGGTCTGACCATTAAGTGGGAAACAATTGACAAATACAGCTTTCATAGAGATTTGATGACGAGTAAGAAGGAAGAGGTCATGATCGCATTAGGGGAACATACCCCTGCGTACACAATTATTGAGGCATATTCTGCCTTGACAAGTTATATGGCAGGCAAGCTTCAGCATCCAAGTATCAATAAAGATGGAGGCCCTCGTTGGTTTAATCATGCATGCACGTCCGCCCTCAAAGATCTAAAGAAGACAATTAGAACTATCCCACGCAATCAACACACTATTAAAGTAGCAAAAAGGAAATATAAGGAAGAAGGAAAAGAGGGAGAATGCTTGGGCCAAGCTTATTGAAGCAAGCAATAGTAAAGACATAAAGGCTTTATGGCAAGTGGTCAACTCCGCCCCACTGAATGACAAGGATAAAATCGTAATAGATACTGTCATCCCAGATCAAGCTTTGGTGGAACACTTTTCCAAAATTTTTAAAATAGAGAATAATGCCCTCCAGGAAGAATTGAATGTCCCCATGGTGGGGAGAAATGTTTCTCTAGGCACAGCCTTTTGCAATTCAAAAGATGTATCTGATGTAACACAGGCCATCCAACATTGACCTTTTGACAAAGCACCTGGAACGGACAGAAATTCAGCTGATGTATATAAAACCCTGTCAGAATTCTGGGACCATTACTTACTAATGTTTTGAGATCTGCTATGGCTGGACCCCTGATAGATAACTGGAGGGAAGTGATTATCATGCCTATAATTAAGAACAGGGACATGGCTGACCCACAATGTTATCGCCCAATCGCCCTCTTAGATAGTTTGGTTAAGATTTCAGGCCGAGTGGTATTAAACAAACTGGAAAATGGGCCATGGAGACCAATTGTTTATCAAAGGTACAGTATGGGTTTCGATCAGGTTTGGGCACAGTTGAACAGACTCTTAACCTGACTTTGATAGTACAAAAATACACCCAGGCAAAAAAAGGCTGTGTACACTTAGCCTTTGTGGATCAGCCCTGTCCCTTTGACACAGTTGACACATCCAAAATGTGGACTGTTATGTCAAACATGGGGGTGGATAAAGATATAGGCCCTCATTAAAACATTGGTGGTAAAAAACGCCTACCTCCACGGCGGCCGCCGCCCAAGAACGTTCCCTCCAGCTGCCAGCCGTTTGCCAAATTATGACCGTAGGCGGAATTCCACCAGAAGGATGGTGGAATTCTGGCTGCGGCCATGGCGGTGGATGGCGGTAAGGTGGTACTGCTGCCAGCAGCAGCTCCACACCAGTAGACCGCCCATCCCGTCTCCTGCCAGAGGACCACCTGAAATCAGGTGAGTCGGGTGCCCCGACAGGGGAGGTGGGTAGGGGGTGTTGTGTGTGTGTGTGGGGGCACGTTTGAATGTTTGTGTGTGTGTCAATGCGGGTGTGTTTTGCGTGTTGTGTGTGTGTGTGTGCATGTATGGATGTGTGAGTGCGTGTATGTTGTATTGTATGCATGCGTGGGTGAATGTCGGTATGAGTGTCTATATGAGTGTGCATGATGGTGCGTGAAGGTGGGTGTATGTTGGAGGGTGGGTCTGGAGTGGGAGGGAGGTAGGGAGGAACCTGGGGAGGGGGGCGGGGAAGACCCCTATCAGTGACAGGGAAGGGATTTCTTGTCACTGATAGGGCCTTCCGCCATGGTTTTCGTGGCGGTAAGGAGGGCACGAAAACCATGGTGGTAGGCGGGGACATGGAGACTGAAGTCTCCAGCCAAGCGGCTGATACCACCATGGCAGACGGAGTGGTACATTGGCAGTTTGGCTTGAGCCAAACCGCCAATGTCATTTTATGAGGGAAAGTACCGCCAGCGTGTTGGCAGTACTTTTCTCCATTTTACCGCCATCCGCAGGGGTAATAATGACCCCCATAAACTCGTTACTCAGTAGGCTTTATGCCTGTACTTCTGCATGGGTTCGCTTCAGTCAGGAGGGCCATCTTACAGAAGAATTTTCTTCCTTAAGGGGGGTCAGACAGGGATGTGTGTTGACCCCCTTTCTTTTCTTTCTTTATACAAATGGCCTGGAAGATGTTTTATGTAATATGGGGAAGGATTTGCCACTTATTAACTCCCAGTCAATTCTAGTTTTGCTTTGTGCGGATGTTAAGGTCCTTATTTCAAGGAGAGAAAATGGCCTCCAATCTTTATTAAATGCTTTTAATATGTTTATGGGAAACCCTGGTCACAAATGTAACAGAACAAAGTCATTTGTGATGAAGAGTGGCCCAAAGTTATCAAAAAGCAAAACAATGTGTTATGGAAGATGCAGAAATACTTAAGGTCCATAATTTCACTTATCTTGGGGTTCCAATTGACAGTGTTCATGTCTTGCAATTTCAAAGAGCCATAGATGCTCTTTTTAGATTTTCGAAGAAGCTGGGCCATAAACCAGTTAAGTAAATGCTGACTGTTTTTAAAAGTATATGTTCTTCTATTGCATCATTCAGAGCCGGGGTTTGGGGCTACACCGATTGTATGAGTCTTCAGGTAGTTGAAGAAAAGTTCTTGAGAAGGCTGTTAGCAGTCCTGCAATCTATCCCAGCAGTGTTTTGTCATGATGAAGTAGGCCTGAGGGGCATAGCCGACCATACAAGATTGCAACCCGTATTGCTTTGGCTAAAAGTCTGGCTAAAACCTGAAGCCCATCTGTGTAGATCAGTGTTTAAGGACTGTCGGTCACTGACTCAGTCGATGGATATACCTTGGCTTAGGTATGCCAATTCCACACTCTCTCATCTTGGGGCAGGGGAATATTTCCTGGCCCAACTCCTTAGTGGGGTGGGTAAGGAGAGGATTAAGGAGCTATACTGGCATTCTTTTTCGACTCAAACTTAATTAAAAACACAACCGGGGATGCGGGGAGGCTGCTGTTACAGCCATCACATCCCATGTTATATTTTAAGATTTTTACCTCTGAGTGGCATAGGTTTTTACTTACTCGACTACGCTTGAAGATGATACATTATTTATTAGCATTTCCCACTCAAGGCACCTGATTTAAGAAACTTCTGCCATGTTATTGTGATGATAAATCACCCCAAAGCACTTTGCACTTTGTCCTTTATTGTAACTTATATGTTTTGCCCAGGAGAAGGTTGTTACGTCTAGTATTTTTGCCTACGGGCATTAGGACTAGCCACTTTGCCTATTTTTATTTACATAATCCGGGAAGTGAAGGGATAATACAGGCTGTGTTCAACTTTAAATATATGCTGCTTTTCGTATTCAAAATTGTTATTAATTTTTGTAATATGTTTTACACGGTTATTTATTGTATTTATGAGAATTATGTATTCAATTGATTATGACTTTTATGGTTCTTTTGAACAGAATAAAGTATTTGAATGAATGATACGAAATGAATTATCAGTGGTAGAAGGATTCCTTTTAGTTGATTCCATCTGGAATGCTACATGAAAAGGTAATTGTTTGTGCCACGAAGATCAACCTGGAATTGTGAAAACCAAAGTGTGACCTAAAAAATCTTATTGGCTGCCAGGTGCTGATAAGGAAATTGATAGGTCTGTGAGGGAATTATTAAAATGTGTGAGCTTGGATAAAGCTAGGGTTACATTCAATCCGCCCATACATCTGTTGGAAGAACCTCACATGCCTTGGGAAAGAAAAGGTGTGGATATTTTCTGACCAATGCAAGAATTGTAAGGTGGGCACAAACTAATTGGCCTTAGTTCAAAATTGTATGAAAACCAGATGCATACGCAGTGGTGAAAGTCAAAGAAGAAACTATTTGTAGAGGGGTTTATCAAACATTTAAGTGAGTGAATAATATTGAGCACAGTTTGTGTCAGATATATTCAGGAAATGTCTTGCTAAAACTGGCATAAAACACAGGCCACTGCTCTCTATCATCTCGAAGAAAACTGTAAGGTGGAACGTTTTAATAGGGTGATAAAGGGTATTATTGAATAAGCAAACAGTAATAACAGTAATAACGAATTGGGACGATGAGCTGATAAAATCAGTTGTATCTTATAGGATTACTCAGTATGACTCTACTGCTCATAGTCTGTTTGAGTTGATGCGGGGGAGAACCCCTTGTACCAAAGACAATATGAGGTGGTTATCAATGGCAAAAAAATACAGTGGTCTCGCATAAGTGTAAGGGACCGGATGGAAATTAATTAGATGAAATATGAAACCAGATATGATACTTTACATTGGGAAAAGGAAGTCAATCTCAAGGTGGGAAGTTTGTTAAGGGAAAAAAGGAAGATTAGTCAGGAAAGGGGAAAGTCGTTTTTTTAGAGCCTTTACGAGTGGAGAACATTTTGTGCACTGCTGCATTGTTGAGTCTGGCAAGCAAAGGCTTGTCAACATTGAAGAGTGACAAATATTACATTGATCACAGAATAAAAAAGGGATAAAATATACACAGATATGGTCAGGTTGACCATGATTGCTGGGGTGGGAAGAATTTACATTTTTTTCATAGCACATCATGAGGACCCCACAGTGAGGAATTATCACAACGCTCAAATGTAGGAGAATTTCATAGAATGGAATCACATGTTACAGATCTTGAAAGAACCCAGAAAGAAGAGATTCATGGGAAGAGTCAGGAAAGGGAGCCACATGATTCAGAACCAAAAGTGTCTAGGACTGGTAGATAAATCGTGAAATCTAAACATTTTAAAGATTTTGCGACAACTTGTACAGAAAAATAATGGGGCAGATTTGAGAGCCCCTTGTGCCACTTTAGCACCACCTTAGCATAATTTTTTAGATGCTAAGGTGGCGCTAGGGTGGGCTCTTCCCGCGCTATATTTACAAAGTGTTGCAATGCTTTTTTTTTTATTAAAGAGGTGAAATGTGTTGTGCTCTGTAGCTTGCAGGGTTTGCACATGGGTTTGGGTTGTTATGGAAACATGATGCTTAGAAGGTCAATCGGTAGGGATTTGAGAATGTGGGAGAGCGAATAGAAAGGGTGACAGTTGGGAGAAGAGGTGAGGGAGAAGTGATGTTAGGAATAAAGCTGTGAAACTGTAATCTTTCATTTGGACTTTGATTTAACAATATTCTCTACTTTCTTATTACTAAGCCTTTCATCAAGGGGTTAACATTGCATGTTTCTTAATCTTCCTTGAATGTCTTCAAAGGCAATGGTCCAAGCCTCTGATTGTTTGGAAAAAACAGCGTTGGCTTAAACCCTTCATGAAGGGCTATTTTATGTCCAAAATTTATTGGAGATTGGTATGTTTCGTGATCAACAACAATGAATTTAAGAACAAGTGACATTTGAAAATGACGGATAATAAACCATAAACAAGATTATTTTATTTAAAAACAAATGGAGTACAGAGTGGTTTCTAAAAATAAGAAAAGGAAAATTAATAATAGATTTGATTAAACATGGAAATCGAATGGCACCAGGAATGTAGCACACCCAGGTAAGACAGGGGAATGTACAAATATAATTGCCATTCAACACCCAATGATCAGTGGGTGATACCCATAGTTAGGGCTGGCATTAGCTCTGTTGGTGCCCTGAGTGACAATCTTATTTTGCACCTTCAATGACCTACTAACTCAACGGATTCCCTCTCTACCATCTTCCATCAGTGCCACTCATCTCTTCATAGCCCCTCTCTCACATGCATTTTATTTGTTTAATAGCGCTGCTCGTACCGGTGTAATATGTCAGAGCACTTGACCTCACACATACATGATACAGAGACAATTAATAATGCATGGGTAAATTAGTCAATATTTAATGTTAGATGAGTCAGTGAGGAGTAGCAAACACGTCATCCATACTAGTTTGCAGAATGCTTTCAAGAATGATTGTTCTGGAGAACCACAAATACAGGATTTAAAATGTACCACCCTAGATACGGCTGGCTTTACTACTAATAATGTATGTATGCTCTAACTTCTACCATGCAGTTTTCATACTGCTCTTTGATGACTGTTCATTGATCACTGTCATATTAGGATTGTAATTTACGAAGAGCAAGTAACAAAAGGATCTCTATGCCAAAAGCAATAACCCATTGAGCTATCCACATAAAATACATTCCTGTGATCTGCATGGAACACATTCTTTGCAGCAACCATATTAACCCTCTGCACTACTTTACTTCAAAACCAAAATTAGACAAAACTCTGATCTCACCCAGCAGGAATATTAATCGCCAGAGTTATCTTTGCATTTTATTCCTGCCTGAAATCTGCACGCAACAAACTCTGCAGCAGGTGTTTTTAAACTAAAAAGTTAATGTGCAGCTGCACCGGTTGCATCGCTCTAAAACTGTCCCTGCCCAAAGTATAACAAATACTTGACAGAAAGAAGGGAGCACGATTTTCAAGCTAAACAAATCACAAACATGAAGAATGCTGTGACGCTAAATCTATTTTAGATTTCACTTCTTGGGTGGTACTCAGAGTATCCTGAGACTAAAGAGAAACTCTGAATGTGCCCACAAGTTCAATAAGTGTTTTATGGAGTTGAGGAAATGGATGAAAAGTAGCTCACTTAAACTGAAGACTGAAGTTTTCATTGTAGAATGTTCCCTGCCATTGCCTTACCATCTGCTCGGACTTCTGGTGGCCGACCAACCTCGGATCCTCCTAGATAGCTCTGCTATGGTCCATAAACTACAAGTTCATTTCAAGCAATCCTGCAGCAGGTATGGCCAATGGCTAGAGTTGCCAATTTGGGGTTGCAGATTCAATTCCAGGTCTTGGCTTGTGAATCAGTATCGTGATTCTGGGCAAATTACTTAATCTTCCTGCAAAATTGTGTTGGTTGGTCTGTACATGATCATTTATTGTCTCTGAACATCTAAATATTGTACAGTGCCTTGTTGCTCCTTACCTATGTCTGCACTATATAAATACAAATAGAATACAATTCTTGACTCTAATTACTCAAATTTGCAAGTTCTATGAACATGCTTCTTCTTGGCAATACTCAAGAAAGTTCTGCCTCTCTGCTTTCCTATGGTCTACCTTTGGAGTATTGCATTGCCCTCTATCTTGGTCTTTCTTGATTAACCAACTGAAGCAGGTATAGAACATTTGGAAGCAGACGTAAGAGCCCCTAGTGCCTCCTTGCCCCAAACTAGGCCAAAATCGCTGCACCAGATTTACAAAGTGGCGCAATGCATGCATTGCGCTACTTTGTAAGCCTTTGCTTTACATTATTTATGCACCAGGCATCATGTAGGTAAAGGGGGTGTTCCCCCATTAGGAGGGCTGAAAATATGGCACAAAGAAATCAGAGGGATTTCTTTGTGTCATTTTCCTTGCAACATTTAACACCTGCTCAGAGGAGGCATTAAAAGGAGGCCCCCATTGGTTTTAATGGGCCTCCGGGTGCTTTGTAGGATTAGAATCAGAATCTTTTACGCTTATCCTGCTAGGCACCAAATCAGTGTCAAAAATTCTGGTGCGAGTTACCTAACTACTGACACGGTGTGCCGTATATTGAATACAGTGCACACATGGTGGCGTTAGGGGGGCACAGAGGGGCACAACAAAAGTGGCGATGCACTAGGTGCAGAGCCACTTTTCATAAATCTGCCCCTTACACGTTTTCTTCTTAGCCTCCCCCATCATGCTTCTGTATAAGGCCATTTGACTAATTTCCATTGGCTATGATATTACCTGAATTCACTATTTTAGAACCTATGCATCTGTCACAAGCAATTAATAGCACAAACCCTTCCTTCCTGCAAAGTGCCTTAATGCTGTAACTCCTGACAAAACCCATATTTCTTGGTACAACTTTTAACAGGACCTAAGATACAAAATTCCAGACAGAGTTGCAGAGCAGGGGCGGCTCCTCCATTAGGGCGGAGAAGTGTAGATCCTCCATTAGGGGGGAGGAGCATCGCCCCCCCCGCCAGCAGCGGCAGCTGCAACACCTTTACAAGAAAACAATAATAAACTTTGTTTATTATTGTTTTCTTTTAAAGGGGCAGGGCCAGGGGGGTGATGAACAGTGAGAGGGAGTGCTCAGCACTCCCCCTCAGAGCGCATGTGTGTTTGGCTGGCTGTCTCGGGCCAGCCAAATGCACATGCACCGTATGGTCTCTCCAGCCCAGCAACACAGTCGCTGGGCTGGAGAGAGCCTACACAGACTCCCAGTCTGCATGTGAGTGCCCTGGCTGGGTGCTCCCAGCCAATCCTAATGCTGCTCTGAGCAGCATCAGGTTTGGCCACAGGGCAGGCTGGGATCCTGTGCCTACAGCAATGGAGACAGAGGAGCAGAGCAGCACACAGGGTTAAGGTAAGTCTTTTTTTTTTTTATATATTTTTTATTTTATTTTAATTTCCCCCCCCCACGCTGACCTGACCCTTCTGCTTGCTAAGAGCCACTCCTGTTGCAGAGCCTACTCTTTTCTAGGATCCTGAAATTGGAACACCCTCCCTCAGTACATCCTCAGACAACCTAATCTTGTTACGTTCCAGATATCCTGAAAACTTGGCTTTTCCCAAAGTGAGTTTTTTTCTCCTATCTGCCTTTGCTAATCCAAGAGAACCAATACAGAAGAGCTTGCAAAAGCTTATTGTACAAATGTAGCAAATAAACAAACAAACAAATAATGTATGAGTTTGATTTAAGGGATTTATAATAGTGAGTAAAGCAAAGGAAATTAGGGCAGGATTTTTCAAGTTTTGTTTTGCCCCTATAAGAGTGACCTTCTATCAATTGTGAATCATGATTGTAATTATTTGACTGTATCCCTAATTCAATGATTAACTTGTGGGTCTCCACACCTACCAGAACAGAAGCTCTGAAATCTATAGGTCATCTCCATCCTCAAGGTTATTAAAGTTCTGCACATAGGTAACCTAGGCAAAAGTCCTGCAGTGGTCTGGTGAGTGACTACACCACGTGGCAACCCTTGACCTATAGAGTTGTCAGTTCTCCTCTCCACTTCAAGACAATATAAAAGAGACACCAAGGGCCAGATTAAAGAAAAGTAGTGCTGCACCCAGTGCAGTGCCACTTTTATTGCGCCCCTTAGCGCCCTCCTAATGCCACCATGTGTGCACCAGAGCTAAGATACAGTGCACCATGGCGGTAGTTGGGGAACTAGCGTAAAAGGTTGTGACACTACTTCAGAGCTTTGCAGGATTAGCATAAAAAAGTTTGCCGCTAATCCTGCAAAGGCCATTGAGGCCCATTGTAAACAATGGCGTCCCTCCTTTTAATGCCTGCTTTGAGCAGGCACTGAAAGTGCCAAAAAAATGACACAAAGAAATCTCTTCGAATTAGCTCTGCCTTAGCGTGAACAAAATGATGCGACAGTAAAGTGGCACTAGGCCCTCTTAAATCTGGGCCCAGGTTTCAGTTAAAAAATCAGTAAAAACACAAGGGAAATTATGAGAGCTGTGGGTTCCTATGGTCACTCAGAGTGGGGCTGAAGGGAAGTGTAGCGCTAAGGTTCAAGTATTGTTTGTCTGTGTAAGAAGTGGTCTGCTTGTTTGAGGAGGTGAACAATCACCTGCTGAGATAAGCTAAAAAGAAAACGAGACTGAGAAGTCAATGCCTTGGGGTCCTACTCTGGGAAATTAAAATATGCGCTCTGCCACAAACTACTATTTATTTCCACCCTTTTAATGGAAATTAAACACCTGGCACAATTTAAATGGTAATTGGTGGCTCGTGTCAGGGGACGTTAACAAAAACACTTGCAGCATTTTTACTAGCAAATGACAAACATAACATTCTTAAAGAATGGAATTGCCATGGGATTCTTAACAACAAGAGTGTTTGTTTAAAGACATAACAGACTGTGTTCCTCTACTTAGTAAGTTTTTCGACACATTTTCTTATTTCCTCAAATATCAGTACTGCCAAGCGGGCAATTCTCTGAACCTCCGCTCTCTGCCATATGCTTGTTCACTCAATTTACAAACACATGTTCCTCTGTGAAGCAAGACTGTAGTAACACATATCTTAAACTATCGATGAAGTTCTGCAGTACAGTGGGGGCTTATAAGAACTGAATTCTCTTCAGGCTGAATTAGCTTGAATATTCATATTCTTATGAGACTCCTGCCTGCTTCGTTGATATGTTTTTTATTCTGAAACCTTGATAATCTGAATTGCTTTCAACTAGATTTAATGGACCATTCTGAAATGTAAACTTCCCTTCCTTTCAGTGGAGGCAGATGATGCCGATGCAGCTGTCAACAGCTGAAGGGATGGATGAACGGATGTCTTTTCAAAATGCCGTATTGCATGTTGCAAGATGGCTGCTGTTGGAAGTGGGGTCTCTAATTGGCAGTGGTTTGCACCCTGTCCGAATTGGGACCTTCACTCTACTCAGGGTAGGGGAGTCACACAGCTAACATAACCCCTGCTCACCCCATTGGTAACTTGGGATGCTCAGCCAGGCTTCTCTCAGAAGCAATGAGTAAAGTATTTGTACACACACAATGAAAACGCCCAAAACTTACTCCTCACCAGTTTAGAAAACTAGCCAATATTTATCTGAGTAAAACAAGACCAAAACAAGAAAAATCCAACATACACAAGCGAAGATACAAATTTTAAAAGATGAAATCTTAGCATAGTGCTTAGAAACACACTAACTCCAACTGGGGCTGTCACAACATCTTGACAAAGTAGTTTCCAATAGTCCAACTCCACTTGTGAGGGAGTGCAGGTCAGTCACAGAGTCACACAGACCAGAGGTACACTACCTGGGAAAACAAGGAAACAAAGATGTTGCATGGAGTCGGGGAGGTGGGGTGTCACTGGAGCGGGTGCGGCATCAGTTCCTTACTTCTACCGGAAAGGCGAGATGTTGTTTCCTTACTGCTAGGCAGGGGAGGTGAAGTGTTGGTTCTTTACTGTTGCAGGGGATGTGATGCAGCATCTGTGGTGAGGCTTCGGCTCCTATGACAAGGTGAAGTGATGAATCCAGTAGGTCAAGATGTAAGGAGTCAACTTCTCAGTGTCACAATCACACCACAGGTTCACAGGTGCTGCGTCTGAGTCAGGTGTCACGGATGACATTGACACAGCACTTGGGACTCATGCAGTGGTGGGACTTCCGAGGCACTGTGGCGTCATCGGGCCTGAAGCGTCGGTCGTGGTCATTGCACTCAGCAGGGACCACAGCTCTGGTGTAGGCAGCAGCGCGGTGTCGAGCAGTGGTGCCGGTTCCGAAGATGCTCTGGAGTGGATGGTCTTGTTTCTTCTTGGTTACACCAGAACGCATTCCCAAGGGCCCAGGAGCTGGATGTGGCACCACATGGCAAGTCAGGACTCCCAGCAAGAGAGCTCAGGTGTGGGCAGATGAAGTCTTTGGTGTCGCTGAGACTTCGTAACAGGCGGCAAGCTCAATCCAAGGCCTTGGAAAACCTTTGGAAGCAGGATGTAGAAAGCAAAGTCTAATCTTTTCACTCCCAGAACAGAAATAGCAAGCAGCAGGCCAGCACAACAAAGTAACAGTCAGAGTGGCAGTCCCTCCTACAACCTCCAGCTCTTGTTCCAGGCAGAATGTCCTCAGTCCAGAAGGATTTTAACAATGTGGTTTCAGAGATCCATTACTTATACCCATTTCTGTCTTTTAAGCTGGCAAACTTCAAATAGAAGTGTTAGTAGTGCACAAGACACTAATTTTCCCCATCCTGGCCCCAGCCACCCTCCAGGAGATTGGAGACTGGTTTGTATGAGGACAGGGACAGCCTTATTCAGGTGCAAGTGTCAACTCCTCCCACCACGCTAATTTAGAAAGTCCCATCAGTATATGCCGGGCATACTTCAACTACAATTTAAAAGCCAACTTCACCAAACGATGTATTTTTAAAGTGTGAGTTTAGAAACCTCAATTCCAGATATCTATCTGCCCCCAATGAAAAATTACACTTAAAAGATATTTCAAAACAATCCCCATGTTACCCTATGGAAGAGATATGCCTTACTGAATTTAGCAGTATTTCACTATCAGGACATGTAAAACACACCAGTGCATGTCCTACCTTTTAAATACACTGCACCCTGCCCATGGGGCTGCTTTGGGCCTACCTTAGGGGTGACTTATATGTAGTAAAAGGAAAGGTTTGGGCCTGGCAGGTTGAAAATGGTAGTTTAAAACTGCACACACAGACACTGTAGTGACAGGTCTGGGACATGTTTGCATGGCTACTCATGTGGATGGCACAATGAGGGCTGCTGGCCATCCAGGCACATTTGATCTACAGGCCCTTGGTACACACCATGCACTGTACTAGGGACTTACAAGTAAATCAAATATGCCAATCACGGATAAATCAATCAGCAATACAATTAAGACTGAGGCATATGCACTTTAGCACTGGTTAGCAGTGGTAAAGTGCCCAGAGGCCTAACACCAACAGAAAATAAGTCAGAAGAAATAGGAGAAAAAAGGCAAAAAGCTTGGGGATAACCCTAGGAGCACGGGTTATACAATTTTATGCTTAAACAGGCATTGCTCCTTTTATGTCGACAGGCAGCCACATCCTGTTTCTGAGCTTGTCATTAGTGTGTGAAGGTGATCAGCTATTGTGAGTAATTTCTTTCATGGACACCATTGTTGCCCTTGGCCAAACTGGATATAAGTGGTGGAATTAAGAGATGGCACAGGTACCATTTTCGATCAGCTTTTCTAGATTGCATAATGTGCGCTAGTACAAATATGCAACAGTTTTTGCACTGTTGTGTAATTTTTAGGTCTACCAGTGGCCAAGATCCTTCAATTATACTGACATTATATGTATAATTTATTTACTTATAGAGGCTTTAAACCAGCCCTCTTCATCCATAGGGATAGTGTTGTGTCATTTACATATTGTTTCGGTTCATTACAATATACAGCATAGGGAAATCAGTCTTCCCACTTCAACTATTAACAAACTTCATTTTGATTGGTGGCACTCTTCTCCTTCACAAGAAGCACAACCACACACACAGTAGGTCTCTTCAGTGTTAGGGACTGCTATTGCAATGTGTGCTTTTCAACACTAAAAATATTTTTGCTTTCAGTCAATATTTTTACATATTGGCAATGGCTAAAGGGTTCCCTCAAAAATAAGGTATTACAAGAACAGTGACATAACAAAATAACCATTGCCAAGCTAAAAGGTTGCCAGACAATGTCAGACCTTTGGGCTTTACCAATGCTTATTAGTCTGAGCAAACTACATTTTTCAGGCAGCCCAGATGCTGCTAGGCAGAACTGCACCACCACCAGCACAATCTTAGTTTAAACTAGGCCTCTTTTAGTCTGAGGGCTGCCTCTGGACCATGAGTTGCCTGATGGATCCTTGCTGCTTGATGAAGCTCTTGTTGGAGGTTGGAGGCTTTCTCCTTAGCTAGTTTGGACAGGTGAGATTTATAGCATATCGGTACACCCCTTATATAAGCTTTACAGACTTCCCAGTTGTTGAATAAGGAGGGGGACCCTTTATTGTTGTAAAAAAACCTGATAACCGATGCCTTAAGAATTGCAATCCACCTCTCATCTGCCAAAAGGGACTTCTCAAAACTCCGTCGCGGGTGATCAGCCCGCTCCCCTGGCATATTTACACTTATCTGGTGAGCTGAATGATCAGAAAAGGGATTGGACAGAATAGTCGAGCAAAGCCTTGCCCAGAGAAAAGAAGCTAGGATAAAGTCTATCCTAGAGGCTGTATTATACTTTTTAGAGAAGCAGGTATATTCTATTCCCTGGGGATGATCTGTCCTCCAGACACCTACTAGCGCCAAGTCAGAAATGAATTTGCCCAGAAAGCAAGATGCTCTGGGTTTTTCTGTGATTTGCTCTTGGTGAAGTATCAATCTGGGTATCAGGTATGATATTAAAATCTCCTGCTGCAATGAACACATCAGGATGTGTAATCAGAACATTATATAAGCCCTAAGAAAGCTTATTTCATCTTCAATGAGGCCATAGAAGCTCGCAAAGTGTATATGCTGATTCAAAGCTAGTGTACTAATTATGAGCCATCTTGCCTGTGGATCTTCATAAACCTGATATATTACTGCAGGAAATTCATGCGTGACTTAGGGCCAGATTTAGCAAAGACTTTGCGAGTCGCAAATGCGTCTTTGCAATGTTGAAATGCATTTTGCGAGTCGGAACCGACTCGCAAAATGCATTTCCGACTCCCAAATAGGAAGGGGAGTTCCCTTCCTATTTGCGAGTCGCAATGGTATGCATTTTCATTTGTGACCGCGATTGCGGTCGCAAATGAAAGCGCAGTTACCATCCACTTGAAGTGGATGGTAACCCAGGCGCAAACGGGAAGGGTCCCCATGGGACCCCTTCCCCTTTGTGTCTGGCACAAAAAATAATTTTTCAGGGCAGGCAGTGGTCCAATGGACCACTACCTGCCCTGAAAAATACCGAAACTAAAGGTTTTTTTTTTTTTTTTCAAAGTGCAGCTCGTTTTCCTTTAAGGAAAACGGGTTGCACTTAGCAGTCACGGACATGGTGGTCTGCTGTTCCCAGCAGGCCACCATCCCCGTGAGTCCCCTGAATCGCTATGGGGTCGCAAATTGCGACCCACCTCATTAATACTAATGAGGTGGGTCTTTGCGACCCCATAGCGCCTCGCAGAAGGTGTCTGAGACACCTTTCTGCATTCTGAATTGCGAGTTGCAATTTGCGAGTCGCTGGGACTCGCAAATTGCAAGTCACAATTTGGAAGTTTGCTACATCTGGCCCTAAGATCCCACCTAACAGCAGCATTGGCAGATGCAAAAAAAAGATAGCAATATATTTGGGGAGCTTAGGCATTTTTCCCTGAAGTTCTAAATGAGTCTCTTGCAGAAGGAATACCTGGGATTGTGATGTCCTTAACAATTTGAGTATTGCATCTAGCTTTACTTGATTAATGGCCCCATTTGGACTGCATGCACCAAACTTTAAGCTTCTTCCTACTGTTACCTAGCGTATTAAAAAAGTAGCTTGTGAGCCCACAGTGCTGACCTCTCCATCCTGGACCTTCCTTATCCCTAGCATATCATCTTTCCTCAATGTAACAGCTCTAGATTGAGTGTTCCCTCCATCCTTGCATTTATCACCTGCTATTTTTCCCCACCCTAGTCTGTTCCTCTCCCACCAAATTGAAATATCACCCCCAAACACCTGAGGAGGCCTAGACCGTCTTAGCCTCCCCACCCGGTGACATGCACACCTCCCCTGTATCCCTCCCCCAAGCCCAAGGCTAGAGTGCACTGACATAGCACTCCCAGAGCCTACATCCCTGAGGAAAGAGCAGATGATAGTCCGTACAAACACTAAACGTTTTGCATTATGAGCCAGGTCATGCAAGATACACCACATTGATAAGTCTTTAAGCAAATTGCATAATTTCCTAACACATTATTACTTTTTAAGTGTCCCCAATAAGTCCCTTGCCTGCTGAACGCCTTGGAAGATGTGAACCTGTCCCTTATGAAGCTCCTTAAATTTCACATGATGGGGGTCTCTAGTCTCTTAAAATCATCAATGAGATTAATACATTTGCGGGGCCATCGCGCTGCTGCTATTGACATATCAAAAAAGGAAACAAAAGGTGAAGTTGTCACATGAGTTGAAAGTTTAGTTCGTATAGCTTGTGATAGAATTTGTTCTTTGTTCCTGAAGTCGCAAAGTTGACTAATATAGTGCATGGATACTTTGAGTTTGAAGATCTTATTGGGGGAACCCTATGTGCCTGCATAATCGTAAGATCTTCATTAGCTGCAGCCTTGTCAGGAAGAATGGACTTGTATATAAGGTCTAAGATCAGTGTATATAACAAAAGTATACTGTTCCAAAGATCAGTGTAGTCACTGTGGACGTTGCTTCTGCCTCTTCTGGAATTCCAATGAACCTCAGATTCAAACATCTAGATCTATCTTTGGCTTCATCAAATTTTAATTGAAGCTCCTCGAGTTCCACCTGGATCTGAATTGTTGCTCTTTCATGCCTGTTTTGTGCATCTTCCAAATCGGAGCCCATCTGCTCTGCTTGAGAAGCCTGTGAGGAAAGATTTAATATGTTGGAATTCAGCTGAACCAGCTATTCGTTGTTTTTTCTGGGAGCCTCCTCCTGTAAGAATTTCATGTCACGTAGGTCCCTAAAGATCTGGTCGAGCATTCTTTCAACAGATGGCTTCCCAGGTATATTTCCTGGAGACTTTGAAGAGTTTGCGATAGATGAAGCAATAGACAAAAAGGCCGGATGTGTTAAATTTTGCTGTTCCGCGCCAAGTCTGAAGCAGCACAGAGCACATCTCTCATAGCTGGATAGGTTGTTACTCAGTTCATGACAGATTTATTATTTGATATCTCATTGGACATTCTTCTCTTTTACAGCCCCTTAGCATTGCTCATTGGAAACCGGGAGTATGAGGGCTTCTCTTTATGATGATCAGCAGGGGAAACAAAGCAGAAGGTGGAAGGGTATCCATATTTGCAGTGGACGTCTTGCCTGCTCATTGAGAATGAAGTTGCTCAGTTCTAGGATGGAAGATGGCTATGAAGATCAGGCAGGGGTCCCATGGAGCTCCAGTCAAGCTCTGTGGCTGAGCTTCTGCAGTGGGACAGCAAGATGGCCGGTTTGTGCTCGGCTTGGATCAGCTTTGAGAGTGTTCCCGGTTTATTTATAATACGGAACTATTAAAATAGATTTGGAATGTGGCCTGCAGCGCTTGCGATTCAGGTTCTCAAATTAAGCCTGGCCCTGACAACACAAGTTGAAAACACCATGCAGGTGAAGGAAACTAGGGGTGCTGGCTGGCTGGCATAGCAATTGCAGGAATGACTACAGGCCATTGAAGTATCTCACGCATTGTCTTCATAATATATTGCAAGCGATGGAAAATTGCAACCAGAGCTAAAATAGTGCAAGGTGTAATGTGGTCCAGTAAAAGTAATTTTATTGAGGGCAAATTGTGGGGCTTGGATGTTGTTAACAATTGTGAAGCTGTGAAATATTTCAAAACACCCAAACATAAAGACAGAGATGCTAAGACTCGAATATCCTCTGAGTGTCCATCCAAGCAACAATTGTGAGCAAGATTTATGAGGGGATTTATGAGGTATCTAATGTAACAGCACAACTGTTAAGTTGGCAAACCTACAACGCAAAGATGTTGCAGCAAACATGTGGCCAGCAGAGTAGCTAGTGAGTCAGCCATTGAGGCAGGAATACTCATCATTGTGGTATACACAACATGCTACTATTAATATTTATACTCTGCCTCATCCAAGCCCCTTAACAAGCAATTCACAATAAATACTATGCTCAATTAAAGGCACATTCAGTGGTTGACCTATCGGAATTCTGTGTTTGCCTTCTGATATACTCAATGGAATTCTGTTTTTAAGGAGAACTGCCTGCAGTATTTGAATTATGTAGATTTGAACTATATTCGCATAGTCTGCTCTCTGTTGCCTTCAGGCACATTTCTCGTTCTGCAGTATAAGTATTGTGCCTCAAGCACTAACTCTACAGTTGGATCGCATAGGCAATATCTGGCCAGCAGTATTCCAAGTAACCGGTCTAAAAGACTTTGGAGCCTTTTTCCTGATCATCTCCCTGGTACCCATCTCTGATACTCCTTTGTGCTGGGCCCAAGGGCCACGTACAGATTGAAGCAGCCTCTGGAAGTTGCTTGGCCAGCCCAATAGGTGGAGTGTGAAACAGGAGAGGTAGCAGAAGGGGTCTGTGGAGCACAGATGCGGTTTGCTATGCTCTAGTGCCCCTCTGGCATCCCCCTACAAAGCTCCTCAGTCAACAATGTAGTGCATTACCCGAAATGCATCATTTAAATCGCGCATAGCTGGCAAGGCTCTAAAAGCCTTCAAATCAAAGAACTTGATCCCCGCAATGTGAAGACAAAAACCAGGCTTCAACATGCAAGATTAGCTAGAGGTCTCTTAAAGAGACTCTAAGGGGCTTCAGGAAAACACAAATCCACCAACATCTCTTTTGGCACCTGTCTTAACCAGCTCCAGGTTGCCAACATGGCAGAAGTCAGCAACACCACAAGCCTTTACTCCCTGTTTTGTCTTGGGACTGGTACCTTCACCATTACATCCTCGTGTGGACATTTCAGAGTTATGACATTGGCAGGTATCTGATGCTGTTCTGAAATACGAAGCAGACATGGATTGTTCCAGGTAATGTAGGTAACAGATTTGGGATGTATGAGACCTGTGCCGAGAAAGCTTGCACAGTGTTCGGGTGGAAGGTCAGAACTTGTTTCGTCTGCTTTGTTGGGCCAATTTGCATCATGTGTGTCATCTTGTGGGCATGAAATATGTAGTCATAGATTTCGACCAAGTGATTTTCCCTTCATATTTGCTAAACACTCTTCTTGTATGGCCTGTATGTAGCTGTAGATGTGATTCATCATTGCAGGCCACAGTGCCTGTGCCACAACACTGACATATGTTTGTGACATACCACCAGATGCATGATCATTGAATTATAATGGGCGTGTGATCAGGGGCTGTTGTACTGCCATCTGTCAGTATGTTGAATTATGTGATGTTAGATCACTTAGGTGTGGTATGTGAAAAGGCTCAAGCTGGTGACATCATCCACTTTAATGTTTGCCTTTTCTACTTGACAATGTCTGAAAAATCCCTTCCTTCCGTGGTCTGGGGGGCTGTACCTTGGAATAGGTACTTTGACTCAGCATGAGTCAAACTTCCCTGTTTCAAAAAGTCCAGACATATGGACAACCTATGTGCTGTACACTGGACTAAAATGTTTGGTGTGACCAGACACTTATATGCATGTGTTTGTGTGTAATGGTTGTAATCCATAGTAGGTCACTACATACCTCTAACATTTCCCTCCTTGCAAAAGTAAGTTATGTCTTTATCATATGGTTCACATTGTCTTACATCTCTGAATAGCAAAATTTGAAATTAAGCAAGCGGGCAGACACAGCCATGGATCGGGATGATGGCAGAAGCTACTCACACATCCTGTCATTAGAGTGCTCCTTTCGACCTCTCGTCCTCAGCTAAAAGTGCATTCTTGGCCTGTGGGTTACAGATGCAGCAACAGGCAATGGCAATAATGCTGACGGAGATACACCCGAGGCTGTCTACTGGTGAAAACAGCAAAAAGAGAAAATGGAGCCAATTGATTGGACTCTGATTCTGAAATTTAACAGTAGCTTGAAATGTGAGCGAGAAAAATGGCTGAGACTTACCTGTTTTGCTCACAACAAGAGAATGATGAACTGGAATCCTGCGGAGTCCATAAACCATGTTGAAAGGCACAATCAGATGCTGTGAGAAGGATGCCGTGCTCTGGGAGACGCCGACTCAGATGGCTTTTAGAGGTAAGAACGAGCTGCTCCGAGGAGTCAGGACGGGTAGGAGCTCATCCCCAGGAAGGATTTGTTAGCCTGGAGTAGCTTCACAGTGTGCAATAGCCACCGGTCTCAAAATTAGGTCTCAGCAGGACATAAACAGATTTAGAATACTGCTCTCTTCTGCTGGCTATCAGGACTTTGATTCCAAGCGCACTATGCGCGCATTGCAGCATAAAACAGCAAACGCCAATGTTACCACACTGAGCCAATCAACTCCATCTCAAAAACTGAACCGCAATGGCGGTCCAGGGGGTAATCTAAGGCATCTATGGCCACTAAAGCAAACCGTAATTTCGCACAAAAAATGGACGTAAAAGTCAAGGCACTTTTGGAAGCCGAAAAAGCGGTGGGGCTCTAGCCATCAAAACAATAGAGGGCCGGCCTCAGAGATGGAGAGTGGTGGAGTAATACCAGCACCCCAACTATCAGGCCCAGTATTAGGATCGGCAGGTCCAGACAGTGTTAATAAACTGATAACTGTTGCAATTTCGGGCCCTGTAGTTTTTAAACAATACACACTGTTTGTAAAGCAACCTACAAAATCCTTAATGCAGACGAAGGTTCAGCAACACCTCCTGGCATAGAGATCAATGGTCAGTGTGTAATGTCTGGAGAAAACGTGACTTGTACCGCGGAAGCAGCTGAAGGCTCAGTACCTTCAGGAGATACAGCCATTGAAAGGAACCAGAAAATACAGCAGGAGCCGAGCGATAGTGACAGCGAGGTGAGACCAGAGAAATCAGTGAAAAGTGTATTTGACATCAGTCTCGCTGAGATCAGAGACTTGAAAAGCATACAGGCATGCAACATAATAGTGCTTCATGAGAGACTGACAAAGACTGAGGAAAGCATGGCCCTAGTCCCGGAAAGACTGAAGGAAGCTGAAAGCTGAATTTCGGAATTGGAGGACAACATTTTGACTATGCAGCAGGAAGTGAATCAATTGCAAAAGAGTGAAAGCATACTGGAGAATAAATTGCAGGATCTGGAGAATTACAATAGGCATTCAAACCTTCACTTAATGGTAGTTGCGGAGGGAAGTGAAGGCCCACAAGTGCGTGAATGGGCAGAAGCTTTTTTGAAGAAGGCAGTGTGGGACTTGGTTGGCGATTTGACTATTACAAGAGCACAAAGGGTTTCGGCTCGACAAATTGCTGGCCCTAAGAATACTTTTAAACTTTGCTTACTATTGAGTAAAAAATTGCATTCTGCCAAAGGCCATTGTAAAGAAGGTGTAGTCAACCCCCAGTTTAGATTTTTTTCTGAAATGTCCATAGCTTCAGCATAGAAACGCAGATACTTCACTAAAATGATTGATGTAAGCCGGGGTGCTCAAGCAACTATTGTTCAGCAGGCTAAGGTTTTAGCAAAAGGACATTTTTTTCATATTCATTGACATTGGTGATGCTCAGGCGCTTATCCAGAAACTTTCTAGCTAGGCTGATTTCTGAGCCGTTGCCTTAGGATATATTCATTTTAAGCATGCTAAAGTGGGCCTGAGTGTAATGGCAGTTGCTCAGTATATTTGCATAATGTGTGTCTTCTGGAGGTGGGGCAGGGTCGAGGGCTCTCCAGGTCTAGGTATTGGAGAGTCTGAATGCAATTAGGTGATATAATATGGCACTCAAAGTGCTTTTGGGTGGAAGGGAGGCAATGTGGGCAATTTGTCCCTTGGGAGGGCACAGGATGTGGGTTAGAGGGTATGGGACTGTTGGGTCACTGCAGGGTGGAAAAAAGGGAGAGTCCTTAATAAGTCCCTGAAGCTTAGAAACATCCAGTTGGAGTCTGGGTTTAGATACATGCTGTTGCTTATACATTTTCGGTAGGTTATTTGCGGATGTACCTTTATACTGCAAGGCTTAAAAGTGTGCGTTTCTGTGCATGGGCTATGCAGCAAGTCACTTTAGGCATTTGAGGCACTTTATGTGCGTTAATGTAACACAGTGAGATAAACAGGGATATAAAAGAGTCACTTTCTGTTATAGATGCACTGTATCAGCCAACATTTTAAAGCACAATTCAAGGTAATATCATCTATGATGAAAAAAGGCTTTAGGAATGCAAAATGCAGACACATAAGCATCATATATAAATACTAATGCTTAATGTCAACGGCCTCAGTAATAAGAGCAAGGCTTGTGCAATAAATGTTTGGGTTAGAGGACACTCACCGGACGTCTTGCCCTTACAGAAGACGCACTTTAGGGATATTAGAGACGATACACATAAAATGTTTAAACAGTGGGCAGGGTATCAGTGTACATCAAATGCAAATGCTGCCTGTAGGGAGAGCAGTCTATGTCAACAAGCATTTCCCTTGCCATCCCGTCTTCTCACAGTCAGATACAGAAGGCAGGTGGTCTCTAGTTAGTGACCTGCCTGATAAAACTACACTTACAATAGTACTATATATGCGCCAATTCCCGATGATCCAGAACCTTTGGCCGAATTATGCTAGGCATTACTTAATATTCCTGTTTTTTTTTTTTATATTTTGGGATGTGATTTACATTTTCTACAGAATCCGGACCTGGGCTTATCTTCGGGTACGCCTAAACAGAGTAAGCCACCTATGTCCAGCTCCGTGACACAGTGTGTTAAAGCGCTTGATTTGACAGATTTGTTGCGAGATAAACATTCAGGTACACTAGAATATTCATCCTTTTTGGCAAAATATAACTGCGCACCAAAGCTCAATTATTTTCCTTCCTCTCTTAGCCTGAAACTAAAATGTTATGCTCATATTCAGAATAGTTTCTCCGATCACATCTTAGTAAAAATGGAAGTGTCAGGCATTAAGATAGAAAGGCCTGAGAGTAGATGGTCTTTTAACAAAATTTAGAAGAAGAATGGTGCAAGGATGTACTTAATGAAATAATAAATAACTTCAAGGTATATTTAGCTCTGGTTGAGAGTATTTGGGAGGCTTTTGAAGCCACTATTCAGGACTATATCACTTCCAAATAGATCCTTTGAGGTTTGGTGGTTCAAAGAACTGAGCTAGAGCTATTGCTATGCCTTGGAAGCATGGAAGCTTTCCAAAATAAAACTACTGCCAATAAGGAGATGCTTAGACGGGGAAGAATGTGCAAATCAGAGTATTATTACACACAAGATTCAGGCCCATATTTATACTATTTGACGCAAAACTGCGCTAACGCAACCCCCATAGAAATGACTCCTGTCTTAGCAACGACAGGAGTCATGCCCCCTTGCCCAATGGCCATGCCCAGGGGACTTGGGCATAGTGGCATGTAGGGGGGCACAAATCAGGCCCCCCTATGCCACAAAAAAAATAAAAAAAAACACTTACCTGAACTTACCTTAATGTCCCTGGGATGGGTCCCTCCAGCCTTGGGTGTCCTCCTGGGGTGGGCAAGGGTGACAGGGGGGGTCCCTGGGGGCATGGGAGGGCAACTCTGGGCTCCTTCAGAGCCCACAGGTCCCTTAACGCCTGCCTTTTGCAGGCGCTAAAAAACGGCGCAAAAGCAGCCGTACGTCATTTTTTTTGACCCGCCCACTCCCGGGCGTGAATTTTGCCCGGGAGTATAAATCCGACGCACATGCCTCGGAGTCGATTTTTTAGACGGGAACGCCTACCTTGCATATAATTAACGCAAAGTAGGTGTCCACGCTAAAAAATTACGCAAACTCCATGGACTTTGGCGCTAGACGCGCCTAACGCCAAAGTATAAATATGGAGTTAGTTTTGCGTCGGAATTGCGTAAAAAAAACCGACGCAATTCCGGCGCAAACGGAGTATAAATATGCCCCTAAATTGCTAATCTTCAGAAAGTATACGAGGAAGGCAAATATGCGAGCAGGTCCTTGGCACAAACGTTCAGCTCAAAACAGGATTACGTAGCTTATTGATGCAGCAATGCAACCCCTATTACTGAACCCACAGACATAGGGATATCTTTCTTTATTACATTATACAGCATTATATAGTACACAGCAGTAGACACGGATCAGATACTTCCTTAGCAAGCATACTAATCCTAAACTGCAACTAAGCCAAGCACAGGCATTGGTAGCTAAATTCTCACTTGAGGAAATCGAGAGGGCTGTAAAATCATTGGCCTATGGCAAGTCATCCGGAGAAGTTGTTAAGTCGGCTGAATTGTATCAGAACATTTCATCAGTACTAAATCCTGAACTTTTAAATCTAGCTAACCATATTTTGGAAAGCGGGGAAGTCCCAGCATCCTTCCGTACCGCAGTGGTAGTTCGCTTTTTGTATAAAGGCAAGGACAAAGGAAACATTAATTCTTACAGGCCTATAGGCCTACTACAGATCAACTATAAAACAATTTATAAGCTATTAGCTAATCGAATGCTCAGGGATATGGGCTCTATTGTGCATTCTGACCAATGTGACTTTGTGCCAGGGAGGCAGCTATTCTCTAATACCAACTTTTTAATTGAACCCTTGGACTATCTGTCACAAAAATAAAATTCTTGCTCAGGTAAAGTTTTTAGATGCCAAAAAGGCTTTTGACTTGGTAGGCTGGGAAAGCCTTTTTATCATTCTTAGCGAGTTTAGCTTTCCCTTAGCTTCATTCAAATAATATTGTGTTTAAGTAAAGGTGCGACTGCAGAAATAATGATTAATTCTAGTAAAATTGGCATATGTAAGCTAAATCGGGGAATGCCGCATGGTTGTCCCCTGTCGCTTATATTTTTTGCCTTGTTCATCAAGACTTTAGCTATTAAAAGTATTGTATTGTATTGTAATAGTACTTAAATAGCGCTTACCACCCCTGACGAGGCGTTGAAGCGCTTTTCAGCGAGTAGCACGCTACTCCGGAACCCAACAAGAATTAGTGATGGATTAGTATTGGGTAATATGTGTACAGATTTAGTATTATTATCAGTTAATTTTAGCCGCAGATATGAGAGTTTGGTAGTTAGATTGACTGGAGTAATGGAGGGGTGGAGGAGGAAAGAAATCCAGAAGTGTTAATTGGGAGATATGGTAATAGGATTTAGGCTTGGGATGAGTAAAGGGGGATGGAGGAGGGAAGAGTCTGTGGAAGGGTTAGGGAGATAATAGAAGCAGGTTGAGATAAATGAGGGCGAATTCAGTAGGGGTTTTTGGGAGGTCATGGTAGTAGAGTGAGGTTTGGTGAGTTAGATGTGGAAGCGGAGGGAAGAGCTTAGACAGAGTTATTTAGGAGATGAAAGTAGTAGAATGGATTTGGGATGAGTCAGAGTGGGAATGGAGGATAGATTGACAGAGACATGACATATGATGATGGGTAGATAAGTGTGATAAGATGAGAGTAGGGATTCATAGATATCTAGTTTAGCAACACACCCAGGAGCCACGCAATGACCCACGAACATGCCAAGCACAGAACAACACACACGCATATATATATATATATATATATATATATATACATATACACACACACACACACGTGAATACACACACATATGCACACATATATGTACGTACAATACATATTTAGAACCATGGGTCAATATACTTAGTTAAACAGGTTTAAAGAGTGTGTGTGTATTTTATTGTTGTAGCGATACATATTTTTCTAAAGAACTATACATAACTAGAAATATACACATAATCAGAAAAAATATTTATCAACATAGGCATATGCAGTCCACAGTTGTTTGAATATGGTGGTGATGAAGGAAAGAGCCAACTCTTGAGTAGTTTTCTGAAGACAAGAAAGTTATCAGTGGCTCTTATAGTTGGGGGTAATGAATTCCATAGTTTGGCTGCTTGAACGGAGAAGATGTATCACCTATAGGCTTTTTCTTGTATGGTGGTGTTCTAAGGTGGGCTGCCAATCTTGAGCTGAGGTTTCTTTGTTGGATGTATTTGGTTATTTTGTTTCTGATAAAAAACAGTCCTGTTACACATATAGCTTTGTGGGTGATACAAAGCAGCTTGAAAGTGCATCTTCTGGCAATGGGTAACCAGTGTAGTGCTCTCAAGGCAGGGGAGATGTGGGCTTGCGGCTTTACATGTAACAGTAGCCTGGCTGTGGAGTTCTGAATACATTGTAGTTTTTTCATAATAGAGATGATCCATGGTAGAGGCCATTGGCATAATCCAGTTTGGATAGTACAAGTAAGATAGTAGCTTGCACATTGTGTGGAAATCCGAGGTGGGGGAAGATGCGTCGTAGAGTCTTCAAGGTGATGAAGCTTGTTCGTGCTAATTTGTCCACTTGGGCATTCATAGTTAACTTGCAGTCCATGGTTATTCCAAGATTTTGAACTTCCTTGGATAATAGAGGGGGTGGTCCGAGATCCTCAGGCCAGACGCACAGAGAGTCATAACTTTTCCAGTCACCACATATGAGTATTTCTGTTTTGGAGGTATTTAGTTTGAGATGGCTCCAGGTCATCCACTGATCAACAGCTCTGAGGCAAATGAAGATTTCTGAATGTTTTTGGGGCATTCTAATTTCAGTAGTATTTGTGTGTCATCTGCATAGTTGGAGCATGTGAGATGAAAATCACTGATCAGTTCTGGCAATGATATCATGTAGATGTTGCATAGCAAAGGTGAAATGATTGATCCTTGGGGGGACCCTGCTTTTGTGAGGTAGGGTTTGGATGAGAAGGGGGGCGAGTAGATGATATTAGATCTTTTTTGAAGATAGGAAGTAATCCTGTTGAGAGCAGTCCCTTGTATGCCGGCTTTGTGGAGTCTTTGAATTAGGGTGTCATGGTCAACCTTGTCAAAGGCAGCCGAGAGGTCCAATAGAAGTAGTGCAGCAACTCCATTGCGGTCGACTGTTTTTCCGATCATCCGAGATTGCTATGAGTGCCGAATTGTCTTCAATGAATTGTGACATCTGGGCGAATGCTGCTCTTTCTATCAGTTTGCCCAGGAAAGGTCCATATTTGATTGGTCTTTAGTTGCTGGCGTCCTGTGGGTCTAGGTTTTTTTTCTTTAATAACTATCATATTTATGCCTTTTTCAGGTCCACAGAAAAAGTTCCTGTAGTTAAAGAGTTGTTGATGATTCTTCTTACAGGTGTGGCAGCAGAAGAAGATAAAAGAATGTTCTTGAAGATTTGTGGTGGTCAAGGGTCAGAAGGGCAACCGTAAGGCCTGCTTGCTTTGACCAAATCCATAAATTCACCTTGGGATATTTGTTGGAAGGACTGTAGAGACTGGGTCGTTTTATTCTTAGAGGGTATTTTAGGAAAGGGTTTGGTGCTGATGGTTTTCTTCTGTTTTAAATAGGAGTCCAATGTGTCTGCCTTCGTTGTGTAGTGAGTTGCCAATATGTTTGTGAAATCTTGAGTAGTGGGATGACTTCCTTCCATGCATGTAGGTTTTCAAAATTTATTGCGAATTTTAAAAAAATCCTTGGTTGTAGATTTAGCATTTTGAATGCTGTCTGAGTAATACCTTTTTTTAGCTTTTTTGATTGATAATTTGCATATTATGTTAAGTTTGTGTAGCTGCAGTTTGTCTTCACAGTTGTTTTTTTTAGCCAGGTCCGCTGCATCTTTCTGATTTGTTGCTTTATCTTTTGAAGTTCTGTGTTTCTCCAAGGTTTCCCCAAGGTGTTGGTTTTCTTTTGTTGTGTTTAGTTTTTCTGAGTGGTATTAGGATATCAAAAGCTTCCTGTAGCCACTCATAAAGTTTTGGAACAGAATTAATTGTATCTAGATCTGTGTTGGCTGTTAGTTGTGTTTCTAAGTCATCCAAATTGAGTTTGCTCAATGGTCGATAGGTGCATATATGTAAGTAGTTGTGGGGTGTGTTGATTTGTGGAGTTTTATGTCGGAAAGTTGGTATGACCATGTGATTGGTGGGGTGCTATGAACAGTAACTAGTTCAGGCTTAGCAAAAATGACATCTAGGATGTGTCCATCGATGTGCTTTGCATTCTGTACAATCTGATGGAGGTTCAATGCGACTAGGCCAGTGGTGATAGCGTTTGGATTGGGCATATTGGGTTTGTCAAACCAAATGTTTAGATCCCTAAGAATGCAAAGGTTGGAGTATAGTGTAATAAGGTTTGAGCATGTGTCTAGAAAAGCATCTGGGAATGTGGAGTAGTTAGGTGGAGGTCTGTAAAGGAGGAGAAAGTTACAGGAGGAAGTTGGAGTAGGGTGGCATCTGGTGAGGAGGGCTTCACAACTGAGGTTTATTGCCTGTTTGAATATAATAGCTAGTCCACCTCCTCTCTTGCCTATGCGGTTTTGTGTGATGGTTTGATAGCCCGGAGGAAGGGCTTCATGCAACACTGGGGCCATGTCATCTCCCAACCAAGATTCCGTTATGAATAATAAGACAGGTTGTGAGCAGGTCGTAGATGTGGTGCTTGTTTTTTTAGAGTGATCGAGCATTTATGAGCTGGCAGTTTAGAAAAGTTGTGTTAGTGGTAGTGTTGTTTTGTTTAGGAGAAGGGTAAGTAGTATAAGTAGCACAATGGTAGCTCTGCCTTGAGGTGGGATGACTAGTATCAAACGGTATGCCGACAATATACATAAGATAGAAATACAAAATAAGGTTTTTGCGATTTTTCAAGAGTACCATGAGTCAGGTGGCTATCAGGTTAACAAGACTAAAATGGAGATTTTCCTATGTAATTGCGTACCAGGCACTTTACTTACTGAGTTTCATTCACTACTCAACTCAAGGCCTAAGTGGTATTAGGGATAGTTGTTTCAGAAAATGTTAACCATTTACCTGCACTGAATTATGTCCCTTTAATTAGTAAAATTGTCTTTACTTGCTAAATGTGCCATTCTGCCCCTTTCAATTCCTAGGCTGCGCTGCTTTGATTCCGGTAGCAGTTCTGCCTTTATGCAACTTTTTTTGCA
Source organism: Pleurodeles waltl (assembly GCF_031143425.1). Lineage (NCBI taxonomy): Eukaryota > Metazoa > Chordata > Amphibia > Caudata > Salamandridae > Pleurodeles > Pleurodeles waltl. The sequence goes on along the minus strand of NC_090450.1, from coordinate 219,375,459 downwards.
TGCTGCCATCCCTTGGGCCTTGCAGATGAAAATTTTTAAAGAGGTAGAGGGAATGTTTTCAGCCTTTTTATGGGCTAGTAGGATTTCTAGACTGTCTCTTGAAGCATTATGTAGGCCTGGAAAAGAAGTGGGACTAGATCTCCCATAGCTGAGAGATTACTATTTAGCTAGTTTTGCACTTGACACATTTAGATTCTTTAATCCCTCAGGTGTTAATTTATGTGATAATTTTTTTCTTGATCTGATTTTTCAAGGATACAAGATTATTGATTTTTTACGGCTCATGAAAGCTCTCAAGAAAGTTAGATATACAACCTTACATTAGTTCATAAAGTGTAAAGAACAAATGTATAGCATACTGACATACCAGTCATCAATGGAGTTACTCTTCAGGCAGATGTATTTATCAGGGATCAACCCTTCCTGTAAAAAATATTGCTTCTAGATAGGAAAGAAATGACTACCGTACAATCATAGATTTTATGCAATCTGAAAGGTGGAAGGTCTGGACTGAAGTCTAGCCTAGCTTTAGATATTCCAGCGATACACTGAAATGGTCTTTCCTTCAGATCCAGCATTTACTAAGCACAATAGATCCAATTATGATTATATCTAGTTCAGAATTAGTAGAGGTAGAGGACTTGATAGAATCCAGAATTCCCAGATCTAGTAGCCATTGGCTTGCTATATTTAGACAGAAGAAGGCTATTGCACTGTATGTGAAGGCGCGGGCTAGGTGGTTGGCCAAAGAAGATTTTCAGCTCACGGTTGTGGCCTGGAATAAGATTAACAAGTTTAATGTCACTTTATTGAATGGTGAAAATGCAGGCATACGCAATTTTATGCTAAATGGTTACTGTGCAGAACTCCAGCTTTCCTGCATAAAATAAAACCTCTGACACCTCACATCTGCTTTCGGTGTTCAATGGAGGGGGCTGGGAGCTGGACTCAAATCATATGGAGCTGTTCCAAAATAGGACAATTATGGGGGGAGATTGAAAAAATTGCTTCCATACATTAGAACTAGAACAGTTGATAGATATTCGGACAGCAGTTCTGGGATATTCATCCAAATCCAATATTGTCCCTTTGCAAAAACAAATGGCTGTATATTATTGTAATAACAGCCAGATCATTAATCCTCCAAAACTGGCAGATGAAATAGCTCTGACATTTCAACAATGGTGGTCTAAATTGGGAAGAATTAAGGCGCTCAAAAGGAAATATGCATTTTCTATGGTGGGTTTTTGAAACTATGGGGGCTTTCACAAGCTAAAAATAATGATAATTGGAATGTTTATTTTTTTATAAGCTTGAAGGGTAAATGGGAAATATGCAGTATGTAAATACAGACTTACTTTTTCTTCGTTTTTTCGCAGAGGCAATTGTGTATGATCTTTTTTACTGATTCCCATTCAATGTTTTGATTATTGTAATCTCCCAATAAAAAATACAATTTAAATAAACAAAGAAATTAAGCAAGCAGACAATGAGTTTGTGATGGGTGAATTTATTACAATGCTGATGCAGAAATTAAAGTTTGGACATAAAAGAAGATCAAATGAATTGAAGGTGTCAGTCATAGTGAATTAAATCGTTGGAGCAGATGCCACACCACTGGGAGTCTAAAGTCCACAGTACTCCTCCCATTGGAATTAGTGCGTGGTGAGTATCAGTCAACAGAGTAAATATGTGGCACACAAAAGAGATCCTTTAGAAAGATGTCACTTGCTGGCAGCGGTGGGTGTCTTGCCGTCCTCACCTCCTGGATTCTTTGCTGGACATCCCCACTTGTGTGGGGCATGGGGATCTGCTGCTACAGAGGCAGGGGTGTCTGTGGTGGGATCTTCCACTTGCAGGGCCTCTCTTGCAGTGGCTGGCACCAGTGTAGGTGTACCTAGTGTTGATGAGCCAAAGGAAAAAGAAGATTGGTTTCAAAAAGTCTTGCTCAGGACTGTGTGTATATCACTAATCACCCCTGTTAGGGAGGCCATGTTTGGTACTGTGTTCTTACATCTGTTCTCGCATGTCCCAATACATGTCCCTGTATAGCTGTTTGATTTCCTGGAGTTTGGTCAAGACTTGGCACATCATGCGTTGGGACTCCTGATAGACCCCCAAGACATGGCTGATGGTGTCCTGACCAGGAGCAGGCTCTGTGGTCTCACCCGCTGGCCAACAGCATCCCTCCCATGCACTCTACCCCCACTGGACTGTGCCCTTTCCACAGGGTGCCCTTTCCCACTGTTTGCTGGACTCTCACTGTCTGCAGTGTTGTGCTTCAACACTGGATCTGGGACTGGGGGGGCACAAGATGGTTGACACTGTGATCGGGACATAGGTTGGGGGACGAATGGCTTCCTGTCATGTTGAGGCAACCGAGGTGTGAGGTGTTGATGTGCCTACAGTGAGACTCACTATTGGTGTCTGACCAGGTTGCTGAGATGGGCAAGAACCGTCTTCACATCCATATGTCTAGAAGTGTCTTCTTCACTGGGGGCTTCTTCCACGGGGGAAGTGGCAGTCTCTTCGGTCGCCTCTGTGTGCCCAGGGGCACCTAGACCTATTGATGTGAAACATACAATATTACTCATTGTATTGTGACACCTACCTCCAACAATTTAGTGTTACATTAAGCATTGACCTTGTACAAAGTTATTTTGCATTTAATCCTATTGTGGCGAGTACCCATGGTATTGGTTGTATTGACATTACATTTGAGAAGCATGCCAATTCCATTTAAGTCAAGCAGCTGCTGTAATGTGCAGACCGTCGGTACTTGGGAGGATGTCCTGAGAATGCCATCTTGCCACCAGAGCAGGCAAACCAGTGGCTGGGCAATATATCTCTTTGACCATTTTGAGGCCTGGTTGAATGTGATGCAGGCAGACCCAGGAGTTTGTTGTATACGTGACTGGAGTCATCATCTGCTCAGTACAGTGTGAATGTGTCTGTTGCCAATAACATTCTGGTCATGATCTTGAGCCCTTTGGGATCTGTGCTTTGCACACTGGGTAAGCTGTCATTCCTTTTCTCAAGAGTTTCATCTTGGGTTAGCAGGTCATGATGGAGCTAAGTGGCCATAGACATCTCAGAGTTGATCACAATCTGTATCTTGGTCACTCCCAGGTGAGTAAGTTCATTTGAGAGTTCACAAATAGATGGATTTTGGCATGTGCCCACTGGTCTGGTGTTTGTAGTGACAGAAACAGGGCAAATGGGAGCTGCAGTCATGTTAGTACCTATAATACACACACTATACAGATGTTATCATCCCAGGTGACTACACTTCATGTGTGAGCTCCCAAACAGGAATCTTTGAAGAAGAGGACACTGGGCTTGGTGAGTGAAGTAACAGTGACAGAGCCTCCTGACCTTAGCAGTCATGCCTCTCCCTCTACTACCCAACACTTAGCTAATGGTATCTTCCCAGGTGAAAACACTTCAATTGAAAGTTAAGGAACAGTGGTCTTTGGACAAGTGACCACTGGTCTGGTGTTTGTAGTAACAGAAACAGGGCCTGCTGGGAGTTGCATTCATGTCAGTCCCTGTCCTATACACACTATACAGACGTTATCCTCAGGTGAGTACACTTCATGTGTGAGTTACGAACAAGAGTCTTTGGAAAAGTGGACACTGGGCTAGTGAGTGAAGTAACAGTGACTGAGCCTCCTGGTCTTAGCAGTCACTTCACTCCTTCTACTTCGCAACAGTTAGTAAATGGTATCCTCGTAGGTGAGAACACTTCAATTGAGAGTTAAGGAACAGGGGTCTTTGGACAAGTGACTAATGGTCTAGTGTTTGTAGTAACAGAATAAAGGCCTGCTGGGAGTTGCAGTCATGCCAGTCCCTGTACTATACACAGTATATAGATGTTATCCCCCCAGGTGAGTGCACTTGATGTGCAATTTACCAAACAGGTGTCTTCAGAGAAGAGGACACTGGGCTAGTGAGTGAAGTAACAGTGACAGAGCCTTGTGGGCTTAGCCATCGTGTCACTCCCTCAACTACACACACTATACAAATGGTATCCTCCCAGCTGAGTTAACATACATTGGGAGTTGGCATACAGGGGTCTTTCGATGAATGAACACGGTTCTGGTGTTTGGAGTGAGAGAAACAGTGCCATCTGTGAGTTGCAGTCACAAACCTTTATACTTTTCCAATGTTACCCCGCCCCGCAGGTGAGTAAACTTTTTTTGGGAGTTGACCCACAGGGGTCTTTGGACAAGGGAACACTGGGATGGTGTTTAGGGGTATATAAACAATGTCTCCTGTGAGTTGCAGTCATATTACTCCCTGTACTACACACACACTATACAAATATTATCCCGCTAAGGAAGTACACTTCATTTGTGAGTTTCCAAAAAAAGGTATTTTGAGAAGTGAACACTGAGCTGGTGGTTGGAGTTACAGTAACAGAGCCTCCTAGGAGTTGCAGTCATGTCAGTCCCTGTACTTCACAGACTATACAAATGGTATCCCCCAGTTAAGTGTTACTTCATTTAAGAGTTGACAAACGGGTATATGGGCAGATGACCACTGTGCTGGTGTTTGGAGTTACAGATGCAGGGCCTGCTGGGTGTGACAGTCATGACACTCTCTCTAGTACACACACTATACAAATGGTATTCACCCAGGTGAGTACACTTCAATTGAGAGTTACCAAACAATAGTATTTGGACAAGAGAACACTAGGCTGGTGGTTGGTTTTACAGACACACAGCCTTCCTGGCTTTAGTAGTCATGTCACTGCCTCCACTTCCCACATTTGACTAATGGTATCCTCCAAGCTAAGTTAACTTACATTGGAAGTTGCCAAACAGAGGTCTTTAGACAGTTAAACACTGTTCTTGTGTTTTGAGTTGCCGAAAGAGTGCCTCCCATGAGTTACAGTCAAGTCACTCTCTCTACTACACACACTTGAGCAATGTTCTCCCCCCATGTGAGTACACTGCATTTGAGAGTTAGTTCACTAACAGATGTATTGTAGCATGTGACCACTGTGCTAGTGTTTGTAGTTACAGGTCTAGTGCCTGCTGAGAACTGTAGTCATGTCGGTGCCTGCACTACACACACTTGACAAATGTTATCTCCCCAGGTGTGTAGCCTCAAATTGATAGGTAACAAATAGGGGTATTTGGACATATGACCACTGGTCTGGTGTTTGGAGTTATGGAAACAGTGCCTGTTGGGAGCTGGAGTCATGTCAGTCCCTGTCCTACACACACTATGCACATTTCATCTCCCCAGGTGAGTAGGCTTCAATTGTAAGTTGGCAAATAGAGGTCTTTGGACAGGTGAACACTGGGCTGGTGAGTGGAGTGACAATAAGCATGGCAAAAGGTGAGCTGTGAGCATGCATGACATGGCATTTTGGTGACATTTCTAGTGTTGTGACTTACCAGACTCCACTCCCCCAGGAATTCCTGTCAAGCCCTCAGGATGCAGGATGGTCAGGACAATCTCCTCCCAGGGAAAGAGATGTAATGGGCACTGGGAGTGCACGATCAGTCTTCTAGTCCTACAACTGGTGCCTGGAGACCAGGGAATCGATCATGCCTCTGAGGGCATTCCATCTCTTCCTTTGTGCGCAAGGTGGTGTCTATTGCATTCACTCTGTTGACTATCCTGTCCCACATTTCAATTTTCCTACTGAGAAAAGTGTGCTGGACTTGTGCTCCAAACAATTGTGGCTCTACTCTTATGATTTCATCTACCATGACTCTTAACTCACCTACAGAAAAAAAGGGGATTTTTTAAACGTGACATAGTGGATCAAAAAAATAAAACATGTGACAGTGACTTACTAAACAGGGGAAGTACATGTGGGTGTGAATGGACAAAAGTGTGTGCAGGGTATTCAATGGGGTGATGAAAAAAAGGGTTCCTAATCTATGTACACTACAAAAAAAGGTCCTCCGGCTTCGTTGCCTATCATTGTAAATGCAAAGGATTCTGGTCTGTGAAGGGGTGTGTTTTGTAGTGTCCTTTGCAGGTGTGTCCATTGTGACAATGTGTGTCAGTGGTGTTGTCATCCAATGTGCTGTTGTGCAATACATTTCTGAGCATGGACCACTGTGGTTCGGACAGCCATTGGCTGACCAACATGGGGGTATGCCATGGCGACTGTGTGCTTGTAATAAGTTCTGTGATTGGTCTCTGAGCTGTCAGAGCTGGAGGCCAGTCTGCCTATTTGCAGGCCTCTGTACCACTGGTGGTCTGCTTTTTTTGGTTGGCAGTCAGCGGTCCTGTCTGTATAACTTGTAATAGCAATAGTCTTTTGAGGACTGCCAACATGGTTAAGGCCCTTTTTGTTTCTTTTGACTTTTCACTCTTAACATATAGGCACTCTTAACATGTAGGCCCTCATTACGACCTCAGCCACCCGCCAAGATCGGACCACAGGGCGGCCGCCAATGTGACCGCACCCCCGCCAATGTGACCGCACCCCCGCCACGGCCACTTGAAGATCCCCGCTGGGCCGGCGGGCGGAAACCTGGTTTCCACCCGCCGGCCCAGCGGGGATCTCGGCCACATCACAGGAGCCGGCTCCAAATGGAGCCGGCAGGGTTGCGGCCGTGCGACGGGTGCAGTTGCACCCGTCGAGCTTTTCACCTAAGCTGCACGGGGCCCTGTCAGGGGGCCCCACAACTCCCGTACCGCCAGCCTTTTCCAGGTGGAAAAGGCCGGCGGTAGGGGACTCGTAATCCCCTGGGCAGCGCTGCAAGCAGCGCTGCCCTGGAGGATTAACACCGCCGGGGCAATTGTGGCGAGTAACCACCAGCCCCGGCGGTGCGACCGCGGCGCTTCCGCTGCTGTCGTAATGCCATGGGAAGCACCGCCAGCCTGTTGGCCGTGCTTCCTACGAAACAGCCCTGGCGGTCTTGGACCGCCGGGGTTGTACTGAGGGCCATAATGTCTATAAGTATGGATGACATGTGATTCTGACTCCTTATAAGTTATAACCTTCATTGCCTTATGTAATATTCTTTGTATAATGATTTACATGATGTATTGCACCTCTGTCTGTGATGTAATGGGCTCCGGCACACTACACTGGGATGAGTAGTACTATAAAAGAATCAAATAGTAAAAACAAAATAAAGCCATTTACATTAATAGATGTGTTATTACTCATATACATTTTGCATTCTTACAGTGCAAGCACATATCTCACAGAGGGATTTGAACAAAGTTCAAAACCTGCCTCCAAATTTTAGTCTCTCCTAAATGGTTGTGAAGTATTTACATGCTGTGCACCTTTGTTAACTTCCATTGCTTTGGCATCTAGGTGTTAGGCTTCAGATAGCTCCCATCCGGTATTGTACTCAAACAAAAGAGGGCCGATCTCCCTACTTTGCAGAACTGAATATCAGTGAAGTGTGGTTTGTGTGTTCCTCATGGGCTGCAGAGTAGATTGCTATTAATTTATCACTGAGAAGGCTCATGGTTTTGTCATCTTGTTGATACATTCATTTCCCTATTTTTTTATTATAATGTTTACTTAAAACTGTACAGCTGAATAGAAATCACAATATATTAAATAACACTAATCTGGTTTGCTTAATCACTTATTACAAAATATCACAGCAGATCAGGATAGCAGTTAATTTATATTCACACTAGTAAACAGCACATGTTAAGAAGACGTGGTGTATCCCTTTCACTGATTGCAGCACACTTAAGGTTTCTTTCTTAATGCAGTACTGGGTAATCGATTACTAAATCCACCATAAGTTACATAAGAATAACTCCATGGGGTGGAGTTACATAAGAATACATGTGGGGCTCCAAGGGCCCCGTTACACATGAGGGAATTGGAAATTCCAGTGCCAGTCATGATTGTTTTTAGTGAAATAGACCTTACCTGCAATGTTCTTGCAGGACTACTAACGCTTTGTTGTTGGAAACTCAATGACCAGTTCTATCAGCATTAAAACAGGACTTGTAATTGAGTGCTTTATTGGCACACAAGGAGCCAGATTCACCAAAGCATCACCCAATGCTTTCCAGCAGCCAAAAATGCTGAGCTGCATTGCATGATTGGAAGGATCAGGAAAACACCATATCTACAGAGATATGGCCCTCTCCTCCCCTTTCTTTAGTGTTGGCGCAGAAGTGTACTGCAGAGCACCACACACACACATTTGTGCCATAGCGCAAGGCTGTGTGTGCAATCTAGCATTGGTTTTGCACTGGAAGGGTTCCCTAAAATCAAACAGCATACAATTGGGACTGAAACAGGGCACAGTGACAAATTGTAGGTATAATACACTCCATCACAATAAGACTGTTCAACATTGACCCAGTTCTAAGGATTGTGCTGCATTCTAGTATTCCAGTTCTTGATCAGAGTTAAGACCCCCGTACACTGTCTGTAGGTGCATTATCTACATTGATTCTCTTCTCCTTAAGTTTCACCCTCTGTTACCTCCTCGGGGTCTTTAATGACTTGTTCAATTACATAAAATTTAAAGTCTTTGTTCGGCCCTGTGCTATGCAGTGCTTATGTCTTCCTGTCTACGGGCCTTTATATGTTCACTGATCATAACTCTCAGGGTGCTAATTGTGCTCCCAACATATACGGGGTGGCATTTGCACACAATAACATATACCACATTGCTAGTGTTACAGTTATTAGAGCATATTTGGAAACAATTGTTTACATCCCTGCCAAATACTTTTTTCCCCATCACAGGCCAATTTACAGACCCCACAGTGACCACATTTAAAGAAACCAATGCTGTGCTTGTTCAACCACTGACCCCGTGGTGTGCTAATGGGGTAACTTGGACTTAAAAAGGTTCTTAGAGTTCTACAAGTACAAAATGTGAAATCCGGTCTATCTGATATGCAATTATTCAATGTTTTATCTGCCTGTAGAACGTGTCAATGTCTGTGCATACATTTCCATAACATATTGGACATTTGTGTGTAATCAGTACTAAATTGTACTTTTTAATTTTCTTGTCTTTCTATTACTACTAAAAGTATGAATTGTTTGTAGTTTCATAACCTGTTCATGGGCCGCCTTAATATCATATGTTCCATAACCTCTCTGTGCAAACCATATTTCCATATCTTTATAACATTCCTGAAATTCAGATTCCTTACTGCAGTTGCGTCTAGCTCTAACTGTCTCACCAAAAGGTATTGCTTTAGTTTGATGTCTTGTGTGTGCACTAGGTACATGTAAGATGGAATTGCATTATGTTGTCTTTTGATATAGTCTGCAAGACTAACAGATAACACTATCTTCAATAAGCAGTTCCACATCTAAAAAAAACATTTGCATCCTAGCTAAGTTGATGTGTGAATGTAATGTTTACTGTATTTGAGTTAAGATAGTTACAAAAATCTTGCAAATCTGGTATAGTACCTGTCCACATCATGAGACAATCATCAATATACCGACCCCAGTATAATATGGAGGCCTTCCATTGCGCTCCTTCAGGGACCCAGGTCAACCCCTCCCCAACCATCCCATAAATAGGTTTACGTAGGAAGGAGAAAATCTGGAGCCCATAGCCACTCCTTGTTTTTGTTTGTACCACTCATTCTTGAAGAGAAAAAAATATTATTTAAAATCAGATCAGGAATAGACAGTAACATCTCAGTGTGATCCCAAGGGCTCATAGATCTAGAATTCAGAATATGCCTTAATGCTTGTATTCCTAAATCATGGTCAATGCCGGGGGTAAAGTGATACTCCATCCAATGTCACCAATGTCTTACCCGGTTCCCACTGGACATATACCAAAAGACCCTGTATGTGCTTTGTGTCTTTTATATAAGAAGGAAGATTTGACACAAAAGGCTGTAAGAAGATTCAACAAATTCAGACAGCCTTTCTTTGGGACCGCCAATACCAGACACAATCGGCCTACCCGGCAGGAAGGAAAGGTGTTTATGAATCTTAGGAATGGTGTAAAGACAAGGAAACCTAGGGTGCTCTACCCTTAAGTACATTTACTCACCCTCATCTAACAAACTTTCTCATATCAAGTTTTCAAAAGCCTGTTAATATGACTTGTAAGATCAAATATAGGATTAAACAATACTTTCTCTTAACAGGTTGTGTCATTTAAGAGGGTCAAAATCTCCTCTTCAGAATCCTGACAGTTTATCAGTACGATATTGCTTCTCCAATATTGACATCATTGTCCTCCTGTAGGTTCCTTAGAGTGACATGTTCTCCAGGGCTAAGATTATCCCTTCCTCTCCTTACTCTTTGTCCTGTATTATGATTGAATTTATCCAAATCCCTGTTCACTAGCATTCCAAAAACATCTATGGTATTACCACTTGGCAAGCTCAGTGTCTACCGGGATTTATTCTTCAGGTCACTAGTGATATTGGTATCAAATTTAATTTTAAGATCAGTTAAGACCCCAGACTTTATAATAGGGTCATCTTCATAATCTGTGATGGAAAGGAATGCTGCTGTGTCATGTATGTCCTGAATAGCAATTGAGCTATTTTCCACATCTGTGCTTGTAAGGTTTGCACTTTTATTTGGTACAGCATTTATTTTTTTTAAAAGTCTTACATTTTAAACGTCGGGCTAATTTAAATAGGTCAACCTTTGATCTGCATTAATCACCCCACTTGCTGGACAAGAGTCCAGTCCTTTGCTTAGCAATGAAACCATATCACTTAATAGTGTTTTGTCTGATAGAGTGACTATAGTCAATGTCTCACTTAAGTCCTTGTCTACTTCTTTTTGTCCCATAATCTTGTTTACATGCCCCTTCATTTCTCCTGGAGCTGCCTCCTTTCTTTCCTCTTCTAAGCTTATTGAAGTATCTTTTCTCCTGTTTTGTTCCAGATACCCTTGTTTGATCTGTTATTCTTCGGTTAAAAAAGAGGAATTTCTTTTTGCTAGTAAACTCTGAGTTGATGTACCCTCACCCGCATCCATATCGCCTTTACTGGTCGGTGGGCCACTAAGAGAAGCTGAATCTGAACGCTACAGGCTGATTCCCTGTACCTGTCTTAAACCATCCATCCGTATCAGATGGTCATATTTTTTGCAAAAGGTAATTATTCTACTGCTATGGTAATCTGCCTAATTTTTTTTAAGTTTTCTTGCTTTTCTATGTTAAATAGCATCCTGATGTTTGGCCAAAATATCATTAAGGATTTTGTCATTCTTAGCAGTTGGTTCTGATGAATTCAATTCCTTTATCTCTTTCTCCAAAATGTAAAGGCCTTTCTGGCTGCATTTTCAATAGGAATATCCACTAGTCTCATGGAACTCGATGTGAGTTCCTTTCCCCATAAGGATAATAAATCCTCATCCAGGTCGGCATAGGTGGGAAAATTCTGAGATCTCAGACCTCTTGGCGTTTAGTTTTACGTACTTACTTAATTTTGCCCCATCCCACCATTTAGACATTTTGGCCCTCATTACAACCCTGGCGGTCGGTGTTAAAGCGGCGGTAATACCGCCAACAGGCCGGGGGTAAAAAAAAACTAGATCACGACCATGGCAGAAACTGCCAACATAGACAGCCACTTTAACACTCCGACCGCCACGGCAGTAGAAACATACACTGAGGTGGTAACCACCAACAGACAGGTGGAAGACAAGGTTCCGCCCACTGTATTACAAGAGGCTTATCTGCCACCTTTTCCGGGGCGGTACCAACACCATCAAAAGCACGGCAGAAACAGTACTTGGAACGGAATCCACTCACCTTTCAACACCCAACGGGGACCCATGACGCCATGGAGCCTGAGTTACAGGTCCTGCCATGTTGCTTTACCTCCTCTTGTGTCAGGAGCAGCAAAGATGCCTGCGACGACCACAGTGAGTACTGCATCTAGGACACAGGGGAGGGGAGGAGGGAAAAGAGAGTGACACACACAAGCAACACACAACATCCACATCCCCACTCTCACCCCCAACACCATACACAAAAATACATGCAGCAACATTACATATACACCCTGTAACCCTCTGGAAGAACATAAGGACCAAATGAAATGATTGTAACAAGTGTAATCATTGACAAATCAGTATATACAAATATGTACACCAAATACACAAGTCCGGATATTATTGAAATCATTGTCTGTGGACCAGTGGTCCCAACATGCATGGGTGAAGCCCACACAAGATACCTGACTCGAAATGGAGAGAACACTGCAGGGGCAACAGATGGAAAATAAACGGGCACCTCAGGGGGAGAGGGGGGCACCTCAATCTGATGAACAGACAACGCCACTGATCCATGAGGGGGCTCCATGCCCACTGCTTTGTCCTGGGGAGTGCAAAGCCACAGTCTCGCAAGTCTCTCAAGTTGATGGTTTGCCCACTGCTTCATCCTGGGGAGTGAAAAGCCACAGTCTCTGAAGTCTCTCAAGTGGGTGGTTTGCCCACTGCTTTACCCTGGGGAGTGCAAAGCTACAGTCTCTCAAGTCTCTCAAGTGGGTGGTTTGCCCACTGCTTTGTCCTGGGGAGTGCAAAGCCACAGTCTCTCAAGTCTCTCAACTGGGTGATTTGCCCACTGCTTTGTCCTGGGAGTGCAAAGCCACAGTCTCTCAAGTGGATGTCATTCTCCACTGGCTCTGGAGCGGGCATTGTGCCCAGAGGGCTTCATCCTGCCAAGGACTTGGGTAGTGGATGTGAATCTTCACTGGTTCTGGAGGGGGCATTGTGCCCAGAATGCTTCATCCTGCCAAGGACTGGGGTAGTGGATGTGATTCTCCACTGGTTCTGGAGGGAGCATTGTGCCCAGAGTGCTTCATCCTGCCAAGGACTGGGGTAGTGGATGTGATTCTCCATTGGTTCTGGGAGGGGGCATTGTGCCCAGAGTGCTTCATCCTGCCAAGGACTGGGGTAGTGGATGTGATTCTCCACCGGTTCTGGGGGGGGGGGATTGCACCCAGAGTGCTTCATCCTGCCAAGGACTGGGGTAGTGGATGTGAATCTCCACTGGTTCTGGAGGGGGCATTGTGCCCACAATGCTTCATCCTGCCAAAGACTGGGGTAGTGGATGTGATTCTCCACTGGTTCTGGAGGAGGCATTGTGTCCAGAGTGCTACACATGTACTGTGGCAGGTCCCTTTCCCTCACCTGGGTGTGTGTGCCATGAGATTGCCTGGGAACAGGTAGCATGATACTCCATGGAGGCAGAGACATACTCCTCCCTTCTGCGACTTCGCCTGCCACAAGCAGGTATGAACAGTGCTCGGTGTCGTGCCTTATGTACGCTGTGTAGGGTCCAGGATGTCTCCTGCAGCCTCGGACGGCTGCCCACTAGCCACGTCAGCTGTGGTGGCACTGTCTGAGCACGTTGCGGGGCTGGTGGCGGTGGTTGCGGCGGTGTCTGTGGTGGAAGTGCTGGCAGTGGTGCATGTGTCAGCACCTGCGGAGGAACACAGCAGGACGTCTCCTGCAGCCTCGGACGGCTGCCCACTGGGGATGATGCTGGGGACTGTTGCTGAGGCAGCAGACGTGCAGGAGGTAGTTCAGGTGGAGGTGCAGGTGGCGGTGCATATGGCGGTGTCCACCGCCGTACAGGTTAATGTTCTGGTTTGACAGAAGGGTTGACTCTGGTCCCTCAGCCGGAGCCTCCGTGCCCTGTCCTGACTTGCTCTTCACCTTGTGTCCCTGCCCCACCTTTGATGTCGCTGCTGGTCCCTTGGCACTGTCCCCTTTTGGCTTGGAGGAGCCCTTGCTTGGTGGTTGGTGTGGCTTCTCCCTCTGGCATGTGGACACCTTCTTCACCTTAGCACACTGATGGGTGCCACTTGCGATGTGACCGTACTTGCTGAGACCACTGTGCTGGCTGATTTGGTTGCTGAGGTGCTGGCCTGGGACCTGGACTGCCTGGCCCTAGGGGAAGGACAAGGGGGGGTGTAGGGAAGAGGTCAATGTTAGCCAGGAGAGTTTATTTGACACCCTGGGATGGGAAGATGGAGGGAATTTGGGAGTGGAAGAAGAGGTAGTGGTTGTTGGCGGTGTACGTTTACTGAATTTGGGGTGAAGGTGCATGGGCCGGAGGCTGTTGTGAGGTGGATGGCTGTTGGGTGGGTGTGTGCCTGCATTTGCGTAGTTTGGGAGGAAGGCTCACAGACACACTGGGAGAGGACACAGGGGATGTGTGCATGGTAATATGGGTAGTGATTGCACGTGAGCGGTGTGTGATGATGGGCAGGCTGGTGATGGAGGTAGTGGGTGAAGATGTAGGGCATGCAGGTGTGAGTGGAGATGAGACAAGGAGGAAGGAGGAGGACGTGGAGGAGGGGGACACAGTGGAGGCAGTGGATGTTGGTGTGTCTGCATGGGGATGGCGCTTGTGTGAGTGCCTGTAGGATGTGTGGTGCTTATGTTTGCCATGTCCACTCTTGTGTGTTGATGAGTGTGCATGCTCATCAACACACTGATGGTGTGATTGGGATAGGCTGAGGTTCAGGGGATCGGGTCTGGGTCTGGGTGGAGGAAGTTGGAGGGGGGGAGGCTGGACACAGGGACAATGGCTGCCATCAGTGCTGAGTGCTCAGTGCTGGGGCCAGAGCCTGAAATGCTCTCTGTTGGGCCGCCACGCCATAATGAATGCCATCCAGGTGTGCATTTGTTTGCTGCAAATGCCTCTCAACACCCTGGATGACGTTCAAAATGGTTGATTGCCCAACAGTGAGGGATCTTAGGAAGTCAATAGCCTCCTCACTGAGGGCAGCAGGGCTGACAGGGGCAGGGCCTGAGGTGCCTGGGGCGAAGGAGATGCCCAACTTCCTGGGTGAGCAGGCACTGAAAACTCGATGAGGGGCTGCTGGGAAAGCGGTGCTGGTAGGGGGGGGTGGTGGCTGTACCTGTTGATGCAGTGGGCACAGAGGTGCCTGCCAGCGCAAGGGAGCTCCCATCAGAAAAGGAGTCGCTGTCGCTGGTGTCTCCTCCTGTCCCTGTCTTGGAGCTCCCCTCACCCTCCGTCCCACTGGTGCCTTCTGACGCCGTTACTTCACCCACCAGGGCCATGTGGGATGCAGCTCTCTCCTGCTCCGGTGCCACTGCTCCTCCACTAGATGATGCTAATGCACACAAGGACAGGGTGAAAAAACAAAAAGGGGGGAAAGTCAGAGGAGACACATGGTCAATGCCTGCAACACCACTACTGTTGGCAGACAAAACACACAGGGAGCAGCCCTATGCATTAAGCAATGCACTAACAGGGCAGGGGAAAAGTACATGCCCATGGGGGACTCTGTGTAGACCCATTTCATGAACAGCTGGAACCCATGGGAGCCTGACTAGGTGTAAAGGGCAAATACCACCTTTGTGGATGGAGTGGGAATGAGCCTGCAAATCAATGGATCTACCTTTGCGCGTCTGCCCTGGCCTAGGGGAACCCACAGCCCACTCCCCCACCCAGACACCTCGTCAAGCGCGCAGAGTCAGCTGAATGAAAGTGTACTCACCCCCTTATGGCTGCTGTGATGCCCTCAAGCGCCCATCCAACTCAGGATATGCTACCGCCAGGATCCGGTACATAAGGGGGGTCATGGTGGGATGAGCACCCCTTCCACATTGGGAGGCCATCCCCAGCTGAGCCTCCGCCGCCTTCTTGGTCCAGCGGTGCAGGTCCTCCCATCTTTTCCGGCAGTGGGTGCTCCTTCTATGGTAGACCTCCAGGGTCCGCACGCCCTTGGCGATGCACGCCAAAAACCCTTCTTCTGATGGTCGCTGACCTAGAGGAATAGTGAAGTTAAAAAGGATGTTACTTTCCAGTACAGTTCTTCTCAAACATTGCACAAAACCTCTCACCCTGTCCCATAAAAACATACACTCTCCATCCTCACATGCTGGCCTGTCCCCCCCGTCTGTTCCATCCACAACACTCCATACAATCATGTCCCATCCACCATGCACATGGTTCACTCACCTGTTTGGCTGGAGGACCATAGAGTGGCATGTACTGGGGGAGTACCACCAGTTTCTCCAACTCCTCCACAGTGAAGGCAGGGGCCCTTTCCCCAGACACTGCAGCCATTGCCGCTTCCAGACGCAGGTCACAGCAGCACTTGCAGTGTAGGTCCTCTCCTGTTGAAGGTCAGGTATCAAGTGAGGGAACAGATGGCAGTCATGTCTGCAGCGGTGCGTACCGTCACCGCCGGCGTACATTGTCATTGGCTCCTGGAACCCATAGGGCCCAATAATAACCAATGCTGAATTGCGCAGCAGTCTTCTACCGCCTACTGAGATGCTGCACAATGCCAGCGCAGTGACCTCATTTCCCCTTCTCCCACCTTACAGGTCAGGCAGCTGCCATTTCAGGGGGCCACATGACAGGCCAACTAACTGCATCACACCAATTTCAGCCAGGAATACGGACAGGCAAAGGAACATAGAGATAATTTAACGACTGTGCTAAACAGCCTTGTGTAACTTATGTGGTGTATGAACCTCTGCTCACTGTTCTCCTCCATAGGGCACGTCAGCTGGGGCAGTTGATGAGATGGCGGCTTCATCCAGTGTACAGACGCCTGATGGACCTGTCGACAATGGAAGACAGACACATCATTATCATTTACAGACTTGATCGTGCAACAATCCAGGAACTGTGTGCCCAGTTGGAGCCAGACCTGATGTCAGCTATCTGCCATCCCACAGGAATACCCCCTTTAGTGCAGGTCCTGTCAGTGCTCCATTTCCTGGCAAGTGGGTGTTTTCAAACAACAGTAGCCATGGCATCAGAGATGTCACAGCCAATGTTCTCCAATGTGTTGTCCAGAGTTTTATCTGCCCTGCTGAAACACATGTGCAGCTACATCGTTTTCCCTCAGGTGGAGGATCTGCCCACAGTGAAAGGTGACTTTTATGCCCTGGGACATATCCCCAACATCATTGTCCCCCCCGCTGGAATGAACAGGTGTACAGAAACCGGAAAAGCTACAATTCAATAAATGTGCAGATGGTGTGTTTGTCAGACCAGTACATCTCCCATGTGAATGCCAAGTATACAGGCTCTGTGCATTACGCTAACATTTTGATGAATAGCAGCATCCCTTATGTGATGGGGCAACTCCAGAGGCACCGTGTGTGGCTAATAGGTGAGCCCAAGGTCCCCACACAGTTCAATTAGGTGTCTGAGTATGGAGATTCCCTAATGTTTGGAGGATGTCTAACAGTAGTCCCTCGATATTTGTAGGTGACTCTGGTTACCCCAATCTGTCATGGCTACTGACCCTAGTGAGGAATCCCAGGACAAGGGCAGAGGAATGCTACAATGAGGCACATGGGCAAACTAGGAGCGTAATAGAGCTCACCTTCGGCCTCCTGAAGGCCAGATTCCGGTGCCTCCATCTGACAGGTGGATCCCCATACTACTCACCGAAGAAGGTGTGCCAGATCATCGTGGCATGCTGTATGCTGCACAACCTGGCTTTGCGACGCTAGGTGCCTTTTCTGCAGGAGGATGGGCCTGATGGTGGTCTCGTGGCAGCTGTGGAGCCTGTGGACAGTGAAGAAGAGGAGGCAGAACAAGATGATGTAGACAAGCGTAACAACATCATCATGCAATACGTCCAGTGAGACACGGGTAAGAGGATGGAACTGCTTCCCACATCTCATACTATTGTAGGACCTAGCATAAATCTGCCTTTTTACCTCTGTGTATGGACCCTGACATGTCACTTTGGCTTTCCATTTCACAGATCTGGGTCCCACTTTGTGCCCTCTGCTATGTTTACTGCTGGCCAACAACTGTGTAACATTGGTATGTGAACATGTACATTGGCATTGCTATATTTCAGAGAGGTTGCAATTACACATTTGTGAAAGTACAGACTGACTCCGGATTGATTTGTGATTTAAGAGTGTTTATTTCTGTGCTAATAAGTGGAGGGGGGTGTGCAATGGGCTGTGGTGATGGTGGAGGAATGTCCATGGTGGGGTTCAGTCTCTTGGTCTCACAGGTGCATTGTCCATTGGGACATAGGTAGGGGAGCAATGGCAGTTTAAGGTGGACAAGGTGACAAAGTGGGACAGAAGGGTGACATTCAGGAGGGTCTTATTTCCTGGAGGGGGTCTTGCCAATGTTCTCTGTCTTGTTCCTGGATCTCAGAGACCATTTATGGGGGGTTCTCCTTCTGCAGGGGGTGGGGTGCTGGTGGCCTGTTGTTCCTGTGGCGGTGCCTCCTATCCACTAGCGCCGGCGGAGGTGGAGGGCTGTTCATCGTCCAGGCTAGTGTCAGGGACCCGTTTGTGTGCCACTGTGTTCCTCGTGGTGTTGGCCAGGTCTGCCAGCACCCCTGCAATGGGGACCAGGGTGGTGTTAATGGACTTTAAGTCCTACCTGATCCCAAGGTAGTGTTCTTCCTGGAGCCGCTGGGTCCCCTGAAACTTGGCCAGTATTGTGCCCATGGTGTCCTGGGAATGGTGGTGTGCTCCCATGATGTTGGTCAGTGCCTCGTGGAGGGTCAGTTCCCTGGGCCTGTCCTCCCCCTGTTGCACAGCAGCCCTCCCAGCTTCCCTGTTGTCCTGTGCCTCTGTCCCCTGAACCGTGTGCCCACTGCCACTGACCCCAGGTCCCTGATTGTCTTGGGTTGGTGGGTTTGCCTGGGGTCCCTGCAGTGGTGGACACACTGCTGATTGACGTTTCCTGGGGACAGTGGCATGGGCCCGCTGGGTGGGTGCTGTGCTGGTGTTTCCTGAGGGGGAGGGTCTGTGGTGGTTTGTGACAGTGGCAGGGGAACCGACTGTCCAGAGGTCCCTGATGGGCCGGGCTGGTCATCTTGATCCAGGCGTGCAGAACTGCTGTCATCACTGTGGCCCTCTTCTGTGGGGGGACTGGATATGTCTGGCACCTCCTGTCCGATCCTTTGGGTATGGGTCCTGTTGGGGTGTAAATGCATAGTTTTTGTATCTGTGTGTGCCATCTTCTGCATTGGGTGAGGAACCCTCTTCTCCTGTGCTTACACTATTGTGTTTGCCCTTTTGTGATAGTTGGTTTGGGGTCTGTGTGGGTATCTGTACTGGACATGCTTTTGTGATGGGGTCCTAGGTGCATAGGTGTTGCATGCAGGGCCTTGGTATTTGGATGTGGGGGTTGTGATAGTGGGGCATATGTGCGGTGTTGGAGTGATGTCCACTCCTCCTGCTACTCCTGCGAGACCCTCAGGATGCAGTATTGCCAAGACTTGCTCCTCCCATGTTGTTAGTTGTGGGGGAGGAGGTGGGGGTCCACCGCCAGTCCTCTGTGCAGCAATCTGGTGTCTGGGTTCCACTGAACACACCTTCCCCCATAGGTCGTTCCACCTCTTCCTGATGTCATCCTCTGTTCTTGGAAGCTGTCCCACTGCGTTGACCCTGTCGACGATTCTCCGCCATAGCTCCATCTTCCTAGCAATGGAGGTGTGCTGCACCTGTGATCCAAAAAGCTGTGGCTCTACCCGGATGATTTCCTCCACCATGACCCTGAGCTCCTTCTCTGAAAACCTGGGGTGTCTTTGAGGTTCGATGATGTTGTGTGTGTGTTGTGTGCGTGATGTGTGAGGTGCTGTTGTGCTGTGTGATATGTTGTGTTGATGTGTGTTGTGTGAGGTGCGTGGATGTTGTATGAGTGATGGTGTTGTGTGCCTGTGGATGTTGGTGTTGTGTTTGCTATTCTCTCTCTCTCAGCTTTTTCAAAACAATTTCGTTGTAAGGGTTTGTGGGTAATGTGGGTGTGTGTTTTATAGTGTTGTGAGTGGGTGGGTGTGGTGTGTGTATGTGTATCAGGTGTGTGTATTTCGAATTGTCCAATGTGGTTGTGTTTTGTAAATGTGTGTGTATTTTGAGCGCAGTGGTGTGTACCGCCAATGGATTACCGCGGTTGAAAGAGCGCTGCGTTGATTCGTGGGTCGTGATAGTGTGGGCGTATTCTTCTTGGAGTGACGGTGTAGGTTTTAGTATCGCCAGTTTATCACTGACCTTTGGTGTGGCGGACTTGTGTGGGTGTCTGTATTGTGGCGGATTCCTGTAGCGAAATTCCACCGCCGCCACAATATGTTGGCGGTCTTCAGCACAGCGTTAGGTGGGATTTACTGGTAGGGTTGTAATGAGGGCCTTCGTTCTTCTTTAGTCTCTCTAGTCTTTTGAATTTATCTCTAAGACCATCTTTATATTTCTGGTTTCCATTTTTTATTTCCTCGCTCACTGCATTGCCTCTACCAAGATTATTGAAAAGTTCCTCTGCCATCTTGTCTCTATCCATATTACTGGTCATATTCTCAACCATGTTTCTAGATGTGTCTTGTTGATGTACTTGATGTTGCCTACCCATTTCAATACTCAAGGAAAAAGAACAGCGTGTTTTCAATAGGCATATAAGTGCTCAACAGTACACACGGAGTGTTCCCCACAGTAAATTACAACATGTGGTGCTCTCAATATACTAAGGTTTAGGTGAAGGTGTACAGAGATTGTTGTTATTTAGATTACAATGGTTGCTCTTCTCCCCCACGGAATGTCCCTCTTTACGCTCAGTAATGCAAAGCAGTGACTTTCATTATTTTTAGGCAACTTTCCATTGCAAACCAAGTTTTGCACTAGAAAGTAAATTAAAAAAAACACTTTGCCCTGGTTTGAGGCGCAAACACAGCACAAACATTTGTAACTCTGGCCCAAGGTGTGATGAATGTCTGAGACCTAGCAACACATATGATCGTTGTTATTTCTGTAAAATGAGTTATTCTTGTATTATGTTGTCGGTTAATGTTTTGGGCATACCGAAAACACAATTTCCTGTAAATGAAGTCACAGACACACACACAGACACACACAGACACACTCTCTCTCTTTAATTTGATCTGTATTCATTACTGTGTTGACAAATGCTACAGTAGGTTACTTTTCCTACCAGGTGTCAGTGGTTATTGTAGTGATATGTTCAAAACTTTCCTGACTAGTATGGTATTTGCAATGCATGGGAACAATGTGGTCTATTTAGAATTCAGTGGATGGCATACTCCATCACAAATGTTGCGAATGCTCAGTCTGCATTATAGCCAATGTGAATTACAATATGGCCGAGACAGTATCCAGTCCTCCAAGCTCTAAATAAGGCCATAGTAACTTTGATGCCACTTAGATGACATTTGTGCCTATAACATTTATTTATCTAAATACAAAACAGATATACCAAAAAGTACATCAGTTATGTGATCAACTCTCAGCTTGTGGTGAAAATTGCAGCTAAGAAACTCAACTCAGGCTACAGAAAGATGGAGACCATATCATAAAAGTAATGAGGCTAGAAGACAAAATCACAGGGCATTGTCTACTTGCAGTGGACCATAGGGTAGCAAAGCAACACAAACCAAGTACCTGCCATGGTAACCAGTTTACAGCATTACAATCACAACCATCACACAAGTAGTTAGATGAAGGTGCTGTACCACGCATCAGGTCCACATCTATTCCTCCAAGACAATGGCTGTCAATCAGTACTATAGTGTTACATAGACATGTCCATGCTGGTCAAGTATGACTGAAGATGGGCCAAAAATGTTTTTGGCCTATTGGTTAGGTTGATAGTGGCATATTACATCTTTAGTTGTTCATTAAAGTAGACCAAGGTGGACATCCAAGCTTTTGCAGCAGGGGCAAAGGTGCTCCCCTAGACGCAAGCTTCTCTTCTCTTTGCCAGTTGTAGTCCTATGGAGATGAAGCATTGCACACTGTAAGGATGGTGCACCATAGAAGAGCCATCACAGGTAATGGTAATATATGCATCTCAGTAATGGAAGAAAGTAGCATGAACACTGCACCAATATCTGCTAATCTCAAAACTAGACTCAGGATTAGAACTCTGCTCCACTGGCTGAGTTTGTGGAATTCGGGGACTCCCCGCTACGTGGAGTAGCACGGAGTTCCAAAATTATGCAGTGTGCTGCGGAGCAGAGTTCTTTCAAGTGTGTGAGGTTTGGTTTGGCATTCTCTCATGAGCGCCATAATACTCTAGGGCCAATAGCGAGCATGCGCAAGACTTTGCTTTTGCTCACACTGAGTCCGGCCACACAAGTGAGACTTCGTGTTTACATATGCTACTTCCAGTCGAGACGACAGCCAAAACAGTCCCACTCAGGAGCACAAATGCACCTGGAGTAGATGTTCTTCTTAAGATACATCTAAATCTAGTCAAAAAGTGGTTTTGAGTGGATTGTCTGATATAATGGACCCTTCATGTTGTTTTTTAGATTGAGAATCCTTTTTTCTATTTTTCAAAGGGGAAGAAAGTGCCCCAGAAACTTCAGTTTCCTCTTCCCAGTGTTTTATTCACCTCCTTGTTATTTTTCACTTGAAGTTTGAGGTGGAAGGATCACTCTCTTTGATTCCTGGACATTCCTTTGGAATTAAAGACTTTGTTTTTGTGAAATCACACAAGTAAGCTCCAAAACTGTTGCATAAGGGTATTGTTTGTGTGCTTGGGCATGCACCATTATTTCTTTGTACTTTAATTTGATTTTGAAAAATGTATAGTCGTGGGTGGAGTTTAATTATGGGCCTAGTTATTTATTTTGCATTTCATTGATTTTTCAACTTTTGTAAAGGAAACTTTGCACAGCTCAGTACCAGACCTTTTCAACATGTTTGTGATATTTGCAAAATTATTTTAATATGTCACCTAGAATTCCAAGGTCCAGTGCTAGTAGTCATCAGTGTGTGAAATAAATATATGTAAAATAAATAATTCAGCGGTATATGTGTAGGACAGGGATGGCATTGAATTAAAATAAAAATGTTGGCTACTGTTTGCATTTCATTTTTCTTCATTAAAGTGTATATGTTGCGAGTAATATTTGATGGCATAGAAGGATGTGTACTGTTGTTGTAAAAGTTTTAGAGCTCAGTTCATTTTCCTATTTTGATCGCTGAAATAATGTTAGTGTTTTCTTCAGTGTTACCATCATGCCTCCTTATGGCCAGTGTATGTGTGTATGTGTGGGTTTGTCATCGTCCACCAATTGTCTTTGTTCTACATGCCACCGCGTGGCCACAGGCCAATTTGTGTAGTCTATGTCCATGGGCTTGCACATGTTCTTTGTTCTCCATGCTTCTTTGTTCCCAGTTGTTATTTGACCATTTTCTGCATCCAGCCAGTGTCCGTTTGCCATAAGCTTGCATGTGTTCTTTGTTTGCCATGCCTCCTTGCTCATTGTTGTTGTTTTACCACATTGTTGGCTGCCATTTTGTGCATCAAGTCAGTGAATCTTTACCATAGGCTTGCATGGGTTCGGCTTTGTCCCCCATGCCTCCTTGCTTTTTGTCGTTTGACCATGTGGCTGGTGGGCATTTTGTCCATCGAGACAGTGTCTATTTGCCATAGGCTTGCATGTGTTATTTGTTTGCCATGCCTCCTGGCTCCTTGCTGTTGTTTTACCAAGTGGCTGGAAGTTGTTTTGTGCATCCAGCCAGTGTGTCTTTGCCAGAGACTTACATACATACATCCTTAATTATTGATAATGTGTTTAGTGTATGCTTATATATTTGTATTTATTTTAATGTTTTATTTAAGTGGATCATTCAATGTTTTATTTAATTTTTTGTTTGTTTTTATTTTGCTGGGGTCAAGCACAATGAGTCTACCACCACTGGTGTCAGTGGCCCCAGAAAAGAAGAAAATCCAGGCTGCTATTATGGCAATTGTTTGGGCAGGGAGGGGCCCTATGACCTCAATCATGCAATGGCACGTTTGTACAATGGAAAGCTGGCCAAAATGTTAGCACTGGACCTCCCCCCTCTTTCTTTTGTGGAAGGAATGGGATTCTTAGAGTTTGTGCTGACCATCTGCTAAAAATGGAAGGTTCCAAGTCAAACCTATTTTGCCAGAGTTGCTGTTCCAGAGCTCTGTCATCATTTGCTGAAGTTGATTGGACCTGCTTTGCAGCAAAGTGTTGTGCACACTAGCCACCTAGGGACATTCATGTGGACCAGTTGCCAAGCTACTGATTACATATGCATCACTGCACACTGGATCTCGTTTGCGGGGGTAAATCAACAGCTATCTACGGTCTTGGCCATTAAGAAATTCTGAAGAGCATTTTGCTTTTTGGCCCTAGCCTTGTTGAAGCACAAATATGCCCAGGAATGCCCAGCATTGCTGCAGGAGCCTCCAACTCCACTTCAGCCCAAGCTGATGTCGCCAAATCATTGCCTAGTAAGCAATCTACAGGTAATTCAGTGGCTACCACAACTTTCTTTGGACCAGTAACTCCCCCCCCCAGTTGAGATTCACAACAGCCATGGGGTGGCTAAGTGTGTTATTGTGAGCATCAGTCACTTGGTACTGCTGACCACGTAGGTGTTGATCAGGGTGAACCAGTTTCTCTATAACCATAGTTACACTGGCTCCTGTGTCCCTGTAGGCGTCAACCTCAACACTGTTAAATAAGGGTAGTTGCTTGTACTTATCCATATTAAGGGGACAAGCAACCAAGGTGGCCAAGTCAATGCCACCATCAGAGGCTAAAACAGTCTCTGTGGTCTCCCTAACAAGATCAACCCCAACTACACTGCCAATAGTGAGCCCAGCTACTCCTTTGGATTGGCTATTTGTAGAAGACTTCCCACCACCACTGCTCTTACTAGGGGCACAAGAGGTTGCAGTTGGGGTTGTGGTAGTGGGAGTCTTGGTGTTTTTCTTTGGACAAGTGGCATCACTTGCCCAATGGCCTTTTACTTTACATAAATAACACCATGGCTTTTTCTGATTGTGAGAAGAGGATTTTGACCCACCACCCCCAGAGGATTTTTGTGGGCCTGATGATGAAGACTCAGAATGTTTTCTATCTTTGTCCCCATCTTTGTCGGAAAAGACTTCCCATCCTTCTTCTTGACATCCTTGTCACCCCCTGTATGAACTTTTCTGTTCACTTTTGTCCTAACCCATTTGTCTGCCTTTTTTCACAATTCTTGGGGAGAGGTCAGATCTGAGTCTACCAAGTACTGGTGCAACAAATCAGGCACACAATTGTTCAAAATATGTTCTCTCAGGATTAGATTATACAGGCTTTAATAGTCAGTCACCTTACTGCCATGTAACCAACCCCCCAGGGCCTTCACTGAACAGTCTACAAAGTTTGTCCAGTCTTGAGAGGACTCTTTTCTGGTGTCTCTGAACTTAATCCTGTATTGTTCAATGGTTAAGCCAAATCCAAGCAAGAGTGCATCCTTCAAAACTTTGTAGTTATTAGCATCACTTTCTCTGACAGTAAGGAGCCTATCCCTACCCTTACCAGTGAAAGATAGCCACAAGATAGCAGCCCACTGCCTTTGAGGGACCAACTGTACCACACAAGCCCTCTCAAGTGCAGCAAACCCCTTATTAATGTCATCCCCCTCCTTGTAATGGGGGACTATCTTATGCAGGTTTCTGGAATCTTGCTCTCTAACAGGATTACTATCAAAAACACTGCTGTTGCCACCATGGAGAACTAACCCAAACCTCTGCCTTTCCCTTTCCAAATCCAGAGATTTCCTGTCTAAGGCCAGCTGCTGCTGTTGAAGCTTTAGCCTGGCCTTTTCCAACCTCAGCTTCCTGAGTTCCCTTTCCATTACGTTATCCTCAGGGTGGGAGGCTTGGGAATTGTGAGACACAGAAGAAATATAGGAATTGGCAGAGAGACCTGTCCCTAACTGGCTGGATTCTAGTAGCCTGGCCTTTAGGAGTGAAAGGTGCCCCACTAGTGTGTGATCCCCTCCCACTAGCAGTGTCACTAGATGGCCTGTTAGCTGACAGGTCCTTGGAAGAACCCTTCCCAGCATCCTCAGGAGACTCCTCTGAGTCTGGCTGGGTGCCCCCCTCCTCTACCTCCTGATCCTGGGATGGGCGAGACTGTTTCTGGTCACTTTCTAGGAGAAGGCTAAGGAGAAGATCTTTTGTAGGATTCTTACCAATTGCTAAACCTCTTTCAATGCAGGGACCCCTCAAAATTGTAAAGTTTAGATTCCTATATATTGCCTGGACAACTGTGGGAGTAAGCTCTACTGCAGACATGACAGAAAAGGTTTAAGACAGAGAGAGAACAAAGTTTTTAGAACATTTAAAAGAACAGAGAAAAACTTTTGAAAACTTTTGAAAACTTTTAAAAGTTTTCAGAAACTTTTCAGAAACTTTTTAGAAAGTTTTAGAGAATAAAACTAAAACTGTTTATGTTACTGTGTACATTCCGAAGTATTTGCTATATGTTTTTCTTATGAAAGCAAAAATGACAAAGTAGTAAAGCAGTTACAAGTACCTATCCTACCGCTGCACCACCAATGTAGGAGGCTGGCCTGGCTTATAGTGGGTACCTAGTGGTACTTACACCTTGTGCCAGGTCCAGTTATCGCTTATTAGTAGATTAGTAGTGTTCTAGCAGCTTAGGCTGATAGAGGTAGCTATGGCAGAGTAGCTTAGGCTGAACTAGGAGACATGCAAAGCTCCTGCTATACCACTTATATCACTTAGCACTATATCATAAGAAACACAATACTCAGAGTTACTAAAAATAAAGGTACTTTATTTTAGTGACAATATGCCAAACGTATCTCAGAGGATATACTCCCTTAGGAGGTAAGTAAAATACACAAAAATATACACAGAAACCAAAACCAGGTAAGTAAACAGTCAGCAAAGTAGTGCAAATACTGTGAACACAATAGAATGCAATAGGAGACAATAGGCCTAGGGGCAACACAAACCATATACTACAAAATTGGTATGCGAACCACAAATGGACCCCAGGTGTAGTGTAGTGTGTAGAGGGTCACTGGGAGTGCAAGAAAACACTAAGGGTGTCCAAGATACCCCACCCCAAGACTCTGAAAGGTAGGAGTAAAGTTAACCTACTACCTCAGAAAGACAGTAAAGTCGAGATAGGGGATTTTGCAAAGACAACAACTGACTGCAAAGCACTGAAGAAGGATTCCTGGACCTGAGGACCTGCAAAGGAAGGGGACCAAGTCCAAGAGTCACGCAAGTGTCCAGGGGGGGCAGGAGCCCAATAAATCTCGGATGAAGGTGCAAAAGGGCTGCCTCTGGGTAGAAAAGCTGAAGATTCTGCAACAACGGAAAGTGCCAGGAACTTCTCCTTTGGTCAGAAGATGTTCCACAGCGTGCTGGAGGATTCAGAGTTGTTTCCACGCAGAAAGACCGCAAACAAGCCTTGCTAGCTGCAAGAGTCGCAAATGAAGGTTTTGGGTGCTGCCAGGGCCCAGGAAGGACCAGGATGTTGCACCTTGGGGGAGGAGACAGAGGGGGCATTCAGCAACAGAGAGAGCCCATGCAAAAGCAGGCAGCTCCCGCAGAAGCACCTCAACAGGCATTCAGAAGATCTGAGCATGGCGGTCATCTCAGCACAACAAAAGAGAGTCCCACGAAGTCGGAGTCCAACTCAGCGAGTTGGGCAATGCAAGAACAAGTGCTGGGGACTTGGGCTAGGCTGTGCACAAAGGAAGTCTTGCAAAAGTGCACAGAAGCCCTAGCAGCTGCAGTTCACGCAGTACACAGGATTACTGCCTGGCGTGGGGAGGCAAGGACTTACCTCCACCAAATTGGGACAGAAGGGGGACTGGACTGTCGGGGGACACTTGGATCCAGCTTCTGTTTTCCAGGGACCACGCTCGTCAAGATGAGAGGGGACCCAGGGGACCGGTGATGCAGACGTTTGGTGCCTGCGTTAGCATGGGGAAGATTCTGTCGACCCACAGGAGATTTCTTCTTTGCTTCCAGTGCAAGGTGAAGGCAGACAGCCCTCAGAGCATGTACCACCAGGAAACAGTCGAGAAAGCCAGCAGGATGAGGTGCTACAATGTTGCTGGTAGTCTTCTTGCTACTTTGTTGCGGTTTTTGCAGGCGTCCTGGAACAGTCAGCGGTCGATCCTTGGCAGAAGTCGAAAAGGGAAGTGCAGAGGAACTCTGGTGAGCTCTTGCATTCATTATCTGATGGGAAACCCACAGGAGAGACAATAAACACCCCTCAGAGGAGGATTGGCTACAGAGAGAGGTAAGCACCTATCAGGAGTGGTCTCTGATGTCACCTCCTGGCACTGGCCACTCAGAGGTCCCCATTGTGGCCTCACACCTCTGCATTCAAGATGGCAGAGGTCTGGGACACACTGGAGAAGCTCTGGGCACCTCCCCTGGGGGGTGCTGGTCAGGGGAGTAGTCACTCCCCTTTCCTTTGTCCAGTTTCACACCAGATATCAAAGACAACAATGCCCTTAAAGGTGAATAAAAACACATTCATAAATATAGTAAATATATCATATTAAACCACATAGGTGATACTTTTATTCAATTACTGATAAATATTAAAAACATATTCAAATTGCTTTCCCATATAGGGCAACCCATCTCTATTTGCTATTGGCTATTCTTTTTCTGGTTACTAATTATCACGAGCACTCTTTTTTCACTAACTGGTTTGTCCTTCGGTTTTGATTTAGAGATGGGTTGTCCTATATGGGAAAGCAATTTGAAAATGTTTTTAATATTTATAAGTAATTGAATAAAAGTGTCTTTTATATGTTCACCTATGTGGTTTAGTATGATATGTTTACTTTATTTATGAATGTGTTTTTATTCACCTTTAAGGGCATTGTTGTCTTTGATATTTGATTTCTACCCAGCCCTTTTGGGTTTTTGGGTTACCCTCTGTGGTTTAAAAGTGCAGTTTCACGGCAGAGCAGGGCTGGGGGGATCCCTGAACCGGTGTAGACTGGCTTATGCAAGGAGGGCACCATCTGTGCCCTTCAAAGCATTTCCAGAGGCCAGGAGAGACTACTCCTCTCAAGCCCTTAACACCTGTTTCCAAAGGGTGAGGGTGTAACACCCTCTCTCAGAGGAAATCCTTTGTTCTGCCTTCCTGGGACCGGGCTGCCCAGGCCCCGGGGGGGCAGAAACCTGTCTGAGGGTTGGCAGCTGTGGTAGCTGCAGAGAAAACCCCAGAGAGTTAGTTTGACAGTACCCCGGCTCTATGCTGGAGCCCCGGGATGCATGGAATTGTCCCCCAATACCAGAATGGTATTGGGGGACAATTCCATGATCCTAGACATGTTACATGGCCATGTTCGGAGGTACCATTGTGACGCTGCATACAGGTATTGACCTATATGTAGTGCACGCATGTAATGGCGTCCCCACACTCACAAAGTCCGGGGAAATTGCCCTGAACAATGTGGGGGCACCTTGGCTAGTGCCAGGGTGCCCTCATAATTAGTAACTATGCACCTAACCTTCGCTAAGTGAGGGTTACACATATAGGTGACTTATGAGTTACTTAAGTGAGGTGTAAAATGGCTGTGAAATAACGTGGATGTTATTTCACTCAGGCTGCAGTGGCAGTCCAGTGTAAGAATTGTCTGAACTCCCTATAGGTGGCAAAAGAAATGCTGCAGCTTATAGGGATCTCCTGGAACCCCAATACCCTGGATACCTAGATACCATATACTAGGGAATTATAAGGGTGTTCCAGTGTGCCAATAAGAATTGGTAAAATTAGTCACTAGCCTGTAGTGACAATTTTAAAAGCAGAGAAAGCATAAACACTGAGGTTCTGGTTAGCCGAGCCTCAGTGATACAGTTAGGCACCACACAGGGAACACATACAGGGCACACTTCAGGAGCACTGGGGTCCTGGCTAGCAGGATCCCAGTGGCACAGGCAAAAACAAACATACATACAAGTAAAAATGGGGGTAACATGCCAGGCAAGATGGTACTTTCCTACAAGGCACAGTCAGCAACATTCTGCTCACCAGCATACAAATTTGCACTCATTTCAGCCATTCGTTTAAAACCCGGAAACAGTTGCAGATTATTCAGCGTGGTAACAGAGAACTTGTAAAAGCCCTCATACAGGAGGTGCCAACTCATTGTAACTCTCCTATTATATGTTGCAACATCTATTTGAGCAGTACAAACAGATTAATGACTATGTCAATATAACAGGAAGGGATGCAATTGGGAAAGCTAAGACCATGGATGTGGGCAGATGGGGCCTAGTCAAATGCCTGAAGAAGATGCTGCTCCCTTTTGAGGTTTTCACAGGGAAAGTTAGCAAGGAGGACAGTACAGTGGGCTAGGCTATCTTGCTGTTGAATCTGCTACAGGAGCAGCTATATAATTTATCAGAAAGGTTCGTACTCAGAGATGTGAATGAAAACTCAAAAGTGTATGCCTCGGTTGAGAGCCTAAGCTATCTTTGTATTGCAAGGCTACAAACTGACACAATCTCATCCAAAGAGTACATCTGTGCCACCCTACTTAATCCATGCTACAATAAAATTGTTCCCACTTTCATTCCATTTTCTGAAGGGGATGTTTCAAAATACAAGAGGTGGATTGTTGAGCAAGCCGGAGAAAAGGAAATAGAATGGTCGGAACTTAGAGTCCCACTCTGCAGCTCTGGGGTGCTGCCTTCAATTTCCAGAGATGGCATTCTTTCCTCACTACAGCCGGCACCAGCAACAAGAACACCAGCAAAAACAGCATCAAAAGAATCAAACCAAACCTCTGCATTGGCTTCATTTCAAGTGGCAGGTTTTAAGTCCAGTTAGAGGCAAAGGCAAATGAGGTAAAGCAAGTAGCAGCACCAATGACACTTCAGAGGATGTTCCAGGAGTATCTAGATGACCCTGAGAGAGCGTAGTCTAAATATTACATATATTAAACATGAAATGCTTATATAAATGCCTAACAATGCTGCACATAAAATTACAATAAATAATAGTTGCTTAATGTGTATTTGAATTATGATTATAAAACGTGAAATTACTAATGTGCACCTAAACTAACGTCGGTTATAAGAAATGATTGCTTGCACCATGATTAGTTGAGCATATATTAGCATTTACAAATATTGCATTTGTACAAAAACCCATAGGCCTTAAGTTAGCGTAAGTTAAAGATTTAGCTGTGTAGCTCTCATATTAAAGCATATTTTCTGTTTTCCTGTGTGCTGACTCGTAAAGGGCCATGACCCAGCATTTGTTCTTTTCCTTCGTTTTATGTATCCAACTTCATCCTGTTCCCATCCGCATACTGGCTGCCTTAGTATAAGTTTTATACAGACTTTGAAACAAAAGAATACGAAAGAATGTACAAGGACATTTGACCATGGACAAAGAAGCTCATGACCCGAGAGACGTGCCAAGACGGTGATGAAACCCCCCGGATGTGCCACCTACGAAGACATCAATTATGAAGACCAATCAAAGTGTTATAAATTATCGTGGGGTGACAATTGGGATTACCTAATGTATAATTTGATAGGTCAAAGATAGTGGGGTATAGTGAATATCCAATAGAATTTTGGGGGAAGGTGTTACGAAAAAGGGATAAAAACTCATGTCACAGAAGGGTCGTTAGAATTTGGTAGGGAATGCTATCGATTTCATCCAGAAACTCTGTCACTCTGTTTGGTGATTTGAGTCCTAATAAACTATCTTCACCCATAGACTGCCCTTTTCTGCTTCTCCTCCTTATCAGGAAAGTGTCCCCTGTCCCTTAGATGAAGTTAGACTGATGGCGATTCGACTGATGTCCTGAGGACGAAGACTGATCCTGTATGCTGACTTAGGGGGTCATTCTGACCCTGGCGGTCATTGACCGCCAGGGTCAACGACCGCGAGAGCACTGCCAACAGGCTGGCGGTGATCTCAAGGGCATTCTGACCGCGGCGGTTTGGCCGCGGTCAGAAAGGGAAAACCGCCGGTCTCCCGCCGGTTTTCCGCTGCCCTAAGGAATCCTCCATGGCGGCGCAGCTTGCTGCGCCGCCATGGGGATTCCGACACCCCATACCGCCATCCTGTTCCTGGTGGTTCGACCGCCAGGAACAGGATGGCGGTATGGGGTGTCGTGGGGCCCCTGGGGGCCCCTGCAGTGCCCATGCCATTGGCATGGGCACTGCAGGGGCCCCCGTAAGAGGGCCCCACAAAGAATTTCAGTGTCTGCTTAGCAGACACTGAAATTCGCGACGGGTGCAACTGCACCCGTCGCACCCTTCCCACTCCGCCGGCTCCATTCGGAGCCGGCTTCCTCGTGGGAAGGGGTTTCCTGCTGGGCTGGCGGGCGGCCTTCTGGCGGTCGCCCGCCAGCCCAGCGGGAAACACAGAATCACTGCGGCGGTCTTCGGACCGTGGAGCAGTGTTCTGGCGGGGGAACTCTGGCGGGCGGCCTCCGCCGCCCGCCAGAGTTAGAATGACCCCCTTAATCTTTGGAGGGTAACTATGACAATGCTATCGTAATTTGTCTGTTTGCTTTTCCTTTCTAGGTACCAACTGCTGTAGTTTTGAGTAGAGGCCATAGTTTAGATGTTTTCTAACTTGGTGTTCTAAATTATTTTGCATGAAGCCCAACATGCTGATGCTAATTAGTGGTCAGGCTAGGTATTCACACTGACTGACACAAATAGATAAGACTGACGTTGCGCTATTGCTGAACTGAGGCTTGCATCATACTCTTTGTGTTCTAATCTATGTTTACGCTGTGCTATATTCTTATGTTAGTGATTTTTGCATTAGTGAAATCTTATTACAGTTGCCACGTTGTGATTATGTTCTTATGCTTCTTGGTTTTGAGATTGACACTTCTGCTAGTAGACTGTAATCAATAGGGAATAAAATTCATAAAATTCTACCAAAGGGTGTGGTTATTCATGGCTGAATGGTCATGGTTGCGCCGACAGTTTAATCAATGTCTTTATCCAAAGTAAAGTGTATTGTGGTGATAAATATTGATGACATCATTGACATATTGCTCGACATATTGATCAGTTATCTCGTCCTACGGTGTCTCACCACTGGGTCAAAAGATTCATTGGCCTAAAACGAGTCCTAATGTGTATAAATTGACATAAAGGGACGCGTTAACAACCCAAAAGAGGTATATGTGGATCAAAACCCATTGGTGTATTGGCATGGGAAGATGTGCCAGTAGCCACAGCTCAGCAGGCTGGTAATACAGTATATGGCTTGTCCTGTAGCTAGCTTGCCGAACATGTTCAATGCAGCTGGTGCAGTTGTTACAGTGAGAAGGATCAGTCCCTTACCTCACAACGCAGAGCGATTAAGCATGACCAAAATGAACTACCATTTTATACCACCTGATTGCACCATTCCTGAAACACCAAAGGAGGAGAAAGAGGGTGATTGGTGAGAATCAAGTGTGTTTGCTGAACATCTTCTGGGTAAAACGCCTTAGTTTGAGGGCAAACTTTATCTCTCGGACTGAGTAAGCCAGTGCCACCATAGAACTTTTTCTTATTTCTATTTTAACGTTTTTGTTCTTTCTTGCAAAAAACAAATAGCTAATGGAACATTATGTTTTTGTCAGATTTATCTTGTCCCACCACTTTTTTGTCAAATATGTGGATGGATTGAGGTTGGACCAGTGTGCAGTTAGGAAGCCCCATATTCTCTTCAGAATATTGGATACAATGGCTGCGTTCCTCACATGCCATTGCCCATCCTTTTTTTACATCACTTACAAGGGCTGCACCAGAAGATCATTGATTAAAAGACTGCCAGTGACAATGCCAAATTCCAATGTGTTGGTACAATCAAAGAGGAGATAATGGCTCTCATTATGACATTGGCAGTAAATCCCACTTACCGCCATGATGACTGCCGTCAACATACCACTGCCGAGGAGGATATCCATTCAACACATTATGACACACACACACCAATCTGTTACTATTCAGCCACAGACACAACTTTGCCACACAAAAGGTCAGTGATAAACTGGTGGTATCAAAACCCACACTGTTACGCCAACAGAACAATGCCCACAACATTATGACCCACAAATCACCATGGTGGACATTCAATGGCGGTGAACCATTGGCGGGACATACTGCTGTGCTCAAAATACACACACACATACAAAACAACACCACATTGGACAATTCAAACTACACACACCTGACACCCATACACACACACACCACACCCACACACCCACACCACTATAAAACATACACCCACACTACCCTCAACCCTTTACAACCACAAAACATTGCCAAAAGAGACAGCAAGAGCACTCATACAACCAGAGCACTCACACAACCAGAGCCACATACCAGCATCACCTATACACCACTCACGCACCTGACATCACACACCCAAAAACATCACCCTACACACCCTTACCCACACCACTCACACTACACCCATGGCACCACGACGACACCCCAGATTCTCTGAGAAGGAGCTAAGGTTCAAGGTGGAGGAAATCATCTGGGTAGGGCCACAGTTATTTGGATCACAGGTGCAGCAGATATCCATTGCTAGGAAGATGAAGATATGGCGGAAGATCGTGGACAGGGTCAACGCAATGGGACAGCACCCCAGAACAAGGGATGACATCAGGAAGAGGTGGAACGACCTACGGGGGAAGGTGCATTCCATTGCAGCAAGATACCAGCTCACATTACAGAGGACTGGTGGTGGACCCCCACCTCCTCCCCCACAACTAACAACATGGGAGGAACAAGTCTTGCCAATCATGCATCCTGAGGGCCTGGCAGGAGTAGCAGGAGGACTGGATTCTGGTAAGTCAACTCTATGCTACTATCACCCCCTTACCTGCATGCCATCACATACCCCGATCCCACCCTCACTCCCATCACTCTATCACCTCCCACACACCTCACCATCACAACCCACTCATCCCAATGCCAAACCCAGCATGCACCACCAATGCATGGACACCTCTCACAGACCTGCATGAACACCTATCACTAAAGCATGCACACTAGAGAATCACCTAGCCCACCACATAACAACTACCACAAGGAAAGGCTGCAAGGGTAATAACAATCATAGAGGGCAACCCACCCATGCACAAAATGTCACACACAGAAATAATAACACTGCATATACTTCCCCACAGGTATCCCAGCCAATGTCACAGGAGAAGAGGTGCCAGCAACATCCAGTCCCCCCACAGAAGAGACCCACAGTGATGACAGTAACTCTGCTCGCCTCTGGACAGTCGGTTACCCAGGCACAGTCCCACACCACCACAGAGCCTCCCCCCTCGGGAAAAACCATCACTGCACCCACCCAGCGTGCACATACCTCTGTCCCCAGGACACGTCAATCAGCAGTGTATCCACCACTTCAGGGACCCCAGGGCACACCACAAACCCAAGACAATTAGGGACCTGGGGTCAGTGGCAGTGGGCACACAGTTCAGGGGACAGAGGCACAGGGCAACAGGGAAGGAGAATATGTGGCTGCAGGAGGGACAGCAACAGGAGATAAGGGAGGACTTGAGGTCCACCCTGGTCTCCATTGCAGGGGTGCTGGCAGACATAGCCAACAATATGAGGGAGGCAGTGTCACACCAGCGGGCCCCTGCCACTACCCAGACTACTGAACAGCCCTCCACCTAAACTGCTGCTAGTGGTCAGGAGGCCCTGCCAGAGGATCAACAGGCTACCAACACCCTCCCTCTGCAGACAGAGAGCCCCCCCACAAACGTTCCCTGTGATCCAGGCAGAAGCCAGAGACTATTGCCAAGACCCCGCCAGGAAATAAGACTCTCCTGATTGTCACCCTTGTGTACCACTCAGTCACAGTGTCCACCTTTTACTGCCATTGCTCCCCTTCCTATGCCCACTTGGACAATGCACCTGTGCTACCAATAGACTGGACTCTACTGTGGACTTTCCTCCATCATCAACCCAGCCCATTGCACTTCCCACTTTTCTTCATAGCACTACAATAAACACACTTTGAAAAAATACAAGTATGTCAAATGATTTAAATATGTATTTGTTTAACAAGGTTTAAACATTGTAATTCAACTGTACAATAATGTATACATAGGAAAGACCTGTAGTTGGTTCCAGTGAACACACGAGGAGTGATAGTGGGGCACCAACATCAACAAAAAGAGTTGCCACAGGGTACAGTGAGTGGGCACAGAAGTGGGAATTCACAGCCTGCCAGTGACAATGTCAAACACAAAACTGTCAATGAAATGTGAAGTTACACTGTCTTTCCTGTGTGTCATTGGAAGTATTGTCTAATCACTGCAGATCTGTTGTCCTCATCCTCTGCCTCCTCATCTTCATTGTCCACAGGGTCCACTGCTTCCACACGGCCATCTCCAGCCTCCTCCTCCTGCAGAAAAGGCACATGGCATCTCAAGGCAAGGTTGTGCAACATGCAGGATGCAACGATTATCTGGCCGACCTTCTTTGGTGAGTAGCACAGGGATCCACATGTTAGATGGAGTCAATGAAACCTAGCCTTCAGGGTGCCGAAGGTACGTTCTATTATCCTTCTTGTTCGCCCATGTGCCTCATTGTAACGTTCCTCTGCCCTGGTCCTGGCAGGTATCAGTAGCCATGAGAGGTTGGGGTAACCAGAGTCACCTGCAAATATCGAGGGACAACTGCTAGCCACACACTATGCCATATGGCCTACACCATACCTATACACCAACATCTACTAGATGGGAACAAGGGTTCACCAATTAGCCACACCCTGTCCTACTGTAGTTGGGCCACCACATTTGGGATGCTGCTATTCCTCAGAATAAAAGCATTATGCACCGAGTCTGGATACTTAACATTGACATGGGAGATGTACTGGTCCGCCAAACACACCATTTGCACATTCATCGAGTGAAAACTTTTTTGATTTCTGAAGACCTGTTCATTTTGCCGGAGGGTGGGGGAGGGGGGCAAATCCAATATGTGCTCCATCAATCGCCCCAATTATTTTAAGGATATGTCCCATTCCATAGAAGTCAGCCTTCACTGTGGCCAAATCCTCCATTTGGGGGAAAACAATGTAGCTGCACATGCGTTTAATCAGGGCAGACAACACTCTGGTCAGCACTATTGAGAACATTGGTTGTGACATTCCTGTTGCCAAGCCCATTGTCACTTGGAAAGAACCGGTTGTCAAGAAATAGAGCACTAATAGCACTTGTATAAGACGGGGGATCCCAGTGGGGTGATGGATAGTAGATATCAGGTCAGGCTCCAGTTGGGCACACAGCTCCGTGATTGTGGACTAGTCAAGTCTGTAGGTGAGGATAATGTAATGTGCCTGTCCTCCATTGTTGCCAAGTCCGCCAGGGGTCTGTACAAGGGGGATGTCTCCATCTCCTATTAATCTGCAGCTTTTGCAATCTATGGAGCAAAAGAGTGAGGAGCTGGTCATAATCTGTACATTGTAGCCACTACAGTTCAATGCATGATGTGATATTTAAATTTATTAGTGGCATATGTCTTGAATGTACAATTGTGATCTGTGACGCAGTTATGATCTATGGTCTACCCCCTCCCTGAAATGGCGTCCGCCTGTCCTGTATGAAGGGACAAGTAGAAGTGAGATAATTCTGCTGACATTGTGTGCCATTGTGGGGGTGGTAGGGAACTGCCATGCAACTCCTCATTGCTTATTATTGGGCCCAATGGGGTACAGTGGCCAATGGTGATGTACGCCGGCGGTGATAGTATGCACCGCCCCAGATGTCACCGTCATTTTCTATCTGTTCACCCACTTACTACCTGACCTTCAACAGGAGAGGACCTACACTGCATGTGCTACTGTGACCTGTTCTTGGAACCTACCATGGCCCGTGTGCTGGAGAAAGGGCCCCTACCTTCACCTTGGCAGAGTTGGAGAGACTAGTGGATGGGGTCCTACCCCAGCACGGACTGCTGTATGGGCCTCCAGACCAACAGGTAGTACACTGTGAGTACGATGCATGGGGCATGAATGCATGGAGTGGTGTGTGTGAAGGCCTCCTGTAGGGAGGGTTGGTAGATGGGCCCTTGGTAGCGTGCAGCATGTATGGTGGGCCATGCCTTTGCGTAAGGGGATGGGAGGGCTATGGTGGGCCATGAGTGTAACATGCAGGACAATCAAACTAATACCTTCCCCTGTGTATATTTTCTCTGCATGTCAGCGCTCATCAAAAGAAGGGTGTATGTTGTGCCATTACCAAGGACATGCGGACCTTGGGGGTCTACAGCAGGCGGAGCACCCACTGTTGTAAACAGTGGGAGGACCTGAGATGTTGGGCACGGAAGATGGCAGAGGCCCAGCTTAGGATGGCCTCCCAACGAGGAAGGGGAGCCTGTCAAACTCTGACCCCCCTGATGGCCCGCATACTGGTGGTGGCCTATCTGGAGCTGGATGGGCATTTGGGGGCATCACGGCAGCAACAAGGGGTGAGTACAGTGCCCATCATTACTACTTATACCTGGTGGGGTGGTATCCGGGTGGGGGAAGTGTACCTGTGGGTGCCCCTAGGCCAGAGCTGACATTTCAGTGTAGGTCCCATGTTGGGCAGGGTGCTGATGTGATATTCCGCCAACCTAGCTAGAAGGCATCCACTACTGGGCAGGGGTGTGTGGGTCTCAGGTATGCTGCTGTAGGTAGTATGTGTCCCTCCCCATACCCGGGTGACTATCATTGTTATTGGTAGTGCATGCATAGTGCGTAGGGCTGTTCCCTGTGTGTGAGGGTGCTGTGTACTCCAACTGTGGTGATGGTACAGCCATTGACCAAGTGTATCCTTTGTCTCTCCCCCCCTCGATTTGTTTTGTCATCCTGTCTTTATGTGCATTAGCATCATCTGGTGGAGGAGCAGAGGCACTGGCGACAGAGGGAGCTGCATCCCATGGGACCCAGGAGGCAGAGTTCACCGATGGTGAGGGCACCAGTGGGACAGAGGGCAAGGGGAGCACCACGTTGGAGACTTGAGGGGACAGTTCGGACACAAATACCACCTCCGATGGAAGCTCCCTGGTGGTGGCAGACACCTCTGTGACTACCCAAGCTACAGGTACAGCCACCACCCCTGTACCAGCACCGCCCTCCCAGCAGCCCCTCAGCGAGTTGCCTGTGCCCACTACCTAGGAGGGTGGGCGCCTCCTTCACCCCAGGCACCTCAGGTCCTGCTCCAGTTAGCCCTGCTGCCATGAGTGGGGAGGCTATTGAGCTCCTGCGATCCATCTCTGTTGGTCAGTTAACCATTGTGAATGCCATCCAGGGGCTGGCAGCTCAAATGCAAAGTCCAATGCATTTCTGGAGGGCATTCACACTGGCATGACGGCCCAACGGAGTTCAATCCAGGCTCTGGCCTCCTCTCTGATGGCAGCCATTGTCCCTGTTCCTACCCTCCCCCTCTCCAACCTCCTCTACCCAATCCCATTCCCCTCAACCCCAACCCATCCCAAGCACACAGGCAGACAAGCATGCACACAAGACAACACACAAGAGTGACACAGGCAAGCACAGGCACTGCACATCATCCCACAGACACTCACACAAACACCATCCAGATGCAGACATACCAACGTCCACTGCCTCCCCTGTGGCCCCCTCCTACTCGTCCTCCACCTCCCTCCCAGTTGAGTCGACACTCACACATGCATGCGCTACATCCTCATCCACTACCTCCATCACCAGCACACCTATCAGAACACACACCTCACTGGCAGTCACCACCCCAACAGCCATGCACACGTCCCCTGTGTCCTCTCCCAGTGTGTCTGTGCCCCCTCCCCCCAAAGGACACAAATGCAAGCAGTCAGACACCCAACAGCCATCCACCTCACAACAGCATCCAGCCCATGCACCTGCACCCAGACAGAGCAGACAGATACCTCCTACAACCACTACCTCTTCCTCCACTCCCAGACCTTCTCCCTCTTCCGGCCCCAAAAGCAGCTTTCCCTCTCCACCACTGACCTCTTCCCTACCCCTCTCCCCCCGTCCTTCACGTCTGGCCAGGGTAAGTAAAACCCAGGCAAGCAACTCAGCCATCCAGTCCACGGGCCCAGTAGTGTCACCAGCAACGTGTGGTGGGAAGGGATCCCAGGCACCAGGCAGCCACACGGAAAAAATGCCTGCCCAAAGCACTGCCGGGAAGGTCAAGGTGCCACCCCCAGCTGCTACCGTGAAGGTCATGGTGCCATCCCCAGCTGTTACTGTGAAGGTAAAGGTGCCACCCCCAGTTTTTGCCAAGAGGAGCAAGGTGCCATCACCAGCTGCTGCCAAGAGGAGCAAGTAGCCATCACCAGCTGCTGCCAGGAAGGGCAAGGGGCCTGCACTCGCAGGCAGAAAGGACAAGGGGCCTGGTGCTGGGACTCAGTCTGAGCCTCCACCACCAACCATGGTGGTGCAGCTGTCTGAGGCATGCTGGGGATGGGCAGGAACTTCCCCCCACAACTACCACCAGCAGCACCAGCACCACCACCAGCAGTGGGCAGCCGTCCAAGGCTGCAGGGGATGGGCAGGAGCTTCCCCCCACCACCAGCGGCAAAATCACCATCACCACCACTGAGCAGCCGTCACCGCCGATGGACAGTGTGTAGTCCTGCGTCCATGGGCTGTTGTGCGGGCTGCCCCTGAAAATCCTGTGGGATTGACACCAGCTGAGAGACTGTGACCTTGCACTCCCTAAGACCTGCATCACAGGACACAATGCCCCCTCCAAAACCAGTGGAGAAGCCATCCACTCACCCCATCCTCCCCAGGATGAAGATCACAGGGCACGATGCCCCCTCCCGAACCAGTGGAGAAGCCATCCACTCACCCCATCCTCCTGAGGATGAAGATCACAGGGCACGTTGCCCCCTCCAGAACCAGTGGGTATAGCACCCACTCACCCAATCCTCCCTAGGATGAAGATCACAGGGCATGATACCCTCTCCAGAACCAGGGGGCAAGTCACCCACTTGAGAGACTGTGGCCTTGCACTCCCCAGGTCCAAGCAGAGGGCTTGTTGCCCCCTCCTAGACCAGTGTTGTTGTTTCATCTGCCGGCTGAATTAACCCCCATTCCCTGTCCCCTTGAGGTGCTTGCCTATTGTCCAACTGATGCCCCTGCAGGGTTCTCTCCATGTTGTTGCAGGAGTCAAGTGGGGCCTTGGACTTTGTGATGTGGCCCTGTGGCCCACAAATTGCAGTATTCTCTCCATGTTGTTGCAGGAGTCAAGTGGGGCCTTGTACTTTGTGATGTGGCCCTGTGGCCCACGAACATTGAGGAATGGGCAGTGTCCCTTGATTTGTAAATATGTATATACTTTTAGATTGGATGCACGTATTACAACTTTATTTATGTTATTACACTCACTTTTATCTATTTATATTGTTCTTGCATTTTTCCAGAGGGGTACGGGTGTATATATTTTATTACTGCATCTGCTTGTGTGTATGGTGTGTGTGTGTGTGAGGTGTGTGTTGTGGGTGTGTGTGTCACTCTCTTTTTCCTCCCACACTCCCCTGTGTGCTAGGCAGCTGTACTCACTGTGGTCATCTTTGCCGACGTTGTGTTCGTGGTGGAGCAGGACGTAGAACAGCATTGGGAATATATGCAGTTCAGGATCCATGGCGGAATGGTTCTTCCCTGAGTCTCCAGAGGTGAGTCATTTCCTTACTGTGAAGTGTTTCAGCCAAGCTTTTGCTGTTGTTGGTATTGCCCTGGAAAAGGTGGCGGTTTCCAGGGTCATAATATGGTGGGCAGAACATGACTTCCGTCTGGTTGTAGGTGGCTACCGCCGTGGTGCCTGTTGTTTCCGCCCTGGCAGTCAGTGTGGTAAAGTGTCTGTCTGTCTGAGCTCTTTCAGCCATGGTCATAATTTGGCAGTACTTTACTGCCAGCCTGTTGGCGGTTTTACTGCCACTTTATCACCGACCTCGAGGGTTGTAATTAGGGCCAATATTTTGTATCAACCACCGTGCTTGGATTGGAAGAGGTAGCTACTAACTATTTCACCAATGAGTGGTGATATATTGAGTGATTGTGAGGGATGATTGATGATGTATGTGGTGGCTGACAATGATGGAGGAAGCTCAACAAATTTCTAAGCTTCATTTCGATGATTTGCAATGTCTGGGGGTTGATGGGTTATCAGATTTTCCTGAAAGTGATTAAACTTTCAAGCTTAGCAAAATTTACCTGCAGGGTCCACTCCTTTTCTTCTGGTTTCTCAGAGACCAAACCAATAATTTTAGTTACTAAACACAAATATATGCAAAATACTCCAATTCTGTTTCCCTATGTGTTCTCTAACAGCAGTGCACTACACAGGTCTACCTCGTTCGGCTTAGAACTGGACAGAGTTACTCAGAATCAGGAGGAGGAGGAGGATAGAAGGACTCAGAGTGGGACTACCTCAACAGCTAGAAGGAAAAAGTTATTGACTTCAAAAAGAAACCATGATGATGGCGAAAACTCTGAGGCCTGGTATTCCCTCAGATCTGAGGACTTGAGAGAGGTGCATTTATTTTACTGCTAAGTGTGTGTTTGCTGCATTGCGGACTCCAGTGTGAAAATTCTCTCTATGTTCTTGCTCTGCCTCTGAGTCTTCTTGGTACACTCCTAGCTCCTCATGAAGCTTACTTTGCTTCCCCTTGTTCTTCTCCTTTACTCTATAATACAGTTACTGTTCTTCAATAACA
Source organism: Pleurodeles waltl (assembly GCF_031143425.1). Classification (NCBI taxonomy): domain Eukaryota; kingdom Metazoa; phylum Chordata; class Amphibia; order Caudata; family Salamandridae; genus Pleurodeles; species Pleurodeles waltl. The sequence goes on along the minus strand of NC_090450.1, from coordinate 219,333,052 downwards.
ACCCTTCTCCTAGCCCTCTCCTGCACAAACAAAACTATGTGAAGCTCAACACTCAAGCTTACCTATCAGACAGGTTCAGCCAGGCACCCAAGAGTGACGGACATTCCAAGAAGAATGGAGATGCACCACCCAATTTGGTAATACACTATCATTTTCCTTTTAACAATCATAATTTTTAGAACTGGGTGGGTTAACTTCAATCCTCCATAACTTGCATTTCTCAAACCTAGAACACATAACATTTAGAGGTATACTATCTTGTGTCTTTCTGGGGCTGAAGGACTGTTTGGAATGCATTTAACTAAACTGTGTCATACTTATCTGTTCATCGTTTCCTTCCACAACTGATTAATGATGGTGTGCTACTCAGCACCAGATGAATATTGTTGTGGTTTCTTTTGTGCAGTGTTTGCCTTGTCACTCCTTTCCCCAATTCCCCATTCCCATCCATTCATTGAGCTCCAAACCCTCTTCCCCCGGGCTGTGTGATTTATTGACATGTGGCTTAATTTTACACCATAAATGGATCACACACTTGCTAGGGCAGATGTGGTGAAAGCGACACTAACTCACTGCATGACCTTTAATTAACTGAGCAATATTCTACACGGTCCTATCAACATCATCTTTAAGACCTTGTGTTGTGTGCTGCATAAGCGCTTTACCTTTTCCAACCACTGAGCCCACTTCTCCTGATTCCATGATTTCATTTCCTGAGTTTAGTATTTAAATACTAGTTCCCCATTGCTCAGTTGATATTGATAGTTTTTATTATTTTATCAGGTCTTCTTTGTTGTGTGTCAAATACTGTCATTGTGGTGGTCTGGTCTCTGGTTTCCTAACATTATGATATTATATGTGACACTTACTCTCTGTTTTCTTTCAATCTAGTTGACAGTGATTGATAACTCTTTGATTAATCCTGCAGTTGGAGTTCTTATATGTGGGAGCGGCACCTTATGTCTTCCCTGTTAGTGCACTAGCCTGCTGGAAACTACTGCAACCCCCTAAGGGGCCACCTTGGGAAAAAACCCTGCAGTAAGAAGACTGAGGTATTGCCCTCGCTTCATAATTCAGGTAAGAGAACAATAGATTGACATGAACTGGATTAGATGAACTTCTACTGAAGAAGATGTTGTTTGCGTGTATCTAGATTTTGTAGGCAAACTAGACAGTTGCAATTATCCCCTAGTGGTCAATATAGTTACAGAGGGCAGTAGGGCAAAGGTATAAGTAAATGACATACACTTTCTTAGCATATGGAAAAAACAGGCTAAACTAAAAGACAGCAGTGTAAACTAAAACACCAAAATAAAAATTTGAGACATAAATGAAGCACACAATCCCCTTTTATTTTTTATCAAATAGATAAGCCATCCTTTCCACCCACAAAAGGTCCACCCCTTTCCCTAAGCAAATAGCCCATCACCAAAAAGTCCAACGAAAGTTCAAAGTGACATCTGGTCCTGTCTCCCTCCACACCCTCTCTGCCTACAACAAGTCCCTTTCACCAAAACGGAAAAAAAAATCAAAAAGGGCTTAGAAGAAGGCATTGTCTAATTGGGGCTAGAGCTGGTCCAGGCCCTGCTTAATCCTGGCAAGCTAGTTCTCCACACGGTCCATATGCTGCAGGCTGCACTGGAGTAAAGCTCTGTCAGAGCATGAGGTAGCAGGTACAGTCCGGGCCCCTGGCAGCTGGCGGTCGTACCGGCAATGTAATGGCCAGAATTCTGGAGGCTGAGACTGGCGTGCTGCTGAACTGGGTTCTGGTTCAGAGGCAGCCACTTTTACCTCTTCATCCTCCAGGGCCACCAGCTGACAATATTTGGCCTGTATAGTGTCCATCCTCTGCCACCGCACACTGCCCATTATCTCCTGCCTGATGGGTGGTGCTGGTCAACCCTCAGGAGTAGCAGAAGTAGGATTGAGAAAAATAAAAATAAAAAAGACAAATTGTAAACAATACTCTGAGCAAACACTTCTTTCAAAGCAAGTAGTGGGTGGCCCAGTAGCAGTACATTGCAGGTCCCATAGGGACATTGGGATTTGATGTGATTATGATTAGGAGAGTCACAGGGCCAATTATATTTGTTTACCCTCACATGTGTCACATAAAAAGCACTGACTATCTGGTTGAAAAGAATTAAAAGCTTTTGTATTAACTAAACAGACACTTTTAGTGGAAAAATAAAAATCAATTACCTCTCATTTATGAGTAATGTGTTATGAACTAGTGAGTGCAAATTGTTGTGCAAAATTAATCAAATAATGATGACTAATAAATATGATAAGTCACACACATCACATTTAAAATTCAGACATATTAACCTGTCTTTCCAACAAATGAATTTGCTGGGCAGTAAGGAGAGGAAACTTGACTTACTCTACTGCAGGGTAAAGCAGAGAGATTAAGCGGGTAGGTAGAGCTTTTGCTATACGATAGAAGGGTGTCACTGATCATCGATTCATCATGTGCCTAAGCTTTCGCTTATTCAGTCACTGTATAGACAAAAGTCAAAAGGGAAAAATCTGAATAGCAATAAAATATTCAGTTATTAGAAACCATTAAATATATTTTGGAAACACTTCACATGGTCATAAAAATGTGGCACATGCAGAGAATAGATTTTCCAATTTGTTTGGTAGGCTGGGATGGAAGAACTTAGGCAAGAATAAAGGAGTGAAGTACTAAGAGGTGACTGAGTGGGAGAAAGAGAAACACACCTTCTGTGTTTGGTTTGCAATGCATTGTAAACTTTGTAAATGCTGCATTAACATTAACAGATGCACATTGCACAACCAACATTGCAGTCATGAATCGATCTATACCACACTTCTTTGGTCATGGGTGGGGAAATGCCATGGACAGGCAGGGGTTTGATGAATGATGATAGGTAGGATACATATCTGCCTAGCTTAACAAATACAGTGAGTTAAGGGATTGAACCATAGATCTGATAACCATAAAACAAAGTAAGTCAAGAAGAGCTCCCTTATTTATTCATCAATGAATCATGCAATTATTCAATCATCCTTTCATTCTTTCTACTATAAATATTCACCCATAGCCACCATGGTTGAAGCTTTAGTTTCTCTCATCCAGTTTTTCACCCAAATTACAAATCCTTTATCCATCCATTCATTATCACCCTTTCTTCCAATCATCCTTTCACCCATTCATCCAATCCAAATACTCACCCACACGTCGTTTCACCCACCCATGCATCCTTTCCTTTCACTCATTTCACCCATCCTTTCTATTAACCTTCCATTCTTTTCTGCTTCCATCAAGCCATCATTTTTAGCGTACAATATGTGAGCTTTTGCAGAGTTCAGATAGAAGAGGCCATTACCCAACCACCACTGTAGCTGGTGATGCAGGGTTCACAATCACAACAACGCCCTTGGAGCTAGGGAGGATAATAGTAATTGTCAATAAACAAGCAATATGTCTTACCACCGCCTGTCCCTGTTGCTGCTTCACCCACTCCAGCTGTATCTCCTCCTGCTGCAACACTTGAGCCGATGCCACTGGTGGTCAGTGTGGCTAGAAAAAACATTATACATTTTTTAGATTCCAGATACACTTCCCCTTAATTTTGTTAATCAAATAAATGCAGACACAATACATTGCTACAGATTGGCTAGCACTGCAGTATCTTTTATAAAAACATATTACTCTGGCCATGTTGTTGGTTCACAATGTTAGAAAAGACAGGTAGTCAAGCCAACCAAAAAGTTTTCATAATGGAGGGGCGGAGCAATAGCCTATGATGATGATGACTTAGAATCATTGAAGCACAAAGAAGGGCTGGTAAAATAATGAGAAAAGAGAAACAGAAACAAGATAATGCAGGGATAGCAGGAATTGAAAACAAAATTGGATAGGGTAGTTGGAAAAAAAGAGACAGTATAAAAAAATAAAGAAGGCAAAATTAAAAGTAGTATAATAGTGGGCAGAGGTAAAAGGTAAATAATAATAACAAATAATAGGATTTACTGAGATGAACAGATCCCTCCACGTTAGTAATGGTGGTTGGCTCTCCTCCTCCTCAGTTCTTCCTGGACGTGCCTCAGCGCTACCCCTCATCTTGCCCTTGGGAGCTGTTGTCAGAAACAAAAAAAATTACAAAACAAAAATTAGTGGTGCAGTTAATCTCCACAAAATTAGGATAACAGTCAATTGCAGTAACATTGTACTTATCTAAGTCAGATCGCCTATGGTAGTAGTATCAACTATCATTGAGTTGGCTATGCTAATCGTAAAATCCCTATTCCAAATTTCCTTAACAAAAACTACATTTTGGAACTAATGCATTGCAATGAATAATGTTTGATTCTATTCTCATTTTGTCAACCCCCTTGATGGACCAACTCAGTCTCCCTTTTTTGCAATCTATAGAAGGATACACAGTGTAAAAGTGCTTGGGACTGTACGATCTACATAGATAAAAGTCACAGACAATGCTAACTCATTGATATCACTAATTCACTATGTTGAAAGGACTACAGAGGAGTCTTCATTACAATGGCTTCTTAAATAATCAGTCAAACCGAGCGCCGATGAGTATGATCAGATAGCGCTGAGCACCTTCCTAGCTCAAACTTGATCACATAATAATATTCTTAATATAACTGAAAAGTAACTTACCTCTGAGTGTGGGCAGCATGCTAATTGGAAAAAAAGTTAGCATTGTAGATCACAAACACAGCAAATAATATAATTAATACTCACTGAGCCCCGGAATCTCGATGCCTAGCAGGTCGGGCAGGTCCTGCTAACGGTCGGGATGTCCACCCAGCGGTGCATCAGCTACTGGGTGGTGCAATAGACCTGGGCACCCCCCCCAATGCAGTTGACGCTCCCGCAGGGGGTACCCTCTGCAAGGCCTGCTGCCAGCATGGAGGGGAGGTGGCGCTGCACATAAAAAAACTGTGCTGTCACCTCCACCTCATAAAAGATTGGCTTGGCTGCAACCCTCTGCATCACCTCTGCAGAAGGCTGTTGGGGGGGGCTGGTGTCGCCATTTCCCTGCTCACTGGCGCCACCCTGCTCTGCTATGGTACTGGGTGGGATAAAGAAAACTAAAAGAAAGAGGAGAAGATAGGAGGGAAGGAAGGAAGGAAGGAAGGAAGGAAGGAAGGAAGGAAGGAAGGAAGGAAGGAAGGAAGGAAGGAAGGAAGCAAGGAAGGAAGGAAGGAAGGAAGGGAAAAAATAAACAAAAATACACAAAAATGAAAATCCGAAAAAAAAGTACAAAATGTAAAATATACCGACACAAAAACATACACTAATGCAATAATAAAAAATGAGGGGTAGATTAATCAGGAGGGCGGAAGATTGAAAAGATATAGAAGGATTAAAAAAACAGGCCCAGCATCATGAACAGAGTAATAAAAACAAGATGGCCGGACCCATGTGAACCGCGTGGTGACGTTTGCATGCGATTTTGAACACTAGAACATACTTCACATCGCATTTGACGCTAAACGCAATGCGAAGGAGTGTGACAGTATTGGAAATGGCCTTTCTGCAGGGTCAACCCCAAACCTTTTGCCTTCCTCCTTCTCTTTTTATGATCTCATTCTTGCTGGCTTTAGGACTTTACCACTGCTAATCAGTGCTAAAGTGCTTATGCTCTCTCCCTAAAACATGATGACATTGGCTCATACCCAATTGGCATTTTTAATTTACTTGTAGGACCTAGCAAAGTGAACTGCATGTGCCCCGGGTCTGTAAATTAAATGCTACTTTTGGGCCTGCAGCACTAGTTGTGCCACCCACATAAGTAGCCCTTAAACATGTCTCAAGCCTGCCACTGCAAGGCCTGTGTGTGCAGTTTCACTGCCACTTTGACTTAGCATTTAAAAGTAATTGTCAAGCCTTAAACTCTCCTTTTTCTACACATAGGTCACCCCTAAGGTAGGCCCTACGTAGCCCATAGGGCAGGATGGTATGTTGGTAATAGGCAGGACATGAACATGTGTGTTCTATATGTCCTGGTAGTATAAAACTCCTAAATTCGTTTTACACTGCTGTGAGGCCTGCTCCTTTCATAGAACAGCATTAGTGTTACCCTCATATACTGTTTGAATAGGAGATTCTGATCTGAAAGGAGTAGCCAGGTCAAATGTAGTATGGCCAGAATGGTAATAGAAAATCCTACTTATTGGTGAAGCTGGATTTAATATTATGATTATTATACTTTTAGAAAGTGATCATTTCTCTACACTTAAATCCTCATGTGCCTTACAATCCACATCTGGCTGAGTTAGTTCACAGCTCCCTTATGCATTTCACTCCGACAACCCTAAACACAGGATGCTCAGTCACAACTGCACACATCTGCATACTGAATTGGACTTCCTGGGTTGGAAAGGTGGAGGGCCTGACACTTACATGTCAAAGGACAGTGGCCTGCCCTCACACAATGGACTGCCAAACCCTCTACTGGGACCCTGGCAGACAGGATGGAACTGAAAGGGGACCTGGTGCATGTCTAATCCAGTCTTTGAAGTCTCACACACTTCAAAGGCACATTTGGGTATTTAAACAGGGCCTCTGACCCTACTAGCTCAGACACTTCTACAGATAGTTCTGCAGACACTTCTTTACAAGATACCTACTGGGAAAGGAACTCTGAACCAGAACCTGCAACCTGCTAGGAGGAGCTGTCTGGCTGCCCAAAGGACTCACCTGACTGCTTTTCCGCAAAGGACTGCTGCCCTGCTGTTGCCCTGCTGCCTTGCTGCCCTCTGGCTCTGCTGAGATGTGCTCCCCAAGGGTTTGGATTGAACTTGCGTCCTGTTTTCTGAAGTCTCAGGGCCAAAAAGACTTAGGCGGTCATTATCACCATGGCGGGAAAGACTGCCGATCACTGTGTCAGCGGTGAACAGAATCCCGCCGTTGGCAGAGAATGGAAAGCCGCCATATAATGATTGAAAAACCCAACCCCATCGAAAATTTCCAGACCACCACTCCCCTCCAGGATCCTGTCGGTAGGAATCCCGGCCCACCCCACCCCGCCACCGCCAAACACACCCACATCCCAGCCTCCAAATAATGATGCACAAATCACCTCGGCGGACAGTGGAGGCCGGACGACCATTGGCAGCTGCGACCGCCACAGGCAGCAAGTGGACACAACAGCAACAGGTGCACACATTGGAAGCTCGTTTCTGTTTTGGAGGCGGCGGCAGCGGCACATCATGTAGGGCAGGAGCCATTTAAATTCAATAATCGCGCTCCCGCTTGCGTGAAGCGCGTTTTTGTTTTGGAGGCGGCGGCAGCAGCAGCGGCACATCGTGTAGGGCAGGAGCCCTTTAAATTCAATAATCGAGCTCCCGCTCGCGGAAAGCACGTTTCTGTTTTGGAGGCGGCGGCAGCGGCACATCGTGTAGGGCAGGAGCCCTTTAAATTCAATAATCGCGCTCCCGCTTGCGGGACGCGGGCGGGCGGTGCCGGGGCGGAGCCCGGGCCAAGGGCCGGCCCGTCCTTCACCCGTCATTGCCAGGAAGAGGCGGGGCAGGCCCCCCCCCCGACATCATCCCAAAGACTGCAGTGTTAGGTGGCACACAGGCACCTGTCTGCCTAGAGGTACTGCTTGGTGTTTGTTTTGGTTGTTTTTATATACCACCCTGTGATTGGATTCAACCTTCAGTATTTGGGAAAATAAACTAAAACACCAGTACTTAGTCATTGTGGCTAGGCTAGGTCGAGTTCCCACATACTGCTGCGGTGTTTATATTCCTCCTCTCTTTCACCTTCTTATTTGCGTGACAATTAAACTGAGGATACTTAAATAACTTACAAAGGATGGGGAAGAGGAAAGCCAGTGGTAATTCCACTGACCAGGGAGGGGCAAAGAAAGTTCCTCGACATGCCGCCGAAAATTGCACTCTGACTCAAATTGATAAGCTCATTGAGGAAGTGGAAAGCCTCTTAGCCACCAAGCCTGCAAAATCTAACAAGAAAGACGTGACTGCTACTACCAGTTACATAAAAACTTTCTTTGTCCCTGTGAGCAGAGACCCACAGCTGCCTCCATTAAAAGGACCTAACCCAGAACCTACCAGGCCAGGAAATTCTAACAACCTAATAGCGAGTCCTAAACAGAGCCAGCCTAGCTACCAGGGTGATGTGTCCCCACTTATAAACTGTAACAACCATTTTGCGCCACTCACCCCATTGACGCCACCTGAATTAGAGAGGAGCAGATACAGGGAGGTAGAGGAGTCACCAACTACTTCAGCCAGGCAGAGGGATGAACCCGCCGAGCCACAGCTAGTGCAGATAAGAGCTGAAATTCTGAGCTTAAAAGAAGACATCATGGGCCAGATGTAGGAAAGGAATTGCAACTCGCAAACGGCAAAAACTACCGTTTGCGAGTTGCAAATCACATTTTCCTATGCAGAAATGCATTCTGCGAGTCGGACCGACTCGCAAAATGCATTTCAGAATCGCAAATAGGAAGGGGTGTTCCCTTCCTATTTGCGATTCCTAGTGGTATGCAATACCATTTGCGACCGCATATGCGGTCGCAAATGGTGTTGCAGTTACCATCCACTTCTAGTGGATGGTAACCCACTCGCAAATTGGAAGGGGTCCCCATGGGACCCCTTCCAGTTTGTGACTGGACCCAAAAACATTTTTTCAGGGCAGGGAGTGGTCCAAGGGACCACTCCCTGCCCTGAAAAAATACCGAAACTAAAGGTTTCGGTTTTTTTTTTTAAGTGCAGCTCGTTTTCCTTTAAGGAAAACGGGCTACACTTAAAAAAAAAAAAAACTGCTTTATTTAAAGCAGTCACGAACACGGAGGTCTGCTGACTACAGCAGGCCTCCATGTTTGCGAGTGCCCATAGTCGGTATGGGGCCGCAATTTGCGACCCACCTCATGAATATTCATGAGGTGGGTCATTGCGACCCCATACCGACTTGCAGACGGTGTCTGAGACACCGCTCTGCATAACATTTTGCGACTTGCAAACAGCGAGTCGCAATGACTCGCTATTTGCAAGTCGCAAAATGTTATTTTGCTACATCTGGCCCCATGTCCTTTAGCCTTATGATGTATAAGAAACTGGACAACATATCTGCTGCAATCGGGGACATAAGGAACTCATCACCCAAACCTGACCCTAACCCCCTCCCTAAGCAAATCCATCCAGCTGGAACATCTATGACAGGAATGTGTAGGGACAAAAGGACCAAAGTGGTAAAGCAGAACTTTCAGGGGGGCAAATGTGTACCTCCGACTGTGGGCGTTTCTAACAAGTATGACACAATGTGTAATAGAGGGCCTAGCTATGAGGTGCATAGGAATGATCCTTTAGATAAAAGGACCATAGGCCCATTGAGAACTGTCCCCCCAAGCCAGACTAGATATAGTAATTACGACATATACATGATAAATGTACCCAAGCTAAGTAATGGCCAAAAGGAGCAGAGAGATTCCCTCACAAATAAAGTAATCCATTGGATAAGGGGGACGAAAAAGTGTAGCTCTATCATAAGGGACGACATAGTCACCGCTCACAGACATACAAGAGCAGGTTTAACAACAGACATCATAGGTCTCAAACTGAGTAGCCAGAGCCTAGTAAAGGGTCTCTTGGCACTGGATTCAAGAGTGGGACCTGGTACTTTTTCACAAATGTCACTCACTCCAAAAATCCCTCAATCATTGGCAAATCTGTCTCCCAAGAGAGATACATCATTCCAACGGCCCTGCACACAAACACACCTAGAAGGTATCAAAAGAGGAGCCCAACCTCAGCCATAGACTGACGTGAGGCCCACATGTTGGAGGATGGGAGAGATGGCATATCCAACCTAGAACCCTCTAAGCCAAGTAACCAGACACTGTACACCCGGGGAGCGGAAGTAGAAGCACATTGTAGTGATCCACTAGAGGAGCTGGACTATGGAGTAATGCCTTGCTCAAATGAGAACAGAGAGATCCCACCAGATACGGGGAATGGTCTTAATCCTCCAATCAGGTTCTTATCTTGGAATGTGGCAGGGCTGCTTCAGAAATCAGATAACCCTGACTGGTGTAGTTTTATAGACCAACACCATATCATTTTACTACAGCAAACATGGGTGTCATCAGTGACTAATAGGGAGGGTTACTGGGCTTTTCAGAAGACTGCGCTTCCCTCACCATCTGGTAGGGCTTCAGGGGGTTTGATAACTTGGATAAAACACGATCTGTTCCCAAAGGTGAAGGAGCTAATAACTCCCACAAAAGATCTATTAGCTGTTGAGGTGGTACTTAGCACTGCCAGGGGACCTGTTAGCATAGTAATAGCAAACATATACGTTAGACCTGGCATTCAAAGGACGCAGATTGCATTGATGAGTATGCTAGCAGATTTTCTTAACTGTCTACCGGGAGGGCAGGGCCTAATCATTGCAGGAGATTTCAATATGCAACTGAATTTCAGAGATGTAAATCAGCAAAAAGAAATCCAGTTTGCAGAGCCTTGGGATAGATCTGGGCAGGTTCGAGCCATGGCTAAAAGAGAAGGGGGAGTATTAAATATATTAAACGACCTAATAACAACAAGGGGACTAAGAATAGTAAATGGAAACACTAGATCAGACAGTCCGGCCTCGCCCACTTATAGGAGAGGACTATACACTAGCCATCTTGACTACGTCTTAGTAGACGAAGTTCTCTGGAAATCTCTCATTGACATGGTTGTCCTCCCTCGAAATGATAGTGACCATCAAGCACTGAGCACCGTCTTTTCTACAATCTCATTCAGCTGTAAAACACTGACAACATGGGTTAAGGGCAACGTCCTAGCTATGACAAATGAACTTAAAAGTGTAAATTGGGAACGGGTAGAAGATGACGCAAACGTTCAGCTATCTATATACAGAATAGTTGCAACAACGCTTTCCCCATTGAAGCACACAAACATCACATTGGTGGATTTGATCAGTCTGCATAGCATTCTGACCAACTGGCTAAAACCACACTTTCAGGTAGCAAGGAGGCGGACAGCGACTGGAATTAGAACTGTAAGCTGGTTCTCTAACTCCTGCCGCCAGGCCAAAACACAGTTATTGGGAGCACTAAAGGCAGGGAGCCATTTAGAGATAAGAGAATCCAGGGTTGCGTACAAAGTTGCACTCAAAAATGCAAAAAAAGAGTGGGAGGCCAAATATTGGAATGGGCTGGTAGACGCACTCCACGAGAAGGATTTCAAATTATTTTGGAAATTAGTGGCAGACAAAGGTAGCTCTGAAGATGGGGAGACTTATCCTGTAATCCAGCCAGAAACTTGGGTGACACATTTTAGCAAAGTATATGGAAAACCTCAAATTAATAGTATTACCATCCCTTTACTTAAATCTAATGATCTTGTTGTTAATACACTACCTGCTGGGAGAGCTATATCATCCAAATTTGCTCTGGCTTTCTGTGATAGGCTTGGCGGTACAAAGGACTCTGGGCCGTATATATGTGGGAAAAGAAAGGGTTTTTTTTATTTGTTTTTGGGAAGACTAAGTGGAAAAGAATGTTCGTATAAGGTAGCAACCAAAATGTCTGTTGGGAACAGTTCCACGTGGGTTCTCCTTGTCTTAATGTCTCTGTCTTTTCTTCTCCTTTAGGTGTCTCGCGGATTATTGGGTTGCATCTCTTCCTCCAGTGGGACCGGAAAAACAAGAACACAGGAGCAAACAAAAGGTAAGTGGCTTTGTGGGGCTCTGGTGCTGTTTAGTAGGGGAACGTGCAGGGGGGAAGAAAAAGAGAGTGCCGTGTTACGGGTGAACAGGTATAGGAGTAGACTGGATAGTGAGGGAGTGGTGGGGATTTCTCTGAGGTATTTGTGTCAAGCTGCTTTTAGTGCTCAGCCCAGCATCTCGTCCTCTGTGATTCTGTCCCCTGTGACCCCCCCTGTCTCAACCCCCACCCTCTCCTCCTTTCTACTACCCCCCTGTTCTTAATATTAGCTACAAAGTGCCGCCGCCCCCGTAGCAAGGACCGTACCTTGTGAAGCCGCGACCCTCCGGGGTCGTGGCGGAGCCTGCTGTCATCTGTATCCTAATTTCCTGATTCGTTGTTGTTCCGGCGTGCCGTCTTCTCCTCTGCTCCGGATTCGGCGTTTTCCTCTCACGGCGTTCTACCTTCGTGCGGCGGTTGATTCCTGTCTCCAGGGAACTCCTCCCCTTCCTTGAAGTCTGTCGTCTGTTTTAATTCCAAAACGTGGAAATCCGGTGTCGGCGACTCTCGTGGCTTTCGTGCGTCCCCATGGAAACGCGCAAGAGTTCCGGATGAGGCGCGCAAAATGCGCCAGTCCGCAGAGTTGGAAGACGAGGTCGACGAGACCCGTCTACACTTTCTTTTCCCTAAAAGAAACAACTTTGGCCCTACAATCAGTGCGCAAAGGGAAGGCCCCTGGGCTGGATGGCATCCCAGGTGATTTATACCTGTCTCGACCGACAATTTGGTCCTTGTACTTAAATGCGCTCAGCAATGAGATACTGAGGGGGGGAGGACTTCCCCCCACGTGGCAAGGAGCAATCATAGTCCCTATTCACAAGAAAGGGCCAAGAGAAGAACCTACTAACTATAGGCCGATTAGCTTACTCAATGTTACTCAAATAATATTTAGCAAGCAGGTATTGAATAGGCTTCAGGCATGGACAGAGGATTTTCACATTCTTTCCGACTTCCAGGCAGGATTTAGGAAAGCAATGAGTACAATAGATCAGGTATTCAGGTTCAATCTCCTTTGTTGGAAATATCTGTCACTGAATAAGAGCCACCTGTATGTAGCTTCCATTGATCTAAAGGCTGCTTTTGACATGGTCCCCCACGATCTACTGTGGAATGTCTTGGAGAGCTATCAACTTGATGGAGAACTACTAAGATTGATTAGGTATCTTCACGAAGGAACGTACACTCAAGTACGTTGGTCTCAAAGTGGCGAATTGACAGAAGCAATACCTGTTTACAGGGGGGTTAGGCAGGGGTGCGTTCTGGCCCCAACATTGTTTAATCTTTATATTAATGGTGCGGCAGACCAATTATTACATTGCAACCACGATGCCCCAAAGCTTGCTGGAACACCTGTCCCCATTTTAATGTTCACTGACAATACTCTACTAATTTCAAGAACACCTAGGGGCTTGCAAAATGAATTGGATGCTTTTTATAAATTTTGTCTGAAGAGAGGGCTTGAAATAAATCCAACAAAATCAAAGTTCATGGATTTTAACCCACATAAACTGTTTAGGGGGAAAATGACCATAGCAGGCCAACCAGTGGAGAGAGTCCGCCAATTTGATTATCTGGGGATCAGGCTAAGCGATGACCAAAAATGGTCAGCGCAGATTGGGAAGAGTCTGACAGCCTTGAGGCAAAGGTCTTCAGTGATAGGGAGGAATATTGCAAATACCTCGCAAGGGGAGATATCACTTGCTATTACTGTTTACAAAGCAGCGGCAGTTGCAGCCTCAACCTATGGTGCTGATCTCTGGGGCCATACTAATTCCAGGTGTTTGACTATGGCAGAAAAACGTTTTTTACGGAACTTTCTGCGACTGCCGACGAGCACCCCTCTTATTACGCTTAGATTCGACCTAGCCATAAATGAAATCCACTACGAAATTGCACTAAGACCACATAAGTATTGGGTGTGTCTTTGGACTACTGAGCACCTGTCTGTCCTACACATAGCATTAAAGGAGTTTCTTGTAGGTGACTGCGTATTAAAGATCCCTTGGCTTAGACACATTAGAGACACGTGTAAACTCCTTAAAATGGAGGAGGTGTGGAGTGCCCCATATAACCTAACCAAGGAAGCAAAAGAGCGTATTAATAGGTGTTATTGGGAGAACCTCCTGGTGCAAATCTGGACGAAAAACCAAGGTCGTCTGACGCTACAATTCCTGGATCACAAATGTAGCCCCAAATTTGAGGCCTATATGGATAACATAAATCCTCCCTATACCAAAACACTTTTTATTAAGTTTAGATTAGGGATCCTCCCGCTTAAGACATTCACTGCACGATGGAGCGTGGAGGACTGTAACTCAATATTTTGCCATCATTGCCAAAAGACAAAAGAGTCACTCGCGCACTTTATGTTCTTTTGCCCTAGATATCTGGTGCCCAGGAAGAAGTGGATTGCCCCGTTATGTAGGTTAATGGGAATAAGGGAATGGAACACAGCCTTACGTCTCTTCATAACTGATACAAATGACAAAATAGTTTTTTCTGTTGCAAGATACCTGCAAAGTGCATGGGCATTAAGAAATAGAGAATTGTTATAATTGTGTGTTTTAACATATCGGTTTCAGATTTTACTTATCTATTTATCTTACGAAGTAAGTTGTAAATTGACGAGAGCCAAGATACATTGGTCACCGTACTACATATTTAACACCTTAAGACAAAAGATTTTAGAATAATGTCTGTTTTACATTGGTTTTATAAAAAGCGATTTTATTATTTATTCAGGGTCTTAATGCATAATGTGGTAATTGTTGCTGATTTCCATTTGTAACATGGCATACTGCTCAATTATGATATGATGTTTTATTGCTTACTTTTATGGCTCTTAGCTGAAATAAAGTATAATTTTGGTAAATTTTTGATAGGCGTATCACCCACACACCTGACACACATCCAGAACCCCATAAAACACCCCCAGACACAACCCACAATCCCTTGCAACGAAACCAGGACCAGAAGATGGAGAGCACCAGAGCCAGGCAGCAAACACCATCATATACATATCGACCCACACAGGAGCAACCATACCCTGTCCCCAGTTCCGATGCCATCCACCACACTCACCATGTCCCCCCCCAAAATCCACGCTTCACCAAAAGGGAGCTAAGGACCACGGGACGAGATTCTGAAGGTCAAGCCACAAATATTCGGGTCCGAGGTGCAGCACACACCCATCACGTGGAAATTGGAGCTGTTGCAGACCATTGTGAGCAGGGTGAATGCAGTGGGACACCATCCACGAACCAGGGACGACATCCGGAAGAGATGGAACGACCTGTGGGGGAAGGTCAGGGCCCTGGCATCTAGATGTCCACCTCACAAAAGCACCCTGAAAGGCCACTGAAAGTAACCCCAGCACAAAATAGCCCAGTTCTGTACATCTCAAACCTTCAAGCATATGTAACACGCATGTCTATGCCCCCCAACAGGCACCACCACCCATGCAACCCTAATGGAGGGGACAAGGAGTGCCACAGCCCTCCAGGGAGACAGAGGCACATCACAAGACTTTGTAAAAGGATCCCTGGAAACTGATGAGCAGGTAGGCCCCTCACACAGTCCAGGATTCTCATCATGCAGCGCCCCACCCAGGAAACCACTGTCACGCCTAACACCCAGTCAAGACCAGCAGGCCAGGGGAGGCATGCCCACACCATGTACCCAGGGCAAAGACTGGTGGAACACAGCTACAGAGGCCGCAGTCTCCCACTCCCAACATGCAGAAAGGCGAGGGCCCCAATACAAGTGGCACATCCAGACCTGCGCAGGGGACCCACTCACAGGGTGCTAGGGCAAGTTCAAGTGTCCCAGTGGGTCAGGGGGTAGGGCACCAGATGGATGCAGCAGCCCAGGACGTTATTGCAGAGGTATTGGGGGCCTATCAACATACCCAAGACAGGTTGGCACAGATTGTGTCCACCCTGGAGCAAAGTCAGAGGATGCAGCTGGAACAACACCAACAGGCCATGGAGCAGTGGAAAGAGCACAATGCCACAATGGCCACCATTGCTGGAGCACTGCTGCAGTTGGTAAACAAACAGCCTGACACCCACACCGGACAAGAGGCCCGGCAACAGCCCTGGACAATCAGCAACAGATGACACAAGCAGCAGAAACAGCACAGGAAATACCCTCCCAGGAATCACAAGTGCCAACCATGCCACCCCAAGAAGCTCCACAGCAGGTGCCCAAACATAGTCTTAGGCCAAGATATGACACTGGAAACCCAGCTGAGAACAAGCCCCGCTCCAACAATTGACACTGCTACTAATGCAAAGCAACCATCCCACCTATTCATCAACAACACTTAGCTGAGGGCAAATTGAAGTACTATTCTACAAAATGAACCCATCTAAGACATCCAACAGGGCTGCCACCAACTAGGTTTTGAAGACGCCCAACCCTTACGACCCCCATCACTGTATAAAGCACAATTCTCTCTATTCTACCAATAGAACACATTTCACACCTGTAACACTGTCCCCTGTCTTCAATGTCAAACAAAGTGGAGTATGGATGCAACTGGCAGAGAACAACTTTATTGTCCATTTGTGCTTGATGGTGGTGCTGTGTGTTTTAAAATAGGAAGGGAGGGAATGCATATATTGTCTGTCAGTACCATGCAGAAGTGGTGCATGTATCGCCTATCATGACCAATCCCCGTATATGACAGAGCACACTGACAGTATCAGTCAGTAACCCCAATGACAGGCTTAAGTCCCACACAGTTATTGGAAGTAGAGTTGCATCAGTTGGTTCCTGGAATTGACATCTTCCCCTTCCTCATCCTCACCATCACTCTCCCCACCTCTCTGAGGTAGCTGATCAGGACTTATAGCACCCTCCACCTCCAAAAGGGGGATAGAATGTCTCACTGCCACGTTGCGCAGCATGCAGCAGGTCACCACTATTCTACACACCTTATCAGGCCCAGAGGCCAGGGAACCCCCAGAGATATGTAGACACCGGAATCTAGCCTTCAGGAGACCTATAGTACGCTCAATCACCCTCCTAGTACGTCCCTGGGCCTCATTGTATTTCCTCTCTGCATCCGTCCTGGGATTCCTCACTGGTGTCAGGAGCCAACGCAAGTTTGGATAGCCAGAATCACTTAGAAAATGGTTCAATACAGAGTCGTCATTGTAATGTCCCTTAGTCAGACAGGCTGTTTTTTTACAATGTGTCAGTTAGTGACAGGCAAACGTACCTATGATCCACCCTCTGTCCTCTTGTAGTTGATCCATCTTCTTTGGCACACTACTGTTCCTCAACACAAATAAATCATGGACTGAACCCGGAAACATGGCATTCACAAAGGAAATGTACTGGTCTGCAGTACACACCAATTGGATGTTCATGGAATGAAAGTTTTTCCTGTTTCTGTACACCTGTTCACTCACTCTTGGGGGAATGATGGGTATTAGTGTGCCATCGATGGCACCTATGACATGGGGAATGTTTGCAAAGGCATAGAAGTCAGACTTGATGGCAGGGAGGTCAGCACTTTGGGGGAGTCACACATAAGATTTGTAGATGTTGTACAAATGCATTCATAAATCTTGTCAGTACCTGTCTGAATATTGGCTGTGAGAAACCAGCACCCATGCCCAAGGTCACTTAAAAAGAGCCTGTGGCCAGGAAATGGAGTGCGGAGAGCACCTGCACCTCAGTTGGAATGGCATGTGGATTACATTTTGGGGAGTTAGTGCAGGATCCAGTAATGCACATAGGTCCTGAATAGTCGCACATTTGAGTCTGTAAGTGATAATGATCTGACGCTCCACCATGGTCCCCATATCTACAAGTGGTCTGTACACTGATGGCGCCCTTCCTCGCCACAAGGGTCGGTACCTAAGATGGGGTACAAAAAGGAGTGATGTGCAGACATAAATAGGCAAAATGGGAAGAATACATACACTGCATTGTTCATAGTAGTGTCTGTACAATAACCGCGACCTGACAGATGTACATGTACATCACTAGTAGGGAACAGAGTAATTAATTTGTGCTACTATACGGAATGGATAGAGGCCTAGGTGCTTCATGTGGCTAGTAGGCCCTGCATTGTGAGTAGTAAGAATTTCAAGATGCGTAGGTGATGGCAAAATGTCTGCCCACTGTAGTTCTGAGCCTTCATTGTGGAAGTGACCTAATACCACTAGTGGTTGATGTCACAGCATACGGCCGTGTTGACCGCTGTTTGCACCCTAATAGGCTAACATGGATGCCAATGGGGAATCCTGGTGTATCATGATCGCCGCCGGCGGTGACGGTGCCTACCACCGCGGAACGTATGCATGTTCGTCATCGTTTAATCACTTGACTCCCTGATCTCGTGCGGACAGGTACTCCACTCTGTGTACTGCTATGGCCTGCCTCTGACTATGGATGTTCCACATGGTGCAGGGGAAAGGGCCCGGCCTTCTCCCAGGAAGAACTGGAGAAGCTAGTGGAAGTGGTCCTGCCCCTGTACAGCAGACTCTACGGACGGCCAGAGGTACAGGTGAGTCTGGGTTTGGGGGGCACTGTGTGAGTGATGGATGGTGTGGATTGCACATATGGGTGCTCCTCTGAGCCTGGATGGGCCATGGTGCATGGAATGCTGTGTGCCACTGTCCTGCATGTCTGGGAGTACTGTCAGTCCTATGGTGGGCAATCTGCCAGCTGTTCCTATCGTGCACGTGCCTCACCTCTGTGTTCCATTTCTGTGTCACCCTTCTAGATCAGCGCCCATCAGAAGAGAGCACATTGGCATGCCATCGCCAAGGAGGTACAGACCCTGGGGGTCTACAACCGGCGGAGCACCCACTGTCGGAAGAGGTGGGAGGACTTGCGTCGCTGGGCGCGAAAGATCAGTGAGGCCCAGCTGGGAAAGTCCTCCCAATGTGGAAGGGGTGCCCGTCGGGCACTGATACCCCTCATGCGAAGGATCCTGGTGGTGGCGTACCCAGATCTGGATGGGCACTTGAAGGCTGCACCGCAGTCACAAGGGGGTGAATACTCACTGACCATACTTCAGTCTGGAAGGATGACTGTGTGTGTGATAGGGCTCATGCTCCTTAGAGCAGGGAATTTGACTGGTGTCCATCTACTGTATCTTCCCCAAAGGGTGTAGTGGTGTCCCTGTCAGGTATCACCTACCTCAGCTCCAAAAGTATTTCAGGGGATGGGTGTAGATCAGTATTCTGGTCAGTAGTCAGGGGCATGGCCATGGGCATAGTGCACAGTGCTGCCTGTTGGGTGTGTTTGCTGGGTGGGTGTATGTCTGGCCATTGTGCATCAACATTCAGCTATTTACAAGTGTATTTCCTGTTTTGTCTCCCAATCCCTGTTCTCTTGTGTTGGTTTGGTACAGCATCAACATAAGGCGAGCAAGCTGAGGCATCGGCACATTGGGAATCTGCGGCCCACGGATCTTCTGAGGCAGAGACAACAGACGCCCAGGGGACCAGCGGGTGGGAGGGCGAGGGGACTTCCACGGCGAGGCTACTACCACAGGAGGTGGTGACTCTGAGACCTCCTCCGATGGGGGTCCTCCGGCAGTGGCGGACCCTAGTGCACACATAACTACTGTTAGATCTTCCACCGCCACCCATACCATCACCACCCTCCCTTTTGCTCCCCACTGAGTTGCCCATGCCTGCCCACCCAGAAAGGTGGGCGTCTCCTTCGCCCCAGCCACTTCCTCCCCTGCCCCAGTCAGCCCTGCTGCCCTCACAGAGGAGGCTATTGACCTCCTGAGAACCATCTTTGTAGGGCAGACAACCATTGTCAATGCCATCCAGGATCTGGCATCAGAGGTGCAGCAGACCAATGCCTATATGGATGGCATTCACGATGCTGTGTCTGCCCTACAGAGATCTTTTCAGGCTCTGTCCTCCTCTCGGATGGCAGCCAGTTTCCCTGACCATTCTGTCCCCCCTCCAACCTCCTCTACCCCTTCCAGCACCCCACTCCCTTCACCCATCCAAAGCACGCAATCCGACCCGCTTACAGGCACATCAACACACAAGAAGCACACTTCAAAACACAAGCACCACACCTCCCACCACAAGCATTCACACAGCCAACAGACACCTGCACACACAACAACATCCACTTCCCCCAGTGTGCCCACCTCTTCCGCCTCCCTGTCTGTCCCCTCTATATCCACACCCTCATGCACCTTGACTCACAGTTACTGCTCCTCTTCCTGCACTCACCACAATCGCAGACAGCCATACATGCAC
The DNA here is from genome assembly GCF_031143425.1 of Pleurodeles waltl. Classification (NCBI taxonomy): domain Eukaryota; kingdom Metazoa; phylum Chordata; class Amphibia; order Caudata; family Salamandridae; genus Pleurodeles; species Pleurodeles waltl. The sequence continues at coordinate 219,313,071 of NC_090450.1, read as the reverse complement.
CCCATACACCACACCTGTACTCACCACCTCTACTGTAGTTGACACATGCAGCACACTCACAAGACTTGCAGACACCCACCCAACATACATCAACACTAGCTGTCTGTCATCTCCCACTGTGTCCACCCCCTCCCAAAACACACAAACGCACCAAGACACCCACCCATCAGACATCCACCACACCAAAGCATACTGAGCAGTCACCTGCACCCACTACACGCTCACCTACACCCCATACATCAACTCCCTCTTCCTCCACTCCCACACCCTCATCAACGCCCACCCCAATTGCTCCCAAAAAACTTTTCCTCTCCCTTGCTGACCTCTTTCAACCCACTGGCCCACCCCGTCTTGTCCCCAAACGTGCCCACCTCCTTGCCCTTTCCGCTCCTTCCACATCTCAGCCCACCCCGGTCCAGCCTTCCCATTCCCGTGCACCTTCCCCATTGAAGATGAAGGCCCGGTCTGAGCCTAGGCCATCCAGCTCCATCCGAGCCAAACAGCCCCCACCCCTTCAAAGGAGAAGCCCACCCCCCTACAACCTCCACAAGAAAGGCAAAGTCCCACCCCATCGAAAATCCCCACACCACCCCCTCACTCCCCTTCCGTGAGGTGGCTGGATCCCCATATGGTTCCCCGTTCTGTGGAGTACCCAGCACTTGTGGGAGTCAGGTGTGGCCATTTGTGGCCCAGGACAATGTACATTTTCTGGACTGGCTATTGGCCCTGTTAGCACAGTTTGGCTCAGTGTGCTAATAATTTTAGTTTTTGTGTGGCCTGGGTTTGGGCTGCACGCAGTTACACCCTGGTGTTTGTTTTAATTTTTTATGGGTGTGGGACTATTGTATGTACTATGGTCAAGTTGCAGTGGCCTTCGGTCGGGTACGTACCTCTTGGTGTTGGGTGTCTGACTTGTGCTGCTGGGAAGGGTTCGGGGGTGTTGCAGTGTGGGTGGGCGGGTATTTAACTGTGCCCTTTCCTTCTTTGTGTTGTAGATTGCAGTACTTACCGTCGTCGTCTTCGTCAGCGGTCTTGGTCGTGTAGGTATATGGCAAGGAGCAGGGCTGGCATGATCAGCAGCTCTCTGTCCATGGCTGCCGCTGCACATTCTGTGGAACTCCGGTGAGTGTTTTCTTATATTTGGTTCATTTCCGCCTGGCTTTGTGTGGCGGTGGTTCCCGCCCCGGAACTGGCGGCAGAATTTTGGTTCATAATTTGATGGGCGGATTGGGCCTTTCCGACGGCCTGTGGGCAGACTCTGCTGTCGTTTGTGGGACTCCTTTCCTGGCGGTGGGTGGTTTGCGGGATGAGTGTGTTTCGGTTGGATCATTATTTGGCGGTCCGGACCGTTCCTCTGTTGGCGGTTTCTACCGCCGGCGTAGCGGAACGGACCGCCATGTTCATAATGAAGGTCTGAATCTCTGCAAAGAACTCCTTGTGCAGCGAAAAATCGACGCACAGCCTGCCAGAATCGATGCACAGCCTACACCACGTGGAGAAAATCACTGCATGCTGAACGGGAATGACGCAGCGTGGCTCCCCAAGTGGAGATCGACGCAGCATCAGCGTTGTGACTGGAACTTCGATGCACAGCCCACTGGATCGAGGCACTGCCGAGCTGGAATGACGCAGCCCGACCTGCAAAGAGGAATTGAAGCAGTGCCTGCCATGTGACAGAAATTACCCTGCATCGCCCAACGGATAGACGCAGCTCCTTTGACTTAGTCCTACACGCCTAGGATTTCTCTGCATCATCCCCGAGGCATCCAAATACCCCGCAACCCAAAGAGGATCCATGTCTGCATGCCGCAAATCAATGCCAAGCCCTTGTTGCTTGAAAAACATTGATGCATCATCTTTGTGTGCCCAGAGAAACCGACACACACCTCCTGATTTTCCATGCATCTCTTCCTCTGCGTTCTCTTGTGGAGAATTTAGATGCAAACCAGGTACTTTGTGCTTGTAAGAGACACTTATTGCTTTTAAGAACTGAAGACTCTTTTTATCATTTCCTAAAATGATATTTCAACATGTACTTATCAAATCTTGATCCTTTTGACCTGCATTTAATCAGATAAATATTCTATATATTTCTAAACCTGTGTGGTGTATTTTTGTGGTGTTTATACTGTGTTATTGCATTATTTATTGCATGAACACTTTACACATTGCCTTCTAAGTTAAGTTTGACTGCTCAGTACCAAGCTACCAGAGGGTGGGCACAAGATAATTTGGATTGTGTGTGACTTACCCTGACTAGAGTGAGGGTCCTTGCTTGGACAAGGGGTAATCTGACTGCCAACCAAAGACCCCATTTCTAACAGACATGAAACTCCACCCACCCACGGTCCTCCGTGTAGTGCGGCCGAGTTGTTTGACCACTTTGTGGAGTTCCACGTAGTGGGAGTCACAGAGGTCTGCCTACCCCTACTTAAAATATATTCATGCCAAATATATGAAATTGGCATTAGGCACATGACATCTCGCACAATTAGCTTAATTGACAATTTATACTTAACAGACTTAAGTGGAGTACTAAATTTGGTACAGAAATTTGAATTGGATCTGTTTGAGCCTTCTGTTTGGAGCCAAAGGCCCTTTCAGATTACAACAGTACTGCCAGTCTTTATCCAATGTGGTACCACGCATATCAGTTTTCCAACATGACTAGGTTTGGAAAGACGAGAGGGAGCCTCAGTTTGCATAGCAGTGTACAATTTAAAGGGAATGTATTTGCTTGGGTGTGGCAATCAAATATAAAGCCTTCCAGGACTTGGATGCTAAAGATAAATAGATCACTCTGCACAGCACCTGAAGCTGAATGAATGTGAAAGTATCCATTGAACCTGTCAGCCTTAGGGTGATCATCCCCTAAATGTTTTTCCTTTCTCCTCCATTTTTGCTGATCTTTTTTTTTCTGGCCTTGGGACTCCGTGCACTTCACTACTGCTAACCAGTGCTAAGTTCCATGTGCTCACTCCTTAAAACAAGGTAACATTGTTTTGTCTTCAATTGGCATAAATAATGTACTTATAAGTCTCTAGTAAAGTGGTACTACATGTACCAAGGGCCTGTAAATTAAATGCTACTAGTGGGTCTGCAGCATTTGTTGTGCAACTCACTTAGTAGCCTTACAAACCTGTTTCAGGCATGCCATTGCAGCTTGTGTGCACAGTTTTAAATTGGCATTTTAACCTGGAAAAATGCACCTTTTGACAGGCTCAAATCTACCTTTTGAATACATATGTCAATTCTAGGGTAGGCCCTGAATAGCCCAAAGGTCAAGTAACTCTGCTTTTAAAAAGTTGGTCATGTATTTTTATGGTTTAAATGTCTTGATAGTGAAAAATTCTTAAATTAGTTTTTCACTATTGCAAGGTCTACCTCTCCCTTAGGATAACATTGGGGTTACTGTATTATATTTATTCAGCTGCAACTTTGAAATGGGAACAGGTAAAAAGTTCATGTTTGGTGTCTTTGGAGATATAATGAAAAGTTAATTTTGATAATGAAGTCGGATTTTGGATTGAAATTTTGAAAAAGACACTTTTAGAAAGTTGACATTTTTCTGCCTTAACCATTTAGGCCCTCATTACAACATTGGCGGTAAAAGCCACTTACTGCCATGCAGAAGACCGCCAACACACCGCCGCGGCCGCAGAATTCCGCCACAGTTATTATGACCCACATTTCGGAATCCGCCAAAATTCAGACACCCACACAAGTCCGCCACACCAAAGGTCAGTGATAAACTGGCGAAAACAAAACCTCCACTGTCACGCCAACAGAAATATGCCCACACTATCACGACACATGAATCCACGCGACGGTCTTTCAACCGCGGTATTCCATTGGCGGTACACACCGCTGCGCTCAAAATACACACACTCTTACAAAACACAGCCACATTGGACAATTCCAAATACACACACCTGATACACATACACACACCACTCCCACACACCCATTACAATATAAAACACACACCCACATCACACACAAACCCCTACGACCAAAAATTCCAAAAGAAGGCCAGAGAGAGACAGCACCAGCAAGAACAACAGCATCCACAGGCACACAACACCATCACCCAAAGAACTTCCACGCACCTCACACAACACACCACTACATATCAGCACACTTATCACCACACACTACATCCCACACATCACCTACACCACCCCATGGCACGGCAAAGACACCCCAGGTTCTTGGAGGAGGAGCTCAGGGTCATGGTGGGGGAATTCGTCCGGGTAGAGCCACAGCTATTCGGATCACAAGTGCAGCACACCTCAATAGCAAGGAAGATGGAGCTATGGCAAAGAATAGTGGACAGGATCAACGCAGTGGGACAGCACCCAAGAAATCGGGAGGACATCAGGAAGAGGTGGAAAGACCTACGGGGGAAGGTGTGTTCCGTGGTCTCAAGACACCACAAGGCGGTTCAGCGGACTGGCGGCAGACCCCCACCTCCTCCCCCACAACTAACAACATGGGAGGAGCAGGTCTTGGCGATTCTGCATTCTGAGGTCCTCGCAGGAGTAGGTGGAGGAATGGACTCTGGTATGACAAATCTTAATTATTACATCCCCCACCCTACCTGCATGCCAGCACATACCCCCACCCTCAACCCCAGCATCCAAACTCCTCACATGTGTCACAAAATCACAAACCACCCATCCCAACACCAAGCCCTGCATGCAACAACAAAGCATGGACACCCATCACTAAAGAATGCCCACTGCACATACCCATACAACCCCCTAAACCATCATCACACAAGGTCCCACACAGGAATGCAAGCACTGGGGTACACGGTCACCCACCCATTGAACACCATGAAACACACAGATGTAATAACCATCCTTTTATACCCCTGCAGGACCTCTACCCAACGTCACCTGACAGGAGGGTCCACACATGTCCACACCACCAACAGAAGAGGCCCACAGTGATGACAGCAGCTCTGTCCAACTGGATCTAGATGACCAGCCCGGCCCATTCGGGACCTCAGGACAGTCGGCTCCCCTCACCCAGTCACAGGCCACCACAGACCTTCCCTCCTCTGTAAACACCAGCACAGCACCCACCCAGCGGGCCCATACCTCCGTCCCCAGGACACGTCAATCAGCTGTGTGTCCACCACTGCAGGGAACCCAGGCTAACCCACCACCCCAACAACAACAGGGACCTGGGGGCAGTGGCAGTGGACACACGGTCCAGGGGACGGAGGCCCAGGTTCACAGGGGAACTGGGAGGCCTGCTGTGCGACAGGGGGCGAACAGGCCAAGGGAACCCACTCTCCACGAGGCCCTCTCCTCCATCATGGGAGCCCACCACCACACCCAGGAGACAATGGCAACGTTACTGGCCAAGTTTCAGGAGACCCAGCGCCTGCAGGAGGAACAATATATGGGCTTCAGGTAGGAACTAAGAACCATCAGCTCCACCCTGGGCACCATCGTAGGGGTGCTGAAGGAAGTACTCAACACCAGGAGGGACACTGTGGCACTACAAGGGGCTACTCACACTAGCATGGACGATGAACTGCCCACCACCTCCGCCTGCGCTAGTGGACAGGTCGCCCCGCCACAGGACCACCACACCAGCACCCCACCCCCTGCAGAGGGAGAACCACCCTGCAAACGGTCCCTGAGATCCAGGACAAAGACAGAGCATGATGCCAAGACCCCCGCTAAGAAAGGAGACCACCCTGATTGTCATCCTACTGTCCCACTTTGTCAGCCTGTCCATACTTAAACTGCCCCAGCTCCACTTCCTATGCCCATATGGGCAATGCACCTGTGAGACTAATAGACCGGACTCTGCCATGGACATTCCTCTGCCATCACCCCTCACCATTTCACTACCCGCTCCAATATTGAGCACTTAAATAAACACACTTAAAGCACAAAACAATCTGGAGTCTGTCTGTGATTTTGAAATAGTTTATTAGCAATTACAGTGAAAAAATGCTCTTTCAATTGTAATGTCAACATACCTATGTCACACACCTCTACTCCATGAGGAACCTAAGCAGATGTCACACAGTGGGACCCACATCTGTGAAATCGTAAGGGAAAGTGACAACTCAGTGACCATACACTGGGTGAAAACGGCAGACAGTAGAGAGGTAGTAGTGTTAAAGTACATGTAGTATGCAGGTCTGTACTCTTACCTGTGTCTCACTGGAAATATTGCTGGATCACTGAGTCCCTGTTGTTCATGTCTTCTTCCTCTGCTTCCTTGTCTTCACTGTCCACAGGCTCCACAGCTGCCACAACACCGCCATCTGGATCATCCTCCTGCAGAAAAGGCACCTGTCGTCGCAAAGCCAAGTTGTGAAGAAACAGCAGGCCACGATGATCTGGCACACCTTCTTTGGTGAGTAGAATAGGGATCTGTAGTGCTTTCCTCTTAGCTAGTTTCTAAGCACTAACATAACACACCAGAAATGCACTTCTGAGGTCAAAGAAGACTTTTATTGTTGTTAATTCTTCCCCAACCCTAATTTTTATGTATGACGAATTAGTAGCTTTCAAGTCCGCGTTAATCAAACAAAATATATCGGTTTGCAATATACACAGAAGGTTATATTTATAAGATATTGAATGCAAAGCAAAACAAATACTTCACCGTGTGGGAAACTATCTACAGCTTCATCTTTCTAAGGTCTGCAAGCTGATGACCCCTGTCAGCCGCGAGAAAGAGATTCATCTACCCACACGGGATTGCTGGCAGCTGGCGCCAAGCTCCAGCACGAGGTCCGGCAGATTCGAATCTGACTCTCTGCAGCCTGTTACATTTGTTACAACGGTGTGCCCCCTCCTCTCAGACCTGGGAAACTGAGCAAGCCTTTTGGAGACTGGCCAGGTCTCCAAGACTACTCCTGTTCCCAAGCTCAAGCGAAGAAAACAACACCCATGTACTCTCTCTTATCATGTCTAGTCTACTGTGAGAAAAACATCTTGGTTCTCTTGTGCAAAAACACAGCTTGGAAAAATACAGCTTGGATTCTCAACTGCAATGCCTAACTCCACGTTAAAGGCAATAGGCAGCTAACCTAAATATCAAATGCAATGTCTAGTGTCATGTCAAAGCCAATAAGCATCTAAGCTGAATACAAAATGCAATGTCTTATATCATGTCAAAGCCCATAGGCAGCTAAGCTGAATATAAAATGCAATGTATAATATCATGTCAAAGCCAATAGGCAGTTAAGCTGAATATAAAATGCAATATATAATATCATGTCAAAGCCAATAGGCAGAATATCTAATAGCATGTCAAAGTCAATAGGCAGCTAAACTGAATACATCATGTCAAAGCCAATATGAATGCAATGTCAAAGCCAATAGGCGGCTAGACTGGATACAGCATGTCAAAGCCAATAGGCAGAATACAGAATGTAATGACTAATGCAATGTCAAAGCCCATAGGCGGCTAAACTGAACAAAACATACCATGTGCTACTGGTGAACATTGAGCAACTAATATGCGCAGTGGTGAAACACAAAGTCATTGGTCAAAACAAAACTTATCAAATGGCAGTACAGGATCCACCTGTCATATGGAGGCACCTGAACCTGGCCTTCAGGAGGCTGAAGGTCCGCTCGATCACCCTCCTAGTTCACCCATGGGCCTCATTGTAGCGTTCCTCTGCCCTTGTACCGGGATTCCTCACTGGGGTCAGTAGCCATGACAGGTTGGGGTAACCAGAGTCACTTGCAAATGGTGAGGGACAACTGTTAGACACACACTAACCTGGAGGGATATCCCCAGACCCAGACAACCATTCCCACTGACTTGCTTCCATGTGCTCACCTAATAGCCACACATGGTGCCTCTGGAGTTGACCCATCACATAAGGGATGCTGCTATTCAGAAGGATGTAGGCGTCATGCACTGAGCCAGGGAACATGGCATTCACATGGGAGATGTACTGGTCTGCCAAACATACCATCTGTACATTCATCGAATGATAACTCTTCCGGTTTCTGTACACCTGTTCACTCCTGTGGGGGGGGACCAAAGCCACATGGGTCCCATCAATGGCACCTATGATGTTGGGGATGTGTCCCAGGGCATAGAAATCGCCTTTCACTGTAGGCAAATCCTCCACCTGAGGAAAAACGATGTAGCTCCGCATGTGTATCAGAAGGGCAGACAACACTCTGGACAATACATTGGAAAACACAGGCTGGGACATCCCTGATGCTATGGGCACTGTTGTTTGAAAAGGCCCACTTGCAAGAAAATGGAGCACTGACAGCACCTGCACTTGAGGGGTGATTCCTGTGGGATGGGGGATTGCTGACATCAGGTCTGGCTCCAACTGGGTACACAGTTCTTGGATTGTGGCACGGTCAAGCCTGTATGTGATAATCACAAGTCACTCCTCCATTGTCGACAGGTCCACCAACGGTCAGTACACCGGAGGATGCCGCCATCTCCTCACATGTCCCGACGGACGGTGCCTATGAAGGACAACAGCTAGCAGAGTCAAACAACTCAGAGGCACGTATCCACAGTTTTCACAGAACACCATTCATACACCAAAGATGGCCTGTATGTGTGTAGAGTCTAGGCCTAGATATGTGTGACGTAGTTGAAAATGAAGCCATGTGGGCCCCTGAAATGGCGGCTACCTGACCTGTAAAGTGGGACAATGGGATGTGAGGTAACTGCGCTGGCGTTCTACACTGTCGCGGTAGGCAGTCGAAGACCGCAGCACAGTGCTGCATTGGTTAACATTGGACCCTATGGGTCCCAGGAGCCAATGATGATGTACGCCCGCGGTGACGGTACGCACCACTGCGGATGTGACCACCATTTTCTATCTGTTCAATCGCTCGATACCTGATCTTCGACAGGAGAGGACCTACACTGCAAGTGCTGCTGTTACCTCGGTCTGGAAGAGACAATGGCTCGAGTGTCTGGGGAAAGAGCCCCCTTCACATCGGAGGAGTTGGAGAAGTTTGTGGATGGGGTCCTCCCCCAGTACACGCTACTCTACTGTCCTCCGGACAAATAGGTAAGTACTCAGGGAGCATGTTGTATGGGCTATGTCTGTGTGGAGAGGGCCTGGATGTAAGAAGGAAGGGGGGAGAGTCCTGCATGCATGAAATACGGTGAATGCATGTGCCACATTGCAAGGGTAGGGATGGGGGCCAATCAGTTTGAGGGTGCAGTTGGTAATAACTTCTCTTTTTCCCCCTGTACATTTCATGTAGGTCCGCGCCCACCAGAAAAAAGATATTTGGTGTGCCATCGCCAAGGACGTCTGGACCCTGGCGGTCTACCACAGACGGAGCACCCACTGCTGGAAAAAATGGAAGGACATACGCCGCTGGAGCAAGAAGACGGCGGAGGCTCAGCTGGGGATGGCCTCCCAACGTGGAAGGGGTTCCCGTCGCACCATGACCCCCCTGATGTTCAGGATCCTGGCGGTGGCCTACCCGGAGTTGGATGGGCGCTTGAGGGCATCACAGCAGCCACAAGGGGGTGAGTACACTCTCATTCTGCTGACTTTGCGCGCAGTGGAGGTGTCTAGGTGGGGGAGGTGGGCTGTGGGTTTCCCTAGGCCAGGGCGAGTTCCGTAGGCAAGGCCCACCATAAGGTAGGCCATGTGGCACCCCACCCCACCTCTGTAGAGTGCCAAGTACACCTAGTCATGCCCCTGTGTTATCTATGTGTGCAGATGTCATCCATAGCCTTGTACGCCATTTCCCAGGAATTGAACAGTGGAGCCCAAGAGCACGGCGTAGATCAGGGGGCTTCTGTGTCTGTCGTGTCCACCAACAGTAGCGGTAATGCACGCACTCAACATGTCTTTCTTCTGCCGCCCCCCCCCCCCCTTTTTGTGGTCTCCCTGTTCTTCTGTGCATTAGCATCATCAGGTGGAGGAGCAGTGACACCAGAGCACGAGGGAGCTGCATCCCACATGGCCCTGGAGGGCGAGACTATGGACTCAGAGTTCACCAGTGGGATAGAGGGTGAGGGGAGCTCCACGGTGGAGACAGGAGCTGACACCAGCGACACGGACTCGTGCTCTGATGGGAGCTCCCTTGTGGTGGCAGCAACATCTGTGCCCCCCCGCATCTACAGGTACAGCCGCCAACCCCCCACCAGCACCGCCCTCCCAGCAGCCTCTCAGCCTTTGCCCCGTGCCCGCTCACCTAGGAGGGTGGGCATCACCTTCGCCCCAGGCACCTCAGGCCCTGCCCCAGTCACCCCTGCTGCCCTCAGTGAGGAGGCCATTGACCTCCTCAGGTCCTTCACTGTTGGGCAGTCTACCATTTTGAATGCCATCCATGGTGCAGAGAGGCAGTTGCAACAAACAAATGTATTACTGGAGGGCATTCATTCTGGTCAGGCGTCCCTTCAGCAGGCTTTTCAGACTCTGGCCTCAGCACTGATGGCAGCCATTGTCCCCGTCTCTAGCCTCCCCCCTCCAACTTCCTCCACCCAGACCCAATCCCCTGTACCTCAGCCTATCCCAAGAACACCTACAGACCAGCATGCACACACTTCAACACACAAGGGAAGCTCTGGCAAACATAAGCACCACACATCCCACATGCACTCACGCAAGCATCAGACACATGCAGACACACCAACATCCACTGCCTCCACTGTGTCCCCCTCCTCCTCATCTCCCTCCTCCCTCCCATTCTCATCTACACTCACACCTGCATGCACTACCTCTACAGCCACTACGTCCCTCTCCAGCACACCCACCACCACACCCCGCTCACGTGCATCCACCACCCCCACTACCATTCACACATCCCCTGTGTCCTCTCCCAGTGTGTCTGTGACGCCCTCTCCCAAGATACATAAACGCAGGCACACACCCACCCAACAGCCATCCACCTCACGACAGCCTCCAGCGCATGCACCTTCACCCAAAGTCACCAAACGTACACCTCCTACAACCACCACCTCTTCCTCCACTCCCAAACCCCCTCCAGCTACCCGTCCCAGTGTGTCCAATAAACCTTTCCTGTCCATCCTTGACCTCTTTCCCACACCTCCCCCACCCCGTCCGTCTCCTAGGTCCCGAACTAGCACCTCAGCCACAACATCTCCGGGACCAGTGGTGCCTGTAGTCACCGGAATCTGGCGTGCACCTGCCACCAAGGCAGACAGTCTGGCACGGAGCCACAGCACAGACAGTACCCCACCTGTGAAGCATCAGAAGTTGGACAGTGCCCGGCGGGAGAGTGGGAAGACTCCAGCCACTAATGCCGCTCCCAGGGGTCCCGGTGGGAGTGTGGAGTCAGCTGTGACACCTTCCCAGATGGGGAAGGGCCACAAGAAACCCGGCAAGTCTGGGAAGAGCAGCACGGCGGAGAAGACAGCCATCATCCCCGATGCCCAGGAGCCCACCTCCAGCACAATCCCAGCTGCCAAAGACAGGACCGCCAGCACTAGCCCACCTGCCCAGGAGGGGCCCACCAGCACCAGCCCACCTGCCCAGGAGGCCACCGCCAGCACCAGCCCAGCTGCCCAGGAGGGGCCCGCCAGCACCAGCCCACCTGCCCAGGAGGCCACCGCCAGCAAAATCCCCGCTGAGCCATGAAGGACCGCCAGCATAAGCCCCGCAGTGCCATGAAGGCTCGCCAGCACAAGCCCCGCTGGGCCATAAAGGACCGCCAGCAGCTGAGACCCTGCAATGGAGACCGCCATCTCAAGCACCGCTGAACAGGGCACCGCCGTCTTAAGCACCGCTGAACAGGGCACCGCCATCTCAAGCACCGCTGAACAGTGCACAGCCGTCTCAAGCACCTCTGAACAGGGCACCGCCATCTCAAGCACCGCTGGCCCATGAGCAGCCAGGGCACTGACGCAACTGAGTCCGTCACGGGGTGAATGATGCACTCTGGCCACCATGCCCACTCCAGAACCAGTGGAGACTGTCATCCACTACCTCTGTCCTTAGCAGGATGAAGCACTCTGGGCACCATGCCCCCTCCTGAACCAGTGGAGACTGTCATCCACTACCTCTGTCCTTAGCAGGATGAAGCACTCTGGGCACCATGCCCCCTCCAGAACCAGTGGAGTAAAGCATCCACTACCCCCTTCCTTGGCAGGATGAAGCACTCTGGGCACCATGCCCCCTCCAGAACCAGTGGAGAAAAGCACCCACTACCCCAATCCTTGGCAGGATGAAGCACTCTGGGCACCATGCCCCCTCCAGAACCAGTGGAGGCTGTTATCCACTTGTGAGACTGTGGCTTTGCACTCCCCAAGATATGGCAGTGGGCAACCCACCCACTGTAGAGACTTGAGAGACTGTGGCTTTGCACTCCCCAGGATATGGCAGTGGGCAACCCACCCACTGTATAGACTTGAGAGACTGTGGCTTTGCACTCCCCAGGATTGAACAGTGGGCAACCCACCCACTGTAGAGACTTGAGAGACTGTGGCTTTGCACTCCCCAGGATGGAACAGTGGCCATGTGGCCCCCTCATGGATTTGGCGTTGTGCACTCAAGCGGCTGAGGTGCCCCCCCATTTCCTCCCCCTGAGGTGCCTGTTTAGTTGCTCTATGATGCCCCTGCAGTGTCTCTCCGTCATGGTCGGGGATCTTGTGTGGGCCTCACCCATACCGTGTGGTCCCAGTGTTCCACGGACTTTCTTAGAGCACTACCTGGACTACTATGCTTGGTATATATTATGTACATGGTGTATATATATATTTCTGCCTACTTGCTTTTAATATATTACAATGGTTACACTCATTTTCTATTGTCTTTGCATTCTTCCGGGGGGCTTGGCGGTGTAACGGTGATGTATTGATCTGCATTAGTATGTGTGTTATAGTGGGTGGGGGTGTTGCATATGTGTGTTCCTGTTTTTTGCCTCCCCCTCCCCTGTGTCGTATGTGCAGTACTCACTGTGGTCTTCACCACTGGCGTTCGCGCTCCTGGTAGAGGAGCAGGAAGACTATTGCAGGTAGAATTTGGAATTCCGTGTCCATGGCGTCCTCGTTCATCGTGGGGTATGTAGAGGTGAGCGTTTTCCCTTCGGGATTCCTGTTTCCACCGTGTTTTTATCCACAGTGAATCCGCCCCGGAAAAGGTGGCAGATTGGCCTGTCATAATAGTGTGGGCGGTACATTGTCTCCCGCCTGTCTGTTGGCGGTGACCGCCGCGCTGTTTGTTTGTACCGCCGTGGCGGTCAGAGTGTTAAAGTGGCTGTCTTTGTTGGTGGTTTCCGCCACGGTCGTAATTGCAAATTTTTTACCGCCGGCCTGTTGGTGGTCTTACCGCTGCTTTATCACCGACCGACAGGGTTGTAATGACCACCTTAGTGTTTGCAGCCTATTTCTAGGCCACATGAATAGGTGTAGTTGGCAATTGCTTTTTTCGTATATTCCTCCTCATAGAGAGATAAGGTGTTTATGGATGGTCCATCACTGGCAGGATAGGAGGGCAAAACTGGGCACAGCCCTGCTTACACCTGAATAGGCCGTATCCTTCCTTTGCACAAAGGATTGCAAAGCATACTCCCTGGAGTTAGTGTGGAACCATGGCAAATGAGGCAGGAAACCTGTGCATTTTAAAGGGAAATGTCTAGAAAGCTTCTCCCATTTCAAACGAGGCACCAGGTATAAATATTGGACCTCAGTCACCAAGGTGACAGTACACTTCTGGACCCGTGGAGAATCTGCATGGGCTGCTCTAAGGGCTTTCACTGTCCTGATGAACTACTTCCTTTCCAGACTGCTGTCTTGCTGGATTTCAGCTGTGCTACCTGTTGCCCTGCATCTGAACCCAGGACTCCCAGAGTGACTCCAAGGGCTAGTCTGCTGGCATCCTGTTCGGAGCCATCGGGATGCAACAGGCTTCCAACCATCTGACCCAGCACCCCGATCTAGCTGCAGAAAGCCCTTGACTCCCCCCAGTGATGCCCCTCAGGTCCTGGACTCTTTGTGTGGCCTCATTGGTGATCAACTGAAGTATTTTGGCTCTTCACAACTGCAAATGGACGCACTTGTATCAAAACCTTGTCGCTCACACAGTCCGGGAATGCGAAGTTCTGTTAACCAGACCCTTTGTTCTACAGCATCAACCGCTCGTGGGGAAAGCTATGCTGAAGCTCTCATCTGACAGCCGTGATTTTGATGTTAATTGATGACATGCTGTGATGCTAGGCCTGCTCTACGTAATACGTTGATTACAATCCATGGCACTTTCCTGCTCCTCATGGCCCCCTCCTTCAAGAACGGGACTCTTTACACTGGACTGAGAACGTAGCTTTTCAATAGGACTAACCAGGTCCCTGTATCCGACTTGTGCACCATTGTGGTCAGCCTGAACTTGTGACTTTCTCCCAGTCTTGCATGACCAGATAGCTGCGAGTGGAGATTTGTAACGTCGGTTCAAATTGCATATCTACAGTTCTACTGATTGCCAGTCAGTCAAAAAGCTTTATTCGGCACTATGCCATAAAAGCACATGTACATTTCAAGCTAAAAAGTTTAAATAATTAAAATGCAGTACAAATAAATTAAGACAATAATAACAGAGCATCTTCAATCAACTAAATTGCAGAACTATATACATTGCCTTTGTCAGTCTATCCAGCGACCCATGTATATAAAAATGTAATAATTTACATGTGATAAGATCCCAACATCAAGATAAAATCATATATCACCGGTTTATGTTAATATGTAACTGCATCAATCAGTTCATATCGATTCCTAATGGCCATGGCAGATTTGATAAAACTTAAAACAGGATGACACATTTCTATTGATGAGAGTCTTTGAATGCTAATCAACGCTTTCTTATAAGAAGTAGTTTGCAATTTGTGCAAAATTGGCTATATAAAAACTTGTCTGGGAACAGAGTAGAGTGAGCAGAATAAAAAAAAGTGACAAGTGCTTTGCTTAGAAAAGTTATCGCAGGTACAATTCGGAAGCTTTTTTTGCCATGTACATTTCTTTGGGAAAGCCACTCTAAAATGTATCAGATTTAATCTGAATAAAACAAGAAAAGAATATGATGAGGAGCTCAGAAACCAAGTTAGATATGGTTCTATCAATATTGAAGTTGAAATCTGAGCATAAGAATCACTTATTTTCAATTTTGCTGCCCCCTAATATCTGGGGTTCACAGCGTACTGTATATATTGTGCTTTAACCAGTTCCTTAGCATTGATAGGCACTGATCCTGGGTTAGTAAACATATTCTCCAGCCCTAAGTTCCGAAAAGAGTTATGCACAAAAGTAAGCCACGGAATTGTGTTATGGTTAGGTGATTGAATACAGTCGGTTAGGCAGTCTTGTACCAAGCTAGCCGCTGGGTTTGAACAAACTTTTAACCATAACAGGAGTGGGGCTATGCCAATCAAATCCTCAATATGCCTTACTCCCAACTCCTCGTGGCAGATGATGTTTGCTACATTCTTAGATACCAAAAGAAGCCTGCGCAAAAATGTGTTCTCGGTGCGTTGTAAGAGGACTGATTTGGTGTAGCCCCAAAGACCTGCCCCATAAGTAGCTGCAGTAACACATTTAGATGTTATAGAGCATGATGATCTGATGGACTGGTCTATGCTCCAGTTTACGAGCAAAGCGAAAAATCGCTTTCATGTTTAGATATAAGATGAGGGTTCCATAGCAAGGAAGAGCTTAAATATAGTCCTAAATAGCAAAAGTCTTTCACTTTAAAAAAAATATTCCACCCATAGTAAAACATTTAGTTTGTGTATTTCGGGGGCCACATGTCATGACGTGCGACTTTGTAAAATTAACTCTCAAGTCAAGTTCCTGCATAAAGGTTAAAAAGAGACCCAATAAGTTCTGAAGGCCATTTCCTGTATGAGCAATTAAGAAAGCATTGTCGGTATACAGTAAAACCAGAAGTCTTTACCATTTTTTACTAGAAACCTGTAAAGGCCATCAATTTATAGCAAGAATAAAAAAAGGTGCAACACTGTCTAACTCCTCGCATGGATGAGAAGGAAGAGGACCTTTCGCCATGCTGGCCATATTGGACTGAAATAGTGAGGTCAGTGTATAGACGTTTAATTAACTCAAGCAGATCCTGAATAAGCCCCCATTGCATCCAAGAGTAGCTGTAATTACCTCATGTACCTCATTTGTATTCAAGTTTGGTACTACCATATACGAATTACTATTATCCCCTATTTCATGTTGGGGGTCATTTTCCGGTTGGAATACCTTTGTAAAATGTTTCACCCAGACCCCTTTAGGTATCAGACAGTCATCCTCCTTGTTATCGCATTCTCAAAAATAGGGATGGTTAACTACTTTCCAGAATTGTGCAGAGTCCTTTCGTGGCTGCCAGGAGTTCTTCCCATGCTCTAGTTCTAATATAATTTCTTCTTTCCTCCAGGGCTGACTTATATTGGCCCCTTGCCCGTCTAAATAATTCCCGACTGAACAGGATTGTTTTCAAGACTACTTTTAGATCTTTATGGGCAGCTGTACAGGTAGAAGTAAACCATTGCCGAGGTTTGAGGCCCTGAATGGGCTTACTACACACTAAGGCCTCAGAAATAGCATGGCTTAAAAGTTCAAAATAAAAAACAAGGTGGGCATAAGTTGGCTGTGGCGACAAACATTTATTAATAGAATCAAAATTTTGCTCGATGATTTCCTTATGCAAGATTTTTGGATCTACTCTTTCCCATTTCATGTGGAGACAAGAGTTTTTATTAAGAACTGGCTTGCCCCTGCGTTCTATACTATATGAAGCCAACCTGTTGTTAAAAACTAAATTGATACACACAGGATTATGGTCGCTAGCGCAATATGGTATTATCTTAAAATCCAGAATTGAATGGAAATCTGGAGAACTAATTAAAATAAAATCAATAATACTGCTTTCAGAATTCCCCGTATAGGTGGGTATCTTTTGAATATGTGTAGCAGCCTTCTCCCTTGCATAAGCAAAATAAAATTTGTAAATAAGGGTATTTAGGGCTTCACATTGATTAGAATGAATAAAATGGGCAGACGTCTCTTTACCCTCTATAAAGGCACCATACATATGTGGAAGTTCCTGGTTGCATAGCGACACATTAAAGTCTGCAACCCAGATCATAACTAGGTCACTGTCCTGAAGCTTCCCAAAAAAATCAAGGAAGTCTGTTAACTCCTCGAGACTTCCTTTCAAGGAATCACACGGGATATTATTAAAAAAATTTAGAAGCAAGATGCCCTTATTCCCCTCCATTAATAATAGAACCACCATAAAGAATGCAGAAGACCAAATCAAGGTCTGCTGGGGAAGGGTTTGCAGGTTGGAATGTTGGAAAAATACCCATCCAAATGGAAGAGGTCCTTAGACCAAATCTCCTGAAAACAAATAACATCATAGATCATAGGTGGATGTAAATTCCAGCCAGTCTGGGTGTTTAGCCTTTGATCGAAGCCCCGCAATATTCCAACTAATCAATGTTAAAGGTTTGTTAATGTTAGAGGTCCCATCCACTGACTCCTTATTTGTAGCAACATCTACTATGACTTGGGGGAGGAGTGTCTATCTCATTGGGCCCTTTCAGTAATATAGGAGGCACATACCCACCACCCACCACTACTCCATTTGAGGTGCCTGTTGTGAGCCTATTCTTAATCGCCTGTCAATCATTCTCATCTAGAGGGGTTGAGTCCTGACGGCGGCTAGGAATAAGGGTATTTTCCTGTGAAAGTATCATAGGCAAGCCCACATTATAATCACAATAAACCTCAGCAGGGGGGGCAGATAAAACAATTGGGTCATTAAAGAAACTCAAAGGGTGTATTTGAATCCCTCCTTTTTTCTTGGCACAGCATAATGAATCCATCAACAAGCGTTTAACCAGGCAAGGATCAGCAAACTTAATCACAATACAGTCATCATCATATACCTTCTTTGATAGACATACTCACTTCACTCTATGTGCCATGAGTATCTTATTATTTAAATCATCTTGGTAGCTAGGCTTTAGCCTCAGCCAATGAGCACTTAGGGGGTCATTACATTATTGGCAGTAAAAGCCGCTTACCGCCGTGCAGAAGACCGCCAACATACCGCCGTGGAATTCCGCCACAGCTTTTATGACCCACATCTTGGAAACCGCTGAAATTCAGACACCCACACAAGTCCGCCACCCCAAAGGTCAGTGATAAACTGGCGAAAACAAATCCTCCACCGTCACGCCAACAGAAACACGCCCATGCTATTACGACCCACAAATCCACGCGGCAGTCTTTCAACCGCGGTATTCCATTGGCGGTACACACCGCCTCGCTCAAAATACACACACATCTCCAAAACACCGCCACATTGGACAATTCAAAATACACACACCTGATACACATACAAACACTACTCCTACACACCCAACACAATATAAAACACACACCCACATCACCCACAAACCCCTACGACCAAAACTTAGAGACGAGACGAAGGCGATAGAGAGAGCACAGCAATAGACAACCCTACCACACAGAAGCACACAACACCATCACCCACACAACATCCATGCACAAAACACCACACACCACTACACTCATCACCACATACACCACCCCACACACATCACCTACACCACCCAATGGCACGCCAAAGACACCCCAGGTTTTCCGAGGAGGAGCTCAGGGTCATGGTGGAGGAAATCGTCCGGGTAGAGCCACAGCTATTTGGATCACAGGTGCAGCACACCTCTATAGCTAGGAAGATGGAGCTATGGCGAAGAATAGTCGACTGTGTGAATGCAGTGGGACAACACCCAAGAAATCGGGAGGACATAAGGAAGAGGTGGAATGACCTACGGGGGAAGGTGAGTTCCGTGGTCTCCAGGCACAACATCGCGGTTCAGCAGACTGGCAGCGGACCCCCACCTACTCCTCCACAACTAACAACATGGGAGGAGCAGGTCTTGACCATCATGCATCCTGAGGGCCTCGGAAGAGTCGATGGAGGAATGGACACTAGTAAGTCTGATCTTAACTACCATATCCCCCACCCTACCTGCATGCTATCACACACCCCCACCCTCGCCCCATCCCCTATAACTCCAACTCCTCACTAATGTACTAATAACACAAACCACCCATCCCAACACCAAGCCCTGTATGACACAACAAAGCATGGACACCCATCACTAAAGCATGCCCACTGCACATACCCATAACAACTCCTAACCATCATCACACAAGCCCCCACACAGGAATGCTAGCACTGGGGTACACGCTCACCCACCCATTGCACACCATAACACACACAGATGCAATATTCATGCTTATATACCCCTGCAGGACCACTACCTAACATCACCAGACAGGAGGGTCCAGATATCTCTACCCTACCCACAGAAGAGGCCGACAGTGATGACAGCAGCTCTGGCCAACTGGATCCAGATGACCAGCCCGGACCATTGTGGGCCTCGGGACAGTCGGTTCCCCTTGCTCAGGCACAGCCCAATACTGACCTTCTACCCTCTGGAAACACCAGTACAGCACCCACCCAGCGGACCCATACCTCCGTACCCAGGACACGTCAATCAGCTGTGTGTCCACCACTACAGGGAACCCAGGATAACCCACCACCCCAACAACAACAGGGTCCTGGGGCAGTGGTAGTGGGCACACGGTCCAGGGGATAGAGGCACAGGAACACAGGGGAACTGGGAGGGCTGCTGTGCGACAGGGGGCGGACAGGCCAAGGGAACCCACTCTCCACGAGGCCCTCTCCTCCATCATCGGAGCATACCATCACTCCCAGGAGACGATGGCTACGGTCCTGGCCAAGTTTCAGGAGACCAGCGCCTGCAGGAGGAACAGGATTTGGGGTTCAGGGAGGAACTCAGAACCATCAGCTCTGCCCTGGGCACCATCGTAGGGGTGCTGAAGGACATACAGACCACCAAGAGGGACACCGTGGCACTCCAAGGGGCCCCTGACACTAGTATGGATGATGAACTGCCCACCACCTCTGCCGGCGCTAGTGGACAGGACGCCCCGCCACAGGACCACCACACCAGCACCCCACCCCCTGCAGACGGACAACCACCCCTCAAGCGGTCCCTGAGATCCAGGAACAGGACAGAGCACGATGGCAAGACCCCCGCCAAGAAATAAGAACACCCTGATTGTCTTCCCACTGTCCCACTTTGTTACCCTGTCCATATTGGAACTGGCCCAGCTTCACTTCCTATGCCCATAGGGGCAGTGCACCTGTGAGACTAATAGACTGGACTCTGCCATGGACATTCCTCCACCATCACCCATCACCATTTTACCACCCCCTCCAACATTTAGCACTGCAATAAACACCCTTGAACCACAAAACAATCTGGAGTCAATCTGTGATTTCAAAAATGTGTATTAACTAAAACAATGACAAAATCAGTTTTCAATAGTAATGTCAACATACCTATGTCACACATAACAAGTCCATGAAGGATGCAAGCAGATGGCACACGTTGGTAACCACACCTGTGAAACCATATTGGAAACGTACAACTTAGTTACCAAATACTGCTTGAAATTTACAGACAGGATAGAGGTAGAAGTGTGAAAGTAAAAGTATTAGTAAAGAAAGTGTTCTCACCTGTGTGTCACTCGAAATATTGCTGTATGACTGAGTCCCTGTTGTCAATGTCTTCTTCCTCTGCTTCCTCCTCATCACTGTCCACAGGATCCACAGCTGCCACAACACCGTCATCTGGACCATCCTCCTGCAGAAAAGGCACCTGGCATTGCAAAGCTAGATTGTGAAGCATGGAGCAGACGATGATGATCTGGCACACCTTCCTTGGTGAGTAGAATAGGGAACCCCCTACTATATGGAGGCACCTGAACCTGGCCTTCAGGAGGCCGAAGGTACGTTCGATCACCCTCCTAGTCCGCCCATGGGCCTCATCGTAGCGTTCCTCTGCCCTGGTCCTGGGATTCCTCACTGAGGTCAGTAGCCATGACAGGTTGGGGTAACCAGAATCCCCTAATAGCCACACACGGTGCCTCTGGAGTTGACCCATCACATAAGGGATGCTGCTATTCCGCAGGATGTAGGCGTCATGCACAGAGCCAGGGAACATAGCATTTACCTGGGAGATGTACTGGTCGGCCAAACATACCATCTGTACATTCATCGAATGATAACTCTTCCGGTTCCTGTACACCTGTTCACTCCTGTGGGGGGGGACCAGAGCTACATGGGTCCCATCAATGGCACCTATGATGTTAGGGATATGTCCCAGGGCATAGAAGTCACCTTTAACAGTAGCCAAATCTTCCACCTGAGGGAAAACAATGTAGCTCCTCATGTGTTTCAGCAGGACAGACAACACTCTGGACAACATGTTGGAAAACATAGGCTGGGACATCCCTGATGCCATGGCCACAGTGGTTTGAAATGACCCACTTGCTAGGAAATGGAGCACTGATAGCACCTGCACTTGAGGGGGCATTCCTGTGGGATGGTGGATTGGTGACATCAGGTCTGGCTCCAACTGGGTACACAGTTCCTGGATTGTGGCACTGTCAAACCTGATGATTAAATGTCGCTCCTCCATTGTCAACAGGTCCACCAGCAGTCGGTACACCAGAGGATTCCGCCATCGCCTCACATGTCCCAGCTGACGGTGCCTAGGAAGGACAACAGCAACCACAGAGTCAAGCAATTCAGAGGTATGTACCCACAGCTACACAGAACACGAAACAAATTCCAAAAGAGTTGTCTGTATGTGTGTGTAGTCCAGGCCTCGGTATGTGTGACACAGTAGAAAATGAAGCCATGTGGGCCCCTGAAATGGCGGATGCCTGACCTCTAAACTGGGACAATGGGATGTGAGGTAACTGCGCTGGCGTTATACACCGTCGCGGTATGGGTCCCAGGAGCCAATTACGAAGTGCGCCGGTGGTGATGATACGCACTGCTGCAGACGTCACTGCCGCGGACGTGACCGCCATTTTCTATCTGTTCAATCATTCGATACCTGATCATCGACAGGAGAGGACCTATACTGCAAGTGCTGCTGTGACCTCAGTCTGGAAGAGACAATGGCACGTGTATCTGGGGAAAGGGCCCCTGCATTCACTGCACAGGAGTTGGAGAAGCTCGTGGAAGGGGTCCTCCCCCAGTGCACGCTACTCTACGGTCCTCCAGACAAACAGGTGAGTACATAGGGTGCAAGTTGTATGGGCTATACCTGGGTGGAGAGGGCTGGAAGTAAGAAGGAAGGGGGCACAGTTCAGCGAGCATGAATGAGTGTGAATGCATGTGCCACATGGCAAGGGTAGGGTTGTGGGCCACTCACTTCGACGGTGCAGTTGGTAATGACTTCTCTTCTTCCCCTGTACATGTCATGTAGGTCAGCGCCCACCAGAAGAAGGATATTTTGCGTGCCATCGCCAAGGACGTCCGGACCCTGGGGGTCCACCAGAGACAGAGCACCCACTGCCGTAAAAGATGGGAGGACATTCGCCGCTGGAGAAAGAAGAAGGCAGAGGCTCAGCTGGGGATGGCCTCCCAACATGGAAGGGGTGCCCGTCGCACCATGACCCCCCTGATGTTACGGATCCTGGCGGTGGCCTACCCTGAGTTGGATGGGCGCATGAGGGCATCACAGCAGACACAAGGGGGTGAGTACACTCTCATTCTGCTGACTTTGCGCGCAGTGGAGGTGTCTGGGTGGGGGAGGAGGGCTGTGGGTTTCCCTAGGCCAGGTCGAGTTCCGTAGGCTAGGCCCTTCCGTAATGCAGGCCATGTGGCACCCCACCCCACCTCTATAGAGTGCCAAGTACAGGTATTTATGCCCCTGTGTCTTCTATGTGTGCAGATGTCGGCCATAGCCATGTAGGCCATATCCCAGGAACTGCATCTGTAGAGTCCAAGAGCACGTTGTAGTGCAGGGGGCTGCTGTGTTTGTATTGTCCGCCAAACCTGTCTTTCTTCTGTCGTCCCCCCCCATTTTTGTGCTCTCCCTGTTCTTCTGTGCATCAGCATCATCAGGCTGAGGTACAGTGGCACCGAAGCACAAGGGGGCTGCATCCCACATGGCCATGGAGGGTCACACCATGGACCAGTGGGACGGAGGGCGAGGGGAGCTTCACAACGGTCACCGGATCAGCAAACAGTGACACGGACTCGTCCTCCGATGGGAGCTCCATTGTGGTGGCGGCACCATCTGTGCCCCCCACTTCAACAGGTACAGTCGCCACCGCCCCTTCCAGCACCGCCCTCCCAGCAGCCCCATAGCTTTCGCCCCGTGCCCGCTCACTCAGGAGGGTGGGCATCAGCCCCTGCCCTTGTCACCCCTGCTGCCCTAAGTGAGGAGGCCATTGACCTCCTCAGGTCACTTACTGTTGGGCAGTCTACCATTGTGAATGCCATCCAGGGTGTAGAAAGGGACTTGCAACACACTAATGCATTCCTGGAGGGCATTAATTCTGGTCAGGCTGCCCATCATCGAACCCTGCAATCTCTGGATTCAGCACTGATGGCAGCCATTGTCCCTGTGTCTAGCCTCCCCCCTCCAACTTCCTCCACCCAGACCCAATCCCCTGTACCTCTGCCTATCTCAAGCACACCATTGGACCAGCCTGCACACACCTCAACACACAAGGGCAGCTCAGGCAAACATAGACACCACACATCCCACAGGCACTTACACAAGCATCACCCACATACAGACACAGCAACATCCACTGGCTCCACTGTGTCCCCCTCCTCGTCGTTTTCCTCCTCCCTCCCAGTGTCGTCCACACTCTCACCTGCATGCACTACCACTACAGCCACTAGCACTCGCACCAGAACACCTAGCACCACACCCCGCTCACCTGCACACACCACCCCCACTACCATTTACACATCCCCTGTGTCCTCTCCCAGTGTGTCTGTGACGCCCCCTCCCAAAGTACACAAACGCGGGCACACACACACCCAACATCCATCCACCTCACGACAGCCTCCAGAACATGCACCTGCACCCAAATCACCTAAAGTTACACCTCCTACAACCACCTCCTCTTCCTCCACTCCCAGACCCCCTCCAGCTACCCGTCCCTGTGTTCGTCAGAAACTTTTCCTGGGCAACGTTGACCTCTTTCCAACCACCCCCCTCCAATTCATAGGACCCGTAGTAGCACCTCAGCCCAAAAAAGTCCGGTACCAGTGGTGCCTGTTAGAGGTATGTGGAGTGCACCGGGCACCAGGGCAGCCAGTGTGACACGGAGCCAAAGCACAGCCAGTCCCCCCTCTGTGAAGCACCAGAAGTTGGACAGTGCCCGACGGGAGATGGTGAAGACTCCTGCCGGCAAAGCCACTCACAAGGGTCCCGGGGGGAGTGTCGAGTCAGCTGTGACTCCTCCCAAAGTGGGAAAGGGGCAGAAGAAAGCGCCAAAGTCTGGGAAGAGCAGCACGGCGGAGAAGGCCGTTATCATCCCCACTGCCCAGGACGCCACCGCCAGCACAATCGTCACTGGTCAGGAGACCACTGCCAGAGTCAGTGCCCAGGAGGGCAGCAATATCGTCACTGGTCAGGAGACCACCGCCAGAGTCAGTGCCCTGGACGGCAGCACAATCGTCACTGGTCAGGAGACCAGCACGAGAGTCAGTGCCCTGGAGGGCAGCACTATCGTCACTGGTCAGGAGACCACCGCCAGAGTCAGTGCCCTGGAGGGCCCCGGCAGCCACAGCCCCGCTGGGCAATGAGGGACCGCCATGGCACACACTGCTGCACAGGTCAGAGACAGCAAAGTGAAGCACCGCTGAACAGGGCAAAAACCGCCATGGCAAGCACCGCTGAACAGGGCAAAGACCGCTGAACAGGGCAAGCACCGCTGAACAGGGCAAAGAGGCTGAACAGGACAGAAACCTCCATGGCACACACCGCTGCACAGGTCAGAGACAGCAAAGTGAAGCACTGCTGAACAGGGCAAAGACCGCCATGGCAAGCCCCGCTGAACAGGGCAAGCACCGCTGAACACGGCAAGCACCGCGGAACAGGGCAAAGACCGCCATGGCAAGCACCGCTGAACAGGGCAAAAACCACCATGGCAAGCACCGCTGAACAGGGCAAGGACCGCTGAACAGGGCAGAAAACCGCCATGGCACACACCGCTGCACAGGTCAGAGACAGCAAAGTGAAGCACCGCTGAACAGGGCAAAGACCGCCATGGCAAGCACCTCTGAACAGGGCAAGCACCGCTGAACAGGGCAAAGACCGCCAACTCAAGCCCCGCTAGCCCATGGGCGGCAGGGGCAGTGACGCAACTGGGACCGCCACGGGGTGAGTGATGCACTCTGGGCACCAGTCCCCCTCCAGAACCAGTGGAGACCTGCATCCACTCTGTCTGTCCTTCACAGGATGAAGCACTCTGGGCACCAGTCCCCCTCCAGTACCAGTGGAGACATGCATCCACTCCGTCTTTCCTTCACAGGATGAAGCACTCTGGGCACCAGTCCCCCTCCAGAACCAGTGGAGACCTGCATCCACTCCGTCTGTCCTTCACAGGATGCAGCACTCTGGGCACCAGTCCCTCTCCAGAACCAGTCGAGACTGTTATCGACTTGAGAGACTGTGGATTTGCACTCCCCAGAATGGTCCAGTGGGCAAACCACTCACTGTAGAGACTTGAGAGACTGTGGCTTTGCACTCCCCAGGATATGGCAGTGGGCAACCCACCCACTGTAGAGACTTGAGAGACTGTGGCTTTGCACTCCCCAGGATATGGCAGCGGGCAACCCACCCACTGTAGAGACTTGTGAGACTGTGGCTTTGCATTCCCCAGGATACATCAATGGGCATGGAGCCCCGTCGTGGATCTGGCATGGTGCTGTCATCCGCTGAGGTGCCCCCCCTTCCCTTCCCCTTGAGGTGCCTGTTGTATTTCGATCTGATGCCCCTGCAGTGTTCTCTCTGTTTCTGGACAGGTATCTAGTGTGGGCCTCACCCATACATTTTGGGCCCAGTGGTCCATGGACTATAAATGATGCAAAACCTGCACTAATAATCGAGGTGTATATTTTGTTTATATTGTATATATATGTATATTTTTGCTTACTGATTTTGATATATTACAATAGTTACACTAATTTCCTTTTGTCTTTGCATTCTTCCGGGGGGTTGTTACTGTAATGTTTGGATATGCATTGGTGTGTGTGTTGTAGTGGGTGAGGGTCAGGGTGGGGGTGTTGCGTTTGTGTGTCCCTGACTTTTGCCTCCCCCTTCCCTATGTCGTAGGTACAGTACTCACGTTTTCTTCTGCGCCGCCGTTGCTGATGTTCGTAGAGGAGCAGGAACACTAGCGCAGGGAGTCTTTGGAGTTCCGGCTCCATGGTGTCCTCCTTCCTCGTGGTATGTGTAGAGGTGAGCGTTTTCCCATTGAAATGTCTGTTTCCGCCGTGTTTTTATCCACGGTGAATCCTCCCTGGAAAAGGTGGCAGATTGGCCTGTTGTAATACTGTGGGCGGTACTTTGTCTTCCGCCTGTCTGTTGGTGGTGACCACCGCGATGTTTGTCTGTACCGCTGTGGCGGTCAGAGTGTTAAAGTGGCTGTCTATGTTGGCGGTTTCCGCCACAGTCATAATTCCCTTTTTTTTGCCGCCGGCCTGTTTGCGGTCTTGCCACCGCTTTAACACCGTCCGCCAGGGTTGTAATGACCCCCTTATTCTCTTTAGTGCCTGGGTGTCTTCCCTGTATGAAGGATCAAGGGGAGGCAAATTAGCTAGGACCAAAACATATGGCATACAGTCTTGTGGGAGTTGCAAAATCTCTTTTTAGGCAGTAGTAGAATTAGTCTGAGGAGCCGTTACACGTTCCAAAGGAGTTCCCAGTCTACCTGCCAAAATAGGGACAGTCTCCGTAAGTAAAGTTCCATGGCTGGCTGTGGTGTGAGCCAAAGGTAGATCATGGCTGATTGGTAGATTGGTTTGCAGTACTTCTTTGTATTCAGGCGCGGCCTACTGCGTGTGGAAATTACCCATTTTTGAAGAAAGTGTTTGGGTGATTGACTCAGTCATAATGTTCTGAAGTTTTTCAAACTTTATGGTTATTAGAGTTACTAGTTTCTCCTCCAAAGCTGCAAAAAGAGGTTTAAGCATGGAGTTTATTTTGAGTGTGTGATCATCTTGAGTGACTCTCATCTCCCTAATGTCAGGACCTAAATCATCTGTTGGTAAATCTGGATGCAAATAATAGATCAACAGGAGAATCCAGAGATGAATGAATGTTTCCCTTTGCCCTTGGGATCTGTTTTGAGGTATTAAAATGTTTGGAACGGCCTCCCTCTTTTCTTTTTTTTGACGGTGGGGATACCACAGCAAAATGGTCCACAATAGCTTTGTCACATGCATTAAGGGATTGCGGCCAGGAAGCGCCAGCTTCAGGCTGGAATGAATCATGGTTAAGAGTGCTCATGGAAAGGCCCTGAGTTCCTTGTTTGGGCATAATATGAACCAAGGGCTCAAGGGGAATTCTCTGGGTGAGTTTATGAGCTGCCCAATCTTTTCTTCAACCTGCTTGATTTCGGTTTCAATGGCCCCGATCACAGATGATAGATAACTAGTTATAGTTGGTTGAATATGCAGACCCTCGGTACTGTCTCCCTCTTTGTGTGGTACTTTTCATTTTACCCATTATATAAAAGGACTAGAAGACCTGTATAACTAATCCGGCGGACCGAACCCAGGGGGATATGTATAGAAGGATATGTATAGAGCAGAGGGCTGCCCGGGTACCAATCCTAATATTAGTCATGCACTGTGTTGCCTTAGAAGTAAGGCTTTACTGAACATAAGCATGGGGATGGGTTCTGCCCAAAACTGCTTACCGTATTACTCCCCGAAATGCAGTTGTCAGGGGGGTAGCCCGGCCTCTTCTGGCCATTGACAGGCGCAGGACGGGTCTGTCCTTGGACCGGGCTTCGCCCGGGTGCCACCCGCACGTGTCCAGCGACGCGGGGTTCCTTGAGCACTTAAGAGCGTGGGGGATGTGGTCTGGCCCCGCCCCCTGGTCCCAGCCTGGGGTTCTGGGACCTGTAGTCCCACGCAGCAGTGTCCTTTGTTCCCGTGGGGTTCCGTGAGTGCTTAGGAGCATGCGGGCTGTGGTCTGGCCCCGCCCCCTGGAGCCTTCACGGAGTTCTGGGACCTGAAGCCCCTCTCAGCAGAGTCTTTTGTTCCTGTGACGGGGGTTTCCGTGAGCGCTTAAGAGCGCAAGGGATGTGGTCTGACCCCGCCCCCTGGTCCCAGCCTGGGGTTCTGGGACCTGTAGTCCCTCTCAGCAGTGTCCTTTGTTCTACTGATTGGATTTTTGTTTGGTCTTGATTTATTTCTTAAATGTTATTCTATTTCTCTAAAATGGTGTGGCATCCCTTTTCTGATGACATTTCACTGTGTTGCACAAATACTTTACACATTGCCTCTAACATGGAATTGGGCTCAGATAAACAATTTTGGTTAGGACCCAGTGTAGAAGCCTACAGAAAATTAATGTTTCCTTGGTAAACTAGATAAGGGGGATGGTGGACAAGTGGTTGCTCAGGGGCATAATCCCTAGGATCGACACTCATGTTCTCAAATTCACCCAGTGCTTCGGAATGCTGGAGGCCTCTATTAATGCTACTACCCCTCCAGAAGAAATGGTTTAGGATGCCTCCAGAATTGGGACCCGCCATGCTCTTGTTTTACTTTGCAATGCCCAGTTCTCCATGTCCGCTGGACCCTGGAATCCTGTTTCACATACATCCCAAAATTTCAGACCGGCTTTGGACATATAAAATGAGGACATTAGCAGCTTGAATATTGCCATCAATTCTATCAAGTTTCTTTTTGAGTATTTGTCAACCTTCACTAACCTGTTCAAGGTTTAGTACTCAATGTGGTCTGGCGTTCCATAGGCCTCAGTCTTTTTACCACACCATCTATCAAAGAAGGCAAAGGAGGGGCTTGTCCAGCTGTAGAGAAGGTCAAGTACAATGCTGTCCTTCTGTGATTTGCGTGGGCTTCTCCTTTCACTTCTCTGAAATGTTAACCCTCTTCCCCTGAGGTGGCTGTGTCTTCAGTGGAAACTCAACCCAATGCTTCCGCCAGCTTTCTCTTCCACCAAAATCTCAAAGTAAACCTTCTGAAACATCCTATCAGTAGCACAGTTCCTTGGTGTTGTGAGTACCATATTATCCTTTGAATCATTGCCAGCTCAGGTGCTCCCATTCCTTCCTTTTTTCCCAAATGTCTTCCCACAAAACAATCATCCTAGTAGAGCTACACATCTCAGATATGGTCAAGAAGGGGAGTATTGTCCCATATCCCTTGATATAAGGTTCTATGGGTTTCCTCTTGGTGGAAAATAAGAATTAAAGGAACCAAATGTTGCATACAGGACCCATAGGTCCTATCAGAAATCTTTGTGCTCTCAATCAATTCATTATCTGGCGGCATTTTGAGAATGCGGCCATCAATGTCATAACACAGTCTTCCTCCTAGTGACAGGATCTTATGAGCACTCACTTTTCCAACCCAGTCTTTAAAGGCAAATTTTTAAAGCTAGAGTGAGGAGACCATATATAGCAGTTCCTTTGCCTTTCATTTGGCCTGTTGTCTGCATTTGGTCTTCTACCAAGATTCTTCAAAAGTAGGCTGATCACTTCCAGTCTTAAAGCATTCACCTAAATATAGGCCACATGTCCAAACATTTGGAATTGTGATTTCCTAATTGCAATTCCATGTGAATCACAATTAGGGAATTACAATTCCAAATGTAGGAAATTCCATTGAATTTCTTTTGTGATTCCCAGCGTGTCCCAAATAGACCTACCTCATTATTATTAATGAGGTAGGTCGCAATTTGTGACCCACTGGGAATCGCAAAAATCACAGTGATGTTGGCCTGCTGGGGACAGCTGAACACCATGTTTGTGATTGCTTTTGAATAAAGCAATTGCTTTTTTTAAACTCAGTCCCTTTGCCTTAAAGCAAAACGGGATGTGTTTGAAAGCAAAAAATGAAACGTTTAGTTTCATTTTTTTAAGAGTAGGCAGTAGTCTGTGTGTTTTGACATGCATTCACAAAGGGGAAGGGGTCTCTTGGGGACCCATTCCCTTTTGAGAATGGGTTACCACCAATTTGAAATTGGTGGTAGCTGCAATTGTTTGTGACGGCATTCAGGCCATTTGCAACCAAGAAAAAGCTATGTACAGCTGGCCCTAGGTACCTTGAAGCAAACCTTTTGCTGCAGCAATGTCTCATTACCTTGTCCCACAATTTAGACTGAACAATTTAACTTTTACATAATCTAGGTTTTCTCATCCATTTCAATAAATCCTCCTGCATTTCTTCTCTGACACTGCATCTCCGGGTGCTCACGCTGTACACATTCTCATGCCCCTTGAAACTCCTTCAGGAGAAGACGACTCTAATCTAGCAGGAAACAAAGACAATTCTCTGCTCCCTTTCTTTTAACCTGAGGAGTCTTGTTTAACACATTAACCAGTTGGCTGCCTTTAAACACGCCATCTTTCTGGTCCTGTTTTTCTATAATGATTTGTGCCAAATCTGGAAAGCCAGCCATCTCTGCTGAAGGCTATCCTACTTGGACCACATTTCTTTGGATAAAGCATCTCACTCTCAGTTTTGTTGGTGGCTGTCAAAACCAGAACTGTGAATTGGCAAGGAATCACTGGCCACTTTTGCACCTGGTACTCCATCTCCGTAGGTAAAATCCTTTGCTGTGCTATGTTATTATAAAACTCTTCCACTTTGGACATTTCTGTGGCCCTTTCCATCTTACTCAGTTGTATCCCTAATTCAGTGTCTTTTCTGTGTGAGCATACATGAAAGCAGCATAATGTAATTGTTGTCTATATAATGGCACCCCAACATGCGTTAACAAGGGGAAAATGCACCATGATTTGGAGTAATGCAGTCACTGAAACAGGTCGTTGTGAGTCTTCTTGTTTGTAGGTCAATAGACAGTGATTCCAATGAGGTCTACAGGTCTACACAATCCTCCTTAACCAATACAAGGTCCAATTTAATACATTAGTTTGAAGTCCGATTGGGAGCACACTGCCTAACATTCCAGTTGAGTTCGCCCCTTGCATCCTGGTACACGCAGTTTGAACAATTAACGCTTCCTTGAAAAAATCTGTTGTATTTCACTAAAGTTAGTGCAGATAGTACTGTTCATCTCTAGACATGTGTTTCTGGGTTAGTGCCCTTTATCAGTAGAGACCAAAGAACAACAAAAATATCTGGGGTTGCTGGAAATGCCGCCGATATCGTCTCAGGTTTAGTACCACTCCCCGGCTCACAGGTGCATCTCCAGAGCTCATCAGCTCAATGGCTCGAGGGAGCCTTTTAAACATGAAGTCCGATTGGGAGCACACTACCTAACATTCCAGTTGAGTTTGCCCCTTGCATCCTGGTACAAGCAGTTTGAACAATTAACGCTTCCTTGAAAAAATCTGTAGTATTTGACTAAAGTTAGTGCAGACAGTACTGTACATCTCTAGACATGTGTTTCTGGCTAGTGCCCTTCATCAGTAGAGACCAAAGAACAACAAAAATATCTGGGGTTGCTGGAAATGCCGCCGATGTCGTCTCAGGGTTAGTACCACTCCCCGCCTCACAGGTGCATCTCCAGAGCTTGTCAGCTCAATGGCTCGAGGGAGCTTTTTAAACATGAAGTTCGATTGGGAGCACACTGCCTAACATTCCAGTTGAGTTCACCCCTTGCATCCTGGTACAAGCAGTTTGAACAATTAACGCTTCCTTAAAAAAATCTGTAGTATTTCACTTAAGTTAGTTCAGACAGTACTGTTCATCTCTAGACACGTGTTTCTGGGTTAGTGCCCTTCATCAGTAGAGACCAAAGAACAACAAAAATATCTGGGGTTGCTGGAAATGCTGCCGATATCGTCTCAGGTTTAGTACCACTCCCCGGCTCACAGGTGCATCTCCAGAGCTCGTCAGCTCAGTGGCTTGAGGGAGCCTTTTAAACATGAAGTCAGATTGGGAGCACACTGCCTAACATTCCAGTTGAGTTCGCCCCTTGCATCCTGGTACATGCAGTTTGAACAATTAACGCTTCTTTGAAAAAATCTGTAGTATTTCACTAAAGTTAGTGCACACAGTACTGTTCATCTCTAGACACGTGTTTCTGGGTTAGTGCCCTTCATCAGTAGAGACCAAAGAACAACAAAAATATCTGGGGTTGCTGGAAATGCCGCCGATATCGTCTCAGGTTTAGTACCACTCCCCGGCTCACAGGTGCATCTCCAGAGCTCGTCAGCTCAATGGCTCCAGGGAGCCTTTTAAACATGAAGTCCGATTGGTAGCACACTGCCTAACATTCCAGTTGAGGTCACCGCTTGCATCCTGATATATGCAATTTGAACAATTAACGATTCCTCGAAAAAATATGTTGTATTTCAATAAAGTTAGTGCAGATAGTACTGTTCATCTCTAGACACGTGTTTCTGGGTTAGTGCCCTTCATCAGTAGAGACCAAAGAACAACAAAAATATCTGAGGTTGCTGGAAATGCCGCCGATATCGTCTCAGGTTTAGTACCACTCCCCGGCTCACAGGTGCATCTCCAGAGCTCGTCAGCTCAATGGCTTCAGGGAGCCTTTTAAACATGAAGCCCAATTGGGAGAACACTGCCTAACATTCCAGTTGAGTTCGCCCCTTGCATCCTGGTACATGCAGTTTGAACAATTAACGCTTCCTTGAAAAAATCTGTAGTATTTCACTAAAGTTAGTGCAGACAGTACTGTTCATCTCTAGACACGTGTTTCTGGGTTAGTGCCCTTCATCAGTAGAGACCAAAGAACAACAAAAATATCTGGGGTTGCTGGAAATGCCGCCGATATCGTCTCAGGTTTAGTACCACTCCCCGGCTCACATGTGCATCTCCAGAGCTCGTCAGCTCAATGGCTCAAGGGAGCCTTTTAAACATGAAGTCTGAGTGGGAGCACACTGCCTAACATTCCAGTTGAGTTCACCCCTTGCATCCTGATACATGCAGTTTGAACAATTAACGCTTCCTTGAAAAAATCTGTAGTATTTCACTAAAGTTAGTGCAGACAGTACTGTTCATCTCTAGACACGTGTTCCTGGGTTAGTGCCCTTCATCAGTAGAGACCAAAGAACAACAAAAATATCTGGGGCTGCTGGAAATGCTGCCGATATCGTCTCAGGTTAAGTACCACTCCCCGGCTCACAGGTGCATCTCCAGAGCTCGTCAGCTCAATGGCTCGAGGGAGCCTTTTAAACTTGAAGTCCAATTGGGAGCACACTGCCTAACATTCCAGTTGAGTTCGCCCCTTGCATCCTGGTACATGCAGTTTGAACAATTAGCGCTTCCTTGAAAAAATCTGTAGTATTTCACTAAAGTTAGTGCAAACAGTACTGTTCATCTTTAGACACGTCTTTCTGGGTTAGTGCCCTTCATCAGTAGAGACCAAAGAACAACAAAAATATCTGGGGTCCAATTGGGACGATATGCACTAACTTTAGTGAAATACTACAGATCCAGTTAGGGTCTTGGCATTTTGGTAATTGTTTTCTCCTATGACAAGAGCATTTGTGAGGGGGAATCCCTGACAATGTCAGGGCAATGCTGATCCTACCTGGGGGCGATATGTGGTGATGACTTGCCAGGTACAATCTGATGTTCCTTTCTATGGACATGTATGTTGATATGATTTTGCTGATGCACCATATATTTTCTGATGTTCGTTTTATGGGCATTTATAAAGATTTCATGATATATGCATTATTGTAGTAATGTTTTCCTGATTACTGCTTATGTTGCAGAATAATCAGTACCCTATGTGTTTTATGTGACTACTGCTGGCTTTCGCAGAGTAATAGTACTGTGTAATGTTCTCACAACTGCATGGGTAGCAGTATATTACTGACATGTTGTGTTTGGTCTAACGATGTTGTGTACAATACAGTTTATTTTTATATAATGTGTTTCCTTTATGGTGGGGATAGTGCATCACATGTGGTTTTTGTGTTGGGCAAACGTTTTACACATTGCCTCTGGGAAAGGCCTGACTGCTCATGCCAAGCTACCAAGGGGGTAAGCAGGGGTTATCTTGGGTGTGTAACTCCCTCGCCCTGACTAGATTGGGTGGGTTCTGCCTTGCTTAAGTGCATACCCTCGCCAACCAGAAACCCCATTTCTAACAGGGGTGTTACTGTGAGGCCTTCTTGGGCTCCATTATTTAGCTTAATTGAGCTTAGTTTTATATTTTGCATTTTACATGTTTTAGCTGACATTGTTTTTAGTAGTGACATTTTACACACTTTCTGCTTACATTATATTATTCCATGAATATATTATACATGTTGCTTGTTTCTAGTTAGCTTTTCTTGACATGTTATCTGTATATTCTGTTCAAGGCTGAGAATACAGTACAAGATATCCTAGTGCTGAGTTGTCCATTCAGAGGCAGTTTCTAACATTTAGACATATCATTGCTTTGGAGCTATGCGTCTAACACAGCGTGGTGTTTTATTATGTAAATGATGAACAGACCCAGAAGGGGCAGAGGAGCACTCCAGCCATGACCACTGTGGGCCGAATGTTGTGTTTATATGCATCTCTGAAGGCACTGATCTTCCAGCTGACAGAAATGTATTGCCAATTACACTACAGTCCGGTTTTCTGGTTCAGTTTTCCAGGTATGGGGGCTAAGACTGTCATAGATTGGGCAAAGGCAGAGTGTCTAATCACTATGCTTTCAGTGTAGGTTTAGTGATAGGTGGGGATTTCTAGAAATCATTTTCCGTGGTTGGACTGTTTATTCGTTTCATCAAGTTTACAATGCTGGTAACTTTGCTTAGGTTCATCTGCCTAATTATTGCAGCTCATTCGCTCTATGCAAGACTATGACTGTTTCAATAAATGTACTGAAAATGCATCTTGTATCTCTCTTGTGTTCTGCTTGGGCATGCATGAGTAAGACAATGAAAGGGTAAGATCTGTTCCACAATTCCCTGGGGGATGAGAGTGTCATGTTCATGTTTCCATAATCATCTTCCACCCCACTGGAATTGGGATGACAGGCTCCTGATGGAGTGGACGGACACAGTCCCTGCATTCTGAAGTTCTGTCACCATAATACACAGTTCTAATATTTTAGTAGGAAATGTGTGAGTGTATTGGAAGGATAAAACAAAGATGGATACACTGTTCCTATAGAGATAGATAACGACGGAGAGCACAGGTTCCAAATCTAGACACTTCTTAAGTTAGAAGCTAGAGCCCTTGCACATCCAGTGGATGTCATGCTTCATCACTGGGCCAGCTCCTCATCAGGCTGGCACTACAATGCCTGACGGCCCCCAAAAGGGGGCACTTTACCGGAGATCTTTAGTCTGAAATGTGTGCCAAGAGAGAGGTGCATAGGAATTGATTCAAACCTACCTTCAAGGTAGAGCAGGAGAAAAAGAAGGTTAAAATTGACTGTAGGGCCTCCAAACTACTTTTTTTTTATTTGAGTGGAGGCTCAAGGTCAATGTTAAAAACATATAGGAGTAGAGAGGGAATGCAGTTCCGCCACTCTACATACAATATCATACCACAAAGAGAAATTCTCCCTTTAGCTGATTGCTACGGTCAACATGCTTCGCACCTTAAGTGTCCCTACAGATCGTATGGTGCCTCATCAGGACCAGACAATAACTCCTAAGCTACAATAAGCATTAAGAAAAAAGGAGAAGAACTACTTACATAGCACGCTACATCTGTGCAAAAAAGATGCAAAAATATAGTTGAACACAATACAATGCATCAACACTTGTTAACAACACCCAATCGTGTAAAAAAAACTCTGTGTTTGTTGTGCTGCCATGCCAAAAACTTGAAATTGATGACCATAAAGGATAATCCTTACCCTCCCATATTAGAGAACGGGTTCCTTGGGACAGGACAGGCCATTTGGCTAACGTCGCTCTATACAGATTTCAAAGACATCACAGGATTATACAATGACATGTCTGTATATATGCATATAAAATTAATCTTGCTTTTCTATTGAAAAAAATGGACAGAAGGCATCCAGCCAATATAATACTGCCCCAAGCCTTCTTAGTCAGTCAGAATATGTGTACCCAGTTGTCAAAAAACAAGAGTAATTACCAGAAACTAATTGCCGCCACTCTAGCTGTCGCAAATGTGAGCGATCCCTTAGGTTATATAGTACGCAAGGGCTGCGGAATGGCATGGACGGAGGACGGAGTGCATTTCAAAACTGCATGTACTGTGATAAATTGCCAAGGTTGCCAAGACGGTGTCCACAAAGCCCAGAAAAGGCAGCGCGGACATTGCTAGCAAAACGTAAAGAATAAATTACTCACAGACCCAGCGAAGTGCTGCGCCGGTGACCTTCCCCGGGGCCGTCTACCCGGAAATGAAACGGGGACAGCCGTGGCATCAGGTAAAGGCCTGGGCATGAGATGGGAACCAATCAGATCACTGGTTCCTCCTTCAAGTTACGGGGTTAGCCAAGCCCATTCGGGACGATGACAGACAGTACCTGCATCATATTACCCATTTAAAGAAACGCCGACTTTGAACAGGGCGGAAGACACAAGCTCAAATATCAATGACTCCCATTCTAAAACAAATTAAAGCTGGACATTGGCATTTCGCTGTCACATTAGTCTGCATACGTAATGTCAGTGTTCAGGGGTTGAAAAAAATCTGGATAGCACCCTATTCTGAAAGGCACAAGCAAGACTCAGCCAGGGATATATAATGCCTCAAGAGTACAAATAAATAATACAGGGACCACATCACACTGAGCAAGATAAAAATAATTTTCTGGTAGTTACCTCAGGATCAATTCAAAGAAAGTGGAGAAAGTTAAAAAAGATTTTCTGGTAGTTATCTCAGGATCAAAACAAAAAAAGGGAGAAAAGGAAATGACAGTCTTGTGGTACAAAGTTGACCAGGAGTATAAAAACAGCACAAATCAAAATTGTCATGAGAGTCTGTCGGTTAAGGAGGCTAAAGAATAGAAGTGCTCATCCAATAATCATATGTCAGAAAAAAAGCTCATCCACGGGATATCATCATTTAGCCCTATCGTATGTGTCCCCAATTTGAAAACCCAACATTGTTCTTTTTCAAAAGGACTCTTAGATCCATTAGCCAGATGGCTGGGAGATTCTAAAACTACCCACCGTATATCATTGGGGGTCTGGTTGGTCTAGCGGAAATGAATACTCAGTTTAGTCATTGTTTGTCCACATCTGATATTACTGCGGTGTTCGTTGATTCTAATCTTGACTGGTGGTGTGGTCATTCCTACGTAACGTAACTGACAAGGACAAGTTTTCATATATATGCAGTTACGGGTGTTACAGTTAGTGTGTTTGAAAAGATGCTATTGTCCGATTGGCTGCAAATCTAGGAATTCCATCCGTGAGGTTAGAGAACATACATTGCAACACCAACATGAGTGGTGTCCTTGTAATGGAGGACGCTGCCACAGAGCCGCCTGGTTGGGTTTAGAAGTCAGCACCTTGGGGCGGGTATGGATTATTAGATCTCTAATATTTTTAGTCTGTTTAAAAGAAAACAAAGGTTTAGGGATATTTTCACCGCCACTGCCAAGAATAGACCATCGTTTGTTAATTAACTTCTTGATGGTGTTGGACAGTGGGGTGTAAGTAGAAACACAGGTCAATCTAAGGTCCGAATAGTTTGGTACTGGTGTCAGAAGGGCCTCTCTATGATTATGGCGAGCCCGTTTGCAGGCAGATTTGACTATCTGGAGAGGGTAATGTCTATCATAAAGTTTCTGAGAAAAGTCGTCTGCTTGTGTCTCAAAGCTGGGGATGTTGCCACAGTTGCGGCGAAGTCTCAGAAACTGACCATAAGGTAGATTGTCTCATAATGATTTGGAGTGATGGCTCGCATACAGAAGCAGATTATTATGGTAAGTTTATTTGTGATAAGTGCTGGTCTCTAAACTGCCACTGTGGATAATGATTAATAGGTCAAGAAAAGACAGCTGCATGGTAGAGACAGTCGAGATGAACTTGAGAAAAGGGTCAAGTTCATAGGCCCATGTTGTGAAAGTGCCCACCAGTTGGTGAAGGCCATGCCAAACAATGACAATGACGTCGATATAACAACACCACAGTTTAATATTATTCTTAAATGGATTAGAGTCATTGAGTATGAATCGTTCCACAAAATGATGCATATAGAGGCAGGCCAGACTGGGAGCAAAGGTACTTACCACTGAAGTTCCTCGTAGCTGGTGGTAGAGTTGGTCTTCAAACTCAAAATAGTTCTCAGTCAAAGCCAAAGAGGCACATTCCATGATAAAAGATGTGGGGGTCAGAGATGTGGAAATCTTACTAGTCAGTAGGTCCTCTATGACTTGGAGGGTCGCAGCCTGAGATATGTTAGTATAAAAGGACTCCACATCTAAACTGATCAAGATATGGACTTGGTCAGAAGCACTAATTTGATCAATAAGGTTAAGGACCTCAGTAGTGTCTTTCAAAAAGATGGGAGTCTCCTTCACTAAAGGCTGCAGAAAATGATCACAAAAAATGGATAGTGTTTCTAAAATTGAACCAATGCCTGTATTGGAACATTTTTCTATGAATTCTTTGTTTGCTCTGTGAGACCTGATTGAAAGGTGTCAGTGGGATAAGTGTGATTAGCAAGTAGAGGGAAGTTGCATGTGAGTTGGACGTTAGGAGCTCCATAGTAGTATTGTTACTTGCTTGCCAAATGAGCAGAACCCGAAGGATTTATGTTTGTTGGCATGACCTCCTGCCATCTCCTGAGGGCAGTCTTCATGTTGTATGCTGTGGAAACAAGTACAACTAGCACAATGTTGTTGTGATGAAGTGTTAGGGTTGTGAGGAGTGATTAGGTTCAATTACTCTGCAGAATGTAGTCTTGGAGAGCAAGCATTGATGAGCATGAACTGGATTGATTGTTTAGTCATTTAAAGATGTGCGTTGGTTAGTGAGATGTACACAAGTGTGGATTTATGCATTGAGAGAATAAAGGCCCTCATTACGAACTCGGTGGGAAATCCCGCCGAATTCGGTGCTGGCGGTCGGAACATCGATCACCAGCATGTTGAGAATTGCACCAGCCCAATAAAGAACATTCTGCCACTCTGCCATTTCCATTTGCCAGCCAAGTGGAATGCTGGGCCTGTACATTGCTGACGGCTCCACATGGAGCCATCGTCAATGTAGCAGTGTGGCAGGTGCAGCAGCACCTGTCGCGCATATCACTGCCTGTAAATCGGCCAGTGACATGCACAACGGGGCTGTGCACAGGGCCCTGGGGCACCCATTCCACCAGCCTTTCCCTGGTGGGGAAACCACCAGGGAAAGACTGGGGTTTATTTGGCCGGTAGCGCTGCTTGCAGCGCTGCCCTGTCGGATAAGGAACTCTGCCATTGTCAGGCTGCCTGGCGGCGGTTGCCTGGTGGTGGCCGTGGTGGAGTCCTGCCTGTGGCGGTTTCCCTGTGTTCATAATATGGCAGTCCAGAAAGCCATGTTCATTATGAGGGCCAAAGTCTGAATGTGAGGTCGTGGTCTGAGTATGATTGTGGACATATGGCTAATAAAAGGCACTTGGCAAGGCAAATGTGTTAAATCAAATCTCAGTAACATTTCTTGCAAAGTACAAAAAAATCTTAGCTTCTTAGTGTTCATTTCACTTGAACAAAGATGAAAAGCCAGTGACCAACCAGCCACATCACAAGAGGTAAATAGATATAATGGTGTTGGAGATGTGTGCATACAAAGATTAAAGGTAAGAAATATTAATAATTTGAATTTGTATTTGCAAAAAGAGTCAGTGTTCCCATGTGGAAAATTTCCTTTTTAATCTTCTTGCTTTTTTCATTCCAGTCAATGTTTATGTTGTACGGCCTGTCCTAGGGTACAGTTAACATTTGTTTCACCTCCCCCCTAATGATGTGCAGGCCCAGTTTCAGGACTGAAATTAAAATGTAACCTGATTGGTTAAGTACTCAAAACACATATGTTAACATAGGTGAGGTTTACTCAGTGAGGCACTTCAAATGCACAGGAAAAAAGAAGAAGAAAAAGCATAAATGGTGGGAGATGTGGTGTTATGTGACATAGCTGTGGCAATATCCAACACTCGTGTATCAGTTATGAATTTCATTACACAACAGAAGAGGCAAGTCAGCAGAAATGCCTAAATCTTCCATCAGCACAGTCAGAAAAAAATGGATTAGCAGTGCTGAATATGATGGCATTTGTTTGGGAGACTGAAATGTTTTGATCCCAATTCTGGTCATTTGAAAATCTAGTCTGAAAAAGGGTATTTGAGGAATAATGTTCTACTGAGCATTTAATACTCAATGTTGGAAATGTCACTTTCAGCAGTGTCATCCCCAGACTTTTTACCTTCCTCCTCCTCTTTTTCTGACCCTGTTTTTGCAAGCTTTAGGATTCTGAGCACTTTACCAATGCTTTACAGTGCTTAAGTGCATATGCTCTGTACCCTAAATGTGGAAATATTGGCTTATCCACAATTGGCATATTTAATTTACATATTCATCCTTAGTAAAATGCACTATATGTTTCCAGGGACTGTAAATGAGATGCTACCAGTGGGCCTGCAACACTGATTGTGCCACCCACTTAAGTAGCCCTTAAACATGTCTCAGGCCTGTCATTGCAGCGTCTGTAGGTGCAGTTTAGCTGCCATTTCGACATGGCAAGTGTACCCACTTGTCAGGCCCAAACCTTCCTTTTTATTACATATGAGTTACCCCTGAGGTAGGCCCTAGTAGTCCAAAAGAGCAGGATGCCGTGTATGAACATTTTTTGACATGTACTTTAAATTTTAACATGTCCAGGTAGAAAAGAACTCTGATTAATTCTTCACTATTGCAAGACCTATCTTTTTCATAGGTTAACATGGGGATTGCCTTAACACATCTTTTTAGTGTAATTTCCTGGTGGGAGCAGATTGAAAATTAAAGTTTGGTGTCTTTGGGCTTACAATTTAAAAACACATATTTTAGGAAACTTGTTTTGTAAATTGCAGGTCTGACAATGCACTTTTAGAAAGCTGGCATTTTCTTGCTTAAACCTTTCTGTGCCTTTAGTTGGTCACTGGACTACACGTCTGGGTTGGGCTGAGTAACAAGCTACACTTTGTGAATTCCCTATAGGCAGTCACAAACACAGGACACACAGCTGCATTTGCATTAATCTGCGTACTGATGGGTGTTCCTGGGTAGAGGGCAGGGGAGGGCCTGACACACTTCAATAGGTGGTGTGCTGTCTCCACACAAAGTACTGATCACCTCCCACAGATAGCTTGGCAGACTGGGCTAAGATGAAAGGGACTCTTGTGCACTTCAGAAGATCCCTTGGGAGTCTCCCTCACATCAAAGGCATTTTGGGGTATAAGTATTAGACCCCTGATATCATGGACTCGGAACTCTAATGAGACAAGCACACTCTGCTGGGAATGAATGCTGTGCCCCAGGAGGGACTGCCATGCTGCATCTGCATTGCTGTGTTGTCCTACTGCTGGTGCAGTAGTACAGACTGCCACTTTGCTTGCTGCTCTGTTGTGTTGGCCTGCTGCCTGCTACATCTATACTGCAGTAAGAAGTACTGGATGCTTCTCTTCAACCTCTCCAAGAGTCTCCAAGGGCTTGCTGGCATACCCTT
This sequence comes from Pleurodeles waltl, assembly GCF_031143425.1. NCBI lineage: Eukaryota > Metazoa > Chordata > Amphibia > Caudata > Salamandridae > Pleurodeles > Pleurodeles waltl. The sequence continues at coordinate 219,271,389 of NC_090450.1, read as the reverse complement.
GGTTCTGCAAAGTGGTCCCTGGGACATCAAAGACCTCACCTATGGACTGGCCTGATCCTCATTGTCAGAGCCTGTCTGACCGTATCGCCTAGGATTGGACACAGTGGTTCCCCCACTCTCAGCCCTTTGAACTGTGGTCTGCGATCACCGCTTGATCGGCATCAGCACACAAAACACCAAAGGAGAACCACAAGTGCTGCATCGCCTCTCTGCCTGCACCATGTCAACTACTGAAATCTTCCCCACACTGCTTTGTGGCTTGATGTGAAGGGTCTTCCGGTTACTGGTACATTGTGGCATGCCCAAGTTTCTGCGACTGACGGATGGCCTCGCTGAGGAAATACAGCCATGCCCCAGCCCGCCTGCATCTAAGAACAATCCTCGGTAGTACACCTCATGCTTCACCTAATGCAAGCCCTGTGTGTGAGGCCCGCCACCGTTGTGACCACTGGACTCAGCTGCAGGCCAGCCAGGAGTGTGTAACTGCTCCAGAGGTACCCTTGGCCCCTTGACAGAAAGACACCCATGCAAGGAGAATCCTTTGAGCACCACCGTCCGAACAACCATAGGGGAGAGAAGATAAAGGATTATCCTCCACCCCCCTTTCATTGTTAATCTGAGCAGTTCCAACAATCTCCCCAGCGATCACTACTAGGAAGTGTGGTCTGCTGTAAATATCATAATAGAAGTGCCCAAGCTTCTGAGATCACCAGTGAAATTATGTAACTCAATGTCTTGCCCAAACGAAGCACTTCTTTCTTTTCTGTATCTAAGAAAGTATCTGTCAACACCAGAGACGTGCTCTATTGGCGACAAAAATGCAAAAACCCAGCACTCTCAAAACAACGTAATTTATGCATTGTGCTGACATGTTGTGGTTTAACCTTTTGTATTGCAGAGTTCACTCCTGAAAACTTATTTTTAATATGCTTACAAATACTGTTCCTTTGCAATGTATTGCTGCAGGTTTTCAGAGTGTGATAGGGTGTGGCCCCTTTCCAGGGCCTTCCAGAGACTTTCCCTGTAACATGCCTGGGTGTGGTTCTGGGCTGGGCCAAGACCGTATAAAAGAGAGCCAGCCCAACTCCCAGTGCTCCCTATTCAGAGGTCCCAGTGCAGAGCAGAAGCTTCTTCCTGAGCTCCTGTCCCGGCGGCCTATTTGGATCTTCCAGTCTTCTGCCCTTCATCCTTCACTGGTGATCATTGTTCCAGGAGGTACGACGGTGGTTGGACTGTTCCGACACCGTTATTGAGAATTTTCATATTCTTGGTTTAATTCTTAAATGAGTAACAGATTACTTCTGCGCTACCATTTCCTGACATTTATATGGTAGTTTACAAGTAGGCAAGACGCGTGATTTGTTTCATAAAGGTTTGACTTTGTTATTCAATGCGTGCTACCATTTCTTGAGATTGGCATGGTGGCTTAAGAATCGGTAAGACGCGCAATTCGTTTTATGGTGTTTAAACATTGTTGTCCATTGCGCGCAACTATTTCTTGACATTTACATGATGTTTTACGAATTGGCAAGATGCACAACTCGTTTCATGAGGATTTAACTTTGTTGTTCATTGCGCGCTACTATTTCTTGACATTTACATGGTGGTTTAAGAATCGACAAAAGAAGCGCGATTCGTTTCATTGTACTTTGATCTTGTTATTTTTTTCGTGACCTGTTATTTCTTGACATTTACATCGTGTTTTACGAATTGGCAAGATGCGTAATTCGATTAATGATGATTTGACTTTGATATTCATTGCGTGCTACCATTTCTTGGTATTTTACATGGTGACACTCGAATCGGCAAGACGCACAATTCTCTCCTCGAGTTTATTTCGTGTTGTTTATTGTATGCCACTATTCTAAGATATTTATTATGTAATATTCGAGTTGACAAGTTATGTGATTTGTTTCCTGAATCCATATTGTGTTATTCATGGTGCACAATCCTTTTATGGTATTTAATATATATATATATATATATATATATATATATATATATGCAATATGCGCAATTTGTGTAGAAACGTTTTAAGAGTACACAGAAGGCCAGAGTTTCTATATGCAATATTGTATGGTCCTAGTATACATTCTCAAAACAGGATTTATATGACTGGTTTAAAATTTAGTCAGAATGTTTTTTCTGATTCTCATGTAAAGGAAAGTACTTGAATAAGAAAGTTTACATTTAATTCATCTTGATTCCCATACAGGTATCCGGCCATCTTGAAACTTAGTCATTTTAAACTTAACTCTTAGATTGTTCATGTTTTCAGAGTGACTAGGCTTAGAATCATAGTCTAGTATTGATTTCAGGAGATATAATTTTCATATTGTGTGTTCTAACCTTTTTCTTACTACAGGTCTCCTTCCCAGCTGTTCCCTTCCTAATCCCCTTTTCCCTTCTTGAACTCTCTCAGTCTCTGTGATTTATCTATCAGAGTCTTGGAGCTGTTCAGTGATGGACGTGTTGGGAACGTGCACAGACCCCGAGGATCTGATGACTCTGACAGAATAGTGAGCCCACTAATTATTATCCTCCTGGCTTGTGTATGTTCTCAGCATGGCCACGCTAAACGAGTTAGTCAAGGCTATCACCCAGCTCCAAGCAGAGGTGGTATCATCCAAAGAACTGACAACTAGCTTAGTAGAGAGAGTGAGTCAGTTGCAAGATAAGGTAGAGAAGAAGGAACAAAGTCCATCAGGTGTGTCTTGGCCAGGTACTTCTTCTCAGGCTTCTGGAAGTAATCCGATTTCCCTAAATGTTCCTTCTGCAATTCCTTTAGCTCCCCCAGAACGTTTCTGAGGTGACCCTTTGAAAGCACAATCTTTCCTGGTTCAACTGGAACTACACTTCACCTGCAGACCAAATACTTTCCCCGATGCCCAGTCCAAAGTAGCTTTCTTGTTATCATATCTGTCTGGGGATGCAGGTACTTGGGCAATTCCTCTTGTGCGTAAAAATAGTCCCTTGTTGTACAACTGGAGAAATTGTGTTCGTGAATTTGAGAGTTTTTGATCATAGAACTGTAACACAGTCAGCAGATCATGAATTATTAGATTTACACCAAGGGAATCAAGACCTAGGGCCTGATTCTAACTTTGGAGGACGGTGTTAAACCGTCCCAAAAGTGGCGGATATACCACCTACCGTATTACGAGTCCATTATATCCTATGGAACTCGTAATACAGTAGGTGGTATATCCGTCACTTTTGGGATGGTTTAACACCGTCCTCCAAAGTTAGAATCAGGCCCCTAGTGTCGTATTTAGCCAACTTTAACCAGCTGGTTGCCGAGACATCCTGGCCTGAAGAAAAACAAGCGGTCTTGTTTTACAAGGGAATCAAAGAGGAACTAAAAGATATCTTAGCGCAAATCGACCCACAACCTACAGACTGTCAAGAATTAATAAATCTTGTCTTGAGACTTGATTATCGTTTAGCAGAACGTAAAGGAACGCGCAAAAAGATTGAAAAATATTCATGGCGCGTTCATGGTAACAGAAACTCAAGAACCCCCGAAAGAAAGAACGCCGGAACTGATGGAAATTGGAACCATCAGAAGACCTTTGACCAAAGATGAAAAGGACCTACGCAGAAAAAATGGACAATGTCTTTATTGTGGGCGAAAAGATCATTTTACCAAAGATTGTCCAATCAAACCAAAGAACAAGCAAGGTCCAGTTCAGAAGGTCGCAGCCAATGCACCAGTCGAGTTGGAAAACTAAAACACCCAAGATGAAGAGAAGGGTTGCTCTTGGGTGTCACCGTGGACCCTTCACAATCTAGAGATCTGAAACTGGAAATAAGAGTTCAGGTAAAAAAAAAAATCTATTTAAAAAAAGCTCTAGTCGATTCTGGGGCTACTGGGAACTTTGTTGATGTCCACTTGGTTCGTGCATGGGGGATCCCATGTATTGAAAAGAAGACCCCAGAAATCATCCAGGCAGTCGATGGAAAACTCTTGACTGGAGGTCCGGTAACTCTTCAGACTATCCCCTTGTCGATGATTTGTGAAGATAAGAATCAAAGAAAGAAACCTAAAGAGAAAATCATCCTTGACGTGATCCATGCTCCCCAATATGGGATTATCCTCGGCTTGCCATGGTTAATTCATCACAATCCGGAGATCAATTGGGCAGAACGAAAAATCGTGTTCTCATCTGCGCTATGTAACGAACAATGTCTCCAAAAGATTCAAGTATCAAAAGTTTGCAACTCTTACATAGCTACTGCCGCGGAGAAAGAAATTCAGCTTCCCAAACAGTATTCATCTTACAAAAATTTATTTGCTGAGAAAGGAGCAGAGACTCTACCTCCTCATAGATCTTATGACTGTCAAATTGATCTAGCCCCAGGTGCGATACTTCCCAACTGTCGTGTATATGCCCTGTCAGAACATGAAAATCAACATTTACGAAAATACCTAGATACATTTTTGGAGAATGGCTTAATTCACCCCTCTAAATCTCCTGCAGCTTTGCCTTTGTTTTTTGTTCCAAAAGCTAATGGAGAACTTCAAACTTGCATCGACTATAGGGGTTTGAACAAAGTCACCATCAAGAATAAATATCCTTTACCCCTAATTCCGGTCTTATTGGAACAAGTAAAGAGAGCAAAAATCTACACGAAGCTTGACCTTCGAGGTGCTTATCATTTGGTCAGAATGAGAGAGGGTGACGAATGGAAAACAGCGTTCAAGACAAGATATGGCCTTTTTGAATACACCGTCATGCATTTTGATCTGTGTAATGCTCCAGCAGCATTTCAATTTTTCTTGAATGACGTTCTTAGAGAGTACCTCGACATATTTGCCATAGTCTACATCGATGACATTTTGATCGACTCAGACAATGAAAACGAACATGTCCAACATGTCAAGAAAATTCTTGCAACCCTTCGAAAACACCATTAATATTGTAAACTAACCAAGTGTGAGTTTCATGTTACCACAGTTGAGTTTTTAGGGGTTATTCTTACCCCTCAAGGTATGGTGATGGCAGAAAAGAAAGTAAAAGCTGTATCTGATTGCCCCCCCCCCTCCAAAGACTGTTCGTGGTGTGCAATGTTTCCTGGAGTTTGCAAATTTTTGCCTGAGGTTCATAAATCATTTCTCCCAGACAGTGGCTCCAATCACTAAGCTACTAAGAAAGAAAGAAAAGTTTGTGTGGTCCCCAGAAGCTGATCAAGCCTTCTCGACTTTGAAGGAAGCTTTCTCCACTGCCCCAGTCTTGACTCATCCTGAAGCGAATCAACCTTTCATAGTGGAAGCTGATGCTTCTGATGTAGCAATAGGAGCTGTCTTATCACAACTAAATAAAGACACTGGTCAACTTCATCCTGTAGCTTATGTGTCTCAGAAGTTGAACGAAGCCGAACAGAACTATGTCATTGCTGAAAAAGAGCTTCTGGCGATTCGTGACGCCTTTAAAGAATGGAGACATCATTTGTTGGGTGCCAAATACACTGTCACAGTTTATACTGATCATCGTAATCTTCAATTCATGAGTTCCGCCAGACTTTTGACCCCTCGGCAATTACGCTGGATGCTTTGTTTTTGCCGAATTTGATTTTGTAGTCACCTTCCGGCCTGGTAAAGATAATCGCAAGGCTGACGCCTTGTCCCATCAAGACTCTACCACGTTGCCTGCATTTCAAGCCTCCAGAGCTATTATTGCTCCTGACAAGGTTCTATGTATCATAAAAACTGAAGATTTCTTTGAAGAAATGTGCAACTCTTTCACTCTTGAAAAATGGCAAACATGGGCCCGAGCAGATCCCAAAAGGTTAATCAAGCAAGGTTTACCCTTTCATGACGCTCGTTTGTTCGTACCCACTACCAAACTTCGCAAGATAGTGTTTCATTGGTTGAATGTTATACCTACGGCAGGTCACCCAGGTACTCCTAAAACTCTTGAACTGATCCAATGCTATTTTTGGTGGCCTACCCTAACAAAAGATATAAAAGCAATGGTAAACAACTATGAAGTTTGTGCTTGCATTAAAACAAGTCATTCAAAACCAAAAGGGTTGTTACATCCACTTCCAACCCCAAGTCATCCATGGGAGCACATTTCTTTAGACTTTATTACAGGTCTGCCAGTGGTTCAACAGCATTCAGTAATTCTGGTGCTAGTAGATAGTCTCGCGAAATATGGACATTTCCTCGCCTGTAAAAAATTGCCCACTTCTAGTGAATTGGCAACTATTTTACTGAACAGAGTGGTTCGTTATCATGGACTGCCAAAGGTTTTCCTCTCCAATCAGGGGTCACAATTTTCCTCCAATTTCTGGAAGACATGGTGTAAAACACTCCAAGTGACATCTACGCTATCTACTAGTCACCATCCTCAAACAGATGGTCAAACGGAGAGACTAAATCAGACTTTGAAACAATACCTACGTGCCTACGCTGAAAAGGCAGTTCATTCTTGGACATCTATGCTCTGGTTAGCTTAGTTAGCTTACAATAACTCATTCCACACTTCTATTGGTGTTACACCATTTTTTGGTTTATTTGGCTATCATCCTGACACCTTGCCCATCACAATTCCTCAAGAAAGTTCTCTTACTCCAGCTGTGTCAGAAAACATTCAGCATTTACATCAAACCCAGAAACTGATTCAACAGCATTTAGAAAAAGCCAAACAAAAATATAAAAGGCATTATGACAAGAAACATTGTGAGGGACCGCAATATCAACCAGGTGACAAAGTGTGGCTTTCCACAAAACATATAGACTTCAAGAAGAAGCAAATGTTTAACCCCAAATTCATAGGTCCTTATACTGTCCTTTAACAAATCAATCCGGTGACCTATAAACTACAATTGCCCAGATCCTTACGGATTCATCCAGTGTTCCACACTTCCCTCTTGAAAAAGGCAGTCCAAAAGGTCCACCCTCATCCAGCTCCTGTTCTAGTACAAGGGGAAGAAGAATACGAAGTCAAGAAAGTGTTGGATTCTAAACTCAGAGGGCGTAATCTATGGTACTTAATCTCATGGAAAGGTTATGGTCCTGAAAGTAACTCATGGGTTTCCGCATCTGATGTTCATGCTCCAGTACTTGTGAGACGCTTTCATCGTCTTAATCCAAGCAAACCAGGCCCTAGAGTGCGTCTGGGAAAGGGGAGTACTGTCAACACCAGAGCAGTACGCACTCTATTGGCGACAAAAATGCAAAAACCCAGCACTCTCAAAACAACGTAATTTTGTGCTGATATGTTGTGGTTTAACCTTTTGCATTGCAGAGTTCAATCCTGAAAACTTGTTTTTGATATGCTTACAAATACTGTTCCTTTGCAATGGATTGCTGCAGGTTTTCAGAGTGTGTTAGGGTGTGGCCCCTTTCCAGGGCCTTCCAGAGATTTTCCCTGCAACATGCCTGGGCGTGGTTCTGGGCTGGGCCAAGACTCTATAAAAGAGAGCCAGCCCAACTCTCAGTGCTCACTATTCAGAGGTCCCGGTGCAGAGCAGCAGCTTTTTCCTGAGCTCCTGTCATGGCGGCCTATTTGGATCTTCCAGTCTTCTGCCCATCATCCTTCATTGGTGATCATTGTTCCAGGTGGTAAGACGGTGGTTGGACTGTTCCGACACCATTATTGAGAATTTTCATATTCTTGATTCATTTCTTAAATGAGTAACAGATTACTTGCGCGCTACCATTTCTTGACATTTATATGGTAGTTTACAAATAGACAAGACGCGCGATTTGTTTCATAAAGGTTTGACTTTGTTATTCATTGCGTGCTACCATTTCTTGACATTGGCATGGTGGCTTAAGAATCGGCAAGACGCGCGATTCGTTTATGGTGTTTAAACATTGTTGTCCATTGCGCGCTACTATTTCTTGACATCTATATGATGTTTTATGAATTGGCAAGACGCAACTATTCATTGCGTGCTACCATTTCTTGACATTGGCATGGTGGCTTAAGAATCGGCAAGACGCGCGATTCGTTTCATGAGGATTTAACTTTGTTGTTCATTGCGCACTACCATTTCTTGACATTTACATGGTGGCTTAAGAATCGGCAAAAGGAGCGTGATTCGTTTCATTGTACTTTGATCTTGTTCTTTATTGTGAGCTGTTATTTCTTGACATTTACATTGTGTTTTACGAATCGGCAAGACGCGCAATTCAATTAATGATGATTTGACTTTGATATTCATTGCGTGCTACCATTTCTTGGTATTTACATGGTGACACTCGAATCAGCAAGACGCACGATTCTCTCTTCGAGTTTATTTCATGTTGTTTATTGTATGCCACTATTCTAAGATATTTATTATGTAATATTCGAGTTGACAAGTTATGTGATTTGTTTCCTGAATCCATATTGTGTTATTCATGGTGCACAATCCTTTTATGGTGTTTAATATATATATATATATATATCTGCAATATGCACAATTTGTGTTGAAACATTTTAAGAGTACACTGAAGGCCAGAGTTTCTATATGCAATATTGTATGGTCCTAGTATACATTCTCAAAACAGGATTTATATGACTGGTTTAAAATTTAGTTAGAATGTTTTTTCTGATTCTCATGTAAAGGAAAGTGCTTGAATAAGAAAGTTTTCATTTCATTCATCTTGATTCCCTTACAGGTATCCGGCCATCTTGAAACTTAGTCATTTTAAACTTAACTCTTAGATTGTTCATGTTTTCAGAGTGCCTAGGCTTAGAATCATAGTCTAGTATTGATTTCAGGAGATATAATTTTCATATTGTGTGTTCTAACCTTTTTCTTACTACAGGTCTCCTTCCCAGCTGTTCCCTTCCTAATCCCCTCTTCCCCTCTTGAACTCTCTCAGTCTCTGTGATTTATCTATCAGAGTCTTGGAGCTGTTCAGTGGTGGACGTGTTGGGAACTAGCACAGACCCGAGGATCTGGTGACTCTGACAGTATCACATTATATTAATTGGAGTTTTGTCATTGTGGATCTTGTTTTCAATGGATAAATATTACCTATTTTTTTAACTTGGTGTTGAGTCATTTTTTAGATGTTTTTACTGTATTGCTATAATTGAATGTTGCACAAATACTTCACACTTTGCTTCTTCAGTTAAGCCTGACCGCTCAGCACCAAGCTACCAGAGGGTGAGCTCAGGTTAATATGGGATGTACAGCTGAATTGCCCTGACTAGGATTGTGGTCCACACTTGGACAGAGTGCAAGTCTCTGTCAACTAGAGACCCATTTTCTAACACCCAAGAATTTAGATTTAATTATACTAATAAATGGCAAGAGAGTATGGGACTGAGTGTGAATAATCATAGGTCGAGAAATTAAACTTGGTGCTAATAGTACAGTTAAAGTTTAAGTAAATAATGTTGATTAAATCTGTAGTCGTTAAAATGTGGCGAATAACAATGAATTAATATGGGTATATCACTGCAAAGGAAATTTAAAGTGGTTGAGTATAAGGGTGTCATCTCCCCTGGAAAACGGAGACAGAATAGGTTAGAGAATCTCTTGTTGGAAGCTATGATCTGGAGGAGTAGTGGAGTAATCCACTGGGGATAATTTTGACCAAGATGTATAAAAATGTATTTATCATAATTGCCCGTGTCCGATGGTCAATTGGTGTGGTTTAATCAATGCAGAGCAAAATTTCTGCAAAAAACAAACAAGCGGTAAGTTCCTGCAACATTCTTCCCTGAAAATAGAGAAGAAGGTGGATTACAGATTGTTTGCTTGAGATGTTTCTTTACAAACAATGGGAATGCTGAAGAATAGCAAGAAAAAGGAAGGTTGAATTGGAGTGCAAACGATCACGAGAGGCTGGGATGGAGGGTGAACGGTAAAAGCATGGGTACAATGTGAAGAACAGACATGGGACAGAGATAGAAGCAAATGATTGAAAGGAGGAGCATGGCAAGGATGAGACGTTAGGGAAAAGGGTAGGCATATGGTAAGAAGCAGTTGTCATTAGTTTAATCTTCTGATTTCTCGATCACAAAAAGGGAAGTTCAGTGTGCTGAATATATACTTGATAATGTTTTTTCTTTGGACTCCTAAATTGAACCTTTTACAAAGGATTCTACTTGAGTTGATATAAACATATCTAGAGAAAACGTCCTCCATATTTCCATACCCTATATCCACAATTTTGTGTAAGAAACCATGTAAGGTATCATTCTTAGCCCATATATAAGTTAAATGATTGTGAAATCAGAAGTCCTTGGGACATTTCACACTATTGTATGTTAACCTGTTCCTTACTTCACATGATTACCTATTTAATACATAAAAACATTCAGTTTTTTAACAAAAATGTCTCTTTTTATTTTTTATCTCATAGTTTAGGCAAATAGGGCTTATAAATTAATCTTATGCGTGTCATAAGGAAGGCAAAATGAAGGAAATGCATCAAGTTCTCATCACTTGAGATACTCTATAAAATTAGGCATGGGTGAAAACACTGGTGAAATTCATCACATGATGCAAATTTCAAGTAAGTTCTTGAAATTTTGCATAATGTGATTGTTATTGTATTTTTTTATAAAGTGCACAGCTACTTAGAAGAGTGTTCCAGTTTCAAGCTACGTTTGACAGAATCTTCATATTTGGTGGCCCTCAGCTCCAACGGAAGAGCTTTTTAATTTTTGGTACTCCTGCCAGCAAAGCATCAGACGATCGCAGAGTTTTGGTTGGAAGATATAGTGCTTCTCTGCTAGCCAGGTAGATAGGGCCAGACTGGTTAAAAAAAAGCTGTATGCGCTAGTATTAGACCCTTGAGGTGGACAAGCTCCCAGATTGGCAACCAATGCAACTCCTTTAGGTGCAGATGAATATGATCATCTTTATGGAGTCTCGCAGCAGGTGACCGCTGAGTTTTGCACCTAAGTTGGTATGCTGGAAGAACCCGATATAAGGTGTGGACTCACTTTTCATCTTTCGTGGGAATCAAATGCTCAATGAGGTCGACGGACATTTGAGCCTAGAAAGTAGTGTGGTCAACCATCAATAAAAAGTCAACAACATCCAAACAATTTAGAAACTATGACCAATGTGGCCATGGTAAATGAGTCCAATAAGGAATAAAGTTAAAAGATTTATTACAACCACAAACTGTTAATCATGAAGCCAGTGGACAAATCCAAGTTATAGAGGTACATTTTCAACAAGGGTTGCCAAAAGCTTTGAAACAGATTAATGTGAATTAACATTAATAAAAGTAGGAATTTAAGAAGAATATTACCTAACAGCAATAAAAATATCTGAGACACAGATATTATTTACTGCTCAGAATTTACAATCATTAGTCAATTCAAATTTACCAGAGTCAATAATCTTTGGCTGGACACAGGTCAGACCTATAGCTAACAAAATCAGGAAGATAAGTGTGTGGGGAGGACCCCATGTGGGCAAAATACAAAAAGTACAAAATGGGCAAATATAATTTGGAAAAATATAATCTCAGAATGTAGAATACTAAATTTGGCAAAAGATAAGTGAGAAGAGAAAGCGTCAGCATATCAGAAGCTCAAACACAAGTCTTCTGAAGAGGTAATAAAAGGATTACTGAATCTAAAAAGGGCATTTCAAGGGCACTGGCAGAGAGGAAAATGCCTCTCCAAGGGATACAGCATTCAGGGAATCTTCATCAGCAACACATCAGGATCAACAAGTGTCTGGGTCAGCTCAGGACTGCTCAGGACATTTCTGCAGACTCGCCATGACTGCACAAGACTGACCAAAGTTTGAATGTCCATCAGTATTTCAAATTACACAAATCAATTTGATTTGCCAAAAGTATCAGTCCATTTCACGTTGAGAAGCCATCAATTAATGGAGGATTATTGAATGACTCAAAATTGACACAATCACATATTTTCCCAGGTCTCTCATGGGAACATCTCCTTTCCATGTGATTCAAAGCAGGTTTGAAACAAATGTATACAATCTCAGTCCATGTTCCTACAATGTACTTTCTCTCAAGGACAGAGGAATTCATTTTTTCACTTTTAAACAATAGGTCTATTACAAAAATACTTCGCTTTTAATGGGAACGAAACCTGAAAGAAGATTTCACGTTATGAAAAATTTATAATTCAACACTTTTACATGACTGCAAAATACAAGCTCTCCGGGCCTAACTTATGCTAACACAAGGAAAAATATAAAATACATTCAATTAATATAGTTTAATAAAACACATATAAAATGCAAACATATAACTTTATCATTATTAACATTTCTCTACTATGAGTCATACATTTCAAATGCTTTGTTACTGCATTTCATTAAGTATAACAAGGAAGTGCATTTCTCTCACTTGCACATATTTTTAAACTCACTAGTTTTTCATTATTCACAAGAAATTCAATATCATTTCTATATGCACTGTTAGTCAAGAGTCTAGATTAAATTTTAACACCAATTGTATTCTTCTAATTGTGATTTAATTCAAAAGGTGAATTTTGAAATACACCAATGCACATTTAAAATGTGTGTCAGTGCAGCTCTCTGTTAGTTTATCCACTCTTTACTTTCAAGAACTTAAACTTGTCACATCCTGATTACTCTTGTGACACGAGAGCCAGCACTAATTTTTAAGCTCTATCAAAGGCATTGGCATAGTCCAGGGGTGAATTAATGGGAGCATGGATTACAGTATTCTGAGGGGAGCAAAAATATAAACCTTTTCAAAGAATGTAGCCAGCCAAACCACGTTCCCACCACACTATTCACTTGAGGAGCAAAAGATATCTTATTATCATTTTTTTATAATTAATTTATCAGGTTACGTACAACCGAGGCAGGAGTAGGCAGAAAAGGAACCAAGCTGGGCCAGAAATTGCCTCCCCACACAGGAGTGGTAGAACCAAAAAGTAGTATTTCAGTTTTACTGGTATTACATTAAAAATTGCTCTCACAGATACACTGAAACACTGCTGAGAGACATGCAGCAAATCTGATCTACAAATTGGGGGATGCCATCCCATGTAAGGAGGATTGGTGTGTTGTCAGCATATGACACCACTTGCACATCAAAAGATTCAACCAGGGTTGCAAAAGGAGTCAAATACTCATTAAACAGTGTGCAACTCAATGCAGAGCCATGGGGAACGCCATAACTCAATGGTTTAGGATAGGAAATAAAAAGTGGCATCCAAAACAACTGGCTTCTGTCAGAGAGAAAAGAGTCAAACCACCCCAATGTGGTCCTCCCTTCCTGATATTGCTTACTCTCCTTAAGAGGTTGGGTGAGAAACAAAATAATCTAACAGTAGGAGTGTCACTTGCTTCCCTTGATATACAGCGAGTTTAATAATATCCAAGAATTCCACCAATGTATTTCAGTGCTGTGTACAGGGCAGAAGCCCCATTGAGAGGGATGCAGCAACCAGTTAAACAACCCGGACAATTGAGCATTAATAAGTTTCTCTAAAATTTTGAAGAAGGTTGGTAGCAAAGAAATAGGCCTATCATTGGCCAGGATGGACTAGTCAGATAAAGGTGTTTTTCAGCAGTGGAATAAGCTTAGCTCAACTGCTGGGCACAATGGATTGGCAGAGAGGGATTTAGAAGAGTGTTGAAAGTGGGATTAATAGCTACGTAGTTAGCTGTCATAATGTTGGCAGGGCAGGAATCATCAGAGGAACCAGACTTACAAGTTTATGAAGATTCTAGGACTCCTCCAGAGAAATAGTAGCAAAAGTAGACAAAGAGCAGGACAAGTTAGAAAGAGCTGACCAAAGCTTATTCCTCTCCCTATTGACAAAACTAAGGCATCAACAATACCCTTAATCTTATTATAAAAAAGATCGGAAAGTTGAGAACAAAATTTAAGAAATGCAATTTTGTGCTTCTTTTCTGCATGTGGGTGGCTTCCTGGTGCAAAAAATTTCATTTGTATTTATACATTTTTCCTCTTAGCAGAAGTACAAGTAAAGTTAAACTGCAGAGTCGTTTTAGTGGATTGGAAGAGTGGCTTAAGCCACATATGCCTCCCTTTCCTGTGGAATGTTACACATACTGAAGAAAGTCGAAGTAGACATTTTGAGGCCCTGAACAGAGTTGAGGTAATAATCTTGAACTGTATCTGGTAAATATCACCACTGCAAGTAGAGGTTTTTATCTGATCTGGTGACTATCTCCTGATTCGCATTTTCACATGGAATACTAATTGTGAGATTGGCCGCCAACCACATCGAATTCCGTATGTCTTTGTAATTGGCTGCAATATTTACCACGGTTAATTTGGTAGGTTTGAGCTGATCTGTAGAAAATGTTGGCAGTGTGAAAAGCATCGCACCCTATAATACCTTATGCACAGGGCTCAGAATGTTTATCCCGGCTCAAAGAGGAGTTTGAGCTGAGATCAGAATTTTGCTCCAAATTCAAAATCGGTTATAAATGTGAGTTCGCAGTCTTGCAGAAGGACAACGTTTATGTAAAGGATTCAATTGTTTAATGTAGGCCTAATCCATTGATAGTAAGAAAGAGGCATTCCGATTTCGCAAAGTGACCTTAAGCGTTGTTTGTTTAGCTCTATCAATCCCTGTCTGCCTGGTTTTCCTTCTTTTGACACATTTGATCATTTCTATTTTCCGCACAGACAGGTTGGCTCTCTTGAATTGATGGAGCAATCTGTGGCAAAAGAAGTACATTCGAAGTGCCTGGATAGGAGGTTATGAACTGCTGCCTCTGCAGAGAGTTTTGCTTGACCCCACGGTGATTTAATCAATAGGTACAACTGATGATTATGCTTTAAATTGTGTAATTGCCTACTTGTAAAAGGCATAGTGACCGTGGTACTAATGCACTGCAATCACAGCTCAGTTCTTGGTCTGCTCAAATGATGCCTGCTTCACAACATAGCTTTGTGTTCTAAACGTACACATTGCTTTGTTATAAATGTACACTTATTTTACCAGCAGCAGGATTAGCGTTTGCTAGGAGACGAAAATGTAATTTACCACTTCCACAGTGCTTCATCTGCCAGTGCTAATGAACTACACTAACACGCTGCTTACCTATTACGTGGACATCAGATGCAAAATGTTTAGAATGAGTAGGTTTTAATCTAATTCGGTCGGGGGAGGAGGGATCTGTGGACGGCAACGGGAGGTCTGAGGTGACAAGTAGCGACGGTAGGAAGATGGCTAGGGGAAGAGAACAAGCAATAACAAATGCGAGCAGGGTGGGAGAAATGGGTAGAGACAGCCTAGAAAACAATACACTCTAATGGAGTGTTCCAGTTCAAAATTAAAAAACAAATTAGGGCTTAAGTTTTGCATAGCCTATAGAAGTAAAAAATTTTGATTGTGCAGTCTTTAACCAAATTCATTCCAGTGCTACAGTTCAAAATAAAAAAATACAGGTGCCTGCTCTCTGGCCCAGACAGGAGGAAGTATTTGTTCCAAGCTCCAGGGAATGGACACATGCCCTGGGGTGAAACCGAAGGCGAGGAGGAACCGCTGTCCAATAAGAAGCAAGAAAGTGAGAGTGGCGTGGGAGCCAACCAACAGTAAGTAAAGGTAAGTAATGGGCGGGCTCTAAGCCCAATAGCTTTCGCTGACAGGTGTGAGTGCTGTATGCAAGACCTAAAAAAGAAGGTGCAATTAATGGATGCTGTCTGCGACGTCTAAGCTGGTGTCATCTCTAATTGTGAAACTAGCAGAAAATGCAAAGATTTCATGCAAATCAAGTCCACTAATTTAAACTCCCTCTAAAATTTCCCATTTCTCAGGGTCATCTCGGGGTCAAAATTAAAATACAAAGGTTTTCCTGCGTCTTGATATTACTTATACTCACTTTTTCCGTAAGGTCAGAAGAAGGAACACTGCATTAGTCTAATACACCATTTCAAACTGAGAGTCTGAATCTGCTCTCGAGCTACACCTGTGAGTGGTATTTATGAAACTTCCTTCCTCAAGCCGTCTTAACTTAAAACTGTCATAACATGTGTAAGTAAGCATTTCGATTTACTATAAAATACAAACCTGTCTTCTTAGAACTGTATTTTCTTATTCTACTCACTGTTCTAAACTTCTATAGTTTATAGTTAGGAAATGCGACACATTAGTACAATAATTTTAGAACCACCCCCTTTTTCTCCCCCCAACATTTTTCTAAACACACACCCCAACCCGTGACAATTAGTGTTTCTTCTTACTCAGTACATGAAAAATTTATAGGTCCGGCTTAAGTGAGCTAACACATGAAACAGGGCCTCAAGCTTAGGGATGAACAGAAGCACTACAATCTTAGTGAATGAAAACAGTGCCAATACATGGGAGACTCAGAAAGATAGAGGCTCCACAAAAATACATTCATAAGTCTTCCGTTTGGGCTTGTCTGTGTTTGCTTGTGTTAACCTAATAAATTAAGCCCTATTGGGGTAGCAATGCTGTTTGTCAATGTGTTTGATGTCTCCGGATTTTACCATTTCCAAATCCAGTTCAGCACGGGAGTTTGTGCTAAAGTGTGTATTTTGAAATGGTTGTAGAAGTGGTCTGAATCCCGTTTAAGAGGGATTGTGCTTTATACGTGGTGCATCTTTTTTTAATAAAAATCATGTCAAGGGTAAAGCCCGTGTTATATTTTGAAAGTTGCAATATTATAGTAGGTTGACTTTAGACAGGAATGTATGGGTGTCTGCGTCTTTTTCTGAACAGAGGCTAGAATCTCTCTGGAAACCTGATTCCAAGAGGATAAGTTGCCAGGTGGGCAACATGAAATGGCCAGACTCAGTGATGTAGGTGTTATGTTTTCACTCTTCATAGTGAGGTATTGCAGGGAAGAGAAGTTCAATGAAATAATCAACCTGCATTTGCATAACCCCTTGGGGATAAGTGCCATTCCTCACTATTTTTCTCCTCTGCCACGGTGGAGGAAGGTGTATCTCAGTGGTAAGATAGTGAAGAATTAATAGATTCAAGTTAACATGAGTGCAGCCACGTGAATGTTATGACATTAGAAGAGGCGAGTGATGGAAGTTGTATTAAAGATATCAGTGCCACAGTTCAAAAGAGCAGCTTTGATTTGTTGTGCAGGAGTGGGGCCACAGTTTTTAGAGGAGAAGGCCATTCTTCTGAGTTGCTAGGACAGATTGATCTTTGATTTGATTGGATGTCCATCTCTGGACACTGTGACATATTGTGGGATCTCGGATCTTAGAATTTTCAAATGTTTGGGTTTCATGTGCTATAATGAGCTTGAACGAATGCTCCCAAGAACTGAGATTGATGTTTGTGCTTAATACTTAGGTATAAACGTGAGGAGGGAAGGGTAAAGGTGTTGCTAGAGCATTCGCATTCACTGTGAGGAAAGACTTCTTGGAGAGAAGCAAAAACATTGGAGAGAGTGGTTTGTAAAATGTGTGTAACCTCCTGCAGGTGCGGAAGCTTCAGTTTGATGTCTACAAGTTTATTTTGGAGAATGGAAAACAGATCTGTGCTCTGGTCATCAGAAATTACATTCGTGAAGTATGAGGCGAGTAATCACGCTTCTCAAAAGAATGGTGATCAAGTCTTTCTGTGCTCTTTTGGTGAAGCTGGACTGGGCCTGTAGGTAGTCAACATTACCGTTCTATCAGAGGGGTGGTGGTGGGTGAAAGGAAAGCTGCAGAGTAGCCCTTCGCAGTATTTCAGTCATTTGAGAAAAACATGGCCTTCAAAGTGCTGTAAGTGCTTACCAGTGACTGAGATTAATTTAAGCCCTTCACCCTTTATTTGTCTGCTTTTTTTTAACCGGGGCACTCTAAATACTCCACCCATGGAACGCCTTCCCAGGGCATGGTTATACAATACAATGATTTAATCTGCGTTGCGCTACTTTAGATTTATCAAGCCAGACAAGGCCAAACAAGGTGGCTTTGCTTGGCTTGATAAGTCCGCCTAAGAGTTGTGCTGCTCTTGAACTACATTGTGTGGTGCAAGAGCAATGCAACTCCTTTGATAAACATAGCCCTGAACTTTTTCCCACATTGCGTGGTGCAAGAGCAACAAAAATCCTTTGATAAACATGGCCTTGACCTTTTTCCCATATGTTGATTTTTTGAAGTTGTTGCAAATTAGAAAGTAAAACGTACATCCAGGTCTCTAAGTTGGTTGTCAGAGCCAGAGGTTTATTGTATCTGTGAGTACAGCTGGATATGCCAGGGGAAATATGATCTCTAGGTGTTTTAAGGTGCATTCTGGAATCTTTTATTTGTAGTTATATTGACCATATTATGATCATGTGAATACTCGTAAGGCTACAAATCTTCAAAATTCAGTACTGGACATCTGCAATATGCACACTTGGAGAACACCTAAGTACAGAGAGAAAATGCAATTTTTAGAAAAATCACACGCGTGCTCAAAATAACATGCATGTGCATATATTTACCAATGGTAAAATATCAGCAGAGCTCTGAAAACATTTGTAATAATAAAAAATGCATTTAAGTTCAAAATCACCTTTAAGTATAAAAGCGTTGTTGATGTAAAATTAGCAAGAGTGTTGAACATCTTTAGGAGTAAAAATTAGTTTATATTCAAATTATATTTGTTCAACAGAACTTTTATCTTCACATTGATCTGTGGTGCCCCATCAACAAGAGTTTGGAAAACATTTAAAAGCACAAATCACATTTATGCGCAGAATTAGATGCAAAATCAATTGTGGGTTAAAAATCATCCTTGGAACAAAGTAAACATCAATGTGGTATCACACTTAGAACCAAAATCACATTTAGTGGCAAAATGCAAAAATACATAAATGTACAAAATCACCCTTGGTACAATATCAGTGGGGGGGGGGGGGCTTGGCATGGAGGCATTGTTAGTTGAAAATAGGAGTGGATCAATATCAGATCTGTAAGCGGCTTTAATTTTAAATTGCACAATTGTCCAATCAGAATCTTCACGTCCCAGTCAGTATGTGCTGAAATTCTAAGGAGCTCTTCCTGACTTATGATGTAAGACTGTGATTCCCAACCTTTTGACTTCCGTGGACCCCCAGTTTTTCATTGCTGGAACCAGGGACCCCCACTGAATCATTATTGGAATCCAGAGACCCCCCCCCCCCCACTGAGTCATTACAGGAAGCTCGGGACCCTGCCCTAAACATTGTAGATGGTTTGAAATCCAAAACAATACACAAAATGTAGAGTAACAAGCAATCATTAAACACTTACATAAATAACACATTGTATTTCATTTGCAAACAAATATAAATGATAAAAAGTAAAACATGTAATTTTAATAAGAAGGTTGGAGCTTTTTCAAATTGAATGTAAGCCACACATCGTCCATACTATAAATATTCTGTTTGCACCTGCTCTGCTACCACGAATCAATCTGAGGATTATGATTTAATTTTTAGCCTTCACTTTTAAATTCCTTAACATTAACAGTACTTTTTAAAATGTTCAGTTGCGCATTTAGCCCATTTAGCCACTTTAGTTACATACACCTGATTAATATGTTGATATATAATTTTCTAAGAAGTCATGGACACCCTGAGAAGGTTTCGCAGACCCCCAGGGGTCCCCGGACCACAGGTTGGGAACCACTGATGTAAGATAACAAACTATGCTGGGCTATTAGAACAGTGCTTCATAGCCAGATGAAATGTTCTCTGCATCCAATTAGTAATTTTCAGTGTTTGCTCTCTGACTGGCACAAAGATGACAAAGAAATACTAGTGCTTCTTGAAACTTGGTTCTAATTTGAACTATTACAATATTTTGGACTAGAGTGCGGAAAAGGGCCCTGTAAGAATTTACGGCATTCTTGATGCTGGGTTTTCACACAGACAAGTTCAAAATGATTTAAGACCATTATTGCCAGCGGTCTTGTCAGTTAACACAATATGAACCTCCTGTTTTTGAAACCATGCCCTATGTCACACAAGCATAAAGCAATTCAGTGTGCTTTTCGTTGCAGTCTATGGATGCTTTACTGTCTATGTATTGCAGATATAGGCAAACCAACTTTACTTCTTCACCCGAGAAATTGTCTTGTACTGTGCGAGAACCAAACTCTCTCCACCTGTTATAATTGTTATTCCTGGCTGCTGAATATGAACTAACAGCATGCTGCGACTGAGAAGGACTGAACTTTTGCATCTTTTCTCTCCCTTCTTTCTGCAGAAGCCTTAGCTTTGGAGAGCTAGATGAAGCTACCTTTAGCTCTGTACTAAAAAGGAGTTTCGACTTTTGATTGAGAAAAACAAATTACAGATGCGTCCCAAAATGATGACTGGGAATATTTGTTGTCTTATTCTATCTACTTTCAATGCAACCAGTCTTATAGCTTTCAAATAATATTTAAATCCATTGCTCAGGCCCCCGGATATCGCGATTTTGTGATTTGCAAAAACAAAATTCTGAAATCTGCACTTTTGGGACTGACCCTCTTTTTACTGGCTCTGTGCTGCCACTGAGGAAGTAAAGGAAGGATGAGCAACAGGCTAGCACACAGCAGAGATGTTAACTTCCTCTGTGGCCTGCCCTTGAAATGCACAGAGCCCCCACCTGTGCGATGAGCCTGCAGCTCATTCTCACTCCTTTCAGTGTGACCCCTGCAAACCCTGAAGGCCCTTGGAAAGCACCACTGCCCTCATCCTTCATTGCACTCCTCTCCCTTGGGCGGGCTGTCTCCTGTTAACCCCCTAACCTCTTCCACGTTTCTCCTCTTTTCTTTTAGCATTTTTCATATTCCACCCCTGCTGCCGCCCCCACAGAACCTGCTGCCCTGCATAGTCAAGTTGTCTGATGCAAGAAAGATAGGGTGACCAGAATTGTAAAGCCAAAAACCAGGACATTTCACAAAAATAGAAGAAGGACTTCAATTTTACTTCAACTGGGTGCCCAGAATGATATTGCTCGTCAGCACAGAATTCCAGAAGAGGCACTAATGAACATAAATAAAATAAAATGTGTTAATTTTTTTTTTTTTTTTTTTTGTTACAAATGCTAACTATCCCTGCTTTTGAAAACATGAAAAGGCACTTCTCACCGTTTTGAGTCAATTGGGACGTGAGCTAAATTTCACAAAATCTGCAGCAACAGCTGGTGGAAAACAGGGATGGTCCCGGCAAATACATGGCACTTGGTCACCCTACAGAAAGAGCAGGTTTTGTAGTGAAATCTGCTCTCTTTGGCATCAGACACCCTCCAGTTCAAGGCATTGCGCTGCTGGAGACTCTACAAGGTTACAAATCGTGGCATGGAACAGTCTCCAGCACTGTCAGTGCATAGGCCTTGCAGTATTTGTGTGTCAGGCACATTTTCTGCCTACTTCAAAAATACTGCAAAGCCGCAAGAGCAATTTGCTCTCCATCTTCCCAAGGAGTGAAAACAAAAAAAGCAGACACAGCCTTCACTGTCAGAGGACCTCACTATCTCTTCCATCTGGCTGATACAATAGCCATACAGTCAATGAGGTCAAGTCATCACTGATGTATGAACCTCTTGCCCCCTTGGAGGGCACTCCTATGTTTTATAGACATGACATTGGCAAAGGTTGTCCTAATGGAATCAGGTATCATTTCAGTAACCTTTTCCAGTATGTTAAAATATCCATGGACCTTATTTAGAATTTGTTGGAAAAGGTACTCCATCAGAAATGTGTGGATATGCCATCTGCTGTATCTCAAGCACTACTGGGATAAATGAAAGCTTACCTCATGCAATCAGAAGTTTCCCTGTAACAGTTACTTTACTGGAGGGCTTTGGCATTGAAAGCAGGGACGCAGCTACCATTTGTGCAGCAGGCTCAGTAGCACCATAGCCCAGACCCCTGAAGGGCTCTGTGAACCCTGATAATTCTCTTCTAGATTTCCAAACACTCAGTGATAGATGAAGAAATTTGCATTTTTATTAAAAATACTCTCCCACGTTACCTTTTAATAAAAGGGGGGACTTACGTTTGAATGAGCCACTGTTGTGCACCCTTATTGTCAATTTCTTTGAGTCTACATCTGTCCCTACCCACAACTGCAAGTAGGGCTGACTTTAGCGCTGGTGGCACCCTGTGCAACAGTCTCTTTTGGCACCCTCCACCCCATGACTACCTCCTCGGATTCCCTCACTACCACCTGGCAAATGTGCCCCTCATCTCTCCATAGTGCCCCTCACACATACATTTGTTTTAAAGTGCTGGTAAAGGTTGGCTTTACTAATCCACTCGACAAGCCATATAAAATATAGTTCTGTTCTTTGCAGCGGGCATATTAACCCTCTGTGCTACTTTATGGCGAGTCAAAACTGTTGCTGGGAAACTCCAATCTCTCTCTTGCTAGCAGGAACATTAATCACAAAAGGTATCTCGATATTTTAATTGTTTCCTGAAGGCAGGATGCACAAGGAACCTTTCAGCAGATGCTTTTAAATTGCAAATGTAGTAAATTATTGCTAAACACAGCGCCCCCCTGAGGTCAGCGCCCCCCAATCCAGGCCAGCACCACCGTAAAGCCGGCCCTGTCTGCAAGTCCCCCCACCCTCTTCTAAGTCCATATGTGTTCACAAACTTTTCTATAAAATTGTCCAGTAGCCAAAAGTATGTTACTTTCACATTAACCAAATGCAAATGTGAATAGTTTCTTTGTCAAAGCATGCAATGCAATTATGGATAACACTTCTAAATAAGAGTGACAGAGTAGTAATTCATGTCAAAGCGTAAGTTTGTATGGCATTTGCTGTAGCTGTGGTCAGGTTCTAAAGTAAATCCTCTGAGCTGCAATCTGTACATTTGTTAAAAGGTGTATTCATCACTTAATCGCGCGATGCTATGGTTCCTAATGCCATCGCTTCACTTTTGAAGGAACCCAGATTATTTCATAACTTATCTTTGTAACAGAAGCAGAAGTATTCTCACAGGACCGCCTATTCAGATATCTCAATAACAATAGAACAAAAAAAACAAAACGATAATAATTCAAGCCAAACACTCAGCATGAAGTAGAAAATATATGAACTGCAATCCTGTTTCAGAGAAACAAGATGATAACCAATGAACATGACACTTTTATGACAATCAAACAGTAGATAAAGGCCAGAAAGCTTAGGGAGATTTCATTATGTCTGCCCTGCAACAGAATAAGGGGAAAATATGGAGATGAAGATGTTCTATCTTTGACTAAAAAGCCAATGAGGCTTTCTCTCTGCCAGAGACCTAATAATATAGGGAGATGATATGAAGACACTTTAAGGCAACAAAATGATTAATAATAAGCAAGATGTTTGTTCAAAATTCACAGCCTTAGCATTCAAAATTAGTTGCGAGATTGTTTTTACACATATACATATAAAAGAAAAAAAGTGTTCCAGGTCACAGTCACGCAACGCACGCAGTAAGACAACTTCCTGTACTGAGTAGCATGACAGGGAGAGAGCAGGAATGCATCATATCTACTAAGATATTGCTGAAGCAGATGTCTTAATTAGAAATTATTAATGAATGTTTCCGTATTTTGAATAATGACTTGTGTAGAAAAATGAATAACGTTGAATAAAAATGTGCACGTTTGGAATTTTGACCTCGGAGACTGGCCACCACCTGGTTCACGACATGTACTAAATAATTATTAATACATATGATATATTGAAAATGTATTAGATTAATGTAGTAATATGTCATATTAAGGGTTCTGAATTATGTTCTTGCTTACTAAATGTAGGCCTTAACATAACATGTGTCTTGGCCTAGTTTGCCAGGCCTCATGCAGAACCTGTATCTATTAGCATTTAATGAAAGGTGCTGACAGAGTGAACTAACTGTGAAATGCTCATTGTCTTGATAAAATGCTTAGCATGGGAACCGACAGACAGGAGATGAGGTCTCTAGTAATGTAATAAAATGTGTGTAATATGTGCAAGAGGTTCTTTCTCAGGACGCAAACAATGAACACACTGACTGGAGACGAAGATGCAACAAATTTGATACCTGACGAGGCAAATGATGAGAACACTGTAAAGCAGACCAATCAACAACGTGTGAAGTGTGACATACTAGAATTCATAGATTTGGTATATGGACACTACTGGACAGAGTAATAATGTACGACTAATTGACCAATTGGAAATTAGGGATAGTTTGGGGTACTTTGATATAACAACGTGACAGAGGAGACCAGATTCAGATTAGACTTATAGAGACTGTGAGACCAGAGATCTAGAGTGACTTTGGGTGAAGAAGAGATTTGAGATTCTGTCATTGGGCTTATACTCTTTGACTGAGAGCGTGATGCTTTGCTGTTCAACTGATGACCAGAGGACGAAGACTGATTCTGACCCATACCATGGATAGGTAGATATGACAATGTGATTGAATTGCATTTTTATTCCTTTCCAATCTAGGTACCCAGTGCACTGTCTTAATAGTTTTCTTAAGTAGATGTTTTCCAAATTTGTGTTCTAAATTGTTTTTGCATGAAGCCCCACATGCTGATTCTAATTGGAGTTAGTTAAGGCTATTCACATGACGACTGACATATTGCAGGGACAAATGGTTGACAAACTATTTTTCTGAACTCTATGGATATTGCAGTCTTATTGAAATTTGTTTTACTAATGATTTGTACTGATGCTTTAGAATGCATTGTGATTAATGCTTTGATTAGATCATGCTTCTTGCGTCATTTTGGTTAACAATTATTAGTAATTGCGTTTGATCTGACATGAAGCTTAATCTATATGACTTTAGCATTGTAAAGAAAAGGGAAATAAACTTACTAAACTTTGAATAAAGGTGTTGTTATTCATGACCTTTCAGTCATGGTGTGTGAATTTTACTGACTCTATTGATTATTGATTTGAATAATGAATATTTATTATTGTGCATTGATCATTGTGTTTCTGCTCTTGAACCATGGTAAGAACATCCTAAACAAGCCAAAAGGTTCATCAACCTATACGCGTCCCATTGTAAGTTTACTTATTAAGGACCGACGGTTACCAGTTATGGTAGCAGACTGATGGTTAGTCTGTTTAGGAGCTTGCCCTTAGTGACTGGAGTAGGTTACGAGTTCAGTATTATTGAGATTTCGATTTTGTTTAAAAATGGCATTGTAGAGAAAATGATGTTCCCTTAAGCCCAGAAATGACTTTACCAGATCCTGGATCCTGCTAGTAGTGTTGGGTATGTTCCTGGCGTTCTACTGATAGACTGAGAAAGATAGGTTGCGCTTGCACAGCTTATGCAAATTGCAGGTGAATTGTGACGTATGGGAAAATTTAGGGACTTTGCGTACTCCAAATGAAGTTTTAGTAGGAGTGTCCGTGCTCTGCAGTATGAGAGTAGGGAAGTCATCGAAGTTCACATGTCTGTGGTGCTTTGTGCTAAAAAATTGTCCATGTGGTTGGTGATGTAAGGACACTGCGTGGTCTATGACTCCGGAGTATATTGGAAAAGTGTATGAGACATCTGGTTATATGTTGTGATCTGTCTGGTTTAGTAGGTTGATCGGGCATAGTCAACGAGTCAGTGTGTGAGTGAAGTGGATGAGAGGAAAATTTTGACTGAGATTTGGCGAGTCCTACGTGCACCAGGACAGACCCATTGATCAGTTGAGAGTAAAATTTGTGGGTCGAATTTGGCTTGCAAATCTGGGAGACCGAGAAAGAGGAATAGCTGCATGAGCAAAAGGGCCATCAGTGAAAATCCATAAGGATTCAGAAGCGATTGTGTTACCTTCCTGTAGTAAACCAGCAGATTTGTTTTCAGTTTTTGGTTTTGATTAGTACTTGCAATAATTTGCATTAGTTTTGTGTGAATTGAAGTTTTGGAGGACGAGCCGCAAGACTTTGTCAGCTGCAGTACATGTGAGTGTGACATCATTGGAGCCGCGCTGGGATAGGTCGGTTAGTGAGAAGGGTCGCGTATGGATTGGCAGCCGTCCGTGAGAGGCAATTGGTTGAGAACGTGGTTGAAAGGAATCCTGGGAGTAAAAGTAATTTCCTGATTTAATTTTGAATAAACAAAAGGCAGAAAAGCTGAAGTTTTTCAAGGCGTTGAAAAGTGCTCTAAGGGGGGAAACTTATATTAGAGCGAGTGTAGGAGAGCCTACCCCCTCAGAGAATACACCGGCTTACACTGTAATGGAGGAAAGAGGTGTTGTGCCATGTCTTTGGTTAAAGCAGTGGTGCAAGTTGACAGAGAAAAATGGAAGCTTAGCATTTCCCGAGAATGGGACATTCAATTTGAGAATTTTGGAGCAATTGCGGATGGGGCTACATGAGTCGAAGTCCCTTCCGAGGCCAGCACAGTTTGAGGCATTGGCAGTTTGTGTGCTGATAGCTAGGCAGCAACAGAAAATGAAATTCGAGAGGAGACTAAGAAAAGTAGAAAAGTCATTAGCGGAAGCAAGATAGGATTGGGAACAGAAGAAACAGAGATCAGTGACATTGCAGGATGTTAAGTTGTTTCCAGCAACTATGCAGGAAGATAAGATGGAAGGAAATAAAGCAACTAGAAAGTCTAATAAGGGTCCGTCTGAGAGTAAGGAAGCAAGAAAGTCTTCCATAGTAGAGGAGAACTCTGATGCTGAACATCTTTGTCAGGAATAACGCTGTCCGCGGTCCAAGATCCACCCTGACCTCTGCTTTGAGTCTTTGCGGCGCGTCATGCGCCCCGCTTGTCACCCCCGCTTGCTCCAGAAGTGGTCATCAGCGTCGCCTGCCCTGTGGTAAAGCTCATGTAGCTGCAGGGTCAGGACATTGGTGGACAAGATGCACTTATCAATGCCATTCTAAGAATGGACTACAACTCCCAAGTTTTTAGAGGCAGCGGCCATCTTGGGGTGTGGCTGGACTATATAACCCAAGCACATTGCTTACTATTTTGAAGACTTTGGTGCAGTCGGACCTCGTGGGGAGTTCCTCTGAAGAAAGCAGATTTCTTGCATGACAGAGTGGCAGCATGTTAGATTATCATTGTTTCCATGGTGAATTAAAAAACGAGTAGGTCGTACTCGTATCGGTAAGGTCTTGATGAGACAAATCTTGAAGGGGGTTGTTTACTCCCAAAAGTAAAGCGCCCCCTAGCACAACTAACAAAGCGCTTCAGGCTAAACGAGTAAAGCATCCTTGGCACGACAATCAAAGCGCTTCAGGCCACACAAGTAAAGCACCCCTTAGCACAACGAGCAAAGCGCTTCAGGCTAAACGAGTAAAGCGCCCTTGACACGACAATCAAAGTGCTTCAGACTAAACGAGTAAAGCGCCCTTGACATGATAATGAAAGCACTTCAGGACACATGAGGAAAGCATCCTTGGCACGACGATCAAATTGCATCAGGCAAAACTAGTAAAATGCCCCTTGACACAACGAGCAAATCGCTTCAGAAAAAACAAGTAGAAGCGCCCCTGGCATAATGAGTAAGGTGCTTCATGCATGACGCTCAAGACGCTTCAAGCTCAACTTTAAACAGTAAAACTTTTCAGGCCTTAGTTGTAAATGTGAAAGTGCTTGAGAAAAGCAAGCTGTAGTTTCATTGTTTTTTGGGAAGTACAATATGTGAGATACATATTTAAATCTTTGTGCATTTCTAGGCTGAGATCAAATGTTTATGTTACGAAAGCATAATTGTTACATGGTTAATATTCAGAGTATGATCATAGTCCAAAGCTCTTGCCATCTTTAGGTACAGAGCTTGTAGTTCGTTCTTGTTCCATGATTCAAAGAAGGGACTACGCCCAGGTCACAAAAGGTCTCAATCCGTTATCACAGAGACGCCTTTGTTCCAGAGTATATAGGTGACTTTATACTGTTCTGAAAGAGTATATGCATATTTGTCCTAACCATTTTCTTTTCAGATCTCTCTCCCTGCAGTTCCCTACCCTAATTCACTTCCCCCCACCTGGCTTCATCAATACTCTGCGCTCTGATAGCTTTCTGAGTTGGTGATGCCAGGAGGTGGGCCTTTTCGTCAGTAGCGTGCAGATCCCGAGGAAAGGGCACTGTGACATCCTTGTTATACAGATACTGAGAGATCGACCACCACTGTATGGGGTGCATGACAATGGTCCGAGTAATAGTGTTGGCACAACAACCCCGGCATAGGCAATTGAAACAGTGAGCCTAGTGTAGGTTAATACTAGCCAGATACAGGGTGTGGTCCAAGGTAGTCCTAGTGTGTTGACTACTCCAGTAGTTCAGCACAGATACATCCAGCCACCCATACAGAGAATTTATCCTGATGTGCCTGTCTTAGAGATGACTTCGAACTTAGTGGTGCCTACAGAGCAAGTGATTCCAAGGCCACTGTTTGTTCAGACTGGACCGACTCCGATTTTGTTGCCAAAAGTACAGACGCAGGGGATGCCGAGATTTACACCAATGACAGGGACGCAGTCAGTCTTGACTCTGGTAATGAATCAGAGTATGGGAGTTACTCTCCCACAGTGTTAAGGTGCCAGAGCAGCCCCAGATGCAATATCGTTGCCAATCACTGTTGGTCTAGCGGTACCATTATTTGTGCAGAAGAAACCCATTATGAATGAACAGGGAGTGATATCTTAGAGTCTAATGAGGAGCGGAGCAGATGAACAAGTGCAGGTAGTCTCATCCGTGGGACAGACTTTTGATTGGTTGAGATCATTGTTGGATCTTAGTCCACTTGTTGAACTTCCAGATACTGTGAATGGACCTGGTGCAGGTCAGAGCCTGAAGTTATTGACACCGCAGACAGCAAATGCAGTGGTACAACAGGTGCCACCGGTGAACACAAGTAACATTTCACTACAGAGATTGACAGCTCACCAGTTGACTTAATGGTTAGTTAAGCTGAATACCCCACAGAACACTTCTAAGGGAGAAGAGCAGATCAATTGTGTCAGATTGAGCATGGAAGCGGGTAAACTGGTTGAGGGAACAATGGGGGTGAATAGATCAGAATCCTATACCGAAACAGAATTAAGATACTTATGTCCTAAGATCACAAGAGAAGTGAGCAAGGTACATCAAGGATTAGCAGACTTGGCAGAGAAGCATGCAATAGAAATTGAGAAAACTAAGCATTTGTGAGAATAAACAGGTTAGATTTTGAGGCAAAAGATTTTGAACACATGAGGTCAGCCGGAATGAAGGTGCATCTTAAAGAATTACTGCAGAGTGCTCAGGTTTGGGGAGCATTAGAGAAGTGGGAAGGCAGATGGGTAAAGAAAAGAGCCAAAAAAAAACAGAGAGTCTCTAGAAATGACCAAAGTTGTTCAACAGGACAAGGATCTAGTGAAGATTTTACCAATGAGAGAAATCCCAGTGGGGAATTTTGTTCACGTTCCCTGGAGTAGGAGTGATATTCTATCATTTACGAATGATTATCCAAAATTGAGAGAGAAGCAGGTAGAGTGGTATCAGCAGACAGATAGGTTTGTGAAGCTCGCAAAATGTTTGTGGGAAGACTTAAACACCTTACTGGAGATAGTGGTTCCAGCTGACTTGTGGGTTGAGTGTAAGAGAGCTGTAGATTGGCCATCAAGTGAACCGAAGAGACATAAGAGTACAGGTGCTCCGTCTCCTAAAGTAATGAAATATTACTATAAGGTGAATGAGTTCCTAAAGACAAGGATTTCACCCCAAAACATTGATTGGCAGAGGATTGATAGAACAGTGCAGGAGGTGAAGGAATCAATACATGCGTACCATGAGAGATTGTTGAAGGCATTCAAGCAGTACAGTAGCAAGGAAGCAGTCAAACCGAAAGAAATGCCACACTTTGTGTTCAAGTTTGTGGAAGGACTGAGATGATTAGGAATCATATGATTTGCTGGCAGACAAAGCCGATCAATGAGGTGTTGCAGTATGCAAAATAATTTGGTGATGAGATTGAGTTGAAGCAGAAGAAGTTGAAAGAGAAAGCGATGGTGATGCAGATTAAGGCAGCTCAAACAGGAGTGCAAAGAAATTTTGTGCAACAGATACCACAGCAGCAGGGAAATGTTATGTTCCAGCCTCAGATGAGAGGTAGGAGTAGTGGAGGCAATATGAATTGTGGTCCAGATTTAAATACTGCAGTGGTTCAAAATGATGTGCAGGGAATGAAGAAGCTATTACCGTGTCAAATTTGCAGAGTCGTGGGACATTGGAAGTTGGAATGTCCGATGATGGTGCAAGAAGGTGTTGTTCAGCAAAATGTGAGAGGACCAGGAATGAGAGGTCCAAATCCAAATTTTCAGAACAATGTGAATCAAATGCAAAATGTTCAGCCCATGCAGCAGGTGCCATTGCCCCGTGCACAAGTATGACAGTTGCAGCCAATGCAGCAGAAGGTTCCGATGGTACCTAGACAGCAAATGCAAATACCTCAAGTCCCGATGGAACAGCAACAGATGATGCTTTCTCAACAGGTCACAGGTCAGAGACAAGACAGAAGTAGTAACGCAGTGCACCAATTCCCATTACACAGTGAGAATGAAATAAATGGGGAATGGATGAGTGATAGTTCCGATGAGGAGCCATGTGTGCTTACGACTTCATTAGAACTAGATCAGAGAGGTCCGTATGTGAGGGGAAAGGTAATGGGTCACAGAGTCTCATTTTTGGTGAACACTGGAGCTACAAGCTCTCCAATGAGAAGTGCAGAAGTTCCAAATTTGCCCCTTTCAGGTTGAACAGTTCAAGTTGCAGGAGTAGCAAATCAGTTTTTGACAAACTCATTTACAGATCCAGTGCAAGTTGAGATTGGCAATTTCCATGGACTGCATACTTTTGTACTCTGTGATTCGAGTCCAGTATCCCTACTGGGAAGGGACTTGCTGGGTAAGACAAGGTGTCTAATTACTTGTTCAAATGATGGAATCGAGATCCAGACAAATAGTGATGATGAGGAAGACCCAGCCCCAGAAACTGAGTGTGAAACTACAAATGAGGAGTATCCTTTGATGGAGTTTTTCCCAATGTTCACAGTGAGAGACCTTCATTCTGATTTACAGGGAATAGTGCAAGAAAATGTGTGTGATTTGACATGGAAAGAAGTGGGTTTGATCAAGGGAGTGGAGCCGATTAAGGTCGCCTAAAGCCGAATGCAGTTTTTCCACAGCTTCCCCAGTATAACATGACACAAGATGTCTTGATGAAAGTGGCTCAGAAAATTGCTGATTTTGTGAAGCAGGGAGTTTTTTAAATTTTTTTAATTTTTTTATTGAGGTTTTATTATGAACGTTGACAAAACTCAAATGGGGTCGGAGCCCAGACGGTTTTCAATGGTTGCGTACAATGATCAATAAACAGTGGAACGGGGAAAATGGGTGGATCAGTAGGATATTATCAAACGTAAACATATTATATCAAATCACGCAGGGGACAGGGAAGGCGTTAAGAATGAAAATGAAAGAAGAGTTTGTGGTGAGGGATCAGGTAAGGGCGCTATGCCTGGTTATGTCGGGTTACAGTGGTTGCGGAGTCGTGAGGCTATTAGGTTGTAGACTTGTAGGGCTCTCGGAGGTGGGGTTGTAGGATAGTGTGGACTACAAACAGTTTTGGTCGAGTAGGCAAGCTAGCTAAGCCAGCCTATTGGTATATCATAAGGCATAAGGGGCAGGGCGCCTGTCTGTCTGGGAGTAAGTAAGGAGGCAGGCGAGTGGGTGTGAAATCTCTGTGCTGTGTCGCCGCCTGGGTCGGATGCCAGCCGTTAAGCGTCTGGGTCCATACCTAGTCTGGGGGTCGTCATGACCAGCGATATCGTAGATTGTAGCAGTGTTCAATTGATGGCGGACGGCGGGGGGATAGGGGGGAGATGCGTCGGGAGGGTGGGTGGGGTTTAAAGCCTCTGGCCGTGCTTTGTCCATTTCTCCTTTGATACCAATGTCCTTTCCTTTGTCCTTTCGGCGGCACTTGGGGCTGTGGGGAATGTTACTGGGGGGGGAGGGGGAAGGAGAGGGTAGAGTGCAGTCCACCAACTATGCGCTGTGTTCTACGTTTCACGCTTTACGCGCTCCGTGCTCTGTACTACGTTCCCCATACTACGCACCACTACCCCTACTACTACGTCCCACCCCCAGCCAGAAAGGGGGCCCGTACTTGGGTAAAGATTTGGGCTTGATCTTGCAGGTTGTAGATAATTCTTTCATATGTGGCCGTGCAGGTCATGGCTATGATCCATTCCTCCGGGGTTGGGGAGATTTCTGACCGCCAACGGAGAATACAGATCTTTGCAGTGGCTAGTGCTGTGTGTAGCAGTCTTCTTTGCGGCCTGGAGAGGTCTGGTAGGGTGGTCGTGTCTTGTATGAGTATTAGGGAAGAGGGGAGTGGTGACGGGAGGGTCAGTGATTCTGCCAAGGTGGAGCTCACCGCGTCCCACAGTGGTCGGACCGTTGGACAGTCAATTAAGATATGGTTTAAGTCGCAGTGTGTCTCTGGGCACCTCCAGCATTGCGCATGCGGGAGAAGGCCGATCTTGTGCAGTTTCGCAGGGGACCAGTACCAATCGTGTAAGACCTTGAAAAGGCAGAACTTTAACCGTGCTTCGCGGGTTACTCTGTCCAGGGCTTCCAGAACATCCTCCCAGTCGGTTGGATCTAGAGGTTGTTGTAACCGAGTTTGCCAGTGCAAGCGCAATTTCTCTAGGAGGGGTTGAGAGTAGAGTTGTTTGGTGATTAGGTCGTAGAGACCCGACATGACTCCCTTTTGTTGGGCCCATCGCTGCAGATAGGTCACTATGGGCGAGGGTTGGGACCCCCGTTGGGTAGATTCGATCCTTTGGGAGATGCAGTGTTTGAGCTGCTGGTATCTCCATTCTTGGTTTGGCCGTAGACCGAATTCTTCCCTTAGCCTGGGAAAGGTTTTGATCGCCTCGTTCTCCAGTACCTGGGAGAGGGTGTGGATACCAGCCTCTCTCCACTGCGACCAATTAATCACTTTTCCGCCTATCCGGAGACCGTTATTGCGCCACAGCGGCGCCTGGGAATGGATAAGAGGGTGCACCCCAAATAGTCTGTGGGCCCTTCGCCATGCTGCTCTAGTCGCTTTCAAGATAGGGTTCACCGGACTGTTCGATGGGATATCGTCGCGATAAGGTCCCCCAAGCCCTTTGTTTGCGGATAGTAGTCTCCTTTCCACCACGATCCATTGTGGTGGGTCGGGCGTCACAAGCACGGTGTGGGACAGTTGTGACAATTGTAATGCTAGCGAGTAGTGCTCCCTGATGGGAGTCCCATGCCCCCATGTGGGCGGCGGGCTATGAGCTTGGCGGGTGATAGTCGTGGTCGCATAGAGCCCCATACGAACGATCTGATGAGGGAGTCTATGCGTCGTAGTGTGTGAAGGGGCACTTGGAAGGGGAGGAGTCCTAGGACATAGGTGAAGCGAGGTACCATGACCATCCCGGTCGCTTGTACACAGCCCCACATGGACAGGCCCAAGTGGGTCCATTTGACGAAGTCGAGTTTCATCCGTGCAATGAGGGGGTGGATATTATCTGCTATCATATGCGCCATACCCGGGTTGATTAGCACTCCCAGGTATTTAAGGTGTTTTGGCGTCCATCGAAATGAGAAGCCTAGGAGTGCGGCTTTTGTAGTCACTCGCAAGAGGGGGAGGGCTTCACTTTTGTCCCAGTTGACGCGGTAACCGGACAGTGCTGCGAATCGATGACATCCAAGAGGGCAGGTGTAGAGCTTTCTAAGTCCATAAGTGTTAACAGGATGTCATCGGCGTACAAGTATATTTTAGATAGGCCGTCAGGAAGTGCTAGGCCAGTTATAAGGGGGGAAGATCGGATAGCTGCGGCCAAGGGCTCCATGGCTAGCAGGAACAGAAGAGGGGAGAGAGGGCAGCCCTGCCGTGTGCCTCTGCGGATTGGAAAGGGGTCTGAGAGGAAGCCCCGGCAATTGACTCTTGCCTCTGGTTGGTCATAGAGTAGTCGCACCATTGAGATGAATTTGTCTCCCAAACCAAATCTCTCTAGGGCCGTGAATAGGTAGGGCCATTCTATGTGATCAAATGCCTTTTCGGCATCTAGAGATAGAGCTAATGCGGGCTCCGGTAAGTCTTTTGCTGCCCATAAGGTATGACACAAGGTGCGCAAGTGGTTCCTAGAGGTGTGTCCCGGTACAAACCCCACCTGCGTGTAGTGGATTAAGGATGGGATGACTTTGCGCAACCTATTTGCCAAGATGATTGCAAAAATGTTAACGTCGCCGTTTAGAAGAGATATGGGTCGGTAACTGCCGCATAGCAAGGGGTCCCTCCCAGGTTTCGGTATGACCGCTATGGTTGCGTTGTTGGATATGGCACCTAACGTCTGCGTGGAACAGGCTTCATTTAAAGCTTCATGCAGGATATCTATTGCCTCTTTTCCTGCCCATTTATAGAATTCCGCCGGGAAACCGTCCTCCCCGGGCGATTTGTGGTAGGGGAGGTTGGAGATGACGCTCTCTAGTTCCTGTCTAGTTATTTCCTCTTCAAGGAGGCTACGACCCGTGTCTGACAAGGAGTGTAGCTCGAGGCCTTCTAAGAAGGTTGTGATCTGTGCCGGGTTAGATGTTATTTCTGGGGTGTATAGGTGTCTGTAGAACAGCGCAAATTCGTTTGCAATGGCTTTCGGGTGTGTCAGTATTTCTCCAGAGGGAGCGCGTATGGCCGGTATGGCGAGGGCTGCCGTTCTTTGATGCAGTTGGGCTACCAGCAGGCGTCCCGCTTTTTCACCCTGGTTATAGTGTCTCCCTTGTATTCTCTGTGGAGCATATTCAGCCTGTGTGGTGTATAGCTCATTGAGGGCCATTTGGGCACGTTCTAATGTTCGGCGTCCTGGTAGAGAGGGGTGCATAGTGTATTGTCTGGTAAGACGACGGATATCTAGTTCTAGTGCCGCCTGCTGTTCCTTTCTGTCTCTGTTCGCCAGCGCCGCGTCTCGCATGAGTCGTCCGCGTATCGTGACCTTGGCTGCGGCCCACAGTATGCGCTTGGACTCGACTGTACCTTTATTGTCCTGAGCAAAGGTGGCTGCATGATCTTGTAGCTGTAGTTTACCTTGTGGGGATCGGTAGCGATGGAGCGCGAACCTCCAGGGTTTGCGGCCCGGGGATACTAGTCCTAAATAGATAGTCACACTGATCGGAGAGTGGTCCGAGAGGCCACCCTCCATTATGGTATTATCGCGGGAGTGGGCCACAAGACTATCGGACAGGAGGAAGTAGTCGAGTCGGGATTGGGTGCCATGTACCGGCGAAATGAAAGTGAATTCTCGTTCCGTCGGGTGGGTCAGCCTCCAGTGGTCCACGAGGCCGTTGTCCGAGAGGACATCAGTCTGTAGGGCCCTGTCTGCGTTATTGCTTTTGTCAAGGGGTCCCGTTCTGTCCAGGACTGCGTCCCTAGCTATGTTCCAGTCCCCCCCTATTACATAACGAGAGGCTCCTATCTCCGTCAGGAGCCGATTGATTTGTAGAAAGAAAAGGCGCTTGGGGCACGTTGGTGCGTAGACGGAGCCCACGCAAAGTGAGGAGTCTCCTACCTTTAGCTTAGCAAATACGTAGCGGCCCTCTGGGTCCGACCACGATTTGATAATCCTGTGGGGGACGGTTTTACGTATTAATAATGCCACCCCGCATTTCCTCGAGGTGTTCTCTGTGTTGGGTGAGGGTGGGTTGCAGCTGAATAGGAGCGTGCCTACCCAGTCCCGTCGTAGTTTGTCGGATTCCAGTCTGTCCAGGTGCATCTCTTGTAAGAGGGCAATGTCGGTTTGTTTGTCATTAAGGTAGGTCAGGGTTTTTTTCCTTTTTATGAAGTGGGTAAGGCCATTCACATTCCATGACGCAATCCGTAAGGGTGCTACCTTGTTTGCGTCAGGCATAGCAGTCTTTTAGAGGGGCTTACCCGGGGGGGGGAGGGAGTAGGCGTCAAGGATGAAGGAAAAGGGGGGGAGGGGAAGGAGGGAATAAAGAAAAAAAAAAAAAAAAAATGAATATAGAAAAGTAAAGAAAACAGGACACAAGTCCCGGTGTTCTCGAACTGTGACCTGCGGGTCTAAAACCCAAGTCCGTTGAGCCCCGCTGCCCGTCCAGAGAGGCAGCGCGCATCTGGCATCCAGGTCCCCTTTGGTCCTATTTGTTTCCATAGGGAGGTGTGTGTGTGGGCTCGTTATGCCCATCGTTAATCGTCAATGGCTGACAGTTGCCGGGTGGGGGGCTGTGGGGAGTCACGAGGGCCAGTTGTATGGGGTTTATTCTACCTTCGTCGTCGCTACGTACTCCGGGTCTCAAACCTGCGGCACTCTAGTTCTTCTCCATGGGTCGGTCGTGTCCCCCCTCACTAAAACAGGAAAAGGAAACCAGCAGGCAGGCAAACAAGCAAACAAGCAGGCAAACAAACAAACAAGGCCCCATCAAAACCCCTCGGGACGAGGGGGGGTGGAGCGAGACCCAGCAGCAGTTCACGCCTCGCCGACGGGGGGGGGAGAGAGGGTGCGCGCTGGCTCACTGCTAAGCAAGTCTGATAACATGGGGGTGGTGTGTGAAAAAGGGGATGTTTGTTAGGAGAGAGGGGAGGAGAAAGAAGGAAGCGGAGGGAATAGGGATAGGCATCAGTAACATTGTTACATCACACTGGGTCAATCTGGGGCAGAGGCCCCCATTATTGGGGTGACCCATGAGTTCACAAAATCAGGTACTCATCTCTCCGTTTGTTCTTCTCCTCCGCCTCCGGGGCTGCTGGGTCCAACCGCAGTAGTCTAGTGTTTGACGTGACCATGGGTCCAAGGGTTCCGGGGGGGGGGAGGTGCTGGTGTCCGCCCTGCCTCAGGTGGGGGCAGCTGTGGGCTTCAAGGGGGAGCGGGATTTATCTCTGTCCGACATCTGGGTGTACATCGCCACCGCCTGTAGCACTTGGCCCCTGTCATCATGGCTTTTTTCAAGTCTCTCTAAGTCTCTTCCCCTGGGTTGGGGATCCAGGGTTGTTCCTCTCTCTGGGTTAAAGGTGGCTGGTTTCCAAGGGAGTCCCTCGTATGTCCTGCAGGGGCAGAGTTGCTGTTTCCATAAGGTGTGCCTGTTCTTGGATTTTGTCTAGGAATGTTCTCAGATCCTCTGGGTCGAAGAAGGTTCTTGAGACGCCGTTTTTGGTGATCCACATTCTGGCCAGTTCGAACAGGCCAAATTTCACGTCCAGGTGGCGGAGGCGGGGACGGAGAGAGAGGAAGGCTCTCCTACGGTCTATAGTTTCTTTGGAGAAGTCAGCTGAGAGTCGGATTTCTGTAGTGCCCAGCTTCAGTGGGCCTTGTGCCCGGGCTGCCTGTAATAGTTGGCGAGCTTGACCATGGCGCAGGAGGCAGGCTATGATTGAGCGGGGGCGTCTGTTTCCGTCCTGTCTCTTCGGACCCAGCCTGTGCACCCTTTCGAATTCCAGAGGGGGGGTCGAATGTTATGTCCGTTAGCTTAGGGAGTGTGTCTCGGAGGAAAGAGGTCAGGTCCGTGCCCTCCATGCCCTCCGGGAGTCCCATTAGGCGGATGTTGTTCCTACGGCTTCTATCCTCCAGGTCCGTTAGTTTGCTACGGAGGTGCATGAGTTCATTGCCATTGTCAGTCCAGGAGGCTACCTGGGTTTCCACTCTTGCCACTCGTTGATCCAGTCCCGATATTTGCGACTTGAAACCTGCTATCTCTAGGCGCATAGATCTTGTCTCTGCTGTCAGCGCCAGCATGGCGCTATCCATACCTTCCAGCTTGCGTCCCACTGTTGAGATCTCCGGCAGAATGCGGTCCGTGGACTCACCTTGCGGGCCCTCTTCCATGTTGCCGGTGATGATGTGACTGTGGGGCGGGGGGTCCTTTGGGTCTTTTACCAGTGGGTGCTTCTGTGGATGCAGGGCTTCCGAGAAGAGTAGTTGACGGGCGGCGTTGCCCGGTGGTTTGCCCGTCTTTTTTCCTCTGGGCATGGCAAGTCCCCTCTTGCTTCCTCGTGTCCAGGATAGTCTCATCGGTAAGGCAAAGTTTGGCACCGCTTGTTAGGCACCGTCTCGGGTAGTCTCTGGTGGTAACCCCCTGCCCCTGCTTCCCCCTCTTTTCTCTTCTCCTGGCCGGGGGGGGGTTGAGCAGGGTTTGAGAAGAAGGAGGAGAAGGCTTGAATGTGACAAGGGTCTCACCTCCAGTTTCTGCGCCGCTCCCACATGGTCTGCCGCAGGAGTGTGCACCCCTCCAAAGTCTTCAAAGGATCTTTCTCTCCCCCCTCCTGTCGGATGCTCTCCGCCTGGTCTTTTGGCTCGCTCCGCTGCGGTTCACAGCTCGTCTTCTTGGTCGCCGGGGGAGATGGGGGGGTCTTTCCGGCTGTCCCCCGCAGGGGGGGGAGACGGGGATGCGCGTTCCCCGGTTTGGTCTCCACGCGCCCGGTTCTGCGGTTCAGCGGCCCCTCTGTCCGTCGCTGACTTTCCATGCGGTTTCCGGTTTAGGGTGTGAGGTTTAATTCCAAACTCCCCCTGGTCGTGGGGAGCTGTGGCGGTAGATGGGGGCGAAAGGGTGCAAAAGTGCTATAAGGTGTCTCCCTCCAGGTCCCGCCGTCTGTTGGTTGACCGTGGGGGGAGAGTGGTACTCACAGGGCGACTTCCCTCCTTTACTCGAGGCCCCGGCTTCTTGTCTTGTCGCAGGCTTCGACTTCTTTCTCCGTTCTCCTCGGATTTTTTTTAAAAGGTGCGGTTATCCCGATGGCTCTTGTGGCCAGTCCCGGCTGTTGGTTCACTGCCCCAAGGTTGGCGGGGGATGGGGGACCCTCCAGGTGCTCCCAGCCTCTCCCCGCTCATCATGTCTATTCTTTTAATTTGATTTCTTTTAACCTTGATTTATATTTTTGGGTGTTTCTGTATTTTATTTTATTTTCATTTTTGTTGCGGCTCTCCCGCTCTTCCGCTCTTCGTGCAGTGGCAGTATGTTAGGAGGGGGGGAGGGAGGCAGGACGCAGATGCGCCACGAACACCTCCCTCCATTGGCCCCGGAAGCGGAAGCACGTCTTCGAAGCGGCCTCTCTCTGTCACTCGAGGCCCCGGCTTCTCATCGTGCAGCGGGCCTTGGCTCCACCCCCCGCTCGGGTTTTCCACGGGGAGCGCGGGTCTCCCACTGGGGCTCGCGGCTTCTCTGCGCTGCCGGTCCTACGCCCCAGGGTTGGCATGGAATGGGGGGCTCTCAGAACGCCTCCGGCATCGCCCCTCTCGCCGCGCGGTCCGCCGTCCTGCGGAGCCCTTCGCTTAGGCGGCCATCATTAGTCGTGGCCAGACCACACCCCCCTGAAGCAGGGAGTTTTGAAGGAGATGTTGAGCAGCCAATGTAATTCACTGATAATGGGTTTGAAGAAGCCATTTAGGAAGGTTCGAATTGTTCAGGATGTGAGAAAAATAAATGACATAGTGGTCAAGTGCTGTCCCGTAGTGCCCAATCCAGCTGTAATAATGTTCCAGATTCCATGTGGTGCAGAATAGTTCACAGTGGTTGATTCGTCAAAAGCATTCTTTTCTGTGCCTCTTCATGAGGATAGTCAATTTGTCTTCAGTTTCAAATTCTTAGATCGAGTCTACTGTTGGTGGGGACTTCCTCAAAGGTACACAGAGTCACCTTCCTTGTTTAATCAGATCTTGAAAAAGAATTTGGGGCCATATGTATGAAAACATGGCACTGCGAATCGCAAATAGCGATTTTTAAGAAACCGCTATTTCCGAGTCACAATTGGCCATGCAACAAAATTGAGATTCGGAATTAGCGATTTCTTAAAAATCGCTATTTGTGGTTTGTGAGGCCCATTTACCGAATCGCAATTTGCATTTTCGCAACTTGCGATTTTTTTGCAATTCGATAAAAAATCAGAAATTGTGAGAAATTTTGAGAAGGCACACCTGAAGGAGCCTGATGACATCACCAGCAGGAAATTAGTCATCCCAGGCAGTTTCAGGTGCCACACCCAAACCAGCATCCTGAGAGAGAGCAGCACAGCCACACATAGCAGCACTCAGAAGGATCCAGCACACCTGAGCGAGGATAGACACCCCAGGCCAAGCACAGGAGAAGGGAGAAAGAAAGCGCAAGCTAAAATTCAGCGAGCAGGAGCTTGAGGTGCTGACTGAGGAGGTGGTCAGGAGCCATGACCGCCTTTTTGGAAAAAGCTCTCTCCAGGTGCCTGAGAGTGAGAAAAGGAGACTATGGGCGGATATACAATCAAAAAGCTGCGCAATTGGAGTGGCACAGCGCTCAGTTGAAGAAATCAAGAAGAGGTGGTATGACCTGCGGTCCCGTGCGAAGGAGAGGGTGGCAAGGAGACTGCAGGAGGCCAGGGGCACAGGAGGCGGTCCACCCACAGAGGCACCATCCACACCATTGGAGGACCTAGTTGAGTCCACACTCCTCCCTGAAGCTGTGACAGGGGTCACAGAGATCAACACCTCTGGCACACCTAGTACCAGCCAAGGTAAGTGCAATATTGATTTGTAACCCCATATGTGTATGCACAAAAGCCCCTTAGGAATTAGCAAGTAATGTAAAACATTGTGAGAAGTAGTCCAGCCCACATCTTAGAAGTAGCACAACAATGCATTATGGGAGTGGCGGTCCACAACCCAGAGCTAAAAGTAGCACATACAATGTATTTAAGTAGAGTGACACCCAGAGGAACACAACACACACAACACAGTGTAGAGAAGTACCTGTAACTTTATTACCATTGTCTGACCGTAAATGTAACATACATAACTGACATGCTGCATATTGTCATTGCAGTTGGGCCAGGCCCAGCAGACACAGCATCAGCACGGGTAGGCGAGACTGACACCCATCTGGCCTCCGATTCAAACACCAGTGGGTCCCTCAACATTGCGACTGTCTGACGCAGGCCCAGGGCAATGCCACTGCCAGAGCTCAGCAACGACTCCGATGAGCAGCAGGAAGGGCCAATTTCCCCATCAGCAACAAGCAGGCGCAGCCAGATGCAGAAGGTCAGGTGTCATCAGACCACAGCACCACGCAGGATGGCGACAGATTCTGGGGTACAGCAGCATGAGGCAGGTGAGGGTCCCTCCTTCTTTGGTGGGCTGGAAGCTGCTATGTTGCAGCAGCAGCGCCTACAAAATAAGAGGATCCTCGGATTAGAAAAGAACTTGCGCAAACATAACCGCAACATGGTGGGCCTGCATCGC
Source organism: Pleurodeles waltl (assembly GCF_031143425.1). Classification (NCBI taxonomy): domain Eukaryota; kingdom Metazoa; phylum Chordata; class Amphibia; order Caudata; family Salamandridae; genus Pleurodeles; species Pleurodeles waltl. Next base: position 219,230,343 of record NC_090450.1, on the reverse strand, counting down.
CAACTTGACTCCCTCAATAACAACATAGTACAGCTGCGTGAGGGACAGGTGCAGGCATCACAGGACAGCAGAGACCTCACAAGTGCTGTCCTTGAACTCTGCCTGGAGCTGCGCCATGAGAGGGTGAGCCAGTGCAGACAGGAGCGCAGATTTCGGAACATGTTTGGCAGCTTCTGTCGTTCGTCTAACAGGGTGGCAAATTCAACTGCACTGATTGCTCGTTGTGCAATGATTGCGCGATTGGAGGTAGCACACAGCAGCAGGGACGTAGTGAATGGACTGGTGCAGATCACCAATGTGATCGAACACATTATGGGACCAAGGTCAGCCACTCCGAGTGAGCTTGCACTGGGGGACACTGAGGACAGTTCCAGCCTCAGAAGTGTAGCTGTACCAGCATTGGACACCAGACGGCACAGTGCCAGACACAGCACTGCCACTGAGGCTGGCAATGGAGGTGCCAGTGATGTAACTGGGCACCCGAGTGGTGTGCGTGGCTGCAAAAAATGACTCTAGCTACCAGTGGACTTCTGTTTTCACTATGAAGTAATAGTGCATTACTCAGGTCCTTCATTGTTTTGAGTTTCTCACTTAACCTTTTTTTGTTATTCCTCACACGAACATTACCTGACTTAAGGTAATAAATTTATTTCACTACAGGTACAGTTGTCAGAGGATTTGTGTCATTTATACTCACGTTTGAAATGGTTGTGTGTGATGTTGGCATGCCTTTGCCTTCCCTCTGCTGCACTGGTCCTGTCTGCTGGATATAGGGGTGGTATGGGATCATCATCCTCATCAGATTCAGTATCACATATTTCTACAGGTACGCCCCTGGTGGTAGCTATTTTGTGTCAAGATAGCACAAGTAGCTACTATTCTACATGTCGTCTCTGTACTGTAGTGCCCCTCCACTTTTGTGGAGGCACCAGAAGCGACTCTTCAGCAGTCCAAATGTGCGCTCCACCACATTACGGATTTTCCTCTGTGCTGCATTGTATCTCCATTCAGCTGGTGTTGCAGGATTGACGTAGGGCGTCATCATGTAGGTGCACACTGCGTAAGCACTGTCTCCTGGAAGGGACAGAGGGTATGATAAGAAGTGGGCCATCTGACATCAGCACGCCATCAATGCACCATTGTATAGAGGGACAATACCTAGTAGATATCCTTCACCGAACTCCCCAGCTAGCAGTCGTGTGTGAATCCCGCTGTGGCGAAAGATGTACGAATCATGTGTGCTCCCTGGGTACCTGGCCACAACATCAGTAATGGTGTAGGAGGCATTGCATATCACCGGTATATTCACTGAATGTTGGTATTTCCTGTTGCGGTACACATACTCTGTGGCGGAGGGTGGACAGATTGCCACATGTCTCCCATCTCTGGCACCTAGGACGTGGGGAACTGTGCTATATGGTAAAATTCCTTTTTTGACTGCTGTATTTCCTGTGGGGTGTGGGAGAATCTAATGTACTGGTGTGGTTTGCTCAGCATGGCGTTGATAAATGCACTGAAAAATCTGGAGAGGGTACTCTATGAGACCCCTGCAGCTGCTGCTATGACCCCTTGATAGCTCCCTGAGGCGAGTAGGTGGAGGGAGCATAATACCTGCACATGGGTGGGTATGCTGTGAGTCCTTAATGTTCTGCGCTGCAGTATGTGTTGTAGCTCAGCTATCAGATCAAGTATCATGGCTGAGTTCAAACTATACCTCTCATATATTTCCTCCTCTGTCAGGTTAAAAAGTGTAATGCGCACTCTGAAAATGCACTCCTGTCTCCTCCTCCGTGTCCTCAAACCTGCTAAGATCCTCATCCTCCTCGCCATGACGTAGAGTGCAGCCATTGTTGAAAAGAGTCTGAGGCATTCTGGGCCTCTTTATATAGGTTGCACCTGGTTACCACCTGGTTTCAGTTAGTGGTATTTTGCATGTGCAAAATGCCATTCTGCGAAAAATCGCAATTTGCGATTTTTTGATGCATCTCTTTGCGACTTGGATTTTGCGACTCGCAATTTGCGCCTCTCAATTTCCTACTGGAAATACTGAATCGCAAATTGCGACTCGCAAAACCAAGTCGCAACGCAAACAATCGCAATTTTAGCGATTTCTTTTTTTTGGTCTGCGAATGCCTTTCATGCATCGCAGACCACTTTTTTGCATTCGCAAACGGCCGAAGTTTGCGATTCGCACCGTTTGCTAGTGCAAAAAAGTTTCACACATCTGGCCCTTGGGGTAGTTAAATTTGCCTTTCCAATCGACTTTGGTATAGTTCATCGATGACTTGTTGATTGCATCCAAGACAAGGGACGAGTGTAAGTACGACTCGATTGCCCTGTTGAATCATTTTGGAAAGTATGGTCATAAAGTGTCACCATTGAAATTGCAGTATTGTCAGAAGGTAGTAAAGTATTTGGGTAACCAGATTGAGAAAGTGTTGAGGAAAATATCCAGGGAAAGGATCACAATGATACTGCAAATAAATCCCCTGACTTCACAGAGAGAGTCAGGATGTTTCTGGGTTATTGTCGCTAATGAATTCCAAATTTTTCGGATATTTCAAAGCCATCGCAGAAGTTTACCCATAAGGATGTCACAGATCCCATTGTGCTAGATGAGGATGAGATGAAAGCATTCACTGCGTTGAGAGAGAGTTTGTGCAGAGTTCCAGCACTGAGTATGCCTGACTACACAAAGCCTTTTACATTGTTTTGTCATGAGCATGATGCATGTTCATTGTCTGTCTTGACTCAGGCCCATGCAGGTGCTCATCACCCAGTAGCATATTTTTCAGCTACTTTGGACCCAGTTGCAGCAGCCTTACCAGGTTATTTGCACGTGGTTGCTGCAGTTGGTCAGAGTCCTTCACAGTGTGAAGGTGTAGTGATGGGATATACCCTGACTGGAATGGTCCCTCACTCGATTGAGATTTTATTGACAAGGACGAAAACCCAATATTTGACTCGTGCTGGACTGACTAGGTATGAGACAAGCATTTTGGGTGCTCCAAACATGACACTGAAAAGATGTACAATGCTGAACCCAGCAACTTTACTTCCAAGTGATACTACTGAAATTGAGAAAGAGGAAGATGTTGAACATGATTGTCTCAAAGTAACTGAGTTGTGCACAAAATCGAGACCTGACATTAGAGATACCCGATTGGGTGAAAATGATCAAATTGTTTTCGTTGATGTTTCTTCTCTGAGAGACAGTCCAGGGACATTGAAAGCAGGATATGCTGTATGTACAATTACAGGTACCTTAGAAGCTTCTTGGCTTCGAGATAGCCAATAGGGATTCCGAATAGATCATGATTTTGGCCAATTGTGGTCGCAGAGAGGCTTTCTGACCTCTACTGGATCGCCAGTGAGAAATGGTGAGAGTTGTTATATGTAATTCAACTGCCTGAAGAAATTGCTGTGGTGAAATGCAGTGCACATCCAAAGTCACAGGACTATGGGGGTCATTCCGACCCTGGCAGTAAAATCCGCCAGGGCCGGGGACCGCGGATGCACCGCCAACAGGCTGGCGGTGCATCCCTGGGCATTCTGACAGAAACGGGAAACCGGCGGTGTACCGCCGGTTTCCCGCTGCCCTGGGGAATCCTCCACGGCGGCGCAGCTTGCTGCACCGCCATGGGGATTCCGACCCCCATTACCGCCATCCTGTTCCTGGCGGTTTTGGCCGCCAGGAACAGGATGGCGGTAAGGGGTGTCGTGGGGCCCCTGGGCATGGGCACTGCAGGGGCCCCCGTAACAGGGCCCCACCAAGATTTTCAGTGTCTGCCATGCAGACACTGAAAATCGCGATGGGTGCAACTGCACCCGTCGCACCCTTTCCACTCCGCCGGCTCCATTCGGAGCTGGCATCCTCGTGGAAGGGGGTTTCCCGCTGGGCTGGCGGCCTTCTGGCGGTCGCCCGCCCGCCCAGCGGGAAACTCAGAATAACCGGTCAGGTGGTTTTGCCAAATAGTCTGTTGTCCCCGATGGCGAGGCACTATCATGGCCAGGCACACATTGGGAGGGATGCCATGGTACGTCTGTTCAAAATTGACTGGTTTAGCCCCAAGTTTAGACAAGCAGCTGAAGCAGTTTGCCATCAATGTGTTATTTGTCAGCAATTAAATGCGGGAAAAGAAACAGGGGTTAATTTGAGCCACATTGGAAGAGCAGGAGGTCCATTCAGCAGAATGCAATTGACTTTCGTTGAGATGCCTGTGTGTGGAGGATTGAGAGATGTGTTGGTGATTGTGTGCATCTTTAGTCACTGGATTGAAGCGTACCCTACAGTGAGAAATGATAGCCTCACTGTAGCAAATTTGTTGTTTAGGGCACTGACACTGCGCTTCGGATTTCTGATCTCTTTAGAATCAGATAGGGGAACGCACTTCAATAACAAGGTGATTAAATTATTGTGTGCAGCATTGAACGTCGAGCAGAAGTTGCATTGTAGTTATCGCCCTGAAGCATCAATACTAGTGGAGCAGATGAATTGTACCTTGAAGTCACGTATTGCACAAATGTGTGCAGCTATGCATCTGAAATGGCCTGACGCATTGCCTTTGGTGTTGATGTCAATGAGAAACACACTTGACAGGAAGACAGGATCCTCATGAGTAGAGCCACAAGGTTGCCAGCAGTTCCTGCAAATGCACTTGTCAACATTACAGATGATATGGTGTTGGATTACTGCAAGGGTTCAGCATCTGTAATCTGCTCTTTTTCTCTGCAGGTGGAGGCCCCCAGACTGCAACCGATCCATGATCCAGGGCACAACATAAGAGCTGGTGACTGGCTTGTTTTCCGGAAGCATGTGCGCAAGACGTGTTTGGAGCCTCATTGGAAGGGACCGTATCAAGTGATCTTGACAACTACGACTGCTGTGAAGTGTGCTTGGATCCCGAACTGGATTCACGCAAGTCACACTAAGAAAGTGGCATGTCCATTGGATCATGAAGAAGCACTGTTGAGAGTACCAACAACTGTGGGACAAATCACAGCACCGGAAAAGTATCAAGGAAGAACTGAAGCTGAGCCTGAGCTCATTCAAGATGGTTCTATCACTCCTGTGAGAGATGAAGGTGGAGACCTCCAGGAGGGTGCTGAAGAACCTATCACAACTAAACCAGCAGGAGAGCCTAGTACTGAGGGGGTTCTCCCAGAAGCAGATGATTCAGAGAGTAGACAGAGCACGTGCCAGATCCAGAAGGGGAAGGAGTTGAGGTGGGTCAAAGTGATCTGACTCCTCCTGAACCTGTTGCAGGTCCGTCAAGAGAAAACAGCACAGAAAAGGAAAAGGATTTAAGTTTGGTCCGGAAGAGAATATCAACAGATGGTACACGAAAAGGAGATAAGTGGCCAAATTTGCAAGTGGAGAAAAGGAAAGATGTGATAGTTGAACCAACAATAGAGGAAGATGTAGACACTACAAGAAAAGAAGAATTCAGTGAAGGAGAGTTGAATAGTGATCGAAAGTTGAAAAGAAAGAGAATAGCAAGTCGAAGATACGCAGGTCCTGAATGGGCGTATGCAACTACAAACCAATGGCAACAAGAGTTTATGTCCTTTTGTTTTGATACAGAAGTTCCAAGTCAATATTTTGGGGGCGACCAGTAGAAGATCAATGAAATGAACTGTTAAAACAATTAGAGAAATATTTTTGAGAGAGTGATGAAAGTAACAGGAATAGACAGTGATAACCTGATTTGACTTTTTGAAACCTGATTTGACAAGCTGCTAACTGATTTTGACAAGTAGAAGGGTTTCTGGAAGTGAACTTGAACTGCTAAAAGAGTTGTCTATTTTTGATTTTTCGCTGCAAATTTTTGAAGTTACTTCTGCTTTCTCATTCTTTGCAGATCATGGCTGATGTGGTTAAGCAAATTAGGACTGCTGGTCACTGTAAATATATGAGCATTGGTTTGGCAATTATGTGTGGAATATTTTTTATAGTATTGATAGTGGGAATATCTGTTCTTGATGCGAAAGGAGTCAACCATACTTCTGCTTATGAGACTACTACACTAACGGCTTTAGGGAGGTTTAAGTTAGATGAAAAACATTTGCATGACTTTACTAATGCTCAAGGAGAACTTTCTTCTAATGTTTTCTATTGCTTATGTGAGTATGTTCCGGCGATGGATGCAAACTTTTGACTTGTGTGTACGCAGATTCCTTCATCATTTGAGAAAGGAATCACTTATCATAGTCTTCCATTCACATACGGGATAAGTTGTAGTCTGTTACTAACAAGGTTCTATAACCAGCACTACATTATTTTTACTCTAATCATGACCTTGTGTTTCCAAGTGTTCCTATTATTAGGTACTTGAGTAGAGTAGTTAAGGATAATGACATAGTATTAGTTAGAGAATTATTTGAACCTGCATTAACCTTTGGGACAGCTTATGCTCAGAAGAAGAATCTTACATGCTTGCTTACATCTTTAGAGAAAATAGTCTTAGATCATACTGATGACAGGAGAAAGGCGCTGAAGGAGAAATAAGAAAAAGGTTTAGAGCAGAGAACTTACGAGAATGATTATGCTTACACTGCAATCAAAACGCAATGGAAATCAGCATTAGATGCATTATACGTAGGGAAGCTTTGTATATATAGGCCAAAATTGCTCAATGACACTTTAATTGTGGATATGAGTGAATGTACGCATGTGTTTTTGTTTCTGAGTAAATGGACATTTATATTGAATGGGTAGGACCCTGTGATTCCAGGAATATTTGTGGACTTAATGCTTATTACCGTCTTCCAAGAGGATGGTATGGGACATGTTATTTGGGGATAGTTTTCCCAAAGATTTACCAGACGGAGGATTTGAAAACATTTCCGAAGATGACAGAATTACATCATAAGAGACAGAGGAGGGAGTCCTCTTCTGCGATAGTGGGAGATATATTTGGTGTGGTGATTCCTCAGTGAGAGTCATCCTAAATTCAATCAGTATTCAAAATGTATCCACTATTGTGGTTAACATGCTGACAGATTTTTCAGGGGCTATACTCCTGAATGATACTGAATTGGCTGCGGATAGAGCTATGACTGTTCAAAATCATCTTGCTTTAGACATTCTTTTAGCAAAAGATGTTGTAGTCTGTAAAATGATTAACTCTAGGCATTGTTGTTCTTACATTCGTAACAATAGTAAAGAGATAAGAGACTTACTAATCTGACTAACGCAATTAGTGATTTGAAGGAGAGTTGAAAGAACCAGGGGGCATATTTATACTCCGTTTGCGCCGAATTTTCGTCGTTTTTTTCTACGCAAATTCGACGCAAAACTAACTCCATATTTATACTTTGGCGTTAGACGCGTCTAGCGCCAAAGTTCATGGAGTTAGCGTAATTTTTTTGCGTGAACACCTTCCTTGCGTTAATGATATGCAAGGTAGGCGTTCCCGTCTTAAAAAATGACTCCGATGCATATGCGTCGTATTTATACTCCCGGGCAAAAATGACGCCCGGGAGTGGGCGGGTCTAAAAAACCTGCATTAGCGCCGGATTTTAGCGCCTGGGTCAGGGCAGGCGTTAAGGGACCTGTGGGCTCAGAATGAGCCCAGAGGTGCTCTCCCCTGCCCCCAGGGACACCCCCTGCCACCCTTGCCCACCCCAGGAGGACACCCAAGGATGGAGGGACCCACCCCAGGGACAATAAGGTAAGTTCAGGTAAGTATTTATTTTTTATTTTTTTGTGGCATAGGGGGGCCTGATTTGTGCCCCCCTACATGCCACTATGCAGAAGTCCCCTGGGCATGGCCATTGGGCAAGGGGGCATGACTCCTGTCTTTGCTAAGACAGGAGTCATTTCAATGGGGGTTGGGCGTCGTAAAAAAAAATGGCGCAAATCGGGTTGAGGCGATTTTTTTGCCTCAGCCTGACTTGCACCATTTGTGGACGCCCATACTCCATTTTCCCCCTACGCCGGCGCTGCCTGGTGTACGTCGTTTTTTTTAACGCACACCAGACAGCGCCAGGGGCTAACGCCGGCTAACGTCATTGAATAAATACGGCGCCCGCATGGCGCTTCAGAATGGCGTTAGCCGGCGCTAATTTTTTTGGCGCAAAACTGCGTTAGCGCAGTTTTGCGTCAAAAAGAATAAATATGGCCCCAGGTGTTTGGAAAAGGTTGGTAAGGGGTTTGCTTCAGTGGGAAAATGCCTTAGTAGTATTTGGAATGGGGTGCTATTCAAAATTATACAGGGAATATTAATTGTTATAGGTTGTCTATTAGGAATATGGGGATTATGCAAATTATGTAAAGGAATTAAATTGAAAAGGTCCAAAAAAAAATCAGAGGAGGGAAGAAAGAAATAGGGAAAGAACTTACAGGGAAAAATCAAGGAGAAGACAAATTGTTGTAGAAATAGAATTGTAAAATTGTGGGTGGGAAATTTGGTGTGATGACATATTTAGTCATCAGAGGACGGAATGCTGAAGCAGATGTCTTAATTAGAAATTATTAATGAATGTTTACATATTTTGAATAACGACTTATGTAGAAAAATGAATAACATAGAAAAATAATGTGCATGTTTGGAATGGTGACCTCAGAGAATGGCCACCAGAATTCACAAAATGTACTAAATAATTATTAATCCATATGAAATATTGAACATGTATTAGATTAATGTAGTAATATGTCATATTAAGGGTTATGAATTATGTTCTTGCTTACTAAATGTAGGCCTTAACTTAATGAGTGTCTTGGCCTAGTTTGCCAGGCCTCATGCAGAACCTGTATTTCCCAGCATTTAATGAAAAGTGCTGAGTGAACTAACTGTGAAATGCTCATTGTGTTTTTAAAATGCTTAGCATAAGCTTTCTATGGGAACAGGCAGACAGGAGATGAGGTTTCTACTAATGTAACAAAATGTGTGTAATATGTGCAAGAGGTTCTTTCCCAGGACACAAACAATGAAGACACTGACTGGAGACGAAGATGCAACAAATTTGATACCTGACAAACCAGATGATGAGAACATCGTAAAGCAGACCATTCAACGATGTGTGAAGTGTGAAGTACTAGAATTCATAGATTTGGCATATGGACACTATTGGACAGAGTAATAACGTACGACTAATTGACCAATTGGAAATTAGGGGATAGTTTGGGTGACTTTGATATAACAACATGACAGAGGAGACCAGATTCAGATTAGACTTATAGAGACTGCAAGACCAGAGATCTAGTGTGACTTTGGGTGAAGAAGAGATTTGAGATTCTGTCATTGGGCTCATACTCTTTGACTGAGAGCCTGATGCTTTGCTGATCAACTAATGACCTGAGGAGGAAGACTGACTTTGATTGCTGACCCATACCGTGGATAGGTAGATATGACAATGTGACTGAATTTCATTTTTATGCCTTTCCTTTCTAGATACCAGCTGTGCTGTCTTAATAGTTTTCTTAGGTAGATGTTTTCCTAATTTGTGTTCTAAATTGTTTTTGCATGAAGCCCCACATGCTGATGCTAATTGGAGTTAGTTAAGGCTATTCACATGACGACTGACATATTGCAGGGAAAAAGGATTGACAAACTATTTTGATGAACTCTATTGATATTGCAGTCTTATTGATTTTTTTTACTTATGATTTGTACTGATGCTTTAGAATGCATTGTGATTCAAGCTTTGATTAGATCATGTTTCTTGCCTCTTTTTGATTAACAATTATTAGTAATTGCGTTTGATCTGACGTGAAGCTTAATCTATATGATTTTAGCATTGTAAAGAAAAGGGAAATAAACTTACTAAACTTTGATTAAATGTGTGGTTATTCATGACCTTTCAGTCATGGTGTGTGAAGTTTACTGACTCCATTGATTATTGATTTGACTAATAATTATTGATTATTGTGCATTGATCATTGTGTTTCTGCTCTGAAACCATGGTAAGAACATCCTAAATGAGCCAAAAGTTCATCAAACTATATGCGTCTGCTTGTAAGTTTACTTATTAAGAGCCGACACGTTACCAATAAGATACATTCTTGCTCTCGCCCTGCACTGGCGCCCTAAGTGCAGCCTAGCGCCAGCCCAGGCACCGTGGTGCAAGTTTTCCTGCTCTACAGATAGGATTGTTTTTGTCCAGAAAGGTGCAACTTCCTGAACCAAAACAATCCTCTTAGGCTTTTTCCTCTTTATGTGTGTGCTCCAGAATGCATCATGCATTGATAGGTAGAGGAAATAAAGAGGAGAAATAAACATAATACTCCTTATAATACATCACCTGGGAAAGTGTACCATTTTGATCCATTCACAGGTTTTCTAGTGTTAGTAAATCTGTGAATCTACCAAAAACCATGAGAACACCCCTCCCCCCCCATGGAACAACCTCTGAGTGCAGAGTCAGGAAAGGCAGTGATTTGCTTCTGATTTACTAATCCATGCAAAAACATGCAAGGTTGCTTGGTGTAGCTAAGTAAATCTCACTGAAACCCTTGCATTGCCTTGTGTGATGCAGTGACAACACAAGGGCTTCTTAAATCTAGGTTTTGGTAGCCAGTTTTGAATCTCTGTGTCAACTCTACATCTTGTGATTCTGAGCAAAGCACACCACTCTCCCACTAGCTAAACAAATAATTTGACCTTGTACGATGCAACCGGTGATCATGTAAAGTGCTCCAATACCTTCAGTCAATTTCGTGCTATATGAAACTGCAAAAAAAGGGTCAGATACAAGAACATCCTGTGGCTGATATCTTGTTCTTTGCTATCCTCAGAACCTAATGGAGAAGGTGGACACCTAAATCTGGTAAACATACCAAACATACCAAACATGCACTAGTGAGGGTCTAGCTTGATCAAGTAGCCTTCCATAGCTAGCTCTTAGTAAATGTATGTTCATAAGCTTCTACGGCAAGCTACGGCTGACAGAATGTTGCCTCTTTGCTATTAACTTGGCCTTTGTGGAAGAGAATTTTAGCCCTCCTGGTATCCCAGGAATGTTCCACAATGGCAGCACAAGGAAGTAGATTTTATTGAAACGCCTACCCCATCAACAGGTGTTTTGCATCAAGCCCGCCCCCAATGAAAGCACCAAGCAGTGCATGCTGGAAGTCTCTTTCCCAATTAGCTATCAACTGGTGTTGTGAATAGCTCCCAATGAAATAGGATGGTGCAACAAAGTCTCATCAGGCAATGCTGTTGTTGAGGGCATCTCTATACAAATTGTGAATTTTGTACACCTAAGAAATCCTATAAGCCAACATTTCACACCCGACATCTAAAATTAACATAACTAAAATCCAGGAGAAACCAAAGTCCTACATCACCAGCTGCACAAATCCTCCTTTGAGGACACACCCAATAGTGCAGATATACAGAACTGTTGCTCACACAGTGCTGTGCAAAGTCTACACTGTAATTAGTCTGTAAATGTGCCTAGTTTGTGGATTTTGTACAGAATGCAGTGGGCAAAGTTTCAATAAAAAAAGTCTTTGCTGAAGAATTCTCTTGTTAAAAACTTGGAGATTTTTTATTTATTTAGATTCATTTTTGTGCAATTTTTTAATTACACTGTTGGAACATGGCCGTCTCTGAAGGGTCACCCCAAACCTTTTGCCTTTGTCCTCCTTTTTTTCCTGACCTAATTTTTGTTGCTATAGGACTCTAGACACCTTACTACTGCTAACCAATGCTAAAGTGGTCTCTCCCTAAAACATTGTAACATTGGCTCATGTTCAATTGACATATTTAATTTACTTGTAAGTTCCTAGTAAAGTGCACTACACGTGCCCAGGGCCTGTAAATTACATGCTACTAGTGTGCCTGCAGCACTGATTGTGCCACCCCCCATATGTAGCCCCCTAACCATGACTCAGGCCTGCCATTGCAAGGCCTGTGTGTGCAGTTTCACTTCCACTTCGACTTGGCTTTTAAAACTACTTGCCAAGCCTTAAACACCCATTTTTCTACATAAAGGTCACCCCTAAGGTAGGCCCTAGATAACCCATACCATAGGCTGCTATGTAAGTAAAAGGCAGACATGTACTTATGTGTTCTTATGTGTTCTACATGTCCTAGTAGGGAAAAACTCACAAAATTATTTTCCACTACTGTGAGGCCTGCTCCTCTCATAGACTAGCACTAGTACTGCCCTCATATACTTTTACATTTTAGATTCTGACCTGGAAGGAGTAGACATGTCATGTTTAGTATTGCCAGAATGGTAGTAGAATATCCTGCTTACTGGTGCAGTTGGATTTACTATTACTATTTTAGAAAAGCCCAGTTAAGTAGTAGGCATTTTTCTGCACTTACTACCATCTGTGCCTTATAGTCTGTTTTCAATCCACTGGTCTGTGCTGGTTGACAGCTCCCCTTATGCATTGCACCCAGACATACATAAACACAGGACACTCAGTCACATCTTACACTTCAAAGGCCAGTAGCCTGTCCTCACACAAAGGACTAATGACTGTGTATATATACTGGGTCTCTGACCCCGACAACTCAGACACTTCCGGATCTACACCTGTACTCTGTCAGAGGGACTGTCTGGCTGCCCAAAGGACTCATCTGGACTGCCTTGCTGAGAAGGACTTCTGCCCTGCTTGTTGCCCTGCTGGCATGTTCGCCTCTGACTTGGCTGGAAGTATTCTGCCTTCCCCAAAAGTGCTCTCTAAGGGCTTGGATTGAGTGTGCCTCCTGTTCTGAAGTCTCAGGGACAGCAAAGACTTTATATACTGGCTTTTAGCTAGCTTTCCGACTTCAGCGACACCAGCACCGATGCCGCAGACTGCTCCCGCTCTGTGGACATATCTGTACACAATGCCCATGGCTTGCAGCACAAATCTGACGTTGCTGCAACACTGCTGACATCACGCAGGGTCATTGCACCACTGTGATAGCCCCAGTTGAAGCTATTGTGTTTCTGAGCGCTTGATTGGGATTTAATCTTTATAAATTCATAACTCTGCTTGTGTACATTGGATTTTCATCCTTCCAATCTTATTTTATTCAGATAAATATTATCTGTTTCTCTAAACTTGTGTGGTGTATTTTTGTGGTGTTTACACTGTGTTACTGTCTGAGTTAGTGCACAAATACTTTACACATTGCCTTCTAAGTTAACCCGTTCTGTGCCCAAGACGTAATGGTTATGTCCTGAGGCACAGTGCTGCTGTGCCCAGGAGTAACCATTACGTCCTGGGCACACAGCCCAGAGGGAGACCTAGCGCTCCCTCTGTGGGGTACCCCCCCAAGTCAGGGATGGAAGGGGAAGCCCTTCCCCGTCCACCCCTGACCCCCCCCACTGTGACGTCAGCGCGCTGACAATCACAGAGCCTCCCCTAACGCACTGGAAACTCAGCTTCCAGCACGATCAGAAGAGAAATGCTTTGCATTTCTCTTCCGATCACGTGGGGGAGGCCGAGAGAGGCTTCAAAGGGAAGAAAATTAATTTACTTCTCTTTAAAGTCTCTCTGAGCATTTTGGCAGCCGGATGTCAAAATGCCCACTAGACACCAGGGATATCTTTTTTATTTTTTGTAACTGACATAAGGGAGCGACCCCTTGGGCAAGGGTCGCTCCCAGGGGGGGCATTTTTTTTAAGGCCTTTTCTGCCCCCCCCGGGGGCAGATCAGTCTATAATTAGGCCGATCTGCCCCCGGCAGGGGGCAGAAACCTCTAGGCACCAGGGATAGAAGAAAATGTTGGTTTTGTTTTTGTTTAGTTTTTTTGTTTTAGGTGTGGGGAGCGACCCCTTAGGCAAGGGTCGCTCCCATGGGGGAAGATTATATTTAGGCCATTTCTGCCCCCCTTGGGGGCAGATTGGCCTATTTGTATGAGGCCAATCTGCCCCCAAGGGGGGCAGAAACCACTAGACACCAGGGAGGTTATTTTTTGTTCGGGAATTTCACGCAAGGGGAGCGACCCCTTAGGCAAGGGGAGCGACTCCTTTGGCAAGGGTCGTTCCCCTGGTGGGGAGATTTATTTTAGGACATTTCTGCCCCCTGGGGGGCAGATCAGCCTATTTTAGGTCAATCTGCCCACAAGGGGGGCAGAAACCAGTAGGCACCAGGGATCTTTTTTTTTGCGCCGTCATGCAAAGGAAGCGACCTTGTAGGCAAGGGTCGCTCCATGGGGGGGTGGGGGGAAATTTATTTTAGGCCATTTCGGAATATTGGTATTAGGCGGATCTGCCCCTGGGGGGCAGAAACCTCTAGGCGCCAGGGCAAAAAAATGTTTTTTGTTTTTTTAAGAGCTGGGGAGCGATCCCCTAGGCAAGGGTCGCTCCCCTGCAGGGGCAAATTGTATTTAGGCATTTCTGCCAGCTTTGGGGGAAGATAGGACGATTTTAGGTCAATCTGCCCCCAAGGGGGGCAGAAACCACTAGGCACCAGGGATCTTTTTTTTGCGCTGTCACGCAAGGGGAGCGACCCCGTAGGCGAGGGTCGCTCCCCGGGAGAGGGTGGGGGGAGCAAATTTATTTTAGGCCATTTTTGCCCCCCTTGGGGGAGATGGGCCTATTGTTATTAGGCGATCTGCCCCCGGGAGGGGCAGAAACCTCCAGGCGCCAGGGCTAATTTTATTTTGTGTTTTTTGTTGTTTTTTTTAGAGATGGTGAGCGACCCCTTAGGCAAGGGTCGCTCCATAGAGGGATGGGGGCAAATTTATTTTAGGCCATTTCGGGCTATTGGTATTAGGCCAATCTGCCCACGGGGGGCAGAAACCTCTAGGCGCCAGGGCAAAAAAAATGTTTTTGTTTTTTGTTTTATTGGTTTTTTTAGAGCTGGAGAGTGACCCCTTAGGAAAGGGTCACTTCCCTGGAGGGGCAAATTGTATTTAGGCCATTTCTGCCTGCTTTGGGGGAAGTTCGGACGATTTTAGGTCAATCTGCCCCCAAGGGGGGCAGAAACCACTAGGCACCAGGGATCTTTTTTTTTGCGCTGTCACGCAAGGGGAGTGACCCCGTAGGCAAGGGTCGCTCCCTGGGAGGGGGTGGGGGGAGCAAATTTATTTTAGGCCATTTTTGCCCCCCCCTGGGGGAAGAAGGGCCTATTGTTATTAGGTGATCTGCCCCCGGGGGGCAGAAACCTCTAGGCGCCAGGGCTAATTTTTTTGTTTGTTTTTTAAGAGATGGGGAGCGACCCCTTAGGCAAGGGTCGCTCCTCTGGAGGGGCAAATTGTATTTAGACCAATTCTGCCCCCCTTGGGGGCAAATCGGATGATTTTAGGTGAATCTGCCCCCAAGGGGGGCAGAAACCACTAGGCACTGGGGATCTTTTTTTTTGCACCGTCACGCAAGTGGAGCGACCCCGTAGGCAAGGGTCGCTCCCCAGGTGAGAGTGGGGGGGCACTTTTATTTTAGGCCATTTCTGCCCCCCCTGGGGCAGGCTGAGCTAGAGGCCAAAATCCACACGTAGGCACTTTGCAAAAAACACCTCTGTTTTCTGTGAAAAAATGTGATGTGTCCACGTTGTGTTTTGGGCCATTTCCTTTCATGGGCGCTAGGCCCACCTGCACAAGCGAGGTACCATTTTTATCGGGAGACTTGGAGGAATGCTGGGTGGAAGGACATTTGTGGCTCCTCTCAGACTCCAGAACTTTCTGTCACCGAAATGAGAGGAAAAAGTGTTTTTGGGCCACATTTTGAGGTTTGCAAAGGATTCTGGGTAACAGAACCTGGTCAGAGCCCCCACAAGTCACCCCATCTTGGATTCCCCTAGGTGTCTAGTTCTCAGAAATGTGCTGGTTTGCTAGGTTTCACTAGGTGCATGCTCAGCTAGAGTCCAAAATCAACAGGTAGGCACTGTTTTCTGTGAAAAAATTTAATGTGTCCATGTTGTGTTTTGGGCCATTTCCTTTCGTGGGCGCTAGGCCTACCCACACAAGTGAGGTACCATTTTTATCAGGATACTTGGGGGAACGCTGGGTGGAAGGAAATTTGTGGCTCCTCTCAGATTCCAGATCTTTTTGTCACCGAAATGTGAAGAAAATTTGTTTTTTGAGCCAAATTTTGAGGTTTGCAAAGGATTCAGGGTAACAGAACGTGGTCAGAGCCCAACAAGTCACCCCATCTTGGATTCCCCTAGGTCTCTAGTTTTCAAAAATGCACAGGTCTGGTAGGGTTACCTAGGTGCTGGCTGAGCTAGAGGCCAAAATCTACAGGTAGGCACTTTTCCAAAAACACCTCTGTTTTCTGTCAAAAAATGGGATGTGTCCACGTTGTGTTTTGGGCCATTTCCTGTCGCGGGCGCTAGGCTTACCCACACAAGTGAGGTATCATTTTTATTGGGAGACTTGGGGGAACATAGAATAGCAAAACAAGTGTTATTGCCCCTTGTCTTTCTCTACATTTTTTCCTTCCAAATATAAGAGAGTGTGTAAAAAAGACGTCTATTTGAGAAATGCCCTGTAATTCACATGCTAGTATGGGCACCCCAGAATTCAGAGATGTGCAAATAACCACTGCTCCTCAACACCTTATCTCGTGCCCATTTTGGAAATACATAGGTTTTCTTGATAGCTATTTTTTACTTGTTATATTTCAGCAAATGAATTGCTGTATACCCGGTATAGAATGAAAACCCACTGCAGGGTGCAGGTCATTTATTGGCTCTGGGTACCTAGATTTCTTGATGAACCTACAAGCCCTATATATCCCCGCAACCAGAAGAGTCCAGCAGACGTAACAGTATATTGCTTTAAAAAATATGACATTGCAGGAAAAAGTTACAGAGTAAAACATAGAGAAAAATTGCAGATTTTTTCACCTCAATTTCAATATTTTTGTTTTCAGTTGTTATTTTCTGTAGGAAACCCTTGTAGGATCTACACAAATTACCCCTTGCTGCATTCAGAATTTTGTCTACTTTTCAGAAATGTTTTGGTTTCTGGGATCCAGCATTGGTCTCATGCCCATTTCTGTCACTGACTGGAAGGAGGCTGAAAGCACAAATAATCGCACAAATGGGGTATGTCCCAGTAAAATTGCAAAATTGTGTTGAAAAATTGGGTTTTCTAATTCAAGTGTGCCTGTTCCTGAAAGCTGGGAAGCTGGTGATTTTAGCACTGCAAACCCTTTGTTGATGCCATTTTCAGGGAAAAAAACCACAAGCCTTCTTCTGCAGCCCCTTAACCCAATTTTTTTGAAAAAAACGACATTTTCACTGTATTTTGGCTAATTTCTTGGCCTCCTTCTGGGGAACCCACAAAGTCTGGGTACCTCTAGAATCCCTAGGATGTTGAAAAAGAAGGACGCAAATTTGGCGTGGGTAGCTTATGTGAACAAAAAGTTATGAGGGCCTAAGAGCGAACTGCCCCAAATAGCCAAAAAAGGGCTCGGCACAGGAGGGGGAAAAGGCCTGGCAGCGAAGGGGTTAAGCCTGTCTGCTCTGTGCCAAGCTACCAAAGAGTGAGCACACGATTATTTAGGTGGTGTTGTGACTTACCCTGACTAGGATTTTGGTCCCCAATTGGACAAAGGTGTAAACAGTTGCTAACCAGAGACCCCATTTCTAACATACAAGTTTTTGTGAAGATCATATAACTGAGGAACTGTTCAGAAACATCACACGAAGGGCCATAGGCACAATTATCCATGCTCAAAAACCCCTCTGCCATGAAGGTAAGACAACTATTTCTCATGATTCTAATTGCTTCTCGAGCCAATAGCAATCTTTTGGCACCTGATCCAACAACGCAACAATTCACACCTGGGAACTCATCACGGTCGTGATAGTAATCTTGACGCTAGCACAAAAAGAAACACCAGGGTATAAAATAAAATCATACACACCTGTAGAGCAGTAAAGACAATCTTTGGTGACACAGAGCTCATGAGGACTCCAAAGTAATTGCACTTCTACTTCTTCGTGTGACCCTGAACTTTGTCCAGCGGGCAGAACCCGCATCGTATGCATGATATTCAAATTGCTCAAGAAGTCCAGGAATTGTAAATATTGCAATAACATTCAGTTACAAGTTAAGGAGCACGCCAATGTTTTACATTGTTTTGTGCCGCGTTAGAGATCTCTACTTTGAACATGAAATTGTTCTCGAGATTGGCAGTTGCTGGACATTCTCGAATATTTAGGTAGATGCATCTCCTTTGAAGCACTACAATGTGTTTACTTTTCCATCTTATACCTCTGCCCTGTGGGTGTGGGCAGTCTGTGCCTAAGGGGAGGTGGGGGGGGGGGGATCTTTTGAAGTCATGAGCCCAATGCAAACAGTGTTGAAATGATAATATGGCATAACTGAAATGCTACAGTTGCATTGATGTTTCAAGCAAATTAAATTCTCGCATTACCACATCCACACTCAACATTCTTCAGCATTCCCAAACAACGCATTAATACACAGACACACCACGTCACTACATCAAACCCTTTCCTTAGACTCGGGACAATCCAGACACACCACATCACTAAACTATCCCCTGTCTTACACATATACCACATGTCAAACAGATGCAATAATTGTTCATGAACAAAATGACCAACACTATTGACCTCCGTATCTTTCTCTAGCATATAACATACATACAAGAACACAC
The DNA here is from genome assembly GCF_031143425.1 of Pleurodeles waltl. NCBI lineage: Eukaryota > Metazoa > Chordata > Amphibia > Caudata > Salamandridae > Pleurodeles > Pleurodeles waltl. The sequence continues at coordinate 219,211,824 of NC_090450.1, read as the reverse complement.
TTGGGCATGCACTCACATACACAAAAGTGTAGCTCAGCACTCAACCACACCCAACACACTGTCACACTAGGTAGCCAAACCAACATGTCTAGGTGCTTAGCAACAGAACGTATATGACGCTGCATACAGTACCATGGCCTCTTGTTGGTACAGAAACAACAGATGGAGTGTTTCCCGCATATATTGATCACAACTGCGGGCACACGCATATTAAACTTCTGAAAACACAACATTTAAACACCTGACCAATGACCTAAGGTGCAAAATAAGGAAACATCCACTTACTATACCCTATACTTACACCATGTGAAGGCTACTGACCACAATCCATTAAAACTGAAGCAACGCACGACAAGATAGTCACCAATCTTCTCTTCTTCAGTATCACGCACCTGATAAAATTCACCATTCGTAGATAGTGACCACTCCCACACATCGGAGGGTGTTTCAAAAGAGCTGCACGCTCTTTTCCTCATGCTCTGGCAATCCCTCTTTCTCAACAGATTTGTCATGGGTCTCATGCCACTGTCTGTGATGCACACAAAGCATCACAGAATGTGACTAGGCTCGTTAATGGAGCAAAGTACTACAGTGCGCGCGAGTCTCATATTTAAAAGGCATGCTAGGCAACTGCCGTCGTGTGCAATAAATGTGAGGTAACCAGTGAGTTCATGGCTCCAAGCCAAAGAACGTGGTAAGCCAGCAAAAAAGCATCATGTGAATCCTCAACAAATGTTGGTAATAGTGAAAAACGATGTACTTTGTTCTCTCTTCATTTTAGACGCTTCTCTTTCCCTCTTTCACTAATGTGATATGAAGGTGGAATCAGAAGGTGACTCACAAAAGCAGCAAAGCTTAGGTGTTACATGGAGACACTCAGCGGCTTGGAGGAATGTGGAGACGTGCGGGGTCAACATATCTTGCCTGTCTGACCCCTGACAACGCAATGCTGTCTCCCATCTGGATCAGTTTGAAATAGCAGAGGACAAGTGCAAAATTCACTACACCATAACCGTGTCCTCTTCCCTCTAGTTCTTTATACTCATTCCCACTTCAGATGAAACATCAGGAGACATAATGAAATGCAAAAGCCTTCAGCGGTGGTCAGGCAAGGCCCTGATCTGCAACACACATAGGGCTTTGATTAACTGGCTTGAGAGCACATAATGAGGAAAACCTCACCTTTAGGCAGCCTTGCCAAGCGCCTATCATTGTGGGTCAGACTAACACAAATCGTTAATCATCCCCGCGTTCCTCACTGAACCATTTTGTCACGCAATTTTCAGAACACCTCTGAGCTCAGCAACAGTCATTCTTTGTTTGCCATCAGTAGAAAAAGGATTTATTCAGTTCAGGTGCTGTAAATGCCTGCAGCCTGGATAGATTACAAGGAGCAGAAGAAAGGTTGGCTGTTGCCATGGCTACATCTCCAAACAGTGTGCACTGGTTTATGAGGTTGGTGGTGAGAGGGTGCTTGCTCTCTGCAGCACAGATAACTTCAAATCCAATGACAGTCTGCTGCCAGTGAGCAGCACTGCCTCAGTGCGCGGATGAAAATTTGAACTAAAAGAAAGCGTCTCTTACTTCTAGAGCTTTATGTTGTGCAAATGGGATACTTTCGTATATGCATCTTGTTATAGGGATTTTCTGTTTGGTTTTTAATCATAATTAAGTTTCACTCTAAGGCCCATATTTATACTTTTTAGTGCCGCAATTGCGTCATTTTTAGACGCAAAAGAGGTGCAAACTTACAAAATACAATTGTATTTTGTAAGTTGGTGCCGCATTTGCGTCAAAAAGTGGCGCAAATGCGGCGCTAAAAAAGTATAAATATGGGCCTAAGTGTTAAACAAAAGGCATGGAATGCCACTCATGAGCACACTTAAACAATGGTAATGTCAGGCATATGCAATCTGAAAACTTGTTTAGAAAGATGTCACTTTTAGAAACTATGTTTAGAAAAGATTAAAATAAGCCGTGATCGTTGGGCAACCAGAGGAAAGGCTGGCTGCCAGCTAACACTTTGAGTTTCCTGTAGTGCTTTGACGCTGTGGTCTTGGCAAAAATGTCCATGAATGCTAATGTCTACACTATGAAAGATGACACACTGAGGCCCATATTTATGCTCCCTTTGCGTGGGATTAGCGTCATTCTTTTACACTAATTTGGCGCAAATTTAACACCATATTTATATTTTGACGCTAGACCCGTCTAACGTCAAAATATCCCAGTGTGCGTAATTTTTTTTTTGAATGCGTGAAACCGCCTTGCGTCAATAAGATGCAAGGTAGGCGTTCCCCTCTAAAAAATTACTTAAACACCCGTGCGCCATATTTATCTGACTGGGCAAAAATGTAACGCCTGGATCAAGGCAGGCACTAAAATGGGGCAAACGCACCACTACTTAAAGAAAACTCACACAAGCCACATCAGAGCTCAAAAAGGAAGACATGGAGGTGTTATTCATCCAGCATGCACGAAGATGCAGAGCACAGGAGCAACAGCAGCAGCTACCACCACACCAACAGGGACCCCAAAGGCAACGCAGAAGGCAGGAGAGGATGTTCAGGACCAGGACAACCCTTCAGGGCCTCAGGGAACATGACATCATCCAGAGGTACAGACTAACTTGGCAAGCCATACAGCAGCTACTGCGCCACATTGAGCCACAGTTGACACCCAGTTTGCAGATACCCCACATCATTTCACCGGAGACCAAGCTGCTAGCTGTCTTGCACATGTTGGCAAGTGGCTCTTTTCAAACAACTGGTGTTCTGGTTGCCGGGATCTCACAACCCCTTATTCTCTGCCTTCCTTCCCAAGGTACTTGATGCCATCATCTCCTTCACACCCCACCACATCAACTTCCCCAACACACAGCAGAAGCAGCAGGAGACCAAACAGGGTTTCTATCAAATTCATTGCTTCCAGCACGTGCTTGGTGCCATTGACTGCTCACATGTACTGATTGTGCCACCTGCTGCAATGGAGCATCTATACTGCAACAGGAAGCACACACATTCCATCAATGTGCAGGCCATTGTGGATCACCGTGGATTGTTCACCAACATTATGGCAAAGTATCCTGGGAATGTACATGATTCATTCATCTTCCGCCACAGCACCATCAATCAGCACTTACAGGATGAACGATATGGCAATGGCCTTTTTGTTGGTAATTTCAGAAACCTAGTAATTTACACACAGCACAGCAACTCTGTAGGACACACAACACATACACCACTACATTGACATGTGGGCAGGAAAACACTGAGGTTGTGACACTGGTAGTCATGTTTGATATCCTGACCCAATGGGATACACACCTATGGACAAATGACAGATGCAAATAACAAGAGATGCCACTCCAGAGCCACACAGGACCAATTTAAAACCACACAGTGACAATGACATGGACTTAACTGGCAGTACAACTTGGAAGATAAATCTTTCAAGAATACATCAATAACATTCAATCACACACCCTTCCAACCAATACGTCCTGTGTAAGGGGTGCGTAGTGTGTTTTGCTGCAGGTCAAACACCATGAGACACATAGCATGATGATGCTGACTCTAATGAAGGTGGCATGGAATCATTGAGGCATTACCAACATCACACATCACTCCTGGGGTGGCATTGCCAGCTAGCAATAAGGAAGTGGACTGTGCTATGAAAACATGTGGATGTGACACTAATGCAAAGTGCTCACTGCTACGCATACGGATTATGACAACTCCCCATATACATAACAGATGTACAGGCACATGGACCTTCTGACACTAAAACCTTCACCCCACAACCAAGTTAGCCAGCTTACCTGGAGCAAGTTCAGTAGTGTAGGTACACGTTTGCACATGAGCCAACTCAGTGAGGGCACAAAAAAAGGTTTGCATAGAACTTGTCACACGTGGGATAATTGTGCATTGTCAATTGTGAACACTTCAGTGCTGCCAACTTATGAAGATGCGTTGTGCATTGTCCCCTAGCCAAATCAAAGGGCCACACTATTGCATTTCACCTGCAATTATATTTGTTGAATTGGATGGGATGTTCAGGCCATATAGTGCAGCCATGTTACCACCACAGTGGAATTGATTGTGTGTGTGGAAGCATCATGTCACCCCTGTGAAGGCACATGGACACTTCTTTCACATTACATAACGCATGGGAGATACACACTGAACAGCAAGTTTCGAAATATCCCCTTTGCTGCCAGGCCTTTTCCCACTCCTGTGCCGAGCCTTTTTTTGGCTATTTGAAGCAGTTCGCGCTTAGGCCCTCATAACTTTTTGTTCACATAAGCTACCCACGCCAAATTTGCGTCCTTTTTTTCCAACATCCTATGGATTCTAGAGGTACCCAGACTTTGTGGGTTGCCCTGAAGGAGACCAAGAAATTAGCCAAAATACAGTGAAAATGATTTTTTTTTCAAAACAATGGGAAAAAAGGGCTGCAGAAGGCAGCTCATGTTTTTTTCCCTGAAAATGGCATCAACAAAGGGTTTGCAGTGGCAATATCACCATCTTCCCAGCTTTCAGGAACAGGCAGACATGAATTGGAAAACCCAATTTTTCAATCAAATGTTGACATTTTACTGGGACATAGCCCATTTTTACTATTTGTTGTGCTTTCAGCCTCCTTCTAGTTAGTGACCAAAATGAGAGAGAAACCAATGCTGGATCCCAGAAAGCTAAAAAGTAAGCTAAAATTTCTGAAAAGTAGACAAAATTCTGAATTTAGCAAGGGGTCATTTGTGTAGATCCTACAAGAATTTCCTACCGAAAATAACAGCTGAAATAAAAAAATATTGAAATTGAAGTGAAAAAAACAGCAATTTTTCTCCACGTTTTACTTCGTAACTTTTTCCTGCGATGTCAGATTTTTGAAAGCAATATACTGTTACGTCAGCTGGACTCTTCTGGTTGTGGGGATATATAGGGCTTGTAGGTTCATCAAGAACTCTAGGTACCCAGAGCCAATAAACGAGCTGCACCTTGCAATGGGTTCTTATTCTATACCTGGTATACAGCAATTCATTTGCTGAAATATAAAAAGTGAAAAATAGGTATCAAGAAAACCTTTGTATTTCCAAAATGGCCACAAGATAAGGTGTTGAGAATCAGTGGTTATTTGCACATCTCTGAATTTCGGGGTGCCCATACTAGCATGTGAATTACAGGGTATTTCTCAAATAGACGTCTTTTTTACACACTGCCTTACATTTGGAAGGAGAAAATGTAGAGAAAGACAAGGGGCAATAACACTTGTTTTGCTAGTCTGTGTTCCCCCAAGTCTCCCGATAAAAATGATAAAAATGGCCAAAAACACAACGTGGACACATCACATTTTTTTTTACAGAAAACAGAGGTGTTTTTTACACTACCTGTGGATTTTGGCCTCTAGCCCAGCCGGCACCTGGGGAAACCTAGCAAACCAGCGCATTTTTTAAAACTAGACACCTAGGGGAATCCAAGATGGGGTGACTTGAGGGGCTTTGACCAGGTTCTGTTTCCCAGAATCCTTTGCAAACCTTATAATCTGACCCCAAAAACATTTTTTCCTCTCATTTCGGTGACAGAAAGTTCTGGAATCTGAGAGGAGCCACAAATGTCCTTCCAACCAACATTCCCATAAGTCTCCCGATAAAAATGGTACCTCACTTGTGTGGGTAGGCCTAGCGCCCACGAAAGGAAATGCCCCAAAACACTATCTGGACACATCAAAATTATCAAATACAAAACTACCTGTTCTTGCAGGGGGGCACCTGCGTTTTTGGTCCAGGGCTCAGCAGCCTTCTATGGAAACCTACTAAACCCAGACATTTCTGAAAACTAGACACCCAAGGGAGTCCAGTGAGGTGTGACTTGCTTGGATCCCCCAATGTTTTCTTACCCAGAAAACTCAGCAAACCTCAAATTTAGCTAAAACATCAAATTTTTCCCACATTTCTGTATGGGATCACCGCACTGGGACACATTTCATACCACCCAATGTTCCCCTCAGTCTCCCGGTAAAAATTATACCTCATTTGTGTAGGTGGGCCAAGTGCTTGTGAAAGGGAAGAGCCAAACACATGTTGATATTGAGGGGGAACAAAGGGGGTCCAAAAGGGCAGTTTGCAAAAAGACATTTTTAGGCTGACACGTGAGCAGAATTGTTATCGGTATAGATGAGACAATGCTGGGTGGTAGGAATTTTGTGGATTCCTGCAGATTCCGGAAGGTTCCATCTCAAAAACATGGGAAAAATGTGTGATTTCCAGCAAAGTTGGAGGTTTGCAGGGGATTGTGGGTACAAAAATGGTGCTGGGTGCATGTGAAACACACCACCCTGGAATCACCCAGATGTTTAGTTTTCAGATGTGTCTAGGTCCTGTGGATTTTTCTACATGGCAGCGTCCCAAAGTCCATAAAGTGCAGCCCTCACCATTCCAAGTGGGACGATTTTGAGAGTAAGACAAGTTCTCATGGCCCAAATGTAAAACTAAAACCCCAAATAATCAATTGTCTTCTTGCTTGCTGTGGGATAAGATGTTTTAGAGTGCGGGGGAGAGCTGAAAGACTGTTACTCCCTTCAGTTGAGGTGGGGACGTAACCAGGCCCATACTGGTTGGTAGCCACCACCCCAATATATGTATATATATATATTTTAAATTCCCTGGCATCTAGTAGACTTTCTGCCCCCCCGGGGTGTGGATCAGTAGTAATTGCCCCATCTGCCCACTAGTGGGCAGAAGAACTTTGGCCCCATTTATTTGGGGTGGGGGTATGGCCATACCCCCACCCTCTCATTTTTGGGAAAAAAAGTTCCCTGGCCTCTGGTGGCTTTCTGCCCCCCCTTGGGGGCAGATGGGCCTTCCAAAAATAGGCCCATCTGCCCCCAATGGGGGGCAGATATGGCCAACAGTAATGTGCCCCCATGGGGAGCGATCCTTACCCGATGGGCTGCCCCCCTAAAGAAAACACACGCATACACACACACCAATCCCTGGTGCCTAAGTGGTTTCTGCCCCCATGGCGGCAGATTAGCCTAACAAAAATCGGCCGATCTGCCCCCAAGGGGGGCAGAAATGGTCTAAATACAATTTGCCCCAGGGGAGAGACCCTTGCCTAATGAGTCGCTCCCCATCTCTAAAAAACAAACAAAAAAAAAACACAAACTTTTTTAGCCCTGGGGGCAGATCGGCCTGATAACAATAGGGGGGGCAGAAATGGCCTAAAATAAATTTGCCTCCCCCCAATCCCACCGGGGGCGACCCTTGCCTACGGGGTCGCTCCCCTTGCGTGTCATTGGCGCAAAAAAAAAAAAATCCCCGGTGCCTAGTTGTTTCTGCCCCCCTTGGGGGCAGATTGACCTGAAATCAGCCGATCTGCCCCCAAGGGGGGCAGAAATGGTCTAAATACAATTTGCACCCCAGGGGAGCGACCCTTGCCTAATGGGTCGCTCCCCATCTCTAAAAAAACAAACAAACAAAAAAAAACACAAAAAAAATTAGCCCTGGTGCCTAGAGGTTTCTGCCCCCCGGGGGCAGATCAGCCTAATAACAATAAGCCGATCTGCCCCCAGCGGGGGCAGTAACGGCCTAAAATATATTTGCCCCCCCAATCTCCCCGGGGGCGACCCTTGCCTACAGGGTCGCTCTCCTTGCGTGACATTGGCGCAAAAAAAAAATCCCCGGTGCCTAAAATCGGATGATCTGCCCCCAAGGGGGGCAGAAATGGTCCAAATACAATTTGCCCCCCAGGGGAGCGACCCTTGCCTAATGGGTCGCTCCCCATCTCTAAAAAAACAAACGAAAAAAATTAGCCCTGGCGCTAGAGGTTTCTGCCCCCCGGGGGCAGATTGGCCTAATAACAATAGGCTGATCAGCCCCCCGGGGGGGCAGAAATGGCCTAAAATAAATTTCCCCCCCTCCCCACCGGGAAGTGACCCTTACCTACGGGGTCGCTCGCCTTGCGTGACATTGGCTCAAAAAAAAGATCCCCGGTGCCTACTGGTTTCAGCCCCTCTTGGGGGCATATTGACCGAAAATCGGCCTATCTGCCCCCAAAGGGGGCAGAATTGGCCTAAATACAATTTGCCACTCCAGGGGAGCAACCCTTGCCTAAGCGGTCGCTCACCAACTGTAAAACAAAAACAACAAAAAAATCCCCGGTGCCCAGTGGTTTCTGCCCCCCTTGGGGGCAGATCGGCCTAATTAAAATAGGCTGATCTGCCCCCCAGGGGGGCAGAAATGGCCTAAATATAATTTGCCCCCTAGGGGAGCGGCCCTTGCCTAAGGGGTCACTCCCCACCTCTAAAAAAAAGAAGAAAAAAAAAATGATCCCTGGTGCCCAGAGGCTTCTGCCCCCATGGGGGGCAGAAAAGTCCTTAATAAAAAATGCCCCCCTGGGAGCGACCTTTCCCCAAGGGGTCGCTCCCTCATGCCAATTTCCCAAAAAAAAAAAAATCCCTGGTGTCTACTGGGCGTTTTAGCAGCGGGATTGCTTGCAATCCGGCTGCAATCCGGCTGCTAAAACGCTCAGAGAGACTTCAAAGGGAAGGAAATTCATTTCCTTCCCTTTGAAGCCTCTCCGGCCTCCTCCACATGATCGGAAGAGAAATGCTTTGCATTTCTCTTCTGATGAGGCGTCTGTGATAGTCAGTGCGCGATCGCGCGCTGACGTCACGGGGGGTGGGAGGGTCAGGGGTGGAAGGGGAAGGCCTTGGGGGGCTGGGGGGAACCCCACAGAGGGAGCGCCAGCGCTCCCTCTGGGCTCTGTGCTCAGGATGTAATGGTTACGTCCTGGGCACACGAGCACTGTGCCTCAGGACGTAACCATTACGTCCTGGGCACAGAAAGGGTTAAACCACTGATATCAGGTCAATCAGCCAAACACCAGTTTTGATAGTTAAACAACCCAAAGCAGAAAGAACATCCCAGAAGCCTAAGATCCCACACAATACCACAACCACTGATGAGTCACAGATGACACAAGATAACAGCTGCCATGCAAAGCGATAATCAGGGTGCAACCAACAACCAAATACTTACCCTCATTTTCTCTTTCAGCTGATCAGGGTTACAGGATCCAGTCATGGATCATGACCCCAATTGTCGACCAAAGCACAGCAGAGCTTGCCTATAATGAGGCACATCATAGGGCACGCACCGTAGTTGAGAGGACTTTTGGCATCCTGAAGTCCAGATTCAGGTGCCTGGACATAACCGGAGGCAGCCTCCTATATTTCCCTGAAATGGTCTGCAAGATTATTTTGACCTGTACCATCCTGCACAACATTTGTGTAAGGATGAACATTCCCCTCTATGAACCAGACCCACAAATGCCTGAAGAGGAGGAAGAGTAGTATGCTGTCCGTGAAAATGAGGGGGAACATCGAAACACAGCTGCAGGATTGCATCGCAGACAACACATCGTACTAAAGTTCTTCTAACTATGGTCACCATCACCACTTTGTTATCATATGTCATTAAACACCTCACTTCATCACTCAGTCATGCTCTGGGTCATTTTTTATGCATCACACGATCCCTAGGAATCATAATCAGAGTTTAGCCTCATGGAGCATTGCAGAAATACAGATTAGGATACTGAAAAAGCTGCATCACATTTGATGGGTATAAATGTACAGCCAACATCACACACAGTGTAAATGACCTATATCCTGTCTATTTCACATTTGAAGGGCAATATCAGAGGACCACAGCTATGAGACACATCCATGTTGCCAACATGGTCCATTGCATCACATGACACACAACTAAGACACCATCAATCATAAGGTAAAAAAGTGTTTTAAACATGAGGCAGTGGTTGTGCTATTGCATTGGTAACAGGAATGTATGACCAGACCCTTGACAGCAGTAAGTGTGACATCAGCTATCTCTGCAAGGAGCATGTGTGGCAAGAAGTCCATCTAAGCTGAAAATGGATAGCACAAGTGCCCCAGGTTTGACAAGCATTGCTCACAAGACATACCCTCCGCAGTCCATTCCAGGTAATAACTCCTGCCACTGCCATGTTTTAAGTCTCTCCCCACCCTTCTCTATGGGGCCGTGTAAATGGACTATCTGTACCCTGAGAATCTTCATGTACACACACCCAGACTCCCATTCTGACTCCTGTGTGCTTCCCTCTTCAGTATGGCATGCCATAGTCATAGTTCATCAGTCTGCACGGACTTCAGGTCAGATAATGCACTGCCTGGTAGCCGGTAAGACCTGTAATCAGCTGTCCATTGCTTCCCATGTGAAAGGTCGAGTTGGCCCTTTGAACTTGATTCTCAACTCCAGGACTTGTGAGAGGCTGAAGCTGCACACACCTGTGAGCAATTCCATGCAGACCAGCCATTTGAACCAGCCATGCCATTGCTGCTGCCTGGAACTGCTTAGAAGCTGCCATTTTCTGAATTTCCTTGTTGTGCATTGACGTACAAATCACTTGTGTACCAGACCCCTTGGGGGATTGTGTAACGTTGCAGACCACAACACAAACTGTTTTTAGTTCCCACAGTGTTGTTCCAGCTTTTCCCAATCAGAGTCTGCTCACTGTGAAATTGCCTTATTCATGTTTGTTCCTGACAGAGCCTGCATCCTGTTAGCCTGATAGTATTTGTGTTAACCATAGAGGTTCCCTGTGGCTACATTTGTCTCATTGTTGCTTTCCATGCCCTCTCTTTCCTCCTGGGATATTGTGTCTGGTAGGTCTACGATGAATCCTCAAATAGATAGCATAGTTTAATCAGTTTACTTATCATATTCTGTTCTGGGATATGTATTCAAATTGCCTAATCCAGCCCCCATCCCTTGCCTGGTTTTGCATGTATTCACTATTGCCAAACAGTGACAGTGTGCTATGGCTGTATGCATGGATTCGGTACAGTGCCTACAGCACAACAAACAAGGGTTGCCAATGTGTATGTAAGGACAAAACATGTTTGTGCCCTGACGATCCACATACAGATTCACTTCTGCCACCACCTTTTGATGGTGCCTGCGTGGTGACTAGTTGTGAGGTTAATCAGCACAGAGGGTCTGATGTTCCCTGTTGCAGTGGGAATTTTCAAGCCCAACCTGTGTACACATGTTGTGATGAAAGCTGCTTATTTCCTGTTACTGATCCATACAGTTTTTAAGCACACCAAGGTTGCCCTGTCATCAGCCTTATTAACGTTCTGCTGGACTATCCTCATGTGTGTCGTTAGTTGATCTTTGGCTTAGGTCGAATCTGCTTTGAAGGATACTCTGTTAATTCAGGGAATGGCTCCTCAGACTCATGACTAGACCTGCACGTAACTGTGACAACATGGAGGCCAATACTGACACTGGAAATATGCGAACACATGCAGCATGGTCTGCTGGTCCTCCACAGCCACAGCAGAAACATAGGTCATTTACATGACTCAAACTGTGGTGTACATAACAATTTTAGGATTGGATTTGAGACTCTATGTCACAAACACTGTACCTACCTAGCATGTTCAAATGCCTGACTCATGGGTAGTATACGCACAAGTGACCATGAGGTGGTATTCAACATTTATTAAATGTGATGGGTTACATTTCTGACGTAGCCATTATCAACCATCCTCTATCTATCTTGTGTATAGTTCGTCGTGGGAAACGTTTTGTCCCAAAAGTGAAGGAAGTACGCATAAGATGCAACAGATATAACATACACTTATTGTGACTGATGTACCTCAATGAATGGCATCTGATGGTTATACACAATTATAACAAATTCATACATGCACATTATGCAAAGATTTTCTTGTGAAGTCCACACAGAGGCACAACAACAATTTAAGTAGCCAATTCACAGACATAAACACACAGGCCATGAGTCTATTTGTTTAGTTCCGTAGCCTTGCTATCCTCTATTGAGGCAACACCTGCTCAAACTAGGAAATACCAATTTTATCCCAAAAGTTTGTTTTGCTATTGCATCAGTTAAGAGAGCTAATCCGGCACAACAACATGAGTATTATGGTCTGCAGTAGTGTGTTCTGCCAGATGTGTCCAAACACTAGAACACACACTGCAGGTCATACCATCCGATCTTTGTATAGTTATAGGCTGCATGTATGCTAAAAAATGAAAACTGACACAAACACAGTTATAGATAGACTTTTTGACGCAAAAGCGTAAAAAAATGCATGCGCGTCAAAATATGATGCATATGCGTTAAAAAATGACGCTCACACCCAGAATACATCTATTGGTCCCTAGCGTTAATTCCAACACCGCACCCCATGAAATCGGTTATCCATTAAAAATGTATTGATCCTTGAATGTGGGGGAATTTTTATACATATACGTAAAAAAGTATTGACGCAAAGCCCGTAAGCCTCATAAAATTTCACGTAATAGAATAAAAACGTCCCGCATTTGAGACAGGAAGTGATGTAATAGGATATCCTGTTTACAGAAATGGTACAGTGGGTGTACTTTCACTTTCACTTTGCAGTCTGTGGTTATTCTAGACTGTGTATTCAGTTGTGTCTGTGAATATTGTGCTTTTGTCTCCTGTGTGCTATTGCCATTGTATTGTGTTCTTTTGTAAGTGTCGGTGTTAATCAGTGTTAGTGTGTTTTTGTCATTTTTTGAGATTAGATTTGTCTTTGTACTGTTGGTAGTATGTTAGTGGGTATTGTTAGTTGGGGTATTGTTGGGCTGTTTGTGGGTCCTTTAAGTTTCCTTTCAATATCTCCTTTCCCTGTTTTTCCCTCTTTACCCTTTCCTATCCTTATTGTTGTTGAGATGTTGGGAAGGCCACGTCTGGGGAGAATGGGTGAGGAGGAGCTGTGTGGCTGGTGTGCCACTTCTGCCCCCTGATGTTGGAGGCTGGGGTCAGAGTGATACAGGGGTATCATACGGAGGCTAGGAGGCTCAGGTGGGCAAAGGTGCTGTTCCACCTAAGAAGACTCTTCAACAGCCAGTGCAACAACCACCAATTAAAACATTGCTGGGCTGACCTGGTCGCCCAAGAGCAGGACCTGCTGGACCACCTGGGTGTGGTGATTGGTGGCCCTGTTGGTGAGTACAAATTAGACTAATGTGTACATTACAATACTCTGTAGTGACAGTAGCAGATTTTGTGACATGCTGCATTGTGGGCATGTGGAATGCAAGTTGAACAAACAGTGGCCCTGATTTATACAATTTTTGCAACGCATTACCGTCATTTGTTGACGCAAAAGCTGCACAACCTTACAAAAGACAACTTTATCTTGTAAATTAGTGCTGCTTTGGCATCAATAGATGATGGTAATACGGCAAAAATCACTTTATGATTCAGGGCCTGTGAGTGTACCAGGAATAGGATGCATTTCACCGGCAAATACAAGGAACAAATGTAGTCACCATTTTTTTTAAACCATATCTGAACAGTATTCATGGCCATACGTACAAAGATCTTCCTAACCATTGTTAATATCTTAGGCAGATATTTTGCCTTTGTTTGTGCAGCATTTAAATTATTTCTGGGTGCCAAAGTATAGCACTCTTGCTAATATCAAAATATTTTATGCTACTTTCCATAGCTGTAGTATAGACAAATGAAGCAAATGCTACACATGAAAAAACAAAAACATCTGGCCCTAAGTTAATTGTTTCTGTGTGTTTACATCTGGACGGGACATTTTTTCACATGGCCAAACCTAATTGGGCCCGGGAGCTACCAGATTGCAGTAGCACTAAGCAGGTTCACCTAGTGGCTTTTTGGAGTAGGAGTAGAAGTCCAATCATTGAGTAGCATGGCCAAACAACATTTTTGCCTTGGGCGCAATTGCTGGTACAGAGCTGGTGCATTTGCCATCTGTGTCACTTTATAGCCAAACAATTTTCTAAAGTGAATGGATCATCATGGGATCCCTGAATTTTGTGAATGTATGGTCACAAACTATTTATTTGCATGATGTTGTCCAAGGGAACACTGACAGCTTCCATCATACATCTAAGGTGACGATTTTTGTAATTTTTTTTTATTTTTTATTTTGAAAGTTTTCTATAGCGCTGGCAAGACCGAGAGGGTATCAGAGCGCTTTACAACAGAGTGGATAATAAACATAAGAAAGACACATGAAAAGTATAAGAGTCACAATTTCTGACTGATAGTACAGAGGGTTGTCATGAACAAAAGGGTAGCGATCTGGTAGTGGTGGGGTGAGGGGTGAGAGATCCTTTTTGTTGATGAGGTTGGTTTAGGAAGTATTCTTTAAGTAACTTCTTGAAGACCTGATGGGAAGGGTTAGATATGATGTGAGTGGGTATGGAGTTCCATATTCTCGGAGCGTTGTTTGAGAAGGAGCATGAACAAGTTTTTTGCTTGTTGGATTTAGGCAGGAGGAGGAGGGAGTTTGTGCTTCTGAGAGGTCTGGTTTGACCAGCTTGCAAGAGTTTTTTTGCAAGATATTCTGGTTTCCCAGTGTGAAGGGCTTTGTGTGTTAGGCAGGCAGTGCGGAACAAGCAACGGGCCTCGATTGGGAGCCATTTAAGACTCTTCAAGGCCGGGGACATGTGGTCGTATTTTTTATTTGTCACTAGTCTGGCAGCTGCATGAAGAGTGGACCTCATAGGGGCGAGTCCGGATTTGGCCGTGCCAGTAAGGATGGAGATCCCATAGTCTAGTCTAGAGCTAGACGGGGTGAGGGTACATTTGAGAGTGTCGATAGATTTTAGCCATTCTTGCAGTTGAGGGAGCTGGTTAGATTTTGAGAGGAGGAGTATTTCTGTCTTGTCTTGATTTAGTTTGAGATGGTTGTGAGAAAGCCAACAGAGGGCTTCTTTAAGGGTGTTGTTCAAACTGTGAATATCTACTAAAGAGAATAATTCAATATAGAGTTGCGTGTCATCAGCATAGAGATGGAAAGGGATATTGGCTCGAGCAAGGATAGTGGTAAGAGGGTCCAAGTAGATGTTGAAGAGAGTGAGAGAGAGGACAGATCTTTGGGGGACTCCTCTGGTGATTAATGAGGTGGGTGAGGTCCAGTTGAGAAGTTTTACTTGTTGCGTTCGGTTTTGTAAGAAAGAAGAAAACCAGCGGAGGACAGTACCTTCAATGCTGAGTCTCTTTTGGAGAGAGTCAAGAAGGAGTTTGTGGTCGACAGTGTCAAAGGCTGCTGTTAGATCAAGGAGAATCAATAGGCTTGGTCGGTCGGAGTCAAGGGAGTTTTGGAGATCATCTACTATGTTGAGAATGGCTGATTCAGTACTACCCCCTTTGCGGAATGTGATTGAAGAGGGTTGAGGAGGTTGATATTATCGATATGATGGGTTAGTTTTTGGAGAACACATAGGGGGTCATTACACCATTGGCGGTAAAAGCCGCTTACCACCGTGCAGAAGACCGCCAACACACCGCCGCGGCCGCAGAATTCCGCCACGGTCATTATGACCCATTGCTCGGAATCCGCCAAAATTCAGACACCCACACAAGTCCGACACAACAAACGTCAGTGCTAAACTGGCGAAAACAAAACCTCCACCGTCACGCCAACAGAAATATGCCCACACTATCACGACACACGAATCCACGCAGCGGTCTTTCAACCGCGGTATTCCATTGGCGGTACACACTGCCACGCTCAAAATACACACACTCCTACAAAACACAGCCACATTGGACAATTTGAAATACATACACCTGATACACATACACACACCACTCCCACACACCCAATACAATATAAAACACACACCCACATCACCCACAAACCCCTACGAACAAAAATCACGACCGAAGGCCAGAGAGAGACACCACCATCAACAAAACTAGCATCCACAGGCACACAACACCATCACCCACATAACTTCCACGCACCTCACACAACACACCACCACATATCACCACACTTATCACCACACACACCACCCCACACATCACCTACACCACTCCATGGCACGGCAAAGACAGCCCAAGTTCTCGGAGGAGGAGCTCAGGGTCATGGTGCAGGAAATCGTCTGGGTAGATCCACAGCTATTTGGATCAAAGGTGCAGCACACCTCAATTGCAACGAAGATGGAGCTATAGCGAAGAATAGTCGACAGGGTCAACGCAGTGGGACAACACCCAAGAAATCGGGAGGATATCAGGAAAAGGTAGAACGACCTACGGGGGAGGTGTGTTCCGTGGTCTCAAGACACCACCAGGCGGTTCAGCGGACTGGCGGCGGACCCCCACCTCCCCACCCACAACTAACAACATGGAAGGAGCAGGTCTTGGTGATTCTGAAGCCTGAGGGCCTCGCAGGAGTTGGTGGAGGAATGGACTCTGGTAAGTCAAATCTTAACTATTACATCCCCCACCCTACCTGCATGCTATCACATACCCCCACCCTTGCCCTCACCCCTACCACTCCAACTCCTCACAAATGTACCAATATCACAAACCACACATCCTAACACCAAGCCCTGCATGCAACAACAAAGCATGGACACCCATCACCAAAGCATGAACACTGCACATACCCATACTCCCCCTAAACCATCATCACACAAGGTCCCACACAGGAATGCTAGCACTGAGATACACGGTCACCCACCCATTGCACACCATAACACACAGATGCAATAATCATGCCTTTCCACCCCTGCAGGACCACTACCCAACATCACCAGACAGGAAGGTCCAGACATGTCCACTCCACCCACAGAAGAGGCCCACAGTGATGACAGCACCTCTGTCCATCTGGATCTAGATGACCAGCCCAGACCATCGTGGGCCTCGGGACAGTCGCTTTTCCTCACACTGGCACAAGCCACAATAGAACATCCCCCCTCTGGAAACACCAGCACAGCACCCACCCAGCGGGCCCATACCTCTGTCCCCAGGACACGTCAATCAGCTGTGTGTCCACCACTACAGGGAACCCAGGATAACCCACCACCCCAACAACAACAGGTACCTGGGGCAGTGGCAGTGGGCACACAGTCCAGGGGACCGAGGCCCAGGAACACAGGGGAACTGGGAGGGCTGCTGTGCGACAGGGGGCGGACAGGCCAAGGGAACCAACTCTCCACAAGGCACTCTCCTCCATCATGGGAGCATACCACCACTCCCAGGAGACGATGGCAACGGTCCTCGCCAAGTTTCAGGAGACCCAGCGCCTGCAGGAGGAACAGTATTTGGGCTTCGGGGAGGAACTCAGAACCATCAGCTCCATCCTGGGCACCATCGTAGGGGTGCTGAAGGAAGTACTCAACACCAGGAGGGACACTGTGGCATTACAAGGGGCCCCTGACACTAGCATGGACGATGAACTGCCCACCACCTACGCCGGCGCTAGTGGACAGGACGCCCCGCCACAGGACCACCACACCAGCACCCCACCCCCTGCAGAGGGAGAACCACCCCGCAAACAGTCCCTGAGATCCAGGAACAAGACAGAGCACGATGCCAAGACCCCCGCCAAGAAATGAGACCACCCTGATTGTCATCCCACTGTCCCACTTTGTCACTCTGTCCATACTTAAACTGCCCCAGCTCCACTTCCTATGTCCCTTTGGACAATGCACCTGTGAGACTAATAGACTAGACTCTGCCATGGACAATCCTCCGCCATCACCCCTCACCATTTAACTTCCCCTTCCAATATTTTGCATTTAAATAAACACACCTAAAGCACAAAAAGATCTGGAGTCTGTCTGTGATTTCGAAATAGTGTATTTGCAATTACAGTGACAAAATGTTCATTAAATAGTAATGTCAACATACCTATGTCACACAGCTCTAGTCCATGAGTAATCTAAGCAGATGAAACATGTTGGGACCCACACCTGTGAAACCGTAAGGGAAAGTGACAGCTCAGTGACCATACATTGGGTGATAACGACAGACAGGATAGAGGTAGTAGTGTAAAAGTACATGTAGTAGGCAGGAATGTATTCTCACCTGTGTTTTACTTGAAATATTGCAGGATCACAGAGTCCCTGTTCTGCATGTCTTCTTCCTCTGCTTCATCCTCATCACTGTCCACAGGCTCCACAGCTGCCACAACACCGCCATCTGGACCATCCTCCTGCAGAAAAGGCACCTGTCGTCGCAAAGCCAAGTTGTGAAGCATACAGCAGGCCACGATGATCTGGCACACCTTCTTTGGTGAGTAGAATAGGGATCCACCTGTCTAATGCAGGCACCTGAACCTGGCCTTCAGGAGGCCGAAGGTCCGCTCGATCCCCCTCCTAGTTCACCCACAGGCCTCATTGTAGCGTTCCTCTGCCCTGGTCCTGGGATCCCTCACTGTGGTCAGTAGCCATGACAGGTTGGGGTACCCAGAGTCACCTGCAAATGGCGAGGGACAACTGTTAGACACACACTAACCTGGAGGGATAACCCCAGACAACCATTCCCACTGTCTTGCTTCCAGGGGCTCACCTAATAGCCACACATGGTGCCTCTGGAGTTGACCCATCACATAAGGGATGCTGCTATTCCGCAGGACGTAAGCGTCATGCACTGAGCCAGGGCACATGGCATTCACATGGGAGATGTTCTGGTCTGCCAAACAGACCATCTGTACATTCATGGAATGATAACTCTTCACCTGTTCACTCCTGTGGGGGGGACCAAAGCCACATGGGTCACATCAATGGCACCTATGATGTTGGGGATGTGTCCAAGGGCATAGAAGTCACCTTTCACTGTAGGCAAGTCCTCCACCTTAGGGAAAACGATGTAGCTCCGCATGTGTTTCAGAAGGGCAGACAACACTCTGGAGAACACGTTGGAAAACATAGGCTGGGACATCCCTGATGCCATGACCACAGTTGTTTGAAAAGACCCACTTGCAAGGAAATGGAGCACTGATAGCACCTGCACTTGAGGGGGGATTCCTGTGGGATGGTGGATTGCTGACATCAGGTCTGGCTCCAACTGGGTACACAGTTCCTGGGTTGTGGCACTTTCAAACCTGTAGGTGATTATCAAATTTCTTTCCTCCATTGTCGACAGGTCCACCAGCGGTCGGTACACAGGAGGATTCTGCCATCTCCTCACATGTCCCAACAGATGGTGCCTATGAAGGACAACAGCGACCACAGAGTCAAACAACTCAGATGTATGTCCCCACAGTGTACACAGAACACCAATCATACACAAAATGTGGCCTGTATGTGT
This sequence comes from Pleurodeles waltl, assembly GCF_031143425.1. NCBI lineage: Eukaryota > Metazoa > Chordata > Amphibia > Caudata > Salamandridae > Pleurodeles > Pleurodeles waltl. The sequence goes on along the minus strand of NC_090450.1, from coordinate 219,192,706 downwards.
GGTGAGACTAGTCCTAGGTATGTGTGACACAGTTGGAAATTAGGCCATGTGGGCCCCTGAAATGGCGGCTGCCTGACCTCTAAAGTGTGACAAAGGGATGTGAGGTAACTGCGCTGGCGTTGTACACCGTCGCGGTAGGCGGTCGGAGACCGCGGCGAAATGCTGCATTGGTTAACATTGGACCCTATGGGTCCCAGGAGCCAATGACGATGTACGCCGGCGGTGATGGTACGCACCGCCGCAGATGTGACCGCCGCGGACGTGACCGCCATTTTCTATCTGTAGAATCACTCGATACCTGGTCTTCGACAGAAGAGGACCTACACTGCAAGTGCTGCTGTGACCTCGGTCTGGAAGAGACAATGGCTCGTGCGTCTGGGGAAAGGGCCCCTGCCTTCACATCGGAGGAGTTGGAGAAGCTCGTCGATGGGGTCCTCCCCCAGTACACGCTACTCTACGGTCCTCCAGACAAACAGGTAAGTACACAGGGAGCATGTTGTATGGGCTATGCCTGTGTGGAGAGGGCTGGATGTAAGAAGGAAGGGGGCAGAGTTCTGCGTGCATGAAAGAGGGTGGGTGCATATGCCACATGGCAAGGGTAGGGATGGGGGCCACTCACTTTGACGGTGCAGTTGGTAATGACTTCCCTTCTTCCCCTGTACATTTCATGTAGGCCAGCGCCCACCAGAAGAAAGATATTTGGTGTGCCATCGCCAAGGACGTCAGGACCCTGGGGGTCTACCACAGACGGAGCACCCACTGCCGGAAAAGATGGGAGGACCTTCACCGCTGGAGCAAGAAGACGGCGGAGGCTCAGCTGGGGATGGCCTCCCAACGTGGGAAGGGTGCCCGTCGCACAATGACCCCCCTGATGTTCAGGATCCTGGCGGTGGCCTACTCAGAGTTGGATGGGCACTTGAGGGCATCACAGCAGACACAAGGGGGTGAGTATACTATCATTCTGCTGTCTTTGCGCAGTGGCGGTGTCTGGTTGGGGGAGGAGGGCTGTGGGTTTCCCTAGGCCAGGGCGAGTTCCGTAGGCTAGGCCCCTCAGTAAGGCATGGCCCTGTGGCCCCCACCCCACCTCTGTAGAGTGCTGAGTACAGCTATTCATGCCCCTGTGTCATCTATGTGTGCAGATGTCATCCATAGCCTTGTAGGCCATTTCCCAGGAATTGCACTGTAGAGCCCAAGAGCACGGCGTAGTGCAGGGGGCTTCTGTGTCTGTCTTGTCTGCCAATGGTAGCGGTAATCCATGCACTCAACATGTCTTTCTTCTGTTTCCCCCCCCTTTTTTGTGGTCTCCCTGTTCTTGTGTGCATTAGCATCATCAGGCGGAGGAGCAGTGGCCCCGGAGCACGAGGGAGCTGCATCCCACATGGCCATGGAGGGCCACACTACGGACTTAGAATTCACCAGTGGGACGGAGGGCGAGGGGAGCTCCACAGCGGGGACAGGAGCTGAGACCAGCGACACAGACTCGTCCTCTGATGGGAGCTCCCTTGTGGTGGCGGCAACATCTGTGCCCCCTGCACCTACAGGTACAGCCGCCACCCCCCCCACCAGCACCGCCCTCCCAGCAGCCCCTCAGCCTTCACCCCGTGCCCGCTCACCCAGGAGGGTGGGCATCAGCTTCGCCCCAGGCACCTCAGGCCCTGCCCCAGTCACCCCTGCTGCCCTCAGTGAGGAGGCCATTTACCTCCTCAGGTCACTCACTGTTGGGCAGTCTACCATTTTGAATGCCATCCAGGGTGTAGAAAGGCAGTTGCAACAAACAAATGCATTCCTGGAGGGCATTCATTCTGGTCAGGCGGCCCTTCACCGAGCCTTTCAAACTCTGGCCTCAGCAATGATGGCAGCCATTGTCCCTGTGTCTAGCCTCCCCCCTCCAACTTCCTCCACCCAGACCCAATCCCCTGTACCTCTGCCTATCCCAAGCACACCATTAGACCAGCCTGCACACACCTCACCATACAAGGGAAGCTCAGGCAAACATAAGCACCACATATACCACAGGCACTCACGCAAGCATCACACACATGCAGACACACCAACATCCACTGCCTCCACTGTGTCCCCCTCCTCCTCGTCTCCCTCCTCCCTCCCAGTCTCGTCTACACACACACCTGCATGCACTACCTCTACAGGTACTACGTCCCTCACCAGCACACCCACCAGCACACCCCGCTCACGTGCAGTCACCACCCCCACTACCATTCACACATCCCCTGTGTCCTCTCCCAGTGTGTCTGTGACGCCCCCTCCGAAGATACACAAACGGAGGCACACCCCCACACAACAGCCATCCACCTCACAACAGCCTCCAGCCCATGCACCTGCACCCAAAGTCACCAAACGTACACCTCCTACTACCACCACCTCTTCCTCCACTCCCAAACCCCCTCCAGCTACCCGTCCCAGTGTGTCCAAAAAACTTTTCCTCTCCAGCCTTGACCTTTTTCCCACACCTCCCCCCCCCGTCCATCTCATCGGTCCCGAAGTAGCACCTCAGCCACAACATCTCCGGGACCAGTGGTGCCTGTAGTCACAGGTATGTGGAGTGCACCGGCCACCAGGACAGCCAGTGTGTCACGTCGCCACAGCACAGCCAGTCCCCCCCGTGAAGCATCAGAAGTTGGCCAGTGCCCGGTGGGAGAGGGGGAAGACTCCAGCCGCCCAAGCCGCTCCCAGGGGTCCAGGTGGGAGTGTGGGCTCAGCTGTGACACCTCCCAAGGTGGGGAAGGGCCATAAGAAACCCGGCAAGTCTGGGAGGAGCAGCATGGCGGAGAAGACTGCCATCATCCCGGCTGCCCAGGAGGGCCCGGCCAGCCCCATCCTCGCTGCCCAGAAGGGCCCCGCCAGCCCCATCCTCCCTGCCCAGGAGGCCACCGCCAGCCCCATCCTCGCTGCCCAGGAGGCCACGCCAGCCCCATCCTCGCTGCCCAGGAGGTCACCACCAGCCCCATTCTCGTTGCCCAGGAGGCCACCGCCAGCCCCATCCTCGCTGCCCAGGAGGCCACCGCCAGCCACAGCCCAGCTGCCCAGGAGGGCCCCACCAGCCACAGCTCAGCTGCCCAGGAGGGCCCGGCAGCCACAGCCCAGCTGACCAATGAAGGACCGCCAGCCCCAAGCCAGCTGGGCAATGAATGACCGCCAACTCAAGCACTGCTGAACAGGGCACCGCCAAATCAAGCACCGCTGAACAGGGCACCGCCAAATCAAGCACCGCTGAACAGGGCACCGCCAACTCAAGCACCGCTGAACAGGGCACCGCCAAATCAAGTACCGCTGAACAAGGGCACCGCCAAATCAAGCACCGCTAGCCCATGAGCGGCAGGGGCACTGACGCAACTGGGACCGTCACGGGGTGAGTGATGCACTCTGGGCACCAGTCCCCCTCCAGAACCAGTGGAGACATGCATCCACTACCTCTGTCCTTCACAGGATGAAGCACTCTGGGCACCAGTCCCCCTCCAGAACTAGTGGAGACATGCATCCACTACCTCTGTCCTTCACAGGATGAAGCACTCTGGGCACCAGTCCCCCTCCAGAACCAGTGGAGACTGTTAACCACTTGAGAGATTGTGGCTTTGCACTCCCCAGGATGCAGCTGTGGGCAAACCACCCACTGTATAGACTTGAGAGACTGTGGCTTTGCACTCCCCAGGATGCAGCAGTGGGCAAACCACCTACTGTATAGACTTGAGAGACGGTGGCTTTGCACTCCCCAGGATGCAGCAGTGGGCAACCACCCACTGTATAGACTTGAGAGACTGTGGCTTTGCACACCCCAGGATGCAGCAGTGCGCAAACCACCCACTGTATAGACTTGAGAGACTGTGGCTTTGCATTCCCCAGGATGCAGCAGTGGGCAAACCACCCACTGTATAGACTTGAGAGACTGTGGCTTTCCACTCTCCAGGATGCAGCAGTGGGCAAACCACCCACTGTATAGACTTGAGAGACTGTGGCTTTGCACTCCCCAGGATGCAGCAGTGGGCAAACCACCCACTGTATAGACTTGAGAGACTGTGGCTTTGCACTCCCCAGGATACATCAATGGGCATGGAGACCCCTTGTTGATCTGGCGTCGTGCACTCCTCCGGCTGAGGTGCCCCCCCCTTCCCTTCCCCCTGAGGTGCCTGTTGTATTTCTATCTGATGCCCCTGCAGTGTTCTCTCTGTTTTGATCTGGTATCGAGTGTGGGCCTCGCCCATGCATTTTGGGCCCAGTGGTCCACGGACTATGAGTGGTGCAATACCTGGACTACTATTCTTGGTGTATATTTTGTTAATAGTGTATATGTGTATATTTTTGCGTACTGCATTTTGATATATTACAATGGGTACACTCATTTCCTTTTGTCTTTGCATTCTTCCGGGGGGGGGTTGGGGGGTGTAACTATAATGTATAGATATGTATTAGTGTGTGTGTTGTAGTGGGTGAGGGTGGGGGTGGTGGTGTTGCATGCTGCGTGTGTTTGTGTCACTGTTTTATGCCTCCCCCCTCCCCTGTGTCGTAGGTGCAGTACTCACCGTGGTCTTCGCCGCCGGCGTTGGTGCTCCTGGTACAGGAGCAGGAAGACTATCGCAGGTAGGATTTGGAGTTCCGGGTCCATGGTGTCCTCCTTCCTCGTGGAGTGTGTAAAGGTGAGCGTTTTCCCTTCGAAATTCCTGTTTCCGCCATGTTTTTATCCGCGGTGAATCCGCCCCGGAAAAGGTGGTGGATTGGCCTGTCATAATAGTGTGGGCGGTACATTATCCTCCGCCTGTCTGTTGGCGGTGACCGCCGTGCTGTTTGTTTGTACCGCTGTGGCGGTTGGAGTGTTAAAGTGGCTGTCTTTGTTGGCGGTTTCCGCCACGGTCGTAATTCCAAAATATTTACCGCCGGCCTGTTGGCGGTTTTACCACCGCTTCAACACCGTCTGCCAGGGTTGTAATGACCACCATAGTTTGTAATTTTACGTTTGTTACACCCCTGATGATATAGTGCAGCATATGTACAATTATTAACTTCTCAGTATGAAGGCTATCACAGACATGGTGGTATGCTAAGATCAGCAGGCTAGCATTCCTGTGAGTGCCGCTGTTCCCAAGGTGCTTTCAAATAGAGACCTACCTCATCAATATTGCAGAAGTAGGACATTTGCTAACCCAGGTTTTAATTAGCGGACAGTGTCAGTTCGGTTGTATTACCACAGATCACCCAACTTGGCAATTCTAAGTTAATGAATGTGGCAAAGTGTGATTTACATTACCTGATATGGTACACAGGGCTCAGAGCAACACATTTCAGGTGCAATGACTACACCTGTTCCCATGCATTCTGTCACGGATGATCAAATTAGACACTGTCAGCATACATCTTTTTGTTGTTTTGATTTAGATAAATGGCCAATCCATGTTTAGCGTAACATTGTAATCAAGTAACACACCGGATCCCTGCCATCATGTTGTAATAGGGGTCATTTACGGCTCTGGGTATACTGACAATGTGGCATATGTAACCTAAATACAACACAGGCACACATATCATAAACCATTGAAAGCACAATAATTCCTGAATTAAACTCAATCCACATGAGCATCACACAGTAACTCATTGTCCCTTGATGCACAAGCCACAATATCTGAGTCACTGGTATTGCAGTGCACCAGGAATGTGGCTTTGCACGTCTCTGATAATAACAAATGATGAAATGGAGTACCCTCTAGAAATAATTAAGCACAAAATTGAGTATTCGTGTTTGGCACCACATGATTGTTAGGGCCAGTGCATGTGTGCATATGTGTGTCTATCACTCACTGGAGTGACAGTGTCAATGCATGTTTGCATGACTATGGCCCTCATTTCAACCTTGGCGGGAAGCAACCGCTGCCGGCCAAGTTGAAACCGCCGGGAGGCCACCAATGCGGCCGCACTCATGCGGGCCTATTTGGAGATCCCCGCTGGGCCGCAACACGGGAGCTGGCTCCAAATGGAGCAGGCGGTGTTGCGGCTGTGCGACGGGTGCAGTTGCACCCGTCACACTTTTCACTGTCTGCTATGCAGACAGTGAAAAGCTGCATGGGGCCGTGGCAGGGGGCCCCTGCACTGCCCATGGCAGTGGCATGGGCAGTGCAGGGGCCCCCAGGGGCCCCCGAATCCCCTTTCCGCCAGCCTTTTCATGGCGGTTCAAACCGCCATGAAAAGGCTGGCGGGAGGGGGACGCGTAATCCCCTGGGCAGCACTGCACGCAGGGCTGCCCTGGGGGATTTAAACCGCCAGGACTAAAGTGGCGGGAAACCGCCGGTCCAGGCGGTGCGACCGTGACGCTTCCGCCGGGGTCATAATTCCTCAGGAAGCACCGCCAGCCTGTTGGCGGTGCTTCCGTCAAAACAGCCCTGGCGGTCAAAGACCACCAGGGTTGTAATGATCCCCAATGTCTGTTGGTGTGTCTACATGCCTGATGTTCTGCTTTATCATATAAAATGTCACACACAGTAATTTGTTGATTCAAGTTTTGTACAGTGAGCAGACATTGAGCACATATCACCTTTCTATGTTTTACAGGTAACCCGCCCCATATACAATTGGTGAAGTGGCTCGATTTGCGGACCCAGAAGTATCCAGTAAGTGTTAATATGTTTGTCCTGTGTTGTGTTTGCAGCTGTTGTGTGATTGACTCCAGTGTGTTGGACTCATTGCAAGGTATGATGTGCTGGCACATGATCTGATATGTGACTTGACGGGAGGTTGACATTTTGTTCCATGTTCAAGTTGGACATTCTGTGGCAGAGAGTCATATATTGGGAGTCGAGTGCTGCGCTATGGGCATGGGCAGGTGAACTGGGTGATTTGTTGCTACATGTATGCCAATGATTAATTTGGAGGCGGCCAATGTCATGATTTAATTAGCAAGTCATACCCTGATTCACACAGACCAGTGATGCCGAAGTCTTACCCATAGACTTGAGTATCCCTGTTAAGTAATGAACATGTAGGACTGTATGGTTTACTTTCTGGCAGCATCTAGCTCCACATGCTGTGCTCCATTTATGTGGCACTTGAGTGAAATGTCATAGGTGTGCATGCAGGTCAAGGCCAGATGGGTCCTTGTATCAATGTGCATGATTTTGGAAAGGTGTCAGTGATATGTAATGATGTAGATAATTGTCCATATTTAGAAAATTTGTATGGATGTGATTGTCTAATGTTTGAGTCAATCCTAGTTGGCAGCCCTCCTTACCTGTGGTGGACTGACTAACTGACTAAACCCATGGACAGCTGTCCAAAGCTTCCTGGCTGTCCTTGATGTTTGAACGTATGTGTTGCAAGTCCATCCCCCGAGGCACTGTGTTAGGGATAGGAAATATGTGTACCTAGGTGTGATGATCCTAGTGTAGAAGACAGACAAGTAATTCAAACATTCATGTGTTCCATACTACAATGCCCTCTTATGATTACCAACTGCATACCGTCCAGCCAGTTCCATTTACAAATCACAGGTCTTGTGGGCCTCGATTGTCATCCAGAAGATAGTCATTAGTTGACCTGGTACATGTGGAGTACTGGCAGCATTTGTTATGTGACCAATAGCAGTACAAAGATGCAAGATCATTTAATTAAGTACACACCTTGTTGTGCATTGCTGTGCTGTTAGATAGTAGATGCGTAGGCTGCGTTGGCATGTCATTCCTCAGGGACATTCTATCATCTGTACTGTGATTTGGACTGTATGTGCTATTTTTGATGAAGTGTTAGAATATCATCTGTAGATGTATCACACAATGATGTCACTAATGTTTGGCTTTCTCTATTTTTACAGCTGCCAACATGAATGCCCAGGAGATAAGGGAATTCCAGAGGCTGGCAGTAAGATACCACCACATACTAAATGTAGAGGCTGGGTTCCGCAATATGGAACGTTGTTATCGCCACGAGAGAGCCACAAGGGTATGGAGGGCATTTGCCAAAGGGGGGGCCACCAGTGCCCACAAGAGCAACACCACCACAGCTCAGACCACAGTGGCCCCAAGGATGACAGCCACTGTTGCAGGTCCCTCAACTTCAGCTGCTCCAGGCCCACAAGCAGCACCTCCTGCACCTCCTCCTCCAACCACATCACCGGAATCAGCAATGGCATCTACAAGTGGTACACAGACAACCCCAGCTGCTGTGATAGACAATCTGGAATTTCGGACACTGAAATGTGACATGCAACAAATGTTGCACAGGATGGACAGGCTGCAGCAAGAGGTGTCCCGAAATAGCAGGAGACTGCAGGGTATCAAAAATATCCTGTGGAGGGCCAGTTTGTACATAATGGATCCTCACCCATGATTCCCTCCCCTCCCCTCCCTCCTCTTTCCTCGTTCTTATCTTTAGTGGGTTTAGGGGGCTTAGTGTTAGGTTAGAGTAGGCTGTTAGTTTAATTAGTAGAAGTGGGTTGGGGGTGGAGGGGGTTATAGTATAACATGTTGTATTGTGGGGGGTGATGTTGGGGTTTATGTGTATACAAAAATACAAAAACAATATATTAAAACAATCAAAAATATATATCTTTGTTTAGGATCAGTTAGTATGTGTTTAGGTTAGTATATGTTGTCCTACATGTGTCCCGTCATATAAGGGGGATGAGGGGTTAATGTTTAGAGTGTTTAGTTAAATGTGATAAGTAAGATTAGCTTAGGGTAGTTAGGGCCAGTTGTGGGTAGTGTATAGTTAGGATAGGTTAGGTTAGTTAAGGTGTTTCCCCTAGTTTAATTTTCCTTTATTACTGTACAATAAAGTTTTAGGTACTCCTTTACAGTATGTGTCATATTGTGGTAAATAATTTAGTTTACCTTATCTTATTTCATAATTTTCTAGTAATAGGTAAATGAGGAAGGAGACAGAGTCCGGGACGTGGAGTATAATCAGGGTTTATTTCAATAACTCGAGTTAAGGGAGAGCTCCTTCACCAAGCGGGTTAGGGAGTGGTCTGCCCAACATTGCGCAGTTTGCAGCTTTTATACATTTCTTGCACAACACAAGCAAATGGCAGTATTCGGTAATTTTCCATCAAGCAAACTTTAAAAAGAGAAAAAAACAAAACAGTCTATATGCGTCAGTGGAAATATGTGAAGCTGGAACACTCCGATGTGCGTCAGTGGAAATATGTGAAGCTAGCATGCAGACGGAGAAATGTCAGAAGTGTGGGGTAAAAAATAGAGTACAAGGGAAAACAAGCGTGACTTTCTTCTAACCACAGGTTATTCTGTCGAAGCGAGCTTTTTCTTAGAAACTGAAGAATCGGCTTAACCACAGCTATGTGGGTGGCTAACATCCTGCCTAAGGCCTAAAGCACATCACACGTTGCAATTTATCTTCAGCTGCATTCTCCAAAATGTCAACACATTCTCAAAATGGATGCTTACTCTCAAAATGGATGTCCAGATGTCAAGGCACAGTAATTGCATGAGGGTGCAATATTTTATTTTTCCACATCCCCTCCTTGCACCAGAGTGCAATCACTGTCAGTACAGGCCATTGAGGTAGATCCTGGCATTTTCTTCCTCCTGAGTATGTCTTCTAGGAGTGCACAGGGTAATACACAATCCACAGAGCGGTGGACCACATTGTATGCAGAGACAACACCCCATAAGTACTGCGAATATTATCCCAACTATGGATAGTAACTTCCAGCCCCAGGAGGATACCAACCCCCAAAACCATCCTGACCAAGTCCAGGTGCCTGGTTCCTGGTGTAATCCTGATGCTATTTTGTGTAATTTGGAAATAGCTTTATAGACTGAAGGGGCGTTATCGGGAATGAAAATGCAACAGCTCGACCCGATAATTTTACAAGCCCCACCCTTCTCCGCTAGTATGACGTCGAGAACAAGACGATTCTGGAGCGCTACCATTCTGATAGCGGATTGTTCCTGAGTCAAGATCCCCAAAGCGGCTATAGTCTGATTCACAACTGCCTCTACTGTTCGAGTAAGTCTACGTATAAGCTTACTGTTCTGCACTGGTCCGATGAAGAAGAAAAAACCTCTATTAAAATCAGTATATTGTTCCGCAGCAGTTTCAGTTTGATCTATTCCGGATGTATCTATATACCTCTTGTACCTCCCTGCACTAATTCGATGATCCTTGTGGTACGTTGAAGAGGCAAGGAAAACAGGTGGCAATAAGAAGGATATATAACATCTCCCCCCCCAGTTGTAGGGAAGACGGACATAGACAGACTGGCCGCAAATGAAATAGGTATGTCTGGTGGTCTGAAATGAGGACCGACCATGATCCGTAAATTTCACAGTAAAATTGCATTCACTGTATCCCACAGAGATAGTGCCAGTCTTCTGGATGCACAGGTGTCCTTTTACTTTGAAAACGGATATAGTTATTGGCCCTCCTTCTCCTTGAGACCTGGGTCTTTTCAGCTTAAAAGTCAAGTCATCCTGTCGGTATTCTTCACTTTCGAATACCGTTCCATTAGCCTGTGGTAACCCTTCCTCATCAGGATAACAGACCGTTTGAAGGACAGTGTTTAGATTACCCCAGGGCCAGTCCTTTTGATCCGTTGGCATCTCAGACCTGTTGTAAGCTGTGATCAGGGCAAACCAGGCCTCGCATGAGCCGTTATATGAGAATGGAAATGGTGTTAATGGCATTCCCCCTTCATCTTGGTGAGGGGGAATCCGTCCACATACCCAGCAATTAGTGGTATTAACCACTTGATGTGAGTAGTGTAATAGCTTCACAAAGGTGTTGTTCTGCATAGCTACTCTATGTGCCAACTCATGAGGTGGAAGATCGTGATGTGTGTGTTCTTGAGTGTCATTAAGGGGTGTCTGAACTCGTTTGCTTGGAGGAAAAACCACATACAGTATCCAACTCACACATGCTATTGCTGCCAACAAAAACATTAATATCAATACAAAAATATTTTTCCCAGCACACATTCTTCTCTTATATTTGTCCCTTAATCTCTTTTGTTCCATCCTTGTTTCTGCCACAAGCCTTGCCATTAGGCGTATCTCCCTTGAGCCCCTGCCGTTTCACCAACAAGAGGAGCTTGTTTGGACTTAAGTGACCTGGGCTCGGGAAGAAGACCTAAGTTTCGACTTGTATAACTGTTGGGGACTTTCTTCTGTGGGTAATGTCAATTGTTCGGAATGTTTTGGAATCAGGTGAGGCAAGGTGTCCTCTGCTCCTTCTTTAGAAAAGTATTTCTTACAGTGGCTGGCGTGTAACCAGCCCTTCCGTCCTTCGACTTTCACGGCTGTTCGGGTAACCAGTAGAACAAGCTTGGGTTCCTTCCACCTGGGCTCAAGAGGCGTCGCGCGATCAAAATTCCGGATGAGGACCCAGTCTCCCGGTCTGATCTGGTGTTCTTTGGGTTCGGTATTATCAGGAAATGCAGCTGCAACCTGTGAACGACAAGATTGAAGTGCAGACATCAAAGAAGCCAGATAATCTGTCAACACAGGTAGTTCAATGTCTGTTATAGCCTTAGCTCGCGGTGTCCCCCATATGTTAGGTGGTCTACCAAAAACTATCTCATAGGGAGCTAGTCCAGTCCTGGAATGGGGAACCATTCTCATGTAGAACAATGCTACGGGTAAAGCTGTTATCCAATCAACTTTCTTATCGGCACACATTTTTGCCAACTTGTTTTTTAGCGTTTGGTTGTGTCGCTCGACTAAACCAGCTGCTTGTGGGTGGCGTACGCAGTGGAATTTCCACTGGTATCCCAGCAGGAGCGAAATTTTCTTCATTAATTCAGATGAGAATGGTTGGCCATTGTCAGAGTATATAACTCGAGGTAGACCAAACCTAGGAAAGTATTCCTTAATCAATTGTTTGGCAGTGGTGTTGGCAGTATAATCAGGTACGGGGTAGGCTTCTGTCCACCTTGTTAATGTACATACTACTACAAGGACATACTTGTATCCTCTGCATCTTTCCATTTGTATATAGTCCATTTGTATGACCTCAAAAGGATGTTCTGGAGGATGAAATCCTCCTGAGCCTACTGTCACACCCTTCCCGATGTTGTACTGGCAACATATCATGCATGTTTGGACCTTGTTTTTGGCTGCGGCTCTAAGGTGCTTATTGTCCCATATAGATCTTGTTGCATCTAGCATAGCCTTTTCTCCTAAATGGGCTGGCCCATGTATTGTTTCTATAATGATCTGTACCATGGCGTCTGGTAGATACCAGATTGCTTTGTGTGGCACCATCCATCCCTGGTCTGTCAAGATCCCTCCCTCCCTCCTTTTTCCATTTTTCTTTTTCTTCTTTTGTAGCATGACTCTGTATGTCTAGTATATCAATAGCGGTATCTCTGGTAGTTTGTGTATGTCCTATAAATGCAAGGTCATGCGGTGACCCTTTTTCTACGTCTTTCTGCGTCATTTCCTGAGCTGTTTGGTCGGCTAAGGCATTTCCTATAGCGACATCGTCTGTTCCCTTTGAATGTGCTTTGCATTTAATTACAGCTATTTGTTCGGGCAAGTGTATGTCGTCCAATAACTGTGTTATGAGGTCTGCATGTTGTATTTTTGATCCATGGGATGTCATGAAGCCTCTTTCTCTCCATAGCGTTCCGAAATTGTGTACTACCCCAAAGGCATACTGTGAGTCGGTGTAAATGTTTATCTTTTTTCTCTTCCCTATGTGACAAGCTCTACTCAAGGCTATTAATTCTGCAGCCTGCGCCGAGAGAATTGGTATTTGTCGACATTCTAGTACCTGTGTTTTTGTGGTGACTGCATAGGCTGCTTTCAGTTCCCCTTTTTCATTTCTTTTACATGAGCCATCCACATATATATTTTGTTCCGCCTCTTTTAAAGGAATATCTCTTAGGTCTGATCTTGGTTTTGTCACTTGTTCAATCACTTCTATACAATCATGTACTCCGTCTATCTCTTCAGGAAGAGGTAAGAGTGTCGCTGGATTCAGGGTGTTACATCTAAGTATTTGAATGTGGGGTTGGAACAGTGTCAGTTCATACCCTGTCAATCTGGCTATGGTCAAATGTTGAGTCTGTGTTCTATTGAGTAGTAGTTCCACTGCATGAGGAACCCTTACTACTAGTGGGTGTCCTAATACTATGGTTTTACTTTGTCTGATAGCTTGGGCTGTCGCTGCTACAGCTTTCAGGCATGCAGGAAGGGCTTGCGCTACTGGATCCAGAGTGGATGAAAAATATCCGCACGGTCTTTGTTTGCCTGCTTGTTCCTGTGTAAGAACTGACAAAGCAGTCCCATTTTTCTCAGTAACAAATAATGTAAAATCTTTGTGGTAATCGGGGGTAGCTAATACAGGAGCCTGACACATTGCTTGTTTCAACGTTTGGAATGCGTGTGTATGTTCCTCTGTCCAGGGAAGTTGGGGTGTTGCACTTGCTTCCAATGTTGTGAGGTGTACAAGTGGTTTAGATATTAATGCAAACTGAGGGATCCATTGTCTGCAGTAGGATGTTAATCCTATGAATTCACGTACTTGTTTCTGTGTTTTTGGTTGGGGTATATTTAGTACCAGCTGTATTCTTTCTTGTGTTAGTTGTCTACCCTCCTTCGACAGCAAGTGCCCTAAGTAGGCCACTTGCTGTTGACAAAACTGTAACTTGTTTGGTGACACCTTATGACCATTTTCAGCAAGAAACGTTAATACAATTAACGAAGCTTGTACACATGACTGTTCAGAGCGAGCCGTGTTGAGTAAATCATCAACGTATTGCAGGAGTGCAGTATTTTGAGGCATTTGTATAGTGTCTAATTGTCTTTTTAATGCCTGACTGTAGATGCTCGGGCTGTCAGTGAAGCCTTGAGGAGCTCGCGTAAACCGGAAGCTCCTTCCGGACAGTGAGAACCCGAACAAATACTGGCTATCTTCATGTATGGGTACGCTGAAGAACGCATTCTTGAGGTCGATGACGGTGAAATAAGATGCCTCACAATCAATAGTAGTTAAAAGTGTGGAGATATCTGGTACAACAGGATGTTGGGACACCACACACTTATTGAGTTCTCGTAGATCAACTACCAGTCTATAACTGGGATTTTCACCTTGTTGGACTTTCTTTGCTACTGGTAATACAGGGGAATTAACTGTGTTTGAAGGTACTTCTATCACTACCCCTGCTTTGATGAGATCTTCTATGATGGAAATGAGATCTCTCTCAGCTTGCGGAGGTATTTTATACTGGCGTAATCGTGGTAGTATAGCTCCATCTTTCAATATAATTTTGTGAGGCGCAATAGTCATTCGCCCAACCGAGGTGGAGCTGGTGGCCCACAATTCGGGGGGAAGGTGTGCAAGCCGAGGATCCAACTCTCTAACGGTATAGTGGCCTTTAAAATCTCGTAAGAAAAGGCGTACGTCCTGGGGGGAGCATACTATAATAGCTCCCAATTCTTTCAGTTGTTTAATGCCTAGCAAATTTTCGGGGCAAGCATCTGTTAAAAGAAGATCGGTGGTCGTGGTGAGGGGGCCGACTTGTAAAGGTTAGGGCTCTGAAGTACTACTAGTAATGGGCTGACCTGAAAAACCTAGGGAAACATTTTTATTTCCTGACAGTGGTGCTTGAGGCAGTTCATTGTGATCAATTGTTGTTTTGCTTGCCCCGGTATCCAATAAAAACTTAGGCCCATATTTATACTTTTTGACGCTAAACTGCGCTAACGCAGTTTAGCGTCAAAAAGTTTTGCGCCGGCTAACGCCATTCTGAAGCGCCATGCGGGCGCCGTATTTATGGAATGGCGTTAGCCGGCGCAAGCAGACCGGCGCTGCCTGGTGTGCGCGAGAAAAACCACGTACACCAGGCAGCGCCGGCGTAGGGGGAAAATGGCGCATGGGCGTCTTAAAATGGGGCAAGTCAGGTTACGTCGAAAAAATCGTCGTAACCCGACTTGCGCCATTTATTTTCGACGCCCATCCCCCATCAACATGACTCCTATCATTGTAAAGATAGGAGTCATGCCCCCTTGCCCAATGGCCATGCCCAGGGGACTTCTGTCCCCTGGGCATGGTCATTGGGCATAGTGGCATGTAGGGGGGCACAAATCAGGCCCCCCTATGCCACAAAAAATTATTAAAAAAAAATAAAAAAAATACTTACCTGAATGTCCCTGGGGTGGGTCCCTCCAGCCTTGGGTGTCCTCCTGGGGTGGGCAAGGGTGGCAGGGGGGGTCCCTGGGGGCAGGGGAGGGCACTCTGGGCTCATTTTGAGCCCACTTGTCCCTTAACGCCATGCCTGACCCAGGCGTTAAAAAGCGGCGCAAATGCGCCGTTTTTAGCCACGCCCACTCCCGGGCGTCTCTTTTGCCCGGGAGTATAAATACCACGTAAAGGCCTGGGAGTCATTTTTTAGACGGGAACGCCTCCCTTGCATATCATTAACGCAAGGAAGGGGTTCACGCTAAAAAATGACGCACATTCCGGGAACTTTGGCGCTATTCGCCTCTAACGCCATAGTATAAATATGGCGTTAGTTGGCGTTAGTTTTGCGTCGAAATTGCGTCAAAAAAAACGACGCAATTTCGGCGCAAACGGAGTATAAATATGGCCCTTATTTTCTTGTCCCAGGAGGTGAACGTCCACATATGGACCAGTCTGGTCCACAGGTATAGGGATAAGGGGCAATTTATCCTCTTCCCTCCCTGGGCAACTTCAGAAGAAACTGGGAAAATCGGCATACCCATTATCCTCTCCATTCATGTACATCTGTGCGCTCTGTTTTATTTCTCTATCCTGGCTCTTGGGAACTCTTCCCTCTGTTTTGTATTGTTCCCGAGGAACATGGGGTCTGGATAACGTTTTACCTGTGGCCAAATTGTGTTTCAGAACGGGGCATGTTACATTCCCTTGCAAGTCTTTGACATAATGTCCTTGTTTCTTACAGTAATTACAAACACCCTTGGAGGTAGTTGTTGTCTTTTGTTGTTGTGGCGGCGGGCCTGTTGTGGGCATTACAGTCTGTGCGACTAAAGCTCTTATCTTAGTTTCTTTCAGTCTCGTTTTTTCACGCTCTTCTTCCTCCCTCAGCCTATTTTGATGATATTGTAATATTCGTAAAACTTGGGAGGGAGTCTGAGCCTGCCAGGAGCTTTCAACTCTTTGAACCCTTTCTTTTAGTTTAGGCAAGCTATTTTCTACCAATTTGGACACAAACAGGTGGGGGTAAGAGTCACTATTTGGTTTAAGACCGCTATTGATAGCGAAACATTCCTCTAATCGGGAATAATAATCCCCAGTATCCTCCCCAGGTTTTTGCTTACAAGCCGAAATGGCGTCCCAATCCTCTTTTTTAGTAGTGAGGAGTTGGGGTAATACTTTGAGAATAAGACCTGGCAACGCCTTTATATCCTGGTGTATATCTCCCCCCGGTTCGCGAGTACTTTCATGTGTTTCAAGATTTGCCCAATTTAATTCAACAGCATCAACTACCCAGTTTTTCTCTCTCAATTTTTCATAAATCCCCGAGGGCAACAAATGTTTCAACATGATTGTCATATCTGCTAATGTATATGTTCCCATTGTAAGGACATCCGCGAGTTCTTTAAAGAATCCTGTAGGATCCTTAGAATGGGATGGAACCATTTCTTTCATTTTCATAATTTCCATTTTAGTAAGGGGGTATACACAAAAACTCTGTGCAAGTTATTTCCAACATCTGTTCGTGGGTGTACCTCTCTGAGAGGAAAATGACGAAGTGTGTCTTTCTGTTGTAAATCACGGTGTCGTGACCGAAGAAGTGTTCGTGTTACTTCGTCATGATACTCCTGTCTAGCCTCGAGGAATATGTTCAAAAACAGACTTGGGTCTTGTACGAATGTTAAGGACGTGCACCTAGACAATAAATCTTCGAGGGCCTTTTGATGGGGCCTAATTATTTTATTTAGCGTCATCAAGTGTTGGGTCATATATATACTGGCCAATCTACGTTGTGTAAGTGGGAGATTAGAAAATAACTGGGCAATGACATCTGGATTGTATATTTTTGGTTGTGAGGTCCACAGGGTGGCGGTACGAGCTAATTCCTGCTCCTCAACTGTTAAGGGAGGTTCCTGATCAAGGAACCATTCTAAGGCTTCCTCTGTTTCCTCATATAATTCTTCACTCGTTGGGGCCTCGGGAAAAAAGGAAACAGTTGTATACGTAGAGGGGGTACATTTTTCTCTTTTTCCGAGGTCCCCCCGAAGTGGACATTGTTTAGTAAGTCGTGAGGGACCCTCTTTGAATTTACGTTGTTGTTGTACCATAAGGGCCAATAAGGTACCTACTGCTCCATCTATCTCATCTTCGACTTCTTCGGTCTTTTCATTAAGGTCATTAATAATGTCTGCTAATGTTGTAGGAATTTTCAAACCATTTGCCTGGAAATATCGTGCAAAGAGAAGTGTCATGAAAGTATATATGTGCATTTTTTGTCTCTTATTTTTTCCCTTCATAACATCTTTATATGCGGTGGAATCTCCACCTCGTAACATATATTCAATCATACTGTCAATGGTACTTTGTACTGCAGGCATTTTCTCTATTTTAGTCCAACTATCAAGTAACTGTTTTCCTTGTTCATCCAAAGCGGGATATCTTTTATATAATGGATCATGGGGACACTGCACTTTATCCTCCCCGCCCGCTGCTTCGTCCCCTCCCGCTGTCTCTTCCAGAGAAAGATGTCGGGTGTGTTCTGAAAGGTTGTCAATTATAGTTGGGGGAGGTGTTACCGCTTGACCAGGTCCAGGATGGACGGGCCGCATATCAGTAGAATACGGGGGTGGTACGTCCAATAAGTCTATGAGGGGTGCCTCTTCAAAATCTATAGGAGCGCTGGGAAGGGGACCATGTTTCAATTTAACCTGACCAGCAACCTCACATTTAGGTAATACCGGATACAGACCGGTCATATTTCCTTGTTTTTCTCTAATTGTTTGGTCAAGAACTGTTTCCTTTCCTGTCTGCAATAATTCGTCTGACTTCGCTTTTTCTGACATTTTCTGCGCTTTTTCAACTTTATTCTGAGCTTTCTCCTGTCTCCTATGGGCTTCTTTCCTCCACCATTCCACAGAATCTAATTGAGCCTGTCTCGCTTTCCTTTTGAACAACTGTTCCTCTACCTTAAGGACACTTTCTATATCGAAAGTCCCGTTGATGGGCCACCTGTATCTTTCTTCCAACTTTTCAGTATATTCCACCCATAAGTCCAAAAAGACTATTGCCGACATGCCATGTTTATTATACATAAATCTAGCTGGCGTGTCCTTAGGTGGAAGAACCACCTCTTTTTCTAAAAACTTTTTAGCCTTAGATTTAGTCTTAAATTTGGTAAACAACGACATTTTGTTACTAAATCTATACCTTTACCGTTTCCTTAATCGGAAAACGTCTTGATACTATTCAGTAATACTCACCGAACAGCAAATCCAGAATTTTCGATCGAATCCAGACGCTGCGCGTGTCAGGGATCTCAGATGTCTCGGACTCCTCAACTCCTCGATGTCGGGCTCGGGTATGGACCTCCCGCGTCTCTCACCGCCTCATATGTATGCCGGTCTCAGTAAATCCCCCGCATCTCCGAAGGAATTCGGTGGGAAATCCCCACCGGGTGCACCTGAAGTCCGTCAAGAGAGGAAACAGGGGAAAACACCGCGGCCGGCAAAAACCGGCGCGTGTAGAGAAGGGAAGGTCCCTGTTCGGGCGCCAGAAATGTGGTAAATAATTTAGTTTACCTTATCTTATTTCATAATTTTCTAGTAATAGGTAAATGAGGAAGGAGACAGAGTCCGGGACGTGGAGTATAATCAGGGTTTATTTCAATAACTCGAGTTAAGGGAGAGCTCCTTCACCAAGCGGGTTAGGGAGTGGTCTGCCCAACATTGCGCAGTTTGCAGCTTTTATACATTTCTTGCACAACACAAGCAAATGGCAGTATTCGGTAATTTTCCATCAAGCAAACTTTAAAAAGAGAAAAAAACAAAACAGTCTATATGCGTCAGTGGAAATATGTGAAGCTGGAACACTCCGATGTGCGTCAGTGGAAATATGTGAAGCTAGCATGCAGACGGAGAAATGTCAGAAGCGTGGGGTAAAAAATAGAGTACAAGGGAAAACAAGCGTGACTTTCTTCCAACCACAGGTTATTCTGTCGAAGCGAGCATTTTCTTAGAAACGGAAGAATCGGCTTAACCACAGCTATGTGGGTGGCTAACATCCTGCCTAAGGCTTAAAGCACATCACACGTTGCAATTTATCTTCAGCTGCATTCTCCAAAATGTCAACACATTCTCAAAATGGATGCTTACTCTCAAAATGGATGTCCAGATGTCAAGGCACAGTAATTGCATGAGGGTGCGATATTTTATTTTTCCACAATATGTTTGGTGATCAGGGCCTTGGCATGGGTGTACAGTGTCAATTTAGTATTTGCATTTGTGTTCCATCCTGCATCAGAATCCCATTATTGACATGGTTATTCCCAATTCCAAATGAGCTGTCACATTGGCAGCTACATCAAAGCTACTTCTCTATGCATTTGCCATCCGTTGCATCCACCACTCTGGGTTAATATGGTTCCCAGATGATGATAAAATCCAGACCCCAGTGCATAGCTATCAGCCCACATTCCTTCTACACTGTTGTATTGACATTTTTTGGCCATTGACATGTTACATACATCACAAATCTCCTACACAGTTGAATTGTCACATTACACAGAGACAAAGTGGTTGTGTAAGTGCAATTTATTTTAAAGTGCTGTAGTGCAATATTTACATAGTCCAGGATTGTATGTCCATTAGTGTTTCGCCCTCTATTGTGATGCAACACAAGTGCAATGGTGAGGGACATGTCATTGGACATGCTGGGGTGAAGTGTCATTCAGTGCAGAGGTACATGAATTGCCAATGAGGTAGTGAGAGATGATTGCAGTGCATAGTGGTAAGGTAAACAGTGTGCTGGAGAACAGTGCATGTTACCAAGTGTAGCAAGACTGGCTTGTTAACAAGCACAGGGCATAGGATATCAGTGCCCATGTGGCATGGACTTATGCTACTGGGTACTCCTACTGGGGAAGGTGATCTGTTCCACATTTTCATCTTCTGATGTGTGTGTCGTCCCCTCTGCCCTTGGTGGTGGTGGGGTTGAAGGGGCAACACACACTTCAGTGTTTGAAGACGTGGAGTCAGAATTCCCGGTAGCTGCCAACTGTGGGGCTATTAAGGGCATTACTGCAGCAAGGAGGAGCTGCTAGTTCTTGAGTATAGCAGCTACATCACTGTGGGAGGCAGCCAGGTTGGCCCTTAGGGGGTCATAATTGTATTTGTGCAGACAGTGAAAGGTTTGGGATGCCAGGTGTTGTGGCAACTCCCTAACTGCTGTGGTGAAATCCCTCACACATTGTTGTAGTCCTTGCAGGAGTGATGGTAGCGCTTGCATGGCTGCTGCCTGTTCTGCAGATGAAATCATGCATGTGTGCATCACCTCAAGGCAGGCTGCCATATTTTGCATACCCACCTGCACCTCCTTGGCCAGCTCCCGCTGTACTCCCACTACTGTCCTCTCAAAGGTGGGACCAGTGTCCTCAGAGTCTTCAGCTGTGTTGGAGTTGGCAGGTCATACTATTGGGGTGGTGGATGGGTCCTCTGTGATGGCTGCTGCATCTGTACTCCTCCTTGCCACTGAAGGTGGGGTCTGGAGGGTTCCAAGGACATCTTGGGGGGTCTGCTGGCTAATGTTTGTGATCTCGTCATCCATGTCATCAGGGAAGTCCAGGACAGGCATATCCACAGGAGAGCCATCGTCCTCTGTAATGAGATATTGTACAATTAGTGTGTCTGTGTTGTGGCAGTTGTAATGTGACGTTACTGACTTCCTTTTAGTGAGACATTGTAATCTTGTTTCCTGTTCATTGTTCCTGTCATTAATATTAGCATTCTCACAGGCCTATGCCCCACCTGCATGTCACATGTAGTGTGGGAAATTTGGGGAATTATCTGCGTCACATCCTCTAGGTGTAGGTTCTGTCCAAATTGTATGTTGCCATCTTATTGTCCTACTCAACCCTCCGTCTACTTCCATTAGCATGGTGAGGCCTTGCCCCGGCTGTGAGTGTTCTGATGCCACTTGTACCACACTTAACAATATGGAACTGACCTAGTCTTGCATATTTCACATACACCTATATGTTGCTGAGACCAAGCACATACTATGTATAGCATTGGCATGGCACGATACAGGTGTCAGCATTGATAGTGTGTAATGATGTTTGGGAATGTGTGCTACATTGGATTGAAATGATGGGCCTGGCAGTGTTCCATTTCCTCTTATGACTGTTTGGGTGTGTTTAACTAGCTAGACACATATGTCCTCCCACTCAATGCTGTTGGCTTAGCAGTATGACAGTTGGGATGTTGCAAGGTGGCATTGCAGCTATTGTAACACAGGCACGGGGTAGACCATGGAATGGGCAGCATGGGTATGACATAACTGCTGTGTACTTCATAATGTAAGTAACAATACCTGATGTTTATAGCGCCTATAGACATGAGCATTTGACAGGATTTACACTTTGTTAGGAATTACAGGGGATTGATAACGTCATCATCCTGAAACCTCTATTTTGGGTGTGTTTGATCCATGGGCTAACTGCCATTAGCTACTTGACCTGCACACACAGCACAGGTGGTAGTGGCAACTGTTGTCAATGGTAAATACCACTTGCAGACATGGCCTGAGACCTGAAATTGAGTCCTACTCCATGTTGTGACAATACCAGCTGTCGTGTGACAGCAGGCCAGTTTTACGTTGTACCCTACCTTCCTGGACCGGCTTTGCTTTTCCAACATCCTTGTTGCTGGTGTTGTGCTGTGCCCCTGGTTTCCCCTGCACAGCCGATGCACCCGTGCCATACCCCTTTGCCCTTTCCACTGCCTGATTTTCAGGGTTGCCATGCATTGTGTAGTAGGTATGCCCCCCGCTTACAGTTAACATTTAGGCATTTTTGTCCCCTATGTAACTTACCCTGCATCTCGGTTGTTTCCTGGAAGTCTGCGCTGTCCTGTCCCTGAATCCCTGTGATGATCTCCTCTGTGATGACGGCTTCTACCATCTCCTCCATCTGGTCTAGGGCCTCCGGCCGTGCTGGACTCCCACCTCCAGTCTGCAGTGCTGCCTTCCTGTTCCTTGCCATCTTTTTCTTGTTCTTGCTCTTGCAGTCATGCCAGCGTTTCTTGCACTCAGTGACTGTTCTCCGTACTTATGCCACACTGTTTATCTTGTCTACAATTTGTTGCCAAATTTCCTCTCTCCTCCCAATTGGCACTTTTGAGGTGACTAAAAGTTGATGCTGGTGTTCCGTCACCTTTTTCACCAGTATTTCATGCTCCTCTGCCCTGAAACGACACTTCCTTTTCTTCTTCTCCCTTTCCTGGGTCTTGTCTGGGTCCTCCTGGCTGGTTCCTGGTCGATTGGGGTCTTCCTGGGGTCTCTCCTGGCTTCTGGGATCCATTTTGGGGCTCCTTAGGACATTTTGCTGCGTTTGCATTGCTTTTTGATGAAATTGCGGGGAAAAATGGCGTGTATCCGGTTTGCGACGCAGTAAACCGGATGAAAGTCATTTTCGCCACGTTAACGTTGTTTTTCCTTACGACGTGGCGCAATGTTTAGAATTTTAAAAAAGTATACATTTGACGCCCCGGTGGTGCAAAGAAATGGTGTTAGCCGGCGTTAAACTTTTTGATGCAAAACTGCGTCGGCGCAGTTTTGCTTCAAAAAGTATAAATATGGCCCTGAGTGTGTTGTGACATGCAAACCTAGTAGCACTTCCATTCATATTTGCATAAGCATTCTGCTGACATACTACCACCTAGAAACCCATAGGTGTACGTAAGGGATGTGTCAAACTTGCATAATTTGCTGCAGCATAATTGAGTGAAATTACCACAAAATTCTGTCAAAGTATGTAATTATGCAAACAATTATGCAGAATGCATTTCCCACTTTAAAAAACATACCAGAACGGTCTGTTCTGGTAAATATTCAACTAAAAAATGCAATTTTGCGTTGATTTATAGGCGCTCACATTCAAAACACTGTAGTTCGCATTTATATTAGTAGATTTGCACTTAAAAATTACCTAAACAGTTTTCTTAGGTGACAAATTACTCAAATGGTACATCTTGCATTCTCCCCAAAATTATGCAATGGTGTAATCTCCAATTAAATTACCTTACCATAGCATATATTTAGTTAGCATTTTAGCAGTTGTCTTGTAATTTACAAAACTGTGTTTATGGTGGTGGAGTACTGGTGCCTGGACTCAGACACAGCTTAATGTGCAGCAGAAATGGGACAGAGGCCCTCATTACAACCCTGGCGGTTGGTGTTAAAGCGGCGGTAATACCGCCAACAGGCCGGATGCAAAAAAATGGGATCACGACCACGGCAGAAACTGCCAAAACATACAGCCACTTTAACACTCCGGCCGCCACGGCGGTAGCAACAAACACCGTGGCGGTCACCGCCAACAGACAGATGGAAGACAATGTACCGCCCACCCTATCACAACCCGCCAATCCACCAGCTTTTCCGGGGCGGTACTAACGACATCAAAAGTAGGGCGGAAACAGTCTTTGGAAGGGAAACCACTCACCTCTCGACAAGCAACGAAGAACCAGGATGCCATGGAGCCCGAGCTGCAGGTCCTGCCGATGCTGGTCTACCTCCTCAGACTCGATGAATATCAAAGGCGGCGGTGACGACCAGGGTGAGCACTGCACCTAGCACACAGGGGAGGGGGGAGGAAAAAGAGAGTGGCACACACACTCAACACGCAACACACCCCACCAACCTCACCCACAACACTATACACACAAAAACATGCAACAACAGTACATGTACACCCCGTTACCCCCTGGAAGAACGCAAGGACAAAAGGAATTGATTGAAATCAGTGATATTTTGAAATATGCAGATATACTAGACAAATATAGAAGAACAGTATATACAAATATTCACAATATGTACAGAAGGCCGTACACTGTCCTTTGCAAATATCTGTGGCCCACTGGGCCAAAAATCATGGGCCAAGCCCACACTTGACTCCTGCCTCAATACGGAGAGAACACTGCAGGGACATCAGGTCGTAAACAGACAGGCACCTCAGGGGGATAGGGAAGGGGGGCACCTCAGCCGGAAGATGGTACAATGCCACTGCTCCTCGAAGGGGCTCCATGCCCACTGCTTGGTCCTGGGGAGTGCAAGGCCACAGTCTCTCAAGTGGGTGGTTTGCCCACTGCTTGGTCCTGGGGAGTGCAAAGCCACAGTCTCTCTAGTGGGTGGTTTGCCCACTGCTTGGTCCTGGGGAGTGCAAAGCCACGGTCTCTCAAGTGGGTGGTTTGCCCACTGCTTGGTTCTGGGGAGTGCAAATCCACAGTCTCTCTAGTGGGTGGTTTGCCCACTGCTTAGCCCTGGGGAGTGCAAAGCCACAGTCTCTCTAGTGGATGCCTTCTTCCACTGGTTCTGGAGGGGGCTTTGTGCCCAGTGTGCTTCATCCTGCCAAGGATTGGGTGAGTGGATGTCTTCTGCCACTGGTTCTGGAAGGGGCTTTGTGCCCAGTGTGCTTCATCCTGAAAAGGATTGGGTGAGTGGATGCCTTTCTCCACTGGTTCTGGAGGGGGCTTTGTGCCCAGTGTGCTTCATCCTGCCAAGGATTGGGAGAGTGGATGTATCTCTCCACTAGTTCTGGAGGGGGCTTTGTTCCCAGAGTGCTTCATCCTGCCAAGGGTTGGGTGAGTGGATGTCTTCTTCCACTGGTTCTGGAGGGGGCTTTGTACCCAGTGTGCTTCATCCTGCCAAGGATTGGGTGAGTGGATGCATATCTCCACTGGTTCTGGAGGGGGCTTTGTGCCCAGTGATGCAGCATTTGGGGTGTGGCAGTTCACATCCCACCCGCTGGGTGTCTGAGGCACGAGATTTGCAGGGAACA
Organism: Pleurodeles waltl; assembly: GCF_031143425.1. NCBI lineage: Eukaryota > Metazoa > Chordata > Amphibia > Caudata > Salamandridae > Pleurodeles > Pleurodeles waltl. Next base: position 219,167,742 of record NC_090450.1, on the reverse strand, counting down.
GATTGCATGATACTGCATGAAGGCAGGGCCAAACTCCATCCTGCGGCGACTAAGGCTGCAAATTGCTGGTAGTGCCTGTGCTGGTGGGGGTGCTTCCAGTGGTGGTGGGAGTCTCCAGTCCATCTCCTGCAGCCTCGGATGGGTGCCCACTGGGGATGCTGCTGCCGACAGTGGTTGTGGCAGCGGCGGGGCAGGTGGCGGTGCTTGCGGCAGTGCTAGTGGCAGAGCTTGCCGCGGTACAGGTGGCAGGGCTGTCGATTATGATGGTGGGCACCAGGCCCTCACCTGGAGCCTCCGAGGCCTGAAGTGCCTTGCCTTGGTTTTCTGCCCTTTCCTCACCTTGGCAGATGCTGCTGGGACCTTGGCACTGGCAGCTGGAGTTTTGGAGGAGGCCTTGCTGGATGAGTCATGCTCCTTGGCCATCCTGCATGCTGGCCCCTTCTTCACTGTGGCAGGTGGCGGAATGGGTTGGTCCTTTGGATGGGTCGGTGGCACACTGGCTGGCCTGATGGGTACCCCCTTTGTACTTCTGGGAGTTGCAGGTACCACAGCGTCCGCTGACTTGGTGGATGAGGTGCTGGCCTGGGATCTGGACACCCTGGCCCGAGGAAGAAGGACGGGGGGAGGGGTAGGGAAGAGGTGAATGTTAGCCAGGAACTGTTTTTTAGACACACTGGGAGGGGAAGATGGAGAAGGTTTGGGAGTGGAGGAAGAGGGAGTGGTTGTAGGAGGTATCTGTCTGATGAGTTTGGGTGAAGGTGCATGGGCTGTATGCTGTTGTGAGGTGGATGGCTGTTGGGTGGGTGGGTGCTTGCATTTGTGTACTTTGGGAGAAGGGGTCACAGACACACTGGGAGAGGACACAGGGGAAGTGTGCATGGTTGGGGGGGGTGGTGACTTCTCGTGAGAGGTATGTCGTGATGGGCGTGCTGGTGATGGAGGTAGTGGATGAGGATGTAGTGCATGGAGGTGTGAGTGGATACGCTACTGGGATGGAGGTGGAAGACGAGGAGGAGGGGGACACAGTGAAGGCAGTGGATGTTGGTGTTTGCATGGTGCTTGTGTGAGTGCCTGTGATATGAAGTGTGGTGCTTATGTTTGCCTGAGCCACTTTTGTGTGTTGAGTTCGGTGAATGATGGTCTGAAGGTGTGCTTGGGATAGAATGAGGTTGAGGGGATTGGGTCTGGGTAGAGGAAGTTGGAGGGGGGAGGCTAGACCCAGGGACAAGGGCTGCCATCAGTGCTGAGGCCAGAGCCTGAAATGGTCTCTGTTGGGCCGCCACACAAGAGTGAATGCCCTCCAGGTATGCATTTGTTTGTTGCAAATTCCTCTCAAAACCCTGGATGGCATTCTGAATGGATGACTGACCAACAGTGAGGGCTATCAGGAGGTCAATAGCCTCCTCACTGAGGGCAGCAGGGCTGACTGGGGCATGGCCTGAGGTGCCTGGGGTGAAGGAGATGCCCACCCTCCTGGGTGAGCCGGCACGAGAAACACGCTAAGGGGCTGCTGGGGGACGGTGCTGGTAGGGGAGGCGGCGGCTGTACCTGTTGTTGGGGTGGGCACAGAGGTGTCCGCCACCACCAGGGAGCTTCCATCGGAGGAGGAGTCGCTGTCTGTGGTCTCCCCTCCTGTCCCCGTCGTGGTGATCCCCTCGCCCTCCGTACCACTGGTGCCTTCACCCTTGGTGGATTTGGCCTCCAGGCTCATGTGTGATTCAGCTCCCTCCGTCGCCAGTACCTCTGCTCCCCTACCAGGTGATGCTAATGCACACATGGACAGGGTGACAAAACAAAGAGGGAGGGGAAGAGACAGAGAATACACTTGGTCAATGCCAGCAACAAAACCACCGTTGGTCTACACAACACACAGGGATCAGCCCTATGCACTAGGCCATGTCCAACCATTTACTGAGACAGCCCATGGGGTACAATGCCCACAGCACCCTGCCCAGTGGTAGATGGCCATTTACATCATTGGGGCAGCAGTGCGTGGGAGCCTGCCCAACAAGGGACCTACCCTGCCATGAGTGCCCTGGCCTAGGGACACCCACAACCCACATCCCCCACCCAGCTAACTCATAACATGCGCAAAGTCAGCCTTCAGAATCTGTACTCACCCCCTTGTGGCTGCTGTCATGCCCTCAGGTGCCCATCCAACTCTGGATAGGCCACCACCAGGATGAGGAACATCAGGGGGTTCATGGTGCGATGGGCAACCCTTCCACGTTGGGAGGCCAGCCCCAGCTGGGCCCCTACCGCCTTCTTTGACCAGCGGTGCAGGTCCTTCCATCTCCCACGCTAGTGATTGCTCTGCCTGTGAAAGACCCCCATGGTCCGCACCGCCTTGGCGATGGCACACCAAATACCCTTCTGCTGGTGGGCGCTGACCTGGAAGTAAAAAACATCAGAAAAGGATATTACTCACCTGTCCGGACCATCATATTCATTGCCCACCAGTTCCCACCCATGCCCTGATGCACATACACTGACTTACATGCTGCATTCTGCCAGGATGGCTCAGCACCCCCCAACATGTGGCTTGCATCCACAGCACTCCAAACATTCATGGCCCACACATCATGCTCACAGGGTACTCACCTGTTTGTCTGGAGGACCGTAGAGTAATGTGTACTGGGGTAGGACCCCATCCACCAGATTCTCCAACTCCTCCGCAGTGAAAGCACGGCCCTTTCCCCAGACACATGAATCACTGTTGCTTCCAGACACACGTCACAGCAGCACTTGCAGTGTAGGTCCTCTCCTGTTGAAGGTCAGGTAGCAAGTGAGTGAATAGTTAGAAAATGGCAGTGACGTCCATGGCGGTGCGTACCGTCAACACCGGCGTACATCGCCATTGGGTACTGGAACCCATAGGGCCCAAAAATAACCAATGTGAAGTTGCGTGGCGGTCATCGACCACCTAACGCGACGGCGCACAACGCCTGTGCAATTACCTGATTTCCACCTGTCCCTTGTCACAGGTCAGGCAGCTGCCATTTCATGGGGGCACAGGGCATGGCACCTAACTGCATCACAGCAGACATTGGCACATCAACTGACTCTCGAGTTCACATACTGCTTCTGTAAAGTAAAACAATCCAAAATAGTGTAACAGATGTGGAAATATGACCCTCTGCTCACCGTTCTCTCCCATAGGCTTCAACCGCTGAGGCAGCAAATGAGATGGCGGCATCCTCCGGAGTACAGGCCCCTGGTGGACCTTGCGACAATGGGCGACAGACACATTATCTATTATCATCACATACAGACTTGATCGTGCCACAATCCAAGAACTGTGTGCCCAATTGGAGCCAGATCTGATGTCAGCTATTCGCCAGCCCACAGGAATCCCCCCTCTAGTGCAGGTCCTGTCAGTGCTCCATTTCCTGGCAAGTGGTTCCTTCCAAACAACAGTGACAATGGCATCAGGGATGTCTCAGCCAATGTTCTCCAACGTGTTGACCAGAGTGTTGTCTTCCCTGCTGAAACACATGCGCAGCTACATCGTGTTCCCCCAGGTGGAGGATTTGGCCACAGTGAAGGCTGACTTTTATGCCCTGGGACATATCCCCAACATCATTGGTGCCATTGATGGTACACATGTAGCATTTGTCTTCCCAACGGAGAAATGAACAGGTTTACAGGAATAGAAAAAGTTATCACTCGATGAATGTGCAGATGGTGTGTTTGGCGGACCAGTACATCTCCGATGTGAATGCCAAATATCCTGGCTCTGTGCATGACGACTTTATATTGAGGAATAGCAGCATTTAATATGCTCCACTCCAGAGGCACCGGGCACGGCCAATAGGTGAGCCAAAGGTTCCCATCCGCGTATATGTCGATGGCTGGGTATGGGATTACCCCTAAGGGTTAGTGTGTGTTTAACAGTTGTCAGCCTATATTTACAGGTGACTCTGGTTACCCCAACCTGTCACGGCTACTGACCCCAGTGAGGAATCCAAGGACAAGGGCAGAAGAATGTTACAATGAGGCACATGGGTGTACAAGGAGGATTATAGAAAGGACCTTCGGCCTCCTGAAGGCCAGGTTCCGGTGCCTCCATCTGACAGGTGGCTCCCTGTACTACTCACACAAGAAGGTGTGCCAGATCATCGTGGCATGCTGTATGTTGCACAACCTGGCCTTGAGATGCCAGGTGCCTTTTCTGCAGGAGGATGTGCCTGGAGATGGTCTTGTGGCAGTGGTGGAGCCTGTGGACAGTGACGAAGAGGAGGCAGAGGAAGAAGATGTGGACAACAGAACAAACATAATACAGCAGTACTTCCAGTGACACACAGGTAAGAGGCTGTAACTCCACTTAACATTTCAGTAATCTGTTAGACATTGTACAAGGCAGCCTCTTACCCTATGTCTATGGCCACTGACTGTTCCCTTTGGATTCTCTATTTTCAACTGTGCCCCATTCTGGCTCCTGCTATATGTACTGCTGCCGACCAAAGGTCATCCTGTAGTAGATTTCACTGTACATGTACGTTGCAATGCTTTGATAATGTTGTACTAATACATTTGTCAATCATTAGACTGACTCCAGATTGTTATTTGTTTCAAGTGTGTTTATTTAGGTGCTAATAAGTATAGGGGTATGTGCAAGGGGCTGGGGTGATGGTGGAGGAAAGTCCATGGTAGAGTGCAGTCTCTTGGTATCACAGGTGCATTGTCCAAGGGGGCATAGGAAGGGGAGCAATGCAGTTCAAGGTGGACAGGGTAACAGAGTGGGATAGAAGGGTGACTATGAGGAGAGTCCTATTTCCTGGCAGGGGTCTTGGCAATGTTCTCTGACTTTTGCCTGGATCGCAGGGACCGTTTGCGGGGTGGTTCTCCTTCTGCAGGGGGTGGGGTGCTGGTGCCCTGTTGGTCCTGTGGCGGGCCTCCTGTCCACTAGCGCAGGCGGAGGAGGAAGGCTGTTCCTCGGTTTGGCTAGTGTCAGGCGCCCTTTGTTGTGCCACTGCCTCCCTCATGGTCTTGCCCATGTCAGCCAGCACCCTTACAATGGTGACCAAGATGGGGTATATTTTTGTTAGGTCATCCCCGATACCAAGGTACTGTCTCTCCTGCAGTCGCTGGGTCTCCTGCAACTTGGCCAGTATCTGACCCATGGTCACCTGGGAATGGTGGTATGCTCCCAGGATGTTGGAGAGTGCCTCGTGGAGAGTGGGTTCCCTGGGCCTGTCCTCCCCTGTTGCACAGCAGTCCTCCCAGCTTCCCTGGTGACCATGTGCCTCTTTCCCCTGAACCGTGTGCCCACAGCCACTGACCCCAGGTCCCTGGTCGTCCTGGGTTTGTGGGGTTGCCTGGGGTCCCTGTAATGGTGGACGCACTGCTAATTGATGTGTCCTTGGGACAGTGGCATGGGCCCGCTGGGTGGGTGCTGTGCTGTTGTTTCCTGAGAGTGGAGGCTCTGTGGTAGGTTGGGACTGTGGCAGGGGAACCGACTGTCTAGCGGCCCCTGATTGGCCAGGTTGGTCATCCTGATCCAGGCGTGCAGAGCTGCTGTCATCACTGTGGGCCTCTTCGGGGGCAGGGGGACTGGATGTAGCTGGCACCTCGTCTCCAGTGGCTTTGAATAGGGGTCCTGTTGGGATGTAAATGCATTGTTAATGTATCTGCGTGGGCCATATTGTGAATGGGTGTGTTTCCATCTCTGATTGTGATTTCCCTGTCGGCTTGCCCTTGTGTGAGTGGTGATTTTGTGGGCTGGGGAAGTCTCTCTACTGGGCATGCTGTGGTGATGGGTGTCATGCAGGTCTGTGATGGGTGTCTATGCATTGGTGTTGCATACAGGGCTTGGTATTGGGATGGGTGGTTTGTAAGAGTGGGGTATATGTGAGTTGGTGGAGTGATGAGGTGAGGGTAGGGGTAGGAGTTTGTGATGGCATGCAGGTAGGGTGGGGGGAAGATATAAGAGTAAAGATTTGCCTTACCAGAGTCCTCTCCTCCTGCTACTCCTGCCAGGCCCTCAGGATGCATGATCGCCAAGACTTGCTCCTCCCATGTTGTTGGTTGTGGGGGAAGAGGTGGGGGTCTACCGCCAGTCCTCTGTACAGCAATCTGGTGTCTTGATACCATGGACCGCACCTTCTCCCCAGGTCATTCCACCTCTTCCTGATATTATCCCTTGTTCTTGGATGCTGTCCCAGGGCATTGACCCTGTCCACGATTCTCTGCCATAGCTCCATCTTCCTTGCCATAGATGTCTGCTGCACCTGTGATCCGAATAGCTGTGGCTCTACCCGGATGATTTCCTCCACCATTACCCTTAACTCCTCCTCAGAAAACCTGGGGTGTCTTTGGGGTGCCATGGATGAGGTGTGAGTGATATGTGTTAGGATGTGTGGGGTGATGTGTTGTGGTGTATGTTGTGTTGTGCGTGAATGGTGTATAGGTGAAGATGGTCTGTGCCTGATTGAGTTGGTGCTCCTTGCTTGTCTCTCTGTGCTTGGTCTCTTTCTTTCACTGTAAGGGGTTGTGGGTATTGTGGGTGTGTGTTTTGTAGTGGTTTGGGTGTGTGTGGGTGTGGTGTGTGTATGTGTGTCCAGTGTGTGGATTTTGAATTGTCCAATGTGGTGTAGTTTTGTAAGTGTGTGTATTTTGAGCGCGGCGGTTTGTACCGCCAATGGTTTACCGCAGTTGAAAGACTGCCGCGTTGATTCGTGGGTCGTGATACTGTGGGCGTATTCCTGTTGGCGTAACGGTGTGAGTTTTGCTATCGCCAGTTTATCTTTAACCTTTGGTCTGGCGGACTTATGTGGGTGTCTGTTTAGTGGCGGATTTCTATGTGTTGGTCATAATACCTGTGGCGGATTACCGGCGCGCTCACAGTATTTTGGCGGCCTTCAGCACAGCGGTAGGAAGCATTTACCGCCAGGGTTGTAATGAGGGCCAGAGTCTTTTAGATCCTCCCACAGTTTTTTTCCCAAACAAAAGTGGCCCAGAGGCATAGCTATCAATAGTACAGCAGGTGTAGTGGCGTGGGGGCCTCATTTTACTTGAGTTACAACTGTTTATTGCTACCCAAATGGAACATTGACATGTGCTGGAGCAGATGTCTTAATTAGAAATTACTAATAAGTGTTTACGTATTTTTAATAATGACTTATGTAGAAAAATGAATAACGTAGAAAAATAATGTGCATGTTTGAAATTGTGACCTCGAAGAATGGCCACCTGTGTTCACGAAATGTACTAAATAATTAATAGTACTTATGAATCATTGAAAATGTATTAGATTAATGTAGTAATATGTCATATCAAGGGTTATGAAGTATGTTCTAGCTTATTAATTGTAGGCCTTAATTTAGCGAGTGTCTTGGCCTAGTTTTGCCACATGCAGAAGCTGCATTTCTAGCGTTTAATGAAAAATGCTGACAGAGTGAACTAACTGTGAAATGCTCATCGTCTTGTTAAAATGCTTAGCAGAAGCTTTCCATGAGAACTGACTAACAGGAGACAGTGTCTTAAAAATGTATCGAGACGTGTGTAATATATGCAGGAGGTTGTTTCCCAGGATGCGAACAAAGAAGACACCGACTGGTGAAGAAGATGCAACAAATTTGATACCTGATGAGCTGGATGATGAGAACATCGTAAAGCAGACCAATCAACAACATTTGAAGTATGAAATATTAGAATTCATAGATTTGGTATAAAACTCTCACTGGACAGAGTAATAACATACGATTATTTGACCAATTTGAAATTAGGGGATAGGTTGGGTGACTTTGATATAACAACGTGACAGAGGAGACCATACACAGATTAGACCAGATTTAGGCAGATTTTACCCCGTTATGAGATGTGATATCGAGTTAAGAAGAGACTCGAGATTCTGTCATTGGGCTCATACTCTCTGATTGAGAGCCTGATGCTTTGCTGATTGATTGATGACCTGAGGACGAAGACTGATTCTGCTTGCTGACCCATATCATGGATAGTTAGATATGAAAATGTGACTGAATTGCATTTTTATGCCTTTTCTTTCTAGGTACCAACTGCGCTGTCTTAATAGCTTTTCCTTAATTAGATGTTTCCAAAATTTGTGTTCTAAATTGTTTTTGCATGAAGCCCCACATGCTGATGCTAATCTGGGTTAGTTGAGGCTATTCACATGATGACTGAAAATTTGCACACAGATGGTTGACAAATTATTTTGCTGAACTCTATGGATTATGCAGTACTATTGAAACTGACTTTACTAATGATTTGTGCTGATGCTTTAGAATGTATTGTGATTCAAGCTCTGATCAGATCATGTTTCTTGCTTATTTTTGGTGAACAACTATTATTAATTGTGTTTGATTTGACTTGGAGATTAATCTACATGACTTTACCATTGTTAATATAAGGGAAATAAACGTACTAAATATTTACTAAAGGTGTGGTTATTCATGGCGGAAAGGTCATGGTGTGTGATAATTACTGACTCCATTGATTATTGATTTGACTAATGAATATAGATTATTGTTAAAGATTATTGTTTCTGTTCTGGAACTATGGTAAGAACATCCTGCAGGAGTCAAAAGGTTCATCAACCTGTACACGTCCCCTTGTAAGTTTACTTATTAAGGTCCGACGCACTTACAGATGTGGTAGCAGAGGATGGTTAGTCTCTTAGGACCTTGCCATAGCTGTCCGGAATGGAGCGACAGGTGTTAACAGTTGTGATAAGGAGTCTGGACAGGCGTCCTAGTTATGGTAAAAGTTTGAGATTGATCCGTTAAGAGTTCAGTATTATGGAGATTTGGATTTTGTTTTTCAAGATGGCATTTGTAGAGAAAATGATGTTCCCTTAAGCCCAGAAATGACTTTCCTAGATCCAGTTTATGCAAATTGCAGGTGAATTGTGATGTATGGCAGAATTTAGGGAGTTTGAGTACTCCAAATAAAGTTTTGGTAGGAGTAGGCGTACTCCACAGTATGAGAGTAGGGAAGTTGTCAAACTTCACATGTGTGTGGCGATTTGTGCTAAAGAATTGTCCACATGGTTGTTGATGTACGGACCCTGCGTGGTCTAAGACTCCGGAGTATATTCAAAAGTGTATGAGACACTTGGTTATATGTTGTAATCTGTCTGGTTTAGAAGGTTGATCGGACGTGGTCAACGGGTCAGTGTGTGAGTAAATTGGGCGAGAGGAAATTTTGACTGAGATTTGGCGAGTCCTATGTGCACCAGGACAGACCCATTGATCAGTTGAGAGTAAAATTTGCAGGTCGAATTTGCTGGCGAATCTGAGAGACCGAAAAAAAGGAATAGCTTCATGAGCGAAAGGGCCTTCAGTGAAAATCCGTAAGGTTTCTGAAGCAATTGTGTTACCTTCCTGTAGCAAACCTGCAGGGTTGTTTTTGTTTTTTGGTTTTTGAGTAGTGCTCGCAATATTTTGCATTAGTACTGTGTGAATTGAAGTTTCAGAGGACGAGCTGCAAGACTTTCTCAGCCGCGGTACGTGTGAGTGTGACATCACTGGAGCTGCGCTGGGATTGGTTGGTTGGTGAGAAGGGTCGCGCATGGATTGGCAGCCGTCCATGAGAGGCAATTGGTTTAGAACGTGGGTGAAAGGAATCTCTGGAGTAAAAGTCATTTCCTGATTTGATTTGAAAGAAACAAAAAGTAGAAAAGATGACGTTTTTCAAGGCATTGAAAAGTGCCCCAAGGGGAGATACTTACATTAGAGCGAGTGCAGGAGAGCCTACCCCGCCAGAAAATACACCGGCTTACATTGTAATGGAGGAGCGAGGCCAGAGACCAGCCCAGTTTGAGGCATTAGTCGTTTGGGAGTTGGTAACTATGCAGCAACAGCAAATGAAATTCGAGAGGAGAGTAAGAAAGGTAGAGAAGTTGTTAGCAGAAGCAAGATGGGATTGGGAACAGAAGAAATGGAGATCAGTAACATTGCAGAATGTTAAGTTGTTTCCATCAATTACTCAGGAAGATGAGACGGAAGGAAATAAAGCAACTAGAAAGACTAATAAAAGTCCGCCTGGGAGTAAGGAAGCAAGAAAATCTTCCATAGTGGAGGAGGAATCAGATGCTGAGGATCTTGTTACACAGATACTGGGAGATCGACCACCACCATATGCAGTGCATGAAAGTGGTCCGAGTACTAGTGTTGATGCAACAGCCCCCGGCACAGGCAGTGGGGACAGTGAATCCGGTACAGGTTAATGCTAGCCAGATACAGGGTGTGGCCCAAGGTAGTCCTAATGAGATGACTACTCCAGTAGTACAGGCACAGATGCATCCGCCACCCATACAGAGAATTTAACCTGATGTGCCTATTTTAGAGATTACTTCAAACTTAGTGGTGCCTATGGAGCAGGTGGTTCCAAGACCACTGTTGGTTCTGACTGAGCAGACTCTGATATTGTTGCTACAGGTACAGCCTCAAGGGATGCCAAGATTTACGCCAAGGACAGGGACACAGTCAGACTTCACTCCGGTGATGAATCAGAGTATGGGAGTTATTCTCCCACAGTGTTCGGGGTCAGAGCAGCCCCAGGTGCAAAATCGCTGCTGATTACTGTTGCTCCAGCTGTACCATTATTTGCACAGAAGAAACCAATTATGAATAAACAAGGAACAATGTCTCAGAGTCTAATGAGGAGGGGACCAGTTGAACAAGTGCAGGTAGTCTCTACCTGTGAAATGTGTTTTCACATTTCCTAACGCAAAAATCCACTCTGATTTCGATGCATTATCAAGCTTTGTGACTGATAAATCCTATTTGTATATACTTACAGCCTTGAAAAAGTCAAGGATGACGAAACACGTGTCGGCTGTTTTTTCACAAATATGAAAACTGTATAGTGCTTCCATATTACGTATCCAGTGCATTTCATGATATCAGAGGATTTCCACCCTGACTTAACACCGCCTGGAGGGAACCGCCAGAATACCGCTGCGCGGTCAAAAGACCGCCGCGGGAATTCTGGGTTTCCCACTGGGCTGGCGGGCGACCGCCAAAAGGCCGCCCGCCAGCCCAGTGGGAAACACCCCTCCATGAGGATGCTGGCTCCAAATGGAGCCGGCGGAGTGGAGGATGTGCGATGGGTGCAGTGGCACCCATCGCGTATTTCAGTGTCTGCAAAGCAGACACTGAAATACAAAGTGGGGCCCTCTTACGGGGGCCCCTGCAGTGCCCATGCCATTGGCATGGGCACTGCAGGGGCCCCCAGGGGCCCCACGACACCCCTCACCGCCATCCTGTTCCTGGCGGGCGGAACCGTCAGGAACAGGATGGCGGTGAGGGGGTCGGAATCCCCCATGGCAGCGGAAAACCGGCGGGAGACCGCCGGTTTTCCTGTTCTGACTGCGGCCAAACCGCCGCGGTCAGAATGCCCTGCGGGGCACCGCCAGCCTGTTGGCGGTGCTCCCGCCAACCCCGGCCCCGGCGGTCCTTGACCGCCAGGGTCGGAATGACCCCCAAAGTCTTTCTCACCTTGATCCTGGGATGTGCCGTGGTTTTTTCTTCTCCTACATGGACTGTGACCTTCAGGTGACAGCTTACCGCACGCTGTGGCTGGGTGTACTACCACTTGAGCATCTCCTTCTGTCTAATTAGACACACCATCATGAACTTTAAATATTCAGGACAATAGAAACTTTGGATGTGCGCACCGTATATACACAGCCACAAATCTCTTTTGACCTCTCCACATCCCACGAGGAACCAGGACACCATGGAGCCAGAACGGCAGATCCTGCCGGCAATGGTCTTCCTGCTCCTCTATCAGAACCTCCAACGATGGCGGCGACGACCACGGTAAGTACTGCGCCTACAACACAGGGGAGGGGGGAGGGAAAAGAGAGTGACACACACACGCAACAGGCAACACCTCCACCCCCACCCTCACCCACAACACCATACACACAAATATATGCTGCAAAATTACATGTACAAAACTCGAAATCCAGTATATACAATTATGTACACCAACTACACAAGTCTGGATAGTGCACCAAGCATTGTCCGTGGACCACTGGGTCCAAAATGCATGGGCGAGGCCCACACTGGATGCCTGACTCCAAACAGAGAGAACACTGGAGGGGCATCACATAAAAAATACACAGGCACCTCAGGGGGGGGGCACCTCAGCCTGATGAACGCATGATGCCACTGCTCCACGAGGGGGCTGCATGCCCATTGATGTATCCTGGGGAGTGCAAAGCCACAGTCTCTCAAGTCTTTACAGTGGGTGGTTTGCCCACTGCTGCATCCTGGGGAGTGCAAAGCCACAGACTCTCAAGTCTTTCCAGTGGGTGGTTTGCCCACTGCTGCATCCTGGGGAGTGCAAAGCCACAGTCTCTCAAGTCTTTCCAGTGGGTGGTTTGCCTACTGCTGCATCCTGGGGAGTGCAAAGCCACAGTCTCTCAAGTCTCTCCAGTAGGTGGTTTGCCCACTGCTGCATCCTGGGGACTGCAAAGCCACAGTCTCTCAAGTGGATAGCAGTCTCCACTGGTTCTGGAGGGGGCTTGGAACCCAGAGTGCTTCTTCCTGCCAAGGACTGAGGTAGTAGATGTATCTCTCCACTGGTTCTGGAGGGGGCTTGGTGCCCAGAGTGCTTCATCCTGCCAAGGACTGTGGTAGTGGATGTATCTCTCCACTGGTTCTGGAGGGGACTTGGTGCCCAGAGTGCTTCATCCTGCCAAGTACTAAGGTAGTGGATGTATCTCTCAACTACTTCTGCAGGGGGCTTTGTGCCCAGAGTGCTTCATCCTGCCAAGGACTGAGGTAGTGGATGTATCTCTCAACTGCTTCTGCAGGGGGCTTTGTGCCCAGAGTGCTTCATCCTGCCAAGGACTGAGGTAGTGGATGTATCTCTCCACTGCTTCTGGAGGGGGCTTTGTGCCCAGAGTGCTTCACCCTGCCAAGGACAGAGGTAGTGGATGCCTTTCTCCACTGAAAGTGATGCTTCATGGAAGTTGCCCAGGCTCCTGGAACTCACCACCAGCCTCGGACGACTGACCACTGGGGATGGCAGCCATGTCTGCAGGGGTGCCAGTGGCTTAGGATGTCGTGGGGCCGCTGGCGGTGCTTGCGACGGTGTCATTCGCAGCAGTGCTTGCGGCGGGCTCTGTGGCAGCAGTGCTGGCAACAGGCTCTGTGGCAGCGGTGCTGGTGGTGGGCTCTGTGACAGCGGTGCTGGTTGTGCGCTCTGTGGCAGCGCTGCTGGTGGCGGGCTCTGTGGCAGCAGTGCTTGCGGTGGGCTCTGTGGCAGCAGTGCTTGCGGTGGGCTCTGTGGCAGCGGTGCTCGCGGCGGGCTCAGTGGTGGCGGTGCTGGCGGTGGGCTCTGTGGTGGCTGTGGTGGCGGTGCTGGCGGCGGGCTCCGTGGCGGCGGTGCTGGTGGCGGGGTCTGTGACAGCGGTGCTGGCGGCGGGCTCTGTGACAGCGGTGCTGGCGGCGGGCTCTGTGACAGCGGTGCTGGCGGCAGGCTCTGTGGCGGTGCAGGTGGCGGTGCAGGTGGCAGTGCAGGTGGCGGTCTTCTCCGCTGTACAGGTTGGCATTGACGTGGTAAGAAGGTGTGACACTGGTCCCTCAGTCGGTGCCACCATGCCCTCTCCTGACCTGACCTTCAGTTTCTGGCCATTCTCCACCTTTGATGGTGGTGCAGCTGTCTTGCCGCTATCCCCTTTCGTTTTCCCTGACCCCTTGGTGGCAGGTGTTTTATACTTCTCCCTCCGGGATGTGGGCAACTTTTTTAGCTTGGCAGGTGGCGGAATGTCTTTGCTCTCGCTCTGTGGCACACTGGCAGTCCTGATGGTTGGCGCACTCCAATAGCCCGCAGTTGCTGGCACCACTGTGGCTGGGGATGTGGTGGCTGAGGTGTTGGGTTGGGAACTGGAAAGCCTGGCCCTAGGGAATGGACGGGGGGTGTAGGGAAGAGGTCAATATTAGCCAGAAAACGTTTTTTAGACACACTGGGACGGGTAGATGGAGGGGGTTTGGGAGTGGAGGAAGAGGAAGTGGTTGTAGGAGGTGTACGTCTGCTGAATTTGGGTGAAGGTGCATGGGCTGTATGCTGTTGTGAGGTGGATGGCTGTTGGGTGGGTGTGTGCCTACATTTGTGTACTTTGGAAAGGAGGGCTCACTGACACACTGGGAGAGGACACTGGGGATGTGTGAATGGTAGTGGAGGTGGTGAGTGCACGTGAGCGGTGTGTGGTGATGGGCGTGCTGCTGATGGAGGTAGTGGCTGAAGATGTAGTGCATGCAGGTGTGAGTGGAGACGAGACTGGGAGGAGGAGGGAGACGTGGAGGAGGGGGACACAGTGGAGGCAGTGGATGTTGGTATGTCTGCATGGGTATGATGCCTGTGTAAGTGCCTGTGGGATATGTGGTGCTTATGTTTGCCTGAGCCACTTTTGTGTGATGAGGTGTGTGCATGCTGGTCTGATGGTGTGCTTGGGATAGGCTGAGGTACAGGGGATTGGGTCTGGATGAAGGAAGTTGGAGAGGGGAGGCTGGACACGGGGACAATGGCTGCCATCAGTGCTGAGTCCAGAGCCTGAAATGCTCTCTGTTGGGCTCCCTGGCCAGAATGAATGCCCTCCAGGTATACATGTGTTTGTTGCAAATGCCTCTCAACACCCTGGATGGCATTCACAATGGTAGACTGGTCAACAGTGAGGGATCTCAGGAGGTCAATAGCCTCCTCATTGAGGGCAGCAGGGCTGACTGGGGCAGGGCCTGAGGTGCCTGGGGTGAAGGGATGCCCACCCTCCTGGGTGAGCGGGCACTGGACACACGCTGAGGGGCTGCTGGGAGGGCGGTGCTGGTAGGGGGTGTGGCAGCTGTACAGGTTGATGTGGGGGGCACAGAGGGGCCCCCCACTGCAAGGGAGCTCCCATCAGAGGATGAGTCTCTGTCACTGTGTCACCTCCTGTCCCCGCCGTGGAGCTCCCCTCGCCCTCCGTCCCACTGGTGGCTTCAGACTCTGTTGTTTCGCCCTCCGGGGCCAAGTGGGATGCAGCTCCCTCCTGCTCTGGTGCCACTGTTCCTCCACCTGATGATGCTATTGCACACAAGAACAGGGAGACCACAAAATGGGGGGGGGGACAGAAGAAAGACATGTTCAGTGCATGCAACACCACTACCGTTGGCGGCAGCCATCTGCACTACTCCACGCACTTATTGTTCCTATATTATTCACATGCCCATGGGGTACAAGGCCTAAGCCTGATTGCTACATACATGGAAGTCACAAGAGCCTGACTAGGTGTAGGTGGCACTAACCACTAGTGGGGTTGGGGTTCCACTGAACCTGCCTCACAAGGGACCTTGCCTACCAAGCTCGCCCTGGACTAGGGGAACCCACTGCCCACCTCCCCCACCCAGACACCTCGTAATGCGTGCAGAGTCAGATGAATGTGACAGTACTCACCCCCTTGTGGCTGGTGTGATGCCCTCAAGTGCCCATCCAACCCCGGATACGCCACCACAAGGATCCTGAACATAAGGCGGGTCATGGTGCGACGGGCACCCCTCCCACGTTTGGAGGCCTTCCCCAGCTGGGCCTCCGCCGTCTTCTTGCTCCAGCAGCAAATGGAAATGGAAATCATTTCCTGCAGTGGGTGCTCCGTCTGTAGTGGACCCCCAGGGTCCGGATGTCCTTGGCGATGGCATGCCAAATATCCTTCTTCTGGTGGGCGCTGACCTAGAGGAATAGTACAGGCAAAAAAGAAAATCTTTACCCGTCCGGACCGTCATACTCATTGGCCCACGTTCCCACCCTTGCCCTGATGCACATACACTCACTGTCCGCTCCTGCAGGCCTCAGTCCCCCCCCATGTATCTTCCATCCACACCACTTCAAACAGGCATTGCCCATACAGCATGCTCACAGTGTACTCACCTGTTTGTCTGGAGGACCGTACAGTTGTGTGTACTGGGGGAGGACCCCATCCACTAGTTTCTCCAACTCCTCTAAAGTGAAGGCAGGGGCCCTTTCCCCAGACACATGAGCCATTGTCGCTTCCAGACACAGGTCACAGCAGCACTTGCAGTGTAGGTCATCTCCTGTTGAAGGTCAGGTATCAAGTGAGTGAACAGACAGAAAATGGCGGTCACGTCTGCGGCGGTGCGTATCGTCACCGTCGGCATACATCGTCATTGGCTCCTGGGACCCATAGGGTCCAATGTTAACCAATGCAGGATTGCGCTGCGGTCTTCGACCACTTACCGCGACGGTGTAGAACACCAGCACAGTTACCTCATATCCCCTTGTCCCACCTTACAGGTCAGGCAGCCACCATTTCAGGGGGCCTCATGGCATTAATAATAACTGTCTCACACCTATCTAGGCCTTGCATACACACAGTAACAGGCACATTGCGGATTAATAAATGTGTGCAAATGACATTTTGTGATACCTCAGCCAGACCTGATGTCAGCTATCTGCCATCCCACAGGGATACCCATTCTAGTGCAGGTCCTCTCAGTACTCCATTTCCTGGCAAGTGGGTATTTTCAAACAACAGTGGCCATTGCATCAGGGATGTCCCAGTCAATGTTCTCTAACGGGTTGTCCAGAGTGTTGTCTGCCCTGCTGAAACACATGCGCAGCTACATCGTTTTCCCTCAGGTGGAGGATTTGCCTACAGTGAAAGGTGACTTCTATGCCCTGGGACATATCCCCAACATTATAGGCGCCATTGATGGGAGACATGTGGCCTTGGTACCCCCCGCAAGAGTGAACAGGTGTACAGGAACTGGAAGAGCTACCATTCGATGAATGTGCAGATGGTGTGTTTGGCTGACCAGTACATCTCCTATGTGAATGCCAAATTTCCTGGCTCAGTGCATGACGCTTACATTCTGAGGAATAGCTGCATCCCTTATGTGATGGGGCAACTCCAGAGGCACTGTGTGTGGCTAATAGGTGAGGACAAGGACCCCATACAGTGTGAATAGTTGTCTGGGTATGGGGTTGTCCCTACGGGTTAGTGTGTGTCTAACAGCTGTCCCTCGAAATTTGCAGGTGACTCTGGGTACCCCAACCTGTCATGGCTACTGACCCCAGTGAGAAATCCCAGGACAAGAGCAGAGGAACGCTACAATGAGGCACATGGGCGAACTAGGAGGGTGATCGAACAGACATTTGGCCTCCTGAAGGCCAAGTTCTTGTGCCTCCATATGACAGGTGGTTCTCTCTACTACTCACCAAAGAAGGTGTGCCAGATCATCATGGCCTGCTGTATGCTGCACAACCTGGCTTTTCGACGACTGGTGCCTTTTCTGTAGGAGAATGGTCCAGCTGGAGGTCTTGTGGCAGCTGTGGAGCCTGTGGACGGTGAAGAAGAGGAAGCAGAAGAAAAGGATATCGACAACAGAAACAACGTTATCCAGCAATACTTCTAGTGAGACACAGGTAGGAAGATGTCACTGCCTCACACATCTCATACTATTGTTTGAGCTATCATAAGTCTGTCATTTTCACTCAGTGTATGGACCCTGACTTGTCACTTTACCTTTCCATTTAACAGATGTGGGTCACACTTTGTGACCTCTGCTATATTTCCTCCAGCCCTACAGCTGTGTTTCATCGGTATGTGGACAATTAAATTGACATTGCTATATTCTATAGTTATTCCAATTACACATTTGTGAAAGCAGAGACTGACTCCAGATTGTTTTGTGATTGAAGTGTGTTTATTTCTGTGCAAATAAGTGGAGAGGGGTGTAAAATAAGCAGGGATAATGGTAGAGGAATGTCCATGGCAGAGTCCAGTCTATTTGTTTCACAGGTGCATTGTCCAAAGGGGCATAGGAAGTGGAGCAAGGGCAGTTGAAGGATGGACAGGGTGACAAAGTGGGACAGAAGGGTGACATTCAGGGGGGTCTCATTTCCTGGTTGGGGACTTGGCAATGTTCTCTGTCTTGTTCCTGGATCTCATGGACCATTTGCGGGGTGGCTCTCCATCTGCAGGGGGTGGGGTGCTGGTGTCATAGTCCTGTGGTGGTGCCTCCTGTCCACTAGCGCCGGCGGAGGTGGAGGGCTGTTCATCATCCAGGCTAGTGTCAGGGGCCCCTTTTGTGCCACAGTGTCCCTCCTGGGGTTGACAAGGTCTTGCAGCACCCCTACAATGGTGACCAGGGTGGTGTTAATGGGCTTCAGTTCCTCCCTGATCCCAAGATAGTGTTCCTCCTGCAGCCGCTGGGTCTCCTGAAAGTTGGCCAGTACCGTTGCCATTGTCTCCTGGGAATTATGGTACGCTCCCATGATGTTGGAGAGGGCTTCGTGGAGAGTGGGTTCCCTGGGCCTGTCCTCCCCCTGTCGCACAGCAGTCCTCCCAGTTCCCCTGTTTTCCTGTTCCTCTGTCCCCTGAACTGTGTGCCCACTGCCACTTCCCCCAGGTCCCTTATTTTCTTGGGGTGGTGGGTTTGCCTGGGTTCCCTGTAGTGGTGGACACACTGCTGCTTGACGTGTCCTGGGGACAGAGGGATGGGCCCGCAGGGTGGGTGCTGTGGTGTGTTTCCTGAGGGGGGAGGCTCTGTGGTGGCCTGTGACTGTGTCAGGGGAACCGACTGTCCCGAGGTCCCAGATGGGCCGGGCTGGTCATCTTGACCCAGTTGTGCAGAGCTGCTGTCATCGCTGTGGGCCTCTTCTGTGGGGGGACTGGATATGTCTGGAACCTCCTGTCCGGTGATGTTGGGTAGGGGTCCTGCAGGTGTGTAAAGGCATGATTATTGCATCAGTGTGTGCCATCGTGTGCAATGGGTGAGTGATCCTGTACTCCAGTGCTGGCATTCTTGTCTAGGTCCTTGTGTGATATTTGGTTTGGGGTCTGTGTGGGTATCTGTAGTGGACATGCTTTGGTGATGGGTGTCCATGCTTTGGTGTTGCATGCAGGGCGTGGTGTTGGGATGGGTGGGTTGTGATAGTGGGACATATGTGAGGTGTTGGAGTGATGGGGGTGAGAGTGAGGGTGGGGATATGTGATGGCATGCAGGTAGGGTGGGGGATATAATAGTTAAGAGTTGACTTACCAGAGTCCATTCCTCCTGCTACTCCTGCGAGGCCCTCAGGATGCAGTATTGCCAAGACTTGCTCCTCCCTTGTTGTTAGTTGTGGGGGAGGAGGTGGTGGTCCACCGCCAGTCCTCTGTACTGCAATCTGGTGTCTGGAGAACACGGGAACGCACCTTCCCCCATAGGTCGTTCCACCTCTTCCTGATGTCATCCCTAGTTCTTGGATGCTGTCCCACTGCGTTGACCCTGTCGACGATTCTGCGCCATAGCTCCATCTTCCTAGCAATGGAGGTGTGCCGCACATGTGATCCGAATAGCTGTGGCTCTACCCGGACGATTTCCTCCACCATGACCCTGAGCTCCTCCTCAGAGAACCTGGGGTGTCGTTGAGGTGCCATGATGTGGTGTGGGTGATGTGTGAGGTGGTGTGTGTTGTGATGTGTGGGGGTATATGTTGTTGTGTGTTGTTTAAGGTGCGTGGATGTTGTGTGAGTGATGATGTTGTGTGTCTGTGGATGCTAGTATTGTTTCTGGTGGTGTCTCTCTCTGGCCTTCTTTCGAAATTTTGGTAGTAAGGGTTTGTGGGTGATGTGGGTGTGTGTTTTATATTGGATTGGGTGTGTGGGAGTGGTGTTTGTATGTGTATCAGGTGTGTGTATTTCAAATTGTCCAATGTGGTTGTGTTTTGTAAATGTGTGTGTATTTTGAGCGCTGCGGTGTGTACCGCCAATGGAATACCACGGTTGAAAGACCGCCGCATGGATTCATGGGTCATCATAGTGTGGGCGTATTCCTGTTGGCGTGACGGTGGAGGTTTGGTTATCACCAGTTTATCACTGACCTTTGGTGTGGCGGACTTGTGTGGGTGTCTGGATTATGGTGGATTCCGTGCTGTGGGTCATAAGAGCTGTAGCCGAATTCAGCCGCCACAGCGGTGTGTTGGCGGTCTTCTGCATGGCCGTAAGCGGGATTTACCGCCAATGTTGTAATGAGGGCCTATGTCTTTTTGCTTTGATAGGGAAGTTCCAAGTCAATATTTTGAGGTGACCTGAACAAGATCAATGAACTGAACTACTGGAACAATCTGAAAAATATTTTTGAGAAAGAGACTGTTGTAAGTAATCGGAAAAGACATTGATAACTTGATTTGACTTATTGAAAACTGATTTGACAAGCTGGTAACTGATTTTGACAAGGAAGAAGTGTTCCTGGAAGTAAAACAGAACTGCTGAAAGAATTGTCTATTTTTTATTTTTGCTGCAAAGTTTTTTTCTAAGTTACTTCTGCTTTCTGATTCTTTGCAGATCATGGCTGACATAGATAAGCAAATTAGGTATGCTAGGCACTGTAAATATATGAGCATTGGTTTGGCAGTTATGTGTGGGATTTTATTTATAGTATTGATTGTGGGTATGTCTGTTCTTGATGTGAAAGGAGCCAACCATACTTTGCTTTTGAGATTACTACACTAACAGCTTTAGAGAGGTTTAAGATAGATGAGAAATAGTTGCATGATTTTACTAATGCTCAAGGAGAACTTTCTTCTAATGTTTTCTATCACTTATTGAGTGAGTATGTTGGGACAATGGATACAAAGGATTGCCTTGTGTGTATGCAGGTTCCTTCATCAGTCGAGGAAGGAGTCACTTATCATAGTCTTCCATTAACATCTGGGATAAGTTGTAGTCTGTTACTAACACGTTCCATAACCAGGAGTATATTCAATATTTCTATTCTAACCACAATGTCGTGTTTTCATTTGTTCCTATTATTAAGTACTTGAGTAGAGTAGCTAAAGATAATGATATATTATTAGTTAGAGGATTCTTTGAACCTACACTAACATTTGGTACAGCATATGTGCATAGAAATAACCTCACATGCTTGCTTACACCTTTAGAAAAGAGCTTCCTAAATCATACTGATCACAGGAGAAAGGCGCTGAAGGAGAAATTAGAAAAAGGCTAAGAGAAAAGGACTTAAAAGAATGATTATGCCTACACTGCAATTAAAACACAAGGGAAGTTAGCTTTAGATGTATTACATTTAGGGAAACGCTGTATATGTTGACCAAAATCACGCACTGACACTTTATTTGTGGGTACGAGTGAATGTTGGCTTGTGTTTTTGTTTCAGAGTAAATGGACATTTATGTTGAATGGGCAAGACCCTGCGATTCCAGGGATACATTATATTTGTGGACTTAATGCTTATTACTCTCTTCCAAGAGGATGGTATGGGACATGTTATTTGGGGATAGTATTCCCAAAGATTTACCAGATGGAGGATTTGAAAAAGTTTCTGAAAATGACAGAATTATATCATAAGAGACAGAGGAAGGAGTCCTCTTCTGCAATAGTGGGTGATATATTTGGTGCAGTGATTCCTTCATTGGGAATCATCCTGAATTCGATCAAGATTCGAAAGTTGTCTACTATTGTGGAGAACATGCTGACAAATCTTTAAGGAGCAATACGCCTGACAGATACTGAATTGGCTGAGGATAGAGCTATGGCTCTTCAAAATCGTCTTGCTTTAGAGATTCTTTTAACAAAGGATGGCAGAGTCTGTAAAATGATTAACTCTAGGTATTGCTGTTCTTACATACCTAACAATAGTAAAGAGATGAGAGACTTTGGGCCACATGTATGAAACTTTTTTGCACATCGCAAACAGCGAATCTGGCTATTTGTGATCCGCATAAAGCACTTCCCCATGTACAAACCCATTTTTGTGATTCGGTAAACTTTTTACCAAATTGCAAAACGGGATTGCGATTCGCAATTAGGAAGGGGTGTTCCCTTCCTAATTGCAACTCGCAGTCCCATGTATGATTGTTTTGTAACCACAAATGCCATCGCAAAACGATCGCAGTTAGCACCAGTGTCACACTTGTGCTAACACATTCGCAAATGTGAATGTCACTAAAAACATGTTTTCAGAGCAGACAGTGGGAAACAAAAACGTTTCATTTTTTGTTTTTGTAATGCAGCTCATTTTCCATTAAGGAAAACTGGCTGCATTACAAAAAAAAAAAACTGCTTTCTTTAAAAGCAGTCACAGACATGGTGGTGTGCTGTCTCCAGCAGGCTACCATCCTTGGGAGGATCGCCATTCCCAAGGGGGTCGCAAATTGCAACCTACTGCATGAATAATCATGAGGTGGGCATTTGCGACCCGCAGGTGAATTGCTACTAGTGTCATGGACACTATACTACATTCGGTTTTGCGACTCGCAATGTGTGATTCGCAAAACCGAAATTTGATACATGTCACCCCTACTTACTAATGTGACTAACGCAAGTAGTGATTTGAAGGAGTTGAAAGAACCAGGTGTTTGGGAAAAGGTTGGTAAAGGGTTTGCTTCAATGGGAAATTGGCTTAGTAGTATTTGGAACGGGGTGCTGTTGAAAATTATACAGGGTTGTTGTGGGTTGTCTATTAGGAATCTGGGGATTACGCAAATATGCAAAATAATTAAATTGAAGAGGTCTAAATAGAATCAGAGAAGGGAAGAAAAGAAAAGGGATAGAATTTATAGGGAAATTTCAAGGAGAAGACAAAGACCCTCATTACAACCTTGGCGGTAAATGCCACCTAATGCCGTGCTGATGGCCGCCAACATACCGTGACCGCGGCGGTGTCCCGCTACGGGTATTATGACCCACACAGAGAAATCCGCCACTGTTAGAAATGGGGTTTTTGGTTGGCAGTCAGGTTGCCCTCTGTCCAAGCAAGAACCCTCACTCTAGTCAGGGTAAGTCACACACAATCCAAAATCAGCCTGTGCTCACCCTCCGGTAGCTTGGCACGAGCAGTCAGGCTTAACTTAGAAGGCAATGTGTAAAGCATTTGTGCAATAAATCATACAACACCATAGCATAACACCACAAAAATACACCACACAGTGTTTAGAAAAATATATAATATTTATCTGGGTATCTTCAGGTCAAAACGATCAAAGTTGCAGTATGAATTTGTAAAGATATCACTGAAAAATGATATAAAGTGTCTTAAGTCTTTAGAAAGTAAACAAAGTCTCTTTCAAACACAAAGTACCTGGTTTCTGGTGGAAAATCTCCTCAGAAGGCCACAGGAGAAGAGGTGCGTGGAAAACTGGTGCATGCGTCGATTTCTCCTCAGCACACACGGACTTGCGTCGTTATTTTCCACGCGGGGAGTCGTGCGTCGTTTTCCGGCGCGCGGACAGTCTCTTACTGGGGTTTGCGGGGAGTACCAGATGTCCCGGATCTGTGCGTGGATTTTCCTGCTTGTTTTCCGGCTGCGCGTCGTTCTGCGGGCTGCGCGTCGAAGTTTCGATCTCACGGCAGGCGTTGCGTCGATTTCTCCTGCGGAGTTGGGCGGCGTTGTCCTTGCGAGTCTGTGCATCAAAGTTTCGATCCTACGGCAGGCATCGCGTCGATTTCTCCTGCGGAGTCGGGCGGCGTTGTCCTTGCGAGGCCGTGCGTCAAAGTTTCGATCTTACGGAAGGCGTCACGTCGATTTCTCCCGGGAAGTCGGGCAGCGTTGTCCTTGCGAGGCCGTGCGTCAAAGTTTCGGTCGTCCCGAAGACGTTGCGTCGATCAGCGTCGGTGTGCGGCGTTTTTCTTGCCGCGGAACAAGCTGTGCGTCGAAAAGTTCAGTGCACGGAGCGTCCAAGAGGAAGAGAGAAGTCTTTTTGGTCCTGAGACTTCAGGGAACAGCAGGCAAGCTCTATCCAAGCCCTTGGAGAGCACTCTTACAGCCAGACAAGAGTTCAGCAAGGCAGCAGGCCAACAGCAAGGCAGCAGTCCTTTGTAGAAAAGCAGACAGGTGAGTCCTTTGAGCAGCCAGGCAGTTCTTCTTGGCAGGATGTAGTTTCTGGTTCAGGTTTCTTCTCCAGCAAGTGTCTGATGAGGTAGGGCAGAGGCCCTGTTTTATACTAAGTTGTGCCTTTGAAGTGGGGGTGACTTCAAAGAGTGTCTAAGAAATGCACCAAGCCCCCTTTCAGTTCAATCCTGTCTGCCAGAGTCCCAGTAGGGGGTGTGGCAGTCCTTTGTGTGAGGGCAGGCCCTCCACCCTCCCAGCCCAGGAAGACCCATTCAAAATGCAGATGTATGCAAGTGAGGCTGAGTACCCTGTGTTTGGGGTGTGTCTGAGTGAATGCACAAGGAGCTGTCAACTAAACCTAGCCAGACGTGGATTGAAGGGCACAACAAGATTTTAGTGCAAAGAAATGCTCACTTTCTAAAAGTGGCATTTCTAGAATAGTAATATTAAATCCGACTTCACCAGTCAGCAGGATTTTGTATTACCACTCTGGCCATAATAAATATGACCTTCCTGCTCCTTTCAGATCAGCAGCTGCCACTTCAACAGTGTATGAGGGCAGCCCCAATGTTAGCCTAAGAAAGGAGCAGGCCTCACAGTAGTGTAAAAACAAATTTAGGAGTTTTACACTACCAGGACATATAACTACAAAGGTACATGTCCTGCCTTTTACCTACACAGCACCCTGCTCTAGGGGTTACCTAGGGCACACATTAGGGATGACTTATATGTAGAAAAAGGGGAGTTCTAGGCTTGGCAAGTACTTTTAAATGCCAAGTCGAAGTGGCAGTGAAACTGCACACACAGGCCTTGCAATGGCAGGCCTGAGGCAGGGTTAAGGGGCTACTGAGGTGGGTGGCACAACCAGTGCTGCAGGCCCACTAGTAGCATTTAATCTACCTGCTTTAGGCACATGTAGTGCACTCTACCAGGGACTTACAAGTAAATTAAATAGTTAATCATGGATAAACCAATCAGTATTACAATTTACACAGAGAGCATATGCACTTTAGCACTGGTTAGCAGTGGTAAAGTGCCCAGAGGTCAAAAGCCAACAACAACAGGTCAGAAAAAATAGGAGGAAGGAGGCAAAAAGTTTGGGGATGTCCCTGTCAAAAAGCCAGGTACAACATGACCCCCTACCAGCCTAAAGCCAGGGGAGAACAATCACTATCCTGATGTACTTCCCTGTTTGAGGCGACAGAACAAGGACCCAAGCCCACAACAGCAGGGGCATGCTCCAGTTCTTCGCCTTCCTGACTCCAATTGGATCCCTCTGTCCATACTCTCAGGGCGCACTAAGCCAACCCATGGGGAACCTTTCTCCTTACCTGCGGATCCCATCTGTGCAGCACCTAACCTTACTTTGCTCACAGATGTATCCCAGGAGCAGGATAGTACCACCATGACCAACACTTTGGTGTTGCCCACTCTACCCCCGGGGTGTGACACTTGTCCCCTCCCCAGGTATAACTCTGTCCACCCGGACAGCAAGCCACAGTGATTACTGACAGCTGCCAGGGATGAGAGCCAGGCCCTGGGCCTCTCAAAGCTCTCCCACCACTGTGGCTGTGGAGAGTGGGGGGCGGTAGCCCCAGGTGCTGGGCACCCTTTAACCACTCTCCCTTCCACCAGGTCAGGGATGACAGCCTGAACCTGGTCCTCCCCTCTGGGGCTCTGTACCCTCCCTCCTGGAACGGTACCCCCAGAGTCCAACACGGTCAGGGTGCTTACAGAAGTCGCCCTGTACCATTCCTCCACCAGTGCAGGGCTGTTAACCTGCAACTGGCCCTCCAACCTGGGGTCTGTACCTTCAGGTTGGACTAGGGCCCATGGTGAGGCTTCCCTCCCCCTGCCCTCCCTTCTGGGGTCCAGCACCCTCCCACTAGGAATGGCCTCCTCAGAAGACAACATGGTAGGGGCACTGTTATCAGTAGCCCCTCCCTCCAGGTCCGGGGGGACACCCTGAACCTGGTCTTCCAGCCCAGGGTCTGTACCCTCAGACTGGATCACTGCCTGGCAAACCAGGACTTTCTGGGAGGCACACCTACCCCCCACCAGGTCAGAGTTTAACCTCTGCCCCTGACCATCCAACTCAGAGTCACCACCCTGAAGTTGAACAATTGCCTGGCACGCCAGGACTTCCTGGAGGGCACACTGACCCTCCACCAGGTCAGAGTTTAACCTCTGAACCTGGTTCTCCAACCTAGGGTCACCACCCTGAGGTTGGGCAACTGCCTGGCACACCAGGACTTTCTGGGAGGCACACCTACCCCCCACCAGGTCAGAGGTTAACCTCTGAACCTGGTTCTCCAACCCAGGGTCACCACCCTGAGGTTGAACAATTGCCTGGCACGCCAGGACTTTCTGGGGGGCACACCTACCTCCCACCAGGTCAGAGTTTAACCTCTGAACCTGGTTATCCAACCCAGAGTCAGCACCCTGAGGTTGGACAACTACCTGGTACACCAGGACTTTCTGGGGGGCACTAGTACCCCCCACCAGGTCAGAGTTTAACATCTGAACCCGGTTATCCAACCCAGAGTCAACACCCTGAGGTTGAACCATTGCCTGGCATAGCAGGACTTCCTGGGGGGCACACCTACCCCCCAACAGATTAGAGTTTATCCTCTGAACCTGGTTAGCCAACCCAGAGTCACCACCCTGAGGTTGAACCATTGCCTGGCAGGCCAGGACTTCCAGGGAGGCACACCTACCTCCCACCAGGTCAGAGTTTAACCTCTGAGCCTGGTTCCCCAACCCAGGGTCACCACCCTGAGGTTGGGCAATTGCCTGGCACGCCAGGACTTTCTGGGGGCACACCTACCCCCCACCAGGTCAGAGTTTAACCTCTGAACCTGGTCATCCAACCCAGAGTCAACACCCTGAGGTTGGACAATTGCCTGGCACAGCAGAACTTCTTAGGAGGCACACCTACCTCCCACCAGGTCAGAGTTTAACCTCTGAACCTGGGTATCCAACCCAGAGTCACCACCCTGAGGTTGAATCTTTGCCTGGCATGCCAGGACTTCCTGGGGGGCACTCTCACCCCCTACAAGGGACACACCATCCCCAAGGGCCACACAAGAGTCTGGTTGGCGCAGGTCTCCCGACCTCTGCCCATCCGGCAGAGTCTGGGTTTCCCCCAAACCAGAAACGGTTTCACCTGGGTCATTCCTGGGGGGCTCTGCTCTCAGAGCTGTCCCCTGACTCTCAAGGTCCTCCACTGGGGTCTGCAACCCCCTCTCAACCCTATGTCTGGACTTCTGCACCCCCTCACTAGGAGGGGTACTGCCAGACACCAGAACTGTTGGGATGCTGGCTACAGTCACACCCCCAAGTTCTTCTGACACTGCGGGGCTTCCCTCAAAAGGTGGCCCTACGGTACAGGCTAGGCTTCCCTATTGGTGTTCCCTCATGGAACCCTCTAGGACCTGGGACCTACCTGGGACACTACAATCCTTTCCCACGTCACTCGGTTGGGAACCACCTAGAGCACTCCCTTCAGGAGCACCCCCAAATGCCTCTTCAGACTCTCTGGTACTCGCCCAGAGGTCTGCCTCCATTGTAAGTTCCCTGGGGTCAGAGAACTCACACTCCACCTGGTGTTGGCGTAGCTCTGGAAAATAAGGACCAGACATATGCTCTCCAGCAATTACATCACTCTGCCCTTCACATGTATTAACCACAGTACCCTTCACCCAACCACCCAGTAACTCAACCTTGGAAAAGCACTCTACCTCACCCTCCTGAGACTGGTGAGACAGTATCTGTCTGTCCCTGACACTCAACCCATACTCTTCTGGGATGTCTCTACACTCTATATCCAGGACGTCCACCAGGGGGGAACCCTTTTCTCTGTCACTCTCTGCTAGAGTCAGTAAAGTGTCCCTCCCCCCAGTAGGAATATGACTCCCTGTGCCAGTTCCCCAATCCTTCTCAGGGACCCTGTGCATAACGGGAACTACCTCATACCCTTGAACCGCCTGGGGTGTGTCAACTCCCTTCTTCAAGTTGGGCACCACATCTCTGGGCTTGTGCCCTTCTTCAGCAGTACCGGATGCAAGATTTTTGCTGCCACAATCTGAACTGGACTCAGCCCTTCCGGCCTCCAGTTTCAGCTCTTTACAGCTCAGCTCTTGAGCTGCAATCTTTTCTTCTTCCAGGGCTAAGAGTCTTTTTGCCTCAACCTCTGCAAGATACTCCTCTAATTGTTGCTCCTGTCGCCTTTGACCTCGGAGCCATTCATCTATTTCTGGGTCACTGTCCAAATCTGAGTAGTCTTCCTCCTCAGGTGCGTAGTCCTCCTCCTCATCTGAGGGGTACTTAGTCATTTGGTTTCTTGCTGCCTCTCTCTCTGCCCATCTTTCCTCCCCCCAGACTATGTAGTGATGTAGCATCTCCGCCTTAGTAGATCTCCTTGCTACAGGAAGGCCCCATTTTCTGCAAAGCTTCCTTAGGTCAGCCTTAGTGAGGTGGTCAGTACGAACAAAGAATGAGTAGGTACACAATCCCATTCTGATAAGATTTTACCAGCAAGAACCAAAATCCCAAGTCCAAAAATATCAATAGTATATCCAGGAGGACATCAGAGAACCAAAAGCCAAAAAAGATGAAAAATCAAGTTGACCTTCAACTGTGGGTAGGTAGTGAAATACTTAGCTACTGTATGTCACTGCACAAACACAAGTCCTATCCTCACCGCTGATCACCAATGTTAGAAATGGGGTTTTTGGTTGGCAGTCAGGTTGCCCTCTGTCCAAGCAAGAACCCTCACTCTAGTCAGGGTAGGTCACACACAATCCAAAATCAGCCTGTGCTCACCCTCGGGTAGCTTGGCACGAGCAGTCAGGCTTAACTTAGAAGGCAATGTGTAAAGCATTTGTGCAATAAATCATACAACACCATAGCATAACACCACAAAAATACACCACACTGTGTTTAGAAAAATATATAATATTTATCTGGGTATCTTCAGGTCAAAACGATCAAAGTTGCAGTATGAATTTGTAAAGATATCACTGAAAAATGATATAAAGTGTCTTAAGTCTTTAGAAAGTAAACAAAGTCTCTTTCAAACACAAAGTACCTGGTTTCTGGTGGAAAATCTCCTCAGAAGGCCACAGGAGAAGAGGTGAGTGGAAAACTGGTGCGTGCGTCGATTTCTCCTCAGCACACACAGACTTGCGTCGTTATTTTCCACGCGGGGAGTCGTGCGTCGTTTTCCGGCGCGCGGACAGTCTCTTACTGGGGTTTGCGGGGAGTACCAGATGTCCCGGATCTGTGCGTGGATTTTCCTGCTTGTTTTCCGGCTGCGCGTCGTTCTGCGGGGCTGCGCGTCGAAGTTTCGATCTCACGGCAGGCGTCGCGTCGATTTCTCCTGTGGAGTCGGGCGGCGTTGTCCTTGCGAGTCCGTGCGTCAAAGTTTCGATCTTACGGCAGGCGTCGCGTCGATTTCTCCTGCGGAGTTGGGCGGCGTTGTCCTTGCGAGGCCGTGCGTCAAAGTTTTGATCTCAAGGCAGGCGTCGCGTCGATTTCTCCCGGGAAGTCGGGCGGCGTTGTCCTTGCGAGGCCGTGCGTCAAAGTTTCGGTCGTCCCGAAGACGTCGCGTCGATCAGCGTCGGTGTGCGGCATTTTTCTTGCCGCGGAACAAGCTGTGCGTCGAAAAGTTCGGCGCACGGAGCGTCCAAGAGGAAGAGAGAAGTCTTTTTGGTCCTGAGACTTCAGGGAACAGGAGGCAAGCTCTATCCAAGCCCTTGGAGAGCACTCTTACAGCCAGACAAGAGTTCAGCAAGGCAGCAGGCCAACAGCAAGGCAGCAGTCCTTTGTAGAAAAGCAGACAGGTGAGTCCTTTGAGCAGCCAGGCAGTTCTTCTTGGCAGGATGTAGTTTCTGGTTCAGGTTTCTTCTCCAGCAAGTGTCTGATGAGGTAGGGCAGAGGCCCTGTTTTATACTAAGTTGTGCCTTTTTAAGTGGGGGTGACTTCAAAGAGTGTCTAAGAAATGCACCAAACCCCCTTTCAGTTCAATCCTGTCTGCCAGAGTCCCAGTAGGGGGTGTGGCAGTCCTTTGTGTGAGGGCAGGCCCTCCACCCTCCCAGACCAGGAAGACCCATTCAAAATGCAGATGTATGCAAGTGAGGCTGAGTACCCTGTGTTTGGGGTGTGTCTGAGTGAATGCACAAGGAGCTGTCAACTAAACCTAGCCAGACGTGGATTGAAGGGCACAACAAGATTTTAGTGCAAAGAAATGCTCACTTTCTAAAAGTGGCATTTCTAGAATAGTAATATTAAATCCGACTTCACCAGTCAGCAGGATTTTGTATTACCATTCTGGCCATACTAAATATGACCTTCCTGCTCCTTTCAGATCAGCAGCTGCCACTTCAACAGTGTATGAGGGCAGCCCCAATGTTAGCCTATGAAAGGAGCAGGCCTCACAGTAGTGTAAAAACGAATTTAGGAGTTTTACACTACCAGGACATATAACTACACAGGTACATGTCCTGCCTTTTACCTACACAGCACCCTGCTCTAGGGGTTACCTAGGGCACACATTAGGGATGACTTATATGTAGAAAAAGGGGAGTTCTAGGCTTGGCAAGTACTTTTAAATGCCAAGTCGAAGTGGCTGTGAAACTGCACACACAGGCCTTGCAATGGCAGGCCTGAGGCAGGGTTAAGGGGCTACTGAGGTGGGTGGCACAACCAGTGCTGCAGGCCCACTAGTAGCATTTAATCTACCTGCCCTAGGCACATGTAGTGCACTCTACCAGGGACTTACAAGTAAATTAAATAGTCAATCATGGATAAACCAATCAGTATTACAATTTACACAGAGAGCATATGCACTTTAGCACTGGTTAGCAGTGGTAAAGTGCCCAGAGGTCAAAAGCCAACAACAACAGGTCAGAAAAAATAGGAGGAAGGAGGCAAAAAGTTTGGGGATGTCCCTGTCAAAAAGCCAGGTCCAACAGCCACTATACAGACACACAAACAAGTCCACCACACCATAGGTGAGTGATAAACTGGCGTTACCTAAACCCACATCATTATGCGAACAGGAATACGTCCACAGTATCAGGACCCACAAATCACTGTGGCGGTCTTTCAGTTGCGCTAAACCATTGGCAGTACAGACCGCTGCGCTCAAAATACACACACACTAACAAAACTACACCACATTGGACAATTCAAACTACACACACATGACACACATACACACACCACACCCACACACCCACACCACTACAAAACACACACCCACATTACCCACAACCCTTTCAATGAAAAAAAAGATTGCGAACAGAGAGAGAGACAAGCCAGGAGCACCCACTCAATCTGAGCCACAGACCACCATCATCCATACAAGGGTCATGGTTGAGGAAATCATCCGGGTAGAGCCACAGCCATTTGGATCACAGGTGCAGCAGACGT
The DNA here is from genome assembly GCF_031143425.1 of Pleurodeles waltl. Classification (NCBI taxonomy): domain Eukaryota; kingdom Metazoa; phylum Chordata; class Amphibia; order Caudata; family Salamandridae; genus Pleurodeles; species Pleurodeles waltl. The sequence goes on along the minus strand of NC_090450.1, from coordinate 219,136,510 downwards.
CCATTGCAAGGAAGATGAAGCTATGGCAGAGAGTCGTGGACAGGGTCAATGCCGTGGGACAGCACCCCAGAACAAGCGATGACATCAGGAAGAGGTGGAACAACATACGTGGGAAGGTGCGTTCTGTGGTTGCAAGACACCATGTAGCTGTACAGAGGACTGGTGGTGGACCCCCACCTCCTCCGCCACAACTAACAACATGAGAGGAGTAAGTCTTGGTGATCATGCATCCTGAGGGCCTTGCAGGAGTAGCAGGAGGACTGGACTATGGTAAGTCTAATCTTTACTTCTATATCCCCTACCCTGCCTGCATGCCATCACAAAGTCCTACCCCTACTATCACTCCACCACCGCACATATACCCCACTATCACAACCCACCCATTCTAATACCAAGCCCCGCATGCAAAACCAATGCATGGACCCCCATCTAAGACCTACATGGACACCCAACACCACAGCATGTCCATTAGAGAGAATCACCTAGTATATAAAATCACCACGCACACAAGGCAAAGCTGACAGGGCAATCACAACCATACAGGGAAACACAGCCATGCACAAGATGGCACACGCGGATACAATAACACTGCATTTTCAATCTCAAAGGACCCCCACTCAACGTCACTGGAGAGGAGGTGCCACCAACATCCAGTCCCCCCACAGAAGATGCCCACAGTGATGACAGCAGCTCTGCACGCCTGGATTATGAATACCAATCTGGCCCATCAGGGACCTCCGGACAGTCGGTTACCCTGCCACAGTCCCACTCCACCACAGAGCCTTCCCCCTCAGGAAACACCAGCAAAGCACCCACCCAGCAGGCCCAGACCATTATCTCCAGGAAACATCAATCAGCAGTGTGTCCACCACTAAAGGCAACCCCACAAACCCAAGAAAATCAGGGACTTGGGTCAGTGGCAGTGGGCACATGAGCACGGGGACTGAGGCACAGGACACCAGGGAAGCTGGGAGGACTGCTTTGCGACAGGTGGGGGACAGGCCCAGGTAACCAACTCTCCACTAGGCACTAGCAGGGATCCTGGGAGCATACCACCATTCCCAGGAGACCTTGGGCCAGATACTGGCCAAGTTGCAGGAGACCCAGCGGATGCAGAAAGGACAGTACCTAGGGATCAGGGAGGACCTCAAACACATCCACCCCATCCTGGTCACCATTGCAGGGGTGCTGACTGACATGGCCAACAACATGAGGGAGGCAGTGGCACAACAACTGGCCCCTGACACTAGCCACACTGATGAACAGCCCTCCACCTCTGCTGGCGCTAGTGGACAGAAGGCCCCTCCACAGGAACAACAGGCCACCAGCACCCCCGCCCCTGCAGAAGGAGGACCACCCCACAAACAGTCCCTGTGATCCAGGCAGAAGCCAGAGAACATTGCCAAGATCCCCACCAGGAAATAAGACTCTCCTGATTGTCACCCTTGTGTCCCACTCTGTCACCCTGTCCACATTGAACTGCCATTGCTCCCCTTCCTATGTCCCATTGGATAATGTACCTGTGATACCAAGAGACTGGGCTATAACTGGACATTCCTCCACCATCACCCCAGCCCATTGAACAAACCCCTCTACTCATTAGCACTTAAATAAACACCCTTATAACAAATACAATTCTGGAGTCTGTAAATTAATTGAAATATGTATTAGTGCAAAAATCTGAAAACATTGCAATTCATATGTACAGTTATATATACATTGGTATGACCTGTAGTTGGCAGCAGTAAACACACCAGGATTCAGAGTGGGCAACAGAAATCTCAAAATAGAGATGCCAAAGGGTACAGTAAGTGGCCATAGACAAAGGGAAATCATGCTGCCATGTACAATGTCCAACAGAACACTGAAATGTACAGTGAGGTTACAGTGTCTTACCTGTGTGTCACTGGAAGCACTGCTGGTGATAGTACTTCTGTTGTCCACATCTTCATCCTCTGCCTCCTCTTCCTCACTGTCCGCAGGCTCCACCGCTGCCACAAGACTATCTCCAGGCACATCATCCTTGCAGAAAAGGCACCTGGCGTCTCAAGGCCAGGTTGTGCAACATGCAACGATGATCTGGCACACCTTCTTGTGTGAGTAGTACAGGGATCCACCTGTCAGATGGAGGCACCGGAACCTGGCCTTCAGGAGGCCGAAGGTTCTCTCAATAATCCTCCTTGTTCGCCCCTGTGCCTCATTGTAACGTTCCTCTGTCCTTTTCCTGGCATTCCTCACTGGGGTCAGTAGCCATGAGAGGTTGGGGTAACCAGAGTCACCTGCAAATATCGAGGGACAACTGTTAGACACACTAACCCTTAGGGACCAGCCCATACCCAGACACCAACATATACTGGGTGGGTAACTTGGGCTCACCTATTAGCCACACCCGGTGCCTCTGGAGTTGAGCCATCACAAATGAGATGCTGCTAGTTCTCAAGATAAAGGCGTCATGCACAGAGTCAGGATACTTGGCATTCACATGGGAGATGTACTGGTCTGCCAAACACACCATCTGCACATTCAGAGAGTAATAGCTTTTTCTATTCCCTGAACACCTGTTCATTTCTCCGGGGAAGGGGGGGGGACAAATGCCACATGTGTACCATCAATGGCACCAATGATGTTGGGGATATGTCCCAGGGCATAAAAGTCAGCTTTCACTGAGGCCAAATCCTCCACCTGGGGGAATACGATGTAGCTGCGCATGTGTTTCAGCAGGGCAGACAACACTCTGGTCAACACGTTGGAGAACATTGGCTGAGACATCCCAGATGCCATGGCCACTGTTGTTTGGAAGGAACCACTTGCCAGGAAATGGAGCACTGACAGGACCTGCACTAGAGGGAAGATACCTCTGGGCTGGCGGATAGCTGACATCAGGTCTGGCTCCAATTGGCACACAGTTCTTGGATTGTGGCCTGATCAAGTCTGTAGGTTAGGATAATGTGTCTGTCCTCCATTGTCGCAAGGTCCACCTGGGGTCTGTACACTGGAGGATATCTCCATCTCATATCCATCCTCAGTGGTTTAAGCCTAGGGAGGAAAACGTTGAGCAGAGGGTCATATTCACACATTTATTGCAATAATGATGCATTACTTCATTTACAGAACCAGTATGTGAATCCGAGAGTCAGTTGATGTGCCAATGACTGCTGTGATGCAGTTATGTGCCATGCCCTGTGCCCCCCTGAAATGGCGGCTGCCTGACCTGTGATGAGGGACAAGTGGAAATGAGGTAATTCCGCTGGCGTTTTGTGCTGTTGCGGTACGCGGTTGACTTAGTATTGGTTATCATTGGGCCCTATGGGTTCCAGGAGCCAATGGCGATGTACGCCGGCGGTGACAGTACGCACTGCCGCAGACGTGACCGCCTTTTTCAATCTATTCACTCACTTGCTACCTGACTCTCAACAGGAGAGGACCTACACTGCAAGTGCTGCTGTGACCTGTGTGTGGAAGTGACAATGGCTCCTGTGTCTGGGGAAAGGGCCCCTGCCTTCACTGCGGAGGAGTTGGAGTGACTGGTGGGTGGGGTCCTACCCCAGTACACTTTACTCTATGGTCCTCCAGACAAACAGGTGAGTATACTGTGAGCATAATGGGTGAGCCATGAATGTATGGAGTGCTGTGTCTGTAAGCCACATGAAGGTGTGGGATGAGGTGTCCTGGGCAGAGTGCTGCATGTCTGGTGGTCAATGTATGTGCGTTAGTGGATGGGAGGGGTATGGTGGGCCAGGAGTGTGTGAGGGTCCGGACGGTATTACTAATCCCTTTTCTGCTGTATTTTTCCTGCAGGTCAGCGCCCATCAGAAAAACTGTATTTGGTGTGCCATCACCAAAAAGGTGTGGATCCTGGGGGTCTTTGACAGCCAGAGCACCCACTGCCGCAAATGGTGGGAGGACCTGTGCTGCTGGGCAAGGAAAACGGCGGAGGCCCAGCTGGAGCTGACCTCCAACAAGGAAGGGGTGCCCGTCATACCCTGAACCCCCTGATCTACCGCATCCTGGCGGTGGCCTATCCGGAGTTGGATGGGCGCTTGAGGGCATCACAGCAGCCACAAGGGGGTGAGTACAAATTCTGATTCATGAGTTTGCGCGCATTAAGCTTTTGCCTGGGTGGGGATGTGGACTGTGGGTGCCCCTAGGCCAGGGCGAACATGGCAGGGTAGGTCCTTGTTGGGCAGGCTCTGTAGCACTCTAACCCCATTGATGTTAGTGGGCATCTACTACTGGGCATGGACCTGTGAGTTTCAGGCATGCGGCTGATGGCGTTATGCTATGTCCCCCAAGCACTGGTGACTAGCATTGTAACTAGTAGTGCATGGCCTAGTGCATAGGGCAGCTCCCTGTGTGTTGTGTACGCCAACGGTAGTGTTGTTGCTGGCATTGACCAAGTGTATCCTCTGTCTCTTCCCCCCTTTTTGTTTTGTCACCCTGCTCTTGTGTGCATTAGCATCATCTGTCGGAGGAGCAGAGGCACCATCAACAAAGGGAGCTGCATCCCACATGGGCCTGGAGGCCGAATCCTCTGAGGGTGAGGGCACCAGTGGGACGGAGGATGAGGGGAGCACCACAACAGAGACTGGAGGGGGCACTACAGACAGCGACTCCTCCTCCGATGGAAGCTCCCTGGCAGTGACGGACACCTCTGTGCCCACCCCAACAACAGGTACAGCTGCCACCCCCCCTACCAGCACCACCTTCCCAGCAGCCCCTTAGTTGTTTCCCATGCCTGCTCACCCAGGAGGGTTGGCATCTCCTTCGCCCCAGGCACCTCAGGCCCTGCCCCAGGCAGCCCTGCTGCCCTCAGTGAGGAGGCTATTGACCTACTGAGATCCCTCACTGTTGGGCATGCAACCATCCTGAATGCCATCCAGGGTGTTGAGAGGCATTTGCAACAAACAAATGCATTCCTGGAGGGCATTCATTCTGGCATGTCGGCCCAACAGAGAGCATTTCAGGCTCTGGCCTCCACACTGATGGCAGCCATTGTCCCTGTCTCTAGCCTCCCCACTCCAACTTCCTCTATCCCATCCCAATCCCCTCAACCCCAGCCTAACCCAAGCACACCTTCAGACCAGCATTCATCCAAATCAACACACAGAAGTGGCTCAGGCAAACACAAGCACCACACTTCATCTCACAGGCACTCACACAAGCAACATCCCCATGCAGACACACCAACATCCACTGCCTCCACTGTGTCCCTCTCCTCCTTGTCGTCCACCTCCCTCCTAGTAGTGTCTCTACTCACACCTGCATGCACTACATCCTCATCCACTACCTCCATCACCAGCACGCCATCACTACACACCCTTGACTGGCAGTCACCACCCCCACATCCATGCACACGTCCCATGTGCCTTCTCCCACTGTGTCTGTGACCACTCCTCCCAAAGTACACAAATGCAAGCACACACCCACCCAACAGCCATCCACCTCACAACAGCATCCAGCTCATGCACCTGCACCCAAACACAGCAGACTGACACCTCCTACAACCACTCCCTCTTCCTCCACTCCCAAACCTTCATCCTCTCCCCACCCGATGTCCCTAAGAAGCTTTTCCTAGTCAATATTGACCTGTCCCCTACCCCTTCCCTGTCCTTCCCCTTGGGCCAGGGTGGCCAAAACCCAGCCCAGCAGCTCAGCCACCAAGCCACGTCCACTGTGGTTCCTGCAGCTGTCAGAGGCTCAAAGGGAGCCCCGGTCAGCCCAGCCAGTGTGCCACCAACTCCTGCCAAGGCAAAGAACATTCCACCACATGGCAAGGTGAAAAAGGGCACAGCATCCAGCATGGGGAAGGAGGCACAACCACCCAGCAAGGCCACCTCAAAGACTCCAGCTGCCAGACCCAAGGTGACACCACCATCTGCCAAGGGCAGGAAGGGGCACAAAACACCAGCCAAGGCACTTCAGCCATCCAAGCCTGCAGGTGAAGGCCTGGTGGCTACCAGCACAACCGCCAGCATTGCCACCTGCACCACGGCCTGCACCGCCACCTGCACCGCCACAAGCACTGCCACCTGCACCGCCATCTCCACCACTACTGTCAGCAGCAGCCCCAGTGGGCAGCCGTCCGAGGCTGCAGGAGAAGGGCTGGAGCCTCCTCCCACCACTGGCAGCACCTGCACCGTGGCCAGCACCACCACCGCAAGCCACAGCCACAGTGGGCAGCCGTCTGAGGTTGCAGGAGAAGGGCAGGCAGCACCCCCATCAGCACCGGCACTACCACCACTGTGCAGCCGTAGCCGCTGGCGGGTGGACTGTAGCCCTGCCTCCATGGACTATCATGCATCCTCACCACTGCAATCTCGTGGCTCTGACACCCAGGTGAGGGATTGTGACCTGGCACTCCCCAAGTGCTGCATCACTGGGCACCCTCCAGAACCAGTGGAGAAAGGCATTCACTCACCCTATCCTTGGCAGGATGAAGCACACTGGGCACAAAGCCCCCTCCAGAACCAGTGGAGAAAGGCATCCACTCACCCTACCCTTGGCAGGATGAAGCATACTGGCCACAAAGCCCCCTTCAGAACCAGTGGAGAAGCCATCCACTTGAGAGACTGTGGCCTTGCACTCCCCAGGACCAAGCAGTGGGCAAACCACCCACTTGAGAGACTGTGGCTTTGCACTCCCCCGGACCAAGCAGTGGGCAAACCACCCTCTTGAGAGACTTGAGAGACTGTGGCTTTGCACTCCCCAGGACCAAGCAGTGGGCAAACAGCCCACTTGAGAGACTTGAGAGACTGTGGCTTTGCACTCCCCAGGACCAATCAGTGGGCAAACCACCCACTTGGAGACTTGAGAGACTGTGGCTTTGCACTCCCCAGGACGAAGCAGTGCGCAAACCACCCACTTGAGAGACTTGAGAGACTGTGGCTGAGAGACTATGGCCTTGCACTCCCCAGGACCAAGCAGTGGGCAAACCACCCACTTGAGAGCCTTGAGAGACTGTGGCCTTGCACTCCCCAGGACATCGCTGTGGGTATCGGAGCCCTCTCCAGGAGCAGTGTCGTTGTACCATCTTCCGGCTGAGGTGCCCACCCTTCCCTATCCCCCTGAGGTGCCTGTGTGTTTTTGACCTGATGTCCCTGCAGTGTTCTCTCCATATTGAGGCAGGAGTCAAGTGTGGGCTTGGCCTATGTGTTTTGGCCCAGTGGGCCATGGACATTTTGAATGGACATTGTCCTGCCTTTTGTACATATTGTATATTTTGTGAATACTGTTTTTGAAATGTTAATGCATTTCTGTCTATTTCTAATATAACACTCATTTGACTCAATAACTTTTGTCCTTGCGTTATTCCAGAGGGTTACAGGGTGTATATGTAATGTTGTTGCATGTGTTACTGTGTATGGTGTTAGGGTGAGGGAGGGCGTGTTGTGTGTGTGTGTCACTCTCTTTTTCCTCCCCCTCTCCCCCATGCGATAGGTGCAGTACTCACCGTTGTCGTTACCGCCGCCATTGCTACTCCTAGTAAATGAGAGGGTACACCAGTATGGGGAGGACCTGCAGCTCTGGCTCCATGACGTTCTGGTTCTTCCTTGAGTGTCAAGAGGCAAGTGGTTTCCCTTCAAAGTACTGCTTCCATCGTGCTGTTGATGGCATCAGTACCGCCCCAGAAAAGCTGGCAAATGGGCGGGTTGTAATGGGGTGGGCATTACATTATCTTCCGCCCGGCTGTTGGCGGTTACCGCTGCAGTGTTTGTTGCTACCACCATGGCGGTCGGAGTGTTAAAGTGGCTGTCTGTGTTTTGGCGGTTTCCGCCGTGGTCATTATTCCATTTTTGGTACCGCTGGCCTGTTGGTGGTATTCCTGCCACTTTAACACCGACCGCCAGGGTTGTGATGCGGGCCAAAATGTCGAAGAAATAGATTTATAAAATTGTGGGTGGTAAATTTGGTGTGATGACATATTTAGTCATCAGAGGAGGGATTGCTGAAGCAGATGTCTTAATTAGAAATTATTAATGAGTGTTTACGTATTTTAAATAATAATGACATGTAGGAAAATGAATAACGTAGAAAAATAATGTGCATGTTTGAAATTGTGACCTCGAAGAATGGCCACCAGTGTTCACAAAATGTACTAAATAATTACTAATACTTATGAATTATTGAAAATCTATTAAATTAATGTAGTAAGATATCGTATTAAGGGTTATGAAGTATGTTCTAGCTTATTATTTGTAGGCCTTAACTTAGCAAGTGTCTTGGCCTGGTTTTGCCAGACCTCATGCAGAAGCTGTATTTCTAGCGTTTAATGAAAAATGCTGACAGAGTGAACTAACTGTGAAATGCTCATTGTCTTGTTAAAATGCTTAGCAGAAGCTTTCCATGAGAACCAACTAGCAGGAGACAGTGTCCTTAAAATGTATCTAGACGTGTGCAATATGTGCAAGAGGTTCTTTCCCAGGACGCGAACAATGAAGACACTGACTGGTGAAGAAGATGCAACAAATTTGATACCTGACGAGCCGGATGATGAGAACATCGTAAAGCAGACCAATCAACGACATGTGAAGTGTGAAATATTAGAATTCATAGACTGGTATAAAACTCTCACTGGACAGAGTAATAACATACAATTATTTGACCAATTTGAAATTAGGGGATAGTTTGGGTGACTTTGATATAACAATGTGGCAGAGGAGACCAGACACAGATTAGACCAGATTTAGGCAGATTTTACCCTGTTATGAGATGTGATATCGACTTAAGAAGAGACTTGAGATTCTGTCATTGGGCTCATACTCTCTGACTGAGAGCCTGATGTTTTGCTTATGGATTGATGACCTGAGGACGGAGACTGATTCTGCTTGCTGACCCATACCGTGGCTAGGTAGATATGACAATGTGACTGAATTGCATTTTTATGCGTTTTCTTTCTAGGTACCAACTGGGCTGTTTTAATAGTTTTTCCTTAGATGTTTCCAAAATGTGTGTTCTAAATTGTTTTGCATGAAGCTCCATATGTGGATGCTAATCAGATTTAGTTGAGGCTATTCACATGACGACTGACAATTTGCAGAGACAAATGGTTGACAAATTATTTTGCTGAACTCTATGGGTTATGCAGTGCTATTGAAACTGACTTTACTAATGATTTGTGCTGATGCTTTAGAATGCATTGTAATTAAAGCTTTGATCAGATCATGTTTCTTGCATCTTTTTGGTTAACAAATATTATCAATTGCGTTTGATTTGACTTGGAGATTAATCTAGATGGCTTTAGCATTGTTAATATGAGGGAAATAAACTTACTAAACTTTTACTAAAGGTGTGGTTATTCATGGCTGAAAGGTCATGGTGTGTGATAATTACTGACTACATTTATTATTGATTAGACTAATTGATTATTGTGTAATGATTATTAATTCTGTTCTGAAACTATGGTAAGAACATCCTGCACGAGTCAAAAGGTTAGTCGACCTACACGCGTCCCCTTGTAAGTTTACTTATTAAGGTCCGACGCACTAACACATGCTTGCTACAAAACAGAAACACAGGAGTGGCCTGTACTAGTTTACTGGAAGCTACAGATGGTATTCACCTCACATTCAGTGCGAAGTTCAACAACAACAACATGCTGAAAAGGCCTGACATGCTACCTGACCACACTTTCAGTCAAGAAGGCCATCTTCATAGTCTTAATGCTTCTCTGAAAGATTATGTACCATAAGAACCTTCACTTCCCCACTAGAAGCCCAATAGGAGTGAGAACAGCAGGAGACCATCCAAGATCTTACCAATTCAAAAACTGAGAAAGGCAAGCAAGAAAAGCCCTGCAACAGCCATTAGTTAAGCATGACCTTGGAGAGAAGGTGGGTTCTCAAATACTCACTTTGTTAGGGGCACATTATACAACGTTCCCAAGAGAGTGAACCTCATTCCACTTTAAGTTACACACCCAGAGAACAGTATCCTTATGAAGTGCAAGTCTAGGGAGCAGAGTACTCCCAATGAGGTACTCACCCACACTGCTAACCTGTAGAAAGGTCACACCAACAGAGATTTTTATTAAGAACATCCACGATTGTTGTAAATTAACTCCCAATGGTTGACTTCCCTACAAATAAATATTCCTACAGGTGCACTCATTTCAGTCCTGAATGAAAGGTGAAAACCTAAGATACTACAAAAAGGGGGATTTGTTAAACAATGGGGGTTGTAGATTATTCTAGATTGTGTTAAATTGTGTTCTACTTCATGTTAATTACTGTTTGGCACTTTTGCTAATTTTTGCACAGCGCTTGCTGCTTTGGCAGTGTCTACTGCCCGGCTTGCAGTGAGACGGACCAAGGCACCATTTTGTTCAGCCTCCTAGTCGCCATACCCGGTTAGCTAATAAATGACCCTAAGGATGCAGACGCGCCTTTAACCTCTTAGCTGCTGGGCCTTCCCCCCCCCCAGTGCTGAGCCCTTTTTTGGCTATTTGGGGTAGTTCGCGCTTAGGCCTTCATAACTTTTTGTCCACATAAGCAATCCACGCCAAATGTGCGTCCTTTTTTTCCAACATCCTAGGGATTCTAAAGGTACCCAGAGTTTTTGGGTTCCCCTGGAGGAGACCAAGAAATCAGCCACACTACACCTAAAATGTTTGTTTTTTCAAACAAATGGGAAGAAAGGGCTGCCAAAGAAGGCTTGTGGTTTTTTCCCTGAAAATGGCATCAACAAAAGGTTTGTGGTACTAAAATCACCATCTTCCCAGCTTTCAGGAACAGGCAGGCTTGAATCAGAAAACCACATTTTTCAACACAATTCTGGCATTTTACTGGGACATACACAATTTTTACTATTTTTGGTGCTTTCAGCCTCCTTCCAGTTAATGACAGGAATGGGTGTGAAACCAATACTGGATCCCGGAAAGCTAAGCATTTCTGAAAAGTAGACAAAATTATGAATTTAGAAACGGGTCATTTGTGTAGATCCTACAAGGTTTTGCTACAGAAAATAACAGCTGAATTTTTTTTTATTGAAATTTAGCTGAAAAAACAGCCATTTTTCTCAACGTTTTACTTTGTAACTTTTCCCTGCAATGTCAGATTTTTTAAAGCAATATACCTTTAAGTGTGCTGGTCACTTCTGGTTGCAGGGATATATATGGCTTGTAGGTTCATCAAGATCCCTAGGTACCCAGAGCCAATAAATGAGCTGCACCTTGCAATGGGTTTTCATTCAATACCGGGTATACAGCAATTCATTTGCTGAAATATAAAGAGTGAAAAATAGGTATCAAGAAAACCTTTGTATTTCCAAAATGGGCATAAGATAAGGTATTGAGCAGCAGTGGTTATTTGCCCATCTCTGAATTCCGGGGTGCCCATACTAGCATGTGAATTACAGGCCATTTCTCAAATAGACGTCTTTTTTACACACTGTCTTACATTTGGAAGGAAAAAATGTAGAGAAAGGCAAGGGGCAATAACACTTGTTGTAATATTCTGTGTTCCCCCAAGTCTCCCGATAAAAATGGTACCTTACTTGCGTGGGTAGGCCTAAAGCACGCGTCAGGAAAGGCAACATAGACACATCACATTTTTACATTGAAATCTGACGTGTTTTTTGCAAAGTGCCTAGCTGTAGATTTTGGCCTCAAGCTCAGCCGGCACCCAGGGAAACCTATAAAACCTACACATTTTTTAAAACTAGACACCTCGGGGAATTCAGGATGGGGTGACTTGTGGGGCTCTGATCAGGTTCTGTTACCCAGAATCCTTTGCAAACCTCAAAATGTGGCCAAAAAAACACTTTTTCCTCACATTTCGGTGACAGAAAGTTCTGGAATCTGAGAGGAGCCACAAATTTCTGTCCACCCAGCGTTCCCCTAGGTCTCCCGATAAAAATGATACCTCACTTGTGGGGGTAGGCCTAGTGCACGCAACAGGAAGTGCCCCAAAACACAACGTGGACACATCACATTTTGACAAAGAAAACAGAGCTTTTTTGCAAAGTGCCTAGCTGCGGATTTTGGCCTCTAGATCAGCAGGCACCTAGGGAAACCTAGAAAACCTGCACAGTTTTAAAACCTAGACACCTAGGGGAATCCAAGATGGGTTGACTTGTGGGGCTCTGATCAGGTTCTGTTACCCAGAATCCTTTGCTAACCTCAAAATGTGGCCAAAAAAACACTTTTTCCTCACATTTCGGTGACAGAAAGTTCTGGAATCTGAGAGGATCCACAAATTTCCTTCCACCCAGCGTTCCCCCAAGTCTCCCGATAAAAATGGTACCTCACTTGTGTGGGTAGGCCTAGTGCCCGCGACAGGAATAGATCACACAACGGTCAATGTTGGTACTTACATGAGGCAACTGTTGACCCTGGGGTGATCCATTCCATACGCAGGCATTAAGGTATAGTCACTCAAGTGGGGTAGTGCTTTTATCAGGACAGATGAGGAATCACTGGGTGGTAGGAATTTTGTGGATTGCAGCATATTCCTGTAGTTTGTGTGACAGAAATGGAAGAAAAATAGAGTTATTATTCAACATTTCAGCTTTGCAAGGTATCCTGGATAAGAAAGCTTTGGTGAATGCACATAAGTCACACCTCTGTGGATCCCCCGGAAGTCTAGTTTTCAGAAATGTTTGGGTTTAGTATGTTTCCCTAGATAGCCGCCGAACCCAGGACCAAAAACACAGGTGCCTGCCTTACAAAACCAGTTTCTTTTGTGATAGATCATTTTGATGTCTCCACAATACAATTTGGGCAGTGGAATTCGGGGCTGAACTAAATTGGGGAGCTCCCAAGAGAGCACCCTCTCTGTGCTTGCCCCCGCATTCACCTGCTCTCTGGGTTGGGCTAACCCACTATTGCCCTGTTGCACAGACTGTGCTTGCAAAGGGACAACAGGACTGCCCTCATCACCTCCCTCACAATTACTGGAAGGAGTTATCCAATGGGACTCCTCCAACTGAAAAATCACTTCCAGAGTCTGCGCCACTGTCCTATCCCTCAGATGCTGTCTCAGTATCTGCTGTCTCAGTCTCTGATCCTATGTCAGAGCTGTCCTCTATAACCAGAGTGACGTCAGCAGCAGTCATCCATCAAGATGCCATCTCTGCTATTGGCTAAACTGTTGCTCTAAAACACTAGCCTACATAGACAGTCACAAAATTGCTGGTTTGTGTGTGTGTGATACGTGCAACAGTAGAGGCCACCTTACCTGCGTTTCTTCCCACAATCAGCACGTTCTTTCAAGACACTCAAACACCTTGTCACATACCATTCGTCACAGTCTTTAGCACCTCCTGCGCCCAGTCCAACAATCATTATTGGCGCTCAAATGTCCTCCTCCTTGGATTCACTCATTACCACCCAGCAAACGTGCTCTTCATCTCCAGGAAACGCATTCGGGAAGGCCGATTGCAGCCCCCAGGGAAACCACACATGCACTGACAAAAGTGATATATATATATATATATATATATATATATATACATATATATATATATATATAGATAGATCTCTATATAGATATATCTATCTATATGGATATATCTATAGATAGATAAATATATATACATATATATATAGATCTCTATATGTATATATATATATAGATCTATCTATAGATATATCCATGTAGATAGGCATATCTATCTACATGGATTGATATAAATATATATATATATATATATATATATATATATATATATATGTATTTTTTTTGGTAGTTGTAGGGTTTCCTTGGGGCCAAAATGGCCCCCAGGGAAACCCTACAACTACTAAAAAAAAAATGTCCCCACAGGGGGCCGCCCTGCCTATGGGTGACCCCCTGTAAATTTCGTTTTTTTTTTTTTTTCAATATTAGCCCCAGGGGGTGACGCGATCGCGCCCCCCCCCCCCCCAGGGGGCCCCAAAATTGAAATGTAAAAAATATGGCCCCACAGGGGGTCCCCCTGCCTACGGGCGACCCCCTGTCAATTTCATTTAAAAAAAAAAAAAAAGCCCCTGGGGGTGGCGCGATCACCCGATCGCACCCCCCCCCAGGGGGCCCAAACATTTAAATTTAAAAATATGGCCGGGTGTTGACCCCCCCAAGTGAAATCCCTGGTGTCTAGTGGCGTTTCCTGGCCCTCGATCGCAGCTGTGCTGCGATCGAGGGCCAGGAAACGCATTCGGGAAGGCCTCGTATGAAAGCGGAGAGTCTCCCCTTTCATACAAGGCCTTCCCGAAAGTTGGGAAGGCCGTTTGGGGCTGTTTTCCCCATCGGAGCAGGAAGCGGCCATACAGTGACGTCAGCGCGTCACAAAGGGGCAGCGGGGGGGGGAGACACGGAAGCTCTTCCGTGTCTCCCAGGGGGTAAAAAAAAAAAAGAAAATCCTCTCTGGTGTCGGCCACTGGTCGTGACCCACACCAGGGAGGTAGTGCAGGTGTCGGCCAGTGGCCGAAGCCCGCATCAAAGGGGCTAAGTCCTGAATGAAAGGTAAAATCTTAAGCTTCTATGAAAAGGGGAGTTTGCTAAACAAGGGGGCTTTTAGATTATTTTAGATTGTGTAAAATTGTGTTTTATTACATTTTAAATACTGCTTTTTCACTTCTACTCATGTTCACACAACGCTTGCAGCTTTGGCTGTTTCTAATGCCAGGCACATGGTGAGACAGACTACCACGCGATTTTAGTCAATGTACTAGTTGTCAGTCCCAGCTCGGTATTAAATGAGCCTGAGGATGCGGACGTGCGCAGGGGGTGCCTGTCCTCATCCAGACGAAGCCATATAGACAAAATTATATGCAAATTCTGTAACAAAAGTCTACTGTATCAAGACAAAATAATGTGTAATAACAAGGTGCTAAATGACAAGGAAAACATACAAAAGTGGAGTTTCTACCTGGTCCACTGTTGATCTCTTCCCAGATATAAAGTAGAACTCTTCACTTTTCTTGAAGAGACTAAGCCAGACCTGTTATTACTTACAGAACCCTAGCTAAAATACGACTCTCTGCCAGGTATCATGGTTTCTCTACCACAGGATTACACTATTGCAAAAGCCAATCACCATACAAAGCTGGGGGAGCGGTGGCCATTATTTTTAAAAAAAGATGTAAAAGGCATATTTTCCTATTTACCTAGGCCTGATTGTGAAAATTTCACCTTTGCAATTAAATTGTTCCACACTTTTACGTTGTCAGGAATACGTACATACAGTCCACCTGGTGCTCTTGCTCAGTTCATACAAGCACTACCTGATATTGCTGCAGATCAATGTATGCAGAAGGCCAATTACAAAGTACTGGGAGATCTCAGTTTACACTCCAAAAACACTAACTACTGTAATGTAAGTAATTTAACTCAAGATTTGGAGGCCATTCTGCTCACTCTGCAAGTGAAGCAGCCCACACATAAAAAAGGACACATCCTTGACCCCATATTTTCAAACATACCTGGGTGAAGGGAAAATACTCCTCTCCTCCTGTCCGGGTCTGATCACTACATGGGCCAGTTTTATCTTAATAAAGTAGGAGTTAAACCCACTCATAGCAGGCAGCCCAGGCCCTGCCTAAGCTGGGCTAAACTAGATGAAGACCACTGGGATTGTCCCCTCTCCAGATCTACTACCATTATATCAGGAGACATGGATCGAGGGAACTTTACATTTGAAGAGTGGATAGAGAACTCATTAGAACAGATAATCTAAAAAAGAATCCAGAAAAAAGCAACATTCAAGCTCGAACCCCATGGTTTACCAACAAGTTGCTGTCTTTAAAAAAAGAATGTAAGGTAAAAGACAGATTGTGGAGACAGCATTATAACACAGCTAGCAAACATGTCTATAAGTATACTGTGAATAAATATCACCACACCATCAGGAAAACTAGGATAGCTTTTCTTAGTACTGAGATTGAAATAGGTGTTGATTCAGCAAAAGAGCTTTTGAAAATTGCAAATGTATTCATGAAGCCGCCTTCTCCACAGACAGATCTACCCTTGAGCATCACCTCATTCATGTCAAACTCCAAATCTACGCATCAACTTACATTTCCAGAGGCCATGGCTCACACTAATGAAGGCCAGATCAAGATATCTTCCACTGATTCCTCGTCAGCTCCGACTTTCCTGGAGCCAGCACTCACCAATCTCCTGGGTGAACTGAATGAGATTAAAGACTCTATTGCACAGATGATCTCTGCAACAAATTCAGAGGTGTAATCCTTGTGTAATGACATCAGCTCCTTTCAGACCAGACTGACAGCCGTTGAGGGGTAATGGATGTGGAATCACATCTTGAGGCTACTCTGGACTGGGGCAAAGATATTTGGGGCCATATTTATACTTTTTGACGCAAAACTGCGCTAATGCAGTTTTGCGCCAAAAAAATTAGCGACGGATAACGCCATTCTGATGCGCCATGCGGGCGCCGTATTTATTCAATGACGTTAGCCGGCGTTAGCCGCCGGCGCTGTCTGGTGTGCGTTAAAAAAAACGACGTACACCAGGCAGCGCCGGAGTAGGGGGAAAATGGCGTATGGGCGTCCACAAATGGTGCAAGTCAGGCTGAGGCAAAAAAATCGCCTCAACCCGATTTGCGCCATTTTTTTACGACGCCCATCCCCCATTGAAATGACTCCTGTCTTAGCAAAGACAGGAGTCATGCCCCCTTGCCCAATGGCCATGCCCAGGGGACTTCTGTCCCCTGGGCATGGTCATTGGGCATAGTGGCATGTAGGGGGGCACAAATCAGGCCCCCCTATGCCACAATTTTTTTAAAAAAAAAATACTTACCTGGACTTACCTTAATGTCCCTGGGGTGGGTCCCTCCATCCTTGGGTGTCCTCCTGGGGTGGGCAAGGGTGGCAGGGGGTGTCCCTGGGGGCAGGGGAGGGCACCTCTGGGCTCATTCTGAGCCCACAGGTCCCTTAACTCCTGCCCTGACCCAGGCGCTAAAATCCGGCACTAATGCGGGTTTTTTAGACCCGCCCACTCCCGGGCGTCATTTTTGCCCGGGAGTATAAATACGACGCATATGCATCGGAGTAATTTTTTAAGACGGGAACGCCTACCTTGCATATTATTAACGCAAGGAAGGTGTTCACGCAAAAAAATGACGCTAACTCCATGAACTTTGGCGCTAGACGCATCTAACGCCAAATTATAAATATGGAGTTAGTTTTGCGTCGAATTTGCGTCGAAAAAAACGACTCAAATTCGGCGCAAACGGAGTATAAATATGCCACTTGGTACCGCTAGCCGAAAATCATTGATTTGAAATACTACAGTCACCATGGCAATATTAGGATTATGGACCTACTAGAACACATTGAAAAGGATTACATGTCCTGTTTTTTTTTGGTACCTTAATCCCTAAACTTCTAAATCTCACCTTTGAACCACCACTGGAATTCCATAGGCCCCATTGAGTCCACTCCAGTTGGGTGCCTGGCGACCATCATTCGTGTCATGTTTTGGCATGTTGCAAACTGGAAAGGTCCTCCAGGAAGCCAAAAGACATGGGCCCTCATTACAACCCTGGCGGTTGATGTTAAATCAGCGGTAATACCGCCTGCAGGCCGGCGGGAAACAAAATGGAATCACGACCGTGGCGGAAACCGCCAACATAGACAGCCACTTTAACACTCCGACAGGCCATGGCGGTAGAAACAAACAGCGCGGCGGTCACCGCCAACAGACAGACGGAAGACAATGTACCGCCCACACTATTATGAGAGGCCAATCCGCCACCTTTACCGGCGTGGATCCAACGCGAACAAAAATACAGCGGAAACAGGACTTGGAAGGGAATACACTCACCTCTCCACACCCCACGAGGAACCAGGACGCCATGGAGCCAGAACTCCAAATACTCCCTGCAATGGTATTCCTACTCCTTTATCAGGAGCAATAAAGACGGCGGCGCCGACCCGGTGAGTACTGCACCTACAACACAGGGGAGGGGGAGGGAAAACACATGCAACACGCAAAACTCCCACCCCACCCTCACCCACAACATACACACAAATACATGCTGCAACATTACATTTGCACTCCCCCATCCCCCTTTCAAGAACGCAAGGACAAAAGGAAATGAGTTGAACAACTGCAATCATGAAAAAAACAGTAGTGAAAACTCGAAATACAGTATATACAATTATGTACACCAACTACACAAGTCCGGATAGTGCACCAATAATTGTCCGTGGACCACAGGGTCCAAAATGCATGGGCGAGGCCCACACTCGATACCAGACTTCAAACGGAGAGAGCACTGCAGGGGCATCAGATCGAAATTAAACAGGCACCCCAGGGGGAAGGAAAAGGGGGGCACCTCAGCCGGATGAGTGCACAATGCCACTGCTCCACAAGGGGGCTCCATGCCCACTGCTTTATCCTGGGGAGTGCAAAGCCACAGTCTCTCACGTCTCTCCAGTGGGTGGTTTGTGCACTGCTGCATCCTCTGGAATGCAAAGCCACAGTCTCTCCAGTCTTTCAAGTGGGTGGTTTGCCGACTGCTGCATACCGGAGAGAGCAAAGCCACAGTCTCTCAAGTTTCTCCAGTGGATGGTTTGCACACTGCTGCATCCTGGGGAGTGCAAAGCCACAGTCTCTCAAGTCTCTCCAGTGGGTGGTTTGCTCACTGCTGCATCCTGGGGAGTGCAAAGCCACAGTCTCTCAAGTCTCTCCAGTGGGTGGTTTGTCCACTGCTTTATCCTGGGGAGTGCAAAGCCACAGTCTCTCAATTCTCTCCAGTGGGTGGTTTGCCCACTGCTGCATCATGGGGAGTTCGAAGCCACAGTCTCTCAAGTCTCTCCATTGGGTGGTTTGCCCACTGCTTCCTCCTCAGGAGTGCAAAGCCACAGTCTCTCAAGGCTCTCCAGTGGGTGGTTTGCCCACTGCTGCATCCTAGGGAGTGCAAAGCCACAGTCACTCAAGTCTCTCCAGTGGGTGGTATGTCCACAGCTTTATCCTGGGGAGTGCAAAGCCACAGTCTCTCAAGTCTGTCCAGGGGGTGGTTTTCCCACTGCTTCATCCTGGGGAATGCAAAGCCACAGTCTCTCAAGTCAATCCAGTGGGCGGTTTGCCCACTGCTGCATCCTGGGGAGTGTAAAGCCACAGTCTCTCAAGTCTCTCCAGTGGATGGTTTGCCCACTGATGCATCCTGGGGAGTGAAAAGCCACAGTCTCTCAAGTGGATGCCTTTCTCCACTGGTTCTGGAGGGGGCTTTGTGCCCAGAGTGCTTCATCCTGTCACAGTCTCTCAAGTCTCTCCAGTGGGTGGTTTGCCCACTGCTTCATCATGGGGAGTGCAAAGCCACAGTCTCTCACGTCTCTCCATTGGGTGGTTTGCCCACTGCTTTATCCTGGGGAGTGCAAAGCCACAGTCTCTCAAGTCTCTCCAGTGGGTGGTTTGCCCACTGCTTCCTCCTCGGGAGTGCAAAGCCACAGTCTCTCAAGGCTCTCCAGTGGGTAGTTTGCCCACTGCTGCATCCTGGGGAGTGCAAAGCCACAGTCTCTCAAGTCTCTCCAGTGGGTGGTATGCCCACTGCTTTATCCTGGGGAGTGCAAAGCCACAGTCTCTCAAGTCTGTCCAGGGGGTGGTTTTCCCACTGCTTCATCCTGGGGAATGCAAAGCCACAGTCTCTCAAGTCTCTCCAGTGGGTGGTTTGCCCACTGCTTCATCCTGGGGAGTGCAAAGCCACAGTCTCTCAAGTCTCTCCAGTGGGCGGTTTGCCCACTGCTGCATCCTGGGGAGTGTAAAGCCACAGTCTCTCAAGCCTCTCCAGTGGGCGGTTTGCCCACTGCTGCATCCTGGGGAGTGCAAAGCCACAGTCTCTCAAGTCTCTCCAGTGGGCGGTTTGCTCACTGCTACATCCTGGGGAGTGCAAAGCCACAGTCTCTCAAGTCTCTCCAGTGGGCGGTTTGCTCACTGCTGCATCCTGGGGAGTGCAAAGCCACAGTCTCTCAAGTCTCTCCAGTGGGCGGTTTGCTCACTGCTGCATCCTGGGGAGTGCAAAGCCACAGTCTCTCAAGTCTCTCCAGTGGGTGGTTTGTCCACTGCTTTATCCTGGGGAGTGCAAAGCCACAGTCTCTCAAGTCCCTCCAGTGGGTGGTTTACCCACTGCTTCATCATGGGGAGTGCAAAGCCACAGTCTCTCAAGTCTCTCCATTGGGTGGTTTGCCCACTGCTTTATCCTGGGGAGTGCAAAGCCACAGTCTCTCAAGTCTCTCCAGTGGGTGGTTTGCCCACTGCTGCATCCTGGGTAGTGCAAAGCCACAGTCTCTCAAGTCTCTCCAGTGGGTGGTATGCCCACTGCTTTATCCTGGGGAGTGCAAAGCCGCAGTCTCTCAAGTCTGTCCAGGGGGTGGTTTTCCCACTGCTTCATCCTGGGGAATGCAAAGCCACAGTCTCTCAAGTCTCTCCAGTGGGTGGTTTGCCCACTGCTTCATCTTGGGGAGTGCAAAGCCACAGTCTCTCAAGTCTCTCCAGTGGGCGGTTTGCCCACTGCTGCATCCTGGGGAGTGTAAAGCCACAGTCTCTCAAGCCTCTCCAGTGGGCGGTTTGCCCACTGCTGCATCCTGGGGAGTGCAAAGCCACAGTCTCTCAAGTCTCTCCAGTGGGTGGTTTGCTCACTGCTGCATCCTGGGGAGTGCAAAGCCACAGTCTCTCAAGTCTCTCCAGTGGGTGGTTTGTCCACTGCTTTATCCTGGGGAGTGCAAAGCCACAGTCTCTCAAGTCCCTCCAGTGGGTGATTTACCCACTGCTTCATCATGGGGAGTGCAAAGCCACAGTCTCTCAAGTCTCTCCATTGGGTGGTTTGCCCACTGCTTTATCCTGGGGAGTGCAAAGCCACAGTCTCTCAAGTCTCTCCAGTGGGTGGTTTGCCCACTGCTGCATCCTGGGGAGTGCAAAGCCACAGTCTCTCAAGGCTCGCCAGTGGGTGGTTTGCCCACTGCTGCATCCTGGGGAGTGCAAAGCCACAGTCTCTCAATCTGTCCAGGGGGTGGTTTTCCCACTGCTTCATCCTGGGGAATGCAAAGCCACAATCTCTCAAGTCTCTCCAGTGGGTGGTTTGCCCACTGCTTCGTCCTGGGGAGTGCAAAGCCACAGTCTCTCAAGTCTCTCCAGTGGGTGGTTTGCCCACTGCTGCGTCCTGGGGAGTGCAAAGCCACAGTCTCTCAAGTCTCTCCAGTGGGCGGTTTGCCCACTGCTGCGTCCTGGGGAGTGTAAAGCCACAGTCTCTCAAGTCTCTCCAGTGGGTGGTTTGCCCACTGCTGCATCCTGGGGAGTGCAAAGCCACAGTCTCTCAAGTGGATGCCTTTCTCCACTGGTTCTGGCGGGGACTTTGTGCCCACAGTGCTTCATCCTGCCAAGGACTGAGGTAGTGGATGCCTTTCTCCACTGGGTCTGGAGGGGGCTTGGTGCCTAGAGTGCTTCATCCTGCCAAGGACTGAGGTAGTGGATGCCTTTCTCCACTGAAGGTGTTGCATCATGGAAGTTGCCCAGGCTCCTGGAACTGACCACCAGGCTCGGTCGACTGACCTCTGGGGATGGCAGCCATGTCTGTGGTGGTGCCACTGGCTCAGGATGTCACGAGGCCGCTGGCGGTGCTTGCAGCGGACTCAGTAGCGGCGGTGCTGGCAGCAGACTCTGTGGCAGCGGTGCTTGCGGCGGCCTCTGTGGCATCGGTGCTTGTGGCAGCCTCTGTGGAATCGGTGCTAGCGGCGGACTCTGTGGTGGCCGTGCTGGTGGCAGACTCTGTGGCGGCGGTGCTGGTGGCGGGCTCTGTGGCGGAGGTGCTGGTGGCGGACTCTGTGGCGTCGGTGCTGGTGGCGGGCTCAGTGACTGCGGTGCTGGTGGCGGGCTCAGTGACTGTGGTGCTGGTGGTGGTGCGTGTGGCGATGCATGTGGCGGTGCAGGTGGCGGTCTTCTCTGTCGTACCGGTTGGCGTCGACATGGACAGAAGGTGTGACATTGGTCCCATATTCGGTGCCACTATGCCATCTCCTGACCTGCCCTTGATTTTCTGGCCCTTCCCCCCTTGGATGGTGGCGCAGCTGTCTTGCCAGTATTCCCTTTTGTTTTCCCTGAGCCCTTGGTGGCAGGTGTTTTCGCCTTCTCCCTCCGGGTTGTGGGCAAGTTTTTTACTTTCGCAGGTGGGGGAATGTCCTTGCAGCTCCATGGCACACTGGCTGCCCTGATGCTTGGCGCACTCCAAAAGCATGCTGATGCTGGGACCACTGTCCCCTGGAGATGTGGTGGCCGAGGTGCTGGGTTGGGACCTGGAAAGCCTGGCACTAGGGGACAGACGGGGGGAGGTGTAGGGAAGAGGTCAATGTTAGCCAGGAAAATATTTTACACACACTGGGACGGGTAGATGGAGTGGGTTTGGGAGTGGAGGAAAAGGTAGTGGTTGTAGGAGGTGTACGATTGCTGAATTTGGGTGAAGGTGCATGGGCTGGAGGCTGTTGTGAGGTGGATGGCTGTTGGGTGGGTGTGTGCCTGTGTTTGTGTACTTTGGGAGGAGGGCTCACAAACGCACTGGTAGTGGACACAGGGGATGTGTGAATGGTAGTGGGGGCGGTGAGTGCACGTGAGTGGTGTGTGAGGATGGGTGTGCTGGTAATGGAGGTAGTGGCTGAAGATGTAGTGCATGCAGGTGTGAGTGGAGACGAGACAGGGAGGGAGGAGGACGACGTGGAGGAGGGGGACACAGTGGAGGCAGTGGATGTTGGTATGTCTGCATGGGAATGATGCTTGTGTGAGTGCGTGTGGGAAGTGTGGTACTTATGTTTGCCTGAGCCACCTTTGTGTGATGAGGTGTGTGCATGCTGGTGTGATGGTGTGCTTGGGATAGGCTGAGGTTCAGGGGATTGGGTCTGGGTGGAGGAAGTTGGAGGGGGAGGCTGGACACGGGGACAATGGCTGCCATCAGAGCTGAGGCCAGAGCCTGAAATGCTATGTGTTGGGCTCCCTGGCCAGAGTGAATGCCCTCCAGGTATGCATTTGTTTGTTGCAAATGCCTCTCGACACCCTGAATGGCATTCAGAATGGTAGACTTCCCAACAGTGAGGGATCTCAGGAGGTCAATAGCCTCCTCACTGAGGGCAGCAGGCCTGACTGGGGCAGGGCCTGAGGTGCCGGGGAAGAAGGAGATGCCCACCCTCCTGAGTGAGCGGCCACGGGACACACGCTGAGGGGCTGCTGGGAGGTTGGTGCTGGTGGAGGGGTGGCAGCTGTAACTGTTGATGCGGGGGGCACAGAGGGGCCCGCCACCGCAAGGGAGCTCCCATCAGAGGAGGAGTTGCTGTTGCTGATGTCACCTCCTGTCCCCGCCATGGAGCTCCCCTCGCCCTCCGTCCCACTGGTGGCTTCAGACTCCGTTGGCTCACCCTCCAGGGCCAAGTGGGATGCAGCTCCCTCCTGCTCCGGTGCCACTGCTCTTCCGCCTGATGATGCTATTGCAAACAAGGACAGGGAGACCACAAAAAGGGTGGGGGAAAGACAGAAGAAAGACATGTTCAGTGCATGCAATACCACTACCGTTGGCAGACGCTACAGACACAGCAGCCCTCTGCACTACGCCATGCACTTAGAGTTCCTAGATTAATCACATGCCCATGGGGTACAAGGCCAATGCCCGATTGCTGCACACATGGAAGTCACAGGAGCCTGACTAGGTCTAGATGGCTCTTACCACTGGTGGGGTTGGGATGCCACATAGCCTGCCTCACAAAGGGTCCTTGCCTACAAAGCTCGCCCTGGCCTAGGGTAACCCACTGCCCACCTCCCCCACCCAGACACCTCGTAATGCGCGCAGAGTCAGATGGATGTGACTGTACTCACCCCCTTGTGGCTGCTGTGATGCCCTTAAGCGCCCATCCAACTCCTGATACGCCACCGCCAGGATCCGGAACTTCAGGGGGGTCATGGTGCGACGGGCACCCCTCCCACTTGGGAGGCCATCCCCAGCTGGGCCTCCACCGTCTTCTTGCTCCAGTGGCGAATGTCCTCCCATCTTTTCCGGCAGTGGGTGCTCCGTCTGTGGTGGACCCACAGGGTCCAGACGTCCTTGGCGATGGCACGCCAAATATCCTTCTTCTGGTGGGTGCTGATCTAAAGGAATGGTACAGGGGAAAAGGGAAAACTTTAACCGTCCGGACCATCACAGTCATTGGCCCACGTTCCCACCCTTGCCTGATGCACAACACTCACCGTCCGCACATGCAGGCCTCAGTCCCTCCCATGTATCTTCCATCCACACCACTCCAAACAGGCATTGCCCATGCAGCATGCTCACAGTGTACTCACCTGTTTGTCTGGAGGACCGTAGAGTAGCGTGTACTGGGGGAGGACCCCATCCACTACCTTCTCCAACTCCTCCGAAGTGAAGGCAGGGGCCCTTTCCCCAGACACATGAGCCATTGTCGCTTTCAGACTGAGGTCACAGCAGCACTTGCAGTGTAGGTCCTCTCCTGTCGAAGGTCAGGTATCAAGTGAGTGAACAGACAGAAAATGGCGGTCACGTCCGCGGCGGTGCGTACCGTCACCGCCGGCGTACATCGTCATTGGCTCCTGGGACCCATATGGTCCAATGTTAACCAATGCAGGATTGCGCTGCTGTCTTCGATCACCTACCGCGACGGTGTAGAACGCCAGTGCAGTTACCTCACATCCCCTTGTCCCACCTTACAGGTCAGGCAGCCGTCATTTCAGTTGGCCACATGGCATTAATATTAACTGCGTCACACCTATCTAGGCCTGGCATACACACAGTAACAGGCACATTGCGGATTTACAAATGTTTGCTGATGACATTTAGTTATACGTCCGCTGGGGCAGGTGGTGAGATGGCGGCATCCTCCGGTGTACAGACCGCTGGTGGACCTGTCGACAATGGAAGAGAGACATATAATAGTCACCTACAGACTTGATCGTGCAACAATCCATGAACTGTGTGCCCAGTTGGAGCCAGACCTGATGTCAGCAATCCGCCATCCCACAGGAATCCCCCCTCTAGTACAGGTCCTGTCAGTAATCCATTTCTTGGCAAGTAGGTCTTTTCAAACAACAGTGGCCATTGTATCAGGGATGTCCCAGACTATGTTCTCAAACGTGTTGTCCAGAGTGTTGTCTGCCCTGCTTAAACACACACGAAGCTACATCGTTTTCCCTCAGGTGGAGGATTTGCCTACAGTGAAAGGTGACTTCTGTGCCCTGGGACATATCCCCAACATCATAGGTGCCATTGATGGGACACGTGTAGCCTTGGTACCCCCCGCAGGAGTGAACAGGTGTACAGAAACCGGAAGAGCTACCATTCAATGAATGTGCAGATGGTGTGTTTGGCCGACCAGTACATCTCCCATGTGAATGCCAAGTTTCCTGGCTCTGTGCATGACATTTACATTCCGAGGAATAGCAGCATCCCTTATGTGATGGGGCAACTCCAGAGGCACCGTGTGTGCTAATAGGTGAGGACAAGGACCCTATACCCCTTGAATAGTTGTCTGGGTCTGGGGTTGTCCCTAAGGGTTAGTGTGTGTCTAAAAGTTGTCTCTCGACATTTGCAGGTGACTCTGGTTACCCCAACCTGTCATGGCTACTGACCCCAGAGAGAAATCCAAGGACAAGGGCAGAGGAACGCTACAATGAGGCACATGGGCGAAATGGGAGAGTGATCGAAAGGACCTTCGGCCTCCTGAAGACCAGGTTCTGGTGCCTCCACATGACAGGTGGTTTTCTCTACTACTCACCAAAGAAGGTGTGCCAGATCATTGTGGCCTGCTGTATGCTGCACAACCTGGCTTTGCTACAACAGGTGCCTTTTCTGCAGGAGGATGGTCAAGAAGGAGGTCTTGAGGCAGCTGTGGAGCCTGTGGACAGTGAAGAAGAGGAGGCAGAAGAAGAGGATATCGACAACAGAAACTTCATCCAGCAATACTTCCAGTGAGACACAGGTAAGAAAATGGCACTGCCTCACACCTCTCATACAATTGTTAGACCTATCATATGTCTGTCACTTTCACCCAGTGTTTCACCGTTGACTAGCCACTTTTCCTTTCCATTTCACAGATGTGGGTCCCACTGTGTGACCTCTGCTATATTACCTCATGGACTAGAGCTGTGTTACATCGGTATGTTGACAATACAATCGGCATTGCTATATTCCATAGTTATTGCAAATACACATTTGTGAAAGCACAGACTGACTCCAGCTTGTTTTGTGATTCAAGGGTGTTTATTTAAGTGCAAAATAGTGGAGGGGGTTGTAAAATGGGCAGGGGTGATGGTGGAGGATTGTCCATGGCAGAGTCCAGTCTATTTGTTTCACAGGTGCATTGTCCAAAGGGGCATAGGAAGTGGAGCTAGGGCAGTTGATGGATGGACAGGGTGACGAAGTGGGACAGAAGGATGACATTCAGGGGGGTCTCATTTCCTGGTGGGGGTCTTGGCATTGTTCTCTGTCTTTGTCCTGGATCTCAGGGACCGTTTGCAGGGTGGTTCTCCTTCTGCAGGGGGTGGGGTGCTGTTGTAGTGGTCCTGTGGCGGTGCCTCCTGTCCACTAGTGCCGGCGGAGGTGGTGGGCTGTTGCTCATCCAGGCTAGTGTAAGGGGCCCCTTGATGTGCCGCAGTGTCCCTCCTTGTGTTCACAAGGTCCTTCAGCACCCCTACAATGGTGACCAGGGTGGTGTTGAGGGACGTGAGTTCCTCCCTGATCTCCAGATACTGTTCCTCCTGCAGCCGCTGGGTCTCTTGAAACTTGGCCAGTACCGTTGCCATCGTCTCCTGGGAATGATGGTATGCTCCCATGATGTTGGAGAGGGCCTCGTGGGAGTGGGTTCCCTGGGCCTGTCCTCCCCCTGTCGCACAGCAGTCCTCCCAGTTCCCCTGTTTTCCTGTGCCTCTGTCCCCTGCACCGTGTGCCCACTGCCACTGCCCCAGGTGGGCCGGGCTTGTCATCTTGATTCAGTTGGACAGAGCTGCTGTCATCACTGTGGGCCTCTTCTGTGGGGGGAGTGGAGATGTCTGGAACCTCCTGCCCGGTGACGTTGGGTAGGGGTCCTGCAGGGGTGTAAAGGCATGATTATTGCATCTGTGTGTGCCATTGTGTGCAATGGGTGGGTGACCCTGTACTCCAGTGCTTGCATTCTTGTGTAGGACCTTGTGTGATAATTGGTTTAGGGTTTGTGTGGGTCTCTGTTGTGGACATGCTTTGGTGATGGGTGTCCATGCTTTGGTGTTGCATGCAGGGCTTGGTGTTGGGATGTATGGGTTGTGATAGTGGGACATTTGTGAGGTGTTGGAGTGATGGGGTGAGGGTGAGGGTGGGGTATGTGAAAGCATGCAGGTAGGTTGGGGGATGTAATAGTTAAGATTTGACTTACCAGAGTCCATTCCTCCTGCTACTCCTGCGAGGCCCTCAGGATGCAAAATAGCCATGACCTGCTCCTCCCATGTTGTTAGTTGTGGGGGAGGAGGTGGGGGTCCGCCGCCAGTCCTCTGTACTGCAATCTGGTGTCTTGAGACCACGGAACACACGTTCCCCCCTAGATCATTACACCTCTTCCTGATGTCATCCCTAGTTCTTGGATGCTGTCCCACTGTGTTGACCCTGTCTATGATTCTGCGCCATAGCTCCATCTTCCTAGCTATGGAGGTGTGCTGCACCTGTGATCCGAATAGCTGTGGCTCTACCCGGACGATTTCCTCCACCATGACCCTGAGCTCCTCCTCAGAGAACCTGGGGTGTCTTTGCGGTGCCATGGTGTGGTGTGGGTGATGTGTGAGGTGGTGTGTGTTGTGATGTGTGAGGGGATGTGTTTGTGTGTGTTCTCTGAGGTGCGTGGATGTTATGTGAGTGATGGTGTTGTTTGCCTGTGGATGCTAGTGTTGTTGATGGTGGTGTCTCTCTCTGGGCTTCTTTCTCAATTTTTGTCATAGGGGTTTGTGGGTGATGTTGGTTTGTGTTTTATATTGTATTGAGTGTGTGGAAGTGGTGTATGTATGTGTATCAGGTGTGTGTATTTGGAATTGTCCAATGTGGTTGTGTTTTGTAAGTGTGTGTGTATTTTGAGTGCGGCGATGTGTACCGCCAATGGAATACCGCTGTTGAAAGACCGCCGCGTGGATTCGTAGGTCGTGATAGTGTGGGTGTATTCCTGTTGGCGTGATGGTGGAGGTTTTCTTATCGCCAGTTTATCACTGACCTTTGGTGTGGCAGACTATTGTGGGTATCTGGATTTTGGCGGATTCCGGGCTGTGGGTCGCAATAGCTGTAGCGGTATTCCGCCGTCGCCGCAGTGTGTTGGCGGTCTTCTGCATGGCGGTAAGCGGGATTTACCGACAATGTTGTAATGAGGCCCATAGTCCTTATTAGCATGCTGATGCTCAAATTCTGTTCGTGACAAACTTCTCTGCTCCTACCAAGGCCAATCAAAAGCAGTTCTTGACTTTACTCCCTCAACTTAAGAAGAAGGACATCGACTATGGACTATTAGAATCAGCTGCCGCACTCATCACTTTTCAGGGTGAAAGATCTGAACACCATGAGCCAAAGGATCTAGAGTCTTTTTCGATGCCTTAGATGACACCAATATGGAGTCCACTCCCTCTATATCTTCCTCTCCTTCCTTGTCCCTGTCTGAAAACATGTAATCCGGGGGAAGGGGAGGTGCATCTACCTCTGAGGAAGAATTTAAGCGTTGGGTCTCAGTTACACAGAAATAGTTGCAGATTGCTCTGCTGTGATCTGAAAAGTCTTTCCAGTCAAGAGATAAATCTAGATGCCACTTTAAATCTTGATTGTTTCTCAACTCTGTGATTTGTGATTGTGATGTATGCCTTCATGGCATGACATATTTAGGGAACCTTTTTTCCATCCTGTGTTCAGATCACTTCTTGACTATATTACCTTGTGGGGACAGATGTTTCAAATTGTCTAGTATAATGCATTTTTTATTGCAATTTGTTAAGTTGTTAAGATGTTAAGATGTTCTTTTCCAGGGTAGGAGGGTGGGGGTTAACGGAAAAAGAATTGTTGGGATGAAAATGACTATAACTCTTGGGTACTGATATAATTTTACTTCTGTTCTATTTCTCCAGAGCGGCCCACCCTCCTTACTATCTACCATTTTAGAGTGTTGTTTTCCAGTGTAATGGACCAAATGGGTTTCTCACATTGGTGGCAGCCTTGCTCCCTTCGATATAAATTTCTCCACTTGCAACCCATATACAGGTTTTATTTCAAGGTCTATCACAGTGCTTTTGTTGCTCCGAGATATATCTCTGTCCTCAACACTGACTTTTCCACTTCCACTGAGTGTCCCTGGTAGTATCTTCTCTCCATCCACCTCTCTTTCCATACACACATTCCTTTTCCCCATACCCCAAGAGCTCTTTGTTATCATAAACAATTGTGTAATCCTCATATGAGAATCCCCCCTGTCTGCTAACTGATTTTTCCACTCAGAAAACTCTTGAATGTACTTTCCTTTAATGCACATGTTTTGAAACATTTCATCAAAAGGAATAAAATCCTCACCTTTCTAGGTCAATGTAAAACTGACATCACCCTCCTTCAAGAAGCCCACCTGTCCTCAGTACAAAGCGACAAGTTACGGAGGGGGCCAGGTCCTTCACGCTAATATCTCATCTACATCACGGGGTCAGTTTGAGATGGGTGATCCAATTAGAAAACAGGGCATTGCTATCAGATACCGATGGTAGCTATGTGTTTACTAAGCTCTCAATACAGGGGAGGATTGTTATTGTGGCCTCTGTATATGCCCCACAGACTTCTAAGTCAAGGTTTTTCTCTGAAAACAGTAGGATATTGACATAATTTGGTACCTCTAAAGCCATCCTTGGAACAGATTAGAATGTGATACCTGATCTTTTTTTGGACAGATCAGACAGACTGAACATACACCATGATAACGATAGGTATGCATGCCCCATAACATTTGGACCTGCATTAATTACTTCCTTTGCACTCCTTTAGTGGCACAATATTTAGCTGGTGCAAATATTATTCCTTGAGTGGTCTCTGATAACGACCTTATAGACCTACATTTAGATTTGGGTTTGCATACAACCCTATTTGGACCTTGGTGCCTCAGTACCTCCCACAATAGTGAACCACAAGCAAAACTTTGTTGTAGAATATGTAGAACAGTATTTACAGGATAATAAGGACTCAGTGGCCTCAGCACAGATGTTGTAGGGGGCAGAGAAGGCTGTTCTTCACGGCATGTTGATGAGGGACTCTGCGCTGATCAAACAAAGATTATCAGAGTCCAAATGGGAGCTGGAAATAGATGTTAGGAACTTGACTAGTGCTTATTCCTCATCTACAAATCCATCCCTTTTCCAGGAGCTCCTACTGACTGTGTATCAGTTGAACACACTCATCACTACAGACGTGGAGAAATGTTTCTTGCACTTATGACAGACACTACAAAAAGGATGAGAAGGCGGGTAGGCGTTAGGCTTTTCAACTCCATCAACAAGACTCTTGCAGGACAATCCTTGCAATTCAAGACTCAGAGGCTCGTCTAGTCACTCTTCCGACAGCAGTAGTGGTGGAGTTTCAAAAATATTACGAAGGGCTGTACGCAGCCGATACGCCCTTGGTCCCTCAAGTTGAAACTTCCTTTTGCAATTTCTTGGCAAACATTATGTTGGGACATTGATTTTCAATAGAATCATATACTGATGATACTCAAATAACCATCTCTCTTTCACTAGAAACAGCTGCTCTTTCTAGAGATGTCACAGACTGGATGTCCAGCAGCAACATAAAAAACAATGGAAATAAAAGAGAGATAATGGTGGTCAACAACAAATCCACCCTATGGACTTAATTACAGTTGGCCAACTACTTAAGCGATTTACCCTCTCCAAAAACTGAAATAAAAAGCCTGGGCTTCTGGATCATTGTTAGAAATGGGGTCTTTGGTTGGCAGTCAGGTTACCCCCCTATCCAACCAAAGATCCTCACTCTAGCCAAGGCAAAGGAGAAACACACCTGGTTAACCCCACTCACCCTCTTCGTAGCTTGGCACAAGCAGGCAGGCTTAACTCAGAAGCAACGTGTAAAGTATCTGTACCAACACACACATTAATACAGAGAAAATACTACAAAATGGACACAACACCAGTTTAGCAAAATTGGCAGTATTTCTCTAACTAACACAAGACAAAAATGACAAAAACCCAACATACACAAGTTAAAATATGAATTTTCAAAATAATATGAGTCTTACTTCATTGAAAACAATGGAAACATTGATTTTGCACAAAGTGCCTGGTTACAAAGGAGGTCGTGCGTTGTTTTTTCCCTGGTCAGGTCGGCGATGTGTCATTTTTCTCCCTCACAAGAGAGCAATGCGTCGATTTCTGGACGGGGCACCTATGATCCACGCAGAGTTGGGATGACCTTGACGCCCAGGGACAATGCTTGGAAAATCCAATTGCACGGTGTTAGAAAACCACGTTGCTTCGGGTTTGCATTATTAGCAGCAGCCACAAGTGGGTGTTGCACTTTGTTTCACTAGCCGCAATGTCAATCTCCCAGGCAACGATGCAGATGGAGCGTCGATTTTAGCCGTGAAGCTGGCGGCCCGTCATTTATCAGCCGGCTTGCAGATGGTGTGTTGAAAATTTTCCCACACGCCATTCTTAGCGTGGATTTTCAGCTCTCCTCTGCCAACTTCCAGGTGCTGGCAGAGGAAATCTTTGATAGTCAGAAGTGGTCTTGAAGAAATCTAAAAGATGGTGTTTTGGTCTACTACTTATACCCCTTTCTGCCTTTTAAGTTGGTAAACTTCAAAGGGAAGTCTCTCTTGTTTACAAGATCCTGTCTTGCCCAGACCAGGCCCCAAACACACACCAGAGGGTCGGAGAAAGTACTGGGAGCAGGTATGTGCAGCCCATTCAGATGTAAGTTACCACTCCTCCCTCCATTCTAGCACAGATGGCTCATCAGGATATACAGACAACACCCCAGCACCTTTTGGCTCACTGTCTAGAGGGTATTCACAAGCATCCCAACAGTCAAACTAACCCCAACAGGGAATCCACCAACAGGCAGAGTCACAGAATGGTTAAAGCAAGAAAATGCCCACTTTCTAAAAGTGGCATTTTCAAACTAACAATCTAAAAAACAACTTTACTAAAACATGTATTTTAAAATTGTGAGTTCAGAGACCACAAACTCCAGATTTCTATCTGCTCCCAAAGGGAATCTGCACTTTAAAGTAATTTAAGGCAGCCCACATGTTAACCTACGAGAGAGATATGCCTTGCAACAGTGAAAACTGAATTTATCAGTATTTCACTGCTAGGACATGTAAAACATATCAGTACATGTCCCACCTTTAACATACACTACACCCTGCTCAGGGGGCTACGTATAGCCCACTATAGGGGTGCTTTACATGTATAAAAATGGAAGGTTTAGGTCTGGCAAGTGGGTACACTTGCCAGGGTGAATTGGCAGTGCAAGACTGCACACAACAGACACTGCAGAGACAAGTCTGAGATATGTTTGCAGGGCTACTCATGTGTGTGGCACAATCAGTGCTGCAGGCCCACTAGTAACATTTGATTTACAGGCCCTAGACACCTCTAGTGCACTTTACTAGGGACTTACTAGTAAATCAAATATGCCAATCAGGGATAAGCCAATCACCACTACAATTTACACAGAGAGCAAATGCACATTAGCACTGGTTAGCAGTGGTAAAGTGCCCAGTGCTGTTAGCTGCTTTGGCCTATTTAGGTCACTAAGGAAGATGTTTAGCTGGCTTCCCAAGGCCACTTGAAGAAAATAGTCCATGGCCTAGTGCTCTCCTGTCTTGATTACCGTAACTCAGTTTACCTGGAAAGTCATTTGTATGTGATCAAGCTTTTCAAAATAATACAGAATACCGCAGCCTGCGTTGTCCTTAGAACTCCCAAGCATCATTCAGTTTATTCATCTTTGGCAAGGCTGCTTTGGTCCCAGTTCTCAAAAGAAGGAAATTTAAAAACAGGTGATAAACAATAAAGACTCCCTTTTAATTCAGCAGACGTTAACTGTGTAATCCTCTATGCTCCCTAAATATCTCTACGCTTTACAGATCAAATATTTTTCACTGTGCCAAAAATTACGTCTGGGAGTGGAGGGCACTCTTTTGCCCACTTGGCACCGAAGCTCTGAACGTCACTGCCTCCATCTTTGAGAATGATTAAAGAAGAATCGAAATTCAGGAAATTACTTAAAACACACCTCTTTGAATGATCTGTGTTGTTTTCAGCCACTATGTGATGGACTTGACTATTAGCACTGGGAGGCCCGTTTAGGTAGCTATGCGCTTTACAAATCCCTAGCATAGCACATCCACACACATTTGATTCCCTTTCATGGGTGCACACACACACACACCGTCAGAGTTGACCCCAAATGCACACACTCAACAGAGAAGCAAGGCTGAATCTCACATTTTGGATTCTACCCAGGAAAAAGGACCTAAATCTGCCCTAAATGCAATTTCTGTTGACCTCAAATACATAGTTGATAAAAATGGTGTTGGTGCATTACTAATGATGGGCCTGTGAGTAGCTTTTAACAAAGTACTCTGTGTCACATTGGGCCAGATTTACTACAAAGTGGCACAGCTTGACGCTGTGCCAAAATGTGCTGTGCCATGCTGCGTCACTTTAGAAATGCAGGGTTGCGCCGCATTCGCTAAAAGAAGGTGCACTCCTGTGTTTCCGCCGTGCCATTGATAAATATATCTGCCGGTGTCAACTCAGGCATCCTAGCACCTTTGTGCAAGTTGTCTGTGTTGAAGGGAATGATTGTGTATGTACAAGAAGGTGTCCTTTCCTGCACATAAGCAATTTACAATGGTGATTAGTTATTTCTATGAGAGCTGCTGAATGCAGGAGAGATAGAAGTAGTAAATCATCCTTTTTGAGTGATTGTTTATGCACAGTAAGAGACACCCTCTTGCACATATACAACCAGTTGTGGCCTTTTTCTCTTTCTATGTGTGCTGCAGAATGCAGCACAAAAGCAAAAAAGAGTAGGAATAAAAGTGTTCCTCCTCGTTGTGCCATACTTACACCAACCCTGGGGTGGCATTAGTTTTTTGCACTGCCACAAATTTGCTACTTCTTTGGAGCAGCGTCAAAAGCAATGGGTGTTGTGGTGGAACACCACAGCAATACCCATTACATGCCCCTCTGACGCAGAAATCTGCGTTGGAGGGGCCCATATTTACAAGGTGGACTTAAGCCACAAAAGGCGGCTTAGCGCCACCTTGTAAATGTGGTGCACTGCATAGCAAATCAATCAAAATCAAATCATTAACATTTATAAAGCGCGCTACTCACCCGTGCGGGTCTCAAGGTGCTAGGGGGGAAAGGGGGGGTTATCGCTGCTCGAACAGCCAAGTCTTTAGGAGTCTCCGGAAAGCGGAGTGGTCCTGGGTGGTCCTGAGGCTGGTGGGGAGGGAGTTCCAGGTCTTGGCCGCCAGGAAGGAGAAAGATCTCCCACCCGCCGTGGAGCGGCGGGTGCGAGGGACGGCAGCAAGTGCGAGGCCAGCGGAGCGGAGGGGGCGGGTGGGGACGTAGAAGCTGAGGCGTCTGTTGAGGTATTCCGGTCCCTTGTTGTGGAGGGCTTTGTGTGCGTGGGTGAGAAGACGGAAGGTGATCCTTTTGCTGACTGGGAGCCAATGCAGGTGTCTCAGGTGTGCGGAGATGTGGCTGTTGCGGGGTACGTCGAGGATGAGGCGGGCCGAGGCGTTTTGGATGCGTTGCAGGCGGTTTTGGAGTTTGGCGGTGGTCCCGGCGTAGAGGGTGTTGCCGTAGTCCAGGCGACTCGTGACAAGGGCGTGGGTCACGGTTTTTCTGGTGTCGGCGGGGATCCAGCGGAAGATCTTGCGGAGCATGCGGAGAGTGAGGAAGCAGGCGGAGGAAACGGCGTTGACTTGCTTGGTCATGGTGAGAAGAGGGTCCAAGATGAAGCCGAGGTTGCGGGCGTGGTCTGCGGGGGTCGGTGCGGTGCCGAGGGCCGTGGGCCACCAGGAGTCGTCCCAGGCGGACGGGGTGTTGCCGAGGATGAGGACTTCCGTTTTTTCAGAGTTCAGCTTTAGGCGGCTGAGCCTCATCCAATCTGCGACGTCCTTCATACCCTCTTGTAGGTTGGTCTTGGCGCTGGCGGGGTCCTTGGTGAGGGAGAGTACAAGTTGGGTGTCGTCGGCGTAGGAGGTGATGATGATGTCGTGCTTGCGTACGATGTCGGCGAGGGGGCTCATGTAGACATTGAAGAGTGTCGGGCTGAGCGATGAGCCTTGGGGTACGCCGCAGATGATCTTGGTGGGTTCTGAGCGAAACGGAGGGAGGTAAACTCTTTGGGAGCGGTTAGCGAGGAAGGAGGCGATCCAGTCCAGGGCCTGGCCTTGGATCCCGGTGGAGCGTAGGCGGGTGATTAGGGTGCGGTGACAGACGGTGTCAAAGGCAGCCGAGAGGTCGAGGAGAATGAGGGCGACTGTTTCACCGTTGTCCATCAGGGTTCTGATGTCGTCTGTGACTGAGATGAGGGCGGTTTCCGTGCTGTGGTTGGTTCGGAATCCGGTTTGTGAAGGGTCGAGCAGGTTGTTGTCTTCCAGGAAGGTGGTCAGCTGTTTGTTGACGGTCTTTTCTATTACCTTGGCTGGGAAAGGTAGAAGAGAGATGGGGCGGAAGTTTTTCAGGTCGCTTGGGTCAGCCGTAGGTTTCTTTAGTAGGGCGTTGACTTCAGCGTGCTTCCAGCATTCGGGGAAGGTAGCAGAAGAAAAAGAAGAGTTGATGACGGTCTGGAGGTGCGGGGCGATGATGTCGTCGGCTTTGTTAAAGATGAAGTGCGGGCAGGGGTCCGAAGGGGCGCCGGAGTGGATAGAGTTCATGATGGATTTGGTTTCTTCCGTGTTGATGTGGGTCCAGTTGTTGAGGGTGATGTCCGGGGAAGCGGGTTCAGTGGTGTGTGGTTGGGTCTGGTGTCCGAAGCTGTCGTGGAGGTCGCTGATCTTGCGATGGAAGAAAGTGGCGAGGGATTCGCACAAATCCTGTGAGGGCGTGACGGCGTTGGCGCTGGCGCTGGGGTTGGAGAACTCTTTGACGATGCTGAAGAGTTCTCTGCTGTTGTGGCTGTTTTTGTCTAGTCTGTCGGTGAAAAAGTTCCTTTTGGCAGTGCGGATCAGGTGGTGGTGTTCGCGTGTAGCGTTCTTGAGGGACCACTGAAGCATCACAAAAATGCACGCTTTGGTGGTGCAAGGGCTTTGTAAATCTGGCCAATTATTTCTTAGACAGAAAGAAGTTGGTTTAGAAGGCATCACCCTCAACTGGATTTCATCTTACCTAAATAACAGATCATAACAGATCCACACTCCTCTTCTCTCTTCACATCTCTACTTTGTAAAACCAGATGTTCCTAAAGGATACATCCCCTCATCTCTACTCTTTAAAATATACAGGAAACCACTACTGAAATGCTTCAACAGTTTCAAACCTCACCTGCTTCAACTATAGAGATGACACACAGATAATTCTCAAACGGGATAACCCTTAAGACCAAGGATCATCAGAACTTAACTCCTGCCTCAGAACTGTTAAACCATGGATGCTGTGGAATCACCTTTAGCTGAATGCTTCCAAAGCCGAAACACTGGCCCTCGGTTATTGGGAAAATTATCACTCTATATCATTCTCGTCAGATGAACTCGGTACGCCATGAAAAATAGGTACCAATATAAAAACTCTTCTTTGACTCCACACT
Source organism: Pleurodeles waltl (assembly GCF_031143425.1). Taxonomy (NCBI): domain Eukaryota; kingdom Metazoa; phylum Chordata; class Amphibia; order Caudata; family Salamandridae; genus Pleurodeles; species Pleurodeles waltl. The sequence goes on along the minus strand of NC_090450.1, from coordinate 219,099,763 downwards.
TTCCATGAAAAATAAACTGTACAGACTCTCGCAGTGTAGCTTCCATACCACAAAAACACTTAAATACATCTTTCCAGATCTTGGATTTCCTCAAAAGGTAGAAGCAACATCAGCACTCATCCTGTCAAAACCTGACTATGCTAACAGACTACACTACAGCACTAGAATGTAAATCATCTGAAGGTTACCAATAATCTAATCCTCAGCAGCAAGACTACTTCTAAATGTAAATATATACAAACCCACATTTCACTGGTCATGAAGGGTCTACATTGGCTCTCAATAACAAGAAGGTCCTCTTTCAAATTACTGTGCATCACTCACAGAGCTATTAACACTTTAGATGCCATGGACTTAATGGTTACGTCCGTGGCTGTGCCTCTCAGGCGCCACGAATGTAACCATTACGTCCAGGTACCGGTCCTCGGGGAAATTGCTAGCACTCCCCCCAGGGCTGGGCTGGAAGGGGAATCGCTTCCCCTTCTACCCCTGACCCCCCCAGACCCTTCCAGTGACATCTGATGATGTCAGCACGCAATCACGTGCTGACCTCATCAGAAGTCACCTCCCATTGCGCTGGAAGCATGCTTCCAGCGCAATGTGGAAAAGAAATGCTTAGCATTTCTCTTTTGCTCGGGAGGAGGGGGCAGGCAGAGGCACAAAAGGAAAGGCCTTTCCTTTCATGTCTCTGCAAGCATTTCTTGTGCCTGACCGCGTTGCGATCAGGCAGCAGAAATGCCCACTAGACACCAGGGAAATTTTGTATTTAGGTGATTGTCAAGAGGGGAGCGGCCCCTTGGGCAAGGGCCACTCACCAGGAGGCCAACTCATTTTTAGGCCATTTCTGTTTATTTTTTTCTTTTATGTATGGGGAGCGACCCCTTTCGCAAGGGTCACTTCCCGGGGGGCCAAATTATTTTTAGGCTATTTCTGCCCCCCCGGGGGCAGATCGGCCTAATATAATTAGACCAATCTGCCCCCGGGGAGAAGGAAACCATTAGACACCAGGGATTTTTTTTATTATACACACGCATAAGGGGAGAGGCCCCTTTGGCAAGGGCCACTCCCCAGGGGGCCAAATTATTTTTAGGCCATTTCTGCTCCCCCTGGGGACAGATCGGACTAATATAATTAGGCCGATCTGCCCCCAGGGGGGGCAGAAAACCCCTAGACACTAGGGATTATTTTTTGGGGGGTTATTTTTTTTTTTTTAAATGTTGGGTAGCGACCCATGCCTAAGGAGTAGCACCCGGGGGGGGGCAAAATATTTTTAGGCCATTTCTTCCTAGGCCGATCTGCCCCCATTGGGGGGGGGGCAGAAACCCCTAGACAGCAGGTATTTCTTTTTTTTTAATACTTACGCATAAGGGGAGCAGCCGTTTAGGCAAGGGCCACTCTCCAGGGGGGGTAAAATATTTTTAGGCCATTTCTGCCCCCGGGGAGAGAAAACCCCTAGACACCAGGGATACATTTAATTTTTTTTTTTTTTTTTTTTATATGTTGGAAGCGACACCTTAGGCAAGGGTCGCTCCCCGGTGGGCCAAATAATTTTTAGGCCATTTCTTCCCCCCCGGGGGCAGATTGGCCTAATATAATTAATCTGATCTGCCCCCAGGAGGGGGCAGAAGTCACTAGACACCAGGGATTTTTTATTTTTAAACGTACACATAGGGGGGGGCGGCCCCTTTGGAAAGGGCCACTCCCCGGGCGGGCAAAATATTTTTAGGCCTTTTCTGCCTTCTTAGAAACTTCTAGACACCGAGGATGTATATATTTCTTTATTTACTTTATGTTTTTATGTATGGGGAGCGACCCCTTAGGCAAGGGTCGCTCCCCTGGGGGAGGCAAATTGTATTAAAGCTATTTCTGCCTCTCTTGGGGGCAGATCAGCCTCTTTTTGTTATGGCAATCTGCCCTCAAGGGGGGCAGAAACCTTTAGAGCAGGGATTGGTGTGTGTGTACGTGTGTGTTTTGTTTGGGGGGCAGCCCCTTGGGCAAGGGTCACTCCCCATGGGGGCACATTACTGTTGGCCACATCTGCAACCCTTGGGGGCAGATCGGCCTATTTTTGGAGGCCCATCTGCCACCAAGGGGGGCAGAAAGCCCACCAGAGACCAGGGAAGATTTTTTTTTCAAAATAAGAGGGTGGGGGTATGGCCATACCCACACCCCCAAATAAATGGGGCCAAAGTTGTTCTGCCCACCAGTGGGCAGATTGGGCAATTACCACCAGTCCACACCCCAGGGGGGCAGAACGTCTACTAGATGCCAGGGAATTTAAAAAAAATAGTGGGGTGGTAGCTACCAACCAATATGGGCCTGGTAGGCCCCAACTGAAGGGGGTAACAGTGTTTCAGCTCTCCCCCGCACACTAAAACATCTTATCCCACAGCAAGCAAGAGGACATTTGATTATTTGGGGTTATGGTTTTAAATTTGGGCCACGAGAGCTTGGTAACTCTCACAATTGTCCTTAGAATGGTGAGGGCTGCACTTTTTTGACTTTGGGATCCTTCCATGTAGAAAACTCCACAAGACCTAGACACATCTGAAAACTAAACATCTGGATGATTCCAGGGTGGTGTGCTTCACATGCACCCCGCACCATTTTCTTACCCACAATGCCCTGCAAACCTCCAACTTTGCTGGAAATCACACATTTATCCCACATTTTTGTGACGGAACCTTCCAGAATCTGCAGGAATCCACAAAGTTCCTACCACCCAACATTGTCTCATCTATACCGATAAAAATTCTGATACACTTGTCAGCCTAAAAATATTTTTTTTCCAACTGCCCTTTTGGACCTGCTTTAGTTCCCCCTCAATTTCAACATGTTTTTGGCTCTTCTCTGTCACAGGCACTTGGCCCACCTACACACGTCAGGTTTCATTTTTACCGGGAGACAGAGGGGAATGTTGGGTGGGAGGAAATTTGTCCTGGTGCAGTGATCCCACACAGAAATGTGGAAAAATGTGATTATTTTGGCTAAATTTGAGGTTTGCTTAGAATTATGGGTAAGAAAACATTGGGGGATCCACGCAAGTCACACCTCCCTGGACTCCCTCGGGTGCCTAGTTTTCAGAAATGTCTGAGTTTGGTAGGTTTCCCTAGATGGCTGCTGAGCCCAGGGCCAAAAACGCAGGTGCCCACCCACCCCGCAAAAACAGGTATTTTTGTATTTGATCATTTTGATGTGTCCAGATAGTGTTTTCGGGCATTTCCTGTCGCGAGTTCTAGGCCTACCTACACAAGTGAGGTACCATTTTTATCAGGAGACTTGGGGGAACGCTGAGTGGAAGGACATTTGTGGCTCCTCTCAGATTTCAGAACTTTCTGTCACCGAAATGTGAGAAAAATGTGTTTTTTGGGCCAAATCTTGAGGTTTGCAAAGGATTCTGGGTAAAATAACCTGGTGAGAGCCCCACAAGTCACCCAATATTGAATACCCCTATGTGTCTAGTTTTAAAAAATGCACAGGTTTCCTAGGTTTCCCTAGGTGCCAGCTGAGCTAGAGGCCAAAATCCACAGCTAGGCACTTTGCAAAAAACAGCTCTGTTTTCTTTGGGAAAATGTGCTGTGTCCACGTTGTGTTTTAGGGCATTTCCTGTCACTGGCACTAGGCCTACCCACACAAGTAAGGTACCATTTTTATCGGGAGACTTGGGGAAACCCTGTGTGGAAGGAAATTTGTGGCTCCTCTCAGATTCCAGAACTTTCTGTCACCGAAATGTGAGGGAAAAGTGTTTTTTTGGCTACATTTTGAGGTTTACAAAGGATTCTGGGTAATAGAACCTGGTGAGAGCCCCACAAGTCACCCCCATCTTGGATTCCTCTAGGGTCTATTTTTCAAAATGTGCAGGTTTGGTAGGTTTCCCTAGGTGCCGGCTGAGCTGGAGGTCAAAATGTACAGCTAGGAACTTTGCAAAAAACATGTCAGATTTCAATGTAAAAATGTGATGTGTCCATGTTGCGTTTCTTGTCGCAAGCATTAGGCCTACCCATGCAAGTGAGGTACTATTTTTATCGAGAGACTCTGAGGAACACAGAATAGCAAAACAAGTGTTATTGCCCCTTGTCTTTCTCTACATTTTTTCCTTCCAAATGTAAGACAGTGTGTAAAAAAGACATCTTTTTGAGAAATGCCCTGTAATTCACATGATAGTATGGGACCCCGGAATTACAATGATGTGCAAATAACCACTGCTTCTCAACACCTTATCTTGTGCCCATTTTGGAAATACAAAGATTTTCTTGATAACTATTTTTCACCCTTTATATTTCAGCAAATGAATTGCTGTATACCTGGTATTGAATGAAAGCCCATTGCAAGGTGCAGCTCATTTATTGGCTCTAGATACCTAGGGTTCTTGATGAACCTACAAGCCGTATATATCCCCACAACCAGAGGAATCCAGCAGACGTAACGGTGTATTGCTTTCAAAAATATGACATTGCAGGAAAAAGATACAGAGTAAAAAGTGGAGAAAAATGGCTGTTTTCTTACCTCAATTTAAATATTTTTTTATTTCAGCTGTTATTTTCTGTAGGAAACCCTTGTAGGAGCTACACAAATTACCCCTTGCTGAATTCAGAATTGTGTCTACTTTATAGAAATGTTTAGGTTTCTGGGATCCAGCATTGGTTTCACTCCCATTTCTGTCACTAACTGGAAGGAGGCTGAAAGCAAACAAAATAGTAAAAATGGGGTATGTCCCAGTAAAATGCCAAAATTGTGTTGAAAAATTGTTTTTTCTGATTCAAGTCTGTCTGCTCCTGAAAGCTGGGAAGATGGTGATTTTAGCACCACAAACCCTTTGTTGATGCCATTTTCAGGGGAAAAAAACAAGCCTTCTTCTTCAGCCCTTTTTCCCATTTAAAAAAAACAAAAACGAACTGTTTGCTATATTTTGGCTACTTTCTTGGTCTCCTTCAGGGGAACCCACAAAGTGTGGGTACCTCTAGAATCCCTATGATGTTGGAAAAGAAGGACGCAAATTTGGCATGGGTAGCTTATGTGGACTAAAAGTTATGAGGGCCGAAGTGTGAACTGCCTCAAACAGCCAAAAAAAAGGCTTGACATCTGAGGGGGAAAAGGCCTGGCAGCAAAGGGGTTAATGACAAAGGACCAAAATGCTTTCATGCAAAAATCAGAAAATGCTTCCAACTCAAGAACTTGCATTTCAGATTGGCTCCATGCTCAGTAACTCTTGCCTATAGGAAGAAAACCATTGGTAGCGCTACTTCTTTCATGCAAGCACCAAAATTTGGAATTCCCTATCTGCAAACAACATAGCCACTGAGAATTACTTATTGCAGGCTTCCCCATTGTGAGTCCTGGTCGTCTGGATCCATGCTAGGTTTTTAGCATATCCACATTTCGATAAATGTAGTTATCTTAAAAATCTGCAATGGATCCGGCCCTCCAGGGCTGACATTTGAGAACCCTGATTAGAGTACAGAAGATTGTTTAGATCTGGTTATTCCCAATGCGATCTAAAAACGAATTCACAGTTCTGATTTCCCGTTCACAGACAGACGCTCTCCAGGACTCCTTATGATCAAGGAATGACTATATCAGCAGAATCTCCTAAAAAACAAACCTTAATATCAAGGAGAACTACATTCCACTAGAATACACAGAGCCATACTTTTGCCTCATATGAGTACATAGTATGAGCATACAACCCCCACTGATTTTCCACTCCTCAGCATCTCAACAGATATGCTTAGCATCCCACTGTCTAGACATACCCCATATGTTTATCTAAAAACTTAGGCCCATATTTATACTTTTTTAGCGCCGCATTTGCCCTGCTTTTTGACGCAAAAGCGGCGCAAACTTACAAAATGTAATTGCATTTTGTAAGTTTGTGCCGCTTTTGCGTAGAAAAATGATGGAAATGCGGCGGAAAAAAAAAGTATAAATATGGGCCTTAGTTTTACAACAAAAAAAATAATAATAGCGCAAGATAATCAGATACCAGAGCATACGTAGCCCATATTTAAAAAGCATTGGTAAATGCAATCAGTTTCACCACAGTGATTAATAATAAGCTGTTTTTTGCTGTAAGTTGTAGCTTGGCGACCAGTTGTGCAAAACAAGTTACTGAAACTCTGTTAAACTCTCTGAAAATAATATAAAATATGACAGGGTAAATAAGAACAGCAGTGCAACATGGTTTAAAGTAAGATTGCGCAATGATGCAGTCAGCGTTGACCGCATCATAGTGCTTTTTATGTTAAAGTTGCTAAATTACTGTGGTTTGGGAGGGTGATTGTGCCGAAAAACAATGGGGTGAAGTGTGTGGGGGAGTGAAGCAACATGAGAAGGAGGAGTGCAGGGCTGAAGGAGAGAGACTCCAAACACAAGCGCTGTCAGTGCTTGTGCAAAAGTAACTCAATCAAGTAAGCAACGTTTTGTTTCAACGTGTTCATAAAAGCAGGCATTAAATAATATGTGCTACTATTGTATGGGTGGACAGTGTTCCTTGAAAATGAGAGTTCAGTATTCCCTCAGGCATTGTGCCCCGGTGCCACTGTACCTGCTGCACCAATTGAAGCTACACCCCGGTCCACAATCCAACACAACACAGCAAATCTCGGAGACCAGTCAAACACTGCACATGAGACAACATGAAGAGGCCCGAGGTCTGTTCAGAGTTAGGATAACGTCTTTGGTAAACGAGGCACATCAGATCTGCAGCATAAAAAGCTGCGCGGACACCGGTGCTTGCAAGAGGTGGCTCATGATGTACTTGATGAATAGTCTCGGAGGGGTGCACATATTGGTGTGATTATTACCAGCACAAACTCACAGCCAAACAGAAACGTCAAGGGTACAGTGGGGGCGCGGACATGAGTGTCGAAAACGTGCACGAATAATGCCGTTGGAACATCAAATGCCTGCTACAGAAAGGCTCACTGGGTGTTATTCAAGAATTATGTGGTGATGAAATGAACCGACAACCGCAACATCTGTCTGTAAAAAGCTGCAACTATGTCTCAAGAGCCAGAATGTTGTACTTTCAATGAACAATGAACAGCGGACAAAAAGTAGAAAATAAATTATCTTCATGCAACAAGGAACAAAAATGTGGAAAATTCATTTCCTGCAAAGTGCAGAAAAAAATTAACACTTCAATGGCAACCATCACCCTCCTGACTCATCCCCACTTTCCATTCACACATTAGTCCCATCTGAAGCAGACTGCAAATTCAAGGCTCACATGCCTAGGGTGTAAACAGACTAGAATTAGAGGTCACTATGTGCATGAGGGGTGGTTACACAGCTTGTTTTATGCATGGGAGAGTCACTGATGTTTTGGAAATTAGGGACACACTTACAGTGACACCTATCGTTAGTGTAAAATGTCATTTATTTAGGACAGGATTTAAACCAGATTACATCATTTAACTTTCAACGTATACACCCCACCTTTAACAGAAACCCAACCCTTTAAGTTTCCTCACTCATCTTTCTCATTTCCAAACCCGCAGTTTGCTTCCACTCCCCTAGACACTCCCCTTTTCCTTTCATGCCCTACTTGCTTCGTGCATCCCCCCCACTCTGATCCTTCACATGCTTGTTTTTCCCCTTGGAAGGGTGGCCAAGCCCGCATCTGGCTCTCCACCCTCCCCATCTACTGTATCACCCTCTTATCACCACCTTCCCTAACTGACACTCAGCAGCCTCCACTAGCCCCCTGTCATAGCACTGCCTGCCGCTAGCTCCCCTCTCTAACTTAGCCAAATTGCAGGGTGGGTGGGTGGCTAAACTCCGTCCCGATTAAACGTCGGCCTGGAAAGATGCCAATCCCGCCCCCACACCCCTTTTAAACACCACCCCTAGTCCCTCCCCCACTTACCTGTAGCCTATCCTGTCCCATAGGTGCCACTTCCTGTCCTCCCGAATGCGCCCGCAGAGAGACTAGAGCGAGTGTCTCTCCGCGGGCCCCTCCATCAGGACACACTTACAGTGACACCAATCATTAGTGTAAAAGGTGATTTATTTAGGACAGGATTTAAACCAGATTACATAATTTAACTTTCAACATATACACCCCAACTTTAACAGAAACCCAACCCTTTAAGATTTCCTTGCTCATCTTTCTCACTTCCAAACCCGCATTTCGCTTCCACTCCCCTAGACAATCCCCTTTTCCTTTTATGCCCTACTTGCTTCATGCACCCCCCCCACTCTGATCCTTCACCTGCTTGTTTTTCCCCTTGGAAGGGTGGCCAAGCTCGCATCTGGCTCTCCACCATCCCCCATCTATTGCTAACCAGCAAAACCCACTTGGCGTTTTGCTGCCCCACCCTGGGAAAAACTGTGAACACACTACTGCAACCTCAACGGCTTACACTTGTTCTCTGAGCCACAACTTCTCTCCCCACAAGTCCCCTGCCTGTAACCTCAACTCTGTTATATAATATGCATTTCCCAACTGTGACAAGTGCACCCCGTCCGCTATGAACAGTGCCTCATCTTGTTCCTTGATGTCCTCACGCCTTAGAACTTTTATACCCTGTGACCAACAAAATACCCTCATGGCCCTGTTCAGTTTCTCGTGAGCCCGCTCCATGGCTCCATGTTTAACTGCCCCTCTCCAAGCTCATCTGGGCACCAACTCAGTCCATGCCAAACAGGTACCATGCAACCTCTGTTTGAGGAGTTCCAGATCTCTCTGCATGTGTTGCAGTAGTGTGAGCCCTAATAGCTTCACCAGGTCATTTTCCCCCAGATGAATCAGCAGCAAGTCAGGACATCCGCAGTTCATCAAACTAGCAGTAATAAATAGGAGCAGACTTCCCCACCTCATGCCGCTTTTGCCCCACCAGAAAACTTCATGATGTCTGCTAGGGAGTCCCAGCGCCGTGCCGTAAATCTGTTTTTCTGTAAACTTCGTCGCCCAGTGAATAAAGGAATGGCCAACCAGCCAGGTCACCATCTTGTCCTTCTGTGGGCCCGCCACACATCCTGCAAAGAAAAAGAACTGTAAAGGTTGTCTCAGAACAAACCCCTTACCAAAAAAAAAAAGTCAACTAACTAGCCATGCTGGCTCTAGTCAAAACCTTAGTACGGCCTCACGGAGCGTTCACTGCCTCTAGATTTCCATCTACCTATAGCCCTAATCCTTGCCCAGTCCCAACCCAGATGAGCCACCGCAGTAGCTGCCCCGATCCTGAATGAATGCGTGCCAAACTCCAGTGGTTGACGACCTGTCCGCTTCAGTGCCATCCTCAAAACCTGCAACAGCTGGAAGCTGGTAAGCTTAGCCTCTGTCCTCTGTACAAACACCCCACTCTACCCTGTCAGGCATTGCATGTGCTTAAAACTCAACCATTCCCACACCGGGCACGCTGCCACATCGCCACCTTTGTCGAGTCACACCCATTTTCCTTTCCCCAACTGATCAGTCTGAGAACGCCTGAGCCAAATCCCCAAACGGTCCCCATGCAGGCAAACCTCTTTGATTTTCAATTCAGATACTCGAAAAGCTCCAAAAAACATCCCGACCATACACAGATAGAATAACGCCAACTCGTATTCGTCATTGCAGCATACCGACAGCACATACAAGAGTTCTAAAAGTAAATCAAAAGTGATAGGCTCTCTAGCTGAACTACCCGTACCAGCCCTAAACCTGCCCCACCCTTTCAGCATCTTGCCCAGCAAATCATTATGCGCTGGATCAGAACCAAATAAGAGTTTCCCGTAAAAAGAGACCCCAGCCAATTTGCCCCAATGGTCGCGGGAGATAAACATTCCCCAATCAGAAAGATCACAAAACACAACGCACATGACTCAAGCTCCTGAGGGCCCTGTAACCAAAAATTGCCTCAACACAACTCGAAAAATGTAAACTCCAACCATGCAAGACTGTAACTCTGCCGAGTGGATTCCGCTAAGGACATCTCCACCAGCCCAGTGATCATCACACCCCCCATTCCCAAATGTCTGCTGGTACTGCAGTCTTGCTCCTCTCCGCTCCTGGTGCCAATGTGCGAAAACTTTGCCACTGTGAATGAGACAGGGAATCTGCAATCTCGTTGTAAACCCCAGGTACGTGCGCAGCTTTGAAAATAACATTTAATGACAAACAGCGAAGCATAAACTGGTGCAACAAGTGCAAAACTCTGAGGTCCCTTGCTCGTTGTCTGTTGACTAGTTCAATGACTGTCATATTGTCCACCTGAAAGACCACTGTCCTGTTAGCTAGTTCCTGCCTCCATACTGCCAAAGCCACCAGGAGTGGAAAAATTTTGAGGAAAGCAATGCTCCTCTCTTGCTGCAGCCACTGCGAAGGCCATGGTTCCACACTCCACCTCCCATCCCAGAAAAGTCCAAAGCCAGAGGCTCCCGCCGCATCAGAAAAAATCTGGACTTGCCACACCGTATCGATGTTGCAGAAAAACATGGATACACCGTTGAAATCTGCCAAAAAGGTTTCACACACCTTAATGTCCTCTCTCAGACCTACTGAAACTCAAATCCTATGATGTGGCAGCACCGCTCCTGACATAGCTAACCCCAATCGCCTGCAAAAGGTCCGTCCTCCCCTCACTACCCTGCAAGCGAAATTAAGGTAGCCCAGTAGCTTCTGAGCAGTCCGCAGGTTAATCTTGCGAAGCACCCGCACTGCACCAAGAAAGTCCATCATCTCTTTTACCTTTGGCACCGGCAATCTGGCCACCAAGGTGTTCGCATCTAATTCTATACTCAAAAAGGTTAGGACTGATTGCGGCCCCTCCGTCTGTTCTGGAGCCAAGGGCACGCCCACCTGTTGAGTTAGTTCCTGAAAGGCCGTCAACGCCCGCCAACAGGCCCCAGAAGTGGCTGTCCCTACAAAAAGGAAATCATCCAAATAGTGAGTCACCGTCCGATGCCCATTCTGTCTGACAAAAAACCACTGTAGAAAGGTACTGAAGGTTTCAAAAAGTGCACATAAAATGGCACAACCCATGGGCAGCACCCTGTCGACATAAATGGCCCATCCAGCTGCATAACTAGCAGGTCAATATCTTCTGAGTGTATTGGCAGCAGCCTGAAAGCGGACTGAAAATCGCATTTTGCCAGTTCAGCACCTTGCCCGCACCCTCTAACCAACTTGATGGCATCATCCACAGATGCGTAAACCACCTTGGTGTCCTCGGGTGCAATAAAGTCATTAACGGAAGCACCCTCCGGCCAAGACAAATGATGAAGCAAGCAAAACTCGCCTGGGGCGTTTTTTGGCACCACCCCAAAGGTGATAGCATTAAATCTGAACTTGGCCAATCGTAATAGGGCCTCGCAGTTCTACCTAGACACAATTCTTTTGCAAATTTGGCCCGCACCACCTGTGGCTGTTCCTTGGCAGATCAGAAATTGTCTGCCCATCTCCTCCCCCGGGGACCCTGGTAGCCCATGCAGAAACCTTCTCGAAAACCCCACTCTAACTTACAAGCCTTGTCAAAATCGGGATAAATGCGTAACCATGGCAACAGGGTCTCCAGCCTAATTGGCGTAGGACCCTTTTGGTGCAGGAGCGCCCGGCATGCCTCGTCCTTTGGACGCCCTCCATTGCTCTGCCAGGCTGGAGAGGGAAAAGCACTGAGTGACTGGGTGACGACCCCAACACTTGGAGCAATCATGTTTAAACCTGCAGGGCTGCGGGGAACAGAAACCTTTATTGAAATTCCAGCATGCCCCGTGGTGGACACCGGGATCTGAGGTCCCACACCCGCCCCTCCCTGGGCGGGACAGGCCTGAAAAGGCTTCAAGACTACAGGCAACCCGCTCGCAGTATGCGTAGATGCAGAGGATTGAGCAGACGCCATCCACTGCATCCATAGTTCTGGGTCTACATCCCCCCATGGCTTCCCAGGGTTGACGGTCACCCTAGCCCTGAATTCTTCATCATAGCTCAGCCATGCAAAGCCTCCAAAATGCATCTGGGCCTTCCGTATAATATCCATATATTTGAAAAGCTCTATGGCCCTGTCTGGATATTTTTCACAATAAATACTGGCAAAGATCAAAAAGGCTGACGTCCAATTATCGATCGGGATTGGAACTCTGGGCCTGTGCGCTAATTCCAACTCCTCTACCTTGGATCCCTCTTTGGCCTGTATATCCCTATGTGGGAGCTTAAAAACATCCACATATTCATGTTTCCAAATTCTCGCTTTTGTTTTGTCCTCTACATGCGAACCCAAAGGCATGGCCAAACCCATGTATGGGAGATGCTTCTTGTGACCCCCCCTTCTTTGTCGTCGGACTCCGTGACCTCCCTTGACGTCTATTTGCCCGTTTTGGTAACTGTTATAGAACTGGCCTCCTTAGCTTTTGTTGTTTCGCCACCTTGCACTATCCCATCCATGGCTGTCTCGAGCACTGAGCAATCCCCCACCTCAATGGATTTGCGTGTGCGTGAACCACTGGAAACAGCACCATCCCCCCAAACTGACCACCATTGCCCCTTACCTCTGCCTTGCGCCCCCAAAGGCCGTGCAACCTTCTTAGACCCTCGACCGCGTGCCATCACTAGGCGCACCTCCGTTGGCCCGTCAACAGACCCAGGATCCTGTAAAACTGAAGCAGAAGAAGAGGTTGCGCTGCACTTGCGCCCTTGCCCCCTACCCTTGGCACCGCTCACCTCCTCCTCACGAATCTCTCCTTCTTCCCATTCATCCACATCCTCATCATAATCGAAGTCGCACACCTCATCGTCGTCCAACTCACACCTGTTAGTGACACCACCACTCAGTCTCAACGTCGTCTCTGAGATTTCCTCTTGACCCTCATGGCGCAAACCATCCCTGCAAGACCCATGATCCAGTGGCGTAGAGAAGGCCGCCGAAGACCCCTCTAGTGTTTCAGACCAAAGTTGAGGGGCCGTGTTGTGCCCCGTTGGTGTCGCCTTCTTTCTGCCACCCTCAGCTGCTGGCATTGTTTGACCTTTCCCTACGTGGCCATGTGCACCACTGGGACTTCCCTCGCCGATCAGCCCTCCGGCCGCACAAGCCTCTTGGCCCCTCCCTTCCTCTACCTGTGGCACCCAGACCCAACTGCCGTCCCTCGAACCTGTTGGCTGGGGCCCCATAATGTCAGTACCTTCTGCCGCCCTCTTAAACTGCCTGCCACGTGCCCCTGCCTCCTCCCTGTCTCTGCACAACTGGGCCCACCTAGCTTCAGTCTCCGCTACAATATGGCATTGCTCTCTGATCCTGGCTTCCAAATCCCATGCCTCAGACTGGTCCCAGCAGCCCAACCCCAGGCCCCCCCCCATACACAGGTCCCGCTGGCCCCACCCCTGCCCTTACCTTGGGCTTCTTACCCTGCCTGCTCACTGTCTTGGCCTTGGCAGGCCCGCATTTGCCCTTCGCTATGCACTTGCTGCATTTCTTGACCGGGGGCCCGGGGCCCTTAAGGTGTGCTGTGTCCTCTTTAGGACAAGACGGGTCTAAAGGTGTCCATATATTGCTGTGCCCTGGCAGAGGCTGTTCACCTGCCTCTGGGTACGGGTCAGGTCCTCCCCACGTAGACAAAACCTCTTCATCCCCTGGGGGCACAAAAATAGTAAACTCGGGTCCTGCCTCCCCCTCGCCCATCTGCAGTCTGTATTGGTCTCTGGGTCACTGTGTCCTGGTATGGGGGGCTGGATGCGCTTTGCCCCGCCCCCCTGTGGTTTTTGAAGTAATTTGAGGCCAATCCCCCTCCCCGCCCCCTCCCGCTCCTGTGATGAACAAGCAGCTATAACTGCCGCTACCGGATTGACGCGGCCGCGTCGGCCGCATCATGCCGACACAGGCCTGGTCCAGGACGGCAGGCCTGAGTAAGTCGGCCCGGCTTTAACTGCTTCAGCGTCATGGCTGGCTGCCATGGCACTGAAACTGTAATAGCGGCGAAGTGCCGTGTTAATATTATCCGGTGAGGCAAAAAGCCTCACCCACGCCTAACAAACAAACTTGCCTCAATAAAAAACCCCTGCCATGGCCAAATTCCGTCCCAATTAAACTTCGGCGCGGAAAGAGGCCAATCCCTCCACCCACACCTCTTTTAACCACCACCCCTAGTCCCTCCCCCACTTACCTGTAGCCTATCCCGTCCCATAGGCGCCACTTCCTGTCCTCCCGAATGTGCCCACGGAGAGACTAGAGCGAGTCTCTCTGTCAGCGGGCCACTCCATTCTTACCTCTGAAAGGCAAATCTTAGAGATTCATAATAATGTGTTTTCAAAGCCACGGGATGCTAGAACGAGAAATCGATTTTAGAAAGTTTTGTGTGCAGCATCTCAAAACAGCGCCTTACTGCACAGGCAATGAAATGGCAGCCTTTTTAAAAAGGAAAAAATATGCATGAAAAATTGCTTAATCCCCCATGCCTGATAACAAAAAAAAATGAATCTGGCCACTTGAACATAACTGGTGCTCATGTTGAGTATGTTATGCACTTCAGTACCTTCAGATCAATATCTGTCTATGTAAAGCTGCCCAAAAACATAAGCAAGAGAGTTCAATCCCACTTGTTATTCTAATCACAACACTTTAGCCCTCTTTACAACCCTGGCGGTCGGTGTTAAAGCGGCGGTAAAACCGGCAGCAGGCCGGCAGTAAAAAAAATGGAATCACGACCATGGCGGAAACCGCCAACATAGACAGCCACTTTAACACTCCGACTGCCACGGCGGTACAAACAAACAGCGCGGCGGTCACCGTCAACACACAGGCGTAAGACAAGGTTCCGCCCACTGTATTACAACAGTCCAATCCGCCACCTTTTCCGGGGCGGATTCACTGCGAACAAAAACACGGCGGAAACAGGACTTGTAAAGGGAAAACGCTCACCTCTACACACCCCACGAGGAATCAGGACGCCATGGAACCCGGGCTCCAGATACTGCCAGCCTTTATCTTCCTGCTTCTCTACCAAGAACAACAAAGACGGCGGCAAAGACCACGGTGAGTACTGCACCTACGACACAGGGGAGGGACAAAAGAGTGACACACACATGCAACACTCCCACCCCCACCCTCACCCACTACAACACACACACAAGTACATGTTGATACATTACATTAACAACCCCCAACTCCCCCCGGAATAATGCAAGGACAAAAGGAAATGATTCAAACGTTTATAATCTATTCAAAAACAGTAATCAAAAATATATACATTCATATACATATATTTACACTAGAAACAAATATATACACCAAGAATACAAGTCCAAGGTATACAACCATCATAGTCCGTGGGCCACTGGGCCCAAAATGCATGGGCGAGGCCCACAATCAATGCCCAAAACGGAGAGAACACTGCTGGGGCATCAGATAGAAATACAACAGGCACCTCAGGGGGAAGGGAAGGGGGGGGACCTCAGCTGGATGAGTGCACGACGCCAGATCCACGAGGGGGCTCCATGCCCCTTGATGTATCCAGGGGAGTGCAAAGCCACTGTCTCTCAAGTCTCTCCAGTGGGTGGTTTGCCCACTGCTTTATCCTGGGGAGTGCAAAGCCACAGTCTCTCAAGTCTCTCCAGTGGGTGGTTTGCCCACTACTTTATCCTGGGGAGTGCAAAGCCACAGTCTCTCAAGTCTTTCCAGTGGGTAGGTTGCCCACTGCTGCATCCTGGGGAGTGCAAAGCCACAGTCTCTCAAGTCTCTCCAGTGGGTGGTTTGCCCACTGATTTATCCTGGGGAGTGCAAAGCCACAGTCTCACAAGTGGATAACAGTCTCCACTGGTTCTGGAGGGGCTTTGTGCCCAGAGTGCTTCATCCTGCCAAGGACTGAGGTAGTGGATGTGAATCTCCACTGGTTCTGGAGGGGGCTTTGTGCCCAGAGTGCTTTGTCCTGCCAAGGACTGAGGTAGTGGATGTCTTTCTCCACTGGTTCTGGAGGGGGCTTTGTGCCCAGAGTGCTTCGTTCTGCCAAGGACTGAGGTAGTGGATACCTTTCTCCACTGGTTCTGGAGGGGTCTTTGTGCCCAGAGTGCTTCGTCCTGCCAAGGACAGAGGTAGTGGATGCTTTTCTCCACTGGTTCTGGAGGGGGCTTTGTGCCCAGAGTGCTTCATCCTGCCAAGGACTGAGGTAATGGATATGAATCTCCACTGGTTCTGGAGGGGGCTTTGTGCCCAGAGTGCTTCATCCTGCCAAGGACAGAGGTAGTGCATGCCTTTCTCCACTGGTTCTGGAGGGGGCTTTGTGCCCAGAGTGCTTCATCCTGCTCGTGGAGGCCTCAGTAGCGTCGGAATCTGAGGCGCTCACTGGCCTGCGGTGCTGGTGGCGGCGGTGTCCTGTTCAGCGGTGCTGGTGGTGGCGGTGTCCTGGTCAGCAGTGCTGGTGGGGACGGTGTCCTGTTCATTGGTGCTGGTGGCAGCGGTTTCCTGTTCAGCGGTGCTGGTGGCGGCGGTGTCCTTGGCAAGGGGTGCTTGTGGTGGCGGTGTCTTTGGCAGCGGTGCATGTGGCGGTCTTGTCCGCTGTGCAAGTTTTCCCAGACTTGCCTGTTTTACTGTGCCCCTTCCCCACCATGGATGGTGGCGCAGCTGTCTCCACACTCCCAGCTGTACCCCTGGGAAAGGCTTTGGTGGAAGATTTTTTTCCTCTCTCACGCCGGGCAGTGGCAAACTTAATGTGCTTTTGAAGTGGGGGACTGTCTGAGCTCTGGCTCCTTGGCACACTGGCTGCCCTGCTGCCTGGTGCACTCCAGAAGCCGGTTCCTACTGGCACCACTGTTCCCGCAGATGTTGTGGCTGAGGCGCTGGGTTGGGACCTGGAGAGGCGAGCCCTAGGAGACTGAAGGGATGGGGGAGGTGAGGGGAAGAGGTCAAGATTGGACAGGAAAAGTTTTTTGGGCACACTGGGACGGGTAGATGGAGGGGGTTTGGGAGTGGAGGAAGAGGTTGTGGTTGTAGGAGGTGTACGTTTGGTGACTTTGGGTGAAGGTGCATGGGCTGGAGGCTGTCGTGAGGTGGATGGCTGTTGGGTGGGTGTGTGGCTGCGTTTGTGTACCTTGGGAGGTGGGCTCACAGACACACTGGGAGAGGACACAGGGGATGTGTGAATGGTAGTGGGGGTGGTGACTGCACGTGAGCGGGGTGTGGTGGTGGGTGTGCTGGTGATGGAGGTAATGGCTGTAGATGTAGTGCATGCAGGTGTGAGTGGAGACGAGACTGGGAGGGAGGAGGGAGATGAGGAGGAGGGGACACAGTGGAGGCAATGGCTGTTGGTATGTCTGCATGTGTATGATGCTTGCATGAGTGCCTGTGGGATGTGTGGTGCTTATGTTTGCCTGGGCGTCCCTTGTGTGTTGACGTGTGTGCATGCTGGTCTGATGGTTTGCTTGGTATAGGCTGAGGTACAGGGGTTTGGGTCTGGGTGGAGGAAGTTGGAGGGGGGAGGCTAGAGACAGGGACAATGGATGCCATCAGTGCTGAGGCCAGAGTCTGAAAAGCTCGCTGATGGGCTGCCTGACCAGAATGAATGCCCTCCAGGTATGCATTGGACTGTTGCAACTGCCTCTCTACACCCTGGATGGCATTCAAAATGGTAGACTGCCCAACAGTGAGGGACCTGAGGAGGTCAATGGCCTCCTCACTGAGGGCAGCAGGGCTGACTGGGGCAGGGCCTGGGGTGCCTGGGGCGAAGGTGATGCCCACCCTCCTGGGTGAGCGGCCACAGGGCAACCGCTGAGGTGCTGCTGGGAGGGCGATGCTGGTAGGGGGGTGGCGGCTGTACCTGTAGATGCAGGGGCACAGAGGGGTCCACCACCGCAAGGGAGCTCCCATCAGAGGAGGAGACCGTGTCGCTGGTCTCAGCTCCTGTCCCCGCCGTGGAGCTCCCCTCGCCCTCCATCCCACTGGTGGCTTCTGACTCCGTTGTGTCGCCCTCCAGGGCCATGTGAGATGCAGCTCCCTCCTGCTCCGGTGCCACTGCTTCTCCGCCTGATGATGCTAATGCACACAATCACAAGGAGACCACAAAAACGGGGGGAAGACAGAAGAAAGACATGTTGAGTGCATCCAATACTGCTACCGTTGGCGGACACTACAGACAGAGAAGCCCCTGCACTACGCCGTGCACTTGGAGTTCCCTAATCAATCACAGGGACATGGGTTACAAGGCTATGCCCGATTGCTGCACACATGGAAGTCACAGGAGCCTGACTAGGTGTAGTTGGCTCTGTACACAGGAGGGGTGGGGTGCCACAGGGCCTGCCTTTAGAAGGGACCTTGCCTACTAAACTCGCCCTGGCCTAGGGGAACCCACCTCCCCCACCCAGACACCTAGAATGCGCGCTGAATCAGCTGAATGAGAGTGTACTCACCCCCTTGTGGCTGCTGTGATGCCCTCAAGCGCCCATCCAACTCCGGGTATGCCACCGCCAGGATCCGGAACATCAGGGGTGTCATGGTGCGACGGGCACCCCTCCCATGTTGGGAGCCCATCCCCAGCTGGGCCTCCGCCGTCTTCTTGCTACAGTGGCGAATGTCCTCCCATCTTTTCCGGCAGTGGGTGCTCCGTCTGTGGTAGACCCCCAGGGTCCAGACTTCCTTGGCGATGGCACGCCAAATATCATTCTTCTGGTGGGCGCTGACCTACAGGAATAGTACAGGGGAAAAGGAGAAGATATAACCGTCCGTACCGTCACAGTCATTGGCCCGCATCCCTACACTTGCCATGACGCACATGCACTCACCGTCGTTTCATGCACGCCTCATTCTCCCCCCCCTATCTTTCATCCACACCACTCCAAACAGGCATTGCCCATACAGCATGCTCACAGTGTACTCACCTGTTTGTCTGGAGGACCGTAGAGTAGCGTGTACTGGGGAAGGACCCCATCCACCAGTTTCTCCAACTCCTCCGTGCTGAAGGCAGGGGCCCTTTCCCCAGACACACAAGCCATTGTCTCTTCCAGACTTTGGTCACAGCAGCACTTGCAGTGTAGGTCCTCTCCTGTCGAAGATCAAGTATCAAGTGAGTGAACAGAGAGAAAATGGCGGTGACGTCCGCAGCGGTGCGTACCGTCACCGCCGGCGTATATCGTCATTGGCTCCTGGGACCCATAGGGTCCAATGTTAAACAATGCAGGATTGCGCCGCAGTCTTCAACCGTCTACAGCAACGGTGTACAACGCCAGCGCAGTTACCTCATATCCACTTGTCCCACATTACAGGTCAGGCAACCGCCATTTCAGGGGGCCAAATGGCATTATTTTTGACTGCGTCACACATATCTAGGCCTTGCCTAAACACTAATACAGCCATATATCGATTTTAAAACATTTTCCGATTAAGTATTGTTTACGTACCTCCGTGTTGGTTGACTCTCTGCTCGCTGTTCTCCTCCATAGAGCACGTCCGCTGGGGCAGGTGAGGAAATGGCGGCATCCTCCGGTGTACAGATCGCTGGTGGACCTGTCGACAATGGAGGAGCGACATGTAATTATCACCTACAGAATTGATCGTACCACAATCCTGGAACTGGGTGCCCAGTTGGAGCCAGACCTGATGTCAGCTATCCGCCATCCCACAGGATTCCCCCCTCTAGTGCAGGTGCTGTCAGTACTCCATTTCCTGGCAAGTGGGTCTTTTCAGACGAAGTGGCCATAGCATCAGGGATGTCCCAGCCTATGTTCTCCAACGTGTTGTCCAGAGTGTTGTCTGCCCTGCTGAAACACATGCGCAGCTACATCGTTTTCTCTCAGGTGGAGGATTTGCCTACAGTGAAAGGGGACTTCTATGCCCTGGGACATATCCCCAACATCATAGGTGCCATTGATGGGACACATGTGGCCTTGGTACCCCCGCAGGAGTGAACAGGTGTACAGAAACCGGAGGAGTTACCATTCTATGAATGTGCAGATGGTGTGTTTGGCAGACCAGTACATCTCCCATGTTAATGCCAAGTTCCCTGGATTAGTGCATGACGCCTACATCCTGAGGAATAGCAGCATCCCTTATGTGATGGGGCAACTCCAGAGGCACCGTGTGTGGCTATTAGGTGAGGACATGGACCTAATACAGTGTAACTAGGTGTCTGGGTCTGGGGATGTCCCTAAGAGTTAGTGTGTGTCTAACAGTTATCCCTCGACATTTGCAGGTGACTCTGGTTACCCCAACCTGCCATGGCTACTGACCCCAGTGAGAAATCCCAGGACAAGGGCAGAGGAACGCTACAATTAGGCCAATGGCTGGACTAGGAGGATTATAGAGAGAACCTTCGGCCTCCTGAAAGCCAGGTTCTGGTGCCTCCATATGACAGGTGGTTCCCTATTCTACTCACCAAAGAAGGTGTGCCAGATTTTCGTGGCCTGCTGTGTGCTTCACAACTTGGCTTTGCGACAACAGGTGCCTTTTCTGCAGGAGGATGGTCCAGGTGGAGGTGTTGTGGCAGCTGTGGAGCCTGTGGACAGTGAAGACGAGGAGCAGAAGAAGAGGATATAGACAACAGGAACACAGTGATCCAGCAATACTTCCAGTGAGACACAGGTAAGAAGACAACACTGCCTGCTACATCTGATTTAATTCTTCTACCTCTCATCTGTCTGTCATTTCCACCCAGTGTATGGACACTGAGTTGTCACTTTCCCTTTCGATTTCACAGATGTGAGTCCCACTGTGTGACCTCTGCTCTGTTTCCGCATGGACTAGGGCTGTGTGACATAGGTATGTTGACTTTACATTGGAAATAGCATTTTGCCACTATTATTGCTAACACACATTTTCGAAAGCACAGACTGACTCCAGATTGTTTTGTGATTTAAGGGTGTTTATTTAAGTGCAAAATAGTGGAGGGGGTTGTAAAATGGCCAGGGGTGATGGTGGAGGAATGTCATTGGCAGAGTCTAGTCTATTAGTCTCACAGGTGTATTGTCCAAAGGGCACAGCAAAGTGCGGTACCTCTTATGAGATTTGTAAGAATCCAATCTCAGTTTTCAATTGTACAACCCATTCGAATATAATTTTGGTTTACACAAAATCAAAACATCAGAACGTTTATTGTTACGTGAGTAACATATACTATTATAGCTTTTCATAGGTCAAACACTCATAAATTATTATAACTTTTCACAGGTCAAGTCAATTTGTGACAATCAATTCATTGTGGTTCGTCCGTTTTGTTGTTATAATTAAGTCATGATTCAAGCCAACCAAGCCAGCCAACACGTGTTTCGTCTCGGGACAATATTTTCTTATATCCCAAACGACTTCTTCAGGGCTGAAAAGATTTATATAGGAAGGTTGAATACAGATTAATTAACGAAACCAAAATGCTCCAACTTCAAATTACACAAAAAAAAGGTCTTCAAGGGTCCCAAAGAGAAGGGTATTAACAGAATCTAGTGAGGTCAGAAAGAGCAACCTTAAACTACAATGATGCATGAAATATGTGAAAGATGGCAGAAGGTGAAAAATCAAGCACCAACGGGGCATCCCCAACCCCAAAACAACCGAAATACACCTAGAAAGGGGGATTTGTGCTAACGTCATGCATTAATATTACACCGTGATAAACATCACCCAATGTACTCCTCCGAGTAACAAGTGAGAACCCTTTTGTGTCTAAATTGCACCTAAGTTATTGCATGTCATCCATAAGAAGTATAAAATTGACCAAACATCCCATCAATTATTGGTGCATTAATCAAACGCATCAAACGCATAAGCTGTGTCTATCTTAGTAGATATCTACTCACCACTCGTCTTTATATATTTGTCTCTATTAATAAAACAACAAACAACACAAGTCCCAGTGAGATAACTCATGTTACAATCAAAATCCTGTTTTCTTCCAATAAAAGTAATTACATAACAAATACATACATTATGTCCTCCAAAGGGGCATAGGAAGTGGAGCTGGGGCAGTTGATGGATGGACAGGGTGACAAAGTGGGACAGAAGGATGACAATCAGGGTGGTCTCATTTCTTGGCGGGGGTCTTGGCATTGTTCTCTGTCTTTGTCCTGGATCTCAGGGACCGCTTGTGGGGTGGTTCTCATCTGCAGGGGATGGGGTGCTGGTATCGTGGTCCTGTGGCGGTGCCTCCTGTCCACTAGTGCCGGCAGAGGTGGTGGGCAGTTCATCGTCCAGTCTAGTGTCAGGGGCCCCTTGTTGTGCCACAGTGTCCCTCCTGGTGTTGACGAGTTCCTTCAGCACCCCTACAATGGTGCCCAGGGTGGAATTGATGGATTTGAGTTCCTCCCTGAACCTCAAATACTGTTCCTCCTGCAGCCGCTGGGTCTCCTGAAACTTGGCCAGTACCGTTGCAATCGTCTCCTGGGAATGGTGGTCGGCTCCCATGATGTCGGAGAGGGCCTTGTGGAGAGTGGGTTCCCTGGGCCTGTCCTCCCCCTGTCACACAGCAGCCCTCCCAGTTCCCCTGTTTCCCTGGGCCTCTGTCCACTGAACCGTGTGCCCACTACCACTGCCCCCAGGTCCCTGGTGTTGTTGGGGTGGTGGGTTAGCCTGGGTTCCCTGTAGTGGTGGACACACTGCTGCTTGACCTGTCCTGGGGACAGATGTATGGGCCCGCTGGGTGGGTGCTGTGCTGGTGTTTACAGAGGGGAGAGGCTCTGTTGTGGTTTGTGCCAGTGTGAGGGGAACCAACTGTCCCGAGGTCCCAGATGGGCCGGGCTGGTCATCTAGATCCAATTGGACAGAGCTGCTGTCATCACTGTGGGCCTCTTCTGTGGGTGGAGTGGACATGTCTGGACTCTCCTGTCTGGTGACGTTGGGTAGGGGTCCTGCAGGGGTGTAAAAGCATGATTATTGCGTCAGTGTGTGCCATGGTGTGCAATGGGTGGGTGACCCTGAAGCCCAGTGCTTCCATTCTTGTGTGGGACCTTGTGTAATAATGGTTTAGGGGGGTGTATGGGTATGTGCAGTGGACATGCTTTGGTGATGGGTGTCCATGCTTTGGTGTTAGATGCAGGGCTTGGATTTGGGATGGGTGGTTTGTGATATTGGGACATATATGAGGAGTTGGAGTGATGGGGGTGAGGGTGGGGGTATGTGATAGCATGCAGGTGGGTGGGGGATGAAGTAGTTAAAGGTTTGACTTACCAGAGTCCATTCCTCCAGCTACTCCTGTGAGGCCCTCAGGATGCAGTATAGCCAAGACCTGCTCCTCCCATGTAGTGAGTTCTGGGGGAGGAAGTGGGGGTTCGCCGCCAGACCTCTGAACTGCAATCTGGTGTCTTGAGACCACGGAACGCACCTTTCCCCGTAGGTCATTCCACCTCTTCCTGATGTCATCCCTAGTTCTTGGGTGCTGTCCCACTGCGTTGACCCTGTCCACGTTTCTTCACCATAGCTCCATCTTTCTAGCTATGGTGGTGTGCTGCACCTGTGATCCGAATAGCTGTGGCTCTACCCGGATGATTTCCTCCACCATGACCCTGAGCTCCTCCTCAGAAAACCTGGGGTGTCTTTGCGGTGCCACGGGGTGGTGTGGGTGATGTGTGGGGAGGTGTGTGTTGTGATGTGTGGGTTGATATTTAGAGGTGTGTTGTGTGAGGTGCGTGGATGTTGTGTGAGTGATGGTGTTGAGTGCCTGTGGATGCTATTGTTCTTTCTGGTGGTGTCTCTCTCTGGCCTTCTGTCACAATTGTTGTCGTAAGGGTTTGTGGGTCATGTGGGTGTGTGTTTTATAGTGTATTGGGTGTGTGGTGTGTGTATGTGTATCAGGTGTGTGTATTTGGAATTGTCCAATGTGGTTGTGTTTTGTAGATGTGTGTGTATTTGAGCGCGGCGGTGTGTACCGCCAATGGAATACCGCGGTTGAAAGACTGCCGCGTGGATTCATGGGTCGTGATGTTGTGGGCGTATTCCTGTTGGCGTGACGGTGTCGGTTTTGTTATCGCCAGTTTATCGCTGACCTTTGGTGTGGCGGACTTGTGTGGGTGTCTAGATTTTGTCGGATTCCGAGCTGTGGCTCATAATGGCAGTGGCGGTATTCCGCAGCCGCAGCGGTGTGTTGGCGGTCTTCTGCACGGCTGTAAGCGGCTTTTACCACCAATGTTGTAATGACCCCCTTTGTCTTTGCAGCTGCTATGTAAATAAGCAATGCCTCTGAGGCGGCGCTCCTCGGTTGCATACCAAAGGAGCACTAGAGTGGGACCCTGCTTTGGCCTCAGAGGGACTAGTGAGTGCTCGCCATTATTAAGGCAGTGCCTTTCCGCTCAAGCAATCAAATGGCATTTGCCAACCCTTTCATAAGCAGAATTTATTTAACGTTAACATTAAGCAGGAACAGAAATCACTTAATCTCTCCATACCTAAAAACAAAAAATGGAATGTGCTTATGTATAATGTAACTGGTGCTCATGTTGAGCATGTTAAGGGCTTAAGTACCTTCAAGTTGAGTTAATTCTATGTTTAACCACAAAACAAACAAGGGAGAGAGTTCAACTCCATTTGTTATTTTACTCACACTTTGGTGGTCATTCCGACTCTGGCGGGCGGCGGTTGCCGCCCGCCAGGCGGGAACCGCCATTTGGCCACTACACGGTCAAAAGACCGCTGCCGGCATTCTGACCTTCCCGCTGGGCCGGCGGGTGCTAACTATGTTAGCGCCCGTCGGCCCAGCGGGAAGGAGGGCTGCAACACAGAAGCCGGCTCCGAATGGAGCCAGCGGTGTTGCGGCCTTGCGACAGGTGCAGTTGCACCCGTTGCGCTTTTCACTGTCTGCTAGGCAGACAGTGAAAAGCCGGGCGGGGCCCTGTTAGGGGGCCCCAAGACACCCGTTCCCGCCAGCCTCTTCCTGGCGGTGACAACCGTCAGAAACAGGCTGGCAGGAAGGGGGTCAGAATCCCCATGGCAGCGCTGCTTGCAGCGCTGCCGTGGCGGATTAGCCCAGCCGGGGCAAAATCGGCGGGAAACCGCCGGCCCCGGTTTTCTGACTGCAGCTTTACCGCCGCGGTCAGAATGGGCTAGGAAGCACCGCCAGCCTGTTTGCGGTGCTTCCGTCATTCGTGGCCCTGGCGGTCTTAGACCGCCAGGGTCAGAATGACCCCCTTTGTCTTTGCTGCTGCTATGTAAAGAAGCGCCAGCCTCTGATGTGGCACTTCCTGGTTTAAAATAAAAGGAGCACTAGAGTGGGTCCCTCCTTCGGGCCCAGGGGGTGTGGTGAGTGCACATTTCAATTGGAGCATTGGTTTGCAGAATGGGGATCACAAAGTCTCTATTCAGACCAGCACGGTGTGCTGATCCTGTTGTGTAGCCATTTTAGCTATTGTTTTATACATATTATTTTAGCAAACTGGGCCTGCAACTGTGCACCTTAACCTAGATATATTTTATTCAGCTTTGTTTTATTATTTTAACATTAACCACATTTGTGATCTTTTTTATTTTCTCCATCTAGGTGTTCTTCGCCTAGGTCAGCACTGTGTTCTTAAATAAGACATTTCCCTCACTCTGTGCTTTTCTCAAGGCTGCAGTAAGATAGGTTGCCGGCAAAAGTGGTACGCTTTGTCTCCAATGTTCACAGAAACATACACACTCTTATGTGGGGATCCTTTTTTGGAACATCAGATGTTTTATTATAAAAACACTACTTTGATCTATGTACGTTAGAGGGAGATTCCAGCCAGATGACTATGGCCGTATTCTGATTGCTGATTGCTTCGCTGCAGCTGCCTACAGGCCTCCTGCTCAGGTATCAGGGATGTTGTCTTCCCAGGGGGAACCTGAAAGGCAGATTTAGAGCTTAACATGCTGTGCTCTAACATTGCTTAGGTAGGAACTATCTCTATAAACCTTAGTGACAGTATGGTAGGGTTATTCCTGTGTTTTACTCTCCTTGATTTTAATCTTATTGTGCTTCATCGTCCTAGTTATTGCAATACATGCTTTATTATCTAAGTTGCAGTTACTTCAATAAAAACCTTATTGAACTAAACTCTGCCTCTGATTGTCCTTCCATATGTTAAGCTAATGTAACTGAGAGAAACGGATCAGATCTGTGTGACCACGATTCCCCTGTGGAGCCATATATGTCATGCGCCTGGTTGCCCTAATCATCCCTGCTCTTAGGTAGAGATGGGGTACTGCTAGTTAGCCGGACCAAGCCCGGATTAGGCCAACAGGTGTCACTTGGTGCGGGATCAGACTTAGTCCCCCACAGTACAAGTGATTCTGCCCCCAAATCCAGTACTCTCATTAGGATAATGAGATCCTACATGACATGGCGCTGCCAACATTTGGTCAGGCACTAATTTTCAGGTTCTCCTGAATATCTCTGTCTCACTACGTGCCAAAGACAACTCAGTACTATATATGGAGACGTCCATGGTATTGAGGATTTTCCCTCCTCAGCAAGAAGGGAGTACTTAACTAAGGCTGTAGTTTGTTCAAGCTTGAACCTTAAAAGTAAAATCCCCATTTGGTGTCCTTATCTCTGAACAAAATTCACCATTTCCCATGGCGAACCCGCAACGGGTAGCAATTGCAGACCACCCCTTACTGCACATTTATTGGCACATGGCCTAATGGCCCAGGGGTGTCCAGTTACATTTGCAGTTGAAGCTCATGCTGCATACAGGACAGAAATATTCTATTCTTGGGTCACATTTCCAGCAGTTGATGGAAATACAAATACATTTCACCACTATACACCTGCAAACATACCTGCACAATATAGAGCTTATGCATATTTAGAAATACCTCTATCCATAATAATTGGTGTGATGTGCCCTACCACATACAATCCTATATGTTAAGTTAGGTCCACTAAGTAATGGTGGTCCTACCTAGCCTTTATTTGCCACATATACACCGCACCCTGATGCTGTAACCTTGGCGGTAGCTGAGGTGCGCCGCCTATATTCTGAGCTTTCAGCAATATACAGACTATTAGTACAGTTTGTAATGTAAATAATAAATACAAACTCAGCACATGCTGCCCCGGTGCAACCACATGCAGCTACACCAGGCATTAATCCTGCAACTGTATATTCGATCATGGGTAAGGTACCCGCCAAATGGGAAGAGATTCCATTTTGGTTAGCTCAAAAAATAAATGCACTGGAACTAGTATTTTCCCATGCAGGACCCCAGGGTAAGCATAGAATATTAACTATGTGCTTGCAATATGGGATGGTTCCCACAGTAGATAACTGAAATACTTGGGGCATGGTATTTGCCACGCTCTATACTACAGCACACAGTACACAGACACTTACCAATCTTCTGGAAGTGTTAAAACGATTTCAAGATGAATGTGGGGCTGCCCCAGCCCTGAACTTGGAGATGCAACTTATGGGCAATTTTGCCACTGTATCTTCCATTATATTAAGTTAAGCAGTAGCACTAGCAGTTTGTATGCAGCTCCGGGAGGTTCCCACACAGGATCAAGAACATGAGCTGTCAAAGATTATCGCAGCAACCTATTCTAGTATTTGTTGTGATAGTCTGGGGGCCAGACCCATAAAACCACAATTTCAGAGTAAATTTAATAAAGATTCTACCAAACAAGCACCTGAGGGTTCTAAAAAACGCTGTGATAAAAAACAACAAACACCTAAAAAAGAAAGGGGAGAATCTCCGCATATGGAGACCCCACAGAATAGATATAATCTCAGAAATAGAGATAATATAAAAACGCCTGACAGATATCAATAAACTGATACACGCCAATCTCGTTCCTTTCAGGACACACCGGAAAAAGCCAGTGAGAAAGATGGGGGGTCAGTGCAGAGAAATGAGTCCGTGAAACTGAGACAGGAATCACAACACTCAACAGAAGTTTCTGTTAAAAAAGAAGAGAGATTTCCCCAACACAAAATCCAATTTAAAAAGAAAAAAAGTGGCAGCAGTTGCGATTCGTCATGCCACTCAGGAAGAGGGCTCTGTTGGAGAACAAGACTTGGGCACTAGCTCTGCTAGAAAGCGCAGCAGAGGTCACAATAGTTCGCCAGAATCTTCCAGAGCATCTGGAGGTGAAAGCAACTGATGACTTCCTACAAGTTGAAACTGCGGACATGTGAGTCTCCACGGCTGACAGGTACAAAGTAACAATACAGTTAGAAGAAGACATTGAATGCACAATCAATGCAATCTTTTGGGTCCGTGTCGTCAACATTTATATTTTACTGGCCGAAAAGGATTGGCCACCTGAATTTGTCCGTACTTGCCCATATGGGGAAGAGGTTATCAAACCTTGTTTCTCGCCTCTTGTTCCCGATGAGCTCGCAGAATCATACGCCATTGATTGGGCATTGGCGAAGGCACCCTCATTATACCACAACCACGTAGGATTGGATAAAGATTCCCCCTATCATGGAATTCCAATTAAAAATCAACTCCAACCTGAATACCAGATAAAGCATGATGCTAAAGCACCCGTGAGGGAAATAATCACACAATTAGAGTACGAGGGCGTAATCGAACCCTGTAGCACACCAATGAATAACCCTTTATTCCTTGTTGCTAAACCAGACCATTCATACAGAATAGTCTTAGATTACAGACATTTAAACAGTCATACATGCACTTATGCTATACAAAATTCACATAGCACAGCACTTTTGAACAATATAGTGCGGAAAAAATGATATAAAACAACATTGGATATTTCCAATGGATTCTTCTGCCAAAATATAGCCCCTGAGAGTAGAGACATAGCAAATTTCAGTGCACTAGGCTCTAAGAAAAAATTATGTCATTTACCACAGGGGTACAAGGACAGTCCAGGACTGTTTGCGGCCTGTGTAACTTCAATATTGTGCGACATTGACCCTGAAGCATTGTCCTATGTAGATGACATCTACCTTATGGACAATTAATTATTGCAACATCTAAGACGGGTAGCCTGCATTGTTGTAGGATTTGCCAAATTTGGCTATAAATTCAACTTAAAAAAACAAAAATAGCCTTCCTTGGTGTCCTTTTTCTGGGACACGAATTATCAAGTGAAGGAAAGAGCCTAGCGCCACAATTCTTAGAAACATGCGCACAGTTAAAACTTCCAAATACCATTGAAAAATCCAATCACTATTGGGTTTTCAAAATTTTGGCAGAATTTACATTCCAGATTATGCATCACTCATCAATCCCTTATGTGACTTGATACGTCCGGTCTTTGCCAGTAAATTCTGGACACTCGAACACACATGCATTCTCAGAGCATTGCAACAAGACATGCTTGCAGCACAACACCTACACAAAAGGGACAATAAGAAATGTATGGTCTTCAGAGTAATTGCTGGTGCCATCGGTTTCACCTATGTAACATTTAATGAGGGTAAGGCAGTACCGATTGCATACAAATCACCTTTGTACACTACAGCAGAACAACACTTTGCTCCCACTGGGAAAATCTCACTGCTGTTCAGATTGCTCTCATTAAAGAGAGACCAATAGCCCAGGGGAAATGCATTATTGTCATATCTCCAATCCCAGCCTTCGAGACTGTTACCAAAGCCAGCATCCCAAATGCTAAAGCACTACATCCACGTTGGATCCAATGAGCAACGTCTCTGACAGCCACTGATGTTGACTATATTTTTGACCCAAAGTTACAAACTCAATATGAACTACAATACCCAGTTCTGGCAAATACATTGCCTATTGATCAATATCAAAGAGCCATGTACACAGATGGCTCAGCACTACCTGCTATAGACACAAAGCATCAATACTCCACTGCTTGCGCAGTCGGAAGGGGCTACATGGAGGGTAGTAAATTCTATCCACAACATACCTTTACGCAAACCCTAGGGGATTGCACTGCACAACTAGCAGAGCTAAAGGCTCTGGTGATGGCACTGGAACATACGAATCCTGAACAGCTAACACTGATTGTCGGTGATTCCCACAATTGTGTCCAGTCCGTCAATGAATATCTGCATTATTGACACGAAAATGGTTTCAGATATTCCGAAGGTAGCACCATGAAACACAGACTTCTGTGGGGGAAAGTAGAGGATCTGAAGGAAAAGATTACAAATGTCCATGTTGTCCATACACTTGGACACCAGCGCATTGGAATACACATTGCTGGAAATACACTGGCTGATGAATCAGCCAAATCAGCAGTAGCTACAGCTTCTGGTGCTGCAGTAGCTCATTCTAGGATGAAACCGGACAATGAAATCATCACACAAGCTTTATTCGGTCATATTTAACCATCAAAGCAATAGCATCCCAACAGCTAAAATACAATGTATACATAATAAATACAAGAATAAAAGATAAAAAAAAAAAAAAACACAATCATACTAATAAAAGTAATTCATACTAATAAAAGTAATTACAAAAAGAAGATGGAGAGCATGTATACTTAAAATCCTTAGCATGCTTCCCCTAAGAGCTATTTAGCCACCTAGAAACCCATTTCTCTTTATCGTCCTCATTAGCAGCTAGTAAAAGGTCACAGTGATCATAAAACTGTTTTATAAAATCAAGAAATAAATAGGTTAAGGGCTATAATCACTTAAAAATGGGTCATTTTGGCTTTTTAAATAACAAACTTGCTGACCACACAGACTAAAGGGATAGAGGTATCCCTCATCATTAGCCTTAAAGCATCTTTGCAGTGTCTCATGCCCATATTCCTACAAGCTGGGCGGAGCCACTTCCGCAGAGCAATCCCGTAAGCGGGACAAATAAACATCAAATGAACTACAGTTTCCATGGTACAATTGCAGCTAGGACATAGATCTATTGTCAAAGCAGGACTCCAGGTGAGGCTAAAAGACTTAAGAGGTAGACATCCATACCTGAACCGTACGTACAAGCTTTTGCTTAGTAGGTCGGAAATTAGATCCATGAAGGTTTTGAAATGAGAGTACCACTTGAAGTCAAGGAATTGGGATGTCAATCTGCCATGTGACATACGTAGCAAATAGTTTTCCCTGACGTAAGACCAATAGACTGTTTTCAAGTGTTGCTTCTGGTCCCTTCTTAAATTGTGGGGTTAACTCCAGAAGTCTCTAAATCCCAGAGTATGAAACTATATTGAAATATGCTTAAACCAAGGAATGGAAAGTACATTGGGTCTATCTAGGATGTCTTGTAGACACTCCTTGTATGCAATTAATTCAGGAGTGGTCCAAATGCGTACCCAAAAAAGTAGAGGTCTTAAGTAAGGCAATTACATCAGAGATACGAGAGAACCCGAGATCCAGAAACACTGGGATCAATGGGGTATTACGAGGACACGCCAAGAGAGATCTTACAAAGCTATTTTCTCCCACAGAAAGTTTGCTAACATTAGAGAATCCCCAAACCTCTGCACCATAGGCTGCGGCACCCTGAGCCTTCGCAAAAATTTTTTTTAGAGCTGGAGAAACAGCTTTCACGGTAGTGGATTTATAAAAACGCAGAATGGCCCCTGATCTATGTAGTAGGAGGGCTGTACTTTTATCAATCTGAGCCTCCCATTGCATATTGTTACAAAGTCTTACCCCTAAGTAATCAATCGAACAGACCTTACTTAGGGGAGTCTCATTGAGAAGGATGGTACATCTTTTGATGGTACCACATCCCAGGGTGATAAGTTTAGTTTTATTAAGATTGAGCTCCAATCCATAATCAGCGCAAAACGCACTGAACCTGTCCACTAGAACCTGAAGACCCATGTTTTAGAGATCAAAAGAGAATCATCTGCAAATAGTAGAATCAGGATTTTTTGGTTGTTCAAGGAGGGGGCGTCATTGTGGCAATCGGTTACAACTTGCACCACCTCTTTAAAGAACATGGTGAAAAGAGATGGGGCAAGAACACAGCCCTGGCACACCCCCGCCTAAGGCCTATCCAGTCAGTGAGTTCCCCCTGGCTGCCCCATCTCACTCGTGCATTGGTATTTTCGTGCAGCCTTTGAATTAGATACACTAAGGCCCGTATTTATACTCCGTTTGCGCCGAATTAGCGTAGTTTTTTTCGACGCAAATTCGGCACAAAACTAACGCCATATTTATACTTTGGCGTTAGACGCGTCTAGCGCCAAAGTATGGGCAAATAGAGTCATTTTTTTGCGTGAACGCCTTCCTTGCGTTAATGAGATGCAAGGAAGGCGTTCCCGTCTAAAAAAATGACGGCGACGCAAATGCGTCGTATTTATACTCCCGGGCAAAAGTCACGCCCGGGAGGTGGCGGGTCAAAAAACCCCGCATTTGCGCCACTATTTAACGCCTGGGTCAGGGTAGGCGTTAAGGGGCCTGTGGGCTCAAAATGAGCCCACAGGTGCCCTCCCCTGCCCCCAGGGACCCCCCCTGCCACCCCTGCCCACCCCAGGAGGACACCCAAGGATGGAGGGACCCACCCCAGGGACATTCAGGTAAGTTCAGGTAAGTATAATTTTTTATATTTTTTATTTTTTTTTGGGTGGCATAGGGGGGCCTTATTTGTGCCCCCCTACATGCCACTATGCCCAATGACCATGCCCAGGGGACATAAGTCCCCTGGGCATGGCCATTGGGCAAGGGGGCATGACTCCTGTCTTTACTAAGACAGAAGTCATTTAAATGGCGTCTGGGCGTCGAAAATAATGGCGCAAATCGGGTTGAGGCGATTTTTTTGCCTCAACCTGACTTGCCCCATTTTAAGACGCCCTAACGCCATTTTCCCCCTACGCCGGCGCTGCCTGGTCTACGTGGTTTTTTTCCACGCACACCAGGCAGCGCCGGTCTGCTAGCGCCGGCTAACGCCATTCCATAAATACGGCGCCCGCATGGCGCTTCAGAATGGCGTTAGACGGCGCTAAATTTTTTGACGCTAAACTGCGTTAGCGCAGTTTAGCGTCAAAAAGTATAAATATGGGCCTAAGGCCCGTATTTATACTCCGTTTGCGCCGAATTAGCGTCGTTTTTTTCGACGCAAATTCGGCGCAAAACTAACGCCATATTTATACTTTGGCGTTAGACGCGTCTAGCGCCAAAGTATGGGCAAATAGCGTCATTTTTTTGCGTGAACGCCTTCCTTGCGTTAATGAGATGCAAGGAAGGCGTTCCCGTCTAAAAAAATGACGGCGACGCAAATGCGTCGTATTTATACTCCCGGGCAAAAGTCACGCCCGGGAGGTGGCGGGTCAAAAAACCCCGCATTTGCGCCACTATTTAACGCCTGGGTCAGGGTAGGCGTTAAGGGGCCTGTGGGCTCAAAATGAGCCCACAGGTGCCCTCCCCTGCCCCCAGGGACCCCCCCTGCCACCCCTGCCCACCCCAGGAGGACACCCAAGGATGGAGGGACCCACCCCAGGGACATTCAGGTAAGTTCAGGTAAGTATAATTTTTTATATTTTTTATTTTTTTTTGGGTGGCATAGGGGGGCCTTATTTGTGCCCCCCTACATGCCACTATGCCCAATGACCATGCCCAGGGGACATAAGTCCCCTGGGCATGGCCATTGGGCAAGGGGGCATGACTCCTGTCTTTACTAAGACAGGAGTCATTTAAATGGCGTCTGGGCGTCGAAAATAATGGCGCAAATCGGGTTGAGGCGATTTTTTTGCCTCAACCTGACTTGCCCCATTTTAAGACGCCCTAACGCCATTTTCCCCCTACGCCGGCGCTGCCTGATCTACGTGGTTTTTTTCCACGCACACCAGGCAGCGCCGGTCTGCTAGCGCCGGCTAACGCCATTCCATAAATACGGCGCCCGCATGGCGCTTCAGAATGGCGTTAGACGGCGCTAAATTTTTTGACGCTAAACTGCGTTAGCGCAGTTTAGCGTCAAAAAGTATAAATATGGGCCTAAATTCCCCTGGACACCAATTTTGTTCAAAGCTTCCCATAGCTTCTCTCTAGGGACAAGGTCAAAGGCAGATCTTAAATCCACAAAGGCAACATACAATTTTTGTTTAGCTAAGGTAACATATTTCCAAAATAACAATGAAAGCCTAAAGACCTGGTCCATGGTGCTAGTGTTTGGGCGAAAACCGGCCTGAAGAGGGGATAATACCTGGTTTCTTGAACCCATTCCATGAGCCTGTCTAAAACTTGCTTGGCAAAGATCTTTTGCAAATTATCAATAAGACTAATTGGTCTGTAATTAACGGGCGAGCCCACATCACCTTTGTTGTATATAGGGATTATTTCCGCCCCAGGCCACGAGTCCGGAATAGGGCCACCTGCTGCTATGGCATTCAACAGTGTGTGTGTATATACCACGCCCATATGACGGGTTCATATTTAAACAGGTCCCCTGGTATCTTATCCAGACCAGGGGCCTTGGTTGATCTCAGGGAATTAATGGCAGCAGTTGCTTCGGCTATTGTAAAAACAATATCCTCCGCAGAACCTTCAATGGAGAATCTGCAGTCATCGCCCCCATTACCTGCAAAATCCTGTTGTACAGGTAAGGCGTAGATCTCGGAAAAGTGGGCCACCCCTCTTTCGGGCTGAATATGCATGCTGATAGTGTCATTGCCCCCTGTTGATCTACTGGCCAACAGCCTCCAGAAAGAGCCATCATCTCGGTTCTTGACTGCATCCAACATCCTCTGCCAGATCTCGTATTCCCAACTTTTTTTTGCTAGTTCCAGGGCCTTGGTATACCTAAGTCTGGCATTTCTAATCACCCCCTGTGAGTGGTTTTTAAGAGCTGCTTTTAGATTAGACCTCGCATGAACACAATCCTTATTGAACCATTCCCTAGATTGAATATTGTCTGGTGTCTGCCTAGAAAAGGTTTCCTTATAAAAAATGCCCTGGAGGGTGCCTACCATTTCTGTATGGATGGTCATAATTGGAATAGTACCAACCTCTTGCTCATCAAAGCTGGAGAAGAGTTTTAGAAACAATGAATAGATTTCCTTGATCAGATATGGATTTGATATCACTTTTGGCCAGCTAACACAGGTTTGTCTAAGGTTCAGGTGAGAAATAGGGACATCAGTGGTCTCTAAGTGCTGGACTCTTCCAAATGCATGGCTGGTTAGAGTAAGGCACAAAGGATTATGATCGCTGTCACAGTGAGGTTCTATCTTCATATCTAAGGTGCTTGTCCAAAACCTGATGTCCACCAGGAGATAGTCAATAGTGCTAGAGGAAAGCCCTCGCTTAAAGATGGAAGCACGTTTGGAATCAGATCTAGTACGGCCATTACATTCTCTTAGTCCAAATATTAAGCAGAGGGAGGCCATCTGCAAGGCGACACAAGAGTCAATGAAGGGGACAACCTCCATTGATTGGGGGATTCCCCAAAGTTCATCTTCCTCAGTTGTCAAGCTGCTAATGAGATTCTTTGATTCAAAGAAACAATTAAAATCACCTGCAACTACCAGATAATCTGATGGATGCAGGAGCTCCATGAATTCGGCTAGCTGGGCAAGTGCCTTAGACTCTGCGCCTCGTGAAACAGACCTTGCATACACATTAACCATGATCACTTTAAAACCGGGTTGAAATGTGAGTTGAACACCCAGCAAATCATGTGAATTAAAACGTAATACTGAATGATCACATTTCAGTTTTTTATTCAACAAGATCATGAGCCCGTCTATCTGCCTACTAAAACCCCCAGAAGCAGGTTGGGCCGCAGAGAAGTATGTTATAAACCCATCTAAATGAATCGACTCTTCAGCCCAGGTTTCTTGAAATAACCATATATCTTGCTTGTTTATAAAGCTGACCCACTCAGGATCTCCAAGCTTTTTCTCTATTCCTGCCACATTCCAGGACATGATGGTAAGTTCAGAGAACACGGTTTTTGCCTTGGTTCTCATATAAGGGACAATCTCTGGGTTCCCAGCCCATTCTGCTCGACTAGCCTTAATAGCTGCATTGACAATCCCTACATAAGGGGCAGCATTTAGTCAGTCCAGATCAGATAGCGAAGGAGAAGGATTCTCTGTCATAGATGGTACACAACTCTTAAATTAAACTTGGGCACCACCCGTGTATTCGTCAGATGAACTACAGCATCTACGCATCTTGCCTCCAGGTGGATGCATACAGAGACCAACGCCAATTTCTCTGCCAGCTCTTAAAGAGCCAGTCCGTATGTCAAAGGCAATAAGGTTATTCACCACTATCGGTGAAAAGAATTGAAATATAATCAAATTCCGACACCAGTTGGCCATGTCTACACACCTCCTGAATGTCAGCCCAGATAACAGAGAGGAAATTCCTCTGTGTGCGTATCCAATGGATAACTTTATTAGTGAGGGAGTCATATGTCTCTCTGTGGCCAGCTGGCAACCTGGGAATCCCTGTAATGAATATGTAGGCATCTTCCCTTCTCCAACCATGTCTCCCCTTCATGTCGTGCACCTGTGTTGGTCTTGGTTGGCCAAGGGATGGAACTCTGGGTGAACTAACAGGCACGTGCGCACCCGTAACTCCCCAAGAATCCATAGAGGAGACAATTTTGCGGGAAATGCTTGGATCCCGCAGACCGAGGGTATACTCATGTTGGTTTGGGTCTGAGTTGGGCATTCGCCCAATAGCAGCCGATACGGTTGGGCAAATTGCCCTTCCGTTCACTGCTGTACTTTCAGACCTTACCCTGAGCCCTATACGTGGGGGAAGATTGGCCACTTTGCCACTGGTATTTGGTGCAGCTGGCATGCTTTGTCCCTCAATCGGTTCAGAATTATAATTGACCTCACTGGGCAGTTTACAGTTACATGCTGCCCTCTGTTCCGAAAGTCCAGAAATTTTATTTAGGAGTGTTACTACCAGGAGCTTTAAATCATCCAGCTTCTGGGAAATAGTTGCCAGTTCAAAAGCTCCATTTGGTTGCGTCTTCCTATGCTGTTTCCCCTTGTCTGATTCATCTGGGGCTGAGCCTAGGGGGCATTTTGGACTTTCACTGGGAGAAGACAGGGCTGAAAATATGTTTGAACAAGGAATGTCAATAGAGATTAGGGTTTTATGTCTTGGAGTTGGAAGGTCCTTAGCTTGAGTAAGTTCAGCAGATTCCACATACTGAGCAAGTCTCTTCGATGGTGAGAAAATTGCATCCTGGGTTTTTGGAGGGGAGTGAAGATCCACCTTTACATCCAATTTGAACATCTGAGATTTTTTCCAGAAAAGGATAGGGATCTTCTTGTGCAAAGAGGTGTCAGGGTTTGGGAGGGCAGTGATAGAAGGGCTCGTCAGTATTGTCTCAACCTCCTCGAACAGTGAATCAATAGTTTTGAATTGGGTCCTGCTAATGGCGGAGCGTCCATCCAATTTCCCACTAGGCCGCTTTTTATGTTTTTTAATGCCAGAGTGAGGCACAGGAATATCTACTGCTTTGCTTCCCCATATCTCACGCGTGACAATCTTGGTTTTAGTGGGGAAAAAGGAAGTAAAAGAACAAATGTCAGGGACCAAACTATGGTGGTCATTACAACCCTGGCGGACGGTGTTAAAGTGGCGGTAAGGCCGCCAACAGGCCGGCGGTAAAAAAACTGGAATTACGACCGCTGCGGAAACCGCCAACAAAGACAGCCACTTTAACACTCCGACCGCCACGGCGGTACAAACAAACAGCGCGGTGGTCACTGCTAACAGACAGGCTGAGGACAATGTACCGCCCACAGTATCACAACCTACCAATCCGCCACCTTTTCCGGGGCGGATTCACCGTGGACAAAAACACGGCAGAAACAGGACTTCGAAGAGAAAACGCTCACCTCTACACACCCCACGAGGAATCTGGACGCCATGGAACCAGAGCTGCAGATCCTGCCAGCCCTTATCTTCTTGCTCCTCTACCAGGAGCACGAACGCCGGTGGCGAAGACCACTGTGAGTACTGCACCTACGACACAGGGGAGGGAAAAAACAGGGACACACACACGCAACACCCCCACCCCCACCTTCACCCACCACAACACACACACTAATACAGCATGATACATTACAGTTACACCCCCCCAAACTCCCCCCCCGGAAGAATGCAAAGACCAAAGGAAATTAGTGTGACCATTGTAATATATTAAAATCCAGTACGCAAAAATATACATATATACACTAGAAACAAAATATACACCAAGAATAGTAGTCCAGGTAGTGCTCCATTGAAGTCCGTGGAACACTGGGCCCACACGGTATGGGCGAGGCCCACACGAGATCCCCGACCATTACGGAGAGAACACTGCAGGGGCATCAGATAGCAATAAAACAGGCACCTCAGGGGGAGGGAAAGGGGGGGCACCTCAGCCGGTTGAGTGCACGACGCCAAATCCACGAGGGGGCCACATGCCCACTGTTCAATCCTGGGGAGTGCAAAGCCACAGTCTCTCAAGTCTCTACAGTGGGTGGTTTGCCCACTGCTTTATCCAGGGGAGTGCAAAGCCACAGTCTCTTAAGTCTCTACAGTGGGTGGGTTGCCCACTGTTCCATCCTGGGGAGTGCAAAGCCACAGTCTCTCCAGTCTCTACAGTGGGTGGTTTGCCCACTGTTCCATCCTGGGGAGTGCAAAGCCACAGTCTCTCAAGTGGATAACAGTCTCCACTGGTTCTGGAGGGGGCTTTGTGCCCAGAGTGCTTCATCCTGCCAAGGACTTAGGTAGTGGATGTAACTCTCCACTGGTTCTGGAGGGGGCCTTGTGCCCAGAGTGCTTCATCCTGCCAAGGACTGAGGTAGTGGATGTAAATCTCCACTGGTTCTGGAGGGGGCCTTGTGCCCAGAGTGCTTCATCCTGCTCGTGAAGGCCCCTCACTAGCGTCAGAGCTTTTGGCGCTCATGGGCCTGAGGTGCTTGTTGCGGCGGTGTCCTTTGCAGCGATGCTTGTTGCGGCGGTGTCCTTGGCAGCGGTGCTTGTGGCGGCGGTGTCTTTGGCAGCGGTGCTTATGGCGGCGGTGCCCTGTTCAGCGGTGCTTGTAGCGGTGGTGCCCTGTTCAGCGGTGCTTGTTGCGGCGGTGTCCTTTGCAGCGGTGCTTGTGGTGGTGGTGCCCTGTTCAGCGGTGCCCTGTTCAGTGGTGCTTGTGGCGGCGGAGCCCTGTTCAGCGGTGCTTGTAGCGGCGGTGCCCTGTTCAGCGGTGCTTGTGGCGGTGGTGCCCTGTTCAGCGGTGCTTGTGGCGGGGGGCTCCTTTGCAGTGACTCAGCTGCTGGCGGTCCTTCATGGCCCAGCGGGGCTGGTGCTGGCGGTCCTCTCTGGCCCAGCGGGGCTGGTGCTGGCAGTCCTCTCTGGCCCAGCGGGCCTGGTGCTGGTGGTCGTGTCTGGCCCAGAGCGGCTTGTGCTGGTGGTCCTCTCTGGCCCAGCCGGGCTGGTGCTGGCAGTCCTCTCTGGCCCAGCGGGGCTTGTGCTGGCGGTCCTCCCTGGCCCAGCGAGGCTGGTGCTGGCGGTCCTCTCTGACCCAGCGGGACTGGTGCTGGCGGTCGTGTCTGGCCCAGCGGGGCTTGTGCTGGCGGTCCTCTCTGGCCCAGCGGGGATGATGGCGGTGGCCTCTTGGGCAGTTGGGCAGGTGCTGGCGGCGGCCTCCTGCGCAGCAGCGGGGATGATGGCGGTGGCCTCCTATGCAGCGGGGATGATGGCGGTTGCCTCTTGGGCAGCAGGGATGATGACGGTGGCCTCTTGGGCAGCAGGGCAGGTGTTGGCGGTGGCCTCCTGGGCAGCGGGGATGATGGCGGTGGCCTCCTGGGCAGCGGGGATGATGGCGGTGGGCTCCTGGGCAGCGGGGCTGATGGCGGTCTTCTCCGGCGTGCTGTTCTTCCCAGATCTGCTGACTTTATTGTGGCCCTTCCCCACCTAGGAAGGTGTCGCAGCTGACTCCACACTCCCACCTGTACCCCTGGGAGCGGCTTTCGTGGCTGGAGTCTTCCCCCTCTCCCACCGGGCACTGGCCAACTTTTGATGCTTCACAGGTGGGGGACTGTCCGTGCTGTGGCTCTGTGCCACACTGGCTGCCCTGGTGGCCGGTGCACTCCATATTCCGGTGACTACAGACATCACTGGTCCCGGAGATGTAGTGGCTGAGGTGCTTGGTTGGGACCTGGAGAGTCAGGCCATATGAGACGGACTGGGTGGGGGAGGTGTGGGAAAGAGGTCAAGTTGGACAGGAAAGGTTTTTTGGAGACACTGGGACGAGTAGCTGGAGGGGGTTTGGGAGTGGAGGAAGAGGTTGTGGTTGTAGGAGGTGTTTGTTTGGTGACTTTGGGTGAAGGTGCATGCACTGGAGGCTGTCGTGAGGTGGATGGCTGTTGGGTGGGTGTGTGCCTGCGTTTGTGTATCTTGGGAGGTGGCGTCACAGACACACTGGGAGAGGACACAGTGGACGTGTGAATGGTAGTGTGGTGGTGTGTGTGCTGGTGATGGCAGTAGTGGCTGTAGATGTAGTGTATGCAGGTGTGAGTGTAGACAAGACTGGGAGGGAGGAGGGAGACGAGGAAGAGGGGGACACAGTGGAGACAGTGGATGTTGGTGTGTCTGCATGTGTGTGATGCTTGTGTGAGTGCCTGTGGGATGTGTGGTGCTTATGTTTGCCTGAGCTTCCCTTGTGTGTTGACGTGTGTGCATGCTGGTCTGAGGGTGTGCTTGGGATAGGCTGAGGTACAGGGGATTGGGTCTAGGCGGAGGAAGTTGGAGGGGGGATGCTAGACACAGGGACAATGGCTGCCATCAGTGCTGAGGCCAGAGTCTGAAAAGCTCGCTGAAGGGCCGCCTGACCAGAATGAATGCCCTCCAGGAATGCATTTGTTTATTGCAACTGCCTTTCTACACCCTGAATGGCATTCAAAGTGGTAGACTGCCCAACACTGAGTGACCTGAGGAGGTCAATGGCCTCCTCACTGAGGGCAGCAGGGGTGACTGGGGCAGGGCCTGAGGTGCCCAGGGCGAAGGTGATGCCCACCCTCCTGGGTGATCGGGCACGGGCAAAGGCTGAGAGGCTGCTGGGAGGGCGGTGCTGGTAGGCGGGGGTGGCGGCTGTATCTGTATATGCGGGGGGCACAGACGTTGCCGCCACCACAAGGGAACTCCCATCAGAGGACGAGTCCGTGTCACTCGTGTCAGCTCCTGTCCCCGCCGTGGAGCTCCCCTCGGCCTCCGTCCCACTGGTGAAATCAGACTCCGTAGTGTGGCCCTCCAGGGCCATGTGGGATGCAGCTCCCTCCTACTCTGGTGCCACTGCTCCTCCGCCTGATGATGCTAATGCACACAAGAACAGGGAGACCACAAAAAGGGGGGGGGGACGACAGAAGAAAGACATGTTGAGTGCATGCATTATGGCTACCGTTGGCGGACACAACAGACACAGAAGCCCCCTGCACTACGCCGCGCTCTTGGGCTCCACTGTTCAGTCCCTGGGACATGGCCTATAAGGCTATGGACGACATCTGCACACATGGATGACACAGAAGCATGACTAGGTGTACTTGGCACTGTACAGAGGTGGGGTGGGGTGCCACATGGCCTGCCTTATGGAGGGACATTGTCTACTAAACCCGCCCTGGCCTAGGGGAAACCCACAGCCCACCTCCCCCACATAGACACCTCCACTGCTCGCAAAATCAGCAGGATGAGAGTATACTCACCCCCTTGTGGCTGCTGTGTGGCCTCCAATTGCCCTTCCAACTCCGGGTACTCCACCGCCAGGATCCTGAACATCAGGGGGGTCATAGGGCGATGGGCACCCCTCCCACGTTGGGAGGCCATCTCCAGCTGATCCTCGGCCGTCTTCTTGCTCCAGCGGTGAATGTCCTCCCATCTCTTACAGCAGTGGGTGCTCCGTCTGTGGTAGACCCCAGGGTCCGGAAGTCCTTGGCAATGGCACACCAAATATCTTTTTTCTGGTGGGCGCTGACCTACATGAATTGTACAGGGGGAAAGAAATGTTATTACCAAATGCACCGTCACACTCATTGGCCTCCATCCCTACCCTTGCCATGTGGCACATGCACTCATCGTCGTTTCCTGCACGCCTTAATCTCCCCCCCCATCTTTCATCCACCCCACTCCACACAGGCATAGCCCATACAGCATGCTCCCAGTGTACTTACCTGTTTGTCTGGAGGATCGAAGAGTAGCGTGTACTGGGGGAGGACCCCATCCACGAGTTTCTCCAACTCCTCCGATGTGAAGGCAGGGGCCCTTTCCCCAGACACTCGAGCCATTGTCTCTTCCAGACCGAGGTCACAGCAGCACTTGCAGTGTAGGTCCTCTCCTGTCGAAGATCAGGTATCGAGTGATTGAACAGATAGAAAATGGCGGTCATGTCTGTGGCGGTGCGTACCGTCATCGCCGGTGTACATCGTCATTGGCTCCTGGGACCCATAAGCTCCAATGTTAACCAA
Organism: Pleurodeles waltl; assembly: GCF_031143425.1. NCBI lineage: Eukaryota > Metazoa > Chordata > Amphibia > Caudata > Salamandridae > Pleurodeles > Pleurodeles waltl. The sequence goes on along the minus strand of NC_090450.1, from coordinate 219,057,607 downwards.
CGCAGCACTGCGCCGCGGTCTTCAACCGCCTACCACAACGGTGTACAACAGCAACGCAGTTACCTCACATCCCATTGATCCACTTTTTTTATAGGTCAGGCAGCCGCCATTTCAGGGGCCAACATTGCTTAATTTCTAACTGCGTCACACATACCTAGGCCTAGCCTCAACACACATACAGACCACTTTTCGGATTATGATTGGTGTTCTGTGTAAGCTGTGGGTATGTACCTCTGAGTTGGTTGACTCTGTGCTCGCTGTTGTTATTCATAGGCACCGTCCGCTGGGACATGTGAGGAAATGGCGGCATCCTCCGGTGCACAGACCGCTGGCGGACCTGTCGACAATGGAGGAAAGACATGTGATCATCACCTACAGGCTTGACCGTGCCACAATCCAGGAACTGTGTACCCAGCTGGAGCCAGACCTGATGTCAGCTATCCGCCATCCCACAGGAATCCCCCCTCAAGTGCAGGTGCTGTCAGTACTCTATTTCCTTGCATGTGGGTCATTTCAAACAACAGTGGCCATAGCATCATGGATGTCCCAGCCCATGTTTTCCAACGTGTTGTCCAGAGTGTTGTCTGCCCTGCTGAAACACATGCAGAGCTATATCGTTTTCCCTCAGGTGGAGGATTTGCCTACAGTGAAAGGTGATTTCTATGCCCTGGGACATATCCCCAACATCATAGGTGCCATTGATGGGACACATGTGGCTTTAGTACCCGCCCACAGGAGTGAACAGGTGTACAGAAACCGGAAGAGTTATCATTCCATGAATGTGCAGATGGTGAGTTTGGCAGACCAGTACATCTCCCATGTTAATGTCAAGTTCCCTGGATTAGTGCATGACGCCTACATCCTGCGGAATAGCAGCATCCCTTATGTGATGGGTCAACTCCAGAGGCACCGTGTGTCACTAGTAGGTGAACACCTAGAAGCAAAACAGTGGGAATTGTTGTCTGGATCTGGGGATATCCCTACAGGTTAGTGTGTGTCTAACAGTTGTCCCTCGCCATTTGCAGGTGACTCTGGTTACCCCAACCTGTCATGGCTACTGACCCCAGTGAGGAATCCGAGGACAAGGGCAGAGGAACGCTACAATGAGGCCCATGGGCGAACTCGGCGGATTATAGAGTGGACCGTGGCCTCCTGAAGGCCAGGTTCAGGTGCCTGCATATGACAGGTGGATCCCTATTCTACTCACCAAAGAAGGTGTGCCAGATCATCATGGCCTGCTGTATGCTTCACAACTTAGCTTTGCGACGACAGGTGCCTTTTCTGCAGGAGGATGGTCCAGATGGCGGTGTTGTTGCAGCTGTGGAGCCTGTGGACAGTGAAGACGAGGAAGCAGAAGAAGAGGACATGGACAACAGGAACTCAGTGATCCTGCAATATTTCCAGTGAGACACAGGTAAGAATGCAGAACTGCCTAATATATGTTCTTTAACACTACTACCTCTCTACTGTCTGTCGTTTTCACCCAGTGTATGTTCACTGAGTTGTCACTTTCCCTTACGATTTCACAGATGTGGGTCCCACAGTGTGACATCTGCTTTGTTTCCTCATGGACAAGAGCTGTGTGACATAGGTATGTTGACATTACAATTGAAAGAGCATTTTGTCACTGTAATTGCTAATACACTATTTCGAAATCACAGACTGACTCCAGATTGTTTTGTGCTTCAAGTGTGTTTATTTAAGTGCTCAATATTGGAGGGGGTTGTAAAATGGTGAGGGGTGATGGTGGAGGAATGTCCATGGCAGAGTCCAGTCTATTAGTCTCACAGGTGCATTACCCAAATGGGCATAGGAAGTGAAGCTGGGGCAGTTTGAGGATGGACAGGGTGACAAAGTGGGACAGAAAGATGACATTCAGGGTGGTCTCATTTCTTGGCGAGGGTTTTGGCATCGTTCTCTGTCTTTGTCCTGGATCTCAGGGACCGTTTGCGGGGTGGTTGTCCGTCTGCAGGGGGTGGGGTGCTGGTGTGGTGGTCCTGTGGTGGGGCGTCCTGTCCACTAGTGCCGGCGGAGGTGGTGGGCAGTTCATCGTCCATGCTAGTGTCAGGGGCCCCTTGTTGTGCCACAGTGTCCCTCCTGCTGCTGAGTACTTCCTTCAGTACTTCAGTACTTCCTTCAGCACCCCAATGCCCAGGGCGGAATTGATGGTTCTGAGTTCCTCCCTGAAGCTCAAATACTGTTCCTCCTGCAGGCGCTGGGTCTCCAGAAACTTGGCCAGTACCGTTGCCATCGTCTCCTGGAAGTGGTGGTAGGCTCCCATGATGGAGGAGAGGGCCTAGTGGAAAGTGGGTTCCCTTGGCCTGTCCTCCCCCTGTCGCACAGCAGCCCTCCCAGTTCCCCTGTGTTCCTGGGCCTCCGTCCCCTGGACCGTGTGCCCACTACCACTGCCCCCAGGTCCCTGTTGTTGTTGGGGTGGTGGGTTAGCCTGGGTTCCCTGTAGTGGTGGACACACTGCTGCTTGACGTGTCCTGGGGACAGAGGTATGGGCCCGCTGGGTGGGTGCTGTGCTGGTGTTGCCAGAGGGGGGAAGCTCTGTAGTGGCCTGTGACTGTGTGAGGGGAACCGACTGTCCCGAGGTCCCCGATGGGCCGGGCTGGTCATCTAGATCCAGTTGGACAGAGCTGCTGTTATCACTGTGGGCCTCTTCTGTTGGTGGTGTGGACATGTGTGGGCCCTCCTGTCCGGGGACTTTGGGTAGGGGTCCTGCAGGGGTATAAAAGGATGCTTATTACATCTGTGTGTGGCATGGTGTGCAATAGGTGGGTGACCGTGAACCCCAGTGCTTGCATTCCTGTGTGGGACCTTGTGTGATGGTGGTTTAGGGGGGTGTATGGGTATGTGAAGTGGCCATGCTTTGGTGATGGGTGTCCATGCTTTGTTGTTGCATGCAGGGCTTGGTGTTGGGATGGGTGGTTTGTGATATTGGGACATTTGTGCGGAGTTGGAGTGATGGGGGTGAGGGTGGGGGTATGTGATGACATGCAGGTAGGGTGGGGGATGTAATAGTAAAGCTTTGACTTACCAGAGTCCATTCCTCCATCTACTCCTGCGAGGCCCTCAGGATGCAGAATCGCCAAGACTTGCTCCTCCCATGTTGTTAGTTGTAGGGGAAGAGGTGGGGGTCCGCCGCCAGTCCGCTGAAACGCAAGGTGGTGTCTTGAGACCACGGAACGCACCTTATCCCGTAGGTCGTTCCACCTCTTCCTGATGTCATCCCGATTTCTTGGGTGCTGTCCCACTGCGTTGACCCTGTCCACGATTCTTTGCCATAGCTCCATCTTCCTAGCTATGGAGGTGTGCTGCACCTGTGCTCCGAATCGCTGTGGCTCTACCCGGACGATTTCCTCCACCATGACCCTGAGCTCCTCCTCAGAGAACCTGGGGTTTCTTTGCCGTGCCATGCAGTGGTGTGGGTGATGTGTGGGGTGGTGTGTGTGGTGATAAGTGTGGTGATATTTAGTGGTGTGTTGTGTGAGGTGCGTGGAAGTTCTGTGGGTGATAGTATTGTGTGCCTGTGGATACTTGGTAGTAGTTTGTAGTGTCTCTCTCTGGCTTTCTCTCGGTAATTGTGGTCGTAGGGGTTCGTGGGTGATGTGGGTGTGTGTTTTATATTGTATTGGGTGTGTGGAAGTGGTGTGTGTATGTGTATCAGGTGTGTGTATTTGGAATTGTCCAATGTGGCTGTGTTTTGTAAGAGTGTGTGTATTTTGAGCGCGGCGGTGTATACCGCCAATGAAATACCGCAGTTGAAAGACCGCCGTGTGGATTTGTGTGTTGTGATAGTGTGGGCGCATTTCTGTTGGCGTGACGGTGGAGGATTTGTTTTCGCCAGTTTATCACTGACCTTTGGTGTGGCGGACTTGTGTGGGTGTCTGAATTTTGGCAGATTCCTTGCTGTGGGTCATAATAGCTGTGGCGGAATTCCACGGCCGCGGTGGTGTGTTGGTGGTCTTCTGCACGGCAGTAAGCGGTTTTTACTGCCAATGTTGTAATGACGGCCTATTTGTCTCCTTACCTAAGGTGCTTATATTCCAAAGCCAAAGGAGATGGCCTAGCCCAGACTCAGACAGGCGAAGATGGGCCCACCTTGGCCCGGTCTTGGCCCGGGCACGCGCCCAGGCGCGTCCCGCACCACGGTGATCACAATGCTGGGGGGTGTGGTTCTCTGTCTCCCAGCAGCCAAGTCTGCGTTTGCCCAAATGCACGTCCTGTGCAACGGTGATCACGCCCCCTGAAAAGGGCCTGGAGGAGCTGAGAATGCTTGGGGATGTGGTCCTCTGTCCCCCAGCAGCCAAGTCTGCATTTGCCCAAATGCACGTCCCGCGCCACAGTTATTACGGCCCCTGAAAAGGGCCTGGAGGAGCTGAGAATGCTGGGGGATGTGGTCCTCTGTCCCCCAGCAACAATGCCTGCGTTTGCCCAAATGCGCGGGAAGTCATCCAAAGAAGAGAAGGAGATTACTTAATGGGCACTGTCAATATGATAAATGTGATCACACCCGGTTCTAATGCGTTATAGATTTTCCAAGCTCTTATGCCTCATAAATATTTTAGTGAGCTATTGAATTAAAGGAATTAACTATTGTCCCTGTAAGCAAAGCACGGCTTCTCTTGGATCTAACAATGTTAATGTGAGTAAACATGTGATAATATATAATCCATCCTACTGGGGATTTCTCTGGAAGTATTCTATAGGATAATGTACCATTCCTTGGTAAGTCAAGTTAGATTCAAAACACAAAATGGAGAATGACAGTCTGCGTCGGAGTGTGCGTTGTTTCTGAGATCCAGTGTCAGGCTCGACGTTCATGGAAGCTTAAATGACTCCTCAGGTCTCATGTTGCTTGGTTCCACATTTACGTTGTGTCTTCATATAAAAGGCTTTGAGTTACTGGCCTGTAGTGTGACTAAGTTTCATTCACAAATCTCACGGCTGTCGGTCCAAGATGGCGCCTGTGCGCTCTCAGCCTCTCTGGGCCCACCCTCCGTCCTAACCCTGAGAGGTGCCAGGGTTGACTTTTTGGCCGGGGCAGGGATCAGCGCTGCCTCTCGGAAGCAAGAAGCAGAAGAACAGGGGGTCCTTCCTCCTCTGCAGCAGGCTTTCATAGTGCAGGCAATGTTGGATGCAGAAACAGGCTTCACAAAGCAGAGTGGACAACCAAGGAACACCAGATCACCTGCAGAAGGCATTAATATTGCAGCTTGACTTGTATAGGTTCCACGCAGAATTGTAGGCAACTTGACCACCATCTGTGCTTCAGGAACAGGTGCAGCAATGAGACACCAAAGGTTGCTTCTAAAGCTGTGAGTAATCAAAACACTGGCAGTGAGAGAAATTGAAAGGCTTGGAACTGCCAAAGCAAACTATTAGGGCACCAGCTTATTCTGCACTCCTGTGTTAACCAACATGGTGAATTCAGGTACAGGAGATTATGAACCAGCCACAAGCCTTGGATCCAGACACACTGGTTTAAGGAATGACCACCACCTTTCTTCCACCCACCTCCATTGATAAACCTCCTTAGTGCTCTCCTTCGGTAAGAGACGAGCATCAGCGTCGGTAAAGAAAAGTAACAGCCAAAAACAAAACGCCCTCCATAAACCTTCAACGAGACAAACCCATGTTCTATAAACAAAATAAAGGACGATGAAATACTGGCTGCAGTGAAAGCCGCGGCTGACGGCATACCTTTACCTAAAGGATATCCCTCTAAATATTCCTACCGGATGGGAGGCATGCTTGACGCAAAAGTAAAGATACGAAGAGTGGGAGTTCGAGTGAATCCCAATAAAGACCTAAGACCAGAATTGATCAAAACAGAGCATAAGGGAGTTGCTTCTGCCCATGCTGGTGTGGCGGCTACAATATCATTGTTGCAAGCTCGTTATTGGTGGCCATGTATATACAAACAGAGAAAGCAGTATGTCCTTTGTTCTGATATTTGCAAACAAATGAAGGGGTCCACCGTCAAACGCCCACCGCAGACACCCCTCCTAATTTCTAACAAACCATTACAATGTGTATACTTGGACCATTTCTGTCCCTTGACACCTGACAGTGCATACAAATACATCTTATTCGCAGTTGATTCCTGCTCCAGATTTCTATGGGTGTGGCCATAACGCTCGGCTGACGCTTGGACTGTCATTAAAGATTTATAAGTCTTTCTCTGAACATATGCAGTTGCGACTTTCCACTCGGACCAGGGTCCTGCTTTCGTCTCAAGGGCATTCAAGGGCACAAGGGAATTCCAAGGCTTCGTTAGGGGTCCAACTCCATTACTCGTCTCCATTTCATCCTGATGGAAATAGTGTTGTGGAGAGACAAAACCGAGATTTAAACAAATCCTTAACAGCCAGAGTACTTGGTATGGGTCGTAGTTTGCTTAATCACCTGTATGGAGTCCAGAGAGCACATAATAATCTGCTTAGAAAGTCCCTGGGGTGGGGTCATACTTCATATGAGTGCCTGTTTGGAACTCAAATGTATGTTCCAGATCTTGATGGTCCTGGTGTGGAGGCGGCAGAAACACCTTTTGACATAAATGAATGTGTCACTGTCTTGCAGGACTCACAACAGTTCTGTGACTACACTTCTGTCAGTGCTGCCTCCTTAGGAATTAAGGATGTACCAATAACATGTACTGGCTGGATTCCAAAGGTTGGGTATCTAGTATGTGAAAAAGTTGCTGTGAAAAAAGAGTTTGGTCCTTCCTATTGTGCACCTGTTCCAGTTCTGGGAATATACGGTACCAGAACTGTTATTCTACCACTGCTGCCTGGTTCTAAAGAAAAGCACTTTGTCTCCATTGACAAAGTCAAGTTACGCCATGTGGCCGATCCTGCACAACAGACCAAGAGGAACAACCAGTAATACCCCTATCCCTCTCACTACTGGTTAAAATGTCCATCTACAAATTTTGAGCAGCAACGCTTACACCTCTCCGAGCTTGAGGAGGGTGGAAAATGATCTTTCATTAGTTCCACTAGCATCTTTTACAACAACCAACACAGAAAATGTTGACCGATTACTCTCAAATTCTAGTCAAACAGATGGCATTGTCTATTCCACACCACTGCAGGAGACTTCTGTCAGTTCTCCTCTTCAGAATGCGGCTCCAGTTTTTGCATTAACTGCTTCTGGATACTTTGCTGACATCACTGACACTTTCTCGGACTCATCTGCCTCTTCTGGAGCTGAACTGTCAAAAACATGTAAGCTGATAATTTTGCTCAAAACAAATTACTTTATTCTCCCATGGAACTATCTGTGGCTTTCCTTGACTATATTAGCTTTCCTCCTTTGGATTGGCTTTGTTATTACTTTCTTTCTACTAATACATGGCCATTACCTTCCTGAGCGATCAATAGTTGAACGGGTGGATGAGGTCATGAAACCCCATTTTTCTTCTCACAAAATCTGCAGAGACTTGTCTTTCGTGAACATTTCCACTATACTAATTCCTGATAGATTTGTTTGGGATAAAGTCACATTTGAAACATATGGCCCGACGGAGGTCATTCAAATTCCATATGTGTTTAAACTTTCTATGAATTATGTAATAATACCCAGAGTTGTTTCTGATGACTGTGATGTGAAAACAGTTGATTCTAAGATGTCTGAGTTGCAGAATTTTACTGCATTTGAAAGTGAGGATGTTTATCAATCCAAAGAAAATTATGGAGACATGTTCTGTTATAATTATTATGGACACCTTTTCATTCACAGAGCAAGTATCCCAAAGACTATTTTTAATTACATGTGAATTGCCATTGATGGAAAATGTAAATTTATTATTTACTGATACAAAATTAATTTATTAGGATTCCTTTGTTTCCCGGTTGACCATAGAAGGCTATGTATATAAAAAGTGTGTGGGGAACAAAAAATTTGCAAATAAGGAGAAAGGAAGCTTTATTTAGAGCATATCTGACACCTGTTCAAATAATATTTTTAAATGAAACTGTACAACAGGGAAGTTGCTTAGCAAAAATTAAGGATTTGAATGCGTCCAGTATTCCTGCCCCTGCAAAATTTTACGAATGGCAACTGTTTATCAATGCAAAAGAAGATCAGCTTGATGAATGGGTCCTCAATGACACATTTAATGCTTCACTTTCACATCCTGGTGGGTGGTTATTATGGCCAATAGATACCAATGGGTGTCATAAGCGTTTTGTAAACTCCACAGGGGGTTTTAGAACAAGTATACCTGACCCTTGCTATGTGTCTTCTGAACACGCGGTTATAGTGACAACATACAGTGTAGGGAAACTATGCCAGCGATGGTTGAAGAGTTCCTCACTAGATGCTGTTAAAGGACACCTCAGTCTCCTGTCTAATAATACTGACTTAACAGGATTTCCTGTTAGGCCCAAGAAAACAATGCAGAAAACACTTCTTATATGCAGTCTATAATGAAATTTGGAAGCTTTCTCAACAAGAAGCTTCTGCCTGTTTAAGGCAAATACAACAGGAAAATTTACAGAAAGCATTAACTGTTGTAGATAATGGGATTAATACCCTGTCTGATTGGATATACACCTTAAACAACATTGTTTCCTCTGCAATAGACACAGTACAGAGCGATGTGTCCTCTTTACATCATGGACAGGGTCAACTAAGATCCATTATGCAGTTAGGTTGGACACTACAAACACTGAAAGCAGGTTGCGTTCCCTAGCAACAAGTCAGCACAAGGGAAATATTTTCTACATTTAATTTAACATGACAACAACTAATGGCTAAAAAGAAAGCAACATATGTTATGTTAAATATTGAAAAATTTGAAAAGTTGCCTTTTACTGTGGCTGAAATGCCATCTGCTGAGTGGTTAATACATGTGGTAATGAATCTGCCTATTTCAACACTTCAAGTCACATCCTGCTTAAAACACATTCCAGTGGACACGTATGAAAGGCTAGGAGATAGTTACATACATGAGGTGTTGGAGCTGCCTTTCTCGTACAAATGTCTCAGTGGAATGAAAGAGGTCTTTCTTAGCGGTAGTGAATGTGAGACTTCTGTCAGCCATTCGATGGTTTGTAAGCAGTTGTCCTTGCACGGGGCATGCAACGCTTCGGCAGCGAACTTGGCTTGTTATCTGCAGGGAGTCCCAGACCACTTGATTAGACGTGCGTTCCAGGTGCTCTCGAATGACAGCTATGTGCTCCTTAATAGTGAGAGCTGTTGTGGGATGAGAGCAGCCGGAATAGTTTATGTCGCTTCAGTCTCCCAAATTGTTACATGCTGAGGGAATGTACTTTTTCCTCCTACATGACAGAAGGAAGTAGCTGAGATTTAGCCCCATATCGCTACTTCAAATGTGAATTTTGCAAGTTGAGCAAACTCAAAGCTTTATTGTTTCAAAAACACGTGGCGCTTACATCTACATGTGAGACCTATGCGCTTCAGGATGCAAGGTAATCCGCAGTTATAAAGTCCCTTTTAAGTATTAACTTTCTGAGACACTTTGGTGAACTCGTGGGTCGGATATTTAATGCATCCAGTACTACTGGAATCGCACTTTTCTTTCAGGCTGTTGGTTCTGGTTTCATTCACACCTTTTCCTCTATATTTGGATGAATACCTTCAGCCATACACTCAATATTTTCCAGTATTTTGGGGGGATTTCTGATAACTTTGGCTACAATAGGTAGCATTTTGCTATGGCTACTTTTTCTGCGCAATGGCTGTCCCTTCACAACAAGGATGACTGAAAGCACTTCCACCAGCGCAACTGTGTCATGAACGCATGATGCAGTACTTTGGAGCACCACTCCTGGAGCGATCGGAGTGTGACTGGTCTCTGTCATTCAGACCGGTTTTGCATTGTGTGCAGCCTGTGTTTCGGTGCACTGAAAGTTTGTCTTTCTACGCAGTGCTTGCTTTCATTGGACGCTGATCTGTTGATGTTCTCACTGAGGGCTCATTACCAGATATGCATGTTGAGGGTGCGTTTGCTACGGGAAACTGTTTATGAGTTGCCCTTTGTGGATCATGCAGCTCTAAACTTGTTGTTGGGCACATGGGGAAATGCTGCTACCTCGGCTGGTGCTCAGGCTTTGGAACGCAAAAGCTCCTTGGTTTTCCTTGGTGATAAACTTATTACTCTACTACCTGCTGAAGTGGAAGATTTCCTATCTTCAATTGTCCTGGATTCAATTGGTGACTATAAAAATGACTCTGACTTTTGAAATTTGGCTTTCTCGACACCACTGTTAACATTTTGAATTGTCTTTTTAATACATGCTCAAGTGTCTTTTAAGTTGTCATCATTGACATTCCTGAATCTATGCTTTAAGATGAATTTTAGTGGCTTTTATATATTAGATTAGGCTTTGAACCAGCTTCGAACCGGCAAGGGGAGGGTGTTGTTTAGCCATGTTAGCTATAGTTTTATGTACATTATTTTAGCAAACTCGGCCTGTTGCTGTGCACTTTAACCTAGATATATTATATTCAGTTTTGTTTTATTATTTTAACATTAGCCACATTTGGAGTCTTGTTTTATTTTCTCTATCTAGGTGTTCTTCGCCTAGTCAAGCACCGCGTTCTGAAACAAGACATTTCTCTCACTCTGTGCTTTTCTCAAGGCTGCAGTAAGATAGGTTGCCGACAAAAGTGATACGCTTTGTCTCCATTGTTTACAGAAACATACACACTCTTATGTGGAGATCCTTTCTTGGAACATCAGATGTTTTATTATAAAAACACTATTTTCACCCTTTAGAGGGAGATTCCAGCCAGATTACCACAACTGTATGCTGTTTGCTTCGCTGCAGCTGCTTGTGTAGACTACCTGCTTTCTGGCCCATTTGGGAACAATGTCTATCTAGACTACAGGCCTCCTGCTCAGGTATCAGGGATATTGTCTTCCCAGGGGAAACCTGAAAGGCAGAATTAGAGCTTAACATGCTGTGCTCTAACTGAGCTTAGGTAGGAACTATCTCTATAAACCTTAGTGACAGTATGGTAGGGTTATTCTTGTGTTTTACTCTCCTTGTCACAATTGTAACCTTATTGTGTTTCATCGTCCTAGTTATTGTAATACATGTTTTATTATCTAAGATGCAGTTACTTCAATAAAAACCTTATTGAAATATACTTTGCCTCTGATTGTCTACCATATGTGAGACTAATGTAACTGAGAGAAACAGATGAGATCTCAGTGACCGCGATTCCCCTGAGGAGTCATATATGTCAGGCGCCCAGTTGCCCTAAAAATCCCTGCTCTTCGGTGGAGGTAAGGCACTGCTAGTTAGCTGGAACAAACCCAGATTAGGCCGACAGGCGTCACTTGGTGCTGTATCAGACTCAGTCCCCCGCAGTACAGGTGATTCTGCCATCTACTCCAGTAGTCTCATTTGGATAATAAGAACCTACGCGACAATCCCACAGCACTCTGGCAGCGATGTAGCTTCAAAGCAAGGATTTAGATCTTGTAGTGACAGCAAGGGTGATGACACACTTAAAAGAAGTTCTACCAAAGTGGATGAACAGAGCACTTGGCCAATGGGAAACTGATAGGAGACACACAGAGGCAACAACAAGAAATAGTATGCGATAGCCAAGAGAAACAGAGGAAAAGTAAGTGGCAAGCACATGAACCAATGAAAAGCGAGGGCAGGATGTAAACCCCTTTTAAGATTCATATTAATACAATAGATTTCATAAGCACAGCACGAGCACTGTGCAGGCAAAACCTTAAAAAGTATGTTTCAGTGAGATTCCATATCTAAGAGGAAGAGAACAGACAGTGTTGGTATCATCGGGGTTCAGATGGAGCAACACTCCTGTGGCAGATGTGTGATTACCTTCACTGACATACACATTCCATAGAGCCACCCCTCTTAAGTACACACACAACAGTTGAGCTCCCATTGGCAACATTTACCATGAAACAAATGAACTTAGAGACATGCACACTACCTATTTTCTCATGACACACAACATTAATAGCACATTATTTGAAACACACAAAGGGGGTTATTACAACTTTGGAGGAGGTGTTAATCCGTCCCAAAAGTGACGGTAAAGTGACGGATATACCACCAGCCTTATTACGAGTTCCATAGGATATAATAGACTCGTAATACGGCTGGTGGTATATCCGTCACTTTACCGTCACTTTTGGGACGGATTAACACCTCCTCCAAAGTTGTAATAACCCCCAAAGTGTACTTCCTCTAAATACATAAAAAGAGTAGATATGCTCACTGTAAAATATACAAACAAATTTGGTACACGCCCAGCGAAACGCACACATGTATACTCTTTTTGAACCTAGACTGGCGCTTAAATAGGCAGCTTCCCATATAAATTCTATCAGTTAATCAATGTGTGTTCTCAATCAAGCACACACACTGGATGAACATCCTCTGCATCAAGCACACACAATAGATTTGTTTCATCTGTAATGTACACAAACGTTTTACAGATGGGTCCTGAGACGACCATGTGACACAAACATAAGTGAACTGGGTAACCCTTGATGACAAAACTTATGCTAGACATTACGTAAACACATTTGCACACTGGTGCAATGGTGTTTAGTTTTAAAAGGCAGACATAAGTGCACCAAACAGAGGAAGAGCACCATATCTTAGTAGATGTGGAGCTGTCCTGCTGTCTCGGTTTCATACAACACAGCTGCTCTGCATTATTTGAATTCTAAAAGCATCTGGCGCACAAGTCACTTTGCAACTTTTTCAAGGCTCAAAAATGAAAAATACACAGACCTTTGAAAGGTACCACAATAGAATTTCACAAAAAGAAACACAGGGGATTTGACATCCTGCACTATTCATTCCTAGGTGACATCATACCTTTGACTCTTCGTCCCCGTCTTGGTTACTCACTAGCCTTCTTTTTTGCTCCTGAGGGCTACAATAAGGGCCAGGACAGGAAACTATAGGAATTAAGGGTCTAATTTATACTTTTTTAGCGCCACATTTGTGTCATTTTTTGACGCAAAAGCGGCGCAAACTTACAAAATTAATTTATATTTTGTAATTTTGCTCCGCTTTTGCGTCAAAAAATGGTGCAAATGTGGCGCTAGAAAAGTATAAATCAGGCCCTAAATGCGGTAATCCCTCACAAGTGATGTAGATCCAAGGCCCATATTTATACTTTTTTAGCGCCGCATTTGCGTCGTGTTTTGACCCAAAATCGGCGCAAACTTACAAAATACAATGGCCCATATTTATACTTTTTTAGCGCCGCATTTGCGCCACTTTTTGAAGCACAAACAGTGCAAATTTAAAAAATACAATGGTATTTTGTAAGTTTGCGCCGCTTTTGCGTCAAAAAGTGGCGCAAATGCAGCGCTAAAAAAGTATAAATACGGGCCAATGTATTTTGTAAGTTTGCGCCGATTTTGCGTCAATAAACGACGCAAATGCGGCGCTAAAAAAGTTTAAATCTGGGCCCAAGTCTTTATTCAGAAGCAATGACTCTTCAAGCCACCTCTTCACTGCCTCTCACAGACCCAACATTCTAACACTGCCTTCAGGACATTCCAAAGAAATGAGTTTTTTTTTGTTTTTGTTTTTACCTGATGCCAAGTGGGGTAATCACATATTGAAGAATATTAGCAAGTACGTGGGATAACTGTACTTTCACACGACTCTATGCATGCAGACACTCTTCAATTTTCTGTTGCCCTGGTGTACCCCAGAAAATGTTTACACATTGACATTTTTTCCAATGCAATTTGCTTTATCTCTTATACTCTGCCAGGAGAATGTGAAAAAAACGTACACGAGCTGCTCCTTGCTTTACATTCCTTTCTTCATTACAAGGCTTTGGAATCGAAAAGCGCACTGCATGTCAGAAACAAGAATAATGGGTAAAAGTGTCAGAGATGGACATGAAAATGCGTCTGTGAGAATCAAAGCTCACATAGGCTTTTCAATTCTGTTTTTTTTTTTTTCTAAAGAAAGAGATACAAAAGGATCCAGTAGCTGGTAGAAGCATATTAAGGTGCCTTTTGTTGATTCTAAATTGCGCGCATTTTTGGTGCAGGTTTCAGTCTGCATCTTATGGGAGGCTCACAATGGCGCGACAATTGGATATGAAGCCACTGAATGGAGTAAGTGGTACAACAAAACCTAGAGAACATGCTTACCATTTTAAGGTATTGTGTGCTATTGCACCCCCTGGCATACAATGTCAGTGCTTTCAGCCTACATGAGTATAATGTCTGCCACCAAATAAGAATTAGAGAAATTGGCACGTTGATTGACAGCTGTTCTCTCTTTTCAAATCCTCGGGGCACATCACTCAAGGAGCATTTTGTTCCTTATGCTTGTAGTCTAGTGGTAGATGAGGCAACAATTACCAATTAAATCTCTCTTCTCACCTTCTGGGTGTGTAACTTGCTCAACACACACCTTTCTCGCTTCTAAATGAGTCCCCTCCCTTTTTCTGACTTGCATCTTTCATCACTCAAGGAGCATGTTGTTGTTTATACTTGTAGTCTAGTGGGAGATTGGGCAACAATGACCAATTAAACCTCTCTTCTCATCTTCAACACACACCGTTCTCACTTTTAAGTGAGTTCCCTCACTCTTTCTGACTTGCCTCTTTCCCTCCTTTTAATGATGAAACAACATACTTTTCTGACAGCCTTTTTAGTTGAGACAATCTGGATTAGCTTTTCTGAATATAAAGTCTAGCTGTGTGGTGAAAATTGTTAAATTATGCCACTCATGCTTTTCCCATTCTTTTCTACTCTCTCGCCGATCCTTTTGTTTCTGTTTACGAGAATTTCAGCAATATAACTTTTTTCAGCTCGATAGTAAAATTATAATTTTTTTTACTCGGAATTTTTCCTCAAATGTGTCCAGGAAGCCCTCGATGTGGTTCTTCCAATAACAAGCTCAGGTGCTGGTAATGTGAAAATGTTAAGGATGCCTGGATCGACGAAGAACAGTAAAAGTCTGCAATTCAGTTTCTACTTGCTTAACTCAACCATTATAGCCCAGTGCCCAGGGCAAGAATGTATGTTTAAGATCCAAAGTCTGAGTAACAGCTAGCAGGCAAGGGCGTTTAGCAAGGGTGGGGGCTTGTTATAACCTTTATAGCCTGAGGCAATATGACTATATGGAAGGCTAATATAATGTTCCGCTTAATGCTACTGGAATGGTCTAAAATTAACAGAGAAGCACAAAGACAAACATTTAAATATTCTAGCAGAAGGTCTAAACAAGATATTACGGGCATGAGGAAGTTCATTGCCTTTAATGGAGTTCTCCACATTCCAATGTTCTGATATTTCTATAATTCAAACAATGCCATTAATAACAACTTCAGCGTGCAATCGGATCAAGAGGAAGCCAGTTACATAAAGTGCACTGTTCATATAAATTAGCTAATACCTGGATTTTACACGACTGTGTGCTCATTTTGAAACTGGGTACCACCGAAGAACCATTAAGGCTCTCTTGTAAACGATGTGCTCCTACAGAAATTCCTACTCTTGCTATGTTCACAGCAGCAAGTTATTTCACTTATCTTGGCCAAGAGGCAGCCAAGACTAGACACCAGCCCTAATGTCAGGCCTACTGTAGAGAGGAAGAGAATCTTAGGCGGGAGCCATGTGACACAACTGAAATGCATTGCCCTCATTCAGGTGGTGCCTTAAAGAATAAGGGCCATATTTATACTCCGTTTGCGCCGAAATTGCGTCGTTTTTTTTGACGCAATTTCGACGCAAAACTAACGCCAACTAACGCCATATTTATACTATGGCGTTAGAGGCGAATAGCGCCAAAGTTCCCGGAATGTGCGTCATTTTTTAGCGTGAACCCCTTCCTTGCGTTAATGATATGCAAGGGAGGCGTTCCCGTCTAAAAAATGACTCCCAGGCCTTTACGTGGTATTTATACTCCCGGGCAAAAGAGACGCCCGGGAGTTGGCGTGGCAAAAAACGGTGCATTTGCGCCACTTTTTAACGCCTGCTCAGGGCAGGCGTTAAGGGGCCTGTGGGCTCAAAATGAGCCCACAGGTGCCCTCCCATGCCCCCAGGGACCCCCCCTGCCACCCTTGCCCACCCCAGGAGGACACCCAAGGCTGGAGGGACCCACCCCAGGGACATTCAGGTAAGTTCAGGTAAGTTTTTTTTTTTTTTTTTTTAATAATATTTTGTGGCATAGGGGGGCCTGATTTGTGCCCCCCTACATGCCACTATGCCCAATGACCATGCCCAGGGGACAGAAGTCCCCTGGGCATGGCCATTGGGCAAGGGGGCATGACTCCTATCTTTACAATGATAGGAGTCATGTTGATGGGGGATGGGCGTCGTTAAAAAATGGCGCAAGTCGGCTTAAGACGATTTTTTCGACGTAACCTGACTTGCCCCATTTTAAGACGCCCATGCGCCATTTTCCCCCTACGCCGGCGCTGTCTGGTCTACGTGGTTTTTTCCCACGCAAACCAGGCAGCGCCGGTCTGATTGCGCCGTCTAACGCCATTCCATAAATACGGCGCCCGCATGGCGCTTCAGAATGGCGTTAGACGGCGCAAAACTTTTTGACGCTAAACTGCGTTAGCGCAGTTTAGCGTCAAAAAGTATAAATATGGGCCTAAATCTTCGAGATGATCCACTCATGCGCATCTCCACTAGAGGGGTCAACAGCAAATCAGAAGCAGAGTGGTGGGAGCACAGTCTCCGATTGGACAGTTGCCTAGTTTGCTGTACAGCAACCTCGGTCTTCGTCGGAAGACCCAGCCATCGCGTGGTTATGAAGAGGAGCAAGACAAGATGTTAATGCAAGTTATGTATCCCTGCTTTCAGTGTTGAGTGCAGTTTGGTAACTCAATCAGGAGCAAATTGCTCACCTCGGAGCACCCTACTTATTTTGCCCCTTAGATGCGTGTTACAACGTATTCAGATATAATACGAATGTGCCTCCAGGTTCTAAACCGATTACGAGACTGCTGCAAAGGATTCCCTCTACCCCTCTTCTGGGTCGGAATGGGACAGAAAATAGGCCCCGGAACCAAAGTAAAAGTGGCCTCGTTAGGGAACAAAATAGCTAAAAAAAAGTGGCCCACTTTTGCAAATCAGGCCAGGTTTGAACTTGTAAAGACACCCTGTATGTGTATTTTGCAAGACGTGGGAGAGTGCACATGTTTGTGCTAGCTACAGGCAATGTTTTTGGTAGTATCTGGGTAATCAACAGTAAAAACCATCCCATCTATCCATAAAAAAGACCCACAAACTGATAGAAAACTGGCCCACACAATAATCTGTCAGACCAGACGATCTGGGACTGCCTGTTTACCTTGTAGCTGAATCCGACCCTGCTTTTCTTCCTCTCGTACATATTTTGAAAATACAGTAGGGGTGTGCCTAATTAAAATACCCACGTAGAATTTGGGTGAAGTTGTCAACTCTGCGACTTCCTAAAAAGTGTGTGAAATGTGCAGAAACATGCATGTGGATGAAATGTCTCCCAAACCATTTTTGCAGGAGATTTGTCTTGCAAAAACTGGTTTAGCAGAAAATTGTTTCTCGAAAATGAAGGTTTTGCAGGATTTTCACCAGTTAGGTTGTTCATACTTTACCAAGTTCCTTGTGCTGATAACAGTTTGAAAAGAACGTCTTGAAACTGACAGAGGAGAAGTTTGCAAATTTCACACACCATTAGATGGGGTTTTACCTCACTAGGTAATTTTTGTATCACTAAAGTCCAAACCCATGTTAAAAATTGGAAGGTAACATATGTTAAAATTTAAAGGGTTAAAAAGAAGGGATTTTAAATAACAGAATATGAGGATTTTCATGTGCAAAACACCAAAATCGACATGGTGTGCTACAATTTTAAGGAGAAAACTCAGAATAACCATTTATTATCACACCAGATAAAATCTGCACTCAGGGGTATCTGATTTTATTGGGTGCAATAATTATCTGTTGAGTCTGGTTCTCCATTGGAAATGTTCACCCTGTTTCATTACTATTCTTACCAGTAAAGTTGTATGAGAAGGAAATTAATTTGTAGCTCTCCTCATTTTTGGAGAAATCTCACATTCATGACTCTATTTAATCAGGCTTACACCCTCTTCATAGTACAGATCCTTGCCTAGTCACTATAATAGATAACTTCAGAATTTTGGTTAATCATGGATCCACACATCCATGACCCCCTTAGAACTCTCTGGGGCCTTTTATAGTAGTGCTTGTAATCTTCACTTTCATTATCCCAACATGATAGACATTTATGACATGGCTCAATGTAGCATCTGCTTTTATATGCACGTCCAGTCCAGAGCAGTTGACTCCACACTTTTATTTTCAGATTTCAACATCCTCATCCACAGTGTTCCTCAGGGCTCATTACTCAGTCCCACATCATATGTTTTACATCTACACGACCTTAATAAGAGGCCGATTCACAAAGACATGAGTTCAGAAGCCCCCAAACAACCTTACGAAAACAAACAGTAACTCTCCTGGGTCATTAAATCCATGACCCCAGGAGAGCTTGCCATATTTGTTTCTAAAACATTCCTAACTAGAGCTTTATACCCTGCTGGAGTGCAGGGCCCTCTTGGGGTTATTTTCATGACTGCATTTTGTGGGCTGAAAAGTGTTAAAAAGGAAAGACTCAAAGACATGTTGATTTTTTAAATTTAATAAAGCTTTATTCAACATTATTTCCGATAATCACTTTTATTATACATGCATTGGATGAATTCGTGAAATATATGTTTGTTTATAGTTATTCATGATGTTTTTGACAACGATGACAGGTCTGCTCTATACACCCCTTAATAAAGCCAATAGGCCTACTTTTTCATTTTGGTGTTGTGCCTTTTTGAGAAAGACAGTAAGTCTGTATTACTTAAAAATAACACCTTTTATATTGTAACACCACATAGTCAGCCTATGGCAGTTGGGTGCAGGGCCAGACCCTGTGCCAAACACCACAGTGCATATGGTTGAAGGCTGTGACCGATGGGGTTTGGGTGCCGGTGAGGGGTAGGGCACAGGCCAAGCCCTTCGCCCTATCTCACCCTGGGTGCGAGGACAAACATATTACTTTCTGTTAAAAAAAATAGAAGTGTGCTGAAAACAAGCAAAGGTTAAAGTGACTTTATAGTTAAGAGTTGTAATATCTTACTTCACATTAAAAAAACATGAGAAATTTGCAGCAAAAAAAAAGAGTATAGGAATGTTATAGTTTGATGCTAATATCAGTTAAATATACCCTTTTAAATCAACAAAACCACTTAAATTCGCCAGTTATAATTACCACAAATATATAACTCATGCCTTAAAGTAACTATAACTTGCTCCCTTGCCATGTACTTCTAATTACCTTAAATATTATATTGCTTATCACATGTTCTACGACACCATTGATAACACAACTGCAGCATATGAAATTACATCATTGATTACAACATTGCACATCTTGGATCAGCATAAATTTAACCATAATCCTTCTCCTTACTAATTGGGGACTTTTCATCAAGAATTTTAAACTAACCACTAAGTGAGCCATCAAGCCACCCGCATGCTATTGCTGCAAAAATTTGGAAATAGTGAGAGGAGATAGAAACAAGTCTATCCTACAAACTGACCTAAGTGGTTTTGAATAACAAGAATGGATACATGTTACCAGTTAGATTCAGCTTCCACCAGACACAAAAAAAGCTTTTCGTGGTGAGTGCAGTTAGGGTTTGATGAATCCATACTTGGAGAGGGCAGAAAATTAAATTCTGTTAAATTACATAATTCCCATTGTACCAATGAGGATGTCGAATATTATCATGGATAGACCCATACTATGAATCAATATTATCTACTATTTTGACCATAACTGGGGCTATGAACCAAAATCCATCTTCGTCAACAGCAGAAGGCAGGGAGCTAACATCTTCTACTGATGATAACTGCAGTGCCACTATGCTAAACTGTAGCTGTTGAAAAAAGAGTTCCTTAATCCAAGAGTAGTTCAGTTTTCTTCTTTCTTTGATTGTGTGCTCAAATTGCTGCAAACACAGAAAGATAGCATCTTATTCCATCTGTTATTCAGGCAATTGATGTAATAACTCACTAAGGATAAATCCATTGGAGAAAAAATATAATGGCCCTCATTACAACCCTGGCGGTCAGTGTTAAAGCGGCGGTAAAACCGCCAACAGGCCGGCGGTAAAAAAAATCGAATCACGACCGTGGCGGAAACCGCCAACATAGACAGCCACTTTAACACTCCGACTGCCACGGTGGTACAAACAAACACCGTAGCGGTAACCGGCAACAGACAGACGGAAGACAAGGTTCCGCCCACTGTATTACAACAGTCCAATCTGCCACCTTTTTTGGGGCGGTTTCACCGCGAACAAAAACACAGCGGAAACAGGACTTGGAAGGGAAAACGCTCACCTCTACATACCCCACGAGGAACCAGGACCTCAGCCGGATGAGTGCATGACGCCAGATCCACAAGGGGGCTCCATGCCCACTGCTGTATCCTGGGGAGTGCAAAGCCACAGTCTCTCAAGTCTCTCCAGTGGGTGGTTTGCCCACTGCTGTATCCTGGGGAGTGCAAAGCCACAGTCTCTCAAGTCTCTCCAGTGGGTGGTTTGCCCACTGCTGTATCCTGGGGAGTGCAAAGCCACGGTCTCACAAGTCTCTCCAGTGGGTGGTTTGCCCACTGCTGTATCCTGGGGAGTGCAAAGCCACGGTCTCACAAGTCTTTACAGTGGGTGGTTTGCCCACTGCTGTATCCTGGGGAGTGCAAAGCCACGGTCTCCCAAGTCTCTCCAGTGGGTGGTTTGCCCACAGCTGTATCCTGGGGAGTGCAAAGCCACGGTCTCTCAAGTCTCTCCAGTGGGTGGTTTGCCCACTGCTGTATCCTGGGGAGTGCAAAGCCACAGTCACTCAAGTTTCTCCAGTGGGTGGTTTGCTCACTGCTGTATCCTGGGGAGTGCAAAGCCACAGTCTCTCAAGTCTCTCCAGTGGGTGGTTTGCCCTACTGCTGTATCCGGGGGAGTGCAAAGCCACAGTCTCTCTAGTGGATAACAGTCTCCACTGGTTCTGGAGAGGGCTTTGTGCCCAGAGTGCTTCATCCTGCCAAGGACTGAGGTAGTGGATGCCTTTCTCCACTGGTTCTGGAGGGGGCTTTGTGCCCAGAGTGCTTCATCCTGCCAAGGACTGAGGTAGTGGATGCCTTTCTCCACTGGTTCTGGAGGGGGCTTTGTGCCCAGAGTGCTTCATCCTGCCAAGGACTGAGGTAGTGGATGCCTTTCTTCACTGGTTCTGGAGGGGGCTTTGTGCCCAGAGTGCTTCATCCTGCCAAGGACTGAGTTAGTGGATGTCTTTCTCCACTGGTTCTGGAGGGGGCTTGTGCCCAGAATGCTTCATCCTGCCAAGGACTGAGGTAATGGATGCCTTTCTCCACTGGTTCTGGAGGAGGCTTGGTGCCCAGAGTGCTTCATCCTGCTTGTGGCGGCCTCAGTAGCGTTGGAGCTTTTGGCGCTCTTTGGCCTGTGGTGCTGGTGGCAGCGGTGTCCTGTTCAGCGGTGCTGGTGTCGGCGGTGTCCTGTACAGCAGTGCTGGTGGCGGCGGTGTCCTTGGCAGCGGTGCTGATGGCGGCGGTGTCCTGTTCAGTGGTGCTGGTGGCGGTCTTGTCCGCCGTGCAGGTTTTCGGAGACTTGCCTGTTTTTCTGTGCCCCTTCCCCACCTTGGATGGTGACGCAGCTGTCTTCCCACTCCCAACTGTACTCCTGGGAGAGGCTTTGGTGGTAGATGTTTTGATTCTCTCCCGCCGGGCAGTGGCCAACCTTTTATGCTTTTGAGGTGGGGGACTGTCCGTGGTGTGGCTCCTTGGCAAACTGGCTGCCCTGCTGCTTAGCGCACTCCAGAAGCCGGTTACTACTGGCACCACTGTTCCTGCAGATGTTGTGGCTGAGGTGCTGGGTTGGGACCTGGAAAGGCGGGCCCTAGGGGACTGAAGGGGTGGGGAAGGTGAGGGGAAGAGTTCAAGGTTGGACAGGAAAAGTTTTTGGACACACTGGGACGGGTAGATGAAGGGGGTTTGGGAGTGGAGGAAGAGGTAGTGGTTGTAGGAGGTGTACGTTTGGTGACTTTGGGTGAAGGTGCATGGGCTGGAGGCTGTCGTGAGGTGGATGGCTGTTGGGTGGGTTTGTGGCTGCGTTTGTGTACCTTGGGAGGTGGCGTCACAGACACACTGGGAGAGGACACAGGAGATGTGTGAATGGTTGTGGGGGTGGTGAGTGCAAGTGAGCGGGGTGTGGTGGTGGGTGTGCTGGTGATGGAGGTAGTGGCTGAAGATGTAGTGCATGCAGGTGTGAGTAGAGACGAGACTGGGAGGGAGGAGGGAGACGAGGAGGAGGGGGACACAGTGGAGGCAGTGGATGTTGGTATGTGTGCATGTGTATGATGCTTTCGTGAGTGCCTGTGGGATGTGTGGTGCATATGTTTGCCTGAGCTTCCCTTGTGTGTTGAGGTGTGTGCATGCTGGTCTGATGGTGTGCTTGGGATAGGCTGAGGTACAGGTGTTTGGGTCTGGGTGGAGGAAGTTGGAGGGGGGAGACTGGACACAGGGACAATGGCTGCCATCAGTGCTGAGGCCAGAGTCGGAAAAGCTCGTTGTTGGGCTGCCTGACCAGAATGAATGCCCTCCAGGGGAGCATTCGTCTGTTGCAACTGCCTCTCTACACCCAGGATGGCATTCAAAATGGTAGACTGCCCAACAGTGAGGGACCTGAGGAGGTCAATGGCCTCCTCACTGAGGGCAGCAGGGCTGACAGGGGCAGGAGGTGAGGTGCCTGGGGCGAAGGAGATGCCCACCTTCACGGGGGCACGGGGCACACGCTGAGGGGCTGCTGGAAGGGTGGTGCTGGGAGGGGGGGGTGGGGCGGCTGTACCTGTAGATGCGGGGGGCACAGAGGGGCCCGCCACTGCAAGGGAGCTCCCATCAGAGGAGGAGTCCGTGTCGCTGGTTTTAGGTCCTGTCCCTGCCGTGGAGCCCCCCTCGCCCTCCGTCCCACTGGTGTCTTCTGACTCCGCAGTCTCGCCCTCCAGGGCCATGTGGGATGCAGCTCCCTCCTGCTCTGGTGCCACAGCTCCTCTGCCTGATGATGCTAATGCACACAAGAACAGGGAGACCACAAAAAGGGGGGGGAGACAGAAGAAAGACATGTTGAGTGCATGGAATACCGCTACTGTTGGTGGACACTACAGACACAGAAGCCCCCTGCACTACGCCGTGCTCTTTGAGTTCCCAAATTAATCACAGGGACATGGGGTACAAGGCCTATGCCCGATTGCTGCACACATGGAAGTCACAGGAGCCTGACTAGGTGTAGTTGGCTCTGAACACAGGTGGGGTGGGGTGGGGTGCCACATGGCCTGCCTTAAGAAGGGACCTTTCCTACTAAACTCACACTGGGCTAGGGGAACCCACAGCCCACCTCCCCCACCCTGACACCTACAATGCGCGCTGAATCAGCAGAATGAGAGTGTACCCACCCCCTTGTGGCTGCTCTGATGCCCTCAAGTGCCCATCCAACTCCGGATACGCCACCGCCAGGATCTGGAACATCACGGGGTTCATGGTGCCATGAGCACCCCTCCCACGTTGGGAGGCCATCCCCAGCTGGGCCTCCGCCGTCTTCTTGCTCCAGCGGCGAATGTCCTCCCATCTTTTCCGGCAGTGGGTGCTCTGTCTGTGGTGGACCCCCAGGGTCCGAACTTCCTTGGCGATGGCACACCAAATATCCACCTTCTGGTGGACGCTGACCTACACGAATAGTACAGGCGAAAAGGAGAAGATATAACCGTCCGCACCGTCACAATCATTGGCCCGCATCCCTACACTTGCCATGATGCACATGCACTCACCGTTGTTTCATGCACGCCTCATTCTACCCCACCTATCTTTCATCCACACCACTCCACACAGGCATTGCCCATTAGGCATGCTCACAGTTTACTTACCTGTTTATCTGGAGGACCGTAGAGTAGCGTGTACTGGGGGAGGACCCCATCCACTAGTTTCTCCAACTCCTCTGTGCTGAAGGCAGGGGCCCTTTCCCCAGACACATGAGCCATTGTCTCTTCCAGACTGAGATCATAGCAGCACTTGCAGTGTAGGTCCTCTCCTGTCGAAGATCAGGTATCAAGTGAGTGAACAGAGAGAAAATGTCGGTGACGTCCGCGGCGGTGCATACCGTCACCGCCGGCATACATCATCATTTGCTCCTGGGACCCATAAGGTCGAATGTTAACCAATGCAGGATTGCGACGCGGACTTCGACCGCCTACCGCGACGGTGTACAACGCCAGCGCAGTTACCTCATATCCCCTTGTCCCACCTTACAGGTCAGGCAGCCACCATTTCAGGGGGCTACATGGCATTCATTTTGACTGCGTCACACATATCCAGGCCTTGTATAAACACTAATACAGGCATATATCGATTAAAAAAAATTATGGAATAAAGTTGTGTTTACGTACCTCAGTGTTGGTTGACTCTCTGCTCGCTGTTCTCCTCCATAGAGCACGTCCGCTGGGGCAGGTGAGGAGATGGCGGCATCCTCCGGTGTACAGATCGCTGGTGGACCTGTCGACAATGGAGGAGCGACATGTAATTGTTACCTACAGACTTGATCGTACCACAATCCTGGAACTGTGTGCCCAGTTGGAGCTATCCGCCATCCCACAGGAATCCCCCTTCTAGTGCAGGTGCTGTCAGTACTCCTTTCCCTGGCAAGTGGGTCTTTTCAAACAACAGTGGCCATTGCATCAGGAATGTCCCAGCCTGTGTTCTCCAACATGTTGTCCAGAGTGTTTTCTGCCCTGCTGAAACACATGCGCAGCTACATCGTGTTCCCTCAGGTGGAGGATTTGCCTACAGTGAAAGGTGACTTCTATGCCCTGGGACATATCGCCAACATCATAGGTGCCATTGAGGGGACACATGTGGCCTTGGTCCCCCCCCTGCCAGAGTGAACAGGTGTACAGAAACCGGAAGAGTTACCATTCGATGAATGTGCAGATGGTGTGTTTGGACGACCAGTACATCTCCCATGTGAATGCCTAGGTCCTGGCTCAGTGCATGACGCTTACATTTTGAGGAATAGCAGTATCCCTTATGTGATGGGGCTACTCCAGAGGCACCGTGTGTGGCTATTAGGTGAGGACATGGACCCAATACAGTGTGACTAGGTGTCTGGGTCTGGGGATGTCTCTAAGAGTTAGTGTGTGTCTAACAGTTGTCCCTCGACATTTGCAGGTGACTCTGGTTATCCCAACCTGTCATGGCTACTGACCCCAGTGAGGAATCCCAGGACAAGGGCAGAGGAATGCTACAATGAGGCACATGGGCGAACTAGGAGGATTATAGAAAGGCCAAAGAAAATAAAGGTACACTGTTCCAATCAGTAAGAAAAAGAGAAGGGAGACCTAATTCAACAGGAGCGAGAACCCTCAAGCATCACACTGGATGACTGGCTTCATCATTGGGAGAGCTCCTTGTTAGGCCGGTGCTGCAATGCCTAACAGTCTCCCCGAGGGGGGCTCTTAACCGTATTGCTCTAATAGTAGCAGGTGGAATCAGATCATACAGAAGGAGTACCAAAATTCAAGTATCCGAGCAACAAAGGAGAGAGTGAAATATTAAAATTGGTTATCCATCAAATAATATTAATCATAAGTTTAATCACTACTAATAAGATGGAGACCAAGATTAAAAACGGAGTGAGAGTCAAAAAGTGAGTGATAATGCTCACGTGCTCCCAACAATTATACAAGAGGATTAAACCAGTTATGGTGCCTCTAGTCATCAGGTCTACATGTTTCGCATCTGATGGTCCAGCCGGATCCAATGACGCTTCATCAGGACCAAAAATAATTTTTAACTTCTCCAAAAAATATAAATTGCTATGAGCCCTACTAGGGACAGAAATGCAAAAAACAGTCACTTACTTTTATGTGTTTGCTATGTCAAAAAAGGTCGCCCTAAAAAATGAAATCAAAGGACACATATAGAAAGTGTAGTCCAAGGTTAAAAAAACATAGTGAATATAGTAATTCAGTGCATAATTCACAAAAAGATGTATGTAAATTAGGCTTACCATCCCCGGTCTCAGGATAAGGCTCCTAGGAATCACATGTCAGGAACTGGAACTGACATTCTATGTTCATGGTAGTCATAAAAATTTATGTTAACAGTAGTTTTGTTGCAAAAATAACGAAAAACAACTCTAATCATCTTATGCATCTCCGACAGCTAAAATCCATTGTGATGACAAGTCTATCACCATGTAGTGAAACATCAGTCATAATAAACTAATATTTGTTATCACAAACTATTGTACGTAGCAGTGTAACATAGTGCATGGTGAGAAAGGAAAACACCCCTTATAAAAAGCCTAAAATCAGTGCCCAATCGGGGGTTATGCTCACCAACGTACTTAGAAAGTGTTAAAACCTAGTTGCCAAACCAATTAGTGAAAAAGGACCTGAGGATATGGCATGCGGTCGTCTAAATTCGGATCCGATAGACCCATCTACTTAGCGGGGGCGCCAGACTAAAGTAAATAGTAATTTTTAATCGCCCACCGATCCGCGTGAGTTTGCGGTAAAAAGGGAGGGTTTCCACTTACATTGATTCAGTCGTTCGTAGGCTTTTTGTACCTACCCGCCTGACAGCGTCCCCATAAACGAGTGGCTGGGCGCTCGGCGAGGTTTTTATGTGTAGCCGCGAGAACCCGGAAAGAATTACCGGCTCGCGCGCATAAAGGATACTGGAGATAGAAGACGGACTATGTCAAAGAATACTAAAAATAGAAAATGGACTTAGTCTTGATCGAGGAACCAATACCTCGTATTATTTAATTGTGTCAAACGTGAAAAAACAGACTGGTTAATCGAAAAATAGCATATTGTGCTAACAAATATGTTAAAAAAGGAGGACTTAACCAATAAATAACACGTGAGACATATATATATAATCATAATGTAAATAGTAGTGACATAAAAAAGGTCTAATAGGAATAGGTACATATGGTTGTAAAAGGGGTCTTTTCGGAATACCAATAACCTAAAAGCAATTCCATAGGCTGAGAGAGTTAAGATGAAAGTGTAGTCCACAGAATATCATCGTTCAGTCCCCGAATAGAGGTCCCTAATTTAAAAATCCAGCGTTGTTCAATTCTGAAAAGGAGATCAGAAACATTCGATCGGACTCTGGGGGCTTCCAAGATCACCCACCAAAGGTCATTCGGGGTATGTGGAGCGTCTAAGAAGTGCGCACAGAGTTTAGTAGTCACCCTGTGGCATCTGATATTGCTCCTATGTTCATTAATACGTATCTTAACGGGACGTGTCGTCATTCCAATATAACGTAGTCCACATGGACACGTAATCATGAAGATGCAATTCTTAGAGTTACAGTTCGTGTGTTTTCTTAGGTGCCACTTCCCTATAGGGTCAAGGTCTAGTGATGTTGTTTGTCTAGTCAGTTTACACACATTGCAATTACCGCAGGGATAGTGGCCTTCAACTGGGGGAAGGTCCCACAATGATCTTTGTGTAGGAATGTCATATGGGACACGTGGACGAGTATGAACCACTATGTCTTTAATATTAAAAGTGCGTTTACAGGCAAATAGTGGTTTTGGCATTATAGTCCTGCCACTCTCAAATATCGACCAACGTTTATTGGCCAGTTTCTTGATATCATTGGACAGTGGAGTAAATGTGGAGACACAAGTTATTCGTGTCTGAGGAGCCTTATCCTTAGTTGCCAGTAGACATTCCCTATGATTGTTTTTTGCTCTCTTACGTGCCAGATTCACAATTTTTTTGTGGATAGTGTCGTTCATAGAGTTTTATTTGGAGAGTACTTGCTTGTTGGTCAAAGTCTTGTGTGGAACTACAATTTCATCTGAGCCGTAGGAACTGGCCCACGGGTAGGTTGTCTCTTAGAGCTTTAGGATGGTGACTCTCATATAACAAAAGGCTGTTACGATCTGTAGGTTTGTGATATGTACTAGTTGCCAATAGGCCATTATCATCAATGGTAATCATCAAATCAAGAAAAGGTAGGCGGGTTGATGATATTGTGGCCGTGAAGTTCAAGTAAGGATCAAGGGAATTTACCCAGGTAGTGAATTCATCTACTTTGGACAACAGTCCTTGCCATATGACCTATATATCATCTATATAGCGCCTCCATAGTTTTATGTCATTATGAAAAGTATTAGATTGAGACAGAATGAATTTTTCTTCAAAGTCATACATATACAGACAGGCTAGGCTAGGCGCAAAAGTACTGCCCATCGAAACTACGAACGACTGAATCAATGTAAGTGGAAACCCTCCCTTTTTACCGCAAACTCACGCAGATCGGCGGGTGATTAAAAATTACTATTTACTTTAGTCTGGCGCCCCCGCTAAGTAGATGGGTCTATCGGATCCGAATTTAGACGACCGCATGCCACATCCTCAGGTCCTTTTTCACTAATTGGTTTGGCAACTAGGTTTTAACACTTTCTAAGTACGTTGGTGAGCATAACCCCCGATTGGGCACTGATTTTAGGCTTTTTATAAGGGTTTTTTTCCTTTCTCACCATGCACTATGTTACACTTACGTACAATAGTTTGTGATAACAAATATTAGTTTATTATGACTGATGTTTCACTACATGGTGATAGAATTGTCATCACAACGGATTTTAGCTGTCGGAGATGCATAAGATGATTAGAGTTGTTTTTCATTATTTTTGCAACAAAACTACTGGTAACATACATTTTTATGACTACCATGAACATAGAATGTCAGTTCCAGTTCCTGACATGCGATTCCTAGGAGCCTTATCCTGAGACCGGGGATGGTAAGCCTAATTTACATATATCTTTTTGTGAATTATGCACTGAATTACTATATTCACTATGTTTTATTTACCTTGGACTACACTTTCTATATGTGTCCTTTGATTTCATTTTTTAGGGCGACCTTTTTTCACATAGCAAACACATAAAAGTAAGTGACTGTTTTTTGCATTTCTTTCCCTAGTAGGGCTCATAGCAATTTATATTTTTTGGAGAAGTTAAAAATTATTTTTGGTCCTGATGAAGCGTCATTGGATCCGGCTGGACCATCAGATGCAAAACATGTAGACCTGATGACTAGAGGCACCATAACTGGTTTAATCCTCTTGTATAATTGTTGGGAGCACGTGAGCATTATCACTCACTTTTTGACTCTCACTCCGTTTTTAATCTTGGTCTCCATCTTATTAGTACTGATTAAACTTATGATTAATATTATTTGATGGATAACCAATGTTAATATTTCACTCTCTCCTTTGTTGCTCGGATACTTGAATTTTGGTACTCCTTCTGTATGATCTGATTCCACCTGCTACTATTAGAGCAATACGGTTAAGAGCCCCCCTCGGGAGCCCGTTAGGCATTGCAGCACCGGCCTAACGAGGAGCTCTCCCAATGATGAAGCCAGTCAACCAGTGTGATGCTTGAGGGTTCTCGATCCTGTTGAATTAGGTCTCCCTTCTCTTTTTCTTACTGATTGGAACAGTTTACCTTTATTTTCTTTGGAATTTGTATCGGGAGACTGTACACTGGACCATTAACCTCCCGGTCCCTCCCTTTGTTCTTTGGATTATAGAAAGGAACTTCGGCCTCCTGAAGCCAGGTTCAGGTGCCTCCACATGACAGGTGGTTCCCTATTCTACTCACCAAAGAAGGTGTGCCAGATCATCGTGGCCTGCTGTATGCTTCACAACTTGGCTTTGCGACGACAGGTGCCTTTTCTGCAGGAGGATGGTCCAGATGGAGCTGTTGTGGCAGCAGTGGAGCCTGTGGACAGTGAAGACGAGGAAGCAGAAGAAGAGGACATAGACAATAGGAACACGGTGATTCATCAATACTTCCAGTGAGACACAGGTAAGAAGACAACACTGCCTGCTACATCTGATATAATTCTTCTACCTCTCATCTGTCTGTCACTTTCACCCAGTGTATGGACCTGATTTGTCACATTCCCTTTCAATTTCACAGATGTGGGTCCCACTGTGTGACATCTGCTTTGTTTCCGCATGGACTAGAGCTATGTGACATAGGTATGTTGACAATACATTGGATATAGCATTTTTCCACAGTTATTGCAAATACACATTGATCCGCATAGCTGTGTGCTCAGAAAACCTGGTGTGTCTTTGCGGTGCCATGGGGTGGTGTGGGTGATGTGCGGGGTGGTGTGTGTTGTGATGTGTGGGGTGATTTTTAGGGGTGTGTTGTGTGAGATGCGTGGATGTTGTGTGAGTGATGGTGTTGAGTGCCTGTGGATGCTAGTGTTGTTTCTGGTGGTGTCTTTCTCTGGCCTTCAGTCGCAATTGTGATCATAGGGTTTGTGGGTGATGTGGGTGTGTGTTTTATATTGTATTGAGTGTGTGGGAGTGGTGTGTGTATGTGTATCAGGTGTGTGTATTTCGATTTGTCCAATGTGGATGTGTTTTTTAAGAGTGTGTGTATTTTGGGTGCGGCGGTGTGTACCGCCAATGGAATACCGCGGTTGAAAGACCGCCACGTGGATTCGTGGGTCGTAATAGTGTGGGCGTATTCCTGTTGACGTGACGGTGTCGGTTTTGTTATCGCCAGTTTATCACTGACCTTTGGTGTGGCGGACTTGTGTGGGTGACTAAATTTTGGCAGATTCCAAGCTGTGGGTCATAATATCTGTGGCGGAATTCCACGGCCGCGGCGGTGTGTTTGCAGTCTTCTGCACGGCGGTAAGCGGCTTTTACCGCCAATGTTGTAATGACCCCCAATGTTTTAAAGACACTTTGGCCCAGGTTTAAGAGGGCCTAGCACCTCTTTAGCTTTGCCTTAGCGTAATTTTTTCATTCTAAGGTGGCACTAAGGTGGCCATTTCCCCCTGCCAAGTTTACAAAGTGGTGCAATGCATATATTGCACCACTTTGTAACCCTTTGCTCTACATTATGCATGCACCATGCATAATGTATGAAGAGGGGGCATTTGCACGTCAGAGGGGGCAGAAAAAATTGCGTATCATATTATTTGGCACTTTTAAAAACCTGCTCAGTTCAGGCATTAAAAAGGGGCATACTATTGTTTTCTATCGACCCCTACGTACTGTTCAAGGTTAGCGCCAACATTTTGGCACTAACCCTGAAGAGCACATCAATAGCGTCAGAATTTCTGAAGCTATTACCCTCTACCCTGCGCCATGGTGCATCACATTTGAAATATGGTGCACACATGGTGACAGTAAGGGGGCACAAGGGGTGGAGAGAAAAGTGGCGCTACATGTATTGTAGCCCCACGTTTCTTAAATCTGGCCCTTTGTTTGATTCAAGCAATAAGCACAGAGGATCATTGACCATTCCATCTGCAATCCTGATAGTTCAGTTTAATTCAGTTCCTCCCAAGCAGTTTTCCCTTTGCAGTGCCCCCCTTTCCTGTTTCCGAGCTCCAGCACACCAAGCACTCTTATCTACCCACCCTAATTTTCCCTTCCCTCCTTAAAGACCTGCTCTGCCCTATCCAGTATTTCAAGCCCCCAGGAGGAACCAAATCCTCCATCTAGTTGATGCATTCTGCGGCACCTGTGACAGCCCAGTGCCTTAGTTCTTACCCCCAGGGCTACCTATCTGAGAAAGAAAATCAGCTCTTGAAGAGTCTTAAATCATATGGAACCCACCTACCCAAAGAACTTTCAGTTTTGCAGATTAAATCAAGTGGGCTTGCCTTGATCAATTCAGATAAACATTTAAACTCCCAACCATGTCAAGAGGTTTCATATGCAAGGTCTGGAAAGATTTAAAAAGAAAAGTCTGATCCAGCTTTAATAGATCTTAAATAGATTGCCTTTCTGAGAACTTCCTCCCAAATTCTAAAAAGCTGGAAATAGATCAGAACAGTCTGTGGTTTTGAGCCATTCTTAGGTGGTGTGGGGGAATCCTATGGACTTGTGCAATAGGAAGATCGGCATGCTTACCACTCAAGAAATGTTTAAATACCAGCTTAGATGTCTCCTCAACCACATCCTTATTTTGTGTGAAATTTTCAGGGATTCCCACCAGCATTAAGTATGCCCCCTGCGACCTGTTCTCAAGGCCCTCATGCTTGCATTTATTGTAATGCATATCTTTCAAAAGTTGAGATGTTGTTTCCAAGTGAGAACGTTGCACATCTCTCAAGTTCAAGGTCCTCTGGTATGCTTCTGCAGAATTCAAAATCTTCAGCCCTTTCTCAATTGAGTACAACTTGTTCTCGATTTTGCTTGCCTTCTCCATTTTCATCTCTTGAATTTCTGCCAGAAGTTGTCTGAGTAAAGCGCATAGCTCAGCATTGGATTCCCCTGAAACTTCCAGTGGCTGACTCATGTCCTGAACTTAACCATTCAAACTCGCTTGGAATCTTTCAAAGCCATTCCTCCCACTTATATTCTCCTTGGTAATAATCTCGATTGCTTTCAAATCATCTTGGGGGGATGGCCGATGAAAGAGACCCCATAAGCATCACTTCGCTCAGCGATAGAGCTTTAGCAGCTTCAGATCCAGGTGCCTCTTGCAAATAATGTCCCAATATGCCACCCCCTTCAGTGGAGGAGTTAAAAAGTTGGCACTTACCCTGCATATCTCGAGAATTTAGGCTCATCTAAGGTAGTTCTTTACTGAAAATTGGGTATTCTGGCAAGCAGGCCTGACTACTAGTGTTGTTATCGGCGATTGCAGAAGACAATGAGTCAGCATTTTTTACACTGACAGGGTTAACATTGGCAATCTTTTTATGAACTAATGAGGTACATCTGGCAGAATCTTTACATTGACTTCCCGGATCTGGTCCAGTCTGCATAGATCCAGCTGTACCTGGCAGCAAAGGCTTAGCAATGCACTTTGAAGGCATGTTGCCTGATACCTACCATTGCAGCCTGGAGCGAGAAGTGAAAGGTGGATAAATACAGCTTTCTACTCCCCTGTTTGTAGCCACCTGCTTGATCATCATGAGCGGGATACACTGGGGAGCACTGGAGAGGCTCTGGAGAGGCTTCGGTCTATGGTGGGATGCTCGCCCTAATTGGCGGGAGTGCCTATTGTATTCTTTGTGCTTGTTCCACTGCAGCCACGCTGACTACAGCTTTCAATTCAAGGGGGCATAGGAAGCCACAAGCTGTCCTTGGAAACCTCATGTGCCATACAGATGGCTATATCTACACATGTTTGGGACTGAGAGGGCCAGAAAGTGAGTGAGTTTTTTGCTCCTTGACCTATATGCGGATGAGACTTCAACCTAGTGTGGGGTTGAGATTTATGCCCTTTCTCTTTTCCCACACTAAGGTGCTCATGCTCCTGCTGCTATATCCCTGACTGTTGTAGTATGAGCATACTGCACCCTTGAGAAAGTGGCAGCCTGTGGAAGCAGTTGGGCTGGTGTCAGGTAGTAGTGAGAAATGGCAGCTTGGGTAGGATGGAATACAGTTAAATGGAGGTGAAGCTAAGAAGAGTAAGTGGCAGGACAGAAAATAAGGGCAATTCTCGTCTCTGATGAAAGAGATTTTCATATAAAATCTACACATTTTTTTCTTTGTGTTCATTTTTGCAATGCCTTTACCAACAACAATCAAATAAAACAGTGGGGTTTATTTAAAAACCCATTGCATCGCTGTTGCGTCATTTTTGTGTGCAGCGGTGGTGCAAAGCAGTCCCCTACAGTGCACCACTTTACAAACTGGCGCCATGGGATAATTATGCCGGTTTGTAAAGCCTTGCACCACATTATACCTGCACCAAGTATAATTTATAGAAGGTAGGCATTCTCCCATTAAAAGCCAAGCTGAACTGGTGCAGTGAAAACTACAAGATTTCACAGCATTGCAAGGTAAGCCTTTCTTTGATTATTTTTTCGATAATGGAAGAGTCTGAAGAGTGAAGTAGGGATACGAGGAACTTGCTCTTTTACTCTATACTTTTGTCCAGAAGGTAAATCTGCCAAAAATGGATAGGAGGTTCATCCCCAATATATACAGATTGGCTTGATGCACTCTTTTATACTTTGCAAATGGATACGGCCAGTGGTTTTTCCAAAAAGAAAAAAACAATTTGGTTGCCTCTGGTTGAGTGGATGGGGAATTAATAGTGTACACGGCGCAATAGAGGTAATTAGGTTCGGTGATTATGTACTGTCCAATGATTATACTTAACTCCTGCTCTTTAGCTGCAGCAGTAACGTAGCTCCCCTAATGGGGCTAAGTGAGAGAGTCTGCCTCCCTGGCCATGGTCAGTTCCATAAGCAAGAGAGTGTGAAATGATATGGCTCGGAGAAGGCCTGGAGTCTGAGGTGAATGAGAAAAATACAAAAAAAAAAGATTTTACTGCATCGTTCTGTGCCTTTTAAAAATGGGAGCCTTCCATGCACTGCTGGAGTAGCATAATTTTTTTCACGCTAGTCCAACAATGCGTGACTTTAGCACTACAGATGCGTCAGAATTTCTGGTGCATATGTGGAAAATGTGTGCCATGGAGTTCTGTATAGCACATACAGTGCTACCATGACGTTGTTAGGGGCGCAGGAAAGCACAACAAAACTGACGCACTGGAGCAGAAGCGTCAGATACTTGTAAATGAGACAGTATTTTTTTAAAAATACTGTAAGACCTGTCAGTACTAAAGCGAAAAGATAACGTTGTATAAATATGTTTTCACATTTGTATACACAATCTCTCATGGACCATATAAGAAAGGCAGGGTGAGAGAAAGGTGAAATGTCGCAAACACATCCATGTGCAGGAAATCCCATTCAAGTTTATGTCACCAACGACCACAGCTTATAAAAGAGACCATCTGAAACTTCACAAAGATGGAATCTGTTTCTAGGTAGTTATTAGCTATGCTAATATTTATGTCCTCAATAGGTATAGTTTTTATATTCTTGTTTTTCAACCTGACGTTTACATTTCATATGCCTTGGTTCACAGTCCGCTTTGGATTCCATCCCAAAGGCCTTTCAAACATAGAGGCAGTGCTATCACATTAATAGTATTATGTTGCTGCAAATAACAGTAATTTACATTAAATCGTCCGACAAACCAAAGCAAGTAATGTTTGCTGTGGAAAGTGGCAGAGTATATGCAAATATATCTTCAAGAAAGCCGGGCTGAATACATTATTCATTTTTTAAAATACTGTTTTTTTTTGGAAGAAGGCTATGTAGTGACAACAGTAATTATGAAAAATGTTTTGAATTGGGAGAGCGCCATGGCTTTATCACGAAAGTGTAGCTGAAGAGGCTGATCTTTCTGTTAAGGCTAATAGGCAGTCTTTAATTCGGTATGTTGGTTGCAGATAGGGCCCACAAGCACTCATGTTTGGGGACTTGGACTTATGTTTTTTTATCATCTGAATTTGACACAGAATAAGAGACAGAAAGGCAGAAAAGGGAAAAATGAGTAGGAAGAGAAAGACAGAAAAACAGTGACAAATAGAGAATAAAGGGATGACAAAGAACCTGAAAGAGTGAAATAAAGAGTTTGGAGGGTAGACTGGTGTAAGAAAGAGTAATGAGTTCGAATCCAGACTAGACAGCCCTGGTTTTAGGCAACTCTGAGTTTTGTCAGGGCAAGCAGCTGGCTTCCAGAAAAAACTTTGGACCCCTTTTTACAAATCAAGCACTGTGAACAATCGCCTAAATGTATGTACCACAACAACTGCGAAGGGGTGATTCTGCGCATGTTGTCATACTATATAGTGCGTAGGTAAAATGACAGCTTTGGCACATATTTACCGATCATCTACATACAACTATTGTCCGTTGTTCATAAAGGTTGCACAGTTCATTTCACTCCACCTGATTGGTAGTGGTTAGGTTTTTCCATACCCATATTTACCCGGATGTGGAAGAACCTGATTCGATTTTTCTGGCTAGAAAAAACAGTTGGAAATATTGCATGAGACGTTGGCTGCAGTAGCAACTGATGAAGCAGAAAATGAAGGTTTTGATTTATTAACGCATAAACGTAGTGCTGACATAATCGTGTGTGACATTAACCGAATTAATAAAGATTGTACGGGGACAAAATGTGCCCTCAGAGTAGTTTGCCATCATTTATATGCGTGCTTTATATAACGTGGTGTATTAGAATTGCACTAATCCGACATAATCATAAACGTGTGCTACGATTTGCTTATTTGAAATGCCTTAGCTTAGCATTACTTTAGCGGAGGCTTTGGCCTAGTTGCCTGGTCTCACGGTTTAAATGTTCGTATTTTTCCACTGTGCTATTAAACGTGTATTTCTGCTTGAAGCTGTACTTTTCCACAGAGACTGCTCACATGCTTATCTTAAAGTTGGTGCCAGCATGGCATATTTTCTCTTAAATTCAAGGTCGGCTTGCAGGTGCGGACAATGGAGGCTCTGAGAGTAAGCTAATGGAGAAACAATGTTGCAACTTGCGTACTCATCTCCAAGGATAATGTATGCTCAAGTAAAAGCTTGAGAACTGACGTTTTTGATTGGTCAATTTGAAGCTAACCTATGAACCCACCAATGGAGACCCTACAGGACTTGAACTGTTGTCTATAAAAATCAGGTGCACGAGAGAGAAGCTCTCTCTCTATCTTCGGACATCCCGCCATTTTGACTTCGTAGCTACTATGACCCATTTTGCTGCGACGCCATTTTGAGAGACTTTGATGCTTTCTCTAGTCGAGAGAAAGAGACTTTAATGATTCTTGCCCTAGAGACTTTAACTTTGATTTGCCCCTTTGCATGAAGTAGTAATCTTATCTTGCCGCCGTGAGGCAATTGCCCTGTTCACCCCTGCCCCTTTGTCCCGACCCATGCTGATCGAGAAACGATACCTGTGAGACGAAGACTTCATTGATTGCTGATTAGAATTGGTAATTATGAAAGGAAATTGTAAAATTGCATTGTGTTTCTTTTAGGTAACCAACTGCTGATTTCGATAAGGACCCTAGCTAGGAGTTTTCTAAATTGATGTTGCCAAATTGTTTTTGCATGAAGTCCCACATGCTGATGCTAATTTGAGGTTAGATGAGGATTCCATATGTCGCACGATGCAATTGGAGATCTTGTTATGCTGACTAAATGTACGCAATTAGCCCATTACAGATTATCGTATTAGTGCTTTGCATTGCCACTATCGAATGCCTTGTGATTCAAATGCTACATAGATTACACTTGTTTCGACGATATGGACAGCTATTAATGTTCATTTATGTTTATCATTTGGTGTTGAGACACATCTATATCGTGCTAGCTTTGTCAATCTAGGGAAATAAATTCACTAACTTTGCAATAAACTGGTGTGGTTATTCCTGGCTGAAAGGTCAGGGTTCGCCGAAATGTATTCTGGACTAATTGTTAAGTGTTATGTTGTTCAAGGTGTTGCTTATGTTCGTTATTGATCATCGATATAAGGTGATTGATCGATTAAGAGTACAGAGAGTTCCCACTTAGTCAAAAGATTCATCGACCTAAAGAGCATCCGAACGCAGGTAAATTGTTACCACGTTCCGCTCTATCAGTAGATGGTAGCAGAGGACGGTTTTGTCTTTTGGGACCCTGTATCAGTAGAGTACATGGTGTTGAATTAACGGTTGCGCATTTTTAGGCCTCATTCGAGAAGTTGAATTAGATTTTCTTGGATGAAAATAATTGACAAGATGATGATGGGCTAGGTCCACCGCGACTTTCCCGGGATCTCGAAGCTTGCGAATGGAGAGAAAGGAGATGTGGAAACAGCGTCGGCAGTACTAGTGATGGTATGAGTGAAGTTAGGGTTTTGCGCTTGCACAGCTTATTGCCGCAGGGTGTGTGAAAAGGTTGCGAGGATTTTCTTTTAAGGATAGCGGAGGTGCGACTCCGAGTGTAGAAGTAGAGAGGTCGTCGAACTTCATAGAGATAGCGGAGGTGCGGCTCCGAGTGTGAGAGTAGGGAAGTCGTCGAACTTCATGTGCGTCTGGCGCTTTGTGCATAAAAAGGTCCACGTGGTTGTTGTTGTTGAGACGGGCCCTGCGAGGTCAAGAGACTCCGGAGTATGTTGATCCATGTTGTGGTCTGGGCGGTTTAGTAGGTTGATCGGGCGTGGTCAACAAGTGGGTACGTGTGTTAGGGAGTGAAAGAAACTTCGACTTCGGGCTTTGACAAGATTCTAAGTGCACTAGAACAGATCATTGACAAGTTGAGAGTAGGTCTGCGGGTCAGATTTGCTTGCGAATGTGGGGACTGAGAAAGACCGAATAGCGGCCGAGGCTGGTGAAAGAGATCGAATAGTGGCTGAGGTTAGTGAAAAGTCCCTAAGGTCCTGAAGCGATTACGTTACCCTTCCTGTAGTAAACCAACAGATCTGTTTTAGTTTTGGTAGCTCGCGATACATGCAAAAAGTTGTTACGAGAGGAGCTGAGTGAAGGGGGACTAGCCGCGAGGCTTTGTCAGCCGCAGTGTGTGTGAGTGTGACGTCACTAAGAGCCGCGCTGGGATAGGTTGGTTGGAGAGAAGGGTCGCGCACGGATTGGACGCAGTCTGTGGCACTCGATTGGAAGGGGAAAGGCAGGTGAAGAGTATTCCGGGAATTAAAGTCACCTATTGATTACAAATTTTGTGGAATAATAAGAGAACCTATTGAGTATAAACTTTGTGAATCATAAGACGAGAAAATGAAATTCCTCAAAGCATTCAGGAGCGCGATGAAGGGAGAGTCATACATTAAAGCGAGCGTAGGAGAGGAGACGCCGCCCGAGGGTACACCAGCTTACATTGTAATGGAGGAAAAAGGGGTAGCTCCGTGTCTTTGGCTAAAGCAATGGCACAAGTGGACAGAGAAACATGGGAGCGTAGCATTCCCGATACATGGGACATTCAATATAAGGGTCCTAGAGAATTTGAGATTTACGATGTATGACATGAAGGTGCCTCCAAGGCCAGCACAGTTTGAGGCTCTAGCAATATGGGAACTCATGGCTAGACAGCAACAGAAAAACAAGTTTGAAACAAGGATGAGGAAGGTAGAAAAGACACTAGCGGATGCTAGGTGGGATAATGCGCAGAAGGTGTGGAGGTCAGATGTATTGCAGGGAATAAAATTGTTCCCCGCAATTACTAAGGATGAAGAGGAGACAGGTAAGAAAGCTACCTGTAAGACAGACAGGAAATGTTCCAAGGATAGAGAGAACGAGGAAAAGTTGAGAAGAGAAGAGGAGTTAGAGGATGAGGAGTTGATAATGCAATTGCTGAACGACCGTCCACCACCTTATGCAGAGAATGGACAAGGTCCAAGTACCAGTTCTGCCCCTCCGGCATCGGTACAGAACAGTGAAACGCAGAATCCAGGAGCACCATCGGGATCTAAGGACCCGAGCTTACTGCTCACCCCACAGATACCGCAGGTCAGGAGAATGTATCCAGATGTGCCCGTGTTGAAACAAGCAGAACATTATCAGCCGCAGATGCCAGGGTACTACAGCAGTGATAACAGTGGAGGAATGATTCTAGATCCAACAGTAAGGGGCGCACAGAATGGTTACAACCCAACAATGGCACAAGCTGAATCAACTCAGTTTATGATGCCTCAAAAGCAAATGCAGGGAGGAAATGTTCATGCTCAAATGACGGGGAGTCAGATGGGCATGCCGGCAATGATGACCCATAATATGGGGATGAACATGCCTCAGAATATGGGAAATGGACAGAACCCCGATGCAATATCACTGCCCATTACTGTAGGTCCAGTGGTACCTTTGTATAGTCAGCCTAACTTAGGTATGAGCAGTCAGGGACAAATGCTGCAGAATGGGACAGAAAGAAGGTGCATAGAAAACACTCCAGGGATAACCCCGATAGTGGCTCAGCCAACTGGGTCTGGGTCCTTGATGGAGTTTAGTCCCGTATGCGCTCAATCAACACTGGTGAGGTCGAGCCCCCCATTGATAATACCATTAACATCGCACACTGAAAAGTTGCCGCAACCATCCATGGCAGTCGATGTGAATGCTACACTGATGGGGGTAAATGCGCAACAGCTGACACAATGGTTCAACAGTTTAAATTCCACACAAAGTTCAGACAGTGGGAAGGGAGACGATTACTTGAGCAGGATGAGGCTGAACATGGAAGCACAAGAATTGGTGGAAGGAAATATGGGTGTGAACAGGTTGGAGTCCTACACGGAAGAGGAGTTGAGGTATCTATGTCCAAAGATCACGAGAGAAGTAAACAAGGTACATAAAAGTTTGCAGGAAGTAGCAGACAGGAACGGGATTGACATAGGCAAGACGAAGCACTTGAGCAGGAGCTATAGGTTGGATTTTGGGACCACAGATTTTGAACACATGAGATCAGCAGGCATGAAGGCACACCTTAGAGAATTGTTGCAGAGTGCCCAAGTGTGGAGGTGCTTGGACAAGTGGGAAAGCAGATGGGTAAAGAGGAAGGATAAGAGGAGGGACAGTGCCACAGAGCACAATGAGAAAGGACCGCAGAGTAGTGATACAGTAACTATGTTACCAATGAGGGAGACAGCAGGGGGAAAATTAGTACATGTACCATGGCACAGGAGCGATATTCAGTCTTTTACGAATGATTTTCCCAAACTGAGGGAGAAGCCGATTGAATGGTATCAGCAGACTGATAGGTTTGTGAAGCTTGCAAAATGTCTCTGGGAAGACCTGAACACTCTATTCGAGATTGTGGTTCCGGCAGATTTGTGGGAGGATTGCAAAAGAGCTGTAGGTTGGCCGACAAGTGAACCAGAGAGAGACAGAGAGACAGGTGCACCATCACCTATGGTGATGTGTCTGTACTATAAGGTGATTGAGCATTTGAAGACGAAGGTTGCCGCGAAAAATGTGGATTGGCAGAAAATTGATCGAACTGCCCAAGAGGCTAAAGAATCGATTCATAGTTACTATGAAAGGTTGTTGAAGGCGTTCAAGAATTACAGCGGCACGGAAGCAATAGAGGCGAAGGATATGCTTCATTTTGTGTTCAGATTTGTGGAAGGGCTGAGACCAGAGATAAGTCAGATGATAAAATCGCATTTGATCTGCTGGCAGTCGAAACCGATTGATGAAGTCTTGACTTATGCGAAATACTGTAGCGACGAAATTGAGGTGAAACAGAAAAAGCTGAAAGAGAAGGTGATGATGATGCAGCTTAAAGCGGCTCAGACAGGCTTGCAAGGTCTGCAAGGACTGCAAGGGTTACCAGGGATGCAAGGGTTCCAACAGCAGGTACCGCAACAGCAGCCGCAGTTGCAGGGAAGCATGGTGTTTCAGCAACAGCAGCCGCAGTTGCAGGGAAACATGGTGTTTCAACCACAGGCCAGAGGCAGAGGCAGAGGAGGTTTTGTGAATAATGGTCCAGATTTGAACACTGTTGTGACGGGTGTGCAGGCAATGAAAAAGGTGATGCCGTGTCACGCGTGCGGAAACGTAGGTCATTGGAAACGCGAGTGCCCGATGGTGGTGCAGGAAGGCGCAGGTGCAGGTGTAGGTGTTGGTCAGCAAAACAATGATGCCAATGCATTTCAGACAATGAGAGGACCAAAAATGAGGGGTACAAACCCAAATTTTCAGACCATAAACCAATTGCAGGGATTACAACCTATGCAGCCGCAGCAGATGCAGATGCCCCGTGTGCAGATGACGCAAATGCAGCCGATGCAACAGCAGTTACCTTTGGTACCTAATAAGCAAATGCAAATACCTTTGGCACCAATGAGTCAGCAGCAAATGATGGTTCCTCCACAGGTAACGGGTCAGGTAATGAGCACAAACGGCACAGTATAACAGTTCCCATTACACAGTGAGAGTGGAATAAACAATGTATGGGAGAGTGAAAGCTCAGAAGAGGAAGGAGATTGTGTGCTTGCGGCATCCCTAGAAGTTGATCAAAAGGGTCCGTACGTAGAAGGAAGAGTAATGGGTCATGGTGTTTCATTCTTGGTTGACACGGGAGCCACACGTTCAACTGTTAAGAGCAGTGAAGTACCAAATTTGCCACTCTCAGGGAGGACAGTTCAAGTGGTGGGAGTAGCAAACAGGCATCTGACGAACCCAATAACAGATCCGGTACCAGTCAACATTGGTAACTATCAAGGGGTACATCAGTTTGTGGTGTGTGACTCAAGCCCGATAGCACTGTTAGGAAGAGACCTATTGTGTAAATTGGGTTGCTCGATCATGTGTTCAAACGAAGGAATAACAATAGAGACGAGCAATGATGGGGAAGACGAGGACAGTGTAGAGGGGGATGAGATAGAAACAGTCGACGAAGAGTATCCTCTGATTTGTCTTTTACCGATGATAACTGAAGAAGATATCCCAGCAGAATTACGGGAGACAGTCGGAAAGGAAGTGTGGGACATGACAGGGAAAGAGGTGGGATTGATGAAAGGAGTAGAACCAGTAAAAGTGATGGTAAAGCCCAATGCGATCTTTCCCCAGACCCCACAATACCACATGCCACAAGATACCCTCATGAAAGTTGCCCAACTTATTGACGAATTCGTGAAGCAGGGAGTACTGAAAGAAGTATTAAGCAGCCCATGTAATTCACCGATAATGGGACTAATAAAGCCAAGTGGGAAAGTCCCACTTCTACAGGATTTGAGGAAAATAAATGACATCATAATCAAGTGCTGCCCTGTCGTACCGAATCCGGCTGTGATAATGTTTCAGATCCCTTGCGAAGCTGAGTGGTTCTCAGTCATCGATTTGTCACAAGCATTCTTTTCTGTGCCTCTTCATGAGGACAGCCAATTCCTCTTTTGTTTCAAATTCCTAGACAGAGTATACAGTTGGTGTCGAATTCCTCAAGGGTTCTCTGAGTCACCGTCGATATTCAATCAGGTTCTAAAGAAAGACTTGGAAGAGTTAGAGTTACCATTCGAATCAACCCTAGTACAGTACATTGATGACTTACTGGTTGCATCAAAGACAGAAAGTGGCTGCACAGCCGATACCATTGCTCTGTTGAACCATTTGGGAGGGAATGGACACAAGGTGTCTCCTTCCAAACTGCAGTTCTGTCAGAAGAAAGTGAAATACTTGGGTCACCAAATAGAAAAAGGGTCACGGAAAATAATGAAGGAAAGAATTACCAGTGTACTTCAAATGAGTCCACCAAAGACAAGGAAGGAGGTGAGGAAGTTTTTGGGAATGGTGGGATACTGTCGCCAGTGGATTCCCAACTTCTCGTCTCTAGCGAAACCTTTGCTGAAATTGACCCAGAAGGATGCCTTGGATCAGATCGAACTGAAAGGGGATGAGATGGATGCTTTTGTTGAATTAAAGGAGTGCATGTGCAGGGCTCCAGCTTTAGGTATGCCTGATTACACGAAGCCTTTCACATTGTTTTGCCATGAACGTGATGCATGCTCTTTGTCTGTCTTGACCCAAGCCCATGGTGGCGTAAACAGACCAGTAGCGTATTTTTCAGCTACTCTGGATCCGGTTGCAGCAGCACTCCCAGGGTGTTTGCGCGCCGTAGCAGCAGTTGGTATCAGCCTCACTCAGAGTGAAGGAATAGTGATGGGACACCCAGTAACAGTCATGGTCCCTCACTCAGTTGAGATACTTTTGACCCGATCCCGAACGCAGCACATGACTGGAGCAAGACTCACAAGGTATGAAACGACTATTCTTGGCTCACCGAATGTGCAGCTGAAAAGGTGCACTACGTTGAATCCAGCTACCTTGCTTCCTGGAGAAAATGCTGAAATTGAGAACGCTGAAGACGTCGAGCATGACTGCCTTCAGGTGACTGAATTTTGCACAAAACCCCGACCGGACATCAAGGATACAAAACTTGATGAAAATGACCAAATTCTTTTTGTTGATGGTTCATGTCTAAGAGATGGGGTGGGAATTTTGAAAGCAGGATATGCTGTATGTACTGTAACAGGGGTCTTGGAAGCGGGATGGCTCCAAGGAGTCTATTCTGCACAAGTAGCAGAACTTGTAGCCCTTACTAGAGCATGTCAATTGTCTGCATTGATGAAAGTCACCATTTACACTGATAGCCAATACGGGTTTGGGATTGTGCATGACTTTGGACAACTGTGGTCACAGAGAGGTTTCCTGACTTCTTCAGGATCCCCAGTGAAAAATGGGGAGAGAATAAGGGAGTTGTTACATGCCATTCAAGTGCCAGCTGAAGTTGCAGTGGTAAAGTGCAGTGCTCACACGAAAGGACAGGACTATGTGTCTCTGGGAAACGCCTATGCAGATCAAGTCGCAAGATTTTGTGCCTTGAACTGTATATTGTTAAGGGATGATTGGAATACAATAAGTGAACCAGAACTCGAACCAGCTGAAGCATTTGCCTTGAAGGTCGTAGATACAATAGAAGAACTAAAAGCACTACAAAGTAATGTCAGGGAGGATGAAAGAGATTCCTG
This sequence comes from Pleurodeles waltl, assembly GCF_031143425.1. Taxonomy (NCBI): domain Eukaryota; kingdom Metazoa; phylum Chordata; class Amphibia; order Caudata; family Salamandridae; genus Pleurodeles; species Pleurodeles waltl. The sequence goes on along the minus strand of NC_090450.1, from coordinate 219,013,141 downwards.
GATTAAATCACAATGCATAAAGAGACAAGACGAGCTATGGGTTTCACATGAGGGAAAATTTGTTTTGCCAAATAGTCTCTTATCACAGCTTGCGCGGTTCTATCATGGGCAAGCTCACCTAGGGAGAGATGCCATGATGAGATTGTTCAAAACTGATTGGTTTAACCCCAGATTTCGTCAAGCTGCAGAGGCAGTTTGCCATCGATGTGTCACTTGCCAGCAGATGAACCCAGGAAAGGGGACAGTTGTGAATGCGAGCCACATTGGTAGGGCAAGCGGTCCTTTTAGCCGTATGCAGATGGACTTCATTGAGATGCCTGTGCATGGAGGTTTAAGATATGTGTTGGTGGTTGTGTGTATTTTTAGTCACTGGATTGAGGCATACCCCACACGTAGAAATGACAGCCTTACAGTTGCCAAGCTATTATTGAGGGAGTTAATACCACGGTTCGGATTCCCGATCTCTTTAGAATCAGATAGGGGAAGTCACTTCAATAACGAGGTGATGAGGTTACTTTGCGAAGCACTGAACATTGAGCAAAAGCTGCACTGTAGCTATCGCCCTGAAGCATCAGGATTGGTGGAGCAGATGAATGGTACGCTGAAGTCGAGAATGGCAAAAATATGTGCATCAACAAATTTGAAATGGCCTGACGCATTGCCCTTAGTGCTAATGTCAATGAGAAACACTCCGGATAGAAAAACTGGATTGTCTCCGCACGAAATTCTCATGGGCAGGGCTATGAGACTTCCTGCAGTTCCCGCAAACATGCTTTTGAATATTACAGATGATATGGTGTTAGACTACTGCAAAGGTCTGGCTGACGTGGTTCGCTCTTTCTCTCACCAGGTGGAGGCGACCACCTTGCCACCGATCCAAGGTCCAGGACACGCACTGAAAGCAGGTGACTGGGTCGTGATAAAGAAGCACGTGAGGAAGTCGTGTCTGGAACCCCGTTGGAAAGGCCCTTTCCAAGTGATCCTGACAACAACTACTGCTGTGAAGTGCGCGGGGGTTCCCAACTGGATTCACGCCAGTCATACAAAGAAGGTGTTGTGTCCCACAGATGAGGAAGTTGAGGCGCTGAAACTACCAGTGCCTGATAAAACGGTGCCGAGTGCTGAAACAGAACAAAAGCGAACTGAAAGCGGACAAGCAACAGCAGAAGAAAAGGAGATATTATTGGAGAACGAAGAGTCCGACTCACTTGGGGAAGACCAAGGAGAAAGTTCAGACAGCGACGACGAAGCTGCAGGTGACAAAGAGCCCGAAGCAGCTGAGGGTAGCAAAAAGCCTGAAGCAGCTGAAGGTGACAAGGAGCCTGAAGCAGCTGAAAGTGATACAGAGCCTGAAGAAAGTAACGGTGACGAAGGGCTCGAAGAAAGTGAGAAAGCAGGAGAGCCTGAGCAAAAGGGGGCTTTCCCAGAAATAGATGATACAGAAGAAGAAAAAGAAAACGTGACCAACTTCCCTGAAGGTGGGGACAAAGAAGAGCAGAACGAAAAAGCTCCAACCTCTACAGAAAAGAACGCAGGTCCATCAAATGGACACGGTGCAAAAAGAAGACTAAGTATCTCACCGATAAAAGAAAAGGGTAAAGAAGGTCTGAACGAAGGAGGAAGGCCGAAAGTGAAAGAGAAAAGAAAGGAAGTGACTGTCGTGGAACAATCGTCAAGTGAGGAAAAAGACTTGGCGAAGGAGGAGAGTGCCAGCGAAGCAGAATCGAAAAGAGAAGCAAAATTGAAAAGGAAAAGGATACCAAACAGGAGGTATTCCGGTCCTGAATGGGCATATGCAGTAAACGATGATTGGACTGATGAGTTTGTATCTCTAAGCATCGAGAACGAAGAAGAAGAAGAGATACCAATGGAAAAGAAAAGTTTCATAGACTCTGTTGATTGAAACGGTAGTAAATGGTATTGCTTGCTGCAATCTAACGTGAGACAAACAACCAGCTGAGACATTGTTAAACCGAATTGAAACGAATGCTGCTAACCGATAAGTGACTGGCCTTTTGAAGAAGACGGTGTGAACATTGTGCTCGTTCAGCTTTGTAACTGAATTGCTAAGTAGTTTCATTTATAAGTGCTTCTAGCTCTCTGATTCTATACAGATCATGCCTGGGTACGCTATGCAGAATAATAGAAAGAAATATTGTAAATACGTGTGTATAGGCTTGGTACTAACATGTGTACTAATAATAATGGCAATTGTATTTGGAATGCATGGGAAGGGTGAGAAGGAAATTATTACTGCTTCTACTATTGTTCCTGTTACTGTCACTGAACTAACACCATTGAAAAGACTAGCACTGGATGAGAGGCTCTTGCACGATAAGAAGGAGCTTTCGTATAACGTTTTCTATCGCTTACTAACAGAGTATGTTGAGACTATGGATGCGAAAGATTGTTATGTGTGTACCCAGATACCGACATCAGTAATGGAAGGGGTGACTTATCACCACATGCCTCTTACATATGGGATTACATGTAGTATAGTAATGTCTAGGTTTTATGGTCAATCTAACATACAGTATTTTTTCTCAAATTATGATGTTACCTTTGCTTATGTCCCTATAATAGCACAGCTAAGCGAGACTGCAAAATATTGGGATTACAAAATTATGAGGGACTTTTTCGAGCCAATGCAACCTTTTGAAACGGCTCATGCTCATAGGGAGAACCTTACTTGCTCCGTCTCTGCTGTAGAAATAAGCTTTTTAGATCGCACAGATGATAGAAGGGCTCAAATGAAGGCGAAATTAGAAAAAGAACTGCATAAGAGGACTTCAGTAGATAATTATGATTTTGCTGCTATAAAGACACAAGGGAAAATTGCTTTAGATGCTTGGCATGTAGGGAAATTTTGTATATATCGAGGTGAATCATACTATGACAATATTTTTGTAGGAGCGAGTGAATGCAAACATACGTTTATTTTTAAGGCCAAATGGACATTCATGATGGACGGGCTTGACGCTGTCATTCCAGGGGTGTATTACATTTGTGGGCATAATGCCTATTATCGTCTTCCAAAGGGATGGTGGGGAAGATGTTATCTGGGTATAGTGTTTCCAAAGGTTTATCAACTGGATGACATATCGATGATTGAAAAGACACCTGGATCCCATCTTATCCAGAAAAGAGAGACCGCAGCTGCTGTGGTAGGTGATATATTTGGAGCCATGATTCCTTCATTAGGGGTTGTGCTGAATTCCATCAAAATAAGAAAGTTGTCTACTATAGTGGATAACATGTTGACAAAGTTTTCAGGTGCTATAATCCTGATGGATGCTGAACTTGCAGCGGAAAGAGCTATGACTCTTCAAAATAGGCTTGCTTTAGACATTCTTTTAGCAAAGGATGGAGGCGTTTGCAAAATGATTGGTGCACGTCACTGCTGCACCTATATACCTGATAATAGTGTGAAGATTAAAACTATGCTTGCTAATCTAACAAAAGAAAGTGCAGATTTGAAAGAACTGAAAGAACCAGGAGTGTGGGAAAAGGTTGGAAAGGGACTTGCTTCAGTGGGACATTAGATTGGGGGAATTTGGAATGAATATTATTGAAAATAATAGAAGGAATATTAATAGTAATAATTTGTATATTTGGAATTTGGGGAATAAAAAGGGGAATAATAATGATTATGGAAAGAATTAAAAGAAGAAAGGAGGAGAAAATAATGAAAAGAATGGCAGAAGAATACAAAGCGCAAACTAGGGGAACTAAAAGGAAAAGGGAGCTGACAGAATTTTAATGGGCTAAAATGTGTGGGCTAAATTTGTGTGATGACAAGTAGTCATCAGAGGAGGGATTGATGAAGCAGAAAATGAAGGTTTTGATTTATTAACGCATAAACGTAGTGCTGACATAATCGTGTGTGACATTAACCGAATTAATAAAGATTGTACGGGGACAAAATGTGCCCTCAGAGTAGTTTGCCATCATTTATATGCGTGCTTTATATAACGTGGTGTATTAGAATTGCACTAATCCGACATAATCATAAACGTGTGCTACGATTTGCTTATTTGAAATGCCTTAGCTTAGCATTACTTTAGCGGAGGCTTTGGCCTAGTTGCCTGGTCTCACGGTTTAAATGTTCGTATTTTTCCACTGTGCTATTAAACGTGTATTTCTGCTTGAAGCTGTACTTTTCCACAGAGACTGCTCACATGCTTATCTTAAAGTTGGTGCCAGCATGGCATATTTTCTCTTAAATTCAAGGTCGGCTTGCAGGTGCGGACAATGGAGGCTCTGAGAGTAAGCTAATGGAGAAACAATGTTGCAACTTGCGTACTCATCTCCAAGGATAATGTATGCTCAAGTAAAAGCTTGAGAACTGACGTTTTTGATTGGTCAATTTGAAGCTAACCTATGAACCCACCAATGGAGACCCTACAGGACTTGAACTGTTGTCTATAAAAATCAGGTGCACGAGAGAGAAGCTCTCTCTCTATCTTCGGACATCCCGCCATTTTGACTTCGTAGCTACTATGACCCATTTTGCTGCGACACCATTTTGAGAGACTTTGATGCTTTCTCTAGTCGAGAGAAAGAGACTTTAATGATTCTTGCCCTAGAGACTTTAACTTTGATTTGCCCCTTTGCATGAAGTAGTAATCTTATCTTGCCGCCGTGAGGCAATTGCCCTGTTCACCCCTGCCCCTTTGTCCCGACCCATGCTGATCGAGAAACGATACCTGTGAGACGAAGACTTCATTGATTGCTGATTAGAAATGGTAATTATGAAAGGAAATTGTAAAATTACATTGTGTTTCTTTTAGGTAACCAACTGCTGATTTCGATAAGGACCCTAGCTAGGAGTTTTCTAAATTGATGTTGCCAAATTGTTTTTGCATGAAGTCCCACATGCTGATGCTAATTTGAGGTTAGATGAGGATTCCATATGTCGCACGATGCAATTGGAGATCTTGTTATGCTGACTAAATGTACGCAATTAGCCCATTACAGATTATCGTATTAGTGCTTTGCATTGCCACTATCGAATGCCTTGTGATTCAAATGCTACATAGATTACACTTGTTTCGACGATATGGACAGCTATTAATGTTCATTTATGTTCATCATTTGGTGTTGAGACACATCTATATCGTGCTAGCTTTGTTAATCTAGGGAAATACATTCACTAACTTTGCAATAAACTGGTGTGGTTATTCCTGGCTGAAAGGTCAGGGTTCGCCGAAATGTATTCTGGACTAATTGTTAAGTGTTATGTTGTTCAAGGTGTTGCTTATGTTCGTTATTGATCATCGATATAAGGTGATTGATCGATTAAGAGTACAGAGAGTTCCCACTTAGTCAAAAGATTCATCGACCTAAAGAGCATCCGAACGCAGGTAAATTGTTACCACGTTCCGCTCTATCACAACCAAGCCTCTTTTGATATTTTTTCTAAAGGGGGAGAGCTTTGCTAAAAACATTCCCTTGCCCCACACTACTACCCCACCCCAGCCCTCACTTCCCATCCAACCCTGCGCCCTGCATACCTATACCACCTGGTAAATGTATGTATTAATACAGCATAAAATAGAGGATTCGGTATGGTTTCATGGCCAGATATATCAGCCTCAAATGGTAATTCCCCATTCTGTGATATTTTACACAGCACTGTTGTTAATTTACTGTGTAGAGACGTAAAATCGCATGTGATTTTGCCTCGCAGTAATACCGCCCCAGTCGCATGCAGCTGTATTTAAGGCCTATTGTAATGATGGACGACAATCTGGTAAGAGCACTTCTTTATTCAGGAAAAGAAACCGTTCGTTACAGGAGCCAATGTTGGCAATTTTCTTCCCAGGACCGGCGACCGCTTCCAACCTCCGCCTACCAAACATTTCCTTCCAATATTCCCTTATGATGTAGATCGAATGTAAATCTACATTCGATCTACACACCACACATCTTTCCCCTTATCAAAACACAAAAGAACAAATTATCTTATTATTATTATGTTTTTTTTTTATGTATGGAGCAACACATAACAATATATACATATACACATTATTTCTAAATTGAAGTACCATAACAACTACTTATTTACTTCCCATCACAAACTCATTGAAATGCCTGGTAACTTCCTTTCTCTCTGACTTTTCCGAATAGGTTTCATACTATTCCCACGATACCTAGACTCACTCTCATCAACACCACCAGAACGCACTTCATCTGATTGCAATATGGAATCATCTCCCCATAAGTACCCATTAGATTCATCTGGATCCTTGCACCCCTTCCGTTCGGGAATACCACACGCTTTAAACAAACTCACATGCCGCAAATTACGTATTCTCCCTTCTTCAAGTTGATCAGCACCATCCAAAACCTTCACAACCTTCACAGGATGCACCATCGAGCATCTCCTTTATATATCAATCCGTGATTCTTTACGCATACATACTGTCCAACCACCAACCTCGGCACTGTTTTTCCATTGTTAACACTCCTCAGCACTTTACCTTGGTACTCTTGCACTTGTTTCCTCACAGAACTAAAATCATTTCCATCCAAACTCCTTTGTTTTCTGTTCATAACTATCAAGGAATTAATCTAGAAGATGGTTTCAGACCCCTTAAAAGCTCAAAAGGTGTTTTGCCAGTAACTGAATGTGGTGTAATCCTGTAAGATAACAACATACTTTGGATGGACTCCTTCCAGGATAAATTAGATGCCAAAGCTAATTGTATAGCTTCCTTGATTACTTTGTTAAATCTTTCGACCTGACCATTTCCCTCAGGATGATACAATGATACCCTCACATGATTCACACCACAGCTCTTCAAAAAGGATTGCATTTTTTCAGAGGTAAGTTGCACCCCATTGTCTGAAACAGTCGCTTCGAGCATGCCTTTCCATCAAACACATCATTTGAAAATTCAATAGTATCAGTGGTTATATTGCCAACCATACGAACACCGGCCATTTGGAAAAATAATCAATCAGGACAATAGCATATGCTTCATTAGCAGGTAAAGTAACAAACGCCCCCATAAAATCTATCGCAACTTTAAGCCACAGGCCATCAGGCAGTTCAACCATTTGTAATGGCACCACTAATGGTTTCACAGATTTATCACTCAACATACATTTACCACATTCTCTTACCCAATGGTCCACCATGCCATCCATATCTGGCCATCAAAAGATTTCTTTAATCTTCCTCCTAATAATTGCCATGCCACCATGACCTTCATGCCCCACCCTGACAATAGTGCCATGCATACAACAGGGAGGCACAATTGTATCACCTCTCAATATAATGTCATTCAACACTGACAATTCTTCTTTAACCTTCCAGTACGTACTACATTCACCTTGCAAACTCTGTTCCGATGGCCACCCCTTCAAGATAAAATCTTGAAGCCAGCCTTGCTAACCTTGGAGTAAGGTTCATTCCCCCTCCCGAACTCAAAATGTTAACAAGAGGCTTGTGATCTGTACAAATTTTAAATTTGAGCCCCCATAGATACATTCTAAATCGTTGCACAGCCCAAGTAGTATCCAACAGCTCTTTTTCAATCACAGAATAGTTCCTCTCTGCATGAGATAGACTACCAGATGCATATGCAACTACCCATGAGTTCCCTTTCTTTTGTTGAGACAATACTGCTCCAATACCATATCGACAAGCATCCACTGATATAGTACATTCAGTAGTCTCATCAAAGGATCTTAGACAAGATGCATTCACAATTTCTTCTTTTATAGTTGCAAATTCCTTGGCATGTATTTGTTCCCAGCAAAATGTCCCATTTTTCCTCAGCAAAGCACAAACGTTCTCCATTTTGGATGCAAAGTTTTCCACGAAACAACAGTAAAATTCAGCTAATCCTTAAAATGATAGAAATTGTTCCTTACACTTATGTTCTGGAGCTTCACGAATAACCTATACATGTCTAATCTTAGGTGGAATTCCCTCCTTAGAGATGATATGGCCTAAATATTCCACCCAGCTCTCTCCAAATTTGCACTTTTGATCTTTAACTGTTAGTCTGAAGTCTCTTAGTGCCTGCAAAACTGCCTTTAAATTACTGTCATGCTCAATTTTATCCTTTCCATATACTAATATATCGTCTTGGAACACGTTTGCACCCTTTCCATCTGAAAGTATTTTGGATAACTCCCTTTGAAAAACTGCAGATGCACTAGCTAATCCAAATGGCATCCTTTTATACTGGAACATTCCTTCTGGTGTAATAAACGCTGTGCAATGTTTGGACTCGGGTTTCAAAGGTGTTTGATGATATGCACTCACCAAATCAATAGTTGGAAATACTGTAGCATCTCCAGTGTAGGACATCAATTCCTGCAAATTTGGCAATGGAAATGCGTCTACCCAAATCAAATCGTTGAGTGCCTGCAGGTCAATCAATCAATCAATCAAAAAATGTATAGAACGTGCTACTCACCCGTAAGGGTCTCAAGGCGCTGGGTGGGAAAAAGGAGGAGGGGGGAGGGGAGGCCGATTACTGTTCAAAAAGCCATGTCTTGAGGTGTTTTCTGAAGAGCAGGAGGTTCTGAGTCTTGCGGAGGTTGGTGCGGATGGAATTCCAGGTTTTGGGGGCGAGGTAGGAGAAGGATCTGCCTCCGGTGGTGGCGTGTTGGATGCGGTGGACTATGGCGAGTGCGAGGTCAGCGGAGCGGAGGTGGCGAGTGGGAGTGTGGAAGTTCACTCTTTCGTTGAGGTAGGTTGGTCCAGTGTTATGGAGGGATTTGGGTGCGTGGACGAGGATTTTGAAGGTGATCCTTTTGTGGATCGGAAGCCAGTTAAGGGATCTGAGGTGTGAGGAGATGTGTTCATGGCGTGGGATGTCCAGGATGAGGTGGGCGGCTGCGTTCTGGATCCTCTGGAGTTTTTGCTTGAGCTTGACTGTGATGCCGGCATAGAGGGCGTTTCCGTAGTCTAGCCTGCTGCTGATGAGTGCATGGGTGACGGTCTTTCTGGTCTCTATGGGAATCCATTTGAAGGTTTTTCGTAGCATGCGGATGGTGTTGAAACAGGAGGAGGTGATGGCGTTGATTTGCTGGGTCATGGAGAGGGAGGAATCCAATATGATGCCAAGGTTGTTTGCATGGGTTGCGGACGTTGGTGGGGATCCTAGGGCGGTGGGCCACCAGGAGTAGTCCCATATAGTTTTGTTGTGGCCGAAGATGATGATGTCGGGTTTTGATGGAATTTAGCTTGAGGTGGTTTGCTGTCATCCATTTGGCGGTGTCAAGGAGTCCGGTGTGGAGGTTGGTTTTGGCGGTGGTAGGGTTACGGGTGAGGGAGATGACGAGTTGGGTGTCGTCTGCGGAGGATATGATGGTGATTCCGTGTGGCCGAAGGATGGTGGTGAGCGGGGCCATGTAAATGTTGAAAAGGGTGGGGCTGAGGGAGGACCTTTGGGGGACTCCGCAGATGATATTGGTGGCTGGGGAGTGGAAGGGAGGAAGGTGGACTTTCTGGGTTCTTTCGGTGAGGAAGGAGGCAAGCCGAGCTAGGGCCTTGTGTCGAATACCTGCGTTGTATAGGAGTGTGCTGAGTATTTGGTGGAAGACAGTATTGAAGGCAGCGGAGAGGTCCAGAAGGATGAGTGCGACCGTCTCGCCCTTGTCGACTCTGGTTCTGATTTCATCAGTGCATGAGACGAGGGCAGTCTCAGTACTTTGGTTCTTGCGGAATCCAGACTGGGAGGCGTTGAGTGCGTTGCTTTCCTCTAGGGAGTGAGACAGGCGGGTGTTCACTAGTTTCTCAGCGACCTTGGCGGGTAAGGGGAGAAGCGAAATTGGGCAGTAGTTGGTGAGGTCATCAGGGTCTGCTTTGGGCTTTTTCAGGACTGTGGTGACTTCTGCGTGCTTCCAGGAGTCTGGGAAGGTGGCGGCGGCGAAAGAGCTGTTGATTACGGCGCAAAGCTTAGGAGCAATGGTTGTGCTGGCTTTGTTGAAAATGCAGTGGGGGCAGGGGCCCGAGGGGGAGCCTGAGTGGATGGAATTCATCGTTATTTCAGATTCTTTGTCGTTGGTAGGGGCCCAGGTGTGCAGTAGGTTTGGGGGGGTGAGTCGTTGCTGATCGTGTCGGTGGTGGAGGTGGCGAGTGCCTGTGGTGTGAAGCTGTTGTCTATGTCTAAGATTTTTAGGTGGAAGTGGTTGGAGAGGGAGTTGCAGAGGTGTTGTGTGTGAGTGGGGTCGATGTTGCTGGCTTTGGGTTTGGAGAGCTCTTTGATGATGGTAAAGAGTTCCTTGCTGTTGTGTGAGTTACTGTCTATGCATTCCTTGTAGTATGCCCTTTTGGTGGTGCATATGTGTTGGTGATGTTTGCGAATGGTGGTTTTGAGGGTGGAGAACTTGGTGGTCGAGGGTTCCTGTCGCCAAGCTTTCTCTGTTTTATGGTATTCATGCTCGGAGGCTTGGAGTTCAGTGGTGAACCAGGGGGCGTTCTTGAAGTTGCGGGTGGTGATGTTTCTTCTAAGAGGGGCGAGTGAGTCTGCGCAGGTTATAATCCATTGTGTGAGGTTATGGGCAGCAATGTTGGGGTCGTTGGTGTTGGGGGATTTCTGAGCGAGTTGAGCGTTCAGGTGTTCTGTGGGGATCTTGTCCCACATGCGTCAGGGTGTGGTGTGTTGGTGGTGGTGTGTGGGGGGTTTGGAGAAGGTCAGGAAGTCACACGGGGCTCCGCGCAGCAGCTGCCTTTAAGAGGGTGGGGTGGGAGTGTGGAGCATCCGGGAGCGGGAGGGTGGCCAATGGGTGTGCGAGCGGGGCAGGGCCGCAGGGGATGCAGCGGCAGGGGGAAAGTGACCAGCAGGAGCCGGTAGAAAAACGGGTGGCGAAAATAGGCAACGAAAGAGATACAGGGGGGCACGGGGGCAGAAACATGCTATGCGAACAGCCCAGAAAATTCACAAAGGGTCAGATAAAAGATGGCTATAAGAAAATTGATGCAAAAAACGGAAATACAACGACAATACAAAATACAAAAACACGAAAGAATTACTTACGCGAACCAGGAAATCTCTACCACTAGGCACCAGGGATGAGGCGCAGGCGGGTGCCTGCGGGTGGTGGAGGTCCTCGAACTGCTGTCCAGGCAGCAGTCGGCAGGATCAGGGGCACGGGGGCAGGCTTGTGGAGCCAAGTGGACTCCTGGCCAGAACCCGGTCAGGAAGTCACACGGGGCTCCGCGCAGCGGCCGCCATTAAGAGGGTGGGGTGGGAGGGTGGAGCAGCTGGGAGCCGGGAGGGAGGGCCAATGAGTGTGCGAGGGGGGTGGGGACGCAGCGGCAGGGGGAAAGTGACCGGCAGGAGCCGGTAGAAAAACGGGCAGCAAAAACAGGCAACAAAAGAGATACAGGGGGTCACAGGGCAGAAACACGCTATGTGAACAGCACAGAAAATTCACAAAGGGTCAGATAAAAAATGGCTATAAGAAAATAAATGCAAAAACGGCAATACAACAACAATACAAAATACAAAAACACAAAAGGAATTACTTACGTGAACCAGGAAATGCCTACCACTAGGCACCAGGGATGAGGCTCAGACGGGTGCCTGTGGGTGGTGGAGGGCCTCGTACTGCTGTCCAGGCGGCAGTCGGCAGTATCAGGGGCACGGGGGAAGGCTGGTGGAGCCAAGTGGACTCCTGGCCAGAACCCGGTTAGGAGGTCAACACACAGCTTAAGGTCCCCACTAGACTTCACTGAAATTACAATCGGAGAAACCCAATCTGAGCACTCAATGGGTTCAATAAAATCCCTGCCACACAAATCCCATATCATTTCCTTTAATTTCCCTCTATAATTAAAGGGAACATTCCTCAACTTTTGTCTTACGGGAACAGCATTCTCTTGCAATACACTTGTATGCTGGACATTTTTCATACTCCTCAAATGACATCTAAAAACTGTTGGAGACATTTTCTTTAATTCAGAGTACAAATCATTCTGCAACTTATCCACACTCACAGTGTATACTGGCGGACTGGCACTAGGGTCTACTTTCAACCCCAATTCACATATATGTGGCCAACCTAAAATCGTCCTCCCACTTTCAGCTATGAGAACCTCTCCTAAACACTTCTTCCCAGCAAACTCAATTTCTGCCTGCATTTTTCCCACAATCGCAATTTTATGTCCTGGACAGCTACAAGGGCTTATTTTAGTTTTTTGTAACTCTCTTCCAGGCCATAATTGATGAAATACCAGTTTCCCCATTATACTGTACCATGCACACGAGTCCACCATGACCTCCATCTGAACGCCATCAATACTTAAGGAACACTTGGGAACTGATGGTCTCTTCCCTTAACATTACTACTTTGAATACTCAACACCATATTCTGCATACCTTCCTCAATTTCATCATCATCCACGCTCTCCACAATGCAACTCACCTTCCTCCCAAAACTTTTACAAACTCATGCAAAATGTCCTTTTTTCTTGCAAGTACTGCAAATTTTGCCAACAGCTGGACATTCACTAAAAGTTACCAAAATGCAAGCTGGCACCACACCTAAAACACAATTTTATATTCTTATTCGTCCCAGTTTTGTTACTCCCGACAACAGAATGCACAAGTAACTGCAAGGCCTCTTAATACTGCCATATTCTGCTCAATAGATTCACCCACCTTCTGGTCTCTGGAATAAAACTTATATCTTTCCATAACTACATTAATCATCCTACCATACCTTTCCTGTAACTGTTTTAATGCACACTTGTACACATCTTCTCCATTCACATTTTCTACAGATGGCAAAATTTTAAATTTCCTCAAACCAACAGTCCCCAACCGATGTTTAAGCAATGACAAATGTCTTTCAGGTGAACATTCACCTTCTTCCAATACATCTATGTATGCCTCAAATAAATCCAACCACAATTCCTATTGAACAGGAGGATCTCCTGGTTCATTTAAGAAAAATAGTGGCGGTTGAATACTCAACATTTTACACAACGCAACAAAAAATTTTTTAGAAAATATATATTTTTTTTTCTAACAGTCCTGTATGTATATAGATGTAGGAAAACACAACCAGATAAAAAAATACAACTCCCCAATCAATAATCAAATTAATCCAGTGCTATCAGCACAAGCTTTGCCAATTTCAGTGAAGAAAAGTGTATTGGTTTTTTAAATATCCAAGTGAATGACTACAAAATAGTGTTCCAGTAGAAATAGATGGAAAATATTATGTGCATTCAACAGGGACAATGGTGTGCCTATCACCATAGTTAATGCACATCCGACGGGCACAAAGGTGTGCCTATCACCATGGTAAATGCAATACCAATAGAAATTTATTTTCGTATCATAGACATGAGGTGTGCCTATCACTATATAACCAGTTAAGGAAATTAAAACCTTCCCAATCTTCAAAGATGTCCGCTGCACGCTGTGTACGTGCTTTCAAAAGGAATTTGGGCACACTCCTACCCAGAATTCCATGCTTGTTGCTGTCTCCAAATTCACCCAATTTCCAGGAAATACTTCGTAATCACTGCAGCAGATCATCCAGAAGGAAATACAGCACGTCCTCAATCTTCATTGATCGTTGACAGGAATACACAGCACAGGACCCACACAGCAACACGAATCCGGAAACACGCGCCGCCGACCACGGCTACACCAACACCGCTCCTGCCGTCTCGTCGCCATTGTAATGATGGACGACAATCTGGTAAAAGCACTTCTTTATTCAGGAAAATAAACTGTTTGTTACAGGAGCCAATGTCGGTAACTTCCTTTCCAGGACCGTCGACTGCTTCCAACCACCGCCCACTGAACCTTTCCTTCCAACGTTCCCTTATGATGTAGATCGAATGTAGATCTACATTTGATCTACGCACCACACTTGTGTACCCAAGTCAAAAAGAAAGATCTTACTGGAGTCATTCTGAAGTCATCTGATGACTTCAGCCCGGCTATTCCTGTAATTATCCAGCGAAGTCATCCGAAACCATCCTGAGGGTGAAATATTTAAATGAGATGATTCCAGAGTCATTACAGTAACTACTTCAGGATGGTCTTCTGATTACTTCTTTGGAAAATGTGTGATTATCTTCAACTACTACATGATGAATCTATGATCACAAAGGGATGAGAGCAAATTTGGTATAAAACCCAAGCCTCTGCACCAGTTGCCAAATATGGCGCCATTCCAAACCTAATTGAGGATGAAGCACAGCATGCTGGCAAAAGCTTAGTAATTTTTCAGCACTTTGAAAGAAAAACTTTCAGAGCAGCAGCACATCATTCTCCTTCTTTTCAAATTAATAAAGGAAACTACATCTGAGAGGTCAGCTGTCAACACTGAAGTGAAATGAGCTGGCTAGAGATTTGGACTTGTTAAGACAGTATTACGTTTACTACGCCTGCCTATGTGTAAAGTTTATATCAATGAACTGTATAAACATTTTCCTATTTTTTATTTTATGAGAAATCGATAACTAAAATGACATTGTTTAAAGAATTGATGTTGGTGTTCAATTGGTCCATTTGTTTTCCTTGTTTTCACTTAATTTACAGTCACAATCAGATGATTTGGAACATAAGTTGATGGACCGATTTACACAATGTAAACATATCACAAAAGTAATGAAAATGTACTACCTTTATTTGTTAAATATATCATAAGAATAATATTTCAACAATGTTTATCGCCTGGGAAACAAACAAGAATCTAAAACTTAAATTTATTCTATAATTACAACAATATTAAAAGAGCAGACCTGTTAATCAGTTTTGAAAACAATTATATAGTTATTGAAACAGGGCAGACTACTTCATCTCATGTAACCTAGCTCACCACACACTTTCCTAGATGGATGCAGTCTCCAAAACGGGATAAATATTCTCTGAATAATTATTATGTCCTTTGAAGATGTAATACACTAGATCTTCCCAGAAAATCTCCTTGCACAGATTTAGAGAGATGCAGCTGGAGTTAATTCATATTCGTGACCAGGACGTCTAATGTTTACAGCTACCTAATGATCTCTCAGTGCAGCGAGGGGACTTTCAACAACCTCTAGTGCCAAACGGGTAATCATGGAATTCATAAAAGTAATGGGTGGAATGGATGAACTAATCTCAGTAATAGGTAATTACTCAGGGACAAGTCCCAGTTCATTGTGTGCAATCATATCACAGAAGCATTTTTCTTTCTAAATCTTTAATAATCATGGATGTTTGCCTTGCTCTTAGGGTCCAGCACTCATTTTACTTGACAAAAAAAATATATATGTTAAAAAGTCCACTCTTTTTAGGGTTGGCTTTCAGAGGCATGGAAAAGACAGACTGTGGCTGATGGGTTTCCAACAGCAGAGACACAGTGGTCCAGAGTAAGAAATACAATAATCCAAATGCCCACCATTGATAGGGTTCTCTTCAAATGCATTGATCTAATATCCTTGTGATGTCCAGGTTGCCAGGTCATAATTTTCCAACAGCTGAGCCAGCCGAGAATTCTGACAAATGCCTAGTGGTTTCCCCATCTGTGAATAAAGTGGGTGAACCATAGCTTTGGTTGGAGTGGGAGACCAGTTAATTTACAGTGCTACTGTACTACAGTCTGCTGTTCCAATCTCTAAATGAGGCCCAGTGTCTCAAGTTGCTTCTGAATTTGCAAGCCAGTGCTGTGTATAGATTATTCCTTTGTGTCCCCAAACCAACAAAAAACCCATACACATATAGTATCCCCACTCTCAGGAGATCCAGAACAACACATACAGAGAAACATGATTACTACCAATATACCAGTACATGATGTAAAAATGGCAGAACTCTGAAAAAGTATCTTCTGTGCATTTTCTGAGCTAGGCAGTGACATGGAGGAGTCCTGTCATCCTCCACAAGGTTTCTTAAGTTGTGTGATGTTGAAAATACATGGTTTGCATACTATTCTATGCAACCAAAGGTGAACATCTGTGACCAAATGAGAGGTACATCAACAAAACATTTCAACTTCAATTGTTTCTAAATTGTCCTTGTACACTGTGTTCAGTTTTCACTCGTGAACAATCTAGTCATGCATGATACATACTCCTATTGGCAGTTCTCGGGGTACAGGAGGCTTAAGGAAATTAAACTTTGTCAGAAACATTGTACAAATCTTAATAAATACAACTCTGCATGGTCTATTAGTCATTCGGTCATTGGTCCCAGACCTATTATGTTGCATTTGGTTTAGATATCTTTTCCTTGCCTTTCTGGCAACTACACAATGGCTAGTTTAGGAGTTTACAAGTCTGCATTACGGTTTTAGAGTAACAAAAGTTATTTACAATACACACAGTTTGTCAAATAAAACATATTTGTTTTGGCTGCTTAGCTTTCAGGTGGAGTCTTAAATACATAGGCCAAATCCAGAAACAAATGCTTAATAACACACAATGTGATTCTTTAAGCAATCAACATTTTTGCTAATATGACCACTCATCCAAATCTTAGAAAGTGCATTGTTAATATACAGTTAATATATCTGACAAGCAGGGAAGATAGCATGGCTATTATGACTGAGGCACCAATCCTAACAAATATCACTGCACAAAAGCTGAGACTTATATTATCAGAGAGGAAACCAGTGTTTTCAGCTAGGGCACAGCTGCAAAGTGACTTAGGCCCTCATTACGAGATCGCTGCGGAGACTGCCTCCAAAAGACCACCGCAGAAGCGGCAATTCGTCCGCCATATAATGAGTCACAAAAACAAAACCGCCAAAAAGCAGCCAGAAGTACAACTCTGCCAGAGCCAACAAAGGTGGGGGAGAGTCGGTCCCACGCCTCCAACAAACCGCCTTCCAAATTACGACCCACGAGTCACCACAGCCGTCACTCAACATTGGAACCCATTGGCAGTGCGGACCACCGCAGTCAATTTTGCCACTACACAACAAGAGAAGCCAATATTGCCAGATTGAAAACCCCACACCTGATACACATACACACACCATACACACCCACAAACGGCACTGTAAAACACACCCCTACACAACGCACAAGTCTCAGCAAAATCCTAAAATCTGCTATACTTTGCCAACCCACAAATCTCTAGAACTGCACACACAAAAGACAACCACCTATACACCCTTCACACATCACACACCAAACACCACACCTCTACACCAAAAACACACAACAATACTGCATTTAATCGCTACTTCACAGCATCCCACATACACACACAACCTGCATCCCCACTAAACATTCCATCCTCTTCACAACACCCACTACACAATCGCCATGTCACCACAAAGGAACCCCGTTTCACTGATGAGGTGTTGCGGGTCATGGTAGACGAAATCGCCAGGGTAGGGCCACAGAGGTTTGGTACACAGGTCCAGCAGATATCCATTGCCAGGAAGATGGAGCTATGGCAGAGAATCGTGGACAAGGTGAACTCTGTGAGAACCTATCCACGCACAAGTGATGACATGAGAAAGAGGTGGAACGACCTATAGGGGAAGGTGCGTGCAATGGCATCTAGGCACCACATTGCCACCATGAAGACTGGCAGTGGACCCCCACCTCTTCTCCCACAGTTGACAAATGGCAGGAGAAGGTCTGCATCCAGAGGGCCTCACTGGAATCACTGGAGGGCTGGACACTAGTAGGTCACCATTACTTCTCTACCACCACATACACCTGTATGGCATGTCTCCACCCACACCATCCAAAACTTAGAACCAACCCCATAACCAGTCCCAACAATTTTCCCCTGCAAGCCCAACCCACTTAAAGCACATCTCTCCAAGGGCATCATTCACATACATGAGTAATGCATGGTCAGCCATGGCCAATCTCATAATGCATCACCATACGCACACCAAAGGAGGAAAACTATCATACATGTCCATGGGTACCCCAGCCAATGTCAGCCGGCAGCAAGTGCCACGTCAACCCAGTCCTCCACCACAAGAAGGCCCCAGTGATGGCAGCTAATTTGGATGTCTGGATCTTGAAGATCTCTCTGACCCATCTGGTACCACTGGTCAGTCAGACACCAAAGATAACACCCACCCCAGAGCACCCCACATTGGACTCCATGACAACAGCAGTCACCCAACATCCCCAAACCTTGTCCCCAGGACATGTCAATCAACAGTGTGCTCACCTGTACAGGGGCTCGAGTCAACACCTCACAGGCAAGTTCCAAGAAGGTCCTGGTGTCAGTGGGAGTGGGCACACAGTTCAGGTGACACAGGCGCAGGGGGTCAGGGCCAGTGGGAGGATATCTATGCGCCTAGGTGTGGGCCAACCCAGGGAACTGACTGCCCAGGAGGCACTGTCACATGTCCTGGGAGCATACCAGAAATCCCAGGACAGGATGGACCAGCTACTTACTATCTTGCAGGGGAACCAGAGGCTGTAGGAGGCCAGGCACCAGGAGGCCAGGCAGCAGTTGCAGTCCCACAATGCCACCATGGCCTCCATTGCGGGGTGCTCACTGAAACTGCCACCATCATACATGAGTCCACAACATACCAGTGGGCCCCTTCCACTAGCCAGTATACTGACCAGCCCTCCACATCTGCTACAGTTAGTGGACTGGAGGACCTTCCACAGGACTCACAGACTACCAGCACCCCTCCCTCTGTAGTAAAAGAACCACCACACAAACTTTCCTTGCGAGCTATACATCCTCCAGGGACTATGGCCAAGACCAAAACCACTGCCAGGAAGTGAACCTCACCAACATGTCTCCTTTGTGTGCCAATGAGATATCTTGTACACTTTGGGCTGCCACTCCTCCTTTGTCCCATGGCTCCATGGATATTGGACCCGTGCTGCAAACTAACTGGGCCACTACGCTGAAGGTTTCACCCACCATTACCCCACTCTATTGCACTATCCTTTCATTTTTGTCATTTCAATAAATACACTTAAACACAACTGAAGGATTTTTGGTTTTATGTTATCAATATGCAAAGTCTTGACCTTTATCATCCTGTGCAAATGTAATGTAAAGTGTGAATCCATGCAATGTACAGTTAGCTTGGTGTACACATTACCAGTGTAAGTGTTTGCCATAAGTCACCATCCACCAAACTGTGTGAAAGCAGTCTGTAGGCATTCCATGAATTCAAATTAGTGACGACACCAACATGTGGAAAAAGGGAAACCATTAGTGATTCATATGAGAGCTGCAAAGGGAAGTAAAGCAACAGGAGCCCCATAACATGACAGCCTACATTCACCTGGTCACATCAACTTAAAACTTAAAAGTGTGCACTGCAATTAACTCCAAACACCAGAAGTGACGAAAAACAACTTATGGAAGGGCCTCAAACACTATACCACAGTATTAGTTATGCCATGTTGTCAGTATGCCAATCTATCCGCTGGAACACCTAGTCCAGGCCAAACTGTCAGGGACAATGAAGTCACAGAGCAGTTGTGTAAGCACATTGAAACTCACACTACATTCCCATCAACAAATTCTAAGGACTGTATGGAATGAGGACACAGATTGACCTGGGCATGTATTTGAAAAGGCATAATAGCTGATACATTACATAGGCAAAATAAGGTGTTTCCCAATCATTATACCACAGGCACGACTGACCACAGATGGAACAGTGTCAGGTTCCAGAATGCACACATTTGTGCTTGGTACACCATCTTCATCAGTGTCCTCTGCTGCCATAGGCGCATTGTCTTCCCCCACTTCCTTCAGGAATGGAACACGCTGTCTGAGGGCCAAATTGTGAAGCATCCAGCAGGCCACTACTATCTGGCAGACCTTTCAAGGGGAGTAGAGTAGGTATGCACCAGAAATATGGAGGCACCTGAACCTGGCTTTTAGTAACCCAAATGTTCTTTCAATGACTCTTCTGGTCTGTCCATGTGCCTCATTGTATCGATTCTCTGCCCCTGTCCTCGGATTCCTCACTGGTGTCAACATTCAGGATAGGTTTGGGGACCTGGAAATATTGAGAAACTCACATTACATGTGTACAATGCCACAGAGGGCAACTCCATGTAGCATACAGTTGCATACATTGTGTGAAACATCATGCTTACCAATGAGCCAGAATCTCTCCCTCTGTGACTGTGCCATCATCTGTGGGACACTCATACACAGATCCTGGAAATTTGGCAGTAACGTGGAAAATATATTGATCAGCAAGGCACACCATCTGCACATTTATAGAATGATAATTCTTCCTATTTCGTACACCTGGTCATTTATCCTGAGAGGGACCAAAGCAATATGGGTCCCGTCAATAGCCCCAATCACATGTGAAACGTATCCCATTGTATCGAAAGCAGCGTTAACAGTGAGGAAATCATCACTTTGGGGGAATGTGATATGCTGCTCGTGTGTTTCAGCAAGGCAGTCAAAAATCTACTCAGCACATTAGAAATCATTGGCTGTGACATATCTGCAGCCAAGCCCACTGTCACCTGAAACGATCCACTGGCCAGGAAGGGGAGCACTGACAGCACCTGTTTTGTAGGAGGTATTGCAGCTGAACTACAAAGAGCAGGAATGAGATCTGGTTCCAATTGTTGACACAGTTCAGTGATTGCGGCTCTGTCCAGACGATAGGTGAGAATTATATGGCGTTCCTCCAGTGTAGCCAAGTCAAATAAGGGTCTGTACAGGAGTGTATTCCTCCTCCTCCTCTGCAGTGGCTGGTATCTGAACAGACAAAACACCACAAGTGTGTGAGAGCAAGAGGGATAGGAACACACAACATCACAGTAAATAGAGCTGTCTCATACATTTCAGGCAACCAATGATTGGAATCTTCTCTGGTGAACTCTACATGCAAACGGACTTCTGAAACCATACATTCTCATTAATTTGCCATACTGCCTCACAGATGTAGTCAAAGTTGTGAGATGTGATTTGTACCATCACATTTAACATGTTCTTTCAACTACTCTTCTGCAAGCAGTACACTGGCATGAGCTATCATTTAAGAGCCAGATTCTCCCACCAAAAGTATAATCTGGACATGCTGGAATTGCCTGGGTGTGTACCATATGTACCGATAACGCACATTTTATTGACTACCATGATTACAATCATCAGGAAATGGCACCCGCCTTCCCTGCATACAGAGGACAGGTGGAAGTGACTTCACCCTGGTCTGAACCGTCGTGCATCTCCTCATTGGTTAGCATTGCAGTCTATGGAGTACAGGGACCAATGATCATCACCGCTGGTGGAGACGGTGATTACTAGCGCAGACGTGACCTCCATTTTCAGAGCCCCTGTCACTTGACTCCTGACTTCACGCTATCAAGACATCCACTGCGTGAGCTGCTGTGTCCTCTGTCTGAAACCCACAATGGCCCGTGCTACAGGGGATGCAGCCCCAGCTTTTACATCCGAAGAACTGGAGAAGCTTGTGGATGAGGTACTACCCTTGTATGGACAGGTGTATGGGCCTCCAGATCAACAGGGGAGCACCTTTTAGGTATTTTGGATGCAACATGGCTGAATGTTGATGTATGTGTGTGTATGCAGTGTGTCCTTTAGGGAGTGTTGTTTGCTGCATGCAATATGCACACAGAGGTATGAGTGAATTGTAAGATGAATGTGGAATCAATGTAGTATGCTGTAACTGAAAGCAGTGTGTAGTTAATGGTGTCCTTCTGTCTGTGTTTCCTATACAGGTCAGCACCCATCACAAGAAAGCGTTATGTGGATGTGCAGAGCACCCACTTCAGAAAGAGGTGGGAGGACCTGAGATGCTGGGCCCAGAAGACCACTGAGGCCCAGCTGGGGACCTCCTCCAAACAAGGGAGGGATACCTGTTGGACCCTGACCCCTCCTAACAGCCCACATACTGGCGGTGGCCAAACCAGAGTTGGATGGGCACTTGAGGGCAGCACAGCAGCCACAAGGGGGTGAGTACTCATCGTGTAAATTTGTTTCCTAATGCCTGGCATGGTCTTTGGATGCCAAGATGATAGTCAGTGTATTCCTCAGTATGAGCTTGTAGGTTATGTTGTATAGTTCTGCATATCTATGGCGAGTGGTATATACAATTGGTAGTAGTCTTTTGCTGGGATTTCTGCTTCAGTAGGGGCCTACATCCTGACTCACCAGTGTTGGAGTGATGCACTGATGTCCACTGCCTGGGTGGTGTGACCTGGCAATTGCTTTTTGTGCAGTCACTGTGACAGAGTAAGTGTAGCTGTGCCTTTGTCAACAGGCAGACATGGATTAGTGAGTCACAGTAGGTGTGCAGATGATAGTGAGATCAGAGTTCTTTCCAGCTGTTGTTCCCAGACAATGGAGTGGTATTGTGGTTGTTAATGCATAGTGTAAATTACAAGTGAGTCATTGTGATGTGTATGCCATATGTGCTGTTATTGCTTTTATTGACCCTGTGCTCCCTTTTTTCTCCCCCACCCTCCCTCCTTTTCTTCTCCTGTCCTTGTGTGCATTAGCATCATCTGGGGAAGGAGCAGGGACACCGGCGAGTGGGGGAACTGAAGCCCATGAGACCCAGGAGGCAGTGTCCACTGACACCAAGGGGACCAGTGGGTTGGAGGGCGAGGGGAGCACCATGTGGGAGACAGGAGCTGCTACAACTGACTCAGAGTCCTCCTCTTATGGGAGCTCCCTGGTGGTGACGGACCCCTCTGGGTCCACCCCGGCATCATCATCTTCCACCACCCCCCATTCAGCACCGCTCTCCCAGTAGACCCCACATCCAGTTTCCTGTGCCCGCTCATCCAGGAGGAAGGGTTTCTCCTTTTCTGCAGGCACCTCAGCCCCTACCCTAGTCAGCCCTGCTGCCCTCACGGAGGAGGCTATTGATCTCCTGAGATCCACCTCTGTAGGGCAGTCAACCATAGTGAATGCCATCCAGGGGCTGTCATCCCAGATGCAGCAATGCAATGCTTACCTGGAAGGCATTCACGTTGGTTTGGATGGCCTACAGAGAACGTTTCAGGCTCTGGCCTCCTCTTTGACAGCAGACAGTGTCCCTAGTTCTTCCGTCCCTCCTCCAACTAACTGTACCCAGTCCCAGAGCCCTCTCCTCCCACCCATCCCAAGCACAAAATCAGGTGAGCATGCACCCAAGGCAACAGACAGGACTCACAAGGACAAGCACCACAGATCACACCACAAGCATACACACAGCCAACACACAGAAGCACACACAACAGCCACTGCCTCCCCTGTCTCCCGTCCATCTCTTCTGTCACAGTCACATCAGCACTCTCACCTGCAAGCACTGCATCCTCAGTCCCAGATCCTGCCACCTTTTCAGCCTTGCTCACAGTCACCACAACAGCAGACATGGAGACTAGTACCCCATTCACCACATGCTCAGTCACCACCATCACAACCACATGCAGCACACCCACCTTACTTGCAGACACCACCCCAACATACATTCACACGACCTGTTTGTCCTCTCCCTCCCTCTCTACCCCCTCCTCCCAAAACACATAAATGTTCCCACTCAGACACTCAACAGCCATCCACCACACACACACACACTTTACATGCACCTACAACCCAGTCCAGCACACCTACACCTCCTACAACCACTCCCTCTACCTCCACTCACAAACCACCCCCCACTCCACCCCACTGTACCTAAAAAACTTTTCCTTGCCCGCCTTGACCTCTTCCCTCCTCCTAACCCACCCCGTGCTGTCCAGAAATGTAAAGTTGTGCTCCCCCAGCCCAGGCCCTCCAGCTCCCAGTCCTCCCCTAGCCTCCCTAGTGTTGCAAATGTCCCTCCCCCCACTAAAAAACTTCCCACTACAGCACACAGGGCGGCCACTCCTGCCCCTGCTCCAAGATCACTCCCCTGCCCCCTAAACAGCATACTAAGACCCCACTCCCTCCCAAGTCCAATGACCCCCCATTCCAAGAAAATCCCACACCCCCTTGCCCCCCGAGGTGTCTGCCTTCCATATTGATGTCCCTGCCCAGTGGAGTCATTTAGGCTGTCAGTAGGCAAGTTGGGCCTATTTTGTTGCTCAGTGGGTTGCCATGGACAATTGGACTAGCCAACGGCCCTTTGTACATAGTTATCATATTGTTGTGTGGGCTTTTCCCGCCAGTATACAGTGGTTGACTCACACGTATTTGTCCTGGCTTTCTTTTCTTCTGGCTTCTGTAATTGTTGTATTTTTAGCAGATTGTTCTCCATGTGTGTGGTTTGTGTGTATGGTGTGTGTTGTATGTGTGGGTGTGTCACTCTCCCCTCCCTCCCTTGTGTTCTAGGCGGCTGTACTCACCCGTCTTCATCTTTGCCGTTGTCGCTGCTCCTGGACTCCCATCACATGGTACAGCATCGGCAGGACTTCCATTTCGGGTTCCATGGCAGCCACAGACTCCTCTGTGTCCCTGAGGTGAGTGTCTAATTTTATATGAGTCGTTTCTGCCAGGCTTTTCGTGGTGGTGGTCCTGCCCCGGAAATCCTGGCGGTCTGCTATTTTGTAATATGGTAGGTGGTGAATGGTGTTTCTCCGGGCTGAAGAATGCAACCGCTGTGGTCAGTGGCGGACCGCACTGGCGATTCAAGCAGTGCATTGGCTGTATATAGAGGGATCACCTTCATGGTCATAATATGGCGGTCTTCACCACCAGCCTGCTGGCAGTACTACCGCCATCGCCGGCATGGTGGTCAGCTGACCGCCAAAGTTTTGGCAACAGGAATTTTCAATCATCTTTTCGAAAGTGTTCTTTCTACAATAAAAGAGAAACTACCAGTCACACAATGCAAAGTGCAGTGACTAAAATCACATGATGTCACACATGACATGGGTCTCTTGGTGACTTGTAGCATACCATGAAACATATGGTGCAGGTACAAACAACCGAACTTTCTTTGAGGTGTGGCTCTAATTCTGCCCCGTTTAGGTGGGAAGTCAGCAAGAACATGAGGTGTGTTAATTTTTATCTTTAGGGTTTGGATTAGCAGGAGCAGCTGCTCCTATTGGTTGGTTGTCAGAAGACCTGGGAATGTTCAAAGAAAGGAAATATATACAGCATTTCCACTGCTGAGACTCAGTAATTTGAAAATAAATCTACTTATGGTACCATTAATTTAAGGGAGGTGTAATTTCATCAAGGCCCAGCATATTCTATCCATCCTATACAATAATTTTTCACTTCAGCTTGTAATTTGATGACAAGACTGGCACGTGCTGCACAGTAAGCTCTCTCCACTCGCACCACGGAATTACAGAGTTGCACTCATGTCTGTCACCTGTGGAAGCAGGCTGGAGAGCATGCAATTTTGCCCAGGCATCTCAGTCATTGCTTGTGGGCTGAGGATGCCAGGACCCCAGCCTAAAGGCTCGCACTATGGTGAATTATTGGAGTATTCAACCCAAGAATTGTATACCAGTTCTTTCCAGTCTGAGACTGCTACACAAGCTGCACAGACCAGTAATAATTGGTAGGATATCTTTTCTGCCTCATTGAAATGGTTGAAGCTACCATGTTTCCACATTGTCTATTACACATGGTCTCAGCAGCCACTTTGTGTGCTTTAGAATACATAGGGGAGGGGCAAACGTTTAGACCAAGAGAACGGAGATATGGCTATCACAGAGTGCTCTTGTTTCTTTTTGGCGCCTGACACTGCCGCATAACTCTCTGAAACTCTTGAGTGTCCACAACAATGTCCAATCCTTGAGCTTGGTGTTCTTGATCTTAAAGATGGTGAGATCTTTTTAGAAGCCACTTCACCAGATAGTGAGGAGTTGAAGTCGGAGATTGCCCCCCTCCAAAGATATCAGCAGTTCAGTAGGAAAAAAACTGTAGCAAAAGAAATCTCAAATTGCTGACAACAAAGGAAATAAACTAAGTAAATACAGTTTTCCTTGGTCCAGAACTAGGCTAGCTGAGGAACTGCTAAGGACAGACTGAAAGCGAACAGTTCAGGGTCTGGGAACTGAAAGAAGAAAACAGTTCCCAGACCCTAACTGACCCTGAAAAATGATTCAGGATCAAACACCACCCAAGAAGTGTTGTGAAGCAGTGAATAATCAAGCATAGTGCCTTATATGCTTACTAACCAAAAGTATCATCAGATTTCTCTGTAGGAGAAGAAGTAAATCCATTATGGATTGGGATCTCTGTAATACAGGCCTTCTGGGTTGGCTATTCTGGTTTGGGCTGAAGTAATCAGAGGCCCAGCTCTCTCCTGGCATCTCCCACTTCCTCCCAGTCAGTCAGGCATAGTGGTGGGCAAATCTGCTGAGACATCTCTCTCCTGATGCATATCACTGATTGTTCAGGTCCTACATGCATTACTGTGGTTCCTGCCTATGGGAATTTCTTTCAGGCAGCAAACCTGATCCAGGCAGGCAAGTATGGAGCCATGCTCTTGTCAGTGAGAATGGTCTCCTTACTGTGTGGTAATAATATATTCACATCCCCAAAGCACCAGGCTTGTTAGGTGGGACCAAGAACAATTTGTGAATCAGAGGAGCATTAATCAATGAAGCAGGTTTCAAGGATTAATCACGGACAGGCTAATCATTAAATTAAACCATCAAACCAAAAATTGCAATTTTCACAAGTAAAACAGGAATCACAGATATCAGTTAATTCATATTCTGGGAGTGGTTTGACGTTAGAAATAGAATCAGAGGCAAACAGTTTCACTTATTATGTATGAAAGACACCATGAACATATCAATGAGATGGCAATTGTAACCTCACCGTAAAAGCATTGGCAATCTTTGGAATCTCTAATGATTCCACAAAACAAGACCTGAGTTTAATATGATGCCCTTGAAAAGGTTGAAACAACGATAAAATCCCAACTTTGTCTATAACAATGCATTTTAGCTTTTGTCACCTATGATGGTCAATGTGCAATTTTATCAGTTCTTGAGAGGCTTCTAAACTCTTGATTACCTTAGATCTGACCTCATATAAATGCTGCAGAAGATCCTAGGAGATGGCCACTAAAGAAGTGATGAGAAATAATTCAGGTGACATTCTAGAATCAAATCACTCTAACCAAAAGAAATGGGTAAGGTTGGTAGCTCTCTTTGTGCTAGTTATAAGCAAACTCGGAATAAGACAAAAGGGGCCCCTAGCTTTTACAGGTTGCATTTAAAAGGTACAGTAGGAACTATTCCAATGTTTGACAGGTATGTTCTGTTAATCTACTGGTCTGAGAAGGATATCCTGAAGTTAAGGGTCACAGATATTGAGAAATATATTGAGGACCTCTGTCCAAGACAATGCTGATGGGTAGTCTATGTAAACAAAAAATATGTCCTTAATGAAACACCGGGCAATTTCCATAGCTGACAATAACTTTGAAAGAGTTGAAACGTGAACCATCTTGGAAAAGGTAATTATTAGGATAGTTAACACTAGAGACATATGGAACTCAGCAATAAAGTCAGTAGATATTATATGCCAAGGACATGGAGCCAACAGTAATGGCTGAAGTAATCCACTATTTTTGTGTGGAAAGCTTTTGATTGTTTTGCAGTTTTATGTAGTGTAAACTTAACCTGAAGGTATTGGAGCCCTTTCCATAACTATCAGTTGGCTAGCCCCTGCGGCCAGCCCCATACTGCACACACCGAAGGCCATGCATGGTGGTGGGTTGGCCAGCTGCAAGGAGTGGCCACGGTACTTGGCTTTTTTATTTCTATGATAAGAATAACTAATGTTAGTAGTGAATAATGTATTGTAACATTTTTATATTCTGAATTGATAGAACAATATTAGCATCTCCTAATCTATAAGAGCATTTCAAGATCTCTTGCTTTCTCCCATTCTGTTGTGCTACCTCAGAGATGTTCAAGAAAAGGTTTAGTGGCCATGCCAAAAGCTGAATGTGAATCCAGAATGGAATTTGTTTGTTTTATATATTTAAAAGCAGCAAACAAAGTATAAATAGTAGGCACAAAATGGTATGGTTTTTAAGACAAGTTCTGATTCTTTGGGAATATCACTTTCTAAATATTTGGTAATAAATCAGTGGCCTTTGCTATCTACACAAGAGTACAATGGAACTAAATAAGTGTTTAGGACTGATGAGTTTGAATCTCTGTTTTTTTTATAGCAAAGGAATATACCAAAGGGAATTATTTAGATGATTTGTCTTTCATTCACTTTTTGGGTGTTTTATCTTACGCAGTGTGGATTTAAAAAATACATGTTTATTGTCTGGAAGGCCATAGTCTGAGACTGGGATGGACACCAGAAGCAGTTCAATGACCACTTTCGAGATCAAACCACGTGGTCTGCATTTGTTGGGTGTTACACCTGACAGCCTTAGGGTGGTCACCCCCAACTTTTTGCCTGCCTCCCTCCACTTTTTGGACACTGTTTTTGCTGGTTTTTAGACTCTGCACACTTTACCACCGCTAACCAGTGCTAAAGTGCATATGCTCTCTCCCTTTAAACATGGTAACATTGGATCATACCCAATTGGACTATTTAATTTACTGATATGTCCCTAGTAGAAGGCACTATATGTGCCCAGGGCTTGTAGATTAAATGCTACTAGTGGGCCTGCAGCACTGATTGTGCCACCCACTTAAGTAGCCCCGTAACCTTGTCTCAGGCCTGCCATTGCAAGGTCTGTGTGTGCAGTTTCACTGCCAATTCGACTTGGCATTTAAAAGTACTTGCCAAGCCTAAAACTCCCCTTTTTCTACATATAAGTCACCCCTAAGGTGTGCCCTAGGTAACCCCTAAGGCAGGGTGCTGTGTGGGTAATAGGCAGGACATGTACCTGTGTAGTTTACATGTCCTGGTAGTGTACAACTCCTAAATTTGTTTTTACACTATTGTGAGGCCTGCTCCCTTCATAGGCTAACATTGGGGCTGCCCTCATACATTGTTGGAGTGGTAGCTGCTGATCTGAAAGGAGTAGGAAGGTCATATTTAGTATGGCCAGAATGGTAATACAAAATCCTGCTGACTGGTGAAGTTGGATTTAATATTACTATTTTGGAAATGCCACTTTTAGAAAGTGAGCATTTCTCTGCACTTAAATCTTTCTGTGCCTTACAATCCACGTCTGGCTGGGTTTAGTTGACAGCTCCTTGTGCATTCACTCAGACACACCCCAAACACAGGATACTCAGCCTCACTTGCATACATCTCCATTTTGAATGGGTCTTCCTGGGCTGGGAAGGTGGAAGGCCTGCTCTCACACAAAGGACTGCCACACCCCCTACTGGGACCCTGGCAGACAGCATTGAACTGAAAGGGGTCCTGGTGCACTTCTAAGCCACTATTTGAAGTCTCCCCCTCTTCAAAGGCACATTTGGTTATAAAATCAGGGCCTCTGCCCTACCACCTCAGACACTTCCTGGAGAAGAAACTTGTAACCAGAACCTGCATCCTGCCAAGAAGAACTGCATGGCTGCCCAAAGGACTCACCTGACTGCTTTTTGTGAAGGACTGCTACCTTGCTGTTGCCCTGCTGCCTTGCTGCTCCCCGGCTTTGGTGAAGAAGTGCTCTCCAAGGGCTTGGATAGAGCTTGCCTCCTGTTCCCTGAAGTCTCAGGACCAAAAAGACTTCTCTCTTGCAACTGGACTCCTTGTGCGGAGAAAATTTGACGCACAGCTTGCTAAAAACGGCGCACAGCCTGTCCCGCGGTGAAAAATTCACTGCACGCCAAACGGGAACGACGCCACTTGACTTTGCAAGGAAAAGATCGACGCGGCGCCTGCGGTGCGACCAGAACTTCGACGCACAGCCCACCAGATCGACGCACAGCCAACCTGGGACGACGCCGCCTGACTTCCAGAGGGGAAATCGACACAGCACCTGCAGTGTGGGAGAAATTTCCCTACATCGCCCACCGGAACGACACAGAGTTTGTCACAAGCCCAGGATTCCACGCACAGATCCAGAGGGTGTCGGAAAACCCTGCAACCCGAAGAGGATCCACGACCGAGCACCGGAAATCGATGCACAGCCGTCCCTGTGTGGAAACTAAACGATGCATTAAGCGTGTGCTGCCTGAGAAATCGACGCACATCCCTTTGTTTCCACGCTTCTCCTCCTCTGCGGCCTTTTGAGGGGATTTTTCACGCGAACCAGGTACTTTGTGCTTGAAAGAGACTTTGGGGGTCATTCCGACGTAACCCCGTCGGAAGACCGCTCCGCGGTCAACAGACCGCGACGGTCATTCCGACTTTCCCGCTGGGCCGGCGGGCGACCGCCAGAAGGCCGCCCGCCGGCCCAGCGGGAAAGCCCCTTCAACAATGAAGCCGGCTCCGAATGGAGCCGGCGGAGTTGAAGGGGTGCGACAGGTGCAGTGGCAACCGTCGCAATTTTCAGTGTCTGCAAGGCAGACACTGAAAATCTTAATGGGGCCCTGTTAGGGGGCCCCTGCACTGCCCATGCCAGTGGCATGGGCAGTGCAGGGGCCCCCAGGGGCCCCACAACACCCGTTCCCGCCATCCTGTTCCTGGCGGTAACAACCGCCAGGAACATGATGGCGGGAAGGGGGTCGGAATCCCCATGGCCGCGCTGCAAGCAGCGCCGCCATGGAGGATTCCCTTGGGCAGGGGTAAACCGGTGGGAAACCGCCGGTTGCCCTTTTCTGACCGCGGCTTTACCGCCGCGGTCAGAATGGCCCATGTAGCACCGCCAGCCTGTTGGCGGTGCTACCTCCGGCCTCCACCCTGGCGGTCTATGACCGCCAGGGTCGGAATGAGGCCCTTTGTTTGCTTTTAAAAGACTTAAGACACTTTGGGGGTTATTCTAACTTTGGAGGAGGTGTTAATCCGTCCCAAAAGTGACGGGAAAGTGACGGATTTACCACCAGCCGTATTACGAGTCCATTATATCCTATGGAACTCGTAATACGGCTGGTGGTATATCCGTCACTTTACCGTCACTTTTGGGACGGATTAACACTCCTCCAAAGTTAGAATAACCCCCTTTATATCCCTTTTCAGTGATATCTTTACATTTTCTTATTGCATCTTTTTGATAGTTTTGACCTGCAAATACCCAGATAAATATTATATAATTTTCTAAACACTGTGTGGTGTTTTTTGGTGGTGCTATATTGTGTTAGTGTATGATTTTATGGCACAAATAACTGACACATTGCCTTCTAAGTTAAGCCTGATTGCTCAGTGCCAAGCTACCAGACGGTGGACACAGGATAATATGGATTGTGTGTGACTTACCCTGACTAGAGTGAGGGTCCTTGCTTTGACAGGGGGTAACCTGACTGACAACCAAAGACCCAATTTCTAACATGGGTGATCAGCGGTGAGGAGAGGACTTGTATTTGTGCAGTGACATACAGTAGCTAAGTATTTCACTACCTACCCACAGTTGAAGGTCAACATGATTTTCATATTTCTTCTGCAATTTTGTATTTCCTATCAACTTTTTTTACCAAAATCCTCACTCAACATGTCTCAGGCTGGTCTCAAGCAGGAGATTTTGACCTAGCCCTGTTAAAGACATACACTGTCAAACAGCTGAAAGGGTTCTGCAGGGATATGGGAGAACCCACCCAAGGTGCCTCCAGAAAGGAGGAATTTCAAAAGGCGCTGAGGGCCTGGGCAGAAGCCCATCCAGAGGAGGGTGCTGAGGAGGAGGAGCCAGAAGATGGCTCTCCAGAGGATTTTTTGCCACCAGTGGATGTTGCCACTGCAACTGTGCCCCCTGCAAAACCAGGGAGCAGTGCCTCTGATCAAAGCCTGACCGCAGAGGAAAGGAAAGAGGAGTGAGAGTTTCAGTTGCAAATGGCAAGGCTAAAAATTGAGGCTCAACAGGAGGAAAGGAGGGCAGAGAGAGAAGCCAAGCAAGCTGAGGCTGAAAGAGCAGTCAAACAGATTGAAGCTGAAAGAGCTGAAGTTGAAGCTGAGAGAGCCTTAGCTGAGAAGAAGCTATTGTTGGCTCATGAACTGAGTTTCAAGGAACTGGAGATCAAGGCGAGACAGTCTGAGTCCAGCAGTAATGGTGGCAGCATACAGACAGGACCTGCTGGAGAAAAGAAGGTTTGTATACCCAAAAATGTGGTTCCCAGTTTTGTGTTGGGAGATGACATAGATAAATGGCTAACTGCTTATGAAGTTGCAATAAGGGCTCATGAGGTTCCTGAAGGGCAATGGGGTACAGCTATGTGGAGTTATGTTCCAGCACTGGGGAGGGACACACTTCACACACTGGATCCAAAGGATCAAAACACATACCCACTTCAGAAAGCCATTTTACTTGCCAAGTTTGGGCTGACCCCTGAGGGATACCGTCAGAGGTTCAGGGCCAGCACCAAACAGTCCACACAAACATGGGTAGATTTATTTGACTTTTCCAGTATGGCACTGAATGGGTGGGTGCGGGGCAGCAAGGTGATGATTACAAAGGGTTATATGACTTGATTCTGAGAGAGCATATGCTCAGTATTTCTTTTACAGAGTTACGCCAGCACTTGGTAGATAGTAAGCTGACTGACCCCAGGAAGCTTGCTGAGGAGGCGGAGCTCTGGGTTAGCACCAGAGTGTCCAAAAAGGCATCTGGGGGGACTCCCACAAAGGTGGTTAGGGTTCCCAACAGAAGAAAGAGGGGGGAGAAAAACTTAAAGAAAAGGAGTTCTCAAAAGGCCCCCAAAAGAATTCTGGGGAGGGGTGGATACTTCTAGGTTTGCAAAGAAGCCAGGGTATTTTGATAAAGCATTAGGGAAGTTCATCGTCAAATGTTTAGAGTGCTACCAGTTTGGACACTCTAAGGGCGACTCCCAGTGCCTCAACAGGGCACAGTCCTCCACTGGACAGACACCTGGGTTGGCTAGTGTAGCGCTCAGACAGTCCCAGTTAGCTTTGGGGAGCAGGCAGAGTTTTCCCTAGTGTCCCTGGGAGAAAGAGAGATGGTGCCTAAAGCCCACATGCCAGAAAATACTTCAAAGTATAGGCAGTGGGTCACCATTGATGGGAAAAGGGTGGAGTCTCTGCGTGACACAGGAGCCAGTATGACTACTGTCAAGAGTCAGCTCGTGTCATCCGAGCAGATAGTCCCAAATACATTCAACCAGGTCACAGTCGCTGACAATCGTGAGAGTCACCTACCAGTGGCTCTGGTTCCCTGTGAGTGGGGGAGGGGGGTCTCTGGTACTCTGAAAGTAGCTGTGAGTCCTGCCATGCCTGTAGATTGTCTGTTAGGCAATGATCTTGAGCATACTGCCTGGAAGGAGGTAGAGCTCAGATCCCACCTGGAGATGTTAGGTTTGCCTAAGTGGGTCTGCATGACCACGCGGTCCATGGCTGCCCGGGAAGGGAGTCAAGGGCGTCTTGAGCCTGGAACAATGGCCCAGACAGCTGCAAAGAGAAAGGGCATGAGGCGTGGGAAACCCACCTCAAATGTTCCCACGGAGGTGGACAGGGCCCTTGAGGAGGAGGAGGCCCCTGAGACAACTGGGGAGGACATAGCTGACCTGGGTAACCTACCTGAACTTGCTGGCTGGCAAGCGGAGGGTGGGCCAACCAGGGCAGAATTCTGCAAGGCGCAGAAGGAATGCCCAACCCTTGAGGGTCTGAGGCGACAGGCCACAGCCCAAGCAGCAGGTGACGCCTCCGGCACTCACCATATTTACTGGGAGAATGTTCTCCTTTACAGTGAGCCTAAGGTTCCAGGTCCTGGGGCAGCACGTGTGCTGGTGGTCCCCCAGTGTTACCGGGCCTTCCTACTGGGTTTGGCTCACAACATCCCCCTGGCAGGACACCTGGGCCAAGACAAGACCTTTAACAGGCTTGTCACCCACTTCCATTGGCCCAGAATGAGGATAGCCTTAGATAATTTCTACAGAGCTTGCCACACCTGCCAGGCTAGTGGGAAGACAGGGAAACAGCTTAAGGCTCCCCTGCTCCCACTCCCGGTCATTGGCATCCCCTTTTGAAAGGGTGGGCATCGACATTGTTGGTCCCTTGGACCCCAAAACTGCCTTGGGCAACAGGTTTATCCTGGTTTTGGTGGACCATGCCACTCGCTATTCAGAGGCAATCCCTCTGAGAACAGTGACTGCACCGTGGTGACCAGAGCCCTGTGGGATTCCCTAAGGAGGTTGTGTCTGACTGTGGCACAAACTTCATGTCTGCGTACATGAAGTGCATGTGGAATGAGTGTGGGGTGACCTACCGGTTTACCACCCCTTATCATCCTCAATCCAATGGGCTTGTTGAGAGATTCAACATGACCCTGAAGGGCATGAGTAATGGCCTGACTGAAGCCATGAGGCGTAAGTGGGACATCCTCTTACCATGCCTGCTGTTTGCTTACAGAGAGGTGCCCCAAAAAGGGGTGGGGTCCAGCCCCTTTGAGCTTCTCTATGGTCACCCTGTCAGGGGGCCTCTAAGCATTGTTAAAGAGGGCTGGGAGAAAGCTCCCAAAACACCGCCCCAGGATGTGGTCAGCTACATGCTGGCCCTCCGCAAGCAAACTTAACGCTTCTGAAAGCAGGCAAAGAGTAACCTCAAGGCCAGTCAAGAGGTGATGAAGAAGTGGTATGACCGGAAGACCACTCTGGTTGAGTTCTCACCTGGAGACAAGGTTTGTGTGATGGAGCCAGTACAGCCCAGGGCTCTCCAGGACTACTGGACTGGCCCCTTTGAGATCAAGGAGCATAAAGGGGAGGCCACTTACCTAGTGGACCTCAAGACCCCTAAGCACTCCCTAAGGGTCCTCCATCCCAACCGGCTCAAAACTCACTTTGAGAGGTCTGAGATCAGTATGCTACTGGTCACAGATGAGGGCATGGAAGAGGAGAGGGAACCTCTCCCCGACCTCTCTGCCAAAGAAGGTGATGGGTCAGTGGAGGGTGTCATTCTCTCTGACTCCCTGACTCTGAATCAGAGAGGAGACTGCTATGAGATGTTGGAGCAGTTCTCTTCCCTGTTCTCCCTTACTCCTGGACTGACCCACTTATGTGTTCATGACATTGACACAGGTGACAGTCCCCCTGTAAAGAACAAAATTTACAGGTTATCAGATAAGGTGAAGGCCAGCATCAAGGAGGAGGTCTCCAAGATGTTGACTTTAAGGGTTATTGAGAAATCCAGTAGTCCCTGGGCCAGCCCTGTGCTGCTGGCCCCTAAGGCTACTGCCCCAGGTGCGAAGCCAGAACTCAGGTTCTGTGTGGACTACCAGGGTCTCAACTCAGTCACATGGACTGATACTCACCCCATCCCCCGAGCTGATGAGCTCGTGACAGACTAGGCGCTGCCAAGTTCCTGAGTACGTTTGATCTTACTTCAGGATACTGGAAGATCGCCCTGACTGAGGGGGCTAAAGAGAGATCAGCATTTTCCATGCCTGATGGCCATTACCAGTTCCGGGTGATGCCATTTGGGTTGAAAAATGCCCCCGCTACCTTCCAACGGTGGGTTAAAGGGGGCCTAGCTGGAAAGGATGCCTACTGTGCAGCCTACCTGGACGACATAGCTGTCTACAGTTCCAGCTGGGAGGAACACCTGCTCCACCTCAAGGAGGTGCTTCGGGCTCTGCAACAGGCAGGCCTGACCATCAAGGCTAGTAAGTGCCAGATTGGACAGGGTTCCGTGGTGTACTTGGGACACCTAGTAGGTGGTGGCAAGGTGCAGCCATTCCAGGCCAAGATTCAAACTATCAAGGCCTGGCAACCACCTAGAACACAGACTGAGGTGAGAGCCTTTTTAGGCCTCACTGGATACTACCGCAGATACGTCAAAGGCTATGGTACCATTGTGTCACCCTTGACAGAACTCACTTCCAAGAAACATCCTAGGTTGGTGAATTGGACCGAGGCTTGTCAGAAAGCCTTTGATTCTCTGAAGGAAGCCATGTGCACAGCCCCCATGCTCAAGGCCCCTGAATACTTCCAGGAATTTATTGTGCAGACAGACGCTTCAGAGCATGGCATAGGGGCTGTTCTAGCACAGCTAAATGAGGAGGGCTCAGACCAACCAGTAGCCTTTATTAGCAGAAGGCTATTACCACGGGAACAGAGGTAGA
Organism: Pleurodeles waltl; assembly: GCF_031143425.1. NCBI lineage: Eukaryota > Metazoa > Chordata > Amphibia > Caudata > Salamandridae > Pleurodeles > Pleurodeles waltl. The sequence goes on along the minus strand of NC_090450.1, from coordinate 218,977,222 downwards.
GTGCTATTGAAAGAGAAGCATTTGCTGTGGTCTGGGCACTGACGAAGCTGAGACCATACCTGTTTGGAACTCACTTCCGGGTTCAGATAGACCACATGCCCCTCAGATGGCTCATGCAGATGAGGGGTGAAAATCCAAAACACTTGAGGTGGTCCATTTCCCTACAGGGGATGGACTTTACGGTGGAGCATCGCCCGGGGATTGACCACACCAATGCTGATGGTCTCTCCAGATACTTCTGCCTTAGCGATGAGAGCTCCCAGGAGGTTGGGTAGCTCTCCCCACTTTCAGCTGGGGGGGACACATGTTAGACCTGACAGCCTTAGGGTGGTCACCCCTAACTTTTTGCCTGCCTCCCTCCACTTTTTGGACACTGTTTTTGCTGGTTTTTAGACTCTGCGCACTTTACCACTGCTACCCAGTGCTAAAGTGCATATGCTCTCTCCCTTTAAACATGGTAACATTGGATCATACCCAATTGGACTATTTAATTTACTTATAAGTCCCTAGTAGAAGGCACTATGGGGGTCATTCTGACCCTGGCGGTCATTGACCGCCAGGGTCAACGACCGCGGGAGCACCGCCAACAGGCTGGCGGTGCTCCCAAGGGCATTCTGACCGCGGCGGTATGGCCGCGGTCAGAAAGGGAAAACCGGCGGTCTCCCGCCGGTTTTCCGCTGCCCTGAGGAATATGGGGATTCCGACCCCCTCACCGCCATCCTGTTCCTGGCGGTTGTGACCGCCAGGAACAGGATGGCGATGAGGGGTGTCGTGGGGCCCCTGGTGGCCCCTGCAGTGCCCATGCCAATGGCATGGGCACTGCAGGGGCCCCCGTAAGAGGGCCCCTAAAAGATTTTCAGTGTCTGCCATGCAGACACTGAAAATCGCGACGGGTGCTACTGCACCCGTCGCACCCTTCCCACTCCGCCGGCTCCATTTGGAGCCGGCTTCCTCGTGGGAAGGGGTTTCCCTCTGGGCTGGCTGGCGGCCTTCTGGCGGTCGCCCGCCAGCCCAGCGGGAAACACAGAATTACCGCGGCGGTCTTCTGACCGCGTAGCGGTATTCTGTTGGGGGAACTTTGGCGGGCGGCCTCTGCCGCCCGCCAAAGTTAGAATCACCCCCTATATGTGCCCAGGGATTGTAGATTAAATGTTACAAGTGGGCCTGCAGCACTGATTGTGCCACCCACTTAAGTAACCCCTTAACCTTGTCTCAGGCCTGCCATTGCAAGCACTGTGGGGCATATTTATACTCTCTTTGCGCCGGAATTGCGTCGTTTTTTTTACGCAAATCCGACGCAAAGCTAACTCCATATTTATACTTTGGCGTTAGACCCGTCTAGCGCCAAAGATCTTGGAGTTTGCGTCATTTTTTTGCATGGACACCTACCTTGCGTTAATGATATGCAAGGTAGGCGTTCCCGTCTAAAAAATGACTCCAAGGCATGTGCGCCTTATTTAAACTCCCGTGCAAAAATGACGCATGGGAGTGGGCAGGTCAAAAAAAATGACGTCCAGCCGCTTTTGCGTCATTTTTTAACGCCTGGTCAGGGCAGGCGTTAAGGGACCTGTGGGCTCGGAAGGAGCCCAGAGGTGCCCTCCCATACCCCCAGGGACACCCCCTGCCACCCTTGCCCACCCCAGGAGGACGCCCAAGGATGGAGGGACCCATCCCAGGGAACTTAAGGTAAGTTCAGGTAAGTAATTATTATTTTTTTTTTTTGTGGCATAGGGGGGCCTGATTTGTGCCCCCCTACATGCCACTATGCCCAATGACCATGGCCAGGGGACATAAGTCCCCTGGGCATGGCCATTGGGCAAGGGGGCATGACTCCTGTCTGTGCTAAGACAGGAGTCATTTCAATGGGGGTTGGGAGTAAAAAAAAAGGGCGTAAATTGGGTTGAGGCAGATTTTTTGCCTCAGACCGACTTGCCCCATTTTTTGACGCCCAAGCTCCATTTTCCCCTACGCCGGCGCTGCCTGGTGTGGGTCATTTTTTTTTACGCACACCAGTCCGCAGCGCCGGCTAACGTCGTTCCATAAATAAGGCGCCCGCATGGCGCTTTGGAATGGCGTTAGCCGGCGTTAAATTTTTTGACACACAACTGCGTTGGCGCAGTTGTGCGTCAAAAAGTATAAATATGCCCCTGTGTGTGCAGTTTCACTGCCAATTCAATTTGGCATTTCAAAGTACTTGCCAAGCCTAAAACTCCTCTTTTTCTACATAAAAGTCACCCATAAGGTGTGTCCTAGGTAACCCCTAGGGCAGGGTGCTGTGTGGGTAAAAGGCAGGACATGTACCTGTGTAGTTTACATGTCCTGGTAGTGTAAAACTCCTAAATTTGTTTTTACACTACTGTGAGGCCTGCTCCCTTCATAGGCTAACATTGGGGCTGCCCTCATACATTGTTGGAGTGGTAGCTGCTGATCTGAAAGTAGTAGGAAGGTCATATTTAGTATGGCCAGAATGGTAATACAAAATCCTGCTGACTGGTGAAGTTGGATTTAATATTACTATTTTAGAAATGCCACTTTTAGAAAGTGAGCATTTCTCTGCACTTAAATCTTTCTGTGCCTTACAATCCACATCTGGCTGGGTTTAGTTGACAGCTCCTTGTGCATTCATTCAGACACACCCCAAACACAGGATACTCAGCCTCACTTTCAGACATCTGCATTTTGAATGGGTCTTCCTGGGCTGGGAGTGTGGAGGGCCTGCTCTCACACAAAGGACTGCCACACCCCCTACTGGGACCCTGGCAGACAGGCTTGAACTGAAAGGGGACCTGGTGCACTTCTAAGCCACTCTTTGAAGTCCCCCCCACTTCAAAACCACATTTGGGTATAAAATCAGGGCCTCTGCCCTACCACCTCAGACACTTCCTGGAGAAGAAACTTGTAACCAGAACCTGCATCCTGCCAAGAAGAACTGCCTGGCTGCCCAAAGGACTCACCTGACTGCTTTCTGTGAAGGACTGCTGCCTTGCTGTTGCCCTGCTGCCTTGCTGCTCCCTGGCTTTGGTGAAGAAGTGCTCTCCAAGGGCTTGGATAGAGCTTGCCTCCTGTTCCCTGAAGTCTCAGGACCAAAAAGACTTCTCTCTTGCAACTGGACTCCTTGTGCAGTGAAAGTTCGATGCACACCTTGCTAAAAACGACGCACAGACTGTCCTGCGGTGAAAAATTCACTGCATGCCGAACCGGAACAACGCCGCTCGACTTCGCAAGGAAAAGATCGACGCGGTGCCTGCGGTGTGACCGGAACTTCGACGCATGGCCCACCAGATCGACGCACAGTCAACCTAGGATGACGCCGCCTGACTTCCACAGGGGAAATCGACTCAGCGCCTGCCGTGTGGGAGAAATGTCCCTGCATCGCCCACCAGAACGACGCAGAGCTTGTCACAAGCCCAGGATTCCACGCACAGACCTTGGGGCGTCGGAAAACCCTGCAACCCGAAGAGGATCCATGACCGAGCCCCGGAAATCGACGCACAGCCGTCCCTGCGTGGAAACTAAACGACGCATCAACCGCGTGCGGCCCGAGAAATCGACTCACATCCCTTTGTTTCCACGCTTATCCTCCTTTGCGGGGATTTTTCACGCGAACCAGGTAGTTTGTGCTTGAAAGAGACTTTGTTTGCTTTTAACAGATTTAAGACACTTTATATCACTTTTCAGTGATATCTTTACATTTTCTTATTGCATCTTTTGACCGTTTTGACCTGCAAATACCAAGATAAATATTATATATTTTTCTAAACACTGTGTGGTGTATTTTTGTGGTGCTATATTGTGTTATTGTATGATTCATTGCACAAATACTTTACACATTGCCTTCTAAGTTAAGCCTGACTGCTCAGTGCCAAGCTACCTGAGGGTGGGTACAGGATAATTTGGATTGTGTGTGACTTACCCTGACTAGAGTGAGGGTCCTTGCTTGGACAGGGGGTAACCTGACTGCCAACCAAAGACCCCATTTCTAACAGTGGGCAATACAGACATGGTATACATAACAACTACAAAATGGTGGTTACACAATGGTGGATGGTTTCATTTCGTGTAGTTATCTTGAGACCTTGGTCCTTCCCTAAATTATCATAAGGTAAGAATAGTATTTTGAATTTGTGAGGTTATGTGTGTGAATATATTTGTGGTGTAGAGACTGAGGGCCATATTTATACTTTTCGACGCACAACTGCGCCAACGCAGTTGTGCGTCAAAAAAGTTAACGCTGGCTAACGCCATTCTGAAGCGCCATGCGGGCGCCGTATTTATTCAATGACGTTAGCCGGTGTTAGCCGGCGGCGCTGCCTGGTGTGCGTCAAAACAAAATGACGTACACCAGGCAGCGCCGGCGTAGGGGAATATGGAGCTTGGGTGCCAAAAAATGGGGCAAGTCAGGCTGAGGCAAAATTATCGCCTCAACCCGATTTGCGCCATTTTTTTCGACTCCCAACCCCCATTGAAATGACTCCTGTCTTAGCAAAGACAGGAGTCATGCCCCCTTGCCCAATGGCCATGCCCAGGGGACTTCTGTCCCCTGGGCATGGTCATTGGGCATAGTGGCATGTAGGGGGTCACAAATCAGGCCCCCCTATGCAACAAAAAAAAAGAAAAATACTTACCTGAACTTACCTTATGTTCCCTGGGATGGGTCCCTCCATCCATGGGCATCCTCCTGGGGTGGGCAAGGGTGGCAGGGGGGGTCCCTGGGGGCATGGGAGGGCACCTCTGGGCTCCTTCCGAGCCCACAGGTCCCTTAACGCCTGCCCTGACCAGGCGCTAAAAAACGACACAAAAGCGGCTGGACGTAATTTTTTTTGACCCGCCCACTCCCGGGCGTGATTTTTGCCCGGGAGTGTAAATACGGCGCACATGCCTCGGAGTCAATTTTTTAGACGGGAACGCCTACCTTGCATATCATTAACGCAAAGTAGGTGTCCACGCTAAAAAATGACGCAAACTCCATTGACTTTGGCGCTAGACGCGTCTAACGCCAAAGTATAAATATGGAGTTAGTTTTGCGTCGGAATTGCGTAAAAAAAAACGACGCAATTCCGGCGCAAACAGAGTATAAATATGCCCCTGAATGAGTATAGCAGATGAGTAGAATGAGTAGATGAGTGGAACGCATGAATTTTATGGAGATGTGTTAGACCTGGCATCCTTGGTGTGGTCTCCCTGTCTTTTTTGCCTCTGCTTCCTATGTTTTGACTGTGTGCAGGACACTGTTTTTGCTGTTTTTGGTACTCTGGGCACTTTACCACTGCTGACCAGTGCTAATGTACAAATGCTCCCTATGTAAAATGTATTTGTAATTGACTTTTCCATGACTGGCACATTTGATGTACTAGTAAATCCCTAGTAAAGTGCACTAGAGATGCCCAGGGCCTGTAAATCAAATTCTACTAGTGGGCCTGCAGCACTGGTTGTACCACTCACATAAGTAGCCCTGTAAACACGGCTCAGACCTGCAACTGCAGAGTATGTGTGTGTGTAGTTTTAAACTACCAATTCGACCTGGCAAGTGTACCCACTTGCCAGGCCCAAACCTTCCCTGTTTATACATGTAAGGCACCTCTAAGGTAGGCCCTAGGTAGCCCCATGGGCAGGGTGCAGTGTATGATAAAGGTGGGACATGTACTGGAGTGCTTTACATATCCTAAGAGTGAACTACTGCCACATTTGGTTTTCACTGTTGCAAGGCCCATCCCTCTCATAGGTTAACAAGGGGACTGCCTTTAAATATCTTTTAAGTGCAGTTTCCCTTTGGGAGCAGATAGAGATTTGGAGTTTGGAGACTCTGAACTCACAATTTAAAAAATACATCTATTGGTAAAGCTGTTTTTCCGATTGTCAGTTTGAAAATGCCACTTTATGAAAGTCAGCATTTTCTGACTTAAATGATTCTGTGACTCTGCCTGCTTGTGTATTCCCTGTCTGGGTCAGACTGACAGTTGGGCTATTTGTTAATCTCCACTAGGCAGTGACACAGAGGAGGCTGAGATGTAGCCTGCATATCCTGATGGGCCATCTGGGCTGGAGTGGAGGGAGCGGTGATCACTTACAACTGAATGGGCTGCACCTGCCCTCACACAATGCAGTCTCCAACCCCCTGGTGTGAGCCTAAAGCCAGGCCTGTGCAAAGCAGGATCTTGTGAACAACAGATACTTTCCTTTGAAGTATGCCTACTTCAAAGGCAGAAAGGGGTATAAGTAGTATACCCAAAACCCCAGCTTTTCAGATTACTTCTGGAACTAAGAGGAACCTCTGCCAACGAGAAGAGCTGGAGGAGAAGTACTGCCCCTTTGCCTTTGACTGTGCTTTGCTGGGTTGGCCTGAAGTTGCTGCTTCTGCCTGAAAAAGGACAAAGGCTGGCCTTTGTGATATATTCCTGCTTGTAAAGTGTCTCTAATGGATTGGACTGAGCTTGCTTCCTGTTTTGAAGTCTCAGGGCCAACAAAGACTTCCTCTACCAGCACTTGGACTCTCTGCTGAGACCCATGCTCTCCCAATTGGTGCCCTATCCAGTCCCTAAGCCATGGAACTGTGAAACTCGTAGACAAGGACTGAAATTCACGCAGTGGAAGCCGTGCGGGGAAACATTTGATGCACCACCTGCAACATGGCTGTAAAAACAACGCACCACCCACCTCATGGCTGGCATCGATGCACCACCAGCATCGTGGCTGGGAAATCAGCACATCACCTGCATTGTGGCTGGAGAAATGATGCAGCAACCACTCATGCCTGCTGTAAATGGCGCAAACCCCCAGCAGTGTGGTTTTCCATCACAGTGCAGCCAGATTTCTTACGCATCATCGCTTGGCGTTAAAAATAATAGTGAATCTGCCCGGACCCGAAGTGCCCCATCTGGAAAACGACACACAGCCTCACTTGCGAGTGCGAAAATGACGCATCGCTGGCTTTTTCGATGCACGCTTGCCCGGGCGGCCTTATTTTTGATGAAAACCAGGTACTTTGTGTAACATTGTTTTCTATGAAGTAAGACTCTTTTTACATTGAAAATTCATAACTTTGCTTGTGTATTTTAGATTTTTGTCATTTTGGTCTTGTTTTATTAAGATAAATATTGCCTATTTTTCTAAACTGATGTAATGTCCATTTTGTAGTGTTTTCACTGTATTGCTGTGTGTTGGTATAAATACTTTACACATTGCCTTTGAGATAAGCCTGACTGCTTGTGCCAAACTACGAAGGGGGTGAGCAGGGGTTGTCTTAGGAGTGTAACTCCTTTACCCTGATTGGAGTTAGGGTCCTTGTTTGGACAGAGTGCAAACTGACTGCCAACCAGAGACCCCATTTTTAAAAATATGCATTGTATTTTTATATTCCTTTATCAAGGGATGGTGGATTGATATCATTGAGACAGCAAATTATCTTTAAAGAATGTGAACAGCTTGAGTGGAGAAAATTGATTATGTGATTTTGAGTTTGACCCAATTATAGAAATGGACAGAATGTAATTTGAGGATATATCTTTGATGATTAAGAAAAAGAGGTCATCAAAGATCATTAGAATTTGGTTTAGCGTTCAATTGATCTGTTTTTGTTATCATTAGACTGTTTTTGGTATTAATATGCACTTTATGATGTACATTTACTATGGCTATTTACTATATTAGATTCCTTTCCAAAATGAATTTGAAGCTATAAGAGATTGTACGTTGTGAACACGTTTAAGAATTTCATAAAATGTTCAGGTAAGTGCTGATTATGTATATGTGACTTATTGAGTATTGAACTGGAATTACATGGTATCACGTTCAGTCAGGAAGTGAATGGTTGTGGGCTAGAGTGTAAGTTGTAATTCACTTTTTTTTTTTGACTTTCCCTGGATTATTGTCCAAGACATTGGATTAAACAATGAATGTAAGAAAATGATGGTCCGTTTTAATACAAATTATCCTTTCTGAGTTGTTATTATACACAGAAACAGTGTATTGTGTAATGGCCAATTTATAAGACATCTAGAGATCTCTTGAGAAACGAATAACATTTTTTAATAAATGAAATTGCTGTTGATGTGTACATTTTGATAGGGTGTATTGCCCCTTTGGTAAATTTGTAGTAATATCTTATTGCTTTCAGGACTCTGTGATTGTTGATTTTGTAATTTTTGTTTGACAATGAGAATAAGGGCATATTGTCCAGTTTAACATTTATATGTGACTCTTTATTAAGAAAGCACATTGATTTTAAAAGTCAGTATGTTTGTGTTAGTTTAGAGTTTCTTTATGAAATTTAATCACAATTAGATGTTATTGTCTAAAATAGAGAAGGTAACCTTAAGCTAAGAATTAGTATATTTATTTGATAGCCCTAATGAAGTGATATGGCTGTAAAACACGTGTTGGCTGTGGCTGTTTTAAGAGAATAAAGAATGACCGATTTAATGGGTTGTTGGAAAAGCATCTTTTCTCAGATTATACATGCTTATATGAATTTGTACATGAGCTGGTGAGGTAGGGGTATTTTGAAAATGTATCAAAGGGCATTATTTCTGTCACCTGAACCTAATATATTTATTATCCAAAGGAAGGTAAAAAAAACTATTTTGGTTGTTTGTTGGAGCTGGAGCTCAGCCCGATGCATAGGAGGACTGCCCACTCATTTTTCTATACCAATATAAACCTCCCAGGGTCTAGTGGGCTTTCTGCCATCCTGGTGGACAGATTGGGGTGAAGCCTCCTATCTTCTCCTCTGGGGCAAGAAGGCTGTATTTTGTGGCTAGGGGCTTAGCCCAGTGCCTTCGGCAGCTGTTCCCACCCTCTCTTTTGTGGTTCATAAATGTATTTTCTGTGTAGTGGGTTTTCTGCCTCTCCCAGGGAGTATGTTTAAGGAAATAATGTCGACCCCAGGGGCATAAAGACTATTTTTACAACTTTGGGGGTAAAGTCTAGCCCTGATGCTTGAGGGTCACCCCTCTCTGAGCACCAATATAAACCTCCCCGCTATCCAGTGGACTTTCTGCTGCCTAGGGGACCACAGTTAAGGTAAAAACCTCCAATCTGTCCCAAAGGGTAGAAATAATGATTTAATCATTTGTTGGTTGGGGGCTTGGTCAGATGCCTAAGTAGAGTAGCCCTACCCCTTTTCATTGTGCCAAAATAAATCCTTGTTTTCTAGTTGTTATTCTGCCACCGGGGGGGTAGATTGGAGGTAAAGACCTCCCCAGGAAGCAGTAGCTCACTGGCGGGAGGGTCTCCCCTCACCAAAAACATAAATCCCTGGTGTATACTGGTTGGATCCCTGCTTGGGGATCAGCCTCGTGTGGAAATTCTAAGTATTAATCCACCATGGTACAATACCTTTGAAAAGACATTAACTTCCTTCATATAAATCTATGTTTGTGGGAATGAGATATGCCCCAGAACACTGATGTAAGTGAAAGTGAAATGAGCACATCATCTCATTTTACCATAACTTTCAATGTAATGTCTTCAGTGTACCATGCATTCAGTCACTTTTAGTGTAATGGCATCAATGTACCATGCATTCCGAAGCAGTGTTAAATACATGTCCAGCATAGCCTTTGCACTCCAGAGTTTAATGTAATATTATGTGTTTTATTTAAAATTATTATAATTTTCTTGTTTTTATATTTGTTTTCATGATTGTTGTTGTGTTGCCTCAGTTTTACTGTGTAGGCAGTGTTTATTATTATTTTACTTTTGCTTTGATATTGTTGTATTTTGGATAGTTTCCCACAATGTTTTATCGAATGACATTTGTGTGCTTACTGTTTAAGTATTAGAATCATGGCATTCATGTTTTCGATATTTTTAGGCAATATTCCTGTATGCTGATATTGTTTTTCTAAATATGGGTGTCAGGCAAAGGATGCAGCAGACCTCCCATATCCCTATTTCATGCATCAGCATGGGTAACAAACCGATGTAGCAAACATTTTATATACAATTTGTGCAGGATTGGAAACCTGCTGAGTTATTTTTATGTTGGCAATCGGAAAGTAAACTGACTTTATTTTATCAAAAAATATGGGGGCATTTTAGCATATTTGTATTCATCTGCTAGTGTAAATACTTTAGATAGTATTGTAATATAGGAATCACAACCATAAACTAATGAACCTATACCGGTTTCACAAAAATTAATTGATGTACTTCTGTTAGATTTATAAACTTTATTCGTCATATACAAAATAGTCATAAGAGTACAGAGATACATGTTTAAAAATAGTCCTAAAACATTCACATACACTAAAATATCAACATTCATATAATCAATAAGGTAGAAATTAACCATAAAAAATCAATCACATCCATGTTTGCTTAACAGGATCTATACATGACTAATACCCTATACTTTTCCCCAAGTAAATAGCTTTTAAAATATAAAGGCCCTCATTATGACATTGGTGGTAAATGCCACTTACCACCATACTGACTGCCGCCAACATACCGCTGCAGCGGCAAAAATCCGTTCACCACATCATGACACACACACACCAATCCGTCACTATTCAGCCACAGACACAAATCCGCCACACCAAAGGTCAGTGATAAACTGGCGGTATCCAAACCCACATCGTTACACCAACAGAACAATGCCCATCACATTATGACCCACGAATCACCACGGCAGACATTCAACCGCAGCCAACCATTGGCGGTACATACTGCTGTGCTCAAAATACACACACACAAACAAAACAACACTACATTGGACAATTCAAGCTACACACACCTGACACCCATGCACACACCACACCCATACCCCCACACCACTATAAAACACCCACCCACATTACCCACAACCCTTTACCAGTACAAATAATTGCCACCAGAGAGAGACAGCAAGACCACTCACACAACCAGAGCCACATACCACTCACACCTATACACCACTCACGCACTCCACATCACACACCCCAACACATTACCCTATACACCCTCACCTACACACCTCACATAAGACCCATGGCACCACAAAGACACCCCTGATTCTCAGAGAAGGAGCTAAGGGTCATGGTGGAGGAAATCATCAGGGTAGAGCCACAGCTATTTGGAGCACAAGTGCAGCAGATATCCAGTGCAAGGATGATGGAGCTATGGTGGAGGATCGTGGACAGGGTCAACGCCGTGGGACAGAACAAGGGATGATATCGGGAAGAGGTGTAACGACCTATGGGGGAAGGTGCGTTCTAGTGCAGCAAGACACCAACTCGCTGTACAGAGGACTGGCGGTGGACACCCACCTCCTCCCCAACAAGTAACAAAATAGTAGGAGCAAGTCTTGGCAATCATGCATCCTGAGGGCCTGTCCGGAGTAGGAAGAGGGCTGGACTCTGGTAAGTCAACTATATACTAGTATCACCCCACCTACCTGCATGCTATCACATACCCCCACCCTCACTCCCATCACTCCACCACTCCCCAAACACCCCACCATCACATCTCACTTATCTCAATGCCAAGCCCTGCATGCTCTACCAATGCAAGGATCCCACTCACAGCCCTGCATGGACACATATCACCAAAGCATGCACACTAGAGAGAATCAGCTACCCACCATATACCAACTTACACAAGGGAAAGCTGCCAGGGCAAATACAACCAAATAGGGCAACCCACTGATGCACAATATATCACACACAGAAACAATAACACATCATTTACATCCCGCAGGTATCCCAGTCAATGTCACCGGAGAAGAGGTGCCAGCACTATCCAGTCCCCCAACTGAAGAGGCCCACAGTGATGACAGCAACTCTGGTTGCCTGGATCTGGATGACCAACCTGGCCCATCAGGGACCTCTGGACAGTCGGTTACCCAGGCCCAGTCACACACTACCACAGAGCCTCCCCCATCTGGAAACACCATCACAGCACCCACCCAGCATACCCATACCTCTGTCACCAGGACACGTCAATCAACAGTGTGTGTCCATCTCTACAGGGACCCCAGGCCACACCTCATTCCCAAGACAATCAGGGACCTGGGGTCAGTGGCAGTGGGCATACGGTTCAGAGGACAAAGGCACAGGACAACAGGGAAACTGGAAGGACTGATGTGCCCAGGGGGAGGACAGGCCCAGGGAACCGACTCTTTAGCAGGCACTCACCAAGATTCTGGGAGCCTACCAACATTCCCAAGACACGATGAGCCAGATCCTGGACAATGTGCAGGAGAACAGGCGGTTGCAGGAGGGACAGTACCAGGGGATCAGGGAGATCTTGCAGGCAATCAACACCACCTTGGTCTCCATTGCAGGGGTGCTGACAGACATGGCCAACATTATGAGGGAGGCAGTCTCACAACAGCGGGACCCTGCCACTAGCCAGACATCTGAATTGACTTCCACCTCCGCTGCCGCTAGTGGACAAGAGGCCCGCCACAGGACCAGCAGGCCACCAGCACCCCTTCCCTGCAGAAGGTGAACCACCCCGCAAACGTTCCCTGCGATCCAGGCAGAAGCCAGAGACTATTGCCAAGACCCCCGCCAGGAAATAAGACTTTCCTGATTATCACCCTTGTGTCCCACTCTGTCACCCTGTCCACCTTGAACTGCCATTGCTCCCTTTCCTATGTCCCCTTGGACAATGCACCTGTGCTACAAATAGACTGGAACAACACCCTGGAATTTCCTCCATCATCACCCCATCCCAATGCACTTGCCCCTCTTCTTCTTAGCACTTCAATAAACACACTTTGAAAAAATACAAGTATGGAGTATGTTAAATTTTTAAGGTATGGATTCGTTTAACCAGGTTCAAACATTGCAATTCAACTTTACAGTAATTGTTCACATAGGAAAGACCTGTAGTTTCCTGCAGCGATCACACCAGGAGCGACAGTGGAGCACCAACATCTCCAAAATGAATTGCCAAATGGTACAGTAAGTGGGCATAAATGTGGGAAATAACAGCATGCCAGTGCCAAAGATATCCTAAATAATAACAATGAAATGTGAAGTAACACTGTCTTACCTAGGTGTCATTGGAGGCATTGTTGTATCACTGCTGTTCTGTTTTACTCATCCTCATCCTCTGCCTCCTCACTGTCCACAGGGTCCACTGCTGCCAAGCGGCCATCTCCAGCCTCCTCCTCCTGCAGAAAAGGCACATGGCGTCTCAAGGCAAGGTTGTGCAACATGCAGCATGCCACGATTATCTGGCAGACCTACTTGGGTGAGTTCACAGGGATCCACCAGTTAGATGGAGGCACCTGAACCTGGCCTTCAGGAGGTCAAAGGTTCTTTCGATTATCCTTCTTGTTCACCCATGTGCCTCATTGTAACGTTCTTCTGCCCTTTTCATGGCATTCCTCACAGGGGTCAGTAGCCATGATAAGTTGGGGTAACCAGAGTTACCTGCAAATATCGGGGGACAACATTAGGTCACACCCTATCCCAGATGGCCCACACCATACCCATACACCAACATCTACTGAGTGGGAACCAGGGCTCACCTATTAGCCACACCCGGTGCCTCTGTAGTTAGGCCATCACATTTAGGATGTTGCTATTCCTCAGGATAAAGTGATCATGCACCGAACCAGGATACTTTGCATTGTTATGGGAGATGTACTGGTCCACCAAGCACACCACCTGTACATTCATGGAGTGGAAACTCTTAAGATTTCTGAACACCTGTTCATTCTGGGGGGGGAGCAAATGCAAACTGCATTCAATCAATCACATCAATTATGTTGGGGATATGTCCCATTGCATAGAAGTCAGCCTTCACAGTGGCCAAATCCTCCACTTGGGGGAAAACAATGTAGTTGCACATGTGTTTAATCAGGGCGGTCAACACTCTGGTCAGCACTATTGAGAACATTGGCTGTGACATTCCTGCTGCCAAGCCCACTGTCACTTGGAATGAACCAGTTGCCAGGAAATAGAGCACAGATAGAACTTGCACGAGAGGGGGATCCCAGTGGGGTGACGGATAGCAGGTATCAGGTCAGGCTCCAATTGGGCACAGGTGGAAGTGAGGTAATTCCGCTAACGTTGTGCGCCATTGCGGGAGGCGGTCGGGAACCGCTGTACAACTCCTCATTGGTTAACATTGGGCCCTATGGGTTACAGTGGCCAATGGTGATGTACGCCAGCGGTGACGGTATGCACCGCCGCGGACGTGACCGCCATTTTCTATCTGATCCCTCACTTGGTACCTGACCTTCAACACGAGAGGACCTATACTGCATGTACTGCTGTGACCTGTGTCTGGCACCTACCATGGCTCGTGTGACTGGGGAAAGGGCCCCTGCCTTTACCTCGGCGGAGTTGGAGCAACTGGTGGATGGGGTCCTACCCCAGTACGAACTGCTGTATGTGCCTCCAGACCAGCAGGTGAGTACACTGTGTGCACGATACATGCGATATGAATGCATGGAATGATGTGTTGTGAAGGTCTCATGTAAGGGGGTTGGGTGGATGTCCTCTGGACAGCGTATTGGTTGTGTGCTGGGCCATGTGTGTGTAAATGGTGATGTGAAGAGGTAGGTGGGCCATAAGTGTAACAGGCAGGACTGTCTGTCTGTCTTTCCTGTGTGTATTACCTATGCAGGTCAGCACCCATCAAAAGAAGGGTATATGGAGGGCCACCGCCAAGGATGTGCAGACCCTGGTGGTCTACGGCAGGGGGAGCACCCACTGTCAGAAACAGTGGGAGGACATGAGACACTAGGCATGGAAGACAGCGGAGGCCCAGCTGGGGAATGCCTCCCAAAGAGGAAGGGGTACCCGTCGAACCCTGATCCCCCAGATGGCCCGCATACTGGTGGTGGTCTATCCTGAGCTGAATGGGCGCATGAAGGCATCACAGCAGCCACAAGGGGGTGAGTACAATTCCCATCATTACAACTTACTCATGGTAGGGTGGTATCCGGGTGGGAGATGTGTTTCAGTGGGTGCCCTTAGTCCAGGCCTGACATTGCAGAGTAGGTCCCATGGTGGTGAGGGTGCTGAGTAGATAATCCTTCTACCTAACTCGTAGGCATCCACTACTGGTCAGGGCTGCATGGGTCCCAGGTGTGCTGCATTTGGTGGTGTGTGCCCCTCCCCATGCCTTGGTGGCTAGCAACATAAGTGGCAGTGCAATCCATAGTGCATAGGGCTGTTCCCTGTGTGTGAGAGTGGTGTGTACGCCAACAGTGGTGTTGTTGCAGCCATTGACCAAGTGTATCCTTTGTCTCTCGCCCCCCTTTTTGTTTTGTCACCCAGTCTTATGTGCATTAGCATCATCTGGCAGAGGAGCAGAGGCACCTGCGAGGGGGGGAGCTGCGTCTCACAGGACCCAGGAGTCAGAGTCCACCGACGGTGAGGGCACCAGTGGGACGGATGGCGAGAGGGGGCACCACAGCGGAGACTGGAGGGGACAGTTTGGACACAGATACCTCCTCCGATGGAAGCTCCCTGGTGGTGGCGGACACCTCTGTGACCACCCCAGCTACAGGTACAGCCACCACCCCTTGTACCAGCACTGCCCTCATAGCAACCCCTCATTGAGTTGCCCGTGCACACTCAACCAGGAGGGTGGGCATATCCTTCGCCCCAGGCACCTCAGGTCCTGCCCCAGTGAGCCCTGCTGCCCTGAGTAAGGAGGCTATTGACCTCTGAGATCCATCTCTGTAGGGCAGTCAACCATTGTGAATGCCATCCAGGGGCCGGCAGCCCAGATGCAACACACTAATGCATTCCTAGAGGGCATGCACACTGGCTTGGCGGGCCAACAGATCAATCCAGGCACTGGCCTCCTTTCCCATGACAGCCATTGTCCCTGTTTCCACCCTCCAGCTTCTTCTTCCCACTCCTATTCCCCTCAACCCCAACCTATTCCAAGCACACAGGCAGACGAGTATGCACACAAGACAACACACAAGAGTGGCACTGGCAAACACAAGCACCACACATCATCCCACAGACATTCACACAAACACCATCCAGATGCAGACCTACCAACATCCACAATTTCCACTGTGTTCCCCTCCTCCTCTTCCTCCACATCCCTCCTAGTCCCATCTACACTCACACCTGCATGCACTACATCCTCATCCACTACCAGCATCACCACCACGCCTAGCAGATCACACACCTCACTGGCAGACACCTCCACAACAGCCATGCACACGTCCCATGTGTCCTCTCCCACTGTGTCAGTCCCACCTCCTACAGTACACAAACGCAAGCACTCAAAAACCTAACAGCCATCCACCTCACAATAGCATCCAGGCCATGCACCTGCACCCAAACTCAGCAGACAGACACCTCCTACAACCACTCCCTCTTCCTCTACCCCCAAACCTTCTCCCTCCTCCCACTCCAATGTCCCTCTCCTCCATTGACCTCTTCCCTACCCATCCCCCCGTCCTTCACGTCTGGGCAGGATGGCAAAAACCAAGGCAAGCACCTCAGCCAACCAGTCCACGGTCCCAGTAGTCTCCACACCTATTCGGGGGGAGAAGAATCCAGAGCACATGTCCAGCGGGTGAAGGAGCCTGCACCAGTCAGCCTCAAGGAAAGGGTGCCTGCTCCAGCTGTGGCCCGTAAGATCAAGGAGCCAGCCCCAGCTGCTACAAGGACGGGCAAGGAGCAGCTCCAGCTGTGGCCCGGAAGACCAAGAATCCAGCCCCAACTGCTGCCAGGAAGGGCAGGGAGCCAGCCCCAGCTGCTGTCAGGAAGGGCAAGGAGCCAGCCCCACCTGCTGCCAGGAAGGGTAAGGAGCCAGCCCTAGATGCTGCCAGGAAGGGTAAGGAGCCAGCACTAGCAGGCAGGAAGGACAAGTGGCCTGGTGCAGGGACTCCTACGGAGTCTCCACCACCAATCATGGTTGTGCAGCTGTCCAAGGCTGCAGGGGATGGGCTGGAGCCTCCCCCCACCAGGAGCAGCAGCACCACCACCACCAGTGGGCAGCATCTGAGGCTGAAGGGGATGGGCTGGAGCCTCCCCCCACCAGCAGCAGCAGCACCACCATCACCAGTGGTCAGCCATTCGAGGCTGCAAGGGATGGGCTAGAGCCTCCCCCCAAAAGCATCAGCAGCACCACTACCACCACTGAGCAGCCATCACCTCTAGCGGACGGTATGTAGTCCTGCATCCATGGGCTGCTGTGAGGCCTGCCCCCTGCACATCCAGTGGGTATGACACCCACCTGAGAGACTGTGACCTTGAACTCCCCAGGATCAAGAGCCCATGGAACGATGCCTCCTCCAGAACCAGTGGGTAAGACACCCACCAACCCCAGCATCCCAGCATCAACGGCACAGGGCACGATGCCCCCTCCAGAACCAGTGGGTAAGACACCCACCAATCCCAGCCTCCCCTGGATCAAGAGCACAGGGCACGATGCCCCCTCCAGAACCAGTGGGTAAGACACCCACCAACCCCAGCCTCCCCAGGATCTAGAGCACAGGGCACGATGCCCCCTCCAGAACCAGTGGGGAGACACCCACTTGAGAGTCTGTGGCCTTGCACTCCCCAGGACCAAGCACAGGGCATGTTGCCCCCCCACCGGAGCAACTGGGCAAGTCAACCACATGAGAGACTGTGGCCTTGCACTCTCCAGGACCAAGCACAGGGCATGTTGCCCCCTCAAGAGCAAGTGGGCAAGTCACCCACCTGAGAGACTGTGGCCTTGCACTCCCCAGGACCAAGCACAGGGCATGTTGCCCCCTCCAGAACCAATGATGTTGTTCCATCTGCCAGTTGAGGTGCCTGCCTATTTTCCAACTGATGCCCCTGCAGTGTTCTCTCCGTGTTGATGCAAAAGTGCCACATTATAACACACAAAGGGATTAGTTAGATTAAGTAAATACTTGATTGCAGCCTGATGCGTTCTTTTATTCTGAGCAATGAGGAGGGGTTTAAGGTAAAAATGCCTGTATTGCTATTTACAGAACAGCATAAAGTGCATTGTACTTGGTTTACTAGACCCATCACATGGGTATTGAACAGTATCAGTTGGACAGGTCCTCATCTTAGGGAAAGACACTAAATGATGCACTATTCCCAATCTAAATCTAATCAGAATGATGCTATGCTGTATATTAGTGACGCAGAACAAATAACTTTTACAACCGGTCTCTGAGGCAAAAGACACATAAATACCAACTGTCGATTTCATTATTTCAACACCCTTCCTACAATCCATTCTATGCTGCAAAAGGGACTCTTTAATCATTTTTTAGAAAGTGAAAGCACTTGTAGAGGATCTGACCTTACATATATATTAAACTAGGTATTAAAGGAGGAATCCGGAAAACATTATCCAGTTTTAAATAATTTAGAATGATCTGCTTGGTAAAATTTTTTCCTCTTTTCCCAAATGTTATGCCATAGTAACAAGGGTCTTAAAGCTGCACATTCTCCAAAAACTGTATTAATACCCCCTGATGCATTATCCAATTAGAGGCCTGAGGTAGGTAAGCAGAGCAGCCGTTTTAAAAAACTATTTTCCGTTTGTAAGGATGTGCTCTTCATATACCCCCAAAGTCCAGCCCTATAGGAGGCCATGGCAACAACTCTTGCCTTATAGATATCAACAATTTCCCCTTAGGCGACTACCTAATTAATTTGTAAATCTGAAAATACTGCATGTGTTCCTACTCAGGTCAGGTCAATTTTATTAATGCATAGTTAGTTGAAACTGCTGCAAGACAAATATACAGTACAAAAAAGAAACATAAAAAAGATCACCATACCACACCGTACAACCACTGTACAATATAGTTAAGAAATGTAACTGATTGGGTTAGCTGGATATTAAAATATACGTTAATAATAAGAAATTCAGATCTAAATTCAAATGGAAAAACCCAATGGATTAGTGGGCCAAGGCTAAAGAAGTTAAGGGGCCGGAGCTGGGTGGTCGTTTTAAGTGCCAAAGTAAATAGAAGTCAATTGTGATTGTTCACGACAAGTTCAGAAGACCCTCCTAAGTCTCAACCAATTGGGAGAGCAATTATTTAACGTGCAAAAGAAATTTAGTACCTCTGGCTGCTAGCTGAATGTTATGCCCATCTAAAAGCGGCATCACTGCTGTATGACAAGTTCTAATTCGTAGGACTTTCAATGAGGGCATAAAAGGTTATTTCTCATTAACAGGACCGCCAGAAAAACACACAAGAATGTGAAATACTTTCAGTCGACAAGCAGCAAAGGCGGCAAGAAAGGTCTGGCCAGGTTTAATTCCATGATGGAATCAAATCCTTAGACGGAAAAACACCCGTACGGATTTGAAGAAGAGAGTTTTGGATAGAGGTGGCTAGATGGATAATAAGGTATTGCTGGCTGTGCCAGGCAGTATAAGTGTGCAAGACTGACCAGCCATGATGTAGGTTCGCCATGTCTGTTTTGTCGGTTTTCCAAGAATGAAGTTTGGAAGCCTTGTAAATACGTTTTTTCAGCAGAGGAAAGGAGGTGTTGGTGTCCCATGCAGCCTGTCATCAGGTTGTAGCCCCATTTCTTCACAGCATAGGGCGGCCAACGTGTCAGTGGGGGCAGCTCTTAATTTCCAGCACATTTTTATCATTGCCCCAAAATGGATCAGAACTTGATGGAACAGTCCAAATTCCAACCTCACCTGAGCTTGCGATGAATGCTTTGGTAGATGGAAAAGGTATTTGAACAAGACTGATTATAGGCGGTTAAGGATAGGGGAGTCATGCCCCTTAAGTAGCTCCAATCCGTAGGTTAAAGTTGGAAGGAATTTTGCTCTGATTACCTGCAAAAGATAGAGCTGCGATGTACTGCCAGCTTTTTTTGTAACTGTGTGAAAGCAAAATGTAATTTGTGAGCCACCCCTTTTATTTTCAATAATGTTCTTTGTAAGTTAAAGATGCTTCCAGCGCTACGCCAATATATTTATAGTGTTTGACAAGGCTATGTGTTTGCTAGTGGCCACGCATTTGTACTTGATGCAACTGATGTTATGTGTGCCCAAAAAACAGATCACTTTTGTCTTGTGATTTATCTCGAGACCTTTCGTTATCGGTATTCCACCAGTTTGGCAATTAAACGCTGGAGGCCCAACTGTGACAGGCTGAAGAGCACAATGACATCTGCATATTTTAGGATGCGCACCTGTTCGTTCGCTAGTTTTGGAGGGTCGCTTGCCACTTCTGCTAATCTGGAGTCAAGGTCTGCCATGTAGTTGTTAAATAAATAAGGCCAAAGTGAGCACGCACCCCTGTTTTTGTCCATTTTATGGAGGGATCTTCTAGGTGATTCTGTCGCCATTTCCAGTTTTAACCTGACCCCAGGTATCTGTGTGTAGGTTTCTGATTACATCTACCAGGTTTGGTGGTATGCCCCAGCTGGCCTTTTTTGATCATAGTTTCTGGTGCGATACCTTATCAAAGGCAGCCTTTGGATCAACCAAACAGGCATAAAGTGGATTGTGTTTTCTCTTGACTTTTCAGCAAGAAGTGAGACCGCTAAAAGATTGATTGAGGTATTCATTCCTGCCCTAAAACCCGTCTCTGTTTTTGGGATGTTATTGGAAGCGGAAGTCCACACTTCCAAGTCCAATAGTGGGTTAGAGGCAAAGATCTTGGCTTCCACGTCTATCAGGGCAATTAAGCAATAGTTTGTTGTGTCTGATCCCAAACCAGCTTTGAGTATGGGATGCAAAATGCTGCCTCTGCGTGATGGTGGTATAATATTGGTAGAAAAAGCCTGATTGAACAGTGGAGTAAGGGTCGATGCCCAGAAGTGTTGGGCTTCCCTGGATAAACGGTTGGAAAGACCATTTGGGCCAGGAGCCCCGTCTGATCTCAACTTCCTGAGGGTTAACTGCAGTTGTGCCTTGGGCAGCAAATGTGTTTACGAAGGGGATTGAGATTGATAAATTGAAGAAGCGCGTTCCACTCTAGGCGGGGCAGACAGCATGGTCCTCACTTTCCGGTACCCTGAGAATGCTGCCTTAATGAAAGTTGACCAATTTGCTTAGAAACTTCCTGGCTTATGATGGCTGGTTCTCCTGTTTGCAAGGGAATTAATTTCAGCTCAAATGCGGTGGCTATTCTTAATTGTGCATGCGTGAAGAAGCTTCAACCAAACTTGGGTCTGGTAAGACCGCTTAGCAGACCAAATATTATTCTTATATTGTAGTCTTAGGGCAATGATATGTTGTCTGGAATCATAGCCGACAGTTGAATCATACTGCTAGAGCTTTCTGACGGACTTGTTACGTTTTCTTTTTTCCAGCCGAATGGCATTGGTAAACCGTGTGGCCCGTCTCCTGGTGGTTTAGCAATTTTCTGCCCTGGTTGCTGCAAATCGACTGTGGAGTGTCATAGTTAAGGTCTCCCAGAAGAAATGTGGATTATAAACGGGGTAATACTGTCGTACAAAGTTGAATATGAAACAAATTAAGGACTCAGGGCCAGATGTAGCAAACGTTTTGCATGGTGCAAACTGTGAAAATCGCAGTTTGTGCCATGCAAAATGCCGTTTGCGATGCTCATTCACAATTTGCGAGTCGGTACCGACTTGCAAATTGTGAATGCGACTCGCAAATAGGAATGGGTGTTCCCTTCCTATTTGCGACTCGCATCGCTATGCTAAATTGCTTTGTGACTGCGAATGCGGTCGCAAAGCAATTCGCAGTTACCACCAGTGTCACACTGGTGGTAACCCATTCGCAAAAGGGAAGGGGTCCCCATGGGACCCCGTCCCCTTTGTGAATGTTGCCAAAAAGGGTTTACTCTGAAAAACCGAAACCAAATGGTTTCGTTATTTTTTTTATTTTGCAACTCGTTTTCCTTTAAGGAAAATGGGCTGCAAAATAAAAAATAAAAACTGCTTTATTTAAAAAGCAGTCACAGACATGGAGGTCTGCTGACTTCAGCAGGCCACCATCCCTATGAGTGCAGGGACTCGCTATGGGGTCGCAAAATGCGACCCACCTCATTAATATTAATGAGGTGGGTCTTTGCGACCCCATAGCGACTCGCAGTCGGTGTCTGTACTGCATCCGATTTTGCTATTCGGAAATTGCGAGTCGCACCGACTCGCAATTTCCAATTTGCAAAATCGGACTTTGCTACATCTGGCCCTCAGTATCTACTGCTTTCTATGTCAAACACCTTAGACTATAGGCACTTGGGGTGATCAACAGAGTGTTAGCATGAGATGCTTTGGGACGATTTAACAGGAGTTTGGTGTGCTGGCCGAAGTGGTTATTCTTAACTCTGTCGAGGTTAGTGTAGTGAGTGACCATTGGAAGTAACTGTAAGTCAACAAAGGTATAATCCAGGGTGGAAGAGGACTTGTTCATGACTCTGGTGAATGCTGCTGGTTGGTCTTGAGGGAGCCGGCCGTTGTACAGACTCCTGCGTTCCAAAGCTGTGAGCATTCTTTCCCAAGCCGGTCATGTTGGTGGGATTGTTGTGTAGCCATTTTAGTTATAGCTCCATGCACGTTATTTAAACACACTAGGCCACTGTGCACTTTAACCTAGATATATTTTATTCAGCTTCGCTTTATTATTTTTACAATAACCATTTTTACGGTCTTGTTTTATTTTCATCTATCTTACTGTTATTGCCTAGGCTAGCACTCTGTTCTCAAACAAGACATTCTTCATCACTCAACTGTATGCTGATTGCTGACTGCTTCGCTACAGATGCTAACGCAGACCACAGGCCTTTGCTCAGGTATGGTGGTTGACGTCTTCCCAGGGGAACCTGAAATGCAGAATTAGAGCTCAACATGTTGTGCTCAAATTACAACCTAGATAGGAAATAGTCCATCGACTATAGTGACAATATGATAGCGTTGTTTTTATGCTTCACCCTTCTCCTCACAATTTTAATACTGTCATGTTGTATCTTCCTGGTTATTGCAGCTCACGCTTTGCTAAGATGCAGCCGTTTCATTAAACTCATTACTAAAACATATACTGCTTCTGTTTGTCAGTTATATATGAGACCAAATTATAAATGAGAGAACCGGATGTGACCTGAGTGACCACGACTTCCCTGAGAAGTCCCGTATGTCATGTCCTCGGCTGCCCAATCATCACTATCCTTTGGTAGGGATGAGGCACTGCTAGTTAGCTGAAGCAAAACCGGGATTGGAGCGACAGGTGTCACCTGCAGTGGGTTAGACTCAGTCTCCCACACCGCAAGTAATTCTGCTCCTCAAAATCCAGTAGTCTCATTAGAATGAGAGGTTACGTGACAGGATGATGTTATTGCCGCAGGGATTTTGTTATTCACACTCAACAGTGAAGATTTATTATAATTTGTGGTACTTCCTAATAGGTACATGTTGAAGTCCCCGATAGGACCAACCTCACATGGAGAAGCGTGTGTTGTAAAGATTTAACTAGTTCATATAAAACTTCAAATTTTTCGCCTTTGCCTTTTTCGTTTGGATGTATATAGACATTGCACAGTGAGAGGCAGGGCTTATGGTTTAAATGTGAGGAAGTTAGAGCCATAAATTTAACACATTGGGCCCATGTAAGGGCCAAATCAATCGGAGCATGTTGCCATTATGGATGTGATCCAACTTATGTTGACATTTCACCTGCTGCTCTGCCTGCCTTTGTTAGGTTCTTGGCAGCTGGTTGGTATTCCTTAAAGCCTGTGATGGAAGTCGGCTTCTCCGACCATGTTTCCTGCAACAGCACTATGTTATATTTTGACAGATGGTTGATTAAATCTCCCTCTTCCACCTTGTTGCTTAGGCCGTTTAGGTTCCAAGAGCACAACGTTAATAAGCTGGGGTTATGGCTGCTTGAGATTCATGCCGCCATCTTGTCCCCTCCCGAGGCACGTGGTTCGTTAGCAAAAGAAACATCTCTCATGTAACTGTGTGCATCTGGAACCATTGTTTGTTGAATCGTAAAATTCAGGGGAGTGTTAGATGACTGTTTGAGGGGACCAATTGGTCTCCGTAGCACCCCGATGCTTTGGTTGTTACTCCTCGTGAATAGACTCTGTTTTGGACAAAGGGGACTAGGATTGGGTTCTGATACAGTCCTTGTCAGTGTGATGCCCTATCTTAAAAAACTGTCCCAGTTTTGCCATAATAGTGCAGCAGTCCTACTATCGGACCAGGAGACCACCGTTGTTTCTCTTCCTGGTGTTACTGAATTAGCCTTGAATTGAATATGCTCAACATGATCTGATTGAAGGTGTTTGAGATTGGCTTTGCCCCAGACCAGCTTTAAGATGGCTGCTCTATTTAAGATGTTGTGCCCTCCTCTTGACTTATAGTAGGGAATCATCTCAGTCCCCAGTGTTTCTGCCTCCAAACTGCCACTGTACCATTGAAGGTCCTCCTGGTGGCTGTAAGCAGGATTCCATAGGGGGTTATGTGGCGATAAGATAGCTGTTCTGGGATGTTGTTCACTGACAAGTCACGGGGATGTTCGGAAATGGCTGCCTGGGTTAAATGGCTTGCCAAAACTGTGTGGCAGAGGGAATTTGTGTGCTGCTGGAGTTGGCTGAGGTTAGAGAGCTCATCTTTGGCCAAAGTGGAAGGTGGAGGTTTGTCTTGGACCTGAGTGAAAATCTGTGAAACTGAAATGTATGTTGGATTAGCAGTTCAGTGCCATTGTTTACTAACAGGTCTTAAGTGTAGTCAGGAGAAACTACTTCTGTTGAGTGGCCTACCAAGGCTCTGTGGCATGGGGGAATAAACGATGTTGAATTTGTCTGAGGTTACAAGACTGAATTTTAGCTGGGCCGGTGGGCTTGGTTGTTACTTGAACCTGGACGAAGGGGACCTGTCATGGGTTAAGGGCCAATTTGTTGGTTCCCCTGGTCCTTTGGGCTGTTTCACCTTACTATGTTCCTCTAGATTTAAGTCCTTGGGTGCCGGTGGAACTGTGTCTACTGTCTGGAGCTACGTAAGACATGTCTGACCTTTCCATTCGGATGGGCTGGGGTGATGTGAGTTCTTTAGATTGCAAAAGATTGTGTGGTTCTTTTTGTTGGAAGAGCGGTTAGAGAGGCCGTAATTTCATTGGGTCATTGTGCTCCTTTGAAGATTGTGAGCATCCTAGGGTCGATAGTATAGGAGTTATTTCTTTATTCTGTTTGTTGTCCTTAGCCTTCCTGAGGCATTTGTGCTCTCTCTTGGTCATAGGTGGTTTTGCTTTTTAGGTGGTTCCACCCTGGGATCTCGAAAGGGAGCTCTGTGAAAGATTATAGACCAGAGATTCTAATAGAATGCCAGTGTTTCCTTGCTTAGGGGACCCATCATCATCTTTTCCTGCTTCCGGCGCAACACCATGGCAGGACTCAAGAGTTAATTTCTGATCAGAAATCTCCTGCACCCTCCGGTGCTGACTTGCTCCATCGTTTGCCTGCTTAAGACTTTCACTGTCAGGTTTTGTGACAGGGTCTGGTGCCAAAGAGGATTTTGAGAGCTTGACGGTGGCCAAGATTTCAGCCAGAATGGACAGAAAGTTTTTAAATGATCCAAAAAAGAGGAACATTGGCAAAACATGGTATACTGTGTCAGGGTCTTTCTGCACCTGTTTGATAAGATTGTTAAGATCTTGGAACTTTTGATCAATGTCGACAACTTGAGTGGCCATGGAGCTGAGGATGTCGACTTGAACGTCAAGTTTTTCTGAGTGATAGGAAAGGGCAGAGGAGATCACCCCAACTGAATTTAACAAAGGGACCCACAGAGGCGGCAGCACCAATGCATTTTGCCTCATGTCATTTGAGGCCCCCTGGTCGTCATCATAACATACTTCGAGGGGGCCTGATGAAGTGATGAGATTTGTGCCCAGGTCCCCAACTTGAAGGAGAGACACCTAATTTATATGGTCCTTATGGGCGGATGAGTCTGTGATAAGCTCTGGGCTATGTTTAAAATTTACACTCCCTGGAAAACCGAAATTTGATTGGGAAGGTTCATTTGCCGTAGGATCTTTATTGGAATGCACTGCGCACCTTGCCAGACCTCATTGCGCAGAATAACAGATGAAGGACGAAGGCAGCAGGAAATTGGTTTGATCTGGAACTTAGGGCCTTGTTGTTGTGCTAGTGAATGATTGGGGAGTGGTGCAAATTTACTCACTGACCGCTCAGAGTAGTGGGAAGTGGACTGTGAGCTTTAGATAATTGTAGTAACTTAGGGCCAGATGTAGCAAAGGATTTGCGCGTCGCAAACGGCGAAAATTGCCGTTTGCGAGGCGCAAATGCCTCTTTGCTATGCAGAAATGCATATTGCGAGTCGGGACTGACTCGCAATATGCATTTCAGAATCGCAAATAGGAAGGGGTGTTCCCTTCCTATTTGCGATTCGGAGTGGCATGCAATACCATTTGCGACCGCATATGCGGTCACAAATGGTATCGCAGTTACCATCCACTTCAAGTGGATGGTAAACCACTCGCAAATTGGAAGGGGTCCCCATGGGACCCCTTCCTCTTTGAGAATGGACCCAAAACAAATTTTTAAGGGCAGGTAGTGGTCCAAGGGACCACTACCTGCCCTGAAAAAATACCGAAACTAAAGGTTTCGGTTTTTTTTTTTAAGTGCAGCTCGTTTTCCTTTAAGGAAAACGGACTACACTTAAAAAAAAAAAACTGCTTTATTGATAAAGCAGTCACGAACATGGAGATCTGCTGACGACAGCAGGCCTCCATGTTTGCGAGTGCCTAGACTCGCTATGGGGCCGCAATTTGCGACCCAACTCATGAATTTTAATGAGGTGGGTCAATGCGACCCCATAGCGAGTCGCAGACGGTGTCTGAGACACCGTTCTGCATTGGAAATTGCGATTTGCAATTTGCGAGTCGCTCCGACACGCAAATTGCAAGTCGCAATTTCCAACTTTGCTACATCTGGCCCTTAGTTCGCAAACCACTCCGGTTTACTGGAAGGAAAAGGAATGCTGTTGCAAATAGTCAACAGAAGTGTCGCCACACTCCACCTGCACCTTTGGTGGGGGGCATGAGCGCACCACAGATTTCATTATGGATGCCGCCTCACCCCACCTTTCGCCTAAAATGGGGGGCATGCCCTTAACACATTGCTGGTGGCACTGGTATGATGAGTTGAAGAAAATAGATAGTGAACAGGGCAGGACAGGCCTCCTGCAAGCCACACCTGAATAAATTGGGCCGCTTTTGCTGGAGGCCTGGGCACGCACTCCGCAGAGGTCAGCTACGGCCTCTGAGCTTGCATCAGAGGTGCAGTTTGAAACTCCCTAAGGGCAGCCTGTCAAAAAGCAGTGGTAGGAGCAAAGTCATGGGCTTGGTACAGAGGCTCAGCTGCACAGTACTGCCCACAATAGGATAAATTTGCGGGGGCAGGTTAGAACCTCCAGAGGTACCAGGGCCACCAGAACTGGTGAGGAGTGGCTGGTTTATTCACAGGCGCTCATGGTGAATTCACAGTTTGCTATTCTCAATAGCCGCCTCGCCTCCCCTCCTCGCCTGCTCCTCACCTGTTATGCTCTACCCCCACAGTCCTCAGTCATCACTTGTATTCAGGCTGGATGGAGGCTCTCTGGGAGATCTGCGGGATTAGCGGGGAGGCGGTGTGCAAGCATAGGGAAGGCGGTATACAGATGTCACTGTCCTCGGAACCTCGGGCCACACAGGGCTGTTCGGGAAGCACCCACACTACCACCATTACCGTAATGTTGCCTTCCGTGCCTTCCACGCTCCCAGGCTCTCAGGCATCCGTAATCCTACTGTGCCCCTTTTGGCCTGTCTGGACCTGTGGAAGCGGAAGGCGCTGAGCAGAGGTCTGCGCGATCCAGCATCCTGTGTCCTCTCGGTGTCCGTGTGATCCGATGTCCTCCCGGTGTTCCCTGCAGCATCTCAACACAGTACTCAAATAGGGATGCTAGAAACTGCAGAGAATTAGTGAAGAATTTGGTTTGCTAGCAAGAACAGGCTGTGATGTAATATAAGTTCCTACTCACTTTACCTTTGCTAGTAGAAATATGATGTTCCCAGGACCGATAACTATGCATTTAATATATATATATATATATATATGCTCACCTTTGTAAAGAAGTTTTATATTTCCAGTAAAGAGTTATAGAGAGCTAAGAATTTTAACGACATGTATAATCAAGGACACCTCGGAATCCAAAGTAGGAATGGATACAGACATCTCATCTCAGAAGTAGAGGGAGCAGGTGTCTCGAATACCAACAAGTCACAAGGTGCTTTTTCCATGAATACCAACTGATACGAAAGTCATTGCAACAATCGTCTCAACAAAACGAACCATTGCATCCAAAATGGAGCAGGAAAGCAAGACAGGGCTCAGCATGACTCCGGAGACAAAACAATACCTAGATTAATTAGAAGTAATAGTGAGGGAGGATGAAATGAGTCCAGAGAACCTCACTGTGATTAATTTGACCACTCGGACATTAACTGAAAGTGACTTATTAGTTTTGAAATTAGGATTAACATTCTGCCCAATGCGGAAATTTGATTATACATAAACACGAACTGACAATTTAAAAATATACAAACAGTACACGATGAAAGGCGAAAGCCAAATAAATGATCTGCAAAGCATTAATAGCACAACCGGTATATTGACAGGAGAGGATCTTGACACTTCTTTACACTAGATCGTTTTCAGAATGAACCATCCTTTGGACAAGAGGATCATGAAGTGATAGCTGAATCATTAGAGCAATTTATGGATAACACATAATAGAAGAAGGAATGAATTAACATTGACGTCTAAACATATTCCTCAGACGCCAAAAGATGCAGTGAATATTTTTCATGAAGTGATCATTAAGGGACCTGAATCACCTAAGACTCAAGGGAAGGTGAAGTACAGTAATATCTCTCAGAGCCAATGACAAGCAATAGAAAATCTGAGAAAGGATGATCAAATAGTTTTCAAACCTTCCGATGACGAACGGAAATGTAGTACTTCTCTCCAAAGATTATCACCAACAGGAGACACTGGGCAACTTGATGACTGACATTGTTATGTATCAATACACAGGGAAGAATATCTTAACAATATAGTTTAAGATTATACAAAACTTTCACGCAATGCTCGAAGTATGACAAGATAAAGACATGCTGGACACAGAGGAATTCCAGTTTTTGACTTATCAGTATTCTCAAATTCCAACCTTTTATCATTTATCGAAGATACACAAGCATGTCACATTGACCCTGGGTTGTCTGACAATTTTATCAAAGGCTTGTCGAGTGAAAAATACATTTGTATATGTTGACTGTTACCTGTTCCTTTTTGTAAAAAATCTAAGATCTTATATTCCGTACACTAAAGTTTTTTTGCCACCAACTGCTGCCAAACTCAAAAGGAGGTTGCTTCCATTAAGTAAGGGTGGACTTATAGAAATATCCAAAGGAAAAGACTGTAAGGAGCTCTCACAGGATGCGTGACTTACAACTACTGGATACTTTGTGTTTATGCCCATTTAGAAGCATATTGGTATATTGGGCATTGTGCCACTCATGAACTGAGAAATGCTCCCACAAGTAATGTTAGATCTGTCAAGCTAATATGGCGGCTGGGTACTCCGCATCAACTAAGTAGGTCATGAACAATATATGTTTATGGATGTTGGATCTTTTGACTGGCACCAACGGATAGACTCCCAGTGCTGCGGCTTGATGAGGGGCATTAAATTGAAGTTACACAACATCCTTAGACAACAATGGTAGCTCGAGTAAGATTCAATGAAGTGGTGGGACTGTAATTATAAGTCCATATGCGTGAATTACAGCAACTAGATACTTTGTGTTTATGACCATTTGGAAACATAATGGTATATTGGACATTGTGCCATACATAAACTGAGAAATGCTAACACAAGTAATGTTAGATCTGTCATGCTAATATGGTGGCCAAATACACACAATACGTGTTGATATGGCTACAGCCTCCATTCATTGGTCACTCTTTTCATAAATGGAAGTGATTCTTGAGATTTTAGATGTTGTGTAGTGAGTGTTGACTTCGATGGAAACTACTGGCATTGAGAACGGCAATGTGCCGGAACGCGTCTGCTGAGAATTATTATTATAACAATACCCTGTGAGTGCTCCTTGCGGCCTTTTCCTTTAGATATTTCAGTAAATGTACCCTTTCTTAATGGAAGCAGCTGTTTTTTGAGTTCGGCACCAGTTGGTGGAATTGAGCACGTATGAAGTTTACAGTCTGCCAGAACCGCTGCTGCTGGGCACTCCCCATCAACCAAGTAGGTTGTGAACAATACATGTTTATGGATGTCGGTCATTTGACTGGCACCAACGGATAGACTTTCAGTCCCGCGGCTTGACAAGGGGCATTAAATTGAAGCAACACGGCATCCGTAGACAACAATGGTAGCTTGAGTTGGATTCAATGAAGGGGTGGGGCTGCATTAATATGGCCATATGCGTGACTTACAACAACTAGATACTTTGGGGCCGATTCACAAAGGTAAATTTAGGCTTTCGGTCTAAAAAATCCCAAAAGTCTAAGTTTATGACTTTTCGGTATTTACAAAGATAGTATCTTTATGTCCACACTCAGGGTGCATTATCTGCACTTGGGGTGGATTATCCACACTCAGTGCAGATTATCCCCACTCAGGGTGGATCATCCACACTCGGGGCAGATTATGCGCACTCCGGGCAGATCATCTGCACTCGGTGCGGATTATCCAACCTCAGGACAGAATCATTGTAATTACACACACACGTGTACACTATCAATACCACCTGCAACCCTGCACCAAAAAACAGATAAAAGCAGCACACATCTAAGGCACTTGTGTTTCCACACCAACACTGTGCCTTCCTGCTCTAAAGACATGCTATCCCTTAAGAGGAAGAACAATTACGCAGTGGAGGAGACCACTATGATCCTCAAATTCATAGTGAGGAACTGCAAAAGACTCCGTGGTCTCCCGTCCTACTGCAGGAGTTCCTCACAGAAGGCAGCCCTATGGCATTAGTTGTCCAAGGCTGTCAATGCATGGGGGAGGATATACATACTAGGAGGACAAAGGAGAAATATTGTTGGATATATGTGGTCAGAGCTCTTCCTGGTGTACAATCTAGTCCACGCCTCCACCTCACCCCACTTGAGAGGGACTTTCTCTCCACCATAGACCTCCACCTGTGCTGGGGAGTGATGACCTCAATGTGGTGCCAGGTAATATGTGATGATTGTAACAATGACACTAAAAGATCAGTGTATGTGATACTCTACAAATGTGACCATGAATGTTGTCCCAAGTATGTGCAATTTGCATTGTGAGTTAGACTCTCATGCGTCTCATTTAGTCCATTGCACTACAATATCCAGAATCCTTTGTGATGGAAATGGCAACTTCCAATTCCTCAGTACCAAACAGAGGCCTGTCACTGCTGCCTCATCCACTTAACACTGTTAAATGGAAATAGATAATATCCCTCATTCACTTGCCCTGTTGTTAGCATGTAGATGCAATTGTGTACACATGTGACAGGCTGTGCAAATTCAAATAACTTGGTTGAGTCCGGTGACCTTTCCCTTTTTGTTGCCACATACAGTCAGAGTACAGTTAGACACTCAACGAGGGGTCCCTACACCATCAAGAAGACAACGTAATGGGGCAAATCAAACCATACCACCAGCATAAACTGGTACATAAATATGTGATCAGTCAACTCATAGACACATTACATGGAATCCAAAAACATTGCAAAACCTGTGAAATGAACTAGGAAATGCTGTGCATTACATGTATCAACTAGAATGTAAATTGAAAACAAACATATCATTGTAGGCCGTATGACACTGTCCAGAAATACACAGCCGGCAGTGATCTCTGCTACATGTATGGATGTGACATCTGGTCAGGCACAACACACTGAGTGGATGTCGGACCCTGGTAAGTATACCTAAAAATTACTTTACCGAATGCTTATGCTCCTAAACTGTGGATTAAATGTTAGCAGTATGTGACGTTTGTCCAATATTACTTTTGACACTCATCTCCATATCTCACATATGTCTCATAACACTATAGCATATCATATCATGTTGGCTAATGAAAGGCTGATTCAAAGTGTATGTGCACTGTAGGAAAGTCCTTTTTTTTTGCCTGATCACCCCCACTCTTTCTGGATAGGTACTGGTGGTTACTGACTCTTGGCTGTGCCCTGGGTACTGCTT
This sequence comes from Pleurodeles waltl, assembly GCF_031143425.1. Taxonomy (NCBI): domain Eukaryota; kingdom Metazoa; phylum Chordata; class Amphibia; order Caudata; family Salamandridae; genus Pleurodeles; species Pleurodeles waltl. The sequence continues at coordinate 218,945,100 of NC_090450.1, read as the reverse complement.
ACCAGTCCCAGGGCCAGTGCTCTGTGTAAAATGGATATGCAAATTAGGCTAATTATAATTGGCTAAGTTAACCTACCTATAAGTCCCTAGTATATGGTAGGGCATGTAGGTTTAGGGACCACAGCATAGGTGGTGCACACCTAGGTGCATTGCTGAGGTGCCCAGTGTCATTTTAAAAGCAAGCCTGCCTTGCTGGCTGCTTTTAAATTAAAGTTATATGCAAATTCGACTTTGGAATTAAAGGTACTTCCAAAGTCTTAAACTACCTTATTTTTACATATAAGTCACCCCTAAGGTGTGCCCTATGTGCCCCTAGGGCTGGGTGCCATGTAACTATAAGCAGGGACTTTATAAAAATAGATTTATAAGCCCTGGTGAGGTAAAAACAGCCAAATTCGTTTTTCCCTCATTGAAGTAAATGGCCTTCATAGGCTAGAATGGGCAGACTTTATTTTAAATTTTAAAGTCTCCTTAAATATTACATACCAAGAATTTGGTATCAAATTGATTGTTATAATAAATCCCACAACTTCCAGTTGTTGGATTTAATATAACTAGTGCAGGTAAAAAGTTTAGACTTTACCTAAAAAGTTGCCAATTTCAGCTCTGCATTGTTTTTGCTCCTGTGCTCTGATTGGCCAGCCTGCAGCAGCTTCTGCCAGGCTACTTTAATGAGGTGTGAAGTGGCCTGACTTCACACAAAGGAATGTGCTTGGGGGAGAGAATCTCCCCTCAGCAGATGGGGAAGCAGGAAGGGGGAGGGCTGCCAAACTGGTCTTCAAAGGCAGAGAAGGACATCTGGAGCACCCAGCAACACCCCCACATCCTGCAACCCCAGACAGCTAGGTGCCCCCTTGATTAGATTAGGAGAGGGCAGGAGAGGGGTGTGTTTATGATTTTTAGCCACACCAGTGGGTGGGCTCAGCCAGATCTCTCCTCCAAAAATCAGATTCATCCATTTTGGATTTTTAGAGACTATTGCCTTCTGGGATGGATTTTTGCCACACTTCCCAGGAAGTGGTCATCACAGGGGGACGACCCTGTCCCTGATTGGAGGACCAGGACCCCCCTGCTTTTCACCCAGGAGCAAGGATAAAACTGGCAGACCTGCACCCACGCCTCAGATCCCCTCCAGAATTCAACAAGAAAGGAACTAAAGAAGAAGAAGGACTGCCCTGCTGGACCCCTGGCCTGCACCTGGACCCTGCACTCAGAAGGACTACACCAGCTGCACACTTGGGCTTCACCACAAGAAGGACTTTGCCTGGCTTCAACTGGTTCAAGGAGGGACTCCCTGTTTGCTACAGGTGAAAGATTGCTAACCAGAGTCCCCTGCACCAACTCCTGAAAGAAGCGACCAGCTGACCACTGCCCAGTGGCCAAAAAGGAGTTTGCACCAGGTGCGTTCTGGGAGTTGAAGTCCGCACCCCCAAGGACCATCACAGAACTTCTGGACCCTTGGGGTGAGCTGTGGACCCCAAAAGAACCTTAAAAGAACATCTGGGTGAAGCCCCAGAAGTTTGGAAAAGATTGGAGAAATTTTAGAAAAAAGCTCCATAAAGTGACCGACTCGACGCGGAAATTCTAGCCGGCTTGCCTCAACCGCGACCCGGCCTGACTTCGTGGTTCGTCCCGGTCAAGAAAAACATCCGAAAAAAAGACTAAGTCCGAACGTAAAAAGTTGACCGGGACCTTCCAGCCATCGTATCCGAGAAGGGCTCCACGGACGTCGGATCAAGATCCAGGTTTACCCCGGTCGAAGGATTTTCATCTCGAAAAAACGACTAAGTCCGAAGGTAGAAATCACCACCGAGGAAACCGACTTCGCGTATCCGGACAAGGGCTCCAGGAGGTCGGATCCAACTGGCAGGTTCGTCCCGGTGAAGAAAAACTTCAAAATAAAGACTAAGTCAGAAGGTAACTTTTTAACCGAGGCTTCCCGCGACCTGTATCCGAGCAGGGCTCCATCGCGGTCGGCCTGAAAGTTTGACTTTGTCCCGGTCCTGGTGCAACCAGATGACCCGATTGGCGCTTTTTGTTTCTATGCGCTAGAAAATAATAATACTTTAAAAATTCATATCTCCGGTTCCCCTGAACCGATTTTAATCGTTTTTGTGTCATTTTAAAGATAAAAATATAAGCTATTTTTATAAATTGGTTTTGGATTTTTAAACTGTTTCCTGTGTTTTATTTAATTACTGTTTTGTGATATTTGAATGCTTTACACTTTGTCTCCTAAGTTAAGCCTTGACGCTCGATGCTAAGCTACCAAGGGTAGAGCTGGGATTAATTTACTGAGACCTAACTGTACTTTTGTGGAGGTTTGTGGCTTGTTGCTAGGTGTAGGTACCTACCTGCCCTATCAATAACCCATTTTCCAACATAATTGGAAGCAGCGACGGGATCCTGTACTTGTGTTCAATATCACGTTACAGTTTTAGATAAAACAAATTAAAAATCCTTTAAATTGTCCTAGTGCAAAAATTGTTTTTAATTTTTAATTTTAATCTTTTTTTTAAATTAATTTGGATTAATTTCAATTATTGAATTTTTGTAATTTTTCTAAATTCTTGTTTCCAATTTTTGCAAAAAGCTTTTGTGACACAAAACTAGGGAACCATGGAGCTTGATCTGGCTAGCCTACCCACACTGACAGTAGTCCAGCTTAGGGGGTTGTATATTGAGAGGGGGTTGCCTGCAACCACTAATCTCAGGAAAGAAATCCTGATTAAATCCCTGACAGCATGGGCTGAGGCCCAAGAGGTAGAGACAGAGGAAGCTCCAGAGGAGGAACCAAAAGAAGATGATGCTAACTCTAACCATTCAGGGGAGGAAAGGCATCAGACCCCAAGTGAGGAAGAGGAGGAACGGTCCTCACTGGACACAGTCACTAGGGGTAGACCCAAAGCTAGTGGTAGGAAGAGGGTCCTTTCAGGAGGAGAGAACCCATCCATCAGGGAGAGAGAGCTGGAAGCCCAGCTAGCCTACATAGCTTTGGAGGCAGATAAGCTTGCCCTAGAAAAAAAGAAGTGGGCAAGCAAAGAAAAAAAAGATGGAAGCAGCGAGAAAGAAACTGAGGTGTCCCTGGGTGGGGGTTTTGCCCCCAGATTACCCAAAGGGGTGGTTCCTGCCTATGTAGAGGGGGATGACATCGATAAGTGGCTGGGGGCCTTTGAGAGGGCCCTCCAGATGAGGAAAGTCAAGCCTCAGTACTGGGGTTCACTCCTTTGGGAGTTAGTTCCCAACTCTGGGAGGGATAGGCTCCTAACCATGAGTGGGGAGGATGCAGACTCATACCCCAGTATGAAGAGATGCTTGACTAAAAAGTTTGGTCTAACCCCAGAGCAGTATAGGCTTAAGTTTAGGGACACCCAAAAGACAAGCACCCAGTCCTGGGTGGACTTTGTGGACATTTCAGTGAAAGCACTGGAGGGCTGGATACAGGGCAACAGGGTAAGTACCTTTGAGGGGCTGTACAATTTGATTATGAGGGAGCACCTTCTAACTAATTGTGTCCAAGAGAGGCTCCGCCAGTATCTAGTAGACTCTAGGTTGACCAACCCCAGAGAGGTGTGGGAGGCAGCAGATGACTGGTTAAGAACTAGAGTTAACCAGAGACCCCCAGGGGGTGATCAGAAAAAGAAGGGAGGACATGGTTCTTCTCAGGGGAAGAACCAGGGGAAAGATGACAAAAAACCCAAAGAGTCCTCACAAGAGTCCCCAAAAACTTCTCAGGGAGGGGGAGCCCCGAGCCAATTCACTTCTAAAGGGAAAGGGTATCAGGGAAAGAATTTTGATCCTGCTAAAGCAGGAAGGTTTCAGGAGCTTGCTAAGGCCGGCAAGTGTTTTGACTGTTATCAGCCAGGACATAAAAGAGGAGATGCTATCTGCACCAAGAAGCCCCCCACTGGTGGGCAATCCCAGGGGATTGCTAGTGTAGGGTTGGGGGTGGAAGTTGGCCCAGGGGTGGAATCAGGGTACACTGAAGTCACCTTAGTATCCGTGGGTGGGGTGGACATTGCAACTATGGCCACCTTACCTCCCATCATGCAGAGGTATAGGCAGAGGCCTAAAGTCAATGGGACTGAAGTGGAAGCTCTGAGAGATACAGGAGCCAGTGTGACAATGGTCACAGAAAAGCTGGTTTCTCCAGAGCAGGTCTTACCTGGTGTCTTCCACCAGGTGACTTATGCAGATAGCAGAACCAAACTCCATCCCATGGCTATGGTGAGTCTGGAATGGGGAGGTGTGACTGGCCCTAAAAAAGTAGCTGTAGCTCCTGCCCTCCCAGTAGAGTGTCTACTGGGAAATGATCTTGAAGCATCTGAATGGTCAGAAGTGGAGAGAAGGGTCCATGCAAAGATGCTGGATCTCCCTGAATGGGTGTGTGCTGTGACCAGGTCACAGGCAGCACAACAGGGAAATGCTGGACACTTGGACCCTGGAACAATGGGCCAAGCCTCCAAGAAGAAGAGAAAGGGCACTGGGTCTGGCTTACCAGCCCCAACAAGTACAGAGGGTCAGGAAGAATCCAACCCTGAGGGGGAGGATCTGAACTCTCAGGGAGGGACACCTTCCCTGCAAACTCTGCCTGACTTGGCAGAACTGCAAGGGGCAGGTGGGCCCACCAGAGAAGATTTGTGCCAGGGACAAAGAGAGTGTCCCACTCTTGAGGGCCTGAGGCAGACTGCTGCCAGGCAAGAACAAGGGGATACCAGTGGTACCCACAAGGTTTACTGGGAGGATGGAGTTCTCTACACTGAGGCTAGGACCCTCAAAGAAGAGGCTACTAGGAGAGTAGTGGTCCCCCAAAAGTATAGAGAATTCCTCCTTACCTTAAGCCATGATATCCCCTTAGCTGGTCATTTGGGACAGACCAAGACCTGGAACAGGCTGGTCAACCATTTTTTTTGGCCAGAAATGTCAGAAAAAGTCAGGGAGTTTTGCAGCTCCTGTGTCACCTGTCAAGCCAGTGGCAAGACAGGGGGCAAGCCAAAGGCTCCCTTAATTCCACTGCCAGTGGTTGGGACTCCCTTTGAGAGGGTGGGGATTGACATTGTTGGTCCCCTAGACCCACCAACTGCTTCAGGTAACAGGTACATTGTGGTGGTAGTGGACCATGCCACCAGGTACCCTGAGGCAATACCCCTCCGGACAATCACTGCACCCACAGTGGCTAGGGCCCTACTTGGTGTGTTCACCAGAGTGGGATTCCCAAAGGAGGTGGTCTCAGATAGGGGCACAAACTTTATGTCAGCCTATCTGAAAGCCATGTGGGAGGAGTGTGGTGTTACTTATAAGTTCAGCACACCCTACCATCCACAGACCAATGGTCTAGTGGAAAGATTCAATAAGACCCTGAAGGGCATGATCATGGGTTTGTCTGACAAACTCAGGAGGAGATGGGATGTCCTCCTCCCATGCCTGCTGTTTGCCTACAGGGAGGTGCCACAGAAGGGGGTTGGATTCAGCCCCTTTGAGTTACTGTTTGGGCACCCTGTAAGAGGCCCATTGTGCTTGGTGAGAGAGTCTTGGGAAAAGCCTCTCAAGGAAGCCAAGGAGAATGTGCTGGATTATGTACTAGGCCTGCGGTCTCGCATGGCTGAGTATATGAAGAAGGCAAGCAGGAACCTGGAGGCCAGTCAGGAGCTCATGAAGCTCTGGCATGATCAAAAGGCTACCATGCCTGAGTATCACCCAGGACAGCTGGTGTGGGTTTTGGAGCCCATGGCTCCTAGGGCACTACAGGCCAAATGGACTGGGCCCTATCCAATCCTAGAAAAAAAAGGTGAGGTCACCTACTTGGTGGACCTTGGCACCCCCAGGAATCCTCACAGGATCCTGCATGTTAATAGGATGAAACCCCACCAGGACAGGGCAGACATGACCATGCTGATGGTCACTGATGACGGGAAGGAGGAGGAGGGTGAACCTCTGCCAGACCTCCTGTCCTCAAAGGAAAAAGATGGGTCAGTGGAGGGAGTGGTACTCTCTCCCAAACTGACAGATCAGCAACAACAAGACTGTAAGCAAGTCTTGGGACAGTTTGCTAGTCTGTTCTCCCTGACCCCTGGACTCACCAATTGGTGTGTCCATGATGTTGACACTGGTGACAGCTTGCCTGTCAAGAACAAGCTGTACAGGCTGTCTGACCAGGTCAAGGCCAACATCAAAGCTGAAGTGGCTAAGATGTTGGATCTGAAGGTAATTGAGCACTCTGATAGTCCTTGGTCCAGTCCAGTGGTACTGGTGCCCAAAGCTAGTCCCCAAGGTGGGAAGAAAGAATTAAGATTCTGTGTGGACTACAGAGGTCTAAATGCAGTCACTAGGACTGATGCTCACCCCATACCTAGAGCTGATGAGCTCATTGACAGGTTGGGGGCTGCCAAATTCCTGAGCACATTTGATCTGACCTCAGGATATTGGCAGATTGCCTTAAGTCCAAGAGCCAAGGAGAGGTCAGCATTTTCCACACCAGAGGGCCACTTTCAGTTCAAGGTGATGCCCTTTGGGATGAAAAATGCTCCTGCCACCTTCCAACGGTTGGTGAATAGAGTCCTATCTGGGTTGGAATCTTTTAGTGCAGCTTATCTAGATGATATAGCTGTATTTAGTTCCACCTGGAGGGACCACCTGGTCCACCTGAAGGAAGTGCTTCAGGCCCTGCTTCAAGCAGGCCTGACTATCAAGGCAAGCAAGTGCCAGATAGGGCAAAGTTCTGTTGTGTACCTGGGCCACCTTGTTGGTGGAGGCCATGTACAACCTCTCCAGCCCAAGATCCAGACTATCCTGGATTGGGAGGCTCCAAAAACCCAGACTCAGGTCAGGGCCTTTCTTGGCCTGACTGGGTATTACAGGAGGTTTGTTCAGAATTTTGGGACCATAGTGGCCCCTCTGACTGAGCTTACCTCCAAGAAACAACCCAAGAAGGTCATTTGGACCCCAGAGTGTCAAAAAGCTTTTGACACCCTAAAACAGGCTATGTGTTCAGCACCAGTATTACTGGCCCCTGACTATAGCAAGGAGTTTGTAGTGCAAACAGATGCTTCAGAGGAAGGGATTGGGGCAGTGTTAGCACAAGTTAATGAAGAGGGCCATGATCACCCAGTTGCCTTCATCAGCAGGCGACTACTCCCGAGAGAGAAGAAATGGAGTGCCATTGAGAGGGAGGCCTTTGCTGTGGTTTGGTCCCTGAAGAAGTTGAGGCCTTACTTGTTTGGCACTCACTTCCGTGTACAAACTGACCACAGACCTCTCAGATGGTTGATGCAGATGAGGGGGGAGAACCCAAAACTGTTAAGGTGGTCCATTTCCCTACAGGGGATGGACTTCACAGTGGAGCACAGACCTGGGACTGCTCATGCCAATGCAGATGGCCTTTCCAGGTTTTTCCACTTAGCTGATGAGGACTACCAGGGTGTAGGTTAGTACCCATCACCTTTCATCTGGGGGGGGGCAGTGTAGGAAAGTCCTTTTTTTTTGCCTGATCACCCCCACTCTTTCTGGATAGGTACTGGTGGTTACTGACTCTTGGCTGTGCCCTGGGTACTGCTTACCAGTCCCAGGGCCAGTGCTCTGTGTAAAATGGATATGCAAATTAGGCTAATTATAATTGGCTAAGTTAACCTACCTATAAGTCCCTAGTATATGGTAGGGCATGTAGGTTTAGGGACCACAGCATAGGTGGTGCACACCTAGGTGCATTGCTGAGGTGCCTAGTGTCATTTTAAAAGCAAGCCTGCCTTGCTGGCTGCTTTTAAATTAAAGTTATATGCAAATTCGACTTTGGAATTAAAGGTACTTCCAAAGTCTTAAACTACCTTATTTTTACATATAAGTCACCCCTAAGGTGTGCCCTATGTGCCCCTAGGGCTGGGTGCCATGTAACTATAAGCAGGGACTTTATAAAAATAGATTTATAAGCCCTGGTGAGGTAAAAACAGCCAAATTCGTTTTTCCCTCATTGAAGTAAATGGCCTTCATAGGCTAGAATGGGCAGACTTTATTTTAAATTTTAAAGTCTCCTTAAATATTACATACCAAGAATTTGGTATCAAATTGATTGTTATAATAAATCCCACAACTTCCAGTTGTTGGATTTAATATAACTAGTGCAGGTAAAAAGTTTAGACTTTACCTAAAAAGTTGCCAATTTCAGCTCTGTATTGTTTTTGCTCCTGTGCTCTGATTGGCCAGCCTGCAGCAGCTTCTGCCAGGCTACTTTAATGAGGTGTGAAGTGGCCTGACTTCACACAAAGGAATGTGCTTGGGGGAGAGAATCTCCCCTCAGCAGATGGGGAAGCAGGAAGGGGGAGGGCTGCCAAACTGGTCTTCAAAGGCAGAGAAGGACATCTGGAGCACCCAGCAACACCCCCACATCCTGCAACCCCAGACAGCTAGGTGCCCCCTTGATTAGATTAGGAGAGGGCAGGAGAGGGGTGTGTTTATGATTTTTAGCCACACCAGTGGGTGGGCTCAGCCAGATCTCTCCTCCAAAAATCAGATTCATCCATTTTGGATTTTTAGAGACTATTGCCTTCTGGGATGGATTTTTGCCACACTTCCCAGGAAGTGGTCATCACAGGGGGACGACCCTGTCCCTGATTGGAGGACCAGGACCCCCCTGCTTTTCACCCAGGAGCAAGGATAAAACTGGCAGACCTGCACCCACGCCTCAGATCCCCTCCAGAATTCAACAAGAAAGGAACTAAAGAAGAAGAAGGACTGCCCTGCTGGACCCCTGGCCTGCACCTGGACCCTGCACTCAGAAGGACTGCACCAGCTGCACACTTGGGCTTCACCACAAGAAGGACTTTGCCTGGCTTCAACTGGTTCAAGGAGGGACTCCCTGTTTGCTACAGGTGAAAGATTGCTAACCAGAGTCCCCTGCACCAACTCCTGAAAGAAGCGACCAGCTGACCACTGCCCAGTGGCCAAAAAGGAGTTTGCACCAGGTGCGTTCTGGGAGTTGAAGTCCGCACCCCCAAGGACCATCACAGAACTTCTGGACCCTTGGGGTGAGCTGTGGACCCCAAAAGAACCTTAAAAGAACATCTGGGTGAAGCCCCAGAAGTTTGGAAAAGATTGGAGAAATTTTAGAAAAAAGGTCCATAAAGTGACCGACTCGACGCGGAAATTCTAGCCGGCTTGCCTCAACCGCGACCCGGCCTGACTTCGTGGTTCGTCCCGGTCAAGAAAAACATCCGAAAAAAAGACTAAGTCCGAACGTAAAAAGTTGACCGGGACCTTCCAGCCATCGTATCCGAGAAGGGCTCCACGGACGTCGGATCAAGATCCAGGTTTACCCCGGTCGAAGGATTTTCATCTCGAAAAAACGACTAAGTCCGAAGGTAGAAATCACCACCGAGGAAACCGACTTTGCGTATCCGGACAAGGGCTCCAGGAGGTCGGATCCAACTGGCAGGTTCGTCCCGGTGAAGAAAAACTTCAAAATAAAGACTAAGTCAGAAGGTAACTTTTTAACCGAGGCTTCCCGCGACCTGTATCCGAGCAGGGCTCCATCGCGGTCGGCCTGAAAGTTTGACTTTGTCCCGGTCCTGGTGCAACCAGATGACCCGATTGGCGCTTTTTGTTTCTATGCGCTAGAAAATAATAATACTTTAAAAATTCATATCTCCGGTTCCCCTGAACCGATTTTAATCGTTTTTGTGTCATTTTAAAGATAAAAATATAAGCTATTTTTATAAATTGGTTTTGGATTTTTAAACTGTTTCCTGTGTTTTATTTAATTACTGTTTTGTGATATTTGAATGCTTTACACTTTGTCTCCTAAGTTAAGCCTTGACGCTCGATGCTAAGCTACCAAGGGTAGAGCTGGGATTAATTTACTGAGACCTAACTGTACTTTTGTGGAGGTTTGTGGCTTGTTGCTAGGTGTAGGTACCTACCTGCCCTATCAATAACCCATTTTCTAACATGCACAGTATGTACTTAAGTGTTCATATTGACCCTCATATAGATGGATTTGGCGTACGACAGTGCAGCAAGTCTATATGTTACAAGTCAGTACACCTCACCTCAGGAGGTGTAAGGTTTTTGCACATTCCCAGGTTTATATGGTTCTGCCACTCTGGGGAAGTGTCAAAATCCATGGGTGTTGTTTGGGAACACTCCTGCAATGCTCATGGAATGCCACCCAAGTGCAGAGTAAGGCAACACAGTGATTTGTGCAGCCTTGCCTCACTCCATAGCTAGATGGCTTTTTAAAACCATGCAAAGTGGCTTGGTGTGACCTCATACATATGATTTAGTAGTGTGCACAGCCAAAGCTGCACAAAAAGTGATGCTCCGGTGGCGTAAGGGTCTCATAACTATGCCCACCAGTCTCTTATGGAGAGGAGTAGTCACAACTGGTTTGTAAGTCCATAACATGGATACTAGCTAACAAGATCACAGGGCCAAAAAGGTGCAGTAATGATGTGGATGAGGAGTGCCCTGATGCCAGCAGGCTTGCGACTGGAGAGGGGGTTTGTGATGGTAAGGTAAGGTGGGTGCACAGGAGGTAAATTATATACATCTAGTGGTTGAACTGCACAGCATGAAACCAGCAAAGGTGGGGATCAGCCAAGCTTCTCAAATTGACCACATTGTGTGATTCTAGACAAATGTTTTTTCACTTTGTCCGCTATTATCCCATAATCATATATGAATAAACCTTGGAATACAGGACTTCAGGATATGTGCTGTACATAATCATATCCAGAGTCAAGTAATATAGATCATAATGTTGCTCATGTACATAGGAAATACAGGCCAGAAAAAGAGTGCACAGCAGAAATGGTTGTTCTCCCAGTCCACAATGGGTAATGTTGTTACCCAAACCTTGGTTGATAATTGAAAAAGAACAGGCACCATACCCACCTGCATATCAGAACCCCAGGATGTGCACATACTCACAGCAATCCTCATCACCAAAATTGAGAAGTCGAAAGAGAGATCCCCAATGAGCACTGTAATATATGTTTTCACAAAACTTTGTAAATAAAAGATATATTCCAAACTTAAATTGAGTTGATTAATAGTTGATGACAGTCAATTGCTTAATGTTGGTGTAGGCCATGTGTTTGTTGTTAAACATTGATAAGAAATATTAACCTTTACTGTGTGGGTGTCCCTGGTGTGGGTCACAACCAATGGCCGACACCAGGGAGGGGGTTAAAAAATTCTCTGACGCATCTCATCGGAGGATTTTTTTTTTAATGAAAAAAACCCTGGGAGACACAGAAGATCTTCTGTGTCTTCCCCCGCCCCCTGCCTCACCACCTAATCCCTCTGTGATGTCAGTGCTATAGCGATCACTTTTTTCAACGTGTGTGGTTTCCCTGGGGACTACAACTGACCCCCAGGAAAACCACACCCAAATATAAAACTGATATATGTATATATATATATATATATATATATATATATATATATATATATATATATATACATATATATGTGCCACCAATTCTCTTGCAGTTGCAGCTTGCATCTTCAAAGCAATGCACATACTTCAACTGGTGTGTTTCAACTGTAGCTTTTAGGCAGCAATAAGCAATTATATTGTGGAGACATCAAAATTATCTATAACAAAACAACCTGGTTTTGTAAGGCAGGAACCTGCGTTTTGGTCCTGGGCTTGGTGGCCATACAGGGAAATCTACCAAACCCAGACAGTTCTGGAAACTAGACATCCGGGGGAGTTCACAGAGGTGTGATTTTTGTGGATTCCCCAAAGTTTTCTTACCCCGAATACACTGCAAAGCTAAAATGTTGAATACAAACTCTATTTTTTTCTTGCATTTCTGTCACACAAACTACAGGAATATGCTATGATCCACAAAATTCCTACCACCCAGTGTTTCCCCACCTGTCCTAATAAAAACGCTCCCCCACTTGAGTGCCTGTAACTAGTGCCTGCGTCAGGAATGGATCACCCCAAGGTCAACAATTACCCTCATGTAAGGACCAACATTGACCGGTGTGTCATCTATTCCTGACACGGGCACTAGGCCTACCCACACAAGTGAGTTATAATTTTTATTGGGAGACTTGGGGAATGCTGGGAGGAAGGACATTTGTGGCTACTCTCAGATTCCAGAACTTTCTATCACCGAAATTTGAAGAAAAAGTGTTTGTTTTGCAAATATTGAGGTTTGCAAAGGATTTTAGGTAACAGAACCTGGTGAGAGCCCCACAAGTCACCCCATTCTGAATTCCCCTAGATGTCTAGTTTAAAAAAATGTATAGGTTTGTTAGGTTTCCCTAGGTGCCAGCTGAGTTAGAGGCCAAAAACCACAGCTAGGCACTTTGAAAAAAACAGCTCTGTTTTTTTGGGGAAAATGTGCTGTGTCCACGTTGTGTTTTGGGGCATTTCCTGTCGCGGGCACTAGGCCTACCCACACAAGTGAGGTACCACTTTTATCGGGAGACTTGGGAGAACAATGGGTGGAAGGAAATTTGTGGCTCCTTTCAGATTCCAGAACTTTCTGTCACTGAACTGTGAGGAAAAAGTGATTTTTTTCGCACACATTTGAGGTCTGCAAAGGATTCTGGGTAACAGAACCTGGTGAGAGCTCCACATGTCACCCCATCTTGGATTCCCCTAGGAGTCTAGTTTTAAAAAATGCACAGGTTTGGTGGGTTTCCTTAGTTGCCGGCTGAGCTAGAGGCCAAAATCCACAGCTAGGCCCTTTGCAGAAAACAGCACTGTTTTCTTTGGGAAAATGTGATGTGTTTATGTTGTGTTTTGGGGCATTTCCTGTTGGGGGCACTAGGCCTACCCACACAAGTGAGGTACCATTTTTATCGGGAGACTTAGGGGAACACTAAGTGGAAGGACATTTGTGGCTCCTCTCAGATTCCAGAACTTTCTGTCAACAAAATGTGAGGAAAAAGTGTTTTTTTGGTCACATTTTGAGGTTTGCAAAGGATTCTGGGTAACAGAACCTGGTGAGAGCCCCACAAGTCCCCCCATCTTGGAATCCCCTAGGTGTCTAGGTTTAAAAATCACAGATTTTGTAAGTTTTCCTAGGTTCCGACTGTGGTAGAGATCAAAATCCATAACTAGGCACTTTCCAAAAAACACATCAGTTTTCAATGTAAAAATGTGATGTGTCCATGTTGCGTTTCCTGTCACAGGCATTAGGCCTACCCACACAAGTGAGATACCATTTTTATCAGAGACTTGTGGAAACAAAAAATGTTATTGCCCCTTGTCTTTCTCCGGATTTTTTCTTTCCAAATGTAAGTCAGTGTGGAAAAAAAGACATCTATGTGAGAAATGCCCTGTAATTCACATGCTAGTATGGGTGCCCCGGAATTCAGAGATGTACAAATAACCACTGCTTCTCAACACCTTATCTTGGTCCCATTTTGGAAATACAAAGGTTTTCTTGATACCTATTTTTCACTCTTTATATTTTATCAAATGAATTGCTGTATACCTGGTATAGAATGAAAACCCATTGCAAGGTGCAGCTCATTTATTGGCTCTGGGTACCTAAGGTTCTTGATGAGCCTCTAAGCCCTATACATCCTCGCAACCAGAAGAGTCCAGCAGACGTAATGGTATATTGCTTTCAAAAATCGGAATCGCAATAAAAAGTTACAGAGTAAAACATGGAGAAAAAAGGCTGTTTCTTTTACCTCAATTTCAATATCTTTTTTTTCAGCTGTTATGTTATATTAGAAAACCTTGTAGGATCTACACAAATGACCCCTTGCTGAATTCAGAATTTTGTCTACGTTTCAGAAATGTTTCACTTTCTGGGATCTAGCATTGGTTTTAAACCCATTTCTGTCACTAACTGGAAAGAGGCTGAAAGCACAAAAAATTTTAAAAATGGGATATGTCCCAGTAAAATGACAAAATGGTGTTGAAAAATGTGGTTTTCTGATTCATGGCTGCATGTTCCTAAAAGCTGGGAAGATGGTGATTTTAGTACCACAAACCCTTTGTTGATGCCATTTTCAGAGATAAAACCACAAGCGTTCGCCTGCAGCCCTTTTTTGCCATTTCTTTTTTAAAAAACTCACAATCTCTGGGTACCTTTAGAATCCCTATGATGTTGGAAAAAAAGGGCACAAATTTGGCATGCATATCTGTTATGGACAAAAAGTTATGAAGGCCTAAGCGTGAACTACCCCAAATAGCCAAAAAAGGGCTCAGCACTTTTGGGGGTGGGGGGGAGACTCAGCAGTTAAGGGGTTAAGACATGTTTATTAGTAGAACTATCAGTGTACAAAGGTATCATGTTGAAAGCATAGCTAAACCACTCCAGACGTACACTTCCATACTTTCATTCCAGCAAATACAATGAACTACACAAGACAGTGAGTTTTGAATAAATCATTTTTAAAATATAGAAAGATAAGGCCATGAAATAATCGTTCATTGGGAAGGGAGAAAGGTAATCAAAGAATAGCCATCATGCAGAATGGGCAAGAGACTTTTAAGGGATTGGAGGCCCCCAGTTGTAGGGGATTCTCCATACTTGGGGCAGGATCACTATACTTCAAAATCTTGATGCAGCGATTCCACCTTGAGTACCGAAACTCACCCTCTAATGTGGCACCCCCATCAGACCCCTCTGGTGAAACTGTTCAGGGAGGTCTCAAACATGCACTGACATTTAATCCCCTGAGTCAATGGAGCCTTTAGAGACATGGTCCACACTAATCACTGACATGTGCACATAATGTATTGCATGGCCCATCTTTTGACTCTTGTCAATGGCTGTTGCTTACAGGCATCATGTATGGCTTATAAAGTAGTATCAGGATGGAACTTGTGGACAGAGTGTTAAAAGTCCACTATCATCATTGACTAAAGACTGTAAACCACATGAAGGCCGTGACATGACAGGTTGTTCATGTGAAAAAAGTGCCAACCAGCTGGTCACGCACCTTCATACCCTGCCCTCTGTTTTTTACAATGGCCTGGTTGCCCAGATTCAGACCTAGATAAGGGTCCAGAGGTGTGTGTAAACTATGATTTGATGCTATGTTGGGCAACACACAACAGGCTACTATAATCTTGCACACAATACAGCAGCTTCCCCCTCCCATAGGTCAAGACATCTGAATCTTGACTTCAGGAGACCAAAAGTAAGCTCAATAATGGCTTGTGTGTGTCTGTGTGCCCTACTGTACCTCCATTGAGGTATAAGGTTGCACGTCTGTATTGTGTGATGAGATGAGGGTAGGGGGCATATGTAGCATCACCTGAGGAGGGAAATGGAATAATATTTGTACATGTCCCTCTTGCATCTGTACAGTACATAATGTATGAACTTGTACATGCTGTGTCTGCTTAGGACATGTATGTTGCATGAGGATTAGTGATGAATAATAGTTGTGTATATTACAAAACAAGTATACATATCATACTTGTGCGGTGTTTGGTACTTACCCAGTATCCATATGTTGACAAATTCTCTGCTGTCATCTCCTGGGCAATCGGTGACCTGGGGAATACAAAGCTCTTTTGGGTACTGTATGCACATCAATAAAACTAACATTGTCATCATAGACACCCTGCACATTGATTGAATGCCAGCGGTATATGCTGCAAAAGATTTCTGCACTGGGCAAGGTGGCTGAAGGTCAACATGAGTGCAATCAATGACACCCAGCACACTTGGGAATCAGGACATGAAGTAGAAATCCCTGGCCACCCTTTGCCTTCTGGCCAGTGTATGGGGCATTTGTATGTGGAGATGGGCATTCCTATTGTTGCAGCTCAGTACCTGATGCAAGCATCAAGACTGGGTTGCCTGAGAGATGCCTGCAAGGTCATCATCTGTTTGCGACAATCCCAGAGCAAAAATTTGTAGAGCTACTATGGTCTTGACATAGGCTCGGATAGTGTGGGAGCGGCAGGTCACAGAGTCAAGATCCTGCTCCCACTCACAAAACATCTCCATGATGACATCGGGAGAAAACTGTATCTGACCATGACATCTTGGACGGACATCCCAAAGAGGTTTATCCTTTGTCTGAAAATCCTCTCTGCCCTCATCCTCCTCCTCCTTCACCTTAAATCCTGCTGTCACTTGTCAAGGGCCAAACCAACAAACACATTCAGCAACATGTTGAATTGTCTGAAAGGATTTGTTTGTAGCAGCTCTGCTTTTATGTGTGCAGCAAAGCTGCTGGGAATGGCTGTTGGACTAAGGAGTTTCCTATGGAGCTGGGTGGAGGGATGGAAGGCACTGACACAGGTGTGTCATTATGAAAGACTACCTCCATTGGCCCGAGGATGGATTATCTGCCTGAGTGCATATAATCCACCGCGAGTGCATATAATCCACTGCGAGTGCGGATGATCCGCCCTAAGTGCCGATAATCCACTCTGAATGTGGACATGTTTATGCCTATTTGGAAGCAGATTAGTATACTGGGCATTGTGCCAAACATTAACTGAGAAATGATAACACAAGTAATGTTTGATCTGTCAAGCTAATATGGTGGCCAAGAACACACAATAAGCAGTGAGACAGCTGAACCCTCCATTCACTGGTCACTCTTTTCACCAATAGAAGTGATTCTTGAGTGTGCAAGTGGGTTTGTGAGTGGGTGCGTAAATGTCTCATTGTTTGTGTTTGTGGGAGAAAGAGATTGATAGAGAGAAAGAGAGTGGGAGGGAGAGAGATAGAGACTTTTTTATGCTATGTTGTATGATGTACTTAGAATTACATATTTCTGTTTAATTTAAAAATGAAAATGTACTTCTTGTTTAAAAAAGTCTACATCCAGGGGACAGAGATGAAATGCTTGGTTTTGACAGTCCCACTGCCAAAAACCAGACTGTCTGTTGTGGCTTGGCTGCAAATCTGCAGCCAAGCCACAGCAAACAGCAATTTCCCGGTGCTGGGGAACCCGGAACATAGAAGGGTTGGGCCCTGGGCGGTGGCGGCCCCCAGACCCATCAGTGGCTCCATGAAGGGGGCCCCCCTCCAATGTATGAATGGCCATGGGGAGGTGGTGATCCCCGGGGTCTAAAGGGTGTCTGAAACAGATCCCCATTACATTATTGAGTATGTGACCCAGGAAGGTAGTGGTCCCTCGGGTGTGGAAGGGCTGCACAGCCCCCTCACCCATAATTCATTTCAGCCCGGGGAAGTGGTGTTCTTCAGGGCTATGAGGGAGGCCATTGGGCCTCCCCCACATAAGAAAAACATTTTTGTCCCGGGATAGTGGTCCTTCGCTCATAATTCATAAAGCCCTGGGAAGGTGGTGGTGGGGGGGAGGGCAGGAGCCTCCCCTCCATTAACAAAAAAAAAAGTGCCCTCAGGACCTGGCCCACCCGGGGGCTTGATTAAAAACAAGCATGGGAGCCCGTGCTTGTTTTTTTTCTTTTTTTTTTTACTGTGGATTTGCAACCCCGGTGTGAATTCACAGTAAAAAAAAAATTTAAAAATGCTTTTTAGACCTCGGAGGGGATGGGGTCCCATTGGGACCCCAGCACCAGAGCTTATGGGTCAGGGTGTTCGTACTCATTTTCTTCTGGGACCAGGCTTCAGCCGAGTCCCAAGATGGCTGACAACACTTCAATGGCTTCGTTGTTGAAGTGTTGTCAGCCAATAAGATCTCAGCACGAGATCAGGAGGGGTCCCAAATCCTTTGTGTCCCTATATATACAAATTTGTAGTTTTTTTTATTTCTCTAAAACTACTGAATGAAATTAAACCAAAACAAAAAAAGGTTGCTTCCTGGACCAGGACGTACCTTTCTACTAACTTTGGTGTAATTCCGTCCACTAATTTCGGCACTATGCCTGTTCAAAATCACTATGGAAAGATGAATGGGGAAAATGTGTTTTGGGACCCTCCTTTTTCTCTGCCCCCCCCTTGACGTATCACCCTAAAACTTTTGAGAAAGAAGCTGAGGTGACTGGCAAATATTTTTCGAAAGGTTTGAAAAAAAAATCATTAAGCAGCGCCATAGATATAGGCAAGTAAACACACTTTTTTACATAGAAAATAGGGGCCAGATGTAGGAAAAAAGCAAATTGCGACTTGCAATTTGCGAGTCCGTGTGACTCGCAAATTGCAAGTCGCAATTTGCTATGCAGAAAGGTGTCTCAGACACCTTCTGCAACTCGCAATGGGGTCGCAAAGACCCACCTCATAAATATTTATGAGGTGGGGCGCAGTTTGCGACCCCATTGCGAGTATGGGCGCTCACGGGGATGGTGGCCTGCTGGAGACAGCAGACCACCATGTCCGTGACTGCTTTTTAATAAAGCAGTTTTTTTTTTTTCTATCTGCAGCCTGTTTTCCTTAAAGGAAAACGAGCTGCACTTAGAAAAAAAAACGAAACCTTTTGTTTCGGTATTTTTCAGAGCAGGCAATGGTCCATAGGACCACTACCTGCTCTGAAAAATAGTTTTTGTGATCATTCACAAAGGGGAAGGGGTCCCATGGGGACCCCTTCCCGTTTGCGAATGGGTTACCATCCACTTCAAGTGGATGGTAACGGCGATTTCATTTGCGACCGCTTTCGCGGGCGCAAATGAAATTGCATAGCATTGCGAGTCGCAAATAGGAAGGGAACACCCCTTCCTATTTGCGAGTTGGAAATGCATTTTGCGAGTCGGATCCGACTCGCAAAATGCATTTCTGCATAGCAGAGAGGCTTTTGCGCCTCGCAAACGGCGTTTTCGCCGTTTGCGAGGCGCAAACCCTTTGCTACATCTGGCCCTAGGTCCTAACTATAATAACTTCCTAGTGGTGGTTGCCACCAGAGTCACAGAAGTGATGAAACACGTGTCGGCTGTAGAGGATTTATGTTATACACCAATAAAAGGATAAGAACTTTACATGATTGTCTATGTATCCATATTGCAATGAGAAGTTGAACTGAGATAGTCTTTTCAACGTAATTGTGTGCAGAGATTATTTTGTAATATATTAGTGTGCATTGATCTATTGATATCAATGAGTTACTAGCTCTGGGTAGTAGTGCTTAAACTGGGACCACATTTGAGTCCATAATTCTTTGCCCAAAGCAATACTCAAGACAGAGGCCAGCTATATGGAAACCAGCCTTGATCCTGCTCTACGAAGAACAGACCAGCTCTACTTGCCAAGACTGGGCCACTTCAAATGGAACACAAGCTCCACAAACCAGTTTTGAAAGACGTGCAGAAAAGTACCATCTTTCTTGGCATGTTACCCCCATTTTTACCTGTATGTCAGTATGTTTTTGCCTGTCTCACTGGGATCCTGCTGGTCAGGACCCCAGTGCTCATAGTTTATGGCCTAATGTGTGTGTTGTGTATAGTGCTTAACTGTGTCACTGAGGCTCTGCTAACCAGAACCTCAGTGCTTATGCTCTCTCTGCTTTTAAATTTGTCACTATAGGCTAGTGACTTCATTTACCAATTTCAATTGGCACACTGGACCCCACTTATAAGTCCTTTGTATATGGTACCTCGGTGCCCAGGGCGTTGGGGTTCCAGGAGATCCTTATTGGCTGCAGCATTTCTTTTGCCACTCATAAGGAGCTCCGACAAACCCTTTCACAGGACTGCCACTGCACCCTGCGTGAAATAGTGCACAGATTATTTCATAGCCCTTTTCAATGTACTTTAAGTAACTTATTAGTCACCTATATGTCTAACCTTCATTTAATGAAGGCTAGGTGCAAAGTTACTAAGTGTGAAGGCACCCTTGCACTAACAAAGGTGCCCCGCATAGTTCAGGACCAATTCCTGGGAGGACTTTGTGAGTGCGAGGATGCCATTATATGCGTGCACTACATATAGGTCAATACCTATATGTAGCTTCACAATGCTAACTCCGAATATGGCCATGTAAGGTGTCTAAGATCATGGAATTGTCCACCCATTCCAAATCAGGTATTGGGGAGCCAATTCATGCATCCTGGGGGGTCCACTATCGACCCCCAGTACTGCCAAACCAGCTCTCTGAGACTTGCAATGCAACTACAGCTGCTGCCACCTCACAGACTGGGTTCTGCCCTCCTGGGGTCTGAGCAGCTCAGTCCCAGGAAGGCAGAACAAATAATTTCCTTTGGGAACAGGGTGTAACACCCTCTCCCTATGGAAATAGGTGCTACAGACTGGGGAGGGGGTAGCTTCCTCCAGCCTCTGGAAATGCTTTGAAGGGCACAGATGGTACTGTCCTTGCATAAGCCAGTCTACACCGGTTCAGGGACCCCAGTCCCTGCTCTGGTGCGAAACTGGACAAAGGAAAGGGGAGTGACCATTCCCCTGTCCATTACCACCCCAGGGGTGGTGCTCAGAGCTCCTCCAGTGTGTCCCAGACTTCAGCCATCTTCTTTTCCAAGGTGTGGGGACACTCTGGAGGCCTCTGAATGGCCAGTGCCAGCAGGTGATGTCAGAGACACCCCTCCTGATAGGTCCATACCTGATAATGTAGCCAATCCCCCTCTCAGGGCTATTTAGGGTCTCTCCTGTGGGTTCTCTTCAGATTCTACTTGCAAGTTTCCAGCAGGAAGCCTTTGCAACTACTACTTCATCCTCTGACCTCGGATCAACCGCAGACTGCTCCAGGAACAGCTGTAACAGCAACAAAGTATCCAGAAGGGCTACTTTCCCTCTGCATCTTCAGCTCCAGCCAGCAGCTGCAACAGTTTCCATGGTGTGCACGCTCAGGGGACTCCCTGTCTTCACCCTGCCCCAGAAGGACCAAAGAAATCTCCTGTGGAGTGAAGGAGTCACTCCCCTGCTGAAGCAGGCACCTTCTAAGTCAACGACCGGTTCTCTTGGACTGCTCTCCTGGCGACGAGCGTGCTCCTTGGAACACATAGAGTGGACCCCATCGACAGAAAGACTGTCCTGAGGTCCTGCTGTCCCAATTTGGAGGAGGTAAGACCTTGCCTTCCTGAGAACGACAGTACCCCTGTGCAATTCATCTTCTTCACCTCCTGAAGCCTCTGTGCACTCTTTGCAAAATTCCTTCATCCACAGCCTGGCCCAGGTCCCAAGCATGCTATCCTGCGACGCTGAGTTGTTCTCCAGTGGCGTGGGACCTTCCTTTGTAGTGCTGCACCAACTGCATTTTACACCTCCTTTGTCCCCGTGTCCTGGGACTCCCGTGGGTGCTATCTGGTGTTCTGAGGGCTCTCTAAAGTGATGAGAGTCCCCTCTTCCTCCTAGAATAGAGTTGAGGCCCCCAGGTCGCTCCTGGGTCAGATAGCGCCATTTTGACACAAAATGTGACTTTGCAGGACCAAGGCTTCCAGGAGAAATCCAGCTCCAAAACTCAACTGCATCCAACTTCTGTTCGTGGGACATCCAGTGCATCATGCAGGATCCCGCTAACATCTTCCTTGGGTACATTTCTGCAGTCTTCCTCCAACCGGGGACTCTTCTTTGCACCCTCTTCTGGGTTGGCAGGGGCTCCTGCCCTTCCTGGAACTTCTTTCGACTTCTGGACTTGGTCTCCTTCCTTTGCAGGTCTTCAGGTCCAGGAATCCCCCATTTGTTGTTTGCAGTCTTGCTCGATTCTTGCAATAACTCTAATCATGACTTGTAATGTGTCATAAGGAAACTTGCAGTACTTCACTCCTACTTTCCTGGGCTCTGGGGAAGGGTAATTTACTCACCTTTAATGTATTCTTGCTCTCCCAGCGATTCTGTACACACTACACTTGTCTATTGGGGAGTTTGTGATTCTCATTCCACTTTCTTAGTATATGGTTTGTGTTGCCCCAGGCCTATTTTCTCCCATTGCATTGTATAGCATTTTCTATTGTTTGCACTATCCTATGTCTAATTACTTACTTTATTTTGGTTTCTAGTGTATATATTGTGAATAATACTTACCTCCAGAAGTAGTATTGCCCCTAAGATATTTTTGGCCTTGTGTCACCCAAATAAACTACCTTTATTTTTGGTAACACTGAGTATTGTCTTTACTTGTGTATAAGTACTGTGTAACTATAAGTGGTATTACAGGAGCTTTGCATGTCTCCTAGTTCAGCCTAAGCTGCTCTGCTATAGCTACCTCTGTCAGCCTAAGCTGCTAGAACACTACAACATTGAACTAATAAGGGATAACTGGACCTTGTGTAAGGTACCCACTACAAACCAGGCCAGCCTCCTACAAGAGGTCAGCCTTATTAGTGAGGCATAGCATGTATCCTTTGGCACAGTTAGCATAAGACTAATACATGTGCTTACCTCTCTGACGTAGGGTGTACCTTAGAGCAAACCACAAACCAATGAAAGGAGTACTTTGCTTAATCTCAGTCACTCATGATCACTTTTTTGATCAGTGTATAGATTTCACTATGCTATTCTGATCATAACATGGGACAGATTTATCATTTTTTCATGCAAAGCAGCAAGAAAACTTGCTGAGCAGCATGAAATGGAGTGGGCAGGAATGTGCCATATCTATCCAGAAATGACTCTTTCCTGTCCTCTGCCTGTCCTGGTGCACAATCAGCAGAATAGCACCAATGCAAGCACGCTTGTGCCATGGAGTATAGGTGCCTGCATTATAGGTAGGATTGTTTCTGAGCAGGAAAGGGCTACTTCCTGCACAAAAACAATCCTTTGAGGACACTTAGAAAGAGGATACAAGGAGGAAAAATAAAGATATTACCTTATTGCGCTTCTGGTGAGAAGGTGTACAATTATAAACACTCCCTGGAGCATCAGTCTTGGTAAATCTGGGATTGTTTCACAACACAAGTGGGTGCGTGGGAAAAATGCACACTACACCCATGTGACGCCCCCACCGAGTAGATTAATGCAGGGCCATGCAAGGGCTTTATAAACCTCATCTATGTTTTGCATTGCCCTTGCGCTACCAAGTGTGGTGCAAAGGAATGCAAAACCTTGATAAATTTGGCCATATGGGTCCATGCAAAAAGACATTTTGAAGCCCCTATCATCAAACATTTGCAGTTAAAAAGACTTTGGGGCATATTTATCAAGGTTTCGCATCACCTTTGCGTTTTGCAAAGGGTGGAAGGTGGTGAAAACCTAAACGAGCATTACCAAGAGACAAAGGACACCTTCTGTGGCTCTGAGGGGCTTGATAAATGTAGAATAACACAAGGCAACGCAAATAGCCTGCCTTCATTACTCTGCGGCAGGGAGGCATACCATATGTGGAGCGTTAGTGTTTCCACGCATCCACATATTGATTCTGCCCCCTTGCAACGTGGCGCAAGGGTGTGAGCGTTGGCCATAGGCAGCCAAACATGCACCAAATCTAGGAAAGAACAGGAATGCACCATATAATGAATGGTAAATACAACGCATTCCTGCCCTTTCCCTTTGGCTTGCTGAAATGCTTTCCACGAAGTTTTGATAAATATAGCCCTCTATGTCCTCGAATGTCAATGAATTCACTATATGTCCAAGTGCTACAGTGTGATTGTATCTATAACATTTCCTTCAAGTAAAGCGAGAAGCTAGTATACCATGGGTAAAATATTGTTAATATTTTGTTTAGCAAAATATAGTGGTGGAAAACAGTCATAATGACCCCTAGAAACAAAAATCAATTTTTGTAGAATCCTTGTAGTTTTACAGTTAATAACTACAAAGTTTGAAGGTGAAACATGAGGTTTCTCTGGCACTGACTCACAAAATATTACTAACAGAGCCGGTTAAAAATGTCTAATGGGCAATTACTTTCCAACACGAGGCAGGTTTGGCGTTTTTAGCAAAAAAATGTCTGACGCTCCAGGCTTAATGGATGTTCACTCTTTTAAACTGTATGTCCCAAATATATCTCCCGTGCAATTTAACCATAGGCTAAGAAGTTTCCCGTGTAAAGGTAGATTTACAGGATCTGATTACTTATTGAATGCACCTTTATACCATTAGTATCTGCTGCACATACAATTCATTTTAGAGTTCAGGAAAATAATTTATATTTGGCGTTTTGTAACGTGCTTGCTGCAGACAGTGGCGGCTTCTGGGCGCTTATAGGAAAAAACAGATGTTCTCCAATCTCAACTTAGCAGCCTAATGGACCTAGATAACATGATATACGTCATTAGGCTCAAAGTTGAGCTTTTTTGAACCACCATGTACTAGAAATTGTAGTTTTACCATTCTGTTGGTGGAACTATTGCAAGTAGCTGTATTTTAGGAGTGTCTTATTGTTTTTACATGATTTTGTATTTGAGAACATAAATATTGCCAACAGCATTATCTTTCCGTTAATATATAATATGATGCACTGTTAAAGTCGATAGGTCTGGCATTAATGGAATAACACATGCAAATCAATCCAAAGGCAGACGTGTATATTCATATACATTTATACACATACATTATTTTCACTGAAAAAAAATCAAAGGTTAAAGTAAAATAGATTAAATGAGTTAAAAACTCATGAATGAAACCAAATAACCCTAAAATTCTCCAGTGATAGTTGATTGAGCTAACTATAACATGCACCTCCACCATGCACTGCTTATGACCTTACATATTACAGTACTCATGACGTGTTAAAATACATCATCAGTGACGTCACTGATATCATCTAAGGAATATGAACATTTCCTATATGCTTTCATGCTAGCTAGTATTTAGTGACCTACACATAGACCCACTTTTCTATTGTCTTTGTAGTGATAATGGGCGTAACCTTTTGCAACATGCAGGACAGACAACTAGCATATTTGTGAAAGCACTGTCATTTAGTAGAAATTATGTCCCTTTTTATGGTATTAAGGTGCATAGGAAACATAGGGCCTGATTTAGAGTTTGGTGGACAAACGTGATACACATGCTGTCAGCCATATTACAAGTGCATTATATCTAATTACACTTGTAATACAGCAGGTGGGATATTCATCGTGTTTGTGACAGAGTAACTTGTTCCCCATACTCTAAATTATGCCTGTAATGTCTCTGTATACACTAAAGCAATAAGACATTTAATTAACCTTAAATACTGTTGAAAAGAGTCTTTTGTTCATTATTTTAATGATATGAACCTGTTAAATACCTAATTTGACATAGAAACCTAAGTCAACATCCTCACATCTATGCTTTAGAAACTGAAAAGGCATGTTTGTAAAAGTAACTTATAGATGTGGGGGCATATTTAAAAGCTCCGTGCACCACCGGTGCATTACTTTTTGTAGCGTACGGGCGGCGCATAGTGCAGACCCATATCTACAGGGCCATGCAGAGCCACTTTGCCTGGCTTTTCATGGCCTTGAAGATATGGTGGAAGGCAATGCAGCGCATGTAGCTGGGTTGCTTTACACTGCGTCAGGGAGGCATACCATGGGCATTGCAGTAGGTGTTCTGAGGATACACCCATGGGTTTTGACACATTCTCAAATTTACAAGAACCTGTAAACTTGGGAATGCGTCAAAACTGTACGCAGCCCCAGGCCAGGCGCAAGGAGGAGAAATGTCTTTATTTCTTCTTGTTGTTTCCTTTTTCCATCTGTGTTGCATTTTGCAGCACATATAGAGAAAGGAAAATGCCTCTCTGGATTGTTTTTGTGTCCTGCTGACATCGCAGACACCATTGAACCATGGTGCTATGGTGCCTGCATTGGCATCAGGCCGAAATTTTGCACCAGTGCACGGGAAAAGGACAGAAATGCACCCTATTGTGTAAATACAGTGCATTTCTGCCATTTACCTGTAGCAAAGAGTAGCGCCGCAAGGTCAGTTGGTGCGCTGCCCTGCTCTATGGGGCTTATAAATATGCCCCTCAGTGTTTGGACAAAATATCTGATAAAAAAATATCGTGCTGCAGAAATATTGAGTCAAGAAATTGAGATTACAAATATATTGTGGACAGGAATATCAAAGGAAAAATATTGTTTTTAGTGTTATTTTAAAAATCAATGTAAAAATATCAATGTAATAAATATTGTTGCAGATAATATAATTTGTATTGTTAAATAGTATGTATTATATTGTATATTTGTCATTTTATGTGTTTATCTTTTTTTTTCAAATTTGCTTATAGTTCTGAAAATGTTTTGATGTATTAAATTGTTCAAATGTTTGTATTTTGTTTGCTTTAATGTTTTTATTAATTATTTTAATTTCTTTTACTAGCGGGATTTGGGCTAATAGGGGAAAAAGGTGAGGAGATTATTAAAAAGTGTATTTTAATTTTTATGTTTAAGTTAATAATTACGGTATGCAAATTATTCTTTTAAATTGTAAAATGTTTTCAATTATAATACATTTGTATTTCTTTTGTATATTTAATGTGAACTAAAATATATTTTAATGATTTTAATGAAAATTAAATATTTTTAAAAAATTAAATTGTTTTTAAATATTTATAAATTATTATATTTGTAGTTTTTCTGATGTTTACATTCAAAATATTTAATTTAAAAAAAAACCTGAAACAGTTATAATTGTATAAAAATAGAAGAATAGTTTTGAAAAAAAGAAATTCAAAAATAGTTTTATAATGTAAAAATATAAGAAATTATTCTGAAGAATTAATTATAAAATTTGTTTTTTAATCAAATGTAATTGTATTTTTTAAAGTTTTTGTTTAAAATTGTTATTACTAAATAAAATATACATTTAATTTTTTTAGACAATTGTAAGCAGTTTAAATTAGTCTTATTGTTTAACATTTTAACATTTTTTATAATTTACTAAAGTGTGATAATGCGTAGCATTAACTGTGTATTTTGCATTTTTAGAATATAATTTTTGGGGTAAAACTTTTTATTTATGAATTGTATTTAAAAAATAGTTTTTTCGTTTTTTACATTTTCACTTGTTTGAATATATTAGAGTGTGAATAATAAATGCCACCCCTTTAATGTTCAACACCTTCCTCTAATTGGTATAGGTTGGAGAGGGAATAGTAAATGTCACCCATGTGTTGTTCAACTCATTCAAAAAGTTGGTTTATGTTAGAGTGGGAATAGTTAGGCCCTCATTATGACATTGGCTGTAAATCCTGCTTACTGCCGCGGTGACGGCCGCCAACATACCGCTGCGGTGGCGAATATATGTTCGCCATAGTATGACACACACACCAGTCCAACAGAATACAGCCACATACACAAATCTGCCAGCCCAAAGGTCAGTGAAAAAGTGGTGGTCCCAACACCAATACATTACGAAAACAAAACAACGCCTATCACATTATGACCCATGAATCAGCACGGCGGACATTCAATGGTGGTAAACCATTAGCAGTAGATACCACCACACTCAGAATGGACACCCACATACAAAACAACACCACACTGGCCAATACTAAAGACACACACTTGACACTCATACACACACCACACCCACACACTCACACACCCACTCACCCACACCACTATAAAACACACACCCACATTACCCACAACCCTTTATGAATACAAATCATTGCCACCAGACTGACACCAAGACCACTGCAACAACTAGACACACACACCACATACACCCATACATTCCTCACGCACCCCACATCACACCCCCACCACATTACTCAACATACTCTCACCAACACACACCACACAACACCCATGTCCCCACAAAGGCACCCCGTTTCACTGATGAGGAGTTAAGGGTCATGGTGGAGAAAATTGTCAGGGTAGAGCCACAGCTGTTTGGAGCACAGGCACAGCAGATGTCCATTGCAAGGAAGCTGGAGCTATGGCAGAGAATCTTGGACAGGGTGAACGTAGTGGGACAACATCCAAGAACAAGGGACAACATCAGGAAGATGTGGAGTGACCTACGGGGAAAGGTACGTTCCATGACAGCAAGACACCAGCTCACCATACAGAGGACTGGTGTTGGATCCCCACCTCCTCCCCCACAGCTCACAGCAT
The DNA here is from genome assembly GCF_031143425.1 of Pleurodeles waltl. Lineage (NCBI taxonomy): Eukaryota > Metazoa > Chordata > Amphibia > Caudata > Salamandridae > Pleurodeles > Pleurodeles waltl. The sequence goes on along the minus strand of NC_090450.1, from coordinate 218,917,311 downwards.
GGGAGGAGCAAGTATTGGCATTACTGTATCCTGAGCGACTCACTGGAGTAGCCGGAGGACTGGACACTGGTAAGTCAATATTTACCACTTATCATCCCCCTTACCTGCATGCTATCTCAACCCTCACCCTCACTCCCATCACTCCACCACATCTCACATACTGCACCTACACATATGACTAACCTCAATGCCAAGCCCTGCATGCTATACCAATGCATGGACAGTCCTCCCAGCCCTGCATGGACACCCATCACAAAAGCATGCACAGCATAGGGAAACTAACAATTACACAATGCATCACCATACACAAGCAAAAGGTTGCAGGGCAACACCAAGGATAGAGGGTAAGCCAGGGATGTACAATATGTCACACACATGAAGCATAATACATCACTTACATCCCCACAGGTACTCCAGCCAATGTCAGTGGAGAGGAGGTGCCACAACTATCCAGTCCCCCAACAGAAGATGCCCCTAGTGATGACGGTAACTCTGGACTTCAGTATCTGGATGACCTACCTGGCCCATCAGGGACCACTGGACAGCTGGTTACCCAAGCCCACTCACAGTCCACCACAGAGCCTCCCCCTTCAGTATCCAACACCACAGCACCCACCTAGTGTACCCACACATCTGTCCCCAGGACACGGAAATCAGCAGTGTGCCCACCTGTACAGGGACCCCAGTCCACACTTCATACCCAAGACAGTCATGGACCTGGGGTCAGTAGCAGTGGGCACACCATTCAGGGGACACAGGCACAGGTCAACAGGGACACTGGGAGGACTGCTGTGCACCAGGGGGAGGTCAGGACCAGGGAACCAACTCTCCAGATGGCACTCTCCGAGATCCTGGGAGCCTACCAACATTCCTAGGACACGATGGGCCAGATCCTTGACAACGTGCAGGATAACAAGTGGATACAGGAGGGACAGTATCAGGGGATCAGGGAGGACTTGCAGGCCATTAACACCACCCTGATCTCCTTAGCAGGGGTGCTGGCAGACATGGCCAACATCAAGAGAGAGGCAACAGCACAGCAGCGGACCCCTACCACTAGCCAGTCCATTGACCAGCCCTCTACTTCCTCTGCAGTTAGTGGGCAGGAGGCCCCGCCACAGGACCCACAGGCCACCAGCACCCCTACCCTGGCAGAAGGTGAACCACCTCACAAACGTTCATTGCAAACCATACAGAAGACAGAGACACTTGACAAGGCCACCACCAGGAAATGAGACTCACCTGATTGTTCCCCTTGTGTCTCACTCAGTCAGACTGTTCGCCTTGAACTGCCATTGCTTCCCTTCTTATGGCCACTTGGACGCTGCACCTGTGCTACAAACAGACTCGAACAATACCCTGGACTTTCCTCCATCATCAACCCATTCCATTGCACTTTCCCCTCAATTTCTTAGCACTACAATAAACACCCTTGAAAGCAACTTGAGTACTAGTGTTTTATGTTTTGAAAATGTGCATCTATGGAAACAGTCACATCTAGCAAAAATTAACTGTACACTGTGAGAGCATAGAAATAATGACCTGTAGCTGGCTGTAGTCAGCACATCAGTACACAGTTGTTATATCACTGACATCTGTAAAATGATAAGCTATAGGTGACAGTAAGTTGAGATGCAAAGGAAGTTAATGCCATCATGCTACAGCCACACAGAATACACCAATAGTCATAGGAAGGTGCAGTTGCTCTGTTTTACCTGTGTGTCATTGGAAGTATTGATGGATAACTGATGTTCTGTTGTCCTCATCCTCAGCCTCTTCATCCTCACTGTCCTCAGGGTCTACTGCTGCCACAGGGGCATTTCCAGTCTCCTCCTTCTGCAGAAAAGGTACATGGTGTCTGAGGGCCAGGTTGGCAACTTGCAACATGCCACTTCTATTTGCCAGACCTTCTCGGGCGAGTAACACAGGGATCCACCTGTCAGATGGAGGCACCTGAACCTGGCCTTCAGGAGGCCGAAGGTCCTCTTGAGGATCCGTCTGGTTCGCCCATGTGCCCCTGTCCTGGCATTCCTCACGGGGGTCAGCAGCCACAATAGGTTTGGGTAGCCGGAGTCACCTGCAAGTATTGAGGGACCACATTTAGCCTCACACAATCCTATGGGGGGAGGACCTGAAGGCATACACTAACATACTGTGGGTGGGGACCAAGGCTCACCTATTAGTCACACCCTGTGCCTCTGTAGTTGGGCAATCACATTTGGGATGCTGCTATTCCTCAGAACAAAGGCATGCACCGACCCAGGATACTTAGCATTGACATGGGAGATGTACTGGCACACCATCTGCACATTCATGGAGTGGAAACTCTTACGATTCCTGAACCCCTTTTCATTCTGGCGGAGAGGGACATACGCAATATGTGTCTCGTCAATCGCCCCAATAATATTGGGGATATGTCCCATTGCATGGAATCCGGCCTTCACAGTGGCCAAATCTTTCCCTTGGGGGAAAGAAATGTAGCTGCACATGTGTCTCACCAGGGCAGACAAGACTCTTGCCATCACGATTGAGAACATTGGCTGTGACATTCCTGCTGCCAAGCCCACTCTCACTTGGAAAGAACCAGATTCCAAGAAATGGAGCACTGATAGCACTTGCACAAAAGGGTGGATCCCAGTCGGATGATGGATAGATGAGATCAGGTCTGGATCCAATTGGGCACACAGCTCTGTGATTGTGGCTTTGTCCAGTCTATAGGTGAATATAATGTGCCTGTCCTTCAGTGTAGCCAAGTCCACGGGGGTATGTCTCCACCTCCTATTCATCCGCATTGGTAGGTATCTAAGGGACACAAGAGTGAGTAAGCTGTCACAATTGGAACAATGGAACCACAACTTCAGTGTACTTGGTGCACTTATGTAATGGGACAGTGTTAATGGCGAAGTATGTGGCAATCTAATCTGTGATGCAGTTAATGTCGATACGATCTTTGTCCCCCCCTGAAATGGCGACCGCCTCTCCTGTATGTAAGGACAGGTGGAAGTGAGGTAATTCAGCCTATGTTGGGCGTCATGGCGGAAGGCGGTCTTGCACCACTGTACAATTCCTCATTGGATAATATGGGGCTCTATGGCGTACAGTGGCCAATGGGGATCTGCGCTGTGGTGACAGTGTACATCGCCGTGGACGTGACTGCCATTTTCTATCTGATGTCTCACTTGTTTCCTGACCTTCCACCGGAGAACACCTACCCTGCGTGTGCTGCTGTGGCCTATGTCTGGAACCCACCATGACCCGTGTGACTGGGAAAAGATCCCCTGTCTACACTTTGGAGGAGTTCGATCGGCTGGTGGATGGGGTCCTACCCCAGTACAAACTGCTGTATGGGCCTCCAGACAAACAGATGAGTACACATTGGGCACCTTGCATGTGGGATGGATCCATGCAGATTTGTGTGCAAAGCATTGTGTCATCAGGCAGGCGGGGGGAATGTCTTGTGGTGGTGTACATGGTGTGCGCCGGGCGATGGGTGTGCAAATGGTGATGGAAACGGGTGTAGTGGGCCATTTGTGTGACAGGCTAGACTGTTTGTTTAATGGTGTTCTACTGTCTGTATTTCCAGTGCAGGTCAGCGCCCATCAAAATAAGAGATTATGGCATGCCAAGGACGTGCGGACCCTGGGATCTATGACAGGCGAGCACCCACTGTCAGTAACGGTGGGAGGACCTGAGACGCTAGGCATGGAAGACCGCAGAGGCACAGCTGGGGATGGCCTCCCAATGAGGAAAGGGTGCCCTTCGGAACCTGAACCATGATGGCCCGCATACTGGTGGTGGTGTACCCTGAGCTGGATGGGTGCTTGAGGGAATCACAGCAGCCACAAGGGGGTGTGTACAGTGGGTATCATTCCAAAATTTGGCAGGTGGGATGGGATCCGGGTGCTGGATGTGAGTTAGGGGGTGCCCCTAAGGCCAGGCCAGACATTGCAGCGTGGGTCAACTCTAGAGTAATGGGTGTTTAGCAAATGCAGGTAACCTAGAATGTTAGCATTCCATTTCAGGCAGAGTTTTGCGGGTACCAGGAGAGGTGTAGTTGGCAGTGTGTGGCCTTCATCTTGACTTAGCATCTAGCCATATCACTGACAGTGCAATGCATAGTGCTTAAGCTTGATCCCTGTGTGGGACGGTGCTGTGTATGCCAACTGTGGTATTGGTGCAGTCATTGACCCAGTGTTTCCTTTTTTCTCTCTCCCCCCCCTTTTTTGTACTGTCATCCTGTCCTTGTGTGCATTAGCATCATCTGGTGGAGGAGCAGGGGCACCAGCGACAGAGGGAGCTGCATCCCACGGGACCCAGGAGGCAGAGTCCACCGGAGCCGAGTGAACCAGTGGGATGGAGGGTAAAGGGAGCACCATGGCGGAGACAGGAGGTAAAAACACAGACTCAGATACCTCCTCTGATGGGAGCTCCCTAGTGGTGGTGGACACCTCTGTGAACACCCCAGCTGCAGGTACAGCCGTCACCCCGTACCAGAACAACCCTCCCAGTAGCCCCTCTGCGAGTTGCCCGTGCCTGCTCACCCAGGAGGGTGGGCATCTTCTTCGGCCCAGGCACCTCAGGCCCTGCCCCAGTGAGCCCTGCTGCCCAGAGTGAGGAGGCTATTGACCTCCTGAGACCCATCTCTGTAGGGTAATCAACCATTACGAATGCCATCCAGGGGCTAGCATCCCAGATGCAGCAATGCAATGCATTCCTGGAGGGCATTCACAGTGGATTGGTGGCCCAACAGAGATCGATTCAGGCTCTGGCCTCCTCTCTGATCGCAGCCATTGTCCCGGTTTCTACCGTCCCCCTCTAACTACAACTACTACCACTTCCCAGTCCCAGTCTCCTCAACCCCAACCCATCCCAGGCACACATACAGACGAGCATGCACACTAGAAAGCACCCAAGAGTGGCACAGGCAAACACAGGAACCACCCACACTTCATCCCATAAGAACTCACACAACAACCAGACAGTTGCAGACACAACATCCACTGCCTCCACTGTCCCCCCCTCCTCCTCCTCCACCTCCCTCCCAGTCATGTCCACACTCACACCTGCATGCACTGCACTAACGTCCACCACCAACATCACCATACCAAGCAGCACACACACCTCACTAGCAGACACCTTCACAACATCCTTGCACGCACCTCCTGTGTCCTCTCCCACCCTGTCTGTCCCCCCTCCTAATGGACACAAACGCAAGCACTAAAACACCCAACAGCCATCCACCTCACATCAGCACACTGCCCATGCACCTGCACCCAAATCCAGCAGACATACACCTTCTGCAACCACTCCCTCAACCTCCACTCCCATCACTCCTCCCTCCTCATGCCCCACCGTCCCTAAGAAGCATTTCCTTGCCCAACTTGACCTCTTCCCTCTCCCATCCTGCCTGTAAGAGCAGGGATCCAACAACCCAGCCCAGTACCTCAGCCAAATAGTCGACGCGGACAGTGGTGGTACCACCTAGTCATGGTGGGAAGTCAGTGAAGGATCTCACTCCACCAGCCACAAAGGGGAAGAATCCCACACCTCCAGTCAAGAACGGGAAGGAGCCTGCACCTCCAGCCAAGAATGTGAAGGAGCCTGCACCTCTTGCTTTGAAGGGAAAGAAGCCCTAAACTCCTGCCTTTGAAGGCTAAGGAACACGTACAACCTGCCATGAAGGGGAAGAAGCCATCAACCCCTGCCAGGAAGGGTAAGGATTCCATGCCCCATGTCATGGAGAGGACGAAGCCCCCTACTCCAGCTGAGCCTGTCAGGGTGACACCTACACCTCCACCTGCGGTCACGGGCCCCCACTGCCAGCTGAGGAAGTGCAGCCATCACCACCTGCAGAGGCTGCCCAGGAGGCACCTCCATCTGCCACCACACTGCAGCCATCACCACCTGCAGAGGCTGCTCAGAAGGCACCTCTATCTGCCACCACAATTCAGCCATCACCACCAGCGGAAGCCATGTAGGCCACCCTCCAGGGGCTGCTGTACAAGGGGCCCCCTCCAGAACCAGTAAGAGAGTAACCCACTCCAGACACTGTGGCCTTGCACTCCCAAGAACAGTGAACAGGGCGTGGAGCACCCTCGAAAAACAGTGGGAGAGTCACCAACTTCAGAGACTTTGGTATTGCACTCCCTGGTCACAGTAAACTGGGCATAGAGTCTGTTAGAAATGAGGTCTTTGGTTGGCAGTCAGGACCCTGTCAAAGCAAGGACCCTCACTCTAGTCAGGGAAAGTCACACACAATCCAAATTATGCTGTGCCCACCCTCTGGTTGCTTGGCACTGAGCAGTCAGGCTTAACTTAGAAGGCAATGTGTAAAGTATTTGTGCATTAAATCATACAATAACACCATATAGCACCACAAAAATACACCACACAGTGTTTAGAAAAAAATATAATATTTATGTGGATAAATGCAGGTCAAAACAATCAAAGATGCAATAAGTAAATGTAGAAATGTCACTGAAAAGTGATATAAAGGTGGTCATTACAACCCAGGCGGTCGGTGTTTAAGCGCCGGTAAAACCGGCAACAGGCCGGCGGTAAAAAAATTGGAATCATGACCGTGGCGGAAACCGCCAATATAGACAGCCACTTTAACACTCCGACCGCCAAGGCGGTACAAACAAACACCGCGGCGGTAACCGCCAACAGACAGGCGGAACACAAGGTTCCGCCCACTGTATTACAACAGGCCAATCCGCCACCTTTTCCAAGGCGGATTCACCGCGAACAAAAACACAGCAGAAACAGGACTTGGAAGGGAAAACGCTCACCTCTACACCCCCCACAAGGAATCAGGACGCCATGGAACCAGAGCTCCAGATACTCCCAGCCTTTATCTTCCTGCTTCTCTACCAGGAACGACAAAGACGGCGGCGAAGACCACGGTGAGTACTGCACCTACGACACAGGGGAGGGGGGAGGGAAAAAGAGTAACACACACACGCAACACGCAACACTCCCATCCCCACCCTCACCCACTACAACACACACACAAGTATATGTTGATACATTACAATAACAACCCCCCCTGGAAGAATGCAAGGACAAAAGGAAATGAGTCGAACGTTTGTAATCTATTCAAATACAGTAATCAAAAAAAAAAATATATATATATATATATATATATATATATATATATATTTACACTATAAACAAATATATACACCAAGAATACAAGTCCATGGTACTCCACCATCATAGTCTGTGGACCACTGGGCCCAAAATGCATGGGTGAGGCCCACACTCATTACCCAATCAAAACGGAGAGAACACTGCTGGGGCATCAGATAGAAATACAACAGGCACCTCAGGGGGAAGGGAAGTGGGGGCACCTCAGCCGGATGAGTGAACGACGCCAGATCCACCAGGGGGCTCCATGCCCACTGCTTTATCCTGGGGAGTGCAAAGCCACAGTCTCTCAAGTCTCTCCAGTGGGTGGTTTGCCCACTGCTGCATCCTGGGGAGTGCAAAGCCACAGCCTCTCAAGTGGATATAAATCTCCACTGGTTCTGGAAGGGGCTTTGTGCCCAGAGTGCTTCATCCTGCCAAGGACAGAGGCAGTGGATGTAAATCTCCACTGGTTCTGGAGGGGGCTTTGTGTCCAGAGTGCTTCATCCTGCCAAGGACAGAGGTAGTGGATGTGATGCTCCACTGGTTCTGGAGGGGTCTTTGTGCCCAGAGTGCTTCATCCTGCTCGTGGCGGCCTCAGTAGCGTCGGAAGCGTTGGCGCTCACTGGCCTGCGGTGCTTGTTGCGGCGGTGTCCTGTTCAGCAGTGCTGGTGGCGGCGGTGTCCTTGGCAGCGATGCTTGTGGCGGCAGTATCCTTGGCAGTGGTGCTTGTTGCGGCGGTGTCCTGTTCAGCGGTGCTGGTGGCGGCGGTGTCCTGCTCAGCGGTTCTGGTGGCGGCGGTGTCCTTGGCAGCTGTGCATTGTTGCGGCGGTGTCCTGTTCAGCTGCGCTGGTGGCGGCGGTGTCCTTGGCAGCGGTGCTCGTTGCGGTGGTGTCCTGTTCAGCGGTGCTGGTGGGGGCGGTGTCCTATTCAGCGTTGCTGGTGGCGGCGGTGTCCTGTTCAGCGGTGCTGGCGGTGTCCTGTTCAGCGGTGCTGGTAGTGGTCTTGTCCACCGTGCAGGTTTTCGCAGACTTGCCTGTTTTACTGTGCCCCTTCCCCACCTTGGATGGTGGCGCAGCTGTCTTCACACTCCCAACTGTACCCCTGGGAGAGGCTTTGGTGGAAGATGTTTTGCCTCTCTCCTGCCGGGCACTGGCCAACTTTTTGTGCTTTTGAGGTGGGGGACTGTCCGTGGTCTGGCTCCTTGGCACACTGGCTGCCCTGCTGCCTGGCACACTCCAGAAGCCTGTTACTACAGGCACCACTGTTCCCGCAGATGTTGTGGCTGAGGCGCTGGGTTGGGACCTGGAAAGGCGGGCCCTAGGAGACTGAAGGGGTGGGGGAGGTGAGGATAAGAGGTCAAGCTTGGACAGGAAAAGTTTTTGGGACACACTCGGACGGGTAGATGGAGGGGGTTTGGGAGTGGAGGAAGAGGTAGTGGTTGTCGGAGGTGTACGTTTGGTGACTTGGGGTGAAGGTGCATGGGCTGGAGGCTGTCGTGAGGTGGATGGCTGTTGGGTGGGTGTGTGGCTGCATTTGTGTACCTTGGGAGGTGGGCTCACAGACACACTGGGAGCGGACACAGGGGATGTGTGAATGGTAGTGGGGGTGGTGAGTGCACATGAGCGGGGTGTGGTGGTGGGTGTGCTGGTGATAGAGGTAGTGTCTGACAATGTAGTGCATGCAGGTGTGAGTGGAGACAAGACTGTGAGGGAGGAGGCAGACGAGGAGGAGGGGGACACAGTGGAGGCAGTGGCTGTTGGCATGTCTTCATGGGTATGATGCTTGCGTGAGTGCCTGTGGGATGTGTGGTGCTTATTTTTGCCTGAGCTTCCCTTGTGTGTTGAGGTGTGTGCATGCTGGTCTGATGGTGTGCTTGGGATAGGCTGAGGTACAGGGGTGTGGGTCTGGGTGGAAGAAGTTGGAGGGGGAGGCTAGAGACAGGGACAATGGCTGCCATCAGTGCTGAGGCTGAAAAGCTTGCTGTTGGGCTGCCTGACCAGAATGAATGCCCTCCAGGCATGCATTCGTCTGTTGCAACTGCCTCTCTACACCCTGGATGGCATTCAAAATGGTACACTGCCCAACAGTGAGGGACCTGAGGAGGTCAATGGCCTCCTCAATGAGGGGAGCAGGGCTGATTGGGGCAGGGGCTGAGGTGCCTGGGGCGAAGGAGATGCCCAATCTCCTGGGTGAGCGGCCACGGGGCACACGCGGAGGGGCTGCTGGGAGGGCAGTGCTGGTAGGGGAGTGGCGGCTGTACCTGTAGATGCAGGGGGCACAGAGGGGCCCGCCACCGCAAGGGAGTTCCCATCAGAGGAGGAGTCCGTGTCACTGGTCTCAGCTATTGTCCCCGCCGTGGAGCTCCCCTCGCCCTCCGTCCCACTGGTGGCTTCTGACTCCATTGTGTTACCCTCCAGGGCCATGTGGGATGCAGCTCCCTCCTGCTCCGGTGGCACTGCTCCTCCGCTTGATGATGCTAATGCACACAAGAACAGGGAGACAACAAAAAGGGGGGGAAAGACAGAAGAAAGACATGTTGAGTGCATCCAATACCGCTACCGTTGACGGACACTACAGACACAGAACCCCCCTGCACTACGCCGTGCACTTAGAGTTCCCTAATTAATCACAGGGACATGGGTTACAAGGCCTATGCCCGATTGCTGCACACATGGAAGTCACAGGAGCCTGACTAGGTGTAGTCGGCTCTGAACACAGGTGGGGTGGGGTGCCACAGGTCCTGCCTTAAGAAGGGACCTAGCCTACTAAACTCGCCCTGGTCTATGGGAACCCACAGCACAACTCCCCCACCCAGACACCTACAATGTGCGCTGAATCAGCAGAATGAGAGTGTACTCACCCCCTTGTGGCTGCTGTGATGCCCTCAAGTGCCCATCCAACTCCGGATAGGCCACGGCCAGGATCCGGAACATCAGGGGGGTCATGGTGCGACGGGCACCCCTCCCACATTGGGAGGCCATCCCCAGCTGGGCCTCCGCTGTCTTCTTGCTCCAGCAGTGAATGTCCTCCCATCTTTTACGGCAGTGGGTGCTCCGTCTGTGGTGGACCCCCAGGGTCCGGACTTCCTTGGCGATGGCACGCCAAATATCCTTCTTCTGGTGGGCGCTGACCTACAGGAATAGTACAGGGGAAAAGGAGAAGATATAACCGTCCGCACCGTCACAGTCATTGGCCCGCATCCCTGCCCTTGCCATGACGCACATGCAGTCACCGATGTATCATGCACGCCTCATTCTCCCCCCCTATCTTTCATCAACACCACTCCAAACAGGCATTGCCCATACAGCATGCTCACAGTATACTCACCTGTTTGTCTGGAGGACCGTAGAGTATCGTGTACTGGGGGAGGACCCCATCCACTAGTTTCTCCAACTCCTCCGTGCTGAAGGCAGGGGCCCTTTCCCCAGACACACGAGCCATTGTCTCTTTCAGACTGAGGTCACAGCAACACTTGCAGTGTAGGTCCTCTCCTGTCGAAGATCAGGTATGAAGTGATTGAACAGAGGGAAATTGGCGGTGACGTCCGCGGCGGTGCGTACCGTCACCGCAGGCGTACATCGTCATTGGCTTCTGGGACCCATAGGGTCCAATGTTAACCAATGCAGGATTGCGCCGCGGTCTTCCACCGCCTACCGCGACGGTGTACAACGCCAGCGCAGTTACCTCCTATCCCCTTGTCCTGCATTACATGTCAGGCAGCCGCCATTTCAGGGGGCCACATGGCATTAATTTTGACTGCGTCACACATATCTAGGCCTTGCTTAAACACTAATACAGCCATATGTCGACTTTCAAACATTTTCCGCTAAAGTTATGTTTACCTACCTCAGTGTTTGTTGACTCTCTGCTCCCTGTTCTCCTCCATAGAGCACGTCTGCTGGGGCAGGTGAGGAGATGCCGGCTTCCTCCGGTGTACAGATCGCTGGTGGACCTGTCGACAATGGAGGAGCAACATGTCATTGTCACCTACAGACTTGATCGTACCACAATCCTGGAACTGTGTGCCCAGTTGGAGCCAGACCTGATGTCAGCTATCGGCCTTCCCACAGGAATCCCCCCTCTCGTGCAGGTGCTGTCAGTACACCATTTCCTAGCAAATGGGTCTTTTCAAACAACAGTGGCCATAGCATCAGGGATGTCCCAGCCTATGTTCTCCAACGTGTTGTCCAGAGTGTTGTCTGCCCTGCTGAAAACACATGCGCAGCAACATCGTTTTCCCTCAGGTGGAGGATTTGCCTACAGTGAAAGGTGACTTCTATGCCCTGGGACATATCCCCAACATCATTGGTGCCATTGATGGGACACATGTGGCCTTGGTCCCCCCATGCAGGAGTGAACAGGTGTACAGATACCGGAAGAGTTACCATTCCATGAATGTGCAGATGGTGTGTTTGGCCGACCAGTACATCTCCCATGTAAATGCCAAATTTCCTGGCTCAGTGCATGACGCTTACATTCTGCGGAATATCATCATCTCTTATGTGATGGGGCAACTCCAGAGGCACCGTGTGTGGCTATTAGGTGAGGACAGGGACCCAATACAGTGTGACTAGGTGTCTGGGTATGGGGATGTCCCTAAGAGTTCGGGTGTGTCTAACAGTTGTCCCTCGCCATTTGCATGTGACTCTGGTTACCCCAACCTGTCATGGCTACTGACCCCAGTGAGGAATCCCAGGACAAGGGCAGAGGAATGCTACAATGAGGCCCATGGGCTGTCTAGGAGGATTATAGAGAGGACCTTCGGCCTCCTGAAGGCCAGGTTCCGGAAACTCCACATGACAGGTGGTTCCCTATTCTACTCACCAAAGAAGGTGTGCCAGATCATTGTTGCCTGCTGTATGTTTCACAACTTGGATTTGCGACGACATGTGCCTTTTCTGCAGGAGGATGGCCAGATGGAGGTGTTGTGGCAGCTGTGGAGCCTGTGGACAGTGAAGACGAGGAAGCAGAAGAAGAGGACACCTCTCATCATTTTCACCCAGTGTATGGACACTTAGTTGTCACTTTCCCTTTGAAATTCACAGATGTGGGTCCCACTGTGTGACCTCTGCTTTGTTTCCGCATGGACTAGAGCTGTGTGACATAGGTATGTTGACATTACATTGGATATAGCATTTTGCCACAGTTATTGCTAATACACATTTTCGAAAGCACAGACTGACTCCAGATTGTTTTGTGATTTAAGGGTGTTTATTTAAGTGCTAAATAGTGGAGGTGGTTGTAAAATGGTCAGGGGCGATGGTGGAGGAATCTCCATGGCACAGTCCAGTCTATTAGTCTCACAGGTGCATTGTCCAAAGGGGCATAGGAAGTGGAGCTAGGGCAGTTTAAGTATGGACAGGGCGGCAAAGTGGGACAGAAGGATGACAATGGTGGTCTCATTTCTTGACGGGGTCTTGGCATTGTTCTCTGTCTTTGTCCTGGATCTCAGAGACCGCTTGCGGGGTGGTTCTCCATCTGCAGGGGGTGGGGTGCTGGTGTCGTGGTCCTGTGGCGGTGCCTCCTGTCCACTACCGCCGGCAGAGGTGGTGGGCAGTTCATCGTCCAGGCTAGTTTCAGGGGCCTCTTGTTGTGCCACAGTGTCCCTCCTGGTGCTCACAAGTTCCTTCAGCACCCCTACAATGGTGCCCAGGGTGGAATTGATGGATTTGAGTTCCTCCCTGAACCCCAAATACTGTTCCTCCTGCAGCCGCTGGGTCTTCTGAAACTTGGCCAGTACCGTCGCCATTGTCTCCTGGGAATGGTGGTAGGCTCCCATGATGTTGGAGAGGGCCTCCTGTAGAGTGGGTTCCCTGGGCCTGTCCTCCCCCTGTCGCACAGCAGCCCTCCCAGTTCCCCTGTTTGCCTGTGCCTCTGTCCCCTGAACCGTGTGCCCACTACCACTGCCCCCAGGTCCCTTGTGTTCTTGGGGTGGTGGGTTAGCCTGGGTTCCCTGTAGTGGTGGACACACCACTGCTTGGCGTGTCCTGGGAACAGAGGTATGGGCCTGCTGGGTGGGTGCTGTGCTCGTGTTTCCAGAGGAGGGAAGCTCTGTAGAGGCCTGTGCCAGTGTGAGGGGAACCGACTGTCCCGAGGTCCCAGATAGGTTGGGCTGGTCATCTAGATCCAGTTGGACAGAGCTGCTGTCATCACTGTGGGCCTCTTCTGTGGGTGGAGTGGACATGTCTGGACCCTCCTGTCGGTGGCGTTGGGTAGGGGTCCTGCAGGGGTGTAAAGGCATGATTATTGCATTTGTGTGTGCCATGGTGTGCAATGGGTGGGTCACCCTGTACCCCAGTGCTTCCATTCTTGTGTGGGACCTTCTGCGATAATGGTTTAGGGGTGTGTATGGGTATGTGCAGTGGACATGCTTTGGTGATGGGTTTCCATGCTTTGGTGTTACATGCAGGGCTTGGGTTTGGGACGTGTGGTTTGTGATAGTGGGACATGTGTGAGGAGTTGGAGTGATGGGGGTGAGGGCGAGGGTGGGGGTATGTGATAGCATGCAGGTGGGTGGGGGATGAAGTAGTTAAAGGTTTGACTTACCAGTGTCCATTCCGCCAGCTAATCCTCAGGATGCAGTATAGCCAAGACCTGCTCCTCCCATGTTGTGAGTTCTGGGGGAGGAGGTGGGGGTCCGCTGCCAGTCCTCTGAACCGCAATCTGGTGTCTTGAGACCACGGAATGCACCTTCCCTGGTAGGTCGTTCCACCTCTTCCTGATGTCATCCCTAGTTCTTGGGTGCTGTCCCACTGCATTGACCCTGTCCACGATTCTGCGCCATAGCTCCATCTTCCTAGCTATGATGGTGTGCTGCACCTGTGATCCGAATAGCTGTGGCTCTACCCGGATGATTTCCTCCACCATGACCCTGAGCTCCTCCTCAGAAAACCTGGGGTGTCGTTGCGGTGCCATGAGGTGGTGTGGGTGATGTGTGGGGTGGTGTGTGTTGTGATGTGTGGGGTGATATTTAGAGGTGTGTTGTGTGAGGTGCGTGGATGTTGTGTGAGTGATGGTGTTGAGTGCCTGTGGATGCTATTGTTTTTTCTGGTGGTATCTCTCTCTGGCCTTCTGTCGCAATTGTTGTCGTAGGGGTTTGTGGGTGATGTGGGTGTGTGTTTTATAGTGTATTGGGTGTGTGGGAGTGGTGTGTGTATGTGTATCAGGTGTGTGTATTTTGAATTGTCCAATGTGGTAGTGTTTTGTTAACTTGTGTGTATTTTGAGCGCGGCGGTGTGTACCGGCAATGGAATACCGTGGTTGTAAGACCGCCGTGTGGATTTGTGGGTCATGATAGTGTGGGCGTATTCCTGTTGGCGTGACGGTGGAGGTTTTGTTATCACCAGTTTATCACTGACCTTTGGTGTGGCGGACTTGTGTGGGTGTCTAGATTTTGGCGGATTCCGAGCTGTGGGTCATAATGGCTGTGGCGGAATTCCGCTGCCGCGGCGGTGTGTTGGCGGTCTTCTGCACGGCGGTAAGCGGCTTTTACCGCCAATGTTGTGATGACCCCCAAAGTGTCCTAAGTGTTTTAAAAGCAAACAAAGGCCCTCATTCCGACCCTGGCAGTTTGAAACCGCCAGGGTGGAGGGCAGAGGAAGCACCGCCAACAGGCTGGCGGTGCTTCCTGGGCCATTCTGACCGCGGTGGTAAAGCCGCGGTCAGAAAAGGGGAACCGGCGGTTTCCCCCCGGTTTTCCCCTGGCCCAGGGAATCCTCCATGGCCGCGCTGCTTGCAGCGCCGCCATGGGGATTCCGACCCCCTTCCCGCCAGCCTGTTTCTGGCGGTGCGGGAACGGGTGTCGTGGGCCCCCTAACAGGGCCCCACAAAAATTTTCAGTGTCTGCTTTGCAGACACTGAAAATCGCGACGGGTGCCACTGCACCCGTCGCACCCCTGCAAATCCGCTGGCTCCTTTCGGAGCCGGCTTCCTCTTTGCAGGGGCTTTCCCGCTGGGCCGGCGGGCGATCTTTTGGAGATCGCCCGCCGTCCCAGCGGGAAAGTTAGAATGACCGCTGCGGTCATTTGACCGCGGTGCGGTCTTTTGGCTGTTTCCGCCCGGCGGGCGCCGCCCGCCGGGGTCGGAATGATCACCAAAGTCTCTTTCAAGCACAAGGTACCTGGTTCACGTGAAAAATCTCCACAAAGAACCGCAGAGGAGGAGATGCGTGGAAACAAAGGGGTGTGCATCAATTTATTGGGCCGCACACAGTGATGCGTTGTTTAGTTTTCATGCAGGGAGGGCTGTGCCTCGATTTCCGGTGCTCGGTCATGGATCCTCTTCGGCTTGTGGGGTTTTCAGACGCCCCGGGGACAGTGTGTGGATTTCCTGCTCTGGCAGGACGAAGTCACAGGAGATGATCGATCCGGTGGGCGTTGCGTAAAATTTTCTACCTCACCGCAGGCACTGAGTCGATTCCTCTCTGGAAGTCAGGCTGCGACGTTTCAGCTCGGCTATGTATCGATCCAGTGGGCCGTGCGTCGAATTTCCTGGCGCTGCGTCGATCTTCTTTTTGCGAAGTTGGGCTGCGTTGTTCCGGTTCGGCTTGCTGTGAAATTTTCACAGCAGTGCAGGCTGTGAGTAGTTTCTGGCAGGCTGTGCGTTGGATTTCACCACACAAGGAGTCCTTCATGAAGCGATGAAGTCTTTTTGGTCCTGAGACTTCAGGGAACAGGAGGCAAGCTCTATCCAAGCCCTTGGATAGCACTTCTTCACCATAACCAGAGAGCAGCAATGCAGAAGGGCAACAGCAAGGCAGCAGACTTTCACAGAAAGCAGTCAGGTGAGTCCTTTGGGCAGCCAGGCAGTTCTTCTTTGTAGGATGCAGGTTCTGGTTACAAGTTTCTTCTCCAGAAAGTGTCTGAGTTGGAAGGGGCAGAGACCCTGTTTATATACCCAAATGTGCCTTTGAGGTGGGGAAGACTTCAAATAGTGGCTTAGAAGTGCACCAGGTCCCCTTTCAGTTAAACCCTGTCTGCCAGGGTCCCAGTAGGGGGTGTGGCAGTCCTTTGTGTGAGAGCAGGCCTTCCACCCTCCCAGCCCAGGAAGACCCATTCAAAATGCAGATGTATGCAAGTGAGGCTGAGTATCCTGTGTTTGGGGTGTGTCTGAGTGAATGCACAAGGAGCTGTCAACTAAACCCAGCCAGACGTGGATTGTAAGACACAGAAAGATTTAAGTGCAGAGAAATGGTCACTTTCTAAGAGTGGCATTTCTAAAATGGTAATATTAAGTACAACTTCACCAGTCAGCAGGATTTAATATCACCATTCTGACCATACTAAATATGACCCTCCTACTCATTTCAGATCAGCAGCTACCACTCAAACAATGTATGAGGGCAGCCCCAATGTTAGCCTATGAAGGGAGGAGGCCTCACAGCAGTGCAAAAACGAATGTAGGTGTTTTACACTACCAGGACATGTAAACCTTTTGCCTACACAACACCCTGCCCTATGGGTTACCTAGGGCATACCTTAGGGGTGTCTTATATGTACAAAAAGGGAAGTTTTAGGCTTGGCAAGTACTTTCAAATGCCAAGTCGAACTGGCAGTGAAACTGCACACACAGGCCTTGCAATGGCAGGCCTGAGACAAGGTTAAGTGGCTACTTATGTGGGTGGCACAATCAATTCTGCAGGCCCACTAGTAGCATTTAATCTACCGCCCCTGGGCACACATAGTGCAGCCCCTGGACACACAAAGTGCACTCTACTAGGGACTTATAAGTAAATTAAATAGTCCATTTGGGTATGATCTAATGTTACCATGTTTATAGGGAGAAAGCATATGCACTTTAGCACTGGTTAGCAGTGGGCAAGTGTGCAGAGTCTTAAAACCAGAAAAAAACAGTGTCCAAAAAGTGTAGGGAGGCAGGCAAAAAGTTAGGGGTGACCACCCTCAGGCTGTCAGGTGTGACAAAGTCCCCTCCAGAACCAGTGGGAAAGTCACCCACTCCACAGACTGTGGCCTTGCACTCCCCAAGACAGAGAATTGGGCATAGAGCCCCCTCCAGAACCAGTGAGAGAGTCACCCACTACAGAGACTGTGGTTTTGCACTCCCCAGGACAGTGAACTGGGCATGGAGTCCCCTCCTGGACCAGTGGGAAAGTCACCCACTCCAGAGACTGTGTGGCCTTGCACTCTCCAGGACAGAGAACTGGGCATGAAGCCCCCTCAAGAACCAGTGGGAGAGTCACCCACTCCAGAGACTGTGGCCTTGCACTCCCCAGGACAGTGAACTGGGCATGGGGCCCCCTCCAGAACCAGTGGCAAAGTCACCCACTCCAGAGACTGTGGCCTTGCACTCCCCAGCAGAGAGAATTGGACATGGAGCCCACAACAGAACCAGTGGCTTGTTCCCGACTTCGGCTAAGGTGCTCCCCCCATCCCGCTAAGGTGCCTTCCCACTTGCAAACTGATGCCCCTCCAGAATTCTATCCGGATTAAGTCAGGATTCTGGTTGGGCCTTGGACTGTGCCCTGTTGCCATGTGGGCCCTTTCAACATTGGACTGGGCTGTGTCTCTCTGTGTACATGTGTACATATCTGTTTCACAGTCAATTGGTTTATTTATTAGCTGTTGATATTAATACATTTACCTTGGTGCATTCCTGTTGTCCTTGCATTATTCTGCTATGTATCGGGTGCAAATTGTTTTTCGTGTGCAGCTGGACATGTGTATGGTGTATGAGTGTCTGGTATGTGTTGTGCGTTGTGTGTGTCACTCTTTGTGTGTGTCCCTTCTGTGCTAGATGGCTGTACTCACCATTGTCATCTTCGTCAGTGTTGGTGATCCAGGTGGAGCATAACGTAGAAGGTCATCGGAAAAACTTCCAGTTCAGTTTCCTCGGCAGCGTTGTTCTTCCTTGTGTCTCCGATGGTGAGTCTTTTCTCTTCTGTGATGTCTTTCCGCCAGGCTTTTGACAGCATTGGTACTGCCTTGGAAAACGTGACGGATTGTAGGGTCTTAATATGGTTGGAGGTACTTTGTCTCCCACCTTGCTGTTGATGGCAACCGCCGGCGTGCGTGGTGTTTCCGCCCTGGCGGATGGTGTGTTACATTGGCTGTCTGTGGAAGTTCTCACCGCCATAGTTATAATTTGGCGGTAATTACCACTAGCCTGTTGGTGGAATTACCACCACTTTATCACTCACCGCCAGGGCCATAATGAGGGCATTCAAAGAGTTGGTTTATATTGGAGTGGGAATAGTAAAGTACACTCCTTTAGTGTCCAACAGTGCACCAAATTGGTTTAGATTAGAGTGGGGATATTAAACATCACCCTTTAGCATCGTACCCAAGTTGGTCTAGAATGGAGTGGGAATAGTAAATGTTACCTCTTTAGTGTCCAACATCTACCCCACGTTTGCGTAAAATGGAGTGGGAATAGTAAATGTCACCTTTCTAAAATTAAAAACCTTCCTCAATCTGGTTTAGAATGGAGTGTGAATAGTAAATGCCACCCCGGGAACTTATAAGTCACCAATATTTATTTCCAGAATGTCACTGAAAATTCTGAGATAATATACATTGTTGAAGAGTCTATAATCTATGAGGTACTCACAAATTGTTCAAGACATAGATAATTGTAAGTGTTGTTATAAAAGTGTACATCATTCTCCTCCTCTCAAGAACACTTGTAAGGTATTTTTACAAAAACTCGTGTGAATGATATTTAAGGATTAATAATAATTGCACTAATGTCTATAGAGACATTATGGCCTGATTTAGAGTTTGGTGGCGGGGTAAATCCATCACAAACTTGACAGATATCCCGTCTGTCATATTAAGGTGTCCATGGGACATAATGGAATTGTCATATGGCAGACGGGATATCTGTCACATTTGTGAAGGAGTAACCCCATCCACCGAACTCTGAATTAGTCCTTTGTTTCCTAAACATCTGAATACCAGTAAATGAAGAAAATACTTTCTGCTAAATGTGGGTTCTTTCATAGATATGCTTTATGTCCTGCATGTTTTTGCTCTTTAGCCCTAAAGAGATGCTAGAAAATAGAGTCTAGGTGTAGCTCACCAATACCTTTCAGTATGAGAAGGGTCTAGCAAACTGTCACATTCATTGAACTTTGGGCCTCATTATGACTTTGGCAGTTGCAATTACCTGACCACCAAAGCTGTGAGGAGGCAGACATCATACCGGCTTAAATTGTACATTTGCTGGTAGTGAAAACGCCTAGGTTTATTTTTCACTACTGGAATGCCTGTCTCTCCCATATGATAACTTTGGGTAACCTTATTACATTTGCTATTTGCTATCTTTAGAACGGGAGCAGGTGGAAACATCATGCTTGGATTCAAATGAAATGTAATTTAGAATACTCCTTAAAGACAAAGTCAGATTTTAGGTTACCATTTTTAAAATGCTACTTTTAGAAAGTTCTAATTTTTCTGTCCAAAAGTTTCTAAGACCTTCTAGGAGTTTCCAGCTGCCTGGGCCTGTTTATGGCTCTTCAATTAAGGACATGTATTGGGCCCAGACAGTGAACAATAGGAAACTAGGTGTAGGCAGGATGGGCCAGTCTGCTAGGTTGGCTGGGGGCAGAACTGTTCCTTGCCCACTTACATTCCAATTGAATGCCTCCATTGCTCACACAAATTAACTTGACATCAGTCTTTTCTCACCCCACGTTTCTTGGTGCCTTGCCTGAGGAAGAGAAGGCATTTCCAGAACCATATGTGGGGATAGCCTGAAAGATTCCCCCCTACCTGTAAGGCTGGTACCAGGTATAAATATTCGACCTCTCAAACCATCAGTACACTCCTGGACCTGTGAAGGACCCCCAGAGGACTACACATCTTTTCAGAGAACTGCGCTGCTACTTGAGATCTGTGTGTACCTCAGAGGATGGGCCTCCACTTGCCAGGGGACTGCCCTGCTACTTGAAGTGTACCATGTACCCAAAGAGGACAGCCCTGCTGCTTGACACCTGCCTTGCTACTTGAACCGAGGATTACCAGTGTGACTCCAAGGGCTAGTTGGCTGTCCTCCCAAGGGAGTTACAGGCACATAACAGGCTCCAGATACCTTGAAACCTGCACCTGGCCTCTGCCTAGAGTGAATGCTGACACCCCAAGTTTTGCACAACCAGCGCTGAATCCTTGAAGTGATGCTGAAGGTGCTTCTCCTGCCAAAACCTGAAACTTGGGACTTAGAAAAAAGTTTACCAAAACGTGGCTTGAGAACCTACAGGGGACCGGGATCTACCTGCTCTCTGAACTACCTGACGTGTATTGTCGGTCAAACTAACTTTGTAGTACCTCATTCTTCTCTGCAGTAGCAAATCCTGGTCAGCGGGACCTCCGAGCTATGGTATATGGCCTCTAGGAACCGTCTTCTGCTACATCCTGTAGCCTATTCCTGCTGGTGATGTTTAACTTCCCAAAAAGTAACAAAGTCTGAAAGCTGAGATCTTCATAGAGAATGGATCCATTGGCTCATTGATAAAAATGCCTCCTTCTTGGACATGGCTGGTTGCCTTTCCCCACTGAACTTTACATTCTCAGGAACATTTTTCCTAAGTTTATTCTAAGTCCGAAGGTAAGCTAATATCAGGCCCAATTCACCTCGTGTAGTCAAACCGTGCTCCATTGCGGTCAGTCATAACTTTTGTCTTTACACCTCTCTCACATGACTAGATGCCTGCAGAGGGCACTTTGATCTTCTGTGTGCTATTTTTCACTTAAAAATGTAAAACCTCATATCTCCTGTTCTGCAGACTGAATTTAATTTGCTTTGGTGTAATTTTATTTCTTAAATTTTACTTACTTTTTCTAAATTGGTGTGAGACTTTTTTGAGGTTTTTTTTCATTTTATTACAGCATGTGTCTTGCATAAATACTTTACACAGTGCCTCTAAGTGAAGCATGAATGCTTTTGTACCAAGCTGTAGGAGTGATGTAGATGAAGTCTTGACAAGAAGATACTTACAACTGAGGGAGACGATGTAGCTGAGCTACACCTGCCACCCTGGTAAATGTAGATTCACAACATAATAAGCCAGTCCAGTATTGGAGGCATGCAGTGTGAGGCTGAAGGAAGAAGAACAGAGGATGGATGTGATTACCTGACTTATTGGCACTATGACTGTACATGCACCAATGGGCACACTCCAGGTTAAAACAGCATGGGCACTGGGGAGCACTAACGTCATGGGACACCTACCCTCTTATCATAGATTAGTGATGCAAGATTGCCCAATGTGGTTGCATCTAGCAGGCATGTCACAAATGTGACAGTTGCATTAGAGACAAATCCCAGGCTTCAGTGCAATGCTTTGGAGGCATACACGCAATGCTCACTTGAAAGACAAGGGATGGACACATCTGCCAACAGTGTACTTCTGGAAAAACTATCGCCCATTACAAAAAGGCTTATCTGTGACCAACCATTGAAATGCTGGGCAATTCATCTTTTGGTAGTAACAGAAGACACATTGCTTGGATGTAGTTTGTATTCAGACCATATCACACGTTAGGGTCAGAGGATTAATAGGCAGCCTGTTCATCCTTCCAAGCATTCAAATAACCATATATAGGACAAGCTGCCACTTTGAAACAATAGATCCAAATTATAGATGAGTATATTAGGGGACCCTACTTGGTTAAGGATAAAGGCACTCACCCACTCTTTGAGTGTGTCAGACTCATAGAAACCTGTATTCCTACATATTCCTACAGGCACTAACATAGATGAGAATACTGGGGGACCCTACTTGGTTAAGGATACGGGCCTTCGTCTACTTGATGGGCGAGTCAGACTCTGTTAGAAACTTGTATTCCTACAGGTACTAACCTGTCGAATCCAGCTGGAGGGGATGGTGTTAAAAAAAACAGTCCGACCACTCCCCTCAGTGTACCACCAGCGGAACAGACTATGCTGCTTGCCAGGAAGAACAACCAAAGAAATGAGGGGTGGATAAAATGAAAGAAACAACAGCCTACGGGCTCTCATCATTCGGGGCTCATCTCCCTTGCTGTGTCAACTAGACACTTCTCTAGGAACAGTGCTCATATGGTCATCCACGTCCACCATACTCATGCTCCCCATTCACTGTACATAAATACTCACTTGCATGCCCAACAAGAATGTTGAATGAATAGCAGAGACAAGCAAGTAGTGTAAGGAATCTCACTCCTAAGAAATCAATCAAGAAGGGTAAGTGATTATTCTCACTTCACTCTCTAACTGATGGTTTTAGCATGACACAGTGCATGCAGGTTGCCAGTCATCTGAAAATGCCAAAATGTTTCAGAGATTATGGCTGTCTGTCACAGATAAATCAATTTCCTGGAAGAAAGAGTTACAATAAAAAACTTTGCGCCCGCATGCCAAAACATAAAAAGATAGGCTTTTTTCAACACTTAGCTCCCTGTAGTTCCTCTGTGGATGTGAGCTCTTCCCATGCGATTGTGCACAAAGTGGTAATTCCAGGTATGCTGCTGTGGAGCTTGGGTGTGTAGTTGTCCATTAATGGTGCTATAGGAAAGCGGATGCCGATAAGAAGCACTTTTGCCCCACTCAGGTCCTCGGGAACATTCATGGCAGGGTTTGGTTACTGGAAACGTCCAGCAATGGCAATGAGTGTTCGAAACCAGTGAGCGTTTGTTAGGAGCACTCTGGAACCTCCTTTAGTATTCGAAGATTAGTCCGGCAGTCTCAGATGCTTGAAACATCCAGTCTGCAGTGTGCTCTCTCATCTCTTCCCCTCATCGCTATCAACCTCCAGTCATTCAGTGTAAGTGTACGGCTTTGTTTTGGCGGGTGTGTGAAATGTCTCCACTTCCTCGAACAGAGAGGAGCATACCAGTAAAGTCTCCTGCGTTTGTACTGGGCTGTAACAGGGTGGAATGATTCATCTTTGGGCCCCTCCTGGCATCTCTCCAAAGGAGTAGATGCAAGCTACTACTACCCATGAAAGAATTTGGCAGCTTAGTGCGGGTAGTATGTAGCTGGCAAGCTATGCCACTCATTTAGTCTGAAATGGTGTGAGGGTGTGCAGAGGGGAAAATGTGTAATAAGGAACAAAAATCTATAAAACTACGTACTAGGTGGAGAAGTACAGTTTATTAGACCCCCTGGTAGCAGAAGAAAAAATAAGTGCAGAATAATTTTACCCACGCAATGTCGACACGTTTCTGCCATTATCAACAATAAAAGAACGCGTCATTGCCGTTCATCAGGACTCAAGTAACCCTCCTTTCTTGTGTGAATGAGTATAAGGTGCAATAATGAAAAGAGATTAAAACCCACATCTAAAAGGTTTGTGAGATGTCAGGCATCCACCTCAGTATAATGAACTGTAAGGCCTGTAAATAAGAAAAAGATTGACAGTATCAGAGAATATACAGGCAAAGAATTTGCAGATATGACACAAATGCTGTACTTAGTGATGATGTGAATCTCTGGTTAGCAAAAGTGAATGTGTGTGGATTATCTAATGTAAACCAATATCTTAGTGTAAATTCTCCCATCAGTGTAAGCACTTGGCTTTACTTTATCCTCAGAGCTGGAGGAGCTATAGGCTTGAACCTACTGTGCATAACAAATCTATACACATAAGTCCCAGGGTCAAATAATCCGCATAGATATCTTCTTATATTGTAAAGGTCTTCTGTTATCATCTCATTGAAGGGTTAAAACCATCAACATGGTCTGTATTGTAGTGATATTGTGTATGGGAATACATAAAGAAGATAAAAGACCCAATACCCATGTGTTACCAGCACTGCTTCTATTAACCTTCAACGTGGGCTTGCATATGCAATCAGCGGTGTATTTCTCTGATTTTCTTGTTTCTCGGCCATGGCAATTTCGCATCTCCTAACTGTCGAGGGGAAAGCGAGTCCCCCTATCAATACCACTAAATAACAGTAGACATGTAGCGTGATGATGTTATGGTGTTGTGGGATAGCCGGGAAACTGAGTCCCTTCTGTTAGAGCTGGTATGGAAGACACCGACATTCTGCATAATGCAAGGTTAAGAAATTCCAAAGAGCAAGTGACACCATGGAAAAACCTTAAAATGGAGCAATTACATCAGTACTGAGAAAAAATCGTTATACTTACGTTATCAAACTTACTGAAAGGTTGCAAAAAACAGTAACTAGATCCATGACTGAGTATTACTCTATGTGTGTTATAAATGACATGAATCGTAGGTGTATATATACTTTAAAAATACCTCCAAACTTATAATAAAATTTGTGACAATGACATCCATGGAATGTCATAATTGAGCGCATCAGTGTATAAGAGATAAACCTGTCGCTGAACTCTTAAGAAAAGTAACTGTGTGAAACAGTCTGTTCTCCTTTCACATCCAATTTATCATTTATTACCCACATTAAATCATTGTCGGTATTCTAGCGTCCTCCTCACCCTGGGTACCAGCCAATGAGTACCCCGCACCTCGAGCTGAGTATTAGACATCTATATTCCTCTGCCTGTAACTTTGAACTCAACATTCTAAACCAAGCTTTCATTGCATTCCATTCCAAAACTATGTCACACTGCTACCAAGTCCGTTCAGAGCCATAAGAGTTCCATCATAAAACTTGTAAGACACTACGGGGGTCATTCTGACCCCGGCGGTCTCAGACCGCTGGGGCCAGGGTCGGCGGGAGCACCGCCGACAGACCGGCGGTGCCCCGCAGGGCATTCTGACCGCGGTGCTTTGGCCGCGGTCAGTGCAGGAAAACCGGCGGTCTCCCGCCGGTTTTCCTCTGCCCGTCAGAATCCTCCAAGGCGGCGCAGCATGCTGCGCCGCCTTGGGGATTCTGACACCCCCTACCGCCATCCTGTTCCTGGCGGTTCGCCCGCCAGGAACAGGATGGCGGTAGGGGGTGTCGCGGGGCCCCTGGGGGCCCCTGCAGTGCCCATGCCAATGGCATGGACACTGCAGGGGCCCCCGTAAGAGGGCTCTGCTTGTATTTCACTGTCTGCATAGCAGACAGTGAAATACGCGACGGGTGCAGTAGCACCCGTCGCACCTTCCCACTCCGCCAGCTCGATTACGAGCCGGCTTCATGGTGGAAGGTCGTTTTCCCCTGGGCTGGCGGGCGGCCTTTTGAAGGCCGCCCGCCAGCCCAGGGGAAAACTCAAAATACCCGCCGCGGTCTTCCGACCGCGGTACGGTATTTTGACGGCTCCCGCCGGGCGCGCGGTGACCGCGCCCGGCGGCAGTCAGAATGACCCCCTACATCTCCCTAGCTGTTAAATAATAAAAAAATAAGTTTTTACAAAATCTGCATGCACACATGTATATATATAGGAGCATGTACAACTATATCTCTTCATTCAACCTTCTTGGCACTTTGATCAATCAACCTGATCCGGTTACAGAAAGCTGGGAGCTGTCATCTTCAGTGTCAGAGATTTTTAAACATGGTGAAGAGGTAACAGCAGTCACTGAGTTCTCAGGTTCAGTCTTTCCCTCACCATCTTGATCTGAAGACTGATGAATCAAAGGCCTAAAGTGAGTAGAGTTTCTGGTAACAGTTTTCGCAGGGCGCTGGGCAGTCACCATGTGTCCTTTAGTAGACACCACGTGGAAGGGTTTAATACCATATGGAGCATCAAATTTCCTTCTTCGTATCTGTCAGGTGACCAATAAATCTCCTTTCTTAAAAGTGATATTCTTTGCATGTCCCCTCTTGTCCACATAGGCTTTCATTTTCTGCTTGTTAACCAAGTCCCTAGTACTAATCGTCTTCTCACTACTTTCTCTTTTGTTTGTCCATTGAGGCAACTTGCTTATCATTGCTCTCCTGAATATCAAAGTCATAAGACTTTTTCCCGTGATCGAGTGAGGTGTTGAACGATAAGCTCATAGGGTAGTATTCAATACAGTCTTCAAACTAAGCTTCTCAATAGTTGCACGCTGTACTGATTTCTTTAGCGTACTCATAAAATTCTCAACAAGTTTGTTAGCCTGCGGCCACAAAGGTGTACTCTTTTGATGCTTTATATTCAGATGCTTCAGGAATTCCTTGACTTTTCGACTTGTAAAATGCGGGCCATTATCAGACTTCAAATTTACTGGAACGCCCCATGTCTCAAATATTCTATCTAGACTCTCAATGACTTGTTTGTGAATTGCAGATGCAAGATCTTCAACTAATAGAAAACTTGACTATTTTCTTCGACAGTCACCACCAGGTGATGTCCATTGTCGAGTGGACCGAAGAAGTCAATTACTATTCTCTCCCATGCATTCTTAGCGAGTTCTGACATGTTCAGAGTATGTTGAGTAACATTTGTAGAAAGATGACAGGCCTTAAGTTCATTTTCAACCCTTTCATCTAAATACAGAAACCAAACTCGCAGATCTCTTTCCGTGGCAACAATACCACTATGTCCTTTGTGAGCTACTTCAATTCATTTTTGCTGTTGACTCTCCAGAATCAGGATTCTCAACCCTCGCAGTGTAACTCCCTCTTGAGTTATGGACAGCTCGTCTTTGACATTTCTGTATTTTTGAGGTGCACTATCATTGGTGAGAGGTCGAGTGTGTTGGTTCCATGACTGATGTGTAATTATGTCTCTTAACTTTAGCATGTCACTATCAAGGCTCATGGCAGTAATGATCTGGGCTAATGAGATAGCAGCTGGTGTATTTAATTTTACAATGAAAGAAATGTAGGCTTCAGCTGTCTTAGATGGAGTACCTTCACCTTGTATACACACTCTGGAAAAATAGTCAGCAGGGCTTTGATCCTTCCTTGAACAATGCACAATGGTAGAATTGTACTCTTGCAATCACAGTCCCCATCGTTCATTGTGAGGAGGCATCTTGGTTTTTGGATTGTCGAAGATGGTCAGTAAAGCTTGATCATCAGTTGCCAGCACAAAAGGCTTTCCATACAGGAATACATGGAAATGTTCACAAGCCCATACAATGGCCAAACATTTTTTCTCAGGTTGTGAGTAAGCATTTTCTATTTAGGACAAACTTCCACTAGCATATGCCACAATATGCCATCGAGCATTTGGATGTCCCTGTGCTGGGCAAGGACAGCGCCGAACCTAACTAGGCTAGCATCAACGACAACCTCTGTATGAAATTTTGGATTGAAGTATGACATTTCAACACTATTTTCAATGTCATGTTTTATTCTATTGAAACTTCTTTCACATTCTTGAGACCAATAAAATTAAACATTTTTCTTTGTCAACTTTCTTAATGGTGCACTTACTGTGGCAAAGTCTCATATGTATCTTGAACAGTAACAGGCCATGCTAAGAAACAAACATACCATAGAAATATCTTGTGGGGGACTTGCATTTGACAGTGCTTGAACTTTCACAGAATCAAGTGTCACACCCCCATCAGAAAACATATGGCCAAAGAATTTTAACTTTGTCATCATCATCAAAATTCTTTATTCGATTGTATCTCACAATCATAAAAGCAGGTAATACATACAAATAACACCAATCAGCAATCACATAAAAAAAGAAAAAAGAATATAAAATAGATCAAGCCATACAACAGTTAATACCATGATAGATTCTCTGCAAAAAGCTAAATTCATAGATTCTAAAAAAAAAAAACAGTATAGAATCCATAAAGCAATATGTTTAAAAACAGAGACTATTAACCTGAGTAAAAAGTTATAGAAAAGATAAAAGACCTCCCTAGTTTACCTAATACTGTAATCTGGCCTTGATTGCTGCACATGAATTTAAAGCTAATCCATTACAGATCATAATTGATGGAAGGGATAACAGGTAAATAAAAGCTGGATGACATTGTTTAAAGTGCACGGAATTTAAAAGTGGAATCACAAACGCTTTCCTCAAATCGGAATAACATTTGCAAAAAAAAAACTATGTGCATTGTACTTTGATTGGGCACTGAATCGCAGGGTCATTTTTCCAGAACTGGAGACCGATTCGTTGACAAGCTGAAAACTGACGAGACAATGAAAATTCTCTAGTCTTAGGTTTGTGAGGACATATCGATGTCTCAAGTTCAGTACATATTTTAGATATGGTTCCATGCCGTCTACTTGCTGCAGCAAAAGATTCCTCCTTACGCTAGATTTCTTTGCCTCAATGGCCCACCTCGAGTCGGCCAGATAGGTAAGACAGATGTTTTTCAAGTCTTTCCTAGAAATTGTTTCCATTTTGTCTGGAGTAAGATATAACTCAGGGTGGCCCAGATCCGTAAGAAAGTTCTTTATATAATTCAGCCATGGGATTTGCAACGAATAGGTTAGTAATTAAGCATCTTCTATATTAGCCCTATTCAGCCTAGCAGAGTCAGAGGTCCATACTTTGTGCCAAAGCAAAATTGGTTGCATGCTTATTAGATCTGTAATGTATGTTACCCCCATTTCTGCATGACACACCAAGGTTGAGGTAGATTTTGGGACACTTAGAATGGATTTAAAAAAATCATTTTCAGCTAGCTGTAGGGCATTACATTTCCTATATCCCCAGAAACCTGCCCCATACAATGCAACAGAAACACATTTTGCGTTATAGATTGCCATCATGTCTTTGGGGGTAGCCTTTCCAACCTTTTTAGAATTTTTTTTTTTAGCCATAATAGTTTTCGTAAATAGTGATTTTCTAGACCTCATAGCTTGCAGCCAAGTACCTTTATTATCAAACATAATACCTAAATATGAGAAAGTTTCTGCATCATCTAGTTTCATGCCTTTTAATGTGACTTGTTTTTTTTTTTACAGGTTTTATACTACAGGTCATTGAAAAGGTTTTAGAGTGATTCATTCTAAGGCCTAAGTCTTCCATATAATTATCAAAAGTTGTTAACAATCGCTGCAAAGCTACTGGAGTACGTGCCATCAGAACGGCGTAATCCGCGTACAAGAGTGCTGGGATCTTTCGGGGACCAACTTGTGGGACATCTTTACAAGCGATAGATAGTACGTCCTCTAATTTATTAATGTATAAAGCAAATAATAGAGGAGCTCAAACACAGCCTTTATGGGAAATGCTGGGGTACATTCCCCCTGAGACCCATAGCGCACCCTAGCGTTAACTCCAGAATATAATTCCCTAATGAAATGGACTATTGTAGTATCTACCCCCATATCCAGCAAGATAGACCAAAGATTGCTGTGGATCACACAGTCAAACGCTGAAGTCAGGTCCACAAATACAAGATATAAGGTTCCTGACTTAGCCTTCGTATATTTGCCAATTATGATATCTAAATTCAGGGCCTGTTCCATGGTCCCTATTCCAGCCCTCAAGCCATATTGCAGGTCTGAGAGAGTATTATTGACTTCTGTCCATTCCCGCAACCTATTTAAAACAATACGTCCGGCGATCTTTGCGAGGGTATCAAGCAGTGAAATTGGACGATAACATGCAGGATTTTAGCGGACTCCTTTTTTAAATATTGGGACAGTAATGGACTCTGCCCAAGTTGGAATAAAGGCTGTGGCACAACAGGCTCGTAGGACCTGTGTCAATAATGGGCCCCATATTGAGACGTTAGACTTGTAGATATCAATTGGGACTCCGTCTGGGCCTGGTGCTTTCCCACTTTTACTAACATTAATAGCGTCAATGACCTCGTTTAAACTAAATGGTGGAGTAATAGGGTGAAAGTCCAGTCTATGGACATTTGAGTCCAAGACTAAGGGGGTCATTCTGACCCTGGCGGTCTTAGACCGCCAGGGCGCAGAGTGACGGAAGCACCGCCAACAGGCTGGCGGTGCTTCCAAGCCCATTCTGACCGCGGCGGTAAAGCCGCGGTCAGAAAACCGGGGCCGGCGGTTTCCTGCTGTTTTTGCCCCGGCAGGGCGAATCCGCCAGGGCAGCGCTGCAAGCAGCGCTGCCCTGGGGATTCTGACCCCCTTACCGCCAGCCTGTTTCTGGTGGTTTTCACCGCCAGGAAGAGGCTGGCGGTAAGGGGTGTCCTGGGGCCCCTGGGGACCCCTGCACTGCCCATGCCACTGGCATCGGCAGTGCAGGGGTCCCCTAACAGGGCCCCATGAAGCTTTTCACTGTCTGCCTAGCAGACAGTGAAAAGCGCGACGGGTGCAACTGCACCCGTCGCACCGTCGCAACACCGCCGGCTCCATTCGGAGACGGCTCCTGTGTTGCGGCCCCCATTCCCGCTGGGTCGGCGGGCGTTAACATGGTTAGCGCCCGCCGGCCCAGCGGGAATGTTGGAATGCTGGCAGCGGTCTTTTGACCGCATGGCGGCCGATTGCCGGTTCCCGCTTGGCGGGCGGCTACTGCCGCCCGCCAAAGTTGGAATGACCGCCTACGTTTTTTGAAGAGTATATCCCGGAAAAATAGGTAACCCACTCCTCTTCCGTGACTGCTATTGCAATAGTTGGTAACGTTCCATCACACAAGAGGGGGGAGTTCACTATCCTCCAGAATTTGACATTGTCATTCTGGAGACTTGCATCATAAAGAGAATGCCATGCCTAATTTTTTAAGTTCTGCTTCCTATTTTTTTATGGCCTTTTTATACTCTTTCCTGAGAAAGGTAATTCCATGTTTATCAGGGTTTTAACTTTGTAAATACTGTTTAAGTCTCTTATGAGCTTGTGGACATTCCCTATCAAACCATCCTTTGTCTCCCCGTGATCTAAATTTACCCAAACTTGCTGTGAGAGACTGTTTTATTCCAGTGGTGATTGCAGTGAATGCTTTAATGCAGTCCTGTGATCTAGTGTTATCTGACAGGCAAATTTCAAACTCATTAGTGTGTTTGGTGAACAGCTGTTTCATGAAGCCTATAGGTTCAATCTGTGACCACCTAATAGTATAACCATTTCTTTCTCCCAGTTCAATGTTCACCACCTTCTCTACTAAACCCTTGTGTTTATGTGCAACTTGAGGCAATACGGGGCTTAGACTTTGAGGGTAGTGATCGCTGAGCGCGATGTCGTGGTTTTTACACTAAGATATACAGAAAACAAAGTTATTAGACACTAATATAAAATCAATTATTGTATTAGCACATCTGCAAATAGAGGTAGGTTTTAGCTGTAGATTACTATCATTTAGGCTGTTACAGAAAAGAAGGTCAAATTTGAATAATACGTCATTCAGCAAATTGCCATAATGATTGTGTATGAAATGAAATAAATCATCATTTTTACCTGTGTCAAGAGAACAAGATTTCTCATCAATTTGAGGACACAGATGTGTATTAAAATTGCCCCCCACACAATAAAGGTCTCTTTATGTGATGAATTGCACACGCAATCCAGGTCTTCCTGCAATAGCCTAAGTATAGAGAAAAATCTTTGTTGGGGGACATTGTTATAAAAATTAATAATCGCCAATTGTGCTTTATTTTTTAGTTCACATACGATCAATTGGTAAAACGTATTAGAAATTAAATTAATATCCTTAATTAGATCAAACTTATTGGAGATAAATGTGCACAGTCCCCCTTTCGCCCTACCCTGTGAACAAGGGACTGCAGGGGTATGAAATGTCCTAAAACCATTTATGTGGATGGGATCCACGGACCAAGTCTCTTGTACACACACACAAGAAAAGGATCCAACAAATTCTAGCCAATCCTCATTCTCGATTTTAGTGCGCAAACCCGCCACGTTCCAAAATAAAAAATGATCTCTCAGTGTATTCATACCCTGTACCGCAGAGGCATATTGTGTTACTTTCCTTGTTGGTGAGGAGGTATAGCTCTCTGTGTAAAGTGTGGAAGTAGATGTGGGAAAGGCCGGTTGAACAGGGGCTCCAGCTATTGGAGTTTCATCACTAACATTCTGTCTCGGTAATTTTTCCATAACCATCCTTTCATCTCCCATACTCCCCGCCAGACCATCAGTTGATGGTCAATCAACTTCTTCCAAGGAAAGGGCATGGAATCTGTTATTCGTAGGCGCTGTGTAATTTCTCTCAGGTCTATTTAGTTGTTTTACAGAATTAAGGCTAGATCGATTACACCTTACATTACAATTATAAAAGAAACCTAAAGGGAGCAGTGTAGTACCATGATCGGGGATCCGTCGCAGACTTACATTTCTCAGAATATCTTCGACCAAGTTTGGGGTTTTAAACGAGAGCACCACACAGTCACCTCTAAAAATGTTGTGGTTCCTGCCCACCCATTTTACCCTTCTGACCATTTTGATGTCTTCAAAAAGTGCATCTGTCATACCAGGTTTCATGCGAGTCCCTATCCAATTCAGGGATTTATTTCTCAGAGCTGTCCAAGTTTCCCTATTATCCACAGGTAGGGTAGGGACATTTGCAAGAACTACCACATAGGGAGTTACCGCGGGAGGGAGATCCAATGTATCTCTTAATGTTGAAGGAACCTCCTGAAGAGGTTTCAGGCTGTTCTGCGGTTCCGAACCATTAGTGTTCACTTTTTAATGTTGGAGACTTCTAATATTAGTTGAGTAGAAGCAGGGATCAACATGTTGTTGGGTAACCTGAGGAATAGTTGGTGTGTGTTGACACTCTTTGGAAAGGATTAGATTTCGGGTTGGGTCTATGTCACCACAATGTTGAGTAATTACAGGTGTTGGGCCTGGGACTTCATTAAATTGAGCATTAACTCTACGTTTTCCTCCACTTGGGTTAGGCGTTTTATCATTAGCTCAAAGAATGACCTGACTAGATGTTCCAAGGCTTTAATAGTATCTAAGGTGTTAGTTTTTACTTTCGCTTTAGATTGTTTAGGTTTCTGGCCTGATTTTGCATTCTCACAATTAATTTGCACATGTTCCGTAGGTTGAACTCCAAGGTTGCTATATTTAATTGTGTCAGGTGGGTCTTGACTGGAATTTCTACCCTTCCTGACTGGTTTAGGTTTCTTTGTGTGTTTAGGTGAAGGTGAATGCTCATCGGCGTCTGAGATAGACTCACTTAGGTAGTGGATGCATCCATTTGGGCCTTTGGTTTGAATCCCACTTTCCAGCAAGTTAGTCGATTTTGGGGAGGTTAGTGCTGACGGAAGAGAGTTGTTAGGATATCCCAGGCGGACCCTTCTGAATTAGTATCTTTTCCTCAACATTAGTAATCTGTTTGTCAATAGCACCCATTGCTCCTGAAATAAATTTTAACATTGAAGAGTGATCCTTCTGAGAAGTAGTATCTTTTGCGCTAAGTTGCTTCCTCTTGCCCATTTTTGGCTAATTATTTTGTACTACAGAGTTCAACCAATATTGCTCCAAAGCGCTCCTAGATAATAATTAAAGTCAAGAGAGCTAGCGCGGATAGAGCGAACTATATAAACTTATGGCAATTCAAGATAAAGTTAGCCTTATCGAAATACAAGAATTTTAACTTTGTCTTGTGGAACTCACGCTTATCTGCAATCAAAGTCAAACCAGCACCAGTAAGTAAATTACACATTTGTGTGAGAGCCCTATTGTCCTCCTTCTGTGTAACTCTGAAAACTAATATAATTGAGCGCATTCACAACAGACTGTATGATGCGTAGAATGATGGCCTGGAAAAGTTCTGCAGCCGATGACATACCAAAACTAAGGGTCCAATTATGAGTTTGGCCGTCTGAGGACTGCCAAACCTGAGGTGGCAGTTTGACTGCTGCACTCCTGGCGGTCTGACTGCCAGATTACAATCCTGATGGCTGGACCGCCAGGACACCGCTACCATTGCCAGGACCATGGATTCCTATGGGTTGGAGTCGTGGTCAGCCACAGTGGTCCCAATGGCAGCACCGCTGTGCTGATTCTGACTACACTTTCTGTCAGCCTTTCAGTGGTGGTTGCACTACTAGGATGTGTCTGAGTGCAAACAAATAGGGGTGAGTACGTCTTCAAAATGGTTTATTTGCCAAATTAATTAGATACATTTTGTTTCTATCCCTTAAGAGGTCGACTATCACATAAAGAAGGAGTGACCTCATGTTAAATATGGATTTGATAATGTAACCATACAATATGTTGTACTGTTGAATTAATAGATGCTGACCAGATGGAGGGCATCTGTATTGTATTCTAGGTGCTTCCTATTTTAATATTCTGTCCTGATGATGACCCGCCTGAATTAATTTCTTTGATTGGGGTCGAAACGTCGACATTGTATTAGAAATTGTAAATTGACTTTTGAAAAATTCAGCAGGCTCACAGTACCTATGGTTATAGGTGCTTATTTGAGACCTCATGCTTTTAATCACAGTTTGGTTTTAGTTTTTGTGTAAACAGCACTGCAACACTTATACCAACACATAATTCACTCCCACTGTGCCCTTATTTGGAGCACCTCGATTTCTTTACTATAAATTGTTGAATTTGAGTTTCTAATAAATGTGATATATTACTCACAAACCTCATCGGTACAGAAACTTCTTTATGGTACAACCACTGTCGTGGAGGTTAATTCATATCCTTCCCCCAGGGGGACCAAAACATTTTTTGTTATATTATTCCCTTACCCAGGTCCCAGTGGTTGTCCCATTTTATCAAAATAATGGTCTTGTAGGTATGGCACATTTATGTCCTTTCCTGGTGGTGCAGGACAGAGCAGCATGGCACTTAGTGCACCGTCCTGTGTGATGGGCCTCATAAATGAGGCCCTATGCTACCATGTATGGCCATTTTTTCCATGGTAGTCATCTAGAAGCTTCTTGCACTAAGGAAAAGGATCCAGTATCATTCTCTCTCTACAAATGTCATTTAGCCAAAAATACCACCTCTCAAACACCACCATGACCTAAACAAGGCTCGGGAAAATGAATTGCTTAGGGTGTGCGCCTACTGAAAAAGTTGTCAGGAAGGAGCTATTTATGGACATGTGATGTCCATGACCAGTGGGAAGGTATGGGCCAAACTGTGGCAAACATTCACAAACAATATTAATATAATGTGTTCTAAGAACAGAATAGTGGAGGGTTGAAAAAATTGATCCATGACCTGAAGGGCAAGGTCTAGGATTTAATTGCAAATACCATTCCAGTTTCATTGGCATGAGTGTCTCAAATACCTCTGACTCATAACTGGAGACTTTGGGATACAGGGTCGAAACCAGGTTTTATCACCTTACTAAGTAAACTATCAAGTTGATTGCAATTGACATAGATAAGTTGGCCCATAACAACGTAAACTCAATCATATTATGTTTAAGTTGTATGCCAGTATTCCAAATTCATGTATGATGTGTAGGCACATTTTAGCATAAGGGACACAAATTAGTTCAGCAGATCCACAAAGTAAAAGCTACATGTATAGACCAGTGCACAATAATCATTATCTCCTAAGAAGCTATTTTGTTGAGGTTAACAACAACAGATCAAATGTATGCACATGTGTTTGAGAAAGATTCTCCCAAAGTATGTGTAGTATATCACATATGAACAAGAAGGTCAGCTTCATATGGATTCTGCCTCCATGAGTAGAAGAAACCTATCAGGGACAACACCATGTTGCATGAACTGGCACCTCTGACGCACCACAAGCGCTGAATTTGCTACTTCTGCCACTGCTACTAGATCACGTATTACTGCATCTACGGCCCTTGTATCTGATCTCACCAACATGGCAAAGCAATGTAGAGCTCTGAATAAGCCATAAGAGTGAGGAATACCATTAACATATGCCCCTTCTGGATCCCTCGAGAGAATATAAGGCATGATACGCAAATGGTGATGCAGGACAGGAAGACCTGCTTGTGAGTCAGTTCATTCTGCTGATAGCATAGAAAGAATATTAGAATGTGTTGAGGGAAATGCTACTTGTGAAAAACTGTGACTTACTACACAATTCTAAAGCCAACACAATTGCATAGACAGCACTGTGTAGTATTCTTAGATCACACTGCCTTGACACAGCCTTTCTCTGGATTTTTAATAACATACATCAGAGCTAGCATTTCTGACATAACTTCCCACCTGCATCCCATACAGCCTCATGAGGCCTAAAGTGGCATACAGATCTGCTTTGTGAGATCTAAGGGCCATTTTCATATTAGTACATCGATTTGCCCCAACTCCGAGAGTATTTCCATAGACACCCCCTAGCCGTGTACATGGGGTTCTCCAGCTGTGCATACAGTCCAGTCCAGTGCACCATCCAGGGTGGGTAAACAGTATGTATGATCCCCACTTCTGTGCTATGTCCCATTTGGCCACTGCCATTGCCAGCCCAATCAAAGCTCCATACCACCGGCCATTTCCTACCTTATCTAATATGCCTATGAGTGCCTTTGTGGGTATGAGAGTGATGAAGGTTGCAGCATTCGAGTGGTGGTAGCCATGATACGTCGCCAGTAGGCTGGTGGGGATGGGGGGCTTCATTGCTAGACCATATGGTAAAAGTCAGCCTTAGGGCAGGGACATAAGGGGCATTCAGGTGTCAGGGCTTGCGGCATACCAAAGCCAGAGCAGATTGAAGTAGGTGGTATGGAGGTAGTTAAGCTTATGAGCCTTAATCTTGAGGATATTGCTGTTTCTCTACAGGGGCAAGTCATGCCAGTGTTTCGTCAGTATCGGCCAGTTGTTACCTCCCATACCTCCCACCTTTGCCTTAGAGGTTGGTACCATTGGGTGTGTTTATGATTGGTGTACGGTATATCTGGGATTATCCTTCTTTTCCCAATCTAGCTATTAATAATTTAGCTTCAAGAGGACTATGCTCCAGGAGACTGGAGAGCTGTGATTTGTAGGGCTCTAAAGTGTGCCACAGCTGAAGGTATTTATGGAACTGCATTATCGATAGGGAGAAGTGAGTCTGCAGGTCTTGGAAGGTGGTGACTGTACCACCCACACAGACATCACAAAGAGTAGTTATATTGATGTTGCCCAATTTTACAAAGCCCTGCAGTTGAGCAGGTGGTGCCAGACTGGAGACTTGCCACATTGGTGTCTGGTGCATCAAGTGTTCCCCCAACTCATGCCCAGGGATGCCTCCCGGCAGCTTCAAAAGTTCTGAAAAACCACCTTGGTGGCTTCAGGAAGATTGTTAGGGATTGGTTTGTCATAAAGGATACCCAGCAGAAAGTTAAGTCCTAGGAGTGAGAGTTTGATGTGATGGGGGGGTTGTTCCATCTACTGGTCGATCAGTCATTGATTATGGATAGCTGGGTGGCTTTATGATAGAGCTGGAGTCCTACCATACTCATGCCCCCATTACATACCAATTTCCTTATTCTGTTGTGAGCTATGCATAGAGGGCTATTGGAACAGAAGAATGGGCGAAGTGTGGACACTAGATTGTGGAACTAGCATTCAGGGATGTGGAGGGTAACATAGAGACACTTGGGGAATATCATCATTTAAACTAAGGCAATTCTCCTGAGGATCTGCAGTGGTAGTGCTCCCCGGCGTTGGAGGTCCTCTTCATATTTTGGATCGAGTTTAAGAATGAGATTCCAGGTGTCAAAGAGAGTTCTGGAGATCGAGATCCCTAGATAATTAAAGTTTGTGGTACAGAGAGGTATAGGTGCCCAATATATTGCATTGTTGTCCAGTCCTGTAAGTGGTGCAAGCAATGGTTCCCTCAGGCTGCTCCAGGGGCCCTATGCCTGTATGTAAAATTCTAATATTTCTATGGAACAGGGTCCTGTGGTTTGAGGTTACACGAGATAGAGTAGAATATCATTTGTAGTCCTGGTCCCTTGACATACCTCTGTAAAAATTTTGTAGTCCAGAGATTTTTAATTTTGATATGGGTTTTGTATCATTAAAGAAGTAAATTAGCTTGGGTAAACATTGCTAATGCGTGCCGATTTTTTCTGGACAATATTTTTTAAAATGGTTGATGTGTTACATTATACCTAATTTTGGTGTTAAAACGTACGTTTTTGGGGTCAAGTGGAATTATAGAGACAGAAAA
This sequence comes from Pleurodeles waltl, assembly GCF_031143425.1. NCBI lineage: Eukaryota > Metazoa > Chordata > Amphibia > Caudata > Salamandridae > Pleurodeles > Pleurodeles waltl. Next base: position 218,879,392 of record NC_090450.1, on the reverse strand, counting down.
AAACTCCTCAGAGCGACCATTCACCATTTTCGTAAAAGGCAGCTCTATAATGATGTGTTTTAGCTCTCATATGTAGGAGGCCGGCCTGGTTTGTAGTGGGTACCTTGGGTACTTACACCTTATACCAGGTCCAGTTATCCCTTATTAGTGAAATGTAGTAGTGTTCTAGCAGCTTAGGCTGATAGAGGTAGCTATAGCAGAGGAGCTTAGGCTCAACTAGGAGACATGCAAAGCTCCTGCAATACCACTTATAGTTAGACATTGCTTATACACAAGTAAAGATAATATACTGTGTTATCAAAAATAAAGGTATTTATTTGGGTGACACAGTACCAAAAATATCTTAGAGCCAATACTCCTTCTGGGGGTAAGTATTATACACCATATATACAGTAGACACCAAATGTAGACAAGTAAATAGTCATAGAACAATGCTAACAGTAGGAAATGCTATAGATTGCAATGGGAGAAAATAGGTCGAGGAGCTACACAAACCATACACTAAGAAAGTGGAATGCTAATCACGAATTCCCCCCTAGACAAGTGTAGTGTGTGCAGAATCACTGGGAGTAAGAATACAGTAAAGGTAAGTAAATTACCCCACCCCAGAGCGCAGAAAAGCAGGAGTAATGTACTGCAAGTTTCCTTAGGACACACTACACATCGTGATTGGGATTTTGCAGCAGCCAACCAAGTCTGCAAAGAACAACTGCTGGACTCCTGGACCTGAAGACCTGCAAAGGAGGGAGACCAAGTCCAGAAGTCGAAAGAAGTTCCAGGAAGGACAGGAGCCCCTGCCAACCCAGAAGAGGGTGCAAAAGAAGAGTCCACAGTTAGTAGAAGTCTGCAGAAATGCACCCTAGGAAGATGTCAGTGGGTTCCTGCATGATGCAAAAGATGTCCCACGGTGTGAAGATCGTTGCAGATGTGATTTCGTGTTGGAAGTCGCCAACAAGCCTTGGCTATGCGTTTTGCATCACAATTGCGCTGGATGGACCCAGGAGGGACCCGGGGGCCTCAACTCTGTATGAGGAGGAAGAGGGGGCTCTCAGCACTTTAGAGAGCCCTCAGCCAGCATCCCCGGGAGTCGCAAGATCTGGGGACAAAGGAGGTGCAAAACACAGTTGATGCAGCACAACAAAAGAAGGTCCCATGCTATGGAGAACAACTCAGTGAGTTGAGCATCACAGAATGGAGTGCTGGGGACCTGGGCCAGGCTGTGCCTGAAGGAATTTTGCAAAGGGTGCACAGCGGCCTCAGGAGGTGAAGAAGACACAGTACACAGGGGTACCATCGCTCTCAGGGAAGGCAAAGTCTTACCTCCTCCAAATTGTGTCAGCAGGACCTCAGGACAGTCTATGTTGATGACGTCCACCCTCTGTGTAGTTAGGAGCATGCTTGTCACTGTGAGAGGAGCCCCAGTGCATCGGTCATCGTCTTGGAAGGTGCCTGCTTTGAGCAGGGGAGTGACTCCCTCACTCCACAGGAGATTTCTTTGGTCCTTCTGGTGCAGGATGAAGACAGGGAGTCCCCAGAGCATGCAAACCATGGAAACTGTTGCAGTTACTGACTTGGAGCTGAGGTTGCTGATGAAAATTGTCTCTTGTAGACACTTTGTTGCAGTTACAGCGTTTCTTGGAGCAGGCTGCTGTTGATCCGAGGTCAGAAGAGTCTGAAGTTGTTGCAGAGGATTCCTGAAGGAAACTTCCAAGCAGAATCTGAAGAGAACCCACAGGAGAGAACTTAAATAGCCCTGAGATGAGGATTGGCTACCTTATCAGGTATGGACCTATCAGTAGGGGTCTCTGATGTCACCTGCTGGCACTGGCCACTCAGAGCCCTCCAGAGTGCCCCCACACCTTGCAAAGCAAGATGGGTGAAGTCTGGGACACACTGGAGGAGCTCTGGGCACCACCCCTAGGGTGGTGATGGACAGGAGAGTGGTCAGTCATCCCTCTTTCCTTTGTCCAGTTTTTTGCCAGAGCAGGGGAGAAGGGGTCTCTGAACCTCTGTAGACTGGCTTATGCAAGTAGGGCACCATCTGCGCCCTTCAAAGCATTTCCAGAGGCTGGGTGAAGCTACCCCTCCCCAGCCTGTAACACCTATTTCCAAAGGGAGAGGGTGTAACACCCTGCTCTCAGAGGAAATGCTTTGTTCTGCCTTCCTGGGACTGGGCTGCCCAGAGCCCGGGAGGGCAGAACCCTGTCTGTGAGGTGGTAGCAGCTGTAGCTGCAGTGCAAGCCCCAGAAAGCTGGTTTGGCAATACTGGGGTCCATGGTGGAGCCCCCAGGATGCATGGAATTGGCTCCCCAATACCAGATTTGGAATGGGGGGACAATTCCATGATCTTAGACATGTTACATGGCCATATTCAGAGTTATCATTGTGGAGCTACATATAGGTATTGACCTATATGTAGTGCACACAAGTAATGGTGTCCCCGCACTCATAAAGTCCGAGGTAATGGCCCTAAACTGTGTGGGGGAGCATTTGCTAGTGCAAGGGTGCCCTCACACTTAGTAACTTTGCACCTAACCTTCAGCAAGTGAAGGATAGGCATATAGGTGACTTATAAGTTACTTAAGTGCAGTGAAAATGGCTGTGAAATAACGTGTGCGTTATTTCACGCAGGCTGCAAAGGCAGGCCTGTGCAAGGGTTTGTCTGAGCTCCTTATGGGTGGCAAAAGAAATGCTGCAGCCCATATGGATCTCCTGGACCCCCAATGCCCTGGGTACCTAGGTACCATATACTAGGGACTTATAAGGGGGGTCCAGTGTGCCAATTGAAATTGGTAAATGAAGTCACTAGTCTACAGTGACAAATTTAAAAGCAGAGAGAGCATAAGCACTGAGGTTCTGGTTAGCAGAGTCTCAGTGAAACAGTCAAGCACTACTGACAACACACACATTAGGCCACAAACTATGAGCACTGGGGTCCTGGCTAGCAGGATCCTGGTGAGACAGGCAAAACACACTGACATATTTGTTTTTATCTATGAGCACTGGGGTCCTGGCTAGCAGGATCCCAGTGACACAGTAAAAACACACTGACACACACTCACAAACAGGCCAAAAGTGGAGGTAACCGTGCTAGAAAGAGGCTACTTTCTCACATCATACTGCTAATTTATTTTAATAGTGTTTTTGTTTCAGGTGTCCTGTTGAATCAAATTCATACACATTAGCAAAGCAGGTGGAAGCAGAGGATCTTTACCTTCTACAGAGTGTTTATAACTACAAAATCTCAAGACTCCTTCAACAAAGAAAATTGTGTTATATGCCAAACTAATCAAAGAAAAACTAACATCGCCTTCAGTGAGACAGAAGAGAGTTTGAGAAGCTGCAGAAATACAGCAAAACAAAGTTCACCAAAGATGGAAACTGGTGGGTGTAGAGGAGCAAACAATTTATCATTGTAACAACAAGCAATACAAGCCATATACAATGGAAGAAAGCCTGGAAAACAATGTCAAAATATAACAGAAACCATTGAATCACAACAATATTCCAAGTCTTCTGAGAAAGCAACAACAACCAAACCCAATGCCCATACAGTTAGAAGATTGATGGCAACCCCTCATCCACCTCCAGTGGCTCATCAGAAAGCAGACGATCTTCAATGTGTTATCTATAGTTTAGCCAGAACAATGGCCAAAGGGATTGACGAAAGAACAAAGTACAGAGAATGTAAGTCTCAAAGGGTAAACATGTTTTTATATGCAGCTAGTTTCATCCATGATGACGTTTTCAGCTGAGTAGCTGATCTAAACAGTAAGGTGGATGAATTTGCAGTGGATTTGTATGCAAACCACAAACTGCATGCATACATTCATTTGAAAATAGGAATGTACAATGAGTTCCCAGCAGCAAAGTAATTGCCAGACATCAATTAAGTTTGCACTGTTTAGAAAAGCAAACAAAGTTTATAGCCACTATTGAGTGCTGGCTACGGGTTCACACTCAGTGAGATCAGAAGAATAATGGTCAACAGTGATAAAACTGTATTGATCCATAATAATGAAATGAAGATTTTTCTGGTGATAATGTACAATTGCAGAATTTGTTTTTGTCAGTTCAACAAAACGAATGAGCCTCTTATGGTGTTATCAGCTGATTTGACTGCTGAAGTTCTTGCTGTCATATCAAGATAACTGGATGCAGTAAAATCAGCAGGAACCATTTTAAGAAACGTCCTGAAAGATTTTGATTTTGGACTTAATGACACATTTTGTGATCCCCCAGTGCTTTGCAAATTATAGGAGACAACAAGAATGTCTGATGCTATCTCAACATTTTCTACATCAATGTTTAATATCAGCAAACCAAAACTGTTACAAACAAAATGCTGAACAAAAGCTGACAACATTGATGATGGCTTTGAAGATATAAGCGAAGAAGTGGACAATTCCATGAACTGACACGCCTATGTTATACAAATGTACTGTCTTTGCCAAATCTTGTTTTATGAATTACCTCAAGGCAAAAAGAAAATCTGCTACACATGATGACTGCCCACGCAATCTATAACAAGTGCAAAAGTAGAGAGCTAATCACTTCAGTGAATAGGATTTGTGTATCAACAGGTTATAATGACATAGTACAGAGAAGGACTTGTTAGCAACTCATGCTGTAATATTGTCTGAATCCAACAGCACACCACTCCCAAGTCACTTTACCAGGAAAGGATTTACAATTGCTGCTCTTGATAATTTTGATTTTAAAGACAGCTCTTCTTTGTCTGGAACATCCACCACACATGATATTGCCATGGTGCTTTATCAGGACTGTTCTAATGGAGTAGCTGTGGAGAACAAGCTCTGCCAGCTGTAGATATAAACAAACAAAACTGTAAACTTATAACCCAGCTGCCTTGCCAACATGAGCAAAATCACTACAAGCTATCAACAAGACCCAGTCTACCAGAACATTTGAAAGTGGCTGAGGACAAGGATCTTCTTCTACCTAATGCTGTGGCCTGCAAAGCTGATTTAACTGAATTTATCACATTGCTTATTCGGTGCATGCTAAAGGATGATGAAAAGCCAGTTCCTTCATAGGCTGAATTCATGTTCTGATCTCCCAGAATATGGTCCCACTTTTTACCAGTAATACCATCTCCAGTCACAAACTACGCAACAGTATACCTAGCTCTAAAAAATATCCACAATGGGCCTGCCGAGCTTGAAAACCAGCCTATCCTGCCAATTTTCCACAAGGAAGGTGTTTTCCGCACTGTAGCTGACATTTTTATGAGCAATCCAGTAGAATATGATGATCTCAATGATGGGCATTTTCAACATGACAAAAGTTGTGTTGCAGTGTGCAGGAAGGTGTCTCAGTGGATGTGGCACTTATTGAGGCGGAAATCTTTGGAAGCAAAACTGTCCAGTCAGTACTGAGCGGAGCTCATTATGTTAATTCGTAACAAAGTATGCTCATCATATCTGAGGCTATAGAAACATTGCACTGGAATGATTTTGGGAACAAGAATGACAAATTAGGTTTTGCATATCTGATCTCAGAAGTGAACAAGGCACAGGGTGTGCTTAATTTTAAAAGACATAATGCAAAGCCAGGCAATGCTCAATACACTCAGTTCAAAAGCAGAAAATCTGTAGAGTTTGTCAAAGAATGTGAAGTAAAATCAGAACTTTGCAAATATCGGGGAAATGTTTTGCACCTGATAGCCCTAATGAAAAGCTTGGTACATGCTGATCGGAAAGGTGATTGGGAGCTGCAACGTGAAGAATATGGAGTCACTGATTTCTGTGTTCAATGAATTCAATTGCATAAACTACTTGAGATATGAGTCCTAGTATTTGGAAAGAGTGAAGAAGGTAGAGGTGGGAAAACCAGACCCCTGCAAAACATAATCATCCAAAGACAGTATGTGGTGAAAGAGGGAAAGTTCAATGCTGTGGCTCCAGATATGAAACTGACGATCCAGAGATCACAGAAAAGATTCAAGGGGATTATTAGTCAGACATGTAAAAGTGAATATGTTACTCAACTGCAACTAGTTTACCATGAAGTCCTTTCTATTTGCAATGTTTTCAGAGAGATGACAAATTTAAAATTAATGGAATCATCATGAAACAGTTCCTTACCACAAACTTGTGGGAAACAGAGGGGGACATTTTAGTAAACGTTGACAGCCTTCTTCATTTCATGCAGCAGCAAGGAAACCCCTTTGAAACGATTGAGCCTGTGCGACCACAGAACTGTGTGACCAAACAATATGTGGATAAGGATGTAAAGACATGTCTACTAGATGTCCTGGAACATGGCTCGAAATAAACGCAGAACTGAAGCAGGAGAGATTTCTATTGAAAGAGAAAAAGCTGTTTGACATAATCACTAAAGCTAAACTGCCACGCTTTAAATGCCATAGCTTTAAATGCCATAGTAAGAGTTTCAGCCACTACAAAACAGGTTACAAAAAAACATCTCTTGCAGGCACATAGAGAGATGGATGTAGCAAAATAAAGGAGTGAGTTTATCAAGGACATTCTGGTGCATGATCTTCTACCAAGAAACACATTATTTGATGGGGATGCATCAACCAAACCAGTGAAGCACAAACTTGTGCAAGAGCTAAAAAAAATCTTTCACCTGAAGAATTTAAATTCAAAACGTGCCCTCATTGAAAACTGCTGTTATGGGCCACATGACATAATTGCGAATAGTTAAGATTTCGTCCATGCAAAACTTTGATGTTGCCTGCATTAAAAATTTGACACCTATACCTGTGTAGCTTGATAAATTGTGGTCACCAACACCAAACAAGATGAACTTGGAGATGTTAACTCACCAAAACATTGCTGATGCTTCAGTGAACACTGAATTTCCAATTATTGCAAGTGGAATGATTGTCAATGAGGAGTTGGTGCCTGCAGAGGTTTATTCAAAAGGTACAGGCCATGTTGCTCAAGAACTCAACAGCAAATTGGAGGAAGCTGACGTTGTGTTATGCCACATGGTGAGTGGGCTGTTCGAAATGGTTCCAGTCGAGTCATTGTACTGTCAAATGACACATATGTTATTATTGTGCTACTTAGATTTGTTGAAATGTTCATAAGTCAAGGATTGTCGGAGTTATGAATATGTTATGGAACAGGTAAGAAAAAACACTTAGGCCCTCATTAAGTGGCGATCCGGTCTCCACTTATGACCACAGTGAAAGGGCCACGGTCGGACCACCGGCACCACCACTTTTAGGCCAGCCAATGGTCTTAATCCACCAGGGCAGCGCTGCTAGCGGCGCTGCCCTGGGGATTACCAGGGTGCTGGGGACCCCATGAGGCACTTAAAAAAATAATAATAATAAAAATTAAAAACATACTTACTTATATTTATCCTACTCACCTGGGATGGGGGTCCCCTATCTTCTGGTGTCCCTCTGGTGTTGGTGAGGGTGTTCCTTGGGCTTAGAGAGGGCACCTGTGGACCCATTCCATGGTGTTCAACCATGGAACTGTGTCCACAGGTCCCCTAACGCCTGGTCTGACCCAGGCGTTAAATAATGGTGCAACACAAGCTTTCCACCATTATTTAGCTCCTCCTCCCACCTCAGCATCATTTTATCACAGGGCATAAATATGGGGCTATGGGGTTGGCACCATTTTTTAGATGGGAACGCCTACCTTGCATCTCATTGACGCAAGGTAGGTGCACACATCCAGAAAATGGTGCAAACTCCTATATTTGGACGTTAGATGTGTCTAATGTCAAAATATAAATATGGAGTTAAGTTTGCACCGAATTTGCATAAAAAAGTTACGCCAATTCAGCACAATTAAAGTATAAATATGCCCCTAAACTTCTGCAATTATGTGGCGATCAGACCTATTTACTTCTCTTTTGTTATATTCTTGTTCAACCGTATGAACTCATAGGTGGATTCTAAAGGCATGGCTTAGAGTTTGGAGGAAAAAGTAATGTAAATTACCTCTTCACCTTTTCAGACTTCCTGTCCCCCAGTTTCAGAGATTTGGACATGTCTGTGGGCCCTCTCTTAACACTAGCAGGAACAGCCGTCCTGATTCTTTTTAATGTTGTAAAAGTTTGACAAACAGCTCCATCAAACATGACAATTTGTCAAACTTTTACTTTTCTCAGAAACTGACTCCCAAAGCTGAAGTTTGTTTTTGAAAACTGTAAAACTAATGAACCTCACACAATAGGAGATTTCTCCAAAGGTGTTGGTCATTTTTTTTTTTTTTTTTACAGTCCCTTTGTGATGGGCAGTAGAAAAGCAACATGCAACTGCCGACTGTAATTTGGGCAGATGGTCAGATGCTAACCTCTGATAGCCCGTGCTCAATCAGACCACTAGAAGAGAATTTCTGAGACTGATGTAGAATAGGCTCAGGAGTTGGCAAACTCTCTAAATTGAGTAGGTAGACTGGTAGTTCAGCGGGGAGGGTACTCTGTTGACATTGTGATGGAGTACTCTGTCTGCCAAACTCTAAGTCAGTGCTTAGATCTAGATTAATGAGTCAATGGAAGCACAACAGAGACTGGGGTAATTGGGGATGAAGGGGAATGTAGTCTACCAAACTCAAACCCCTTTTGAGAAACTCATTGCTGTGGATTCAGTTCTCATCAAAAAGATGTTCCACCTCCCACACAGTCCTTCATCACTCAGTTGTATAAATTCAGTAGGGTGAGTTGTAAGCCTGCATTGTGAGAAATTAGGTTGTTGGTTGACTGAGGTATGAGTCTTGGTCAAGCAACAACCACAATTCCTTGCGGGATGAACCAATAAAAGTTACAAAATTAATCTGTGATTAACCCTGGGTAGCTTTGCACAAAAAACAGTCAGGCTGAACTTATCTGTAAACAATCTGTAAAGTATTTATGCAGCACAGTAATGAAGTGAAAGCGCAAAACTTCCACACTGAAAAACAGAGTACATTTTAGTGAAGTATTTAGCACCAAAACAGCAAAAAACAAATCAGTTGAACTAGAGTTATGAATATGTAATGTTTTAGTAAAAATTAGTGCCTAAAAGATCAAAACACCAACTAACCAGTGGCATGGGCATTGTAGGGGGCCCCTGCCACAGCCCCATGGAGCTTTTCACTGTCTGCTATGCATAACCGGAATGGTATTGGCAGCAGACACATTCACACTGAACTGACCACATGATGACTCACGTCACATATACAACAAAGTCCTGGGTCTGCCTGCATCACAATCAACTATGCCCTAAAAATGGCCAAAGCTATATATTGCATAGCCACTCTTTTGCCTGCAGTGGTGGCAAGATGTAGTTCTCAGTCCATCCTCCCAAGTTCTAAGGGCCTTATTTATACTTTTTGGTGCAAAACTGCACTAAGGCAGTTTTGCTCCAAAAAGTTTTGCATCAGCTTGCACCATTTTTTAGCACCAGCTGGGCACCATATTTATGGAATGGTGCAAGCCGGTGCAAAGGGTAGGCTAGCTTTAAAAAAAATGACGTTAGGCAGTTTTGAGTCAAAATAAATGAATCTGACCAGATTAGCCTCATTTTTTGATGATAAGGGGCATATTTATACTCTGTTTGCACTGAATTAGCGTCTGTTTTTTTTTACTCTAATTCAGTGCAAAACTAACTCCATATTTATACTTTGGTGCTAGACCCGTCTAGCGCCAAATTTATGGAGTTAAAGTCATTTTTTGGAAGTGGAAACCTACCTTGCCTTAATAAGATGCAAGGTAGGCGTTCCCGTGCAAAAAAATGACTCTATGGCCTTAACACCATATTTATACTCCCATGTAAAAATGGTGCAAGGAAGGGAGGAGGGGTCAAAAAATGGGGCAAAGCAAGCTTTGCCCCATTTTTTAAGACCTGGGTCAGGGCAGGGGTTAGGGGACCTGTGGGCCTATTTCCATGGTGGAACACCATGGAATAAGCCCAGAAGTGCCCTCCCCAGGCTCCAGGTGCACCCCCACCCACACCATAGGGACTGCGGAGGATGGGGGACCCTATCCCAGGTAAGTACAGGTAAGATTTCATTTAATATTTTTTTTTTTGTTTAAGTGCCATAGGGGGACCTGAAATGGGCATGGTAGGTTTAGCACCATAAAATGACGCTAATCTGGTTAGAGTCATTTTTTTTTACTCTAACCTGCCTAAAGTCATTTTTTGGTGCTAAACCCTCTTCTTCTATACTGCCAGCCCCACCCGACTAAAGTCATTTTTTTTTTACTCTATCCTACCCTTTGCACCGACTTGCACCATTCCATAAATATGGTGCCCGGCTGGTGCACAGAAATGGTGCAAGCCGGTGCTAAACATTTTGGTGCAAAACTGAGTTAGTGCAGTTTTGCAGCAAAAAGTATAAATAAGGGCCAATATTTTGTAAGTTTGCGCCACTTTTGCGTCATAAAATGACATTAATGCGGTGCAAAAAAAGTTTAAATCAGGGCCTTGGTGCTAGATGGGTCTAGCACCAAAGTATAAATATGGAGTTAGATTTGCACCGAGTTAGAGTTAAAAAAAATGACGCTAATTCGGTGCAAACAGAGTATAAATATGCCGCAGAGTATAAATATGCCCCTAAATATGGCGTTAAGGCCATAGAGTCATTTTTTGCACGGGAACGCCTACCTTGCATCTCATTAAGGCAAAGTAGGTCACCACTTTCAAAAAATGACTTTAACTCCATAAATTTGGTGCTAGAGGGGTCTAGCACCAAAGTATAAATATGGAGCTAGTTTTGCACCGAATTAGAGTAAAAAAAATGACACTAATTCGGTGCAAACAGAGTATAAATATGCCCCTAAGGATCAGCACATTTCAGCATCTGCTTCAGTCAAAAAGATCTAGCATGCCCCTCAAATGCCATGTCAAAACAACCAATACCATGGGTACTTGCCACAATAGGATTAGCTGAAACTTAACTTTGCACGAGGTCTCTCCTTCCTGTAATACAAAACGTGGGAGGTTGGAGGTAGATGTCACAATACAACCACTATCATTGTACGTTCCACATCAACAGGTCGAGCTGCCACTGGGCACACAGATGCCACAGAAAAGACTTCCACTACCCCCCTGGATGAAGCCCTCAGTGAAGAAGACACTCCTGGAAGTCTAGATGTGGAAACCGGTTCTGGCCCAACTTGGTAACATGGTCAGACACCAACAGTGATTTTCACTGTGGCTACATCAACACCTCCCAGCCCGGTTGCCTCAACATCACAGGAAGCCATTCGCCCCTCAATCTGTGCACCAAGCACAGTGTCCACCATCTCATGCCCCCCAGACCTGGATTCTGAGCTGCAGCGTAGGACTGTGGACAATTAGGTTCCAGGATCCCAGTTTGAGAGAGCACCCTGTGGCAAGGGCACAGGCCCAAGATAGTAGGGTTCATGGGAGGGATGCTGTGGGCCAGCGAAGTGAGGCCACTGGGGGTGATATTGGCCAGGACACCAGCAGCCATGTCTTGGGGGTCTAGCAGTCCCTAGGCATGATGAGCCAGGTCTTGAACAAACTCCCGGAAATCAAGCAACTGTAGAGGGACCTGCATATGGATATGCGAGAACAGATGGAGGCCCACAATACCAACATGGCCGCCCTAACAGGGGTTCTGTGGACATTCACACAGCCCTGTGCTGGATTGTTCAAAACCAATCTTCCCCTTCTTTTGGATCATCAACAGCAGGCCCATCAACATCAGTGCCAGCCACTGTAAAGGAGGCCCTGCCATAGAAACAACCAGACCCAGACATTCCTGCCTCTGTAGCAGAAGATCCCCTGCCCCCACACAAGCGGGGACATCCAGCAGAAGTGCAAATAGCAATACTCCCACTACTGTCAGCAAGTGACCTCTTCCTGAAGGACCTCTTTTGTGTGACTAATCCTCCTCCATCTAACAGTTCCAATGGGAGGAATACTCTTGACTTTAGACTCCAAATGGTGTGGCATCAACTCCAAAGATTTAATTTACCATGACTGACCCCTTCACTTTGCATTTTCTGTTCCTTTCTGTCCAAAATGTATTTTCTGCATTAACATTGTAAAAAATTTACCCATCACAAACTCATTGTCTGTATGCTTAATTTCTACATTTTGCTTTGTAGAGGTGTAAGACCATGTGATTCATACAATGTACACACAGGCAACCTGTGCAAGGAGGGATATTTTAGAGGTACACAGAGTCCTGTTCAGGATTACAAACATTACACACCAACACATTAGTATAAGTGTCTGGTCACACCAAAAAGTTTATTCCAGCATACAGCACATAGGTTGTCAATATGTCTGGACTTTTAGAAACAAGAATGTGTGACTCACACTGAGCCAACGTACATATTCCAGGGTACACCCCCTAGACCATAGAAACAAGGGATTTGTCAGACACTGTCCTGTAGAACAGGTAACATTCAAGTGGATGATGTCACCAGCTTGAGCCTCATCACATACCACACCAAAGTAATCCAACATCGCATAATCCAAGATAAAGACAGATGGCAGTACAACAGTCCCTGATCACAGGCCCATCATAATCCAGTTACCATGCATCGGTTGTCATGACACAAACATAATTCAGTGTTGTGGCACAGGCACTATAGCCTGCAGTGATGAAAACCATCTACAGCTACACACAGGGCATACAAAAAGTGTTTAGCCAATGTGAAGATAAAATACATTTGTTGCAATCTACAACTACATATTTCATGCCCACATGTTGATACACATGATGCAATTGGCACACCAGAGCACACACAATAAGTCCAATGGGCACTTCTAAACTCCCACCCGACCACTGTGCAAACTATCTTGGCACAGGTCTCATGCACCCAAACTCTTTGACCTACATTACCTGGAACAATCCATATCCACTTTGTATGTCAGAACAGCATCAGATACCTGCCAATGTCACAACTCTGAAATACCCACATGAGGATATTGTGGGGAAGGGACCTGTACAAAGATGAAACAAGGAGTATAGGCTTGAAAACATACCTGTTACACAAATCACATAGCAAGCATCTGGAAAACAAATTACATTGCAGGGAAACTGACACAAACAAAGCAAGATCATCAAGGTGGGGATGTGTCAAAAGCTATCTCATCAAGCAGCTTTTGGCTGAATATTGCTGTGTTTCAACTCCCTTGCTGTTTCTAAAACAATACAATCCACACATTCTCACAACTACAGTTCATTGTACAGTCACAGTCATTACATCACATGACATACTTACACTCATGAAAAGTAGCTGTTGATGAGGTCTTCACACAAGCCAACTCCTTCCTCTTCACCACTGTCATTGTCACTTGGCATTTCAGGAGTCTCACCCGGTGGCACTGCAGTCTTCCCATTCTCTGGGATGTACAGGATATTCCTCCACATGGCGATGTTGGGGATCATGCAGCATGCCACAGTGATCTGACACACTTTTCTGGGTGAGTAGAGGAGGGCTCCACCAGTCCTGTCCAGACACCTAAATTTGGTCTTCAGAAGCCCAATAGCCAATTCCATTACCCACCATGTACTTCCATGGGCCTCATTGAGGTGGGCTTCCCCTGGCGTAGTTGGATTCCTTAGTGCGTCAACCAAGGACGTTTTGGATATGAGGAATCTTCTGTTAAGGAATGGGACATGCATGCATCAATGAGGCACTCACTAAATCATTGTAGCACCTGAAATTGAACACCCACATTCAGGACAGATGTGACTTCCCAACCAGCCAGGCCCTCTCTGGGTACAGTTGTGACATCAGTTGGGGTATGGTGCTGTTCTGCATTATGAAGGATGCATGGGCTGAACCAGGATAATACATGATGCATGCCATTGATAGCATGTTACAAAGCATGTCTGACTGTATAGACATGGCACTCAGTAAACATTATATCTGGCAACTGCACAAGGGACACATGTGACCCTCGTGGTTTTCAACACATGTCCACAACATGGATTTAGACCAAACTCAAAGATGTGAAACACAATTGCCCCTCAAAATGTGTGTGACGGGCTGTTACAAACAACAGACCCGCCCGAGGATGTGGCGCGGACTGACTCTGCCGCTCCCAACCCGGAAGTGGAAGGTCCGTCGACCAATCCCCTACGATTTCCGGTTTCCGAGGGGCAGCGGCGAGAGCTTTGCACCATTTCGGTGGTACAAAGAGGGACAGCCCAGGAGAGAGGGGAGGAAGCAGCCGAAGGAGGCGTGTATCAACGTGAGGATGACCGGAAGCGCAAGTGGAATTAAGAAGCTATTGGACAAAGCCCAGGAGGGATCCAGGACTCCACCAGCAGCGCGGGTGGCGCCCTGCACGACTTCCAGCCACGCTTCAGGAGAAGCGTGGCCACTCCAGGTGCATGGCACTCATAGGGAAGGGAAAAGCAGGGGTGGTTGGGAGGGAGTACCACGCCATAAACATAGAGGCAAGTGAATGGTGGGAAGAAAGTGAAACCTCCGTTTGCAGCACACAAAAGAAAGGGTGTGGTGGTGGGGACTGCACAACAAGGGAGGGGAAAGAAGGAATAGGAAACAAAAAAAACAGAAATAAACAAAGTAGACAGCAAGAAAGAAACCGGATAACACAGAGACAAAGACAGAGAGAGAGAGACCTACCAAAGTCAGCTGGAGAGTGTAAGCAAAGCGAAGGGAGGAATTTCTAAACAGGACAACAGAAAGACCTAGAGAGAGAGAGAGAGAGAAAAAGAGAGAGGTCTTAGAGAAGCAAACAAGAAACAGGCAACGGAAAAAGGAAACAAGAGAGAAAGGGAAAAAGGAAAAACATCCCACCAAAGAATATAGACCCAAAGGATAGAAAAAGGACAAAGAAAAGAAAGACAGAACAACAGGGAAAAGGAAAGACAGGAAAGGATGAAAGGAAAAGATAAAACCTGTATTTAGGATATCCTACTTACCGCTGCTTTATCTTGTGTTTCCTCACATGTGCCTCCCGGGAGCCCTGGAAGACGAGAGACAAGAAAACGAGAACATGAACCACAGCAGTCATCAGAATAGGAAACAAAGGCCCTCATTACAACATTGGCGGTAAATCCCGCTTACTGCCGTGCAAAAGACCGCCAACACACCGCCGCAGCCGCGTAATTCCACCACAGCCATTACAATCCCCCCAGCTCGGAATCCGCCAAAATCTAGACACCCACACAAGTCCGCCACACCAAAGGTCAGTGATAAACTGGTGATAACAAACCCGACACCGTCACCCCAACAGGAATACGTCCACACTATCACGAACCACGAATCCACGCGGCAGTCTTTCAACCGCGGTATTCCATTGGCCAACACACCGCCGCGCTCAAAATACACACACATTTACAAAACACTACCACATTGGACAATTCGAAATACACCTGATACACATACACACACCACTCCCACACACCCAATACAATATAAAACACACACCCACATTACCCACAAACCCTTACAAAAAATAAATTTGGAAGAAGCATAGAGACAGAAAAGCAAAGACCACACCAGCAAACAGAGGCACACAGCACCATTACTCATATACATCCACGCACAAAACACCACACAGCCCTAAACATCACCCCACACATCACAACACACACCACATCACACATCACCCACACCACCCCATGGCACTGCAAAGACACCCAAGGTTTTCTGAGGAGGAGCTCAGGGTCATGATGGAGGAAATCATCCGGGTAGAGCCACAGCTATTCGGATCACAGGTGCAGCACACCTCCATAGCTAGGAAGATGGAGCTATGGCGCAGGATCGTGGACAGAGTCAACGCTGTGGGAAAACACCCTAAAACACGGGATGACATCAGGAAGAGGTGGAACGACCTATGGGAGAAGGTGCGTTCCGTGGTCTCAAGACACCACATTGCAGTTCAGCGGACTGGCGGCTGACCCCCACCTCCTCCCCCACAACTAACAACATGGGAGGAGCAGGTCTTGGCTATACTGCATCCTGAGGGCTTCGCAGGAGTAGCTGGAGGAATGGACTCTGGTAAGTCAAATCTTTAACTACCATATCCCCCACCCTACCTGCATGCTATCACATACCCCCACCCTCACCCTCACCTCCATCACTCCAACTCCTCACATATGTCCCACTATCACAAACCACACATCCCAACACCAAGCCCTGCATGCAACAACAGAGCATGGACACCCATCACCAATGCATGTCCACTACACATACCCACACAGATCCCCAAACCAAAGATCACACAATGTCCTACACAGGAATGTAAGCACTGGGGTGCGCGGTCATCCACCCATTGCACACCATGGTACACACAGATGCAATAATCATGCCTTTACACCCATGCAGGACCCCTACCCAACGTCACCGGACAGGAGGTTCCAGACATGTCCACTCCCCCCACAGAAGAGGCCCACAGTGATGACAGCAGCTCTGTACAACTGGATCTAGATGACCAGCCTGGCCCATCTAGGACCTCGGGACAGTCGGTTCCCCTGACACAGTCACAGGCCACCACAGAGCCTCCCCCCTCAGGAAACACCAGCACAGCACCCACCCAGCGGACCCATCCCTCTGTCCCCAGGACACGTCAAGCAGCAGTGTGTCCACCACTAGAGGGAACCCAGGCAATCCCACCACCCCAAGAACAGCAGGGACCTGGGGGCAGTGGCAGTGGGCACACGGTTCAGGGGACAGAGGCACAGGAAATCCGGGGAACTGGGAGGTCTGCTGTGTGACAGTGGGAGGACAGGCCTAGGAAACCCACTCTCCACGAGGCCCTTTCCAACATCATGGGAACGTACCATCATTCCCAGGAGCTATGGCAACAGTACTGGCCAAATTTCAGGAGACCCAGCGGATGCAGGAGGAACAGTATTTGGGGTTCAGGGAGGAACTCAAATCCATCAATACCACCATGGGCACCATTGTAGGGGTGCTGAAGGACCTTGTTAACACCAGGAGGTACACTGTGGCACAACAAGGGCCCCTGACACTAGCCTGGACGATGAACTGCCCACCACCTCCGCCGGCACTAGTGGACAGGAGGCACCGCCACAGAACCACGACACCAGCACCCCACCACCTGCAGATGGAGAACCACCCCGCAAGCGGTCCGTGAGATCCAGGACAAAGACAGAGAACAATGACAAGACCCCCGCCAAGAAATGAGATCACCCTGATTGTCATCCTTCTGTCCCACTTTGTCACCCTGTCCATCCATAAACTGCCCTAACTCCACATCCTATGCCCCTTTGGACAATGCACCTGTGAGACAAATAGACTGGACTCTGCCCTGGACATTCCTCCACCATCACCCCTGACCGCGGTCAGTGAGCCAGCCACCAGCACCGCCATTGCAGACACCGCCACCAGGACCGCGGTCAGTGAGCCAGCCACCAGCACCACCATTACAGACACCGCCTCCAGCACCGCGGTCAGTGAGCCAGCCACCAGCACGGCAGTCAGTGAGCCAGCCACCAGCACGGCAGTCAGTGAGCCAGCCACTAGCACTGCCACCACAATGAGCGCCGCAAGCACTGCCGCTAATGACACCGCCGCCAGCCCCGCCAGCGGCCCAGCGACAACCTGAGCTAGTGCCACCACCGCAGACATGGCTGCCATCCCCAGTGGTCATCCGTACGCGGCTGGTGGTCAGTTCCAGGGGCCTGGCCAGCTAAAATGTTGCCCCACAGTCAGTGGAGTATCACATCCACTACCTCAATCCTTGGCAGGATGAAGCACTCTGGGCACAAAGGCCCCTCCAGAACCAGTGGAGGGATACATCCACTACCTCTGTCCTTGGCAGGATGAAGCACTCTGGGCACAAAGCCCCCTCCAGAACCAGTGGAGAAAGCCATCAACTACCTCAGTCCTTGGCAGGATGAAGCACTCTGGGCACAAAGCCCCCTCCAGAACCAGTGGAGAAAGACATCCACTACCTCAGTCCTTGGCAGGATGAAGTACTCTGGGCACAAAGACCCCTCCAGAACCAGTGGAGAAATACATCCACTACCTCTGCCCTTGGCAGGATGAAGCACTCTGGGCACAAAGCCCCCTCCAGAACCAGTTGAGATTGTTATCCACTTGAGAGACTGTGGCTTTGCACTCCCCAGGATAAAGCAGTGGGCAAACCACCCACTGGAGAGACTTGAGAGACTGTGGCTTTGCACTTCCCAGGATAAAGCAGTGGGCAAACCATCCACTGGAGAGACTTGAGAGACTGTGGCTTTGCACTTCCCAGGATAAAGCAGTGGGCAAACCACCCGCTGGAGAGATTTGAGAGATTGTGGCTTTGCACTCCACAGGATAAAGCAGTGGGCAACCTACCCTCTGGAGAGACTGTGGCTTTGCACTCCCCAGGATAACGCAGTGGGCAAACCACCCACTAGAGAGACTTGAGAGACTGTGGCTTTGCACTCCCCAGGATACATCAATGGGCATGGAGCCCCCTCGTGGAGCTGGTATCATGCACTCATCTGGCTGAGGTGCCCCCCCTTCCCTTCCCGCTGAGGTGCCTGTTTTATTTCGATCTGATGCCCCTTCAGTGTTCTCTCCATTTCGATCGGGTATCTTGTGTGGGCCTCGCCCATGCATTTTGGGCCCAGTGCAGTACCTGGACTTGAATTCTTGGTGTACATATTTGTTTATTGTGTATATACATTTTTGACTGATGGATGTTTATTGATTACAATGGTTACAATCATTTCCTTTTGTCCTTGCGTTCTTCCAGGGGGGTTTGAGGGGCGTAAATGCAATGTTTCAGCATGTATTGGTGTGTGTGTTGTTGTAGGTGACGGTGGGGGTGTTGCATGTGTATGTCACTCTCTTTTCCCTCCCCCCTCCACTGTGTCGTAGGTGCAGTACTCACCGTGGTCATCGCCGCCGTCGGTTGTGCTCCTGGTAGAGGAGCAGGAAGACAATCGCAGGGATTATTTGGAGTTCAGGCTCCCTGGCGTTCTGGTTCCTCGTGGGTTGTGTAGAGGTGAGTGTTTTCCCTTCCAAGTCCTGTTTCCGCCGTGTTTTTGTTCGCGGTGAATCCGCCCCGGAAAAGGTGGCGGATTGGCCTGTCATAATACTGTCAGCGGTACATTGTCTTCCGCCTGTCTGTTGGCGGTGACCGCCATGCTGTTTATTTGTACCGCCTTGGCGGTCGGAGGGTTAAAGTGGCTGTCTATGTTGGCAGTTTCCGCCACGGTCATAATTCTATTTTTTTTACCGCCGGCCTGTTGGCGGTTTTACCACCGCTTTACCACCAACCACCAGGGTTGTAATGAGGGCCAGAATCATACTGAATACTTATCTTGCACAACAAAAATAAAACTCACCTGAACTGGTAACTCGCTGACTTCTTGTCCTCATTGAGTCACCCGGCCACAATGTGACTGTATATTTTGCCCGCCAAAATGACCCCCAATGGTGGTGGACTGTGCTCCGCTGTTTAAATCCATCTGTGCCCTGCAAAATACTACGATTGTGGTTGAGTAGAAGGACCAAAGGATGATTGTGCGGTAACAAAACATGTTTTGTAGGTATGACACAGTTTATAAAGCCCAATACAGCATTTTAGGCTGCTAAACTGGCAGATGCCTGACTTACTCCACCAGTCATTACGAACCGCTGGCGACCACTGGCAGATGTCGTCATGGTAGTAGGCAGATGAAACCATGGTAGAAACAGCCATATTCTGCAGATTCACTCACTTGACTCCTGACACAGCTGCCAGGAACACTTCCACGACCTGAACTGCTGTGTGGCACCTCTTGGAGCAATTATGCAACATCCATCAGGTAGTGGGGCCCCTGCCTTGTCTCCACAGGGGCTGGAGAGGCTTGTTAATGAGGTCCTACCCCTGTATGGACAGCACTATTGCTCACCATAGGAGCAGGTAAGTACCTCATGTGCACAATTGTAACTGTACTTCACCATCCTTTTCCTCCTCATAGTCCACAATGTGCCACTGTGTGCCAGTTTGACTTATTGTGTGCCTGTTGTTTCAGTCTGTGCGGCATCAATGGGATATACAAAATGCAGGTATTGGTGGCCAGTACTGTATGTTAAGTTCAGTCACTTTGCGTTTTGTGTGGTTTTTGGAGTCCTAGATCCTCCTTGTGTTGGATACACATAACTAGGTAAGAAGACATTACTGCCATCCTATTTCTCCATGATTTCTGTAAATGTTGAACAACATGTATGTGCATGACTGCATGAGATGTGTATGCATCAAGTACTAGTCATTTGAGAATCATGTGAGCAATGTGTATAGTGCAACAGATCTTTCAATCCACATCTGGCCTTGCAAAATTGTTGCATGTAAGGCATATATTGACTCGCTCTGCCCTTCAGGTTGACACACAAACCGCAACCCAAAGTGGCCACATGATGTTCTGTCATGCACAGCAGTGATGGAAAAGGAGTGTCAAGTAGCTTCTGTCTGCTCAGCCTGCAGAGACCAGGACCTGTTAAATGTATCTCCTAGTATAGGACCTAGTCCAGGCTGTGGGAGAGTCACTATGGCTACGCAACTGTGGCACTGTTCCCACTCCATGTACACCAACTGATCCTGGCATGTGGACAATATGATGCTTTAGTAGCAATCCTGCCCTGCATGCCTCAGTCCTTTGACCAGATTCTGAATGTGTACAGAGGTAAATCATTAAACTAGTCCATATGTACATTTTGTGTCATTGTCAATGTGTGTCTTTGACTCATGACAGCTCCCTTACTCCCACAGCTCTGTTGTCATCTTCACACAGATCATATTTGTCCTGCAGAAATGACAATGCCACAGTGCAGACAGTATGTTGACTCTTAGGAGGCCATTATATGTGAGTCAATAGCTTGGCCACATAGCAGAAATTGTACAATGCATGCCTTTGAATGTTGGATGCCATTGCTGTAGGATAGACACATATGTCTAAAGGGCTGTTTTGTGATACAGGTAAATACCACAGAACCCACCCTTGAAGTGGCATGAGTCTGCATTTGGTAGGCCACATGTCCACACATTCACAAGAAAGACACTTTCTGGACCCACCATGCCAGACCCTTAATTGTCACTCAAGTGTAATGTTGAAGTTTGTGCTATGGCATTTGACTGTAGGGACTGTATGTAGTGTGTGAATCTCACAGAGTGTGAATGTGTTGGTCTATCAGACCTGAGGGGTTTACCCTTCAGAAGCCACACAGGTGTATTGTGTGTTACTGTGGCTCACATCACAGTACATGTTGCTGGAGCATGGGCTGTCTGATGTCAGTAAGCTTGCTTAGTCATTGTAGGCCCTGAGCAGGGTAATGGGTTAGTCTGCAGATAGAAATACATATGTCTGTACTCATGTCCCTGTACTTATTGGCTTGTGTGTTTCACACGTGTGGAGTGTTAACAAATTGAAAAGTTCTAGCTTGGTGTTTCCGGCATGTATGTCACTCAACCATTTGTGCCAAAACTTGTGATAGTAAGCTATTGCTTTGTCTTTTGCATCCATGCAGGTAAATACCCACCAGAAGAAGGAGCTACGGTGAGTCATCAACCAGAAGGTGCAGACCCTTGGGGTCCACAGCCAGCAGAGCGTCCGTTGCCAGAAGAAGTGGGAGGACCTAAGAGACTGGGCCCGGAAGATCGCTGAGTTCCACCTGGGGCTCTCCTTCAAATGTGGATGGGGCACAGGTTGGAACATAACACCTTAATGGTTCGCATTGTGTCAGTAGCCTACCCATACCTGGATGGGCATTTGAGGACAGCACACCAGTCACAAGGGGGAAAGCACAGGGCATATTCCTGCCTATCACAGTGCCAACTGAATGTGTTAGGTTTTAAGATCTCCCCCTGACGATTAGGGATGAGTCATGTAGAACACAGTAGATGAGTGATATTTGTGTAGACATGCCATGTGGTGTGTACTGATGTGTCTTGCCTATTGGCCCAGGGACCTAGGACTAAACTGTGTACAACCCACAAACAGTTTGCTCTCCAGGGGCAACATATGTCTGTGTACATTGATCAATCAAGTACTGTTTGTTGTAGTGGGTATGAAATTCTGTGCAACAGACCACTACTCATCAGTGTCATAGGTCAAAAGATAGGTAGTCATGGATCACTGTCCTCAATCTTGTATCTGGTAGTATATTGGCATCTGCCACCCAGAGGCAACTTGTCTTCAACATGTGATGGTTGCTGCTGCCTCACTACCATTGGTAATGGTAATGTGAAGATGGCCATTATACATGTGACGATGTATAAATTTGTTGGGGGGCAGCTATAGTTCAATACTTTCCCTTGGTAAGTGGGAATTGTCCATTGACATAATTTATGAGCCATTAGTGTTGCCAACATTACTTGTGCCTACATGTCAACATGTGGCCCTTTCTCTTTTGAAAAAGATTTGCAAGCTGTTGTTTCATACATGGTCTACCTATTTTGATGGGATCATGTCTGTATTCCCTCACTATATGTGCATGCCAACCTACGTGGGGAATAGGACATTTCAAAAGGGGGTACAGTTCATGTAGTGCCACATACAGGAGTGTGTCATTATTGATTTTTGACTGACATATACCCTCACCCATCACAGAATGTAATCTGGCATGTACAACTGCAGTAGCAATGAGGAACATGACAGGCAGGCCAAGAATTGTTATCCACAATGTGCATTTCCATGCCATTGATGTAGAGTCACGTAGCAAAGTGCTTTGCACATGTGATATGGGGAAGGTTTGTAACTTGACTAGTGGCATGCACCATGGAGTGACTTTGGGTTCTGTATCACATGAGTTTTGGTACAACCATGAGTCCACAGGCATTGGGGTTTGCATCACCGGAATGGAGACAACAATGCAGCTCCCTATTGGGCAACATGTTGCGGGCCTTCTACAAGTATATGCAAATCTCTGGGCCTCTCCAATATCCAAAGGACTAAACTCAGAGTATGTCATTGTAAGGGGTGCTAGACATTAGCAGTGATTTCCCTGGGACTTGCTGTTTCATTTTGCATATTTTGTCCACAGTGTAAATTTCCATGCCAAATATGTGGCTGTGAGAGGATGGTTATGACCATCTGGTCTGCCCTGATTTTTTTGGCTTTTTGACCACCTATTTTTTGACATTTTACTGTGAGGAAGCCTCCTAGTCAGGGACTCCCCCATAGAAAACTCATGGTAATATGGACTGCGCATGTGACCATTGGTGCCGCTTTGCTAAGGAAAGGCTGCTGTGAAGTAGCAAGAGTAGGAGATCCCGGGCTGGTTACACATGATCATATGTGCACACGCATGTGCACCCATGTAAGGGCTGCGAGGGGAGGGTTCCTGGCATACACAGCCCAAGAACTGCACTTAGGGAGCCTGGCACAGAAGGAATTATGCAGAGGGGGTAGTGACCTGGATTAGGCCTCATGAGATGGGTGTACACAGAGGAGAGATAGTCAGTGTGCTTACTGTATTTTTACCGTAGGGATACTCCAGTACATGTCAACATCAGTGTGCCTTCAGTATTTTCACTGTAGGTACACTCCATTGAGTGTCAATAGGAAAGAGTAGCCAGGGGCATAACTCATGTCCCCTAGGGCCAACAGAGACCAGAGTCACACCAATGTGCACTGGAACCTGTGTGAAGGGAATGATACAGTAGGTTACAAAAGCATAGTAGTACCACTTATGGGTCATCCAGAAATGTCATCTTTCTATGGCTCAGCTCAGAATTAGGGTCCATTACTGGTCTATCCAGCTGCCTGAGCAGGGCCTTGCATCAATCATCCAGCTGTCAGCCCCTGCCAGGAAATGGGCGGAGAAGCCCTGAAAGGAATGTTAGGAATGAGGGGCTGAGTTTCAGAGCAAATGTGGCCCAAGCTCCTGGACACCGCCATTCTTTAGCTATCCCAGAAGACTGTGCAGGAAGGAGTGGACAGGGGTAAGGAAGTGATGTCTGGATTGGCCAGAGGTGCAGGTCTGCTGGACACTTCCGCCCCCACTTAAAAGGTCCTGCACAGGGGAGAGCTCTATCTCTTGGCTGTGCTTCCCTGCAGGACACTGGGACTGAAGATGGGCACCCCCTGACTGCCCCCTGGGGCAGGAACTCTGCCCCTGAAGGACTTCAGGCACAGAGAGGTGCAGGCCAGGGCCAGGTAAGCTGGCCCCCTTACTCCCCCTGAGGACTAGCTGGGGGAAAGACTGGGCTGGTGCAAGGAGAGAGAGCTGCCCAGAAGGAAAGGAGGGCACCCAGAGGAAAGGCTAGTGCAGGGAGTCAGGGGTACTGGCCCCCTATCAGCTGGGACCCTTCTAGGCCAGGAGGCCTAAGGAGAGTGCTGCTGGAGGCAAGGGCTCATCACCAGGAGCGAAACGACACCAGAATCATCCAAAATGGCCCTTGGGTGCCCGAGTTATTCAAAGAAGAAGGTATGTGACATTTGACCTACTTCTGAGTGAACGACGAAGCGTGTGGGGCTCTGCCGCTGCTCCGGTTGATGCCCCGGGGTGGGCCAGGGCCCGGGGACTGTTCCCAAACCAAAGTAAAGCCAGGGGCCGCCATCGCGACCGTAATGAAGACAATTAGAGGGCCCCGGACCCCATCCAGGGGTCTCACAGAGATGGAAAGCGGGGAGCACACAAGGAAGAGAAGTCCCCATCAAGATGGCTACTGGCTGAGGGAGAGCCGGCGGCCGAAGACTAAGCCGGGGAGCGCCATTGCGCTCCCTGTGAAGATGGTGCTGGGGCCCTGGACCCCTCCCCGGGGCCCCACCAGAGGACGAAGGTGGGGGGTGCCATTGTGCCCCCCATGAAGGTAGCCAGATGGGCCCCAGACCCCATCCCGGGGCCCCATGAAGAGGTCGAGGCTGGTGTGTAGAGGGGGGCCCCAGACCCAATCTCTTGGCCCTGATGCAGCAGGAGAGGAGGGGGGAGTGCCATCACACTCCCCCCAGGCGCTCCGTCCGGCCACCCAGCAGCACGCGTCTGCCCGCTGGAGCGGGCAGACATCACATAACAGGCCAGCTTCCGTGGCAGCACCTGGAGGTGCTGGCCGTGCGGGTAGCCGGTGGGAGCGGCCTGAGGTCGACTTCCCAAGCCACTACCCAACCCCACTCACCTGACAGGGGTGTCCAGGTGGGACCGGCCACCTCCAATGATGAGGGCAGCCGGGAAGGGCTCCCTGCACTGCCCTCCAACAAGGATGCAGATTGACGTGGGTGTCTGGGTGGGACTGGGCACACACTCCCAATCAAGAGGGCAGCTGAGGGTGGGCTCCCCACACTGCAATGACCCCAGGAAACACTTAAAAAAGCAAAAATCACCACAGAAACGTAAAGCGGCTCTCCGCGGCACAGCAGGAGAGTCGTTCAATTTTTATGCATATATCCCATAAGGCCTTTGCGAAGCCTAAGTCCTCCAGAAAACAGTGCTCAGCTCGTGGTGGCCCCAGGAACATGGGGCACCACCAACCAAGTGCCCTTTGTCAGGGGGAGCTGCAGGAACAGTGTAGAGTCTCCCCAACACCAAGTTTATGTCTCACACCCTAGGTTGGGTGGAACCAAGGAAATAAATCCCCCCAAGGGACACAAGCAAATGTAAAGGTCCAGCATGTTAGAACTTTTGTTTTTGGCTTGTGTGGCTGCGTTCAGTAGAAGTGCAGGATGGTATTACACCAGAATAATCAAGTGTACGATGTTACACCAGTGTAATCAAGAAGTAATCTAAAAATAATCCAAATGTAATCTTTATTGCTTAAAGTATTTAAACATGTCTCTATGGGTTTCTGGTAATGTTGATTTGTGTAATGAGACTGACACCCACTCTGTTGTACAGCAAATATGCTTATTTAGCAGATTTTGGTGCGTTCTCTCTACATTACAGGCAAATGTTGCATTGGGATGCCAGGGATTGTTTTGCTATGTGGGTTGTTGGATTATATTTCCCCTTACGGGAGACCTGAGAAATTACACAATGTCATCCAAGGGTAATTCCATCAGTTTGTGTATATTTGTAAATTGTTGCATAGTGTTGAGTAGTGTGTGTGTAATAAATATACTTTTACTTTATCAAAAGAAAAAGCACAGACTGGATGATTATTTATTGAGTGCCATGCTTGCGTGTTCATGAATGGGGATTACTAGCCCACACCACCTCCCTTGAGCAGGCCTTGAACTGCTCAGCAATGCTACCATATGAGAGTCAAGCGTTACAATGGGGTGTTTGGTTCCCAGTGGTGGTCGTGTGCGGACCATTACTTGTGCAAGCCACACAACTAATGACTCACCTTCCAACAGTAGCATATCTGAGCAACATTAGTACTTCCTCCATGACTCCATTGGGACAAATTTCACTTGGTGAAGTGTGCATTGTTGATATGTGTCTAGTATGACATGAATATTTCCATGTCACCTTCTCCAGGCTATTGTACTGTTGTCAGCAATATAGCAGGTTCTGGGAGCATCATTTCTTATTGTTGTGTTAATGTGTATGTGACAAATAGATGTCTGCATAACCTTGTGGGGGTTCTGAGGCAATGTGGTTGGCTTACTATTTTATGACAACAGGTAACTGATGTATCCTCCATGAGACAAAGCATTGAATGTGATGTGGTCTCGTACTTTTTCACAGGTTACTGATTGCACTACTGCTGCCATGCAATTGTAGTTTTTCTGAGATACTGATTTTTTTGTGGGCAACCGTTGATAGTTCATGTGGCAGGCATGCATATGGTATGGTATGCATAGGGGCCACTTAAATGGAGTTTGTTGATGGGGCCTACTTGACGTCATGGTAATGTTTTCTAATCAGAGCTGTTGTTCAAGTGTGATCATGGGCATGGGCATGTGATGATCCTATTTCTCTTTGTATTTGCAGCTTTAGCCCAGGGAAGTAAAGGAGACAGGGCACAGCCGGGTGGGGAAGCATCTGGCCACGGGTCCTCGGGTCAAGACACCACAACATAGAGGAACCCTGTGGCCTGGACTGTGAGGGGAGTGCCACGAAGGAGACTGGATCAACACCCTTGTCATCATCAGATTCTTCCGTCATTAGCCACTCCCTAGTGGTGGCTGACTCATTGGGAAGTACCCTTGTACCATCTTTATCTGTGACCCCCAATTCTATTGTCACCCTCCCTGTTGCTCCCCACCCAGTTGGCTGGGCCCTCTCACCTAAGAGGGGGGCGTCTCCATTACCGTAGGCACCTCCACCCCAGCCCCTGTTACATCTGCACACCTGAGTGAGGAGGGTATTGACCTCCTGAGGGTATCTCTATGGGTAAGACTGCCATTGTGAATGCCATTCAGGGGTTGTCAACCCAACTGCAGCAGACAAATGCATTCCTGGTAGGCATTCCTATTGCCATGTGTGGCCTACAGAGATCTTTTCTGGGTCTGGCATCCTAATTGATGGCAGCCAGTCACCCCTCACCTTCTGTCCCCCCTCTGCCTCCCTCTTCCCAATCCCCAACAAACACAAACATCTGCCACTCCATCACCCAGCACCTCCATCTCCCAGGCCCCCAAGACACACAAACATCCATGCTCACACACGCAACAGACACCACCCAAACATAAGCATACCTCACACAGACACACATCCAAGATATCCACACTGACACAGCAGACAGCCACTCCCTCAACCACCAAATCCCTTCCCCTTCTGGTGACTGTCCCCATGTTCCTAAGGAAAGTTTTTGTTTGACCTTACCCTTTCATCTTTTCGCTCCACTTCCTGTCCAAACACAAGAGGTCCCACTCACATCCCAACCCACCCCTTCCACCTTCAAGTCCTCCCCGTCACACCTGTCCCCTGCAAGTACCCATACCCCTCCCTCTTCAAGAAGAAGCCCACCACTCCGACGAAGCAATCCACCCCCCCAAACCCAAACTCACACATCTCAAGTCCAAACCCCTCCTCAGGATTATCTCTGAGGTGCCAACCTGCCCACCTGATGTCCCTTCCTGTGGAGGTTCTCTGGCAGTAAAGGAGTCAAGTGTAAACACAGTGATGTGCATAGACATTGCAATATGAATTGGCCAATGCCGTTTACTTTTGAGCATTTCTGGTTAATAAACCCAAACAGTTGTTTTTGGGGGGGGTACACATTTGTCTTGCAATTCCTTTTCTACCTTTATGTTGTTCCTCAGTAACTTGTTTTGTCTGGCTACAGTTACATGTGTTTCAGCCTGCTTGCTGAGCCATTTGCTGTTGTTTGCAGTATCTGACGACTTTGTGGGCAGTGCTAGTGCCACCCAAGACAAAAGTAGATGTTAATTGTATGGACATGTGGGTGTTAATGCAATTGAGGTGTAATTATGTTGTATTCTGTTTGACATGGTAAGTATTTCAACTTGTGCTGTCCAATGTGATCATGTAAGGTCTTAGATTAGTCCCCGTGATATGGATTTTAAATTCATCTAATGTTTGGCAGCTTGAGTTTTGTTTGTACAGACATGGAGTGGGTTCAATTGTCCAAGCTTTGCTGGAATTTGGCTGTGCATTTGTCCATTTAGCTGTGTATATCTTGCGGCTACTTCATGAAGATGTATGTCCCATGCAGTTGGAATTGTATTTGCTTTGTTGACTTGCTCTTCCACATTGTGCAGATAGGCATGTCACTTGACTCTAGCATTATTTGTCCCTGAGATAAATGTAGGGCCAGTTCCTATCCAAATGTTGTTAAGGGTAGTGTGCAAAGTGTGAAGTGTCCCTGAGCAGTATCCTTCCCTGAGTGCTCCTGATGCCTCATCCTTTTTTGTGCATGTGTTATTTGCTTTGTGAGCTTTTGACATTTTTCTCTTAGACTTTTGTGCATCTCATTGTCCCTTCATTGTGTTACAATGTGGGTGATGTGTATGTCTATTGCAGGGCTGTTTAATGGGAGTGGTGTTTGTGTTCCATGCCACATCCATACATATGTGTGTTGAATATGACAACAGTCGCGGTCATGTGTGCAATGTGAGGGTGTCAGTTGTATTTGTAGATGTAGTGCTGCCGTGTTGTTGGTGTTTTGTGACATAATGTTGTATACACTTCACTGTCCTTGTGCCTGAGATGAGCAGGCACGTATTTTTCGGTAGAATTGCAGTGTAGTGTGAGTGACCTGCCCAAAGAGGGCATTTTGTGACTGTGACCTTCTTGGTGAATGATTCTGAACCGGGACACAACAACAGGTGTACTTGGTGCCTGTAGCGTGACCCCCATATCATGTACATGACAGTGCAATGATATGTTATTGAGTGTAATGACACAGGTAGGTGTGTGTACTTATGGTCAGTTGCATATCCATGTCGGTGTGTATTTTGGGGACCTTCAAAGATCAGCAGCAGCGGCAGGATTTGTGAAATGGGCTCTACGGCAGCACCGGATGTGCAAGGCAGCCTGCATGTGAGTGTCTCCCTTTGTACTTCCCATTTCCACATGCTGACACGTGGTGGTTGGACCGCCAGGGTCACATTGGCACTGTGTAACCTCAAAATGTGTGTGGTGGAAACATAGGCTCCGCCGGCCTGTTTGTGCTGCCTTGTGACTGTGGCGTACTGCGCTGCCTGGCGGTGCTGGCGGAACTGCAACGGTCTTTGCTCCATAGTCCTGCATGGCTCATAATATGGCAGTCTGACCAACAACCTGATGGTGGTCGGACCGCTTCCATTGTGGTCCATGGATCACCAAACTCATAACGAGGCCCCTAGACTCTGAAATAGAAGTATAAAATCTCCAGCAGATTGAGCCAGAAGACTGTAGTCGAATACAGTTCCACAAGGCTGGAAACCCATTTGGTGAAGGAACACTGAATAGTATCTGCTGCTGCAGAGAATAACTTAGTGAGAGAAGCCGCAAAGCCAATTGGACCGGTGATGCTCCACAGGCAGATAGCCGAGCAGGTTGGTCCCAGTTTCCTCCTGGTTCTTAAGCAGATTTTAGCGAAAAGTTTTCTAAGATCTCCTTTTTGGAATTTAGCTATCTGGTCACATTCAGCACCACTTCCAAAGGTCCAGGACTGGTGGGGCAGGACTCACTCAAGCTGGGTTCTGGTGTGGGTCGAAGGTGAAGGGAGCTTTTTGTATCCTTGAGGCTCATATCAGAAGACCAGAAAACTTGCCCTTTGGAATCACTCTGGTGGTCCTGGGTTCAAGTTGAAAATCCAGTCCTTATTCCCCAGGCAAGAGGTCAGAAAAGCAGCAATTCAGCAAAACAGTAGCAGGTCAGCAGTCCAGCAGAGTGGTAGTCCTTTCAGCAAATACAGCAGTCCTTCTTCCAGGCAGAGTATTCACATGTCCAGAAGTATACTGAGGAGTTGGTGTCCGAAGCCCTATTTCATTACCCTGGTGCCCTCCTTCTATAAGGTGGGAGAAGCTTCTAGACAGTGGCTTTGAAGTGCATGGAATTTCCTGATTCCCTTTGCCTTGGTTCTGTGCTGGCTGCAGGAACAATGTGGAGGTGATAGGTCATTTGTGTGAAGGCAGAGCACTACCTATTCATTCCCTATACAGCTGCCCCATCCAATCAGCAAATGGCCCATTCTGTCACACCTAATTCTACAATTGTGTGATTGTCTGAGAGAAATTCACAAAGACCAACTATCAGTTACACCCAGTCATGTAACCCAAGACAGGTTACAGGAACAAAGGGGCTAGGGGCAGAAACATGCCAACTACCTAATAGTTTAGTTTACACAACTGTAATCAAAAACCTAAGTTTACCATTAAACAGGAGTTTTCATTAGAATTCCAAAGACACCAAACATGAGAGAGCTACCTGTTTGACATTAGAAATTAAAGCTTATTAAATGTAATAAGGAATCCTCAGTGCTAATCTGTGAGGGGTAGGTCTCACAGTAATGCGAAATCACTTTAGGAGTTTTTCACTACTAGGACTTTAAAAGTTAAAAGTACATGTCCATCCTTTTAATTACAGAGCACCCTTCCCTATGGACTAAATTGGTTCTACCCTAAGGGTGGCTTATATGTAATAAATGGAGAGTATAAATCCTGAAAAGGGGTTTTGTATGCCAATTCAACCTGGCAGTTTAAAACCGCATTCAGCCTGCAAGGGCAAACATGGCACATGTTTTAAAGTACTACTTAATTTGGTGGCACAATAAGCGTTGCAGGCCCACTAGTAGCATTTAATTTACAGCCCCTGGCTAAATAATATACTACTCTATAAGGGACTTACAAGTAAATAAATATGCCAATTGGATATAAGCCAATATAATCATGTTTGTAGGGGAGTGAGCACAAGCACTCTAGCACTGGTTAGCAGTTATAAAACACACATAATCCTAAGGCCACAAAAATAAGTTCAGCAAAATTGAGAAGTCAGGAAAAACATTAGGGAGAAGACCACCATAAGGTCAACTCAATAGCCCCTCACTCACATCCAAACCTTTGTCCCATGCTTCATATTTTTTCAAACGCTGTACTCCTACTCTCCATGTACCAATTTAGGAGGTCTTGGCTGCTTTCCTTTGAATTGTCAGGCAGCATTTGGCAACCAATAATGACAATTGTATTTATCAACATGCAACCCTTATTTTCAGAAGTCTGAGTATAAGTCTAACTGACAGGCCTCAGCTATCTGCAGCTCCCTTCTCCTAGTGATTTTCTCTCGACCCATAACCATTGCAGCCCAAAACTCCCCTATTGTTCGGAGGTCCACAACATGTGAAGTAAATGTGCATCATCCCTCCCACATCTGGGTTAATACGCCGTTGTGAGATCATTTATTTTGAGCAGTCTATTGAAGTTTAGATAAGTCTTATGGATGACATTAAAGTTCAAGAGTTTGAAAAAGGCAAATCTGTATCATTTAGATGCATAGGACAACATTAGTGGTCAATCAATGTTTTCCAGGTCCCTAGCCAGGTTTTGTGTAGCAGTGTACACAATTTGCACATATTATGTGAAATTATGGCAACATTAGTGCCAATGCAGGCACCCATGAACCAAGGGTCAGGTTGGCTTCATTGCTAGGAGGATTTATTTGTGCAGAAAGGGACACCTTACTGCACAAAAGGAAACCCTAGAGGCATGTTCCACTTTCTTTGTGTGGTGCAGAATGCAGCATAGATAGAAAGAGAAAGTAACAATAAGGAATAAAGATATTTCTCCTTCTTTACCTCCCCTGGGAAGGTGTAGCATTTTGGCACATTCCCAGATCTACCATTTTTGGTAAATCTGGGAATGCATCCAAATTTCTGGATGTTGTGGGACTACACCCACGCAACACCCATAGAGCACCTCCCTGGATCAGAGTAATGCAATGCAGCGATTTGCACTGCGTTGCTGTACTCCAGATTTATGAAGCCACTCAAGACCATTCAAGGTGGCCTAGCATGACTTCATAAATCTCTTTTTGGAGTTGCGTTGCGCATGCACCACATTGCGTGGTGCAATTTGTGACACAACCAGGCTTATAAAGATGGCCCTGCGTCTCTATTTGTGATTCCAGTAAGGGTCATCATTGTGTCTTGGACTCCCAGTTCTGCACCCCATTTTACTATCTGCTGCAGGTACGTGGCCAAATAACAATGTCCAAAATTTGGGTACTCCTAGTCTGCCCTCGATGGTGGCAGAATCATCTTTTATAATTCCGTACCTTTCACCCCTCTAAATGAGGTCTGTGAGAATACAATTTAATTGTTTCAATATTTAGGTATTCATTAACACCTAGCAGTTCATAAAATACTACAATAATTGGGTGACCATGAACAATTTTAGTCAAAGTCACACAACTCACCAGTGAAAACTCTTCCAGAACTTATGCATTGGCGAAGTGCTAAAATAGCTTTTATTAAGTTGCTATCAGTCACGTCTGGTATTGTGCTGTAAATCTGAAGGCCAAATTTGAATCTTTTTTCCCCTCATCTTCAGGATTCTTAAGGTCCTGAGCAGTGGCCGCTACTAGGAGAAAAAACTGGTAGGATGAATATTTGACCCACTGACAGGCACTGATAAAAAAGCAGTGCCCTTAGGTTCAATGGCAAGGCTACCAATTGTGGGCAATTTTAAATATTGTTAATTATGGGCCACAATTGAGAGATCTGCAGTTGAGGATGAAGGCACTGAAAGTTTCTCACAGTGCCTATCAGTGAGTTAAATTAACTTGAAATAAAACCTCTCCTCCCTGCTGCTGACCCTGCACTCAGACCCAGCTGCCTGTATAAAAAATAAAATGGTAATACATTTGTTTTATTACAATTGTATTTTTCAGGTTTGTTACACTCCCCCTAATGGGGTAACTGCTGCTGGTCTTGGTAATTCCTCTGAAGGGAATTGAGAAAATAGCCACTATATAGCATTTGTTTTTGTTTTTTTATGACTGGCTGGGGAAAGAGCTATGGAAAGAATGTATATTGTTTTTTCTAAAAACTCCATCAGCAAAATGTTTAATGTATTTACACCAAATTCTTCCCAGTTTTAAAAAACAAGCAAAATTGTCAAAGCACTTTTTATATCTCAATTTTCACATTTGTTAAGTGGTAGTCTGTATTCGTTTTCTTTTATGGCTTCAACCTACTTGGAGTATGTGGGACAAACAGATGTCAAGCCCATGGGAGAAAGCAGAATGTTACACTATTCTGCAAAGTAAATGAAGTTCGGAAATGTGGGAGGGGTAATATGTGAAGATCGCTCATACTTTTCTTTAAAAATCTGATCACTGAAATCTTATAATAATGACAATATGTTGGAAAAATAGAAATATGTGATAACTTTTTAGCCTATAATTTTGTGCCCCCACAATCGATTTACAAAAGAAATATACTGCTACATCAAGAAGATCCTTCTGTTAGTATGCATATATAGTATTTGTTGTTTGTCCAAAAACATGCAATAGCGAGAGCCAACTACTGAGCTTCAAATTACAATAATATGTACAAACAATGTAGAAATGTATATGGTAAACTCTAACCAATGAAAATGGATTGAACTGAAACTTTGCATTTTTAAAATGTGCACTAGATACTGAGTTTAGGAGTTGTGGTTGCTTGTAAACGTTTTGAGCTTACCCATGCTTCCAAGTATATCAGAGGGTATTTTGCAAAATGTGTACTTTCTTACTCATTGCATTACATATGGATTCCAAAAATGGAGAGAAATGTTCTATTAGTCTCCATTCCCACACGTTCTCTGATAAAGACGGTTCCCCACATGTGTGTCTAGGCCTAGCAACTGCAACAAGAAAAGCATGATTTATCCTGGCTCAAATTTAAGAAAAGTGGCACTGCATTACTGTATATGCACACCACTTTTCTTGCGCCCCTTAGAGCCCCACCCGGCGCCACCATATGTGCACAGTATTTAACATATGTCACACCATGACACAGGTTAGGGACAATAGTGTCATAATTTTTGGCACTATTGTTGTAGTTTGCAGGATTGGCGCCAAAAGGTTTGGCGCTAATCCTGCAAAGTACATAGGGGCCCATTAAGCATAATGGTGTACGCCTGTTTAATGCCTGCTCTGTGCAGGCGTTAAAAATAACTACTAAAAATGGGGCATTGGAATCACATAGATTCCACTGTGCCATTTTGCGGTCCCCTTGCATGTACCCCTTGCATTCATTATGCTTGGCTCAGAAATAATTTGTGGTGCAAGGGGTTACGTAGTGGTGAAATGTATGCATTACTCCACTTTGTATATCTGGCGCTGCGAATATGGTCTAGTTGAGCCACATAAGTGTCATAAAAAATTACACTGATGTGGCGCAAGGAGGCACTAGGCCTTCTTAAATCTGGGCCCTTGTTTTTGTAATGAAAAAATTCCTAGTTTAGCAATGTGTGTAGCTGCAGAATTTAGTCCCTGGCTCTGGCCCCCCCAGGCAAACCCAACTGATCCAAACATTTCTGATAACTAGACACATTCGGGAGTCAATGGTGACAGAACCTGCATAACTGCCCTACATTTTCTCATCCATAATACCCTGCAAACCTAAAACTTTGACTAAAATCAACCATTTTCCTCAAATTTCTGTGAGGGAAAGTTCCAGAAGCAGTGGGAATCCACACAATTCTTACTAGCTAGCATGCCCAAGCTTCTCTTATAAAAGACTTCAAAAAAGAATGCGGAGACATCAAACATTTGCGGAATTCGGGCGTCTGTGTCATCGCCACCCAGGGAAACCTAGCAAACCCAGACATTACTGAAAACTTGATATTTCAGAGTGGTTATCCTTAATGGACCCCACTATGTTTCCTTACTCACAATGATCTGCAAACCTCAAATTTGGGCTAAAAACATGTCTTTTCCTTATATTTGTCTAAGGGACAGTTGTGGATTATGTGGGGATCCACAAAAGTCTTCCCACCCTGCCTCCCCACTCTCCCTCTTATACATAATTCTAGCCCACTTGTGTGGCTGGACCCAGCAGCAACAACAGTAATAAATGTGAAAAAATCAACTCACACATTACATACCTCACAACTAATGTTCCATCTAATTTTATTTCTCTGTGTGCGGAGAGACTGTGGGCCATATGTATACTTTTACATGCAACACTGCATTAGCACAGTTTTGCCGTGTAAAAGTACACCGCCGGCTACCGCCATTCCATAAATATGGCACCTGGCCGGCGTCCAGGAATGGCAATAGCCAGCTGTAATGCCCGGTTAGTGTCATTGTACAAGAACTAACTGGGTGAGGGTGGCGTAGAGGGAACCAGAGGTTCTGCACCAAATTATGGCCCTCACTGTTTACGGGCTAAAAACTGCCTGTAAGCAGAGTAACTTCATTTCCTGGTGCACAAACCCCATGGACATGGCTCCTGTCTTAGTAAAGACAGGAGTCATGCCCACCACTCCAATGGCCGTGTCCAGTGGACAAATGTCCCCTGGGCATGGCCACTAGGGCCAGTGCCATGCAGAGGACTCCAAGTTTGGGCTCCTGAGAGGGAACAAAAAGAAAAATAAATTACTTGCCGGGACTTACCTGGGATGGGTCCCCCATCCTGTGGTGTCCCTCTGTTGCGGGTGGGGGTGTCCCTGGGGGGCAGGGATGGGCACCTGTGGGCTCTTTCCATGGTCTCTGACCATGGAAACATGCCCACAGGTCCCCTAACACCTGCCCTGACCTAGGCGTTATATAATCCCCATCTCCCCGTGCGTGGGATAAATATGGCGCTAAGGCCATCAAGTCATTTTTTGCAGTGGAACGCCTGCCTTGCATTTCATTGATGCAAGGTAGGTTTCAATGTCCAACTCCAAAACTTTGCTGCTAATATGAAGTTAGTTTTATACCAAATTTGTGTAAAAAAGTGACACAAATTCGTCACAAAACAAGTATAAATATGCTGCTGTATGTGTTTGCTTTTCTCTCACACATGTGCAAAATTGGATTACAGCTTATAGCACTGTCAACAACCTATTCCTTTCAGGCTTGGTGTGGGGTTAGATACAACAGAGGTTTCCCTCAGCCATATTTGTCTTATTTTTTCAAAATATTGCAATTTTGAAACACTTTCATCAAATGAATAATAAAAACAAGATATCTTCTAGACAAAAAGCTTGACGTATAGTAAAAGAGTATGGAATTTAAATGGACTTCCTTTTTTGAGTCTCAAACATTTTTTAGCTCCACAAGGACAAAAGCAAGTGGGCCCTTATTATGAGCTGCCCAGTAAGTGGTCCAGATGTTCTCCATCCCTGGAGTTACCAATAGCAGGGGTATCAGTAATTCTGGGAGTGGTGACTAACCTGTCCATTATATAGAGCGCAAAGAGATTCCTGGGGAGTGTGTGATGCCCTTACCGAAAAATGAATAAATATTCACCACTAGGCATACCAACTATTATCAGGACTTGGCTTTCACACTGGCTCGTACAGCCCAGCCAGACCAATAGCATGGCTCTGGCTTGGCTCGTCCTGTTAATTTGGTGACTCACCCTTCCAGCTCAGGATGGTGAGAGGTACAAAGTGAAACTGGCATGGATGGGAATGGTAAACTCGGAAAGAGGAGACAAAAGAAGCAGAACTGACCTGGACAGAACCAACAAGGACTAGCATATACATAGATGTAGAGGGAAGCAAAGAAGGCCTTAAATGCAGTACCTCTATATCCTATGGAAGTGATGAGCAAGCAGGTCTGGCCTGGTTAAGGATGACTATCTGGCTGTAAGAAAATACAAACAGGACTGGCCTCCCTCCCTTTTCTTCTTTCCTCCCTTCATGATTCCCTCTTCCCTTTATCAGTCTTTAAAATAATTACTTCTGTTTTGTATAGTGGTACCTACAACATAGATAGGTTTCCAAGCACTGTTATTATCCAATCTATTACCTTGATGGAGCTGCTCCCTAATAACAGATACTCTTTGATGAGTGTTTATCAGTCGCGGCTCGCTGCGTGTTAAAGGGACGGCGCAGTGGGGGAACAAACACATTCGATTTTAAATAAAATTAAAAAATGAAAACTTACCAGCTTCGCCTCGCTGCTCCTCTTTTCTGGTCACTGCAGGCAGGCACAGGCTCCCAGCCTGCCTGCAGCCAATCCTGCTCTGAGCATGATTGGCTGGAGCGCCCAGGCAGGGCACTCTCTTGCAGACTGGGAGCCTGTCTGCTCTCGCTAGCCCGGCATCCCAGTGCCGGGCTGAAGAGAGCACAGTGTGCAAGTGTGTTTGGCCGGCCCGAGATGGCCGGCCAAGCACACATGCGCACTGAGGGGAGTGCGAAGCGCACTCCCCTTGTCCCCCGTCATCCCCATTGGTCCACCCCTTTAGCAACGAAAGGATAATAAACAGTTTATTAGCCTTTCGTTGTTAAAATTTACAGGCTGCTGCTGATCGCAGGGGTGACGCTCCTCGGCCGTAGTGGAGAAGCAACCGCTGGTGTTTAAACCTCAACACTGCTGCCTATGCGTATGTTTCTCTGCTGAACACCAGTGATAGTGTATTGTGATATGATACGGAACATTTTTAACGGATTAAACAATCTACCCATCTCCAGGAGGCAACTCAACTATTAAGGACCTGATTTATGAAAATTGGCATAACACCCACTAAAGCGCCACTTTTCTTGTGCCCCTTAGCACCCCTCCTAACGCCACCATGTGTGTGCTGTATCTAAGATACGGTGCACCATGACGGTGGTTAGGGGAACTAGCTTCAAATTTTTTGACGTTTGTTCAGACCTTTGCAGGATTAGTGTCAAACATTTTGATGCTAATCCTGCAAATCCCATTAAGAGGCCACTGAAAACAATGGCATGCCTTCTTTTAATGCCTGCTCTGGGAAGGCATTAAAAGTGCTGAAATAAATGACACAAAGAAATGTTTTAGAATTCTTTACACCATTTTTTCGGCCCACATAATGGAGGAATGCCCCATTTGCATGCATTATGCTTGGCGTAGACATAATATAGCGCAAATGACTGCACTGCCCCACTTTGTAAAATTGGCGTGGCGATTTTGGCCTAGTAGGACCACATTAGCGTAAAAGAATTATGCTAATGTGGCGCAAGGACAGGCTAGGGGCTCTTAAATCAGACCCTAATTTCCATCATTTTCCGTGGTACTCTACTAGGGTTTTTATCTGGCTGGTTTTATTTTATTGTCTCTGCCGGCACAAGAACAAAAAAAAATCACATAAAGTCTGCAATTTTTCCCCTGTGTGCACATTTTAAACAATACGAAGAAGACACTTTAAAATGTGTTCTATAGCTGCTGTCATGATCCTTGACTGATAGTTCAAGTGAAGGAAGAATGAAAGGCCATGTTAAAAATGTAGACAATTTAATATGAAGTTTTACTTAGAAATCGAGTCTGGGCCTTCACAGAATCATAAAACATGAGCAGGTGGCTGGTATTTTTCTCGGGTAAGGAGTCAAACCTAACCCCCCTACTCTTTTCTGAAAAAATTAAAGTAATATCAAACCCAGAAGTGCATGAATGAAGCACTATTGACCTCAACATTAATAAACATATATACCAACATTTTAGATGAGTAAATTAGGAAATTCGAAGAAAATAATCAGGAGTATGTATTTCCCCCATTTACTTGTATTGTAGCAGAGGCAAATACCAGTGGGAAATAAATCAAATTTTTGCTTCAAAAATAGGGAGTTTACCACCTGTATCAGGTTTATTGGCATGTATGAATAAAGCAAAATTAACTCTTTGAAAAATGAAGGGGCATATTTATACTTTATGATGTAGAACTGCAATAAAGCAGTTTTGCATCAAAAAGTATAGGACAGGCTGGCACCATTCCAGATCGCCATCCAGGCGCCATATATATGGAAAGGCACAAGAGGGGGCAAAGGGTGGGCTAGCGTAAAAAAAAAATATGTTAGCCTGATGGGAGTGGCGGTATGGGAGAAGGGGGGTATGCACCAAAAAATGACGTTAGGTTAGTTAGAGGCAAAAAAAAACAGCCTAGCGTGATTTTCTGACACAAAACCATCAATACCACATGACTCTTGTCTTGCAATGGCCAACAAAGGGGACCAGTGTCCCCTGGGCATGGCAATTGCACCCAAGTTGGGCCCTCAATGGCACTTTAATTAAAAACAAAATACTTACCTATACTTACCCTACGTACCTGGGATGGGGTCCCCCATCCTCCGGTGTCCCTCTGGTGTGGGTGGGGGTGTTCCTGGGGCTTGAGGAGGGCACCGCTGGACTCATTCCATGGTGTTTAACCATGAAAAAGGGCCCACAGATCGCCTAATACCTGGTCTGACCAAGGTGTTAATTATTTAGTGCGTCATTGTATCACTGGGGGATAAATATGGGGCTATGGGGTTAGCACCATTTTTTAGATGGGAACGCCTACCTTGCATCTTATTGAGGCAAGTAGGTTCACGCATCTAAAAAATGGTGCAAGCTCCAATATTTTGATGATAGACGGGTCTAACATAAAAATATAAATATGGAGTTAGTTTTGCACCATTAGCACAGAATTTGTGTTTTTGTTTTTATGCAAATTTGGCGCAAATGGGGTATAAATATGCTCCAAACTTTTCTTTCACTCCTTTACCCCACGTTTGTGTCTCGTCTCTCTACCTCTCAAGTGCAGCATATACATTTAAACAAGAGCTCTTAAGTGAGTATTTTGATTCTCAGTATAGAAGGTGAAAAGCACAGTTTGCATTTGAAGGTTTTGCCTGCATTGATGATAACACAGAAATCAATCTGAAGGCGTGTTAATGATGCCCTTGATTTCCCCTGCCCAGGTGCTAGGTCAGAGGAGAGAAGGAGGGGCTAGTCTTAGCAACACTCAAAAGGGAAAACATGATAAAGACGATGTCACACTGACAACAGGCTTATTTAAATTAGATATGTGTGCATGTAAATTGAATTGAAATTCGCAACAATGTAACAGGAGCATCACAGTTACTCAGGCGCACACGTTAGAGGAAACATAGCTTGCCACATGCTCTGTGACATCATTGATAATATTGCAGATAACATCTTAAATTCCGAGTGAATCACTACAGAGAGTTAGGAGAAATATTTGCTCTTAATCCATACAATAGAACCACAAAAAATGGGGCGGGGATTCTTTTTATCCACTCTTACATCCCTGTTCTATACCCTGTGTGTATGCCCTTTATGGATGGAAAAGCTTCACCCAGCTAATTGTGGCATGCTTCATTAGCTAGTCCAACCCACCGTGTTAAGGTTGAACTGACCTGGTGGTCTACACCATAGACCTCAGGGAGAACTAGCTGCTCAAGGGGCGGGGAGATCCTAATAAGTTGTCTTCTGGTCAGTAGGGTAAATAAACTACCTCAGCTTCTAATCTATTCTTTATTAGAGATGAGGCTGGGTAGGGTTAAAAAAAAAAGTCACCCTTTCTTTCAAGGTGATAACGGTGGTTAGCGGATTTACAATGGACCCCTGCACCTTATATGAACTGCTAACATGTTTCGAGATGTTCGAGGTACCCACCAGGAAAGTTATTCTCTAGGTGTATTTTCTTCTTCAGGGCAACTGCTTTCTAATCCCTAATGTTTAGCATGTATATCAGTTCAGCATACAAACAGGGTAAGACTAAGGGGGTCATTAGGAGTTTGGCAGACGGAAACATCCACCTACCAAACTGCCAATGAGGAGACAATTACAGCGCTGGTGGTGTCCTCACCAGCCCCATTACAACTTTCCCACTGGGCTGACCGGTGGAAACCAAGGTTTCCGCCGGTCAGCCCAGTGGGGAAGGTGTGACAGCATTGTTCTTGGCTCATAACTGAGCCGACGGCAATGTTAACACACGCAGGATGCACTAGTACCCTTGAAATGTGCACTGTCTGCACAGCAGAAAGTGTACATCTCAAGGGTGCTCTACGGGAGGGAACTCTGCACTGCCCATGCCACAGGCATGGGCAGTGCAAGGGCCCCCCTGTGTCCCCCTGTACTTGTTTTCTGTCAGCCTTTTAATGGTGGTGAAACTGCCATGAAAAGGATGGAGGAGAATACGGTTGTAATCAGCAGGGTGGCGCAGCCCTGGATGATTACAACCAGAACCACTGTCAGCTTGTTGGGATCTTAGATCCTGGCAGGGACGGCAGTAGGTTGACAGGTCTTCCCACCAACCTTGTAATGTGGCGGTCCGACAGCCACAGCCGTGGCGGTCCAACTCCCACGGCAATTCATGATCGGCCCCTAATTCTTACCTTAGTCCTCTAATCATCTCCTAAAACAGTAAATCACTTAGAAACATTATAACAAGGTAATCAACATATCAGACAGCATTACATAGTGTCCACTTGACACCACAGGTGAAACATACATCAGTGAATGAAAACACTACACCATCTT
Source organism: Pleurodeles waltl (assembly GCF_031143425.1). Lineage (NCBI taxonomy): Eukaryota > Metazoa > Chordata > Amphibia > Caudata > Salamandridae > Pleurodeles > Pleurodeles waltl. The sequence continues at coordinate 218,837,758 of NC_090450.1, read as the reverse complement.
AACAGTACGTAAATACCCAGTGTCCAACAGAAACTTAAGCTATGTCATGGTCACTATAATTCTTCTCATAAATTTAAAAATGTTTCAAAAAATGTTTTACTTCCCTGCAATTGTCAGGGAAAGGCCTCACCACTCACTAGAAGGGGGAGTACCCCTATTGTCACACACTAAAATTCAAAATAAACCCCTTAACAGCACAATTAGTTGTCATGTGACAGTTTGTGCAAAGAACCATCACTTTGAAGATACAGCCTGTCCCAAAGGGAACAGAAATAAAATGCTTCAGCAAGCATGGAGCTGCTGTTAAAGCAGCTCCTTGCTTGCTGAAGCAATGGCACCACGGGGGAGGCCTTGAGGCTCCCTCGCAGTGCTAGGTAGCCTATATAGGGCTTGTGTTAAAATACAAAAATAAAAAATAAATTTAAAAAAACATTTATGGACCTCAGGGAGCACTTGAGGTTTCCCCCGCGGTGCCTGAAAACCCATAAAGGGCTCAAATCATAATTTAAAAAAGCAAAAAAAAAGCTCAGTGTGAAGGTCACGGACCTTTGTGTTGAGGGTTCCAGTCCAGCCAGACTTGTTTCCGTCTTGTTTTGTTTTAACTACAAATCTTTAAGTCTCATACTGAAAGGTAATATTACTCTGTTTAAATTAAAAATACATTTTCTTTTTAATTTGTCCAGAAATATTGCATCTAAGTATGTCATATATCAAAGCCTAAAATAATCTCTATCAGAGGCAGCAATGCCTCCAACACCAGGAAGGAACCATGTTGTGCTCAACCATTAACTTGCAGGGAAGAAACAACGATGCAAACTAAAAAGCTAAAGGTGGTAAAACAGCTCCAAAAGACCTCTCATTTTGCCCCCACCCCTGGCAACCAAGCCATCAGTACCTTGTGAAAACAGTCTGGTTCTCACCAATCTTAGATCGACGGCTGAAAGAAGACTGAAAGCAGATCTGTTTAATTATATCCCTCTGCCGAAAGCACAATCTCTCATTAACATAGTCAAAGGAATGTATTTGCACATCACATCGTTCTAATCCCACTCTGGTCCATGAAGCAGTGCCCATGAGCAGCAAATTAAATGGTGGCCATCTTGAAGCGGAATAAATCTTATAACAGAATGCAGTATATGATATAACAGGTTTTATCTGATCCAAGTTTTTGGTGAGCTCGTTATGATTTCTGCTACTTTAAGAAGGAATGCAGCCATTTTCAATGGAAAATGGACTTCAAAGAAAAGGTTCAGTTTGCAATAACAGTAACTTAACAATTAAAAGTGCTCCTGCTTATCTGGGGCAACTCACTTAATCTTCACGTGCTAACATTTTCAAAGAAATGATGCAATGTAATTGCGTGCTGTGGTGCCATTCTTCCATATATGTTCTATCTAAAACTGCTCTTTAAAAATCTAGATAAATAAAGTATGCTTAGTGTAGGCAGCTCCATGTGGGGGGTTCTGTGGTTAGACCTAAGCGCAATACTGTGTTTGGCACGAGCAGGAATCATTACAGTGACAATAACCAGGGATTTGCCAAATAAGTAAGATATGCTTTATGAAGGCAGCTCCATGAGGGGGTTCTGTGGAAAGACCTGTGCGCAATACTGTGTTTGACATGAGCAGGCATCATTGAAGTGCTGATGACCAGCTGTGGTACCACGTTGGAGCAAGAACAATATACCAGAGCTCGAAGCAGATTAAGTGAATGAAAAACAAAGAATTGCTCATTGGGAGGATGCGAATGACAACAAAGCAGGACATTGAAGAAAGATTAACCATTAGCGAGGAAGGATTTTGAAAGAAAACTGAAAATGAAAAGAAGTAGGAAGCAATGGGTGGAGTTGAACTCCACAAACCATATACAACAGGTCACTAAGCGACAGCTCAAGTGCTGTCTAGGCTCAACCTGAAAATGCTTCATCAATGGAAAATAGATTCTAACTATAACTACCTCTGGGAACCCATATATATATATATATATATATATATATATATATATATATATATATATATATATATTACCTAGTGGCTGTTGCCACTATGTAGGTATAGTTAGTACCATTATTCCATATAAAAAGCATTTTTTGACTTGCCTATAACTTTGGCACCATTCGACCAATCTTCACGAAATGTTCCCAAAAAGGTGTTGCAGTGATTTTTGTTGCGCATAGAAAGTTTTGGGGAGATCTGTCAAGCGGGGGCTAAGAAAAAGGGGGGGCAAAAAAAGTTATGCTTCCAATATTTATTCCCATAGGACCTTAAGACACATCTACAGCCCAAACTGCTGGACAGAATTACACCAAATTTGTCAGAAAGCTAGCTTCCAGTGTGCAGATCATGCTCTCACTTATTTAGTGTAAATCCATTCAGTAGTTTTTGAGCTATTAAAGGGAAAATAAATGTGTATATCTCCGGCCGCAAAGACTTCGCAAATTTTCACAAATATGTGTTTGAAAAGAAGCGTTGCAATTGGCTGACTGAAACCTGACTAGAAAGTTGTAGCCAGCATTTTATTTCATAGGGCACGGTCCCCAGGGGTGAAAACCCAAATTGAAAGGGGCATAAGGGTGCAGTGTTAAGGTACCTTGACCCCAGGCATGGGATATAGGTGTGTTTTAGGGTCACATTATAAGTTTAAAATACATTTTTGTCATCATGTGCAGTATTCACACATTTTTGTGAATTATTCACATAATATTCGAAATTAAATAAACTTGAAAGAAAAACCAGACTCATTCATACACAAATTCATCCACTCATACATGCACTCAGATACTCAGGCGCCCACTCCCACACCTAGTCGGACACTCATGCACCCACTCAGACCCACTCATGGACTCACACACCCACTTTCAGACCCACTCAGACACTCACACACCCACTCACAGATCCACTGAAAGAGACAGGCCCTGTGGCCAACCTAAGCTGCATGCATGACATGAGGTTGGGTGGTTGTAAGAACTTGGTTGCAAGGCCTGGCTGCTGGCCAGGCTTTGTGACCAACCCACGCCGCGCATGGCCAAAGACCTTGTGTGGTGGGTGTTGGAATACCATATTGTAATTTAAATGACTTGAAGTTAAAGAACCATAGCAATTCACTGGAAAAAACAAAGGCTATAGGTACGTTATAGTTAGCTTCTGAATTTACTTGTACAAAGCCATAGAAATTCAGCAGTTATAGTTAGAGTTCTTTCAAGTAACTATAACTCGCATTCTAAGGTAACTATAACTTGTGCCCTGGCCATGCACAGCTAAATACTCCACATATTCTATCATTGATGAGATCTTGTATTGCATCTTTGATATTACCACTGCAACATTTGCAATGAAATTATTGATAAGAAAACTGTGCATGGAAAGGGTGCTAGTTATAGTTACCTTTGCATGCGAGTTATAGTTACTTGAAAGATCTCTGCCTATAAGTGTTGAACTTCCATGGTTTAATTAATCTATGGTCTTTCTACTTCTCAATTAAATGTAGGCATTGGTTAGTCTCAAGCGTCTATGGTTGGACACTTCAAATGCCTGTAAAACTATAAGAACATTGCAGAGATTTCTAGCATTGTAATAGGACATATTTTTGCGTAAGCATTTGAACTGGCACAATGTCATCCTCCTGAACCAAGCCTTTAAGTATTTTCTTCCTGCCACTCCATTGGAACCATTCTATTTCTACCCCTCCAATACATTTATCTCTATTCCCCATATAGGTGCTTTCAAAAGGGTGGTATCAGAAGTTAGTTTGTGTGCCTTCCTCCATGTATAATGTAAAGTGTGAATTATGGGGATATGAGTTGCGTTTGTAAATCAATATATATATATATATATAGATCTTATACAGAACATAGTGGATGATACCAGAATACAGTATCTTGTGAACTACATGGATGAGAACTTTGACCAGTGAAAGATTTGATAGAATCACTGAAAAAGCATTCTACAAGGCACTCCTTTGTTCACGCTTCTTTAAGTCAAGATAGATCACTTATCTTATTGTCATAGCTGATCGTAGAGCCCAGTGGGAGAAAGCAGCAGAAGCAGGAGCAGAAGCAGAAGCTGTATTCAACAATAATGATGGACAACTCAGTGTACAATGAACACAAAACTTTGGCTCCAGAACCACTGAAAACATCATCAGGGAAGTAGAAAAAGCATGGACCTCTGAATTGAAAAAATGGTGGGAAATGACGTCACAGTATATTGAAAGTGTCAAGGTAACACGAGGCTTGCGTATATTGATTTGACCTACATTTGGTGACATGGACTATGACTTATTGGACGAAGGGAGGTCATACACTGCAGACTGCTCCTTGCAACTCATGGGAACACCAACCACACTTGCTAAATGCCGTATGGAACAACAAACGAAAATCATTGATGAGCTGATGAAGGAACTGGAAAGGGCTGAAAATCAGGAGGAAGTCAAAATGATGATAACCAAAATGGAAGAACATATTGCAAAACAGAAAGGTAAAATAAGACTATACAAAGCACAAACATTCAATTGTGACAGACCTGATTATAAGTATGGTAAAATGTACACTTTTGCATGGAAATATGAAACTGTAAGAACCAAGGAGAAACTCAGTATGACAGGAAATTTAACTACCAATTCAAGCATCACAAATGCAAGCTCTGATCCAGGTTCTTCAGCAGATGAAGCCTCACAACAAAAACTGGATTTTCATGGGGAGATGAGATTAATGCAACTAGCTATGCCACAATCAAACAGAGCCAGAGGACATGGCTGAGGTGGCACAAAACACGGAGGTGGAAGAAGAAAAGAAAAAGGTCCCCAATAATAGAAAATCATTTGGATACGTGGGTAGACCATTTGGCCAAAGAAAAAGTAGTCAACATCTCCAAGACAACGTTAACACAAGATAGAGTAAGAATTTAAAATCTTGGCCTCAGCTTCTGCCCAACAGCTGATTGGAATTGCACTCACACTTGGATTGAGCTATATAAGTTTGTGCGAGAACTTCAGGTGAAAAAATACTCTGCTATAAAACCCCTGATGGTCAACAATACTCCAGAAATCAAGGACATCAAGTAGTCAGGATTTCATATAAGGGATATTCCTGAGCTCTTGACTATTGATGACTTAGCAAATCAAATCATTTTGACTGTCCACAAGTATCCAAAGGGAAGATGGGGACATGATAAGATTAAAACCTATGGGCTTTGATACTGACTTTTCCATGAGTCAGTTAAAACCTTCCAGTAAATTCAAACCTCAATTACCGAGTGGCAATCTGGTTGACACTTTCCATGAATTAGTAGTGAGAGACATCAACAGATTACGTACCAAGATAAGAACCAAAAGACGCAGCAAAGTCACTGAGAAAGATTGGAAGGAGATTCATGCCCTAAAAACCAATGACTCTATCATAGATAAGGGTGCCAACATCAGGATTATGGATACCAGTGAATACATCAGGGAAGCTCGTAAACAACTGGAGAATCGTGCTCATTATGAAACGCTCAAATGTGATCCAACTGATATGTACCAGCAAACGTATTGTGACATACCGAAGGAGTGGCTCAGCTGTGGGCTTATTGAATATGAGGACTATAGCTATATGAAGGTGGACCATCCTAAAACCCCATGTATCTTTTTTTGCCAAAGATTCACAAGAACATATGTCAGCCTCCCGGCAGACCGATTGTGAGCTCTCTTTTAGAGAACACTTCTAGATATCTAGATCTCTTTTTGTGTCTTTATGTCACTGAACTCTCCTTATATTTACTTGATACAACAGATTTTTTTATCTAAAATTCACAACATTGCCTGGCAAGACAAATTCCTGTTGGTGACTGTGGCTGTAACATCCTTATATACATCAATTAAAAAACAATTTGGCATGGCATCATGTAGATATTTTTTAAAACACTGTCCATAGAGTTTGCTCAGCATACTCAGATGTTGATGAACATGCTATCCTGTTTAACGGTATTCCCATTCAATAATTGGTACTATCTACAGATACAAGGTAGAGTGATGGGAGCTGCCGATCTGTGCCAACCTATATATGGGATGGTGGGAAAAGGAGATAGCATGGTTAGAAGAATTGAGTACATACATGGAGAGAGTGGTACTTTGGGTGCACTTTATTGCCAATTTATTTATCATCTGGGATGGTCCAAAGTACATGTTCTGTGAATACATTAAGGTATTGCACAATAATAATCTAAATATACAACTTGTAGCCACCTGGAGTGATACCAAAATAGAATTTCTGGAAGTTCAATCAGAGGTGATAAATGGATCAATAGAAACCTGTCTCTGTAGAAAACCAACAGCATGCAACTCCATTCTACACGGCAACAGTGGACATCCAAAAGCCTTAAAATTGAGTAATCCCTATAGTCAATTTTTGTGAGCCCATAGAACATGCTCCTCTGATGTCGCTTTTGAGATAGAAATGTCCATGATGATTCAAAGATTTCACGGGAGAGAATGCCCTCATAAAGTCCTCATGGATGCCCACAACAGAGTCAAGAATAAGAAAAGAGAGGACTTGTTATACCACTCTCAACTTCTGACATTGGAAGAAAAAATGGAGTCACCTGAATCAAGACTCTTTTTAGAGTTTAACAGAGAACATAAGACATTGAAAACTATTTTGACACATAACTGGCATGTTCTGCAAAAAGATGAGCATCTGAAGTTGATGATTAGCCCCCATCCACAGAAATCATATCGGAAACCTCTATCATTGGGGGACATATTACCAAACAGTTTATTCATTAGTAAACAGAATACAATGTGGCTTTCAAAAAAGAGCTTGGACTTTTGGAAATGTGGTCACTGTAAAGCCTTCCAATACGTGACAAACACACAGTCCTTTGAAATATTAGAAGGCAGAACATGCTTTATCACAGAGAGAATTGCATGTGCAGAGCCAGGTGCACCTAAGGCAAGCCCGTCTGCACCAGTCCGGGCCTGGGAGAGCCCAGAGGCCAGTCGTGCTGCTGGACAGACCGTGGAAAAGTTGGTTTATTCATGCCAACAGCTCTTGGCTTACAATAACATCCCCATGAGCCCATCCCACTCGATCCATACTCTTGAATCCATAAATTGGTCATGCCACAGCTGCCTCTGGACTCCTCTGCTCGACCTGCCGTCCCCTATCATTAGTGGCACCAAACATTTAGGAAGACCCTTCTTGCTTAATTGTCACTCCCTGCCCGCCCATAGCCTCCATATCTTCTCTCTTTTAGGAGACCATTACCCTGTTATTCTCGACAGAAACATGGCTTAATGAAGACTCCTCTTTAAAAACTTTAAAGGCTCTACCGCTGGGCTATTCAATCACTCATTTGGATAGATCCCAGGCTAGAGGGAGTGGTATTGCCGTTATCTACAAAAAGTCTATTAAATGTGCTACCACCTCCCTAGACATTCCTGGATGTCAAAGCTTGTTTTTCTCTCTATATCTCAGGCTACAAAATGGACCCCAGAGAATGGCAGAGCTCTGAACCAAATTCTGACTCTGTAGAATCCTCCAACAATTGGATCTCCATTTCCCTAGATTCTATTCTGCCGGTCAAGACGAGGGTAAAAAGGCCCAAACACAAGCCCAAACCTTGGTTCACACCTCAACTGCTAAAAAAAGAGTGCAAGAAGCTAGAAAGAATCTGGAGGAAAGAATACAGTATTTCCTCAAAAAAAGTATATAGCGCAGCCATCAGAATCTATCACGACGAGATTAAATCAGCTCAATCCTTATTCTACAGTACCAGAATAGAGCTATCGTCCAGTTCCCAGAAAGAGATCTTCCATATCTTCAAAGAACTCACCCACATGCCTCCAGATGAGTCCCCTATAGAGGCTTCTATTGAGCATAGTAATAAGCTGTTGGTCTTTTTCCAGGAAAAGATAATTGATATTTACTTCTCTTTTCCGGTCATACTCAACCACAAAGCCAATAGTGATCATCACATCAACTCCCAGCCTTCATCGGTTTCATTTGTAGCTTTTAAGCCCTTGACAGAGACGCTGGTTACGAATCATCTCCATAATATAAAATCTGGATCTGCCCTCGACCCTGCTCCTCCCACTATTCTTGCTCTGGCCTCTGATATTATTGCCCCACACCTGACAAACATCCTCAGTCACCTTCTAGCCTCAGGATTTTTGCCTCAATCCCTCAAACATGCCGGGGTCAAACCCCTTTTGAAAAAGCCTACACTTGACCCTACTCAGCAATTATAGGCCTACTGCTCTCCATCCAGTCCTGGCCAAAATTATGGAAAAGCATGTCAACAATCAGTTGACAAGTTTCCTTGAGGATCATGAACTTCTAGACTCTACTCAAATGGGATTCAGACCCCAACACAGCACAGAATCGGCTTTATTAGCAGTCACCGAAACCACTCACCAATTGTTAGATCACGGAGGGAATGCAGCCATCATTTTACTAGATGTCAGTGCCGCTTGTGACACTGTAGATCACAATATCCTCCTTCAAAGAGTGTCCAACATAGGAATAGAAGGCACGGCATTTGCCTGGTTATCCTCATTCCTGAAAGGCAGAACCTTCCAAGTCCTGGATTGTTCATTTCTGGCTAAAACTCTCACCCTTACATGTGGTGTCCCTTAGGGCTCTTCTTTGAGTCCCACTCTCTTTAATATCTATCTCTCTTCTCTAGCAAAAGTTCTAAAACCTTATGGCCTCTCTGTGGTCACATATGCCGATGATACATGATTATTAGAATCTCTCTCTAATGCCAAGGACCTTTCTTTGACGAATCTCTCTCTCTGCTGGCTGAGGTTGCCAAATGAATGACTATGTCCAAACATAAACTTAATGACGGAAAGTCAGAAGTAATGATTGTGGGCAATGGTGCCCCTTCCAACCTCCCGGCTCTTTGTCCAGAGGTCCTCAGTAACTTTCCGCCCCCCAGGGATTAAATAAAGATCTTAGGCTTCTGGCTAGACCGTCGCCTCATGATGGAGCAGCAATCCAAAAAGATTTCCTCATCCTGCTTTGGCCTCCTAAGAACCTTAAGGAAAATCTTTAACCTCCTACCCCCTCCCCCCAGAAGAACTATTATCCAGGTCATGATACTCTCACGTCTGGATTACAGTAACCTCCTTTTTCTCAGCTCTCCTGATTATGTAGTGAAGAGACTGCAGGTTGTATAAAATGCGTCCGCAAGACTACTTATGAATATGCCCAGACATCAATCGGCCAAATCAGCTTTAGTCACTCTTCACTGGCTACCTAGAAAACAGCGGATTCGTTTCAAGGCCCTATGCATGATGCACAAAGCTCTTCATAATAAAGGCCCTACATTTCTCAGACAAAGCATCTCACCGCCGGTTTCCCGTTTCTGACCGCGGCTGTACCGCCGCGGTCAGAATGCCCATGGAAGCACCGCCAGCCTGTTGGCGGTGCTTCCGCGGTCGTTGGCCCTGGCGGTCCATGACCGCCAGGGTCAGAATGACCTCCATAATAATGTTGCTTATTCCACTTCATGACACTAATATATCAAATGATGATCCCGAGATAGGTAGTGGCTAGTTGAATCCCATTAAGAAGATAAGTAGATCCTTCATGAGGAACTTGATATGTACACAATCAAGTCCTTATGGTTGTATCTGAGATCTCCTGAAGATGTAGGGTGACACTGTGTGGTTTCTGTTTGCTACAGTGTCACTAACTTGGCCTTATAACATATTGTACTGGGCACCTCCAAAATATGGTATTTTTGAGGAATGATTTTGTTATTATGGGGTCTTTGGTTGGCAGTCAGGTTTCCCCCATGTCCACGAAAGGACCATCACTCTAGTCTGGGTAAAGGAGAATCACGCTCAGTTAACCCCAGTTCACCCCCTTAACAGCTTACCACGAGCAGGCAGGCTTAACTTCAGAAGCAATATGTAAAGTATTTGTATGAACACACACAGTAACTCAGTGAAAACACTACAAAATGACACAACACAGGTTTAGAAAAATAGATAATATTTAGCTAAAGAAAACAAGACCACAATGACAAAAATCCAACATACAAAAGTCAAGTTATGAATTAAACACCACGGGGTCATTACAACCCTGGCGGACGGTGTTAAAGGTGCGGTAATACCGCAAACAGGCCGGCGGACAAAAAAAGGGAATCATGACCGTGGCGGAAACCGCCAACATAGACAGCCACTTTAACACTCCGACCGCCACAGCGGTACAGACAAGCAGCGTGGCGGTCACCGCCAACAGACAGGCGGGAGACAATGTACCGGCCACAGTATCACAACCCACCAATTCGCCACCTTTTCCGGGGCAGATTCACCGTGGATAAAAACACGGCGGAAACAGCTTTTGCAATGGGAAAACGCTCACTTTCTCACATCCCACGAGGAAGGAGGACACCATGTAGCCGGAATTACAAATCCTACCTGCCCTTGTCTTCCTGCTCATTTACGAACACCAGCAACGGCGGCGCCGAAGACAACGGTGAGTACTGCACCTACGACATAGGGGAGGGGGGAGGCAAAAGTCACAGACACACACGCAACACCCCCACCCCACCCTCACCCTCGCACATTACAACACACACACCAATGCATTTCCAAAATCACAGGAACAACCCACAACCACCCCGGAAGAATGCAAAGACCAAAGGAAATCAGTTCAAAGATTGTAATGTATCAAAATACAGTTACAAAATATATACAGATATATATATACACATTCCAGCTCTTATACATTACGAGAAGTAGTGCAGGTATGCACATATCAATGTCCGTGCACCACTGGGCCAAAAATGCATGGGCGAGGCCCACATTAGATACCTGTCCACAAACGGAGAGAACACTGCTGGGGCATCAGATAGAAATACAACAGGCACCTCAGGGGGAAGGGATGGGGGGGCACCTCAGCCAGATGACAGTACCACGCCAGATCCACGACAGCGCTCCATGCCCACTGTTCCATCCTGGGGAGTGCAAAGCCACAGTCTCTCAAGTCTCTACAGTGAGTGGGTTGCCCACTGTTACATCCTGGGGAGTGCAAAGCCACAGTCTCTCAAGTCTCTACAGTGGGTGGGTTGCCCACTGTTCCATTATGGGGAGTGCAAAGCCACAGTCTCCCAAGTCTCTACAGTGGGTGGGTTGCCCACTGTTCCATCCTGGGGAGTGCAAAGCCACAGTCTCTCAAGTCTCTACAGTGGGTGGTTTGCCCACTGTTACATCCTGGGGAGTGCAAAGCCACAGTCTCTCAAGTCTCTACAGTGGGTGGGTTGCCCACTGTTCCATCCTGGGGAGTGCAAAGCCACAGTCTCTCAAGTCTCTACAGTGGTTGGTTTGCCCACTGTTACATCCTGGGGAGTGCAAAGCCACAGTCTCTCAAGTCTCTACAGTGGGTGGGTTGCCCACTGTTCCATCCTGGGGAGTGCTAAGCCACAGTCTCTCAAGTGGATAACAGTCTCCACTGGTTCTGGAGGTGGACTGGTGCCCAGAGTGCTTCATCCTGTTAAGGACAGACGGAGTGGATGCATGTCTCCACTGGTTCTGGAGGGGGAATGGTGCCCAGAGTGCTTCATCCTGTTAAGGACAGACGGAGTGGATGCATGTCTCCACTGGTTCTGGAGGGGGAATGGTGCCCACACTGCATCAGGCTCCCGTGACACTTCCTGTTCCGTCACTGTCCCAGCTGTACATGGGATAACGATGCTTGATGTGGCGGTGTTTTCATTCTTCAGCGGTGCTCTGCCCTGTTCAGCGGTCTTCACCATGGCGGTGAGTTCCTTGTTCAGCGAGGCTTTGCCATGGCGGTCTCTGACCTGTTCAGCGGTTCTCTGCCCTGTTCAGCGGTGTTTTGCCATGTTCAGCGGTCTTCAACATGGCAGTGAGTTCCTTGTTCAGCGGTGCTTTGCCATGGCGGTCCCTGACCTGTGCATTGGTGTGTGGCATGACGGTCCCTCATTGCCCAGCGGGGCTGTGGCTGCCGGGGCCCTCCTGGGCACTGACTCCGGCGGTGGTTTCCTGACAAGTGACGACACTCCTGCCCTCCTGGGCACTGACTCTGGTGGTGGTCTCCTGACCAGTGACGATACTCCTGCCCTCCTGGGCACTGACTCCGGCGGTGGTCTCCTGACCAGTGACGATACTCCTGCCCTCCTGGGCACTGACTCCGGCGGTGGTCTCCTGACCAGTGACGACGGTGCTGGCGGTGGCGTCCCTGCCGCCGGGGAAGATGGCGCCCTTCTCCGCCGTGCTGCTCTTACCAGACTGCGCAGACTTCTCCAGGTACTTCACCACCTTTGGAGGAGTCACAGCTGAATCTGCAATCCCCCTGGGACCCTTGGAGCAGTTTTTCCGCCAGGAGTCTTCACCCTGTCCCGTCGGCCACTTTCCAACTTGAGATGCTTTACAGGGGGTGGACTGGCAGTGCTTTGGCTCCGTGTCACACTGCCTGCTCTGGTGGCCGGTGCACTCCACACACCTTGAACAGGCACCACTGGTACTGGAGTCTTTTTGGCTGAGGTGCTACTACGTGACTTATGAATTGGAGGGGTGGGGGCAAAGAGGTCAACGTTGCTGAGGGTGAGTTTCTGACGAACACTGGGATGGGTAGCTGGAGGGGGTCTGGGAGTGGAGGAAGAGGAGGTGGTTGTAGGAGGTGTCACTTTAGGTGTTTTGGGTGCAGGTGCAGGTACTGGAGGCTGTCGTGAGATGGATGAATGTTGGGTGTGTGGGTGCCCGCATTTGTGTACTTTGGGAGGGGGCGTCACAGACACACTGGGAGAAGACACAGGGGACGTGTAAATGGTAGTGGGGGTGGTGAGTGCAGGTGAGCGGGGTGTGGTGCTGGGTGTTTTGGTGCGAGTCCTAGTGCGTGTAGATGTAGAGCATGCAGATGAGAGTGTAGACGGCACTGGGAGGGAGGAGGGAGACACAGTGGAGGCAGTGGATGTTGCTGTGTCTGTATGTGGGTGATGCTTGTTTGAGTGCCTGTGGGTTGTGTGGTGCTTATGTTTGTCTGAGCTACTTTTGTGTGTTGAGGTGTATGCATGCTTGTCTGATGGTGTGCTTGGGATAGGCTGGGGTACAGGAGACTGGGTCTGGGTGGAGGAAGTTGGAGGGGGGAGGCTAGACACAGGGACAATTGCTGCCATCATTGCTGAGGCCAGAGATTACAGGGTTCGATGAAGGGCATCCTGACCAGAATGAATGCCCTCCAGGAATGCATTACCGTGTTGCAACTCCCTTTCTATACCCTGGATGGCATTCACAATGGTAGGCTGCCCAACAGTGAGTGACCTGAGGAGGTCAATGGCCTTCTCACTGAGGGCAGCAGGGGTGACAGGGGCAGGTGCTGAGGTGCCTGGGGCGAAGGTGATGCCCACCCTCCTGGGTGAGCGGGCACGGGGAGAACGCTGAGGGGCTGCTGGGAGGGCGGTGCTGGTAGGGGAGGTGGCGGCTGTACCTGTAGAAGTGGTGGGCTCAGATGGTGCCGCCACCACAAGGGAGCTCCTATCGGCGGACGAGTCCGTGTCGCTGTTTGGTGATCCTGTGATCGACGTGAAGCTCCCCTCGCCCTCCGTCCCACTGGCGCATTCTGAGTCCGTGGTGTGGCTCTCCATGGCTCCGGTGCCACTGTACCTCCGCCTGATGATGCTGATGCACAAAAGAACAGGGAGAGCACAAAAAGGGGGGGGGGGTCGACAGAAGAAAAAGAGGTTGAGTGCATGGATTACCGCTGCCGTTGGCGGACAATACAGACACAGCAGCCCCCTGCACTACACCGCACTCTAGGCCTCTACAGCTGCAATTCCATGGATCTGACCTACATCACTATGGTGGACATCTGCACACATGGATGCCACAGGGGCATGTATACCTGTACTTGGCACTCTACTGAGGTGGGGTGGAGTGGCACATGGCATGCATTACGTAGGGGCCTAGCCTACGGAAGTCGCCCTGGCGTAGGGAAACCCACAGCCCTCCTCCCCCACCCAGACCCCTCAACTGCGCGCAAAGTCCCCAGAATGAGGGTGTACTCACCCCCTTGTGTCTGCTGTGATGCCCTCAAACGCCCATCCAACTCCGGGTAGGCCACCACCAGGATCCGGAACATCAGGGGGGTCATGGTGCGACGGGCACCCCTCCCACGTTGGGAGGCCATCCCCAGCTGAGCCTCCGCCGTCTTCTTGCTCCAGCGGCGAATGTCCTCCCATCTTTTACGGCAGTGGGTGCCCCGTCTCTGGTGGACCCCCAGGGTCCGTACGTCCTTGACGATGGCACATCAAATGTCCTTCTTCTGATGGGCGCTGACCTACATGACATGCACAGGGGAAGAAGAGAAGTCATTACCAACTGCGCCATCAAAGTGAGTGGCCCACATCCCTGCCCTTGCCATGTGGCACATGCATTCACACTCATTCATGTTCCCTGAACTCTGCCCCCTTCCCTCTTACAACCAGCCATCTCCACACAGGCATAGCCCATACAACGTACTCCCTGTGTACTTACCTGTTGGTCTGGAGGACCGTAGAGTAGCGTGTACTTGGGGAGGACCCCGTCTACTAGCTTCTCCAACTCCTGAGCAGTGAAGGCAGGGGCCCTTTCCCCAGACGCAGCAGCCATTGTCTCTTCCAGACCGAGGTCACAGCAGCACTTGCAGTGTAGGTCCTCTCCTGTCGAAGGTCAGGTATCGAGTGATTGAACAGATAGAAAATGGCGGTCACGTCCGCGGCGGTGCGTATCATCACCGCCGGCGCAATTCATCACTGACTCCTGGGACCCATAGGGTCCAATGTTAACCAATGCAGCATTGCGCCGCGGTCTATGACCGCCTACCGAGACGGTGTACAACGCCAGCGCAGTTACCTCACATCCCATTGTCCCAGTTTAGAGGTCAGGCAGCTGCCATTTCAGGGGCCCACATGGCTTCATTTACTACTGCGGCACACATACCTAGGCCTACACTCGACACACATACAGAAAGATTTTTGTCTTTGGTGTCGTGTTCTGAGTATCTGTGGGTACATACCTGGAATTTTGTTGAGTCTGTGGTCGCTGTTGTCCTTCCTAGGCACCGTCAGCTGGGATATTTGAGAAGATGGCGGAATCCTCCGGTGTACCCACCGCTGGTGGACCTGTTGACAATGGAGGAGCGACATTTGATCATCTCCTACAGGTTTGACCGTGCCACTATCCAGGAACTATGTACCCAGTTGGAGCCAGACCTGATGTCACCAATCCGCCATCCCACAGGAATCCCCCCTGACGTGCAGGTGCTGTCAGTGCTCCATTTCCTTGCAAGTGGGTCTTTTCAGACAACAGTGGCCATGGCATCAGGGATGTCCCAGCCTATGTTATCCAACGTGTTGTCCAGAGTGTTGTCTGCCCTGCTGAAACACGTAAGGAGCTACATCGTTTTCCCTCAGGTGGAGGATTTGGCTACTGTTAAAGGTGACTTCTATGCCCTTGGACATATCCCCAACATCATAGGTGCTATTGATGGGACCCATGTAGCTTTGGTCCCCCCCCACAGGAGTGAACAGGTGTACAGGAACAGGAAGAGTTATCATTCAATGAATGTACAGATGGTATGTTTGGCAGACCAGTACATCTTGCAGGTAAATGCTATGTTCCCTGGCTCAGTGCATGACGCCTACATCCTGCGGAATAGCAGCATCCCTTATATGATGGGTCAATTCCAGAGGCACTGTGTGTGGCTATTAGGGGACTCTGGTTACCCCAACCTGTCCTGGCTATTGACCCCAGTGAGGAATCCCAGGACCAGGGCAGAGGAACGCTACAATGAGGCCCATGGGCGGACTAGGAGGGTGATCGAACGCTCCCTCGGCCTCCTGAACGCCAGGTTCAGGTGCCTCCATATGACAGGTGGTTCCCTATTCTACTCACCGAAGAAGGTGTGCCAGATCATCATCGCCTGCTCGATGCTTCACAATCCTGCTTTGCGACGCCGGGTGCCTTTTCTGCAGGAGGATGGTCCAGATGGCGGTGTTGTGGCAGCTGTGGAGCCTGTGGACAGTGAGGAGGAGGACGCTGAGGAAGAAGACATAGACAACAGGGAGTCAGTCATACAGCAATATTTCCAATGATACACAGGTGAGAACAGTTTTCTTTTTACCATTACATTCACTTTCACACTTCTACATCTATCCTGTCTGTCATTTCATAGCAGTATTTGGTCACTGAGTTGTACCTTTCCATTACGGTTTCACAGGTGTGGTTAGCAACGTGTGTCATCTGCTTGCATCCTTCAAGGACTTGTGATGTGTGACATAGGTATGTTGGCTTTACAATTGGAAACGCATATTGACACTGTCATTGATTATACATATTTACCAAATCACAGACTGACTCCAGATTATTTTGTGGTTCAAGGGTGTTTATTTAAGTGCCCAAATATGGAGGGGGGTAGTAATATGGTGATGGGGGACGGTGGAGGAATGTCCATGGCAGTGTCCAGTCTATTAGTCTCACAGGTGCACTGCCCATATGGGCATAGGAAGTGGAGCTGGGGCAGTTTCAGTATGGACAGGGTAACAAAGTGGGACAGTGGGAGGACAATCAGGGTGCTCTCATTTCCTGGAAGGGGTCTTGCCATCTTGCTCTGTCCTGTTCCTGGATCTCAGGGACCGCTTGCGTGGTGGTTGTCCGTCTGCAGGGGGTGGGGTGCTGGTGTGGTGGTCCTGTGGCGGGGTGTCCTGTTCACTAGCGCCGGCGTAGGTGGTGGGCAGTTCATCATCCTGGCTAGTGTCAGGGGCCCCTTGGAGTGCCACGGTGTCCCTCATGGTCTTTTGTATGTCCTTCAGCACCCCTACGATGGTGCCCAGGGCGGAGCTGATGGTTCTGAGCTCCTCCCTGAACCCCAAATACTGCTCCTCCTGCAGGCGCTGGGTCTCCTGAAACTTGTCCAGGACCGTCGCCATCGTCTCCTGGGAGTGGTGGTATGCTCCCATGATGGAGGAGAGGGCCTTGTGGATAGTGGGTTCCCTTGGCCTTCCCGCCCCCTGTCACACAGCAGCCCTCCCAGTTCTCCTGTGTTCCTGTGCCTCCGTC
This sequence comes from Pleurodeles waltl, assembly GCF_031143425.1. Classification (NCBI taxonomy): domain Eukaryota; kingdom Metazoa; phylum Chordata; class Amphibia; order Caudata; family Salamandridae; genus Pleurodeles; species Pleurodeles waltl. The sequence goes on along the minus strand of NC_090450.1, from coordinate 218,820,715 downwards.
CCCTGGACCGTGTGCCCACTACGACTGCCCCCAGGTCCCTGTTGTTGTTGGGGTGGTGGGTTATCCTGGGTTCCCTGTAGTGTTGGACACACCGCTGATTGACGTGTCCTGGGTATGGAGGTATGGGCCCGCTGGGTGGGTGCTGTGCTGGTGTTACCAGAGGGTGGAAAGTCAGTGTTGGGCTGTGCCTGTGCAAGGGGAACCGACTGTCCCGAGGCCCACGATGGTCCGGGCTGGTCATCAGGATCCAGTAGGGCAGAGCTGCTGTCGTCACTGTGGGCCTCTTCTGTGGGTGGAGTGGAGTTGTCTGGACCCTCCGGTGTGGTGACGTTCCTTAGTGGTCCTGCAGCGATATAAGAGCATGATTATTGCATGTGTGTGTGTAATGGTGTGCAATGGGTGGGTGTTTGTGTACCCCAGTGCAAGCATTCCTGTGTGTGGGTTTGTGTGATGATTGTTAGGGGATTGTTCTGGGTATGTGCAGTGAGCATGCTTTGGTGAGGGGTGACCATGCTTAGTTGTGTCATGCAGGGCTTGGTGTTGGGATGAGTGGATTGTGTTATTAGGACATTAGTGAGGAGTGTTAGGGGAGGGGGTGAGGGTGGGGGTGTGTGATAGCATGCAGGTAGGGTGAGGGATATGATAGTTGAGATTTGACTTACCAGTGTCCATTCCTCCACCGACTCCTCCGAGGCCCTCTGGATGCATGATGGTCAAGACTTGCTCCTCCCATGTTGTTAGTTGTGGGGGAGGAGTTGGGGGTCCGCTGCCAGTCCGCTGTACTGCGATGTTGTGCCTGGTGACCACTGAACGCACCTTCCCCCGTAGTTCGTTCCACCTCTTCCTGATGTCTTCCAGATTTCTTGGATGCTGTCCCACAGCGTTGACCCTGTCCACGATTCTTTGCCATAGCTCTATCTTCCTTGCTATGGATGTGTGCTGCACCTGTGAGCCAAATAGCTATGGCTTCACCCGTAGGATTTCCTCCACCATGACCCTGAGCTCCTCCTCGGTAAACCGGGGATGTCTTTGGCGTGACATGGGGTGGTGTGGGTGATGTGTGGGGTGGTGTAAGTGTTGATGTGTAGTGGTGTGTGGTGTTTTGTGCGTGTAATGTTGTATGGGTGATGGTGTTGTGTGCCTCTGTGTGGTGGGGTTCTCAGTTGCTGTGCTCTCTGTCTTTCTGGCCTTCGTCCGTGAATTGTGGTCGTAGGGGTTTGTGGGTGATGTGGGTGTGTGTTTTATATAGTGTTGGGTGTGTGGGAGTGGTGTTTGTATGTGTATCAGGTGTGTGTATTTCGATTTGTCCAATGTGGCGGTGTTTTGGAGATGTGTGTGTAATTTGAGCGCAGCGGTGTGTACCGCCAATGGAATACCGCGGTTGGAAGACCGCTGCGTGGATTCGTGGGTCATGATAGTGTGGGCGTATTTCTGTTGGCGTGACGGTGGAGGTTTTGTTTTCGCCAGTTTAACACTGACCTTTGGTGTGGCGGAGTTGTGTGGGTGTCTGAATTTCGGCGGATTCCGAGATGTGGGTCATAATAGCTGTAGCAGAATTCTGCGGCTGCGGCAGTGTTTTGGCGGTCTTCTGCACGGCGGTAACCGCCTTTTACCGCCAGGGTTGTAATGAGGGCCCAAGAGTATCAAATTCTTTAGGAAACAGCAAAAACACTGTTAGCGTGCAAAAGTTCCTGGGTAGAGTCAAAATAACACCGCATGAGTGAGTGTGCGTCGGAAAAGGCTATTGATGCATCGATTTCTCATTTGCAAGTGAGACCGTGTGTCATTCCTCTTCCGGTTGGGTCAGGTCGTCGTGCGTCGTTTCTTCTCTTCTGCAGGACAACGAGACGTTGATCTTGATGGGCACCTCAGGTCTGGGCAGACTTTGTGCTGTTTTTCTGTGCCCAGAGATGTTGCGTTGAAAATCTGGTTGCATGGTACCCCAAAACCACACTGCGTGGGGTTTGCGTCATTATCAGCTTCCGTGATCGAGCGCCACGCATCATTTCTCTAGCTGCGTTGCATCGATCTTCCAGCCCCGATGCAGGCGGAGTGTGGATTTCAGTGGTGCGTTGTTTATCACTTTCGACGTTGAAGGTGTGTCTAAAATTTCCCTGCATTGTGGTCTGTGCATGGATTTTCAGTCTTTGTCTGCCAGGTTCACATTTCAAGGGCCCAGAGACTGGATAGGGCACCACATGGCAGGGCAGGAGTCTCAGATGAGAGTCCAGGTGCTGGCAGGGGAAGTCTTTGATGGCCCTGAGACTTCAACAACAGGAGGCAAGCACATTTCAAGCCCTTGGAGATTCTATTCTTATCAAGTAGGAATGCACAACAAAGTTCAGTCTTTGTTCCCTTTCACAGGCAGATGCAGCAACTGCAGGAATGTCTAACAAAGCACAATCACAGGAAGGGGCAGCACTTCTCCTCAGCTCTTCAGCTCTTCTCCTTGGCAGAGGTTCCTCTTGAATCCAGAGTGATCTCATTTTCAGGGGTTTGGGTGCTCTTCTTATTCCCTTTTCTGCCTTTGAAGTAGGCAAACTTCAAAGGACAGTTTCTCTTGTTTGTCAGATCCTTCCTTGCCCAGGCCAGGCCCCAGACACACACCAGGGGGATGGAGACTGCATTGTGTGAGGGCAGGCACAGCCCTTTCAGGTGTAAGTGACCATTCCCCCCGCCTCCCAGTACAGATGGCTCATCAGGATATACAGGCTACACCCCAGCTCCCTTTGTGTCACTGTCTAGAGAGAGGTGCAAACAGCCCAACTGTCAAACTGACCCATGCAGGGAATCCACAAACTGGCAGAGTCACAGAATGGTTTAAGCAAGAAAATGCCTACTTTCTAAAAGTGGCATTTTTAAACACACAATCTAAAAACCAACTTCACTAAAAGATGTATTTTTAAATTGTGAGTTCAGAGACTCCAAACTCCTCATGTCTAACTGCTCCCAAAGGGAAACTGCGCTTTAATGATATTGAAAGGCAGCCCCCTTGTTAACCTATGAGAGAGATAGACCTTGTGACAGTGAAAACTCAATTTGCTAGTATTTCACTGTCAGGACATGTAAACCACATAAGTTTAACCTTTAACATACACTGCACCCTGCCCATGGGGCTACCTTAGGAATGCCATACATGTGTATGAAGGGAAGGTTTAGGCCTGGCAAGTGGGTACACTTGCCAAGTCGAATTGGCAGGTTAAAACTGCACACACAGATACTGCAGTGGCAGGTATGAGCTATGGTTACAGGGCTACTAATGTGGGTGGCACAACCAGTGCTGCAAGCCAACTAATAGCATTTAATTTACAGGCCCTGGGCACCTCTATTGCACTGTGCTAGGGACTTACTAGTAAATCAAATATGCCAATCATGGAAAGCCAATTACACATACATTTTACATAGGAGCACTTGCACTTTAGCAGTGGTAAAGTACCAAGAGTATCAAAAACAGCAAAAATAGTCCAGTACACACCAACAACCTGAGAAATAGAGGCAAAAAGCAGGGCGGACCACACCAAAGATGCCAAGTCTAACAGATTTAATTCCTATCTATCAATGAATTGTAACTCTGTATTTTTTAACTGTAGGTTAACACCACAAATTTATTATTGTTGAGTGCAGGTCATGGTTGAGGACCGCTTAGATACATCCGGACTGCGCTGACACTGTCAGACACAACACCTGTCACTGGAGTTTTCAGTGTGTGCAATATTTCAGATATTTTAAGAGTCTTGTTGACATCTACATATGAGACTCGACATGGGAAGAACACGGTTGTGATATTTTAGGAATATTCTGACATATAAAGTAGTATGAGATATAGCACTTGTCACCTTAGCTACAGGCACTTTATTAACCAATGGATTTGACAAAGCTTTTTTAAATTTCACAAAATTGATATAGAAGAATCTTGAATATAATTTATGATTCCTTTAAGAGGCGGTGAAACAGCTTAAGTCCCTCCTAATGCCCCGTTTAGACAATCTTGCAATGTGTATAACTATGATGTGTATCGCCACAATCTAGATACTCAAGTTATTTAACGCATAAATGTGTATGGGGAGTTTGCACAGCACTAGGCACTTTATCTATTTGTATTTGCATTAAATTGATGGTTGTGTCTTCGATCTTCAGGTAACAGCAAAAGGAAGCAATAAAAAGATAATATTCAAAACTTGATTGACTGGTCAATGTTGAGAACAAGTATGCCTCACATCAAGTGGAATGTTATGCTGATGCCCATCAATGACATATTCAGAGACTGTACACAATGATAATGATTGTTCCTTTGGAGCTGGCACCCACAATACTGTTTGCACAGCATTAGCCACTTTGTTTATGTGTATTTAATTGAAGAGTAGATCGATGACCTTGAGACTTCAGCAACTGAAACATGAAGGTGAAAATAACCAATAATACGATTGATAGTTGATGTTGGGAAAAATGTTGTTTCATATTAAGTGTAATGTTAAGTTGATTCCCACAAATGAAATAACTGGAATGTGGAATGTTATGCTGATGCCCATCAATGATATATTCAGAGACTATACACAACGACAATGAGTGTCCCATTTGAGCTGGCGTCTATGATACTCTTTGCATAGCACTAGGCACTTTATTTATATTTGTTTATGTCTATGAGTGCATCAATGATTTTAAGGTTTCAGCCAAATGAAATATGATGGTGAAAATAACCATACTTGATTGACAGTCGATTGTTGGGAATAATGTTGTTTCACATTAAGTGCAATGTTTAGGTGACTCTCACAAATGAAATGAAATAATCAGAGACTCAGATACGACCATGACTCTCCCTTCTAAGATGTCGCCTACAGTACTGTGGTGAAACAACATGAAACTAGTACGATGTTTGAGAGGGGGTGAAAAGCAAAGAAGGACTAGTAATCTATATCGGGTACCAATTGGTTGTGAGGAAATTGGTCAGTGCAGTGATTCCCAACCTTTTGACTTCTGTGGACCCCCATTTTATCAATACTGGAGCCCAGGAACCCCCACTGAATCATTATTGGAACCCGGGGACCCCCACTGAGTCATTACTGATAGCTGGGACCGAATATTATTAAATTTTTCAAGCAGTCGCGGACCCCCTGAGGAGGCTTTACGGACCCCCAGGGGTCCCCGGCCCACAGGTTGGGAACCACTGGGTCAGTGGAAAGCTTTTGCCGAAATTCATTGACCTTTTGTTTGGGGTAGCACTTTCTTGAAATAAACCCACAGAACGATTGTGTGCTTCATTTACATGCACTTTGTGAGAGTGAGAGAGAAACATTACGATGGCATGGTAATGAGATGCTATGGTGCGGCTGTTGGTGGTGGAAGAGATTCTACCAAAGTGAAGATGTATGCATATATATATAAATATATATATATATATATATATATATACACATACATACATATTAGTATAACAAAAATACAACTAGTGTCACTGATATGGAATATATGAATATAATTTATTGCATTATATATTTGTTGTATTACTAATTGGTCTTAAGTTCACATTAAGAGAAAAGGTTTCGATAATTCGATATTTTGATATAGATAATGATGGATATAAGGTTGTTAGGCACTTAGCTTTGATCTCAATAAAAATATATCAATTCTTTAAAAAGAGGTAAAAATTAAATGGAGTGAGATATAATTCATTCAAATCGCGATTTTATAATTAGTTACATGTTTTTGTATTCTTGTTCTTTCTCTCCTGTGTTCAAGGAATAAATATATAGATATATTAGGTATTTATTTCTATTCAATGAAGGCTTAGTATAATTGATTTACTAGGACAGAGAATAAATTCACATATTCAATGTCATAATTAATAGTAAATTGACCACCATGGCAGATGTGTTAAGTTAGAAATTGGGCACTTAAAATATATTCATCATATGTTTTTTTCTTTTTCCCTTTTAAAAAAACAAACAAACTATTTTTGTATTATTTATTATGGTTATACTGATTATGATATCCAGAATGCCTCATTATGGGCAAGCGGGATGATCAGTATTTAAAAGAAACAGTGAAAGGACTTGCTAACCGTGAACAAGATTTTTGTTGAGTCGAAACGCGTTGGTAGTTGCTAAACCCTCTGAATAAAGACTGTATTTTGGCAGCCTTTTGGAGTGCGGTAAATCTCTTTGTATTTGAATTATTAATTCAAAAGTGGTCCCTTTCGTCACTGGCACCGGCAGTAGAGTGCGCCGCAGAACTTTCTTTCAGACCATTTGTTTATGTATATATATATACATATATATATATACACACACATACATAAATATATCATGCTTGTACATATATATATATATATATATATATATATACAGCCTCACCCAGCTGGGAAGCTAATTAGTATGCCTCAGTGTGTTATACACACAACTCATCTGCAGTTGCTGCAGCATACAAACTAAACACTTTAAGCCTTGGTCTGCTCCCACCCCTATAGACTTCCAAATGTCTTGGTTTATTTCCCGTAGCATTGGTAACGGTGTTATCAGGCGCATTGTACCAAAAATATAGGTAAACCTGGGTGTCACGTTCATTTTAACTATTTGTATCTTTCCAGACATGGAAACCTGCATTTTAAAGCAGTTGCTAAATTCAGCTTTAACCTTTTCAAGAATGGGAGTAGCACAGTCCTTTACTATGTTAGTAAACATGAATTTAAATAAATGTCAAGAATGTTGACGGGTGCTTGAAGCCACTTATATGTTGACTCAAATATAGTTGCTCTGGCCCTGTTTAAGTTCTTCATGATCCAATGTGCTATTCGGAACTATAAATGTTCCCAGCGTTGTATCTCGCCATACACCTTCAGGATTAATGACGAAGATGACAAACGTAAGGACCCCCACCTAGCACACACTGGAGGGAAAGGCAGCATTACACACCCACAAACAACACACTCACCTGGCATGGACAGTGAAGGCCACACACACATGCAAACAAACGTACCGTACAAGCACACACATCTGCACACAAACAGGCACACACAAAATAGATAAACGCAAAATACACACAAACCACGCCAAACAGACACATGTCATACACACAGCACAACGCACACCACCGACACAGTCATAAACATCTATTCACAACATCCCACAATCACACAATGACAACATCACAAACACAAAAACGCAGTCATAGACAGGCATGTTGAAAAACACCATACAAATGCACAAACAAAAAGCTGTACTTAACAATAACACTCAATCAATATCACTGAACAGACATCCAAACAATGACACAGGTGAGATGCCACGTACAACCAACATACAAAGAAATTCGCAGATGCAGCACCATACACACAGACTCACATATCACTACCATACAATACCACAGGACAGCATACAAACACATCGCAACATGCACTCGGCACAAGTCATCTACCCAGAGTATGCAACAACACAGACACAACCCACACACAAACAACACACAACGTAGCACACAGATATCACACTACCATGTAGAAGGAAACCAGGACAAGTACTTCACTTTGACATCCACATTTTTGTGGGCAGATGTATTTAACTTAATAAAAAATAAAAAAACTATTCACAAAATGTGCCTACCGGCTAGTCCTCAGTTCTAATGTGCCCTAGGCACTTAGGGCACATTCCATAGGCCCAACATGACTTGTGACTGCAAACAGGCCTCCATGTGAAAGGGGCATCAACAGGGCAGGCAGGCACCTCAGGGGTGGGGGGGTGGCAGTGGTGGTGGGTTTTGGGTTTGGAAGAGGGGTCGGTTTGGGAGGGGGTGGGGCTTTAGGCTTTGGTTTGGATGGTAGGGGAGGGTGTTTGGACTTTGGGGTAGGAGTAGGGATCTTAGATGTGGGTGGGGCGGTTGCTTTGTAGGGGGAGGGGCAAGGGCACTAGTACGGGGGCCATGGGAGGACTGGGAGGTGGAAGGGCTGGGCAGGGGGACATGGTGTTTAGGGGCAACAGGGGGTGGGACAGGAGTAGAGAACTGGTCAAGGGAGGCATGGAAGAATTTCTTAGGGACATGGGCGGTCATGTGAAAAAGGTATAAGAGTGGAGGTGAAGGAAGTGGTTGTATGACATGATGGTGTGCTGGACGTGGATGCACTGGTCAAGGGAGGCATGGAAGAATTTCTTAGGGACATGGGCGGTCATGTGAAAAAGGTATAAGAGTGGAGGTGATGGAAGTGGTTGTATGACGTGATGGTGTGCTTGACGTGGATGCAGGTGTGCGCAATGTGTGTGGTGGGTGTATGTTGGGTGGTTGAGTGAGGGTGCTTGTGTTTCTTGGGAGGAGGAGGAAGAGATGCTGGGAGAGGGATTGGAAGATTTGTGAGTGTACATTGGGGTGGCAGCTGCAAGTTGTCAGAACCCAACAACTCTGCCTAATTTGTCAACATCCTCAGGTGTGTTGTTTTAATCATGTGCGTTTAGCACCACTGGGTTGTTTGTAACGTCATTGTACTGTCTGCATTTCAGGATAGATTTTGCCACTGTATGATATGTACTTGAGTTTACCAATGCTTGTTGCACTATATAGTTGTTTTCACCAATGCTTGTTGCACTATATCATTGTTTTCACTAATGCTTGTTGAAAACATGTGACTGTGTCAAGTCCTTCAGCTTTCAAATGTGTCAGTTTACTTGTTTATTGGTTGCCAAGCAACCACCACTCCCCCCATGGTCTCCAGGGAACAGGTGTTTTCAAAAACATGAGTCATGCTTGCTATAAATACTCTTGCTGTGCACATGACTTGTTTGGCTTTCTTCCTGCCTAGCAAGGAGAGCCCTGTGTACTCTGAAATTCCCTCCAGGTCCCACCAGCTGCCCTCTGGCTGGCAGCGAGGAGCCTTGGCAGAGATCTTCTGGAAGGAACAAACTTCTGTCAGCTAAGTGAAGCATGCTGTCTGGAATCTGTTTTTGTAAAATGTTATTATGGTCGCATTGTTTTTGGGTGAAAGCTGAAAACTGAGACTGACTGCACTCTAGCCTTCTTGAGACTTTGAAAGGCCTCTTCTAAGGGCACAGACATGATTTATGAGTGGGGGCCTTGATGAGGGTTGAATAACAGATTTAGCACAAATCGTTTTGTAACTGAGAACTGAGACAGAACTTCACTATCTTCCACTATTTTTTGTACTAATAGTGATTACGCAATTCAGTACTAGGATTACTTTATGTGTGAGTTTACTTGCTTTTGGTATTGAAATTCATTTTATGTTAATAGTGATTATGCAATTCAGTGATAGGAATACTCTATATGTGAGTTTTCTTGCTTTTGGCATTACAACTCGTTTTATGTTGTAGTTTTACCATAGAAAACCTAATGTGAAAGTGCAGATCCATGAAAGAGACCTGTAGAACATCCTAATTTGTTTAGAGACATCCAGATGTCATCACCTTTTGTATATATTAATCCATGAGAAGAGAAAGAGGGCCAAGTTGATGATATTACCAGATGATTGTGCTGTGATAACCAAATTAGACAAATTTAATGAGATCAGTGCATGCCTTTTTGAATGCTGTTTAATGAGACCAGCGCATGCTTTATTGAACGTTGCGTAGCTTCACCAATACCGTAATTTATCACAGAAAGGAAACTTCCAGGGGCTCCACTGACAGTCCTCCATAACCCGAAGAACCTGGTGAAAAGGAGTGCAGTGTTTCTTTTTCTCTTTTTCCAAATCCCCTTCTCTTTTGGGGTACCTATTGGGGTTCCTGGTGCGATCAGAAGCACCGGGGAGGTGCCTCAGGAGGTCAGGAGAACATTCATTGCCCCTGCAGACATCCTGGTTTTCAGGTCAGTGGCCACGCAACAACACAAGTGAGGTGGAAGTGCTGCATGTGGTAGTGAAGGTGGTCATGGTAAGTGCGGATGTGGTGTGTGGGCTCAGTATCTGTGTGTCTGCTCTTGTGGTGTCTGAGGGTATGACAGGACTGTTGGCAGGATCAGGGTGTGATGATGCAGTGACAGCAGGTGTGAGTGATGATGTGACTGCAAGGGAGTAGGTGGTGGGGAGACAGTGTAGGAAGTGTCTGTTGTCGTGTTTGCTGATGTGTGTTGTGTGTGTGCATGCTTGTGGTGTCGCTTGTGGTACCTGTGTCTGTCTTTGCGCACCTTGTCTTTTGTAGTGGGTGAATGCTGGTCTGTAGGTGTGCTCTGGATGGGTGAGGGAGAGGGGTCTTGGATTGGGAACAGGTAGATGGAGGGGAGACAGAAGATGAAGGGACACTGGCTGCCATCAAACAGGAGGCCAGAGCCTGAAACAATCTCTGTAGGCCATTCAAGGCACCGTGAATGTCTTCCAGGTACGCATTGCTCTGCTGCATCTGGACTGCCAGTCCCTGGATGGCATTCACAATGGTTGACTGCCCCACAAAGATGGTCCTCAGGAGGTCAATAGCCTCCTCACTGAGGGCAGCAGGGCTAACTGGGGCAGGGGCAGAGGTGCCTGCAGCAAAGGAGATGCCCCACCTCCTGGGTGAGCGGGCACAGGCAACTGGTTGGGGAGATATAGGGAGGCAGGTGCTGGTAATGGGTTGGTGGACAAAGATGATGCTGGGCTGGTCCCAGATGGGTCCGCCAGCGAGCTGCCATTGGAGGAGGAATCTGAAGAAGATGTTGTAGCTGACTCAGTCTTCCCCATGGTGCTCCCCTCGTCCTCTGTCCCACTGGTCTCCTTGTGTTGGTGGACTCTTCCTCCTGGGTCTTGTGGAATGCAGCTTCCCCACTCGCCGGTGCCCCTTATCCTTCACCAGATGATGCTAAGGTACACATATATAGATGTGGAGAGAGAAGGAGGTTGGAAGAGAAAGAATGGGTCAATACCTACCCATCTTGTACACATACCGACAAGCTATCCACTTATCCCGGCGGTGACAAATAGTGGCTATAATACAATTACTATACACATAGTACCCATGACTAAGTATATAATCTATTACCCCTTCACCAAAGAGACAATATTGAACATCCTACATGCCTGTCATCTGTCGTACTCACATGTCTATTAATTTACTCCATGAACACACTTACCTACATGTCAATCATAGCACAATGAAACAAAAATAAACTGCAGAGGTGTTGCATTCACAGACGATATGACAGGTATGTGTAGAATACATCTTGTACAGATGTTCTTTTATATTACAATGAATCCTCTTTCAATGTACACTACACACACTTGTCATAAACCAAATACAGAGCTAACAAGATAACTTTGGCCGAGTAAAGTAGAATCAGGGATAGAGACTGAAGGTTGTAGAAAGCCTCAACATTGAAGTGTGTCTTAATTGCAGTTGACAATTTGGTACAGCACCACCACATCAATGCTTGCTTGGCTTTACATATCGAACGCACATCACTGCAACACAATTGGATTGACAACCATGACTGTATAGTCCTCTAATTCCATTAGACCTCGTCAATACCTAAGCCCAGTAAGGGACACATTAGAAAACCATATAAATGTCACATAACAGTCTGCACTTACCCGCCTTGTTGCTGCTGTGCTGCCCTCAAGCGTCCATCCAACTGGGTTTGCCCACCACCAGTATGCAGGCCAGTGGGGGGGTCGAGGTCCGACGGGCACCCCTTCCTCGTTGGGAGGCCGTCCTCAACTGGGCCTCTACGGTCTTCCGGGCCCAGCGTCTCAGGTCCTCTCACCGCCTCATGCAGTGGGTGCTCCACTGGCTATGGACCCCCAGGGTCTGCACTTGTTTGGCGATGGCTCTCCATAACTCTTTCTTCTGATGGGCGCTGCCCTGCATGGGAGACAAAGAAAAAAGGAGAACATCATGTAGATGATACAATTCATCATCAGCATTTTCTGATGTACAGCGTACACAGCACATGCATATACCCAGTACACTGTACATCACATACATGATTAGCATACTATTCCAACTTTCAGACATAAAATTTCAATGTGCACATACTTTTGCCATCAAACACCACCCGAGATGTAAGTAATCAAACATTGCACTGACCTGTTTATCTGGAGCACCATACAACTGTTCATACAGGGGTGGGACCCCTTTCATCAGCTTTTCCAGTTCTTCTGGAGTGAACGCTGGGGCCCTATCCTCTGCAGTACATGCCATTGTGGCTCCCAGATGCAGAACACAGCAGCTCACGCAGTGGAGGTCTTGCTTACTCGATTGTCAGGAGTCAAGTGAGCTGGGCAATAAAAAATGGCGGTCACGGCCGCCGCGATCATGACTGTCACCGCCGGCGGTGATCATCATTTGCCTCAGTTTCCCATAGACATCGATGTTAACCAATGAGGAGTTGCACAGCGGTTCCGACCTCCGTACGCCATGACGACTCCTGCAGGTGGAAGGAGGTCACTTCCATCTGTCCTCTGCATGCAGGACAGGCGGATGCCATTTTACATTTGTAAATTAATTTTATGTGATCCCACTGCGTCATTACTTGACTATATGCACAATATGCTTCATGTAAGGTGTCAACTCATTGACACTCCCATATGAAGTGGGTGTCAGCTGCCAATACTTAAGGTGTATGTTCATATCCATGTAGGAACATTTCATACTATGTAACATATAGGAAGCTTTAGCTTTTTCATGAATTCATTGACTGTACACACCCATCTGTCACAAGTATGGCAATATGAGGTACTGCCATAATGTCTGGGTAGGAATGGTGTGGATAAATGTTTCTATCTGCAAAATGCCTGACAACTTACACCACCAATCCTTTCTTATTGTCCTATGATATTTCTTGTTCACAACACTGTAAGAAACGTACTGAGTGCTGTTTGTTCACCTGCCTAGATACCGCCAAATCGGAGTGATAAGGAATGCACCAGTCTACTGACCCCAAATAGACCTTGAAACCATGGAACAGATGCATATTATGATGACCTATCGACTGAACCATCGGATGATTAGGGAAATGGTTGCCCAGTTGCAGCCAGACCTCCTACCAGCCTTAAGGAATCCCCATGCCATCCCTCCAATGGTACAGGTGTTATCTGTCCTGCATTTTCTGGCTAGTGGCTCATTTCAGGTTGACTGTGGGACTGCCTGCAGGGATGTCACAGCCGATGTTCAGTGTAGTGTTACAGGATGTGCTGGAAGCTCTAATAAATTATAATGACAGGTACCTAAGGTTCCCACTGCATCCAGAAGGGAACTGTGTTAGGGCTGCCTTTTACAACATTGTTCATGTACCACATGTAATAGGGGCCATTGATGGTACTCACATCACCTTTATACCTTCGAGGGACAATGAACAGGTGTACAGAAATCAGAAGAGTACACATTCGATTAATGTTCAAATGGTGTGTCTTGCAGACCAGCATATATCACATGTGACTGTGAAATTCCCTGGTTCAGTACATGATTCCTACGTCCTGAGGAACAGCAGTGTCCCTGCATTGATTTTACATCTACAGCGAGAAAGGGCCTGGCTCATTGGTAAGTGTACTGCTGTCCATGTCAGAACTACCTCTCTACACAGTCAGCTCTATGCCTATCACAGTTCCCTAATGTACGGTTCCTATGTCTACAAAGGTGACTCCAGATGCCCCAACCTCCCCTGGCTCCTGACTCCAGTTAGATATCCAACTACAGATGGGGAGGACAGGTACAATGAGGCACACGGCCAAACGAGGCATGTGATAGAGAGGACATTTGGCCTATTGAAAGCAAGATTTCATTGCCTCCATGTGTCTGGTGAGGCCTACAGTACCGACTAGGGAAAATCTCCATGATCGTTGTTGCATGTTGCATGCTACATAATATGTCCCTCAGAAGACACATCCCACTGTTGGAGGAGGTGGACATTGCTGCAGGAGCTGTGGTTGAAGCTGGTGACCCTGATACTGATGAGGAGGGAGACGAGGAGGAGGCAGCTGACAACAGGACTGACCTAATTCACCAATACTTTCAGTGATTGTCATGTATGTGTGGTCTAAAGTTTGATGGACAGTTGAACCCTGTAGGGGAGATGTGATTTTGTCCTTCAATGTTGTATGCATCAAGGTGTATGAGGAGACTACTGTCTTCCATCTTTGTTTTCAAGCCTGAAGGGATGCTGACTTAACAGGAGAGGAAGTGTAAATGCAATGCTTCGATTTACATGTGATAAATGCTGGTGCCATTACATCTCTTCCTTATGGATGTACTCAAGTTGAATGGTCTTAAATCTGAAGTGATTAGACAATGGAACATACACATCTTTGAATTGTCCTGTTCAGTAGCCCTATCATTTCGTACTCTCAGCTGCTCTCTGGCATCTACCTGTTATTGACAATGCAAGGTGGTGTACTGTTGGGAATGTCACCTATATGAAATGATACCATTACTTTGCATGTGCATGACTGACAGTCCTAGCCTGCAGATATGTGGTGTCCTACCCACTGTAGCATGTATACTGTGTATGTGAAATACTGCAAAATGTGTATTATAATGGCCTACATGGGTTACTTCATTCAACCTTTTATCTATTTTGGTTTCTAATCAGGTCACATGTGTGTTTACAATCTGCTTCCTGACATGACTGTTGGCACCCTTGCCACTGGATGTTACTACCATATGGATGTACTGACAGACCTGCTGGAAATTCCTACAACATCTGTCACTCTGACAAACTTGTTGTACAAATATGTATATTCGATTACTGTTTGTTAGCAAATATGTCACTTTATACAATGAAGACACACTATTACTTGTGCTCATTAGTGTTTATTTTGTGTTTCACATCACAGTTCTGAGGAGTGGGATCATGGTTTCTGAAATGATCAGAGTGGGTGGTTCAGCTGTTGGTTCCACAGGTCCTGTATCCATGAGACTGGGGATGATGGGGGACAGTCATCTGGGTGTATCAGTGGCACACAAGGGAGAATGTTCAGGAGAGGGTTCACTTCCTGTCGGTGTGTTTGGTCTTTGCCTCAGGTCCTGCAGGATGTCTGGATGGACAACCTTTTTTTTGGGGGGAGGGGATTCCTCAGCTGCAGGGGTGCTAGGGTCCTGCAGGTCCTCTATCTGGACCTCCAATCCGGTAGCTGGGGCAGATGTTGAGGGCACGGGTATTGCAAGACTACTGGATGGGGCCTGCGGTTGGGTGGAGGACGCACTCTGTACAGTATTCTTGAGAGGTCGGTGAGCACACCTACAATGGGGACCATGGTGGCATTGGGTGCCTGCCACTGCTGCATGGCATTCTGCTGGTATTCCCTGTGCAGCTTCTGGTTCTCCAGTAAGGTGGTGAGTATCTGGCCCATTGTGTCCCGGGATTGCTGGAAGGCTCACAGGACTGTGGAGATAGCCTCCTGGCCAGTTGTGTAGTGTTGCTGCCTCATCCCTTGGCCCACAGTTGCCCTCCAGCTGGCCCTTGCCCCCTGTGCCTGTCCCCTGGCACAGTGTGCCCCCTCCCACTGACACTAGGACCTTCATTGTCTTGGGTTTGGGGTGTCGACTCCGGTCCATGTACTGTGGGGCACACTGATGATTCATCTGTCCTAGGGACACAGGTTTGGAAAGGTGGACTCAGCTGTATTGTAGGTGCCACAAGGGAGGGGGATTCAGGATTCAGTTGTGGGCAGGGTGAGGCCAATGTTGGTGGATTGACCGGTCATACCTGATGGGCCAGGTAAGTCGTCCCTTTCCAGACATCCAGAATATTTTTCCTTTATTGGACCTACTCCAAGGGCTGGCTTTCAGTCTCTGACATCCTCTGCTGTGGTGCAATACTAGAGATACCTGTGGAGTGAGAAGAAGTGTGTTACATGATGGTATAGTAGTGGTGGTACACATGGGTGTTTACTATCATTGCCTGCAATTGCTGACCAGTAATGGCATTGACAGTTTCTTGACAAGTGCTCGTTTTTGGATCTGTTGGAAGTTTCTATGGAATATTTTTGCTACATAGTTGATGGTGGCATGGACTGCTGTAATTGCCATGTACTGACGTGCGTTCAAAATGTCTTGATGGTGAAGGGGGATGACATGGTTATACATACAGGTGTCCAAATGTGTAGTGGAATTAGCAGTTCTACAATGGTTGGGAGTGTTCCATTGTGGTAGTTGTAGTACTTGCTGCACTGTGAGAAATCCATGCACTAGGTGGGCCTGTGTGGGAATAGTGTTAGTGTGGTGGTGTGGCATGCAAGGGAGGGTATTGGGTTCAGGGTGGATTGGTGCACATAAAGGTGGTGTGAAGGGGTGACAAGGGTGGTGGGCGTACATGCTGTGCAGGAGTACATAGTGTATAGGGAGTGTTGGTGACTTACCAGAGTCCAGTCCTCCTGGTATTCCAGTCAGTCCCTCTGGGTGTAAGATGGCCAAGACCTTCTCCTATGATGTGAACTCAGGGGGGGAGATGGGGGCCCACCGTCAGTCTTCATTACGGCGATTTGGTGCTGTGATGCCATGGAATGTACCATCCTCCGTAGGTCGTTCCACCTCTTCCTGATGTCATCCCTTGTGCGTGGATGGTTTACCACTGTGTTCACCTTGTCAACAATCCTCTGCCATAACTCTGTTTTCCAGGCTATGGATGTCTGCTGGACCTGTGCTCCACACAGTTGTGGTCTCCACTCTTGTGGACGATGTCGACCATGACCCTCCCTCAACTACTTGTCTGTGAATTGTGGGTGTTTTTGTGATGACATGTTGGTTGAGTTGTGGGCGGTGGGGGGTGTAATGTGCAGAGATGGTGGGTGTGCTATTTTAAGGGGTCCGTTTGAGTGCTATGGCGTGCGTGTGGTTGGTGGTGTTTGTGTGCAGTGGTGATGTGCGTGTTGTGTTGCTGATGCTGTTGTGTGTTGTGTGACGCATGTTCAGTGTTGCATAGCCTATGATAACCAGGTGCCGTGTCTTCTGTTAGTGAGGTCTTCCCTCTCTCTGTCTAAATTTCGGTATGCAAAGGATTGTGTGGGGGTGTACGGGTGTGTTCTATAATGCTGTGATCAGGTGTGTATGTGTATCAGGTGTGAGGTATTCATATTGTCCAGTGTGGTGTTGTGTTCTGGTGGAGGTGTGTTTGTGACCCTGGCGGTTCAGACTGCCAATGGATTACCACCGTGCAATGACCACGGTGCTGATTTGTGCCTCATAATGTGGAGGGCAGGATGTTGTCTGCTTGGCGGTACTGGCGTAGGAACCACCTCTCTCACGCAATCAGTCAAGCCGACGATTTCAGATTTTTTGCTGTTTTTGGGGTGTGTTCTGTTGGTGATTCGTAATACGGCAGTCTTCAGACCACCATCACTGGCGGTCTTTCGCCACTTGCTTAGACTGCGGTCTTCAGAAAATACCTCCAAAGTCGTAATGAGCACCTGACTTTTGTAAAAACATCTCTATCCATGGCATCTCTCCATGTCTGCATTATGTGTATTGCAAGGAACTTGTGTATTATAGCCACTACTATCCTCTTTGCATGGTCCAGGGAGATAAAAAAGCTGAGCAAGGGGGCATTTTGTTCTACTAGCATATATCATGCTTCCCATCCATTCTGTTTTCATTTTTTTCATTTTACTTGACTGTGTGTGTGGTAATGCGATGTCAGGCTGTTGAAACTTAAAAAAAGGTGAGGATTATTTTTCCTCTTAATGAAGTAAGTCATGCCATGAACATTTAGGGCTACAATCCACAACGGTCATGTGAATAGTGTGGCCGCAGCCATCTGTTTAAGTATGCGGTAATTCATTTAGGATGACAAGTGCAATATGTGATAAGCTACAATGTTTTCTGTCGGGTGTCGCGATTTCTATGCATGAAAAATAGATGTTGAAGTAGCTCACCTATATTAGAAGATCAGAAATTGTTTCTCAAAACAATAGGGAAGTGTGGGCCTATGTTGACTATCGTTTACACACCCCAAGACAAACAAAGCCACAAAATACACAACACATACTTTTTTAGTATATTCAAAGTCAAGTATCTAAATAATGCACATTCCTCTTTTTTTCTATAATTCTGTCAGAATACAAAAATGTTTTTATCAAATGCCATGACTTGGTGATAAAGTGTGACAATGTAAAAGCATAAGTTTGACATTAAACAATACCAACATGGACCGATCTTAACATGACATATGTAAAGAAATTATTACAAACAATGCCTGTTCTCTCTCACATCTAAAGATCCAACATCACCCTATGTCATTATTGACACTTCTTTAGGATGGCTGACAGAGAACATGAACCAATAGGATTGGATAGAAAATGGATAGAAAGTGCTCCACCTCTTTGTAAATGTGGAGCATTCATGCTCTCTACCTTTCATGCAAAGCAGCACAACAAGTTCCCTTGCTGTGCTGCATTGCATGCAGTGCTTAATTTGAGTCGGTGGTTGCCAGTGGTGCCACCGGTACTTGTTTCTGGGGACCGGCCCTTTTTTTTCTGCATAATACATTTGTTGAGTGCAGGAGAGGGAACAACAACGCAGAAAGACAGAGGAAAAGAAAGACAGAAAAATGTCACTAAGAGAGAAAGCAGGAATCTGCAAGAGTGACATAAATGGGCAGGAAATGTCTGATAGTGGATGCAAGAGGCATGAGGAGGATTTAAGACAACACAGCATTGGCACTTACGTACTGTCATTTAATTGCTACAACCTTGGGCTGCTAAGCAGAGCTTTGGGCACCAGCACTTAGTCATTTACAAATTAAGCCATTTTTGTGTGAATTAATAGTAAATTTGCCGTCCCCCCCAAGTCTTAAAGCCCATCCAATACCTGCATGCATTTTTGACAGTGTCTCGATGTTGTTCCCTGGTATTAGGATTTTTCTTCAGCTTTCTTAACTCTTCCTCTGGGTGTTTATTTCATGGTAAAGTGAATGGTGCAGCCAATAGGTGATTTTCAAACAGTGCTCTTTATGCTCATTTTAAAAGCTTCCCATTCAATTACTTAATTCCAGCTGGTCCCTTAATTTTCCTCAAAATATCAGTCAATTGATGTAGCAGTATCATCTCTCGATCCTTTGCTGTCCCGTAATTACGTGAAATTATAGTGAAATTACATCTAATTTAGCAAAATACAAATCTGTCATTTCACACTATGGGGCATATTTATACTCTGTTTGCGCCGGATTTGTGTAATTTTGTTTTACGCAAATCCGGCACAAACTTAACTCCATATTTATACTTTGGCGCTAGACCCGTCTAGTGCCAAATAGATGGAGTTTGAGTCAATTTTTACAGTGGAAACCTACCTTGCATCAATGAGATGCAAGGTAGGCGTTCCAGGGCAAAAAAAGACGCTAAGGCCTTTGCGCCTTATTTACACTCCCGTGCAAAAATGACGTACGGGAGGGGGAGTGCCTTAAAAAATTACTCTAAACCAGTTTAGAGTCATTTTTTAACGCCTGGGTCAGGGCAGGAGTTAAGGGATCTGTGGGCTGATTTCCATGGTCTCTGACCATGGAAGCGGTCCACAGGTGCCCTTCCCTGCCCCCAGGGACACCCCCTGCCACCCTCCCCCACCCCTGGAGGACACCCATGGATGGGGTGACCCATCTACTCTAAGTAGAGGTAAGTACAGTTAAGTATTTTTTATTTATTTTGTAAAGTGGCATAGGGGGGCCTAACTTGGGACCCCCCACATTCCATTGTGCCCAATGACCATGCCCAGGGGACAGAAGTCCCCTGGGCATGGCCATTGGGCAGGGGGGCATGACTCCTGTCTTTGCTAAGACAGGAGTCATTTCCATGGGGTTGTGCGTCAAAAAATGACGCTAGTCAGGTTTGAGTCAATATTTTTTACTCTAACCTGACTTGCACCATTCTTTGACGCACAACCCTCATTCTTCCCTACACCTCCGTTGCCCGGTTAGAGTAATTCATTTTAACGCTAACCAGGCCGCAGTGCCGGCTAACTTCATTCCGTAAATAAGGTGCCCGGCTGGTGCGTTGGAATGGCGTTAGCCGGCGGTAAACTTTTTGACGCAAATCTGCACTAGCGCTGATTTTCGTCAAAAAGTATAAATATGGGCCTATATTTTAGCGTGAAATGAATCCTTGCATAAATTTTTTGCTGCAAGGACGCATTTAAACAAAAGCACCACGATCAGCCAATTGCGTTCTGTTGTTCATGTATGGTCCACCGCAAATGGTGGTATTCGCAGTACATTTTTAATGCTAATGGTGCATAATTACACAAAGAGTCATAATGGCATAATTTCAGAAATTTCACATGACATGAAATAACCTGAAATTGCGCAAAGTTCGCCCAGGCCAAGTCTTCCCGTAAAGAATGCTGGATTCTCCAATGTGAGATCCTAGCTCTCCCTTACAGGAAAGAACAGAATAGTAGGTTTTGGTAGGAGAAAGTGGTACCAAGAATTTTGAAGTTGGTATATGTTCAGAAGTGGTGTATATGCTATCTAACCTAACATGAAAGTTGTGAATAATGGGGAAAACTCCTTGGCCTGTGCATTACGCACGTTCCAAGTGTCCAGCACGTCCAAGCTCCGAACCCATTCTCCCAATGCTTTGCCTCTTTTTTATTATTTATTGGTACAGAAGATAGTGAAAGGGGGGCAGTTGTGATCTGTCTAGCACAGTGTCAACTACCAGATTGAAACCCACCCATAACTGTCATAGCTATGTGTGCACATGGTGATAACCATTCTTTCAATTTCTGTAAAATGTTCAGAGTGTATTTGACTATTATTATCTACTCCATGCCATCTAGTCCACTACGTAGGAGAACATATCTCTCCTTGTGTGCGGTACCACAAATAGAGTCCCAGGCCTCACCCTAATTGGCACTCCCCAGGCAAATTTAGAATATGTGGTAGCTTATAGATACCCCTATCATGGTCTCTTCAGTTGTTCTTTCTCAAAGGGGTCTATATTTGTTTCCTGCAGAAGGACAAATTGTGTTTCCATTCTCCTAATGTACAAGACGATTCTATAGCAGGTGTCTCCAACCTTTTCTTTAGCGACAATCTGGGTGAAACACACACAACTGTAGGTATAAAACACAAATTGCTCAGGAACATCACAAAGAAATGTAATGGCAGGACAAATGTGTACCCAAAAAACAACGACTTGGGTTTCATAAATGCAAATGATTCAGATCAAAGGCTATTGGCCTGCCCATATCAGTCCATGCAAAGTACTGTGCCCAACCTTAACTCCAGTCACTGCCAGAGAACTTCCACAGGAAGGGGCATCAGGTAGGCATGCAGGCACCTCAGGGATCGTGCTTGGGTGGGGTGGGGTCAGATTTGGGACAGATGGTTTTGAGAGGGTTTTTTGTCTTCAGGTTGGGCTTCTTCTTTTGTGGGAGGGCTATGGGTGCTTGCAGATGGGGTGGTGTGACAGGGGAGGACTTGCTTGGGATGTGGGTGAGGACCTCTTGGGTTAGGGAGGGTGGGGTGAGGAGAACGGGGGAAGGACAAGTTGAAAAAGAAAGTTCCTTTGGAAAAATGGGTTTGGTCATTAGAAGAGACTAGGGATTTGGAGGTTGAGGGAGTGGTGGGCTTGTCTGTGGGTGTTGATGCCTTGGTGTGTGCGTGTGTGAGGCATGCTTGTGCTTGGGTGGTGTCTGTTGCTTGTGTGAGTGTTGGCATTTGCATGTCTTGGGGGCTGTGAGGTAGGGATGCTGGATGATGTGGGAGCGGTGGATGTGGGTTTGTCTTTTGGGGTAGTGTCTGTGGATATGGTGGATATTGTGGATGTGTCTGTGTGTGTTGAGGTTGTGTCTGTGGGTATGGTAGATGTGGTGGGTGTGTCTGAGTGTTGCGGTGGTGTCTGTGGGTATGGGGGATGTGGTCAATGTGTCTCTGTGTGTTGGGATGGTGTCTGGGGGTATGGTGGATGTGTTAGATGTGTTTCTGGGTGTTGTGGTGCTGTCTGGTAGTATGGTGTCAGGGCTCGGTGGGTCTATGGGTTGTGAGGTGTTGTCTGGGTGTCTAGTGGTTGTGGTGGATGTGTCACAAGGTGTTGTGGTGATGTCTATGGGTATGGTGGTTGTGGTGTGTGGGTCTGTGGGGTCTGTGGAAAGCGTGACTGTTGTCCTGTCTGTGTGCTGGTTTGTCATGTGGTGCTTGTGTCTATGTATGCTGTTTTTGTGTCTTGAGGTGGGTGCGTGCTGATGTGTCTGTGTGCTTGGGATAGATAGGGGAATGGGGCATTTGGATTGGGAAAAAGGAGGAGGTGGGGGAAGGATTGTGGGCTGCTGTCATTTAGGAGGCCAGAACCTGGAAAGATCTCTGTAGGCCAGACATGTCACTATGAATACCTTACACGTACCAATTGTCTTCTGAAGTTGGCTTGCCAAACCCTGGATGGCATTCACAATGGCAGTCTGCCACACAGAGAGGTTTATAGCATCCTCACTCAGGGCAGCAGGGGTAACAGGGACAGGGGGTGAGGTGCCTTGGGCAAAGGAGACACTCACCATCTGGGGTGAGCGGGCACAGCCAACTGGGTTGGGAGCAACAGGGAGAGTGGCTATAGAACTGGGGGTGGTAGACAAGGATGGCACAGGAGCAGGTCCTGATGGGCCCACCACCACTAGGGTGTGGCCACTGGAGGTAGAACTTGAAGATTGTGAGCTTGATCCTTTGTTCTCCATGGCATTCCCCTGACCTTGTGGGCCACTGAGTCCCTTCTTGTCAGTGGTGCCATGACTGGAGATACCATGGCCAGATGCTTTCTCACTTGGTTCCACCCTATCTCCTTCGCTTGCCTGGGATGATGCTACAAATACAAAGAGAAATAGTGTCACCACATGTTCCTGATCACACCTGAACAGCAGCTGTGATTAGCAAACATTACCAGGTGTCAATTAGACCCCAGCAACAAACTACATCAAAGTGTCACCTACATTTTGCCACATGAACTGTCAACAGTTACCCCCACGGGAAAATCTGAATCTCAGACAACACTAATTGCATGGGTGAATTTGTTTAAAGCAGTAACCACTGAACAAGTAAGACACCTCATCACTTTCAATGGTTTGCCTCATGGAGCATACCTCAGTTACATATCGTCATACAGTAGTAGGCCAATGCCAAGTTCAGTCCCGCAGATCCCACACAAGGTCATGCATACATCTGTTTGTCACATTCACAATACCACAACAATAAGAAATGATCATCCAAAATCCTGGCATGTTGCTGACAGAAGTATAGTAGCCTGAAGAAGGTGGCATGGAAATACCCATGTCACACTAGAAACAATCAACAGTGCTCATTTCACCTTGTGTTAAGTATCCTAATGGATTCATGACGGTTGTACTAATGTTGCTCAGATATACTACACATCCTGCATGGAAATGTACACTGTAGACAAAATGGGCACCTTGTCAGGGAGATAAATCTCCAAATTCTACAACACAATGAATCAGCTAGCCCCAGGGAATTCACCTCTACTGTATGGCACCCCTTACAATGACATACTCTGATCGCATCAGTAGAAGCGAATAGTCCTTTTAATGGTGGGGAGGCCCAAGGATTATCAAGTACTTGTACAAGGTTCTCTACCTGTTGCCCACTGGGAAGCTACATCACTGTCTCCATTTTGGTCCAGCAAACCCAGATGTCTGTGGATGAATGGTTGTACCCAACCACATGTGATTCCCACATAACTGTAAGCTACTCCATGATGCATGCCAGCAGTCAGGTAACGAACCTTCCTTATTTCATATGTGCAGAGCACTTTGCTACATTATACCACATCAAAAGCATGAAAGTGCATATTCTGGGTAAAAGCTGTAGTTCTGCCTGTCATGTCCCTCATTGCTATTGCAGTTGTACATGCTACATGACATGCAATGACTGGTGGGGGTACGTGTGAAGCACAAAATGGGCAATTTGTCTGCACACCACAAGTGTAAAACACACATGCTGACAAGCACAGGGACATGCCTACATACTTTTGGAGTTATCTGCAGACTAACACACTACCCTGTACATGGTCTACAATGATTAAGCAAGCCTACTGACATCAGGTAGCCCATGCTCCAGCAACATGTACTGTGATGCGAGCCACAATGAAACACTACACACCAATGTGGCTTCTGAAGAGTAAACTCCTTAGGCCTGACTGGACAAATACATTTACACTCTGCAACATTGACTCAATGCATACAAGAAAACTACCATGGCACAGACTTCACCCTAAGACTTGAGTCACAATGAAAGGGTTGGCCTGGTGGTATGGAAGGTCTCTACCCTGTGCATATGTGGACCTGTGGTGTGCCACATTCTGACTCATGCCACTTCAGTATGGGTTTCTGTGGTATGTATTTGTATCACAGAAAACACCTTTGAACATATGTGGAAAACCTACAGATATGGCATCCAGTAAACAAAAGTATGTTTGTTCAATTTCCGCTAAGTAACCAAGCTACTGAGTCAGAAGTCATGGCCTTCCTGGAATCTACACACGTTATGTGCAGTGGGTTTGTCAATTGGTCAATACACCTGTACTGGACAGATATGACTTATGTGAAGGTGATAACAGAGCTGTGGGAATAAGAGACCTGTCAGAGTCAAAGACACACCTTGACAATGATGCAAAATGCACATATGAACTAGTTCATGGATTTACCTTAGTACCCATTCCAAGGAACTGAGGCATTCAGAGCAAATTTCGCCACTAGAGCCTCATATTGGCCACAAGACAGGATCTGTAGGTCTGCAGGGAGTTGGCAAAGTGCCACAGTTGCATAGCCACAGTGAATCTCCCACAGCCTGGAGCATGGTCCATGCTAGGAGATATATTTGACAATCTCTTCTCTCTGCAGTTTAAGCATACAGAACCTATGTGACACTCACATTCCATCACTTCCATGCATGACAGTACATGATGTGACCATGAGCAGTGTGGCTTTTGTGGCAACCTGAAGGGCACAGTGAGTCATAATATGCCTTCCAGACAACAGTTTGGCAAGGACAGATATTGGATCAAAGATCTGTGGCACAATACACATTGCTCACAAGATCCTCAAATGACTTAAACAAGATGCATACACAGCTCATGCTGTTGTGCACATTCATGTTGTCTAACATTTAAATCATCATAAAAAAGAAATGCCATTGTATGGAAGTAAAGTCTCCTTCCCTAGTTGTGTGCATCCGACACAAGGAGGATCTAGGGCATCAAACAAAACATAACACAACACAATGTGAATGTTCACAGCATAAAGTACTGGTCTCCAATACCTGCACCATGTACATCCCATTGATGCCACACAAACTGCAACAATAGGCACACAAGAAGTCTAACTGGCACACGTGGGCACACTGTAGCCTTTGAGGAGGAAAATGATGGTATTGAATATAGTCAATTGTGCCTATGAGGTACATACCTGTTCCTCTGGTGAATCACAGTGCTGTACAGAGTGTGGGTAGGACAGGCGATGACAGGAATGCTAAGGCCAGGAGGCACTGGAACTCTCACTACACTCAGCCACAACTGTGTTCTTTGCTATTATGACAATTTTCCCTCTAATCAGCCTTTAACCTGTACTCACCTGATAGGAGGACAACTCTACAGTATGTGGAATCCAGGGAGTGAAATCGTTAGTATTCATAGGAGGATCCTTTACTCGTACTCCAAGCAACAACAGGCTGTACACCTGCCAAAATACCATTACCTGGAAATACACTAATGACGTGTATACACCTGTGATGCGGCAACACTCCCAGAGCCATCTAGAGCTGACATGCCAAGATGAAAATAGTGTAGACAGGAAGGACAGCTCAAATTGCCGGAAAAGAACTTCCTACACAGATCAAACACCCCAAAATGTGTGTGCTGTTTGGCATTGGCAGCAGTCACATCCACAATTCACTGATCACAGGATGGCAACTATGACATATCATCCAAGGTTCTCACAACACCTGCATGACAAACAAATAGCTTTCAAGATGACTCAAGCAACATCCTGCCCAGCCAATGTCCTGCCTGCACTGCTGGCAAGACATGAGTCTATTACCATTCCTCCAACAGCTAAGGATTACAGACAGTCTGAGACTAGGTCACTGAACAGGAATTGGTATGTGTCTACAATGTCAGCTCACTACAAATGACAATATATGTACCTGTCACGAAAGGGAAATAAGCAAATACAATGTGACCATGGCCCTAGCCCAACGTCACTGTCAATTATTGGAGGTAGTTGTCACAATACAGCCACTAGCATTGTCTCTCCACATCAACAGGTTGTGCATCCATTGCAACTGGTACTGCAACTACCGACACCACAGAGAAGACTGCCACTACCCCATGGACGGAGCCATCAGTGAAACGAACACTCCTGCGCCACTGGACGTTGAGGAAAGTTCTGGCCCATCTAGGCAACCTGGCCAGATTACACCAGTCAGCCTCAGCCTGACCACATCGACTCCTCGTAGCCCTGTGGCCTCAACATCGCAGACAGCCAGTTGCCCCCAGACCTGCATCCCTACAACAGTCTCCAACATCTGTGCCCCCAGTCCACGTTCCTGAAACACAGCCTGTCAACCCTGACAATGATGGACCTGGAACCAGTGGGAGGGGACAGGCTGCACCAAGGGCACAGACACATGGGGGTAGGTGGCGTGGGAGGGATGATGTGGCCCAGCGGCAAGAGGCTGCTGGTGATGCCCCTGGCCCGGATACCAGTAGCCAGGTCTTGGGTGACTGCCAAATTTCCCAAGGTGTGATGGGCCAGGTACTGACTGAACTCAGGGAAATCAAGGAGCCACAGAGGAAATTTCATTGTGAGATGCAGGAACAGTGGGAGGACCACAATTCTAACATGGACTCCCTAACGGGGTGATCGGGGACATTAACAGTACTCTGAGCAGGGATAGACATCTACACCAGGCCCTTTATCGGTGCCAGCCCCTGGAAGGGAGGCCCTGCTAGGGGGACAACCTCCTCGAACACCCCTGCCTCTGTAGTTACTAAACCCCCCTGCAAGCAGGGACCTCCAGCCAAGCATCCGTTAGGTACATGTGGCAAGATACCATCTACTGCCAGCAAGTGGCACGTTCTGATGTTACTCCTTTGTGTGCCACTGACTCACTCTGTTGACTGTTCTTTAACCACTTTCCATTTTCCATGGTAGTAGGACACTGAACTCTGGACCCAAATTGTTGTGGCCTCTAGTCTATTGATTGCATCCACCATGACTGATCCCTTTACCGCAAGTATGCTTTTCAATCCAGTATCACTATTGATTTTGTTGTAATGTAAATAAACACCCCATCACTAAAATACTGCCTACTACCCCTCTGTTTTATCTGTCTGTAATGTTGAATGCTAATCACATGTAATGTACATGTTGAAGACATTTAAAGACAATGGATGGAAGAAGATGTCTCAGGTATAGTGTAGGAGGCTGGCTCTCTATCTTGTGTGCAAAGTTAGGCACACTGTGCAGGGAGTTCAGACAACCACCTGTTGGTTTGCAGGAGTAAGAACCAAACCACCAAATGCTCTTTTTTTTACAGTAGCTTGGTCGAGCAGTTAGGCCAATCTTGAAGAAGTGCAAAGCATTTGTTGTACTCACTGCATCAATCCCCAAGGGGTGGGGAACAATTAGGGCACAGCAGGTTCTTTGGTGCAGGGCACAGGGCAGCTGGGTGCAGAGCAAATCAGTGATGCAGGGTCTGGGCGCTAGGATGCCCTCAGAAACAGGAGGTAAGTCATTTTAAGGGTCATCTGCAGCCCAACAGGGGCACTTTCGCAGGATGTCCAGGTTGTTTCCGAAGCCCCTTCCCTGGGGCTTCCTCCTGGTCCTTTTTAAGTCCTGGGTGGACTGTTATTTTGGCGTTAGAGTCAGGTGACCAATACCCAGGGTATTGGTACTTTTCAGCCTGTAAAGGGCACAGTGTCACCAGACTTGGCACACTTACAGGGTAAGTCTTGGCATTTGTTGGAGTGGAGTGTGGTCTGGCTGTGCCATCCGGTTCTAGAGTTAGCAGCCAGTTAGTGAAGTGAACCTCATTGGCTTGTTGGTTCCTTGTGGATTTAGAGTGGTACCTCCAGTCTGGAGGAAGTTCTCTGGCAATTGAAGCAGCTCCTCAGTGGTGATTGTCAGGTCCCCAGTGTAGCAGGCAGGATTTGGCGCATTTTCTTCGGTTTAGCAGGCCAACAGATTGTGTGCCTTGGATGTTCTTGGTGCTAGTCCTCTTCTGTGTCAAATCTGATTTCTTGGTCTAGGCATGCCCACTAAATGCTGTATTTAGTGGGCTTTTTAGGGGGAGCATGGTAGTGATCAATGGGTCACTTACCTTAGGGTGCCTACACCCACTAAGTGACCACTTTCTGTAGGCAGAGGTCACTTTCCTACAACTGACTGGCTATCTTCCTTCTATCCAAGATGGAGGAAAATGTAATTGAGAAGTCACTTTGCATAAAACACCTTGGGGTGGTGCAGCTTAGGTAGGATCACTTCTCTTGTCCTTTTTTTCTGCTGCTGCTCCAGCCAAAAGTGGGGGTTTGCAACAGGAGCTGCCATCTACTGCTAGCAGAAGGCCTGGTGGTCAAGCTTTTAAGAACGGTAAGCCCTTTGAACCTCACCAGCAGGGCAGTTCACATTCCTGAGGGAGGGGGTGTTAGCACCTCCACCCAGGAAGGGATTTGTTATGAACCCCACAGAACAGGAGCCCTCACCCCAGGGGTTCAGACTTTTGTCTGGAAGTTGCAGGCTCATTGGGACCAGCCAGCAACCATGGCAGGGCAATCAGCTTTTGCCCGGGCACCTTTATGGTGAACTCTTGTAAATTTTTTAATAAATCCAACACTGGTACCAGTTTGGATTTATCATTCTGAGTTGTTTGATACCAAACAACCCAGGGTTCAGATTGGCCATCATGTAGCTGTGAAACTCGCACTGACCAGTGTCCATCACATTAATTTAAAATGGCTCCTCTGCTTGCTCACTATGTTCCAGATTTGACAAGGACACAGTGGGGGCACATTGCTCATGCAGCTATGCCATTACAAGGATATAATGCTCCCTGCCTTAGGGCTGTAAGGCCTGCCACAGGGGTGACATCTATTTTGCATGCAGTGTGTAGTGGACCGGGCACAGACAGTATTCCATGTCGAGATTCCATTTTAGGATTGCACCAGGACACTCAGCCGGCAATGGCAGTGCTAGGTGCATCCGGATGCATGGCCCTTGAGGTTGGCATAATTAGTGCTGCTGCCCTCAGGGGCCTATCCTTAGTAGCCCATGCCCTGGGTACCTAAGTACCATTTACTAAGGACCTATAGGGGCAGCTAAAGGTGTTAACAATTACTTTTACAATTGTTAGGGAAAGACCACTGGCACTGGGCACCTGCTTAGCAGGATACCAGTGCACTCCAGTCCAAGTTGCATCCAGAAATCAGGCAAAAAGTGGGGGATATGCCAACAAAGTGCCAGTTTCCCACACAACTCCCCCCCAGCCCACAGTCCAGAAGACACAGCAAATATATGGGAGAGGGTTCCTAATATGGCAGATGAGGAAGAAAAGGGAAACAGGCTGTTTACTTGTAGGGCCTACTCTGCATCACATCCTACTGTCTAGGTCATTCACTCTGGAAATTGATCCACCTCAACAGCTTTAGGACCCAATCTGAAATGTATTATACCTCTACCACCAGTTTATGCACTTTTCCCTTCTGCCTTGGGGCCAGAGGTGTCCCCCTCTGCTATCCCTATCTTAGCCAGGGTAACCCCTAGCCTACCCTTACCTGGAGTAACACCTCTAGCAGGCCAGAGTCATGGGGCCTAACTTACTATTTGGTATGGGTTCAGGTCACCATGCCAAGGATACTGCAGCCATAAAGGCTAACACCCTGAAGAGGCCACTGACAGCTGTCAGTGCCCAGAAACACACCTCTAGCTCCATACCCACAGAAGACAGGGCTAACTTACAGGCCTCTTTGGGTTCAGTGTGCCTGTCTGCTGTAAGGAAGTGTGTGATCTCTACATCCTGCAGAGAACACGCGCCTTCCACCCTCTCTTCTGTCAGGTGAGGATCCACCAATTCAGGCTGAGTAGGCTCCTGAAAAGTTAAACTTTCCCGGGGGTCATGCTGGGCTTCACCAGTTCCAACAGTGGTGCTCTTCCCTAATGGAACAGAAACTCCTTGGATTTCTGGTGCCTCAGTTAAAGGTTGCCCACCTTTCCTTTTCTTTTGCTTTTTCTTTTTTCTCTGGGGCCTACTTGCATCCATAATACTTTGTGAAGCTGCGAAGACCGGCGGCGTCCCACTTACGGGCTGCGGTCAGATCAGCGGTCCAAGTCTTGGACAGCTGTTTCTGCCACGGGCCACTTTTCGGGTCACGACCTGTTTTTTGGGCCACAGCGCAAACTGAA
The DNA here is from genome assembly GCF_031143425.1 of Pleurodeles waltl. Taxonomy (NCBI): domain Eukaryota; kingdom Metazoa; phylum Chordata; class Amphibia; order Caudata; family Salamandridae; genus Pleurodeles; species Pleurodeles waltl. Next base: position 218,790,431 of record NC_090450.1, on the reverse strand, counting down.
ACTTTTCCTTTGGGCTCTGTTCCACGCTGTGCACACCTTTTACCGCCCTAGTTTTACGTCTTTTTTCTCTTTTTCTTTTTTGTTTCTTCTTAGCCATACTTTCTCTTTCCCAGGAGTCTGTGTTTCCTTCCTTGCATGCTTTGCTCCCTACCTTTTCTACTACGGCTATTGTTCCATTTACTTTAATGTGGTTTTTCCCAATCCGAGATGGTGTCTTCATTACTTCCTGCATGTCACTCCCTGTTTGTCAGTATATAAGCACAGTTGGTCTTCTGTTCCTTGTGTTGCAAACATTTCAGTTCCGGTTTTGCTCTTCGCTCCTGTATCCTGTGATTTTCGACTTCACCTGCTCTTCCCTGTCTGCAGTTTTTGTTCCAGACTTTTTGTGCCTTACTTTTTCTTTTCTTTATATCTTTTTCAGGAGTTCCTTGATCTGAAGTTTTTTCCCAAGTTGTTTTTCTTTTCCTCTGGGACTCCTTCTGGAGGTTACGGCCTGCTTGGTGTTCTATTATAAGCAGCACCATGGCTACTGGAAAGGGTCGCCCCTACCTTGGTCAATCCAGAACAAGCAAGAAACCTGGTGGTGCCCAGAGACTGGCAAATTATAGCGGTAAGAAGCATTCAGGCCGTGACATACTTGGGAAGGGACTGGCACTGGACCAGTTCCTCTTTTGACCTATGACCAAACTCTGAGTGGTAATTTCTAAGGACTCAGTCAAGGGGGAGGTCTGTACTGACTAACACCCTTCTCCAACTAAGGGACCCATGTTTCTCTATAGGCACTACAGCTACTGGCCTATCAGAGACTTTCCCTGGGATAACCCTTGCGCTGGCAGTCTTTCATGTGATATACTGGTTTGAAAGCACCAGCCTGCCATGCACAATTGTATGATTGGCACAGGTGTGTCTCAGGGCAGTGGCTGGAATTCCATTCATCATTAGGCTGTGGAAGTGTCTACTCCCCTCTGGAATCTCCAATTCACCTGTGCGGCCCACCTTTCCGTTAAAGGCTATGAGGACCTCCTTATCTGAGGAGTCATCCCCAGTGGCTACACTGGATACTTCTGGAGGATTACTAGGGGGTCGTTTTTTGGACAAGAATTGTCCTTGGTGTGGTGCCCTGTCTTTTGACAATTGTGGCACCATGCCTTAGTGGCCTCCCAGTTTTTATCCTAGTACCTACCTTTGTTTTGTGAGGTGTCTTTGGGCCCATTATCCTGGCCAGATCTTTGGGGGCCCAAAAGGCTCCTTTTCTTTATTAATAGGGTGCTCCATCTATTTCTCTTTGGGGGGTTCTCTGACTCTTTCTTTTGGTCACCCCATCCAGTTTTGGTTTTGGACACCCTAGCTCTCACCCAATGATCAGCCTTCCTCCCAACCTCTTGGGGGGAGACTGGCCCCAAATCTACTAGGTACTAGTGCAACCTGTCATTGACTCAATTACTCAAAAAGTGTTCTTTCATCAACAAATTGTACAGCCCTTCAAAATCATGTACCTTGTGGCTGTCTAACCAACCACCTAGCATTTTTATTGAGAAGTCCATACATTCTACCCAGCAATGACTCTGGGATTTTTGAGTCCCCCTGAATTTTATGCGTTATACCTCAGTGGTAAATGCAAAGCCCTCAATCAGGGTACCCTTCATGAGGTCATAGGATTTAGCATCTGTTTCGCTCAATGTCAGGAGCCTATCTCTGCACTTTCCTGAGAACAATTTCCATAACAGAGTGCTCCAGTGCTTCTTTTGGATATCCCTCCCAATGCAGTCTCTTTCAAAGGCAATGAACCATTTCTGGATATCATCTCATTCTTGATAGGGGGGGCTCATTTTGGGAGCGTCAGGTGGAAAGGTTTCTCTCCCTCCTTATTTATTAGTATGCTGCCACCAGAGATTGGTCCTAGGGCCAACTTTTTTCACTGTTCTTCAATTTCCAAAAGCTGCCTCTCTAATGTCAATGGCTAAGTCCAGGTCTTCCTCTGTTGTTGCATTAGTGCTTCTGGTGGAGGAGGTACCTTCATCCCAATTGTCCACGGGATCTTCTTCTCCCGCAGATGCATCATCTATTTCTTCTGTGGGGTTATGTTTTCATACTGACCACCAGAAACCTAAGTTTATCTACACTGGGGCCTTTACCAGTATGAATTTGCTACAGTCTGCAGAGCTTCCTTAACTGGTAATAACTATATGCCTGGTAAGGGGCCAGGTCGAGCTCCTGGTTCTGGGTCTCTGCATCTGTCATTTTTACTTTACTAAAGTTGGGACCCTTGAAAGAACTTGGAACCCCTTTTTGTATAGGCCAACTAAAGTAAGGACTTTTACACGTTTGCTATTGCTCTAGGGACTTAACCAGGGCCCTAACAATTATTTTGAAATTTGTAAAAAATGTTAGACAATTGAAAAACAAAAATAATTAACCCCTTCGCTGCCAGGCCATTTCCCTTCCTGTGCCGAGCTTTTTTGGGCTATTTGGGGCAGTTCGCGCTTAGGCCCTCATCACTTTTTGTTCACATAAGCTACCCATGCCAATTTGGATCCTTTTTTTTCCAACATCCTAGGGATTCTAGAGGTACCCAGACTTTGTGGGTTCCCCTGAGTGAGACCAAGAAATTAGCCAAAATACAGTGAAAAGGTTTTTTTGTTTTTTTTTAAATGGGAAAAAAGGCTGCAGAAGGCGGCTCGTGTTTTTTTCCCTGACAATGGCATCAACAAAGGGTTTGCGGTGGCAAGATCACCATCTTCCTAGCTTTCAGGAACAGGCAGACTTGAATTGGAAAACCCTATTTTCAATACAATTTTGACATTTTACTGGGACATACCCCATTTTTACTATTTTTTGTGCTTTCAGCCTCCTTCCAGTTAGTGACCAAAATGGGTGAGAAACCAATGCTGGATCCCAGAAAGCTGAAATAAAAACATATTGAAATTGAGGTGAAAAAAACAGCCATTTTTCTCCACGTTTTACTCTGTAACTTTTTCCCATAATGTCAGATTTTTGAAAGCAATTTACCCTTACATCAGCTGGACTCTTCTGGTTGCTGGGATATATAGGGCTTGTAGGTTCATCAAGAACCCTAGGTAAGCAGAGCCAATAAATGAGCTGCACCTTGCAATGGGTTTTTATTCTATACCGGGTATACCGCAATTCATTTGCTGAAATATAAAAAGTGAAAAATAGGTATCAAGAAAACCTTTGTATTTCCAAAATGGCCACAAGATAAGGTGTTGAGAAGCAGTGGTTATTTGCACATCTCTGAATTCCGGGGTGCCCATACTATCATGTGAATTACAGGGCAATTCTCAAATAGACGTCTTTTTTACACACTGCCTTACATTTGGAAGGAAAAAATTTAGAGAAAGACAAGGGGCAATAACACTTGTTTTGCTATTCTGTGTTTCCCCACGTCTCCCGATAAAAATGGTACCTCACTTGTGTGGGTAGGCCTAGTGCCCACGAAAGGAAATGGCCCAAAACACAACGTGGACCCATCACATTTATTCACAGAAAACAGAGATGTTTTTTACAAAGTGCCTACCTGTGGACTTTGGCCTCTAGCTCAGCCGGCACCTGGGGAAACCTAACACACCAGCGCATTTTTGAAAACTAGACACCTAGGGGAATCCAAAATAGGGTGACTTGTGGGGCTCTGACCAGGTTCTGTTACCCAGAATCCTTTGCAAACCTCAAAATTTGGCCCAAAAAACACCTTTTCCTCTTATTTCGGTGACAGAAAGTTCTGGAATCTGAGAGGAGCCACAAATTTCCTTCCACCCAGCGTTCCCCCAAGTCTCCCGATAACAATGGAACCTCACTTGTGGGGGTGGGCCAGGTGCCTGCAACAGAAAAAGGCCAAAAACTTGTAGAGATTGAGGGGATAGTACAGCAAGTTGATAAGCACATATTTTTCTTTTATTCATCTTTTAGGCTGACTCTGCTTTGGGGTCCCATGCAAGTGAGGTATCATTTTACTTGGGGGACTGAGGGGAACGGTGGGTGGTAGGAAATTTGTGCCGCAGCGGTGATCCTACAAAGAAAAGTGAGGAAAATATGATTTTTTATGCAAATTTTGAGGTTTGCCGAGGAGTCTGGGTAAGAAAATGATGGGGGATCCAGGCAAGCCCCACCTCCTTGGACTCCTTGGGGTGTCTATTTTTAAAAGATGTCTGGGTTTGGTAGGTTTCCCTAGATGAAGCCCACACCCAGGACCAAAACCATAGGTGCCCCCCACCCCCCAACACAGGTAGTTTTGCAATAGATCATTTTGGTGTGTCCACATACTTATGTGATGTTCCAAACACTAAAATTGTGAAAAGAAATGCACTTAGGTTATATTAAAAAGACCCCTCACCCACCAATTAAGTTGGTGGCATGCTTCATCATCGGGGTCCCACCCGAGGCACGTAGCGTGTCACAGGTGTGCTGCGACGCCTGATTACAACGGAGCAGGTTTTTTCATTTTTACCACACATACTGGTTGGATTTGGCACGAGGGTGAGTGATGGTTCAGTGGATCAAATTTTGTTAACAAGAGATTTCACAAAAATGAAAAGCACTGTTAATAACTGAAAGGCCAAAAAACTGAACCAATGACTCACAGCTCGTGAGCTGTAAAGCCACGGCAAGGCACCAACCGCTTTACAGTTCATTCACACACCTTTGATACATGACACGCACAAGACCATTCACGCAGCCAGCCACGTGCCCAGCACCTTACAACACTCGCATCGACAGACCGCGCTACTCAAGGGCCCATCACTTACATACGCCTACATGCCTGATACAGCAATCACACCAGCTGATGGGAGTTTGTGGACTGGTGTTTGGCTGGCAGTGTGTTGCAGTAGCCAACAGCAAGTCAATATGTACAATATGCACACCCTCAGCCAAGCGCCACTCCACACACAATGGCATCACTTTTTTTTTTTTTAAACAAAGAAACCACTAACTAATTATAAATAATTACAAAACTACAAACACAAAAGCTCTAACTAAGTACATGACAGAAATGCCAACCATGAAACTGAACACATGAAAATACAAAACAGGCAGTTTACACTCATGGTTGTTCCCAGTAATTCTTCTGGGTGTGGTAATTCTTAAAACAACCACACACAGCCCAGGCTTTGAAGGACAATCTGGGCAGTACATTCGAGTCTCCCTCCGGATACCTCTTCTAAAACACACTCTAAATTTCTTAGCTTGAAAGTCTTTTTTGGGTGTGGGAGGAATGTGCTCAGCAAAGTGGCGATCTTTCAATTTAGCCACATCCTCCACCACTGCTTCTCTAGGAACTCTGGCCTGTTCCACCACAATAAGGCTCTCTATCACTGACAAATGTCATCTTTGACTCTGGAGACCTATCCTTAAACACAATAAAAGCATTAAAAGTTGCTAAGTGGAAGAGGTGTATTGCTAACTACTCATACCAAAAGTAAGACTTACGAATAGCAGTATAAGGTTCCAACCTTTGATCAACTCTATCTACACCTTCCATGTGCTTATTATAATCTAAAATGCACACAGGTTTGCGCACTTCAGCAACCTGGCCCCAAACAGTCACAGGAAGTACTCTCATCATGGACGGTACTTAGCATGTAGACATCCCTCCTGTCTGAAAATGTCAAACCTAGCAGCTCATCATTCCGCAAGGCACTGCACTGTCCCCTCTAAAGTTTTTTGCAGACAAGCTCCCTTGGATAGCCTTTCTGGTTACAACGAATTGTGCCACAAGCAACAGTGTCCGCTCTAAAAAATTCCTTGAACAACTGCACTCCAGTGTAAAAGTTATCTACATACAAATGGTGACCTTTGTTGAACAGTCGTCTACCAAGTTCCTACACAATTTTCTCAGTAACTCCAAAAGTGGGAGGACAACCAGGGGGGTCAATACTGGAATCCCTACCAGTGTAGACACGGAAATTATACACATATCCTGTACTACTTTCAGACAGCATATACAATTTAATTCCACATCGTGCCCTCTTGCTAGAAATGTACTGCCTAAAGACCAAACGACCCTTGAAGAGGACTCGTCCACAGCTATTTCTTTGCCTGGAACAGAGATCTCTGAAAACTGATCTACAAAATGATCAAGGACAGGCCTAATCTTAAAAAGACGGTCAGAATCAGGGTGATCTTGTGGCAAGGCTAATGCATTGTCAATAAAATGCAGCACCCTAAGAAGAAGCAAATACAGATTACGACTCATGGTTGCAGGAAATATAGCTGTTGCCATCAAGGGACTAGTAGACCAATAAGAAGCCATCGACGGCTTCCTTATCAACCCCATCAAAAGAGTCAAACCCAAAAACCTTTTCATCTCCTCCAAATTTGTGGGAATCCACTGGGTAGCTCTAGAGTGTCGCCTAAGTGTAGCAGCGTTGTCCCTCAAATACTGCTCCACATACAAATTAGTCTGCTCAACAATCTCTTCCAAAAACACATCATCCACAAATAACTCAAAGAAATTGACAGGAAAAAAGTTCTCTGTATTGACTCTACACCCCGGGAGACCAGTAAAGGCAGGCAACTCTGGCTGCTCCATGTTTGGGGCAACCCAGAGTTCAGGTCTTCTGACAGGAAACCTTTCAGCCCCAGGTTGCTGCACTAATGGCACATCAGTGTCCTCCTCTAAAACAGGCCCTTCATCTGCACTGAGTGTGGCTTCCTCATCAGAAGATTCCTCTCCGACAGAAACTTCACTGCCAGAATCTCTCACTTCCTCCTCTGCCTCAGATGCAGAGTCCGTCTCATAATCATGATCAGACAATGACTCAAAAAGCATACCAACCACCTGCTGAGCGGTCATCCTGCAGCTAGCCATGATCTTTCCTACGAAAATTAACTGAAAAAATGCACCACCAACAACCAGCACTGTGTAAGATAAGTAATAAAATGTAGCTTTATTAGTAAGAGTTATAAACTCAAAAACTATACCTCTCACTTGCCTGAAAAAGCTTGAATCACCAGCAACTACTCTGCACAGACCCAGCAATCACCAGTGATATCCCACTAAAAAGAAAGAAGAAAAACAAAATAGAAATAAGGCAACACAAATATCATTGTGCACAAATCTAAGGACAATTTCACACAAACCTGCATTTAGTACACCACCTACAAACATGTCATTCATGCATGGCAACAATAATCCTTTGGAGTAAATAGTTTTTACTTACCTAAAAACATGCAACTATGCAAACCGCAGGTCAACCACTGCCAAAACCGCAAGGAGCCACAGCAAAGAAAGCAAAAGCTTTGAACTAGAACAAAAAGGAGGAAAAAAAATATCACGAATGCAAATACTTCGTCAGTTGACAAACATCCCACCATCAAGCATTTAGAAATTGGTGCCTAAGTGGATTCTGCCATAGGGGCAGATGGGCCTACTAAAAAATAGGCCTATCTGCCCCGAGGAGGGCAGAAAATACCTTTAGTAGTGTGTCCCCACGGGAAGCGACCCTTGCCCAAGGGGCCACCCCCCAAACAAAACAAAAACACACACACACACTGTCCCTGGTGCCTACGTGGCTTCTGCCCCCTTGGGGACAATGGGCCTAAAAAAAAATAGGCCCATCTGCCCCCAAGGGGGGCAGAAATGGCCTTGGTACACGTGACCCCAAAAGGGGGCGACCCTTGCCCAAGGGGCCATCCCCCCATCCACTAACACATGCTATCCCTGGTGTCTAAGTGGCTTCTGCCCCAAAGGGGGGCAGAAATGGCCAACAGTTCAATGCCCCCCTTGGGGTGGCGCCACTTGCCCAAAAGGACGCCCCCCACATAAATAAACATCTAAAAAAATCCCTGGCCTTCTAGTGGTTTCTGCCCCCCTTGGGGGAAGATCAGCCTAAAAATAATAGGCCGATCTGTCCCCAAGGGGGGCAGAAATGGCCTTGGTACATGTGCTCCCAAAGGGGGGCGACCCTTGCCCAAGGGGTCGCCCCCCCTCCACTAACACACACACACACACACACACACACTCACACACTATCCTTGGTGTCTAAGTGGCTTCTGCCCCCTTGGGGGCAGATGGGCCTAAAAAAAATAGGCCCATCTGCCCCCAAGGGGTGCAGAAATGGCCAACAGTTCAATGCCCCCCTTGGGGGGGCACCCCTTGCCCAAGGGGACGCCCCCCAAAAAAAATAAACCTGTAAATAAATCCCTGGCGTCTAGTGGTTTCTGCCCCCCTTGGGGGCAGATCAGCCTAAAAATAATAGGCCGATCTGCCCCCAAGGGGGGCAGAAAAGGCCACAACAAACATGGCCCCCAAATGGGAGCGACCCTTGCCCAAGGGGCTGCTCCCCAGCACAAAACACAACATAAATAATGAAAGAAAGAAAATCACTGGCGTCTAGTGGTTTCTGCCCCCCTTGGGGGCAGATCAGCTTAAAAATATTAGGCCGATCTGCCCCCAAGGGGGGCAGAAATGGCCACACAAACATGCCCCCCAAATGGGAGCGACCCTTGCCCAAGGGGCCGCTCCCCAACACGAAAACATTGCCACAATAAACTGGAAAAAAAATCCCTGGCGTCTAGTGGGCATTCCTGCTGCTCGATCGCAACGCTATCGGGCAGCAGGAATGCTCAAAGAGACACCAGGGGAAAGGAAAACCCTTTCCTTTCCCCCGGTGCTTCTTATTTTACACGCCCCCCCACCCGCCGGAGGAGAAACTCAACTGTTTCTCCGGCCGCACATTGGAAGCAAATGCCTTCCAGTGCGACCGGCACTGTGTAATGATGTCAGCGCGCGATCGCGTGCTGATGTCATTACGGGGGGGGGGCTTCCCCTTCCATCCCTGCCTTTGGGGGGTGGGGAGGAACACCACGGAGGGAGCGCTAGCGCTCCCTCCGGGCTCCGGGCCAAGGACGTAATGGTTACGTCCTCGGCACAGGAGCACTGTGCTGCGGGACCTAAGCATTACGTCCGTGGCACAGAAGGGGTTAAGCTAAGGCAATTTGGAAAGTTATCCATGTGCTCACAAAATTGACAAAGTGGTATCAGCAAATGCAAAGACTTTGACCCACCGCTGCCACCAAAGGTAGGAGGTTTGCTCTCTATGTAGTGTGCAAAGCTAGGCACACTGTGCAGAGAGTCCAGGCAACCACAACCACAACCACACATTGATTTAAGGGGTAACAACTAGACCACCTAATGCTCTAATTTTTATGGTAGTTTGGTCAAGCAGTTAGGCCAGTCTTGGAGAAGTGCAAAGCTTTTGTTGTACTCACAGCATCAATCTTGCAACTCACACACTCAAAGGAATAACTCGAGACCAATTTCTAAAAATATTTCAAATTTCTCTATAAATTATAAGACCAAGATCAACAGATTTGGTCAAGTATTTTTGGAGACATGAAGTTTTGAAGTTTAATAAAAATAGTATTTGTTTGCCCACCATAGGAATCAATTCAGGATAATCTTTAAAAATACATATAAAATCACATTGTAGGTTTACCAAGTTCTTCCTTTGCAGATTGGTTGAGGTCATTGGTGAGCACACTGTGCAAGCAGGAGGAGTTTGGGCGGCTCTTGGTTCCAGCGGGAGCTGCGGGAAAAGGTCTCTGGAGCTGGTGCAGAGCCACTGCAAAGGACCACTTGGACAAACAATGCACAGGTAAGTTTAAAGGTGAATCCTAGGGGTCCCCTTAGAATGTCGAGGTTGCAAGGGGTGGGGGACCCTTAGGGCATAGCAGGTTCTTCAGTGCAGGGCACAGGACGGACGTGGCTGGGTGCAGAGCAAATAGGTGATCCAGGAGCTGTGCACAAGGATGCCCTCAGAAGCAGGAGGTAAATTGGTTCAAGGGATGTTTGTAGGACAACGGTGGCACTCTGGGAGGAGGTCCAGGTTTTCTCTGAAGTCCCTCGACTGAGGGTTCCCCGGGTCCTTTTTCAGTACCAGGCGGACTGCTTTTCTTAGTGTCCGAAGTCTGATGACCAATACCAGGGTATTAATATGGTTCTGCCGCTAGAGAACATAGTGCCACCAAATATGACACTTAGAGGGTATGTTCTTGCGGTCATCAGGGTGGAGTTTGGTCTGGTTGCAGTGTCCAGTTCTGGAGTTAGTGGCCAGTCAGTGAAGTGGACCTCACTGGCTTCTTGGTTCCTTGTGGACTTAGAGTGGTACCTCCACTCTGGAGGGAGTTTTCCGGCACTTTGCAAAGCATGCAGGTCATCTGGGGTCCTTTAGAGTTTTTCCAGTTGTCCAGAATCTCCTCAATGGCGATTGTCAGGGCCAGGGTGCAGCAGGCAGGGTTTGGCACCTTTTCTTTGGTGCAGCAGGGCCACAGTTTTCATGCATTGGATCTTCTTGTTGCTGGTCTTCTGTCTGTCAAATCTGATTTTTTGCTATAGGCATGCCCACTAAATACTGTATTTAGTGGGTGTTTTAGAGGGAGCAGGGTAGTGGCCAATGGGTCACCTCCCTTAGGGTGCCTACACCCGCTAAGTGACCACTCCCTGTGCGCAGAGGTCACTTCCCTACACCTGATTGGCTATTTTCCTTCCATCCAAAATAGAGGAAAATGAAATGGAGAGGTCACTTTCTATGCAACGCCTTGGAGGTGGTGCAGGCTAGGTGGGGTCACTCTTCCTGTCCTTTGTTTGGCTTTTCTGCCATTGCTCCAGAGAAAAGTGGGGGTTTGCAACAGTGGCAGCCATCTGCTGCTAGCAGCAGGCCTAGGGGTCAAGTTGCAAGGGCGGTAAGCCCTTTGAAGCTCACCTGCAGGGCAGGGCACATTCCTGAGTTAGGGGGTGTTAGCACCTCCACCCATGAAGGGCTATGTTCTGAATTGCAGACAGTATGAGCTCTTACCCCGGGGTTCAGACTTGTGTCTGGAATTTGCAGACTGGTTGGGACTGGCGAGCAGCCATGCCAGGGTAGTTATCTTTTGCAGGGGCACCTCTTATAATAACTTCAACACTGGTACCAGTTTGGATGTATCATTCTAAGTTGTGTGATAACAAACAACCCAGAGCTCAAAGTGGCCATCATGTAGATGCGAAACTCATACTGACCAGTGTCCAGCACGTGATTTTAAAATGGCTACTCCAGTCACTTACTATGTCCTAGGTTTCGTATTGACACAGTGGGGGCATATTGCTCATGCAGCCATGCGCTCACATATAGTATAGTGTACCCTGCCTTGTGGCTGGAAGGCCTGCCAAAGGGGTGACTTATCTTTATTGCATGCAGTGTGTAGTGGACAGGGCACATGCAGTGTGCCATGTCAAGTTTGCATTTTAGAACTGCACCAGGACACTCAGCCTGCAATGGCAGTGCTGGGTGCCTCTGGATGCATGGCCCTACAGGATTGCACAAACAGTGTTGCTGCCCTCAGGGGCCTATCCTTAGTACCCTATGTCCTGGGTTCCTAAGCACCATTTACTAGTGACTTATAGTGGAAGCTAAAGGTGTTGACAATTACCTTTGCAATTTTTAGGTAAAGTACACTGGCTCTGGGGGCCTGGTTAGCAGGATCCCAGTGCACTTTAGTCCAAGTTGCATCCAGAAACCAGGCAAAAAGTGTGGGGGGGGGGGGCACTGCACCAAAGTGCCAGTTTCCCACTCTGAGGATGACTAGCAACCAGTGGCTGGTCACATCAAATATTTTATTGTACTGTATTGCACCTAAGGTGTTAAGAATGTCTTCAGAGTCATAGCCAAGAATGTTCTTGCAATATAGAGTCAGGCCAGCTATCCTATTACTACTGTGAAGCAGACCACACCAGAAATGGCCTATAAGACCTAGGGCCAGATGTAGCAAAGGATTTGCGCGTCGCAAACTGCGAAAATCGCCGTTTGCGAGGCACAAATGCCTCTTTGCCATGCAGAAATGCATATTGCGAGTCGGGACCGACTCGCAATATGCATTTCAGAATCGCAAATAGGAAGGGGTGTTCCCTTCCTATTTGCGATTCGGAGTGGTATGCAATACCATTTGCGACCGCATATGCGGTCGCAAATGGTGTCGCAGTTACCATCCACTTCAAGTGGATGGTAACCCACTCGTAAATTGGAAGGGGTCCCCATGGGACCCCTTCCAGTTTGTGAATGGACCCAAAACAATTTTTTCAGGGCAGGTAGTGGTCCAAGGGACAACTGCCTGCCCTGAAAAAATACCGAAACTAAAGGTTTCGTTTTTTTTTTTAAGTGCAGCTCGTTTTCCTTTAAGGAAAACGGGCTACACTTAAAAAAAAAAAAACTGCTTTATTTACAAGCAGTCACGAACATGGAGGTCTGCAGACTACAGCAGGCCTCCATGTTTGCGAGTGCCTAGACTCGCTATGGGGCCGCAATTTGCGACCCACCTCATGAATATTAATGAAGTGGGTCATTGCAACCCCATAGCGAGTCGCAGACGGTGTCTGAGACACTGTTCTGCATTGCAAATTGCGACTTGCAATTTGCGAGTCGGAAGGACTCGCAAATTGCAAGTCGCAATTTGCAATTTTCCTGCATCTGGCCCCTTGTCCCTTAGATTATGCAAAGAGAGTATGGGATGTTGTCTCCAGTTTGACCCATATCACATACCTTAACCCAGACTGTCAACTTAACATATGCCATGGCACAGACAGAGGGTAATACAACAGAGCCTGAGCCCAGGCCCTTCCCATAACAATAAGCAAGCACCTGGTGGAATGTCACAAACCTGTTTTAGTGCTGTGGCACAGGTACACTGGCCTGCAGTGAGGAAACACATTGACATCCACAAACAGGTCATACAGGCTCAATGTCAGCACAATGTAAAGCTAGAAGGAATTGATTGCACAGGATGACATGTTATAAGGCCACATGATCACACCACTGCAAACTGGTTGTTGGACCTGTCCCTTTTTACAGGGTCATCCCCAAACCTTTTGCCTTCTTCCTCCTATTTTTCCTGACCTGTTTTTGTTGGCTTTAGAACTCTGAGCATTTTACCACTGCTAACCAGTGCTAAAGTTTATATGCTTTCTGTGTAAATTGTACTGTTGATTGGTTTATCCATGATTGGCATATTTGATTTACTGGTAAGTCGCTAGTAAAGTGCACTATGGCCTGTATATCAAATGCTACTAGTGGGCCTGCAGCACTGGTTATGCCACCCACATAACTAGCCCTGTAATCATGTCTCAGACCTGCCACTACCTGTCTGTGTGTGCAATTTTAAACTGTAAATTCGACTCGGCCAGTGTCCCCACTTGCCAGGCCTAACCCTTCCCTTTTTCTACATATAAGGCACCCCTAAGGTAGGCCCTAGCTAGCTCCATCGGCAGGGTGCAGTATATGGTTGAGGTAGGACATATGTGTTTTATATGTCCTGACAGTGAAATACTGCCAAATTCGGTTTTCACTGTTGCAAGGCCTATCTCACTCATAGGTTAAACTGGGGGCTGCCTTTAAACATGATCAAAGCATAGATTCCATTTGGGAGCAGATAGACATGTGGAGTTTGGGACCTCTGAACTCACAATTTAAAAATACATCTTTTAGTAAAGTTGGTTTTGAGATTGTGTGTTTGAAAATGCCACTTTTAGAAAGTGGGCATTTTCTTGCTTAAACCATTTTTTGTGACTCACTGTCTGGGTTACTTTGACAGTTGGGCTGTTTGCACCTCTCTCTAGACAGTGACACAAAGGGGGACTGGGGTGTAGCCTGCATAACCTGATGAGCCATCTGTGCTAGGAGGGAGGGGAAGAGTGGTCACTCGCACCTGAAAGGGCTGTGCCTGCCCTCACACAATATAGTCTCTAACCCCCTGGTGTATGTCTGAGGCCTTGTCTGGGCAAGGCAGGATTTCACAAACAAGTGAGACTTTCCTTTGAAGTAAGCCTTCTTTAAGGCCAAAATGGGTATAAGAAGAGCACTCTACCTCACAGACACTTCTGGACAAGAAACCTGCTGGTGAAGAATCCCCTGAACCAGATCTGCCAAGAGGGAACTGCCTGGCTGCTCTAAGGACTCACCTGTACTGCTTTTTTGAGAAGGACTGCTACCTTGTTGTTGCCCTGCTGCCTTGCTGCTCTCTGTCTGTGCTGAGAAGTGCTCTCCAAGAGCTTGGATAGAGCTTGCTTCCTGTTCTCTGAAGTTTAAAGGACCAAAAAGACTTCAGTCCTGCAACCGGACTCCTTGTGCAGCGAAAATTCGATTAACAGCCTGCTAAAAATGACTCACAGCCTGTATCGCGATGAAAAATTCACCACACGCTGAACCGGAATGACACAGCATGACTTCCCAAGGAGAAGATCGATGGAGCTCCAGCGTAGCGACCGGAACTTCGATGCACGACCAACCAGATCGACGCACAGTCGACCCAGGACGATGCAGCCCGACTTCCAGAGACGAATTGACGCAGCGCCTGCCGTGCGGGAGAAATTTCCATGCAACGCCCACTGGATCGACTCAGCGCTTGTTACTTCGCTTCGCAAGCCCAGTATTCCACGCACCATCCCGGGGGCACCTGAAAACCCTGTAACCCAAAGAGGAACCAAGTCCGTGTGCCGGAAGCGGACACGAAGTCTTCCCCTGCATGGAAAATAACGACGCAAGTCGTTGTGCAAAGGGGTGAAATCGACGCACACCTCCCCGTTTTCTACGCATCGCCTCCTCTGCAGTCCCTTGCGGAGATTTTGAACACAAACCAGGTACTTTGTGCTTGCAAGAGACCTTTGTTGTTTTTAAGAGACATTTATTTGTTTTTCAAAGACTTAAGACACTTTGGCCCTCATTACAACCCTGGCGGTCGGTGGAGAAGTGGTGGTAATGCTGGCGGTAAAAAAATTTGAATTACAAGCATGGCGGTGACCGTCATGCAAAACCGCCACTTCTCCACTCCGACCGCCAGGGTGGTAAAGTTACCGCTGGGCTGGAGACTGTGGTCTCCAGCCCAACGGCCGTTACTATGACCCTGCATACCGCCATGGATTTTGTGGAGTTCTGTACAGCCTCGAAAACCATGGCGGTAAGTACTATCAGTGCCAGGGAATTCCTTCCCCGGCACTTATAGGGGTCTGCCCCTCCCCCCAAACCCACGACCCTTCCTACAACCCCCCAAAGGTGGCAGGACCCCCCTTCCCACCCCCCCAACATTGAGACACACACACACACACCCACACGCACACCTACACTACAACTACACATACACGCACATATACACACAGACATACACAGACATACACACGGACAGACACACAGATAGACACGCACACATTTTCCAAACACCCCCGCATGCATACATGCACTCACACACCCCCTCTACACACTCACACGCACACCCCCATGCATGCACACAACACGCAACAGCTCCCCACACCCCTCCCCTAACAGACAATCACCTTACCTGGTCCGGTGATCCTCCGGGAGGGAACGGGATCCATGGGGGCTGCTCCGCCACCAGCTCCCCATCACCAGATCACCGCCACACCGCCACACCGAATCATGGGATGTGATTCGGGGGGCGGTGCTCCGATGACGTGGCAGTGGAGGTGGAGCAACCTCCACTTCCTCGCCGACCGCCAGTATGGCTGCTGGCGGCTCTCCATCCAAAAAAGGGCAGAGGGCTGCCAGCAGTCATGATACGCTGTGCGGAAAACCGCCTGCACTGGCGTTATTCAGCACGGCGGTACCTCAGCGGTCTTGCTGAAAGACTGCTGAGGTTGAAATGAGGCCCTTAATGCCACTTTTACAGTGATATCTCAACATTTACTTATTGCATTTTAATCGTTTTGGCCTGCATCTTATCAAATAAATATTATATAGTTTTCTGTGTGGTGAATTTTAGCGGTGCTATACTGTGTTGTTGTATGATTTATTGCACAAATACTTTACACATTGCCTTCTAAGTTAAGCCTGACTGTTCAGTGCCAAGATACCAGAGGGTAGGCACAGGATAATTTGGATTGTGTGTGACTTACCCTGATTAGAGTGAGGGTCCTTGCTTGGACAGGGGGTGACCTGACTGCCAACCAAAGACCCCATTTCAAACACTGGTCTATTGTGTAGCTGAGATTCCTGCCCTCCCACTGTCTGGCACAGCCTTGGCATAGGACTCATAGACCAAAAATATGTGACAAACAGTACATGGATCAGTCCATGTCCATTTCATGTGTCAGGCCAGCAACACCCACCTGCCAATGATTGTTGGAGGCTGGCCTGGTTTGTAGTGGGTACCTAAGGTACTTACACCTTATACCAGGTCCAGTTATCCCTTATTAGTGAAATGTAGGCAGCGTCCAGAAGCCAGGCTGTCTAAAGGTAGCTGTAGGCAGAGCAGCCAAAGCTGAACTAGGAGACATGCAAAGCTCTTGCAATACCACTGTAGTCACACAGTACTTACACACAAGAAAGACAATACTCAGTGTTACCAAAAACAAAGGTACTTTATTTAGTGAATAGAGGCTATTTTCCCTTAGGAGGTAAGTATTATACATAAAATATACACCAGTAACCAAAATCCGGTAAGGAAACAGTCATAAAATAGTGAAAATAGTGAAAATCACCATCGGTTACAATGGGCCTAGGGGGAACACAAACCATATACTAAAATAGTGGAATGCGAATGTCGGTTTCCCACCTAGGCAAGAGTAGTGTGTAGAGGTTTGCTGGGAGTGTAAGAAAACACCAAAGGTAAGTAAAATACCCCCCTCCAGAGCCCAGAAAAGCAGGAGTAAAGTACAGCAAGTTTCCTCAGAACACACTTTAAGTTGTGATAAAGAATTATGCAAAAACCAAGCAAGACTGCAAGACACCAACGATGGATTCCTGGACCTGAAGACCTGTGGAGAGAGGACACCAAGTCCAAGAACAGCTGAAGAGTATAGGAGTAACAGGAGCCCCTACTAACCCGGATGAAGGTGCAAAAGTGGAACCTCTGGTTGGAAGAAAAAGTCAGAGATGCACCAAAGAAGACAGCTGTGGGTTCCTGCTTGGCGCAAGTTATGTCCCATGTCAAATGGATGGATGCACACTGGATTTCGTTATTGGATTCTGCCAACAAGCCTTGGCTCACGCAAAAATTGTGTTTGGCAGGAAAAGGCTCTACTTGGGCTGAGGAGGGACCTCGGGTCTCAGGTCAGACTGAGGAGACATCGAGGGCTCTCAGCACTTCAGAGATCCATCAGAATACCAGGCAGCACCAACAGGAGTCCCAGAACATGGGTACAAAGGAGTTTCAAATCATAGTCATTACAGCCCTACACCAAGAGATCCCTTGCTGCCGGAGAACAACTCAGGGAGCTGAGCATCGCAGGACAGAGTGCTGGGGATCTGGGATACACTGTGCAGGAAGGATTTCTCGGGGAAGCGCACAGAAGCCCTAAGAGCTGCTAATCACACTGTGCACAGAGGTACTGCCTGGATCAGGAAGGCAAGATCTTACCTCCACCGAAATTGGACAGTTGGACCTTTGGACAGTCAGGGTTACTTTGGTCCACCACCTGTGTTCTAGGATCCACGCTTGTCATCATGAGAGGGGACCCAGAGTACTAGTCTATGCTGCAGAGAGGTGTCTGCTGAAGCAGGAAAGTGACTCCGTCACTGCACAGGAGATTCCTTCAGTCCTTCTGGTGCAGGATGAAGAAAGGCAGTCCTCAAAGCATGCAAGACCGGGAAACTGTTGCAGCTGCTGGCAGGAGCTGAAGTTACAGAGTTGCAGTAGCCTTCTTGGATACTTTGTTGCAGTTGGATAGTTCCTGGAGCAGTTCTTCAGTTGATCCGATGGTAGAAGGTGAAGCAGAGGTTTCGGGGGATTCCTGCTGGAATCTTGCCATCCGAATCTGAGGAAACACCCAGAGGAGAGACCTTAAATAGCCCTGAAAGGGAAATTGGTCACCTAAACAGGTAAACACCTATCAGGAGGGGTCTCATACGTCACCTGCTGGCACTGGCCACTCAGATGCTCCCAGAGTTCCCCGACCATCCTGAAAACAAGATGGCAGAACCCAGGGACACTCTGGAGGAGCTCTTGGTACCATCCCTGGGTGGTGCTGGACAGGGGAGTGGTCACTCCCCTTTCCTTTGTCCAGTTTCATGCCAGAGCAGGGACTGGTGGTCTCTGAACTGCTGAGGACTGGATTATGCAAGGAGGGCAGCATCTGTGCCCTTCAAAGCATTTCCAGAGGCTCTGGGAGGATACCCTTCCCATGCCTATAACACCTATTTCCAAAGGGAGAGGGTGTGACACCCCTGTCCCAAAGGAAATGCTTTGTTCTGCTTTCCTGGGATTGGGCTGCCCAAGCCCCAGGATGGTAGAGGCCTGTCTGTGAGGTGGCAGCAGGTGGCGCTACAGTGGAAACCTCAGAGAGCTGGTTTGGCGGTTCTGGGGGTCCATGGGGGAGCCCCCAGGGTGCATGGAATTGGCCCCAATACCAGAATCAGATTGGAGGTACATTTTCCAGTTCCTAGACCCCTCACATGGCCATATTCAGTGTTATCATTGTGAAGCTACATACGTGTAATGACCTATATGTAGTGCACATTATAATGGCGTCCCCGCACTCAAGTCCAGGAAAATGGGCCTGGATGATGTGAGGGCACCTCTGCTAGTGTAGGGGTGCCCTCACTAACAGGTATTATGCACCTAATCTTCAGGGTCTGCAGGTTGGACATATAGGTGACTTGTAAGTGACCTGGTGAAGTGAAAATGGTTGTGAAATAGTGCTTACACTATTTCACTCAGGCTGCAATGGCAGTCCTGAAGAAGTGTTTGTATGAGCTCCTTATGGGTGGCAAAAGAAATAATGCAGCCCATAAAGAGCTCCTAGAACCCCATGGTCTGGGCACCTAGGTACTATATACTATAAAATAGGGACTTATAAGGGGGGTCCAGTATGCCAATATGGAGTGAAACATGATACACAGCACACACCAAGACTAACATCTACACATTTGTAGCACGTTACCCCCTTGCTTTTCAACATATGTGTTCAAATCATCTATCTGGACCGCAACAATATGTTTATCTAACTTGCAACTCTGACTGTGATTCAATGCACCAAAACCTGGATTGCCCATGTGAAGAGGGTGGTTACTGTGTCACCAATTTAGTTGTCATATTTCTTCTTTAATAATTTATTCGGTTCATAAAAACCATAAAAGGCACACAATAAATAAAACAATTTTGGCAATGAATTAGCAAAATACCATTATTAATACAACTTTCGAATTCTAAAAGCAGCATATATATAATTTAACACAGCCTGTATCGTCTCTACGTCACCAAAAAACATGTAAGTGCAAAAAAGCAAGGCAGCTAGTTCTAATGCTTTTATACAGAAAAATAGGCCGTAGAAACCTTCTTCTTGGGGTGTTGTAGAAAGTGCAAAAGAGTATAAAGTGCAAAGTGCTTTGAAATGTTTTCCCATCACAGCAACACGGTGGAAGGTTCTTAAACCAGGTCCCGCCAGTAGGAAATGCTAACAGATGATGTATTAGATTCAGACGTAACCTGGTAAGTAGGAACCTTTGTTGTTCAAAATTAGTAATGTCCAACTTTGGATAAAATTGCTGGGATTGGATCCTCTCCTTATCTTTTTCTTTCCCTGTATTTTGCTTTGAGTCAGATATTTGGTTCCAATACATTTCCTTTACCCTTCTAATGTCCCGCTTTGACAGTAATTCCGGTTTAAGGAAGAACTCCCCCAATCCAAGAGAATAGAGGAGAGATTGGACATATCTAAGCCAGGATATGCCCAGTGATCGAGATAGTAAGAGGCAGTCCTGGATCACCATTCTACATAAGTGGGCTTCAGGTTTTACCCAAATTTTTATCCATAACAGTACAGGTTGAAGCTTTATGTGATCAGATATATTTCTCAAGCCCACTTCTTCATGACAGAATGCTACTGAAGTTGATTGCGAGACTGCCAGTAACCTCCTTAGGAACTCATTTTCCACACCCTGGAGGCTCCAGCATTCAGTATGACCCCAGACCCCTGCTCCAAATGTCGCAATGGAAAGACATTTGCTAATAAAAACAGTCACCATCTCTTTTACAGGTTTATGTCCCAACCTTTTTGAAAATCTAAAAACAGCATCTATGGCTCTTTGAAATTGAGTTGAACGCATATTTACTAAGAATTTCCAATTAAAATCAACATCAATGGGGATCCCCAAGTATGCAAAAAATGGGACCTTGAGTATTTCTTCCCCTTCCAAGATAAATTTTTTAGTTTTTGCTGACTTTAGCCCACTCTTCATCACAAATGACTTTAATCTATTCGTTTTAAGGCCGAGGTTTCCCATAAATGTATTAAAAGCATTCAATAAAATTTGGAGACCATTCGCTGTCCTAGCAATAAGTACGGCATCATCTGCGTACAAAAGTACTGGGACTGGTGAATTGTTAATAAATGGCTAATCCTTTCCCAGTTCACATAAGAACTTCTCTAGCCCATTTATATAAAGAATAAAAAGAAAGGGGTCAGCACACATCCCTGCCTAACCCCCTTTAATGAGGGGAATTTCTCTGTCAGATCCCCCTCCTGAGAGTATCGTACTCGCGCGGAAGTACAGGTGTGAAGTCTACTGAGCAAGACTATTATATCTTTGTCCACCCCCATATTTAGCATAGCCATCCAGAATTTCTCTCTATTGACTGTATCAAAAGCACTAGACAAGTCCATGAATGCTAAGTGTACGCATCCCCTTTTAGCTTTTGTATATTTTTGGACAATCAAAGTCAAATTGAGTGTTTGTTTGACTTTGCCCAGCCCTGGTCGAAACCCAAATTGCACCTCTGATAAGCAATTTGTCTCCATTGCCCAGTTTTCCAGTTTGTTTAAGAGCACTCGCCCAAAATTTTGACTGAGTTATCCAAAATGGAGAATGGGCGATAACATACAGGATCAGCCCTATCCCCCTTCTTAAAAATCGGGACAATAATCGCCTCGCTCCAGGTGTCTACTAATGGGCCAGTCATGGCAGATCTCAGGACATTAGTAAACAACGGTCCCAAAAAGTCTGGGAGCGCTTTATATAAACCAGACGGGATTCTGTCCGGGCCCGAGGCTTTATCAGAGGGGCAATCTTGGATAGCCTGTTTCACATCAGCTACACTTATTGTGTTAGTAAAAGCCACACTGATTGGGACATCTATCATTGTAAAAAAACAGGTCGACTAACATCTACACATTTGTAACACGTTACACGTTACCCCCTTGCTAAGTGTTCAAATCATCTATCTGGACCGCAACAATATGTTTATCTAACTTGCAACTCTGACTGTGATTCAATGCACCAAAACCTGGATTGCCCATGTGAAGAGGGTGGTGACTGTGCCCCCAATTTAGTTGTCATATTTGCTGGACTACATACCAAAATGATGACTAAAACGACTGACTAACATGACAGGACAAGGCCAGCTCTCAAGATTCACTAGGACAACATTTTCCTAATAGGGACACATAAAAAATAACGTTAAATTACATAATATGCCTCTAAAATGACAGCTGCCTGACATACACCACTGCATATTAGGACCCGCCTGTGACCAGCAGCAGAAGTTGTCATGGGTGAGGCGGATGCTATTGCGGCAGACATTGCCATAGGAGAACATTG
Source organism: Pleurodeles waltl (assembly GCF_031143425.1). Taxonomy (NCBI): domain Eukaryota; kingdom Metazoa; phylum Chordata; class Amphibia; order Caudata; family Salamandridae; genus Pleurodeles; species Pleurodeles waltl. The sequence continues at coordinate 218,768,898 of NC_090450.1, read as the reverse complement.
CTGCCTGTGGTGGTCTTGGGCCAATGGCAGTGTCCTATGGCAGTGACGGTTGCATGCGTAGCGAGCATGACTGCCATCTTCTGCTGAATCCCTCACTTTACTCCTGACACTGCTGTCAGCAAGACCTCACTACCTAAGCCTCTGTGTGCCATCTCTGGGAGCAATCATGCCTCATCCAAAAGGGGAAGGCCCCTGTCTTCTCACCAGAAGAGCTGGAGAAGCTTGTGTATGAGGTCGTACCCCTGTATGGACAGCTCTATGGGGCACCAGAGGAGCAGGTAAGTGCCCCATGAGCACACTTTTATCTATACCTCTACTTATCTGAGCTTTAGTTAGCCTAGGCTTAGGCCCAGTTTGTCAGAATGTGTCCTCAAAGCCCTGTAGGTGCTCTCAGTGTGCATTAATGGTTTAGTCAATTGGAATGTATATATGTCTGTAAAGCAACAGGTTTGGAGTTCTGAGACAATGTGGTGAGTGTGTATTGAGCGTCCCCTGACCCAAATTGTGTTGTATGTACATGAATAGGTGAGGTTTCATGACAGCCATCCCCAGCTCTTGCCAGAAGATATTTTTTAATGTGTGGTCACATGTGATTGCATGACAGCAGGAGTGGTGAATGCATGTTGTGTGTGTCGGCTGATCGCTTTTAGAGCTCTTTCTGTGTTTGCATAGTGCTCTCTGGCCACATCTGGCCTTGTTGGACTGTTTTTGGAAGCCAGGTAATGACTCGCTATGCCCCTCAGCACTGCACATAGACCCCCATTGGTAATTGGCTGTAGGCTACATGATGTATTGTGATGCATATGATTTGTTGGATATGGTGTTCTGTGTAGCTCTGTCTGCTCAGCCTGCAGAGACTGGTGCCTGTCTATTGTCTCAGTGAAAGTTGGAATCTGGGCTCATATTAATTCCCTTTTGCAATGCAAGTGTGACACTGTGCCCACACCGAATACCCATGCACAGCATGTGCTGTTGCCAAATCATGTCTCACTGCTAATATGCAGCTTCCTTAGCATCTGTCCACTGATTACTATGGGAATTGCATAGGGGGCAGTGTGGTGATCTGTGACTGATGGGCTCTTATCATCTCTGACAATGTGTCACACAGCTTTGACAGGTCCCTTGATCCCACAGCCCTGTTTTCCCTTTCATCCAGCTCTGATGTGTCCTGTACGGACTCCTTGCATTTTGGACATTGAAAATCTACAAACAGTGTATGGTACACTGATGTACCATGATATGACTCTGTGGTTTGGGCATAAAGCAGGACATGTACAATGAATGGCCAGGTTTCTCTTAAGGTTCTCTAGGTTTAGTGAACACAGGTGTGGAAGTGTGCATTGTAATGTTGATGTGACACACAGGCCCCCACCCCCTGAAGTAGAAGGTGCCTGCATCTGTATCTGCATATGTCCACACATGGACAGGCTTGACTCTTTGTATGCTCAAAATGCCACTCCCTTCAATCTGGTTCAAGCACAATGGCTCAGTCTGTAGGCTGGCTGTGACCTGTAGGGACTGTATGCAGTGGGTGACATTCATAGGTAGTGGATGTTTGTGTGCATTGTGTGCTGGGTTGTTTACCTGTCACTTGCCACGTTGTTTGATGGGTTCCATTGTGTCCCTGGTCAATGTCATGTGACTAGCTCATGTCCCACAAAAGTCACAGTTGGCCTACCTGGTCAGTGCAGGGTCTGAGCTGGGGGGGATGTAGTGCACTGACATGTATGTGACAGCCATTTCGTGTGGGAGTTGTTGACATAATATGCTATCTTATCATTTGATTCCATGCAGGTCAATGACCGTTAGAATAAAGAGATTGAAGAGCCATCGCCAAGAAGGTGCGGACCCTGGGAGTCTACAGTCGGCAGAGCACCGACTGTTGGAAGAGGTGGGAGGACCGGAGACGCTGGACCGAGGAGATCACAGAGGCCCAGCTGGGGCTGTCCTCCCATCGAGGACGGGGTGCCCATCGGATCATGACCCCTCTAATGGCTTGCATTTTGGCAGTGGCCCATCCAACCTTGGATGGGCATGTGAGGGCAGCAGAGCACAAGGGGGTGAGTACAAGGCAAATTCATGCTTGACCCTTTGCCATGCTATTGAGAAAGGGACAGACTGTTCCCATGACAATGTGGGATGTGTAATTTGTCACAGATCATATGGGATCAAATTGGTGTAGATGGGCCATGTGTTTCCAACTGGGGTGCTCATTCTTTTGGAGCTGGGACCTAGGACTAAACTGTGGAGAACCCTCAGTTCAATTGCTCAGGAGGGGGCACATATGACTGTGTTTAGTGCATGGTTATTCTGCTTTACCTACTCTGGTTGGTGTTAGTTTCCACCAACAGATCACTGCTCCAAAATATCACAGTACAAGGGTAGGTAGGATATGGCTCACTGTCCTCACCATGTGTCTGGGGATATGTGTAGGTTGACATCTGCAACCCATGGGCAAGTTTTATCAATTGTATGTTCGGTGCTGGTGCCTCACAACAGACTGTGATGCATGGGTATCCATTATACTTGTGGCATGACGTATATGGCAAAAACTTGGCAGCTGTAACCATGTACTTTCCCTTGGTAAGTGGGAAAGGTGCATTGTCGTAAGTGATGTATCATCAGTGTAGCCACCATTCCTTGTGCCTACATGTCTACATGTGCTTCATTCCCACTAGGATACATAGCAATGCATTAGATGAAGATATGTGCTAGCCATGCAGAGGGGATGATGTCTGCAATCTCCCACATACATGTCCATGGGCTCCTGTTGTTGTTATGGAACATCTGCAATGGTTGGTCATTTACTGTGATGCCCCAGGCAGGACTGTGTCACCATCATATGTCGTCAGACACATACATTTATGCCTCATAGTATGTCATTAGTCATGTGTAACTACAGTAGCTATGATGGACCTGACAGGTAGGGCCAGAGTGTGGATCCACTTCATGATCATTTGTACCCTTGATGTGGAATGTTGGTTGTAGGTGCACAGCACCTGTGTGTTAATTCGGAATTGTGTCCTGACTGTTGGGATGCATCATGGATTGAGATGTGGGTAGTGATGTTTCCTCTCATTGTACAACAATTTTGTGTCCTTCTGTTAGTGATTGAAATGTCTCTGTCCCTCCTTCCTGCACGGTACAGTTGCCTACTGCAAACACACCCAGAAGTAAAAATGGAAATGGGTGTGACACATTGGTGGGTGCTATCCTGTGCTTTACAGGACTATTCTTGTACGCGTTCTGGAGACATCTCTTCATGATCTTTAGGACCTGACTTCATTGTTGTTCCTTGAAACACCACATGACGGGCACGTCTGAGTGACCTTGCTATTACCTCCTTGACTCATTTTGGGCAGGTGTCACTGGTAGAACTATACATTGTTGGAATGTGTCCATAGTGGCATGGATGTTTCTATGTCACCTAGTCCAGTATGGGATGTTTGAACTAGTATTGTGTGCATTTCCTTAGCAACATCTGTTATTGTTGATACATTACATCAGTGCAAGTTAGATGCATGCATTGGCTTGTGTCTGTGTAGTTGGTAGGGTACCATACGATGTGTTCCAATTGTTGGTTACTGGTTCATTGGGGTGTGTTGCATGTGGCACAGGTTTGGGATGCTGTGCTCACCTAATTGTGGTATGGTTAGTATGGTAGCTAGACTTGATCCATGCTATTGTAGTTGTCTGAGACAAAGATATGCTGATATGTAATTCCAGATGGCATTCATGGTTTTGTACTGGCACATGATGGTGCCACTTTGCTGGCACTTCATGCGGGGGCTCACTTGACATGATAGTATGTTCTGTCTCTCAGAGTTGTGATTGAAGTGTTTTCATGTCCATGTTATGACCCTTCTTCACTTTTTTGGCAGTATCAGCACTGGCAGGTGAAGGAGACAGGGCCAAGCAGAATGGGGAAGCATCTGGCCACAGGACCTCGGGTCAAGACACCAGTGACATGGAGAGACCCAGTGGCCTGGAGGACGAGGGGAGTGCCACGGGGGAGAGCAGATCTGCATCTACATCCTCAAATTCCTCCTCCAGTGGCCACTGCCTAGTGGTGGCAGACCCTTAGGGACCACTCCATTACCATCTTTGTCCACCACCTCCCATTCTATCACCGCCCTCCCTGTTGCTTCCCACCCAGTTGGCTGTGCACGCTCACCAAAGAGGATGGGTGTCTCCTTTGCCACAGGCACCGCTGCACCAGCCCCTGTTACCCCTGCTGCCCTCAGTGAGGAGGCTATTGGTCTCCTGAGAATGAACTCTGTGGGTCAGTCCGCCATCGTGAATGCCATCCAGGAAATGGCAAGCCAAGTCCAGCAGAGCAATGCATTCCTGGAGGGCATTCACGGTGCAATGGCTGGCCTACAGAGATCTTTTCAGGCTCTGGCCTCCACACATGGCAGTTAGTCACTCCTTGTCTTCGATCCCCCCTGCACCTTCCTCTTCTCAGTCCAAATCCCCCCTTCCCTGATCCACCCAAAGCACACAGACAGACTTGCATGCATCCACCTCTATAGACAAGCGTAGCGCGCACAATCACAAGAACCACAAGACACTCCAGCATGTACACAAACAACATCCACCCGCAGCCATAGCAACAGTCATGAGTTTCCCTGATACCCCATCCCCATCTGGCACACCTACAGACACCACATCGACAGTCACTGCCAGCAGCAGCACCATGCCAGCAAAACGCCACCTACTGTATCATGTTTCTTGATACAGCCTGGCAGTGTTTTTGCTGGTAGACACTGTTGCTGGCAGCAGCGCTGCGTCCTGTCTCCTGCTGGAGGACCCCCTGCAAGCAGGTAAGTTGGGTTCTCCGACATGAGAGGGGGTTGGGGGGTGTTGTGTGCGTGTGCAGGGGTGTGTGTGACTGTGTTTGAATGCATGCATGCGTGTTTATGCGTGTATGCATGAGTGTGTGTGTGTGTATGTGCATTTTGTGTTGTGTGATTGCATTTGTGCCTGGATGTATGTTTGTGAGTGTTGCTGTGAGTGTGTATGAATGTTTGCATGGGTGGGTGAATATGTGTATGCTTTTGTGTATGGGTGTGTATGTATGTGCGTGTATGTGTGGGGGGTTGGAGGGGAAAGGTGTGGGAGGACTCTGGGGAGGGGGAGGGGGAGGGGAGCGGATGAGACCCCTATCAGTGCCAGGGAAGAAATTCCCTGGCACTGATAGTGCCTACCGCCATGGTTTCCATGGCAGTACAGAAACCATGGAAACCATGGTTGTGGGTGGGGTCAAAATGCCATGGGCGGCCTAGTGACAGCTGCCGGGCTGGAGACTGTAGTCTCCAGCCTGGCCGTCATTACCACCGTGGCGGTCGGTGTGTTAACTTATGTCATAATAGTGGAGGTATGTACCGCCAGCCTGTTGGCGGTACTACCTCCACTATTGCACTGACCGCCGGGGTCATAATGACCCACAATATGTGTCCCAGTGCAGGCTCCTTCCATGTATGCTCCTGATGCTCCCATCCCAGCTGTGTAGGTATAGTTGTGGTAGTGTGCTTTGTGTCTTTTTGTCTATTTGTCTCTGGGTGTATTGGGCATGGCATTGTGCTTCCATTGTACTATGCGTGTGTGTGTGATGTGTGTGTCGATTATAGGATTGTTTGATGGTTGTGTTGGGTGTGAGTGTGTGGAATGTATCTGTATATGTGCAGAAGTTGTGTTGTTGTTGCTGTGTGTGTGAATGTTGTGTGTCCTTCTGTGTCCCTGAGCTCGTGCTGTGTAGCCATGCATACATGTGTAGTATTGCTGTGCAGTGTGTGTCTGATGGCTGAAGTGTGCGTGTTATGAATGTATGGGTGTCTGTGTTGAAGTATGTGAGTGTGTGTGCTTAGAATGTTAGGTGTAGCAGCTGCCCATGGCGTTCCCCCCCTGGTGTGTTTGCTAGCGGTACAAGCTTGGTTCGGAATATCAATAACCCAGGTAGGTGTGTGTGTGCTCGTGGTTGCTGTCCTCTATGTTGGCTCCAAACTAGCATAAAAAATGTTGACGCTTGTTCCTTTGACTACCGCCATGGAGCGCCATATCTTATATATGGCACACACATGGTGGCGTTAGGGGGGAGCTAAGTGGTGCAAGAAAAGTGGCGCTGCACTAGGGACGTAAAAATACACCTAATGACCTTAACCCTGACCAACTACCAAAAACATTTAAAATGAAACTGATGCTTTTTTTCTTGCAACAGAAAAGAAATCAGCTGCTGCACATTACAAGAATCCTCAACATCAAAGTGTGAAACAACAACGAAAAACATACATGTAAGCATGAATTAAAAAAAGTAGTTGAATAATTTTATATGTAACAAAAAAACTTGTAAAAACTATATTATTTCTACTAACACACTCATTTTAGAAACAATAGAGAGAGCAAAATACATCCTATCCCAGAAAAGGAAGCAATTACTTAGTCACATGTGCTACACCTTTAATCAAGAAGGGACATCAATGTAAAATGTGAATTGAAAACATACCAAATATTATTCTAATGCATGCTATGGTAGGGCAACGACAAAAGATGTTGTTAATGTAAGGGAACAAAACCACACGAATTTTACTTTATTATGTTTTTTATATTTGCCATTTAAAAAGTTGTACATTTATTTTAATATTTACAATAAATAATTTTTCATTGTTATATAGTTAATGTATTCTGATTATTTATAATTAATTATTATTCATGTTTACAAAAAAGTTTACAGATGTAAAGCACTAATGTGCATAACATAAAAATATTTAACATCATTCAATTTATATTAAAATATCCACTTTGGAATAATTGTTCTCACCCTAATCACTTAAAAATCGAATAACCTGCTGCTAAAAAAAATATCATCCATTATTTAACAATTAAGACAACTAAAAAGACAAATTTCAACAATTGCACAGCTGCTACGTTATCTTACTAAAAACCCAAATAACAAAATGAATAAACATAAGTTAATAAACTGCAATAAACTACAAACAATATTGCATTCAACAGTATTTTCAAATCGATTTTTTTTACAGTGGTATTGACAACACTTAAAATGATACTATTTTCTTCTATATTCCTGTCAATGGTTTTTTTGACATTCTATTACTCTTGACACAATATTGTTGTATTACAATCTTTTTTATTCAGTATTTTGTCCAAACACACATCAAAACACTGCATGCAAATTGAAAGGCATGGGTTTAGAACCTTTGTGTATTTCCTCTCAATATCAGTGTTCTAGGGTTTCTAGCAAATCGTTCCTTTGGGTAGCATTACAATTTTACTAGTATGACATCCCAATCACTTTATTAAATTTAAAGGGTGGATTTAATAGCAATTTGGTCTGGTTTGCATAACATAAAATAGCACTGTGTTCTACCTTGCTTCAAGGAGGCATACTCTGGGTGGTGCTTGGAAAGTCCTATGCTCTTACCCTTGAATTTTGAAACTCCTTTTGTAGAAAGGGATTGGCATAAAAAGTGCTACTCCACTAGGCAGCTTATAGTTTGAGAAAGGATTGATTTTCTCCAAACCATTCAATTGTTGCATGTGTGCTGGACCATACAGCCCACATACAAATAGGTAAATTGTTTAATTTTGTAGAAGCATAGATGTTTGTGCTGGAAGGGTACACTTCAAGTATAAAACCTAAGCTTGACCTCAAGCAAACACCCTTGCACTACGGTGTAGTGGTGTGTTCACTGGCCCTCTGAAGCCTAAGATACTCCAGAACTAGAGGAGAGAGCAACAGCACCATATCTAAGTAGATATGGTCCTTTTGTGCTCTCTCCTTTTCAAAAACGTTTACTGTGCATCATACAAATTTGGATATTCTGCCCCCTTCATTTCTCCAGACCAACCACTCTTCATAGATAATTCCCACCATTATGTATGGCATGTGACTCCTACACCTTGTACTCCCCATTGTCTTGGGTAACATTTCCTATCCACTGACTTACACACTTGTATGATTCACTGTCTCTGTATAATGTGTTTGGGATGAATATCTCTTCTACAGTCTACATTGGGATATGTAGTGCTATTAAAGGGACAAAGTACCTACCGCTGTACATTATAAGAATATTACAAGTCACCTGTATAAGGTTATGGAACTTAGGGCCATATTTATACTTTTTGTAACAAAACTGCGCCGACGCAGTTTTGCGTCAAAAATGTTACTGCCGGCTAATGCCATTTCTTTGTGCCGCTCGGGCATCAAATTTATACTTTGATGCACGGCAACGCAAACCACTGGTGTGAGTCTTTTTTTTTTACTCAAACCAATGCGTCACTTCGTAAAAAAAAACGACGTTAACGCAGCGAAAATGACTGTGAGCCAGTTTACAAATGCCGCAAACCCGATACGCACCATTTTTTTTTACGAAATAGCATCAAAAAGCGGCGTAAACACTGCAAAATGTGCTAAGGAGAGACAAAATGGATCCAAGATGCTTGGACAGACCCCAGGAAGATAACAACAAACCAGGAACCAGCCAGGAGGACCCACACAAGACCCAGGAGAGGGAGAAGAAGAAAAGAAAATGTCGCTTTAGTGCAGAGGAGCAGGAAATTCTGGTGAAAGAGGTGACGGAACACCAGCACCAACATTTTGTCACCTCAAAGTTGCCAATTAGTAGGAGAGAGGCAATATGGCAACAAATTGTTGACAAGATAAACAGTGTGGCAGAAGTGCGGAGAACAGTCATTGAGTGCAAGAAACGCTGGCATGACTGCAAGCACAGGACAAAGGAAAAGATGGTTAGGAACAGGAATGCAGCACTGCAGACTGGAGGTGGGAGTCAAGCACCGCAGGATGCCCTGGACCACATGGAGGAGATGATGGAAGCCATCACCTCTGAGGATATTGTCACAGGGATTCAAGGACAGGACAGCACGGACTACCAGGAGACAACACAGATGCAGGGTAAGTTGCATGGGGAATTAAAAAGCACAAGTGTTAACTGCAAGCGGGGGGGACATACCTACAACACAATGCATGTAAGTCATGATATTCAGGGAGTGGCATGGGTAAAGGGGCATGGCATGGGGGCATGGCCAGTTCAGAGGAAACCTGGGGCACAATACTACATTACACCAACAACCTTTGCAGGGGGGTATGCTGCCATGCCAAGGAATTTGGAAAGGTAAAGCCAGTCCAGGAGGGTAGGGTACAATGTAAAAGTGGCCTGCTGTCACACGTCAGCTGGTATTCTCCCTACATGAACTAGGGCTCAATTAACAGTCCCAGGCCATATCTGCAAGTGGAATTTAACATTGACAACAGTTGCCACTACCACCTCTGCTGTGTGTGCAGGTCAAGTAGCTAATGGCAGTAACATCCCCATGGATCAAACACACCCAAATTAGAGGGTTCAGGATGACAACTTCATCAATCCCCTATAATCAATAAAAAAAATCTAATCCTGTCAAATGTGATTGTCCAAAGTTGCTACAAACATCAGCCATTGTCATAAATATTATGAGGTGCACAGCACTAATGTCATACCCATGCCTCATATGTCAGGGTCCACCCTGTGCCTTGGTCACAATAGCTCCTATGTCACGTTCCACCTTGTGCCTTGGTCACAATAGGTCCAATGACACCATGCAACATCCCAAATGTCATATTGCTCAGACAACAGCATTGAGGGGGAGGACATATGTCACCGGCTAGTGAAATTCACCCTCACAGTCAGAAGAGGAGATGGAACACTGCTAGGACCATCAGTGCAATCCAATGTAGCACACATTCCCCAACATCAACATTACACACTACCAATGCTGACATCTGTAGTGTGCCATGCCAATGATATACATAGTATATGATAGGTCTCAGCAACATATAGCTGGATGTGAAATAGCTGAGACTGGCTCAGTTCCAGATTGTGAAGTGTGGTGCAAGTGCCATCAGAACAACCACAGCCAGTGCAAGGCCTCACCATGAGAATGGAAGTAAACGGAGGGTTGAATAGGACAAGAAGGTGGCAATTCAAAATTGGCTAGAACCAACACCTAGATGATGTGATGCTGACAAGTCCCCAAACTGACCACAATACATGTGACATGCAGGTGGGGCATAGGCCATGGGAGAATGCTAATATTAAAGACAGGAGTAATCAACAATCACAATGTGCAACAAATGGGGAGGCAGGCACGTCACATTACAAATCCCACAACACGGACACTAATTGTACATTATCTAATTGCAGAGGACGATGGCTCTCCTGCGGATATGCCTGTCCGGGACTACCCTGATAACATGGATGACGAGCTGACAAACATCAGCCAGCAGACCCTCCAAGATGTCCTTGGGACCCTCCAGACCCCACGTTCAGTCGCAAGGAGGAGCACAGATACAGCTGCCATCACAGAGGTCCCACCCACCACCCCAATTGTACGACCTGCCAGCTCCAACCCAGCTGAGGACTCTGATGACACTGGCACGAGCTTTGATAGAACTGTAGTTGGAGTACAGCAGGAGCTGGCCAAGGAGGTGTGGGTGGTGATGCAAAATATGGCATCCAGCCTAGAGGGGGTGCGTTCCTGCATGATGTCAACTGCAGAACAGGCAGCAGCCATGCAAGGGGGAACATCAATCTTGCATGAACTCAAAAAAAGTGTGAAGGAAATCAGCACAGCTGTAAGAGAGTTGACACAACACCTCCAACAACAAACCTTTCAATGCGTGCACGAATGCAATATTGACCCCCTCAGGGCCGACATGGCTGCCTACCATAGTGATGTTGCTGCTATTCTTAAGAACCAGCAGCTCCTCCTTGCTGCAGTACTGCCCTTAATAGCCCCACAGTTGGCAGCTTCCGGGATGTCTGACTCCACGTCTTCAAACACTGAGGTGTGTGTTGCCCCTTCACAACCACCACCACCAAGGGCAGAAGAGACAACACACACATCAGAAGATGAAGACGTGGAACAGATCACCTTCACCTGTAAGAGTACCCAGTACCACTAATCCCTGCCACCTGGACACTTATAACCAAGGTCCTGTGCTTTGTAACATGCCAGTCTTGCAACAGCTGCTCTCAAGCACTGTTCTCCAGCCCACTGTTTATCTTGTCACTCTGCCCTGTGATTGTCTCTCACTAACTCATTAGCAAACCCTGTCCCTTTGCCCTGTCTGACACTTCACCCCAGCATGTCCAATGGCATGTCCTTTTGCACTTGTGTAGAATCACAAGGGAAGGTGTCACACTAATGGACTCACAATCATGGACAATGTAAATATAGCAGTACAGCACTTTAAAATAAATAGAACTTACACAACCACTTTGTCTCTGTGTAATGTGACACATCAACCGTGAGGGAGATCAGTGATGTTTACCTCATGTCAATGATTATAGAATGTCAATACAACTGCCCTGAAAGAATGTGGGCTGATACCTATGCACTTTGGTCTGGATTGTACCATCATCTGCCCTTCCTGAGGTTTAATTCTGAGGGAAATAGAAACTATACAGTATAATGATGTGTTGGACAGAATAATTCTTCCTCAAGGGATGTGTAAGCCAAACATTATTGCCTTCAAATTTGTTGTTCAAGCCAATCTTTACGTATGTGACATTTGACCCAAAATTTTCCTAACACACACCATACAGCAGGAATGGATGTGTATGAGAATACGTACAAATAAGTAACTTGGCTGAACAATGTAACAAATGATAGTAGGGAGTCCTGTATACCATACTACATGAGATCATACTACCACGCAGGCAGATGTAACACATTGTCCTCAATACCAAATCTGGTCCCAAAGTAGGTGAGATTTAAAACATACATCAATAATTAACAACACTTTGGGATCCATAGTAACCTTGACTGGTGGGTGCAGTGGATGGTAGAATCTTAGCAAAGTAGCTCTGGTGTAGCTGCCAATGTAATAGCTCAATTGGAAATTGGTTGCAGGATAGGACACAAATGCAAATACTAAAGAGACACTGTTCAGCCATGGCAAGGCCCTGATCCCCAAGCATGTGACACATACTGTAAAGGATTACCTAAATATTTATTTAACAGTAAAAATGGAAGATAAAACCTGGGGAAACACCTTACCTAACCTAACCTATCCTAACTACACATTACCCACAACAGGCCCTAACTAACCTAAGCTAAACTTACTTATCACATTTAACTAAACAATCTAAACATCAACCCCCCACCCCATTATAAGACGGGACACATGGAGGAAAACATATACTAACCTAAACACATACTATCCTATACTAAACAAATATATATTATTTTCTATTTTCATATATATTTTTTATTAAAACCCCAAAACCCCAACATCATCCCTCACTCACCCACCCACACACATAATAAAAAACAGATATTACAGGGAGTGCAGAATTATTAGGCAAATGAGTATTTTGACCACATCATCCTCTTTATGCATGTTGTCTTACTCCAAGCTGTATAGGCTCGAAAGCCTACTACCAATTAAGCATATTAGGTGATGTGCATCTCTGTAATGAGAAGGGGTGTGGTCTAATGACATCAACACCCTATATCAGGTGTGCATAATTATTAGGCAACTTCCTTTCCTTTGGCAAAATGGGTCAAAAGAAGGACTTGACAGGCTCAGAAAAGTCAAAAATAGTGAGATATCTTGCAGAGGGATGCAGCACTCTTAAAATTGCAAAGCTTCTGAAGCGTGATCATCGAACAATCAAGCGTTTCATTCAAAATAGTCAACAGGGTCGCAAGAAGCGTGTGGAAAAACCAAGGCGCAAAATAACTGCCCATGAACTGAGAAAAGTCAAGCGTGCAGCTGCCACGATGCCACTTGCCACCAGTTTGGCCATATTTCAGAGCTGCAACATCACTGGAGTGCCCAAAAGCACAAGGTGTGCAATACTCAGAGACATGGCCAAGGTAAGAAAGGCTGAAAGACGACCACCACTGAACAAGACACACAAGCTGAAACGTCAAGACTGGGCCAATAAATATCTCAAGACTGATTTGTCTAAGGTTTTATGGACTGATGAAATGAGAGTGAGTCTTGATGGGCCAGATGGATGGGCCCGTGGCTGGATTGGTAAAGGGCAGAGAGCTCCAGTCCGACTCAGACGCCAGCAAGGTGGAGGTGGAGTACTGGTTTGGGCTGGTATCATCAAAGATGAGCTTGTGGGGCCTTTTCGGGTTGAGGATGGAGTCAAGCTCAACTCCCAGTCCTACTGCCAGTTCCTGGAAGACACCTTCTTCAAGCAGTGGTACAGGAAGAAGTCTGCTTCCTTCAAGAAAAACATGATTTTCATGCAGGACAATGCTCCATCACACGCGTCCAAGTACTCCACAGCGTGGCTGGCAAGAAAGGGTATAAAAGAAGGAAATCTAATGACATGGCCTCCTTGTTCACCTGATCTGAACCCCATTGAGAACCTGTGGTCCATCATCAAATGTGAGATTTACAAGGAGGGAAAACAGTACACCTCTCTGAACAGTGTCTGGGAGGCTGTGGTTGCTGCTGCACGCAATGTTGATGGTGAACAGATCAAAACACTGACAGAATCCATGGATGGCAGGCTTTTGAGTGTCCTTGCAAAGAAAGGTGGCTATATTGGTCACTGATTTGTTTTTGTTTTGTGTTTGAATGTCAGAAATGTATATTTGTGAATGTTGAGATGTTATATTGGTTTCACTGGTAATAATAAATAATTGAAATGGGTATATATTTTTTTTTTGTTAAGTTGCCTAATAATTATGCACAGTAATAGTCACCTGCACACACAGATATCCCCCTAACATAGCTAAAACTAAAAACAAACTAAAAACTACTTCCAAAAATATTCAGCTTTGCTATTAATGAGTTTTTTGGGTTCATTGAGAACATGGTTGTTGTTCAATAATAAAATTAATCCTCAAAAATACAACTTGCCTAATAATTCTGCACTCCCTGTATAATTATCATACCCCCACCCCCAACCCACTACTACTAACTAAACTAACAGCCTATTCTAACCTAACGCTAAGCCCCCTAAACCCACTAATTTAAAGAACCAGGAAAGAAAAGGGATGGGAGGGTATCATGGCTAAGGGTATATTGTTCACAAGTTCGCCCTCTGCAGGGTCTTCTTGATAGAACACATCCTCTTATTAACCTGTGCCACCTCCTGCTGCAGCCTGTTCATTTTCCTCAACATACGTTCAATGTCACGTTGCATCCGTTGGAAATCTGCAGGGTCACTGACTGCAGCAGGGGTGGTCTGGGTGCCAGTTGAAGATGTTTGTCCCGTTGTCGGTGACATGTGTGTAGGAGGAGGTAGAGGTGGTGCTGTGATAGGTCCAGGAGCAGTGGAGGTTGATCGTCCTGCAGTGGTTCCTGCTATGGTTGGTGCCACCTGGGTGGTAGTGGTGGCGCTGGTGGTGCCGGCTGTGGTGGACACCGAAGGGCTTCCTTGGGCAAATGCACTCCATACTGGGAGGTTAGTTATTAAACATATGCTGCACTAGATCAAAATATACACACAAACCAAAATCAGTAAGTAAGCAGTTAGAAAAATAGTGCAAACACTATAGAACACAAAAGGATGCAATAGGCCTAGGGGCAACACAAACCATATACTCCAAAAGTGGAATGCGAATCACGAATGGACCCCAGGCCTAGTGTAGTGTGTAGAGGGTCGCTGGGAGTGTAAGACACTAAGGGTGTCCAAGATACCCCACCCCAAGACCCTGAAAAGTAGGAGTAAAGTTACCCTACTACCCCAGAAAGACAGTAAAGTTGAGATAGGGGATTCTGCAACTGACTGCAAAGCGCTGCAGATGGATTCCTGGACCTAAGGACCTGTAAAGGAAGGGGACCAAGTCCAAGAGTCACGCAAGTGTCCGGATGAAGGTGCAAAAGGTCTGCCTCTGGGTGGAAGAAGCCGAAGATTCTGCAACATCAAAGGTGCCAAGAACTTCTCCATTGGTCAGAAGATGTCCCACGGCGTGCTGGAGGATGCAGAGTTATTTCCACACAGAAAGACCGCAAACAAGCCTTGCTAGCTGCAAGAGTCGCGGTTGAAGATAATGGGTGCTGCAATGGCCCAGGAAGGACCAGGAGGTCGCCCCTTGGCCCTTGGAGGAGGAGACAGAGGGGGTGCTCAGCAACAGAGAGAGCCCACACAGAAGCAAGCAGCACCCGCAGAAGCACTTGAACAGGCGTTCAAGAAATCTAAGCATGGCGGTCATCTCAACACAACAAAAGAGGGTCCCAAGAAGCCGATGGTCAACTCAGCGAGTTGATCAATGCAGGACGGAGTGCTGGGGACCTGGGCTAGGCTGTGCATGAAGGAATCCTTGAAAAAATGCACAGAAGCCCTAGCAGCTGCAGATCACGCAGTACACAGGATTACTGTCTGGCGTAGGGAGGCAAGGACTTACCTCCACCAAATTTGGACAGAAGGACCACTGGACTGTCGGGGTCACTTGGATCCAGCTCTTGTGTTCCAGGGACCAAGCTCATCAAGATGAGAGGGGACCGAGAGGACCGGTGATGTAGACGTTTGGCGCTTGCTTTAGCAGGGGGAAGATTCCGTCGACCCACGGGAGATTTCTTCTTGGCTTCCAATGCAGGGTGAAGGCAGACAGCCCTCAGAGCATGCACCACCAGGAAACAGTTGAGAAATCCGGCAGGATTAGGTGCTACAATGTTGCTGGTAGTCTTCTTGCTACTTTGTTGTGGTTTTGCAGGTGTCCTGGAGCAGTCAGCGGTCCATCCTTGGCAGACGTCGAAGAAGGAGATGCAGAGGAACTCTGGTGAGCTCTTGCATTCGTTATCTGAAGAGAAACCCACAGGAGAGACCCTAAATAGCTCTCAGGGGAGGATTGGCTACCTAACCAGCTAAGAGCCTATCAGGAGGGGTCTCTGACATCACCTGCTGATACTGGCACCTCAGAGGCCTCCATTGTGCCCTCACACCTCTGCATTCAAGATGGCAGAGGTCTGGCACACACTGGAGGAGCTCTGGGCACCACCCCTGGGGTGCTGATGGACAGGGGAGTGGTCACTCCCATTTCCTTTGTCCAGTTTCACGCCAGAGCAGGGGCTGAGGGATCCCTGAACCGGTGTAGACTGGTTTATGTGGGAATTACTGCTCAGGGCCAATGGATGTATATGGCAGTGAGCGCCATTTTTCAACGCATATGCAGCATATTTTGACACATGTGCGTCTTTTTTGACGTGGATGTGTCAAAATTTCTGTCTTTTACTGGGTTTGGGTCATTTCTCAATTTTATCAGTACATGACAGGTGTGACTATACAAAGATACGCTGTTTGCACCTACATTGTGCATTCCGGTGTATGGGCACGTGTGGCAGATCATACTACTGCGGACCATGATCCTCTAGTTGTTGTACCAGATTTGCACTCTTCATTGATGCAATAGATGCCCAAACGTGTGGAATACAAATTGATATTACTCAGTTTGAGCAGGTTGTGCATCAATAGAGAATAGCAAGGCTACGCAACTCAATATAGTAACTCATTGCCTGTGTGTCAATGTGTGTGAATTGGCTCTTACAAATGTAGTTGTCCCACGTGTTTTCTTAAATGTGCTTGTATGCATGTTTTGTCAATGTGGCCAACCATCAGATGCTATTCAGTGTGGAAATGAGAAAGGAAATGTGTTTGTCATACACGTAGCAACAAATGCTGTGTGAAATTCCCAGATTTTTGGGACATAAGCATCTCCAATGACAAACCATGCAGCAGGATAGATAGAAGACAGTTGATCATGGCAATGTTCCAAGACTAGGCCATCACAGGTCCTGGAATGTTGGATGCCACTTCCTAGGCACTTGTTTCTATATTACCCATGAGTCAGGCTTTGAAAAATGCTATGTGGGTACGGTTTTTGTGACACCAAAACCAATCCACAAATGTAAACTCACTCCACAGTTTGAGTCGTATAAATGACCTATGTTTCTCCTGTGGCAGTGGAGGACCAACAGACCAAGCAGCATGTGTTCACACATTTCCAGTGGTTAATTGCACAAAGGTGTCCAGTTCAAGTGTGTGGGCCAATGTGTAGCCTGTATCATTATTGGGGTCCATGTTGTCACAGTTACGTGCAGGTCTAGTCATGAGTCTGTGGAGCCATTCCCTGCAATAATAAAGTATCCTTCACAGCTGAATTGAACGAAAGCCAAAGAGGAATAGACAACACACATGGGGATAGTCCAGCCATGGCACTGCAGAAGTTTTATGAGCCTGACAACAGGGCAACCTTGGTGTCCTCACAAAGTTAATGAATCAGTCATTTTAAAGCGGCAGGTTTCCTCATAACATTTATACACAGGGTGGCCTCTAAAATTCCCACTGCATCCGGGAACATCAGTGCCTCTGTGCTGATGAATCTCACAGCTATTCACCACGCAAGCCCCATCAATATATTGGGGGCGATGTGACTCAGTGTGTGGACCGTCAGGGTACAAACATGTGTTAACATATCATGCACATTATCTAACGTTGTTTGTTGTCCTGGAGGCACCATACCCAATCCATGCATACAGCCATGGTACACTGTCACTATTTGTCACTCATGCATACATGAAACCCAAACAAGGGATGGGCCATTATTAGGCTATTTGAAGACAAGTTCCACCTCATGATACGATAAGTAAACTGATTACGCTATACAATGTATTTGAGTATTCATTGTAGACCTACCTGACACAATACCCCAGGAGGTGAGTGAGGGCATGGAAAGCAACTATGAGACAAATGTAGCCACAGGGAACCTTTATGGTAAGGCAAAGACAGGAACCAGTCAGGGTAACAGGGTGCAGGGTCAATCAGGAACATACATTAACAAGGCAAATACACAGTGAGCAGACTGATACTGGTCAAAGGTGGAACAACACTGTGAAAATGTAAACTGATTTTGTCCTGTGTGCTGCAACGTTACACAATAACCCAAGGCCTGTGTTACACAAGTGATTTATACGGCAATGCATAACAGTGATATACATATTATGGCAGTTTCTATGCCGTTCCAGGCAATGTAGTAAATTGTTATTCCTAGGTCTAGTGATAAGTTCCTTAACCAAGTTTGTTAGTAAAGCCATTTATGCCTGCAAGACGGTTATGTACATTCCCCCCTATTACTTCATATCTGCATGCACTTTCCGTTTACTTTCTATGTTCTAAGATGTTAGAGAGTCAGTTTCTGTGCGACCTACATAGATGCTCCATTAAAATGCTTATACTCCATCAACTTATCGTGGTCTTCATTACTCACCACAAGACCTGCATCATAGGACGAGGAGACTACAACTAGAACACGGAAGCAGCAGCTCCTGATTGCAAGAGGCGCCCAAATGTATGCACCAATATCCTCCTGGTTTACCTTCCTTAACATTGATTGCATTGGGCCACTTCTCATCTATCCGCACCAGACCGGATATTTACCGCATTTCTGACGGGCTTCTGTTTTCAGAATCAAAAGATCATACTGGTTCTGCATCTCATTGTTTTTCCTGAGAGTTGTCGTTGACTTCCGGGACCAGTTCGGCATTTCCTACTCATTCCAGTTGTATAGGCCCAGTGTTGCCTAGCTACAACATTCAAGAGAACTGTGACTTCGATCCAAGGGCCTGCAATCATCTGACCTTTCGAAGTTATGAAGCTAGATGTGCTGTGTTGTATGTATTGCGTTTCATATTATTATGCTCATTTACCTCATTAGCCATTGCTATGGAAACTGAAGTTCTTTCTTTGAGACATAGGCTGCTGTAATCGCTGATCTGACCTTTTTCCCAAACTTCAAAGATTTCATATTTTGTCTCTTGTTTTCATACACGTCCAGATCATTAATGCAAAAATAAGATGGGTTTTGTTTGCTTTGAATTCAAAATGCATTTCAGCTGCCTCGTATTCGATTTCAGTATTTACCATACAGCTGTGCTCAGCGTCTCAGTCAATAGTCTTGGAGGCCTCCTGAGGAGACGAGCCTGCAGTCAGATGTTTGAATGATAATTATCTCTCTGTTATCTGTTGTTGCTTTGTGTACCAGTAGGGTAGTTGTGCCGTTTAATAGTTTACGAGTCTGGACAGTCACTGGACGGCACAGACCATAAAACAAGAGCTCAGCTATGGGTTACAGCCAAGTAGATAGACTTCCATACAGAGTTGGAATTGGAAAAAATACTCAGGTAACCCATAAATTAAGCGTCAAGGTGTGGCAGAGGAAAGGTGGTGGAGTCAGGAGGGATAGAGTCTGACAGTCAACTTATGCATAGTTTTTTTTTAATTGGCCACAAATAAATTAGCAAGAAGGACACATTTACAGTAAATGTATTCTATCTTACTAATAGATCACATTCTGCATTTTTAATATCTCACAGGGCTAAGACACCTGCAGCAGAGATCTTTGTGTGCACAGCAATTGTCATAGGAAGCTAAAAAAACTTGGGGAAAAAACACTTCCTTGGGATTTCTATATTCTATCCAGTCATGTTTTTGACTCACAAATTAGAATAACACAGTATAAAAAGAGAATCATAAATTTGTATTGTAGGCTGTTAGATACATGGGTTACTGCTTTTGACACAGAGATCCTTTGTTACATCCAGTTAATACATTTCAATCCAATACGGCACCATGAGTTGTGAACTGGCATCAGGGATCTGGATGAAGAATGCAAGTCATGTGCTGAAATCCCTATTGTGTTTTTTTTTCTCTATGTTATGTAATGTGCATTTGTATAGCGCACTATCACACATGAGGGTATCCCGGGGCTTTGCAGATGTGTGGTGCTCGATCGGGCTTACTCGAAGAGCTATGTCTCCAGCTTCTTGCAGATTTCCAGAAGAGTGGAGGGGTCTCTAATGTGGTGTGGGAGGTTGTTCCATCCTCTAGGGGCAAAAGGTGAGAACGCAAGACCTTCTGATCTGCTTTTGTGAATGTGTAGGATGTGTGCCAGAGAGAGTACGGCTGAGGTGTCTGTATGGTTGGTGGAACTGCACACAATAAGTAGGCGAGGCCTATGTTGTGTAGTGCTTTGTATGTGTGGATCAGAAGCTTGTTTTGGAAGTGCTTATGTATTGTAGCTGTTGTACGTTATATTTTAAAATGTGCATCATTTTTCTGTGGGAACGTGGCTGAGAGTGTTGGATTGTTTGCGGGAGGCATACGTGTGAGGTCACACCAGATTCCGCATCAGTTGTAAGCCTGACGTGGTACCTGATGCATGGAGGTTCTCATGCTGCATTAAATTTCAACTCACTGAAAGATTACTTCTCAGTGGATTCCTAACTTTAGGGTATGTGTCATCTTCTTTACCCTTTCAACACTGGTGAGGAGCAGGAAATGAAATATTTTTCTGTATGTGGATTACAAGCTCAACGTTGGGTGCTTTACAAAGATTACAAGGGAATGATATAGTGCATCTTCCTACATAACAATTGTATACTCTATATTGGGATAGTTTTGGAAGTGGAAAACCTTTCAAATTTGGATTTACAGTTATTTAACTGTACGTGTTGCTTCCGTGAGTCCTTCTCCTGTGTCTTTCTTGTCTTTAACAACACTTGGGATGCACTCTGTTCTGCATGTACTCACCAGAGAGCGCCAATGTGAACTCTAGAACACATCTGTCACTTTGAGTATCATCACATAGTGATAACTTTGAACTCCATCTTAGTTTAGGAGTGATTTTATATCTTCATGGTGTATGTGTGAATCAGAACACACACACTTGCATCATTTTGTGCACCACTACATTGAACACCATCTTGCTTTGAGCTGTCTTGGATACAATGCACACCTTTGTAGTATTCAAATTTACTGTGACAACTTTTATTATATATTTTACAATTTCTTCAGGGTGGATCTAAAGCTTATCTCTCAACACATATACAATGAAGTGCAAAACTCAGTAACATTCTATTGACTAAGGTGACCATTTTTATTATTTTATTCATACATTGTGGTCGTGAAAGGAAATTGTCTTCACTTAAACACTGCCTGGGTGGTTTTGGGCTAAAAGAATATAAAAAGTGACCAGCTTTAATTCACTTGGAATTTAAATGTATATCTAATTGTTGGTTATGAATACATGGTGACTTGTGTGTGGACTACACAAATGTCTGACATGTGTACATGTTTGGTACGTACTGTGTTTGAAACACTGTGACTAAATTCCACCCATAAAATGTTTTGTACACGTCAGTTTGACTCATTACAATTAGCTATGTTACTTGTATTGCTGTGGTGGACCTGCTGCCCTAGATGCATGTGTTCACATATTTTCAGATGTGCATTCCACAGAAGTGTCCAGTCCAAGTATGTGGGCATGTGTACCCTGTGTCAGGATTTGGCTCCATGGCAGTGGCAGGACTGATTTCCAGGGACGGACTCCGTAGGGCATGTGTTGTGAACATTGCTTGTCATACCTGGGACAATCATGCTATCCATTTCACAAATGATGCCCCCCCCCTTGTCACACAAGCTCCTTGCAGACATTGCAAGTGTCACACTTAGTAATGTCAGGGGTCTGTTCATACATTCCTGTACTTCTGGAAGTTCACATCCACTGCCTCATGTATGGGGTCCTTATTTACTTTGTGATTGGAGATGTCATAGCTGTGTATCATGTGCTACAGTTGACCATTTTTGCAACGTGGATGTGACTCATATATGTGGTCCCTTGATTGTGTCCTTCATTTGTGACATTCAAGAGAAGAGTCTTTTTGTTATGTGTGTGATGGTTGCTGTACAATCATATGCATCACATGTGATGTTGCACAAGAAGTAGTCAGATTTGTATGTGCAACATTCTCCCTGAGCACATTTCTAAGGCACATGTGATGGAGAGCGAAGACACCAGAGCAGGATTGTGTGATCAAGTAAGGTGTTTATTAACATATCTTAACAAGGTGTGAAGAGTGACTATGAAGTGAAAACATTTTGTACAATTTGCTGTCTGCGGCACATTCCTGCAGCTGTGTTCTGCTGTTCCCCCTCATTTTCCCTGCCACCATCCTCCTCCTCAGGCAATTCTTAGTCCGGTTCATATAATGGGATGTTCATCCTCACACAACTGTTGTGCAGGATATCACAGGTCATCATTACGTACAACAATGCCCTTAAAAGGAAAAGCCAACAATTTTGGATAACGTTTAGATTTTCGAGGGCTCTCACACGAATGAAGAATGCATGGAAGTGATCAGTGACATGTTTTATGAGGAGGAATTGTCGTTTAGAATCAGATTCAATCAACCGATAAGTAGATAAGTAGAAAAGCGACGGAGCCAGAGGATATATTAAGGGACTCCCATCAGTTTAGTCCTGAAGAAGACCCATTGTGGAGCTGTGAATTGGCCCAAGATACTGAGGGGTTGAAACGTCGACATATATGTCATAGTTCGGATTGGTTTCTGCACAGGACTTTTGGAGGACTAAAGGAAGTGATTTAGACTCTTTTAGGATTTGGAATGGAGTCAATGCAGCAAAAAAGAACCAACAAACTGTTTTTTAATGTTTTTTGTATAGGTTTTTGATCTATCTGAATATATATTATTCTTCTTTTTATCTATCACAAGCACTTTTTCCCACACTTTTTCCCACACTGCCTGTCCACACTGCCTGTCCTCCGGTGTGTTGTTTATTAGATGGGTTGTCCGCAAAGGATGAATATACTAAGATGATTTTTAGATGCACCACTATATATTCACCTATGTTGTTCTATGTTGTATAGCTAATTTGTTGGCTTTTCCTTTTAAGGGCATTGTTGTATGTAATGATTATTTTCCACCCAGCCCTTCGGGGTTTATGGGGTACCCTCTGTGGTTTATAAGGATATCACAGGTCAGCATTCTCTTACACACAATGTGTGGAGCATATAGGAGGCTGCCATCCTGTGATGTCCAGGCACCTGAATCTGGACTTCAGGATGCCAAAAGTCCTTTCCACAATGGTGCATGCCCTCCGATGTGCCTCATTATAGGCATTCTCTGCAGCTGTGCTTGGGTTGGGGAATGGGGTCATGATCCATGGCTGGATCCCATAACTCTGATCCGCTGCAAAATATAATAGGAGTGAGTATTTTGTTAGTGCTTGCAACAGGAATGTCATGTAGCATGGCAGTTGGTATCTTGTATTGTCTGTGACTCATATGTGTTTGTGGTATGGTGTGAGTTCCTGGGCTTCTGTGAGGTTTTCTCAGCACTGGGTTGTTTGAGATGACAACTTGCGTTTGGCTCATTGACCTGGGATCTATGATTTGGTTTCTTAACTTTTGGTCAGTATGTATGTACCATGCGTTGCATAGTGTCCCATATGTATCAGTTTGCTTTCACTGGGGGGGACATGATACATCCACACTCAATGGGTTCAGATGTGGTGGCAACATGTTTGCACTACATGGCCTGGACATCCCATCCATTTAGACATATGTCATTGCAGATGAAATGCAACACTGAGGCTCTTTGAATTGGGTATGTGACACTGCACAACACATCTCCATAAGCTGGCAGCACTGAGCAGTTCAGTATTGACAATGCACGATTGACCCATGTGAGACTTGTTTCTAGGCAAGCCTTTGTTGTTCCCTCTGCCAGTAGCTCATGTGCAACCATGCACCTATACTACCGAACTTGCTCCAGGGAACCTGGCTAACTGCCTTGTGGAGGTGGATGTATCTGTGCAGGAAAGGACATCTCCCTGTACATTTGCTATTTTGATGGACAATTGGCTCTTTGAATGTGTGCAGCAGTGTGCAGTTTGCATTGGGGGCACATCAATATATGTTCATAGCACAGTCCACTTCCTTATTGCAACCTGAAAACGGCACCCGAGAAGTGGTGTATGATGTTTGGACTGCCTCAGTATTTCCGTGTCACCTACATGTGAGTCAGCATCATCATGCGATGTGTCTCATTGTGTTAGACCTGCTGCAACACACACCACACACCCCTTCCATGCTACATACTGCTTGGGAGGGTGGCCGATTGACTATGTGGCCTAATGTAATTTCTAAATGGTTCATCTTCCAAGTTGTGCATACAGTGCAGCCCATGTCATTGTCACTGTGGGCTTTGACATTGGTCCCTTGGTATTGTAGAGTGGCAGCCAATATTTGCGGCAGCCGTTATTTGTCCAGAGGTGTGTATCCAATTGTGTCAGGGTGTACAACATAACTAAAAGTGTCACACCTCAGTGTCACCCTGCCCACATGTCAATGTAGTTGTGTATGTCTTGTGTGTCCTACAGGGTTGTTGTGCTGTGTGTATATTGCTAGGTTTATTGATTTACCGACACAAAGGCCATTGCCATATTGTCCATACTGGAAGTGCTGATTGATCCTGCTGTGTCGGAATATGAATGAGTCATAGACACTCTCAGGACTACTTGGCCAAGAAGTTTGCGAACAATCCCTGGTGGTCAATCATGGCCTGTACATTGATAGAATGCCTGTGCTTTCTGTTCCTGAATAGGTGCTCTGTTGCTGCAGGTGGGTCGATCCGGACATGGGTGCAGTCAATTGCACCAAGCACATGTGGGAAGCCATGGATTTGATAAAATCCCTGTTTTATCTCCTGCTGCTTCTGCTGGGTGTTGAGGAAGCTGATGTGGTGGGGTGTAAGGGAGATTATGGCATCTAACACCTTGGGCAGGAAAGCCGAGAACGAGGGCTGTGATACCCCAGTGACCAGAGCACCCGTTGTCCCACTTGTCAACATATGCAGGACAGCTAGCAGCTTGGTCACCGGTGGTATGTTGTGTGGTGTCTGCCTGTTAATTGTGGCTCAATATGGCGCAGCAGCTGCTGTATGGCTTGCTAGTTGAGTCGATACCTTCGAATGATGTCCTGTTCCCTGAGGCCAAGGAGGGTTGTCCCGTTTCTGAAAAGTCTCTCCTGCTTTCTGCTTTGCCTTTGTGGGCCACGTTGGGGTGGTGGTGGCTGCCGCCGTTGGTCCTGTGCTTGGCGTTGTCTTGCAAGCTGCATCAATAGCACCTCCATGTTGTCCTGTTGGTCTGTAATGTTGCTTCTGTGTGTTTTCTTTAAGTAGTAGTGTGTTTGCCTCAGTTTAACGCCTGCCCTGACCCAGGCGTTAAAATTTGGGTCAGCATAATTTTTTGGGTCCGCCTCCAACCCGTGTGTCATTTTTGTCCTGTTGGATAAATATGGCGCTAGGGTGTTGAGTCAATTTTTGGACAGGAACGCCTACCTTGCATCTCATTGACGCAAGGTGGTTTCATGCACCCTTAAAATGACGTTAACTCCATATGTTTGACGCTAGATGTGTCTAGCGTCAAACCATAGATATGGAGTTAAGTTTGCACTGGATTTGTGTAAAAAAATGATGCACATCCGGCGCAAAAAGAGAATAAATATGGGCCCAAGGGCTCAATATGATATTGCTAGTTTTTGGCCTGCTACCCCAACCATACACCAGCCACAGAGGATAATATTCAGAAATACTCCGGGTTAAGTTAGTGGCCTCCCTTATTTTTAACTGCTGGGGAGTCAGCATGAGAAAGTGATCAATTCAGGAGAGACTGTCATGCACCCCCAAATAAAAGGGTGAAGCACTGGGTTGCAGGGTTAAGGGTACAACATACATCTGCCAGTCCCTGGGCAGTGAGGAAGTCTGCTAATGGTCATCTGACTGAGTCCAAGGGTCTGGGGGATGTCAGTGAATGCTATCACTCAGCATTGCATTGAGGTCCCCTCACATGATCACTTTCCCATCTGGAAGACTGTATAGCAGAGTGGTCAGGCCTGGTAGTACTGAGTCATGAAGTCATATAGTGATATCTACTGAAAGTATGTTTTAGATGTCCCACTCCCAGGTCCCAGAGAGCACTACATAGGGACCCAGCAGATCGGACCATATTTGCCAAATGACCAGAGGCAACGTTCTCCTCACCAAGATTACTACTCCTTTAAACTTTAAAGGAGGTAGTATGGCCACATTAGCAGCCTTTAGTTTCCCCAGTGGTCAAGGGCATGACACCTATTACCTAGTAGGTGAGTCTCTTGTAGGAGAACCATATCAGGGGAGTCTGGTTTGATGTACTGTGTACCACTCCCTGTTTGACATTGTCGCCTAGATCATTGACATTCCAGGATAGTATCCTCAGGGTTGACATACTAACTTTGGACATCCCACTATGTGGTTCCCCTGGGGATGGTGGGCCAAAGCTGGTTGGGGTTCAGACTGTGAGAGTCAACAGCCTGTGTGCCTCAGACATGTTGACTGGCCATATGTATCCTGCCTGAACATTAACTACAACAAATGTCCAATAATCCCTCTCCAATCATCACTCTCCCCTCCCTGCTATACTGCACTGCAAATTCCAAACTACCCACCTCCCCAACTGCACATAGCACCTCTTGCCCCATTCAAACTTACTGCTAACTAGGAGGCATCACTACCGCCTTCTGGCCCCCACCTAGTCACTTACTGGAATGTCTTTACCAAGTTGGTATCTCATATCCTCTGTCTCAACCTTGCCCCCAATCACTGATTTAGGACACTCACCGAAAAGATGCTCTGGGAGCATCACCAGTGCCACATTTACAATCCCATGAGCCCCTCTTGTCTCTCCACGGGTCCCAAGATCCAGTCTGGTAATCAGGATGATCCCCCAGACTAGGTGGAATTTGTTTTCACCCACACCTCCACTTCAAATGTTTCACAATTCTTTTTTGCCATGCTGACACTCTGTCACCTCGTAGGGCGCTCACAGTGTCTTGACCCTCCTGCCACCTGGCATTCGATCAAGCCAATCATGACCAGCTTCTGGCCTTGATAAAAAGTGAGTTTTGCATGCTGCAACTGATCAAATCAGCACTGGATAAGTCATTGTACACTTGTGGTCCTGTTCCCTCAGAGCCTTCTTCCCCAAGAGGAAACTGCTGCGCAGCCTCTGGACCCAAAGACTGAATTTGGGGAAGAAGGTAACTTGAGCTTTACTTATTTACAATTAAGGGGCACTGCAAGCTGCTTGGAGATTCACGTCTTGTTATCTGATGTTTATGAGTCTTGCTATGATGGGACAAGGGTGTGCTCCATGCTTTCATGGTGCATCTGGGATGCGGTGGGCTCCCTCCACCTAAAATATTTTTGAAAGTCCACATGTTTGCAGCTATTTCAAAATGAGATCATCCACAATCAGGTCTAAGGTCAGGACCTTGGTATTTAGAGGTACCACTAGTATCCATACTAGTATACATAAGTCAGACTTAGCTAGGTTACCTAGCAGACACAAACCTACCATTGTAGGTACTTGCTAGCCTTTTCCTACCCAGCCCATACATCTGTACAACATTCTCCACATACGGCTACAGACAATGCCTACATTCCACCAACACATTCATGTGGTGGTAAATTATTTTAAATAATTTTGTTGTTCCCGACTATGAGGCAGATTAAAGTAAAGTGGCGCAGCAACCAGTGCAGGACTACTTTTCTTTCCCCTCTTAGCGTCCCCCTACTGCCACCATGTCTGCGCTGTATTTTGAAGACTGCGCACCATGGTACAGGGTATGGGGCAATAGTGTGTAAGGTATTTGATGAAATTGGTGTACTGTTTACGGTCAGGGCTAAAATTTTAGCCCTAACCCTGAACAGTACTTAGGGTTCGATTGGTACCAATGGTGTGCCCCATTTAAACAGCTGGTGTGAGCAGGTGTTAACAGTAGCAGCAATATATGTCACAGTTGTTTGTAGATTCCACTGCACCATTTTGACTCCCCCCCCTTTACTGGCTGTACACCCCCCTTGCGTACTTAATGCCTGTTGCAGGCATTTACTGGCACAAGCTGTTATAAAGTGGCACAATGCCAGATTAGCGCCACTATGTGTTTCTGCTGCTAAAATATTCGCATCATTAGGAGAAGATGTTTCACGCTAATGTTCAACAAGGATGCACTAGGGCCTCTTAAATTAGGGCTTAGGTTCCAAAGTTGTTTACAATTGTTGTGGTGTAGTCATGGTCACTGAGATATGGGCAAGTTACAATTTGTATGTGATGGTGTAAAAGAGTACGGCATGTACATTGAGTTTACATGATTTAATTGAATTATTTACATAGAGATTTTTGGAGGACAGTGCTATGTGAAGAAGTTTTACACAATTAGTTCTCTTCTGCGTACTCCAGCAGCAGTGTTTTTTTGTTCCCCTTCCTCCAGTTATACATCATTGTTGTCATCCTCCCCATTGGGGACATACACTTGTTCATCCCAGGAGACATGTGCGCGTAGACAAATGTTACGCAAAATGGCACAAACAAGGATAATTTTGCAGACAAGGGATGGTGCATATAACTGTCCTCCTCCACTAAGATATAGGCACATGATCCTTGATTTAAGTAGGCCAAATGTCTGCTTCACTACATTTCAGGTCCTTATGTGGGCTTCATTGTAGGCCTGCTCTGCATCCGTTGTAGGATTTCCAAAAGGTGTCATGGCCTCTGGCTGGATGCCGTAACCCTGGTCAGCTGCGAAGGAATGTGAGAACATGTGTCAGTCATGCACATTAGTTAATTGCTTAGGTGCCATGGTCTGTATTTGTTTTGAGTGGAGTGGTGTATCAGACTTACATCTGCTATTATGTGTTCCTGTTTGGATGGATGGTTGCATTGGTCTGTGGTGGTGCACTTTCCGATCATGGGTTGTGCCGTAGGTACATGGCGATTGTTATTGGATTTTGTGTTTGACAGTTCACCCATGCCAAATGTGTGTGGTGTTCTCTATATTTGACCTAGGAGCCCAAATTTGCATCTCATTGCACCACATTAGCCTCACGTTTTTGACACTATAGTTGGCCAACTAGACAAAAAAAACTCAGTGCCATGTTTACAAAGTGCCACTACCCATGCAGTGCAACACAGAGGGTGTGATTATGACCCATTGTGGTAGGAACACCACCAATGTGGTGGTCCGGAAGCCACATTACGACCGTGGCGGTTGTACCAAGGTCGGACCGCCAGCACCACCAGATCATGACTTTTTGTTTGTCTGGTGGTGCTAGCGGTCCTAATTCGTGGGGGATTACGAGTCCCTTCTCCACCGGCGATTACATGGCTGTAGCCCGCCATGTAAAGGCTGGCAGAGACGGGGCAGTGCAGGGGCTCACATGGCCAGCCCCATCAACCCTTTCACTGTCTGCTCTGCAGACATTGAAAAGTGTGACTGCTGCTGAACGGGGGCTGGTACACCCTGTGCACCGCAGCATTGCCACCAGCTCAATTATGAGCTAGTGTCAATGTTGTGGGATGTTTCCCGCTGGGCCAGTGGAAAGAAACTCTGTTTCCACCTGCTGACCCAGCGGGAAACTCATAATGGGGCCAGCGAGAAGGGGACCGCACTGGGAGTAACCTGACCGCAGGAGTTTTATCGGATAGCCTTTTCCATCCAACAAACTCATAACGACCCCCTTAGTCACCCTTTTTGACACATTATGCCTGTGCAAAGTATCATGTATGCAAGGGGTGTGTTCCCCCATTGGGCAAAGGCAAAAATGGTGCAGAGGAATCTAAGAGGTTCCAATGCATTATTTTTCTCTGGTACTTTTGACGCCTCCACAGAGTAGGCGTAAGTATGGAGCACACCATTGATTTAAATGTGCCTGGATGTACTGTGCAGGATTTGCACCATACATTGGGCATTAATTCTAGACAGTCCATCAATGGCATCCATCATGTTTACATTATTGCACCTACTCTGAGCCATGGTGCTCCATATATTGAGTACGGCACACACATGTTTGGGGTAAGAAGGTGCTCAGGTACGCAAATAAAGTAACACTGATTTAGATGCTGCCCAACGTTTCTGACACATGGCCCTTAGTGCCTTCACTTTAAACCTGCAGAAGAGTGATGTAGTGGACATGTGTACCTATTTTGTGTGTTGTGTTGTGAGAATATAGTCTCTTTCTAGAATGGTTACCCCCACTTTTGGCCTGTTTGTGAGTGTGAGCCAGTGTGTTTTTACTCTGTCACTGGTATCCTGCTAGGCAGAACCCCAGTGCTCATAGATAAAAACCTTTATGTCAGTGTGTTTTGCCTGTCTCACTGGGATGCTGCTAGCCAGGACCCCAGTGCTCATAGTTTATGGCCTAATGTGTGTGTCTGTATAGTGCTTAACTGTGTCACTGAGGCTCTGCTAATCAGAACCCCAGTACTTATGCTCTCTCTGCTTTTAAATTTTTCACTATAGGCTAGTGACTTCATTTACCACTTTCAATTGGCACACTGGACCCCCCTTATAAGTCCCTAGTATATGGTACCTAGGTACCCAGGGCATTGGGGTTCCAGGAGATCCTTATGGGCTGCAGCATTTCTTTTGCCACCCATAAGGAGCTCAGCCAAACCCTTTCACGCAAGAGCCACAATACCCTGCGTGAAATAGTGCACACATTATTTCACAGCCATTTTCACTGCACTTAAGTAACTTATAAGTCACCTATATGTCTAACCTTCATTTGCTGAAGGTTAGGTGCAAAGTTACTAAGTATGAGGGCACCCCTGCACTAGCAAAGGAACCCCCACATACTTCATGGTCATTTCCAGAGACTTTGTGAGTGCAGGGACGCCATTACATGCGTGCACTACATATAGGTCAATACCGATATGTAGCTTGACAATGGTAACTCCGAATATGGCCATGTAAGGTGTATAAGATCATGGAATTGTGCCCCATTCCGATTCTGGTATTGGGGAGCCAATTCCATGCATTCTGGGGGCTCCACTATGAACCCCCAGTACTGCCAAACCAGCTCCCTGAGGCTTGCACTGCAGCCACAGCTGAAGCCACATCACAGACAGGGTTTTTCCCTCCTGGGGCTGAGCAGCTCAGTCCCAGGGAGGTAGAACAAAGTGTTTCCTTTGGGAGCAGGGTGTTACACCCTCTCCCTTTGGAAATAGGTGTTACAGGCTGGAGAGGGGTAGCCTCCCCCAGCCTCTGGAAATGCTTTGAAGGGAACAGATGGTGCTCTTCTTGCGTAAGCCAGTCTACCCCAGTTCAGGGACCCCTTGTCCCTGCTCTGGCATGAAACTGGACAAAGGAAAGGGGAGTGACCACTCCCCTGTCCATCACCACCCCAGGGGTGGAGCCCAGAGCTCCTCCAGTGTGTCCCAGACTTCAGTCATCTTGCTTTGCAAGGTGTGGGGGCACTCTGGAGGGCTCTAAGTGGCCAGTGCCAGCAGGTGACATCAGAGACCCCTCCTGATGGGTCCTTACCTGATAAGGTAGCCAATTCCCTCTCAGGGCTATTTACGGTCTTACCTGTGGGTTTTCTTCAGATTCTCCTTGCAAGTTTCCAGCAGGAATCCTCTGCAACTACTACTTAATCCTCTGACCTCGGATCAACCTCAGCCTGCTCCAGGAACCGCTGTAAAAGCAACATAGTGTCCGCAAGGGATACTTTTCCTCTGCAACTTCAGCTCCAGCCAGCAACTGCAACAGTTTCCATGGTGTGCCGCTCTGAGGACTCCCTGTCCTCACCCTGCACCAGAAGGACCGAAACAATGTCCCGTGGAGTGATGGAGTCACTCCCCTGCACATGCAGGCACCTTCTAAGTCGACGACCGGTTCTCTTGTACTACTGTCCCGGCGCCGAGCATGCTCCTTGGAACACAGAGGGTGTAACCCATCGACACAGAATGTCCTGAAGTCCTGCTGTCCCAATTTGGAGGAGGTAAGACCTTGCCTTCCCCCGGAATGACAGTACCGCTGTGCACCACATCTTCTTCACCTCCTGAGACCTCTGTGCACTATTTGCAAAATTCCTTCAAGCGCAGCCTGGCCCATGTCCCCAGCACTCTATCCTATGACGCTCAACTCGCTGAGTTGCTCTCCAGCGGGCGTGGGACCTTCCTTCGAAGTGTTGCACCAACCACATTTTCCATCTCCTTGGTCCCCGTGTCCTGGGACTCCCTTGGGTGCTATCTGCTGCTCTGAGGGCTCCCTGAAGTGCTGAGAACCTCCTCTCCCTCCTCTCCCTCCTAATACAGAGGTGAGGCCCCCATGTCCCTCCTGGGTCCAGATAGCGCCTTCTTGATGCAAAACTCGACTTTGCCAGAACCCAGGCTTGTTGGAGGAATCCAGTGCAAAAACTTGCCTGCATCCAACTTCACGACGTGGCACATCCTTTGCATCATGCAGGAACCCACTGGCATCTTCCTAGGGTGCATTTCTGCAGTCTTTATCAAACAGGGGACTCTTCTTTTGCACCCTCTTCTGGGTTGGCAGGGGCTTCTGTCCTTCCTGGAACTTCTTTTGACTTCTGGACCTTCCTTTGCAGGTCTTCAGGTGCAGGAATCCACAATCTGTTGTTTGCAGACTTGGTTGGTTCTTGCAATAACTCTAATTCCGACTTGTAGTGTGTCTTATGGAAACTTGCAGTACTTTACTCCTGCTTTTCTGGACTCTTGGGTGGGGTAATTTACGTACCTTCACTGTAGTCTGACTCTCCCAGCGATTTTGCACACACTACACTTGTCTAGGGAGGAATTTGTGATTCGCATTCCACTTTCTTAGTATATGGTTTGTGTTGCCTCTAGACCTATTTTCTCCCATTGCTTTCTATATCATTTTGTATTGTGTGCACTAGCCTATGTCTAATTACTTACCTTATTTTGGTGTCTAGTGTATATATTGTGTATAATAGTTACCTCCAGAAGGAGTATTGTCTCTAAGATATTTTTGGCTTTGTGTCATCCAAATAAATAGCTTTATTTTTGATAACTCTGAGCATTGTCTTTACTTGTATATAAGTACTGTGTGACTATAAGTGGTATTGCAGGATCTTTGCATGTCTCCTAGTTCAGCCTAAGCTGCTCTGCTATAACTACCTCTATCAGCTTACGTTGCTACAACACTACTACATTTCACTAATAAGGGATAACTGGACCTTGTGTAAGGTGTAAGTACCCAATGTATCCACTACAAACCATACCAGCCTCCTACATGTGTGCCATGCAATATGTGCATGGCCCTTTGTG
Source organism: Pleurodeles waltl (assembly GCF_031143425.1). Classification (NCBI taxonomy): domain Eukaryota; kingdom Metazoa; phylum Chordata; class Amphibia; order Caudata; family Salamandridae; genus Pleurodeles; species Pleurodeles waltl. The sequence continues at coordinate 218,735,938 of NC_090450.1, read as the reverse complement.
TTTTACATGTAAATCCCACACATTTGCCCTTGAAATACCTCCCTTGCACAAAGATTTGCTGTTGGAAATTGCTGGTGGCATACATGTGTGCATGAGGTTCATATGCCCAGTGTGAGACAGTTATATGGGATGTATTGTGATGTATGCAAGATTTTTCAGACAGCTGTGGGACAGGACAGAGCATGCTGTGCCTTTCAGCACTGCCCTGCACCAGGAGTCCATCCATGCTAAGTTCCATGTATCCTCAGTCATATGCATTTCTGGCCTCTCCCTATACATTGTCATTAGAACATCTGCTGTGGTCCATTGTTGGTAGCCTTGTATCATGGTATGGAGATGTGGCACTTACAGGTATGTTTGTTTGTGTGATGTGAGGTGTCCATTCCTGCACATGATATTTCATTGATGGTGATGTTGTATTTCAATGTGTGCTGCACTATGCACCACACACAGGTAAGTTGTACACAATGTGTAAATCTATTATATTTTGCTGATATGTAGGTGGTGATGGGACCACTCAGGTGGCAATAGATATCAGTGCTGCCGTAGATTTCTACTGCCTAGTAAATGTGGGGCAGTGCCAATATGTAAGTTGTTTGATGTTTGAATGGCCAATGCAATTCACATAGCTGAGCGATTCCGTAGTAAGTGTTACGTGTGATGGATCTGTGTTTTGGTGTGAACCTATGGATTCATGTAGTTGTTTGAGTCCAGCTTTTGTATTCATAGGGGACATTGGTCCACCTGTCCGTCCAATGATGTGACAGTCAGGTGGTGCCAGAGACTTGTAGATATGAGCATATGTGAGGGTGATGTGCATTAAATGCTCTGTAGTGTGGCATGTGCCATATGTGTTGTGATCTATATGTCTGTGTTTCCCTGGCCATGCATGTTTTGTGTTGTGTTTGTATTGTTTGTACTCTACGTTTGTTGTATTATGTGTGTATGGTATCTTACCTATAAGTAGGCGTTCCCATATTATCCATCCTGGAATTGCTGGTTTATAGTTGAGTGCCTGAAGATCTAAGCATCATGGATGCTTCTGGGATATTTTGCAAGGATGTTTGTGATAATTCCATGGTGGTCCACAATGGCCTGTACATTGATGGAGTGGGTATGTTTGCGGTTCCTGAAGAGGTGTTCGGTTACGGTTGGAGGGACAAGTTGGACATGGGTGCAATCCACTGCACCCAGCACATACAGGGAGCTGGCAATTTGGTAGAAGCAGTTCTTGGTCTCCTGCTGCAGTTCCTTGGTGTTGGGGGACCGGATGTGGTAGGGTGTGAGTCTGATGATGGCCTCCAGGACCTTCGTAAGGAAGGCAGAGAGGGATGGTTGGGAGATCCCACCCACTTGTGCCGCAGTCGTCTGGAATGAACCTGATGCCAACAAGTGGAGGAAAGCCAGGAGTCGGATGTAATTGCTGTGCGACTCTGCACTCTTGCTGTGATGTCTGGCGCAATGTGTTGGAGCAGGTGTACAATGGACTCCTGCCTCAGATGGTAGAATCTGATCACCTCTTCTTCCTTGAGGGCCAGGATGCTTGCACGTTGGCAAAAGATCCTCTCCCGCCTTCTATGCTGCATTTGTGGCTGCTGTGGTGGTGTTTGGGGTTGCTGCAGTGGTGCTGGTGCCACTTGGCGTCATCTGTGTCGTCTTCTATGGTTGCCCAGCTGTAGGATTACCAGATCCATGGTGTCCAGTTGCTTTCCAATGCTCCTTTTGTGTGTTTCCCTTATGTAGCAGTGTGTGGGCCTCATTTTCTTAACACCTGATCAAATCAGGCATAAAAATTTTGACGCTAATCAGACTTACCATTATTTTTAGAACCCGGTCCTTTGCGTGCGCCATTTTTCCATCTGGTTCTAAATTTGGTGCTAGCAGCCTAGCATCATTTTTTAGGAGGAAAGGCCTACCTTGCATATCATTATAATTAAATGACGCAAGGCGAGGTGGCGCTCCCAAAAATGACTCTAAGTCAAAAATGTTGATGCTAGACTGCTCCAGCATCAAAATATAAATATGCCATTAAGTTAGCGTTGTTTTTGTGTCACAAAAATGGCGCAAAGGCGGCACAACCTTTTCTTAAATCTGGAACTAAATGGGTGACATTTACTATTACTACTCCAGTATAACTATATTGGAGGAAGGACTAAAAATAAGCATAACACCATTATTTAAATACATCAATAATGCTACAAATACAAATGTCAACAATTACATAACTGAAAAATTATCTTACTAAAAACCCAAATAAGGCAATTAACAAGCATATGCAATTTAACACGTTGCAGTATACTGCATACAAATTAGCATTTTGTAAACGATATTACATAAAATGACATTTTCTACATCAATATATCTTAGAACAATATTAAAAAGAACACTAAAATTATATTTTTTTCTTCGATATCCTCATTGATAATATTTCTATAATCCCGATATTGTTGACACAATAACTTTGTATCACTATATTGGTTTCCCATACTTTGTCCAAATTCCCCAGTAAGACAAGCTGTTCTAAGATAGTTTTGAGGGAACACTTACCAGCACTGTCAAAGACTAAGGCCCATATTTATACTCTGTTTGCGCCGGATTTGTGTCATTCTTTTTGATGCAAATTTGGCGCAAACTTAACTCCATATTTATACTTTGGCGCTAGACCCGTCTAGCACCAAATTTATGGAGTTTGAGTCAATTTATGTACGTGAAAACCTTCCTTGCACTAATGACATGCAAGGTAGGCGTTCCCAGGCAAAAAATGACTCTAAGGCATGTGCGCCTTATTTATCCTCCGGCGTCAAAGTGACGCACAGGAAGAGGTGGGCCTTAAAACATGGTGCCCAGCCGGATTTGCGTGTTTTAAAACGCCTGGGTCAGGGCAGGCGTTAAGGGCCCTGTGGCGGGAGACCACGGAAGCAGTCCACAGGTGCCGTTCCCTGCACCTAGGGACACCCGCTGCCACCCTCGCCCACCCCGGACGACACCCCTGGATGGGGGGACCCATCCATGGTGAGTGCAGGTAAGTATATATTTTTTATTTTATTTAGTGGTATGGGGGGGCTAACTTGGGCCCCACTACATGCCCACTTGCCCAATGGCCATGCCCAGGGGACTGAAGTCCCCTGGGCATGGCCATTGGGCAGGGGGGCATGACTCCTGTCTTTGCTTAGACAGGAGTCATTTCCATGGGGGTTGTGCGTCAAAAAATGGCGCAAGTCAGGTTAGAGCCAATTTTTTGGACTCTGACCTGACATGCACCATTCTTTGGTGCACAACCCTGTGTCTTCCCTTCGTCTCCACTGCCCGGTTAGAGTCATTTATTTTGACGCTAACCAGGCCGCAGCGCCGGCTAACATAATTCCTTAAATAAGGAGCCCGGCTGGCATGTTGGAATGGCGTTAGCCGGCGGTAAACTTTTTGATGCAAATCTGCCCAAGCGCTGACTTGCGTCAAAAAGTATTAATATGGGCCTAAGGCCCATATTTATACTTTTTTAGCGCTGCATTTGTGTCGTTTTTTGATGCAAACTTACAAAATACAATTAAGTTTGCGCATATTTTGCGTCAAAAAAGTACAAACGCAGTAAGACTTTTACAAGAAGAAACAAATGTGTTTGTATTCGGCTGAGTGAATCATTGGATTCTGCACAAACAGTTGCACTCTGATGGGTAACAGTGTTAATAATGAATACTGAAGAAACTGGTATGGGGAGGTAAACTTGCCAGTCAGACTTCTTTCTTGGCCAGTCACCATGTGAGCATCCTTAAAATGCTGAGGGCTGACCAAAATGTGACTGACAATTAATACAAACAATTGTTGAAAGGGGCTTGCCCTTAAAAAGGTAATAGCTGAAATGGGCTGCATATAAAGCCACTTTGTCCATATTCTTCAAAGGAACGTTTTGTTGTTGTGCCAGACTTAAATTCCTAGAAAAAATCTTAGGGAACACTTTCATAAAACATTTTAGCTAAAAAAACGCTGAATAAAGGGACAGTTCTAAAAGACTGTCTGAGAACAACTCAATCCTTAAAGGTCTGCTGCAGTATCCAGGTTCAATATTTTCTGCTACATACAATACATTATTATGCCCATTAGAAATCCTGTGATGAGGAGAAATACTTTATAGTACACTGAGCCAATCTGCAGTCGCATAGGTACTGGTGCAATAAATGCTTAGTTAACCAAAGAACTGTCTGTTCATGTTTACTTTTTTTTAAATGAATGGGCAATTGCTGTAAATTCAGTTGCAAGTCTTCTATTTCTTGGGCTACATGTAAAAATAGAAATAGGTTTGGTCCCCCCCAAACCATTGCTGCACATGCTGTCCTTTATATTTTTACTTTTTTATTTAAGGATTTTATATATCTTTCCTAGTGCTTTAAAATATAAATAGCATTGTCCAATCCAAGTTCATTGATTGATGTAAAGTAATTAATTATATAGATTTTTCCAAAAATTAGTTATGATATATTAATTTTCTCATTAAGATAATATAAAAATACATTTGTAGACGGGAAACATATGGAGCCTGATTACGAGTTTGGAGGTCGGACCACCAGATCGGCATAGTGGCGGCCACCAAAAAACGCCATTTTGAAGTTTATACAGACCGATGTATTACGAGTTATACAGGCAGGACAGACAAAAGCGATCCATAAAATTGACACCGCCAGCACTTTGGAGGGCGGGAAATAAGTGACCCGACCACCAACATCGACAGCCCGACAACCAAACACCGAACCTATTACAAGTCCCAAACTGCATTGGCAGTCATGCCGGGAGGGTCGTCCAATGGCGGTCAGAACCACGGTAGTTAGCAACCACCACAGTGATACACAACACCACATTGGATGATTTAAAAAACAACACAGCTGACACACATTCACACACCCGACACACCTACAAACCACAGAATAAAACACACCACTTTGTAACTTCCACGCAAAATTCACTATCCAGAGCACCCACAAAAAGAAAACTTCCAACTTTATTGGCACCCCTCCATCTCTCACTGAGCAAATATCCCCCAACCTCAACACACCCACATCACACCTATTTTCAACCCTCCACTCTATTTACCACATGTCACCTTCTCATTTCCCAGCACCTATCTTTATAATTTATTACACGTACAAGGGATGACATCAGAAAGAGGTGGAACGACCTCAGGGCCAAGGTACATTCCACGGCATCCAGGCACCAGCTACATCTCCAGAAGACTGGCAGTGGGCCCCCACCTCCTCCCTTATAACTCACATCATGGGAGGAGAAGGTATTGGCCATTCTGCATCTGGAGGGCTTGACAGGAATAAATGGGGGAGTGAAGTCTGGTATGTCACAACACTAAAAATGTCACTAAAATGTATTGGCATGAAGGCTCACTGCTCACTTTTTGCCACCCTCACTGTCGCACCACTCAACAATCCAGTATCCTCCTGTCCACAGACCCCTGTCTGGCCACCAACATGTGAATTAGACCCACCTGGGGGACCTACACCTCTGTATAGTGGTTGTAGTATAAGGTTGACAGCACTACAAATCCCAGTACGCACTGTCCCAGCATTACTTAAACCAGAGCAGTGTAGCATACTCAAAATTGAAATTTATTACAAACTCCACATTGGATTATACTCACCTGAGGGGATGGCATCTGTATACTCTGAGGCTATTCAGGAACTCTACCACGGGGTAGGTCCCCAGTGAGGTACCGGCTGCATCGCATTAGTGCACCAGTCTCCTGGCAAGTGATTCCTAGGGAGCCGTTTTTCATAATTTGGGATGGGCAACCGCTACTGACTAGACTAGCTAGACACGCAGTCTATAGAGTAAGTGACCGGGGCCTAGTAGACATACATTCTTAGACACATGTAGGTCTTCCATTTTTAGATGGAGAAGTAATTTAGAGTTTTTTCTTTGGTCCTAATGAAGCATCACCGGATCTTTGTAACCCATGAGACATTCGAAACATGTTGACCCATTAGAGAGGGCGGCAGGTAATGTCCTTCCCTCAAAGACATTGACCAATTAGAGAGGGTGTTGGTAATGTCCTTCCCCCGTGTGACTTACATTGAGAGTATCCACCTGCTTTTTTAACCTTGGCCCTAACATTTGGCTGATCCAATAAATTTATGACGAAAAAGCTTGGTTTTGAGCCAATGTTTTTTTTTTCTGCTCTCCTTCCTTTGTTGATCTTGTGAGGTGGCATTACCAGCCTCACTGTTTCCTAAGGCACTTAAGGAGTGATAAAGATCACCGGTAAAGAGCCCCCTTGCAGCGCCGGTCTGACGAGGAGCATGGCCAATGATAAAGCATGACATCCAATTGGATGTGTGAGGGTTCTTCCTCCTAACAATAGGATTGCCCTGTGTCTTCTTGTTCTTCTTTCTGGAACAGTGTATCAGGGTAGGCCAGCCACTGACAGCAATGCTAAGGCCAGGAGGCAATGCTGCTCTCACTCCATTCAGCTACTACACTGTCCTCTGCTCCAATTACCCTTCTCTCGCTAGTCAACCAGTAAACTGTACTCACCTGAGCAGTGACCCATGTATTTTCTGTGCATATCGTGAAGTAACATGACTGTATATCCAAGGAGGGCCTGTCCCTATAACCAGGACAGTCCATATCCCAATGTGCATCTGCCTGTGACCTCACAGATAACACTCATCCACCAGGAAGGGACCAAGATACAGATCATGCTATACTCTGTGATGTGGCTAACCACCTAAATCCATCTTGAGCAGCTATGTCTAGATGCCAAAAATATGGAAGGGAAGGACAGCTCAAACGGTGTGCCAAAAAGCATCAAAGACAGATCAAGGGCACAAAAATGCAAGATATGAATGGGATTGGCAGCAGACGTATTTGCAAAGCACTGATCACATGATGACAACTATCACATATACATCAAGGTTGTGGATCTACCTGCATGGCAGTCAACTTGGTGTTAAGCTGACCTAAAACACATCCTGCCCAGCCACTGTTTTCACTGCCCTGCTGGCAAGATATATGTCTATGGCCATCCCTCCAAGTGCCAGTAAACTCAGACATCCTGATCCTAGTTGACTGAAATGGAATGGTATGTTACCCAAATGTCTGGTTGAAACAGTTGTTAGCATGTGTGCCTGTCACATAAGTCAAGTTAGGAAATCCAATGTGTAAATGGCCTTAGTCAAATGTCACTGTTAACAATTGGAGGTAGATGTCACAATGCAACCTGTAACATTCTGTTTCTCACCTCAACAGGTTTACTTGCCACTTGGAACACAGAGACCACTCAAGAGACTGCCAATACCTCCATGGATGAAGCCCTCTGCGAGGACCACACTCCTTGACATGTGGACATTGAGGATGGTTCTGGCCCATCTGCGCAACCTGGTCAGATGACACCTGTCAGCCTCATCGTGACCACATCGAATATTCCCAGTCCAGTTGGGTCAACATTTCAGGCAACCAGTCACCCCCAGAGCTGTGTCCCAAGGGCAGTGACAACAATCTTGTATACCCCAGTCCAGGATCCTGAGTCATAGCAAGACACCTCTAACAATGATGGCCCTGGAACCAGTAGCAGGGGGCAAGCTACCTCAAAGGCACAGGCACGTGGGGGTAGGTTGCTTGGGAGGGATGGTTCTGGCCAGGACACCATCACTCAAGTCTTGGGAGCATACAAACAATCCAAAAGTTTGATGGACCAGGTACTTTCCAAACTCAGTGAGACCAAGCGAGATCAAGAAGCTACAGAGGGACTTCCACTGGGAAATCCATGAACAGTAGGATGCCCCAAAAAAACACCATGGCCTTCGTACACCCTGAGCAGGGATTTGTCAACACCAGACTCCTTCCATTGGCTAGTCAATTCCAGCCACTACTACATCTGTGGCAGCCACTGGAAGTGAGGCCCTGCTAGGGGAAGGAACTGCCTCAGACACACTGGCCGCTGTAGCTGAAGAATCCCTCCACAAGCAGGGAGGTTCACCGAAGCATCTAGGAGGTATGGATGGCAAGACACAAACCACTGCCAGCAAGTGAGCCCTTCCTGATAAAACTCCTTTGTGTACCACTGATACAATATGTGGACTGTTCTCCAACAACTTACCATTTACCATGCTAGTAGGACACTGGACTTTGGACTCCAAATGTTGTGGCATCTACTCTAATGATTACATCCACCATAACTGATTCCTGCATTGTTCAATATTTTGGGAGTGTAACAATTTCCTGTGCACATGTAAATAAACACACCTAACACTAAAACAATGCCTACTAGTAATTGTTCATTATTTTGAGATGCTGAATGTGAAATCCATGTGACACAAAGAATTAGTACATAAAATGGGACTGGATGGGGGAAATGGAACACATAGTGGCATGCAGAGTATTACTATCAATACAATGACAAGCGACTAGTAACACCAAAGATTGTATTGCACTTTACAGCACATAGGCTGCCAAAATGTCTGACTGTCCTAGTCAAAAATGGCAGAACTATGTTGAGTCAGGCTAGATATCTCAAGGTACCGTCCCCAAAACCACAGAAGAAAAGGCAATATCAGACCTCATCCTATTAATAGGCTAAAAGATACTAGCGCAGGTGTTTTAATAAAAAGTATTAATGCATGTCTATGCACTCTGAGTAATGGATTTGTGTATAAAATATAATAACATAGAAAATAATGCACACATTTGAAAATGTGATTACAATGAGTGGCCGCCAATGTTCATTAATAGTCTAATGCTATGAAATGTTGAGCATATGTTTGACTAATGTAGTAATATGTCATATTAAAGGTTATGCATTATGTATTAACTTTAATTGTAGGCATTAACTTAGCAAAGGCCTTGCCCTAGTTGCCTGGCCTCATGTCAAGCTGTATTTCTTAACGTTTAATAAATGGCTGTCCTAGAGAGTTAAACTGTGATTTTCCATTGTATTGTGTAAATGTGCTCATAGATGAGAAAGTTTTCTAATGAAAACCGCCTGATAGAAGATGCTGTTCTTGCTAAATGTAACATTATGAGGGTCATTACAACCTCGGCGGTCTGCCTTGCAGACCGCCGAGGTTGCGGGAGCCAGAATACCGCCAGTGTTGGTGGTATGGCTGGCTCCGTATTTTGACTTTTCCGCTGGGCCAGCGGACGGTAACAGAGTTACTGTCCGCTGGCCCAGCAGAAAAGTCACATCAACATTGCCGCCGGCTCGTAATTGAGCCGGCGGCAATGCTGATGTGCAGCGGGTGCAGTAGCACCCGTCGCGCATTTCACTGCCCAAAAGTCGGGCAGTGAAATGCGCGACGGGGCTCTGCCTGGGGGCCCCTGCACTGCCCATGTCAAGTTTATGGGCAGTTCAGGGGCCCCCAGGGGCCCCCTGACTCCCCTTACCACCAGCCTCTTCCTGGCGGTGCAAACCGCCAGAAACAGGCTGGCGGTAGGGGAGTCATAATCCCCAGGGCAGCGCTGCTTGCAGCGCTGCCCTGGCGGATTATCACCGCGGGGGCTAAAATGGTACCGCCGCGGTCAAAATATGGGTTTTCGTACCGCCAGCCTGTTGGCGGTATGAACGCCACTTTAATCCTGACCACCTATGTGTGTAAGGCGTGTGAAACTGACTTTCTCAGGAGGAGAACAATGGAGAACATTGCAGGAGAAACCAATCAGTGACATGTGAACGGAGTAATGGTAGAATTCATAAATTTGGAGTTTTAGTTTTATTGGACAAAGTTTGAACATGCGATCCCTTGACCAATAGGGATTTGGGAAGCAGTCTTAGTGAATTTACTTTAACGGGACTGCACCAAGAGACGTGACGCCATTCTAGAGGGTTTACCTCTATTCTTTCAAGTTGCTTAAAGACTGCATTTTCTGAACTTTGATGCTGAATCCTGATGTTTTGTTGATCGACTGATGTCCTGATGATGAAGACTATCTTGACTTGCCGATCCAATTGAGGAGAGCTATTATTGTACCCATGTATTTGATATGCATATTTGCTTCTTCTTTCAAGGTACCAACTTCACTGTTTTGTGGAGCCATAGTTAGATTTTTTTCCAAATTTGTGTTACTAAATTGTTTTGCATGAAGCCCAACATGCTGATGCTAATCTGGTGTTAGTTAAAGATCCTCACAAATGAAAATCTGCTAATAAGGAATGATGATTGAAAAGTTTCTTTGCTGAAGCTACCTGTATGTGATCTCATTTGTGAAATTGTTCTTGTTATTAATTTGCACCATACCCTTAGAATGTGTAATAGTTCAAGCTTTCACTAGATTACATTTTTCCGTCACTTTGGACAGCCACTGTAGTTTCTGTATGTGTATCATTTGATTTTGAGGTTAATTTACATGACTTTAGCATTGTTAATGTAGGGAAATAAATAGTCTAACATTTACTAAAAGGGTGTGGTTATTCATGACCGAAAGGTCATGGTGCGTGACAATTACTGACTCTATTGATTATTAATGTCATTGGTTATTGATGATTATTGCTATTGTTTACTGACTATTGATTATTGATCTGCATGTACTGGAGTTATGGTGGGATCATCTTTATTTCTTAATTGCGAGTCAAAAGGTTCATCGACCTATTCACGTCCCCTTGTAAGTTTACTTATTAAGGTCTGTCGCGCTAACAGTGATGGTAGCAGAGGTGATGGTCTGTCTCTTTAAGAGCCCATCATAGACGTCTGATACAGATTAACCGGCATTACCAGAGATAGTAACAGAGGTACAGAGAAGATAGGAGAGACCGATGGTTCGTCTCCAAATTAGCTCGTTGTAGGTGTTCCCAGAAATGGTGGTAGCTCGATGATTTGGTCCTTTGAGAGCTCATTATGACTGAGATTTGGATTTTATTTTTCAAAGATGTTAATTGGAGAGAAAATGTCGCCTTAGGCCCAGAAATGACTTTCCCAGAATCTTGGATCTTGCTAATGGTTGTTTGAGGATGTTCTCAGTGTTCTAGTGATAGTGTGAATGAAGTTGGTTGCGCTTGCACAGCTTAAGCCAACCGCAGGTGAATAGTGAGGTTTGTGAGGGTTTAGGGAGTTTGCTTTCTCCAAATGAAGTTGTAGAAGGAGTGTGCGTACTCCGCAGTGTGAGAGTAGGGAAGTTATTGACCTTCACATGTGTGTGGCGCTTTGTGCTAAAAAATTGTCCACATGGTTGTTGATGTATGGACCCTGTGTGGTCTAAGACTCCGGAATATATTGAAAGTGTATGAGACACTTGTTTTTATGTTATAATCTGTCTGGTTTAGTAGGTTGATCGGGCGTAGTCAAAAATTCAGAGTGTGAGTCAAAGTGAGTGAAAGAAAATTTTGACTGAGATCCTGCAAGTCCTATGTGCACCAGGACAGACCCACTGATCAGTTGAGAGTAAAATTTGCAGGTCAAATTTTGCTTGCAAATCTGGGAGACAAAGAAAGAAGGAGTAGCTGTAAGTGTGGGAAGAGCCGTCAGTGAAAAATCTGTACGTTTTCTGAAGCAATTGTGTTACCTTTCCTGTAGTAAACCAGCAGATTAGTTTTTTTGGGTTTTGAATAGTGGTCGCAATTTTTGCATTCGTTTGGGTGAATCGGAATTTGGGAGGACAAGCCGCAAGACTTTGTCAGTCGCAGTACGTGTGAGTGTGACGTCATTGAAGCTGCACTGGGATAGGTCGGTTAGTGAGAAGGGTCACGCACGGATTTGCAGCCGTACGTGAGATGCCATTAGTTGAGAAAGTAAGTAAAAGGAATCTTGGGATTAAAAGTAACTTCTTGATTTGATTTTGAATAGCAAAAAAGGTCGAAAAGATGAAATTTTTCAAAGCTTTAAAGAGTGCCTTAAAGGGGGATACATATATTGCAATGAGTGTAGGTGAGGCTACACCAACAGAAAATACACCAGCTTACATTGTAATGGAAGAGAAGGGAGTCTCTCCGTGTCTTTGGCTAAAGCAATGGTGCGAATTAGTAGAGAAGGATGGGAACTTAGCGTTTCCTACAAATGGGACATTCAATTTGAGGGTTTTGGAACATTTAAGGATGGTGCTATATGAATCGAAGACCCTTCCGAGACCAGCACAGTTTGAGGCATTAGCGATTTGGGAGCTAGTAGCCAGACAGCAACAGAAATTTGAGAGGAGGATGAGAAAGGCAGAAAAGACTTTAACAGAGGCTAGATGGGACAGTGATCAGAGAGTTTGGAGGATTGAGACTTTGCATGGAATTAAGTTGTTTCCGGCAATTACGCAGGACAATGAGAAGGAAGGAAAGTCTTCAACAGTGGAGGAAGAAACAGATGATGATGAGTTTATTTTGCACTGATTGAGAAATCGCCCACCACCATATGCAGCACATGAGAGTGGTTTGAGTGCTGATCCCATAGCCCAGACACAGGTTAATGGGAAAATGAGTCCGATGCAGGTTAATGCTTGCCTGGCACAAAATGCGATGCAGAGTGGTCTTAATGTGCCTACTACCCCTTTAGTGTAAAATCAGGTACAACCGCCACAGGTTCAGAGAATTTACCCTGATGTGCCCATTATGGAAATTACTTCGAATTTAATGGTGCCTACAGAACAGAATTTCTCGAGACCAATGTTGGTTCAGACTGAACCAACTCCACTTTTACTGCCCCAAGTGCAGCCACAGGTAATGCCGAGATTGACTCCAGTAACAGGGACAAAGTCATATATGTCTTCAATGATGATTGAGAACATGTGAGTTACTCTCCCACAGAGCGTAAGTGCCAGACCAACCCCAGATGCCATATCTTTACATATTACTGTTGGTCCAGCCGTACCCCTACTTGCACAGAGCAAACCTACTGTGGTGAACAGGGTGCCATGTCCCAGAATATAATGAAGGGAGGACATAATGAAAATGCTTGGGTAGTCCCTCCTGTGGGACAGACTTTTGATGGATCAAGATCATTGTTAGACCTCAGTCCATTTGTAGCACTTCCAGATACTATGTTTGGGTCAAACGTTAGTCAGAGTTTGAAATTGTTGGCACTGCAGACCCCGAATGCAGTTGCACAGCAGGTGCCACCAGTCCAAGCCAGTAACATTTTGTTACAAGGTTTGACAGCTCAGCAGTTGACTGAATGGTTAGACAAGCTGAATACCCTGCAGAGTGCTCCTAAGGGAGAGGAGTGTTTGAATTATGCTAGTCTAAGCATGGAAGCGGGTGAACTCATTGAGGGAACTAGGGGTGTGACCAGTTTAGAATCCTACACAGAAGAGGAGTTGAGATATTTGTGCCCGAAGATTACGAGGGATGTGAGCAATGTGCATCAGAAACTAGCAGATCTGGCAGAGAAATATGGCATAGAAATAAAGAGGATGAAACCTTTGAAAAGGAGTTACAGATTAGACTTTGAGACTAGAGATCTTGAACATGTGAGATCTGCCGGAATGAAGGCACATCTTAAGGAATTGCTTCAAAGTGTCCAGACTTGGGGAGCATTAGACGAATGGGAAGGCAGGTAGGTAAAGAAAAGAGACAAGAGGAAAAGGCATTCTGTGGAGCTGACTGCAAATGTGCAGCAGGATAAAGATCCATTCAAAATTCTACCAATGAGAGACATTCCGGGAGGGAACTTTATTCATGTCCCTTGGAGCAGAAGTGACATTCTATCATTTACAAATGATTATCCAAAAGTGCGAGAGAAGCCAGTAGAGTGGTACCAGCAGACGGACAGGTTTGTGAAACTTGGGAAGTGCCTGTTGGAGGCCTTGAACATATTACTAGAGATAGTGGTTCCAGCTGATCTGTGGATAGAGTGTAAGAGGAATGTAGATTGGACAAGAAGCGAACCAGAGAGAGACCAGAATACAGGTGCACCATCTCTTCGAGGTAATGAAATATTTCTATAAGGTGACTGAATTTTTGAAAATTAGAATTTTGCCCAAGAATATTGATTGGCAGAGGATTGACAGGACAGCTCAGGAAGCAAAGGAGTCGATACATGAGAGAGATTGTTGCAAGCGCTCAAGCATTACAGTGGTACAGAGACAATTGAGGCGAAAAACATGATTAATTTTGTGTTCAGATTTGTGGAAGGATTGAGACCTGAAATTAGCCAGATGATTAAGAGTCATTTGATTTGCTGGCAAGCAAAGCTGATTGATGAGGTGTTGCAGTATGCAAATTACTGTAGTGATGAGATTGAGTTGAAGCAGAGAAAGCTAAAGGAGAAGGCGATGGTGATGCAGATTAAAGCTGCTCAAACGGGTATGCAAGGGAATTTTCCACAAAAGTTACTGCAACAGCAGCAGGGAAATATGATGCTTCAGCCCCAGATGAGAGGTAGAGGTCACGGAGGTAATGTCAATCATGGTCCAGACTTGAGTACTGTAGAGGTTCCGAATGATGTGTAGGGAATGAAGAAGTTATTGTCATGTCACTTTTGCGGAGCCGTTGGACATTGGAAATGGGAGTGTCCGATGATGGTGCAGGAAGGTGTCGTTCAGCAAAGTAATGACATCAGTTTGTTCCAGAACTGAAGAGGACCGAGAGTGAGAGGTCCTAATCAAAATTTTCTAAATAATGTGAATCAAGGACCGAATTTTCAAACCATGCAGCAGGTGCAAATGCCACGTGTACCGATGACACAGTTGCAGCCAATGCAACAGCAGGTTCCCACGGTAACTAGACAGAAAATTCAAATACCTCAAGCACCTATGTAATAGTAACATATGATGCTTTCTCAACAGATCACAGGTCAGAGGCTTAACCAAAGTAATAATACAGTGCACCAATAGCCGTTACACAGTGAGAATGGAAGAAATGATGATTGGATGAGTGACAGTTCAGATGAGGAGCCATTTGTGCGTGCACCTTTATTAGAAGTAGATCAGAGAGGTCCCTATCTGAAAGGAAAGGTCATGGGTCACAGAGTTTCATTCTTGGTTGACATGGGAGCTACACGCTCTACAGTGAGAAGTGCAGAAGTTTTTAACTTGCCCCTTTCAGGTAAAACAGTTCAGATTGTAGGATAGCGAATCAGTATTTGACTAAACTGATTACAGAACCAGTTCAGGTTAAAATTGGCAACTTTCAGGGATTGCACAAATTTGTAGTCTGCGGTTCAAGTCCAGTATCCCTATTAGGAAGAGACTTGTGTAAAACAAAATGCTCGATTACTTTATCAAATGATGGAATTGAGATTCAGACTAATAGTGATGATAAAGAAGACCAAGGCCCAGAGACAGAAGGTGAAACTACAAATGAGGAGTACCCTCTGACTGAATTTTTTCCGATGTTCACAGTGCAGGAGCTTCATCCTGATTTGCAGGGAATGGTTAAGGGGAAAGTGTGGGATTTGACAGGAAAAGAAGTAGGTCTGATAAGGGGAGTTGAGGCAGTTAACGTTGCTGTAAAGGCGACGCAGTTTTTCCTCATCTTCCACAGTACCACATGCTGCAAGATGCCCTTATGAAGGTCACCCAAATAATCACAGACTTTGTAAAGCAAGAGGTTTTGAAGGAAGAATTGAGCAGCCTATGTGATTCACCAATAATGGGTTTGCAAAAGCCCTGTGGGAAAGTTCAAATTGTCCAGGATTTGAGAAAAATAGATGAGATTGTGGTCAAATGTTGTCCCGTGGTGCCAAATCCAGCTGTGATAATGTTTCAGATTTCATGTGATGCAGAATGGTTCACTGTCATTGATTTGTCACAAGCCTTCTTTTCTGTGTCTCTTCATGAGGACAGCCAATTTTTCTTTTGTTTCAAGTTTCTGGATCAAGTTTATTGTTGGTGCAGAATTCCTCAAGGGTTTTCAGAGTCACCTTCCATATTCAATCAGATCTTGAAAAAGGATTTGGAGTCATTGGAATTGCCATTCCAATCGACTTTGGTACGGTACATTGATGACTTGCTGGTTGCGTTCAAGACAAGGGACAAGTGTAAGTATGATGCGATTGCCTTACTGAACCATTTGGGAAAGAATGGTCATAAAGTGTCTCCACTTAAATTGCAATACTGTCAGAAAGTAGTGAAATACTTGGGTCACCAGATTGAGGAAGGATCAAGAGAGACATCCAGAGAAAAGATTATAGCCATATTGCAGATAAAGCCCCCGACCACACAGAGAGATGTCAGGATGTTTCTCTGGATGGTAGGCTACTGTCGCCAATGGATTCCAAATTTTTCAGTCATTTTGAGACCATTGCCAAAGCTGGCTCATAGGGAAGTCACAAATTCGTATAGTGTTAGACCAGGCTGAAATAAAAGCGTTCACTGAATTGAGAGAGAGTCTGTGCAAGGCTCCAGATTTGGGTATGCCTGACTACACAAACCCGTTCACATTGTTTTGTCATGAGCGTGATGCATGTTCTTTGTCTGTCTTGACACAGGTCCATGGAAGTGCAAACCGCCAAGTAGCATATTTTTCAGCTACTTTGGACCCAGTTGCAGCAGCCTTACCAGGTTGCACGCAGTTGCAGGGGTTGGTCAAATCCTTCCACAGAGTGAAGGCATTGTGATGGGACATCCCTTGATCATAATGGTCCCTCACTCTATTGAGATTCTGCTTACAAGGACGAAAACCCAATATTTGACTGGTTCAAGGCTGACAAGATATGAAATGAGTATTCTAGGGTCACCAAATGTGTCACTGAAAAGATGTAAAGTGCTGAATCCCGCAACCTTACTCCCAAATGAAAATGGTAAAATTGAAAAGATGGAAGATGTTGAGCATGATTGTCTTGAAGTAACTGATTTGTGCACAAAACTGAGACCTGACATTAGAGATATCCGATTGGAAGAGAATGACCAAATTACCTTTGTTGATGGTTCCTGTCTGAGAGACGATGCAAGGACACTGAGAGCAGTATATGCTGTGTGCACAATTACTGGTATTTTGGAAGCTTTTTGCCTTCGAGAAGTATATTCTGTCCAAGTAGCAGAACTGGTAGCCCTTACTAGAGCGTGCAATGTTTCTGCTCAGCTGAAAGTTACAATCTATACGGATAGCCAGTATGGATTTGGAATAGTGCATGATTTTGGCCTGTTGTGGTCATAGAGAGGTTTCATGACCTCTTTTGGTTCACCAGTGAGAAATGGTTAAAGGATTAAACAGCTGTTACATGCTATTCAAATGCCTGAAAAGATTGCTGTGGTAAAATGCAGTGCACATCTGAAGTTGCAGGACTTTGTATCACTGGGAAATGGATATGCGGAACAAGTCGCAAGGTGTTGAGCATTGAACTATATATTGTTCCAAGATAAAAGGGAACTGTTACCTGAAGAAGACGAAACATATCCAAGTTTTGCATTGAAAGTCATTGATACCTTGGAGGAACTGAAAATGTTGCAGAATAATGCTGACAGGGAGGAAAAACATTCATGGAGCAAGATGAAATGTGTGGAAAGACAAGATGAATTGTGGGTTTCAGAAAAGGGGCAATTGGTTTTGCTAAATAGTCTGTTGTCACAAATGGCGAGGTATAGTCATGGTCAAGCCACGTTGGGAAGGATGCCATGATTCAGTTGTTCAAACATGATTGGTTCAACCCAAGGTTTAGACAGGTCGTTGAAGCAGTTTGCCATTGTTGTGTCATTTGCCAACAGTTGAACGCGGGGAAAGGGACAGTGGTTAATTTGAGCCACATTGGAAGAGCAGGATGTCCATTCAGCAGCATGCAGATGGATTTTACTGAGATGGCTGTGTGTGGAGGTTTGAGAAACGTGTTGGTGATTGTATGCATTTTTAGTCAATGGATTGAAGCTTACCCTACACAAAGAAATAATAGTCTCACAGTAGCGAAACTACTGCTTAGTGAACTGATACAGCGTTTCGGGTTTCCGATCTCTTTAGAATCAGATAGGGGAAGTCACTGCAACAATGAAGTAAATATATTACTGTGTGCAGCATTGAACATTGGACAGAAGTTGCATTGTAGTTACTTCACTGAAGCACCAGGACTAGTGGATCAAAGGAATGGTACCTAGAAGTCGAGAGTTGCAAAGATGTGTGCGTCCACAAATTTGAAATGGACTGAAGCATTGCCTTTAGTTTTGATGTCAATGAGAAACACACCCGACAGGAAGACAGGATTGTCGCCGCATAAGATCCTTATGGGCCGAGCCATGAGGTTGCCAGCGGTGCCTGCAAATGCACTTGTCAATTTTACAGATGATATGGTGTTGGACTACTGCAAAGGTCTGGTTGATGTGGTTTGCTCTTTCTCTCAGCAGCAGGTGGAGGCTACCACACTGCCACTGATCCATGACCCAGGGAACAACCTGAGAGCCGGAGACTGGGTTGTGGTCCGGAAACACATGAGAAAAACGTGTTTGGAACCTCATTGGAAAGGACCATTCTAGGTAGTTCTGACAACTACCACAGCTGTGAAGTGCGCTGGAATTCCAAATTGAATCAATAGCAGTCACAAGAAGAAAGTGGCATGTCCACTGGATCATGAGGAAGAAGAGTTGTTGAGAGTACCAACAACAGTGAGACAAGTTTCAGGGCCGGAAGGAGAACAAAGAGTAACTGAGACTGGATCTGAGCCTGTTGAGGACAGTTCAGTCACTCCTGTGAGAGACGAAGGAGAAGACCTCCAAGA
Organism: Pleurodeles waltl; assembly: GCF_031143425.1. NCBI lineage: Eukaryota > Metazoa > Chordata > Amphibia > Caudata > Salamandridae > Pleurodeles > Pleurodeles waltl. The sequence continues at coordinate 218,717,387 of NC_090450.1, read as the reverse complement.
GGGTGACAGAGAGCCTATCTCAGTTGAGGCAGCAGGAAAGCCTAGTCAGAGGAGGGCTTTCCCAGATGCAGATGATCTTGAGAGACAAACAGAGCAACTGCCAGACCCAGAGGGGAAAGGAATTGAGGTGGATCAAAGTGACTGTGCCCTGACTCCGCCTGAACCTGTTGCAGGTCCGTCAAGAGAAAACACTGCAGAACAAGGGGAAGTTTCAAGTTCGACTCTGAAGAGAACACTGATACAAGGTCCACTGAAAGGAGCTAAGTGGCTGGAGTCACAAAGAAAGGGAAAGGAAGTGGTTGCTGAGACAACAATCAAAGAAGTAAATACAACAAGGAGAGAATATCTAAGTGAAGGAGAATTGAATGGTGATTGAAAATTGAAGAGGACGAGAATAGCAAGTCGAAGATACGCATGTCCTGAATGGGCATATGAAACTACAAGTCAATGGCAGCAAGAATTTTTGTCTTTTTGTTTTGATAGAGACATTCCGGGTCAGTATTTTGGCACTTGAAGGAAGCTGATGAATTGAACTGTTGAAACAATCTAAGACAACATTTTTGAGAAAGAAACTGTAAAAAGTAACTGGAAGAGACATTAATAACCTGATTTGACTTTTGAAACCTGATTTTGACAAGGGATCCTGGAAGTTAGACTGAAAGCTGTAAATAACTGCTGACAGAAGAGTTGTTTGTTTTTGATTTTTGCTGCAGTTTTCCTAAATGTTTCTTCTGCTTTTTGATTCTTTACAGATCATGAGTAACATTAGCCAGCAGGGTGGGAACAGTAGGCGCTGTAAATATACGAGTAGTGGTTTGGCGATTATGTGCGGGATATTGTTTGTGGGTATTTCTATTCTTGATAAGAGTGAAGCCAACCATAGTTCTGCTTTTGAGACAACTACTGCACTAAAGGCAATAGAGAGGTTTAGGTTAGATGAGAAATATTTGCATGAGGATACTAATGCGCAAGGAGAACTTTCTTCTAATGTTTTCTATCACTTATTGAGTGAGTATGTTGAGACGATGGATATGAGGAATTGGTATATTTGTGTACGCAGATTCCTTCATCAGTTGAGGAAGGAGTTATGTACCATTGTTTTACTTTAACATATGGAATACGTTGTAGTCTGCTAATAACAAGATTCCATAACTAGGAGTACATTCAGTATTTCTATTCAAATTATGACATGGTGTTTTTGTTTGTCTCTATAATAATTAGGTATTGAAGTAGAGTAGCTAGGGATAATGACATAGTAATAGTTAGAGGTTTCTTTGAGCCTACATTGACGTTTGGCAAGGCTTATGCACACCACAATAATTTAACATGCTTGCTGACACCTATAGAGAAAAGCTTCTTAGATCACACAGATGACAGGAGAAAGGCATTGAAGGAGAAGTTAGAAAAAGGCTTAGAGAAAAGGAATTACAGGAACGATTTTGCTTATAGTACAATTAAAACACAAGGGACGTTAGCTCTAGATGTGCAACATATAGGGAAACTTTGTATATATATATATATATATATATATATAGGCCTAGATCACACACTGACACTTTATTTGTGGAAACAAGTGAATGTACACGTGTTTTTGTTTCAGAGTAAATGGACGTTTATGTTGAATGGACAGGACCCAGCTATTCCTCTGATTTATTACACCTGTGGTCTTAATGCTTATTACCGTCTTCCAAGAGGATGGTATGGGATATGTTACTTGGGAATAGTTTTCCCAAAGATTTATTGAATTAATGATTTGAAGAAGTTTCCGAAAGTGACTGAATTACATCATATGAGACAGAGGAGGGAGTCTCCTTCTGGTATAGTGGGAGATATATTTGGAGCAATGATTCCTTCAGTAGGAGTTAATCTGAATTCAATAAAGATTCAAAAGTTGTTTATAATTGTGGATAACATACTGACAAATTTTTCAGGGGCCATACCCCAGATACGTACTGAATTAGCTTCTTAAAGAGCTATGACTCTTCACAATCGTCTTGCTTTAGACAATCTTTTAGCGTAAGATGGCGGAGTTTGTAGAATGATTAATTCTAGGCATTGTTATTCGTATATTCCTAATAACAGTAAAGATATTGGAGACTTAGGCCCTCATTATGAACACTGCGGTCTAAACCGCGCTGCCGGCGGTGGCGGTAAAAACCACCAACAGAGGAGCAGTCCAGACCGCCAAATAATGAACCAACTGAAACACAGGCATCCTGAAAACCACCCAGCACCAGTAGAGGAGTGCCGATGATGACGGCAGAGTCCGCCAACAGGCCGAAGGAAAGGCCCAACCCGCCCATCAAATATTGAACCACTAGACCGCCGTCAGTTCCGGGGAGGGAACCACCACCACACAAAGCCAGGCTGAAACGAACCTAATATAAAGAAACACTCACCGGGGGCCCACACAACGCACCGAAGCAGACGTAGATAGAGAGCTGCAGATAATACCAGCCCTGCTCCTTGCGATACACCTCCACGACCGAGACGGCCGACGAAGACGACAACGGTAAGTACCGCAACCTACTGCACAAGGGAGGAAAAGGCACAGTTACATACCCATCCACTCCACCCACCCTGCAACGCTCCCACAACACTTCACAGCAGCACAAACCATACACCCCACAGCAAGAGGTACTTACCTGACACAAGGCAAATCCAACCTGACCATAGTACATACAAATGCCCCACACCCACAAACAATGAAACGAGAGACCAGGGTTCAAGAGTGTGCAGCCAAAACACAGGCTACACATAAATATTTATTGCAGCTCACAGAGCTAACTATTCACAACAAGGCCAATGGCCAGTCCATAGTGCCAGACGTGTTTGGGCTACAATGGCCCCAACCTGACTCCCAAAAGTGCACGGTACTCCACCTAATGGGGCAACAATTTGGCATCCAGGCACCTCAGGAAACAGGGGCAGGGAGTGGTGGGGGTGGGGATTTGCGGCGGGGGTGGAGTTTGGACTTGGGTTCGGAAGGTGGACGGGGTTTGGGTTTGGCCTTGGAAGGTCAGGGTGTGTGCTACAACCCGGTGGAACCAGATGGACTTGGTTCTGCACGGGGCTTCTTCCTCTCTGGTGAAGGGGCACAGGAATGTGAAGGGTGGACAGGGCTGTGAAGTGGAAGGAGTGGAAAGGGCAAGGAGGTGCGCACGCTAAGGGACAAGACGGGGTGGGCCAGTGGGTTGGAAGAGGTCAGCACGGGAGAGGAAAAGTTTTTTCGGAGCAATTGGGTTGGGCCTAGAGGACGGCGTGGGAGTGGAGGCAGAGGGTGTGAACATCAGTGGTATAGGGGTGAGCATTGTGGGTGCAGGTGACTGGACAGTATGCTGAGGTGTGGTGGATGTGTGATGGGTGGGTGTCTTGGTGCATTTGTGTGTTTTTGGAGGAGGGGGGTGGACACAGTGGGAGAAGACAGGCTGTCAGTGTGGATGTATGTTGTGTAGGTGTCTGCAAGTCTGGTGAGTGTGCTGCATGTGTCAACTACAGTAGTTGTGGTGAGTGCAGGTGTGGTATCTGGGGTCCATGTATGGATGTCTGCTATTGTGGTGAGTGCAGGAATAGGCTCAGCAACAGTGACTGAAGGTGCAGTGCCTGGGGATGTGCATGTAGAGGGGACAGACAGGGTGGCGGAAGAGGTGGGCACACTAGGGGAAGTGGATGTTGCTGTATGTGCATGTGTATTTTGGCTGTGTGAATGCTTGTGATGGGAGGTGTGGTGCTTGTGTTTAGAAGTGTGCTTTATGTGTGTTGAGGTGCTAGACTGCGTGTCAGATTGTGTACTTTGGACAGGTGAAGGGAGTGGGGTGCTGGAAGGGTAGACAAGGTGGGAGGGGGGATGGAAGGACCAGGGAAACTGGCTGCCATCAAAGAGGAGGCCAGAGCCTGAAAAGATCTCTGTGGGCCAGAGACTGCACCGTGAATGCCATCCAGATAGGCATTGGTCTGCTGCATCTCTGATGCTAGCACCTGGATGGCATTGACAATGGTTGTCTGCCCTACAGAGATGGTTCTCAGGAGGTCAATAGCCTCCTCTGTCAGGGCAGCAGGGCTGACTGGGGCAGGGGAGGAAGTGCCTGGGCGAAGGAGACGCCCACCTCTCTGGGTGAGCGAGCATGGGCAACTCAGTGGGGAGCAAATAGGAGGACGGTGATGGCATGGAGGTGGCGGAAGATGATACTGTAGGGGTGTGCCCACAAGGGTCCACCACCAACAAGGAGCCCCCATCAGAGGAGGTATCGGAGTCACTACCTCCAGTGGTAGTTGTCTTCCCCGTGGTACTACCCTTGCCTTCCAACCTACTGGTCCCCTTGGCGTCGGATGACTCTGCCTCCGAGGATCCATGGGCCGCTGCATCCCCCCTCGCCGGTGCCTCAGCTCCCTCGCCAGATGATGCTGATGTACACCAACAACACAAGAGAACAGGGCTGAGGAGACAAAACAGGAGAGACACTTGTAAATAGCTGAAAGGAGTGAACATAGTGGCCAGACATACACCCTCCCAGAAGAACCCCCCAACAGGCAGCCCCTTCCACTATGCCCATGGCCATGCCCCTGACTAGTGACCAAAACCCTGCTTTACACCCATCCCCTGAACTACCTGAGGACCTGATTTGTATGAGACCTGACCCAAACACCCCTACACCCTACGGGGGCCATCATGTAGATGGACTTCAGTCAGAGTCCCTGCAACTAAGCAGCATAAACCCTAATGCACACACAGACATCCATCAAGGGTTAAGATTGTGATATGTGTACTCACCCCCTTGTGACAGCTGTGCAGCCTTCAAGCGCCCATCCAGGTCTGGGTACGGCATGGCGAGGAAGCGTAGCATGTGGGGGGTCGATGCCCGACGGGTACCCTTCCATGTTGGGAAGACTTCCCCAGCTGGGCCTCACAGATTTTTCGCGCCCAGAGCCGCCAGTCCTCCCACTTCTTCCTGCAAGGGTGCTCCGCCAGTTGTAGACCCCTAGGGTCCACACCTCCTTGGCGATGGCATGCCAAAGTGCCCTCTTCTGGTGGGCGCTAACCTAAAGGGGAGACACAGAAATGTAACACAGAGCTCAGGCACTTGGAAATTATGTACAGCTGGCTGTACGTCCACTATGGGATGGACAGTACTAACAGACTTACAGGACATACGCACACAGCATGGCATGAACCATGGCCCATGCAGGGTCAGAGGTGCACACATATGTACTTCCAACACCATCCATTACACACAACCATTGCCCCCGAAACCCCGACTCACCTGTAACTCTGGCCGTCCGGAGAGCTTGGCATACAGGGGCAGAACCCCGTCCACTAGCCTCTCCAATTCATCCTGGGTAAAGGCCAGGGCCCTTTCCCCTGCAACACGAGCCACTTCCATGACCACAGGCAGGACACAGCAGACCACTCAGTGGAGTACCTGCTCACATGAGATCAGGAAGTCAAGTGAAGTTGTGGTGATGAATTTGCGTATGTACCGCGGCGGTGTGCACCGTTACCGCCAGCAGAAATTCTGATACGCAAGGATTCCCCATTGGCATCCATGATAACCAATGACTGTGCGAATGGTGGTAAACACCGGCTTTTGCTGTTACGCCAACCGCTAGCGGTATGAGGTCACTTCCACAACGACAGTCATGGATTACAGGGGGCAGACATTTTGGCCTTAACTACGCATTAATAAAAATGATATCTGCACAATGCAGGCCCTATTGTTCACCTAACACACCTAAGCATGTGACCATTAACATTACCACACATAACAAACCCTGTTCACTCATGATGGTCTAGATGAAATTCTGTCAAACAGATTTTACTTTTGAGTCCCGAAAATCAAGTCAGCAGTGCACAATGAATGACAATGTGTGCCTATGTATGTGTGTTCCTTACACATGTTTCAAATTCCTCCTAGGTACCGACCCTTGTGGCTAGGAAGGGCCCCATTGGTGTACAAACCACTTGTTGATTTGCGGACTATGGTGGAGCGTCACATCTTAATCAATTACAGACTCACCCGTGCAACTATTGTCGAACTTTGTGCATTACTGGATCCTGCACTGACTCCGGCCAATCGTAATCAGCATGCCATCCCTTCTGAAGTGCAGGTGCTCTCTGCACTCCATTCCCTGGCCACGGGCTCCTTTCAAGTGACAGTGGGTATGAGTGCAGGATTTTCACAGCCAATGTTCAGCATGATACTGACAAGATTTCTAAATGCATTTGTACGATATCTGCAGTCCTAAGTGAGGTTTCCCCAAAGTACTGACCTCCCTGCCATCTAATTTGACTTCTATGCATTTGCAAACATACCGTATGTGATAGGTGCCATTGATGGCACCCACATACCTAAAATACCCCCAAGAGTCAGTGAACAGGTGTACAGAAACAGAAAGAACTTTTACTCCATGAACATCCAATCTTGTGTGGCACACTACTGTTCCTCAGCACAAAGGATCATGGACTGAACCGGGGAACATGGCATTCACATGTGAGATGTACCGCAGACCAGTACATCTCACATGTGAATGCCAAGTTCCTCGGTTCAGTCCATGATCCTTTGAGCTGAGGAACAGTAGTGTGCTACATAAGATGGAACAACTACAAAAGGACACAGGGTGGATCATAGGTAGGTGTTTCTGTCAGTAACTGCCACCTAGCAGACAGCCAGGCTGTCTGACTCAGAGGCTTAACAATGACTGCTGTGATTTGCACATTTTTCTAGGTGATTCTGGCTATCCCAATTTGCGTTGGCTCCTGACACCAGTGAGGAATCCTGGGACAGATGCAGAGAGGAATTCCAATGAGGCCCATGGACATACTAGGAGGGTGATAGAGCGCACAAGGCTAGATTTCATTGTCTACATATCTCTGGGGGTTCCCTGGCCTATGGGCCTGAAAAGGTGTGTAGAATAGTGGTGGCCTGCTGCGTGCTGCACAATGTGGCAGTGAGAAATTCTATCCCCCTCTTGGAGGTGGATGGTGTGGTATATCCTGACCAGCTTCCTCAGAGAGGAGAGGAGAGTGATGGTGATGATGAGGAAGGGGAAGATGTCAATTCCAGGACCCAACTGATACAACTCTCCTTCCAATAACTATGTGGGACTAAAGGCTGACATTGGTGTTTGTGAAACACACTGTCAGTGTGGTTTGTTATCTGGGAGGGGTTCAATCTACTATTTGCAACTGAGTCCAGGTCTGCATGGTACCAAATACAATTTAGTGGTTAATTTTTTGCAACATTTAGGCACACAGGTGTACTTTCATGCTACGCATTACAAATAGAGTAGTTATCAGCCAGTTGCATCCATACTTCACTTTGTTCACCCATTATGACAGGGGTCTGTGTTACAGGTGTGATACGTGTTTTATTTGGGACAGGGATTGAAAAGTGCAAATTACAGTGATGGCAGTTGGTCATGGGTGGTTGTCCTCAATGCCAACGTGGTGGCAGCCTTGTTGTAAGTATTGATGAGCCCTTCAATGCTTACATGAGTTCTTATTGGTTATTAGCACTGTTTGGTGGTTGATAGTGTGGGATGGTTGGTGGGCAGCTTGTTGCAGAGTCACTTCTTTGAGGGGGCCTTGTTTTTGGCAGGGGTTCCAGTCCCATATCTTGGCCTGAGGGTCTGTTTGGGCACCTGCTGTTGACCTAGAGGGGATGACATGCTTGTTCCTTGTGTTTCCTCTGAGGGGAGTTTGTGGAATGTTGCTGCTGATGCTGTCATTGTCCGGTCTGTCTCCTGTGCTGTAGTGGGGGCCCCCTGTAGTGTGTGGGTCTCAGGCTGGGTTTGTACCAGCTGCAGCAGTGCTCCTGCTATGCTGGCCATTGTGGCGTTGTGCAGTTTCCACTGCTCCATGGCCTCTTGGTGGTGTTCCTGCTGCATCCTCTTACTATGCTCAAGGATGGATACTATCTGGGCCAATCTGTCATGGGTATGCTGGTAGGGCCCCAGGACCTCAGAGATCACATCCTAGGCTGCAGCATCCATCCTGTGGCCTCCCCCTGGGCCAGTGATGCCCTCCCACAGGGCCTAGCCCCCTGTGCCTGTGTCCCCTGCACAGGTTATGCGGTCCCACTTGTACTGGGGCCATCGTCTTCCTGCCTGTTGGTTGGGGGTGACTGTGGCCTCTGTACCTGTGTTCCACCAGTCTGTGGCCTGGATACACTGGTGTGGGGACGGTTGCCCTGGGCTGATGTTCTTGCCTTGGTGGTAGGGGTGTCAGTGGTATCCTGGGTGGGGCTGCTGGATGGTGACAGTCCAGGACTGTGTGAGGGGCCAGCCTGCTCATCAGTGTCCAGAGATCCATCCCCAGTGTCCTGTGAGGTGCCGCTGTCTCCCTGGGGGGCACTGCCACTCCTTGTCCAGTCCGTCAGGGTGGCATGGGTGGTGGTGCCTGTTGGGGGAAATGGACATGCCTGTTACAAATGCATGATCGGATGGGGTGCACAGGGCTGGGCTGTTTTGTGCAGGTGTTACATTTTGGGGCCATGCAGGGTGCCTTTGTGAGGTTTGCACTGCATTTTGCTTAGGATGTGGAGTTGCATTATAGGTGGTGTACAGCCATTGTGAATCCTTGCAGGGATAGGTGGCTGTGCATAGGGGGAGGGATGTGGCCCTGTTAGTGGGTTTGTGGTCATGCAAGGGGACTGGATGTGGTGATTGTGGCCTGGGTGGGGTAGTGGTCCTGGTGGGTGTTCGAGGGGTGGGGTGGGATATGCATTCCAGGTGTGATGTACATGGGGTAAATGTAGGCGACTTACCCGAGTCCATTCCTCCAGTGAGTCCCTCAGGGTACAGGATGGCCAGTACCTTTTCCTCCCAGTCTGTGTATTCGGGTGGTGTTGGTGGTGATCCTCCCACAGTCTTCTGGACTGCAATGTGTTGCCTGGACGCCATGGCCCTGACCTTCCCCCACAGGTCGTTTCATCTCTTGCGGATGTCATCCCTGGTGTGTGGATGGTGTCCCACTGCATTGACCCTGTTGACAATGGTCTGCCATAGCTCCATCTTCCTGGCGATGGGTGTGTGCTGCACCTGAGGCCCGAATATTTGCAGCTCCACCTTCAGGATCTCATCCACCATGGTCCTCAGCTCCCTTTCTGTGAAGCGTGGATGTTTGGAGGGGTGACATGGTGGGTGTGGTGAATGGTGTCGGGGTGAGTCTCGTGTACATTGGCGTTCCGTGTCTGCTTCTGGTGCTCTCTGTCTTCGTTGGCCTAGTTTCATTGCAAAGGATTGTGGGGTGTGTCTGTGAGTGTTATATGGTGTTGTGAATGTGTGTCAGGTGTGTGGGTTTCTAGCTTATCCAGTGTGTGCACTTCTTGCTGTTGGGTCCACTTGCCGCCGTGGCGGTCGGCACCGCCAATGGTCGTTCGACTTCCACTGACCACCAAGGTGATTTGTACATCATTATTTAGAGGGCGGATGTGGGTGTGGTCGGCGGTGGTGGGGTAGAAGGTCCAGCATTTCTGCCGACAGGGTCCTGGTGGTGACTGGTTGACTGGTGATTTTTGGCGGGGTCGGGATTTTGGTTCATTATATGGCGGGTTTCTATTCACCGCCAACGGTGGTCTCTGTTTACTGCCGCCACGGCGGTCGGCGGTGTTTACCGCCGTGTTCATAATGGCCACCTTAATTACTAATCCGAATAATGAAAGTGCTGATTTGAAAGAATTTATAGACCAGGTGTTTGGGAAAAGATTGGCAAATATTTAGCTTCACTGGAAAATTGGCTCAGCAACATTTGGAATCGGATTCTACTAAAAATCTTGCTGGGGATATTAATATCTGTGGTTTGCCTGCTTGGAATTTGGGGATTGTGTAAATTATGTGAAAGGATTAAATTGAAGAAGTCAAAGAATGATCAGAGGAGGGAAGAAATGAAAAGGGAAAAATTGTACAGGGAAAGTAAAAAAGGAAACAAAAGTATGAAGGGATTAAATGGATAGAATTTTAGCTGATGCAAAAATGTGTGGGTGGTAGTTAGTGTTGTAGGAGGCAGGCCTGGTTTGTAGTGGGCACCTTGGGTACTTACACCTTATACCAGGTCCAGTTATCCCTTATTAGTGAAGTAGGAGTGTTCTAGCAGCTTGGGCTGATAGAGGTAGCTATAGCAGAGCAGCTTAGGCTGAACTAGGAGACATGCAAAGCTCATGCAATACCACTTATAGTTACACAGTACTTATACAAAAGTAAAGACAATGCTCAGTGTTACCAAAAATAAAGGTTGTTTATTTGGGTGACAGTACCAAAAATATCTTAGAGGCAATACTCCTTCTGGCGGTAAGTATTATACACAATATATACACTAGACGCCATTATAACGTAAGTAATTAGACATAGGATAGTGCAAACAATAGGAAATGCTATAGAATGCAATAGGAGAAAATAGGTCTATGGGCAACAAAATCCATATACTAAGAAAGTGGAACGCAAATCAGAAATTCCCAGCTAGACAAGTGTAGTATGTGCAGAATCACTGTGAGAGTAAGAATACAGTAAAGGTAAGTAAATTACCCCACCCCAGAGCCCAGAAAAGCAGGAGTAAAGCACTGCAAGTTTCCTTAGGACACACTACACCTCATGATTGGAATTATTGCAAGAACCAACCAAGTCTGCAAACAACAACAGTGGATTCCTGGACCTGAAGACCTGCAAGAGAAGGAGACCAAGTCCAGAAGTCGAAAGAAGTTCCAAGAGGGACAGGATGCCCTACCAACCCACAAGAGGGTGCAAAAGAAGAGTCCCCGGTTAGATGAGGACTGCAGAAATGCACCCTAGGAAGATACCAGCAGGTTCCTGCATTATGCAAAGGATGTCCCACGTCGTGAAGTTGGATGCAGGTGAGTTTTGGTGCTGGATTCCTCCAACAAGCCTTGATGCCGGCAATGTCGCATTTTGCGTGAACTAGGCTCTGTCTGGACCCAGGAGAGACCTGAGGGCCTCAACTCTTTGTGAGGAGGAAGAGGGGGCTCTCTGCACTTCAAAGAGAGCCCTCAGAGCACCAGATAGCACCCATGGGTGTCCCAGGACATGGGGACAAAGAAGGTGCAAAATGCGGTTGGTGCAACAATACAAAGGAAGGTTTTACATGTTATTCTAAAAGGTTCAATATGGCATCAAGAATTGATTATATCCTAGTTTCATTTGCATTAGGATGGCAGCGAACATGGATACTAGCAAACCCTTTTTCGGATCATTCTGTTCCCTGGGTTGAGCTTAGTGATTTTAAGGACTCTGGCAACCAGCAGCATCGTTCGCAATGGCGTCTAGATAGATCGCTTCTGACAGACGAAGACTGGGTAGCTAACCTGAAAATATCAGTTACAAAATTCTTAGCAATAAAGAAAGGGTCTGCCCCTCTCTTTTATATTTGGGGGGGCCACTATAGCCTTCATATGGGGGGAGGCAATCTCCTTTAAGGCATACTTAGGCAAAACTGCCCGTGAAAGAAGCACAACACTACAAAACGAGCTGGAACAGGCATTAAAAAGAAATCAGTTATTCTCCAACCCAGAGACAGCATCAAGGTTGGCAAGAGCTCAAGCCAAACTAAGGGATTTTTTTCTGTCAAGGGAGATACTAAATAGGCACACTAGTTTTCAACAACAATACGAAGAAAGCGAGCAGGCAGGTAGATTCCTGGCCTGGTCAATAAAGAAGCAATATAGGAATAACATGATAAAAAGCATCTTTGATGAACAACAGGCCAGAATGGTCACACATCCCAAAGAGATCGAAAAAGTATTCTTTTGACATTATCGCAAGTTATATATAGAAAAGACGCAAGTAGATAACTCACAAATAACACAATACTTGGATACAGTAACTTTACCAAGATAAGATCCAGCAGCTAAGAGTATATTAATATCACCAATTACAATTCAAGAAGTTATTAAAATAATAAGGGGCACTCCAAATGGTAAAGCTCCAGGTGAAGACGGCCTCCCGGCAGAAATCTATAAAATTCTAGAAGAACAAATTGTCAAAATATTAGTAGAGAGATATTAGAGAGCAATAGTGGTTAGCTTTATCAAAAAAGATAAGCCACCAGAATATCCCTGCTCATATCGTCCAATCAGTCTATTAAATCAGGACTTTAAATTATTTACCAAAATGTTGGCAGTTCGCACAGCTCAGGTGGCACAAGCATTGGTACATGAGGACCAGTGTGGTTTTTTACCGGGTAGGCTATTGTCCACTAGTCCAATTTTTTTAGTACAGGCAATAGATTATTTATCACATAACTCCCATCCAGCGGCAATCATAATGCTTGTTGCCGAAAAGGCATTCGATTCAGTTCAATGGCAAGTGCTATTCTTGGTGTTCGCAAAGTTTGGTTTCCCAACAAAATATATTCAGTCAATACGGACACTCTATAACGGGGCCCAAGCCAAAATTTCAGTCAATACTCAAATTGCAGGGTCAGTACAAATTTCATGTGGTATGCGACAGGGCTGGCCCCTCTCCCCAGTGCTGTTTGCACTCTTTATCGAGCCTCTGACTGCTGTGATTCGACAAGACTCATACATCCAGGTGCCACTGCCCTGGGCCCCCAAAGTAAAGTTATTTGCCGATGATATGATCTTGTATCTTCGAGCAGAGCAGTACAATATCGATAGAACGTTCGCAAAGATCAAGGCCTTTTCAGAGCTAGGTGGGTATAAAATCAACCAATCTAAATCAGAGGCCTCGTTGTATAATGCTGCAACATCGATTCTGCAGAAAGAAATCCGGGTTGTATCTCCTTGTCTCACCCTATTAGATAATTAGGTATTTACGTGTCCGGGAGCCCGGCAGATCTGTTCCAGTTGAATCACATGAATGTTCTTAAAAAGATTCATGGACTACTGTTTAAGTGGCAGAAAACTATGATGACCATTATTGGAAGGATAGCACTAGTTAAAATGATGATTCTGCCCCTATTACTTTTCGTGTTTTCAAGTGTAATCCTGAGAGTACCTAAAAAGTTTTTTGAGAAGTTAGACGCATTAATTGGACAATTCATATGGAATTATAAGAAACCTCATCTCCGGCTAGCTAAGTTAACCTTGGCAGTGGTAGATGTGGGATTAGCTCTTCCCAACATTATAACTTATTATTAAGCAGCTCTATTGGATTGGGTGTTAAGAGCAGCACAAAAACCAAAACTCAATTTCTATCTGAATCAGATGATGACAGAAATGAATATTCATCTTACACACTTCCTAAAATTCCCTCATCTACCAAAAAGGGCTAGATATAAAATACCAAGTATGATTCAGTTCGTCATATTACAGATACGGGCTAAGTATCAAATTGATAAGCCGTATTTGGCGTTGCGAGTAAGGGATGTTTGGATGTAAGGAGTAGAAATAAGCCAAAGAAGCCTCCAGCAATGGGAAGGGTTTGTTTTTAAGACTTTAGCGGATTTTTACATAGCGGATCACTTGAAAACATGGGCGCAGTGCGTAATGTGCGCTAGCGATATTCCAGAACACTTAAAATTCTCATACTGCCAAATACAGCATGCCCTATACACAACGAGACAACCACCGAATAGCATTAATGAAGCTATTGCTCAAACTTTCTACAATAATCAAAAAGGTATCGGCAAATGGGATAAACTTCTTCAGGATGCAGGGTCAATTACGGTAACCTCTGAACATTTGATTCGAATAGCAAATATGACAGAGTGCAAGAAAACGGTACAACACTGGAGAAAGCATAACAAGTTGTCATATAAAGCACTCAGATGGGCAAACTTTAAGAGGATCTCCTATTTTTCTAAATGGTTACTTTATTATGCTCCCGCTAGGTTAGGAGAAATGCACCCAGAGACTTCAGGTCAATGTCCACGTTGTCAAACATTTCAGGGGGATTGGCTACATATGTGTTTCTCAAGTCCATTTCTGGCAAATTACTGGGAGCAGATCTTTTAGAGATTGAACTCTTGGATTGCCTATAAAATAGCTCCTAGCCCAGTGGTGGCACTTTGGGGCATTATGCAAATCACAAATTCTCCCATTTCTTCCAGGCAAATGATACTTGTGGGAACTATAGTAGCTTTATCACTTATTCTTCAGGCGTGGAAATCTCCAGGATCTCTGACCTACGCACTATGGGAAGCAAAAATGGAGTCTACTAGGGTTAAAGAAAAGCTGTATGCCCAACGGATAGGAGTAATGGAAAGATATCAAGGGATATGGGCAAAAATGAATATTCGTCGTTAGATTAGGTGGGGAGGGGGCAGACAAGGGAGGAGGTTTAAGTATATATTAATGGATATTGTCCTCTAAAGCTCTGTTATAAAGTTGGTTGAATTTATGTAATGTGAATACCACCTGCTGAATAAAAAAAAAAAAGTAAAAAAAAAAAAAAGAGAGGTCCCACGCCACCGGAGAACAACTCAGCGAGTTGAGCGTCACAGGTTAGAGTGCTGGGGACTTGGGCCAGGCTGTGCACAAAGGAATTTTGCAAATAGTGCACAGAGGCCTCAGGAGGTGAAGAAGACGTGGTGCACAGGGGTACTGTCGTTCTGGGGGAAGGCAAGGTCTTACCTCCTCCAAATTGCGCTAGCAGGACCCCAGTACAGTCTGTGTTGATGGGGTCCACCCTGTCACAGTGTCCTTTCCTCTGGATCTGCACGTCGCTGAACAAAAGGCCCACCTTCCGGTGTCACCAACTCAGAAAGCTATTATAGCACAGAGTTATGGTGAAGCCAGTCAGGGGGAAGGGAATTAGGATAGGGAACAGCAGGGAGAGAGATCTGAAAAAAAAGGTTAGAACAAATATGCATTTACTCATTCATAGAAATGTGACTTATCAATAGACTCTTGACTAAATGCGTCTCCGAGATATCAGATGGAGACCCCTTTTGAAATGAGGGCAAAGCCCCTTTTTTGATAACATGGAACAAGAATAAACTACGACCTCAGAAACAAGAGATGGCAAGAGCTTTGGATTACGATTACACTCAGAATATCAATCCTGTAACATCTCTGATTTCACAACATAAACCTTTGATCATGACCTAGAAAATCTCAAAGAATTAAATATGCTTTTCACATCTTCAGCTTTTCAAAGAACAATGAAAACTATAATTTGCTTATGTCCAAAAATACTTTCACATTCACAACTATAAAGACCAAAAAGTTTGTACTCATTGAACTTGAAGCGCTTTACTTATAATACCAGGAAGCACTTTTACTTGTCTTGCCTTAAATCGCTACGCTCATTATACTAAGGGGGCATTTTACTCAAATGGCCTAATTCACTTTGATTGTTGTGCCAAGAACCTTTTACTCCTGTGAATTGAAACGCTTTGATTGTCATGCCAAGAGCGCTTTACATCTGTGAACTGAAGCGCTTGTATTGCCATGCCAAGAGCGCTTTACATCTGTGAACTGAAGCGCTTGAATTGCCGTGCCAAGAACGCTTTACACCTGGGAACTGAAGCACTTGAATTGTCGTGCCAAGAGCGCTTTACATCTTTGAACTGAAGCACTTGAATTGTCGTGCCAAGAGCGCTTTACATCTGTGAACTGAAATGTATTTGATCGTTACGCCAAGGCCGCTGTACTCTGGAAACTGAAAACGTTTTGTTTGTTATGCTAAGGGGCGCTTTACTTTTTGGAAGTAACGACTTCCTCCAAACTTGGATTCATCAAGGCCATACCGCTACGAGTACGACCTACTCACTTTTTAATGCACCATGGAAACAAGGATACTTCGGTTGGATGACACTCTGCCATTCAGGAACTCTGCTCTTCTTCAGAGAACCCCCCACGAGGTCTGGCTGCAACGAAGTCTTCAAAATAGTGAGCAATGTGCTTGGGTGTGCGTGGGCTCTATGGGCCTGCCACACCCCAAGATGGCTGCTGCCTCTAAAAACATGTAGTCCCTTCATAGAATAGCACTGATAAGTGCCTCTTGTCCACCAATGTCCTGAACCTGCAGCTCTATAAGCTTTGACACAGGGTAGACGACGATGATGGTCACCTTTGGAACAAGAGGGGATGACAAGTGGTGCGCATAAAGCGCCGCAGAGTCACGCAGTGGCGTTTCGGGCGAGACCTGGACCGCGCATGGCCTTATTCCTGACATACTCTCTCTATTCCAAGGAGCATGCTCATCACTGTGAGAGGAGTCCAAGAGAACCAGTTGTCGACTTAGAAGGTGCCTGCATGAGTAGGAGAGTGACTCTGTCACCCCATGGGAGATTTCTTTGTTCGTTCTGGTGCAGGGTGAAGACAGGGAGTCTTCAGAGAGTGCACACCGTGGAAACTGTTGCAGTTGCTGGCTGGAGCTGAAGTTGCAGAAGAAAAGTATCTCTTGTGGCTGTGACAGCGGTTCCTGGAGCAGGCTGCGGTTGATCCGAGGTCAGAGTAGTAGTAGTTGCAGAGGATTCCTGCTGGAAACCTGCAAGGAAAATCTGAAGAGAACCCACAGGTGAGATCCTTAATAGCCCTGAGAGGGGGATTGGCTACCTTACCAGGTATGGACCTATCAGGAGGGGTCTCTGATGTCACCTGCTGGCACTGGTCACCCAGATCCCTCCAGAGTGCCCTCACACCTTGCAAAGCAAGATGGCTGAAGTCTGGGACACACTGGAGGAGCTCTGGCACCACCCCTGGGGTGGTGATGGACAGGAGAGTGGTCACTCCCCTTTCCTTTGTCCAGTTTCTTGCCAGAGCAGGGGACAAGGGGTCCCTGAACCGATGTAGACTGACTTATGCAAGGAGGACACCATCTGTGCCCTTCAAATCATTTCCAGAGGCTGTAGGAGGCTACCCCTCCCCAGCCTGTAACACCTATTTCCAAAGGGAGAGGCTGTAGCACCCTGCTCTCAGAGAAAATGCTTTGTTCTGCTTTCTGGGACTGAGCTACTCAGACCCCAGGAGGGCAGAACCCTGTCTGTGAGGTGGCAGCAGCTATGGCTGCAGGGCAAGCCTCAGAGAGCTGGTTTTGCAGTATAGGGGGGTCCATGGTGAAGCCCCCAGGATGCATGGAATTGGCTCCCCAATACCAGATTTAGAATGGGGGACAAATCCATGATATTATACATCTGACATGGCCATATTCAGAGTTACCATTGTGAAGCTACATATAGGTATTGACCTATATGTAGTGCAAGCATGTAATGGTGTCCCCGCAATCACAAAGTCTCGGGAAATGGCCCTGAACTATGTGGGGGTACCTTTGCTGGTGCAAGGTTGCCCTCACACTTAGTAACTTTGCACCTAACCTTCATCAAGTGAAAGTTAGTCATATAGGTGACTTATAAGTTACTTAAGTGCAGTGAAAATGGCTGTGAAATAGCATGTGCGTTATTTCACGCAGCCTGCAGTGGCAGTCCTGTGAAAGGTATTGTCTGAGCTCCTTATGGATGGCAAAAGAAATGCTGCAGCCCATAAGGATCTCCTGGAACCTCAATGCCCTGTGTACCTAGGTACTATATACTAGGGACTTATAAGGGGGATCCAGTATGCCAATTGCAATAGGTAAATTAAGTCACTAGCCCATAGTGACAAATTTGAAAGGAGAGAGAGCATAAGCACTGAGGTTCTGATTAGCAGAGCCTCAGTGACACAGTCAAGCACTATACAGACACACACATTAGACCATAAACTATGAGCACTGGGGTCCTGACCAGCAGGATCCCGATGAGACAGCCAAAAACATACTGACATACAGGTAAAATTGGGGCTAAGATGCCAAGAAAGATGATACTTTCCTACAAGTGTGATGACACATTTCTTCATCCGAGGAGGGATTGCTAGCGCAGGTGTTTTAATAAAAATTATTAATGAGTGTCTATGTATTCTGAGTAATGGATGTGTGTAGAAAATATAATAATGTAGAAAATAATGCACACATTTGAAAAATGTGATTACGATGAGTGGCTGTCAATGTTCACAAAGTGTACTTATTAATAGTCTAATGCTATGAAATGTTGAGCATATGTTTGACTAATGTAGTAATATGTCATATTAAAGGTTATGCATTATGTTTTAGCGCTTTATTAATTGAAGGCCTTAACTTAGCGAAGGTCTTGGCCTAGTTGCCAGGCCTCATGTCAAGCTGTATATCTTAACGTTTAATAAATGGACTGTCCTAGATAGTTAAACTGTGATTTTCCATTGTATTGTGTATATGTGCTCGTAGATTAAAAAGTTTTCTCATGAGAACCAACTGCTAGAAGATGCTATTCTTGCTAATTGTAACATTATGTGTATAATGTGAGTAAGACTGACTTTCTCAGGAGGAGAACAATGGAGACACTGACTGGAGTGGAAGCTGCAACAATATTGTTACCTGACGATTCGGATGAGGAGAACATTGCAGGAAAAACCAATCAGCGACATGTGACCAGAGTAATGGTAGAATTCATAGATTTGGAGTTATAGTTGTATTGGTCAAATTGTGTACATGCGATCCCGTGACCAATAGGGATTTGGGAAGTAGTCTTAGTGAATTTAACTTAACGGGACTGCACCAAGAGACGTGATGCCATTCTTTCTATTCTTCTTGAGGGTTTACATCTATTCTTTAAAGTTGCTTAAAGACTTTGGTCTTCATTTGGACCTTGGTGGTAAAAACTGCCTACCGCTGCGCGACGGCTGCCAAAAGACCATCGCCGCGGCTACCAGCCATCCGCCATAATATGACCACAGCCGGATCTCCTCCAGAAGGATGGTGGATGCCGGTAAGGTGGCGGTGCTGCCAGCAGCAGCACCATGCCAGTAGTTGGCCGCCAACCGTATTATGAGAATTAATAATGTTCTGCTAGCAGACGCTGCTGCTGGCAGCAGCGCCCCATCCCATGTCCTGCTGGAGGACCCGCTGGACACAGGTAAGTGGTTGCTCCGACAGGGGAGGGGGTGTTGTGTGTGTATTTCTGTGTGTGCGTGTATGTGTGTGTGTGTTGCGTGTTGCATGTGTGTGTGTGTTTGGGGGTCTGAGAGCATGTATGTTGAGTTGTGTGACTGAGTGTCTGCATGTATGCATGTAAGTGTGTGCCGGTGTGTGTGTGAATGGATGTATGCATGTGTGGATGAATGTGAGAATGGGTGTGTGTATGTGTGTGTGTGTGTGAATGGGGGGTCTGGAGAGGAAGGGGGTGGGAGTGTAACCTGTAGAGGGGAGAGGGGTGGGGAAGACCCCTATCAGTGACAGGGAAGGAATTCCCTGTCAGTGATAGTGCTTACCGCCATGGTTTTCATGGCGGTAAGGAAGCCATGAAAACCATGGCGGTAGGCGGGGTCATAATCCCGCAGGCGGTACAGTGACGGCCACCGGTCTGTAGATTGATGTTTCCAGCCCAGTGGAAGTTACCGCCATGACGGTCGTGTGGTACATTGGCGGTTTGGCTTCAGCAAAACCGCCAATGTCATAATATGGAGGAAAGTACCACCAGCCTGTTGGCAGTACTTTCCTCCTTTTAACCGCCGACCGCCGGGGTCGTAATGAGCCCCTTTGTGTTTTCTGAACTTTGATGCAGAATCCTGATGTCTTGCTGATCGACTGATGTCCGGATGGCGAAGACTATCTTGACTTGCCGATGTAATTGAGGAGAGGTATTATTGTACCCATGTATTTGATATGCATATTTGCTTTTTCTTTCTAGGTACCAACTGCACTGTTTTGCGAGAGCCATAGTTAGATGTTTTTCCAAATTTGTGTTACTAAATTGTTTTGCATGAAGCCCAACATGCTGATGCTAATTTGGGGCTAGTTAAGGATCCGCACTAATGAAAATTTGCTAATAAGAAATTATGCTTGATAAGTTTCTTTTCTGAAGCTACCTGTCTGTGATCTTGTTTGCAAAATTGTTCTTGTTATCAATTTGTACAGTAACCTTAGAATGTGTAATAGTTCAAGCTTTGATTAGAGTACGTTTTTGGACAGCCAGTGTTGTTTCTGTAGGTGTGTCATTTGATGTTTAGACTAATTTACATGACTTTAGCATTGTTAATATAGGGACTAAATATTCTAACTTTTACTAAAAAGGTGTGCTTATTCATGACTGAAAGGTCATGGTGTGTGACAATTACTTGCTCTATAGATTATTAATGTAATTGCTTATTGATGATTTTTGATATTGTGTACTGATTATTGATCTGCATGTACTGGAGTTATGTAAAGGAGTTATGGTGGGATCATCTTAATTGCGAGTCAAAAGTTTCATCGACCTATTCGCGTCCCCTTGTAAATTAACTTTTTAAGGTCAGACGTGCTAACACAGATTTATGGATCTTGTCACCTCATCACATACCAAAATCAGGTCTACCAACCTGACATATGCTATGACACAGACAGTGGGCAGTACAACAGTCCCTAATTTTAGATCCATCCCTTTACATTGACAAGCATCTGGTGGTATATACCAACCTATGTCAGTGTTGTGGCCCAGACACTGTGGCCTGCAGTGAAGAAACACTTCGAAAGCTACTTACTGGTCATATAGGATCCTTGTCAACATAATGTGAAGGGAGAATGCATGGCTTACACTGGATGACAACATGAATCAAGGCCATATGATCACATACATGAGGAATTTGGATCAACACACCACATCAAACAAGTGCATAGTGCACTTCAGAATTCCTCCCACCCACTGTCCTAGTTGCTTTTGGCATTGACTCATGCACCCCATATCTGTGAGCAACGTTATCTGGATCAGGACATGTCCACTTCATGTGTCAGGACAGCAACACCTACATGCCAATGTCACAACTCTGAAATGCACACATGAGGATGGCATGGTGAACAGCCATGAATAAAACACAATGCAAGGAGTTCAGGCAGGAAAAACAATTACATAGAACCATAACCTTACATCAGAGTTTAGTGGATCCATACACATTTCCATGAGACTGACAGAAACAAGGAAGATGATGATGTTATTAGCTTTTTTTCAGTCAGAATTTGGTATTACACCTTGGCTATACACTGTATGGTGTCAGATCCCCTATCCCTTGTGAAAAACATGCCCTACTCCATACATACTGTCAACTACAGTTTTGCATACAATCACAGGAATCACATATTATCATGCACTTATACTCATGTAAAGTATTGATTTATGAGATCTGCCTGCAAGTCTTCACCTTCCTCCTCATCACTGTCATCCTCACTTGGCATTGCAGGATTCTCATCCACTGGCACTGCTAGCTCACCCTCATCTGGTATATATGGGATGTTCCTTCTTGGGGCAATGTTGTGGAGCATGCCACAGGCCACAATGATCATACATACTTGTTTGGGTGAGTAGAGGAGGGCTCTACCAGTCTTGTCTATGCTCCTAAATCTGGCTTTCAGGAGCCCAAAAGCCTGCTCCACGACACGCCATGTTCTTCCCTGGGCATCGTTAAAGCGGACTTCCCCTGGCGTAGTTGGGTTCCTCACTGGTGTCAACAACCATGAACAGTTTGGGTATGCAGATTCCTGAAAAGGAAGGGGGCATATGTGCAACAATCAGTCCCTCTCATTGTTTCTTGTGCAGAACATATTTGATATCAACATGCATGACATATGTGACTTACCAACCAGTCAGGCCCTCTCTGGGTACAGTCGTGACATCAGCTGTGGAATTGCGCTGTTCCGCATGATGAAGGCATCATGGACTGAACCCAAATAATGTGCACAGACCTGTTAAATGTATAGGTCCGCCCAATAAAACAACTTGAACATTGATGGAATGGAAGTTCTTCCTCTTCTGATAGACTTGTATGTTGCCATGTGGTGGAACCAAGGCAACATGTGTACCATCAATGGCTCCCACAAAATGTGGGATGTGTGCCAAACCATAGAAGTCAGCCTCCACATGGGCGAAATTTTCACGTTGAGAAAACCAGATGTAGCTGTCCAGGTGTTTCAACATTGCTGAGAATACATCCTTCAGCACAAGATTGAACATAGGCTGGGACATCCCAGCAGATAGGGCCACTGTATTTTAGAAGAACCCTGTGGCCAGGAAGTGCAACACTGGCATAACTTGTACAGTGGGTGGTATGCTATTTGGATGGGCGGCAGTAGATCAAGCTCCAACTGATGACAGCGATCCACAATTGTTTACCTATTCAGACTGCACCTCTGGATGTTGTGTCTGTCTTCCATGACCTGAAGATCTGGCAGTGGACGGTAGACAGGAGGATGGCTGATCCCTCCCCTTCCTGGGTACCTATGTACGACAAGAAATGAGTATAGCCATCATCCATTTCATTTCTTGAAACATACATAATACATGTTATTGACATACTGTGACAAGGCATGGCATGATGTGATGACATGATGATCTATACACGTTACCACTGTCAAATACACAGAAGTAACATGTTTCCCCATTGGTTCACCACAAATGTGTACACAGCATCTATCTGGATAGCAACGATTTTTTAGTTTAAACATGCTACTCGGAATGTGACATAGGCCCTCATTATGACATTGGAGGTAAATCCCACTTACTGCCACGCTAACTGCCGCCAACTAACCGCCGCCGCTGTTGATATCTGTTCACCATATTATGACACACACACACCAACCCGTCAGCATTCAGCCACATACACAAATCCGCCAGACCAAAGGTCAGTGATAAACTGGCAGTATCAAAACCCACACCGTTACGTCAGCAGAACTACACCCACAACATTATAACCCATGAATCACCACGGCGGACATTCAACTGTGGTAAACCATTGGCAATACATACCGCCCCACTCAAAATGGACACCCACAGACAAAACAACACCCCACATCACACACCCCAACACATTATCCAACACACCTTCACCTACACACCTCCCACAACACCCATGGCACCACCATGACACCCCCGTTTCACGGAGGAGGAGCTAAGGGTCATGGTGGAGGAAATCTTCAGGGTAAAGCCACAGCTATTTGGAGCACAGGCAGCAGATATGGATAGCTAGGAAGATGGAGCGATGGCAGAGAATTGTGGAAAGGGTCAGTGCCGTGGGACAGCACCCAAGAACTAGGGATGACATCAGGAAGAGGTGGAACGACCTACGGGGGAAGGTACGTTCCATTACAGCAAGACACCAGCTCACTGTACAGAGGACTGGCGGTGGATCCCCACCTCCTCCCCCACAACTAACAGCATGGGAGGAGCAAGTCTTGGCAATCCTGCATCCTGAGGGCCTGTCCAGAGTAGGAGGACGACTGGACTCTGGTAAGTCAACTCTCTACTTCTGTCACCCCCCTACCTGCATGTCATCACATACTCCCACCCTCACCCTCACTACCATCACTCCACCACTTCCCACACAACCCACCATCACATCGCACTCATCCCAATGCCAAGCCCTGCAAGCTCTACCAATGCATGGACACCCCTTACAGCCCTGCATGGACACTGATCACTAAAGCATGCACACAATAGAGAAATAATCATCCCACCATACACCAACGTACACAAGTGAAAGCTGCCAGAGCACATACAACCAAAGAGGGCAATCCACGGATGTACAATATGTCAGACACAGAAACCATAACACATCATTTACATCCCCACAGGTACCTCAGCCAATGTCAGCGGAGACGAGGTGCCAGCAATAGCCAGTCCCCCTAGAGAAGAGACCCACAGTGATGACAGCAACTCTGGTGTTCAGGATCTTGATGACCAACCTGGCCCATCAGGAAGCTCTGGACAGCCGGTTACCCAGGCCCAGTCACACACCACCACAGAGCATCCACCATCAGGGAATACCACCACAGCACCCACCCAGCGTACCCACACCTCTGTCCCCAGTACGTGTCAATCAGCAGTGTGTCTACCTCTACAGGGACC
Source organism: Pleurodeles waltl (assembly GCF_031143425.1). Classification (NCBI taxonomy): domain Eukaryota; kingdom Metazoa; phylum Chordata; class Amphibia; order Caudata; family Salamandridae; genus Pleurodeles; species Pleurodeles waltl. The sequence continues at coordinate 218,693,596 of NC_090450.1, read as the reverse complement.
CCAGGCCACACCTAATACCCAAGACAATCAGGGACATGGGGTCAGTGGCAGTGGGCACACGGTTCAGGGGACAGAGGAACAGGCCAACAGGGAAACTGGGAGGAGTGCTGGGCGCCACGAGGAGGACAGGCCCAGGGAACCGACTCTCCAGGAGGCACTTGCAGAGATCCTGGGAGACCATCAACATTCCCAGGACACGATGGGAGAGATCCTGGACAATATGCATGAGAACAGGTGGCTGCAGGAGGGACAGTACCAGGGGATCAGGGAGGGCTTGCAGGCCATCAACAACACCCTGATCTCCATAGCAGGGGTGCTGGAAGACATGGCCAATATTATGAGAGAGGTAGTCACACAACAGCGGGCGCCTGCCACTAGCCAGACATCTGAACAGCCTTCCACCGCCGCTACCGCTAGTGGGTAGGAGGCCCCGCCACAGGACTCACAGGCCATCAGCACCCCTCCCCCTGCAGAAGGAGAACCACCCCGCACACATTCCCTGTGATCCAGACAGAAGCCAGAGACACTTGCCAAGACCCCATCAAGAAATTAGACTCTCCTGACTGTCACCGTTGTGTCCCACTCAGTCACCCTGTCCACCTTAAACTGCCATTGCTCCCCTTCCTATGTCCTCTTGGACAATGCACCTGTGCTGCAAACAGACTGGAAGAATACCCTGGACTTTCCTCCATCATCACCCCATCCCATTGCACTTACCCCTCTACATTTTAACACTTCAATAAACACCCTTGGAAAAAAAGAAGTTTGGAGTATGTCATGCATATCAATTCAGTATTCGTTGAAACAGGAACAAAGATTGCAATTCAACTGCACAGAAAATGAGCATAGGTTAATGACCTATAGATGGCTGCAGTGATGACACCAGGAGTATATGTGAGCTAACCAACATCTGCAAAATGAATTGCCAGAGGGAACAGTAAGTGGGCATAGAGGTGGGGAATATCTGCATGCCAGTGCCACAGAAATTAAAACAAATTTCTCTGAAATGTGAAGTAACACTGTCCTACCTGTGTGTCATTGGAAGTATTGTCTGATCACTGATGTTCTGTTGTCCTCATCCTCATCCTCTGCCTCCTCATCCTCACTGTCCACAGGGTCCACTGCTGGCACACGGGCATCTCCAGCCTCCTCCTCCTGCAGGAATGGGACATGGCATCTGAGTGCCAGGTTATGCAACATGCAGCATGCCACCACTATCTGGCAGACCTTCTTGGGTGAGTAGCACAGGGATCCAGCTGTAAGATGGAGGCACCAGAACCTGGCCTTCAGGAGGCCAAAGGTCCTTTCAAAAACCCTACTGATTCGCCCATGGGCCTCAATATAAAGTTCTTCTGCCCTTGTCCTGGCATTCCTCACAGGAGTCAGCAGCCATGATAATTTTAGGTAACCAGAGTCACCTGCAAATATTGAGGGACAACATTTAGCCACACACTATCCCATATGGCCCTCACCATACCCATACACCAACATCTACTGGGGGGGAAGCAGGGCTCACCTATTAGCCACACCCTGTGCCTCTGTAGTTGGCCCATCACATGCTATTCCTCAGGACAAAGGCATCATGCACCGACCCAGGATACTTTGCATTGACGAGATGTACTGGTCCACCAAGAACACCACCTGTACATTCATGGAGTGGAAACTCTTCTGATTTCTGAACACCTGTTCATTCTGACGGGGGGACAAATGCAATATGTATTCCTTCAATCGCCCAAATTATGTTGGGGATATTTCCCATTGCATAGAACTCGAGCTTCACTGTGGCCAAATCTTCAACCTGGGAAAAAAATGTAGCTGCACACTCTTGTCTGCACTATTGAGAATATTGGCTGTGACATTCCTGCTGCCAAGCCCACCGTCACTTGGAAAGAACCAGTTGCCAGGAAAGGGAGCACTGATAGAACTTGCATAAGAGGGGGTATCCCAGTGGGGTGACGGATAGCAGATGTCAGGTCAGGCTCCAATTGGGCACACGGCTCAGTGATTGTGGCCCTGTCAGGTTTATAGGTGAGTATTATGTCCAGTGTTGCCAAGTCCACCAGGGGTCTGTACACAGGGGTATGTCTCCATCTTCTATTCATCCACAGCGGTAGGAATCTATGAGGCAAAAGAGTGAGGATCTGGTCACAAACTGAACAATGGATCTACAACAGAACTTTACATGCTGTTAACTTGTAATGGGTCAGTGTGAATCGTCCAGTATGTCCTAATTTCACCAGTGACACAGCAATTTTCCAGGGCCTGCCCCTCCCTGAAATGGCGTCCACCTCTCCTGTGCGGAGGGACAGGTGGAATTGAGGTAATTCCTCTGACATTGGGAGCCGTTGCAAGAAGCGGTCGGGAACCACCGTGCAACCCCTCATTGGTTAACATTGGGCCCTATGGGTTACAGTGGCCAAAGGTAATCTACGCCAGAGGTGACGGTGTGCACCACCGCCGACGTGACTACCATTTTCTATCTGATCCCTCACTTGCTACCTGAACTTCCACAGGAGAGGACCTACACTGCATGTTCTGCTGTGACTTGTGTCTAGAACCTACCATGGCCTGTGTGACCGGGGAAAGGGCCCCAGCCTTCACTTCAAAGGAGTTGTAGAGGCTGGTGGATGGGGTCCTACCCCAGTACGGACTGCTGTTTGGGCCTCCAGACCAACAGATGAGTACACTGTGGGCACGATGCATGGGGCATGAATGCATGGAGTGGTGTGTGTGAAGGCCTCGTGTAAGGGGGGTGGGTGGATGTCCTCTGGGCAGTGTATAGGTTGTGCACTGGGCCATGTGTGTGCCAATGGTGATGGAAACGGTTATGGTGGGCCAAATGTGTAACAGGCAGGACTGTTTGTGTAATTCAATTTTCCTGTGTGTATTGCCTCGGCAGGTCAGTGCCCACCAAAAGAAAGGTATATGGTGTGCCATCGCCAAGGAGGTGCGGACCCTGGGTATCTATGGCAGGCAGAGCACCCACTGTTCCAAATGGTGGGAGGACCTGAGACGCTGGGCATGGAAGACGGTGGAGGCCCAGCTGGGGATGGCCTCCCAACGGGGAAAGGGTGCCCGTCGAACCCTGACCCCCTGATGGCCCGCATACTGGTGGTGGCCTATCCAGAGCTGGATGGGCACTTGAGGTCATAACAGCAGCCACAAGGGGGTGAGTACTGTGCCCATCATTACAACTTACACATTGTAGGGTGGTATCCGGGTGGGGGATGTGTGTCAGTGGGTGCCTCTAGGCCAGGCCTGACATTGCAGCGTAGGTCCCCTGGCGGCTAGGGTTCAGAAGGGAAAACCTTGTTACCTAGCTCATAGGCATCCATAACTGGTCAGGGCTGCGTGGGTCCCAGGTGTGCTGCATTTGACGGTGTGTGCCCCTCCCCATGCCTGGGCTGCTAACTATTTCTCTGCTAGTGCTATGGCATATTGAGTAGGCCTGTTCCCTGTGTGTGAGGGTGCTGTGTATGCCAACGGTGGTGTTAATGCAGCTATTGACCCTGTGTATCCTTTGTCTTCCCCCCCTTCTTGTTTTGTCATCCTGTCCTTATGAGCATTAGCATCATCTGGCTGAGGAGCAGAGGCACCGGCGATGGAGGGAGGTGCATCCCACAGGACCCAGGAGGCAGAGTCGACCGACGCTGAGGGCACCAGTGGTACGGAGGGGGAGGGGAGCACCAAGGCGGAGACTGGAGGGGACAGTTCTGACACAGATACCTCCTGCCTAGTGGTGGCGGACACTTCTGTGACCACCCCAGCTACAGGTACAGCCGCCACCCCCGTACCAGCACCACCCTCCCAGCAGCCCCTCAGCGAGTTGCCCATGCCTGCTCACCCAGGATGGTGGGCATTTCCTTCGCCCCAGGCACCTCGGGCCCTGCCCTAGTTAGCCCTGCTGAACTGAGTGAGGAGGACGAATTTCTGGAGCCAAATCAGGGGGACGCTAAGCTCCTGCATCGCAGCGGAGACCGTGGGCAGGGCCAGGCCTCCCTATCACACTCTTCAGTGCTGCCGCACCTCCTGCCTTGCGGGACGAATTTCTGAAGCCAAATCAGGGGGACGCTAAGCCCCTGCATCGCAGTGTAGACCGGGGTGGGGCCAGGCCTCCCTATCGCGCTCTTCAGCGCTGCCACATCTCCCGCCTCACGGGACGAATTTCTGGAGCCAAATCAGGGGGACTCTAAGCCCCTGCATCGCAGTGGAGACAGGCGGCGGGGCCAGGCCTCCCTATCGCACTCTTCAGCACTGCTGCACTTCCGCCTCGCAGGATGCGCGCGGGCCTCGCCAGGGCATATTCCGGGCCAAGGTGGGCCCGTCCTTTGCCCGTCATCGACCGGAAAAGGCTGGTCAGGACCACCCCCCTGAAATCTTGACTTTTGGGAAGACATGAGGTAAGGCCCCTCCCTTTCATTTTCTTTTTCACCCTGTGGAAATCCTAGTTATATCTTCAGGGTGTTTGTTTATATTGCCTGTCATGGGCAAAAGAAAAAAAAAAACCTTCAAAAGGGGGAGGGTGCCCAAGGCCCCTCAACTCAATCATCCCAACCATCAATCACTAGTTATTTATCTTCTGTTATTGGGCCATAGAATCCAAAATTGTACAAGTGGAGGAAAAAATTGGAGTTGCCCTCAAATTGTCACAGAGTCCACCCCTTGAGCCAAATGTGTGTATTGACCCTAACCAAGGGGCACAGGGCCCACTGATAGTCTCCAACCATGACATTGTTTACTCCATTACAGGAGATCCCTACCAGCAAGCCATAAGTGAACCCAACACTGATCGTTCCCCTCTGGTACCTCCGCCATTAAAAAAAATAAAATGGGTGCTCATCCCATAACTTCTAAACGAGTCCCAGAGCCCAAGAGGAATTCCAGTATCTATCTGGAACATCCTGTTTGTCATTTGGCAGCTCCTCCTTCATCATCTGATAATTCTAAGCTCGATAACAGAGATAAGGGAGCACTATGGGATGATCCAATACACTTAATTGATTCTATTCTCAAACCATTCTGTGCTGCCTTTGAGGGGAAACTTGTCACCTTAATATCAAAAAAATTTGAAAATTTCCATAATAACATGATCAGGATGATTTCTCACCAAACTCTAAGCCCACCTGATTCCAGCAACCTCCATATCCGGGAGGTATTGCCCGAAAAGGGAAATGTACTACCAAACTTTCCACCCAATGACTTTGGCTCACACCCTGATCATCCTTTAGCCAGCCCTGAGTCTATATCCATGGAGCCCGACCACATTCAGGAGACAAGTAAGGCAGTCCGTCCTGGCCGCTCAATTATCTCTCACTATTTTTCCATCAACTCCCAAGCAGCGCCGCCATTGCATCTTCCACCAGATTGCACTCCGTATGTTTTGGTTTTAGCAAACGTACCCTCCTTAGTCCCTGGCTATAATGAAGACACCTAGGCATTAATGAGGAAATGTGCTCATTGGTTAAGGACTACATCCAGTTACCAAGGAGATATCAATAATAAGATTCTTATGGCACGCAGAGTGAACTGGATTGGACCATCAAAAAAAGTACATGAGGGTGACTGGGTTGTGATTAATTTTGCTAACCCCGGCCTAGTAAAATGTTTGTTGACTGATTTGTCTTATTACAATAGGAAAGAAAAAGGACTTCAGATTTATCCACTAAGTCATTTTTACGATCCAACTCTTCTACTTTCTTGGTCAAAATCTGTACAGTGCGATTACAAAGCAGGATTAGCCAATAGTTATGTCCGGTCTAACAACCTCTCCACCAGCTGTCACCAGGACTTGATTTCCTTAGTTGAGAATGATTGACATGCGGTCAAGGGTGGGCTCATAGGAGGGGTTTCGGATGGGTCAGTGCAGAGTGTTGGGTCTGATATTCCAGCCCCCCAAATTGGGTTAGATATGACAGATACCCCCCTTATGCCTCGGTAACTGTCTCTGTTGACGAGGAAATAGTCGTAGGGCCGGGCTCCAAATCTATAACATTAATTAGTTGGAAAGTTGCGGGGCTTCGTTCGAAGGCAAAGAACACAGAATGGTGGAATTTTATTTCCACTTATGATATCATTTGCATGCAGGAGACCTGGTAAGTGGACCCTTTTTATTTGGATGGCTACTCCTCTTTATACCAACCTGCAATCCCCTCCTCAGCGGGAAGGGCAAGTGGGGGTCTTTTGGTTCTTGTTTCTTTACAACTGCCCAAGACGGAGGCATCTCTAATTTGGACCTCACCATACTTTATGATTGTTTTATTACTGATTGACGGGAGTAGAGGCTTGCTGTTAATACATTTTTATAACAACATCCCGTGCAACCTTCTGAAGGGAAGTCTTGAGGAGGTATCAGATTTTCTTGATTCCTTTGATAAGCTCCAGGACAACGAGTTAATTATTATATGAACTGGAGATTTTAACATGACACTGTGTAATCAAGAAGTTTCATATCCGTGCATTCATTTCATAGAGGGTAGACAACTGCTAACCCATTTTATTCACTCTCAGCAAGGCAAAGTCTTAAACACTCTCATCTATAAATATGATCTTGTATTTTCAAGGGAGAAGGCTCCCACACATAACCAAATTATACCAACATTTAGAGGGAATCACAAAGGGAGTATAATTGACTTCATCCTGATCAGCTCCCTTGATTTTCACTTAATAACTGATTTTAAGATTATACCCCATTGTGCTAGTGATCACAATCCCTTATGCATTAACCTAACTTTTAATAGTAACCCAGCTTTAACTAATGGAGAAAAACTGTTTCTTTAAAAAAACTCTGGTCTCCGTTTGAAATGGGAAAGGGTGGACCCCAAGACTTTCAACCAGAAAATAATCAATCAAAATTTGGAGACCATTAATTTATGCTTGTCGCAACATCCTCCCCATGGTCGCCTAGTTTCAGAATTTGAACATTTAAGTTATGCTGTTCCAGAGGCACTTATAAGTGACAGGACCCATCGGGGCCCTGTGACCTGTCGATGATTTAACTCTGCCTTTACTGCAGCCCACAAAGAACAAAAAAAAGCCCTTAGATCTATTCCCCTTTCTCGTGACTTAGTTAGATCGGCAAGGGGAAAATATAAGGCAGCTCTGGCAGCGAGGAAATCTGAAATTAGATCTAGAGCATGGGACAAGCTTTTGGCAGCCACCGAATTGAAGGACATGGCACAATTTTGGAAGGTGGTCAACCATCCTTATTTCACGGAATATGCCAATAAAGATGATGACTGCTTGATATCAGAAGACGTCTGGGTGAACCATTTTTCCGGTGTCTTCCAGTGTGGAAGTAATTCCTCACTTGAGGGGGGTGGATATAATGAGCAGAGCCCTGCAGAACCTAATTCGAACATCATTGACGTATCTTTTGAGTTACAGGAGGTGAACACAGCAATTAATCAACTTAGACCAGGTAAAGCACCTGGCCCGTATGGGGTCCCTGTCGATCTCTTTAATTCTATGCCGGATCTTTGGGGCCCTTTGGTCACAAATGTATTAAGGAGTGTAGTTAAAAGCAATATTCCCTCTTCCTGGAAACTGGCCATAATTATTCAAATTTTTAAAAAGGGTAACAGGCAAGATCCAATCTGTTATAGGCCTATATCTCTTGTAGATTCTACTGCCAAGATATTGGGAAGTGTGATTCTGACACGGTTGGGGTAGTGGGCGGTGGAGGCAAAGATCCTCTCCCCAATTCAATATGGTTTTAGACCTAGTCTAGGCACAATTGAACAAACATTAAATTTGCACCTTGTCCTTAGCAAATATGTTACTGGTAGGAAAGAATATATTCACCTGGCTTTCATTGATCTATCAAGTGCTTTCATTTGGTGAATAGAGGGAAGCTTTGGCTGATCATGGAATCCCTGAGGGTTGATTGGAACTTGCTGGAGCTAATCAAACGCCTATACACTGACAGAATGGTCTCGGTGCAGTGGGCGGCATGGAGAGAGGTATTTCCCCTTTCCATCTATGCGAGGAGTGAGACAGGGCTGCATTTTAGCACCTTTTTTGTTTCTGTTATATATAAACGGTCTTTATGGTTTCTTAGTAAAAAATGGAAAGGATTTCCCTAGGATGGGTTTGAGACAGCTCCCGGTCCTTCTGTATGCTGATGATGTGGTTTTAATTGCCCGCACAGCGAATGGTCTGCAAAACTTGCTGTACCTATTTTTACATTTTATGCAAGACTTAGACTTGAAAGTAAACTTTACGAAGTCATATGCTATGACTTGCGGCCCCCGAAATACAAGATCTAAACGTTTCAATATGGGAGGGAACATTATAAATAAAGTAAAAGACTTCCGTTACTTAGGCCTGCATGTTAGCTCTTCTATGTCATGGAATTCCCACCTTATTATTAAGACCCAACAAATGGTGAGAAACCTGGAAGCAATATTTCGTTTTGCTTGCAAATTAGGCCACAGACCAGTCCATCAGATTGTTATGCTCTATAATTCCAAATGCGTATCAGCTGTCACATATGGGGCGGGTCTGTGGGGACAGACCAAAGCAGACTCGCTCCAATAGGTTGAAAACACATTTTTTCACAGATTATTGATGGTACTCAAGAATGTTGCAAACATCATCTGTCATGAGGAACTGGGATTATGACACATTGAGGACTTAATTGCTGTTGCCCCACTCTTGCTTTGGTTAAAGATTTGGTCAAACCTGACATGCTCCTCATTTTATTCTTACTTGGTTTTATTCAGACTGAATTTGATACATTTTAGAATGACCTTTCCAAAGCAATCTATATGGCAAAAAGTGCTTCTGAACTGCCCTGCTGTTTCTTAGCAAAATACGTCTCACTTTATTTTATTTTGCCCACTTTATTTTGTTCCTAGACATACTTTTATATTACCTCTTTTACGTAAATTACGAGGTATTTCTCACAAGGAAGCACTGTTTTATGTTAAAAAATTGGAATCTATACAAACCTGTTATGCTGTTTTCAATTTTATCAGATCTGCTATTGCCATTAGAAAACGTTACAAACTAGTGGAAGTAGTTGTAGACTAATCTTAAACTGCAATAGATTCGGATTTTAATTTAGTTTTTGCCCTGCTTATTTTACGTTATATTCTCTTTTAGGTATAATCTTTGGATAAACTGATTTTAGCCATCATATTTAGTCATATACACTGTATATGTGAACAATGCTTTGTTATAAATGTTTTAAATCTTTATCTCTTATTCTTATGTGAAATGATTTTGTACTTTAATGGCATTTTGCTGAATAAATGCATTTTGACTGACTGACTGACTGAGTGAGGAGGCTATTGACCTTCTGAGATCCATCTCTGTAGGGCAGTCAACCATTGTGCATGCCATCCAGGGGCTTTCAGCCCAGATGCAACAGACTAATGAATTACTGGAGAGCATTCACACTGGATTGGTGGCCCAACAGAGATCGATCCAGGCTCTGGCCTCCTCTCTGATGCAGCCATTGTCCCTGTGTCCACCCTCCCCCTCCAACTTGCTCTTCCCAATCATCCCATTCCCTTCAACCCCAACCTATCCCAAGCACACAGACAGACGAGCATGCACACAAGACAACACACAAGAGTGGTGCAGGCAAACACAAGCACCACACTTCATCCCACAGGCACTCATACAAACACCATCCAGATGCAGACACACCAACATCTACTATTTCCACTGTTTCCCCCTCCTCCTCCACCACCTCCCACCCAGTTCTGTCCATACTCACACCTGCATACAGTTCATCATCATCCACTACCAGCATCATCACCACACCAAGCAGAACACACACCTCACTGGCAGACACCTCGACAACAGCCATGCACACGTCCCCTGTATCCTCTCCCACTGTGTCTGTCCCCCCCTAAGGTACACAAACACAAGCAATCAGACACCCAACAGCCATCCACCTCACAGCAGCATACAGCCCATGCTCCTGCACCCAAAAGCAGCAGACAGACACCTCCAACAACCCCTCCCTGTTCCTCCACTCCCATTCCTTCTCCCTCTTCCCACCCCAATGTCCCTAAAAAACTGTTACTATCCACCAGTGTCCTCTTCCCTACTCCTATATCCTTCCTACACATATGGGCAGGGTAGGAAGAACCCAGCCAATCACCTCAGCCATACAGTCCACAGGCCCAGTCGTCACCACACCCTCTAGTGGTAGAAAATAATCCAGGTAACATGTCCTGAAGTTGAAGGAGCCTGCACCAGGCAGCCTCAAGGGAAAGGAGCCTGCCCCCCCCAGCAGCAGCAGCACCACTGAGCAGCCGTCTGTGGATGCAGGGGATGGGAAGAAGCCTCCCCCACTAGCAGCAGCTCCACCACTGAGCAGCTGTCCGAGGTTGCAGGGGATGGGCAGGAGCCTCCCCCCACCAGCAGCACCACCACCACTGTGCAGCCGTCACCGCCCGCGGACAGTATGTAATCCTGCCTCCATGGGCTGCTGTGCGGCCTGCCCCTGCAAATCCAGTGGGTATGACACCCACCTGAGAGACTGCGACCTTGAACCCCCCAGGATCAAGAGCACAGGGCATGTTTCCCTCTCCAGAACCAGTGGGTAAAACACCCACATGCCCAACACTCCCCAGGATCAAGACCACAGGGCACAATGCTCCCTCCAGAACCAGTGGGCAAGACATCCACTCAAGAGACTGTGGCCCATCATTCCCCAGGACCAAGAGCACAGGGCATGTTGCCTCCTCCAGAACTAGTGGGTGAGACACCCACATGCCCAACACTCCCCAGGATCAAGAGCACAGGGCACGATGCCCCCTCCAGAACCAGTAGGCAAGACACCCACTCAAGAGACTGTGGCCCATCACTCCCCAGGACCAAGAGCACAGGGCATGTTGCCCCCTCCAGAACCAGTAGGTGAGACACCCACATGAGAGACTGTGACCTTGCACTCCACAGGACCAATCACAGGGCATGTTGCCCCCTCCAGAACCAGTGGGTGAGACACCCACATGAGAGACTGTGACCTTGCACTCCCCAGGATCAAGATCCAGTGGTCTTGTAACATCTCCCGGCTGAGGTGCCCCCCGTCCCCCTGAGGTGCCTGCCTATTTACCAACTGATGCCCCTGCAGTGTTCTCTCCGTGTTGATGCAGATGACAATTGTGGCCTTGGACTTTGGCCTGTGGCCATGTGGAATACGCAAATAGTGGACTGGGTTATGTCCCTTTTTCTGTATATATGTATAAATCTATTATCTTGCCTAATTTATTTTTCATGCTGTGTTGATCTCATTACATTCACTTTTGCGAAATCGTTTTGTCCTTGCATTATTCATCCGAGTTACGGGGTAGTATTGTTTTTGTAATGCAGCTGATTGTGTGTGTGGTGTTGGTGGGGTGCTGTACATGTGTGTGTCATTTTCCTCCCTCCCTCCCTTGTGCGCTAGATGGCTGTACTCACCGTCGTCAACTTCGCCGGTATTGGTGTCGCGGTGGAGCAGAATGTAGAAGATCATGGGGAAGACATGCAGTTCAGGCTCCATGGCGGTGTGGTTGTTCCCTGTGTCTCCAATGGTGAATCCTTTCCCTTCTGATCTCAGTTTCTGCCAATCTTTTGATGTCGTTGGGACCGCCCCGGAAAAGGTGGCGGTTTCCTGGGTCATAATATGGTGGGCGGAACATTGACTTCCGCCTGACTGTAGGTGGCTACCGCCGTGGTGGCTGTTGTTTCCGCCCTGGCAGTCGGTGTGGTACATTAGGGGGCATATTTATACTCCGTTTGCGCCGGAATTGCGTAGTTTTTTTTGACGCAATTCCGACGCAAAACTAACTCCATATTTATACTTTGGCGTTAGATGCGTCTAGCGCCAAAGTCCATGGAGTTAGCGTCATTTTTTAGCGTGGACACCTACTTTGCGTTAATTATATGCAAGGTAGGCGTTCCCGTCTAAAAAATCGACTCCGAGGCATGTGCGTCGGATTTATACTCCCGGGCAAAATTCACGCCCGGGAGTGGGCGGGTCAAAAATTTTTACGTACGCCCGCTTTTGCGCTGTTTTTTAGCGCCTGCAAAAGGCAGGCGTTAAGGGACCTGTGGGCTCTGAAGGAGCCCAGAGGTGCCCTCCCATGCCCCCAGGGACCCCCCCTGTCACCCTTGCCCACCCCAGGAGGACACCCAAGGCTGGAGGGACCCATCCCAGGGACATTAAGGTAAGTTCAGGTAAGTTTAAAAAAAAAAATATTTGTGGCATAGGGGGGCCTGATTTGTGCCCCCCTACATGCCACTATGCCCAATGACCATGTCCAGGGGACAGAAGTCCCCTGGGCATGGCCATTGGGCAAGGGGGCATGACTCCTGTCTTTGCTAAGACAGGAGTCATTTCTATGGGGGTTGGGAGTGAAAAAAAAATGGCGCAAATCGGGTTGAGGCGAAAAAATTGCCTCAACCTGACTTGCCCCATTTCTTGACGCCCAAGCCCCATATCCCCCTACGCCGGCGCTGCCTGGTGTACGTCGTTTTTTTTAACGCACACCAGACGGCGCCACCGGCTAACGTCATTCAATAAATACGGCGCCCGCATGGCGCTTCAGAATGGCGTTAGCCGGTGCTAATTTTTTTGACGCAAAACTGCGTTAGCGCAGTTTTGCGTCAAAAAGTATAAATATGGGCCTAGATGTCTTTCGGAGATCTTTCCGCCATGGTCATAATTTGATGGTAGTTACCGCCGGCCTGTTGGCAGTATAACTTCCACTTTATCACCAACTGCCAGGGTCGCAATGAGGGCCATAGTTCCCTAATTTAAAATGACCAGGGTGGGGGAGTCTGTGGCCAAAATAAACTTGACATATGTGCCTGGCAATGTACAAAAATGCTGTCAAAGTAGGAAAACAAACATGACAGGAAAAGACCAGCACTTATCAGTTGTTCAGATCATTTTGCAGACTTGTGACACATTTTTTATTTGCCAAATGCAACAGAAAATGCTCTTAAAATGGCAAGTGCCTGACCTACTCCACTGGATACTAGGAAATGCCCATCCCTGCCAGCGGAAGTTGTCATGGTGGTAGGTGGATGCTACCGCAGCAGGCACAGCTATAGGCTACTGTTGTTGCCAGTGGCTGTCTTGGGCCAATGGCTGTGTCTGCCATTAGTGACAGCAGCGTACATGTGGAGGTGACCGTCATGTTCCGAAGAATCCCTCACTTGACTCCTGACACTGCTGCCAACAATACCTCCATGACCTCAGCTCCTGTGTACCGCCTCTGGGAGCAATCATGTCACATCCAGCAGGTGATAGAGCTCTGCCTTCTCCCCGGAGGAGCTGGAGAAGCTGGTGGAGGAGGTCCTACCCCTGTATGAACAGCTCTATGGTGCACCAGATGAGCAGGTAGGTGCCTCATCTCAGTACTTCACCATTTTTCCCCCCTCGCTGGCTAGATAGTACCCATGTGTGTCAAAATGTGTAGATAAGGGCATGGAGCTACAGTAGTTGTGGCTTAGAAAGCCACAGGGTTGTGTTGTGTCTCATACTTTTTGGAATCTCTTCAGGATTCCAGGGCACATCCCACAGTTGACCAACCTAGCTAGTGAAGGGCCTGAGCAGGTTGGTGGTTTTGTCTGAAGATTGGGAAATGTTTGTAGTTTTGTCCTCGTACTCAGTGACTGATATGTGCCCCACTTTGGCATTTTGGGCTAAACAAGTGGTTCATTGCCATGTGTACTGATATGAATGTTAGCCATTTTGTATGTGGTTTGGGACATCATTTCCTGTCTTTTGTTTGTGCATCCATGCAGGTCAAAGCCCATTAAAAGAAAGGGATTTGAAGGGCCATCGCCAAGAAGGCACGGACCCAGGGGGGTCCACAGCAAGTGGAGTGCCCACTGTCGCAACAGGTTGGAGGACCTGAGTCGCTGGGCCCGGAAGATCTCGGAGGCCCATCTGGGACTGTCCTCGCAACATGGATTGGGTGCCCATTGGACCATAACACCCCCAATGGTCTGCATTCTGGCGGTGGCCTACCCGGAGCTGGAAGGACATTTGAGGGAAGCACAGCAGCCACGAGGGGGAGAGTACACAGAGAATTCCTGATTATTCCAAAGCCAGATGATTGTGTGGGGTGTTGACTAGTCTCCCTGACAATTTGGGATGAGAGATGTATGTCACTCAGTATTTGGGAGATTGTTTGTATTGAAATGTCATGTGTATCTAAGTGGTGTATCTTGTCTTCTTAACCTGTGACCTAGTTCAAACCTTATTGGATTTCACAAACCAATTATGCTACATGGTCCTAAAATGACTGTGTCCACTCCTTATTTATGTACTACTTGTTGTTGTAGTGGGAGTTATTTGTGAGCCAATAATCACAGACAAAAGGTAATAGTATGATGGCTCACTGTCCTCTGTCATGTGTCTGGGCATATGGGTATGTAGACATCTGCACCCAATAGCAAGTCATCCTCAGTATATGATGGGTACTGGTGCCTCAGTGCAGTCTGTGCTGTGTTGATGCCCATCATATATGTTAGCTTTCCTGGATAAATGTTTTCGGATGTAGCAAACCACTTTCCTTTTGTATGAGGGGAAGGTCCATTGACATGAATCATGTCCCATGACTGTTGCCAACATTCATTGTGCCTACATGTCAACATGTCTCCATTCCCCTTTGGGAAACCGTTAGACCTGACATCCTTGACGCAGTCTCCCCTGTCTTTTTTGCCTCTGCTTCCCATGTTTTGACTGTGAGCTGGACTCTGTTTTTGCTAGTTTTGGTACTTTTGGCACTTTACCACTGCTGACCAGTGCTAATGTGCAAGTGTTCCCTGTGTAAATTGTAAATGTAATTGGATTATTCCTGATTGGCATATTTGATTCACTAGTAAGTCCCTAGTAAAGTGCACTAGAGGTGCCTAGGGCTTGTAAATCAATGTTACTAGTGTTCCTGCAGCACTGGTTGTGCCACCCACGTGAGTAGCCCAGTAAACATGGCTCAGACCTGCCACTGTAGTGTCTGTGTGGGCAGTCTTGCACTGCCAATTCAACGTGACAATTGTACCCGCTTGCCAGGCCCAAGCATTCCCTTTTTGTACATGTAAGGTACCCCTAAGGTAGGCCCTAGGTAGCCCCGTGGGCAGGGTACAGTGTATGTTAAAAGGTAGGACATGTAGTGATGAGTTTTACATGTCTTAACAGTGAAATACTGCTAATCTCAGCTTTCACTGTTGTAAGGCCTATCTCTCCCACAGCTTAACATGGGGCTGCCTTTAAATAATATTTAAGTGCAGATTCCCTTTGGGAGCAGATATAAATGAGGAGCTTGGTGTCTTTGAAATCACAATTTAAAAATACATCTTTTGGTGAAGGTTGATTTTAGATTGGTAGTTTGAAAATGCCACTTTTAGAAAGTGGGCATTTTCTTGCTTAAACCATTATGTGACTTTCGTGGTTTGTGTTTTTGGATTCCATTTCTGGGCCAGACCGACAGTTGGGCTGTTGTGAATTCCCTCTAGACAGTGACACAAAGGGAGGTGAGGTGTAGCCTGCATATCCTGATGGGCCATCTGAGCTAGAGTGGAGGGAGGCGTGTTCATTTACACCGGAATGGGCAGTGCCTGCCCTCACAAAGTGCAGTCTCCAACCCCTTGGTATGAGTCTGGAGCCAGGACTGGGCAAGGCAGGATCCGGTAAACAACAGAGACTTTCATTTGAAGTTTGCCAACTTCAAATGCAGAAAGGGGTATAAGTATTGGACCCGAATCCCCTTAAAATCTGATTTCTTCAAGGATTCAAGAGGAACCTCAGCCAAGGAGAAGAGCTGAGAAGTGCAACCCCTGCCTGTGACTATGCTTTGTTGGGCTATCCTTCAGTTGTTGCTTCTGCCGGTGAATGGGAACAAAGACTGGACTTTGTTGTGCATTCCTGCTTCAGAGGAATCTCCAAGGGCTTGTGCTGAGCTTGTCTCCTATTGTTGAAGTCTCAGAGCCATCAAAGACTTCCTCTGCCAGCATCTGAACTCTCTGGTAAGACTCCTGCCCTGCCAAATGGTGCCTCATCCAGTTCCTGGCCCCTTAAAAAGTGAATCTGGTGGAAAAGGACTGAAATCCATGGAAACACCGCAGTGTGAGGACATTTTCCATGCACCATCTGCAACGTGGCTGATAAACGACACGCTGCCAGCTTTGCAGCTAAAATCGCCACAACAACTGCACCACAGCTGGAAAGTCAAAGCATCACGGCTGGGAAAACGACATGCAACTCCCGCTTGCGGCTGCTGGTAATGACACGAACCTCACACAGAGCAGTTTTCTGACACCGTGCAACCGTATTTCAAATGCAACATCACTGGATGAGAAAAATCGATACAAAGCCTGCCCGGACCCAAGGTGCCCGTCCGGAAAATGAGGAATCTCTCTCTTAAAGCGATGCATCGCTGATCCGACCAGAGAAGAAACAACTCACGGCCTCACTTGCAAGTAAGGAATCGACGCATCGCAGACTTTTTCGACCCACGTTTGCCCGTGCAGCTTTATTTGTGCCGCAAACCAGGTACTTCATGTAAAATCAACATTTCCATTATTTCCCATGGAGTAAGACTCTTATTATTTTACAAAGTCATATCTTGACTTGTGTATGTTGGATTTTTGTCGTTTTGGTCTTGTTTGGTTTAGATAAATATTACCTATTTTTCTAAACTTGTGTGGTGTCCATTTTGTAGTGTTTGCACTGTATTACTGTGTGCGTTGGTACAGAAACTTTACACATTGCCTCTGAGATAAGCCTGACTGCTTGTGCCAAGTAACCAAAGGTCTGAGCAGGGGTTATCCGAGGTGTGTATTTCCATTACCCTCACTAGGGTGACTGTCCTTGCTTGGACAAAGTGCAAACTGACTGCCAACCAGAGACCCCATTTCTAACATTGGTGATCAGCAATGAGGATTGGATTTGTATTTGTACTTGACATACAGTTATTATGTGTACACTACTGTTTTCAGTGCAGATCATTATGAGACCACATACTACTTGCCTTGGTGATTTTGCTTTTTCTTTTTTTTAACGTTTTTCCTGCTTCCATATTTTTGGTGATTTTTGTAAACTTATTTTGGGAACTCTATGTTCTTCTTGGAACTTTGCATCTGTGAGTGAACCTTGCCATCATGTCGTAATTTGCGGATGCATCAGCTGTGTATGAAAAAAACTGTTTTTGAGTTGGAGAAACTGGAGGCGTATACAGTGGCTCAACTGAAGCAGTTTTGTAAGGATCTTGCCTGTCCCATTAAGAGCTTCACCAGGAAGGAGGAGCTGCAAAAGGCACTGAGGGCCTGCATGACAGATAAGAAGGCTGAGGGGCACATAGAGGAGGAGGGGGAGGGTGAGAAGGTACAGAGGGGCATATTTATACTCCGTTTGCGCCAAATTTGCGTCGTTTTTTTCGACGCAAATTCGACGCAAAACTAACTCCATATTTATACTTTGGCGTTCCTGGAATTAGCGTCATTTTTTTGCGTGAACACCTTCCTTGCGTTAATGATATGCAAGGTAGGCGTTCCCGTCTTAAAAAATGACTCCGATGCTATTGCGTCGGATTTATACTCCCGGGCAAAAATGACGCCCGGGAGTGGGCAGGTCTAAAAAACCCGCATTAGCGCCGGATTTTAGCGCCTGGGTCAGGGCAGGCGTTAAGGGACCTGTGGGCTCAGAATGAGCCCAGAGGTGCCTTCCCCTGCCCCCAGGGACACCCCCTGCCACCCTTG
The DNA here is from genome assembly GCF_031143425.1 of Pleurodeles waltl. NCBI lineage: Eukaryota > Metazoa > Chordata > Amphibia > Caudata > Salamandridae > Pleurodeles > Pleurodeles waltl. Next base: position 218,675,893 of record NC_090450.1, on the reverse strand, counting down.
CCCACCCCAGGAGGACACCCAAGGATGGAGGGACCCACCCCAGGGACATTAAGGTAAGTCCAGGTAAGTATTTTTTTTTTTTTTTTTTGTGGCATAGGGGGGCCTGATTTGTGCCCCCCTACATGCCACTATGCCCAATGACCATGCCCAGGGGACAGAAGTCCCCTGGGCATGGCCATTGGGCAAGGGGCATGACTCCTGTCTTTGCTAAGACAGGAGTCATTTCAATGGGGGATGGGGGATGGGCGTCGTAAAAAAATGGCGCAAATCGGGTTAAGACGATTTTTTTGCCTCAGCCTGACTTGCCCCATTTTTAGACGCCCAAACGCCATTTTTCCCTACGCCGGCGCTGCCTGGTGTACGTGGTTTTTTTCACGCACACCAGGCAGCGCCGGTCGGCTAACGCCGGCTAACGTCATTCAATAAATACGGCGCCCTCATGGTGCTTCAGAATGGCGTTAGCCGGCGCTAATTTTTTTGGCGCAAAACTGCGTTAGCGCAGTTTTGCGTCAAAAAGTATAAATATGGGCCAGAGTGTTCACAATGGTGTAGTGGATGTGCCTGTTATGACTGGAGGGGAGGGACTCCAGGGCAGGTAGCAGTGTGTCATCCATGGGTCTGACTCCGGAAGAGTTGCAGGACAGACAGGCACAGAGGGCTCCCCACTTGGAGTTAGAGAAGTTGAGGATGAAAATGGAGAGGGAAATGGAGAAGAGTAGGCTGGCCATAGAAGAGAAGAAGCTGATCCTGGCTCATGAGCTTAGTTTTAGGTCAGAGGAGCCAGTCTAGCACAGATGGTGGCAGCAGTACCTCAGTGCAGTCTGAAAGAAGGGTACACATTCCAAAGGACTTGGTAAAGGTTTATAATATGGATGATGATATCTATCTGTGGTTTGAGGGGTATGAGTTAGCTCTGCACATGAACATGGTCAATGAAGCACATTGGGAGGGCGGGTCTGTGGAAGCACTTTGAGGTAGAAGGGAGGGACACTCTGAAATCCTTAGGGGATCCTCAGGGGCTCACCTGCTCTATCATGAAGGATGCCCTACTCACCAGATATGGTCTCACCCCTGAGCAGCACGAGGATAAGATTAGGTCCTACAAAAAGAAGGAATCCCGAACTTGGTTAGAACGTGTTGACTCTTTTTGCAGGTCACTAGATGGGTGGGTGAAGGGCAGCAAGGTGAAAACGTATGAGGGGCTGTACAATTTGATTGCTTGAGAGCATTTGTCCAGTCTTTGTTTTCCAGAGCTGCACCAGGACCTAATTGACAGCAAGCTGACTGACCCAGAAAGCTTGTGCAGGAAGCGGACTGATGGTAGAGCACCGGGGTCCAGGAGAGGTATGGGGGAGACCATGCGAAGGGTGGGCAGGGTCCCCATCAGAAGAAGTGGGGGATAAGAGTAAACAGGGGGAGTTTATTAAAGGGCCCCAACCTAGTGTCCAAGGTATGGATCCCCTGCCCTCAGTAGAAAAGAAACCATAGATCTCTACAGGGAATCCTGCCGAGAGGGGTCCCGCAAATGCTTTGCGTGCAATGAGGTGGGTCACATAAGGGGGGATCCCAAATGTCCCAAAGGGGGCACAGGGACCCACTGGTGTTCAGTCACAGAGGTTTGCCAGTGTAGCTCTTAGGGAGGAGTTGGTTCCAGGTGGGTGGGAGCCAGCTGAGATGACCCTTGTCTCACTAGGGGACAGTGAGATGGTCCAGAGGACCCTTGTGCCTGAGAACTCTAAGAAATACAGGGAGTGGGTGACCATCAATGGACAGAGGGAGGAGGCTCTGAGAGACACAGGAGACAGTGTGACCATAGTGAGGAGTCACCTGGTGCCTAAGAGCAGGTAGTTCCCCATACACTTCACCAAGTTGTTGCGGTGCATAACTCAGAGCTCCTTTGCAGAGTGGCACAGGGTCCCTTTGAATGGGGGTAGTCTCAGGTTCTTTGAGGGTAGCTGTGAGTCCAACCATGCCTGTAGATTGTCTGCTTGACAATGACCTGGAGGATTCCCCTTGGAAGGAGGTGGAACGCAGGTCTCACTTGGAGATGTTGCGTCTGCCTGGGTGAGTGTGTGCATCCACCCGGTCCATGGCAGCCCATCAGGGTGATTAGGAGACCCTGAAGCCTGAAAGAGTGGCCCAGGTGTCTTCCAGAAGGAGGAAGGGCAAGAGGCATGGGAAACCCACTCCAGAAGATCTCATGGTCCAGAAGGAGGCTGAACGTGAGGCGGAGGCCCTTGTGCCTACAGTGGAACAGGTGGCTGAACTGGGGGAGGTCCCTGGCTGATGCAGTGGCAGCAGGAAGGGAGGCCCACCAAGGAGGCATTCTGTGAGGCACAGAGGACATGCCCTACTCTGGAGGGTTTGCGGCAGCAGGCTGCAGACCAGGCGTCAGGCAAGGAGCCTGGATCACATCTGATTTACTGGGAGAATGGCCTCTTGTATGGTTATCCTTAGGTTGCTGAGCCTGGGTCAGCCTGTGTGCTGGTGGAACCCCAGTGTTTCATAGCCTTTTCACTGGGTCTGTCACATGATGTGCCTTTGGCAGGACATTTGGGTCAGGACCAGACCTTTGAGAGGCTTGTTACTCACTTTTACTGGCCCCAAATGTGCAGGCACTCAGATGCATACTGTAGGTCTTGCCAAACTTGTCAGGCAAGTGGCAAGAGTGGGGGTGGGGGATGTGAGGCTGTCCTCCAACCTTTTCCAGTTGTCAGCACCCCCTTTGAGAGAATGGGTTTTGACATTGTGGGGCCTCTGGACCCCTTAGACAGCCTTAGGCAACAGGTGTATCCTGGTCTTGGTGGACCATGCCACCCAGTACCCAGAAGCCATTCCCTTAACATCAATCACTGCACCTGTGGTGGGATGTGCCTTGATGGGTGTTTTTATCCGCATGGGGTTCCCCGAGGAAGTGGTATTTGATAGGGGTACCAACTTCATATCTACTTATATGAAGTCTCTGTGAAAAGAGTGTGGGGTAACATATAAGTTCACCACTCCTTCCGACCCCCAAAGTAATGGTCTGGTTAAGAGGTTCGACCGCACCTTGAAAGGCAAGATTATTGGCCTGTCAGAGCCCTTGAGGCGGAAGTGGGACGTCCTCTTGCCAAGCCTTCTGTTCACCTACAGGGAGGTGCTTCAAAAGGGTTTTTGATTTATCCCCATTGAGTTACTGTATGGCCACCCCATCAGGGCACCTTAACCCTGGTGAAGGAGGGCTTGGAGAAAGCCCCCATTTAGCCCCAGAGGATCTATACAGTTACGTGCGGGCTTTTAGGAAAGAGTCTGCCCGCTTCTGGTGGCTTGCTCATGAGAACTTGGAAGCAAGCCAGGAAGACATGAAGCTCTGGTAGGACCAGAATGCCACTCTGGTTGAGTTCCAGCCTGGGCAGAAAGTTTGGGTGATGTCCCCCGTGGAGCCTAGGGTGCTCCAGGATAAGTGGACTGGGCCTTTTGAGGTGGTCGAGCGCAAGAGTGAGGTCCCTATCTGGTGAACTTGCGGACTCTCATGAACCCTTTGAGAATCCTGCATGTGAACCGCTTCAAGCCTCACTTTGAATGGTTTGAGGTTACCATGCTCCTGGCAACAGATGACGGGTAGAGCAAGAGAGTAAGGGGCATATTTATACTCCGTTTGCGCCGGAATTGCGTCGTTTTTTTTGACGCAATTTCGACGCAAAACTAACTCCATATTTATACTTTGCCGTTAGACGCGTCTAGCGCCAAAGTCCATGGAGTTAGCGTCATTTTTTAGCGTGGACACCTACTTTGCGTTAATTATATGCAAGGTAGGCGTTCCCGTCTAAAAAATCGACTCCGAGGCATGTGCGTTGGATTTATACTCCCGGGCAAAAATCACGCCCGGGAGTGGGCGGGTCAAAAAAAATGACGTACGGCCGCTTTTGCGCCGTTTTTTAGCGCCTGCAAAAGGTAGGTGTTAAGGGACCTGTGGGCTCTGAAGGAGCCCAGAGGTGCCCTCCCATGCCCCCAGGGACACCCCCTGTCACCCTTGCCCACCCCACGAGGACACCCAAGGCTGGAGGGACCCATCCCAGGGACATTAAGGTAAGTTCAGGTAAGTATTTTTTTTAAAAAAAATTGTGGCATAGGGGGGCCTGATTTGTGCCCCCCTACATGCCACTATGCCCAATGACCATGCCCAGGGGACAGAAGTCCCCTGGGCATGGCCATTGGGCAAGGGGGCATGACTCCTGTCTTTGCTAAGACAGGAGTCATTTCTATGGGGGTTGGGAGTCGTAAAAAATGGCGCAAATCGGGTTGAGGCGAAAAAATTGCCTCAACCTGACTTGCCCCATTTCTTGACGCCCAAGCTCCATTTTCCCCTACGCCGGCGCTGCCTGGTGTACGTCGTTTTTTTTAACGCACACCAGACGGCGCCGGCGGCTAACGCCGGCTAACGTCATTCAATAAATACGGCGCCCGCATGGCTCTTCAGAATGGCGTTAGCCGGCGCTAATTTTTTTAATGCAAAGTGCTAATTTTTTTAACGCAGAGTGCTAATTTTTTTGACGCAAAACTGTCTGCCAAAGAGTGTAGAGTGTGTTAGCCTCTCCCCCTCACTGACCCCAGAGCAACAGAGGGATTGCTGCCAGGTGTTGGTACAGTTTGCCTCATTGTTTTCCTTGGCCCCATGGGTCACTCATTTGTGTACACATGATGTGGACACTGGGGACAGTCCTCCTATCAAACACAAAGTGTACAGAGTGGCTGACAAGGTCAGGGCTACCATCAAAGATGAGGTCTCCAAGATTTTAGCATTGGGGGTTATTGAGTTTTCCAGTAGCCTTTACGCCAGCCCTGTGGTCTTGGTCCCAAAGGATTCTGAGCCTGGTACCACACCAGAACTCCAGTTTTGTATGGATTACCGGGGTCTCAATGCGGTCAGTAAGACTGATGCACACCCCGTCCCCTGAGGTGATGAGCTCATTGACTGGTTAGGGGCTGACAAATATCTAAGAACTTTTGATTCGACCTATGGGTATTGGCAGATTGCCATGACTTAGGGGCTAAGGAGAGGACTGCATTATCCACACCAGATAGGCACTACCAGTTTAGGGTGATGACCTTTGGGATGAAGAATGCCCCTGCCACCTTTCAAAGGTTGGTCAACCAAGTGTTGACTGGACTGGATGATTTCAGTGCAGCCTACCTGGATGTCGTTGCTGTGTTCTGTGCCACTTGGGAAAAACACTTGCAGCACCTCTGAAAACTGTTGGAGGCCCTGCAGGCCTCACTATTAAGGCTAGTAAGTGCCAAATAGGGCAGGGTTCTGTGGTGTACTTAGGGCACCAGGTGGGGATAGGCCAGGTGGCACCCCACAGCAAAAAATTGACACTATCCTGTCTTGGGAGCCTCCCAAGACCCAGACTCAGGTGAGAGCCTTTTTAGATCGCCCAGGATACTACAGGAGGTTTGTCAAGGGGTATGGCACTATTGTTGCTCCCTTGACTGAGTTGACCTCTAAGAAGCAGCCCAGAAAAGTGATCTGGACTGAGGCTTGCTAGACAGCTTTTGACACCCTGAAAGGAGCCATGTGCACGGCACCCATGCTGACGGCACCTGACTTCTCCAAGGATTTTGTCGTTCAGACTGGTGCTTCAGAGCATGGTGTAGAAGCAGTCTTATCACAGCTAAATGAAGAATACCTAGACCAGCCTGTAGCCTTCATTAGTAGGAGGTTACTTCCTTGGGTATGTAGGTGGAGTGCAATTGAGCGGGAAGCTTTTGCTGTGGTCTGGGCACTGAAGAAGTTAAGACCCTACTTGTTTGGATCTCACTTCTGGGTTCAGACAGACAACATGCCCCTCAGATGGTTGATGTAGATGAGGGGTGAGAACCCAAAACTGTTGAGGTGGTCCATCTCCCTACAGGGAATGGACTTTACGGTGGAACACGTTTTCCACTTTACGGTGGAACACGGCCCTGGCGCATAACACCAAATGCTGATGGTCTTTCCAGCTTCTTTCACCTTAGCGATGAGAATTCCCATGAGGGTGGGTAATTTCTCCCCACTTTCAGGTGGGGGGTTGACACGTGTTAGACCTGGCATCCTTGGCGTGGTCTCCCCTGTCTTTTTTTGCCTCTGCTTCCCATGTTTTGACTGTGTGCTGGACTCCTGTGTGCATCCTGTATGTTACAAGGGACACATTTATAATGGCAATACTCATGTCTTCTCATACCTAGGTACCCAGGGAAAGAAGGATCACACAATCTCCTGCCTATCGTCCACTGCCAGACCTTAAGACCATGGAAGAACGCTTCATCATCCAGATCTACCGTCTAAATTGGCTAACAATTGTGGACCCATGTTGTTAGTTGGAGCCAGACCTGATGTCTGCCTTTCGTCATCCAAATAACATACCACCCACTGCTCAAGTTATGGCAGTTTTGCACTTCCAGGGGCCCTACCTGCTGTTATGTCCCATCCTATGTTCAGTCTGGTTTTGAAGGATGTACTCTCAGCAGAGTTGAAACACCTGGACAGCAATGTCTGCTTTCCTCAAAATGAGGATTTGACCTATGTGAAGGCAGATTCCTATGGTTTGGCACACATCCCACATGTGGTGGGAGCCATTGATGATACGCATGTTGCCTTGGTCCCACCTTATGGCAATGAACAAGTGTACCGCAACAGAAAGAGCTTCTGTTCCATCAGTGTCTAAGTGGTTTGTTTGGGGATCTCTACATTTCACAAGTCTGTGCCCGTTTCCCGGGTTCAGTCCATGATGCCTTCATTATGCGGAACAGCACAATCCCCCAACTGATGTCACGGCTGTACCCAGAGAGGGCCTTTCTGCTTACTAAGTCAAGTCTGTCCTGTTTGTGTGTGTGCAATGTCTGCTGCAACAAATCCGGAGAGAGGGAATCATAGTTGCACATATGTTCCATTCCATATCAGGAGACTCTGCATACCCAAACCATCCATTGTTGTTGCCACATGTGAGGAACCCAACTACACCAGGGGAAGTCCACTTTAATGATGCCCATGGAAGAATGTGGCGTGTGGTGAAGCGGGCTTTTAGGCTCCCAAAGCCCAGATTTTGCTGTCTGGACAAGACAGGTTGAGTCCTCCTCTATTCACCAGAAAAAGTGAGTAAAATCATTGTGGCCTGCGGCATGCTCCATAACAATACCCTCCAGAGGTAATTCCCATACATCCAAGATGAGAGTGAGCCAGCAATGCCACCGGGTGAGAATCCTGAAATGCCAAGTGAGGATGACAGCGATGAAGAGGAAGGTGAAGACTTATGGGCAGATCTCATCAATCACTACTTTACCTGAGTGTACGTGAGTATTGTTATGTTATCACAGTGACTGCATAAGGAACTGTAACTGTCAGGATGTGCGGGCAAGGGTGGTTTTCCTACAAATTGTGGATACAATGCTTTGCCATACACATCCAAGCTTTGTTTGCTAAGTCAGACTTCAATATTTCACTACCTTGATTACCTGCAGCGTTTGTGTCAGTCTCATTGCAATATAAATGTATCCACTGATGTTTGATATGGGTTTATGGTCATAGGTATAGCTTCCCAAGCTAAAGTACTTGTATTATTCACTATCCAGGTACTTTCACCATGCCATCCTCATGTGGGCATCTCAGAATTGTGACATTGGCTGGTATCTGATGCTGTTCTGACATAGAAAGAGGACATGGATTGATACACATAAAGTTGGTCACCGATTTAGGGTGTATAAGTCCTGTGCCAAGGCAGCTTTGACAGTGTGTTGATGGCAATCTGAAGTGCAGGATACACTGGTCTGATATGTGTTAGAAATGGGGTTTCTGGTTGGCTAGGGTATGCCCCGAAACAAGGCAGAACCCACCCACTCTAGTCAGGGCAAGGGAGTTACACATCCGATATAACCCCTGCTCACCCCCTTGGTAGCTTGGCACGAGCAGTCAGGCCTAACCCGGAGGCAATGTGTAAAGTGTTTCCACATCACACACAACACACGTGACACGATATATACTCCACAAAGTAAACACAACACTGAGCTATGTAAAAATAAGCTATATTGCACAAAACATAGTTAGACCAAACATTATATGTCTGTAATACCCTGCTACCTTAGCAGTTGTCAGAACGTTACACAGGTTACTAATACTCTGCAAGAATAAGCAGTAGTCACATTAGAACATCTTAAGTACTTAGGATTCTGTAACATAAGCAGTAGTCAGGAATCACAGTAAAGAAATAATTGGACTTGTCATAAAAGTATCATAAATGCCTATACCAAGAGCATCATAAAACATATGGCAAGTGAAAAGCACATATTAGTACGTCATGACCAAAAAAAAAGGAACACTGACAAACATATATGGAACATCATAAAACAAACAGGTTAACATATCACCCCCAATATCCATATTAGGATCATAAGAACAAATCTGTCCCAAAAAAGAACCTGTATTATGATGTACGAACACTCCTAGTGTCAAGAGGATCGAAATGAGGGACCCCCGGCGCTTGTCTGTGCAAAACAGGGGTTGTTTATATGAGGGGAGGGGGAGGGGGATGGTATGCACCCCTCCATTTCTTCTATCAAGACCCCTCCTGGGGCCCACGACTTCTAGGGAGCCCCCCTCTGGCCGTAACTGGCCTCCCAGAGAGGGGCCACAATACTGAAATTCAGACCGGGGCCCAGCGAGGGGACTGGGTGGTGCAGGGGGCCTCCGGTGAGGCTTCCGCCCACAAGCTTCAGGGTGACTGGGGGGAGGGCTGCAGGCTCGTTCTCCTCTCAGGGGCTGCGAGGACCCTGTGTGCCCACAAAATGCAGCCCCCCTTACCCCTACCGCAGTGAAGCGGCAGCCTTGGACCGTGCCCCCGTGGTCTGGCTGCTCCCAGAGAGTCGCAGCTCCTCTCTCTTCGGGCTGCAGCGATGAAAAACACTCCAAAGGAGGTGTTGGTTGGTGCTCCGGGGGCACTGTTAGGAGCCTGATTGCTCCTTCCGTCACTTGACAATGCCCCGGGGGTACTGGGCAGCGCAGATCGCTTGTGCTGGGAAAAAGCAGCCCGCTAGGGCTGCGGTGGTGATATTTGTTGGCATTTAAGAAAGCGCTTACGAGCGTGGGGCATTCCTAAGGAGCCCGGGCCCCGGCAGCGAACCTCCTGCAGGATAAGGTGCTATGAAGCGCAGGGGCACAGGAAAAGCACTCACCAGGCACTGTATCAGAAGGAAATCAGCACTCCTCGGCCTGGTGAGTTGCAGAGGTCAGGGGCCATTGCACCCTGCTCCTGGAGACAGAAGTGGGGAAAAATCACAACAACAGGTCAGCACAAGGGATGCAGATGGTGGCAGTTCCTCCGAGTGACCTAGCAGGTCAAAGGTCAGCACAGCAGCAGCAGTCCAAAGTGGGTCCTGGTGAGTCCATTCAGCAGTGTCCTGTGTCCAGTTCCAGAAGGGTCTCTGGAGTCCCAAGAATGTCTCCTGTCTAAATTGTGGGGAAAAAACCCCTGTACTTATACTCAGTTTAGAGTGTATTTCACAAAAAGAGAGGAGAGGAGGTTCCAAATCACTACCACTGGTTCTGGGAGTGCCCCCTTCTCTCCTCCAGCACAGGCTCCAAACATCAGTGGGGGTAAACAACCCTATTGTGTGAGACCAGGGCACAGCTTTTACAAATTCAGGTGTGCCCCGCCTCTGCCTTCTCTCAGCCCAGGAAGACTATTCAGTATGTAGGTACACCTCTGTGACACCACCACCCTCCTTGTGTACAGACTGTCTGAAAAGTATGCACAAAGCCCAACTGTCACTCTGCCCAGACGTGGATTGGAGTCAAGCAGCAAAACACCAGAGTCATAAGCACAGAGAAATGCTCACTTTCTAGACGTGGCATTTCTGCAATGATAATAAATATCCACCTACACCAGTAAGCATAATTTTTTCAGTACCATTACAACCATACCAACGTTGGCTACGCTACCCCCATAAATCAGACAATACCCCCTACATCTAAGGCAGGGCATTTCCATTGCAATCCTATGAGAAGGCAGCACTCACAGCAGTGAGAAACCAAATAGGCTGTTTGTCACTACCAGGACAGGCCACGCTACTAGGCACACGTCCTGCTTTCTACGTATATACCACCCTGCCCATAGGGCTAGCTAAGGTTTTCCTTAGGGGTGACGTACATGTAGTAAAAGGGGGGTTCTGGGCCTGGCAAGTAAATTCAGATGCCAGGTCCCTTTGGCAGAACATTGTGCACACAGGCCCTGCGCTAGCAGGCCTGAAACAGGTTTGAGAGGCTACTTCAGTGGGTGGCGCAAGCAGCGCTGCAGGCCCAATAGTAGCATTCAATTTACCTATTGTTCCTTGTAAAGAGGTATCGAGATACCTCTTTACAAGGGACTTATAGGTAAATTAAATATGCCAATTAGGTGTAAGCCAATCATACCAAGTTTACAAGCCAGGAAGCAGGTGGCTGCAGGAGGCTGGCCTGGTTTGAAGTGGGTACCAAAGTACCTTATACCAGGTCCAGTTATCCCTTATTAGTGAAATGTAGTTAGTGTCTAGAAGCCAGGCTGTTTAGAGGTAGCTGTAGGCAGAGCAGCCAAGGCTGAATTAGGAGACATGCAAAGCTCTTGCAATACCACTGTAGTCACACAGTACTCATACACATGAAAGACAATACTCAATGTTACAAAAATAAAGGTACTTTATTTTAGTGACACAAGGCCAAAAATACTTTGGAACCAATACTCCCCTAGGAGGTAAGTGAATTACACAATATACACACTAGTAACCAGAACCAAGGTAAGTACACAGTAAAAAAACTGTGCTAATAGTGAAAATCACAATAGGTTGCAAAGGGCCTAGGGGGAACACAAACCATATACTTAAATCGTGGAATGCGACAGTCGGTTTCCCACCTAGGCAAGTGTAGTGTGTAGAGGGGCACTGGGTGTGTAAGAAAACACCAAAGGTAAGTAATAGATCCCACTCCAGAACCCAGGAAAGAAGGAGAAAAACACAGCAAACGTCCTAAAACACACTAGAAGTCATGATAGAAGATAATGCAAGAACCAAAAGAGACTGCAAGACACCAACAATGGATTCCTGGACCTGAAGACCTGTGGAAGGAAGGGACCAAGTCCAAGAAGCACTGAAGAGTTCAGGGAGAACAGGAGCCCCTACTAACCCGGATGAAGGTGCAAAAGAAGAACCACCTGCAAAGAAGATAGATGCGGGTTCCTGGTTGGTGCAGAAGATGTTCCACGCCGGATGGAGAAATGCAGTCTGGTTTGTGTCACTGGATTCCGCCAACAAGCCTTGGTAAACACCAAGCTCGTGGTCAGCGGAAAATGGCGTTGCCCGGGCCCAGGAGGGACCTTGTGGCCTCTACCCAGGAGGGGGAGACAGAGGGGCTTTAAGCAACTCAGAAAGCCCTCAGAAGACGAGGCAGCATGCACAGGAGTCCCACAGCCAGGGGATAAAGAAGGTGCTGGGGGCCTAAGCATTGCTGTGTACGAAGAACTTCTTGGAAGGTTGCACACAAGCCTTGGCGACTGCAAGTTATGTGGAACACAGGTGTACTGTCTTGCGTGGGGAGGCAAGCTCTTACATTCACCAAAGTTGGACAGCTGGACATTGGGACTGTCGGAGTCACTTTAGTCTACTACCTGTGTTGCTGGATTCATGCCTGTCATTGGGGTAGGGGACCCAAGTCACCGGTAGTCACTGCAGAAAGGTGCCTGCTGAATCAGGGAAGTGACTCTGTCACTCCACGGGAGATTCCTTTGGTTCTTCTGGTGCAGGCTGAGGACAGACTGTCCTTTGAGGATGGAAACTGTTGCAGTTGCTGGAAAAAGCTGAAGATACAATGTTGCAGAAGTCGTCTTAGCTTCTTTGTTGCAGTTTTGTAAAGTTCCTGGAACAGTCAGCTGTTGATCCGTCGGTCGAAGATTAACTAAAGGATGCAGAGGACTCCTGCTGAAGTTTTGCAATCCGAATCTGAAGAAACACCCAGAGGAGAGACCCTAAATAGCCCTGAGATGGGGATTGGTCACCTAACCAGGTAAGCACCTATTAGGAGGGGTCTCTGAGGTCACCTGCTGGCACTGACCACTCCCATGCTCCCAGAGTTCCCTGACCATCATGAAAACAAGATGGCAGAACCCAGGGACACTCTGGAGGAGCTCTGGGCACCACCCTTGGGGTAGTGATGGACAGGGTAGTGGTCACTCCCCTTTCCTTTGTCCAGTTTTGCACAGTTTCCCTAAATCAGTGTAGACTTGATTATGCAAGGAGGGCACCATCTGTGTCCTTCAAAGCATTTCCAGAGGCTCTGGGAGGGTACCACTCCCATGCCTATAACACTTATTTCCAAAGGGAGAGGGTGTAACACCCCTCTCCTAAAGGAAATCCATTGTGCTGCCTTCCTGGGATTGAGCTGCTCAAGCCCCACGAGGGCAGAAGCCTGTCTGTGAGCTGGCAGCAGCTGGGGCTGCAGTGAAAACCTCAGAAGGCTGTTATGCAGTACTTGGGGCCCATAGTGGAGCCCTCAGGGTACATGGAATTGTACAACCAATACTAGAATCAGTATTGGGGTACAATTTACAGTTGTGAGAAATCTTACATGGCCATTTTCAGAGTTACCATTGTGAAGCTGCACATAGATATTGATCTATGTGCAGTACACACTTAAAATGGTGTCCCCGCACTTACAAAGTCTGGGAAAATGGGCCTGGACGATGTGGGGCACCCCTACTAGTTCAGGGGTGCCCTTACACACAGGTACTTTGCACCCAGCCTTCAGGGTCTGAAGGCCTGACATATAGGTGACTTATAAGTGACCTGGTGCAGTGAAAATGGCTGTGAAATAGTGCATGCACTATTTCACACAGGCTGGAATGGCAGTCCCATGGAAGCCTTTTTATGGGATCCTTATGGGTGGCATAAGAAATGCTGCAGCCCATAAGGATCCCCTGAAACCTAGGGCCAGATGTACCAAAGGATTTTACCCATTCTGTGTCTATGGGAAAAAGCTTTCGTACATATGCCCAGGGTAACTAGGCACCATATACTAGGGACTTATAAGGGTGGTCCAGTAATATTAGATTACCAGTATTTAAGGATGAATTTGGAACCAGAGAGAGCATAAGCACTGGAGTTCTGGTTAGCAGAACTCCAGTGGCACAGTTAAGCATACTGACAAAAACAGTGAAACAGACTGACAAGTAAGCGACAAACCATAAGCACTGGGGTCCTGACTAGCAGGTTCCCAGTGACACAGTCAAAACACACTGACAAAGAGGCCAAAAATGGGGGTAACCATGCTAGAAAGAGGCTGCTTTCCTACAGTGGTGTGTCAGTTTTCAGCCGCGTTGCAATTTTCCTCGCACCGTGTTCTGTGCATGGATTTCAGTCCTTGTTCTATCAACTTCACCTCTCAAGGGCCCAGAGACCAGATGGAGCACCACTTGGCAGGTCAGGTATTTCAGCAGAGAGTCCAGCTGCTGGCAGAGGAAGTATTTGATGGCCCTGATGCTTCGAAACAGTAGGTAAGCTCAGTCCAAGCACTTGGAGACACTTCACAAGCAGGAATACACCACAAAGTCCAGTCTTTGTCATTTTCAGGCAGAAGCAGCAACCTCAGGTCAACCCACAAAGCACAGTCACAGTCAAAGCGGCAGTGCTCCTCCTCCAGCTCTTCATCTCTTCTCCTTGGCCCAGGTTCCTCTTGGTTTCCGAAGAAATATGGAAATCTGTGGTTCAGGGCCCACTACTGATACCTCTTTCTGCCTTTGAAGTAGGCAAACTTCAAAGGGAAGTCTCTGTTGTTCACAAGATCCTGCCTTGCCCAGGCCTGGCTCTAGACACACACCAGGGGGTTGGAGGCTGCTTTGTGTGAGGACAGGCACAGCCCATTCAGGTGTAAGCGACCACTACTCCCTTCACTCTAGCTCAGATGGCTCATCAGGATATGCAGGCTACACCCCAGCTCCCTTTGTGTCACTGTCTAGAGGGGATTCACAAACAACCCAACTGTCAGGCTGACCCAGACAGGGAATGCACAAGCAGGCAGAGTCACGGAATGGTTTAAGCAAGAAAATGCCCTCTTTATAAAAGTGGCATTTTCAAACTGACAATTAAAAAAATTACTTTACCAACAGATGTATTTTTAAATTGTGAGTTGAGAGACACCAAACTCCACATTTCTATCTGCTCCCAAAGGGAAATTGCACTTAAAAGATATTTAAAGGTAGCCCCCATGTTAATCTATGAGAGAGAGAGGCCTTGCAAAAGTGAAAACTGAATTTGGCAGTGTTTCACTGTTAGGATGTGTAAAACATACCAGTACATGTCCCACCTTTAACATACACTGCACCCTGCCAATGGGGTTACCTAAGATGCACCGTAGGGGTGACTTACATGTATAAAAAGGGAAGGCTTGGGCCTGGCAAGTGGATAGAATTGCCAGGTCGAAATGGCAGTTTAAACCTGCCAACACTGACACTGCAGTGGCTGGTCTGAGCCATGTTTACAGGGCTACTCATGTGGGAGACACAACAGTGCTTCAGGCAACTAATAACATTTGATTTACAGGTCCTAGGCACCTCATGTGCACTTTACTAGGCACTTAGTAGTTAACCAAATATGCCAATCATGAAAAAGCCAACTACACACATAATTTACACAGGAGAACTTAGAACATGTAATTTAGCACTGGTCAGCCGTGGTAAAGTGCCCAGAGTAACAAAACCAGCAAAAACAGAGTCCAACACACAGTCAAAACATGAGAAGCAGAGGCAAAAAAGACAGGGGAGACCACACCAAGGATTCCAGGTCGCAAATGTGTCCCCCCTAGCTGAAAGTGGGGAGAACTAACCAACCTCATGGAGTTCTCATCACTGAGGCAGAAGAATCTGGACTGACCATCAGCATTGGCGTGTTCTGTTCCAGGGTGGTATTCTACCGTAAAGTCCATTCCCTATAGGGAGATGAACCACCTCAACAGTTTTGGGTTCTCACCCCTGTAGGAGAATGGCCTGGTTTGTAGTGGGTACCTTGGGTACTTACACCTTATACCAGGTCCAGTTATATCTTATTAGTGAAATGTAGTAGTGTTCTAGCAGCTTAGGCTGATAGAAGTAGCTACAGCAGAGCAGTTTAGGCTGAACTAGGAGACATGCAAAGCTCATGCAATACCACTTATAGTTACACAGTACGTATACACAAGTAAAGACAATACTCAGTGTTACCAAAAATAAAGGTAAGTTATTTGGGTGACACAGTACCAAAAATATCTTAGAGGCAATACTCCTTCTGGGGGTATGTAGTATACACAATATATACACGAGAAACCAAAATAAGGTAAATAATTAGACATAGGATACTGCAAACAATAGGAAATGCTATATAATGCAATGTGAGAAAATAGGTCTAGGTGCAACACAAACAATATACTAAGAAAGTGGAATGAGAATCACAAATTCCCCCTAGACAAGTGTATTGTGTGCAGAATTGCTTGGGGCGTAAGAATACAGTAAAGGTAAGTAAATTACCCCACCCCAAAGCCCAGAAAATCAGGAGTAAAGTACTGCAAGTTTCCTTAGGACACACTACAGGTAATGATTAGAGATATTGCAAGAACCAAACAAGACTGCAAGAAACAAATGGTGGATTCCTGGACCTAAGCACCTGCAAAGAGATGAGACCAAGTCCAGAAGTCGTAGAAGGTTCCAAGAAGGACATGAGCCCCTGCTAACCTAGAAGAGGGTGCAAAAGAAGAGTCCCCGGTAGGACGAAGACCGCAGAAATGCACCCAAGGAAGATGTCAGTGGGTTTCTGCATGATGCAATGGATGTTCCACAAAGAGATGTTAGATGTAGGCGATGTTGGTGCTGGATTCATTCATCTAGCTTTGGCTCTGGCAAAGTCGCGTTTTTCATCCATATTGCGCTGTCTGGACCCAGGAGGGACCTGGAGGCCTCAACACTGTGTGAGGAGGAAGAGGGGGCTCTCAGCACGTTAGAGAGCCCTTAGAACAACAGACAGAATCCACTGGAGTCCCAGGACATAGGGACAAAGGAGGTGCAAATTGCGGTTGGTTCAGCATTAGAAAGGAAGGCCCCACACCGCTGGAGAACAACTCAATGAGTTGAGCGTCACAGGATAGAGTTCTGGGGACCTGGGCCAGGTTGTGCACGAAGGAATTTTGCAAAGAGTGCACAGCGGCCTCAGGAGGTGAAGAAGACACAGTGCACAGGGGTACTGTCGTTCTAGGGGAAGGCAAGGTCTTACCTCCTCCAAATTGGGGCAGCAGGACCTCAGGACAGTCTGTGTCAAAGGGGTCCACCACATGTGTTCCAAGGAGCACGCTAGTCACCAGGAGAGGAGTCCAAGAGAACTGGTAGTCGACTTAGAAGGTGCCTGCGTGAGCAGGAAAGTGACTCTGTTACTCCAAGGGAGATTGTTTTGGACCTTCTGGTGCAGGGTGAAGACAGGGAGTTCCCAGAGCATGCACACCATGGAAACTGTTGTAGTTGCTGGCTGGAGCTGAAGTTGCAGAGGAAAAGTAGCCCTTCTGGGTACTTTGTTGCTGTTACAGCAGTTCCTAGAGCAGTCTGCGGTCGAACCAGAGGTCAGAGAATGAAGTAGTAGTTGCAGAGGATTTCTGAAGGAAACTTGCAAGCAGAATCTGAAGAGAAACCCGCAGGAGAGACCCTGAATATCCGAAGGGGATTGGCTGCCTTATCAGGTATGGACCTATCAGGAGGGGTCTCTGATGTCACCTGCTGGCACTGGCCACTCAGAGGCCTCCAGAGTGTCCCTACACCTTGGTAAACAAGATAGCTGAAGTCTGGGACACACTGGAGGAGCTCTGGGCACCACCGCTGGGGTGGTGATGGACAGGGGAGTGGTCACTCCCCTTTCCTTTGTCCAGTTTCGCACCAGAGCAGGGGCTAGGGGATCCCTGAACCGGTGTAGACTGGCTTATGCAAGGTGGGCACCATCTGTGCCCTTCAAAGCATTTCCAGAGGCTGGGGCAGGCTATCCCTCCCCAGCCTGTAACACCTATTTCCAAAGGGAGAGGTTGTAACACCATCCTCCCAAAGGAAATGCTTTGTTCTGCCTTCCTGGGACTGAGCTGCCTAGACCCCAGGAGAACAGAACCCTGTCTGTGAGGTTGCAGCAGCTGTAGCTGCATTGCAAACCTCAGAGAGCTGGTTTGGCAGTACTGGTGGTCTATGGTGGAGCCCCCAGGATGCATGAAATTGGCTCCTCAATGCCAGATTTGGAATGAGGGGACAATCCCATAATCTTAGACACCTTACATTTCCATATTTGGAGTTACCATTGTGAAGCTACATATAGGTATCAACCTATATGTAGTGAACGGATGTAATGGCATCCCGGCAATCACAAAGTTCCGGTAATTGGCCCTTAACTATGGGGGGGCACCTTTGCTAGTGCAAGGGTGCCCTCATACTTAGTAACTTTGCACCTAGCCTTCAGTAATGGTGTTAGACATATAGATGACTTATAAGTTACTTAAGTGCAGTGAAAATGGCTGTGAAATAGTGTGTGCACTATTTCACGCAGGCTGCAATGGCAGGCCTGTGGAAGGCTTTATCTGAGCTCCTTATGGATGGCAAAAGAAATACTGCAACCCATAAGGATCTCCTGGAACCCCAATGCCGTGGGTACCTAGGTACCATATACTAAGGACTTAAAAGAGAGGGGGGTCAGTGTGTCAATTGAAATTGGTAAGTGAAGTCACTATGTTATGTTATACAGTTTGAAGAGCGCATGGATATCCTCAGGTTTCCCAGCGCTAATGGACCTTAACCAGGGAGAGTGACCTAAGCAGGAGCAGTATTAGAATAGCCATGTTTTCAAAGCCTTACGGTACTCCAGTTCATGACTCATCAGCCAGATTTTAAGAGGCAGCGAATTCCATAATTCTGCTCTTAAGTAAGCCAGTGTAGACCCACCCCATTTAATTTTCTTAATTTTAGGTATGGTGTCTAAGGCTGTTGTGGCAGATCTCAAGTCTCTGTTCGGCTTGTAAAACGAAGCCAGATTCTTAAAGAGTGGAGGTCCTCTGTCATGGAAGGACCTATGTATATGACAGAGGGCCTTAAATTTGATCCGCTGCTCAACCGGCAACCAGTGCAATGAGGCTAATCAGGCTTGCACTGATGACCTTCTCGAGATATCCAAAAGTAGACGGGCTGCAGCATTTTGTATTCTTTGTAATTTTTCCTTCACATGGGCTGGGGAGCCTAAAAAAAGGCAATTCCCATAGTCTAATCTTGATAAAATCACAGCCTGCACAATAAGTCTTTTTGCCAATGCCGGGAGGATGACAAAGGCCTTCCTAAGAAGTGTAAGTAGGCCAAAGCAGGTAGTAGATATGTGTCTGGCATGAACGTCTAAAGTCAGGAGGGGGACCAGAGAAATCCCCAAACTCTTTATCAATTTTTTTGGAGGCGGAAACTCACTAAGAGCCAAGGGACAGCTACGAGAGATTCCAGATCTTAGTTCTGGACCCAGTAACATAACTTCAGTTTTCTCCTCATTAAGTTGCAATTTACTGTGGGTCATCCAGCTTGAGACCGCTTGCATACATGTGGATAGTGCGACTTCTTCTGGGGTCTCGTTGGTGGAAAAAGAAACCACCAGTTGGGTGTCGTCAGCATAGGACACCAACGCTAAACCATAGGATTCTACCAAGGTAGCAAGCGGGGCCATATAGATATTAAACAGTGTCGGACTCAGGGCAGAGCCCTGAGGTACACCTCACCTGCACAACAGCTTATCTGACAGAAACGATCGATGCAGAACCTGAAAGGATCTGTCCTGTAAGAAGGAAATGAACCAGGCCAATGCCTGGCCCCTAATCCCAATATTCTTCATCCTTTGGATTAATACCTGGTGGTCTACCATGTCAAAAGCTGCACTCACGTCCAGCGTAATGATCACTGTAGTAAGACCCTGGTCCACCTTTTTTCCTAGCTTCTTCCATCACCGCAATTAAGGCAGTTTCCATGCTATGACCTGCTCTGAAACCCATCTGAGTAGGATGGAGCAACATATTCTCTTCCAGAAAAGTGGAAAGTTGGAAATTGATGTATTTATCTAGAATCTTTGACGGGGCTTTACTATGGCGTGCTTCCATAGACTATGTACTGATCCTCTGAGTAATGAATCATTAAGTAGTTCTGTAAGCACAGGTACTATAGCTTCTGCCCCTTGAACTAGTATGTACGGAGGAGCCGGGTCCAGGGGAGATCCAGATTTAAGAACACTCAGGCAAGCTAATATCTGCGCTTGCGACAAAGGGGAGAAGAGGGAGAAGAAGGCTACTTTATCAGAGAAAAAATCCTGCTCCCCCTCAATCTTAGAACTCTCATTGTTAAAAGTGGCATGAATGTCTACAATTTTTTGATGAAAAAATTTGGCTAACGAATTACTATATTCTAAGGCGGCTTCTTTTGGGTTGTCCTCCGCCGGAACTTGAAGAATATCCTTAAGAACTTGGAAAACAGCTTTAGGAGAACATGCAGCCTCTTCAATTTTTTGTCACAAATCTATAGTGACAAATTTAAAAGCAGAGAGGACATAAGGACTGAGTTTCTGGTTAGCAGAGCCTCGGTGACACAGTTAAGCACTATACACACACACACATTAGGTCATAAACTATGAGAACTGGGGTCCTAACCAGCAGGATCCCAGTGAGACAGGCAAGAACATACTGACATACAGGTAAAAATGGGGGTAACATGCCAAGAAAGACGGTACTTTCCAACACTACCTTCACCAGGCTGAACAGTCTTCTGGTGTCCTTGATGTGGGCTGGTAAGCAGAGTAGAGTGAAATTGGAGGTGTTCAAACTGGACGGGGGCATGGGTCTTCCAGACGTGTGGATGTAATATTTTGCTGGACAGCTACAATACACTGTGCAGTGGTGTGCAGATGGCCCGATCTGAGAAAAGGTTCTGCTGGCAGAGTGGGATGGACCTTCCTCGGTATCTGATGAGGGGCTCGGGAGTACCGGATAATTGCCCATTTATTGTTCAACCAGTCACAGAAGTCTGGGAATAAGTGATCACACATGTGTTTTGTAGGGTTCCATATGCCAGGATATTGCCCCTTAATGGTTGCCCTGTTTCAGGCGAACACAATCTGAGATGGATCTAATGCAGTGGTGAAATGGGAGAACGCACCACAGCAGGGGACCTATATTTCAGTGGTACCTTTCTCACCTTGGAGGAGGCACTAGAATTCCTTCATCTACAACCTTGCCAATTCCTGCAGTATTGCAAGGTGTCCTGCATGGCATGCATGATCTGCGTCTATTTCTCAGCAGAATCAGAGGAGACAGAGATGCTGCGGCTACTGCTGGGTATGGACTCCTCCAGGGGCTTGATCTGCTCCATACATAAAGTTTTGAAGGCTGACCGCAAGATTGATATGTCTGGAGTCTGGGATAGGTGATCAGCTGACTTACCTGAGCTCCTCCTGGATTGTGAATGGAGATGGGCCATTGCGCTGGTCCAGAGGAAGGTTTCCATCAATGCAATTTAATCTTTACCCAATTTCACTACTTGCACTGCACCTACCTTACTCCTCACCAGCTGCATAGATTTAACACAGCACAGTCTCCTCCTTGCTCTAAATGTGGGGTGGAGCTGGCAACATTCCTCCACATGACTTGAGACTGTGATAAATTGCGGAATTATTGGGATGGGGTTCTGCATGAATTGCGGGGGGATTACTTAGATCTATATTGAGTCTGCAATAAATTGCAGAATTATTGGGATGGGGTTCTGCATGAATTGCGCAAGATTACATAGATCTATATTGAGGCCTCAATCAAACACTGCGTGCTGGGAGTGTTACCGACCCCAAAATGAGGGACTCGATGAAACATAGGTTTGCCCTGCTGGGGTTAGTGCTAGCTAAGCACCAACTAACCATCCACTGAACGTGTACTAATCCTCCCGCATTGGACAGATGGCGGGCAGACCTGTGCAAATGGGGAGTAGCAGAGGAGCAGTGGTTGCGACTTGTGCACATAGATGATAATGCAGAGGGATGTATGATCAAACAAGACATGCGTATACCACACATGCCTTTACAATGTGGTCTCTACAACGACCGTGTCTTTACCACACGTGCCTTTGCCATGCATGCCTTTACAACAAATGTAGTGGTGTAAGCATGTTTGGTAAAGGAACATGCTAGGTAACTTCTTCCCCGCCCTGCCCCCTACACCTGACACCATACTCCACCTGCCCAAGCCCTTAAAACTGCCCCTTCCACCCCCTGCCCTGAGCCCCAACCCAATGCCCTACTCTGCCCTGTCCTAAAACCTACCCCGCCTTTTCCTAAAACTTAACCCACTCTGTCCTAAAAACTAATCCAACCCCGTCCTAAACTTTAAAAGCTACCCCACCCTGTCCTAAAACCTACCCCGCCCTGTCCTGAAAACTACCCTAAACTCCCCACCTTGCTCAAAACCCTAAAACCTACCCTGTCCTAAAGACTTCCCTGATCCTCGCCCGAAATCCTAAAAGCTACCCTGCCCTGTCCTAACAACTACCCCTCCCCTGCCCTAAACCCTAAAAGCTACTGTGTACTGACCTAAAAGCTACCCTGCCCTGTACTAAAAATCAACCCAACCCCACCCCGCCCTAAACCTATCCTGTCCTAAAAACTACCCCACCCTGTCCTAAAAACTACCACAACCACCATCTCTAAATCCTAAACACTTCCCTGCCCTGTCCTAATAACTACCCCGACCTCTGCTAAAAACTACCCTGAGTCCCCACCCTAAAACCTAGTGTCTACCCTATCCTAAAAACTACTCCGCCCTGTCCTATAAACTACCCTGATCCCTGCCCTCACTCTGAACCCTAAAACCTACCCCACCCTGTCCTCAAAACTACCTCGACTCCCCACCCTAAACCCTAAAACCTACCATGCCCTGCCCTAAAAACTACCCCACCCCTACCCTAAACCCTAAAACCTACCCTGCCCTGTCCTAAAACCTACCCTGCCCTGTCCTAAAAACTACCCTGACCCCCCCACCCTACCCTAAACCCTAAAACCTTCCCTGTCCTAAAAACTACCCTGGCCCCTGACCCCCCTCCACCCTGATTTCTAAAACCTTCCCCTCCCTGTCCTAAAAACTACCCTAAAAAAAAAACAGCCCGACAACCTTTGGTTGCTGCTCCTTTCTGTTCTGCCAGGACTGCTCTCTCTTCCATTACCAGGCATACATGCTAAATGCATGTGTGGTAAGTACATATGAGTGGTAATGGCATTGTGGTCAATGCATAGTGTTACATTGACCTCGTTGTGAGTGATGTTTCCCAATGCAGAGCAGGACGTGCCAATGTGGGGTGATATGAAGGTAAGTTTGGTGACTAAGGGGACGCAGCCCACCACACCTCCTGAGCACCCACTGGTGCCGATTCGGAGGCAACCTCGGTGGACAGATGGGAAGAGGCCCCAGAATTCTAGATGGTGTGTCTGCCAACGTCTGTGGCTGTTGAGGAGATGTAGGACAACCTCCATGGATTCGGTACTGGCTATACTCGGGCCCCCCTTTTTCTCTTTGCTCTCCTCCGTTTTTTCCACCCTGATTCCTGCCTCCTCTCCTGGACGGGTGTCCGAAGGGTTGGCGTAGCACACTCTGGGTATCTGCTGCCGTTGCTGTCAATGCACTCTTTGTTAACTATATTAGATGTATTGGCTGTCACTAGCTTGAATAGGTAAAAAAATCAGTCCGCAATGCAGGTGCAGTTTCACATATTGATCATCAGACATGAACAGGCGCTGAGCAGTTGTGTGTCAGACCTGAAGTGGCTACTGTATGTGTATATTCTGCAACTCCTAAATAAAAACAAGTTAAAAAAACATAAATAAATAACAGCCTGCTTGGCGGTCAATTATAAATGACCATGGGGACGGAGTGACCTGGGGCCAGATGTAGCAAAAAGCAAAATTGCGACTTGCAATTTGCGAGTCCATCCGACTCGCAAATTGCAAGTCGCAATTTGCTATGCAGTACGGTGTCTCAGACACCGACTGCGACTCGCAATGGGGTCGCAATGACCCACCTCATGAATATTCATGAGGTGGGTCGCAAATTGCGGCCCCATTGCGAGTATAGGCACTCGCTAACATGGAGGCCTGCTGACGTCAGCAGACCTCCATGTTCGCGACCTGCTTTTAAATAAAGCAGTTTTTTTTTTTTGAAGTGTAGCCCGTTTTCCTGACAGGAAAACGAGCTGCACTGCAAAAAAACCGAAACCTTTTGTTTCGGTATTTTTTCAGGGCAGGGAGTGGTCCCTTGGGGTCCAGTCACAAACTGGAAGGGGTCCCATGGGGACCCCTTCCAATTTGCGAGTGGGTTACCATCCACTTGAAGTGGATGGTAACTGCTATGCCATTTGCGACCACGTACGTGGTCGCAAATGGTATTGCATCCCACAGCGACTCGCAAATAGGAAGGGAACACCCCTTCCTATTTGCGAGTCGCAAATGCATATTGCGAGTCGGTAACGACTCGCAATATGCATTTCTGCATGCCAAACCCACGTTTGCGACTCGCAAACGGCGAATTTCGCCGTTTGCGACTCGCAAACGGGTTGCTACATCTGCCGCTTACTCCATTCCCATGGCAGAATTTACGGTCAGCCCACCATGAATTAAATCGGACCCTTGGTCTCAATGAAGCAGTGACTCAGTACTAGTGTCCAAAGTCTAACTTAGTCACAAAGTGGCACTGCTGCTGCTGCCACTGACACTGGAGTAATTAATGCTGTAAAGCAGAACACTCTTCGCTCCACTGATATAGGCTTTGGCCTGACAGCTATTTTCATTGTTCAGATCTGTTTGTAATCCATAAAGGAACATTGACTGAATGCTGCATGAAGCAAATAAAGAATCGAAGCACTACATAAATAGCAGCAAAATGTCAATAACAAAACAAAAGTTGAAATCCAGGTAATCAAACCTCTGGAAAGTTGATGTATTCTTTTCAGGACAAGCCCTCCAGGTTTAAATTTATGCCCAGCATTATGAAAGGTTCGAATTTAAAGGCATGAGTTGGAATTTTCACTTGGCTCAACAGAAACAATACTCACAGTGCGAAACATTTCCTAGAGGCTAGCTCTCAGTATTTTTGCTGCAATATTTCCATTTTCTAGGATGTATGGTTATTGCCAATCCTACTTTCAAGAAACCCTAAAAGCCAGAAATCTAATATGTTATCATTTTTCATATTATTTATAGTCAGTTCCTTCTTTGCTGTTAATGTTTTTCTTGCTACTTTAATCCTGCATATGCATGGCTTCTAATAAAAGCCTCAAGAATACCAGTAGCCCAGAATTCCTAAATGCTGTCCTTGGGGCGTGTGTTGTCCTTTTCCAAACTGATTATTTTCCTTATAATTTATACATGGGGTTTCCAGGACAAATGTCCACTTTCCCTGCTCCATATGGTACATTGGTATACCTGGGTGACCATGGGACAAAAGGAAATCTACTGGGTCTGACACAGATTACTTGGCAAGTGAACACTGACTTGATGGATGTTCTGATGATAAGGCATGAGTAAGACTACATGGATATGTTGCCGCATCTCTAAGATTTTTTCTAAAGATGTTTTAAAAAATGTATTTCTCCTACTGTGACATTTATCATTCTTTGTCTGCTGATTAACATTAGTTAGACAGAGCATCAACAAGGTGGTATTTTATCATGATCTATACAAGGGGAAACATATATTTTCATGCTAAAGTACTGGAAGGGTTGACATTACAAGGCTGAGTCATCTTTCTTCAACAATATAGTACAACTGCATGACATAAAACTGCAGGCTCAGAAGGTTAGCCAAATTTGTGACAGTGGCAGTAGGCAGTAGGGATGAAAGGCCTCCCTTGGAGGGCAAATCATTTCCGCCTGCCCCTGTTCTACTTTTTGCTAGCCGGCCCTCAGATTTTTTTATTTGGTTGATTTCATCAATGATGGAGTCTGGGTGAGGAGTCTATGGATGCCCAAGTATGCCCTCCTAGTTCTGGATAGCTAATGCCCCCCTCATGCCAGTCCATTGAGAGACTTGACATTTGGTGCAGCTAACTGGAGACCACCGACATAATCATATTTCCTGTTATACTGAGAGTGAGAAAGCCCAGAGGCACTACAGTGAGAAATCCCTTTGCTTCCCCAAAGCGTGTGTGCTGCAAATTGTGCTTCATATGTTATACATATAATGCATCATTGTGTGACTGGTCTGAGGATTTGGGTGTACTATATGATAAAACTGTGGGGCCACTC
Organism: Pleurodeles waltl; assembly: GCF_031143425.1. NCBI lineage: Eukaryota > Metazoa > Chordata > Amphibia > Caudata > Salamandridae > Pleurodeles > Pleurodeles waltl. Next base: position 218,650,571 of record NC_090450.1, on the reverse strand, counting down.
ACAAAATATGTTGTGGGTCCAGTAAGGCTCATTAACTGAACCTCAAGCTCAACCCTGGATAGCTGTTTCTATGAGCAATATGGCTTAGCAAAGGAACTACGCATAAAGAATTTAACAGAACCAAAAACACAAAATAAGAAAGCAATGACAGAAGAAAGAAAGAGGACACCAATTTATAAAAATAGGTTATATTTTTATGATTTTTTGGGGAATTTGAGGAACATAATCCACTGGAGGGTTCAGGAGATACAGATTATAGAAGATATTACCACTTTTAAATGCAACCACAAAGTATAGGTCAACAAAAACTTTGGAAACTTTTGAAAAGTTTGAAACAGTTGGTTTGGATACTCCAGTCCGGGTTGAGTGACCTATTTCAGCATGACAGAGATCTAGAGGGCCAGAGTGGACACTTTGAACAGTTATCTGGCCACCAGAGTGTTTTTGAAGCAACATTCTCACTTTACAGGACAACCACCATAAATGTCAATGGAGTGGACCTAATGCTGGGAGATGCAGGCAAAAGATGCTCAAAGGATGCTCCTTTTGTGGTGGAGCCGACAGGGGTGCCTTTGTCAGTGCTCCTTGGTCCATGGGTAAACTGGGCAAACTTAGCCACAGAGATCAGGGTCCCTCAAAGTCCTCTACGTTGCATTAGCAGCCCACCCATTGCTAGGCTACTGTTCAGTTTGCACTGTGGTTGGGGCGATATCCTTAGGTGGGGGCTAGTGTCCCCTGGTTGCGATAAATCCGTACTGGTACAGTACTCCCGGGTCAGACCGACTTGGTGCAACTTTAGGCTATCTTGGATTAGCCCTCTTTGGTGCCATGCGACTGAAAGCGGCAACACTTCTGCAGTGACTACCAGTTTGTCAGTTTGGACCACGTCAGCTCTTGTGCCCCTGTAGATGGTTGCAGATAAGCTGACTGATCCTTGGAGTCACTGCTGTAGGTTGGGGCTGGGAATCAACTGTTCCCTGAGCTAGGATCTGCAGGCACAGCCTAAACTTTGTTAGCCAAAAGTGCAGCAGATGCAGTCCTTCTGATAGCGTAGCCTCTCTTTGTGTGGGTTCAAGGGCAGCTGGGCAGTTGTTCTTCAGTCCTCTCCATGGTCCCATTGTGATCTGAGGGTCAGAGTGTCAAGAGTGCCACATTTATCCCAGGAAAGTGGTCACTAGCCAATGGGCTAAAGGGTCCCCTCCTACTTAGTGGCAAAGTGCCTGTGATGTGTGACATCTGGCTATCCCAGAGTGCCACATTCTTGCCCCTTTCAAGATGGCACAACCTTTACTTGGTCAGTAAGAGCTTGATAGCCCATCCTAGAGGTGTGGCTACCAGAGGACTACATGCCCATGGTAGAACCAGTTTGGGGGCAAGTTTTCCCCTCCTTGACCCTGTCTCCACTTTGTCTGCAGAACACAAGGCATCCAGCGCAAGGATGTTGGTGGTATTTCCTTCATAAATGCAGCTAAAGCTTTGAAGCTCACCTTTTGGGCTTACACCCTGAGTGGTCATCCTGGGAGAGGACGTGACATCTCGCTATGCAGCAGTTGCCTTTGCTCCTGTTTTGGGGAGCCGTTCACATGTCTCCCCAGGTAGTCAGAAAGCTGTCTGTGTGCAGGACCTTTGTGAGGGCTCTGAGCTAGCTGAAGTACACAGTTGCTTACCTTTAATAGTGGTATTAAATTCGTCCTAGGCATCTGGTTGGATTTAATGCCACAATTATTTTATACCTTACATGACCCAGTTACGTAGTCCCATCAGAAGTTAGCCGGGTTGGGGTAGCAACCAGTCACCTGTGTTAGCCAATGGGACTATTATCTTTATACCCAGCAATATGACAATTTGGAAGAGTTGCTGTTAAAACATATTGATAAAAAATGTCTAACCTAACAAAATACAGCTCCTTACAATAGGGCTCTATAGGCCTTCCTTAGGAAAGACTTACATAAAATGTTAAGGGATAGGGTGGCTTTGCCATTGGTGTGAATGGCTAAGTCAAACTGGCAGTGAAAACACTGTGCTTCCAGTCTGCAGTGGCGAGTGAGTGGGCGTAGGGGATTTTGTCCTCTGTCACATACAGGAGGCAGAAATAGTGCTGCAGCTGTGAGTGAGAACTCTACCTTACATGCCCTATGTACCCTGGGTACCATATACTAGGGACTTAAAAGTAATTCAGACCTTGTCAATTGGGTGTATCCAATGCAACATGTAATGTGTATAGGGTCAGAACACTGGCACTGATGTCTTGTTAGCAGGCCTCAGTGCACGCTCAGAGTCAAAAAAGCAGCAGCATCAATCTGGGGATGAACATAAAAAAAGGCATTTCTTTACAACTGGAAACAGGATGAATGGCAGTTTAAGGAGTGCATGGTGAATGCTGCTCAGAATGATATTCTGCTTTCTGGTTGTCTGGTCCTTTCTTACGGATGTTAAATCCTCCCTACTCCTGCCCATGGGATAAAGACTAGAGATCCTGTATATATCTGGGTCAGATGCCAGTATATATATTAATTCCTTCTTCACCACTAATCGGTGTAAAATTGTACCTGGACTCTGGAGAGCACTGAGTGTAGTAAGCCTGCATGATCCCAGTCCTGACGATTCCATTTCTTAAAGTGTCGCAGCACAAATGAGCCGGTCACAAGGGAAACAGACAATTTTACAATTCACCTTAGTCTTTAGTCCATTGTCTCACTGATTTGGTCAGCCTTTGTGGAAGCACTTCTCGTAGCCCTTATGGTAACCAAGATAGCAATATCTGAAGCCACAATTGGGGTCGTAAGTACCCCTACCAACTGCAAATCTCAGTCATAACTAACCAACTTCTACATATGATCCTTTAAAATATTGTTACGGCTAGATGAAATACTATCACTGGTAGTTTTCCTGAATTTATTTTACTGTGCAACCAATTTGACACAAGTGATGTAACCGAACCACATCACATTCTTCACAAAGTGACATTCTGCGAACCAATAGCTGTTCAAATTTGGACATCATAACTCTGAAATTGTAAAAGAATCTCACTGTACTGTGAAAAAAAATCGAAAAATACCTTTATAGCAATTATAGCAAAATAGTACCTGTTGATGTTTACTGGCAGTCGTGAACAACAACATACAACACAGATGCTGAATTATGCAATTTTGCGTCATTATTTGCCTTCGGAAGACAGGTTCACACAGAAAATACCAAGCCAAGAGACATGTTGGTGCATGTTTAAAATGCCCTAGCACCACCTTGCACCACATTAAGGTCATTATTTTTTACATTAATGTAGCCCAACGAGGCTAAAATCCCAGATGCATGCATTGCGCCAATCTGTAACACTTTGGGCTACATTATGCCTGCACCAGGCATAATGTATGCAAAGGGGGCATTACCCCATTAGGGGAGCTGGAAAAATGGTGCAAGGAAATCCATGAGATTTCCTTGCACCATTTTTTACGGCACTTTTAACGCCTGCTCAAGAGCAGGCCTTAAAAGGAAGCTTTCATTCTTTAGAATGGGTCCCTATGTACTCTGCAGGAGTGGCATCAACATTTTGGTGCTGCTCCTGCAGAGTACATCAATAGCGTCACATAGAATTATGCTATTGCCCCCTACCCTGTGCCATGGTGCGCCGCATATTAAATATGGTGCACAGATGGTGGCGGTAGGGGGGGTGCTAAGGGGTGCAGGAAAAGTGTTGCTGCACCCGGTGCAGGGCCACTTTACTTAAATCTGCCACTTTCTGTTTAAACCAATCACCTTCTGAGATCACTCATCACTTTCTTATGAAATGTCCTTGTGTAAAAAAGTCATGTGAGATAATGATAAAAAACATTTTCCTTAGATGTGTAAATCTGCGTAATTTTTATAGGACACAATTTTGAGCACTCCTACCCATGAATGGGATAAAGTTTTCTCAAACAGTGTCAGTTATAGAGTTGTGTCGAAGAATAACATTTTCAAACTAAGGAATGAATGGGATGCTGCAATACATTCACACAAAACGGTCTCTGAATGACTATTATCTCAAGTCATATGCAAATAGGCTCATGTGTATGGTTACCCAAAACTAGATGAGAGAACTTAATGGTCTGAATTGCTCATTCACCTTGACAATTTTAAAGCATGTATGTAAACATTTTCTGCAAGTCCAAAAGCAATAATCACCTTAATAGTTACCCTCCTAAAAACTTTTTAATAGCTGAATATACAGGTCATAATTATTAGTAATATTTGGACCGAAGAAAGCAGAAATAAATGAGCGGCTCAGCAGATAATCTGTCACTGGTTAGATTTTGGGGCAGATTTAAGAGTCCCTAGCACCTCCTTGTGCCAGATTAGCATGTATATATTTTTTTACTCTAACGTGGCCCAATGAAGCCAAAATCGCTGCACCAAATTTGCAAAGTGGTGGAAGGTATGCATTGCGCCACTTTGTAACCCCTTGTGCCACATTATGCCTCGGTAAGGCATAGTGTATGCAAGGGGGATATTCCCCGTTAGGGAGGCAAAAAAATGTCACAAAGAAATCTTAAAGATTTATTTGCATCATTTTTACGGTATTTATTATGCCTGCTCAGAGCAGGCATTAAAAATGGGAATGCCATTGTTTTCAATGGGCTCCAAAATGTTAGCACTAACCCTGAATAGTACATCAATAGTGTCAGAAATTCTGAAACTATTGCCCCCTACCCAGCGCCATGGTACGTCATATTTTATATATGGTGCACACATGGCGGGGGTAAGGGGGCGCAAGGGGCTGCAAGAAAAGTGGCGCTACATGTGATGTAGCACCACTTTTCTTAAATCTTGCCTTTTGTTTGGGACGTTTGTTAATAGCATTGCTTCTCTCCATATAATAAAGCCATGACGACTTACTGACTGCTGTAATGGGATATCCGCAACAAAATTGAGGCTATCAAATCTGTCCTTGTCTGTGTTCCACCACCTCCATTTACAGAGCAGTGGAAAGCAGTTTTCCAGATGGCAGAGATGTACTCTGTTCTTCCTTTGGCAGTACCAATTTAGTGGACCTTAAACTATTAAAAATTATGTTGGTGAACTGCGCAAAATTGGGCTTCCCATCAAGGCTATTTATGAAAGCGTCCTGTTAGCACATAAGTAAAGTTGAAAAGATTCAAATTATGCACCGATTACGTCAAATGCCTTTCATGCACTGAGGGAAACGTTCTAGCAAGATAGGGTCATTCTCTATCAGGGCCATGGAAATTCTCACACACATCCCCAGCTTAACAGTTCATTTCAAAGACCCAAGTTTTGATAATGTTTCCTCCATACCATGGTATGGATCGCTAGTCGCACAGATGTTTGTACCACAAAGCTGCTGCTGCATATAGGTGAGAGTGTCATCTGGAGAAAAATAACTCCAGCTTCAATGGAAATTCTTGATCTGGTATCCTGAATGTCACCTATTTGGCAGAGGTTGTGCATCAACAACCTAGTGATTTAATGTCTTGACTGAGCCAGCAAACTTTAATTGATCCTCTACTTTTTAATATGCAAGCGCTCTCTGTTTCTAACGTACCTTGTGGGCGTCTACCCACTTGGAGTATCAGGAGTTTAGATGGTGGGATGGGGAAGATCCTTTAATTCTGAGTAATGAAGTGTATCTTATCAAAATTGTCTTACCTTCCTCCTTTTCTCTGTAGAACTTGCAAAGTTGAATTATTTTGTTGATTAATATTCTAAGTGGGAAATGAAAGCAGATATTTTATATATTTTATATTCTTAATGGCCTGTTTAAAGTTCTACACAAAAATGGCAATTTCAAATTCAATTAATAATTCTTAAAATTAGCCATGTATCTCAACACATGACTACAACTACTAACAGCAGGTGTATCCAAGGCTAAGATAGTTTCATTACATAAATATGGCTTTCACCTTAATGATATTAGTAGTGAAGCTTTAGTAAATGTGATTTACACAAAATGTATTGATAATACTTATAGTCTCCCCTGCATTTTGTTTTTTATGGATCAGGAAGCTTTACTTTTCCCAGGGAGTTAGATATCAGGTATTAACCCCACCATTACCTACCTCTTAGATGCCTGGGAATACATGAATATATTTACCTAATCCTGATTAACAGAAAACATCAGTTGAGCAGACAGAGCTTGTAAGCCTGACTTTGTAAAATTGCAATCACTGGAGCGCTTTTTAGGTACCAGGGGTCCCTACCACTTCAAGTACAGAGAAAAATCAAATTCACAATAAATGTGCAATTAATCTGACAATGAAGATACAGAGTATTTACCATTCATAAAATAAAGTATAAAATAAAAATTCCCTATTGATGATTATCAATTTTGTTATCAAGATGTTTAAGAGATGGTAAAAGTATATGTTGCTCAAACGTGATACACACTGTGGTGGAGTCATTCAAGTGCTAAACACACATAGTAGTTTCCCATATGACCAATGAGAAAGTATTAGAGCAACTCAATATATGGTATGTAAGGTGTAGTTGATGATGTTTCCATAGCATAGATTTGCAGGATGATCATTAGGCCTGACCAATCATCAAGGTCTAAGAAGGCAATCAGATTCTGAGAAAAGAAGCCTCTGATAGTTGTGATGAGAGTTACATGGTGAAATCAGATGGATATGGTGAGATGTTTCTACTAGGGGACAATAGTGATTTCTCAAATTAGTGTCGGTCTGCATGGACGGGGGCAGTGGAAAGGTGGGTCTTCACTCCCATGGTGTACAGATAACCCAACTGTAAAGAGTGATGTCCGTTATATTAAGTAGAGACGGGCTTGACCTTGAAGTACTTAGAGGTACAGGTACCATTCACTAGTAAATGCAGAAAGCAATTACCAGTGAATGGTATAATTTGTACAAAATACATTTTAAGCATATTGTAAATATGTTATTGATGTGCTTAACATTAAGAAACATTTTTAGACATATTTCATCAAATTTAAAATAATAAAAATGTGTCTAATATTTGAGCTAAACAATCTAATTTCTGAAAACTTTTAAGTATTTACCTAGCAGGTAACTTGTCAGCAAAAGCCAAAACCTAATGTAAACATGTACAGAACATTGTAACTAAAAGGTCTGAGTATTTGCAAAAGCATCACATAAATTTGAACGAAATATAACATGTTTAAAAATTCTGGAGAACTTGTAAAATTGTTTTGTCGAACATTCCAATTATCAAAGACTTCTGATCTCCCAAGGGAAACACTAGGGCTGACAGAAGCCCGTCAAAACTATGATACAAGGTATTGTTGTAAGCGCAAGAATAACTGGACAAACAAAATGTAAAAAGAAAAATGAGGGGCCATCCTCATAAACCAGGGGCCCGATTCACAAAGGTAAACTTAGACCAAAAGTCTAAGTTAACAACTTTACGAATCCACAAAGGGCATTTACAATTACTATCTTTATGTCTGCACTCAGGGCACAGATCCACATAGATTACCATAGGAGGTGAGCTTTTTGATGCTGGGTACCAACTGTGACAAACAGTGGGTATATAACGTTTGTACTATCAGAATCCTTGTTAGGCCCTCTTAAAGGAGATAGTATTTTGCTTAGCCAGCTGTACATTTTTATACTGTGCAAATTTATCACTGTATGCCTGAGGTTACCTTGTGGGAAAGCTTATGCTCAGTACAGCAGACCTCATTGTGTCATGCTGCTAAACCATTGATAACAGCTTGAGACCTTTGGGTCCACTCTGTTCTTCCATTGGTCTGACTGAGTGCCATTTGCACTCTGTTCCCATCCAGGAAAGCAACTTGCATGGAATAATTGTTCAGTCTGCATCAGTCCTTAGCTACTTTGCTATGTGAATGATGGCATTTTCTGATCAAATGTTTATAGCCAACTGAAAATGAGTACACTTAAGCATCGGGCTGTTTCTTTTCTTTTATAGTTCCCCTTTCAATTCTTTACTTCTCCTTTTATATTTTAGTATATCTTAAAAGGATACAACAGCTCTCCAAACAGTGTTAAGAGGTTGCATGCCTGTTACTTATTTCATTTGCAGACAGCCACATTCCACATGGGCTATTCCTCTAAACAAGGAGATGATTATGGAATACGTTTGACTATATTATATCTTTGCTTAACCATTTCAAGATATTTGAACTAAACAATCTAATTTCTGAAAACGTTTAAGTATTTACCTAGAAGCTAACTTGTTAGCAAAAGTCAAAACCAAATGTAAACATTTACAGAACATTGTAACAAGAGAGTCTGAGCATTTTCAAAGGCTTCACATATTCTGAACTAAATATAACATGTTTAAAAATTCTGAAGAACTTGTAAAATTGTTTAGTCAAACATTTCAATTATCAGAGACTTCTGGTGTCCCAAGGAAAACACTTGTGTGGCAGAAGCCCCTCAAAACTATGATACAAGGTATTGTTGTAAGCACAAGAGTAAAATGACAAATAAAATGTGAAAAGAAAAATGAGGGGCCATCCTTATAAATCAGGGACCCGATTCACAAAGATAAACTTAGACTCTTGTTCTAAACTTAGACCAGAAGTCTAAGTTTATGACTTTAGGAATTCACAAAGGGCAGTTACGATTACCATCTTTATGTCTGCACTCAGGGCAGAGATCCACACAGTTTACCATAGTGGGTAAGCTTTTTGATGCTGGTTAGCACCTCTGACAAACCATGGGAATAGAAGGTTTGTACTATCAGAATCCTTGTTCGGCCCTCTTAGGAGAGATAGTATTTTGCTTAGTAAGCTGGACATTTTTATTCTATGCAAATTCATCACTGTATGCCTGAGGTTGCCTTGTGGGAAAGCTTCTTCTCAGTACATGAGACCTCAGTGTGTAATGCTGATAAGCCATTGATAACAGCTAGATACCTTTGGGTCCACTCTATTCTTCCATTGGTCTGTTTGAGTGCCATTTGCACTCTGCTCCGATCCATGAAAGCAACCTGCATGGAATAATTGTTCAGTCTGCATCAGTCATTAGCTATTTTGCACTGTGATTTTCTGATCATGTGTGTATAGCCAACTGAAAATGAATACACTTAAGCATAGGACTGGTTTTGAATTTTCTCCTTTTATAGTTCACCTTTCATTTCTTTGCTTCTCCTTTTTTATTTTAATATTCCTTAAAAGGATACAACAGCTCTCCAAGCAATGTCATGAGGTTGCATGCATGTTACTGATTTCATTTGCAGACAGCCACTTCCACAGGGACTACTTCTCTAAACAAGGAGATGATTATGGAATACCTTTGACTATAGTAGATCTTTGATTAACCATTCTAAGATGGGCAACACATTGGTTCTAAATGTGGCAACCATCCCTGAACTTAAAAAATGAGACTATTTACAACACCTTTGCAAGATGGACATCCACTGCTATGTTTCATTTTGTTATTGCAAACATATGACCATCGTGTTTAGAAGACAGCAGCATGTTGTCTTTTTTTACTTCTATTTGTTTAATTTATCTTACATATGCACCTTTGTGTGTTTTATTGTGGTTATGTCAGAGGGTGATTGAAGTATGTCAGTGGATTGATTAATGTATGCATGAGTGCAAAGGTAAGTGACAGAGTGTGCATGTTTGAGGACTTATTGAGTGCCTAAATCCAGCATGACAGCAAAGGCACTTTTATTCCTAAACTATATCTATTGGCATTAAAATCCTTGTTTTATCACTGGGTCTCTGTTACCTTTTTGCTGCTAGCATCTGAGAAGGAGCATATCTCCTAGTGTCCCTTCTAATAAAGCCAAATAGATGATTCTTTCAACGGAGAAAGGCAAGCACACTCACATCAATGTTCCAAATGTTTTTATTTATTTACTTATGCTACAGTTTCATAAAGTGCGAATAAGACCCAGTGGGTGTCAGAGAACTTTACATAAGAATAGTTAAATATTGCAGACAAGCAGCTCACATTCTGAAGATGCCTAACAATTCTAACAGATTTCTGAGATTGAGTACTGTATATGTACAGTACCTTGAACAACATTGTGCAGGGAATGCGTATGCCCTGTATAAAATCAGATTCAAAATGGCTTCTAGTTACTCTGTGTGGTTTGGGAATTCTTCCTGAAGGTTAATCTTCTAAGAGAGCTTATCGAACCAGCTCTTGAAACCATGCAAAATGGGTGTATCAACCCTAGCTCATCTTAAGCTGAGCCTGAAGGCACTGCCAAGGGTCTCACTTCTAGCACTTTATTGTTACATAGTTACAGGTGCTTCAAGGAACCCAATGTAACATATACAAGCTCTGACCCATGTGCTTCACAATTTGGACAGTTGGTCTTAGAACGCCAGCTCATTTTAAATTCAGACTGTCATTTATTTTTCATTCTTTGACAAATTGTTTAGTTATTCAGTTAGGAAGGTTCTGCTGCCTTTAACGTTACATGCTGCCTGTTATTGCAGCTACACCACCAATTATTGTTTATTGTTGGACCTCACCTTTTTTGCAGGTTATCCCCAAACCTTTTGCCTGCTTCCTTCTATTTGTTATGACTTGTTTTTGTTGACTTAAGGACTCTGGGCGCTTTACCACTGCTAGCCAGTGCTAAAGTGCATATGCTCTCTGTCTAAATTGTGTTGGTGATTGGCTTATCCGTGGTTGGTATATTTGTTTACTAGTAAGTCCCTTGAAAAGTGCACTATGTGTGCACAGGGCCTGCAGATCAAATGCTACTAGTGGGCCTGAACACTGATTGTGCCATCTGCATGAGTAGCCCTTTAAACTTGTCTCAGACCTGACACTCCAGTATCTGTATGTGCCGTTTTAGAGTGCCATTTCGACCTGGCAAGTGCACCCAATTGCCAGGCCCAGCCCTTCCATTGTACGACATGTAAGTCACCCCTAAGGTAGGCCCAAGGCAGCCCCATGGACAGAGTGCAGTGATTGTAAGAGGAGGGACATGTACTGGCATGTTTTTCATGTCCTGATAGTGAAATACTGCTAAATTAGTTTTTCCCTATTGCAAGGACTATCTCTCTCATAGGGTAACAGTGGGATTGCCTTGAAATATGTTTTGACTGTATTTTCCCAATGGGAGCAAATAGAGGTAAGGAGTTTGGGGAACTCGCAATGTAAAAATACAACTTTTGATAAATTTGTTTTTTGAATTGCAAGTTTGAAAATGCCAGTTTTAGAAAGTGAGCATTCTCTTGCTTAACCATTCTGTGCCTCTGTTTGTCTGTGGAATACACGACTGGGTCAGGAAGACAGCTGGGCTGTTTGTTCACTCTAAACAGTCACACAAAAGCAGCTGAGATGTGCCCTGAATATCCTGATGACCAACCACCAGGCTGATGAGTATTCCTGAGCTAGAATGGCAGAGGAGCTGACACTTGCACCTGAATAAGGCTGTGCCTGTCCTCACATAAAGCAGTCTCCAACCCCCTAGGAAGTGTCTGGGGCCTTAGCAAAGAAGGAAAGGCAGAGATGTGTGCACTACAAAGACTTCTCTTCAAAGTTTGACTGCTTGAAAGACAGGAAAGGGTAAAAGTACTAGAACTCTGACACCACATAGTTAGAACACTTCTGGACTGAGGACTTTCTGCCAGGAAGAAGAGCTGGAGGCTGGAGGAGGGACTGCCACTCTGCCTGTTGCTTTGCTGTGCTGGCCTGCTGCTTGCTGCTTCTGTCCTGGGAGTGAAAGGACTGGACATTTATTTCTATATCTACATCCTGCTTTCCATGGTTCTGCAAGGGCTTGAACTGAGCTTGCCTCCCATTAAGAAGTCTCAGGACCATCAAAGACTTCACCTAACAGTGTCAGGGCTCTGTTGCTAAGAGTCTTGGCTTGCCAAGTGGTTCCAAATCCATTTCCTGGGACCTTGGAAGTCAGCTCTGGTGCATCTAAGCAGAAACTAAGCACATCATCACCTGAGCGAATTCAGAACAAGTGCCGCTCTCCGACTCCACATCGCCGGCGGCACCAGAGCTATAGTTACCACTTAGTGCAACAACTACGACCTACAACACAGGCCGTGATGATCCTGCAGCACCTTCAAAGTCCAGCCACACTATGAGTTCTGAGTGCTGTGTCACCAACGACCGTGACACTTGACTCTGGCTACACTGCAGAATCTGTGGCCCCGTTGTGTGATTGTGAGACTGCAAAGTCAATGCCTCGCATCTAGACCTGCTGGATTCATCGACCCCGCCAGGTCATAAGAAACTGTCACCTCGCCACCAATGCTGCATCACCTCCCCTGCAACCGTGAGGAGCCAACTCCTCATCTACCCTGCCTAACAGTAAGGAACCAACACCTTAGCTCCCTGGTAGCAGTAAGGAACCAACACTGCACTGCACTGCTTCCAGCGACACCTCACCTCCCCGACTCCACGCAACGTCTTTGTTTCCTCATCGTTTTCTAAGGTACTGTACCTGAGGTCCCTGCAACTCCATGACCAGCCCGCACTTCCTCACGAGTGGCATCAGACTTTTGGGAATGACTCCGTCAAGGTACTGTGATAGCCCCAGTTGGAGCTTTTTTGTTTCTAAGTGCTTTACCAAGATTTAATCTTTGAAAGTTCGGATCTTGCCTTGTGTATGTTGGGTTTTTGTTGTTTTGGTCTTGTTTTACTCAGGTATATATTGCCTGTTTGTCTAAAAGGGTGTGGAGTACTTTTGTGGTGTTTTCACTGTGTTACTGTGTGTGTGTGTGTGTACAAATACTTTACACATTGCCTCTGAGATAAGCCACACTGCTCAAACCAAGCTACCCATGCTGTAAGAAGGGGTTATATTAGCTGTGTGACTCATTTACCCTGACTAATGAGGGTCCCTACTTGGATATGGTGCAAACCACTGCCAATTCTAACTCTCACCAAAATTTGTATAGTGTATTTCATCTTGTAATGGATGGGGAAAACCTCAAATTAATTGAAATAGACACCAATTTAGTGCACATAGGTGATGCCATATGTGATGCTATCTGTGAACATAATGGGGGTCATTACAACTTTCCGCCAAGCTGTAACCACCGTGCGGCCGCCAATGCGGCTGCACTCCCGCAGTGCCCATTATGACAAACCAAGTTTCCGCCCGCCGGCCCAGCGGGGATGTGGGCCGCAACACGGGAGCCGGCTCCAAATGGAGCCGGCGGTGTTGCGGCCGTGCAACGGGTGCAGTTGCACCCGTCGCGCTTTTCACTGTCTGCATAGCAGACAGTGAAAATCCGCATGGGGCCCTGTTAGGGGGCCCCTGCACTGCCCCCAGGGGCCCCACGACTCCCCATACCGCCAGCCTTTTCCTGGCGGTTCAGACCGCCAGAAAAAGGCTGGCGGTCGGGGACTCGTAATCCACTGGGCAGCGCTGCAAGCAGCGCTGCCCTGGTGGATTACAACCGCCGGGGCCATTGTGATGGAAAAACGCCGGCCCCGGCAGTGCAACCATGGCGCTACCGCCGCAGTCGTAATACGGCAGGAAGCACCGCCAGCCTGTTGGCGGTGCTTCCGTCGAAACAGCCCTGGCGGTCTTGGACTGCCAGGGTTGTAATGACCCCCAATGTGTGAGGTGATGAGCAGTGCATTGAGGAAGAGGTATAGGTGAGCTGCTAAACATAACTGGAGAATTGTATTGGTATATTTTTTAAAAATTCATAAACATAACATCGCCATAACAATCATTAAGTTATTATATTGTCCTATGCATCTCCTTAAGGCATGTAGAGTGAAGGAAGGCCTTCCTCTGCCCCCTAATCACATGTACATTGCTTCTCTGTGAGGAGCATGCTCTGGGCACACAGCCTGACTGGGTCAATTCAGTTCTTCTGGACCAGCTGCATACCGCCTACGGTAAAGGGACAGACATGCTCCACCTTGACATCTTTTTTCAGGACACAGGCTTTAGGATTTATACATTTTTCAGACTTGTATCTAGGACGTCTCTCCGAACTAGATCAGGAGTTGATCAGCAGATTAATGAAAGATATACCTCTGTAATTCAGCCCTTCACAACTCCAGTCGTCAGCTTTTTATAACCCAGATAACTAGAAAACTACTAACCGGATTTGCACTAACCCACAAAACCATCCTGTTTTAAGAAAAGTTCGGTTCGAGTTTCATGCCTGGTTCGATGTAATTATGTTCCTCAGTTTTTACTGTAGCAGAGAGCAGACGTTCCTAGAGATCTTTAAATGGAGAATGCCAATTTTTTGATCCCTTTGTAACTTTTTCTCCAAGACATGCACACAATATGCACAACGTTGATTGGCAGCCAATTAGATTTCACCTTTATAATATAAATCATATTATGTTCTCATGCCACAAACGTTGTTCCAACCAATGAGCACCTAGACCTTCATTGTACAAATGAAGGAAAATGTATTGGTATGAGCTCTGCCTAGCTTCAGTTTGGAAACCCTGAGGGGGGAGTGCGACTACATTTCTGCGAATCTTCAAGCAGGCCAGAGATATTACAAGGGTTTACTGAGATGTGTAGTGCTAGCCCTGGCATGTCTTCTGCAGGAAGGCAGGGCACCTGTGCTATAAGCCAGCGTCAAGTGCTGTGTGGTGGAACATTGCATGCTGCCAAATGAAACAGGGTATGATGGATGAGAGGAGAAAGCACTTTAGAATAAAATATAGGCTGCATTCAAGTCAGAAGAGTGTTTTATTGAAGGGATACTGATTTTAGGTAGCTCAATGCAAAGTGTCCCTTGCTTATGATACTTTGCCTATAAACTTTAGAACTAGTACCAATTGATGGGTCGCTGCACATTTCTTGTACGATAAATATTATAAGCTTTAGTAATCTGGCTGAGGATTGGAGTTTCGTAATGTGGAGTGCCTGTGCTTCCATGATATCCTCGACTTGGTAGTGATTATCATTAAAAGTCCAGGTCAGAGTAACAAGTTTGAGCCCAACTTGGCTTGCAGGAAAGGGTATCCCCAAGAATAGTGTGAGTATTGCTCAAGCACAAAACACTGATCTTGATCTACTGGGGATACTTGACTTTTCTATCCGGTATATAACAAATCCCAACAAGGTACATACAGCACAGTATTTTACAAAAAAAAAAAAAATCAACTGACTCTCCTTTCAGCAGCCTATCTTCTGTTCCACTGACTAATAAACTTGGTTGTGAAGTCAAAGGAGCTGCATTGGGTGCACGATGTATATGTGCCCCGGGTGCTACCTGGGTTTTTAGCAACTCTTAATTAATGGGCACGTTAATGTGAAAATGTGGCTAATTTTGTGCAAGGATTCCCAAAGCGTGTTGTTCCCCCAGTCTGCTTGAGTTCCACTTCTGGCAGTATTTCAGTCTGTTTTTATGATGACATACTGGCAGGCAGCAGATGGCAATATCCCCATCCAGACGTCACCCAAATAGATGTTTTACGCGCAGCTACAAGAGCTTGTTCTGTATTTTGGTCGCTTGGGACCTCCAGGACTATGGTGGCTCCTGCATCAAAGGCAGCGGAATGAGACAGAAGAGCAGGATTTGGACTGCTGCTCTTCCCTTTGAGCTCTGAAGAAAGGGGGTGCGACTTCAAAATAAGTAGGTGGAGACCAGACCAAAATCCTATACATGCACAACACTATTCCTGGCTCTCGACATACCTCTCTTCTCATACACCAGCCATAAAATAGGGGGGTTTTATTCAAAGCTTTAAAGCCTCTGGGCTCCAACATAAGGTTGGAGACAGAGGATGCCTGCAAACTAGACCAGAAATGCACCACAGTGTTCTGATAGCTGCCTTCTCTTTTAACAAGATTACAAATTCTTAAAGGGAGCTGCTGGGACACAAGAAAGAGGTTACTTGGATTGTGAGATAAGTTCAGACTAGAAATGCTCCACAGCTCCCTGTCTGTTGACTTTTCTGCATTACCAAATCGAAGGTGGTCACTAGGAGCTAAAGTGGAGGAGAGACGTAGAAATAAAAGAACTGGGAAGATCTTTCTTTTCCTACGGACCTTGTGTGCTTTTTACTACGATATTTGAAGTAATATTCCATTAAAAAAGCTTTTAGGACCATATTTATACTTTTTGACGCAAAACTGCGCTAACGCAGTTTTACGTCAAAAAAATTTGCGCCGGCTAGCGCCATTCTGAAGCACCATGCGGGCGCGTGAAAAAAAACGCCGTACACCAGGCAGCGCCGGCGTAGGGGGATATGGAGCTTGGGTGCCAAAAAATGGGGCAAGTCAGGCTGAGGCAAATTTTTCGCCTCAACCCGATTTGCGCCATTTTTTTTTACTCCCAACCCCCATAGAAATGACTCCTGTCTTAGCAAAGACAGGAGTCATGCCCCCTTGCCCAATGGCCATGCCCAGGGTACTTCTGTCCCCTGGGCATGGTCATTGGGCATAGTGGCATGTAGGGGGGCACAAATCAGGCCCCCCTATGCCACAAAAAAACAAAAAAAAAAACACTTACCTGAACTTACCTTAATGTCCCTGGGATGGGTCCCTCCATCCTTAGGCGTCCTCCTGGGGTGGGCAAGGGTGACAGGGGGGTCCCTGAGGGCATGGGAGGGCACCTCTGGGCTCCTTCCGAGCCCACAGGTCCCTTAACGCCTGCCCTGACCAGGCGCCAAAAAACGGCGCAAAAGCGGCCGTACGTCATTTTTTTTGACCCGCCCACTCCCGGGCGTGAATTTTGCCCAGGAGTGTAAATACGGCGCACATGCCTCGGAGTACATTTTTTAGACGGGAACGCCTACCTTGCATATCATTAACGCAAAGTAGGTGTCCACGCTAAAAAATGACGCAAACTCCATGGACTTTGGCGCTAGACGCGTCTAACGCCAAAGTATAAATATGGAGTTACTTTTGCGTCGGAATTGCGTCAGTTGGAGTTATGGGTATGGTATGGATCAAGTGAGAAAGGCACTTAAACCCCACTTCTTATTCTGTTCTAGAAACCTGACCCAGATCTGCCTAGTGTTCTTATCAAGGCACATATTCTCATGGGTGATGAGATTATGAGCAAAATTGGCACCAGGCTTGGAGCTTTGACTGCTGAACCTGTGAAGTTTCTAAAAGGATTTGCTGACTTTAAAGACGTGGAAAATGCCTTTTGTTTGTGTAAAATGAGTTCTGACTGTCACACAATTGATGATCTTTGGTACAGTGAGTTCAAGCGATCAGTTCCAAAAGTGACCTTCCACCGACGCCATATTTTGTGCGAGTACAGATTAAAAGAGGGTTCTACTTCATCAGAAGATGTGTAAATGTTTTGAATAATCAATACGCAGAGAAAGATCCATGTGAATTTGGTTGGGAAAATATTGATGGGGTGCTAAAACCTATGAAATTTCTAAAGCCTGTACCTTCAGAAATTACACATACATGTACTTACGAAACCTGTGCTACAAAAAGATATCTCTGTCAATATGCTCTTCTCAAATGTTCAACATTCTGCAAATGTATGACGAGCAATTGCTGAAACAAATAAATTAAGTGAACTATGAAAATGTGTCTAAAACAGGAGTGTTCAGATCATAAACATTGTTTGGTGTATACGTAAAAGGGTTAAAAAACATTATTATTTGTTTCATTTCTATATATATATATCCCTTTTTCCACTATTATAGCAGCCATTTTAGAAAATGGTGGGAGGGTTGCTCTGAGGTGTTATTTTCTGTCTTTATAACACTACTTGACCTCCCAAACGTACAACATGAAGTACATAGGTCTCATGGTTCCTGAAATATTACATCATCACTGCAACACATCCACCATTTGAAAAAAATATCATCCAGAAAAAATCAGCCCAGATCAGCAATGTCTACCCAAGCTAAATTACTTTGGAAAACACAAATCAAAAATGAAAATCTCTGGACAACAATTTTTTCACAGAGGTATATCAGGGTACCGGAAATACACAGGTTGTCAATCCCGTTTTTTCAAATTAGAATTTATGGACCACCTGGGAAAATCTTAGAAAACCAAGCCTTTCCAAATTCATGAGAATGTACTAACCATTTACTGTAAATATTTCTACAACATTCTTCTGACTGGCTCTTTCCACATGGGTAATGCTCACTTGATTCATGGGTCTCTGTGTGCCACTTAGCAGACAGTCATATTATTAATTCATTACAAAGTATCAAATAATGAACCATTTGCCAATTTAAGTACCTTAGTATCTCTGTACATTTTCAGTTTAAAGAATATTTAAAGAGGTAACTTGGTCAACATATGAAGTGTAAACTAAAGCAGAATCTGAGAATGTGGTCTGATTTAGACTGCCAGATTTACAAAAAAAGTGTTGCAGCACGGCACTGCAACACAATTTGCAGCGCTGTGCCAATTTTGAAACACAGGAATGTGCCATATTTACCAAATGAACCCCTGTGTTTCCCACTGCGCTGGTGCTACATTTAGCTGCCAGAACCAATGCAGGCACCTTGCACCATAGTGCAAGGGTTTCTGCGTTGATGGGAGTGATGTTTATGTGCAGGAAGGTATCCCTTCCTGCACATAAACAATCTACAATGGCGGTTTGGCACTTCTATGTGTGCTGCAGTATGCAGCTCACATAGAAGTACCAAATCGTCATTTTTGAATGATTGTTTATGTGCAGGAAGGGACACCTTCCTGCACATAAACAATCATTCATGGACTTTTGCTCTTTCTATGGGTGCGCTGCAGCTCCTCGTTGTGCCACGCTAACGCCACCCCTAGGGTGTCATTAGTTTTTGGCGCTGTCACAGATTTATGATTTCTCGTAAATCTGGGGCAGCATCAAAAGCAATGAGTGTTGCGAAGAAACGCCCACAGCAACCCCCATTGCATGCCTCTCTGACGCAGAAAACTGCGTTCGAGGGGCACATATTTACAAGGAGGCATTATGCCACAAAAAGTGGCCATGTAAATATGGTGCAGTGAATAGTGCCTTGCAAATCTGGTCTTAAGTTCGGAAAATAATAACAATGTGAATAACATGCAAAAATGTCAATATGAGTACAGTTTCTGAGATCAGCTTTAATTTACTTTGAACTGCAGCATTTTACTTCCCAAGCAGAAGTGTTTCCTGTTTGCAAGCAAATCAGGTATGACTAACAAAAAAAGCCTTTAGTTTTATCTTCCCATTTTTTGTTCTTCTGGCATCTGAAGAAGCCATCAGTGTGATTATTAAAGGTTATGCATTAACTTGTTTTTCAATTCAATGCTTGAATCATCAAATACTCAAAGCAACCTGTTCTGAGCTGTTAAGTGACATTATTGTATACGAAGGGGAAATGTAACAACACTAAGACCCTCATTAGGACCCTGGTGGACGGCGGTATTTTGGAGAAAAGTACTGCCAACAGGTGGGCGGTACCTTTCCCCAAAATATGACATTGGCAGTTTGGCTCAAGCCAAACGGCCAATGTCCCACTCTGTCCACCAGGGAGGTAACAGCCACCTGCCTGGAGACCAGTCTTCAGCCAGGCGGCCGTCACTGTTCCAACCACGGGATTAGGACCACGCCTACCACCATGGTTTTCATGGCTTCCTTAATGCCACAAAAACCGTGGCTGTAGGCACTATCAGTGACAGGTAATCCCTTCCCTGTCACTGATAGGGTCTTCCCCGGCCCCCACCCCCTCCCCTAGTTTCCTCTCCACTCCCTTCCTCTCCAGACCCCCCCACGACATACACGCACATGCACGCACCATCAAACACACACATTCACACCCATACACACATTCACCCACGCATGCATACACCCATTCACACACACATCCACACACAAAGATATACATACAGGCACACATGCATTCACACAACACAACATACAAGGATACTCACAACCATACATGCACACACGCATTCCACATGCCACATACCCGCATACATGCACGCACCAACATACACACACACCTCCACACATAAAACACCTGCCCCCTCCCCTGTCGGAGCACTCAACTTACCTTTTGTAAGGGGGTCCTCTGGCAGGAGATAGGACGTGGCGCTGCTGCCAGCAGCAGCGTCCACCAGCAGACCACAGCTAGGCCGTATCATGTGTCATGATACGGTCTGCGGCGGTCTACTTGCATGGCGCTGCTGCTGGCAGCAGCGCCACCTTACCGCCATCCGCCGCCATGGCCACAGCCGGAATTCAGCCATCCTTCTGGTGGGATTCCGGCTACGGTCATAATATGGCGGAAGGCTGGTAGCCACGGCAACAGTATTTTGGTGGTGTTGAAGCGGCGGTCGGGGGTCTATATAATGAGGGCCTAAAGATAGATGGCATTTGACCTATAAAATAATCTATTTTGGAATTCAAAGTATTCTTCAGTAACCAAGAGTGTTATTTGTTGTGTGAAACAAAAGTTAAAAGATATTAGCTTGACAATAGTACAAAGTTAACATAAATAAAATGCGTCCAAAATAAACCCCTTCATAAAACATAACAATAACATTGTCCACTTGAAAGAAGAAAAAAGTATTCTAAATAAAGTGCATCGCCATGTCCCTATTGAAAGGACTTATGCATCGCTTCATCGGTTTGCATGCAAAAATTTGTAAGCATAATCATATGAAGTGGGAAAAGCAAAACTGATGGTGAATGCATAGTGTTGGGCCCCCTCATCGTATTCTGCTGGGGGTGGGGCATACTTCTGCACTACTCCACTGGGTGTTAGAACTAAGAACTCCGAAGGAAAGGGGGAACAGGGCTTGCAGACTAAGGCCCGGATTTAAGAAGCACTAGCGCCACATTAACATAATTTGTTTATGCTAATGTGGCATTAGGCTTCTAAAATCATTGTGCCCTATTTACAAAGTGGTGCAATGCATGCATTGCACCACATTATAACCCTTAACACCACATTATGCATGCTCCATGCATAATGTATGCAAAGGGGGCGTTCCCCTGTTACGGAGACCGCAAAAATGGTGCAGTAGAATGTAAGAGATTCCACTGCGTTACTTTTTTTGTGGCTACTTTTTAAACCTGCTCAGAGCAGGCATTGAAAGGGGGCACAACATTGGTTACAATAGGCCCCTATGTACTGTTCAGGGTTTCTGCCCCAATGTTGGCAGTAACCCTGAACAGCACATCAATGGCATAAAAAATGTTGATGCTATTGCCCCCTACCCTGTGCCATGGTGTGCTGTATTTGAAATACACATGGTGGCCGTAGGGGGCACTAAGGGGTGCAAGAAAAGTGGACCTGCACTGAGTGCAGCGCAACTTTTCTTAAATCTTTTTATTTCTTAAATGTGCACCTAAATTGGAAGAAAGACTTTTGGGAGCAAAAAGATCAAGAAAAACTACAAAGCGAACGATCACTGGAAGCACAGAACATTAGATAAACAGAAAGAAGATATTAGTGTTGGTAGCTGATGAAAATTAAAATCTGTTCTTAGACACAATTTGTTGCCACAACTTTAACTTTAAAGTATGACAACAGGTCAATGTAAGGGTCCTCAGTGAATTAATCCCAGAAAGATGAGTGGTAAGACATCATCAGCCTTCTCTGTTTCTTGCCAAAAATCCAATGCATTTTATAATTTATAGTTTAATGCATACACATGATGAAAAATATAAGTAGATAGTGAGGAGCCATCAGTGTATCCCTCGTCATGTAACTAAAACACTAAGGGGCATATTTAAGAGCCCCTAGTGCCTCCTTGCACCACATTAGCGTCATTTTTTTAATGCTGATGTAGCCCAATGAGGCCAAAATCCCTCCACCATATTTACAATGTGGTGCAATGCATGCATTGTGCCACTTTGTGACCCTTTGCGCTTAAGTATGCCTGCGCCAGGGACATTGTATGCAAAAGGTGCGTTCCCCCATTAGGGGGCGGGCGAAAAAATGGCACAAAGAAATCTGTCAGATTTCTTTGCATCATTTTTTTCAGCACTTTAAAAGCAGGTGTTAAAAGGAGCCACCCATTGGGTACAATGGGCCTCTTTGTGCTTTGCAGCATTAGCGTAATTTTTTTTGCCGATAACCCTGCAGTGCGCTGAACTAGCATTACAAAATTCTTATGCTAGTTCCCTAACTACTGCCATGGTGCGCCGTATCTTAAATACCTTGCACACATTGTGGCAATAAGGGGGCGCTAAGGGTTGCAAGAAAAGTCCGCTGCACTAGGTTCAACACCACTTTTCATAAATATGCCCTCTACATACTTCCTGGAGGACACAGTCCACTCAGCAACAACAAATAGAAAACACTTACCCTCCCTCAATCATACCAAGATTCGATTTGAAAGAGTCTAACTGAGTTCTATTTTGTATACACCCTTCAAATGTACATTTAAATACTGTGCTTGAATTGTAATGAAAAACTGCACTATGTACAGGTGTGATAAATGAAGAGGTGAACAGTCAGTACGGCTCAAACCCCCTTGTGCAGACGTCTTGCCTGCTCCTTAATGTAACATTCCAGACTGACCCAGGATGTGTTCCTCCACATGCAACTAATGGCTTAAGTACCCTGGCAAATGCTAAACATGTTTTGAAACAAGTTTCTCACTATCAAACACTGCTAGAGGAGGAGTTCTCCCAAAAGAAACCCCCTTGTGACATGGGAACTCCCAGACCCATTCCCAGGCCATTACATTCCTAATTGTTAGTTTGAACACTGTTCCATTCAAAGGGTACAATCTTTTAGCCTGCATCCCAAGTTGAACATGCTCCATGGAGGTTGAGTTTCTAAAATGCTAGAGGTTGCAGAAGTGACATCAAAAGCCCTTTGACCTTAATGACATCACATGTAGTGCCATTATATGATCTTTGACTCTCTGCTTTCCTAGGAGGTTATGTCACATGACCTTTACCTTGATGACACCACAATAAGTGACATCCCAGAAGAGCCTGAATAAATGCATGAGTATTATCAGAATACAACACAGATACATTCCAATTTGACATATTTACATACCTTGTATGTTAGTGTGCTGACATGACTTTTGAAAATTATGAAGGATAATGCTAGCCCTAAATTGCTACAAGAGAATGAAGCAAGTGAGTCAGACTTCTTCTAAAAGAGTTCAGTCTCCTCCCAAAAGAGTTTTTTTTTTTAAATGTGGGTATACATTACATTTCGAAGCATACCTTTCACATTTTATTTTTTTAAAGCTATGTGATTGAAGACATGCTCCTTAATATTCAAGCCTTTTCATGGTGTGCCAAGCAAAAGAAACCTAACACACTCCACGAGTTAGTTTTTTTTTCAAAATGTGCTCCTGTATGTCAAAAGTAGCCTATATTGTCCCAGAGCCAAAATTTTGTCATGGGAACACTCGAAGCCCAAAACCTACATACAATATAGTGAAAGTAGAATTATGCCACTAATGCCATTCATATATCAAGGTGTCCCTCATGACAATACCTTGTCCTTACCTCCAATGTGCAAGTGCCAAAGTTTTCGCCATGGGTGTCACCATGCCAAGACTTTCCTCATGTATGCCAGCTCCAGGTGCCCGTTATGCCACAAATTACTTGTAGTTTGCCTCTAGTTTGCCAGTACTTTCATTTTACCAGTATGGCAAGAAATACGTTCAGTACTAATTACCTCCATTATGTATGCCATTACCAACATTTGAACATTATGGCCCTCATTACAACCCTGGCGGTAAATGGCGCTTACCGCCGTGCAGAAGACCGCCAACATACCGATGCGCCAGCGGAATTCCACTACAGCTATTACGACCCACAGCTCGGAATCCGCCATAATACAGACACCCACACAAGTCTGCCACACCAAAGGTCAGTGATAAACTGGTGATAACAAAACCGACACCGTCACGCCAACAGGAATACGCCCACACTATCACAACCCATGAATCCACGTGGCGGTCTTTCAACCGCGGTATTCCATTGGCGGTACACACTGGCGCGCTCAAAATACACACACATTTACAAAACACTACCACATTGGACAATTCGAAATACACACACCTGATACACATACACACACCACACCCACACACCCAATCCAATGTAAACCACACACCCACATCACCCACAAACCCTTACTACCAGAATTCTGATACCACGCCAGTGAGAGACACCACCATAAACAACATTAGCATCCACAGACACACAACACCATCACTTACACAACATCCACACACCTCAACAGCACACAACAACACATCCCCTCACACATCACCCACACCACATCATGGCACCTCAACGACACCCCAGGTTCTCTGAGGAGGAGCAAATGGTCATGGTGGAGGAAATCGTCCGGGTAGAGCCACAGCTATTCGGATCACAGGTGCAGCACACCTCCACTGCAAGGAAGATAGAGCTATGGCGCAGACTCATCGACAGGGTCAACGCAGAGGGACAGCACCCCAGAACACGGGATGACATCAGGAAGAGGTGGGACGACCTACGGGGAAAGGTGCATTCTGTGGTCTTCCGACACCAGATTGCTGTACAGAGGACTGGCGGTGGACCCCCACAACTAACAACATGGGAGGAGCAGGTCTTGGCAATACTACATCCTGAGGGCCTCGCAGGAGTAGCAGGAGGACTGGACTCTGGTAAGTCAAAGCTTTACTATTATATCCCCCACCCTACCTGCATGCCATCACTTACTCCCACTCTCACCCTCATCCCCATCACTCCAACACCTCACATATGCCCCACTATCACAACCCACCCATCCCAACACCAAGCCCTGCATGCAACACCAAAGCATGGACACCCATCACCAAAGCATGTCCACTACAGATACCCACACAAACCCCAAACCAAATATCACACAAGGACCAAGACAAGAATGCAAGCACTGGAGTACAGGGTCACTCACCCATTGCACACGATGGCACACACAGATGCAATAATCATGCCTTTAAACCCCTGCAGGACCCCAACCCAACGTCACCGGACAGGAAGTACCAGACATGTCCAGTCCCCCCACAGAAGAGACCCACAGTGATGACAGCAGCTCTGCACAACTGGATCAAGATGACAAGCCCGGCCCATCAGGGACCTTGGGATAGTCGGTTCCCCTGACACTGGCACAAGCCACCACAGAGCCTCCCCCCTCAGGAAACACCAGCACAGCACCCACCCAGTGGGCCCATCCCTCTGTCCCCAGGACACATCAATCAGCAGTGTGTCCACCACTACAGGGAACCCAGGCAAACCCACCAAACCAAGAAAATCAGGGACCTGGGGGCTGTGGCAGTGGGCACACGGTTCAAGGGACAGAGGCTCAGGAAAACAGGGAAACTGGGAGGACTGCTGTGTGACAGGGGGAGGACAGGCCCAGGGAACCCACTCTCCACAAGGCCCTCTCCAACATCATGGGAGCTTACCATCATTCCCTGGAGACGATGGCAACGGTACTGGCCAAGTTTCAGGAGACCCAGAGTCTGCAGGAGGAACACTATCTGGGGATCAGGAAGGGCCTGAAGTCCATTAACAACACCCTGGTCCCGATTGTAAGGGTGCTGCAAGACCTTGTCAACACCAGGAGGGACACTGTGGCACAACAAAGGGCCCCTGACACTATCCTGGATGATGAACAGCCCTCCACCTCCGCCGGCGCTAGTGGACAGGAGGCACCGTCACAGGAACACGACACCAGCACCCCACCCACGGGTACCAAGGCCGCATGTGTTCCATCAATGGCACCTATGATGTTGGGGATATGTCCCAGGGCATTGAAGTCACCTTTCACTGTGGGCAAATCCTCCACCTGAGGGAACACGATGTAGCTGCGCATGTGTTTCAGCAGGGCAGACAACACTCTGGACCACACATTTGCAACATTGGCTGGAACATCCCTGATGCAATGGCCACTGTTGTTTGAAAGGAACCACTTGCCAGGAAATGGTGTACAGACAGGGCCTGCACTAGAGGGGGGATTCCTGTGGGATGGCGGATAGCTGACATCAGGTCTGGCTCCAACTGGGCACACAGTTCATGGATTGTTGCACGATCAAGTCTGTAGGTGACTATTACGTGTCTCTGTTCCATTGTTGACAGGTCCACCAGCGGTCTGTACACCGGAGGATGCTGCCATCTCATCACCTGCCCCAGCAGACGTGCCCTATTGACGAGAACAGCAAGCAGAGAGTCAGCCAACGCTGAGGTATCACAACATGTCATTTGCACACATTTATTAATCCGCAATGTACCTGTTACTGTGTGTATTCAAGGCCTACATTGGAGTGACACAGTTAACATTAATGCCATGTGGCCCCCTGAAATGGCGGCTGCCAGACCTGTAATGTGGGACAAGGGGATATGAGGTAACTGCGCTGGCGTTGTACACCGTCGCAGTAGGCGGTCGAAGACCACGGCGCAATCCTGCATTGGTTAACATTGGACCCTATGGGTCAGAGGAGCCAATGACGATATACGCCGGCGGCGACGATACGCACCGCCGTGGAAGTGATCGCCATTTTCTGTCTGTTCACTCACTTGATACCTGACCTTCAACAGGAGAGGACCTAAACTGCAAGTGCTGCTGTGACCTCAGTCTGGAAGCAACGCTGGCTCATGTGTCTGGGGAAAGGGCCCCTGCCTTCACTTCGGAGAAGTTGGAGAAACTAGTGGATGGGGTCCTCCCCCATTACACACAACAATACGGTCCTCCAGACAAACAGGTCAATACACTGTGAGCATGCTGCCTGGGCAATGCCTGTTTGGAATGGTGTGGATTGAAGATACATGGGGGGGGACGGAGGCCTGCATGTGCGGACGGTGAGTGTATGTGCGTCAGGGCAAGGTTGGGAACATGGGCCAATGAGTATGACGGTCCGGACGGGTAAAGATTTTACTTTTCCCCTGTACTATTCCTCTAGGTCAGCGCCTACCAGAAGAAGGCTATTTGGCGTGCCATCGCCAAGGACGTCCGGACCCTGGGGGTCCACCACAGACGGAGCACCCACTGCCAGAAAAGATGGGAGGACCTTCGCCGCTGGAGCAAGAAGACGACGGAGGCCCAGCTGGGGATGGCCTTCCAACGTCGGAGGGGTGCCCGTCGCACCATGACCCCCCTGATGTTCCGGATCCTGGCGGTGGCGTATCCGGAGTTGGATGGGCGCTTGAGGGTATCACAGCAGCCACAGGGGGTGAGTACACTCTCATTCAGCTGACTCTGCACGCATAAAGAGGTGTCTGGGTGGGGGAGGTGGGCAGTGGGTTCCTCTAGGCCAGGGTGATCTTGGTAGGCAAGGTCCCTTGTGAGGCAGGCTCAGTGGCACCCCAACTCCACTAATGGTTAGTGCCTTCTACATCTAGTCAGGCTCCTGTGACTTCCATGTGTGCGGCAATCGGGCTTAGGCCCTGTACCCCATGGGCATGTGATTAGTCTAGGAACTAGAAGTGCATGGCGTAGTGCAGAGGGCTACTGTGTCTGTAGTGTCCGCCAACGGTAGTGGTGTTGCAAGCACAGAACATATCTTTCTTCTGTCTTTCCCCCCTATTTTTGTGGTCTCCCTGTTCTTGTCTGCAATAGCATCATCAGGCGAAGGAGCATTGGCACCGGAGCAGGAGGGAGCTGCATCCCACTTGGCCCTGGAGGGCGAAACAACGGAGTCTGAAGGCACCAGTGGGATGGAGGGCGAGGGGAGCTCTACGGCGGGGACAGGAACAGACAGCAGTGGCAGCGACTCCTCCTCTGATGGGAGCTCCCTTGCGGTGGCGGGCCCCTCTGTGCCCCCCGCATCAACAGGTACAGCTGCCACCCCCCCACCAGCCCTGCCCTCCCAGCAGCCCCTCAGCGTGTGTCCCATACCTCCTCACCCAGGAGGGTGGGCATCTCCTTCGCCCCAGGCACCTCAGGCCCTGCTGCCCTCAGTGAGGAGGCTATTGACCTCCTGAGATCCCTCACTGTTGGGCAGTCTGCCATTCTGAATGCCATCCAAAGTGTTGAGAGGCATTTGCAACAAACAAATGCATACCTGGAGGGCATTCATTCTGTCCAGGCAGCCCAACAGAGAGCATTTCAGGCTCTGGGCTCAGCACTGATGGCAGCCATTGGCCCTGTGTCTAGCCTTCTCCCTCCAACTTCCTCCACCCAGACCCAATCCCCTGTACCTCAGCCTATCTCAAGCACACCATCAGACCAGCATGCACACACCTCAACACACAAGGGTGGCTCAGGCAAACATAAGCACCACACATCCCACAGGCACTCAGACAAGCATCACACCCATGCACACATACCAACATCCACTGCCTCCACTGTGTCCCCCTTATCCACATCTCCCTCCTCCCTCCCAGTCTCGTCTCCACTCACACCTGCATACACTACATCCTCAGCCACTACCTCCATCACCAGCACGCCCATCACCAAACACCGCTCACGTGCACTCACCACCCCCACTACCATTCACACATCCCCTGTGTCCTCTCCCAGGGTGTCTGTGAGCCCTCCTCCCAAAGGACACAAACGCAGGCACACACCCACCAACAGCCATCCACCTCACAACAGCCTCCAACCCATGCACCTTCACCCAGATTCAGCAGACGTACACCTCCTGCAACCACTACCTCTACCTCTACCTCCACTCCCAAACCCCCTCTATCTACCCGTCCCAGTATGTCTAAAAATCTTTTCCTGGCTAATATTGACCTCTTCCCTACACCCTCCCCCCATCCTTCCCCTAGGGCAAGACTTTCCAGGTCCCAGCCAAGCACCTCAGTCACCACATTGGTGCCAGCAACTGCGGGGTCATGGAGTGCGCCAACCATCAAGGCTGCCAGTGTGCCACGGAGCGAGGGCAAGGACATTCCGCCACCTGCTAAGGTGAAAAAGGTGCCCACATCCCGGAGGAAGAAGCCGAAAACACCTGCCACCAAGGGCTCAGGGAAAACTAAAGGGGATTGTGGCAAGACAGCTGCGCCACCATCAAAGGTGGGGGAAGGGCCAAAAACTGAAGGGCAGGTCAGGAGAGGGCAAGGTGTCACACCTTCTGTCCACGTCGACGCCAACCTGTACGGCGGACAACACCGCCACCTGCACCGCCATAGACTCCGCCGCCAGCACCGCCGCCACCGACCCCGCAGCCAGCACCGCCGCCACAGACCCCGCAGCCAGCACCGCTGCCACAGACCCCGCAGCCAGCACTGCCGCGACTGCCACCGCCGCAAGCACTGCCGCGACTGCCACCGCCGCAAGCACCGCCGCGACTTCCACCGCTGCAAGCACCGCCAGCGGCCCGCGACATCCTCAGCCAGTGCACCACCGCAGACATTTCTACCATCCCCAGTGGTCAGTCGTCCGAGGCTGGTGGTGAGTTCCAGGATCCTTGGCAGCTTCCATGAAGCATCACTGTCATCACAGTTGTCACCTGCATATGGAATGCGAAGCCGCAGCAGTGTGGGGTATGTCGCTGCCTCCATGGCGTATCATGCTACCTGTACCTCGGCAATCTCGTGGCACACACACCCAGGTGAGGGAATTGTACCGGCCACACTGCACGTGGAGCACTCTGGGCACCAGGCCCCCTCCAGAACCAGTGGAGAAAGGCATCCGCTGCCTCAGTCCTTGGCAGGATGAAGCACTCTGGGCACAAAGCCCCCTCCAGAACCAGAGGAGTATCTCATTTACTACCTCAGTCCTTGACAGGATGAAGCATTCTGGGCACAAAGCCCCCTCCAGAACCAGTGGAGACTGTGATCCTGTTATAGTGGGATGGGGCCACCTTGAAACAATATGTAAAACTCAACAGGATACCGAGAGGGCTACGTTCACATATTTTTCCCACTTTTGACGACCTTGACCCAGATTTACTGGACAGCTGGGAACAGGAACTGTTGTCAAGTTCACTTAGACTAATGAACATTCTTATAGAAAACTCGGAGAGAAAAGTGACTAGATTGCAAACAGAAATCTCGGCTCTAGAACTAGAAATTAAAAATATGAATTTGGAAGAACCAACTGCCAAAAATTATAGAATTCTACATGAGATTATTGAACTTCACCAAAATGAGATCACACAAAGAAAAGCACGCAAATTAAAGCGGGATGAGTTAGATTACAAAAATGGAAGGATTTTTACATTTTCCCGAAAATATGATCACCTAGTTAAAAAGTGTGAACCTCCAAAAAACTATGATGCTGGCTCCTCATCTTCACTAAACAGTGTATCTACCAACATTAGTGATATAAGTTCTAATTCGAACATTTCCAGACAGGACATGATAGAACAACAGGGCACTCCCTCTTTTTTAGCGGAGGTCCAACGAATAAGACAGGGCCAATGGGAAGGAAGTCGACGCAGAGCAGAACCAGAAAAACCAGACGGGGGGGCAGAGGTAGAGCATACAGACTCAAAGAAAGGAATGAGAACAAGGTCTTGGAACAGAGGGAAATAGGGGTATCCAACAGGGACTCCATTAATGTGATTAACCTCTCTAATCTGGAACTCACAACCGATGGTCTGTCACTTCTCAGTAAAGGATTAGGTTTTTGCCCAGGGGATTTTGGAGATTACCAGAGAACTAAAATTGACTTTTTCAAGTTTGTTCGACGTCTCAAACTGAGAAAGTTTTTTGCCAATCACCCTGACCGCACAGACATTAGCACCGTCTTTGTTGGTCATAATGACGACCAACATTTGTCCATTATGGATGTACAGGACACGGTCACTCTCCTGTCTATTGCGGATAGTGAACAGGATCCCAACACTATAACACGTATTCTAGCAGATCTGGATATCCCATCTGACTCACTCCCGAGTGGTTTGAGGAGGAAATCAGATTGGATACCGACATTAACTAAGGACAACTGTGTGGATACTTTCTTTAAATTGGTCTGGCACGATTTAAATAAATTAGAGCTACACAATAAATCTCGCCAACATGTTTGGCACCAAAACCTCACTCAGATAGAAATGCAGTACTTAAAATCTTTACAGAAAAATGAGGAGATCACCATCAGGGAGGCAGACAAAGGAGGTAATATTGTGATTATGAATACCGCAGATTATGACCGGGAAATATATAGCCAACTCACAGATGCTTCCTGCTATGAACAGATTACATTTGACCCTATCCCTGCTCTCGCCAATAAAATTAATAAGCTTATACACAAGGGTTTTGATCTATCACTGCTCAAAGAAGAAGAATACATGTACTTACGGGTACACAGGCCCAGAAATCCCTGCATATACATATTACCTAAAATTCACATAAATCCTACTTCCCCCCCAGGGAGACCTATTGTATCAGGGATTGGTGGACCTACTGAAAAACTGTCAGAATATGTTGACATCTTTTTACAACCTATTGTGGGGAACTTACCATCATATATTAAGGATACGAAACATATTCTTAGTATACTAACAGACGTTACCTGGGAGCCAGGGATGATTCTAGTTACACTTGATGTGACCTCCCTATATACTAGTATTATTCATGAACAAGGCAAAGAAGCACTACGTCATTTTCTTTACAAGAGATCTGCAGGTCTATATGGCCACACACAAATGTTGATCGATATGGTTGACTTGATCTTAAACAACAATTTTTTCCTCTTTAAAAATGACTGGTACCGCCAAAAACGTGGTGTAGCCATGGGATCTAAATTTGCCCCATCCTACGCTAATCTATTTATGGGATTTTTTGAACATAAAATGATCTGGAGCACCGAAGGGAGTAAATGGGTCTCAGATATACTATATTGGGGTAGATACATCGATGACTGCCTTATGATCTGGACAGGTGACCTACAAGAACTGGATAATTTCATAAACTATCTTAATAATAATGACTACAATATTCGATTCACTTCAGAACACAGTGATACCAGCATCTCAATTTTGGACGTAGAACTTTTTATTTTCAACAACAAGATTGAGAGCAGACTTTATAGAAAAAGTACCTCTTGCAATTCTATCTTACATGCAAGGAGTGCACATCCAGTCCATCAAATCAACCCTATACCATTTGGCGAAATGGTAAGAGCCAGACGGAATTGTAGTCTTGATGAGGATTTTGACGTATGTATAGAGGATATGGCCATGAGATTTAAAGCACGGGGATACTCTACCCGAGTGATTAACAGAGCCCGTACTAGAGCCATGCGGGTTAAGAGGTCTGATACATTGGGTAAAAAATCTAGAATAAGAGACTCTACAATCCGCTGTATTACTAGTTACACCAAAACTGCCAATCTGTTACGGAAATGTATGAACAGACATTGGCACATCCTTACAGCAGATCCTGCTCTTAAAAGAGTGGTTCCGGATACCCCGGTGTTCACATATAGAAGGGGCAGAACTCTCAAGAATTTTCTATGCTACAATTACCGCAATAAACCCAATCCAACCAACTGGCTTACTAGCCGTGGCAAAGGTTTTTTCAAATGTGGCCATTGTGGAATGTGTAGATGGACCAGGTCTGGGATCACCACATTCACAAGCTCTACTGGGGTACAATACAATATTGACCACAATATTACATGTGACACCAATTTTGTCATTTATATGATCATCTGTAAATGTGGGCTTTACTATATAGGTAGCACCATCAGACCTCTACGAATTAGGGCGAGTGAACATTTCAGAGCCTTACGACATGAAGACGAGAGATACCCTATAGTAAGCCATATTCGGCATTGCCGCAAACAAAATTATATATGTGGTTTCGAATTTTTTGGCTTTGACCGTATCAATAAAGATCCTAGAGGTGGCAACAGAGAGTTAGCCCTCAGAAAAGGGGAATGCCTTTGGATCTTAAAACTCAGAGCGGTAGAAGATGGACTGAATACAAACTTTGAAATGGAGTACTTTCTGGGTGAATAGGATACTGATTAAAGTTGTGAATGAATATTTATTCACTGCTCTGTATATCATAATCCCCAACTTTGTTCTTTTTATGATGATTTCCTCACTAACTCTCTTCCATGCTGTACGGTGTCTATATCTATTGGAAGATATGTTGTATCTTGCCCAACGTGGCACATTGTATGTATGATGCTTCACATATATGAACAATATGTAAACTTCTCTTTAGGGCACACTATGGACTAACTTGGATGTATCATAGTAGATTATCAATAATATTGTTATATATTGATTACTAGAAACGCACTCTCTCAGAACTTGCACTTCCAGGTTAAACACCTTGTGATTTTTTGATTTTGTGTGTCCTGTATAACTAACGATGGCTTACATTTCATTTACTTGCTGTAATATCTTGTCTCTGATTTCCCTTAATTACTCTCGTATCTAATTAGGTAGTGGTTATTATATCAATATACTTTCTTTACATTCTGGGTTAGATATTGGGCCTAAGACATTATCAGTCGTTTCTAAGACTAGGCTAATCCGGTATCTGTTTTAATTGTTTTCAGTGTGCTCCAGTGGTAACGATGCCCCTAATAGATTAGTTTTTGTACAAGTAGTTAGTTTCTCTTCCTTTATATTGTTACTTGCTGATGTTAATGACCAATGGTCGTCTCTTTACTCTTCTGCAAGTGTCAGATGTCAATTTTGGGCTCAGTAATAGGTTGCACTTGTTCGCTTACAATTTTTACTGCATATCACTCCCTTTAAAGATGGCGCCTGTCCTTTTACCAGTGCGCTGTCTTTAGTCCCTCTTCTATGTTGATATTAAGAACGTGATCACAAACAAAAGCGCCGGCTTTCAGACGCTCGTTCTACGATGACAGATCTCAGTCATAGGGAATGCCGTGCAATGATTTGACCACGACTGCGTTGTTCCCATAATGATACTGGCACATTTAAGTAAGGTGAGCGTTCCTGAGGGGTGTTGTGAATTTAAATACTCGAGCATAACGTTGAGTAGTATTTCTATCGAGTTTTTTCTTACTATATTCGGAATGATGGCACTCGTTTCCTCTATTTCGATTGCAGATTATGTATTAGGACTCCAGCAGTTATATACCGTGATGTGATAAATAATTGCGTTCACCATACGAGGTCAGTGTTAGACCGGATTGGTCATTATTAGACGTGATGGCACGGTTAATTTTACTAGACTTCACATTATGATTAGACATCACAATAGTCACTCGCACTTATTGCCTTTATAGCTTGCCTAGACCACGATAAGAGTACCATTGAACACAGGCCGTAACTGACTTTAAGGTATGTCTTAACTCTGATGGGGTTCATAGTTCCGATTTAATTATAGTTTTGGATACATTTCCGTGCAACATCAGATCGGGATATCTAGTACTGTAGGACCGGTACTTTATATTTATTTATATTTATTTCTATTGATCTTCCTGATCCTACGATAATGTATTTCTGTGGGATAAAGGTCTTTTTCTCTCTTTCCTTCTTCCTCTTATTCTGTGTATATATACGCATAGGTATACTTTCTTTACATCTCTCATTCTGGTGACGCTCATATTCATCTATAATTCACTTGACACATATCATCACATGGTGATATATTCCTAAATAGTCGAGTATTTACTAGCTAGGGGAACTTGACTTAAGATGTTGACCCTTTATAAATGGATTGTAGCAAAAAAAAATTACATTTTAAAAAAAAAAATTTATTGTTCAAATTTTGGGTGATTAAGTCACTTATAGCATGTTTTGACTTGCACAAATTTCACGATAACTTCTGCTCTTAACTTGCCTGTCGGTAATGACATGTACTTAGATACAAATGTGTTTTCATTTTTACAGCCCTGATGAAGTCCGTGAGAGGGATCTCTCATTGGACGAAACACATGTTGGCTGTGGTGGCTAATTGTATATGATTTCCAAGGACATTTCTCTATTATGATTGAACTGCTTCAAGAAATAAATCTATCCTGAACCAGAGCTTGGCGTGATTGCTTTCCATACAGAGGATCTATTACATCATCATACTCTTAAATTTTATTTTCATGAGTGCTCTGACAGCTGTTTGTTGAGACTGTTATCCACTTTAGAGACTGTGGCTTTGCACTCCCCAGGATAAAGCAGTGGGCAAACCACCCACTGAAAAGACTTGAGAGACTGTGGCATTGCACTCCCCAGGATAAAGCAGTGGGCAAACCACCCACTGAAAAGACTTGAGAGACTGTGGCTTTACACTCCCCAGGATAAAGCAGTGGGCAAACCACCCATTGAAAAGACTTGAGAGACTGTGGCTTTGCCCTCCCCAGGATAAAGCAGTGGGCAAACCACCCACTGAAAAGACTTGAGAGACTGTGGCTTTGCACTCCCCAGGAAACGTCAATGGGCATGGAGCCCCCTCATGGAGCAGTGGCATCGTGCGTTCATCAGGCTGAGGTGCCCCCCTCCCCCTCAGGTGCCTGTATATTTTCTATGTGATGCCCCTCCAGTGTTCTCTCCGTTTGGAGTCAGGTCTCATGTGTGGGCCTCGCCCATGCATTTTGGGCCCAATGGTCCACGGACAATGATTGGTGCACTATCCAGACTTGTGTAGTTGGTGTACATATTTGTATATACTGGATTTTGACTTTTGAATAATGGATTTTTATTGATTACAATCATTTCCTTTTGTCCTTGTGTTATTCAAGGGGGGGTGGGGGTGTATATGTAATGTTGCAGCATGTATTTGTGTGTATGGTTTTGTGAGTGAGGGTGGGGGTGGGGGTGTTGCATGTTGTGTGTGTGTGTCACTCCCCCCCCTCCCCTGTGTTGTAGGTGCAGTACTCACTGTGGTCGTTGCCGCCGTCTTTGGAGCTCCTGATAGAGGAGCAGGAAGACCATCGCCGGCAGGATCTGCAATTCGGGCTCCATGGCGTCCTGGTTCCTCGTGGGGTGTGGAGAGGTGAGTGTTTTCACTTCTGTGTACTGTTTTCCCCGTGTTTTTATTTGTGTTGGTTCCACCTCGGAAAAGGTGGCGGATAGCCGTGTTGTGATAGGGTGGGTGGTACATTGTCTCCCGCCAGTCTATTGGTGGTGTCCGCCGCGCTGTTTGTTTGTACCGCCGTGGCGGTTGGAGTGTTAAAGTGCCTGTCTATGTTGGTGGTTTCCACCATGGTCGTAATCCCATTTTTTTGCTGCCGGCCTGTTGGCGGTATTACCGCCGCTTTAACACCGACCGCCAGGGTTGTAATGAGGGCCTATGTTTTACCTCGAATCGTCCAGTATTTTGTCACAGCTGTCATGTCATGCTAAGGACTGCAGTGCCAGTATTTTGCCATGGGTGATTCCATTAGATAAGAATGACTTCAGTAAGCCAAAGCAATTAGCTGACTCAGAAGTATAATACAAAATTCTCACTCATGTTCACCTACACTCATTCACATTGCATTCTCACTCACTCACACTCACTACTCATTTTCACTATCTTGCACTCACTGATTTAATGTCACTCACTCTCCTAAGCTCACTCCAAAACTCTCATTCACTATCACTCACTCTGACTCACACTTTCCTCCTCATTCGCATTCACCCTCACTCAAATTCATTCTTTCTCTCACTGTCATACTTTTTCAATTACATTGATTTTTTACAATCCTCAACACTTCTTCACATTTTATAATATTCACTCAGTTGCAGTCAGTCTTACTCTCACGGACTCATTCACTCTGACTCACTCATACTCACTTCCTGACATTCTCACACATTATCACTCACTATCATTAACTCTCACTCAATTTCACTTACACACACATGCACACACTTTCACTCATACATATGCCTTCTCTGAAATAATCACAAACTCACCTACAAGCACACACACAACATACATTTGAACACATTTTCTTTTTACATCAGCTGTTAGGCAAGGTCACATTTCATCTAATTGCTCTCCAATTTCTAATACAATAATAGTGAATCACTTATTATTCACTGTTTTTGTAATAAAACATTTTCAGAAAACGAGAAGAGACAAACCCCACCGACATCCATGAAGACAAGCTGCCCCTGTGTTCCTGGCACGGATTTTGCCATCTCTGAGGCCAGGGGACTCATACACAATGCTATGGGTCACAGAGGGTGAGCCAGAGGTCGCGGTTGCACCAACCAATGACCCCTAAATGCCATCCATGACAGGCTCCCATCACACTCTAGTGTAAATCTGTTCAGTCTGTCATACCTGGAACTCACTTCACTTTCCCGAGTATAAGGTGTCTGGGTATAGTGTGTTTCGGAGTTCATAAGGATTGCAATGCTGGATAGTGTAGGTTCTAAGTTACTAGTCTCTTCATTTTCCCAGCCAGTCCCTACATTGGTTATTCCTCTTCGTCACGGTCACTATTGCGCATCGCACTTGGATCTACAAACTCTTTAATGGAATAGTGAAGAATCACAGCACTAGAATTATCAATTTAGACAACTCAGCCTGTCGTCTGCAAATAAGCTAAATTTTAACAACAGGTTTGCCCAACGGCATGGCCATCACTATTTTCGGAGCAAAACAGTCGTATTGACTTCCCTTCCCCTTCCCATGGAGTCTGTTTTGACAGCGATGAACTGAACCACAGCAATATTCCCAGATGTGCAAGAAGTCTCCAAATCAAATAGATGTTCACTGGTATTGATATGGAATGTCTGGCAACTCCATTAACTCCGAAACACTAAACATTGTATGATGGTTCTAGCACATATGTCCTGATAACATTTATTAATGAGTGTTTGTGTATTTTGAATAATACGTTTATGTAGAAAATGTAATAACTTAGAGAAATAATGCAGACGTTTGAAAATGTGATTACGAAGAATGGGCACCAATGTTAACGAAATGTACTAATCGATGATTTAATAATATGAAATGTTGAATATGTCTTCGACTAATGCAGTTATATATCATATTAAGGATTATGAAGTATGCTTTAGCTTTATTAATTGTAGGCCTTAACTTAGTGAGTGCCTTGGCCTATTTTGCCAGGCCTCATGTAAAAGCTGTATTTCTTAGATCAAAATGCTGACCAAGTGAATTAAACTGTGAATGTCTATTGTATTGTTTGTATGTGCTCATAACAGCAGCTTTTCGTGTGAACCGACTACTAGGAGATGATGTTCTTGCTAATGCAACATTTTATGTGTAATGTGTGTGAGACTGACTTTCCCAGTTCAAGAACAATGAAGATACTGACTTGAATATAAGTTGCAACAATATTGTTACCTGACAAGCCAGGTGATGAGGACATCGTAAAATGAACCAATCAACAATAGGAGAATGGAGAAATATTAGAATTCATAGATTTGGGATATTAGTTTTATTGGACTGAGTGCAAACATACAATTAACTGACCAATGGGGAATTAGAGGATAGTTTAGATAACTTTAATATATACAACACTGCACAATGAGAAGACGTTCATTCAGACATTCTGGCTCATTCTGCCCTTGCCTTCATGCAGTCATTTTGCCCATTTGCTAGCTGACCGAAAGGTCGATATTTCTTGTGCGTCTTTACTAGAGAAGTGCTTAGCTTTAATGCTTAATGACGTTGCCCTTTTACAATTCTGATGCTGTAGCCTGATGCCTTGCTGATCGACTGATTTCCTGAGGACAAAGACTGATTCTGCTTTGCTGATCCACCCTGAGGATAGGTATATCCAGACTGTGATTATTATGCCTATTTGTTTTTTCTTTCTAGGTACCAACTGCACTATTTTGATAGAGACATAGGGCCATATTTATACTTTTTGACGCAAAACTGCGCTAACGCAGTTTTGCGTAAAAAAAATTAGCGCCGGCTAACGCAATTCTGAAGCGCCATGCGGGCGCCGTATTTAATCAATGACGTTAGCCGGCGTTAGCCACCGGCGCTGCCTGGTGTGCGTGGAAAAAAACGACGTACACCAGGCAGCGCCGGCGTAGGGGGATATGGGGCTTGGGCATCAAAAAATGGGGCAAGTCAGGTTGAGGCAAATTTTTCGCCTCAACCCGATTTGCGCCATTTTTTTCTACTCCCAACCCCCATAGAAATGACTCCTGTCTTAGCAAAGACAGGAGTCATGCCCCCTTGCCCAATGGCCATGCCCAGGGGACTTATGTCCCCTGGGCATGGCCATTGGGCATAGTGGCATGTAGGGGGGCACAAATCAGGCCCCCCTATGCCACAAAAAAACAAAAAAAAAAACACTTACCTGAACTTACCTTAATGTCCCTGGGATGGGTCCCTCCAGCCTTGGGTGTCCTCCTGGGGTGGGCAAGGGTGACAGGGGGTGTCCCTGGGGGCATGGGAGGGCACCTCTGGGCTCCTTCCGAGCCCACAGGTCCCTTAACGCCTGCCTTTTCCAGGCGCTAAAAAACGGCGCAATAGTGGCCGTACGTCATTTTTTTTGACCCGCCCACTCCCGGGCGTGAATTTTGTCCGGGAGTGTAAATACGGCGCACATGCCTCGGAGTCAATTTTTTAGACGGGAACGCCTACCTTGCATCTCATTAACGCAAAGTAGGTGTCCACGCTAAAAAATTACGCAAACTCCATGGACTTTGGCGCTAGACGCGTCTAACGCCAAAGTATAAATATGGAGTTAGTTTTGCGTCGGAATTGCGTAAAAAAAAACGACGCAATTCCGGCGCAAACGGAGTATAAATATGCCCCATAGTTAGATATTTTTCAAAATTTGTGTTACTAAACTGTTTTGCATGAAGCCCAACATGCTGATGCTAATCTCACGTTAGTTAAAAATCCTCACTTATGATAACAGGGACTAATGCTTGATGAATATCTCTGCTAAACTTCCTGTTCTTCATTTCCTAGATGCAGTTTGACTTTGCTATTGATTTACACCATAACTTTAGAATGTGTTGCAGTTCAAGCTTTAATTAGATTGCGTTTCCTCCACACTTTGGACAACCAGTGTTGTTTCTGTATACGTTTTATTTTATTTTGAGATTAATCTACATGGCCTTAGTATTGCTAATATAGAGAAATCATATATTTTAAACTTTTACTAAAAGTGTGGTTATTCATGACTGAAAGGTCATGGTGCGTGACAATTACTGACTCCATTGATTATTGGTCATTGATTACTAATGATTATTAATTATTGTGTATTTGCTTATTGATTATACTGGATCTATGGTAAGAACATCTTAATTGCAAGTCAAAAGGTTCATCGACCTATTCACGTCCCCTTGTAAGTTTTCTTATTAAGGTCAGATACGCTATCAATAAACGCTGCCATTAACCTGATTTGTACTTGTAGGAAGATGCACTTAAAGCGCATTAGTCCTCCCAAAAAACATGCTCTATTCCGGTTTACAGTTGCTGGTGGGCTTCACTCCAATTGTCACTGTTTACGAATATAAGCTGACTCTGTGAACCAGGTATTTAAATTCACCTTTAGACCCAACAGGACTGTAATCTTGACCATCTAGTCGGTCATATTCCCAGAATATTGCATTCTGAATATTGTCTGACACAGATATCATGCCCTAAAAGATCTTCCCATCATTTGAGGATTTGCTAATATTAGCTGCTATATGTCAATAACATTATAAACAATATTTAGAAGTTAATATTTATGCCTGAGGATATTTTGGCAATTATGTTTTGGTACCATACCTGCTGCACTCCTATTAGATTTGGGACAAGGCGGATTCTCAGGGGTGTAGCGGGGGTGCCCTAGACCCTAGTGAGAGCAATAAAAATCGAGCTTGTCTGTTTAGGTATTAAAATTAAAAGCAATAATCAGAGACCGTGGCCTCTTCAGGTCTCTGGGCCCTGGTACCACTGTATCGTTGTCTTTATCATCCATCTGCTTACATCTTCAGCTTGGCTGGCGCCCTAACACACTGTGGGGGTCATTCTGACCCTGGCGGTCATGGACCGCCAGGGCCAACGACCGCGGAAGCACCGCCAACAGGCTGGCGGTGCTTCTGGGGCCATTCTGACCGCGGCGGTACAGCCGCGGTCAGAAAAGGGAAACCGGCGGTTTCCCGCCGGTTTCCCGCGGCTCCAGGGAATCCTCCACGGCGGCGCTGCAAGCAGCGCCGCCATGGGGATTCCGACCCCCTTCCCGCCATCCTGTTTCTGGTGGTTTTCACCGCCAGAAACAGGATGGCTGGAACGGGTGTCGTGGGGCCCCTGGGGGCCCCTGCAGTGCCCATGCCACATTCGGAGCCGGCATCCTCGTTGCTGGGGCTTTCCCGCTGGGCGGGTGGGCGGCCTTTTGGTGGTCGCCCGCCAGCCCAGCGGGAAAGTCAGAATGACCGCTGCGGTCTTTTGACCGCGGTACGGTCTTCTGGCGGTTCCCGCCAGGCGGGCGGCTTCCCCCTGTATGTTAGAAAATCGTAAGCAAAAAATATGTATATATATGACATCAATATTCTGTACTAAGGGCCAGATTTACAAGGCCCTAGCGCCTCCTTGTGCCACAGTATTGCAATTTATTTTTAAACTAATGTAGCTCAACGAGGCAAAAATCACTGCACCATATCTACAACGTATGCATTGCACCACTTTGCGACCCCTTGCACCACATTATGCCTGCACCAGACATAGGGGGTTATTCTAACTTTGGAGGAGTGTTAATCCGTCCCAAAAGTGACGGCAAAGTGACGGATATACCACCAGCCGTATTACGAGTTCCATAGGATATAATGGACTCGTAATACGGCTGGTGGTAAATCCGTCACTTTTCCATCACTTTTGGGATGGATTAACACCTCCTCCAAAGTTAGAATAACCCCCATAATGTATGCAAGTAGGGCGTTTCGGCGTTAGGAAGTCCGCAAAAATGGCACAATGAAATCTACAAATTTTAGAGCCTGCTCAAAGCAAGCATTAAAAGGACACACCCATTGAAATCAATGGGCCTCCTTCAACTTTGCTCCATTAGCGTCACTACTGGCCAAACGTGTGTCATGGTGCGCTGTATTGTAAATACAGCGCACCCCTGGTGTCTTTAGGTGGCGGGGAACAAGAAATCTGGCGCATCAGTATTCTTATAAATCTGGGTCTAAATATTTGAAAAATAGTGTCCAATTCGGTGTAGGTTTTCTACTACTAACTCAAAGTTCACAAGATATTTGCAAACAATATTGAGAAACAATATTATTGTTATACAATATTTTGGTTACCATATTTTCGTACCATACTTTGTAACCAATACCTCAGCCTCCTTCTCAACATTGTTCTTGAACACAAGATGACCATTTCATTTTCTCCTAATAATCACCCTTCCCATTCCTTCTTTTTATAATTGAGACAATATTTTATTAAGAATAGTTTTTGTACTGGAAGTGTACCCTCCTAGTACAAAATACTATGCCAAGACAAACTGTAAAGCTTTCCCCACTTTTTATGTGTGCTGTACAGTGCAGCACACATGCAAAGTTTATAAGCATTTGCAATGCAATAGGTCTTGCATTTGCTTCAGTTAGATCTATTGGCATTGTAGATTCACGAGTGGACTTTTCTTGCCACATAAATTGGTCAACCCTGCCTCATAATATTTGTATTTTCCTGCCATATAATTCCAGAGGCCGTGCATATAACTAAAGCACTTCCATTTATCTTCTTCCTCTATCAGCAGAAAAAATGAAAATGTTGCCATGTAGCATCCTAATTTAAATCTGCCATGCTAATTCCAATACAATACCACTTTCACCATCCCACCATAAAAGTTGCTGGCTGGCTAACACAAGTCCCAAAGAAAGACACATGACAGCCACAGAGGAGAAATTAACTAGAAGGGTCACCCAAACATATCAAGAGTGTTCAGACAGTCATAGTGAAATAGGAATATTCATTTGGCCTGAATTAAGGTCATCATTATAATGAGGGGAGATTATTAAAACATATACAATTATCATATAAACCTTTAACAGAAATAAACTTTTGGCATTAGATTGTAATACTCAAACCAGCCCCTAGAGAGCACTATAACAAACATATACATTTTAAGAAACATGGTCATGTAAACAGATTGTTAGCTCCTAGAGGGAATAAACCCATGAAAAACAAGAAAAAAGTAATGCAGCATAACCATATACTTAGCCCCTAGAAAGTGCTTTTAGAACTAGCTGGCCTACTGCAATGATGTTGCAAACATGGCTTTTAGAACAAAACTTCTCCCAGCTTTAAAACAAAAGCTCTAGCAGAAATTATGTAGACAGAAAGAGCATTTTGAAGGTGGTCCCATTGCCCTAGGACAACCACAGACTATGTTATGAGCAAAAATGTTTTGTAAAAGTAATGCCCTGCCAAGCATTATGGGGCGAGTTTTCGTGCCGTGAAAATTATAGTATGTTGACTGCAATGCTCAAAACAATCCCTAGAGGAAACCGCACAAAAATGACATTTGGAAGACACATTGTCATTTAACCATGCTGTTAGCCCTGAAAGAGCATAACCACATGAAAATAGAATCAGAGAAAGTAAAGTAGTATAACCATATATAACACCTAGAAACCATAATGCATTACGTATTCTTACAACTAGCAGGCCTATTGCATTGATATTAAAAACAAAGTTCTTACAATCTTTTTCTCCCCTCAGGCCTGTCAGGCTGACTGGTCGAACCCATAGTCCTCAGAGGTCTCAAACATAGGATAGTGTTGAAAGGGATTATTGTCTTTAAATTGATTAGAATTCAATAAAGGGCCATTTGCATTTTGTTGTGCCATCTGGAGTTGTGGAACTTACATCATTGGAGCTTGGGGTACCTTGAAATTTTACCAACTATGCCTTTGCACATTTTGCATCTTTGTGGGGTTGTTACTTTGGAGCAGTACAAACCCTGAATTCAGGAGTTGCTTAGCTGAGTTAAGACAGCATTCCCTCTTCCATTGCCCCAACTTATTACAAAAATGACAAGGATTCATCTTCTTCAGACTACCCATATCCATTCCCATACAAGGGTCAGTTGGAACACCTCAACCTCTACTCTGCAACACAGTCGTTCTCTGCTGATAGAATCTTCCCATAAAACCATTTCCTATAAAATGCTGAGTCTGATTACTTCTCAGAGCAGCCTTCATCTGAGCAACAATTAACTTTCCCTTCAGTTTCTTCTGTTTCATCTCTATTTCATCACTTCAGCACTTTACATATCTCAATATCTAATCAACTGTTTTATTCTGCCAACAAATCAAATGCTGCTGAATCATCATTCTAATTTCAGGTCTCAATCCAGTCATAAACCTTGACACAAAATGTCCGATATTCTTTGGTCAAGCGTCTCCTTTCCATGGTACTGCTTGAACACCTGCAACAATCTTTTATAACAAGCATGAACTGACTCTTTAAGTTCCTGAGTTGCTCTTAAAATTGTGATCCATTCAGTATCTTTGGGTGACACCTTTGACTTTAAGAATGTCATCACATGTTAATACGTTTTCATAACCCACAGTGAAGGGCCTTTTGTCAGTAAGTCCTTCATTGGCTCTCTCTCAGGCAATTCAATTGCTTTTTTACACTCAGTATTCAGCAGTCAAACCGACCCACAATACTTGTGAAATTTTCAACAAATCACTCAATCTGCTTGTACTCTTCTACTGGCTTTTCCCCTCAGCTTCAGAAACACATTATTGAATGATGCAAGATCACTTCTACTCCAAGGCACTTTAACATAACTTCCACTCGGCATGTCTCTCAATGGTAAATTTGGTGGCTTGCCCCTCCTTCTACAGGAGGAGGTGGCTCCCCTGTTTGCCTCTTCGGTTCTTTCTTTCTTGTCCATCGACTTCCCCATTTATCTAGCTCATTCCATTTCTGAATATTTTGAATCAGCTCTCCGTTTTGTATTTTCAA
This sequence comes from Pleurodeles waltl, assembly GCF_031143425.1. Classification (NCBI taxonomy): domain Eukaryota; kingdom Metazoa; phylum Chordata; class Amphibia; order Caudata; family Salamandridae; genus Pleurodeles; species Pleurodeles waltl. The sequence continues at coordinate 218,606,071 of NC_090450.1, read as the reverse complement.
CCCTGGAGTTCTCATAAAGGCTATGTCTTCCTTATCAAAGCATACAACATACCTTTTCTGCAATGCTTTGGTCTTCTTCAAGTTTATCTTATATTTTGAGCTAACTCGGATAGTTTGTCATAATCTTGTCCGGCCCATCTTCTAACATCCTAACACATGAATACAAGCTCATTCTCTTGATAAGAGTCTAAAAAAGCCTTTTCAAGTTGCCTTCAAATAATCTCTTCCAATTGTACCTTTAATTATCCACATCGACCAAGTTCTCTCTCACAGGAGACTGAATAGTTTCCTGACTCACCTCAGAACTCCCTCTACCACTCAAAGGAGCATTAAAAGCTTTCACCCACTCATCTAATTCCTTAGCACTGAGACTTCTTGATTCCACAGGGACATTAGATATATTTCCATCTCCATGGGTAACACTACTGGAAATTTAAATTAAAGGCGGCTTCCATACGGTGTACCACAAGTTGGCATTCTCTGAGGTGTACCTATGGAACTGCACCCTGTATGATTCAAAGTCGAATCAGCACTCACCACACATGGAGAACTGGTGTTTTTCGGGACTAGAGGAACAAATCTGGTAGTATCAGGAATCACAGCAGCATTACCTGAAGCACCTGCTGCCCCAGGACAGCCAAATTATGAGTTGTCTTTCCTGGGAAATCAAACTTGTAGATGGAGCCACAGGATCAATAGTAACTGAAACAGTAAGAGCATCAGCAGTGTTTTGGGTGAAAGAATTAGTAGGAACATTAATTCCTGAACCTTCGCCCATCAGTTCACAAAGCACATTTACTGGAGTAACCCCCGGTGAAACAAGATTCACATTTATCTCAGCGGTAGACCAAGATTTCCACCACCATTAGTGTTATCTCCTTCCTCTACTTTAAGTTTTGACAATAATACTTCTAATAGGCTATTGCCAGAATCACTGTCACTGATCTCACTCGTCATCTGTCTCTTTTCGCTTTCCATGCTTCACCTTCCTGTCCTTTTTCTTTTGCTGTGCTCTCTTGAATGCTTCACTGATTAAAGCTGGGTACAATCTTATTTCATCTATCATGTCAGCCCTTCATCTCTTTTGTTCAGCATCCCATCTAGCATCGGCATAAATGGGTACTGCTTTTCAAGCCCTTCTCTGATACTGCTCTTTCTCTTTAGCATGAGCAGCACGTTCCCAAGCACTTAGGGGCATATTTATATTCTGTTTGCACCAAATTAGCGTCATTTTTTTAAACTCTAACTCGGTGCAAAAATAACGCCATATTTATACTTTAGCGCTAGACCCGTCTAGCGCCAAATTTATGGAGTTAAAGTCCTTTTTTGGAGATGGAAACCTACCTTGCCTTAATGATATGCAAGGTAGGCGTTCCTGTGCAAAAAATGACAATGGCCTTAACGCCGTATTTATACTCCGAGCAAAAATGGTGCACGGGAGGGAAGAGGGGTAAAAAAATCGTGCAAAGCTTGCTTTGCCCCATTTATTAACGCCTGGGTCAGGGCAGGCATTAGGGGACCTGTGAGCCTATTTCTATGGTGTAACACCATGGAATAAGTCCACAGGTGCCCACCACAGGTCCCAGGAACCCCCCCCACCCACACCAGAGGGACTGCAGAGAATGGGGGACCCCATTCCAGGTAAGTACAGGTAAGTATTTAATTTTAGTTTTAGTTTTTAAAGTGCCATAGGGGCCCTGAAATGGCCATTGGGGTCCACTGTGCTGGCCATTGGGGTGGTGGGCATGAATCCTGCCTTTTCTGAGGCAAGAGTCATGTGGCATGGTAGGTTTAGCACCATAAAATGGCGCTAATCTGGTTAGAGTATTTTTTTTTTACTCTAACCTGCCTAACGTCATTTTTTGGTGCAAAACTTCCATTCTGCCACCCCCACCCCTCTAACGTCATGTTTTTTACGCTACCCTACCCTTTGCACTGGCTTGCACCATTCCATAAATATGGTGCCCGGCTGGTGCACAGAAATGGTGAAAGCCGGTTCTAAACCTTTTAGTGCAAAACTGCGTTAGTGCAGTTTTGCACCAAAAAGTATAAATCAGGGCCTTAGTGTCTCATACTGTGCAGGTGTAGGACTTGGTTTCATCTCATAGAATAACCTTCTCAAGTTTTCTATAATTCATAGATTGAATGTGTCATAATGTGTGTTAGACCTGGCGTCCTTGGTGTGGTTTCCCATTTCTTTTTGCCTCTGCTTCCTGTGTTTTTGACTATGTATTGGACTTTGTTTTTGCTGGTTTGTGGTTCCCTGGGCCCTTTACCACTGCTGACCAGTGCTAAAATGCAAGTGCTGTCTGAGTAAACTGTACTAGTAATTGACTTTTCCCTGATTGGCATATTTGATTAACTAGTATGTCCCTAGTGCACTAGAGGTTCCAAGGGCCTGTAAATCAAATGCTACTAGTGGGCCTGCAGTACTGATTGTGCCACCCACATGAGTAGCCCTGTAAACATGTCTCAGACCTGCCACTGCAGTGTCGGTGTGTGCAGTCTTGTACTGCCAATTCGACCTGGCAAGTGTACCCACTTGCCAAGCCCAAACCTTCCCTTTCTGTACATGTAAGTCACCCCTAAAGTAGGCCCTAGATGGCCCCATGGGCAGGGTACAGTGTATATTAAAGGAAGGGCGTGTACTGATGTGTTTCACATGTACTGATAGTTAAATACTGCCAAATTTAGTTTTAAGTATTGCAAGGCTAATCCCTCTCATAGGGTAACATGGGGACTGCCTTTAAAAATCTTTTAAGTGCAGTTTCCCACTGGGAGCAGATAGAGATTTGAGTTTGGGGCCTCTGAACTCACAATTTAAAAATACATATTGGTCAAGTTTGTTTTTAGATTGTCAGTTTGAAAATGGCACTTTTGGGTCAGACCGACAGTTGAGCTGTTTGTGAATTCCCTCTAGAGTGACAGAAAGGGAGCTGGGGTGTAGCCTGCATATCCTGATGAGTCTCCTGGGCTAGAGTGGGGAGGGAAGAGCTGACACTTACACCTGAAAGGGCTGTGTCTATCCTCACACAATGCAGTCTCCAGCCTCCGGGTGTGGGTCTGGGACCAGGCCTGGGAAAGGCAGGATCTTGTGAACAACAGAGACTTTCCCTTGAAGTTTGCCTATTTCAAAGCCAGAACTGGGTATAAGTAGTGGACCCAAACCCCACATTTTTAGATTACTTCTGGATCAAGATGAACCTCTACCAAGGAGAAGAGCTGAAGAGCTGGAGGAGGAATACTGACCCTTTGCCTGTGAGTGTGCTTTGCTAGGTTGTCCTGCAGATGCTGCTTCTGCCTTTGAGAGGACAAAGACTGGACTTTTCTGTGTTTTCCTGCTTGTGAAGTGTCTCCAAGGGCTTGGACTGAGCTTGCCCCCTATTCCGAAGTATCAGGGCCATCAAAGATTTTTTCTGCCAGCACCTGGACTCTCTTGCTGAGACTCCTACTCTGCCAAGTGGTACCCACTCAAGTCCCTGGGCCCATGGAAGAAGAAGCTGGGGGAACCAAGAATGAAAGCCACACACAGGAGGTGAGCGGGAGATAAATCAATACAGCACCTGCTTTGCGGCTTAAAAATAAAGGCAGCACTTGCTTCATGGCTGAAAAATCGACGCAATACCCGCTTGTGGATGCCAAAATTGATGGATCACCTACGCAGCGTGGCTCTTCACCCGGTGCACCAGGATTTTGCACTCATCAGCACAGAAAACCACAGTGAACCTGCGAGGACCCGAGGTTGCCCATCCGGAAATTGATGCATCGCTGTAGGAAGTTGGCTCTGTATGCACTATTCCAAAGTAAGGAATAATATGCACAGAGTCCAAGGGTTTCCCTTAGAGGTAAGATAGTGGCAAAAAGAGATAATACTAATGCTCTATTTTGTGGTAGTGTGGTCGAGCAGTAGGCTTATCAAAGGAGTAGTGTTAAGCATTTGTTGTACACACACAAGCAATAAATGAGGAACACACACTCAGAGACAATTCCAGGCCAATAGGTTTTTGTATAGAAAAATATATTTTCTTAGTTTATTTTAAGAACCACAGGTTCAATATTTACATGTAATACTTCAAATGAAAGGTACTGCAGGTAGGTACTGTAGGAACTTTGAATTAGCAAAATAGCATATACAGTTTTCACATAAATCACATATAGCTATTTTAAAAGTAGACAGAGTAATTTTCAACAGTTCCTGCGGGAGTAAGAGTTTGTTAGTTTTTGCAGGTAAGTAAACCACTTACAGGGTTCAAGTTTGTGTCCAAGGTAGCCCACCGTTGGGGGTTCAGAGCAACCCCAAAGTTGCCACACCAGCAGCTCAGGGCCGGTCAGGTGCAGAGGTCAAAGTGGTGCCCAAAACGCATAGGCTTCAATGGAGAAGGGGGTGCCCCAGTTCCAGTCTGCCAGCAGGTAAGTACCCGTGCCTTCGGAGGGCAGACCAGGGGGGTTTTGTAGGGCACCGAGAGGGACACAAGTCCACACAGAAAGTACACCCTCAGCGGCGCGGGGGCGGCCGGGTGCAGTGTGCAAACAAGCATCGGGTTTTCAATAGGTTTCAATGGGAGACCAAGAGGTCTCTTCAGCGATGCAGGCAGGCAAGGGGGGGGCTCCTCGGGGTAGCCACCACCTGGGCAACGGAGAGGGCCACCTGGCGGTCGCTCCTGCACTGGAGGTCAGATCCTTCAGGCCCTGGGGGCTGCGGGTGCAGAGTCTTTACCAGGCGTCGGATCTTAGAAGCAGGCAGTCGCGGTCAGGGGGAGTCTCTGAATTCCCTCTGCAGGCGTCGCTGTGGGGGCTCAGGGGGGCAACTCTGGCTAGTCACGGTCTCGCAGTCGCCGGGGAGTGCTCCCTGAAGTGTTTGTTCTCCACAAGTCGAGCCGGGGGCGTTGGGTGCAGAGTGCCAAGTCTCACGCTTCCGGCGGGAAACGCGTGTTGTTTTAAAGTTGCTCCTTTGTTACAAAGTTGCAGTCTTTGGTGAACAGAGCCGCTGTCCTCGGGAGTTCTTGGTCCTTCTAGATGCAGGGCAGTCCTCTGAGGCTTCAGAAGTCGCTGGTCCCTGTGGAAAGCATCGCTGTAGCAGTGTCTTTAGAAGTGGGGAGACAGGCCGGTAGAGCTGGGGCCAAAGCAGTTGGTGTCTCCGTCTTCTCTGCAGGGTTTTTCAGCTTAGCAGTCCTCTTCTTTTTAGGTTGCAGGAAACTGAGTTCCTAGGTTCTGGGGAGCCCTTAAATACTAAATTTAAGGGCGTGTTTAGGTCTGGGGGGTTAGTAGCCAATGGCTACTAGCCCTGAGGGTGGGTACACCCTCTTTGTGCCTCCTCCCTGAGGGGAGGGGGGCACAGCCCTAATCCTATTGGGGGAATCCTCCATCTGCAAGATGGAGGATTTCTAAAAGTTAGAGTCACCTCAGCTCAGGACACCTTAGGGGCTGTCCTGACTGGCCAGTGACTCCTCCTTGTTTTTCTCATTATCTCCTCCGGCCTTGCCGCCAAAAGTGGGGCCGTGGCCGGAGGGGGCGGGCAACTCCACTGGCTGGAGTGCCCTGGGGTGCTGTAACAAAGGGGGCGAGCCTTTGAGGCTCACCGCCAGCTGTTACAGGTCCTGCAGGGGGAGGTGATAAGCATCTCCACCCAGTACAGGCTTTGTTACTAGCCACAGAGTGACAAAGGCACTCTCCCCATGTGGCCAGCAACATGTCTGGTGTGTGGCAGGCTGCTAGAACTAGTCAGCCTACACAGATAGTCGGTTAAGGTTTCAAGAGGCACCTCTAAGGTGCCCTCTGGGGTGTATGTTACAATAAAATGTACACTGGCATAAGTGTGCATTTATTGTGCTGAGAAGTTTGATACCAAACTTCACAGTTTTCAGTGTAGCCATTATGGTGCTGTGGAGTTCGTGCATGTCAGACTCCCAGACCATATACTCTTATGGCTACCCTGCACTTACAATGTCTAAGGTTTTGCTTAGACACTGTAGGGGCATAGTGCTCATGCACTTGTGCCCTCACCTATGGTATAGTGCACCCTGCCTTAGGGCTGTAAGGCCTGCTAGAGGGGTGACTTACCTATACTACATAGGCAGTGTGAGGTTGGCATGGCACCCTGAGGGGAGTGCCATGTCGACTTAGTCGTTTTCTCCCCACTAGCACATACAAGCTGGCAAGCAGTGTGTCTGTGCTGAGTGAGGGATCCCCAGGGTGGCATAAGACATGCTGCAGCCCTTAGAGACCTTCCCTGGCATCAGGGCCCTTGGTACCAGGGGTACCAGTTACAAGGGACTTACCTGGATGCCAGGGTGTGCCAATTGTGGAAACAAAAGTACAGGTTAGGGAAAGAACACTGGTGCACACTGGTGCTGGGGCCTGGTAAGCAGGCCTCAGCACACTTTCAAATCAAAACTTAGCATCAGCAAAGGCAAAAAGTCAGGGGGTAACCATGCCAAGGAGGCATTTCCTTACAATCGCTCTTCTGTGGGAGAGAAAAACTACACATCACCTACCCAACCAGAGAAGAAATGATGCATGGCCTCACTTATGAGTCAGGAATCGATGCATTGCTGACTTTTCTGACACACGCTCAACTGTGTGGCTTTATTTTAGATGCAAACCAGGTACTTTGAGTAAAAACAACACATCCATTGATTTCTAAGGATTAAGACTCTTTTTAGTATGAAAATCCAGAACTTTGCTTGTGTATGTTGGATTTTTGTTGTTTTGGTCTTGTTTGATTTAGATAAATATTGGCAACTTTTCTAAACTGGTGCTGCATCACCTTTGTGGTGTTTTCACTTTGTTACTCTGTGTGATGGTACAAATACTTTACACATTGCCTCTGAGATAAGCCTGACTGCTCGTGCCAAGCTACCAAGGGGGTGAGCAAGGGTTGTCTGAGATCTGTAACTCCCTTACCCTGACTGGAGTGAGAGTCCCTGACTGGACAGAGTGAACACTGACAACCAATCAGAGACCCCATTTCTAACAATGTAGAAATCTCAATGTTCCTTCCTTTTCTATGACCTTGTGCTATTAACTAAGCCAAATAAATGTGTGGAGCCTTACATTTCTTGCCATATAATGACCATTGGTATCTTCTGGTGGTGCCTCTTCCTCTCTAATAGGTGCACCCACATATCCTTTAAACAAATGTTGTATGACCTTAAATAATTCATTTTTCAATCCAATATCAATAATCACAGATAGAATTTTATTTCCAGACCAAAAAATACATTTTCCCAGTCTACAGCAGCAACCAAGTGCAGTGCGACCGTTTGTGAAGTACACAAATAATACCAGCGTTTCACTACACCAACCGACCAATACCAGCCTGGCACTATGTGAAGTTATTTGCGCTCCTTGCAGAGGCTCACCCTCCTTTACAACCTGCACTTGCACACTTTTCTCAGCATCAAACACACATAACAAGATACAATACAAATAACTTCTGTCTGCTCCATGAAAGAATTGACAGTATTTCATTACACAAGAGTCAGGCACTTCGAACAACACCTTGACCTGCAGGGTATCATTCATATTGGTACAGGTTCACTGTGCTCTATGGATCCACTATACCACACATCACATTCACGCAAGGATAAACATTCCTATCTCAAGTGTGCAATTTCTGACATCTCACTACAAGCACCACCAAACTTAGGAGACAATCACAATATATGTCCTCATTACAACCCTGGCGGTCGGTGATAAAGTACCGGTAATACTGCCAACAGGCTGGCGGTAATTACCGCCAAATATGACCATGGCGGTGAGAACTCAGATAGACAGCCACTTTACCACAACGACCGCCAGGGCAGATACAAAAAGCACCACGGTGGTAGCTGCCTACAGCCAGGCGGAAGTCAATGTTCCGCCCACCATATTAAGACCCGGGAAACCGCCACATTTTCTGGGACGGTACCAACGACATCAAAAGCCTGGCAGAAACAGAACTCAGAATGGAAAGGAATCACCTTTGGAGTCACATGGAAGAACCACACTGCCATGGAGACCGAGCTGCAAATATTTCCAAAGATCTTCTAAGTCCTGCTCCACCATGAACGCCAACAACGGCGAAGACGACCACGGTGAGTACAGCCACCTAGCACACATTGGAGGGGGGGAGGAAAAAGAGAGTGGCACACACACGCAACACAAACACCCCCACCCCCAACACCATACACACAATCAGATGCAGTAATAAAACATATGTACCCTGTACCCCTGAGGAGAAATGCAAGGATAACAGGAATGTGATAAAGTGAGTGTAGTAATATAAATACAGTAGAAATAAGAAACTGCAATGCAACTGTTACATACATATGTAGAGTTCAAGGGACACCGCCCAGTCCTCATTGTGCGAGGGCCACAGTGCCATTGACCAAAGTCCAAGGCCCCACCTGTCACCCGCAGCAACACGGAGAGAACACTGCAGGGGCATCAGTTGGAAAATAGGCAGGCACCTCAGGGGGACGGGACCTCAGCCGGCAGATGACAGAAGGCCACTGGTTCTGGAGTCGGCAACATGCCCAGTGCTTGATCCTAGGGAGTACAAGGCCACAGTCTCTCAAGTAGGTGACTTGCCCACTGACTCGGGAGGGGGCAACATGCCCATTGCTTTGTCCTAGGGAGTGCAAGGCCACAGTCTCTCGAGTGGGTGACTTGCCCACTGGCGCTGGAGGGGGCAACATGCCCATTGCTTTGTCCTGGGGAGTGCAAGGCCACAGTCTCTCGAGTGGGTGTCTTGCCCACTGGTTCTGGAGGGGGCATCATCCCCTGTGCTCTTGATCCTGAGGTGGCTGGGGTTTGTGGGGTGTCTTGCCAACTGGTTCCTGGGCGGGGCAACATGCCCTGTGCTCTTGAGCCTGGGGAGTGCAAGGTCACAGTCTCTCAGGTGGGTGTCATACCCACTGGATTTCCAGGGGACAGGCCGCACAGCAGCACATGGACGCAGGACTACATACCATCCGCCGGCGGTGATGGCTGCTCAGTGGTGATAGTGGTGCTGCTGATGCTGCTGGTGGTGGTGGGGGGAAGCTCCAGCCCATCCCCTGCAGCCTCGGATGGCTGCCCTCTGGTGCTGCTGCTGCTGCTGGTGGTAGGGGGAGGCTCCAGCCCATCCCCTGCAGCCTCGGATGGCTGCCCACTGGTGGTGCTGCTGCTGGTGGTGGTGGGGGGAGGCTTCAGCCCATCCCCTGCAGCCTCGGTTGGCTGAACAACCAAGATTGGTGGTGTGTGCTCCGTCTGAGTCCCTGCATCAGGCCCCTGTCCTACCTGCCTACTAGTGCTGGCTCCTTACCCTTCCTGGCAGCAGCTGGGGCTGGCTCCTTACCCTACCTGGCAGCAGCTGGGGTTGGCTCCTTGCCCTTCCTGGCAGCAGCTGGTGCTGGCTTCTTGCCCTTCCAGCAGCAGCTGGAGCTGGCTCTTTGGTCTTCTGGCACGCAGCTGGGGCAGGCACCCTTTCATTGTGGGTGCCTGGTGCAGGCTCCTTCAACCTCTGGATATGTGGCCTGGATCCTTTCCCACCACGAGTGGGTGTGGAGACTACTGGGCCTGTGGACCGGGTGGCTGAGGTGCTTGCCTGGGGTTTTGCCACCCTGGCCGGATATTAAGGATGGTGGTAGGGGTAGGTAAGAGGTCAATGGTGGAGAGGAAAAGCTTCTTAGGGACATTGGGGCGGGAAGAAGGAGAAGGTTTGGGAGTGGAGGAAGAGGGAGTGGTTGTAGGAGGTATCTGTAGGAGGCTGGACTGGCTTGTAGTGAGTACCAAGGGGTACTTGCACCTTGCACCAGGCCCAGTTATCCCTTATTAGTGTATAGGGTGTCTAGCAGCATAGGCTGATAGATAATGGTAGCTTAGCAGAGCAGCTTAGGCTGAACTAGGAGATGAGTGAAGCTCCTACAGTACCACTTAGGGCCATATTTATACTTTTTGACGCAAAACTGCGCTAACGCAGTTTTGCGCCAAAAAAATTAGCGCCGGCTAACGCCATTCTGAAGCGCCATGCGGGCGCCGTATTTATTGAATGGCGTTAGCCGGCGTTAGTCGACCGGCGCTGCCTGGTGTGCGTGAAAAAAAAACACGTACACCAGGCAGCGCCGGCGTAGGGAAAAATGGCGTTTGGGCGTCCAAAAATGGGGCAAGTCAGGCTGAGGCAAAAAAATCGTCTTAACCCGATTTGCGCCATTTTTTGGGGGTGCCCAGACGCCATTAACATGACTCCTGTCTTAGCAAAGACAGGAGTCATGCCCCCTTGCCCAATGGCCATGCCCAGGGGACTTCTGTCCCCTGGGCATGGTCATTGGGCATAGTGGCATGTAGGGGGGCACAAATCAGCCCCCCTATGCCACAATTTTTTTTTTTTTTTTAAACTTACCACAACTTACCTTTTCTTCCCTGGGATGGGTCCCTCCAGCCTTGGGTGTCCTCCTGGGGTGGGCAAGGGTGGCAGGGGGTGTCCCTGGGGCCTTGGGAGGGCACCTCTGGGCTCATTCTGAGCCCACAGGTCCATTAACGCCTGCCCTGACCCAGGCACTAAAATCCGGCGCAAATGCGGGTTTTTTAGTCCCGCCCACTCCCGGGCGTCATTTTTGCCCAGGAGTATAAATCCGACGCAATAGCATTGGAGTCATTTTTTAAGACGGGAACGCCTACCTTGCATATCATTAACGCAAGGAAGGTGTTCACGCAAAAAAATGACGCTAACTCCATGAACTTTGGCGCTAGACGCGTCTAACGCCAAAGTATAAATATGGAGTTAGTTTTGCGTCGAATTTGCGTCGAAAAAAACGACGCAAATTCGGCGCAAACGGAGTATAAATATGCCCCTTAGAGTCATATGCACAATATCATAAGAAAACACAATACACAGTTATACTAAAAATAAAGGTACTTTATTTTTATGACAATATGCCAAAGTATCTCAGAGTGTACCCTCAGTATGAGGATAGCAAATATACACAAGATATATATATACACAATACCAAAATATGCAGTAATAGTATTAGAAAACAGTGCAAACAATGTATAGTTACAATAGGATGCAATGGAGACACATAGGGATAGGGGCAACACAAACCATATACTCCAAAAGTGGAATGCGAACCACGAATGGACCCGAAACCTATGTGACCTTGTAGAGGGTCGCTGGGACTATTAGAAAATAGTAAGGGTTAGAAAAATAGCCCACCCCAAGACCCTGAAAAGTGAGTGCAAAGTGCACTAAAGTTCCCCAAAGGACATAGAAGTCGTGATAGGGGAATTCTGCAGGAAAGACACAAACCAGCAATGCAACAACGATGGATTTCCAGTCGAGGGTACCTGTGGAACAAGGGGACCAAGTCCAAAAGTCACAAGCAAGTCGGAGATGGGCAGATGACCAGGAAATGCCAGCTGCGGGTGCAAAGAAGCTGCTACTGGACTGTAGAAGCTTAGGTTTCTGCAGGAACGACAAGGGCTAGATACTTCCCCTTTGGAGGACGGATCCCACACGCCGTGGACAGTCGTGCAGAAGTGTTTTTCCGCCGAAAGACCGCCAACAAGCCTTGATAGCTGCAATTTGTGCAGTAAAGGTTTTTGGACGCTGCTGTGGCCCAGGAGGGACCAGGATGTCGCAAATTGCGTCAGGAGACAGAGGAGACGTCGAGCAAGACAAGGAGCCCTCTCAGCAGCAGGTAGCACCCGGAGAAGTGCCAGAAACAGGCACTATGAGGATGTGTGAAACAGTGCTCACCCGAAGTCGCACAAAGGAGTCCCACGTCGCCGGAGAACAACTTAGGAGGTCGTGCAATGCAGGTTAGAGTGCCGTGGACCCAGGCTGGACTGTGCACAAAGGATTTCCGCCGGAAGTGCACGGAGGCCGGAGTAGCTGCAAAAGTCGCGGTTTCCAACAATGCAGTCTGGCGTGGGGAGGCAAGGACTTACCTCCACCAAACTTGGACTGAAGAGTCACTGGACTGTGGGAGTCACTTGGACAGAGTTGCTGGATTCAAGGGACCTCGCTCGTCGTGCTGAGAGGAGACCCAAGGTACCGGTGATGCAGTTCTTTGGTGCCTGCGGTTGCAGGGGGGTGATTCCGTCGACCCATGGGAGATTTCTTCGGAGCTTCTAGTGCAGAGAGGAGGCAGACTACCCCCACAGCATGCACCACCAGGAAAACAGTCGAGAAGGCGGCAGGATCAGCGTTACAGAGTTGCAGTAGTCGTCTTTGCTACTATGTTGCAGTTTTGCAGGCTTCCAGTGCGGTCAGCAGTCGATTCCTTGGCAGAAGGTGAAGAGAGAGATGCAGAGGAACTCGGATGAGCTCTTGCATTCGTTATCCAAGATGGCAGAGGTCTGGAGCACACTGGAGGAGCTCTGGGCACCTCCCAGGGGAGGTACAGGTCAGGGGAGTGGTCACTCCCCTTTCCTTTGTCCAGTTTCGCGCCAGAGCAGGGCTAAGCGGTCCCTGAACCGGTGTAGACTGGCTTATGCAGAAATGGGCACCAAATGTGCCCATGAAAGCATTTCCAGAGGCTGGGGGAGGCTACTCCTCCCCTGCCTTCACACCATTTTCCAAAGGGAGAGGGTGTAACACCCTCTCTCAGAGGAAGTCCTTTGTTCTGCCATCCTGGGCCAGGCCTGGCTGGACCCCAGGAGGGCAGATGCCTGTCTGAGGGGTTGGCAGCAGCTGCAGTGAAACCCCGGGAAAGGCAGTTTGGCAGTACCAGGGTCTGTGATACAGACCACTGGGATCATGGGATTGTGCCAACTATGCCAGGATGGTATAGAGGGGGCAATTCCATGATCATAGACATATTACATGGCCATATTCGGAGTTACCATTGTGAAGCTACATATAGGTAGTGACCTATATGTAGTGCACGCGTGTAATGGTGTCCCCGCACTCACAAAGTCCGGGGAATTGGCCCTGAACAATGTGGGGGTACCTTGGCTAGTGCCAGGGTGCCCTCACACTAAGTAACTTAGCACCCGACCTTTACCAGGTAAAGGTTAGACATATAGGTGACTTATAAGTTACTTAAGTGCAGTGTAAAATGGCTGTGAAATAACGTGGACGTTATTTCACTCAGGCTGCAGTGGCAGGCCTGTGTAAGAATTGTCAGAGCTCCCTATGGGTGGCAAAAGAAATGCTGCAGCCCATAGGGATCTCCTGGAACCCCAATACCCTGGGTACCTCAGTACCATATACTAGGGAATTATAAGGGTGTTCCAGTAAGCCAATGTAAATTGGTAAAATTTGTCACTAGCCTGTTAGTGACAATTTGAAAGAAATGAGAGAGCATAACCACTGAGGTTCTGATTAGCAGAGCCTCAGTGAGACAGTTAGGCATCACACAGGGAACACATACCTATAGGTCACAAACGTATGAACACTGGGGTCCTGACTAGCAGGGTCCCAGTGACACATAACAAACATACTGAAAACATAGGGTTTTCACTATGAGCACTGGGCCCTGGCAAGCAGGATACCAGTGAGACAGTGAAAACACCCTGACATACACTCACAAACAGGCCCAAAGTGGGGGTAACAAGGCTAGAAAGAGGCTACTTTCTCACAGTATCTGTCTGCTGTGTTTGGGTGCAGGTGCATGGGCTGGATGCTGTTGTGAGGTGGATGGCTGTTGGGTGTCTGAGTGCTTGCGTTTGTGTACCTTGGGAAGGGGGACAGACACAGTGGGAGAGGACACAGGGGACGTGTGCATGGCTGTTGTGAGGTGTCTGCCAGTGAGGTGTGTGTTCTCCTTGGTGTGGTGGTGATGCTGGTAGTGGATGAGGGAGGCGTGCATGCAGGTGTGAGTGTAGATGGAACTGGGAGGGAGGTGGAGGAGGAGGAGAGGACGGAGACACAGTGGAAATAGTGGATATTGGTATGTTTGCATCTGGATGGTGTTTGTGTGAGTGCGTGTAGGATGATGTGTGTTGCATGTGTTTGCCTGTGCCACTCTTGTGTGTTGTCTTGTGTGCATGCTCGTCTGCCTGTGTGCTTGGGGTAGGTTGGGGTTGAAGGGAATGGGATTGGGAAGAGGAAGTTGGAGGGGGATGGGGGAAACAGGGACAATCACTGCCATCAGAGTGGAGGCCAGAGCCTGGATTGATCTCTGTTGTGCCACCAAGCCAATGTGTATGTGTAGGAGGCTGGCCTGGCTTATAATGGGTACCTAGTGGTAATTACACCTTGTGCCAGGTCCAGTTATCCCTTATTAGTAGATTAGTAGTGTTCTAGCAGCTTAAGCTGATAGAGGTAGCTATAGCAGAGCAGCTTAGGCTGAACTAGGAGACCTGCAAAGCTCCTACTATACCACTTACATCACTTAGCACTATATCACAAGAAAGACAATACTCAGAGTTACTAAAAGTAAAGGTACTTTATTTTAGTGACAATATGCCAAAAGTATCTCAGAGGATATACTCCTTTAGGAGGTAAGTAATATACACAAAATATACACACAAACCAAAATCAGGTCAGTAAACAGTTAGAAAAGTAGTGCAAACACTATAGGACACAATAGATTGCAATAGGAAACAATAGGCCTAGGGGCAGCACAAACCATAGACTCCAAAAGTGGAATGCAAACCACAAATGGACCCCAGGCCTAGTGTAGTGTGTAGAGGGTTGATGGGAGTATAAGAAAACACTAAGGGTGTCCAAGATACCCCACTCCAAGACCCTGAAAAGTAGGAGTAAAGTTCCCCTACTACCCCAGAAAGACAGTAAAGTCGAGATAGGGGATTCTGCAAGGACAACAACTGACTGCAAAGCACTGAAGACGGATTTCTGGACCTGAGGACCTCCAAAGGAAGGGGACCAAGTCCAAGAGTCATGCAAGTGTCCAAGGGGGACAGGAGCCCACTAAACCCCAGATGAATGTGCAAAAGGGCTGCCTCCGGGTGGAAGAAGCTGAACATTCTGCAACAACGGAAAGTGCCAGGAACTTCTCCTTTTGTCAGAGTATGTCCCACGGCGTGCTGGAGGATGCAGAGTTGTTTCCATGCAGAAACACCGAAAACAAGCCTTGCTAGCTGCAAGAGTTGCGGTTGAGGATTTTGTGTGCTGCCAGGGCCCAGAAAGGACCAGGAGGTCGCCCCTTGGAGGAGGAGACAGAGGGGGCGCTCAGCAACGCAGAGAGCCCATGCAGAAGCAGGCAGCACCCTCAGAAGCACCTGAACAGGCATTCAGAAGATATGAGCATGGCGGTCATCTCAGCACAACAAAAGGGAGTCCCACGAAGTCGGAGTCCAACTCAGCGAGTTGAGCAATGCAGGATGGATTGCTGGGGAGCTGGGCTAGGCTGTGCAGAAAGGAAGTCTTGCAAAAGTGCACAGAAGCCCGAGCAGCTGCAGTTCACAGGATTACTGTCTGGCGTGGGGAGGCAAGGGCTTAACTCCACCAAATTTGGACAGAAGGGCCACTGGACTGTCGGGGACACTTGGATCTAGCTCCTGTGTTCCAGGGACCATGCTCGTCAAGATGAGAGGGGACCCAGAGGACCGGTGATGCAGAGGTTTGGTGCCTGTGTTGGCAGGGGGAAGATACTGTCAACCCACAGGAAATTTCTTCTTAGCTTACAGTGCAGGGTGAAGGCAGACAGCCCTCAGAGCATGCACCACCAGGAAACAGTCAAGAAATCCGGCAGGATGAAGCGCTACAATGTTGCTGGTAGTCTTCTTGCTACTTTGTTGTGGTTTTGTAGGCGTCCTGGAGCAGTCAGCAGTCGATCCTTGGCAGAAGTCGAAGAGGGAAGTGTAGAGGAACTCTGGTGAGCTCTTGCTTTCATTATCTGAAGAGAAACCCACAGGAGAGACCCTAAATAGCCCTCAGAGGAGGATTGGCTACAGAGAAAGGTAAGCACCTATCAGGAGGGGTCTCTGACGTCACCTGCTGGCACTGGCCACTCAGAGATATCCATTGTTCCCTCACACCTCTGCATCCAAGATGGCAGAGGTCTGGGGCACACTGGAGGAGCTCTGGGCACCTCCCATTGGGAGGTGCTGGTCAGGGGGGTGGTCACTCCCCTTTCCTTTGTCTAGTTTTCCACCAGAGCAGGGCTGTTGGGATCCCTGAACCGGTATAGACTGGCTTATGCAAGGAGGGCACCATCTGTCCCCTTCAAAGCATTTCCAGAGGCCAGGAGAGGCTACTCATTTCAGGTCCTTCACACCTATTTCCAAAGGGAGAGGGTGTAACACCCTCTCTCAGAGTAAATCCTTTGTTCTGCCTTCCTGGGACTGGGCTGCCCAGGGGGACAGACACCTGTCTGAGTGTTGGCAGCAGCGGTAGATGCAGAGAAAACCCCAGAGAGTTAGTTTGACAGTACCCGGGCTCTTTGCTGGAGGCCCGGGGATGCATGGAATTGTCCCCCCAATACCAGAATGGTATTGGGGGGACAATTCCATGATCCTAGACATGTTACATGGCCATGTTCGGAGTTACCATTGTGACGCTACATATAGGTATTGACCTATATGTAGTGCACGCGTGCAATGGCGTCCCCGCACTCACAAATTCCGGATAAATTGCCCTGAACCATGTGGGGGCACCCTGGCACAAGCCAAGGTGCCCCCACATGGTTCAGGGCAATTTATCCGGAATTTGTGAGTGCGGGGACGCCATTGCACACGTGCAATGGCGTCCCCGCACTCACAAATTCCGGATAAATTGCCCTGAACCATGTGGCGGCACCTTGGCTTGTGCCAGGGTGCCCTCACACTTAGTAACTTTGCACCTAACCTTCACTAAGTGAGGGTTAGACATATAGGTGACTTATAAGGTACTTCAGTGCAGTGTGAAATGGCTGTGAAATACCGTGGATGCTATTTCACTCAGGCTGCAGTGGCAGTCCTGTGTAAGATTTGTCTGAGCTCTCTATGGGTGACAAAAGAAATGCTGACACCCATAGGGATCTCCTGGAACCCCAATACCCTGGGCACCTAGGTACCCTTTACTAGGGAATTATAAGGGTGTTCCAGTGTGCCAATCAGAATTGGTAAAATTAGTCAGTAGCCTGCAGTGACAATTTTAAAAGCAGAGAGAGCATAAACACTGAGGTTCTGGTTAGCAGAGCCTCAGTGATACAGTTAGGCACCACACAGGGAACACATACAGGGCACACTTTATGAGCACTGGGGTCCTGGCTAGCAGGATCCCAGTGACACAGGCAAAAACAACATACATACAGGTAAAAAAATGGGGCTAACGTGCCAGGAAAGATGGTACTTTCCTACGCAGCCCACCCCCAAACGAGGGACAATAAAGCTAACATTGCCCAGATGAGTCTTCATTGTCTAAGTGGAAATATCTGGAGAGTCCGTCTGCATTGGAGTGGGTACTCCCAGGTCTATGTTCCACTGTATAGTCCATTCCCTGTAGGGAGATGGACCACCTCAACAATCTAGGGTTTTCGCCTTTCATTTGTTTTAGCCAAAGTAGAGGTTTGTGGCATGTCTGCACAATAAAATGAGTACCAAACAGGTATGGTCTCAACATTTTCAATGCCCAGACCACAGCAAATGCCTCCCTCTCTATGGCAGACCAACACTTTTTTCTAGTGGTCAACCTCCTGCTGATAAAAGCAACAGGTTGATCCTGGCCCTCAATATTAAGCTGTGATAGCACTGCCCCAACCCCCAATTCAGAAGCATCAGTCTGGACTATGAACTTTTTGGAGTAGCAAGGGCTTTTTAGGACAGTTGCAGAGCACATGGCCTGTTTGAGCTCATCAAAAGCTTTTTGACAGCTAGCTGTCCACAATACCTTTTTAGGCATCTATTTTACTAGTGAGGTCATTAAGAGGAGCTGCAATGGAGCCATAATTCTTAATAAACCTCCTATTGTGCTCTATGAGGCCTAAATAGGCTTTCACCTGGGTTTGAGTTGTAGGGGGATCCCATTCCATATTAGTCTGGATCTTCCCCTGCAGTGGTGCAATCTGTTCCCCACCTACCAGGTGGCCCAGATAAACCACTTTCCCCTGCCCTATCTGGCACTTTGAGGCCTTAATAGTGAGGCCTGCCTTTTGCAGGGCCTCTAAAACTTTCCATAGGTGGACCAGGTGATCATCCCAGGTGGAGCTAAAGACTGCTATATCATCTAGACATGTTGTACTAAAAGCTTCTAACCCTTGCAGGAATGTGTTTGCCAACCTCTGAAAAGTGGCAGGTGCATTCTTCAGACCAAAGGGCATCACAGTGAATTGATAGTGCCCTCCAATTGTTGAGAATGCAGTTTTAGGTTTTGCATCTTCAGATAACTTAATCTGCCAATACCCTGCAGTTAAATCAAAAGTGCTTAGATACTTGGCAGAAGCCAGTGTATCTATCAGCTCATCTGCCCTGGGTATAGGGTGAGCATCTGTCTTGGTTACTTGGTTGAGCCCTCTATAGTCAACACAAAACCTCATCTCTCTTTTACCATCCTTACTGTGAGGTTTTGGAACCAGCACCACTGGGCTAGCCCATGGGCTTTCTGAAGGCTCAGTCACTGCTAAGTCTAACATTTTCTGAACTTCTTGTTTAATGCAGTCCCTGACATGGTCAGGCTGCCTATACATCTTACTTTTGACAGGTAAACTGTCTCCAGTATTGATTGTATGCTCACACCAAGTGGTGGTACCTGGTATCAGTGAGAAGAGTTCAGAAAACTGTCTTAAAAGATTTACACAGTTATCTTTTTGCTCAGCAGTAAGACAATCTGCCAGTACTACTCCCTCCACTAAGCCATCAGCTTTAGTGGTGGAGAAGAGATCAGGGAGAGGGTCACTCTCTTCTTCCTGTCCCTCATCAGCTGCCATGAGCAGAGTGAGTTCAGCCCTGTCATAGTAGGGTTTTAGGCAGTTGACATGGAGCACCCTAAGGGGACTCCTGGCAGTGACTAGGTCTACCAAGTAGGTAACCTCACCCTTTTTCTCTACAATTAGTTGGGGTGCAATCCATTTGTCTTGGAGTGCTCTTGGGGCCACAAGCTCCAATACCCACACATTCTGTCCTGGATGGTACTGTGTCAGGACAGATTTCTGGTCACGCCATTGCTTTTGCAGCTCCTGGCTGGCCTGAAGGTTTTTACTGGCCTTTTTCATGTACTCCGCCATTCTTGATCTTAGGCCAAGTACATAGTCCACAATGTTCTGTTTAGGAGCTTTTAAAAGTTGTTCCCAACCCTCCTTAACAAGTGCAAGGGGACCTCTCACAGGGGGCCCAAAGATGAGTTCAAAGGGACTAAAGCCCACTCCTTTTTGGGGTACCTCCCTGTAAGCTAAAAGGAGGCAAGGTAACAGGACATCGCATCTCCTTCTGAGTTTTTCAGGGAGTCCCATTATCATACCTTTGAGAGTTTTATTAAACCTCTCAACCAGGCCATTTGTTTGTGGATGATAAGGAGTAGTTAACTTGTATGTTACACCACACTCCTTCCACATTGCTTTGAGGTATGCAGACATGAAGTTACTTCCGCTGTCTGACACCACTTCCTTAGGGAAGCCCACTCTGGAAAAGATTCCCAGGAGGGCCTTTGCACGGAAGGAACTGTAGTGGTCCTTAAGGGGATGGCTTCAGGATACCTAGTGGCATGGTCCACTACCACAAGGATAAATCTATTGCCTGAAGCTCTTGGAGGGTCAAGGGTGCCAACCATGTCAACCCCTACCCTTTCAAAGGGCACCCCAACCACTGGAAGTGGAATTAAGGGGGCCTTTGGAGTGCCACCAGTCTTGCCACTGTCTTGGCAGGTCACACAAGAGTGACAAAACTCTTTGGTGTCCTCTGACATATGGGGCCAGTGAAACAGGGGAACAAGCCTGTCCCAAGTTTTACTTTGTCCCAAATGCCCAGCCAAGGGAACGTCATATGCCAAGGTAAGTAGAAACTCTCTGTATTGCAAAGGGATGAGCAATCTCCTGGCAGCTCCAGGTTTAGGGACCTTTGACTCAGTATACAGGAGGTTGTCTTCCCAATACACCTTATGGCTATCACTGACATCCCCATTCTGCTGTTTGACAGCTTGCTGTCTCAAACCCTCCAGTGTGGGACAGGTCTGCTGTGCCACACTCAGCTCTTCCCTAGCAGGCCCCCCTGCACCCAAAAGCTCAGCAGTATCTGCTGCCAGCTCATCTGGTGTGGGTTCTGCACAAGTTGAGGATTTCTCTTCCTCAAAAATGGGAATCTTCTGGTGAGGGAGGGATAGTGGGCAAGGATTTGCCATTCCTACCCCTAGCTTTTGGGAGCACTTGGTCCATTGTTCCAGGATCCAAGTTTCCCTGTCCTTTTGGTTTTTGGCCTGAGCCCTGGTTAAAACAAAAATATGCCCAGGAATGGCCAGCAGTGCTGCATGAGACTCCAACTCCACTTCAGCCCAAGCTGATGTCTCTAAATCATTGCCTAGTAAGCAATCTACAGGTAATTCAGTGGCTACCACGACTGTCTTTGGACCAGTAACCCCCCCCCCCCAGTTGAGATTCACAACAGCCATGGGGTGGCTACATGTGTTATTGTGAGCATCAGTCACTTGGTACTGCTGACCAAGTAGGTGTTGATCAGGGTGAACCCGTTTCTCTATAACCATAGTTACACTGGCTCCAGTGTCCCTGTAGGCCTCAACCTCAACACCATTTATTAGGGGTAGTAGCTTGTACTTACCCATATTAAGGGGACAAGCAACCAAGGTGGCAAAGTCAATGCCGCCATCAGAGACTAAAACAGCCTCTGTGGTCTCCCTAACAAAACCAACCCCAGCTACACTGCCAATAGTGAGCCCAGCTACACCCTTGGATTGGCTATTTGTAGTAAACTTCCCACCACCACTGCTATTACTAGGGGCACTAGAGGTTGCAGTTGGGGTTGTGGTGGTGGGAGTCTTGGTGTTTTTCTTTGGACAAGTGGCATCACTTGCCCAATGACCTTTTACTTTACATAAATAACACCATGGCTTTTTCTGATTGTGAGAAGAGGATTTGGACCCACCACCCCCAGAGGATTTTTGTGGGCCTGATGAAGACTCAGAATGTTTTTTATCTTTGTCCCCACCCTTGTCAGAAGACTTACCATCCTTCTTCTTGCCATCCTTCTCACCCTCTGTATAAACATTTCTGTTCACTCTTGTTCTGACCCATTTGTCTGCCTTCTTTCCCAATTCTTGGGGAGAGGTCAGATCTGAGTCTACTAAGTACTGGTACAACATATCAGACACACAATTGTTCAAAATATGCTCTCTCAGGATTAGATTATACTGGTTTTCATAGTCAGTCACCTTACTGCCATGTAACCAACCCTCCAAGGCCTTCACTGAACAGTCTGCAAAGTATGTCCAGTCTTGAGAGAACTCTTTTCTGGTGTCTCTGAACTTAATCCTTGTTCAGTGGTTATGCCAAATCCATCCAAGAGTGCATCCTTCAAAACTTTGTAGTTATTAGTATCACTTTCTCTGACAGTAAGGAGCCTATCCCTACCTTTACCAGTGAAAGATAGCCACAAGACAGCATCCCACTGCATTTGAGGGACCAACTGTACCATACAGGACCTCTCAAGTGCAGCAAACCACTTGATAATGTCATCCCCCTCCTTGTAAGAGGGGACTATCTTATGCAGGTTTCTGGAATATTGCTCTCTAACAGGATTGCTATCAAAACACTGCTGCTGCCACCATAGGGAACTAACCACAACCTCTGCTTTTCCCTTTCCACATCCAGAGATTCTCTGTCTAAGGCCAGCTGTCGCTGTTTAAGCTTCAGCCTGGCCTCTTGCAACCTCAGCTTTCTGAGTTCCCTTTCCATTAAGTTATCCTCAGGATGGGAGGCTTGGGAATTGTGAGATACAGAAGTTATGTGGGAATTGGCAGAGTTGGACCTGTCCCTAACTGACTGGACTCTAGTAACCTGCCTTTAGGAGTGAAAGGTGCCCTACTAATGTGTGACCCCCTCCCACTACCAGTGTCACTAGGTGGCCTGTTAGCTGACAGGTCCTTGGAAGAACCATCCCCAGCATATTCTGAAGTATTTTGTATATGTTTTTCTTATGAAAAGTACCAATGACAAAGTGGTAAAGCTGTTACAATTATTTATCCCACCGCTGCTTATAGTGGGTGCCTAGTGGTACTTACACCTTGTGCCAGGTCCAGTTATCCCTTATTAGTAGATTAGTAGTGTTCTAGCAGCTTAAGCTGATAGAGGTAGCTATAGCAGAGCAGTTTAGGCTGAACTAGGAGACATGCAAAGCTCCTACTATACCACTTATATCACTTAGCACTACATCACAAGAAACACAATACTCAGAGTTACTAAAAATAAAGGTACTTTATTTTAGTGACAAAGGGGGTCATTACGACCTCGGCGGTCTTCACAAAAGACCGCTGAGTCTGCGGGAGACAGAATACCGCCATTGCCGGCGGTATTCATGTCTCCCTATTATGACATTTCCGCTGGGCCAGCGGAAATGTCACATCAACATTGCAGCCGGCTCGTAATAGAGCCGGCAGCAATGCTGATGTGCAGCGGGTGCAGTAGCACCCGTCGCGCATTTCACTGCCCAAAATTCGGGCAGTGAAATGCGCGACGGGGCTATGCCTGGGGCCCCTGCACTGCCCATGCCAAGTGCATGGGCAGTGCAGGGGCCCCCAGGGGCACCCCAAGTCCCCTTACCGCCGGCCTTTCAATGGCGGTGTGTACCGCCACAGACAGGCCGGCGGTCGGGGACTCATAATCCCCAGGGCAGCGGTGCTTGCACCGCGGCCCTGGGGATTATGACCGCCAGGCGGAATCCTGGCGGTATAATGGAGGGGCCGGCGGTATGGCTGTCGGTCATAATTGCTGGCGGAACACCGCCAGCCTGTTGGCGGTGTTACCGCCAACATACCGCCGGTCGCCAGGGTCGTAATGGCCCCCAATATGCCAAAAGTATCTCAGAGGATATACTCCCTTAGGAGGTAAGTAATATACACAAAATATATACACAAACCAAAATCAAGTAAGTAAACAGTTAGAAAAGTAGTGCAAACACTGTAGGACACAATAGAATGCAATAGGAGACAATGGGCCTAGGGGCAACACAAACCATATACTCCAAAAGTGGAATGAGAACCGCAAATGGACCCCAGGCCTAGTCCAGTGTGTAGAGGGTCACTGGGAGTGTAAGAAAACACTAAGGGTGTCCAAGATACCCCACCCCAAGACCCTGAAAAGTAGGAGTAAAGTTACCCTACTAACCCAGAAAGACAGTAAAGTCGAGATAGGAGATTCTGCAAAGACAACAACTGACTGCAAAGCACTGAAGACGGATTCCTGGACCTGAGGACTTGCAAAGGAAGGGGACCAAGTCCAACAGTCACACAAGTGTCCGGGGGGACAGGAGCCCACTAAACCCCGGATGAAGGTGCAAAAGGGCTGCCTCTGGGTGGAAGAAGCTGAAGATTCTGCAACAACACAAGGTGCCAGGAACTTCTCCTTTGGTCAGAAGATGTCCCACGGCGTGCTGGAGGATGCAGACTTGTTTTCAAGCAGAAAGACAGCAAACAAGCCTTGCTAGCTGCAAGAGTCGCGTTTGAGGATTTTGGGTACTCCCAGGGTCCAGAAAGGACCAGGAGGTCGCCCCTTGGAGGAGGAGACAGAAGGAGTGCTCAGCAAGACAGAGAGAATCAGGCAGCACCCACAGAAGCACCTGAACAGGTGTTCAGAATATCTGAGCATGGCAGTTGTCTCAGCACAACAAAAGGGAGTCCCATGAAGTCTGAGTCAAACTCAGCGAGTTGGGCAATGCAGGACGGAGTGCTGGGGACCTGTGCTAGGCTGTGCAGAAAGGAAGTCTTGCAAAAGTGCACAGAAGCCCGAGCAGCTGCAGTTCACGCAGTACACAGGATTACTGTCTGGTGTGGGAAGGGAAGGATTTTCCTCCACCAAATTTGGACAGATGGGCCACTGGACTGTCAGGGACACTTGGATCCAGCTTCTGTGTTACAGGGACCATGCTCATCAAGATGAGAGTGGACCCAGAGGACTGGTGTTGCAGAGGTTTGGTGCCTGTGTTGGCAGGGGGAAGATTCTGTCGACCCACAGGAGATTTCTTCTTGGCTTCCAGTGCAGGGTGAAGGCAGACAGCCCTCAGAGCATGCACCACCAGGAAACAGTTGAGAAAGCCAGCAGGATAAGGCACTACAATGTTTCTGGTATTCTTCCTGCTACTTTGTTGCAGTTTTGCAGGTGTCCTGGAGCAGTCAGCGGTTGATCCTTGGCAGAAGTCGAAGAGGGAAGTGCAGAGGAACTCTGGTGAGCTCTTGCTTTCGTTATCTGAAGAGAAACCCACAGGAGAGACCCTAAATAGCCCTCAAAGGAGGATTGGCTACAGAGAAAGGGAAGCACCTATCAGGAGGGGTCTGTGATGTCACCTGCTGGCACTGGCCACTCAGAGGAGTCCATTGTGCCCTCACACCTCTGCATCCAAGATGGCATAGGTCTGGGACACTCTGGAGGAGCTCTGGGCACCTCCCCATGAGAGATGCTGGTCAGTGGAGTGGTCACTCCCCTTTCCTTTGTCCAGTTTCACGCCAGAGCAGGGCTGGGGGGGGGTCCCTGAACCGGTATAGACTGGCTTATGCAAGGAGGGCACCATCTGTCCCCTTCAAAGATTTAGGATAGTGCAAACAATAGGAGATGCTATAGAATGCAATGGAGAGAAAATAGGTCTAGGGGCAACACAAACCTTATTCTAAGAAAGTGGAATGCAAATCACAAATTCCCCCCTAGACAAGTGTAGTGTGTGCAGAATTGCTGGGAGAGTAAAAATACAATAAATGTAAGTAAATTACACCCACCATAGAGACCAGAATGCAGGAGTAAAGTACTGCAAGTTTCCTTAGGACACACTACACCTTGTGATTGAAATTGTTGCAAGAACCATCCAAGTCTGCAAACAACAAACAGTGGATTCCTGGACCTGAAGAACTGCAAAGAAAGGAGGTCAAGTCCATAAGTCGAAATAAGTTCCAGGAAGGACAGGAGCCCCTGCCAACCTAGAAGAGGGTGCAAAAGAAGAATCCCTGGTTGGACAAAGACTGCAGAAATGCACCCTACGAAGATGCCAGTGTGTTCCTGCATGATGCAATGGATGTCCCACATCGTGAAGTTGGATGCAGGAGAGTTTTGGTGCTGGATTTCTCCAGCAAGCCCTGGTTCCGGCAAAATCATATTTTGCATCAACTAGGCACTATCTGGACCCAGGAGAGACGTGGGGGCCTCAACTCTGTGTGAGGAGGAAGAGGGGGCACTCAGCACTTAAGAGAGCCCTCAGAGCACCAGATAGCACCCATGGGTTTCCTTGGATACAGGGAGAAAGAAGGTGCAAAATGCGGCTGGTGCAGAACTACAAAGGAAGGTCCCACGCCGCCGGAGAACAACTCAACAAGTTGAGCGTTACAGGATAGAGTGCTGGGGACCTGGGCCAGTGTAGGAGGCTGGACTGGCTTGTAGTGAGTACCAAGGGGTACTTGCACCTTGCACCAGGCCCAGTTATCCCTTATTAGTGTATAGGGTGTCTAGCAGCATTGGCTGATAGATAATGGTAGCTTAGCAGAGCAGCTTAGGCTGAAATTGGAGACGAGTGAAGCTCCTACAGTACCACTTAGTGTCATATGCACAATATCATAAGAAAATACAATACACAGTTATACTAAAAATAAAGGTACTTTATTTTTATGACAATATGCCAAAGTATCTCAGAGTGTACCCTCAGTGAGAGGATAGGAAATATACACAAGATATATATACAAAATACCAAAATATGCAGTAATAGTCTTAGAAAACAGTGCAAACAATGTATAGTTACAATAGGATGCAATGGGGACACATAGGGATAGGGGCAACACAAACCATATACTCCAAAAGTGGAAAGCGAACCACGAATGGACCCCAAACCTATGTGACCTTGTAGGGGGTCGCTGGGACTATTAGAAAATAGTAAGGGTTAGAAAAATAGCCCACCCCAAGACCCTGAAAAGTGAGTGCAAAGTGCACTAAAGTTCCCCAAAGGACATAGAAGTCGTGATAGGGGAAATCTGCAGGAAAGACACAAACCAGCAATGCAACAACGATGGATTTCCAGTCGAGGGTACCTGTGGAACAAGGGGACCAAGTCCAAAAGTCACAAGCAAGTCGGAGATGGGCAGATGCCCAGGAAATGCCAGCTGCGGGTGCAAAGAAGCTGCTACTGGACTGTAGAAGCTTAGGTTTCTGCAGAAACGACAAGGGCTAGAGACTTCCCCTTTAGAGGACGGATCCCTCACGCCGTGGAGATTCGTGCAGAAGTGTTTTCCCGCCGAAAGACCGCCAACAAGCCTTGCTAGCTGCAAATCGTGCAGTAAGGGTTTTTGGACGCTGCTGTGGCCCAGGAGGGACCAGGATGTCGCAAATTGCATCAGAAGACAGAGGGGACGTCGAGCAAGACAAGGAGCCCTCTCAGCAGCAGGTAGCACCCAGAGAAGAGCCAGAAACAGGCACTACAAGGATGCGTGAAACGGTGCTCACCCGAAGTTGCACAAAGGAGTCCCACGTCGCCGGAGAACAACTTAGGAGGTTGTGCAATGCAGGTTAGAGTGCTGTGGACCCAAGCTGGACTGTGCACAAAGGATTTCTGCCGGAAGTTCACGGAGGCCGGAGTAGCTGCAAAAGTCGCTGTTTCCAACAATGCAGTCTGGCGTTTGTAGGCAAGGTCTTACCTCCACCAAACTTGGACTGAAGAGTCACTGGACTGTGAGAGTCACTTGGACAGAGTTGGTGGATTCAAGGGACCTCGCTCGTCGTGCTGAGAGGAGACCCAAGGTACAGGTGATGCAGTTCTTTGGTGCCTGCGGTTGCAGGGGGACGATTCCGTCGACCCACGGGAGATTTCTTCGGAGCTTCTAGTGCGGAGAGGAGGCAGACTACCCCCACAGCATGCACCACCAGGAAAACAGTCGAGAAGGCGGCAGGATCAGCGTTACAGAGTTGCAGTAGTCGTCTTTGCTACTATGTTGCAGTTTTGCAGGTTTCCAGCGCGGTCAGCAGTCGATTCCTTGGCAGAAGGTGAAGAGAGAGATGCAGAGGAACTCGGATGAGCTCTTGCATTCGTTATCTAAGGAATCCCAAGAGACAGAGACCCTAAATAGCCAGAAAAGAGGGTTTGGCTACCTAGGAGAGAGGATAGGCTAGCAACACCTGAAGGAGCCTATCAGAAGGAGTCTCTGACGTCACCTGATGGCACTGGCCACTCAGAGCAGTCCAGTGTGCCAGCAGCACCTCTGTTTCCAAGATGGCAGAGGTCTGGAGCACACTGGAGGAGCTCTGGACACCTCCCAGGGGAGGTGCAGGTCAGGGGAGTGGTCACTCCCCTTTCCTTTGTCCAGTTTCGCGCCAGAACAGGGCTAAGGGGTCTCTGAACCGGTGTAGACTGGCTTATGCAGAAATGGGCACCAAAAGTGCCCATGAAAGCATTTCCAGAGGCTGGGGGAAGCTACTCCTCCCCTGCCTTCACACCATTTTCCAAAGGGAGAGGGTGTAACACCCTCTCTCAGAGGAAGTCCTTTGTTCTGCCGTCCTGGGCCAGGCCTGGCTGGACCCCAGGAGGGCAGAAGCCTGCCTGAGGGGTTGGCAGCAGCAGCAGCTGCAGTGAAACCCCAGGAAAGGCAGTTTGGCAGTACCAGGGTCTGTGCTACAGACCACTGGGATCATGGGATTGTGCCAGCTATGCCAGGATGGCATAGAGGGGGCAATTCCATGATCATAGACATGTTACATGGCCATATTCAGAGTTACCATTGTGAAGCCACATTTAGGTAGTGACTTATATGTAGTGCACGCGTGTAATGGTGTCCCCGCACTCACAAAGTCCGGGGAATTGGCCCTGAACAATGTGGGGGCACCTTGGCTACTGCCAGGGTGCCCTCACAGTAAGTAACTTTGCACCTAACCTTTACCAGGTAAAGGTTAGACATATAGGTGACTTATAAGTTACTTAAGTGCAGTGTAAAATGGCTGTGAAATAACGTGGACGTTATTTCACTCAGGCTGCAGTGGCAGGCCTGTGTAAGAATTGTCAGAGCTCCCTATGGGTGGCAAAAGAAATGATGCAGCCCATAGGGATCTCCTGGAACCCCAATACCCTGGGTACCTTAGTACCATATACTAGGGAATTATAAGGGTGTTCCAGTAAGCCAATGTAAATTGGTAAAAATGGTCACTAGCCTGTTAGTGGCAATTTGGTAAGAAATGAGAGAGCATAACCACTGAGGTTCTGGTTAGCAGAGCCTCAGTGAGACAGTTAGGCACCACACAGGGAACACATACATATAGGCCACAAACTTATGAGCACTGGGGTCCTGACTAGCAGGGTCCCAGTGACACATAACAAACATACTGAAAACATAGGGTTTTCACTATGAGCACTGGGCCCTGGCTGGCAGGATCCCAGTGAGACAGTGAAAACACCCTGACATACACTCACAAACAGGCCTAAAGTTGGGGTAACAAGGCTAGAAAGAGGCTACTTTCTCACAGCCAGGCTGTGCATGAAGGAATTTTGCAAATAGTGCACAATGGCCTCAGGAGGTGAATAAGACACAGTGCACAGGGGTACTGTTGTTCTGGGGGAAGGCAAGGTCTTACCTCCTCCAAATTGTGACAGCAGGACCTCAGGACAGTCTGTGTCGATGAGGGTCCACCCTCTGTGTTCCAAGGAGCACGCCCGTCGCCAGGAGAGCAGTCCAAGAGAACCGGTCGTCGACTTAGAAGGTGCCTGTGTGAGCAGGGGAGTAACTCCGTCACCCCACAGGAGATTTCTTCAGGCCTTCTGGTGCAGGGTGAAGACAGGGAGTACTCAGAGCGTGCACACTGTGGAAACTGTTGCAGTTGCTGGCTGAAGCTGAAGTTGCAGAGGAAAAGTATCCCTTCTGGATACTTTGTTGCTGTTACAGCGGTTCCTGGAGCAGGCTGCGGTTGATCCGAGGTCAGACGATGAAGTAGTAGTTGCAGAGGATTCCTGCTGGAAACTTGCAAGTAGAATCTGAACAGAACCCACAGGAGAGACCCTAATTAGCCCTGAGAGGGGGATTGGCTACCTTATCAGGTAAGGACCTATCAGGAGGGGTCTCTGACGTCACCTGCTGGCACTGGCCACTCAGAGGAGTCCATTGTGCCCTCACACCTCTGCATCCAAGATGGCAGAGGTCTGGTACACACTGGAGGAGTCTGAGCACCTCCCCTTGGGAGGTGCAGGTCAGGGGAGTGGTCACTCCCCTTTCCTTTGTCCAGTTTCGCGCCAGAGCAGGGCTGGTGGGATCCCTGAACGGGTATAGACTGGTTTATGCAAGGAGGGCACCATCTGTGCCCTTCAAAGCATTTCCAGAGGCCAGGAGAGGCTACTCATTTCAGGGCCTTTCACCTATTTCCAAAGGGAGAGGATGTCACACCCTCTCTCAGAGGAAATCCTTTGTTCTGCCTTCCTGGGACTGGGCTGCCAGGCCCCAGGGGGGCAGAAACCTGTCTGAGTGTTGGCAGCAGTGGTAGCTGCAGAGAAAACCCCAGAGAGTTAGTTTGGCAGTACCTGGGCTCTTTGCTGGAGCCTCGGGGATGCATGGAATTGTCCCCCCAATACCAGAATGGTATTCGGGTGATGTAGGAAAGTACCATCTTGCCTGGCATGTTACCCCCATATTTCACTGTATATATGTTGTTTTAGTTGTATGTGTAACTGGGACCCTGCCAGCCAGGGCCCCAGTGCTCGTAAGTGTGCCCTGTGTGTGTTACCTGTGTTATGACTAACTGTCTCACTGAGGCTCTGCTAATCAGAACCTCAGTGGTTATGCTCTCTCATGTCTTTCCAAATTGTCACTAACAGGCTAGTGACCAATTTTACCAATTTACATTGGCATACTGGTACACCCTTATAATTCCCTAGTATATGGTACTGAGGTACCCAGGGTATTGGGGTTCCAGGAGATCCCTATGGGCTGCAGCATTTATTTTGCCACCCATAGGGAGCTCTGACAATTCTTACACAGGCCTGCCACTGCAGCCTGAGTGAAATAACGTCCACGTTATTTCACAGCCATTTTACACTGCACCTAAGTAACTTATAAGTCACCTATATGTCTAACCTTTACCTGGTAAAGGTTGGGTGCTAAGTTACTTAGTGTGTGGGCACCCTGGCACTAGCCAAGGTGCCCCCACATTGTTCAGGGCCAATTCCCCGGACTTTGTGAGTGCGGGGACACCATTACACGCGTGCACTATACATAGGTCACTACCTATGTATAGCTTCACAATGGTAACTCCGAATATGGCCATGTAACATGTCTAAGATCATGGAATTGCCCCACCAATGCCATCTTGGTATTGGGGAGACAATCCCATGATTCCCCGGGTCTCTAGCACAGACCCGGGTACTGCCAAACTGCCTTTCCCTGGGTTTCACTGCAGCTGCTGCTGCTGCCAACCCCTCAGACAGGTTTCTGCCCTCCTGGGGTCCAGCCAGGCTTGGCCCAGGAAGGCAGAACAAAGGACTTCCTCAGAGAGAGGGTGTTACACCCTCTCCCTTTGGAATAAGGTGTCAGGGCTGGGGAGGAAAAGCCTCCCCCAGCCTCTAGAAATGCTTTGATGGGCACAGATGGTGCCCATCTCTGCATAAGCCAATCTACACCGGTTCAGGGATCCCTCAGCCCTGCTCTGGCGCAAAACTGGACAAAGGAAAGGGGAGTGACCACTCCCCTGACCTGCACCTCCCCTGGGAGGTGCCCAGAGCTCCTCCAGTGTGCTCCAGACCTCTGCCATCTTGGAAACAGAGGTGCTGCTGAAACACTGGACTGCTCTGAGTGGCTAGGGCCAGCATGTGACATCAGAGACTCCTTCTGATAGGCTCCTTCAGGTGTTGCTAGCCTATCCTCTCTCCTAGGTAGCCAAACCTCCTTTTCTGGCTATTCAGGGTCTCTGCTTTGGGGAATTCCTTAGATAACGAATGCAAGAGCTCATCAGAGTTCCTCTGCATCTCTCTCTTCACCTTCTGCCAAGGAATCGACTGCTGACCGCGCTGGAAACCTTCAAAACTGCAACAAAGTAGCAAAGACGACTACTGCGACCTTGTAACGCTGATCCTGCCGCCTTCTCGACTGTTTTCCTGGTGGTGCATGCTGTGGGGGTAGTCTGCCTCCTCTCTGCACTAGAAGCTCCAAAGAAATCTCCTGCGGGTCGACGGAATCTTCCCCCTGCAACGGCAGGCACCAAAGAACTGCATCACCAGTCCTCTGGGTCTCCTCTCAGCACGACGAGCGAGGTCCCTTGAACTCAGCAACTCTGTCCAAGTGCCTCCCACAGTCCAGTGACTATTCAGTCCAAGTTTGGTGGAGGTAAGTCCTTGCCTCCCCACGCCAGACTGCATTGCTGGGAACCACGTGTTTTGCAGCTACTCCGGCTCCTGTGCACTCACTGAGGATTTCCTTTGTGCATAGCCAAGCCTTGGTCCCCGGCCTTCTAACCTGCATTGCACGACCTCCTGAGTTGTCCTCCGGCTTCGTGGGACCCTCTTGTGCAACTTCGGGTGAGCTCCAGTTCACTCCACTTTGTAGTGCCTGTTCCAGCACTTCTGCGGGTGCTGCTTGCTTCTGAGTGGACTCCTGCTCTTGCTGGGCGCCCCCTCTGTCTCCTCACGCAGTTGGCGACATCCTGGTCCCTCCTGGGCCACAGCAGCATCCAAAAACCCTAACCGCGACCCTTGCAGCTAGCAAGGCTTGTTTGTGGTCTTTCTGCACGAAAACACTTCTGCACAACTCTTCACGACGTGGGACATCCATCCTCCAAAGGGGAAGTTTCTAGCCTTTGTCGTTCCTGCAGAATCCTCAGCTTCTACCATCCGGTGGCAGCTTCTTTGCACCCACAGCTGGCATTTCCTGGGCATCTGCCACTCCCGACTTGATCGTGACTCTTGGACTTGGTCCCCTTGTTCCACAGGTACTCTCGTCAGGAAATCCATTGTTGTTGCATTGCTGGTGTTGTTGTTTCTGGCAGAATTCCCCTATCACAACTTCTGTGCTCTTTGGGGAACTTAGGTGCACTTTGCACCCACTTTTCAGGGTCTTGGGGTGGGCTAATTTTCTAACTCTCACTGTTTTCTTACAGTCCCAGCGACCCTCTACAAGGTCACATAGGTTTGGGGTCCATTCGTGGTTCGCATTCCACTTCTAGAGTATATGGTTTGTGTTGCCCCTATCCCTATGTGCCCCCATTGCATTCTATTGTGACTATACATTGTTTGCACTGTTTTCTATTGCTATTACTGCATATTTTGGCATTGTGTACATATATATTGTGTATATTTGCTATCCTCATACTGAGGGTACTCACTGAGATACTTTGGCATATTGTCATAAAAATAAAGTACCTTTATTTTTAGTATATCTGTGTATTGTGTTTTCTTATGATATTGTGCATATGACACTAGTGGTACTGTAGGAGCTTCACTCGTCTCCTAGTTCAGACTAAGCTGCTCTGCTAAGCTACCTTTTCTATCAGCCTAAGCTACTAGACACCCCTCTACACTAATAAGGGATACCCTGGCCTTGTGCAAGGTGTAAGTACCCCTTGGTACTCACTACAAGCCAGTCCAGCCTCCTACAGGTGACAGTTCCATGATCCTAGACATGTTACATGGCCATGTTCAGAGTTACCATTTTGAAGCTACATATAGGTATTGACCTATATGTAGTGCACACGTGTAATGGCGTCCCCGCACTCACACAGTCTGGGGAAATTGCCCTGAACCATGTGGGGGCACCTTGGCTAGTGCTAGGGTGCCCTCACACTTAGTAACTTTGCACCTAACCTTCACTAAGTGAGGGTTAGACATATAGGTGACTTATAAGTTACTTAAGTGCAGTGTGAAATGGCTGTGAAATAACGTGGATGTTATTTCACTCAGGCTGCAGTGGCAGTCCTGTGTAAGAATTGTCTGAGCTCCCTATGGGTGGCAAAAGAAATGCTGCAGCCCATAGGGATCTCCTGGAACCCCAATACCCTGGGTACCTAGGTACCATATACTGGGGAATTATAAGGGTGTTCCAGTGTGCCAATCAGAATAGGTAAAATTAGTCAGTAGCCTGCAGTGACAATTTTAAAAGCAGAAAGAGCATAAACACTGAGGTTCTGGTTAGCAGAGCCTCAGTGATACAGTTCGGCACCACACAAGGAACACATACAGGGCACACTTTATGAGCACTGGGGTCCTGGCTAGCAGGATCCCAGTGACAGGCAAAACAACATACATACAGGTAAAAATTGGGGGTAACATGCCAGGCAAGATGGTACTTTCCAACAGTATGCTCTCCAGGAATGCATTACTCTTTTGCGTCTGGGCTGCCAGCCCCTGGATGTCATTCACAAAGGTTAACTGCCCTACAGAGATAGATCGCAGGAGGTCAATAGCCTCCTCACTCAGGGCAGCAGGGCTCACTGGGGCAGGGCCTGAGGTGTCTGGGCCAAAGGAGATTCCCACCCTCTTTGGTCAGCGGGTATAGAAGGCTGGCCTGGTTTGTAGTGGGCACCTTGGGTACCAGGTCCAATTATCCCTTATCAGTGAAATGCAGTAGTGTTCTAGCAGCTTAGGCTGATAGAGGTAGCTATAGCAGAGCAGCTTAGGCTGAACTAGGAGACATGCAAAGCTCATGCAATACCACTTATAGTTACACAGTACTTATACACAAGCGAAGACAATACTCAGTGTTACCAAAAATAAAGATAGTTTATTTGGGTGATATAGTACCAAAAATATCTTAGAGACAATACTCCTTCTTGAGGTAGGTAATATACACATTATATACACTGGACACCAAAATAAGGTAACTAATTAGACATAGGATAGTGCAAACAATAGGAGATGCTATAGAATGCAATGGAGAGAAAATAGGTCTAGGGGCAACACAAACCATATTCTTAGAAAGTGGAATGCAAATCACAAATTATCCCCTAGACAAGTGTAGTGTGTGCAGAATCGCTGGGAGAGTAAGAATACAATAAAGGTAAGTAAATTACCCCACCCTAGAGACCAGAAAAGCAGGAGTTAAGTACTGCAAGTTTCCTTAGGACACACTACACCTCGTGACTGAAATTATTGCAAGAACCATCCAAGTCTGCAAGCAACAAACAGTGGATTCCTGGACCTGAAGAACTGCAAAGAAAGGAGGCCAAGTCCAGAAGTTGAAATAAGTTCCAGGAAGGATAGGAGCCCCTGTCAACCTAGAAGAGGGTGAAAAAGAAGAGTCTCTGGTTGGACGAAGACTGCAGAAATGCACCCTAGGAAGATGCCAGCGGGTTCCTGCATGATGCAAAGGATGTCCCACATCATGAAGTTGGAAGCAGGAGAGTTTTGGTGCTGGATTCCTCCCGCAAGCCTTGGTTCCGGCAAAGTCATGTTTTGCATCAACTGGGCACTATCTGGACCCGGGAGAGACCTGGGGGCCTCAACTCTGTGTGAGGAGGAAGAGGGGGCTCTTAGCACTTAAGAGAGCCCTCAGAGCACCAGATAGCACCCACGGGTTTCCCAGGATACAGGGACAAAGAAGGTGCAAAATGCGGTTGGTGCAGAACTACAAAGGGAGGTCCCACGCCACCAGAGAACAACTCAGCGAGTTGAGCATCACAGGATAGAGTGCTGGGGACTTGGGCCAGGCTGTGCATGAAGGAATTTTGCAAATAGTGCACAGAGGCCCCAGGAGGTGAATAAGACATGGTGCACAGGGGTACTGTTGTTCTGGGGGAAGTCAAGGTTGTACCTCCTCCAAATTGCGACAGCAGGACCTCAGGACAGTCTGTGTCGATGGGGTCCACTCTCTGTGTTCCAAGGAGCACGCTCATCGCCAGGAGAGGAGTCCAAGAGAACCGGTCGTTGACTTAGAAGGTGCCTGTGAAAGCAGGGGAGTGACTCCGTCACCCCACAGTATATTTCTTCGGGCCTACTGGTGCAGGTAAAGACAGGGAGTCCTCAGAGCGTGCACACTGTGGAAACTGTTGCAGTTGCTGGTTGAAGCTGAAGTTGCAGAGGAAAAGTATCCCTTCTGGATACTTTGTTGCTGTTACAGAGGTTCCTGGAGCAGGCTGTGGTTGATCCGAGGTCAGAGGATGAAGTAGTAGTTGCAGAGGATTCCTGCTGGAAACTTTCAAGTAGAATCTGAAGAGAACCCACAGGAGAGACCCTAAATAGCCCTGAGAGGGGGATTGGCTACCTTATCAGGTAAGGACCTATCAGGAGGGGTCTCTGACATCACCTGCTGGCACTGACCACTCAGAGCCCTCCAGAGTGCCCCCACACCTTGCAAAGCAAGATGGCTGAAGCCTGGGACACACTGGAGGAGCTCTGGTCACCACTCCTAGGGTGGTGTTGGACAGAGGAGTGGTTACTCCCCTTTCCTTTGTCCAGTTTCACACCAGAGCATGAGACAATGGGTCCCTGAACCGGTGTAGACTGGCTTATGCAAGGAGGGCACCATCTGTGCCCTTCAAAGCACTTCCAGAAGGAAATGGGCCTGAACTATGTGGGGGCACCTTTTGCTATTGCAAGAGTGCCATCACACTTAGTAACTTTGCACCTAACCTTCAGCAAGTGAAGGTTAGATATATAGGTGACCTATAAGTTACTTAAGTGCAGTGAAAATGGCTGTGAAATAATGTGTGCACTATTTCACGCAGGCTGCAATGACAGGCCTGTGGAAGGGTTTGTCTGAGCTCCGTATGGGTGGCACAAAAAATGCTGCAGCCCATAAGGATTTCCTGGAACCCCAATGCCCTGGGTACCTAGATACGATATAGTAAGACTTATAAAGGGGGTCCAATGTGCCAATTGAGATTGGTAAATGAAGTCACTAGCCTATAGTGACAAATTTAAAAGCAGAGAGAGCATAAGCACTGAGGTTCTGATCAGTGACACAGTCAAACACAATACACACCACACACATCAGGCCATAAACTATGAGCACTGGGGTCCTGACCATAAGGATCCCAGTGAGACAGGCCCAAATGTATTGACATACAGATCAAATTGGGGGTACCATTCCAAGAAAGATGGTACTTTCCTACACACACCCCTCCCCCAAAACAAGGGACAATAAGGCTAACCTTGCCCAGATGAGTCTTAATTGTCTAAGTGGAAATATCTGGAGAGTCCATCTGCATTGGAGTGGGTACTCCCAGGTGTATGTTCCACTGTAAAGTCCATACCCTGTAAGGAAATGGACCACCTCAACAATTTAGGATTTTCACCTTTCATTTGTTTAAGCCATGATAGAGGTTTGGGGTATGTTTGAACAATGAAGTGAGTCCCAAACAAGTAGGGTCTCAGATTCTTCAAGGCCCAGACCACAGCAAAGGCCTCCCTCTCTATGGCAGACCAGCGGTTTTCTCTAGGGGTCAACCTCCTGCTAATGAAAGCAATAGGTTGATCCTGTTCCTCTGAGTTCAGTTGTGATGGTACAGCCCCTACCCCTAATTCAGAAGTATCTGTTTGAACAATCAATTTTTTGGAGTAGTTTGGGCTCTTTAAGACAGGTGCAGAGCACATTGCCCGCTTAAGCTCATCAAAAACTTACTGACAGCTAGCTGTCCATAATTCCTTTTTAGGCATTTTCTTACTGGTGAGGTCATTAAGAGGGGCAACAATAGAGCCATTGTTCTTAATGAACCTCCTGTAAAACCATGTGAGACCTAAGAAGGCTCTGACCTGGGTCTGTGTAGTAGGGGGAGCCCAGTCCATAATGGTCTGAATCTTTCCTGATAGTGGTTCAATCTGTTCTCCACCGACCAAGTGGCCAAGTTAAACCACTTTCCCCTGCCCTATCTGGCACTTTGAAGCCTTGATAGTTAGGACTGCCTTTGTAGGGCCTCTAAAACTTTCCTAAGGTAGACCAGGTGGTCATCCCAGATGGAGCTAAATACAGCAATATCATCTAAGTATGCTGCACTGAAAGCTTCCAAACCTTGGAGGACTGTTTTCACCAGCCTCTGAAACGTGGCAGGTGCATTTTTCAAACCAAAGGGCATAACAGTAAACTGATAATGCCCTCCTATGGAATAAAATACAGTTTTTGTTTAGCATCCTCTGACAATTTGATCCGCCAATACCGTGCAGTCAAATCAAAGGTGCTTAGATACTTGGCAGATGCCAGTGTATCTATTAGCTCATCTGCCCTGGGTATAGGGTGAACATCAGTTTTGGTTATTGTATTAACACCCCCATAGTCCACACAAAACCGCATTTCTCTCTTTACATCTTTACTGTGAGGTTTGGGGACATGCACCACTGGGCTTTCACAGGGGCTGTCAGAAGCCTCAATAACTCCTAGATCCAACATTTTCTGAACTTCTGTTTTTATTCAATCTCTGACATGGTCAGGTTGCCTGTAAATTTTACTTTTGACAGGTAAACTGTCTCCAGTGTCAATTGTATGTTCACACCAAGTAGTTGTACCAGGTTTGAGTGAGAAGAGTTCAGAAAACTGTCCAAGGAGATTTTTACAGTCTTCCTTCTGCTCAGCACTAAATCAGTCTGCAAGAACCACTCCATCCACTAAGCCATCAGCTTCAGTGATGAAGAAGAGATCAGGGAGAGGGTCACTCTCTTCCTCCTGCTCCTCATCTGTAGCCATGAGCAGGGTTAAGTCAGCCTGTCATAGTAAGCTTTCAGGCGGTTGACATGAAGCACCCTAAGGGGGCTTCTGGCAGTGCCCAGGTCCACCAGATAGGTGACCTCACCTTTCTTTTCTACAATGAGATGGGGTCCACTCCATTTGTCCTGGAGTGCTCTTGGGGCCACAGGCTCCAATACCCACACCTTCTGTCCTGGCTGGTACTCTGTCAGGACAGCCTTCTGGTCATGCCATTGCTTTTGGAGCTTTTGGCTGGCCTGAAGGTTTTTCGTGGCCTTTTCATGTACTCAGCCATTCTACTTCTTAGGCCAAGTACATAGTCCACAATGTCTTTCTTTGGAGGTTTTAAAGGATGTTCCCAGCCCTCCTTTACAAGAGCAAGGGACCCTAACAGGGTGGCCAAATAGGAGTTCAAAGGGGCTGTAGCCGACTCCTTTTTGGGATTCCTCCCTGTAGGCTAAAAGGAGGCACGGCAAGAGGACATCCCATATCCTTCTGAGTTTTTCAGAGAGTTCCATGATAATGCCTTTGAGATTTTTATTAAACCTCTCAACCAATCCATTCGTTTGTGGATGATAAGTGCTGGTGAACTTATAGGTCACACCACACTCCTTCCACATTTGCTTTGAGGTATGCAGACATGAAGTTACTACCTCTGTCTGATACAACTTCCTTAGGGAATCCCACCCTGGAAAACATTCCCAGGAGAGCCTTTGCCACTGCAGGTGCTGTAGTGGTCCTTAAGGGGATAGCTTCTGGATACCTTGTGGCATGGTCCACCACCACAAGGATGAATCTATTTCCAGAAGCTGTTGGAGGGTCAAGGGGGGCCAACAATATCAACCCCTACCCTTTCAAAGGGCACCCCAACCACTGGCAGTGGGATTAAGGGGGCCTTTAGGGTGCCACCAGTCTTGCCACTGGCATGGCAGGTGACACAGGAGTGACACAACTCCTTTGTTTCTTCTGACATATGGGGTCAGTGAAAATGTGGAACAAGTCTGTCCCATGTTTTACTCTAGCCTAAATGCCCAGCCAAGGGAATGTCATGAGCTAGAGTTAAGAGGAATTCCCTGTACTGAAGGGGGAAGACCAGTCTCCTGGTGGCACCAGGTTTAGGGTCCCTTGCTTCAGTATAGAGGAGATTATTCACCCAGTAAACTCTGTGGCTGTCATTGACATGCCCATTTTGCTGTTTGACAGCTTGCTGTCTGAGACCCTCCAATGTGGGACAGGTTTGCTGTGCCACATTCAGCTCTTCCAGGGCAGGCCCCCCTGCACACAAAAGCTCAGCTGTATCAGATTTCAGCTCCTCTGGTGTAGGTTCTGCACAGGGAGAGAATTCCTCTTCCTCAAAAGGGGAATCATCTGTGGAGGGAGGGATAGTGGACAAGAGATTGCCCTTCCTACCCCTAGTTTTTGGGAACACTTGGGCCCATATTTGTACATTTTTAGCGCCGCATTTGCGCCATTTTTTGACGTAAACATGGCGCAAACTTGCAAACTATAATTATATATTGTAAGCTTTTGCCGTTTTTGCATCAAAAAGCGGCGCAAATTGGGCACTAAAAAAGTATAAATATGGGCCTTGGTCTCTTGTTTCAGGATCCAAGTTTCCCTGTCCCCTTTGCTTCTTGGCCTGAGCCCTGGTAAGAGCAAAGATATGCCCAGGAAAGCTCTGCATTGCTCCAACTCCACTTCAGCCCAAGATGAAGTCTCCAAATCATTGCCTAGCAGACATTCTACAGGTAAATCAGTGGCTACCACAACTTTCTTTGGAACAGTAACCCCCCAACCCAGTTGAGATTCACAACAGCCATGGGGTGGCTAACAGTGTTGCTTTGGGTGTCTGTCACATGGTACTGGTGACCAAGTAGGGGCTGCTCAGGGGCAACCAGTGTTTCCATCACCATTGTGACACTGGCACCTGTGTCCCTATAGGCCTCAACCTGAACACCATTAATCAGGGGTAGCTGCTTGTACTTATCCATATTAAAGGGACAAGCGCCTAAAGTGGCTAGGTCATTGCCATCATCAGAGACTAAAACAGCCTCAGTGATCTCCCTAACTAGACCAACCCCACCTACATTACCAATGGAGAGTCAAACTACACCCTTTTATTGGCTATTAGTAGTGCAATTTCCACCACCACTGTTATTATTAGGGGCACTAGTGGTTGCAGCTGGGGTTGTGGTGGTGGGGGGTTTGGTGTTTCTTTTGGGACAAGTGGGGTCACTTGCCAATGGCCTTTGGCTTTACACAAATAACACCAAGGTTTCTTATCTTTGTGAGAAGAGGATTTGGACCTACCACCCCAGAGGATTTTTGTGGGCCTGATGAAGACTCTGATGATTTTTTATCTTTGTCCCCACCCTTGTCATGTGACTTACCATCCTTCATCTTGCTGTCCTTGTCACCCCCTGTATGAACTTTTCTGTTCGCCCTTGTTCTGACCCATTTGTCCGCCTTCTTTCCCAATTCTTGGGTAGAGGTCAGATCTGAGTCCACAAGATACTGATGCAACAAGTCAGACACAAAATTATTCAAGATATGCTCTCTCAGAGTCAAGTTATATAGGCTTTCATAGTCAGTCACCTTACTGCCATTTAACCAGCCTTCTAGGGCCTTCACTGAACAGTCTACAAAGTCTGTCCAATCCTGTGATGACTCCTTTTGGGTCATCCCAACTTAATCCTGTATTGTTCAGTGGTTAAGCACAGACCATTAAAGGGTGTACTTTTAAGAATTTGGTAATTATCTGCATTATCCTCCTGACAATAAGGAGTCTGTCTCTCCCCTTACCAGAGAAGGACAACCACAGGATAGCAGCCCATTGAACATGAGGGACCCTCTGAACTTTACAGGCCCTCTCATGTGCAGCAAACCACTTATAGATGTCATCACCATCCTTGTAAGGAGGGACAATGTTATGCAGATTCCTAGAGTCAAATGAAGGTTCCCTGACATTTGAATTTCTGAAACTGCTGCTGCCACCATGGGGAACTAACCACAAACCCTCCTTTTCCACAGCCAGCGATTCCCGGTAAATGCCAACTGTTGCTGCATTAGCCTCAGTCTGGCCTCCTCTACACTCAGCTTTCTGAGTTCACTATCTAGGGACTGGACCTCAGGATTAGATGTGTGGGATGCATCTGAAACAGAGGTGACATTGGAATGGGCAGAGGCTGATCTATCTCTAACAGGAGCCACCCAGTGACCTGGCCTCTAGGTGTGAAGGGAGCCTACTAGTGTGTGAACTCTTCCCACTCCCAGTTGTACTAAGGGGTTTGTTAACAGATAAATCAGTCTAAGGACCCTCCCAAGGATTGTCAGTTTGCTCCTCTGAGCCTTCCTGGTTGGAATCATCCTCTACCTCCTCCCCTGTCTGATCTGGACCAGTCCTGAGTCCCTGGTCATCTTGGAGGAGAATATTAAAGAGGAACCCCTTATTGGGGTTCTTGCCAATCCCTAAACAGCTTTCAATACAGAGACCCCTCCAACTTTTAAAGTTAAGATTCTCATATGTTGTTTTCACAACTCTAGGGATAGCTTCTACAGAAGACTTATTGAACGAGAATAAAAAAGTTTGGGAAAATGGGTAAAAAGTTAGTAGAATAACAAAGCTAGCATTTTAGAGAAAAGAAGAAAACTTTTCAGAAATTTGTAAAACGGTTGCAAATTTTAAATATTTTTTTAGAAAGTTAGAAAATTACTTCTAGGTATACATTATAAATGCTTTAAGTATTAGAGCAAGCT
This sequence comes from Pleurodeles waltl, assembly GCF_031143425.1. Classification (NCBI taxonomy): domain Eukaryota; kingdom Metazoa; phylum Chordata; class Amphibia; order Caudata; family Salamandridae; genus Pleurodeles; species Pleurodeles waltl. The sequence continues at coordinate 218,564,697 of NC_090450.1, read as the reverse complement.
TTTCTTCTGAAAAGCACCAGTAACAAAGTGGTAAAGCAATTGCAAGTACTTATTCCACCACTGCACCACCAATGTAGGAGGCTGGCCTGGTTTGTTGTGGGTACCTTGGGTACTTACACCTTATACCAGGTCCACTTACCCCTTATCAGTGAAATGTAGTAGTATTCTAGCAGCTTAGGCTGATAGAGGTAGCTATATCAGAGCAGCTTAGGCTGAACTAGGAGACATGCAAATCTCATGCAATACCACTTTTAGTTACACAGTACTTATACACAAGCAAAGACAATACTCAGTGTTACCAAAAATAAAGGTAGTTTATTTGGGTGACACAGTACCAACACTATCTTACAGACAATAATCCTTCTGGATGTAAGTATTATACAAAATATATACTCAACACAACAAAATAAGGTAAGTAATTAGACATTAGATAGTGCAAACAATAGGAAATGCTGTTGAATGCAATGGGAGAAAATAGGTCTAGGGGCAACACAAACAACATACTAAGAAAGTGGAATGCAAATCACAAATTCCCCTCTAGACAAGTCTAATGTGTGCAGAATCACTGGGAGAGTAAGAATACAGTAAAGGTAAGTAAATTACCCCACCCCAGAGCCCAGAAAAGCAGGAGTAAAGTACTGCAAGTTTCCTTAGGACACACTACAGTTTCTGATTGGAATTATTGCAACAACCAACCAAGTCTCAAAACAACAAACAGTGGATTCCTGGATCTGAAGACCTGCAAAGGAAGGAGACCAAGTCCAGAAATCGAAAAAGGTCCAGGAAGGACGGGAGCCCCTGCCAACCTGGAAGAGGATGCAAAAGAAAAGTCCCTAGTTAGACGAAGACTGCAGAAATGCACCCTAGGAAGATGCCAGCGGGTTCCTGCATGATGCACAGGATGTCCCTGTAGGAAAGTACCATCTTGCCTGGCATGTTACCCCCATCTTTACTTGTGTGTATGTTTCTTTTTGCCTATGTCACTGGGATCCTGCTAGCCAGGACCCCAGTGCTCATAACTAGTGCCCTGTATGTGTTCCCTGTGTGGTGCCTAACTGTATCATTGAGGCTCTGCTAACCACAACCTCAGTGTTTATGCTCTCTCTGCTTTTAAAATTGTTACTGCAGGCTAGTGACTAATTTTACCAATTCTGATTGGCGCACTGTAACACCCTTATAATTCCCTAGTACATGGTACCTAGGTGCCCAGGGTATTGGGGTTCCAGGAGATCCCTATGGGCTGCAACATTTCTTTTGCCATCCATAGGGAGCTCGGACAATTCTTACACAGGACTGCCACTGCAGCCTGAGTGAAATAACGTCCACATTATTTCACAGCCATTTTACACTGCACTTAAGTAACTTATAAGTTACCTATATGTCTAACCCTCACGTAGTGAAGGTTAGGTGCAAAGTTACTAAGCCCCCACATTGTTTAGGGCAATTTCCCAGGACTTTGTGAGTGTGGGGACACCAGTACCTGGGCAGCCTAGTCCCAGGAAGGCAGAACAAAGGATTTCCTCTGAGAGAGGGTATCCTCTCCCTTTGGAAATAGGTGTTAAGGGCCTGAGAGGAGTAGCCTCTCCCGGCCTCTGGAAATGCTTTGAGGGGCACAGATGGTGCCCCCCTTGCATAAACCAGTCTACACCGGTTCAGGGATCCCCTAGCCCCTGCTCTGGCGCACAATTGGACAAAGGAAAGGGGACTGACCACTCTCCTGTCCATCACCACCCCAGGGGTAGTGCCCAGAGCTCCTCCAGTGTGTCCTAGACCTCTGCCATCTTGAATGCAGAGGTGTGAGGGCACAATGGAGACCTCTGAGTGGCCATTGCCAGCAAGTGACGTCAGAGACCCCTCCTGATAGGCTCTTACCTGGTTAGGTAGCCAATCCTCCTCTGAGGGCTATTTAGGGTCTCTCCTGTGGGTTTCTCGTCAGATAACGAATGCAAGAGCTCATCAGAGTTCCTCTGCACTTCTCTCTTCGACTTCTGCCAAGGATCGACCGCTGACTGCTTCAGGACGTATGCAAAACCGCAACAAAGTAGCAAGAAGACTACCAGCATCATTGTAGCGCCTAATCCTGACAGCTTTCTCGACTGTTTCCTGGTGGTGCATGCTCTGAGGGCTATCTACCTTCACCCTCCACTGGAAGCCAAGAAGAAATCTCCTGTGGATCAACAGAATCTTCCCCCTGCTACCGCAGGCACCAAACTTCTGCATCACCGTTCCTCTGGGTCCCCTCCCATCTTGACGAGTGTGGTCCCTGGAACACAGGAGCTGGATACAAGAGACCCTGACAGTCCAGTGGTCCTTCTGTCCAAATTTGGTGGAGGTAAGTCCTTGCCTCCCCACGCCAGACAGTAATCCTGTGTACTGTGTGATCTGCAGCTGCTAGGGCTTCTGTGCACTTTTGCAAGACTTCCTTTGAGCACAGCAGAGCCCAGGTCCCCAGCACTCCATCCTGCATTGCCCAACTCGCTGAGTTGACCTCCGACTTCGTGGGACCCTCTTTTATTGTGCTGAGATGACTGTCATGCTCAGATTTCTTGTATGCCTGTTCAGGTGCTTCTGCGGGTGCTGCCTGCTTCTGCATAGGATCTATTTATTGCTGAGTGCCCCCTTTGTCTGCTCCTCCAAGGTGCGATCTCCTGGTCCTTCCTGGGCCCTGGCAGCACCCAAAACCTTCAACCACAACTTTTGCAGCTAGCAAGGCTTGTTTGCGGTCTTTCTGCGTGGGAACAACTCTGTGTCCTCCAGCACGCCATGGGACATCTTCTGACCAAAGGAGAAGTTCCTGGCATCTTCCGTTGTTGCAGAATCTTTGGCTTCTTCCACCCAGAGGCAGCCCTTTTGCACCTTTATCTGGGGTTTAGTGGGCTCCTGCCCCCCCGGACACTTGCGTGACTCTTGGACTTGGTCCCCATCCTTTGCAGGTCCTCGGGACCAGGAATCCATCTTCAGTGCTTTGCAGTCCTTTATTGTCTTTGCAGAATCCCCTATCTCGACTTTACTGTCTTTCTGTGGTAGTAAGGTAACTTTACTCCTACTTTTCAGGGTCTTGGGGTGGGGTATCTTGGACATCCTTAGTGTTTTCTTACACTCCCAGTGACCCTCTACACACTACAGTAGGCCTGGGGTCCATTCGTTGTTCGCATTCCACTTTTAGAGTATATGGTTTGTGTTGGCCCAAGGCCTATTTTCTCTGATTGCATTCTATTGTGCTCTAGTGTTAGCACTACTTTTCTAAGTGTTTTACTTACCTGATTTTGGTTTGTGTGTATATTTTGTGTATTTTACTTACCTCCTAAGGGAGTATATGCTCTGAGATACTTTTGGCATATTGACACTAAAATAAAGTACTTTTATTTTTAGTAACTCTGAGTATTGTATTTCTTATGATATAGTGCTGTATGATATACGTGTTATAGTAGGAGCTTTGCATGTCTCCTAGTTCAGCCTAAGCTGCTTTGCTATAGCTACCTCTATCAGCCTAAGCTGCTAGAACACTACTAATCTACTAATAAGGGATATCTGGACCTGGCACAAGGTGTAAGTACCACAAGGTACCCACTATAAGCCCGGCCAGCCTCCTTTAGTCCCACATCGTGAAGTTAGATGCAGGCGAGTTTTGGTGCTGGATTCCTCCAACAAGCCTTGGTTCCGGCAAAGTCACATTTTGCATCAACTAGGCACTATTAGAACCCTGGAGGGACCTATGGGCCTCAACTCTATGTGAGGAGGAAGAGGGGAATCTCCGCACTTCCGAGAGCCCTCAGAGCACCTGAGAGCACCCAGGGGTGTCCCAGGAAACTGGGATAGAGCAGGTGAAAAATGCAGTTGGTGCAGGACTACAAATGAAGATCCCACGCCGCCGGAGAACAACTCAGCGAGTTGAGCGTCGCAGGATAGAGTGCTGGGGACCTGGGTCAGGCTGTGCATGAAGGAATTTTGTAATTAGTGCACAGAGAAGAAGATGCATTGCACAGTGGTACTGTTGTTCTGGGGGAAGGCAAGGTCTTACCTCCTCCAAATTGAGAAAGCTGGACCTCAGGGCAGTCTCTGTCGGTGGGGTCTACCCTCTATGTTCCAAGGAGCACGCTCATCACCAGGAGAGGAGTCCAAGAGAACTGGTCGTTGACTTAGAAGCTGCCTGTGTGAGCAGGGGAGTGACTCTGTCACCCCACAGGAGATTTCTTCGGTCCTTCTGGTGCAGGGTGAAGACAGGGAGGCCTCAGAGCGTGCACGTGGAAATTGTTGCAGTTGTTGGCTGGAGCTGAAGTTCCAGAGGAAAAGTATCCCTTCTGGATACTTTGTTGCTGTTATAGTGGTTCATGGAGCAGGCTGCGGTTGATCTGAGGTCAGAGGATAAAGTAGTAGTTGCAGAGGATTCCTACTGGAAACTTGCAAGTAGAATCTGAGGAAAACCCACAGGAGAGACCCTAAATAGCTCTGAGAGAGGGATTGGCTACCTGGTCAGGTAAGGACCTATCAGGAGGGGTCTCTGATGTCACCTGCTGGGCCTGGCCACTCAGAGCTCTCCAGAGTGCCCCCACACCTTGCAAAGGAAGATGGCTGAAGTCTGGGACACACTGGAGGAGCTCTGGGGACCACCGCTAGGGTGGTGATGGACAGAGGAGGTGTCACTCCCCTTTCCTTTGTCCAGTTTTGCACCAGAGTAGGGGACAAGGGATCCCTGAACCGGTGTAGACTGGCTTATGCAAGGAGGGCACCATCTGTGCCCTTCAAAGCATTTCCAAAGGATGGGGGAGGCTACCCCTCCCCAGCCTGTAACACCTATTTCCAAAGGGAGAAGGTCTAACACACTGCTCCCAAAGGAAATGCTTTGTTCTGCCTTCCTGGGACTGAGCTGCTCGGACCCCAGAAGGGCAGAACCCTGTCTGTGAGGTGGCAGCAGCTGTAGCTGCTGTGCAAGTGTCAGAGAGCTGGTTTGACAGTACTGGGGGTCCATAGTGGAGCCCCCAGGGCGCATGGAGTTGGCTCCCCAATACCAGATTTGGAATGGGGGGACAATTCCATGATCTTAAACACCTTACATGGCCATATTCGGAGTTACTGGTGTGAAGCTATATGTAGTTATTGACCTATATGTAGTGCATGTGTGTAATGGTGCCCCTGCACTCACAAAGTCCCGGGAAATGGCCATGAACTATGTGGGGGCACCTTTGCTAGTGCAAGGGTGCCGTCACACTTACTAACTTTGCACCTAACCTTCAGCAAGTGAAGGTTAGACATATAGGTGACTTATAAGTTACTTAAGTGCAGTGAAAATGGCTGTGAAATAACGTGTGCACTATTTCACGCAGGCTGCAATGGCAGGCCTGTGGCAGGGTTTGTCTGAGCTCCCTATGGGTGGCAAAAGAAATGCTGCAGCCCATAAGGATCTCCTGGAACCCCAATGCCGTGGCTACCTAGGTACCATATACTAGGGACTTATAAGGGGTGATCCAGTGTGCCAATTGAGATTGGTAAATAAAGTCACTAGCCTATAGTGACAAATTTAAAAGCAGAGAGAGCATAAGAACTGAGGTTCTGATTAGCAGAGCCTCATTGACACAGTGAAACACTATACACACCACACACATTAGGCCTTCAACTATAAGCACCGGGATCCTGACCAGCAGGATCCCAGTGAGATAGGCAAAAACATACTGACATACAGGTAAAATTGGGGGTAACATGCCAAGAAAGATGGTACTTTCCTAATGGGGCACGGGAAATTTGCTGAGGGGCTGCTGGGAGGACAGTACTGATATGGGGATGGCGGCTGTACCTGTAGCTGGGGTGGTTGAAGAGATGTCTGCCACCACCAGGGAGCTTCCATCGGAGGAGGTATCTGTGTCCGAACTGTCCCCTCCAGTCTCCGTCATGGTGCTCTCCTCAACCTCCGTCCCACTGGTGCCCTCACCGGACTCTACCTCCTGGCTCTTGTAGGATGCAGCTCTCTCCGTCGCCAGTGCCTCTGCTCCTCTGCCAGATGATGCCAATGCACATAAGGACAGGGTAACAAAACAAAAAGGGGTAGGGGAAAGACGTAGGATACACTGGGTAAGTGGCTGCACCAACACCACAGTTGGCATACACAGCACCGTCACACACAGGGTACAGGCCTACTCACTATGCTGTGCATTACCAGTGATATTGTTACCCACCAAGGCATGGGGAGGGGAACACACCGCCAAATGCAGCACACCTGGGACCCACGTAAGCCTGACCATTATTGGATGCCTACAAGCTAGGTAGCAGGACTATCCCTTCAGGACCCTTGCCACCAGGGGACTTACTCTGCAATGTCAGGCCTGGCCTGACATTGCAGAGTAGGCACCCACTGACCCACATCCCCCACCCGGATACCACCCTATCATGAGTAAGTTGTAATATTTGGCACAGTACTCACCCCCTTGTGGCAGCTGTGATGCCCTCAAGCGCCCATCTAGCTCCAGATAGGCCACCTCCAGTATGCGGGCTATCAGGGAGGTCAGGGTTCGACGGGTACCCCTTCCTCGTTGGGAGGACATCCCCAGCTGGGCATCCGCTCTCCAGAGTCTCAGGTATTCCCACTGTTTCCGACAGTGGGTGCTCCTAATGCCGTAGACCTCCAGGGTCCGCACGTTCTTGGCGATGGCACACCATATATCTTTCTTTTGATGGGCATTGACCTGCAGAGGCAATACACACAGGAAAATAGAATTAGACAAACAGTCTTGCCTGTTACACTTATGGCCCACCATACCCCTTCACATCACCATTTACACACACATGGCCCAGCACACAAGCTGTACGCCACCCAGGGAACATCAACCCACCCCCCCACACAAGTCTTTCACACACACCACTCCATGCATTCATGCCACATGCATCATGCCCACAGTGTACTCACCTGCTGGTCTGGAGGCCCATACACCAGTCTGTTCTGGGTTCGGACCCCAACCACCAGTCGCTCCAACTCCGCCGAGGTGAAGGCAGGGGCCCTTTCCCCAGTCAGATGCACCATGGTAGGTTCCAGACATAGGTCACAGCAGCACATGCAGTGTAGGTCCTCTCCTGTTGAAGGTCAGGTAGCAATTGAGTGATCAGATAGAAAATGACAGTCACGTCCATGGCGGTGCATACCGTGACCGCTAGCGTACATCAACATTGGCCAATGTACCCCATAGGTCCCAATGTTAACCAATGAGGGGTTGCACAGTAGTTCCTGTCCGTCTCCTGCAACAGCTCACAACGTCAGCGGAATTACCTCACGTCCACCTGTCCCTCCACACAGGACAGGCAGACGCCATTTCGGGGGAGGGGGGTCAGGCCCTGGATAAAAACTGCATCATAGTTAAAATTGATCATACAGGACAAACCCACTTAACCATTACAATTTAACATCATGCATTGTACTGTTGTTGCTCGAATGTTCAGTTTGTGACCGGCTCCTCACTCTTTAGTCCATTAGACTGCAACTGCTGCAGATGGATAGTAGATGGCGACATATCCCCGTGTACAGACGCCTGGTGGATTTGGCAATAATGGAGGACAGGCACGTTATCCTCACCTATAGAATTGACAGGGCCACAATCACAGAGCTGTGTGCCAAATTGGAGCCTGACCTGATATCTACTATCCTTCACCCCACTGGGATCCCCCCTCTTGTGCAAGTTCTATCAGTGTTCCATTTCCTGGCAACTGCTTCTTTCCAAGTGACAGTGGGCTTGGCAGCAGGAATGTCACAGCCAATGTTTTCAATAGTGCTGACAAGAGTGTTGTCTGCCTTGATTAAACACTTGTGCAGCTACATTGTTTTTCCCCAGGTGGAGGATTTGGCCACAGTGCAGGCTGACTTCTATGCAATGGGACATATCCCCAACATAATTGGGACGACTGATTGAACACATATTGCATTTGTCCCCCCACATCGAAATGAACAAATCGTAAGAAATTTCACTCCGTGAATGTACAGATGGTGTCCTTGGCAGAACAGTACATCTCACATGTCAATGCTAAGTATCCTGGGTCGGTGCATGATGCCTTTCTCCTGAGGAATAGCAACATCCCAAATGTGATGGGCCAACTACAGAGGCACAGGGTGTGGCTGATAGGTGAGTCCTCATTCCCACCCAGTAGATGTTGGTGTATGGGTATGGTTTGGCCCATATGGGATAGTGTGTGGCTAAAGGTTGTCCCTCAATATTTGCAGGTGACTCTGGTTCCCGCAACCTATCATGGCTACTGACCCCTGTGAGGAATGCCAGGACAAGGGCAGAAGAACGTTACAATGAGGCACATGGGCAAACCAGAAGGAGCATTGAAATGACCTTTGGCCTCCTGAAGGCCAGGTTTTGGTGCCTCCATCTAACTGGTGGATCCCTGTGCTACTTGTCCAAGAAGGTCTGCTAGACAATAGTGGCATGCTGCATGTTGCACAACCTTCCCTCAGATGCCATGTGCCTTTTCTGCAGGAGGAGGAGGCTGGAGAAGCCTGTGTGGCAGCAGTGGACCCTGTGGACAGTGAGGATGAGGAGGCAGAGGATGAGGATAACAGAACAGCAGTGATACAACAGTACTTCCAATGACACACAGGTAAGACAGTGTTACTTCACATTTCATTGTCATGATTTTGAAATTCTTTGGCACTGTCATGCTGTTATTTCCCACTTCGATGCCCACTTACTGTGCCCTTTGGCAATTCATTTTACAGATATTGGTGCCCATCTACACCTCCTCGTGTGATCACTAAAGCCAACTACAGGTCTTTCCTATGTGCTCATTTACTGTACAATTGAATTGCAATGTTTGTACCTGGTTAAACATAAACATACTTGAAAAATGTGACATACTCCATACTTGTATTTTTTCCAAGGGTGTCTATTGAAGTGCTACCAAAAAGTTGGGTAAGTGCACTGTGATGGGGTGATGATGGAGGAAAGTTCAGGGTATAGTCCTAGCCTATTTGTAGCACAGATGCATTGTCCAGGGTGACATAGGAAGGGGAGAAATGGCAGTTCAAGGTGGACAGGGTGACTGAGTGGGACACAAGGGTCACAATCAGGAGAGTCACATTTCCTGGCGGGGGTCTTGGCAATAGTCTCTGGCTTCTTCCTCAATCGCAGTGAACGTTTGCGGGGTGGTTCACCTTCTGCAGGGGGAGGGGTGCTACCCAGAAGCCTGTTGGTCCTGTGGCGGGCCTCCTGTCCACTAGCTGCAGCGGAGGAGGCAGGCAAGTCAGATGTCTGGCTAGTGGAAGGGTGCCGCTGTTGTGAGATTGCCACCATAATAATGTTGGCCATGTCTGCCAGCACCCCTGCAATGGAGACCAGGTTGGTGTTGATGGCCTTCAAGTCCTCCCTGATCCCCTGGTACTGTCCCTCCTGCAGCTGCCTGTTCTCCTGCACGTTGTCCAGGATCTGGCCCAGCGTATCCTGGAATGTTGGTAGGCTCCCAGGATCTCTGCAAGTGCCTCCTGAAGAGTCGGTTCCCTGGAACCTGTCCTCCCCCTGGTGCACAGCATTCCTCCCAGTTTCCCTGTTGTCCTGTGCCTCTGTCCCCTGAACTGTGTGCTCACTGCCACTGACCCCAGGTCCCTGATTGTCTTGGGTATGAGGTGTGCCCTGGGGTCCCTGTAGTGGTGGACGCACTGCTGATTGACGTGTCCTGGGGACAGAGGTGTGGGTACGCTGGGTGGGTGCTATGGTGGTGTTTCCTGAGGGGGGAGGATCTGTGGTGGTGTGTGAGTGGGATTGGGTAACCGACTATCGAGAGGTCCCTGATGGGCCAGGTTGGTCATCCAGATCTAGGCGACCAGAGTTGCTGTCATCACTGTGGGCCTGTTCAGTTGGGGGACTGGATAGTACTGGTACCTCTTCTCCGCTGACATTGGCTGGGATACCTGTGGGGATGTTAATGCTGTGTTATTGTTTTTGTGTGTGACATATTGTGCATCAGTGGGTTGCCCTATTTGTTTTTATGTGCAGCTTTAACTTGTGTATGTTGGTATGTGGTGGGCTAGATGAGTCTCTCTAGCATGCATGCTTTGGTGGTAGGTGTCCATGCAGGGCTGTGAGTGATGTCCATGCACTGGTGGTGCATGCAGGGCTTGCAATTGGGATGGGTGGGATGTGATAGTGGGGTGTGCGGGAGGTGGTGGAGTGATGGGAGTGAGGGTGAGGATATGTGATGGCAAGCAGGTAGGGGGGGTGATAGTAGTAGAGAGTTGACTTACCAGAGTCCAGTCCTCCTCCTACTCCGGCCCTCAGGATGCATGATTGCCAAGACTTGCTCCTCTAATGTTGTTAGTTGTGGGGGAGGAGGTGGGGGTCCACCGCCAGTCCTCTGTATAACGAGCTGATGTCTTCCTGCAATGGAACGTGCCTTCACCGTAGGTCGTTCCACCTCTTCCTGATGTCCTCCCTTGTTCTGGGGTGTTGTCTCACGGCATTGACCCTGTCCACGATCCTCCGCCATAGCTCCATCTTCCGAGCAATAGATATCTGCTGCACCTGTGCTCCAAATAGCTGAGGCTCTACCCTGATGATTTCCCCCACCATGACCCTTAGCTCCTCCACTGAGAATCTGGGGTGTCCTTGTGGTGACATGGGTTTTGTGTGAGGTGTGTAGGTGAAGGTGTGTAGGGTGATGTGTTTGGGTGTTTGATGTGGGGTGCATGGGTGGTGCATAGGTGTAGGTGGTGTGTGGCTCTGGTTTTTTCTGTAGCCGTGGTGTCTGTCTAGTGCAAATGGTTTGTAGTTGTAAGAGGTTGTGGTAATGTGGGTGGGTGTTTTATAGTGGTGTGGTTGTGTGGGTGTGGTGTGTGTATGTGTGTCAGGTGTGTGTTGTTTAACCCCTTCGCTGCCAGGCCTTTTCCCCCTCCTGTGACAGGCCTTTTTTTGCCTATTTGGGGCAGTTTGCGCTTAGGCCCTCATAACTTTTTGTCCACATAAGCTAACCAAGCCAAATTTGCGTCCTTATTTTCCAACATCCTAGGGATTCTAGAGGTACCCAGACTTTGTGGGTTCCCCTGAAGGAGGCCAAGAAATTAGCCGAAATACAGTGAAAAATTCATTTTTTTTAAAAACAAATGGGAAAAAGTGGCTGCAGAAGAAGGCTTGTGGTTTTTCTCCTGAAAATGGCATCAACAAAGGGTTTGCGGTGCTAACCTCACCAGCTTACCAGCTTTCAGGAACAGGCAGACTTGAATCAGAAAACCCAATTTTTCAACACAAATTTGGCATTTTACTGGGACATACCCCGTTTTTACAATTTTTTGTGCTTTCAGCCTCCTTCCAGTCAGTGACAGAAATGGGCATAAAACCAATGCTGGATCCCAGAAACCTAAACATTTCTGAAAAGTAGACAAAATTCTGAATTCAGCAAGGGGTCATTTGTGTAGATACTACAAGGGTTTCCTACAGAAAATAACAACTGAAAAAGAAAAATATTGAAATTGAGGTGAAAAAAACATCAATTTTTCTCAGCGTGTTACTCTGTAACTTTTTCCTGCAATGTCAGATTTTCAAAAGCAATATACCGTTACGTCTGCTGGACTCCTCTGGTTGTGGGGATATATAGGGCTTGTTGGTTCATCAAGAACCCTAGGTACCCAGAGCCAATAAATGAGCTGCACCCTGCAGTGCATTTTCATTCCATACCGGGTATACAGCAATTCATTTGCTGAAATATAAAGAGTAAAAAATAGCTATCAAGAAAACCTTTGTATTTCCAAAAAGGGCATAAGATAAGGTGTTGAGGAGCAGTGGTTATTTGCACATCTCTGAATTCCGGGGTGACCATACTAGCATGTGAATTACAGGGCATTTCTCAAATAGATGTCTTTTTTACACACTCTCAAAACTTTGGAAGGAAACAATTTAGAGAAAGACAAGGGGCAATAACACTTGTTTTGCTAATCTATGTTCCCCCAAGTCTCCAGATAAAAATGATACCTCACTTGTGTGGGTAGGCCTAGCGCCCGCGACAGGAAACGCCCCAAAACGCAATGTGAACACATCCCATTTTTTTTAAAGAAAACAGAGGTGTTTTTTGCAAAGTGCCTACCTCTAGATTTTGGCCTCTAGCTCAGCTGGCACCTAGGGAAACCTACCAAACCTGTGCATTTCTGTAAACTAGAGACCTAGGGGAATCCAAGATGGGTGACTTGTGGGGCTCTGACCAGGTTTTGTTACCCAGAATCCTTTGCAAACCTCAAAATTTGGCTAAAAAAACACATTTTCCTCACATTTTGGTGACAGAAAGTTCTGGAATCAGAGAGGAGCCACAAATTTCCTTCCACCCAGCGTTCCCCCAAGTCTCCCGATAAAAATGATACCTCACTTGTGTGGGTAGGCCTAGCGCCCGCGACAGAAAATGCCCCAAAACGCAACGTGCACACATCACATTTTTTGAAAGAAAACAGAGGTGTTTTTTGCAAAGTGCCTACCTGTACATTTTGGCCTCTAACTCAGCCAGCACCTAGGGAAACCTACCAAACCTGTGCATTTCTGAAAACTAGAGACCTAGGGGAATCCAATATGGGGTGACTTGTGGGGCTCTGACCAGGTTCTGTTACCCAGAATCCTATGCAAACCTCAAAATTTGGCAAAAAAACACATTTTCCTCACATTTTGGTGACAGAAAGTTCTGGAATCAGAGAGGAGCCACAAATTTCCTTCCACACAGCGTTCCCCCAAGTCTCCCGATAAAAATGATACCTCACTTGTGTGGGTAGGCCTAGCACCCGCGACAGGAAATGCCCCAAAACGCAACGTGGACACATCACATTTTTTGAAAGAAAACAGAGGTGTTTTTTGCAAAGTGCCTACCTGTAGATTTTGGCCTCTAGCTCAGCCGGCACCTAGGGAAACCTACCAAATCTATGCATTTTTGAAAACTAGAGACCTAGGGGAATCCAAGATGGGGTGACTTGTCGGGCTCTGACCAGGTTTTGTTACCCAGAATCCTTTGCAAACCTCAAAATTTGGCTAAAGAAACACATTTTCCTCACATTTTGGTCCCAGAAAGTTCTGGAATCAGAGAGGAGCCACAAAATTCCTTCTACCCAGCGTTCCCCCAAGTCTCCCGATAAAAATGATACCTCACTTGTGTGGGTAGGACTAGCGCCCACGAAAGGAAATGGCCCGAAACACAACGTGGACACATCAAATTTTTTCATAGAAAACAGTGCCTACATGTGGATTTTGGCCTGTAGCTCAGCCGGCACCTGGGGAAACCTAGCAAACCAGCGCATTTTTGAAAACTAGTAACCCAGGGGAATCCAAGATGGGGTGACTTGCGGGGCTCTGACCAGGTTATGTTACCCAGAATTCTTTGCAAACATCAAAATTTTGCCAAAAAAACACTTTTTCCTCTCATTTCGGTGACAGAAAGTTCTGGAATCTGAAAGGAGCCACAAATTTCCTTCCACCCAGCGTTCCCCTAAGTCTCTCGATAAAAATGGTACCTCACTTCTGTGGGTAGGCCTAGCGCCCACGAAAGGAAATGGCCCAAAACACAACGTGGACACAACATATTTTTTCACAGAAAACAGAGGTGTTTTTTGCAAAGTGCCTACCTGTGGATTTTGGCCTCTAGCTCAGCCGGCCCCAGGGCAGCGACCCTTGCCTAATGGGTCGCTCCCCATCTCTAAAAAAACAAACAAAAAAAAAAAGCATACAAGAAAATTGCCCTGGCGCCTAGAGGTTTCTGACCCCCTTGGGGGCAGATTGGCCTAATAATAGGGGGGGCAGAAATGACCTAAAATAAATTTGCCCCCCCAACCCCTACCCGCCCGGGAGCGACCCTTGCCTACGGGGTCGCTCCCCCTGCGTGACATTGGCGCCAACCACTGGTGCCTAGTGGTTTCTGCCCCCTTGGGGGCAGATTGACCTAAAATCGGCCTATCTGCCCCCAGGGGGGCAGAAATGTTCTAAATACAATATGCCCCCCAGGGGAGCGACCCTTGCCTAATGGGTCGCTCCCCATCTAAAAAAAAAAAAAAAAAAACTCACAAAAAAAATTTGCCCTGGCGGCTATAGGTTTCTGTCCCTCCTGGGGGCAGAAATGGCCTAAAATAAATTTGCCCTCCCAACCCCCACCCCCCATCCGGGAGCGACCCTTGCCTACGGGGTCGCTCCCCCTGCGTGACATTGGCACCAAAAAACAAATCCCCGGTGCCTAGTGGTTTCTGCCCCCTTGGGGGCAGATTGACCTAAAATCGGCCAATCTGCCCCCAAGGGGGGCAGAAATGGTCTAAATACAATTTGCCCCCCAGGGCAGCGGCCCTTGCCTAATGGGTCGCTCCCCATCTCTAAAAAAACAAACAAACAAAAAAAAAAGCACAAAAAAAAAATTGCCCTGGTAGCTAGAGGTTTCTGACCCCCCCTGGGGACAGATCGGCCTAATAATAGGCCGATCTGCCCCCAAGGGGGGCAGAAATTACCTAAAATAAATTTGCCCCCCCAACCCCCACCCCCCCGGGAGCGACCCTTGCCTACGGGGTCGCTCCCCCTGCGTGACATTGGCGCCAAAAAAAAAATCCCCGGTGCCTAGTGGTTTCTGCCCCCTTGGGGGCAGATTGACCTAAAATCGGCCAATCTGCCCCAAGGGGGGCAGAAATGGTCTAAATACAATTTGCCCCCCAGGGGAGCGACCCTTGCCTAATGGGTCGCTCCCCATCTCTAAAAAAACAAACAAACAAAAAAAAAAACACCCAAAAAAAAATTTGCCCTGGTGCTTAGCGGTTACTGCCCCCCCTGGGGGCAGATCGGCCTAATAATAGGCCGATCTGCCCCCAGGGGGGACAGAAATGGCCTAAAATAAATTTGCCCCCCCCAACGCCCCCCACCCCCCCCAGGAGCGACCCTTGCCTACGGGGTCGCTCCCCCTGCGTGACATTGGCGGCAAAAATAAAATCCCCGGCGCCTAGTGGTTTCTGCCCCCCTTGGGGGCAGATTGGCGTAGCAAAAAACGGCCGATCTGCCCCCAAAGGGGGCAGAAATGACCTAAATACAATTTTCCCCTCCAGGGGAGCGACCCTTGTCCAAGGGGTCGCTCCCCATCTGTAAAACAAAAAAAAATCAAAAAATCCCCGGTGCCTAGTGGTTTCTGCCCCCCTTGGGGGCAGATTGGCCTAATCAAAATAGGCTGATTTACACCCCAGGGGGGCAGAAATAGCCTAAAATAATTCCCCCCCCAGGGGAGCGACCCTTGCCTAAGGGGTCGCTCCCCTTGCGTGAAATTCACGAAAAACAAAAAAAAACTCCCTGGTGTCTAGTGGTTTCTGCCCACATTGGGGGCAGATTGGCCTCATCAAAATAGGCCCAAGGGGGGCAGAAATGGCCTAAATATAATTTGCCCCCTAGGGGAGCGACCCTTGCCTAAGGGGGTCGCTCCCCACCTAAAAAAAACAAAAAACAAAAAAAATGAAGAAAAAAAAATGATCCCTGGTGCCCTAGAGGTTTCTGCCCCCCCTGGGGGCAGATAAGGCCTTCCCAAAAAAATGCCCCCCCTTATGTCTATTTCAAACAAACAAAAAAAATCCCTGGTGTCTAGTGGGGTTTCAAAAGCCGGATTGCAAGCAATCCGGCTTTTGAAACCCTGGGAGAGACTTCAAAGGGAAGGAAATACATCTCCTTCCCTTTGAAGCCTCTCCGGGCCTCCCCCACGTGATTGAAAGAGAAATGCTGAGCATTTCTCTTTCAATCACGCTGGAAGCAGAGCTTGCTTCCAGCGCGATGGGGAAGACCCTGTGACTAATCAGCGCGCGCTTGCGCGCTGACGTCACAGGGGGGGTCGGGGTGGAAGGGCTTCCCCTTCCATCCCAGCCTTTGCACAGGGAGGGCGCGCTAGCGCTCCCCCCAGTTCCCGTGCCTTGGACGAGGTGACCTCGTCCAAGGCACACGGGAACTGTAGCCTTGGACGAGGTGACCTCGTCCAAGGCACAGAACGGGTTAAATTGTCCAATGTGGTGTTGTTTTGTATGTGTGTGTGTGTTTTGAGCACACAGTATGTACTGCAAATGGTTTACCGCGATTGAATGTCTGCCGTGGTGATTCGTGGGTCACAATGTGATGGGCGTTGTTCTGTTGGCTATCGGTGTGGGTTTCGATACCACCAGTTTATCACTGACCTTTGGTGTGGCGGAATTGTGTATGTGGCTGAATAGTGACAGATTGGTGTATGTGTGTCATACTATGGTAAATGGATAACCGCTGAGGCGGTAGTCAGCGTGGCAGTAAGTGGGATTTACCGCCAGTGTCATAATGAGGGCCACAGTGTCCTCTACACTTTTAGATACTATCCCACAATCTTAGGTCACGTTGGATCTGATTATGACTTTAACATCTTTACTAAAAACCACACTTACACATCATTTAAAACATCTACACAAAACACCATTGAAATCCCACAAAGCACCACAAGCTACCCTATTGATACTGACTCCTCTGCTGACGCAACTCTCTCCCGAATCTCCACAACCCCACGGATCTTCCAAATTTTGGGCATGGGAATTAGGGAGTGGACTCTAAGGACTAAGAGACATATTTACAAGAATGTGGTGCATCAGCTTTAATGCGCCACTTTTCATGCGCCCTCCTGTGACCCCCTAACAACACCATGTGTGCGCTGTATTTATGATATGGTGCACCATGGTGCACATTAGGACAATAGCGTCATAGATTTTTGAAGCTATTGTGGTACTTTGCAGGATTAGAGCTACAAATTGTGACACTAATACTGCAAAGTAAATGGAGGCCCATTGAAAGTAATGGGCACATCATATTAATGCCTGCCTTTGGCAGGCATTAAAAATGACACTAAAAATGGGGCAGGGAAATGTTGTAAGTTTCATTGTACCATTTTCACGGGCCTCCCTGCTTGGAAACGTCCCCCCTTGCAAACATCATGCCTGGTGCAGGTATAATTTGGCGCAAGGGTTACAAAGTGGCGCAATGCATGCATTGTGCCACTTTGTAAATATGGTGAAAGACAATGGTCTCCTTAATGCCATATTAGTGTAAAAAAATGACGCTAGTGTGGCGCTAAGAGGTGCTAGGGCCTTGTAAATCTGGCCCTAACTATTCTAGAGTAAAAGATTCTAGCTCCCTTTACTTCAAAACCCAAACTATCCTCTCTCTGATGCCATCAAATGACACTCCTGGATCATTATTCTTACTTTTCTTCTCCTGCGGACCTTTTAAGGTCTGAGAGGTGAATGGGAGTTTAAATCAATCCTTCAAATAAACTAACAATGTATCCCATTTAGTCACACATTAAATCCAGGAGACGGAGAATAAAGTTAAAAAGTTTATTACACATTTAGGGCCACACTCATGTAAATGAATGTCAAAAACATACTATATAAGAACAGAGTCACCAAAGGTGAGGTAAAGCATTGACTAAGATTAAATCAAATAAGCATACTACATACATTAATTTCACTTGAGGCAATGCAAAAGGCGAGAAACAAAATTAAATAGCCGTCCTTTTGTCTAATAATTGGAGAGTCTTGGTTAATCTAGGTATCCGAAATTAAACTAGAGGGAAATCTTAATCAGGTCTCAGGAAATATAGGACGTTGTCAGTATAGCAGAAACCTCAGTATAAGTTCTATAGAGAGGTGTTGTATTGCATAACGCCACACAAAGGAATAAAGAGTAGAGAGGTCTGTACCCCTCTAAGTTACAAGAGAATCTGCTCTCATCTAACTAGGGGAATATCATTTAAACCTACAGAACCTTCAAGAACTCCACGGCATCAGCACCAGTAGTTTTCCATCTCCCTTGCACATTGAAATTGGCAACTTCCCTCAAATCTAACATCCCACAAATTGGCCATCAGGACGTCCTTGGATGGTTCTCAGTGTCTGGAACCTTTTCTTCTCAGTTCCTTAGTGCTCCTTGTCCTTCCCAACGTATCCTCCCATACCCCACTATCGTCAATACAGAATATTACTTTCATTACATGTAGACTTGCATGAATGCTCCTGCAAAGAAAGAATATTGCAACATGAGCAAAATTTTGAGTTGAAGGTTAGACATAAGAAACCTAGGGCCAGATGTAGCAAAGGATTTGCGCGTCGCAAATGCCTCTTTGCAATGCAGAAATGCATATTGCGAGTCGGGACCGACTCGCAATATGCATTTCAGAATCGCAAATAGGAAGGGGTGTTCCCTTCCTATTTGCGATTCGGAGTGGAATGCAATACCATTTGCGACCGCATATGCGGTCGTAAATGGTGTCGCAGTTACCATCCACTTCAAGTGGATGGTAACCCACTCGCAAATTGGAAGGGGTCCCCATGGGACCCTTTCCCCTTTGTGAATGGACCACAAATTAATTTTTTCAGGGTAGGTAGTGGTCCAAGGGACCACTACCTGCCCTGAAAAAATACTGAAACTAAAGGTTTCGTTTTTTTTTTTAAGTGCAGCTCGTTTTCCTTTAAGGAAAACGGGCTACACTTAAAAAAAAAAACTGCTTTATTGAAAAGCAGTCATGAACATGGAAGTCTGCTGACTACAGCAGGCCTCCATGTTAGCGAGTGCCTATAGTCACTATGGGGCCGCAATTTGCGACCCACCTCATTAATATTAATGAGGTGGGTCTTTGCGACCCCATAGTGACTCGCAGACGGTGTCTGAGACACCGTTCTGCATTGGAAATTGCGACTTGCAATTTGCGAGTCGCTCTGACTCGCAAATTGCAAGTCGCAATTTCCAACTTTGCTACATCTGGCCCCTAATATTTTAGGCCTTCAGTTATGCAAACTGTTAGAAATGGGGTCTTTCTTTGGCAGTCAGATACCCCCTCCAAGCACGGAACCTCACTCTATTCAGTGCGAAGGAGAAACACACCTGGTTAACCTCCGTTCACCACCTTGGTAGCCTGGCATGAGCAGAAATGCTTAACATAGAGACAATGTGCAAAGTATTTGTACCAACCCACACAGAAATAAAGTGAAAACACTACTGAGTGATTTAACACAAGGTTAAAAATGGCCAATATTTATTTGAGCAACACAAGACCAAAATGACAACATTCCAACATACACCAGTACAATTATGAATTTTTAAATGATTAAACTTCAATATAGCACTCACAAAAACAAATGCTTTGAATTGGTGATATCATGGTGTCGTGGCGGAGTCGTTCCCAATAATCTGACACCAATGGCGCCGGTCACGGAGTCACACGGACCCCCAAGTACAATACCTTGTAAAAAATGGGGAAACAAGCTGGTGCACGGAGTCAGGGATTGTAGTGTCGCTGGATCCGAAGCGGTGACGGTTCCAGTGCTACGGAGCAGAGGTGTCACAAAGAGGTGCTCGATTCTTGCTGCAGAGCTGTGGAGGTGAGGTGACATCGGTGCTAACCGTTGGATCCGCACACTTCCAAGGAGTCGATATCCGGCAGTCAAGATGTGGTGCAGTGACTTCCACAGAGACGCGGACTTTAGCGAGGCTGCACTGGGGGCGGGCCTGCGGGGTTGTCGCACTCCAGTCAGGACCACGGCTTCAGTTGCAGACAGCTTCACGGGATTCGGCAGCGGTGTCAAGCCGCAGTCGTCCGAAGTCGGTTACCTTGGATCTTCTTGATTTTCCACCAGCTTCTCCTTTCAAGGGCCTACGGACTGGATTAGGCACCACTTGGCAGGGCAGGAGTTTCAGCAGAGAGTCCAGGTGCTGGCAGAGGAAGTCTTTGATGGTCCTGAGACTTCAGAACAGGTGGCAAGATCAGTCCAATCCCTTGGAAATTCTTCCTAAGCAGGAATATACCAAAAAGTCCAGTGTTTGTCCCCTTTCACAGGCAGAAGCAGCAACTGCAGGATAGCCCAACAAAACACAGTCACAGGCAGGGGCAGCACTTCTCCTAAGCTCTTCAGCTCTTCTCCTTGGTTGAGGTTCCTCTTGGATCCAGATGCAAATCTTGAAGAAATCTAAAGTCTGGGGTTTTAGGTTCACTACTTATGCCCTTTTCTGCATTTGAAGTTGCCCAACTTCAAAGAAACGTCTCTGTTGTTTACAGGAACCTGCCTTGCCCAGGTCAGGCTCCAGACACACACCAGCATGGTTGGAGACTGCATTGTGTGAGGGCAGGCACAGCCCATTCAGGTGTAAATGATCACTACTTCCTCCACTGTAGCCCAGATGGCTCATCAGGATATGCAGGCTACACCCCAGCCACCCTTCTGTCACTGTCTAGAGGAGATTCACAAACAGCCCAACTGTCAGTCTGACCCAGACAGGGAATCCACAAACAGGCAGAGTCACAGAATGGTTTAAGCAAGAAAATGTCTACGTTCTAAAAGTAGTATTTCAAACTAACAATCTATAAAACAACTTCACTAAAAGATGTATTTTTAAATTGTAGGTTCAGAGACCCCAAGCTCCACATTTCTATCTGCTCTCAAAGGGAAACTGCACTTTAAGAACATTTAAGGTAGCCCTCATATTAACCTATGAGAGAGATAGGCCTTGCAACAGTGAAAAACTAATTTGGTAGTATTTCACTTTTAGGACGTGTAAAAACAAATCACTACATATCCTACCTTTAACATACACTGTACCCGGCCCACTGGGCCATCTAGGGCCTACCTTAGGGATGCCTTACATGTCTAAAAAGGGAAGGTTTAGGCCTGGCAAATGGTTACACTTGCAAAGTCAAATTGGCAGTTTAAAACTGCACACGCAGACACTTCAGTGGCAGGTCTGAGCCATGTGTACAGGCCTACTCATGTGGGTGGCACAATCAGTGCTGCAAGCTCACTAGTAGCATTTGATTTATAGTCCCTGGGCACCTCTAGTGCACTTTAATAGGCACTTACTAGTAAATCAAATATGCCTAATATAGAAAAGCCAATTACACTTACAATTTCACGTTGGGAGCACTTGCACTTTACCACTGGTCAGTAGTGGTAAAGAGCCCCAAACAGCAAAAACAGAGTCCAGCACACAGCAAACAACCTAGGAAGCAGAGACAAAAAGTTAGCGGAGACCATGCCAAGGATGCCAGGTCTAACATTAACTTAATTAGACTTTAATGCACATTTGGAGTACATTATTATAAGTGCTTCTGAGAAATTAGGTCTCTAGTTGGCAGTGGTTTGCACTCGGTCCAAGTAAGGACCCTCACTCTAGTCAGGGTAAGGGAGTCACACATCTAAGATAACCCCTTTCTCATCCCCTTCGTAGATAAGCACGAGCAGTCAGGCTTATCTCAGAAGTAATGTGTAAAGTATTTGTACACATAAGGTAACACAGTGAAAACACCACAAATGGACTCCACACCAGTTTAGATAAATAACCAATATTTATCTTAGTAAAACAAAAACAAAACAACATACACAAGTAAAGATATCACTTTTATAAAGTTTGAAATTATGTTGGATTCATAGGAATCAATGATTGTAGCTGTCTGGCACAAAGTACCAGGGGTGTGTCAAAAATAAAGACGACACGGGCCACAGGGCAGGTGATGCATTGGTTCTTTATTGCACAGTGGAGGTGATGCATCGATTTTTTCCATGCAGGAGAGGTGATGCATCGGTTCCTTACTGGCAAGGGAGGTGATGTGTCGATTATCTCCTCGCACAGAAAGGTGATGCGCTGATTTTCAGACACACAGCCTCTGTTCCTTATTGCAGTGCAAGGTTGATGAGAAATTGACGCCCTGGGGATGCTGCATGGAAAATCCAGGCATGCTGTGTTGATGAAGCTGCGGTGAAACAGGCACTGTATCAATTCTGCAACCACGAGACAGGCTCCGCATCGATTTTCTACCATGGGACAGGCGCTGCATCAAGTTTTCTGCTGCAGCGTGATTATATGTGGATTTTTTCCTTCAGGGCAGCAGCTTACACCTCCAAGGGTCCAGTGGCTGGAGTTGGTTACACTTGGCAAGTCAGGACTCACAGCAGAAGATCCCAGCCACTGGCAGATGAAGTCTTTGATGTTCCTGAGACTTCTTAACAGAAGTGAAGCTCAGTTCAAGCCTTTGGAAAACCTTGGAAACCACGATGTAGAAAGCAAAATCCACTCCTTTAAGTCCCAGGACAGAAGCAGCAAGCAGCAGGCCAGCACAACAAAGCAACAGGCAGAGTGGCAGTCCCTCCCACAACATCTAGCTCTTCTTTCTGGAATAATGTCCTGTTGAGAAGCGCCTATCTTTTAAATACACTGTACCCTGCCTATGGGGCTGCCTTGGGTCTACCTTAGGGGTGACGTACATGAAGTAAAAGGATGGTTTGGGCCTGGCAAGTGGGTGTACTTGCCAGGTTGAAATTGCAGCTTCCAACTGCCCACTCAGACACTGCAGGGGCAGGTCTGAGACATGTTTACAGGACTACTCATGTGGGCAGCACAATCAGTGCTGCAGGCCCACTAGTAGCATTTGATTTATAGGCCTGGGGCACTCATGGTGCACTATACTAGGGAATTACTAGTAAATCAAATATGCCAATCATGAATAAACAAATTGCCAGTACAATTAAGACAGAGAGCCCTTGTACTTTAGCATTGGTCAGCAGTGATAAAGAGCCCAGAGTTCTAAATCCAGCAAAAACGAAATGCAGCACACAGTCAAAAATAGAGGTCAGAGGCAAAAGGTTTGGGAAGAACCCTGCAATAAGGGACATTTCCAACAAGTGCATTTTGCAATTATAAATGGAACAAGAGTTATAAATAAAGTGTGAATATATGCAGTTTCATCATACTACTTTAATCAGTATACAAGATTATAAATTAGCATGAGTACTACATTTAAACATGTTAAAATCAAACATTAGAACACACGTATACATGAATTATTGACTTTCTACTGTGACTGCGCCTTCAATAATATGACTTAGATGCCCCACTTTCCTTTAGTAAATTTAAGACACACAATATATGTACTGTTGATTACAATATGTCACTTCAATAAGACAAGATGGCACAACCAAAATTATATGTCACCAATAACGTGCCTGCATGTTATTTCGCAAAATTAGGTAATTTTTTTATAAACAATTTTTACTGAGTTTTGAACAAAGATTGCAAAGGAAAAATATAGCAGTCCCCCACCCTAGTCACCCCATGTAGATTCACACCCTGCTGTGTTGCAACCTCGCCTTCTATGGCCAACTCAGTGCCACTAGTACATTCACGGAAATCAATGATATCAGATATTTTCTGAGCCCCGTGGGTGTAGGAGGCTGGCCTGGATTGGACGTCTGGGGTTCTGGCGCCTCTTCACGACACATGAGAGCTCCGTAGGAGACAAGGAACGTGGTCCTTCTCCTTTCACTTATGAAGATACTTACAGGTGTATACACACACCGTTTAGGAATATGTGCTAGAATTTGGACTTTGCGTTACGGGATGGTATGGCAGTTATGTTGCCAGGAGAGTTTTTTGTAAGTCTCAGGAGCTGTGGTCTTACACAGTATTTGCATAAGCCCTGATGAAGTCTTTAGATTTATTTTCTTATAGGACGAAACACGTGTTGTCTGTTGTTGCTCTAAATGGATACTTCATGGTTATTGTTGCTCTAAATGGACACTTCATCTCAAGAATAAACTGAACTTTTTGCACTTGTATCCTGGTCCGACCTTTGCTGGATGACTGTGAACAAGATACCAAGACACAGAGTATATGATTGATTGAACTTTTATTCACGAGTGCCCTGACTTCTGTTTGCCTGGATTGTAGTGAGTACCTTGGGTACTTCACCTTACACCAGGTCCAGTTATCCCTTGTTAGTGAATGTAGTAGTGTTCTAGAAGCTTAGGCTGATAGAGGTAGCAATAGCACAGCAGCTTAGGCTGAACTAGGAGACATGCAAAGCTCTTGCAATACCACCTATAGTTACACAGTACTTATACACAAGTAAAGACAATACTCAGTGTTACCAAAAATAAAGGTATTTATTTGGGCGACACAGTACCAAAAATATCTTAGAGACAATACTCCTTCTCGAGGTAAGTATTATAAACAATATGTACACTAGACACCAAAATTAGGCATGTAAATAGTCATAGAACAATGGAAACAGTAGGAAATCCTATAGAATGAAATGGGAGAAAATAGGTCTAGGGGCAACACAAACCATACACTAAATATGTGGAATGTGAATCACGAATTACTCCCTAGTCAAGTGTAATGTGTGCAGAATTGCTAGGAGATTCCACAGTATCCACATTGTGCCACAGTAAAGGTAAGTAAATTACCCCACCCAAGAGCCCAGAAAAGCAGGTGTAAAGTACTACACGTTTCCTCAGGACACACTACACCTCGTTTTGGGGATTTTGCAGCAGCCAAACAAGTCTTCAAAGAACAACTGCTGGATTATTGGACCTGAAGACCTGCAAAGGAGGGGGACCAAGTATCAGGTATGGACCTATCAGGAGGGGTCTCTGACGTCATCTGCTGGCACTGACCACTCAGAGCCCACCAGAGTGCCCCCACACCCTGCAAAGCAAGATGGCTGAAGTCTGGAACACACTGGAGGAGCTCTGGGCACCACCCCTGGGGTGGTGATGAACAGGGGAGTGGTCACTCGCCTTTCCTTTGTCAAGTTTCCCGCCAGAGCAGGGGAGAAGGGGTCCCTGAACCGGTGTAGACTGGTTTATGCAAGGAGGGCATCATCTGTGCCCTTCAAAGCATTTCCAGAGGCTGGGGGAGGCTACCCCTCCCCAGCCTGTAACACCTATTTCCAAAGGGAGAGGGTGTAACACCCTGCTCTCAGAGGAAATGCTTTGTTCTACCTTCCTGGGCTGCCCAGACCCCAGGAGGGCAGAACCCTGTCTCTGAGGTGGCAGCAGTTGTAGCTGCAGTGCAAGCCTCAGAGAGCTGGTTTGGCAGTGCTAGGGGTCCATGGTGGAGCCCTCAGAATGCATGGAATTGGCTCCCCAATACCAGATTTGGAATGGGGGGACAATTCCATGATCTTAGACATGTTACATGGCCATATTTGGAGTTATCATTGTGAAGCTACATATAGGTATGGACCTATATGTAGTCCATGCATGTAATGGCATCCCCGCACTCACAAAGTCCGGGGAAATGGCCCTGAACTATGTGGGGGCACCTTTGCTAGTGCAAGGGTGCCCTCACACTTAGTAACTTTGCACCTAACCTTCAGCAAGTGAAGGTTAGAGATATAGGTGACTTATAAGTTACTTAAGTGCAGTGAAAATGGCTGTGAAATAGGCAAAACATACTGACATATAGGTTTTTATCTATGAGCACTGGGGTCCTGGCTAGCAGGATCCAAGTGACAGAGAAAAAACACACTGACACACACTCACAAACAGGCCAAATGTGGGGGTAACCATGCTAGAAAGAGGCTACTTTCTCACAGTAGGTATTCATGACAGTTGGCCCAGCCATTTCCCCATAACCTGGCATGCTTACGAGGACACCCTCAAGCTTCCCTCAAGCTTCATAAACTAGTGTCTCTTGTCTCGAACACCAGACCACCCCTTGCCTCCATCTTGAGGGCAATAGTGGGGACGGGGAGTTCCAATTCGCTGCAATGTCTCTTTTTGCCACCATCATGGCTGTTCCCACAAAGATACATTCTGAATGTGCACTATCCACCCCTTCCGTTACCCCCAAGAGAACCAGCAATGGGAACATTGATGTGCCGGCTATACGTCCCAAAGCTGAGATATGCCTAGTGTATGCCATTTGCCAAATCCCTGCAGGGTCACTGACTTCCTCAACCAAGTGCCCTGCCAAATGGGTGTCTGGTGAGCCAGAGTATTGAGCCATTGGGTGTATCACAAGGCAACACATAAAACAAGGAATACGACTTTGGTGATAAAAGACATTGCCATTGGAAGCGGGGAGCTGTTTTGCAGATCCTGGATCCACGGGAAGCTTAGGGAGGCAAGCTCCAGCTAATATGCTGGATCTGCCCAACCCCAAGTAAACCAGTTGTGGATGACCAGTAGTTGGGTTGCTAAGTAATACCAGTACAGATTGGCTATATTCATCCCGCCTTCATAGATACCCCTCCAACAGTTCTGCAGTGTTTTGCGGTGCCTAGCCCCCACCAGAGAAACACAGATGCATGTCCATCCAGTGCAGAGAACCAGGAGCATCGAAGAGTGAGTGGAAAGTTTTGAAATATGTATATGAGCTGGGGTAGAATCATCATTTTATAGAGTACCACCTGGCCCAGCATGTTCAGTGGTAGGGAGTGGCATCTTGTCAGGTCTGTGTTAGCCCGATCTGTCAGTGGGGCAAAACTGAGGGAAAACGTCAACTCAGGAAGATGCACCACTCAGATGCCCAAATATTTGAAACTCAGTCTGCGGACAGGCACCGCATCCTGCCAGGCATAGCAATTATGGCATGACGCAAGTGGCACCAACACTGATTAAGAGGGATTAATACAAAGTCCCGACGCCTCTGCAAACCACTGTAGTAAGTGCAGACTCCATGGACCGGTGTCCAAAGGATTTGCCATGTAAAGCAGGATTTCATTAGCTTATAGTGTTATGTGATCTTCCTGGGAAGGGCCCCAGTGCCAGCCCTGATAAAGAGGGTCTCCTCTAATCAGTAGCCCCAATGGCTCAATAGCCAGGACAAAGAGAAGAGGACCTGACCTTGGTTCGCTCCCCACGCCGCACGGCTCCTCCTGGGTGCCCGTGTCTCATTTTGCCACCCCTGGTGACTGTTGGTTGTACTGCTAATCTTTTTTTTTCTCCCAAATTGTCTTGTAACTTGTTGTTTATATTTTGGCATTCTGCTTTTGCTTTTGTCTCTCTGCTAGGCGCTCCCTTTTGTGCCACTGCCCTCTGTGCCCCCCCACCCCCGCTTCCCGCCGCTGCTCCCCTGCGGCCCTCCCCCTTTTACCTTCTGCCTCCCGTGCCCTCACCCATTGGCCGCCCCGCTCCCGCCTCCCAGCTGCTTCTCCTTCCCACTTCGCCTCTTATGGAGGCTGCCGCGTGGCAGTGAGTGCGACCTGACCCCGGGTCGCTCCCTACGCCGCATGGCTCCTCCTGGGTGCCCGTGTCTCACTCCCGCTGCAGCCGAGGGTTTGCCGCCCCTGCTGACTGTTGGTTGTACTGCTAATCTTTTTTTTTCTCCCAAATTGTCTTGTAACTTGTTGTTTATATTTTGCCATTCTGCTTTTGCCTCTCATTTTTGTCTCTCTGCTAGGCGCTCCCTTTTGCGCCACTGTCCTCTGTGCCCCCCCCACCCCCGCTTCCCGCCGCTGCTCCCCTGCGGCCCCACCCCCATTTACCTTCTGTCTCCTGTGCCCTCGCCCATTGGCCGCCCGCTCCCGCCTCCCAGCTGCTCCTCCCTCCCACTTCGCCTCTTATGGAGGTCACCGCGCGGCAGTGAGTGCGACCTGACCTCGGGTCGCTCCCCACGCCACACGGCTCCGCCTGGGTGCCTGTGTCTCACTCCTGCTGCTGCTGAGGGTTCGCCGCCCCTGGTGACTGTTGGTTGTACTGCTAATCTTTTTTTTTCTCCCAGATTGTCTTGTAATTTGTTGTTTATATTTTGGCATTCTGCTTTTGCTTTTTGTCTCCCATTTTTGTCTCTCTGCTAGGTGCTCCCTTTTGTGCCACTGCCCTCTGGGCTCCCCCAGCCCCCCGCTTCCCGCTACTGCTCCCCTGTGGCCCCGCCCCCTTTTACCTTCTGACTCCCGTGCCCTCGCGCATTGACCGCCCGCCTCCCAGCTGTTCCTCCCTCCCACTTCGCCTCTTTTGGAGGTCGCTGAGCGGAAGCGCAGTGTACACGCACCGCGGGTGCGCCGCTGGCACACCAAAGGCAAGCCCGTCTGCGCCTGTCTGCGCCCGTCTGCGCCCGTCCGCGCCTGGACCACGCCCAACGCCAGGACCCCTGGACCCCGCACCCCCCACAACGCCAGACTGCACTACGACTCCAGCACCCTCCACGCACTCAACACTGGACGAGACCACCCCTGCTACCGGGCCACCCCGAAGCGCACCCAAGGGCCCTTCGCCTGCCGGAACTGCAGATTCACCAGCATCCAGCCCACCAAACCACCAACCAGAGAACCCAACCACCTCCACTGCATCCTCCTCAACACCTGCTCCGCTCGTAAGCATGCCATCGAACTCTGGGACCTCCTAGACACAACCACCCCGACGTCACCTTCCTGACGGAGACCTGGCTGAACGCCACCTCAGCACCAGACATCGCCATAGCCGTCCCACGGGGCTACAAGATCTCCCGCAGAGACCGCACCAACGGAGTGGGAGGGGGAATCGCCATCATCCACAAGGACACCCTCTGAGTCTCGACCAACACCGACGACACCCTCACCACCGCCGAGCACATGCACTTCCAGATCCACACCAACCCCAACACCAACCTCAGAGGAACACTCGTCTACAGACCACCTGGACCACAACCACAGTTCAGCGACACCATCGCCGACCTCGTTAGCACCCACGCCCTCGCCTCCACGGACTACATCCTCCTCGGGGACCTGAACTTCCACCACGAGAACAACAACGACGCCAACTCCACCGCCCTGATCGACAACCTCGCCAACCTCGGACTCAAACAGCTCGTGACAACACCCACCCACGCCGCTGGACACACGCTGGACCCCATCTTCTCCACAAGCCCCCACGTGTCCTTCAGCCACACGACCGAACCCCACTGGACCGACCACAGATGCGTCCACTTCACCTTCAGGAAACCCACCACACACCACTGCACCCAACAGCTACCATGCCGCTGCTGGGGCAAGGTCACCAAAGACCAACTGACTAACACCCTCGCCCTGAGACCACCCGCCGACCCCACCGACCCAGACACCGCCGCGACTAACCTCAAACAGTGGATCAACGACTGCGCCAACACCCTCACCCCTCTCAAGACCTCCACAACCAACCACACCAACAAGAAAGCGGCCTGGTTCACCAAAGACCTCCGGATCTCCAAGCGCACCTGTCGGAAACTGGAGAAGAAATGGCTCCACGACCGAACACCAGACAGCCACACAGCCCACAAGGACGCCACCCGCAGACACCACCAACTCATCAGGACCGCCAAGAGGACCGCCTTCAAGGACCGCTTAGACAACAATGCACACAACACCAAAGAGCTCTTCAGCATCGTGAAAGAACTCTACAACCCTAGCTCCAGCACCAACGACATCCCAACATCACAAGGACTGTGCGACTCCCTGGCCACCTTCTTTCACCGCAAGATCACCGACATCCACAACAGCTTCAACTCCGACACCCCGCACCCACCACCGAGACCACCACCCCTGCGACCACCACCCGCACCAGCCGCCTGACCGCCTGGTCCTACGTCAGCGACGAAGACACCATCAAAACCATGAACTCCGTCCACTCCGGATCCCCATCCGACCCCTGCCGTCACCATGTCTTCAACAAAGCCAGCACAACCATTGTGCCCCACCTCAGGAAAACGATCAACAGTTCCTTCGAGACAGCACCCTTCCCGGAAAGCTGGAAGAACGCCGAGAACAACGCCCTTCTGAAAAAGCCCAAAGTGGACCCCAAAGACCTCAAGAACTTCTGGCACATCTCCCTGTTCCCGTTCCCGGCAAAAGTGACAGAGAAGATTGTCAACAAACAGCTAACCCGCTACCTCGAAGACAACAACATCCTGGACCTTTCCCAATCCGGCTTTCACAGCAACCACAGCACCAAGACCGCCCTCATCGCCGCCACTGACGACATCAGGATCCTGATGGACAAAGGAGAAACAGCCACCCTCATCCTCCTGGACCTATCAGCAGCCTTTGACACAGTCTGCCACTGCACCCTATCAGCACGCCTCCATGACGCAGGAATTCAAGAGAATGCCCTGGCCTGGACCACATCCTTCCTCTCCGGCAGAACCCAGAGCGTCCGCCTCCCACCCTTCTGCTCAAAAACCACCGAGATCATCTGCGGCGTCCCACAGGGATCCTCCCTCAGCCCGTTCAATATCTACCTGGCACCGCTCACCCACATCACACGACAACATAACCTCAACATCATCTCCTATGCCGACGACACCCAACTGATTATATCCCTTATTGAAGACCCCCACACCGCCAAAGCCAACCTCCACAGAGGAATGAAGGCCGTAGCCGACTGGATGAAGGACAACAGACTGAAGCTGAACTCAGACAAAACAAAGGTCCTCATTCTCGGACCCACCCCATCAGCCTGGGATGACTCTTGGTGGCCCACATCGCTAGGCACAGCCCCGGATCCCACAGACCATGCTCGCAACCTGGGGGTCATCCTGGACTCCACCCTCTCCATGACCAGGCAAGTCAACGCCATCTCCGCGTCCTGCTTCAACACCCTGCAGATGCTCCGCAGGATCTTCAAATGGATTCCCCTCGACACGAGGAAAACCGTCACCCAGGCCCTCATCACCAGCAGACTCGACTACGGGAACACCCTCTACTCAGGAACAACAACCAAGCTCCTGAGACGACTACAACAAATCCAGAACGCCTCGGCACGACTAATCCTCGACGTTCCCCGACGCAGCCGCATCACACCCCACCTAAGAGGCCTGCACTGGCTCCCCGTTGACAAGCGGATCACCTTCAAATTCCTCACCCATGCACACAAAGCACTACACAACACTGGACCTACATACCTCAACAACCGACTCAGCTTCCACACCCCCACCCGAAGCCTCCGCTCAGCCAACCTCGCCCTCGCACAATTCCCCGTATCCGGAAAACCACCACCGGCAGCAGATCCTTCTCCTACCTCGCCACCAAGACCTGGAACACTCTCCTTACCAACCTACGACAGACTCAGGACCTGCTGGCCTTCAGAAGACTTCTCAAGACCTGGCTCTTCGATCAGTAGCACCCCCCCCTCCCCCACCCAGCACCTTGAGACTCTCACGGGTATGTAGCGCGCTTTAGAAATGCAGTGATTGATTGATTGATTGAGATATGGGGAAGCCCCGCCTCGCCCCCTGTGAATCGGGAATGTGTTGGAAGTAACTCAGTTAAGTTGAACACGGGCCACCGGATTCACGTACAGGACGTTAACCAGCTGTACGAGGCTGGCCTGGTTTGTAGTGGGTACCAAAGGTACTGACACCTTATACCAGGTCCAGTTATCCCTTTATAGTGAAATGTAGTCAGTGTCTAGAAGTCAGGCTGTTTAGAGGTAGCTGTAGGCAGGGCAGCCAAGGCTGAACTAGGAGACATGCAAAGCTCATGCAATCCCACTGTAGTCACACAGTACTCACACACATGAAAGACAATATTCAGTGTTACCAAAAATAAAGGTACTTTATTTTGGTGACAGAAGGCCAAAAATACTTTGGAGACTATACTTCCTTAGGAGGTAAGTAAATTACACAACATATACACTAGTAACCAAAAACAGGTAAGTAAACGGTCAGACAATAGTGCAAATAATTTGAAAATCACAATAGGTTGCAATGGGCCTAGGGGGAACACAAACCATATACTGAAATAGTGGAATGTGAAAGCCAGTTTCCCACCTAGGCAAGTGTAGTGTGTAAAGGGGTGCTGGGAGTGTAAGAAAACACAAACGATAAGTAAAATAGCCCACCCCAGAGCCCAGGAAAGCAGGAGTAACACACAGCAAGTTTCCTAAAACACACTAGAAGTCATGATAAAAGACAGTGCAAGAACCAGAAGAGACTGCAAGACACCAAAAATGGATTCCAGGACCTGAAGACTGGTGGAAGAACGGGACCAAGTCCAAGAAGCACTGAAGAGTCCAGGGAGAACAGGAGCCACTGCTAACACGGATGAAAGTGCAAAAGAAGAACCATTGGTGAGAGGACAAAGTCAGTATTGCACCAAGGAAGACAGATGTGGGATCCTGGTTGGTTCAAAAGATGTTGCACATGGGATGGATGAAGGCAGTCTGGTTTGTGGTGCTGGGTTCCACCAACAAGCCTTGGTAAATGCAATGATCGTGGTTGGTGGAAAATGGCACTGCCCAGGTCCAGGAAAGACCAGATTGACTCTACCCATAAGGGTGAGAAAGAGGGGACTCTCAGCAACTCAGATAGCCCTCAGAAGACTAGGCAGCTTGCACAGGAGTCCCACAGCATGGGACAAAGAAGGTACAAATGGAGGCCCACGCATCCAACACAATGGATTCCCACGATGCAGGAGATCCACTCAAGGAGCTGTGCATCGTAGGTTGGAGTGCTAGGGGCCTAAGCTGTGCTCTGCATGAAGAACTTCTTGGAAGGTCACACACAAGCCTTGGCAACTGCAAGTCATTCGGTGCACGGGGTACTGCCTTGTGTGGGGCATCAAGCTCTTACCTCCACCAAAATTGGACAGCTGGACGTTGGCCCTGTTGGGGTCACTTTAGTCCACCACCTGTGTCACTAGATTCATGTCTGTCATCAGGAAATGAGACCCAAGCTACCGGTCGCCTCTGCAGAGAGGTGCCTGCTGAAGCAGGGAAGTGACTCCATCACTCCACAGGAGATTCCTTTGGTTCTTCTGGTGCAGGTTGAAGACAGGCAGTCCTCGGAGGATGCAGGACCAGGAAATATTGCAGTTGATGGCAGGAGCTGAAGTTACAGTGTTGCAGAAGTCGTCTTAGCTTATTTTTTGCAGTTTTTTAGAGTTCCTGGAGCAGTCAGAAGTTGATCCGTCTGTAGAAGATGAAGTAAAGGATGCAGAGGATTCTTGCTGGAGTCTTGCAATCGGAATCTGAAGAACCACCCAGAGTAGAGACCCTAAATAGCCGTGAGAAGGGGATTGGTCAC
Organism: Pleurodeles waltl; assembly: GCF_031143425.1. Lineage (NCBI taxonomy): Eukaryota > Metazoa > Chordata > Amphibia > Caudata > Salamandridae > Pleurodeles > Pleurodeles waltl. The sequence goes on along the minus strand of NC_090450.1, from coordinate 218,531,983 downwards.
CTAACCAGGTAAGCACATATAAGGAGTGTTCTCTGACGTTCACCTGCTGGCACTGGCCACTCCGATGCTCCCAGAGTTCCCTGACCACCCTGAAAACAAGATGACAAAACCCAGGGACACTCTGGAGGAGCTCTGGGCACCACCCCTATGGTGGTGATGAACAGGGGAGTGGGTCACTCCCCTTTCCTTTGTCAAGTTTTGCGCCAGCGCAGGAACTGGGGGTCACTGACCTGGTATAGACTGGATTATGCAAGGAGGGCACCATTTGTGCCCTTCAAAGCATTTCTAGAGGCTCTGGGAGGATACCCCACCCATGCCTGTAACACCTATTTCCAAAGGGAGAGGGAGTAACACCATTCTCCTAAAGGATATGCATTGTTCTGCCTTCCTGGGATTGAGCTGCTCAAGCTCCAGGAGGGCAGAAGGCTGTCTGTGAGGTGGCAGCAGCTGAGGCTGCAGTGAAAACCTCAGAAGGCTAGTATGGCAATACTGGGGCTCCCTAGTAGAGCCCCCAGGGTGCATTGAACTTTAAAACCAATACTGAAATCAGTATTGGGGTACAATTCCCAGTTGTTAGACACCATACATGGTCATATTCGGAGTTACCATTGTGAAGCTCTACATTGACCTATGTGCAGTGCACACTTAAAATGGCGTCCTATCACTCACAAAGTCTGGGAAATGGGCTCGGACGACGTGGGGGTACTTCTGCTTGTGCAGGGGTGCCCTCACACACACAGGTACTTTGCACCCAGCCTTTAGGGTCTGAAGGTCTGACTAATAGGTGACTTATAAGTGACCCGGTGCAGTGAAAATGGCTGTACATGCACTATTTCACACAATCCCCACTGGCAGTCCAGTAGAATACTTTGTATGGGCTCCTTATGTGTGGCAAAAGAAATGCTGCAGCCCATAAGGATTCCCTGGAACCCCAAGGCCCTGGGTACCTATGTACCACATACTAGGGACTTATAAGGGGGGTCCTGTATCCCAATTTTGAGTGAAATATTTGATTACCAGTATGTAAGGATAAATTTGGATCCAGAGAGAGCATAATCACTGGTGTTCTGGTTAGCAGGACTCCAGTGACACAGTTAAACACACTGACAAAAACAGTGAAACAGACTGACAGGTAGGCCACAAACCATAAGCACTATGGTCCTGACTAGCAGGATCCCAGTGCCACAGTCAAAACACACTGACAAACATGCCAAAAATGGGGGTAACCATGCTAAAAAGAGACTACTTTCTCACACCAACAGCCAGAAAAATGGTCCTATACCCATACGATAAAGGACCAATCGCAGATAGTGCCAGTACACTGTATCAAACGCATTCTTGAAGTCAATGAAAGAAGTGCCAAGTTGTGAGGCAGGCAGTGGTTTTGGGCCACTGCTATGTGCAAGCAGCGTATACAGTGTCTCTTGTTCCAGTTGACCATAAAACTGCATTGGTCTGGATGGATCAACAGTGGTAGTACCCATTTAAGACGAGTCACCGGGATGACAGAGAACAGATTAACGTCACTATTGATAAGTTAGATTGGCCTATAGTCAGTGCAGGACTTTGACAGAGGATGCGTTTTGAGGATCACTACTATAGTAGCCTTGTCCATTCCCCGGGGAAGGAACCAACCTGGTCCACCTCGTTGTATAAGGCCAGAGGTCTAGGAGTCAGATTGTCCCATAACGCTTTCTAGTATTCGGACGGGAAATTGCCAGGGTCTGGCATTTTCCCAGAGGCCAACGAGGAGTGTGAAAAAGTTATTTCTGCACTCGAGATGAGTTTGTCTAGGATCTCTGCCTCTAGTCTAGGGAGTACAGGAAGATGTACATCCACCAGAATTTGGGGGGCATAGTCCGGATCGACCGCCGGCGATGCTCTATACAACTCATAATAGTAATTTGAGAATACTTCCAACACCTCCTGTAATTTAGCATTTAGCTTTGGTATCTCCCTGTGAATTTGTTATTTCAGGGACTATTCTAGATTTATGATGGTGGGAGACCAACCATTAAAATAGTTTCTCATATTTGTCTCCCCACCCATACACCTGGGCCATCGATGCTCGTCACAAAAGTTTAGCGGCTTCCAGTGAGTGATCCCAGATTTCTTCATGTATTAACGACAGTTGGCAGACCTCCTGGCCCGTCTGCTGTAATGTCTAGGTTGCTTCCAATCTGAGGGCCTGGGTCTCAAGCTGACTGATGTGGAGACAGCGTTTCTGCTTTTGAGCACGTAAGTAGCCTCTCACCAATCCTTGGATGACAGCTTTGCCCACCTCAAAGAGGGTGCCCAGCGATGGGACAGAGCCCTCGTTAGGTTCACAATATCCGGGGATTTCATTCCACAGGTGACATACACAGGTTTACTGTTGCAGGTACCAAGCATTCAGTGGTCACATAGGGCGAGCCCCCTCACCCTTGAAACTGATAACCCACTGCAGCGGGGCATGGACAGAAATGCCCCGAGGAAGGATCTCTATGTGGGTAAAGTGACAGAAGTCCAATGCCGGCATGAAAGGTGATCTATACTAGAGTGAATGTGGTGTGGCGCTGATGTGTGGATGTACTGGCAATGTTGCAGATGCCACGTCTTGCAGGCATCACAAAGCTTCAGGGAGGCCAACCAGTTCTCCAGAATGTTATCTGTGGTATTTCTATGAGCTGAGGGCAGATTCAAAGTGTCCATCCTTTGATATGGAACCGTGTTAAAGTCTCCGCCTAGGAGTGTGATCTCCTGGAGTAGGTCTAGGAGCAGTTTAGCGAAATCATTCAGACACCTGCGAAAGACTGCTGGAGGTGTGTAGACGCTTACCAAGTTGATTGTGTGTCCTTTAACGGACCCAGTGAGGGACAGAAAATGCCCTTATTTGGCCCTCCGGATCTGGGTGACCACCATTGGGAAGTAATGACATGAGAGGATTGCTACCCCCATCGATCCCAAGACAAAACTGGCGTGATAGACTCTGTTGATCCCTCTACGGGCCAGAAAGGGACATTGGTCACTAATCAGGTGGGTCTCCGGCAGCAGCAGCACATCTGGGTGGTGACCGTGTGCAAAGGCGAGTACTGTGGTGCACTTTATCTTATCCAGGAGACTGTTAACATTCCAGGGAATCACTTGTATGGTGCCTGCCATGGGTATGTGCATAGTACATGAGTTGTTGCCGTCAGGTGCCCATGAGCCCACTGTGCCTGCAGGGGTGTGTGCTTGGATTCGCAGAGGAGTGGGGAAAGGGGAAAACAACAAAGATTGCATTGCAAAACAACACCAACTAGACCATGAGTATGTTTGCTCAACACCCAACTCCCATCCCTCCCCATGCTATACCCCAGAACCATCTGTCACCCCTATAGATAACCTATATCACAAAAAGATAACCTCAGAACTAATGAGCAGTGGCTGACCTCTCCATTAACTAGGCTTATGAATAACCAACAGTCAAGGCTTGAAGAGAGAGAGACAACAATTTACAAAAGACAACAATCATAAGACCATACAGTCTGTGAATTACTCATTGTGTGGTTTCCATCAGACCGGGAGGAGTGCTTTCCAGTGACATCCCCTCTGTACTGCTCTGGTGCTCACTCTCCACCACTCCCCCGGTCAGCCCTGGGGCTCCACCCCGGGACCGATGCAAAGGGGATCCCGATTTGCAGCATGACCTTCTCCTCCTCTGAGAGCGAGTACACTTCCTCTGGGGTTTGGGCCGTACTGATTGGCAGTCTACTCTCACTGCCACACCACCGCGATGGGAGCCATGATCGGTGCAGGCCAGTGTGTGTTCATCTGTAAGCCATGTACAGGCTGCCGCAAGAGTGTCGAAGAAATGTGTTTTATTGGCGTAGACCATCCTGAGCCAAGCTGGGAAGAGCAGAAGGAATGGCACCTCGTCTGCCCTGAGCCTCTATTTTACCTCCACACAGGCCCTGTGCTGTTGCTGTACCTCCCTGGTGTAGTCGGGGAACAAAAGAACTTTGGTGTTTCCATAGTGTATGGTACCTCAGGAATTGGCCTCCTGCAAGACTGTGTCTCTGTCACGATAGTTGAAGAACCTAAGTACAACTGATCGCAATGCCGCACCGGGAGGAGACCTGGCCTGCGATGTACTTGTTCAATGGCAAACCAGTCGGATGGCATCCACAACTTGAACCATTCCTCAAGGAAGGGGACCATCGGCTGGGGTTCAAAAGTCTCAGGGAGGCCACTTATTCACACATTGTTGCATCAGAGCGGTTTGTAGCATCTTTGCATCTCTGATGCAGTACTGAGGTTCGCACCGGAAGTTTAGAGATATGAGATTTGAGGGTTGCACTTTATCCTTCATGCTGCAAATCCTGGTCTCAGCTTCAGTTAGTCTGGCGGTTGCATTGCGGAAATCTTGACGTACCAATGGCCACATAAACTCTGACCTCTCCAATTTTTCTTTCCACTGCCACCTGAGATTATTGAATTGCCTGAAGAATAGTGGCTAGATCTCCAGCTGGGAGATTCCCTGTCCCAGACAACCCCTTTCCTGTCAGGGCTGATAACTGGGGCTGTCGCAAACCGGTACATTCATATTTATGCCGTCACTGAGCGAGCTGCCTTGTCTTTCCCCATCTTGTGTTTTGCCCCAAATCGCAATTGCAAATGATGATCAAGACCTTCACAAGGGGGACATATCAGCACTCCTCCCAGGTTCCGACCAACCAGCAATAAAGGGGGGGCGATCCACACAAGGTGCCCGGTGAAGATCCGAGGTATTTACCTTAGGGCAGCAGTCACATGCCTGAGGATCCTTTGTCCCTCATAAAGCTGTGCCTCCTATGCCCTCCGACGGTGGCTATGCTCCAATCGCGAGGGCCAGGGGTGAAGAATATTTAGGTCGGTTGATGTGTTGTACTTCAAGGAGAGTCAGGAATGTGGGGAAGGCCAATGGAAGTCAGATCCCGGGTATCTCAGGCACACCTGCCATAAGGCTACCCTCCCACGCACAGCTGTGTTTGCACCAGAGCTGCAGGGATGCTGTGGGGTTCCGCAGGGTACAGTTTGTAGGTGGTCTCTTAGATGGGCTTAGGACTTCCACATTCCTGTCAGGGCTACGAGCCCCCACATCCCACCCTATCACGGGCCCGGCGGCAGAACCCATGGTACAAGTCCACTTGGGCCTCCTGATTGTGCCTTCCCCACAGACTGGCAATTCAACCAAGTGTGGGCTCAACTTGTGCCTGTATACTGATGCCTTCCACATCGGTCCTCGGTGCCACCGAGGCCAGGGATTACCCCGCCAACAGTCCACACCTGGGATGCTAATTTGGTGTAATTCCTATGGGGCCTGAGCCTTCCGCTCACAGTGAGGGAAGTCCAGGTACATCCGATGCCCCAGTTCACCTGGCCCATGTGGAGTCCACCGTCACAGTCCCCTTTCTGACACAGTGAGGCTGCCCAGTACGTCTGGCCGGTCACCTCACAACCGCCAAACCTCAGTCCTACGGCAGGCACCACCATCCATCCGGTTGTATGGCCAGGCATGGCGCTCCCCCATGGGTGTCAAGAGATTCATGGCCTCCCCCACCGCCAGCTCAGAATGCACACTGCTGTGCGTGCAGCAGCACAGCCGAAACAGGGGGAGGCCACAATCAGCACACAGGGCAAGGGGCCACATGGGCACTCACCCGGGGGTGGAACTCACTCTCCGCAGCCCGGGGACACTTCCATCTTCTGTTACGCCCTGTCTAAAGAGTGGTCCAATACGGATGTGCACCACAGAGGAGGCCGCCATATTGTGCTGCCACCCTAGAGTCCGCGTCGTGGGCCGCTCGGCGCAGGCAGTGTTGGGGGTGTTGTCTCTCTCACCAGCCCCTGGCTTCACCTTGGTTGTGCTTATCTATCCTGCACCCGAGGTCTCTTCATCGGCTGCCAGCAAGTAGGGCTAGGATGAAGGCGGATGATGAAGGGGTGGGAGCACTTGTAAAGTGCAACCGCCATCTGGATGCCTTGGCCACACACCCCCAAAAACTAGGTAATTATCTCAGAATGGCATGGTAATGGTTTGTTGATCTAACACAGTACCAATAAGTATTGGCGCAGCTTCATCTTCCCACAATTATTGGTACATTTCTGATAGGCCCCTGAATTGGATTTTAAAAAATCAGCCTTTTTCAATGCCGAAAAACCCTTACGTGGCACTTTACAAATAAACGTCATGTTGGAAAGATGTTGACTGTGCGTTTTACAAAGATGATGTCCATGAAGGGAGTAAAAACCCAGTAATGGGAATAATTGTTCATGAATAACCCGCTATCTAATGTAAAGGTTAAAATCGTGCAAGTATTTTTTCTGTGCTCTTCGAACTATACCGATAGGCAAAGACCTAAGCTGCATACATTTCCAACGGCTTTACAATTACGAAAAACCGATCACCGCAATTTTTGTATAATGGATTCTGTATCTAAATCCCTGAATAATTTATGGATGACGTGTTCTGCGTGGAACACTTTTTCTGGTATGAATAATGCACTACTTCAATAGAATGAGTGCAGAAATCCTGTGGGTGAGGTCTGGCCGGAAGTGTTGTCCTCAAAGATGCACGTTCCTAATCCCACGGATAAGGGGCCAGATGTACCAAAGGATTTTACCCATTCTGTGTCTATGGGAAAAAGCTTTCGTACATATGGCCCAAGGTTACTGAAATTTGCTGGTCAACTATCTGGAGGTCTCGGAGAGCGAGGCCGTGCAAAGCTGTAGTAGCTGCAAATAGATTTAATAGGTGTTTGAAAAGTTTCGAAAGCTTACCTCATACATATAAAACAGTTCTTTAAAACTAGTTTTTTACACCCTACTATTTTTAAAAGCTGGAAAGTATTTGGCGCCCTTAAACATTTGGAACTGGCCATCAAATATTAACAATCACTAATTTACCATTTAAAACGTTATTGGGAACGAGTGGTATTAGAAGTTATATATACATATTTACCATCTAGCCCGTTTTTTGAGCTATACCTGATGCACAGAATTTAGGGCCATTTTTATACTTTTTGACGCAAAACTGCACCGATGCAGTTTTGCGTCAAAAACTGTACCGCCGGCTAATGCCATTTCTTTGCGCCGTGCGGGCGTCAAATTTATACTTTGACGAACAGCGGCGCAAACCACAGGTATGAGTAATTTTTTTTTACTCAAACGAATGTGTCACGTCATAAGGAAAAACAACGTTAACGCAGCGAAAATGACTGTGAGACGCTTTACGACATCGCAAACCGGAAACACGTAGTTTTTGGACGCAATTGTGTCACAAAGCGGCGCTAACACAGCAAAATGTGCTAAGGAGAACCAAAATGGTTCCCAGATGCTTGCACAGACCCCAGGAAGATGACAACAGACCAGGAACCAGCCAGGAGGATCCACACAAGACCCAGGACAGGGAGAAGAAGAAAAGAAAGTGTTGCTTCAGTGCAGAGGAACAGAAAATTCTGGTGAAAAAGGTGACAGAACACCAGCACCAACTGTTTGTCACCTCAAAGTTGCCAAATAGTAGGAGAGAGGCAATATGGCAACAAATTGTTGACAAGATCAACAGTGTGGCAGAAGTACAGAAAACAGTCATCGAGTGCAAGAAACGCTGGCATGACTGCAAGCGCAGGACCAAGGAAAAGATGGCCAGGAACAGGAAGGCAGCACTGCAGACTGGAGGTGGGAGTCCAGCACCGCAGGAGGCCCTGGACCACATCGAGGAGATGGTGGCAGCCGTCATCCCTGTGGAGATGGTCACAGGGATTCAAGGACAGGACAGCGCAGACTACCAGTAGACAACACAGATGCAGGGTAAGTTGCATGGGGAACTAAAATGCCTAATTGTTAACTGCAACCGAGGGGGGGGACATACCCACTACACAATGCATGGAAGTCATGATATTCAGGGAGTGGCATGGTTAAAGGAGCACGGTACGGGGGCAAGGCCCGTTCAGAGGAAACCTGGGGCAAAGTACTACACTACACCAACAACCTTTGCATGGGGGTATGCCGCCATGCCAAGGATGTTGGAAAGGTAAAGCCAGGCCAGGAGGGTAGGGTACAATGTAAAACTGGCATGCTGTCACACGTCAGCCGGTATTCACCCTACATGAACTAGAGCCCAATTAACAACCTCTGGCTATATCTGCAAGTGGAATTTAACATTGACAACAGTTGCCAAAACCACCTCTTCTGTGTGTGAAGGTCAAGTACCTAATGGCAGTAACGTCCCCATGAATCAAACAAACCCAAATTAGAGGGTTCAGGATGACAACGTTATCAATCCCCTGAAATCAATACAAACGTTCCAAACCTGTCAAATGTGATTGTCCATAGTTGTTACAAACATCAACCATTGTCATAAACATTATGAGGTACAAAGCACTAATGTCATACCCATGCTGCATATGTCAGGGTCCACCCTGTGCCTGGGTCACAATGCAACATCCCAAATGTCATACTGCTAAGACAACAGCATTGAGGGGGAGGACATATGTAACTGGTTACAGAAATACACTCGCACAGTCAGAGGAGGAAATAGAACACTGCTAGGACCATCAGTGCAATCCAATGTAGCACACATTTCCCAACATCAGCATTACACATTACCAATGCTGACATCCGTATCGTGCCATACCAATGCTATACATAGTATATGCTAGATCTCAGCAACATTTAGGTGGATGTTGTAGGAAAGTACCATCTTGTCTGGCATGTTAGCCCCATTTTCACTGTATGTATGTTTGTTTTTGCCCTTGTGTCACTGGGATCCTGCCAGGCAGAACCCCAGTGCTCATAGTGTATGCCCTGTACGTGTTCCCTGTGTGGTGCCTAACTGTATCACTGAGGCTCTGCTAACCACAACCTCAGTGTTTATGCTCTCTCTGCTTTCTAAAATTGTCACTGCAGGATAGTGACCATTTTCACTAATTCTGATTGGCACACTGGTACACCCATATAATTCCCTTGTATATGGTACCTAGGTATTCAGGGTATTGGGGTTCCAGGAGATCCCTATGGGCTGCAGCATTTCTTTTGCCACCCATAGGGAGCTCAGACAATTCTTACACAGGACTGCCACTGCAGCCTGAGTGAAATAACAGCCACGTTATTTCACAGCCATTTTTCACTGCACATAAGTAACTTATAAGTCACCTATATGTCTAACCCTCACTTAGTGAAGGTTAGGTGCAAAGTCACTAAGTGTGAGGACACCTTCGCACTAGCCAAGGTGCCCCCACATTGTTTAGGGCAATTTCCCCAGACTTTGTGAGTGCAGGGACACCATTACACGCGTGCACTACATATAGGTCAATACCTATATGTAGGTTCACGATGGTAACTCCGAATATGGCCATGTAACATGTCTAAGATCAGTGAATTGTCCCCCATGCCAAATCTGGTATTGGGGTGCCAATCTCATGCATCCCTGGGGCTCCAGCATGGAACCCGGGAACTGCCAAACTAACTCTCTGGGGTTTTCTCTGCAGCTACCGCTGCTGCCAACCCTCAGACAGGTTTCAGCCCTCCTGGGGTCTGGGCAGCCCAGTTCCAGGAAGGCAGAACAAAGGATTTCCTCTGAGAGAGGGAGTCACACCCTCTCCCTTTGGAAATAGGTGTTAATGGCCTGAGAGGATTAGCCTCTCCTGGCCTCTGGGAATGCTTTGAAGGCACAGCTGGTGCCCTCCTTGCGTAAACAAATCTACACCGGTTCAGGGATCCCCAGCCCCTGCTCTGGTGCAAAACTGGACAAAGGAATGGGGAGTGACCACTCTCCTGTCCATCACCACCCCAGGGGTGGTGCCCAGAGCTCCTCCAGTGTGTTCCAGACCTCTGCCATCTTGAATGCAGAGGTGTGAGGGCACAATGGAGGCCTCTGAGTGGCCAGTGCCAGCAGGTGATGTCAGAGACCACTCCTGGTAGGCTCTTATCTGGTTAGGTAGCCAATCCTCCTCTGAGGACTATTTAGGGTCTCTCCTGTGGGTTCCTCTTCAGATAACGAATGCAGGAGCTCACCAGAGTTCCTCTGCATCTCCCGCTTCGACTTCTGCCAAGGATCGACCAATGCCTGCTCCAGGACGCCTGTAGCAAGAAGACTACCAGCAACATTGTAGCACCTAATCCTGCCGGCTTTCTTGAATGTTTCCTGGTGGTGCATGCTCCGAGGGCTGTCAGCCTTCACCCTGCAATGGAAGCCAAGAAGAAATCTTCCGTGGGTCGACGGAATCTTCCCCCTGCTAACGCAGGCACCAAACTTCTGCATCACCGGTCCTCTGGGTCCCCTCTCATCTTGACGAGCGTGGTCCCTGGAACACAGGAGCTGGATCCAAGTGACCCCGTAGTCCAGTGGTCCTTCTGTCCAAATTTGGTGGAGTTAAGTCCCTGCCTCCCCACGCCAGACAGTAATCCTGTGTACTGTGTGATCTGCCACTGCTAGGGGTTCTGTGCACTTTTGCAAGGATTCCTTCGTGCACAGCATAGCCCAGGTTCCCAGCACTCCATCCTGCATTGCTCAACTCGCTGAGTTGACCACCAGCTTTGTGGGACCCTCTTTTGTTGTGTTGAGACGACCACCGTGCTCAGATTTCTTGAACGCCTGTTCAAGTGCTTCTGCGGGTGCTGCCTGCTTCAGCGTGTGCTCTCTCTGTTGCTGAGCACCCCCCTCTGCCTCCTCATCCAAGGGGTGACCTCCTGGTCCTTCTTGGGCCCGGGCAGCACCCATTATCTTCAACTGTGACTCTTGCAGCTAGCAAGGCTTGTTTGTGGTCTTTCTGCATGGAAACAACTCTGCATCCTCCTTCACGACGTGGGACATCTTCTGAACAAAGGAGAAGTTCCTTGCACCTTCCGTCGTTGCATAATCTTCGGCTTCTTCCACCCAGCAGCAGCCCTTTTGCACCTTCATCCGGGGTTTAGTGGGCTCCTGCCCCCCCCCTGGACACTTGCATGACTCTTGGACTTGGTCCCCTTCCTTTACAGGTCCTCAGGTCTGGGAATCCATCTTCAGTGCTTTGCAGTCAGTTGTTGCCTTTGCAGAATCCCTTATCTCAACTTTACTGTCTTTCTGGGGTAGCTGCTAGAGCACTACTAATCTACTAATAAGGGATAACTGGACCTGGCACAAGGTGTAAGTACCATCAGGTACCCACTATAAGCCAGGCCAGCCTCCAACACCTCCTCTTTCCTGGTTCTTTTAATTAGTGGTTTTAGGGGGCTTAGTGTTAGGTTAGTATAGGCTGTTAGTTTAGTTAGTAGTAGTGGATGGGGGTGAGTTGTATGATACTTTTAATATGTTTTTTATTATGTGTGTGGGGGATGATGTTGGGGTTTTTGGTGTTTAAAAAAAATAAAATATAAAAAAAACAAAAATACAAAAAAATATATATTTGTTTAGTATAAGATAGTATGTGTTTAGTTTAGTATATGTTGTCCTCCTTGTGTCCATGCATATAAGGGGGGTGGGGGGTTGATGTGTAGATCGTTTCGTTAAATGTGATAAGTTTAGCTTACGTTAGTTAGAGCCAGTTTTGGGTAATGTTATGTTAGGATAGGTTAGGTTAGGTAAGGTAAGGTGTTTCCCCTGGTTTTAGCTTCTGTTTTTACTGTTTAATAAAGAATTAGGTAACCCTTTACAGTATGTGTCACATGCTTGGAGATCAGGGCCTTGGCATGAGTGAAAAGTGTCCCTTTTGTATTAGCGTTTGTGTCCCATGCTGCAACCAAATCCCAAATGAGCTGTTACATTGACCACTACACCAAAGCTACTTTGCTAAGATTCTGCCATCCATAGCACCCACTACTCACGGTTACTATGGATCCCAAAGTGTGGTTAATTTTTGATGTATGTTTTCAATGTCACATACTTTGCTACCAGAATTGGCATTGAGGACACTGTGTTAAGTCTGCCTGCAGCCTGATGACTAAGCAAATCCTTATAAGGTGAGTGGTAGTATGCTCTCATGGTTTACATAACTCACACCTATCATTTGTTACAATGTTCAGCCCAGTGACACATTTGTATGTAAACTCATACACATCCATCTATGCAGTAAGGTAAAATTTGGGTCAAATGTCACATACGTAAGTTTTGTCTTGAAGAAAAATTTGAAGGCAATATTTTTTGGCTTAGACATCCCTTGAGGAAGCGTTATTCTGTCCAACACAGCATTATGGTGTACAGTTTCTATTTTCCTCTGAAATAACCCTAAGGAAGGGCAGATGATGGTACAATCCAGACCACTGTGCATAGTTATCAGCCAACATTCTTTCAGGTCAGGTGTATTGACAATCTATAATCATTGACCTGAGGTAAACATCACTGATCTTCCTCACAACTGATGTGTCACATTACACAGAGACAAAGTTGTTGTGTAAGTGCTATTTATTTTAAAGTGCTGTAGTGCTATATGGTCATTTTCCTGTTGTAAAGCTGCTGGGTCTAAGACTGCAACAGGGGTGGTCTGGGTGTCAGTTGAGGAAGTATGTGCCCTTGTCCGTGCCATGCCTGTAGGAGGAGGTGCAGGTGTTGCTGTGACAGGTCCTGGAGCAGTGGAGGTTGACGGTCCAGCAAAGGTGCCTGCTAAGGTTGGTGCCACCTGGGTGGTAGAGGTGGTGGTGGGGGCTGTGGTGGACACGGAAGGGCCCCCTTGCGATAACGCCTTGCCAAATTGCGGAACCCCGACTCACATCCAGAATGTGGTGTTAATGCATCGCCCTGCGCTGAAACTCCCGAATCTGGATGGGATTCATATTGGCAGCTGTTAAAACAAATAGAAAACCAAACATTAAGTACTTTGTTGTGTGATATGGCTCCAGTAGTAAATCAGACAATACATCTAATGTACCAGAAACAGGCCATATCATCATACAGATCACTGATAGTCCCTGAGGAAATACATGCCAATGAAGCCTACACATGTCCTATCAAACAGCACAGCAATGCTCTAAAAAATGGGTAACAACTTGAATGACTTATGCATCATTGTTCAGCCATTTGTCAGGTAAAAAAAAATGCTGCAAGTCCACCACCACTGACAGGCCAACTAATGACTATGGGGGTCATTCTGACCCTGGCGGCCGGTGGCCGCCAGGGCCACCGACCACGGGAGCACCGCCAACAGGCTGGCGGTGCTCCCACGAGCATTCTGACCGCGGCGGTTCAGCCGCGGTCAGAAGCGGAAAGTCGGCCGTCTCCTGCCGACTTCCCGCTGCTCGGGGGAATCCTCCATGGCGGCATGGGCACTGCAGGGCCCCACTAAGAGGGGCCCGTAAGAGGGCCCCACTGTGTATTTCAGTGTCTGCAATGCAGACACTGAAATACGCGAGGGGTGCAAACTGCACCCGTCGCACCCCTGCAACTACGCCGGCTCAATTCTGAGCCGGCGTCCTCGTTGCAGGGGCATTTCCTCTGGGCCGGCGGGCGCTCTTTTGGAGAGCGCCCGCCGGCCCAGAGGAAATGTCTGAATGGCCGCCGCGGTCTTTTGACCGCGGTGCGGTCATTTGGCGGCGGTACCTTGGCGGACGGCCTCCGCCGTCCGTCAAGGTCATAATCACCCCCCATGTTCTTGATGACAATCAAGGGCCAAAAGATCTGCGAGTTTTAAATGGAATTGCCAGGATAGAATGCAGTTGTGAATCAGGAGTGGGTATCCTAGGTTTGGACAAGTCACTTACAGATTTACATGTCTGTGTACTAAACTTGGATCATCAGCCCTAGGTACACTTTTCACAACTCTACACCTGTGCTGGAGGGGGGTGAAGGTAACAAATACTTTCAAATAACAAGGAGTCCCAGGAAGCTTTTGGACAGCTGTACAGGGGTTTGGGCAGCCCACCACAGGTAAGGAGGAAGTCCAACTAGGATACAGCCAAACCTTGGACAATCCCATCCACACTTATGTTTGGAAATGCAGACAATTGTCAACATCATTTCCTACCAGTAACACATGACTTACAACAAGCAGATAGATGTAAGCACACATCTGCCCATGAGCTGCATGCACACCTAGGCCATTGTAATCAAGTGCCTCATACCCATAGCACAACATGTGGAGCTACATGCTGCTAGGAAGTCAAACATGTTCATTAGTGAATAGGGAAGCTGAAATCTGTGGGTAAGACTTTGGCATCCCTATTCTGTGAGAATCAGGGTCTGGCTTGCTGACTAAATCACAAAGATGGTCCTCTGCTACATTTTATGATTTTAGGTTTTATCCACAAAACTCATCCCTATTCACATGGCCGTGCCTACAGGACTGACCTACAATTCCAAATTATGACAATACTCTAATGATTGGCCAACTCAAAGATGGGGAAAAAATGATACTCCACTCAAGGAACATATCCGATCATTGACCAGCGCATCACACCTTGCTATGTGTCCAAGACACAGGAGTCAATCACACAACATCAGCAAACACAACACAGAACAGAAATATCAACACTTACTGGAGATGTTTGGGTCCGCAAATTGAGCCACTTCTCCAATAGTGTAGGGGACAGGTCCACCTGTAAGTCATGGAAGGGAGAAATGTGCTCAATGTCTGTGCACTGTACAACACTTCCAAATACAAATACTATGCGTAATATTAAATCAGAAAGTCAAGCCTCTCACACATGATGCTACTGCATCCGACATACCACTACAAACATGTACAGACCCGGGGACTCCAGTGAGTGATACACACATATCTGCACACATGCAGTGGCCCTAACTATCATGTGGTGGCAAGCATGCTCCATCATTAGTTAGCAGACTAATTCATGGAGTGTATTCCTCTCATCATGTGTATCCATGAGAGACATGCAAAGCCACTTTCCTGGAGGACTGCAATGCCAGTCACCCAGCTATTGTGACTAAGACCAATTTAAAACACACAGGTACAATGTACAGAGGGCCAGGGACAGTTGTTAGCCCTCAATTTGTATCATTTCCTTTATTTTACGTGCCACAGCTATGTTAAGTTGCGCCAACCATAGAGATATGAACCAGTTTGCATAACTTTTGGCACCCATCCCTAAATTATTTGTGGCACTACAAAGTCCAAATATCAGTCTAAGATGTTACCTGAGGTCAGCTTTAACTTGTTACGTATGTGTCAGAATACAGTTCAGACATGTATCCGAAAAAATTGAGGAACACAATATTTCTTGTAAAAATCTGGATTTAAAACATGTGTTTCCTGGTACACTCATGGGCCATGCATGAAACATAGGTTAGAGCCACATTTGCATGATCTATTGACGTGAAGGCAGCACTAATTTACAGGCTCCTGTTGTGTTTTATAAGTTAGTCGAGCTGTTGCGTCAACAAATGACAGTAATGTGTAGGAATTATTGTATATCTCACAGGTAACTGTGGCCCATTTTTATACTTTTTTAGTGCTGCATTTGCACAATTGTATTTTGTAAGTTTGCGCCGCTTTTGCTTAAAAAAATGACGTAAATGCGGTGCTAATAAAGTATAAATATGGGCCTGTATGTTTAACTTGCATTCCACATGTTCAAAAACATTGCCTGCAGCATATGAACAAATCAGCTACTGTCACTACAGAGCATTTATATGTGCACATTACTCTGATTTGTACTCACCAACTGGGCCACCAATCACAATCCCCAGGTGGTCCAGCAGGTCTTGCTCCCGGGCAACCAGGGCAGCCCAACGGTGTTTCAGCTGGTGGTCGTTGCGCGGTATGTTGTATATTTGCTGTAGATGGCACAGGACCTTTGCCCACCGGAGCGTCCTTGCCTCTGTGTGATACCCCTGTATCACACGCCCACCTGCTTCAATCGTTAAGGGTAGGAAGTGGCACACCAGACAAATAAAGCCACCCAGCTCCTCCTCTCCCATTCTGCCAAGACGAGGCATACCCAACATGCTTGCTCCAAAAAGGGGAATAAAGGGATACAGAGGAGCATGGAGGGAAAGTAGGAGAGGGAAATGCAAAAAAAATTACCGAACACAGCCCAGCTATCCCCAAACTAACACTACCTACAACAGACTCCCAACTGTACATAGACAAATTTAGACACCAGAAATGACCAAGAAAACACTAACACAGGATACCACAGACACTTAGGAAACACAAAAAGACAATTTAAAGAGCACACTGAAGACAAGTTCACAAAATGCACAGAGAGACAAGTCAAAACACAGCCACACAGTCAGGAAATATCACAGACTGCAAAGTGAAAGTGAAAGTATACCCACTGTACCAATTCTGTAAACAGGATATCCTATTACATCACTTCCTGCCTCAAATGCAGTGCGTTTTTAATCTTATGCGTCAAAATATTATAACGTTTACAGTCTGAGTGTCATTTTTTTTTTACGCACATGTTTAGAAATAACCCTGCATCCATATTTTGAAATATGTTTCATACTTAACCTATTTCAGGGGGTACAGTGTGGGAATTACCGCTCAGGGCGAATGGATGTTTCATGGCAATGAGAGTCATATTTCGATGCATATGGGTCTTTTTTTGACGCATGTGCGTCTTTTTTGATGCGTATGCGTCACAATTTCTGTCTTTGACTGGGTTTGGGTAATTTCTCATTTGTAATAGTACATGACAGGTGTGACAATACAGAGATAGGTTGATTGCACCAACGTTGTGCATTCCGGTGTATGTGACAGATCATACTTCTGCGGACCATGATCCTCTACTTGTTGTACCAGATTTGCACTCTTCACTGACGCAGTAGATGGCCAAACGTGTGGAATACAATTAGGTATTACCCAGTTTGGGCATGTTTTGCATCAAGAGAGGATATCAAGGTGACGCAACTCAATACAGTAACTCAATGCCTTTTGGTCAATGTGTGTGATTTGGCTCTCACTATTGTAGTTGTCCCACTGTGTGAACATCACAAGACACATTTTTGCAAATCTGCTTGTATGCATGTGGAGTCAATGTGTCCAACCATCAGATGCTATTCAGTGTGGAAATGAGAGAGGAAATGTGTTTGTCATACACGTAGCAACAAATGCTGTGTGCATTTCCTAGGTTTTTTGGAACATAAGCACCACCAATGACAAAGCATGCACAGGATAGATAGCTGACAGTTGATCATGGCAATGTTCCAAAACTAAGCCATCACATGTCTTGGACTGTGGGATAATACTTCCTAGGCACTTGTTTGAGTCAGGCATGGGATAATGCTATGTGGGTAAGGTGTTTGTGACGCCGATTCCCAAATACAATCCACAAATGTCATGTCACGCCACAGTTGGAGTCATATAAATGAGCCATGTCTCTCCTGTGGCAGTGGAGGACCGGCGGACCAAGCAGCATGTGTTCACATATTTCCAGTGGTAAAATGCACAAAGGTGTCCGGTCCAAGTGTGTGGGGCAATGTGCAGCCTGTATCATTACTGGGGTCCATGTTGTCACGGTTATGTGCAGGTCTAGTCATGAGTCTGTGGAGCCATTTCCTGGATCTATAAAGTATCCTTCACAGCTGAATTGAAGGAAAGCCAATGAGGCATTGAGAACACACATGGGGATAGTCCAGCTATGGCACTGCAGACGTGTTATGAGACTGACAACAGGGCAACCTTGGTGTGCGGACAAAGTTAATGGATCAGGAATTTTAAACCAGCGGTTTCCTCACAACATTTGTACACAGGTTGGCCTCTAAAATTACCACTGCATCCGGGAACATCAGTGCCTCTGTGCTGATTAATCTCACAGCTATACACCATGCAAGCCCCATCAATATGTGGGGGGCAATTTGAATCAGCGTGTGGAGTGGTCCAAACGTGTTGACATTTCATGTACATTATCTGACGTTGTTTGTTGTGTTGGAGGCAACATACCCAATGATTAGGCTATTTGGAGACAAGTTCCACCCCATGGTACGATAAGTAAACTGATTATGCTATACAATGTATTTGAGTATTCATTGTAGACCCACCCAACACAATACCCCAGGAGGAAAGTGAGGGCTGGGAAAGCAACTATGATGCAAATGTAGCCACAGGGAACCTTTATGGTAACGCAAAGACAAGAACCAGTCAGTCTAACAGGATGCAGGGTCAATCAGGATCAAAAAAGTTAACAAGGCAAATACACAGTGAGCAGACTGAGACTGGTCAAAGGTGGGACAACACTGTGGAAAATGAAAACAGTATTTGTCCTGTGTGTTGGAACGTAACACAATAACCCAAGGGCTGTGTTACACAAGTGATTTATATGGCAATGCATAACAGTGTAATACACAAATGGCAGCTTCTATGCTGTTCCAGGCAGCTGCAAGGGCAGTGCATGTTCAAATGGCTGGTCTGCATGGAAGTGCTCACAGGTGTGTGCAGCTTCAGTCTCTCACAAGTCCTGCAGGTGAGAATCAAGTTCAAAGGGCCAACAGTACCTTTCACATGGAAAGCAATGTACAGGTGATTACAGGTCCTACAGACTACAAGGCAGTGCATTATTTAACCAGACGTCCATGCAGACAGACGTACAATGACTATGGCATACCATACTAAAGAGGGAAGCACACTGGATTCACAATGTGAGTCGGGGGTGTGTAGAGGAGGGATTAGCTGGGTACACATATTCCCTTTCCAGGGACCTCTGAAGAAGGGTGGGGTGAGACAGGGAACATGGGTGTGGCAGGACTTAAGACCTGGGCTGCCATGTGCAGGGGATATCTTGTGAGCAATGCTAGTCATACCTGGGGCACTTGTGCTATCCATTTTCTGCTTATATGGAATTCTTGTCACACATAGTCCTTGTAAAGATAGCTGATGTAACACTTACTGCTGTCAAGGGTCTGGTCATACCTTCTTGTCACCAATGCAATAGCATATCCACTGCATCATGTATGAGGCATATTTTTCCCTTATTGACTGATGGTGTCTTAGTTGTGTGCCATATGCTGCGATGAACCATGTTGTCAACATGTATGTATGAAATAGTTGTGGTCCTCTGATATTGCCCTTAAAATGTGAAATGTACAGGATATATGTCATTTACAGTGTGTGTGAATTTGGCTGTACATTCATAATCATCAAATTTGATGTGGGTGTTTCTGTATCCTAATCTGTATTTCTGCAATGCTCCATGAGGCTACACTCTGATTCTGATAGTTCGGGATAAAGTTATGCAAAAATGATTATCCAGACCATGATATAGTGATTAGAATAGGTGTTTATTGACATATGGTAAGACAGTGTTGATGGATGAGTTGAATTAAAATACATTTTGGAGAATATGTTGTCTCTGACGCAATCCTGCAGCTGTGTTTGGATGGTCCCCCTCATGTTGATGGACTGCATCCTCCTCTTCCTCCTCTTCAGGTATTTGTGGGTCGGGTTCATATAGGGGAATGTTCCTTCTCTTACATATGTTGTGCAGAGTTTATATATGGTGCACGGTTTGCGCTGAATGTGCGTCAAAAGTTTTCACGCACGTCGGCGCAAACAGAGAATAAGTATACCCCTTAGTTTTACTTCATCGTAGAGAGCATAATCCTCTATATAACATAAATATTATTATTTAGAGCAACATGGAATGGTTTAGAGTACATATAGCTGTGTATTGTATGATTAGATAATGGCCTTTTCTGAGATGTATTTGTAAAGTCCGAGTTGAAGTTTGAACTTGTTTAAGAGTGACTGATTTTAGTGGGTGGGCGTAACTCACTAAATTCCATGCAGCCTTATCATGCAGAATTATCTAAGAACTGTGTGAGATTAGGTGTGAATTAAACAAGAATAGTAATTCTGCGTTTAGGGATATTTCTTCGTGCAAAAATCACCCTCTTGTCCAAAATTAACTCAAGGATGTATTTTCTGCTAAAACGTAGCACTAAATGCGACAGTACTTGAGCAGCTGCTCCCTAAGTGTGCTCTTGGGGTAGGATTTCCCCCACAGTTTACTACTGCCATATAACATTATTTTCCAAAACAGATGCAATGATGTATTTTAAGCTAAGAAACAACACTAAATGCAGCAGAACACAAATAGCGAGCACATGTGTCTGCTCACTAAAGGTGCTGTTGCATATTTTCTTCCTATATTACTCTTCATTATGAGAATCCACAAGAATCGAGAACCCACTTGAACAATATCAAGAATTGTAATTAAATTTCAAATTGTGTTCAGACAAAGATACATCGGATCCGCGTGTTCAGTTTAAATGCATGTATGCAGAAGGCTGGCCTGGCTTGTGGTGGGTACCAGAGGTACTTACACCTTGTGCCAGGTCCAGTTATCCCTTATTAGTGTAGAAGAGGTGTTTCTAGCAGCTTAGGCTGATAGAAGGTAACTATGGCAAAGCAGCTTAGGCTGAACTAGGAGACATGTAAAGCTCCTACTATACCACTGGTGTCATATGCACAATATCATAAGAAAACACATTACACAGAAGTACTAAAAATAAAGGTACTTTATTTTTTATGACAATATGCCAAAAGTATCTCAGTGAGTACCCTCAGTATGAGGATAAGATATATACATAAGATATATGTACACAAACCAAAATTATGCCGGTAATAGCAAGAAAAGTAATGCAAGCAGTGTAAAGTTACAGTAGATTGCAATAGGAGCACATAGGTATAGGGGCAACACAAACCATATACTCCAAAAGTGGAATGCGAACCACGAATGGACCCCAAACCTATGTGAGCTTGTAGAGGGTTGCTGGGACTGGAAGAAAACAGTGAGGGTTAGAAAAATAGCCCACCCCAAGACCCTGAAAAGTAGGTGTAAAGTGCACCTACTACCCCCAGAGAGCACAGAAGTCGTGATGAGGGATTCTGCAGGAAGAACAAACACGAGCAATGCAACAACAGTGGATTTCCGGACCTGAGTACCTGTAAGACAAGGGGACCAAGTCCAATAGTCGCGACAGTGTCGAGAGTGGGCAGGAGCCCAGGAAATGCCAGCTGAGGGTGCAAGGAAGCTGCCACCTGTTGGAAGAAGCTTGGAGTTCTGCAAGAACGAAGAGGACTAGGAACTTCTCCTTTGGAGGATGGATGTCCCACGTAGCGATGAAGCTTGCAGAGGTGTTCCCATGCAGAAAGACCCCAAACAAGCCTTGCTAGCTGCAAGGATCGCAGTTAGGGTTTTTGGGTGCTGCTGTGGTCCAGGCGGGACCAGGATGTCGCCACTTGGATGAGGAGACAGAGGGGGCACTCAGCAGGTCAGGGAGCCCTCACAGAAGCAGGCAGCACCCGCAGAAGTACCTGAAAAGGCACTTGGAATAAGAGTGAACCGGAGTCCACCTGAAGTCACAGAAGGGAGTCCCACGATGCCGGAGGACAACTTAGAAGGTTGTGCACTGCAGGTTAGAGTGCCTGGGACGCAGGCTTGGCTGTGCACAAAGGAAATCCTGGAAGAGTGCAAATCATGCAGTACCCAGCAAAGCAGTCTAGCGTGGGGAGGCAAGGACTTACCTCCACCAAACTTGGACTGAAGAGTCACTGGACTGTGGGAGTCACTTGGACAGAGTTGCTGAGTTCCAGGGACCACGCTCGTTGTGCTGAGAGGGGACCCAGAGGACCGGTGATGCAGTCTTTTGTTGCCTGCGGTTGAAGGAGGAAGATTCCGTCGACCCACTGGAGATTTCTTCAGAGCTCCTGGTGCAGAGAGGAGGCAGGCTACCCCCAGAGCATGCACCACCTGGAAACAGTCGAGAAAGCCGGCAGGATGAAGCGATACAAGGTTGCTAGTAGTCGTCTTGCTACTTTGTTGCAGTTTTGCAGGCGTCCTGAGCAGTCAGCGGTCGATCCTTTGGCAGAAGGTGAAGAGGGAGATGCAGAGAAACTTTGATGAGCTCTTGCATTCGTTATCTGGTGAGATCCCCAAAGCAGAGACCCTAAATAGCCAGAAAAGGAGGTTTGGCTACCTAGGAAGGAGGATTGGCTACAAAGAGAGGTAAGAGCCTATCAGAAGGAGCCTCTGACGTCACCTGCTGGCACTGGCCACTCAGAGCAGTCCAGTGTGCCACAAACACCTCTGTTTCCAAGATGACAGAGGTCTGGGACACACTGGAGGAGCTCTGGGCACCTCCCCCTGGAGGTGCAGGTCAGGGGAGTGGTCACTCCCCTTTCCTTTGTCCAGTTTCACGCCAGAGCAAGGTTGGGGGATCCCTGAACCAGTGTAGACTGGCTTATGCAAAGATGGGCACCATTTGTACCCATCAAATCATTTCCAGAGGCTGGGGGAGGCTACTCCTCCCCAGCCCTCACACCTATTTCCAAAGGGAGAGGGTGTTACACCCTTTCTCAGAGGAAGTCCTTTGTTCTGCCTTCCTGGGCCAGGGCTGGCTGGACCCCAGGAGGGCAGAAACCTGTCTGAGGGGTTGGCAGCAGCAGCAGCAGCTGCAGTGGAGACCCCGGAAAGGCAGTTTGGCAGTACCCGGGTTCTGTGTTAGAGACCCGGGGGATCATGGAATTGCCCCCCCAATGCCAGAATGGCATTTGGGGACATTTCCATGATCCTAGACATGTTACATGGCCATGTTCGGAGTTACCATTGTGACGCTGTACATAGGTAGTGACCTATGTACAGTGCACGCGTGTAATGGTGTCCCCGCACTCACAAAGTCCGGGTAATTTGCCCTGAATGATGTGGGGGCACCTTGGCTAGTGCCAGGGTGCCCACAAATTAAGTAACTTTGCACCCAACCTTCACCAGGTGAAGGTTAGACATATAGGTGACTTGTAAGTTACTTAAGTGCAGTGGTAAATGGCTGTGAAATAACGTGGACGTTATTTCACTCAGGCTGCACTGGCAGGCCTGTGTAAGAATTGTCAGAGCTCCCTATGGGTGGCAAAAGAAATGCTGCAGCCCATAGGGATCTCCTGGAACCCCAATCCCTTGGGTACCTCAGTACCATATACTAGGGAATTATATGGGTGAACCAGTATGCCAATGTGAATTGGTAAATTTAGTCACTAGCCTGTTAGTGACAAATTTGGAAAGCAGAGAGAGCATAACCACTGAGGTTCTGGTTAGCAGAGCCTCAGTGAGACAGTTAGGCATCACACAGGGAACACATACAGGGCACATACTTATGAGCACTGGGGCCCTGCCTGGCAGGGTCCCAGTGACACATAGACTAAAACAGCATATATACAGTGAAATATGGGGGTAAAATGCCAGGCAAGATGGTACTTTCCTACAATGTATCAATTCAAATCACAGAGATTTTTCTGAAGAATACAAGGAGAGACAGCCAACACGTGTTTCGCCCCTTGTGGTGTGTTCATCTAGGGCTTTTTCAAGGCTGCGAGTAATGAAAGATGAGCAGATCAGAATAGATATACTATCAAGATTAGTAGATTGAAGTATTAGTGAGAGCCATACAAAGGTACCACCCGTTAGTACAAGATGATAGGTGTACTAGGGGGAAAAAAGAATATTAAATAGTGATCTCAGCTGGGTGATAGTCCCATAGCCTAACCCTGAAGTTGTGAAAAGATTAAAAGATAAGGATTTTGGCAATAAATATCGAAGGTGCCTACTCATCAACTTGTGACGTTGGTGAAAGTGAATTTTAAAAAAAAGTAAAATGTAAATTAGAAATTGAAGTGATAAAATTCAAAATTCAGAGTGAGATTAGTGCTGGCACTATAGGGTTTGGTGTTACAAACACATTAGTATTTATTATTGGTCATAATTAGTTACTGAATAATATATCCTAATAGTTGTAGTCAGAAGGCATCATACCATTGTGTTGTTCATCAGAAAAAGTTCATTTTTAAATGCAGATCATCTAGATAAAAGCAAGAGATTGGATAAGTACACAGTTGCCTGATGATTACTAAAATACACATTTAAATGATGAAAAAGTGAGGCAGGACCAAGTGATAGTCAAATTATTAGTGCACATCCTAGAGCAATTCTTTACAAGTATACAGTTTTAACTGTAGTAACAAGCTGAAAACATACATCAATATATTGCAAGTTACCTAGGTTCCCCAAATGGGAATTGAAGAAGGTATTGATAATGTCCAGCAGGGTATAACAACTAGAGTAGATGTTCAAGTGTCCTATATTAGTGTAGCATTTAAAAACAAAAATGTAGTTCCACAGTAAACAGGAAAGTCTTGATGGTCACTCCCTGTCTAGTTCAAATAAATAGGTCATATATGGTGTGCCTGGTGTCCCTTACCTGATTAACCCCTTCTGTGCCCAGGACGTGATAGTTACGTCCTGAGGCACAGTGCTCTTGTGCCCAGGACGTAACCATTACGCCTGGGCACAGAGCCCAGAGGGAGCACTAGCGCTCCCTCTGTGGGGTTCCCTCCCACACCCCCAAGGCCCGGGGGGGGGGGGCAGAAACCTCTAGGCACCAGGGATCTTTTTTTTGTTTTGTTTTGGTTTATTTTTTGGGGGGTATTTTTATAGGTGGGGAGCGACCCCTTAGGCAAGGGTCACTTCCCTAGGGGGCAAGATATATTTAGGCCTTTTCTGCCCCCCTGGGGGCAGTATGGCCTATTTTTAGGTGGCCAATCTGCCCCCAAGGGGGACAGAAACCACTAGACACCAGGGAGTTGTTTTTTTTCTTCGTGAATTTCACGCAAGGGGAGCAACCCCTTAGGCAAGGGTCATTCCCCAGGGGGGCAAATTTATTTTAGGCCATTTCTGCCCACATGGGGGGCAGATCAGCCTATTTTAATTAGGCCGATCTGCCCCCAAGGGGGGCAGAAACCACTAGGCACCTGGGATTGTTTTTGTTGTTGTTTTACAGATGGTGAACGACCCCTTAGGCAAGGGTCGCTCCCCTGGAGGGGCAAATTGTATTTAGGCAATTTCTGCCCCCTTTGGGGGCAGATCGGCCGATTTTAGGTCAATCTGCCCCCAAGGGGGGCAGAAACCACTAGGCACCGGGGATCTTTTTTTTTGCGCCAATGTCACGCAAGGGGAGCCACCCCGTAGGCAAGGGTCGCTCCCCGGGTGGATGAGGGGGGCGGGGGCAAATTTATTTTAGGCCATTTCTGCCCCCCGGGGGCAGATCGGCCTTTTGTTATTAGGCCGATCTACCCCCAGGGGGGGCAGAAACCTCTAATCTCCAGGGCTAATTTTTTTTTTGTGTTTTGTTTTTTGCTTGTTTGTCTTTTTAGAGATGGGGAGCGACCCATTAGGCAAGGGTCGCTCCCCTGGGGATAAAATTGTATTTAGACCATTTTTGCCCCCCCTTGTGGGGCAGACCGGCCTATTTTAGGTCAATCTGCCCCCAAGGGGGGCAAAAACAACTAGGCACCGGGGATCTTTTTTTTTGCGCCAATGTCACGCATGAGGAGCGACCCCGTAGGCAAGGGTCGCCCCCCGGGGGGGTTGGGGAGGCGGGGGAACATTTATTTTAGGACATTTCTGCAGTTTGGCCTATTTTTAGTATTGTTCTTAGGCCGATCTGCCCCCGGGGGGGGGGGGGCAGAAACCTCTAGGCACCAGGGCTAATTATTATTAATATTTTTTTTTGTTTTTTTTGTTTTTTTAGAGATGGGGAGCGACCCATAAGGCAAGGGTCGCTCCCCTGGGGGGCAAATTGTATTTAGACCATTTCTGCCCCCCTTGGGGGCATATCGTCCGATTTAAACAACTAGGCACCAGGGATCTTTTTTTTTGCGCCAATGTCACGCGAGGGGAGCGACCCCGTAGGCAAGGGTCGCTCCCCGGGGTGGTGGGGGGTGAATTTATTTTAGGCCATTTCTGCCCCCCCTGAGGGCAGGTCGCCCTATTGTTATTAGGCCGATCTGCCCCCAGGGGGTCAGAAACCTCTAGGCGCCAGGGCAAATTCTTTTGTGTGTTTTTGTTTGTTTGTTTTTTTAGAGACCCAATAGGCAAGGGTCGCTCCCCTGGGGGGAAAATTGTATTTAGAACATTTCTGCCCCCCTTGGGGGCAGATCGGCCAATTTTTGTTAGACCAATCTGCCCCCATGGGGGCAGAAACCACTTAGGCACCAGGGATTGGTGTGTGTGTATGCGTGTGTTTTCTTTAGGGAGGCAGCCCCTTGGGTGAGGGTCGCTCCCCATGGGGGTACCTTACTGTTGGCCATATCTGCCCCCCCATTTTTGGAAGGCCCACCTGCCCCAAGGGGGGGACAGAAAAGCCCACCAGAGGCCAGGGAAGTTATTTTTTCCAAAAATAAGAGGGTGGAGGTATGGCCATACCACCACCCCAAATAAATGGGGCCAAAGTTGTTCTGCCCACTAGTGGGCAGATGGGGCAATTACCCCTGGTCCACATCCCGGGGGGGCAGAAAGTCTACTAGATGCCAGGGAATTTAAAAAAAAAAGAAATATTGGGGTGGTGGCTACCAACCAGTATGGGCCTGGTTACGCCCCCACCTCAACTGAAGGGGGTAACAGTCTTTCAGCTTTCCCCCACACTCTAAAACATCTTACCCATAGCAAGCAAGAAGACATTTGATTATTTTGGCTTTTAGTTTTTCATTTGGGCCATGAGAACTTGGCTTACTCTCAAAATCGTCCCACTTGGAATGGTGAGGGCTGCACTTTATGGACTTTGGGACGCTGCCATGTAGAAAATCCCACAAGACCTAGACACATCTGAAAACTAAACATCTGGGTGATTCCAGGGTGGTGTGTTTCAAAGGCACCCGCACCATTTTTGTACCCATAATCCCCTGCAAACCTCCAACTTTGCTGGAAATCACACATTTTTCCCACGTTTTTGTGATGGAACATTCCTGAATCTGCAGGAATCCACAAAATTCCTACCACCCAGCATTGTCTCATCTACCCCGATAAAAATTCTGCTGCACTTGTCAGCCTAAAAATGTTTTTTTGCAAACTGCCCTTTTGGACCCCATTTGTTCCCTCTCAATATCGACATGTTTTTGGCTCTTCCCTTTCACAAGCACTTGGCCCACCTACACAAATGAGGTATAATTTTTACTGGGAGACTGAGGGGAACATTGGGTGGTATGAAATGTGTCCCAGTGCAGTGATCCCACACAGAAATATGGAAAAATGTGATTTTTTTAGCTAAATTTGAGGTTTGCTGAGGATTCTGGGTAAGAAAACATTGGGGGATCCATGCAAGTCACACCTCACTGGACTCCCTCGGGTGTCTAGTTTTCAGAAATGTCTGGGTTTAGTAGGTTTCCCTAGAAGGCTGCTGAGCCCAGGACCAAAAACGCAGGTGCCCCCTGCAAAAACAGGTAGTTTTGTATTTCATAATTTTGATGTGTCCAGATAGTGTTTTGGGGCATTTCCTTTCGTGGGCGCTAGGCCGACCCACACAAGTGAGGTACCATTTTTATCGGGAGACTTGGGGGTATGCTGGGTGGAAGGAAATCTGTTGCTGCTCTCTGATTCCAGAACTTTCTGTCACCGAAATGAGAGGAAAGGGTGTTTTTTTGATCAAATTTTGAGGTTTGCAAAGGATTCTGGGTAACAGAACCTGGTCAGAGCCCCACAAGTCACCGAATCTTGGATTCCCCTAGGTGTCTAGTTTTCAGAAATGCACTGGTTTGTTAGGTTTCCCCAGGTGCCGGCTGAGCTAGAGGCCAAAATCCACAGGTAGGCAGTTTGTAAAAAACACCTCTGTTTTCTGTGAAAAAACGTGATGTGTCCACGTTGTGTTTTGGGCCATTTCCTTTCGTGGGTGCTATGCCTACCCACACAAGTGAGGCACCATTTTTATCGGGAGACTTGGGGGAACGCTGGGTGGAAGGAAATTTGTGGCTCCTCTCAGATTCCAGAACTTTCTGTCACCGAAATGAGAGGAAAAAGTGTTTTTTTGGTAATATTTTGAGGTTTGCAAAGAATTCTGGGTAACAGAACCTGGTCAGAGCCCCACAAGTCACTCCATCATGGATTCCCCTAGGCGTCTAGTTTTCAAAAATGTGCTGGTTTGCTAGGTTTCCCCAGGTGCCGGCTGAGCTAGAGGCCAAAATCCACAGGTAGGCACTTTGTAAAAACACCTCTGTTTTCAGAGAAAAAATGTGATGTGTCCACGTTGTGTTTTGGGCCATTTCCTTTTGTGGGCGCTAGGCCTACCCACACAAGTGAGGTACCATTTTTATCGGGAGACTTAGGGGAACGCTGGGTGGAAGGAAATTTGTGGCTCCTCTCAGATTCCAGAACTTTCTGTCACCGAAATGAGAGGAAAAAGTGTTTTTTGGCCAAATTTTGAGGTTTTCAAAGGATTCTGGGTAACAGAACCTGGTCAGAGCCCCACAAGTCACCCCATCCTGGATTCCCCTAGGTGTCTAGTTTTAAAAAATGTGCAGGTTTGCTAGGTTACCCCTGGTGCCGGCTGAGCTAGAGGCCAAAATCCACAGGTAGGCACTTTGTAAAAAACACCTCTGTTTTCTGTGAAAAAATGGGATTTGTCCACGTTGTGTTTTGGGCCGTTTCCGCCTGTGGGCGCTAGGCCTACCCACACAAGTGAGGTACCTTTTTTATCGGGAGACTTGGGGAACACAGGATAGCAAAACAAGTGTTATTGCCCCTTGTCTTTCTCCACATTTTTTCCTTCCAAATGTAAGGCAGTGTGTAAAAAAGACGTCTATTTGAGAAATGCCCTGTAATTCACATGCTAGTATGGGCACCCCGGAATTCAGAGATGTGCAAATAACCACTGCTTCTCAACACCTTATCTTGTGGCATTTTGGAAATACAAAGGTTTTCTTGATACATATTTTTCACTTTTTATATTTCTGCAAATGAATTTCTGTATACCCGGTATGGAATAAAAACCCATTGTGTGGTGCAGCTCATTTATTGGCTCTGGGTACCTAGAGTTCTTGATAAACCTACAAGCCCTATATATCCCCGCAACTAGAAGAGTAACGGTATATTGCTTTAAAAAATCTGACATCGCAG
Source organism: Pleurodeles waltl (assembly GCF_031143425.1). Lineage (NCBI taxonomy): Eukaryota > Metazoa > Chordata > Amphibia > Caudata > Salamandridae > Pleurodeles > Pleurodeles waltl. Next base: position 218,503,177 of record NC_090450.1, on the reverse strand, counting down.
GAAAAAGTGGAGAAAAATTGCTGTTTTTTTACCTCAATTTCAATATTATATATATATAATATATATTATATATATATATTTTAAATTCTTTTATTTCAGCTGTTATATTCTGTAGGAAAAACTTGTAGGATCTACACAAATTGAATAGGTAGAAAGCGACCAGGGCACTCCAAAATTCATAGAACCGAGATATGTAGAATGACAAAAAGATTTATTGGTAAACCTTCATGGTAAAACCTTCCATGAACTTAAGGTCAATACATGAAATATTCAGGTAACAGCCTGTTCATATAATACAATTAATGTCCATAGAAAGTGACCAATACATGTATATTCGGTAACAGCCAACACGTGTTTCGTCCTCAATGGACTTCTTCAAGGCTGGAAACAAAGAACAAATTGGAGCTCTTAAACAAAATAAAATCTACTGCCAATCGGTAGTTAGCATTTATGGGTGAAGCCCTTTGTTTTAATTAGAACAAAGTAAAAGGTGAGCGTTAGGTATAGGTCAAGTGTAGAGACCCATTGTAAGTAATGCGCAATAGAATAGAGAAAACCCATTGATTTATGATGTGTTAAGTCTAAAGAAATAATCTATTAGATAATATAGGTGGTGCGTAACAGTGAGGAAGCCCAGACTTGACAATTTGTGAATATTAGAGATATTAACACCCATTAATAGAACCAAGAGGTGTGTTGTGGGGGGTGTAGGTTTTTTATCCCCTCTCTTTCCAGAAGGAAAGGGGATTGTGATAAGATTAATATTACATGCACACGCGTGATATAACATGGCGCCAGACGGCATATACAGCATATAATGTTACCTCATGGACTAAGATGTATACGGGAATCACGATGTTAATGTTAGGGTTCCAAGTGGACATTCTGGAATGGTAGAAAAAGCCCAGAACAAAGATACATTACTAATGTGCAGGGCTCATGTATGTCCGTTGAAAAAAGAGGAATGTTGGAGACAAAGATAAGACCTACCAGGGAGATCGAAGGGTTCTCCATCTCAGTAGACAAAGTCCATTTATAGTCCCGAGACGGATGTTGTTAATATGCGAATAGTGCGTATGCAGAAAGAGTGTATCTCCGATAAGAGGAACACTCTAATTGTGGTTTTTTTTGGTGAGAGCAGTCTGTAAAAATATAAAGCAAGGGACAAAAGGGGGAAATCATATCAACTGGAAACGTTGCCAAAAACCGTGAGTACCAGCTTTAAAATCTAGTACATAAGAAACTAGTTAACTAAAAAGTGAGCAGGGGCGTAGAACAGATGATATACACAAAATTCTATCAGTGATACTCGCTTTCAATTAATACAGCGGTAACACGCCACTCCCTGGACATAAAAGAGGGTTCTCCCCCTGCTGACCGACCCAAGTATAAACTAATTCCAGTATGTTGTGCCAGGGCATGTAGTAAGGGGGGAGTGGATCCCATATTTCTAGAGCAGTCAAAAAATATATATAGTCAATATCCACTCGAGAAAAAGAATGTAAACGCGCTTACCAGTGTTTCCCCAAATCCGGGAAGAAAAGCACAACCGGTAAGTGTGCGCGTAGCAGGCAGCGCGTGTTAACGCTGCCGTGTCCTGTCCGACAGCAAAGCATTAGAGGAGTGCCGGCGTATGTATGCGCGTGCTCCAAAAGGTAAAAACAGAAAAAGGGACTAACGTCTAGTCCGCTTCGGCAGATGGGGATGACGGCTCCATGTTTGGAGCACTTTATCGACGCCATGTTAGAGGGAAAGTGAAGCGGAAAACAAAGTAAAAATTGCCGCAGTAGTAAAGTAAAGCGACCATGGAACACAGATAAGTTAGAAAGCATGCGAGTGCGTAACAAATTAGTAACATACGCGGAAAATAAAGTGGTGCTGCAATGGAGACCAAAATCCCCCGATTAAATGTACCCTTTCTCCAATATGGTTGGTCACACGAGTGCTGTTCCATGTGAGGGTGGGAAGAGCAAAGGCAGGGTGCATGTATAGTGAATACGGTGAAGAGAAAGAAAGGGAGGGAAGTATTTCAACAGAAAGGACAGTAAATACATGAGATACAGTCGGGAAATAATATACAAATGCTAGTATATAATGTGGAGAATTAAACATGGTAAATTAACACGATTACCGTATTTGGCATTTTACACGAGGGGAAGTGGACAAAAGAGCGGTCACAAAAGTACATTCTTTTCATTAGGAGAGCTAAAGAAGTTTTTTTTCCCAAATATACTTTGTGATTAGTGAAGGATTTCCAATGGTGTATTTGACAATAATTCCGTACTATCTTACAAAATTAAGTGTATTCTAAATGGCACAAAACATGAACAGAGACAAAAACATTCAAAGACTAATAAAACAGAACAGACATCAGCAATGTTTAAGAAGATTGTTAACAAACCAAACAATGGTGTAGATTGTTCATAGTTGTGCCAGAGGTCTAGAATGCAAAGGGATGGACATCAAATACACTGCGAGAGTTACTCATAGACATTGCAATATTACAATACATATGAAATGATCCGGGGGCACGTACACTATATTTAATTTTCTTAATCTTTTGGTTGTAGCCTAAAATCAATCGGCTAGAAAAAAGGAAAAGTGTAAGGCCAGAAACTGGATACTACTAGTGAATAGATGAATACTGGGTGGATGACATCAGTAGTAAGGTGGGAACATTACACCTATTTTAGAGAAAAACATGTAGGTCCTTATTAATGTTCAGGCCCTGTTCTACTGCTCTTAATTTAATGATCCACCTACTTTCAAGGCGTCTAAGGGCCAAAGTGCGGTTGCCTCCTCGAGGCAGCTTTTTTATAGAGTCAACTCCGTGGACAGAAATGTCCAGGACTTCTCTACGTCCATGTGTCTCGTTGTAATGGGTAGCAAAGGGATAATTAGTATTTAAAGAGCGAATAGCCCTCAAGTGCTCTTGGATTCTCTCTTTTAAAGGTCAAATGGTGCTACCCACATAAATGAGTCCACATGTACAAACAATACAGTAAACCACACAGCTTGTGTTGCAGTTAATAAAGTGCTTGAGTTTGTGCGTGACCTGTGTGTTGTATCGGAAGTTCACTGTTTTATCTTTAATGTATCCACAGATGTTGCAGTGTCCACACCTGTACGTACCAGGTGGTGGTTTAGGCATCCAGGTGTCCCTATTCTCTGGTGGCAAAAAGCTATGACATAGCTTGTCCCGTAGGGTGGTACCTCTCATGTAAATAATGCTAGGGTTGGTGGTAAGTCCATTTCTTAGAATGTTGTCTGTTAGTAAAGTAGACCAATGTTTACGTACAGTCTTGTAGATTTGGGAACTTAGTGCACTGTGTTTTATAACCAAGGATATGTGTTTCTGTGACCCCTTCTTTGTTGTGTCAGTGAGTAGGTTGGGACGTTTCACCTTCATGATCTTATTAACAGCTTTAGTAAGGGTCTGAGGATGGTAACCTCTGTGCCTAAAACGTTGTTCCATGTTGAGTAGTTCTTTACGGAATGTCGTTTCCTCACTGCAGTTGCGTCGAATCCTGGTTACTTCCCCATATGGAATGGCATCAATTTGGGATTTAGGATGTGAGCTAGTAGCATGCAGTAATGCGTTGCATGCCGTGGGCTTTATGAAAAGTCTGGTACATAGTTTACCGTTCTTTATGTAGATAGTGAGATCAAGGAAGTTAATGCAAGATTGGCTGGCCTCATGTGTAAATCTGATGTTGAAAATGTTATTATTGAGATGTTCTGTGAACAATAGGAGTGAATGTGCATCACCTGACCAAAAAACCAAAATATCATCAATGTACCTGCCCCAATATAGGATGTGTTGTGTAAGGGGTGGGGGACATGAACGCCACACATGAATTTTTTCCAGGTAGCCCATGTAGAGGTTGGCATATGATGGGGAGAATTTTGCTCCCATTGCCACCCCCTGTATCTGGCGATACCAGCATCCATTGTGTAAAAAAACATTGTTGTCTAAGACTAAACCAATCAAGTCCATGAGCATGTTAGTATGGTCTAATAAGGCAGCATCTCTGGTATCTAAGTAGTGTAAGATAGCAGATAGTCCTTCTGTTCTTGGGATACTCGTGTACAAAGAGGTGACATCCAAGGTAACTAAATAGTGACCGTCAGTCCAATCGTAGTCGGTGATTTTACATAGTAAGTCCTTGGTGTCCCTAATGTAAGAGGGTAAATTCCGCACAAAGGGCTGTAGGAAAGAGTCTATGTATTCTGATAGTTTCTCCGTGGGAGAGCCAATTCCGGAAATGATAGGTCTGCCCGGGGGAAAGATGCCCGGTTTATGTATTTTTGGTAGGATGTAGATGCACGGCAAGGTAGGTGTGTTGTTATACAGATATTTAAACTCCATGTCAGATATTAAATCCTGATCCAGGTATATTTGAAGTTTGCGTAGAATACATCTATTAACTTCTGGTATGGGATTGGAAGTGAGTTTGAGATATGCAGAGTGATCTGATACTTGTCGATCTAGCTCTGATATATAGTCCGCCCTGTCCATGATCACGATATTCCCACCCTTGTCAGCTTCTTTGATTATTATGTCATTACAGGTACCAAGTGAGATTATAGCTTGCCTTTCGGCCAAGGTGATGTTGTGACAGGGGATGGATTTATGTCCCGACAGATATTGTTCCTCCATATGGTATAACTCACTGGTAACCTTATTACAAAAAGAGTCGATCGCAAAGTCCCTGGGAATTATGGGTGTGAACTTGGAGCTAGTCTTAAGATCACTATAAGTCCTGGGATTGGTATCTATGCTCAAGTCAGTAAGAATCTCCGTGAGTCTACACAAATGACCCCTTTCTGAATTCAAAATTGTGTCTACTTTTTAGAAATGTTTAGCTTTCTGGGATCCAACATTGGTTTCTCACCCATTTTGGTCACTAACTGGAAGGAGACTTAAAGCACAAAAAATAGTAAAAATGGGGTATGTTCCAGTAAAATGTCAAAATTGTATTGAAAAATGGGGTTTTACAATTCATGTCTGCCTGTTCCTGAAAGCTGAGAAGATGGTGATCTTGCCACCGCAATCCCTTTGTTGTTGCCATTTTCAAGGAAAAAACCACGAGCTGCCTTCTGCAGCCCTTTTTTCCAATTGTTTTTAAAAAAAACGAACTTTTCACTGTATTTTGGCTAATTTCTTGGTCTCCTTCAGGTGAACCCACAAAGTCTTGGTACCTCTAGAACCCCTAGGATGTTGGAAAAAAAGGACGCAAATTTGGCATGGGTAGCTTATGTGAACAAAAAGTTATGAGGGCCTAAGCGCGAACTGCCCCAAATAGCCAAAAAAAGGCTCCGCACAGGAGGGGGAAAAGACCTGGCAGCGAAGGGGCTAATAGTACGAAAGTCCTAGGTGTAATCCTGTGATCAATATCACACCATTTTAAGCGGCGCCATGTTGGATATGAAAAATGCCTTGTGTAGTTCTACTACTATTTATATAGTAGAGGTGAAGGTATAGGCGAAGTCTTACTTCGGTTGCCATGCCGTGTTTGGAAGAAGGGAGTGCCTACGCGAGTCCCTTCACTCTTTTAGTTATGGGGCTGAAGCAGGCGAAGTCCTATTTCTATGTGCATAGTTCTACATCAAATGGGAAAGTAAAATAGAAAGGTGGACTATCGTCGGCCATATTGGTCATGCTTATATGTTATTGAATACAAATCTGACCGTATATGAGTTTGTGTGCACAGTGTAAGTGGTCCTATTTGGAGTTTTGGCAACATGTGAGAAGGAAAGGTCCTTATTCTTTGTCTCGGAGTCTGAAGGAAGGGCAGTTACGGGTATTAATAAAATCCTGTATGTAAATCTATAATTCTACAACGAGCTGGGAAAAGTAATAAACTTGTGTAGACCATATAGATCATATAGATCAAAATTATGAATAATCCAATACTAGACAGATTATGAATTACGTACACAATATGAGTAATCCTTTTTAGTTTCGAGATATGGCAAGAATAAGTCTTACTTCTAGAAAAAAGACCCCAGCAGAGGGGCGGCTAAAGGTATTAGTTCTTCAATGTTTAAGCATGCATTACAGTTTTATTAAAAGTGCCCTTGAGAAGTAAGTCATCTCTATTAGGAATACAAGGGTGGAAAACCATGAGATTATAGAAAACTAAATGGCAGAATTGCAGCATGGTTAAAAGAGGTCATGATAGTAAACATACGAGTGGCACATTCTGCTAGATAAAACTACATTGGCAATAAACCTGGTGTGCTAACTAGTACATTTGAATGTGGAAACGGAAGGTAATATTGTGGATGAATCATTGTATGTATGAGGAAATTACATACAATGAACTCAGTCTGTGAGACTTGATACCAAGGTTAAACGAAAATCATATCAGGACAGGGAAGCAAAAATAAAATAGAGTTAAACGGGCAAAAAGTCTGACTGTTTCAAGTTTGTTGTGTGTGGTAAAGATAATACAAAATGTATGGCCATAGAGCTATCATTATATATACAGGCAGATCACATATGTTGCCCACAGTTTAGAAAAAGCCAAAGTACTTGGATTGTTTGGGAACTTAATCAAGGCAAACAACACAGAGACAAAAAGATATGATGACACTGAAGAAATCAAGTGCTGCTCATTGATGAAGCCAGTAGTGCCATTCAAGGTCCTTGTTGAGGCCTTGTCCTACAGTGTCAAAACTAATAATGAGTCTGCTTTCATTCTGTTGCAATTGGAGTTCATGGTTATTTCCCCAATGGTGTTGTTTAAGTTGCATTAGGCCTCAAAATGCCAACGAACCTGTATGTGGATGACACTTGACAAAATGTTCAACCAATGGAAACATTGTGCCATTATTTTGAATATTGTGATAATTTTCTTGTATCCGTATTTTGAGTGCTCTGGTTGTACTTCCTATATAGGCCTTATTGCAGGGGCAGGTGATAAGATAGACTATGTTGATGCTCTCGCAGTTGATAAAGTCACGTATCATAAACGGTTGGTCATTGATCAAGATTTTGTTCGATTTTGTCAAACCAAGTTTACAAATGGAATACTTTTTACAGGTATAGAAGCCATATGGGGGTCGCATGAAGCTTTGAGTAGGTGTTTTTTCATGATAGAAGGAGGAACACAGTTTGTCTCAGAGGTTAGGGGCTCTTTTGAATCCGATCTGTGGAAAAGAGGAAATATGTTGAGTAATAGATGGGTTATTGTAAAGTAAGTACCAATGCTTAACGGATAAATTTTCTGATAAATTGTTGACCCTTGTGAAAGTGTGTGATGAAACGAATAGGAGTCCTCTGAGTGATTGTTTTGGTCTTATTTTGGATTATGCTCTGATCTGTTTTATCAAAGTGTTCCTTAGCGTTTTTTAAACTGGAAGTATCATATCCTCTAATAGAAAGTCATTCAGCAATTTCAGAGGATATTGTCTCATAGTCAGCTTGTTGCTACAGTTGAGTCTAGTCCGTCTGAATTCTCCTGCTAGTAGGTTTTGAATTGTACTGTGTGGATGGCAACTAGATGGGTGTAAGATAGAATTGGCTGCAGTGCTCTTTCTATGAAATCGGGTATGTAGTCTGTAGTTGTCAATATACAGTGTAAAATCCAAATATTCAATTGTGGTTTTGGAGAATTGATATGTTATTTCAATATTCCATCTGTTAGGTGTAAGAGATTTAAGGAAATGCTGGAAGAGTCATTCTTGGCCCTGCCAGATAAGAAAGATATCATCAATGTGGCGGCCCCAGAAGATGATATGTTGTGAGGGGTGTAGGAGGCTGGCCTGGCTTATAGTGGGTACCTTGTGGTGCTTACACCTTGTGCCAGGTCCAGTTATCCCTTATTAGTAGATTAGAGGTGTTTTAGCAGCTTAGGCTGGTAGAGGTAGCTATAGCAGAGCAGCTTAGGCTGAACTAGGAGACATGCAAAGCTCCTACTATACCACTTATATCACTCAGTACTATATCATAAGAAAACACAATACTCAGTTACTAAAAATAATGGTACTTTATTTTAGTGACAATATGCAAAAAGTATCGCAGAGGATATACTCCCTTAGGAGGTAAGTAATATACACAAAATATACACACACAAACCAAATCAGGTAAGTAAACAGTTAGGAAAGTAGTGCAAACACTGTAGAACGCAATAGAATGCAATAGTGAAAAATGTGCCCTTCAAAGCATTTCCAGAGGCCAGGAGAGGCTACTCCTCTCAGGCCCTTCACACCTATTTCCAAAGGGAGAGGGTGTAACATCCTCTCTCAGAGGAAATCCTTTGGTCTGCCTTCCTGTGATTGGGCTGCCCAGGCCCCAGGGGGGCAGAAACCTGTCTGAAGGTTGGCAGCAGCGGTAGCTGCAGAGAAAACCCCGAAAGATGGTTTGGCAGTACCCAGGCTCTATGCTGGAGACCCGGGGATGCATGGAATTGTCCCCCCAGTACCAGAATGGTATTGAGGTTACAATTCCATGATCCTAGACATGTTGCAGGGCCATGTTTGGAGTTACCATGGTGACGCCACATATAGGTATTGACCTATATGTAGTGCACGCGTGTAATGGTGTCCCCGCACTCACAAGGTGCGGGGAAATTGCCCTGAACAATGTGGGAGCACCTTGGCTAGTGCCAAGGTGCCCTCACACTAAATAACTTTGCACCTAACCTTCACTAAGTGAGGGTTAGACATATAGGTGACTTATAAGTTACTTAAGTGCAGTGTAAAATGGCTGTGAAATAATGTGGACGTTATTTCACTCAGGCTGCAGTGGCAGTCCTGTGTAAAAATTGTCTGCACTCCCTATGGGTGGCAAAAGAAATGCTGCCGCCTATAGGGATCTCCTGGAACCCCAATACCCTGGGTACCTAGGTACCATATACTAGGGAATTATAAGGGTGTTCCAGTGTGCCAATCAGAATTGGTAAAATTAGTCACTAGCCTGTAGTGACAATTTTAAAAGCAGAGAGAGCATAAACACTGAGGTTCTGGTTAGCAGAGCCTCAGTGATACAGCTAGGCACCACACAGGGAACACATACTGGGCATACTTTATGAGCACTGGGGTCCTGGCTATCAGGATCCCAGTGACACAGGCGAAAACAAACATACATGCAGTAAAAATGGGGGTAACATGCCAGGCAAGGTGGTATTTTCCTACAAGGGGTGTTCCAGGTCATCATTCCAGAGCCAGTGTCGTTCGACTGCTCCCATGAGAATACACACATACGGTGGCGCAAATTTAGCTCCAATCGCTGTACCTTGTAGTTGGAGGAAATATTGTTCTTTAAAAAGGAAAAAGTTTTTCGTGAGGCAGAATGATAACATTTGTTCCTTTCAAGTAGGTGCACGTGTTGATAGATAGCTCTGGACAGCCTCAATCCCATCTTGGTGGTCTTCTCGTTTCTTTTGACTTTTTTTCACACTACCCCTCATCACTTTCTGCACCATTGATTCACCCATTGCCACTCACATTTGTGTGTATATGAAATGGTTTGGCAGATGATACTATTGTGATTTCTGTCATTATTTTTCCTGTTGTTCACAGGGCGACTGTGACTTCCTAGACTAGCTAGATGCGCAGTCTATAGAGTAAGTGACCAGAGTCTAGTTTATTGACATTTTCAGACACATATAGGTCTTTTGTATATGGAGAAGTCATTTAGAATTTTTTATTTTTTCTTTGGTCCTAAAGAAGCATCGCCGGATCTTTTTTGACCCATTAGACGTGAAACATGTTGACCCGTTGGAAGTTCATCCCCATCCCTCCACATCATTGACCAATAAGCGAGGGTATTAGGTATTGTCCTTCCCCCGTTTAATTTATATTGAGAGAGTGGTTGAGCATTATCACTATCAACACACTCCACTGGTTTTTAATCTTGGCCCTAACCTTTGCTGACCCAATAAATTTATGATGAAAAGCTTGGTTTTGAGCCAATTTTAACTTTCCCCTGCTCTCCCTCCTTTGCGAAGGCACTTAAGGAGTGAATTAAGATCTCTGGTTAAGCGCCCCCTTTACGGGGGGCCCGTCAGACATTGCAGCACTGGTCTGATGAGGAGCATACCAATGATGAAGGCTGACATCCAGATCAATGTGTGAGGGCACTTGCTCCTAATAATAAGATTGCCCTGTGTTTTCCCGCTCTTTCTTCTTCTTTCTGGAAAAGTGTACCTTATACCTTGGGATTGTGGCCAAGTCCTGACATATTATTTTCAAAGCTGGCCTAAAGTGATCAGCATTTGTTTAACAATAAACTTCTTCAGTGAGAGGGAGGTTCTAGAATTTTCCTCTCTTGTTTGTTCAAAGTATAAGAGGCCAAGACCAGATGGACTGGGGCCGAAGAGTGATTCAGATCTCAGATCCTTCTCGTGAGGATAATTGATCTCTCTCTCCCCTCAATCGATTCTGTGATCTGGTGATCCGATGCTGATTAGGAGGGCGATGAAGCAGTTGTGCCCTTGCCTCATGGTGATGCATATTTTTTAATTCATTGTTTGCTTTGCATTATAATATAGATACATATTTGCTGTGTATTTTGGAGTGGAGAATCATTTGTACATGTTTTCATTTCATTTCTGTGACCATTTTTAAATATGCGCTTTCAGCATGCTAATCTTCCTTTACGAACCTTGCGAAGAGAAATAATAAGTGTCTTCTTCAGACTGAGAAGCACATTCAAGAGATTTTTGTCAGTGCATGAGTGCTTTAGCTCAGTCATTAGTGAAGCAAAACAAGCCTGAGGGTTTGAAACTCCCCCTTGGCTCTGAACCCTTTGTTTTACAGCTGTTTCTGTGATTATTCAACAGATAATGGCTGCACTCAGAGCCACAGCTGTTTTCTGCAGAACACCAGCAACAATTGTGAAAGGAGTCTAAAGTTAGGCCCAGGTTCTCCCTCGGCTCACCGAAACTGCTTTTCCTCGTTCAGTCGAGCCATGGAAATGCAGGACCTGAGCAGAATTTCACCCTCCCCCTTCTGAGGCACCAGTGACACTGTGAGCTATGAGAGAAGGGCATGGGAGAAGGATCCTGTGTTTCTTGCTGCACATGCTCTGCCTCTCACTTCCCCTGCCCATTCCATATATTTTGGAGAGGCAGGGGAGAGAGGCAGAATATGTGTATTAGGACATGGGAATGCTGAGAGCAGTGGGTCTATTACCAGATTTTATAAGCTGCTGTTCAATTGTCTTTAATGGAGCTCTCAACATTCCAGTGTTCTAATTATCATTACAACAGCCAGCATAGGTTGGGAATAGCTGTCTTAATGTGAGCAGTATTCTGTGCATTACACTGTAAGATGTAATTGTACAAGTGCTAACTCCAGCAAAAGTCATGGATGTCGTTTCAACAATTCTACCAACTTTTGACCCTATATGACATCACAGTGTAACAGTGGTTAATTTGTAAATAAAATGTGTTGGTGCCCAAAGCTTTCCTATGAAACACTCAGGTGCTGCATTTAAATGTGTCTGCACAGAATACTGATGCAGGTAGTCCTGAGACCCTCTCGGGCCTGTTTAATTCATTTACAGCCACTCCATGCACCTTTAGCCCACTCTTGCAGCTTTTTGTTTTCTCCCTTTGAGACGGTTTTCTGTCTTTCCTTGCTTCGTCTTTCCCATACGGGTCTTTGGCTCGCAGAAAAATAAGGGCTGGCCCTTAATAATAAGTTCCCGGTGTCCCCCACCGAAAACCACCGACTCAAACTAAGCACTGCAGTATAGACTTCAAGGAGCATATTTATACTCTGTTTGCACCACTTTTTGGCTCATTTTGTTTTACTCAAAAGTGGCGCAAACTTAACACCATTTTTATATTTTGATGCTAGACCCGTCTAGCATTGAAATATCTGAGTTAGCATCATTTTTTGGAAGCGTCAAACCACCTTGGGTCGTTTTGCGACAATGACATGCAAGGTAGGCGTTCCTTTCCAAAAAATGACACCAACCCCCCAGCACCATATTTACCTCCCCATGCAAAAATGACTCAAACCGAGGAAGCAGACCCCAAAAATTAGCCAAACACTGATTTGCGTCACATTTTAATGCCTGGGTCTGACCAGGCGTTAAAATGAGGCACAAACAAGTTGTACTGCTCCAGCTAGACACTCGCCCCAGACACCCGGAACTACAGCAGCTCCCTCCACCACCACTACAGCAACCCCAAAGACCAAAAAAGCACCCACAAAGGCAAAGCAGAAGGCAGGGGAGGATATTTCGGCAGAGGACAACTCTCCTTGACCTCAGAGAGCAAGACGTTATCAGGACTTACTGTCTCAACAGGGAGTCCATTCTACGCCTGCTGCACCACACTGCGCCAGACATCACAGCCAGGCTGAAAACTCCAAATAACATACCACCTATCACTAAGCTCCTCACTGTTCTGCACATGCTGGCGTCTGGATCCTTTCAGACAACTGTGGCACTAGTGGCTGGTGTCTCACAGCCCTCAATATCAGTCTTTCTACCTAAGGTCCTAGATGCAATCATCCACCTCACACCCTGCCACATCTGCTTCCCAAACACCCAGCAGCTGCAGCAGGAGACCAAGCAAGGTTTCTATCAATTTGCTGGGTTTCCCCATGTGATGGGTGCAATAGACTGCACCCATGTACAACTGATGCCACCTGCAGACACAGAACATCTCTACAGAAACCACAAGCACACCCATTAGATCAATGTGCAGGCCATTTTGGACCACCGTGGGCTCTTCACGAACATCTTAGCCAAGCATCCCGGCAGCATCCATGATGCATTCATATACTGGTTCTCCACCATCAACGAGCGTTTCCAGGATGGACAATATGGCAATGGCCTACTTGTCGGTAAGTCAACCAACCTATCGAAAAACACACAACACACCAACCCTGTAGGACAAACAACATATACACCACTACATATACACATGGGCATGGGAACACAGATGTACTGGCGACAACACGTATGCAACATGCTGAAGTACACCGCAATCATTGCACATCACAAACCCAGACACCCACATGTTCCTAACACAGCCACAACCTGAAAGCCACACCACGTGAAGGAAAGGTGGAGCTATATCCCCTTTCCACACAGAAGAAGACACAAACCACTACAAGTGTCCACTGGTTGATTTCTAAAAATAATTCACATACATTACACCAAACTAACAACAGCTCTGCTATGTCAATGGCATATGCCATGGCCATGTAAAGAAAGTCACACCTAGACACAGCGCCACCTCATTCATGGTGTGCAAGACTCTGGCACAACGTACGTCAAATGCCACCTAAGTTGTGCCAACAACAACTACATCTCATCTATATATACCTGACATACCTGTAGTCCGCACATACATCGGTCTAATGCATTGTATTGCACACATAGGAAGACTAATCTACCTGCCATCGAAAACTATGGGGCAGAATCATGAGAAATGGTGCCACAACAACTCTACTGACACTTTACATGCCACACTTAGCACACCCTAGCACCATCATGTCTGCTCCGTAGATTATCAATTGGTCACCATGGTGATAAGTCACTGCTGAACTGTTACGAACATGGATGCCAGAGTAGTCCCCTGTAGGAGTATGGAGGACGTGACTGACTATTAATGCACTGTTCTATTTGACACTTTAGAAAAATAGCTGGGTCCCCTCACAGAGTCTGCTCTTTTTTTAAGAAGCTAGGAGATACACCTGTACCAAATGTGATTATCACAATAATATGTGATACACACCCTTGGGCCCTCATTATGAGTTTGACGGCCAGCTGAGGCCACCTGCCAAACTCATACCACTGTTAGACCGCGATTGCAGTCTAAATACCACTGGCCCTATTAGGAGTTCAACACTGGGCTGGCGGGCAGAAACCACATTTCTGAATGCCGGCCCAGCGGTGAAGAGGGCCTTAACATCACAGCTGGCTTGTAATTGAGGCCGTAGCAATGTGGCGTTGCGACAGGGGGTCCCCGACACCCACATTCCACCAGCCTTTGCAAGGTATTGGAACCGCCATGCAAAGGCTGGTGGACTGGGGAGTTGAAATCCGGAGGGCAGCACTGCTTGCATCGCTGCCCTGGCAGATTAAGACCCCCAGGACCGCCAGGCTGGCGGCTGCTGCAAACCTGGTGGTGTTGGCAGTCCATCCGTGGGAGCACCGCTACGGTCATAATGTGGCAGTCGTACCACCACAACAGTTGCAGTCCAACCACCACAGCGAGTCTGGTGGTCTTAAGACCACCACACTTCTAATGAGGGTCAAGATGGCAGCCACAACCATCATCTGCCACTAAGGGACACTAAGGCCCTCATTACAACCCTGGCGGTTGGTGATAAACTGACGGTAATACCACCAACAGACTGGCGGTAACTACTGCCAATTATGACCATGGCAGAAAGATCTCAGATAGACAGCCACTTTACCATATCGACCGCCAGGGTGGAAACAACAGGCAGCATGGCTGTATCCGCCTACAGCCAGGCTGAAGTCAATGTTCCGCCCACCATATTATGACCCCTGAAACCGCCACCTTTTCCGGGGTGGTACCAACGACAGCAAAATCCTGGCGGAAACACTGCACAGAAGGGAAGAGAAGACTCACCTTTGGAGACACAGGGAACAACCACAACACCATGGAGCCCGAGCTGCAAATCTTTTGCCTGATATTTCACGTCCTGCTCCACCACAAATACCAACGACGGCGAAGAAGATTACAGTGAGTAGAGCCGCCTAGCACACAGGAGGGGGGTAAAAAGAGAGTGACACACACACACCAGACACACACCCCCACCCCAACACCATACACACAATCAGATGCAGTAAGAAAACATATTGACTCCGTACCCCTCAGGAATAATGCAAGGACAACATGAATAGATGAAAGTGAGTGTAATAACATAAATACAGTAAAAATACAAACATTCAGTCAATAAGTATGTACATATGTACAGTTCAAGGGGCACTGCCCAGTCCTCAATGTGTGTGGGCCACAGGGCAACACTGCAGGGGCATCAGTTGGAAAATAGGCAGGCACCTCAGGGGGACGGGGAACGGGGGGCACCTCAGCCGGCAGATGGAACAAATCCATTGGTACTGGAGGGGGCAACATGCACATTTCTCTGTCCTGGGGAGTGCAAGGCCACAGTCTCTCAAGTGGGTGACTTGCCCACTGGCTCTGGAGAGGGCAACAAGCCCTGTGCTTGGTCCTGGGGAGTGCAAGGCCACAGTCTCTCAAGTGGGTGACTTCCCCTCTGGCTCTGGAGGGGGCAACATGCCCTGTGCTTGGTCCTGGGGAGTGCAGGGCCACAGCCTCTCAAGTGGGTGACTTGCCCACATGCTCTGGATGGGGCAACATGCCCTGTGCTTCTGATCCTGGGGAGGATGGGGTGAGTGGGTGTCATACCCACTGGTTCTGAAGGGGGCATTGTGCCCCGTGCTTCTGATCCTGATGAGGACGGGGTGAGTGGGTGCCATACCCACTGGTTCTGGAGGGGTCATCGTGCCCTGTGCTTCTGATCCTGCTGAGGATGGAGTGAGTGGGAGTCATACCTACTGGTTCTGGAGGGGGCATTGTGCCCTGTGCTTCTGATCCTGGGGAGGATGGGGTGAGTGGGTGCCATACCCACTGGTTCAGGGGGGGCATTGTGCCCTGTGCTTCTGATCCTGCTGAGGATGGGTGAGTGGGTGCCATACCCACTGGTTCTGGGGGGGCATCGTGCCCTGTGCTTCTGATCCTCCTGAGGATGGGGTGAGTGGGTGTCATACACACAGGATTTGCAGTGGGCAGGCCACCCAACAGCCCATGGAGCCAGGTCTACAGACCGTCCACCGGCGGTGACGGCTGCTCAGTGGTGGTAGTGGTGCTGCTGTTGGTGGCGGTTGTGGGGGGGAAGCTCCAGCCCATTCCCTGCAGCCTTGGACGGCTGCCAAATGGAGGTGGTGGTGCTGTTGCTGCTGGTGGGGGTAGGCTCCTGCCCATCCCATGCAGCCTCGGACGGCTGCCCACTGCTGGTTGTGGTGATGGTGCTGCTGCTGCTGGTGGCAGTTGTGGGGGTAAGCTCCTGCCCATCCTCTGCAGCCTCGGATGGCTGCACAACCATGGTTGGCGGTGGGGCTCTGACTGAGTCCCAGTACTAGGCCCCTTGTCCTCCTGCCTGCTGGTGCAGGCCCCTTGCCCTTCCTGGCAGCAGCTGGGTATTGCTCCTAGCTCTTCTTTACAGCAGTTGGGATAGGCTCCTTGCCTTGCCGGTAGCACTTGGAGATGGCACCCCTTCCTTCATGCTGCCTGGTGCCCTGGAACCTTTACCACCACAAGTGGATGTGGACACTACTGGGCCCGTGGACTAGATGCCTGAGGTGCTTGCCTGGGTTTTTTCCTGGCCAGACGTGAAGGACGGAGGGGAGGGGTAGGGAAGAGTTCAATGGTGGAGAGGAAAAGCTGCTTAGGGACATTGTGGCAGGAAAAGGGAGAAGGTTTGGGAGTGGAGGAAGAGGGAGTGGTTGTGGGATGTGTCTGTCTGCTGTGTTAGGGTGCAGGTGCAGGGGATGGATGCTGTTGTGAGGTGGATGGCTGTAGGGTGTCTGAGTGCTTGCATTTGTGTACCTTGGGAGGGGGGGTGACAGACACAGTGGGAGAGGACACAGGGGACGTGTGCATGGCTGTTGTAGTGGTGTCTGTAGGAGGCTGGCCTGGCTGATAGTGGGTACCTTGTGATACTTACACCTTGTGCCAGGTCCAGTTATCCCTTATTAGTAGATTAGAGGTGTTCTAGCAGCTTAGGCTGATAGAGGTAGCTATAGCAGAGCAGCTTAGGCTGAACTAGGAGACATGCAAAGCTCCTACTATACCACTTATATCACTTAGCACTATATCATAAGAAAACACAATACTCAGAGTTACTAAAAATAAAGGTACTTTATATTAGTGACAATATGCCAAAAGTATCTCAGAGGATATACTCCCTTAGGAGGCAAGTAATATACACAAAATAAACACACAAACCAAAATCAGGTAAGTAAACAGTTTGAAAAGTAGTGCAAACACTGTAGAACACAATAGAATGCAATAGGAGACAATAGGCCTAGGGGCAACACAAACCATGTACTCCAAAAGAGGAATTCGAACCACAAATGGACCCCAGGCCTAGTGTAGTGTGTAGAGGGTCACTGGGAGTGTAAGAAAACACTAAGGGTGTCGAAGATACCCCCACCCCAAGACCCTGATAAGTAGGAGTAAAGTTACTCTACTACCCCAGAAAGACAGTAAAGTCGAGATAGGGGATTCTGCAAAGACAACAACTGACTGCAAAGCACTGAAGATGAATTCCTGGACCTGAGGACCTTTAAAGGAAGGGAACCAAGTCCAAGAGTCACGCAAGTGTCCAGGGGGGCAGGAGCCCACTAAACTCCGGATGAAGGTGCAAAAGGGCTGCCTCCGGGTGGAAGAAGCCAAAGATTCTGCAACAACGGAAGGTGCCAGGAACTTCTCCTTTGGTCAGAAGATGTCCCATGGTGTGATGGAGGATGCAGAGTTGTTTCAATGAAGAAAGAAAATAAACAAGCCTTTCTAGCTGCAAAAGTCACGGTTGAAGGTTTTGGGTGCTGCTCGACCAGGAGGTTGCCCCTTGGAGGAGGAGACCGAGGGGGCGCTCAGCAATACAGAGAGCCCATGCAGAAGCAGGAAGCACCTGCAGAAGTACCTGAATAGGCATTCAGAAGATCTGAGCATGGCGGTCCTCTCAGCACAACAAAAGGGAGTCCCATGAAGTCGGAGTCCAACTCAGCGAGTTGGGCAATGCAGGACGGAGTGCTGGGGACCTGGGCTAGGCTGTGCACAAAGGAAGTCTTGCAAAAGTTCACATGTGCCCTAGCAGGTGCAGTTCAGGCAGTACACAGGATTACTGTCTCGCGTGGGGAGGCCAGGACTTACGTCCACCAAATTTGGACAGAAGGGCCACTGGACTGTCGGGGACACTTGGATCCAGCTCCTATGTTCCAGGGACCACGCTCGTCAAGATGAGAGGGGACCCAGAGGACCAGTGATGCAGAATTTTGGTGCCTGCGTTGGCAGGGGGAAGATTCTGTTGACCCACGGGGGATTTCTTCTTGGCTTCCAGTGCAGGGTGAAGGCAGACAGCTCTCAGAGCATGCACCACCAGGAAACAGTCGAGAAAGCCGGCAGGATGAGGCGCTACATTGTTGCTGGTAGTCTTCTTGCTACTGTGTTGCGGTTTTGCAGGCATCCTGGAGCAGTCAGCGGTTGATCCTTGGCAGAAGTCGAAGAGGGAGATGCAGAGGAACTCTGGTGAGCTCTTGCATTCGTTATCTGGTGAGATACCCACAGGAGACACCCTAAATAGCCCTCAGAGGAGGATTGGCTATAGAGAAAGGTAAGCACCTATCAGGAGGGGTCTCTGACATCACCTTCTGGCGCTGGCCACTCAGAGGAGCCCATTGTGCCCTTGCGACTTTGCATCCAAGATGGCAGATGTCTGGGACACACTGGAGTAGCTCTGGGCACCTTCCCTTGGGAGGTGCTGGTCAGGGGAGTGGTCACTCCCTTTTCCTTTGTCCAGTTTCACACCAGAGCAGGGCTGGGGGGATCCCTGAACTGGTGTAGACTGGCTCATGCAAGGAGGGCACCATCAGTACCCTTCAAAGCATTTCCAGAGGCCAGGAGAGGCTACTCCTCTCAGGCCCTTCACACGTATTTCCAAAGGGAGAGGGTGGTACACCCTCTCTCAGAGGAAATCCATTGTTCTGCCTTCCTGGAACTGGGCTGCCCAGGCCCCAGGGGGGCAGAAACCTGTCTGAGGGTTGGCAGCAGCGGTAGCTGCAGAGAAAACCCCAGAGAGTTAGTTTGGGAGTACCCGGGCTCTATGCGGGAGCCCCGGGGATGCATGGAATTGTCCCCCCAATACCAGAATGGTATTGGGGGGACAATTCCATGATCCTAGACATGTTACATGGCCATGTTTGGAGTAGCAATTGTGACGCTACATATAGGTATTGACCTATATGTAGTGCACGTGTGTAATGGTGGCCCTGCACTCACAAAGTCTGGGGAATTTGCCCTGAACAATGTATGGTCACCTTGACTAGTTCCAGGGTGCCCTCACACTAAGTAACTTTGCACCTAACCTTCACTATGTGAGGGTTAAACATATAGGTGACTTTTAAGTTACTAAAGTGCAGTGTAAAATGGCTGTGAAATAACGTGGACGTTATTTCACTCAGGCTGCAGTGGCAGTCCTGTGTAAGAATTGTCTGAGCTCCCTATGGGTGGCAAAAGAAATGCTGCAGCCCATAGGGATCTCCTGGAACCCCAATACCCTGGGTACCTAGGTACCATATACTAGGGAATTATAAGGGGGTTCCAGTGTGCCAATAAGAATTGGTAAAATTAGTCACTAGCCTACAGTGACTATCTTAAAAGCAGAGAGAGCATAAACACTGAGGTTCTGGTTAGCAGAGCCTAGGTGATACAGTTAGGCACCACACAGGGAACACATATAGGCCACAAACGTATTAGCACTACGGTCCTGGCTAGGAGGATCCCAGTGACACATATCAAACGCACTGACAACATAGGGTTTTCTCTATGAGCACTGGGCCCTCGCTAGCAGGATGCCAGTGAGACAGTAAAAACACCCTGACATACACTCACAAACAGGCCAAAAGTGGGGGTAACAAGGCTAGAAAGAGGGTAATTTCCTACAGTGTCTGCAAGTGAGGTGTGTTTTCTGCTAGGTGTGGTGGTGATGCTGGTAGTGGATGATGGTGTAGTGCATGCAGGTGTGAGTGTAGACGCAACTGGGAGGGAGGTGGAGGAGGAGGAGGAGGGGGACACAGTGGAGGCAATGGATGTTGGTATGTCTGCAACTAGATGGTGTTTGTGTGGGTGCCTGTGGGATGTGTGGTGCTTGTGTTTGCCTGTTCCACTCTTGTGTGTTGTCCTGTGTGCATGCTTGTCTGCCTGTGTGCTTGGGATAGCTTGGGGTTGAGGGTAATGGGATTGGGAAGAGGAAGTTGGAGGGGGGGTGGAAACAGGAACAATGGCCGCAATCAGAGAGGAGGCCAGAGCTTGGATTGATCTTTGTTTGGACGCCAAGCCAGTGTGAATGCCCTCCAGAAATGCATTAGTCTGTTGCATTTGGGCTGTCACACCCTGGATGGCATTCACAATGGTTGACTGCCCAACAGAGATGTATATCAGGAAGTCAATAGCCTCCTCACTCTGGGTAGCGGAGCTCACTGGGGCAGGGCCTGAGGTGCCTGGGGCGAAGGAGATGCCCACCCTCCTGGGTGAGCGGGCACGGGCAACTCGATGAGGGGCTGCTGAGAGGGTGGTGCTGGTAACGGGGTGGTGGCTGTACCTGTAGCTGGAATGGTCACAGAAGTGTCTGCCACCACAAGGGAGCTCCCATCGGAGGAGGTATCTGTGTCCGAACTGTCCCCTCCAGTCTCAGCCGTGGTGCTCTCCTCGCACTCCATCCCACTGGTGCCCTCAGCGTCGGTGGACTCTGCCTCCTGGGTCTGGTGGGATGCTCCCTCCGTCGCCGGTGCCTCTGCTCCTCCGCCAGATCATGCTAATGCACAGAAGGACAGGATGACAAAACAAAAAGGGTAGGGGAAGAGACAAAAGATACACCTGGTCAATGGCTGCAACAACACCACCGTTGGCGTACATACCACCCTCACACACACAGAGAACAGGCCTACGGACTATGCAATTTACTACCAGTACCAATGCTAGCCACTAGGGCATAGTGAGGGACACATACCGCAAATTGCAGCATAACTGGGACCCACACAGTCCTGCCCAGTAGAGGATGCCTACAAGCTAGGAAGGAGGAATATCACATCTGAACCCTGCCCAACATGGGACCTACTCTGTTATGTCAGGCCTGGCCTAGGAGCACCCACAGACATACATCCAACACCCAGATACCACCCCACCAGGTGTAAGTTGTAATGATGGGCACTGTACTCACCCCCTTGTGGCTGCTGTGATGCCCTCAAGCACCCATCCAGCTCTGGATAGGAAACCGCCAGAATGCCGGCCAACATGGGGGTCAGGGTTCGACGGGCACCCCTTCCTCGTTGGGAGGCCATCCCCAGCTGGGCCTCCGCCGTCTTCCATGCCCAGCGTCTCAGGTCCTCCCACCGTTTGCGACAGTGGGTGCTCTGCCTGCCATAGACCGCCAGGGTCTGCACCCTTCTTTTGAGGGTGCTGACCTGCAGAGAAATACACAAAGGGAAAGCTATAAGTCAGACCGTCCTGCCTGTTACACTTATGGCCCACCATACTCCTTCACATCGTGATTTGTACACACAAGGCCCAGCACACAAGTTGCTTGCTGCCGAGGGAACATCCACCAACACCCCCCTACAAGAGGCCTTCACACAGACCACTCCAGTACATTCATGCCCCATGCATCATGCTCACAGTGTACTCACCTGTTAGTCTGGAAGCCCATACAGCAGTCCGTTCTGAGCTAGGGCCCCATCCACCAGTCCCTCCAACTCCTCCGAGGTGAAGGCAGGGGCTCTTCCCCAGTCACACGCGCCATGGTTGGTCCCAGACACAGGTCACAGCACCACATGCAGTGTAGGTCCTCTCCTGTTGAAGGTCAGGTAGCAAGTGAGAGAACAGATGGAAAATGTCAGTGACGTCCATGGTGGTGCATACAGTCAAAGCTGGCGTACAGCACCATTGGCCACTGTATACCCCACAGGGGCCAATATTATCCAATGAGGGGTTCCTGACCGCCTCCCGCAACGGCACACAATGTCAGCAGAATTACCTCACTTCAACCTGTCCATTCACATAGGAAAGGTGGACGCCATTTCAGGGTTGGGGGGAGTCACAGTTCACAATTGGACTTACAGGACAAATGCCACTTAACCATTTTAAATTAGCATCCTGCATTGTACTGTTGTGGCTACTATTTTCAGTTTGTGACTGACTCCTCACTCTTTTGTCCCTTAGACTGCAACCACTGAGGATGAATAGGAGATGGTGACATACCCCCGTGTACAGACCCCTGGTGGACTTGGGAACAATGGAGAACAAGGCACATCATCCTCACATTTAGACTGGACAGGGCCATAATCACAGAGTTGTGTTCCCAAGTGGAGCCTGACCTGATATCTGCTATCTGTCAACCCACTGAGATCCTCCCTCTTGTGCAAGTCCTATCAGTGCTTCATTTCCCGGCAACTGTTTCTTTCCAAGTGACAGTGGGCTTGGCAGCAGGAATGTCACAGCCAATGTTCTAAATAGTGCTGACCAGAGTGTTGTCTGCCCTGATTAAACACATGTGCAGCTACATTGTTTTCCCCCAGGTGGAAGATTTGGCCACAGCGAAGGCTGACTTCTATGCAATGGGACATATGCCCAATATAATTGTGGCAAATGATGGAACACATATTGCATTTGTACCCCCTGGCAAAATGAACAGATATTCAGAAATCAAAAGAATTTTAATTCCATGAATGTCCAGATGGTGCGCCTGGTGTACCAGTACTTCTCCCATGTCAATGCTAAGTATTCTGGGTCTGTGCATTATGCCTTTATCCTGAGGAATAGCAGCATCCCAAATGTGATGACCCAACTACAGAGGCACAGGGTGTGGCTAATAGGTGAGGCCTGGTACCAACCCAGTGGATGTTGGTGTATGGGTGTGGTGTAAGCCATATGGGATGGTGTGTGGCTAGATGTTGTCCCTCCGTATTTGCAGGTGAGTCAGGTTACCGCAACCTATCATGGCTGCTGACCCCTGTGAGGAATGCCAGGAAAAGGGTAGAAGAATGCTTCAATGAGGCACATGGGCATACAAGAAGGATAATAAAACATACCTTTGGCCTCCTGAAGGCCAGGTTTCAGTGCCTCCATCTAACAGGTGCATCCCTGTGCTACTCACCCAAGAAGGTCTGCCAGATTATCGTGACATGCTGTATGTTGCACACCCTTGCCTTGAGATGCCATGTGCCTTTTCTGCAGGAGACTGGAGATGCCTGTGTGGCAGCAGTGGACCCAGTGGACAATGAGGATGAGGAGGCAGAGGATGAAGATGAGGACAACAGAACTGCACTGATCAGACAATACTTCCAATGACACACAGGTAGGACAGTGTTACTTCATCTTTCATTGACATTTTCTTGTTTATCCTTGTCTCTGGCATGCTGTTTTTCCCACTTCTATGCCCATTCACTGTACCCTTTGGTAACTAATTTTTCAGATGTTGGTGCCCCACTATCGTTCATGATGTGATCACTGCAGCCAACTACAGGTCACCCAATGTGAACATTACTGTACATTTGAAATGCAATGTTTGAACCTGGTTACACAAATGCATACTTAAATCATTTGACATACTCCATATTTGTACTTTTTTCAAAGGGTGTTTATTTAAGTGCTAAGGAGTAGAGGGGCAAGTGCATTGGGTTGGGGTGATGATGGAGGAAAGTCGAGGGTATAGTTCCAGTGTATTTGGTGCACAGGTGCATTGTCCAAGAGGACATGGGAAGGGGAGGAATGGCAGTTTAAGGTGGACAGGGTGACAGAGTGGGACACAAGGGTGACAATCAGGAGAATATAATTTCCTGGCAGGGGTCTTGGCAATAGTCTCTGGCTTCTGTCTGGATGGCAGGGAATGTTTGCAGGGTGGTTCAACTTCTGCCGGGTAGGGGTGCTGGTGGCCTGTTGGTCCTGTAGTGGGGCATCCTGTCCACTAGCGGCAGCGGAGGTGGAAGGCAGTTCAGATGTCTGGCTAGTGACAGGGGCCCGCAGTTGTGAGGCAGCCTCCCTCATAATGTTGGCCATGTCTGCCAGCACCCCTGCAATGGAGACCAGGGTGGTGTTAATGGCCTGCAAGTCCTACCTGAACCCCTGGTACTATCCCTCCTGCAGCCGCCTGCTCTCCTGCAGGTTGGCCGGGATCTGGCCCAGCGTATCCTGGGAACGTTGGTATGCTCCCAGGATCTCGGTGAGTGCCTCCTGGAGAGTCGGTTCCCTGGGCCTGTCCTCCCCCTGGCGCACAGCAGTCCTCCCAGTTTCCCTGTTGTCCTGTGCCTCTGTCCCCTGAACCGTGTGCCCACTGCCACTGACTCCAGGTCCCTGATTGTCTTGTGGGTGAGATGTGGCCTGGAGTCCCTGTAGTGGTGGACACACTGCTGATTGACGTGTCCTGGGGACAGAGGTATGGGAACGCTGGGTGGGTGCTGAGGTGGTGTTTCCTGCGGGGGTAGGTTCTGTAGTGGTGTGTGACTGTGGCTGGATAACCGGCTGTCCAGAGGTCCCTGATGGGCCAGGTTGGTCATCCAGATCCAGGCGACCAGAGTCCCTGTCATCACTGTGGACCTATTCTGTAGGTGGACTGGATATTGCTGGCACCTCTTCTCCGCTGACATTTGCTGGGTTACCTGTTGGGATGTGAATGCAGTGTTATTGTTAGACCTGACAGCCTTAGGGTGGTCACCCCCAACATTTTACCTGTCTCCCTTTACTTTTTGGACACTGTTTTTGCTGGTTTTTAGACTCTGCGCACTTTACCACTGCTAACCAGTGCTAAACTGCATATGCTCTCTCCCTTTAAACATGGTAACATTGGATCATACCCATTTGGACTATTTAATTTACTTATAAGTCCCTAATAGTGTGCACTATATGTGCCCAGGACCTGTAGGTTAAATACTATGAGTGAGCCTGCAGCACTGATTGTGCCACCCACTTAAGTAGCCCCTTAACCTTGTCTCAGGCCTGCCATTGTAAGGCATGTGTGTAGGAGGCTGGACTGGTTTGTAGTGAGTACCAAGGGGTACTTACACCTTGCACCAGGCCCAGTTATCCCTTATTAGTGTATAGGGTGTCTAGCAGCATAGGCTGATAGATAATGGTAGCTTAGCAGAGCAGCTTAGGCTGAACTAGGAGACGAGTGAAGCTCCTACAGTACCACAAGTGTCATATGCACAATATCATAAGAAAACACAATACACAGATATACTAAAAATAAAGGTACTTTATTTTTATGACAATATGCCAAAAGTATCTCAGTGAGTACCCTCAGTATGAGGATAGCAAATATACACAAGATATATGTACACAATACCAAAATATGCAGTAATAGTATTAGAAAACAGTGCAAACAATCTATAGTTACAATAGGATGCAATGGAGACACATAGGGATAGGGGCAACACAAACCATGTACTCCAATAGTGGAATGCGAACCACGAATGGACCCCAAACCTATGTGACCTTGTAGAGGGTCGCTGGGACTATTAGAAAATAGTAAGGGTTAGAAAAATAGCCCACCCCAAGACCCTGAAAAGTGAGTGCAAAGTGCACTAAAGTTCCCCAAAGGACATAGAAGTCATGAAAGGGGAATTCTGCAGGAAAGACACAAACCAGCAATGCAACAACGATGGATTTCCAGTCGAGGGTACCTGTGGAACAAGGGGACCAAGTCCAAAAGTCACAAGCAAGTCGGAGATGGGCAGATGCCCAGGAAATGCCAGCTGTGGGTGCAAAGATGCTGCTACTGGACAATAGAAGCGTAGGTTTCTGCAAGAACGACAAGGGCTATAGACTTCCCCTTTGGAGGACGGATCCCTCACGGCGTTGAGAGTCGTGCAGAAGTGTTTTCCCGCCGAAAGACCGCCAATAAGCCTTGCTAGCTGCAAATCATGCGGAAAAGGTTTTTGGATGCTGCTGTGGCCCAGGAGGGACCAGGATGTCGCCAATTGCGTCTGGGGACCGAGGAGGCGTCGAGCAAGACAAGGAGCCCTCTCAGCAGCAGGCAGCACCCGCAGAAGTGCCAGAAACAGGCACTACAAGGATGCGTAAAATGGTGCTCACCCGAAGTCACACAAAGGTGTCCCACGTCGCCGGAGAACAACTTAGGAGGTCGTGCAATGCAGGTTAGAGTGCCGTGGACCCAGGCTGGACTGTGCACAAAGGATTTCTGCCAGAAGTGCACGGAGGCCGGAGTAGCTGCAAAAGTCGCGGTTCCCAGCAATGCAGTCTGGCATGGGGAGGCAAGGACTTACCTCCACCAAACTTGGACTGAAGAGTCACTGGACTGTGGGAGTCACTTGGACAGAGTTGCTGGATTCAAGGGACCTCACTCGTCGTGCTGAGAGGAGACCCAAGGTACCGGTGATGCAGTTCTTTGGTGCCTGCGGTTGCAGGGGGACGATTCCGTCGACCCACGGGAGATTTCTTCGGAGCTTCTAGTGCAGAGGGGAGGCAGACTGCCCCCACAGCATGCACCACCAGGAAAGCAGTCGAGAAGGCGGCTGGATCAGCGTTACAGAGTTGCAGTAGTCGTCTTTGCTACTATGTTGCAGTTTTGCAGGCTTCCAGCGTGGTCAGCAGTCGATTCCTTGGCAGAAGGTGAAGAGAGAGATGCAGAGGAACTCGGATGAGCTCTTGCATTCGTTATCTAAGGAATCCCAAGAGACAGAGACCCTAAATAGCCAGAAAAGAGGGTTTGGCTACCTAGGAGAGAGGATAGGCTAGCAACACCTGAAGGAGCCTATCAGAAGGAGTCTCTGACGTCACCTGGTGGCACTGGCCACTCAGAGCAGTCCAGTGTGCCAGCAGCACCTCTGTTTCCAAGATGGCAGAGGTCTGGAGCACACTGGAGGAGCTCTGGGCACCTCCCAGGGGAGGTACAGGTCAGGGGAGTGGTCACTCCCCTTTCCTTTGTCCAGTTTCGCGCCAGAGCAGGGCTAAGGGGTCCCTGAACCGGTGTAGACTGGCTTATGCAGAAATGGGCACCAAATGTGCCCATGAAAGCATTTCCAGAGGCTGGGGAGGCTACTCCTCCCCTGCCTTCACACCATTTTCCAAAGGGAGAGGGTGTAACACCCTCTCTCAGAGGAAGTCCTTTGTTCTGCCATCCTGGGCCAGGCCTGGCTGGACCCCAGGAGGGCAGAAGCCTGTCTGAGGGGTTGGCAGCAGCAGCAGCTGCAGTGAAACCCCGGGAAAGGCAGTTTGGCAGTACCAGGGTCTGTGCTACAGACCACTGGGATCATGGGATTGTGCCAACTATGCCAGGATGGTATAGAGGGGGCAATTCCATGATCATAGACATGTTACATGGCCATATTCGGAGTTACCATTGTGAACCTACATATAGGTAGTGACCTATATGTAGTGCACGCGTGTAATGGTGTCCCCGCACTCACAAAGTCTGGGGAATTGGCCCTGAACAATGACGGGGCACCTTGGCTAGTGCCAGGGTGCCCTCACACTAAGTAACTTTGCACCTAACCTTTACCAGGTAAAGGTTAGACATATAGGTGACTTATAAGTTACTTAAGTGCAGTGTAAAATGGCTGTGAAATAACGTGGACGTTATTTCACTCAGGCTGCAGTGGCAGGCCTGTGTAAGAATTGTCAGAGCTCCCTATGGGTGGCAAAAGAAATGCTGCAGCCCATAGGGATCTCCTGGAACCCCAATACCCTGGGTACCTCAGTACCATATACTAGGGAATTATAAGGGTGTTCCAGTAAGCCAATCTAAATTGGTAAAATTGGTCACTAGCCTGTTAGTGACAATTTGAAAGAAATGAGAGAGCATAACCACTGAGGTTCTGATTAGCAGAGCCTCAGTGAGACAGTTAGTCACTACACAGGTAACACATTCAGGCACACATATGAGCACTGGGGCCCTGGCTGACAGGGTCCCAGTGACACATACAACTAAAACAACATATATACAGTGAAAAATGGGGGTAACATGCCAGGCAAGATGGTACTTTCCTACAATGTGTGTGCAGTTTCACTGCCAATTCGACTGGCATTTAAAAGTACTTGCCAAGCCTAATACACTCCTTTTTCTACATATAAGACACCCCTAAGGCATTCCCTAGGTAACCCATAGGGCAGGGTGCTGCGTAGGCAAAAGGCAGGACATGTACCTATGTAGTTTACATGACCTGGTAGTGTAAAACTCCCAAATTCATTTTTACACTGCTGTGAGGCCTGCTCCCTTCATCGGCTAACATCGGGGCTGCTCTCATACATTGTTTGAGTGGTAGCTGCTGATCTGAAAGGAGTAGGAAGGTCATATTTAGTATGGCCAGAATGGTGACATAAAATCCTGCTGACTGGTGAAGTTGGATTTAATATTACTATTTTAGAAATGCCACTTTTAGAAAGTGAGAATTTCTCTGCACTTAAATCTTTCTGTGCCTTACAATCCACGTCTGGCTGGGTTTAGTTGACAGCTCCTTGTATATTCACTTAGACACACCCCACACACAGGATGCTCAGCCTCACTTGCATACATCTGCATTTTGAATGGGTCTTCCTGGGCTGGGAGGGTGGAGGGCCTGCTCTCACACAAAGGACTGCCACACCCCCTACTGGGACCCTGGCAGACAGAATTGAACTGAAAGAGGACCTGGTGCACTTCTAAGCCACTCTTTGAAGTCTCCCCCACTTCAAAGGTACATTTGAGTATATAAACAGGGCCTCTGCCCCTTCTAACTCAGACACTTCCTGGAGAAGATAAATGGAACCAGAACCTGCATTCTGCCAAAAAGAACTGCCTGGTGGCTCAAAGGACTCACCTGACTTCTTTCTGTGAAGGACTGCTGCCTTGCTGTTTGCCTGCTGCCTTGCTGCTCTCTGGCTGTGGTGAAGAAGTGGTCTCCAATGGCTTGGATAGAGCTTGCCTCCTGTTCCCTGAAGACTCAGGACCAAAAAGACTTCTCTCTTGCAACTTGACTCCTTGTGGGGCGAAAATTGGATGCACAGCTTGCTAATACTGATGCACAGCCTGCCCCACGGTGCAAAATTCACCACACTTTGAACCAGAACAACGCAGCGCGACTTTGCAAGGAGACGATCGATGCAGTGCCTCTGTTGCGACCGGAACTTTGATGCACGACCCACCGGATCAATGCACAGCCGACCGGGATGATGTTGCCTGACTTCCAGATGGGAAATCAACACAGCGCCTGCCATGCGAGAGAAAATTCCACGCAACACTCACCGGATCGACACAGCTCTTGTGACTTCACTCCGCAAGCCCAGGATTCCATGCACAGACCTGGGGTGTCTTAGAACCCCGCAACCGGAAGAGGATCCACGACTGAGCGCCATAAATTGACGCACAGCCGTCCCTGAATGGAAACTAAACGACGCATCACCATGTGTGGCTCGAGAAATCGACGCACACTCCTTTGTTTCCACGCGTCTCCTCCTCTGCGGCCCTTTGCAGAGATTTTTCACACAAACCAGGTACTTTGTGCATGAAAGAGACTTTGGGGATGATTCTAACCCTGGCGGTCGGTGATAAAGCGGCGGCCAACCCGCCAACAGGCCGGCGGTCCAAAAAATGGAATTCTGACCCTGGCGGGAACCGCCAACACAGCCCGCCACATTAACACTCCGACCGCCACGGCGGGACCGACAAACAGCGTGGCGGTCACAGCCAACAGCCAGGCGGCAGACAATGTACCGCCCACACTATCATGACCGGCCAATCCGCCACCTTTTCCGGGGCGGGAGCACCGCCGATAAAAACACGGCGGAAACAGACTACGAACGGGAAAACGCGCACCTCTACGCACTCCACGAGGAAGGAGGACAGCATGGAACCCGAATTAAACATCCTACCTGCTCTCGTCTACCTGCTCATCTACCACGAGTACGAACGCCGGCGCAGACGACAACGGTGAGTACTGCACCTACGACACAGTGGAGGGGGGAGGACGAAAGGTTACGGGCACACACATACGCGATACACCCACCCCCCCAAACCATGTACACACCAATGCAGAGCGACAAGTCACAGTGAAACCACCCAAACCCCCGTAAAGAAAACAAGGACATAAGTAAATAGTGACTCGAAATTTATGGGAAATAAAAAACACTGATAAGTCACGGTCAAATAGCAATAACAAATCAAAAATCCAAATTCAATATCCAGTGCATACGAAAAACCGAGGCAATAAGTCCTGCACATCTAACGAGATTCAAAGTGTCCGTGGGCCAAAGTGTATCAACACAAGGGCAAAGCCCACACAGGAGACCTGAGTCCTTTGGAGAGAACACTGCAGGGGCATCTGATGAAAAAACTACAGGCACCTCAGGGGGAAGGGAAGGGAGGGGGCACCACAGCCACATGATTCCACGACGCCAGATCCACGAAGGCGCCACCATGCCCACTCGGCCATCCTGGGGAGTGCAAAGCCACAGTCTCTCAAGTCTCTACAGTGGGTGGCTTGGCCACTCGGCCATCCTGGGGAGTGCAAAGCCACAGTCTCTCAAGTCTCTACAGTGGGTGGCTTGCCCACTCGGCCATCCTGGGGAGTGCAAAGCCAAAGTCTCTCAAGTCTCTACAGTGGGTGGGTTGCCCACTCGGCCATCCTGGGGAGTGCAAAGCCACAGTCTCTCAAGTCTCTACAGTGGGTGGGTTGCCCACTGATCAATCCGGCGGAGTGCAAAGCCACAGTCTCTCAAGTCTCTACAGTGGGTGGCTTGGCCACTCGGCCATCCTGGGGAGTGCAAAGCCACAGTCTCTCAAGTCTCTACAGTGGGTGGGTTGCCCACTGATCAATCCTGGGGAGTGCAAAGCCACAGTCCATCAGGTGGATTACAGTCTCCACTGGTCAAGGAGGAGGCATGGTGGGCACAGTGAACCGTTAACAGTGCTTGACAGGAAGGGCCCAGCGGAGCGGTGCTTGAGACGGCGGTGCCCAGCGGAGCGGTGCTTGATAGGAAGGGCCCAGCGGAGCGGTGCTTGAGACGGTGGTGCCCAGCGGAGCGGTGCTTGACAGGAAGGGCCCAGCGGAGCGGTGCTTGGGATGAAGGGCCCAGCGGAGCGGTGCTTGACAGGAAGGGCCCAGCGGAGCGGTGCTTGAGACGGCGGTGCCCAGCGGAGCGGTGCTTAAGATGGCGGGGCCCAGCGGAGCGGTGCTTGAGACGGCGGTGCCCAGCGGAGCGGTGCTTGAGATGAAAGGCCCAGCGGAGCGGTGCTTCAGACGGCGGGGCCCAGCGGAGCGGTGCTTGACAGGAAGGGCCCAGCGGAGCGGTGCTTGAGACGGCGGTGCCCAGCGGAGCGGTGCTTGAGACGGCGGTGCCCAGCGGAGCGGTGCTTGACAGGAAGGGCCCAGCTGAGCGGTGCTTGAGACGGCGGTGCCCAGCGGAGCAGTGCTTGAGATGAAGGGCCCAGCGGAGCGGTGCTTGAGACGGCGGTGCCCAGCGGAGCGGTGCTTGAGACGGCGGTGCCCAGCGGAGCGGTGCTTGACAGGAAGGGCCCAGCGGAGCGGTGCTTGAGACGGCGGTGCCCAGCGGAGCGGTGCTTGAGATGAAGGGCCCAGCGGAGCAGTGCTTCAGACGGCGGGGCCCAGCGGAGAGGTGCTTGAGACGGCGGTGCCCAGCGGAGCGGTGCTTGAGACGGCGGTGCCCAGCGGAGCGGTGCTTGACAGGAAGGGCCCAGCGGAGCGGTGCTTGAGACGGCGGGCCCAGCGGAGCGGTGCTTGACAGGAAGGGCCCAGCGGAGCGGTGCTTGAGACGGCGGTGCCCAGCGGAGCGGTGCTTGAGATGGCGGGGCCCAGCGGAGCGGTGCTTGAGACGGCGGTGCCCAGCGGAGCGGTGCTTGACAGGAAGGGCCCAGCGGAGCAGTGCTTGAGACGGCGGGGCCCTCTTCAGCGGTGCTCTTCTGCACGGTGGGGCCCTGTTCAGCGGTGCTCTTCTGCACGGCGGGCCCTCTTCAGCGGTGCTCTTCTGCACGGCGGGGCCCTGTTCAGCGGTGCTCTTCTGCACGGCGGGGCCCTCTTCAGCGGTGCTCTTCTGCACGGCAGGGCCCTCTTCAGCGGTGCTCTTCTGCACGGCGGGGCCCTCTTCAGCGGTGCTCTTCTGCACGGCGGGGCCCTCTTCAGCGGTGCTCTTCTGCACGGCGGGGCCCTGTTCAGCGGTGCTCTTCTGCACGGCGGGGCCCTCTTCAGCGGTGCTCTTCTGCACGGCGGGGCCCTGTTCAGCGGTGCTCTTCTGCACGGTGGGGCACTCTTCAGCGGTGCTCTTCTGCATGGCGGGGCCCTCTTCAGCGGTGCTCTTCTGCACGGCGGGGCCCTGTTCAGCGGTGCTCCTCGCCACGGCGGGGCCCTGTTCAGCGGTGCTCGTCCAGTAGGTCAAGGGAGCCAGACCTGGCCTGGACTCCCTGCTCAGTCGCCATCCGACCGTGCTGTTGCTGGACCCTTCGGTGACGGAGTCCTGGGCCCTTTGGTGTCCTTCCTAACACCCGGGATGGGGCTTGTGGGCCCCTCCTGCTCCGCGCTCTTGCTGGCTGACTTTTCCGCCCTGCTGCCCTTTCGCTCCTTAGATGGGGCTCTCGGGCCCTTGCCTCCCCTAGATGTTGTGGCTGGTGAAGTGGGCGAACTTTGCTCCTTGGGGGCAGCCGTGTCAGTCCTCTCACGGCGGCCCTTTAGCTTCCTGGTCTTCTTGCCTGGTGGGGGGCTGGCTGTCCCCTTGCTGCTGATTGAAGTGTCACTGCTGGCAAAGGGTGGGCTCCAGAACCCATGCACCACAGTGACACTCGAAGCTGGGCTGGTGGTGGCTGAGGTGCTCTTGGGACTCTTTGCAGATGGAGGGGGTGGGTCAGTGGAGGGAAAGAGGTCAAGATTAGCAAGGAAAACTTTCTTAGGACCAAGGTAAAAGGTAGGAGAAGTGGAGATGGAAGTGGAGGAAGAGGATGTGGTTGTAGGAGAGTCAGGTGTGCTGTCTTTGGGTGCAGGTGCATGTGCTGGAGGCTGTCGTGAGGTGGATGGCTGTTGGGTGGGTGTCTGCCTGCGTTTGTGTGTCTTGGAAGAGGGGGTGACAGACACAGTGGGAGAGGACACAGGGGACGTGTAAATGGTAGTGGGGGTGGTGACTGCACGTGTGCGGACTGGACTGGAGGGTGTGCTGGTGATGGAAGCACTGGCTGATGGTGGTGTGCATGCAGGTGTGAGTGTAGACGTCACAGGGAGGGAGGAGGGAGACGAGGAGGAGGGGGACACAGAGGTGGTAGTGACTGTTGGAATGTCTGCATCTGGGTGTTGCTTGCGTGAATGCTTGTGGGTTCTGTGGTGCTTGTGCCTGGATGAGCTGCCCTTGGGTGTTGAGGTGTGTGCAGGCTGGTCTGATGGTGTGGATGGGATAGGCTGAGGAACAGGAGACAGAGACAGGCTGGAGGCAGTCAGAAGAGGGAGGCTGGAGACAGGGACAATGGCTGCCGTCAGTGCTGAGGCCAGAGCATTGAACGATCGTTGATGGGCAGCCTGACCCGAATGAATGCCCTCCAGGTAGGCATTGCTCCGATGCACCTCCCTTTCTACCCCCTGGATGGCATTCAAAAGGGTAGTCTGCCCAACAATGATGGTCCGCAGGAGGTCAATGACCTCCTCACTGAGGGCAGCAGGGGTAACAGGGGCAGGGGCGAAGGAGACGCCCGCCTTCCTGGGCAAGCGGGCACGGAGCGTAGGCTGAGGGGCTGCTGGGAGGGCGGGGCTGGTGCGCTGGGTGGCGGCTGTACCTGTAGAGGCGGGGGGCCCGGATGTTGCCGCCACCGCTAGGGAGCTCCCATCTGAGGACGTGTCGCTGTCGCTGGTGTCACCACCGGTCCTCGTTGTGGTGCTCCCCTCGCCCTCCGGATCACTGGTGCCCTCGGTGTCTGTTCCTGGTCCCACCGGGGCCTTGTGACTTGCAGCTCCATCGTGCTCCGATGCCAATTCTCCTCCGCCTGATGATGCTAATGCACAGATGCACAAGAAGACGAAGAAGAAGGGTGGGGGGAGAAAAACGAAGACCAGGTTGAGTGCATGCAGTGTCAACACCGTTGGCGGAGAGGACAGACACAGGAGCCTCATGCACTAAGACGCGCATTCGGGGTACACTACTCAGTACTTCTGACTAGCACAACAGGTCTAGAGACGACAAAGGCGCACATGTGTGATGCTGGACCATCGATAGCTGTACTTGTCACCCTACAGAGGTGGGGGCCGGGAGCACAGGGCCTTGCCTAAAGGAGAGGACTACACTACAGAAAGCGCCCTGGCCTAATGTCACCCCCAACCCTCCTCCCCCACCCAGACGCCTCCACTGCGCAGAGAGATAGCAGAATGTTCTGATACTCACCCCCTTGTGTCTGCTGTGATGTCCTCAAGCGCCCATCCAAATCAGGGTAGGCCACCGCCAGGATCCGGGACATCAGGGGGGTCAGGGTACGACTGGCACCCCTCCTAGGTTGGGAGGCCATCCCCAGCAGTGACTCGGCGGTCTTCCTGGTCCCGCGGCGGATGTCCTCCCACCTCTTGCGGCAGTGGGTGCCCCGTCTGACGTGGACCCCCAGGGCCCGGACTTCCTTGGCGATGGCACGCCATATGTCCACTTTCTGATGGGCGCTGACCTATTTGACATGTACAGGGTGGGAAGGAGAAATCATCATATTCCTGCATGTTAGATGCGATTGGCCCCCCCTCCCCAACCTTGCCATATGGCATATGCTCTCATCTGTCGTGCGTTGCACTCCTCATTCGCCCCCCACCCCACCAACTTAGCATCCACCCCACTCCACACAGGCATAGCCCATTCAATGTGCACCCAGTGTACTTACCTGTTGGTCTGGAGGACCATAGAGTAACGCATACTGTGGGAGGACCCCGTCCACGAGCTTCTCCAACTCTTCGGAGCTGAAGGCGGGGGCACTTTCCCCAGTCGCAGCAGCCATTGTCACTTCCAGACCGAGGTC
Source organism: Pleurodeles waltl (assembly GCF_031143425.1). Taxonomy (NCBI): domain Eukaryota; kingdom Metazoa; phylum Chordata; class Amphibia; order Caudata; family Salamandridae; genus Pleurodeles; species Pleurodeles waltl. The sequence continues at coordinate 218,468,464 of NC_090450.1, read as the reverse complement.
ACAGCAGCACTTGCAGTATAGGTCCTCTCCTGTGGAAGATCAGGTCTCGAGTGATTAAGCAGATAGAAAATGGCGGTCACGCCCGCGGCGGTGCGTACCGCGGCGGTGCGTACCGCGACCGCTGGCGCACCTCATTATTGGCTCCTGAAACCCATAGGCTTCAATGTTAGCCAATGCGGCTTCGTATAGCGGTCTTCGACCGCCTACCGCCACGGTGTGCCACGCCAGCACATTGACCTCACATCCCATTGTCCCACTTCACAGGTCAGGCAGCCGCCATTTCAAGGGCCCACATGGCATTATTTGTACTGCGTCACACAGGCCTAGGCCTTGCATTGCCACACATACACGCCTTTCAATACATAGATAATCGTGTGCTATGCATGCAGTGGTGAACGTACCTGTGACTTGCTTGACTCTGTGCTCCATGTTGTCCTTCCTAGGCACCGTCCGCTGGGACTTGCGAGGAGAAGGATGAATCCTCGCGTGTACCGACCGCTGGTGGACCTGTCGACAATGGAAGAACGCCACATCATACTACGATACCGACTGACCGAGCCACTATACATGAACTGTGTGCCCAGCTGGAGCCAGCCCTGATGTCCCCCATCCGCCAACCCACAGGAATTCCCCCTCTAGTGCAGGTTCTGTCAGTCCTCCATTTTCTGGCAAGTGGCTCATTCCAGACAACAGTGGCCATGTCATCTGGAATGTCTCAGCCTATGTTTTCAAAAATCTTGTCTAGAGTGTTGTCTGCCCTGACGAAACACATTGTATTCCCTGAGGAGGTTGATTTGGCCACTGTGAAGGGTGATTTTTATGCCCTTGGACATATCCCCAACATAATTGGTGCCATTGATGGGACCCATGTGGCTTTAGTACCCCCAAAAGACGATGAGCAGGTGTACAGAAACAGGAAAAGTTACCATTCGATGAACGTTCAGGTGGTCTGTTTGGCTGACCAGTACATCTCCCATGTGAATGCCATGTTCCCTGGGTCAGTGCATGACGCGTATGTGATGCGAAATAGCAGCATCCCTTGTGTGATGGAACAGCTACAGAGACAACGTGTGTGGCTAATTGGTGACTCTGGTTACCCCAACCTGCCTTGGCTATTGATCCCAGTGAGGAATCCCCGGACCAGGGCAGAGGAACGGTACAATGAGATCCATGGGCGAACTAGGAGGATCATTGAAAGAACCTTTGGCCTCCTGAAGGCCAGGTTTAGGTGCCTACATATGACAGGGGGATCCCTGATGTACTCACCAAAGAAGGTGTGCCAGATCATCGTGGCCTGCTGTATGCTTCACAATCTGGCATTGCGACGTCAGGTGCCCTTCCTGCAGGAGGATGGTCCAGATGGTGGGGTTGAAGCAGCTGTGGAGCCTGCGGAGAGTGAAGAGGAGGAAGACGAAGAGGACGACCCAGACAACAGGGACAGAGTTATCCAACAGTATTTTCAGTAGCACACAGGTAGGAATCACCCACGCCATTTAACATTTACTGAATGCCCCCTGCATCTTTACTTTGTGTATTTCCCCCCAGTTCTTTTAAACTGAAGTTTACTTTTCCCTTCCCTTTTCAGTGCTGTATGACCCACTGCGTGACTTCTGCTTGGTTAGCCCATGGACTAATGCTTATTGAAATCGGTATGTTGTCCACACATAAATAACAGAACATTATTGATAAGTAATGTGTTATACATTTGTAATTAATACAGGCTGACTCCAGAATGATTTATGTGCAATGAGTGATTTATTTTTAGTGCTATATATTGGTACATGATATTAAAACGGTGATGGGTGAGGGTGGAGTTATGTCCATGGCAGAGTCCAGTTCTCGGTCGCACAGGTGCATTGTTCATATGGCTGTGGAAGAATGGAGCAGGGGCAGTTCAAGGTTGGACAGGGTGACACTGTGGGACAGTGGAATGACATCCGGGGGGATATTAGGCTGGCGGGGGTCTTGGCATCCTACTCTGTCTTCCTTTGAGATCTCAGGTTCCTCTTGCAGGGTGGTTGTTCTTCAGCAGAAGGTGGGGTTCTGGTGGCCCGTTGTTCTGTGGGGGCCTCCTGCCCACTAGCGCCGGCGGAGGTGGTAGGCTGTTCCTGGCTAGTGACAGGGGCCCTTTGCGGTGCCACATAGTCCCGCAATGTGGTTTCTATCCGGTTGAGGGCCTGGACTATGGTCCCCATAGCGGTAGCGATGTCCCGGAGTTCATTGCTGAACCCCATGTACCGTTCCTCCTGCTGTGCCTGGATCTCGGTGAACCTGGCCAGTACCGTCGCCATCGTCTCCTGGGAGTGATGGTATGCTCCCATGATGGTGGTGAGGGCCTCTTGGAGAGTCGGTTCCCTGGGCCTGTCCTACCCCCCCTGTCGCACAGCAGCCCTCCCAGTTGCCCTGTTTCCCCGGGCCTCTGTCCCCTGGACGGTGTGCCCACTACCACTGCCCCCAGGTCCCTGTTGTTGTTGGGGTGTTGGGTCAGCCTGGGTGCCCTGTAGTGGCGGACACACCGCTGATTGACGCGTCCGCGAGACAGAGGCATGGGCCCGCTGGGTGGGAGCTGTGCTGGTGTTCCCAGAGGGGTTTGGGTCTGCTGTGGCCTGTGTCTGTGTGTGGGGAACCGACTGTCCAGAGGTCCCCGATGGTCCGGGCTGGTTGTCAGGTTCTAGGTCGACAGAGCTGCTGTCCTCGCTGGGGGCCTGTTCTGGGGGTGGGATGGACATCTCTGGACCCTCCGTGGCGGTGTGTTGGCGTTCGGGCCCTGCAGGGGTGAAGGAGTATGGTTATTGTTTCTGTGTGTGCCATGGCATGCATTTTGAGTGCCCTTGTCCCCCAGTGCTGGCATTCCCTTGTGGGAGGTGTTGTGAGGGTTTGGGGGGGGTGTATGGGTATGTGCAATGGTCATGCTTTGGTGGTGGCTGTCTATGGTTTGTGTTGGCATTCAGGGGTTGGTGTTGTTTAGGGTGGGTTGTGCTGGTGAGACATTGGCAGGGAGGTTATGTGCTGGGGGGTGATATTGGGGGTGAGTGGGGGGGGGGGTTGGCATGCTGGTGGTTGGGGGGGGTGAAGTAGTTGAGATTCGACTTACCAGAGTCCATTCCTCCGTGTACTCCAGCGAGGCCATCAGGATGCAGGATGTTTACCACCTCTTGCTCCCATGCTGTGAATTGGGGTGGGGTGGGTGGGGGTCCGCCGCCAGTCTTCTGCACAGCGATGTTGTGCCTGGAGATCATCGAGCGCACCTTCCCCCGTAGGTCATTCCATCGCTTTCTGATATCTTCCCGATTTCTGGGATGCTGTCCCACAGCGTTGACCCTGTCTACGATCCTTTGCCATAGCTCAGCCTTCCTTGCTATGGTGGTGTGCTGCACCTGTGTGCCGAAGAGCTGGGGCTCAACCCTCATGATTTCCTCCACCATGACCCGGAGTTCTTGGTCCGAAAACCTTGGGTGTCTTTGGGGTGCCATGGGGTGGTGTGGATGAGGTGTGGGGTGGTGTTTGTGGTGATGTGCGTGGTGATATGTGGTGATGTGTGCGTAGATGTGGTGTGGGTGATGAAGTTGGGTTCCTGTGTGTGTTGGGGTTTTCTATTGCTGTGCTCGCTATCTCTATCTCTCTCGCTCTCGCCTTCGCTCCGATTTCCAACTAGTGGGGGTTTGTGGGTGATGTGGGTGTGTGTTTTATAGTTGATTGGATGTGTGGGAGCGTTGTTTGTATGTGTCTCAGGTGTGCGTATTTCAAAATGTCCAATGTGGCAGTGTTTTGAAGCTGGGTGTGTATTTTGACCGCGGCGGTGTGTACTGCAAATGGAATACCGCGGTTGAAAGACCGCCGCGTGGATTCGTGGGTCAGAATGGCATTGGCGTGTTTGTGTTGGCGTGACGGTGGAGGTTTGGTCATCTCCAGTTTTCCGCGGCCCGCTGATGTGGCGGCCTTCCTTGGATGTCTGATTTTTTGCGGTTTCACAGTTGGTGGTCAGAATGACCGTGGCGGTTTACCGCGGCCGCGGCGGTAGAAAGGCGGACTTCTGACCGGCGGTAAGGGCCTTTTACCGCCGAGGTCAGAATGACCCCCTTTGTTTGCTTTAAAAAATGTTAAGACCCTTTTTATCACTTTTCAGTGATATCTATACATTTACTTATTGCATCTTTGATTGTTTTGACCTGCAAATATCCAGATAAATATTATATATTTTTCTAAACACTTTGGGGGTCATTCTGACCTTGGCGGTAAAAGCCGCTTACCGCCGGTCAGAAGGCCGCCACAATACCGCCGCGGCCGCGGTCAGCCGCCACGGACATTCTGACCCACAACTGCAAAACCTCTGAAAATCCGCCCTCCACTGCAGTCCGCCACATCAGCGGCCAGCGGTAAACTGGAGAAGACCAAACCTCCACCACCACGCCAACAGAAATACGCCCATTCCATTATGACCCGCAAATCGATGCGGCGGTCATTCAACCGCGGTATTCCATTGGCGGTAGACCCCGCCGCGGTCAAAATACACACACCTTTACAAACCCCTACCACATTGGACAATTTGAAAGGCACACACCTGAAACCCATACACACACCACTCCCACACATCCAATACCATATAAAACACACACCCACATCACCCACAAACCCCTACCAGCAAAAAACAGAGACGAAGGAGAGAGAGAGACACATCAGAGAATAGATAGCCAGACACACAGAGGCACACCGCAACATCACACACACCACATAGAAGCACAAAGCACCACACACCAACACACACATCATCACATACACCACCCCACACCTCATACACTCCACCCCATGGCACCACAAAGGCACCCACGCTTTTCGGACCAAGAACTCCGGGTCATGGTGGAGGAGATCATAAGAGTGGAACCCCAGCTCTTCGGCTCACAGGTCCAGCACACCACCATAGCGAGGAAGGCGGAGCTCTGGCAGCGGATCGTGGACAGGGTCAACGCGGTGGGACAGCATCCCAGAAATAGAGAGGACATCCGCAAACGATGGAACGACCTACGGGGGAAGGTGCGCTCGATGGTCTCGCGACACAACATCGCAGTGCAGAAGACTGGCGGGGGACCCCCACCCACTCCACCCGAATTCACAACATGGGAGCAGGAGGTACTCAACATCCTGCATCCTGATGGCCTCGCTGGAGTACACGGAGGAATGGACTCTGGTAAGTACAAGCCCAACCACTTCACCCCACCCCCAGCATGCTAACCCCCACCCTCACCCCCAACCCCCCAGCAAGCTAACCCCCACCCTCACCCCCAACCCCCCAGCACACATCCTCCCTGAGAATGTCTCCCCAGCACAACCCACCCAACACCAACCCCTGCATGCCACCCCCAAACTATGGACACCCATCACCTAAGCATGACCACTGCACATACCCATCACCCCCCCCCCACAAAACACCCTCACAACACCTCCCCCAAGGGAATGCCAGCACTGGGGGACAAGGGCACCTATAAAACGCAAGCTAATGCACACACAGAAACAATAACCATACCCTCTTACCCCATGCAGGACCCGAACGAGAACACACCGGTCAGGAGGGACCAGAAATGTCCATCCCACCCCCGGAACAGGCCACTAGTGATGACAGCAGCTCTGTCGACCTGGAACCTGACGACCAGCCCGGACCATCGGGGACCTCTGGGCAGTCGGTTCCCCTCACCCAGACACAGGCCACTGCAGACCCAACCCCCTCTGGGAACAACCGCACAGCTCCCACCCAGCGGGCCCATGCCTCTGTCTCTAGGACAGGTCAAGCAGCTGTGTGTCTACCACTACAGGGCCCCCAGGGTAACCCACCAACCCAACAACAACAGGGACCTGGGGGCAGTGGGAGTGGGCACACCGTCCAGGGGACAGAGGCCCAAGGAAACAGGGCAACTTGGAGGGCTGCTGTGCGACAGGGGGGGAGGACAGGCCCAGGAAACCCACTCTCCAAGAGGCCCTCACCACCATCATGGCTGCCTACCACCACTCACAAGAGACGATGGCGACGGTACTTGCCAGGTTCCAGGAGATCCAGGCACAGCAGGAGCAACGCTACATGGGGTTCAGCGACCAACTCAGCAACATCTCAACCGCTATGGGGAGCATAGTCCAGGCCCTGAACCGCATAGAGGACACGTTTCGGGACCATGTGACATCACACAGGGCCCCTGTCACTAGCCAGGAACAGGAACAGCCTACTACCTCCGCCGGCGCTAGTGGACAGGAGGCCCCACCACAACGACAGCCCCCCAGAACCCCACCTCCTGCTGAACAACAACCGCCCCGCAAAAGGAGCCTGAGATCAAAAAAACCGACAGAGTAGGATGTCAAGTCCCCCGCCAGCATCACATACCCCCTGAAGTCCTCCCACTGTCCCACATTGCCACCCTGTCAAACCTTGAACTGCCCCTGCTCCATCCTGCCACAGGCGTATGGACAATGCACCTGTGAGACTGAGAACTGGACTCCGCCATGGACATTACTCCACCCCCACCCATCACTGTTTCACTATCATGTACCAATATCTATGCACTAATAATAAATCACACATTGCACTGAAATCAATCAGGACTCAGGCTGTCTTATTTACAAATGCATGACACATTACATATCAATTACGTATTGTGAACATTGTGAATTACACATACCGAGGTAACTTAGCATTAGTCCATGGGCCAACCAAGCCGAGGTCACGCAGTGGCTCATACAGCACAGAAAAGGGAAGGGAAATTCAAACATCATGTCCATAGGTCTGGGGGGAAACCGACAAAGTTGAGATGCAGGAGGCTTTCAGGAAATGTAAAATGGCATGGGTGATCATTACCTGTGTGCTACTGGAAATACTGTGCTATTACTCTGTCCCTGTTGTCTGTGTCGTCCTCTGAGTCTTCCTCCTCTTCACTCTCCGCAGGCTCCACAGCTACTTCAACACCACCATCTGCACCATCCTCCTGCAGGAAAGGGACCTGACATCGCAATGCCAGATTGTGAAGCATACAGCAGGCCACGATGATGTGGCACACCTTCTTTGGTGAGTACATCAGGGATCCCCCAGTCATATGCAGGCACCTAAACCTGGCCTTCAGGAGGCCAAAGGTCCTTTCGATGATCCTCCTTGTTCGCCCATGGGCCTCATTGTACCGTTCCTCTGCCCTGGTCCGGGGATTCCTTACTGGGGTCAGTAGCCAAGGCAGGTTGGGGTAACCAGTCACCTATTAGCCACACACGTTGTCTCTGTAGCTGCTCCATCACATAGGGGATGCTGTTATTTCGCATCACATACGCGTCATGCACTGACCCTGGGAACTTGGCATTTACATGGGAGATGTACTGGTCAGCCAAACAGACCACCTGGACATTCACTGAATGATAACTTTTTCTGTTTCGGTACACCTGCTCATCGTCTTTTAGGGGTACCAAAGCCACATGGGTCCCATCAATGGCACCAATGATGTTGGGGATATGTCCAAGGGCATAGAAATCACCCTTCACTGTAGGCAAGTCACCCTCCTCTGGGAAAATGATGTAGCTCTGCATGAGTTTCATCAGGGCAGACAACACTCTACTCAAAATCTTTGAAAACATAGGCTGAGACATTCCAGATGACATGGCCACTGTGGTCTGGAATGACCCACTTGCCAAAAAATGGAGGACTGACAAAACCTGCACCAGAGGGGGAATCCCTGTGGGTTGGCGGATGGGGGACATCAGGGCTGGCTCCAGCTGGGCACACAGTTCATGGATAGTGGCACGGTCAAGTCTGTATCGAAGTATTATATGGCGTTCTTCCATTGTCGACAGGTCCACCAGCGGTCGGTACAAGCGAGGATTCCTCCTTCTCATCGCAAGTCCCAGCGGACGGTGCCTAGGAAGGACAACATGGAGCACAGAGTCAGCCAAACCACAGGTACGTACAGACAGCTTGCACAGTTAAAGAATGGCAAAGGGGTTGAAAGGCGTTTATGTGTGGCAATGCAAGGCCTAGGCCTGTGTGTCGCAGTCAAAATTAAGCCATGTAGGCCCTTGAAATGGCGGCTGCCTGACCTGTGAAGTGGGACAATGGGATGTGAGGTCAATGCGCTGGCGGGGCACACCGTGGCGGTAGGCGGTCGAAGACCGCAGCGCAAAGCCGCATTGGTTAACATTGAAGCCTATGGGTTTCAGGAGCCAAAGAACGCCGTGCGCCGGTGGACGCGGTACGCACCGCCGCGGTACGCACCGCCGCGGGCGTGACCGCCATTTTCTATCTGCTTAATCACTCGAGACCTGATCATCTTCTACAGGAGAGGACCTATACTGCAAGTGCTGCTGTGACCTCGGTCTGGAAGATACAATGGATGCTGCGACTGGGGAAAGGGCCCCTGCCTTCACGTCTGAAGAGTTGGAGAAGCTCGTGGATGGGGTCCTCCCCCAGTATGCGCTACTCTACGGTCCTCCAGACCAACAAGTGAGTACACCGGGTGCACATGGAATGGGCTATGCCTGTGTGGATTGGGGTGGATGTAAGTTGGTGGGGTGGGGGGCGAATGAGGAGTGCAACGCCCGACACATGAGAGCATGTGCCATATGGCAAAGTTGGTGGGGGGGGGGCCAATCACATCTAACATGCAGGTCATTGATGATTTCCTCCTTTCCACCCTGTACATGTCAAATAGGTCAGCGCCCATCAGAAGATCGAGATTTGGCGTGCCATCGCCAAGGAAGTCCGGAACTTGGGGGTCCACAACAGACGGGGCACCCACTGCCGCAAGAGGTGGGAGGACATCCGCCGCGGAACAAGGAAGACCGCAGAAACACTGCTGGGGATGGCCTCCCAACCTAGGAGGGGTGCCAGTCGCACCATGACCCCCCTGATGTCCCGGATCCTGGCGGTGCCTTACCCAGAATTGGATGGGCGCTTTAAGACATCACAGCAGACACAAGGGGGTGAGTATCAGCACATTCTCCTATCTTTCTGCGCAGTGGAGGCGTCTGGGTGGGGGAGGAGGGCTGTGGGTGACATTAGGCCAGGGCGCTTTCTGTAGTGTAGTCCTCTCCCTTAGGCATGGCCCTGTGCCCCCGGTCCCCACCTCGGTAGGGTGACAAGTACAGCCATTGAAGGTCCAGCATCTCCCATGTGCGCGTTTGACGTCTCTTGGCCTGTTGTCCTAGTCAGTAGTACTGAGTAGTGTACCCCGAATGCGCGGCTTAGTGCATTAGGCTCCTGTGTCTGTCCTCTCCGCCAACGGTGTTGACATTGCATGCACTCAACCTGGTCTTCTTTTTTCTCCCCCCACCCTTTCTCTTCATCTTCTTGTGCATGTGTGCATTAGCATCATCAGGTGGAGGAGATTTGGCATCGGAGCACGAGGGAGCTGCAGGACACAAGGCCCCGGTGGGCCTAGGAACAGACACCGAGGGCACCAGTGATCCGGAGGGCGAGGGGAGCACCACGACGGGGACCGCTGGTGAGAGCAGCGAAAGCGACACGTCCTCGGATGGGAGCTCCCTAGCGGTGGCGGCAACATCCGTGCCCCCCGCCTCTACAGGTACAGCCGCCACCCAGCGCACCAGCCCCGCCCTCCCAGCAGCCCCTCAGTCTTCGCTCCGTGCCGGTTCGCCCAGGAAGGTGCGCGTCTCCTTCGCCCCAGGCACCTCAGCCCCTGCCCCTGTTGCCCCTGCTGCCCTCAGTGCGGAGCTCATTGACCTGGTAAGGACGCTCATTGTTGGGCAGACGACCCTTTTGAATGCCATCCAGGGTGTGCAAAGGGAGGTGCAACAGAGCAATGCGTACCTGGAGGGCATTCATTCGGGTCAGGCTGCCCATCAACAAGCGTTCACTGCTCTGGCCTCAGCACTGACGGCAGCCATTGTCCCTGTTTCCAGCCTCCCTCTTCTTACTGCCTCCAGCCTTTCTCTGTCTCCTGTTCCTCAGCCTATCCCATCCACACCATCAGACCAGCCTGCACACACCTCAACACCCAAGAGCAGCTCATCCAAACACAAGCACCACAGATCCCACAAACACTCACCCAAGCAACACCCAGATGCAGACATGCCAACAGCCACTGCCACCCCTGTGTCCCCCTCCTCCTCGTCTCCCTCCTCCCTCCCTGTGACGTCTACACTCACACCTGCATGCACCCCAACATCAGCCAGTGCTTCCATCACCACCTCACCCTCCAGTACAGTCCACACTCGTGCAGTCACCACCCCCACTGCCATTTACACGTCCCCTGTGTCCTCTCCCACTGTGTCTGTCACCCCCTCTTCCAAGACACACAAACGCAGGCAGCCACCCACCCAACAGCCATCCACCTCACGACAGCCTACAGCACCAGCACCTTCACCCAATGACAGCACACCTGACTCTCCTACAACCACCTCCTCTACCTCCACTTCCATCTCCACTTCTCCTACCCTTTACCTTGGCCCTAAAAAACTTTTCCTGGCTAACCTTGACCTCTTTCCCCCCGATGAGCTCCCCCATCCATCTTCAAAGAGTCCCAAGAGCACCGCAGCCACCACCAGCCCAGCTTCGGGTGTCACTGTTGTGCATGGGTTCTGGAGCCCACCCTTTGCCAGCAGTGACACATCAATCAGCAGCAAGGACATGTCCAGCCCCCCCCCCCGGCAAGAGGACCCGCAAAAACAAGGGCCGCCGTGCGAGGACCGACAGGGCTGCCCCCAAGGAGCAATGTGCGGCCACTTCACCACCCACACCATCTAGGGGAGGCAAGGGCCCGAGAGCCCCATCAAAGGAGCGGAAGGGCAGCAGGAGCGCGGAGAAGGTGGACCCCACATGCCACATCCCCGCTGGGAAGGAGGACACTAAGGAGGCCAGGAGTCCGTCCCCGAAGGGTCCAGAAACGTCACGGTCCGAGGGCGACTGAGCCGGGAGTCCAGGCCAGGTCTGGCTCCCTTGACCTGCTGGATGAGCACCGCTGAACAGGGCCCGCGGGGCAGAAGAGCACCGCTGAACAGGGCCCCGCCGTGGAGATAGGCACCGCTGAACAGGGCCCGCCGTGGAGAAGAGCACCGCTGAACAGGGCCCGCGGGGCAGAAGAGTACCGCTGAACAGGGCCCGCGGTGCAGAAGAGCACCGCTGAACAGGGCCCCGCCGTGGAGATAGGCACCGCTGAACAGGGCCCGCGGTGCAGAAGAGCACCGCTGAACAGGGCCCCGCCGTGGAGATAGGCACCGCTGAACAGGGCCCGCCGTGGAGAAGAGCACCGCTGAACAGGGCCCGTGGGGCAGAAGAGCACCGCTGAACAGGGCCCCGCCGTGGAGATAGGCACCGCTGAACAGGGCCCGCGGTGCAGAAGAGCACCGCTGAACAGGGCCCCGCCGTGGAGATAGGCACCGCTGAACAGGGCCCGCGGTGCAGAAGAGCACCGCTGAACAGGGCCCGCGGTGCAGAAGAGCACCGCTGAACAGGGCCCGCCGTGGAGATAGGCACCGCTGAACAGGGCCCGCGGTGCAGAAGAGCACCGCTGAACAGGGCCCGCGGAGCAGAAGAGCACTGCTGAACAGGGCCCGCTGTGCAGAAGAGCACCGCTGAACAGGGCCCCGCCGTGGAGATAGGCACCGCTGAACAGGGCCCGCCGTGGAGAAGAGCACCGCTGAACAGGGCCCGCGGGGCAGAAGAGCACCGCTGAACAGGGCCCGCGGTGCAGAAGAGCACCGCTGAACAGGGCCCCGCCGTGGAGATAGGCACCGCTGAACAGGGCCCGCGGGGCAGAAGAGCACCGCTGAACAGGGCCCGCGGTGCAGAAGAGCACCGCTGAACAGGGCCCCGCCGTGGAGATAGGCACCGCTGAACAGGGCCAGCCGTGGAGAAGAGCACCGCTGAACAGGGCCCGCGGGGCAGAAGAGCACCGCTGAACAGGGCCCGCGGTGCAGAAGAGCACCGCTGAACAGGGCCCCGCCGTGGAGATAGGCACCGCTGAACAGGGCCCGCGGTGCAGAAGAGCACCGCTGAACAGGGCCCGTGGTGCAGAAGAGCACCGCTGAACAGGGCCCCGCCGTGGAGATAGGCACCGCTGAACAGGGCCCGCCGTGGAGAAGAGCACCGCTGAACAGGGCCCCGCCGTGGAGATAGGCACCGCTGAACAGGGCCCGCGGTGCAGAAGAGCACCGCTGAACAGGGCCCCGCCATGGAGATAGGCACCGCTGAACAGGGCCCGCGGTGCAGAAGAGCACCGCTGAACAGGGCCCGCGGTGCAGAAGAGCACCGCTGAACAGGGCCCGCGGTGCAGAAGAGCACCGCTGAACAGGGCCCCGCCGTGGAGATAGGCACCGCTGAACAGGGCCAGCCGTGGAGAAGAGCACCGCTGAACAGGGCCCGCGGGGCAGAAGAGCACCGCTGAACAGGGCCCGCGGTGCAGAAGAGCACCGCTGAACAGGGCCCCGCCGTGGAGATAGGCACCGCTGAACAGGGCCCGCGGTGCAGAAGAGTCCAGCTGAACAGGGCCCGTGGTGCAGAAGAGCACCGCTGAACAGGGCCCCGCCGTGGAGATAGGCACCGCTGAACAGGGCCCGCCGTGGAGAAGAGCACCGCTGAACAGGGCCCCGCCGTGGAGATAGGCACCGCTGAACAGGGCCCGCGGTGCAGAAGAGCACCGCTGAACAGGGCCCCGCCGTGGAGATAGGCACCGCTGAACAGGGCCCGCGGTGCAGAAGAGCACCGCTGAACAGGGCCCGCGGTGCAGAAGAGCACCGCTGAACAGGGCCCGCGGTGCAGAAGAGCACCGCTGAACAGGGCCCGCGGTGCAGAAGAGCACCTCTGAACAGGGCCCGCCGTCTCAAGCACCGCTCCGCTGGGCCCTTCATCTCAAGCACCGCTCCGCTGGGCCCTTCATCTCAAACACCGCTCCGCTGGGCCATTCCTGTCATGCACCGCTCCGCTGGGCACCGCCGTCTCAAGCACCGCTCCGCTGGGCCCTTCATCTGAAGCACCGCTCCGCTGGGCCCTTCATCTCAAGCACCGCTCCGCTGGGCCCTTCATCTCAAGCACCGCTCCGCTGGGCCCTTCCTGTCATGCACCGCTCCGCTGGGCACCGCCGTCTCAAGCACCGCTCCGCTGGGCCCTTCATCTCAAGCACCGCTCCGCTGGGCCCTTCATCTCAAGCACCGCTCCGCTGGGCACCGCTGTCTCTCCACCTCTCCGCTGGGCCCTTCTTCTCAAGCACCGCTCCGCTGGGCACCGCCGTCTCAAGCACCGCTCCGCTGGGCCCTTCATCTGAAGCACCGCTCCGCTGGGCCCTTCATCTCAAGCACCGCTCCGCTGGGCACCGCTGTCTCTCCACCTCTCCGCTGGGCCCTTCTTCTCAAGCACCGCTCCGCTGGGCAACGCCGTCTCAAGCACCGCTCCGCTGGGCCCTTCATCTCAAGCACCGCTCCGCTGGGCCCTTCATCTCAAGCACCGCTCCGCTGGGCCCTTCCTGTCATGCACCGCTCCGCTGGGCAGCGCCGTCTCAAGCACCGCTCCGCTGGGCCCTTCATCTGAAGCACCGCTCCGCTGGGCCCTTCATCTGAAGCACCGCTCCGCTGGGCCCTTCATCTCAAGCACCGCTCCGCTGGGCACCGCTGTCTCTCCACCTCTCCGCTGGGCCCTTCTTCTCAAGCACCGCTCCGCTGGGCAACGCCGTCTCAAGCACCGCTCCGCTGGGCCCGTCATCTCAAGCACCGCTCCGCTGGGCCCTTCATCTCAAGCACCGCTCCGCTGGGCCCTTCCTGTCATGCACCGCTCCGCTGGGCACCGCCGTCTCAAGCACCGCTCCGCTGGGCCCTTCATCTCAAGCACCGCTCCGCTGGGCACCGCTGGGCACCGCTGGGCACCGCTGTCTCTCCACCTCTCCGCTGGGCCCTTCTTCTCAAGCACCGCTCCGCTGGGCACCGCTGTCTCAATCACTGTTTATGGTTCACTGTGCCCACCATGCCTCCTCCTTGACCAGTGGAGACTGTCATCCACCTGATGGACTGTGGCTTTGCACTCCCCAGGATGGTCCAGTGGGCAGCCCACCCACTGTAGAGACATTGAGAGACTGTGGCTTTGCACTCCCCAGGATGGTCCAGTGGGCAGCCCACCCACTGTAGAGACATTGAGAGACTGTGGCTTTGCACTCCCCAGGATGGTACAGTGGGCATGGTGGCTCCTCGTGGATCTGGCGTCATGGACTCATGTGGCTGTGGTGCCCCCCCCTTCCCTTCCCCCTGAGGTGCCTGTAGTTTTTACATCTGATGCCCCTGCAGTGTTCTCTCCAAAGGACTCAGGTCTCCTGTGTGGGCTTTGCCCTTGTTTCTCAAAACTTTGGCCCACGGACATGATGAATTCGTAGGATGTGCAGGACTTGTTACTTCAGTTATACACTGATGTGTATGTCATTAGTTTTGTTGTGAATATCTTTCATGGTTGTACGATAATTTTCAGGAGCTTTTTGGTACATAAATATTTATTCCAAATTTGATTATGTCCTAGCATTTTTCAGGGGAGTTTGGGTGGTGTCACTGTGACTTGTTGCTCTGCATTAGTGTGTACATAGTTGGGGGGGGGGTCGCATATGTGTGTGCCCGTAACCTTTCGTCCTCCCCCCTCCCGTGTGTCGTAGGTGCAGTACTCACCGTTGTCGTCTGCGCCGGACTTCGTACTCGTGGTAGATGAGAAGGTAGACGAGAGCAGGTAGGATGTTTAATTCGGGTTCCATGCTGTCCTCCTTCCTCCTGGAGTGCGTAGTGGTGAGCGTTTTCCCGTCCGTAGTCTGTTTCCGCCGTGTTTTTATCGGCGGTGCTCCCGCCTCGGAAAAGGTGGCGGATTGGTGAGTTGTGATAGTGTGGGCGGTACATTGGCTGCCGTCTGGCTGTTGGCGGTGACCGCCGCGCTGTTTGTTTGTACCGCCGTGGCGGTCGGAGTGTTAAAGTGGCTGTCTGTGTTGGCGGTTCCCGCCAGGGTCAGAATCCCATATTTTTTACCGCCAGCCTGTTGGCGGATTGGCCGCCGCTTTAACACCGACCGTCAGGGTTAGAATCACCCCCTTTGTGGTGTATTTTTGTGGTGCTATATTGTGTTATTGTATGATGTATTGCACAAATACTTTACACATTGCCTTTTAAGTTGAGCCTGACTGCTCAGTGCCAAGCTACCAGAGAGTGGGCACAGGACCATTTGGATTGTGTGTGACTTACCCTGACTAGAGTGAGGGTCCTTGCTTGGACAGGGGGGCTAACCTGACTGCCAACCAAAGACCCCATTTCCAACATTGGTGGCAGCGGTGGGATAGGACTGTATTTGTGCAGTGACATACAGTAGCTAAGTATTTCACTACCTACCCACAATTGAAGGTCAACTTGATTTGTATCTCTTTTCTGCAATTTTGTATTTCCTGTCAATTTTTAACTAAAATCCTCAAATCAACATATCTCTAGCTGGGTCTCAAGCAGGAGAGGAAGATTTTGAGATGGCTATGCTGGAGACCTACACTGTTAAACAGCTGAGGGCATTCTGCAGGGATATGGGTGTACCTACCCAGAGAGCCTCCAGGAAGGAGGAATTCCAAATGGCTCTGAGGGCCTGGGAAGAAGCCCCGGCTAAGGAGAATGTTGAGGAGGCGGGTCCACAGGATGGCCCCTCAGAGGATTTTTTGCCCTCATTAGATGAGATTAGTGCTGCAATTGTGCCCCCTGCAAAACCAGGGAGCAGTGTCTCTGATCAAGGCCTGACCACAGAGGAAAGGAGAGAGGAGAGTGAGTTTCAATTGCAGATGGCAAAGTTAAAAATTGAGGCTCAACAGGAGGAAAAGAGAGCAGAGAGAGAAGCCAAGCAAGCTGAGGCTGAAAGAGCAGCCAAACAGATTGATTCTGAAAGAGCTGAAGCTGTAGCTGAGAGAGCCTTGGCTGAGGAAAAAACAGTTTTTGGCTCATGAACTGAGTCTCAAGGAGCTGGAGAGAGATCAAGGCGAGACAGTCCGAATCCAACAGTGATGGTGGTAGCATACGTGCAGGACCGGTTGGGGACCAACAGGTTTGTATACCCAAGAATGTGGTGCCAAGTTTTGTGGTGGGAGATGACATTGATAAGTGGCTGGCTGCCTATGAAGTTGCACTAAGGGCCCATGGGACACCTGAGGAGCACTGGGGGGCGGCTATGTGGTTTTATGACCCATCCTTAGGGAGGGACACACTTCTCACACTTGCTTCACAGAATAGAAATGACTTCTCACACATGAAAGCCGCTTTACTGGCCAAGTTTGGGCTGACGCCTGAGAGATACCGTCAGAGGTTCAGGGACAGCACCAAACTTTCAACACAAACTTGGGTGGATTGTTATGATTTCTACAACAAGGCACTGGATGTTTGTGTGCGGGGCAGCAAAGTAGATGATTATAAAGGGTTATATGACTTGATTCTGAGAGAGCACATGCTCGATATTTCTTTTACAGAGTTGCGCCAGCACTTGGTAGATAGTAAGCAGAGTTACCCCAGGAAGCTACTGAGGAGGCGGACCTCTGGGTTAGAACCCAAGTGTCCAAGAAGGCATCTGGGGGGACTCCCACAAAGGTGGTCAGGGTTCCCAACAGAAGAAAGAGGGGGAGAATAACTTAAAGATAAGGAATTTTCAAAAGCCCCGAAATAGAATTCCCAAGGGGGGTGGGTAGATATCATTCCTCTTCTAGATTTGGGAAGAAGGCAGGGTATTTTGATAAAACATTAAGGAAATAAATTCCCAAATGCTTAGAGTGCTACCACCATGGACACTTAAAGGGTGACTCCCAGTGCCCCAAGAGGGCACAGTCCACCACTGGAAAGACACCTGGGTTGCTTAGTGTAGCACTCAGGGGGAGACAGTCCCAGGTAGCTTTGGGGGGCAGGCAGAGGTTTCCCTAGTGTCCCTGGGAGAAAGAGAGATGGTGCCTAAAGCATACATGCCAGAAAAGACTTCCAAGTATAGGCAGTGGGTCACCATTGATGGGAAAAGGGTGGAGGCTCTGCATGACACAGGAGCCAGTACGACTACTGTCAAGAGTCAGCTGGTTTCATCAGAGGAGATAGTCCCTAATACATTCCACCAGGTCATAGTCGCTGACAATCGTGAGAGTCACCTACCGGTGGCTCTGGTTCCCTTTCAGCGGGGGGATCTCTGGTACTCTAAAAGCAGCTGTGACTCCTGCCATGCCTGTAAATTGTCTGCTAGGCAATGATCTTGAGCATACTGCCTGGAAAGAGGTAGCTCAGATCCCACCTGGAGATGTTAGGTTTGCCTTAGTGACCACACGGTCCATGGCTGCCCGGGAAGGGAGACAAGGGCGTCTGGAGCCTGGAACAATGGCCCAGACAGCTGCAAAGAGGAAGGGCAAGAGGCGTGGGAAACCCGCCTCAGATGTTTCCATGGTGGTGGATGGGCCACCTGAGGAGGAGGAGGCCCCTAAGCCAACTGGGGAGGACATAGCTGACCTGGGTAACCTGCCTGAAATTGCTGGCTGTCAAGTAGAGGGTGGGCCAACCAGAACAGAATTCTGCAAAGTGCAGAACGAATGCCACCCTTGAGGGTCTGAGGCAACAGGCCGCAGCCTAAGCAGCAGGTGACGCCTCTGGCAATCACCATATTTACTGGGAAAATGATCTCCTTTACAGTGAGCCTAAGGTTCCAGGTCCTGGGCAGCACGTGTGCTGGTGGTCCCCCAGTGTTACCAGGCCTTCCTACTGGGTCTGGCTCACAACATTCCCCTGGCAGGACATCTGGGCCAAGTCAAGACCTTTGACAGGCTTGTGACCCACTTTCATTGGCCCAGAATGAGGTTAGCCTCAGATAATTTTTGCAGAGCTTGCCCCACCTGCCAGGCTAGTGGGAAGACAGGGCAAAAGCTTAAAGCTCCCCTGCTCCCACTCCCCGTCATTGGCACCCCTTTGAAAGGGTGGGCATTGACATTGTTGGTCCCTTGGACCCCAAAACTGCCTTGGGCAACAGGTTTATCCTGGTTTTGGTGGACCATGCCACCCGCTATCGAGAGGCAATGCCTATGAGAACAGTGACTGAACCAGTGGTGACCACCAGAGCCATGTTGGGAATATTTACCCGTGTGGGATTCCCTAAGGAAGTTGTGTCTGACAGGGGCACAAACTTCATGTCTGCGTACATGAAGTCTATGTGGGATGAGTCCGGGGTGACCTACCGGTTTACCACCCCTTATCATCCTCAATTAAATGGGCTTGTTGAGAGATTCAACAAGACCCTAAAGGGCATGATTAATGGCCTGACTGAAGCCATGAGGAGTAAGTGGGACGCCCTCTTACCATGCCTGTTGTTGCCTACAGGGAGGTGCCCCAGAAAGAGGTGGGGTTCAGCCCCTTTGAGCTTCTCTAAGGTCACCCTGTTAGGGGACCACCGAGCATAGTTAAAGAGGGCTGGGAGAAAGCTCCCAAGACACCTCCCCAGGATGTGGTCAGCTACATGCTGGCCCTCTGCAACCAAACCCAACACTTCTGGAAGCAGGCCATGAGTAACCTTGAGGCCAGTCAAGAGGTGATGAAGGAGTGGTATGACCGGAAGACCACTCTGGTTGAGTTCTCACCTGGAGACAAGGTTTGGGTGATGTAGCCAGTAGAGCCCACGGCTCTCAAGGACCACTGGACTGGCCCATTTGAGATCAAGGAGCGCAAAGGAGAGGCCACTTACCTAGTGGACCGCAAGACCCCTAGGCACCCCCTAAGGGTCCTCCATCACAACAGGCTCAAACCTCACTTTGAAAGGTCTGAGATCAGTATGCTCCTGGTCACAGATGAGGGCATTGAAGAGGAGAGTTAACCTCTCCCCATCCTACTCTCTGCCAAAGAAGGTGATGGGTCAGTGGGTGGTGTCATTCTTTTTGACTCCCTGACTCTAAATCAGAGAGAAGACTGCTATGAGCTGCTAGAGTAGTTTTCTCACCTGTTCTCCCTTACTCCTGGACTGACCCACTTATGTGTTCATGACTTTGACACAGGTGACAGTCCCCCTGTGAAGAACAAAATTTACAGGTTATCAGATAAGGTGAAGGCCAGCATCAAGGAGGAGATCTCCAAGATGTTGACTTTATGGGTTATTGAGAAATCCAGTAGTCCCTGGGCCAGCCCTGTGGTGCTGGTTCCTAAGGCTGCTGCTCCAGGTGTGAACCCAGAACTCAGGTTCTGTGTGGACTACCGAGGTCTCAATTCAGTCACACGGATAGACGCTCACCCCATCCCCCGAGCTGATGAGCTCGTTGACAGGCTAGGCACTGCCAAGTTCCTGAGTATGTTTGATCTTACATCAGGGTACTGGCAGATCGCCCTGACTGAGGGGGCTAAAGAGAGATCTGCATTTTCCACACCATATGGTCATTACCAGTTCTGTGTGATGCCCTTTGGGTTGAAAAATGCCCCCGCTACCTTCCAAAGGTCGGTTAACGGGTCCTAGCTGGCAAGGATGCCTACTGCGCAGCCTACCTAGACGATATAGCTGTCTACAGTTCCAGCTGGGAAGAACACCTGTTCTTCCTCAAGGAGGTGCTTTAGGCCCTGATCATCAAGGCTAGTAAGTGCCAGATTGGGCAAGGTCCATGGTGTACTTGGGACACCTAGTAGGTGGTGGCAAGGTGCAGCTTCTCCGGGACAAGATTAAAACTATCAAGGCCTGGCAACTACCTAGAACATGGACTGAAGTGAGAGCCTTTCTAGGCCTCACTGGAAACGACTGTAGATTTGTCAAGGGCTATGGTACCATTGTGTCACCCTTGACAGAACTCACGTCCAAGAACCAACCTAGGTTGGTGAATTGGACAGAGGCTTGTCAGAACGCCTTTGATTCTCTGAAGGAAGCCATGTGCACGGCCCCCGTGCTGAAGGCCCCTGACTACTCCCAGGAATTTAGGGGCATATTTATACTCCGTCTGCGCCGATTGTGCGTCAAAATTTTTGCCGCACATTCAGCGCAAACGTTGCCCGGTATTTAAACTTTGACGCCCAAGCCCGCGGACGACAAAATTCCACTGTGTGCGTCATTTTTTGGATGCGGCAACCCACCTTGCGTTAATCATATGCAAGGTAGGCGTTCCCGTCCAAAAAATGGCTTAAGCGGCCGTGCGTCGTATTTATGCTTTCGGGCAAAAATGACACACGGCCGGGAGGCGGAGCCGGAAAATGACGCACAGCTCGATTTGCATAAAAAATTAACGCCTGGGTCAGGGCAGGTGTTTAAATGGGGCAAACACGCCTGTATTTAATCAGAACACACAGAACAAACAGCAGAGCAGCAGAGCAGCAACAGGGAGCCATGGAGGTGATTCTAATCCAGCGTGCTCGCAGACGCAGAGCCCAGCAGCAACAACAGCAGCTACAACAACACCAGCAGGGACCCCAAAGGCAGCGCAGAAGGCAGGAGAGGATATTCCGCCCCAGAACCACCCTTCAGGGCCTCAGGGAACACAACATCATCCAGAGGTACCGGTTGAACTAGCAGGCCATTCAGTAGCTGCTGCGCAACATTGAACCGCAGTTGCCCCCCACTTTGCTGACACCCCGCACCATCCCAACAGAAACCAAGCTGCTTGCCGTACTTCATATGCTGGCAAGTGGCTCTTTCCAAACAACTGATGCCCTGGTTGGCAGAATATCACAACCATCATTCTCCGCCTTTTTGCCCAAAGTACTGGATGCCATCATTGGACTGACACCCCGCCACATCTGCTTCCCTAACATACTGCAGAAGCAGCAGGAAACAAAACAGGGGTTCTACCTCATCATTGGCTTCCCACACGTCCTTGGTGCAATCGACTGCACACATGTACGTCTTGTGACACCTGCTGCAACTGAACACCTCTACCGCAACAGGAAGCACACACATTCCATCAACATGCAGGCCATAGTCGATCACCAGGGATTGATCACCAACATCGTGGCTAAATATCCTGGGAGTGTACATGACTCATACATCTTCCGTCACTGCACCATCAATGAACACTTCCAGGATGGACGGTATAGCAATGGACTACTTGTTGGTAAGTACAAAAACCTACTTATATACACACTGCACAGCAACCCTCTAGGACACACAACACATACACCACAACAGCAACATGTGAACAGGAACATACTGAGGTCGTGACATTGCTAGCCATGTTTCTTAGGTCACCATTGAACCTGCCACACATTGGAAATTACTGCACAACCTAATGTTAAGACGTCAAAGATCACAACGTGTGGAGTGGGTTGGCCAAATGGCCCATTGCAAAATGTAAGTGTCCCAAAGACCTTTACATTAATCCATTGCCTAAGTCTAAAGGTATGGGATGTCCAAGGTACATTGATATGAACGTGTTAACAACACTGTCAATTTTAACTGTGTATCGAACTATCATATCACCCCCAGTGAAGACACACGGACACCTGTATCACAAGTCACAATGCTAGGGAGGGCACACTGTACTGCAAATCCCGAAACATACTGCTGACAAAAGGTTAGCAGATAAACACTTGTTCAGCCAAGGAAACAACACAATGCAGATGGTACATTCTACAAGCCTAGGATGCTACATTATTACACAAAAGAGTCACAGACAACACAAGACAACTACTGCCATGAAAGGTCATTTCAATAGGGCCAGCTACATCAACATGATCCCAATCATTTTCTCTTGCAGCTGATCAGGGGTATGGAATTCAGCCATGGATTATGACACCATTTGGCAACCCAAGTACTGCTGCAGAGCGTGCCTACAACAAAACACATAGGAGGACACGCAGCATTGTCGAGAGGACCTTTGGCATCCTCAAGTCAAGGTTCCGGTGCCTCAACATCACTGGTGGTAGCCTCCTATATTCCCCGGAGATGGTCTGTAGGATCATCCTAACATGTGCAATATTGCACAACATTTGCATCAAAAGGAACATTCTCCTCCTGGAACCAGAGCCACACATGCCTGAAGAGGAGGAAGAGGAGGATGCTGGCCTGCAACATGAGGGGGAACTACAGAACACGGCCGCTGGTATACGCAGGCGGCAACAGATTGTCAACAATTTCTTTTGAATATGATCACCTTCACCACTTTAGTTAACGAATTTAAATAAACACCTATTATAATCACCATATAATGGTATGGCTATTCCTTTTTGCACACCTTCATCTCTACTTATCAGAATAAGAGTGTTGCCTCATGGAGCATTGCTGATATACTGAGTAGGACACTGAACATCCCAGAGCTAATGTGATGCCTAACATACAATGGTCACATACACACACACTGTTAATGACATATATCATGTACATTTCTCCTTTGAAGGCCAATAGCAGAGGACCACAACTATTTCACACATACATGTTGAAATCAAGGTCCAATGCAGCATATGGCACACAACTAAGACACCATCACTCAATAAGGGGAAAACAAGCCTCATACATGAGGCAGTCAATGTGCTTTGGCATCAGTAACAGGAATGCCTGACCAGACCCTTGACAGCAGTAAGTCCAACAGCATCCAATATTTGCAAGGACTATCTGTGACCAGAGTCCCATAGAAGCAGAAAATAGACAGCACAAGTGCCACACATCTGAGCAGCAATGCACACATGACATTCCATGTACATGTCAGCCAATTTCCTAACTCCTGACACACCCATGCACCTGGTCACAACCCACCTTTCGGAAAAGGTCCCTGGAATACTAAGACGTGTACCCTGATGTTCCCTCCTCTACACACACAGACCAACATTAGCAAACCAGTATGCTACACCCTTTCCTATGGTATGCCATTGTCATAGAACATCTGACTGCATGGACGTCAGGTTAATTTATACACTGTCTTCTAGTTTCAAAGCCCTGTTAGCACCTGTAGATTGCTTCCCATGTGAAAATGTCTGTTGGCCCTTAGAATGCAAGTCTCACCTACAGGACTGGTGAGAAACAGATGCAGCCCACACCTGTGATCACCTCTATGCACACCACCCATTTAAAAAAGCACTGCCCCTGCTGATGCCTGGAACAGCATAGGAGTTGCCATTAGGTCAAATATACCGTTAAGCATTGATACTAATTCAGCCGTGTAACACAGCCACTGGGTTCATTTGTCACCTTCAGAAACACAGGACATACACAGTTTGACATGTCAGCTCTCTAGTTTGTCCTCCAAACAGTCTTAGTCAGAACACTGATTATGTAACTTATCAAGTAGCTGGATCCTGAATCACCTTGCATTCTGTCAGCCTTACTGGCAACTGTCTGTGCGTCACACTAAAGTATGCCTGTGTCTACATATGTACCACACTTGCGTTAGCAAACCTCTCATTCATCAGGGGGTATTGGGCATGGGCTTCTTCAATGCATACTCAAATACATTGTATAGCATCATCTCCCTTTTAACTGTACCATTTGAGTTACATCCTCTTGGAAAAGCAAAATTCATGGCCCATCCCTTGTCTGGGTTGCATTTATGCATGAATGACAAAGTGTGACAGTGTCCCAGGGCCGTAGGCAGGGATTGGGTACGGGACTTTCAGCACAACCAGCAACCTCTGATAATGTCCATGAAAAATACACAAATGTCAGGACCATGACAGTTCACACACAGAATCACAGTTCTCACAACATAGTGATGGGCCGTGTGTGGTGAATAGCTGCGAGAATTATCAGCACAGAGGCTATGATGTTCCCAGATGCAGTGGGAATTGCAGAGGCTAACCTGTGTACAAATGTTGTAATGACACCTGCTGGAACATGACACCTGAGACATTATCTCACTCAGCACACCAAGGTTGCCCTGTTGACTGTCTCATTACACGTCTTTAGTGACAGGGTGGGACCATCTACATGTTGGTTCACATGTCTACATCCACTTTACTCACATTGATCAACCAAGGACACTCAGTAGATACAGGAATAGCTGCCACGGACTCATGATGAGTCCTGGACTGAACTGTGACAAATTACACCCCAAACAATATACAGGATCATCATTGGACCACACACATGAACAAGACACCTATGTGCAATTGATCACTGGAAATATGTGGACAACTGCTGTCTTGTATGCTGGTCCACCACAGCCACTTGATAGTTGTGGCTCACTTCTATGGCCTCAACTGTGGTGTCATCATACATTTGAGATTCACCCTTGTCTGTCTGTGCAAACAACATAGTACCCAATTCCTCAATGCATGTGTATGACTCACTGTGGGATTCACCAACTAGTGCCTAGGAAGCTCTAACCAATACTCTAGGACATAGGATGTAGAAAATGTGGACCATTGACATGAACAAGCATATACCATCCATCTGGTGCATGCTATGTCACATGTGGTGTCTACGTGACCCTAAATCTTGGAAGTCCACTTTACGGGTGTTGTTACATGTATGACTAACACATGCCCTCTCTCATTTCCACAATGACTTGCATCTAAGGATTGGACACATGGACATCACATTCATACAAGCATATGTACAAATATGCTTCATGTGATACACACACACTTGGTCAACAAATACATTAGTTGCCAAAGCACACACTTTGAGCCAAAGGCATTTAGGTATTGTACATATGTGTGTCACATTGCTATCCTCTCCTTATGGCAAACATGCACAATTTCTGCAACACATATATGTAGGCCACACTTATGACCAACTATTGCGTCAGCCAACCGTAAAAATACTGTGAAGGGAGTGGCGGATCATGGTCCGTTGCAGTATGATGTCACACAAGTGAACATACACCATCAACACCATAGTGTCTTCAATCAGCCTATCTCTGATGTGTCCCAAATGTAACATAACAAAAAAACAAGAAAAATTGCCCAAAACCAGTTAATGCACTGAAGTTTTGACGTTCCTAGCGTAATGCGTCATTTTTTGTCTACCAAAACTGTATTTGCGTCATTTTTTTTTACGCACAGGAGTGAAATTTAGCCCGCATCCAGATATTTGTACAGGCCATGTACTATTATGTGGATGCGAGCTAATTTTCACTTCTGTGCATCAAAAAAAATGACACAAATACTGTTTTGGTAGACAAAAAATTACGCATAACGCGAAAAAGGTGGGATTTTTCATACAGGAAGTGATGTAATAGGATATCCTGTTTACAGATCATGTACAGTGGGTGTACTTTCACTTTGCAGTCTATGATCCTTCTAGATTGTGTGGCTGTGTAGAGAGTGTTGTCCTGAGATTTTGTGCTTTTCTTCCTGTATGCTATCTGTAAAGTCCATTTGTGAAGTAAATATTGTTGCTGTATACTGTACTACTGTGTTTTGTCTACATTTGTCCATTTAACTTGTGTTTTTGTTGTTTGTTGGAGTCTGTTGTGGGTAGTGGTAGTTTAGGGATAGTTGGGCTCTTTTAGTGGTTAAGTTTACTTTTCATCTGTATTTGTACCCCTACTTTCCCCCTTTTCCCCTTTTTATTTCTTTTACCCTTATTACCTTTCACTTCTCAAGTATGTCTGGTAGGCCACGTCTTGGCAGGATGGGGGAAGAGGAGTTGGGGGGCTTCATCTGGCTTGTTTGCCATTTCTTGCCGCTCATGATCCAGGCAGGGTGATACAGGGTATCCGACAGAGGCGCTCAGAATCCGGTGGGGAAAGGTGCCGTATCACCTGCAGCGTGTGTATGCCAGCCAGAGGAGTGACCACCAGCTGAAGCACCGGTGGGCTGACCTCATAACCAGGGAGCAGGATCTCTTGGACCACCTGGGAATCACTGTTGGTGAGTACAAATCATGTTAATGTGCACGATTAAATGCTCTGTAGTGACATAAGGGGATTAGTACAATGTCTGCCAGCTAACTTGCTGACTGTGTGTAATGCTGGGGAAACATAAAGGGATAATTGATGCACTATTGCAAGGATCACAATTGCTAGCTGTCAGATAGCACGTGCTCAGCAAACTTACAGGGTACTTTTCCATGAAGGAAATTGGTGCGGCCTTTTTGTCAGAAAAGCAAACAAAATAGTAGCCAATCATGTCTATATAGGGTACTATTGACAGAGAAGTACAGATGTACCAACATTTAGGCCAACTTTGTTGAAGCAATTGCTAGACTGACTTTAGAATCACTACATGATGCAGAAAATGAGTGCTGCCTTCACATCAATTGATAATAGCAAAATGGCTCAGACATATGTCTCATGTGAGTCTGGTGAGTGTGGAAGGAAAGCGTTCACGGAAGTACTATGAATGTGTGGGATTATTGTGTTCCTTGATCTTTTTGGATAAATGTCAGATCTGGATTTGAAAACATTGTGAAAAGATGTAAGGTGCCTTCAGCTAATATCTTATAATGTTTGTTGGAGTTAGTTGTGACACATTCCAAATATGGATGGCAGTCCAAGTGTATGCACATGGCCTCACATCTCCATGGTGGATGCAAATCACCATAGCTGGGCCACCTCAATTGAATCAAATGTAACAACAGGGGGCTTACAAAAGTCCCTGCCCCTCCCTCTGTACATTGTAGCTATGTATCATTAATGTGTCATGGCCACAAGGCATGTTTGACTGGTAATGCAGTCCTCAAGTAACCAGGCTTTGGATGTCTCTCTTGGATGCACATGATGAGACTATTACACTCCATATTTTTTTCTGGTCACCAATTACGGGGCATGTTTGCAACCACATGATAGTTAGGGCCAATGTATGTGTGCAGATATGTGTGTAACTGTCACAGTAGACCCATGCTATGTACAAGTTGGCTGTGATATATCAGATGCAGTACCATCATGCCTGAATGGCTGCCATTTCCTTATTCAGCCTACACATTGTATATGTTTATGAAATTGTAGCGCTGTGCACAGATTTTGAGCACATTTCTTCCTTCCATACCTTACAGGTGGACCGGCACCCTACACTGTGGGAGAGGTGGGGACATTTGAGGACCCCGACCACTCCAGTAAGTGTTGATATGTCTGTTATGTGTTGTGTTGGCTGGTTATGGACTCTTGTGAGTTGAACGCATGACAAGGTGTGATGCGTTGGGTAAGCTTTTCTCTTGTTCCATGAGTGGGATTTCAGTTTCTCACATGTTTTGAGTTGGCCAATGCGTATCCAATGGTATTATGTAGGGATTATAGGCCATTCATGTAGGCCCCACTGTGAGTACAGGGGTTAGTCATGTGGATGACACTTGTATCACCAAGAGTCGCACTTGAAGTCAGCTCCAATTTAGTCAGCCTGTCAGACCCACATTCTCCAAGATTGGTACAGCAAATTGCTTTCCAATAGACACCTGCTTCCCTATTTACCTACGTAATTATGAAACAGTAGGTAGAACCTCCTAGCAGCATGTACTTCCACATGTAGTGTTACAAGTATGTGGAACTTGAGTGCAATGGCCTAGGTGTGCATGCAATTCATGAACATGGGTGTTCTAGCAACTATGGGGGTCATTCTGACCCTGGCGGTAAATACCGCCAGGGCCGGGGTCGGCGGTAGCACCGCCAACAGGCTGGCGGTGCTCCGCCGGGCATTCTGACCGCGGCGGTACAGCCGCGGCCAGAAGCGGAAAGCCGGCGGTGTGTATTTTGACCGCGGCGGTGTGTACCGCAAATGGAATACCGCAGTTGAAAGACCGCCGCGTGGATTCGTGGGTCAGAATGGCATGGGCGTGTTTGTGTTGGCGTGACGGTGGAGGTTTGGTCATCTCCAGTTTTCCGCGGCCCGCTGATGTGGAGGCCTTCCTTGGATGTCGGATTTTTGGCGGTTTCACAGTTGGTGGTCAGAATGACCGTGACGGTTTACCGCGGCGGTAGAATGGCGGACTTCTGACCGGCGGTAAGGGCCTTTTACCGCCGAGGTCAGAATGACCCCCTTTGTTTGCTTTAAAAAATCTTAAGACCCTTTTTATCACTTTTCAGTGATATCTATACATTTACTTATTGCATCTTTGATTGTTTTGACCTGCAAATATCCAGATAAATATTATATATTTTTCTAAACACTTTGTGGTGTATTTTTGTGGTGCTATATTGTGTTATTGTATGATGTATTGCACAAATACTTTACACATTGCCTTTTAAGTTGAGCCTGACTGCTCAGTGCCAAGCTACCAGAGAGTGGGCACAGGACCATTTGGATTGTGTGTGACTTACCCTGACTAGAGTGAGGGTCCTTGCTTGGACAGGGGGGGTAACCTGACTGCCAACCAAAGACCCCATTTCCAACATTGGTGGCAGCGGTGGGATAGGACTGTATTTGTGCAGTGACATACAGTAGCTAAGTATTTCACTACCTACCCACAATTGAAGGTCAACTTGATTTGTATCTCTTTTCTGCAATTTTGTATTTCCTGTCAATTTTTAACTAAAATCCTCAAATCAACATATCTCTAGCTGGGTCTCAAGCAGAAGAGGAAGATTTTGAGATGGCTATGCTGGAGACCTACACTGTTAAACAGCTGAGGGCATTCTGCAGGGATATGGGTGTACCTACCCAGAGAGCCTCCAGGAAGGAGGAATTCCAAATGGCTCTGAGGGCCTGGGAAGAAGCCCCGGCTAGGGAGAATGTTGAGGAGGCGGGTCCACAGGATGGCCCCTCAGAGGAATTTTTGCCCTCATTAGATGAGATTAGTGCTGCAATTGTGCCCCCTGCAAAACCAGGGAGCAGTGTCTCTGATCAAGGCCTGACCACAGAGGAAAGGAGAGAGGAGAGTGAGTTTCAATTGCAGATGGCAAAGTTAAAAATTGAGGCTCAACAGGAGGAAAAGAGAGCAGAGAGAGAAGCCAAGCAAGCTGAGGCTGAAAGAGCAGCCAAACAGATTGATTCTGAAAGAGCTGAAGCTGTAGCTGAGAGAGCCTTGGCTGAGGAAAAAACAGTTTTTGGCTCATGAACTGAGTCTCAAGGAGCTGGAGAGAGATCAAGGCGAGACAGTCCGAATCCAGCAGTGATGGTGGTAGCATGCGTGCAGGACCGGTTGGGGACCAACAGGTTTGTATACCCAAGAATGTGGTGCCAAGTTTTGTGGTGGGAGATGACATTGAGAAGTGGCTGGCTGCCTATGAAGTTGCACTAAGGGCCCATGGGACACCTGAGGAGCACTGGGGGGCGGCTATGTGGTTTTATGACCCATCCTTAGGGAGGGACACACTTCTCACACTTGCTTCACAGAATAGAAATGACTTCTCACACATGAAAGCCGCTTTACTGGCCAAGTTTGGGCTGACGCCTGAGAGATACCGTCAGAGGTTCAGGGACAGCACCAAACTTTCAACACAAACTTGGGTGGATTGTTATGATTTCTACAACAAGGCACTGGATGTTTGGGTGCGGGGCAGCAAAGTAGATGATTATAAAGGGTTATATGACTTGATTCTGAGAGAGCACATGCTCAATATTTCTTTTACAGAGTTGCGCCAGCACTTGGTAGATAGTAAGCAGAGTTACCCCAGGAAGCTACTGAGGAGGCGGACCTCTGGGTTAGAACACAAGTGTCCAAGAAGGCATCTGGGGGGACTCCCACAAAGGTGGTCAGGGTTCCCAACAGAAGAAAGAGGGGGAGAATAACTTAAAGATAAGGAATTTACAAAAGCCCCGAAATAGAATTCCCAAGGGGGGTGGGTGGATATCATTCCTCTTCTAGATTTGGGAAGAAGGCAGGGTATTTTGATAAAACATTAAGGAAATAAATTCCCAAATGCTTAGAGTGCTACCACCATGGACACTTAAAGGGTGACTCCCAGTGCCCCAAGAGGGCACAGTCCACCACTGGACAGACACCTGGGTTGGTTAGTGTAGCACTCAGGGGGAGACAGTCCCAGGTAGCTTTGGGGGGCAGGCAGAGGTTTCCCTAGTGTCCCTGGGAGAAAGAGAGATGGTGCCTAATGCATACATGCCAGAAAAGACTTCCAAGTATAGGCAGTGGGTCACCATTGAGGGGAAAAGGGTGGAGGCTCTGCATGACACAGGAGCCAGTACGACTACTGTCAAGAGTCAGCTGGTTTCATCAGAGGAGATAGTCCCTAATACATTCCACCAGGTCATAGTCGCTGACAATCGTGAGAGTCACCTACCCGTGGCTCTGGTTCCCTTTCAGCGGGGGGATCTCTGGTACTCTAAAAGTAGCTGTGACTCCTGCCATGCCTATAAATTGTCTGCTAGGCAATGATCTTGAGCATACTGCCTGGAAAGAGGTAGCTCAGATCCCACCTGGAGATGTTAGGTTTGCCTGAGTGACCACACGGTCCATGGCTGCCCGGGAAGGGAGACAAGGGCGTCTGGAGCCTGGAACAATGGCCCAGACAGCTGCAAAGAGGAAGGGCAAGAGGCGTGGGAAACCCGCCTCAGATGTTTCCATGGTGGTGGATGGGCCACCTGAGGAGGAGGAGGCCCCTAAGCCAACTGGGGAGGACATAGCTGACCTGGGTAACCTGCCTGAAATTGCTGGCTGTCAAGTAGAGGGTGGGCCAACCAGAACAGAATTCTGCAAAGTGCAGAACGAATGCCACCCTTGAGGGTCTGAGGCAACAGGCCGCAGCCTAAGCAGCAGGTGACGCCTCTGGCAATCACCATATTTACTGGGAAAATGATCTCCTTTGCAGTGAGCCTAAGGTTCCAGGTCCTGGGCAGCACGTGTGCTGGTGGTCCCCCAGTGTTACCAGGCCTTCCTACTGGGTCTGGCTCACAACATTCCCCTGCCAGGACATCTGGGCCAAGTCAAGACCTTTGACAGGCTTGTGACCCACTTTCATTGGCCCAGAATGAGGTTAGCCACAGATAATTTTTGCAGAGCTTGCCCCACCTGCCAGGCTAGTGGGAAGACAGGGCAAAAGCTTAAAGCTCCCCTGCTCCCACTCCCCGTCATTGGCACCCCTTTGAAAGGGTGGGCATTGACATTGTTGGTCCCTTGGACCCCAAAACTGCCTTGGGCAACAGGTTTATCCTGGTTTTGGTGGACCATGCCACCCGCTATCGAGAGGCAATGCCTATGAGAACAGTGACTGAACCAGTGGTGACCACCAGAGCCATGTTGGGAATATTTACCCGTGTGGGATTCCCTAAGGAAGTTGTGTCTGACAGGGGCACAAACTTCATGTCTGCGTACATGAAGTCTATGTGGGATGAGTCCGGGGTGACCTACCGGTTTACCACCCCTTATCATCCTCAATTAAATGGGCTTGTTGAGAGATTCAACAAGACCCTAAAGGGCATGATTAATGGCCTGACTGAAGCCATGAGGAGTAAGTGGGACGCCCTCTTACCATGCCTGTTGTTGCCTACAGGGAGGTGCCCCAGAAAGAGGTGGGGTTCAGCCCCTTTGAGCTTCTCTAAGGTCACCCTGTTAGGGGACCACCAAGCATAGTTAAAGAGGGCTGGGAGAAAGCTCCCAAGACACCTCCCCAGGATGTGGTCAGCTACATGCTGGCCCTCTGCAACCAAACCCAACACTTCTGGAAGCAGGCCATGAGTAACCTTGAGGCCAGTCAAGAGGTGATGAAGGAGTGGTATGACCGGAAGACCACTCTGGTTGAGTTCTCACCTGGAGACAAGGTTTGGGTGATGTAGCCAGTAGAGCCCACGGCTCTCCAAGACCACTGGACTGGCCCATTTGAGATCAAGGAGCGCAAAGGAGAGGCCACTTACCTAGTGGACCGCAAGACCCCTAGGCACTCCCTAAGGGTCCTCCATCACAACAGGCTCAAACCTCACTTTGAAAGGTCTGAGATCAGTATGCTCCTGGTCACAGATGAGGGCATTGAAGAGGAGAGTTAACCTCTCCCCATCCTACTCTCTGCCAAAGAAGGTGATGGGTCAGTGGGTGGTGTCATTCTTTTTGACTCCCTGACTCTAAATCAGAGAGAAGACTGCTATGAGCTGCTAGAGTAGTTTTCTCACCTGTTCTCCCTTACTCCTGGACTGACCCACTTATGTGTTCATGACTTTGACACAGGTGACAGTCCCCCTGTGAAGAACAAAATTTACAGGTTATCAGATAAGGTGAAGGCCAGCATCAAGGAGGAGGTCTCCAAGATGTTGACTTTAGAGGTTATTGAGAAATCCAGTAGTCCCTGGGCCAGCCATGTGGTGCTGGTTCCTACGGCTGCTGCTCCAGGTGTGAACCCAGAACTCAGGTTCTGTGTGGACTACCGAGGTCTCAATTCAGTCACACGGATTGACGCTCACCCCATCCCCCGAGCTGATGAGCTCGTTGACAGGCTAGGCACTGCCAAGTTCCTGAGTATGTTTGATCTTACATCAGGGTACTGGCAGATCGCCCTGACTGAGGGGGCTAAAGAGAGATCTGCATTTTCCACACCATATGGTCATTACCAGTTCTGTGTGATGCCCTTTGGGTTGAAAAATGCCCCCGCTACCTTCCAAAGGTCGGTTAACGGGTCCTAGCTGGCAAGGATGCCTACTGCGCAGCCTACCTAGACGATATAGCTGTCTACAGTTCCAGCTGGGAAGAACACCTGTTCTACCTCAAGGAGGTGCTTTAGGCCCTGATCATCAAGGCTAGTAAGTGCCAGATTGGGCAAGGTCCATGGTGTACTTGGGACACCTAGTAGGTGGTGGCAAGGTGCAGCTTCTCCGGGACAAGATTAAAACTATCAAGGCCTGGCAACCACCTAGAACATGGACTGAAGTGAGAGCCTTTCTAGGCCTCACTGGAAACGACTGTAGATTTGTCAAGGGCTATGGTACCATTGTGTCACCCTTGACAGAACTCACGTCCAAGAACCAACCTAGGTTGGTGAATTGGACAGAGGCTTGTCAGAACGCCTTTGATTCTCTGAAGGAAGCCATGTGCACGGCCCCCGTGCTGAAGGCCCTTGACTACTCCCAGGAATTTAGGGGCATATTTATACTCCGTCTGCGCCGATTGTGCGTCAAAATTTTTGCCGCACATTCAGCGCAAACGTTGCCCGGTATTTAAACTTTGACGCCCAAGCCCGCGGACGACAAAATTCCACCGTGTGCGTCATTTTTTGGATGCGGCAACCAACCTTGCGTTAATCATATGCAAGGTAGGCGTTCCCGTCCAAAAAATGGCTTAAGCGGCCGTGCGTCGTATTTATGCTTTCGGGCAAAAATGACGCACGGCCGGGATGCGGAGCCGGAAAATGACGCACAGCTCGATTTGCATAAACAATTAACGCCTGGGTCAGGGCAGGCGTTAAAATGGGGCAAACACGCCTGTATTTAATCAGAACACACAGAACAAACAGCAGAGCAGCAGAGCAGCAGAGCAGTAACAGGGAGCCATGGAGGTGATTCTAATCCAGCGTGCACGCAGACGCAGAGCCCAGCAGCAACAACAGCAGCTACAACAACACCAGCAGGGACCCCAAAGGCAGCGCAGAAGGCAGGAGAGGATATTCCACCCCAGAACCACCCTTCAGGGCCTCAGGGAACACAACATCATCCAGAGGTACCGGTTGAACTAGCAGGCCATTCAGCAGCTGCTGCGCAACATTGAACCGCAGTTGCTCCCCACTTTGCTGACACCCCGCACCATCCCAACAGAAACCAAGCTGCTTGCCGTACTTCATATGCTGGCAAGTGGCTCTTTCCAAACAACTGATGCCCTGGTTGGCAGAATATCACAACCATCATTCTCCGCCTTTTTGCCCAAAGTACTGGAAGCCATCATTGGACTGACACCGCGCCACATCTGCTTCCCTAACATACTGCAGAAGCAGCAGGAAACAAAACAGGGGTTCTACCTCATCATTGGCTTCCCACACGTCCTTGGTGCAATCGACTGCACACATGTACGCCTTGTGACACCTGCTGCAACTGAACACCTCTACCGCAACAGGAAGCACACACATTCCATCAACGTGCAGGCCATAGTCGATCACCAGGGATTGATCACCAACATCGTGGCTAAATATCCTGGGAGTGTACATGACTCATACATCTTCCGTCACTGCACCATCAATGAACACTTCCAGGATGGACGGTATAGCAATGGACTACTTGTTGGTAAGTACAAAAACCTACTTATATACACACTGCACAGCAACCCTCTAGGACACACAACACATACACCACAACAGCAACATGTGAACAGGAACATACTGAGGTCGTGACATTGCTAGCCATGTTTCTTAGGTCACCATTGAACCTGTCACACATTGGAAATTACTGCACAACCTAATGTTAAGACGTCAAAGATCACAACGTGTGGAGTGGGTTGGCCAAATGTCCCATTGCAAAATGTAAGTGTCCCAAAGACCTTTACATTAATCCATTGCCTAAGTCTAGAGGTATGGGATGTCCAAGGTACATTGATATGAACGTGTTAACAACACTGTCAATTTTAACTGTGTATGGAACTATCATATCACCCCCAGTGAAGACACACGGACACGTGTATCACAAGTCACAATGCTAGGGAGGGCACACTGTACTGCAAATCCCGAAACATACTGCTGACAAAAGGTTAGCAGATAAACACTTGTTCAGCCAAGGAAACAACACAATGCAGATGGTACATTCTACAAGCCTAGGATGCTACATTATTACACAAAAGAGTCACAGACAACACAAGACGACTACTGCAATGAAAGGTCATTTCAATAGGGCCAGCTACATCAACATGATCCCAATCATTTTCTCTTGCAGCTGATCAGGGGTATGGAATCCAGCCATGGATTATGACACCATTTGGCAACCCAAGTACTGCTGCAGAGCGTGCCTACAACAACGCACATAGGAGGACACGCAGCATTGTCGAGAGGACCTTTGGCATCCTCAAGTCAAGGTTCCGGTGCCTCGACATCACTGGTGGTAGCCTCCTATATTCCCCGGAGATGGTCTGTAGGATCATCCTAACATGTGCAATATTGCACAACATTTGCATCAAAAGGAACATTCTCCTCCTGGAACCAGAGCCACACATGCCTGAAGAGGAGGAAGAGGAGGATGCTGGCCTGCAACATGAGGGGGAACTACAGAACACGGCCGCTGGTATACGCAGGCGGCAACAGATTGTCAACAATTTCTTTTGAATATGATCACCTTCACCACTTTAGTTAACAAATTTAAATAAACACCTATTATAATCAACATATAATGGTATGGCTATTCCTTTTTGCACACCTTCATCTCTACTTATCAGAATAAGAATGTTGCCTCATGGAGCATTGCTGATATACTGAGTAGGACACTGAACATCCCAGAGCTAATGTGATGCCTAACATACAATGGTCACATACACACACACTGGTAATGACATATATCATGTACATTTCTCCTTTGAAGGCCAATAGCAGAGGACCACAACTATTTCACACATACATGTTGAAATCAAGGTCCAACGCAGCAAATGGCACACAACTAAGACACCATCACTCAATAAGGGGAAAACAAGCCTCATACATGAGGCAGTCAATGTGCTTTGGCATCAGTAACAGGAATGCCTGACCAGACCCTTGACAGCAGTAAGTCCAACAGCATCCAATATTTGCAAGGACTATCTGTGACCAGAGTCCCATAGAAGCAGAAAATAGACAGCACAAGTGCCACACATCTGAGCAGCAATGCACACATGACATTCCATGTACATGTCAGCCAATTTCCTAACTCCTGACACACCCATGCACCTGGTCACAACCCACCTTTCGGAAAAGGTCCCTGGAATACTAAGACGTGTACCCTGATGTTCCCTCCTCTACACACACAGACCAACATTAGCAAACCAGTATGCTACACCCTTTCCTATGGTATGCCATTGTCATAGAACATCTGACTGCATGGACGTCAGGTTAATTTATACACTGTCTTCTAGTTTCAAAGCCCTGTTAGCACCTGTAGATTGCTTCCCATGTGAAAATGTCTGTTGGCCCTAAGAATGCAAGTCTCACCTACAAGACTGGTGAGAAACAGATGCAGCCCACACCTGTGATCACCTCCATGCACACCACCCATTTAAAAAAGCACTGCCCCTGCTGATGCCTGGAACAGCATAGGAGTTGCCATTATGTCAAATATACCATTAAGCATTGATACTAATTCAGCCGTGTAACACAGCCACTGGGTTCATTTGTCACCTTCAGAAACACAGGACATACACAGTTTGACATGTCAGCTTTCTAGTTTGTCCTCCAAACAGTCTTAGTCAGAACACTGATTATGTAACTTGTCAAGTAGCTGGATCCTGAATCACCTTGCATTCTGTCAGCCTTACTGGCAACTGTCTGTGCGTCACACTAAAGTATGCCTGTGTCTACATATGTACCACACTTGCGTTAGCAAACCTCTCATTCATCAGGGGGTATTGGGCATGGGCTTCTTCAATGCATACTCAAATACATTGTATAGCATCATCTCCCTTTTAACTGTTCCATTTGAGTTACATCCTCTTGGAAAAGCAAAATTCATGGCCCATCCCTTGTCTGGTTTGCATTTATGCATGAATGACAAAGTGTGACAGTGTCCCAGGGCCGTAGGCAGGGATTGGGTACAGGACTTTCAGCACAACCAGCAACCTCTGATAATGTCCATGAAAAATACACAAATGTCAGGACCATGACAGTTCACACAAAGAATCACAGTTCTCACAACATAGTGATGGGCCGTGTGTGGTGAATAGCTGCGAGAATTATCAGCACAGAGGCTATGATGTTCCCAGATGCAGTGGGAATTGCAGAGGCTAACCTGTGTACAAATGTTGTAATGACACCTGCTGGAACATGACACCTGAGACATTATCTCACTCAGCACACCAAGGTTGCCCTGTTGACTGTCTCATTACACGTCTTTAGTGACAGGGTGGGACCATCCACATGTTGGTTCACATGTCTACATCCACTTTACTCACATTGATCAACCAAGGACACTCAGTAGATACAGGAATAGCTGCCACGGACTCATGATGAGTCCTGGACCGAACTGTGACAAATTACACCCCAAACAATATACAGGATCATCATTGGACCACACACATGAACAAGACACCTATGTGCAATTGATCACTGGAAATATGTGGACAACTGCTGTCTTGTATGCTGGTCCACCACAGCCACTTGATAGTTGTGGCTCACTTCTATGGCCTCAACTGTGGTGTCATCATACATTTGAGATTCACCCTTGTCTGTCTGTGCAAACAACATGGTACCCAATTCCTCAATGCATGTGTATGACTCACTGTGGGATTCACCAACTAGTGCCTAGGAAGCTCTTACCAATACTCTAGGACATAGGATGTAGAAAATGTGGACCATTGACATGAACAAGCATATGCCATCCATCTGGTGCATGCTATGTCACATGTGGTGTCTACGTGACCCTAAATCTTGGAAGTCCACTTTACGGGTGTTGTTACATGTATGACTAACACATGCCCTCTCTCATTTCCACAATGACTTGCATCTAAGGATTGGACACATGGACATCACATTCATACAAGCATATGTACAAATATGCTTCATGTGATACACACACACTTGGTCAACAAATACATTAGTTGCCAAAGCACACACTTTGAGCCAAAGGCATTTAGGTATTGTACATATGTGTGTCACATTGCTATCCTCTCCTTATGGCAAACATGCACAATTTCTGCAACACATATATGTAGGCGACACTTATGACCAACTATTGCGTCAGCCAACCGTAAAAATACTGTGAAGGGAGTAGCGGATCATGGTCCGTTGCAGTATGATGTCACACAAGTGAACATACACCATCAACACCATAGTGTCTTCAATCAGCCTATCTCTGATGTGTCCCAAATGTAACATAACAAAAAAACAAGAAAAATTGCCCAAAACCAGTTAATGCACTGAAGTTTTGACGTTCCTAGCGTAATGCGTCATTTTTTGTCTACCAAAACTGTATTTGCGTCATTTTTTTTTACGCACAGGAGTGAAATTTAGCCCGCATCCAGATATTTGTACAGGCCATGTACTATTATGTGGATGCGAGCTAATTTTCACTTCTGTGCATCAAAAAAAATGACACAAATACTGTTTTGGTAGACAAAAAATTACGCATAACGCGAAAAAGGCGGGATTTTTCATACAGGAAGTGATGTAATAGGATATCCAGTTTACAGATCATGTACAGTGGGTGTACTTTCACTTTGCAGTCTATGATCCTTCTAGATTGTGTGGCTGTGTAGAGAGTGCTGTCCTGAGATTTTGTGCTTTTTTTCCTGTATGCTATCTGTAAAGTCCATTTGTGAAGTAAATATTGTTGCTGTATACTGTACTACTGTGTTTTGTCTACATTTGTCCATTTATCTTGTGTTTTTGTTGTTTTTTTGGAGTCTGTTGTGGGTAGTGGTAGTTTGGGGATAGTTGGGCTCTTTTAGTGGTTAAGTTTACTTTTCATCTGTATTTGTACCCCTACTTTCCCCCTTTTCCCCTTTTTATTTCTTTTACCCCTATTACCTTTCACTTCTCAAGTATGTCTGGTAGGCCACGTCTTGGCAGGATGGGAGAAGAGGAGTTGGGGGGCTTCATCTGGCTTGTTTGCCATTTCTTGCCGCTCATGATCCAGGCAGGGTGATACAGGGTATCCGACAGAGGCGCGCAAAATCCGATGGGGAAAGGTGCCGCATCACCTGCAGCGTGTGTATGCCAGCCAGAGGAGTGACCACCAGCTGAAGCACCGGTGGGCTGACCTCATCACCAGGGAGCAGGATCTCTTGGACCACCTGGGAATCACTGTTGGTGAGTACAAATCATGTTAATGTGCACGATTAAATGCTCTGTAGTGACATAAGGGGATTAGTACAATGTCTGCCAGCTAACTTGCTGACTGTGTGTAATGCTGGGGAAACATAAAGGGATAATTGATGCACTATGGCAAGGATCACAATTGCTAGCTGTCAGATAGCACGTGCTCAGCAAACTTACAGGGTACTTTTCCATGAAGGAAATTGGTGCGGCCTTTTTGTCAGAAAAGCAAACAAAATAGTAGCCAATCATGTCTATATAGGGTACTATTGACAGAGAAGTACAGATGTACCAACATTTAGGCCAACTTTGTTGAAGCAATTTCTAGACTGACTTTAGAATCACTACATGATGCAGAAAATGAGTGCTGCCTTCACGTCAATTGATAATAGCAAAATGGCTCAGACATATGTCCCATGTGAGTCTGGTGAGTGTGGAAGGAAAGCGTTCACGGAAGTACTATGAATGTGTGGGATTATTGTGTTCCTTGATCTTTTTGGATAAATGTCAGATCTGGATTTGAAAACATTGTGAAAAGATGTAAGGTGCCCTCAGCTAATATCTTATAATGTTTGTTGGAGTTAGTTGTGCCACATTCCAAATATGGATGGCAGTCCAAGTGTATGCACATGGCCTCACATCTCCATGGTGGATGCAAATCACCATAGCTGGGCCACCTCAATTGAATCAAATGTAACAACAGGGGGGCTTACAAAAGTCCCTGCCCCTCCCTCTGTACATTGTAGCTATGTGTCATTAATGTGTCATGGCCACAAGGCATGTTTGTCTGGTAATGCAGTCCTCAAGTAACCAGGCTTTGGATGTCTCTCTTGGATGCACATGATGAGACTATTACACTCCATATTTTTTTCTGGTCACCAATTACGGGGCATGTTTGCAACCACATGATAGTTAGGGCCAATGTATGTGTGCAGATATGTGTGTAACTGTCACAGTAGACCCATGCTATGTACAAGTTGGCTGTGATATATCAGATGCAGTACCATCATGCCTGAATGGCTGACATTTCCTTATTCAGCCTACACATTGTATATGTTTATGAAATTGTAGCGCTGTGCACAGATTTTGAGCACATTTCTTCCTTCCATACCTTACAGGTGAACCGGCACCCTACACTGTGGGAGAGGTGGGGACATTTGAGGACCCCGACCACTCCAGTAAGTGTTGATATGTCTGTTATGTGTTGTGTTGGCTGGTTATGGACTCTTGTGAGTTGAACGCATGACAAGGTGTGATGCGTTGGGTAAGCTTTTCTCTTGTTCCATGAGTGGTATTTCAGTTTCTCACATGTTTTGAGTTGGCCAATGCGTATCCAATGGTATTATGTAGGGATTATAGGCCATTCATGTAGGCCCCACTGTGAGTACAGGGGTTAGTCATGTGGATGACACTTGTATCACCAAGAGTCGCACTGGAAGTCAGCTCCGATTTAGTCAGCCTGTCAGACCCACATTCTCCAAGATTGGTACAGCAAATTGCTTTCCAATAGACACCTGCTTCCCTATTTACCTACGTAATTATGAAACAGTAGGTAGAACCTCCTAGCAGCATGTACTTCCACATGTAGTGTTACAAGTATGTGGAACTTGAGTGCAATGGCCTAGGTGTGCATGCAATTCATGAACATGGGTGTTCTAGCAACTATGGGGGTCATTCTGACCCTGGCGGTAAATACCGCCAGGGCCGGGGTCGGCGGTAGCACCGCCAACAGGCTGGCGGTGCTCCGCTGGGCATTCTGACCGCGGCGGTACAGCCGCGGCCAGAAGCGGAAAGCCGGCGGTGTACCGCCGACTTTCCGCTGCCCATGGGAATCCGCCATGGCGGCACAGCTTGCTGCGCCGCCATGGGGATTCTGACAGCCCATACCGCCATCCTGTTCCTGGCGGTTCACCCGCCAGGAACAGGATGGCGGTATGGGGTGTCGTGGGGCCCCTGGGGGCCCCTGGGGGCCCCTGCAGTGCCCATGCCAATGGCCAGGGCCGGGGTCGGCGGTAGCACCACCAACAGGCTGGCGGTGCTCCGCCGGGCATTCTGACCGCGGCGGTACAGCCGACTTTCCGCTGCCCATGGGAATCCGCCATGGCGGCGCAGCTTGCTGCGCCGCCATGGGGATTCTGACAGCCCATACCGCCATCCTGTTCCTGGCGGTTCACCCGCCAGGAACAGGATGGCGGTATGGGGTGTCGTGGGGCCCCTGGGGGCCCCTGCAGTGCCCATGCCAATGGCATGGGCCCTTCAGGGGCCCCCGTAAGAGGGCCCCACTAAGTATTTCAGTGTCTGCTTTGCAGACACTGAAATTCGCGACGGGTGCAACTGCACCCGTCGCAGCTTCCAACTCCGCCAGCTCCATTCTGAGCCGGCTTCCTCGTGGGAAGGGTGTTTCCCGCTGGGCTGGCGGGCGGCCTTTTGGCGGTCGCCCGCCAGCCCAGTGGGAAACCCAGAATGACCGCCACGGTCTTTTGACTGCGGTACAGTCTTCTGGTGGTTCCCGCTTGGCGGGCGGCTCCCGCCGCCCGCCAAGCTTAGAATCAGGGCCTATGTGTCTGATGTAAGTCAGGCCTCACTGGAAGTATATGTTGTGTACCAAGTTCTGCATTTCCTGACATGTGTGGCCCTATGATTGCTCTAGTGTTTGCTGACTCCTAATTGTTGATAGACCTTACCCGTGGTGTGTCTGTAGAGACAAACATGTGTGGAGTTTTCTATACACTCCTCAGTGTACATGTTGTTGGCAAATTATAGTTGTTTATCCCTCCCCCACCCTCAAACATGGGCATGGATTTGTGAATGGGGTACCTAGTACTGATGCTACCAGTATGTTACACATACATGTGAATAAGTGACGGTTTGGTTGCAAACTAGTATACACACTCAGGTTTGGCACTTGGTACTATACTGGCAAGTCCAGTTACAACTTGCAGACCATGTGGCTTTAGTTTTGCTTTCCATACACTGACATTTGTAGCCCAGGTCTTGGCGGAGGATATGCAGCATGATTCTTAGCTGATAACTTGCAGAACTCAGATTGCAAGTCAAAGCCAGTTGTTACCCATCTTGTAGG
This sequence comes from Pleurodeles waltl, assembly GCF_031143425.1. Taxonomy (NCBI): domain Eukaryota; kingdom Metazoa; phylum Chordata; class Amphibia; order Caudata; family Salamandridae; genus Pleurodeles; species Pleurodeles waltl. Next base: position 218,426,773 of record NC_090450.1, on the reverse strand, counting down.
TTATGGATGTGCTATGTGTGATGTGACCTTTGTAGGCTGTCCTGCCATGTACTTCCTCAGGGACATTCAATGATCTGTATTGTGATATGAGCTGTTACAAGTACAGTAGATGTATTTCTGATCAACTTCTTGTGCCATTTCACACAAAGCAGTTACGAATGTAGAATATCTGCATTTGTCTTCACAGCTGCTAAAATGACTCCAGACCAGGTCTGTGAATTCCAGTGCCGGGCCATGAGATACCAGCACATCCTGCTGGTGGAGTCGGGGTTCCGGAGGATGGCCTGGCGATATCGCCATGAACGGGCCTCTGGCGCATGGAGAGCCTTACCACACACCAATCCGAGCTAGGTGGCCCCACCCACAGCTGGGACTGTTGGTCCGACATCTGCTGGACTTCCAGGCCCCAGCATTGCCACAGGTGCAGGACAGCCCACTAGGCCTGGCACCACACCCACACAGACCTCCTCCACCGGTACCCAGACTGCCACAGCTCCATCTGTTGACCCTGCAGCCTTCAACCAAATGGAATGTAAGATGGACAGAGTACTGCGCAAGTTGAGCCACCTGAGCCGGGATGTGCGCCACATTAACCGGCGTGTTAAGTCTATTAAGAGACCCTCCAGAGGGCCAACCTCTAGACATTTTTAGATGAACATGATTCCCTCCCCTCCCTCCTCTTTCCTTGTTCTTATAGTTAGTGGGCTTAGGGGGCTTAGTGTTAGGTTAGTAAAGGCTGTTAGTCTAGTTAGTGTTAGTGGGTGGGGGTTCACAATCTTTATATATTTACTTCTTAAGTGTGTGGGTGGGTGGGTGGGGTGCTATGTTGGGGTTCTTGTGTGTTTAAAAAAAAAAAATACAAAAAAAAAAGGTACAACAAAAAAAAAAAATATATATATATATATATTTGTATAGGATAATATAGTATGTGTTTAGGTTAGTATGTCTTGTCCTCCATGTGAACCGTCTCATAAGAGGGGTGGGGGGTAGAAGTTTAGAACATTTTGTTACATGTGAAAAGTAAGTGTAGCTTAGGTTAGTTAGGGACAGTTGTGGGTAATGAGTAGTCAGGGTGGATTAGGGTAGGTAAGATTTTTCCCTCAGTTTCCTCATCTGTGATTAGCATTCAATAAATGTTTGGTTAACCCTTAATAGTATTTGTTGAATGGTACTTGATCGTGGGTTTGGATTCAGTGTACATCAATTTTGTACTATAACATCTGTGTCCTATGCTACAAACAAATCCCAACTGAGCTGTATGATTGGCAGCTAGCCCAGAGCTACCTTGCAAAGTGTCGACCCTTCGTTGCAACCACCAATCACAGTAGTTAATATAAATGACAATGTGTTTCTGTTGATAAGTGTGTTTTGAAAGTCACAAACAGTGCTTCCAGACTTGGTATTGGGGAAACAGTTTTAGGTCTGACTGCAGTGTGATGATCATGGACACCCTTATAAGATGAGTTCTCATTGGCAATCTTGTATTCTTGTCTTCATGACTCTCATACATCATTTGTGACACAGTTCAGCATGATTACCTATTTGTATGTAAACTCAGACACCTTCATTTATGCAGTTTTTGTAGTGTTTGCTTAGATTAGTGTGCCTTGTTATTTGTGTTATTTTTGCATGTTGACAACATTTTGCGGCCACTATTTGATGACTTAGTTATCACCTGAGGAAGCATTCTTCTGTCCAACACAGCATGATGGTGTATGGTTTCTCACTTCATCAGATTTGTCCCTCAGGATGGGCAGAGTATGATGCAATCATGGGCACTGTGCAGATTTCTCTGACTACATATTATCAGGACAGTTGTATTGACAAGCTACGTAATTTGACAGTAGGCACATTTCAGTTATCTACTGCACAGTTGATATGTCACATTACCCAGAGACAGATTTGTTGTGTAAGTGCTATTTTTTTTTAAGTGCTGTAGTGCTATCTGTACATTGTCCATGATTGCGAGTCCATTATAGTGATATCTTACATTGTGATCCAACACAAGGGTTTACCTAAATGCTTTTGACAAACTGGGGTTGATGTTTCAGACAGTGCAGAGGGACAGAATTTGCCAATGAGTTGGAGAGAGACAATCACTGGGCTGGGTGACAAGATATACAGTGGTTTGCAGAACAGTGCTTGAGTAAAGTTGTTGCAAGACTGGCAAGTTACAAACCGCAGGACCTTGGTAAATGTGGGCCATGTGGCAGGGACTAGTGCTTACGGGTCATTTTCCTTGTGAATGTGATCTGTTCCATGTCTTCTTCATCTGATGTGTGTGTTGCCTCCTCTGTCCTTGTTGTTGTTGGTTGTGAAGGGGCAACACACACCTCAGTGTTAGAAGACGTGGAGTCAGACATCCCGGTTGCTGCTCCCTGTGAAGGTCTTAAGGGCAGTACTGCAGCAAGGAGGATCTGCTGGTTCTTGAGAATAGCAGCCACATCACGATGGTAGGCAGCCAGGTCGGCCCTGAGGGGGTCATGATTGCATTCGTGCATGCAGTGGAAGGTTTGGGGTGCGAGGTGTTGTGGCAACTCCCTTACTGCAGTGGTGAATTCCTTGACAGTTTCTTGTAGTCCTTGCAGGATGGATGTTAGGGCTTGCATAGCTGCTGCCTGATCTGCAGATGACATCATGCAGGAACTCACCCCCTCAAGGCTGGCTGCCATAGTTTGCATCCCCACCCGCACCTCCTTGGCCAGCTCCCGCTGTACTCCAACTACAGTTCTCTCAAAGCTGGTGCCAGTGTCGTCTGAGTCCTCAGCTGTATTGGAGCTGGCAGGTCTTACAATTGGGGTGGTGGGTGGATCCTCTGCGATGGCTGCTTGTTCTGTGCTCCTCCTTGTGACTGAAGGAGGGGTCTGGAGGGTTTCAAGGACCTTTTGGATAGTCTCCTGGGGAATGTTTATCGGCTCGTCAACCATGTCATCAGGGAAATCTGGGACAGGCATATCCGCAGGAGATCCATCTTCCTCTGCAATGAAACAGGGTACAATTAGTGTGTCTGTGTTGTGGCAATTTTTAAGTGACGTGCCTGACTTTTGATGAATTCACTTTGTGATCTTGTTTTGTGTTAATTTCTCCAGTCCTTCAGATTTGCATTCTTCCAGGCCTATGGCCCACCTGCATGTCACATGTATGTTTTTGAGTTATCAGACTTGTCAGCCTCATCGCCTCTAGGTGTTGGTTTATGCCAAATAGAGAATTGCCACCTTCTTTTCCTACTCAACCCTCCGTCTACATCCATTCTCATGGTGAGACCTTTCACTGACTGTGGGTGTACTGATGGCCCTGGCAGCACACTTAACAATCTGGACCTGCCCCAATCTCTGATCTTTCACATCCACTTAAATGTAATTGACATGTGGAATATCCTATGCATGGCAATGTTATGATCTGATATGGATGTTGACATTGGTAATGTGTCCTGCTGATGTTGGGGAATGTGTGTTACATTGGATTGCCCTGATAATCGTATCAGTGTCCTATTTCCTCCTCTGACTGTGCAGGTGTATTTCAGTGACCAGTTACATGTGTCCCCCCCTCAATGCTGTTGTCTGAGCAGTATGATATTTGGGATGTTGCATTGTTACCCAGGCACAGGATGGACCCAGACATATGCAGCATGGGTGTGTCCTTAGTGCTGTGTAGCTCCTATTGTTGTTTACATTGGCTGATTTTTGCGACAACTATGGGCATTGACATTTGAGAGTACTGGGGCCTTTGTCTTGTTTCTGGGGATTGTTGAAGTTGTCATCCTCACCCCCTAATGTAGGTGTGTATGATCCATGGGGAGGTTACTGCCATTTGCTACTTGAGCTGCACACAGAGCAGAGGTGGTAGTGGCAACTGTTGTCGCAGTTACATTCCAGTTGTCGGTATGGCTAGAGGTTGTTAATAGGGCCCTAGTTAATGTAGGGGTATGGTGGCTGACGTGTGCCGGGATGTCAGTTTGACGTTGTGGCCTTCCCTCCTGGCGTGGCTTTCCCTTTGCTCCATCGTTGGCATGACAGCATGCCCCCATGGGACTGTTGTTGGTGTTGTATAATAGTGTGCCCCAGGTCTTCTCAGAACGGGCCATGCCCCCCTTCCGTGCCCCTTTACCCATGCCACTCCATGTACAAGATGACTTCCATGCATTTTGTGGTCAGTATCCCCCCCTGCTCACAGTTGACATTATTGCATTTTAATTCCCCATGCGACTTACCCTGCATGTGCGTTGTCTCCTGGTAGTCTGCGCTGTCCTGTCCTTGAATCTGCAGTGCTGCCTTCCTGTTCCTGGCCATCTTTTCCTTGGTCCTGCGCTTGCAGTCATGCCAGGGTTTCTTGCACTCAATGACAGTTCTGCGTACTTCAGCCACACTGTTAATCTTGTCGACAATTTGTTGCCATATAGCCTCTCTCCTACTGATTGGCAACTTTGAGGTGACAAACAGTTGGTGCTGGTGTTCCGTCACCTCTTTAACCAGAATTTCCTGCTCCTCTGCACTAAAGCGACACTTTCTTTTCTTCTTAAAAGTGTCCTGGTTCTTGTGTGGGTCCTCCCGGCTGGTTCCTGGTCTGCTGTCATCTTCCTGGGGTCTGTAGTGGCATCAGGGATCCATTTTGGCTCTCCTCTGGGGAAATGGCAGTGTTCGCGTTTTTTTTTACGCTATTGCATCAAAAAACGGCGCATATCTGGTTTGCAGGGTCGTAAATCGACCCACAGTCATTTCCGCCGCGTTAACGTAGTTTTGCTTTACGACTTGACGCTGCGCTGTGCGTCAAAAATAATGACTCCCATCTGTGGTTTGCGCCGCCGTGCGTCAAAGTATAAATATGACGCCCGCACGGTGCACCAAAATGGCGTTAGCCGGAGGTAATATTTTTGACGCAAAACTGCGCCGGTGCAGTTTTGCGTCAAAAAGTATAAATATGGGCCTTATTGTGCAGGCAGACGCTTCAGAGCATGGCATAGGGGCTGTTCTAGCACAGCTAAATGAGGAGGGCTCAGACCAACCAGTACCCTGTATTAGCAGAAGGCTATTGCCACAGGAACAGAGGTGGAGTGCTATTGAGAGAGAAGCATTTGCTGTGGTCTGGGCATTGAAGAAGTTAAGACCCTACCTGTTTGGAATTCACTTCTGGGTTTAGACAGACCACAGGCCCCTCAGGTGGTTCATGCAGATGAGGGGTGAGAACCTAAACCCTCGAGGTGGTCCATTTCCCTACAGGGCATGGACTTTACGGTAGAGCATCGCCCAGGGATTGACCACGCAAACGCTGATGGTCTCTCCAGATACTTCCGCCTTAGCGATGAGAGCTCCCAGGCGGTTGGGTAGCTCTCCCCACTTTCAGCTGTGGGGGACACATGTTAGACCTGACAGCCTTAGGGTGGTCACCCCTAAATTTTTGCCTGCCTCCGTCCACTTTTTGGACACTGTTTTTGCTGGTTTTTAGACTCTGCACACTTTACCGCTGATAACCAATGCTAAAGTGCATATGCTCTCTCCCTTTAAACATGGTAACATTGGATCATCCCCAATTGGACTATTTAATGTACTTATAAGTCCCTAGTAGTGTGCACTATATGTGCCCAGGGCCTGTAGATTAAATATTACTAGTGGGCCTTCAGCACTGATTGTGTCACCCCCTTAAGTAGCCCCTTAACCTTGTCTCAGGCCTTCCATTGAAAGGCCTGTGTGTGCAGCTTCACTGCCAATTCGACTTGGCATTTAAAAGTACTAGCCAAGCCTAAAACTCCCCTTTTCTACATATAAGACACCCCTGAGGTATGCCCTAGGTAACCCATAGGGCAGGGTGTTATGTAGGCAAAATGCAGGACATGTACCTATGTAGTTTACATGTCCTGGTAGTGTAAAACTCCCAAATTTATTTTCACACTGCTGTGAGACCTGTTCCCTTCATAGGCTAGCATTGGTGCTGTCCTCATACATTGTTTGATTAGTAGCTTCTGATCTGAAAGGAGTAGGAAGGTCATATTTAGTATGGCCAGAATGGTGATATAAAATCCTGTTGACTGGTGAAATTAGATTTAATATTACTATTTTAGAAATGTCACTTTTAGAAAGTGAGCATTTATCTTGCACTGAAATCTTTCTGTGCCTTACAATTCATGTCTGGCTGGGTTTAGTTGACAGCTCCTTGTGCATTCACTCAGACACACCCCAAACACAGGATACTCAGCCTCACATGCATACATTTGCATTTTGAATGGGTCTTCCTGGGCTGGGAGGGTGGAGGGCCTGCTCTCACAAAAAGGACTGCCACACCCCCTACTGGGACCCTGGCAGACAGGATTGAACTGAAAGGGGACCTGGTGCACTTCTAAGCCACTCTTTGGAGTCTCCCCACTTCAAAGGCACATTTGGGTATATAAACAGGGCCTCTGCTCCTTCCAACTCAGACACTTCCTGGAGAAGATAACTGAAACCAGAACCTGCATTCTGCCAAAAACAACTGCCTGGTGGCCCAAAGGACTCACCTGACTGCTTTCTGTGAAGGACTGCTGCCTTGCTGTTGACCTGCTGCCTTGCTGCTCTCTGGCTGTGGTGAAGAAGTGCTTTCCAAGGGCTTGGATAGAGCTTGCCTCCTGTTCCCTGAAGTCTCAGTGCCAAAAAGTCTTCTCTCTTGCAACTGAACTCCTTGTGTGGCGAAAATTGGATGCACAGCTTGCTAAAACTGACGGACAGCCTGCCCCGCGCTGAGAAACTCACTGCACGCTGAACCGGAACGACACAGCCCGGATTCCATAGGGGAAATCAACACAGCGCCTGCCGTGCGGGAGAAAATTACACGCAACGCTCACCGGATCGACTCTGCGCTTGTAACTTTGCTCTGCAAGCCCAGGACTCCATGCACAGACCACGAGGGGTCTGAAAACCCCACAACCCGAAGAGGATCCACAACCAGCACCGGAAATCGACGCACAGCCGTCCCTGCGTGGAAACTAAAAGACGCAGTGCCGTGTGCGGCCCGAGAAATCGACGCACACCCCTTTGTTTCCGCGCTTCTCCTCCTCTGCGGCCCTTTGCGGAGATTTTTCATGCGAACCAGGTACTTTGTGCTTGAAAGAGACTTTGTTTGCTTTAAATTATTAAAAAGACTTAAGGCACTTTATATAACTTTTCAGTGATATCTCTACATTTACTTATTGCGTCTGTGATCGTTTTGACCTGCAAATATCCAGATAAAGATTATATATTTTTCTAAACACTGTGTGGTGTATTTTTGTGGTGCTATATTGTGTTATTTTATGATTTATTGCACAATTACTTTACACATTGCTTTCTAAGTTAAGCCTGATTGCTCAGTGGCAAGCTACCAGAGGGTGGGCACAGTATAATTTGGATTGGACTTACCCTGATTAGAGTAAGGGTCCTTGCTTGGACAGGGGTAACCTGACTGCCAACCAAAGACCTAATTTCTAACAGTGGGCTAGCTGATTCTCTCTAGTGTGCATGCTTTAGTGATAGGTGTCCAGCAGCGCTGTGAGTGGTGTCCATGCATGAGTGGTGCATGAAGGGCTTGGCACTGGGATGAGTGATATGTGATGGTAGGGTTTGTGAGGTGGTGCAGTGATGGGAGTGAGTGATGGGAGTGAGAGTGAAGGTATGTGATGGCATGCAGGTAGGGGGGTGATAGTAATAGAGAGTTGACTTACCAGAGTCCAGTCTTCCTGCTACTCCTGCCAGGCCCTCAGGGTGCATGATTGCCAAGACTTGCTCCTCCCATGTTGTTAGTTGTGGGGTAGGAGGTGGGGTCCACCCCCAGTCCTCTGTACAGTGAGTTGATGTCTTGCGGCAATGGAACATACCTTCCCTGTAGGTCATTCCACCTCTTCCTGATGTCATCCGTGGTTCTTGGGTGCTGTCCCACGGCGTTGACCCTGTCTACAATCCTCCGCCATAGCTCCATCTTCTTAGCAATGGATATCTTCTGGACCTGTGCTCCAAATAGCTGTGGCTCTACCCGGATGATTTCCTCCACCATGACCCTTGGCTCCTCCTCTGAGAATCCGGGGTGTCTTTGTGGTGCCATAGGTGTTGTGTGAGTAATGTGGGTGAGGATGTGTAGGGTGGTGTGATGTAAGGTGCGTGGGTTTTATATAGTTGATGGTGGTGTGTGGCTCTGGTCTTGTCTGTGGTCGTGGTGTCTGTCTCGTGCCAATGGTTTGTATTCGTAAAGGATTGTGGGTAATGTGTGTGTGTGTTTTATATTGGTGTGAGTGTGTGTGGTATGTGTATGGGTATCAGGTGTGTGTAGTTTGAATTGCCCAATATGGTGCTGTTTTGTTTGTGTGTGTGTATTTTGAGTGCAGCGGTATGTACCGCCAATGGTTTACTGCCGTTGGATGTCCGCCATGGTGATTCGTGGGTCATAATGTGGTGGGTGTAGTTCTGTTGGCGTAAAAGTGTGGGTTTTGATACCACCAGTTTATCAGTGACCTTAGGTGTGGCAGACTTGTGTGTGTGGCTGAATAGTGACGGATTGCTGTGTGTGTGCCATAATATGGTAAGCATAACTCTGCGGCGTTATGCTGGCGGCAATCAGTGCGGCAGAAAGTGGGATTTACCGCCAATGTCATAATGAGGGCCTAAGTGTTGCACTGCATGTGTAATGCCACATGGTAACATCAATGGAGTAGTCTGGCTTTATAGGGCTACTATGCTGTCTCCACATCTGACACCATTGTGCTGCAAGGAGCTGGTAGCCTCCATCTAACAATACAACACTGCAACAATTATGGACTACAGAAAATATTTAATATACATGATGAGCATACGTATTGGAATCCAGATGGTCATTTACAGGTCCTTCAGTCAGTACCAAAGATTGACATGTACATCAACACAGTGAAATTAAACCATACCACCAGACCAGGAACATACACAATACCACAAGCACCTCTGATTCACCACTCAAACTACAACTAACCACTGCCTTGGTATATTCCAAATCCCTCTCCAGTCTTTACTACAATTTTACCCTCTTATCTTTGCAGCTGATTCAGGTTATGGCATTCAGCTGTGGGTCATGGCACCATTTGCAAATCCAACAATCAACAGTGTGCTTACAATGAAGGAGACAGGAAAACAGGCAATGTGGTGGAACGGACATTTGGCCTTCTCAAATCTAGCTTCAGGTGTCTGGACTTGAGAGGAGGAGGAGGATGATGGGGTTGAGAACCTTGACGGAGAACAACTAAACACAGCTGCTGGAGTTCCCAGGAGACTGACCATTGTTGAGAACCTTTTTACCCAGTCACTAAAAACATAACTTTGTAAAGACCTCTATAAAAAAATTATTTAACCACATTCTCCTTGGTCTTCTCATTGTTCAATATATATACCATTGGAAGGTGACTCTAACCTAAGGGAGCTTGTCAGATACATAAAAACTACAAACATGTTACAAACATCCTTGTTGATGTAGGAGGTACTGCTGACTCCATCTCACATTTCAGTGACACTCTAATCACTGGCATGTGACTTCTAAAGGCCTAGATCCATACACCTCTACATACATTGTGCCATCACATGGCAAGGTGCTAATTCATAGCCCATTCACCACCACAACACCATGCCTAACAGGATGCATGCAAGGGGGCCACACATAAAGTAGGGTCTGTAAAGAAATGGAGTTTAAGTAATGTTAGAACTGAACACTATCACTACTCTGATTGTATCTCTGCCTACACTGTACATGTGTGTCAATGGGGGGACATCATAGGTAACTATGCTCCTTCAGTAATTGGCTAGGGATTTTAATCAATGTTGAAAGCTGAGCCTACACAGAATATACATATGAATATTTTCTGGCACTGCCATTGGGCACAACCATGACACATGGTGGACTGTAATTCATGTATGGCACATCCGCATTGGCTGGGGAATGTGTAATGGGTTGGCAGAGAAATTTAGCTGGTAGGGGTGTTGAATTCATATACAAACACAATACAGATTGTATGGATCTATGAATTTTAATGGGACAATGCATCGGTCAAATGATAGTCTGGCTGGAATGTAGGCAGAGTGTGTAACACTCCCCATCTACATAGGTTGCACACCTGTCACACAAATTGGCTTCCTTCACCCATGCTTACTGCTAATACTAATAAGTATATAAAGTCACATGTATAGGTGTCCATCCTAGGTTGCAACGGGTAAGCCATTATCCACAATGATTGACCTGTATCTGAATGTCTACACAGTATGCTCTGTATGACAACATTACACAGCACATGGCAATACACACCACTCATTGTCACTTCGTTGACAGATCAATTGCATGGTACCAAATGTTACTAAATAGCTCATATATGTTTTGCCCTTCAATATCACAATCAGGAGTGGCATGCGCTAATATGTGCAGCATTGTTCTGCACTGTCAGAGACCCTACATCACGCTGAGTGGGAGTAGACCTAACCATATCAGTAGCATCTGGCAAAGGATAAATACAGGACTAAGATGATGTCACTCCTCAACATCATTCAGTCATGGTAAGAGTCAGTTAGGTTGTGGCATGCAGGGAGAATTGCATAGCCATGTTCATTGGAGGATGTGGATGGACAGCTCTGAGATACCCACAGAAACTAGCAAATACAACACGCCATGTCACTTGGAGAATACACAAGTGTTGTGGCATGTGTAATGTCATGTGTGCGTGACACTCATAAGATCTTACTAATACCACCAATGGGACGGTAACTACAAGCAGACAGTTGTAGGAGAAGGGTATGTCTCCACATTACACAAGTCACATGTTAGATCCTGTTCCTATATCACCAAACAGTGTTGTTGTAGAATCAATCAATCGATCAATCATATTTATACAGCGCGCTACTCACCCGTGAGGGTCTCAAGGCGCTAGGAGTCACTGCTGCTCGAAGAGCCAGGTCTTGAGCTGCCTCCGGAAGGAGAGGTGGTCCTGGGTGGTCCTGAGGTGGGCGGGGAGGGAATTCCACTTCTTGGCTGCCAGGTAGGAGAAGGATTTTCCACCTGCAGTGGTTCGGCGGATGCGAGGGATGGCGGCGAGTGCGAGGCTGGTGGAACGAAGTTGACGGGTGGGCGTATTGAAGGTGAGGCGACGGTTGAGGTTTTCGGGGCCCTTGTTGTGAAGGGCTTTGTGTGCGTGGGTGAGGAGCCTGAAGGTGATCCTTTTGTTGACGGGTAGCCAGTGCAGTTGTCTCAGGTGGGCGGAGATGTGGCTGTGTGGCGGGGTACGTCGAGGATGAGGCGTGCAGAGGCGTTTTGTATTCGCTGAAGACGTTTCTGAAGTTTTGCGGTGATTCCTGCGTATAGGGTTTTTCCGTAGTCTAGGCGGCTTGTGACGAGGGCGTGGGTCACAGTTTTTCTGGTGTCGGCGGGGATCCAGCGGAAGATCTTTCGGAGCATGCGGAGTGTGAGGAAGCAAGAAGACGAGACGGCGTTGACTTGCTTGGTCATGGTGAGAAGGGGGTCCAGGATGAATCCGAGGTTGCGTGCGTGGTCTGAGGGGGTCGGTGCGGTGCGGTGCCCAGGGCCGTGGGCCACCAGGAATCGTCCCAGGCGGACGGGGTGCTTCCGAGGATGAGGACTTCCGTTTTGTCTGAGTTCAGCTTCAGGCCGCTGAGTTTCATCCATTTTGCGACGTCTTTCATTCCATCCTGCAGGATGGTTTTGGCGGTGGCTGGGTCTTTGGTGAGGGAAAGTATCAGCTGGGTGTCGTCTGCGTAGGAGATGATGTTGATGTTGTGTTTACGTGCGATGTCGGCGAGGGGGCTCATGTAGACATTGAAGAGAGTAGGGCTGAGCAAGGAGCCCTGTGGGACGCCGCAGATGATCTCGGTGGGATCCGAGCGGAACGGCGGGAGGTAGACTCTTTGGGAGCGGTCAGAGAGAAAAGAGGCGATCCAGTCCAGGGCCTGTCCTTGGCTACCGGTGGAGCGGAGGCGGGTTATTAGGGTGCGGTGGCAGACGGTGTCGAATGCAGCCGAGAGGTCGAGGAGGATGAGGGCGGCTGTTTCTCCGTTGTCCAGCAGAGTTAGGATGTCGTCGGTGACTGCGATGAGTGCGGTTTCCGTGCTGTGGTGGCCCGGAATCCGGATTGGGAGGGGTCGAGGGGTTGTTGTCTTCGAGGAAGTTTGTCAGTTGTTTGTTGACGGCCTTCTCGATGACTTTGGCCGGGAAGGGGAGGAGCGAGATGGGGCGGATGTTCTTCAGGTCGCTGGGGTCCACCGTGGGTTTCTTCAGGAGAGCGTTGACTTCTGCGTGTTTCCAGCTCTCGGGGAGGGTGGCAGATGCAAACGAGCTGTTGATGATGGTCTGGAGATAGGGGGCGATGATGTCGTCGGCTTTGTTGAAGATGTAATGTGGGCAAGGGTCCGAGGGGGCACCGGAGTGGATGGTGTTCATGGTAGTTTTGGTCTCTTCGGCGCTGATGGGTGTCCAGGCGTTGAGGGTGACGGCTGGGGCTGTGGGTTCCGTGGTGGTCGGTGGGGTCTGTGGACTGAAGCTGTCATGTAGGTCGGTGATCTTTCGATGGAAGAAGGTAGTGAGGGAGTTGCAGAGTTCTTGTGAGGGCGTGATGGAGTTGGAGCTGGCGTTGGGATTGGAGAGCTCTTTGACGATGTTGAAGAGTTCTTTGCTGTTGTGAGTGTTCTTGTCCAGTCTTTCTTTGAAGGATGCTCTTTTGGTGGCGCGTATCAGCTGGTGGTGTTCGTGGGTGGCGATTTATGAGGGCTGACATGTTTTCTGCGGTGTGATCTTTGCGCCAGGTTTTCTCGAGGGTACGGCAGGTTTTCTTGGATTCTTTGAGGGCGTCTGTGAACCATTGAGGTTTCCTGGTGTTGGTCTGTCTTGGGAGACGTCTGAGGGGGGCGAGGTTGTCAGTGCAGTTGGTGATCCACTGTGTGAGGCTGAGGGCTGCGTTGTTGGCATCAGGGGTGATGGTAGGGTGGTTGTGGTTGAGAGTGGAGAGTAGCTGTTCTGTGGAGATTTTATTCCAAGGTCTGCGTGAGATAGGTTGTGTGCGGAGGTGGAGAGTCTTGCGTCTGAAGGTGAAGTGGACACATCTGTGGTCGGTCCAGTGTATTTCGGAGGAGTGGCTGAAGGATACGTGGTTGCTGGCGGAGAAGATGAGGTCGAGCGTGTGTACGGCGATGTGGGTGGGGGTGTTCACCAGTTGCTTGAGACCGAGGTTGGCGAGGTTGGTGAGCAGGGTGGTGGTGTTGGTGTCGTTGTTCTGCTCCAGGTGGAAGTTCAGGTCTCCGAGGAGGATGTAGTCTGGCGAGGCTAGGGCGTGCGGGGAGATGAAGTCTGTGATGGATTCGCTGAAAAGGGCGCGTGGTCCTGGGGGCGTGGGGGCCTGTAGATGAGAGTTCCTCTGAGGGTGGTCCTAGGGTCGGTGTGGATCTGGAAGTGCATGTGTTTGGCGGCGAGGGGGGTGTCTTCGGTGGAGGTAGTGACGTCGATGGAGTTCTCGAATATGATGGCGATTCCTCCTCTGACTTGGTTGGTGCGGTCTTTCCTGGCGATCTTGTAGCCGTCGGGGATGGCTATGGCGATGTCGGGCCGATGAGGCGTTCATCCAGGTCTCAGTGATGAAGGCGACGTCCGATGCAGTAGAGTCCAGGAGGTCCCATAGTTCAATGGCGTGCTTGTGGACGGAGCATGCGTTGATGAGGATGCACTTTAGGTGGTTATTGGGGCGTGGGCTGGTGGGCGGGGTGCAGTCGCGGTGGAAGGTATGCTTGCAGGTTTGACATGCGAAGGGTACATGAGTACGTTTCGAGCTGGCTTGGTAGCAGGTTGTGGTACGTCCCAGGTTGAGTGCGTGGAGGGAGGCGGTGTCGTAGCAGTGCTGCGGGGTTTAGAAGTTCTGGGGGCCAGGGGTACTGGCGCTGGGCGCGGTCCAGGAGCGGACGGGCGCAGACGGGCTTGCCATAAGAGGGAGGTGGGGGGAGGAGGGGTCAGCTGGGGGCGGGAGGGAGGGCGACGAATGGGAGCAGGGGGGGCGGGGCCGCAGGGGTGGCGGCGGCGGGAAAGCAGAGGGCGGGGGGGCCCAGAAAGAAGGGAAAGTGTGAAAAACGAAGGAGATTGGACAGGGGAGAGAACAGCAGAAAAACGAAGGAAAATGTACAAAGACAGAGAACAGCAGAAAAACGAAGGAGATTGGACAAGGGAGAGAACAGCAGAAAAACGAAGGAGATTGGACAAGGGAGAGAACAGCAAGAACAGCAGAAAAACGAAGGAGATTGGACAGGGGAGAGAACACTAGAAAGACGAAGGAAAATGGACAAGGGAGAGAACAGCAGAAAAACAAAGGAATTGGACAAAGACAGAGAACAGCAGAAAAACGAAGGAGATTGGACAGGGGAGAGAACAGCAGAAAAACTAAGGAAATTGGACAAGAACAGAGAACAGCAGAAAAACGAAGGAGATTGGACAAGGGAGAGAACAGCAGAAAAACGAAGGATATTGGACAAAGACAGAAGACAGCAGAAAAACGAAAGGAGTTTGGACAAGGGAGAGAGCACAGAAGACAGAAGAGAAAACAAGGGGCTGGACAGGGGGGAGCGCAAAGGAGTACTTACGGTCTGCTGGAGGTGGCAGAATCCTGGGCAGATGGAGCTGCAGCGGCGGGGGAAGCGACCTACCCAGGATGTGTACAAAGTGCTAGCAGCTAAAACACTGGGAGCAATGGAGAACAAAATACATACCTTACCTGTAATGCCTGAAAAAAAAGTATAATGAACTGACATACTCCAAACCAGACACTGCAAGACATCAATGTCTACATGTCAAAATTTCACATATGTACAGAGAGGGTGGCCACGTTTGTACATGACCCAGACATCTTAGCCAGTAGCATACCATGGTAATTGGCCTTTGCATGGTACCAGAACAGGAGACAGTCACCTACAACACCATCTGTACCATGCCAGGTGTCCAACCTTAACCTCACTACAGTTATACAACCCCTAAGCAAGCTGCACATGGATACAGCTTTGGACTTCTAAAATCTATACATGTCCTACATGTGTAAGCACACGACCCACACGACCTCATAACCTGAGAGGGGAAGCCTGACATCAAGTACTGCATAGTAAATCATTACATCCAGGTCTGTATGACCACATTTGGCCATGACTCCATCTACTTGTGTGTGCACAGGCTGGAAAATAGCTAATATATATGGTAGATATCCCAGCTCAATAAACCCACGCACCACTGCTCTGACTACATCAAGGTATGAAAATGTCAGATGCGTGATGCATGTGCAAGGGGCAGAGTAAAGTGGAGCACCGTTAACCTGCCCCTTCACATGCAACCATGGGTTTGTGTTGCCATACAAACATGCACAGTGATAAAGATGAGTAGGCCTGCCATCTATGTAACACTGCAACACAGCAACACAGTGGTTCGGCATTGTTTGTGATAGTCATGACAAACATGATGTTGACAAATCTGAGTATGCATTTGGAGGAAGGCACACATATACCAAAGATCTCGGCACACATGTACCACTATAATGGGTCAGGAATGGTAATGTGTATAGATTCAGTACAAAAGCTAACCTAACACAAACATTAGGGCATAGGTATCACAAAACCTGTGAGAATCAACCATTTCTTATCATATGTGCAGTGTCATACAGAAATATAGATGTCAGTGATATGACAACACAAGCAATAGTAAAAAGCCAACTTCTGTCTATGCAGGAAGATAGCAATCTGAGCTTGCACATCCCCTTGACACAGCAATGGTGTGATGTATTACAGAAATTACACTACACATGTCTATACAAACACATGGCACATTACATAGTTCACCCACACATGTGGTTATAACATATGCAGCAATCAAGATGCATGGGGAACCACACGGCACATTTGTAGCTGACCAACAACAAGTTAAATACAATAATACACCTTTGAGTCAACATACATGCACACTTAACTTGCCAGGGGATGGGTGATATCAATGCAGTCCAAGTCCACTGCATACTCTGGGTACAAAAGGTAATGACTGACACATGGTTTAGCATGTGTTGGAGACAGGCCTAAATACATATTCATTTGTAGGTTTGTGTTATCCAGACATAACTATGTAGTCCACCTACTAATTTCAATTCATACACATATGTACACACATTAGCACACATGTACCAACATTTATGTGGACACAGTTTAGATAGACATGCACATAGTATTAGTGAGTACCTGCAGCTGACTCATAAATACACATATAGGTTGAACATAGCAATGACACCAAAATAAAATTACTGCATAGACTTGCACATGTAGCCAAATCACATATACCACATTGTACCACAGCTCATGTAACATGTTAAATGAATCAGGGTGCATTCAAGGCCTACAATGCAAAAAGTGACACAATTCCGACATGCATAAAAAAAAGACGCAAATGCATCAGTACTACACTGCAACATTGATAAAATGATGCCTTGGCCCTGAGCAGCAATTCAACATTACCACTACTCTCGGTGCACCATGTGGAAAAATCAACACATGACCATCATGCGTCGATTTTTTCCACGCATACGCATAAGCCATACAATTCCCAATGCAAAAAGACACCCAGAGCTTGGAAGTCTATTGCACGACCCCAGGCATTTTCCCGCCTGAAGCAGAGGAAAAAAACACATGACTCATGTGTCAATAAAAACTACGCATGAACCTAATGCGTCTAAAAAAACACGCATGATGGAAAAATGTGACACACACACCCAGGAAGTGATATACCAGGACATCCTGCTGGCAAGCATGGTACAGTGAGTGTAGTTTCACTTTACAGTCTGTTCCCTGTGACTGTGTTTGGTTGTGTTTTGAAGGTGCTGGTGGATTTGTGGTGTTTTGGGAAGTTTTGTTGTGTCCGTTGTGCTGTGTCCTGTGTTTTTGGTATTTAAATTGTTTATTCAATTGTATTTTGTATAGAAAGTGTACTGTTTTGGTCATTGTATTGCGGGGTGTTTGTCTGGGGTAGATTAGTTGTTGGGGTAGTTTGGGATAGTTGTTTGGGTTAAGTTTTTTTTCTTTTTTGGTTTTGGGTGGAGTCCTTCCCCCGTTGGGTATGTCTGGGAACTGTAGGATGGGAAGGATGTCACCTGATGAACTGGGGGGGTTCATCTGGATGGTGGACCACTACCTGCCTATGATGTTGCAACTGGGTGACTGGGTGATCCTCAGCTACCCCACCAAGGCATGGCGATGCGGTGGGGCAAGGTGCTCCACCAACTCACGCAGATATTCAAGATGGGACGGAACAACAGTTGCAGATAAGCTTGAGTGCTGCATGCAATGGTTGGGAACATGTTGTATGCTACCTGTATGAACAGTCTGTGCCACTTGAGGACTGCAGTTCAAATGTACAATTCAGCCATTGCAGGACCCATGTATGATGAACCCTGCATAACCATCGTAAAGGAGCATAATTAGGAGCCCCTAGCGCAACCTATGCACTGCCATAATGTCTTTTTTTTTTTACGGTATGGCGGCTCAAACATGCCATTTTTCCCACATTGTCTTTATAAAGTGGCGCAATGCATGCATTGCACCACTTTGTAAAGCTTTGCCACACATTATGGCTGTGCCAGACACAATGCATACAAGGGGGCTGTTCCGGCGCAAAAGGGCCTTCAAAATTGTGCAAAGGAATCAATGAGAGTCCTTCACCCCATTTTTAGTGGCATTTTTTAAGCCTGATCTTTGCAGGTATTAAAGATAGGCTCCCATAATAATCAATGGGCCTCTGGGTGCTTTGCAGGACTGGTGTCCAAAACTTTTGACACTAGTCCTGCAAAGTGCCGGACTACTGGCAAATATTTTTACGCTATTCCCCCTGGCTACCACCATGGTGCGCTGTTTATTGTATACGGCGCACACATGGTGGAGTTAGGAGTGTGCTAAGGGGCACAATAAAGGTGGCACTGCAGTAGGTGCTGTGAACTTTTAATATATATGGCCCAAAGTTTGATGCATGCATTGCACCCTTTTTAGTGAGCAGCTAGGAATGACGCCTGAGCCATGAAACTGCCATTAAAGTGTGTCCCAAAACAAAATAGGGAGTCCAAAGTCTAATCCTCAGAGTCACAACATATTTTCCTATGTATGATTTCCAAACACTCTGTAGGGCTTCTGAGAGAAGGTGTGATATGTGGGCATATATATGTATGAGAAGGGCCTCTATGTACTCATCAGATGTTTCTGTGATCTGTAGCATGTCCTGCTGAGTGCATCATTGACCTTCACATGAATAGATGATGTTGGACCACACCGGCATCATGCTGTGACTTATATCTGACTACACAGACATGGCTGTGAGTAAGGAGTACACTAAGGCCCACAAGGACAGTACAGATGCAATTGGTGCTGCACCACTGTAGTTCTATAGGTCTTTTGGTGTCATTATGCAAGGCCATGTAAGGGAGCTTGAGCATGCACTGGGTCCAGACTACTTGCAGTTCCATTTTCCTATGCATAGTGTATCACAGACAGCCTATGCGATCTCCATGACCACATACTTGTGCTGAGTCTGTTCCTCTGGCCTGCATCTCCTCACTGGCACATCACTCACTAACCTGCAACACCAGCTGTATCCTCTGACCACTGAGCAAGTGTGTCTGTGTTGAGCCATTTATTTACGCCCATGTACTTATCCCTCACTGGATTAACAATGGTATACCATGGCACAATGGCAGGCCACACACTATTGGCAATACATCCATGTTTTAATTCAGTCAATGTGTAGGTAGGTCCAACTATCTTCACATAAGGCAACTGGCATTGCAATTTTCAAAGTGTGTCTGCCTTCTGATGGCACACACATTTCCCTTACTTCACTGAAGGATGTATAATGCCATTTGTCTACACCTTGGGATACCTACACAACTCCAGGGTAGCAGTTTGTCAGTTATCTATGATAATGATATAGATGGATACTACATCTGATGCTGGCTGAAATGCTATAGGTGTGATAAGGGGCCAGCCACTGCAACAACCATAGCATGCCCCTCAGGTGGAATATACATGATCAAGCTGTCCCATATAGTCAAGGAGGTGTTGTGCTAACAGACAGCTGCATGACAATGCCATGTGGAAATGGTGCAGTGAAATGCACTACAAGAGTGTCATGGACAGTGATGGTTTGTAGATGTGTGAGTCTATCTCATCTGAGTGTATGTGTCCATTTCCCGGGGAAGGAACTGACCTGGTCCACCTCATTGTATAAGGCCAGAAGTCTAGGCGTCAGATTGTCCAATAACACTTTATAGTATTTGGACAGGAAATCGTCAGGGTCTGGCGTTTTCCCAGTGGCCAGGGAGGAGTGTGCAACAGTTATTTCTGCTATGGAGATGGGTTTATCTGGGATCTCTGCCCCTAGTCTAGGGAGTACAGGGAGATGTACATCCACCAGAAATTGGGGGGCATAGTCCGGATCGACCACCAACGATCCTCCATACAACTCACTGTAGTAATTTGAGAATACTTCCACCACCTCCCGTAATTTACTCATGGTATCTCCCTGTGCATTTGTTATTTCTTGGACTATCCCCCCCCCCAAAAAAAAAAAAGTTATGTAATTATCTCAGAATGGCATGGTAATGGTTTGTTGATCGAACACAGTACCAATAAGTATTGGCGCCGCTTCATCTTCCCACAATTACTGGTACATTTCTGATAGCCCCCTGAATTGAATAAAAATTATCAGCCTGTTTTCAATGCCGAGAAACCCTAACATGCATTTTACAAATAAACGTAATTTTGGAAAGATGTTGCCTGAACGTTTTACAAAGATGATGTCCATGAAGAGAGTAAAAACCCAGTAATGGTAATAATTGTTCGTTGATCACATGTTATCTAGTGAAAATGTCAAAATCGTGCGAGTATTTCTTCTGTGGTCTTCGAACTGTACCAATAGGCAATGACCTCGGGTCAGCTGCATACATTTCCAACGGGTTTACAATTACGAAAAACCGATCACCGCAATTTCTGTATAATGGATTCTGTCTCAAAACCGGTGAATAAGCTATGGATGACTTGCTCTGTGTGGACCACTTTTTCTGTTATGAATAATGCACTACGTCAATAGACTGCGTGCAGAAATCCTGTGGGGGAGGTGTTGTGCTCAAAGATGCACGCTCTTGATCCCACGGACAAGGTTACTGAAATGTGCTGGTCAACTATCTGCAGGCCTCGGAGAGCGAGGCCGTGCCAAATGTCTGCTGTTGTGTGCCAAAAATGCGAATTTTTATATGTCTAGATAAACATGCTTCTCAGCGATAAATGTTTTCCCGTATGGTGTGTTGTTTCTTGTCCTTGCGAAAGCTGTAGTAGCTGCAAATAGATTTAATAGGTGTTTGAAAAGTTTCGAAAGCTTACTTCAGACATAATACGAGTTTTTTACACACCACTATTTTTAAAAGCTGGAAAGTATTTTTTTTTCACAGGCGCTTTTAAAAATTTGGGACTGGCCATCAAATCTTAGCAATCACTTTTTTACGATTTAAAACGAAATTGGGAACGGGTGGTATTAGAAGTTGTATATGCATATTTACCATCTAGTCCGTTTTTTTGTGCTATCACTTATGCAATGAATTTAGGCCCATATTTATACTTTTTTAAAGCCGCAATTGCGTCGTTTTTTGATGCAAAATTGGCTCAAACTTACAAAATACAGTTGTATTTTGTAAGTTTGCGCCGATTTCTCGTCAAAAAGCGGCGCAAATGGGGCGCTAAAAAAGTATAAATAGTGTTACCTGATCGTAGAGAGCATAATCCTCTATATAAAATAAATGTTATCATTTGGAGCAACATGGAACGGTTTAGAGTAGATATAGTTGTGTATTGCATGATTAGATAGTGGCCTTTGCTGAGAGTCAGAGTTGAAGATTTGAACTTGTTTAAGAGTGACTCATTTTAGGGGGTGTCCGTACTTAATTCTATGCAGCCTAATCATGCAGAATTATCTAAGAACTGTGTGAGATTAGGTGTGAATTAAACAATAAAATTAATTCTGTGTTTAGGGCTATTTCTCAGTGCAAAAATTACCCTCGTGTCTATAGCTTACTCACAGATGCATTTTCTGCTGAGATGTTGCACGAAATGCAACAGTACGTGAGCAGCTGTTCCCTAAGCGTGCTCTTGGGGTAGGATTTCCCACCAATTTATTACTGCCATATAACATTATTTTCCTAAAGGGATGCAATGATGTAATTTGAGCTAAGAAACAACACAAAATGCAGCAGAACACAAATAGCGAGCACAAGTGTCTGCTCACATAGGGCCAGATGTAAGCCGTTTGCATGTCGCAAACTGCAAAAATCGCAGTTTGCGGCATGCAAACAGCCGAACGCGATGCTCATTCCCAAATTGCGAGTCGGTACCGACTCGCAATTTGGGGAATGCGACTCGCAAATAGGAAGGGGTGTTCCCTTCCTATTTGCGACTCGCATCGCAATTCAGAGTTGCTTTGTGACCGCGAATGCGGTCGGAAACCAACTCGCAGTTACCACCGGTGTCACACTGGTGGTAACTCATTCGCAAAAGGGAAGGGGTCCCCATGGGACCCCTTCCCCTTTGTGAATGTCGGCAAATATATTTTTTCAGAGCAGGCAGTGGTCCTATGGACCACTGCCTACTCTGAAAAAAACGAAACCAAATGGTTTTGGTTTATTTTTCATTTTGCAACTTGCTTTCCTTTAAGGAAAACGGGCTGCAAAATGAAAAAAAAAACTGCTTAATTTATAAAGCAGTCACAGACATGGAGGTCTGCTGACTACAGCAGGCCACCATCCCTGTGAGTGCAGGGACTCGCTATGGGGTCGCAAAATGCGACCCACCTCATGAATATTGATGAGGTGGGTCTTTGCGATCCCATAGCGAGTCGCAGAAGGTGTCTGAGACACCATTCTGCATCCGATTTTGCGACTTGCAAATTGCGAGTCGGTCAGACTCGCAATTTGCAAGTCGCAAAATTGGATTTTCCTACATCTGGCCCTAAAAGTGCTGTTGCATACTTTCTTCCTAAATTACTCTTTATTATGGGAGCAGGAGTAGCTGCATAATTATCAGTAATTCCACGTCAAGGAGAAACATGTAGTTACCAAAATTACACCAGTGTATCTGAAAGTCTTCTTGTATTTGAAGTTTATAAATCAATATTTGGATATTAATAAAGCCAGTTTGCCTAAATTATACGGCTGAAGTGTTAAAGGTCCTTTCGGAGAGATCTCAGGATAACATAATTTACCATTTAAAATTATTTATAAGCAATAATATATTGACATAATTAGTCCAATTTTCTGTGATTTTTTTTAAAAAAAGGTAAAAACTAAAACTACATGTTAAACTATACCGTTTGGGTTCTAGCAGTTAATAAAACAAATATCATTAGTAAGTAATTATATCCTGGGACATTATCAAGCTGGGTAAGTTGAGGTAATTTCACCCAGTTTGCCCTCACTGGGCTTTCACTATAGTTGAAATGTAAGGAGAAGATGAATGGTACATGAAAACAGAATATAAGGCCTGCAATTTTGAAGACGGGAGGTGGAACTGCATAAAGCCTCATAGTCTACTATAATGGATATGCCTGCCATCAAATGTCCATTCCAGTGTTAAAGGCCTGGGCCCTTAACTAGGGAGTAAGCCTTTAATGGAGGATAGAGACCACTATTGTGGGCTACAGGGCTATTAGAACATTCCATCCCATGAGAGAAGAATGTGCTAATTAAAAATAAGAAAGGCCTTTTGGAACCTGAGGGTTTGAAACTCTCCCTTGGCTCTGAACCATTTGTTTCATAGCTGTTTCTGTGATTATTCAACAGATAATAGCCGCACTCAGAGCCATAGAGAGGTTGGAGTGTGACCTTTAAAATTAATATTAACATGAAGAACTTGCAATATAATGTGTAGTGAAACTGCATAGAAATATGTTAACATAGAAAATAATGTACACGTTTGAAATGTGCCCTCTGGGAGTGGCCACCAATGTATACGATGATAAATGAAACTGATTAATGATGAATTAACAATGTACTAATGTGTGACTTTGTATTAGCATTAAGGGTTGTGTCTTAGGGGTTTTGCTAAATTAAACACTAGGCCTTAGTTAGTGAGGGTCTGGGCCTAGTTGCCTGGTCTCATATCAACTGTGTTTTTCTAACGTGCAATGTGCTGCTTTCCTGAAGGACACAAAGCTGTACTTTTCCAGAAGCTATAGATATGTGTGTGTGTAGCCGTAGTAAATTCTTTCTCATGGGACCCGACTTGCTCAAGGAGACATTCTTGCCGAATGCAACAGTGTAATTCACAACAGGTGCAAGGCCGCCTGGACTAGGAGAAGACAATGGGACTACTGACTGGAGCGTGAAGTGTAACTTTTCTTACCTGACATTCCACCCGATGAAGACGTCAATCACAGGAGCCAATCAATTGCATGAGAACTGTTTTTTGTGGAAAATTCTAGTAAGGTGCGTGGAGAATTATTGGACAGAGATAATGATGCACCAAAATTGATCCAATGAGAAATTAAGTACTAGTTTGACAGTTTTTATATAACCACAGGACCCGAGAAGAAATCTGCCATTATTAGCCATACTCAGCCATTATTGGGACATTCCCCACCATTCTTCACTGGCCCTTGCCACTCTACCGAGAAATTATTATACTTTGAGACTTTACGGTTCTGATATCTTGACCATCCTCTTTTGAATCCTTACCTGATACTGACTTCTCCTCCTTATCAGGGAAGAGTCTATTCTTAACTATGCCAAACTGAGACTTGTCCTGTCTTATCCTTGCTGATGGTGAATTGACTGATGTCCTGAGGACGAAGACTTACGCTGATTGCTGATATGTTGGAGGGGTAACTATCTGATGATAATTGTAATTGTCTGTTTGCCTTTTCTTTCTAGGTACCAACTGTTCTTTTGATAGAGGCCATAGTTAGATCTTTTTCGAAATTTCTGTTTGACAAATTGTTTTGCATGAAGCCCAACATGCTGATGCTAATTCGAAGTTAGTTAAGGAATTTACCAATATCGGATGCAAATAGACAAATGACTAAGATCTTGCTTTGTTGAATAATGTATTAATGCTACTCTGCTAAAGTTGATTCATGTTAACATTGTGCTGTATTCTGATGTTCATGATCTATGCTTTGATAAAGTTTTGCTCTGATTGCCAAGTTATAATGGTTTTGATATGCTTGTTCTTGTTGAAACTAATAAATATGAGATTAGATTGTAACTAATAGGGAATAAATATCCTAACTTATAACTAGATGTGTGTGGTTATTCATGGCTGAAAGGCCATGGTGCGTTCACTGTATTGACCTATATTGAATATCATTAATTGGCTAATGATTAGTTATTGTGAATATTGAAGGAGTTATTGACATATTGATTGCAATGCTAAACAGATATCTCGTTCTGGGAAGTCTCCAAACGTGGTCAAAAGGTTCATTGTCCTAGACGTGTCTCCTTGTAAGTTTATTTATCAAGGTTCTGACGCTTTATCAGTTTTGGTAGCAGAGGTAGATGGTTTGGCCCTTTGGGGCCCCAGGACGAGGGACCACTGTTTGAAAATTGTTTTAAAGTGATGCAAATTGGAGAGATGATGTGCCCCTAAGTCCCGAATGACTTTCCTGGAATCTCGGAGCTTGCTGAAGTGAGTTGGGTATGTTTTCGGCGTCCTAGTGATAGTGTGAATGAAATAGGTTTTGCGCTTGCACAGCTTATGCGTACCGCAGGTGAATTGTGAGGTTTGTGAGAATTTTAGGCCAGGTAATGTTTTAGTAGGAGTGTGCGTACTCCGCAGTATGAGAGTAGGGAAGTCGGCGAACTTCATGTGAGTGTGGCGCTTTGTGCTAAAAAATTGTCCACGTGGTTGTTGGTGATGTACGGACCCTGCGTGGTCTAAGACTCCGGAGTATAGTGATAAGTGTATGAGACACTTGGTTTATGTTGTAATTTGTGCGGTTTAGTAGGTCAATCTAAAGTGCACTAGAACAACCCATTGGCAAGTCGAGAGTAGAATTTAAGGGTCAAATTTTGCTTGCGTGTGCAGGATGTGAGAAGGAGAGAGTAGCGGCCGAGGCTAAGCAAAATCTCTGTAAAGTTCTGAAGCGTTTGTGTTACCCTTTCCTGTAGTAAACCGGCAAATTTGAGTTTTTGTTAGTGCTCACAATACATTGCATTACTTTTTGTGTGAGCGGAGAGTGAGGAAGACAAGCCGCAAGACTTTGTCAGCCGCAGTGTGTGTGAGTGTGACGTCATTGGAGCCGTGCTGGGATAGGTCGGTTAGTGAGAAGGGTCGCGCATGGATTGGCAGCTGTCTGTGAGAGGCGATTGGTTGAGAAGGTGAGTGAAGAGGGTTCTGGGAATTAAAGTCACTTCCTGATTCGATTATTAACAAAATAAAAGACGCAAAAATGAAGTTTTTCAAGGCTTTAAAGAGCGCTTTGAGGGGAGATGTGTACATTACCTTGAGTGTAGGGGAACCTACACCGCCAGAGGAAACACCGGCTTATGCTGTAATGGAGGAGAGGGGTGTCGCGCCATGTCTTTGGCTAAAGCAATGGTGCAAATTGACAGAGAAAGAAGGGTGTTTGGCGTTTCTGGAGCACGGAACATTCAATATAAGGATTTTGGAAAATTTGCAGAGGGTGTTGAATGAGCTAAAGCCACCTCCGAGGCCAGCACAGTTTGAGGCGCTAGCAATTTGGGAACTGATGGCAATACGACAACAGCAACAGAAATTTGAGAGGAGAATGAGGAAAGCAGAAAAGACACTAGCAGAGGCTAGGTGGGATAGCGCACAGAGGGTTTGGAGGAAAGAAACAATAGACGGAGTAAGGATGTTTCCAGCAATAACTCAAGAAGGCGAAACCCAAGGAGGGAAAGGTACTTGTAAGACTGACAAGGGTTCTAGCAAAGAAAAGGAGACTAAGAAGTCCTGGGCAGAGGCAGATGACTCAGATGATGATGAGTTCCTTAATCATTTACTAAATGATCGACCACCGCCATACGCCCTAGATGACAATAGACCAAGTACTAGTGCAGGTTCTATAGATTTGACTCAAAATAAGGGAACAACAAATACAGTACAGGTTAATACTGTTGCAACACCAGTTCCGGTGCAGAATAGTGTCAGTGTGTCCACTGCTCCAGAGATGCAACCTCAGTTGCAGCCACCACAGGTTCAGAGACTTTACCCTGATGTCCCAATACTAGAGACTACTACAAATTTGATGGTGCCATCAGATCCGGCATATACGAGACCAAAGCTGATACAGATTGAGCCAACTCCACTTTTACTGCCTCAGGTGCAGCAACAGATGATTCCGAATTACACTTCGGTCACAGGACCGCAGTCTGCCATAGCAGCAGGAATGAATCAGATTATGGGAGTTAATGCTCCACAGGTTTTGGGAAGCAGGCAGACGCCAGATGCCATATCCTTGCCTATTACAGTTGGTCCACCAGTACCATTGTATGCACAGGCGAAGCCTAGTGTATGTGATCAGGGAATAATGACCCAAGAAATGACAAGAGGAGGGTTCGTAGGGCGCTCTCAAGTGATGACTCCAGTAGAACCGACATTCGAAAGATCTAGATCTTTGTTGGACTTCAGTCCGATTGGGGTTCCTCCAGATACCCTGAGACAATCAGGTTTGGGACTGCTGACTCCGCAGATCTCAAGTGCGAATATACCGCACACACCAATAGTGCAGGCCGGAAATATCTCATTGCAAGGTCTAACTGCGCGACAACTGAATGAATGGTTAGACAAGTTAAATTCACCACAGACCACTCCTGCGACAGCAGAGTGGTCGGAAAGAGAAGAGTACCTGAATTTTGTGAGGTTGGGCATGGAGGCAAATGAACTAGTTGAAGGGAGCATGGGAGTGAACAGGCTAGAGTCATATACGGAAGCAGAATTGAGGTATCTGTGCCCAAAAATAACCAAAGAAGTGAGCAGGGTGCACCAGAGGTTGGCGAACCTGGCAGATAAATATGGAATAAATTTAGAACATACCAAACATCTGAAGAGAAGTTATAGGTTAGATTTTGAGCCCAAAGATTTTGAACACATGAGGTCTACTGGGATGAAGGCACACCTCAAGGAGATACTGCAGAGTGCAAAAGTTTGGGGAGCATTATAGAAGTGGGAAGGCAGATGGGCGAAGAAAAGAGAAAAAAGGAAGGGTGACGGCATAGAGCAGCAGGCGAAAGCCATGCCGGATACCGGTACAATAAAGATGTTACCAATGAGAGAAACGGCCAGAGGGGTTCTTGTCCATGTGCCATGGACCAGAGGTGATATTCTGTCATTTACAAATGATTTCCCCAGGCTGAGAGAGAAGCCAATAGAGTGGTATCAGCAGACGGACAGGTTTGTGAAGCTTGCGAAGTGTCTTTGGGAAGACCTGAATACTCTCTTTGAGATCATAGTTCCAGCTGATTTGTGGCTTGAGTGCAAGAGGAGTGTGGATTGGGCGCCTGCAGAACCGGCAAGGGAAAGAGTCACAGGAGCACCGTCTCCTGAGGTGATGAAGTACTCATATAAGGTGAT
Source organism: Pleurodeles waltl (assembly GCF_031143425.1). NCBI lineage: Eukaryota > Metazoa > Chordata > Amphibia > Caudata > Salamandridae > Pleurodeles > Pleurodeles waltl. The sequence goes on along the minus strand of NC_090450.1, from coordinate 218,399,189 downwards.
TGAGTTCTTGAAACAGAGGGTATCACCGCAAAATATTGATTGGCAAAAGATTGATCGAACGGCAGAGGAGGCCAAGGAGTCGATACATGCCTACTATGAGAGGTTGTTGAAGGCGTTCAAGCACTACAACGGTACAGAGGTTATAGAGGCGAAAGACATGAATCACCTTGTGTTCAGATGTGTTGAGGTATTAAGACCCGAGATTAGTCAGATGATTAAGAATCATTTGACCTGTTGGCAAGCGAAACCGATGGATGAGGTGTTGCAGTATGCGAAGTACTGTAGTGACGAAATTGAGTTGAAACAGAGAAAGTTGAAGGAGAAAGTGATTGTGACGCAATTTAAGGCGGCACAGTCAGGGTTGCAGGGAGGTAGTCTACAACAGATGGTGCAACAGCTGCAAGGAATCGGGATGTTTCAGGCGCAAGTGAGAGGCAGAGGTCGAGGAGGTTTTGTGAACCATGGTCCAGATCTGAATACCGTAATGGTTCAGAACGATGTGCAGGGGATGAAAAAGGTGTTACCTTGTCATGCTTGCGGGGGCGTTGGACACTGGAAGCGGGAGTGCCCGTTGATGGTGCAGGAGGGTGTTGTTCAACAAAGCAATGATGTTAATGCATTCCAAAACGTTAAAGGACCAAGGTTGAGAGGTCCTAATCCGAACTTTCAGAATAACGTGGTTCAGATGCAGGGTCTCCAACCCATGCAACAAGTGCAGATGCCACGTGTGCAACCGATGCAGATGCAGCAAATGCAACAGTAGGTTCCTGTGGTACCTAGTCAGCAAATGCAGTTGCCCTTAGCAACAATGGAACAGCAACAGGTGATGCTTCCTCAACAGGTCACACGTCAAAGAATGAGGCAAAGTAACACAGTACAACAGTTCCCATTACGTGGTGAGAATGGAATAAATGATGAATGGTCGGATGAGAGTTCAGATAGTGAGGAGTGTAGGCTTGCAGCGCCCCTAGAAGTAGATCAGAAAGGGCCCTATGTGCAAGGGAAAGTAATGGGTCACAATGTCTCATTCTTGGTTGACACAGGAGCTACACGCTCTACGGTCAGTAGTGCAGAGGTTCCGAAATTGCCCCTTTCGGGACGTACAGTCAAGCTAGTTGGAGTGGCAAATCAACTTCTGACAAACCCGATCACAGATCCGGTTCAAGTTGAGCTTGGTACTTTCCAGGGGTTGCACAGGTTTGTGGTTTGCGACGCGAGTCCCGTGTCCCTACTGGGAAGAGACTTACTGAGCAAGATTAGGTGCTCGATCACCTGTTCGAATGAGGGGATTGAGGTTCAGACAAACAGCGACGATGAAGGAGATGAGGAGCAGGTTTCAGAGCCTGAGACGGAGACCACAGATGAGGAGTATCCTCTGATTAACTTCTTCCCAATGTTCACAGTGACTGATCTGCCAGCAGATTTGCAGGGAAAGTGTGGGACTTGACAGGGCAAGAAGTAGGACTGATAAAAGGAGTAGAACCAGTCAAAGTCAGTGTGATGCCAAAAGCTGTGTTCCCCCAGGTACCGCAGTACCACATGGCGCAAGATGTCCTTATAAAGGTGGCGCAATCAATTGCAGATTTTGTGAAACAGGGAGTTTTAAAAGAGGTGATGAGCAGTCCATGTCATTCACCGATAATGGGACTGAGAAAGCCTTGTGGGAAAGTCCGCATCGTCCAAGACTTGAGAAAGATCAATGACGTAGTGGTGAAGTGTTGTCCAGTAGTGCCAAATCCAGCTGTAATTATGTTCCAGGCTCCATGTGATGCAGAAAGGTTCACAGTAGTTGATTTGTCCCAAGCGTTCTTTTCTGTGCCTCTTCATGAGGACAGCCAATTTCTTTTTAGTTTCAAATTCCTGGATAAGGTTTACAATTGGTGTTGAATTCCTCAAGGGTTTTTCGGAATCACCTTCCACCTTCAATCAGATACTGAAGAAGGATTTGGAATCATTGGAATTGCCTTTACAGTACATTGATGATCTGCTGATCGCATCCAAAACGAGGGATGAGTGCAAGTCTGATTTGATTGCCTTTCTGAACCATTTGGGAAAGAACGGGCATAAGGTGTCCCCAAAGAAGCTACAATACTGCCAGAAGGAGGTGAAGTATTTGGGTCATCAAATTGAGAAAGGGTAGAGGAAGTTATCCAGGGAAAGAGTGACTGCTCTGTTGAAGATGAATCCCCCAACGACACAGAGAGATGTTAGGATGTTTCTGGGAATGGTGGGCTACTGTTGTCAGTGGATCCCGAATTTCTCAGTCATCTCCAAGCCATTGGTGAGACTGATGGTTAAGGATGGGCCAGATGTCATAACACTGTCAGAAAAGGAAATGAAGCTGTTTACTGAGCTAAGGGAAAGCATCTGCAGGGCTCCAGCTTTAGGTATGCCTGACTACACAAAGCCTTTTGTTCTGTTTTGTCATGAACGTGATGCATGTTCTTTGTCTATCCTGACACAGGTCCATGGAGGTGTAAACCGACCAGGAGCATATTTTTCAGCTACTTTGGACCCAGTTGCAGCAGCCTTACCGGGTTGTCTGCGTGCAGTAGCAGCAGTTGGTCAAAGCCACGCACAATGTGAAGGCATAGTGATGGGACATCCTTTAACAGTTATGGTCCCTCACTCAGCTGAGATCTTGCTAACACGTACCAAAACACAGCACATGACAAATGCAAGACTGACAAAATATGAAACGATTATATTGTGGTCGCCAAATGCAATGTTGGAAAGATGTACAGTGCTGACCCGGAAACTTTGCTTCCAAATGAAAACACAGAAGTTGAAGATGTAGAACATGATTGTCTTGAGGTAAAAGAAATGTGTACCAAACCGAGGCCTGATATTAAAGATACCCAATTAGAAGAAAATGACAAAATTATCTTTGTTGATGGCTCATGTCTAAGAGACTCAGTAGGAGTGCTGAGAGCCAGATATGCTGTATGTATGATCTCTGGTATCCTGGAAGCATCTTGGCTTGAGAGAGTCTATTCTGCTCCAGTGGCTGAATTGGTTGCTCTTAGTAGAGCTTGCCATGCTGCTGTCCAGTTGAGAGTGACTATCTACACTGATAGCAGATACAGATTTGGAATTGTTCATGATTTTGGCCAACTATGGTCACAGAGGGGTTTCCTGACCTCTTCTGGTTCTCCAGTGAAAAATGGTGAAAGAATTAAGGAGTTGTTGCACGTGATTCAGTTACCTCATGAAATTGCCGTGGTGAAATGCAGTGCTCATTTGAAATCACAAGACTTTGTTTCAATGGGAAATGGATATGCAGATCAAGTCGCAAGGTTTTGCGCATTGAACTGTATATCGTTTAAGGTTCAGTCGGAATTGCTACCTGAAACAGAAAACAAGACATGCACAGGTTACGCTTTAAGGGTGGTTCACACGTTGGAGGAATTGAGATTGTTGCAAGGGCATGCCAGCAAGGATGAGAAGTGTTCTTGGGTTAAGATGCAATATGTACAAAGACCAGATGACTTGTGTGTCTCAGATGAGGGGAAAATGGTTTTGCCGAACAGTCTCCTGTCACAATTTTCAAGGTTTTACCATGGGCAAGCCAATATTGGGAGAGATGCAATGATCAGGCTGTTAAAAATTGACTGGTTTAACCCGAAATTCAGACAAGCTGCAGAAGTGATCTGTCACAGGTGTATCATCTGTCAACAGATGAATGTGGGGAAAGGGACAGTGGTGAATTTGAGCCACATTGAGAGAGCAGGAGGTCCATTTAGTAGAATGCAGTTGGAGTTTATCAAAATGCCTGTGTGTGGAGGTTTGAGGTACGTGTTGGTGATTGTGTGCATATTTAGTCATTGGATTGAAGCTTACCCTACACGTAGGAATGACAGTCTCACAGTAGCGAAGCTGCTGCTTACGGAATTGATACCACGTTTCGGGTTTCCGATCTCTTTAGAATCAGATAGGGGAAGTCACTTCAACAATGAGGTGGTTAAGCTATTGTGTGCAGCATTGAACATTGAACAGAAGTTGCATTGTAGTTACCGCCCTGAAGCATCAGGACTAGTGGAGCACATGAATGGTACCCTGAAGTCGAGAATAGCAAAGATGTGTGCAGCCACGAATCTGAAATGGCCTGATGCATTGCCTTTGGTGCTAATGTCAATGAGAAATACGCCCAACAAGAAAACAGGACTGTCTCCTCATGAGATACTCATGGGCCAAGCTATGAGACTGCCCGCAGTGCCTGCGAATGCTCTTGTGAATATCACGGATGATATGGTGTTGGACTACTGCAAGGGTCTGGCTGACGTCGTCCACTCTTTCTCTCACCAGGTGGAAGCTACCACACTGCCACCGATAATTGATCCAGGTCACAACCTGAAAGCTGGTGACTGGGTTGTCATCAAGAAACACGTGAGGAAGTTGTGTTTGGAGCCACGTTGGAAGGGCCCATATCAAGTAATACTAACGACTACTACTGCTGTGAAATGTGCGGAAATTCCGAACTGGATCCATGCCAGTCATACGAAAAAGGTGACATGTCCAACTGATGAGGAAGTTGAGTTGTTGAAAGTACCAACAACAGAGAAGGAAGTCTCAGGGCCGGAGAGTGGTCGAAGGGGAACTGAGGCAGAAGGAGAGCCCATTGAGGACGGCTTGGTCACTCCAATAAGAGACGACGGAGAAGAGACCCAGAGGGGTGACAGTGAGCCTATCTCAACTGAGACACCAGGAGAACCGAGTCAGAAGGAGGTTCTCCCTGAAGCAGACGAATATGGACAAGAACTAGAGCCCCTGACAGACCCAGAAGGCGAGGGAGTTGAGTCGGAAGAGAGTCAGAGTGTCCAGACTCCTCCTGAGCAAATTGCAGGTCCATCAAGAGAAAACACCATAGAGTCAGAGGAGGGCAAAGGGCTGCCACAGGAAAGATCAAAGGCCAAAAAGATACAGAAAGGAGAAAAGTGGCCAGAGTTGCAAGTGACAAAGGGAAAGGAGAGTTGCAAGACAATTGCAAGTTGAAAAGAAAGAGAGTAGCAAACAGAAGGTACGCAGGTCCTGAATGGGCATACGCAACGTCAGCTGAATTGCAACAAGAGTTCTTGGCGTTCTGTTTTGATTGAGAAGTCCCAGGTCAGTACTTTGGTACCTGAGTCTGGCCAGAGAGACTGTGTTGGCACGAAAATTGTATTAATGAAAATTGAGAAAAGAGACTGATAACTTACCGGATTTGACACTGGTAACCTGAATTGACTTTTGGGAACTGATTTTGACAAGCTGCTAACCTGAACTGACAAAGATCCTAGGATTGAATGTGGAAGCTGTAAATAATTGCTGAAGAAAGACTTTTTGCTTGAAAAAAATATATATATATTATTAATAATAAGTTTCAACCATCCTCTGTTGGGTTTTGTTTGAACTAATAATACTTCACTTTCTGATTCTTTACAGATCATGGCTAACACTGGAGAAGATAATAGGGGAAGTAGGCATTGTAAATGTTCGGGTGTTGGTTTGGGTGTTGTATGTGTGATATTCATCATAGTTGTGATTGTGGGAATGCCATTAGTGGATAAGAGTGGAACTAACAATGCTACAATTCCTGATACCACCACTGCACTAACAGCTTGGGAGAGGTTTGAGCAAGACACAAAGTATTTGCATGAGGGAACTAACGCAAAAGGGGAATTATCAAATAATGTTTTCTATTGCTTGTTGAGTGAGTATGTTGACACTGTGGATGCGAAAGATTGTTATGTGTGTACACAGATTCCTGTTTCGGTACAAGAGGGGGTTACCTATCATAGTTTGCCTTTAACATATGGGATAAGCTGTAGTCTGTTACTAACAAGATTCTATAACCAGGAAGAGATTCAATATTTTTACACCAATCACGATCTTGTGTTTTCTTATGTGCCTATTACAGAGGATTTGAGTAGTGTAGCTAAGTACTATAGCATCAAATTAGTTAAGGGGTTCTTTGAGGGAACATTAACTATTAGTACATCCTATGCACACCGCAATAATTTGACATGTTCACTTACACCTGTAGAGAAAAGCTTTTTAGATCACACGGAAGATAGAAGGACAGCATTGAAGGGAAAGTTAGAGAAAGGATTGCAGCAGCAAGCTTTTGTTAGTAACGAGTGTTATAGTACAATTAGGGAACAAGGGAAATTTGCTTTAGATGCACCACAAGTAGCGAAGCTGTGCATAACGCAACCAAAGTCATATTATGACCATGTGTTTGCGGGAACGAGTGAATGTAAGCATGTGTTTTTGTTTCAGAGTAAGTGGATGTTCATGTTAAATGGACAGGATCCAGCGATCCCTGAGATCTATTACATATGTGGGCTTAATGCTTATTACCCTCTTCTGAAGGGATGGTATGGGACATGTTATTTGGGGATAGTTTTCCCAAAGATATATCAACTGGATGATCTGAAAAAGTTCCCGAAATTGTCTGAATTACATCGAAATAGACAGAAGAGAGAGACTGCTGGTGGTGTAGCAGGAGACATATTTGGAGCGATAATTCCTTCAGTGGGAGTTATCTTAAACTTTATACAGATTAGAAAGTTGTCTACTATTGTGGATAACATGCTGACAAATTTTACAGGGGCTATACTCCTGATGGATACTGAACTTGCTGTGGAGAGGGCTATGACTCTTCAAAACAGGCTTGCTTTAGACATTCTTTTAGCGAAAAATGGCGGAGTTTGTAAAATGCTTAATGAGCATCATTGGTGTGCTTATATACCTGACAATAGTAATGAGATTAGAGTTATGCTTACTAACTTAACTAGGGATAGTACAGATTTGAAGGAGCTGGAAGAGCCAGGAGTTTGGGAAAAGGTTGGAAAAGGACTTGCTAAAGTGGGAAATTGGTTTAGTAGTATTTGTCATGGGATATTGGCAAAAGTAATACAGGGAATATTGATTATTATAGCTTGCTTATTTGGATTATGGCTGTCATGCAAAATTAGTAAAAGAATTAAATTGAAAATGGCGAAAAATAATAAGAGGAGGGAAGAAAAGAAAAGGGAAAAGTTGTTCAGGGCAAAATCACAAGGGGAACGATTGAGAGAAGACATTGAAATGAGGGAATTCTTGGGTGCAAATTGTAAGGAAAAAGGTTTGTGTGATGACAAGAGTCATCAGAGGAGGGATTGTTGGAGTGTGACCTTTAAAATTAATATTAACATGAAAAACTTGCAATATAATGTGTAGTGAAACTGCATAGAAATATGTTAACATAGAAAATAATGTACGTGTTTGAAATGTGCCCACGGGGAGTGGCCATCCATATTTACAATGATTAATGAAACTGATTAATGATGAATTAACAATGTACTAATGTATGACTTTGTATTAGCATTAAGGGTTATGTATTAGGGGTTTTGCTAAATTAAACACTAGGCCTTAGTTAGCGAGGGTCTGGGCCTAGTTGCCTGGTCTCATATCAACTGTGTTTTTCTAACGTGAAATGTGCTGCTTTACTGAAGGACACAAAGCTGTACTTTTCCAGAAGCTAGAGATATGTGTGTGTAGCCGTAGTAAATTCTTTCTCATGGGACCCGACTTGCACAAGGAGACATTCTTGCCGAATGCAACAGTGCAATTCACAACAGGTGCAAGGCCTCCTGGATTAGGAGAAGACAATAGGACTACTGACTGGAGCGTAAAGTGTAACTTTTCTTACCTGACATTCCACCCGATGAAGACGTCAATCACAGGAGCCAATCAATTGCATGAAACTGTATGTTGATTCATGTTAACGTTGTGCTTTATTCTAATGTTCATGATCTATGCTTTGATAAAGTTTTGCTCTGATTGCCAAGTTATAGTGGTTTTGATATGCTTGTTGTTGTTGAAACTAATAAACATGAGATTAGATTGTAACTAATAGGGAATAAATAGCCTAACTTATAACTAGATGTGTGTGGTTGTTCATGGCTGAAAGGTCATGGTGCGTTCGCTGTATTGACCTATATTGAATATCATTGATTGGCTAATGATTAGTTATTGCGAATATTGAATGAGTTATTGACATATTGATTGCAATGCTAAACGGATATCTGGTTCTGGGAAGTCTCCAAACGTAGTCAAAAGGTTCATTGGCCTAGACGTGTCTCCTTGTAAGTTCGGACGCGTTATCAGCTGTTATCTGCAGAACACCAGCAATAGTTGTGAATGGAGTCTGAAGTTATGCCCTGGTTCTCCCACGGCTCAGCTAAACTGCTTTTCCTTGTTCAGCCGAGCCATGGAAATGCAGGAGCTGAGCAGAATTTCATCCTCCCTCCTTCTGAGGTGCCAGTGACACAGTGAGCTATGAGAGAAGGGCACGGGAGAAGGCTCCTGTGTTTCTTGCTGAAGAGCCTCTGCCTCTAATTTCCCCTGCCCGTTCCATACATTTTGGAGAGGCAGGGAAGAGAGGCAGAGTATGTTTATTAGGACATAGTAATGTTCAGTGCAGTGTGCCTATTACCAGATTTTATAAGCTGCTGCTCCATTGTCTTCAATAGAGCTCTCAACATTTGAGTGTTCTAATTTTAATTAGACCCGTCTAGAGTCAAAATATTTGAGTTAGCATAATTTTTTGGATGCGTCCAACCACCCTGCATCGTTTTGAGACAATGATCTGCAAGGTACGCATTCCCTTCCAAAAAAAGATGCTAACTCCCTTGTGCCATATTCAATTCCCCACGCAAAAACGACGCAAACCTAGGAAGCAGACCCAAAAAATGAAGCAAACAGGCATTAAAATGAGGCACAAACACCACTACTTAAGAAAAACTCACAGGAGGAACATTTGCTACCTCCAGGACAGTATAGAAGTTGTACTGCTCCAGCTAGGCACACGCCCCAGATGCCAGCAACTACAGTAGCTTGCTCCACCACAGCACCCACAAAGGCAAAGCAGAAGGCATGAGAGGATATTATGGCAGAGGACTACCCTTCTTTGCCTCAGGGAGCAAGACATCATCAGGACCTAGGGCCAGATGTAGCAAAAATCCAAATTGCGACTTGCAATTTGCGAGTCCCTGCGACTCGCAAATTGCAAGTCGCAATTTGGTATGCAATAAGGTGTCTCAGACACCTTCTGCAACTCGCAATTTGGTCGCAAAGACCCACCTCATTAATATTAATGGGGTGGGTCGCAGTGTGCGACCCCATTGCGAGTATGGGTACTCACGGGGATGGTGGCCTGCTGGAGACAGCAGACCACCATGTCCGTGACTGCTTTTTAATAAAGCAGTTTTGTTTTTTCTAAGTGCAGCCCGTTTTCCTTAAAGGAAAACGAGCTGCACTTTGAAACCTTTAGTTTCGGTATTTTTTCAGGGCAGGTAGTGGTCCATTGGACCACTGCCTGCTCTGAAAAAATATTTTTTTTTCCAGTCACAAAGGAGAAGGGGTCCCAAGCGGACCCCTTCCCGTTTGCGACTGGGTTACCAGCCACTTCAAGTGGATGGTAACTGTGATTCCATTTGCGACCGCTTTTGCGGTCGCAAATGGAATTGAATTGCATTGCGAGTCGCAAATAGGAAGGGAACACCCCTTCCTATTTGCGAGTCGGAAATGCATTTTGCGAGTCGGATCCGACTCGCAAAATGCATTTCTGCATACCGGAGCGGCTTTTGCGCCTCGCAAACGGCATTTTTCGCGGTATGCGAGGCGCAAAAACATTTCTACATCTGGCCCTTACTGTCTTAACCGGGTGTCCATTGTCACAGCCAGGCTGCAAACTCCAAATAACATACCACCTATCACTAAGCTCCTCACTGTTCTGCACATGATGGCATCTGGATCCTTTCAGACAACAGGGGCACTAGTGGCTGGTGTCTCACAGCCCTCAATATCAGTCTTTCTACCTAAGGTTCTAGATGCAATCATCCGCCTCACACCCTGCCACATCTGCTTCCCAAACACCCAGCAATTGCAGCAGGAGACTAATCAAGGTTTCTATCAAATTGCTGGGTTTCCGCGTGTGCTGGGTGCAATGGACTGCACCCATGTACAACTGGTGCCATCTGCAGACACAGAACATCTCTACAGAAACCGCAAGCAACCCATTCAATCAGTGTGGAGGCCATTGTGGACCACCGTGGGCTCTTCTTGAACATCTTAGCCAAGTATCCAGGCAAAGTTCCTGATACATTGATATTCTGGCACTCCACCATCAACGAGCGGTTCCAGGATGGACAATATTGCAATCGCCTACTTGTCGGTGAGTCAACCAACCTATTAAAACACACACAATACACCAACCCAGTAGGACAAACAACATATACTGACAGTAACACATATGCAACATGCTGCAGTACACCACATTCATTGCACCTCACAAACTCAGACACCCACATGTACCTAACACAGTCACAATCTAACAGCCACACCTCTTGAAGGGCAGGTGAAGCTATGTCCCATTTCCATACAGAAGAAGACCACCAACCACACAAGTGTCCACTGGTTGACATTACACCAAACTAACAATAGCTCTGCTGTGTTAATGGCATATGCCATGGCCATATAAAGAAAGACACACCTAGGCCCAGCCATACTTCATTCACGTTGTGCAAGACTCTGGCACAATCTACATCAAATCCCACCCAAATTGTGCCAACAAAAACTACATCTCATCTATATATACCTGACATACCTGTAGTCTGCACATACATCTGTCTAATGCATTGTATTGCACATCTAGGAAGACTAATGTACCTGCCATTAAAACTATGGGGCAGAACCATGAGAAATGGTGCCACAACTACTCTACTGACACCATACATGACAGACTTAGCACACCCTAACACCATCATGTCTGCTCCGTGAACTATAAATTGGTCACCATGGTGATGAGTAACTGCTAAACTGTTATGAACACGGGTGCCAGGGTAGGCCCCTGTAGGAGTATGGAGGACATGACTGACCATACATGCAGTGTACTATTTGACACTTTAGAAAAATTGCTGGGTCTCCTCACAAAGTCTGCACTGTGAATGTGTGAATGTGTAGTAAGTCTGGTTGAAAATCCAATTTTTAGAAGCTAGGACATACACCTGTACCAAATGTGATCATCATACTAATATGTGATACACCCCCTTGGGCCCTCATTAGAAGTTTGACAGCCGGCTGAGGCTGCCCGGCAAACTCATACCACTGTTAGACTGCCATTGCGGTCTAAACACCACCAGCACTATTAGGAGTTCTCCTCTGGGTCGGCGGGTGAAAACCACATTTCCGAATGCTGGCAAAGCGGGGAAGAGGACCTTAACATCACAGCCGTCTTGTAAGCTGCAATGTGGTGTTGCGGCGGGTGCAGCAGCACTGGTTGCGCTATACACTGGCTGTAATACGGGCAGTGGAAAGTGTGACGGGGCATCAGGGCTCCTACACTGCCCATGCCAAATGCCTGGGCAGTGCAGGGACCCCTAGGGGGGCCCCCGACAGCCCCATTCTGCCAGCCTTTGCATGGCAGAGGAACCGCCATGCAAAGGCTGGCAGATTGGGGAGTCGTAATCCGCTGCCCTGGGGGATTAAGACCAGGCTGCAAGCTGCTGAAAACCTGGTGGTGTTGGCGATCTGACCGTGGGAGCTCAGCTATGGCCATAATGTGTCGTCGTATCGCCACAACAGTGGCGGTTCAACCACCACCTCGAGATCTTAAGACCGCCACACTTGTAATGAGGGCCAAAATGACTACCACAAACATCATCTGCCACTAAAGGACACTAAGGCCCTCATTATGACCCTGGTGGTGAGTGATAAAGTGGTGGTAATACCGCCAACAGGCTGGCGGTAACTACCGTCAAATTATGACCATGGCGGTGATAACTCCCATAGACAGCCAATGTACCACACCAACCACCAGGCGGAAACAACACGCACCATGGCGGTAGCCGTCAACAGCCAGGCAGACTAAGAATCGCCCACCGTATTAAGACACTGCAATCCACCACGTTTTCCGGGGTGGTACCAACACCATCAAAAGCCTGGCGGAAACACATCCCAGAAGAGAAAAGACTCACCGTCGGAGGCACAGGGAAGAACAACGCCACTGTGGAACCCGAACTGCAAGTTTTTCTGATGATATTCAACGTTATGCTCCACCTGGAACATCAAAGCAGACGGAGACGATGATGGTGAGTACAGCTGCAAAGCACACAAGGGAGGGAGGGAGGAAAATGAGAGTGACACACATATGCACGACACACACCCAACACACACACACACCATGCACACAACCAGCTGCAGACAAAAATAATTTGCACCCGATGCGCGGCAGAATAATGCAAGGACAACAGGAATGTGCCAAGGTGAATGTATTGATATCAACAGCTAATAAATATTTGAATTGTCCGTAAAACAGATATGTACAAATGTACACATAGGGACACTGCCCAGTCCAATGTTCAAAGGGCCACAGGGCACAGTCCAAGGCCCAACTTGAATCCTGACTTCATCCGGATAGAACTCTGCAGGGGCATCAGTTTGCAAGTGGGCAGGCACGTCAGGGGGATGGGGGCGGGGGGCACTTCAGCCGAAGTCGGGAACAAGCCCACTGGTTCTGGAGGGGGCTCCATGCCCATTTCTCAGTGTTGGAAGTGCAAGGCTACAGTCTCTCAGGTGGGTGACTTTCCCACTGGTTCTAGAGGGGGCTCCATGCCCATTTCTCTGCCCTGGGGAGTGCAAGGACACAATCTCTCAGGTGGGTGACTTTTCCACTGATTCTGGAGGGGGCTCCATGCCATTTCTCTTTCCTGGGAAGTGCAAGATCACAGTTTCTCAGGTGGGTGAATTGCCGACTGGTTCTGGAAGGGGCTTCATACCATTTTTTCTTTCCTGGGGAGTGCAAGGACACAATCTCTCAGGTGGGTGACTTTTCCACTGATTCTGGAGGGGGCTCCATGCCCATTTCTCTGTCCTAGGGAGTGCAAGGCCACAGTCTCTCAGGTGGGTGACTTTCCAACTAGTTCTGGAGGGGGCACCTCGTACAGCAGCCCCTGGAGGGTGGCCTACATGGCTTCCGCTGGTGGCAGATGGAGGTGCCTCCTGGGCAGCCTCTGCTGGTGGTGATGGCTGCACGTTTGTGGCAGATGGAGGTGCCTCCTGGGCAGTCTATGTAGGTGGTGATGGCTGCACTTCCTCAGCTGGCAATGGGGGTCCCGTGACCAATGTGGTGGTGGAGGTGTCACCCTGACAGCTTCCGCTGGAGTAGAGGGCTTCTTCTTCTCCATGACATGGGGTGTGGAATCCTTACCCTTCTTGGCAGGGGTTGATGGCTTCTTCCCCTTCATGGCAGGTTGCCTGTGTTCCCTATCCTTCCGGGCAGGAGTCGAGGGCTTCTTCCCCATCAAAGCAGGCGGTGCAGGCTCCTTTCCCTTCTTGGCTGGAATTGTGGGATCCTTCCCCTTCTTAGCTGGCGGAGTGGGATCCTTCACTGACTTCCCACCACGACTAGGTGGTGCCACCACTGTCCATGTGGACTGTTTGGCTGAGGTGCTGCACTGGGTCATTGGGATCCTGCTTTTATGGGCGGGACAGGGGGAGGGGGAGGAAAGAGGTCAAGTTGGGCAAGGAAAAGATTCTTAGGGATGGTGAAGCAGGAGGAGGGATGGGAGTGGAGGCTGAGGGAGTGGTTGTAGGAGGTGCATGTCTGCTGTATTTGGGTACAGGTACAGGTGCTGATGTGAGGGGGATGGCTGTTGGGTGTGTGAATGCTTACGTTTGTGTCCTTTAGGAGTGGGGACAGACAGGGTGGGAGAGGACACATAGGGGCCCGTGCATGGAAGTTGTGGAGGTGTCTGCTAGTGAGGTATGTGTGCTGCTTGGTGTGATGATGCTGGTGGTGGATGTTGGTGCAGTGCATACAGGTGTGAGTGTGGACGTGACTGTGAGGGAGGTGGTGTGGAGGAGGAGGGGGAGACAGCAGTGGATGTGGTTTTGTTTGCAACTGTCTGGTGTTTGCGTGAGTGCTTGTGGGATGAAGTGTGGTGCCTGTGTTTGCCTGTGCCACTCTTGGGTGGTGTCTTGTCCGCATGCTTGTCAGTATGTGTGCATGGGATGGCTTGGCATTGAGGAGACTGCGACTGGGAAGTGGTAGTTGGAGGGGGACGGTAGAAACAGGGGCAATGGCTGCCATCAGAGAGGAGGCCAGAGCCTGAATCGATCTCTGTTGGGCCGCCAGTCCACTGTGGATGCCCTCCAGGAATGCATTGCATTGCTGCATCTGGGATGCCAGCCCCTAGATGGCATTCACAATGGTTGATTACCCCACAGAGATGGATCTAAGGAGGTCAATAGCCTTTTCACTTAGGACAACAGGGCTCACCGGGGCAGGGCCTGAGGTGCCTGGGGCGAAGGAGATGCCCACCCTCCTGGGTGAGCGGGCACGGGCAACTCGCTGTGGGGCTACTGTGAGGGCTTTGCTGGTACAGGGGGTGGTAGCTGTACCTGCAGCTGGGGTGGTCACAGAGGTGTCCACCACCAACAGGGAGCTCCCATCGGAGGAAGCATCTGAGTCTGTGTTGTAACCTCCTGTCTCCGCCATGGTGCTCCCCTCGCACTCTGTCCCACTGGTTCCATTGGCGTCAGTGGACACTGACTCCAGGGCCCTGTGGGATGCAGCTCCCTCTGTCGCAGGTGCCCCTACTCCTCCACCAGATGATGCTAATGCACACATGGACAGGATGACAGAACAAAAAGGGGGGGGAGGGAGAAAAAGAAAACACTTGGTCAATTACTACATCAACACCAACTGTGGCATACACAGTACCATCACACACAGGGATCAGGCTTAAGCACTATGCATTGCACTGCCAGTGATTTGGCTAGATGAGGGTCACACACCACCACCTGCACCCCTCCTTGTACCCACATAGCCCTGCTTGAAATGGAATACTAACAAGCTACGTTACCTGCATTTGCCATACACCCATTACCCTAGAGTTGACACACGCTGCAATGTCTGGCCTGGCCCTAGGGTCACCCACTAACTCACATCCACCACCCGGATCCCACTCCACCTGCCGAATTTTAGAATAATACCCACTGTACTCACCCCCTTGTGGCTGCTGTGATTCCCTTAAGCGCCCATTCAGCTCTGGGTAGGCCATCAGGGGGTAAGTTTATGACGGGAACCCCTTCCTCGTCGGGAGGTCATCCCCAGCTGGGCCTCTACGGTCTTCCGTGCCCAGCATCTCAGATCCTCCCACCGTTTCTGACACTGGGTGCCCCGCCTGCCATAGACCCTGAGGGTCTGCACGTCCTTGGCGCTGGCATGCCATAATCCCTTCTTTTGATGGGCACTGACCTGCAGAGGCAATACAGACAGGAGAACACCATTAAACAAACGGTCCAGCCTGTCACACATATGGCCCACCATTCCTGTTTTCATCACCATTGGCGCATGCATTCCCTGGCACACACCATGTACACCACCACAAGACATTCTCCCTACCTCCCGATGACACAATGCTTGCACACACATCTCCATTCATCCTTCCCAAATGCATCTTGCCCAAATGGTACTCACCTGTTGGTCTGGAGGCCCATACAGCAGTCCGTACTGGTTTTGGACCCCATCCACGAGTCGCTCCAACTCCTCCGAAGTGAAAGCAGGCATCCTTTCCCTGGTCACACGGGCCATGGTGGGTTCCAGACACAGGTCACAGCAGCACACTCAGTGTAGGTGTTCTCCTGTTGAAAGTAAGGAAACAAGTGAGGAATCAGATAGAAAATGGCAGTCACTTCAGCGTCGGTCTACATCATCACTGCCGGTGCAGATTCCCTTTGGCCTCTGTACTCCATAGAGCCCCATATTATCCAATGAGCAATTGCACGACGGTGCAAGACCGCCTTCTGCTACGACACCCAACGTCGGTGGAATTACCTCACTTCCACCTGTCCCTACATACAGGACAGGTGTTCGCCATTTCAGGGGGGCACAACGGTCATATCTACATTAAATGCTTCACAGACTAGATTGGCACATACCTCGCCATTAACACTGTTCCATAACATAAATGCACCATGTACACTGAAGTTGTGGTTACATTGATACCTACCGCTGCGGATAAATAGGAGGTGGAGACATACCCCATGTACTGACCCTTTGTGGTCTTGGCTACACTGGAGGACAGGTACATTATCCTCACCTATATACTGGACAGGGCCACAATCACAAATCACAGAGCTGTGTGCCCAATTGGAGCCTGACCTGATATCTGCTATTCGTCATCCGACTGGGATCCCCCCCCCTCTTTTGCAAGTGCTATCAGTGCTCTATTTCTTGGCAACTGGTTCTTTCCAAGTGACAGTGGGCTTGGCAGCAGGAATGTCACTGCCAATGTTCTCAATCGTGCTAGCAAGAATAATATCTGCCCTGGTTAAACACATGTGCAGCTACATTCCTTTCCCCAGGTGTAAGATTTGGCCACTGTGAAGGCCCAATATCACTGGGGTGATTGACAGGACAAATATGTGTTTTTCCCCCTGCCAGAATGAACAGGTGTTCAGGAATTGTAAGAGTTTCCACTCACTCAATGTGCAAATGGTGTGCCTGGTGGACCAGTACATCTCCCATGTCAGTGTTATGTATCCTGGGTTGGTGCATGATGCCTTTGTTCTGAGGAATAGCAGCATCCCAAATGTGATGGCCCAACTACAGAGGCACAGAGTGTGGCTAATAGGTGAGCCTTGGTCCCCACCCACTGTATATTATTGTATACCTTCAGGTGTCATCCCCAAAACATTGCATGAGGCTAAATGTGGTCCCTCAATACTTGCAGGTGACTCTGGGTACCCAAACCTATCATGGCTGCTGACCCCTGTGAGGAAGGCCAGGACAGGAGCTGAGGAACGTTATAATGAGGCACATGGGCGAACCAGACGGATCATCGAGAGGACCCTCGTACTCCTGAAGGCCAGGTTTCAGGTGCCTCCATCTGACAGGAGGATCTCTGTGCTACTCACCCGAGAAGGCCTGTCAGATAGTAGTGGCATGCTGCATGTTACACTACCTGGCCAGACAGCATGTACCCTTTCTGTAGGTGGAGGAGACTGGAGATGCCCCTGTCGCAGCAGTAGACCCTTAGGACAGTGAAGAGGCTGAGGATGAGGATGAGGACAACAGAACATCAGTAATCCGTTGTTGGACCTTTTCCCTTAGGCAGGGTCAGCCCCAATCTTTTTGCATCCTGCCTCCTATTTTTTCTGACCTGTTGCTGCTCTGAGCACTTTACCACTGCTGACCAGTGCTAAAGTGCATATGCTCTCTGTGTAAATTGTATTGTTGATTGGGTTCTCAATGATTGTCATATTTTGTTTACTAGTAGGTCCCTAGTAAAGTGCAATAGAGGTGCCCTGGTCCTGCAAATCAAATGCTACTAATGGGCCTGCAGACCTGGTTGTGCCACCCACATTAGTAGCTCTGTAATCATGTCTCAGACCTGCCACTGCAGTGTCTGTGTGTGCAGTTTTAAACTGCCAGTTCGGCTTGGCAAGTGTACCCACTTGCCAGGCCTACACCTTCCCTTTTCTTACATGTAAGACACCCCTAAGGTAGGCCCTAGGTAGCCCCATGGGCAGGGTGCAGTGTATGTTTAAGGTAGGACATATAATAAAGTGTTTTATAAGTCCTACTAGTGAAATACTGCCACATTTGGGCCCATATTTATACTTTTTTTAGCGCTGCATTTGCTCGTTTTTTGACGCAAAATCGGCGCAAACTTAGAAAATACAATGGTATTTTGCAAGTTTGCGCCGATTTTGCGTCAAAAAACGACGCAAATGCGTCGCTAAAAAAGTATAAATATGGGCCTTGGTTTTCACTGTTGCAAGGCCTAACCCTCCCATGGTTAACATGGGGGATGCCTTTGTATATGATTAAAGCGTAGATTCCATTTGGGAGCGGATAGACATTTGGAGTTTGGTGTCTCTGAGCTCACAATTTAAAAATACATCTTTTAGTAAAGTTGATTTTAAGATTGTGTGTTTGAAAATGCCACTTTTAGAAAGTGAACATTTTCTTGCTTAAACTATTCTGTGACTCTGCCTGCTTGTGGATTCCCTGTCTCGGTCAGTTTAACAGTTGGGCTGTTTGCACCTCTCTCTAAACAGAGACACAAAGGGAGTTGGGGTGTAGCTTGCATATCCAGATGATCCATCTGTGCTAGGAGGGAGGGGAGAAGTGGTCACTCACACCTGAAAGGGCTGTGCCTGCCCTCACAAAATTCAGTCTCCAACCCCCTGGTGTGTGTCAGGGGCCTGGGCTAGGCAGGGCAGGATTTCACAAACAAGAGAGACTTTTCTTTGAAGTAAGCCTACTTCACAGGGCAAAATGGGTATAAGAAGGGCACCCAAAACCACAGACTTTAGATCACTTCTGGAAACCAAGAGGAACCTCTGCCTGGAGAAGAGCTGAAGAGCTGAGGAAGAAGAGCTTCCCTGTCTATGACTGTTCTTTGTGGAGCTATCCTGAAGTTGCTGCTTCTGCCTGTGCAAGAGGACAAAGACTGGACTTTGTGTGCCTTCCTGCTTGTGAAGAACTCTCCAAGGGCTTGAAACTGAACTTGCCTCCTGTTGTTGAAGTCTCAGGGACAGCAAAGACTTTTCTCTGCCAGCAACCAGAGCTTATGCTGAGACTCCGGCCCTGCCAAGTGGTGCCCTATCCAGTTCCTGGGGCCTTCAAAGGAGAAGCTGGCAGACCAAAATTTGAGAAATCCACCCACAGACCTCCATGCAGGGAAAATTTCGATGCAACCTCTGGAAAAACAACGCGCTGCCGGCTTCATGGCTAAAATCGACGTTCCACCTGCAGCGTGGCTGGGAGATCGACGCACGCGGCTGGAGAAATGATGTGCAGCATCGCTGATGGAGGCTGGTGAGATCACAACAAACACTGAGCAGTTTTTGGATCACCGTGCAGCCGGATATCCAACGCAAAAATCGCTGGGCATGTAAAAATTATGCAAAGCCTGCCCGGACCTGAGAGTGCTTGTACAGATCTACGCATCGCTCTCCTGCGGAGAGAAGAAACCATTCATGCCGACCCGACCGAAGGAGAAACAACGCACGGTCTCGCTTGTGAGTGATATCGACGCACCGTAGGCTCCTTTCGACGCACACTCACCCATGCAGGGTTATATTTTACGCAACTCAGGTACATTTTCACGTTATCAGCATTAGCATTGTGTTTAAAAGAACATGAAGACTCTCTTTACATTTTAATTAATAACTTGACTTCTGTATGGTTGGATTTTTGTCATTTTGGTCTTGTTTTGGTTTTGTTTAGATAAATATTTTCTATTTTTCTAAACCTGTGTTGTGTAATTTTGTAGTGGTTTAATTAAGTTACTGTGTGTGTTGGTACAAATACTTTATACCTAGCACTCTGAAGTTAAGCCTGCCTGCTCGTGCCAAGCTACCAAAAGGGTGAGTGGGGGTTAGCTGAGGGGGATTCTCTTTTACCCTGACTAGAGTAAGAGTCCCTGCTTGGACAGGGGGTAACCTGACTGCCAACTAAAGATCCCATTTCTAACATCCGTCAATATTTCCAATGTGACACAGGTGAGACAGAGCAACTGACCATTCCTATGACTATTGGTGTATTATGAGTGGCTGTAGCATGATGCCTTTAACGTCCTTTGCATCTCAACTTACTGTCACATATGGCTTGTCATTTTACAGATGTTGGTGATATAACAGTTGCGTATTGATGTGCTGACTACAGACAGCTACAGGTCCTTATTTTTATGCTCTCATAGTGTTCAGATCATTTGCACTAGATGTGACTGTTTCCATAAATGCACATTTTCAAGACATAAAACACTAGTAGACAAGTTGTGTTCAAGGATGTTATTGTAGTGCTAAGAAATTGAGGGGAAAGTGCAATGGAATGAGGTGATGATGGAGGAAAGTCCAGGGTATTGTTCCAGTCTGTTTGCAGCACAGTTCCAGTGTCCGAGTGGCCATGGGAATGGGAGCAAAGGCATTTCAAAGAGGACAATGTGACTGTGTGGGACAAATGGGGGACAGTCAGGAGAGTCTCATTTACTGTCTGTAGTCTTGGGAAGTGCCTCCGTCTTCTGTCTGGTTAGCAGGGAATGTTAAGGGGTGGTTCACCTTCTACCGGGGGAGGGGATGCTGGTGGACTGAGGGTCCTGTGGCGGGGCCTCCTGCCCACTAGCTGCAGAGAAAGTGGAGGGCTGGTCAATGGACTGGCTAGTGGTAGGGGCCCGCTGCAGTGGTGCTGTTGCCTCCCTCATGATGTTGGCCATGTCTGCCAGCAACCCTGCTATGCAGATCAGGGTGGTGTTAATGGCCTGCAAGTCCTCCCTGATCCCCTGATACTGTCCCTCCTGCAGTTTCCTGTTCTCCTGCACATTGTCAAGGATCTGTCCCATCGTGTACTGGGAACGTTGGTAGGTTCCCAGGATCTTGGAGTGTGCCTCCTGGAGAATTTGTTCCCTGGGCCTGTCCTCCCCCTGTCACACAAAAGTCCTCACAGTGTCCCTGTTGGCCTGTGCCTCTGTCCCCTGAACGGTCTGCCCACTGCCACTGACCCCCAGGTCCCTAATTGTCTTGGGTATGAGATATGGACTGGGGTCCCTGTACAGGTGGCAACTGCTGATTGATGTGTCCTGGGGACAGAGGTGTGGGTATGATGGGTGGGTACTGTGGTGTTAGATACTGACGGAGGAGGCTCTGTGGTGGCCTCTGAGTGGGCTGGGGTGACCGGCTGACAAGTGGTCCCTAATGGGCCAGGTTGTTGGTCCAGATCCTGAAGTCCAGAGTTACTGTCATCACTGGGGGCATCTTCTGTTGGGGGACTGGATCGTCTTGGAACCTCCTCTCTGCTGACATTGGCTGGGGCACCTGTGGGGATGTAAGTGATGTTTTATGCTTCATGTCTGTGACATATTATACATCCCTATCTTCCCCTCTATCATTGGTGTTGCCCTGCCACCTTTTGCTTGTGTATGGTGATGTATTGTGTGATTGTTAGTTTCCCTATGCTGTACATGCTTTGGTGATGGGTGTCCATGCAGGGCTGGGAGGGCTGTCTATGCATTGGTATAACATACAGTGCTTGGCATTGGCGTTAGTCATATGTGTAGGTGCAGTGTTTGGGATGTAGTGAAATGATGGGAGTGAGGGTGAGGGGGTGAGATAGCATGCAGGTATGGGGGTTGATTAGTATTAAATCCTGACTCACCAGTGTCCCTCAGGATGCGGTATTGTCAAGACTTGCTCCTCCCAAACTGTGAGATGTGGGGAGGAGGTGGGGGTCCACTGCCAGTCCTCTGTATGGTGAGCTGGTGCCTTGCTGCTATGGAACATACCTTCCTTCGTCGGTCATTCCACCTCTTCCTGATATTGTCCCTTGTTCTTGGGTGCTGTCCCAAGGCATTCACACTGTCCATGATTTTCCACCATAACTCCATCTTCCTTGCAATGGATATTTGCTGTACCTGTGCTCCAAACAGCTGTGGCTCTACCCTGATTATTGCCTCCACCATCACCCTAACCTCCTAATCAGTGAAACAGGGGTGCCTTTGTGGGGACATGGGTGTTGTGTGGTGTGGGTTGGTGAGAGTGTGTGAGTAATGTGGTGGTGTGTGTGTTGTGGGGTGCGTGAGGGATGTATAAGTGGAAGTGGTGTGTGTGTCTAGTTGTCACAGCGGTCTTGGTGTCAGTCTGGTGGCAATAATTTGTATTCATAAAGGGTTGTGGGTAATGAAGGTATGTGTTTTATAGTGCTGTGGGTGTGATGTATTGGCCAATGTAGTTTTGTTTTGTATGTTGGTGTCCATTCTGACAGCAATGGTTTCCCGCTGTTGAATGCCCGCCGTGATGACTCGTGGGTCATAATTTGATTGGCGTTGTTTTGTTGGCGTAACGGTATGGGGGCTGCCATCAGAGAGGAGGCCAGAGCCTGAATCGATCTCTGTTGGGCCGCCAATCCACTGTGGATGCCCTCCAGGAATGCATTGCATTGCTGCATCTGGGATGCCAGCCCCTGGATGGCATTCACAATGGTTGATTACCCCACAGAGATGGATCTAAGGAGGTCAATAGCCTCTTCACTTAGGACAACAGGGCTCACCGGGGCAGGGCCTGAGGTGCCTGGGGCGAAGGAGCTGCCCACCCTCCTGGGTGAGCGGGCAAGGGCAACTCGCTGTGGGGCTACTGTGAGGGCGGTGCTTGTACAGGGGGTGGTAGCTGTACCTGCAGCTGGGGTGGTCACAGAGGTGCCCACCACCACCAGGGAGCTCCCATCGGAGGAAGAATCTGAGTCTGTGTTGTAACCTCCTGTCTCCGCCGTGGTGCTCCCCTCGCACTCTGTCCCACTGGTTCCTTTGGCATCAGTGA
This sequence comes from Pleurodeles waltl, assembly GCF_031143425.1. Taxonomy (NCBI): domain Eukaryota; kingdom Metazoa; phylum Chordata; class Amphibia; order Caudata; family Salamandridae; genus Pleurodeles; species Pleurodeles waltl. The sequence goes on along the minus strand of NC_090450.1, from coordinate 218,376,845 downwards.
ACACTGACTCCAGGGCCCTGTGGGATGCAGCTCCCTCTGTCGCAGGTGCCCCTACTCCTCCGCCAGATGATGCTAATGCACACATGGACAGGATGACAGAACAAAAAGGGGGGGAGGGAGAAAAAGGAAACACTTGGTCAATTACTACATCAACACCACAGTTGGCATACACAGTACCATCACACACAGGGATCAGGCTTAAGCACTATGCATTGCACTGCCAGTGATTTGGCTAGATGAGGGTCACACACCACCAACTGCACCCCTCCTTGTACCCACATAGCCCTGCTTGAAATGGAATACTAACAAGCTACGTTACCTGCCTTTGCCATACACCCATTACCCTAGAATTGACACACGCTGCAATGTCTGACCAGGCCCTAGGGTCACCCACTAACTCACATCCACCACCCCAATCCCACTCCACCTGCCAAATTTTAGAATAATACCTACTGTACTCACCCCCTTGTGGCTGCTGTGATTCCCCTAAGCGCCCATTCAGCTCTGGATAGGCCATCAGGAGGGTAAGGTTATGACGGGCACCCCTTCCTCGTTGGGAGGTCATCCCCAGCTGGGCCTCCACGGTCTTCCGTGCCTAGCGTCTCAGATCCTCCCACCGTTTCCGACACTGGGTGCCCCACCTGCCATAGACCCCGAGGGTCTGCACGTCATTGGCGCTGGCATGCCATAATCCCTTCTTTTGATGGGCACTGACCTGCAGAGGCAATACAGACAGGAGAACACCATTAAACAAACGGTCCAGCCTGTCACACATATGGCCCACCATTCCTGATTTCATCACCATTGGCGCATACATTCCCCGGCACACACCATGTACACCACCACAAGACATTCTCCCCACCTCCCGATGACACAATGCTTGCACACACATCTCCATGCATCCTTCCCAAATGCATCTTGCCCAATTGGTACTCACCTGTTGGTCTGGAGGCCCATACAGCAGTCCGTACTGGTTTAGGACCCCATCAACGAGTCGCTCCAACTCCTCCGAAGTGAAAGCAGGCATCCTTTCCCTGGTCACACGGGCCATTGTGGGTTCCAGACACAGGTCACAGCAGCACACTCAGTGTAGGTGTTCTCCTGTTGAAAGTAAGGAAACAAGTGAGGAATCAGATAGAAAATGGCAGTCACTTCCGCGTCGGTCTACACCATCACTGCCGGCGCAGATTCCCTTTGGCCTCTGTACTCCATAGAGCCCCATGTTATCCAATGAGCAATTGCACGACGGTGCAGGACCGCCTTCCGCTACGACACCCAACGTCGGTGGAATAACCTCACTTCCACCTGTCCCTACATACAGGACAGGTGGTCGCCATTTCAGGGGGGCACAACGGTCATATCTACATTAAATGCTTCACAGAGTAGATTGGCACATACCTCGCCATTAACACTGTCCCATAACATAAATGCACCATGTACACTGAAGTTGTGATTACATTGATACCTACCGCTGCGGATAAATAGGAGGTGGAGACATACCCCATGTACTGACCCTTTGTGGTCTTGGCTACACTGGAGGACAGGTACATTATCCTCACCTATATACTGGACAGGGCCACAATCACAAATCACAGAGCTGTGTGCCCAATTGGAGCCTGACCTGATATCTGCTGTTCGTCATCCGACTGGGATCCCCCCCTCTTTTGCAAGTGCTATCAGTGCTCTATTTCTTGGCAACTGGTTCTTTCCAAGTGACAGTGGGCTTGGCAGCAGGAATATCACTGCCAATGTTCTCAATCGTGCTAGCAAGAATAATATCTGCCCTGGTAAAACACATGTGCAGCTGCATTCCTTTCCCCAGGTGTAAGATTTGGCCACTGTGAAGGCCCAATATCACTGGGGTGATTGACAGGACAAATATGTGTTTTTCCCCCTTCCAGAATGAACAGGTGTTCAGGGATTGTAAGAGTTTCCACTCACTCAATGTGCAAATGGTGTGCCTGGCGGACCAGTACATCTCCCATGTCAGTGTTATGTATCCTGGGTTGGGGCATGATGCCTTTGTTCTGAGGAATAGCAGCATCCCAAATGTGATGGCCCAACTACAGAGGCACAGAGGGGGTGATTCTCACCCTGGCGGGCGGCGGAGGCCGCCCGCCAGAGTTCCCCCCTCCAAAATACCGCTCCGCGGTCGAAAGACCGCTGAGGGTATTTTGGCTTTTGCACTGGGCTGGCGGGCGACTGCCAAAAGGCCGCCCGCCAGCCCAGTGCAAAACAGCCTTCCCACTAGGACGCCGGCTCAGAATTGAGCCGGCGGAGTGGGAAGGTGCGACGGGTGCAGTGGCACCCGTCGCGTATTTCAGTGTCTGCAAAGCAGACACTGAAATACAAAGTGGGGCCCTCTTACGGGGGCCCCACAACACCCCATACCGCCATCCTGTTCCTGGCGGCAGAGCCGCCAGGAACAGGATGGCGGTATGGGGTGTCAGAATCCCCATGGCGGCGCAGCGAGCTGCGCCGCCATGGAGGATTCTACAGGGCAGCGGAAAACCGGCGGGAGACCGCCGGTTTTCCCTTTCTGACCGCGGCTGAACCGCCGCGGTCAGAATGCCCTGCGGGGCACCGCCAGCTTGTTGCCGGTGCTCCCGCCAACCCTGGCCCCGGCGGTCCATGACCGCCGGCGTCAGAATGACCCCCAGAGTGTGGCTAATAGGTGAGCCTTGGTCCCCACCCACTGTATATTATTGTGTACCTTCAGGTGTCATCCCGAAAACATTGCATGAGGATAAATGTGGTCCCTCAATACTTACAGGTGACTCTGGCTACCCAAACCTATTATGGCTGCTGACCCCTGTGGCGGAATGCCAGGACAGGAGCTGAGGAACGTTATAATGAGGCACATGGGCGAACCAGACGGATCATCGAGAGGACCCTCGGACTCCTGAAGGCCAGGTTCAGGTGCCTCCATCTGACAGGAGGATCTCTGTGCTACTCACCCGAAAAGGTCTGTCAGATAGTATTGGCATGCTGCATGTTACACTACCTGGTCAGACAGGATGTACCCTTTCTGTAGGTGGAGGAGACTGGAGATGCCCCTGTCGCAGCAGTAGACCCTTAGGACAGTGAGGATGAAGAGGCTGAGGATGAGGATGAGGACAACAGAACATCAGTAATCCGTTGTTGGACCTTTTCCCTTAGGCAGGGTCAGTCCCAATCTTTTTGCATCCTGCCTCCTATTTTTTCTGACCTGTTGCTACTCTGAGCACTTTACCACTGCTGACCAGTGCTAAAGTGCATATGCTCTCTGTGTAAATTGTATTGTTGATTGGGTTCTCCATGATTGGCATATTTGGTTTACTAGTAGGTCCCTAGTAAAGTGCAATAGAGGTGCCCTGGTCCTGCAAATCAAATGCTACTAATGGGCCTGCAGACCTGGTTGTGCCACCCACATTAGTAGCTCTGTAATCATGTCTCAGACCTGCCACTGCAGTGTCTGTGTGTGCAGTTTTAAACTGCCAGTTCAACTTGGCAAGTGTACCCACTTGTCAGGCCTACACCTTCCCTTTATACATGTAAGACACCCCTAAGGTAGGCCCTAGGTAGCCCCATGGGCAGGGTGCAGTGTATGTTTAAGGTAGGACATATACTAATGTGTTTTATAAGTCCTACCAGTGAAATACTGCCACATTTGGTTTTCACTGTTGCAAGGCCTAACCCTCCCATGGTTAACATGGGGGATGCCTTTATAAATGATTAAAGCATAGATTCCATTTGGGAGCGGATAGACATGTGGAGTTTGGTGTCTCTGAGCTCACAATTTAAAAATACATCTTTTAGTAAAATTGATTTTAAGATTGTGTGTTTGAAAATGCCACTTTTAGAAAGTGAACATTTTCTTGCTTAAACCATTCTGTGACTCTGCCTGCTTGTGGATTCCCTGTCTAGGTCAGTTTAACAGTTGGGCTGTTTGCACCTCTCTCTAAACAGAGACACAAAGGGAGTTGGGGTCTAGCTTGCATATCCAGATGAGCCATCTGTGCTAGGAGGGAGGGGAGAAGTGGTCACTCACACCTGAAAGGGCTGTGCCTGCCCTCACAAAATTCAGTCTCCAACCCCCTGGTGTGTGTCTGGGGTCTGGGCTAGGCAGGGCAGAATTTCACAAACAAGAGTGACTTTTCTTTCAAGTAAGCCTACTTCACAGGGCAAAATGGGTATAAGAAGGGCACCCAAAACCACAGACTTTAGCTCACTTCTGGAAACCAAGAGGAACCTCTGCCTGGAGAAGAGCTGAAGAGCTGAGGAAGAAGAGCTGCCCTGTCTATGACTGTGCTTTGTGGAGCTATCCTGAAGTTGCTGCTTCTGCCTGTGCAAGAGGACAAAGACTGGACTTTGTGTGCCTTCCTGCTTGTGAAGAACTCTCCAAGGGCTTGAAACTGAACTTGCCTCCTGTTGTTGAAGTCTCAGGGACAGCAAAGACTTCTCTCTGCCAGCACCCGGAGCTTCTGCTGAGACTCCGGCCCTGCCAAGTGGTGAACCTATCCAGTTCCTGGGTCCTTGAAAGGAGAAGCTGGCAGACCAAAATTTGAGAAATCCACTCACAGACCTCCATGCAGGGAAAATTTCGATGCAACCTCTGGAAAAACAACGCGCTGCCGGCTTCATGGCTGAAATCGATGTTCCACCTGCAGCGTGGCTGGGAGTTCGACGCACGTGGCTGGAGAAATTATGTGCAGCATCGCTGATGGAGGCTGGTGAGATCACAACAAACACTGAGCAGTGTTTGGATCACCGTGCAGCCGGATATCGCTGGGCATGTAAAAATGATGCAAAGCCTGCCCGGACCCGAGAGTGCTTGTACAGATCGATGCATCGCTCTCCTGCGGAGAGAAGAAACCATGCATGCCGACCCGACCGAAGGAGAAACAACGCACGGTCTCGCTTGTGAGTGATATCGACGCACCGCAGGCTCCTTTCGACGCACACTCACCCATGCAGGGTTATTTTTTACGCAACCCAGGTACATTTTCACGTTATCAGCATTAGCATTGTGTTTAAAAGAACATGAAGACTCTCTTTACATTTTAATTAATAACTTGACTTCTGTATGGTTGGATTTTTGTCATTTTGGTCCTGTTTTGTTTAGATAAATATTTTCTATTTTTCTAAACCTGTGTTGTGTAATTTTGTAGTGGTTTAATTAAGTTACTGTGTGTGTTGGTACAAATACTTTACACCTAGCACTCTGAAGTTAAGCCTGCCTGCATGTGCCAAGCTACCAAAGGGGTGAGCGGGGGTTATCAGAGGGGGATTCTCTTTTACCCTAACTAGAGTGAGAGTCCCTGCTTGGACAGGGGGTAACCTGACTGCCAACCAAAGATCCCATTTCTAACATCCGTCAATATTTCCAATGTGACACAGGTGAGACAGAGCAACTGACCATTCCTATGACTATTGGTTTATTCTGAGTGGCTGTAGCATGATGCCATTAACGTCCTTTGTATCTCAACTTACTGTCACATATGGCTTGTCATTTTACAGATGTTGGTGATATAACAATTGCGTATTGATGTGCTGACTACAGACAGCTACAGGTCCTTATTTTTATGCTCTCATAGTGTTCAGATCATTTGCACTAGATGTGATTGTTTCCATAAATGCACATTTTCAAGACATAAAACACTAGTAGACAAGTTGTGTTCAAGGATGTTATTGTAGTGCTAAGAAATTGAGGGGAAAGTGCAATGGAATGAGGTGATGATGGAGGAAAGTCCAGGGTATTGTTCCAGTCTGTTTGCAGCACAGTTCCAGTGTCCAAGTGGCCATGGGAAGGGGAACAAAGGCATTTCAAAGAGGACAAGGTGACTGTGTGGGGCACATGGGGGACAGTCAGGAGAGTCTCATTTACTGTCTGTAGTCTTGGAAAGTGTCTCCGTCTTCTGTCTGGTTAGCAGGTAATGTTGAGGGGTGGTTCACCTTCTGCTGGGGGAGGGGATGCTGGTGGACTGAGGGTCCTGTGGCAGGCCTCCTGCCCACTAGCTGCAGAAGAAGTGGAGGGCTGGTCAATGGACTGGCTAGTGGTAGGGGCCCGCTGCTGTGCTGTTGCCTCCCTCATGATGTTGGCCATGTCTGCCAGCAACCCTGCTATGGAGAACAGAGTGGTGTTAATGGCCTGCAAGTCCTCCCTGATCCCCTGATACTGTCCCTCCTGCAGCTTCCTGTTCTCCTGCACATTGTCAAGGATCTGTCCCATTGTGTACTGGGAACGTTGGTAGGCTCCCAGGATCTTGGAGAGTGCCTCCTGGAGAATTGGTTCCCTGGGCCTGTCCTCCCCCTGTCACACAACAGTCCTCCCAGTGTCCCTGTTGGCCTGTGCCTCTGTCCCCTGAACGGTCTGCCCACTGCCACTGACCCCCAGGTCCCTAATTGTCTTGGGTATGAGATATGGACTGGGGTCCCTCTACAGGTGACAACTGCTGATTGATGTGTCCTGGGGACAGAGGTGTGGGTACGATGGGTGGGTGCTGTGGTGTTAGATACTGACGGAGGAGGCTCTGTGGTGGCCTGTGAGTGGCCTGGGGTGACTGGCTGACAAGTGGTCCCTAATGGGCCAGGTTGTTGGTCCAGATCCTGAAGTCCAGAGTTACTGTCATCACTGGGGGCATCTTCTGTTGGGGGACTGACTCGTCTTGGAACCTCCTCTCTGCTGACATTGGCTGGGGCACCTGTGGGGATGTAAGTGATGTTTTATGCTTCATGTCTGTGATATATTGTACATCCCTATCTTCCCCTCTATCATTGGTGTTGCCCTGCCACCTTTTGCTTGTGTATGGTGATGTATTGTGTGATTGTTAGTTTCCCTATGCTGTGCATGCTTTGGTGATGGGTGTCCATGCAGGGCTGGGAGGGCTGTCCATGCATTGATATAACATACAGTGCTTGGCATTGGAGTTAGTCATATGTGAAGGTGCAGTGTGTGGGATGTAGTGAAATGATGGGAGTGAGGGTGAGGGGGTGAGATAGCATGCAGGTATGGGGGTTGATTAGTATTAAATCTTGACTCACCAGTGTCCCTCAGGATGCGGTATTGTCAAGACTTGCTCCTCCCAAACTGTGAGCTGTGGGGAGGAGGTGGGGGTCCACTGCCAGTCCTCTGTATGGCGAGCTGGTGCCTTGCTGCTATGGAACATACCTTCCTCCGTAGGTCATTCCACCTCTTCCTGATATCGTCCCTTGTTCTTGGGTGCTGTCCCAAGGCGTTCACACTGTCCATGATTTTCCACCATAACTCCATCTTCCTTGCAATGGATATTTGCTGTACCTGTGCTCCAAATAGCTGTGGCTCTACCCTGATTATTTCCTCCACCATCACCCTAACCTCCTAATCAGTGAAACAGGGGTGCCTTTGTGGGGACATGGGTGTTGTGTGGTGTGTGTTGGTGAGAGTATGTGAGTAATGTGGTGGTGTGTGTGTTGTGGGGTGCGTGAGGGATATATAAGTGGAAGTGGTGTGTGTGTCTAGTTGTCACAGCGGTCTTGGCGTCAGTCTGGTGGCAATAATTTCTATTCATAAAGGGTTGTGGGTTATGAAGGTATGTGTTTTATAGTGCTGTGGGTGTGGTGTGATGTATTGGCCAATGTAGTTTTGTTTTGTATGTTGGTGTCCGTTCTGACAGCAATGGTTTCCCGCTGTTGAATGTCCGCCGTGGTGATTCGTGGGTCATAATGTGATTGGCGTTGTTTTGTTGGCGTAACGGTATGGGGGTTGGGACCGTCACTTTCTCTCTGACCTTTGGGCTGGCGGATTTGTGCATGTGGCAGTATTCTGTCGAATTGGTGTGTGTGTGTGTGTCATAATATGGTGAATGAATATTTGCCACCACAGCGGTATTTTGACAGCCATCACCACGGCTGTAAGCAGGATTTACCGCCAATGTCATAATGAGGGCCTGAGTGTTGCACTGCATGTGTAATGCCACATGGTAACATCAATGGAATAGTCTGGCTTTATAGGGCTACTATGCTGTCTCCACATCTGACACCATTGTGCTGCAAGGAGCTGATAGCCTCCATCTAACAATATGACACTGCAACAATTATGGACTACACAATAATATTTTATATACATGATGAGCATATGTATTGGAATACAGATGGTCAATTACAGGTTCTTCCAGTACCCAAGATTGTCATGTACATCAACACAGTCAAATTAAACCATATCAGAAGACCAGGAACATACACAGTACCACAAACACCTCTGATTCCCCATTCAAACTACAACTAACCACTGCCATGGTATATTCCAAATCCCTCTCAAGACTTTCCTACAATTTCTACCCTCTTATCTTTGCAGCTGTCAAGGTTATGGCATTCAGCTGTGGGTCATGACACCATTTGCAAATCTAACAACCAATGAACAGTGTGCTTACAATGAAGGACACAGGAATACACGCAATGTGGTGGAGAGGACATTTGGCTTTTTCAAATCTAGGTTCAGGTGTCTGGATTTGACAGGAGGAATCCTCCTGTATGCTCCCCCACTCGTATGCAAGATAATACTGGCATGTGCTATCCTGCACAACATTTGTATTAAAAACAATGTCCCCTGTGATGGACAAGTTGATGTTCACAATAAGGAGGAGGAGGAGGATGATGGTGTTGAGAACCTTAGCAGGGAACAACTAAACACAGCTGCTGGAGTTCGCAGAAGGCTGTTTTAGAGAACTTTTATACCTAGTCACTAAAAACATAACTTTGTAAATACCTCTATGAAATTTGTATTTAACCACATTCTCCTTGGTCTATTTATTGTCCAATATATATATATACCATTCGAATGTGACTCTAACCTCAGGGGCATGTCAGAAACATAAAAACTACAAGTATGTTGATGTAGGAGGTACTACTGACTCCATCTCACATTTCAGTGACCTGCTAATCACTGGCATGTGACTTCTTAAGGCTTACATCCATGCACCACTACATATATTGTGCCATCATGTGGTCAAGGTGCTAATTCATAGATCATTCACCACCACAACACCATGCCTAACAGGATGTATGCATGGGGCCACACATAAGGTAGGGTCTGTCAAGAAATGAATGTTAAGTAATGTTAGAACTGAACCCTATCACTACTCTGTTTGATTGTAGCTTTGCCTGCACAGTACATGTGTGTCAAGGGAGGGACATCAAAGGTAACTATGCTCCTTCATTAATTGGCCAGGGATTTTAATCAATGTTGGAACCTGAGCCTGCATAGAGTATACATGTGAATATGTTCTGGCACTACCATTGGGCACAACTCTGAAATGGTGGACTGTAATTTATGTATGGCACATCCACATTGGCCGGGGAATGTGTAATGGGTTGGCTGAGAAATTTAGCTGCTAGGGATTTTGAATCCATATACAAAAACATTACAGATTGTATGGATCTCTAAACTTTAATAGGACAATGCATCAGTCAAATGATAGTCTGACTGGAGTGTGTAGCACTCCCTATCTACATAGGATGCACACCTGTCACACAAATTGACTTTCGTTACACATGCCTACTGCTAATACTAATAAATATAGGAAGAATCATGTATGGGTGTCCGTCCTAGGGAGCAACGGGTAAGCCTTAATTCACAATGATTGACCTGTGTCTGCATGTCTACACAGTATGCTCTGTATGACAACATTACACAGCACATAGCAATACACCCCACTCATTGTCACTTACATGACAGATCATTTGCATGGTTCCAAATGTTACTAAATAGCTCATACATGTCTTGCCCTACCATATCACAATCAGGTGTGGCATGTGCTAATATGTGCAGCATTGTTCGGCACTGTCAGAGATCCTACATCACACTGAGTGGGAGTAGACCAAGCCATATCGGTAGCACCTGGCAAAGGATAAATACAGGAGTAAGATGATAACACACCTCAACATCATTCAATCATGGTAAGAGTCAGTTAGGTTGTGGGATGCAGGGAGAATTGCATAGCCATGTTCAATGGAGGATGGAGATGGACAGCTCTGAGATACCCACAGAAACTTTCAAATACAACAACCCATGCAGTTGGAGAATACACAAGTGCTGTGGCATGTGTAATGTCATGTGCGTGGCACTCATAACATCTTACTAATACCACCAATGGGACGGTAACTACAAAGAGACAGTTGTAGGAGAAGGGAATGTCTCCACATTACACAAGTCACATGTTAGATCCTGTCCCTATATCACCAGACAGTATTTTTGTAGATGTGTACAAAGTGCTAGCAGCCAAAAGACTGCGAGCAATGGAGGACAAAATACATGCCTTACCAGTAATGCCTGAAAAAAAGTATAATGAACAGACATGCTCCAAACCAGACACTGCAAGACATCAATGCCTACATGTGAAACTTTCACATATGTACAGAGAGGGTGACCTCGTCCGTACATGACCCAGACATCTTAGCCAGTAGCATACCATGGTAATTGGCCTTTGCATGGTACTAGAACGGGAGACAGTCACATACCATCTGTACCATGCCATGTGTCCAACCTTGATGCCACTACAGTTATACAACTCCTAAGCAAGCTGCACATGGACACAACTTTGGACTTCTAAAGTCTATACATGTCCTACATGTGTAAGCACACGATCTCTATACCTGAGAGGGGAAGGCTGACATCAAGTACTGCATAGTAAATCATTACATCCAGGTCTGTATTACCACATTTGACCCTGTCTCCATCTACTAGGGAGTGTGCACAGGCTGGAAAATAGCTACCATAAATGGTAGAGATCCCAGCTCAATAAACCCATACCCCACTGCTCTGACTACACCAGGGTATGAAAATGTCAGATGCTTGATGCATGTGCACGGGGCAGAGTAAAGTGGAGCACCATTAACCTGCCCCTCCACATGCAACCATAGGTTTGTGTTGCCATACAAACTCACACAGTGATGAAGATGAGTAGGGCTGCCATCTATGCCACACTGCAACACAGCAACACAGTGGTATGGCATTGTATGTAACAGTCATGACAAACATGATGTTGACAAATCTGAGTATCCATTTAGAGGCAGGCACACATACACCAAAGATCTCTGCACACATATACCACCATAATGGGCCAGACATGGTAATGTGTATGGATTCAGTACAAAAGCTAACCTAGCACAAACATTACGGCATAGGTATAAAAAAAACTATGAGAATAAAACTTTTCTTATCATGTGTGTTGTGACATACAGAAATATAGGTGCCAGTGATGTGACAACCTAAGCAATAGTAAAAAGACAACTTCTGTCTATGCAGGGAGATAACAATGTGAGCTTGCACATCCCCTTGACACAGCAATGTTGTGATGTATTACAGAAATTACACAACACATGTCTATACAGACACATGGCATATAGCATAGTTCACCAACATACATGTTCATAACATCTGCAGCAACTAAGATGCATGGGGAACCACATGGCACACGTGTAGCTGACCAACAACAAGTTAAATAAAATAATACACCAGTGAGTCAACACACGTGTACACTTAACCGTCCAGGGGATGGATGATTTCATTGCGGTCCAAGTCCACTGCATACTCTAAGTACAAAATGTAATGGCTGACACATGGTTTAGCATGTGTTGGAGACAGGCCTATTCATTTGTAGGTATGTGTTATCCAGACATAACTATGTAGTTCACCTACTATTTTAAATTCATACACATAAGTACACAGATAGCACACATGGAAAATAATGCATGACTCTCATGTGTCAATAAAAAGACGCATGAGGAAAAACATGATGCACACACCCAGGAAGTGATGTACGAGGACATCTTGCCTGCAAGCATGGTACAGTGAGTGTAGTTTCACTTTCACTTTACAGTCATTTCCCCTGTGACTGTGTGTGGTTGTGTTTTGAAGGTGCTGTTGGATTTGTGGTGTGTTTGGCAGTTTTGTTGTGTCCCTTGTGCTGTGTCCTGTGTTTTTGGTGCCTAAATTGTTCATTTAGTTGTATTTTGTATAGAAATTGTACAGTTTTGGTCACTGTATTGTGGGGTGTTTGTCTGGGGTAGATTAGTTATTGGGGTAGTTTGGGCTAGTTGTTTGGGCTAAGTTTTTTTTTTCTTTTTTGGTTTTGGGTGGAGTCCTTCCCCCATTGGGGATGTCTGGTAAAGGTAGGATGGGAAGGATTTCTCCTGATGAACAGGAGAGCCATACAATCACCTGCATTTAGCATTTGAATCATATTTGCAGATAAGTTTGAGTGCTGCATGCAGTGGTGGGGAACACGTTGTATGCAACCTGTATGAAGAGTCTCTGCGCCACTTGAGGCCTGCAGTTCAAATGTACAACAATTCAGCCAATGCACGACCCATGTATGATGCACCCTGCATAAACATCATAAAGGGGCATAATTAAGAGCCCCTAGTGCAACCTTTGCACTGCCATGGTGTCATTTTTTTACGGTAAGGCAGCGCAAACATGCCATTTTCCCCATGTTGACTTTATAAAGTTGCTCAATGCATGCATTGCACCATTTTGTAAAGCCTTGACGCACATTTTGGCTGTGCCAGGCACAATGTATGCAAGGGGGCCGTTCCGGCGCAAAGGGGCCTTCAAAATTGTGCAAAGGAATCAATGAGATTCCTTCGCCCCATTTTTAGTGGCATTTTTTAAGCCTGCTCTTTGCAGGTATTAAAATAGGCCCCATAATAATGAATGGGCCTCTGGGTGCTTTGCAGGACTAGCGTCAACGCTAGTCCTGCAAAGTGCTGGACTACTGGCAAACATTTTGACGCTGTTTCCCCTAACTACCACCATGGTGTGCTATGTAATGAACACAGCGCACACATGGTGGCATTAGGAGTGTGCTAAGAAGCAAAATAAAAGTGGAGCTGCAGTAAGTGCGGTGAACTTTTCCTATATATGGCCCAAAGTGTAGGGATGCATGTATTGTATACCTTTTAAATGAGCAGCTAGGAATGATGCCTACACCATGAAACTGCCATTAAAGGGTGTCCCAAAAAGACTACTTTCAGTTCAATTTTCCTGTGCATTGTGTATCACAGACAGCCTATACGATCTCCATGACCACACACATGTGCTGAGTCTGTTCCAGTGGCCTGCTGCTCTTCACTGGCACATCACTGACTAACCTGCAACACAAGATGCATCCTCTGACCACTGAGCAAGTGTGTCTGTGTGAAGCCATATTTCTATGCCCATGTACTTATCCCTCACTGGATTAACATGGCAACAATGGCAGGCCACACACTATCGGCAAAACAACCATGTTTTAATTCAGTCAATGTGCAAGTAGGTCCAACAATCTTCACATGAGTCTACTGCCATTGTAGTTTTTAAAGTGTGTCTGCTTTGTGATAGCACACACATTTCACTTACTTCACTGAAGGATGTATAATGCCGTTACTCTACACCTTGGAATACCCACACAACCCCAGGGTAGCAGTTTGCCAGTTAGCTATGATAGTGATATAGATGTATACTACATCTGATGCTGGCTGAAACGCTATGGGTGTGATAATGGGCCAGCCACTGCAACAACCATAGCATTACCCTCAAGCGGAATATACATGATCAAGCTGCCCCATATGGTCATGGAGGTGTTGTGCTAACAGACAGCTGCATGACATTGTCATGTGTAAATGGTGCAGTGAAATGCACCACAGGAGTGTCATGGACAGTGATGGTTTGTAGATGTGTAGGTCTACCTCATCTAAGAATATTTGTGATTGAGTTATCATGGTTGTTTGTCAGTTTCACTGATCTTTTACTCTGATTACTTCCTCACAAGTTTACTCTGAACTAGGTTGTCCTTTTACAGAAACTTTGCATTTACACTAAGCAATGTTTACTATTCACGTCTTACAGGTGAACCTGCCCATACACCATAGGAGAGGTGTCGAGATTTGAAGATCCCGATGTATCCTGTAAGTGTCATATTGTGCGTCCTGTTAGTTAATCCACGGCTTGGTGTGAGTCAGTCAGAAGTGTGAAATGTCATGACAGATGTTTTGCCTGACCAATGAACAGATATCATAGGAGGATGGATGGTGACATCATGGGTCATATGTAAAAGTGCCAAGCGCACCCTGAGCTTCACTTTTTGTGAGGCTCCGGGGGCACTATGCCCTGCACCATGTAGACAAGGTGGGGTGAAGCCACATTTTGTGGCTTCACATTACTTTGTAAATTCAGCCCCTTCACACACATAACTTTGCCTGGAAGGAGCATGCAATGGGTGTTGCTGTGGCACACAGCAATTAGACGCTGCCCCAGAATAACACATTTTCATAAACCAGAGGCACTGCCATAATCTGACAACACCCCAAGGGGTGGTGTTAGCAGGGCACAATGAAGAAGACTATTTTTTGTATCCTCCATTTCAGATTTTTCAATGGGTGCTGCATTCGGCAGCACACATCAAAATTGTAATAACCCTTTGAAGTTTATGTTTGTGTAGGAAGGTATCCCTTCCTACACAAAAACAATCTCCCCTCAATGCAGCCATCTGTGCACCATGGGGCAAGGGTGGCTCGATTGAAGGTTGGAAGCAAAATTAGCGCCGGTGTAGGTGACAGCACTGTGATGCACCGTATTCTATTCAATACCACCCATTCCTGTGTTGTGAACATGGCAGAGTGCTGTGCTGCAAATTGTTCAGCAGCATGGTGCTCCGTCATTTTCACTTCATGTTTGATGTGAGGTTGTGCAATGAGATTAGCTTGCATGTAGTTCAAGGACCAACATGTGCTGGCATGGATTTGTGTGGAACAGGAACGGTAATGGCTGAGCACATATTTATGGATGTATACCATCATAGGTCACAGGCCAGCTGTATATGTACATAGCATGCCTGTTGAAAACTACCTTGTCACAGCACAATTACCAGCTATCTGTGCCACACATAGCTTACACTTGTTGACAAGATGGCACAGATGTAGGGTTCTAATTGCAGTTGTCTCTAGGGGAATTGAGTAGGAGACAGATACACACCACAGGTGCCTCAGTCCCCTCCAGCTATAATAGGTAGGTAGGGAGGTAGTAGTACAGCAAGGAGCCATAATGTGCAGAACTGCAGTCACATTGTACACAATGCATGGACAACTCCACTCCAGGTGTTTCAGGCAAAAATTGATTAATCTCCTAAAACCAGATGTCTGCAGATTTCACAATATGGTGCAGCCACCATGAGAATTGTGACTGATATAGGTCACATCACAGATGCATGAGAAGGGAATGCTGTGTGTGTAGCTGGTGCTGTGAGGATTTCTGAAATGTATGTGCTAATGATGTAAGCTACTTCTGGATACAACTGCAGCACCCAAAGCAGTGCCTCAATAACTGTGGGCTTTGGGGCATCCACACAGCCACCTTGTGTGTGTTGCTTTACACATGTAGGACTACATAGCACAGGGTGGGGGCTTCAATGCAGTAATGTCTTAACAACTGTGATGTGCAGCTCAGGCTTTTCCCAACCTTTCTCATGGCATGATAGCATCAGTTGTACATATGGCTACAGCATGGAAAATGCAGTGGACCCTTGTAAAGTAGACTCAAGCCAGATATTACACCTGGACACATGAATGTAGATGCAATAAACCTTGGAATACCAGCTTTGTAGTTGTCAGCCCCCTAACAAATGGCCCACACTGTCACTCCATGATGAGTGCCCAGGCCTTGATGTATCACCAGTGGCATTGAGCTGATGGATTGCATGCCCAACTCCCCTCATGCCCAGGGAGACTGGAAAGCCAAACTTGTAGAAACATGTGATGCTAATAGTGTAGATGAGGGTGATGTTGATCAGACTATTATTAGTTCCCATCAGCTCCGACCCCTTTTGATTAAGAATGGATTGCAATCATCCCCCTGACATGTACAAGATACTGGTGATGTATGGTTGGATATAGACGCAGATGAGGAGCAAGTCAGTTTTTGAGTAATATGTGTAGGACTGTATGTGTAATTAGTTGTAGCAGCGTAAGTTACAAATCTGTACATACTTCACCAATGCTGAAACTGATGGTTGCTTGTCCTCATATAACAGCTGCCAACATGACTAATGAATAGAGTAGGCAGTTCACACAGAGGACCAAACGGTACTGCCACCTCCTAGAAGTGGAATCTGGATACCACCTCATGGCTCACTGGTTTAGAGCAGAAAAAGCTTCAGGAGAATGGTGGGCATTTCCACACAGGGAACCCACACAGCCACCCAAGGAAAAGCATGGAGCAAGCTCCTCAAGGATGCAGGGGCTCCCAGCTGCACCCACTCCCCCCATCCACATCTGCTGCACCAGTCACCACACAGGCACCAGTCTTGCCACCACTAGCCATTGGGCCATCCCAGTTTGAACTGGACCTACACAGAGACTTGGACCTAATCCTCCATTGGTTGGATAACTTGGAGGAGGAGTCGGTGAACAACTGCAAAATGCTAAATTTTATCACAAAGAAGATCAAGAAGTTCAGTGCACGTTGCAAAGTTATGGACTCCCTCCCAGTTCTTTCCCCTCCCTTTTAAAGTTGTGATATATTTTAGGTTGGGTTTTATGAAGTTAGTGTTACGTTAGTGTAGGGTAGGCATTAGTAAGGATAAGTATGGTTGGGGGGTTTAATTCTTATGTTTTTATTGGGTGGTAATTGGGTGGGGGTTCATGTTGGGGTAAATATGTGTTTAATAAAAACAAAATTATAAAATAAAAAAATACAAAAAAATATCTATTTGTTTAGGCCATAGGATAAGGTAGAACATGTGTAGTTATAGTATTTGTTGTTCTACTTGTATCTTGCTTCGTTAGGGGTGTATGGCCCAATGCTTAGAGTGTGGTATTTCATGTGTAAATTAAGACAAGTTTAGCGTATGTTAGATAGATGTAGTTGTTTGATAAGTATAGTTAGTAGAGGTTAGTTTAGGATAGGGTAGGTTTTAGTTGTTTTTAAGTAAATTGTTTTTAGAATAAATATCTAGTTATAATTGCATACATTTTGTATAATTAGTTTGAGTCTCAGGGTCTTCCCATGAGTGCACTGGGCTAATTGGGGGAATGGCCTAGGGAATCCGTCCTGCCTTCAAAACCCTCATTTACCATGTGCTTCCCCTATTATCAATGGATCTGTCACATTGGCTGCAATATCACACCTACTAGTCCATGCATCTGCCATCCAGTGTACCCAACATACGTAGGCCCTCATTACAACCCTGGCGGTTGGTGATAAAGTGGTGGAATTACCACCAACAGGCTGGAAGTCCCACCAAATTATGACCAGGGTGGTGATATCTCCGAAAGACAGACAATGTACCACAACCACCGCTAGGGAGGAAGCAACAGTGACCACAGCGGTAGCCACCAACAGCCAGGCGGAAGGCAAAGTACCGCCCACCATATTATGACATGGCAAACCGCCACCTTTTCCAGGGTGGTACCAACGCCAACAAAAGCCTGGTGGAAACAGTGCTCACAAGTCAAAGGACTCACCATTGGAGACACAGGGAAGAACCACGCCTCCATGGAACCAGAATTGCAAGTCTTTCTGATGATATTCTATGTCATGCTTCACCACAAACACCAACGCCGGTGAAGACGAAGACGGTGAGTACAGCCGCCTAGCTCACAAGGGAGAGGGGGAGGAAAACGACAGTGACACACACACGCACCACACACACCCCTGACACACACACGCCCTACACACAACCAGCTTCACAAGAAAACAATTTATCCCTGAAAATTGGCTGAATAATGCAAGGACAATAGGAATTGACTAAAGTGATTGTAATAAGATCAACATCAAAAATAATAAGCTGATGTGGCAATGCAACAGATATGTACAAATGTCCAAAAAAGGGACACTGCACAGTCCACATTTCACAGGGGCCACATGGCCAGAGGGCAAAGTCCAAGGCTCCACTCGATCCCTGCACCAATACGGAGAGAACACTGCAGGAGCATCAGTTGGCATATAGGCAGGCACCTCAGGAGGAGGGGGGACATCTCAGCCGGACGTGAAAACAAGACCACTGGTTCTGGAGGGGGCAACATGCCCTGTGCTTGGTCCTAGGGAGTACAAGGTTACAGTCTCTGGAGTGGGTGTCTTCCCACTGGTTCTGGAGGGGGCAACATGCCCTGTGCTTGGTCCTGGGGAGTGCAAGGCCATAGTCTCTCAGGTGGATGTCTTTCCCACTGGTTCTGGAGGGGGCAACATGCCCTGTGTTTAGTCCTGGGGAGTGCATGGCCACAGTCTCTCAGGTGGGTGACTTGCCCACTAGTTCTGGAGGGGGCAACAAGCCCTGTGCTTCGTCCTGGGGAGTGTAAGGCCACAGTCTCTCAGGTGGGTGACGCCCACTGGTTCTGGAAGGGCAACATGCCCTTTGCTTGGTCCTAGGGAGTACAAGACCATAGTCTCTCAGGTGGGTGTCTTTCCCACTGGTTCTGGAGGGGGCAACATGCCCTCTGCTTGGTCCCGGGGAGTGCAAGGCCACAGTCTCTCAGGTGGGTGACTTTCCCACTGGTTCTGGAGGGGGCAACATGCCCATTGCTCTGTCCTGGGGATTGCAAGGCCGCAGTCTCACAGGTGGGTGTTTTTCCCACTGGTTCTGGAGGGGGCAACATACCCTGTGCTTGGTCCTGGGTAGTGCAAGGCCACAGTCTCTCAGGTTGGTGACTTGCCCACTGGTTCTGGTAGTGGCAAGCTGCTCAGCAGCCCATTGAGACTGGGTCATATGGTGTCCGCCGGCAGGGACGGCTGCCGTGTGGTAGTGGTTGTGGGAGGCTCCTGCACAGCCCCTGTACCATCTGATGGCTGCACTGTGGTGGTGGTGGTTGGGGGAGATTCCTGCTCATCCCCTGCACCCTCCGATGGCTGCACTGTGGTGGTGGTGATTGTGGGAGGCTCCTGCTCAACCTGTGCACCCTCCGATGGCCGCACTGTGGTGGTGTTTGTGGGAGGCTCCTGCTCAGCCCCTGCACTCACTGATGGCTGCACAACCACGGCTGGCAGTGGGGGCTCTGTGACAGCTGCTGGTGCAGGTTCCTTCCCCTTCTTGTAGGCTGGTGCAGGCTACTTCTCCTCCTTGCTGGCTGGTGCAGGCTCCTTCCCCTTCTTGCTGGCTGGGGGAGGCTCCTTCCTCTTCTTGGTGGCTGGTGCAGACTCCTTTCCCCTTCTTGCTGGCTGGTGCAGGCTCCTTCCCCTTCAGTATTTGTGGCCTGGAATCTTTTCCACCACAAGTAGGTTCTGATGAAACTGGGCCAGTGGACTGTTTGGCTGAGGTGCTTGGCTGGGTCCTTGATACCCTGGCCATACATGCAGGACGGGAGGGAAGGAGAGGGAATAGGTCAATCTGGGAAAAGAAAAACTTTTTAGGGACATTGGGGCGGGAAGAGGGAGAAGTAATGGGAGTGGGGGATGAGGGAGTGGTTGTCAGAGGTATTTGTCTGATGGATTTGGGTGCAGGTGCATGGGTTGTATGCTGTTGTGAGGTGGATGGCTGTTGGGTGTCTTAGTGCTTGCATTTGTGTACTTTAGGAGGAGGGGACAGAAACAATGGTAGAGGACTCAGGGGACATGTGCATGGAA
Organism: Pleurodeles waltl; assembly: GCF_031143425.1. Classification (NCBI taxonomy): domain Eukaryota; kingdom Metazoa; phylum Chordata; class Amphibia; order Caudata; family Salamandridae; genus Pleurodeles; species Pleurodeles waltl. The sequence continues at coordinate 218,357,293 of NC_090450.1, read as the reverse complement.
GTTGTGGAGGTGTCTGCAAGTGAGGTGTGTGTTCTGCTTGGTGTGGTGATGATGCTGGTAGTGGATGTAGATGTAGTGCATGCAGTTGTGAGTGTGGACGTAAATGGGTGGGCGGTGGAGGAGGAGGAGGAGGGGGAGACAGTTGAAATAGTGGATGTTGTTGTGTCTGCAACTGAATGGTATTTGTGTAAGTGCCTGTGGGATGAAGTGTGGTGCTTGTGTTTGCCTGTGACACTCTATGGTGTTATCCTGTGTGCATGCTCATCTGGCTGTGCGCTTGGGATGGGTTGGGGTTGACGAGAATGGGACTGGGAAGTGGAAGGTGGAGTGGGGATGGTTGAAACAGGGACAATGGCTGCCATCAGAGAGGAGGCCAGAGCCTGGATCGATCTCTGTTGGGCCACCAATCCACTGTGTATGTACTCCAGGAATTCATTACATTGCTGCATCTGGGATGTCAGCCCCTGGATGGCATTCACAAGATTGATTGAGATGGATCTCAGGAGGTCAATAGCCTCCTAACTCAGGGCAGCAGGGCTCACTGGGGCAGGGCCTGAGGTGCCTGGGGCAAAGGAGATGCCCACCCTCCTGGGTGAGCGGGCACGGGCAACTCGCTGAGGGGCTGCTGGGAGGGCGGTGCTGGTACGGGGGTGACGGCTGTACCTGTAGCTGAGGTAGTTCAGAGGTGTCCCCCACCACCAAGGAGCTCCCATCGGAGGAGGTATCTGAGTCTGTATTGTCCCCTCCAGTCTCCGCCATGGTGCTCCCATCTCCCTCTGTCCTGCTGGTGCCCTGAGGGTCGGTGGACTCTGCCTCCTGGGTCCTGTGGGATGCAGCTCCCTCTGTCGCTGGTGCTTCTGCTCTTCCGCCAGATGATGCTAATGCACATAAGGACAGGATGACAAAACAAGAAAGGGGGGTAGAGAGACAAAGGATACACTGGGTCAATGACTGCACCAACACCACCGCTGGCCTACACACCACCCTCACACACAGGGTACAGGCCTACGCACTATGCATTGCGCTACCAGTGATATTGCTAGCCACCAAGGCATGAATAGGAGCACACACCGCCAACTGCAGCACACCTGGAACCCACACAACCCTGACCAGTAGTGGATACTAACAAGCTAGGTAGGCACTATTTCCCCTTTAGCCCTCTAGCCACCAGAGGACCTATGCTGCTATGTCTGGCCTGGCCTAGGGGCACCCACAGACGCACACCCACCACTTGGACACCACCCCTCAAGCTGTTTCCTTCAGTGATGGCTACTGTACTCACCCCCTTGTGGCTGCTGTGATGCCCTTAGGGCCCCATCCAGCTTTGGATAGGCCACCGCCAGTATGAGGGCCATCAGGGGGGTCAGGGTTCGACGGGCACCCTTTCCTCGTTGGGAGGCCATCCCCAGCTGGGCCTCCGTAGTCTTTCATGCCCAGCGTCTCAGGTCCTCCCATCGTTTACGACAGTGGGTGCTCCGCCTGCCATAGACCCCAGGGTCCGCACCTCCATGCTTACAGATTGCGGACTACTGTTGTGGTTCCATTATTCAGTTTGTGACAGCCTCCTCATCTTTTGTCCCTTAGATACCTACCACTGCGGATGAATAGGAGATGGAGACATACTCCTGTGTACAGACCCCTGGTGGACTTGGCTACACTGGACTACAGGCACATTATCATCACCTATAGACTGGACGTGGCCACAATCACAGAGCTGTGTGCCCAATTGGAGCCTGACCTGATATCTGATATCCGTCAGCCTCCATTTCCTGGCAACTGGTTCTTTCCAAGTGACAGTGTGCTAGGCAGCAGGAATGTCACAGCCAATGTTCTCAATAGTGCTGACAAGAGTGTTGTCTACCCTGATAAAACACATGTGCAGCTACATTGCATTCCCCCAGGTTGAGGTTTTGGCCATTGTGAAGGCCGGGTTTTATGCAATGGGACATATCCCCAATATAATAGGTGTGATTGACGGAACACATATTGCACTTGTCTCCCCCGCCAGAATGAACAGATGTTCATGAATCGTAAGAGATTCCACTCTATGAATAAGCAGATGGTATGATTGGCGGACCAGTATATCTCCCACGTCAATGCTAAGTATCCAGGGTTGGTGCATGATGCCTTTGTCCTGAGGAATAGCAGCATCCCAAATGTGATATACCAACTACAGAGGCATAGGGTGTGGCTAATAGGTGAGCCCTGGTTCCCGCCCAGCATATGTTGGTGTATGCCTATGGTTTTGGCCATATGGGATAGTGTGTGGCTAAATGTTGTCCCTCAATATTTGCAGTTGACACTGGTTACCCAAACCTATCATGGCTGCTGACCCCTGTGAAGAATGCCAGGACAAGGGCAGAAGAACGTTATAATGAGGCATATGGGCGAACCAGAAGGATAATTGAAAGGACCTATGGCCTCCTGAAGGCCAGGTTCCGGTGCCTCCGTCTAACAGGTGGATCCCTGTGCTACTCACCCAAGAAGGTCTGCCAGATAGTGGTGGCATACTGCATGTTGCACAACGTGGCCCTCGGATCCCATGTCCCTTTTCTGTAGGAGGAGGAGACTGGGAATGCCCCGGTGGCAGCAGTGGACCCTGTGGACAGTGAGGAGGAAGAGACAGAGGATGAGGATGTGGACAACAGAACATCTGTAATCCGTCAGTGCTTCCAATAACACACAGGTGAGACAGTGCAATTTTTTTCAAAGACTTTGGTTGTATTATGTGTGGCATTGGCATGCTGGTATTTCCCACTTCTATGCCCGCTTACTGTTACCTCTGGCTATTCATTTTGCAGATGTTGGTGATTTCACAAATACTCCTGGTGTGATCACAACAGCCAGCTACAGGTCATTGATTCTATGTTCATTCTATGTACAGTTGATTTGCAATGGTTGTACCTGTTTCAATCAATACATATTTGTAATACATGACATACTCGAAATCGATTTTTAACCAAGGGTGTTTATTTTAGTGCTAATATATAGAAGGGGAAGTGCAATGGGATGGGGTGATGATGGAGAAAAGTCCAGGGTATTGTTCCAGTCTGTTTGTAGCACAGGTGCATTGTCCAAGGGGATATAGGAAGGGGAGCAATGGCAGTTCAAGATAGACAGGGTACTGAGTGGGACACAAGGGGGACAATCAGGAGAGTCTCATTTCCTGGCGGGGGTCTCTGGCTTTTGTCTGGATCGCAGGGAATATTTGCGTGGTGGTTCACCTGCAGGGAGAGGGGTGCTGGTGGCCTGTGAGTCCTATGGCGGGGCCTCCTGGCCACCTGCGGCAGCGAAAGTGGAAGGCTGTTCAGATGACTGGCTAGTGGCAGGGGCCCACTGGTGTGACACTGCCTCCCTCATAATGTTGGCCATGTCTGCCAGCACCCCTGATATGGAGATCAGAATGTTGTTGATGGCCTGCAAGTCCTCCCTGATCCCCTGATACTGTCCCTCCTGCAGCCACCTGTTCACCCGCACGTTGCCTAGGATCTTGCCCATCGTATCCTGGGAATGTTGATAGGCTCCCAGGATCTCAGAGAGCACCTCCTGGAAAGTTGGTTCCCTGCTCCTGTCCTCCCCTGGCACACAGAAGTCCTCCCAGTGTTGCTGTTGGCCTGTGCCTCTGTCCCCTGAACAGTGTGCCCACTGCCACTGACCCCAGTTCCCTGATTGTCTTCTGTGCGAGGTGTGGGCTGGGGTACCTGTACAGGTGGGCACACTGCTGATTGACGTGTCCTGGGGAAAGAGGTTTGGGTAGACTGGGTAACTGTTGTGGTGTTGTTTCCTGATGGGGGAGGCTCTGTGTTGATCTGTGACTGGGCTTGGGCAACCGGCTGTCCAGTGGTCCCTGAGGAGCAAGGTAGATCATCCAGATCCTGCAAGACCAGAGTTACTGTCATCACCGTGGGCCTCTTCAGTTGGGGGAATGGATAGTGCTGGCACCTCCTCTATGGTGGCATTTGCTGCTGTACCTGTGGGAATGTAATTGATGTGCTATGGTTAATGTGTATGAAATATTGTACATCCCTGGCTTCCCCCTCTATGGTTGGTGTTGCCCTGCCAGCTTTAACTTGTGTATGTGGTGTATGGAGGGATTGTTATTGTTAGTTCTCTATGCTGTGCATGCTTTAGTGATAAGTGTCCATGCAGGGCTAGGAGGGGTGTCCATGCATTGTTACAGCATGCAGGTCTTGGCATTGGGATTAGAGAGATGTGATGTGGAGTGTGTGGGATGGATTGGAGTGATGGGAGTGAGAGTGAGGGTATGTGATGGCATGCAGGTAGGGGGGTGATAATAGTAGAATGTTGACTTACCAGAGTCCAGTCCTCCTCCTACTCCGGCCAGGCCCTCAGGATGCAGTAATGCCAAGGCTTGCTCTTCCCATGCTGTGAGTTGTGGGGGAGAAGGTGGGAGTCCACCGCCAGTCCTCTGGATAGCGAGCTGGTGTCCTGCTGCTATGGAACGTACCTTCCCCGGTAGGTCATTCCACCTCTTCCTGATTTGTCCCTTGTTCCGGGCAGCTGTCCCACAGCGTTGATCCACTATTCTCCGCCATAGCTCCATCTTCCTGGCTATTGATATCTGCTGCACCTGTGCTTCAAACAGCTGTGGCTCTACCCTGACGATTTCCTCCACCATGACCCTTAGCTTCTCCTCAGTGAAACAGGGGTGCCTTTGTGGTGCCATGGGTGTTATGTGATGTGTGTTGGTGAGGGTGTGTTGGATAATGTGTTGGGGTGTGTGAGGTGGGGTGCGTGAGAGATGTATGGGTGTATGTGGTGTGTGTATGTAGTTGTGTCAGTGGTCTTGGTATCAGTCTCATGCCAATGATTTGTAATTGTAAAGGGTTGTGGATAATGTGGTTGTGTGTTTTATAGTGGTGTGGGTGTGTGGTGTGTGTATGGGTGCCAGGTGTGTGTTGTTTGAATTGTCCAATGTGGTGTTGTTTTGTCTGTTTGTGTCCATTGTGAGCATGGCGGTATGTACCGCCAAAGGTTTACCGCCGTTGAATGGCCACCGTGGTGATTCGTGGGTCATAATGTGGTGCACGTTGTTCTGTTGGCGTAATGGTGTGGGTTTTGATACCGCCAATTCATCACTGACCTTTGGCCTGGCGGATTTTGTGTCTGTGGCTGAATTCTGTCGGATTGGTGTGTGTGTGTCATATTATGGTGGACGGATATTCGCCTGCATGGCGGGAGGTTGGCGGCCGTCAGTGTGGCGGCAAGCAGGATTTACCGCCAGGGTCATAATGAGGGCCATAATGTCTATGTATACTCTGTATTGGGCAGGTAAGTCTGGTACTTCAGCTGTCATTGTTGGTGTCCTGTAGTTACAATGTTGTGAACTGTGACACATCTGATAATAGGCACAATTAGAACTGTATCCTGCAACACTGACCCGTGGCCATCACTGATAAGGTTAGGTACCTCTGTACCACACCAGTGATTTCTTCTGGTACTCCCAGCTGGCTATATTGCCATTGACTTGCTTTTCAGCCATACCTGCATTAGAATATGAGAAATTATGTACGTATCCTTAACTTTTTTAATACTCAGTGAAATGTTTCTATGAGGCAACACCATCATACACATTTGTCATGTTCGGATCCTTGGATGTAGCTTTGTGCCCCCACAGTCCTGCACTCATGTACTGATATTTTATACCCATTGACATGGATTCACACGATACAATCATGGGTGAAGAGGGCACATATCCCATTGTGCAACACTGGCATGATCTTTAGCCCAGAACTAAGGAGAGAACTGGCCATGTGGCACAAACTGGTGCTATCGGGTACTTTAGAGAGAGAAAGTAATTTCTTCCACATCTTCATCCTCTGAAGTGTGTGGTGCCTCTTGTTCCATTGGTGGTGGTAGTGTATAAGTAAAGAGGGCCACACGTACGTCAGGGGATAAAGATGTGTCCAAGCTCCCGGCAGCTGCCATTTGAGGTATGACATAAGCCATCACTGCAGTAAGGAGGAACTGCTGATTTTTCAATATAGCTGCAACATCACTGTGGTAGGCAGCCATGTCTTCACTGAGGGAGGCCACTTCCCACTGAATGGACTCTAGCCTGTTCTCTATCATGCTGCTGCCAGTTTGGGAGGGCAGTTGTTGTGGCCTCTACCTCCTGGCAGAAGCTATGTCCGCCAGAGACTGCTAGAATCGGTGCAGTGGGGAGTGTGTGCCTCAGATGGCAGTAGTGTTTTCACTAGCTGTCACGAGGCACGTCTGCACTCCCTCTAGGCTGCCTGCCATGGTCTACATCCCCACTCACACCTGATTTCCCAGCTCCCGCTGGACTCCTTCCACTGTCCTCTGGAAGCTTGTTTCTGGGTCCTTGGAGTCCAGGGCTGTGTCAGAATTTGCAGCTGGTATGTTTTGGGTGTTGGATGGGTCATCTGGACAGGCCGCAATGCTGGGTGTCCTCCTTGCAACTGAAGGTGGTGTCTAGAGGCATCTTAGGACATCCTGGAGAGTCTGTTGGTTGATGGTTGTCAATTGTGGTAGTCAAGCCGGTGTGTAATGGCTGTTGTGGTAGTTAAGCCACACCAACACCCATTGCATTTTGTTGCTGTCCCAGATTTATGTCTTTTCATATACCTGAAGAGGCAGCAATGTGTACCACCACCCCAGGGATGGCATTAGCAAGTCACAATGATGAAGTATAGTTTAATTCCTCCTCATGTTTAACTTTGTGTATGTGTGCCGCATTCCTGAGCACACATGGACCTATCTGATTGCCATTTCAGTTTCAAATTGTGCAGGAAGGTGATCCTTCCTATGAAATAATGTTCTCCCCCTCAATGCAGCCATCCTTGTTTATGGTGCTAAGTAGGCAGCGTTGTGGCATGACAGCTTTTTTACCACAAGCACAGGGCTGGACACTGGGATGGCCGTTATTGGTATGAATTTTGTTGTGAACAGCATTATGTACATGACAGTGCATGATCCCACCAAAATTTGGACATCGCCTCCTAACTTCATTTCCACTTTGATCAGGGCCTCTAGCTAGTTTGATGGAGAGATTACCGCTACTTCTACAAGTGCACACATGGGCCCTCATTACAGGTCTGGCGGTCGTGCGACCACCAGACGTGCGCAGTGGTGATCAGACCAGCACCAACAGTGGATGTGGAACCAACACATTGTGACTATGGTGAGAGCCCCACGGTCCAATGCCCTGGCATTGCCATCTTGATGCCAGCTAACGGTCTGGCAATGCCACCAGTTTTATAACACCAGGTCAGCACTGGAATCAGTGCTACCCTCCAGATTATGATCCCGCTTTTCCACCACCCGTTGCATAGTGGTCCAAACGCCATGCAAAGATTGGTGGTAATGGGGTGTGGTGTTCACTTGGGTGCTCTGGCACTGCCCATGCACCTGGCATAGGTAGTGCAGGGGCACCCATGGCGAGCCCCTTGGTGCTTTCCACTGCCTTATTTACAGCAATTGAAAAGCGCAGCATGTGCTGTCCCATCCAATGCACCACAACATCGGCACAGGCTCTCTTTGATCCAGCAACAATGTTGTATAGATTTTCCCACAGAGCTGAGACTGTAATTGTATTGTAATAGTATTTATATAGCGCTAACTACCCCTGACGAATCGGAAAAGCGCTTTTCGGTGAGTAACACGCTACTCCGGAACCCAAAAAGAATTAGTGATTGATTAGTATCGGGAAATATGAGTACAGTTTCAGTATTAATATGAGTTAATTTGAGCTGAGGATATGAGAGTTTGTTAGCTAGATGTAATGGAGGGGTGGAGGAGGAAAGAATCCAGAAGTGTTAATTGGGAGTAAATGGTAATAGGATTTAGGTTTGGGATGATTAAAGGAGGATGGAGGAGGGAAGAGTCTGTGGAAGGGGTTAGGGAGATCATAGTAGCAGGGTGAGATAAATGAGGGCAAATGTACTAGGGTTGTTTGGGAGGTCATGGTAGTAAAGTGAGGTTTGGTGAGTTAGATGTGGAAGCAGAAGGAAGAGCTTAGGCAGAGTTATTTAGGAGATGAAAGTAGTAGAATGGATTTGGGATGAGTCAGAGTAGGAATGGAGGATAGATTGAAAGGGACATGACATATGATGATGGGAAGATAAGTGTAATATAAGATGAGAGCAGGAATTCATAGTTATCTAGTATACCAACCCACCCAGGAGCCATGCAATGACCCACGAACACACCAAGCACAGAACAACATACACACATACGTACATATATATACACACACACACACATACATACACACATGAATACACACACATATGTACACATATATGTACATACAATACATATTTAAAACAATGGGTAAATATACTTAGTTAAACAGGTTTAAAGAGTGTGTGTGTAGTTTATTGTTATGACATAGTAGCGATACATATTTTCTAAAGAACTATACATAACTAGAAATATACACATTGGCCCTCATTACATCCCTGGTGGTAAATGCCGCTTACTGCTGTGCAGAAGACCGCCAACCTACCGCTGCGGCCGCGGAATTCCGCTACAGCTATTATAACCCACAGCTCGGAATCTGCCATAATACAGACACCCACACAAGTCCGCCACACCAAAGGTCAGTGATAAACTGGCGATAACAAATCCCACACTGTCACGCCAACAGGAATACGCCCACACTATCACGACCCACGAATCAACGCAGCGGTCTTTCAACTGCGGAAATCTATTGGCGGTACATACTGCCGCGCTCAAAATACACACAAATATACAAAACACAACCACATTGGACAATTCGAAATACACACACCTGATACACATACACACACCACACCCACACACCCAATCCAATATAAAACACACACCCACATCACCCACAAACCCTTCCTACCAGAATTTCGAAACTACGCCAGAGAGAGACACCACCATAAACAACACCAGCATCCACAGACACACAACACCATCACTTACACAACATCCACGCACCTCAAACAACACACAACAACACATCCCCTCACACATCACAACACACACCACCTTACACATCACCCACCCCACATCATGGCACCTCAACGACACCACAGGTTCTCTGAGGAGGAGCTCATGGTCATGGTGGAGGAAATCGTCCGGGTAGAGCCACAGCTATTCAGAACACAGGTGAAGCACACCTCCATTGCAAGGAAGATGGAGCTATGGCGCAGAATTGTCGACAGGGTCAACGCAGTGGGACAGCATCCAAGAACTAGGGATGACATCAGGAAGAGGTGGAACGACCTACAGGGGAAGGTGCGTTCAGTGGTATACAGACACCAGATTGCTGTACAGAGGACTGGCGGTGGACCCCCACCTCCTCCCCCACAACTAACAACATGGGAGAAGCAGGTCTTGGCAATACTGCATCCTGAGGGCCTCGCAGGAGTAGCAGGAGGACTGGACTCTGGTATTTCAAATCTTTACTACCTCATCCCATCTACCCTACCTGCATGCCATCACATACTCCCACCGTCACCCTCACCCCCATCACTCCAACACCTCACATATGCCCCACTATCACAACCCACCCACCCCAATACCAAGCCCTGCATTCAACACCAAAGCATGGACACCCATCACCAAAGCATGTCCACTACTGATACCCACACAGACCCCAAGCCAAATATCACACAAGGACCAAGACAAGAATGCAAGCACTGGAGTACACGGTCACTCACCCATTGCACACGATGGCACACACAGATGCTATAATCATGCCTTTACACCCCTGCAGGACCCCAACCCAACGTCACCAGACAGGAGGTACCAGACATATCCAGTCCCCCCACAGAAGAGACCCACAGTGATGACAGCAGCTATGCACGCCTGGATCAAGATGACCAGCCCGGCCCATCAGGGACATAGGGACAGTCGGTTCCCCTGACACTGTCACGAGCCACCACAGAGCCTCCCCCATCAGGAAACACCAGCACAGCACCCACCCAGGGGGCCCATTCATCTGTCCCCAGGACACATCAATCAGCAGTGTGTCCACCACTACAGGGAACCCAGGCAAACCCACCAACCCAAGAAAATCAGGGACCTGGGGGCAGTGTAGTAGTAGTACAAACTTTATTCGACTTTCAGCAAGTCATAAAAGTATCAAATATTATACATTTCAGTATATGATAAATAAATAATTTAAATAAGTTAAAGTAATAAAAAAGATTAAAAAAACAGACAGAGTATTTAGTATATCGTTAAGATTTCCCAATCATCAATATTTAAATGAACTGAATAAAGTTACATCTCTACCCCCATAGACTTCCTTGTATTTAATACGGCGCCTAAAAAGTTAGCCAGAATTCCACACATCTCTATAGAGGATAACACCTGGAGGCTGGCAAACGCAATACGACACTGGGGCAAGTTGATTAACCTTAAAAGAGGGACTACTAAGCGCTTTCTCTGCTTAGCGTAAAATTTACAGAATAGAACCACGTGAATTTTAGTTTGAAGTGCCTTTGCGTCACAGGGGCATGCCTTTAGCGTGGTACTCCAGTCGTTCATAGTTGGAAAGGTTACTAAACGATGGAATGTGTCTAGCCTTAATCTAGTGAGAACGAAACGGTGGCGGGGGTTTACCACATTCGCCAAATAGGGCTGCATGCCCTACGCTGACAGAATTATTTGGTTATAGATGACGGTGGGCTTTTTTTAATCAACCTCCCAACGTAAATCTTCTAGATACTTCAATGCCCGAGCACTCAGGTCTTTCCTAGAAATTTTTTCCAGCGATACCGGGTTTGTGTAATAGTCTTTGTTACCCATGTTTCCAAAAAAGGTCATGATATATCTTAACCAGGGCACCCTTGCTGAGTATGTTGACTCCATACAGTCGGTCAAGATGGCCATGTTTAATCCAGTATATTCCGAGGTCCAAATTTTATGCCATAGCAATATTGGTTGAATCTTTATCAGATCTGCAATAAAGGGGACCCCCAGTTCAGAGTGGATAATGTATGATGATGTACCATTTGGTACCATCAGCAAATATCTTAAAAAGTCATTTTCCGCTGTCTGAACCGGGTTACAGTTGGTGTATCCCCAAATTCCAGACCCATACAAAACAGCCGGGATGCACTTCGCTTTGTAAATTTTTATCATGCTCGGGGGGTAATCCCCCCGTGCCATTTGGAAAAAAACCTTAAGGCCGCCGTTGTTTTAATAAGCTGAGCTCTTTTCATTTTCCTGCAATTGTCCCAAGAACCCTGTTTATCGAACATTATGCCCAGGTAGGAAAAGGTTCCCGCAGTTTCAACCCTCCCATCCGCGGTGGTAGTGTTATAAATCTTACCGCGTTTCCTACCACAGTTCATAACACCGTTTTGGTGCGATTAACGGTGAGTCCTAATTGTGACATAAATGTAATGCAAGTGGTTAAAAGTTTTTGAAGAGCTAATGGGGTCCTGGCCATTAATACTGCATCGTCTGCATAAAGTAGTACCGGGACAGCACGCTTACCTATTTGGGGTAGGTCTTTGCAGTTACTAACCAATTCATTTTCTAAATTATTTATGTACATTGAGAATAAGAAAGGGGCAAGGACACAACCTTGGCGCACTCCTCTATGTAGACCAAAAGGGCGGGTGCATTCCCCTTTTAGCCCATACCTCACTCTTGCTCTGCACCCTGGGTACATTTCTCGTATGAGTTGAATTATAGCTGACTCTACCCCCATGCTGCTTAAAATATCCCATAGCTTGTCGTGTAGTACACAGTCGAATGCTGAGGATAGATCAATGAAAGCCAGATGCAAATTGCCTGCTCTAATCTTTGTATACTTTCCAATAATGATACTTAAGTTAAGGCTTTGCTCCACTGTCCCAATTCCTTTCCAGAATCCATACTGGGCAGAAGATAAAACACTCTTTTCTTCCGCCCATATTTGCAGTCTGTTCAGGATAATTCTCCCTCCTAATTTAGCTGTTGTATCCAGCAATGAGATAGGCCTATAACAGGCTGGGTTAAGGCGATCACCTTTTTTGTATATTGGAATAATATTGGAGTCTCGCCAAGATGGTAAGGGGCCACGTATACAGATGGCCCTCAGTGTCTGCATCAGTACAGGCCCCCATAGCTGAATATTGGCCTTGTATAAGTCAATCGGAACGTCGTCGGGGCCTGGCGCTTTCCCTGGTTTACTTAGAGTTATGGCTTCCTCTACCTCCTCAAGGCTAAATTGAGGGGTTATGGCCGGGCGTGGACCTTCCTGGAGGCCTTGGTCGTGTACAGGAACTAAAGACTTCATATCGCTAGCCAGCGAATAGATTTTAGAGAAGTGTGCAATCCAATCCTCTTCTGAAATCGCAATTTCCATCCTGGGGGAGTCTCTGTCCCCTAACGCGGGGGAATTTATTGTTTTCCAGAAGAGGATATTATCTTTCATGCAGCTTGCTGTATGTAAGGTTTCCCACAAAGATCTTTTCAAGGTCAGTTTCCTTTCCTTCAATGCTGTCTTGTATTCCTGTCTACACTTACGTATAGCAATTGGAGATCTTTTTGGGGCACTTAAGGCCTTTTTCAATTTCTTAAGTGCTTGTGTACAGTTATGGTCAAACCATCCAATAGGCCTTTTTTTCCCCGTCTTGCCGCCTCTCATAGAAAGAGCTTCTTTTATGGCTTGCTTAATCAATGTAAAAGCACTTAAACATCGCCCTGGATCTAGGTTCTCACTTAGGCAGTCTGCAAAGGCATGGTTACAATCACATATTAACTGTTTCAACAGAAGCTTAGGGTCTATCTGAGACCATTTCAGAGTGTAACCGTTTCGCTGCACTAGTTCAATGTCAGCTGCCAGCGTAGCCCTGTCATCCCTGGCTACTATAAGAGAAGTTAATGAGAGGTTCAGGCTCTGGGGATAGTGATCACTGATTGCGATGTCATGCAAAGTATAATTCGTGAGGTAGTGTGCAAAGTGGGTTGACATTAAGACATAATCAATCACAGTGCTCGCACCCCTTCCATTGTAAGTTGGTTTAAACTGTGTTTCGTCCGCATATAATTTATTTACCAAGGACAGGTTAGGGGTTTGGGCCAGTAAATTAATTGCGTCTCCTTTAGTGTTATGTGAAAAGTGAAGTCTTAAGCCAACATCTTCAGGATCCCAGCCACATACCTTATCTGAAATTTCTTTACAAGGATGGACATTAAAATCACCACCCCATAACATGAAAATCTCGTGTTTATTTTTTGCGCATATTTTATTTAGGTCGTTACCCATCTCCGTTAGGATGTTAGGAAAATCTCCTGGTGCTACATTATTGTAAAAATTAATAATGACTAGATGAGTCTTATGATCCAGGTTACTCTCTATCATTTGACAGTACGGGCTCGTGAATTGCATCTCTAGGTTCTGTAAACGTAACTTGTTAGAAATATAAGTGCTCAGTCCCCCTTTTGGTCTGCCATACCTGGACTGAGCGGCTGGTGTGTGAAATGTTTTATAGCCGTTAATGTGGACAGGGCTTAAAAGCCACGTCTCTTGGAAACAAATACATGAATAATCTTCTGTAAAATTCGCCCAGGTCCCATTACCTATCTTATTAGTTAGACCTGCAATGTTCCAAAACAATAGGGCTATTTCCGCTGTCTGTTTAGGGATACAGTAGCGGTCCTTTGGTGAACAGAGGGATATATCACCGTCGGTTGGGAGAATTATATTTCTGGGAGCAGTGCTCTGATTTAAGTAAGATTGTGTCATGATTCTTCTGGGATCCGATATGTGGGATGAGTCTTCCTTGATTAAGTCCGGCCCTGATGTATGTGCTACCTGGACTCGATCATCAGAGCGAACTATCTGATTCGCGTTGAGTCAATCTATATCCTCTAAGGGTGTAAGAGGGTGGAATCTATTACGCCGTGTGAAAGGGTCTGGTCTGGTTAAGGATGCTCTTACTGGTTGTCGGTTTCTAGGGTTATACCCCACCGGTCTTTGATAAAAGAAACCTAGTGGTAGTAGCGAGATTCCTTGAGGAGTAACTTGTCTGGCTCCTAAATCATGATTGATTCTGTCCACTAGGTTTGGTGAACTAAATGAAAGGACCACACAGTCTCCTTCTAGTGCTTTCTTACTGCATCCTATCCACTTAATTCTTCTGACCATTTTTATATCATTAAAAAGGGCCCCCATCATTTCCGAACCCAGACGAGCTCCTATCCAGTTAAGGGCCTTATTTCTCAGGGCCGTCCATGATTCTCGTTGTTGATCGTCTATGGGCGGAACATTAGCCAATACCACTATGTAAGGTGTAGCCTCCGGAGGGAGATGTAATCGGTCACTTGGCAGGAGTACGGAATTCAGGGATGGGGGCTGGGTAGTCGCTATCCTAGACGGGCTGTTGTCTACTGTCTTAAATAGTCTGGGATTTGGAACTGTTTGTTCTGAAGGCATGTTATGTACTATAGTCAGGGGGGGTGAAGGGCGGAAAGTTTGGTTCGAATTGGGTACTATTTATTTATTTATTTATTTATTGGATTTGTATAGCGCACAGCTACCCGGAGGTTTCCCGGCGCCAGGACAATGCAAGACAAAAGGCAGAGTCAGGAGATCAACTTGGGCGATTACTGGTTAAAAAGCCATGTCTTAAGCTCCTTACGGAATCTAATGAACACCCTTTCATGCCGTAAATGAAGAGGAAGAGAGTTCCAAAGAGAGGGAGCTAAGAAGGCAAAAGAACGTCCCCCCATTTTGGTACGTCTGAATCTGGGCACCTGGAATTTATGTTGATTAGAGGATCGAAGAGAACGAGAGGGCCGATAGAGTTGGACCAAAGTTTTAAGATAGTTGGGAGCTAGGCCCATAGTAATTCTATGCAAATAGCATAGAGCTTTGAATTTGATGCGATTCTCAATTTTCAGCCAATGTAGTTCACGAAGTGCACCAGAAGTGGGAGCAATTCTGGGAAGTTGACAAAGAAGCCTGGCCGCAGAATTCTGAACAACTTGAAGTTTGTGTAATACTTCTTTATTCGCACCCAAATAGAGCACGTTACCGTAGTCCAGTCTAGAAATAACCAGCGCTTGGACCACGGTTCTTTGAGCAGCCACAGGAAGCATCCAGAGAAGTTTACGAAGCCACTTCAGGATAGCAAAGCAGGTAGAAGCTACTTTGGTCACCTGCTGTTTCATAGTCAACTGGTCATCAATAATGATGCCCAGGTTACATGCAGAAAGAGAAGGGATTGGGGGGGCACCCATCTCAGAGGGCCAATGTTGGGGGCCCCAGAGTGATTTTTAGTTTCCAAAAATGAGGAGTTCTGTCTTACCTCCATTAAGTTTGAGTTTATTAAAATGCATCCAATTGGCTATCTTAGATAATCCTATCATCAGCATAAGAATAGATAGTTAGACCAGCTTGTTCTGCTATGCTTGCCAAAGGAGTGACATATATATTAAAAAGTAGTGGACTAAGAATGGAGCCCTGAGGGACTCCGTAAGGAGATGCATGAATCAGAGAGGAAGCTGTGTGAGAAAAAACCTGAAAAGTCCTATTGGATAAAAAGCTGGACAGCCACAAGAGGGCTTTGCCGCCAATACCCTTGACATTAAGAGTTTTTAAAAGAGAAGAGTGAGATACAGTATCAAAAGCTGCGCTTAAATCCAATAGGATGAGAGCTACTGTTTCTCCTTTATCAATTTGTTGACGGATATTTTCAGTCACACCCAGTAAAGTTGCCTCCGTTGAATAGCCGGCACGAAAACCAGATTGAGAAGGATGGAGGATATTACTGGTTTCTACAAACTGGGTCAATTGAAAATTAACATGTTTTTCCAGAATTTTGGAAAAAAGAGGAAGGAGAGAAATTGGGCGAAAATTGGAGAAAATTTCCAGATCAGAGTTATTTTTCTTTAATAAAGGAAGGACCATTGCGTGCTTCCACAAAGCAGGAACATAAGTTTCCATAAGTGACATGTTAAGAAACTGCATAATGGAAGTAAGTAAGGAAGGGTCTAGCTTTTGAAGAACCGTAATGGGGATAGGATCATGCGGGGAGCCAGACTTGATGCTTGTAAGAATCTTAGAAAAGGAGGCAGTATCCATGGGGAGCCAATCATTAAGTAAATTAATATTATTAACTTGAGTAATTTCTTGAGTGATAGAAGAAAGAAAAAGGTGGTTGGATTGAGGTTTAATGCTAGTGCTGGGATTGTTAGAGTCGTTGTGGAATTCAGAATAAATTTTGTCAATTTTATCTGCAAAGAAATTTGCCAGATCGTTGCATTTTTTAGGGTCAAGATCAGGGGGCTTAGATAAACGGGAGTCACCAGAAAGTTCCTTAACTACTTCAAACAGCGCTTTGGGGCAATTCTGAGATTGTAAAATAATCTCTGTGGCATGTTCGGCACGCGCGATGTGGTTGCGATTGCGTCTTTCTCAGGAAATTTGCATGCAAGTGTGTGCCATTTATCCTATTTTGCAGGGGAAGTTGACTGTTATTCTCGTAATCAGGAGTTGACGATGGTATATTAAGATCCTTTGTTACCTGATGTAGTTCTTCCCGTTGTATAGACTTCATTATTCCTAGACCTGCCTCAAGATTACTCTCCACCCCCTTTAAGCGCTCCAGCATGGAGTCAAGAATGGCTCCAATGGATGATTTCAGGGTGTTTACTAGTTCGTGAAGATTTATGAGGAGTGATCTAGTCGTATCTCCTACAATAATTGAAGGTTTCTTCCGGGGAGGTTTCTTAGGATAATTTTTGGCTGAGGTGGTTATTTTATCTATCACTGGCCGTTTCTTTGTGCTCTTATCTGCCAAGCCCACATCCGGTTTCCTTGGTCTTTTAGCAACAGGGGAAATTTCGTCCAGGGAGTAGATTAGATTTGAGCTGTCTTTGATACACCCATTTGTGTACCTTGCTTCTGCATACGCGTCCCCGTATTCACTGGGTGGGGGATTATTGTGTAATTCTACAGTTTCTGGTAATCCGTGGGATTGATCTTTAGGCAACAACAGTTTCCCTTCAACAGTGGCAATTTGTTTATCTATCATGCCCATCGCCCCTGAGATATATTTTAATATAGATGTACTGTCTTTTAAGTTTGTTGGGTTGTTTAACTTTGAGTGCTCCCTTTTACCCATATTTTATATTTATATTTTATATAGTCTTAGATTTCCTGTATAAATGATAAAATGAAAGGGGATGTCAAATAGGTTGAACTGTCCTTAAAACCGCTACGCTGCACTACCCTGATTCAGCAAATAATCACAAGAAACTCTGAGTACACAATTCCCAGCTTACTCAATGAAGTATTTTCATAAATAGTGATGCGACCTCACTTGATCAAAACTCTTAAATTAACCCTGGGCCTTGCACACCCTATCTCACTGAGCGTGGTGGGAGAGTTGCTTAACTGCCAAGAGTAAGGTGGATCTTCTTTCAGACCTTTACCCTAGGGCCTTTGGCCTCAGGGTAAAAGGCACTAATCCCTGGGAGACCGAGACCGAAGATTAAAGAGGGGGGCCCAGCCCAGCCTCTTCCTGGCGATGACGGGCGAAGGACGGGCCCGCCCTTGGCCCGGGCTTTGCCCGGGCACCGCCCGCGCAGCGGGAGCGCTTCCTCGAAGATAAAGGGCCTCCCGCCCAATCAGAATGATCCTGCTCTTGTCAGTTACAATGTTTAAAGGGCTCCTGCCCCTCTCAAACACACAGCGCGTCCCGCGGCAGCGGGAGCGCTTCCTCGAAGATAAAGGGCCTCCCGCCCAATGATCCTGCTCTTGTCAGTTACAATGTTTAAAGGGCTCCTGCCCCTCTCAAACACACAGCGCATCCCGCGGCAGCGGGAGCGCTTCCTCGAAGATAAAGGGCCTCCCGCCCAATCAGAATGATCCTGCTCTTGTCAGTTACAATGTTTAAAGGGCTCCTGGGGGCAGTGGCAGTGGGCACACGGTTCAGGGGACAGAGGCTCAGGAAAACAGGGAAGCTGGGAGGACTGCTGTGCGAGAGGGGGAGGACAGGCCCAGGGAACCCACTCTCCACGAGGCCCTCTCCAACATCATGGGAGCCTACCATCATTCCCAGGAGACGATGGCAACGGTACTGGCCAAGTTTGAGGAGACTCAGAGGCTGCCGGAGGAACACTATCTGGGGATCAGGGAGGACCCGGAAGTCCATAAAAAACACCCTGGTCACCATTGCAGGGGTGCTGCAAGACCTTGTCAACACCAGGAGGGACATTGTGGCACAACAAGGGGCCCCTGACACTAGCCTGGATGATGAACAGCCCTCCACCTCTGCCGGCGCTAGTGGACAGGAGGCACCGCCATAGGAACACGACACCAGCACCCCACCCTCTGCAGATGGAGAACCACCCCGCAAACGGTCCCTAAGATCCAGGAACACAAGACAGAGAACATTGCCAAGACCCATGCCAGGAAATGAGAACCCCTGAATGTCACCCTTCTGTCCCACTTTGTCACGCTACCCCTCCTTCAACTGTCATTGCTCCACTTCCTATGCCCCTTTGGACAATGCACCGGTGAAACAAATTGACTGGACTCTGCCATGGACATTCATCCACCATCCCCCCTGCCCATTTTACAACCCCCTCCACTTATTTGCACAGAAATAAACACACTTCAATCACAAAACAATCTGGAGTCAGTCTGTGCTTTCACAAACGTGTAATTGCAATAACCATGGAAGATAGCAATGTAAATGTAACTGCGCACATACCGATGTAACACAGCTGTAGGCCTGGAGGAAATATAGCAGAGGGCACAAAGTGGGACCAACATCTGTGAAATGAAAAGGCAAAGTGACAAGTCAGGGTCCACACACTGAGTGAAAATGACAGACTTATGCTAGCTCCCATAATAGTATGAGATATGGGAGGCAGTGACATCTTCTTACCTGTGTCTCACTGGAAGTATTGCATGATTATGTTGTTTCTGTTGTCAATATCCCCTTCTTCTGCCTCTTCTTCTTCACTGTCCACAGGGTCCACAGCTGCCACAAGACCACCATCTGGCCCATCCCCCTGCAGAAAAGGCACCTGGTGTCGCAATGCCAGGTTGTGCAGAATACAGCAGGCCACGATGATCTGGCCCACCTTCTTTGGTGAGTAGTAGAGAGAACCACCTGTCAAATGGAGGCACCGGAATCTGGCCTTCAGGAGGACGAAGGTTCATTCAATCACCCTCCTAGTTCGCCCATGTGCCTCATTGTAGCGTTCCTCTGCCCTTGTCCAGGGATTTTGCACTGGGGTCAGTAGCCATGACAGGTTGGAGTAACCAGAGTCACCTGCAAATATGGAGGGACAACTGTTAGACACACACTAACCCGTAGGGACAACCCCATACCCAGACACCTATTCACACTGTATAGGGCCCTTGTCCTCACTTATTAGGCACACATGGTGCCTCTGGAGTTGCCCCTTCACATAAGGGATGCTGCTATTCCTCCGAATGTAAGCGTCATGCACTGAGCCAGGAAATTTGGCACTCACATGGGAGATGTACTGGTCAGCCAAACACACCATCTGCACATTCATCGAATGGTAGCTCTTCCGATTTCTGTACACCTGTTCACTCCTGCGGGGGGTACCAATGCCACATGTGTCCCATCAGTGGCACCAATGATGTTGGGGATATGTCCCAGGGCGTAGAAGCCACCTTTCACTGTGGGCAAATCCTCCACCTGAGCGAACACGATGTAGCTGCGCATGTGTTTCAGCAGGGCAGACAACACTCTGGACAACACGTTAGAGAACATTGGCTTTGACATTCCTGATGCAATGGCCACTGTTGTTTGAAAGGAACCACTTGCCAGGAAATGGAGTACTGACAGGACCTGCACTAGAGGGGGTATTCCTGTGGGATGGCGGATAGCTGACATCAGGTCTGGCTCCAACTGGGCACACAGTTCATGGATTGTTACATGATCAAGTCTGTAGGTGTCTCTCTTCCATTGTCGACAGGTCCACCAGCGGTCTGTACACCGGAGGATGCCGACATCTCACCACCTGCCCCAGCAGACGTGCCCTATGGAGGAAAACAGCGAGCAGAGAGTCAGCCAACACTGAGGTATCACAAAATGTCATATGCGCACATTTATTAATCCGTAATTTGCCTGTAACTGTGTGTACTCAAGGCCTACATTGGTGTGACGCAGTTAATAATAATGCCATGTGGCCACCTGAAATGGCGGCTGCCTGACCTGTACGGTCGGAGAAGAGGATATGAGGTAACTGCGCTGGCATTGTAGACCTTCGCGGTGGGCGGTCGAAGACCGCAGCGGAATCCAGCATTGGTTAACATTGGACCCTATGGGTCCGAGGAGCCAATGACGATGTACGCCGACGGTGATGGTACGCACCGCTGTGGACGTGACCGCCATTTTCTGTCTGTTCACTCACTTGATACCTGACCTTCAACAGGAGAGGACCTACACTACAAGTGCTGCTGTGACCTGTGTCTGGAAGCGACGATGGCTACAGTGACTGGGGAAAGGGCCCCTGCCTTCACTTCGGAGGAGTTGGAGAAACTGGTGGATGGGGTCCTCCCCCAGTGCACACAACTGCACGGTCCTCCAGACAAACAGGTGAGTACAATGTGAGCATGCTGCATGGGCAATGCCAGTTTTGAGTGGTGTGGATGGAAGATACATGGGGGAGGCTGAGGCCTGCATGTGCGGACAGTGAGTGCATGTGCGTCAGGGCAAGGGTGGGAACGGGGGCCAATGAGTATGACGGTCCGGATGGGTAAAGAATTTCCTTTCCCCTTGTACTATTCCTCTAGGTCAGCGCCCACCAGAAAAAGGCTATTTGGCGTGCCATCGCCAAGGACGTCCGGACCCTGGGGGTCCACCACAGACAGAGCACCCACTGCCGTAAAAGATGGGAGGACCTGAGCTGCTGGAGCAAGAAGACGCTGGAGGCCCAGCTGGGGATGTCCTCCGCTCATGGGAGGGGTGCCCGTCACACCATGACCCCCCTGATGTACCGGATCCTGGCAGTGGCGTATCTGGAGTTGGATGGGCACTTGAGGGCATCACAGCAGCCACAAGCGGGTGAGTACACTCTCATTCAGCTGACTCTGCGTGCATTACGAGGTGTCTGGTGGGGGAGGTGGGCAGTGGGTTTCCCTAGGCCAGGGCGATCTTGGTAGGCAAGGTCCCTTGTGAGGCAGGCTCTGTGGCACCCCAACCCCACTAGTGGTTAGTGCAATCTACACCTAGTCAGGCTCCTGTGACTTCCAGGTGTGCAGCAATCGGGCTTAGGCCTTGTACCCCATGGGCATGTAATCTAGGAAGTATAAGTGCATGGCGTAGTGCAGAGGGCTGCTGTGTCTGTTGTGTCCGCCAACGGTAGTGGTGTTGCATGCTCTAAACACATCTTTCTCCTGGCTTCCCCCCCCTTTTTGTGGTCTTCCTGTTCTTGTGTGCAATAGTATCATCAGGCGGAAGAGCATTGGCACCGGAGCAGGAGGGAGCTGCATCCCACTTGGCCCAAACAACGGAGTCTGAAGCCACCAGTGGGACGGAGGGCGAGGGGAGCTCCACGGCGGGGACAGGAGTAGAGACCAGCGACAGCGACTCCTCCTCTGATGGGAGCTCCCTTGCGGAGGCGGGCCCCTCTGTGCCCCCCGCATCAACAAGTACAGCCGCCACCCCCCCTACCAGCACTGCCCTCCCAGCAGCCCCTCAGCGTGTGCCCCGTGCCCACTCACCCAGGAGGGTGGGCATCTCCTTTGCCCCAGGCACATCAGGCCCTGCCCCAGTCAGCCCTGCTGCCCTCAGCGAGGAGGCTATTGACCTCCTGAGATCTCTCACTGTTGGGCAGTCTACCATTCTGAATGCCATCCAGGGTGTTGAGAGGCATTTGCAACAAACAAATGCATACCTGGAGGGCATTCATTCTGGCCAGGCAGTCCAAAAGAGAGCATTTCAGGCTCTGGCCTCAGCACTGATGGCAGCCATTGTCCAGCCTCCCCCCTCCAACATCCTCCATCCAGACCCAGTCCCCTGTACCTCAGCCTATCCCAAGCACACCATCAGACCAGCATGTACACACATCAACACAGAAGAGTGGCTCAGGCAAACATAAGCACCACACATCCCACAGGCACTCACACAAGCATCATACCCATGCACACATACCAACATCCACTTCCCCCACTGTGTCCCCCTCCACCACGTCTCCCTCCTCCCTCCCAATCTAGTCTCCACTCATACCTGCATGCACTACATCCTCAGCCACTACCTCCATCACCAGCACGCCCATCACCACCCACCACTCACGTGCACTCACCACCCTCACTACCATTCACACATCCCCAGTGTCCTCTCCCAGTGTGTCAGTGAGCCCTCCTCCCAAAGTACACAAATGCAGGCACACACCCACCCAACAGCCATCCACCTAACAACAGCCTCCAGCCCATGCACCTTCACCCAAATTCAGCAGACGTAAACCTCCTACAACCACTACCTCTTCCTCCACTCCCAAACCCCCTCCATCTACCCGTCCCAGTGTGTCTAAAAACCTTTTCCTGGCTAACATTGACCTCTTCCCTACACCTCCACACCGTCCTTCCAGGGCCAGGCTTTCCAGGTCCCAGCCCAGCACCTCAGCCACCACATCCCCAGGCACAGTGGTGCCAGCAACTGCAGGGTGATGGAGTGCGCCAACCATCAGGACTGCCAGTCTGCCATGGAGCAAGGGTAAGGACATTCCGCCACCTGCCAAGGTGAAAAAGGTGCCCACATCCCGGAGGGAGAAGCCGAAAACACCTGGCACCAAGGGGTCAGGAAAAACGAAAGGGGATAGTGGTAAGACTGCTGCACCACCATCAAAGGTGGGGAAGAGCCAAAAACTGAAGGGCAGGTCAGGAGAGGGAATGATGGCACCGACTGAGGACCAGTGTCACACCTTCTGTCCACGTCCACGCCAACCTGTACGGTGGAGAACACCGCTACCTGCACCGCCACAGACCCTGCCACAAGCACCGCCGCCACATACCCCGTAGCCAGTACCGCCGCCCCGGACTCCGCAGCCAGCACCGCCGCCACAGACCCCGCAGCCAGCACCGCCGCCACAGACCCCGCCACAAGCACCGCCGTGACTGACACCGCTGCAAGCACCGCCATGACTGACACCGCTGCAAGCACCGCCACGACTGACACTGCTGCAAGCACCACCAGAGGACCCACGACGTCCTCAGACAGTGGCACCACCGCAGACATGGCTACCATCCCCAGTGGTCAGTCATCCAAGGCTAGTGGTGAGTTCCAGGACCCTGGGCAGCTTCCATGAAGCATCACTGTCATCACAGTTGTCACCTGCATATTTAATGCAAAGCCACAGCAGTGTCTCTGCCTCCATGGCGCATCATGCTACCTGTACTTCAGCAATTTCATGGCACACACACCCAGGTGAGAGTATTGTTCTGGCCACACTGCACGTGGAGCACTCTGGGCACAAAGCCCCCTCCAGAACCAGTGGAGAAATACATCCACTACCTCAGTCCTTGGCCGGATGAAGCACTCTGGGCACAAAGCCCCCTCCAGAACCAGTGGAGAAATACATCCACTACCTCAGTCCTTGGTAGGATGAAGCACTCTGGGCACCATGCCCCCTCCAGAACCAGTGGAGACTGTTATCCACTTGAGAGACTGTGGCTTTACACTCCCGAAGATAAAGCACTGGGCAAACCACCCACTTGAAAGACTTGAGAGACTGTGTCTTTGCACTCCCCAGGATAAAGCAGTGGGCAAACCACCCACTGAAAAGACTTGGAGACTGTGGCTTTGCACTCCCCAGGATAAAGCAGTGGGCAAACCACCCACTGAAAAGACTTGAGAGACTGTGGCTTTGCACTCCCCAGGATAAAGCAGTGGGCATGGAGCCCCCTCATCGAGCAGTGGCGTCGTGTGTTCATCAGGCTGAGGTGCCCCCCCCTCCCGCTCCCCCTGAGGTGCCTGTATATTTTCTATCTGATTCCCCTCCAGAGTTCTCTCCGTTTGGAGTCAGGTGTCATGTTTGGGCCTCGCCCATGCATTTTGGGCCCAGTGGTCCACGGATATTGATTGGTGCACTATCCGGACTTGTGTAGTTGGTGTACATAATTGTATATACTGGATTTTGATAATGATATTTCACATGTTTACATTTGTTCAAATCATTTCCTTTTGTCCTTGCGTTATTCCGGGGGTGGGGGGGGGGGGTTGTATATGTAATGTTGCAGCATGTAAGCATGTATTTGTGTGTATGGTGTTGTGGGTGAGGGTGGGTGTGGGGGTGTTGCGTGTTGCGTGTGTGTGTCACTCTCTTTTCCCTCCCCTCCTCTGTGTTGTAGGTGCAGTACTCACCTTGGTCATCACCGCCATCGTTGGAGCTCCTGATAGAAGAGCAGGAAGACCATCATCAGCAGTATCTGCAATTCGGGGTCCATGGCGTCCTGGTTCGTCGTGGGGTGTGGAGAGGTGAGTGTTTTCCCTTCTGTGTACTGTTTCTGCCGTGTTTTTATTCACGTTGGTTCCACCCCGGAAAAGGTGGCGGATAGGCCTGTTGTGATAGGGTGGGCGGTACATTGTCTCCCGTCTGTCTATTGGCGGTGTCCGCCACGCTGTTTGTTTGTACCGCTGTGGCGGTCGGAGAGTTAAAGTGGCTGTCTATGTTGGCGGTTTCCGCCACGGTCGTGATTCCATTTTTTTACCGCCCGCCTGTTGGCGGTATTACCATCGCTTTAACATCGACCGCCAGGGTTATAGTGAGGGCCATAATCAGAAAAAATATTTATCAACATAGGCATATGCAGTCCATAGTTGTTTGAATATGGTGGTTCTGAAGGAAAGAGCCAACTCTTGAGTAGTTTTCTGAAGACAAGAAAGTTATCTATGGCTCTTATATTTGGGGGTAATGAATTCCATAGTTTGGCTGCTTAAACGGAGAAGTATGTACCACCTATAGTCTTTTTTGAGGAGACACAGTTTCCACCCGCCGTCCCAGTGGGTAACTGGTAATGCCTACAGTGGAGGGAAGACCCCAATGGCGGTCTTACCAACACTGGACTTTCACATGAGGCATCCACCTCCTGTGAATTTAATAATGTGCACCTTAATGTTCTCAGACTTACGCCATATGTTGGATTTGTGTGCTTGTTTTCCCATTCCAATGTGGTCATATGATTTTGCAGGAGTTATTGTGGGTACATCGTGTATGTGTTGTGTTCTACAGATTGCAAGCTTCAGTAGAGATTTTTCCCTAGTGGCACGTTTCTGATCAGCATATGTATGTGTAGCTCAACACAGAGCCAGGTTAGATACTCAGGGAAGTGCCATATTTACTTTGATGCAGGACCGCCCTGCAATTCCCCCTGCAGCTGCATAGATTAGTTCTCCCTGCACCAAGACAGGCATTGATGCAGCATGTTGAAGATGTGGGTGCCTTGAGGGGATGTATTGTATATGTGCTGTATGGTGACCCTTTCTGCACATGTACAATTTATGTTAGCTAAGGTGTCATTTGAATGTGTGCTGCAAGATGCATCACACATGTGTTTAGGCAATGGGACATGGAGGTAGGGAAGCATTTCTGCAAGATACACCAGCATAACCTGACCCCAGGAATAGTATTGACTTTCCTCCTAGTCACAGATATCTAAGTTGTGTATGTAGAGGAGGTTTAACTATATGCAAAGGGTGTTGTGATGGCACAGCCACAGGCACAATAATTAGACATCCCTTCCAGCCTATGCACTGCATGTCTATATGTTGGACTATAGGTGATTGTTATATGTTGTAGTACATAGCACAATCAAGGCATGTGTACATGTGTTGCTTGTGTGGTGAAAGTGCATCTTGATTCATGGGCACTGTGTCTCAATGCAATCCTTTAGCATGCGTTGAATGTGTCCTATGTGCCTCCCTCTTCTGGCATATGCCAAATTGCAGTTATTTTCCCCGTGCTGCTTACCCTGCATTTGTGGTGGTACGAAGTCTGCGCTGTCCTGTCCTTGTATTACTGTGACCAGCTCTTCTGGGATGACTGCTGCAACTATCTCCTCCAGCTCATCCAGGTCCTCCTGTGGGATAGGACTTCCACCTCCAGTCTACAGTGCTGTCATTCTTTTCCTGGCCATTTTCTCCTTAGTTCTGGGCTTGCAATCATGCCAGCGCTTCTTGCACTCTGTCACAGTTCTCTTCACCTCTGCCACACTGTTGATTTTGTCCACTATTTGCTGCCACCCAGCCTCTTTCTTCCCAATTGGCAATTTAGAGGTGACAAATAGCTGGTGTTGGTGCTCCGTTTCCTCCCTGACAAGTATGTTGTATTCCTCTTCACTAAACCAACACTTTCTCCTTTTCTTTTCTTTCTCTTGAGACCTCTGTGTATCCTCCTGACTAGTGCCTGGAGTATGGGTTCTCCATGGAGTATTTCCTGCTTCTTCCATCTTCCCTATCAATTGCACTCTTTCCTGCATGTGCCTTTAAATTTGACGCTAATGCTGTGTAAAAATGGCGCAAACCTTTTTGCAATATATTTACGTGCCGCATAACGGTCTTGAGTAGCTTTTGCAGCATTAGCATCATTTTGCCTTACGACAGAGTGCAAGGGTTAACATCTTTGTTTTTGACGCTAACCATTCCTTAGCACTTCATGTGTCATTTTATAAATATGGTGCACGGATGGCGTTAACCGGTTCTGTGCCTTGGACGAGATGATCTCGTCCAAGGCTACAGTTCCCCTGTGCCTTGGACGAGATCATCTCGTCCATGGCACAGGGGAACTTGGGGGCGCGCTAGCGCGCCCCCCGTGCACCCCCCCTCCCCCCCCCCCAGTCGGGGATGGAAGGGGAAGACCTTCCCCTTCCACCCCCGACCCCCCCCACCCCCCCCCCCTGTGACGTCAGCGCGCGAGCGCGCGCTGATTTGTCACAGGGGCCTCCCTAGTAGCGCTGGAAGCTCTGCTTCCAGCGCGATTGAAAAAGAAACGCAAAAGCATTTCTCTTTCAATCACTGGGAGGCCCGGAGGGGCTTCAAAGGGAAGGAAAAGTATTTCCCAGGGATTATTTTTTTTTCTTCTATTATTGACAAAAGGGAGCGACCCCTTGGGCAAGGGTCGCTCCCAGGGGGGGCATATTTTCGGGAAGGCCTTTTCTGCCCCCCCTGGGGGCAGAAACCTCTAGGCACCAGGGACCATTTTGTTTTTGTTTTTTTATGTTTCATTTTTTTTTTTTTTTTTTGGTGGGGAGCGACCCCTTAGGCAAGGGTCGCTCCCCTTGGGGGAAAATTATATTTTGGCCATTTCTGCCCCCCTTGGGGGCAGATTGGCCTATTTTGATGAGGCCAATCTGCCCCCAAGGGGGGTAGAAACCACTAGACACCAGGGTGTTTTTTTTTTTTTATTGTTATTGACAAAAGGGAGCGACCCCTTGGGCAAGGGTCGCTCCCAGGGGGGGCATATTTTCGGGAAGGCCTTTTCTGCCCCCCCTGGGGGCAGATCGGCCTACTATTAGGCCGATCTGCCCCCAGGGGGGGCAGAAACCTCTAAGCACCAGGGACCATTTTTTAATTTTTTTTATGTTTCATTTTTTTTTTTTTGGTGGGGAGCGACCCCTTAGGCAAGGGTCGCTCCCCTTGGGGGAAAATTATATTTTGGCCATTTCTGCCCCCCTTGGGGGCAGATTGGCCTATTTTGATGAGGCCAATCTGCCCCCAAGGGGGGTAGAAACCACTAGACACCAGGGAGTTTTTTCTTTGCGTGAATTTCACGCAAAGGGAGCGACCCCTTAGGCAAGGGTCGCTCCCTGGGGGGGAGGGCAATTTATTTTAGGCCATTTCTGCCCCCAGGGGGGGCAGAAACCTCTAGGCGCCAGGGCAAAAAAAAATTTGTTATTTTTTTTTTGTTGTTGTTTCTTTTTTTAGAGATGGGGAGCGACCCATCAGGCAAGGGTCGCTCCCCTGGGGGGCAAATTGTATTTAGACCATTTCTGCAGATTGGCCGATTTTAGGTCAATCTGCCCCCAAGGGGGCAGAAACCACTAGGCACCGGGGATTTGTTTTTTGGCGCCAATGTCACGCAGGGGGAGCGACCCCGTAGGCAACGGTCGCTCCCGGGGGGGGGATGGGGGCTGGGGGGGGGCAAATTTATTTTAGGCCATTTCTGCCCCCCCTGGGGGCACATCGGCCTATTATTAGGCCGAACTGCCCCCGGGGAGGGGCAGAACCCTCTAGGCGCCAGGACAATTTTTCTTTTTTTTTTTGTTTCTTTTTTTAGAGATGGGGAGCGACCCATCAGGCAAGGGTCGCTCCCCTGGGGGGCAAATTGTATTTAGGCCATTTCTGCCCCCCTGGGGGCAGAATGGCCGATTTTAGGTCAATCTGCCCCCAAGGGGGCAGAAACCACTAGGCACCGGGGATTTGTTTTTTGGCGCCAATGTTACGCAGGGGGAGCGACCCCGTAGGCAAGGGTCGCTCCCGGGGGGGGGGGGAGGTTGGGGGGGCAAATTTATTTTAGGCCATTTCTGCCCCCCCGGGGGCAGATCGGCCTAATATTAGGCCGATCTGCCCCCGGGGGGGGAGGGGGGCAGAAACCTCTAGGCGCCAGGGCCAATATTTTTTTTTTTGTTTTTTGTTTTTTTAGAGATGGGGAGCGACCCATCAGGCAAGGGTCGCTCCCCTTGGGGGGCAAATTGTATTTAGGCCATTTCTGCCCCCCCCGGGGGCAGATTGGCCGATTTTAGGTCAATCTGCCCCCAAGGGGGCATAAACCACTAGGCACCGGGGATTTGTTTTTTGGCGCCAATGTCACGCAGGGGGAGCGACCCCGTAGGCAAGGGTCGCTCCCGGGGGCGGGGGTGGGGGCTGGGGGGGGCAAATTTATTTTAGGCCATTTCTGCCCCCCCCGGGGGCACATCGGCCTATTATTAGGCCAAACTGCCCCCAGGGGGGCAGAACCCTCTAGGCGCCAGGGATTTGTTTTTTGGCGCCAATGTCACGCAGGGGGAGCGACCCCGTAGGCAAGGGTCGCTCCCGGGGGCGGGGGTGGGGGCTGGGGGGGTCAAATTTATTTTAGGGCATTTGTGCCCCCCCCCCCCCTCCCGGGGCCGGCTGAGCTAAAGGCCAAACTACACAGGTAGGCACTTTGCAAAAAACATCTCTGTTTTCTGTGAAAAAATATGTTGTGTCCACGTTGTGTTTTGGGCCATTTCCTTTCGTGGGCGCTAGGCCTACCCACACAAGTGAGGTATCATTTTTATCGGGAGACTTGGGGGAACGCTGGGTGGAAGTGAATTTGTGGCTCTTCTCAGATTCCAGAACTTTCTGCCACAGAAATGTGAGGAACATGTGTTTTTTTAGCCAAATTTTGAGGTTGGCAAAGGATTCTGGGTAACAGAACCTGGTCCGAGCCCCGCAAGTCACCCCTCCTTGGATTCCCCTAGGTCTCTAGTTTTCAGAAATGCACAGGTTTGGTAGGTTTCCCTAGGTGCCGGCTGAGCTAGAGGCCAAAATCTACAGGTAGGCACTTCGCAAAAAACACCTCTGTTTTCTTCCAAAATTTTGGATGTGTCCACGTTGCGCTTTGGGGTGTTTCCTATCGCCGGAGCTAGGCCTACCCACGCAAGTGAGGTATCATTTTTATCGGGAGACTTGGTGGAACGCTGGGTGGCAGGAAATTTGTGGCTCCTCCCAGATTCCAGAACTTTCTGCCACAGAAATGTGAGGAACATGTGTTTTTTTAGCCAAATTTTGAGGTTTGCAAAGGATTCTGGGTAACAGAACCTGGTCTGAGCCCCGCAAGTCACCCCATCTTGGATTCCCCTTTGTCTCTAGTTTTCAGAAATGCACAGGTTTGGTAGGTTTCCCTAGGTGCCAGCTGAGCTAGAGGCCAAAATCTACAGGTAGGCACTTCGCAAAAAACACCTCTGTTTTCTTCCAAAATTTTGGATGTGTCCACGTTGCGCTTTGGGGTGTTTCCTGTCGCCGGCGCTAGGCCTACCCACACAAGTGAGGTATCATTTTTATCGGGAGACTTGGGGGAACGCTGGGTGGAAGGAAATTTGTGGCTCCTCTCAGATTCCAGAACTTTCTGCCACAGAAATGTGAGGAACATGTGTTTTTTTAGCCAAATTTTGAGGTTTGCAAAGGATTCTGGGTAACAGAACCTGGTCCGAGCCCCGCAAGTCACTCCTCCTTGGATTCCCCTAGGTCTCTAGTTTTCAGAAATGCACAGGTTTGGTAGGTTTCCCTAGGTGCCCGCTGAGCTAGAGGCCAAAATCTACAGGTAGGCACTTTGCAAAAAACACCTCTGTTTTCTTCCAAAATTTTGGATGTGTCCACGTTGCGCTTTGGGTGTTTCCTATCGCCGGCGCTAGGCCTACCCACGCAAGTGAGGTATCATTTTTATCGGGAGACTTGGGGGAACGCTGGGTGGAAGGAAATTTGTGGCTCCTCTCAGATTCCAGAACTTTCTGCCACAGAAATGTGAGGAACATGTGTTTTTTTAGCCAAATTTTGAGGTTTGCAAAGGATTCTGGGTAACAGAACCTGGTCCGAGCCCCGCAAGTCACCCCATCTTGGATTCCCCTAGGTCTCTAGTTTTCATAAATGCACAGGTTTGGTAGGTTTCCCTAGGTGCCGGCTGAGCTAGAGGCCAAAATCTACAGGTAGGCACTTCGCAAAAAACACCTCTGTTTTCTTCCAAAATTTTGGATGTGTCCACGTTGCGCTTTGGGGTGTTTCCTGTCGCGGGCGCTAGGCCTACCCACACAAGTGAGGTATCATTTTTATCGGGAGACTTGGGGGAACGCTGAGTGGAAGGAAATTCGTGGCTCCTCTCAGATTCCAGAACTTTCTGCCACAGAAATGTGAGGAACATGTGTTTTTTAGCCAAATTGTGAGGTTTGCAAAGGATTCTGGGTAACAGAACCTGGTCCGAGCCCCGCAAGTCACCCCTCCTTGGAGTCCCCTAGGTCTCTAGTTTTCAGAAATGCACAGGTTTGGTTGGTTTCTCTAGGTGCCGGCTGAGCTAGAGGCCAAAATCTGCAGGTAGGCACTTCGCAAAAAACACCTCTGTTTTCTTTAAAAAAAATGGGATGTGTCCACGTTGCGTTTTGGGGCGTTTCCTGTCGCGGGCGCTAGGCCTACCCACACAAGTGAGGTATCATTTTTATCGGGAGACTTGGGGGAACATTGATTAGATAAACAAGTGCTATTGCCCCTTGTCTTTCTCTAAATTTTTTCCTTCCAAATATAGGAGAGTGTGTAAAAAAGACATCTATTTGAGAAATTCCCTATAATTCACATGCTAGTATGGTCACCCCGGAATTCAGAGATGTGCAAATAACCACTGCTCCTCAGCACCTTATCTTGTGCCCTTTTTGGAAATGCAAAGGTTTTCTTGATAGCAATTTTTTACTCTTTATATTTCAGCAAATGAATTGCTGTATACCCAGTATAAAATGAAAACGCACTGCAGGGTGCAGCTCATTTATTGGCTCTGGGTTCCTCGGGTTCTTGATGAACCTACAAGCCCTATATATCCCCGCAACCAGAGGAGTCCAGCAGACGTAACAGTATATTGCTTTCCATAATCTGACATTGCAGGGAAAAGTTACAGAGTAAAACGTAGAGAAAAATTGATGGTTTTTTCACCTCAATTTCAATATTTTGCTTTTTCAGCTGTTATTTTCTGTAGGAAACCCTTGTAGGATCTACACAAATGACCCCTTGCTGAATTCAGAATTGTGTCTACTTTTCAGAAATGGTTAGGTGTCTGGGATCCAGCATTGGTTTCATGCCCATTCCTGTCACTGACTGGAAGGAGGCTGAAAGCACAAAAAATTGCAAAAATGGAGTATGCCCCAGTAAAATGCCAAAATTGTGTTGAAAAATTGGGTTTTCTGATTCAAGTCTGCCTGTTCCTGAAAGCTAGGAAGCTGCTGAGTTTAGCACTGCAAACCCTTTGTTGATGCCATTTTCAGGGGGAAATCCACAAGCCTTCTTCTGCAGCCACTTTTTCAATTTTTTTTTAAAAAAACGAAATTTTCACTGTATTTTGGCCAATTTCTTGGCCTCCTTCAAGGGAACCCACAAAGTCTGGGTACCTCTAGAATCCCTAGGATGTTGGAAAAAAAGGACGCAAATTTGGCTTGGTTAGCTTATGTGGACAAAAAGTTATGAGGGCCTAAGCGCAAACTGCCCCAAATAGGCAAAAAAAGGCCTGGCACAGGAGGGGGAAAAGGCCTGGCAGCGAAGGGGTTAAGGAATAATGCTAGCTTGCGGTAAGAAAAATGATGCCAAACTGCTTTTGCGCAGTTTTGATTCAAAATCCATAAATATGGGCCCAAGTCTCTCCCATAGCACCAGAATAGCGCCTTATTTCCTCCCGAGGAGCTGGTACAGTGTCAAAGATTGAACATGATACAAAATAATAATCAGGGCTCACAGGGGCATATTTATCTGATATTCCTGTTGCAACGTTCATGACCTCTGACATCAGGGGTAGCAAAGTCAGTGGAAAGACAATCAGACAGCAAGCTAGTGGTTGCAGCTCCTTCACATTTCTAACTTTTATCCTTCGCAGCATTGTAGGAGGAAATCGTTTTCCTTTTATTGAGCCCCCAAGGTGGAGGGAACAAGTTCGGCGAGTAACAACAGTGGCAGACCTAAGGCCAAGCATGTCTTTACTCGACCAAAATGTAGTCATGGTTTAGACACTCCAACAGAGCTCCCAGTGATTATCACAAAAGGAAAAGCAGATGGCGTTAAAGGTAAAACATGATGTGCACTTTTATTTCGCGGTGATCAAAGGTGCTGCAGTCGAAGAGTGAGTCATATATTCTTATCTAATTCTATATGTCAGTACTGCTAGTGCACTGGTTGTGGTGGGTCAGGAAGAATGTGCGCTGAGCTGTAGTGCCAGGTTTCGTTTCAGGTGTCAACAGCTGCAGGGTTAAGCAGCCATTTTAAAAGTGAGAATGAAAGTGGTACGTACTAATGGAGTCCCCGGGCACTTTCCTATTAAAACCCTCTAGATGTGTAGTCAAGGCCTAGTGCAATTATGTTGATGTAGGATGAGTACAGGTACACTATAACACAGCCATTACAGTAGGAACAAAAATGTCACGGTCCAGCCAGAGATGTAAGTACATAGGTCCTCATTACAACCCTGGCGGTCGGTGATAAAGCAGCGGTAATACTGCCAACAGGCCAGCGGTAAAAAAAATTGAATTATAACCACGTCGGAAACCTCGCACACAGACAGCCACTTTAACACACCGACCCCAACAGTGGTAGCAACAAGCACCTCAGCAGTAACCGCCAACAGCCAGGCGGAAGACAATGTACCACCCACCCTATTACAACAAGCCAATTCCCCAGCTTTTCCGGGGCGGTACCAATGCCACCAAAAGCACGGCGGAAACAGTACACAGAAGGGAAGTGACTCACCTCTCGACACTCAAGGAAGAACCACAACACCATGGAGCCGGAACTACAAGTATTACCCGTGCTGGTGTACCTCCTCCTACACCAGGAACACGAACGGCGGCGAAGACTACCACGGTGAGTACCGCACCCAGCACACAAGGGAGGGATGGAGGAAAAAGAGAGTGACACACACACGCAACACCCCCACCCCCACCCTCAATACCATACACACTAACAGATGCAACAACATTACATACACACCGTACCACTCAGGAATAACACAAGGACAAAAGGAAGTGAGTAAAGTCAGTGTAATAATATAAATTTCAATAAATACGTCCTCAAAGCACAAAACAGTATCTGCAATATATACAAATTGAGGGACACTGCCCAGTCCAAAATGTCCGTGGCCCACAGGGCCATACAACATAGTTCAAGGCCACATCTTACTCCTGTCTCAATACAGAGACAACACTGCTAGGGCATCAGGTTGAAAATACACAGGCACCTCAGGGGAAAGGGCAAGGGGGGCACCTCAGCCGGAAGATGGTACAATGCCTCTGCTCCTGGAGGGGGCCACATGACCAGCACTGTGTCCTGGGGAGTGCAAAGCCACAGTCTCTCAAGTGGGAGGTCTGCCCACTGCATGGTCCTGGGGAGTGCAAAGCCACTGTCTCTCAAGTGGGTGGTCTGCCCACTGCTTGGTCCTGGGGAATGCAAAGCTACAGTCTCTATAGTGGGTGGTTTGCCCAGTGTTTGGTCCTGGGGAGTGCAAAGGCACTGTATCTCAAGTGGATGGCTTCTTCCACTGGTTCTGGAGGGGGCATTGTGCCCAGTGTGCTTCATCCTGGCAAGGACGGGGTGAGTGGATGCCTTCTTCCACTGGTTCTTGAGGGGGCCTTATGCCCAGTGATGCAGATCTTGGAGGGTGCCAGGTCACAGTCTCTCACCTGGGTGTCACACCTACAGTTTTTGCAGGGGCCAGGATGCACTACAGCCCATGGAGGCACAACTACACACTGCCCGCCGGTGGTGACGGCTGCTCAGTAGTGGCAGTGGCGGTGCTGGTGTCGGGGCTGGCAGTGGTGGGGGGACGCTCCAGCCCTTCACCTGCAGCCTCAGACGGCTGCCCACTGGGGCTGCTTCTGCTGGGAGTGGTGTAGTTGGCAGGGCAGGTGGCAGTGCAGGTGGTGGTTCTGGCATGGTGCTAGTGTCGTGGCTGCCAGTGGTGGGGGGAGGCTCCAGCCCTTCCCCTGCAGCCTCGGGCGGCTGCCCACTGGGGCTGCTGTTGCTGGCAGTTGTGCTGGCAGTGGTGCAGGTATGGTGCAGGTGGCGGTGCTGGCGGCGGTGCTGCCAGTGGTGGGGGGAGGCTCCGGCCCTTTCCTTGCTGCCTCCGACGGCTGAAGTGCCATGGCTGGTGTTGTTTTCTCACATGCTGTTCCAGCACCAGGCTCCATATCCATCCTGCCTGCGCCGTCTGTGCCTCTGTCATTGCCCTTGGCAGCTGGTGTTCCCTTCCTGCCCTTGGCAGCTGGTGGTGCCTCCTTGCTTCTGCCAGATGGTGGTGCCTCATTGCTTCTGCCAGCTGGTGGTGCCTCCTTGCATTTGGCAGCTGGTGGTCCCTCCTTTCTTCTGCCAGCTGATAGTGCCTCTTTGCATTTGGCAGCTGGTGATGCCTCCTTGCTTCTGCCAGGTGGTGGTGCCTTTATGGATTGGGCAGCTGGTGCTCCCTTTCTGCCCTTGGCAGCTGGTGCAGGCACACTGGCTATGTGGACGGGTGTCTTCACGGAGCCTCTCACAACTGTAGTGGCTGCAGAAATGACAGTGGCCCTGGACTGGGTGGCTGAGGTGCTAGCCTGGGTCCTGTCCACCCTGGCCCTAAGTGAAGGACTGGGGGAGGGGCAGGGAGTAGGTCAAGGGTGGAGAGTAAAAGCGTTTTAGGGACACTGGGGCTGGAAGAGGGTGAACGTTTGGGAGTGGAGGAAGAAGGAGTGGTGGTAGGAGGTGTCTATCTGCTGTGTTTGGGTGCAGGTGCATGGGCTGGATGCTGTTGTGAGGTGGATGGCTGTAGGGTGTCTGAGTGCTTGCATTTGTGTACTTTGGGAGGAGGGGGCACAAACACAGTGGGAGAGGACACAGGGGACGTGTGCATAGATGTGGGGGTGGTGACTGCCAGTGAGAGGCATGTAGTGATAGGCGTGAGGGTGATGGAGGTAGTGGATAAGGATGTAGTGCATGCAGATGTGAGTGGAGACGCTACTGGGAGGCAGGTGGACGACGAGGAGGAGGGGGACACAGTGGAGGCAGTGGTTGTTGGTGTGTCTGCATCTGGATGGTGCTTGTGTGAGTGCCTGTGGGATGAAGTGTGGTGCTTGTGTTTGCCTGGACCACGTCTGCGTGTTGTCTCATCTGAATGTGTGCTTGGGATAGGTTGGGGTTGAGGGGAATGGGACTGGCTAGAGGAAGTTGGAGGGGGGACGCTAGAGACAGGGACAATGGCTACCATCAGGGAGTTGGCCAGAGCCTGGAATGATCTCTGTTGGGCTGCCACGCCAGAGT
The DNA here is from genome assembly GCF_031143425.1 of Pleurodeles waltl. Lineage (NCBI taxonomy): Eukaryota > Metazoa > Chordata > Amphibia > Caudata > Salamandridae > Pleurodeles > Pleurodeles waltl. The sequence continues at coordinate 218,321,363 of NC_090450.1, read as the reverse complement.
GAATTCCCTCCAGGAATGCATTTGTTTGTAGCAAATGCCCTGCCAGACCCTGGATGGCATTTACTATGGTTGACTGCCCAACAGAGATGGATCCCAGGAGGTCAATGGACTCCTCACTGAGGGCAGCTGGTACGGGGGTGGCCGCTGTACCTGCAGTTGGGGTGGCCACAGAGCTGTCCGCCACCACCAGGGAGCTTCCATCGGAGGAGGTGTCGCTGTCAGAACTGTCCCCTCCAGTCTCTGCCATGGTGCTTCCCTCACCCTCCGTCCCACTGGTCCCCTCACCGTCGGTGGATTCGGCCTCATGGGCCATGTGGGATGCAGCGCCCTCCGTCGCCGGTGTCTCTGCTCTTCCGCCAGATGATGCTAATGCACACAAGGACAGGGTGACAACACAAAAAGGGGGAGGGGCAGAGGATAAACTTGGTCAATATCAGCAACAACACCACCGTTGGCGTACACAACACTCAGGGAACAGCCCTATGCACGAGGCCATGCGCTACCACTTACTATGCTATTCAACAGGCAATGGAGTACAATACCAAACGCCAATAGCAGCACACCTGAAACCCACAGGACCCTGCCCAGTAGTGGATCCCCACTAGCATTTTGGGTGTTGGCGTGCCTCAGACCCTGCCCATCATGGAACCTACCCGGCCATGTTCGTTCTAACCTAGAGGTACCCACAGACCCACATCCCCCACCCAGATGATACCTCAACATGCACAATTTTCTGATTCAGAAACTGTGCTCACCTCCTTGAGGCTGATGTGATGCGTTCAAGCACCCATCCAACTCCGGATAGGCTACCGCCAGGATGCGCAACATCTGAGGGGTCTGGGTATGACGGGAACCCCTTCCTCGTTTGGAGGCCACACCCAGTTGGGCCTCCGCCGTCTTCCTTGCCCAGCGGTGCGGGTCCTCCCACCGTTTGCGACAGCGGGTGCTCCGCCTGTCAAAGACCCCAAGGGTCCGCACGCCCTTGGCGATGGCACGCCAAGTACCCTTTTTCTGATGGGCGCTGACCTGCAGAAAAAGATACATAGAAAAAGGTATTAGTCATACCGTCTGGCCTGTTACACTTATGGCCCACCATAACCCTCCCATCCCCTTACGCACATACATTGACCACTATACATGCAGCACTCTGCCCAGGATCCCTCAGCCAGCCCCCCTTTACACAAGGCTTACACACACAGCACTCCATGCATTCCTGCCCCAAGCATTGTGCTCACAGTGTACTCACCTGTTGGTCGGGAGGACCATAAAGTAAACAGTACTGGGGTAGGACCCCATCAACCAGTCTCTCCAACTCCTCTGAAGTGAAGGCAGGGGCTCTTTCCCCAGACACTCGAGCCATGGTTGCTTCCAGACACACGTCACAGCAGCTCTAGCAGTGTAGGTCCTCTTCTGTTGAAGGTCAGGTATCAAGTGAGTGAACAGATAGAAAATGGCAGTCATGTCCGCGGCCGTGCGCACTGTCACCGCCGGCATACATCACCATTGGCTACTGGAAACCATAGGGCCCAGTGATAACCAATGAGGTGTTGCACGGCAGCCGTCGACCGCCGCCCGCAACGGTGCACAACTTCAGCAGAAATACCTCATTTCCACTTGTCCCTCCACACAGGTCAGGCGGCCGCCATTTCAGGGGTGGCAGGCCATGGTACATAACAGCGTCACAGCAGACATAGGCACATTTACGGAACTACACGTAAACATACTGTTTCTGACACAACATGCAAGGCATTTTACTCTGAGTATATGTTTGAATATGACCATCTGCTCACCGTTTTTCACCCTGGACTTCAACCGCTGCAGATGAATAGGAGATGGAGACATCCCCCGTGAACAGACCCCTGGTGGACCTGGCAAAAATGGAGGACAGGCACATTATCCTCACCTACAGACTTGATCTCTGCTATCTGTCACCCCACTGGGATCCCCCCTCTTGTGCAAGTCCTATCAGTGCTTCATTTCTTGGCAAGTGGCTCCTTCCAAGTGACAGTGGCCATGGCAGCAGGGATGTCACAGCCTATGTTCTCAAACATGCTGACCAGAGTTGTCTGCCCACTGAAACACATGCGCAGCTACATCGTTTTCCCCCAGGTGTAGGATTTGGCCACAGTGAAGGCTGGCTTCTATGCACTGGGACATATCCCCACCATCATTGGTGCTATTCATGGTACACATATTGCCTTTGCCCCCCCCGGAGAAATGAACAGGTGTTCATAAATCAAAAGAGCTTTCACTCTATGAATGTGCAGATAGTGTGCCTGGTGGACCAGTACATCTCCCATGTGAATGCAAAGTATCCTGGGTCTGTGCATGATGCCTATATCCTGAGGAATAGCAGCATCCCATATGTGATGGCTCAACTCCAGAGGCACAGGGTGTGGCTAATAGGTGAGCCCATGGTCCCCACCCAGTGTATGTTGGTATATGGGTGTGGGGTTGGCCCTAAGGGTGAGTGTCTGAATAACAGCTATCCCCTGATATTTGTAGGTGACTGTGGTTACCCCAGCCTCTCATGGCTACTGACCCCAGTGAGGAATGCCAGGACAAGGGCAGAGGAACGTTACAATGAGGCACCTAGGTGAACAAGGAGGATCATTGAGCGCACCTTTGGCCTCCTGAAGGCCAGGTTCAGGTGCCTCCATCTGACAGGTAGATCCCTTTGCTACTCACCCAAGAAGGTCTGCCAGATCATCATTGCATGTTGCATGTTGCACAACCTGGCCTTGAGACTCCAGGTGCCTTTTCTGCAGGAGGATGAGGCTGTAGATGGTCATGTGGTGGCGGTGGAGCCTGTGGACAGTGACGAAGAGGAGTCCGAGGAAGAGGATGTTGACAACAGAACAACTTTAATACAACAGAACTTCCAGTGACACACAGGTAAGACACTGTAACCTCACCTTCCATTGCTGTTTTGTGAAGTGAATTTTCTCTGGCTGGCTGCTGTTCCCACTACAAAGGCCACTTATTGTACCCTTTAACATGTCTATTTGCAGATATTTGTGCCATCCTGTGGCTCCTGGTGTATTGACTGCAGCACATTACAGGTCATAACTATGTATACAGCACTGTACAGTCTATTGGCAATGTCTACAGATTGTTAAACAACTACATCCTTAAATCATTTGACATACTCCATACTTTTTTTTCTCCAAAGGTGTTTATTTCAGTGCTGAGAAGTAAATGGGGATGTGCAATGGGCTGGGCTCATGGTGGGGGAATGTCCATTATAGGGTTCAGTCTATTGGTATCACAGGTGCACTGTCCAAGGGGGCATAGGAAGTGGAGCAGTGTCTGTTCAAGGAGGACAGGGTGACATAGTGGGACACAAGGGTGACTATCAGGGGAGTCTTATTTCCTGGCAGGGGTCTTGGCAATGTTCTCTGGCTTCCGCCGGGATCGCAGGGACCATTTGTGGGGTGGTTCTCCTTCTGCAGGGGGTGGGTTGCTGGTGGTCTGTTGTTCCTGTGGTGGGGCCTCCTGTTCACTAGCGTCAGCGGAGGTGGAGGGCTGTTCATCAGTGTGGCTAGTGTCAGGGGCCCGTTGGTGTGCCACTGCCTCACTCATGGTGTTGGCCGTGTCTGCCAGCACCCCTGCAATGGTGACCAGGGTGGTGTGGATGTCCTTCAGGTCCTCCCTGATCCCCAGGTACTGTCCCTCCTGCAGCCGCTGGGTCTCCTGCAACTTGGCCAGTATCTGGCCCATGTCTCCTGGGAATGGTGGTATGCTCCCAGGATGTTGGTGAGTGCCTTGTGGAGAGTCGGTTCCCTGGGCCTGTCCTCCCCCGTCGCACAGCAGTCCTCCCAGCTTCCCTGTTGTCCTGTGCCTCTGTCCCCTGAACCTTTTCCCGCCTGCCACTGACCCAAGGTCGCTGATCATCCTGTGTTTTTGGGGTTGCCTGGGGTCCCTGTAGTGGTGGACACACTGCTGATTGACGTGTCCGGGGGACAGTGGTATGGGCCCGCTGGGTGGGTGCTGTGCTGTTGTTTCCTGAGGGGGAGGCTCTGTGGTGGTATGGGACTGTGCCTGGGTAACCAACTGTCCAGAGATCCCTGATGGGCCAGGTTGGTCATCCTGATCCAGGCGTGCAGAGCTGCTGTCATCACTGTGGGCCATGCTGCTGGCACCTCCTCTCCTGTGACGTTGTGAGGGGTCCTGTGGGGATGTAAATGCAGTATTATTGTTACTGCGTGTGAAATCTTATGCATGGATATGTTTCCCTCTATGGTTGTTATTACCAAGGCAGCTTTGGCTTGTGTGAGTTGTAATTTGGTTGACAAAGTGATTGTCACTAGTGTGCATGCTGTGGTGATGGGTGTCCATGCAGGGCTGTGAGTGGTGTCCATGCATTGGTGTTGCATGCAGTGCTGGGTACTGGGAGGGGTGGGTTGTGATGGTGGGCTGTATGTGAGGTTGTGGGGTGGTGAGGGTGAGGGTGAGGGTAGGGGTGGGGATATGTAATGGCATGCAGGTAGGGGGAGTAAAAGTAGTAAAGATTTGACTTACCAGAATCCAGTCCTCCTGCTACTCCTGCCAGGCCCTCAGGATGCATGATTGCCAAGACTGGATCCTCCCATGTTGTTAGTTGTGGGGGAGGAGGTGGGGGAGGAGGTGGGGGTCCACCCTCAGTCCTCTGTACAGCAATCTGGTGTCTTGCAACCACGGAATGCACCTTCCCCCGTAGGTCGTTTCACCTCTTCCTGATGTCATCACTTGTTCTGGGGTGCTGTCCCACGGTGTTGACCCTGTTCACAACTCTCCGGCATAGCTCAATCTTCCTTGCAATGGATGTCTGCTGCACCTGTGATCCAAATAGCTGTGGCTCTATATGGATGATTTTCTCCACCATGTCCCTTACCTCCTGTTTTGCTTTCCTTCTCTTATCTTGTGACCGAGCTGACAAAACTTCTCTGGAATGCACTTCTTAGTTTAAAGAAGACATATATTATTATTACTTCACCACGAGGTTCCTGAAAGACGAGATTAGTAGGTTGGAAGCACACGTTTAAAAGTAGTCGCAGCAATGAAAGCAAAATATATCAAAGTACTTCTCAATTGCAATGTACACTGCAAATACATGTGATTATGTTATAGCGTAACTTCAAAGCAAAGAATAAAAGTCAAAATTGCATCACCGTAGGGCCTATCACTGCTCGTCATCCTTCTCATGCCTGCAAGGTGATGACTCCTGTTCAACTGTGAGAAAGAGATTTTCCACCCAAACGGGAGGCCAGGCAGCTGACGTCCGCTCCTGACTGAAGTCCGGGAAAATTTCCCCTTGCTGCTGCCCAGGGACACCGTTAAGAGCAAAAATGCTGGCTCAGTGTGGGAACCAAACAAGTTTGGAGAGGTGCCAAGTCGACAAACTTCACTCGTTCCCAGGCTGGATTGAGAGGTAAACACAAAATATACGCTCTCTTATCACGTATGGGTTAGTGTGAATTCAATTTGAAAAACACAGCTTGGTCTGCCATGTGGAAAAACACAGCTCATCTGCAATGTCTCAACTGCAATGTCTAACTCCACGTTAAAGCCAATAGGCAGCTAACTTAAATAACAAATGTAATGTCTAATGCCACGTTAAAGCCAATAGGCAGTAAATCTGAACACAGAATGTAATGTGCTCCTGATGAACATTGAACACCTAATATGCGCAGTGGTGAAACACAAAGTCATTGGTCAAACACAATTAATGGAATAACACCTCCTCCTCTGAGAACCTGAGGTGTCTTTGTTGTGCCATGGGTGTAGTGTGTGTGTGGTGTGTGTGTGGGTGTGTAGGGTGATGTGTCGGGTGTGTGATGTGAGGTGCGTGGATGGTGTATGGGTGATGGTGTTCTTCGTCTCTGGTTCTGTGGGTGCTCCTGGCGTGTCTCTCTCACTGCTGTAAATTGTTTGTAGTGATAAAGGGTTGTGGGTAATGTGGGTGTGTGTTTTATAGTGGTGGGGTGTGTGGGTTTGGTGTGTGTATGGATGGCAGGTGTGTGTTATTTAAATTGACCAATGTAGTGGTGTTTTGTTAGGTTGTGTGTTTTTGAGCGCAGCAGTATGTACCGCCAATGGTTTACCGTGGTTGAATGTCCGCCGTGGTGAGTCGTGGGTCATAATGCTGTGGGCTTCTTTCTGTTAGCGTAACAGTGTGGGTTTTAGTTCCGCCATTTTATCACTGACCTTTGGTGTGGCAGACGTGTGTGTGTCTGTATAGTGGCAGATTTCTATGTGTGTGTCATAATATGCGTAGCTGTATACTGCCACGTTTGCGGTATGTTGGTGGCAGTCAGCATGGCGGTAAGCGGTACTTACCTCCAATGTCATAATGAGGGCCATAATATTCAAAGAATAACCCAAGAACTTGTAAATATTTTCACAGAGCAAATGGTAGCTCGACTGATACAGAAAATACACAACATAATGCACAATAAACAATGCAAAATAAAAAATTCATGTAGAACAGTATAGTAAAATTTGTTTATGTACAACGTTTACCATTCGTGATCACAAGATTATCATGAACATTTGCACAATCTGGCAACGAAAGGCACAATACCAAATTACAAATTTGCAAAACTACTGAAAAGCTTCTAAATTTTTTCCAAGAATCAATTTGTGCAATCACTAGCTGACCATGATCAATGCACTACAAAACTCAGGAGTGACTCACGGTTCTAATTAGAGGGGGGGCGGCGTGCGTGGATGTGGTGGTGAGGGGGTAATTAATAACATATTTTTTTTAAGTACCTGAATCTTTGTGGCCGTCACCTCTGCGCTGTTCTTCTCCTGCAGGCACAGGTTTCCAGCCTGCCCTGCGGCGAATCCTGACACTGCTCAGAGCAGCGTCAGGATTGAGTGGGAGCACCCAGCCAGGGTGCTCCCTGGCAGAATGAAGCCTGTGCCTGCTCTCTCCAGCCCGGCAACACAGTGCACAAGATAGCTGGCCAAACATACATGCGCAGTGAGGGGGAGTGCTGTGCACTCCCCCTCAGTGCACATCACAGCCTTTGGCCTCACTCTTTTACCAAAAAGCGATAATAAACATAGTTTATTATTGTTTTTTATAAAAGGCTTGCATCTGCTTCTGCTGACGGGGGGAAAGGGAGACGCTCCTCCACACTAGGGGAGGAGCTTCACCTGACAAAACTGAGGATCATAATTTTTCTATCAAAATTTGTGATGTTTCAAGGTCATACCGTTTGAAGTTCACAATTTGAATATATGCAAACAACCAAAAGAACACAGAAACAGGTAAAAGTAAAGGCAAACAGTTAAAAGGGTACCTTGGTAAGCTACAATAAAAAAAAAAATGTGGGAAAGGGTGTTTACTGGCTTGGGGAAGTTAAGCCCACCTTGTGCATTTAGAGCTAATATGGTTGCCCACCCAAGAAGGGGTTATCTTGTTGACTGTGGGCCATACATGAACCTATTCAGTGGCTCCACTTTCAGGGGAAACTAACTTTGATGATGATGGTGAACAAGGCACTCTGATCCAGACAAATAGTGGAAAACTAAAAAGGCGCAAAGGCATCTTTCAGGTCAAACATGAAGCAGACAAAATTGTGTTTCATTTTTGTGAGGAATTCATGTTAAGGTGTTTCATGTTCATTAGTTTCTCATGCTCATCAGGATGGCTTCAGTACACCGTGTGAGCTGAAAATTAGTTGAATTCACTGAGGAGTTTTTTCATTTCACAGCGGTCGAAAAGGTTTGAGGTGACAAAAGGTTCAATAATCTCTGCAATAGAAAGTGGGCTGTAGATGGACATAAATGGTAGATATATTAAAAAGTCACACAACGCAGCAAGACAACCTGATGTGCTGCATTGTGTTAGAGGACGAGAGCAGAAAGGTGCTGTTTCTACTAACATGTCTTGCGTTCCTACTCTCTATCTGTGCTGGCACACAGAGCGCTGTCCAGCGCCAATGCAAGCACCCTTGCGCCATGGTACAAGGGTGTCTGCGTTTCAGGCAGGATTGTATTTGTTCAGGAAGGAACAAAACAATCCTTAGAGGCATTTTCCTTTTTGATAGAACGAGGATACAACAAGGAGAAATAAAGATATTAATCCTCGTTAAACCTCTGTTGGGAAAAAAAAAACATTCTGATGCAATCCCAGTTTTCTAACCTTAGTAAATCTGGAATTGTGTCAAATTCCATTGGTGGATCCATGGGAACACCCATGGTCCACCCATGGAACATTTTGGAATGCAAGGTGCCTTTGCTTGGCTTAGTAAATCTCACTAAAGGGCTTGAGTTGCCTTACATCACCTTGTGTGATGCAAGGGCAACGCAAGCTGTTGGGCCTAGCATCTTTGGAGTGGTTTCCCTTGTCCTTTTTTGCCTCTGCCTCCTGTATTTAATATCTTTTAAGTGCATTTTCCCATTGGGAGCAGATAGAGATGTGGAGTTTGGGGTCTCTGAACTCACAATTTAATAATACATCTTTTGGTAAAGTTGGTTTTTAGATTATCAATTTCAAAATGTCACTTTTAGAAAGTGGGCATTTTCTTGCACAATCATTCTGTGCTTCTGCATCCTTGTGGAATCCACATCTGCGTCAGACTGACAGTTGGGCTGTTTGTGAGTTCCTTCTTGACAGAGACACAAAGGGAGCTGGGTTGTAGCCTGCATATCCTGATGAGTCTCCTGAGCTAGAGTGGGGAGGGAGAAGCTGACACCTACACCTCAAAGGGCTGTGCCTGTACTTGTGAATGTTTTCCAAAGGCTTAGACTGAGCTTGCCCCCTGTTCTGAAGAGTTCCTCTGCCAACTCCTGGACTCACTTGCTGAGACTCCTACCCTGCCAAGAGGTGCCTAATCCAGTCCCTGTGCCCTTGAAGGGAGAAGCTGGTGAAAAAACAAGACAAAACAAGTGCACTGACATTGGACAATGCCCGGACTGATGCTACTGCTGGATCCCGTGCTGCCGCCTGCACCTGAAGCCGTGGTCCCCTCTGGTGTGTGCCGACCCCACAGGCCTAAAGCCGGCACAGCCTTGCTGAAGTCCATGACTACGTGAGTCCTGAAGTGTGGTGTCATCAACATCCATGACACCTGACTCTGCCGCGGTGCCTGTAACATTGTGGCGTGACCTCGTGAGTTCGCCCGACTGCATCTTGACCACCGGACATCATCCACGCCGGAAGTGTAAGGAACCAACGCTTTGCATCAATGCCGCCTCATCTCCACTGCTCTGCAGCAAGGACCTGGCACCTCACACAGATGCCTGCGCTCCTCTGCTGCCCAACTCCAGAACCGATGCCGCACTGGATCCAGCGACTCCTCTATCCCCGACTCCGTGCAGTGGCTTGTTTCCTCATTTTCACAAGGAACTGTACCTGGGGGGTTGTGCGACTCTGTGACTGGCACCATTGGCATCAGATTGTTGGGAACATCTTTGTCACAACACTGTGAGAACACCAAATTGAAGCATTTGTGTTTCTAAGCGCTATATTGAAGTTTAATCTTTGAAAATTCATAACTGTTCTTGTGTATGCTGGATTTTTGCAGTTTTGGTCTTGTTTGATTTAGAAAAATGTTGGCTATTTTTCTAAACTGGTGTTGTCCATTTTGTAGTGTCTTCACTGTGGTACAAATACTTTACATATTGCCTCAGAGATAAGCCTGACTGCTTGTGCCAAGCTACCAAGGGAGAGATCAGGGGTTATGCTAGGTGTGTATCTCTGTTACCCTGATTAGGGTTAGGGTCCCTGCTTGGACAGAGTGCAAACTGACTGCCAACCAGAGACCCCATTTCTAACACAAGCCCTTTGTAAATCCAAGCAAACGTTGCTCAAACCTCTAGATCAGTGGTTGGTTTATTTAATGCTACAGTGAAAATGACACACTTACATTCATAGGGGAAAACCAGGACATCAGAGATGCATTAAAACGCTTAGTGATGATTGACATGATGAAAGTCTGGTTAACAATTTCTGTGTTACTGGCATCTGAGAGAGCAGGAGTGGATTGTAGGTTGTTGATCTTTGTAATGGAGTCTTATGAGAAATTAGAAAACATGTTGACAATGGATAGACTGAGCTCTGAAGCTTTGAGGTCCCACTGAAATGCAAGAAACTGGGCTATGCTTGGTACCTACATTAGCTAGCAAGCTTTACACTGTAGGCGTATAGTCGGTCGTCACACATGTGTTATGACCACCTCACATAAGTCACTTTAGTAGATGAAATGATCATTTCCTTATTGATCCTGTATAGTTCTACTGATAAGTTACCGGATTCCACAATGAATGGCTAAAAGTATGTATTCTGTGTTCTGATGATGGCTAATTTGTAGCCATAACCATGTATACTCAGAGTCTAGGTACCACATTCATTGAACAGTGCAGGTTTGCTATGGGCTAAAAAGCTAAAAGGTTCTGACGATAGTTTGGATGTTAAATTTGCAAAATATGTCAATACTGTGTGACTGAGCACAGTACGGAGGTGCATTATTTATTCGCAGCAGCAAACTAAGTATGAGCCTACAAGAAAAGTGTGTGCTAATCTCTCAAAGTTGCTTTCAGTACTTGACACAATGGAATTCTCTCAGCCCATCCAGCACAAAATGCCATACTGTATCACTCAGTCTACTGGCCTTGTCAGCACCGTACAAGGACAGTTTATCCCTTCTCTCAGTAATTGCACTATTGCTCTAGTTACATCTTCCAAACAATACCTTAGGAATAAGTATGTCATATTATTCTTCCTCTTATGTCTAAAAATCTTGCATACCCTAGAAGCGATTACTTTCAGGAGTGAGAGGGGATTGTTCATTGCTGAGTCCCAGTGCAGCCATTTTTAATAAGTAGTGATCTTAAGATCGAATCAATAGTTACAAATTGAGGGCCTCATTTACAAGAACGGATGCTTTGCTGTTTTGCAACAGTCATGCGTCAAAATAACTTCTGCATTGCTACATCAGTATTAAATGCCATGGATGCACCATATTTATGGTTCGGCACACCATGGCGTAAAGTCCGTGTTGCATCAAAAAGAGTTGATGCATTAGTGGGCGCAGCGGAATCTGATGCATCTAGAGCAAAAGTAATGTAAGGCCGGTTTACCAATCGTAAAGCGACGCCAACCACCTTAGCGTCACTTTTTAGGGTGTGATGCATCAAAAAATACTTAAAAATGACAAAAAAACTAATTTACAGAAGGGAGCCATGGAGCAGAGATCTGAAGCCAGGACAACAATCCCAACAACCCCAGCACTAGCCTGGATGTCTGGACAGACTCCCAGGGGAAGAGGAAGTACAATTTCAGTGAGGAGGAGAGTGACATCTTGATCGCTGAGGTGACAGAGTACCAACATCAGCTTTTTGTCACCTCTAAAGTCTGAGTTGTGTCTAATTAGGGAAGAAAGAGGCCATTTGGCAGTATATAGTCGACAAGATCAACAGTGTGGGACAAACGAAGAGGACAGTCACAACTGCAAAAAATGCTGGCATGACTTTAAGCGCCGGACAAAGGGGAAACTGGCCAACAATCTGAAGGCAGCCATGCAGACCAGAGGAGGAATCCCTGCTTGCCAGGAGAAACTGGATTCCTTAAAGGAGCAGGTGACAGCTGTCATCCCAGAGGAGTTTGTGGCAGGCGTACCAGGACAGGACAGTGCTGGCCGCAAGGAACAACCAGACCTACAGTGTAATTTCCAACAAGGGGCATTGTGGGCAAAAAGGTCATGTTGTGCAGTGCAGCTAGCTATGTCCCACTGCTTCACTGCACTGTGTGCAGGGCAAAGGACAGGAATCTGGCTCATATCCCTTAAGACATCACATAAATGTAAGTCACACTGCCCAGTTACATGTTGCACAGCTCAGTCCAGCTCTGTCACGTTTCTCCCTTTCATGTGAGAAGTGCAGCACCAGTCCCGATCTACCTTTGTATACTGGCACATATGGTGGAATGTCCAATGAGTCACCATTACTACAAGTCTCATAATACATGCAAAAAACTTGGACTGGAACAACACATCATGCATGGACACTTGAACCCTGCTCACGCTGATGGTGACAGTGCAGGCCACCTTGCACCATGAGGCCACAGTATCTTACTTGGGCCCATGCACACACATCTGGACTGTAAAGTGGTGGAATTGGGCTTTTCAGAGGAGTAACAGCACACCAGTGAGGGGGGTAAGGTGTGGCAATGTGAAGTGCCAACACATAGGAACATGCCAAGAACCACCTGTATATTAACCAGCATGAAACTACATAGCACGCTGCTGTCCTGACATGCATGGTGAGAGCACACAGGTGCCAGATGCCGTGGTAGATACCAGACCAACTTCTGCCATGTACTAAATCAGACCGGGTTTGGAGTGAATGCAAGTGATGCATACCATAGGGCCATGCATGTTGAAGCCAAAGATGGTTTGTTGCCCTGGTGGGCCCCTGATAGTGCAATACATTGTATGCACTGGTTGTGCCACTGTATCTGAGTGAGGAGACATTGCATAGCAAGGTGGTCAGAAAGGACATGTGCCCTTAAAGGTAGCCTGACCAATACACATGTACTTCTGTGTCTGGAAAGTGTCACTCTTGTGTTGCAGCTGGAAGGGATGACAGAGAAGATCCCATTCTGGTAAAACATCCTACATGTGGTGTGAGCCTGGGTGAAGATGTAACAAGTGGCAGGAGGGAGTCTGAAGGAAAATTGTCTCACCTTGCCACGTGTGACTAAGTTGGACAATGGGAAACAGGGATCTGTCAAGGAACAGAAAGAACTAGTTTGTCCCCACAAAGGGCAGGAGTCAGGGATGGTTAGAGTCTGAGGTGGATGGGCCCCGTTATGTGGCAGACCACGGTAGTTACATGTCACCAATTCCTGTACCACTACCATGTGGGATATAGCTTGACCTGTAGCTCTCAATAACAGCCATGTAACAGTAGTAGCAGACTGTACTCATTTTGATATGGTGGAGGAATGTATTCTGCAGGCAAAGGGCATGGTATGATGTGTAAATGCAATAGGAGCACAAATAGTTTGGAAAAGATGTTCACGGTGCACATGTCAACATTAAATTTAATGTGTAAATCCCACTTACCGCCACAGTGACGACCACCAACATACCGCTGTGGTGGCGAATATTAATTCGCCATATTATGACACACACACACCAGACCAACAGAATACTGCCACATACACAAATCGGCCAGCCCAAAGGTCAGTTTTAAACTGTCGGTACCAACACCCATACCGTTATGCCAACAAAACAACGCCCACTACACGATGACCCACAAATCACCACGGCGGACATTCAACGGTGGTAAAAAATTGGCTGTACAAACCGGTGAGCTCAGAATGGACACCCAAATACTAAACTGCACAACATTTGGTCAATAGCAAAAACACACACCTGACACTCATATACACACCACACACACCCACAGCACTATAAAACACACACCCACACTACCCACAACCCTTTACGAATATAAATTATTGTCACCAGACTAACACCAAGACCACTGCAACAACTAGACACACACACCAAATACACCCATACATCCCTCACTCACACCACTACACACATCCAACAACTGTAGGAGGCTGGCCTGGCTTGTAGTGGGTACCAGAGGTACTTACACCTTGTGCCAGAACCAGTTATTCCATATTAGTGTAGAAGAGGTGTTTCTAGCAGCTTAGGCTGCTAGAAGGTAGCTATGGCAAAGCAGCTTAGGCTGAACTAGGAGGCATGTAAAGCTCCTACTATACCACTGGTGTCATATGCACAATATCATAAGAAAACACAATACACAGAAGTACTAAAAATAAAGGTACTTTATTTTTATGACAATATGCCAAAAGTATCTCAGTGAGTACCCTCAGTATGAGGATAAGATATATACACAAGATATATGTACACAAACCAAAATTATGCAGGTAATAGCAAGAAAAGTAATGCAAGCAATGTAAAGTTACAGTAGATTGCAATAGGAGTACATAGGTATAGGGGCAACACAAACCATATACTCCAAAAGTGGAATGCAAACCACAAATGGACCCCAAACCTATGTGAGCTTGGAGAGGGTCGCTGGGACTGTAAGAAAACAGTGAGGGTTAGAAAAATAGCCCACCCCAAGACCCTGAAAGGTAGGTGTAAAGTGCACCCACTACCCCCAGAGAGCACAGAAGTCGTGATAGGGGGATTCTGCAGGAAGAACAAACACCAGCAATGCAACAACAGTGGATTTCCGGACCTGAGTACCTGTAAGACAAGGGGACCAAGTTCAATAGTCGCGACAGTGTCGAGAGTGGGCAGGAGCCCAGGAAATACCAGCTGAGGGTGCAAGGAAGCTGCCAACGGTTGGAAGACGCTTGGGTGCATATTTATACTCCGTCTGCACCGATTGTGCATCAAACATTTTGACGCACAATCAGTGCAAACGTTGCCCCGTATTTAAACTTTGACGCCCGAGCCCGCGGACGACCAAATTCCGCCGTGTGCGTAATTTTTTGGATGCGGCAACCCACCTTGCGTTAATTATATGCAAGGTAGGCGTTCCCGTCCAAAAAATGGCTTAAACGGCCGTGCGTCGTATTTATGCTTTCGGGCAAAAATGACGCACGGCCGGGAGGCGGAGCCAGAAAATGACACACAGCCCGATTTGCATCAAAAATTAATGCCTGGGTCAGGGAAGGCGTTAAAATGGGGCAAACACACCTGTATTTAATCAGAACACACAGAACAAACAGCAGAGCAGCAGAGCAGCAAAAGGGAGCCATGGAGGTGATTCTAATCCAGCGTGCACGCAGACGCAGAGCCCAGCAGAAACAACAGCAGCTACAACAACACCAGCAGGGACCCCAAAGGCAGCGCAGAAGGCAGGAGAGGATATTCCGCCCAAGAACAACCCTTCAGGGCCTCAGGGAACACGATATCATACAGAGGTACCGGTTGAACTGGAAGGCCATTCAGCAGCTGCTGCGAAACATTGAACAGCAGTTGGCCCCCACTTTGGTGACACCCCGCACCATCCCAACAGAAACAAAGCTGCTTGCCGTACTTCACATGCTGGCAAGTGGCTCTTTCCAAACAACTCGTGCCCTGGTTGGCGGAATATCACAACCATCATTCTCCGCCTTTTTGCCCAAAGTACTGGATGCCATCATTCGACTGACACCCCGTCACATCTGCTTCCCTAACACACTGCAGAAGCAGCAGGAAACAAAACAGGGGTTCTACGCAATCAGTGGCTTCCCACACGTCCTTGGTGCAATCGACTGCACACATGTACGCCTTGTGCCACCGGCTGCAACTGAACACCTCTACCGCAACAGGAAGCAGACACATTCCATCAACGTGCAGGCCATAGTCGATCACCAGGGATTGATCACCAACATCGTGGCTAAATATCCTGGGAGTGTACATGACTCATACATCTTCCGTCACTGCACCATCAATGAACACTTCCAGGATGGACGGTATGGCAATGGACTACTTGTTGGTAAGTACAAAAACCTACTTATATACACACTGCACAGCAAACCCTGTAGGATACACAACACATACACCACAACAGCAACATGTGAACAGGAACACACTGAGGTCGTGACATCACTAGCCATGTTTCTTAAGTCACCATTGAACCTGTCACACATTGGAAATTACTGTACAGCCTAATGTGAAGACGTCAATGAGTGTGGTTGCCTAAATGTCACCTTGCAAATTGTAAGTGTCCCAATGACCTTTACATTAATACATTGCATAAGTGTCAAGGTATGGGATGTCCAGGGTACTTTGATATGAACGTGTTAACAACATTTTCAATTTTAACTGTGCATGGAACTATCATCTCACCCCCAGTGAAGACACACGGACACCTGTATCACAAGTCACAATGCTAGGGAGGGCACACTGTACTGCAAATCCCAAAACATACTGCTGACAAACGGTTAGCAGACAAACACTCGTTCAGCCAAGGAAACAACACAATGCAGATGGTACAGCCTACAAGCATAGGATGTCACATTAGTACACAAAAGAGTCACAGACAACACAAGACAACTACTGCCATTAAAGGTCTTTTCAATAGTGCCAGCTACATCAACATGATCCCAATCATTTTCTCTTGCAGCTGATCAGGGGTATGGCATCCAGCCATGGATTATGACACCATTTGGCAACCCAATTACAGCTGCTGAGCGTGCATACAACGAGGCCCATAGGAGGACACGTAGCATTGTTGAGCGGACCATCGGCATCCTCAAGTCAAGGTTCCGCTGCCTCGACATCACTGGTGGTAGCCTCCTATATTCCCCCGAGATGGTCTGTAGGATCATCCTCACATGTGCAATATTGCACAACATTTGTATCAGAAGAAACATTCCCCTCCTGGAACCAGAGCCACACATGCCTGAAGAGGAGGAAGAGGAGGATGCTGGCCTGCAACAGGAGGGGGAACTACAGAACACAGCTGCTGGTATACGCAGGCGGCAACAGATTGTAAATAATTTCTTCTGAATATGATCACCTTCACCACTTTAGTTAACTAATTTAAATAAATACCTATTCTAGTCATCATATCATGGTCTGGCTATTCCTTTTTGCACACCTTCATCTCTACTTATCAGAATAAGAGTGTTGCCTCATGGAGCATTGCTGAGATACTGAGTAGGACACGGAACATCCCAGAGTTAATGTGATGCCTAACATACAATGGTCACATACACACACACTCTTAATGACATATATCATGTACATATCTCCTTTGAAGGCCAATAGCAGAGGACCACAACTATTTCACACATACATGTTGAAAGCAAGGTCCAACGCAGCATCTGGCACACAACTATGACACCATCACTCAATAAGGGGAAAACAAGCCTCATACATGAGGCAGTCAATGTGCTTTGGCATCACTAACAGGAATGTCTGACAAGACCCTTGACAGCAGTTAGTCCAACTGCATCCAATATTTACGAGGAATATCTGTGACTAGAGTTCCATAGAAGCAGAACATATACAGCACAAGTGCCACACATATGACATGCATTGCGCACATGACATTCCATGCACATGTCAGGCCATTTCCTAACTCCTGACACACACAACCCACCTGTCGGAAGAGGTCCCTGGAATACTAAGATGTGTACCCTGATAATACCTCCTCTACACACACAGACCAACATTAGCAAACCAGTGTGCTACACCCTTTCCTAAGGTATGCCATTGTCATATAACATCTGACTGCATGGACGTCAGGTCAATTTATACACTGTCTTCTAGTTTCAAAGCCCTGTTAGCACATGTAGATTGCTTCCCCTTGTGAAAATGTCTGTTGGCCCTTAGAATGCAAGTCTCACCTACAGGACTGGTGAGAAACAGATGCAGCCTACACCTGTGATCACCTCCATGCACACCACCCATTTAAAAAAGCACTGCCCCTGATGATGCCTGGAACAGCATAGGAGTTGCCATTATATCAAACACACCATCAACCATTGATACTAATTAAGCCATGTAACACAGCCCTTGGGTTCATTTTTCACCTTCAAAAACACAGGACGTACACAGTTTGACATGTCAACTGTCTAGTTTGTCCTCCAAACAGTCTCAGTCAGACCACTGATTATGTAACTTGTCCAGTAGCTGGCTCCTGAATCACCTTGCATTCTGTCAGCCTGACTGGCAACTGTCTGTGCGTCACACTAAAGTATCCCTGTGTCTACATATGTACCACACGTGCGTAAGAAAACCTCCCATTCATCAGGGGGCATTGGGCATGGGCTTCTTCCATGCATACCCAAAAACATTGTATAGCATCATCTGCCTTTTAACTGTACCATTTGAGTTACATCCTTTTAGAAATGCAAAATTCATGGCCCATCCCTTGTCTGGGTTGCATATATGCATGAATGACAAAGTGTGACAGTGTCCCAGGGTCATAGGCAGGGATTGGGTACGGGGCTTTCAGCACAACCAGCAACCTCTGATAATGTACATGAATAATACACAAATGTCAGAACCATGACAGTTCACACACAGCATCACAGTGCGCACAACATAGTGATGGGCCGTGTGTGGTGAATAGCTGCAAGAATAAACAGCACAGAGGCTATGATGTTCCCAGATGCAGTGGGAAGTGCAGAGGCCAACCTGTGTACAAATGATGTAATGACACCTGCCGGAACATGACAATTGAGACATTATCCCACTCAGCACACCAAGGTTGCCCTGTTCACTGTCTCATTACACGTCTTTAGTGACAGGGTGGGACCATCCACATGTTGGTTCACATGTCCACATCTACTTTACTCACATTGATCAACAAAGGATACTCAGTAGTTACAGGAATAGCTGCCACTGACTCGTGATGAGTCCTGGTCCGAACTGTGACAAATTACACCCCAAACAATCTACAGGATCATCATTGGACCACACACATGAACAAGACACCTATGTGCAATTGATCACTGGAAATATGTGGACACATGCTGTCTTGTATGCTGGTCCACCACAGCCACTTGATAGTTGGGGTTACTTCTATGGCCTCAACTGTGGTGTCATCATACATATGAGATTGACCCTTGTCTGTCTGTGCAAACAACATGGTACCCACTTCCTCAATGCATGTGTATGACTCACTGTGGGATTCATCAACTAGTGCCTAGGAAGCTCTTACCAATACTCTAGGACATAGTATGTAGAAAATGTGGACCATTGACATGAACATGCGTCTGCCATCCATCTGGTGCATGCTATGTCACATGTGGTGTCTACGTGACCGTAAAACTTGGAAGTATACTTTACGGGTGTTGTTACATGTATGACTAACACATACCCTTGCTCATTCCAAATTTGACTTGCATCTTAGGATTGGACACATGGACATCACATTCATACAACCATATGTACAATAATGCTTCATGTGATATACACACACACTTGGTCAACCAACACATTAATTGTCAAAGCACACACTTTGAGCCAAAGGCATTTAGGTATTGTACATATGTGCGTCACATTGCTATCCTCTCCTTATGACAAACATGCACAATTTGCGCCACATATATATGTAGGCCACACTTAAGACCATCTATGACGTCAGCCAACTGTAAACATACTGTGAAGGGTGTAGTGGATGATGTTCCGCTGCAGTATGATGTCACACATGTGAACATACACCATCAATACCATACTGTCTTCAATTAGCCAATCTCTGATGTGTTCCAAATGTAAAATAACCAAAAAACAAGTAAAAATGCCCCAAACCAGTTAATGCACTGTAATTTTGACGTCCCTAGCGGTGTGCGTCATTGTTTGTTTACCAAAACTGTATTTGCGTCATTTTTTGGGACGCACAGGAGTGAAATTTAGCCCGCATCCAGATATTTGTACAGTCCATGTATCATTACGTGGATGCGGGTTAATATTCACGTCTGTGCGTCAAAAAAATGACGCAAATACAGTTTTGTGCAACAAAAAATGACGCATTACGCAAAAAAGGCGGGACTTTTCATACAGGAAGTGATGTAATAGGATATCCTGTTTACAGATCATGTACAGTGGGTGTACTTTCACTTTGCAGTCTATGATCCTTCTAGACTGTGTGGCTGTGTAGAGAGTGTTGTCCAGAGATTTTGTTCTGTATTTGTCCTGTGTGCTATCTGTAAAATCCTTTTGTGAAATAAATATTGTTTGTGTATACTGTAGTACTGTGTTTTGTCTACATTTGTCCATTTATCTTGTGTATTTCTTGTTTGTGGGAGTCTGTTGTGGGTAGTGTTAGTTTGGGGATAGTTGGGCTCTTTTAGTGTTTAGGTTTACTTTTTTCTGTCTTTTTACCCCTACTTTCACCCATTTCCCCTTTCTATTTCTTTTACCCCTATTCCTTATCTTCAGCTATAAGTATGTCTGGTAGGCCACGTCTTGGCAGGATGGGGGAAGAGGAGTTGGGGGGCTTCATCTGGCTGGTGACACATTTCTTGCCGCTCATGATCCAGGCAGGGGGCAGGGTCATACAGGGGTACCCGACAGAGGCGCGCAGAATCTGGTGGGGAAAGGTGCTGCATCACCTGCAGCGTGTGTATGCCAGCCAGAGGAGTGACCACCAGCTGAAGCACCGGTGGGCTGACCTCATCACCAGGGAGCAGGATCTTTTGGACCACCTGGGAATCATGATTGGTGGCACTGTTGGTGAGTATGACAATTGTTAATGTGCACGATTAAATGCTCTGTAGTGACATCAGGGGATTAGTGCAATGTCTGCCAGCTAACTTGATGACTGTGTGTAATGCTGGGGAAATATAAGGGGATCATTGATGCACTATGGCAAGGATCACAATTGCTAGCTGTCAGGTAGCACGTGCTCAGCAAACTTACAGGTAACTTTACCATGAAGGAAATTGGTGCGGCCTTTTTGTCAGCACAGCTAACAAAATAGGAGCCAATCATGTCTATATAGGGTATTATTGACAGAGAAGTACAGATGTACCAACATTTAGGCCAACTATGTTGACGCAATTGCTAGACTGACTTTAGAATCACTACATGATGCTGAAAATTAGTACTGCCTTCACGTCAATTGATAATAGCAAAGTGGCTCAAACATTGGTCTCATGTTAGTCTGGTGAGTGTGGAAGGAAAGCGTTCACAGGAGTACTATGAATGTTTAGGATTATTTGGTTTCTTGATCTTTTTGGATACATGTCAGTTCAGGATTTTAAAACATTGTGTAAAGGTGTGAGGTGCCCTCAGCTAACATCTTAAGATGTTTGTTGGAATTAGTTGAGCCACAATCCAAATATGGATGGCAGTCCAAGTGTATGCACATGGCTTCACATCTCCATGGTTGGTGCAAATCACCATATCTGGGCCACATCAATTGACTATACTGTAACAACAGAATGGCTTACAGGAATCCCTGCCCCTCCCTCTGTACGTTGGGCCTAGGTGCAATAAATGTGTCATGGCCACAAGGCATGTTTGACTGGTAATGCAGTCCTCAAGTAACCAGGCGTTGGATGTTTCTCTTGGATGCACATGATGAGACGATTACACTCCATATTTTTTAGTGCTCACCAATTATGGGGTAAGTTTGCAACCACATGATAGTTAGGGCCAATGTATGTGTGCAGATATGTGTGTAACTGTCACAGGAGAACCATGCTATGTACAAGTTGGCCGTGAAATATCAGATGCAGTACCATCATATCTGAATGGCTGCATGTCCTTATTCAGCCTACACATTGTAAATGATTATGAAATTGTTGCACTGGGCACAGATTTTGAGCACATTTCTTGCTTCCATACCTTACAGGTGGACCGGCACCCTACACTGTGGGAGAGGTGGCAACATTTGAGGACCCCGACCACTCCAGTAAGTGTTGATATGTCTGTTATGTGTTGTGTTTGCTGGTTATAGACTCGTGTGAGTTGGACGCATAGCAATGTGTGATGCGTTGGGCAAGTTTTTCACTTGTTCCATGAGTGGGAATGCAGTTCTCACATGTTTTGAGCTTGCCAATGCGTATCCAGTGGTATCATGTAGGGATTGTAGGACATCCCTGTTGGCCCCACTGTGAGTACAGGGGATAGTCATGTGTCTGACACTTGTATCACCAAGAGTCGCAATGGAAGTCAGCCCCTATTTAGTCAGCCTGTCAGAACCACATTCTCTAAGATTGGTGGCGCTAATAGCTTCCCAATAGACATCAGCTTCACTATTTACCTACGTAAGTTTGAAACAGTATGTAGAACCTCCTAGCAGCATGTACTTCCACATGTAGTGCATCAAGTCTGTGGAATCTGAGTGTAATGGCCTAGGTGTGCATGGAATTCAAGATCATGGGTGTTCTAGCAACTCTGTGTCTGATGTAAGTCAGGCCTCACTGGAAGTTTATGTTGTGTACTAAGTTCTGAATTTCCTGACATGTCTGACCCTATGAGTGCTCTAGGGTTTGCTGACTCCAAATTGTAGATAGACCTTACCTGTGGTGTGTCTGTAGAGACAAACATGTGTGGAGTTGCCTATACACTCCTCGGTGTACATGTTGTTGGCTAATTATAGTTGTGTATCCACCGTCCCCCCTCAAACACGGCCATGGGTTTGTGAATGGGGTACCTAGTATTGATGCTACCAGTATGTTACACATACCTGTGAATAAGTGACGGTTTGGTTGCATACTAGTATGCACACTCAGGTTTGGCACTTGGTACCATACTGGAAAGTCCAGTTACAACTTGCAGACCATGTGGCTTTAGTTTTGCTTTCCGTACACTGACATTTGTAGCCCAGCTCTTTGTGGAGGATATGCAGCATGATTCTTAGATGTTAACTGTCAGAACTCAGATTGCAAGTCAAAGCCAGTTGTTACCCCTCTTGTGGGTTATGGATGTGCTTTGTGAGATGTCACCTTTGTTGTCTGGCTTGCCATATACTTCCTCAGGTACATTCAATGCTCTGTATCGTGATATGAGCTGTTACAAGTACAGTAGATGTAATGTCTGATTAACTTGCTGTGCCGTTTCACACAATGCAGTTACTAATGTAGCATATCTGCATTTGTCTTCACAGCAGCTAACATGACTCCAGACCAGGTCCGTGAATTTCAGCGTCGGGCCATGTGATACCAGCACATCCTGCTGGTGGAGTTGGGGTTCCGGAGGATGGCCGGGCGATATCGCCATGAACGTGCCTTCGGGGCATGGCGAGCCTTCCCACAGGGTGGGCCTACTTTGCCCACCACAGCCACCACAGAAACAACCACCAATCAGAGCCAGGTGGCCCCACCCACAGCTGTCACTGTTGATCCAACATCTGCTGGACTTCCTGGCCCCAGCATTGCCACCGGTGCAGGACAGCCCACACAGACCTCCTCCACCGGTACCCAGACTGCCACTGCTCCAGCTGTTGACCCTGCAGCCTTCAATAGACTTCACCATAAGATGGACAAAGTGCTGCGCAAGGTGAGCCACCTGAGCCTGGACGTGCGGCACATTAAACGGCGGGTCAAGGATGTAGGAGGCTGGCCTGGCTTGTAGTGGGTACCAAGAGGTACTTACACTCTGTGCCAGGTCCAGTTATCCCTTATTAGTGTAGAAGAGGTGTTTCTAGCAGCTTAGGCTGATAGAAGGTAGCTATAGCAGAGCAGCTTAGGCTGAACTAGGAGACATGCAAAGCTCCTACTATACCACTGGTGTCAAATGCACAATATCATAAGAAAACACAATACACAGATATACTAAAAATAAAGGTACTTTATTTTATGACAATATGCCAAAAGTATCTCAGTGAGTACCCTCAGTATGAGGATAAGATATATACACAAGATATATGTACACAAACCAAAATTATGCAGGTAATAGCAAGAAAAGTAATGCAAGCAATGTAAAGTTACAGTAGATTGCAATAGGAGTACATAGGTATAGGGGCAACACAAACCATATACTCCAAAAGTGGAATGCGAACCACGAATGGACCCCAAACCTATGTGAGCTTGTAGAGGGTCACTGGGACTGTAAGAAAACAGTGAGGGTTAGAAAAATAGCCCACCCCAAGACCCTGAAAAGTAGGTGTAAAGTGCACCTATATTCCCCAGAGAGCACAGAAGTCGTGATAGGGGAATTCTGCAAGGAAGACCAACACCAACAATTCAACCAAAGTGGATTTCCGTACGAGAGTACCTGTGGAACAAGGGGACCAAGTCTAAGAGTTGCGACAAAGTCGAGAGTGGGCAGATGCCCAGGAAATGCCAGCTGAGGGTGCAAAGAAGCTGCCACTGGATGGTTGAAGCTGTGGGTTCTGCAAGAACGAAGAGGGCTAGAAAATTCCCCTTTGGAGGATGGATGTCCCACATCGCTAAGAAGCTTGCAGAGGTGTTCCCACGCAGAAAGACTGCAAACAAGCCTTGCTAGCTGCAAGGGTCGCAGTTAGGGTTTTTGGATGCTGCTGTGGCCCAGGAGGGACCAGGATATCGCCACTTGGATGAGGAGACAGAGGGGGTGCCCAGCAAGTCAGGGAGCCCTCACAGAAGCAGGCAGCACCCGCAGAAGTACCGGAAAAGGCACTAAGAAAAGGAGTGAACCGGAGCTCACCCGAAGACACAAAAGGGAGTCCCACGACGCCGGAGGACAACTCAGGAGGTTGTGCACTGCAGGTTAGAGTGTCGGGGACCCAGGCTTGGCTGTGCACAAAGGAAATCCTGGAAGAGTGCACAGGAGCCAGAGCACCTGCAAATCACGCGATACCCAGCAATGCAGTCTAGCATGGGGAGGCAAGGACTTACCTCCACCAAACTTGGACTGAAGAGTCACTGGACTGTGGGAGTCACTTGGACAGAGTTGCTGAGTTCCAGGGACCACGCTCGTCATGCTGAGAGGGGACCCAGAGGACCGGTAATGCAGTCTTTTGTTGCCTGCGGTTGCAGGGGGAAGATTCCATCGACCCACGGGAGATTTCTCCAGAGCTCCAAGTGCAGAGAGGAGGCAGGCTACCCCCAGAGCATGCACCACCAGGAAAACAGTCGAGAAGGCGGCAGGATCAGAGATACAAGGTTGCAGTTGTCGTCTTTGCTACTTTGTTGCGGTTTTGCAGGCGTCCTGAGCAGTCAGCGGTCGATCCTTTGGCAGAAAGTGAAGAGAGAGATGCAGAGGATCTCTGATGAGCTCTTGCATTCGTTATCTAAAGAATTCCCCAAAGCAGAGACCCTAAATAGCCAGAAAAGGAGGTTTGGCTACCTAGGAGGGAGGATAGGCTAGCAACACAGGTAAGAGCCTATCAGAAGGAGTCTCTGATGTCACCTGCTGGCACTGGCCACTCAGAGCAGTCCAGTGTGCCAGCAGCACCTCTGTTTCCAAGATGGCAGAGGTCTGGAGCACACTGGAGGAGCTCTGGGCACCTCCCCTGGGAGGTGCAGGTCAGGGGAGTGGTCACTCCCCTTTCCTTTGTCCAGTTTTGCGCCAGAGCAGGGCTGGGGGATCCCTGAACCGGTGTAGACTGGCTTATGCAGAGATGGGCACCATCTGTGCCCATCAAAGCATTTCCAGAGGCTGGGGGCGGCTACTCCTCCCCAGCCCTGAGACCTTTTTCCAAAGGGAGAGGGTGTAACACCCTCTCTCTGAGGAAGTCCTTTGTTCTGCCTTCCTGGGCCAAGCCTGGCTGGACCCCAGGAGGGCAGAAACCTGTCTGAGGGGGTGGCAGCAGCAGCAGCTGCAGTGAAACCCCGGGAAAGGTAGTTTGGCAGTACCCGGGTCTGTGCTAGAGACTCGGGGGATCATGGAATTGTCTCCCCAATGCCAGAATGGCATTGGGGTGACAATTCCATGACCTTAGACATGTTACATGGCTATGTTCGGAGTTACCATTGTGACGCTATACATAGGTAGGGACCTATGTATAGTGCACGCGTGTAATGGTGTCCCCGCACTCACAAAGTCCGGGGAATTTGCCCTGAACAATGTGGGGGCACCTTGGCTAGTGCCAGGGTGCCCACACACTAAGTAACTTAGCACCCAACCTTCACCAGGTGAAGGTTAGACATATAGGTGACTTATAAGTTACTTAAGTGCAGTGGTAAATGGCTGTGAAATAACGTGGACGTTATTTCACTCAGGCTGCACTGGCAGGCCTGTGTAAGAATTGTCAGAGCTCCCTAAGGGTGGCAAAAGAAATGCTGCAGCCCATAGGGATCTCCTGGAACCCAAATGCCCTGGGTACCTCAGTACCATATACTAGGGAATTATAAGGGTGTTCCAGTATGCCAATGTGAATTGGTAAAATTGGTCACTAGCCTGTTAGTGACAATTTAGAAAGCAGAGAGAGCATAACCACTGAGGTTCTGGTTAGCAGAGCCTCAGTGAGACAGTTAGTCATCACACAGGGAACACATTCAGGGCACACTTATGAGCACTGGGGCCCTGGCTGGCAGGGTCCCAGTGACACATACACTAAAACAACATATATACTGTGAAATATGGAGGTAGCATGCCAGGCAAGATGGTACTTTCCTACACACCCCCCCCCCCCCAAACGAAGGACAATAAGACTAGCCATGACCTGATGAGTCTTCATTGTCTAAGTGGAAATATCTGGAGAGTCCATCTGCATTGGAGTGGATACTCCCAGGTCTATGTTCCACTGTATAGTCCATTCCCTGTAGAGATAGGGACCACCTCAACAATTTAGGGTTTTCACCTTTCATTTGTTTTAGCCAAAGTAGAGGTTTGTGGTCTGTCTGAACAATGAAGTGAGTGCCAAACAGGTATGGCCTCAACTTCTTCAGTGCCCAGACCACAGCAAAGGCCTCCCTCTCTATGGCAGACCAACGCTTTTCTCTAGGGGTCAACCTCCTGCTGATAAAAGCAACAGGTTGATCCTGGCCCTCAGAATTGAGTTGTGATAAGACTGCCCCTACCCCTAATTCAGATGCATCAGTTTGAACAATGAATTCCTTGGGGTAACATGGGCTTTTTAGGACAGGTGCAGTGCACATGGCCTGTTTCAGCTCCTCAAAAGCTTTCTGACAGCTAGCTGTCCACAATACCTTTTTAGGCATTTTCATGGAGGTGAGGTCATTAAGTTGGGCTGCTATGGAGCCATAGTTCTTAATGAACCTCCTGTAATACCCAGTGAGGCCTAAGAAGGCTCTCACCTGGGTCTGAGTTGTAGGGGGAGCCCAATCTATGATAGTTTGGATTTTTCCCTGAAGTGGTGCAATCTGTTATCCACCTACCAGGTGTCCCAGATAAACCACTTTCCCCTGCCCTATCTGGCACTTTAAAGCCTTGATAGTGAGGCCTGCCTTTTGCAGGGCCTCCAAAACTTTCCACAGGTGGACCAGGTGATCATCCCAGGTGGAGCTAAAGACAGCTATATCATCTAGATATGCTGCACTGAAAGCCTCCAACCCTTGCAGGACTGTATTCACCAACCTCTGAAAAGTGGCAGGTGCATTTTTCAAACCAAAGGGCATTACTGTGAATTGGTAGTGCCCTCCAATAGTCGAAAATGCAGTTTTTGCTTTAGCATCCTCTGATAACTTGATCTGCCAATACCCTGCAGTCAAATCAAAGGTGCATAGATACTTGGCAGATGCCAGTGTATCTATGAGCTCATCTGCCCTGGGTATAGGGTGACATCAGTTTTAGTTACCTGGTTGAGACCTCTGTAATCTACAGAAAACCTCATCTCTCTTTTCCCATCTTTTGAGTGAGGCTTTGGTACAAGTACCACAGGAGAGGCCCATGGGCTTTCAGAGTGTTCAACCACTCCCAGTTCAAGCATTTTCTGAACCTCTTGTTTTATGCAGTCTCTGACATGGTCAGGCTGCCTATAGATCTTACTTTTGACAGGCATGCTGTCTCCATTATCTATAGTGTGCTCACACCAAGAAGTGGTGCCTGGCACAGTAGAAAAGAGTTCAGAAAACTGACCCAGGAGATTTATGCAGTGGTCTTTCTGCTCAGCAGTAAGACAGTCTGCCAAAATTACACCTTCCACTAGAGCATCTTGTTCTGTGGAAGAGAAGAGATCATGGAGAGGGTCACTCACTTCTTCCTGTCCTTCATCTTTTGCCATGAGCAGGGTGAGATCAGCCCTGTCATAGTAGGGTTTTAGGCGATTGACATGGAGCACCCAAAGGGGACTCCTGGCAGTGCCCAAGTCAACCAAGTAGGTGACTTCTCCCTTCTTTTCAACAATGATGTGGGGTCCACTTCATTTGTCTTGGAGTGCTCTTGGGGCCACAGGCTCCAAGACCCACACCTTCTGTCCTGGTTGGTACTGAATCAGAACAGCCTTCTGGCCATGCCATTGCTTTTGGAGTTCTTGGCTGGCCTGAAGGTTTTTACTGGCCTTTTTCATGTACTCAGCCATTCTAGATCTTAGGCCGAGTACATAGTCCACTATGTCTTGCTTAGGAGCTTTTAAAGGTTGTTCCCAACCCTCCTTTACAAGTGTTAGGGGACCTCTTACAGGGTGTCCAAATAGGAGTTCAAAGGGGCTGAAGCCCACTCCTTTCTGGGGTACCTCCCTGTAAGCAAAAAGGAGGCAATGTAACAGGACATCCCATCTCCTCCTGAGTTTTTCAGGGAGTCCCATTATCATTCCTTTGAGTGTTTTATTAAACCTCTCTACCAGTCCATTTGTTTGTGGATGATAAGGTGTGGTGAATTTGTATGTTACACCACATTCCTTCCACATGGCCTTCAAGTATGCAGACATAAAGTTGCTACCCCTGTCTGATACCACCTCTTTTGGGAAACCCACCCTGGAAAAGATTCCCAGGAGGGCTTTTGCCACTGCAGGAGCTGTAGTGGTCCTTAGAGGAATTGCTTCAGGATATCTTGTAGCATGGTCCACTACCACCAAGATAAACCTATTGCCTGAAGCAGTAGGAGGGTCAAGGGGGCCAACTATGTCAACCCCTACCCTTTCAAAGGGAACCCCAACCACAGGCAGTGGAATAATGGGAGCCTTTGGTGTGCCACCAGTCTTGCCACTGGCTTGGCAGGTCACACAGGATTTACAAAAGTCTTTTGTGTCCTCTGACATCCTAGGCCAATTAAACAGGGGGACAAGCCTTTCCCATGTTTTAATTTGACCCAAATGTCCAGCCAAGGGAATGTCGTGTGCCAGAGTTAGGAGGAACTCTCTGTATTGCAGGGGAATGACCAATCTCCTGGCTGCTCCAGGTTTTGGGTCCCTTGCCTCTGTATACAAGAGGTTGTCCTCCCAGTAAACTCTATGTGAGTCACTGACATCCCCATTTTGCTGTTTGACAGCTTGCTGTCTTAGACCCTCTAATGTGGGACAGGTTTGCTGTGCCACACTCAGCTCCTCCCTGGCAGGCCCCCTCCACCCAAAATCTCAGCAGTGTCTGCTTCCAGCTCCTCTGGTGAAGGTTCTGAACAGGGGGGAAATTCTTCTTCCTCAGAAGTAGAATCATCTGTAGAGGGAGGGATAGTGGGTTGGGATTTACCCTTACTAACCCTAGCTTTAGGGAGCACTTGGTCCATTGTTCCAGGATCCAAGTCACCCTGTCCTTTTTGCTTTTTGGCCTGAGCCCTTGTCAAAGCAAAAATATGCACAGGAATGCCCAGAATTGCTGCATAAGCCTCCAACTCCACTTCTGCCCAAGCTGATGTCTCTAAATAATTCCCTAGTAGACAGTCTACAGGTAAATCTGAGGCAACCACAACTTTCTTTGGACCAGTAACCCCCCCCCCAGTTGAGATTCACAACAGCCATGGGGTGACTAAGAGTGTTGTTATGAGAGTCTGTCACTTTGTACTGGTGACCAAGTAGGTGTTGTTCAGGGTGTACCAGTTTCTCCATTACCATGGTAACACTGGCACCTGTGTCCCTGTAGGCCTGAACCTCAACACCATTTATTAGGGGAAGTTGCTTGTACTTATCCATATTAAGGGGACAAGCAACCAAGGTGGCCAAATGAATGGCACCTTCAGAGACTAGCACAGCCTCTGTGGTCTCCCTAACAAGACCAACCCCAACTAAATTACCAAAAGTGAGCCCAGCTACTCCCTTGGATTGGCTACTAGTAGGTTTGCTCCCACCACCACTGCTATTACTAGGGGCACTAGGTGTAGCAGTAGGGGTTGTGGTAGTGGGAGGCTTGGTGCTTTTCTTTGGACAGCTGGCATCAGTTATCCAATGGCCTTTTACTTTATATAAATAGCACCATGGTTTCTTAACATGATTAGAAGAGGATTTGGGCCCACCACTCCCACCAGAGTGTTTTTGTGGGCCTGATGAAGACTCATTTTTAGATTTGTCCCCACCCTTGTCTGAAGACTTACCATCCTTCTTCTTGCCATCCTTGTCACCCCCTGTATGAACTTTTCTGTTCACTCTTGTTCTGACCCATTTGTCTGCCTTCTTTCCCAATTCTTGGGGAGAGGTCAGATCTGAGTCCACTAGATATTGGTGTAACAAATCAGACACACAGTTATTCAGAATATCCTGCTCTCTCAGGATTAGATTGTACAGGCTTTCATAGTCAGAAACTTTACTGCCATGTAACCACCCCTCCAAGGCCTTCAGTGAATAGTCAACAAAGTCTACCCAGTCTTGTGAGGACTCTTTTCTGGTTTCTCTGAACTTAATCCTGTAGAGTGCATTCTTCAAAACTGTAAAATTATTGGCATCACTTTCCTTCACAGTAAGAAGCCTATCCCTACCCTTTCCACTGAAAGATAGCCATAGGATAGCAGCCCACTGCCTTTGAGGGACCCCCTTTACAACACAGGCCCTTTCAAGTGCAGCAAACCACTTGTTAATGTCATCCCCCTCCTTGTAAGGGGGAACTATCTAATGCAGATTCCTAGAATCATGTTCTCTCACAGGATTACTATCTGGAATACTGCTGCTGCCACCATGGGGTCCTAACCCCAACCTCTGTCTTTCTTTTTCTAAGTCTAAAGATTCCCTGTCTAGAGCTAGCTGTTGCTGTTTAAGCTTCAGCCTGGACTCTTCCACTCTCAATCTATTGAGTTCCCTTTCTAACATTCTGTCATCAGGGTGGGTGGGTTGGGCATGCTTTGACACAGAAGAATGATGTGAATAAACAGAGGGAGACCTGTCCCTAACAGTTGGCACCCTAACAACCTGGCCTGCAGGAATAAACATCCCTACTGTGATGTGAGCTCACATTAGTACCAGCTAGGCTCGGTGGTCTGCTAAGGGGCAGGTTGGGAAGGTCACCATCTAACACTCTTACTGGGGGTGCCCCTGGGTCAGAGTGTGAACCATCTCCTAACTTCTCAATGGATGTGCCAGCTAAGGCCTTATCATTCTTAATAAGCATGTTAGAATACAAACCTCTAGAGGGATTCTTTCCCACTCCTAAACCTCTATCAATGCAGAGACTTCTTAAACCCTTCCAGTTAAGGTGGTCATAAGCTGAACTGACCAGATCAAGAGAAGTTCCTACATCAGACATGATAGAAAAAGGTTTAGGGACAGATAAAAGAAAGGAAAAAGTTTCAGGACTTTTTAAGAAAACAGAAAACGTTTTCAACTTTTTAGAAACATTTTGAAAGTTTAGGAGGACTTTACAGCACTTAGCAGATAGTGTAAGAGAAGAAAAGCAAAACTTTTTGGTTAGAAGTACATACACTGAACTTGTTTTGTATATTATTCTCTTATAAAAAGTACACAATGACAAAGTGGTAAGTAGTTGCAAGTACTTATCCCACCGCTGCACAACCAATGTAGGAGGCTAGCCTGGCTTGTAGTTGGTACCAAGGGGTACTTACACTCTGTGCCAGGTCCAGTTATCCCTTATTAGTGTAGAAGAGGTGTTTCTAGCAGCTTAGGCTGAAAGAAGGTAGCTATAGCAGAGCAGCTTAGGCTGAATTAGGTGACATGCAAAGCTCCTACTATACCACTGGTGTCATATGCACAATATTATAAGAAAACACAATACACAGATATACTAAAAATAAAGGTACTTTATTTTTATGACAATATGCCAAAAGTATCTCAGTGAGTACCCTCAGTATGAGGATGCCAAATATACACAAGATATATGTACACAATACCAAAAATATGCAGTAATAGCAAAAGGAAGTAATGCAAGCAATGTAAAGTTACAGTAGATTGCAATAGGAGCACATAGGTATAGGGTCAACACAAACCATATACTCCAAAAGTGGAATGCGAACCACGAATGGACCCCAAACCTATGTGAGCTTGGAGAGGGTCGCTGGGACTGTAAGAAAACAGTGAAGGTTAGAAAATAGCCCACCCCAAGACCCTGAAAAGTAGGTGTAAAGTGCACCTATATTCCCCAGAGAGCACAGAAGTCGTGATAGGGGAATTCTGCAAGGAAGACCAACACCAGCAATGCAACCAAAGTGGATTTCCGGACGAGAGTACCTGTGGAACAAGGGGAATAAGTCCAAGAGTCGCGACAAAGTCGAGAGTGGGCAGATGCCCAGGAAATGCCAGCTGAGGGTGCAAAGAAGCTGCCACTGGATGGTAGAAGCTGTGGGTTCTATAAGAACAAAGAGGGCTAGAAACTTCCCCTTTGGAGGATGGATGTCCCACGTCATGAAGAAGCTTGCAGAGGTATTTCCATGCAGAAAGACTGCAAACAAGCCTTGCTAGCTGCAAGGGTTGCGGTTAGGGTTCTTGGATGCTGCTGTGGCCCAGGAGGGACCAGGATGTCGCCACTTGGATGAGGAGACAGTGGGGGCACCCAGCAAATCAGGGAGCCCTCACAGAAGCAGGCAGCCCCCGCAGAAGTACCAGAACAGGCACTTAGAAGAGGAGTGAACCAGAGCTCACCCGAAGACACAAACGGGAGTCCCACGACGCCGGAGGACAACTCAGGAGGTTGTGCACTGCAGGTTAGAGTGTCGGGGACCCAGGCTTGGCTGTGCATGAAGGAAATCCTGGAAGAGTGCACAGGAGCCGGAGCAGCTGCAAATCATGCGGTACCCAGCAATGCAGTCTAGCGTGGGGAGGCAAGGACTTACCTCCACCAAACTTGGACTGAAGAGTCACTGGACTGTGGGAGTCACTTGGACAGAGTTGCTGAGTTCCAGGGACCACGCTCGTCGTGCTGAGAGGGAACCCAGAGGACCAGTGAGGCAGTCTTTTGTTGCCTGCGGTTGCAGGGGGAAGATTCCGTCGACCCACGGGAGATTTCTTCAGAGACCCTAGTGCAGAGAGGAGGCAGGCTACCCCCAAAGCATGCACCACCAGGAAAACAGTCGAGAAGGCGGCAGGATCAGCGATACAAGGTTGCAGTAGTCGTCTTTGCTACTTTGTTGCGGTTTTGCAGGCGTCCTGAGCAGTCAGCGGTCGATCCTTTGGCAGAAGGTGAAGAGAGAGATGCAGAGGAACTCTGATGAGCTCTTGCATTCGTTATCTAAAGAATTCCCCAAAGCAGAGACACTAAATAGCCAGAAAAGGAGGTTTGGCTACCTAGGAGGGAGGATAGGCTAGCAACACAGGTAAGACCCTATCAGAAGGAGTCTCTGACATCACCTGCTGCCACTGGCCACTCAGAGCAGTCCAGTGTGCCAGCAGCACCTCTGTTTCCAAGATGGCAGAGGTCTGGAGCACAGTGGAGGAGCTCTGGGCACCTCCCCTGGGAGGGGCAGGTCAGGGGAGTGGTCACTCCCCTTTCCTTTGTCCAGTTTCGCGCCAGAGCAGGGCTGGGGGATCCCTGAACCGGTGTAGACTGGCTTATGCAGAGATGGGCACCATCTGTACCCAACAAAGCATTTCCAGAGGCTGGGGGAGGCTACTCCTCCCCAGCGGTGACACCTTTTTCCAAAGGGTAGTGACCTATGTATAGTGTGCACGTGTAATGGTGTCCTTGCACTCACAAAGTCCGGGGAATTTGCCCTGAATGAAGTGGGGGCACCTTGGCTAGTGCCAGGGTGCCCACACACTAAGTAACTTAGAACCCAACCTTTACCAGGTGAAGGTTAGACATATAGGTGACTTATAAGTTACTTAAGTGCAGTGGTAAATGGCTGTGAAATAATGTGGACGTTATTTCACTCAGGCTGCAGTAGCAGGCCTGTGTAAGAATTGTCAGAGCTCCCTATGGGTGGCAAAAGAAATGCTGCAGCCCAT
Organism: Pleurodeles waltl; assembly: GCF_031143425.1. Classification (NCBI taxonomy): domain Eukaryota; kingdom Metazoa; phylum Chordata; class Amphibia; order Caudata; family Salamandridae; genus Pleurodeles; species Pleurodeles waltl. Next base: position 218,287,796 of record NC_090450.1, on the reverse strand, counting down.
AGGGATCTCCTGGAACCCCAATACCCTGGGTACCTCAGTACCATATACTAGGGAATTATCAGGGTGTTCCAGTATGCCAATGTGAATTGGTAAAATTGGTCACTAGCCTGTTAGTGACAATTTAGAAAGCAGAGAGAGCATAACCTCTGAGGTTCTGGTTAGCAGAGCCTCAGTGAGACAGTTAGGCATCACACAGGGAACACATACATATAGGCCACACACTTATGAGCACTGGGGTCCTGGCTAGCAGGATCCCAGTGACACATAACAACCACACTTAAAACATAGGGTTTTCACTGTGAGAACTGGGCCCTGGCTAGCAGGATTCCAGTGAGACAGTGAAAACACCCTGACATATACTCACAAACAGGCCAAAAGTGGGGGTAACAAGGCTAGAAAGAGGCTACTTTCTCACAACCGCACTACACAACACCAACACACTTACACACACCACACAACACCCATGTCCCCACAAAGGCACCCCCGTTTCACAGAGGAGGAGTTGAAGGTCATGGTGGAGGAAATAGTCAGGGTAAAGCCACAGCTGTTTGGAGCACAGGTACAGCAGATATCCATTGCCAGGATGATGGAGCTATGGCGGTGAATCGTGGAGAGGGTGAACGCCATGGGACAGCATCCAAGAACAAGGGATGACATCAGGAAGAGCTTGAATGACCTATGGGGGTAGGTATGTTCCATTGCAGCAAGAAACAAGCTCACCATACAGAGGACTGATGGTGGACCCCCACCTCCTCCCCCACAGCTCACAGCATGGGAGGGGCAAGTCTTGTCAGTACTGCATCCTGAGGGAGACACTGGAGTTGCCGGAGGACTGGACAGAGGTGAGTCAATATTTACTACTTATCACCCCCCATACCTGCATGCCATCACCTCCTCACCCTCACTCCCATCACTCCACTACATCCCACACACTGCACCTACAAATATGACTAACCACAATGACCAGCCCTGCATGATATACCAATGCATGGCCAGCCCTCCCAGCCCTGCATGGACACCCATCAAAAAAGCATGCATAGCATAGGGAAACTAACAATCCCACAATACATCAACATACACAAACAAAGGTGGCAGGGAGACAGCAATAATAGATGGGAAGCTAGGGATGTACAATATGTCACAGGCATGAAGCATAATACATCACTTACATCCCACAGGTGCCCCAGCCAATGTCATCAGAGAGGAGGTACCACAACAAACCAGTTACCCACACAGATGATGCCCCCAGTGATGACAATAACTCTGGACTTCAGGATCTGGATCAACAACCTGGCCCATCAGGGATCACTGTACTGTCTGTCACCCTAGCCCACCCATGGTCCACCACAGAACCTCCCCATCAGTATCCAACACAACAGCATTTACCCAGCGTCCCCACACCTCTGTCCTCAGGACACGTTAATCAGAAGAGTGCCCACCTGTACAGGGACCTTAGTCCACACCTCACGTCCAGGACAATCAGGGACCTGGGGTCAGTGGCAGTGGGTACATAGTTCAGGGGACAGGGGCACAGGGCAACAGGGACACTGGGAGGACCGATGTGCGCCAGGGGGAGGACAGGCCCAGGGAACCGACTCTCCAGGAGGCATTCACCAAGATCCTGGGTGCCTACCAACAATCCCAGGACACGATGGGCCAGATCCTTGACAAAATGCAGGAGAACAGGCAGCTGCAGGAGGAACACCATCAGGATATCAGGAAGGACTTGCAGGCTCTCAAAACCACAATGATCTCCATAGCAGGGGTGCTGGCAGACATGGCCAACATTATGAGGGAATGGACAGCATAACAGCGGGCCCCTACCACTAGCCAGTCTATTGACCATCCCACCACCTCCGCAGGAGCTAGTGGGCAGGAGACCCCGCCACAGGACCCACAGGCCACCAGCACCTCTACCCTGCAGAAGGTGAACCACCCTGCAAACTTTCCCTGCGACACAGACAGAAGCCAGAGACACGTGCCAAGACCAAGACCACCAACAGGAAATGAGACTCTCCTGATTGTCCCCCTTGTGTCCCACCCTGTTAACTTGTCCACTTTGAACTGCCATTGCTCCCCTTTCTATGGCCCCTCGGATACTGCACCTGTGCTACAATCAGACTAGAACAGCACCCTGGACTTTCCTGTACCATCACCCCATTCCATTGCACTTTACCCTCAATTTTATATCACCACAATAAACACCCTTGAACACAACTTGCATGATTGTATTTTATGTGTTGAAAATGTGCATTTAGGGGAACAGTCAAATCTGGTGAAAATGAAATGGACACTGGACAGCATGCAATTATTGACCTGTATCTCTCTGTAGTAATCACATCAGGACACTGTTGTCATATCATCAACATATGTAAGATTACAAGCCATAGGCGACAGTAAGTTTAGATGCAAAGGAAATGAATGCCATCATGCCACAGTCACAAAGATTAAATCAATATTCGGGGCAATGATCAGTTCCACTGTCTCACCTGTGTATCATTGGAAGTATTGATGTATAACTGATGTTCTATTGTCTACATCCTCATCCTCTGCTTCCTCATCCTCACTGTCCTCAGGGTCCACTGCTGCCACAGGGGTATCTCCAGTCTCCTCCTGCTGCAGAAAAGGCACATGCTGTCTCAGGGCTAGGTTGTGCAACATGCGGCATGCCATTACTATCTGGCAGACCTTCCCGGGTGAGTAGCACAGGGATCCAACTGTCAGATGGAGGCACCTGAACCTGTCCTTCAGGAGGCCGAAGGGCCTTTCAATTATTCTTCTGGTTCGCCCATGTGCCTCATTGTAATGGTTCTCAGCCCCTGTCCTGGCATTCCTCACAGGGTTCAGGAGCCACAAAAGGCTTGGGTAGCCAGAGTCACCTGCAAATAACGAGGGACAAACTTTAGTCTTACACAATCCTTTGGGGATAACACGTCAGGGCGTACACTGACATAGAGTGGGTGGGGACTCTGGCTCACCTATTAGCCACACCCTGTGCCTCTGTAGTTGGCCCATCACATTTGAGATACTGCTATTCCTCAGGACAAAGGCATCATGCACGACCCAGAATACTTGGCAGTGACATGGGACATGCACTGGTCATCCAGGCACACCATTTGCACATTCAGTGAGTGGAAACTCTTCTGATTCCTGAGCACCTGCTCATTCTGGCGGGGGGGACTAATGCAATATGTGTACAGTCCTTCACCCCAATAATATAGGAAATATGGCCCATTGCATAGAATCCTGCCTTAACATTGGCCAAATCTTCCACGTGAGGGAAAACAATGTAGCTGCACATGTGTTTCACCAGGGCAGACAGAATCTTTGCCAGCACGATTGAGAGCATTGGCTGTGACATTCCTGCTGCAAAGCCCATGTCACTTGGAATGAACCAGTTTCCAGGAAATAGAGCACTGATAGAACTTGCACAAAAGGGGGGATCCCAGTGGGATGACAGAGAGCTGAAATCAGGTCAGGTTCCAATTGGGCACACAGCTCTGTGATTGTGGCCCTGTCCAGTCTATAGGTGAGGATAATGTGCCTGTCCTCCAGTGTAGCCAAGTCCACAAGGGGTCTGTACATGGGGGTTGGTCTCCTCCTCCTATTCATCCACAGCGGTAGGTATCTTAGGGACACAAGAGTGAGTCACAATTGAACAATAGAACCACCACCTCAGTGTACATACAGCATCAATGTGACAGGACAGTGGGAAAGGCAATGTATGTGCTATTTTAGGCAATGATGCAGTTATGGATAAATTGATCATTGTCCACCACCATGAAATGGCCACTGCCTGTCCTGTATCTTGGGACTGGTGGAAGTAAGGTAATGCCGCCAACATTAGGCTTTGTAGTGGAATGCAGTCTTGCACTGCCATATAATTCCTCATTGGATAATATAGGCTCTATGCAGTACAGTGGCCAATGGGGATCTGCACCAGTGGTGACGGTATACACCGCCGCGGATGTGACTGTCATTTTAAATCCAAATCCTCACTTGTTTCCTGTGTCTGAAACCTACCATGGCCCATGTGACCGGGGAAAGGGCCCCTGCCTTCACTTCGGAGGAGTTAGAGCGACTGGTGGATGGGGTCCTACCCCAGTACGGACTGCTGTATGGGCCTCCAGACCACCTTGTGAATATACCATGGTCACGATGCATGAGGGAAGGATGCATGAGGATGTGGGTGCAAGCATCTTGTCATCAGTAGGGTTGTCTGGTGGTAGTGTACATGTTGGGCGCTGGACGATGTGTGTGCCAATGGTGATGGAAACAGGATTGGTGGGCCATAAGTGTGACAGGCTGGCTTGTATGTGTAATGGAGTCCTCCTGTCTGTGTTTCCTCTGAAGGTCAGCGCCCCTCAAAAGAAGGGATTGTGGCATGCCATCGCCAAGGATGTGCGGACCCTGGGGGCCTACAGCAGGTGGAGCACCCACTGCAGGAAACAGTGGGAGGACCTGAGATGCTGGGCACCGAAGACCGCAAAGGCCCAGCTGGGGATGACCTTCCAACAAGGAAGGGGTGCCCATAGGTAACCTGACCCTCCTGATGGCCCGCATACTGACGGATGCTGGATGGGCACTCGAGGGCACCACAGCAGCCACAAGGGGGTGAGGGAAGTGGGCATTACTACAATAATTGGTACGTGGCATGGAATTCGGGTGGTGGGTGTGAGTTAGTGGGCGACCCTTAATGCCAGGCCAGACATTGAAGCGTGATACAGCTCAAGGTTAATGGGTGTATGGTAAATGCAGGTAACCTAGGTTATTTGCATTCCATGTCAGTCAGGGCTTAGTGGGTCCCACATGGGGAGCATTTGGCAGTGTTTGGCCCTCATCTTGATGTGGCGTCTAGACAAATCAATGGCAGGGCAATGGATAGTGCTCAATCCTGATCCCTGTGTGTGACGGTACTGTGTGTGCTAACTGTGGTGTTGGTGCTGTAATTGACCCAGCGCTCTCTCTCTCCCCCCTTTTTTCTTCTGTGATCCTGTCGATGTGTGCATTAGCATAATCTGGCGCAGGAGAAGGGGCACCGGCAACAGAGGGAGCTTCATCCCACAGGACCCAGGAGGCAGAGTTCACCAACGCCGAGGTAACCAGTGGGACAGAAGGCGAGGGGAGCTCCACGGCGGAGACAGGAGATGACAACACAGACTCAGATACCTCCTCCGATGGAAGCTCCCTGATGGTGGCGGACACCAATGTAACCACCCCAGCTGCAGGTACAGCCGCCACCCCGTACCAGCACCGCCCTCCCAGTAGCCCCTCAACGAGTTGCCCATGCCGGCTCACCCAGCAGGTGGGCTTCTCCTTCACCCCAGGCACCTCAGGCCCAGCCCCAGTGAGCCCTGCTGCCCTGAGTGAGGAGGCTATTGACCTCCTGAGATCCATCTCTGTAGGTTAGTCAACCATTGTAAATGCCATCCAGGGGCTGACATCCCAGATGCAGAAATGCAATGCATTCCTGGAGGGCATCCACAGTGGATTGGCGGCCCAACAGAGATTGATTCAGGCTCTGGCCTCCTCTCTGATGGCAGCCATTGTCCCTGTTCCTACCATCCCCCTTCCAACTACCACTTCCCAGTACCAGTCTCCTCAACCCCAACCCATCCCATGTACACATAGTGACGAGCATGCACACAAGACATCATACAAGAGTAGCACAGTCAAACAAAGACACCACATTCAGCCCACAAGCACTTACACAAACACCAGACAGTTGCAGACACAACCACATCCACTGCCTCCACTGTCTCCCCCTCCTCCTCCTCCACCACCTCCCTGACAGTCATGTCCACACTCACACCTGCATGCGCTGCTTCAACATCCACCACCAGCATCACCACACCAAGCAGCACACACACCTCACTTGCACAGCTAGGAAGGGGAAGGATCCCACTCCAACAGCCAGAAAGGGGAAGAATTCCCACTCCAACAGCCGGGAAGGGGTAGGATCCCACACCAACAGCCAGCAAGTGGAAGGATCCCACAACAACAGCCAGGAAGGAGAAGGATCCCACACCAACAGCCAGGAAGGTGAAGTATCCCACACCAACAGCCACGAAGGGGAAAGATCCCACTCCAAAAGCCAGGACAGGGAAGGAGCCCTCAGCTCCTGCCATGAAAGTGAAGAAGCCCTCACCTCCAGTTGCCACACAGCAGACCTCGCCTCCAATAGAGGCTGCCCAGGAGGCACCTTCCACAGCAGAGACACAGCAGCCCTCACGTCCTGCAGAGGCTGGCAGGGTATCACCACCACCAGTGGTCACGGAGCCCATCTCTCCAGCTGAGACGGTGCAGCCCTCTCCTCCAACAGAGGACATGTAGGCCTCTTTCCAGGGACTGCTGTGCATGTAGCCCCCTCTAGAAGAAGTGGGTGAGTTCCCCATCTGAGAGACTGTGACCTTGCACTCCCCAGCAAAGGAAAATGGGCATGGAGCCCCCCAACCAGAACCAGTGGGTGAGTTCCTGACTTCGGCTGAGGTGCCCCCACCCCCTTCCCCCTAAGGTGCCTGCCCACTTCAGTCATGATGCCCCTTCACCGTTCTGTGAGGATGTCGTCAAGAAACGAGTTGGGCCTTGGACTGTGCCCTCTGGCCATGTGAGCCCTTAGTACTTTGGACTGGGCATTGGCTCTTTGTGGACAATTGTATATAGTTGGTTAATGTGGTGTATTTTCCCTTGATAATATATTTTCAGTACTTCTGAAGTCTAGTCCTTGTTTTATTCTGCTGTGTGTCGTGTGCCATTGGTTTACATCTGCAGCTGGTTGTGCGCATGTTATATGCGAATGGTGTGTGTTGTGTGTGTGTCACTCTTCATTTCCTCCGTCCCTCCCTTGTGTGCTAGTTGGCTGACTATCCGTCATCGTCGTTGGTGTTCGAGGTGAAGCATGGCATAGAAAAGCATCAGGAAGACTTGCAGTTCCGGTTCCATAGCGGCGTTGTTCTTCCCTGTGTCTCTGATGGTGAGTCTTTGCTTTTCTGTGCAGTGTTTCCACCTGGCTTTTGATGGCGTTGGTTCCGCCATGGAAATCCTGGTGGATTGTAAGTTCATGATATGGTGGGGTTACCTTGTCTTCTGCCTGGCTGTTGATGGCTACTGCCATGGTGAGTGGTGTTAATGCCCTGGTGGTTGGTGTGGTACATTGGCTGCTTATGGGAGTTATCACCGCCATGGTCATAATTTGGTGGTAATTACCGCCAGCCTGTTGGTGGTATTTCTGCCACTTTGTCACTCACCGCCAATGTCATAATGACCACCATACTGTGTCAGGAAAATCACAGCTTATCCCATGCAACATTTCTGTCACATATTTTGGGTTACATGTTATCACTTTCTACCCATAGTATGGGTGAGAGGCCATCTGTTGGTTCTGGAGCAGTTGATGGGGCATGTGCAATAAGCATCCACACCATAGCTGGCACAATATTACACAGCAGATTCAGAGCAATCCATCATGGGGGCCTGCATACATTGGAAATGAATTAACATTGCAATTTGGCTCTATCAATTACAAATGCAACTTTGTCCTACTTCTATTGTGTATCTAAATGTCAGGTAAAGCTTGCTTCCTCTGACTGATGATACCCCCTACACATCTCACTGCAACCAATATACAAGAACACACACAATCTTTCTGTAGCACAGAAACAATCAGGTGACACTCACTGGTAGCATTTGGATCTCTGAAGCCTCTACCTCATCATGGGTGTATGACTCCGGTCCACCTGCAAGACGTTGGCCCTCATTACAACCCTGGCGGTCGGTGGTAAAGCAGCGGTAAAATGTATATACACTATAAACAAATTTGTACACCAAGAATTAAAGTCCAGGTACTGCACCAATATAGTCCGTGGACCACTGGGCCTAAAATGCATGGGCGAGGCCCACACAAGATACCCGATCAAAACGGAGAGAACACTGCAGGGGCATCAGATAAAAAAAAAACACAGGCACCTCAGGGGGAAGGGAAGGGGGGGCACCTCAGCCGGATGAGTGCACGATGCCAGATCCATGAGGGGGCTCCATGCCCATTGATGTATTCTGGGGAGTGCAAAGCCACAGTCTCTCAAGTCTCTCCAGTGGGTGGTTTGCCCACTACTTTATCCTGGGGAGTGCAAAGCCACAGTCTCTCAAGTGGATAACAGTCTCCACTGGTTCTGGAGGGGGCTTTGTGCCCAGAGTGCTTCATCCTGTCAAGGACAGAGGTAGTGGATGCCTTTCTCCACTGGTTCTGGAGGGGGCTTTGTGCCCAGAGTGCTTCATCCTGCCAAGGACAGAGGTAGGGGATGCCTTTCTCCACTGGTTCTGGAGGGGGCTTTGTGCCCAGAGTGCTTCATCCTGCCAAGGACAGAGGTAGTGGATGCCTTTCTCCACTGGTTCTGGAGGGGGCTTTGTGCCCAGAGTGCTTCATCCTGCCAAGGACAGAGGTAGTGGATGTGACACTCTACTGACGGTGGTGCAACATGCAAGCTGTCCAGGCCCCTGGAACTGACCACCAGCCTCGTACAAATTACCACTGGGGATGGCAGCCATGTTTGCGGTGGTGCCACTGGCTCAGGATGTGGCGTGGCCGCTGGCGGTGCTTATTGGGCATCGGTGCTGGTGGGGGGCTCACTGACCTCGATGCTGGCAACTGTGTCATGAGCGGTGGTGCTGGTGGGGGGCTCACTGACTTTGGTGCTGGCAGAGGTGTCCTGTGCGGCGGTGCTGGTGGCGGGCTCACTGATTTTGGTGCTGGCGGCGGTGTCATGAGCGGCGGTGCTGGTGGCGGGCTCACTGACCTTGGTGCTGCTGAAGGGCACAGTGTCTGCGGTGCAGGTGAAGGGCTCAGTATCTTGGGTGATGGCGGCGGTGCCCGTGGCGGCGGTGCATGTGGCGGTGCATGTGGCGGTGCCCGTGGCGGTCTTGTCCACAGTGCAGGTTGGCGGCGACGTTGACTTGCCTTTCCTTTTCAGGCCTTTCCCTACCTTGGATGGTGGCGCAGATGTCTTGCCACTCCCAACTGTTGTCCTGGCTGAGCCCTTGGTGGCAGGTGTTTTGGACTTCTCCTCCGGAATGTGGGCAACTTCTTCTGTTTTGGAGGTGGGGGGATGTCCTTGGCCTCGTTCCTTGGGACACTGGCAGCTCTGCTGCTTGGCCCACTCCAGAATCCGGTTACTGCTGCCACCACTGTGCCCGGTGATGTGGTGGCTGAGGTGCTGGGTTGGGACCTGGAAAGTCGGGCCCTAGTGGACAGAAGGGGTGGGGGAGGTGAAGGGAAGAGGTCAAGGTTTGACAGGAAATGTTTTTTAGACACACTGGAACGGGTAGATGGAGGGGGTTTGGGAGTGGAGGAAGAGGTAGTGGTAGAGGTTGTAGGAGGTGTTCGTTTGCTGACTTTGGGTGAAGGTGCATGGGCTGGAGGAGGTGGATGGCTGTTGGGTGGGTGTGTGACTGCATTTGTGTACTTTGGGAGGAGGGCTCACAGACACACTGGTAGAGGACACAGGGGATGTGTGAATGCTAGTGGGGGTGGTGATTGCACGTGAGCGGTGTGTGGTGATGGGCGTGCTGGTGATGGAGGTTGTGGCTGAGGATGTAGTGCATGCAGGTGTGAGTGAAGACGTGACAGGGAGGGAGGAGGGAGACGTGGAGGAGGGGGACACAGTGGAGGCAGTGGATGTTGGTATGTGTGCATGGGTATGATGCTTGTGTGAGTGCCTGTGGGATGTGTGGTGCTTATGTTTGCCAGAGCTACCCTTGTGTGTGGAGCTGTGTGCATGTTGATCTGATGGTGTGCTTGGGAAAAGGCTGAGGTACTGGGGATTGGGTCTGGGTGGAGGAAGTTGGAGGGGGGAGGTTGGACACAGGGACAATGGCTGCCATCAGTGCTGAGGCCAGAGTCTGAAATGCTCGCTGTTGGGCTGCCTGGCCAGAATGAATGCCCTCCAGGTATGCATTTGTCTGTTGCAACTGCCTCTCTACACCCTGGATGGCATTCAGAATGGTAGACTGCCCAACAGTGAGGGGTCTCAGGAGGTCAATGGCCTCATCACTGAGGGCAGCAGGGCTGACTGGGGCAGGGGCTGAGGTGCCTGGGGCGAAGGAGATGCCCACCCTCCTGGGTGAGCGGCCACGGGGCACACGGGCCACGCTGAGGGGCTGCTGTGGGGGCGGTGCTGGTAGGGGGTTGGCAGCTGTACCTGTAGATGCAGGGGCACAGAGGGGCCCGCCACCGCAAGGGAACTCCCATCAGAGGAGGAGTCGGTGTCACTGGTCTCTGCTTCAGTCCCCGCCGTGGAGCTCTCCTCGCCCTCCATCCCACTGGTGAATTCTGACTCCATAGTGTCGCCCTCCAGGGCCATGTGGGATGCAGCTACCTCCTGCTCCAGTGGCACAGCTCCTCCGCCTGATGATGCTAATGCACACAAGAACAGGGAGACCACAAAAAGGGGGGGAAAGAAAGTAGAAAGTCATGGTCAGTGCATGCAATACCGCTACTGTTGGAGAACACTACAGACACAGCAGCCCTCTGCACTACGCCATGCACTTAGAGTTCCCTAATTCCTCACAGGGACATGGGGTACATGGCCTATGCCCGATTGCTGCACACATTGAAGTCACAGGAGCCTGACTAGGTGTAGATGGCTCTTACTACTGGTAGGTTTGGGGTGCCACTTAGCCTGCTTCACAAAGGGTCCTTGCCTACAAGGCTCGACCTAGCCTAGGGGAACCCACAGCCCACCTACCACACCCAGACACCTCCAATGCGCGCAGAGTTAGATGGATGTGACTGTACTCACACCCTTGTGGCTGCTGTGATGCCCTCAAGCGCCCATCCAACTCCAGATACGCCACTGCCAGGATCCGGAACATCAGGGGGGTCATGGTGCGACGGGCACCCCTCCCACATCGGGAGGCCATCCCCAGCTGGGCCTCCGCCATCTTCTTGCTCCAGCGCAGAATGTCCTCCCATCTTTTACAGCAGTGGGTGCTCCGTCTGTGGTAGACCCCGAGGGCCCGGACGTCCTTGGCGATGGCACGCCAAATATCCTTCTTCTGGTGGGCGCTGACCTACAGGAATAGTACAGGGGAAAAGGAACAACATTAATCGACTGGACTGTCACAGTCTTTGGCCCATGTTCCCACACTTGCCCTGACGCACATACACTCACCGTTGGATCATGCACGCCTCATCCCCCCCCATCTCCCATCCACACCACTCCAAACAGGCATTGCCCATACAGAGTGCTCGCAGTGTACTCACCTGTTTGTCTGGAGGACCGTAGAGTAGCGTGTACTGGGGGAGGACCCCATCCACTACTTTATCCAACTCCTCCGATGTGAAGGCAAGGGCCCTTTCCCCAGACACATGAGCCATCGTCACTTCTAGGCACAGGTCACAGCAGCACTTGCAGTGTAGGTCCTTTCCTGTTGAAGATCAGATATCAAGTGAGTGAACAGAGAGAAAATGGCGGTCACGTCCGTGGTGGTGCGTACCGTCACCTCCGGCGTACATCGCCATTGGCTCCTGGGACCCATAGGGTCCAATGTTAACCAATGCAGGATTGTGCCGCGGTCTTCGACCGCCTACCACAACGGTGTACAACGCCAGCGCAGTTACCTCATATCCCCTTGTCCCATATTACAGGTCAGGCAGCCGCCATTTCAGGGGGCCACATGGCATTATTTTTAAATGCGTCACACATATCTAGGCCTTGCATACACACTAAGACAGGCACATAGCGGATTGACAAATGTGTGCAATAAAGTTGTTGTTTTAGTACCTCAGTGTTGGCTGACCCTCTGCTCGCTGTTCTCATCCACAGAGCTCGTCCGCTGGGGCAGTTGATGAGATGGCAGCATCCTCCGGTATACAGATCGCTGGTGGACCTGTCGACAATGGAAGAGCGACATGTAACTGTCACCTACAGACTTGATTGTGCCACAATCCAGGCACTGTGGGCCCAGTTGGAGCCAGATCTGATGTCAGCTATCCGCCATCCCAGAGGAATCCCCCTTCTAGTGCAGGTCATGTCAGTACTCCATTTCCTGGCAAATGGGTCTTTCAAACAACAGTGGCCATAGCATCAGGAATGTCCCAGCCTATGTTCTCAAATGTGTTGTCCAGAGTGTTGTCAGGTGGAGGATTTGCCTACAGTGAAAGGTGACTTCTATGCCCTGGGACATATCCCCAACATCATAGGTGCCAATGATGGGACACATGTGGCCTTGTTACCCCCCGCAGGAGTGAACAGGTGTACAGAAACCGGAAGATCTACCATTCGATGAATGTGCAGATGGTGTGTTTGGCCGACCAGTACATCTCCCATGTGAATTCCAAATTTCCTGGCTCAGTGCATGACGCTTACATCCTGAGGAATAGCAGCATCCCTTATGTGATGGGGCAACTCCAGAGGCACTGTGTGTGGCTATTAGGTGAGAACAAGGACCCTATACAGTGTGAATAGTTGTCTGGGTCTGGGATTGTCCCTAATGGTTAGTGTGTGTCTAACAGTTGTCCCTCGACATTTGCAGGTGACTCTGGCTACCCCCACCTGTCATGGCTACTGACCCCAGTGAGGAATCCCAGGACAAGGGCAAAGGAATGCTATAATGAGGCACATGGGCGAACAAGGAGGGTTATAGAGAGGACCTTCGGCCTCCTGAAGGCCAGGTTCCAGTGCCTCCATATGACAGGTGGTTCCCTATACTACTCACTAAAGAAGGTGTGCCAGATCATTGTGGCCTGCTGTATGCTGCACAACTTGGCTTTGCGACGACAGGTGCCTTTTCTGCAGGAGGATGGTCCAGAAGGAGGTCTTGTGGCAGCTGTGGAGCCTGTGGACAGTGAAGAAGAGGAGGCAGAAGAAGAGGACATAGACAACAGAAACACCGTGATCCAGCAATACGTCCAGTGAGACACAGGTAAGAAGATATCACTGCCTCCTACATCTGATCAAATTGTTCGACCTATCATCTGTCTGTCAAATTTACCCAGTGTATGGACCCTAATTTGTCACTTTCCCTTTCGATTTCACAGATGTGGGTCCCACTGTGTGACCTCTGCTATGTTACCTCATGGACTAGAGCTATGTGACATAGGCATGTTGACAATACAATGGACATTGCTATTTCCCTCAGTTATTGCAAATATACATTTGTGAAAGCACAGACTGACTCCAGATTGTTTTGTGTTTCAAGGGTGTTTATTTAAGTGCTTAATAGTGGAGGGGGTTGTAAAATAGTCAGGGGTGATGGTGGAGGAATTTCCATGGCAGAGTCCAGTTATTTGTCTCTCAGGTGCATTGTCCAAAGGGGCATAGGAAGTGGAGCTATGGCAGTTTAAGGATGGACAGGGTGACAAAGTGGGACAGAAGGATGACATTCAGGGTGGTCTCATTTCTTGGCGGGAGTCTTGGCATTGTTCTCTGTCTTTGTCCTGGATCTCAGGGACCGCTTGTGGGGTGGTTCTCCATCTGCAGGGGGTTGGTTGCTAGTGTCGTGGTCCTGTGGCGGTGCCTCCTGTCCACTAGCGCCGGCAGAGGTGGTGGGCAGTTCATCGTCCAGGCTAGTGTCAGGGGCCCCTTGTTGTGCCACAGTGTCCCTCCTGGTGTTCACGAGGTCCTTCAGCACCCCTACAATGGTGCCCAGGGTGGTGTTGATGGACTTGAGTTCCTCCCTGAACCCCAAATACTGTTCCTCCTGCAGCCGCTAGGTGTCCTGAAAGTTGGCCAGTACCGTTGCCATCATCTCTTGGGAGTGATGGTTGTGAGAAAGTAGCCTCTTTCTGGCCTTGTTACCCCCACTTTTGGCCTGTTTGTGAGTGTATGTCAGGGTGTTTTTACTGTCTCACTGGGATCCTGCCAGCCAGGGCCCAGTGCTCATAGTGAAAACCCTATGTTTTCAGTATGTTTGTTATGTGTCACTGGGACCCTGCTAGTCAGGACCCCAGTGCTCATAAGGTTGTGGCCTATCTGTATGTGTTCCCTGTGTGGTGCCTAACTGTCTCACTGAGGCTCTGCTAACCAGAACCTCAGTGGTTATGCTCTCTCATTTCTTTCCAAATTGTCACTAACAGGCTAGTGACCATTTTTACCAATTTACATTGGCTTACTGGAACACCCTTATAATTCCCTAGTATATGGTACTGAGGTACCCAGGGTATTGGGGTTGCAGGAGATCCCTATGGGCTGCAGCATTTCTTTTGCCACCCATAGGGAGCTCTGACAATTCTTACACAGGCCTGCCACTGCAGCCTGAGTGAAATAACGTCCACGTTATTTCACAGCCATTGTACACTGCACTTAAGTAACTTATAAGTCACCTATATGTCTAACCTTTACCTGGTAAAGGTTAGGTGCAAAGTTACTTAGTGTGAGGGTACCCTGGCACTAGCCAAGGTGCCCCCACATTGTTCAGGGCCAATTTCCCTGACTTTGTGAGTGCGGGGACACCATTACACGCGTGCACTACATATAGGTCACTACCTATATGTAGCTTCACAATGGTAACTCCGAATATGGCCATGTAACATGTCTATGATCATGGAATTGCCCCCTCTATGCCATCCTGGCATAGTTGGCACAATCCCATGATCCCAGTGGTCTGTAGCACAGACCCTGGTACTGCCAAACTGCCCTTCCTGGGGTTTCACTGCAGCTGCTGCTGCTGCCAACCCCTCAGACAGGCATCTGCACTCCTGGGGTCCAGCCAGGCCTGGCCCAGGATGGCAGAACAAAGAACTTCCTCTGAGAGAGGGTGTTACACCCTCTCCCTTTGGAAAATAGTGTGAAGGCAGGGGAGGAGTAGCCTCCCCCAGCCTCTGGAAATGCTTTGTTGGGCACAGATGTGCCCAATTCTGCATAAGCCAGTCTACACCGGTTCAGGGGACCCCTTAGCCCTGCTCTGGCGCGAAACTGGACAAAGGAAAGGGGAGTGACCACTCCCCTGACCTGCACCTCCCCTGGGAGGTGTCCAGAGCTCCTCCAGTGTGCTCCAGACCTCTGCCATCTTGGAAACAGAGGTGCTGCTGGCACACTGGACTGCTCTGAGTGGCCAGTGCCACCAGGTGACGTCAGAGACTCCTTGTGATAGGCTCCTTCAGGTGTTGCTAGCCTATCCTCTCTCCTAGGTAGCCAAACCCTCTTTTCTGGCTATTTAGGGTCTCTGTCTCTGGGGAAACTTTAGATAACGAATGCAAGAGCTCATCCGAGTTCCTCTGCATCTCTCTCTTCACCTTCTGCCAAGGAATCGACTGCTGACCGCGCTGGAAGCCTGCAACACTGCAACAAAGTAGCAAAGACGACTACTGCAACTCTGTAACGCTGATCCTGCCGCCTTCTCGACTGTTTTCCTGGTGGTGCATGCTGTGGGGGTAGTCTGCCTCCTCTCTGCACTAGAAGCTTCGAAGAAATCTACCGTGGGTCGACGGAATCTTCCCCCTGCAACCGCAGGCACCAAAAAGCTGCATTACCGGTCTCTTGGGTCTCCTCTCAGCACGACGAGCGAGGTCCCTCGAATCCAGCAACTCTGTCCAAGTGGCCCCCACAGTCCAGTGACTCTTCAGTCCAAGTTTGGTGGAGGTAAGTCCTTGCCTCACCTCGCTAGACTGCATTGCTGGGAATCGCGACTTTTGCAGCTACTCCGGCCTCCGTGCACTTCCGGCAGAAATCCTTTGTGCACAGTCCAGCCTGGGTCCACGGCACTCTAACCTGCATTGCACGACCTCCTAAGTTGTTCTCCGGCGACGTGGGACTTCTTTGTGCGACTTCGGGTGAGCACCATTTCACGCATCCTCGTAGTGCCTGCTTCTGGCACTTCTCCGGGTGCTACCTGCTGCTGAGAGGGCTCGTTGTCTTGCTCGACGTCCCCTCTCTCTCCTGGTCCAATTTGCGACCTCCTGGTCCCTCCTGGGCCACAGCAGCATCCAAAAACGCTAACCGCACGATTTGCAGCTAGCAAGGCTTGTTGGCGTTCTTTCGGCGGGAAAATACTTCTGCACGACTCTACAAGGCGAGAGGGATCCGTCCTCCAAAGGGGAAGTCTCTAGCCTTTTGCGTTCCTGCAGAAACTGCAGCTTCTTCTGTCCAGTAGAAGCTTCTTTGCACCCGCAGCTGGCATTTCCTGGGCATCTGCCCATCTCCGACTTGCTTGTGACTTTTGGACTTGGTCCCCTTGTTCCACAGATACCCTAGATTGGAAATCCACAGTTGTTGCATTGTTGATTTGTGTCTTTCCTGCATTATTCCTCTAATACGACTTCTTTGTCCTTAGGGGAACTTTAGTGCACTTTGCACTCACTTTTCAGGGTCTTGGGGAGGGTTATTTTTCTAACTCTCACTATTTTCTAATAGTCCCAGCGACCCTCTACAAGGTCACATAGGTTTGGGGTCCATTCGTGGTTCGCATTCCACTTTTGGAGTATATGGTTTGTGTTGCCCCTATCCCTATGTTTCCCCATTGCATCCTATTGTAACTATACATTGTATGCACTGTTTTCTAAGAATATACTACATATTTTTGCTATTGTGTATATATATCTTGTGTATATTTCCTATCCTCTCACTGAGGGTACACTCTGAGATACTTTGGCATATTGTCATAAAAATAAAGTACCTTTATTTTTAGTATAACTGTGTATTGTGTTTTCTTATGATATTGTGCATATGACACTAAGTGGTACTGTAGTAGCTTCACACGTCTCCTAGTTCAGCCTAAGCTGCTCTGCTAAGCTACCATTATCTATCAGCCTAAGCTGCTAGACAGCCTATACACTAATAAGGGATAACTCGGCCTGGTGCAAGGTGCAAGTACCCCTTGGTACTCACTACAAGCCAGTCCAGCCTCCTACATTGGTTGTGCAGCGGTGGGATAAGTGCTTTGAGACTACTTACCACTCTTGTCATTGTACTTTTCATAAGAGAAAAATATACAAAACAAGGTCAGTGTATATACACATAGCCAAAAAGTTTTGCATTTCCTCTTTTCACTCTTTTCTAAGTGCTGAAAAGTACTTCTAACTTTCTAAAAAGTTCTAAAAAGTTAAAAAAGTTTTTTTCTCTGTCTTTCTAAAAGCTCTGACAAACTTTTTTCTCTTTTTCTATCACTTTAACTCTCTCTAAAAATGTCTGGCACAGGCCAAAATGTTGATCTGTCCAAACTTGCATATGATCACCTTAGCTGGAAAGGAGCAAGGAGTCTCTGCATAGAGAGAGGTTTGAGTGTAGGGAAGAATCCTTCCTTGGAATTGTTACTTAACATGCTTAGAGAACAAGATAAGGCAAGAAGTGCCCCATCTGTTGAAAAAGTAGCTAATGCTTCCCAATCTGATCCAGGGACTCCCCCAGGAAAAGATTCAGGAAAGAAACTTCCTAGCCTGCCCATTACTAGACAGTCTAGCATAGTTGGTAATGATGTTGGGTCACACCATACAAATAGTGTTGTCTCACATCATAGCAAAAGCATTTATTCTCACCACAGTGGTACTGATGTTTCTGTTAGCCAAGCTGTTAGGGTGCCCTCTGTAAGGGACAGGTCTCTTTCTGTCCATTCTCACCATACTTCTGTTTCAAGGCATGTCCCTCCCACCCACCCTGATGACAGATTGTTAGAAAGGGAGCTCAATAGATTGAGAGTGGAACAAACCAGACTGAAGCTCAAGAAGCAACAGCTGGATTTGGATAGACAGACTTTAGAAGTAGAGAAGGAGAGACAGAAACTGGGTTTAGAAACCCATGGTGGCAGCAGCAGTATTCCCCATAGTCATCCTGCAAAAGAGCATGATTCCAGGAATCTGCATAAGATAGTTCCCCCTTATAAGGAGGGGGATGACATTAACAAGTGGTTTGCTGCACTTGAGAGGGCCTGTGTTGTACAGGATGTCCCTCAAAGGCAGTGGGCTGCTATCCTATGGCTATCATTTAGTGGAAAAGGTAGGGATAGGCTCCTTACTGTAAAAGAAAATGAAGCTAATGATTACAAAGTTCTTAAGAATGCACTCCTGGATGGTTATAGCTTAACCACTGAACAATACAGGATAAAGTTCAGAGAGACCAAAAAGGAGTCTTCACAAGACTGGGTTGATTTCATTGACCATTCAGTGAAGGCCTTGGAGGGGTGGTTACATGGCAGTAAAGTTACTGATTTTGAAAGCCTGTATAACTTGATCCTGAGAGAGCATATTCTTAATAATTGTGTGTCTGATTTGTTGCACCAGTACTTGGTGGACTCTGATCTGACCTCTCCCCAAGAATTGGGAAAGAAGGCAGACAAATGGGTCAGAACAAGGGTGAACAGAAAAGTTCATTCAGGGGGTGACAAAGAGAACACTAAGAAGAAAGATGGTGAAAAATCTCAAGATAAGCATGGGGATAAGGGTAAATCCAAAGATCCCACTTCAAATCTTAAACACTCTTCAGGGGGTGGGGATAAAACAAATTCTTCCTCTTCTTCCCAACCTACACAATTTAAAAAGCCTTGGTGCTTTGTGTGTAAAAATAGAGGCCATAGGCCAGGGGATAAGTCCTGTCCAGGTAAACCCCCTGAGCCTACCACCACTAATACATCAAGCTCTAGTGCCCCTAGCAGTAGTGGTACTAGTGGTGGGACTGCTGGCAACAGTCAAGTTAAGGGTGTAGTTGGGTTCACTTTTGGGTCCATAGTAGAAACTGGGGTAGTTACTCCCAAGACAGTTTCTGTCACACCTGGTGGCATTGGCCTTGCCACACTGGCTGCTTGTCCCCTTACAATGGATAAGTACAGGCAGACAGTTTCAATAAATGGGGTTGAGGCCTTGGCCTACAGGGACACAGGTGCCAGTATCACTTTGGTGACTGAAAACCTAGTGCACCCTGATCAACACATCATGGGACAACAGTATAAGATTATTGATGTCCATAACTCCACTAAGTTTCTTCCCTTAGCTATAATTCAGTTTAGTTGGGGTGGAGTTACTGGCCCTAAGCAGGTGGTGGTATCACCTAGCTTACCTGTAGACTGTCTCTTAGGTAATGACCTAGAGGCCTCAGGTTGGGCTGATGTAGAGTTTTATGCCCATGCAGCCATGCTGGGCATCCCAGAGGAATTGTTCCCTCTCATTTCTACAGAAATGAAAAATCAAAGGAGAGAAGGCCTGAAAACTCAGGATCCCTCTCCATCAACAGGTAAAAAGGGTATCACAGTATCCCCTAACCACCCTACCATTCAGGATACCATTCCTGTGGTGGGAGAAACCTCTCCTGGGGTGGCATCTGTTCCAAGGGAATCATCAGCTGGCAAAGCTGGACTCCCTGAGGTAGAAGTACCTCTCTGTGGGATAACTAACATTGGTGAGAAAAAGAGCACCATTTTAGTTAACATGGAGCATCCCTCCAACCCTCCCAGAGAAACTTTAGTGCAGAAACCCTGCACTGCCTCACAACACTTAGGACAGCATCCCTGCCCTAGTGTGGAGCTCATAGGACAGCATCCCTGCCCTGCTCCAACTCAAGAGAAACAGCATCCCTGTTCTCTCTTCCAACCATATGGACAAAGTCTTTGCCCAGCTATGGCTTTTCTGAGACAGCATCCCTGTCTGGCATTTCCATCACTACAAATAGGTTCAGTGGACAATTCCCACTGCTCTAAACTAAAACTTACTGATAGAAACTCTGAAAATGCATCTTCACATTGTTGCTTAGCTAAAAAACTTCAAACAGGGTGGTTTACATCCCCACAGGGAAGTAACCATATAGTGGATGATAAAGGGAGTAACCAGTCTATTGCAGAGCTACTCTCTACTTATCACCACTTAGACAATAAAGTCTCAACTGGCCAAGGTTAGCCTTATTGTCCTTCGTTTGGGGGGGGGGGTTGTGTGAGAAAGTAGCCTCTTTCTAGCCTTGTTACCCCCACTTTTGGCATGTTTGTGAGTGTATGTCAGGGTGTTTTTACTGTCTCACTGGGATCCTGCCAGCCAGGGCCCAGTGCTCATAGTGAAAACCCTATGTTTTCAGTATGTTTGTTATGTGTCACTGGGACCCTGCTAGTCAGGACCCCAGTGCTCATAAGGTTGTGGCCTATATGTATGTGTTCCCTGTGTGGTGCCTAACTGTCTCACTGAGGCTCTGCTAACCAGAACATCAGTGGTTATGCTCTCTCATTTCTTTCCAAATTGTCACTAACAGGCTAGTGACCATTTTTACCAATTTACATTGGCTTACTGGAACACCCTTATAATTCCCTAGTATATGGTACTGAGGTACCCAGGGTATTGGGGTTCCAGGAGATCCCTATGGGCTGCAGCATTTCTTTTGCCACCCATAGGGAGCTCTGACAATTCTTACACAGGCCTGTCACTGCAGCCTGAGTGAAATAACGTCCACGTTATTTCACAGCCATTTTACACTGCACTTAAGTAACTTATAAGTCACCTATATGTCTAACCTTTACCTGATAAAGGTTAGGTGCAAAGTTACTTAGTGTGAGGGTACCCTGGCACTAGCCAAGGTGCCCCCACATTGTTCAGGGCCAATTTCCCTGACTTTGTGAGTGCGGGGACACCATTACACGTGTGCACTACATATAGGTCACTACCTATATGTAGCTTCACAATGGTAACTCCGAATATGGCCATGTAACATGTCTATGATCATGGAATTGCCCCCTCTATGCCATCCTGGCATGGTTGGCACACTCCCATGATCCCAGTGGTCTGTAGCACAGACCCTGGTACTGCCAAACTGCCCTTCCTGGGGTTTCACTGCAGCTGCTGCCAACCCCTCAGACAGGCATCTGCCCTCCTGGGGTCCAGCCAGGCCTGGCCCAGGATGGCAGAACAAAGAACTTCCTCTGAGAGAGGGTGTTACACCCTCTCCCTTTGGAAAATGGTGTGAAGGCAGGGGAGGAGTAGCCTCCCCCAGCCTCTGGAAATGCTTTGTTGGGCACAGATGTGCCCAATTCTGCATAAGCCAGTCTACACCGGTTCAGGGGACCCCTTAGCCCTGCTCTGGCGCGAAACTGGACAAAGGAAAGGGGAGTGACCACTCCCCTGACCTGCACCTCCCCTGGGAGGTGTCCAGAGCTCCTCCAGTGTGCTCCAGACCTCTGCCATCTTGGAAACAGAGGTGCTGCTGGCACACTGGACTGCTCTGAGTGGCCAGTGCCACCAGGTGACGTCAGAGACTCCTTGTGATAGGCTCCTTCAGGTGTTGCTAGCCTATCCTATCTCCTAGGTAGCCAAACCCTCTTTTCTGGCTATTTAGGGTCTCTGTCTCTGGGGAAACTTTAGATAACGAATGCAAGAGCTCATCCGAGTTCCTCTGCATCTCTCTCTTCACCTTCTGCCAAGGAATCGACTGCTGACCGCGCTGGAAGCCTGCAACACTGCAACAAAGTAGCAAAGACGACTACTGCAACTCTGTAATGCTGATCCTGCTGCCTTCTCGACTGTTTTCCTGGTGGTGCATGCTGTGGGGGTAGTCTGCCTCCTCTCTGCACTAGAAGCTCAGAAGAAATCTCCCGTGGGTCGACGGAATCTTCCCCCTGCAACCGCAGGCACCAAAAAGCTGCATTACCGGTCTCTTGTGTCTCCTCTCAGCACGACGAGCGAGGTCCCTCGAATCCAGCAACTCTGTCCAAGTGGCCCCCACAGTCCAGTGACTCTTCAGTCCAAGTTTGGTGGAGGTAAGTCCTTGCCTCACCTCACTAGACTGCATTGCTGGGAACCGCGACTTTTGCAGCTACTCCGGCCTCCGTGCACTTCTGGCGGAAATCCTTTGTGCACAGTCCAGCCTGGGTCCACGGCACTCTAACCTGCATTGCACGACCTCCTAAGTTGTTCTCCGGTGATGTGGTACTTCTTTGTGCGACTTCGGGTGAGCACCGTTTCATGCATCTTCGTAGTGCCTGTTTCTGGCACTTCTCTGGGTGCTACCTGCTGCTGAGAGGGCTACTTGTCTTGCGCGACGTCCCCTCTCTCTCCTGGTCCAATTTGCGACCTCCTGGTCCCTCCTGGGCCACAGCAGCATCCAAAAACGTTAACCGCATGATTTGCAGCTAGCAAGGCTTGTTGGCGTTCTTTTGGTGGGAAAACACTTCTGCACGACTCTCCAAGGCGAGAGGGATCCGTCCGCCAAAGGGGAAGTCTCTAGCCCTTTGTGTTCCTGCAGAAACCGCAGCTTCTTCTGTCCAGTAGAAGCTTCTTTGCACCCGCAGCTAGCATTTCCTGGGCATCTGCCCATCTCCGACTTGCTTGTGACTTTTGGACTTGGTCCCCTTGTTCCACAGGTACCCTAGATTGGAAATCCACAGTTGTTGCATTGTTGGTTTGTGTCTTTCCTGCATTATTCCTCTAACACGACTTCTTTGTCCTTAGGGGAACTTTAGTGCACTTTGCACTCACTTTTCAGGGTCTTGGGGAGGGTTATTTTTCTAACTCTCACTATTTTCTAATAGTCCCAGCGACCCTCTACAAGGTCACATAGGTTTGGGGTCCATTCGTGGTTCGCATTCCACTTTTGGAGTATATGGTTTGTGTTGCCCCTATCACTATGTTTCCCATTGCATCCTATTGTAACTATACATTGTTTGCACTGTTTTCTAAGACTATACTGCATATTTTTGCTATTGTGTATATATATCTTGTGTATATTTCCTATCCTCTCACTGAGGGTACACTCTGAGATACTTTGGCATATTGTCATAAAAATAAAGTACCTTTATTTTTAGTATAACTGTGTATTGTGTTTTCTTATGATATTGTGCATATGACACTAAGTGGTACTGTAGTAGCTTCACACGTCTCCTAGTTCAGCCTAAGCTGCTCTGCTAAGCTACCATTATCTATCAGCCTAAGCTGCTAGACACCCTATACACTAATAAGGGATAACTGGGCCTGGTGCAAGGTGCAAGTACCCCTTGGTACTCACTACAAGCCAGTCCAGCCTCCTACATTGGTTGTGCAGCGGTGGGATAAGTGCTTTGAGACTACTTACCACTCTTGTCATTGTACTTTTCATAAGAGAAAAATATACAAAACAAGGTCAGTGTATATACACATAGCCAAAAAGTTTTGCATTTCCTCTTTTCACTCTTTTCTAAGTGCTGAAAAGTACTTCTAACTTTCTAAAAAGTTCTAAAAAGTTTAAAAAGTATTTTTCTCTGTCTTTCTAAAAGCTCTGACAAACTTTTTTCTCTTTTTCTATCACTTTAACTCTCTCTAAAAATGTCTGGCACAGGCCAAAATGTTGATCTGTCCAAACTTGCATATGATCACCTTAGCTGGAAAGGAGCGAGGAGTCTCTGCATAGAGAGAGGTTTGAGTGTAGGGAAGAATCCTTCCTTGGAATTGTTACTTAACATGCTTAGAGAACAAGATAAGGCAAGAAGTGCCCCATCTGTTGAAAAAGTAGCTAATGGTTCCCAATCTGATCCAGGGACTCCCGCAGGAAAAGATTCAGGAAAGAAACTTCCTAGCCTGCCCATTACTAGACAGTCTAGCATAGTTGGTAATGATGTTGCGTCACACCATACAAATAGTGTTGTCTCACATCATAGCAAAAGCATTTATTCTCACCACAGTGGTACTGATGTTTCTGTTCGCCAAGCTGTTAGGGTGCCCTCTGTAAGGGACAGGTCTCTTTCTGTCCATTCTCACCATACTTCTGTTTCAAGGCATGTCCCTCCCACCCACCCTGATGACAGATTGTTAGAAAGGGAGCTCAATAGATTGAGAGTGGAACAAACCAGACTGAAGCTCAAGAAGCAACAGCTGGATTTGGATAGACAGACTTTAGAAGTAGAGAAGGAGAGACAGAAACTGGGTTTAGAAACCCATGGTGGCAGCAGCAGTATTCCCCATAGTCATCCTGCAAAAGAGCATGATTCCAGGAATCTGCATAAGATAGTTCCCCCTTATAAGGAGGGGGATGACATTAACAAGTGGTTTGCTGCACTTGAGAGGGCCTGTGTTGTACAGGATGTCCCTCAAAGTCAGTGGGCTGCTATCCTATGGCTATCATTTAGTGGAAAAGGTAGGGATAGGCTCCTTACTGTAAAAGAAAATGAAGCTAATGATTACAAAGTTCTTAAGAATGCACTCCTGGATGGTTATGGCTTAACCACTGAACAATACAGGTTAAAGTTCAGAGAGACCAAAAAGGAGTCTTCACAAGACTGGGTTGATTTCATTGACCATTCAGTGAAGGCCTTGGAGGGGTGGTTACATGGCAGTAAAGTTACTGATTTTGAAAGCCTGTATAACTTGATCCTGAGAGAGCATATTCTTAATAATTGTGTGTCTGATTTGTTGCACCAGTACTTGGTGGACTCTGATCTGACCTCTCCCCAAGAATTGGGAAAGAAGGCAGACAAATGGGTCAGAACAAGGGTGAACAGAAAAGTTCATACAGGGGGTGACAAAGAGAACACTAAGAAGAAAGATGGTGAAAAATCTCAAGATAAGCATGGGGATAAGGGTAAATCCAAAGATCCCACTTCAAATCTTAAACACTCTTCAGGGGGTGGGGATAAAACAAAGTCTTCCTCTTCTTCCCAACCTACACAATTTAAAAAGCCTTGGTGCTTTGTGTGTAAAAATAGAGGCCATAGGCCAGGGGATAAGTCCTGTCCAGGTAAACCCCCTGAGCCTACCACCACTAATACATCAAGCTCTAGTGCCCCTAGCAGTAGTGGTACTAGTGGTGGGACTGCTGGCAACAGTCAAGTTAAGGGTGTAGTTGGGTTCACTTTTGGGTCCATAGTAGAAACTGGGGTAGTTACTCCCAAGACAGTTTCTGTCACACCTGGTGGCATTGGCCTTGCCACACTGGCTGCTTGTCCCCTTACAATGGATAAGTACAGGCATACAGTTTCAATAAATGGGGTTGAGGCCTTGGCCTACAGGGACACAGGTGCCAGTATCACTTTGGTGACTGAAAACCTAGTGCACCCTGATCAACACATCATGGGACAACAGTATAAGATTATTGATGTCCATAACTCCACTAAGTTTCTTCCCTTAGCTATAATTCAGTTTAGTTGGGGTGGAGTTACTGGCCCTAAGCAGGTGGTGGTATCACCTAGCTTACCTGTAGACTCTCTCTTAGGTAATGACCTAGAGGCCTCAGGTTGGGCTGATGTAGAGTTTTATGCCCATGCAGCCATGCTGGGAATCCCAGAGGAATTGTTCCCTCTCATTTCTACAGAAATGAAAAAGCAAAGGAGAGAAGGCCTGAAAACTCAGGATCCCTCTCCATCAACAGGTAAAAAGGGTATCACAGTATCCCCTAACCACCCTACCATTCAGGATACCATTCCTGTGGTGGGAGAAACCTCTCCTGGGGTGGCATCTGTTCCAAGGGAATCATCAGCTGGGAAAGCTGGACTCCCTGAGGTAGAAGTACCTCTCTGTGGGATAACTAACATTGGTGAGAAAAAGAGCACCATTTTAGTTAACATGGAGCATCCCTCCAACCCTCCCAGAGAAACTTTAGTGCAGAAACCCTGCACTGCCTCACAACACTTAGGACAGCATCCCTGCCCTAGTGTGGAGCTCATAGGACAGCATCCCTGCCCTGCTCCAACTCAAGAGAAACAGCATCCCTGTTCTCTCTTCCAACCATATGGACAAAGTTTTTGCCCAGCTATGGCTTTTCTGAGACAGCATCCCTGTCTGGCATTTCCATCACTACAAATAGGTTCAGTGGACAATTCCCACTGCTCTAAACTAAAACTTACTGATAGAAACTCTGAAAATGCATCTTCACATTGTTGCTTAGCTAAAAAACTTCAAACAGGGTGGTTTACATCCCCACAGGGAAGTAACCATATAGTGGATGATAAAGGGAGTAACCAGTCTATTGCAGAGCTACTCTCTACTTATCACCACTTAGACAATAAAGTCTCAACTGGCCAAGGTTAGCCTTATTGTCCTTCGTTTGGGGGGGGGGGGGGTTGTGTGAGAAAGTAGCCTCTTTCTAGCCTTGTTACTCCCACTTTTGGCATGTTTGTGAGTGTATGTCAGGGTGTTTTTACTGTCTCACTGGGATCCTGCCAGCCAGGGCCCAGTGCTCATAGTGAAAACCCTATGTTTTCAGTATGTTTGTTATGTGTCACTGGGACCCTGCTAGTCAGGACCCCAGTGCTCATAAGGTTGTGGCCTATATGTATGTGTTCCCTGTGTGGTGCCTAACTGTCTCACTGAGGCTCTGCTAACCAGAACCTCAGTGGTTATGCTCTCTCATTTCTTTCCAAATTGTCACTAACAGGCTAGTGACCATTTTTACCAATTTACATTGGCTTACTGGAACACCCTTATAATTCCCTAGTATATGGTACTGAGGTACCCAGGGTATTGGGGTTCCAGGAGATCCCTATGGGCTGCAGCATTTCTTTTGCTACCCATAGGGAGCTCTGACAATTCTTACACAGGCCTGCCACTGCAGCCTGAGTGAAATAACGTCCACGTTATTTCACAGCCATTTTACACTGCACTTAAGTAACTTATAAGTCACCTATATGTCTAACCTTTACCTGGTAAAGGTTAGGTGCAAAGTTACTTAGTGTGAGGGTACCCTGGCACTAGCCAAGGTGCCCCCACATTGTTCAGGGCCAATTTCCCTGACTTTGTGAGTGCGGGGACACCATTACACGCGTGCACTACATATAGGTCACTACCTATATGTAGCTTCACAATGGTAACTCCGAATATGGCCATGTAACATGTCTATGATCATGGAATTGCCCCCTCTATGCCATCCTGGCATAGTTGGCACAATCCCATGATCCCAGTGGTCTGTAGCACAGACCCTGGTACTGCCAAACTGCCCTTCCTGGGGTTTCACTGCAGCTGCTGCTGCTGCTGCTGCCAACCCCTCAGACAGGCATCTGCCCTCCTGGGGTCCAGCCAGGCCTGTCCCAGGATGGCAGAACAAAGAACTTCCTCTGAGAGAGGGTGTTACACCCTCTCCCTTTGGAAAATGGTGTGAAGGCAGGGGAGGAGTAGCCTCCCCCAGCCTCTGGAAATGCTTTGTTGGGCACAGATGTGCCCAATTCCGCATAAGCCAGTCTACACCGGTTCAGGGGACCCCTTAGCCCTGCTCTGGCGCGAAACTGGACAAAGGAAAGGGGAGTGACCACTCCCCTGACCTGCACCTCCCCTGGGAGGTGTCCAGAGCTCCTCCAGTGTGCTCCAGACCTCTGCAATCTTGGAAACAGAGGTGCTGCTGGCACACTGGACTGCTCTGAGTGGCCAGTGCCACCAGGTGACGTCAGAGACTCCTTGTGATAGGCTCCTTCAGGTGTTGCTAGCCTATCCTCTCTCCTAGGTAGCCAAACCCTCTTTTCTGGCTATTTAGGGTCTCTGTCTCTGGGGAAACTTTAGATAACGAATGCAAGAGCTCATCCGAGTTCCTCTGCATCTCTCTCTTCACCTTCTGCCAAGGAATCGACTGCTGACCCGCTGGAAGCCCGCAACACTGCAACAAAGTAGCAAAGACGACTACTGCAACTCTGTAACGCTGATCCTGCCGCCTTCTCGACTGTTTTCCTGGTGGTGCATGCTGTGGGGGTAGTCTGCCTCCTCTCTGCACTAGAAGCTCCGAAGAAATCTCCCGTGGGTCGACGGAATCTTCCCCCTGCAACCGCAGGCACCAAAAAGCTGCATTACCGGTCTCTTGGGTCTCCTCTCAGCACGACGAGCGAGGTCCCTCGAATCCAGCAACTCTGTCCAAGTGGCCGCCACAGTCCAGTGACTCTTCAGTCCAAGTTTGGTGGAGGTAAGTCCTTGCCTCACCTCGCTAGACTGCATTGCTGGGAACCGCGACTTTTGCAGCTACTCCGGCCTCCGTGCACTTCCGGCGGAAATCCTTTGTGCACAGTCCAGCCTGGGTCCACAGCACTCTAACCTGCATTGCACGACCTCCTAAGTTGTTCTCCGGCGACGTGGGACTTCTTTGTGCGACTTCGGGTGAGCACCGTTTCACGCATCCTCGTAGTGCCTGTTTCTGGCACTTCTCTGGGTGCTACCTGCTGCTGAGTGGGCTCCTTGTCTTGCTCCACGTCCCTTCTCTCTCCTGGTCCAATTTGCGACCTCCTGGTCCCTCCTGGGCCACAGCAGCATCCAAAAATGCTAACCGCACGATTTGCAGCTAGCAAGGCTTGTTGGCATTCTTTCGGCGGGAAAACACTCCTGCACGACTCTACAAGGCGAGAGGGATCCGTACTCCAAAGGGGAAGTCTCTAGCCCTTTGCGTTCCTGCAGAAACTGCAGCTTCTTTTGTCCAGTAGAAGCTTCTTTGCACCCGCAGCTGGCATTTCCTGGGCATCTGCCCATCTCCGACTTGCTTGTGACTTTTGGACTTGGTCCCCTTGTTCCACAGGTACCCTAGATTGGAAATCCACAGTTGTTGCATTGTTGGTTTGTGTCTTTCCTGCATTATTCCTCTAACACGACTTCTTTGTCCTTAGGGGAACTTTAGTGCACTTTGCACTCACTTTTCAGGGTCTTGGGGAGGGTTATTTTTCTAACTCTCACTATTTTCTAATAGTCCCAGCGACCCTCTACAAGGTCACATAGGTTTGGGGTCCATTCGTGGTTCGCATTCCACTTTTGGAGTATATGGTTTGTGTTGCCCCTATCCCTATGTTTCCCCATTGCATCCTATTGTAACTATACATTGTTTGCACTGTTTTCTAAGACTATACTGCATATTTTTGCTATTGTGTATATATATCTTGTGTATATTTCCTATCCTCTCACTGAGGGTACACTCTGAGATACTTTTATTTTTAGTATAACTGTGTATTGTGTTTTCTTATGATATTGTGCATATGACACTAAGTGGTACTGTAGTAGCTTCACACGTCTCCTAGTTCAGCCTAAGCTGCTCTGCTAAGCTACCATTATCTATCAGCCTAAGCTGCTAGACACCCTATACACTAATAAGGGATAACTGGGCCTGGTGCAAGGTGCATGTACCCCTTGGTACTCACTACAAGCCAGTCCAGCCTCCTACAATGGTACGCTCCCATGATGTTGGAGAGGGCCTCATGGAGAGTGGGTTCCCTGGGCCTGTCCTCCCCCTGTCGCACAGCAGACCCCCATTTCCCCGTTTTTCCTGGACCTCTGTCCCCTGAACCGTGTGCCCACTGCCACTGCCCCCAGGTCCCTGCTGTTCTTGGGGTGGTGGGTTAGCCTGGGTTCCCTGTAGTGGTGGACAAACTGCTGCTTGACGTGTCCTGGGGACAGAGGTATGTGCCCACTGGGTGGGTGATGTGCTGGTGTTTCCTGAGGGGGGAGGCTCTGTAGTGGCCTGTGACTGTGTGAGGGGAACCGACTGTCCCGCGGTCCCAGATGGGCCCCGCTGATCATCTAGATCCAGTTGGACAGAGCTGCTGTCATCACTGTGGGCCTCTTCTGTGGGGGGAGTAGACATGTCTGGAAACTCCTGTCCGGTGACGTTGGGTAGGGGTCCTGCAGGGCTGTAAAGGCATGATTATTGCATCTGTGTGTGCCATTGTGTGCAATGGTTGGGTGACCCTGTACCCCTGTGCTTACATTCTTGTGTAGGACCATGTGTGATAATTGTTTAGGGGTCTGTGTGGGTATCTGTAGTGGACATGCATTGGTGATGGGTGTCCATGCTTTGTTGTTGCATGCAGGGCTTGGTGTTGGGATGTGTGGTTTGTGATAGTGGGACATATGTGAAGGAGTTGGAGTGATGGGGGTGAGGGCGAGGGTGGGGGTATGTGATAGCATGCAGGTAGGGTGGGGGATGAAGTAGTGAAAGATTTGACTTACCAGAGTCCATTCCTCCAGCTTCTCCTGCGAGGCCCTCAGGATGCAGTATAGCCAAGACCAGCTCCTCCCATGTTGTTAGTTGTTGGTGAGAAGGTGGGGGTCCGCCGCCAGTCCTCTGAACCGCAATGTGGTGTCTTGAGACCACCGAAAGCACCTTCCCCCGGAGCTCGTTCCACCTCTTCCTGATGTCATCCCGTGTTCTTGGGTACTGTCCCACTGCGTTGACCCTGTCCACGATTCTGTGCCACAGCTCCATCTTCCTAACTATGGAGGTGTGCTGCACCTGTGATCCGAATAGCTGTGGCTCTACCCGGAGGATTTCCTCCACCATGACCCTGAGCTCCTCCTCAGAAAACGTGGGGTGTCTTTGCGGTGCCATGGGGTGGTGTGAGTGATGTGTGTGTGAGGTGGTGTGTGTTGTGATGTGTGGGGTGATGTTTAGGGGTGTGCGTTTTTTTGTGCATGGATGTGTATGAGTGATGCTGTTGTGTGCCTCTGTATGCTGGTGTGGTCTTTGCTTTTGCTGTCTTTCTGCTTCTTCCAAATTGTTCGTTGTAAGGGTTTGTGGGTAATGTGGGTGTGTGTTTTATATTGTATTGGGTGTGTGGAAGTGGTGTGTGTATGTGTATCAGGTGTGTGTATTTGCAATCGTCCAATGTGGTTGTGTTTTGTAAATGTGTGTGTATTTTGATCGCGGCGGTGTGTACCGCCAATGGAATACCGCGGTTGAAAGACCGCCGCGTGGATTCGTGGGTCGTAATAGTGTAGGTGTATTCCTGTTGGCGTGACAGTGGAGGTTTTGTTATCACCAGTTTATCACCGACCTTTGGTGTGGCAGACTTGTGTGGGTGTCTAGATTTTGGCGGATTCTGAGCTGTGTGGTCGTAATAGCTGTGGCGGGATTCTGCAGCCGCGGCGATGTGTTGGCAGTCTTCTGCACGGCGGTAAGCGGGATTTACCGCCAATGTTGTAATGAGGGCCATAATCATGGTACATTATTCTGTGAATGCTGATATATACACTGTGTATATATGAGGCACAGTAGACTGACTTCTCAAATGCCTGGTATTGTCTGTACATTGGACGATGTATGCCATGATACAGTGTATCCAGATAATACCAGGCACATTGTGTATCACGTGCACAGAGTGCAGATAATATACAAGACCAGCCTAACTTGCTACATGGTGCAAGGTGCTTTGATGGCTATGTGAACAGTCCAATTTGACTAAGCGCATGCTACATAGTATGATAATACCGAGGCCTTCTTATGTAAATATGTGTTCTTAACAATGACACACATATCAGACAGTAGCCATGCTTGTTTGTCCTCGTCACTTAGCTCCTTACATGAGACCCGTGCACTATAAATGAGCAATGATCATTAAGGCCCTGTAGATGCTCGTGAAAGTATTATGACGATTTTTGGCAATCTACACATGTGGGTGTGATAATCTGGCGCTGAACCAAACACCCTGTCCTACCAGTGGCCTGAAGACATGTGAGTCACTCCACTGCAACATGAATGACAAATGACCCCCACAGTTTGGAGTCAGTAATGACCTAGCAGGCCAGTTGACAATCCTCCCTGAACAGTGTCAGATGTGTCACACATAACCTATGGGCCTACCCTGCCCAGTATGGTCTGTTTTGACAATTGTAATGCCACTGTGAACAGGCCCCTGTGGCATGCAGGCCATACTATGCTAAATACATATCTGGGCCTTCGTGAAGAAAGAACATTTAAACGTGTGAGAAAGCCACACAACTACAAGTTTGCGGGATATAGATACTTACCAATAAGCTCACTGTTGGACCTGCCCCTTTTTGCAGGGTCATCCACAAACGTTTTGCCTTCCTACTCCTATTTTTTCTGACCTCTTGTTGTTGGCTCCAGAACCCTGAGCACTTTATCACTTCTGATCATTGCTAAAGTGGAGATGCCTCCCTTCTAAAGTTGTTATGATTAGCTTATGCCTAATTGGCACATTTAATTTAGCTGTAAGTCCCTTCTACAGTGGTATCTCTATACCTAGGGCCTGTAAATTAAATGCTACTAGTGGGCCTGAAGTGCAGCTTGCGTCACCCACAGAACCTTTTTCAGGCTTGCTTGTTGTGTGCACAGTATACTGTCACTGGGACTTGGCATCTAAATTTAATTGCCAGGCCTGGAAATCCCTTTTCACTGCATGTAAGTCACCCCTAAGGTAGGCCCAAGCTAGCTCAATGGGCAGGGTGCTCCGTATGTAGAGGGCAGGACATGTTCCTGGTTGTGTTGCCTGTCCTGGCAGTGCTAAGCCTATTTGGTTTCTCTCTGCTGGGAGTGCTGCCTTGCTCAAAAGGATTTATTGGAAATGCCTTGCCTTATGACTAGGGGATATTGTCTGATCCATGTAGGGTAGCGTAGGCATGTTTGGTATGGTTGCAATGGTAGTGAGAAATGCTGGTATTTTGCAGCTTGACTCCAATCCACATCTGGGGTAGAGTGACAGCTGGACTTTGTGCATACTTTTCAGACAGCCTGTACACCTGGACGGTGGAGGTGTCACATAGGTGCATCTGCATACTGAATGGTCTTCCTGGGCTGAGAGAAGGAGAGGTGGGGCACACCTATATTTATAAAGGCTGTGCCCTGTCCTCAAAGGGCTTGTTTACCCTCAATTCATGTCTGGAACCTGTGCTGGAGGAGAGAGGGGACACCCTAGAAGCAGTTGGAACTGGTTGGAAACTCTTCTCACACTCTTTGTAAAAGCTTGTGTAAAACTGAGTATAAGTACAGGGGGTTTTCCCCATGTTTGGAGAGACATTCTTGGACTTCTGAAATGGGCACAGGATGCTGTTGGAGGGACTCACCAGGAACCACCTTGGACTGCTGCTGTTGTGCTGAACTGTGACCTACTGGGTCACTAGGACAAATTGCCACTGACAGCAATCCTTTGCCGTGCCTGTTGAAGGGGGCCATACCACCCATGCTCCAGTTCTAGTGTCTCCAGGGGCTCGATGGTGTACCCCCTGCAACCTTTAGCCCTACCCTGAAGTGGTGCAGGAAGAGTGCGTCACTTGTTGTTGCACAGAGCCCATTCTGAGCTCTCTCTCCGGTGCTGGAAAGAGCGCTTCCTTTGTGTGGCACAGATCGCATTCTTAGCACTTTATTTTGTGCCGGAAGAGCACTTTTACCCTTTAGCGCTGGAAGCGTGTCCTGATCGCTTTGTTGTGTGCAGCAAGAAACTCACTGCCACAACCCAGGTGAATCAACTACATTGTAAGGTGTATGAAGCATGCCCTTCGTTGGTACCCCTGGGGGACAGGAGCACGCAGGAGTGTGCCCCTGGGATACACGCAGGCACCGTTCCTTGCCGAATCACCGCTGCAGCCAGGGACGAGCAAGGAGACTCACTAGCGCACCAGATTGGGTGCGGGTGAGTGACATGAGCCACGGCAGCGGCCCAGAAGGGCAATGTGGAGCTGCCCGTGAGGCCCTGGAAGACTCCGGGTGTGCGTCCCCCAGCACGAGCAGCTGGAGGAATTCCACCGGCTAGGCAGGTAAGCGGGCCTACCAGCCGGTGGGATGGCACTCAAACTCAAGCACCATCAAGCCTCCCGACGAGGGAGCTGGAAGATTGCAGCTGCACCGTGAGGACGCGGACAGCTTCCCCGGCATCAGCAAGTGTTTGGACAAGCTTGGGAGACCCACGGAGGCCTCCTGGCGGGCTAGGGGGGTCATGTGTGCCGCCCTTTTTTCACAAGAGACACTGTACCGGGTGCCTTGGTTTTCTGTGGCCCACACCACAACTAACCCTTTCAGAATGGCTGGGAAACCTCAGCGGAGGCCCCATCGTTCTGAGGAGAAAGCCCCACAAGTGTCCTAATTATTAAGTATGGAGCATTTTAGGAGGATCGATGTGATTTAAGAATGTTTTGCCCTTATTATGCATACATGATGATGTCTGGGCATGTCTGCTGGAATTCTTCTTCTGCCTAGTGATTGTTGGTAATAATGACAACCTGACTACTGCTTATGTTGCAGGACAACCAGTAACCTATGTGTTTTGTTATGGCTACTGTTGGCTTCTACAAAGTAATAGTCCCTGAGGAATGTTCTGACAACTCCTTGTGTAGCAGGGTATTATTGATACTTGTTATGTGTGGTCTAATGATGTTTGGTACGATACAGTTTATTTTTGTATAACTTGGTGTTGTGTTTCCTTTGTGGTGGGGGATAGTCTGTCACGTATGTTGTGCTAACACTTTACACATTGCCTCTGGGATAGGCCTAACTGCTCCTGCCAAGCTACCAAGAGGGTGGACAGAGGTTACCTTAGGTGTGTAACTCCCTTGCCCTGACTAGAGTGGGTTGGTTCTGCACGGCTTAGGTGCATACACTAGCCAACCAGAAACCCCATTTCTAATACTCACCAACTTCAATCCCAAGGTGATTGAGGAAATCTTGCTCCCCGGTGACAACATCTGCCCATCAGTGTTTAAGTTAGTGCACAGTACACTGGACATTGAAGATCAGACTCATGTAGAAGGCTACCTTCCCCCAGTGCTCACGCCTCTCTCGTGTAGGGTAGCCTTGCCTCACCCTACCTCCACAGCTGATCATGTTTGGCAGGTATCGCACCAACAGCCACAGCAGGCCACCAAACTCCTCCTCCGACATATTCTTGGCCCTGCCCCTACCAGACATCTATCATCCCAAACTAGCCACCCAAAACCCAAAAACAGAAAAGTTAACCCTTCCCCTACCTCTAAGACTACAAAACCCTAAATGGACAGACACCCAACAATACAGTGGACACAACGTTCCAAGACACAATTACAATACACAAATGGCAGTCTACTTACACAGCAGGGGCAGCAGAGCCACCAACAAGACCAATAAAAAGACCAAATATCAAGACCACACACCAAACATCTCCAACAAGCCAGCACAGACAAAAAGACTAAGTGGAAAAAACTTCACACTTCCTTGTTTGCAGCATGGCTGAGCCATTGCATCATTTCCTGTGTCACATTTCCTAAACATGTATCACATTTCCTCCTTAAGCACCTTTTTTATGATGCACCACTAGTGAAATAGGCAATTCGTGAGCTGCACACAACACATGACAATGGATTGTTTGTGACGATTTGACTTCAATGCGTGGCTTCCGACCGATGCTTTTCCTACTGAACCATAAAGTTTTCTATTAAAGCGTCACATTTCCAACTAAAGTGTCACATTTTCACCTAAAGCATCAATTTCCTACTAAAGCATCATGTTTTCTACTAAAGCATCACATTTCCTACTAAAGCGTCATGTTTTTCAAATGCATCACTAGTGAAATAGCAGCATAATGCATTGTAATTGAAATTAATGTGTGGCCTTCAATTGGCACTACAGTGCAGTCCATAACACAATGGGCCAATGTGTGTGTTTTCCTTGACACAACTAGCTCTTTGTATGTGGTACTACATATTGATTGGTACAATGCAGGAAAAACTCCCAGAGGTCACTTTTCTTGCACAAATTTGCTTTGCTGACATGCTTGTAGGCTTGGGATGTGTTGCACATGTGTATGTTAACAGTGCGCATATGTGTGACTCATTGCGCTCGTGGTGCAAACACTAGGACAAGCAATATATTGCTGTGAAACACATACTTATTGTCAATTGTACATATCTTGACATTATCAATATGAATTACTGTTCGTATTATGCTTGCCTTGATGTAGGTATCTGCATAGTCGGCATTATTTGTTCACACATGTTACACTCCTATGCAAATAATATCCACATTGTCATATATGATTGTGAGCATACTTGAGAATGTACTATCTGTCTGCATTACTGACAAAGGATGTGTTACGGGTGCTAAACACAATCAGGAAATGACATACACTGGCTACTTCGTACTGTCTGCAGTGTATGTGGCATCCAGCTCACAGACTGACTGCCTTGATGTGTACGTTTTTTTGCTAGGCCAATAGGTTACCTGTTCAAAGACCATATGATGCACCGGTACACACACATCTGCTGTCTGGGCTTGGTGTTTGCCACTATATGTGTGGCATGTGCACATTACACCTACTGAAAAGAGTAAGCCATTATTTTGTTCTTCATGAGGCCTGCTTGAGTAGGCCTAACAAGTGTGATGTCTTCCAAGTAGGAAAATATTTAGCATTTCCTGGCATCACAGTATTCAGCAACAGAGAGTGCTTATGTGAACTTATAATGTGGGTAAGCATTCACAGCAGATGGTCATATGTGCAATTATTGACATGTCACGCCATTCTGACTTGGGATGCGTCCGTGCATGCTACATTGCCAGGAGTTAGATCACATGTAGTTCTACCTTGACATCTATTTGTGTGTTAGATTTGCTTTGTTTCTGGAACAAATTAGCACACACGTATGGAGCTGTCGGAGTCACAGCATTGTTTTATTTCAGAATAAGACAAAGTAACATGGTCACATCCTTTCCTGCATGTAACAGTTGCATCCTTGCCTACTGGGTCAAGTGTAGCTGCAATGTGGCTAGGTAGCCAATCCAACACCGACACAGGTTAGACCTCCACATTTATTGTAATTCTATTTATATAATGCTTACTGACCCTGATGAGGTGTTGAAGTGCTTTTCGGCGAGTAGCACACTACTCTAGAACCCAAAAGGATCAGTGGTGGATTAGTATAGGGAAATATGAGTACAGTATTAGGTTTTGTATAGGGATATATGAGTTAATTTGAGCGGAGGACATGTGAGTCTGTTAGTTGGTTTGAATAGAATAATGGGGGGATAGAGGAGAGAAGAAACCAGAAGTACTAACTGGGAGATCATAGTAGTAAGATAAGGTTTTCATGGTAATAAAAGGTTTCTTACTTCCTTAGATAATTTAGGAGGTGGCCCGGGATTGTCAGGCAAGGAGCAGAGTGGGTTATCATTTTTCCAATCTCCACATGTGAGCATTTCTGTTTTGGATGCATTCAGTTTGAGGTGGCTCCATGTCATCCAATGATCAATGGCTCTGAGGCTATGTAGCTAAGTGCTTGCAAACGTTTGGGTAGCATATGTAGACTGACTGGGTTGCACTGTGTGCTCATGGACCTCAGATAGGCCTCTGTTAAGTCATAGGACAATCAGGTCACTATAGTGGCCTCTATGAGTGTGAGGCAGTGAAAATATGTAATGACGTACAATGCACACACTCAGACATTACACACTGTTTATATTTACACTTCCTTTGGATTATGGTAGGATGTCTGGCAGTCAGTACATAGTTGCACCACACATACTTACGACATATGCACAATGTTTCGCATTGCTACCTTTGATTGGTGTGAGTATTCCACACACACGTGCATTTGGCACATTTTGTTAATATGCAAACATGTTTTGGACTACATGATGGTATCCTGGGGTGTCATATAGGCCTTTGTTCAGTCATAGGACAATCAGGTCACTATACTGGCCTCAACGAGTGTGAGGCAGTAAAAATATGTAATGACGTACAACACACACACTCAAACATTGCACACTGTTTACATTTACACTTCTTTTGGATTGTGGTAGGATGTCTGACAGTCAGTACACAGTTGCACTACACATACTCATGTGCACAATTTTCCACCTTGCTACCTTTGATTGGTGTGAGTATTCTACACAAACATGCTTTTGCCACATTTTGTTAATATGCACACATGTTTCAGACCACATGATTGTGTCCTGGGGTGGGAATAACGCATAGCTACAGACCTTTGTGATGGACCAAATTCAAATAGGTGAGATGTCAATGTTTAAATGTTTACAGTGAATGTAAAATGAAAGTCCTTACACAAAGGAAGTGTTCATTCATTTATTTACATTTGTAAACACTCTTTGAAAAGAAACATAACTTGGATTTATGGGCATCCAACAGACTCAGACTTCAACGAAAAAGTTCTGCACACTGGTATTCCTTCACCGAGTACCAACAATTATGCCTACATTTTGCCCTCTGTCGTCATCTTCATCATCATCCTCATTAGCTGCTTCCTGCTCCTCAGGGCACTCGTCCAATGGGACGTTTATCGGCACACAGCTAATATGCAATATACAACAAACTAGGATGATTTCACAAACTATAGGGGGAGTATAGCAATCAGCCACTAGACATGCCCAGGCACTGGAAACAAGATATCAGTAGGCTGAACTCGGTTCAGCGATACCCTTGGTCTTGCACAGTGCTTTGTTGTAGGTGCGCTGTGCCTCTGTCTGGGGATGTGCATATTGGATCATGACCCAGGCCTGCAGACCATTTCCTTGGTCAGCTGAAAAGACAAAGGGATAAAAGTCATTCCATGCTCATGGTGATTGCTCAACCCACATTCAAGTACATGTCGGTTATGTGTGCTGAATGATTCTTGCACATTCCTACAACTATTGTGCGCTATTGCTAACATTAAGATTGGCATATTAAATTCCTCATGTCTAGCCTTGTTTCTGTGTCAGGTTGAAACATGTGCAAGGCCTGATACTTTTGACAGTGCCAAAAAAAGGACAAACACGTTTGGGCTGTAGCTTAGTGTGATAGGTGTTTTGTAGTTTCATTGCCACTGTAGGTGACAGTATATTGATCACAAATCTGGGTTTGTTGTCATCCATATGTAATCTGTACCAATATGAACCTATTTCACATGCACACATACATGTGTCCCTGTGGAACCATTGATGTTGTAGCTGCTTTACCTAGAAGTGGCAGAGCTTTTGAATTGTTTACTTCCTTTAGCATTTTGTACAGGTTCCCAGGTCTGGGATACATAACATACCATGTACCAAAATGTACCATGAGAGTTACATTTTGACATACTGAAAACAGTCATGGCAGCCCTTCTTTCTGTACATGTTGCAATATGGAATGTTTCAATGCATTGCATTGTTCAGGTTCTTCCCACTATTGATAGACAAACACAGTGGCTTAGCATGTACAAAACCTGCGACTTGCAGGTTTGCAATGCAGATGTGCCCAGATGGATAGTGAAAGTATGAGGTATACCCCTCCTACATATGCACTGTCTCAGGTAGCACACACGGATATATCCATTGGGTCATTCATCATTAGCTGATGTACTTACCAATTAGTAGGCCACTCCCATATTGGCCATTCTGGAACCACTCATTAATGATGGAGTGCCTGAAGATGTATGTGCCATGCGCACTCCCAGGGTATTTGGCCAGCACACTGCTGAACATGCCACAATGGTCCATGATGGCCTGGACGTTCATAAAGTATGTGTGCTTCCGGTTCCTCTGTAGATATGATGTGGCTGCAAGGGGAACCATTTGCACATGTGTGCAGTCGATGGCCCCCAGCACATGTGGAAACTCAGCAATGGCATAGAAGCTTTGCTTGATCATCAGCTGGAGTTGTTTTGTGCTGGGGAACAGGAGATACAGCGGTGCTAAGCAGATGATGGCATCCATGACAGAGGGTAGGAAATCTGAGAAAGATGGCTGTGAGATACCTGCCTCTCTGGCTGCTGTGATCCGGAAGGACCAAGAGGACAACACAAGAGGATAGCCATGAGCTTGGCATGCGGGGGATGTTGGTGGACCTCCCAGATTGTGACTGGAGCTTTAGCACTATCTGGTGTAGCAGTTGGACAATAGATTCTCTCTTGAGCCAGTAGTAGGTGATGACCTCATCCTCTCTGA
Source organism: Pleurodeles waltl (assembly GCF_031143425.1). Classification (NCBI taxonomy): domain Eukaryota; kingdom Metazoa; phylum Chordata; class Amphibia; order Caudata; family Salamandridae; genus Pleurodeles; species Pleurodeles waltl. The sequence goes on along the minus strand of NC_090450.1, from coordinate 218,248,353 downwards.
TTTAAATGAGGGAATTCCGCTGCCGATAAACAGTCTTTTCTGTGCTGCCTTTGTGGATGTGAGGGAGTGTGGGCGGTTGCGGTGTTGGAGATTGTGGTCTTTTACTTTCAGCTACCATCTGCAAAATCAGGAGATCCATGTTGTAGTTGAGATTGACAGACTGTTCTGCTGAGCTTCTCTTTATATACCAAAGACAATGCATAATTTCCTACGCGTTGGTTACCGATGCGCAGAAATTTTGATTCATTGGGCCTCAGCGTGACACTTGCTGATGATGCATCACTTTTCCATTAACTTGTAAATATCCATGTGTTGGTTTTGCAGTGGAAATAACTCAGGAATTCCTATCTTGAATATATTAATACACAACTCAGCCAGTTCAGACGCAGTTACATTTCGGCACAGGACTACTAAAAGTGACCCATAGGCCTGGATGCATTGCCTTGTAAATGTGAGTACTGACTCAAAATGTTGACGCATTGGTGGTGCAAGCTCCTTGTAAATAAGCCCCTTAGAGAGCATTCTCCATATAAGGTTTCAAATATGTTCTTGGTAAAGAGGTGAATCAGAAACTCATACAACAGTGCAGAAATAGATAAATTTACTAAGATTTGTTGTGTTCTTCATAATAAAAATTTAGTGCATTACCATATTTGCCATGCTTTGAGCACTGACGATGCCCTCATCGATGGAAATGCAAATAATTGCACAATCATTCTACTCTAAATGAGCATTGCATCAATTTGTAAAGTTTATCGAGCTATATCTTGTGTGTCTTTTGTACTTGAAACTTAACCTTGAATACAGTTACATTCATGTTAGTGACCCCTCCAATGTTTCATGGCGTAAAACTTTTAGTGCATTGAATGTTGCAAGTTTTACTTACTAGAAAATTAGACCTCATCATCTACTCCAGCTTTTGCCATTGTTTGCACTTGCTCCCACCTTGCATTACTAACTTTGCTAAGTTGGGCTTCTTTGCACAACTATAGTAGCTTCGGAGTTTGTATTTCGTCATTACGGTGTATGTCCAATTCACATCCTCTAAATGCTAAATTTGGCAACATTGCTAGGGTTGTTGCACTACGCAGTGCAATATCGTTTAGAGCTGTACTCATAGACACTTTTGGTGCAAAAGGTAATGAATGTAATTTTAATTGCTTTGAGTTAAGTGAGGAACTCAGCAAAGCTTTCGTAAATGTAGGTGAATGGTTATCTTCGGCCAACCAGTTCATTTCTATTACTGTACTGAAAAGTGCAATTCAAGAACGACTCACACAAGCAAAAGGGCTATTGAAAAGATCTACAGTTTTATTTTTCAGTATGACGGGTCCGATTTTCCTTGACCACCATCTGTAAGAATGTGTGGATGAAAGAAAAACTACTTCTGATGTAATTGATGTCAGAGGGCAATCCGAACGGAATAAACTTTAATAAATATGCATGCAATATGCCAAGTGGGTATACTTACCTGGTGCAAGTTTCATTCCATCATGTCTGACTTGACCTGCCCAGTCGTAATCCTTCCATCAGCTGTGTGCAAAGTGTTGAGATCCTCTTTAAACGTGTTTTGCCCTTCAATCATGTCTGAAATATAAATAGAACTGCCAATGGAAACATAAGGCCTCATATAACAGTTTTTGCCGCAGGGCAGCCCAGCAAGTCACTTTACTGTGCTGCCCTGCGGCAAAAGGAAAGGGCAGGAATGCGCTGTATTAATTAAATATGGCACATTCCTGTTGCTTCTGTCTGTGCACAAATTGAAGCCTAGAGCCAGCACAGGAACCCTTGCACCAAGGTGCAAGGTGTCTGTGTTGTTGACACAACTGTTTTTCTCAATGTATGCTCTAATGGCAAGCCTTGTCTACACCCTAAAAATTATACTTTTTGGTGCATCATTAATGAAGCACCACATCTGCATTTTCCAGAAGGAAAGAATCATTGTCAGTGCAATCAGTGAGTAGTTGCAGGCATCTGGCATGAGGAGCTTATTGCATGTGTGGGATTCGATGGAATTAACTGATGAATACCATGTGCACCCTTTAGAATTTGCATGTCTATGCTGCCTGACACCTATTAATGGTGTTTGTCTCATTGCCTATCTCAGAGTCAATGCTGTAGCCAGCTTTGAGGTGCTAGTGGACTTATCTATCATCGGGTTAATGAATCAATCAATCAAGGATTTGTAAAGCGTGACTACTCACCTGTGAGGGTCTCAAGGCACTAGGGAAGGGAGGGCTGCTGAGGATCAGCTGAAGAGCCAGGTTTTGAGGTCCTTCCTGAACTGCAGTAGGGTGGGGGACAGCCTGTTGTAGATGGGGAGGGTGTTCTAGGTCTTGGTGATGACATGGGAGAAGGATTTTCCTCCGGCTGTGGTATTCCGAATGCGGGGGACGTTGGCAAGGGCCTGGTAGGGGGAGCAGAGCTGTCTGATGGGAGTGTAGAAGGAGAGCCTGTGGTTGAGGTAGGCTGGTCCGATGTTGTGTAGGGCCTTGTAGGCGTGGGTCAGGAGCTTGAAGGTGATTCTCTTGTCAATAGGCAGCCAGTATAGGTCATAAGGGCAGCGGTGTGGCTGTGTCAAGGGGCGTTCTTGATGAGACGGGCGGAGGCGTTCTGGATGAGTTGCAGTCTTTTTGGGGTCTTGGCGGTGGTTCCGGCGTAGAGTGTGATGCCGGGGTGGCTGCTGACAAGGTCCTGGGTAACTGTTCCTCTGGCTTCCGTAGAGATCCACTTGCAGATTTTCCAGAGCATGCGCATGGTGTGGAAGCAGCCTGATGAGACGGCGCTCACCTGTAGGTGTACAGAGAGCGATGAGTCTAAGATGACGCCCAGGTTGCAGGTGTCGTCGGTGGGAGTAGGGGTGTTTCAGAGGGCGGTGGGCCACCAGGAGTCATTCAAAGCGGAGGGTGTAGCGCCGAGGATGAGGACTTCTGGTTTGTCCAAGTTCAGTTTGAGGCAACTCTCTTTCATCCAGGCGGGGACTGCTTTCATTCCTTTGTGGAAATTGATCTTGGTGGTGGTCGGATTGTTGGTGAGGGAGACGATCAGTTGGGTGTCATCGGCATAGGAGACGATGTCGAGTGCATGGCCTCTAACGATGCTGGCCAGTGGCGCCATGTAGATGTTGAAGAGGGTGGGACTCAGCGAGGATCCTAGGGGGATGCCGCAGGTGATTGTGGTGGCTTCCAAGAGAAAGGGGGAGTCGGACTTTCTGTGTTCTGCCAGTGAAGAATGAGGAGAGCCATTGCAGTGCTGAGTCTCGGATGCCGTAGTGGATTGTGGAGTAGGGTGCGTAGTGTGTTGTGGAAGACCATTTTGTAGGCGGCAGAGAGGTCCAGGGGGATGAGGGCAATGGTCTCTCCTCGGTCAAGAAGGGTGGGAATGTCATCTGTGGCTGTGAGGAGGGCGGTCTCGGTGCTATAGTTGCTCCTGAATCCTGACTGAGAGGGGCCTAGGATGTTGATGGCGCCCAGGAAGGCAGTGAGTTGTTTGTTGACTTCCTTTTCAATGACTTTGGCCGGGAAGGGGAGCAGAGAGATGGGCTGGTAGTTCTTTAGGTCTGGTGGGTTGGCGGAGGGTTTCTTCAGTAGAGGGTTGATCTCGGCGTGTTTCCAAATCTCTGGGAAGGTGGCAGTTTCGAGGGAGCGGTTGATGGCATGTCAGAGTTTGGGTGCGATGATGTTGTTGGCTTTGTTGAAAATGTGGTGGGGGCAGGGGCCCATGAGTGCTCCTGAGTGGATGGTTGCCATGATGTTGAGGGTATCATCGTCGGTGATGTTGTTCCAGTGAAGGAGGGCGGGGGAGTGGTGATGCTTCGTCGATGAGCTTGTGGTGGGAGAAGTGGGGGGGCCCGGGATGCTAAAGCTGTCATAGATGTCTGTGATCTTGCAGTGAAAGTAGTTGGCAAGGTTTTCACAGAAATCAAAATTTCACATACTCCCTAATCACTGTCACCACCCCCTTGGAGTGTCAGGTGTATTAGGATTGATAGGTATGTGTCCCTCCACTTCTAGCATTTTTTCCTTCGGTTTGAGTCATCAAATGCATTTCCTGAAGAACAATTCCAATTCTTTACTTACCTAAGTATTTCAAGCAGCTTCCTAGGTTATTAATCTTGCTCGCATAACTTCTGTTGATCTGTCATCTGTTGTTATTTCAGTAGGTGTAAGCTCTTATGTTGCACATTGGCTTGTGCTTGTTGTTGCATCAGGGGCATCATTCCTATCCTATCCTGAGAGTCCTGTCCATCTGAGCTTAATTTAATGTGCCTCTCCACACTTGACCCCTTGAATTCTCCATCCCCTCATCCACACTGAACTCCCTAGCTGCCAGTGGAATCTCCATCCCCACAAAGTTTAAATAATGATGTTATACCCCACAAATTGCAACACACTCTATCCATAAACCACAATAATATAGAGTGTGACAAGCACTTGGATGTGCCTGCCTCCACTCATCTAACTTAAACTTACCTGTAGGCCTAAAAAGACCTGCTTCATATTACCAAACAATCCTTATCTGATTCCACTGGGATCTTCTTCAGGCACCTCTTAAAATTCATTGCCACATCCCATTTACACTATGTCAATATAAAGAATGCATAGGTTTATCCACCTTGTCAATGATGTGGGCAATAGAACCTCATAAGTTGGCTGTGTAATATTGCAATATTAAGGACACAATGTATGATGTCTCACCACCATATGAGTGTTTTGACCCAGTGCTGTTACAGTGTACCCTCTTTTCAGGTAGTCCTCTACTACAGAGATGTGTGTCTCATCTTGTCTTATGATTATGTGCTGCAGTCGTCAGTACGTGAAGTTGATTTTTGCATCTTGGGCATCAGCTTCATAATTCATCTTCTCATCAGTTTTCAGCGATCTGAGAAATCTTATAGCTGCCAATCGATCCACAAAAAGTGTCTCTTATTTTCATAATGTGTCTTCAGCTTGGTTGGGTGTAACATGGCGTAGCTTATCTGTAATTTTTGAAGATTTTCTTCACAGCATCAATCGTCTGGTTTCCTGGATCGTAATTGTGAAGTCAGTGAATATAGATATAGATGTGCTTTCAAATTGTAACTCTCTTTTCTTGTGTACCATCTTGAGTATTGCATCAGCCTCTGTAGTCTAAGAAGCAAGTGAGTATTGGCCTCAAGGAACCAAGCACCAAGGTCTGGAAGCCAACCAGAAAAGTGTCCTCTCTATTACGAAGCTAGTTGATAATTGTGATTTGTCAAATGCTTGAGTAATCTGATTCACTACAAAGTGTTTCATGTTTTACATGTTTACAGGTTCCGGGAACCAAATATGCAGGCATTGTTTCTGTGGGACCACTCTTTTAGGCCCTCATTCTTTGCATGTATTACTTCCAGCACTTTCTTCACTTGGAAGTGATTTTATTCCCAAACTCTTGCATCAGCTTGAGTGTTAAAGCTCCGCTATTCTACTATGACATAACTAAAAATAGTATGAAACGCAGCCAAGAGGTCTAACAATAGTGTTGTTTTGCCTTCCTGTATCAAATCAAAATATATTTCATCTATCACTGATCCCAGGGTTAATTCCATAATGTGCGGAGGCCTGAAGTCTGACTTCACTGACTTCAAGAAGACATTTTGATCCAGAAAGTATAGAATCTCCTTATTAAGATATGTCTCTATGATTTTAATTGGACATGAAGTAGAGAAATATGATGATAGCTAATGGGTAAATGAGACCTTCGGAGGATTTTTCATAATTCATGTAATAACTGCTTGCTTCTAAGATTGATGAGCATGTCCCCCCAATAGAAGAACTGCAACAAGAATGTAAAGCTAGACACTAACTTTGACTACCGTTATAAAAAAAAAACTGCTTGTGTTGTGATTCCCTCAACTTTATACGCTTCTTGTATTGCATATAATACACTACCACTGGGTTGTTGGCTTGATACGTTCAGTTGGGGTAGTTATGTTAAGGTGTAATTTTTACAGTTATTTTGCCAAAGCTTGTTGTAGATTGAAAAGTATGTACACCATGTTTTTATCAAGGCTTGTTTACCAAGTGTTGCTTGATTTTGTCAAGGCTTGTTTACTCAACCTCCACGAGGTCCTTTGGAGCATCTACGGGGTTAATTAGAGGCACCTGAGCCCCGGAACGTTGTAGGACAGCTGGCTTTTCTGATTGTTAAGCAGCACTTGTGTTTTCAAGAGCAATGTGCAAATCATGACTCATCACTCATGACTCGTGTTTTAAGAGCCATGTGCTAATCATGACTCATCAATCATGACTCATTCCTGCACAAACTATAAAAAGCCTCACAGGTATTAGTCAGCGCTTGGCTTTGTTCCAGTTCTTCTTGAAGCTGACATCGAGAGCCTGCTCCTGGGAATTCCCTGCAAAGCTTCTGTATCATTGCTGGGCAACAAGAGAGGAAACAAACTTCTTCAACCTCAGAGCGCTGGCAGCTGTTACATAAACTAAGTGGAGGAAGCACGCTCTGTTGAGTGAATGTTTCTTTTTTGAGCTTGAGAACCTTTGAGTGTAACTAAATGACTTTATTTTCAAGAAAGAACAAAAGTTTTGAGTTTGATTAAGAAAGTGTACGGAAATGCTTAAAGCTTTGACATTTATTGTGCATTTGTACCCTGCCTTGTTGATAAATTTTGAAATCGGAAGAGAGGTCAGCACGCAAAGCGTGTTGTGAGATGAACAACCTTCATATGTGTGTGACTTTGCTAATTACGTGGTTCGTTTGTTATGACAATGATCCTCATTTTGCAGGAACTCTTAGTATTGTCTAGAATTGATATTAGTGATTCCTCAAAAACAGAAAAATCAGGTTTTCACTTGACTGTATAAACTAGGGCATGTTTATCTCTTTTTGGAAAGAGTTTTTGTTGTGTGTTCGTGTGCTATAAGTTTTCTGTGTGAACAACTATAACAAGAGTGATTACTCTAAGTAGTATGAGACAGAGAGAAGATCCAGGCAATGATGACGCATTCCTGTAAGCCCAATTGAGTGGAGAAGAAGAGTGAGGAACATGTTGAGTTGAGGTGTTGAGGTGATTAGCTGAGATAATAGACAGTGTGCATAAATACTGTACAAGAGTGCCCTCAACACATCACTCATCCCTGTCCTTTCCCTTATAGCTGTGGACACTCAACAACTAACACTGACAGCAATTACCTGTACCCCAAAGCATCAGGAGCCCGACTGGACAAGGCAGCAGAGACAATATTTTTCTTCTCTCTCACTCATCCAATCGCCCCACACTTTTGGGGACACTTCCCGGACTCCCATATTGCGTCAGCAGTGCCGAGAGGCACCCTGGATGGACAGGGGGAACAGTCATCACCCATGCAAACCATCTGCCTTTCAGGTGAGTGGTCAAGCTCTTACAGAAAGCCAAGTCACAAAAATACAGGGCTGCCTGAGTAATGGATTCATTGGGAGATCCTTTCAAGGGTCTTTCCCAAACCCTATACTCTTCTGAGGACAGTTCTTCCCTAGTAGAGGTCACCAGGGCCTTAGCTGGTTTACAACATGAAGTAGCTTCCCTTTGGCAGGAAAACCAGTCTTTGCGACTTGAATTACAAAGATACAGGCCTCAAGATACTCTGTGAGATGACGCCAAGGGGAGAATAAAAGGCCCGGTTATGCAGCCAACTCGTTTTGAGTTCCTTACAAGTGGTTCAACCACTACCACTGGTTCTGCTGCTACTGCACCTCCTCAGCAAGTGCAGCTTTCAGTAACCACACCTACACCAGTTCTTCTAGCCCCCTCTGAACGTTTCTTTGATGACAGCGCTAAGTTTAATGTCCCCCTGAACGAGTGCCAGTTGCAATTCCTGTTTCGACCTGCTGCATTTCCCAATGATGCCGCTAAAGTTTCCTTCGTAATTTCCTTTTTGGATGGGAACACTGCCTCTTGGTCTGTCCTTCTGGTTTAGCGTAATGACCCTCCATTGTATAATTATGATCACTTTAAGGAGCCTATGCATAAACTCTTTGCAAATATTTATTTGTACAGGCTAGCGACAATAAGTTGCTAAATTTGAGGCAGGGAAACAAGGATCTGTTGACCCATATTACATCCTTTAACCTCTTGGTGGCAAAAACCATGTGGCCTGAGGACTGAGGAGAAAAGAGCTTCTCTGTTCTATCGTGGCCTTCGGGATGATCTGAAGGATGTTTTGGCAGAGATTGTTGATCCTCCCACTGACTGTTAGGAGTTTATTGATTTAGTGGTTTGCTTCGACAATCACTTGGGGAAACGTATAGGTGAAAAGTCCTGTGGTGACACATGTCTTTTAGTAGTAAAACCAGACAGAAAAGACACCCCTAGCTCTTCTCATGATACTTCCAAGCCCATGCAAGTAGGGGGGATATGGGGACCGTTGTTAAAAGAAGAGAAAGAGCGTAGAAGAATACTGACCCTGTGCCTTTATTGTGGCATGGGAGGACACTTTGCGAAGGGTTGCATCAGTTAACCCAGTTTGCCCAAGACAGTATTGGGAGCGATGATGGGAAGTGAAGCCAGTTTGTCTGGCTACTCCTTCCTGATGGTCTCTCACCAATTAGCAAACGCCATGCCACATGGTACCTCTTCACCTTACACTCATTGTGACTTTGACCCTTTCACCTCAAGCTTGTAAAGTTCTTCCTATTTTACTAGACTCAGGAGCTACGGGTAATTTCCTTGACCTCAGTTTAGCTAAAACCTTAGGCATCACTATGCTGCGAAAAGAAATCCCAGAACCAGTCCGAGCTACGGATGGTTCGGAATTGTCTTCTGATCTTATCATTTATAAGACTAATCCGCTAACCATGGTTTGCGCACAGGTCACTCTGAGCAGATTCAATTTGGATAAATTGATACTCCAGTTTTTTAAGCAATCCTGGGCATTCTGTGGTTACAACTACACAACCCCAAGATTCATTGGGTCACCAAAAAGGTAACTCTGTATTCCAAACATTGTTGGCATTCTTGTTATCAAGAATCTCCTATTCTGATTACCCCCTCGCACTGCACATCATCACTAATTCCAACAAAGATTGATCCACAGATACTATCAGCACCCTATTAGGATTTTCATGACGTGTTCTGTGAGCAGAAAGCTACTCAGTTACTACCCCACAGGTCATATGACTGCCGTATAGTTTACTTCCAAGAGTAACTTTTTCATGCAGAAGGGTTTATGCCCTTTCTGAAACAGATACTCAATATCTTTGGGAATATATTGATGATCTGTTGGCTGAGGGGTCTACGTGCCACTCCACATCCCCAGTTTTGTCGACTTTGTTTTTTGTGCCAAAACAGAATGGCACACTGTACACTTGCATTGACTATTGCGCAGTGAACAAGGCAACAATAAAGAATAGCTACCCTCTTCCATTGACACCAGTACTACTGGATCAAGTATGCAATTCAACTATATACACCAAGCTGGACCTACAAGAGGCCTATCACTTAATTTATGAGCGTGAAGGCGACGAGTGGAAGACGGCCTTCTGGACTGTACGAATATACTATCATGGCTTTTGGCCTCTGTTATGCTCCTGCGGCCTTTCAAATTTTTATTAATGAGGTGTTGCAGGAGTTCTTTGATATCTGTGTTATAGTTTATATAGACAACATCCTTATTTATTCTGCTTCTACTGAAGAACACGTTGAACATGTCAGAGCTGTACTGCAGCGGTTAAGGCAACACCAGCTGTTCGGTAAACTAGAGAAGTGTGTTTTACATGCTCAGAAAATCGATTTCCTTGGTTACATCATTGCACCAGAAGGTATTCCCATGGATCAATCTAAAGTGCAAGCCATCCTAAACTAGGAGGGCCCAAATTCCGTGGAAGAGATCCAACAGTTCCTAGGGTTCACTAACTTTTATCGGTGGTTCATATCCCAATTTTCCATAGTAATGTCCCAAATTACCCGCTCACTGTGAAAAGGTGTGACCTTACTGGGTCCAGAAAGCAGAAGACACTTTTCAAAATCTCAAGGAGGCCTTTACTAAAGCTCCAATTCTTCATCATCCTGATCCATCACACCCCTTTTTCGTACAAGGAGATGCCACCAAGATAGCAGTGGGAAGTGTCCTTTCACAATATGACCCTGATTTAGGCTGATTTCACCCGGTGGCTAATTTCTCTAAAAAAGTACTCTCTACAGAGTAGAATTACACAGTTGCTGAACGTGAGCTGTTGGCCATCAAACTCACCTTCTAAGAATAGCGTCACCATCTTTTGGGGGCCAGACATACTGTAACCGTCTACACTGACCACTGTAACCTTCAATGCTTTCAAGCCACCAGAGCTTTAACACCTCAACAGCTTCGGTGGTTGTTATTTTTTAACTAATCTGATTTTGTTATTACTTACAGACAATGGTCAGTCCAACAAAAAGCAGACCCACTATCCAGGTTAGGTTTCACACAAGAGGACACAGACTCAGAACAGGTTCATTCTATTATACTAGTTGAGAACATTGTAGCAATTAGTTCACCGCATAATTTAATTAACAATCTATGTAAGGCTCAACAGACAGCTGAGTGTCCTCCGAATGTTGCTTTACAAGGAGGATGCCTTTGTCATGCAGACAGACTATATATTCCCACACCAGATTTGCAAGAGACCATCTTGCATTGGGGACATGATTCAACCATAGTTAGCCATTTTGGTGAGAAAATGATGTTAGACATCTTTAAAAGATGGATATGGTGGCCATTCCTGATACAAGATATCATGACTTATAGCCTAAACTGTCCTATCTGTGTCCAAGCCAAGACTCCTCATACTGCCCCAATTGGGTACTTTCAACACTTACCCATACCACCTGCTTCACGGCACACCATAAGCATGGATTTCATTACTGATTTTCCTGTCTCTAATGGGTACTCAGTCATCTGGGTGGTAGTAGATTATTTAACTAAAATGGCCCATTTTACTCCCTTGAAGAGGGTCCCCAATGCTTCCATTCTTGCAAGCTTGTTTATTCAGCACATAATGAGGTTGCATGGTTTGCCTTCCGCAGGAGTATCCGATCGCAGTCTCCAATTTGTCTCCCGATTTTGGCAACGTTTTTGCTCAACCTTGGGGATCGATATGCATTTGTCCTCTGCTTATTATCCTCAATCGGATGGTCAAACAGAAGGAGCTAATCAATCCCTGGACCAGATATTAACATGTTTTGTGTCCTCATGGTCCAGCAAATGGGAAAAGGCATTACCCCTGGTGGGGTTTGTGTACAATAATACCACTCATGCAGCCACAGGAATGTCCTCATTTTATTGTATATCTGGTTGAAATCCTAGAATGCTTCCCATTTTAGATCCAAATAATCCCTCCAAGATTGCTCTCCGCTGATGACGGCCGAAAGCCAGAAACACGTGTCCGGAGATACGGCATTCGCCGCACCAACTTATGGTGAAAAACTTTCTACAACGTTACAGCACTTGCTGCACCCATTTATGGTGAAAGACTTTTTGAAATATTATTCGAATTCATTCTAATGGCTGCATTTATCATGATGCTTTGGGGCTATTCGAGCTGAAATGTAAGACAGGGTGCTCCCTTTTTGGATTGCACTTATATTCATAATCAACTTTTCCTAAAAAGCTGATAACTAATGAAAAGGCACATCGTAAACCACATTTTCCATTTAAAAAAAGGTGATGACTTGTTAGTGTGATATCAATAAATACTGTTTACCACGGAAAGATCGAGTGGTGTTTGAACTTGTCTAGTGGAAAACACCCAGAGATGTACTTATATATAACATACATCATTCATGCAATAAGTAGTACAATGTAACAGGGAATTTCTAAAAGAGTGGAGCACTGAGGTCACATGGCCAAAGTCATTTAAGGTAACACGCACGTCACTGCACTGTACACAATGTATAGTGAAATACTGTCATGTGAACTGTGTAAAGTAGTGACCTGCGTGTTACCCATAGTTTACATTATTTGGTTATTTAACTAGTTGTATATATCTTTTACCGTAATGTGACAAATGGGTATTATATATTTTTTATTTATCATTGTTCCATTATTATTTTTAATGTATGTGGGTATTTAATGTGGGTGTTTTAACTTAAATTTGAATTTAGTGACATGTATAATATGAATAAACACAATTCTGTACACTGTATATATGTCTATTTTGCAGTCCTGATGAAGTGTATGGATGGTGAACAAAACACGTTGGCTGGTTCCGTTTGGCGTATTGAAACTAATTAAAGCTGTACTTGAGTAACATATGTGGATGCTCTGACATTTGTTGTGAATTTCGTTGGTGCCCCTCCATTTATAATATGTGAACATTGGACCCACTTGGTCGCGCCTTTGGAGCAGCAGGCACTTTGGTTGGGAGCACAACATAAAGAGACACAGTGGACAAGGGGGAGGTGCGGTTGCCTTTGGCTCGCACTTCCAGTTGGATTACATGATGTCTTGCTCATGTTCAGTTGGGGTAGTTATGTTAAGGTGTAATGTTTACAGTTATTTGGCGAAAGCCTGTTGCCTTTATAGATTGAAAAGTATGTACAACATGTTTTTACCAAGGCTTGTTTACCCAGTGTTGCTTGTTTTTATTAAGGCGTGTTTACTCAACCTCCACAAGTTTCCGCTCAACCTCCATAAGGTTGCTTGGAGCATCTACGGGGTTAATTAGAAGCACCTGAGCCCCTGCAAATTGGACTGCTGCCTTCTCTGATTGTTAGGCAGCACTTGTGCTTTCAAGAGCCATGTGCTAATCATGACTCATCACTCATGACTCGTGTTTCAAGAGCCATGTGCTAATCATGACTCATTCTTGCACAAACTACATAAAGCCTCACAGGTATTAGTCAGTGATTGGCTTTGTTCCGGCTCTTCTTGAAGCTGACATTGAGAGCCTGCTCCCGGGAATTCCCTGCAAAGCTTCTGTATCGTTGCTGGGCAACAAGAGAGGAAACAACTTCTTGACCCTCTGGGCGCTGGCAGCTGCTACATAAGCTAGGTGGAAGAAGCGCGCTCTGTTGAGCAAATTATTTTTGGGGGCAGATTGAGAACCTTAGTGTGCAACTAAATGACTTTATTATCAAGAAAGAACAAAAGTTTTGAGGTTGATTAAGAAAATGTACAAAAACACGTAAAGCTTTGACATTTATTGCACATTTGTACCCTGCCTTGTTGATTAATTTTAAAATCAGAAAAGATATCAGCACGCAAAAAGTGTTGTGATATGAACAACCTTCATATGTGTGTGACTTTGCTAATTACATGTGTGTGTCGCTTGTTATGACAACAATCCTCATTTTGCAGGAACTCTTTTAGTATTGTCTAGAATTTATATTAGTGATTCCTCAAAAACAGAACAGGTTTTCAATTGACTGTATAAATCAGTGTATGTGTATTCCTTCTTGGAAAGAGTTTTGTTGTGTGTTTGTGTGCTATAAGATTTCAGTGTGAACAACTATACCAAGAGTGATTACTCTAAACAGTGTGTGACAGAGAGAAGACCCAGGCAATGATGGTACATTCCTGTAAGCTCGATTGAATGGAGAGGATGTGTGAGGAACGTGTTCAGTGACAGGTGATTAGCTGAGATAACAGACTGTGTGCATAAATACTGTACAAGTGTGCCCTCGACACATCACTCATCCCTGTCCTTTCCCTTATAGCTCTGGACACCCAACAACTAATGCTGTCAGTGATTACCTGCATCACAAAGCATGGGGAACCCGGCTGGACTAGGCAGCAGTGACAATATCTTTCTTCTCTCTCTCTCATCCAATCTCCCCACCCTTTTGAGGACACTTGCAGGGACTCCCATATTACTTTGCCAAGAGGTGTTCTGGAAAGACGGGGGGAACAGTCACCCCCGTAGACAACTTACCTTTCAGGTAAGTGGTCAAGCTCTTTCAGCTTGACAAATATGACACGGGAAGCCCGATTTACCCACTTAGGGGCATATTTACAAGGAGCCTGTGCCACCCTTGCATCATAATTTTTTACACTCCGGCAAAGCATTCATTACTCCATATTTACAAGGCAACACATGTGTCCCAATGTCTCACTTTTGTTGGCTTGCGTCAGAAAATGCATGCACTAGAACCAGCAGCCCCACACAGATTTTAATGTAGGCAGGGTAGGCGTTCCTTTGTAAACTATCACTTACAACTGACACAGTGATATGTTTGAGTTTGTCAATGTGTGATGCATCTTTAAAATGTGTTGCATTAAGCCTGGAATGCATAACAATTCCTACGCCTCAGTAACCCAGGAATAGGAAATGACGCAGTGGCTGAGGAATAGGAATCTGACCAGCTGAATTCATTTAAAAAACTGCAAGAAGTAAGTAAATCATATCCCTTCAACTAGTAGTAGGCCTACACATGTAACAATCATGTTTTAAGTCCCCATGAGCATCCTGGGACCATGGCTCCAGATTTATTATCGTCCACTGCAGCAATGCAATGAGACGGTGTGTACTCAATGTAAGGGTAAGGCCTGGATTGCTACGTCTCCATATAGGAATGGGTCCCTAAGTCCAGCTAAGCCTATTTCAATCCACAAAAGGTAAGTAAATACATAAGTTAAGCAACAGAGGAATACTAATTTCACATTACATTATTTACTAGTAGCCACTCACATGAAAGTTCCACTCAATACGTCCTACATACTTAGGTTTCCTTGTACACATAAATAGACTATGCCTATTGTAATGTGACACATAGCCATACTACAAACTTGAATGCTTTGCAATCAGGACCAGTGGTATACTGTCCAAAGTGTGTTTTCCACCATTTCATACTGTCACCTTAGTCGCCACGCATTAAGCCAGTTGCTTCAGTCAGAACCGACGCCTCACCTCTGTTTTGTGACACACTACTGAAATTGCACACTTCATAAGCCCAACTACAGCAGTGTGCCACTATTAGGGCATATGCATTGCAGCATCCTTCCCACAGACGCGTCCGAATTTCTGACTTACCATGGGAACTTATGCTATGGTGCGCTGCACCATAAATATGGCACATCGATCTTGATGGGATCTGCCATAGTGCAGCTCAAGCTTTTTTGACACATCACTGCCACGACCCAGATGTGTGTATTTCTTGTAAATATGCCCTTAGGTCTTGTTTACTGTATCAGGAGCAAGATGATTGAATTCAGTGAGGAGAGATAGGGTTTGAGCTGCTGAAAACATAAACTCCGATATAGGCTCTGAATGTGATTTAAAAAGAAAATGTTAAGTTGACATACATCAACAGCTTGCTTTCATTCTAAAATGCAAGGGAGTTGCATTTACAAAGGAGATACAAGTCCACTATTTTAAATAATTCCTTTAAATAACTCAGGAATAAGGTAAAGTGTCCTTAAAAAAAGATGGCTTTAGCATTTTTTATGCTTCTTTTCTGTTCATAAAGAGTGGCAGAACAGTTGGCTTTTTATTAAAGCCTGTAATTCCTTCTGAAGCTGTGTTCTAGTTTTTTGCATTCTTTGACTTGTGCCAGATTAGGATAAAACCAAAGCACAAATGGTTCATAATGGTGAGATGTGATTAGTTTGACTGAGTAAATTGAGTAAAGTGAAAAGGTAAGCCAGGAGTGAAACCCTGATTGCAATTTATGGCTATTGATGCTAACACATGGTGAGAACTTGTGTTGACGCAAAATGTCTCAATTAGAACTTATTAATAAATGTTTATGTATTTTGAATAATGAAATTAGTAGAAAAAGTAGAAAATTAATGTTCACGTTTGAAATTGTGATCTCGGAGAGTGGGCACTAGATTTCATGAATTGTTTTAAATGAATGATTAACATACATGAAATATTGAAAATGTATAAGATTAATGTAGACATATGTCATATTGAGAATTATAACCTATGTTTTGCAATAATTGTAGGCCTTAACATAGTGAGTGTCCTGGCCTAGTATGGCCAAGCCTCATTCAGAAGCTGTATTTCTTAACGTTCAAGGGAAAATGCTGACAAAATGAACTAACCGTGAACTGCTCATTAATAAAAATTCTTAAATGGAGCTTTCTACGTGAACCGACGGAGCTGTAGTCTCTAGCAATGAATCTAATAGTGTGTAATATGCTCTAGATGTACTTTCCCAGGACTCGAACAATGAAGACACTGACTAGGGAAGAAGATGCAACATTTTCGATACCTGACGAGCCGGATAATGAGAACATTGTAAAGCAGACCAATCAACGACATGTGAACTGTGAAATATTAGAATTCATAGATTTGATTTATGGACATTATTGTTTGGGGTAATAACGTACAATTAATTGACCAATTGGAAATTAGGGGATAGTCTGGGTGACTTTGATATAACAACGTGACAGAGGAAAGAGAGATCAGATGCTAGGGGAGCGAGACTGTGAGATCATAAAGGTGATTTGAGATTCTGTCACTGGGCTCATACTCTCTGACTGAGAGCCTAATGTGATGCTGATCGACTGATGACCAGAGGATGAAGACTGACTCTGTTGCTGACCCATACAAAGGATAGGTAGATATGACTATGTGACTGAATTATATTTTTGTGCCTTTTCTTTCTAGGTACCAACTGCTCTGTCTAAACAGGTATTCTTAGCTAGATGTTTTCTAAATTCTTGTTCCTAAATTGTTTTGCATAAAGTCCCACATGCTGATGCTAATCTGGTTTAGATGAGGGATTCCTTACATGACAATTGATAGATTATAGAGACACATGGTTGACGGACTGTTCTGATGAATTCCAGGACTGGAAATGATCTATTGCCTTTGATTCTCTTATTGACTTGTGTTAATGCTTTAGAATATTCTCTGATGCAAGCTCTGGTTGGATTATGTTTTTGGTGTCTGTAAACTAATTAATGCTGTTCTTGTTGAATTGAATTGAGTTTGAATTAATCTCATGACTTAGTATTGTAACTAAAAGGGCAATAAAACTACTAAAATGTATACTGAGGTGTGGTTATTCATGGCTGAAACATCATGGTGTGATGCTTATTGTTTAATTGTTTATTGATTACTGATTTATCAAAGGTCAGTGAAATTTTGTGCATTGATTACTGAGAACATTGGTCATATCATAGCTAGGATACTCCATGCGAATCAAACGGTTCATCGACCTCTACCGGTCACCTTGTAAGTTTACTTATTAAGGACCGACACACTAACAGTTTTTAGTAGCAGAGGATGGTTTGTTTCCTTGGAGAACTAGTTATGTGGTGACTGATTGTTATGGTGGTAGTTTAAGATTGGTCAGTTATTCATCATTATTGAGATATGGATTTTGTTTTTCGAGATGGCAATTGAAGCAAGAATTATGTCCCCTTAAGACTAGAAATGACTTTCCCAGATCCAGGATCCTGCGGCTCCTAGTGTTGGGTATGTTCTCGGCGTTCTAGTGATAGTATGAGAGAGGTAGGTTGCGCTTGCACTGCTTATGCAAATCGCAGGTGAATTGTGACGTATGTGAGGGAAGTTAGGGATTCTGCATACTCCAAATGAAGTTTTAGTAGAGTGTGCGTACTTCGCAGTATGAGAGTAGGGAAGTCATCGGACTTCACATGAGTGTGACGCTTTGTGCTAAAAAATTGTCCACGCGTGGTCTAAGTCTCCGGAATATATTGACAATTGTAGGAGACACTTGGTTATATGTTGTAATCTGTCTGGTTTAATAGGTTGATCGGGCGTGATCAACAAGTCAGTGTGTGAGTTAAAGTGAGTGAGAGAACATTTTTGAATGAGATTTGGCGAGTCCTATGTGCACCAAGACAGACCCATTGATCAGTTGAGAGTAAAATTTGCGGGTTGAATTTTGCTTGCGAATCTGGGAGACCGAGAAAGAGAAATAGCTGCATGAGTGAAAGAGCCATCAGTGAAAATCCGTAAGGTCTCTGAAGCGATTGTGTTTCCTTTCTGTAGTAAACCAGCAGATTTGTTTTTGGTTTTTGGATTTTGGTCAGTGCTCGCAATATTTTGTATTAGTTTTGTGAGGTTCAGAGTTTTAGGAGGATGAGCCACAAGACTTTGTCAGCTGCAGTGCGTGTGAGTGTGACGCCATTGGAGCCGTGGTGGGATAGGTTGATTAGTGAGAAGGGTCGCACACGGATCTGCAGCCATCCATGAGAGGCAAGTGGTTGAGAACGTGGGTTAAGGGAATCTTGGGAGTAAAAGTAATTTCCTAATTTGATTTGAATACACAAATGTAGAAAAGATTAAGTTTTTCAAAGCGTTTAAGAGTGCCCTAAAAGGAGATACGAATATTAAAGCAACTGTAGAGGAGCCTACTCCACCGGAAAATTGCCCGGCTTACATTGTGATGGAGGAGCGAGGTGTCACGTCATGTCTTTAGTTAAAAAAATGGTGCAAATTGACAGAGAAACAGGGAGTTTCAGCGTCTCCTGAGCATGGAATGTTTAATTTGAGAATTTTGGACCAGTTGCGAATGGCGCTGTATGAAACAAAGCCTCCTCCGAGACCAGCACAGTTTGAAGCATTAGCAGTTTGGGAGCTATTAGAAAGACAACAGCAGGAATTACAATTTCAAAGGAGAGTAAGGAAGGTAGAGAAGTCTCTATCAAAAACAAGATGGGATTAGGAACAGAAGCAGTGGAGAGCATTTGATAACACGCCCCAATCTAGATAATTTATTCGCCCTGGGAATCGTTTTAGGCCGATGAATCTTTTGACCCTTATTGAAGTCTCCTTAAGACGAGATAACTAGTCAACATGTCAATTAATAATCAATAACATCATCAATAATCACTGTAGCAACTCAATCAAATTAATCAATGACATTAATAAGACTTCAACACCACCATGACCTTTCAGTCATGAATAACCACACCAGATTTTAGCAAGTTTATGATGTTTATTCCCTATCGATTACACTCTACTAGCAAGCTTATTAGTCTCAAAACCAAGAACATCAACATTGTCATAATGTGGCAACTCAAATAAGATTTCATGAAAGCAAAGATTGTGAATATTAGAACATAGCACAATGTCAACATGGATTAACTTTAGCAGAGTATCTTTAGCGCATTATTCAATAAAGCATAGATTCAGCCATTTGTCTATTTGCGTCCGTTTAATGAATCCCTTAACTAACCTCGAATTAGCATTGGCATGTTGGGCTTCATGCAAAACAATTTTGGCAACACAAATTTAGAAAACATCTATCTATGGTCTCTGTCAAAAGAAGCAGTTGGTACCTAGAAAGGAAAGGCAAATAGACAATCACAATTTCATCATCATATAGTTAATCTCCGTAATGGGTCAGCAAACAGAGTCAGTCTTCGTCCTCAGGACAGCAGTTGATTCGCCATCAGCCAGGAAACACAGCAAAGTTCAGCAAGATCGAGAAAAAGGGAATACTTCCCTCATAAAGAGGAAAAGTATAGAATCGGGCAAGTCAAAGTAAGGATGGGTTGAGGAATCACAGCAAAGTCTTTAGGCAGAATGACAGCATGCAATGGCAAATTAACTCGGAATGGCTCGGAAGGACATCTAATGGCTTGTAATAGCTGATTTCTCCTTGTGTCTATGAATTTTATATCAATCTTGTGGCACAGTCCCCTAATTTCCAATTGGGCAAGTTTTAGCGCACCATCATCTCCATCCAATAGATTACTGATCGCCCCATCAAATTTGTCACCTCATAACAGTTCTCACGTAGTTTATTGGCTCCTGTGATTGACGTCTCCAGCGGGTAAAATGTCTGGTATGATTTCATGTTCTCGTGGTCCTCTCACAGACCCAGTCAGTAGTTCCATTGTCTATACCAGTTTAGCCGACCTTGTACCTGTTGCAAGTTTACACTGTTGCATTTGGCAAGAATGTCTCCTTGAGCAAGTCGAGTTTCATGAGACTGAATCTACTACGATTACACTCATCTTCTAGCTTCTGGAAAAGTACAATTGCGTGTCCTTCAGCAAGTCAGCACACTGCACGTTAGAAAAACACATTTAATATGAAACCAGGCAGCTAGGCCTCGACTCATGCTAACTAAGGCCTAGTGAATTAATTAGCAAAACTTTAATGTGTATCTCTTAATATTAGTATAAAATCATACATTAATACATCATTATTTCATTATTAGTCAATTTCATTAATCGTTGTATGTAACGATGGCCACTCTCCGTGGGCACGTTTAGTAAAACACATTAATACATTTTCTATGCGGCATTATTATGCATTAGTTCATAAACACTTCATGTTAATTTTTATTATAAAAACCACACTCTAACAAGCCCTTCTCTGATGACACTTGTCATCACACAAATACATTCTTTACTTTTCTTTTCACTTTCTTAATTCCTGCAATTCAATTTCCTCCCCCATTTTTGACTTATCATATTTTGCTTTGAATATTTTCTCCCTTTTCTTTTCTTCCCTCCTCATATTGCGTTTTGCCAAATTTCCTTTAATCCTTTTACTAATTTTACATGATAACCATCGTCCGAATAAACAGGCTAAAACAATCAATATTCCCCCTATTACTTTTGCAAGTATCCCATTCCAAATATTACTAAACCAACTTCCCACTTTAGCAAGTCCCTTTCCAATCTTTTCCCAGGCTCCAGGTTCTTTCAGCTCTTTCAAATCTGTACTATCTCTTGTTAGGTTAGTAAGCATACTTCTAATCTTATTACTATTATCGGGTATAAATGCACAACAGTGGCGCTCATTAAGCATCCTACAGACTCCACCACTTTTCGCTAAAAGAATATCTAAAGCAAGCCGGTTTTGAAGAGTCATAGCCCTCTCCGCAGCAAGTTCAGTATCCATCAGGAGTATAGCCCCTGTGAAGTTTGTCAGCATGTTATCCACAATAGTATACAACTTTTGAATCTTTATGGAGTTTAAGATAACTCCCACTGAAGGAATTATTGCTCCAAATATATCACCCACAACAGCAGCAGCTGTCTCTCTTTTCTGTCTAGAATGATGTAATTCAGACACTTTAGGAAACTCCCTTAAGTCATCAAATTGGTAAATCTTTGGAAAAACTATTCACAAATAACATGTCCCATACCATCCCTTTGGAAGACGGTAATAAGCATTAAGTCCACATATGTAATAGATCCCGGGGATCGCTGGATCCTGTCCATTTAACATGAACGTCCACTTACTCTGAAACAAAAACACATGTCTGCACTCACTCGTTCCCACAAACCAAGTGTCATGGCCAGATTTTGGCCTATTTATGCAAAGCTTTCCTATGTGTAATGCATATCTAGCTAACTTGCCTTGTGTCTCTATTGCACTATAAGCATAATCATTTGCAAATGTTAGTTTCTCTAATCCCTTTGCTAACTTTTCTTTTAACGCTTTTCTTCTATCATCAGTGTGATCTAAAAAGCTCTTCTCTACAGGCGTTAGTAAGCAGGTTAGATTCTTGCGATGCGCATAAGCTGTGCCAAATGTCAGTGTGGGCTCAAAGAAACCCCTAACTATCTTTATATTATGATCTCTAGCTACCTTACTCAAATATTCATTTATAGGCACAAACGAGAACACTACATCTAGATTAGAATAGAAGTATTGAATATATTCTTGATCATAAAGCCTTGTTAATAGCAAACTACAACTTATCCCGTAGGCTAGTTGCAAACTATGGTAAGTAACCCCTTCTTGTACTGATGAAGGAATTTTCGTGCACACATAACAGTTCTTCGCATCCATTGTTTCAACATACTCATTCAACAAGCGATAGAAAACATTAGTAGATAGTTCCCTTTTTGTGTTAGTCCCCTCATGCAAATATTTTGTATCTTGCTCAAACTTCTCCCATGGTGTTAGTGTAGCAGTCTCAGGAATGGAAGCATTGTTAGTCCCACTCCTGTCCACCAATGGCATTCCCACAATCACAGCTATTATTACTATCGCACTCACAACACCCAAAATAATACTCAACCATCTACGAATCCTACCCCTATTATTGTCATCTCTAGGGTTAATCATGATCTATATAGAATCGGAAAGCAGAACAATATAGAGGCAAACAATCAACTGAGGAAGGTCTAAAAGACCTTTTTTTTTTTCTTAAGCAAAGTCTCTCTTTAGCAAGTATTTACAGCGTTTCACTCAATCCCAGGACCCTTGTCAAATCAGGTTAGCAGCTTGTCAAAACCGGTTTCTCAAGTCAATTCAGGTTAACAGTGTCACATCCGGTAATTTATCAGTCTTTCTTTCTCTCAGCTTTCCAGCTTTATTTCAATTTTAACACAATCTCTCTGTTCTGTGGTTGAATTCAGGTGCCGTAGTATTGACCTGGAATCTCTCGATCAAAACAAAATGCCAAAAATTCCTGTTGCCACTCAGCTGATGTTGCATACGCCCATTCAGGACCTGCGTACCTTCTGTTTGCAATTCTCTTTCTTTTCAGTCTGCGATCATCCTGCAATTCTCCTTCACTCAGATCTTCCCTTCTTGTGGTATCAACTTCTTCCTCTATTGTTTCGTCTATTACCACTTTTCCCTTTTCAGCTTGTGGCTCTAGCCATTTATCTCCTTTCAGTGACCTTTTACTTTTTGGCTTTTCAGGTTGCGGTTCAATGCCCTCCTCTTGTGCTATGGTGTTTTCTCTTGATGGCTCTGCAAGCGGCTCAGGAGGAATCTGAACTCTTGACTCACCTCCTTCGCCTTCTGGGTCTGTCAGGGGTTCAACTTCAAACCCGTATCCATCTGCTTCTGGGAGAACCTCTCTTTGTGTCGGTTCCCATGGCGCCTCAGTTGAGATAGGCTCACCGTCACCCCTCTGGATTTGGATTGCAATTTGAGTGACCAGGCCGTCCTCAACAGGCTCTCCTTCAGTCTCAGTTCCCCTTTGATTACTCTCCGGCCCTGAGACTTCCTTTTCTGTAGCTGTTATTTTATACAACTCAAGTTCCTCATCAGTTGGACACGTCACCTTCTTTGTGTGACTGACATGAATCCAGTTTGGAACTCCTGCACATTTCACAGCAGTAGTAGTTGTCAGTATTACTTGATATGGCCCCTTCCAACGTGGCTCCAAACACGACTTCCTCACGTGTTTCTTAACAACAACCCAGTCACCGGCTTTCAGAGTGTGACCTGGATCATTTATCGGTGGCAGTGTGGTTGCTTCCGCCTGGTGAAAGAAAGAGCGGACCACGTTAGCCAGACCCTTGCAGTAGTCCAACACCATATCATCCGTGATATTCACAAGAGCATTTGCAGGCACTGCGGGCAATCTCATAGCTCGGCCCATGAGAATTTCATGTGGAGACAGTCCTGTTTTCTTGTTGGGTGTATTTCTCATTGACATTAGCACTAGAGGCAATGCATCTGGCCATTTCAAATTCGTAGCTGCACACATTTTTGCCATTCTTGACTTCAAGGTACCATTTATCTGTTCCACTATTCCTGATGCTTCAGGGCGGTAACTGCAATGCAACTTCTGTTCAATGTTCAGAGCGGCACACAAGAGCTCAACCACCTCGTTGTTGAAGTGACTTCCCCTATCTGATTCTAAAGAGATCGGCAACCCGAAACGTGGTATTAACTCCCTAAGCAGCAACTTCGCTACTGTGAGACTGTCATTCCTACGTGTAGGGTAAGCTTCAAACCAATGACTGAAAATGCACACAATCACCAACACATACCTCAAGTCTCCACACACAGGCATCTCAATAAAATCCATATGCATCCTGCTAAATGGACCTCCTGCTCTCCCAATGTGGCTCAAATTCACCACGGTCCCTTTCCCCGCATTCATCTGTTGACAGATGATACACCTGTGACATATTACTTCTGCGGCTTGCCTGAACTTCGGGTTAAACCAGTCTATTTTGAACAACCTGATCATGGCATCTCTCCCAATGTGTGCTTGACCATGGTAAAATCTTGCAAACTGTGACAAAAGACTGTTTGGCAAAACCATTTTCCCTTCATCTGAAACCCACAAATCATCAGGTCTTTGTACACATTGCATTTTAAGCCAGGAGCGTTTCTCTTCTTTGCTGGCACGTCCCTGCAACAATTTCAAGTCCTCCATGTTGTCAACCACCCTCAATGCATAACCTGTGCATGTCTCATTTTCAGTTTCTGATAACAATTCCCACTGATCTTTGAACAATATACAGTTCAATGCACAAAACCTTGCGACTTGATCTGCATATCCATTTCCCATTGACACGAAGGCTTGCGACTTAACATGAGCATTGCATTTCACCACGGCAATTTCAAGAGGTAACTGAATCGCGTACAACAATTCCTTGATCCTTTTGCCATTTTTCACTGGAGAACCAGAAGAGGTCAGGAAACCTCTCTGGGACCATAATTGGCCAAAATCATGAACTTTCCAAATCCGTATCTGCTATCAGTATAAATAGTGACTTTCAAATTTTCAGCAGCATGGCACGCTCTAGTAAGAGCAATCAATTCAGCCACTTCAGCAGAGTATACTCGTTCGAGCCAAGATGCTTCCAGGATACCGGATATTGTACACACAGAGTATCCAGCTCTCAGTATTCCCACTGAGTCTCTCAGGCATGAGCCATCAACAAAGATAATGTAATCGTTTTCATCTAATTGAGTATCTTTAATGTCAGGTCTTGGTTTGGTGCACAGTTCTGTTACCTCAAGACAATCATGTTCTACTTCCTCAGCATCATCAATATCTGTATTCTCACTAGGAAGCAAAGTTGCCGGGTTTAACACAGTACATCTATCAAAGACACATTAGGTGACCCCAGAATAATTGTTTCATATTTAGTGAGTCTCGCATTTGTCATATGCTGGGTCTTAGTACGGGTCAGTAATATCTTGATTGAATGTGGGACCATTACCGTTAAGGGATGTCCCATCACTATACATTCACACTGAGTGAGGCTTTTACCAACTGCTGCAACTGCTTGCAAACAACCCGGTAAGGCTGCTGCAACTGGGTCCAAAGTAGCTGAAAAATATGCTACCGGGCGGTTTGCACCTCCATGGACCTGTGTCAGGACAGACAAAGAACAAGCATCACGTTCATGACAAAACAGTACAAATTGCTTTGTGTAGTCAGGCATACCTAAGGCTGGAGTCCTGCACATGCTATCTCTCAGTTCAATGAATGCCTTCATTTCTTTCTCGGACATAGTCAGGGTACCCGGGCCATCCATAATCTCCTTGACAGTCAACCTCACCAAAGGTTTAGAGATAATCGAGAAGTTGGGAATCCTCTAACGACAGTAACCCACCATTTCCAGAAATATCCTCATGTCCCTTTTGGATGTCGGGGGATTCATCTGCAATATGGCTGTCACTCTTTCTTTAGATATTTTCCTCGACCCTTTCTCAATTAGATGGCCTAAGTACTTCACCTCTTTCTGACAGTACTGCAATTTCTTTGGGGACACTTTATGTCCGTCCTTGCCCAAATGATTCAGTAAGGCAATTGTGTCATACCTGCAGTCGTCTTTTGTCTTGGACGAAATCAACAAGTCATCAATGTACTGCACTAGAGTCAAATTAAAAGGCAGTTCTAATGATTCCAAGTCCTTCTTCAATATCTGATTGAAGATGGAAGGCGATTCGGAAAACCCTTGAGGAATTCAACACCAACTGTAAACATTGTCCAAGAATATGGAACTGAAGAGAAATTGGCTATCCTCATGAAGAGGCACCAAAAAAAAAGCTTGTGACAGGCCCACAACCGTGAACCACTCTGCATCACATGGAACCTGGAACATGATCACGGCTGGATTTGGCACTATGGGGCAACATTTTACCACTATTTTGTTAATTTTCTTCAGGTCTTGGACAATTCGAACCTTCCCACAAGGCTTTCTCAGTCCCATTATTGGCGAATTACATGAGCTGCTCATCACTTCCTTTAAAACCCCTTGCTTCACAAAGTCTGCAATTATCTGCGCCACTTGTATGAGGACATCTTGCGCCATGTGGTACTGTGGTACCTGGGGAAACACAGCATTTGGCTTCACCTCTACTTTGACTGGTTCTACTCCTTTTATCAGTCCCACTTCCTTTCCAGTCAAGTCCCACACCTTCTCTGTCACCGTTCCCTGTAACTCGGTTGGCAAATCGGTCATTGTGAACATCGGGAAGAAGCTTATCAAAGGGTACTCCTCATCTACGGTCTCTGTCTCTGGCTCTGAGATCTGACCATCGTCCCCTTCATCATCACTGTTTGTCTGTACCTCAATCCCTTCATTGGAACAGGTAATTGAACACCTCATCTTACACAGTAAGTCTCTCCCCAGTAGGGAAACGGGACTCGAAGCACAGACTACAAACCTATGTAATCCCTGGAAGGTACCAATTTCAACTTGGACCGGATCTGTAATCGGGTTTGTCAGGAGCTGATTTGCCATTCCTACGCGCTCTACAGTGAGAAGTGCAGAAGTTCAAAATTTGCCGCTTTCAGGAAAAACGGTTCAGGTTGTAGAGGTAGCGAATAAGCTTTTGACGAATCTAATCACAGATCCAGTGCAAGTTGAGATTGGGAACTTCCAGGGACTGCATACGTTTGTAGTCTGTGATTCAAGTCCAGTATCCCTACAGGGAAGTGACTTATTATGTAAAACAAGGTGTTCAATTGGTCGAATCGAGATTCAGACCAATAGTGATGATGAGAAAGACCCAGTTGCAGAAACGGAATGTGAAACTGTCAATGAAGAGTACCCCTTGATTGAGTTTTTCCCAATGTTTACTGTGAAAGAGCTTCACTCTGATTTGCAGGGAACAGTACAGGAAAACGTATTGTAAAAAAGTGGGTTTGATTAAGGGAGTGGAACCAATTAAGGTTACTTTTGAATCCAAATGTAGTGTTTCCACAGCTTCCACATTACAATATGCCACAAGATTTCTTAAGGAAAGTGGCACAGATGATTGGAGATTTTTGGGAAGCAGTGAGTCTTGAAAGAAGTGCTGAGCAGCCTATGTAAATAAGGTGAGAATTGTTCAGGATTTAAGAAAGGTAAATGACATGGTGGTCAAGTGCTGTCCTGTAGTGCCCAATCCAGCAGTAATAATGTTCCAGATTCCATGTGATGCGGAATGGTTCACAGTGGTTGACTTGTCACAAGCATTCTTTTCTGTGCCTCTTCATGAGGATAGTCAGTTTCTCTTTAGTTTCAAATTCCTAGACAGAGTCTACAGCTGGTGCAGACTTCCTCAAGGGTACACGGAGTCACCATCCTTGTTTAGTCAGATCTTGAAAAAGAACTTGGAGTCATTGGAATTGCTGTTTCAATCGACTCTGGTACAGTACATTGATGATTTGTTGATTGCATCAAAAACAAGGGATAAGTGTAAGTACAACTCGATTGCCCTATTGAACCATTTGGGAACATTTCGTCATAAAGTGTCACCAATGAACTTGCAGGACTGTCAGAAGGTAGTGACATATTGGGGTCACCAAACTGAGAAAAAGGGGTTGAAGATAATTTCCAGAGAAAGGATCACAATGATATTGCAGAGAAGTCCTCCAACTTCACAGAGAGATGTCAGGATGTTTCAGGGAATGGTAGGTTATTGTCATCAGTGGATTCAGAATGTTGCTGAGATTTTAAAGCTATTGCAAAAACTGACACATAAGGATGTTACCGATCCCTTAGCATTAGACCGGAAACCAATGAAAGCATTCACTGATTTGAGATAGAGTTTGTGCAGAGCTCCAGCATTGGGTATGCCTGATTACACGAAACCTTTCACATTGTTTTGTCATGACTGTGATGCATGTTCATTGTCTGTCTTGACTCAGGTCCATGGAGGTACTTATCGCCTGGTAGCATATTTTTCAGCTACCTTGGACCCAGTTGCAGCAGCCTTACCAGGTTGTTTTCGTGCAGTTGCCACAGTTGGTCAGAGTCTTTCACAGTGTGCACCCTTATGGTACGCCCTGAAAGCGGCAACTTCGGAACCTCTGCACTTCTAACTGTAGAGCGTGTAGCCCCAGTATCAACCAGTAACGAAACCTTGTGACCCATCACCTTCCCTTGCACATAAGGACCCCTCTGATCTACTTATAGGGACGCTGCAAGCCTGCACTCCTCACTATCTGAACAATCATCCAACCATTCATCGTTTATTCCATCCTCACCACGCAATGGGAACTGTTGTACTGTATTATTTTGACTCATGGTTTGACCTGTGACCTGTTGAGGAAGCATCACTTGTTGCTGTCCCATTGCAGCTGAAGTTAACTGCATTTTCTGTCTAGGTACCACGGGAATCTGCTGTTGCACCTGCTGCACCTGTGCTGGTTGCATACGTGGCATTTGCATTTGTTGCATAGACTGAAGGCCCTTCATCTGCACCATGTTATTCTTGAAGTTCGGATTTGAACCCCTCACTCTTGGACCCCTCACATTTTGAAATGTACCGACATCATTGCTTTGTTGAACAACACCATCCTGCACCATCATTGGGCACTCCCTCTTCCAGTGTCCGATGCCCCCCCACGCATGGCATGGTAACATCTTTTTCATCCCTTGCACATCATTTTGAACCACACCGGTATTCAAGTCTGGACCACGGTTCACAAAACCTCCCCGACCTCTACCTCTTGGTTGTGCCTGAAACATTCCGTTTCCTTGAGGTTGCTGCTGTACCATCTGCTGTACTCCATTTCCCTGCATCCCTGCTTGAGCTGCCTTAATTTGCAACACCATCACCTTCTCCTTCAGCTTTTTATGCTTCAATTCAATCTCATCACTACAGTATTTCACATACTGCAATACCTCATCAATCGGCTTCGCTTGCCAACAGTTTAAATGATTCTTAATCATCTGGCTAATTTCCGACCTCAGTCCTTCAACAAACCTGAACACAAGATGATTCATGTCTTTCGGCTCTATATCCTCCGTACCACTCTAATGTTTGTACGCCTTTAACAACCTTTCATAGTAAGCATGTATCGACTCTTTGACTTCCTGTGCCGTTGGATAGATTTTCTGCCAATCAGTGACTTTCGGCGACACCTTTTATTTTAAAAACTCAATCACCTTATGGTAATACCTCATCACGTCAGGAGAAGGTGCTCCAGTAATCTTATCCCTTGCTGGTTCCTCTGTCGGCCAGTCCATACCCCTCTTGCATTCAAGCCACAAATCGGCTGGAACTATAATCTCAAACAATGTGTTCAAGTCTTCCCAAAGGCATTTTGCAAGCTTCACAAACATGTCCGTCTGCTGATGTCACTCTATCGGCTTTTCCCTCAACCTGGGATAATCATTTGTGAATGACAAAATGTCACCTCTAGACCACGGTACATGAACTAAAACCCCTCCAGCTCTTATTGGTAACATTTTTATGGTTCCCGTGTCTGGTGCAGCTTTTGCCTACTTCGTTTCCGAGCAGACACCTTTCTCTTTATCTCTCTTCTTTGCCCATCTTTCCCCAAACTTGGGCACTCTGTAGTATCTCTTTGAGGTGTACCTTCAACCCAATAGTCCTCATATGATCAAAATCTTTAGGTTCGAAGTCTAACCTAAAACTCCTCTTCAAATGCTTAGTATTATCCAAGTCTATGCTGTATTTGTCCGCTGCGTTCGCAAACCTCTGGTGGATCTTACTCACTTCTTTGGTTATTTTTGGGCACAGAAATCTCAATTCTGCTTCAGTGTATGATTCTAATCTATTCACCCCCATGGTCCCTTCAACTAACTCCGCTGCTTCCACCCCCAACCTTATAAAATTCAGTTATTCCTCTCTCTCTGACCGCTCGGTTGTCACAGGAGTAGTCTGTGGAGTGTTAAGTTTGTCTAACCACTCAGCCAACTGTTGCGCTGTTAAGCCTTGCAAAAAGATATTTCCAGCCTGCATCGTTGGTGTCTGTGATGTATTTGCACTCACTACCTGTGGAGTCAGCATACCCAAACCTGCTTGTCTCATTGTTTCTAAAGGAACCCCAATCGGACTGAAGTCCAACAAGGCCCTAGATCCCTTTACTGTCTGTTCTCCTTGTGTCATCCCTTGGGGTCTTCCCATAGACCCTCCTCTCATCACACCTTGAGTCAATATTCCCTGATCGCACACAGTAGGCTTTGCTTGCGCATATAGCGGTACTGGCGGAACAACAGTAATCAGTAATGATATAGCAGCTGGTGCCTGTCCGTTTCCCAATCCCGGTGGAGCATTAACTCCCACAGCTTGATTCATTGACTGCGGTCCTGTGACCGGAGCATAATTCGGGACTGTCTGTTGCTGCGGCTGAGGCAGCAATTGTGGAGTTGGCTCAATCTGCACTAACTTTGATCTCGTGTATACCAGATCAGGAGGCACCATCAAAATCGTAGTTGTCTCTAATACTGGGACATCGGGGTAGAGCCTCTGAATGGGTGGTGGCTCCAACTGTATCTGTGTCTCCGGAGCAGTGGATACGTTAGCACCATTCTGTATTGGAGCTGATGCAGTAACATTATTTGGCTGTGCTTCTCTTGTAGTACCCTGATTCTGTGTCGCACTTACAGGACCTGCACTAGTACTCGGTCTATTGTCATTTATGGCATATGGTGGCGGTCGATCGTGTAACAATTGATTTAGAAACTCATTGTCATCTGAATCATCTGCATCTGCCCAAGATTTCTGAGTCTCCTTTTGCTTACTAGAACCCTTGTCTGTTTTACAAGTTGCCTTTCTCCCTTGTGTTTCGGCTTCTTGAGTTATTGCCGGAAACATCCTAGCTCCATCTATTATCTCCCTTCTCCACATCCTGGTCTCACTATCCCATCTAGCCTCCGCTAGAGTCTTCTCTGCTTTCTTCATTCTCCTCTCAAATTTTTGTCGCTCTTTCTGAATTGCCGCCAGTTCCCAAATTGCTAACTCCTCAAACTGAGCTGGTCTTGGAGGCGGCTTCGGCTCACTTAACACCCTTTGCAAATTTTCCAGAATCCTTATATTGAACGTTCCGCGCTCCGTAAATGCCAAACACCCCTCCTTCTCTGTCATCTTGCACGATTGCTTTAGCCAAAGACAAGGCGCGACTCCCTTCTCCTCCATGACGACATAAGCCGGAGTATTCTCTGTTGGTGTAGGTTCCCCCACACTCGCTGTAATGTATGTATCACCCCTCAAAGCACTCTTTAGAGCCCTGAAAAACATCATTTTTTCGTGTTTATTTTGTCTTAGAATCTGATCAGGAAGTAACTTTAACTCCCAGAACACTCTTCGTCTACCTTCTCAACCAATTGCCTCTCACGGACGGCTGCCAATCCGTGCGCGACCCCTCTCGGCAACTGACCTATCCCAGCGCGGCTCCAATGACGTCACACTCACACACCGCGGCTGACAAAGTCTTGCGGCTTGTCTTCCTCACTTTCTATTCACACAAAAAGTAATGCAATATTGCGAGCACCTTAACAACAAAACCAAATTTGTCGGTTTACTACAGGAAGGGGAACCCAATCGCTTCAGAACTTTACAGCGATTTCACTTGAAGCCTCGGCCGCTACTCTCTCCTTCTCAGATCCCACACTCGCAAGCAGAATTCTACTCGCAAATTCTACTCTCGACTTGTCAATGGTTCGTTCTAGTGGACCTTACAACTTGCCAAATCTCCATCGAAGGTTTCACTCACACATTTTGACTCAAACTTGACTTGTCAACCACACCCGATTGACCTATTAAACCGCACAAATTACAACATAAACCAAGTGTCTCATACACTTATCAGTATACTCCGGAGTCTTAGACCACGCCGGGTCCGTGCATCACCAACAACCACGTGGACAATTTTTGAGCACAAAGCGCCACACTCACATGAAGTTCGCCGACTTCCCTACTCTCATACTGCAGAGTACGCACACTCCTACTAAAACATTACCTGGCCTATATTCTCACAAACCTCACAATTCACCGGCGATATGCATAAGCTGACCAAGCACAATTTCTACACCACACATACTATCACTAGAACGCCGAGAACATACCCAACTCACTTAGGCAAGCTCCGAGATTTCGGGAAAGTCATTTGGGGATTTAGGGGCACATCATATCTCCAATTTGCATTATCTCAAAACAATTTTAAACAATGGTCCCTCGTCTAGGGCCCCAAAGGGCCTAAACCATCTTCTGCTACCAGAACTGATAACGTGCCCCAATCTAGATAATTTATTCGCCCTGGGACTCGTTTTAGGCCGATTAATCTTTTGACCCTGATTGAAGTCTCCTTAACCTGTTCTGTGCCTTGGACGAGATGATCTCGTCCAAGGCTACAGTTCCCCTGTGCCTTGGACGAGATCATCTCGTCCATGGCACAGGGGAACTTGGGGGAGCGCTAGCGCGCCCCCGTGCACCCCCCACCCCCCCCAAGCCGGGGATGGAAGGGGAAGACCTTCCCCTTAAAACCCCCGACCACCCCCTCTGTGACGTCAGCGCGCGATCGCGCGCTGATTAGTCACAGGGGCCTCCCCCATCGCGCTGGAAGCTCTGCGATTGAAAGAGAAATGCTGAGCATTTCTCTTTCAATCACGTGGGGGAGGCCAGGAGGGGCTTCAAAGGGAAGGAAATGTATTTCCTTCCCTTTGAAGTCTCTCTGAGGGTTTCAAAAGCCGGATTGCTTTTGAAACTCCACTAGACACCAGGGATTTTTTTTTTGTTACTAATACTGACAAAAGGGAGCGACCCCTTGGGCAAGGGTCGCTCCCAGGGGGGGCATGTTTTTGGGGGCAGATCGGCCTATTATTAGGCTGATCTGCCCCCAGGGGGGGCAGAAACCTCTAGGCACCAGGGATAATTATTATTATTTTTTTAATGTTTTTTTTTTTTTTTAGGTGGGGAGCGACCCCTTAGGCAAGGGTCGCTACCCTTGGGGGAAAATTATATTTAGGCCATTTCTGCCCCCCTTGGGGGTAGATTGGCCTATATTGATGAGGCCAATCTGCCCCCAAGGGGGGTAGAAACCACTAGACACCAGGGAGTTTTTTCTTTGCGTGAATTTCACGCAAGGGGAGCGACCCCTTAGGCAAGGGTCACTCCCTGGGGGGGGTAATTTATTTTAGGCCATTTCTGCCCCCCCTGGGGGCAGATCGGCCTATTTATTATTAGGCCGATCTGCCCCCAGAAACCTCTAGACGCCAGGGCATTTTTTTTTTTTGTTTGTTTCTCGCTCCCAGGAGGGGGGTGGCGGCTGGGGGTGCAAATTTATTTTAGGCCATTTCTGCCCCCCCTGGGGGCAGATCGGCCCATTATTAGGCCGATCTGCCCCCAGGAGGGGGCAGAACCCTCTAGGCGCCAGGGCAATTTTTTTTTTGTGTGTTTTTTTTGGGTTGTTTGTTTTTTTAGAGATGGGTAGCGACCCATCAGGCAAGGCTCGCTGCCCTGGGGGACAAATTGCATTTAGGCCATTTCTGCCCCCCTTGGGGGCAGATTGGCCGATTTTAGGTCAATCTGCCCCCAAGGGGGCAGAAACCACTTGGCACCGGGGATTTGTTTTTTGGCGCCAATGTCACGCAGGGGGAGCGACCCCGTAGGCAAGGGTCGCTCCGGGGGGGGGGGGATGGGGGTTGGGGGGCAAATTTATTTTAGGCCATTTCTGCCTCCCCTGGGGGCAGATCGGCCTATTATTAGGCCGATCTGCCCCCGGGGGGGGCAGAACCCTCTAGGCCCCAGGGCAAAAAAAATTTGTGTGTTTTTTTTTGTTGTTTGTTTGTTTTTTTAGAGATGGGTAGCGACCCATCAGGCAAGGGTCGCTGCCCTGGGTGGCAAATTGTATTTAGGCCATTTCTGCCCCCGTTGGGGGCAGATTGGCCGATTTTAGGTCAATCTGCCCCCAAGGGGGCAGAAACCACTAGGCACCTGGGATTTGTTTTTTGGCGCCAATGTTACGCAGGGGGAGCGACCCCGTAGGCAAGGGTCGCTCCCGGGGGGGGATGGGGGTTGGGGGCAAATTTATTTTAGGCCATTTCTGCCCCCAGGGGGGGGCAGAAACCTCTAGACGCCAGGGGAAAATTTTTTTTGGTGTTTTTTTTTGTTTGTTTGTTTTTTTAGGGATGGGTAGCGACCCATCAGGCAAGGCTCGCTGCCCTGGGGGGCAAATTGTATTTAGGCCATTTGTGCCCCCCTTGGGGGCAGATTGGCCGATTTTGGGTGGAAGGAAATTTGTGGCTCCTCTCAGATTCCAGAACTTTCTGCCACAGAAATGTGAGGAACATGTGTTTTTTTAGCCAAATTTTGAGGTTTGCAAAGGATTCTGGGTAACAGAACTTGGTCCGAGCCCCACAAGTCACCCCATCTTGGATTCCCCTAGGTCTCTAGTTTTCATAAATGGACAGGGTTGGTAGGTTTCCCTAGGTGCCGGCTGATGTAGAGGCCAAAATCTACAGGTAGGCACTTCGCAAAAAACACCTCTGTTTTCTTCCAAAAATGTGGATGTGTCCACGTTGCGCTTTGGGGCGTTTCCTGTCACGGGCGCTAGGCCTACCCACACAAGTGAGGTATCATTTTTACCGGAAGACTTGGGGGAACGCTGGGTGGAAGGAAATTTGTGGCTCCTCTCAGATTCCAGAACTTTCTGCCACAGAAATGTGAGGAACATTTGTTTTTTTAGCCAAATTTTGAGGTTTGCAAAGGATTCTGGGTAACAGAACCTGGTCCGAGCCCCGCCAGTCAACTCTCCTTGGATTCCCCTAGGTCTCTAGTTTTCAGAAATGCACAGGTTTTGTAGGTTTCCCTAGGTGCTGGCTGAGCTATAGGCCACAATCTACAGGTAGGCACTTCGCAAAAAACACCTCTGTTTTCTTTCAAAATATTGGATGTGTCCACGTTGCGCTTTGGGGCGTTTCCTGTCGCGGGCGCTAGGCCTACCCACACAAGTGAGGTATCATTTTTATCGGGAGACTTGGGGAACATAGATTAGCAAAACAAGTGTTATTGCCGCTTGTCTTTCTCTACATTTTTTCCTTCCAAATATAGGAGAGTGTGTAAAAAAGACATCTATTTGAGAAATGCCCTGTAATTCACATGCTAGTATCGTCACCCCGGAATTCAGAGATGTGCAAATAACCACTGCTCCTCAACACCTTATCTTGTGCCCTTTTTGGAAATACAAAGGTTTTCTTGATAGCAATTTTTTACTCTTTATATTTCAGCAAATGAATTGCTGTATACCCGGTATAGAATGAAAACGCACTGCAGGGTGCAGCTCATTTATTGGCTCTGGGTTCCTTGGGTTCTTGATGAACCTACAAGCCCTATATATCCCCGCAACCAGAGGAGTCCAGCAGACGTAACGGTATATTGCTTTCGATAATCTGACATTGCAGGGAAAAGTTACAGAGTAAAACGTAGAGAAACATTTATGTTTTTTTCACCTCAATTTCAATATTTTTCTTTTCCAGTTGTTATTTTCTGTAGGAAACCCTTGTAGGATCTTCACAAATGACCCCTTGCTGAATTCAGAATTTTGTCTACTTTTCAGAAATGTTTAGGTTTCTGGGATCCAGCATTGGTTTCATGCCCATTTCCGTCACTGACTGGAAGGAGGCTGAAAGCACAAAAAATTGCAAAAATGGGGTATGTCCCAGTAAAATGCCAAAATTGTGTTGAAAAATTGGGTTTTCTGATTCAAGTCTGCCTGTTCCTGAAAGCTGGGAAGCTGCTGAGTTGCGTGTCCTTCAGCAAGTCAGCACACTGCACGTTAGAAAAACACATTTAATATGAAACCAGGCAGCTAGGCCTCGACTCATGCTAACTAAGGCCTAGTGAATTAATTAGCAAAACTTTAACGTATAACTCTTAATATTAGTATAAAATCATACATTAATACATCATTATTTCATTATTAGTCAATTTCATTAATCGTTTTATGTAATGGAGGCCACTCCACGTGGGCACATTTCGGACTCACGTTTAGTAAAACACATTAATACATTTTGTATGCGGCATTATTATGCATTAGTTCATAAACACTTCGTGTTAATTTTGATTATAAAAACCACACTCTAACACATTGACATTGCAGGATGTAAAGTTGTTTCCTGGTATTACACAGGAAGATGAGACGGAGTGAAAGAAAGCGACTAGCAAAAGTGATAAGAGTTTGCCTGGAAGTAAAGAGGCGAAAAGAGCTTCCATAGTAGAAGAAGAATCAGATGACGAGGATCTTATCGCTCAGATACTGAGGGACTGACCCCCACCGTATGCGGTGCATGAGGGGGGTCCATGTACTAGTTCTGATCCGACAGCCCGGCACAGGCAATGGGAACAGTGAGTCCAGTACAGGTTAATAATGGGCAGGTACAAGGTGGGGTGCAGAGTAATCCTAACGTGTTAATTGTTTCGGTAGTCCAGACACAGTTGCATCCGCCACCGATACAGATAATTTAACCTGAAGTGCTGATTCTTGAGACAACTTCAAACTAAGTGGTGCCTACGGAGCAAGTCGTTCCGAGACCATTGCTGGTCAAGGCTGAGCCGACTCCGAAATTGATGCCCCAGGCACAGCTGCAAGGTATGCCGAGGTTTACACCAATGACAGGGACACAGTCAGATTTGATTCCGATAATGAACCAAAATATGGGAGTAACTCTTCCAAAGAATACTGGTGCTAGAGCAGCCTCAGATGCAATATCGCTGCTGATTACTGTTGGTCCAGCAGTACCATTGTTTGCGCAGAAGAAATCAATCACAGTAGAACAGGGTGAGATGTCGCAGAGCCTTTTGAGGAGGGGGATGAGAGAGCATGTTCGAGTAGTCTCTTCCATGGGTCAGACCTTTGATGGATCAAGATCATTGTTGACCGTAAATGGCTCGACTACAGGTCAGAGATTAAGGCTCATGACACCGCAACCCTCAAGTGCAGTGGTACAACAGGTGCTATCACCAAACGCGAGTAACATATTGTTACAGGGATTGACAGCACAGCAGTTGAATTAGACAATTTGAACACCCCACAGAATGCATGCAAGAGTGAAGAGCAGATTGATCGTGTTAGGTTGAGTACGGAAGTAAATGAACTAGTTGAGAGAACAATGGAGGTGAATAGGTTAGAGTCTTATGTCCGAGAATTACGAGAGGAGTGGGCAAGGTACATGAGAGGTTGGCAGATCTGGCAGAACATGATAGAGAAATTGGGGAAACAAAGCATTAGAAAAGGAGCTACAGGTTAGATTTTGAGGCAAAGGATTTTGAACACATGAGTTCAGCCAGAATGAAAGCACACCTTAAAGAATTATTGCAGAGTGCTCAAATTTGGAAAGCATTGGAAAAGTGGGAAGGCAGATGGGCAAAGGATAAAAGGAAACGAGATTCATAGGAAGGGTCTGAAAGTGTACAAAAAGATAAGGATCCAGTAAATATTTTACCAATGAGCGAGATTCCAGGAGGGCAGTTTGTTCATGTCCCCGGGCAGAGGAGTGATATTCTGTCATTCACAAATGATTATCCAAAATTGAGGGAGAAACCAGTTGAGTAGTATCAGCAGACAGACAGATCTGTGAAGCTTTCAAAATGCCTGTGGGAAGACCTGAATACCTTACTGGAAATAGTGGTTCCAGGTGATTTGTGGGTTGAATGTAAGAGAGCAGTAGATTGGCTGACAAGTGAACTAGAAAGGGATAGAAGCACAGGTGCACCATCCCCTGAAGTAATGAAGCATTATTATATGGTGATTGAAATCCTAAAGACGAGAATTTCACCTAAAAATATTGATTGGCAGAGGATTGACAGGACAGTGCAGGAGGTAAATGAGTTGATAAATGCATACTATGAGAGATTGTTGAAAGCGTTCAAGGAGTACAGTGGCAAGAAAGCGATCAAACCGAAAGATATGTTGCATTTTGTGTTCAGGTTCGTAGAGGACTGAGACCTGAAATAGGTCAGATGATTAAGAGTCATTTGTTGACAAGCCGAGCCAATTGATGAGTGTGAGAAAGTAGCCTCTTTCTAGCCTTGTTACCCCCACTTTTGGCCTGTTTGTGAGTGTATGTAAGGGTGTTTTCCCTGTCTCACTGGGATCCTGCTAGCCAGGGCCCAGTGCTCATAGTGAAAACCCTATGTTTTCAGTATGTTTGTTATGTGTCACTGGGACCCTGCTAGTCAGGACCCCAGTGCTCATACGTTTGTGACCTATAGGTATGTGTTCCCTGTGTGATGCCTAACTGTCTCACTGAGGCTCTGCTAACCAGAACCTCAGTGGTTATGCTCTCTCTTTACAAATAGTCACTAAACAGGCTAGTGACCAATTTTACCAATTTATATTGGCTTACTGGAACACCCTTATAATTCCCTAGTATATGGTACTGAGGTACCCAGGGTATTGGGGTTCCAGGAGATCCCTATGGGCTGCAGCATTTCTTTTGCCACCCATAGGGAGCTCTGACAATTCTTACACAGGCCTGCCACTGCAGCCTGAGTGAAATAACGTCCACGTTATTTCACAGCCATTTTACACTGCACTTAAGTAACTTATAAGTCACCTATAGGTCTAACCTTTACCTGGTAAAGGTTAGGTGCAAAGTTACTTAGTGTGAGGGCACCCTGGCACTAGCCAAGGTGCCCCCACATTGTTCAGGGCCAATTCCCCGTACTTTGTGAGTGCGGGGACACCATGACACGCGTGCACTACATATAGGCCACTACCTATATGTAGCTTCACAATGGTAACTCCGAATATGGCCATGTAACATGTCTATGATCATGGAATTGCCCCCTCTATGCCATCCTGGCATAGTTGGCACAATCCCAGGATCCCAGTGGTCGGTAGCACAGACCCTGGTACTGCCAAACTGCCTTTCCCGGGGTTTCACTGCAGCTGCTGCTGCTGCCAGCCCCTCAGACAGTCTTCTGCTCTCCGGGGTCCAGCCAGGCCTCGCCCAGGATGGCAATACAAAGGACTTCCTCTGAGAGAGGGTGTTACACCCTCTCCCTTTGGAAAATGGTGTGAAAGCAGGGGAGGAGTAGCCTCCCCCAGCCTCTGGAAATGCTTTCATGGGCACACATGGTGCCCATTTCTGCATAAGCCAGTCTACACTGGTTCAGGGACCCCTTAGCCCTGCTCTGGCGCGAAACTGGACAAAGGAAAGGGGAGTGACCACTCCCCTGACCTGTACCTCCCCTGGGAGGTGCCCAGAGCTCCTCCAGTGTGCTCCAGACCTCTACCATCTTGGAAACAGAGGTGCTGCTGGCACACTGGACTGCTCTGAGTGGCCAGTGCCATCAGGTGACGTCAGAGACTCCTTCTTATAGGCTCCTTCAGGTGTTGCTAGCCTATCTTCTCTCCTAAGTAGCCAAACCCTCTTTTCTGGCTATTTAGGGTCTCTGCTTTGGGGATTTCCTTAGATAACGAATGCAAGAGCTCATCTGAGTTCCTCTGCATCTCTCTCTTCACCTTCTGCCAAGGAATAGACTGCTGACCGCGCTGGAAGCCTGCAAAACTGCAACAAAGTAGCAAAGACGACTACTGCAACTCTGTAACGCTGATCCTGCCGCCTTCTCGACTGTTTTCCTGGTGGTGCATGCTGTGGGGGTAGTCTGCCTCCTCTCTGCACTAGAAGCTCTGAAGAAATCTCCCGTGGGAAGACGGAATCGTCTCCCTGCAACCGCAGGCACCTAAGAAGTGCATCACCAGTACCCTGGGTCTCCTCTCAGCACGACGAGCGAGGTCCCTTGAATCCAGCAACTCTGTCCAAGTGACTCTCACAGTCCAGTGACTCTTCAGTCCAAGTTTGGTGGAGGTAAGTCCTTGCCTCCCCACGCCAGACTGCATTGCTGGGAACCGCGACTTTTGCAGCTACTCCGGCCTCCGTGCACTTCCGGCAGAAATCCTTTGTGCACAGTCCAGCCTGGGTCCACGGCACTCTAACCTGCATTGCACGACCTCCTAAGTTGTCCTCCGGCGACGTGGGACTCCTTTGTGCGACTTCGGGTGAGCACCATTTCTCTCCACTTTGTAGTGTCTGTTCCGGCACTTCTGCGGATGCTGCCTCCTTTGGAGAGGGCTCCTTGTCTTGCTCGACGCCCCCTCTGTCCCCAGACGCAATTGGCGACATCCTGGTCCCTCCTGGGCCACAGCAGCATCCAAAAACCTTAACTGCACGATTTGCAGCTAGCAAGGCTTGTTGGTGGTCTTTCTTCAGGAAAATACTTCTGCACGACTCTCCTCAGCGTGATGGATCCGTCCTCCAAAGGGAAAGTTCCTAGCCCTTGTCGTTCCTGCAGAATCTTCAGCTTCTACTGTCCAGTAGCAGCTTCTTTGCACCCACAGCTGGCATTTCCTGGGCATCTGCCCATCTCCGACTTGCTAGTGACTTTTGGACTTGGTCCCCTTGTTCCCCAGGTACCCTCGACTGGAAATCCATTGTTGTTGCATTGCTGGTTTGTGTCTTTCCTGCAGAATTCCCCTATCACGACTTCTATGTCCTTTGGGGAACTTTAGTGCACTTAGCACTCACTTTTCAGGGTCTTGGGGTGGGCTATTTTTCTAACCCTTACTATTTTCTAATAGTTCCAGCGACCCTCTACAAGGTCACATAGGTTTGGGGTCAATTCGTGGTTCGCATTCCACTTTTGGAGTATATGGTTTGTGTTGCCCCTATCCCTATGTGTCCCCATTGCATCCTATTGTAACTATACATTGTTTGCACTGTTTTCTAATACTATTACTGCGTATTTTGGTATTGTGTACATATATCTTGTGTATATTTGCTATCCTCATACTGAGGGTACTCACTGAGATACTTTTGGCATATTGTCATAAAAATAAAGTACCTTTATTTTTAGTATATCTGTGTATTGTGTTTTCTTATGATATTGTGCATATGACACTAGTGGTACTGTAGGAGCTTCACTCGTCTCCTAGTTCAGCCTAAGCTGCTCTGCTAAGCTACCATTATCTATCAGCCTATGCTGCTAGACACCATATACACTAATATGGGATACCTGGGCCTGGTGCAAGGTGTAAGTACCCCTAGGTACTCACTACAAGCCAGTCCAGCCTCCTACAATGAGGTGTTGCAGAATGCAAAATACTGTAGTGACGAGATTGAGTTGAAGCAGAAAAAGCTGAAGGAGAAAGCGATGGTGATGCAGATTAAGGCAGCACAGATAGGAGTGCAGGGAACTTTTGTCCAATTGATACCACAGCAGCAGGGAACTTTCATGTTCCAGCCTCAGGTGAAAGGTAGGGGTCATGGAGGCAATATGAATCATGGACCGGATTTGAGTACTGTAGTGGTTCAGAATGATGTGCAAGGGATGAAGAAGATGTTACCTTGTCACATTTGCGGAGCCGTGGGACACTGGAAGCAGGAGTGTCTGACGATGGTGCAGGAAGGTGTTGTTCAGCAGAATGGTGATGTCAATACATTTCAAAATGTAAGAATACCCAGAATCAGAGGTCCTAATCCAAATTTTCAGAATAACATGAATCAGATGCAGAATTTTCAACCCATGCAGCAGGTGCAAATGTCTTGTGCACAAATGACACAGTTACAGCAGCAGGTTCCTTTGGTACCTAGACAGCAAATGCAGATACCTCAAGCCCCGATGGAGTAGCAACAGACAATACTTAGTCAAGAGGTCATAGGTCAGAAACAAGACAGAAGTAGTAACACAGTGCGCCAATTCCCGTTACAGAGTGAGAATGAAATAAATGGTGAATGGACGAGTGTTAGTTCAGATGAGGAGCCATGTGTGTTTGCAGCTTCCTTAGAGGTAGGTCAGAGAGGACACTATGTGAGAGGTGAGGTGAGGGGTCACAAGGTCTCATTTTTGTTGGACACAGGAGCTACGCGCTCTACAGTGAGAAGTGCAGAAGTTCCAAATTTGCCTCTTTCAGGAAAAACGGTTCAGGTTGTAGGGGTAGCGAATAAGCATTTGACAAATCCAATCACACATCCAGTGCAAGTTGAGATTGGCAACTTCCAGGGACTCCATAAGTTTGTAGTCTGTGATTCAAATCCAGTATCCCTACTGGGAAGTGACTTATTATGTAAAAGAAGGTGTTCAATTGGTCAAATTGAGATTCAGACCAATAGTGATGATGAGAAAGACCCAATTGAAGAAACTGAATGTGAAACTGTCAATGAAGAGTACCCCTTGATTGAGTTTTTCCCAATGTTTACGGTGAAAGAGCTTCATTCTGATTTGCAAGGAACAGTACAGGAAAACGTGTTGTAAAAAAGTGGGTTAGATTAAGGGAGTGGAACCAATTAAGGTTACTTTGAATCCAAATGTAGTGTTTCCACAGCTTCCACAGTACAATATGCCACAAGATGTCTTAGTGAAAGTGGCACAGATAATTGGAGATTTTTTTGAAGCAGTGAGTCTTGAAAGAAGTGCTGAGCAGCCTATGTAATTCACCGATAATGGGTTTGAAAAAGCCATGTGGGAAGGTGAGAATTGTTCAGGATTTGAGAAAGATGAATGACATGGAGGTCAAGTGCCGTCCTGTGGTGCCCAATCCAGCAGTAATAATGTTCCAGATTCCATGTGATGCAGAATGGTTCACAGTGGTTGACTTGTCACAAGCATTTTTTTCTATGCCTCTTCATGAGGATAGTCAGTTTCTCTTTAGTTTCAAATTCCTTGACAGAGTCTACAGCTGGTGCAGACTTCCTCAAGGGTACACGGAGTCACCATCCTTGTTTAGTCAGATCTTGAAAAAGAACTTGGAGTCATTGGAATTGCTGTTTCAATCGACTCTGGTACAGTACATTGATGATTTGTTGATTGCATCAAAAACAAGGGATGAGTGTAAGTACGACTCGATTGCCCTATTGAACCATTTGGGAACATTTTGGCATAAAGTGTCACCATTGAAGTTGCAGTACTGTCAGAAGGTAGTGAAATATTGGGGTCACCAAACTGAGAAAAAGGGTTCAGGATAATTTCCAGAGAAAGGATCACAATGATATTGCAGAGAAGTCCTCCAACTTCACAGAGTTGCAAAAACTGACACATAAGGATGTTACCGATCCCGTAGCATTAGACCAGAAACCAATGAAAGCATTCACTGAGTTGAGTGAGAGTTTGTGCAGAGCTCCAGCATTGGGTTTGCCTGATTACACGAAACCTTTCACATTATTTTGTCATGACTGTGATGCATGTTCATTGTCTGTCTTGACTCAGGTCCATGGAGGTGCTTATCGCCTGGTAGCATATTTTTCAGCTACCTTGGACTCAGTCGCAGCAGCCTTACCAGGTTGTTTTCGTGCAGTTGCCGCAGTTGGTCAGTCTTTCACAGTTTGAAGGAGTAATGATAGGATATCCCCTGACAGTAATGGTCCCTCATTTAGTTGAGATTTTACTGACAAGGACGAACACCCAATACTTGACTGGTACGAGACTGACAAGGTATGAAACAACCATTTTAGGTGCTCGTAATGTGACATTAAAAAGATGTACAGTGCTGACCCCGGCAACTTTACTTCCAAGTGATACTGTTGAAATTGAAAAAGAGGAAAATATTGAGCATGATTGTCTTGAGTTAACTGAGTTGAGCACAAAACCGAGACCTGACATTAGAGATATTCGCTTGGAAGAGAATGACCAAATTGTCTTTGTTTTTTGGTTCTTGTCTCAGAGATGGCACAGGGACATTGAGAGCAGGATATGCTGTGTGCAGAATTACAGGTACTTTAGAAGCTTCTTGGCTTTGAGGAGTATATTCTGCACAAGTAGCAAAATTGGTTGCTCTTACTAGGGCATGTCATGTATCTGCTTGATTGAGAGTCACTAGCTATACAAATAGCCAATACGGATTTGGAATAGTACATGATTTCGGTCAATTGTGGTCACAGAGAGGTTTCCTGACCTCTACTGGTTCACCAGTGAGAAATGGTGAAAGAATAAAAGAGTTGCAAAATGCATTACAATTGCCTGAAGAAATTGCAGTGGTGAAATGCAGTGCACATCTAAAATCGCAGGACTACGTGTCATTGGGAAATGGATATGAAGATCAAGACGCAAGGTTTTGCGCATTGAACTGTACATCATTCTAGGATAAGTGGGAATTGATGTCTGAAGAAGATACATGTACGTGTTTTGCATTTAAGGTGATCGAAACATTAGAAGAATTGAAAACTTTGCAAAGTAATTTCGACAAAGAAGAGAAACGTTCATGGCTTAAAATGAAATGTGTCCAGAGGCAGAATGAGCTATGGGTGTCCGAAGAGGGTCAAATGGTTTTGCCAAACAGTGTACTGTCACAAATGGCAAGGTACTATCATGGTCAGGCACACATTGGGAGGGATTC
The DNA here is from genome assembly GCF_031143425.1 of Pleurodeles waltl. Taxonomy (NCBI): domain Eukaryota; kingdom Metazoa; phylum Chordata; class Amphibia; order Caudata; family Salamandridae; genus Pleurodeles; species Pleurodeles waltl. The sequence continues at coordinate 218,204,210 of NC_090450.1, read as the reverse complement.
CATGGTTCGTCTGTTCAAAATTGATTGGTTTATCCCCAAGTTTAGACAGGCAGCTGAAGCAGTATGCCGGTGCTGTGTTATTTGTCAGCAATTAAATTTGGGGAAAGGAACTGTGGTGAACTTGAGCCACATTGGAAGAGCAGGAATGCAGAATGCAATTGGATTTCATTGAGATGCCTGCGTGTGGATGGTTGAAATACGTGTTGGTGATTGTGTGCATTTTTACTCACTGGATTGAAGCATACCCCACCAGATGTAATGTAACAAAGCTGTTGCTTAGAGAGTTGATACCACGTTTCGGATTTCCGATCTCTTTAGAATCAGATAGGGGAACGCGCTTCAATAACGAGGTGATTAAACTTTTGGGTGCAGCATTGAATATTGAGCAGAAGTTGCATTGTAGTTACCGCCCTGAAGCATCAGGACTAGTGGAGCAGATGAATGGTACTTTTGAAATCAAGAATTGCCAAAATGTGCGCACCTACGAAATTGAAATGGCCAGATGCACTACCTTTCGTGTTGATGTCAATGAGAAATACACCTGACAGGAAGACAGGACTGTCGCCCTACGAGATCCTTATGGGCAGAGCAATGAGGTTGCCAGCAGTTCCAGCCAATGCACTAGTCAATATTACAGATGATATGGTGTTGGATTACTGCAAGGGTATAGCTGATATGGTTTGCTCTTTCTCTCAGCAGGTAAAGGGCACCACACTGCCAGCAATTCATGACCCAGGGCATAACCTGAGAGCCAGCGACTGGGTTGTTGTCCGAAAACATGTTTGCAAGACGTGTTTGGAGCCACGTTGGAGAGGACTGTATTAGGTGATTTTGACAACTACGACAGCTGTGAAGTGTGCAGGAATTCCAAACTGGATTCACGCAAGTCACATGAAGAAAGTGGCATGTCCACTGGATCATGGACAAGCATTGTTGAGAGCACCAACAGCTGCAAAGCAAGTTGCAACACCCAAACCAGAAAAGGAGCAAAGTCAACCTGAAGTTGAACCAGATCTGACTCCTCCTGAGCCTGTTGCAGGTACATCAAGAGAAAACACCATAGAGAAAGAAAAGGAGACGATTCCAATCCTGAAGAAAATATTGACAGAAGATTCAAGGGAAGGAGACAAATGGCCTGAATCGCAAGTAGAGAAAAGGAAGGAGGCGGTTGTCGATCACACAATAGAGGAAGAAGTAGATACCAAGAGAAAAGAAGAATTGAGTGAAGGAGAGTTGAGTGGTGATCAAAAGTTGAAGAGAAAGAGAATAGCAAGTCGAAGATACTCAGGTCCTGAATGGGAGTATGCAACTACAAACTAATGACAACATGAGTTTATGTCTTTTTGTTTTGATAGGGAAGTTCTGAGTCAATATTTTGATGTGACCTGAAGATGATCAAGGAGCTGAATTGTTAAAACAAATTTGAAAAATATTTTGAGAAAAGAGACTGTTGAAAATAAAGTGGAAAAGACATTGATAACCTGATTTGACTTTGAAAACAGGATGTGACAAGCTGCTAATCGATTTTGACAAGGAGAAGGGTTCCTGGATGTGAAATTGAACTGCTGAAAGAAGAATTGTCTATGTTTTATTTTTGCTGCACTGTTCCAAGTTATTTCTGCTTTCTGATTCTTTAAAGATGATGGCTGAGTTTAATAAGCAGGCTACAGATGTTCAGCGCTGTAAATATATGAGTATTGGTTTGGCAATTATATGTGGGATTTTGTTTATAGTGTTGATTGTGGGTATGTCTGTTCTTGATGCGAAAGGAGCCAACTATACTTCTGCTTCTGAGACCACTACGCTAACGGCCTGGGAGAAGTTTAAGTTAGATGAGAAATATTTGCATGATTATACTAATGCTCAAGGAGAACTTTATACTAACGTTTTCTATTGCTTGTTGCATGAGTATGTTGAGACGATGGATGCAAGGGATTGTCGTGTGTACGCACATTCCTTTATCAGTCGAGGAAGGAGTCACTTACCATAGTCTTCCATTAACCTATGGAATAAGTTGTAGTCTACTACTAACAAGGTTTTATGATCAGGATTATATTCAGTATTTTTATTCAAATCACGACGTAGTGTTTTTGTTTGTTCCTATCATTAGGTATCTGAGTAGAGTAGCTAAAGATTATGACATAGTATTAGTTAGAGGATTCTTGGAGCGTACACTTACGTTTGGGACTGCTTACGCTCAAAAGAATAACTTAACATGCTTGCTTATACCTTTGGAGAAGAGCTTCTTAGGTCATACTGACGATAGGGTAAAAGCATTAAAGAAGAAATTTGAAAAAGCCTAAGAGAAGAGAACTTACAAGAATGATTATGCTTAAACTGCAATTAAAAAACAAGGGAAATTAGCTCTAGATGCATCGCACGTAGGGAAGCTTTGTATATATAGGCCAAAGTCACGCACTGACACTTTATTTGTGGGTACGAGTGAATGTAGGCATGTGTTTCTATTTCAGTGTAAATGGACTTTTATGTAGAATGGTTAGGACCCTGCCATTCCGGGGATTTATTAAATTTGTGGACGTAATGCTTATTAGCGTCTTCCAAGAGGATGGCATGGGACATGTTATTTGGGGATATTTTTCCCAAAGATTAACCAGATGGAGGATTTGAAAAACTTTCCGAAATTGACTGAACTACATCATAAGAGACAGAGGAGGGAATCCACTTCTGCGGTAGTGGGAGATATATTTGGTGTGGTGATTCCTTCACTGCAAGTCATCCGGAATTCTATCAAGTTTCGAAAGTTGTCTACTATTGTGGATAACATGCTGACAAATTATACAGGGGCAATACTCCTGATAGATACTGAATTGGATTGGATAGAGCTATGACTCTTCAAAATCGTCTTGCTTTTGACATCCTTCAAGCGAAGGACGGCAGAGTCTGTAAAATGATTAACTCTAGGCATTGTTGTTCTTATATTCCTAACAATAGTAAAGAGCTAAGAGACTTAGGCCAGATGTATCAAAGGGTTTTACCCATTCTGTGTCTATGGAAAAATGTTTTGGTACATCTGGTCCTTACTTACTAATCTGACTAACTCGAGTAGTGATTTGAAGGAATTGAAAGAACTAGGCATTTGAGAAAAGGTTGGAAAAGGGTTTGCTTTGGTGGGAAATTTGGCTTAGTACTATTTGGAATGGGGAATATTAATTGTAATTGCTTGCATATTAGGAATATGGGGATTATGTAAATTGTGTCAAAGAATTAAATTAAAAAGGTCTAAAAATAATCAGAGGAGTGAAGAACGAAACAGGGAAAGAATCTTCAGGGAAAATTTGAGAAGAAGACAAAATGTTGAGGAAATTGAAGTACGAAATTGTAGATGGTAAAAGTAGTGTGATGACATATTTAGTCATTAGAGGAGGGATTGTTAACGCAAAATGTCTCAATTAGAAATTATTAATGAATGTTTATATTTTGAATAATGAAATTAGTAGAAAAAGATTAACATAGAAAATTAATGTTCACGGTTGAAATTGTGACCTCGGAGAGTGGCCATCAGTTTTCATGAATAGTATTAAATGAGTGATTAACATAGATGAAATATTGAAAATGTATTAGATTAATGTAGTAATATGTCATATTGAGAATTATAACCTATGTTTTGCAATAATTGTAGGCCTTAACTTAGCGAGTGTGTTGGCCTAGTTTTTCAAGGCCTCATGCAGAAGCTGTATTTCTTAACATTCAAGGGAAAATGCTGACAAAATTAACTAACCGTGAACTGCTCATTGTTTAATAAAAATGCTTAACTGGAGCTTTCTATGTGAACCGACGGACAGGTGATGATGTCTCTAGCAATGTATCTAATAGTGTGTAATATGCTCTAGATGTACTTTCCCAGGACTCGAATGATGAAGACACTGACTGGAGAAGATGCAATATTTTCAATACCTGACGAGACGGATGATGAGAAGATCATAAAGTGGACCAATCAACGACATGTGAACTGTGAAATATTAGAATTCATATATTTGATTTACAGACATTATTGGTTAGGGTAATAACCCACGATTAATTGACCAATTGGAAATTGGGAGATAGTCTGGGTGACTTTGATATAACAACGTGACAGAGGGAAGAGAGATCAGATGCTAGGGGAGAGAGACTCTGAGATCGTAAAGGTGATTTGAGATTCTGTCACTGGGCTCATACTCTCTGACTGAGAGCCTGATGTGATGCTGATCGAATGATGACCTGAGGACGAAGACTGACTCTGTTGCTGACCCATACTGAGGCTAGGTAGATGTGACAATGTGACTGAATTATATTTTTCTGCCTTTTCTTTCTAGGTACCACTGCGCTGTCTAAATAGTAGTCTTAGCTAGATGTTTTCTAAATTCTTGTTCCTAAATTGTTTTACATGAAGTCCCACATACTGATGCCAATCTGGTTTAGATGAGGGATTCCTTACATGACGATTGACAGATTACAGAGACACATGGTTGACGGACTGTTCTGCTGAACTCCATGACTAGAAATTATCTATTGCCTTTGATTCTCTTATTGACTTGTGTTAATGCTTTAGAATATTCTCTGATGCAAGCTTTGGTTAGGTTATGTTTTTGGCGCCTTCTAACTAATAAATGGTGTTCATGTGGAACTGAATTGAGTTTGACTTAATCTCATGTCTTAGTATTGTAACTAAAAGGGCAATAAAACTACTAAAACGTGTACTGAGGTGTGGTTATTCATGCCTGAAATGTCATGGTGTGGTGCTTATTGCGTAATTGATTATTGATTACTGATTTGTCAATGGTCAGTGAAATTTTGTGCATTGATTACTGAGAACATTGGTCATATCATAGCTAGGATACTTCATGCGAATCAAAAGGTTCACCGACCTATACGCGTCACCTGGTAAGTTTACTTAATAAAGACCGACACGTTAACACTTGCTTTATAATTTCTTGCTTTAGTGGCAGTGGCCCAGGGTTCAGACCGAAGACCCGTCTTTCCTCTAACAGGTTCTAAAAGGTAGAGCCATTGTCTCTGTTGCCTCTTTGCTGGAGACACCGTGGCGATGAGACTCCCGGAGGAGTTTATTGAAGTAAAGAGGAGGCAATACATTTCATAAAGAGATGTTATGTCCTGAACAGGTGTATGCTGGGAAGTTGAGCAATGTCACTTCCTGTAGAAGTGAATGCTGTCACATGTATTCTGCTTCTCTGCCCTCTTTTTTTAATGAAGTGTGGAGATTAGGAGCAGTAATGCCACTTTCTGGAGAATTAGCTGCTCTGGCTTCTTTATTTAAAAAAATATTTTAGTCAGGAGCGAGAGATCTTTCTTCCTGAAGGTGGATGCTAGGAAACACAGTGTTGTCTCTTCTGGTATAGGTGGATACTGCAAAATGAGATTCACTTCTCTGACATCTTCTTTTTAAGATGGTTTTGTCCAGCAATATCACTTGTCGAAGAGGTGGATGCTATGATATGTATGAGTAAGGCATGTGGCAAAGGTTCCATATATCTAGACAAAGGGGGTAATTCCGACTCTGGCGGTTGACTACCGCCAGGGCCGGGGACCGCGGATGCACCGCCAACAGGCTGGCGGTGCATCCATGGGCATTCTGTACCGCCGCGGTCAGAAACGGGAAACCGGCGGTGTCCCGCCGGTTTCCCGCTACCCTAGGGAATCCTCCATGGCGGCGCTGCCACCGACCCCGTTACCGCCAGCCTGGTTCTGGCGGTTTTGACCGCCAGAACCTGGCTGGCGGTAAGGGGTGTCGTGGGGCCCCCTAACAGGGCCCCACCAAGATTTTCAGTGTCTGCCAAGCAGACACTGAAAATCGCGATGGGTGCAACTGCACCCGTCGCACCCCTTCCACTCTGCCGGCTCCATTCGGAGCCGGCATCCACATGGAAGGGGATTTCCCGCTGGTTTTGGGGGCGGCCTTCTGGCGGTCGCCCGCCAGCCCAGCGGGAAACTCAGAATTACCGCGGCGGTCTTTTGACCGCGCAGCGGTATTCTGACGGCGGGACTTTGGCGGGCGGCCTCCGCCGCCCGCCAAAGTCAGAATGACCCCCAAAGTCATTAACATGGTTGGTCATGGTGTAGGGAAGCCCACACCTGAAAATAATGTCAACAACCTAGTAATCACAGATGGGTATGTGATATCAAGCCTAGCAACTTTAATCTCTCATCCATGGCTATGTTATCTTAGTTTTGATGGACAGCGCTTCAGGAGGCACACATATCACCCCTGCACACTCTGGAATACGGAAATGTGTCTCTGAAATAAACCTGCTCAGTGTGGGAGTAGATTCGTAAATGTGCAACATAGTCATTTCACAAAGGGCATACATGTTGGAAAGCAGTAAATGTGGAATGTAACACATGGTTATACTTGTGTTTCATCAGCCTGTGATTGTGACTAAATAACATACATGAAAGCTTGTTTGTGTTGATACTTACATGAAAAGTGAATAATCACTTAGGGGCATATTTATACTCCGTTTGCGCCGAATTAGCGTCGTTTTTTTCGACGCAAATTCGGCGCAAAACTAATGCCATATTTATACTTTGGCGTTAGACGCGTCTAGCGCCAAAGTAGGAGTAAAGAGCGTAATTTTTTTGCGTGAACGCCTTCCTTGCGTTAATGAGATGCAAGGTAGGCGTTCCCGTCCAAAAAAATTTCTGCAACGCAAATGCGTCGTATTTATACTCCCGGGCAAAAATCACGCCCGGGAGTGGTCGGGTCAAAAAACCCCGCATTTGCGCCTCTTTTTAACGCCTGGGTCAGGGCAGGCGTTGAGAGACCTGTGGGCTCAAAATGAGCCCACAGCTGCCCTCCCATGCCCCCAGGGACCCCCCCTGCCACCCTTGCCCACCCCAGGAGGACACCCAAGGATGGAGGGACCCACCCCAGGGACATTCAGGTAAGTTCAGGTAAGTATATATATTTTTTTTTTAATAATTTTTTTTTGGCATAGGGGGGCCTGATTTGTGCCCCCCTACATGCCACAATGCCCAATGACCATGCCCAGGGGACATAAGTCCCCTGGGCATGGCCATTGGGCAAGGGGGCATGACTCCTGTCTTTACTAAGACAGGAGTCATGTAAATGGCGTCTGGGCGTCGTTAAAAATGGCGCAAATCGGGTGGAGGCGATTTTTTGCGTCAACCTGACTTGCACCATTTTTAAGACGCCCTAGCGCCACTTTTCCCAACGCCGGCGCTGCCTGGTGTACGTGTTTTTTTTCCACGCACACCAGGCAGCGCCTGTCTGCTTGCGCCGGCTAACGCCATTCAATAAATACGGCGCCCGCATGGCGCTTCAGAATGACGTTAGCCGGCGCAAATTTTTTTTACGCTAAACTGCGTTATCGCAGTTTAGCGTCAAAAAGTATAAATACGGGCCTTAGTTTATTTTGGTTATAACTTGCTTGCCCTTCGGGAGTCGTTAGATTCCTGCTTCAGTGGCAGGATTCTTCAAATTTTTATGACACAAGTCACATGTTGTACATATCCTCACATAGAATATGACAACTGCACATGATAGGTTTAAATCAAAGTAAGTTGAAGTAATTCCCATCACGTTATTTAATAATATTAATTAATCGTGTGAGCAGTGCTAGAAATAAACTATGGAAACAAGCACTGCAATTATTTCAGTCCAGTTGTGGAAGTAATGAGAGGAAAAATTGTTATAGTGTATAATGTGTTTGCTTATTTTAGTTTGAATATGTTGTATTGAAGAAACCACAAAAGCAATAACAAAGTAGAAAGATGCAAGTTAACAAAGAAAAGGTATTGCCTCAATATAAAAGAATACATCTGCATTGAAGTGTATAAATAACAATATGGAGTACATCAAAAGAAATGACAATAGTTTGGTATTTCAATAAAATATGAGTGAGGAAGTTAAAATAAAGGGGAGGAGATTGAGAGATTGATAATGTTATATTGTTACAACCAAGAAACACTTTTCATAGTATGAAAATTGTTAGCACTAAAGAGAATGAAGACGAGCTAATAATTATGATATTATTAGAAGTAAAACGTAAATACAATTCAGGGAGGTTTTGATACTTCTTCAGCAATAATATATGTTGACTTACTATGATAACTTGGAGTGTCAAGAAACAATTTTAAAGGTGACCAAAAATTGTTCTCTCTTGATGGCTAACGTAATAGGATGTACACTGGCTCTATCTAATCTATGATTAAAACAAACTGCGTATCACCAAGCTTTGTAGGAAACATGCATGTTGTTTTTCCAATTTGAAGTTATTTGTTGAAAGGCTACAGCAAGTAAAGTATCCAACAAACAAGGCAAGTATAGAAGTTGAGCCCATAAAGAGGAAAGGCTCCTTAATATAATATAATTATAGAATATGGGAAGCTAATATTAAAACATTTTGTAATTTGAGCCCAGACTTGTAACCATATAGTATGAACATGAGGATTTAGGAAAGGCATATGTAATAGGTTGCAGTGAGGTGCTTGACATGACCAACAGTTATTTTGTTGAGCTGCTTTTATTTTATATAATACCATAGGAGTGATAAATAATCTATTATATATAAAAAACAATGTCTGTATAGCATTTGCAGCCTTAGATGCTTTATGTAACTTAGACCAGATCTTATCAAAACATTGTGTAGACCAATTTGTCTGTAAGTCATTTTCCCACTGTAATTCTAGTCTAGATTTGTTTCAAATGACAGAGGAAAAGACAAGGGGCCGGATTTAAGAAAAGTTGCCCTGCGCTGCGTACAGCACCACTTTTCTTGCACACCTACATGCCCCCTAACACCACCATGTGTGCACTGTATCTAAGCGCACCATGGCGGTAGTTAGGGACCTAGCTTCAAAACATTTTTTATGCTAGTATGGAGCTTTGCATGATTTGCATCAAAAATGTTGATGCTAATCCTGCAAAGCCCATTAAGGCCTATTGTAAACAATGGCCTGCTCTGAGCAGGTGTTAAAAGTGCCTCTTAGATGTCTTTGTGCCATTTTCGGGGCCCTCCTTAACGGGGGAATGCGTCCTTTGCCTACAATATGATTGGCGCAGGTGTAATGTATTGCAAAGGGTTACAAAGTGGCGCAATTTGTAAATATGGCACGGGGCAAGGCCATCTTAACGCCACCTTAGTGTAAAAACAATGACACCAAGGCAGTGCTAAGCCCTCCTAAATCAAGGCCAAGATGTTTATAAACAATAGAGGGCTTGGAGCTACCCTGCAATACAGTGAGTAAATTGTTTTCATAAGTACATGGGATCGCTTCATTACGCAATAACACCTTGGACTGTTGGATGTGATGGACTATCTGTGTATATTTATGAGAAAAAGATTAATTGGGAGATAGTCTGTGCTATTGTGAAAGGAAATAGTAGTATCCTTAGTCACTAGTTGCTTAATTGAGATAACGCTTTTATCTTTCTATACTTTCAAAAATAGAGTTCCATTGTTTATCTGAAGCTCTCCATTTTTGTGAGCCCAGCTTTTTCCCTGCACCCTAATACAGCCCAGTGATCAAGGATTCCTAGGAGACCTAGGCAAGAAGCCCCAGACTTTTCCGGGAAATATTATTATTTGTTTAAAAGTGTTTTCTACTGCTGCCAGTGCCTGTTTACAGTAGACTATCTGTGATTCAGGCAGCTTGGCCTTTTTAAAGTGCTGTTTTTTAGCCGTGACTGTTTGAAATTTCCCTCCTAGTTTGTGGCAAAAGACTGCATAAAGCCCCCCTTTTCTTTTTTAAGTAAAAAAGATAGATACACATCAGTGGCTAACTAGAGTGTGTTTGGGAGACCGCTTAATCTGTTTCTGTGATTTAAATTGTGTTTAGAGACTGTCTGCCTCACCTGTTTTTGCCTTGAAAAAGCCAAATTTCTGAGTGCGCGACAAGCAGTATTTCAGTGTTTTTTTAACAATCTCTTCCTTACCTGGAAAGTAGACTCTGCTAGCTTGGACTTGTGGATTCAGCCTGCCTGTACCCAAGGAGATTTGAATAGAGCAGCAGTTCCTTCCTCCCTTCCCACAGGGGCTGGGGCTTCCTATTGCTTCCTGCTTTTAGGGTTGGGGTTGTAATTGGTACTAGGGTTGAGATTCTTATTGGTTTCTGGTTTTAGGGTTGTGATTGTGATTGATTGACAGAGTTAGGGGTATGATTGGTGAATAGGGCTAGATCTCCCATTAGTTGTGGCATTTAGGGTTACACATCAGATTGCTTAGGGTTAGGACTAGGTTTCTATTGGCCAGTAGGGTTATTTAAGCTAAGGGCTCAGGGCGTCTGAGCCTGGGCGACGAGGTTAAGGGTGGAGAGGGAAAGAGCTTTTGCCTGTTTGGGCGGAGCGGTCAAGGGCATTTATCTGTTTGGGTCTGTCCGAGACTAGTCAGAAAGGAACTTACTCCCTACTCTTCCATCAACATGCAAATCAGCAAAGACATCCAACTCTTGCATCACAAACTGACCTCAGACAGATTGCAATGTTTCATCAACCAGCACAAAACCACAAGTATCACACCTCTACACATATCCACCACAACTACACCAGTAAAACAGCTTCATTCTCACAACAAACACTACTCTGTCCATTCCCACTAACACAACCTGCCATCGCCCACACAACACAAAAGCACATTATACATTACTTTCAGCCATCCAGATACACACCCCCTGTTCATACAAACCAACAGCACTATCCTCTATTTGCCCCTGCCAGACCCCCTTTCATCATGACAATACCTAAACCCAGCCTTCCAACACACCATCTACAAACACCCTTCTCCTCTTTTGACCAATTACACACAACCATACAATCCTCACACTCCACCGCACATATTGCCTCTTCCAATCATCACAACCAACACAAACACCGACCTTCTTGGTGGGCGGGAACATGGCGGGCGTCTAAGGAGAGCAGTCGGGAGCTCGCTCAATCCAGACGACTAGCAACATGAATTGAAATACGGAGAACACGTACGGCGCATAGCCCGCCGACCCCGTAGCTGAGGTTTTATGCCGCTTACTTCTCACCTGGAGTCTTTGTGTGAATTGAGGTCTGGAGCTGGTGCGGGCGCTGTGGAGACACAGAGGAACAGCATCTTGAGGTCAGGAGTTGGGCAGAGGATGCTTAGAGTGTGTGTCATGGGAGACACTGCTCCATCTGTTGCAGCCTCCACGACGTGAGCGCTGTTTGCCCTCCAAGAAACTCTTTCCCTCAAGAAGGGAAAGCCCTCAGGAGCCGGGGATCAGAGCAAGTTGCCAGTGCAAAGGACTGCACAGGACTGCACATATATGACTTCTGCCAGGCAGAAGGCTTGGGCCCCCCAGAGTCGACCACCAGGGACTGATTTGCAACAGGAAAAAGGGGGAGCCTCATAAGCAACAAGAAGGAGTTAGAGAGGGGGGCACCAAATACCAAAAATTGGAACTGCCCAGAAACTTTGCAGCATGACATCAGATTGAAAAAGGGACACATAAATAAACCCGGCCTTGCTTGCGGCTTAAATAAGGAAACCCTTCCTTTAATACAGCCATTAGAGTAGTACAGGGCCGTTGTTTCACCACTTCTGTCTTTTTTTAAAAGAATTCCTAAAGGGGAAGCCCCCCCTTTCCCTCCTCGTTCTACGAGATCCCAATATCATCGGGACAATGCAGTGACTAAGACATGACTCAAGATCATTCTGGGAGGCAAATGAGGTAGCTCACTCACCCTATCCCAGTTCCTCGGAACTTGAGTCTCCAGTGGACTCTATGCTTCCTCAAAGCCTACCTGTTCAGAACTTCTGATTTCACTAACAGAAGAGATCAGAGAAAAAATTGGAAAAGGGAAAATCAGGGATGCATGTGAGGCACTGGAGAGCAAGTTGAATGTGCTAGTGGAGAGAATGGGTAGGTTGAAGATGGCGGTGGAGTAACAAGACAGATGACTGCTCGCAAATAGTCAGGATATCCCCCAACTGAAATCCAGGGAAAAAGACCTCCAGGAGAAGCTGGAATCATTGGAAAATAACCTGAGGAGGAATAATATTAGACCACTGAATGTCCCCAAAGGGGAGTAAGGTGATTACATCCAGGGCTACGTAATTTCTTTGTTTAGAGAGTCTTTTCCGACCCTGGCTTACTTAAAGTTGGAAGAAGATATCCAAAGAATTCATTGTGACCTTTTTAAAATAAAGCCCGAGAGGAAAGTTCCTATGAAAATACTTATAAACTTCGGAACATATTCTATTAAGGAGAAAATCCTTTCAGAAACTCTTAAAGCGGGCAGTTTTCCTAAAGGGGATTGTTTTTTTCGTATGCGGTCTGATGTTTCTAAGGTGACGTTGGATAGGCAGTGGGAGCTGGGGAACTTCATGCAGGAGCTTAGGCCTCTTGGAGCCACGGTTCAGATGAGGTTTCCGGCTGCTGTAAGGATCAGTTGGAATAATAAAATGCATAATATTAGGGACCCTGCTGAAGTTCGTGCACTTATTGTGCAGATTAAGGCATCACATTAGATTTTACTTTTTTCCATGTCGTCCGTACAAGAGCTCAAATGGGGCAATTCTATGTGCCCCTCAAAGACACTGTGGAGGGTGCCCTGGGGTTGGGGGTGTATCATTGGTTTCTTAACAGTTTTGCATTTTTGGGGTTTTTTTTGCACTAGGTGTGGGAGCATGTGAAGGAAAAAAATATATAAGTGTCCTCAGATACTCCATATTTTGCTCGGTTAAAGGTTTGATTTTGTGCCTTTGTCCTTTCTCTTGGAGTAATGGCTAGACACAAGAATGTTCAGCTGAAACTTCTCTCATGGAATAATAACAGTCTTAGACTTAAAGGGAGAAGGAGGAAGATTTTTTGAATTTTCATAAAGGATAGATAAGGAGGTGATTATTCTCCTGTAGACCCACTTATTACAAACAGAGTGGAAAGATACCCTTAATCAAATGAAGTGGGTGGGTGATAGTGCAAGCACTAATCAATCATGTGCTGTAAATGGTGTGGCAATTCTTATTAAGCAATCTCTAAAGGTTGTTGTAGCTAATGTAATAGCAGACCCCAAAGGCAGGTGGCTGATTGTGGAAGTGGGCTTGTATGGGGACTTGGCTTACAATAGTCGGATATTATGGTCCCAACGTTGATGATCCAGCACCTCTTCAGGATCTGTATAACAGTTTATTATTGTCAAAATACCCAATTGTGATAGGAGGGGATTTCAATGTTTTATTAGATCCTATGTTAGATAAATCTACCCCAGACCAACGATGAATTCTCCTAGATCTCGATCTTGGGTAAAACAAGCAATGGTAGATTTCGGCCTGGTGGATATCTGGCATTGGAAAGGGGGTGAGGGCCCAAGATTTACGTTTAATTATAAAAAGTATGGTCATCAGTCTAGGATAGATTTTTTTTTGGTACACAACAGTCTGAGCGGAATGGTTACATATGTAGGCCATGCTCCGGCTCATCTTTCAGATCATTCAGCAGTTAAGTTACATGTCTTCCTCAATATCTAGTCCTCTATCCCTAGGTGGTCAGTGAATTGGGCTGTCTTCTTAGACTAGTTGATTGTTGAAAGTCTGAAGTATGACACAAAATATATTTTTTAAACGAACTACGGATCTACCACCTTACAGACGGTGTAGGATGCATATAAAACTTTTATTAATAATCTGGCCGCTTATAAGTATAGGGAAGAGAGAGAACAGTTGAAGAGCCTAGAATCCCAAATAGCTTCCCTTCATGAAGCAATCTCCAATATATACCAGCAGGAGGACAATCAGCTAGCTGCCCTGAGAGCTCAACTGGTAAAGGCCAAAACAGACTTGGATTTATTTCTTGAGAGGACACATAAAGGAAGATGGGATAGTAGCCGGTATGCTCACTATGAATATGGGGAAGGTTGTAGCAAGCTCTTAGCAGGGAAAACTGAAATGGACCATACTAGGAACCACATTTCCTTAATTAAATCGGAGATCACTGGATCCCTCTGCATGGGGGAATTTGAGACAGAGGAGTCTTTTATAGTTTTTTTCCAGAAACTTTGTACAGATGATTTGAAGATTCCAGAAGAGAAGGTTAGAGGATTCTTGGAGGGGATTCATCTTCCCAAATTGGATGAGAAAGAGCGACAGCAGGTGGAGAGAAAGATAGAACAGGGGGAGGTGGATGATGCAACGAAAAATGTAAAGAATGGGAAGGCCCCTGGCCCAGACGGTTTGCCAAATGAGCTTTATAGTTTGCTAAGCGATGAGCTACCGCCAATCATGCTGGAGCTGTTCAACCTCCTTTTTCTTGAGGGCGCTGATATGCCAAAGTCCTGGGATGAAGCCGTAATCAATCTCCTTTTAAAACCTGGAAAGGATCCAACACAATTCATGTTGTAGCGGCCTATTTCCTTATTGAATTCGTATTGTAAACTTTACACATATGTTCTGTCTAAAAGGCTTGAGAAAGCGATTAGTAGGTTGAGTCATGAGGATCAGAAGCACTTTATTAAAGGAAGACAACTGCATGAAGTCACTCGTGATCTATTAGGTGCGGTAGATATGGCAGTTCAGGAGGGGGCCCCTTTAATGGTTCTCACTTTTGACGCTGACAAGGCCTTTGATCGGGTGAACTGGCCTTTTTTGCAGCTTTCCATGGAGACATATTAGTTTGTGGCAAACTTTATTTGGGCAACTAAGGCTCTATATAAATGCCCAACCGCCAGCATACTGATTAACAATAAGGTGTCTCAGAACACTAGGATTGGGCGAGGGACTCTCCAGGGCTGCCCACTATCCCCGCTTCTTTTTAATTTGCACATTGAGCCTTTGGCATTAATGATTAGGGCTGATAAATATGTTCTTCCTTTCCAAAGTAAGGGCTGGGTAAAGAAGGTTGCCTTATACGCAGACAATTTTATGATTTATACTAGTGATCTGGCCATTTCTCTTCCCAGAATTACATTGCTCTTAGAGGATTTTGGTAGGATGTCAGGTTAATCTGTGAACTTGGAGAAAACTGAAATTATGTGTTGGAATGCTATCTACAACAGCCCTTTAGTCAAGCAGCAGATCAGATATTTGTGGATTCACGTTACTTCTACTCTAGAGGATGTGGCCAAGGTTAATTTTGATAGAGCTTGTGTGGACACCTGAAAACATCTTAGAACTTGAACTGGTCTTACTCTGTCTTTTATAGGAAGAGTTCATATTCTCAAGATGATTATTCTTCTGAAATGTACTTTCCTGTTTAACGCAATCCCATTAGAGTTTAAGGCGTGTTGGTTTAATAAACTACAGGGGGACTTGACTTTGTTTGTATGGTCATCCAATGGGGGTGCAGATTGCATGGAAAAAAACAATGTAGAAAGAAAGAAAAGGGAGGGATTGCAGTTCCAGACTTCTATAAATATTATCTTGCCTTCCAGTTGAAGAATGTGAGGATCTTGTTACGTGATAGATCTAAGTACACTCTATTCTTGAAGGCAATAACTCAGGATCTATCGAAGGTGGGTGACAATTTTTTGTACAAGTTGTGTCATCTAAAATACTTCAAAAGGGTTAATTTGAAGATTCTTAAGGATGCCTGTAAGGTTTGGTGGCAGATTTGATGAGCTTTAGGGATAACCTATTACAGTTATTTGGCCCCTGTTTGGGATTCACCAGGTACCCTTGATTGTCTTACAGATAAGATGGTACTTCCATTAAAGGATAGTGGGGTGACAAAATGGGGGCACATCTTGGAGGGCTCTAAGTTGATATCCTGGTCTAAATTTGAGGAATTAGCAGGATACACAGTTTTCAAAGTTTAAATACTATCAGTTGGCTAGTTGGGTTACCACTCTCCAGGCAGAAGGAGTTGGGAAGAACAATTGGGAGGAGAAACTAGTTCAGGTGTCTGTTCATAAACAAACTGCATTGTGGTATCTGGCATTGCTAGAGGTTTTGGATGATGAGTTGTCTCACCCGGAAAGGAAATGAGGCAGGGCTTCCCAGTTCTAGACGTTGTTAACGCATGGAAAACTTCATGCTCTACGTCTTGGTCCGCTACTAAATCAGTTTTTCTGAAGAAAAACCATTTGTTTACATTACATAGAGTATACTGGTCCCCAGAGAAACTGTCAGTTCTAGGGAAAACGAAAAAAAGTTGCCCTTGTTGTGAGGAAAATGCTAATGATTTGCATATGTTTTGGAATTGCCCAAGGCTTGGCGACTTTTGGGTAGCCATTGAAAGAGTACTTAATGATTTTATAAGTCCAGAGGTGGAGGTAGCCCTTCCGCTGATTATCTTCGGGATGTGTTATGGAACAACCCGGGGATTGATGCTCCCTGTGTATTATAAGAAACTGATGTTTGTGTTGATTCTACTTGCCAGACGAGAAATGTACTTGAGGTGGACCTTGTCGTCACCCCCTACTGTGTTGGAGTGGGTGGCGTCTACTAATTACTTTTGTAGTTTGGAGCATATGGGTTCTCCCAGTAAAAGAGACGAATGTTGGTTTATTTGGGAAAATGCCCAGCAAACCAGTAACTTCCCCTCAAAATAGTCCGATGATTAAAAACCTCCCACTTCAATGGGGTTAAGTTCAGGAGTAAACTAGCTGGCAAATGTGCACGCATTTCCTGTGTGTACATAAGCTGCTATTGGTCTAGTGCAGAGAGAGGGGATTTACGTGTGTCGAGAGGTACAGATTGGCTGTTACTGAAGGGTCTTTCTCCAAGAGACACACGTTTACGACCCTCGTTTGCCGATGCTGAATACTATGAGGACAAAAAAAAACGAACACATACACCCCTGACACACATCCATCCCCTCTTACACACCTCATACACTCAGCTCCAAAACATATCAACACCCCCTGTAATAGTCTAATACCACTCACCAGCGCTGACTCACATACAATTCCTTCACAGAAAACCACTACTTCAATATCCCCTCTCACCATTCCACAAAAACTAAACAGACCACACACATCAGCACATCAAAATAACACAAACTTTCATTATACTTTCCGTCACACCCACTCCCACCCTCATGACTACACAAACAATACAAATCCTGACCAATCTTTACACCTACATTCTCACATTTAACAAGCATCTACCCCAAGCACCACAACAGACATCAACATTCATTCACTTGCCTCTCATCCATTGCATAATTTAGAGCCTTACATTATGATCCACATGCTCCTCTACCCTAACCCATAGTCCTTCCGCACTAAACAGACACAAACAAAATTAACAACATGCCACTCTTAACAACTTCGCATCCCCTTGTCTATTACATCGTAAGGCTACCCTAAAAAAAACAAATTACACTCTTCCTGTCTCTCTCAGCTACTAAGTCAATCACTGACACACACAGACCCACCAAAATACCTCCTAAGCCTGCTGGAAAAGGAACACTATATTGAAAAACAGGACTATTGTGACCCTCCCACAGTTATCACAACTAACAACATACCTGCTACAAGCTCAAAATATACTGCTCACCCTTCTCCTAAACAAAACACCACCACCACTAACACACTTTTTCTAAACTGCCTGCTCATAAATGCTCGATTACTCTAAAAAAACTAGCACCACTTCTACGACCTGCTCAAAGACACACAACCTGACTTACTATTCAGAACAGAATCATGGTTGGGAAATGACGTGTCCCCAGCGTTGCATGGAGCCGTTCCTCCGGGCTATCAAACCATCACACACAACAGTATAGGCAAGAGAGGAGGTAGACTAGCTATTATATTCAAACAAGCAATAAATCTCAGTAAAACAGATACCATTTCCATGCAAGCTTGTGAGGCTCTTCTCACCAGATGCAACCCTACTCCAACTTCCTCCTGTAACTTTCTCTACAGACCTCCACCTAACAACTCAACATTCCCAGATGCTTTTCTAGATACAGTCTCAAACCTTATAACATAATACTCAAACCTATACATTCTTGAAACCTAAATATTTGGTTTGACAAACCCAATATGCCCCATCCAAAAGCTACTGGCCTAGTCGCATTAAACCTACATCAGATTGCACACAATCCCACAAACATCACCGGACACATCCTAGATGTAATTGTTACAAAGCCTGAACTAGTTACATTTCATGGCATCACACCAATCACATGGTCAGACCACCATTTTATAACTTTCTGACATAAAAAAACACAAATCAACACACCCCACAGCAACGTACATACATGCACCTATCAACCATGAAGCAAACTCAGTTTTGAAGACTTAGAAACACAACTAACAGCCAACACAGATCTAGATACAATTCTGTAACAAAACTTTATGAGTGGCTATAGGAAGCTTTAGATATCCTAATACCAGTTGGAAAAACCACACAGGGCAAAAGAAGACCAACACCTTGGAGAAACACAGAACTTAAAAAGATAAAGCAACAAATCAGAAGGCTGCAACAGACCTGGCTCAAAACAAACAACATTCAAGAGAAACTGCAGCTACACAAACCTATCAGAATATACAAATGATCAAAAAAGGTACTACTTAGACAGAATTCAAAATGTTAAATCTGCAACCAAAGAATTTTATAAAATTCTCAATCAATTTCAAAAACCTAAATGCATGGAAGGAAGCCATCCCACTACTCAAGATTTCACAAACAAACTGGCAACTCATTACACAACCAAGGCAGACACATTGGACTCCTATTTAAAACAGAGGAAAACCATCAGCACCAACCCCTTTCCTAAAATACCCTCTAAGAAAATACCAACCCAGCCTCTACAGTCCTTCAAACAAATATCACAAGGTAAATTTATGGATTTGGTCAAAGCAAGCAGGCCTTCCGATTGCTCTTCTGACCCTTGTCCACCACACATCTTCAAGAACATTTTTTTATCTACTTCTGCTTTCACACCTGTAAGAAGAATCATGAACAACTCTTTAACTACAGGAACCTTTCCTTAAGACCTAAAAAAGGCATACATATGTTTGTTAATAAAGAAAATAAACCTGGACCCATAGGACCCCAACAACTACAGATGAATCACAAATGGTCCTTTCCTGGGCAAACTGATAGAAAGAGCAGCATTCACCTAGTTGTCACAATTCATTGAAGACAATTCCATACTTTCAGACTACCAAACTTGATTCTGCCCAGGAAGAGACACTGAATCAGCACTCATAGCAATCTGGGATGATCTTAAAAACCCAATCGACTACAATGGAGTTGCTGCACTACTTCTCTTGGACCTCTCGGCGGCCCTTGATATGGTTGACCATGACACCCTAATTCAAAGACTCCACGAAGCCAGCATAGAAGGGACCGCTCTCGACTGGATTACATCCTACCTTCAAAACAGAACTAATATTATCTATTCTCCCCCCCTTCTCGTCCAAACCGTACCTCACCAAAGTAAGGGTCCCCAAGGATCAGTCATCTCACCTTTGCTTTTCAACATCTGCATGATATAATAATAAGAACTGATCAATGATTTTCAACTCACACACTACAACTATGCAGATGACACACACATTATACTTAAATTTGAATGCCCCAAAGACATTGAAAACCCACGGATCTTCAGTTGCCTCAGGGCATTGATCAATGGATGACTTGGAGCTGTCTCAAAATAAATGCTTCCAAAATGGAAATATTCATATGTGGTGACTTGGAAAATTATGACCCACTGGGCACCTGGCCTGGCAATCTCAGACCCCCTCCTCAACTATCCGAGGAAGTTAAAAACCTTGGAATTGCCATGGACTCCAAATTAACAATAAATGCCCAAGTAGACAAATTAGCATGAACAAGTTTTAGAACCTTGAAGACTCTGCGATGCACCTTTCCCCTCCTCGGATTTCCACTCCAGGGGCAGGCTACTATCTCTCTTGTACTATCCAAACTAGATTATGCCAATGGCCTCTACCATGGGTCATCTCTATCTATTATGAAAAAACTACAACGTATTCATAACTCCGCTGCTACTATTACATGTTAAGCCACAAGCCCACATCTCCCCTGCCTTGAGAGCACTACACTGGTTACCCGTTGCCAGAAGATCCACCTTCAGGCTGCTTTGTATCACCCACAAAGCTATACGTGGAACATGACCTCTTTTTATCCGAAACAAACAAAACAAATACATTCAACAAAGAAACCTCCACTCAAGATTGGCACCCCGGCTTACAACACCACCATATAAAAAAAAGACTATAGGTGGTACATCCTTCTTCATTCAAGCAGCCAAACTATGGAATTCAGGGCCAGATTTATGGAAAAGTGGCGCGATGCTGTGCCACAATTGGCAGCACCGCACTGAGTCACTGAGTCAAACGCAGGGATGCACCCTATTTAAGTAAATATAGTGCACCCCTGCATTTCCCCCTGCGCTGGTGCTAAATTTAGCTGCCAGCGCCAACACAGGCATCCTTGCATCATCGTGCAAGGATTTCTGCGTTGAGGGGTGTGTTTGTTAATGTGAAGGAAGGTGTCCCTTCTTGCACAAAAACAATTACTAATGGCGCTTTGGCACTTCTGTGTGTGCAGCACACTGCAGCACACACGGAAGTGCCAAGGTGTCATTTTCAAATGATTGTTTATGTGCCCGAAGCAAAACCTTCCCGCACATAAACAATCATTTCTGGCATTTTGCTCTTTCAATGCATGCTGCAGAATGCAGCACGCATAGAAAAGGCAAAAAACGAGGAGGAATAAAAGTATTCCTCCTTGTTGTGCCCTGCTAACGCCACCTCTAGGGACGGCGTTATATTTTGGAGCTGCCTCAGGTTTACAAAATTTCAAAAATCTGAAGCAGCGTCAAAATGTAATGGGTGTTGTTGTGGCACACCCACAGCAACACCCATTGCACGCCCCTGCCACGCACAGTGCTGCGGGGAAGGGGTCGTATTTACAAGGTGGCGTTAAGCAAAGAAAGTGGCTTAACGGCACCTTGTAAATACGACGCAGTGCTCAGCACCACAGGAGGGTCACAAAAAGTGACTCTCCTGTGGTGCTAGAGGCCTATAAATACGCCCTCCATGGATAACTATCTTGTCTTCAGAAGACTACTCAAGAGTTACCTCTTTCCTTCATAATCAATATATTCAAACATCAATGGACTGCATATGGCTGTGTTGATAAATATTTTTAATTTGATTATGTGTATATTCTAGATATATATAATTCTTCAGGAAATATGTATTGCTACTATGACATAACAATAAATTATACACATATGCCCTCATTATGACATAGGCGGTAAATGCCGCTTACCGTCACGGTGATGGCTGCCAACATACCACGGCAGTGGAGAATATCCGTTTGCCATATTATGACACACACATACACCAATCCAACAGAATACAGCCACATACACAAATCCGCCAGCCCAAAGGTAAGTACAGAAGTGGCGGTCCCAGCACCCATACCTCTATGCCAACAAAACAATGCCCATCACATTATGACCCACAAATCACCACTGCGGACATTTAACGGCTGTAAACCATTGGCAAGACATACCGCCGTGCTCAGAATGGACACCCACATACAAAACAACACTACATTGGCCAATACAAAAAACACACACCTGACACTCATTCACACACCACACCCACACACCCACACCACTATAAAACACTCACCCACATTACCCACAACCCTTTACAAATACAAATCATTGACACCAGACTGACACCAAGACCTCTGCGACAACTAGACACACACCACTTACACCCATACATCCCTCATGCACCCCACATCACACACCCTACCACATTACTCAACACACTCCCACCAACACACACCACACAACACCCATGTCCCCACAAAGGAACCCCCGTTTCACTGATGAGGAGTTAAGGGTCATGGTGGAGGATATTGTCAGGGAAGAGCCACAGCTGTATGAAGCACATGTACAGCAGATATCCATTGCTAGGAAAATAGAGTTATGGTGGAGAATCGTGGACAGTGTGAATGCTGTGGGACAGCACCCAAGAACAAGGGATGACATCAGGAAGAGGTGGAACGACCTACGGGGAAGGTACATTCCATAGCAGCAAGGCACCAGCTCGCCGTACAGAGGACTAGCATCGGACTCCCACCTCATCCCCCACAGCTCACCACATGGGAGGAGCAAGTCTTGGCAATACTGCATCCTGAGGGACTCACAGGAGTAGCCGGAGGACTGGATAATGATTCAACAATTAACACTTATCACCTCTCATACCTGCATGCCATCTCACACCCTCACTACCATCACTCCACCCCATCCCACATACTGCACCGACAAATATGACTAACACCGATGCCAAGCCCTTAATGCTATACCAATGCATGGACACCCCTCCCAGCCCGGGATGGACACCCATCACCAAAGCATGCACATCATAGAGAAAGTAACAATCCCACAATACATCACCATACACAAGCAAAAGGTGGCAGGGCAACACCAACAATAGAGGGGAAGCCAGGGATTTACAATATGTCACTCACATGAAGCATAATACATCACTTACATCCCCACAGGTACCTCAGCCAATGTCAGCAGAGAGGAGGTGCCACGACTATCCAATCCCCCAACAGAAGATGCCCCCAGTGATGACAGTAACTCTGTACTTCTGGATCTGTCTCACCTGTGTGTCATTGGAAGTACTTATGGAAAACTGATGTTCTGTTGTCCTCATCCTCATCCTCAGTCTCTTCATCCTCACTGTCCTCAGGGTCTACTGCTGCCACAGGGGCATCTCCAGTCTCCTCCTCCTGCAAAAAAGGTACATGGCATCTGAGGGCCAGGTTGTGCAGCATGCCACTACTATCTGGCAGACCTTCTTGGGTGAGTAGCACAGGGATCCACTTGCCAGATGGAGGCACCTGAACCTGGCCTTCAGGAGGCCGAAGGTCCTCACAATGATCCGTTTGGTCACCCATGTGCCTCATTATAACGTTCCTCAGCCCCTGTCCTGGCATTCTTCACAGGGGTTAGCAGCCAAAATAGGTTTGGATAGCCAGAGTCACCTGCAAGGTAACCTCACAAAATCCTATGAGGTTAACAGTAGAAGGCATACACTAACATAATGTGTGTGGGGACCAAGGCTCACCTATTAGCCACACCCTGTGCCTCTGTAGTTGGGCCATCAAATTTGGGATGCTGCTATTACTGAGAACAAAGGCATTATGCAACGACCCAGGATACTTAGCATTGACATGGGAGATATACTGGTCCACCAGGCACACCATCTGCACATTCAGTGAGTGGAAACTCTTACAATTCCTAAACACCTGTTCATTCTGGCGGGAGGGGACAAACGCAATATGTGTACCGTCAATTGCCCCAATAACATTGGGGATATGTTCCATTGCATAGAATCCGGCTTTCACAGTAGCTGATTCTTCTACCTAGGGGAAAGAAATGTAGCTGCATATTTGTTTTACCAGGGTAGACAACACTCTTGCCAGCACGATTGAGAACATTGGCTGTGACATTCCTGCTGCCAAGCCCACTGTCACTTGGAAGGAACCAGTTGCCAAGAAATGGAGCACTGAGTGGGAATCCCAGTTGGATGACGTATAGATGAGATCAGGTCTGGCTCCAAGTGGGCACACAGCTCTGTCATTGTGGCCCTGTCCCATCTATAGGTGAGGATAATGTGCCTGTCGTCTAGTGTAGCTAAGTCCACCAGGCTTCTGTACACAGGGGTATGTCTCCACCTCCTATTCATCCACAGCGGTAGGTATCTAAGGGACATAAGAGTGAGTGGACTGTCACAATTGGAACAATGGAACCACAACTACAGTCTACATGATGGACTTATGTAATGGGACAGTGTTAATGGCGAGGTATGTGCCAATCTAATCTGTGATGCAGTTATTGTTGATATTACTGTCCCCCCCCCCTGAAATGGCGACTGCCTGTCCAGTATGTAGGGACAAGTGCAAGGGAGGTAATACCGCTGACGTTGTGTGCCGTGGCGGGAGGCAGTCGGGAACCGCTGTGCAATTCTTCTTTGGTTAATATTTGGCCCTATGGGTTACATGGGCCAATGGTGACCTACGCCGGCGGTGACGGTATGCACCGCCGCAGATGTGACTGCCATTTTCTATCTAATTCCTTACTTGCCACCTGACCTTCCATAGGAGAAGACCTACACTGCATGTGCTGCTGTGACCTGTGTTGGGAACCTAACATGGCCCATGTGACCGGGGAATGGGCCGCTGCCTTCACTTCGGAGGAGTTGGAGTGACTGGTGTATGGGGTCCTACCCCAGTACAGACAGCTGTAGGGGCCTCCAGACCAACAGGTGAGTACACTTTGAGCACGATGCATGTGGGAAGTATGCATGGAGGTGTGTGTGCAAGTATCATGTAAGGGGGCATAGGGGGAATGTCTTGTGGCGATGCACATGGTTTGCGCTGGGCGATGTGTCTGCCAATGGTGATAGAAACAGGTATGGTGGTCCATTTTTGTGACAGTCTGGACTGTTTGTTTAATGGTGTTCTCCTGTCTGTATTGCCTCTGCAAGTCAGCGCCCATCAAAGTAAGGGAATATGGCGTGCCATCGCCAAGGACGCGCAGACCCTGGGGGTCCATGGCAGGTGGGACACCCACTGTTGGAAACAGTGGGAGGACCTGAAATGCTGGGAGTACCTAAGACCGCTGAGGCCCAGCTTTGAATGGCCTGCCAATGAGGAAGGGGTGCCCATCAGATCCTGAACCCCCTGATGGCCCGCATACTGGCAGCGGCCTACCCTGAGCTGGATGGGCGCTTGAGGGAATCACAGAAGCCACAAGGGGTGAGTACATATTTTGGCACGTGGGGCGGGATCTGGGTGGTGGATGTGTGTTAGTGGGTGCCCCTAAGGCCAGGCCAGATATTGCAGCGTGGGTCATCTCAAGTGTAATGGGTGTATGGCAAATACAGGTAACCTAGCTTGTTAGCAGTCCATTTCCAGCTGGGCATCGTGGATCCCAGGAGTGCTGCAGTTGGCAGTGTGTGGTCCTTAGCAACTAGCCATATCACTGGTAGTGCAATGCATAGTGCTTAAGCCTGTTCCCTGTGTGTGACGGTGCTGTGTATGCCAACTGTGGTGTTGGTGCAGTCAGTGACCCAGTGTATCCTTTGACTCTCTCTCCCCCCTTTCTTGTTTTGTCATCCTGTCCTTGTGTGCATTAGCATCATCTGGCGGAGGAGCAGGGGCACTGTCGACAAAGGGAGCTGAATCCCACAGGACACAGGAGGCACCAACACTGAGGGAACCAGTGGGATGGTGTGCTAGGGGAGCAGGAGCATCACAGCAGAGACTGGAGGTGACAACACAGACTCAGATACCTCCTCTGATGGAAGCTCCCTGGTGGTGGCGGACACCTCGGTGACCACCCCAGCTGCAGGTACAACCGCCACCCACCGTACCAGCACTGCCCTTCCAGTAGCCCCTCAGCTAGTAGCCCGTGCCCGCTCACCCAGGAGGATGGGCATCTCTTTCACCCCAAGCACCTCAGGCCCTGCCCGAGTGAACCCTCCTGCCCTGAGTGAGGAGGCTATTGACCTCCTGAGATCCATCTCTGTAGGCTAATCAACCTTTGTGAATGCCATCCAGGGGTTGGCATCCCAGATGCAGCAATGCAATGCATTCCTAGAGGGCATCCACAGTGGATTGGCGGGCCAAAAGAGATCGATTCAGACTCTGCATTCTGGCCTTTTCTCTGATGGCAGCCATTGTCCCTGTTTCTACCGTCCCCCCTCCATCTACCACTTCCCTGTCCCATTTTCCTGAACCCCAATCCATCCCAGGTACACATCCAGATGGGCATGCACAAAAGACAACA
The DNA here is from genome assembly GCF_031143425.1 of Pleurodeles waltl. Taxonomy (NCBI): domain Eukaryota; kingdom Metazoa; phylum Chordata; class Amphibia; order Caudata; family Salamandridae; genus Pleurodeles; species Pleurodeles waltl. The sequence goes on along the minus strand of NC_090450.1, from coordinate 218,178,473 downwards.
CAACATAGTGGCACACGCAAACACAAGCACCACACTTCAACACACAAGAACTCACGCAAACACCATACAGTAGCAGAAACAACAACATCCACTGCCTCCACTGTCTCCCCTGCCTCTTCCTCCTCCACCTCCCTCCAAGTCATGTCCACACTCACACCTGCATGCACTACTTCAAAATCCACCACCAGCATCACCACACCAAGCAGCACACACACCTCACTAGCAGACACCTCCACAACAGCCATGCACGTGTCTCCTCTGTCCTCACCCATCCTGTCGGTCCCCCCCAAAGCACACAAACGAAAACACTCACACACCCAAAAGTGATCCACTTCACATCAGCATACAGCCCATGCACCTTCACCCAAATCCAGCAGGCATTTACCTCTTACAGCCACTTCCTCTACCTCCACTTCCACCACTCCTCCCTCCTCCCGCACACCACCCCTAAAAAGCCTTTCCTTGCCCAACTTGACCTCTTCCCTCTCCCTACCCCCACCCTGCCCGTAAGAGCAGGGTACCAAATACCTAGCCCAGCACCTCAGCCAAAGAGTCCACAGGGACAGTGGTGGCTCCACCTACTCGAAGTGGTAAGGATACCACACCTCCAGGCAAGAAGGGGAAGGAGCCGGCACCTCCAGGCAAGTAGGGGAAGGAGCCTGCACCTCCATCCAAGAGGGAGAAGAAGCCATCCACCCCTGCCAGAAAAGGTCAGGAATCCATGACCTAAGTCATGGAGAGGACGAAGCCCTCTACTCCAGCAGAGGCTGTCAGGGTGACACCGCCACCACCTCCAGCGGTCACAGGACCCCCACTGCCAGCTGAGGAAGTGCAGCCATCACCACCTGCAGAGGCTGCCCAGGGGGCACCTCCATCCACCGCCACACTGCAGCCATCTCCACCTGCAGAGGCTGCCTAGGAGGCACCTCCATCTGCTACCACACTGCAACTATCATCACTTGCAGAGGCTGTCCAGGAGGCACCTCCATCCACCACCACACAGCAGACATCACCAACTGCAGAGGCTGCCCAGGAGGCACCTCCATCCGCCACCACACTGCAGCCATTACTACCAGTGGACGCCAGGTAGGCCACCCTCCAGGGGCTGCTGTATAAGGACCCCCCTCCAGAACCAGTGGGAAAGTCACCCACCTGGGAGACTGGGGCCTTGCACTCCCCAGGACAGAGCAATGGGCATGTTGCCCCATCCAGAACCAGTGGGCAAGTCACCCACCTAAGAGACTGTGGCCTTGCACTCCCGAGGAAAGAGCAATGGGCATGTTGCCCCATCCAGAACCAGTGGTCAAGTCAACCACCTGAGAGACTGTGGTCTTGCACTCCCCAGGACAGACCAATTGGCATGTTGCCCCATGCAGAACTATGGGGCAAGTCACCCACCTGAGAGACTGTGGCCTTGCACTCCCCAGGACAGAGCAATGGGCATTTTGCCCCATCCAGAACCAGTGGGCTTGTTCCTGAATCTAGATGAGGTGCCCCCCTTTCCCTCCCACTGAGGTGCCTGCCCACTTGCAAACTGATGCCCCTGCAGAGTTCTATCCGGATGAAGTCAGGATTCGAGTTGGGCCTTAGAATGTGCCCTGTGGCCATGTGGGTCCTTTGAACATTGGACTGGGAAGTGTCCCCTTGTGTACATGTACACATCTCTGTTTCATTGTCAATTCTCTATTTATTAGCTGTTGATATGAATACATTCACTTTGGTGCATTCCTGTTCTTCTTGTATTATTCTGCCGTGTATTGGGTGCAAATTGTTTTTCGTGTACAGCTGGTTGTGTGTATGGTGTGTGTGTGTGTCGGGGGTGTGTCATGCGTGTGTGTGTCACTCTTGTTTTCCTCCCTCCCTCCCTTGTATGCTAGGCAGCAGTACTCACCGTCGTCGTCTTCGTCGGCGTTGGTGTTCCAAGTGGAGCATAACATAGAAGATCATTGGGAAAACTAGCAGTTCGGGTTCCATGGTGACGTTATTCTTCCTTGTGTTTCCGACGGTGAGTCAGTTCTCTTCAGTGATGTGTTTCCGCCAGGCTTTTGATGGCATTGGTACCACCCAGGAAAAGGTGGTGGTTTGCAGTGTCATAATATGGTGGGCTTTACTTTGTCTCCCGCCTGGCTGTTGCCAGCTACCGCTGTGGTGAGTGATGTTTCCAGTCTGGCGGTTGGTGTGGTACATGGCTGTCCATGGGAGTTGTCACCGCCATGGTCATAATTTTTTGGTAGTTACCGCCAGCCTGTTGGCGGTATTACCGTCACTTTATCACTTCCTGCCAGGGTCGTTATGCAGGCTATACTCTATAAACCTGTTTAACAAATGTATATTCACTCACGGTTAAATATATAGATATATGTGTGTGTGTATGTGTGTATGCATGTGTGTATGTATATATCTCTGTGTGTGTGTGTGTGTATATATATATATATATATGTTATATATATATATATATATATATATATATATAGATATACATATATATATATATATTAATAATATATATGTGTGTATGTTATTCTATGCTTAACATGTTCTTAGGTCATTGCATAGCTCCTAGATAAGTTGTTATATTAGATACTTATGAATCCCTGCTCTCGTTTTTATACCACACTGATGAAATGCTTTATTATCATGAGCATTTCGCTATTTAAAAATTGAGGAAAGATAAATAAATGTTAGAAAAGTACACTTATTAATTAAATTCAAATATTGCAAATCTTGAAAGTCTGTGTTTATACAATACAACTTTTCTTCTCATTTTATTATATCCATTATTATATTCCTTGCACATATATTCCCTTACTATATATTTACATATGTATTTATTTATTACTCTAGTCTTACTGTACGAGAGAAAAATTTAAAACAAATACTTAAAATAAAACCTACAGTTAAAATTCAAATTATAAATAAGTAAATTAAAGTAAGATAATAATAATAATAATGAATACATAAATTAAATAAAAATAAAAATAATGATTAAAAATGTCTATATGTATATATATATATAAATATGTATAAATATATATCTATATATATATGTAAATAACATTATAACTAAATAAAAATAATTTACTCTCTTGTAAGCTTTATTGTGTCTACCCCTCTCCCTATGTCATGTCTCTATCAATTTATCCTGCATTCCCCACTCCGACTCATCCCAAACTCATTCTACTATTTTCATCTCCACAATAATCATGCCTAAGGTCTTCCCTCCTCTTCGATATCTTGCTCACCCCAACCTCAGTTTACTACCATGAACTCCCAAACAACCCTACTAAATTCTCCCTCATTTAGCTCACCTTTGACTCATCCAAAAACCCTTCTGCTACTATGATCTCACTAACCCTTTCCACAGACTCTTCCCTCTTCCATCTCTCCTTTAATCATCCCAAGCCTCATCCTATTACTATAAACTCTCAATTAACACTTCTGGACTCTTCCCTCCTCTATCCCTTTATTACTCTAGTCAATCCATCTAACAAACTCACATATCCTCTGCTCAAATTAACTCATAATAATACTAAAACTGTACTCATATTTCCCTATACTAATCCACCACTAATTCCTCTTGGGTTTTGGAGTAGCAGACTACTCACTGAAAAGCGCTTTGATGCCTCGTCAGGGGTAGTAAGCGCTATAGAAATACAATTCCAGTTACCATTATTATTATGCCATAGGGAAGAATTTTAAATGTTTGCATAGCGTAGGTTGTTTGGAAAAAGGTGAGTTTTCACTGTTTTATAGGAATATAGTCGATCATATGACAATCACAATCATAGCATTTGTAAAGCACAGCAATCTTACCCCTAAGGGCATCTGGGTACTGAGGGTGCCATGTCTCTGTCGAATAGCCATGTCTTAAGTCTCCTTCTGAAGTCTATCAGGGAGGGAGCTGTTCGGAGGTGGAGGGGAAGGCTTTTCCATGAATTGGCTGCTGTGTAGGAGAAGGAGTATAGTTGTTTTGCTAGGACATACACACTTAGTCTGTGGTTGATGTCAGACAGCCCAAGGTTCTGGAGAGCCTTGTATGTGAGTGTGGCGACTTTGAATTGGCATCTCCTCTGGACAGAGAGTCAGTGGAGGTTCCTGAGGTGTGGGGTGATGCTTGAGGAACTTAGGGAGGTTGAGGATGAGTCTAGCTGCGGTGTTCTGCAGAGTCTGAAGTCTTTGAAGTAGTTGGGAGGACCCTTCGGCTTAGAGAGCGTTGCAATAGTCGAGTCGGCTGGTGACCAGGATGTGCATTACTGTCTTTCTGACATCGGTAGGGATCCATTTGAAGATTCAACAGAGCATACGGAGTATGTAGAAGCTGGAGGAGACGACTGAGTTTACTTGCCAATTCATAGATAGTAGGCAGTCAAGGATGATGCCCAGGTTTCGTGCGTGGTCTGATGGACTGGGAGTTGGTCTGAGTTTTGCTGGCCACAAACTGTGGCCTCATATGGAGGTAGTTATTCCAGAAGATCAGGACTTTAGTTTTAGCAATGTTTAGTTAGAGACAGCTGTTTTTCATCCATGTTGCTACGTTAGTCATGGCGTTTGCAGAAGTTGGCTTTGGCGTTGTGGGAGTCTTCAGTGAGTGAGAGGATTAGTGTCGTAGGAGACTATACTAAGTCTGTAGGATCTGACGAAGTCAGCAAGGGAGCGATGTAGATGTTGAACAGGGTTGAGCTGAGGGAGGATCCTTGGGGTGCGCAACAGGTGATGTTCTTAGGCGTAGAAGTGAAGGGAGGAAGGAGGATGCTGTGCATGCAGCCTGAAAGAAAAGAGGCATCCTAGTTAGATAGCTCACTCATAGCAGTGCAATGAAAGTGTTCAATAATATGGGAATGATGATTAAAAATGTCTAGTTTATTTCCACATTTGGCAAGTGTGTTTAAACGTCAGCAGTGTATTCTTAAGAGTTTAAATAAAATCATTTGAGTAGTCGGTCAAAATATGTTTGTATTGATTTAATTGTAAGTGGAATTTGGCTTTTAATAAATATGAATGGCTTAATATGTATGAATCGCTGAGGTATTTTTCTAACGAATCCCAAACTCAAGAGTAATTTGTAAAGGACAGCCAATGCCACACAACTGGTGGCCACTCACGACAAGGAATTGCACATATTCAACACAGTTTCCTGTATACCCCAAACACACATCACACACCACACAACAGCATTGCACACAAACATGCATTGCACTATAGACCACAAGCACTTAATACCACATAACCACATACCCTCCATCTCCCACAAAACATACCACCCTCTGCACAACCCATTCACCACACACACATCAACATCACCATGTCCCCGCAAAAGCACCCTCTTTCACAGATGAGGAGTTGCGTGCCATGGTGGATGAAATTGTTAGGGTAGAGCCACAGCTGTTCGGTGCAAAGATAAAGCAGACATCCTTAGCCAGGAAAACTGAGTTATGGTGGAGGATTACTCAGAAGGTGAACTCAGTAGGAAACTATCCACTCACAAGGGACGTGTTAAGGAAGAGGTGGAACAGCCTACAGGGGAAGGTGTGTTCCATGGCATCACAACATCAGATTGCCATCCACAAGACCGGAGATGGACTCCCACCTCCTCTGCCAGAGTTTATATCATGGGAAGAGAAGGTCTTGGCTATCCTGCATCCAGAGGGCCTGACTGGAATCACCTGAGGAATTTAAAGTGGTAAGTCACCTATACTTCCCTACCACTATGTACACATGTATCACATGTGTCCCCTTCACCCTATCACTCCCCAACCCACCCAATCCCACACTGAAACCCACTCCCCTAACCACCTATACCCATTTCCCCTTCATGTCCACACCACTCAACTAACACCTTCCCAACATCCACACTCGAAAATATAAGTAAAGCCTGTTCATCATGAAGCACTACCAGTCCCACAGTGCATCACCCTTCACTAACAAAAAAATGCAAAACACCCATCACATAGGTACACCTTCATAGGAAAGGATGTCAACTACTAGTGAATGAGCAGGTATCAAGAGCTAACCAAGAAATGGCAATGCCATTAATGCAAAAATACTGACATGTCATCACATATCAGATGTAATAAAATAAATTAAACTCCATTCACGAGAAAGCAATAAATAAACTGGCTATTGCCGATGCCATACCTGGGGAGCAACCATCCAGCACCATGTCCCTGGTTAGGCAATGTGAAAATGTGAGGCAGATATGAATAGCTCTTGTTGCTGTCCACAGGTACCCCTGATTATGTCAGCTGGCAGCAGGTGCCATGAACACCAAGTCCTCGACCAGAAGAAGGCCCCAGGGATGCCAGCAACTCTGGATGTCTGAATATGAAAGATCTCCCTGGCGATCTGGCACCACTGGTCAGTCACACGCCACAAGCGTCACCCAGGCCACGCCAGACACCCCCACTGTTGAGACAGATACTACAGAAGTTACCCAACGCCCCCAGATCCGTGTCCCCAGGACACGTCAATCAACAGTGTGCCCACCTGTATAGGGACCGGAGTCAACACCTATCAGGCAAGACAATGAAGAACCTGGTTTAAGTGGGAACGGACACACTGTTCCGGGGACGCATGCACAGGGGGCAAGGGCCAGTGGGAGGTCATCTGTGGGCCAACGAGTAGGGCAACTGAGGGAACCAACTTGCCAGAAGGCACTATCACACGTCCTGGGAGCATACCAAAATTCCCGGGACAGGATGGGCCAGGTACTCACCACTTTGCAGGAGAACCAGAGGCTGCAGAGGGAACACAACCAAGAGGGAGGCCATGCAGCAGTGTCAGTGCCAACATGGCTTCCATTGCAGGGGGGCTTAGGGAAATAGCAACCAATCTGTGTATGTCATCCAACCATCAGCAGGCCTCTTCCACTAGCCAAAGTCATGCCCAGTCCTCTATGTCTGCTGGAGCTACTGGACTGGAGGCCCTGCCAGAGGACTCAGAGGCCACCAGCACCCCTCCCTCTGTAGCTGAGGATCCCCCCTCAAACGTTCCCTTTGAGCCAGACATCCTTCAGAGACTGTAGCCAAGACCAACACCACTGCCAGGAAGTGATCCTCTCCTAACATGTCTCCCTTGTGTTTTACTGACGCACCTGGTTGACTTTGCACTGCCATTGCTTGCCATTCCTTGGGCCACTACACTAAAGACTTTGTCCACCATCACCCCACTCTTTTGCACTTTCCCTTCCTTTTTGTAATAAGAATAAACACACTTAAACACAGCTAATGTATTTGTGTTTTTATTCAATCATGATGCAATTTCTGTACTACTATGTGACAGTGTAAACATCAGTTTTCATCCAAAGTAGTGTCAGCTTGTTGTAATCTTTCTCAGTGTCAGTGCTTGCTACCATTCACCATCCACCAATCTTAATGATAGCAGTCAGCAGGTACTCCATGGGCACTCAGTAGTGACCACTGCAATATCTGAAAAATGGGTAAAACATCCACATACACATTGGAAGTAGATTATTGTCATAAACATGATCCTGTGTCATATACCATACTAGATTCACAGGCCTCATGTCCTACAAATACAGCACTGTGATAAACTTTCAACATTACTACACACATCAAACAACCTCAATAACGGCCTTAGACTACACACCAAGAATAGAACCATCCCAGGTTGTCTGTATGGCACACTCTCCTGCATGGCATCCAGTGCTGGGGAAACTGTCAGGGAGACGCTAATCATAGAGGTGAAGTGTGAGGCCATCAGTACAGCCATGACACTACCAAAAGCACTTTCTAACTACAGAGGCACTCTGAGTCAAAAATGTGATTTGGCTAAACTAATCTGAGAAAAAATACTGATGAAACAGCAAAGGCAGGAGTACAGTTACCCCATATCTCCCTCCTGTACCACTAACCACACTGAGACGACTGAGGCTGAGCAAACCACATACTATTGAATTGAATATAAGAGCTGCCACACTGCACTTTATGGGGTGATTCAACCACAAACCTATCTTACTGTCATTGGAAGTACTGATGAATCAGCTGAGTCCTGGTGTCCACATCAACCTTCTCCCCATCTTCATCACTGTCTTCTGTTCCCTCTGCTGCCACTGGTGCATTGGATCCTCCCTCCTCTTCCAGTAACGGCACATACCTTTTGAGGGCCAAATTGTGCAGTATGCAGCAGGCCACGACTATCAGGCAGACCTTATCAGGGGATTAGAACTGAGATCCACCGGACATGTGCAGACATCAAAATCTTTCTTTAAGAAGGCCTGATGTCCTTTCTATCACTCTTTGTGTCCTTCCATGTGCCTCATTGTAGCGATTGTTAACCTCTGTCCTCGGATTCCTCACCGGTGTCTATAGCCAGGATTAGGTAAGGGTAGCCTGAGTCACCATGGAATAGTAGAATCACACATAATATATGTACAATATTACAGAAGAGAAGTGAAAAGATAGATGCTGTGACAGACATTGAAAACAAACATCATACCCGCCAATGAGCCAGCCTCTCTCTGTCTCTAGTTGTGCCATCAGGTGTACGACAATACTGTTCCTCGTAATGTAGGTGTCATGCACAGATCCAGGGAACTTGGTAGTCACTTGTGAGATATACTGATCAGCGAGGCACACCATCTGCACATTAATAGAATGAAAACTTTTTCTGTTTCTGAATACCTGTTCATTTCTCCTGGGAGGCACCAAAGCAATATGGGTACCATCAATGGCCCTAATCACATGTGGGATGTGTCCCATTGCATAAAATCTGCCTTAACTGTGGCCAATTCTGCACCTTGGGGGGATTTGATGTTGCTATAAATGTGTTTGAGCAAGGCAGATAGAACATCCTTCAACACTAAACTGAGCATTGGTTGAGACATACCTGCCGCCAACCCCACTGCCACCTGAAATGACCCACTAGCCAAAAAGTGGAGCACTGCAAGCACCTGTACAGTAGTAGGAATTGCAACTGGATGACAATTAGCAGGCATGAGATCTGGCTCCGGTTGTGCACACAGTTCTCTGATTGTCACACTATTCAGATGATAGGTGAGCAGTACATGTCGTTCTTCCATTGTAGCCAGGTCAACTATGAGCCGGTACACAGGAGCATTCCACCACCTCCGCATTGGTTGGTATCTACACATAGCAACCAATACAAGTATAACAAAGAAAAAACATATTGAGCAACCATTTTTTCAATCAATGCTGAAATATCAACCTCACAGGCAACCTATTTGCCATCTATGCTCTGGTTGCTCCTACATACTGACGGACATCTGAAGCAACCCCCTGTCATTATATTGTATGTCTACAACCTAAATGTACAATGAATGGAGGCATGTGAAGATATGAGTCAGGAAACCATATAGCACATCTCAGTTCCCTAGGTCTGACAGTTTGGAGCAGAGTTTTGATTACGATAGAAATGGTGTAAGGCATTATCATTTCAGATGAGTAATTTCACAATGTGTAAGGCCTGGCATGTAGTGTGCCAGATCAAGCTATTAGGCACATATAATTGGGTACAATGATAAATAATAGTGTAGAATGGCAGCCGCCTGTCCTGCGGAAGTGACTTTACTCTTCCGGCATTAGTCGTCATGGCTGTGGGCGGTCTGAACTGCCAAGTAACTCCTCATTGGATAACGTTGATGTCTATGGGGAACAGGGGTGAATGATGACCACCGCCGTCGGTGACGGTGATCACTGCCGTGGCCGTGACCGCCATTTTCTCAAAGCCATTTCACTTGACTCCTGACTGTCCAGCAATTAAGACCTCCACTGCATGACCTGTTGTATCCTGTATTTGGAAGCCACAATGACACGTTCTACAGGGGATAGGGCCATAGCCTTCCCACCAGAAGAACTTGGGAAGCTTGTGGATGGGGTCTTACTCCTGTATGGACAGTTGTATGGGGCTCCAGATAAGAAGGTAAGCACCTTTTCTGTATAGTAGGTGTGACATGGTTCTATGCAGTTGAATGTGTGTCCATGCAGTATGTCCTTTTGAGAGTGTTGTGCCGTGCAACTTTTATATGCAGATACATATGTGTCATGTGTAGCATGAATGTGATATGTATACAGTATGTAGTCCATTGCTGTAACTGGTAGCAAGGTCTACATAAATGTGTCCTTATCTCTGTGTCTCCCATGCAGGTCAGTACCCATAAAAAAAAAGTATTGTGGCAAGACATTTCCAAGGAAGTGTGGACCCTGGTGGTTCATAGCCGGCAGCGCACCCACTGCAGAAAGTGGTGGGAGGACCTGAGATGCTGTGCCCGGATGACCGCAGAGGCCCAGCTGGAGATGTCCTCCCAACAGAGAGGGGTGCCTATTGGACCCTGACCCCCCCCCAATGGCCCGCATACTGGCAGAGGCCTATCCTGAGTTGGATGGGTGCTTGATGACAGCACAGAAGCCACAAGGGGGTGAGTACTCACAGTGTTCATCATGTAGGTTTTGAGTTACATAGTGATTGTATAGTTTGCTAATAGCTAGTGGATGTATAAGTAACCTCTGGTCAGGTATATAGCTGATGTCCCCATTGTAATGCTTATTTGTCTGTCTGATAGGTAGTTGTAAGTTACAGACATGGATATCTATGTAGAGGGCTACATCCTGGGACTAAATTGAAGATTGGTGACTCTCATGTACTCCTGTTTCAACTAGTTATGTGGTATGTCCAGGCAAATGCAGGTTGTTCACACACGGTCATGAGGTAAGTAAAGGTTTCCCTAAGTTAACTCCCACGCATGGTTTAGTGAGTAGTCACACTCTGCTGCTGAATCAGTGTAGTGTTGTCGATGGAGGATGGTAGGTGCTTCAAATTGCATGGTCTCATGTTGTCAGTATCCAATCGTTTGGTCTGATGTTTGGCACAGCATCCTGTATTTTGCTTGTGAATTGTTGTAAAGTGTGACTCGTATGTGGCATAAGTGTTGTAATTGACCCCATGTTCTCTTGCTTTCTCCCCCACCCTCCTACCATGTCTTCTTCTGTCCTTGTGAAGGAGAAGGGGCCCCAACAAGTGGGGAGGTTGCAGCCCACGGGACCCAGGAGGCAGAGTCTACCGACGTCGAGGGGACCAGCGGGTTGGAGACCGAGGGGAGCACCATGGGGAAACAGGAACTGCTACATCTGACCCTGATTCCTCCTCCGATGGAAGCTCCCTGGTGGTGGCGGACCCCTCTAGGACTACCCCAGCAACTACATCATCCGCCACCCCCCTTACCAGCACTGCCTTCCCAGTAGCTCCCCACTGAGTTGCCCGTGCCCACTCACCAAAGAGGGTGGGTGTCTCCTTCTCTGCAGGCCCCCCTGCCTCTGCCCCAGTCAGCCCTGCTGCCCTCAATGAGGAGGCTATTGACCTCCTGAGACCATCTCTGTGGGGCAGTCAACCATGGTGAATGCCATCCAGGGCCTGGCATCCCAGATGCAGCAATGCAGTGCCTGGAAGGTATTCACGGTGTGTTGGCTGGCGTACAGAGATCGTTTCAGGATCTGGCCTCCTCTTTGATGGCAGCCAGTGTCCCTACTTCTTCTGCCCCACCCCAGCTACCTGTGCACAGTCCCGGAGTCCCCTACCCCCACCCATCCCAAGCACGCCATCAGACCTGCGTGCACCCAAGACAACAGACAAGATGTGCAAAGACAAACCCAAGCACCACAGGTCACATCCCAAGCATACACACATCCAACACACACCAGCAAATACAACAACAGTCACTGCCTCCACTGTCTCCCCACCTCCTCTTCCCTCACAGTCACATGACCACTCACACCTGCCAGCACTGCATCCTCACTCCCAGATCCAGCCACAAGTTCAGCCTTGCCAACAGTCACCACCACAGCAGACACACAGACATGCATCCCATACACCACATCCACACTGACCACCACCACCATTACCCAACATGCAGCACATCTACCTTACTTGCAGACACCACCTCAACATATATTCACACAACCTGTCTGTCTTCTCCCGGCTTCTTCTCCCTCCTCCCAAGACACCACCTCACACGTGCACACTTTGCAAGCACCTACATCAAAGTCCAGCACCCCTACATGTCCTAAACCCACTCCCTCTAATGCCACTCCCTAACCTGTTCCCACAAACTGCCCACTGTTCCTAGAAAACATTTCCTTGCCTGCCTTGACCTGTTCTCTCCTCCAGCCCAACCCTGTGTTGTACCTAAGTGTCACGTTACCCTCCCCGAGCCGAGTCCCTTCAACTGCCAGTCCTCCCATTGCCCCCCTAGTGTTTCCCATGTCCCTCCCCAAGCCAAAAAGCCTCCATCTAAGACAAAAACTGTACCCACTCACACCCTGCTCCAAGCCCACTCCCCGCCATCTAACCTAAGCCCAAACCTCTACCCCCTCCCAAACCAAAGCCCAAGGACCCCCTTCTAAACCTAAATCCCTGCCTGCCACCACCCCCAACCCCTGACCCCTGAGGTGCCTGCCTGTCCCATTGATGTCCCTGCCCACTGGAGGCCAAGAGGCTGTCAGGAGTCAAATGTGTGCATATTGCACTTGTTGGACTTCAATGGCCCATTCTTGTAATAGTTTTATATTTTATTCATATCCTTCTCACCTTCTAATACATCTGCCCAACTGATGACGTTGGTGTCAGTTTCAGCGATTTGAATGGCCTTTCATTTTTTGAGCTTATGTTATTTCAGTTTTTTTTAGCCATTTTTTATCATGTGTATGCTATGTTTGTGCCGTTGGTGTGTGGGTTTTGGTTGTGCCTGTGTGTGATTTGTGTGTGCTTGTGTGTTTGTGGCTGTGTGTGTATCGGGACTGGTGTTTGTGTATGTGTGTATATGTGTGCGCAGACCTTGTAGGTGTGTGTGTTGGGTGTGGGTGTATAACTTGCCCCTTCCCACCCTTGTGTGCTAGATGGCTGTACTCAAGGTTGTCGTCTTCATCATCGGCGCTGGTCCTGTACTTGGATTGCGTGGTAGAGCATTGGGAAGACTTCCAGTTCTGGTTCCATGTCAGCCGCGGACGCGTCTGTGTCCCTGGAGGTGAGTGTCTCCTTATACACTGCTTGTTTCCGCCAGGCTTTTTTGGCAGTCGGTCCACCACAGATATTGTGGCAGTCTGCTGACTCATAATATGGTGGGCAGTGAAATGCCTTCAGCCAGCCTGGGAATAGCAACCGCTGTCGCCGGCGATCGGACCGCACTGGCAGTACTGGAAGTGATATTGTTGTGTTTGGGTCTGATCACCACCACGGTTCTAATATGGCAGTCTTCACTGCCGGCCTGGCAGCAGACCGACCACCACCGCTGCCATGGCAGTCAGGTGACCACCAAAGTCATAATGAGGGCCTTTGCTTTCCATCCTCCTGTTTGGTGAATTTATTTTTGTTGGCCTTGGAACTCTGTGCACTTTCCCACTACTAACAAGTGCTAAAGCGCTTGTGCTCTCTCCCTAAAACACGAAAAAACTGGCTTACAGCCATTTGGCACATTTAATTTACTTATAAGTCCTTAGTTAAATGGTACTACATGTACTCAGGGCCTGTAAATCAAATATTACAAGAGAGCCTGCAGAACTTTAAATGCCACCCACTTAAGTACCCATTTGAAACAAGTCGAAGGCTGGCCACTGCATCCTCTGTGCAGTTTTAAACTGCCATTTCACCCTGGCAAAATAATCCATTAGCCAAGCCTAAACCTTCTTTTTTAATACATATACTAACCCTAGTGTAGGCCTTACGCAGCCCATAGGACAGGGTGCATTGTATTAAAAAGTTAGACATGTACCTTTAAGTTTTACCTGTTCTGGTAGTGAAAAACTCTTACATTAGTTTTTCACTACTGCCAGGCATACCTCTCCCATAGGATAAACTTTGGTTACCTTATTGCATTTAATATGTGATAACTGTTACTTAGGAACAGGTAGAAATGTCTTGGTTGGCCTCTAAAGAATTATTTAGGATCCTCTTTACTGGACAGATTTTGAGTCATAGTTCTAAAATTGTCACTTTTAGAAATTTGGCACTTAATTGTCCTAACCAGTTGGTGCCTGCACCCTGTATCCTTAGTCACGTGACTAGGTGTAGTTGACACTTGGGCCCTCATTACAACATTGGTGGTAAATCCCGCTTACCGCCGTGCAGAAAACCGCCAACACACCGCTGCGTCGGCGTAATTCCGCTACACCTATTACGACCCACAGCTCGGAATCTGCCAAAATCCAGACACCCACACAAGTCCGCCACACCAAAGGTCAGTGATAAACTGGTGATAACAAAACCAACACCGTCACGCCAACAGGAATACACCCACACTATCACGACCCACGAATTCACGCAGCGGTCTTTCAACCGCGGTATTTCATTGGCGGTACACACCACCTCGCTCAAAATACACACACATTTACAAAACACAACCACATTGGAGAATTCCAAATACACACACCTGATCCACATACACACACCACTACCACACACCCAATCCAATATAAAACACACACCCACATCACCCACAAACCCTTACGACCAAAATTGAGAAAGAAGGCCAGAGAGAGACACCACCAGAAACAACACTAGCATCCACAGGCACACAACACCATCACTCACACACCATTCACGTACCTCAGACAACACACACAAACACATCCCCTCACACATCACAACCAACACCACCTCACACATCACCCACACCACATCATGGCACCTCAACAACACCCCAGATTCTCTAAGGAGGAGCTCAGGGTCATGGTGGAGGAAATAATCCGGGTAGAGACACAGCTATTTGGATCACAGGAGCAGCACACCTCCATTACAAGGAAGATGGAGCTATGGCACAGAATCGTCGACAGGGTCAACGCAGTGGGACAGCATCCACGAACTAGGGATGACATCCGGAAGAGATGGAACGACCTACGGGGGAAGGTGCGTTCCGTGGTCTCAAGATACCAGATTGCAGTACAGAGGACTGGCGGCGGACCCCCACCTCCTCCCCCACAACTAACAACATGGGAGGAGCAAGTTTTGGCTATACTGCATCCTGAGGGCCTCGCAGGAGTAGCAGGAGGAATGGACTCTGGTAAGTCAACTCTTAACTACTACATCCCCCACCCTACCTGCATGCTATCCCATACACCCACCCTCACCCCCATCACTCCAACACCTCACAAATGTCCCACTATCACAACCGACAAATCCCAACACCAAGCCCTGCATGAAACACCAAAGCATGGACACCCATCACCAAAGCATGTCCACTACAGATACCCACACAGACCCCAAACCAATTATCACACAAGGTCCTAGACAAGAATGCAAGCGCTGGAGTACAGGGTCACTCACCAATTGCACACGATGGCACACACAGATGCAATAATCATGCATTTACACCCCTGCAGGACCCCTACCCAACGTCACCGGACAGGAGGTTCCAGACATGTCCACTCTCCCCACAGAAGAGGCCCACAGTGATGACAGCAGCTCTGTCCAACTGGATCAAGATGACCAGCCCGGCCCATCTGGGATTTCTGGACAGTAGGTTCCCCTGACACTGGCACATGCCTCCCCCCTCAGGAAACACCAGCACAGCACCCACCCAGCAGGCCCATCCCTCTGTCCCCAGGACACATCAAGCAGCAGTGTGTCCACCACTACAGGGAACCCAGGCAAACCCACCACCCCAAGAAAATCAGGGACCTGGGGGCAGTGGCAGTGGGCACACGGTTCAGGACACAGAGGAGCAGGAAAACAGGGGAACTGGGAAGACAGCTGTGCGACAGGGGGGAGGACAGGCCCAGGGAACCCACTGTACACAAGGCCCTCTCCAACATCATGGGAGCATACCATCATTCCCAGAAGATGATGGCAACGGTACTGGGCAACTTTCAGGAGACCCGGTGGCTGCAGGAGGAACACTATCTGGGGATCAGGGAGGAACTCAAGTCTATCAACACCACCCTGGCCACCATTGTAGGGGTGCTGAAGGACCTTGTGAACACCAGGAGGGACACTGTGGCACAACAAGGGGCCCCTGACACTAGCCTGGATGATGAACACCCACCACCTCCGCCGGCGCTAGTGGACAGGAGGCACCACCACAGGACCGCGACACCAGCACCCCACCCCCTGCAGATGGAGAACCACCTTGCAAACGGTCCCTGAGATCCAAGAACAAGACAGAGAACAATGCCAAGACCCCCGCCAGGAAATGAGACCCCCCTGAATGTCATCCTTCTGTCCCACTTTGTCACCCTGTCCATCCATCAACTGCACTAGCTCCACTTCCTATGCCCCTTTGGACAATGCACCTGTAAAACAAATAGACTGGACTCTGCCATGGACATTCCTCCACCATCACCCCTGCCCATTTTACAACCCCCTCCACTTATTTGCATAGAAATAAAACACCCTTGAATCACAAAACAATCTGGAGTCAGTCTGTGCTTTCACCAATGTGTATTTACAATAACTATGGAATATAGCAATGTCAATTTTATTGTCAACATACCGATGTAACACAGCTCTAGTCCATGAGGTAATATAGCAGAGGGCACACAGTGGGACCCACATCTGTTAAATGGAAAGGCAAAGTGACAAGTCAGGGTCCATACACTGGGTAAAAGTGACAGACTTATGATAGGTCAAACAATTGTATGAGATATGTGAGGCAGTGATATCTTCTTACCTGTGTCTCACTGGAAGTATTGCTGGATAACGTTGTTTCTGTTGTCGATATCGTCTTCTTCTGCCTCCTCTTCTTCACTGTCCACAGGCTCCACAGCTGCCACAAGACCTCCATCTGGACCATCCTCCTGCAGAAAAGGCACCTGTCATCGCAAAGCCAGGTATTGCAGCATACAGCAGGCCACGATTATCTGGCACACCTTCTTTGGCGAGTAGTAGAGAGAACCACCAGTCATATGGAGGAACCAGAACCTGGCCTTCAGGAGGCGGAAGGTTCTTTCTATAATCCTCCTAGTTCACCCATGTGCCTCATTGTAGCATTCCTCTGCCCTTGTCCTGGGATTTCTGACTGGGGTCAGTAGCCATGACAGGTTGGGGTACCCAGAGTCACCTGTAAATGTCGAGGGACAACTGTTAGACACACACTAACCCGTAGGGACAAGCCCAGACAACTATTCACAGGGAATAGGGTCCTTGTCCTCACCTATTAGCCACACACGGTGCCTCTGGACTTGCCCCATCACATAAGGGATGCTGCTATTCCTCAGAATGTAAGCGTCATGCACTGAGCCAGGAAATTTGGCATTCACATGGGAGATGTACTGGTCCTGCCAAATACAACATCTGCACATTCATCAAATGGTAGCTCTTCCGGTTTCTGTACACCTGTTCACTCCTGCGGGGGGTACCAAGGCCACATGTGTCCCATCAATGGCACCTATGATGTTGGGGATATGTCCCAGGGCATAGAAGTCACCTTTCACTGTAGGCAAATGCTCCACCTGAGGGAAAACGATGTAGCTGTGCATGTGTTTCAGCAGGGCAGACAACACTCTGGACATCACGTTAGAGAACATTGGCTGGGGCATCCCTGATGCAATGGCCACTGTAGTCTGAAAAGACCCACTTGCCAGGAAATAGAGTACTGACTGGACCTGCACTTGAGGGGGTATTCCTGTGGGATGGCGGATAGCTGACATCAGGTCTGGCTCCAACTGGGCACAAAGTTCATGGATTGTTGCACGATCAAGTCTGTAGGTGACTATTACGTGTCTCTTTTCCATTGTCGATAGGTCCACCAGCGGTCTGTACACCGGAGGAAGCCGCCATCTCATCACGTGCCCCAGCGGACGTGCCCTATGGAGGAGAACAGCGCGCAGCGAGTCAGCCAACACTGAGGATTACAAACTGTCACAATGTGCCTGTAACTGTGTGTATGCAAGGCCTTGATAGGTGTGACGCAGTTGTCATTAATGCCATGTGGCCCCCTGAAATGGCAGCTGGCTGACCTGTAAAGTGGGACAAGGGGATATGAGGTAACTGCGCTGGCGTTCTACACCGTCGAGGTAGGCGGTCGAAGACCGCAGCACAATCCTGCATTAGTTAACATTGGACCCTATGGGTCCCAGGAGCCAATGACGATGTACGCCAGCGGTGATGGTACACACCGCAGCGGATGTGACCGCCATTATTTATCTGTTCACTCACTTGATACCTGACCTTCAACAGGAGAGGACCTACACTGCAAGTGCTGCTGTGACCGCAGTCTGGAAGCGACAATGGCTCATGTTTCTGGGGAAAGGGCCCCTGCCTTCACTTCAGAGTAGTTGGAGAAGTTAGTGGATGGGGTTCTCCCCCAGTACACGCTACTCTACGGTCCTCCAGACAAACAAGTGAGTACACTGTGAGCATGCGGCATGGGCAATGCCTGTTTGGAGTGGTGCGGATGGAAGATACATGGGGGGGACTGAGCCCTGCATGAGCGGACCGTGAGTGTATGTGCGTCAGGGCAAGGGTGGGAACATGGGCCAATGACTGTGACGGTCCAGACGGATAAAGTTTTTCCTTGTCCCCTGTACTATTTCTGTAGGTCAGCACCCACCAGAAGAAGGATATTTGGCGTGCCATCACCAAGGACGTCCGGACCCTGGGGGTCCACCACAGACTGAGCACCCACTGTCGGAAAAGATGGGAGGACATTCGTCGCTGGAGCAAGAAGACGATGGAGGACCAGCTGGGGATTGCCTCCCAACGTGGGAGGGGTGCCTGTTGCACCATGACCCCACTGATGTTCCGGATCCTGGCGGTGGCGTATCCAGAGTTGGATGGGCACTTGAGGGCATCACAGCAGCCACAAGTGGTTGAATAAAGTCACATCCATCTGATTCTGCGCGCATTACGAGGTGTCTGGGTGGGGGAGGTGGACAGTGGGTTACCCTAGGCCAGGGCGAGCTTTGTAGGCAAGGTCCCTTTGTGAGGCAGGCTGTGTGGCACCCCAACCCCACCAGTGGTAAGAGCCATCTACACCTAGTCAGGCTCCTGTGACTTCCATGTGTGTAGCAATCGGGCATAGGGCTTGTACCCATGGCCCTGTGAATAATCTAGGAACTATAAGTGCATGGTATCGTGCAGAGGGCTGCTGTGTCTGTAGTGTCCGCCAACAGTAGTGGTGTTGCATGCACTGAACGTGTCTTTCTTCTGTCTTTTCCCCCCCTTTTGTGGTCTCCCTGTTCTTGTCTGCAATAGCATCATCAGGCGGAGGAGCAGTGGCACCGGAGCAGGAGGGAGCTGCATCCCACTGGGCCCTGGAGGGCGAGACAACAGAGTCTGAAGCCACCAGTGGGACGGAGGGCGAGGGGAGCTCCACGGCAGGGACAGGAGGTGACAGCAGCAACAGCGACTCCTCCTCTGATGGGAGCTCCCTTGCGGTGGGGGACCCATCTGTGCCCCCGCATCAACAGGTACAGCCGCCAGTAGCCCCTCAGCGTGTGTACCGTGGCCGCTCACCCAGGAGGGTGGGCATCTCCTTCGCCCCAGGCACATCAGGCCCTGCCCAAGTCAGCCCTGCAGCCCTCAGTGAGGAGGCTATTGACCTCCTGAGATCCCTCACTGTTGGGCAATCTACCATTGTGAATGCCATCCAGGGTGTCGAGAGGCATTTGCAACAAACATATGCATACCTACAGGGCATTCATTCTGGCCAGGCAGGCCAACAGAGAGCATTTCAGGCTCTGGCCTAAGCACTGATGGCAGCCATTGTCCCTGTGTCCATCCTCCCCCCTCCAACTTCCTCCACCCAGACCCAATCCCCTGTACCTCAGCCTATCCCAACCACAAAATCAGACATGCATGCACACACCTCAACACACAAGGGTGGCTCAGGCAAACATAAGCACAACACATCCCACAGGCACTCACACAAGCATCATGCCCATGCAGACATTCCAACATCCACTGCCTCCACTGTGTCCCCCTCCTCCACGTCCTCCTCCTCCCTCCCTGTCTTGTCTCCATTCACACCTGCATGCACTACATCTTCAGCCACTACCTCCATCACCAGCACGCCCATCACCACACACCGCTCACGTGCACTCACCACCCCCACTACCATTCACACATCCCCTGTGTCCTCTCCCAGTGTGTCTGTGAGACCTCCTCCCAAAGTAGACAAACACAGGCACACACCCACCCAACAGCCATCCACCTCACAACAGCCTCCACCCCATGCACCTTCACCCAAATTCAGCAAACGTACACCTCCTACAACCACTACCTCTTCCTCCACTCCCAAACCCCCTCCATCTACCCGTCCTAGTGTGTCTAAAAAAACTTTTCCCGCTAATATTGACCTCTTCCCTACACTTCCCCACCTCGTCCGTCCCCTAGGGCCAGGCTTTCCAGGTCCCAACCCAGCACCTCAGCCACCACATCACCAGGCACAGTGGTGCCAGCAACTGCGGGCTATTGGAGTGCGCCAACCAACAGGGCTGCCAGTGTGCCACGGAGTGAGGGCAAGAACATTTCACCACCTGCAAAAGTTAAAAAGTTGCCCACATCCCGGAGGGAGAAGCAGAAAACACCTGCCACCAAGGGCTCAGGGAGAACAAAAGGGGATGGTGGCAAGACAGCTGCGCCACTATCCAAGGTGGGGAAGGGCCAGAAAAGAAAGGGCAGGTCAGGAGAGGGCATGGTGGCACCGACAATTGGACCAGTGTCACACCTTCTGTCCAAGCCGACGCCAACCTGTACGGCGGAGAAGGCCGCCGCAAGCACCGCCGCCACAGAGCCCGCCGCCAGCCCCGATACCACAGAGGCCCCCGGAAGCCCTGCCGCCACAGAGCCCACCGCCAGCCCCGATGCCTCAGAGGCCGACGCAAGCACCGCCACCACAGAGCCAGTCGCCAAGCCGGATGCCACAGTGGCCGCTGCAAGCTCCACCACCACAGAGCCCGCTGCCAGCACCGATGCCACAGAGGCCACCGCCAGCACTGCTGCCACAAAGGCCGCCGCCAGCACTGCCGCAACTGACCCCGACGCAAGCACCGCCAGCGGCCCCGCGACATCCTGAGCCTGTGGCACCACCACAGACATGGCTGCCATCCCCAGTGGTCAGTCGTCCGAGGCTGGTGGTCAGTTCCAGGAGCCTGGGCAGCTTCCATGATGCACGACTTTCAGTGGAGAAAGGCATCCACTACCTCAGTCCTTGGCAGGATGAAGCACTCTGGGCACCAAGCCCCCTCCAGAACCAGTGGAGAAAGGCATCCACTACCTCAGTCCTTGGCAGGATGAAGCACTCTGGGCACCAAGTCCGCTCCAGAACCAGTGGAGTATCACATCCACTACCTCAGTCCTTGGCAGGATGAAGCACTCTGGGCACCAAGCCCCCACCAGAACCAGTGGAGAAAGGCATCCACTACCTCAGTCCTTGGCAGGATGAAGCACTCTGGGCACCAAGCCCCCTCCAGAACCAGTGGCGAAAGGCATCCACTACTTCAGTCCTTGGCAGGATGAAGCACTCTAGGCACCAAGCCCCCTCCAGAACCAGTGGAGAAAGGCATCCACTACCTCAGTCCTTGGCAGGATGACGCACTCTGGGCACAAAGCCCCTCCAGAACCAGTGGAGACTGTTATCCCCTTGAGAGACTGGGGCTTTGTACTCCCCAGGATAAAGCAGTGGGCAAACCACCCACTGGAGAGACTTGAGAGACTGTGGCTTTGCACTCCCCAGATTAAAGCAGTGGGCAAACCACCCGCTGGAGAGACTTGAGAGACTGTGGCTTTGCACTCCCCAGGATAAAGCAGTGGGCAAACCACCCACTGGAGAGACTTGAGAGACTGTGGTTTTGCACTCCCCAGGATACAGCAGTGGGCATGGAGCCCCCTTGTGGAGCAGCGGCGTCGTGCATTCATCAGACTGAGGTGCCCCCCCGAGGTGCCTGTTTCATTTTGATCTGATGCCCCTGCAGTGTTCTCTCCGTTTGAAGTCTGGTGTTATGTTTGGGCCTCGCCCATGCATTTTGGGACTCTGATCCATGGACGACGTTTGAGTAATATCCAGACTTGTGTAGTTGGTGTACATATTTGTATATACTGATTTTTGAAATTGCACTATCTGATTTTTATTGATTACATTTGTTCAAATCAATTCCGTTTGTCCTTGCATTATTGAAGGGGGGCTGGAGGGGTGTATATGCAATGTTGCTCCATGTATTTGTGTGTAGGGTGTTGTGGGTGGGGGTGGGGGTGTTGCGTGTTGCGTGTTGTGTGTCACTCTCTTTTCCCTCCCACTCCCCTGTGTTGTAGGTGCAGTACTCACCGTGGTCGTCGGCCCCGTCTTTGGTGCTCCTGATAGAGGAGCAGGAAGACCATCGCAGGGAGTATCTGGAGTTCTGGCTCCATGGCATCCTGGTTCCTCGTGGGGTGTGGAGAGGTGAGTGTTTTCCCTTCCAAGTCCTGTTCCCGCCGTGTTTTTGTTCGCGTTTGGTTCCGCCCCGGGAAAAAGTGGCGGATTGGCGGGTTGTGATAGGGTGGGCGGTACATTGTCTTCTGCCTGTCTTTTGGCGGTGACCGCCGGGGTGTTTGTTTGTACCGCCGTGGCGGTCGGAGTGTTAAAGTGGCTGTCTATGTTGGCGGTTTCCGCCATGGACGTGATTCAATTTTTTTTACGGCCGGCCTGTTGGCGGTCTTACCCCCGCTTTAACACCAACCTCCAGGGTTGTAAGGAGGGCCTTGGTCTTTTTGTATTCTTCTTAGACAATATCACAAAAGGGGGACAGGGTATTTGCAGGATGGGCCATTCTGGTTTATGGGAGTGGTGGAGCTGTCACCTACCACACTAGCATTTCAAAGGAGCTGCCTCAGCACACACACAAAGAACTTCATACAAGTATTTTGTGACTTCAGACATCCTGGGAACAGGGCGGGTGAAGAAAGAAAATTCCAGAACGTAGTTTAGCAGGGAAGTCTGGAAATTTCTTCCACTTCTAAGCTGGCACAAGGTAGAAACATTGGACCCTCAAATCAACTATTCAGATCACTGCTGGAACTGTGGAAGACTCAGGCGAAGGACTACTCTACTGCCATGCTGCTGGAAGGACTGCCCTGCTGGAAAAAGGACTGCCCTGATGCCTGTGGAAGGAAGACTGGACCTGCTTCATGAACCCAGGACCACACAAATGACTCCAGAATCGTCCTATATCTGATCAGCTGCCCAGACTCTACTGGGGCTGTATGTGCCATGCCGCTGGCCTCTGCTGGAGTGAGTCCTGATCCCCAAGAGGAGCCCCAGGTCCTGGACCCAGGACTGACATCAGAGTGTAGGCCCATCTGTGGGTTCTCTCAGAACTGATGCAGCGCAATGCAACTTGACGCAGCATGATGCAGGACCTTGAAGTGCAGCACTTCGCAGCTACTGATCTGCAACCTCATCAGAACTGAGAGAGTGTGATGCATCTCTACACAAAGACTTTGTGTCACAGCTCCTTGTGGTTCCTGATCTGCGGTCTCATCAGTAGTGGTGTAGTGTAACGTATCTCTATGCAGAGCCTCTCATTGCAGCACCTCGAAACTCCTGAGTGGTGACCTCATTGCAACCAATTTAACTTGACGCAGCACAATGTAGGACCACACATCTCTATCTAAGTACAACTGCGTATATTGCCCAGTGTGCCAAAATCGGTCCTGTAATCAGCCCATGCTCCATCACGGTTGGGTTGAACTTGTGACCATTCCGATTCAGCATGACCAGATATCCCAATTTGGTGCTTTGCACTTTTTGGAGACTTTGAAATTGAATATCTCAATGTTTACTGGTGAGATTTTTGTTGTTCCGGTATAATTATATTTATGTAACTTTGCTCTATTTTCCTAGATTGGTGTGGGGCATTCTTGTATTGTGTTTCACTTCATTTCTGCTTGAGTGCTGCAAAAATACTTTACACCTTGCCTCGAACTGCTTTTGAGCCAATTTACTAAGGGGCTAAGCACAGGTTAGTTTAATGACTTTGTGGTTCTACCTGACAATGATGGTGGCTGTTGCTTGAAAAAGGCTCACATCCACCTCAGCCAGCAAACCAATTTCTCATACCTCATCAAGTAAGGAGTAAAGTCAGAGACATGTTTACATTTAGGAAATTTAAACAAACGAAGGGCTAAGTTTAACTTAAAAAAATAAATGACTGTTGCGTGGGTTAATAGTTTGCATATTTCTGCTGTATTAGGAATAATGTGGCTGTTGTTCTACTGGTGATGTTGCAAGCACAGCACAGTGGAAGAAGATGACACTTGCTTTGTCAAAATAAACCCTGTCAAATGTACAGAAAATAGAAGGGGGTACTTACCAGGCTGCTGGTCAAATAGTACATAATCTCTGCTAATTAGCTGGTGGATGGCAAAATAGTGCATAATCCTTACCATTTAGCTGGGCACAGACTAAACAGTAGAGATGCTGTACACGTTAACTGGCAGTTGGTTAAATAGTGTGAAGAAAGTCTTTATTTAACAGGTCATTAATAAAACAGGGGCAACAAACAAAGGTAGGGTGGTAGCCATCTTGTAATGGAGATGCAACATGTGTGAGACATTTGAATGTAGGTCCATCTAAAAATGTACAATGGATTGTACAAATATAAGTGCACAAATTAATTACAGGTACAAAAATGTAAAATCTATTTTGAAAACTACATTTCTGTCATTATAATTTTCAGATGAGAAATGTAGGAATCAAACTACTATTTCAGAAGCTTCAGGATATGGCACTTGGGTATTTTATACTGCAGCACTGCAGTATTTGGTTGTCTGCAAATAATAAGGAGTATTGTTTAAAGAATGTTACATAAATGTTTTATTCACTCATGAAAATACATTTTTTTAATATTCATGATCCTCCTTTTGTTATTTTGTGAAGGCTAAGCACTTTTTGGCCCACCAATGGAAGATTTTGTGGTAATTTTAGGCTTCGTTTTGAGGAGTGGTTTTGTGTGCTGTGTATTTCAAGCCTGGCAACATAGCAGCAGTCGACAAGCATCAGCAAACAAGGAATGCAGACAGACAGGTGGTATCCGGGCCCCAGAGGGAGGGACAGATGAGTAGGCAATTGGTGTTTGAGGGGACAGTGCTCTGGGACATTTGCAGGAGGTAAAGTGAGTAACTTTGTTTCCATAGAATGGGGAAGTAAAAGCAGGTGACAGGAAAGCAATGTATCTGGAATAATCACAGGCGGGGCTGCCTGTCAATAAACACAGGTGTTCAAAGTATTCACCCAGTAGAGTGAGTTTCAGGCAAATATGCTTATTTGTCCAATGTCATGAGTGGCCTCTTCAACTGCACTGACATTTTAGTCACCTGAACAAAGTATCTTGGGAAGCAATGTTATAAGTGGGCTAGTTCTTGTCTCTACTGAGCACTCATTTCTGTCATTGACAGCACTGTCTCAGCAAAAAAAATCTTTATACCAAAAAAATACAATCTCTGTGACCGTAATGGAGGCTGTACCTGACTAAAGCCATTGTGGAGGGGATCTAGGGAAGGAAGGAGTAGGACCTGTAGGATCAGGATGATGACAAGTAGGAGAATCAGGTTCAGAAGGTGGACCACCAGGATGCCTAGGACAACAAGAGCCATAAGGAACAGGGCAAGGGAAACCAGGCCCATGGAGCCCTAATCTGCAAGGATCAGGGTGTACAATGTCAGAGGAAACCAGGAACAAGTAGATGATAAGGGACAGGACAAGGAAAAAGAAGACTAGAGGTGGACTTAGGTGAGAAGACTCACAAGGGCCCAAAGAAATTGAAACACTAGGGGCAGAAGGAACAAAAGGCCCAGACCATAACAACAAAGAGGAAGGCTAGGAGGGCTTAGGAGCACCAACAAAGACCAGAGGATAGAGGATGACCAGAGCCAGGAGTAGCAGACCCAGGTAGAAAGACCGAAGGGAACCAGTACCAGGAGACCATTTGAAAGGATGACCAGAGACAGGAGGGCCAAGACCACAGATTTCAGATAAAAGAGGATGAAGGGGCCAGAAGAGAACGGACCAATACTAGGAAGACTGCAACCAGAAAGGCCTTGAACTAACAGGACTTGGAAAACCTAGATTAGAATGACCAGAGGGTATATAAAAGACCATAAAGCCTAGGCCCAGTTGAACCAGAATCATAATGTCCATGAGGGTCAGACTCAGGGGAATACTATTCCAGGGTTGACATGGACTACGTGAACCAAGGTATCCCCCAACATGAGGTCCAGAGGGATAAGGAAGACTAGACACAGGAGGAACATTAGGAGGAGGAACAGGATAAAGGGGACCAGAGTCAGACTGACACGAACAGGGAGGAACAGGCAAACCCGGATACCAGGAGGACTAGTAAGACTAGGACTATAGGAGGAGTAAAGTAATAGGAGAGCTAGGAAAACTAAGGTCAGGGGACCAGCACCAGAAGACTGATAGATGAGGACAAGACAAAGGAGTACCAGAACTAACACCCAGGACTACAAGAACCAGCAGAACTAGGAGCAGAAGTATTATGAACAGGTAAACCAAGGAAATAGTAAACCAGGGGAGCAGGACCAGGAGGACTGATGGACAAGAATTATAGTGAGGGGGTGAAAAGGTCCTGGACACAAGCCTGTGAAACAGGTAACCCTGAACACACAGGACTAATTGCAGGAGTACCTAGGAATGACAACCAGAGAGACCAGGATATACAGGGTAATTATGTTTCAAGGCTAACAGGCAGAACCATAAGGGCAAGAAAGAGAAGGACTAGGGCCGGGAAGATCAGAACAAGATTAAAGAGGAATATGAAGATCAGATCCTAGAGAGAAATGGCCAGTCGTACCAGGGAACCAGAATAAGCAGGACATGGATAAGGAAGACAAAGGGGATCAGTACCACGGGCCGACGGAAGACCTGAACAAGGAGAATTAGGTGAACTAAAAGGATCACAACCCCAAAAAAAGAAATGCTAAGAGGGCCATGAAGTTTATGATCTAGGGGACCAATGCTTTGATTACCTAATGGGCAGAGCAAGAGGACTGGACAGTGGTGGCCAGGAGGACTAGGACCAAAATAACAGGATCAGGTGAACCTGAAAAAGGAGAACCTTGATCAAGTGGTCTGGGATCAATGGCTGCAGTAACAGGAGGACTATAACAATAAGGAAAATATCCAGGAGGACCAGAACAACCCAAACCAGAAAGACAAGGACTAAGGCCATCATTATGAACATGGCGGTCTGGACCGCCATGCCGGTGGCGGTAATTACTGCCACCAGCATGGCGGTCCAGACTGCCAAATAATAACGTAGCAGAACTGCCACTTTTGTAACTCTGCCACTGCCAGGCTTCCGCCACCAGGCAGCCTGGCAGTGGCGGAGTTACATATCCGACAGGGCAGCGCTGCCCATCGGATAATATGACAGGTTCCACCAGCCAGGGAAAGGCTGGCGGACTGGGTGTCTAGAGGTCCCCCCTGGGGGCCCCTGCACTGCCCATGCATTTGGCATGGGCAGTGCAGGGGCCCCCATCCACATCCGATTTACGGGCAGTGCAATGCGCAACGGATACTGCTGCTCCCACCGCACTGCAACATTGCCGCAGGTGTTCTAACCATGCATTCAGCTGGGCCGGCTGGCGGAAATACTGTTTCCACCCGCCGGGCCAGCTGAATGATCTTTATGTGGCCGGTAGTGGCCAGCGCAGAACTCTGCGGGTTTTCCCGCCGAGTTCATAATGAGGGCCTAAGAGGGCCAGGACACTAGAGGCCAGATTACCATGGGCCTGTGGTATCAGTGCTAGGAGGTGTACAGTGAGAAGAGCCAGGGCATGGGTGACCAGGGACAAGAAGATCAGAAAGGAACAGAGCCAGATGGGCCAAGACTGGGTAAATCAAGAAGCTCCGGGGTGGCCAAAAGGTAAGGTTTATGATAACAAGCACAAAAGGACAAGACAAACCAAGATGACCAGGACCAGGGAGATCAGGTTTAGGATGGTTGGTTAACCAGGTCTTTGAGAACTAAGCCCAGGAGAAACCAAACTGCAAGAATCAGGACCAACAGGATCAGGATCAACAGGAACATAATGCCTCGAAGGACAATGACTATTAAAAATAAGAATAACACAATCTTGGCCATTAGTGCCAGAGGGGTGAGTCCAGGGGCACAATCTTGGCCATTATTGCCAGAGGGGTGAGTCCAGGGGCACACAGATCAGGAGCCAGAAGGACACATTCTAAGAGGACCAGGAAACAAAGTACTGGGGGGACATGGCAGATCAGGGCAAAGAGGATCAGAACCTTGAATAACAGGACCAGGGTAAGGAGGATCAGAACCAGAGATTTCAGGGTCAGGATGATCACAGCCTGAAAGTTCAGATCACAGGGCTAGGAATAGGATGGTCAGAAAGATGAGCAACAGGATGGCCATGTCCAGGAGAACCAGATAAAGGAGGACCATTATGAGGTGTGTATAAGCAAAAGTACCTGGAGCAGGACGACAGGGTCCAGAAGGATTAGGACTAGATCCAGGAACATCAGATTAAGGACAATAGGACCAGGGGGTCAAAAAAAGCAAGAAAGATGAGAGGTAGTACCAACAATACCAGGAGGACCAGAGCTAGGAGGACCGGACCAGAGCAAGGCGGATTAGAAGGATCAGCACTAAGAGGGCCAGGAACGTATGTAGGAGTGCCAGGAAAACCGAAACTATAGGGCCAGGGCTCAGAGTACCAAGTGCAGCGGAAATACCAGGACATGGGAGTAGCAGGAGCAGGGTAAGGAAGATCCGGAGGATCAGAGCAACCAGAGACTGGAAGACTGAGGGGGCTGGATTTGGATGTCCAGAAGGACCAGGACCAAAATGACAAGGCTCTGAAGGACCCAAACAAAGAAAACCAGAACCAAGAGGGCACTGATTATTGGGCGCAGTGAGGACCATCAGGACAAAGACCAGGACTAGGATGACAAGGTTGATCCAAACCAGGAAGACAAGGGCTTAGAAGGCAAGGCCTGGGGAAGCCAAGACACAAGAGGCCAGATAGAACAAGGGGACCGGCTGGACCAGGAACGAATGCACTAGAAACCAGTTGAGAAGGGGGGGAAGGTTTAGAAGAACCACATCAAATGAACAAGGGCCAAGAGGATCAGGAAAGAAAAGGAAGAGCTAAGATAAGGGAGCCTGAAAGGACCAGGATGGCTAGGATGACACGAACCACGAGGATTAGAAAAACAAAGACCCACACAAGGAGGACTAGAAACAGAAGGATCAGGTCTAATTGGTACTAAAAACAGTAAAAGAACATGGACTGTGAATAGGAAGACCATTGATAGGCAAACCAGACTGATAACTGATTTCAGGTGTTTTACTCTGTTTTATTTACTAACAGAACCAGAATTAATATTTCCAGAATGCACAATTTTGCTGGAATAAAAAAGGTGTTCTTATAACATGGAGCCTTTTAGTAATCCTATGGCTGGCCCTGGTGCATTCCCATAGCTTTTTGAGTAAGAGTGAAGAAAGTATATAGTTTTAATAGAGTAAACAGCTTTAACTAGCCTTGCGAAGACTATAATCATCTTTATCATTACTCACCTCTATATTAACATTAGTCATCTCTACAGGTAAACGTTAAGGAGTAGGAGCATTTGTGGAACACAAGACAAGTCCATTGAGGGGCTCTCAAGTTGCTATGTCTTAGCCTAATGTGTAATGGAGTGGTATTATGTGGCATGTCTGTCAAAATAACTTGGAAACATTCAAATATTTGAGACCTACGAACCTATAAATTAGTGCCTGCATTTAAGCCACTTTTAACACTAACGACCTCATGTTGCAAGATCAAAGGGTTTGTGACCGGAAAAGTGCTTATCATTAAGTATAACCCCTTTCTATTAATTAGAAATTCTTTAAACTAGTAAAAGGTCTTTTGTCATTGCTTCTGAATTGCAAATATGAGGGTTCATGAAAAGGGGTTCCTCCCAACCCGTTCCAAATCTGAAAGGAATCTATTGATAGTTTGGGACCGAAATAGTTGTTGCAAACATTGATGTGCTAATGGCCACTGAGTTGGGGAGGTAACTAATTTGCAAAGGGGAAGGGGTCACCATAGTACCCCTTTCTCTTTGAGAATCATGTTGGCAGCCTCTAGGAGATGTTTCTAAAACTGAAAACATCTTTTTTAACCAGGACTGGCACCTTTAAGGAACATGAGTTGATTTGAAAAAATGTTTTCTATTTTAAAATGCAGTCATACAGATGAGAGTGTGCTATCCCTTGCCGGCCACCATCTGTGTGAGAACAGCTGATCACAAAGGGTTGCAAATTGGTGTCTGCCGAATAAATAATTAGGCAAGTCATTCTGCAATCCCCTGAAATTCAGTATTTTCTGAACTGACCAAATAAAAATTTACAACTACTTTTTTGAAAATTAAATATTAATACATCAGGATCTTAATTTTCATAAGGAGATGGATGCCATTTGTGTTCACTCATTTGCAGTTCTACCTGGTGTACCTACCTGATGAAATATCCATAAGGTAAAATAAAACAGGATTTAGGCTGTTTAGACAGCAGCCAGGTAAATAGTGAAGTTCCTCTGCTATTTGCATGGCTACTGGCCAAGTTGTGCAGACTGTCTACTATTTAGCCAGCCACCAGTTAACTAATGAGGCTTCTTGTTTGCAAGGCCACCGGCAGCTGCTAGATAAATAGTGAAACTTCTTTGCTACTTGTCAGATATTATAAAAGTTACACTAATTGACCAGTAGCCACATAAATAATTGTTTATTTTAAAAGTAAGTTTTATTTGCATGGCTGCTGGCCTAATTGTACATGTCTGATGTTTTGCCAGCAGCTGGGTAATTAGTGAATTATTTTGGTTTGCTTGACTGCAGACTAAACAGTACAACATATCTGTTATTTTGCCAGTGGTCAGGTAAATAGTTAAGTTTCCTTGTTATTTTCATGGCTTCTGGTTAATCAGTGCAGAATCTCCACTATTTAGCTAGTGGCCGGTTAATAATGAAGTTTTCCTGCTATGTGCACTTCTGCTAACCAAACAGTGCATAATCTCTACTATTCAGCCAGAGGCCAGGTAAAAGGTGAAGTTTTTCTGTTATTTGTACAGCTGCCAGCCAAATAGTGCAACATTTCTACCATTTTGCCAACAACCGGGTAAATAGTGAACGTTTTCTTCTATTTGCACAGCCGCCAGCTGAAAAGTGTAGACTCTCTTCTGTTTAACCAGTGACTGTGTAAACAGTGAAGTTTCCCTGCTATTTTTATGGGTACATAATTTCTACTGTTTAGCCAGCAGCTGGGTAAATAGCAGAGAAAACTCACTGTTCACCCGATGGCTGGATAAATAGCCACAACCTTGAACAATGGATCTCTTAAGCTTATCATCATCATCTTAAAAATATAAATAGTGCATATTTATATGGTAGATCCAAAACAGTGGCACAGATGTTCTTCTCAAAGACAAGTATCTTCTTGATGATCTGACATTGCATACTGTGCACAATGTTGTACTGTCATCCAAGGACATCGGGTGAAAATCCTGCAGCCTCTTAATTCAATTCCTATCTTTCCATCATAAGTGTCACCCAATCCAGCCCAAGCCTCAAAGGAATGTCGTTGCTCATAGTAGTGACTCCTGACTGCCTTTGTAGCACATTTAAATTGAATAAGGATTTGAATGAATCCTCTCATTATAATCCATTGCTGTGGAACCAAAGACATGGATTACCCAACCACATCTATGTCCAACCTTGCATAAATGTTGATAGTATTGCATTGCTATAAATGTGTTTTACAATTTCAACATCCATTTGCACAGAACTTCTTGCATGAGGTAATATAGGGAATGCCTATTGGCTTTTTGAAGCTTCAGCAATCGAAATAGCCAAATTGGCCACACATTTTCTCCATTCAACCATTATGCTGGAAACAGCTGCTTTCCTTCTTATTGAAGTTTGGGTACATTTGCAATACTCACATGAGCAACTCTAAGGCCCTCATTATGACCCTGGCGGTCGGTGTTAAAGCAGTGTTAATACAGCAAACAGGCCGGCGGTAAAAAAAATGGGAGTTTGATCCTGAAGGTAACCGCCATCACAGACAGCCACATTAACACACCGACCGCCAGGGTGGTAACGGCCGTTGGGCTGGAGACTTCGGTCTCCAGCCCGGCGGCTGTCACAATCCCACCCTCGGGATTATGACCCGGCCAACCGCCATGGCTTTTGTGACTATCTTACCGCCACGAAAACCATGGCGGTAGGCACTATCAGTGGCAAGGAATCCCTTCCCTGGCACTGATAGGGGTCACCCCCGCCTCCCACTCCACAGAGTCCTCCCCCACCCTCCCCCTCCCTGTCCTGCCCCCACACATGTACACACCCACATGCGCACTTATATACACACATGCCATTGCGCATACCCACTACCATCCAGGCATGCACACAAACATACCCACACACCACAACACACACCAACATACCTTGTTGCACACCCGCATTCACAACACACAACATACATTCACATTCAGTTATTCACGCACGCATTCAACGCGACTCACACCCGCATGCACGCATACCAAAACATACACACACCCCCACATACCCACAACATCCCCACCACCTCTCCTGTTGGAGAACTCGACTTACCTGCTTGCAGGGGGTCCTCCAGTTGGAGATGGTCCACGGCGCTGCTGTCAGCAGCAGTGCCCGCCAGCAAAACACTGCCAGGCTGTATCATTGGTCAAGATACGGTTGTTTGTGTTTTTTTGGCATGGCGGTGCTGCTGTCAGCAGCGCCACCTTACCGCCATCCACCGCCATGACCGTCTGTGACATTCCACCAGCACCACCGGCAGCAGCATGTTGGCGGCCTTCACCGTGGCGGTAGGCTGCAGTTACCACCAACGTTATAATGAGGGCCTAAATCTACTATGCCATACAGCCCCTGAGGAATTGCCAATATGGGCATTTTTCCCTCAGTTCCGCAGTTGTAATTCTGGTGTGTGCAGCCTAACAAGAAATTTCCCTGCCTCTGCTATCTCTACAATTGGCAGGCATTCCTCTGCCAGTGTGAGAGTGTTGGCCAATCTGATAGAAATATGTAAGACAATTTGCCCATGAAGGGCAGAGACACTTTAGGCTTCTTTAGAGATGATCAATGTTGGACTCCAAAGAACGTAGGAAGTACTTTTGCCCAATTCTGCAGTCCCTCATGACCTTCAAGTTCGTGGATGGTGGCCAGGGCGCTTCCAATGCGGCAGTCCAAGTGCCATATTATGGCTCCGAAGGTTGTGTGGCATTCAGACTAACAGCACTGCCAGGATTAGTCATCCTGGCAGTCTGGCGGTCGTAGCGGTCTGAATCTACCAGGGCAGCGCTGCAACAGTGCTGCCCTGGGGATTCTGACTTTGTTCTCCGCCAGCAATTTCATGGCGGTAGCACTGTCATGAAAAAGGTGGAGGAGAACGGGTGCAGGGGGCTACGATTACGAGCCAGGGACAATGCTGTAGGGTGTTTCCTGCTAGGCCGGAGGGTGAAAACTCAGAATTATGCCCACCGACCTAGCAGGAAACTCATAATGGGCCCAGCAGGGAGGCAGCCACATTGGCGGCAACCCTTCCTGTCGGAATTTTGGCGAATGGCTTAAACCCTCCGTCAAAATTGCAATGAGGCCCATAGTCTGCAGTTGAAGGAGACTGAACATGCTGCTAATTCAGCTGCCAATTCAGGATTCTTAGTCCAGCAATATATCAATTTGACAGTCACATAAACCATGGAAGTCTGTCACAAAAGTGATTCCCTCTGAGTAGCTATAGTTAGGTCAGTTGTTCCATATGAAGAGTGAGTTTTATAACTAATAACTCTGCCATTGTTTGATAAATCTTTACAAAACTAAAAAAAACACATTCCTTCACCTCAGCTCCATCATGGAAAGTTTCAACTTGTTCTGTCAAACAGGGTCCAAGAGTAAGGGGGAGTCTCAAAATGTTGATTTCCCATGTAAAATCCCTTAGGAAATTTTGAAAATGAATACAGAAAAAGACGACTGAACGGAAATACACCCAATTTGGCAAAAGGTTGGAAACGTGTGTTTAGTTATTTGGTGTATATCCTTTCAGCCATTTTTTGAGAACATGTGTTTAAAGAGGAGCTTGGGTGGTTATGAAACATTTGAAAAGACAGTGATATTTAGGCAGTTGGTTCTACCGGAGTCCTGTGGGACCGTAATTTTATAAAATGGGGCACTCTGACTGGCCCAGGGTGCGTTTTCTCACTTGGGCCATTTCAGTACCTGGGTACAAAAAGATTTGATTGGCTGGTCGCAGCTTTTCATAGACTGCTTTGGCAGTCATTACAGGACTTGAGAACTTGGTTCCAGATTCCTGTTTATTCGTTAAAATAGCCCATGATGGGTAAGGTTGGCACCCCCCTGACCCCCAGAGCTATTTTGGTGAGTCCGTCAAGGATCTCCATGCCTTAAAAAGCAAATAAAATACTGCAAGCAGTGGTTATCAAGCAACAAGTACCATGGTAACCAGCATACCCCTGTGGAGTATCTGAGGACTGGAGCCAGTATTTGTATTTGAAAAAACTCATGTTGGGTGGAAATTTGATGCAAAACTGTGGCCTCTTCTTGGATAAATATAAAGGCAAGTTTCCATTCTGGCAAAGATGTTCAATTCACAGAAATAGGACCTCAATGGGATATAAGACCTCACTTAACAAATATGAACATAGAAAATATCCCATACATAGAGACTGAGGGTGCAAGGGAAGGGTATGGGCAGCAGCAAAGAACACTATCAGTACAACAGCATTGGTAGCACAATGAACCAGGGAAGGAGGAGCAAGGCACACATACAGTGAACATGGGTAGGGGAAGGGGTTAAGGGTGCAGGTCAACAAATGGGGGGCAATGGCACATGAAAGGAACAAGGCAGCATGCATACAGAGAACAAAAGGCAGGGGGTGAGATTGGCTGGAGCAACAACAGAGGCCAGTAGTAGTACAGGGACAATGGCACATTACAGGGACAATGGCATCACAACGGGCCAGGAAGAGAGGGGCTAGGGATAGCCCTTGGAGAACAGGAGGCAGGGGCAACATAGGAGGGCAGTGCTGCACAGGGGCAGTGATATCAAAATAGAATGGTTGTATGGACATGGAGAATGTGGGGGAGGAGTGCAGGGACAGGAATAGAGGGCATTGGCAGCACAAGGGCAATTACAGTGCACTGGTTCAGAGAGGCGGGGCAGGAGCATGCATAAGAAGAACAATGGCAGAGGCAGCAAAGAAGGGCAGTGGCAGAACAGAGATAGTGGGAGCACAGGAGACCAGGGAGGTGGGGGGTAGAGAAATTCACAAATGGCACCTCCTTTTTGTAAGCCCAGCATTTTCCCTGTGCATGTTTATTGTAGACTCTCTGTGTTTCAGGGAGCTGGACCTTTTAAAGTGTTTTTTTTTTTAGCCGTGACTGTGAGAAATTTCCCTTCTAGTTTGTGACACAAGACTGCATAAAAGCCCCCCCCCCTCTTTTCTAAGTGCAAAGGCTACATACATCTTGCAGAGTGTGTTTAGGAGACTGCCTAATCTCGTTCTGTAATTTAAATTGTGTTTAGAAACTGTCTGCATCCCCTGTTTTTTTTTGCCGTCACTGTGTGAAATTTCCCTTCTAGATTGTGGCACAATACTGCATAAAAGCCCCCCCTTCTTTTCTAGGTAAAAAGGCTACATACATCTTGCAGAATGTGTTTAGGAGACTGCCCTCTGCCTGTTTACTATAGACTCTCTGTGTTTCAGGTAGCTTGACCTTTTAAAGTGGTGGTTATTTTTAGCCATGACTGTGTGAATTTTCCCTTCTAGTTTGTGGCACAAGACTGCATAAAAGCCCTCCCCCCCCTCTTTTCTAAGTAGAAAGGCTCCATACATCTTGCAGAGTGTGTTCAGGAGACTGCGTCATCTGTTTCTGTGATTTAAATTGTGTTTAGAAACTGTCTGCATCGCCTGTTTTTTGCCTTAAAAAAGCCACATTTCAGAGTGCGCTGCAAGCAGTATTTCAGTGTTTTTTTAATTTAAACAATCTCTCCCTTACCTGGAAAGTAGACTCTGCTAGCTTGGAAGTGTGGATTCAGCCTGTCTGTATCCAAGGATATTCTGAATAGAGCACCAGCTGCCTCCTCCCTGCCCACAGGGTCTGAGCTTAGCTGATTGGCTCTCTGAGTCCCTGGCAACCTGAGCCCTCCTCCCACACCTGCTCTGGCTCCTTAAGTTTGTAGAGGGAAGCCCAAGACAGCCACCTCCATTTTGTGAGCCCAGCATTTTCCCTGTACCCTAATACAGCCCATTGTTGAAGGATTACTAAAATACCTAGATAAGGAGCCCCAGACTTATCTCTGAAATTGTATTATTTGTTTTAAAGTGTTTTTACTGCTACCTGCGCCTGTTTACTGTAGACTCTCTGTGTTTCAGGCAGCTTGACCTTTTAAAGTGGTGTTTTTTATTAGCCATGACTGTGTGAAATGTCCCTTCTAGTTTGTGGCACAAGACTGCATGAAAGCCCCTCCCACCCCCATCTTTTCTAAGTACAAAGGCTACATACATCTTGAAGAGTGTGTTTAGGAGACTGCTTAATCTGTTTCTGTGATTTAAATTGTGTTTAGAAACTGTCCGCATCCCCTGTTTTTTTGCCTTGAAAAAGCCACATTTCAGAGTGTGGGACAAGCAGTATTTCAGTGTTTTTTTAAACTCCCTTACCTGGAAAACAGACTCTACTAGCTTGGAAGTGTGGATTCAGCCTGTCTGTATCCAAGGAGATTCTGATTATAGCAGCAGCTGCCTCCTCCCTGCCCACAGGGACTGGGCTACAATTAACTTGCCACTTATATAAGTTCCTATTGGTTGTTGCATATGGTGTTGTGATAGGTTGTTGGGAGCTGGTCTTTCTATTGGTTTAGGGATTAGAGTTGGGCTTGTGATTGGTAGTAGGGCTGAGATTCTGATTGGTTCCTGGTTTTTAGGGCTGCGCTTCTGATTGGTGGTAGGGCTGAGATTTTTATTGGTTCCTGGATTTTAGGGCTGGGCTTGTGATTGGTGGTAGGGCTGAGATTCTGAATGGTTCCTGGTTTTTAGGGCTGGGCTTGCGATTGGTGGTAGGGCTGAGATTCTGATTGGTTCCTGATTTTGAGGGCTGGGCTTCTGATTGGTGGTATGGCTGAGATTCTGATTGGTTCCAGGTTTTAAGGTTGGGGTTGTGATTGGTTGTCCGGTTAAGGGGTATGATTGGTGATTAGGGGTGGGTCTCCCATTGGTTGTTTGAATTAGGGTTACAAATCTGATTGGTTAGGGTTAGGACTAGGTTTCTATTGGCCAGTAGGGCTATTTAAGCCTACGGCTGAGGGCGTCTCAGCCCAGGCATCAAGGCTAAAGGCAGAGAGGACAAGGGCAGTTGCCTGTTTGGGCCTGTTTCAGACAGGTAGGGCCTAGGGCCAGAAATTTTGCCAATTCTCTATTGACTATAAAGGACATTACTCCCTACACATCAATCAACATGCAAACACATTTTCAGCAAAGGCATCCAGCTCCTGCATCACAAACTGACCGCAGACAGATTGCAATGTCCTATCTTCTAACACGATATCCCTTATACAACACATATACACATATCCTTCACAACTACAACAGTCAAACACCTTCATTCTCACAGCAAACACTACTCTGTCCACTCCCACTAACATAACATGCCATCAACCACACAACACAAAACCACACTATCCATTCCTTTCAGCCTTCCAGATACACACCCCCTGTTCATACAAACCAACAACACTATCCTCTATTTGCTCCACACAGACCACCTTTCTTCATAACAATTCCTAAACCCAGCCTTCCAACACACCTTCTACAAACGCACTTCCCCTCTCTTAACCAATTACACACAACCATACAATCCTCACACTCTACCCCACCACACATATTACCTCTTCCAGTCATCACAACTAACATAAACTCCACTGACACACATCCATCCCATCTTACGTACCTCATACATTCTTCTCCAAAACACATCAACACCCCCTGTAAGACTCTAATTCCACTCACCAGCACTAACTCACATACAAATCCCTCACCGAAAACAACTACATCAATATCCCCTCTCACTATTCCACAAAAACAATACAGAACACACACATCAGCACATCAAATCAACTCAAAATGTCATTATACTTTCCATCATACCCACTCCCACCCTCATGGCTACACAAAGAATACAAATCCTGACCAATCTTTACCCCTATATTCTCACTCTTAACAGACATCTACTATAAGCAGCACAACACAGAGCAACATTCATTCACCCGCCTCTCATCCATTGCATGATTTAGAGCCTTACATAATGATCTACATGCTCCTCCACCACCCCTAACCCATACTCCTTCCACAATAAACACCATGCCACTCTTAACAACTTTGCATCCCCTTGTCTATTACATAATAAGGCTACCCTGCAAAAAACAGTACAGTCTTCATGTCTCTCTCAGCCACCAAGTCCACCACCCACACACAAGGACCCAACAAAAAGCTTCCTAAACCTGCTGGAAGAGGAACACCATATTGAAAAACAAGACTATTGTGACCCTCACACATTTATCACAATTAACAGCACACCTGCTTCAAGCTCAAATTATACTGCTTACCCTTCTAAGCAAAACAACACTGCCACTAACACACTTTTTCTTAACTGCCAGCTCATAAATGCTCGGTCACTCTAAAAAAACAAGCACCACATCTACGACCTGCTCACAGACACACAACCTGACTTACTATTCATAACAGAATCATGGTTGGGAGATTACATGGCCCCAGTGTTGCACGAAGCCCTTCCTCCGGACTATCAAACCATCACACAAAACAGTATAGGCAAGAGAGGAGGTGGACTACCTATTATATTCAAACAGGCAATAAATCTCAGTAAAACAGACAACATTTCCATACAAGGTTGTGAAGCCCTCCTCAACAGATGCCACCCTAGTCCAACTTCCTCCTCTACCTTCCTCCTCCTTTACAGACTTCCACCTAACAACTCAACATTCCCAGACGCTTTTCTAGATAAAGGGGGTCATTCTGACCCCCGCCGGCGGCGGAAGCCGCCCGCCTGGCGGGAACCGCCAGAAGACCGTACCGCGGTCAAAAGACCGCAGCAGTCATTCTGACTTTCCCGCTGGGCTGGCGGGCGACCGCCAAAAGGCCGCCCGCCCGCCCAGCGGGAAAGCACCAGCAACGAGGAAGCCGGCTCCGAATGGAGCCGGTGGAGTTGCTGGTGTGCGACGGGTGCAGTTGCACCTGTTGCGATTTTCAGATTCTGCTAGGCAGACACTGAAAATCAATGTGGGGCCCTGTTAGGGGGCCCCTGCAGTGCCCATGCCATTGGCATGGGCACTGCAGGGGCCCCCAGGGGCCCCACGACACCCATTCCCGCCAGCCTGGTTCTGGCGGTGAAAACCGCCAGAACCAGGCTGGCGGGAAGGGGGTCGGAATCCCCATGGTGGCGCTGCTTGCAGCGCCGCCGTGGAGGATTCACAGGGGCAGGGGAAAACCGGCGGGAAAACCGGCGGGAAACCACCGGTTTCCCTTTTCTGACCGCAGCTTTACGGCCGCGGTCAGAATTGCCCTTGATGCACCGCCAGCCTGTTGGCGGTGCATCCTCCAACCCCGGCCCTGGCGGTCCATGACCGCCAGGGTCGGAATGACTCCCAAAGTCTCAAACCTTATTACATTATACTCAAACCTATGCATTATTGGGGACCTAAACATTTGGTTTGACAAACCCAATATGCCCCATCCAAAAGCTATCACCACTGGCCTAGTCACATTGAACCTACATCAGATTGTTCACAATCCCACACACATCGCTGGACACATCCTAGATGTCATTTTTGCTAAGCCTGAACTAGTTACCGTTCATAGCATCACGCCAATCACATGGTCAGACCACCACAACTACTTACATACATGATCCTACCAACCTTGGAACAAACTCAATTTTGATGACTTAGAAACACAACTAGCAGCCAACACAGATCTAGATACAATTAATTCTGTTCCAAAACTTTATGAGTGGCTACAGGAAGCTTTTGATATCCTATTACCACTCAGAAAAACTAAACACGACAAAAGAAAACCAACACCTTGGAGAAACACAGAACTTAAAAAGATAAAGCAACAAATCAGAAAGTTGCAGCCGGCCTGGCTCAAAACAACCCACAGTCAAGACAAACTGCAGCTACACAAACTTAACAGAATATACAAGTCATCAATCAAAAAAGCTAAAAAAAGGTACTACTCAGACAGAATTCAAATGCTAAATCTGCAACCAAACAATTTTATAAAATTCTCAATGAATTTCGAAAACCTACATCCCCTTACTCAAGATTTCACAAGCAAACTAGCAACTCATTACACAACCAAGGCAGACACATTGGATTCCTATTTAAAACAGAAGAAAACCATTAGCACCAACCCCTTTCCTAAAATACCCTCTAAGAATAAACCAACCCAGCCTCTACAGTCCTTCAAACAAATATCCCAAGGTAAATTTATGGATTTGGTCAAAGCAAGCAGACCATTCCGGTTGCCCTTCTGACCCTTGTCCACCACACATCTCCAAGAACATTCTTTTATTTACTTCTGCTGCCACACCTGAAAGAAGAATCATCAACAACTCTTTAACTACAGAAACTTTTCCTGTAAACTTGAAAAAGGCATACATATGACCGTTATTAAAGAAAACAAACCTAGACCCGCAAGACCCCAACAACTACAGACCAGTCATCAAATGGACTTTTCCTGGGCAAACTGATAGAAAGAGCAGCATTCGCCCAGATGACACAATTAATTGAAAACAATTCTATACTTTCAAACTTCCAAACTGGATTCCGCCCATAAAGAGGCACTGAATCGGCACACATAGCAATCTAGGATGATCTTAAAAACACAGTCGACCGCAATGGAGTTGCTGCACTACTTCTCTTGGACCTCTCAGCTGCCTTTGATACGGTTGACCATGACCCCCTAATTCAAAGACTCCACGAAGCCGGCATAGAAGGGACTGCTCTTGACTGGATCACATCCTACCTTCAAAAAAGATCTAATATCATCTATTCTCCCCCCTTCTCATCCAAACCCTACCTCACAAAAGCAGGGGTCCCCCAAGGATCAATCATCTCACCTTTGCTTTTCAACATCTACATGATATCATTACCAGAACTGTTAAATGATTTTCATCTCACATGCTACAACTATGCAGATGACACACAAATAATACTTAAATTTGAATGCCCCAAAAACATTGAAAACTCAGAAGTCTTCAATTGCCTCAGAGCCGTTGCTCAGTGGATGACTTGAAGCCATCTCAAACTAAATGCCTCCAAAACAGAAATACTCATATGTGGTGACTGGAAAAGTTATGACCCACCGTGCGCCTGGCGATCTCGGACCAATTATCCAAGGAAGATAAAACCTTGTAATCACCATGGACTCCAAGTTAACTATGAATGCCCAAGTTGCAAATTAGCACAAAAAACTTCATCACCTTGAAGACTCTACGACGCATCTTCCCCCACTTTGGCTTTCAACACAAGGTGCTATCTCGCTTGTACTATCCAAACTGGATTATGCCAATGGCCTCTACCATGGATCATCTCTATCTACTATGAAAAAACTACAACATATTCAGAACTTCGCAGCCAGGCTACTATTACATGTAAAGCCACAAGCCCACATCTCCCCTACCTTGAGAGCACTATACTGGTTACCCGTTGCCAGAAGATGCACCTTCAAGCTGCTTTGTATCACCCACAAAGCTATACATAGAACAGGACCTCTTTTTATCAGAAACAAATTAACCAAATACATTCAACAAAGAAACATCTGCACAAGACTGGCCTTAGAACACCACCAAACAAGAAAAAGACTATAGGTGGTACATCCTTCTCCGTTCAAGCAGCCAAACTATGGAATTCATTACTCCCAACTATAAGAGCCACAGATAACTATCTTGTCTTCAGAAAACTACTCAAGAGTTGGCTCTTTCCTTCATAACCACCATATTCAAACAGCTATGGACTGCATATGCCTATGTTTATAAATATTTTTTTCTGATTATGTGTATATTCTAGTTATATATAGTCCTTTAGGCAATATGTATCACTACTAGGCCATAACAATAAACTACACTAACACTCTTTAAACCTGTTTAACTAATGTATATTTACTCATGGTTTAAATACGTATATATATGTACATATATGTGTGCATGTGTGTGTATTCATGTGTGTATGTATGTGTGTGTGTGTGTTTATATATATATATATTTATAATTCACCAAAAATATTCACTGCACTCCATGAAGTTCAATTGGTGCCTATTTATTGATGCCAAAGTAACAATCACCAACGCGTTTCGACTCTGCAAAGAGCAAGACCCAACAACCTTTAGACCATCCTTGTTTGAAGATATATATTAATATATATATATATATATATAATGTGTATATATATATGTATGTGCGTACGTT
The DNA here is from genome assembly GCF_031143425.1 of Pleurodeles waltl. Taxonomy (NCBI): domain Eukaryota; kingdom Metazoa; phylum Chordata; class Amphibia; order Caudata; family Salamandridae; genus Pleurodeles; species Pleurodeles waltl. The sequence goes on along the minus strand of NC_090450.1, from coordinate 218,135,980 downwards.
ATTCTATGCTTAACATGTTCATAGGTCATTGCATAACTCCTAGATAAGTTGTAATACTAGATAGTTATGAATCCCTGCTCTCATCTTATATCACACTTCTCTACCCATCACCATATCTCTTGTCTCTATCAATCTATCCTCCATTCCCACTCTGACTCATCCCAAATCCATTCTACTACTTTCATCTCCTAAATAACTCTTCCTAAGCTCTTCCCTCCTCTTCCACATCTACCGCACCCAAACTTAACTTTAACACCATGATCTTCCAAACAACGCTACTTTATTCTCCCTCATTTATCTCACCCTGCTACTATGATCTCCGTAACCCTTTCCACAGACTCTTCCCTCCTCCATCCCCCCTTTACTCATCCCAAGCCTAAATCCTATTACCATAAACTCCCAATTAACACTTCTCGATTCTTCCCTACTCTACCCCTCCATTACTCCAATCAATCTAACAAACAAACTCACATATCCGCAGGTCAAATTAACTCATAATAATACTGAAACTGTACTCATATTTCCCTATACTAATCCACCATTAATTCTTTTTGGGTTCCGTAGTAGCGTGCTACTCGCCGAAAAGAGCTTTGATGCCTCATCAGGGATAGTAAGTGCTATATAAATACTATTACAATACAATACAAATAACATGAGGGAGAGAGGGGCAGGGAGCAATGGAAGGCAGTATCAGCACCTGAGCAGTGCAACAATCAGCACACTATCAGCACAACAATCAGGGATGGAAGAAGCAGGGGCATGCACACTGAGAACAGGGGGCAGGTGTAGAAAACTGACCATGGAAGGCATGCTACGGTGGGCTGGCCACCCTCAGCAGGGGGGCCTGGCCAACCACCTGATGCAATAGCTGAATATGATGAAAAACAGAAATTAAATGAAAAAACAGAGACTAAAGAGTTAGGTATAGTTAGATACAGTAATATGATATTCCTTTCATTAAACAACACAGACAGTTAAGTAAAAAACCAAAGGTTAAATTAACAGTATAGTTTGTCATGGTAATGGATCTTAGGCCTGATAAGGAAAACCCAAGAAATTTCCTGATAAGTAATCATTTAAAGTAAATGTTAAAAAAACAATAAAAACGCTGACATTTACCAGTTAAAATTCAGGGAACTCACTATAACGTACGTCCCACCACTCAGTGCTTATGGTCTCACACATCACATCACTCAGGATGTTTATAAATGACAGCACTAATTGCATTGCATCATTGATGAATCACAGATGATATCATCCAAACTGCTGTTCCTTAAATTACACTTTTAACTGCTATGTCATCATATGTGAAAAAATAAGGCTTATTCTTAGAGTACATCATTCATTGTGGATTTTTGTGCATATGCTGACGTTAGAGTTACCATGTAGTGCTGTTGAAAATGTCTATATACTGTATACTTGAGATTTATAAAGTGCATATATTTATTTCTATAGATTCAGTTGCAATTTGAGACTTTATACAGTGTTGATTTATATATACTATATATATATATATACAGTAAATAAATATCTATATAGATATATATATATAACAAACAATCAAAGCTTACAGGGATGTTATACACATTTCATTTTACATCCACAAAACCATAGAAATTCTGCAGTTGTAGTTAGAGTTATCTCAATTAACTATAACTTTTGCCCTAAGGTAACTATAACTCGCATACTCGCTGTGCATTGCCAATTACCCCACATATTACATCACTCTTAACATCTTCTATAGCATAATTGATATTATCACTGCAACATTTGCTGTAAAATTATTGATGAGAAAACTGAGCATGGCGTGGTCACGAGTGAGAGTTACCATAGGCCACAAGTTATAGTTAGTTGAGATATATATAACTAAAACTGTTGAATTTCTATGGTTTTGTGAATGTAAAATGTGAAACTAACTATAACATGCCTGTAAACTTTCATTTTCTTAGTGACTTTTTACATTTTTTAAAATTCTATTTCATAACTATAACGTCCCAGTAACCGCTAGGACCATGTTTCCATAGGAAAGGCATTTTTTTACTTGCCTATATCTTTGACACCGTTTGATAAACTTCACAAACTTTTCCAAAAAAAAGTGTGCCGGTGATTCTTGTTGCACACAGAACGTTTCGAGGTGATTCGTCAAGTGGGGGCTGAGAAAAAGGGGGGGGCAATAAATGTGTGTTCCCCATGTTAATTCCAGTAGGAGCTTTGAACACGACTACAGCCCGACCTTCTGGACGCAATCACGCCAGATTTTGCAGAAAGGTAGGTTTCAGTACACATATAACGCTTTTGGATATTTGGTGTAAATACATTCAGTAGTTTTCAAGATATTAAAGGGGAAATACATTTGTACATCTAGGGCTGCGGATCTGCCACAACATTTTCATGTTGATCACTGCGCATTTGCGAATACTAGGAATGCTGTGATTGGCTGGCCGCAACCTGACCAGAAAGATAGGCATCCATTTTAGGTAAATATACACGTTTCTCAGGGGTGAAAAATAAAATGAAAATTGGCATAAGGAGTCAGGGTGGAGGTACCCTGACCCCAGGGCTGTGATACAGGAGTGTTTGAGGGTGAAATTATGACCATTAAATGATTTTTTGTCACAATGCACGATATTCATGAATACACCGCATGTAACATTGTGACGAATTTGTGAATATTGGTGACAAAAAAAATCCTTCAGTTATTCATACACTAACTCATTCACTCATAGTAGCACTCAGAAACTCATGCACCTACTCACAGACCACTAAGACCTTGATGCACCCACTCACAGACCATCTGAAACTGTGATGCACCCATTCATGTACCCAGTCAGACCCTCAGGCATCCACTTACAGAACCACTCACACACTCATGCATGCACCAACTCACAGACCAAGTGAGACTCTCACGCACTCACTCACAGACCCACTCAGACCGTCATGTACTCATGTACTCACTCAGAGACCCACTCAGACACTCACCCAGCCACTCACAGACCCACTCAAGCACTAATGTACTCACTCATACATTCACTCATGCCCTCATGTCCTCATGCACTCAATCACAGACCCACTCAAACACTGATACACCCCCTACAAAGCCACTCAGACACTCACACATGTACTAAGAGACCCACAGACACACTCATGCACCCACTCACACACCCACTCAGAACTTCATGCACCCACTCACAGAACCACTCAGACCTTGCTGCACCCACTCACAGGCCATTTTAAACTGTGATGCACCTATTCAAATACCCATTCAGACCTCAGGCATCCACTTACAGACCCACTCACACACTCATGCACCCATTCACAGACCCACTCTGACACTCATGCACCAATTCACAGACCTACTCAGATCCTCATGTACTGAAACACACACCCTTCAGACACTAAGGCACCCACTCACAGATCCACTCAGACACTGATACACCCACTCACAGACCCATTCATACACTCATGTATGCACTTAAAGACCCACTCAGACACTCATGCATCCACTCACAGACCCACTCAAACCCTCATGTGCCCACTCACAGACCCAATCAGACACTAATGCACCTACTCACAGACCCACTCAGAACCTGATGCACCTACTCACAGACCCACTCAGACCCTTATGCACCCACTCACAGACCCACTCACTCATGCACCCACTCACAGACTCACTCATACTCTCAAAGACTTATACCCAGGGGCGGCTCCTCCGTTAGGGCGGAGGAGCGTCACACCCCCGCCAACAGTGGCAGCTGCAAAATCTTTAAAAGAAAGTGATAATAAACATTGTTTATTATCATTTTCTTTTTAAGGGGGGGCCCACAGGGGTGACGAGCAGTGAGTTGTAGTTCACAGCACTCCCCCTCAGAGCACATGTGTGTTTGGCCAGCTGTCTCGGGCCGGCGAAACACACATGCGCAATAGGCTCTCTCTCGAGCCCAGCAACACAGTTACAGGGATGGAGAGAGCATGCACAGGCTCCCAGCCAATTCTGACACTGTGTCAGGATTGGCCACAGGGCAGGCTGGGAGCCTGTGCCTGCCTGTAGCAGAGGAGCGGTGTGGTGCAGCGGCAGCAAAGGTAAGTGTTTTCTTTTATTTAATAAATTCAGGGCCTGATTACAACTTTGGCGGAGGGGGTTAATTTGTCCCAAATGTGACAGATGTCCCGCCCACCATATTACGAGTTCCATAGGATATAATGGACTCGTAATATGGCAGGCGGGATATCTGTCGCATTTGGGACGGATTAACCCCCTCCGCCAAAGTTGTAATCAGGCCCTTAATGTTTATTTCCCTCCCTCCCCAGTGTGCCGCCCTGCCCCTTCCACGCCCCACAAGCCACTCCTACTTATATCCCATTCACAGACCCACAAAACATTTCACACACTCACTGACAGACACATACACCGTTCACACACCCATTTACCAACGTATACAAGCACTCACACAGCCATTTTGAAACCATGCAGATTATAGTTACAAAATACATTTTAAATTCACTCAAAAAATCAAAAAGTTACAGTGATGTTATAGTTAGCAAATAGAATTTAAAAAACATAGAAATTCACTGAGAAAAAAAAAAGTAAACAAAAATAAGAAAAGGGGCCAAGGAAGAGTCACCCTGACCCCATAGCTCTGGTGCTGGGATCCGCAATGCGCAGTTTTCTCATCAATGATTTTATTGCTAATGTTGTAGTAATAATATCAATGATGCCATAGAAGGTGTCATCCATGATGTAATATGTGGAGTGATTAGCTGTGCATGGCGAAGGCACAAGTTATAGTTATCTTGGCCATGTGCAGCATGAGTTTGGATCCAGTGGGTGTGTTTTTTTTTCAAAGTGGATTCATGAATCCAGGATCCGTGAATCCACCTGCAAATCGGTTGAAAACAAATGTATGGGGCAAATTTTGCCCACGAGGGGTCCTTATGGAACCCATCTATGCATCCTATGGGGTCAAGTTACCTCTATCATAACCCTTATGTGTTTTTTCCCTCTTCTTTTCATGCCCCAAGCTGATGCAGAAGCAAAATGGTGTTCGCAATTTCTCTGTTAGGTTGCAGCCAGCCAATCAGGGCCTTGCTTTTCTATGGAAACTAGGTCCTAAGTACCTAGTTGCAACCACCACTAGGTAATATGTATATGTTATATATATTACCTAGTGTCGGTAGCTGCAAGGTAGTTATAGTTAGGACCTAGTTCCTATATAAAAAGCATTTTTTTACTTGCCTACATCTTTGGCGCCTCTTGACAAATCTTTACGGAACTTTCCAAAATAATTGCTCGTCATGTCAGCTGCTGTCTGAAAAGTTTCACAGGGATGCGTCTGGGTTGGGGGGGGGACGTGGGGCAGAAAAAGAGGGACCCAAAACACTTTTTCCCCATTCAAAATTGAACAGTGATAGCACTGAAACTACTGGACGGAATTGCACAAATTTGGCAGAAAAGTAGGTCCTTGTCCAGAAAGCAAACTTTTCTTGTTTGGGTGTACATCCATTCAGTGGTTTTAGAAAAATTAAAGAAAATCGAGATTTGTATATCTACAGACGTAAAGGATTCCTGACCCTTCCTGATCTCATGCTGTAATTTGATTGGCTGACAATACTTTAACAAGGAATCTGAGTGCCAGAAAAATAGAATAAAAAATATAAAAGGGGCCAGGGTACGAACACCTGGGCCCCTTAGCTCTAGTGCTGGGGTCCCAAAGGGCCCCCCTCGGGGCGAAAAAGCACTTTTTTAAATGTTTGCCAATATTCACATTGTGGACCTGGTGTAAATTTGAAAAAAAAAAATAAGCGAGGGCTCCCGTGCTTCATTTTTTCTAGGACCTGGATGGGCCAAGTCCTGGGGGCAATGTTGATTTCTAACAGGGGTGGGCTTTTTACTTACCCGCAAAAATACATTTTTGTTGTACGGCATGCATGGTAAAGGCATATGCATCGTAACATTTTGTGTGGTAAAGGCATAGGTGTTGTAATGGATGCCTTGTAAGGCATGCGTGGTAATAGCATGCGTGGTTCCATCATTCAACTGTTCTCTCTAAGATGCACTACTGCGCATGCACCCAGCCTTCCTCTACACACAACACCTTAAGAGGCTCTCAGCGTGCAGAGAAAGATAAAACTTAAGTTGTCTTTATCATTATAAATATGTATGTTTGTTTTTTATTCTATCTGCATCAGGCCAAGGGTGGACACTCTAAAAAAGCTCACTTTCTTTATTTAGTGCAGGATAACAGTGACATGCTTCTACATCTTTTTTAACCCTTGAGTTTGCAACTGTGAGACTATTTCTACTTGTGGGAGTTGTACAGCTGCTGTACAAGCCTCCCAAAGCAAAAGAAGGCAAAGCGTAGGGCTCAGCTTTATATATTTCGTGCGGTTTATAGGAGACGTGTAGGGAAGCTTTCCTGAAAAATAACATATAATGAAAGAGAACTTTGATAGTCAACAAAGTGTGTTGATTATTTTATGGAATGATCAATCACAAACTACATTGTAGAAAGTGCTTAGAAAGTGTGAAAAAGATTTGTCTGTTTTTAAATTTAACTTTGGTTGTTCAATAAAATGGATTCAATAGAAAGTAGAGTCCAGCATAGCTTGCGTGATGCTTATCTAGACCGACACAGAATCACGCATTATAGTGTTTGTGATTTACTTGCAAAAAAATGTATAACGGTCGTGATGTGAGAAAATGATGTTTCCCAGGGCTTTAACTGGGTCTGGTGAGAAATTGTGAACCAAGGTATCACCTTTAAGGCTAGATATATAGCAAGTCATCAAAATCAATCAGGTTTTGACATATATTACTACTTTTTTGTGTGTAACAATTAAGTTAAGTTTATATTGAAATATTCAAGTGTGCTCGTTACATTGATTTTTAAGTGACCATTCCCAGGGTGAAAGCAGGGCACCCTGAACAAAAATACATTTAAAGGTGTTAAGGTAGCTCAGTAAACTGAACACACTCAGCTGAAATCTGCATTTAATATACATGCAGTAGAATAAAATTCCTGCCAACATTGACTCGACCCTTCATCTAGTCAAGGTTGATACAAAGGCACCACTCAATTGCATACTTTTAAGACCTATTATTAACTATTTAATGGGAATGTGAAACTGTGGTAGCAAGTAAAATATCAAAGATGGTTATTTTTACTACTGTATTAGGAATGTTCAGTCGAACCACTGATTTGAATGGAGTGCTAGATGGCCACAATCAGAAACTGAATGTTTATATGTTTCTGAATTGTTCATCTTGAACTATCCCAGAATCAACAGAATACTCACAAATGTGACGAACATTCCGTCTGCCGTATTATGATATCCATAAAATATAATAGGATCGTAATACAGCGGACAGTATATCTGTCACATTTGGGACAGAGTAACCCTGTCCACTAAGATCATAATCAGGCCCTTAATATTTATTACTTCTGTTGCAAAAAGAGTAGCCAGTGGAGTTACATTTGATCTAATGCATTGAATGTTATCTGAATTACAAAAGCCTCTTGCAATATATTGAAAGTGGGACTTTTAGTGAACGATGTATAATAACTCACAATGCATTTCACAGTTACCATATTGACTCTGAGAAGTGAACTTTTGTGCTTAATTTAAAAATAGAGAGTCAAAGACACAGGGACTGCCACAAGGTATGTCAGATGTAATATCTATCCTGTGGTATTTAGATTTTGGTAGATGGGATATCCGTCACTGTTGCGGTGGTGTAACGTATCTGCCAAGATCTAAATCAGGCCCTAAATATCTTCTCCTGTCTTTAGATATCAACCCTTCTGCAATACAGCCGTACTCATTTGTAGTTACCCTTACCAAAGCCGACCCTGGAACCAGTTAGAGCTATATACGGCAAATAATTAACATCCGGCCAATCACTGCAGTTAAAGAACCCTTGCATGAGTACTCTGTAAGATCATCAGGATTAATGACAGTTTGACTTGATGAATGCCCTACAATACAAAGTAATTTTAGGTATGCAATAGTTAAAATATCATAACTCAACTTTTGATCCATCAAAGGGAATTGTGTCATTACTATCCTCTTTTGCAAACACAATTGTGTATAGAAAGATTAAATATATTACCCCTAATCCTACAATTGCAGAAGCAGAGAATGAGATTTATTTTCCAAAGGAACATGGAAAAATCATGGATGTGCTACATTAAGAAGAAAAAAAGATTGCATATTACCTCCTCATTGGGATTTCAGTTGTTGCATACACTTGCTGCTCGGAACCCCAATTCACGTTAGCCCAATTTATTCTCTCACAGAACCAGAAAATGCACATTTAAAATCCTTCTTTGGCAAAACAAATCATAACTACAAGTTTTATTTTATCAGACATTCTAAATCACCAGATTTAAGACCATGCATTGATTACAGAGCTATGAATACGATCAGGACCAGGGATCTGCTTCCTTTAGTTCTGGTATTACTAGACCAAGTAAAGGAAACATCCATTTATCCCAATCTTGGTTTGTGTGGCTGACCACCTTGCAAACGTTTGAGAGTGGGATGAGTGATATACTGGATTTCATACGAAATAAAATTGTTACAAGTATCAAGGTATGCCTTTCAGACTCTGCAATGCCCCAGCAGCATTTCATTTTTTTAATAAAAAAGTTCTGTGTGTCATTCCGGATTAATGTGTAATTGTGTTCACTGACAATATAGTGATATATTCAAGAAATTTAAAAGAGCATGTTAAACATAAAAAAGCAGAGTTATCTTATGAAGATAATTTGCTTTTCTAACTTGAAAAATGTGTTTATCATGAATAAAGTGTTGAATTTGTGGGATTCATTAACATACCCAATGGAATCAAAATGGACCCGAAAAGGTTGACACCATTGTTCAGAGGGTGACTGTTATCCACCTTTTACAGGTGTTTCACTGACTGTTCCTCTAAAACAGTGTCACACATGGATAAATCATTGTGTAAATGAGTGCAGTTTCATTGAGCCACAGAAGCTGAAGAATCTTGTCAATAGCCCAGGCAGAAATTCACTTGAGCTCCTATCCTATCCTGAGAAACCCTGATCTTTCATTCATGCGGTTGTAGGTAGAGTTTGTTCTCAAAGTGATCTCACTTCTGGGCAACCAAATCCAGTTGCCTACTTGCATCACAATTTATCCCCCACTGGACAACATTTTATTTAGTGACATACAAAAATTTATTAGTTATAAAAATGGCATTTGAAAAACGGAGATATTACCTCCTAGGGGCCCGTCATACTGTCATATAACTCTGCACTTCCTTAAGTCAGCCAGGGCCTTATCTGCCAGGCATTGCAATTGACATTATCTTTTAATCATTTTGACTTCTGATTCAATACCAGCCAGGTCCTAAACATTGGAAAGCAGAAACCCTATTTTTACATGGTCGCACAGATCAATTGTTATTAAACAACTATCAGCTACAGCCCATAATTTCTGAAGAAAAGTGTGTAGGTTATATGACGTCAGTATTCTTAGATGAGCTTTACAGTGAATATACCTTGATAATGCTTATAGTGTGGAAAGGAATTCAGTAATATATATGATTCATGGTGAATAGTCTATATTTTTTTTGCCCAGAACTGGTGTCTTTCCTCCATACCAGCAGGGCATATGGATGAAAATAAAAGCAATCTACTACTGTATTTCCTATTGTCAAGAGATGAGTCCTTACTTGCTCCATTTGTGCAGAGGGCAAAAGTGTAACTCAAGCAAAAGTTGGTAATTTATAACTAACGCCAATCTTACCGAACCAGTGGCATTCTGCATCACTAGACATTATTGCTGAATTCATTGTTGAAGTACCAAGGCCCAGATTTATGAAAAGTGGCGCTGCACCTGGTGCAGCGCCACTTTTCTTGCATCCCTTAGCGCCCCCCTAATACATCATGTGAGCGCTGTATTTGAAATACAGTGCACCATGGTGGTAGTCAGGGGGACTAGCGTCATAATTTGTTTTTTATGCTAATCAGCGCTTTGCAGGACTAGCCTAAAAAATGTTGAATGTAATCCTGCAAAGCACCCAGAGGCCCAATGAACACAAGGGGAGCCTCTTTTTAACACCTGCACTTAGCAGGCATTAGAAAATGCAGATACAAATGGTGCAAAGGAATCTCATGAATTCCTTTGCGCGATTTTTACAGCCCCCTTGTGTTGGAACTCCCCTTTGCATACATTATGCCTGGCGCAGGCATAATGTGGCACAAGGGGTTACAAAGTGATGCAATGCAAGCATTGAGCCACTTTGTAAATATGACCCAGTGGCATTGGAATGGCACTAGGCCACCATAAGTGTGGGCCCAAGATTGCCCAAAGGATTTAATACTGTCTTAGTTGTTGTTGACCACAGGATCAAGATTAGTCACTTTGTACCCCTAAAAGGAGTTCCAAAAGTGTCTCAGATGGCAAATGAATTCTTACTGGAAATTGTTCCGTAACATGGAATACCTGAATTCTGTTTTGATACCAGACCACGGAACACAGTTTGTTTCAAATTTTTGGCAAGAAATATGTTTAACTCCAAAAATTGATGTACAACTTTTATCCCAGTTATCACCCCTAAAATTATTGCCAGATGAAGCATCCAAAGTGGGGAGCAAACCTGAAGATGACAAATGTTACAAGGAACAAAGGATAGGGCATCTTCACTCTGGACAGCTGAGTTTTCATATAATACACCACATGCATCTTCAGGTTTTTCACATTTTTACTTTTCTACAGGCTCACAACTGTGAATGATTCCATTTAATCGTAAGGAATAACTGACATTGCCACCAGTGAAGGAAAACATTACATCATTACAGACCAATCTCCAGGAATCCACGACTTTCTATGCAGGTTATGCTGACAATTAGTAATGCCATAGTTGACTTCAGGAGACCAACTGTGGCTTACACCAAACATTTGCATTAGAAAAGAAAAAAAATGTATGCCTAACTATATTGTCCCATCCTCAGTACAGAATGTTATACATCCAGTGGCTATTTGTCAGAGTTTACCATCAACCTTGCAAATCCACCCATTTTGTTATATTTCCTTACTGAAACTAGTTCAGGGTGATACCCATTTCCTTACTACAGCACCACCCATCCTTGTCTATGAACAAATTGAGTACAAAACACACTCTATCCTGGAATCTAAGTTGGAGACACCTAATGTATTTAGTGAACTGGAAAGAGATGTTGTTGGAATCATCAAAATCACCATCTTCTTGGTTAATCGAGCAATTCCATCATCAGTTACCAAACAGATTGTAACCTGTGGGTGGTGTCTTGATAGGGGTGTACTGTCACATTTCAGTCAATACCATAGAGTTGTATCCAGGTGTAGGAGGCTGGTCTGGCTTGTAGTGGGTACCAGAGGTACTTACACCTTGTGCCAGGTCCAGTTATCCCTTATTAGTGTAGAAGAGGTGTTTCTAGCAGTTTAGGCTGATAGAAGGTAGCTATGGCAAAGCAGTTTAGGCTGAACTAGGAGACATGTAAAGATCCTACTATACCACTGGTGTCATATGCACAATATCATAAGAAAACACAATACACAGAATTACTAAAAGTAAAGGTACTTTATTTTTATTACAATATGCCAAAAGTATATCAGTGAGTACCCTCAGTATGAGGATAAGATATATACACAAGATATATGTACACAAACCAAAATTATGCAGGTGATAGCAAGAAAGGTAATGCAAGCAGTGTAGAATTACAATAGATTGCAATAGGAGCACATAGGTATAGGGGCAACAAAAACCATATACTCCAAAAGTGGAATGCGAACCACGAATGGACCCCAAACCTATGTGAGCTTGTAAAGGGTCGCTGGGACTGTAAGAAAACAGTGAGGGTTAGAAAAATAGCCCACCCCAAGACCCTGAAAGGTAGGTGTAAAGTGCATCTACTACCCCCAGAGAGCACAGAAGTCGTGATAGGGGGATTCTGCAGGAAGAACAAACACCAGCAATGCAACAACAGTGGATTTCCGGACCTGTGTACCTGTAAAACAAGGGGACCAAGTCCAATAGTCGTGACAGTGTCGAGAGTGGGCAGGAGCCCAGGAAATGACAGCTGAGGGTGCAAGGAAGCTGCCACCAGATGGAAGAAGCTTGGAGTTCTGCAAGAAAGAAGAGAGCTAGAGACTTCTCCTTTGGAAGACAGATGTCCCACGTCGTGATGAAGCATGCAGAGGTGTTCCCATGTAGAAAGACCACAAACAAGCCTTGCTAGCTGCAAGGGTCACAGTAGAGATTTTTGGGTGCTGCTGTGGACCAGGAGGGACCAGGATGTCGCCACTTGGAGGAGGAGACAGAGGGGGCACCCAGCAACTCAGGGAGCCCTCACAGAAGCAGGCAGCACCCGCAGAAGTACCTGATCAGGCACTTGGAAAGAAAGTGAACCGGAGTCCACCCGAAGTCACAAAAGGGAGTCCACGACGCCGGAGGACAACTCAGAAGGTTGTGCACTGCAGGATAGAGTGTCGGGGACCCAGGCTTGGATGTGCATGAAGGAAATCCTGGAAGAGTGCACAGGAGCCGGAGCAGCTGCAAATCACGCAATACCCAGCAATGCAGTCTAGTGTGGGGCGGCAAGGACTTACCTCCACCAAACTTGGACTGAAGAGTCACTGGACTGTGGGAGTCACTTGGACAGAGTTGCTGAGTTCCAGGGACCACGCTTGTTGGGCTGAGAGGGGACCCAGAGGACCAGTGATGCAGTCTTTTGGTGCCTGCGGTTGCAGGGGGAAGATTCCATCGACCCACAGGAGATTTCTTCAGAGCTCCTGGTGCAGAGAGGAGGCAGGCTTCCCCCAGAGCATGCACCACCTGGAAACAGTTGAGAAAGCCGGCAGGATGAAGCGATACAAGGTTGCTAGTATTTGTCTTGCTACTTTGTTGCAGTTTTGCAGGCGTCCTGAGCAGTCAGCGGTCAATCCTTTGGCAGAAGGAGAAGAGGGAGATGCAGAGGAACTCTGGTGAGCTCTTGAATTCGTTATCTGGTGAGATCCTCAAAGCAGAGACCCTAAATAGCCAGAAAAGGAGGTTTGGCTACCTTGGAAGGAGGATTGGCTACCAAGAGAGGTAAGAGCCTCTCAGAAGGAGCCTCTGACGTCACCTGCTGGCACTGGCCACTCAGAGCAGTCCAGTGTGCCACAGACACCTCTGTTTCCAAGATGGCAGAGGTCTGGGACACACTGGAGGCGCTCTGGGCACCTCCGCTGGGAGGTACTGGTCAGGGGAGTGGGCACTCCCCTTTCCTTTGTCCAGTTTCACGCCAGAGCAGGGCTGGGGGATCCCTGAAGCGGTGTAGACTGGCTTATGCAGAGATGGGCACCATCTGTGCCCATCAAAGCATTTCCAGAGGCTGGGGGAGGCTACTTCTCCCCAGCCCTCACACCTATTTCCAAAGGGAGAGGGTGTCACACCCTCTCTCAGAGGAAGTCCTTTGTTCTGCCTTCCTGGGCCAGGGCTGCCTGGACCCCAGGAGGGCAGAAACCTGTCTGAGGGGTTGGCAGCAGCTGCCGTGGAGACCCCAGAAAGGCCGTTTGGCAGTACCCGGGTACTATGCTAGAGACCCGGGGAATCATGGAATTGTCTCCCCAATGCCAGAATGGCATTGGGGTGACAATTCCATGATCTTAGACATGTTACATGGCCATGTTCGGAGTTACCATTGTGACGCTGTACATAGGTAGTGACCTATGTACAGTGCAAGCGTGTAATGGTGTCCCCGCACTCGCAAAGTCTGGGGAATTTGCCCTGAACGATGTTGTAGGAGGCTGGCCTGGCTTGTAGTGGGTACCAAGGGGTACTTACACTCTGTACCAGGTCCAGTTATCCCTTATTAGTGTAGAAGAGGTGTTTCTAGCAGCTCAGGCTGATAGAAGGTAGCTATAGCAGAGCAGCTTAGGCTGAACTAGGAGACATGCAAAGCTCCTACTATACCACTGGTGTCATATGCACAATATCATAAGAAAACACAATACACAGATATACTAAAAATAAAGGTACTTTATTTTTATGACAATATGCCAAAAGTATCTTAGTGAGTACCCTCAGTATGAGGATGCCAAATATACACAAGATATATGTACACAATACTAAAATATGCAGTAATAGCAAAAGAAAGTAATGCAAGCAAAGTAAAGTTACAGTAGATTGCAATAGGAGCACATAGGTATAGGGGCAACACAAACCATATACTCCAAAAGTGAAATGCGAACCACGAATGGACCCCAAACCTATGTGAGCTTGTAGAGGGTCACTGGGGCTGTAAGAAAACAGTGAGGGTTAGATTGATAGCCCACCCCAAGACCCTGAAAAGTAGGTGTAAAGTGCACCTATACCCCCAGAGAGCACAGAAGTCGTGATAGGGGGTTTCTGCAAGGAAGACCAACACCAGCAAAGCAACAACAGTGGATTTCCAGACCTGAGTACCTGTGAAACAAGGGGACCAAGTCCAAGAGTCGCGACAATGTTGAGAGTGGGCAGATGCCCAGGAAATGCCAGCTGAGGGTGCAAAGAAGCTGCCACTGGATGGTAGAAGCTGGGGATTCTGCAAGAACGAAGAGGGCTAGGAACTTCCCCTTTGGAGGATGGATGTCCCATGTCGTGAAGAAGCTTGCAGATGTGTTCTCCCGCAGAAAGACTGCAAACAAGCCTTGCTAGCTGCAAGGGTCGCGGTTAGGGTTTTTGGGTGCTGCTGTGGCCCAGGAGGGACCAGGGTGTCACCACTTGGATGAGGAGACAGAGAGGGCGCCCAGCAAGTCAGGGAGCCCTCACAGAAGCAGGCAGCGCCCGCAGAAGTACCGGAACAGGCACTTGGAAGAGGAGTGAACCGGAGTCCATCCGAAGTCAGAAAAGGGAGTCCCACAACGCCAGAGGACAACTCAGAAGGTTGTGCACTGCAGGTTAGAGTGTCGGGGACCCAGGCTTGGCTGTGCAGGAAGGAAATCCTGGAAGAGTGCACAGGAGCCAGAGCAGCTACAAATCACATGGTACCCAGCAATGCAGTCTAGCGTGGGGAGGCAAGGACTTACCTCCACCAAACTTGGACTGAAGAGTCACTGGACTGTGGGAGTCACTTGGACAGAGTTGCTGAGTTCCAGGGACCACGCTCGTCGTGCTGAGCGGGAACCCAGAGGACCGGTGATGCAGTCTTTTGTTGCCTGCGGTTGCAAGGGGAAGATTTAATCGACCCACGGGAGATTTCTTAGGAGCTCCTGGTGCAAGAAGGAGGCAGGCTACCCCCAGAGCATGCACCACCAGGAAACAGGCAAGAAAGCCAGCAGGATGAAGCAATACAAGGTTGCAGTAGTCGTCTTTGCTACTTTGTTGCGGTTTTGCAGGCGTCCTGAGCAGTCAGCGGTCGATCCTTTGGCAGAAGGGGAAGAGAGAAGTGCAGAGGAACTCTGGTGAGCTCTTGAATTCGGTATCTGAAGAATTCCCCAAAGCAGAGACCCTAAATAGCCAGAAAAGGAGGTTTGGCTGCCCAGGAAGGAGGATAGGCTAGTAACACAGGTAAGAGCCTATCAGAAGGAGTCTCTGACGTCACCTGCTGGCCCTGGCCACTCAGAGCAATCCAGTGTGCCAGCACACCTCTGAATCCAAGATGGCAGAGGTCTGAGGCACGCTGGAGGAGCTCTGTGCACCTCCCCTTGGAGGTGCATGTCAGGGGAGTGGTCACTCCCCTTTCCTTTGTCCAGTTTTGCGCCAGAGCAGGGCTGAGGGATCCCTGAACCGGTGTAGACTGGCTTATGCAGAGATGGGCCCCATCTGTGCCCATCAAAACATTTCCAGAGGCTGGGGGAGGCTACTATTCCCCAGCCCTGACACCTTTTTCCAAAGGGAGAGGGTGTTACACCCTCTCTCTGAGGAAGTCCTTTGTTCTGCCTTCCTGGGCCAGGCCTGGTTGGACCCCAGGAGGGCAGAAACCTGTCTGAGGGGTTGGCAGCAGCAGCAGCTGCAGTGAAAACCCGGGAAAGGTAGTTTGGCAGTACCCGGGTCTGTGCTAGAGACTCGGGGGATCATGGAATTGTCTCCCCAATGCCAGAATGGCATTGGGGTGACAATTACATGATCTTAGACATGTTACATGGCCATGTTCGGAGTTACCATTGTGACGCTATACATAGGTAGTGACCTATGTATAGTGCACGCGTGAAATGGTGTCCCCGCACTCACAAAGTCCGGGGAATTTACCCTGAACAATGTGGGGGCACCTTGGCTAGTGCCAGGGTGCCCACACACTAAGTAACTTATCACCCAACCTTCACCAGGTGAAGGTTAGACATATAGGTGACTTATAAGTTACTTATGTGCAGTGGTAAATGGCTGTGAAATAACGTGGACGTTATTTCACTCAGGCTGCACTGGCAGGCCTGTGTAAGAATTGTCAGATCTCCCTATGGGTGGCAAAAGAAATGCTGCACCCCATAGGGATCTCCTGGAACCCCAATGCCCTGGGTAAATCAGTACCATATACTAGGGAATTATAAGGATGTTCCAGTATGCCAATGTGAATTGGTAAAATTGGTCACTAGCCTGTTAGTGACAATTTGTAAAGCAGAGAGAGCATAACCACTGAGGTTCTGGTTAGCAGAGCCTCAGTGAGACAGTTAGGCATCACACAGGGAACACATACATATAGGCCACAAACATATGAGCACCGGGCCCTGGCTAGCAGGATCCCAGTGAGACAGTGAAAACACCCTGACATATACTCACAAACAGGCCAAAAGTGGGGGTAACAAGGCTAGAAAGAGGCTACTTTCTAACAGATGTGGGGGCACCTTGACTAGTGCCAGGGGGCCCACACACTAAGGCCCTAATTCTAACCTTGGCGGACGGCGGAGGCCGTCCGCCAAGGTACCGCCGTCAGAACACCGCACCGCGGTCGAAAGACCGCTGCGGTGATTCTGACATTTGCCCTGGGCTGGCGGGCGGCCGCCAAAAGGCCGCCCGCCAGCCCAGGGCAAATCAACCTTCCCACTAGGATGCCGGCTCAGAATTGAGCCGGCGGAGTGGGAAGGTGCGACGGGTGCAGTTGCACCCGTCGCGTATTTCAGTGTCTGCTAGGCAGACACTGAAATACTTTGTGGGGCCCTCTTACGGGGGCCCCTGCCGTGCCCATGCCATTGGCATGGGCACGGCAGGGGCCCCCAGGTGCCCCGCGTCACCCCCTACCGCCATCCTGTTCCTGGCGGGCGAACCGCCAGGAACAGGATGGCGGTAGGGGGTGTCAGAATCCCCCATGGCGGCGCAGCAAGCTGCGCCGCCATGGGGGATTCTAAGGGCAGCGGTAAACCGGCGGGAGACCGCCGGTTTACCCTTTCTGGCCGCGGCTGAACCGCCGCGGTCAGAATGCCCTGCGGAGCACCGCCGGTCTGTCGGCGGTGCTCCCGCCGACCCTGGCCCCGGCGGTCTTAGACCGCCGGGGTCAGAATGACCCCCTAAGTAACTTTGCACCCAACCTTCACCAGGTGAAGGTTAGACATATAGGTGACATAAGTTACTTAAGTGCAGTGGTAAATGGCTGTGAAATAACGTGGACGTTATTTCACGCAGGCTGCAGTGGCAGGCCTGTGTAAGAATTGTCAGAGCTCCCTATGGGTGGCAAAAGAAATGCTGAAGCCCATAGGGAACTCCTGGAACCCCAATACCCTGGGTACCTCAGTACCATATACTAGGGAATTATATGGGTGTACCAGTATGCCAATGTGAATTGGTAAATTTAGTCACTAGCCTCTTAGTGACACATTTGGAAAGCAGAGAGAGCATAACCACTGAGGTTCTGGTTAGCAGAGCCTCAGTGAGACAGTTAGGCATCACACAGGGGACACATACAGGGCTCATACTCATGAGCACTGGGGCCCTGCCTGGCAGGGTCCCAGTGACACATAGACTAAAACAACATATACAGTGAAATATGGGGGTAACATGCCAGGCAAGATGGTACCTTCCTACACCAGGCAGTAGTGCTTTTAGCCCCACAGTGTTACACCCAACCTCTAGTGTGTTTACCCTCTATCTTGTCATCCATAGAGAAGCATTAAAATAATTGTTGACTGTACGTGTGCTACATTCCTGGAATTTTGCAAGTGGATATAGGGGTTCATGAAACTTGTTCAGGATTCACGGAACCTCTGGGATTCTCAAAAGTTTACAGGACCCCACAGCTTAGTATTTAAATCTATCCCATGCCTGGCAAAGTTGCCAGTTATTTAAGCAAGCTGAAGGAGCAAAAGCTCTCTGCTAAACTAGCCTTGATGTTACAAGAAGGTGTTTCCAGCACAAGGTGAAATCCTTGGCACCAACCCTCCACAGGTTGTGACATCAAGGAAATCTAGGCAAAGAAAAAACAGAAAACAACTTAAAAGGTTATTTACTATTTTAGGATGATGCTTTTAATGCTTTCAGTTAGAAAGATTAAAATTACTATCAATAATATAACTAGATTCACTGTAACATGGCAAGCCATGTTATACATAGATAAACAAAAACAACACAAAGGAACAGGGTATCACAAATTAAGGACTTAGACACTGTTTGAATGAAAAGTGAAAACCTAAATAACAACCACTTGAAAAGAGTTTTTAAATCTTTGAAAAGTGTTTGAAATCTTGAAAAGACAATTGTTCAAAACCCTGGGGTGAACAAACCACATGGACAAGAAATTATTGACAGCTGAATTTTTTGTAACTCACAAAATACAACAAGTTTGGAAAGTTGAAACCATCAATGAAAGAAATAATCCAATGATTGTTTTCAAAACCAAAATGTGACCTACTGTATTGTACAATAAGTTTTTATACAGTATGTTTATGTAAATGTAACCCTTTGACCTTGTTAAATTGTGCATAAATGTGTATTAAAATGAGTCGCAGAGTATGTAGCTTAGTGTAATTCTGCAAAAACTAGATAACCCATGATTTCACACAAGAGAGAGAACAGTGGGTTTTGCAACTTTGACATTGCCAAAAGAAAGTGAGCATTATGTAGTTAGGGCCTGATTTAGAGTTTTTGGAATGTAGGCCATCCACTTTATTACAAGCGCATGAGGATTTAATAAGGTAGTAAGGTGAATGGGATATGTTACATTTGTGATGGAGTAACCCATCCACTAAACTCTGAACTAGGCCCTTAGTCTCTAATAACATTGAGAGAGCGTAGTTTAAATATTACATATACTAAGAGTGAAATGCTTATATCAATGCTTAATGATGCTGCATAGAAAACGACAATAATTAGTGTTTTGAATAAACACGCATCTGAATTACGACTATAATGTGTGTGGTCACCAATATATATACGTGAACTAATAATGATGAGTAAAAATGTTCATGCTATGGTTTATATTAACATTTATGATATTGCATTTGTATTAAAAATCTCATAGGCCTTAAGTTAGCGTGAGTTGTAGATTTAGCTGCCTAGCTCTCATATTAAAGCATTTTTCTCTGTTTTTCAGTATGCTGACTCGTAAAGGGCCATGACCCTGCATTTGTTCCTTTTCTTCGTTTCATGTATCAACCCAGATTCTGTTCTCACCCGCATGCTTTCTGCTTTAGTATGAGTTATGTTCAAAATTGAAACAAAAGTAGATTAATGTAATGTACAAGGACGTTTAACCATGGACAAAGGAAACTCATGACCCGAGAAGACGTGCCAAATGGTGAAGTAAATCCGGATGTGCCACCTCCGATGGCGTCAATTATGAAGACCAATCAAAATGTTATAAATTATCGTGGGGTGACAATTGGAATTACCTAATGCTTAATTTGATAGGTTAAAGATAGTGGGGTATAGTATATGTCCAATAGAATTTTGGGGGAAGGTATTACGAAAAAGGGATAAAAACCCAAGTCACACAAGGGTCGTTAGAACTAGGTAGGGAATGCTATTGATTTTATCCAGAAACTGTCACTCTGTTTGGTGACTTTGCGACTTAATAAACCATCCTCACCCATAGACTGCCCCTTTACATTTCTTCTCCTTATGAGGGAAGTGTCCCCAGTCCTTTAGACAAAGTTAGTCTGATGGCGATTTGACTGATGTCCTGAAGACGAAGACAGATCCTGTGTGCTGACCTAATCCTTGGAGGGTAATTATGACAATGCAATTTGTAATTTGTCTGTTTGCTTTTCCTTTCTAGGTACCAATTGCTCATTTTTGATAGGGACCATAGCTAGATGTTTTCTAAATTGGTGTTCTAAATTATTTTGCATGAAGCCCAACATGCTGATGCTAATTAGTGGTTAGGACAGGTGATCACTCTGACTGACGCAAATAGACAAAGACTGGCGTTGCGCTATGCTGAACTGAGACTTACGTGATATTCTTTGTATTTTGATCTATGTTCACGCTGTGCTATGTTCTTATGTTTGTGATTCTTGCATTAATGAAATCTTATCATAGTTGTCATATCGTGACTATGCTCTTATGCTTCTTGGTTTTGAGATTGACACTTCTGCTAGTAGATTGTAATCAATAGGGAATAAAATTCATAAAATTCTATCAAAAGGTGTGGTTATTCATGGCTGAGAGGTCATGGTTGCGTCGACAATTTGATTAATGTCTTTATCCAAAGTAAAGTGCATTGTGGTGGTGAATATTGACAACATTATCGATATATTGCTTGACATATTGATCAGTTATCTCGTCCTACGGTGTCTCACCACTGGGTCACAAGATTCATTGGCCTAAAACGAGTCCTAATGTGTAATAAATTGACATAGAAGGATGTGTTAGCAGTTCTGGTAGCAGAGCGACGGTTTGGCCCTTGGGGGCCCTAGGACGGAGAATCATTGTTTAAATTGTTTTTCTTTGATAATGCAAATTGGAGGTATGATGGGTCTCTAAGTTCACCATGACTTTCCCGGGATCTCGGAGCCTGCCTAAGTGAGTTGGGGATGTTCTTGGCACCATAATGTGTGTGGTTTAGGGTTTTTGCGCTTGCTTAGCTTATGCCTTTTTGCAGGTGATCGTGAGATTCGTGTGTATCTAGGCCAAGTAAATGCTGTTTTAGTAGGAGTGGGTGTACTCCGCAGTATGAGAGTAGGGAAGTCGGCATACTTCATATGAGTGTGGCGCTTAATGCTCAAAATTATCCACGTGGTTGATTGTTTGTGTACGGACCTGTCGTGGTCTAAGACTCCGGAGTATGTTGACAAGTGTAGAAGACACTTGGGCCCGTATTTTTACTTTTTTTAGCGCCGCATTTGCGCCGCTTTTTGACGCAAAACGGCGCAAACCTACAAAATACAATGGTATTTTGCAAGTTTGCGCCGTTTTTGCGTAAAAAAACGACGCAAATGCGGCGCAAAAAAAGTATAAATACGGGCCTTGGATTTGTGTTTTAATCTGTGCGGTTTAATAGGTCAATCGGGCGTGGTTGACAAGTCAGGTTTGAGTTGAAATGTATGTATGAAACCTTCGATGGAGATTTGGCAAATTCTAAAGTGCACTAGGAAGAGCCATTGACAAGTCGAGAGTAGAATTTGCGGGTCGAATTCTGCTTGCGTATGTGGGAACTGACAAGGAGGAAGTAGCGGCTGAGGTTTCAAGTGAAATCTCTGTAAGTTCTAAAGCAAATGTGTTACCCTTCCTGATGTAAACCGACAGATTTGTATTGTCATTTAAGGTGCTCGCAATAATTTGCATTAGTTTGTGTGGGTTTAATGAGGAGTGGACGAGCCGCAAGACTTTGTCAGCTGCAGTGTGTGTGTGAGTGTGACGTCAGTGGTGCCGCGCTGAGATAGATCAGTTGTTGAGAGGGGTCGCGCACGGATTGGCTGCCGTCCGTGAGAGGCTATAGGTCGAGAAAGGTAGGGGAAGAGTGTCCTGGGAACTAAGTCACTTCTGATTAAATTACAAACAAGAGAAAATCGCAAAATGAATTTTGTTAAAGCATTTAAGAGTGCTCTGAAGGGAGACACATATATCGTAGCATCTGATGGGGAGCCAACACCACCCGAGGGTACTCCGGCTTACATGGTTATGGAAGAGGAGGGGGTCGCACCTTGTTTATGGATGAAACAGTGGCGCAAACTAACAGAGAAGGAGGGATGTTTAGCGTTTCCGGAGCATGGGACGTTCAATCCAAAGGTGCTGGAGAACTTAAGGTGGATGTTAAGTACGCAGAAACCACCTCCAAGGCCAGCTCAATATGAGGCTTTAGCGATTTGGGATTTGATGGCTCTTAAACATAGACAAGAAAGGTTTCATAGAAGGCTGCGAAGGGCAGAAAAATCCTATGCTGAGGCTAGATGGGATAACGAGAATAAAATGTGGAGAAGGGGAATTGTTGACGGACTAAAACTGTTCCCAGCAATAACACAGGGAGAAGAAACACAGGGAAAGAAAGCCTCCTGTAAGACAGATAAAGACTCAGGCAAATCTAAAGAAAATAAAAGACCTTGGGAAGAGGAAGATGATTCAGACGATGAGGAGTTTATGGACAGGTTATTGCATGATCGCCCGCCACCTTATGCGGTGAGCGATAGTGCTCCAAGCACTAGTATGGATCCTGGGAACCAGACGCAGGAAAAGGGAGTTGCTGATACGGCACAGACTAGTGATACAGCTCCGATACAGAATGGTGTCAGTGTACCCACTGCTCCAGACATACCGATACAGTTGCAACCTCCACCGCAGATACAGAGAATCTACCCAGACGTTCCAGTACTTGAGACTACTACAAATCTGATAGTGCTGCCAGACCCGATATACACAAAATCAAAATTAGTGCAGATTGAGTCAACTCCGAAATTACTGTCCCAACCGCAACCACAGCTGATACCAGGGCACAACCCAGTAGCTGTCCCACCATTAGTACCTGTCCCGGGTACCTTGGAACAGACCTATGGAGTTGCTGCTCCACGGAGTCTGGGTCCAGGTCAGACACCTGCTGCCACATCATTGTCAATTACTGTCGGTCCACCAGTGCCATTGTATGCTCAGGGCAAATCTGGCGTATGTGATCAGGGAGTGATGCCTCAAGATCTAATAAGAGGAGGGTCTATGGGAACTCCCCAGATAATATCCCCAAGGAGAACAAGCAGTTGAACAGCCGAGGTCTTTAATGGACCTTAGTCCAGTGGGAGCACCCATAGAAGCAATGCGTCAAGCAGGGTTAGGAGTTTTAACTCCTCAGACAATGAGTATGAACACCTCACGTTCCCCGATGATGCATGCAGGGAACATTTCACTACAGGGTTTCACGGTCCAACAGTTAAATGAATGGCTAGAAAAGACTTATACTACACAAAAGGCTGCAGTGATTGCAGTCGATCCAGAGAAGGAAAAGCAAGACGAGTACCTAAACCTTGTAAGATTAGGGGCAGAAGCTGCTGAGTTAGTAGAAGGTACGATGGGAGTAAACAGATTGGAGTCCTATACGGAAGCAGAATTAAGATTCCTGTGCCCTAAGATTGCCAAAGAGGTAGGCAAGGTACATCAAAGATTAGTGAACCTGGCAGATAAATACAATATTGATATCAGAAATACTAAACATCTGAAAAGAAGTTACCGATTGGATTTTGACTCCAAAGACTTTGAGCACATGAGATCTGCAGGAATGAAGGCACATTTGAAAGAATTGTTGCAAAGTGCACAAATTTGGGGTGCACTGGAGAAATGGGAAAGCAGGTGGGCAAAGAAAAGAGATAAGGAAAAGGGTGACAGTCCAGGGTCTAATCAAGCCAAGACCTCACCCGATCTGGAATCAGTAAAAATATTACCTATGAGAGAGACAGCTGGTGGTGTCTTAGTCCATGTACCGTGGTCCAGAGGAGACATTCTATCTTTTACTAACGATTATCCCAGATTGAGCGAGAAACCGATTGAGTGGTATCAGCAAACAGATAGGTTTTTGAAACTTGCGAAGTGTCTCTGGGAAGACTTGAATACCTTGTTTGAGATCATTGTTCCGCCCGATTTGTGGCTTGAATGCAAGAGAGGGGTAGATTGGCCGACGAAGGAGCCAGCAAGGGATAAGGTGACCGGGGCACCCTCTGAAGAGGTGATGAAGTATTATCATAAGGTGATTGAGTTTTTGAAGCAAAAGGTGTGGCCGAAGGTGACTGATTGGCAGAAAATTGACCGGACCTCTCAAGAGGTTAAGGAATCAATACATGTTTACTACGAAAGACTGTTAAAGGCATTCAAACACTATAGTGGTACTGAGACAATTGAACCGAAGGACATGAACCATCTTGTATTTAGGTTCGTCGAAGGGTTGAGGCCAGAAGTTAGCCAGATGATTAAGAATCATTTGATTTGTTGCTAGGCAAAGCCGATTGATGAGGTGTTGCAGTATGCGAAATACTGTAGTGATGAGATTGAACTGAAGCAAAAGAAGCTGAAAGAGAAAGTGATGGTGATGCAGATAAGGGCTGCACAGGCAGGAATACAGGGAAACGGAGTTCAACAGATGATACAGCAACAACCACAAATGAATGGTGTGTTTCAGACACAGCCGAGGGGTCGAGGTCGGGGGTTTGTGAATAGCGGTCCAGACTTAAATACTGTTGTGATTCAAAATGACGTACAAGGAGCGAAAAAGATGTCACCATGTCACGCGTGCGGGGCGTGGGGCACTGGAAACGGGAGTGCCCGAATATGGTGCAGGATGGTGTTGTTCAGCAAAGTGCTAATGTCGGTACATTACAAAATGTACGGGGCCTGAAAATGAGACATCAAAACCCGAATTTTCAGAACAATCTAGTACAAATGCAAGGGGTACAGCCCATGCAACAGATACAAATGCCGCGTTTTCAGTCAGTGCAAATGCAACAAGCACAACAGCAGATTCCTATGTTACCTAGACAGCAAATGCAATTACCAATGGCTCCGATGGGACAGCAACAGGTGATGGTTCCTCAACAGGTCACAGGTCAGATAACGAGTCAAAATAATACAGTACAACAATTCCCATTACGAGGTGAAAATGGAATGAATGGAGAATGGTCAGATGATAGCTCAGATAGTGAAGAGTGCAGGCTTGCAGCATCCTTAGAGGTGGATCAGAGGGGTCCATATGTGGAAGGAAAGGTGATGGGTTACAAGGTCTCGTTCCTGGTTGACACAGGAGCCACACGCTCTACAGTCAGAAGTTCAGAGGTTCCAAAATTGCCCCTTTCAGGGCGTACCATAAGAGTGGTCGGAGTAGCAAACCAGTATCTGACAAACCCGATTACAGATCCAGTGCAGGTTGAGATCGGCAACTTTCAGGGGCTACATAGGTTTGTAGTCTGTGACTCGAGTCCGGTATCCCTACTGGGAAGGGACTTACTGTGCAAGCCAAAATGTTCAATTACCTGTTCCAATGACGGAATCGAAGCGCAGACAAATAGTGACGATGAGGGAGATGAAGGACAGTTCTCAGAAGAGGACACAGGAACAGCTAATGAAGATTACCCTTTGATTACTCTGTTCCCGATGCTTACCTTGATTGATTTACTTGTTGAATTACAGGGGACGGTAACAGAGAAAGTCTGGGACCTGACCGGAAAGGAAGTAGGACTGATAAAGGGGGTAGAACCAGTTAAGGTCCAGATAAAGCCAAATGCGGTATTCCCTCAGGTGCCACAATATCATATGACCCAAGACGTTCTCATAGAAGTGTCACAAATAATTGCAGATTTTTCTCAGACAGGGAGTCCTGAAAGAAGTTTTGAGCAGTCCATGTAACTCTCCCATATTGGGGTTAAAGAAGCCCTGTGGGAAAGTCCGAATTGTACAGGATTTGAGAAAAATAAATGAAATAGTGGTAAAGTGTTGCCCTGTGGTGACCAATCCAGCAGTAATAATGTTCCAGGTTCCCTATGATGCTGAATGGTTTACTGTCATAGATCTGTCACAAGCCTTCTTTTCGATACCTCTTCGATCCATCGCCAATTTC
Organism: Pleurodeles waltl; assembly: GCF_031143425.1. NCBI lineage: Eukaryota > Metazoa > Chordata > Amphibia > Caudata > Salamandridae > Pleurodeles > Pleurodeles waltl. The sequence goes on along the minus strand of NC_090450.1, from coordinate 218,110,067 downwards.
TGTTCAGTTTAAAATTTCTGGATAAGGTATACAGTTGGTGCAGAATTCCTCAAGGGTTTTCTGAGTCACCGTCCATCATCAATCAGATATTGAAAAAGGATTTGGAGTCCCTGGTACTGCCTTTTAGTTCGACTCTTGTGCAGTACATTGACGATTTGCTGATTGCATCCAAAACTAGGGACAGTTGTAAATACGATACCATTGCATTACTGAATCATCTGGGAAAAAATGGGCATAAGGTGTCACCCAGGAAGCTACAATACTGTCAGAAAGAGGTAAAATACTTAGGGCATTTGATCGAAAGAGGTTCCAGGAGAATATCAAAGGAAAGAATAACAGCCATTTTGCAAATGAACCCTCCAACGACAAAAAGAGATGTCAGGATGTTTTTGGGAATGGAGGGCTACTGTCGCCAGTGGATACCCAACTTCTCGATCATTTCAAAACCTTTGATAAAACTGACAGGCAAAGAGATCAAGGATGAGCCATATACCATAGCTTTGTCTAAGGAAGAACTTGAGTCATTTATGGAGTTAAGAGAATGCATGTGCAGGGCACCAGCGTTAGGAATGCCTGATTATACGAAACCATTTCTGTTGTTCTGTCATGAACGTGATGATTTGTTCTTTGTCTGTCTTACCACAGGTCCATGGAGACGCAAATCGCCCTGTAGCATATTTTTCAGCTACCTTGGACCCCGTCGCAGCAGCCTTACCAGGTTGTTTGCGCGCAGTTGCAGCAGTTGGTCAGAGCTTTACACAATGTGAAGGCATAGTCATGGGATACCCCCTAACAGTAATGGTTCCGCATTCAGTTGAAATTCTGTTGACTCGAACCAAAACTAAGCACATGACAAATGCTCGTCTCACTAGGTATGAGACAATCATATTGGGGTCACCAAATGTCTCACTCAAGCGGTGTAACGTATTGAACCCGGCAACTTTACTTCCTGTTGAAAACACTGAAATCAAAAATGAGGAAGAATGTGAACATGATTGTCTTGAGGTAACTGAGTTATGTACCAAACCTCGTCCAGACATTCAGGACACACAGTTGAAGGAAAATGACTGTATTATGTTTGTTGATGGGTCCTGTCTAAGAGATTCTGCTGGAACACTGAGAGCTGTGCGGTATGCACCAGAGCTGGTATCATTGAAGCCTCCTGGCTCGAGAGAGTGTTTTCCGCTCAAGTGGCAGAATTAATTGCCCTTACTAAAGCATGTCACGCAGCTGTGAATCTAAGGGTCACTATTTATACCGATAGCAGATACGGATTCGGAATCGTACATGATTTTGGCCAACTTTGGTCACAGAGAGGTTTCATGACCTCTTCTGGTTCTCCTGTGAAAAATGGTGAACAAATAAAGGATTTGTTACATGCAATTCAGTTACCTCTTGAAATTGCCGTGGTGAAATGCAGTGCTCATATTAGATCACAAGACTTTGTGTCCATGGGAAACGGTTATGCAGATCAAGTCACAAGATTTTGCGCATTGAACTGTATATCGTTCAAGGAGCAATGGGAACTGTTACCGCAAACTGAAAATGACACATGTCTGAACCTTGCATTACGGGTGGTTGACAAGTTAGATGAGTTAAAAACATTACAGAGTCGTGCAAGCAAAGAGGAAAAACGCTCTTGGCAAAGAATGCAATGTGTACAAAGGGCTGATGATTTGTGGGTCTCAGAGGAAGGAAAACTAGTCTTGCCAAACAGTCTTCTATCTCAGTTTGCCAGCCTTTATCATGGACAGGCTCACCTTGGGGGGATGCAATGATCAGGTCATTTAAAATCGACTGGTTTAATCCAAAATTCAGACATGCTGCCTAGGTCATTTGTCACAGGTGCATCCTCTGTCAACAGATGAATGCCGGAAAAGGAACTATGGTAACTTTGTGCCACATTGGGAGAGCTGGCGGTCCATTAAGCAAGATGCAAATGGACTTCATTGAAATGCCTGTCTGTGGCGGATTGAAGTACGTGTTGGTGATTGTGTGTGTTTTCAGTCACTGGATTGAGGCATACCCCACACGTAGGAATGACAGTCTTACAGTTGAAAAATTACTACTTAGGGAATTGATACCAAGGTTCGGGTTTCCGGTCTCTATAGAGTCAGATAGGGGGAGACACTTCGACAATGAGGTGATTAAACTCCTGTGTGCCGCACTTGACATCGAACAAAAGCTGCATTGTAGCTACCGCCCGAAGCATCAGGACTAGTAGAACAAATGAACGGTACTTTGAAATCGAGAATGGCAAAAATGTGCGCAGCTACCAATATGAAATGGCCAGATGCATTGCCTTTAGTGCTGATGTCAATGAGAAACACCCCAGACAAGAAAACGGGATTATCCCCCCATGAAATCCTCATGGGTAGAGCTATGAGATTACCAGCAGTACCTGCAAATGCTCTAGTGAATATTACAGATGATATGGTGTTGGACTACTGCAAGGGTTTGGCTGATGTGATTCGCTCTTTCTCTCACCAGGTGGAAGCTAACACATTGCCACCGATTGGCAATCCAGGCCACTCTCTACAAGCTGGTGACTGGGTGGTTGTCAAAAAGCATGTGAGAAAGTCGTGTCTGGAACCACGTTGGAAAGGGCCATATCAAGTAATCTTGACAACTACTACTGCTGTAAAGTGTGCCGGAGTTCCAAACTGGATACATGCCAGTCACACAAAGAAGGTAACGTGTCCTGCTGAAGAGGAACCTTAAGTTTCCGGCACAACAGCTTCAGAAAAAGAAGTCTCAGGGCCAGAAAACAGTCAAGATGGAACTGAGACTGCCGGAGGGCCCGCTGAGAACAGCCTCGTCCCTCAAATAGTGAATGAGTTCGAGAGAGGTGACAGAGCGCCTATCTCAGTAGAGGCATCAGGAGAACTAAATCAAGGAGAGGTTCTCCCAGAAGTAGACAGATACGGGTTAGAACTCAAACCCGGTACAGACCCAGAAGAAGAAGAAGGAGAAATAGTAGATAGAAATCAGAGCGCGCCAGAGTCTTCTGAGCCAGCTGCAGGTCCATCAAGTGAAAACGCCATATCACAAGAGGAGGGTACTGTCCAGCGTCCCGAAAAGACACATCGAAAGAAGACGCATATAAGTGATAACTGGCCAGAAAAACCACTCTTCAAGATAAGATACACATCAAGTGAAACAATAACAGAAGAGAACGATACATCGCGAGTGGAAGACCTAAGTGAAGGAGAACAACAAGGTGAACGAAGACTGAAAAGAAAGAGAGTCGCAAACAGAAGATATACAGGTCCTGAATGGGCGTATGCTACAACATCTGAATGGCAACAAGAGTTCTTAGCATTCTGTTTTGATCGAGAAGTACCAGGCCAATACTACGGTACCTGAACGTATCCAAAGAAAACTTGGTTAAAATCGAAAAATATGAAAATCGAAAGAGAGACTTTATAAATTACCGAAAGTGACACTAGAACCGGATTGACTTTTGAGAAACCTGATTATGACAAGCTGCTAACCTGATTTGACAAAGGGGGTCCTGGAGTGAGTGGAAACCTGTAAATACACGCAGAGAGCAAGAGAATATTCTAAATCATCCTTAAGTTGATTGTCGATCTACTATCTGATTCTTTATAGACATGGCTTATAATAGAAGTAGTAACAAGGGAAGTAAGGTGTGTGGTTGGCTAGAGCTTATAATAGGTGTTGTGTGTGCAATAATAATTGTGGGAGTGATTGTGGGAATGCCATGGATAGAGAAAGAGACCATTAATGCTACTTCAAAACCTGAAACTACAACACTAACACCGTGGGAGAGATTTGAGCAGGATGCAAGACACTTGCATGAGGGAACTAATTCAAAGGGGGTACTTTCTACTAATGTCTTCTATCGCTTGCTAAATGAATATGTGGAAACCATGGATGCGAAAGATTGTTATGTGTGTACTAAGATTCCTTCATCTGTGCAGGAGGGAGTTACTTATCATAGCCTTATCATAGCCTTCCTCTAACTTATGGGATTAGTTAATCAAGAGCATGTGCAATACTTTTATTCAAATCTGGATGTTGTGTTTTCTTTTGTGCCTGTGATTGAATTTTGGAACAAATTAGCTAAGGAACACGATATAAAAATAGTTAGAGGATTCTTTGAGCCAACGCTTACATTTGGAACTGCTTACGCACATCGCAATAATTTGACTTGCTTGCTATCACCTGTAGAGAAAAGCTTTTTAGATCACACTGATGATAGACGCAAAGCATTGAAGGAGAGATTAGAAAAAGGGTTAGAAAAACACACATATGCAAATGATTATGCTAACACTGCAATCAAAACACAAGGCAAATTAGCTATAGATGCATTGCATGTAGGTAGGCTTTGTATATATAGACCAAAATCTGAGCAAGACAATTTGTTTGTGGGAACGAGTGAATTCAGACATGTGTTTGTATTTCAGAGTAAATGGACATTTATGTTGAATGGACAGGATCCAGCGATCCCTGGGATCTACTATATCTGTGGGCTAAATGCTTATTACCGCCTCCCTAAGGGATGGTATGAGACATGTTATTTGGGAATAGTTTTCCCAAAGATTTACCAGATTGATGACTTAAAACAAATACCTAAAACGTCTGAATTACAACATCCTAGACAAAAACGAGAGTCAGTGGCTGCTGTCATTGGTGATATATTTGGAGCTATAATCCCTTCAGTGGGGGTTATCTTGAATTCCATGAAAATTCAAAAGTTGTCTACTATTGTGGATAACATGCTGACAAATTTTACAGGGGCTATACTCCTGATGGATACTGAACTTGCTGCAGAAAGAGCTATGACTCTTCAAAATCGGCTTGCTTTAGACATTCTTTTAGCAAAGAGTGGAGGGGTCTGCAAGATGCTCAACGAGCGTCATTGTTGCTCGTTCATTCTGGACAATAGTAAAAAGATTAGATAAATGCTTACTAACCTTATTAGAGACAGTACAGATTTGAAGGATTTGAAAGAACTTGGTGTCTGGGAAAAATTTGGAAAAGGAATTGCCAGAGTTGGGAGCTGGTTTACCAATATTTGGAATGGGGTACTTGCAAAAATATTAATGGGTCTACTAATTGTTTTGGCCTGTCTATTAGGATTATGGGGAGCATGCAAAATTAATGGCAAAATCAAGAAAAATTGGACTAAAAGAACAAGAAGAAACGAAGAAAGTGAAAGAGAGAAAATGTTCAATGAAATTTGGGAAAGTTCACATAAAGGGCAAGATGTTGAAATGCGCATTATGTGCAAGGTGAAAAATTAAAAGTGAAAGGTCAAAGGGAAAGGTTGGTGTGATGACGAGCGTCATCAGAGGAGGGACTGAGAGAGCGTAGTTTAAATATTACATATACTAAAAGTGAAATGCTTATATCAATGCTTAATGATGCTGCATAGAAAACAACAGTAATTAGTGTTTAGCTTAAACACGCATCTGAATTACGACTATAATGTGTGTGGTCACCAATATATATACGTGAACTAATAATGATGAGTAAAAATGTTCATGCTATGGTTTATATTAACATTTACGATATTGCATTTGTATTAAAAATCTCATAGGCCTTAAGTTAGTGTGAGTTGTAGATTTAGCTGCCTAGCTCTCATATTAAAGCATTTTTCTCTTTTTTCAGTATGCTGACTCGTAAAGGGCCATGACCCTGCATTTGTTCCTTTTCTTCGTTTCATGTATAAACCCAGATTCTGTTCTCACTCGCATGCTTGCTGCTTTAGTATGAGTTATGTACAAAATTGAAACAAAAGTAGATTAATGTAATGTACAAGGACGCTTAACCATGGACAAAGGAAACTCATGACCAGAGAAGACGTGCCAAATGGTGAAGTAAATCCGGATGTGCCACCTCCGAAGGCGTCAATTATGAAGACCAATCAAAATGTTATAAATTATCGTGGGGTGACAATTGGAATTACCTAATGCTTAATTTGATAGGTTAAAGATAGTGGGGTATAGTAAATGTCCAATAGAATTTTGGGGGAAGGTATTACAAAAAAGTGATAAAAACCCAAGTCACAGAAGGGTCGTTAGAACTAGGTAGGGAATGCTATTGATTTTATCCAGAAACTCTGTCACTCTGTTTGGTGACTTTGAGACTTAATAAACCATCCTCACCCATAGACTGCCCCTTTACATTTCTTCTCTTTATGAGGGAAGTGTCCCCAGTCCTTTAGACAAAGTTAGACTGATGGCGATTTGACTGATGTCTTGAAGACGAAGACAGATCCTGTGTGCTGATCTAATCCTTGGAGGGTAATTATGACAATGCAGTTTGTAATTTGTCTGTTTGCTTTTCCTTTCTAGGTACCAACTGCTCATTTTTGATAGGGACCATAGCTAGATGTTTTCTAAATTGGTGTTCTAAATTATTTTGCATGAAGCCCAACATGCTGATGCTAATTAGTGGTTAGGACAGGTGATCACTCTGACTGACGCAAATAGACAAAGACTGGCGTTGCGCTATGCTGAACTGAGACTTACGTGATATTCTTTGTATTTTGATCTATGTTCACGCCGTGCTATGTTCTTATGTTTGTGATTCTTGCATTAATGAAATCTTATTACAGTTGCCATATCGTGACTATGCTCTTATGCTTCTTGGTTTTGAGATTGACACTTCTGCTAGTAGATTGTAATCAATAGGGAATAAAATTCATAAAATTCTATCAAAAGGTGTGGTTATTTATGGCTGAAAGGTCATGGTTGCGTCGACAATTTGATTAATGTCTTTATCCAAAGTAAAGTGCATTGTGGTGGTGAATATTGACGACATTATCGATATATTGCTTGACATATTGATCAGTTATCTCGTCCTACGTTGTCTCACCACTGGGTCACAAGATTCATTGGCCTAAAACCAGTCCTAATGTGTAATAAATTGACATAGAAGGATGCGTTAGCAACATTATGTCTTGTTTTATCAGATAAAATCCCAGCCCCTAAAGCAACTTTGTTCAGAATGTGAGCAGCCTGAGTAAGAACTGGAGATCAGAGAAAAGCTAGAAGACTTCCAGAGAACCAACATTGGTCATATTTTTAACTCATTCAACTCTCCTTTCCCCTACCTTTTGGGTTTGGGCTTTATATTTGAATACAAGACTATTTAAAGAGTGGGGATATTATTGGGATTCATCACTCCCTTACTAGCCAACAGCATACACATTTATGCATAGGTGTCTTGAAAGACCATCACAGTCATACGTTTTTTCACTCCAGTTTTTTGGGTCTGAGAAAGTATGTGAATTAGGAATATGCATTGATTATAATGCAATGCACAGACTTTCAGTAAAAACATATACCCATTATCTTTAGTATCTGTTCTTTTAGACTAGATTAAATACGCAAAGCTTTTTACCATGCTTGATCTCAGGAGAAACTTGATGATAATACCATGATGTCGCAATGTCTCTATTATTTACCTTACTTATAACTATTGCTGTCACTAATCTATTTTTTACCATAACAGTTACCATTTATATTCATGACTAAGATAAGATTTTGTTTTTAAGAAATATTAATGAAGGAAAAGGATTTGGATTTTGTTGATTACCCTTGTAAAAACTCCCAGGATTGATTGTTACCAACAATGCATCTCACACAAGTACTGCTCAGTTGATTGTGAAATGGTTGCAGTCCATCAGGTGTTCTTTTTCAAGTCAGCAGATTGACAATGGGGTCTATAAAAACCATTCCCCGACCATGTTGTGGATACTAAAATACAGAGAACGTATCACTCGAGTTACCTTTCAGTATGTCATTGATGTAATCCACAGAGGGTTTCTGGGTGTATTTAGTAATTTTACTTAGATTACATCCTGATTTACACTGTTTCTTTGGATGCAAAAGCAGAACATGTAAAAGCAATGTGGCAGAACTTAAGACAGCACAATATTTTTCCTAAAGTTAATAAGTGTGAACATTTCACACACTCTGTCAAATTTCTGTGGTATATAACCAGTCCTCAGCACATTCAACTCGGTGATAAGAGGTTTCATCAAAAATCCAGTGGCCCACACGTACCACTGCATAAGATGTGCTAAATTGTGAGGCCTATTATTACTAAACATCTACTCAAAGCAGTTCTTTTTGTATGGTGCGAAGAAGCATTTTATTTTGATTTTTCAAGAAATGTTTTCTTATGTCCCTATTCTGCAACATCTAAATGCGGAACATCTGTTTAATGTAGATACTCATGTCATGCTATGGGAGCAGTTTTGTCTCTGAGAAATTTGAAACTGTATAGGTGTATCCACTGGCTTACTTTTCCCCAGTGTTTACCTGGCAAAAAAACATAACACAATTGCAGATAGCGATCTTTTATCAATAAAGATGTCTTTTGAAGTAGCTAGACACACAGTAGAGGTCTACACAGATCAAAGATATGTACAGTCAGCAATGGTGTTAACTGCTAATCAACTCAGGCAGACACTGTTCCTCCCCGGTTACAACTTTGTGATAAACTATAAACCTGGTCCAAATAATGGGAAGGTGGATACCTTATCTCACCAAAATCAACTTGAAATTAAGTATAACAGTCAGAGAAGCTCCTTTGAGATTAAGAAGCAGAACACCAAACGTTCTCTCCAGGGTGTTGATTAATGTTGATACCTCACTAACAGAAATCTGTAAGAGTTACAGCGTATCGATGAGGAAGCCATGCTTTGGGTTAATAGAAGATAGGTTTAAGAAAAATTTATTTTTGAATCAAGGGGAGACTCTGTACTTGCCATTTGCTTAGTTAGGGCAGCAGGCCGTGAGCAGACTCCATGACTTTAGGTCTGATAGACATCCTGTAAGTGGTAAATTCGAAACCACAGTTAACAGGTATTTTTGGTGACCAACTCTGTTTACATATGTTAAGGAGTATGTTCAGACATGTTATATGTTTGATCAGATTCAAAGTTCATAAATCAAACCTATGTGGCCTTTTACACCAGTGACTGATCCACCTAAGCCTTGCCATACAGTGCCTCTGGACATTATATTTAGAGTTACCAAACCATCAAGATTTACTGTAATTCTAGGAGTGGTTGATCATTTGACAAAAATGGGACACTGATTATATTACCGAGGCTGCTATTTTTTAAGGAGATAGCAAAGCTCTTTGCTCATGATATTATATAGTTGCATGGAATCCCACAGGTCTTGATATCCTGCAGAGGGTCTCAATTTACTACACAATTCTAGACTACATTGTGTAAAAAACTAGATATGGAAGTCTGTCTGTTGACTATATATTCTTGTTGAGATGGGCAGACAGAACAATAAAATCAGCGTTTTTAACAGATTTAAATGCATCAAGCACTGTTGCAAAAAGAAGATTGAAGTAATCCTTAGTGGTCAGCGAATTTAACAGAATGCCACCAATCATGTGTATGCAGCGAGTAAATACCCTTTGTTCAACCATAAACCAAGTCCTTTTTTACTTTAAGTGCATTTTGAAAATCTCATAGTCTTTATAGTACTGATGCTTAGAAATTTCTTTTTATCCAATTCTTTTATTTGCCAACCAGTATACAAACTTTGGCCCTCATTCCGACCCTGGCGGTTTCAAACCGCCAGGGTGGAGGACCGCGGGAGCACCGCCGACAGGCCGGCGGTGCTCCAATGGGCATTCCGACTGCGGCGGTAAAGCCGCGGTCGGACCGGCAACACTGGCGGTCTCCCGCCAGTGTACCGCCGCCCATTGGAATCCACCAAGGCGGCGCAGCTAGCTGCGCCGCCGAGGGGATTCCGACCCCCCCTACGGCCATCCAGTTCCCGGCGGTTCTCCCGCCGGGAACCGGATGGCGGTAGGGGGGGTCGCGGGGCCCCTGGGGGCCCCTGCAGTGCCCATGCCACTGGCATGGGCACTGCAGGGGCCCCCGTAAGAGGCCCCCTAAATGAATTTCACTGTCTGCTTCACAGACAGTGAAATACGCGACGGGTGCAACTGCACCCGTCGCACAGCTTCCACTCCGCCGGCTCGATTCCGAGCCGGCTTCATCGTGGAAGCCTCTTTCCCGCTGGGCTGGCGGGCGGCCTGAAGGCGGACGCCCGCCAGCCCAGCGGGAAAGTCAGAATCACCGCTGTGGTCTTTCGACCGCGGAACGGTATTCTGGCGGCCCCCGACAGGCCGGTGGCGACCGCCGCCGGCCAATGTCGGAATGAGGGCCTTTGTCTCTTCTCATGATCAAATGTTGTCAATTAGATTCATTAATTGTATGTCTGTGAATATTTACATGGTTTTTGCACCTCACACATATGTTAAAAAATCATTAGAAACATTAAAAACATATTGAAAAATTAAAAGTGTTTTCAGAAGGTTGAAGTTGCTCTAATCAATATGATCTTTGGATGAAACAAAAAAGTGAAATTATGTTTTGCTTTATCCCTTTGTATGACACATTTTCAAAAAAGTGTCTCTCTTTTTTGCATTCAAGTGTAGTTTTCATACAGCCACTGAGCATCTTGGTCTCTCAGTGGCTGTATGAAAACTACATTCTGTTATTGGACATTTCAGTTTATATAACATGATGTATTTCAACCTCTGTGATGGAGCAAAACGTCTTCTTCAGAAGTGTGATCATGTTCTTCTATATCAGCATCTTTTATAATCATAGTCGGAATGTTGTGCAGGCCCACATGAGGGTCTCTTGCATCTATTTATTTCATGTAAACAGTCCTGTTGTTAGCTGTTGTTACATGGACGCTTGCATGTTTATGTGCAAGAAACACACAAATATTCTGACAAGAATGATGAAATACTGTTGATTATGGAGCATATTGTGTGAATGATTTATTGAATACAGAGAGACATCACCCTGAAGCAGTTTCTATCTTAAGGTAGCCAAATGCTTCTTTTGAGTGGATGATTTTTTAGAACTATAAATAAAGATTTGTCATGCAAACACAAAATACCCTGGACTTTAAAATTGGACTTTCTCATTTTTTAACACATATACTGATGGGAACCACTGAGGTGAAGAAAAAAATATTTTTGAATCAGATTCTATTTTTATGAATGCACCCCTGTTTATGAAACCGCAATTATTGAGCAGGCTATTGAACAAGGCTCAGTAGTAGAAGTATTAAGGAAATAATTTACCCAAAAAACAGGTGTGAAAAAAACGTATATACCTGAAATACTCTTCCTGGTTTTGAGATGGTGGGACAGAAGGTGACTAAAAAGTGTGGTCACGGAAATACTTACACACACTGGGAGATTTAATTAAAACAGGGAAGTTTTGCACATTTACTAAATGTACACAACATTCAACTAAGACAATTTATCACTTATGCTCATGTTGCTATACTCATACTCAACACAAGGGGTTGCAAATGCGATCAGCCACCAATAACTGTAATAAAACCCTTATACAAGAATCTGGTGCATCAGTACTGATGCACCAAATTTCTTGCGCCCCCCCCCCACGCCACCTAACAACAACATGGGCCTTAGGCCAATAACGTCTATTTTTTTTACACTATTGTGGCGCTCTGTTGAATGTGCATCAAAAATGTTGACACTAGTGTAGCAAAGTGCAAGGAGGTCCATTGACCTCAATAGGTGTGTCCTTTTAACGTCTGCTTTGAGCAGGCGTTAAAAAGGACACCAAAAATGGCACAATTAAATCTTGTAGATTGCATTGCGCCACTTTTCAAGGACTCCTAATGCGGGAACACTCCCCTTGCATACATTCTGCCTGACGAAGGCATTATAATGCGCAATAGGTCGCAAAGTGGTGCAAAACATGCATTGCGCCACTTTATAAATATGGCGTGGCGATTTTTGCTTCGTTGAGCCACATTAGCATAAAAAATAATTATGCTAATGTGGTGCAAGGAGGCGCTAGGATTTTGTAAATCTGGCCCTTAAGGGCTTATTTACAAGAATGTGACATATTACCATTGATGCATCACATTTCTTGCGCTGCCCTGCACACCCCTAATAACAGCATGGTAGCACTGTATTTACTATACAGACTTCCTCGGCGCACCGTGTCCAGAGATGCGTCAGAAATTCTGATGCATTTGTGGTGCTAAAATGACACATTGCTTGACTAGCATAAAAAAAATTACACTTCTCAAGCAATGCATGGAAGGCCCCCATTCTGAAAAGCCTTGCATCACTTTAACACCTGCTCTAAGCGGGCGTTACCTTTTTGCTGCAGCGAATGCGCAGAACGACACAGTGCGATTTCACTGCTCCAGTTCTGAGTGGCTTCTAATGGGGGAACACCGACCTTGCATGCATTATACCTGACGCAGGTATAAGGTGAAACAAGGCTTTACAAACTGGTGCAATGGAAAAATTGCACCAGTTTGCAAATGTGGAGCACTGTGGGCACTGCTTTGCGCCACTGTTGCGTAAAAAAAAATTAGACAACAGTGGCACAAGGGGCTTGTAAATAAGCCCCTGGGTTTCTTGGGTACATGGTGTAAAGCTGTCATGCATTTTTACACTCCGTTGTTGCAAATAAAAGACAGGATACCTAAGGAAATCAGAAATTGGCGTGAAGGAATTCAGTCGGTGAGAGGTACAGGGTTAAAGATTTCAAGCTCAGGTTTCCAGAAGCATGCAATTTAAATACATCTACCAGACATACATAATGTCGCTCCCTATGTAAAATATACCTGAAAGTCCTAGACAGTTGCCCCACTTGTGGAAGGGTAGATGCAAATTTCTACCACATGATATGGAATTATGGACCTGTCACTGGCTACTGAAAATTACAAGTTATATTGCCTCAAGTCACTGAAACCCTAATCTCACATAGCCCAGAAGCAGTTCTATGACGTATTCTAGTTAGACCTACGAAAATCAAGTCGGAATGCAAAGCCTCAGAATTAACACTGCTGGTTACCGAGTAACAAGGAGATCTCATAACCCAGGCTCCCTCTACCTTGCTAGAATGGATAATACAGGCGTATTTCTACAACAGTATTACACAGCATGATTGCTTACAAAGAATCTCACTCGGCAAAATAGAATAAAAGTGTTGCCCAGGATTAACTTTTAGAACAAAATGATACACAACAGAGTAGATGCACCAGCCTTTAACAACTCCAACAGTAGGCCGTACAGAATTATGTATTTATTCTCAATACTTCACAGAAAGTGTATAAAGTTGCACCATTGGTACACATTTATATCTGGAAGCATTGTATATATAGTGCATACTGCAACCCTGATCCTCGGGATGAGCTGCTCAGTTTGCTATTCGGTAGAAAACTAAAAAATAAATGAAAAACATATGCACCTCCCTATTGAGAAAGTGTCACGTTTGCACACAAAAGACACCCTTTTCAGCCATACCAATTTGACCACACTAGGAAGGCAAGCATAAGGGTGTAGATACTGACAACATGCATGCCATAGGCCCAATAGACAAAATGCATTCCCCCAGTTATTTTCAAAATCTCTGATTTCCCAGTTTGTAAATGTTAACATTTATGAGAAATGGAGATGAGTGTTGGTTAGCCACAACCTTATGGTTAAACCAGTAAGATCCTTCAGGGCCATAAGAAATACTAATAGCATGTGCCTAAAATCATATGTGATGATGCCTCTACATTCACTTGAAATTAAATGCATCTCGATCTTGTGTATTATTAATCAGGGGTGTAGCTTCAGAGGGTGTTTGGGGTGTTACACCACTGTAATAAATGTATATTCTGATAAACAGTTGGGTACAGGTGATTCCAATTGGGTATGGGAAGGTGTCTGCCAGAATTCAGCAGGAATTTCTACGCGCACACACACAAACAAAACTGCGTATTCACTCGCTCCCTTTCCCTTTTGAAAGTCCTCGAAAATGTTGATTATTTTACAAAATATTGTGTTTTCTCTCACTGAGTCGCCTAACAATCTACATTCCTCTCTCTTTCCATTGCCCTCTACACACCTCTAATGCACCCTGATTGTTCTATGATGTTCTATGATGCATTTTAACATTATATGCCAGCGTGATTGTTGGGAAAATCTGAAGGTTCCCCACCCTCCAAATCTTAATGACCAAGCTACGCCCCTGGTGATAATTATGCATACGCTTGCACTGCCACAGAAATGCACATTACGATCATCAAAGGAAACATTACTCGGCAAGCCTTCCATAGTATTCAACAGCTGGAACATTCTAGAACAGGTCGCACAAGATTACCAAAATATCGGTGGCCATTTTAAAACGCACATTATAAATACTACGCCCAGTCACATTATACATTTTTCTAGGCAATCACCCATCGACAGCTAATCTGCAAACAAACTGAAGATTGTACCTAAAGCAGCATATGGAACCTACTTGGAAACCGAGCCTTTCTGGAACTCATCATTGACTGTGCCTAAAAGGAAGAAACAAATTGCCATTTCTTGGAAAAATGTATGATAAAAACACAATTCGCATGCAAAATATCTGATGAAACATTGTTTAAAAATGAATTCATGCGAGCAACCTTTTTGCAATGTGGAAATCAGGGTTATACTAGTTAATCTCATAAACTGTAACACACGAGACCGGTTAAAGACAAAAGGCAAGAAACAAGTGACACGAGCGACCCATAAAAAAACATTTGTGAGGGAACTCGTAGGGCACTTCTAAATTTGTGAAAACTGAAGGTAACATTGACAAAATATATTATGCGAAAACAAATATTGAAGAAATATCAATGAACGCACTATTCCAATATTAATTAGCAAAGAGGCAAATAAGATGCATTACTCCGGTTAATACGAACAACAAGAATGCCTCTGGAGCATCATTATTGGATCTAAATCAAGAAAGAGAAATACAAGTTTAAAGTAAGTTGAAAATGCAAATCGAAGAATTGAAGCAGTTCGATAAAGAAGGGGTGGAACAGTTAAAAACAGAACCGTGATTGTTATGTAATTTGGGTGTATGAGCAGTGGAGAGAAATAAGACGGCTCTGCTGGGAAATAAAGGGCCTCATTTACAAGAACAGATGCATCTCTGCGTTGTAGCAGCGATTTGTCGTAAAAAGTTACACTGGACCAAAAAACTTTACAATGCCATGAATGCATCTTATATACAATATGACGCTCAATGGTGTAGGGTTCCAAGATGCATCAGAAATACTGATGCATCCAAGGGGAAAGATGCCGAAATCTGCTCAAAAACTGACGCACTGATGAAGTTTGTGTCAGAACTGATGCTCAAAACTTTCAGGCGATGTGTCAGTACGGACTGACATATTGAGCCTAATGTGTGAGGACCAATGTAGAAGATTGTAAAATGGTGGAATATCACCATCAACACTTTTACATTAGTCCTGGATGTAAGAGGTAATGTATGCATTGTGCCTATGCGTCACATTTCATTGGGAATAGTCTATGTATGTGTATGCAGAGCCTGAGTATGTGTGACATAGTGAGTGATAGTGTAATGTAAGTGAATGTAAGTGTAAGCAGGAATGTGAAATGGAAATATATGTATTACCTACTTTATGTGTGTACTTACCTGTTGTCCTTTGGAATACGCAGTCCTAGCATGGGGACCCCTTCCTCCGTGGAGAAGTCACAATATTGACCTGTCTGACAACCCTGGCCTGTCCTTGAAAAAAGGTACACAAAGTCACATTGCCTTGTTGCAGTGGATGATGGGATCATAGGTGTCATTGTCCCAGCTTAGTTAAAGGGTCCTACAACATAATTGGCACATGTGTAGACCTACTAAAAACAGTGTGGAGGAGCAAAAAAGACATCTTTGTGGCCAGATTCTTGTTTTAAAGCCACTGCATCAGGCCTTTCGCCTGGGTTTTAACAGCATAGGAATTCTGACGCATTGCATGCTATGGATAATGCAACTAGAAGATGTAGTTTATAAGAACAAGGGAAACCTAGGAATATATGAGGAACCTGTGGTAGAAGTATATTCAAGGGAAAGGGCTCCCTCAACACCAACATAAATCACAATTTTCTCATAGATATGCAATGAAATCAATGTACACTCTGTAATTTAATATTTATTGAATAATCATTTCAAAAGGACTAAGGAAACAACACATAAGGGGCACTAAAAAGCCTGAAATGACACTATTCAGCACAATTATTTGACATCAGTATGTACACAGTGATAAATAATAGGAGTCACATATGAATGTGTGCCAATATCCAGTAGCCAAACTGAGGCATAGAAAACTGACATAATATAAGACAGAAATATATATCAGATCCAGTACCTATACTCATCCAGAAAACTAATTGTCAATCACAACATGAGTTATGGTACACCTGTTGCAACATTTCGATTCCTTTAAGGCAATGTGCATGGGATCATCATCAGGACTCACATATAGTGCCTGAGAGTCAAGTTAATATGTAAAAGCTGAAAGGAACAAGGAGAAAAAAGGGAAAAAAGGGTGAAATAATAACATCCAAAATAAAAGAGACATTACCATGTTGCCCAGTTCCTGTGGAGACGTAGCGACCGCTCTACCAGTACCAAGATAATCGTGCAATTAATTACTTCATGCAGGAAACTGCAAAGTGATGAAAGGACAAGTGAAAATCCAAAGATAAGTAAACATGCCGTCAGCTCACTAAAATTTAAAAAAGATCATATGATCGTTTCCCCTACAAATAGACAAGGAGGCAAACTGTGCCCATCTGATAACCATGAAAAGTACATAAGAAGTGAGTAGGAACTTCAGTTGAATTATTATATAAGCATATAAGAAGCAGAAGATACCTCATCAAACTTACTGCAGAACCAAAGGTTGAAGCAGGCAATTATATGCCCGCCACCGAAAAGGGACGTGAAGATTATTGATCACCATATTGAAGCAGCACTATTTAGTCCCAAAATACCATCTCAACACATACCAGTGAGGAGGGTCCGGCGCACATAAACATTAAGGCCACAAAGAAATATTGCCTACAGTCGGGTGGAGCTTGTCCAGCAGCAAGATGGCTGCATACTGACAGAGCTCTGCTGGCCACCAACAATCCGTAAAGAAATCCTACGGCCATAGCAACATTAGACCCCAAAGCCGTGCACCCCTGGTAGCCATGGCATGTCGGTGATCCAAAAGTAATATAAGTGGTACTCCTGTGGTGATCCTAAGACTGCGTTGGCATCGATGGCAAGCCCCCTGCGTGGCCTTGAGCCTACGGCGGCTGGAGCATGTGCAATCGGAGAGCGCTCTGGCTAGGTTGCTTTGCGGTTAGCATCCTAGGGTGGTCAGGCAGAAGTACCCGTCGACGTGGAAGAGCCCGTGTGGCCCCAGCAGGAGACGTATAGCCATTTGAGCACAGGGGCAAGACTGACAGGAAGAGACCACCGAAAGGGGATCGGCACGGGAAGGTGAGAGAGGCCGACTACTGCATGGGGCAGGCCTCCTCAATTAGGAGCCAGGGCAGACCCAGGGCTGCAGAGGTGGTGAGCTGGGGACGACATTCTGCGCAGCGGGTGCAGGCACGAGCGTCTCACCAGGTGGACCGCTGTGCACAGCGCACCCGGATTGGATCCAAGTAAGAGCACATGCATGGGGCCTCTGGGCTCAGATGCTGCTGCCAAAGCTGCTGCAGGCATGGCCAAATGGGAGTTAATATAACTTGACCTTAAGGTAAGAAGACAGCCACTGGCTTCAAGGGGAGCTAAGGAGTAGCATCCCATCTGCGGTCTGGAAAATACAACTACACAACCAAATAACAGCGGCTGCTCACATTCAGAGCCACTGCAGCTGGGACGATTTGCTCACTGGCCATGCAGATCATCATAGGCTAAAGTGATAAAAACAAGCCAAGATGCATTTCGACCAGCGTAAAGTGCATAAAACACAAGCAGAACAGATGGCCACGCCAGACTCTGGTGCAGGGTCACAACACCAGAGGGAGTGCCTGATTTGAAGCAGATACTAGCCGCCATGCAGCAGAGTTTGGGCAAAATTGACAGTAAAATTGATTCACTATCCTTCAGGATGGATAAACAGACCAAAAGACTTGCAGAGCGCCTCGATCGGATGAGACAGAGAGATGTATTTCAGATATAGAGGATGATCATACAACACTGAACTCCACACAAAACATAATAGGCAAGATGATAGCGACCCTGCAGATGAAAGTTGAGGATTTGAAGGCCCGATCATGAAGAAACAACTTACGCATGGTGGGCATTGTGAAGTTACTCTCCATCTACAATATGGAGGGATACATTGAACGCGTACTGGTCTAGTTACTGGGTTACAAAGCGTTTTCATACATGTTTGTGGTGGAGAAAGCGTTCTGCTCATTGGCGGTCCGGCCTCCTCCAGGGACACCACCTAGGCCGGTGATAGGCAAACTATTGAATTACAGGGTATGAGATGCAGCCCTACGACAAACAAGAGAACTAAAGACACTACAACATGAAGGAATGAAAATCTCTCTCTACCCTGATTTCACACAGCAAGTACAGGAGGCAAGACAGCAGTTCCTTCTGGGGAAGCGCCAACTACGCAAACTGCAAATGGATTACTGCATGTTTTACCCGGCCAGGCTTTGGGTAATGGTGGATGCAAGCCAGTGCTATTCACAGATCATAAACTGCTTGCGCAATTTTTGAAGAGAAGACTGGCCACAGGGTCGGGGGGCCATTTGGACTGCAGGACGTAATTGCTGCCTCTCCCTAAGGGCAGGAAGGCAAAGAACACATATGGGAAGAATGCTACTGTTATCAATATCAGAATGACCAGTTAGACACAGTAGAAGTGGTTAAGAAGGCAAGGTGGAAATGTGGGGGAATATTACAGGAGACACTACTTGGACGTTAGTCTTAGGTCAGTGATCGGCAAAGTTTAGTTTACAATGCTGTTCCAGGGGTGATTGGGGATGGGGGGTCAAACATAACATATGGATACTTGTAACTCATAGTTGGGGGGGCACTCTCCAGATGTGGACAGGCCTACTATAGTTTTAAGGTGGCCTGACGGATGAGGGGGGTAAAAAGTATGGCCAGGTAACATCCACCCCAACATGTATTCCACTTATTTCAGAGGTTGATTTCATACCAGAGCATTCAGAAGGGAGGAGGAGGTACACACATACTGAAACAGACAGATTGGAAAAATGCCTGTTCTGGGTGGGGAACACCTTTAACAAGTTACAAGAGGGGATTGTTTGGTTATTGTGGCAGTTGCTGACTCACTTTAGGAACAAATTGATAACAGGCTATAGTACGTCACTCGCCACATGACAGACACATCTGAGACTGTTGGCCGGGCAGTGTTTGGTATTCCGAGGTTGCTGACATGGAACGTCAGAGGATTAAATGATGGCAGGAAAGTGCTAAAGGTGGTAGCCTACCTTCAGCAACACAGAGTCGACTTGGCTGTACTGCAGGAAACGCAGTGATATGCTTCCCTCAAAAATGTTGCAGGGTCAGTTTTTGGCAGTGGGGTTCACTTCCCACCCTCAGGAAGTAATGATATGGGCAGCTAAACATTCAGGCATATCCCTACAGGAGCTACAGGAGCTTGTCACCTTTCTTCTAGTTGGGCTTTACTACCCCAACTACGATGATCCCCAGTTTTACTTTGACTTAGCGATGAGAGTGGGGAGGTGGGGGAGCCTGTCGCAGATTTGGGGAGGAGACTTTAATTGCACATTAGATCCAGCAATGGATCGATCAGTGGACACACACAGGGGACCAACCTCCGCAGCCAAGGTGGTGATTGAGATTGCAGCGGATAGTTGTTTAGTAAACATTTAAAGAGACAGACACTCCGCTGGGAAGGTACACTCATTACTCAACAGCACATGATTTGCACACACACATCGACCTCTGATTGGTGTCCAGGAGTCTTGTCCCTCGAACACATGCCCAGGATCCTTGGCCAGAATGTACTTGGGTCCCACTCAAGATTGGGGTAGGGCCCAGGCAAGACACCCTGTTTATGTGGAGGTTCCCCCCATACTCACCATTGGATGCGGTGCTCCATGATGACCTAGCCACAGCTATCAAGGAATTCTTTCAGGTGAACAGTGGCTTGGTTACTAGCATAAGCACGGTGTGGAAACATTCAAAGTCTATATGCGTGGGATCGCCATTGGCTAAGCAGGCTGGGTGTCAGGATACTTCAATTCGATTTCCTCAGAAGCAGAAGATAACTCCTCAGTGCCGACCCGAGCTACTCAAAACGAATATTAATCCTTCATGCTGAGTACCCCGGAGGGGGAAAGGGGAATGGGATGGTAGAGAGACTGCCACAGAGATGATGAACGCCAGTACTCAGTCTGCCTCTTCACATCTAAGATTGGATACAGCACCTGCAAGAGTCACAGTCGCAATTACTAGGGACATACAACATCAGTTTTTCACTTTCTACTCTCAACACTTAATTCTCTTTAATTCTATTATTTCTTCACTCACCCTGAGTTCTCTGTAGCCTTGCTTCTCTCTATAAATGATAGCTCTTCTTAAAAAATGCTTATTACTGATTCTGGAAGAACTTCTCAACCTTTGTTAGAGATTGGTTTTATGTTGCTATATATATATATATAGTTGGTGATAATGCGTTCTTCAAATCAGCTGATGTTATTTAATTTCTTCTGTCTTATTGTGACTTCTGTCAATACTTGTATTTGTAAATGCTTGTTTATTAAAGTTCGTTTCTCCTTTCTTACTTCGACATTTGTTGATAACTTGTATTTGTAAATGCTTGTTTATTACAGTTAGTTTCTCCTTCCTTACTTCGACATCTGTTGATAACTTGTAGTTGTAAATGCTTGTTTATTTAAGTTCGTTTCTCTTTTAAACTCTATTTTGGTTTATTACCATTGAATTTGTAATTGCTTATTTGTTAACAGTTCGTTTCTCCTTTAAACTTGGCCTTTGTTTATAACCTTGACATTTGTAGATACTTGCTCTTTTAAAGTTCGTTTTTTCGTTGACTTTAATATCTTAAACAAGAACCTTGTAAACATAAGGTTAATTCATACATTAACTCTGTAGCCTTGCCGACTTCCACGGGAACGGGAAACTCTTCGATTAAACCTTGACAATATTTATCTGTTTTCTGTAATATAATCTTCAAATGTAATTTTACCTCACAGGAGTTTCTGTTCTGAAGCGCGCTCTCTCTCCACACAGCTGATTCCTGTCAGACCTCAGTTGAAGTGCAAGGCTTCCAGCTGGAGAGCTCGTAACCTAGCAACCAACCGATTGCAAGACTAGAACTGTAACTAACCTTCAGGACTCACAGCGGCCATCTTAGATCTTCTCTTCTTGATTCTTCCTTTGAAATAAGCGCAAGATTACTCTGCAAACCTTCTTCCAGTTTGGGCTTTGCTGTCTCCACTGAGGATATCTCTTTGCTTTTCTCATGCACTTCTTTGATTTGACTTGGCAAGTTTGTGTGGTCATGACAGTACTTCCCCTCAAGGAACAGTTCTCCAATTTAGGTTTGCTTGGGTAGGTTCTATGAAAGTTTCTCACTAATCTTGAAGCATGTACATACTCGTGCGGCTCCCAGGATCGTTCCTCTGGACCATAACCTTTCCAATCAATTAGATAATAAAGCTGGCCATTACGGATTTTGGAATCTAAGATTTGATTGACCTCATACTCTTCTGCAGAGCTAATCTGGATAGGAATTGGAGGGGAGTTTTGACGTAAATTTGGAGGACTGTTCTTTAACAAGGAGACATGGAAAACAGGATGTATCTTTAGATGAGCTGGCAACTGCAATTTAACTGCCACTGGATTGATCATCTTGTCAACTTTGAATGGGCCTATAAATCGTGGCTGAAATTTGCGATTTCCTTTGAGACGTAAATGACGAGTGGATAACCAAACTTTGTCCCCTTTCGAATAAATGGGGCTCTCTCTTCTTTTTCGATCAGCCTGAGTCTTATATGAGTCTTTTGCTTGAATTATGTTTTTTCTAGCCCTAACTAACGTGGTCTGCAAATCCCTCACCATCTCTTCTACTGCAGGCACTGAATCATCTTCTTTACCCAACATTACATTAGATGTCTACCATGGTTCAGATAAAAGGGGGTGAACCCAGTGGTGGAATGAACCTCATTATTGTAAGCAAATTCAGCTGCCCACATAAACTCGGGCCATTCCTTCTCTTTATCGAATAAATTGAGTCTTAAATACTGTTCTAACTCTTGATTCACTCTCTCTGTTTGCCCATCGGTTTCAGGATGGAAACTGGTAGAGTAACCAGAATCAATTCCTAATCTTTTACTAAAGGCCTTCCAAAAGCGAGAAACAAATTGGGACCCCCTGTCTGAAACTAGAATTTTTGGGATACCATGGGCGCGTACTATTTGTTGTGTAAACAACTGTGCAACCTGTGGGGCTCGAGGGATTTCTTTCAAAGGAATGAAATGCGCCATTTTAGTGAAAGTGTCTACAAAAACTAGTATAGTGTTAAAACCTTGGCTACTAGGGAGGTCCACTATAAGATCCATAGTAACAGTATGCCAGGCATGGGGTGCGGTGGACAAAGGTCTTAACAGACCTTGTGAAGCTGTTCTATTTGATTTCCCTCTTTGACATTTGTCACAAGTTGACACATATTGTCTTATCTGAGTTTTCATTTTTGGCCACCAAAATTCTCGTTGTATTAGATTTTGAGTCCTTTGTGTCCAGCCAATTGATCGTCATGATAAGCCTGAAGAATTTTTATTTGCAACTCCACAGTCGGAACATACAGTGCACCTTTAAAGTATGGCAAACCTTTTTTGATTTCTCTTCCTTGGCCTTCTTTGGACCACTTCAGCATTCCTTCGAATGTTAAGTTTTCTTGAATTTCTTTGGTTAAATTTTCATACAATATGGCAGATATGAACTTCTCTTGTGGAATAATCAATTCTTTTTCTGGAGGCTCTTTAACTGCACCGGTATCAATTCGAGATAGAGCATCTGCCTTCCCATTTACTTTTCCTGGTCTGAAAGTGATAACAAAATCAAAGTCTGCAAAATATAGGGACCAACGCAGTCGTCTAGCTGTTAGAGTTCGAGCTGATTTTAAAAACTGTAAATTTCGGTGGTCCGTGTAAACGGTCACTTTATGCTTAGCTCCCAAAATGTAATGCCTCCACTCACGAAAAGTTTCTTTGACTGCCAATAGCTCCTTATCCGCAATTGAATAATTTATCTCTGGTGGTGTTAATTTTCGAGAGAAATAGGCCACTGGATGTAATTGACCTGTATCTTTATGACGCTGGGAAAGGATACCTCCTATGGCAACATCTGAAGCATCTGCCTCCACATAATATGGCTCATCTGGATTGGGGTGGAGCAAGATTGGAGCTAAGACGAAGGAATTCTTTAAAAAATTGAAAGCATTTTAAGCTTCTTTTGTCCACTCAAACTTCACTCCTTTCTTCAACAATCGAGTAATGGGTGTAACTGTTTGAGAAAAATTGGATATGAATCTTCGATAAAAATTAGCGAACCCCAAGAAACTCTGGATCTCTTTGACATTGCAAGGAGAAGGCCAATGTTGCACTGTCTTTATCTTGGCAGGATCCATACTAACTCCTTCTGGTGACAAAATGAATCCTAAGAACTCAACTCGTTCCACATGAAATGCACACTTCTCCAATTTTACATTGAGATGGTTTTCTTGCAACCTTGTGAGGATGGATCGAACATGGGAAATGTGCTCCTGTAGATTGTCGGAAAAGATTAAAATGTCATCTATATAAACCACGGCAATCCGGTCGAGGAATTCTCGTAATATATCATTAACGAAATGCTGGAAGGCAGCGGGAGCATTGCATAACCCATAAGGCATCACTTGATATTCAAATAATCCGTATTGAGTCTGAAAAGCGGTTTTCCATTCATCCCCTGAAGCCACTCGAATCAAATGATATGCTCCTCGCAGGTCCAATTTGGTGTAGATTCTAGCATTCTTTACTTGATCTAATAAAACTGACACTAAAGGCAGTGGGTATCGATTCTTGATGGTAACCTGATTGAGGGCTCGATAATCAATGCAAGTTCGAAAACTCCCATCCTTCTTTGGTATGAAAAATAGTGGGGATGACACTGGAGATTCAGAAGGACGAATAAAACCATTAGCAAGATATTGATCCAAATACTCCTTTAAATGTTGATTCTCTGCTTCGGTCAATGCGTATATTCTGCTACATGGCAATATCGCACCTGGCTCCAGTTCAATTTTGCAGTCGTAGGGTCGATGTGGTGGCAATTTCTCAGCCTCCTTTTCATCAAAAACGGCAACTAAATCCTCATATTCTTTTGGGATTTCTGCTGTCTTTAGTGCACAGATCATTGAAGAGTGTGATGATAAACAGGCCGCTTGGGACTTGGTGGACACTTCCACTCCATCATGAAAGCAATTCTCTTTGCAGTAAGAGGAATTCATCTTGATCGTTCTTTTGCTCCAATCAATTTGTGGATTATGTTCTGTAAGCCAGGGCAGACCCAAAATGAGTTGAAATTGTGGAGCATCTATCAAATTAAAGATTATCTGCTCCTGATGTCCACCAAAACCTTGCATCTGAATTGATTCGGTCTCATGGGAAATGGGTCCTGAAGAAAGATTGGTTCCATCCACAGCTCTTACTACTTCCAAAGTAGATTTCTTGATAAATCGAATACCCATTTTATGAGCGTATTTGATATCACAGAAGTTGCCCGTAGCTCCAGAGTCTATCATAACTGAGATCCCTTGAATTTCCTTCTCAAGGGTCTTAACTGAAACTGTTTGTACCAAATATGGGACTGCGGTTTGTAATGTATTCACCACTCGTTGATCTAAAGGAGTTGTCTTGGGTTCTGCTTTCATCAGGGCAACTCCCTCTACTGATGAAGCTGGCCTTTTCCCGACTGAAGAGCTTTGGGTTTCTTGGGACAGTTTTTAACAAAATGCCCAGATGCATCGCAATATAAACATAGTTGATTCACTCTTCTTTTCTCCTTTTCTTCCTTAGATAAAGGACCTCGGATGGAACCAATTTGCATTGGTTCTTCTATCGTTATCCCTTCTCCGGCTCTCGTATGATCATTTCTTACACGATCAATTCTCAGGGGAAATGGTCGATACTCTCTTCTCTTTTCTGCTCTTCGTTCAGTTAACCGGTGGTCAATCTGTAACACAAGATCAATTAACTCCGAAATTTCGGTGGGTCTATTTGGAACTTGTGCTAAGGCATCTTTCAATTCATCTCTCAGTCCACGATAAAATATGGCGGCTCTTTTTGACTCCGGCCAGGCAGTCTCTACAATGAGTTTATTGAAATGAGCCAGATAGGCTACTAGATCTTTATTACCTTGCCTGATTTCCAGTAGTTCATTGTCAGTGGCTTGAGCTGCAGTTCGCCGATCAAATATTCTTAAGAACTCTTCCTTGAAATTTTGGAAATTATATAAAACAGGATCATTTCTGGAAATTATTGGCATGGACCATGCGGCCGCATCTCCTGTCAGATAAGACAATATAAATGCCACTTTGGACTAGTCTTCGGAAAAAATGACAGGTCTACATAAAAAATGCAATGAGCATTGGGTCAGAAAAACCTGCGCCTTATTTGGATCCCCATCGAAGCGCTCGGGTTGAGCCAAAGGAATAATAGGGGAAACCGCATGAATTACTTGAGTGGATATACCTGCAGACTGTGAAGGGCTAGGGATTTGTGAAAACACAGATTCATTTGATTTAGCGGTGTTCCCTAACTCATTTATTCGCTGTTTTATTTGGACTGTTTCTTCTATGGTGTTATTTAATTGTTTCTGTAACCCTTCCAAAACGGTGGCTAATGCTTTTATATCAATTCCTTCTGCCATTCTGCTCAGGAGGAAATCTGTTTTTTCCCTAAAATTAGGGTGATGGCACTTCAATCTGTCAGGATACTTCAATTCGATTTCCTCAGAAGCAGAAGATAACTCCTCAGTCCCGACCCGAGCTACTCACAACGAATATTAATCCTTCGTGCTGAGTACCCCGGAGGGGGAAAGGGGAATGGGATGGTAGAGAGACTGCCACAGAGATGATGAACGCCAGTACTCAGTCTGCCTCTTCACATCTAAGATTGGATACAGCACCTGCAAGAGTCACAGTCGCAATTACTAGGGACATACAACATCAGTTTTTCACTTTCTACTCTCAACACTTAATTCTCTTTAATTCTATTATTTCTTCACTCACCCTGAGTTCTCTGTAGCCTTGCTTCTCTCTATAAATGATAGCTCTTCTTAAAAAATGCTTATTACTGATTCTGGAAGAACTTCTCAACCTTTGTTAGAGATTGGTTTTATGTTGCTATATATATGTATATAGTTGGTGATAATGCGTTCTTCAAATCAGCTGATGTTATTTTTAGTTCTCCTGTCTTATTGTGACTTCTGTCAATACTTGTATTTGTAAATGCTTGTTTATTAAAGTTCGTTTCTCCTTTCTTACTTCGACATTTGTTGATAACTTGTATTTGTAAATGTTTGTTTATTACAGTTAGTTTCTCCTTCCTTACTTCGACATCTGTCGATAACTTGTATTTGTAAATGCTTGTTTATTTAAGTTTGTTTCTCTTTTAAACTCTATTTTGGTTTATTACCGTTGAATTTGTAAATGCTTATTTGTTAACAGTTCGTTTCTCCTTTAAACTTGGCCTTTGTTTATAACCTTGACATTTGTAGATACTTGCTCTTTTAAAGTTCGTTTTTTCTTTGACTTTAATATCTTAAACAAGAACCTTGTAAACATAAGGTTAATTCATACATTAACTCTGTAGCCTTGCCGACTTCCACGGGAACGTTCTACTATCAAACTCTTCGAATAAACCTTGACAATATTTATCTGTTTTCTGTAATATAATCTTCAAATGTAATTTTACCTCACAGGAGTTTCTGTTCTGAAGCGCGCTCTCTCTCCACACAGCTGATTCCTGTCAGACCTCAGTTGAAGTGCAAGGCTTCCAGCTGGAGAGCTCGTAATCTAGCAACCAACCGATTGCAAGACTAGAACTGTAACTAACCTTCAGGACTCACTGTGGCCATCTTGGATCTTCTCTTCTTGATTCTTCCTTTGAAATAAGCGCAAGATTACTCTGCAAACCTTCTTCCAGTTTGGGCTTTGCTGTCTCCACTGAGGATATCTCTTTGCTTTTCTCATGCACTTCTTTGATTTGACTTGGCAAGTTTGTGTGGTCATGACACTGGGATCCTTAAATCATTGCGTGGCTGCTTAGCCCTTCTGGAGCAGGAAATTGTGCAGCTGGAGAGAGAACACTTGATTACAGCAGACAAACAACTACTTGGCCGCATCCATGAGAAGATAACAGAATTTCAGGATATAGCTCATAACAAAGTCCAACACATGAGGAAATATGCGACAGCCCGTGTATATGGGGCTGGGAAACATCCTGACGCCATAATGGCAGGCTTGGACGTCCAAGTAGGAAGAGGGACACAATTCTAGCAATACAAGATGAAAATTGTCACCTAATTAAAGATCCGGCACAGATTGTGAATCGATTTCATGATTATTACACATCACTCTTTACAACTAAGATCACCCCAGATTTTGACACAATATCTGATTATCTGATGCAGATTACCATGCCAGGGTTGACATATGCAGACAGAGAGTTTCTAATGGCACCTCTGCAACCTGTGGAGATATGTAGAGCCCTCAAAAACATGGCAGATGGGAAAGCCCCAGTCCCAGACGGATTGACAGTGTCTTTCTATAAAACCTATTAAGATTTACAAATTCCCCACCTGATGCCATTTTATGAGGAAAAGGCGGGAGCCAAGGTGATGGCACCCTCTATGAGAGAAGCGTTAATAATTACGTTGCTGAAACCAGGTAAATCCCCTTTATAGTGTTCATGTTATAGGCCACTATCCTCAATTAACGTGGACACCAAGATTTATGCTAAAATTCTGGCAAATAGGTTGGCAGCATTACTGCCAAAGGAGATAAAACCGAAGCAATTGGGATTCATTCAGGGTTGCAGCCTAACGGCAAACCTCCACACAGTATTTGGTGCCATACAACATTTGGATTAAGAGATGAGAGCTGTTGCAGTCTTTCTTGATGTATTGAAGGCCTTCGACCCTGTGGAATGGCACTTCATGATGGCAGTACTTTGCCACAAGAGGTGGGTGAAGTCTTTCTGCAACTAGTACAAACTCTTTATACAGCACCCTTAGCAAGAGTTAGGATTAATGGATGTGTCTCTGAAACGATATCTATCACCAGGGGCACTAGACAGGGGTGTCCACTGTCACCCTTGCTATATACGATTGTTGCAGAATCGCTTGAGTGCAATGAAAGAATACCACGGACACCATGGCCTCCGGATCCCAGGATATAACCTGATAGTCTCAATATATGCGGTAAATACTTTATAATATATATGTGACCCCAGAAGCAATCTCACGCTGGTGCTCTGAGAGGTTACAAGATTTGGCGCCCTCTCCGGTTTGCTGATTAACTGGGATAAATCTATAGTGTTCCCCCAATGCTGACCACAACTCCTATAGATATCGACTATCCCCTTAAGTGGGAGATGGGCTTGGTTCACTATTTAGGAATCCAAATTCACCCAGATCCTAAGATAGTCATGTCAGACAACTACAGTAATGCAATAAAAAAATTGGCAGGCAATGTAGAGAGGTGGATCAGGCTGCCTCTCTCTCTGGTGGGACGCAAAGCCCTCATGAAAATGGTGGTACTCCCACGGTTACTATTTCTCTTCCAGAATACCCCTATGCTGCTGTCGAAATCAATTTTCTCTACTCTGAGGACTCTCCGCATTAGACTTGCATGGGCAGGAAAGCAACCTAGAGTGCAGTGGCGAGTACTAATTCTGAAATATGAAATGGGTGGACTCAATGCACCCGACTTAGAGACACACTCCATGTTCGCACATGGCTCCCCTGAGCAGTCTCACCTGAAGTTGGAATGGGATATGTCAGCCCCACACTCTTTGCAATATCCGCGATTTCAACCTCCTACCCATCGGCATGGGGCACTTGATTCCCTAAGCACGACTACCCATGTTTGGCACAGTCTTATGGCCGGACAGGTGCTCTCCCTGTTATACTCTCCCCATGTACCTTTGGAATGGTGCACCAGGTTCCCACTGGGGTAAGACAAAAAAGTGGTTGCCACATTGCAAAATCTGGGCATTAGGATGATGGGAGACTTCTTTCATGGGGCACGATGCGCACCTGAGCATCAGATACTGAACAAGTGCAAACAACAACCCCACTTATGCAATATAAGTATTATAGGGCCCGTCATGCCATGCGTGCACTACTGGGGGATGAGCTGCTAGCATTGCCAGACATTCTGGCCCTTTCTATGATTATCGAAGACACTCAGACTCGTAAGCTGGTGGCAAGACTTTATGGCCATGCTCAGGAAGCCTGCAAGAAGAGGTTGATGAAAACTAGGGTGAAATGGCAAAGAGATTAGGGATACACTTAACGGATGCACAGTGGAGCAACTGCTACTCCATGACTCGTAGCATATCACTCAATGGCAGACACTGTCTGATTCACTTTAAATTCATCAATAGAACATACTACACACCCTTTAGGCTCTTCAAGTATGGATTTGGCAGTGCAGCAGATTGCCCCAGATGCGGAGAGGGAGAGGAGAGCATTCTACACATGGCATGGACCTGCACAGGCATACAGCATTTCTGGGAAAAAGTGTTTGTTGAGCTGAAGGGCATTGTGAGGCGATTAAGTGAGTGGTATTGGTGTGTGTGTATTGAGCAGATCAATTGTTAGTTCTTTGGTATGCTATAGGTACTCTGTTGCTATGAGCTAGCAACACCCATCAGTGTAACTGAGTGTCACAACTTACGTGCTGCTTTAACTTGGAGTCTGCAGAACGAGTGGGGAGGATCTTGTTCCTGAATGTTCGGCCTTGGCCCAGGTAGGGGCGACTCTTTCTGGTAGCCACGGTGCTGCAGGCAATGGGTACGCCAAGAGCAGGCCGTGTCCCTCAGAAGTAGTGCCAGAGGGAAAAAAAACCCTGAAAGGGGAAAAAACCTCCAAAAGATAGGTTCCTGCAACAGTAACAAAACAAATAGGTAACAACAGGAGCAAAAATACAGGAAAAAAACACTGGAACAGACGAGAACCAGCACAGGATACAAGGAAGCAGGAGCGAAGACACCATCCAAACAGAAAGTGTTGCAGCGCAAGGAGAGAAAGAATCACAGCCCTTAAATACCAACAAACAGGAAGCGACCAACAGGAAGTACAAGGACACCATCTTAGATAGGGAAAAACACATAGAACAGAATGGACTAGGAGCCATAGAGAGTAGGGAACAAGGAATGCTGGGAAGAGAGGGGTAATATGATAAAGGGAGAAAACATAAAGGAAGGCACAACAAGACAACAAGAAAAAGAAGAAGAAGAAAAGAAGAACAGGTGAGTGGGGGAGATCAGACCTGCCTGGGAGCGCAGTGCGCTAAAAAAGAACGAGGCCCCATGCCCAATTTGGGGCCTCGTAAGGTGCAGAGCAGGCTGGGGATGCAGCACTTCTTTAGACCGCGTGCCGCGGCCCGAGTCAAATGTTCTGCTCATTTTGCAGGCAGCGGCGCGACACTGAGAGGCTGGACTGCGGTACAGTCATCATCATCATAATGTACTGCCATACCCCGCCAACAGTATATGGTACATATCTAATGAACTGCTCTGATTGTACATCAAGGCTGTATTGTGAGAAGAAGTAACTGTCATTTGTTTGAATTGTTACAAATGTAAAAGCATAAATAAAAATTAAAAAATATATATATTGACTACAGTCAATTGTCATGCTTTGTTGTTTAACAACGAGTATCTGATGAATGAAGTTCCTAAAAAACTAATGAAAAGGGGTACCAAATAAGGCATATTCTGAATGCAGAATTCACACAGTAAGGTATACACCAACTAACAAAAATCAAACACAGCCACCGAGAATAATGAAGTGAAGTGCAAGGGAACTTACTCAATACCATATGGGAAAAACAGTGACAAATGGACCGAAATTGGACGAGGTCCTGGGGAATACCAGTCCAAGTTCTATAAACATAAGTAGGCAGGAGAATTGGCATCTAAAATGAGGTTTTAAAGATGGCTACGAGTCAGAGTAAAAACAGACAATGACCTCAAGCAGCCGAACGGGAGCAATGTAAGGTACCTGCCATGTTGAACCACCCAGAAAACTCACTCTAGAGAATAAAAGTGGGCCAATGTGCCTCCTGTTACACGTTAATACCAAGGATATAATAAACAAAATTAAAATCAAAATGATAATCAAATATACAATATATAACAGTATATAGGCCATGCAGTATGTTGCCCAAAATACAGGGGGAATCAGGAAATTGAAGACCGACGACTGCCAGGAGCAAGCCAAAATACTTGCTTTATTGAACTGCCCAGGTTTAGCATTCAAAGGCAGGTATTAATAGCCAAAATTAGCATTACAATGTTTCCACAGGCATCCCAAAAATTGTGATAACCAAATCAAGGCATACCGATTTGCCATGCCGTTGACTACTAGTACATAATTAGTCAATAGAAAGTCAGAAACCACACCCTCACTAAAAAGTACATTTATCTGATAATAATAGGTGCACAAGATTCTTGTGTCTGAAAATTAAGTCAAAAGAATTAACCTGAGAAAATAGAGAAAATAGAGGACGGGGCCAAAGTGAATGACAGCACAATGACCAGAGAACAGTGAGTACGCTAAACAGTCCCACATAAGCAAGTGAGGTGAGCGACAACACCTAACATGAAAATTAACAAAATAGTTTTCGGAACAAACAAGGGTAAATTAAGGAAACAATATAACGTACAATACCCCATAAATTAGGAGCAATTAATCATATGACACAACAGCCTATGTATATATTAAAAAGAACTTTGCCAATTAGGTCAATGAGGACCAATCTTCTATACGGTTGGGACCAGTCTGGAGACTGTTCACACATAAAATCCATTTCAGTTCTTCTTTGTTACGTAATGCTCCAATATCAGCTCCTCTTGGTGGGGGCTTGATGAAAGTGATTAGTTGCTACCAAAGGATGTGTTCAGTATGGCCAGCTGATAGAAAATGGTCTACCAGCGGGGCATTGGCAACTGTTCTTATAAACTATGTTTAGCGCAATTGCTGAATTGCAAGGGTGACTTTGATTCTCCATGTGATTCAGTGGGCTTCTTTGCACCTAGACCTCTCCTTAGTTCACTCTATCTCTTCCAATGTGCTGCTTACCTCCAGCTTTGAAACTCTCATTTCATTAAACTATATCTCCACCTATTTCACACTCACTTCCATTTCTCTTAGTTTTACTGCCACCCCATCTCTCATTCTCCGCTTCCTCCTCGAATTTACGTTCAACTTGTGTACCTCACATTCTCTGCTATCTATGTCACCAACCCTCCTGCTCCTGCTGCACACTTAATTTTACACTTGACAACTAAGGGCCAGATTTATGGAAAAGTGGTGAAGTGGGGTGCTGCACCAAAATTGGCAGCGCTGCGTCACTTTAGAAACGTAGGGATGTGCCATATTTAACGGAATATGTGATTCCCCCTGTGCTAAATATAGCTGCCAGCACCAACGCAGGCATCCTTGCACCATCATGCAGGATGTCTGTGTTGGGGGGTGTGGTTGTTTGTGTGTGGGAAGGTGTCCCTTCCTGCACATAAACAATCACTAATCGCAAAGCAGCACACACAGAAGTGACAAAGCGTCATGTTCAAATGATTGTTTATGTGCAGGAAGGGACACCTTCCAGCGCATAAACAATAATGTCTGGCATTTTGCTCTTTCTATGCATGCTGCATTCTGCAGCATGCATATAAAAAGTGAAAAACGAGGAGGCATAAAAGTATTCCTCCTCGTTGCTCCCTGCTAACGCCATCCCTGGGGGTGGCATTAGATTCTGGCGCTGCCTCAGGTTTACGAAATTTCATAAATCTGAGGCAGCGTCAAAATGCAATGGATGTTGCTGTGGCATGCCCACACTAACACCCATTGCACACCCCTTCCATGCACAGTTCTGCGCGGGAAGGGGACATATTTACAAGGGGGCGTTAAGCCACAAAAAGTGGCTTAACGGCACCTTATAAATACGGCGCACTGCTTAGTGCCACAGGAGCGTCACAAAAAGTGACGCTCCTGTGTCGCTAGGGGCCAATATATATGGCCCTATCTATCTTCCTCACCTCTTACATCCACTTTATTCCTCTCATTCTCTCACTATCACTCAATGCTATTCATATCACCGTCTCTTCTCATCACCTTCTCTGCCTCTATTCTTCTCGCTTCTGCATCCCCAGTTTCCCATCTTTCTCCACTTTTACCCCATCTTTTATTTTCAAACTTCTGTTATGCTTGTTTCTTTTACTGCTACCTCTCTTATTCATTGACACCTTCTTACTTCTGGTTTCCAACTTACTTTTATCATTCCCAATTTTCCTTTCTGCTCACTCAACTTCCTGCAACTTCCCTTACTCCTTGCTCTTTTTTAGTCCCATATTTTACACTTGTGTTATCTCTCCTTCCCATTCCATAACTTCAATCATTATGTAACATTCACAGCTATCCAGTCTACACACATCTTCACTTTGCAATGTGTATAGCTCTCCTTTTTGTGTTTACCTGCCACTCTTGCACAATCTCTCACTCATCGGTTCCTGCTCATGCTTTTTGCTGATGTTCAGCTTTTGTGATCTTACTTTCTCTATTCTTTATAGACAATGCTTGATTTTTTCCAGCTCCTTTATTCTTTTCCAATCAGTTATTACAAGCTTTCTTCAATATCTTTTGCCGTTTCTTTTTATATCAACTGCTTTCTTTCTCATGTGTTATTACCTTTCCTTACATTCTCTCCTTTTTAGGTGTTTCCCATATTTTTCTTTCCACTACTTCTCACATTTTCTTTCACCTTTTTTGTTTCTTCTTTGCTTCCACTTCCTTGTTCCTTCTCCTTCATTATTCCATTGCTTCCTTCTCCCTTCTGTGTAACTCTTTGTTTCCTAGTCTTTCTCAGCCACCATCCTGAGTCCTAACTCCTACAACCTCAGTTCAGTAAAATATTTTTCCTTATTGGGTGATTTATGATCCTCTGCCTAAGTGCATAGGCAGTTTTTTAAAAATGTTTGATTGAATGCAATAGCCAAAGTACCAAAACATCAATACACCCACAGCAGGTACTTTGCAAGTAGCAGCATTGCAAAGCAATTAATAGCTCCTCATACAGGCAGTGCAAGTGTAAGTGTTCTTCACCCAGAAAAGAAATAGCACACAGAGCTGAACTGTAAGCTTCCCTGATGCAAAATAGGCATACCAGAGAGGGACTACTGCAAACTTACTTCATAAGAGTGGTACACCATGGCACAAGAAGAAAATACAGCGATCTTCACAAGGAAGGCAGAGTAGGGGCAGCAGCAAACAGGTCTCACACAAACAGGTAGAACACTACCGCAGCAGAGCAAGCCTATTTGACAAATAGGTGTACACAGCTGCCAAATGGCAATATGTCACATGTGAAACCTTCAGTTATTCCTGGGATGTTATCCAAAAGCATTGTGCAAACAAGGAGTTGTAATTACATGTTTAACCCTTTGGGTGCATGTGTTGGCCAATGGATGAAGCTTGCACACCCTACCTGGGGCATCTGTCGGTCATTGGCCGACACCAGGTAGAGCTTAAAAGAATTCTCTGGTGCAAAGCACCCCCAAGGAGGATGCAGAATCATTTCTGCACCTCTCCTCACCCACCCACTTATTTGTGAGGGGAGCACACTGCTTTATCCAAAAGCATTGTGCAAACAGGGAGTTCAAATCCCATGTTTAATCCTTTAGGTGCATGTGTTGGCCAATGGCCGACACACGCACACCCTCATGTCTGTCAGCCACTGGCTGACACCAGGTAGGGCTTAAAAGAATCCTCTGGTGCAAAGCACCCTGAGGGAAGAAGGGGAATTGGTCCCACGTCTCTCCTTGGCCACCCGCTCATTTTTGGCATCAGCGAACCATGAGGTGCCCTGACATCACTTTTTCTCCATTGAGTGGACAGGAGGAGCAGGTATGAGTCCTCTCCCACTATGGTGGTGAAAAAAGGCCAAAAGTGCCTCTACAGCTTTGAGGGAGAGTTGTTTGAAAGGGGAGAGTGTACTCTTTCAAATGAGGATTTCCTGTAGGGGTTTCCTGGCTTTGGATCATGGCCACGCTGTGATCCACGACCTACTAGACACAAGGGATATCATCTCCTGAAAGTGGGCCAACCCCCCACCATTTGTAGGATCATATTTGTTTTATTTAAAGAAAAAACAGTTGTTTTCCCCAGAGGGTTGAATTTTATTAATAAAATGAAACAAAATAACACAAGGAAGTTGACAGGGGGTCGGCCCTCCTTGTCACGGGCCGACCCCATGTGGGGCTTCATTTATTTTATACATGTGTGGTTGAAATACTTATATTCACAAAAAAACCAAAGGTTGCGGCGACGTTACAGTTAGGTTCAGATTTTACACGCACAAAACCATAGAAATTCAACAATTACAGTTATACTTGTCTCAAGAAACTATAACTCATGCTCTAATTTAACTATACGTCGCAACTCCGCCATGCACAGCTTTGCCATCAAAAATTTTATTGCAAATGTTGCAATTATATTATGAATGGTATCACAGAAGATGTCATTACAGATGTGATATGTGGGGTAAGTAGCAGTGCATAGGAAGGGTGTGTCATAGTTAATATATATATATATATATATATATATATATATATATATATATATATATATATATATATATATATATATATGTATATAAATAATATATATACATATATATATGTATATATATAAAAATAATATATACATATGTACATATATATATATATATATATATATATAGTTATATATATATATATATATAATTCACTAAAAAACAAAGATTAACATTATAGTTAGGTGAAACTTTCAGTGAAAAAGTAACATTTAAACTCAAAAACACTGAAATTCAGTAACTATAACTTGTGC
Source organism: Pleurodeles waltl (assembly GCF_031143425.1). Taxonomy (NCBI): domain Eukaryota; kingdom Metazoa; phylum Chordata; class Amphibia; order Caudata; family Salamandridae; genus Pleurodeles; species Pleurodeles waltl. Next base: position 218,074,081 of record NC_090450.1, on the reverse strand, counting down.
CCTAAAGTAACTGCAACTCATGCCCTTGCCATGATGATGATGATAATAATAATAATAATAATAATAATAATAATAATAAAAATATTAGTAATCATTATAACAATAATAATAAAACAATTTCTAAAGCGGGCAGCTACCTCATATGAAGTGTCCTGGTGCTAGGTACAGGTATCCACCTGCCTAAACGCAAAAATGAGACCCCCATAAAACCTGAGGTAAATAAAAAAGTCATGAGTCTTTTTCTGAAGAGATCTTCCGACTGGGCCTGACGAACTGTCAGACGAAGAGCTGTCCACAATTTCAGAGCAAAACAGCTGAAAGAACTCCCATCTATTGCCACTTTCTTCACTTTAATAACACTTGCCAATATAACCCCTGCCGATCTCAAATTCATCAAAGCAACATATGGTGTAACAAAAGATTGAAGGTACTGCAGACATTGTTTGCAAATGCCTTGTAATAATAACAGGAAGCTTTGAAGAAGGATCTCTGTTTCACTAGAAGCCAGTGGAGCTTCTTGAGTGCAGCCACCAGTCGACACACACTTTGGCAGGTTCAATGAGAGACATGCAGTAGCATTCTGCACTCTTTGTAATCTTGTAATATGACCCTGCATGATGCCAAAGTCCAAAACATTACAATATTTAAGCCTAGACACAATCATGGCCTGACTGTTTTTTTACCGACACTGGCAATAGACCCAAGATTTCCCTCAACATTTTGAGAAATCCTGCCACTGCAGTTATTTGGTTGTCGAAAGACAATTTTTCATTGACCAAATGCCAAGTTTCTTTTGGGTTTGGGAGCAGTTAATGGACCAAGCTCTTAGGCCACCATGCAGTGGACTAGATGTTCAAATGATTGCCCAAGTCAGAACGTTGGTCTTCCCTGCGTTAAGCTTAAGGCAATTCAAATCCATCCAACTGGCAACCTCTGCAAGGCAGAGGTAAAGGGTTGAGGCCATATGGGAAGGGTTTTGTGACAGCATCATGATAAGCTGCATGTCATCTGCGTATGAGGTGATGGAAAACCCATAGCTTTCGATGACTTCTCCCAGCGTACGCATGTATTCATTAAACAAGGTCAGACTCAAGGAGGAGCCCTGTGGCTCTCCTTGCTACAGAGGCAGCACTTTGGTTGATAAGGTTTTTGCAACACCTTAAAGGTGCCCCCCTGCAAAAAAGAAGCGACCCACCTTAATGCTGTATGGCTCACCCCACAATTCCAGTCACTTAATCAAGATATTATGGGAGACAGAGTCGAAAGGGTCACTGAGAGCCAACAAAAGCAATGCTGCAGAATTCTCATTGTCAGAAATCTCTTCAACAAGGCTGATGCAGTACTGTATGAGGGACGAAAGCCAGATTGCATCTGAGTGTAGCAGGTCATGGCTCTAAATAAAGCTAGAAAGCTGCTTATTGACAAACTTCTCTGTAACCTTGAAGAAGCATTGTAGCAGCGAAACCAGACGAGAATTTTCTGACTTGGTGGAGTCCAAGAAAGGTTTTTTTAGAAGTAGAATGACCACTGTATCCTTCTATCTCCCAGGTACCTGGCCAGAGTCCAAGGATCTGTTATTCAGCTCATCTAATACTGCGAGGACCACTTCTGACGTTCCAAGATGAACTGGGAAGCTGGATCCAGCAGAGATCCTCATTTCACTGAAGCAAATAGTACAGTCAGCCATGCACTGTCTTGTTATCAATTATGTAATTTCAGATGTTCAATCAATCAATCACGTAATTTATAAAGCGTGCTACTCACACCTCTGGGTCTCAAGGCGCGGGGGGGGCAACTACTAGTGGAATATCCATGTCTTGAGGCATTTCCTGAAAGTAAGTAGGTCCTGGGTCTGGCGAAGGTGGAGTGGTAGGGAGTTCCAGGTCTTGGCGGCGAGGTGAGAGAAGGATTTTCCTTCGCCAGTGGTGCGGCGAATGCGGGGGACGTAGGCGAGGCTGGCAGAACGGAGCTGGCAGACGGGAGTGTGGAAGGTGAGTCTGTTGTTGAGGTAGGCCAGACCTGTGTTGTGGAGGGCTTTCTGTTCATGGGTGAGTAGCTTGAAGGTAATCCTCTTCGATACGGGTAGCCAGTGTAGGTCTCTGAGATGGGCAGAGATGTGGTCGCGACGTGGGACGTCGAGGATGAGTCGGGCGGTGGCGTTTTGGATACGTTGTATTTTCGTTTGTAGTTTGGCCGTGGTTCCTGCATAGAGTGCGTTGCCGTAGTCCAGTCGGCTACTGACCAGGGCATGGGTGACAGTCTTTCTGGTTTCGATGGGAATCCACTTGAAGATCTTGCAAAGCATGCGAACGGTGTTGTAGCAGGAAGAGGAGACTGCGTTGACCTGCTGAGTCATGCTGAGTGCTGAGTCCAAGATGATTCCCAGGTTCGTACTTGGGTGGTGGGTGTGGGTGCGGCTCCTAGGGAGGTAGGCCACCAGGAATCGTTCCAAGCGGAAGGGTTGCTGCCGAAGATGAGGATTTCTGTTTTGTCTGTGTTTAACTTGAGGAGGCTTGATTCCATCCAGTTGGTGATGGGGTGGAGTCCATTGTGGAGGTTGTTTCTTTGCTGAGGTAGGGTCTTTTGTGAGGGAGATGATAAGCTGGGTGTTGTCTGCGTAAGATACTATGTTAATGTGGTGGGATCTTGCGATGTTAGCGAGAGGAGCCATGTAAACGTTGGAAAGTGTTGGGCTGAGGGAGGATCCCTGTTGCAGTGATGTCATCAGTAATGTCATGAGTGATGTAATATGTGGGGTAATTAGCAGTGTATGGCAAGGGCAATAGTTATAGTTACTTTAGGGCACTAATCTGTGGGTGGCCTGGGTGGGACTGAGGCACCCACATTATATAAAAAAAAACACTAAAGAGAATCACGCATGGCAGGAGGTCACACTAACAAAGAGCAGAGGAACTTAGCCACTCATTAAACATTCACTGCTTATATCAGCTGGAAAGTCACTTAAAACCTAACTTTTTAAACTAAAAAAACACTGAAATGTACCATTTATAGTTTACTGTCCTAACGAGGACTTGCTCCACCATGCACCTCTTATGACCTCACATATTTCATCACTCATGACATGTGTAACAACATAATTGACCATATCTCCAATCACATCTCAAATTACATCATTCATGAGACCACTGTTCATGGTGGTGGGGAAAGGTCTAGTTAGGCCAGTGAGCAGTACAAGTGAATGTCAGTGTTTGTTTTTTCATTTAAAATTTTACATTTTAACTGACATTTTCACATAACTATAAGGTGACTTTAACCTTTGCATATATATGTATAGATGGTATCTTATTTTTAAATCTTGTAAGATAATGAACCCGATTTCCATGTTTTCCAGTCTCCTCATTGTCATTATTTTCTGCCTCTGATATATGCCCACCTGCAAACATCATTAATAATAATCACCCTGAGATTACCTACTGAGTCATTGATAGGCGTTTACTGGGATGCAGTTTCATGGAAAATATGTGCCAATCATGATGCAATTAAAGCTAGACTGATACTAATTTACTTGTTTAAAAATCAGCAAAATAGACGAAGCACAATTACAATAATTGTAGATTTGGATGCCTGATGGAAAGTTTCAGCGGGCCTGAGGAAGAAACCCCACCCTGTAGGCCTTCTATTTCACCAAACCACTGAGCCTCCCCAGCAAAGTTCCAGGACATAGGGCTGTTACTATTGGTGTATAACTGCTGCACCTTCACAGCAGCTCTATTCCTTCTATTTACCATATGCAGTAGCTAGGCAAAGCAAGACCCTCGCTTGCTGTAGATATACAAATGGATATAATAACTATATACAGCGTTATAGATAAATGCTTGTAATGATCCCAAATGCGATTCATACGCCAAGATTTCAATTTTATGCAACACAATTTCTGTTTGTTTACAACATCCACAGATGCCTGAAATGTGAATACACTTCATCAAGGACCAATTAGCACGAAGAGCGAGAATTCATCAAAACATAATTACTAGGGTTATAAAAAAACATTAACGAAAGGCATAATCAAGAGATATAAAATATATGTTTACTTTACTAACATTCCTCCTAAAATAAAACAATAAATTGGTACTTGTCAGTATCCTTTGGAGCAAAACGCAGGCGTTAAACATACCCGCGGGCCTTCAGCGCATTATCCAACAGTTACATTTCTACATTTGGTGCATGTAGACTGAAATAGAAAGGGAATTTTAACCAGACAGTTCACTAGTGAAAATAGTCTGTGCGCGGTTGCATGCTCTGGCAATTGAAACCACCATCCTTCACGTAAAATTAGCAAATACCACGTTGCAGGCAGAATGTATGCTGATGATCTTATTTTGTTAGATAATACCCTGGTTGTTCTTCAAACAAAAATTTCACCGTTGAGAGATTATGGTATACAGAAAAAATTGACTATAAATGTTCAATGTGGGGAAAACCAAAACGCTGATATTCTCATCAAAACGGGCTAAGTTCCAGTGTCATTTAAACAACCAAACTCTTGCACAGGGGCATTCATATAAATATCGGGTCTCCATTTTAATTCTAGGCTGAATCGGGCAGGCCACTTTTCTTTATTGAGAATTTCCTTTAGGGGAACTGCTAATGGCTTGAGGAGATTTGAAGCTTTTTATGGGAGTTACTACCTCGAACCAATTTTAAGAACAGTTCATTGGAACTTACTACACAAACCATTTACGGAGAACATTTTTTGCACTCACCCAGAAGTTAGACTTGGAACCTCTCAAAGATATATGAGTAAAAATACTTTGGCATTCCCTTCATCAAGGGTCTCAAGGCGCTGGGGTGGGGGGGGGGGGGATTGCTACTGGTCGAAGAGCCAGGTCTTGAGGAGGCTTCTGAAGGCCAGCAGGTCCTGGGTCTGTCGTAGGATGGTGGGGACTCATGTACTGAGACTCCATGCCATCCTGTTAGAACGCCATCTTGACCTATGGAAATTATAAACTAAAGTACAAGTTATTCGGTATTTTTAGCAACTGGAGTGCATCCCATCTAAAGTTAAACTATCATATCTAGCTCAGGCATGACGGGGTTCAATTAACTGGAACTCATTGTTCATTGGTTTCCATCCCTAAAATGGATTTCTCTTTAATAGGCTGTGTAAAATGCTCTACTTACTTAAACTAAAACATTCATCAAAAGGGAGGGTGCAGCTGCTAAGGGTTAAGCACGAAACTGCTTACCTAATCCAAGTGGATAGTTTCAAAGGACATATAACAGTACCTACTTGAGGTCTCGGGTATGCAGAAGGGGCCTTCTTCTTAGATTGTGGAGTAGACCCTTCCTAGCGCTTTGGGTATGTTCCCAATAAAATTACTTCAAACAAAGGCCTATGCATCAGTAACTTAAATGTTAAACACACCGTGGTCCATCTACTGCTCAACTGTCTTTTGCTCTATGAAGAAAGGAAAATTATTCTGCGCCCTCTATTCCTGAAAGGTGGGTGCCAAGACCATGACATGGCTTTAAATTTAATATTTGAAATTGTCCTTGAGACATGTAAATCCCGTTTCAGTGTGGTTGGTGATTCTTTTTACCTACTTGTTATGTATTTGACGCGAATTATTTGCAGTTTTTTCATAACAAATGAATATATTTTCTAGTAAATGGGATTCTAGGAAATTCAGGGTGTGTTCATAATTGACATCTATATGTTAGGTTGGTAAAAATAAAACTAGTCACTTTATCATTCACTACCAGTGCCCATCAATGCAATGTTTTTAGATTTTATAACTTAGAAATAATGTATTTAAAAGCAATACTCATCAAACAGGCTTCTTGGATGCTTTTAGTTCATCCTTTTGCCTGCTTCATTGGAATGTAACAATTCCTATTTTGACTTTTTCTCACATAGGACTGGTCAGCCAATAGAGCAGGCAGATTTTATCTATGTAATAAGATAACTCAACATACGAAATAGAATCAAGAAATAATGGACCATTAAGTCATTTCTAACGTGCAGCATAGAAAACCACCATGAGAAACTTAGATACATAAAAAAATATTTTTTCTAAGCTAAAAGCTGTAAGTATTAAAAAGAGGTGGTATGACAGAAAAACGCAGGGAAATACATTGCATGCCTTCATATCACATTTTTTACCCCACTTTTACCTTGCATGCCATTACCACGCACTGTTAGCTGATCTAAGGTAAGTAAGTAGGTTCAGTTTAAAAAAGAAAAAATACACATATATTTTAAGGTTACATATGGATATACGTTTCAAAAGTCCCACCGGTGTTTGCCGAACTCAGGGCGGGTGTCTCCATTCCATGAGGGTGGATTTACGCATGTATACTTGTACTTTCTAAAAGGAACAGCACAGAGCACAGCCGTGGTAATTGAATCTGAGAGAGCGTAGCTTTATATTACATATTATAGACGTAAAGTGCTTATGATTAACAATGCTGCATTAAATAAAATATTCATTGAAATATATTCATTAACATAAAGGATTTTATGTGTGTGTAAACTAATGTCAACTATAAGAAATAATCATTCATAAATTGCTAAAACTGTGCACATTTTAAAAACGCATAAAACTGCATTCATTAGAACTCGTATATCTTAAGTTAGCGAGAGTCAAGCAAAGCTGTGTAGCTCTCATATTAAATTGTATTTTTCCGTCTCTTCAGTATGCTAACTTGCAAAAGGCCATGACCCAGCGATTGTTCTTTTCCCTTCAATAAATTTGCAACAGAGCCACATTTTCTCATCCGCATGCTAGCAGCTTTTAGGATAGAATTATGTGCTTCGAAACATTATCGGACACTTCCAAGGACGATGGAGCGAGAAGAAGAGAACTTTTGACCTGATACGTGCAAAGACAATGAAGTAACCCCGGATGAGCCACCTACGAAAATACGTCAATTATGATGACCAATTAGAACAAAATGAATTATCAAAAATGACAAAATGCATTACTTAATGTATAATTTGATAGGTTAACAATGGTAGGGTGTATTGACTGACCAATAGAATTTTGGGGGAATGAATCACGAAAAAGGGATAAAAACCCATGACACAGGAAATAGACAGCTCTTTAGGTAGGGAATGATATTGATTGCGTCTCGAAACTCTGTCACTCTATTTGGTGACCTGAGACTTAGAGAAAACCATCTTTGCCCATACGACTGCCCCTTACACTTTTCTCCTTATGAGGAGAGTGTCTTTGCCTTTTAAACTTAGATAGACTGACGGCGATCTAACTGATGTCCTGAAGACGAAGACTAATCCTGAATGCTGACCTAATCAGAGGAGGGTAATTATAATGTTGTTAATGAAAATTCATTTATTTGCCTTTTCTTTCTAGGTACCAACTGCTGTATGTTTTTGATTAGAGACCTTAGTTAGATGTTTTCCAAATTGGTGTTCAAATTGTTTTGCATGAAGCCCAACATGCTAATGCTAATTAGAGGTTAGACGAGGTATTCATTTTGACTGACAAACCGACGTGACTGACGTGATGCTATGCTGAACCTGTATCTTAGAACATTCGATGTACTGTAATCTGGTTATACCCATCTGATTATCTATGTTTCTGATTTTTGCATTCTTGAAAGCTTATTGTGGTTGTCATCTTGTAACTGTGCTTATATGCTTCTTGACTTTGAGATTGATGCATTTGCTATTAGATTGTAATCAATAGGGAATAAAACCCATAAAACTTCATTAAGGTGTGGTTATTCATGACTGAAAGGTCATGATTGCGTCAAATGTTTATTAAATGTCTGGAGCGGGATATATTTTGGTGTTAAGTATTGGCAATGTTATTGACATATTAATTGGTGTTTTGATCAGTTATCTCGTCCTACGGTGTCTCACCACTGGGCCCAAAGATTCATTGGCCTAAAACGAGTCCTGATGTGTATAAATTAACATAGACGGACGCGTTAACAGTTCTGGTAGCAGAGTACAGTTTGGCCCTTGGGGGCCCTAGGACGGAGTTTCATTGTTTAATTTGTTTTCTTGTGATAATGCAATTTGGAAAGATGATGAGTTGCTAGATTCGCCATGGCTTTTCCCGGGATCTCGGAGCCTGCCTGAATGAGTTGGGAATGTTCTCGGCGCCATAGTATGTGTGATTAGGGTCTTTTGCGCTTATTAAATCTTATGCACTTTGCAGGTGATTGTGAATACTTGAGTGTGATTAGGCCAAATTAAGTGTTGTTTAGAAGGAGTGAGCGTACTCCACAGTATGAGAGTAGGGAAGTCGGCGTACTTCATGCGAATGCAGCGCTTGTTGCTCAAAATTATCCACGTGGTTGGTTGTTGTATACGGACATATTGAGGTCTAAGACTCCGGAGTATGATGTTAAAATGGTTTATGTCGTAATCTGTGCGGTTTAGTAGGTCAATCAGGCGTGGTTGACAAGTCGAGTTTCGAGTTATGATGCATGTGTGAAACCTTCGATGGAGATTTGACAAGTTCTAAAGTGCACTAGAAGGAGTCATTGACAAGTCGAGAGTAGGATTTGCAGGTCGAATTCTGCTTGCGTATGAGGGAACTGAGAAGGAGAGAGTAGCGGCCGAGGCTTCAAGTGAAATCTCTGTAAAGTTCTGAAGCAAATGTGTTACCCTTCCTGTAGTAAACCGGCAGATTTGTGTTGTCATTTAAGTACTAGCAATAATTTGCATTAGTTTGTATGAGTTGTAAGGAGTTAGCGAGGTGTGGACAAGCCGCAAGACTTTGTCAGCTGCAGTGTGTGTGAGTGTGACGTCAGTGGTGCCGCGCTGGGATAGGTCAGATGCCGAGAGGGGTCGCGCACGGATTGGCTGCCGTCCGTGAGAGGCAATAGGTTGAGCAAAGGGTAGGTGAAGAGTGTCCTGGGAACTAAGCCGTTTTCTGATTAAATATAAAGTAAAATGAATTTTGTTAAGGCATTCAAAAGCGCTTTGAAAGGAGATGTGTATATTGTTGCAACTGATGGGGAACCTACACCACCTGAGGGTACACCAGCTTACACGGTTATGGAAGAAAAAGGTGTTGCACCATGTTTATGGATAAAACAATGGCGCAAATTAACCGAGAAAGAGGGGTGTCTTGCGTTTCCGGAACATGGAACGTTTAATCAAAAGGTGTTAGAAAATTTGAGGTGGATGCTAAGTACGCATAAACCACCTCCTCGACCAGCACAATATGAGGCTTTGGCAATTTGGGACCTGATGGCTCTTAAACATAGACAAGAAAGATTTCACAGAAGATTGACAAGGGCAGAAAAATCCTATGCAGAGGCTAGGTGGGATAATGAGAACAAAATGTGGAGACGAGGAATAGTGGATGGGTTAAAGCTGTTTCCGGCAATAACCCAGGGAGAGGAGACACAGGGAAAGAAAGGTTCCTGCAAAACTGACAAAGAATCAGGCAAATACAAAGAGAATAAAAGATCCTGGGAAGAAGAGGATGATTCAGATGATGAGGCGTTTATGGATAGATTGTTACATGATCGTCCACCACCATACGCGGTGAATGACAGTGCTCCAAGTACTAGCTTGGATCCTGGGAACCAGACGAAGGAGAAGGGTGTTACTGATACAGTGCAGACTAGCGATACGGCTTTGATACAGAATGGTGTCAGTGTACCCACTGCACCAGACTCGCCGATACAGTTACTGCCTCCACCACAGATAAAAAGAATTTACCCCGATGTTCCAGTACTCAAGACTACTACGAACTTGGTGGTGCCGCCAGACCCGATATATACAAAGCCAAGGTTAATACAGATTGAGTCAACTCCACAGTTAGTTTCACAACCGCCACAACTGATACCTGGGTACAACCCAGTAGCGGGTCCTTTGAAAGAACCTGCACCAGGATTATTAGAGCAGACTTATGGTGTTGAAGCTCCAAGAAGCTTGGGAGCAGGTCAGACACCTGCCTCTATATCACTACCCATTACGGTTGGTCCCCCGGTGCCGTTAAATGCACAGGAGAAAACAAGGACGTGTGAACAGGGAGTTATGACTCATGAAATGATAAGAGGAGGGCCTATTAGAACTCCACAAATAATGGCCCAGGGAGAACAGGTTTGCGAACAATCAAGACCCTTATTGGACCTCAGTCTAATAGGGGCACCTTTTGAGGCAAAGCGACAAGCAGGGTTGGGAGTCCTGACTCCCCAAACTATGAGTACAAATACCTCATACACTCCAATGATACATGCAGGGAACATTTCACTGCAGGGCTTTACAGTGCAACAGTTAAATGAGTGGTTAGAGAAAACTTGCACATCACAAAAGACTACAGCGACTACAATCGAACCTGAAAAAGAAAAAGAAAATGAATACCTAAATGTAGTACGACTAGGAGCAGAAGCTGCTGAATTGGTGGATGGAACAATGGGAGTAAATAGGTTGGAGTCTTACACTGAGGCAGAATTAAGGTACTTATGCCCTAAAATTACCAAAGAGGTAGGCAAAGTACACCAGAAATTAACAAATTTGGCAGACAAATACAATATCGACATTGGAAACACAAAACATTTGAAACGAAGTTATAGGTTAGATTTTGACACGAAAGATTTCGAACACATGAGATCCGCAGGCATGAAGACACATTTGAAAGAGTTGCTGCAAAGCGCACAAATTTGGGGAGCACTAGAGAAATGGGAAGGCCGATGGGCAAAGAAAAGAGATAAAGGAAAAAGAGATAGCCCAAGATCTAATGAAACAACAGTCACACCTAATTTAGACACAGTAAAAATCCTACCTATGAGAGAAACAGCTGGTGGTGTTTTGGTACATGTGCCTTGGTCCAGGGGAGACATTTTGTCTTTTACGAATGATTATCCTAGGTTAAGGGAAAAACCGATTGAGTGGTATCAACAGACAGATAGATTCGTGAAGCTTGCAAAATGTCTTTGGGAAGACTTAAATACATTGTTTGAGATTATTGTTCCGCCAGACTTGTGGCTTGAGTGCAAGAGAGGGGTAGATTGGCCCACGAAGGAACCAGCAAGGGATAAAGTGACTGGAGCACCTTCTGAAGAGGTGATGAAATATTATCATGAAGTAATTGAGTTTTTGAAACAAAAGGTGTCGCCGAAGGTGACTGATTGGCAGAAAATCGACCGGACCTCTCAAGAGGTTAAAGAGTCAATACATGCATATTATGAAAGGTTGTTGAAGGCATTCAAACATTACAGTGGTACTGAAACAATTGAACCGAAGGACATGAATCATCTTGTGTTCAGATTCGTCGAAGGGCTGAGACCGGAAGTCAGCCAAATGATTAAAAATCATTTGATTTGTTGGCAAGCTAAACCGATTGATGAAGTGTTACAGTACGCAAAATACTGTAGTGACGAAATTGAATTGAAGCAGAAAAAGTTGAAGGAGAAAGTGATGGTGATGCAGATAAGGGCCGCACAGGCTGGAATACAGGGAAATGGTGTTCAGCAAATGATACAGCAACAACCGCAATTGAATGGTGTGTTTCAGGCACAGCCAAGAGGTAGAGGTCGAGGGTTTGTGAACCGTGGTTCGGACATGAATAATGTTGTCATTCAAAATGATGGTCAAGGAGTGAAAAAGATGTCACCATGTCATGCGTGCGGGGGCGTGGGACATTGGAAACGGGATTGTCCGAATATAATGCAGGATGGTACGGTTCAGCAGGGTATTAATGCCGGTACACTACAAAATTCACGAGGTCCATGAATGAGACACCAGAATCAGAACTATCAAAATAATTTGGTGCAAATGTCAGGGGTGCAACCCATGCAGCAAATGCAAATGCCGCGTTTCCAAACAGTGCCAGTACAACCAATACAACAGCAGAACCCTATGGTGCCTAGACAGCAAATGCAGTTACCCCTAGCTCCGATGGGACAGCAACAGGTGACGCTTCCTCAGCAGGTCACAGGTCAGGAAACAAATCAAAACAACACTGTACAACAATTCCCATTACGAGGTGAAAATGATATGAATGAGGATTGGTCAGATGACAGCTCAGACAGTGAAGAGTGCAGACTAGCAGCATCCCTAGAGGTAGACCAGAGAGGCCCATATGTGGAGGGAAAAGTAATGGGCTACAAGGTCTCATTTTTAGTTGATACGGGAGCTACACGCTCTACGGTTCGCAGTGCAGCGGTACCAAGGTTACCTCTCTCGGGGCGCACCATACGAGTGGTTGGTGTGGCTAACCAGTACCTGACTAATCCAATCACCGACCCAGTGCAGGTTGAAATCGGAAATTTCCAGGGCCTACATAGATTTGTTGTATGTGATTCAAGCCCAGTATCCTTATTAGGAAGAGACTTATTGTGCAAAACCAAATGTTCGATTACCTGTTCCAATGGTGGAATAGAGGTTCAGACAAACAGTGATGATGAGGCAGATGAGGGTCAACTCATAGAAGAAGGAGGAGAGATGAATGAAGATTACCCTCTAATTACTCTATTCCCAGTGTTTACCCTGATTGATCTACCTGCTGATCTGCAACGATCAGTAATAGAGAAGGTATGGGATTTGACTGGAAAGGAAGTTGGATTAATCAAGGGAGTAGGTCCAGTCAAAGTGCAGATAAAGCAGGATGCAGTGTTCCCACAAGTACCACAATATCACATGACTCAGGATGTCCTTATTGAAGTGACACAGATAATTGCGGATTTTCTCAGACAGGGAGTTCTGAAAGAGGTCCTGAGCAGTCCATGTAACTCTCCTATTATGGGTTTGAGAAAGCCCTGTGGGAAAGTTCGAATTGTGCAGGATTTGAGAAAAATAAACGAAATTGTGATAAAATGCTGCCCTGTGGTTCCCAATCCAGCGGTAATAATGTTCCAGGTTCCTTGTGATGCTGAATTGTTTACCGTAGTAGACCTATCACAAGCGTTTTTCTCGATACCACTTCACAAAGACAGTCAGTTTTTGTTCAGTTTCAAATTCCTGGATAAGGTGTACAGTTGGTGCAGAATTCCTCAGGGGTTTTCTGAATCACCATCCATCTTCAATCAGATATTGAAGAAGGATCTGGAACCTCTCGTGCTGCCTTACAATTCGACTCTTATACAGTATATTGATGATTTGTTGATTGCATCCAAAACCAGAGACAGCTGCAAATATGATACCATTGCATTATTGAATAATTTGGGGAAAAACGGACATAAGGTGTCACCTAAAAAGCTGCAGTATTGTCAAAAAGAAGTGAAGTATTTGGGGCATCTGATTGAAAAAGGGTCCCGAAGAATATCAAAAGAGAGAATAACAGCTGTTTTACAAATGAATCCTCCGACAACAAAGAGAGATGTCAGGATGTTCTTGGGAATGGTGGGCTACTGTCGCCAGTGGATACCCAACTTCTCGATTATCTCAAAACCATTAATAAAACTGACAGGAAAGGAAGTTAAGGATGAACCATACACAATCACATTAACAAAAGAAGAGCTTGAGTCATTTTTAGAGCTGAAGGAACGCATGTGCAGGGCTCCAGCATTAGGAATGCCTGATTATGAGAAACCATTTCTGTTGTTCTGTCATGAACGTGATGCTTGTTCTTTGTCTGTTTTAACATAGGTCCATGGAGATGCAAATCGCCCTGTAGCATATTTTTCAGCTACTTTGGACCCTGTCGCAGCAGCCTTACCGGGTTGTTTGTGAGCAGTCGCAGCAGTTGGGCAAAGCCTTTTACAATGTGAGGGCATAGTCATGGGATACCCTTTGACAGTATTGGTTCCACATTCTGTTGAAATTCTGCTGACACGAACTAAGACACAACATATGACAAATGCACGACTTACCAAATATGAGACAATTATTCTGGGGTCACCCAATGTTACATTGAAAAGGTGCACTGTGCTGAACCCGGCAACTCTACTTCCCAATGAGAATACAGAAATAAAAGATGGGGAAGAGTTTGAGCATGATTGTCTGGAGGTGACTGAGCTTAGTACCAAACCTCGCTCAGATATACAGGATACCCAGTTAAAGGAAAACGATTGCATTATGTTCGTTGATGGGTCTTGCTTAAGAGATTCAACGGGAACATTGAGAGCTGGTTATGCAGTATGTACCATATCTGGCATAGTCGAAGCCTCCTGGCTCGAGAAAGTATTTTCTGCACAGGTGGCAGAATTAATAGCTCTCACAAAAGCCTGCCATGCTGCTGTAAATCTGAAAGTCACAATCTATACAGACAGCAGATACGGATTTGGAATTGTACACGATTTTGGTCAACTCTGGTTACAGAGAGGGTTATGACATCCTCTGGTTCACCAGTGAAAAATGGAGAACAAATAAGAGATTTGTTACATGCGATTCAGTTGCCTCTCGAAATTGCCGTGGTGAAGTGCAGTGCTCACACCAGATCACAAGACTTTGTGTCAATGGGGAATGGTTATGCAGACCAAGTTGCCAGATTTTGTGCATTAAACTGTATATCTTTTAAGGAGCAGTGGGAACTGTTGCCACAACCTGAGAATGACACAACCTTAAGCCTAGCATTACAAGTGGTTGATACCTTAGACGAATTAAAGACATTACAAAGCCACGTTGGTAAAGAAGAAAAACGTTCCTGGCAGAAAATGCAGTGTGTACAAAGAGCAGATGATATTTGGGTGTCAGGAGAGGGAAAACTGGTTTTACCAAACAGTCTTCTGTCGCAATTTGCGGGCTGTACCATGGGCAGGCACATTTAGGAAGAGATGCCATGATCAGATCCTTTAAGATTGATTGGTTCAATCCAAAATTCAGACATGCCGCAGAAATTACTTGTCACAGGTGCGTCATCTGTCAACAGATGAATGCTGGAAAAGGAACCGTGGTAACTTTGAGCCACATTGGGAGAGCTGGTGATCCATTTAATAAAATACAAATGGATTTCATTGAAATGCCTGTTTGCGGAGGTTTGAGGTACGTGTTGGTGATTGTGTGTGTTTTTAGTCATTGGATTGAGGCATATCCCACACGTAGGAATGACAGCCTTACGGTTGCAAAACTACTACTCAGAGAATTAATACCCAGGTTCGGGTTTCCGGTTTCTATAGAATCAGATAGGGGAAGACACTTCGACAATGAGGTGATTAAACTTCTGTGTGCCGCACTCAACATTGAACAAAAGCTGCATTGTAGCTATCGCCCTGAAGCCTCAGGACTAGTCGAGCAGATGAATGGTACTCTGAAATCAAGAATAGCAAAAATGTGTACAGCAACAAACATGAAGTGGCCAGATGCATTACCTCTAGTGCTGATGTCTATGAGAAACACGCCAGATAAGAAAACAGGATTATCCCCACATGAAATCCTCATGGGCAGAGCAATGAGGTTACCAGCGGTACCTGCAAATGCACTAGTGAATATTACAGATGATGTTGGATTACTGCAAAAGTTTGGCTCACGTGATTCGCTCTTTCTCTCACCAGGTGGAAGCTAACACGTTACCACCAATCGGCGAACCAGGACACTCTCTGCAAGCTGGAGATTGGGTGGTTGTCAAGAAACACGTGAGGAAATCGTGTCTTGAGCCGCATTGGAAAGGGTCATATCAAGTAATACTAACAACCACTACTGCTGTAAAGTGTGCCGGGGTTCCCAACTGGATACATGCCAGCCATACAAAAAGGGTAACGTGTCCTGTTGAAGAGGAACTTGAAAATTCCGGTACAGCAACTTCAAGAGGAGAAGTCTCAGAGTCGGAAATAAGTCAAGAAAGATCTGAGACTGCAGGAGAGCCCGCTGAGAACAGCCGTGTCCCTCAAACTATCAGTGAGTTCGAGAGAGGTGACAGAGTGCCAATCTCAGTAGAGGCAGCAGGAGAACAAAGACAAGGAGAGGTTCTCCCAGAAGCAGACGATTACAATTCAGAGTCGGAATACAGTGTCAAACAAGAAGGAGAAAGAGACGGAGAAGTGGTAAATTTGAATCAGAACGAATCAGAATCTCCTGAACAAATCCCAAGCCTATCAGGAGAAAACACCATATCACAAGAGGAGGGTGCTGTCCAAGGTACTGAAGGGAAACGCCGAAACAAGACGAACAGAGGTGACAATTGGCCTGACAAATCACACCTTAGAATAAGAGAAATAGCAAACGAGACAATAATAGAGGAAAGCAATACCTCACAAGCTGACGATCTGAGTGAAGGAGAACAACAAGGAGAACGAAAATTAAAAAGAAAGAGAATAGCAAACAGAAGATATACAGGTCCTGAATGGGCATATGCTACAACCTCTGAATGGCAACAAGAATTCTTAGCGTTCTGTTTTGATCGAGAGATACCAGGCCAGTACTACGGTACCTGAAGAATATACAACAAGAAAGCTGAGACAAAGATTGAAATTGTGAAAGATGAAAAATAATAATAAAGAGTCTTAAGAGAAGAAAAAAAACTACCGGAAAGTGACATTAAACCTGGACTTGACTTATAGAAACCTGATTACGACAAGCTGCTAATCTGAATTGACGAAAAGGGTCCTGGAGTGAGTGAAGACGCTATAAAATAAGCAGAAAGAGTTTGTTGCTCAGAGTTGATTGTTGATCTGCTATTCTGATTCTATAGAAACATGGCTTATAGTAACAAAGGAAGTAAAGTGTGTGGTTGGTTTGGACTTATGATAGGTGTTGTATGCGCAATAATGATTGTGGGAGTGATTGTGGGAATGCCATGGAGAGAGAGTGAAACTATTAATGCAACTTTAAAACCTGAGACTACTACTACAACTAATAAACTATCACCATGGGAGAAATTTGAGCAAGATGCAAGATATCTGCATGAGGGAACTAATACAAAAGGGGAACTTTCTACTAATGTTTTCTATCGTTTACTAAATGAGTATGTGGAAACCATGGATGCGAAAGACTGTTATGTATGTACTAAAATTCCTTCATCTGTGCAGGAGGGAGTTACTTATCATAGCCTCCCTCTTACGTATGGGATCAGCTGTAGCTTGCTACTAACAAGATTTTATGATCAAGAGCATGTGCAATATTTTTATTCAAATTTAGATGTTGTGTTTTCTTTTGTGCCTGTTATTGAATTCTTAAATAAGCTAGCTAAAGAGCATGATATAAAATTAGTTAGAGGATTCTTTGAGCCAACACTAACATTTGGAACTGCTTATGCACATCAAAACAATTTAACATGCTTACTGTCTCCTGTGGAGAAGAGCTTTTTAGATCATACAGATGATAGACGCAAAGCATTAAAAGAAAGATTAGAAAAAGGTTTAGAAAAAAGCACTTATGCAAATGATTACGCTTATACTGCAATTAAAACACAAGGTAAACTAGCTATAGATGCATTACACGTAGGCAGACTCTGTATATATAGACCGAAATCTGATCAAGATAATTTGTTTGTGGGAATGAGTGAATGTAGGCATGTGTTTCTGTTTCAGAGCAAATGGACCTTTATGTTAAATGGACAAGACCCAGCGATTCCTGGAATCTATTACATCTGTGGGTTAAATGCATATTACAGTCTCCCTAAGGGATGGTATGGGACATGTTATTTGGGAATAGTATTCCCAAAGATCTACCAGATTGATAACTTAAAACAACTACCTAAAACGTCTGAATTACAACATGCCAGACAAAAACGAGAATCAGTGGCGGCTGTCATTGGTGACATATTTGGAGCTATAATCCCTTCAGTAGGGGTTATCCTAAATTCTATGAAAATTCAAAAGTTGTCTACTATTGTGGATAACATGCTGACAAATTTTACAGGAGCTATACTCCTGATGGATACTGAACTTGCTGCAGAAAGAGCTATGACTCTTCAAAACCGGCTTGCTTTAGACATTCTTTTAGCAAAGAGTGGAGGTGTGTGCAAAATGCTTAATGAACGTCATTGCTGCTCATATATACCTGATAACAGTAAGAAAATTAGAAACATGCTTACTAACCTGACTAGAGATAGTACAGATTTGAAGGATCTAAAAGAACCTGGTGTTTGGGAGAAATTTGGAAAAGGAATTGCCCGAGTGGGAAGCTGGTTTACCAACATTTGGAATGGGGTACTTGCAAAAATTATGATGGGATTATTAATTGTTCTGATTTGTTTATTGGGATTTTGGGGAATATGCAAAATTAATGACAAAGTGAAAAGAAATTGGACTAAAAGAACCAAAAGAAATGAAGAAAGTGAAAGAGAGAAAATGTTCAATGAAATATGGGAAAGTTCACATAAAGGTGAAAAAATGAAGACTAAAGGATTTGTGATGACGAGCGTCATCAGAGGAGGGACTGAGAGAGCGTAGCTTTATATTACATATTATAGACGTAAGTGCTTATGATTAACAATGCTGCATTAAATAAAATATTCATTGAAATATATTCATTAACATAAAGGATTTTATGTGTGTGTAAACTAATGTCAACTATAAGAAATAATCATTCATAAATTGCTAAAACTGTGCACATTTTAAAAACGCATAAAACTGCATTCATTAGAACTCGTATATCTTAAGTTAGCGAGAGTCAAGCAAAGCTGTGTAGCTCTCATATTAAATTGTATTTTTCCGTCTCTTCAGTATGCTAACTTGCAAAAGGCCATGACCCAGCGATTGTTCTTTTCCCTTCAATAAATTTGCAACAGAGCCACATTTTCTCATCCGCATGCTAGCAGCTTTTAGGATAGAATTATGTGCTTCGAAACATTATTGGACACTTCCAAGGACGATGGAGCGAGAAGAAGAGAACTTTTGACCTGATACGTGCAAAGACAATGAAGTAACCCCGGATG
The DNA here is from genome assembly GCF_031143425.1 of Pleurodeles waltl. NCBI lineage: Eukaryota > Metazoa > Chordata > Amphibia > Caudata > Salamandridae > Pleurodeles > Pleurodeles waltl. The sequence goes on along the minus strand of NC_090450.1, from coordinate 218,055,380 downwards.
AGCCACCTACGAAAATACGTCAATTATGATGACCAATTAGAACAAAATGAATTATCAAAAATGACAAAATGCATTACTTAATGTATAATTTGATAGGTTAACAATGGTAGGGTGTATTGACTGACCAATAGAATTTTGGGGGAATGAATCACGAAAAAGGGATAAAAACCCATGACACAGGAAATAGACAGCTCTTTAGGTAGGGAATGATATTAATTGCGTTTCGAAACTCTGTCACTCTATTTGGTGACCTGAGACTTAGAGAAAACCATCTTTGCCCATACGACTGCCCCTTACACTTTTCTCCTTATGAGGAGAGTGTCTTTGCCTTTTAAACTTAGAGAGACTGACGGCGATCTAACTGATGTCCTGAAGACGAAGACTAATCCTGAATGCTGAGCTAATCAGAGGAGGGTAATTATAATGTTGTTAATGAAAATTTATTTATTTGCCTTTTCTTTCTAGGTACCAACTGCTGTATGTTTTTGATTAGAGACCTTAGTTAGATGTTTTCCAAATTGGTGTTCAAATTGTTTTGCATGAAGCCCAACATGCTAATGCTAATTAGAGGTTAGACGAGGTATTCATTTTGACTGACAAACCGCCGTGACTGACGTGATGCTATGCTGAACCTGTATCTTAGAACATTCGATGTATTGTAATCTGGTTATACCCATCTGATTATCTATGTTTCTGATTTTTGCATTCTTGAAAGCTTATTGTGGTTGTCATCTTGTAACTGTGCTTATATGCTTCTTGACTTTGAGATTGATGCATTTGCTATTAGATTGTAATCCATAGGGAATAAAACCCATAAAACTTCATTAAGGTGTGGTTATTCATGACTGAAAGGTCATGATTGCGTCGAATGTTTATTAAATGTCTGGAGCGGGATATATTTTGGTGTTAAGTATTGGCAATGTTATTGACATATTAATTGGTGTTTTGATCAGTTATCTCGTCCTACGGTGTCTCACCACTGGGTCCAAAGATTCATTGGCCTAAAACGAGTCCTGATGTGTATAAATTAACATAGACGGATGCGTTAACAAATCCATTTTATTCCACGTATACGTGTTTCAGCATTTCGCCTTCCTCCGTACTTGCTCAGTTCAATTACACAGTCCACGCTGCTATTATAGCTGCGATGACACGCTTCAATTGGTAAAAATATTAGTAAGAAAGAGAGGACTGCTGTTAACCTAATGCAGATGCATACTCGGCATAAAATCAACGAAAAGATCTAAAAGCTGTTGCAAACTTCTGGCATTATGGGTAATAAGGACAGCATCATCTGCATATAAAAGAGCCAGGAGCGATCTGCTCCCTGCTTTGGGTACATCAATGCCTGGTTCCAAGAGTGCACGTTCCAAGTGGTTAACTTACTTAATAAAAAGGGAGGGGACCAAGATATATCCTCTCCCCCCAAAGTCCGTTCTATTTGAACCTATCTATGATCTTAACCTCCACCTCGATTAGTGAAATTAGTCTGTAACAAGAAGGGTCATTCCTTTTCCCTTTCTTGTATACAGGCACAATAACCGAATGTGGCCATGAGGCAGGGATGGAATGGCCAATAGCAGTATTGAGATAGAGAGTTAGAAGAGGGGCCCAGATATCAATAAGGGATTTAAACACATCGCCTGCGGCCTTCCTCAGAGGGAGTGATAAAATAGCATCTCTTACCTCTTCCCAAGATAATGTAATTTTGGCACCCTGGGCCAGGCGGAAAGGGGGGGAAATCAGCTCATCCCTTGATACAGGGCTGAGAAATTAGACTCTCAGGCCTGGCCATGGACTCGTGCAGCATGCCCCGCTGTGTTGTCCTCCTTAAAAAAGGGGGTATTGATCACTTTCCACAACAGAGTGTTAGCTTACTGGAGACTGGCCTGATGCAGGTCCTCCCACAATTCCTTTTATAACTCCACTTTTCTATATTAAATCGCAACTCTGTATATGGTTCTGCACTCAGTAATCTCCCCATCTTGGAAGTTTGTTTAATGCAGATAAGAGTGCCTTAAGTGGCTACCCACAACTATTATCAAACCAATGACAGAGAGTCGGGGAATCAGGCCTGACCGGCTTAGAGAGGGCTTTATTAATATTAAGGCATATCTTGTCATATGTCTCCAAGACATTCTGATAAGATGCCTTTGCCTTCAAACAGGTCTGGAATGCTAAGGGGCAAGACATAACCAATTGTTAGAAATGGGGTCTTTAGTTGGCAGTCAAATTAACCCCCGTCCAAGCAAGGACCCTCACTCTAGTCAGGGTAAATCACACACAATCAAAATTATCCTGTGCCCACCCTCTGCTTGGCACTGAGCAGTCAAGCTTAACTTAGAAGGCAATGTGTAAAGTATTTGTGCAATAAATCATACACTAACACAATATAGCACCACAAAAATACACCACACAGTGTTTAGACAAATATATAATATGTATCTGGATATTTGCAGGTCAAAACGATCAAAGATGCAATAAGTAAATGTAGAGATATCACTGAAAAGTGATCTAAAGTGTCTTAAGTCTTTTTAAAGCAAACAAAGGGGGTCATTACAACCTGTTTGGAGGAAGCACCGCCAACAGGCTGGCGGTGCTTCCATGGGGGATTACGACCATGGCGGAAGCGCTGCGGTCGCACCGCCGGGACCGGTGGTTTTCCGCCACTTTTGTCCTGGCCGGAGTAATCCTCCAGGGCAACGCTGCTTGCAGCGCTGCCCAGGGGATTACGAGTCCCCCTCCCGCCAGCCTTTTCATGGCAGTTGGAACCGCCATGAAAAGGCTGGCAGAAAGGGGAGTCACGGGGCCTCTGGGGGACCTGGGGGCCCCTGCACTGCCCATGCTACTGGCATGGCCAGTGCAGGGGCCCCTGCCTCAGCCCCGTGCAGCTTTTCACTGTCTGCACAGCAGACAGTGAAAAGCACGACGGGTGCAACTGCACCCGTCGCACAGCCGCAACACCGCCGGCTCCATTTGAAGCTGGCTACTGTGTTGTGGCCGAGATCCCCGCTGGGCCGGCGGGCGCAAACCAGGTTTCTGCCCGCCGGCCCAGCGGGGATCTCATAATGGCCGCGGCGGGAGTGCGGCTGCAATAGCGGCCTCCCGGCGGTCCAACCCCGCCTGCCAAGGTTGTAATGACCCCCAAAGTCTCTTTTAAGCACAAAGTACCTGGTTCAAGTGAAAAATCTCCGTAAAGGGCAGCAGAGGAGGAGAAGCCTGAAAACAAAGGGGTGTGCGTCGATTTCTCATGCCGCACCCGGCGATGCGCCATTTAGTTTCCACGCAGGGAGTGCTGTGGATCGATTTCCGGCGCCTGGTCGTGGATCCTCTTCGGGTTGGGTTTTTTTCAGATGCCCGGGGTCTGTGCGTGGAATCCTGGGCTTGCGGAGTGAAGTCACAAGCACTGCGTCATTCTGGTGGGCGTTGTGTGGAAGTTTCTTCCGCACGGCAGGCGCTGCGTCAATGTCCCCTCTGGAAGTTGGGCTGCATCATCCCAGGTCCGCTGTGCGTCAATCCGGTGGGCCGTGCGTTGAAGGTCCGGACGCAACGCAGGCGCAACGTCGATCTTCTCCTTGCGCTGCGTCATTCTGGTTCGGGGAGCAGTGAATTTCTCACCACGGGGCAAGCTGTCGAATTTTCACCACACAGGGAGTCCACTTGCAAGAGGGAAGTCTTTTTAGTCCTGAGACTTCAGGGAACAGGAGACAAGCTCTATCCAAGCCCTTGGAGAGCACTTCTTCACCACAGCCAGAGAGCAGCAAGGCAGCAGGGCAACAGCAAGGCAGCAGTCCTTCACAGAAAGCAGTTAGGTGAGTCCTTTGGGCAGCCAGGCAGTTGTTCTTGGCAGGATGCAGGTTCTGGTTACAAGTTTCTTCTCCAGGAAGTTTCTGAGTTGGAAGGGGCAGAGGCCCTGTTTATATACCCAAATGTGCCTTTCAAGTGGGGGAGACTTCAAAGGGTGGCATAGAAGTGCACCAGGTCCCCTTTCAGTTCAATCCGGTCTGCCAGGGTCCCAGTAGGGGGTGTGGTAGTCCTTTGTGTGAGAGCAGGCCCTCCACCCTCCCAACCCAGGAAGACCCATTCAAAATACAGATGTATGCAAGTGAGGCTGAGTATCCTGTGTTTGGGGTGTGTCTGAGTGAATTCTCAACTAAACCCAGCCAGACGTGGATTGTAAGGCACAGAAAGATTTAAGTGCAGAGAAATGCTCACTTTCTAAAAGTGGCATTTCTAAAGTAGTAGTATCATATCCAATTTCACCAGTCAGCAGGATTTTATATCACCATTCTGGCCATACTAAATATGACCTTCCTACTCCTTTCAGATCAGCAGCTACCACTCAAACAATGTATGAGGGCAGCCCCAATGTTAACCTATGAAGGCAGAAGGCCTCACAGCTGTGTAAAAATGAATTGGGGAGTTTTATTGTCGAATTGGCAGGGAAACTGCACACACAGACCTTGCAATGGCAGGCCTGAGACAAGGTTGAGGGGCTACTTAAGTGGGTGGCAAAACCAGTGCTGCAGGCCCACTGGAAGTATTTAATCTACAGGCCTTGGGCACATATAGTGCACACTACTAGGGACTTATAAGGGACTTATAAGTAAATTAAATTGTCCAATTAGGTATGATCTATTGTTACCATGTTTAAAGGGAGAGAGCATATGCACTTTAGCACTGGTTAGCAGTAATAAAGTGCACAGAGTCTAAAAACCAGAAAAAACTGTGACCAAAAAGTGGAGGGAGGAAGGCAAAAAGTTAGGGGTGACCACCCTAAGGCTGTCAGGTCTAACACTAACTAACTAATTTAGCATTAAATGGCTCTGGAATAACATTACACCACTTTGGTCAATGCCTCTGATCAGATTGCCTTATCTTTAGGTTTAAAAGACTGACAGAGTCACTCCAACTGAAATTCCCAGTGAAAACTAGCAACAAGAGCATTATGATTACTGAGAAAAAAATAAGTGAGCATAACAAAGTTGCAGAGACATAGATATAATCAATGTAAGATCCGCTTTCATGACCCTTAAAGGTGGGTGGATTGTGTGCCGCCAGAAGACTCTCTAGGCTTAGTATATTAAGTTAAATTCAGCTTACAAATCGTTCATCACATCCCCTTGATGACGTCCCTGAGCTGAATCCTGAAAATCTGCCCCTTCTAGCCCATCTCGCTCATAGAGATAGCAATCTTTGCAGGGTTGAAGATTAAAGTTGCTGAGGACCAGTGTGACTATATAAAGACTGGAATGACAGGAAAAAAGGAATGGAGGAAAATGCTGAGACATACCATCACATCCTCTTACATGTTACCATGTACTGCATTGTAAACATTGATGTAAAGGATTCCTCTATTATTCCTAAGGTTAAAAAACACCCTGAGACTGTAGGAAGAGGTGCCCACAATCTGTTCCATGTTATATGCTAAATCAAGCTTAACCAAGGTCACCAATCCCCCACTAGCCCTCCGACTGGGTGAGGGTAAAGTGATAATTGAGAAAGAAGCATAACCATCCAATTGAAACCCCCCTCGTAAATCCCAGGTCTCCTGACAGGATATATTATCATGGGATGTACAGGACTTCATTCAGTCAGGCTCATTACATTTTCTCAACAGGCCTGCAATATTCCAAGACATGACTTGAAGAACCCGGGAAGGTGTTAACTCAGAAAAGTTAGAAACCATAGGATTAAGATCCTGCACCAGTCAGTCTTGATCAGCCAGAACATTAAGAGATTCAAAGAGGTTAGACAGAGCAAGTATCTGGCCTCCGTTCCCAGTCTGAATCCTAATAATTCTGTCAGTAGCATTGTCAAGGTCATGGGAAAAAGCCATAAGGGGATGCCTGAAGGTAGTGCATTTATAAAAATAGACCAGGAGTAAGACAATAATACCTGCAGATGTTACCGAGCCAGGCCCAGGTTTCCTAATCAAATGACCAGCCCTAAAATAATTGTGAAAATTAATGACAGTACAATCCCCTTCAAAAGACTTGGAAGAGACGCCTATTTAGCCCACCCTGCGCTCCATAATTATTTAATCACATGATCTTGTACTAATATCAGATGGTAACCTCCCTACAAGCCAATGGACAGTCTTGGTTTCAAGTTGTTGATAATCCTTCCTTTCAGATTGCACCATATGCAGGGTATTAGCCAAAACCAACACATATGTGGTACAAGCGGGGTGAGGTGCAAAATATCACTGTTGGCACCCATTGGAACTGTCCAGAAAGTTGGAGAACCACGCCTAGATTTGTATTGACGCTTCTCCGTATTTGAGGTACCTGTTCATCATAAAAGGTTGCCTGTGGTTTTAAGTGTGTTGGCACAAGGAGCTGTTGAAATCTACTTGGGGACCACCCTGTGCCTAATACCATCTGAAAAAGGCATACACTGGCTCAAGCTGGACGGTATTTCTGTGATAGGTTCAGCTGCCTAAGCATTAATAGCAGAGGCATGTGGCTACTTGAGAAGAATGCAATCCGGATTCTCACAGACCCAACAGAACATGTCAGAATCCTACCCTATCTTCTAGCTTATCAAACCTAGGAGTTAGGTTCTTAAGGGCCAGTAAGATTTTTGCTTTGATAGAATAGAGAGCACTCTGAACAATACGCTCAAATGCATTGACTGACTGACCCTTCCTGGATTTCCTAAGGTTAATGGTACTAGAAGACAAGGGTGTTCAGAGACGCCCTCCTACCATTTTTACTTTTGGCTGTATTACCACGAGATGGCGTACTTCCCCTGTGCCACCCTGTCTTGAGTGTCCAACAGGACAGCCTAATTTGCTTAACTACACTGACTGAAATGAAACACACACACACACACACACACTGAAAAGAATGTCTGGTATGCAGCTCTTACTCTGAGAAATGCATTTATTAAACCACTCTGCAAGGCTCGTAAAGAAAGGTCAGTACAAGTGTGCATTTAAAAATGGTCACAGTAATGAAATGAAAACATGTACAAAGAATTCTCTCCTTCAATCTATAAACAGCATTAAAATATATATATATATATATATATATATATATATGTATATATATATATATATATATACATTTATGTATATGAACATCTGTTTATATATGTACGTATATATTCATGCACAATGCAAAGCAGATAATAAGAATTAAAAATGCATCACCATGGGGCACAGTTGAATCAGCTTCATCTCTCCAGCCAGTAACAGGCTGTCAAACCCTGGTTTTACAATGAAGAGAGAGAGAAAGCCCTACTCTCATGGGAAAGATGATAGGCATCAGCGTCCTGATCCTTCCAGAGGTCTGATTCACTTCCCTGTCAATCCGTCCTCAGTTTCTTATATACTTTAAAGAAGCCAGAGAGGAGAATTCTAGGAAGCCCCCTCCCGCTTCGTAAGTTGTTGTTCAAATATGCTGGCTACATCAGGTCAGTTTTGAAAGAAACACATTGGAACTGGCCAAGATCCCAAGGTGCTTCTCCAAAAACAAACCGATCACTGCCATACCATAAACATCATCCTAGCACATCCTTATCTCTCTGACTCCCCGATGTCATGCCTTAGCCCTTGATGAGAAAGAACACACAGACACGTAGAGTAAAAACATGAGCGAAAAACACATTGCATAACATGAGCATGGAAAAATACTTGCAGCTTCTTCACTTCTAACATCTGCACCTCTAACATGGCAGTGGCTAACACTAAGTTAAGCGTAAAATGAAGTCAATAGGCAAAATGAAGCTGGTGGTCACCAATGTGATGGTGTGGTGGTAGGCTAAGTGCAACGTGGAGTCAGTGGCCAAAACACAAATATCATTAGTTTGTGGTTGAGGCCAGCCCCCGGACTCCCTTCACAGAGAGAATTTTCATTCGATCCAACCACTTCAGTATTTAAAACATGGGAAACAGAGGGTTCATTAACAACCAGAGTCCAAATCCTGTCTTGAGTTACTTATTTGTTCCTCAACAGACAAGATGTGATTGGCCAGAGCTCCTACAGCTTTATTTAAAAAGGTTAAAATAAAACTACTAGTTCTTGGGCATTTGTCAGTGGAGTGCTTATCCTCAGTTTTACTTTTCCCCATAGTGCAGGTATGTAACAGCTAACAAACACTAATTTGAAAACAAATCATTGTGCCAGGCTCAGACTAGCAAATAAGAAAGCTAAAGCAACAATTAAGTAGAAATATTATCTTAAACAGACTAACCAAAGCCTTACACACAGAACTGGCAGGTGGAAAGCAAGACCAAGAGGGGTGGTCCATCGCAGCCTCTTCCAAGCTATAACGGGCTAAGAAGGGCCTGTCTTGCCCAGGCATGCACCTGGGCGTGTCCCATGCTGCAGGCTCCAAGAGGCCTTTAAATGCAAGTCACTGGCCACTGATTGCAATGGCAGCTGGGGGATCCAGTTGCACCCCAGCTGTGCTGTTTCCAAGTTTGCAGGCAAGGATGGGGCAGGGAAACCCTTGAGAAAGGAACCTGCGCTATGGGCTCCAAGAGAGGACTTTAAATGAGTGTCACTTGCCACACCCACTGATTGCAATGGCAGCTGGGGGACCGAGTCCCACCCCAGGTTTGCTGTCTCCAAATGTGCAGGCAAGGAAGGAGGCATGAAAACCGCTGAGAGTTGCACCAGAATATATTGACAGTTTTTCTAACTATCCCAATTGCATGGCACTATGTGCAATCAAATATTAATTTGCTGAGGTAAAATTATAGAAACCCATAAGATATATAATACTGCACATACAACCGCAAAGCACATGTACATGGGACGTGAGAGTTTGGAGGAATTTACATTAACCATAAGTACCAAAGTCACAAGAAGCGCCACCTCTCTCCACCATAACAGTTGTAAGACATCTAATGAACTTCAAGTAAATTTAGTTTTAAAAATAGTTCCCAAAATTACTTCAAGGGCAAGGTTAGCCTATTTGTACTTTCAATCAAAAGGATAGTGTATTTACAAACATCATTGTATGATTACTATAACCAATGCCACTAAATGGGCAACATTATGCCTAGGATTTTCAGAGGGTGTCAATGTGAGCCACCTTAGACATAATAGCTAGAGAATGAAAAAGGGGGCCTTGTGCCAGAGCCACCATAACGTTCAGCATTCAAACATGACAAAAGCAGTTACCTCATGCCAGGTTTTCATGATGTCTTAATTGCCCATATTATTCCCCTCAGGGAGACTTTGGGCCATTCTCAGAATCCACCTCTCTATCACTCTATCAACTAATTTTCACTTTCTCTCATCCATTTTCACATCCTGTCTTGCCTCTCATGATCTGTGGTTGATCTCTCTTATGTCTAACTCTTTTTACCTATTATTTTCCCTAAACTATTGTTTGTTTCCCACTTCATACCCTCCTTTGGCCATTTCTCATTGCTCTTCTACATCAGATTTTCTCCATTTCTATCCTGAGGTTTTTCTGTTTTTTTAATCTTTTATAATTGGAACTTGTTTTTTTTCAGCCATAGACCCTTACAAATATACAAAATGATCAACATAGTACATGGTAAAATAAGTTAGTTAAAAATGATTATAAGGTATATTTTATATCATTTGATTGTATCAGTTAGGAAAAACTGCATAGAATGTAGCAACAGTTATGATTTTCTCCTATACATTTCTGAATATTAATTGAATACATCTCCACTACTATAGCAATTGGAACAGATTTTTAATAGTATAACAGCTTAAGTGCAGGAATGGCTGATGGAAATTGGGCACAAGGGTGTCGCCACTCCAACACCTACATGTACAGAAATAATCTATATGGCCTGTATGTAGAATCATCCTGTTGGTTAATTTGGTGTGATCATTTTCTTGTGCCCTTTCCTTTCCATGCTGACCTGTGCAATCACATACCTTGCAATATCCCAAGCTCTCACTTGCAGGGCACAAGGTGGAGAAGGGAACCTCTGAGCTCAAACATCCTCTTCTGAAGCAATTTTAACAGAATACATCACTGTTGACTTAAACTGTATTAATTTATGGATCTGTGTGGACATTAATCAAATTAGTCCTTTAAAATATAATTTCTCATCCAGGACTAAACCCTTTGCCCTCTGGTTTTCTACTGAGCTTCCTGAGGAAAAAAGTAATTGTAAACATCTAGAAAGTGTCTAGTGAAAATAATATGAATCAGCAGCTAAAATATATATAAAAGATGCATTTAAGTGCTACCATATATTTGTACACAAAGTCTAGACTTAGTTCTCCACTGCACAAATATCTTCAGCAACAAATTTCCTTAGAGAAATGTTTAAAATAGTGCAATCACTTCTTGTACTGGGAGCCTGCAATCAGAATTGTGTGATCCTTCGTCAAACTTTTTCTACAATAACACTGAGACAGTTAGAAACAGTGAAAACACCACAAATGTCCTCACATCAGTTTAGAAAAATAGCCAATATTTAAATAAGACCACAACAACAAAAATCCAACATACACAAGTAATGATATAACCTTTTAAAGGTTTAAATGAGTCTGAGTCGATAGGAATCAATGGTTGTATCTTTTTAGCACAAAGTACCTGGGATGCGTAAAAAACAAAGGCGATCTGGGCTGCAGGGGAGGTGGGGTACCGAAAAAGCAAAGTGATGTGTCGGTTCCTTACTGTGCAGGTGAGGTGATGCATCGATTATTTCCTCGCAGGTGAAGCAATGTTTTGGTTCCTTACTTTGTCAATGCTTTCCTTGCAGGAAAGGCAATACATTGATTTCCGGACACACAGTCTCAGTTCCTCACTGCGCTGTGGGGTCTATGGATCCAGCAGGTCAAAACACGTGGCGTCAACTTTGTGGTGTTGTGATCACACCACTGGGTCACGGATGCTGCAGCAAAGTTGGAGTCCGATGTCACGGACGTCAGTGACAGGACTCACACTGTGGGGGGACTATGGAGGGACTGGAGCGGTGTCAAGCCAGCAGCGTCAGTCATTGCACTCAGTGAAGACCACGGCTCCTGTGCAGGCAGCAACAAATAGTTGGACAGTGCTGCCAGTTCCACGAACACTCTGGAGTCAATGTACCTGCATCAGAACTCACTCCTAAGAGCCCAGGAACTTGATGTGGCATTACTTGGCAAGTCAGGACTCTCAGCAAGACAGCCCAGGTGCTGGCAGATGGAGTCTTTGATGTCCCTGAGGCTTCCTAACAGGATGCAAGCTCAGTCCAAGCACTTGGAGAACCTTTGGAAGCTGGATGTAGAAAGCAAAGCCCAGTCCTTTCACTTCCAGGACAGAAGCAGGAGCAGGAGGCCAGCACAGCAAAGCAACAGTCAGAGTGGCAGTCCCTCCTTCAGTATTCAGCTCTTCTTCCTGGCAGAATGTAGGAAAACCTCAAAGGAAATTATCTGTAGTGCACAAGACCCTGCCTTTCCTGCCCTGTCCCCGGACACACTTCAGGGGATTGTAGAGAGTTTTGTGTAAGGACAGGCACAGTCCTATTCAGGTGCAAGTGTCAACTCCTCCCGCCACTCTAGCTCAGAAAGACCCATCAGGATGTGCAGGGCACACCTTAGCTCCCCTTGGGTGACTGTTTAGAATGAATTCACAAACAGCTAAACTTTCACCCTGACCCAGACATATATTCTGCAGACAGGCAGAAGCATAGAAAGGTTAAACAAGAAAATGCCCAGTTTCTAAAAGTGCAATTTTTGAACTTGCAGCTTAACTTAAAAACATGTATTTTTTAAATTGTGAGTTTAGAGACCCTAAACTCCAAATCTTTATCTGTTCCAAATGGGAAATTACACTTAAAAGATATTTCAAGGTGTTATACCTGCCAGCCTTAGGGTAGTCATCTCCCAACGTTTTACCTGCCTCCCTCCACTTTCCTGACACTGTTTTTGCTGGTTTTAGGACTCTGCACACTTTACAACTGCTAACCAGTGCTAAAGTGCATATGCTCTCTACCTTAAACATGGTAACATTGGTTCATTCCCAATTGGCATATTTGATTTACTTGTAAGTCCCTAGTAAAGTGCACTACATGTGCCCAGGGCCTGTAAATAAAATGCTACTAGTGGGGCTGCAGCACTAATTGTGCCACCCACATAAGTAGCCCCTAACCATTTCCTCAGGCCTGCTATTGCAAGGCCTGTGTGTGCAGTTTCACTGCCACTTCAACTTGACATTTAAAAGTACTTGCCAAGCCTTAAACTCCCTTTTTCTACATAGACGTCAGCCCTAAGGTAGGCCTTAAGTAACCTTAGGGGTGATTTATCTGTCCTGGTAGTGGAAAACTCCTAAATTCGTTTTCCACTACTGTGAGGCCGGCTCCTTTCATAGGCTAGCATTAGGGCTACCCTCATATACTGTTTGAGTGGTAGATTCTGATCAGAAAGGAGTAAACAGGCCATATTTAGTATGGCCAGAATAGTAATAGACAATCCTGCTTATTGGTGAGGTTGGATTTTATATTACTATTTTAGAAATGCCATTTAAAATCCATCTGTGCCTTACAGCCTGTCTCCAATCAAAGTCTGGGCTGGGCTGATTGACAGCTTCCTTTTGCATTTCACCTGGACAACTACAAATACAGGATACTCAGTCACACCTGCACTCCTCTGCATGCTGAATGGGTCTACCTGGGTTGGAAGGGTGGGGGGGGGGTCTGGCACTTACATTTCAAAGGCCAGCCAATGGCCTGCCCTCAAACAATGGACTGCCAAACCCCCTAAAGGGACCCTGGCAGACAGACCTGTACTGAAAGGGGACCTTGTGCACTTCAAAACCACTCTTTGAAGTCTCCCCCACTTTAAAGGCCTTTTGGGGTATATAAATTGGGTCTATGACCCCACCAACTCAGACACTTCTGGACCTGAACCTGCAACCTGTCAAGAGGAACTGCCTGGCTGCCCAAAGGACTCACCTGGACTGCTTTACTGATAAGGGCTGCTGCCCTGCTGTTGCCCTGCTGCCTTGCCGGCCTCTGACTTTACAGGGAAGTGGTCTCCTAGGGCTTGGATTGAGCTTGCCTTCTGTTTTCTGAAATCTCAGAGCTGAAAAGAGTTCATCTCTTCAGGAAAGTTCTGGGGTTCCAGAAATCGATGCACAGCCTGCTGGATATGACGCACAGCCTGCCTTGCGATGAGAAAATTGCCGCACAGCTGAACTGGAACAACACAGCCCGACTTCCTGAGTGAAGATTTGACGCAGTCCCTGAGTTGCGACCAGAAATTTGATGCACAGCCCTACTGGATTGATGCAAAGCCAAGGCAGAACGATGCACCCCGACTCCCTGAGTGAAGAATCGATGCAGAGCCTGCCGTGCGACAGAAAATCCGATTCATCGCCTACCAGATCAACACAAAGCCTGTGACCTCATCTCGCTTGCCCAGGAGTTTCCCTGCATTGACCCTGGGTGTCAAAAAGATCCCCACATTGCAGTGAGGAACCAAGACTGCATGCCAGAATTCGATGCAAAGCCCCTTGCAGCGTGGAAAGTAACGACGCATCATCTGTGCCGCGTCAGAAAATCCACTGCACACCCTATTTTTCCATGCATCTCCTCTGCGGTCTCCATGCGTGGTATTTTTTACCCAAACCAGGTACTTTGTGCAAACAAGAGACAACTGTTGATTTCTAAGATTAAGACCCTTTTTAAGCTTGCAAAGGTGATATCTCAACTTTTGCATATTTTATCTTTATTGTTTTTTACCTTAATGTAACCAGATAAATATCCTATATTTTTCCAAACCTGTGTGGTGTATTTTTGTGGTGTTTTCACTGTGTTAATGTATGATTTATTGCACAAATACTTTACACATTGCCTTCTAAGTTAAGCCTGACTGCTCAGTGCCAAGCTACCCGAGGGTGAGCACAGGATAATTTGCATTGTGTGTGACTTACCATTAACTAGGATTGTGGCCACTACTTGGACAAAGGTGTATACCTCTGCCAACTAGAGACTCCATTTCTAACACAAGGCAATCTCCATGTTACTCTATGGGATAGATAGGCCTAGTGAAAATGGAATTTAGCAGTATTTAGCCATTAGTGCATGTAAAACACACAAGTACATGTCCTACCTTTGCAATGCATTGCCCCTGCCCATGTGGCTGCCTTGGGCCTACCTTTGGGGTGACTTACATGTAGTGAAAGGGACGGTTTGGGCCTGGCAAGTGAGTGCACTGCCAGATTGAACTTGCAGTAAAAACTGCACATATATGTTTACAGGTCTGCTCGTGTAGGTGTCACAATCAGTGCTGCTGGCCCTCTAGTAGCATTAGATTTACAGGCCCTGGGCACACCTGGTGCACTATACTAAGGAATTACTAGTAATTCAAATAAGCCAATCATGTAGAAACCAATCACCAATTCAATTTAGACAAAGAGCACTTGCACTTTAGCACTTGTCACCAGTGGTAAAGTGCCCAATGTCCTAAAACCTGCAAAAACGAAATTTAGCACAGGATCAAAACAGGAGGTCAGAAACAAAAAAGATAGGGGGAACCCTGCAGAAATAGTCATTTCCAACAGAGTCTATCTAACATGAATTTGAAAGTGTTATGTCTCAGGTCAAATATGCTGTGCCAGTGATTGAATCTACTCTCTTTTTAGGACCTTCTTAAGCAGAATTTAGTTACATTTCAATAGATAAATCAGTGATTCATAATTGCCATTTTGGGTCCCCTCTTGATCCCATTATCTCATATTTTGACATTATCTATACAGATGTCAGGACCTTCTCGCTAACCCCAAAGAATGCTACCAGCGTTGCCAATTCTCGCTCAAGCATTTTGAACACCATGACTGCAATTTATGAGTGGGCACACTTTTGGTTAAAACATTAAGTAGATTAAGCATTAGATATGTACATTGTTGCTACTGTGTTCTTAAACAGATGTGCCAAATTCGGTGTTCTAGAACTAAGGTGCTCAGAATAATATGCTCAGAGATTATGAATATAATTTCATTCATTCATTCAAAGAGAAGCTGCCCTTTTACGTCCAACCAGAAGAGCTACAGACATATATGTCTGTTCAAGTGATTACCTTTTAAGTCCGATGTTGATGCCAGTGCAAAGCGCACACATCTGCAGAACACTGGATCTGGCATAAAAAGGGCCTTGTGCGTTGTGCATGGGTGAGGGACTTTTTCATGTCTGTTTCAGCTACACATCCACAACCCCTAGATATGCTGCAAAGCAATGCGCAGGATACAAACTTGATCAGGTGTTGGCACGTTTATAGTAAAATTACCATAAGCCCCATCAGCAGGCAAGAGAGAGATGCTGCGAAGAATACAAGTCAGTACCCAGCCCAATCCTGACATTTGCTCAATGATGTCCCTGGAAGTGAACTTCAGGGGGCACACATTGGGCAACATTTAAAACTGATTGAGCCACCGACAAAAGGCTTTGTACATATGTTCACTGAAAAAAACGAAGGCTAGGTGTTGAAATAATACAACTAACTTTTAAAAGCCAAAAACACTGAAATTCATCCATTATAGTTTACTAAGCCAACTATAATTTGCACCACCGCCATACACTACTCATGACCACATACATTACATCACTAATGACATGTTAAATGACATTATTAAGGATATAACAGACACATCTCAAAATACATCATTGAAGATATCCCTGATGACATTATCCAATGAATGTTTGCTATACACTTTTCACACAGGAGGTATTCAGTCAGCTATATCTAGACCCAATTTTGTATCAATCTGTACAGCTAATTGATTTAACCTTTTGCAACATGCAGGAATAAACGTGTATCGATC
This sequence comes from Pleurodeles waltl, assembly GCF_031143425.1. Classification (NCBI taxonomy): domain Eukaryota; kingdom Metazoa; phylum Chordata; class Amphibia; order Caudata; family Salamandridae; genus Pleurodeles; species Pleurodeles waltl. The sequence goes on along the minus strand of NC_090450.1, from coordinate 218,039,636 downwards.
AAGTCGCCCACATTTAGTAGTTAGTATGCCCTTTCCTATTCAACCAGTATTCAAGTGCATAAGAAACAAAGGGGGTCATTCCGACCCCGGCGGTCAAGGACCGCCGGGGCCGGGGATGCGGGAGCACCGCCAACAGACTGGCGGTGCCCCGCAGGGCATTCTGACCGCGGCAGTTTGGCCGCGGTCAGACCAGGAAAACCGGCGGTCTCCCGCCGGTTTTCCGCTGCCCTGGGAATCCCCCATGGCGGCGCAGCTTGCTGCGCTGCCATGGGGGATTCCGACCCCCTCACCGCCATCCTGTTCCTGGCGGTTCCGACCGCCAGGAACAGGATGGCGGTGAGGGGTGTCGTGGGGCCCCTGGGGGCCCCTGCAGTGCCCATGCCATTGGCATGGGCACTGCAGGGGCCCCCGTAAGAGGGCCCCACTTTGAATTCCAGTGTCTGCTTTGCAGACACTGGAATTCGCGACGGGTGCCACTGCACCCGTCGCACATCCTCCACTCTGCCGGCTCCATTCGGAGCCGGCTTCCTCGTGGGGAGGGGTTTCGCGCTGGGCTGGCGGGCGGCCTTCTGGCGGTCGCCCGCCAGCCCAGCGGGAAAGCCAGAATGGCCTCCGCGGTCTTTCGACCGCGGAGCGGCAATATGGCGGCTCCCTCCAGGCGGGCGGCTCCCGCTGCCCGCCGGGGTCAGAATGACCCCCAAAGGGGGTTATTCCAACTTTGGAGGAGGTGGTAATCTGTTCCAAATGTGACGGATTTACCACCAGCCGTATTACGAGTTCCATAGGATATAATGGACTCGTAATACGGCTGGTGGTATATCCGTCACTTTACTGTCACTTTTGGGACGGATCCAAAGTTGGAATAACCCCCAAAGTGTCTCTGTAGACATGAACGGGATCAGCAATTTATTAATCCTTGAATGCGGTTCAAAAGAGTTGTTGGTCTTTATTTGCCTTAATGAGATGTAACTGTTAAATACCTCAAGTAACACAGAAGTCCACAGCTTCACATTTGTGCAATAACCATTGATAAGGTATTCACAATTAAGTACTCTGGACAGCACTTTTGACTACGTAAAAGTAGCCTACATGTATTCCAGAAACAATCAGAAAGATATGCATCATTACAACAACATTGCTAATTATACTGGAACTTAAACCTTATGTGAAAGAGTCACTGAAATATCATACATTCCATAACAATGCAAACTGTTGTAACATTTTCACCAAATTTCTAGAAATAATTATCTGCAACTTATACCTTTCTAGGTTACACAGAAGTCGTATCTAGCACAACATAGCAGTTCTTTAGGGCCAGTAGGTACATAGAAATACACAAGTGAATAATGTATTCTAAGGGGAAACTAGTTTTTCGCACAGAGTTTTGGCAACAGGCCTCTCATTTAGGCCCCAACCTATTTTAAACATATGTAAGCAAATCACACTTGCTATGCTCAGCCACTAACTTGTTTAAATGAAGCAGTGCTTGTACTTTAAACTTTATTGAAAGCTAAAGTGTAACCTTTACCCCTACTGATTCACACTTGTCTCTTGCACCACACTATTTCTACATTGACATATGTACATCCAGTATAATCCTCTTTGTAGTTTAGGCTTCACTGCACCCCCACGCTTGGTGTCTCTCCAAATTAAACATGGGAAAGGAAGCAAGTGGCACAGCTTCAATATTTTGGCCAATTTCCTTTATTTCATTTAATTTTCCAAGGTGCAAGATGGCTAACAACACGTTTCGCCCGTAGCCTTCAACAGGGTCTTAGAGTCACACTGTACAGAGTGCTCATTTAAAAGGACCATCTACTCTATATATAATTGTGGGCCCTATAGTACCTACAATTATCTGGCACTTTAGAGATTTATTTGGGGAGCATTACCTTGGATGATGTAATCAGTGATGTCACAAATTATGTCATTTACCATGTCTAGTGTGATGTAATATATGAGGTCATAAGTGGTGCACGGTGGGGTGCAAGTTACAGCCCCTCATTACATTACTCATGACGTGTTAAATGACGTCATTGATGACATCACTGATCATACTTAAAAAACAACATTTTTGAAATTACTAATAAGTAGAGCATTTGAAGGCCATGGAGCGGAGGGTGTAGTGTATTTATGACACTCATTTGGTGGTGGTACCATACTAATTGTAGTAATTGCTGTGCATTCTCATGTGATTTTACTCAGTGAAAAAAGCTAACCCTCAGCTGTGAGTGATTAACCGTGTTTGAAAGAAACCTGTTTTTTCTCATGATTTTCTCACAGAGGAAACGGAAGGTGCTAAAATGGAACATCTTCCTCAGTCACGTGAGAGCAATGGCTGAGTAAAAAGGGGCTTCCAACAACAACAACCTATCAGTTGATCCCCAGTGTTCAAATGAAGCTTCCCACAGTGTTCTAGTGAACAACTAGAATGTTACCTTTCTGTATGTATGACAGAAGAGTGGCATACCTGAAACTATCTTGTTTCAATCAAAGATGTGAAACCTCAAGCATCTCAATTAATGAACTGAGTGGGTTTATTTTGACATAGAAATGACGTTTTGTACCCTGGACAGCTAAAACGAGTTCTCAAATATCTTTCTTATCTATATTAGTAAAACATTTGATAATGCAGAGTGGTAACAATACTTTCAATGCCAGCAGCAGTGGGTCAGATAACTCTCAGTGTTCTTATGCAGCTTCAAACAGTGTAATAACGAACAACTAGATTGGCAGCATTCTGTGTTTATGACAAAAGTGTGGCACATCAGGAGCCGTCTTGATGGAATCAGAGCTGTTACATCCAAAGCATTTACTTTGGAAATGAACACAATGAGGCAGCTCTTTTTGTCACAGAAATTATGGCTAGTGCTAAAAGTTAGAAAGCCAAAATGAGGACACATTTTCTATGACTACTCAAATAAAAAGATCTTCCTGATCCATGTCAGCTTAAAATACCAATATACAAAGTGAAATATATAGCCCCAACACCAAAAGTAGTCTCAATTAACTTCCTAGTAATTAACTACAGATTCCACAATCTTCTAATGAACTAGGGTGCTTATAATCCTTCATTTAGAAATAGTGTCTCACACCTCAGAGCCTTCTTGATGGAATCAAAGGTGTGAAACAGAAAGCATGTTCTACAGAGGTTTCTGAGGTAAATGGAAAACGTGGAGCCTCTTTTTGGCATTGAAATTATGGTTAGTGCTCCAGAGATCTAAACTTAAAAAATGAGGGCACAATTTCTACAAATTCTCAAATATCTTCCTCATCAGTTTCAGTAAAACATTCCCATATGTAGAGTCAAACGTAAATCCATCACTAGTATCAGTCTCTGTCGGTGGACTCCAAAGCATTAAATTGTAGCATCACTACAGAATTCAAGTGAACAATTAGAGTTCTAACATATATGCAAGACAATATCGTGGCACTCCTGGATGGCATTTTGTTGGTTTAGGAACTGCTGAATTTGAGGCTTTTCCTGAAAAGCAGGTGAAATAAATAATCATTGCGATGCTGATGCAGGTCAGAGGGTTACAAATGTGGTGGGAGGTGTGCACTTTTAGTCATTTGTGACATATTATGTTTGAAAGAGAGTTTATATAGTTAAAGAGAGAGACTTCTCACGTTTCCATGGCCACAATAAATGGAATTTAAGGTATCTCTGGTGTGGCTTATATGATCAGATTCAAGTCATTTTTTTGTGCTTTATATAAGTGGGTGACTAAAATACCACCTATGAGCCTGACTCCCTTGGAACGTGTGGAATATATACTTATATAAGTCTACTTTACTATAGAGATATACCCACATATATACAAAGTCAGACTTGAGCAATTTAAGCAAACAATGTTATTTTGAAATGAAGGATGGTTACACAAATAAATGTGTTGAATCCTGGTACATTCATCAGCTGTGGTAGTGGTTCACAAGAGGGATTAGGACAAATAGAGCTGGTGCGTGGACCAGATCCGGCCCCTCTCTAGAGATTATCTAAAAAGGGAGGAAATAAGAGGAATCACAAGAAAGGTCCATCTTCCTATCTATGTAATTTTTTGAAAAACAAGAGAACTTTTCTCCATGTGAACAAAGTCCTACAGCCTTTTGTTATATAACCCTCCCTCCTTGGTTGCATGCTTTTTCATAGGGTTCTTCCAATTTTGTTATGGAGCGGGGTATTCTGCTAAAAATGAGAGACACAGGAGCACTGTGTGGTAAATACCATATAATTAAAGAAATAGTAGTTGGAGGGTGGTTGTTATTGGGTAACTTAAAAATACCTGCATGTAGGAAAACTATGTTTTATTCCACCCCCAGGTGGTATGATTAAAAAGGGGAAGAATTGCAGAAGTGTATTTGTGGTTTTGGTGACCCTGGTTTCTACTGGGTCTATATGTTTCAAGCCACTGTTCCCTGTGGCTGTCTTCAGGATCAAGGATCTAACTCCCTGATACCACTCCTAATTTTAGACAGTACACCCGAATATCAGCACCTACTTGGCAAAGAGTTCTGCTCAGTTCCGTAAATGCAAAGGGAGAAAACAAATAAACCAAACACTATCGATCATTTATTATCATTAATGCAGGATACTGGGCCAGGATGCTCCAAAACAAACACCTCAAACTGAATGGTGACCTGTGTGCAGTAAAATGTGGGTATATTCAGTAATGTTCCAAGTGAGCAGTTCTAATAATGTAATGGTGATACACCTGAGTTAAAACATGCTTACTGACAACACACACCCACACTCATGCTTATAATGATCAATACATATATGTGATAATCAAGGATTATGCTCCATTGACCCTCCGGTGGCAATACAAGACTTTGTGACTTTGTGTAAAATACTTCAGATACACCACATCAGTGAGGATCCCTACATCCTCTGGAATACCAATAACAAACAGCTATGCCATACTTACTACTCCAGGGTCTCGCCCTGGCTCACTGACCTAAATTATACTGCACCGGGGTCTGAATGTTAACTGGCACCCTGGCACACTTAGATATTTATCTGTATGGGGAGCAAAAACTTGCCAAAAAGATGCATGTTTCTCGCCATCTTCTTTGGTGCCGGCCAACTAGCCCACACACTTATTTTTCATTAGAGGCATAGGTGAACCACTTCCTGGTTGATACCTGGCTGTAGCCAGTATGAAAGAGATTTGTGAGAGAGTGTGACAACTCTGCCTCTGTATATGGAAGCTCCCACGTGACTGCCACTCATGAGGGTGCTGGACAACCAGTCTGCATACCTCCACAACATTGCAACATATGGGACTACTTCCTGGTTCTGTTCATGTTGTTCTTACCATTCCGATCATAATAGACACCACCCGGGACTGGGAGCTCAAAAAGGAATCTGCTTCCTCGCACCAGTGATATGCAAGGAAACAATTTACAAGTCTGCCATGACTACTTGAATGTAATTTGGTTTTTACTGTACTGTTTTAAACATTTGTTAGAAATGGGGTCTCTGGTTGGCAGTCAGTTTGCACTCTGTCCAAGCAGGGGCCCTCACTCTAGTCAGGGTAAAGGAGAAACACACCTGGTTAACCCCTACTCACCCCCTTGGTAGCTTGGCACGAGCAGAAAGGCTTAACCCCAGAAGCAATGTGTAAAGTATTTGTACCAACACACAGTAATATAGTGAAAACACTACACAATGGACACCACACCAGTTTAGAAAAATAGGTAATAATTATCTAAATCAAACAAGGCCAAAACGACATACACAAGTCAAGTTATGAATTTTCAAAAGATTAAGGGCCTGATTAAAACTTTGGCAGAGGCTGTTAATTCGTCCCAAATGTATTACGAGTTCCATAGGATATAATGGACTTGTATTACGGCGGGTGGTATATCCGTCACATTTGGGACAGATTAACACCCTCCGCCAAAGTTGTAATCAGGCCCTAAGAGTCTTAATCCATAGAAAACAATGGAAACTTTGTTGTTAAAGAAAGTACCTGGTTTGCGTCAAAAATAAAGCCGCACGAGCGAGCGTGCATTGTAAGGGTCAGCAATGTATTGATTCCTTACTTGCAAGTGAGGCTGTGTGCCGTTTCTTCTCCCGTCGGATCAGCGATGTGTCGTTCTTCTCCTTTGCAAGAGAGCGATGCGTCGATTTCCAGATGGGCACATCGGGTCCGGGCGGGCTTTGCATCGATTTTTCATGCCCAGCGATGTTGCATTCAAAATCTGGTCACAGAAAAATGCCCTGCGTGGGCTTTGGGTTGTTATCAGAACCCTCAACAGGTGTTGCATAGTTTCTCCAGCTGCAATGTGCCGATCTCCCAACCTTGATGAGTGGAGCGTCGATTTCAGCCACAAAGCAGATGCCGCGTCATTTATCAGCTGCATTGCAGATAGTGCGTCGAAAATTTCCCAGCACGGCGGTCTGTCCTTTTCCACCAGCTTCACCTTTTAAGGGCCCAGGGACTGGATGGGGCACCACTGGGCAGGAGAGAGAGTCCAGGTACTGGCAGAGGAAGTCTTTAATGGCCCTGAGACTTCAACAACAGGAGGCAAGCTCAGTTCAAGCCCTTGGAGATTCTTCTCAAGCAGGAATGCACAACAAAGTCCAGTCTTTCTCCCCTTCCACAGGCAGAAGCAGCAACTGCAGGATAGCCCAACAATGCACAGTCACAGGCAGCGGCAGCACTTTTCCTCAGCTCTTCAGCTCTTCTCCTCGGCAGAGGTTCCTCTTGAATCCAATAGTGATCTGATTTTCAGGCACTGCAGTACTTTTACACCTTTCTGCCTTTGAAATTGTCATACTTCAAAGTGAAGTCTCTCTTGTTTGCAAGATCCTACCTTGCCCGGGCCAGGCTCCAGACTCCTGCATTGTGTGAGGGCAGGCACAGCCAATTCAGGTGAAAGTGACCATTCCTCCCTCCACTTTAGCTCAGATGGCCAATCAGGATATGTAGGTACACCTCTGCTCCCTTTGTGTTACTGTCTAGAGGAGATTCACAAACAGCCCAGCTGTCAGTCTGACCCAGACCGGCGATCCCCAAACAGGCAGAGTTACAGAAGGGTTAAACAAAAAAATGCCCACTTTTTAAAAGTGGCATTTTCAAACTAACAATCTAAAAACCACCTTCACTAAATTATGTGTTTTAAATTGTGAGTTAAGAGACCCCAAACTCCAGATTTCTATCTGCTCCCAAAGGGAATCTGAACTTTAGTGATATTTAAGGGCAGCCCCTATGTTAACCTATGAGATAGATAGGCCTTGCAACAGTGAAAGCTGAGTTTAGCAGTATTTCACTGTTAGGACATGTAAAACACATTAGTACATGTCCCACCTTTAACATACACTGCACCCTCCCCAGGGGGCTACCTAGGGCCTACCTTAGGGGTGCCTTACATGTAGAAAAAGGGAAGGTTTAGGCCTAGCAAGTGGGTACACTTGCCAGGTCGAATTGGCAGTTTAAAACTGCACACACAGACATCGCAGTGGCCGGTCTGAGCCATGTTTACAGAGCTGCTCATGTGGGAGGCACAACAGTGCTGCAGGCCCACTAATAGCATTTGATTTACAGGCCCTAGGCACCTCTAGTGCACTTTGCTAGGGATTTACTAGTAAATCAAATATGCCAATCAGGAATAAGCCAATTACACATACACTTTACACACAGGAGCACTTGCACATTTGCACTGGTCAGCAGTGGTAAAGTGCCTAGAGTACCAAAAACAGCAAAAACAGTGTCCAGCACACAGTCAAAACAGGGGAAACAGAGGCAAAAAAGACAAGGGAGACTACGCCAAATATGCCAGTGCTAACAACATTGCTATGATAATATCATAAAAACTACTTAAGGGGTATCAATAAAGATAACCCATTGAGTGGTTTTCCTAGCAGGTACTAGGCATTACTTCACGAAAATACAATTTTTTATTGAATGTAATTGAAAATGTAATTCTTCATTGAATTTAGCTTGCAAAATAAAAACATTAAAATGCAAAATGTGTTTGATTCAAAGTGAATCACATCAAAAAAGAAAGCATCAAAAACCACTTCAAAAATTGCACATCACATCACAAAAAATTGGCAGATCTAAAAATGACAGGACTAGAAAAACATTTATGGGGGAAAGTGACTCAACAGTCAATAAAGCATGAAACTCTTATAATTATTCACCACACTACCACTATACAGAACCTCCCTGGACATTGAGGCATGGATTTGCAAATTGTGTGGCACAAAAATGGAAATTCTGTGGCAGTGTTGTGGCACTTTATTTTACTCTTAATCACTCCTTTTCAGCCTTAAATCAAACTGTTTTAGCAAAGTATTCCACTTTGAAAAAAACATGTTAAAAGTGTCAGAGAGTGCCTCTTTACCATACAGGAAGGAGGAATCCTGCTGAACTCAATGAGTCAGGTCAGCAAATAAATCGGGATTACACAAATTCCCAAAACAAATATGCAACTCAACACAAAGCACAAACACATTTTCAATCACCACAGAGGGATGTAGGTTGCCAAAGAAGCTACTGGCTTCCAACAGTTAAAATTTAGTCTGCATCTGCCATCAAGAAAGCCGACCAGGCAGTAGTATGTGACATGTGATTTATACAGTATATTGAAGCTTGCCGGACCATGGCACTTGTCTGTCTTTGAAGGACCATGCATTGAACTGACCAAACAGTCTACACTTTCATTGAGTCAGGTACTGTGTCATTCACTGTTTGCCCCAAACCCAGGCTGTGCCCTCCAGAATTAGGAGCACAACATCTTCATCTCGCCATGCAGGGTGATATTTGGTAGCCTTTCAATCTGAAGCCACCATGTCAATGTGCAATCTTGGGGATGGGGGTTCTCTCACACAGTATACTCAAGAGTTATGTATCTGCTTCCCTGTACCTGTACCACCAAGTCCAATATGGCACCCCACCCCAATCTTCTGCCACCAGGGTATCAGTCCCCATCCTGATGTGTCCTCCAGTGTAATGCCCAGGAACTTGCATCCCCTGTAACTGGAACGTCGATCCTGTGATCCTGGCAGACAAGAGAGGCTTCTCAAGGATGTTGCATTTGACACCCTTCCTTCCCTTGTGCCACTTACACTTATGTGTCTAAACACCCCACAAACATATTTCTACATTTAAAAGAAAAGAACACTCCTCCAGTCCTGTCTCCCATGAAGATGTACTGTATAACGCTGGTATTAATTTCAGCCAATGACAGTTACTTTGGGCTGCATTCCTTGACTGGCACTGGTCACCTTGGTCAAGCTCGAAATGCTAGTCCATGTTTTCTTTCACCAGAAATACAAATAACCCCAAACTGATTTTGGATTGTGGGACATCTACATAGCGATGCAGTTCGAGTCAAATGGCCCTGCAATCATATATTAAATGTGTAGTGTCCCTAATCCAGCCATACAACTCCATGGATTCCTCTGGTACACTTACTCCAATCAGCGCATAGCACGTGCTACTGAGAATGTCAAACGAGTACCATGAAGGGGGTAGAGAAAGGACTAAGGAAATCCGGGTTCCTCTGAAGGTTAATTGTAAAGACTCACACCCTGATCTCCCACCTTCCCAGCTGGTTGGGGGCGATGTTGCAGCAGAATCATGCTGCAAGTAAATGAGAGCTTATTTATAACCAAAAGACAAATTGCATAGGGGAAACCCAAAGGAAGCATTAAGTGTATTATTTTTCATAAATCAAGCAAAACAATATTTTCAGTACATTAATGGGCGTTGACATCATAATCAACAACAATCCACTGCTGTAGTTTTCCTTAGCTCTTAGTTACTGTTGGAGCAGATATGCTAATATGAGAAAATTCTAATGATTTGCGTATACATACTAATGAGAAATAATGAAAATTGAATCTAATAATTGAAAATATTGTGTAATGTGCAAAATGTGCCCATGGGGAGTGGTCATCATCTGTGTTAACAGAATTAAAAAAATGTAAGAATTATGTATTAATATGTCATAACTGCTGATATAACCTATGTTTTATGATGCTTCGTATCCTTAACTTAGCCGAACTAGAGGCCTGATTGGCGCTGGGCCTTGCTTACTTAAATGTGGAGACGCGATGAGCTGCTGAGAACTGGAACTGGAGAATAGGACCTTCAACTGTACAGAGTTCAAATGAGCTCTGCTAGAATTTTCTGCAATGTACTAGCGGACAGGAGACGATAAGAACAAATTGATACAAGTATGTGTATAGTAGGCTAAATTTACTTTCCCAGGACTTGTACAATGGGAGCACTGACTAATAGACTGCGGGCAACAATTTTGTTACCTGAAGAGCCGGATGAAATTCTCATCAACGGAGGGACTAATCATATTAATGGAACTTGATGCTTGAACCTACACAAACAAGTGGTAAACAAAAACTTTAGGTTAGAATCATAACCCCAGACAAGATTGACCAATTAGCAATTTGTGGGACGGACTGAGAGACCCTAATAAAAGGTCATGACACGAGAAGGGAAAGCAGAGCGGAGACTCAAAAGTTGATGACGTCAGGAGACGCTGTCCGAAGTGCTGAAATTTGGGCTTGCTCCCTGTGAGCCTGAGCCTTGCTGATGACTGATGACCTGGAGACAAAGACTGACTCGTTGTTGATCTATCTTGGATAGGTAGCTATAAATGTTGACTGACTAATGTGAGCTTTTTCTTTCTAGGTACCAACTGCGCTGCTTAGAATGTTTTTTTTTTTTCTCTAAGTTAGATTTTTCCAAATTATTGGTGTTTGACTAAATTGTTTTTCGCATGAAGACCCACATGCTGATGCTAATCTGAGATAAGTATGCTGACAAGGGCGACTCAATGGTGACGAAGACTGACTGACTGACTTGCATTGCTGAATTATTCAATGATTAAGATTTGTTGACTTAGATTGATGTTGTTTTGCCTATTAATAAAATCTTGATGAATTATTGCTCATGATGCTAATAAAGTTTGATTAACAATGGATTCTCGGAATAAAGGTTTTGATTAGATTTGTAATCATTAGGGAATAAACCGAATTAACCTTATTGTGAGTGATGATATTTTTTTATTAGTCTAGGTTTTATGGCATTACATGTTTGGGATGAATGTTTTTGATGTTCCACTGGTTACCACTTAACTAGGATACTCTATGCGATCCAAAAGATTCATCGACCTATACGCTAGCAGTATGCTTTTTGTCCTAGAGGAGGCACCTTACCATTGTTCCTCTTTTGTGCCCTCCCACATCTACTGCAGTCTGCAGCCACAGCTCATAACTTCAGAATATTGTGCATACAATGCGGCTCTTTCAAAAATTTTCAAAATTTTTCATTTCTTAATTTTTTAAATATGATTTCCATTTGAGATGAGGTTAAAACACTTTAGTGGATGGAGATTTAATGCCTCAGGCGAAGAATGTCCTTCCAGAATACGGTGTTATAACACCTTCTCCCTTAAATGATTTGTCAGTGTTTGTACATGCGTCTACTGCTTTTACACGGTAAAGGCCAAATACACCGTGGCCGAGAGCCAGAAATGACCACATTTGTGTTAAGCCACAATTTAAAGATAGAGCAGCAATTGGCAGTGTGCACCAAAGACCTGAAATACCTGACTATCCTGTCGCTGTAAAACAAATTATGCATGCCATCTGTGTCAAACGCACATCAGAAGGAGGGCAGCTTTCTTTCAGCCACAAGTACTGTCAGTGCTAGTATAGTATGCCAACATTGAACTCACTGTAATGTGTCTCAGTGGTGACGGTAGCACTGGGTCTGTATGCACGGGCTGCCATGCCCCTTGCAGCAGAGATAGGTCTGCCCATGCGAGGGTCTACCAGGAGACCTTTTTTTCTGCCCACGGCATCTGCTGGGAGATTTGTGTTTTTTTTTGCAGCCAAAATGGTACATTTTGCTGTCATCATGCTCCTTACCTCATTTTGTATATATTCAGTGAGTCGGAAAATCACCAAATACTGGAGGGTCTTACTATACTGTGAGGTGAGATTTTATATAATGGCTCGGGGAAAAAAATGTATAGCTGAGGGGACCTATCCTGTGAACAGGCCCCACTGGGATCTTGTTACTCAGGCCTGTGTATTGCATATCTAATTTAAACCCTATCTCTGCCCTTCTTCCAAGAGTCTTTTCTCATTTTCGCCACCTCAAGTTCAAGGGTTATCCATCGATAGTCACACACCGTATGTTTCTTCTTTATATAGTGGGTAGACATTTTCATTGTAGCTCTACTGCATCTGAGATTGCTAAAGTGTTCCTCTATCCTAATATTTACCTTGTGGCTGTCATTCCAACATAGTATAATTTGCAAGGACATGTGATCCTGTATACTACTCTTGGTGTGTTGCGACTGGTGAAACTTCTCAACTCCCTAAAAGGCATTGTTGTTGAAGGTAATCACCATAGTGGCTTTGGTAAAATGGCATATATTACACTCCCCGCATTGATAGTGTCATATCACTTGTTGTGATGGGCCCATAAATTGTTGGCTGCTGGCAATGGATTTTCTAGGAGGGGTATGCACTGGTGGTCCCTCAAACTTCCACCTCACCTTTGAGAAAATATGGGTTTAATTAACTATAAAGGGCCTCTATTCAGAATCTGCCTCTGCTTGTAAATGATATTGCTCACTCTATCTAATGCTACATTAAAGGTGGTAATGCAGATATGTCTGTTCTCCTTGTCTTTCTTAGGGGTGTTGTCCAACAGTGTCTTACTGTTGCTGTTGGGGGCCCAATTTATTTTCCCATCTAATGTTTGTTAACGATAAATTCTAGTCTTAAGTTTGTTTGCCAGATTGGCCACTTTTACGTTATAATCAATAATGTCAGAGCAATTCCTCCATAATCTCAGAAATTGGCCGAAAGTGATGTTTTCCTTCAAATGACGGGGATAAAAACTATTATACAGTAATAGGCAAATCCTGGCTGTTGGTTTTTCATGAGGGGTTGTTTTTCATGATCTATGATCAGCTATGATGTTTAGTTCGAGGAACAACTAATTCCCTAAATTCATTGTGTAAGTACATTTTAGAAACTCATTTTGTGTGTTTAACCAGCTGATAGAGATGATGCGATCCCCTCATCCCCAGTCCAGATCACTAGGATATAGTCTATTTACCTTTTGCAGAGGGTTATTTTATCCATGTAATGGTTGATAGAGCATAAAATTCTATGTGTCTCTAGGTGATGTACATACAGATCCACTAAGCTTGGTGCAAAGGCACTCTCCATGCTTGTTTTGTGTTTTTGTTAACCTCTTAAGTGCGGGCGTCGGCCACTGGCCGACGCCCACACACCCTCCCTGGTGCGGGTCACGACCAGTGGCCGACGCACCCGAGGATTTTTTTATTATTTCCCCCCCCCCCCCGGGAGACACGGAAGCTACCGTGTCTCCCCCCGCCCCCGACCCGCCCCTTTGTGACGTCAGAGCGCCGCGAGGCGCGCTGACGTTGCAAAGGTGTTTTCCCCATGAAAGCAGGAAGCAGCCTTGCAGCCGCTTCCTGCTTTCATGGGGAAAACGGCCTTTTACACGTTCGGGAAGGCCTCGTAAGAAAGGGGAGACACTCCCCTTTCTTACGAGGCCTTCCTGAAAGTGTTTCCTGGCCCCCGGTCGCAGCTGTGCTGCGATCGGGGGCCAGGAAACACTTTCAGGTTTCCTGGCTCCCCCGATAGCAGCACAGCTGCGATCGGGGGGGTCAGGAAACATTTTGAAAAGGCCTCGTAAGAAAGGGGAGACTCTCCCCTTTCTTACGAGGCCTTCTGAAACTGTTTCTGGCCCCCGATCGCCTCAAAAAAAAAAAAAAAAAATGAAATGACAGGGGGTCGCCCGTGGGCAGGGTGACCCCCTGTGGGGGCAATTTTTTATTTAGATGTTGTAGGGTTTCCCTGGGGGCCATTTTGGCCCCCAAGGAAACCATACAACAACTAAAAAAAAATATATGCATATATCTATATATATATATCTATGTAGATAGATATATCTAGGTACATGGATATATCTATAGATATATCTATGTAGATATATATATATATATATATTTATATATATATATATATAGGTAGATCTGTATCAAAGAGATTTATAAAGCGCGCTACTCACCAGTGACGGTCTCAAGGCGCTGGGGGGGGGACAGAGGGAGGGAAAGGGGCTAGGAGGTTCACTGTTCAAAAAGCCAGGTTTTGAGGCCCTTCCTGAAAAGAAGTAGGTTTTGGGTCTTGCGAATGTGGGTTGTGAGTGCGTTCCATGTTTTGGGTGCAATGTAGGAGAAGGATCTGCCCCCGGTGGTGGTGTGTTTGAATCGGGGGACAGAGGCGAGAGAGAGGTCAGCTGAACGGACGTTTCGTGTGGGGGTGTGGAAGGTGACTCTCGTTGAGGTAGGCAGGGCCTGTGTTGTGGAGTGATTTGTGTGCGAGGATGAGGATCTTGAAGGTGATCCTTTTGTCAATGGGGAGCCAGTGGAGGGATTTGAGGTGTGGAGAGATGTGTTCGTGTCGGCGGAGGTCGAGGATGAATCGTGCTGCTGAGTTCTGGATGCGTGTAGTTTGCACTTGAGTTTAAGAGCGGTGCCTGCTTAGAGGGCGTTTCTGTAATCAAGCCTGCTGCTGATGAGTGCGTGAGTGACAGTTTTTCTGGTCTCTGTGGGGATCCATTTGAATGTTTTTCAGTATACGGAGTTTGTTGAAGCATGAGGAGGTAAGAGCGTTGATTTGTTGGGTCATAGAGAGGGAGGAGTCTAGGATGATGCTGAGGTTGCGTGCGTAGTTGGCGGGGGTGGGTGCAGGGCCTAGCGTGGTGGGCCACCATGGGGGGTCCCAGGTTTTTTTGGTGAGGGCCAAAGAGGATTATTTCGGTTTTGCTTGAGTTGAGTTTCAGGTGGTTGGCTGTCATATATACATCACTTTTGTCAATATGTGTGTGGTTTCCCTGGGGGGAAAAGGGTCCGACTTGTCTAGTGGCAGTTTTAGTGCCATAAAGAAGCGCAGAAGGTTTATATGCCTACTGCAAAGAGCACATCTGTATTTTATGTAAATAGCTGAGTACATTAGTAAAGTCTATGGAGAGATGAAGGGCACTTTTGCTGGGTGGTAATGAGGGAATCCGAGGAGGAGGGAGTGGGAGCACCAATAATGATTGTTGGACTGGGCGCAGGAGGTGCTAAAGACTGTGACGAATGGTATGTGACAAGGTGTTTTTTGAGTGTCTTGAAAGTACGTGCTGATTGAGGGAAGAAGCGCAGGTAAGGTGGCCTCTACTGTTGCACATATCTCACACACACCATCGATTTTGTGACTGTCTACGTAGGCTAGTGTTTTAGAGCAACAGTTTAGCCAATAGCAGAGATGGCATCTTGATGGATGACTGCTGCCTGCACTCGGGTTATAGAGGACCGCTCTGACATAGGATCAGAGACTGAGACATCAGATACTGAGACAGCATCTGAGGGATAAGACAATGGCGCAGACTCTGGGAGTGATTTTTCAGTCAGAGGAGTCCCATTCGAAAACTCCTCTTCCAGTACATTATGAGGGAGGTGATGAGGACAGTCCTGCTGTCCCTTCGCAAGCTGTTCGTGCAACTGGGTAATAGTGGGTTAGGCCAACCCAGAGAGCAGGTGAATGCGGCGGCAAGCAGAGAGAGAGTGCTCTCTTGGGAGCTCACCAATTTAGTTCAGCCCCAAATTCCACCACCCAAATCATATTGTGGAGACATCAAAATTGTCTATGGCAAAACAAACTGGTTTTGTAAGGCAGGCACCTGTGTTTTTGGTCCTGGATTCGGCGGCCATATAGAGAAACACACTAAACCCAAACATTTCTGGAAACTAGACATTCGGGGGAGTCCACAGAGGTGTGACTTGTGTGGATTCCCCAAAGTTTTCTTACCCAGAATACCCTGCAAAGCTGAAATGTTGAAAAAAAACTCTATTTTTCTCGCATTTCTGTCACACAAACTACAGGAATATGCTGGGATCCACAACATTCCTACCACCCAGTGACTCCTCACCTGTCCTGATAAAAACACTACCCCACTTGAGTGCCTACACCTAGTGCCTGTGTCAGGAATGGATCACCCCAGGGTCAACAGCTGCCTCACGTAAGGACCAACATTGACCGTTGTGTGATCTATTCCTGTCGCAGGCACCAGGCCTAACCACACAAGTGAGGTATCATATTTATCGGGAGACTTGGGGGAACGCTGGGTGGAAGGAAATTTGTGGCTCCTCTCAGATTCCAGAACTTTCTGTCACCGAAATGTGAGGAAAACATGGTATTTTAGCCACATTTTGAGGTTTGCAAAGGATTCTGGGTAACAGAACCTGGTCCGAGCCCCACAAGTCACCTCATCTTGGGTTCCCCTGGGTTTCTAGTTTTCAAAAATGTGCTGGTTTGCTAGGTTTCCCCAGGTGCCGGCTGAGCTAGAGGCCAAAATCCACAGGTAGGCACTGTTTTCTATGAAAAAATGTGATGTGTCCACGTTCTGTTTTGGGGCATTTCCTGTCACGGGCGCTAGGCCTACCCACACAAGTGAGGCATCATTTTTATCGGGAGACTTAGGGGAACGCCGGGTGGAAGGAAATTTGTGGCTCCTCTCAGATTCCAGAACTTTCTGTCACCGAAATGTGAGGAAAACTTGTTTTTTTAGCCACTTTTTGAGGTTTGCAAAGGATTCTGGGTAACAGAACCTGGTCCGAGCCCCGCAAGTCACCCCTCCTTGGATTCCCCTAGGTCTCTAGTTTTCAGAAATGCACAGGTTTGGTAGGTTTCCCTATGTGCCGGCTGAGCTAGAGGCCAAAATCTACAGGTAGGCACTTCTCAAAAAACACCTCTGTTTTCTTCCAAAAATTTGGATGTGTCCACGTTGCGCTTTGGGGCGTTTCCTGTCGCGGGCGCTAGGCCTACCCACACAAGTGAGGTATCATTTTTATCGGGAGACTTGGGGGAACGCAGGGTGGAAGGAAATTTGTGGCTCCTCTCAGATTCCAGAACTTTCTGTCACCGAAATGTGAGGAAAACTTGTTTTTTTAGCCACTTTTTGAGGTTTGCAAAGGATTCTGGGTAACAGAACCTGGTCCGAGCCCCGCGAGTCACCCCTCCTTGGATTGCCCTAGGTCTCTAGTTTTCAGAAATGTACAGGTTTGGTAGGTTTCCCTAGGTGCCGGCTGAGCTAGAGGCCAAAATCTACAGGTAGGCACTTCTCAAAAAACACCTCTGTTTTCTTCCAAAAATTTGGATGTGTCCACGTTGCGCTTTGGGGCGTTTCCTGTCGCGGGCGCTAGGCCTACCCACACAAGTGAGGTATCATTTTTTTCGGGAGACTTGGGGGAACGCCGGGTGGAAGAAAATTTGTGGCTCCTCTCAGATTCCAGCACTTTCTGTCACCGAAATGTGAGGAAAACTTGTTTTTTAGCCACTTTTTGAGGTTTGCAAAGGATTCTGGGTAACAGAACCTGGTCCGAGCCCCGCGAGTCACCCCTCCTTGGATTGCCCTAGGTCTCTAGTTTTCAGAAATGCACAGGTTTGGTAGGTTTCCCTAGGTGCGGGCTGAGCTAGAGGCCAAAATCTACAGGTAGGCACTTCTCAAAAAACACCTCTGTTTTCTTCCAAAAATTTGGATGTGTCCACCTTGCGCTTTGGGGCGTTTCCTGTCGCGGGCGCTAGGCCTACCCACACAAGTGAGGCATCATTTTTATCGGGAGCCTTGGGGGAACGCCGGGTGGAAGGAAATTTGTGGCTCCTCTCAGATTCCAGAACTTTCTGTCACCGAAATGTGAGGAAAACTTGTTTTTTTAGCCACTTTTTGAGGTTTGCAAAGGATTCTGGGTAACAGAACCTGGTCCGAGCCCCGCAAGTCACCCCTTCTTGGATTCCCCTAGGTCTCTAGTTTTCAGAAATGCACAGGTTTGGTAGGTTTCCCTATGTGCCGGCTGAGCTAGAGGCCAAAATCTACAGGTAGGCACTTCTCAAAAAACACCTCTGTTTTCTTCCAAAAATTTGGATGTGTCCACGTTGCGCTTTGGGGCGTTTCCTGTCGCGGGCGCTAGGCCTACCCACACAAGTGAGGTATCATTTTTATCGGGAGACTTGGGGGAACGCAGGGTGGAAGGAAATTTGTGGCTCCTCTCAGATTCCAGAACTTTCTGTCACCGAAATGTGAGGAAAACTTGTTTTTTTAGCCACTTTTTGAGGTTTGCAAAGGATTCTGGGTAACAGAACCTGGTCCGAGCCCCGCGAGTCACCCCTCCTTGGATTGCCCTAGGTCTCTAGTTTTCAGAAATGCACAGGTTTGGTAGGTTTCCCTAGGTGCCGGCTGAGCTAGAGGCCAAAATCTACAGGTAGGCACTTCTCAAAAAACACCTCTGTTTTCTTCCAAAAATTTGGATGTGTCCACGTTGTGCTTTGGGGCGTTTCCTGTCGCGGGCGCTAGGCCTACCCACACAAGTGAGGTATCATTTTTTTCGGGAGACTTGGGGGAACGCCGGGTGGAAGAAAATTTGTGGCTCCTCTCAGATTCCAGCACTTTCTGTCACCGAAATGTGAGGAAAACTTGTTTTTTTAGCCACTTTTTGAGGTTTGCAAAGGATTCTGGGTAACAGAACCTGGTCCGAGCCCCGCGAGTCACCCCTCCTTGGATTGCCCTAGGTCTCTAGTTTTCAGAAATGCACAGGTTTGGTAGGTTTCCCTATGTGCCGGCTGAGCTAGAGGCCAAAATCTACAGGTAGGCACTTTGGAAAAAACAGCTGTGTTTTCTTCCAAAAATTTGGATGTGTCCACCTTGCGCTTTGGGGCGTTTCCTGTCGCGGGCGCTAGGCCTACCCACACAAGTGAGGTATCATTTTTATCGGGAGCCTTGGGGGAACGCCGGGTGGAAGAAAATTTGTGGCTCCTCTCAGATTCCAGAACTTTCTGTCACCGAAATGTGAGGAAAACTTGTTTTTTTAGCCACTTTTTGAGGTTTGCAAAGGATTCTGGGTAACAGAACCTGGTCCGAGCCCCGCAAGTCACCTCTCCTTGGATTCCCCTAGGTCTCTAGTTTTCAGAAATGCACAGGTTTGGTAGGTTTCCCTATGTGCCGGCTGAGCTAGAGGCCAAAATCTACAGGTAGGCACTTTGGAAAAAACAGCTGTGTTTTCTATAAAAAAAATAGGATGTGTCCATGTTGTGTTTTGGGGCATTTCCTGTCGCGGGCACTAGGCCTACCCACACAAGTGAGGTATCATTTTTTTTTTTTTTTTTTTTTTAAGTTTCAAAAGTTTTATTAAGAATATATAAGGCGGTACATACAGCATATAAACAAACTGTTTAGCTTTAAAAACATTATTTTTGTTCGTTTACCACAATTATTTCCATTGTAGGCATATATACATGTACTGTCAGGTAAGTAAAAATTCCCAGTTGCATAGTTGAGTTGTGTACCCTTATTTTGAAGAAGAGTGGAAAACAGGTGGGGGGGGTGGTAGGGGGAGCGAGGATAGGGTTGTGTAGGAGGGGTTGGTCTTGATATAGGGGAGAAACAAAATAGTCATATGAAATGGGGAGGGGGAGAGAAGGGAAAGAAAGAGGGAGAAAGAGGAAGGGTAATCGCGGGGGAATGTAGAATGAAGAGACTCGAGGTAGGCAGGGGGTCTTTGTATCCTAAGACTAGCTTGTTCAGGCCTAAGAGTAGATCGTTCTGTACTTCTCCGTCTGTAGCAAGGAGTAGATAATATGTATGATAGGTATGGTAAGGTCGGTTAGAGAGTGTCTACGTCTTATATGAGTTGATTTCTCAGTCCTTGTTTGTGTTGGGAGTGAGGTATCATTTTTATCGGGAGACTTGGGGGAACACAGAATAGCAAAACAAGTGTTATTGCCCCTTATCTTTCTCTACATTTTTCCCTTCCAAATATAAGAGAGTGTGTAAAAAAGACGTCTATTTGAGAAATGCCCTGCAATTCACATGCTAGTATGGGCACCTCGGAATTCAGCGATGTGCAAATAACCACTGCTCCTCAAAACCTTATCTTGATCCCATTTTGGAAATGCAAAGGTTTTCTTGATACCTCTTTTTCACTCTTCATATTTCAGCAAATGAATTGCTGTATACCCAGTATAGAATGAAAACCAACTGCAGGGTGCAGCTCATTTATTGGCTCTGGGTACCTAGGGTTCTTGATGAACCTACAAGCCCTTTATATCCCCGCAACCAGAAGAGTCCAGCAGACAAAACGGTATATTGCTTTCAGAAATTTGACATCGCAGGAAAAAGTTACAGAGTAAAACATAAAGAAAAATGGCTGTTGTTTTCAGTTCAATTTCAATATTTTTTTATTTCAGCTGTTATTTTCTGTAGGAAAACCTTGTAGGATCTACACAAATGACCCCTTGCTGAATTCAGAATTTTGTCTAGTTTTCAGAAATGTTTAGCATTCCGGGATCCAGCATTGGTTTCACACCCATTCCTGTCACTAACTGGAAGGAGGCTGAAAGCACCAAATATAGTAGAAATGGGGTATGTCCCAGTAAAATGCCAAATTTGTGTTGAAAATTTTGGTTTTCTGATTCAAGTCTGCCCGTTCCTGAGAGGTGGGAAGATAGTGATTTCAGCACCAGAAACCCTTTGTTGATGGCATTTTCAGGGAAAAAACCACAAGCCTTCTTCGGCAGCCCTTTTTTCCCATTTTTTGGGAAAAAACTAAATTGTCACTGTATTTTGGCTATTTTCTTGGTCTCCTCCAGGGGAAACCACCAACACTGGGTACCATTAGAATCCCTAGGATGTTGGAAAAAAAGGACGCAAATTTGGCGTGGTTAGCTTATGTGGACAAAAAGTTATGAAGCCCTAAGCGCGAACTACCCCAAATAGCCAAAAAAGGGCTCAGCACTGGGGGGGGGAAAGGCCCAGCAGCTAAGGGGTTAATACAGGGAACACTCATATTCAAAAACGTTCTGCGTTAGTGCCCATTTACAACATACCATGGCCACATTTGTTGGTGTCTGGTAATCCTAATCTACCTCAAACAATACTTCTTTGGAAATATTTAACGTTTCCTGCTGAGGGGGGCTCATATATAAACTCCCAATGGGAAGTCCTGGAAGTAATTGGACTTTAGGGTCAAATTCAATATCACGCAAAAGGCGTAATACATCTTTTTCTATCCTTCAAATAAGTGTTTGTGCTCTGCAGTATAGGTCTGAGAAATGCATCTGTGAATCACGATAATGGTTCCAAAATGACCCCATCCCCCAAACCATTGGGCATCCTGGGGGGTTCTCAAGACTTTAATGAATTTAGGCATCATGCAAAAAAAGTCCTTATCTGGCTGGAGTCAATTTTCCCTAGGTCCTTTAGTACTGCTTTTTAGAATGCTTGGACCTCCACTGGGACAGCTGAGGGGAGTGGGGTAAATGTAGGCTTGACTCAATTCTGTATCCCCTCGTGTTTCCTCATCCAGTTGCTTCCCAGCAAAAAATACCTTCAACTTTGTTTTTCTAATGAGCTCACCAACTTCACAGTGTAGTCAAAATGTGTCCAAGGTTGGTGTTGGTACAAAACCCAAACATTTTTCTAGTACCAGTATCTGGGATCTTTCCACTGAGATTCACAGCGAGGCTGGGCAGTTGCTGGGTACCGTTTTCCGTATCCCTCAACATGCTCCTCTTTGTCATACCTGTCTGTTCTACGAGGTTTGCTTATTGGCCTGGTCCTGATTCCCTTGAAGCAGCCTCTGCCTGACCATAAAAAAGGTTGTAGTGTGTTCTATTAGTACTGTGGTACTGTGAAAACATACCCCTTGAAGTGCTCCACTGTTCAAATGGTGGTGGGTGTGTTGTGTAGCCATTTTAGCTATAGTTTTATACATGTTATTTTAGCAAACTAGGCCTGCAGCTGTGCACTTTAACCTAGATATGTTTTGTTTTAGCTTCGTTATATTATCTTAACAGTAGCCAAATTTGTGGTCTTGTTTTATTTTTTCTATCTAGCTGTGCTTTGCCTAGGACAGCACCGCGTTCTTCACCAATACATTTCTTTCACTCTGTGCTTTCTCAAGGCTGCAGTGAGATAGGTTGCCGGCAAAAGTGGTACGCTTTGTCTCCAATGTTCACAGAAACATACACACTCTTACGTGGAGATCCTTTCTTAGAACATCAGCTCTTTTATTATAAAAACACTACTTTGACCCTTGTTGTTTATAGCGAGGTTCCAGCCAGATGACCACAACTGTATGCTGATTGCTGAGTGCTTCACTGCAGCTGCTTATGTAGACTACAGGCCTCTTGCTCAGGTATGAGGGGTGATGTCTTCCCAGGGGAAACCTAAAGGGCAGAATTAGAGCTTAACATGCTGTGCTCTAACATAGCCTAGGTAGGAACTATCCTTCAAAATCTTAGTGATACAATGGTAGAGTTATTTTTGTGTTTTAGTGACCAACCCTTTTTAAATGTTTGATCACGTTGGTATTTGACAGGTTCATTCCTTACCATGGGTACTTTTTGTGCTGCATTACCCTCTAGGTATTCTGTCATCATGATCCCATTGGTCATGGTCTTTATCTGAGTTCTCTTCAAGGCAGTCAGTTCATCCCACTCTATTTTATATCCCCTCCTATGCGCATATCCGTTCTAACCTCCAAAGGAGTAGAAGAAACTAGGGGCCAGATTTACAAAAAAGTGGCGCATCGGTCTTGATGTGCCACTTTTCTGGAGTGTCCCTTCTGTCACCTAACAACACCATGGTTGTGACGTATTTACATTACGGCACACCATTGCGCATGTTCGGACAATAGCGTCAACATTTTTGATGCTATTGTGGTGCTTTGCAGTACTAGCCTAAAAAATGTTGACATTAGTGCAGCAAAGTGCAAGGAGGCCCATTGATTACAATGAGTGTGTAACTTTAATGCTGCATTGACCAGGTGTTACAAATGATTCCAAATATGGTGCAGTGACATTTTGTAGATTTCACTGCACCATTTTTGCAGGCCTCCTAACATGGAATGACACCTTGCATGTATTATGCCTGACGCAGGTATAATGTGGAGCAAGGGGTCATAAAGTGGCGCAGTGTATGCACTGTGCCACTTTGTTAATATGGCCAACGAAAAATGCCTGCTTGAGCCACATTAGTGTCATAAGAAATGATGCTAATGTTGCGCAAGGAGGCGCTAGGGCCTAGTAAATCTGGCCCTAGATTTCTTCCACCTCTTCAGGGGAGAAGGTAAAGCCAGTGATCTCTGTCATTCTAAAGGTGGTGTGTTATCATAAATTTAACCAGGAATTAGTTTTATGCTAGGTACGTGTGTCTAATCCAAAA
This sequence comes from Pleurodeles waltl, assembly GCF_031143425.1. Lineage (NCBI taxonomy): Eukaryota > Metazoa > Chordata > Amphibia > Caudata > Salamandridae > Pleurodeles > Pleurodeles waltl. The sequence goes on along the minus strand of NC_090450.1, from coordinate 218,016,357 downwards.
AACTCATACAGCTGTGCGCTACCTGTACACTGTCAAAAAAAAGAGGAATCACGAGAAAGGCCTGTCATCCTATCTAGGTAATATCTTGAAAAACGAGACCCTTTACATGTGAACAAACTCCTACAGTTAAGGAAAAAACAATAAGCTTTTCATTATGAGATACCATAAATGTTGCTATGGCTCGCAGCAGGCTTCACTAGCAGTGATGAAATGATTTAAAGCCTGCTGCCCAGCAAAACTGAAAAAGAACATGTATTTTGGCTTACAAGTTAGTGAGTCAGGGGAGCAGAAGCTGGAGAGGGAAGGACGTTCATGGGGCTATGGGGTGTGCTGTTATTTTTAATTTGAAAGTCCCATATCATTTTTGTCATGTAAAGAATGAAGTTCGGAATCATCATATTTGCTGCTTAGACAAATAATAAATTTTCTCTCTAGTAGAGGCAACAATGAGCATTTTTTTGTATTACGCTACATCACTTTGTGCAAGGCTTTCCCAACTCTTACTTCGCACCAAGGCTGTGATCTACAATTCCTATTCACCAGCCAGGGATGTGCTCTATGCCCACTGAATGGTTTGTAAATGGAAATATGGGGCCTCATTTATGAGGCACTTGCACCACCAGAGCATGGGTTTCAGTGATGCTTCAGTGGCGCTGTGCCCTGCTCCATATTTACAAGGCGTAGTTAAGCTACTTTTTGTGGCTTAACGCCACCTTGTAAATATGGGACACACATTCCTTTTTGACTCTGCCCGAGATTTATGAAAAATCGTAAACATGGGGCAGTGGCAAAAACTATCGCCTCCCCAGGGGTGGCATTAGACTGGCGTAATAAGGAGAAATACTTTTATTTCTCCTCATTTTTTGCTCCTCCTATGTGTGCTGCAGAACGCAGTACACATAGAAGGAGCAAATTGCCATTAATGATTGTTTATGTGCAGTAAATGATCCCTTCCTGCACATAAACAATCACTCCTGCAATGCAGGCATACCTGCACCATGGCGTAAGGTTGCCTGCATTGGTGCTAGGCAGCTGACTTAGCAGTGGGGCAGGGGTAAACACAGGGATGCACCATATTCTTGAAAATAAGGCACGTTCCTGCGTTTTCGAAATGATGCAGCTCGGCGCAGCAATATTGCTTGCGCCACTGCGCTGCGCCATTTTCTATTAATGAGACCCATAATTTTCAGTGCAATGTATATATGAATTGATATTGCATTGCAATAGGTCACAAAATGACCAGTCCAATCAAATAATAAATAGGCAAGTTGTAGTTTGCTACTCTATGTGATCGATTCCAAATGCTTGAATAGAGGCCTGGGAAGGGACAGCGGACCTCTGTCCCTGTATTTATATTCCAAAATGAGAAACGCATGCCCTATCCATTAAAGGGACAAGTGCTCCTTTTTTGAAAAAAAGTTTTCCATTTAGGAAGACATCAGAGTAAGCAGGCACTGTCCACAGCAAACAACAAATACATTCTGTACCGAACTGCAAGGCAGTAAACCCATTTTGTGAGCTGGAAATGATTTTCCTATTAGCAAAAAGGCTTCAATGCATGCCACAGCCACTTTGACATCACCAACCCTTGATGTTGTGAATTGCAGGGTATGAGATTGAAGAAAGGCTTGGTGTATCAGACTCATGTCTCAAGCACTGGCAGACTGCTCACCTGATGACCAGTGAAGGAAAACAAAGTGTTAAAAATGAACTGTTTCTTTGCCTAGCACACTTACCCTTTTTTATCCTTCATCCTTATTCAAAATACATTGCTAACCCGCTTTTCCTACATTCTAGTGATATTAAGCGTCTTCTTCAGCTCAAGCTTTAACATTGGTGTAGAATAACCTCCTTTCTAAAATAGTCCGAAGCTTTGTAAATATTTACCCGTAAAGGTATCAGTTTAAAGTCTGCGGAACCTAGAAATACCTTTTATTGTATAACAGACTATATGAATGCATATAATCAGCCGAAACTACGCTTCTATGAGGCGACAATTTGAAAAAAAATATTAAAGGTGCTGCAAGGTACTCGGGGCTAGTACTTTCAGCCTCATTAATGCTCAGGCAGAGACACATGCAGTGTGCAAAATATCCTGTATGAAAGGTATTTCAGTGTTCCAGCAGAGACCTCTGTAAACTCAATGTAGAATATTATATTTTATGTAAAGAGAGGCAGCGTTAAAGATTGTGTGAAGTGTGCCCTGGATTACAGAGACACCCAGGCAGATATGTGTGCTGGTGGCATGTTGTCACTATTTTATATTTTGCATAACATATATATTAACCTGCACATTTTATAGACTTATGTAAAGTGTGATGTTGATGTAAAGTCAGCAATAGTTAACGTAGGCCCCAGTTTAAATGAGTCAGGCTGACATAAACATACTTTTGAGTGCTGTGCTCTTTTTTCTCTTTCTGTTGTTTGAGGATCCACGTTGCAGTGATGCACGCAAATTAGATTGTTACAAAAAGTGTTATTTTTCTTTGAGAACTATTTATCTGTGTGTGTTTCACTGAAGGCTGAATAATCAATCCCTGCACCTCTGCTGAGGACAGGCCCAACGCAATGTATCATCCTGCTCAGTGCTTAATTTGTAAATAAAAAGGTGCCGGTGCTCAAAGCCCTCCTCAAACACGCGGCTGCTGCAATTAAATGTGTGAACACGGAATACTCAGAAAGCGTAATCCTGAAGCCATCTCGGGCCTCTTCAATCCATATAAAGCCACTCCCTGCCCCTTCAGCTCACTCTTGCAGCTTTCTACTTTCTCTCTTTGTGACGCTTTTTCGCTTTACCCTTCATCCGTCTTTCCCTTATGTGTATTTTACTTGCAGCAAATGCTTGAGGCAGAACATTAAGCCCCGGCCCTCAAAATTAAGTGGCGGTGCTCAGCACCGGAAACAACAAGCACAAATTAAGCACTGATCCTGCTACAATGAATCTCTTGAAGGCTGGTCAGCAGAAAGCTTCCATTGCAGGATGGGTGGAAAGAAGGTTGACCTCCTCATATTGTAAAATGTTCAAACCTAATTGGTCTCCTCTCATTGAGAAACATGGGGAGTGTTGTACCTTGTCAAGAACTGCATTACTTAATTGTGCATTGCTGAGCTAGTTAGATTCAGATGCTCCTTTCCGCTTCCATGAAATCGGATGCCTTCAGAGTTAGAATTGTGAGCAAATTCATTCTCACTAACTTGACTAATTAACTAAGGGCCACATGTACAAAAATCAGGTTTTGCGACTCGAAAACTGTGAGTCAGAGTGACTCGCAATTTGTGAATCGCAAAACCTGATATACAACAGTGTCAATGACACTGTTTGCGATTCCCAATGGGGTCACAAATGACCTACCTCATGAATATTCATGGGGTAGGGCGCAATTTGTGACCCCATTGGGAATGGCCGCCCTCACAGGGATGGTGGTCTGCGGGAGACAGCAGACCACCATGTCTGTGACTGCTTTTAAATAAAGCAGTTTTTTTGTTTTTTTTTAAATGCAGCCGTTTTCCTTAAAGGAAAACGAGATGCATTTCAAAATCAAAAATGAAAGGTTTTCTTTTAATTTTTTCAGAGCAGGCAGTGGTCTGCGGGACCACTGCCTGCTCTGAAAAAATATTTTCATAACCGTAAGGGGGAGGGCTCCCCTGGGGACCCCTTCCTGTTTGCGAATGGGTTAGCACCAGTTTGAAACTGGTGCTAACTGCGATTGTTTTGTGACCGCATTCGCACAGACCATCTGGATTCGGTATTAGAAAGGGACGCCCTTGTCACGTTCCTTCTTAATACTGAATCGCAAAACCCAAAATGCGATTCGTTAACAAGTTACCGATTCTCAGTTTGTGCTTTGTACATCCCAAATAGCACTTTTCAGGTCGCAAACGGGCCGATTCGCCATTTGCGACTTGAAAACTGCTTCGTACATCTGGCCCTAAATTCCTGGTTTTCTTGATGCATTTTAGGGAATTACCTGGGGAAAAGTGAAACTTGGTTGATTTGCTTATGACAACTTTAAATAGTTTGTCTTTTTATTTGCTATGTTGAATAGCTTTTAATTATATTGACAAGTGGATTTACATGTTGATTATTGATTTATGACTAATTTAATTTATTTGAATTTGTAACTATGCTAATCTGCTAATTAACCTTCATGGGTTGCATATTTGTTGGGCCTAACGTATTTCACTGTCATTGATATATTGTTGAATTGTTGATGTTAAACTATAGTCCAGGACTAAACACCCATGTGTTCAAGTGCAGCTCGTTCTCGTGTTTGAACCAACGATCCGCATGGTGCAAATCTCATTTGCACTGTAATTGTGCCATGCATGTAGATAGCCTGTATGTAAGATATAGAGAGACCTAGGCATGGATAGGTGCAGGGGGGTTTAATGACCTTCATGTCAGAGGTTGAGTCCCAAGCAGATATAACTACTGTATATGACATTAAAGAAATTGCAGAACAGCAGATACATGTAATACAAGTATGATGCCAAGTTAAAATCATACTAACGTGAACATCACACTCTTCAAGAAGAACTGGAGGGAGTTGGCATCTCTAAGTTCTCGCTCTTTAACAGGTAATCAGAACAAAACATGTCTTATCAGTACATGGCCCGGTAGTTATTCTCCCTACTCTATAATCAGAAGTACTTGCTCTATGCTTGCCCTTTTAAAAAAGAAATCGCAGGATGTAAATTGTTACTACTCTGTTACCCGGCCCTACTCTGACTCATTGGTATTGTCATGTACAAATATATTTTGTTTGTATGTAAGAAAATCAGTGGTTCTCTGAAAGAATCCTAACTATTTTTCTTTTCATCGGTCTCCTTCCTCTTTCACGCTTTCTCTCCTCTTCACTGCACCATAGTGTCTCAATCTCAAATAAATTTTTCCTTTACTCGACACTGTCTATTATCTTCCTATTTATTCCTGCTTTCCTTATTTTTCTGAAGTATTATTTCCCTTTCTTTCCTCTTTCCTTTCTTTTCTGCTTGTTCTGTTTGTCCTTGCCCCTCAATTTCTTTTTCGCAATGTTTTTTTCATTTCGATCCCTTCCTCCGTTCCCATCCTTCGATCCTTCTTTCCATCTTGAATTAGAAAGAATGAATGAATCATAGTGCACATACTACCTTATGGGTCTTTTATCGCAGGCATTGCGAGATGCTTCCCTAAAGTTTATGGTTTATTTAGAATTATTTTAAATGATGACTAATTGGACATATGCCAGATGTCTTGCTGGTTATATTCTATGGAACTTGTAAAACAGCGGACGGATATCCATCACTTTTGCGGCAGAGTAATCCTGTCCGCCAAGGTCGTAATTAGGCCCAGAGTTTTTGTAGGAGAAATAACTACCCCCTTTTATTACTGAACCAAGGAAAAGTATCTATACCTGTTTCAGAACCTGAAATGGCCAATACAGAGAAGTCTTATGAGCCAAGGGAGTTGATCAGCTTCTTAAAGCACTTAAACATATTTCAATTTTTGTTGATTTCGCGTTCCTTCCATCTCTTCTTCAAAGTTTTGTCAATTTTTTTATTCTTTCCATTATTGTTTATTTTTCCTATTTGATTGCTTCTTTCTCTCCTTCTTTCCATTCATTGTTCATTCTTTCACAACATCTTACTTTTTTCTTTTATTACTTCTTTTTTCTGTCATCTTTCATTCTTCTTTTCATTATTTCCTCATCTTCTTTCTTCATCTCTTTTGATCTTTCTTTCCTGTTCCCTCCCTCTTGCTTCTCTCCTACATTCTTTTGTTTTAAATTTTATTTCTCCCTTCCCTTCTTTCTTTAGTGCTTTCTCTACTTGTCTCGCTCGATTCATTTTTTCCGCTGCCGTTTTTAACCTACAGCTTTGGCTCCTTTGGAAGTCCTTGTTCCCTACCTTTAGCTCTGTTACAGACTCTTCTTGCAATGTAATTTATTTGCTTATTCCTGGAGACTTGCAAGACACAGATCAAAGCTCAGAGAAACCCTAAAAAACAAAACACTCTGCCCAGTGGCAAGCCCTGTATCAGCTGCAGGAGTGGTAGCTTTTGATGATGACACTCTAATCAAATTACCCGAAGCATGTGTAGACCAATAAACTGGCACAATAGAAACATCTACTAAAAAAGCAGCATGTCCTGAACAAACATAAGGCATATTCTGATAGTCAGTGTGGTGCCAACAACATTCTCTCCGCTCGCTGGTATCCCTCTAGATATTAAAGATTGAATGGCTCGCACCACTTCATCTGCCCTCATGTTTTCAGTGGCAGATTTCTCAATATTTGACTTAGCACAACTTACTGCTCTGCGTCAAAGGGCGAGGGAAAGATGCACTATATTTACTAATCTATGGCACATTCCTGCTCATTCTCTGTGCTGGAGTGCTGTCTAGTGCCAACACAGAAACTCTTGACTCATGGTGCAAGGCTGACTGTGTTGCAGGCAAGATTACTTTTGTACAGGAAGGGACACCTTCCTGAACAAAAACAATCCTTAGAGGTGTTTTGCAACACACTTACAAAGAGGAAAAAAGAAGGAGAAGTAAATATATTTCTCCTCTTTGTGCCTTTATCCCAAAGTCGTACAATTTTGTTGTATTCCCAGATTTAATTATCTTGGCAAATCTGGTAATGCACCAAAATACATGGGTAAATGTATGGGACCACTCTCCACCCATGTAACGCCTTCCCAGCATAGAGTAATGCAAGGCAGTGATTTACACTACTTTGCTTTAGTCCCGCTTTACCAAGCCATGCAAGGTAGCCTTGAGCAACTTGGTAAATCTGTTTTAAGGATTGTGTTGCTCTTGCATCACTTTACATGATGCAAGGGTAACACAATCCTTTGATAAATCTGTGCCTCAGTGTTCAAAGTCTCTGACTGCCAAAGTAAGAATCTGAGGTCCGGTGTGGTGAATGAGTTCTTCTCCATCTCATCTTACACTTTTGGACTGTGAATAGGACCCTTTTAGTACCATGGTTGGGCTCCCTGTCTCAGCTTAGTGTAATAGCCTGTGCCTTGGTTTACCTTTAAATACATTTTTAATTCATATTTTAGCCATTACATATTTTATCAACTGCTTCTTCTAGGAAGACAAGGTTCATGCTGCACATTTAACCAGCCACTGTACCACATATATTCTGTACTCCTTGTCCAAGGCTGTTACATACAGACCATTGCAGCCTAGTTCACGTTGGCAGCCCAGGAGCCAGCTTCTATCTCAGAGACACACCATTACATAAGAACTGTTGTTCAAACAATGTATGGTTATTTTATATACTACGCTTAGACCCATGGGACTCAGAGGGCATTCGGGTCATGATCATCCCTTGACACATACTACACAACAAACACCTTTACTAAAAAAAAATTGACACTGACTTCTTCGCCTCTAGAGAGATTTGCCATCCACACAACAGGCAGATCTATTTTATTCAGGTATGGGGCCGGGGCTAGCCCCTTATTTTGGGCCAGTTAGATGGTTACAACCAATATGGTCTCAGATCAAGACACAGTTCTTTGGTAGGAACCTCTGAACTATTTAGAAACACACAACATGGTGGGTTTGTTCATCTTCTTAAATTTGACTGTAATGTTGGCTACCTTGCTCTGTTTCATCTGCCTAATGATCGCAGCAAATGCTTTTTAGACCAGATTGCAATTGCTTCAATAAACTAATTGAAATCCATTTTGCATCTTGTGCCTCTCCTTAGCATGCCTGGGTAAAAGAGTGAAAGGGGTGTGATCTGTTTCCACCACTTCCCTGAGCAGTTAGAGTGTCATATTTAGGTTGCCATAATCACCATCACAGAGAATGAAAGTGAGTCCTCTGTAGGCAATCTTTCCGCATTTTAGATTGTGTGTTTTAAAGTTCACTTTTTGCACTTACGTTTTTTATCTGCCTCGGGCTGTGTTTTTTAAGTAAGGCACTTTTTTGTGGGAAGTTCACTTCACGGCCGTTCGCCGTGCTGTTAGAGGAAGTGTGGGGAGGAATGGGTTGGGTCTGTTAGATCCCGCCCACCCTCCATTAACGCTCCATGTCGAGTTAAGGGTTTGGGCAGGTTAGCTGTCTAGTGGCTGCTTGTCACGTTGGGGCATCCCTCGGTTGGGATTCCCAATTTAATCGGGCTGATGCGGCCATGCCGCTGGCGAACCGAAGGCGTGCCTAAGGCAAGCCCGTCTGTGCCTTTCCTCACACATACGGGGATGGGGGCCGGGGATTGTGCGCCTCCTAAGGAGATTTCTAGGCGCATTTGCTACTCAGCGCATACCCTTCACGCCTTGCGGCAGCTTCTTCTTGTAAACATCGGCTCTTTCCATATGCTGGGAGGATTATAGAGAGGGTATGTGAACGCTGTGGTTGGGCACCTTGTACCTCCCCTTGCGCACTGCTACGAGTAGTAAATGAGGGAGCCCACCCGAAGCGGATGTTGGGTGAAAAACCTGTGGTATGTGCCTTGATAAATGCATGTTCCCTCCACAAACACAAGACTGAAATTGCTGACGTGATTAACCTATACCAATTGGATTGTATATTTATTACTGAATCCTGGGCTAATGCAGACTCCAACCCAGATTTTATTGAAGCCTTCCTGTAGGATATTCCCTTTTTAGATTGGATAGGACCGTGGGTAGAGGATGGGGGGATAGCAATTATTTGTAGGTCTCACTTATCCTGTCAGTGGGAATCTGCAAACTCTTTACATAAGTCCTGTGAGGGCCTGGTTTTATTAATTCGACAGAATAATTGTATTCTCATTGAGGGTCTCCTTATCTACAGACCACCTGGCCCAGTTGCCTCTTTTCTTTTAGACTGGCCCAATCTTATTGAACCACTTGCGACGGCAACTAATTGCATCATTCTGGGGGATTTCAATCTCCATTTTGACGATAGCCAACTCACCCATATCAAAGAGCTGGATAATTTCATGGCTACGTTCGATTGGGAACTCATAGTTACCATGCCCACTCATGTTGCCGGGCATATTCTAGAAGGGATCTTTGCTCGCCCAGAGGATCAAGTGGCTCTGTCCAACATCTCTCTGGGTTGGTCTGATCGCCACCTTTTATTGTTTAAAAGTGCAAATTGGCACCCGGATGAACATAGGAGGATATGCCGCAAAGCCTTACGGCACTGGAATAAGATCACTAAGCCTCAGCTGGGCCAGCATTAAGTGCAGGGTGGGAAGTGCCGGCTAACGCTTATACGTCGGCCTTAGATGTTTTTTATTCACGTCTTAATTTGTCTCTGAACCAAATTGCCCCGGTTTAATAGTGATTTGAAGCTGTTACTAAGGAGATATCGTCAACAAGAAAGACGATGGAAACTATATCCTAATGCAGCAGAGAAGGATAAGCTGATAACTGTCCTAAAATGTATAAAGTGGCATGCTTTGAGGCGAAATCTGTTTATCTGACGGCAAGAATTAAAGATGCGTCAAACACCAAGAGAGAATTATTCAAGGTGGTTCGCTCCTTAACAGCTCCCCCTCCTCCAACTGTCGCAGTTAACTCTCAGGATATCTGCAATCAAATTGAGGCATTCTTTGAAACAAAAATTCTTCAAATTCACCTGGAGTTCTCCCAGCCGGTCGCGCTGCCGGCCTGCTCTGCTGTCCCTGACCTGGACATTCCATTGCTTTTGAGCTTTCCTCCTTTATTGCCAGAGAGGACTAAAGAATTGCTTATGGGGATTAAGTCAGGCTCGCCATCCGACCCATGCCCGCCTTGTATCCTTCAGATGGTTCCTGAACTTGTTGTACTGGCACTGGGGACTATTTTTCAGGAAGTATTATCCTCTGGAGTTTATCCCCCCTCTTGGAGGGAGGCTACTTTCATTCCCCTGAAAAAGAAGCCGGACCAAGCTGCTTTTGAGTTGAGTAATCTGTGTCCTATTTCTTTATTGCCCACATTGGCAAAGATGTTTGAAAAACATATTAATTATGAACTTTCCACCTTCCTTCATCATGCTGGTTGCCTGTATCAGTCACAACATGGGTTCCGGATGGCCCATATCACTGAATCAGCGCTTCTTACAACTTCTGACTCCATCCGGAGATTACTGGATGACGGTCAAGGCGCTATTCTTGTCCTACTAGATCTCTCTTCGGCATTTGACACCATCTCCCCACAGATTTTGGCGTTGCGTCTTCATCAAGCGGGGATAATAGACTCCGCTCTTAAGATCTTGGAGTCCTTCTTAGGCAATAGACCCATTACGGTGAGTTGGGCAGACTTTAAGGCACCGGCCTTCTGTCTGCCTTGTGGGGTCCCGCAGGGCTCTGCTCTCCGCCCCACTTTGTTCAATCTCTATGTTGCCCCACTGGCTGAACTGATTCGGTCATATGGCTTTACCCCCACCTCCTATACTGATGACACTCAATTTATCATCCTGGTGTCCAGGAACAACTAAGAGGAAGTGGCCGACAGGGTCGGCAACTGTATGCGCGAGATCAACTACTGGATGGGCCTGAATTGGCTCAAGCTGAATACTGACAAGACAGAGATTGTTTTGTTTGGTTTCAGTAAGGAAGTGTGGAACACACGTTGGTGGCCAGATGAATGTGGGAAGCTCCCCGCCCCTAGTGTTGCCACCAGAAACCTGGGAGTGATCTTCGACAATTCTCTGAGTTTCAGGCCTCAAGTTAATGCCATAGTTAAATCCAGCTATTGGACCTTAAAAATCTCAAGGAAAATTTTACTGTACCTGTATCATTCTGGTGTTGGTTATGTCCAGATTGGACTACTGCAACTCTCTGCTGCTGGATCTAGACTTTTTCTCCTTGAGTAAACTTCAGTTAATCCAGAACAATGCGGCCCGGCTGATTCTGGATCTTCCGCGCTGGGCCTCGGCCAGCTACAGTCCTAAACATCTTCATTGGCTGCCGGTCAGAAAGCAGATTATCTTTAAAACTCTCTGTTTAACATTTAAGGCTGTACATGGCATCGGAGTAGACTACCTTGCAGATAGACTTAGGTGGTATTCCCCTGGGTGAGCCCTTAGATCTAAAAATGCTCATGTAATCCACGTTTGCCGAACACACAGAGGGAGGTGGGGAGAAAAAGCCTTTACGGTGGCAGCTGCTAGGCACTGGAACTCTCTTCCTTTGGAGGTCAGGAATGAACATAACTTCCTGACTTTCAGGAAGCAGGTTAAGACCTGGTTGTTTCCACTGTAACTCTTTGGTTGTCTACGGATTACTCTCTTTCATGCCCTCTAGCGATTCGATGCCAAGGCCGGAACGTGCTCTATAAATACCCATATACATACATACATATACATACCATTTTCTCCAACAGGTTTAGAGGTTTTGGTGAGGCAGTGTGAGCTAGCCAGGAGTTCAGCCAACAGTTACCAAGTGGCGTGGGTTGCACCCAGTCTCCCATGCTCATTGGTGCTGCCATCCTAAACACGCAGTCCCATTACTAAAATGGGAAAAGCAGAACAGGGCTTCCACTTCGTGGGATGACCAATCACAGCATTAGTGGCTGAGACGCTCACTTGTTTGAGTCCTCCAATGTGGAATGAACAAAGGTTTACTCAGCGCCCCTTTGATAGACAGAGAGACAATGCACTGAAGCACCAAGTTACAAATCATGAATAAGTGCCCTGGTCCAGTGCAAAGCCATGTGCTTATTTTCATGCCTTTAGACTATCTAAAGGGCATACATATTACTGAGAATGTCTCCAAATTAATGCAGTAACTAGGAGAAATATCAGGTTACATTAATTCACTTTACACACTACAGGCACATAAAAACAAGTGTTCATATATGCGTTAAGCCTGCATAACCCATTGTTTTGACAGCACATAAAGCAGGTGCATAGATCTGTGCTGAGATATCGTAGCCCATCATTGCATGGCCCCAAGCGCTCAGCTCTGTGCTGAGCCAGTGCACATCTTAATGATACAGCCACAAATGACTTGCAGCACCTACTCCTACAGCCTGTTCAAGCAGCTCTAAATAGGAGACAGGCATAACTCCTGCATTGACCAACAGATGCATGTGCAACACACACTATTCCACTAGTTTTTCAGGTTTTCTCCCACAAGAGAAGACATAGGACCATACACAATGTACCAGCACAACTGAACATGGAATGTAATAGACCGGCTTTTTTTTCCATTGCTGGTTTCTATAAAGCAACTAAAGGAAAAAATGCAACTCACCTCCTAGGTTCACAGAATTGTTTGAGTTAACGCTAATCACTGAAGGATCTTAACTGGTCTAAATGCATCAGATATTACAGTTGAAAACTTGTTGATTCTTTGAAATGCTTCTGCTTCACTTTTAAAGAGTCTACACCAGTGAACACAGACAGATGTAATGTGTTCACCTTGACTTACAAGACTGAGGGTAGCAGTGCAATTGAAAGTGCTGCTCGTTGATGTAGGAAAGATCCTAGTAAATAGAGGTAGGGTAACTCCCACAAGGAGGAAGTAAAAGGGATCCTGCAATAATTCTTGTCCATGTAAAGAAGCCCAACCAAAAATCACAACATTGATACACCTCATACCAAGAGCAACTGACAACAAAGGAACAACAGCTAGTAAAGAGATACCTTTCCATAACTGTTTACTGCCACCCATCCTCTGGTTTGGTAGCAAAAAACAACTACTAATAGAAGTGAAGTGGGCCCGTTACTGTCATAGGCCAGATGCCCCTCTACCTATTGCACTATGGATAGCCACGCCATGACTGTTTACATAGTCTACGCTGTACAGAATGGCATAAGCCTTAATACACTCCCAAAACACAACATTGAACATACTCTCAAAAGCACACACACAGAGATATTGAGAATGCCCTCATTAATTGAATACTTCATACACACAGTCAGTACCTTATCACCTTATAAAATATTTTGTTTAAAAAGCTTAATGTAAGAGAGTACCTCTAAAGAACAAAGATGGTGTTGGCTAAAACCGTTTTGAGGGAAACATCAAATCCCAGACGTAAAAAATAAATGTAGGGCCTCATTTAGAAGGCCCTTGCGCCACCGAAACGTCACATATGTTGTACAATCCGTGCTTTTACTGGTTGTACAGTTTGACCTATGTATATCAATGCACAATGACATTTAATACAATACATAACACCCCTTTTATTACAGCTCGAAAATCGAACTTGTTGATGTATGATTCCATTCATCTTGATGCCTTTAGTATTCTCAGTATATTTACATAGGTCAAACTGTACAACCAGTTAAAGCATGGATTTTACAACTTATGTCCAGGATTAGATGTAAAGTAGGAGGTGCCCCCTTGGTAGAACACTACAGAAGAAAAAGATCATAAAGAGGAAGATATACTGTGGTCGGTGTTATATGTGGGGAAATCTAAGCTAACGTGCACGAAGGTGTCCTCTATTCTTGCTAAAATGGAGGCGCGGCTGATTGAGAAGTACGGTACAGCGAGATGAGGTTTGAATGACTTGGATGAAATGTGGGCCCTGATAAGAAGCTAAAAAAATACCATTAAGTGATCATACTGCTAGCTGGCTATATTGCGACATATTTATATGGAGATGGCTATATAGACACTGGTCTTCAAGAGCACTGTGTAACACGAGGAAGAGTAAGCAGCTATTTTAGTTATACAAGCAGTATTTTAAATTTTAAATTTATTTGAGATTTATATTAATATGCTTCTAATATCTCTGCTGTGCAGTTCATTCACACTGCAATACGGCCGCCAAACTATGTTGCCGGACGTTTATACATATACTGGGTTTCATGAGTAATGCGCAGTACGATGGAGAGAGAGTAGCAATTTCAGTCCTGGAAGCACAGTTCCGAGTATTTAGGCCCGTATTTATACTCCGTTTGCGCCGAATTTGCGTCGTTTTTTTCGACGCAAATTCGGCGCAAAACTAACGCCATATTTATACTTTGGCGTTAGACGCGTCTAGCGCCAAAGTATGAAGAAAGAGCGTCATTTTTTTGCGTGAACGCCTTCCTTGCGTTAATGAGATGCAAGGAAGGCGTTCCCGTCTAAAAAAATGACGGCGACGCAAATGCGTCGTATTTATACTCCCGGGCAAAAATCACGCCCGGGAGGTGGCGGGTCAAAAAAACCCGCATTTGCGCCTGAATTTAACGCCTGGGTCAGGGTAGGCGTTAAGGGACCTGTGGGCTCAGAATGAGCCCACAGGTGCCCTCCCCTGCCCCCAGGGACATCCCCTGCCACCCCTGCCCACCCCAGGAGGACACCCAAGGATGGAGGGACCCATCCCAGTGAAGTACAGGTAAGTTCAGGTAAGTATAACTTTTTTAATTTTTTTATTTTTTTTGTGGCATAGGGGGGCCTTATTTGTGCCCCCCTACATGCCACTATGCCCAATGACCATGCCCAGGGGACACAAGTCCCCTGGGCATGGCCATTGGGCAAGGGGGCATGACTCCTGTCTTTACTAAGACAGGAGTCATGAAAAGGCGTCTGGGCGTCGAAAAAATGGCGCAAATCGGGTTAAGACGATTTTTTAGCGTCAACCTGACTTGCACCATTTTAAGACGCCCTAACGTCATATTTTCCCAACGCCGGCGCTGCCTGGTCTACGTGGTTTTTTTCCACGCACACCAGGCAGCGCCGGTCTGATTGCACCGTCTAACGCCATTCCATAAATACGGCACCCGCATGGCGCTTCAGAATGGCGTTAGACGGCGCAAAATTTTTTGACGCTAAACTGCGTTAGCGCAGTTTAGCGTCAAAAAGTATAAATATGGGCCTTAATATTTATTTAAGACACGCATTGATTATTGATATTTCGATCATATACTTGAATCATATACTTGAATGCTGAATTACATTTGTTCTATACTCTATTCACATTGGAATATGGCTGAAAAACAACGTGCTAGACGTGGCTCTTTTGAAGGGAGGAGTCAGAAGACAGAGCTTTAAACAGGGTGATGCATACACGCGTGAACTGTTTGGGAAGCCTGAGAGCAACATTTGCACTTTGGTACTGTGAGGAACGCTAACACATTGAAAGGTTTTCATGTAGGCGGGTTACTGTCTTGGTATATTGAACATGAAAGGAATAGAATGTAAGTAAAAACAACAGGTAGATACGAGAGATAAATTATTGTTAAGTGATATACTCGAAGGTTTTTCACATTATTTCCAGAGATGGTTGACAAAGGTATATGCAGCTGGACGTTGGTGAAAGTGCACATGGGTCTCCAGTTTCTTCGTTTGTCTCGCAAAAATAAATACGGCTATATGAGAACGGTATAATGAGCAGCAAGTATAAGTATATGGTCACTTAGAGAAGGGTGCTGATTGCACATAGCATTCTAAAGACAAGATTGATGTTAATCTTGGCTATATTGAGGTTTTTCTAAATAAAGTGTGTCTAATTCATGATAGTACCACGTGGGGAGACACCAGAATGAGTACATTACTGCATATGGCACGTGATGAAATGGAGCATGTATTTGTTTGTTACACTAGTACTTTTGGGATGTGGCAGAAACAGAGATAAGATGTTGAGTACACACAATGGTGAACAGGGTGCGAAGTGCCTCTGGAAGGAATGATTATGTTATAATTGGTATTATGATTTATACTAAAATTTAAATTATAATTTTAGAGTAATTGTAGGAGGCTGGCCTGGTTTATAGTGGGTCCCTTGTGGTACTTACACCCTGTGCCAGATCCAGTTATCCCTTATTAGTAGAATAGAGGTGTTTCTAGCAGCTTAGGCTGATAGAAGGTAGCTATGGCAAAGCAGCTTAGGCTGAACTAGGAAACATGCAAAGCTCCTACTATACCACTTATATCATATAGCACATTATCATAAGTAAACACAATACTCAGAGTTACTGAAAATAAAGATACTTTATTTTAGTGACAATATGCCAAAAGTATCTCAGAGGATACCCTCACTTAGGAGGTAAGTAATATACACACATTATATGTACACAAATCAAAGACAGGTAAGTAACAGTAAGAAAAGTAGTGCAAACACTGTAGAATCACAATAGGATGCAATAGGTAGACATAGGCCTAGGGGCAACACAAACCATATACTCCAAAAGTGGAATGCGAATCACGAATGGACCCCAGGACTATGGGAAGTTGTAGAGAGTCGCTGGGACTGTAAGAAAACAGTACGGGTGTCCAAAATACCCCACCCCAAGACCCTGAAAAGTAGGAGTAAAGTTACCATACTACCCCAGAAAGACAGAATAGTCGTGATAGGGGATTCTGCAAGAACCACAAGCACCAGCAAAACACTGAAGACGGATTCCTGGGCCTGAGGACCTGTAAAGGAAGGGGACCAAGTCCAAGAGTCATAAAAGTGTCCGGGGGGGCAGGAGCCCACTAAACCCCGGATGAAGGTGCAAAAGGTCTGCCTCCGGGTGGCATAAGCCGAAGGTTCTGCAACAATGAAAAGGGCTAGGAACTTCTCCTTTAGATGAAAGATGTCCCACGGCTTGCTGGAGGTTGCAGAAGTGTTTCCAGGCAGAAATACTGCAAAAAAGCCTTGCTAGCTGCAAGAGTCTCGGTTGAGGTTTTTGGGTGGTGCTGGGGACCAGGAAGGACCAGGATGCCGCCCCTTGGAGGAGGAGATAGAGGGGGCACCCAGCAACTCAGAGAACCCCCACAGGAGCAGGCAGCACCCGCAGAAGTACTGGAACAGCCACTTAGAAGATCTGAGGACAGCGGTCAACTCAGAGTCACAAAGGAGGGTCCCACGACGTCGGAGTCCAACTCAGCGAGTTGGGCAATGCAGGATGGAGTGCTGGGGACCCAGGCTAGGCTGTGCACAAAAGAAGTCCTGGAAAAGTACAAAGAATCCGGAGCAGCTGAAAATAACACAGTACACAGGTTTGCTGTCTGGCGTGGGGAGGCAAGGACTTACCTCCACACAATTTGGACAGAAGGGCCACTGGACTGTGGGAGGCACTTGGACCTAGCTCCTGTGTTCCAGGGACCAGCTTGTCAGGATGAGAGGGGACCCAGAGGACCGGTGATGCAGAAGTTTGGTGCCTGCGTTGGCAGGGAGAAGATTCCGTCGACCCACGGGAGATTTCTTCTTGGCTTCCAGTGCAAGGTGAAGGCAGACAGCCCTCAGAGCATGCACCACCAGGAAACAGTCGAGAAAGTCAGCAGGATGAGGCGCTACAATGTTGCTGGTAGTCGTCTTGCTACTTTGTTGCGGTTTTGCAGGCATGCTGGAGGAGTCAGTGGTCGATCCTTGGCAGAAGTCGAAGAGGGAAGTGCAGAGGAACTCTGGTGAGCTCTTGCATTCGTTATCTGAGGAATAGCCCAGAGGAGAGACCCTAAATTGCCAGAAAAGGAGGTTTGGCTACTAAGAAAGGAGGCTTGGCTACTGAAAGAGGTAAGCACCTATCAGGAGGGGTCTCTGATGTCACCTGCTGGCACTGGCCACCCAGAGCAGTCCATTGTGCCCAAACACCTCTAAATCCAAGATGGCAGAGGTCTGGGACACACTGGAGGAGCCCTGGGCACCTCCACTGGGAGGTGCTGGTCAGGGGAGTGGTCACTCCCATACCTTTGTCCAGTTTCATGCTAGAGCAGGGCTGGGGGATCTCTGAACTGGTGTAGACTGGCTTATGCAGAGATGGACACCGTCTGTGCCCATCAAAGCATTTCCAGAGGCTGGGGGAGGCTACTACTCCCCAGCCCTTCACACCTATTTCCAAATGAACAGGGTGTAACACCCTCTCTCAGAGGAAATCCTTTGTTCTGCCTTCCTGGGACTGGGGTGCCCAGACCCCAGTGGGGCAGAAACCTGTCTGAGGGGTTGGCAGCAGCAGCAGCTGCAGTGGAGACCCCGGAAAGGCAGCTTGGCAGTACCCGGGTTCTGTGCTAGAGACCCAGGGATGCATGGAATTGTCATGGTGACAATTCCATGATCCTAGACATGTTTCTTGGCCATGTTCGGAGTTACCATTGTGACGCTACATATAGGTATTGACCTATATGTACTGCACGCAAGTAATGGTGCCCTGAACAATGTGGGGGCACCTTGGCTAGTGCCAGGGTCCCCACACACTAAGTAACTTGGCACCTAACCTTCACCAAGTGAGGGTTAGACATATAGGTGACATATAAGTTACTTATGTGCAGTGAAAAATGGGTGTGAAATAAGGTGGACGTTATTTCACTCAGGCTGCAGTGGCAGTCCTGTGTAACAATTTTCTGAGCACCCTATGGGTGGCAAAAGAAATGCTGCAGCCCATAGGGATCTCCTGGAACCCCAATACCCTGGGTATCTAGGTACCATATACAAGGGAATTATAAGGGTGTTCCAGTGTGCCAATGAGGATTGGTAAAATTAGTCACTAGCCTGCAGTGACAATTTTAAAGCAGAGAGAGAGCATAAACACTGAGGTTCTGATTAGCAGAGCCTCAGTGATACAGTTAGGCACCACACAGGGAACACACACAGGCCACAAACTTATGAGCACTGGGGTACTGGCTAGCAGGATCCCAGTGACACATATCAAGCATACTGACAACATAGGGTTTTCACTATGAAACCTGGGTCCTAGCTAGCAGGATCCCAGTGAGACAGTAAAAACACCCTGACAAATACTCACAAACATGCCAAAACTGGGGGTAACAAGGCTAGAAAGAGGCTACCTTACTACAGTAATACACTTTTAAAATTGTGCATATAGGCACTGCTTCCTATGTCCTGATGAGGCCTGAAGTTGGAGGGCTGAAACGCGTTGACTACTAATCTGAGGAGTGCTACAAAAATGTTTGATTTATGAGGCTATGATATGGGATTATACTGTGAAAAATTAACAGGAATAAGTGTCCATGAGTGACGGTATTAATCACTACTACCTCAGTTGGAAGGCTGCTTGCTTGGAAAAAGGTTCAGAAGCCCAGAGGTATATAAAAAACTCATTTGGAAGCTTTTAGTGCAATAGACTTATTGAGCACACATTATGGACTAATATATGTCAAGCCATTATGTGCTGTGTGATTAGATGTGTGTATATATATATATATATATATAGATGTTGTATATAAGTGATATGTTAAATGTATGTCAGATTGTTTATATGTTTGTGTAACAATAGACTGAGACAAAGGGAGACTAACATTATTTTGCATTAGGAATGATGATCAAATGATTAATCTGTGTTTCAGTGGTTAAGTAATATTTTCACTTTAATATAAAAAAATGTACATGCATTTATCCCCACTGTATACCAATAATTTTTAATGCCTTGTAAATATGGGTGGCCCCACGCAGTTTTCTTCGGCGAAGGGGCATGCAATGGGTGTTGCTGTGGGCGTACCAGATTTACAGGAAATCATAAACCTGAGGCAACACCAAAAACTAACGCCTCCTCAGGGTTGGCGTTAGAGTGGAGCAATTAGGAGAAATACTTTTATTTCTCCTTGTTTTTTGCTCCTTCAATGTACAGCACACATGAGGCAAATCATCAATAATTATTGTTTCCCTTCCTGCACATAAACAATTACCCTCATGGCGCAAGGGTGTCTGCATTGGCGCTAGACAGCTGATTGAGCGTTGGAGCAGGGGTAAACACAGGGATGTGCCATATTCTTGAAAATACGGCACATTCCTGTATTTTGGAAATGATGCATCTCAAGGAAGCCATATTGCTTCTGGCTCCGCGCTGCTCCATTTCCTAATAAATGAGGCCCTGTCTGTAGAACTCACCCCTGGATGAGAGAATTTAGAATATTGTGAAAATTACATCAATGAACAAAAAGCGTCCCAGGGTAAGAATAGCCAGATCTGTGATCATAGAAGGGGAAGTGAGTAGGAATGGTTCTTGAAAGAACCTGTGCCCAGCTTCTGAAAAGGGATAACCGCGTGCCAATACTCTTCTGGAACATTGAGGGCCTGATTCACAAAGTTAACATACTCTATTGAGTAAGTTTGCTACTTTTTGCTATTCTAATACTGTACTTTGGTATTTGTAGTAATCTTCCCTGTTGTAATAAGTCCAGCACTACAAATGGCAAATTATTGGTACTGCAACTCCTGCCAAAAGAAAACAATGGATGTAGGTACTTACAATAAAAGTGTGTATTGCTATAAAAGTGCAGTTTGTGAATATCGAAAAGTAGTACACTTACTCAAATATGTAAGTTAGTACAAAAGTGCAGTTAGTGAATAGCACTTTGTAATAAGATTTTTAGTACGTCTGTAGTACTGAAACATTTACTTCATAGTGCAGTTTGCAAGTCAGACCCATAGTGTCACTTCAGAATAATGTGGGAGGTCTCATGCGGCATCAAGCTCTGTATTAGACGCTTCATTCACACCTTGCGAACACTTTAGAATGCTTGATAGTGACAACCTTCCTCTGTTTCTTTTGATGCATTTGGAGAAAGTTTAGTGCATTGATGAGGTGTACATTTGGAAGAACGACTTGCCAGTCCTTGAATTTTAAGCAGGTCAATTAAACAAATAGTAAATTGAATAAACTGGATGTGACCATTATTTTTTGCAACTCCTGCATACAGACAACCTCATTAAAGAAATCCATCTTTGTCTTTGTCAAGCCATACTGAATTTCTGCCACATACTGTGTCTTAAAGTCCATCAGATGCTACAATAAAAGGGGGAGCTCAGAGGATTTTAGGTGTGGTTTCTGCAAAGTGTGCAATATCATAAAAGGCAAGGTGAGCTACAACATTACCCTTCACATTACACTTCACTTCACAAGCATTAAATATATTGCTTGTGGTTAAGAGAGGTGTATTGTCCTCAGTGAGTTTCATCCACCTTTTAGGCTTTCTCCAGATTGCCTCAGATTCAACACACAAAATGGCATTTGGTTCCTCTGATGGTTCCCTGAGTACCACAGTGATCTGGTCCTCAGCTACATTAAATATATGGCCTCCAGGGACACTTTCAGCTACAAGATGAATGTATTGAGTGTGTTTATTGTGAGGAATTGGGCTTCTGATTAACTGGTAAGTGAGCCCCTGGTCAAGCAACAGCTACCATTTTCTTGTAGTATGAACCATAAAATAGTCTCTAAATTAAAGTGTGCTTAAACCTGGGTAGCTGGGCACAAAAAGCAGTCAGGCTAAACTTATAAGCAATATGTAAATATTTATTCAGCACACAAACAATAATAAAGTGAACATACAACACAAGACCAATCCCACCCAAATTTTGAAAAATAGAGTAAAATGTAATAAATAATTTGACACCAGAACAGCAAAAATAGAATTAGTAGAACCAGAGTTATGAATTTGTAGAGTTTTTAGTAAAAGCTAGTGCCAAAAAGATCAAAGCTCCAACCATGGACATCTAGTCACGCGAGACAGGGTCAAGGTTGTAAAATATGGTAAACCGCGATCAAGCACAGTTTGTATACAAGAAGACCCCACATGAGCTTACCTTTGGACTTAGAAGAATTTTCAAGGACAATTTTCTAGAAAGGTAAAGTTCAGAAGGGCAAGCCTGTAGGTGGTGCCAGAGGAGGGATCGTCATTGTTGGGAAGCTTGGGTCAGAGTTACGGTAAAGATTTCTATGTATAGATGTAGTAGTTCTGATGGAAATAAAAAATCTCCACTGGGACAATGCAAAAGGCTCTAGCTGTAGAATGTACCAGTGGCTCTGATACCCCTTTGACAATGTCTCACTGAACAGAATTTGCTGCTGTGTAGGTGAATGTAGCGAGAGAAAATACAAATTCATTACGACCGGCAATGCGCCTTAGGTTGATAGGCAAGCAGGTTGGTCTTGGTCTTCTCTGGGTTCTTGGAGCAGTTTTTGATCAAAAAGTTTCTGTCCTCAGTTTCAGGTTTGGGTGATCTGGGCAGCTTTAGCACCACACCAAAGAGTCCAGGGCTGGTGTAACACAACTTAAAGGTTCTGGACTCATTGAGGCTGGGTCCAGGTGCAGGGTGAAGACGTTGAAAGCCTTTTGTGTCTCTGTGGCTCTAAATAGGAGGCCAGCAAACTAGCTATGGAATCAGTCTGGTAGTCCTGGGTTCAGGTGATGCTGCAGGGCTCAGAAACAGGGCAGGTGTCAGAGGGTTCCAGTCAGGCTCAAGGCAGCAAAGCAGCCATTAAAGGTACAGCAAAGCAGTCTTGCAGAGTGCGCAGCAGACCACGGCAGCAGACAGCCCACATAGATTCCTTTAGCACCACCAAGAGTGAACTGAAGAGTGGGTCTGAGGGTTCTACTTTTTTAACTGATTCCTTTCCCTCTGGAAGATGAGAGAAGCTTCTAGATACTTTCATTGAAGTGCATGGAATTTCCTGACTCCTCTGATCTGGCTCTAAGCTGGCTGCAGTGACAATATGGAGGTGACAAGTACTGTATATGAAGGCACAGTCTATTAGTTGCAAATGTGGCTGTGCACTGATTTGCCCCCTGCTAACCTTTAATCAGATGGTCAACCCAGGCACACCTAATCCCTCCATTGTGTGACTACCTGGGAGGAATTTGCAAAGTCTAACTCTCAGTTACACCAAGTCACGTGACACAAGACAGGCTGCAGGCCAAAAGTAACACAAAAGGATGATTGACACCCTCATCAGCTAAGCTAGCTTGAATTCAGTGGACAGTGAGTGAGGGACCTATGCCTGGGCATACCCTCACCACTAAGGGTGACTTTAGCAACATAAAAGAATGATGGACAGAGTTCTGAAACTTTTCAAACACTCACCATCAGTCACTGATGTGGGTTAAATCCATCATTCTTTTTCTCACTGTGCCACCCTGTTTGGGAACCAGCCATATGCAAATCAGTCTTTACTCTGATCCCCATAGGAAGAGTCCAGCTGAAACTGCAAGACCAGGTCCTCTCTGGACCAGAATCAACATCCTAGTACTGGTTTTGGGGTATCATCCCTCATCAGCCAGCCTCGGTTGAATTCTGTCGTACAGTGAGCTATGGACCTACATACGGGCATACCCTAGACATGGATCTAGTTTCAATCAATTGTTCTTTTGCTCACCATGCCACCTCAATTTGGACCCAGCCATATGCAAATCAGTCTTGACCCTGTTCCCCATGGTAACAGTACAGCCCGAACTGTCAGGCCAGGTCCTCCCTGGATGGAATCAAACACCCTGGGACCTGTTTCGGGGAATCGCCCCTCATCAGCAAGGCTACCTTACATTTAATGGGACAGTGAGCAAGGGACCAATGTCTGGGTATACCCTGCCAATTTGGGTGTCTTTGTGAATACAAAAGGATGATGGATGGAGTGCTGAAACTTTTAAAACACATACCCCTAGTCTCAGATCTAGGTTAAATGCATCATTATTTTACTCTCCATGCCACCCCAGTTTGGACCCAGCCATATGAACAGCTGTCTTGACCATGCTCCCGATGGGAACAGTCCAGCTCAACCTGCCAGGCCAGTTCCTCCCTGGACTGGAAACAATCATCCTGAGACCGTTTTTGGGCTATCACCCCTCATCAGCCAGGCTAGCCTGAATTCAGTGGTACTCTGAGCAAGGGAACAATGTTTGGGCATACCCTGGGCACTTATGGTGCCTTAAGCAACACAAAAGGATAATGGACGGAGAGCTGAAGCTTTTCAAGCACTCATTCCCACTCACAGGTCAAGGTTAAATCCATCATTCTTTTGCTCACCTTGCCACTCCAATTTGGACCCACCTGTATGAAAAATAGGCTTAACCCTGCTCCCCATGGGAACAGTCCAGCCTGAACTGCCAGGACAGGTCCTCCATGGACTGGAAACAAGCATCCTGGGACCGGTTTTAGAGTATTCACCCCTCATCAGCCAGACTAGCTTGAATTCAGTGGCACAGTGAGTAAGGGACGCATTTCTGGGCATACCCTGGCCACAAAGGGCAACTTTAGCAACAAAAAAGGATTATGGATGTAGTGCTGGAACTTTTAAACACTCACCCCAGTCACAGATCTGGGTTAAATCCATCGTTTTTTGCTCAGCATGCCACACCAATTTGCACCCAGCCATATATAAATCAGACTTGGCCCTGCTCCCCACGGGAACAGTTCAGCCTCAAATGCCAGGCCAAGATCCCCCCTGGTCTGGAAACATCCATCCTGGGAGCAGTTTTGGGGTGTCGCCTCTCATTACCAAGGCAACCTTGAATTCAGTGTCCCAGTGGGCAAGGGACACACATCCGGGCATACCATGGGCCACTTATATTGACCTTAGCAGCACAAAAGAACGATGGACGGAGTGCTAAAACTTTTCAAACACCCCTATTCACAGATCTGGGTTAAATCCACTGTTTTTTTGTTCATCATGCCCACCCTAGTTTGGACTCAGCCATACACAAATCAGTCTTAACCCTGCTCCCCATGGGAACACTCCAGAATGAACTGCCAAGCGAGGGCCTCCCTGGATCGGTTTTGCAGTATCACTCCTCATCAGCCAGGCAAGCTTGAATTCAGTGGCACATTAAGCAAGTGACCCACGTTTCTCACAACCCTACCCATACCTGTAGTGGGCCAGCTGTTAACAGCCCTCTTTTTCCTGAGGAGATCATCAAGATAATCTGCCAGTTCCTTTCTTGCCTCTCTAAGGGCCACAAATTACAAGGAAGTGGTGCAGCGTCACTTCAGAAATGTTGCGATGGGCCGAGTTTACAAAAATATGGTGTACCCCTGTGTTGACTCTAGCGCTGGTGCTAAATGTAGCTACCTAGCGCCAACCCAAGCACCCTGGCACCATAGTGTGAATTCCATGTAAATCTGGGGCAGCATCAAAATGTAGTGGGTTTTTCAGTGGAATGCCCACAGCAACACCCATTGCACGCCCCTTCCACGCTAAGCGATGTGTATGAAAGGGCGGTAGTTATAAGGCGCCATTAAGCCACAAAAAGTGGCCTAACGATGCCTTGTAAATACAGCACAAGACATTGCTCCACTGGAGCATCGCAAAATGTGATGCACCGGTGGCACAAGGGCCTTGTAAATTAGGCCCTTAGTTTATTATTGCAGTTAGTCTGCTCTTGTTATGACTCTGACGTCCCATTTCTAGGGGGCGCTGTAAGGGGACTGTCAGAACCCTGGGAATCACCTTGAACACTTATCTAGAGTCCCTTGCTGACTCCCGTTTGTTTCTCTTTTCGCCATGGTATGCTTTTGTAGTATTCCATTTGCTTCCTGGGACTGCAGATCCCATAATGCACAGCCTGGTAATCAGGAAAGCCTGGATTCTGTTTTACATTGTTTTCTTTGGGCGAAATCTAGTTGCTCCTTTTCACCAGATCCTCTTCTCCAGGACTTGCGAGTGTCTGAAACTACACACACCTGTGACCTCTCCTGTGCAGTCCAGTCATGTGATTCCACCTGGGGTTTCTGCAGCCTGTAACTGCTTATAAGCAGCCATTTCCTCAAGATCCTTCATTGTGCATTGGAGTACGATTCCTTTGTGTTACAGACCCCTTATCGAATGGTGTTCCAGTCTTGTTCCTGTTCTGTTCCAGCTTGAACGTGTTCCCTGTTTCTCTGCCCTGCTCCTGATTGTTCCAGCCAGAGCCTGCTCCCTGTTTCTCTGTCCTGTTTCTGCCTTGTTTCAGCCTGAACCTGCTCTCTGTTCCCCAGTCCTGTTTACTGCTTATTCCTACTCCCTGTATTACAGCCCTGTCCTTGCTTTTTCCAGTCAGTGCCTGCTCCCTGTTTCACATTCCTGTTTCTGTTTGTTCTAGACAGAAGTTTGCGCCCTGTTTTCCAGTCCTATTGCTGCCTCTGCTTCAGCCTGAGCCCGTTCCCAGTTCCTGCCCCTGTCTCCTAGTTTGTTCCTTCTGTTTCTGATTCCTCTTGGGTATCTGCGTCTGGTGAGTGTTCTATCAGTGGTATCCATCATGTGTGGATGGGAAGCTTTATGATATTTACCTCAGTGGATTTCTGTGTTTAACAGTCTTTTCTCACATTGCGAATGTACACTGGTGGGGAGCTGGATGTTCTGGGTACCAAGCAAGGATTGTGGAGGTAGTGATAGAGGCTGCAGTGAAGCTTTGGGTGGAGTGGAGCTCTGGAACGTGTGGCCTGGGGTGTCAGCAGAGAGCAGTGTGTAGCTGCTTGAGTGCTTCCGGGGACTCACTGGTAGTGGCAGCACAAGCTGGTGGCTGATCACAGGAAACACAAAGAATGAAGAAGTATTGCCGGCTGAATGGGAGTCGGGCACTCAAGAATGCTCTAAGCAGCATTCTATGTTACAGGGAAGGGGGCAGTTGTTGGCAGTGAATTGAGACTCCAAGAGATGGGTGCTTTACTGAGCCCCGAAGAAACCTTCTATGGAAGAAGGCAACATGTCTAGCCACAGAAATTAAGGAGGGTGAAGACTGGAGTTGGTGGTGAGTAGTGAAACAGGTATGCTCTAAGAAATAAGAGTAAAAGGGCTGCTGCACTATTAAGTGGGAGGGAAAACAGTGATAAGACACAGTTGGGCAGAACAATTGTTTCATCTTTGCCCCTTGGTGTTTCCCCACAAGTTTCTGAAGGTGGGGTTGTCCCTCCTGTGATTTTGTTACAACCAAGTAAAAGCACAAAGAGCAGGAGGGTATTCTACCAGTGCTAAGCATTATCCGAGCAGTTGCACAAACGTTTACCTTGGCATGGCCCTTTGTATATGTTTTGGTCATTGGGTCTTCGATCATGGTGACTTAGTAACCAATCTAGTGGCGATCTTAGCACTTAATGACTGATGGAAGATCTGCTGCATCAAGGAAGACAAAAAGTCTTGCAGGGTTTGATTATATGATGGACTTGGGAATGGAATGGGCCAGTTGGGTGATGCCCGGTCACACCTTGATGGATTAGGATGAAGGTTTGCAATTGCTCTCAAGGGATTTAATTGCCAGTGATATTTCAGCCAATTGGCGCAAGTTTGTTTATGCTTTTGTTGAAATGTGTAGCCTTTCTGAATGCTTTGGATGTTTTGTGCAGCAAGCACATGCAGTGCTTTGGGACTAAGTAGACACACACCTTTATTAGTACAAACACATATTGGTGGCCATGCAGATTAGGGTACATTTCCTTTCTTTGATACCCCCAGAGCCCCTTCATCACATAAAAAGGATGCTTAGTTAACTCTTTCATGTCAGAGTCTTACACCCGGATATTTTTCATAGGTTGGTTTAGGTTTCTGTGCATTATTATGTATGTTTTCTGTAGAAATACACAGTTAAAGTGACTGTTGCTCTACCCTTTGTTACATACTGGCATGGAATGCTGCTCATGAAAATATGTAGGCTCATCAGAACATCAATAATCGTTGCTTCCACATTCAGGGCATCATTTATATGGTTTTGATGCAGGTCAGAGCTGCAAGGATTCTGCCCTGTGTCAAAAGAGAGGGGCATGAATGTGCCGTATCTATAAGATACAGTGTATTCCCATCCTTTCCCCATGCGCTGGTGCACAATTTGCTTCCATGCACCAATGCAAGCACACTTGCACCATTGGGCAAGGGTGTTGATGTTGTAGGAAGGATTGGTTTTATGCAGGAAACTGCATTGTAGGAATATTGTTTTTGTGCAGGAAAGGATACCTTCCTGTACAAAGTTATCACTGGAGGCGATTTCCTCTTATTATGTGTGCTGCAGAATGCAGAACTCAAGGAAAGTGGACAAAATAAGGAGAAATAAGGATATTTCTCCTCATTGCGCCTCCCTTACTCCTCCCCTGGAGTACTGTAGGCTTTTGACGCATTCACAGGTTTACAAACTCTTGTAAATGCTTTCAAATCTATGGGTGTTGCTTGGGAACACCCATCGCAACGCCCATGGAGTGTCTCTTTGGCGTAAAGTAAGGCAACAAAGTGACTTGCCCTGCGTTGCCTTACTCCATATTTACAAGCAATGAAAAGCCATGCAAAGTGGCTTTGCATAGCCTTGTAGATATGGGCCAGCAGTCTGCGCCACAGGTGGATCACAAAAAGTGACACATCGGCAGCTCAAGCCGCTTGTAAATAAGCCCCTTTTGTTTGGACCTTCACATGCCTAGAGTGGCTGGGCTTTCCACTTATAACCGATCTATGGACTTATCCCCGTGGTTGACCTTCCAAAGTCCTTGCTGCAGCTGAGAATGAGAGAGAATTGTTTCCATCAGTAGCTCTGATAGATATTAATCAGAATCACTGCTCTGTGAATAATGAATGATGTGTAATTAGAGAGCACTACTACAACAACGGGTGACCCGAGGACACATGCGCTAATCTTCCCAAGGAAGCGAGGCTATCTACATGCAGCGTCGCAAGATTTGCAATCACCGAGATGGAATGGCATTATTAGGACCATTGTGTTTATGTAAAACTCGTTACAGGGTATGCAAATTTCACACTAAGGAGAAAATGAACCGATAAATGACAACGTTATCAATAATGTTAGCATACAGAGGGCGAAGAATAGGCAGGCAGAAACCTCAGGTGACCTAGAATAGAAAAATACCAAATGAATGATAATTGCAATAAATAATAACGCATTTTAGTTCTCAATAACATTTGATTACTACGTGATGTGAAGCCGGTATTATTATTGTATATACATTTAGTGATAGTTAATCAAAGTGAGTTGGATGAACATCTTTTCTATCGTTGTTGAACAATCATACACGTATCTTGAAGGTTACACAGACAGCACTGCGTGAGTCTACGAACTTTGTTAATTCGTCCAAAGAAATGTTCCACCGTTTGAAACTGTGCATAACCCATTCATTCTCGACTGACACGGGGCCAAACAAGAATGCAAGAAAGGCCATCCAGAACGTTGTGCGAGGGCTCATTATTCCCCAGGCCTCACTCCCACGCTTCTGCTGCTACATTTAATAATATACTTCAAGCAGAGTTATCCGACTTATTATTTTTATTATTATATTAATTGGAAAAGTATCAAAAGATAAAATGCAGTAAGCAACAGAATTAAAATATTTCATTTAAATAACAGTCATAAAGGCATAGAATATTTAAATAAAATAGTGCAATATCATACCACAATGATCTAATAGCTCAATTTACACAATTTCTCAATTCTTCAATATCCCAAATAGATAGGGTATGCAAAGACCAAAACATTTCCTAACTGGAGCCCACAGCATTGGGGTAACAAAGGTTCCCGCAGTCCCCCGTGCAGGGAGCACCCCCCCCCCAAGCTCCAGGTGGGTCCTTCAGCACATCAGCTGTCAGCTTGAGAGGGGCCCCGTCCATATTATTTGCAGGCCGCCTCTTCTACTTTCCTTACTCACAGCTTTTTCATTGTTCACATTTTTGGGCGATAGTGAATGAATGTAAAAACCAAGCCACAGTCAAAAATAACCTCATGGCAGCAAGCCCTAGGATCATGAGGTGCACTCTGCAACCATGCCCTAGCGATGCTCAATCTAGCCACTGTAATTGCATAGATGTAGATTGAAACCAGATTGCGTGGAATAGAACTTAAGTGGCCTAACGATAAGCTTAGGATCATAGCCAGCTTCCCATTGTAATAAATTATTTAATTTATTGAATACTGAAGGCCTAAATGAAGAAAGGGAGGGTGCAAGTGCAAAAATATGGGCAGTGTTTGCCCCTGGCACCAAGCACCGAAAGCAATCAGAGGATGCCCGAAGGCCCATTTTTAACAATCTATGGAGAGTACAATATGTATCTTATAAGGTCTTGAAAAAATGTATGTTAAATGGTGACACATTTAATACGCCTTGAGCCAGTTGAACACTGGTTTTCCCCTTCAGTCACCATGATACCTAAATTCTTAGGGGCATATTTACAAGTTTTAGCGCTGCCAGAGCGTCACTTTTTGTGACTCTCTGGTGATGCTGTGCACTGCCCCATGTTTACAAGAAGGCATTAAGCCACTTTTTGTAGCTTAACACCACCTTGTAAATACAGCCTCTTCACATACAGCATTTTGCATGGAAAGGACATGCAATAGGTGTTGCTGTAGGCTTTCCACAGCAACAACCATTGCATTTTGACGCTGCCCCAGATTTATGAAATTTTATAAACCTGAGGCAACACCAAAAATTAATACCTCTCCTGGGGTGGCATTAGGGTGGCACAACAAGAATAAATACGTTTATTTCTCCTTGTTATTTGCTCCTTCTATGTGGGCTGCATTCTGCAGCATAAATAAAAGAGCAAATCGCAATTGAAGATTGCACCTTCCTGCACAAAAACAATCTCCCCCGCAACGCAGCCATCCTAGCACCATGGTGCAAGGATGCCTGCGTTGGTACAGGCTGCTTAATTTAGCGCCAGCGCAGGGGGCAACGCAGGGGGAAACACAGGGGTGTGCCATATTCTTGTAAATACGGCGCATCCCTGCTTTTTTAAACTGGTTCAGCGCTGCTGATTTTGGCATAGCACCGACTGCTCCAGTTTGTTGTAAATCTAGCCCATATTCATTTGTTCTCTAATTGTTGAAAACATTGATAATTGGCTCCACAAGAGACAAAAGTTTTTTACAAAATGCTATAGAATGAACTTTGGACAAATAAGAAAACCACGCAGAAAATAGATTAGGGTAAATAGAAATATCATTAACTGGCAAATAGCCAGCACAAATCTTCAAGTTGCAGAAATAGAAAAAAAGCTTTGCTGGTATGTGCCGTGATGACCCTGCAGTGATTTAAAAGAATTGAATATCCAATTAGAAAACAAAGGGCCACGTTTTTAATACCAGTCTAATGCCAACATTGTTAGAAACCCTTATTCAGATGCAATGGCAAACTAGGGTTTCGTCGAGGCAAGTGTACGTATTAAAAGATGAAATGTTACAACTTGTTTTAATTGAAGACCAAATCCTATGATAGACAACCAACGACTTGAATATGGTACATTTGAAGTAGACTGTATCAATCAAGCCCTGCATGGATGGCGAAGTTTAATTAAAAATCCAATACTCAGGGCACAGATAGGATTACTGCCAATCGACCCCAACCCATAACAGCCAGCAGTCGAAGTGTAAATGAGGAAAGAAAATTCAGCCAAAGTGAGGGAAAGGCCATACTGCTCTTATCATGTGGTAAATGTAAATACCATATGAGGCACAGGGTTTTTTTAAATCCCTGTCAGCTGGTCCCAACCATTATCAGATGTATTATTGAAGAGGCAATTATCATGGCTATTACCACTAACCGGCTCCATATGTGTGTGTGTGTGTGTGTGTGTGTGTGTGTGTTTGTGAGAGAGAGAGAGAGAGAGAGAGAGAGAGAGAGACTTTCAAAATGTGAAGCCAAATAACCCGGAATCCTGGGCACATAGTTTATATCACAGCGCGTCCTTTTTCTTCATTATCTCATATGAATGCTTTTCTAAACACTGGAGTCCAGGATGGGTGCGGCACAAGCACATCTTATATTTGATTTAATAGACTATAATGTTGCTCCATCTCTATTAGTAATTTAGGCCATATTTTGGATTTACAAGAGTACTAACTTGTGTCTTAGTTCACTAATGGCATTTTCCGGGGTGGGTGAGCCATGAATGTTTCTGAAAACCGTCACATTTAATAAATGTCTTTCTATACAGTGATATAATTGATTCACTAGATGAAATGCTTCCACATGTTAAATAAATACACTTTTTTGAATCTTGAAGAGATTGTAACACATCTTTACATTGCAATTGTTGTACAATATAAATTGCAAACATTTTCATGTCTCGGCTCGTGCATGGACTCTTATAGCCAAGCCAGACCCATTGCTTGGCTCTGCTATTAATTTGAATAAAAACCCTTCTCAGTTTGTGACTAGGGCTTAGTGCATGGATCCATCAGTCATCTGATAAAATAATTCAAGCGGTAGAAACATGGAGATCTGCCCCCATGCACCAATTTAGTCATTCTACCATCAATGCCTCTTGTAGCAGAGATTAGTAAGAACACATGCTGTGAAACTACTTTCAAAATAGGTGATCCCACGGCAGGGACTCCAGGCGGTTGTGTTGTATGTGCCTGTAATCATGAGTTTCCATGGATAACTGCTAGGCCCAGGTGTAACTGGCAGGGGTGTAGCTTTAGAATGGGTGCTTGGGGTGTGATACCCCTGAAAAGCATTCTTGGTTTGGTAGTTGTGTCTAAGGTCTGTGAGTTAGGCCTGCTATATATCTGTCAGTTTTTCATGTTGTTCTTATTTTACTAAGAATGTATAACTTGTTCATTTTTTTTAGATCGGGTAGTAAATATATGTAGTAACTGATTTACTACAAAAGTAATAAATCTACGCCCACAGAATTGCTCCTTGAATCGTTGAAAATTTTCTGGTGTTTGGAATTCACAAACATGGGCACTAGTAGGCTTGGAAAGCTGTACCATTTTTAAGTTTCCAGGCATAATACAGGCAATCAAGTTTCAAGTTTATTTTTATTTATGTTATGGAACTTCGAAAAGGTCCACATAAAATTACCAAAAACATAATCACAAGAGTGAGAAACATTGCAATCTTTCCCCTTACTATACAGTAAATAGCCACAACATTTATTCAAAAAATCAATTTAAAAGAATCCAATAATAAAAAGATACAACTTATGAGTTTCACAGATAAAGTAGCTATCGTGCCTCTAGTGCAAAAATATACAGGTATCGGCCTTATCCAGTAGCAGACAAAAAGAGGATACAGGTCAAAAAGGGATCCCTTGCACCCTCAATTTCAGTTACAACGGAACATCATTAACACAACTTCAAAGAACACTTAAAAAAATTAAAAACTTTATAACAGAACTTTTCATTCGGAAGCACATAAAGAGACTGTAACAGCATTGGAGCAGAAAGAATAGGCAGTTGAAAACATATTGGCCTCAACCAATTCCACCAACATAATAAAAGAGCAGGACATAAGAAAAGAACATGTTTGAGGTCTTGAGGGCTGCTTTAAAACAGATCATAAATCGGCGAAGTACCACACCATTTAGCAAACAAAGGATTTAACGGAAGCTTACCCTGCCTCAGAAGAAACCAAAAACATCTCACTCCTTAGGTAGATTCCAAAGAATATAAGGTTGAGCTTTGTTTACCATACAAGAGTCTATTGCAGTTTGACAACTCCTTTACCTAATGCATGCCTCCCTGTCCAAACGAAAACTTAAAGACAATGTAGCTTGTTTTATTCCAGCTTTTAGTTACTGAGTTCAGAACAACAAAACTAAAAGAGGGTCTAATTGCAACATCTCAACTGCAACAGCAAAATTCCTTTGGATTAAAGATTTATCTTTCGGGCCACTCAAGATTTCTTTCTTTATAAATGACCTCAGGGAGCCATCATCACATTTTGCATGTGCACAACCCAGCGGACAACCCATGCAGGACCCTGTACAAAGGCACTTCCCAATACAAATTCTAGCCTTAAGGCTGCTACAGAGGAGGCTGTATGACCTGAAGCTAAGCTTCTAAAAACTCGACCTTCCATCACATTAAAAAAACTCCATTTGGTGATATCAATCACTTTTAAACCATGTAACAGAGAGGCAAGGATTTTAGCTCGATAAACCTCTAACACAAGACATGCCTTCTTCATGTGACCTTGTAAAGTGCACCTAAACCTTTAACCTGAGAGAGGGATTTGGTCATATTATTATTTCCTATATGTGCTTCCCCACTTAGATTCCCACGCAATACCTTCCCCAAGAAAACATATGATTCTACAATTTCTAGTTTTTGGGCACCCAGGGACCATATAGAGTTTCTCTATTTTGGCTTCTTCCTTCCTTGGAAGCACATGATTTTACTTTTAGCTGCACTAACCTTCATATAGTGAGTATCAGCAAATTGTTGCAATGCCTGCAGACAACTATTTAACCATTTTGACTTAATATCCAAAATGATAATGTCGTCTGCATAAAGCAGGCAGACAATAGAATTTCCCCCAAGTAATGGAGCAATACCCTTTCTTCGAGACAGATAGTCCGGGAGGTCGCAAATATAAAGGGAAAAGAGGAGTGGGGTTAGTAGGCAACCTTGTTTTATTCCATTTAGAATGGGAACAGCTTGCAACAGACCCCAACCCCCACTCAAGAGTGCCTAACACCAAGTATCAGAATGGAGAGAAATGACTGAGTCTAAAAGGGAGCCCAGCATACCCAGGTTTAAAAGCTTACTGCACAGCAAGGGAAGATCCACTTTTTCGAAAGCTGTGAAGTCTATAAAAGCTGCATATAGTACCTCTACTCTTGTTACAACATATTTTTCATTTAATACCTGAAGGGCCGTATGTTGTCAATTGTTCCATGTCTACTCTACTCCTAAACCCTCTTTGCTTAATGGGAAGTATTTTATTTTCTTCCGCCCACTCATTGATTTGAGCAAGTACACATTTAGCGAAGTCTTTACAAACTGCATCAAGAAGGGCGATCTGCAGAAATTTTCTGGCAAATTGCGGTCGCCTTTCTTGAAAAGTGGGACTATAACACTTCCCGTCGATGAGGGGAAAATATTTCTAATTTCATAGCAACATTTAAAAACCGGGCGAATAATTTTGCTCCAAAGTGATATATTTTGTTTTATTACAGAGACTGGAATTTCATTGGGCCCCATTGCTGCCAAGATGCACATTCCACTAATTGCAGACACAATCTTTTTTTCAGAGGGAGGACTATAAGACTGAAAATCCCCCTTTAATAGAGGTTTATTAACCACCCCCTTATTTATGGCATATAGACCCCTGATTAAGTTAAACAATCTTGATTCCTCTATAGCTAAGGGGAGGGATCTGGTTCTTACTCCACAACGCTCTCTGACTAACGCCCAAAAGGACCTGGTCTGGCCTTTCACTACTGCCTCCCTTAATTTAATCTAGAGCCTAACTCTTTCCTTATTCTTCAAAAGGGCTTTTACTCAAGCCCTTCTCCTCTTTAATAACAGCACCTTAACTTTCGTATCAGGATCATAGCCCAAGTATTGTTCTCCCACAAGTGTGTTTATTTCCCTATTTAGTAGTAGAAGAAGGATAACTGTACAAATCCCACAGCACGTAGGTAGAAATAATCCTTTATTTTAGTAATATTCAGGAATAAGTAGTAACAAGATAAGACCTCCAGCATAAGCTCCTCATCCTCCAGCTTCCAACTCCTTCTCCCAAATCATTCCAGAATCCCCACTCTCCATAGATTCTGAATCTAAACCCAAAGATCATTACATCATTACTATACCATCTTCCCCCATACATCACAATGACTATACACATAAATAAATTCAAACAAAATGAAATCCCAATTTCTAAACATGTGTTACTATAAATTATGTCAGATGAAATCTTTCCTATCTTTCTATTTTTTCAATTTTTTTCCTATTCTCAATAACATAGAAAAACACCAGTTGCACGTGTGAAAGCTCATTCAATTTTGCACAAATTTCCCATACTCCATTCTCTTCCGTCATCCAACCTAGCTACAAATTTAAATATCTTCACAACCTTTTGCGGTCCACCAAATTTACTCTCTCCCTTCTTTATTATACCATACTTCTTTACTCTTACCCAATCACCTACCTCAATTCCAACGTCCTTCACTTTTCTTCTCATATCATAATTAAATTTATTGCGTTCTTGATGACCCTTCACTCTCAATCTCATTTCTTCACGATCCACCCACACTTGTTTCTTTTCATGCAACCACCAAGGAGATTCCTTCGTCGCCGGCTCTCTCCCTTTGAGAGCAACAAATGGTGCTACTCCAGTCACAGAATGCGGTGTCACCCTATGCGCCCACACCATCTTATTTAGCTCTTCCCTCCATTCTAGTCCATTAGCCAAGGACAATTGAATGTTATCCATGACAATTCGATTAATCCTTTCTACTAGGCCATTAGCCTGTGGTCTAAATAAGGCACCCTTTTCATGTCTAGTTCCCAATCCCGTAAGGAACTCCGACATTTTCCCAGAAACTAACTGCACCCCATTGTCAGTAACTAAGACCTTGGGTGTGCCTTCCTCCAAAAACGTATATTTAAGAAATTCAATAACATTACCAGTTGTTATGTGTTCCATGCTCCTGACTACAAACCATTTGCTGTGGTAATCTACCAAAACTACTAAGAATCTATTTCTCCTTCCAAGTTTATCTACTGGGCCAATGAAATCTAGAGCTAATTTCTCCCATGGTCTTGAAGGGAATTGTACACACTCCATAGGTGGCTGTCTAACTATCCTAGATTTGTCACTATTAGCACACGCTGCACACTCACTTACAACTTGTTCCACATCCCTATCCATTCCAGGTCACCAGTACGATTGTCTTAACCTCCTCTTTGTCATACTTCTTCCTAAATGACCCTCATGTACAATTTGTATTAACTTCATCCTAAGTTTCGTTGGTGGTACCACTCTCCCACGTCTAAATATTCTTTAATCATGCACACTCAGTTCATCTTTTACCATTAAATATTGCTTCAAATTTTGAAAACCATCACCAACATTACCAGAACCGCTTATAAATTTCTTTAGTTCATTATACTCTCTATCATCAAGTACAGCGTTCTCCCACTCTTTCTTGTTTAATGTAAGTTCATTATGTATAAAAAATATTTCTGCCTCCGTCTTATCTAACACTGAAGTTTCATTAGGATGTTCATCGATCTGCATGCGTGACAAACAGTCCGCTACAACATTTTTCTTACCTCTCACGTATTCCACCACAAAATTAAAATCAATGATATTAACCAACCACCTCGAAATTCTGGGCGTCATACTACCTTCCAAACCCCGACCACTTTTGAAAATTTGAAGTAGTGGTTTATGATCTGTACGAAGTACAAAGGGTAGACCCCATAAATAATATCTACAATGGTTAATACCCCAGTAGCAAGCTAACGCCTCCTTCTCAATTGCAGAATACGAACATTCTGCACCACGCAGCCTACAAGACGCAAACCCAATTACTCTTTCTTCCTTATCCACCTCTTGTATGAGAACTGCACCTAACCCTACATTGCTGGCATCAGTCATTAAGATAGTCTTCTTTTTCACATCAAAATGTCCGAGTGCAGGCGCACACGCAATAGAACTTTTAATTTTCTCAAAGGCCAACTCACATTCTGTTGTCCACATTAACATTGCTCCTTTTTTTAACAACAATCTCATGGGCTCTACCACTCCAGCAACATCATGCACAAATTCCGAACACTACTCTGCCAACCCCAAAAATGATTTGAGCTGATCTTTGTTAGATGGTTTTGGAGCTTCATTAATCGCCTTCACAATACTGTTTTTTGGTTTCATACCATCCGCAGATACCTCATGACCTAAATATTTCACACAGTTCTTTCTCAATTGGCATTTCTCCATCTTTACTGTCAGCCCATGATTCTCAATCCTCTCCAACACTTTCACGATCAAATCATCATGCTCTTCCACAGACTTTCCAACTATTATAATATCATCCTGGAAACACAATACGTTCTTCAGACTGTCAAAAATATTATGCATAATACGCTGGAAAACAGCAGATGCTGATGCTAATCCAAATGACATTCTACAGTAACGATAAGCACCTAAAGGCGTTACAAAAGAAGTCAACGGACGTGAGTCTGGATGTAGGTTAACTTGATGGTAAGCTGCCGACATGTCCAGAACACTAAATACTTTGCCTCCTCCCATCATGCTTAGCATCTCCGTGATGTTTGGTAAGGGCTGCCTGTCGACCCAAATATTCTTATTCAGATCTCTCAAGTCTATGAACAAACAAATTTTGTTTCCCTCCTTGGGCGCAACAACAATCGGTGCCAACCACTCCGATGACTCAATAGGTTCAATTATTTTTTCTTGCAATAATTTATCAATTTCTTTTTGAAGGGGTTCCCTCATCATATACGGTATAGATCTTACTTTGTGAACAATTGGAATGGCATTCTTCTTTAAAATTATTCGATGTGTGAATTTTTTCAACTTCCCAAGTTTCTCAGTAAAAACTTTTGAAAACCTCCTCATTAACTTCTCCTTCCATTCCTCAGTAGTACATTAGATTTTCATATATTCTACCTTTGAGTCCTCCATAACTATGACTGGATTAGTTGCATTGGGATTGAGAACAATATTTAAGTCTTTCTGATGTCTCCATCCCAATAAGTTAGATCCTTGATGAGTCACATATACTTTTCCATGCACACCATTCCCTTTAAATATGATGTCCATCCATCTCATTCCTACAATGTCAATTCTTTTACGACCATACCCCACTGCTTCCACATCCGTGGTTTGTAGATCTTCAATTTTTTCCAACAGAATTCCTTCTTAAACATCTTTAGATATCAAAGTATATAGACTCCCAGAATCAACCAGCATTTTCACAACTTTAGTCTTAAGTATTACATCACAATGGGGCTTCACTAACTCACCTTGGCTCTCACATTTTAGATTTACACCGTCTTCAGATTTAACATCACAAAAGTTATTCACCAATGTGCTATTGACCGTTAAAACAATTTCTTATTCATGTTCTCCTCGTACATTATCTATTGATTTAACACTTTTGTTCCACACCATACCTTTTGCTCTACATACTTTGGCCAAATGACCGCGCCTACAACATGTTCTACACGTCATGGTACGTGCAGGACATATGGGATTAGAATCAATGTGTCCTGGACAACCACACCTATAACATAGTATGTTAAAACTTTTCTTCTCTCCCACGTTACTAGTAGTACTCTTCTCATGTTTTATCGTTTTAAGTTGTTCCACCTCTATTGTACTTTCTTTAGCAAATTTTCTCATATGTGCTCTAGATTCAATACCTTTCATCCAAGTTTCGGTATGCTCCATACTCCTTGCTATTTGTATTGACTCCTCCAATGAAGGGTCAATAGATAGCAGTCTCTCTTTCACCTTTTTGTTATTAGTGCATCTAACGATTTGGTCGCGAATGAGGGAATCAGTTAAATCCTGAAAGTTACATGTTACTGCTAAACCTCTTAACCCCTTCCCCGCCACGGACGTAATGGTTACGTCCATGGCAGCGCCCGTGTGGCGCCATGGACGTAACCATTACGTCCTGCCACCGGCCCTCGGGGGAAGCGCTAGCGCTCCCCCGAGGGCCGCCCCCCAACACCCCCAGGCCAGGGCTGAAAGGGGAATCCCTTCCCCTTTCAAGCCCACCCCCCCCGGCCCCCCCCCCATAACGTCAGCGCGCGATCGCGCGCTGATTTCATGGAAAGGGGGAATGACACACTGGAAGCCATTTGCTTCCAGCGCGTCAAGGGAGAAGGTGAGTATTTCACCTTCCTGCGGGGTGGGAGTGCTCTCAGAGAGGCATCGAGGGAAAGGAAAGGGTTTTCCTTTCCCTCGATGTCTCTTTGAGCATTCCTGCTGCCCGATCGCGATGCGATCGGGCAGCAGGAATGCCCACTAGACACCAGGGATTTCAGTATGTGTGTGTGTGTGTGTGAATATTAGTGTAGGGGAGCGACCCCTTGGGCAAGGGTCGCTCCCCTTTGGGGGCACATGCATTTTACGTCGTTTCTGCCCCCCCTGGGGGCAGATTGGCCCTATTTTTAGGCCGATCTGCCCCCAAGGGGGGCAGAAAGCCACTAGACACCAGGGATTTTATTGTTGCTTTGTATTTTTTGTGTTGGCGGGCGGCCCCTTGGGCAAGGGTCGCTCCCCTTTGGGGGCACATGTATTTTACGTCGTTTCTGCCCCCCCTGGGGGCAGATTGGCCCTATTTTTAGGCCGATCTGCCCCCAAGGGGGGCAGAAAGCCACTAGACACCAGGGATTTTATTGTTGATTTTTATTTTTTGTGTTGGGGGGTGGCCCCTTGGGCAAGGGTCGCCCCCATGGGCCCACATGTATTTTTGGGCAGTTCTGCCCCCCTTGGGGGCAGAGAGGCCTATTTTTTTTAGGCCTTTCTGCCCCCAAGGGGGGCAGAATCCCAATAGCGCCAGAAATATATGTTTGTATGTGTGCTTTGTGTTGGGGGGTGGCCCCTTGGGCAAGGGTCGCTCCCCCCGGGGGCGCAATGTATTTATCGTCGTTTCTGCCCCCCTTGGGGGCAGATTGGCCCTATTTTTACGCCGATCTGCCCCCAAGGGGGGCAGAAAGCCACTAGACACCAGGGATTTTATTGTTGGTTTTTATTTTTTGTGTTGGGGGGCGGCCCCTTGGGCAAGGGTCGCCCCCAGGGGCCCACATGTATTTTTGGG
The DNA here is from genome assembly GCF_031143425.1 of Pleurodeles waltl. Classification (NCBI taxonomy): domain Eukaryota; kingdom Metazoa; phylum Chordata; class Amphibia; order Caudata; family Salamandridae; genus Pleurodeles; species Pleurodeles waltl. Next base: position 217,976,308 of record NC_090450.1, on the reverse strand, counting down.
CAGTTCTGCCCCCCTAGGGGGCAGATATGCCTATTTTTTAGGCCTTTCTGTCCCCAAGGGGGGCAGAATCCCCATAGCGCCAGGGATACTATGTGTGTGTGTGTGTGCTTTGTGTGGGGGTGTGGCCCCTTGGGCAAGGGTCGCCCCCCCCCAAAGGGTGCAATGTAATCTGGGCGATTTCTGCCCCCTCCCCTTGGGGGTAGATTGGCCTATTTTTTTTTAGGCCCATCTTCCCCCAAGCAGAGAAGACTAGACACGGGAAAATGAAAAAATGGTTAGTGGCGGAGTGTTTGTCAACTGGCGAAGTATTTGCTTTTATGATAATAACAGTTTTTCTCCTTTTTGTTTTAGTTCAAAGCTTTTGCTGACTTTGCTGTGGCTTGTTGCAGTTTTGGCAGTAGTTGTCCTGCGGTTTGCGTAGTTGCATGTTTTAGGTAAGTAAATAAATTTACTCCAAGTGAGTATTGTTGCAATGCATGAATGACATGTTTGTAGGTGGTGTACTGAATGCAGGATTGTGTGTGAAATTGTCCTTAGAGTTATGCAAAATGATTATTGTGTTGTCTTATGTCTAATTTGCTTTTTTTTTTTCTCTTTTTAGTGGGATATCGTTGGTGATTGCTGTGGCTGTGCAGAGTAGTTGCTGGTGAGTCAAGCTTTTTCAGGCAAGTGAGCAGTATAGTTTTTGAGTTTATAATTCTTAGTGATAAACCTATACTTTGTTACTTATCTTACACAGTGCTGGTTGTTGGTGGTGTATTTGTCCAGTTAATTTTAGTAGGAAGGATCATGGCCAGCCGTAGGATGACCGCTCAGCAGGTTGTTAGTGTGCTTTTTGAGTCATCTTCTGACCATGAATATGAGACTGACTCTGCATCTGAGGCAGAGGAGGAAGTGCAGGATTCTGGAAGTGAATTTTCTGTCAGAGATGAATCATCTGATGATGAAGCCACTCTCAGTGCTGATGAAGGGCCTGTTTTAGAGGAGGACAGTGATGTGCCAATGGTGCAGGAGCCAGCGGCTGAAAGGCTTCCCATTGGAAGACCTGACGCATGGGTTGCACCAAACATGGAGCAGCCACAGTTGCCTGCGTTTACTGGTTTTCCAGGGTGTCGAGTTAATACGGAAAACTTTTTGCCCGTCAACTTTTTTGAGTTGTTTATGGACGATATATTTTTGGAAGAGATTGTTGAGCAGACTAATTTGTATGCAGAGCAGTTTTTGAGGGACAACGCTGCCAGACTTAGGCCACACTCTAGAGCTAGCCGGTGGATTCCCACAAATCTGGAAGAGTTGAAAAAGTTCTTGGGTTTAACTTTTTTGATGGGGCTGATAAGGAAGCCGTCGCTGTCTTCATATTGGTCTACTAGTCCCTTGATGGCAACTGCTATATTTCCTGCCATCATGAGTCGTAACCGGTATGAGCTTCTTCTTCGGATGTTGCATTTTGTAGATAATGCTTTAGCCTTGCCACGAGATCATCCTGATTCTGACCGTCTTTTTAAGATTAGACCTGTCCTTGATCATTTGGTAGATCGGTTTTCAGAGATCTATGTTCCAGGGAAAGAAATATCTGTAGATGAGTCTTTGGTCCTGTTCAAGGGTCGTTTGGTTTTTAGGCAGTACATTCCTAGCAAGAGGGCACGGTATGGAATTAAATTGTATATGCTGTCAGAAAGTAGTACAGGATATGTTTATAATTTCCGGGTCTACACTGGTAGGGATTCCAATATTGACCCCCCTGGTTGTCCTCCCACTTTTGGAGTTAGTGAGAAAATTGTGTGGGAACTTGGTAGACGACTGTTTAACAAAGGTCACCATTTATATGTAGATAACTTCTACACTGGAGTTCGGTTGTTCAAGGAGTTGTTCAGAGTGGACACTGTTGCTTGTGGCACAATCCGCTCTAATCGGAAAGGCTATCCAAAAGAGCTTGTCTGTAAAAAACTTGAGAAGGGACAGTGCAGTGCCTTGCGGAATGATGAGCTGCTAGCTCTGAAATTTGTAGACAAGAGGGATGTATACATGCTAAGCACCATCCATGATGAGAGTACTTCACCTGTGGCTGTTTGGGGTCAGGTTGCCGAAGTGCGCAAACCTGTGTGCATCTTAGACTATAATAAGCACATGGGTGGTGTTGATAGAGTAGATCAGAGGTTAGAACCTTACACTGCTGCTCGTAAGTCTTATGTGTGGTATAAGAAATTAGCGCTTCACTTGTTCCACTTGGCAACTTTTAATGCTTTTGTTGTGTTTAAGGATAGTTCTCCAGAGTCAAGGATGACATTTGTGAAATTTCAGGAGTCTATCATAGCTAGCCTTGTTGTGCTGGAACAGGCAAGAGTTCCTAGAGAAGCAGTGGTGGAGGATGTGGCTAGATTGAAAGATCGTCACTTTGCTGAGCACATTCCTCCCACGGCCAAAAAAAACTTTCCTGCTAAGAGATGTAGAGTCTGTGCTCGAAGAGGTATCAGGAAGGAGACTAGGATGTACTGCCCTGATTGTCCTTCAAAGCCTGGGCTGTGTGTGGGTGGCTGTTTCAGGAGCTACCACACACAGAAGAATTATTGGGAAATTCCGTGAGCGTAAACTGGTGTTTTATATTTTTATATGTTCGGTTTCACGGTTGGCATTAGTCATGTATTCGGTTAGAGCTTTTGTGTTTGTAGTTTTGTACTAATTTATGATTAGTGGTTTCTTTGTTGTTTAAAAACAAAAAAAAGGGGATGGCATGTGTAGAGTGGCGCTTGGTTGGCGGCGTGGGTGTGGTGGCGCTTGGCTGGCGGTGTGTGTGGGGTGGCGCTTGGCTGGCGGTGTGTGTGGGGTGGCGCTTGGCTGGCGGTGTGTGTGGGGTGGCGCTGGGCTGGCGGTGTGTGTGGGGTGGCGCTTGGCTGGTGGTGTGGGTGGGGTGGCGCTTGGCTGGTGGTGTGGCGCTTGGCTGGCAGTGCCGGCCAAACGCCAGTCCACACACTCATCAGCTGGTGTGATTGCTGTATCAGGCATGTGGGCGTATGAAAGTGATGGGCCCTTGACTGGCGCTGTCTGTGGATGCGAGTCTTGTAATGTGCTGGGCCCGTGGATGGCGGCGTGAATGGTCTAGTGCATGTCATGTATGAAAGGTGTGTGAATGGACTGTAAAGCGGTTGGTGCCTTGTCGTGGCTTTACAGCTCACGAGCTGTGAGTCATTGGTTCAGTTTTTTGGCCTTTCAGTTATTACCAGTGCATTTCACTTTTGTGAAATCTCTTGTTAATAAAATTTGATCTACTGAACCATCACTCACCCTCGTGCCAAATCCAACCAGTATGTGTGGTACAAATGACAAAACCTGCTCCGCTGTAATCAGGCGTCGCAGCACACTTGATACACGCTAGGTGCCTCAGGTGGGACCCCGATGATGAAGCATGCCACCAACTTGGTTGGTGGGTGAGGGGTCTTCTTCACATAACCTAAGTGTGTTTCTTTTCACAATTTTAGTGTTTGGCACATCACGGACGTATGTGCACACATCAAAGTGATATATTCCAAAAATACCTGTGTTTGGGGGGGAGGGCCCACCTATGTTTTTGGTCCTGGGTGCGGCCGTCATGTAGGGAAACCTATAAAACCCAGAAACTTTTTAAAACTAGGCACCCCAAGGAGTCTAGGGAGGTGTGGCTTGTGTGGCTCCCCCGACATTTTCTTACCCAGACTCCTCTGTAAACCTCACAATTTGCATAAAAAAGCATATTTTCCTGATTTTTCTTAGTAGGATCACCGCTCCAGCACAAAATTCCTACTCCCCAGTTTTCCCCTCAGTCTCCCAAGTAAAATGATACCTCACTTATGTGGGTCCCCAAAGCAGAGTCTGTCTAAAGATGTATAAAAGAATATGCCCTTATAAACTTGCTGTGCTATCCCTTCTATCCCTTCAGGTTTTGGGCCTTATTATGTTGCAGGCACCTGGGCCACCCACACAAGTGAGGTATCATTTTTATCGGGAGACTTGGGGGAACGCTGGGTGGAAGGAAATTTGTGGCTCCTATCAGATTCCAGAACTTTCTGCCACAGAAATGTGAGGAACATGTGTTTTTTTAGCCAAATTTTGAGGTTTGCAAAGGATTCTGGGTAACAGAACCTGGTCCGAGCCCCGCAAGTCACCCCTCCTTGGATTCCCCTAGGTCTCTAGTTTTCAGAAATGCACTGGTTTGGTAGGTTTCCCTAGGCGCCGGGTGAGCTACAGGCCAAAATCCACAGGTAGGCACTGTTTTCTCCCAAAATTGTGGATGTGTCCACGTTGCGCTTTGGGGCATATCCTGTAGCGGGCGCTAGGCCTACCCACACAAGTGAGGTATCATTTTTATCGGGAGACGTGGGGGAACGCTGGGTGGAAGGAAATTTGTGGCACCTCTCAGATTCCAGAACTTTCTGCCACAGAAATGTGAGGAACATGTGTTTTTTTAGCCACATTTTGAGGTTTGCAAAGGATTCTGGGTAACAGAACCTGGTCCGAGCCCCGCAAGTCACCCCTCCTTGGATCCCCCTAGGTCTCTAGTTTTCAGAAATGCACAGGTTTGGTAGGTTTCCCTAGGTGGCGGCTGAGCTAGAGGCCAAAATCTACAGGTAGTCACTTTGCTAAAAACAGCTCTGTTTGCTGTGATATGTCCACGTTGTGTTTTGGGGCATATCCTGTCGCGGGCGCTAGGCCTACCCACACAAGTGAGGTATCATTTTTATCGGGAGACGTGGGGGAACGCTGGGTGGAAGGAAATTTGTGGCTCCTCTCAGATTCCAGAACTTTCTGCCACAGAAATGTGAGGAACATGTGTTTTTCTAGCCAAATTTTGAGGTTTGCAAAGGATTCTGGGTAACAGAACCTGGTCCGAGCCCCGCAAGTCACCCCTCCTTGGATCCCCCTAGGTCTCTAGTTTTCAGAAATGCACAGGTTTGGTAGGTTTCCCTAGGTGGCGGCTGAGCTAGAGGCCAAAATCTACAGGTAGTCACTTTGCTAAAAACAGCTCTGTTTTCTGTGATATGTCCACGTTGTGTTTTGGGGCATATCCTGTCGCGGGCGCTAGGCCTACCCACACAAGTGAGGTATCATTTTTATCGGGAGACGTGGGGGAACGCTGGGTGGAAGGAAATTTGTGGCTCCTCTCAAATTCCAGAACTTTATGCCACAGAAATGTGAGGAACATGTGTTTTTTTAGCCAAATTTTGAGGTTTGCAAAGGATTCTGGGTAACAGAACCTGGTCCGAGCCACACAAGTCGCCCCTCCTTGGATTCCCCTAGGTCTCTAGTTTTCAGAAATGCATAGGTTTGGTAGGTTTCCCTAGGTGGCGGCTGAGCTAGAGGCCAAAATCTACAGGTAGTCACTTTGCTAAAAACAGCTCTGTTTTCTGTGATATGTCCACGTTGTGTTTTGGGGCATATCCTGTCGCGGGCGCTAGGCCTACCCACACAAGTGAGGTATCATTTTTATCGGGAGACGTGGGGGAACGCTGGGTGGAAGGAAATTTGTGGCTCCTCTCAGATTCCAGAACTTTCTGCCACAGAAATGTGAGGAACATGTGTTTTTTTAGCCAAATTTTGAGGTTTGCAAAGGATTCTGGGTAACAGAACCTGGTCCGAGCCCCGCAAGTCACCCCTCCTTGGATCCCCCTAGGTCTCTAGTTTTCAGAAATGCACAGGTTTGGTAGGTTTCCCTAGGTGGCGGCTGAGCTAGAGGCCAAAATCTACAGGTAGTCACTTTGCTAAAAACAGCTCTGTTTTCTGTGATATGTCCACGTTGTGTTTTGGGGCATATCCTGTCGCGGGCGCTAGGCCTACCCACACAAGTGAGGTATCATTTTTATCGGGAGACGTGGGGGAACGCTGGGTGGAAGGAAATTTGTGGCTCCTCTCAGATTCCAGAACTTTCTGCCACAGAAATGTGAGGAACATGTGTTTTTTTAGCCAAATTTTGAGGTTTGCAAAGGATTCTGGGTAACAGAACCTGGTCCGAGCCCCGCAAGTCACCCCTCCTTGGATCCCCCTAGGTCTCTAGTTTTCAGAAATGCACAGGTTTGGTAGGTTTCCCTAGGTGGCGGCTGAGCTAGAGGCCAAAATCTACAGGTAGTCTCTTTGCTAAAAACAGCTCTGTTTTCTGTGATATGTCCACGTTGTGTTTTGGGGCATATCCTGTCGCGGGCGCTAGGCCTACCCACACAAGTGAGGTATCATTTTTATCGGGAGACGTGGGGAAACGCTGGGTGGAAGGAAATTTGTGGCTCCTCTCAGATTCCAGAACTTTCTGCCACAGAAATGTGAGGAACATGTGTTTTTTTAGCCAAATTTTGAGGTTTGCAAAGGATTCTGGGTAACAGAACCTGGTCCGAGCCACACAAGTCACCCCTCCTTGGATTCCCCTAGGTCTCTAGTTTTCAGAAATGCATAGGTTTGGTAGGTTTCCCTAGGTGGCGGCTGAGCTAGAGGCCAAAATCTACAGGTAGTCACTTTGCTAAAAACAGCTCTGTTTTCTGTGATATGTCCACGTTGTGTTTTGGGGCATATCCTGTCGCGGGCGCTAGGCCTACCCACACAAGTGAGGTATCATTTTTATCGGGAGACGTGGGGGAACGCTGGGTGGAAGGAAATTTGTGGCTCCTCTCAGATTCCAGAACTTTCTGCCACAGAAATGTGAGGAACATGTGTTTTTTTAGCCAAATTTTGAGGTTTGCAAAGGATTCTGGGTAACAGAACCTGGTCCGAGCCCCGCAAGTCACCCCTCCTTGGATCCCCCTAGGTCTCTAGTTTTCAGAAATGCACAGGTTTGGTAGGTTTCCCTAGGTGGCGGCTGAGCTAGAGGCCAAAATCTACAGGTAGTCACTTTGCTAAAAACAGCTCTGTTTTCTGTGATATGTCCACGTTGTGTTTTGGGGCATATCCTGTCGCGGGCGCTAGGCCTACCCATACAAGTGAGGTATCATTTTTATCGGGAGACGTGGGGGAACGCTGGGTGGAAGGAAATTTGTGGCTCCTCTCAGATTCCAGAACTTTCTGCCACAGAAATGTGAGGAACATGTGTTTTTTTAGCCAAATTTTGAGGTTTGCAAAGGATTCTGGGTAACAGAACCTGGTCCGAGCCCCGCAAGTCACCCCTCCTTGGATCCCCCTAGGTCTCTAGTTTTCAGAAATGCACAGGTTTGGTAGGTTTCCCTAGGTGGCGGCTGAGCTAGAGGCCAAAATCTACAGGTAGTCACTTTGCTGAAAACAGCTCTGTTTTCTGTGATATGTCCACGTTGTGTTTTGGGGCATATCCTGTCGCGGGCGCTAGGCCTACCCACACAAGTGAGGTATCATTTTTATCGGGAGACGTGGGGGAACGCTGGGTGGAAGGAAATTTGTGGCTCCTCTCAGATTCCAGAACTTTCTGCCACAGAAATGTGAGGAACATGTGTTTTTTTAGCCAAATTTTGAGGTTTGCAAAGGATTCTGGGTAACCGAACCTGGTCCGAGCCACACAAGTCACCCCTCCTTGGATTCCCCTAGGTCTCTAATTTTCAGAAATGCACAGGTTTGGTAGGTTTCCCTAGGTGGCGGCTGAGCTAGAGGCCAAAATCTACAGGTAGTCACTATGCTAAAAACAGCTCTGTTTTCTGTGATGTGTCCAGGTTGTGTTTTGGGGCATATCCTGTCGCGGGCGCTAGGCCTACCCACACAAGTGAGGTATAATTTTTATCGGGAGACGTGGGGGAATGCTGGGTGGAAGGAAATTTGTGGCTCCTCTCAGATTCCAGAACTTTCTGCCACAGAAATGTGAGGAACATGTGTTTTTTTAGCCAAATTTTGAGGTTTGCAAAGGATTCTGGGTAACAGAACCTGGTCCGAGCCACACAAGTCACCCCTCCTTGGATTCCCCTAGGTCTCTAGTTTTCAGAAATGCACAGGTTTGGTAGGTTTCCCTAGGTGCCGGCTGAGCTAGAGGCCAAAATCTACAGGTAGTCACTTTGCTAAAAACAGATCTGTTTTCTGTGATGTGTCCACGTTGTGTTTTGGGGCATATCCTGTCGCGGGCGCTAGGCCTACCCAAACAAGTGAGGTATCATTTTTATCGGGAGACTTGGGGGAACATAGAATAGCAAAACAAGTGTTATTGCCCCTTGTCTTTCTCTACATTTATTCCTTCCAAATATAGGGGTGTGTGTAAAAAAGACATCTATTTGAGAAATTCCATGTAATTCACGTGCTACTATGGTCACCCCGGAATTCAGAGATGTGCAAATAACCACTGCTACTCAACACCTTATCTTGTGCCCTTTTTGGAAATGCAAAGGTTTTCTTGATAGCTATTTTTTACTCCTTATATTTCAGCAAATGAATTACTGTATACCCGGTATAGAATGAAAACGCACTGCAGGGTGCAGCTCATTTATTGGCTCTGGGTTCCTCGGGTTCTTGATGAACCTACAAACCCTATATATCCCCGCAACCAGAGGAGTCCAGCAGACGTAACGGTATATTGCTTTCGATAATCTGACATTGCAGGGAAAAGTTACAGAGTAAAAAGTAGAGAAAAATTGATGTTTTTTTCACCTCAATTTCAATATTTTTCTTTTTCAGCTGTTATTTTCTGTAGGAAACCCTTGTAGGATCTACACAAATGACCCCTTGCTGAATTCAGAATTTTGTCTACTTTTCAGAAATGTTTAGGTTTCTGGGATCCAGCATTGGTTTCATGACCATTCCGGTCACTGACTGGAAGGAGGCTGAAAGCACAAAAAATTGCACAAATGGGGTATGCCCCAGTAAAATGCCAAAATTGTGTTGAAAAATTGGGTTTTCGGATTCAAGTCTGCCTGTTCCTGAAAGCTGGGAAGCTGCTGAGTTTAGCATCGCAAACCCTTTGTTGATGCCATTTTCAGGGGAAAAACCACAAGCCTTCTTCTGCAGCCCCTTTTTCCAATTTTTTTGAAAAAAACGAAATTTTCACTGTATTTTGGCCAATTTCTTGGCCTCCTTCAGGGGAACCCACAAAGTCTGGGTACCTTTAGAATCGCTAGGATGTTGGAAAAAAAGGACGCAAATTTGGCTTGGTTAGCTTATGTGGACAAAAAGTTATGAGGGCCTAAGCGCGAACTGCCCCAAATAGGCAAAAAAAGGCCTGGCACAGGAGGGGGAAAAGGCCTGGCAGCGAAGTGGTTAATGCAGCCACATAGGTCATTACATCTTCATCCAACCCTTGAACATGTGAAAATAATTTATGACGTTCAAATACGACACTAATTTTTGGTGTGAAATGTTTTTTCAACACCTGTAAGGACACATCGTAAAGATTTATAGGTTGTCCTTCACCAATACCCAAGGATACTTCTGGCAAATCGTCGTAAATTCTTCTGCCTTCAGTTCCCAAATGATGCAGTAAGATTGCTTGTTTCCTAAGAGGACTATATTTATCTCCTCCAATTACCAATAAGTAAGTGGTAAAAATGTTTTTCCATCTCTTCCATGCAATGGATGGTTCACCTGGTACTGGTAAAAAACAGGGTGGAGCAGAAATACTTTGTTCAGCCATACTTGCAAAAAATAGAAAATAACAAACTACCAAAATTTACTAAAATAACAATTTAGAATAAATAAATGACACGCGCTGTGTTTGCTCCACTTCGTGTTTATATTCAATTGTGTGCGAGAAGCGGCACGCGCCTGCACTCCCAACCGTCTCCCGACTCCAATCAGAGACGGAGGTGTCGGAACGAAAATTAACTCGTTCTCTCTACAAGTTATTATTATATTAGAAACACAAAGAGGTCCTTCCTTGATGCAAATGGGAAAACAATAAAACTCACAATTATGTTGGCTACTCCAGTGATATCCTCAACGTTTTTCCCAAGCTGTAGAAATGAAGCTTCTGTAAAGCCGGTAGCTCCCAGGGGTTGGAGGTACTTGATTCTTTTCACACTCTGTCCTCTGCCCAGAGTCCCTCGTCACCAAAATATGTACAAATCCCACGGCACGTAGGTAGAAATAATCCTTTAGTTTAGTAATATTCAGGAATAAGTAGTAACACGATAACCCCTCCAGCATAAGCTCCTCATCCTGCAGCTTCCAACTCCTTCTCCCCCATCATTCCAGAATCCCCACTCTCCATAGATTCTGAATGTAAACCAAAGGATCATTACATCATTACTACAATAACCTTGGGCCTACCCAAAGAATTTTTTTTTTGGTTACCATCACTTACTAACTGCTTCATAAAAGTATTAAAGCATTTTACTTCATTTCCTACCCAACTGTCTAAGATGTTGAGGGTAGCTTCTAATTTACCTTTCAAACCAATACAAATTTTATAGTCTCAATATGTCTGCCCTTATTGAGCCTAAAACTGGCTCCATCCAACTTTCAAGAACTGGTAGGAGTCATAATAAAATTAAAGGAGATGGTTAATAGGCTATCATCACTAAACAAAGAATCTCTGACCTTTATGTCACCCAAAAAGCAGAATGAAGTACATCCTACCACCACATAATCCAAGATATGCACCCCATGGGCTCTGTGAGTATATGCTGCTGAGGAATCCGAATGTAACCTCACATTAACTATAACACAATCAGTCATTTCCATTTGAGCTGCTAGCACTTTCCCCACTCTTTTTTTTCTTATTTTAGGAAGAAAAAGAGCTGGAGAGATCCGCAAGGCTTCCTCTTTTTTGGCATCTTGCAGTTTTTCTAAGGCAGAGTTAGATATTTTGCAATTTAGATCTCCTACCAAAAATATGTGCGGGCTGTTCCTTATCAGCAGCTTTTTAATGTGGGAGAAAACCTCACATAAAAGCTCATCATAGATAACCTCTGGGGGTATATAAGCATTTATAATCACTAGGGAAGGCGTCCCTTGTTGACTTTCAGAATTAGACAAAGTTACTGCCATAAACAAATTACGTGGGTTTTTAGAACACTCATACTTCCACTTAAAGCTGTTAGACAGCAGAATATAATGGGGAGACAGGGGAAATTATTTAAGTTGCTCCAGTGTACAGCCTCCCAGATATTACAAATAGAAAGAATGGGTACACTGTTCCAAGGGAGCGATACCAGGTCAGCAAGGCACTCTTATTAGTGGAAGCAAGTACCCTCACACACCTAATAGGTATCATGCTTCATCAAAGGGCCTGCTTATCATCGGGCTGGCGCTGCAATGCCCAACAGGCCCCTCAATGGGGCTGTCTGTGAGAGATCTTTGTGCAAGTGCCGTGGTCAGTTGTAGGAGTAGACTCAATCCTACTAGGGAGTGAAGGACTGGAGATAGTGGATTAAAATTGATTCTAGGCCCTAATGTCAATCAATTTAGTATTATCAGGGAGTCTGTGTCGTGGTTAAAAGCATAGGGTGTGTTAAAGGAAGTAATGTTCCTCCACTCTGCCAAGATGAAAAAACGGGATAGAACCATCCATCTATTTGCAAATTTAATTTGACCCCTCACTTGGATCGATATTCAGTTTCAGATACTTCTGTGGCAATTTCTCCTTTTCCCAAAGTGTGAATATCTGATTTTCCCCTTTTTAACAGTGCGGTTGAGGAGTCTTTATTCCGAAGAGGATAAGATTCAGTTTTCACATAAGCCCTTCCCTAGAGCAAGCGACTGGATCTCAACTTTTTTACAGTCATTGTTTTATAAGGTGATGGCCAATAACTCAGGCCAGTGACTTTATGATGGCAAATGATAATGCAGGGAGTAGTGGGGCAGCAAGCCGCACCACAACCTAGAGTGGCTGCTTCCGCTGGCAGCCGAGGCCCTACGAACACTGTACCAGGGTGCTTATCCTCCTTCTACTTCTTGGACCCCTCGGTCACTGTTTTGCCTGGACTTTATGCCAATTCTTAACTTCTGTCCACTGATTTTTCAATGATCCGAGGAGAATATCCACTGCTACTGCCATACCTTAATATCTTACCAATTACAGTGGGAGGCTGAAACAGGTAAAATGAAGACCAAGCTGCCTTGATAGACTCCAAGGACCTCCATACAACAGCAGCTAGTCAGGCCCCTTTCAACGTGTCAGGTTTGTGCCAAGACTCCTCCATTATGGGCCACTCAGACTACCTCTCACTTCGGGTAGTATTCCAGTCCACTGTTTTTTGCCCAGTGTGCCCCTCTTGACAGAGGTCCACCTAAAGCAAATTAGTACAGATCATAATCCTCATGGATACAGTCCATCCTGAACCTTGGCCATCTCCCACCACCACGCTGCGGTCCACTACTTTTTTAGTTGGGAAGTTTGATTCACACCCCCTGAATCTCACTGACTAAGCTACGCCCCTGTATATTTCATTCATTACTAGTACTTTGCAAATGCAGAGCTAGGAGATTTTGTCTTTTCATGTCTATTTCTCTGCATTTTAGGCCTTCAAATACATTCTCAGAGTGTCTGTGAATGGCCATTTTTCACTGTGCCAGATTCATGCATCTGCCTGAGTCACATCACAGATGCTAAGTAAACACAGCAGCTGACGTGGTACATCCGGCCAATAGTCTTATGTTAATTGTTACTTAGCAAATGTTCCTATGGTCCATATGACCCCTGCAAATATCCAAATATGCTATCATCTTAGTTCCTTAAAACCAAGCTTGAGCTTTTCCTAAATTAATATAAGTGAAATTACATTTACAATCACAGAAAGTATATATTACGAGATTTAAAAAACAGGCATTCAGTCTGTATCAATGTAGCTCTTAACAACAGTAATCCTACTTTAAGAAACTGCAACTTAAAATTGTGAAACCTTTGTTACAAGCCAGCTTAATAATGCTTAAGGGGCTCAAGATAGATCATCAGAAAACCGGCATAGATTGTGAGTTAATCTGTTTTTTGTTTTTTTAAATAACATTTTAGCATTTTTCCCAAGTGTTCCATCTTTTGTGTTTCATTTTTGGAGCTACTTAGTGAAGATCATGAGATAAGAACACATTATCATTAGCAAGAATCAAAAGTTTCATGTTAATTAGCCCACTCCAAAACCCTTAATTTCATTGTGTTTTATAAATATTTTTATTGCATTTTAAAAGAAAGAGAGGGAGAGGAAATCAAACGAATACCACAATACAATATACCAGCAGATATATATGTAGATACAATAATACAATACCAATCAGTGCAAATAGTAATAAAGAACAGTAATACAATCAACCAATAGACCAGTATGCATACAACCTTGCAGATCCCTCTGGTCGGTATATGGTCAAGAAAGCCAAAAAAACAAAAACAAAATACCCAAATATCCCAATTAACAATTATCCCATTGACCCGGTACCATACTAAAGTGTGCATCCATGTAAATAACAATAAAGTGATGTAGTGGTACCCCCCAATAACACTCAATCAAAAAAAAGAGGATCCAACTAATATATCTAAGATCATTACACCACCTCTGTAGTCATGATGTAAGTTTTCCCGAACACAGCTAAGAAGAGGAGTGGTGTAGCAATAAAGTGCAGGTTGTACCAAATTAATCACTCATCCTATTAATCCACTTAATCACAGATTACCAGATCATAGCTCCTTGTTTCTGCGATCTTCGCCACTTACATGCATATTAAGTGGACTCCATGCTCTGAGTTGCCTGAAACCTGGACCTCCAGTCTGTAAAACTAGGTGACTCTGGGTTTAGCCAACCTAAAGCAATGCACAGTCAAGCAACAGCCATAGCAGAAAACAGCCTTGTTATCTAGAGGACCGTTGCCCTTCATACTACCCTTGACCCCTAATAGCGTCTTCACTGAAGTGACTTGGGGCTATTCACCTATAATTAAGCCAGAAAATTCCTGATCTCCCATATAAAAATGTTTAACATAGGGCAATGGAAAAGATATGTACAATCTCCGCGGGCTTTGCCCCACACTGATGACATTTATCATCAGGTCGTCTGCCCCATTTTTACATTTGGCGGTGTGTAATACAAGTCAAACACTGTTTTAACTGACTCTTTAGCTCAGATGTGAAAAGTACCTTCCCCCCAAGATCTAATGATTCCTGGAGCACTGGCCCTACCACCCCAAGCCTAGATACCCATTTGCTCTTTTGGGCCTCTAAGTCATCCAGTAACCCCTGTCTCAGTAAGTCATACAGTGCTCCAATCATGGCCCCCTTACTGCCTGCTTCTATTAGATGGATATGATAAACCAAGAGCTGACTCTTTTCCAATTTATAAGGAAAATCTCGAATCTGTAAGAATTTGAGAAAATCCCCCCTAATCAAGCAAAACCGCTCCTGTAACTCATTGAAGTTACACAGCGGTCCTCATGCAGATCACACAGCACCGTAATGCTTGTCTGTGCCCACTTCCTGCAAATTCCATTGCGAAAGATGGATCCATAATGGTACATAACAAATACATTTAGTGGCTCCAACCTTCCTTGCTATCTGCTGCCACCTCCCCTAACTACTTGTTTCATAATTTTAAACTTGATCTTCTTATAATAGCTGAGTTCAAGATTCTTCAACAATTAGGCTCTGGCCTCTGTACCTAATATCAACGTATAAATTGTTGGCTGTTCTGCAATATAGAGCCCGGTACCGCATGAAGAACCAGTAGTACAGAGTATAGTTTGGTACCCCCACAAACCCCCTCTGCCCTTAGGCAGAACCATGAACTTAGATGCTCTCCTGGGTTTCATAAATTCCCACAGGAAGCTAGAGCAGGCACTTTCGAGCTTTACTAACCAATCCAAAGGAACAGAACTGTTAACTCGTACCAATCTAGATATCTTATTCACTCTGGGACTCGTTTTAGGCCGATGAATCTTTTGACCCTGATTGAAGACACCTTAGGAAGAGATGGCTAATCAACAGATCAATCGATAGATCAATAACCTCATTAATAATTACAATAGCACATCAATCAAATTAATCAATGACATTAAGAAGAATGAAACACACCATGACCTTTCAGTCGTGAATGACCACACAGAATTTAGTAAGATTTATGATATTTATTCCCTATCGATTACACTTCTACTAGTAAATTTATTAATCTCAATACCAGAAAACACATCAACAATGTTAATATACGGCAACTTGAATAAGATTTCATCAAAGCAAAGATTATGAACATTAGAACAAAGCACAACGTCAGCATAGATTAATTTTAGCAGAGTATTATTAGCGCATTATTCAACAAAGCATAGATTCAGTCATTTGTCATTCAGTGAACTCCTTAACTAACCTCAAATTAGCATTGGCATGTTGGGCTTCATGCAAAACAATTTAGCAACACAAATTTAGAAAAACATCTAACTATGGTCTCTATCAAAATTAGCAGTTGGTACCTAGAAGAAAAGGCAAACAGACAATTACAATTTCATCATCGTATAGGTACCCTCCGTAATGGGTCCGCATACAGAGTCAGTCTTCGTCCTCAGGACATCAGTTGATTCGCCATCAGCCAGGAAACTCAGCAAAGTTCAGCAAGACGAGCAGTAAGGAAAACTTCCCTCATAAGGAGGAGAAGTATGATTCAAGCAAAGCAGAATAGATGAGGATGGTTTGCGAAGTCAACCAACAGAGTCAGAGTGATAAAGTGGCTACGCAATATCATATAATGGCTAAGAATGGCAAGGATAACGGCAAGAGCAGCTTATAATGGCAGGGAATGGCTGATTTCTCCTTGTGTCTTTTGATTATATCAAACTCGTTGTACAGTCCCCTAATTTCCAATTGGACAAGCTTTGGTGCATCATTATCTCCATCCAATGGGCCACTTGTCGCCTCATTAAGATTGTCACCCCATAACAGTTCTCACGTAGTTTATTGACTCCTGTGATTGACGTCTCCATCGGGTAAAATGTCAGGTACAATTTCATATTCACGCGGTCTTTTCACAGTCCTAGTCAGTAGTTCCATTGTCTTAACCAGTTTAGACGACCTTGTACCTGTTGCAAGTTTACACTGTGGCGTTCGGCAAGAATGTCTCCTTGAGCAAGTCGAGTCTCATGAGAAAGGATTTACTACGGTTACACACATCGTCTAGCTTCTGGAAAAGTACGTCTACATGTCCTTCAGCAAGTCAGCACATTGCACGTTAGAAAAACACATTAATATGAAACCGGGCAGCTAGGCCCGACTCATGCTAACTAAGGCCTAGTGATTAATTAGCAAAGCCTTAACATATAATCCTTAATACTAGTACAAATCATACATTAGTACATTAATATTTCATTATTAGTCAATTTTATCTATCATCGTATACATTGGTGGCCACTCCCGTGGGCACATTTCACACGCACGTTTAGTAAAAGCACATTAATACATTTTCTATGCGGCATCATTACACATTAATCCGCAACATTTTATGTTAATTTTGATTATAAAAGCTATACTCCAACAGCACTAAATACGAATAGCTGCTTTGGTAAAATCATCATTTTCAGCATATTACACCTCCCCACCAGGGAGAGGTGGAAGTGATTGATTCTGATAAGTTCCTGCTTAATATTATGTAGGAGGAGGACTAAATTCACTTCAGGTAGGTGATCCAGTACCGCTGTTATTCTGATCTCTTAGTACACTGCCTCTTTCACCACCCGTTGATCATCAAAACCTGCTCCTTTGAGAAAATCACCAGGGTCTTCTCCTCATTTAGTCTGCAACAATAAAATAACCCAAAATGTTTTCTCAATTTCCCCAAGAGCGATTACGGGATCAGCTGTAACCACCGCTATGTCATCCACATAGGCCAGCACCTTGTACTTTACTGGCTCCACTAAAACAGTCCCTATTAATTTGTTTCCCTGTAGTAGTATTACAAAAGGATCAATAGAGACAGCAAACAACAATGGAGAGCGCGGGCACCCCTGCCAAGTTCCCCTAATAATTAATATTCGCTCAGAATTCACCCCATTATCTGTAATTTGGCAGTAGGGGCCTGATATAATGCATTGATAGACTAAAGGAAGCCAAGGCCGAACCCTTTCCAGGCTAGGACCACCCACAGAAAGGTTCATGAAACCTGATAAAAGACCTTCTCAGCATCAAGGAAAACCAGACCCATGTGTTTCCTTGCACCTTCCATGATAGCAAACTGAGGTATTGCCCTTTTAACATGGTCCACCGTCCCACGCCCAGGAATAAAGCCAGGCTGCCATAATGATACCAGAGGGGAAATTACTGTACCCAGCCTGTTAGCCTACCCCTTTGTATACATTTTTGCATCAACATGTATGCCAGAAATTGGCCATACGACCCAGGATTAAGAGGAGATTTGCACTTCTTCCTAAATATAATAATATTGGTAATTTCTCATGAGGGAGGAATTTCCCCAGATTGTGATTTTAGAAAGACAGAAAGAAAATCTTTATCCAGTACATTAAAAAGAGCTTTGAAGAACTCCAGGAGCTGCTTGCCTGGCCCAGTGTCCTTTCCTGCAGAAATTGAGTTAATTGCTTCTGATACTTCCTCGGACGGCACTGGTGCCTCCAGAGCTTCCTGCTGCTCTGCACTCAGTTGCACCTTGTATAGAGCACCCAGTTAGGCCTCATATCTATCCGCACAAGCTGGTGTTTCCTCTGAGTACAGGTTCTCGTAATAATCACTAAAAACCCTGATAATGCCTGCTGGGGTATCCATCTTATGGCCCTGAGAGTCATAAGCAGCATCTATGTCTCTTTCGGTTTGCTTTTGTCGAATACGATGCACTAATAAGTTGCCAGTGTTCACCCCATACTCGTAACATTTCACTCGATAATTATATTTCTTGGAAATCTCCTTGCTAAAATAATGGGTGATCCTGGCCCTCAATTCAGCAATCCTTTGATTATTCTCTGTACCATCTAGCTTCCCCATCTCTAATCAAGTCTGTCTCTCCTCTACCAGCGCTATCTCCTTAAATAGCACCTGGATACAAGCTATAACTTAGTTTCGTCCCTTATGTCAGCTTTTAAAGCATCCCACAAAACACTGTCAGAAACTGCCCCCCTGTTAAAATCCCAGAAACTCATTAATCCACTTGAGCATATGATTTAAGTATATTTTATCAAGCAACAACTTCTTGTCAAATGGCCAGTTCCCCCTAGCTTACCAAGCCCAGTGTAAGGGATTTCCAGCAGTAGTGGGTTATGATCTGATAAAACCCATGGGATACTCTCAATATCAACCCGGCCCCCAAAAGAGGTAGACACAAAAAAAATAATCTAATCACGCTAATTAATTGCACAGGCAAGAAAAGAAGACATACCCTGAGTCTGGTTCCTTTAGCTTATGCTAAACATCGATTAGCCCCTGGTCCTTGATCAACCGCTGCAAAGCCCTGTACACTAATGGTTTCCTACCAGTATAAGGGATGGCTTGAAACAGGTCCCCCTTAGTATGCAAATGAATATTAAACTACCCGCACAAGATAATCGGGGTAGGCCAGGATGAGAGCTCAGCATTCAGATACTCAATAACCTTGGCCTCATCTAAATTTGGGCCGTAGATGGTACATAGGGTAAATCTCCCTTCACCCACTTGGCATTTTAGGATAACCGACCACCCCATTTTGTCAGCTGCACTTCGAATTGCTGAGCATGTAGCTTATTAGCCAAAACTGCCACCCACCTCGAATTGATAGCCTGAGATCAGCCAACAGCTCCATCTTGCCCCAGGGGATTTGGGTCTCCTGTATACACACAACTTCTACTCTCCTTGACTTTAAAGTGAGTGTCACTCTGCTCCATTTGCCGCTATCATTAAGGCCACAGACATTGATCGAGCAGATTTGTAATTTCTGATCAATTATTCACCCCCTTATTAAGTTTGATCATAAAGAAGCACCTGGCATCCACCTGGCCATAAACCTGACCATATATCCACTGTTCATCTTGGCCAAGGAAAGAAAAAGCATCACAAAAACCCCCTCTTGCACCTGGTTAAATAGTTCTAAACTAGTACACCTTATTTGTCTGCTGAGAAACCATTTGCTACCCTCCCTACTCAATCCTCCTAAACCCCCTTCCCCCAAAAGCCCCACCATCCCCAAAGTCTGGCCCCTCCTCCCACCCAACCACTAGAGGCAATTAGACCAAACAGGTCAGTGAATGGTCATATACCCTTCTCTCGCAGCTGCCCCCTCCTCAAAGAACAAAAAAGCTAGTCAACATCTATCCCGCCTCCCGGTGTCCCCTCAGGTAAACCTCCCCCACAAAGAGAACCACTGTCCGATTTAAACTCCACTTGGCCACCCAGAAAACCACAATTCCCCTCAAATTTCACAGCAATCAAACTCTTAATTGCAAACAAAAATGGCCTTTCCTGTGTACACAGTGCAAGTCAGGATATCAACATAAACCCTGTCCCATCTCTTACTTGATGCGTAATCCTTCCCTGAACTCGAACCCGCACCCACACCCACACCCAAACCCTCCAAGAACTCTATTGCTTTAATTTCTTAGGTTAAAATATAGGGCTTATCCAGAATGACCACCTTCAGTTTGTCTGGATTCATTAAGGACACCTGGCCCCCCTTATTTTGAAAAGGTTGCATCAGCTGCCTAAGGCGCCACCGCCGCTCAACAGTAGCATGACAGAAATCCAGGCGGACAAAAATCAGCAGCCTTCAACAGTACATTGGCGATCTGGGCCGGCAAGTTTAAAAACTGTTCATCAAAGCAAGAAGTTCACAAAAAAAACAGGACTGCCCTAGGTTTTTCCCTCTTCTGGCCCTGCACTGACCGGGCACGCTGCTTAAATGGAAAACTATGAGCCCGTTCAATCTCAAGTCCCAATTCCAACTAGCCAACTCTGGAAATGCTGCCCTGAATAGTTCCACAACATATTTATGAGTGTCAGTCTCTTCCAAGCCTTCTGCCTAACACAACACTCTGAGATCTTCTTTTGTGCACCCAGCTCACTTTCCAGCATGCCTACCATATTCTCCACCTCAGTCACCCTCTCTGAAAACTCAGAGCATGTTTTGGCCACTCTCCGAATTAACCCTGTAGCTTCCGATTGGCATTCTGGGCCCTATGACTATCAGCCTGGATCTCCTCACAATGTGCCATAATGCCTTGATCTATCGCCTCTCAATGTAACAACACTGGGGTGACTCGAGCTGCCTTCTTTACCATCTACAGAGCCAAGCAGGGGTGATACAATCTAATCCCACCTAAGGTCAGATCCTGTGCTAACCAAACTGCCAGACACCTGCTGTGGGTTTTCTTTCCTGACTGTCAGGTTTGGATCACGCAGGTCCTCCCAAGATCGTGGACTGCTACGAATCTCCTCGAGGCTGCTTAGATCGCTGAATATGCTGACTTGCGATGCACTTCACTGACAACCCTCAGTCTCAGCTAGATGCACCTCTTTGGACCATTCCGATTGATTGGATAGGGAAACGAAGTGTCCTCCTCCTTCAAAATCAGCCTGCCCTTCAGCCAAACTGTGACTTGTCTTATTTCGCCGTGGCACAGTTTCACTGATCTCTTCGGGATTGCCTTCTGGGCCATGCTCGGGGCCAGGAAAGTTCTCCCTGTGGGCCATCCCACCGGCCCTATCCACTCCTCACTCCATCTCCCAAGCGTTTGTCAACCTTTCACTCACTGCCTCAAGCTTAGACGAAGAAACCATGGACAGCGAAGGGCTAGTTCTGCTATATGTACCCAGTAGACTATGTCCTACTGCTGCTTGCACAGCGAGATGACTACCAGCAGAGTGTGCACCCCCAGATCCCAAGCGAGTCTCCCACTGGTTCCTTCTCTGGAGCCAAACCATGATCTATACCCTGTAATTCTCTAGCGAACACTGGGGGATCCTCAGAACATGTCACAGTCAAGGAATCGGCATCCTGCTCCTGTTCAACCAATTCCTCAAATCATAGTGCAGCCTGGCAGTGAGTCAGTCTTTTAAAAAGTCCTGCACAGTTGCTACCACCTCTGCTGCCATTCGTGATCCTACTCGTGTGGAGCTCTGCAGACCTCTTCCTCAGGGCAGCTTTGCTTCGTGCATTAGCCATGCTAATCCTGTCAGCTGCTGTGCCAGCAGCTGTACCTCCACGCTACTTAGAGACACACATAGACTTGGGAGCCATACGGACCGTAAGGAGGGGCCAGACTTCCCTGCGTCATTTCTGTGTTGCAACAGTCAAGTGCTGTAACAGCTTCCTCAGTACTTGCAGCACTACCACCATGATCCCGTAAGCTGAAATGCCCCCAAGCAGCAGGTAGTTCAAAGTGTTGATCAGTGTCCACATCTGCCACAACCTGAGAATCAGCAGTCAGGGGAAAAAACTATGTGAGTGAAGGTAAGGAGGGTCCACTTGACTGCCTCACATGACCACCATCTTGTCTCCTTAAAAACTCTTAATTTCAATATGACATCTTATATAGATCTTCCACAGAGGTTTAGACAGGTCTTTGGTATACAAAGTGAAAAGTGTGAGCAACAAAGGGTAACAGCAATTTTTTTTCTCTGCATGCCAACTTGTGTTATAAACTTATAAAACATTATTTTCTTTACTGAGGTTCAGATTTACTATGATTTTGAGTAGTGGGTTGCCCAACTTTTGGCACACAGGCTCCATGCAAAATCATTTTTTGAATCTTTGTGTGGTTCATTAAGTACAAAGTAACACATTGCAGAGCTGCCTTGCATTAGTTTGCATCAGGTAGGCCTGATATGGGTGGAGCAAGAGCATTCTCATGCATCCACTCATGTATTGTTATGCAAGCCCAGATTTACAAAGATGTGTAAACCTGGGTTTGCACTAAAATGAGGCACCTACCTGACAGAGGTGTAATGAGGAGGAATATCTTCATTTCTCCTCATTGCTTCCTCTTTTGATGTGTGCTGCATTTCGTGGCATTCACAGAAAGAGAAATATGCCTCTAAGAATTGCACCTTGTAAGAAGTTTACCTTCAAACAAACCTTGGCACCCTTGCACTGTGGTGCAACGGTGCCAGTGTTGGCGCTAGCAGACGGTGTACCAGCACAAGGACAAAGCAGAAATCCTCCATATCTTTGTAAAGATGGAGCAATTATACTTCCTCCCTTTCACACAGTGCCGCACAGCAATTTCCCTTGCTGTGCCACATTCTGTGAAGTAATAGTAAATGTGCCCCTAGGTTTTATGCAGATAAATTTAGAAGTGTGTCTAGAAGCCCATCATCACAGACCCTCTTATATAAAACCTTCCACAAAACATCCACCAAATTCAAACCCATCTTTCAGCTTAACACACACTACCATCGAAAGAAGCATATTCCTGGACTAAAATACCAATCTTTGAGCCCAAGGAGTGAGTCTGCAGTTTCTGATCTATTACTGCAACAAATCATTTCTGGAGAAAGTACATACAATTCACATAACCTATGCCAGTCTGTTTTCCACAGATTATTAAAAATCTAATCTGATATCAACAATATGGCAGGACAATAACACTACAGGAGATATTTAAGAGCCCCTAGCGCCTCACTGAGCCACATTAGTGCCATTTATTTTACGTTAATGTGGCCCAACAAGGCCAAAATCGCAGCACCAAATTTACAAAGTAGCACAATGCATGCATTGTGCCACTTTGTAACCCTTTGCGCTACATGATGCCTGCGCCAGGCATAATGTATGCAAAAGGGGCATTCCCCCATTAGGGGTGCTGAGAAAATGGTGCAAAGAAATCAAAGAGATTTCTTTGAATCATTTATTTAGCCACTTTTAATGCCTTCTCAGAGCAGGCATTAAAAGGAGGCTTTCCATTGCTTACAATGGGCCTTAATAGGCTTTGCAGGATTAATCTCATTTTATGCTAGTTCGACAAAGCTTTGAATTAGCATCAAAAATGTTGACACTAGCTTCCTTAACTACTGCTGTGGTGCACTGTATCTTAGATGCGGCACACACATAGTGGCATTAGGGGAGGTTAAGGGGCGCAAGAAAAGTGGCACTGCACTGGGTGCAGCACCACTTTTCTTAAATCAGCCCCTAAATATTGTAGCCCTTGCAGGACTCATGCACATGCTTTGATTACTTTAGTAGTGGAACACCAAGAGGATCACCCCTGGATCTCATCCTCTGCTGTTATTCAACAGGGCTCTATTGCTCCTGAAGCTGACAAATATTTTCAGGGATTCTGTTTTAGAGTTTGGTGGATGGTCACTCCATTACAAATGTGACATATATCCTGTTTGCCTTGTTGTAAGTGTACTATGTCCTACGGCACTTGCAATAAGACATGGACAATAACAGCCACATTTGTGACGAAGTAATCTTTCTGTCAATTTCCAAATTAGGCCCCTGATCTCCTTTCTAATTGTTTTCTGTTCTTAACTAATTTTGCTAAGAAACACATTATCTTATTTTCTTTCTGTTTAAAACAGGTTATTTTCATTTAAATAATACAAAAATCAAATATTCAAATCTCAAAATTTCATGCTGGCCTTTGTATCAAACTGTGCTATGTAATCGAATCAAGATAAAAAAGAGTGTATGGCAACATTTGCCTAGAATCGTACATTTATTATGTAACAACAAATTAATTAAATTATTCTGCTGATATTCCCCCTCAAAGCACCAGTGGGCACCCACAATGTGCTAACTGTATATTATTATGCCAATTCAACATGAAGGGACATTCTGTCAAAGCATCTTTCACCGACTCCACTACACCTTCCACAAACTTTATACCTGAATCTCCTTAATTCCCTCGAACCGTCTCAATTTAGAAAGCAAAAGTGCATACACTTTCTTTTATCTTCCAGTGTTTTTAAATCAGATACAAAAGGAGGCACGAACGCAGGAACATTGACTATCCCCACATGCATGCTCCATGTACCTGTAGTGCTAGGCAGTGACAGACACAGGTCAGTGTGCATAAACTGGGTCACATGGAACTGGAGGCAGTATCAAGAAGACAGTCCGAAAGTAACAAGGGGAGTACACACAGGGCAGACACCCTTGTGTCCAAGAGGCCGTCCAAGATGGTGGTACCCAAGGAAATGAGAGGGAGTCCATTCCAAGATAGTGGCAGCCTAAGGAAACTACAGCTAGGCGATTCTAAGATGTGGGAACCCAGGTGGGGGGATCCTTAGCAGCCATTCAAAGTTATAATGATGACACCCATAAACTGATTGATTGCACACCTGAGTAAGATTTACTGGCATTCCATTCTATAACAAGCCTTGTGTGACAGAGAGGAAGTGTATTGCAATCCTTTTTACTTAAATCAGTTGGTGTTCCAGACCTACTGCTTGGACTGTTCCTGTGTTTTGACTACCCTGATCAATACAAAACAATACTACTATAATATGTATATAGCTAGGGTAAAAAATCACTAAGAGACTTTGGGCCTCATTATGAGTGTTGCGGTGGCGGTCTGGTCTGACCGGCACATAACAATCCTGGTTACCAGACCACCAGAGAATTGCAGGCACCACCAGGATCTTGGATCCCAGCGGTATGGAGGCAGAGGAGATCCTAATCTGTCAGGGCAGTGCTGCATGCAGTGCTGCCCTGCAGATTACAACCTCATTCTCCACAAGCCTTTTCACGCTAGTAACACATCCATGAAAAGGCTGGCAGAGAACAAGAACAGGGGGCCACAGTAGGGGTCTTGCACTGCCCATGTACTTGGCATGGGTAGAGCAGCAGCCTAGCCTGCCCAGCACAATTGCAATGTTCACTGTCTGCTTTGCAGACAGTGAACATTGCGAGGGTAGTGGTGCACCCTGCTGGCTACAGCATTGCCACTGGCTCAATTACAACCCGGAGACAATGCTGTAGCCTATTTCCCGCTAGGATGGCAAGCGGAAACCTGGGTTTCCACCCACCTGCCTAGCAGGAAGCTCTTAATGGGTCCAGAGGGGAGGTAGCCAGTGTGGCGGCAACCTCCCCATTGGAAGTTCGGCAGACGGTGAAAACGTCTGGTGAACTCTTAATGGGGCCCTCTGTGACTAGACACGCTATTAAAATTTACTCATTCTACTACTTGTCATGTTATTAGTTACAACATTTAGGGCCAGATGTATCTTTGAAGGCCTTTTGCGAGTCGGAAATAGCAATTTTTAAGAAATCGCTATTTCCAACTCGCAAAATGCCATGTATCACATTTGCGAATCTGTAATAGCGATTTCTTAAAAATCGCAAATGCTATTACCGAATCGCAAATTGCAATATCGGCCCCATTTGCACCTATGGGCCTCTTGGCCCATATCTGCAAATTTTTTGCATTTCCAAAATTGCGATTTCTTAACTAGAAATCGCAATTATGGAAATGCAAAACCCCAGGGTGCAGGGGGCCTAAGGCCCCCTCTGCTGCACCCCAAAATTATTTTTTTCACCATGTAAGGGGCAGACATGCCAAAAGGGCATGTGTGCTTTACATGTAAATTTTAAAAATGCATTTTAAATGCATTTTTAAAATTTGCATATGGTTACCACCAAGTTCAACTTGGTGGTTAATAGTGATTCCTAAATTCCCAAATCGCATTTAGGAATTGCTTCATACATGTGCTAAGGAATCGCAAATAAGGATTCCTTATTTGTGATTTCTTATTATTCTCTAAGCAGGGTCGCAATTTTAAGGAATCGCTATTTTAGCAATTCCTTAAAATTGCGTTCAGAATGTCTTTCATACATTCTGAAATGGCATTTTGCATTCGCAAATGCAAAATGCTTTCATACATCTGGCACCTAGCCACTTAACATGGGTCACTGGTATTCATTAGTGTCTTTCTAAAGAGGATATTTTCTGGTTAGTCAGCATTTTACATCTCCTTTCTTTTGTGCAAACGCCATGCAGTTCTCAACCACAGTACTCAACCTTTTGTGCATGGTCAGCCTAGATTTTCTGTCTTTATCTGGGAATTATGTTACCCGCTTTTCAAACTCTGTGCACTTCACTCCTGATAATTCAAAGCAATTTGGATGTGTTCTCTCTTCAAAAACAGTCAAATTGGCTTATTCTTAATTTCACATTTAGCTTGCCTTCAAGTATCTAGTATATGGTGTAGAAAATGCACCCATGGCCTGGAAGTTAAATGTCATGTGTGTACTGCAGCACCTATTGTTCTACCCACTACAGTGGCGGTGCAATCATGGTTACAGGCCTACCCTTTGTATCCTGATGGCTGCAGTGTAAAGCCTGCAGTGCATCTTGTCAAAACAAATATTAGTAAGTCACTCTTGTGGCCGGGCTAGCTATCCTATGTAGAAAACCAGAGTACAGATTAAAATATTAATACTGCTATCTAAGGAAGAGGACTCAAAGGAAAATAATTAAACCACAATTTTTAATAATTATTGAAAATACAATTCAGTGGTGAAGTTGCATTTTTAATACATCCTAAATAAAAGAAGCTTTACTATGCATGAAGCTCCTGGAGAATAAATTACATTAACCTTCCAGAAAATCCCAGCCTCCACTTGACCTGAATGAGGTATGAAATTCTTTCCAGGAGCCATACTATAGGTTATTTTAATTTACAGGTCAATCTTGATGAGCAGCAAAAACTCATCTGAGCATTCAGGTGTCCAAATCCTGCTAGGACTACACAGTCAGCACTACCTGGCAGGTCTGTCTGAATCACATCTAAAACCTTTGCGCTTTGAAGGTAATCATCCAAGACAACATAATAATTACTGTGTATTTCCTTTCTGGGCAAAGAAGAGCCCTGCTTTGTTGCACTAGACATCTGTTACCTAGTTTGTCATGAGTCTAGGGTCTGTTTCCAACTGGGTTTTATTGTTAGCTGTGGGAGGACACTCTGGCTCCTGGGGCTGAAAGTGTGTGGGAGTGTCATAGGCAAACCCTATGACACTCCCACACACACATTCAGCCCTAAGAGCCTGAATTTAGTGTGGCCCAAGACTTTCACCATCTTGAAAATGCTTTGGTACATGCCATTTTGGGCCTGTTTGCAGTAAGGCAAACAGAAGCAGCTAAAAAAGTGGGTACAGTGGAACCTGGTAAGTTTTACTCCATTGGTTAGGGTGTGGCCAGGAGTCACCCCAACCCACTAGTGAGGGGCCAGGTGTGAATGTGGCACCGAGGTAACATCCTCAGAAGTCTTTCTGGACTTTCCAAAGAACACAGGAGAACTAGGTCTGCTGTCTATGACCTGAGAGAAGCCCCCAAGAACTGCTCCTGCTCCCCCATGTACCCATGACAAATGGTCAGGTGACTGGCCTCTTGTGTGGCTGCAGGAATACAACAAGCTTCAGGAGTTTTTTGATCAAAAGTGCGCGACTGACCAATGATGTTTGGGGCTGGGATGGACTTTGCTGGTGGCCTCTGTCTGATAGCCTGGAAGTATGGAGGTATCCTCCCTCGAGGAGCTAGGGGCTTTAGAAGCGTACTCCAGTGTTTGTTTGGGACATAGAAGAAATGTCGATGAAACGTACCATAGTATGTTTCAGCATTGGAAATTAGAAATGTTTTTGAAGTTTTGACTTCCAGACTTTCTCCTGGGCAAATCTGCTTGTTGTATCTGACCAAGACTGCATCCCGGTCAGCCTCACATAATGCCAAGGTCCCACAGCTACCACAGGCTATTATTGGTGCTTTGCTTTTTTTGGCACTATTTCTACTTAAAACGTTAATCAATCTTATCTCAGGTTCCCCTTATTGATTTTTTTGTCTTTTGGTTCTCATTTTGTTTGATTAATTTCACTCTTTTTTTCTAATTCGGTTTGGAATTTGTATTACTGGTGTTCTGACTTTATTACTGTTTTGGTAGTACATAACTACTTTATACATTTCCCCTGTTAAGCCTGACTTCTCTGTACCATAGCTACTAAGGGTTGATCTCAGGCTAATTTAATGACTTTAACCGGTCACTCTGACAAGAGTTGTGGTTATTCTTTAAGGTGAACAGTCGTCCACCCTAAATAATAATCCAATTTCTTGACTCCAGTGATATCCTTTTTGCCCTAGGTTCTCCAAACCTGGACTGGTCTCCTTCCTTGTTAATTCCCAGATTGAAAGCTGGCTTGGTTTTATCTAGGATGGGGACAACGCTGGCTTTAGGGGGCGTGAATGGTGAGGCCGCACTGGGCTGTGGCCTGGAAGGGGGGGGTGCTGACCTCAGGAGGGGGGACTGTGTTTAGCAATAACTTACAATTTAAATGCACCTAAAGCAGACTTCCATGTGTGTCTACCTGTCAAGCAACAATAAAAATGTCAAAGTAACTAGTGTGATTAATGTTCCTGACAGAGAGAGAGAGAGAGATGAATTTTGTCCAGTGGCAGTTTAGATTCGTCATAAAGTAGTGCAGAGGGATAATATGCTGGCTGCAAAGAACAAATCCATATTTTATGTTGATAGCTGAGTGGGTTAGTAAAGATAGCCTTTACCAGAGTTTTAAAACAAAAGAAATATATGTGAGAGAGGGGCTATGGAGAGACGAGGGGCACTTTTGCCGCATGGTAGTGCGGGAATCGAAGGAGGAGGTCATTAGGGAGGTGCCAAAAATGATTGTCGTACAGGGTGACACCAGTACTAAAGCCGGCCCTGGTGGGGGTGCTTTGACATCTGGCGCTATTCCTAAACTATTTTATCTACAACCGGTCACGCATCTAACACAGTATGCAGATATCATCGCACCAAAATTCATCCCACTGGTCGTTTCCCTACTCGCCATGAGATTACACATGCAGGAGAAGAAAACAAAAAACAAGTGAAACGGGGTCATCCCTAATAACACTTTTCTTAGGAAGCTTGAACCCAGGGTAATGAGAAGGGTAGACAAACCCACGAAAATCAGGATTAGGCCAATATGCCCGACTTCAGTGTGCTGATACATGAAAATACAGGTGTGCACAAATTATGTTTTGCATGTGTTAGTATATTAATGCCAGACCCATTGCCCTGCAGATGCTTTTTCTAAAACATATGACCGTTAAAGCGCAGAATTTCTGGGAATCAATGTTGCCAGCAGATGGGTATTACTGGTTGTAATTATGTTTATTTGGTTAAATCCACAAAAAAGCAAAACAGAGAAGCCTCTGGTCTGCATCATTTCTCCCGACTTTGATTTGTTCTACACGAACAATACTGCTGCAGACACCTACAAAGTGCTGGCTCATTTGGTAAAAGGTGATCTGAGTACATCTTGCAAGATCACGGATAAAATGGAGAGAGGGGGACAGAAAGAGAGAGAAGGGAATAATTCTCCCCGTCCGACTGCATATAAACAAACACAGATCGAAGCAGAAAGGACTTTTAGGAGTGGGAGCTAGCCACAGAAATGAAAAAAACGCCAAATGAGCACGTTGTGATAACTTACATGAATTAATTGCTCCAGTACATTGGTAGTTGAAAGCTGTTGTCTTCTCATCTACACATCCAGTTATTTACTGCCACAACAAAGTCCTTGATGCTGAGCCTTGACTCTGCACAGCTAAACCACTGAAAAAAATCATGATGCTCTTTATATGGTGCTTCAGGGATAACAGGGGTCCAGCTGGCAGAGGGCTGTATTTCACTATTTTTATTTGCAGGGATGTAATGATGTAGGTAGGAACTTTGCTGAAGCAATTGGAGAAGTGAAATCTGTTGAGAAGAAACAGTCAACACAACAGGGATGGTATATCCACCCCAAGGTGAAATGTCTACACTTATTGTACGCATTTAACGTGAACAGATGGAGTTGACAACGCAACAAAGTAAAGGGCACATTTATTGAATGACTCACACAAGAGAAAGACAAGTCAGGTATGAGGAGAGAAAGAGGGTGAACTATCTTTGAGAGCATGCACGTTAATCCCTTCTTTGAAAACGAGGGCTGAAACCGATCAGGTAAAGCATGAGTACAATTGGCTCCGAAAAATACAACTGCAAGTTAATGTATGCATGCACTGCAGTAGTGATGGAGGTGCTGACTGTGGTGATGGCATTGACAGGAATATGATCAATAGTAATAATTCTAGGGTAGTGCCAGATACAGACACAAAAGGCCTGATCACAAGTTACTTGTAACAATAAAATCACATGCAGTTTTACGATTACCATGAGGTAAAGTCATACCAGAATCAAGTAATTAGGAATAAAACTCCATTAAGTCTCTGTGTCAGATGGCCTTTTCCAGTCATAACGCAACACATAAATCCCAATTTCATTGGATTTTACACATACATTTACCACTTGCTCTGAGGTAGTTAGTGTATGCAGTGACTTGTGAGTGGGGTGATAGGTGAGGGAGGGAAGGAGGAGGGAGAATCAGGGGAGAGAATGGGAAAGTTTTTTTTCTGTCATAGAGCAGCATTGTATGCCCCCTTCTGTTGTGGAACCCATGCTCGGTCTCAATATTAGATTTCAGTTTTAGCTTGACATCTTTTTCTAATTGTGACTTTTAAATTATTATTTTTTTGTTCTCATATCACCACCGTAAGCACCAACCAAATTTCCAAATCCTCTTGTGCTCGAGATCGGGGTCATCTTCAATCAAAATTACTGGGCTACACCGAATGTTCACAGCCTCCCCAGCCTTACTAATTGGAAAGGGTGTAATCATCTGCTGAAATAACATATCATATCTTCAATAGTTCCCAAAAACCTCCTTTTTCATTTCCATTATTCCTCCTCCTATCTATTTCCTTGAAGAACACCACCGATCTCTTCCAGGCTTGCCAGGTAAGGGGCAGAGGCTAGAGACCAAAGCTCCTGTGATCAAAATTAAATAAAAGATCAGATTTCGATGCCTTACATGGGAAAAGAGGCCTCCCATATCCTGCTGTACTATCCCAAACATGATTAAAGTGGTGCTTATCTCCATGATGGTTCCCAAAGAGTGCGAAATGGTCTTATCTATCCAAAATTCTTCCAATTTTGGGTAGGCAGCAAGCATATGCACATCGTCTGCCTCACTGCTACTACAACGTTTGCATTTTGAATCTCCGCTTCCACTCAATTTTGCCATTTGTTTCAGGGTCCTGTAGACTCTATGGAGGGTAAAAAGTGTTTTTCCTTAAAGCAGCAGGTTTAACCACCAAGTAAAGTGTAGATAAAGGTACTTGCCATAACTATTCCAGCTTAGCATCTTCAAGTGGATTCCAACAGAGACCAGAAAGATGGTGACCCAAGCCCTCGTCAGCAGCAGACTTGACTACGGCAACGCACTCTACACAGGCATCCCAACCAAAGACATCAAACGACTCCAGCGTATCCAAAATGCCTCCGCCCGACTGATCCTCGACATACCCCGCCGATGTCACATCTCCCCTCACCTGAGGGAACTCCACTGGCTCCCGGTGGAGAAGAGGATCACCTTTAAACTCCTCACCCACGCTCACAAGGCACTTCACAACGCCGGACCCTCCCACCTCAACTCCAGACTCAATTTCTACGCTCCCACACGTCAACTTCGATCCGCCAACCTCGCCCTCGCCGTCGTCCCCCGAATCCAGCGCAAGACCTGCGGCGGCAGATCCTTCTCCTTCCTCGCCGCCAAGTCCTGGAACTCTCTCCCCACATCTCTACGCCAGACCCAGGACCTCCTCACCTTCAGGAGACTCCTCAAAACCTGGCTCTTCGACCGCTAACTGCAGCACACCTCCACCCCCCCCCCTTCCCCCCAGCGCCTCGAAACCCTGACGGGTACATAGCGCGCTTTATAAATATCGTGATTGATTGATTGATTGATAGCATATGTCAAGAATCCGTCCCATGAAGAATATGGCATCTTTATCTCACCGTCCGCTGCCATCAGCAGATGCTGGTACCAGTGTGCCACTTCCTTCTTCATGACCTGATGATCTTTAAGATCTATTTCTATTTGCCCAATTCAGAACCAGCCCAACTCTGACTCCTGAGCCACACATTCACTTGGTAGATTTTCAACTGGGAGGTAACCTCACCTGTCCTGTTATTCCAATGATTCCAGGTTAGCCTCTGTCCACTGTCCACCAACTTCCCCCATCTGATAATACCACTCTGCTTCAAGAGCTTTGCGAGACTGTTGAGCAGACACACCAGAGTTCCTGGGGAATCCCACATGGGGGACAACCTGCTGTAATAGGCGATACCTAGAAGTGATCTAACCTCATACAAAGTTCTTGTCGCTGCCTGTAGACATTCAACCTAACCTTTTTGAAAAAGGTGTGTGCCTCAGATTTATAGAAGAAGCCTTCCTCGGGCAAGCCTGAAAGCATTGGTCTGAACATTACCCCTAACAAGATCTCATCTGTGTGAGAAAGTAGCCTCTTTCTAGCATGGGTACTCCCACTTTTGGCCTGTTTGTGAGTGTGTGTCTGTGTGTTTTTACTGTGTCACTGGGATCCTGCTAGCCAGGACCCCAGTGCTCATAGATAAAAATCTATATGTCAGTGTGTTTAGCCTGTCTCACTGGGATCCTGCTAGCCAGGACCCCAGTGTTTCATAGTTTGTGGCCTAATATATGTGTTCACAGTAGTGCTTGACTGTGTCACTGAGGCTCTGCTTACCAGAACCTCAGTTCTTATGCTCTCTCTGCTTTTAAATTTGTCACTATAGGCTAGTGACTTAATTTACAAATTTCAATTGGCACAATGGACCCCCCTGATAAGTCCCTAGTATATGGTAAGTACCTACCCAGGGCATTGGGGTTCCAGGAGCTCCATATGCGCTGCAGCATTTCTTTTGCCACCCGTAGGGAGCTCAGACAAACCCTTGCACAGGCCTGCCATTGCAGCCTGCGTGAAATAATGCCCATGTAATTTCATAGCCATTTTCACTGCACCTAAGTAACATATAGGTCACCTATATGTCTAACCTTCACTTGCTGAAGGTAAGGTGCAAAGTTACTAAGTGTGAGGGCACCCTTGCACTAGTAAAGGTGCCCCACATAGTTCAAGGCCATTTCCCTGGACTTTGTGAGTGCGTGACCCCATTACATGCATGCACTACGTATTGGTCAATACCTATATGTGGCTTCACAATGGTAACTCCGAATATGGCCATGTAACATGTCTAAGATCATTGAATTGTCCCCCCATTCCAAATCTGGTAATGGGGAGCCAATTCCATGCATCCTGGGGGCTCCAACATGGATCCCCAGTACTGTCAAACTAGCTCTCTGAGGCTTGCACTGCAACTACAGCTGCTGCCACATCACAGACAGGGTCCTGCCCTCCTGGGGTGTGGGCAGCCCAGTCCCAGGAAGTCAGAACAAAGCATTTCCTCTGACAGCAGGGTGTTACACCCTCTCTCTTTGGAAATAGGTGTTAAAGGCTGGGGAAGGGTAGCCTCCCCCAGCCTCTGGAAATGCTTTGAAGGGCACAGATGGTGCCCTCCTTGCATAAACCAGTCTACACCAGTTCAGGGACTCCTTGCCCCCTGCTCTGGTATGAAACTGGACAAAGGAAAGGGGAGTGACCACTCCCCTGTCCATCACCACCCCAGGGGTGGTGCCCCGAGCTCCTCCAGTGTGTCCCAGACTTCAACCATCTTGCTTTGCAAGGTGTGAGGGCACCCTGGAGGGCTCTAAGTGGCCAGTGCCAGCAGGTGACGTCAGAGACCCATCCTGATAGGTCCATACCTGATAAGGTAGCCAATCCCCCTCTCAGGGCTATTTAGGGTCTCTCTTGTGGTTTCTCTTCAGATTCTGCTTGCAAGTTTCCTTCAGGAATCCTCTGCAACTACTACTTCATCCTCTGACCTCGGATCAACTGCAGCGTGCTCCAGGAGCCACTGTAACAGCAACAAAATATCCACAAGGGATACTTTTCCTCTGCAACTACAGCTCCAGTCAGCAGCTGTAACAGTTTCCATGGTGTGCATGCTCTGAGGACTCACTGTCTTCATCCTGCCCCAGAAGGACCGAAGAAATCTCCTGTGGGGTGACGGAGTCACTCCCCTGCGCACGCAGGCACCTTCCATGATGACGACCAGTACTCTTGGACTCCTCTCACAGCAATGAGAGTGCTCCTAAGGACACAGAGGTTAGACCCCAATGACATACTGTCCTGAGGTCCTACTGACGCAATTTGGAGGAGGTAACTCCTAGCCTTCCCCGAGAACCACGGTAACTCTGTGCTTTGTGTCTTCTTCTCCTCCTGAGACCTCTGTGCACTCTTTGCAATAATTCCTTCATGCACAGCCTGGCCCAGGTCCCCAGCACAACACCCTGTGATGCTCAACTTGCTGAGTTATTCTCCGGCAGGATGGGACCTTGTTTTGTTGTGCTGCATCAACCGCATTTTGCACCTCCTTTGAACCCAGATCCTGCAGCTTCTGGGGAGCTGACTGGCATCCTGAGGGCTCTCTAAAGTGCTGAGAGCCCTCTCATCCTCCTCACACAAAGGTGAGACCCCCAGGTCCCTCCTGGGTCCATCCAGCG
Organism: Pleurodeles waltl; assembly: GCF_031143425.1. Classification (NCBI taxonomy): domain Eukaryota; kingdom Metazoa; phylum Chordata; class Amphibia; order Caudata; family Salamandridae; genus Pleurodeles; species Pleurodeles waltl. Next base: position 217,942,079 of record NC_090450.1, on the reverse strand, counting down.
CCATTTTAATGAAAAATGCACTTTTGCCGTAGCCAAGGCTTGTTGGCACCTTCCGACAAGAAATCTCATCTGCAATGATCTTCGTACCGTGTGACATCTTTTGCATCACACAGGAACCCCCTGGCATCTTCCAAGGGTGCATTTCTGCAGTCTTCAACTAACCAGGGACTCTTCTTTTGCCCCCTCTTCTGGGTTGGCAGGGGCTCCTGTCCTTCCTGGAACTTCTTTTGACTTCTGGACTTGGTCACCTTCCTTTTCAGGTCTTCAGTTCCAATAATCCAGCAGTTGTTCTTTGCAGACTTGGTTGGCTGCTGCAAAATCCCAAAATGAGGTGCAGTGTGTCCTAGGGAAACTTGCAGTACTTTACTCCTGCTTTTCTGGGCTCTGGGGTGGGGTAATTTACTTACCTTTACTTTATTTTTACTCTAAGATCTTGCCTTCCCTGAGAGCGATGGTAAACCTGTGTACTGCATCTTCTTCACCTCCTGAGGCCTCTGTGCAGTATTTGCAAAATTCCTTTGTGCACAACCTGGCCCAGGTCCCCAGCACTCCATCCTGCGACGCTCAACTCGCTGAGTTGTTCTCTGGCGGTGTGGGACCTTCCTTTATTGGTCTGCACCAACCGCGTTTTGCACCTCCTTTGTGCCCATGTCCTGGGACTCCAGTAGTATTGCTTCTAAGATATTTTTGGTACAGTGTCACCCAAATAAACTACCTGTATTTTTGGTAACACTGAGGGCCATATTTATACTTTTTGACGCAAAGCTGCGCCGGCACACTTTTGCGTCAAAATTTTTATCGCCGGCTAACGCCATTTCGATGCGTTGTGCGGGCGTCAAATTTGTACTTTGACGCACGGTGGCGCAACCAACAGGTGGGAGTACTTTTTTGTTACGCACATCGCGGCGTCAAGTCGTAAAGGAAAACAACGTTAACGCGACGTAAAGGACTGTGGGTCGATTTACGACAGCGCAACCCGGAAAGCGCCGTTTTTTTGGACGCAATAGCGTAAAAAATAACCGCGAACACTGCCCTTTCAGCAGAGGAGAGCCAAAATGGATCCTAGATGCCACTACAGACCCCAGGAAGATGACAGCAGACCAGGAACCAGCCAGGATGATCCATACAGGAACCAGGACATATATAGAAAAAAAGAAAGTGTCGCTTCAGTGCAGAGGAGCAGGAAATCCTGGTTAAAGAGGTGACGGAACACCAGCACCAACTGTTTATCACCTCTAAGTTGCCAATCAGTAGGAGAGAGGCCATATGGCAACAAATTGTTGACAAGATCAACAGTGTGGCTGAAGTACGCAGGACAGTCACCGAGTGTAAGAAACGCTGGCATGACTGCAAACGTAGGACAAAGGAAAAAATGGCCAGGAACAGGAAGGCAGCACTGCAGACTGGAGGGGGGAGTGCAGCACACCAGGAGGCCCTGGGCCACATGGAGGAGATGGTCACAGCCATCATCCCTGAGGAGATCGTCACAGGGATTCAAGGGCAGGACAGCACAGACTACCACGAGACAACGCACATGCAGGGTAAGTCGCATGGGGAATTATAATGCAATAATGTTGACTGTAAGCAGGGGTGGAAATACCACTACACATTGCATGTAAGTCAGCATATACATGGAGTGGCATGGGTAAAGGGGCACGGCAGGGGGGCATGCCCTGCACAGACAGAAACTGGGGCACGACATTACACAACACCAACAACAGTCCCATGGGGGCATCCTGTCATGACAACAATGGAGCTAAGGGAAAGCCTCGACAGGTGGGAAGGCCACTACGTCAAACTTACATCCTGGCACTCGTCAGCCAAAATATCTCCTACATTAACTAGGGCCCTATCAGTAATCCAGTAGCCAAAACAACAACTGCAATGTAACTGCGACAACAGTTGACACTGACACCTCTGATCTATGTGCAGCACAAGTAGCCACTGGCAGTAACCTCCCCATGGAACATACATACCTAAATTAGGGGGTGAAGATGACATCTGCAACAATCTCCTGAAACAAGACAAAGGCCCCAGTACACTCAAATGTCAATGCCCATAGTTGTCACATACATCAGCCAAAGTAAACAACAATAGGAGCCACACAGCACTAAGGACACACACATGCAGCATATGTCAGGGTCCTTCACGTGCCTGGCTAACAAGGCAACATCACAAATGTCATACTGCTCAGGCCACAGCATTGAGGAGGGGACACATGCAACTGGTCACTGAAATACACCTGCACAGTCAGAGGACGAAATAGGACATTGATACGATAAACAGGGCAATCCAATTAAACACACATTACCCAACATCAGCAGGACACATTAACAATGTCTACATCCATATCACATCATAACATTGCCATGCATAGGATATGCCACATGTCAATTACAATTAAGTCAATGTGAACAATCATGGATTGGGGCAGGTCCTGAGAGGCAAGTGTGCTGCCAGGGCAATCACAACACCCACAGCCAGTGAAAGGTCTCACCATAAGAATAGATATACACGGAGGGTCGAGTAGGACAAAAAGATGGCTATTCCCTATTTGGTACAAAGCAACACCTAGAGGCGATTAGGCAGACAAGTCTGATAACTCTATATCATACATGTGACACACAGGTGGGCCATAGGCCTATAACAATGCCCATATGAAGGACAGCAGACACCAATACCAAACAAGATCACAAAGTGAATTCATCAAAAGGCAGGCATGTTACGTCAAATTGTCACAACACAGACACACTAATTGTACCCTGTTTCATTGCAGAGGAACGTGGATCTCCTGCCGATATCACTATCCCTGATTTCCCTGATGACATGGATGACGAGCACATAAACATTCCCCAGGAGACCATCCAAAAGGTCCTTGAAACCCTCCAGACCCCACCTTCAGTCACAAGGAGGAGCACAGAACAAGCAGCCATCACAGAAGAACCACCCACCACCCCAATTGCAAGACCTGCCAGCTCCTACACAGCTGAGGACTCTGACGACACTGGCACCAGCTTTGAAAGAACTGTAGTTGGAGTACAGCGGGAGCTGGCCAAAGAGGTGCGGGTGGGGATGCAAAATATGGCAGCCAGCCTTGAGGGGGTGCGCTCGTGCATGATGTCATCTGCAGATCAGGCAGCAGCTACGCAAGCCCTAACATCCATACTGCATGGACTACAAGAAACTATAAAGGAATTCACCACTGCAGTAAGGGAGTTGCCACAACACCTCGCACCCCAAACTTTCCACTGCATGCACGAATGCTATCATGACTCCCTCAGGGCCGACCTGGCTGCCTACCATCGTGATGTAGCTGCTATTCTCAAAAACCAGCAGGCCCTCCTTGCTGCAGTACTTCCCTTAAGACCTTCACAGGGAGCAGCCACCGGGATGTCTGACTCCACGTCTTCTAACACTCAGGTGTGTGTTGCCCCTTCACAACCAACAACAAGGACAAAGCAGGCAACACACACATCAGAAGAAGAAGAAATGGAACAGATCACATTCACACGGAAGAGTACCCGGAAGCACTAGTCCCTGCACCATGGCCTAATTTGACCAAGGTCCTACGTTTTGTCTCACTACAACTATACTCAATGACTGTTCTGCTAACCACTGTATGACTTGTCAGCATTGCCAGTGAATATCTCTCTCCTACTAATCGGCAAATCCTGTCCATCTGCACTGTCTGTAACATCACCCCAGCGTGTCAGGAGCATCATCCATACCCCTTCTGTAGGATCACCATGTAAGAATGAACCAGAACGGACTCAGCAAACATGGACAATGTACAATTTGCACTACAGCACCTATCAATAAATAGCACTTGCACACCTAATATGTCTCTGTGTTATTTGACACATCAACTGTGCAGTAGATAACTCTAAAGTGCCTGTGTGACAACCATGTAGCTTGTCAATACAACTGTCCTGACATCATGTAGTCTGATACATCTGTGCAGTGGCCAGGATTGCATCATAGCCTGCCCATCCTGAGGATAATAACTGATGAAGGGACAAACCACACACAATCATGCTGTGTTGGATAGAATAATGCTCCATCTATAGCAATTCAAGTCAACTAATGGTGGCTGATAAATGTAGGCACCATGCAATACTAAAACATGAAATTATGCAGTATATTCTAAGCAAACACAACTAAACACAGCATCAATCACCCTTTCTGAGTATACTTCCATGAAGGGAAGCCATGCTGAATTTTTGCACACATGATCCATGTCAGTAATGAAGACAACAAGACAAGAGTGTTAACAACACCTCATCTACAAAGATGTCCCTGAACATCACACTGCAGTCCGACCTAATAAATTACCCACAATACCAAGTCTGGAAGCACACTTTGTGATGTAGAATACATGCTCATCAACACAAGTCCTTGGTGATCCATGTAAACTACAAATGGTGGTTCTATCAAATGGTGGATACTTACCAAGTTAGCACAGGGGTAGCTGCCATTTTAAACCTCTATTTTCTTCGGTGTGTAGCATAGGACACAAATGTCATAGAAAAACAATCACCTACACTGATGTCAAGGCCATGATCAAGTAGCAGTTAACACATAATGCAAAGGGTTAACTATATATTTATTCATATGTATTCACACCAGAGGCAACTAAGGGAAAAGTCATACCTACACTAATCTAACCTGACTACTCCTAACCCACAACTGTCCCTAACTAACCTAATCTAACCTTACCCTACACATATAACAAATCGATCTAAACATCAACCCCCCACCCACCATTATGAGACAGGACACATGCAGGACAACACATACTAACCTACACACATACTATACTATCCTAAACAATCATATATTTTTTTGTAATTTTGTTATATATATATATATATATATATATATATTTTTTTTTTTTTCTAAACAGACAGGAATCCCAACATTGACCCCCACCCACCCACACACTCAAAAATGAAAAATAGAAAGAACAAGGACCCCCCACCCTCCTCCCTAACACTAACTAAGCTAACAACCTATACTAACCTAACACTATTCCCCAAAACCCACCTATCATGATAAAAAGGAAAGAGGAGAGAGGGGAGGGATAAATTTAAATGAACCAAATAAGTCCTAGAGGTTGGCCTTCCGTAGGGTCTGCCTGATGGACCTGACCCGCTTCTTAATGTACGCCACATCCTGGCTCAGCTTGTCCACCTTCCGAATGAACTTGTCCATTTTCCTGTCTAAAGCCTGGAATGCTGCAGGGTCAATAGGAGGTGCTGCTGCTGTCTGTGTGCTAGCAGAGGTGATTGGTGTGGGAGTTGTTTGTAGCCCACTGGACTGTCCTGCAGCTCTGAAATAGCTGGGTCCAGGTCCTGCTGCAGAGGCATGGACAACTGTCCCCGCCATTGCTGGGGCCACTTGGGGAGAACTGGTGGATGTGGTGGTGGTGGCTGTAGTGGGCAACGTTGGGCCACCCTGTGGTGAGGCCCACCATGCTCCGGAGGCCCGATCCGCCTGGTATTTTTGGGCCATCCGTCGGAACCCCGACTGCACCTGCAGGATGTGCCGGTATCTCATTGCCCGCCTTTCAAAATCATGCCTCTGTGCGGCACTCATGTTTGCAGCTGTGAAGAGAAAGGGCAACTATTTACTATAGGAAATGCATTGGGTGGAATAGCACAATGGGTCAATTGTAACTTACTTTTACTGTAGTTGTAACAGCTAATTTCACCACATGGATCATTGAAAGTCTCAGAGGAAGTACATGGGAAGCATGCATACAAAAGGGCATCTCACACCTAGCATATACATGTCTCTACATGATGGGTGACATCAGCCTAAACTTCTCATCAAAATAATTGGTAATGCAGCTGACATTATGGCTGCACCTCCTCCGCCTATTGCCTTGACTACATATGTCAGTCTATGTGATAACAATCACAACCCTCAATATCTGCCATTTGTAAATGTTTTTGCTAGTATAGAACTCATGTGCCATAACCGAGTGTGTACACTAGGTTCAAAACAAAGTTGCAAATGGTCACAAGCATGTGTAACATACTGGTTGCTACAGTCCTAAGTTCCCATATTCCCAAACACATGGCAGTCTTTGTGGAGGGGGGTGGGAAGAACAACCAACAATCCCATAATCAATGCACACACAGGAGTGTTTAGAAAGCTCAACAAGTTTTTGCCTCCACACACACAACACCAGTGAAGGGCTAGCAACAAATTGGAGTCAGCTAAACCTTGTCCTATCCAAGGTCCACACATGTCAAAATGTACTGACTTAGTCCAACATCACATACTACCAGTGAGGCATATTTTACTACAGACACAGAGGAGCAAGAACACCCATGATCATGAGTAGAATGTACACCTAGGCCATTGCACTCTAGTCCTACACACTTCTAGTTCAACTTGTGGAAGTACATGCCCCCGGAAGATCCAACCTACAGTGTACTCAGTCCATCGTTAACTAGGGAAGCAGCAGATTTCAGACAAGCCTTTTGCAGAAGCTATCTGGGAGAATGTCAGTCTGAAATGCAGACTCAGTCCGAGACAAGTCCCAGAGCAACTCTTATATTAACCAGTGTATTCCACATGACTCACCCCATTCCCCATAGCGGGCCCTACTGGAATGGCCAACAGACCCAAAATCTGAGAAATGGATAAGCATAGGTCTACTCAAAATGAAGTGATAATTGAAATCCCACTAATGGAACAATTCTAATGAATGGGCAGCGCATCAAACCTTGAATTCTGTTGAACACACAGTAGTCCATCATGCATCACCAGCAAACATTAAAAATAGCACACATGCAACACTCACTGTAGGTGTCGGAGTCCGCAAAATGAGACACCTCTCCCACAGTGTACGGTGCAGGTCCACCTGTAAAGCATGGAAGGAAGAATATACTCAGAATCCGTGCACTGACAAACAATTGCAATTACAAAGACAATGTGAGAACATGACATGAGCAATGAAACACTTTCACACATGCTCATACTGCATGGAATTATTCTTGAGCAACATTTACATTGGATGAGTGTCCTGCTACAGTTACACACCCTACTACACACATGCAGTGGCCTGGACAGTCATGTGGTGTCAAAGATGCACCTCCATTAGTATGCCCCAACAATAAACGGGTGCATTCATCTCATCATGTGCATCCAAGAGAGACATCCAAAAGCTGGCCACTTGAGGACTGCATGACCTCTCAAACTCAAACAGCCTATGTGGTCATTTTCTCCACACACCAACCAGACACACATGTGACATATGTGTGGACAACATTGCTAACTTCAATTGACGTGAAGGCAGCACTCATTTATAGCATCATGTTGGGTTTAGAAATGTCAGTCTAGCTATGGCGTCTACATATGTAGGTATGATGTTTCAACATCCATTTTTCACTGGCTATTGTGACCTGTAGAGTTCTAATTGAGTCATTAACGTGTTGCTTGTCTGACACAAAGGCAGCACTACATTACATACTGCTACAGGCAACCGGTATGTGTAGAAAACATGAGCTACCTGACTGCTAGCATTTGTCTTCCTTCACATTGTGCATCAATTACCCAGTAGGTTTCCCTAGCATTACACACAGTCAGCTACTTATCTGGCATATTGGGTAACAATCATCACATGTCGCCACACAGCTTTAAATTGTGCACATGTAATTAATGTGTACTCACCAACATGGCCACCAATCCTGATTCCCAGGTGGTCCAGCAGATCTTGCTCCCTGGATATCAGATCAGCCCAGCGGTGCTTAAGTTGATGTTCATTCTTCAGGCTACCATATACACGGACCAAGTGATGGCGCACCTTCCCCCACCGGACTTTACAGGCCTCCGTGTGATACCCCTGTATCACCCTACCTCCAGCCTTCAGCATGAGTGGGAGGAAATGGCAAACAAGCCATATAAATCCCCCCAATTCCGCCTCACCCATCCTGGCAAGCCGTGGCCTACCAGAGATGTCAGCACTGACAAAGGGGAAAAAGTTTGAGAAAAAGGAAACGGGGGAAATGGGGAAAGGTAGAGTGGTGAAAAACAAAGAAAACTTAAGAAGAAGAGCCCAACCAACCCCTATATTACACTACCCACAACAGACTCCCACAGACAATAAATGAAACACTGGACTTGACAAAATAATACAACACAGACTCAGACAGTATTCAACAATAAGACAATGATGACAAAAGCACAATTGAGAAGGTACACTGGACACAAAAGCACTAATACACAGGACAACACTTTCCACACAGCCACACAGTCTAGAATAATCTGAGACTGCAAAGTGAAAGTGAAAGTACACCCACTGTACAGATTCTGTAAACAGGATATCCTATTACATCACATCCTGCATAAAATGGCCGACGTTTTTTTTCTGCTATGCATAATTTTTTCACGCATACAGCTTGTGCGTCATATTTTTTGACGCATAGGAGTGCACATATTGCAGAGTAAAAAAAAATTTCATCATTGGTCGATTATATTTGTTTGAGGCTCATTTTACAGTTCTAGAGTTGAAAATTAAGCCGCTGGCAAGTATGATATCTAAATATGAAAATTAATTTTGACTCAGCATTATCTGCACTCCTGTGCGTCAAAAATTATGACGCACAAGCTGTATGCGTGGAAATATGACGCATTATGTAAAAAAATGGTGTCCAAGTAATGCTGGATAGTATTATATCTATTTTTTGGATTTTTTTTTGACTCAGTATTATCTGCACTCTTGTGCGTCAAAAATTATGACACACAAGCTGTATGCGTGGAAATATGACGCATTATGACAAATATGTCTTTCATTTTTCAATTTGTGAAAATAATTTTGTCATGACCAAACGGTGATAAGTGATACACATTTGGGGTTAGCTATGGCAAATGTCCCTTATAGGATGTATAGAAGGTATTCACAATGCAATAGTAATGATTGGTCTGAATGGATATTACTCATGATTGTACACATATGTGGGTAATTGCTGATGGCTAATTTCAAAATATGAATGGTATACCAGGATGTGTACCTTAGCAAAAATGTGTCCACATTTATCACGGTAATCAAACTTATATAAAGGCCAAATAGGTAGTGCAATTGTCGCCTACACTTTTTAAGGGGGTAACCATGTCCTAATTTCGAGTTAATGTAGCTTAAATTTGTTTTCCTTTTGACATGTAGGCCACACATGCGCCTTATGCATGTGTGTGCTTCACATGTGCATATATAATGTCTATTTGGGGGGAAGTAGAGGTGGATTTAGGCCCCCATCACCCTAGGGTCTGCTCTTCCAGACTTGCAAATTTATCCAAGGGTTTCCCAAATTCAGTAATGCTAAACCTGCAGCAGCAGGCTCCTGGAAGCAAATAGCGTATGATTCACTGTTTGCCATTCTGTAATCCCATTTGCCCATTTGACGTTTGCCCTATTGATTCTTTGGAGAAATCTGACATACCATTTTGCATTGATATTATTTGCTAAATCTCAACGTTCCTCATGTCCTGATTGCAAATAGGTTGTTGATGTATGTGGCCCTTTATGCATTACCTGGTTTAGTGGCATGTTTCAGTCTTCCTGCTAGGTTACAACTGGGACACTACTGTGATCGGCTGCTTGCAAATATTTTGTTAATTGGATGGTACATGTTTATGTGTGTGGTCCAATATTGATCCTGTATCAACTGTCAGGGTGTATGTTGTCACTGTAACTTCCAGGTCTCCTCATGAATTAGTGGCAGCTAATCTTGTTTCAATTGGGTATTGTTTGTAGCAAAATTTGAGAAAAGCCATTGAGGACATGGTCTCCTACACATGGATGGTCCCACCCTGTCACTGAAAACGTGTATTGAGACTTTCAACTGGGCAACCTTGGTGTGCTGAGTGAGAGAATGTCTCAGGTGTCTGGATCCGGCATGTGTCATTGCAACATTTCTACTCCAGTTGGCCTATGTGGATGGTAATGTATCAGGAAACATCATAGCCTCTGTGCAGAAGTAAATGGCTGGTATTCAACACACGACTCATCTTTATCATTTGAAAAATGTTACTCAGAGTTTGAACAGTCAGGGTCCTCATATGTGTTACCTTTTCATGGACATTATCTGAGGTTGCTGGTTTTGATGGAGGCCATTTACACCATCATACACTATGGTCCTGGTCCACTGTCACACTTTGTAGTTTAGGCATTAATGAGGGCCAGACAACGGAAGGGCCAAGATTTGGCTATTCAGGGGCACTGGCACAAATCGGATGAAAATAACAGTCAGATGATGAAATACTATGTATTTGAGTATACATTGATGAGGCTAATGACAAATTAGTGTCTGAGGTACAAGAGGTTTTGGATAGCACGTGTGGTCCATAGGTGGACCCCAGGTATCTGTAGAGTGACCCACGGACAGGTGGCAGTCAGGCTGACAGGATGCTGGGTCAATCAGGAGCAAGTTCTTTCAGTAATTACATGATCATGTGTTCTGACTAGGACTGGTCAGAGGGAGCAGTAGACAGTTGAGATGTCACACTGTGTATGTCCTGTGTTGTTTTGAAGGTGACACATGAACCCTGATAAAGTTTTCTACGGCAGCATTAGTGTCAAAGCTTAATGATGTAATAGCTCACATTCAAACATGTATGCAGTAGGTGGCATCAGCAGGGACGGGGCATGTACATTTGGGTGGTGTGCATGGAGGGGATCACTGGTGTGGCCTCCATCAGTGTCTCACTAGTCCTGTCAGATGGGATTTGCAGATAAATAGCCTACAGTACCTTTCACAGAAGAATCAATCTACAGGTGATACCAGGCCTTATAAACTCTAAGCCAGTGTATTATATGAGCTGAGTTCCATGTAGTGAGATGGTAGTATGACAATGGTAGGCATAGTAAAGGGTGTGGCACACTGGATGACTCTTGTGAGTTTGTGTGTGTAGATGAGGGAATCTAAGTTTACACAAATCAGCATTCCAGGGACCACTTCAGACAGGTGGGGTGTGAGCAGCTGCAACTGTGTGTAATGTTTTTAGAAAAGGGTTGACATGTAGATGGGATGTGATGTGCTGGATGCTTGTTCTAGGTGTAGCACTTGTGCTGTGTATGTTCTGCTTATGTGTAACTCTAGTGACAGATAGTCATTGCAATGATAGTAAGTAGTTGGAATTTCTGTTGGCAGGAGTCTAGTCCTACATTCCTGTTCCTGAAGCATTAGCATGTGAACTGCCTGATGTATGAGGCCTGTTTTCCCCTAGTTGAGTGATGGTGTTTTAGTTGTGTGCCATCTGCTGCGATGATCCATGTTTACTACATGTATGTGAGTCATATGTGTGGTCCTCAGCTATTGCCCTTCGAAGGTGAACTGTACAGGATGTCTGTCATTTACATTGTGTGTGTATTTGACCATTGTATGGTGGCCATTACATTTGTGGTGTATATTTTTGTGTCATGATTGTTATATAATTATTGCTCAATGAGACGACATTCTTCTTCAGATATTCCAAGCTAAAGGTAGGCAGAAATGAACAGGCCAAACCATGATGTGGTGTTTGTTATCAGTGTTTATTTACAATAGTGCATTAAGTGGTGATGGTGATAATGTTGCAGGGCAGCATCCTCCTCTTCGTCGTCTTCAGGCATGTATGGGTCTGGTTCGAGAAGGGGAATGTTCCTTTTTACACAAATGTTGTGCAATATTGCACATGTGAGTATGATCCTACAGTCCATCTCGGGGGAACATAGTAGGCTACCGCCAGTGATATCAAGGCAGAGGAACCTTGACTTTAGGATCCCAAAGGTGCGCTCGACAATGCTGCGTGTCCTCTTATGGGCGTCATTGTATGCCCGCTCTGCAGCAGTACTCGGGTTCCCAAATGGTGTCATTAGCCATGGCTGGATGCCATACCCCTGATCAGCTGAAAGAAAAACACAGAATGGGATCATGTAGATGTAGCTGGCACTATTGAAAAGACCTTTAATGGCAGTAGTTGTCTTGTGTTGTCTGTGACTCTTTTGTGTACTGATGTGACATCCTATACTTGTAGGCTATACCATCTGCATTGTGTTGTTTCCTTGGCTGAGCAAGTGTTTGTCTGCTAACCGTTTGTCATCAATATGTTTTGGGATTTGCAGTACAGTGTGCCATCCCTAGCATTGTGACTTGTGATACAGGTGTCCGTGTGTCTTCACTAAGGGTAAGATGATAGTTCCATGCACATTTAAATTTGGAAGTGTTCTTAACACGTTCATATCAAAGTACCCTGTACATCCCATACCTTGAAACTTATGCAATGTATTAATGTAAAGGTCATTGTGACACCTACAATTTGCAAGGTGTCATTTAGGCAACCACACTCATTAATTTCTTCACATTAGGCTGTACAGTAAATTCCAATGTGTGAGAGGTTCAATGGTGACATACGAAACATGGCTAGTGATGTCAGGACCTCAGTGTGTTCCTGTCTAGATGTTGCTGTTGTGGTGTATGTGTTGTGTGTCCTAGAGGGTTGCTGTGCGGTGTGTATATAAGTAGGTTTTTGTACTTACCAACAAGTAGTCCATTGCCATACCGTCCATCCTGGAAGTGTTGGTTGATGTTGCAGTGACGGAAGATGAATGAGTCATGTACACTCCCAGGATATTTAGCCACAATGTTGCTGATCAATCCCTGGTGATCAACTATGGCCTGCACATTGATTGAATGTGTGTGCTTCCTGTTGCGGTAGAGGTGTTCTGTTGCAGCAGGTGGCACAAGGCGTACGTGTGTGCAGTCGATTGCACCAAGGACGTGTGGGAAGCCACTGATGACGTAGAACCCCTGTTTTGTTTCCTGCTGCTTCTGCAGTGTGTTAGGGAAGCAGATGTGGAGGGGTGTCAGGCGAATGATGGCATCCAGTACTTTTGGCAGAAATGCGGAGAATGATGGTTGTGATATTCCGCCAACCAGGGCACCAGTTGTTTGAAACGAGCCACTTGCCAGCAGGTGAAGTACGGCAATCAGCTTTGTTTCTGTTGGGATGGTGCGGGTCACTAAAGTGGGGGCCAACTGCGGTTCAATGTTTCGCAGCAGCTACTGAATGGCCTGCCGGTTCAACCGGTACCTATGTATGATTTCGTGTTCCCTGAGGCCATGCAGGGTTGTTCTTGGGCGGAATATCCTCTCCTGCCTACTGCGCTGCCTTTGGGGTCCCTGCTGGTGTTGTTGTAGCTGCTGTTGTTGCTGCAGGGCTCTGCGTCTACGTGCACGCTGGATAAAAATCACCTCCATGTCTCCCTGTTGCTGCTCTGCTGCTCTGCTGTTTGTTCTGTGTGTTCTGATTAAATACAGGTGTGTTTGCCCCCTTTTAACGCCTGCCCTGACCCATGCGTTAAATTTTGACGCAAATCGGGCTGTGCGTCATTTTTTTTCTCCGCCTCCCGGCCGAGAGTAATTTTTGCCGGAAGCATAAATACGACGCACGGCCGTTTGCGTCGTTTTTTGGACGGGAATGCCTACCCTTCATATCATTAACGCAGGGCGGATTGCCGCATCCAAAAAATGACGCACACAGCAGATTTTTGTCGTCCGCGGGCTCGGGCGTCAGAGTTTAAATATGGGGCAAGGTTTGCGCTGATTGTGCGTCAAATTTTTGGACGCACAATCGGCGCAAACGGAGTATAAATATGCCCCTGAGTATTGTCTTTACTTGTGCTTAAGTACTGTGTAACTATGAGTGGTATTGCAGGAGCTCTGCATGTCTCCTAGCTCCGCCTAAGCTGCTCTGCTATTGCTATCTCTATCAGCCCTAAGCTGCTAAAACACTACTACATTTCACTAATAAGGGATAACTGGGCCTGGTATAAGGTGTACTACAAACCAGGCCAGCCTCCTACAATCTGGGCTTAGTAGAAGCATTCTATGGGATTTTAGCTGAAAGGTCCAGCAGCAAAGTTGTAGGTCTGGGAGTCCTAGCCCTCCAACACCCTCTTTCCTCCTCAGTTTATTCCAGGAAAGACGTATTCCCTTGCTAGCTCAAATAAATGATGCTATTTTCCCTTGCAATTTCAGGAGAGACTTTTTATGAAAAAATAATGGGGTGTTATCCAACAAGAAAACAATTTTGTGTAAAATAGACAATTTCACTAAATGAATCCACCGAAATATACAGAGTGGGAGATTATCCCATCTTTTCAACAACTCTCCTATCTCACAGCCTATCTTTTCAAGATTTACTGCTGCAACTCTTACTATATCTTGGGTTATTTGTGTCCCTAAATATCTTATTTCAGCAACACTTATTCTTTCCCCACAACTCTTGTTCCAGGTCATTACTACTGTTTTTTCTTCATTAATCATATCCAGCGAACCTCCCAGAGTGCCTTGCTTCTGTCATACAATGTGGCAAAGCAGAATTTACATCTGAGGTAGAAACCATTAAATCATCTACATATAATGCGATTTTCCTGGAATATACACCTGCTTCAAAGGGTTTATCTCTTCATTTGATTTCAGACTTTGGGAGAAGGATTTGCTGTACAGATCATAAAGAATAGGGTGAAGAGGATAGCCTTGCCTCGTCCTCCTTTCTATTCACACTGGCGATGATGAACTGTCATTCACAAGAATCCGCACAACTGGAGCACTATAGATGTTAAGTAGTGTGTCTATCAAGGTTTTACATATTGCAGAGTGGTTTAATACAGGCATGAGATAACACCAATTAACGCAATCAAATGCCTTGGCAGCATCCACGGTCATGACCGCTAGTGACACCCTTAAAGTTGTGGCTAAATCTATTGAGCCTATTAGGGTATGATTAAGTTTGCTCATGTTTCTCCCCTGCAGAAAGCCCGTGTGTTCCTGATATATCAGGTGCCCCTCCACTTTATTCAAATGAGCTGCTAGGATACTGGTGAAAACGTTATAGTCTCAATTAAGTAGTGAAATTGGGCGGAAAGATTGGCACTGTAAGGGATTCATACTGGGTTTTGGAATTAACAAAATTACTGCTCCATTCCATGACTGGAGAATTGGAATACCATCTATCAATATAGAGTTAAACAACTTAACCCAGACTGGGATAGTCCCAGCCACAATTGTGGAATAAAGTTCGCTGGGGATCCTATCTGGCCCTGCGGCTTTTCCTCTTTTTAACTTTCTCATTACTGCCAAGATTTCACTGCCATTAATTTGTTGACAGAGTAATTGTTGTGGATCATTGGATACTTTAGGGAGATGTTTTTCTCAAAGCCAGAATTCCAATTATTTTTTATTACAAGATTTTCTGTATATAGTTCTTGAATTTTTTTTATTAAAAGCAGCTTTAACCTTACTAATTTCTTTGGTTATCAACTGTGTGTTCTCCTTGAAGATCTACCTAATGCAATTCTGACTCCTTTCCAGCCTTGATTTCCAATCTAGCAGTTTACAACAGCCTTCCCCATGTGCAATATCACTTGCTCTACTGGCTTTCCATTTCTATAACACCTTCTCCTGTACCTTAACTCTGAACTTTAATTGCATATCCTCAATTACTTCTGACATCCTCTTCCTTCTTTCCTTCCTTCCTTCCTCGCTCAATAAATTGGCTTTTAACACTCATCTAATCTCACACCTCCTATTCTAATTGCAAAAATTGTACTTCTTATTGCCTCACCCAGTTTACTGATACATTTTTTAGAGTTACCCTTAACCAAGCCTTTAGTACATCCCAAACTACATGCATGGGTGCTGATGTCATATTCTAGGAAAAAAACAAATCTGTACCTTGAAGTATCTCTGCCTACAACAAGATCCTTCTATTAAGTGTCCACCTCCTAACCGCAAAGAATCCTTCAGCTCAGTTTTTAAAAGCGTAGTTGAGTTATCTGACAAACGGATAGGAAGATGCTCGATCCCCACTACTTTCTCCATTTTCTTCCCATGCATGAAAAAAGTAGTCTACAATAAAAAACGTTATTTTTGTTATGAAAGTATAATCCCAGCAATTCTCTTTTATTTTACGTAGGATATTATTCAAATTGAAATTTTCTGCCATATCCAGCAAGTATGCCCTCATCTTTGGGTAACTGATCTGTGCAGAAGATCTGTCAAGATTGTTATCCAGTAAAACATTAATATCCCCACCTAACTTGAAGGGGGCATTAAAGTAAACCTGAATTAGAGAAACGTTGAGTCAAAGGGGTGACGTCATGAGTACTTGGGCTGTAATAACTCACTAAAGTGTAGAGATTTTGGTGCACTTTTATTTCAGCAATTATCCAGCTCCCCCCATCATCAGCTCCGTGCTGAACTTACACCCTCTCTGATTTTTCTTTCAATATTAGGAATATGCCTTTAGTACTATGCGATTGATCTATGGCAACCAAATTCTCCACCCATCTTTGTTTTGAAAAGAGGTCCATACATTTCTGTCTTGAAAGATGGGTTTCCTGGAGCATGCTTATTTGGGATCTGTGCTCCTTTTTGTATTGTAGGATTAATTGTTGCCTTTTTTTTTACCCCTAGCCTATTTAGATTCTAAAATAAAATTGCTAGAACCTGCATTCTACTTCAATTTCCTTTTCCCTCCATTTCTATACTCATATTTTGCCTCAAGCTCAGTGTCCCTTGTTGGTGTTTTTCCTATATATATATCTACCTGATTTGAGTACACAAAACTTTTTTATTGTTTTCCCCATGTTCCCTACCACATATGCACCCTCCACTGGGAACCCTCCCATCTGTATACCTTGGCATTTATGATGACTATTTGAGCTTGCGCCCTTGGGAGTGTTAATAACATCTTCTTCCTGTTACATTTATTTATCTTGACTCCTCCCCGTTCTTTGCCTCTGCTAGGAAATTGTCCACATCTTCTAGGTATTGAAAACTATTCATCTAATCCCGCCACAGGCTATTCAGAATAGATGGAAACCTTAGCTGTGCACTTGCCCCTGGCCTCCTTACCTTCTCCATTCTATTTCCAATTCCCAATGTCTATCTGCTGTCTCCTTAGGGAAATCTGACCTCATCCTAAAGGTGGACCCCAAAGCTTGCAATGATTTTCCTTTCAAGGCTAAACCCAGGATTTTCTCCTTCACAGTATAGGATAACCAATTCACCAGAAACGTTTGCGTTTGTTTCCACACAGGGTGCATTTTGAAGGGCACTCGCTGAATTTCTCCCTCAAGATTAACCAAAATGTCCTCCTGTGGGAAGGTGCCTTTCAGTAATTGATTACAAAGGATTTAATATCTGTCCCCTTCATTTCTTCAGCCACCCCCAGAATTCTGATACTCTTCCTCCCTGTGTTATTTTCCATCTTTTCAAGCTTTTCGGACAATACTGTCTCTCTCTGCTTCAAACATGCCACCTCTTGGGTGTTCTATGGACCACTGCCTTGAGGTCTTGAATCCTGCATTCCAAATCCCACTTGAGCTGTGCTAAGCTCTCTATCCTTACCTCTAGGCTGGAGCATGTTACATGCAACTCCTTTTTGTTTGCCTCATAGGTTGAAAAGCACTCTTTGATTTCCTGTTTTAGTTTACCAAACATTTCCTGGACTGCATCCCATCCTTTAGACCAGTCACCCCATGTGCCTATACCCTCAGTGGTTGGAGTCCCTACTAGGCCATTACTCTTCTCAGTTATGATTTCTCCTACAGCTAGATTTGGCTTTTCCACTGCCAAACATGAAAACTTATTTTGTGTGGGTAAAACCGGGTCTATAATGGGGATACCTAGATCCCCAGATTCATGCTACTTGCTTCACTCATTGCCCCACCTCATCCAACTGACTCTTTTGTCCCAGAGTAGTGCTGCTTCCTCTCTCACCTTTCTCTGAGTCTCTCCTTAAATCAGACCTAACTTTAAAGTAAGCTGATAAAGGCATGATTTTGTGAGGTTTAGTGGCTAGGGAACCCTGTTTCTCTTTTGGGAGGGCTGAGGTTACCCCCTTTGTTAATGATTTTCTAAGTTGAGGGTCTTTAACTGAGAAGGTATTACCCTGAGATTGTATCTGCCTAGCTGGTACCTTAACCAGTGATAAGCAACATCTTCTTCCCCTCTTCAAATCCAAATCATCCTCACCAGCTAGCCACGAGGAGTTGCAGGATCTTAATGTGTAGCAGTTACCAGTCCCCTCGTGGTCCTCAGCCTTATCTACGTTTTACCTTCCCAGTTGTCTATGGCCCCAACATCTTTTTTTTTTGCTGAGAGAATTGAACGCCAGATCTGAAACTAGTTTCCAAGGTAGACTTACCCTCAGTCCACCCGCTACCAGTATCAATTAGGGCGTGGCTCTGACTTCTTACCCTGTTTAACGTCCACTTCTTTCTGGGGATAACAGCAGGCTCTGTCCTCTACTTTCCACCTGGCACCTCCCTACTCCAGTCCCCCTGTCATGTGCTGGCTCTGTCAGCACTGACCGCAGTGTAGCCTTGTTGCGGCAGAACCCACTGCGCCACGTGGAGCTCCCGGAGTGCTCCTACAGCTGTGAACCCGAGAGGTGTCCCTAGCGCCACCATTCAGCTAACAGTCACCTCCTAAAATTAGACTCCACCAAGGATCAGGAGAAGAGGGACTTCCTCATCAGCCCCATGCTCATGTGAAGAGGTAAGAATTGCTTTCCGCAATGTCGACACTCCCTTGGGTGCGGTACCTGGCTTCCTAGCCAGCCACCATGTTTCGCCCTACTGAAACTCTTGAATGGTGACTTTAACCTATTTTTCCACTAACACAAGAAAGTCTGCACATTTAATTTAAGGATGTACCGAGATGCCCTTGTTTTCTATTTCTGTGCTCGGTGGGGGTCATTCCGACCGCCGAGGCCGCAGGAGACAGAATACCGCCATTGCCGGATATTTCTGTCTCCCTATTATGTCACATCAACATTGCCGCCGGCTCGTAATAGAGCCGGCGGCAATGCTGATGTTCAGCGGGTGCAGTAGCACCGTCGCACATTTCACTGCCCGAAATTTGGGCAGTGAAATGCGCGACGGGGCTATGCCTGGGGGCCCCTGCACTGCCCATGCCAAGTGCATGGGCAGTGCAGAGGCCCCCAGGGGCACCCCAAGTCCCCTTACCGCCGGCCTTTCCATGGCAGTGTGTACCGCCATGGACAGGCCGGCGGTCAGGGACTCATAATCCCCAGGGCAGCGGTGCTGGCACCGCTGCCCTGGGGATTATAACCGCCATGCGGAATCCTGGCGGGAAAGTGGAGGGGCCGGCGGTATGGCCGTGGCAATTCCGCCACGGTCATAATTGCTGGTGGAACACCGCCAGCCTGTTGGCGGTGTTACCGCCAACATACCGCCGGCCGCCATGGTCGAAATGACCCCCTATATTTTGAAGTTCTTGTTGTTATATACATAGTGCTACTACACTTGTAGGAACAGTTAAACACTCCATTTAAAAAAAGGAATTGGAAATGAAGCTTGACTGCTGCTAGAGCCAAAGACTCATGCAAAATTTCCAACCGAATTACTGGCTGAAAAAATCAGATATAGTTCTCTCACACCACGAAAGATCAGGTGTAGAAAAACCTAACAATTTAGAAGCAAGTGGAGCAAAATTCCATACCATTACCGACTGACTCAAATTTGAGGCCGTAGTGCTGGTGTTGGTGACGGCTGGTGCAGATATTTTCTTGTTGGACCTGTGTGCATTGTGATTTTCTACCTGAATTTAAAATATGTGTCATAAAAGGTACATGGCATGTTTAAAACAGTTCCTCCACATCCGAATCCTCATGTGTAGTGTCACATGTGAATGAAAAAAATTTGTCAGTACTTTGTTTCCTAGTAACATATGGATTTAACCTTTGAAGAATCACCACATAGGCTCAATATTAGACTATCAACAAAAAAAGGGGACTGGGAGGTTGGTGGTCCAGTGTACGGTTTCCCTAATAACTAGATATGCAAAAACAAGTGTACACTGTTCCAAAGACAAAGAAAACTAAGGGGACACTTATGTTCAGGAGCAAGAGCACTCACACATCCAAGAGGATGTCATGCTTCATCATTGGGTAGCTCCTCGTCAGACCGGTGCTGCAATGCCTGACGGTCTCCCCATAAAGGGGGCTCTTTGCCAGAGATCTTTATAGGTGGCTGCCGTAGTGGAGGACACTAGTATCACGGTCAGGCACTATTCGTAGCAGGAGAGTGACTCATAAAATTAGTTCCCAGTCCTAATAGAGTAAATACATTTAATAGATTGAAAGATAAGACTGGAACCAAGATTAAAAAACATAAGGAAAGTGTAATGTGAGAAATAATGCTCAACCACTTTCTACCTAGTGTTGGAGCTGAGAAAATTATCGCAGGTCTCCTAAAACATGGTCAACATGTTTCGCGTACAGTGGTCTAACAAGACCCTATTACGCTTCTTCAGGACCAATTAATAACAAAACTTCTCCTGACTATATGTTACAAAAAGTTTGCGTAATTTAATTCGTCAAACGAGAACATGCAGTCACTTACATTGAAGTTCGCTGTTTGTCAAAAAAAAAGTTTTGGTCGCCCATCCCTTGTTATGTGGGGAGCCCCTTGGGAAGTAGCATACCGAAAGCGGTCACTATTCATATGTGCCAGCAATCCATCGGGTCACCTACCCTGGCGTGCTATCCCGCATCAATATTAGACTAGTCTGTACAAGCCCCATCGTGACTTACTCTGGATTATGATATCATCCTTGGGGTAGGTTACACCACCCAATTATAGATTGCACCCTGAGGGTTAACTTAGAAATATGCAATTATACAGATATTGGATTGACCACATCACATTCCTTCAGTATTTCCATATCTCTCTATTGATTTTCATTGTGGCACACCGATGTCCCACCAATTCCTGCCAACAAAAGGTAAGGAGAGACGCAGTATAATTAATTTCGAGGGTGGAGATATGCTTTCTATATCAACTCTTGGACAAAGGAATGAGGTCCCAAAATGGAGGATGTTTGCTGTGACATACATTGTGTATAGCCACCTATAATGAAACCCATTTCATCACTTTGCTAGTGTCATACACTTTGATGGCTCACTGAGCAAGTAGGCGTCATTTATATAAAGGTGTTGGGGGCGTGGTTAAGATGTCGGCCATGGTGGTCGCTTAAACTCTGGCTCCGCTTTGGGCCCGTACAAATATCCTGTTTGGTGCCTCTGTAACACTGGACAAGTGGCGTAGGTGGCGTCGGAGGCACCCCGGCGGTGCCGTGCATGGCTGGCGCTGGAAGTAGTGGACGGTGTGTTGGCTGGAACCGCTGAGACGCGGGGGCCTTCTCCGAGGCCGAGACCTGGTGCTCGCGTACAGGGGGCGTGGTGAGATGGGCAGTCGAGCCACTCTGAAAGTGGACACTGAGGAGGCTGAGGCGTTGAAGCTGTCTGACACGGGGTGAAAAATAGGGTTCGCACTTACCTGCGGGCTCATTACTGCCCGAACGACACGTTGCTGCACGGAGGGAATCCCCGACCGTGCAGGAGTGAGACGGGGCCTTTCTTGGAGCTGAGACCTGGGGCCCGAGTGAAAAGGGCGTGGCGAGACGGGCTTAGAGCCGCACTGAAAACGACTGTCGTGCAGCTGGGACGCTGAAGCTGGCCGATACGGGGTGAGGAGGAGGGTTTATACCTACCTGCAGGCCCTTTGCTGTCCTGGCATCGCTCTGCTGCGCAAAGGGAGATCCGGGCCGCAGGGTAGTGTACCCGGTGGGAGCGAAGTTTGTTGAGCACACCAGGCGACAATACGGATGGGGGGACCGGCCCTCCATCCTACGCTCGTGGGCGAGCCCCTGTCCTGTGATATTGGCCTACTGGCTGGACACTGGAAATTGTGCCTCGAAGGAGAGAGGTGTTGCACCTGAGGGGACTTGGAGACCTGTGTGGTCGACGAGCAGATGGCTGGAACAGACCAGTGGCACCAGCAAGGTCTACAGAGTGCCCAGAAGTGTTCAACACAATGAGTCAATAACCCTCGGATGCCTGGGGGCTGAGTGAGGTGCCACAATTTGAGTCAAGAGTGACCTATACATGCCCCATTGAGTTACACACCATCGACGGGTCATGCTGGCCGCTTGATGTGGTGAGGGTGTGGAAAATATATGTGTTGCAGTCAGCTCATTATATGTGATCACTGGCTTGGGCGGACAGTATGATGGGTTAATCCAAAACTCCCAAGGCCCAGGAATGCCCTTGCCATGCAGCTCCATCTGAGATACACCTGGAGGCGCTGAGCTTGCGCTCATTGGAGAGCACATTGCAGTCCCATTCGGGTCAATTTGAGAGGATTCTTCAGGCAATTATGAACACTAAATTGTCTCTTGAAAATAGAATAGACACAGTCTCCCAGGACCTCAACCTACTCAGGGTGGATCATCGTAACTTGGCAGAGAGTGTCGGAGTGGCTGAGACCACTCTTGGTGTTATGGACCCTTTGGTTTCTGAAACCAGAGACAGATTCAGTGATTGGACATGGAAGTGAAGGCCCTCCAGAGACGTGCAGAGGATGCCAAGGGTAGATCGCACTGCAATAATGTCCAGTTCTTGGGGTTTCCGGAGAGAGCTGAGGGGCACAATACAGAGCTATTCCTGGAGCAATGGTAATTAAAGAGGTGCTGAACAGCACACCATCAAAGTTCTTCTCCGTGGAAAGAGCACACAGAGTTCCAGGAAGCCAGCCGGCTCCGGGACTGCCTCCTCGCCCGCTGATCGCCCGTTTTCTCAATTAGGGATGCAATATTGCAATACTTCCGGAGCAAAGGCCCGATACAACATGAGGGAGCTTCTATTTGGGCCTATCGGGATTTCACGGCCAAGGTGCAGCGTCAGCGATACTCCTACATGAAGGTCAAACAACGTCTTTGTGAGCACAACATTAAATATGCCGTGATGTTCCCTGCCAGGCTCTGGGAAATTGCAGAGGATCGCACTCATGTCTTCGCTACACCAGCTGATGCTTGGACGTGGATGCACCAAAAGGTATTGCCCAATCGTCGGAGGCAGATGGGGATCGTGGTTAAAGGCTGACCTCGCCGGCTCGCAGGACACCAAGGATGCGCTCCAGAGCGCAACCTATGCGAACGCAGACAGCTGTTGAATGGTCAAAGGTGTTGAAAGAGGCGTCGCTGCACACCCATAACTCTTTCACAGCGCTCCGGATCCCCTCGGGTGGGCAAACAGATTCGGACTCTGGGGAATCTGATTCAACCGTCACGGAGGTGCCGAAGGGACCAACGATCACACCTTGGACTGCAGACGAGCTGTGACATCTGGTCAGCTCTCTTCCAGGGGAGGGGAACTCCTGCCATGTGCTCCTTGATAAAAGAATCTGGCTATATGGCCAGGACGGTGTCCGATCACTCCCCATTGCTATTAACTGTCCAGTGGGGCAGAAAACGCTCCACGATTCCCACTTGGTGCTTACAGAGTGAGGCTCTGTTGGACCAACCCTTTAGAGAAGAACTAAATACCTGTATCAGGCAGTATTGGGACTTAAACGCGGGGTCAACAGACTCGAGGGCAACGGAGTGGGATGCACAAAAGGTCGTGGTGAGGGGTCATTGTCTTTCGGCCTCATGGGGAGCGTGTCGCTCATTGCACACTGAGGTTGTTACTTTGGAAAAGGAGCTGCGGGCCCTCGAGGTGGCAGTGGCACAAACCGGGGCATCGCTGGAAACTCTCCGGGCCAAACGGGGGATGTATGAGGAGGCGGATCAATGCCTACGTCAACACGATTACAACTATCACCTGACTGTAGAGGAAATAGGCGTAGCCATAGCACAAATGGCCTGTAACAAGACCCCGGGGACGGATGGCTTGCCGATAGAGTACTATGTCACTTATGCATGGCACCTCTCGGGACACCTGTTGTCAGTGTTTGAGGAAGCGTGGACCCGCGGGATACTTCCGTTGTCCCAAACAGAGGCATTGGTTGTGGTCCTGCCCAAGCAGGGCCGTGATCCCACAGACATGAGGTCATACAGATTCTGGCTAAGATGCTGGCTAACAGATTTGCCCCTATAATACGCACCTTAATCCATGAAGATCAGAATGGATTTATGCCAAAGTGGAATACGTTCCTGAATATCCGTAGACTCTTAACTATAATTGGTGATACCCCACCTGAGGCATATGACTATGTGGCCATGTCGTTGGACATTGAGAAGGCATTTGACACGTTAGGCTGGGATTTTTTATTTGCTATCATGCATAGTATGGGTTTTAGGCCGGTCTTTATAGGCTGGGTACAGACCATTTACGCTGGACCCACAGCTAGGGTGAAAACAGGAGGAGTGGCATCGGACAGCTTTCCCATCGGCAGAGGAACTAGACAGGGATGCCCCCTATAGCCTCTATTATTTGCCATCGCAATGGAACCACTGACGATCCGACTGAGAGCACTGACCGAGCAATGGGGGATACGCCGAATGGGGACACATCATATTATCTCATTATATGCTGATGGTGCACTAATTTACCTGGGGAATGGCTGGGCGACGCTTCCTGCTGTAATGTCCCTGTTAGATGCATATGGGGAGATCTCAGGGTTGAGGGTAAACTGGACTAAGTCCTGTTTGTTCCCTTTGACTATTCTGCCCACGGAGTGAGAGAGAATGCTTCCGTGGGGAGGCTAAAGTGGTGTTATAATACATTCAAATACTTGGGTGTGCATATATATCATAAACCTGAGGACGTAAGGGATGGCAATTTGGGTCGCGCGCTGAGTTCTGTGAGGGGTTCGCTTTGGTTCTGGTGCTCGCTACCTCTGTCTCCGTTGAGCGGGGTGGCGGTTGCAAATATGTTAGTACTCTCATGGTTCCTTTATTATTTTGATGCATTGCCATTAGTAGTGCCCAGGAGCTTCTTCCATGAACTGAATAGACTGTTGTCAGCACTTATATGGGGGAATGGGAGAACACGGGTGGCACTTGATACTCTCCAACGTCTTTTGAGTGAGGGGGGGTTGGGTGCACCGAACTATGAACATTACTATGCTGCAGCAAAATTACAATGGATATTGTATTGGATACACAGGCCTCAATTGTTGGAGGAGTGGGTTAACACAGGTGGCACTTGATACTCTCCAACGTCTGTTGAGTGAGGGGGGGTTGGGTGCACCGAACTATGAACATTACTATGCTGCAGCAAAATTACAATGGATATTGTATTGGATACACAGGCCTCAATTGTTGGAGGCGATGTGGATCCGCGCACAATTGCAAGGTGTTCCTGTTTGCACGTGGCTGTCGGAACACACGGTGAAATATAACACCAGCAATTCTTTGCTGAGTGTAGCTCATGCCTGTTGGGAGCGATATGTGCAAAAGGGAGGAAAGGGCTCCCCATATTCACCTCTCATCCCCCTGACCCAGATTCCAGGTGGCACACATTTACCCGGTTCTCAATTTCTTGCCCCGTGGACGGAGGCAGGAATTGAGACAGTAGGTGACTGCTTTGACGATGGTGTCCTGATGTCATTTGAGGCCATAAGAGACCTCACCTCAGTGGGATCAGTCGCTTCATGTCGTATTACTCCATTTGTCATTTAATAAGAAGTGCATGGATGAAGGGCGACTGGGAGCCTAGTACTTCTCCCACACTACAATATTTGCTTTCAGATAATGGCCTCACAAAATTGACCACAAATTTGTATAAGGCCCTAAACGAAGGGGATGGCAACATATTGAAGATTGCAAGACAGAGATGGAACGCAGTTCTCCCAGTGCCCTTGAGACCCAGAGATTGGTTGATTGCCCTTCAGCAGGTACGGCGTGTATCGCGAAACCCCAGGTTCCGGTATACCCAATTTAATTTTGTCCACCAGACATATTTTTCTCCATCCCGTATTCAGCATGTGTACCCTGCCTCCAGCCTGAAGTGCCCCCGGTGTGGCTCCCTGGAGGCTCATTTTTACCACATGGTGTGGGAATGTGGGCCCCTCCAGACAGTATGGCATGATATAGTGGCTGACGTTACTGACATTACGGAACATTCGTTGCTACTAGATCTGAAATCTTGGTAAAGATTTATGAAAAGTTTTTGCACTCGCAAACGGTGCGAATCGCAAAAATTGGACGTTTGCGAGTGCAAAAACGAGGTCTGTGATGCATGAAAGGCATTCGCAGACCAAAAATAAGAAATCGCAAAATTAGCGATTTTTTGCTGTGCGACCTGGTTTTGTGAGTCGCATTTTGCGATTCGGTATTTCTAGTAGGAAATTGCGAGGCACAAAATGCTATTCGCAAAATCCAAATCGCAAATAGATGCAGCAAAAAATTGCAATTAGCGATTTTTTGCAGAATGGCATTATGCACATGCAAAATACCACTAAGTGAAACCAGGTGGTAACCAGGTGCAACCTATATAAAGAGGCCCAGAATGCCTCAGACTCGTGATTTTTACATCTTTTGCCACATCGGCATTCACATAAGACTGCTAGCTGGGGAGTTTGGTGAAGGATATCTACTAGGTAATGTCACTCTGTACACTGGCACATAGATGACAAACCCATGTCAGATGGCAGAGTTACTCATCACACCTTCTGTCCCTTCCAGGAGACAGTGCCTACGCAGTGCGCACCTACATGATGATGCCCTACCTCAATCCTGCAACACCAGCAGAACGGAGATACAATGCAGCACACAGGGCAACCCGCAATGTTGTGGAGCGCACATTTGGCCTGCTGAAGAGTCGCTTCCGTTGCCTCCACAAACGTGGAGGGGCACTTGTAGGAGGCTGGACTGGCTTGTAGTGAGTACCAAGGGGTACTTGCACCTTGCACCAGGCCCAGTTATCCCTTATTAGTGTATAGGGTGTCTAGCAGCATAGGCTCATAGATAATGGTAGCTTAGCAGAGCAGCTTAGGCTTATCTAGGAGACGAGTGAAGTTCCTACAGTACCACTTAGTGTCATATGCACAATATCATAAGAAAACACAATACACAGTTATACTAAAAATAAAGGTACTTTATTTTTATGACAATATGCCAAAGTATCTTAGAGTGTACCCTCAGTGAGAGGATAGGAAATATACACAAGATATATGTACACAATACCAAAAATATGCAGTATAGTCTTAGAAAACAGTGCAAACAATGTATAGTTACAATAGGATGCAATGGGGACACATAGGGATAGGGGCAACACAAACCATATACTCCAAAAGTGGAATGCGAACCACGAATGGACCCCAAACCTATGTGACCTTGTAGAGGGTCGCTGGGACTATTAGAAAATAGCTAGGGTTAGAAAAATAGCCCACCCCAAGACCCTGAAAAGTGAGTGCAAAGTGCACTGAAGTTCCCCAAAGGACAAAGAAGTCGTGATAGGGGAATAATGCAGGAAAGACACAAACCAACAATGCAAAAACGATGGATTTCCAATCTAGGGTACCTGTGGAACAAGGGGACCAAGTCCAAAAGTCACAAGCAAGTCGGAGATGGGCAGATGCCAGCTGTGGGTGCAAAGAAGCTTCTACTGGACAGAAGAAGCTGAGGTTTCTGCAGGAACGAAAAGGGCTAGAGACTTCCCCTTTGGTGGACGGATCCCTCTCACCATGGAGAGTCGTGCAGAAGTATTTTCCCGCCGAAAGAACGCCAACAAGCCTTGCTAGCTGCAAATCGTGCGGTTAGCATTTTTGGATGCTGCTGTGGCCCAGAAGGACCAGGAGGTCGCAAATTGGACCAGGAGGTAGAGGGGACGTCGAGCAAGACAAGGAGCCCTCTTAGCAGCAGGTAGCACCCGGAGAAGTGCCAGAAACAGGCACTACGAGGATGCGTGAAATGGTGCTCACCCGAAGTTACACAAAGTAGTCCCACGTCGCCGGAGACCAACTTAGAAAGTCGTGCAATGCAGGTTAGAGTGCCGTGGACCCAGGCTTGGCTGTGCACAAAGGATTTCCGCCGGAAGTGCACAGGGGCCGGAGTAGCTGCAAAAATCGCGGTTCCCAGCAATGCAGTCTGGCGTGGGGAGGCAAGGACTTACCTCCACCAAACTTGGACTGAAGAGTCACTGGACTGTGGGAGTCACTTGGACAGAGTTGCTGGATTCGAGGGACCTCGCTCATGCTGAGAGGAGACCCAAGGGACCGGTAATGCAGCTTTTTGGTGCCTGCGGTTGCAGGGGGAAGATTCCGTCGACCCACGGGAGATTTCCTCGGAGCTTCTAGTGCAGAGAGGAGGCAGACTACCCCCACAGCATGCACCACTAGGAAAACAGTTGAGAAGGCGGCAGGATCAGCGTTACAGAGTTGCAGTAGTCGTCTTTGCTACTATGTTGCAGTTTTGCAGGCTTCCAGCGCGGTCAGCAGTCGATTCCTTGGCAGAAGGTGAAGAGAGAGATGCAGAGGAACTCGGATGAGCTCTTGCATTCATTATCTAAAGTTTCCCCAGAGACAGAGACCCTAAATAGCCAGAAAAGAGGGTTTGGCTACCTAGGAGAGAGGATAGGCTAGCAACACCTGAAGGAGCCTATCACAAGGAGTCTCTGACGTCACCTGGTGGCACTGGCCACTCAGAGCAGTCCAGTGTGCCAGCAGCACCTCTGTTTCCAAGATGGCAGAGGTCTGGAGCACACTGGAGGAGCTCTGGACACCTCCCAGGGGACGTGCAGGTCAGGGGAGTGGTCACTCCACTTTCCTTTGTCCAGTTTTGCGCCAGAGCAGGGCTAAGGGGTCCCCTGAACCGGTGTAGACTGGCTTATGCAGAATTGGGCACATCTGTGCCCAAGAAAGCATTTCCAGAGGCTGGGGGAGGCTACTCCTCCCCTGCCTTCACACCATTTTCCAAAGGGAGAGGGTGTAACACCCTCTCTCAGAGGAAGTCCTTTGTTCTGCCAGCCTGGGACAAGCCTGGCTTGACCCCAGGAGGGCAGAAACCTGTCTGAGGGGTTGGCAGCAGCAGCAGCTGCAGTGAAACCCCGGGAAAGGCAGTTTGGCAGTACCAGGGTCTGTGCTACAGACCACTGGGATCATGGGATTGTGCCAACTATGCCAGGATGGCATAGAGGGGGCAATTCCATGATCATAGACATGTTACATGGCCATATTCGGAGTTACCATTGTGAAGCTACATATAGGTAGTGAGCTATATGTAGTGCACGCGTGTAATGGTGTCCCCGCACTCACAAAGTCCAGGGAATTGGCCCTGAACAATGTGGGGGCACCTTGGCTAGTGCCAGGGTGCCCTCACACTAAGTAACTTTGCACCTAACCTTTACCAGGTAAAGGTTAGACATATAGGTGACTTATAAGTTACTTATGTGCAGTGTAAAATGGCTGTGAAATAACGTGGACGTTATTTCACTCAGGCTGCAGTGGCAGGCCTGTGTAAGAATTGTCAGAGCTCCCTATGGGTGGCAAAAGAAATGCTGCAGACCATAGGGATCTCCTGGAACCCCAATACCCTGGGTACCTCAGTACCATATACTAGGGAATTATAAGGGTGTTCCAGTAAGCCAATGTAAATTGGCAAAATTGGTCACTAGCCTGTTAGTGACAATTTGAAAGAAATGAGAGAGCATAACCACTGAGCTTCTGATTAGCAGAGCCTCAGTGAGACAGTTAGTCACTACACAGGTAACACATTCAGGCACACTTATGAGCACTGGGGCCCTGGAGAACAGGGTCCCAGTGACACATACAACTAAAACAACATATATACAGTGAAAAATGGGGGTAACATGCCAGACAAGATGGTACTTGCCTACACAAACCCCCCCCAAACGAAGGACAATAAGACTAGCCATGACCTGATGAGTCTTCATTGTCTAAGTGGAAATATCTGGAGAGTCCATCTGCATTGGAGTGGCTACTTCCAGGTCTATGTTCCACTGTATAGTCCATTCCCTGTAGGGATATGGACCACCTCAACAATTTAGGATTTTCACCTTTCATTTGTTTTAGCCAAAGTAGAGGTTTGTGGTCTGTATAAACAATGAAGTGAGTGCCAAACAGGTATGGCCTCAACTTCTTCAGAGCCCAGATCACAGCAAAGGCCTGCCTCTCTATGGCAGACCAACGCTTTTCTCTAGGGGTCAACCTCCTACTAATTAAAGCAACAGGTTTATCCTGGCCCTCAGAATTAAGTTGTGATAGGACTCCCCCTACTCCTAATTCAGATGCATCAGTTTGGACATAGAATCTTTTAGATTAACAAGGGCTTTTCAGGACAGGTGCAGAGCACATGGCCTGCTTCAGCCCCTCAAAAGCTTTCTGACAGTTTGCTGTCCATAATACCTTTTTAGCCATTTTCTTGGATGTGAGGTCATTAAGAGGGGCTACAATGGAGCCATAGTTCTTAATGAACCTCCTGTAATACCTAGTGAGGCCTAGGAAGGCTCTCACCTGAGTCTGAGTAGTTGGGGGAACCCAATCTATAATAGTTTGGATTTTCCCCTGAAGTGGTGCAATCTGTTCCCCACTAACAAGGTGTCCCAGATAAACCACCTTACCCTGCCCTATCTGGCACTTTGAAGCCTTGATAGTGAGGCCTGCCTTTTGCAGGGCCTCCAAAACTTTCCATAGGTGGACCAGGTGATCATCCCAGCTGGAGCTTAAGACAGCTATATCGTCCAAATATACTGCACTGAAAGCTTCCAGCCCTTTCAGGACTGTGTTCACCAACCTCTGAAAAGTGGCAGGTGCATTTTTCAATCCAAAAGGCATTACAGTGAACTGGTAATGTCCTCCAATGGTTGAAAATGCTGTTTTAGGTTTAGCATCTTCTGATAATTTGATCTGCCAATACCCTGCAGTCAAATCAAAAGTGCTTAGATATTTTGGCAGATGCCAGTGTATCTATGAGCTCATCTGCCCTGGGTATAGGGTGAGCATCAGTTTTGGTTACCAGGTTGAGACCTCTATAGTCTTCACAAAACCGCATTTCCTTCTTTCCATCTTTGGAATGGGGTTTTGGTACAAGTACCACAGGAGAAGCCCATGGACTTTCAGAGTGCTCAACCACTCCTAGTTCTAACATTTTCTGCACCTCTTGCTTTATGCGGTCCCTGACATGGTCAGGCTGCCTATAGATCTTACTTTTGACAGGCAAGCTGTCTCCAGTATCTATAGTGTGCTCACACCAAGAAGTGGTACCTGGCACAGTAGAGAAGAGTTCAGAGAATTGATCTAGGAGATTTATGCAATGGTCTTTCTGCTCAGCAGTAAGACAATCAGCCAAAACAACACCTTCCACAAGAGCATCTTGTTCTGTGGAAGAGAAGAGATCAGGTAGAGGATCACTGTCTTCTTCCTGTCCCTCATCAGTTGCCATGAGCAGGGTGAGATCAGCCCTGTCATAGTAGGGTTTCAGGCGGTTGACATGGAGCACCCTAAGGGGACTCCTGGCAGTGCCTAAGTCAACTAAATAGGTGACTTCACCCTTTTTCTCAACAATTGTGTGGGGACCACTCCATTTATCTTGGAGTGCTCTTGGGGCCACAGGCTCCAAGACCCACACTTTCTGCCCTGGTTGGTACTGAACCAAAACAGCCTTCTGATCATGCCATTGCTTCTGGAGCTCTTGGCTGGCCTGAAGGTTTTTACTGGCCTTTTTCATATACTCAGCCATCCTTGATCTGAGGCAAGTACATAATCCACAATATCTTGCTTTGGAGCTTTTAAAGGTTGTTCCCAACCCTCCTTGACAAGTGTTAGTGGACCCCTAACAGGGTGACCAAAGAGGAGTTCAAAGGGGCTGAAGCCCACTCCTTTCTGGGGTACCTCCCTGTAGGCAAAAAGGAGGCATGGTAACAGGATATCCCATCTCCTGCGGAGTTTTTCAGGGAGACCCATAATCATGCCTTTTAGAGTTTTGTTAAATCTCTCCACCAGTCCATTTGTTTGTGGATGATAGGGTGTAGTGAATTTATAAGTTACACCACACTCCTTCCACATGGCCTTTAAGTATGCAGACATGAAATTGCTTCCCCTGTCTGATACTACTTCCTTTGGGAAGCCCACCCTGGAAAATATTCCCAGGAGGGTCCTTGCCACTGCAGGAGCTGTAGTGGTCCTTAAAGGAATTGCTTCAGGATATCTTGTGGCATGGTCCACTACCACCAAGATAAACCTATTGCTTGAAGCAGTAGGAGGGTCAAGGGGGCCAACTATGTCAACCCCTACCCTTTCAAAGGGAACCCCAACCACAGGCAGTGGAATAAGGGGTGCCTTTGGAGTGCCACCTGTCTTGCCACTGGCTTGACAGGTTTCACAGGACTTACAAAATTCCTTTGTGTCCTCGGACATCCTAGGCCAATGAAACAAGGGGACAAGTCTGTCCCAAGTTTTCATTTGTCCCAGGTGTCCAGCTAGGGGAATGTCGTGGGCTAGAGTTAGGAGGAACTTTCTGTACTCCTGAGGAATCACTAATCTCCTGGCAGCTCCAGGTTTAGGATCCCTTGCCTCAGTATGCAAGAGGTTGTCCTCCCAGTAAACTCGGTGAGAGTCACTGACATCCCCATTATCCTGTTTGACAGCTTGCTCTCTTAGACCCTCTAATGTGGGACAGGTTTGCTGTGCCACACTCAGCTCCTCTCTGGCAGGCCCCCCTTCACCCAAAAGCTCAGCAGTGTCTGCTTCAAGCTCCTCTGGTGTAGGTTCTGCACAGGGAGGGAATTCTTCTTCCTCAGAAGTTGAATCCACTGTAGAGGGAGGGATAGTAGGAAGTCGTTTGCTTCTACTAGCCCTAGCTTTAGGGAGCACTTGGTCCATTGTTCCAGGATCCAAGCTTCCCTGTCCTTTTTGCTTTTGGGCCTGAGCCCTGGTTAAAGCAAAAATATGCCCTGGGATGCCCAGCATTGCTGCATGGGCCTCCAACTCCACATCTGACCAAGCTGATGTCTCCAAATAATTTCCTAGTAGACAGTCTACAGGTAAATCTGTGGCTACCACAACTTTCTTTGGACCAGTAACCACCCCCCCCAGTTGAGATTTACAACAGCCATGGGGTGGCTAAGTGTGTTGTTGTGAGCATCGGTTACTTGGTACTGGTGACCAAGTAGGTGTTGTTCAGGGTGGACCAGTTTCTCTATGACCATAGTCACACTGGCTCCAGTGTCCCTGTAGGCCTGAACCTCAACACCATTTATTAGGGGTAGCTGCTTGTACTTATCCATATTAAGGGGACAAGCAACTAAGGTGGCTAAATCAATAGCCCCCTCAGAGACTAATGTAACCTCTGTGGTCTCCCTAACAAGACCAACCCCAACTAAGTTACCAAAAGTGAGCCCAGCTACTCCCTTGGATTGGCTATTAGTAGGTTTGCTCCCACCACCACTGCTATTAGTAGGGACACTAGGTGTAGCAGTAGGGGTTGTAGTGGTAGGAGGCTTGGTGCTTTTCTTTGGACAACTGGGATCTGTTGTCCAATGGCCTTTTATTTTACATAAATAGCACCATGGTTTCTTTTCCTTGTTTTGATTAGAAGAGGATTTGGGCCCACCACCCCCACCAGAGTGTTTTTGTGGGCCTGATGAAGACTCATTTTTAGATTTGTCCCCACCCTTGTCAGAAGACTTACCATCCTTCTTTTTGTTGCCATCTTTGTCACCCCCTGTATGAACTTTTCTGTTCACCCTTGTTCTGACCCATTTGTCTGCCTTCTTTACCAATTCTTGGGGAGAGGTCAGATCCGAGTCCACCAAGTACTGGTGCAACAAATCAGACAAACAATTATTAAGAATATGCTCTCTCAGGATCAAGTTATACAGGCTGTCATAATCAGTAACTTTACTGCCATGTAACCACCCCTCCAAGGCCTTCACTGAATGGTCAATGAAATCAACCCAGTCTTGTGAAGACTCCTTTTTGGTCTCTCTGAACTTTATCCTGTACTGTTCACTGGTTAAGCCATAACCATTCAGGAGTGCATTCTTAAGAACTTTAAAATTATTGGCATCACTTTCTTTCACAGTAAGGAGCCTATCCCTACCTTTTCCACTAAATGATAGCCATAGGATAGCAGCCCACTGCCTTTGAGGGACATCCTGTACAACACAGGCCCTCTCAAGTGCAGCAAACCACTTGTTAATGTCATCCCCCTCCTTATAAGGGGGAACTATCTTATGCAGATTCCTGGAATCATGCTCTTTTGCAGGATGACTATGGGGAATACTGCTGCTGCCACCATGGGTTTCAAAACCCAACTTCTGTCTTTCCTTCTCTAATTCTAAAGACTGTGTATCCAAATCCAGCTGTTGCTTTTTAAGCTTCAGTCTGGTTTGTTCCACTCTTAACTTATTGAGTTCCCTTTCTTACAATCTGTCATCAGGGTTGGTGGGAGGGACATTTCTAGATACAGAGGTATGATGGGAATGAACAGAAGGAGACCTGTCCCTTACAGAGGGCACCCTAGCAGCTTGGCTAACAGAAACATCAGTACCACTGTGGTGAGAATAAATGCTTTTGCTATGATGTGAGACAACACTATTTGTATGGTGTGGCTCTTCATCATTACCAACTATGCTAGACTGTCTAGTAATGGGCTGGCTAGGAAGTTTATTTCCTGATTTTTTTCCTGGGGGAGTCCCTGGATCAGATTGGGAACCATTAGCTACTTTTTCAACAGATGGGGCACTTTTAGCCTTATCTTGTTCTCTAAGCATGTTAAGTAACAATTCCAAGGAAGGATTCTTCCCTACACTCAAACCTCTCTCTATGCAGAGACTCCTTGCTCCTTTCCAGCTAAGGTGATCATATGCAATCTTGGACAGATCAACATTTTGGCCTGTGCCATACATTTTTAGAGAGAGTTAAAGTGATAGAAAAAGAGAAAAAAGTTTTCAGAACTTTTTAGAAAGACAGAAAAAAACTTTTTAAACTTTTAAGAACTTTTTGAAAGTTTGGAAGTACTTTTCAGTACTTTAGAAAAGAGTGAAAAGAGGAAATGCAAAACTTTTTAGCTATGTGTACACACACTGAACTTGTTTTGTATATTTTACTCTTATGAAAAGTACAATGACAAGAGTGGTAAGTAGTCTCAAAGCACTTATCCCACCGCTGCACAACCAATGTAGGAGGCTGGACTGGCTTGTAGTGAGTACCAAGGGGTACTTGCACCTTGCACCAGGCCCAGTTATCCCTTATTAGTGTATAGGGTGTCTAGCAGCATAGGCTGATAGATAATGGTAGCTTAGCAGAGCAGCTTAGGCTGAACTAGGAGACGAGTGAAGCTCCTACAGTACCACTTAGTGTCATATGCACAATATCATAAGAAAACACAATACACAGTTATACTAAAAATAAAGGTACTTTATTTTTATGACAATATGCCAAAGTATCTTAGAATGTACCCTCAGTGAGAGGATAGGAAATATACACAAGATATATGTACACAATACCAAAAATATGCAGTATAGTCTTAGAAAACAGTGCAAACAATGTATAGTTACAATAGGATGCAATGGGGACACATAGGGATAGGGGCAACACAAACCATATACTCCAAAAGTGGAATGCGAACCACGAATGGACCCCAAACCTATGTGACCTTGTAGAGGGTCGCTGGGACTATTAGAAAATAGTGAGGGTTAGAAAAATAGCCCACCCCAAGACCCTGAAAAGTGAGTGCAAAGTGCACTGAAGTTCCCCAAAGGACAAAGAAGTCGTGATAGGGGAATAATGCAGGAAAGACACAAACCAACAATGCAACAACAATGGATTTCCAATCTAGGGTACCTGTGGAACAAGGGGACCAAGTCCAAAAGTCACAAGCAAGTCGGAGATGGGCAGATGCCCAGGAAATGCCAGCTGTGGGTGCAAAGAAGCTTCTATTGGACAGAAGAAGCTGAGGTTTCTGCAGGAACGAAAAGGGCTAGAGACTTCCCCTTTGGTGGACAGATCCCTCTTGCCATGGAGAGTTGTGCAAAAGTGTTTTCCCACCGAAAGAACGCCAACAAGCCTTGCTAGCTGCAAATCGTGTGGATAGAATTTTTGGATGCTGCTGTAGCCCAGGAGGGACCAGGAGGTCGCAAATTGGACCAGGAGGTAGAGGGGACGTCAAGCAAGATAAAGAGCCCTCTTAGCAGCAGGTAGCACCCGGAGAAATGCCAGAAACAGGCACTACAAGGATGCGTGAAACGGTGCTCACCCAAAGTTACACAAAGGAGTCCCACGTCGCCGGAGACCAACTTAGAAAGTCGTGCAATGCAGGTTAGAGTGCCGTGGACCCAAGCTTGGCTGTGCACAAAGGATTTCCGTCGGAAGTGCACAGGGGCCAGAGTAGCTGCAAAAGTCACGGTTCCCAGCAATGCAGTCTGGCGTGGGGAGGCAAGGACTTACCTCCACCAAACTTGGACTGAAGAGTCACTGGACTGTGGGAGTCACTTGGACAGAGTTGCTGGATTCGAGGGACCTCGCTCGTCGTGCTGAGAGGAGATCCAAGGGACCGGTAATGCAGCTTTTTGGTGCCTGCGGTTGCAGGGGGAAGATTCCGTCGACCCACGGGAGATTTCCTCGGAGCTTCTAGTGCAGAGAGGA
Organism: Pleurodeles waltl; assembly: GCF_031143425.1. NCBI lineage: Eukaryota > Metazoa > Chordata > Amphibia > Caudata > Salamandridae > Pleurodeles > Pleurodeles waltl. The sequence goes on along the minus strand of NC_090450.1, from coordinate 217,905,673 downwards.
GGCAGACTACCCCCACAGCATGCACCACCAGGAAAACAGTCGAGAAGGCGGCAGGATCAGCGTTACAGAGCTGCAGTAGTCGTCTTTGCTACTATGTTGCAGGTTTGCAGGCTTCCAGCGCGGTCAGCAGTCGATTCCTTGGCAGAAGGTGAAGAGAGAGATGCAGAGGAACTCGGATGAGCTCTTGCATTCGTTATCTAAAGTTTCCCCAGAGACAGAGACCCTAAATAGCCAGAAAAGAGGTTTTGGCTACCTAGGAGAGAGGATAGGCTAGCAACACCTGAAGGAGCCTATCAGAAGGAGTCTCTGACGTCACCTGGTGGCACTGGCCACTCAGAGCAGTCCAGTGTGCCAGCAACATCTCTGTTTCCAAGATGGCAGAGGTCTGGAGCACACTGGAGGAGCTCTGGACACCTCCCAGGGGAGGTGCGGGTCAGGGGAGTGGTCACTCCCCTTTCCTTTGTCCAGTTTCGCGCCAGAGCAGGGCTAAGGGGTCCCCTGAACCGGTGTAGACTGGCTTATGCAGAATTGGGCACATCTGTGCCCAAGAAAGCATTTCCAGAGGCTGGGGGAGGCTACTCCTCCCCTGCCTTCACACCATTTTCCAAAGGGAGAGGGTGTAACACCCTCTCACAGAGGAAGTCCTTTGTTCTGCCATCCTGGGACAAGCCTGGCTTGACCCCAGGAGGGCAGAAACCTGTCTGAGGGGTTGGCAGCAGCAGCAGCTGCAGTGAAACCCCAGGAAAGGCAGTTTGGCAGTACCAGGGTCTGTGCTACAGACCACTGGGATCATGGGATTGTGCCAACTATGCCAGGATGGCATAGAGGGGGCAATTCCATGATCATAGACGTGTTACATAGCCATATTTGGAGTTACCATTGTGAAGCTACATATAGGTAGTGAGCTATATGTAGTGCACGCGTGTAATGGTGTCCCCGCACTCACAAAGTCCAGGGAATTGGCCCTGAACAATGTGGGGGCACCTTGGCTAGTGCCAGGGTGCCCTCACACTAAGTATCCTTGCACCTAACCTTTACCAGGTAAAGGTTAGACATATAGGTGACTTATAAGTTACTTAAGTGCAGTGTAAAATGGCTGTGAAATAACGTGGACGTTATTTCACTCAGGCTGCAGTGGCAGGCCTGTGTAAGAATTGTCAGAGCTCCCTATGGGTGGCAAAAGAAATGCTGCAGCCCATAGGGATCTCCTGGAACCCCAATACCCTGGGTACCTCAATACCATATACTAGGGAATTATAAGGGTGTTCCAGTAAGCCAATGTAAATTTTTAAAATTGGTCACTAGCCTGTTAGTGACAATTTGAAAGAAATGAGAGAGCATAACCACTGAGGTTCTGATTAGCAGAGCCTCAGTGAGACAGTTAGTCACTACACAGGTAACACATTCAGGCACACTTATGAGCACTGGGGCCCTGGAGAACAGGGTCCCAGTGACACATACAACTAAAACAACATATATACAGTGAAAAATGGGGGTAACATGCCAGGCAAGATGGTACTTTCCTACAGCACTACAGTACAGTCCAGAAACCACATGTAGAATAGTGGCTACTTGTGCAATCTTGCACAATATAGCTACAACCAGGGGCATACCTATAGAAATCAGTGACTCTGAATCAGATGAGGAATGACAATCCCATACCACCTCTACAGCCAGCAGACAGGACCAGTGTAGCAGAGGGAAGGCAAAGGCATTCCGACATCACACACAACCATTTCAGACGTGAGTATGAATGACAAAAATCCACTGACAACTGTACCTGTAGTGATAGAAATGTATTACATTACGTCAGGTAATGAATGAGTGATAAATGAAGTAAACAGGTGATGGAAACAACTACAATTAACAAAAGAACTGAGTCACCGCATGTACTGCCATTTGATGGAGTTTGTTTTGACCAATGACTTTGTGTTTCACCACTGCGCATATTAGTTGCTCAATGTTCACCAGTAGCACATGGTATGTTTTGTTCAGTTGAGCCGCCTATGGGCTTTGACATGGCATTAGCCATTACTTTCTGTATTCAGTTTAGCCGCCTATGGGCTTTGACATTGCATTACTCATTACATTCTGTATTCTGCCTATTGGCTTTGACATGGCATTAGCCATTACTTTCTGTATTCAGTTGAGCCGCCTATGGGCTTTGACATTGCATTAGCCATTACATTCTGTATTCTGCCTATTGGCTTTGACATGCTGTATCCAGTCTAGCCGCCTATTGGCTTTGACATTGCATTCCTATTGGCTTTGACATGATGTATTCAATTTAGCTGCCTATTGACTTTGACATGCTATTAGATATTCTGCCTATTGGCTTTGACATGATATTGTATATTGCATTTTGTATTCAGCTTGGCTGCCTATTGGCTTTGACATGATATTATACATTACATTTTGTATTCAGCTCAGCTGCCTATTGGCTTTGACATGATATCATATATTGCATTTTATATTCAGCTCAGCTGCCTATTGGCTTTGACATGATATTAGACATTGCATTTTGTATTCAGCTCAGCTGCCTATGGGCTTTGACATGATATAAGACATTGCATTTTGTATTCAGCTTAGATGCCTATTGGCTTTGACATGACACTAGACATTGCATTTGATATTTAGGTTAGCTGCCTATTGCCTTTAACATGACATTGCATTTGATATTTAGGTTAGCTGCCCATTGCCTTTAACGTGGAGTTAGACATTGCAGTTGAGAATCCAAGCTGTATTTTTCCAAGCTGTGTTTTTGCACCAGAGAACCAAGATGTTTTTCTCACAGTAGACTAGACATGATAAGAGAGAGTACATGGGTGTTGTTTTTTCTTCGCTTGAGCTTGGGAACAGGAGTAGTCTTGGAGACCTGGCCAGTCTCCAAAAGGCTTGCTCAGTTTCCCAGGTCTGAGAGGAGGGGGCACACCTTTGTAACGAATGTAACAGGCTGCAGAGGGTCAGATTCGAATCTGCCGGACCTCGTGCTGGAGCTTGGCGCAGGCTGCCAGCAATCCCGTGTGGGTAGATGAATCTCTCTTTCTCGCGGCTGACAGGGGTCATCAGCTTGCAGACCTTAGAAAGATGAAGCTGTAGATAGTTCCCACACGGTGAAGTATTTGTTTTGCTTTGCATTCAATATCTTATAAATATAACCTGCTGTGTATATTGCAAACTGATATATTTTGTTTGATTAACGCGGACTTGAAAGCTACTAATTCGTCATTCATAAATATTGTGGTTGGGGAAGAATTAACAACAATAAAAGTCTTCTTTGACCTCAGAAGTGCATTTCTGTTGTGTTATGTTAGTGCTTAGAAACTAGATAAGAGGAAAGCACTACACCGCACTATTACGTCATAGTGGCAACACCAGTGTAATTGCGGCAAGAGTCACTTTCTCCTTCCACGCACACCACTCGGGTGCCCAGTTAACTCACTGGCACCTTCAATGTCACCTTCAGTGGCAGTGCTGCGTCTGGCACTGCATTGTCTGGTGTCTGCTGCAGGTACGGTCACACTACTGAGGCTAGAACTGTCCTCAGTGTCCGCCAAGGCTACCTCACTGGGAGTGGCAGATCTCTGTCCCATGACAAGTTCAATCACATTAGTGATGTGCACAAGGCCCTGGACCACGTCTCTGCTGGTGTGTGCAGCCTCCACTTGTGCCGCCACAGCGCGACGGGCGATGAGCGCTGTGGAGTTCGCCATCCTGTTGGAGGACCTGCAGTAGCTGCCAAACATTGCCCTGAATCGGTGTTCCTGTCTGCGCCGGCTAACCCTTTCATGGCGCAGCTCTTGGCAGAGGTCACGCACTGCACTAGTAAGGTCCCTAGTGTCCTCAGAAGCCTGCACCTGAGATCCAGGACAAAGACAGAGAACAGTGCCAAGAACCCCGCCAAGAAATGAGACCACACTGAATGTCATCCTTTTGTCCCACTTTGTCACCCTGTCCATCCTCAAACTGCCCCAGCTCCACTTCCTATGCACGTGTGGGCAATGCACCTGTGAGACTAATAGACTGGACTCTGCAATGGACATTCCTCCACCATCACCCCTCACCATTTTACAACCCCCTCTAATATTTAGCACTTAAATAAACACCCTTGAAGCACAAAACAATCTGGAGTCAGTCTGTGATTTTGAATTATTGTATTAGCAATTACAGTGACAAAATGCTCTTTCAATTGTAATGTCAACATACCTATGTCACACAGCTCTAGTCCATGAGGAAACAAAGCAGATGTCACACAGTGGTACCCACATCTGTGAAATCGTGACATCTGACCATACACTGGGTGAAAATGACAGACAGTAGAGAGGTAGTAGTGTTAAAGTACATGTAGTAGGCAGGTCTGTATTCTTACCTGTGTCTCACTGGAAATATTGCAGGATCACCGAGTTCCTGTTGTCCATGTCTTCTTCTTCTGCTTCATCGTCTTCACTGTCCACAGGCTCCACAGCTGCAACAACACCGCCATCTGGACCATGCTCCTGCAGAAAAGGCACCTCTCATCGCAAAGCTAAGTTGTGAAGCATACAGCAGGCCACGATGATCTGACACACCTTCTTTGGTGAGTAGAATAGGGATCCACCTGTCATATGGAGGCACCTGAACCTGGCCTTCAGGAGGCCGAAGGTCTGCTCTATAATCCGTCGAGTATGCCCATGGGCCTCATTGTAGCGTTCTTCTGCCCTTGTCCTTGGATTCCTCCCTGGGGTCAGTAGCCATGACAGGTTGGGGTAACCAGAGTCACCTGCAAATGACGAGGGACAACTGTTAGACACACACTAACCTGTAGGGATATCCCCAGACCCAGACAACCATTCCCACTGTCTTGCTTCCAGGTGCTCACCTAATAGCCACACACGGTGCATCTGGAGGTGCCCCATCACCTAAGGGGTGCTGCTATTCCGCAGGATGTAGGCGTCATGCACTGAGCCAGGGAACTTGGCATTAACATGGGAGATGTACTGGTCTGCCAAACACACCATCTGCACATTCATCGAATGATAACTCTTCCGGTTTCTGTACACCTGTTTGCTCCTGCGGGGGGTATCAAAGCCACATGTGTCCCATCAATGGCACCTATGATGTTGAGGATATGTCCCAGGGCATAGAAATCACCTTTCACTGTAGGCAAATCCTCCACCTGAGGGAAAACAATGTAGCTGTGCATGTGTTTCAGCAGGGCAGACAACACTCTGGACAACACGTTTGAAAACATAGGCTGGGACATCCCTGATGCTATGGCCACTGTTGTTTGGAATGACCCACTTGCAAGGAAATGGAGTACTGACAGCACCTGCATTTGAGGGGGTATTCCTGTGGGCTGGCGGATAGCTGACATCAGGTCTGGCTCCAGCTGGGTACACAGTTCCTGGAGTGTGGCACGGTCAAGCCTGTAGGTGATGATCACATGTCTTTCCTCCATTGTTGACAGGTCCACCAGCGGTCTGTACACCGGAGGATGCCGGCATCTCCTCACATGTCCCAGCGGATAGTGCCTATGATGGTCAACAGCGAGCACAGAGTCAACCAACTCAGAGGTATGTACCCACAGCTTACAGAGAACACAAACCATAATCCGAAACGTGGCCTGTATGTGTGTTGAGGCTAGGCCTAGTTATGTGTGAGGCAGTTAAAAATTAAGCCATGTGGGCCCCTGAAATGGCGGCTGACTGACCTGTAAAGTGGAACAATGGGATGTGAGGTAACTGCGCTGGCGTTGTACACCGTCGCAGTAGACAGTCGAAGACCGCAGCGTAATGCTGCATTGGTTAACATTGGACCCTATGGGTCCCAGGAGTCAATGACGATGTAAGCAGGCGGTGACGGTATGCACCGCCGCGGACGTGACCGCCATTTTCTATCTGTTCAATCACTCAATACCTGATCTTGGACAGGAGAGGACCTACACTGCAAGTGCTGCTGTGACCTCAGTCTGGAAGAGACAATGGCTTGAGTGTCTGGGGAAAGGGCCCCTGCCTTCACATCGGAGGAGTTGGAGAAAGTCGTGAATGGGGTCCTCCCCCAGTACACACTACTCTACGGTCCTCCAGACAAACAGGTAAGTACACTGGAGCATGCTGTATGGGCTATGCCCGTGTAGAGTGGGGTGGATGAAAGATGGGGGTGGAGATTGAGGCGTGCATGAAACGACGATGAGTGCATGTGCCACATGGCAAGGGTAGGGATGGGGGCCAATCACTGTGACGGTGCATTTGGTAATAACATTTCTTTTCCCCTTGTACAATTCATGAAGGTCAGCGCCCACCAGAAAAAAAATATTTGGCATGCCATCGCCAAGGACGTCCGGACCCTGGGGGTCTACCACAGATGGAGCACCTACTGCCGGAAGAGGACATTCGCTGCTGGAGCAAGAAGACAGTGGAGGCTCAGCTGAGGATGGCCTCCCAACATGGGAGGGGTGCCCGTCGCACCATGACCCCCCTGATGTTCAGGATCCTGGCGGTGGCGTACCCGGAATTGGATGGGCACTTGAGGGCATCACAGCAGCCTCAAGGGGGTAAGTACACTCTCATTCTGCTAACTTTGCAAGCAGTGGAGGTGTCTGGGTGGGGGAGGTGGGCTGTGGGTTTCCTTAGGCCAGGGTGAGCTCTGTAGGTAAGGCCCCTCCGTAAGGCAGGCCATGTGGCACCCCAGCCCACCTCTGTAGAGTGCCAAGTACACCTAGTCATGCCCCTGTGTCATCTATGTGTGCAGATGTCGTCCATAGCCTTTTAGGCCATTTCCCAGGAATTGAACAGTGGAGCCTAAGAGCGCGGCGTAGTGCAGGGGGCTTCTGTGTCTGTCGTGTCTGCCAACGGTAGCGGTACTGCATGCACTCAACATGTCTTTCTTCTGTCTTCCACCCCTTTTTGTGGTCTCCTTGTTCCTGTGTGCATTAGCATCATCAGGCAGAGGAGCAGTGGCACCGGAGCACGAGGGAGCTGCATCCCACATGGCCCTGGAGGGCGAAACTACGGAGTCTGACTTCCCCAGTGGGACGGAGGGCGAGGGGAGCTCCACGGCAGGGACAGGAGCTGACTCCAGCGACACGGACTCGTCCTCTGATGGGAGCTCCCTTGCGGTGGCAGCAACATCTGTGCCCCCGCATCTACAGGTACAGCTGCCACCCCCCTACCAGCACTGCCCTCCCAGCAGCCCCTCAGCCTTTGCCCCGTGCCCGCTCACCTAGGAGGGTGGGCCTCACCTTCGCCCCAGACACCTCAGGCCCTGCCCCAGTCACCCCTGCTGCCCTCAGTGAAGAGGCCATTGACCTCCTCAGGTCCCTCACTGTTGGGCAGTCTACCATTTTGAATGCCATCCAGGGTGTAGAGAGGCAGTTGCAACAAACAAATGCATTCCTGGAGGGCATACATTCTGGTCAGGCGGCCCTTCAGCGAGCTTTACAGACTCTGGCCTCAGCACTGATGGCAGCCATTATCCCCATCTCTAGCCTCCCCCCTCCAACTTCCTCCACCCTGACCCAATCCCCTGTACCTCAGCCTATCCCAAGCACAACTACAGACCAACTTGCACACACCTCAACACCCAAGGGAAGCTCAGGCAAACATAAGCTCCACACATCCCACAGGCACTCATGCAAGCATCACACACATGCAGACACACCAACAGCCACTGCCTCCACTGTGTCCCCCTCCTCCTCGTCTCCCTCCTCCCTCCCAGTCTCGTCTACACTCACACCTGCATGCACTACATCTACAGCCACTACGTCCCTCTCCAGCACACACACCACCACACCCCACTCACGTGCAGTCACACCCCTACTACCATTCACACGTCCCCTGTGTCCTCTCCCAGTGTGTCTGTGACGCCCCCTCCCAAGATACACAAATGCAGGCACACACCCACCCAACAGTCATCCACCTAATGACAGCCTCCAGCGCATGCACTTTCACCAAAGTCACCAAACGTACACCTCCTACAACCACCACCTCTTCCTCCACTCCCAAACCCCCTCCAGCTACCCGTCCCAGTGTGTCTAAAAAACTTTTCCTGTCCACCCTTGACCTCTTTCCCACACCTCCCCCACCCCGTCCGTCTCATAGGTCCCGAACTAGCACCTCAGCCACAACATCTCCGGGACCAGTGGTGCCTGTAGTCACCGGAATCTAGAGTGCACCGGCCACCAGGGCAGCCAGTGTGGCACGGAGCCACAGCACAGACAGTCCCCCACCTGTGAAGTATCAGAAGTTGGTCAGTGCCCCGCAGGAGAGGGGGAAGACTCCAGTCACCAAGGCTGCAACCAGGGGTCCCATTGGGAGTGTGGAGTCAGCTGTGACACCTTCCAAGGTGGGGAAGGGCCACAAGAAACCCTGCAAGTTTGGGAAGAGCAGCACAGCGGAGAAGACCGTCATCATCCCCACTGCCCAGAAGGCCACCGCCAGCACCAGCCCAGCTGCCCAGGAGGCCACCGCCAGCACCAGCCCAGCTGCCCAGGAGGCCACCTCCAGCACCAGCCAAGCCCAGCTGCCCAGGAGCCAACCGCCAGCATCAGCCCAGCCGCCCAGAAGGCTGGCCTATGAAGGACCGCCAGCAAAAGGCCCGCTGGGCCATGAAGGACCGCTAGCACCAGCCCCGCTGGGCCATGAAGCACCGCCAGGCCCAGCCCCGCTGGGCCATGAAGGACCGCCAGCAAAAGGCCCGCTGGGCCATGAAGGACCGCCAGCAGCTGAGACCCTGCAATGGAGACCGCCATCTCAAGCACCGCTGAACAGGGCACTGCCATCTCAAGCACCGCTGCACAGGGCACCGCCAACTCAAGCACCGCTGAACAGAGCACCGCCATCTCAAGCACTGCTAGCCCATGAGTGGCAGGGGCACTGACGCAACTGAGTCCGTCACGGGGTGATGAATGCACTCTGGGCACCATGCCCCCTCCAGAACCAGTGGAGACTGTCATCCACTACCTCTGTCCTTTGCAGGATGAAGCTCTCTGGGCACCATGCCCCCTCCAGAACCAGTGGAGACTGTCATCCACTACCTCTGTCCTTAAGAGGATGAAGCACCCTGGGCACCATGCCCCCTCTAGAACCAGTGGAGACTGTCATCCACTACCTCTGTCCTTTGCAGGATGAAGCACTCTGAACACCATGCCCCCTCCAGAACCAGAGGAGACTGTCATCCATTTGTGAGAATGTGGCTTTGCACTCCCCAGGATGGAACAGTGGGCAACCCACCCACTGTAGAGACTTGAGAGACTGTGGCTTTGCCCCTTCCAGGATGTAACAGTGGGCAAGCCACCCACTGTAGAGACTTGAGAGACTGCAGCTCTGCGCTCCCCAGGATGTAACAGTGGGCAAGCCACGCACTGTAGAGACTTGAGAGACTGTGGTTTTGCACTCCCCAAGATGTAACAGTGGGCAAGCCACCCACTGTAGAGACTTGAGAGACTGTGGCTTTGCACTCCCCAGGACTGAACAGTGGGCAAGCCACCCACTGTAGAGACTTGAGAGACTGTGGCTTTGCACTCCCCATGATTGAACAGTGGGCAACCCACCCACTGTAGAGACTTGAGAGACTTTGGCTTTGCACTCCCCAGGATGTAACAGTGGGCATGTGGCCCCCTCGTGGATTTGGCGTTGTGCACTCAAGCGGCTGAGGGCCCCCCCCTTTCCCTCCACCTGAGGTGCCTGTTTTATTGGTATCTGATGCCCCTGCAGTGTTCTCTCCGTCATGGTCGGGGATCTTGTGTGGGCCTCGCCCATACCGTGTGGTCCCAGTGTTCCACGGACTTTCTTAGTGCACTACCTGGACTACTATGCTTGGTATATATTTTGTACATGGTGTATATATATATTTCTGCCTAATTGTTTTTAATATATTACTATGGTTACACTCTTTTTCTATTGTCTTTGCATTCTTCCGGGGGGGTTTGGGGGGTGTAACTGTGATGTATAGATATGCATTAGTGTGTGTGTTGTAGTGGGTGAGGGTGGGGGTGGGGGTGGGGGTGTTGCGTGTGTGTGTGTCCCTGTTTATTGCCTCCCCCCTCCCCTGTGTTGTAGGTGCAGTACTCACCGTGGTCTTCGCAGCCGGCGTTCGTGCTCCTGGTAGAGGAGCAGGAAGACTATCGCAGGTAGAATTTGAAGTTCCGGATCCATGGCATCCTCGTTCCTCATGGGGTGTGTAGATGTGAGTGTTTTTCCTTCCAAATTCCTGTTTCCGCCGTGTTTTTATCCCTGGTAAATCCGCCCCGGAAAAGGTGGCGGATTGACCTGTCATAATAGTGTGGGAGGTACATTGTCTCCCACCTGTCTGTTGGCAGTAACCGCTGTGCTGTTTGTTTGTACCGCCGTGGCAGTCGGAGTGTTAAAGTGGCTGTCTTTGTTGGCGGTTTCCGCCACGGTCATAATTGCAATTTTTTTACCGCCGGCCTGTTGCCGGTCTTACCGCTGCTTTAACACCGACTGCCAGGGTTGTAATGACCACTATGTTTTCACCCCAAATAGGTCATAGTCTCCAGAGAAATTATAAAGAATTGATACATCAGAAGAGAGTCAATTTAGAATTAACAACTTATCATATCAATGTGTTTAATCAACAGTTAATTAACTGTATTGCTTTCCAGTCAACAAATATAACAAATAATATATTTTACTAGTTGTTTTGAGCAAATCTTGATGTATCAGACACTCAAATCTGAGGCCAATTTACAAAAATAAGGTAGATTTTTTTATAATTTCTGTGAGCAAGCTCTTTAGAATAACTTTAGTAATTTCAGAGCTATTGTTTTCTGAACAAAATAGAAAAATAGTTCACATAACAATGTTGTGGCACGCACCTCGAACTCTCCAATGTTAATTTATTGGAGGAAAAACACATGTAGCTAAACTGCACTTGTACTCGGATTTCAGAGGGCCCCTTTGGGATTTAAGGTGCTAGGAACCCAATGCCCAAAGTATCACCAGTAGTTTCCTTTTACCTTACCTGGTGTGTCCTGGTGGAGAGGTGCTATTTGTGATGGTAAACTTGAGCGCTACACAGGTAAAGCCAAGGGGACCTGAAACAAAACATGCTGCAATGGGGGACTTGGGATAAGTCCAGTTGAACCCAAAGAGAGTTCAGGTTGTGAGGTCATGAGCCAAAGAGACATTGTCAGTAGTAGGGGACCCTGCCTCGGAGACTCGGGCAGAGGTGTTTGGCTGGCTGATCACTTGCTGGACTGTTCCCATGGGGAACAGGCTCGAGACTGATTTGCATGTTGCTCGGTCCAGACTGGGGTGGCATGGTGAGCAAAAGAATTGATGGATTAAACTCAGATCTTTGACTGGGGGTGAATGTTTTATTGGTTCCGAATTCCGTCCATCTTTTCTGTCTGCTTGCTTTTGTCTCCCTAAGTGCACCGGGTATGTCCAGACATGGGTCCCGGGCTCTCTATGACACTGGATTCAAGCTAGCCTGGCTTATGAAGGATGATTCCCTGAAACTGGTTCCAGGATGCTTGTTTCCGGTCCAGGGAGGACCTGGCCTGGGAGTTCAGGCTGGACTGTTCCCATGGGGAACAGGGTCAAGACTGATTTCCAAATGGCTGGGTCCAAACTGGGGTGGCATGGTGAGCAAAATAATTGATGGATTATACCCAGATCTGTGACTGGGAGGTGAATGTTTGATTGATTCTGCATTCCATCCATCATTTGTGTTTGTTAGCAATGGAATTAGGCACCATAGGGGTACATCTGCTTATGCAGATCGGTCCTCACATGTAATATAATTCACCCTTCCTTAGGGCTCTAAGCCTTCTGTAGGAGTGACTTACATATGATACATACAGTGTATGTGTGCATTGCACACAGGGAGTGGGCAGGGTTGTGTTGTGGGAATAGTTTGCACCATTTCACACATCGTACAATGGTAGTCTGCATGTAGTTTGAATACGGGTCCTTTTGGGTGGCAAAATACATGCTGTAGCCCTCAAGGAACCTCTTTAGGGTGCCATTCACGAAGGAACTACAATAGTGCTAAAGTCCTTGCCAATCGGAATGCAATGAACATTTTAATCTTTTTAGGGAGTGGGCACTGGCACTGGAGCCAGGTTAGCATGGACACACTGCACTTCCAATCAAAAGCTTCACTAGCAGTGATCAGAAAAGTGGGGGCGGTCGTGTCAGAAAGAGGTACTTTCTTACATAATCTTTCTTTTCTAAGTGGAAAAAATGTGAAAGGCTATCTGTGTTGCCATGGTCTGTCCCATGTATGTGTTCCACTGTAAATGTTATTTCCTGTTGGGGTTCTCACCTTTCATTTGCATTAACCACCTGAGAGGCATGTGGTCAGTTTGAACAAGGAAGTAAGTACCAAAGAAATATGGCCTCATCTTCTTCAGTGACCAGATCACAGCAAAGGCTTCCCTCTCTATGTCACTGCAATGGTGTTTTCTGGGGAGTAACCTCGTTCTAATAAAAGCAACAGGCTGGTCCTGGCCTTCATCATTGGTAGGTAACAGTACTGCCCCTATCCTATGCTCTGTTCCATTAGTCTGCACAATAAACTGCTTAGAGGAATCTGGAGCTTGGGTGCTGAGCACAGTGCTTCTTTCATAGAGTCAAAAGCCTTTTGACAGATCACTGTCTAGTTAACCTTCTATGGTTGTTTCTGTGATGGGTGCCACAAAGATACACTACCCCTTCACAAACCTCCTGTAGTACCTGGTCAAGCCAAGGAATGCCCTAACTTGAGACTGGGTTGTTGGAGCCACCCAGCCCATAATAGCCTGGATTTTAAGTTGCAAGTGTTGAAGTTGGCCTACACCTACACGATGGCCCAAGTATACAATTGATCCCTGCCCTATCTGGCACTTGCTGGTCTTAATAGTTAGACCTGCCTTCTGCAGAGCCTAAATGACCTTCCCAAGATTTATCAGGTGATCCTGCCAAGAGCTATAGACAGGAATATCATCCAGACATGCTGCACTATAGGACTCCAACCCAGCTAAGATGTTGTTCACCAGCCTCTGGAAAGCTGCAGGGGCATTATTTTAGGCCACATAGCATTTCAGTAAACTGGCAATGTCCATATGGGGTCATGAATGCTGACATTTCTTTGGCTCCTGGGGTAAGATCAATCTGCCACTACCCTCATGTTAAGTCAAAGGTACTGAGAAACCTTGCTGTACTGTCAATAACTCATCTGCTCTTGTATCAAGGTAAGCAACAGTCTTTGTGATTGAATTGAGACCCCTGCAGTCCACGCAAAACCTTAGCTCTGGTTTGCATCCCTTGCCATGAGGTTTGGGGACTATGACGACTGGGCTGGCTCAGGAAATGTCAGAGGATTAAATCACCCGTAATCCAGCATCTTGCTGACCTCAGTGCTGATGCTTTCCTTAACTTAGTCAGACTGCCTGCAGATTTCGGGCCATATTTATACTTTTTGACGCAAAACTGCGCTAACGCAGTTTTGCGCCCAAAAAATTAGCGCCGGCTAACGCCATTCTGAAGCGCCATGCGGGTGCCGTATTTATTCAATGACGTTAGCCGGCGTTAGCCGCCGGCGCTGTCTGGTGTGCGTTAAAAAAAACGACGTACACCAGGCAGCGCCGGCGTAGGGGGAAAATGGAGTATGGGCGTCCACAAATGGTGCAAGTCAGGCTGATGCAAAAAAATCGCCTCAACCCGATTTGCGCCATTTTTTTACGACTCCCAACCCCCATTGAAATGACTCCTGTCTTAGCAAAGAGAGGAGTCATGCCCCCTTGCCCAATGGCCATGCCCAGGGGACTTCTGTCCCTGGGGTGGGTCCCTCCATCCTTGGGTGTACTCCTGGGGTGGGCAAGGGTGGCAGGGGGTGTCCCTGGGGGCAGGGGAGGGCACCTCTGGGCTCATTCTGAGCCCACAGGTCCCTTAACGCCTGCCCTGACCCAGGCGTTAAAATCAGGCGCTAATGTGGGTTTTTTAGACCCGCCCACTCCCGGGCGTCATTTTTGCCTGGGAGTATAAATACGACGCATATGCATCGGAGTCATTTTTTAAGACGGGAACGCCTACCTTGCATATCATTAACGCAAGGAAGGTGTTCACGCAAAAAAATTACGCTAACTCCATGAACTTTGGCGCTAGACGCGTCTAACGCCAAAGTATAAATATGGAGTTAGTTTTGCGTCGAATTTGCGTCGAAAAAAACGACGCAAATTCGGCGCAAACGGAGTATAAATATGCCCCTTCATTTTTTACAAAAGGGCTGTCCCCAGTGTCTACTTCATGTGTGCACCAAGTATCCGACTAGGGGTTAGGGAAAAGAGTTCAGCATACTGCCCCAAGTCTTGCCTGAAGTCAGTTTGCTGTTGGACAGTGAGGCAGTCTGAGAAGATAACTTCCTTAATAGACTCATTGTTAGGGTTATTTGAGAGGAGGCCAGGGAGAGGTTTACTCTCTTCTTCCTGTCCCTCATTGGTGACCATGAGCATAGTCACATCAGCCCTGTTATAAAAGGGTTTCAGGCAATTCACAGGCTGACCCGGTTGGGGCTCCTGGGAGTGCCAAGGTTCATCAAGTAGGTGACTTCCCCTTTTCTCTTAAGGCTGGGGTACGGTCCACTCCATCTGTCTTGGAGGGCCCTAGGTGCCACAGGCTGCAGTTGAAATGTAACCAGTGCAACTGTTTGGTCAATCTACTGGTTCTGGAGCTTTTGGATTGCCTCAAGGTTGTGGTTCACTTTCACCGTGTACTCAGCCATCTTGGAACAAAGGCAAAGTATATATTCCACTATGTACAGTTTGGGCACTTTGAGAGACTTCTACCAACCTTCCCACCAGTCTTGGGGGACCCCTTACACAATGGCAAAACAGAAGGTCAAAGGAACTAAAACCCACTCCCTTCTGTGGCACTTCTCTGTAGGTGAAAAGCAGGCATGGTAACAGGACATCCCAATCCTTCTGAGTTTTTCAGGGAGCCTCATAATCATCCCTTTCATGATCTTGTTAAACCTTTCAACAAGGCAATTTATTTGTGAGTGATATGGTGTGGTGAACTCATGGATCACCCCACATTCAGCCCACTTTGCTTTAGGTAAGCAGACAGGAAAGTTACTAACTCTGTCTGAATTCACATTCTTAGGGAAACCCGCTCTTCTAAAAAATACTTACGAGGGCCCTGGCGAAGTAGGGCTCCTGCTTTTGCTCCTGGCAAAAGCAGGAGCAGTGACAATCCTAACAGGAAAAGCCTCAGGATGCCTGATGGCATGATCCACTACCACCAGAATAAACCTGTTTCCTGAAGCTGTTTCAGGGTCAAGGGGCTCACATCTTGGACCCCACCACTTTCAGCAACTAGGGGGATGTCATGAGGGTTGGAGCCCTCTCTACAGGGTCAGACTCAACTTTTTAAGTTCCTCCTCCTAATATTTGCTGGATTTTTGGTTGCTGACCTTAGGACTCTGTACACTTTACAACTGCTAACCAGTGCTAAAGTGCTTGTGCTCACTCTCTAAACATGGCTTGATTTGCATACATCTGATTGGCATATTTAATTTACATGTAAGTCCCGTGTAGAGTGGCATACCATATACCCAAGGCTTGTAAATTAAATACTACCAGTGTGTTTGCAGCACTTATTGTGCCACCCACTCAAGTAGCACTTTAAAACATGTCCCAGGCATGCCATTGCAGCCTGAAGGAAATGTCCCCCAGCCATGTCGACCTGGCATTTAAAACCCTTTGTCAAGCCTTAAACTCCCCTTTTATTACATGGAAGTCACCCATAAGGCAGGACCTACGTAGCCCACAGGGTAGGGTGTTGTGTAATTAATATGTAGAACATGCAGTTTTTAGTTTTACATGTCCTAGTAGTGAAAAACTCCCAAATTAATTTTTCACTACTGTGAAGTGAGCCCTCTCATAGCATAAAATTGGGGATACCTTATTATATTTATTAAGTTGTCATTCCTAAACCAGAGGAGGTAGCCTTGTCATGTTGGTACCTATGAATGTGTAATGATAAACCCTCTTTAATGGTAAATACATATTTGACAATGCCATTTTTAGAAAGTTGGCATTTTCCTACCCATAGACCTTTGTGCCTACAGCCTGGCTTAGGTCACATAACTGGATGTAACTGACAGAACTTTGTGAATTCCCTCCAGAAAGTCATACAACAATGTGATTAGCTGAGCCTGAATGGCTCATTAACTGGCTGCAACCACATAATAGGATTAACTACCCTGTATTTTCAATGCAGCCAGCTAGAAGCCAGTTCAGGGGAGAACTCTTCTGGAAACTTCTCCAATGTCTAGGAGCAGGGCACCACGGTATAAAAATAGGGATCTCTGACCCACTTGTCAGTTCACTACTGGACCTGTGGAAGAACTCTCAGAGGACTGCCTGCTGCTGTGACCTGCTGTGCACCCTCCCAGGCCGCTGCTATATCTGGAAGGACTGCTTTGCTTACCTGGAGCCTTCCTTGAACCTTCAGAGGCAAGGTCGGAGGTGCAGCCCTGCATCTTTACTTGCACCCAGGACGTCGGAAGTGACTCAAAGGGCTAACCTTGCTGGCCTCCGGTTCAGAGCAACAGGGGCATAACAGGCTCCCACCATCTTGAACACGCACCTGGACCCTACCTAAATGAGTCATGAACCCCCAAGTGGTCTCCACCTACTCCTGGACCCTTAATTGTGGTGCTAAAAGTGCCTAGATGTCAATTATCCAAAACTAAGAACTTGCTATTTTGAACCTTAAATTTTAAAAATTCATAACTCCGGTGTTACCAATTGGACTTTGGTGGGTTTGGTGTCAAATAATTTACTAGGAATTTCTAAATTTTTCTAAATTGGTTTGGGGACTTTATTGTGCTGTGTTGCATTGCCACTGTGTTGCTGTTTGTGTACATCTTAAATACTTAAAACATTGCCTCTACCTCTAGCCTGCTTTTTGTGTCATGCTACCCAGGGTTAATCACACGTTAAATTATTGACTTTTTGTGGTTCACCCTCAAGGAGACTGTGGGGGTCATTCTGACCCCGGCGGTCTCAGACCGCCAGGGTCGGCGGGAGCACCGCCGACAGACCGGCGGTGCCCCGCAGGGCATTCTGACCGCGGCGCTTTGGCCGCGGTCAGTGCAGGAAAACCGGCGGTCTCCCGCCGGTTTTCCGCTGCCCATCAGAATCCTCCAAGGCGGCGTTAGGGGGTGTCGCGGGGCCCCTGGGGGCCCCTGCAGTGCCCATGCCAATGGCATGGGCACTGCAGGGGCCCCCGTAAGAGGGCCCCACTTGTATTTCACTGTCTGCATAGCAGACAGTGAAATACGCGACGGGTGCAGTAGCACCCGTCGCACCTTCCCACTCCGCCGGCTCGATTACGAGCCGGCTTCATGGTGGGAAGGTCGTTTTCCCCTGGGCTGGCGGGCGGCCTTTTGAAGGCCGCCCGCCAGCCCAGGGGAAAACTCAAAATACCCGCCGCGGTCTTCCGACCGCGGTACGGTATTTTGACGGCTCCCGCCGGGCGCGCGGTGACTGCGCCCGGCGGGAGTCAGAATGACCCCCTGTGTCTGTTGCTTGACCAGGGCACACACCCCAGTGAGCTAACAACCCAACTTCTCACAATGGAACAACGTAAGTAGAAACTCTGTACATCTGAGGAACTACGACTCTCCTAGTGGCACCAGGTTTGCGATCTGTGGCCTCTGTGCACAGCAGCCCTTTCTTCCAATAGGTCCTGTGGGGACCACTGACATCTCCCTTTTCCTGTGCAGCAGTTTGCTGTCTCGGGCTTTCAAGAGGGGGACAAGTTACTTGTCCTTGGCACAGATCTTCCCTAGAGGGTTCCCCTGGACCTAGTAGCTCTGCTGTGTAAGGCCCAAGTTCCTCAGCTTCTGTTCACTCAAGGGCTGTCAAGTCTTCTTCTGGGGAGAGGGGACCTGAGCTTTTGTCTGTGTGGGAGTTGGTTTCCCAGCCTTCCTGCCTTTTCTGTCGGGACTATCCCTTTTTTCTCTATATATATTTATTTTGTTCCTAGACCCATCTCAGCCCTTTTTCTTTCTATTGCCAGTATTTTGGTTTCAAGGGCTGCCCTTTTGACAAGTTGTGAAAGATATACATTGTTTTCAACTAGTTCACCTATTTCTTTGTGCCTTGAGTAGTCTGACCTATCCCCAGAAGGGGAAGACGCTTGAGGTCTAATGGCAGGATAGAGGTTTTGGTCCTCATCCTCTCTAGTTAGATTGAGGGAGCTATCCACTAGAGTATCGGCATCCTTCATCTCAAAGGTCGTAGGACTCTTTGCCAACTGGGCTGAATAAAATTCGGCAATGGCCCCCTGCAAGCTTGTTCCTGTAGGGTTTGAGGCAATAGTAATGTTACTGGCCTTACAGAGGATTTCTAACTGCTGCATCCCAACCTGCAGATAAGGGGACAGATCGAGTTCCTGTACTGTTTTCCCTGGGCCAGGCATGTTTGGTACAATTGGGACATTGTTTTGAGAACTAAGCAAAATTGTAGAAGAAAAGTTTTAAGCTTAACTGACTAGTACTTTAAAAAAAATATTCTATTGCAATGGAATGGGGGACTTAACACACTGCCCTGACAGTTTCAAATTTGACAATTTAGACAAAAAAAATCAAAAATGTAAAAATTAAAAAAAATAGTTTTGGACTAGTGTCAGTTGTGGATTTCTTAGTGAAACACACCTATTGACCAAGTGGTATCATAAAATGCAAATCTTGTATCCCACTGCTATACCACAAATGCAGGAAGCTGACTCCTTATGTAGTGGTGACAATGTATTGGCACATTTTGAAAAAAGTCTGCACAACCATTATGGTTTACAGGGCTTACGTTAATAAGCCAAACCACTCTATTTGTGGCAGTGTGGTTAAGCATCTTAGGCTTATCAGAGAGGAGTATTACGTAGGTGTTGTACACAGTCAATAAATGGTTCACACACTCAATGAGAAAATTCCCGACCAATTTATAAAAATAGATTTTTGTATAATTTTAGACTCTAAGGGGCAGATTTAAGATCCCCTAGCTCCTCCTTGTGCCACATTAGCGTCATTTTTTGTATGCTAATTAGGCCCAACCAGGCCAAAATCGCCACACCAAATTTAGAAATTGGCACAATGCATGCATTGCGTCACTTTGTAACCCTTTGCGCCACATTATGCCTGCACCAGGCATAATACGCAGGCATAATGTATGAAAAGGGGGAATTTCCCTGTTTGGTGCGCCTAAGAGATTTCTTTGCATCATTTTTTTCTCCACTTCTAAAGCCTGCAGACGCTAAAAGCATTCACACCATTGTTTACAATGGGCCTCAACGGGCTTTGCAGGATTTGCATCAAAATGTTTTACGCTAATCCTGCAAAGCACAGAACTAGCTTCAAAAACGATGATGCTAGTTCCCTAACTTCCGCCATGGTGCTCCATATATTAAATACAGTGCACACATGATGGCGTTAGGGGGGCACCAAGGGGCACTAGAAAAGTGGGGCTGCACTTTTCATAAAACTGCCCACAAGATCTTTAAAATAACTTTAGCACTTTTGGAGCTCTCATTTTTAGAGAAAACAAAAAAATAGTTCAAATAATGGTTTTGAGGCATGTGCCTCAAACTCTCCAGTGTTAACTTATGGGAAGAAAAACACATATACCAAAGTAGTACTTGCAGATGGAGTTCAGAGGGGGCTTTTGGGATTTAAGGTGGCAGGGAAACACAGTCCAAAGTACCACCAGCTGTTTCCCTTTACCTGACCTGGTGTGTTTGGGTGCAGAGGTGCTTTTGGGAATGGTAGCCTTGAGCGGTACATCAATTAAGTCAAAGGGACCTGAAACAAAAGAAGCTGCAATGGGGGACTTGGAGACAAGTCCGGTTGAACCCATAGTGGGGCTCATGTCATGGGGACAAACAGGCCAAGGAGAGGCAGTCAGCAGGTGTGGACCTGGCCTGGGAGGCTCATGTGCAGAGGTGTTTGGCTGGCTGGCCACTTGAGGTCGAGGCTCTCTCTGGTCTCACTCTCCTGTAGACAAGGGAAAAACAAGACATGCGGGACACTCTGGTCATGTGTCTCAATGGTCTGGAAGTTCCCAATCATGCAGGAAGGCCTCCAAGGAGGTGGGGTAGATCAAGCCTTGGCTGGTGCATGTGCCCCAGTACTCATGGTATTGGTGTAGGGTTGCCTCTGGAGGGTTTAGCATCCTGTAACATGGCAGAGAGATGGGGCTGACCTCCTAGAGCAACACGTACTTCCTCCTGAAGTGTTGCTCCCTTGGTGGGTCCAATGGCCAACAACATGGTGAGCCGAGAAGATGAGGTCAGTGCCTGCAGATGCAGGGGGGTGTCTTCTCCACCACAAGGGAGATGACCACTGATTCTGGAAGTGTTGGGCAGTCCTCCAAGGGTTAGGAAGGATGCAAAGCTACAGGACAAGTCAGGTCTTTGCAATTGTTAGGAAGCAAGCAGCAAGGCAGGCTTTGGCACCAGTTTCTGTACAGGTCCTTAGTTCTCGTGGTGTTGTCTCTTCTTTATCCTTCTTCAGTCCCAGGAAGTTGAATGTGCATATCTGGTGTTGAGGAGACCACCAAATACTCAGTTTAGGGGTGTTTAGGGGAGTACAAGGTACTAGGAAATGGGCTACCTACCTCTAGGATGACTACACCACCTATATGACCACTCCCTGTGAGGAGTTGGCATAACTGTCGGAAAGCTCCCTTTTTGACATGCTTAGCCCCCACTTTTTGCCTGGTTTCTGATGTGGCTTTGACTGTTAGGGTGCTGAGTCCCTGCTAACCTGGTCCCCAGTTCCAGATCTCTTTCCCCAAAACTCCACAGTTGTTTTGCATAATTGATAAATTCTTTAGCTACCATAGTGAGCCTCTAGTAAATGGTACCCCTGGTGCCTAGGGCTAGGGTACTAAGGAAGGTCCCTGAGGGCTGCAGCACCAATTGTGCCACCCTCAGGGACCCCTCATCTGACCCATGCAGTGCTGCCATTGCGGACTGCATGTGTTGGTGCAGGTTAAATTGAAAAAACAACCTGTCACACACCCCAGTGCGTGCCAGGTCCCCTATCACTGCATGTGGCAGGTGTAAGTCACCCCTAATGCAGGGTGCATCCAGGCATATGTGAGGGTATAAATGCATGAGAAGATATGCCCCTGATATGTCTCTGTCGATTCTGAGACACAGTAAGTACACAGGGAAGCCATTTTAATATTCATGTGATGGACACTGGTCATTAAGAGTTCCCCAGCTACACGATGGCTTCTCTGAATCCTGGGATGTTTGTTATCAAACATCTTAGAATAATAGACCCACACTGATCCAGTGATAGATTTATTAAAACATGCACACAGAAGGCACCCTATAGGTACCACCTGAGAACCTACTAACTGCTAGTGTGCTTGGAGATCGGTCCTGACCAGTTCAGCCACCACAGACCCATTTCTGGCCTCCCAAGGTGAGAGCCAGCACCCTCAAGGGCCTGAGACAAACGTCTGCTCTGGGCAGAGGTGTGAGCTCCTCTCCCAGGCAGGATGGACATTCCAGGGTAGGAAGCTTCAAAGGCTTTGCCCTCTTTGTAATGCGACCCAGGTCTCTCCAGATGGACGGGATGACCAACCCCCCTGTCCTGACCCACCTTTTGGGGGCAGCATAGGTGGGAAAATTAGTTAAATTAGGAGGAGTGCACACTTCATGCCAGTCCCACCCATAAGTTGGACAAGCTGAAGTGGACACTACTTTTTAAACTCCTCCATCTTGTTTAGAAGGAATTAGGCCACTTGAGTTAGGGTTATGCCCACTTCCCAGCAGAAGTGGTCAGAAGAAGGGTGTGGCCACGCTTAAGGTGGTCAGCCCGTTGGCTAACACCTGAAACTCCCTGTAAAAGCTCTAACTTGAGTATTTAGGTGGCACTCCTGAACCCTAGAACTCATATTTTGACAACCTAAGAAGACCCGGACAAAGAATAGTTGCATCCGCAAAAGAGAAAAAGAAGCAGCAGCTGACCTGAAACCAGCCTCTCTGGCCTTCCTGCTGACCTTGAAGGATACTGCAGAAGAAGCCAATTCATCCAGCCTTCAATAAAGATTCAAGTCTCCTGTGGTCACCGGACTTGCCCTGCAACAAGAAAATCCAAGGAAAGACTCTGCAGCTGCTAGAACCCTGGAAACTTGACACCAGAAATGAACACTGCACTTGACATCCATGACCCATGGTGAAGCCAACCGACAGTGCCAATGCAGGTCCCCAGCTGCCCCGAGACTGAGTCCAGTGTGGTCTCTCCCATCTTGGACTCTCCTAGAGATACCTGCAGCCTTTGCACGCAGGCCCCCTCTCCAACAGGCTTGTGGATAGAAAAAATCAGACCTCTACAGTCACCATTGCACCCGGAACCCCTGAACCCGGGACCCCTAAACCCATCTGGGGTGGATCATTGGGGCCAAGGATGTCCCCCAGCTCCATAGGAGCTTGGGTCCACTCTGGGTCCACCCCTTCTGGACTCCTACACAATGCCTGCAGGACCCCCTGACTGCGAGTGCTCCAGATGTGAAAATCTGATCCCTAAAGACAGCCCTGCATCAATCACCCCTAGGCACAGGATAAGAGGACAAAAGGTGCACCTATGTCTCGAGCACCCCAACTCTACTACCTACCTGCTTGTTGTCCCTGACTGGCTTCCTAGTCAAAGCCTGTAGCCTGTCTTCATGAGGACCAAACTCCCATAAGACACCACTGGGCACCCGAGGACTTAATGCACCTCTGCACCCGGCCACCCTAGCGACCCCCAGTGTGACCTGTTGATGTGGTTCTGATCAGTGCCCAGTACTTACCTTAACTCGCTCACATTGGTTTGTTTTTCCTCCACAGGGTAACATTAGGAGAATTCAGAAAATTGCACTCAGGGCCTGATTACGACATTGGCGGATGGGATAGTCCACCACAAACATGACGTATATCCTGCCCGCTGTTTTACAAGTTCCATAGGATATAATGAAACTTGTAATACGACGGACAGGCTATCCGTCACTTTTGTGATGGAGTATCCTGTCCACGGGGTCATAATCAGGCCCTAAGTGTGTACTTTTGAAACTGCAAAGTATTTATGCTTAAAAGTCTACTTGCCTGACTACGTAGTTCTTGTGCTTGGAACACATATAAAGAGAATTGCTATTCTCTTGGATTTATTCTTTGAGTGTGTGTTTCATTTACTGCCTTTGTGAGTACAACAGATGCTTAGCACTATCCTCTGATAAGCCTAACTTCTTGCCCACACTGCTACAAATACAGCATTAGTCCTACCTAATTTTGCCTCTGGAATACCAATTGTGGATCCACTGGACTCTCTGCACAGTGTACTTCATTTTAGTGCATTATATAGAGAGTCACCTTCCCACAATAACCCTGATCCAGAAGTCCTTATTTTCACCAAAATGAAGATAGTGAAACCCTTCTCTGGCTGTTCACTTCAGGTAGCTCACCTTGGGGGTGTGACTAGCTGATGTGTGAAACAAGCCTCCTAAATATTTCATTCCCAGCATGCTCTGGTGCCAAACGGGCTGCAGGGATGGGGTGGTGCTCCCCAGGTCTGGGAGTATGCCTGGTTTGCATTTTAAGGGTGGGAGAGGCTTTGAAGCCTCTGGCTTTGATGTGCTTAATCGCTAGCCATACTTCTGGAAGAGGTGAGAACACCTTCCGCTGAGCAGGCCCATCTGATGTGGCAGGCTGGATGATACAAGTGAGCCAACACACATACAGACTGGTAGATCTACGAGGGACACCTCTAAGGTGCCCTCTGGGTGTAGATTGCAAAAAGAACAAGTGATGGACGGAATGCTGAACAATGTCAAACATTCACCCCTCTACAGAGATCTGGGCCTAAATCCATTGTTTTTTTGCTACCCATGCCATTCCAGGGAGGACCTGGCTTGGCAATCCAGGCTGGGCGGTTTCCATCGGCCACATCTTCCAAGCTCCTCAGCAAGCAGCAGACCTCCGGGATAAATGCTCTCAGCACACAGAGGAGGAGAAAAACACCCCACCATGAGACAATTTTTACCTGGGGCAAATAGATCCCAACTAATGCATCCAGTCTCTTACACCTAGTATGCATCCTTGGTCCTTGTGTGGAGCCTTCTACGTAGGCAACCATTCATTTGGTCTCCCTCCAATGTTGCATAACATTTTACTTGATGCCTGCAACACTAGATCGTGGGAGACTTTGCTACCTCTACTGTCGCCCAATGGTTTAACTTATATATATATATATATATATATACTAGTTTGTTGAACTCATTTATGCCTACACTTTAATACAGCATTGCTATATGATATCGATGTTGTGTGGGTTGGTTTTGTAGTTTAGGATTTTGGGAAATGTTCTGATGGGATAGGGCCAATAGTGTGTGTGTGGAGGGGGGTGGGGGTAGTAGATAGTTACTTTATGACACAGGTGGAACACATTACCTGTGTTGATGTTTTCCACATGAGATAATGCACATGCTACACCGTAATTACAACCAGCGGCAGTGCCTCCATTAGGATGGAGAAGAGGCGCCCACCCTGCTGTGGGTGCAGCAAACATGAAAAATAAAATGGTAGTAAGATTATTTTAAAACCTTTTTAATTTTCAGTGCAGCCGGCCAGCCCAAGCCAATTATTGGGGTGGGTCTATTACTGCTGACTGGGAGCAGAGGATGAGGAGTAGTGCACATTTAAAATCTCAATTGTGCATGTCACTTTGGTAGCTGTCTTTTGACGGCCAACCTGACGTATACACTTAATACCTAATAATAATAAAGGAGCATCTGGATTGGTTAGGGGAGTGAGGAAACAGGCTTGTTGATTATTTCCCCCCACATTTTGCCTATTTGGACTACTAACTGCTGGTGTTTTCACTCTGAGAGTGAACTAAGGCCTGCTAATCAAACCTCAGTGCCAGTGTTCTATCCCATTACAACATATATGTTAAATTGGCTGACTCTAACGGGCATATGGTGACTTACTTATAAATCCCTAATGTATGCTACAGGGCACGTAAAACAGAGGGTCCCCTCAGGGATGCAGCACTGGTTGTTCCACCCTGTGTAAGACGAGGTACAAAAGGGCCCCCAGCCTGCCACTGCACCCTGTAAAAGGAGTTTTAAAACTGCTAGTTTAAATTTGTCATTTAGACCAACAGCCGAGTCTCACTTCTTTTTAACAATGTATATAAGTCTAGCCTAAGGAAGGCTTCTGGAGCTATAAGGCAGGGAACAGTATATTATTAAGTAGGATATATACTTTTAGTATGTCCTAACACCACAGCTTCCAAATTGTCAATTTTGCTTTGGAAATGTTAGTAGCTCCATTGGCTAACACAGGGTTACCTGCTGACTTCTCAGTCCGGCTAACTTCTAAATGACACCACTGAAATGGGTACTTTAGGCTATCAAATGAATTGTGGAATTAAACCCGACTTGATGCCCATGTCAAATTCAATGTCAGTTTTTAAGAAAAACAACTAGTAGAACGTTGTAACTCTGTTGCTCAATTGTCCTGTGGCCTTGCACAGTTGCTGGCCACCAGACAGCCTTCTGCCCTCCTGAGGAGTAGCATGAAAGACTCCAATGCTCAGGAACAATAGAAGCCTGTCACAGGAAGAGGTGTTGTTACCCCCTTGTAGGAAGCCAGCGAGGGTGTTGGCTCAAAAGGTGAGCTTCAAAGGTGAAGCTGCCTATAGTGAGAAAATGGTCATCCCACTCCTCAAGGGTTGCCCCTTTGTTTAGGTAGACAGGTTGCCCTCGAGAACAGAGAGAAGACAGTGACCAAAGGTTTTCCTTTGGCCGTGCAGTCCACAGGTACGCACACCCTCTAGGGTGGGCTACCAAGCACCTAACATCCAAGGAAGTGGTCAGACGTGTAAGGAGTGGGCAAAATAGTCTGCTGTGGGATTGCTAGATTCCACACATAGCTATAAGTCATCACAGGGTGTGAGGGATCCTGGTAGTCCATTAGTTAGAGACCACATCATCTCCCCCCAGGCTCTTTCTGGGAATAAATATGGCACCCCTAGCACCTTGAACATCAGATTATGATTGAACTGGAGAAAAGACCGAAGATGGACTGTCTTCCTGAACCCTGGGCCTGGCAAGAGAGGCTGCACTCATGTTGGACTTCATCTGCTGCACCTTGGGCTAGCATACAGAGGACTGTGCCTGTGGCTCCTGGCTCATTGAAAAGGCTCTTCGGAGCCCTAAGCAAAGGAATAACTCTAATGGTCACCCATCTGACCCCTTAGAGTTAGCACCAGAGCTAACAAAGCTGAAGAAGCCTATTTTGGCAAGTCAGAAGCCACTTTCTGCAAACTACTGCTGACCAAAAGTTGCACCTGCATCTTCTCGATCTGGAAGGGTCAGCTGAGTCCAGATTGGTCATCAAAGAAGGGCACCAGTCTTTACCAAACGGTACTATTAGACCCTCTGTCTACAGGGATCAGTAGTCCAGCTGCAGTTGGCCTTCTACTGGCTCAAAGAGGACTTTAAATAACACTGACCACTGTGGCCCCAGTCACCCCACCTTTTTAATGGACTGAGGAAAAACCACAAGGACACCCCTGTCGATTGCACAGCACCCAGAGCATCTTTCTTCTTTCTCAGCATCTGGCATTCCTAGCATCAGGACCACTCCATTGAAGACTGTGATGGTCTTGAACTTGACTTGAGACTGCTTTGGTGACAAGGTAGCTGTCCAACTACACCGTATTGGCTCTCTGACCTTCTCCCTGCCAGATTTGGCCACACCACTCGTGCCGGAGTAGCCAAACACATCTCTTACAAACTTTTCAAAAGTTTTTTAATTTTATGGCTACCTATGCTTGTTTGGGTTTTTTAACTAAAAAGATAAGATTTACAATTTACTTGAAAATCTATATCTCTGGAACCCTCTGGTGAATTTTGCTCATTTTAGTGCCAAAAAAATCATTAAGATATAACCTATTTTTATAAGTTGGTGTGGATCTCTTTCATGCTGTGTGACTTTCTTATTCCACTGTTTGATGCTTCTAAATGGTTTACACTAGTTCCTTAATTTAAGCCTTGCTTCTCAAAGTCAATTAAATCCAGGTTTGAGCTGAAGGTTTTAAAAATGAGCCTGACTAGACCCAATACCGTTTTGTGAATGTGTGTACCAGTAAGGTTGCACAACGCTACCCATACCATGTAATACACCACAATCCTCACAGACAAGTACCCTCCTTCCTACATAGAGCCCACATCTATAATGCCCTCCTGCAGGAGTCCCACTTTCATCCTCTTGTACACACTACCTTCATGAAGGATTGGAAGGCACATTGCATCATGTCATCCTACTCTACATATTCATACTCACATGGAGTTTCCATTCTGTTCAAAAGAGAGGTACCCTTTATAGCCCTTGATACTCACTCTGACAATTGTCATTTTGTGGTGCACATGGGGCCTGGCATACCTCAACATAGTAAACTGCTGTGGCACCAACATAGACTACATGGGCTTCCACAACACACTATAAGGGTGAGTCTTCTCCACCGATCTCAGCTTGGTGATCCAGAGTAGTGATTTAAATTGTGCTCTGGATAATGATATTGAGAGGTCATGGGGAACCCAAGGCTAAACAGCCTCTGCCCCAGACACATATAGGCAATTATGGAAGCAAATGCACTTGTGGATGCCTGGAGACAGAAATGCCCAGAGGTGTTAGAGGGAATGCACTTTTCCAATGTACATAGCTCTCGGCTCAGGATAGATTACTGGGTGGTGACACAGAATGTAGCGCTCAGGGTGAAAGACGTGCAGCACCTCACCGGAACACTGTCAGACGATTCTCAGTTTAGATTGCGCCTGATCCCGGACAGTCCCCCGGGGAAGAGAACTGGAGACTGAACACCAAGTCCCTTCCAAAAACAGTGTTTGCAGATTAAATATAAAACTCTAAATAGGAATGCTTTCGCAAAACTATAGGTTCGTTGTACAGAGTCAGCACCGTTTTGAAAGCCTTCAAGATCTCCTTACAAGGGGAATGTGTTGCTAAACACAGTGGTATTTCTGCAGTCAAAACATGATCACCTGACTTGACTACGGCAGGTTCTCAAGCTCTTGGAGGGCACTTGAACTGCTCCTAACCAAGAGACAATGCAAACACAGATAATGGACAAAATTACAGAATATGCCAAAGTGTCAGATAGAGAAGTCCCATTTTGAGGCAAATATTGAAAAGCCAGGGCATGCGGGGAAGGCAAACGACCGGGGACGTCCCTCACAAATGTGATTGGCCCCAGAAGATTCAGGCCTTTCATACATATGAAGCCAAGTTGTGTGCTTCATTAAGGTCAAAGCTGTTGCGGATTAGCTTACGGACACAGCCTTGTTTAGGGCTGAGTAATGCTCAATGCCAATTCTCGCCCAACATTTCACTATAGATGAAATCGATGATGTTATAGGTTCACTTCCCACATGTAAGGCGTAGGGGTCCGACCGACTGCCTGCATACTTTACAAACTCTATTGGATCTTCTAATGCCACACCTGCCGACTCTGCTCGAGTAGTCATGCCAACAACTAATACTACCAGTCACCATGCACCAAGCAGTGATGTGATGCTACTGAAATCTGGGAAAGCTGTGCAAAACTGTGAGACCTATCACCCTCTGCCACTCCTCAACTGTGACACAAAAATCCTAGATCCATTAATTGCCAGCCACTCTTCTGCCTGCCCTGGTGAGGCCAGACCAGTCAGAGTTCATACCAAGATGCTCTACAGCGCCCAACCTCCATATCTGTTTACCCTGCTACAGGATCTCTATCCAGACCTGGCTGTGATTGCAGTCTTCCTGGACTACACCAAGGCCTTTGACTCTTTAAAAAATGGGTTTACTTATTGGTTGTCCCCCAGAATGGGCCTACCAGGTACATTCCTGGAATTGATCAAACAATCTGCCAGTTGTCAGGATGTGTATAAACAGAATCTTATCCTCCCCTTAACAATATCCAGGGTTATGAGACAGATTACCTCTGTCGCCAAATGTGTTTGCACTATCCCTAAAGCAACTAGAGACCAAGCTGTGCCAACACTCCACAAAACATGGCATACAATACACTTCCTGCCATATCTTTACATCATGGTATGCAGACAATATGATGCTGTCCCTAAAGGAACCAGGAACTTGCCTTATCAGCATTCTGAGAGAACACATGAGATTTTGGCCACTGTCAGGGATCACCATTAACTGTAGTAAATCTCAAGTGTTCCCCCAACTGAGGGAGCATTACGCTTCACCCCTGACTTCCCCCTGGAATGGCGAGGACTGAGTCGAAAACCTAGTTATATGGCGAGTTAAATACCTCATCATCTGGATTAAACGTGACATTGATGCAGTGATAGGAGAAAACTATGGCTGAACACTGCATAAATTGGCAGAAAAGATAACTCGCTGGCAGACAACGTTTCACCTTGCTCCATACACCTAGCACCTGGCGGTGGAGATTCAATTATCACCAGGACAGCTGAGATTGCTTATAGGAACTACTAGTCTACACTATACATCAAACATAAGCATGACAATGTGTACTGCCTGAGCTTGTAGTGAGATAGCCTGGAGACAGGGGCGGGACAAAGCTTAGTCAATGAGATTCGGGGAGTAATTCTCAAATTTACCACCTAAAAAAGTAGTGGGCTGCTGGGTGGCATGTGAGATGACCAAGGTTTGGGATGGACTGTTTCCGGGAAGAATGGGATCAGTACTGATCTTAATTAGGTGGTCCTGTGTCTAGAGTAGCACAGTGGGGGAAAACAGTGGGTTGGAATGCTACTCTGAGCAATTTCTGCTTGTTAGAGTATTTGCAAACATTTGTCCCATCAATTTTTTGGGTATTTGATTATCAGTACTATGCCTGGAAATTTGAGACTGGTGCAGCTTTCTAAGCCTTCTACTGTCAATGATTGTGAATTCCAAACAGAACAAAACGTGGAGCCATTCAAGGAGTGTAGGAGGCTGGGCTGGCTTATAGTGGGTACCTGATGGTACTTACACCTTGTACCAGGTCCAGTTATCTCTTATTAGTAGATTAGTAGTGTTCTAGCAGCTTAGGCTGATAGAGGTAGCTATGGCAGAGAAGCTTAGGCTGAACTAGGAGACATGCAAAGCTCCTACTATACCACTTATATCATATAGCACTATATCACAAGAAAACACAATACTCAGAGTTAATAAAAATAAAGGTACTTAATTTTAGTGACAATATGCCAAAAGTATCTCAGAGGATATACTCCCTTAGGAGGTAAGTAAAATACACAAAATATACACACAAACCAAAATCAGGTAAGTAACCAGTTAGGAAAATAGTGCAAACACTATAGAACACAATAGGATGCAACAGGCCTAGGGACAACACAAACCATGTACTCCAAAAGTGGAATGCATACCACAAATGGACCCCAGGCCTAGTGTAGTGTGTAGAGGGTCGCTGGGAGTGTAGGAAAACACTAAGGATGTCCAAGATACCCCACCCCAAGACCCTGAAAAGTAGGAATAAAGTTAACCTTCCACCCAAGAAAGACATTAAAGTCGAGATAGGGGATTCTGCAAAGGCAACAACTGACTGCAAAGCACTGACCTGAAGACAGATTCCTGGACCTGAGGATGTGTAAAGGAAGGGGACCAAGTTTAAAGAGTCACGCTAGTGTCCAGGGGGGCAGGAGCCCACTAAACCCCGGATGAAGGTGCAAAAGGGCTGCCTCCGGGTGGAAGAAGCCAAAGAATCTGCAAGAATGGAAGGTGCCAGAAACTTCTCCTTTGGTCAGAAGATGTCCCACGGCGTGCTGGAGGATGCAGAGTTGTTTCCATGCAGAAAGACCACAAACAAGCCTTGCTAGCAGCAAGAGTTGCGACTAAAGATAATAGGTGCTGCCCAGGCCCAGGAAGGACCAGGATGTCGCCCCTCGGAGGAGGAGACAGAGGAGGTTCTCAGCAATAGAGAGAGCCCACACAGAAGCAGGCAAAACCCAGCAGAAGCACTTGAACAAGCATTTAAGAAATCTGAGCAAGGCAGTCATCTCAACACAAAACAGGGTCCCACGAAGCCGGTGGTCAACTCAGTGAGTTGAGCAATGCAGGGTAGAGTGCTGGGGACCTGGGCGGTTCTGTGAATGAAGGAATCCTTGCAAAAGTGCACAGAAGCCCTAGCAACTGCAGATCATGCAGTACACAGGATTACTGTCTGGCGTGGGGAGGCAAGGACTTACCTCCACCAAATTTGGACAGAAGGACCACTGGACTGTCAGGGTCACTTGGATCCAGCTCCTGTGTTCCAGGGACCACGCTCGTCAAGATGAGAGGGGACCCAGAGGACCGGTGATGCAGAAGTTTGGTGCCTGCGTTAGCAGGGGGAAGATTCCGTCGACCCATGGGAGATTTCTTCTTGGCTTCCAGTGCAGAGTGAAGACAGACTGCCCTCAGAGCATGCACCATAAGGAAACAGTCGAGAAAGCCGTCAGGATTAGGTGCTACAGTGTTGCTGGTAGTCTTCTTGCTACGTTGTTGTGGTTTTGCAGGCGTCCTGGGGCAGTCAGCGGTCGATCCTTAGCAGAAGTCAAAGAGGGAGATACAGAGGAACTCTGGTGAGCTCTTGCATTCATTATCTGAAGAGGAACCCACAGGAGAGACCCTAAATAGCCCTCAGAGGAAGATTGGCTATCTAACCAGGTGCAAGCCTATCAGGAGGGGTCTCTGACATCACCTTCTGGCACTGGCACCTCAGAGGCCTCCATTGTGCCCTCACATCTCTGCATTCAAGACGGCAGAGGTCTGTGACACAATGGAGGAGCTCTGGGCACCACCCCTGGGGTGGTGATGGACAGGGGAGTGGTCACTCCTCTTTCCTTTGCTCACTTTCATGCCAGAGCAGGGGCTGGGGGATCTCTGAACCGGTGTAGACTGGTTTATGCGAGGAGGGCACCAACTGTGCCCTTCAAAGCATTCCCAGAGGCCAGGAGAGGCTACTCCTCTCAGGCCCTTAACACCTATTTCCAAAGGGAGAGGGTGTAACACCCTCTCTCAGAGGAAATCCTTTGTTCTGCCTTCCTGGGACTTGGCTGCTGACCCCAGGAGGGCAGAAACCTGTCTGAGGGTTGGCAGCAGTGGTACTGTAGAGAAAACACCAGAGAGTTAATTTGGCAGTACCCGTGGTCCATGCTGGAGCCCCGGGGATGCATGGGATTGGCACCCCAATACCAGATTTGGCATGGGGGGACAATTCCATGATCTTAGACATCTTACATGCCCATATTCGGAGTTACCATTGTGAAGCTACATATAGGTATTGACCTATATGTATTGCACTCGTGAAATGGTGTCCCCGCCCTCACAAAGTCTGGGGAAATTGCCCTGAACAATGTGGAGGCACCTTGGCTAGTGCCAGGGTGCCCTCACACTTAGTAACTTTGCACCTAACCTTTACCAAGTGAGGGTTAGACATATAGGTGACTTATAAGTTAATTAAGTGCAGTGTAAAATGGCTGTGAAATAACGTGGATGTTATTTCACTCAGGCTACAGTGGCAGTTCTGTGTAAGAATTGTCTGAGCTCCCTATGTGTGGCAAAAGAAATGATGCAGCCCTTAGGGATCTCCTGAAACCCCAATACCCTGGGTACCTAGGTACTATATACTAGGGAATTATAAGGGTGTTCCGGTGTGCCAATCAGAATTGGTAAAAATGGTCACTAGACTGCAGTGAAAATTTTAAAAGACAGAGAGAGCATTAACACTGAGGTTCTTGTTAGCAGAGCCTCAGTGATACAGTTAGGCACCACACAGGGAACACATATAGGCCACAAACTATGAGCACTGGGGTCCTGGCTAGCAGGGTCCTAGAGACACATATCAAACACACTGACAAATAGGGTTTCCACTATGAGCACTGGGGTCCTGGCTAGCAGGATCCCACTGAGACAGTAAAAACACCCTGATATGTACTCACAAACAGGCCAAAAAAGTGGGGCTAACAAGGCTAGAAAGAGGCTACCTTCCTACACAAACCCCACCAAACGAAGGACAGTAAGGCTAACCCTGTCCAGTTGAGTCTTTATTGTCTAAGTGGTGATAAGTGGAGAGTAGCTCTGTTACAGCTTGGTTACTCCCATTATCATCCACGGTATGGTTACTTCCCTGTGGGGATGTGAACCATCCTGTTTGAAGTTTTTTAGCTAGCCAACAATGTGAAG
Organism: Pleurodeles waltl; assembly: GCF_031143425.1. Taxonomy (NCBI): domain Eukaryota; kingdom Metazoa; phylum Chordata; class Amphibia; order Caudata; family Salamandridae; genus Pleurodeles; species Pleurodeles waltl. Next base: position 217,872,485 of record NC_090450.1, on the reverse strand, counting down.
TCATATTCTCAGAGTTCCTATTAGTATATTTAGGTTTAGAGTGGTGGGAATTGTCCACTGAGCCTATAACAAGTGATGAGAATGGCAGGCAGGGATGCTGTCTCAATAAGTCTATAGGTGGGAAAAACCTTTGTCCATATGGCTGTAAGAGAGAACAGGGTTGCTGTTTCTCTTGAGTTGGAGTAGGGCAGGGCTGCTGTCCTATATTCTCCACACTAGGGCAGGGTTGCTGTCCTAAGTGTTGTGAGGCAGTGTAGGGTTACTGCACTAAAGTTTCTCTGGGAGGGTTGGAGGGATGCTCCATGTTAACTAAAATGGTGCACTGTTTCTCTCCAATAGTAGTTAGCCACAGAGAGGTACTTCCACCTCATGGAGTACAGCTGTGCTAGCTGATGGTTCCCTTGGTACAGGTGCCACCCCAGGAAAGGTTTCTCCCACCACAGGAATGGCATCCTGAATGACAGGGTGGGTAGGGGATAGTTTGATGCCCTTTTTACCTGTTGTTGGAGAAGGATCCTGAGTTTTCAGGTCTTTTTCTCTCCTTTGCTTTTTCATTTCAGCTGAAATGAGAGGAAGAAATTCCTCAGGGATACCCAGCATGGCTACATGGGTATTAAATTCTACCTCAGCCCTACCTGAGGTCTCTAGGTCATTACCTAAGAGACAGTCTACAGGTAAGCTAGGTGATACTACCACCTGCTTAAGGGCAGTAACTCCACCCCAACTAACCTGAATTATAGCTAAGGAGAGGAACTTACTGGAGTTATGGACATCAATAATCTTGTATTGTTGTACAACGATGTGTTGTGCAGGAGACACTAGGGGGCATATTTGTACTCTGTTTGCGCCGAATGTGCGTCAAAAATTTTGACGCACATTCGGCGCAAACCCTGCCCCATATTTATACTTTGACGTCCGATGCATTGGGCGTCAAAGTTCCACCATGTGCGCCATTTTTTGGAAGGGGGAACCAGCCTTGCGTTAATTATATGCAAGGTAGGCGTTCCCTTCCAAAAAATGACTTTAAGGCCTGTGCCCCATATTTATAAAGTGACGTCATTTTGACGCACAGGAGGGGGCAGGCCTTAAAAAACGGCGCCTAGCCTGATGGGCGCCATTTTTTAACGCCTGGGTCAGGGCAGGCGTTAAGGGACCTGTGGGCTCAGAAGGAGCCCAGAGGTGCCCTCCCATGCCCCAAGGGACACCCCCTGCCACCCTTGCCCACCCCAGGAGGACACCCAAGGATGGAGGGACCCATCCCAGGGAAGTTGAGGTAAGCTGAGGTAAGTATTTTTTTCATATTTTTTTTGTGGCATAGGGGGCCTGATTTGTGCCCCCCTACATGCCACTATGCCCAATGACCATGCCCAGGGGACATAAGTCCCCTGGGCATGGCCATTGGGCAAGGGGGCATGACTCCTGTCTTTGCTAAGACAGGAGTCATTTCAATGGGGGTTGGGCGTAAAAAAAATGGCGCAAATCGGGTTGAGGCCAAAATTTTGCCTCAGACCTGACTTGCCCCATTTTTTGACGCCCAAGCTCCATTTTCCCCTACGCTGGCGCTGCCTGGTGTGAGTCATTCAATAAATAAGGTGCCCGCATGGCGCTTTGGAATGGCGTTAGCCGGCGTTAACTTTTTTGACACACAACTGCATTGGCACAGTTGTGCGTCAAAAAGTATAAATATGGGCCTAGGTTTTCAGTCACCAAAGTGATACTGGCCCCTGTGTCCCTGTAGGCCTGAGCCTCAAAACCATTTATTGAAACTATCTGTCTGTACTTATCCATTGTAAGGGGACAAGCAGCCAGTGTGGCAAGGCCAATGCCACCAGGTGTGATAGAAACTGTCTTGGGACTGACTACCCCAGTTTCTATGATGGACCCAAAAGTGAACCAAACTACACCCTTATTTTGACTGTTGCCAGCAATCCCACCACTATTACCACTACTGCTAGGGGCACTAGAGTTTGATGTATTAGTGGAGGTAGGCTCAGGGGGTTTACCTGGGCAGGACTTATCCCCTGGCCTATAGCCTTTATTTTTACACACATAGCACCAAGGCTTTTTAATGCGTGGGGGTTGTGAAGAAGAGGAAGAAGTTCATTTATCCCCACCCCGTGAAGAGTGTTTAGGATTTGAAGAAGGATCTTTAGTTTTACCTTTATCTCCATGCTTATCCTGAGATTTCTCACCATCTTTCTTCTTGCCATCCTTGTCACCTCCTGTATGAACTTTTCTGTTCACTCTTGTTATGACCCATTTGTCTGCCTTCTTTCCCAATTCTTGGGAAGTGGGCAGATCTGAGTCTACCAAGTACTGGTGCAACAAATCAGACAGACACACAGTTGTTCAAAATATGCTCTCTCAGGATTAGATTATACAGGCTTTCATAGTCAGTCACCTTACTGCCATGTAACCAACCCTCCAAGGCCTTCACTGAACAGTCTACAAAGTCTGTCCAGTCTTGAGAGCACTCTTTTCTGGTGTCTCTGAACGTTATCCTGTATTGTTCAGTGGTTAAGTCAAACCCATCCAAGAGTGCATCTTTCAAAACTTTGTAGTTATCAGCATCACTTTCTCTGACAGTAAGGAGCCTATCCCTACCCTTACCAGTGAAAGATAGCCACAAGGTAGCAGCCCACTGCCTTTGACGGACCAACTGTACCATACAGGCCCTCTCAAGTGCAGCAAACCACTTGTTAATGTCATCCCCCTCCTTGCAACGGGGGAGTATCTCATGCAGTTTCTGGAATCTTGCTCTCTAACAGGATTGCTATCAAAAACACTTCTGCTGCCACCATGGGGAACTAACCCCAACCTATGCATTTCCCTTTCACATCCAGAGATTCCCTGTCTAAGGCCAGCTGCTGCTGTTTAAGCTTCAGCCTGGCCTCTTCCAACCTCAGCTTTCTGAGTTCCCTTTCCATTAAGTTATCCTCAGGGTGGGAGGCTTGGGAACTGTGAGACACAGAAGAAATGTGGGAATTGGCAGAGTTAGACCTGTCCCTAACTGGCTGGACCCTAGTAACCTGTCCTTTAGGAGTAAAAGGTGCCCTACTAGTGTGTGACTCCCTCCCACTACCAGTGTCACTAGGTGGCCTGTTAGCTGGCAGGTCCTTCGAAGAACACTCCCAGCATCCTCAGGGGACTCCTCTGAGTCTTGCTGGGTACCCCCCTCCTCTACCTCCTGATCCTGGGATGGGCCAGACTGGTTCTGGTCACTTTCTATGAGAAGGCTAAGGAGAAGATCTTTGGTAGGATTCTTACCAATGGCTAAACCTTTTTCAGTGCAGAGACCCCCTCAAACTTTAAAAGTTTAAAATACCATAAGTACCCTGGACAACTGAGGGATTCTACTGCAGACATGATAGAAAGGGTTTAGGACGGAGAGAGAGATAAAAGTTTAGAAACCTTTTTAAAGAAAAGAGAAAAAAAATCAAAATTTGGAAAACTTTTTAACTTTTTCGGAATCTTTTTAGAAAGTTTTAGAGAAGGAAAGTTAAACTGTTTAGGTTAACTGTGTGTATTCTGAAGTATTTGGTATATGTTTTTCTTATGATAAGCACCAATAACAAAGAGGTAAAGCAGTTACAAGTACTTATCCCACTGCTGCACCACCAATGTAGGAGGCTGGCCTGGCTTATAGTGGGTACCGGATGGTACTTACACCTTGTACCAGGTCCAGTTATCTCTTATTAGTAGATTAGTAGTGTTCTAGCAGCTTAGGCTGATAGAGGTAGCTATGGCAGAGAAGCTTAGGCTGAACTAGGAGACATGCAAAGCTCCTACTATACCACTTATATCATATAGCACTATATCACAAGAAAACACAACACTCAGAGTTACTAAAAATAAAGGTACTTAATTTTAGTGACAATATGCCAAAAGTATCTCAGAGGATATACTCCCTTAGGAGGTAAGTAAAATACACAAAATATACACACAAACCAAAATCAGGTAAGTAACCAGTTAGGAAAATAGTGCAAACACTATAGAACACAATAGGATGCAACAGGCCTAGGGGCAACACAAACCATGTACTCCAAAAGTGGAATGCATACCACAAATGGACCCCAGGCCTAGTGTAGTGTGTAGTGGGTCGCTGGGAGTGTAGGAAAACACTAAGGATGTCCAAGATAGCCCACCCCAAGACCCTGAAAAGTAGGAATAAAGTTAACCTTCTACCCAAGAAAGACAGTAAAGTTGAGATAGGGGATTCTGCAAAGGCAACAACTGACTGAAAAGCACCCACCTGAAGACAGATTCCTGGACCTGAGGATGTGTAAAGGAAGGGGACCAAGTTTAAAGAGTCACGCAAGTGTCCAGGGGGGCAGGAGCCCACTAAACCCCGGATGAAGGTGCAAAAGGGCTGCCTACGGGTGGAAGAAGCCAAAGAATCTGCAAGAACGGAAGGTGCCAGGAACTTCTCCTTTGGTCAGAAGATGTCCCACGGCGTGCTGGAGGATGCAGAGTTGTTTCCATGCAGAAAGACCACAAACAAGCCTTGCTAGCTGCAAGAGTTGCGACTGAAGATAATGGGTGCTGCCCGGGCCCAAGAAGGACCAGGAGGTCGCCCCTCAGAGGATGAGACAGAGGAGGCGCTCAGCAACAGAGAGAGCCCACACAGAAGCAGGCAAAACCCCGCAGAAGCACTTGAACAAGCATTTAGGAAATCTGAGCACGGCAGTCATCTCAACACAACAAAACAGGGTCCCACGAAGCCGGTGGTCAACTCAGTGAGTTGAGCAATGCAGGGTAGAGTGCTGGGGACCTGGTCTGTTCTGTGCATGAAGGAATCCTTGCAAAAGTGCACAGAATCCCTAGCAACTGCAGATCACGCAGTACACAGGATTACTGTCTGGCGTGGGGAGGCAAGGACTTACCTCCACCAAATTTGGACAGAAGGACCACTGGACTGTCAGGGTCACTTGGATCCAGCTCCTGTGTTCCAGGGACCACGCTCGTCAAGATGAGAGGGGACCCAGAGGACCGGTGATGTAGAAGTTTGGTGCCTGCGTTAGCAGGGGGAAGATTCCGTCGACCCACGGGAGATTTCTTCTTGGCTTCCAGTGCAGGGTGAAGGCAGACAGCCCTCAGAGTATGCACCACCAGGAAACAGTCGAGAAAGCGAGCAGGATTAGGCGCTACAATGTTGCTGGTAGTCTTCTTGCTACGTTTCTTGCGGTTTTGCAGGCGTCCTGGAGCAGTCAGCGGTCGATCCTTGGCAGAAGTCGAAGAAGGAGATGCAGAGAAACTCTGGTGAGCTCTTGCATTCTTTATCTGAAGAGGAACCCACAGGAGAGACCCTAAATAGCCCTCAGAGGAGGATTGGCTACCTAACCACGTAAGAGCCTATCAGGAGGGGTCTCTGACGTCACCTGCTGGCACTGGCCACTCAGAGGCCTCCATGGTGCCCTCACACCTCAGCATTCAAGATGGGAGAGGTCTGGGACACACTGGAGGAGCTCTGGGCACCACCCCTGGGGTGGTGATGGACAGGGGAGTGGTCACTCCCCTTTCCTTTGTTCAGTTTCATGGCAGAGCAGGGTCTGGGGGATCCCTGAACCGGTGTAGACTGGTTTATGCAAGAAGGGCACCATCTGTGCCCTTCAAAGCATTCCCAGAGACCAGGAGAGGCTACTCCTCTCAGGCCCTTAACACCTATTTCCAAAGGGAGAGGGTGTAACACCCTCTCTCAGAGGAAATCCTTTGTTCTGCCTTCCTGGGACTGGGCTGCCCAGACCCTAGAAGGGCAGAAACCTGTCTGAGGGTTGGCAGCAGCGGTAGCTGCAGATAAAACCCCAGAGAGTTAGTTTGGCAGTACGGGAGATCCATGCTGAAGCCCCATGGATGCATTGGATTGGCACCCCAATACCATGTTTGGCATGGGGGGACAATTCCATGATCTTAGACACAATACATGGCCATATTCGGAGTTACCATTGTGAAGCTCCATATAGGTATTGACCTATATGTAGTTCACTCATGTAATGGTGTCCCCGCAGTCACAAAGTCTGGGGAAATTGCCCTGAACAATATGGGGGCACCTTGGCTAGTGCCAGGATGCCCTCACACTTAGTAACCTTGCACCTTACCTTCACCAAGTGAGGGTTAGACATATAGGTGACTTATAAGTTTCTGAAAGGCAGTGTAAAATGGCTGTGAAATAACGTGGACGTTATTTCACTCAGGCTGCAGCGGCAGTCCTGTGTAAGAATTGTCTGAGCTCCCTATGGGTAGCAAAAGAAATGCTGCAGCCCATAGGGATATCCTGGAACCCCAATAACCTGGGTACCAAGGTACCATATACTATGGAATTATAAGGGTGTTCCTGTGTGCCAATCAGAATTGGTAAAAATGGTCACTAGCCTGCAGTGACAATTTTAAAAGACAGAGAGAGCATAAACACTGAGGTTCTGTTTAGCAGAGCCTAAGTGATACAGCTAGGCACCACACAGGTAACCCATATAGGCCACAAACTATGGGCACTGGGGTCCTGGCTAGCAGGCACCCAGTGACACATATCAAACACACTGACAAATAGAGTTTCCACTATGAGCACTGGGGTCCTGGCTACCAGGATCCCACTGAGACAGTAAAAACACCCTGACATATAGTCACAAACAGGCTGAAAAAGTGGGGATAACAAGGCTAGAAAGAGGCTACCTTCCTACAAGGAGTACTTTTGTGTCTGTATATTTACTACTTTTTTGGTAAATCAGTTAGTATACATATTTAAGATATTAAGATATTTAAGATCTGGTCTAAAAAAAATGGAACAGGTTAAAAATTCTTAGTAAATTAGGCCAGCAAGAAAAGCTGACACACATATAGCAGACCTGCTTCAGAGTACCTAGACCCATCTACCGAATCAAGAATGTATTTCAGGGGTGTCACACCTCAAACACCCTGGCTAAAGCTACCACCTTGCCTGTTTCACCTGGACCCGGCGTTCTTGAATGCAGAGGAGTGAGGGCACAATGGAGGCCTCTGAGTGGCCAGTGCCAGCAGGTGATGTCAGAGACCCCCCCTGATAGGTTCTTACCTGGTTAGGTAGCCAATCCTCCTCTGAGCACTATTTAGGGTCTCTCCTGTGGGTTTCTCTTCAGATAACGAATGCAAGAACTCACCAGAGTTCCACTGCATCTCCCTCTTCGACTTCTGCCAAGGATCGACCGCTGACTGCTCCAGGACGCCTGAAAAGCCGCAACAAAGTAGAAAGACGACTACCAGCAACATTGTAGAGCCTAATCCTACTGGCTTTCTCTACTGTTTCTTGGTGGTGCATGCTCTGAGGGCTGTCTGCCTTCCCCCTGCACTGGAAGCCAAGAAGAAATCTCCAGTGGGTCGACGGAATCTTCCCCCTGCTAACGCAGGCACCAAACTTCTGCATCACCGGTCCTCTGGGTCCCCTCTCATCTTGACAAGCGTGGTCCCTGGAACCGAGTGACCCGATAGTCCAGAGGTCCCTCTTTCTAAATTTGGTGGAGGCAAGTCCTTGCCTTCCCACACCAGACAGTAATCCTGTGTACTGCGTGAACAACAGCTGCTAGGGTTTCTGTGCACTTTTGCAAGGAATCCTTCATTCACAGTATAGCCCAGGTCCCCAGCACTCTGTCCTGCATTGCCCACCTCGCTGAGTTGACCATTGGCTTCGTGGGACCCTCTTTTGTAGTGTTGAGATGATTGCCATTCTCAGATTTCTTGAATGCCTGTTCAAGTGCTTCTGCGGGTGCTGCCTGCTTCTGCATGGGCTCTCTGTGCTGCTGATCTCCCCCTCTGTCTCCTCTTCCAAGGGGCAACCTCCTGGTCCTTCCTGGGCCCAGGCAGTACCTATTTTCTTCAATCACGACTCTTGCAGCTATCAAGGCTTGTTTGCAGTCTTTCTGTGTGGAAACAGCTCTGCATCCTTCAGCAGGCCGTGGGATATCTTCTGTGCGAAGGAGAAGTTCCTGGCATCTTCCATTGTTGCAGAATTCAGCTTCTTCCACCCAGAGGCAGCCCTTTTACACCTTCATCTGGGTTTTATTGGGCTCCTGCCCCCCCCGGACATTTGCATGACTCTTGGACTTGGTCCCCTTCCTCTACAGTTCCTCAGGTCCAGGAATCCATCTTCAGTGCTTTGCAGTCAGTTGCTGTCCTTGCAGAATCTCCTATCACGACTTTAGTGTGTTTCTGAGGTAGTAGGGTAACTTTACTCCTACTTTTAGGGTCTTCGGGTGGGGTATCTTGGACACCCTTAGTGTTTTCTTACACCCCCAGCGACCCTCTATACACTACACTAGGCCTGGGGTCCATTCGTGGTTCGCATTCCACTTTTGGAATATATGGTTTGTGTTGCCCTTAGGCCTATTGCACCCTATTGTATTATACAGTGTTTGCACTACTTTTCTAACTGTTTACTTACCTGATTTTGGTTGTGTGTATATTTTGTGTATTTTACTTACCTCCTAAGGGAGTATATCCTCTGAGATATTTCTGACACATTGTCACTAAAATAAAGTACCTTTATTTTTCGTAACTCTGAGTATTGTGTTTCTTATGATATAGTGCTATATAATATAAGTGGTACAGCAGGAGCTTTCCATGTCTCCTAGTTCATCCTAAGCTGCTCTGCTATAGCTACCTTTATCAGCCTAAGCTGCTAGAATACTACTATTCTACTAATAAGGGATAACCGGACCTAGCAGAAGGTGTAAGTACCATCAGGTACCCACTATAGGCCAGGCCAGCCCCCTACAGTCAACCTCCACGACCGCCCCCTTCCCCTCCCCAGGCAGTAAGAAGCCTACACAGTCCATCACTACCACTTTCCACCTAGTCTCAAATACCAGCCACACTTAAGGTTACTGCAGAGGCACAACTTACACAGAAGGGAATAGTTAAATGGGGGGCAAAATATGAAACAATATTATCTTTGGAAGCATACTGCGAGGTGCCCATGCACGCCATTACATACTTTCTTGCACTACCAACCTATCGGCTCACTGGGTGCAATTACTCAATATTTCCACAAGGAACCGGTGCTCTATAATGTGCTGTAACGTGCTAGAGAAGCTGATAGCCTCTAGTTCTCAGAATTGTGAAAAGGAGGTCCTAAGGACCCTAAAGGATGTACAAACCATGTGGGAGGTGGAGATGGGGCTCACAGTCACTGAGGCCCTGTGGAACGTCTGCTGCTCACAAACAGGCATGATGTTATCAGGTAGTATACTACGCATTATACACTATAAAATACTACAACAAACATACTGTATGCCACTGACACTCTTTAAATTTGGTTTGTGTCCGGACCCCAGCTGTGCTAGGTGTGGCCAGCAGGAAGTGAAGTTTCTGCACCTCGCCTGGTTCTGCCCTGGTGTATACACCTACTGGGAGGAGCTCCTCACTTGTCTGTCTGCGATGTTTGATCACGAGGTTCCCCTGGGATCCGAGGTTGGTTATACTGGCATGGGTGTGGAAAACAACTGTGATGCTCAGAACATATACGTAGGCAAAGAAGCTGTGGGAGATCCCCCCTCATGTACTAAGACTGGTTCAATGCTCTAATCTAATGCAACAAACAAGGGACCATGCATGCTGAACTGCTACCTACTGCGTCCCACCCATTAGATGTTTGGGGCCACTTAAGACCTCCCTATTCTCTGCAGACCTAGAAGATGGATGAGGCAGGAATCTGATGTAACACAGAACAACACCAGTAAAACATAAAACTGGGAAAGATCATAAACATAGAAGTAGGACTACAGTTTGCCGCAAACATTGACATAAAAGTAGGACTATTTGACAACTGTCATAGACATAGAAAAAGGACATTGACAGTCTCCTCCACAGACATATTCTTTTCTGTCCATTATGTTTTATGGGAGCCAGGAAGGGAGTTGGGACATTTAGTGATCTCTTCGCCCCGGTTTTTGATGTAGTTGTTTAGGCCATTGGTGGATCTCTTCGCCCAGGTTATTGATATAGTTGTTTATGCCATTGGTGGACACATATGAAGAATGACAGACGTCAAATTAGAGGACGCTAATGTGGCGTTAGGGAGACCATTTCCCCGCACCATATTTACAAAGTGGCGCAATGCTAGCTTTGCGCCACTTTGCAACCCCTTCTCCTATAGTATACCTACGCCAGGTGCAATGTATGCAAGAAGGGCGTTCCCACGCAGGGAGGCTGCAAAAAATGTTGCAGTGAAATCTTCACTTTGACAATGTTTTCTGTCATTTTTATTGCCTGCTCGGGGCAGGCATTAAAATGACAGGCCCATAGTAACCTATGGGCCTACCTAGTGCTTTGCTGCGCTAGCACCATCATTTATGGCATTAATCCAGCAAAGCACCACAATAGCATCATATTGTAGAAATGAGCGCCATGGTGTGCTATATTGTAAATACGGAGCAAGCATGAGGTAGTTAGGGGAGGGAGGGGCTGTGCAAGAAAAGAGCTGCATCGGGACCGGTGCGCCACTTTCTAGTAGATCTGCCCCAAAATGTTATTAAAGGTAAAACTACACATACAGGCACAAAGGACAAATTAGAAAGGACCACACTATTTGCACAGATCAGGGCAGTCTATTCAAACTATCTACCCAGTATATTGCAAACATGAAAAAGTGCAAAAAATATTCTGTGTGGAAATGCATCACTCTCTTCAAACACACCAGAACAGGGACATATGTGCCACTTTCATGTGATGTACAGCAATAACTGCAGGTTTTGGGCACTAAACATTCAAACGCACCCAGTGACTGCAAAATATAATTCTGCTCAGAGTTTTGTAATTGGTATTTGAATAACCCATAAACATGGGGGGATGATATTAAGTTCATATTGCTATATCCTAAAAAGTTCATTAAATGTTTCAATTAAGAAGGCAGGTACAATGTTCATTTACTTTGACACATAATCTAATTGAGAAAGATGTTTGCAATGTGTATTAACACTTCAAAGGAGTCCCTTTTGAAAAAAAGACTGTATCTTTCCTTACTAATAAAACAGCAATTCAGTAATTGGGGACAAAACCTCAGTCTTAACGTTGTTAAATAGAAGCAAACATGAAACAGCCGTTTAAAAGCACTGGAACATGTTAACTCTGTAAGGTGTGTAAAATGTTAAGCCTACGTCACAACACCCCCCATATTATCCTGTCTTGTGCTCCCCTCCAACCCTTCTCTTTCTTGTTCCCTCCAAGCTTTCCTTCTCCCTGGGTCCCATCTTGCTGGTGCTGTTAGGGCTTGGGAAGGGTCACGCAGGATGGTTCTACTCCATGTCCCTTTGGCAACTGCTTAATTGGCAGGGTCACGCAGGTGGGTGGCTTGCTGCAGGCGGTGGTCTCTCACTCCAGTGAGCAGAGTAGGGTCGTGTTCTTCTTCCAGCAGCAGGCACAACAACTTTGTTGCTGTGTTGTAGAAAGAGAATTGAAATCCAGAGAGAAAATGTTTCTCTTTATAGGATTTCCCTTCCCAGTACAAACCCAACCTAAATGACATCACACCACAACTTTACCAGCAGTGAAAAGTGAGCATGAGAACATCTATTTTACCCCAGTGCACATGCTCAACCCACACAATACTGAAAAACCTGGACATTTCATTAAATAACCCGGGCACTATTCAAAAACTGGGACATTTCTTCAATTTTGAGAAATGTGCCGGGAAACCGGGACACCTCCTCAAAAACCGGGACCGTCCGGGGAAATCCGGGACGTCTGGTCACCCTAAAATCTCATTTAGGGTTTGGTGGAGATGAAGCGCCACCAAGGAGTGACAGAGCTCTGTCTCTCAGAGCCTACAGGTTCTCACCTCATTTACAGGCTGGAAAACTGCCACGTTTCCGACAGTGGCAGCTCAGCAGGCTTTACCAAAGCAAACCCTTGACCCGGCAGCCCATCCGCCCCAGCCTGCCTGGTCACAGTGATGGTGCCTCACATTATTTAACACAAAGATTTTGCTACAAATATGTCTAGTGAGGCATTCAGGTTCTCAGGTAGGAAAAGATTGAAATATCCATGACGCACAGGAAAAACTTTCACTACAAATTAGGGGCCGTATTTATACTCCGTTTGCGCCGAATTTGCGTCGTTTTTTTCGACGCAAATTCGACGCTAAACTAACGCCAACTAACGCCATATTTATACTATGGCGTTAGAGGCGTCTAGCGCCAAAGTTCCCGGAATGTGCGTAATTTTTTAGCGTGAACCCCTTCCTTGCGTTAATGATATGCAAGGGAGGCGTTCCCGTCTAAAAAATGACTCCCAGGCCTTTACGTGGTATTTATACTCCCGGGCAAAAGAGACGCCCGGGAGTGGGCGTGGCTAAAAACGGCGCATTTGCGCCGCTTTTTAACGCCTGGGTCAGGCATGGCGTTAAGGGACAAGTGGGCTCAAAATGAGCCCAGAGTGCCCTCCCCTGCCCCCAGGGACCCCCCCTGCCACCCTTGCCCACCCCAGGAGGACACCCAAGGCTGGAGGGACCCACCCCAGGGACATTCAGGTAAGTATTTTTTTATTTTTTTTAAATAATTTTTTTTGGCATAGGGGGGCCTGATTTGTGCCCCCCTACATGCCACTATGCCCAATGACCATGCCCAGGGGACAGAAGTCCCCTGGGCATGGCCATTGGGCAAGGGGGCATGACTCCTATCTTTACAATGATAGGAGTCATGTTGATGGGGGATGGGCGTCGAAAATAAATGGCGCAAGTCGGGTTACGACGATTTTTTCGACGTAACCTGACTTGCCCCATTTTAAGACGCCCATGCGCCATTTTCCCCCTACGCCGGCGCTGCCTGGTGTACGTGGTTTTTCTCGCGCACACCAGGCAGCGCCGGTCTGCTTGCGCCGGCTAACGCCATTCAATAAATACGGCGCCCGCATGGCGCTTCAGAATGGCGTTAGCCGGCGCAAAACTTTTTGACGCTAAACTGCGTTAGCGCAGTTTAGCGTCAAAAAGTATAAATATGGGCCTAGGTGCATTGTTTTGTCGAAATCCAGCTGAACCGGTGGGTGATTGTGAAACTCAGTTAAACTACTCAACGGGAATAGGAAGGAGTTCGTGCAGCATACACGTTCGACTGGCAGAAGCAGAATCATCACCAACAAAAACTGATGCCTGAAATGTAAAGTACCTCCCAAACCCACAGTTGCGATTTGCCTGTTATGAAAGTTGTACAATTAGTCCATCAATATAGTTGCTTAGTTAAATCTGTGCTCTTCTCTCTTGGATCACTTCTGGGCTGGAATTTACAAATGATAGCACAGTGTCTCCTCATTATTAGCATCTGGATGTTAATCCTACCACTCATCAAAAGATCTATATGTGGGTAGAATGAGGCAGTTTCATAATCTGATTTTCTAAATTGTGTTGCTGCTGATGACCGATTACTTGGTCCGTTGCAATGTTTTTGCACAGTTTGGAAGTGAGATTACCACAAGCAGGGAGCATGATACAATTGTTTGCTCAATGGATTAGGAAGAGCACGTTCCAAAGAAAGTAATGCTTTTTTTCTGATTTTATTCTGCTGTATCTTAATTGTTGAAAAGGATTCATTTGTAATCCTCTACGGAACTGAATACGAGTGGCACAATGGCATGGAAATAGCTATATACCTAGAGTTTCTGGTACCGTGTGGAATTGCCCTGTCATGATGATTTAAAGAACCGTTCAATGGGGAATAAGAATGCGCGGCCCAACAGCAGTTTAGGCCCTAGCGGCACACTGTACCACCGGAGAGTCAATTTTTTTTTCACTCCAGTGGCGCAGTGTTCCATCCCATATTTACAAGGCCATACAAAGCCAATTTGCATGTCTTTTCATGCCTTTGTAAATTTGGACCCCTTTCATGCATAACACTGCGGAAAGGGGCGTTCCATGGGTGTTGCTCGGGTGTTCCCACACAACACCCTTGGAACCTGAAAGGATCTGACACAATCCCAGAATTACAAGTCCGGGAATGCGTCACATTTCTACGCCACCTCAGGAGTGATGTAAGAATGACTCAACAGGGAGAAATACCTTTATTTCTGCCCGTTTTTCATCTTGTGATTGTTTTTGTGCAGGAAGGTGTCATGTGGTGCAAGGGGGCCTGCGTTGACGCTAGGCAGAAATTTGTGCCCATTTCTTTCCTTTTCCAGTGGTGCAGGGTGGCGCAGCAAGGCATATTCTGTGCCACCCTCCGCCACGGGCCTTTTATAACGGGTATAAATCTCACCTGCTAGAAATCTGCCCCAGCTTTACTGTACCTGATAATTACAAATTGTATCTGCTGATAGTCAAAAAACTGCTGCAGGTGTTGGGGCATTTAGTCGGACTGATGCACTCTGGCTAATATTTGGTGTGATTCAGAACTTTATAGGGATGATTTTATATATGAAGTAAATGAGGAGATCGATGCATTAAAGTTTTTTTTTGTTTTTTTTTAAATGTGTCAGCGTAATTAGATGAGTTTTATTGATTGCAACAGATGCAATGAATAAAGTTCTGCCAGGGATTAGAAGTGGCAATTTGGTCCAGTATAAAGTTTGATTTGGCGGTAAGATTATATTATTTGCAGTCCTTTCTCAGCATTTTGGTTTGTTTAGTAAAATAGTAGATTTGAAGATGTGTCAAGCAGAAACCCAGTTGCAATTGTTTCATGCGTTCAGGTACCATCTAGGTATCGGTTTGTAGGACCCCAAATCTTGTCTTGAAAGAGCACTGTTGGATTTTGTGATGCCAACTAAGCAGGTCAGCACCTTGGAAATAGAAGTATTTAACCAGCAATCAGGGCATGGTTCCCTGCTTGGATTTGTTGCTTTTCAAAAGAAGTAAACATACTTACCTGTTTATGCGAGTACCTATTCTGGATTCCTGTTCTCTTGACTTCCTGTAACTCCTTCTTGCCTGAAAAGGTTGTTGTCAACATTAGGGCTGTGTAAGTGACAAGCAAAACTAGGTCAGTGTTCTTCCATATTGCAGTGCAGATACTTATAAAAGCATATCACACATATAATATACTAATGATTTAATGCACAAGAGAATCGTGACTGTCTTTCTGAATATTAGTTACTTTGGGCAACCAATGTGCGGTTGTATAGATGACAAGCACTTTTTGTATTTTTTGTTAGTTAGCGAAGGGATAGTTAAAAAATATCAAACTGATGTAACAGGGTATTCCACTTTCATACAAGCTGTAGGATGTTGCCCTCTTAAAATATCATTTTGGTAGTATAATGTTTTTATTGTCGATATTTTGACATACAACGTGTGACAGACTAACATAAAAACTTCTAAAAAAAAAGCAGTAAACACAAATACCAAAAAAATGGCTAAACACTGATGGATGTGAAATAAACAGTTTGCCACATCTGTGAATAAGTGCATTCGACTGCTAAAGTAGGTACTGACAACACAAGATCAAATATAATGATATTTGACCACTGCTTCATTGTGAATTGAAGCTCATCCATTGAGAAGTAAGGATTATTTCCTAGATTTGATGCTGTAAAATCTTCGAAGAAAAGTCACATCCAGCAGCTGTGAAAATGGCCCAGATTAAACCTTATTTAGTCCATCCTATAACTGTCTATGATTTCACTGCCATCAGCAGTGGTTATATCTATGAAGTTTGGCATTGCTGAAGAGGAGGGTGACTGGTGAAGGTCACATCATCTCTGCAGCAATCACAGATGCTAGAGTACAGGTCAACGTTACTTGACACTCCAAAGGGGTCCATGCACCTCTTATGGCCAAATTGTGTTTTTCAAAAAACATACATTACCTTAAAAGCTCTATAAATTAGTGTTTGAGCTTGGATCACCCTGTTCTGACCAAGGAGGGGATTCAACTTTACCCTTTAAGCCATTTCTATGTTCCCCCAGCATGTGGCGCGAATTTAGTTCAGTGCCGTCTTTGCCACAAGTTCCGCCCAATGTTCACGTTACTCACCGCTGTCCGGCCCCTAACCTCCTAGATTAAACTGATTGACTCATAAGCACCAACAGATTTATGAGGGTCGTCTTTACGGGAAAAATGGAAGGAGCCCTGCACGATACTCTTTTAATAGACAATGGTCTTGATGATGTGGGTACCTCCCTTGGTGTTTCTGTACCAATTTCCACTAGGAAAGATCAGGTGGTGGGACCAGTCTGCAAATCTCTGAGTTTAATTAGTTGGAATGTTGCAGGGCTCCGGTCTAAGTAAAAAAATCCTGATTGGCTGAACTTTATATCTATATATGACATAATTTGTTTGCAGGAGACTTGGTCAAAGGACCCTTTTTTTATTGGACGGTTATGTATCCTTATATCGACCAGCAACCGCCCCCTCAGCTGGAGGGGCAAGTGGGGGACTCTTAGTTCTCATTTCTTTACAATTACCAAAAACGGAGGCAACTTTAATTAGGTCTTCATCCTATTTTATGAATGTTGTACTCCTGATTGAGGGGAGCAAAGGTATGTTGCTAATACATTTTTATAACAACATGCCACTTAGCCTCATGTAATGAAGCCTTGAGGAGGTAATAGATGTTTTGGACTCCTCCACTCTGCTTTACGTTAAAGACCTAACCCTTATATGGGTAGGAGACTTCAATATGCCCCTTTGTTATCAGGAAGCCCCACATGCATGCAGCACCCCCGTGGAGGGTAGAGTGGTGACAAGCCATTTCATTCACTCAAATCAAGGTGAAGAACTAAATTCTTTTATGTATAAGTATGATCTTGTATACATAAGGGAGAATGCCCCTGCAAACGTCCAAAAAATTCCTACTTTTACAGGGAATCTTAGAGGGAGTATTATTGATTTTATCCTAATTAACTCTTCAGATTTTTATTTCAGTCTTGGTTTTAAGGTAATCCCACATTGCGCTAGTGACCACAATTCCATATGCATCAATTTAGCTAATAATTTTAAATCGGACAATTCAAACAGGGAAGTGAATTGTAAATCTATATTTAAATGAAATCTTGGTGCACAAATGAAATGGGAAAATTAATTTTCACCAGAAAATGATTAAGCAAAAGTTAGATTCTGTCAATTTATGTTTGTCGCCCCATCCAGTGCATGAGCGTATAGTATTGGAATATGAGCATCTAAGTAAAGCAATCTCTGAGGCACTGGTGAGGGATAGGATTTCTCGGGGCCCGAAGGCACATCGCTGGTTTAATTCTGCGTGTTCAGCTGCTCATAAACAAATTAAAAAAGCCCTCTGGCCTGTTCCCTTTTCCCGTGATTTAGTTAAACTAACTAGGCGACAGTATAAGTCAACACTAGAAAAGAGGAAAATGGAAATCAGAACCAAAGCATGGGTTGAACTTTTGGAAGCTACGGAATCGATGGACACATCCAATTTTGGAGGGTGGTAAATCACCCTTTTTTCTCTGGACATAATATACAGGTTGGCGACTGCCTAATACCAGAATCTGTTTGGGTGAATCACTTCACAAGGGTATTTCAGCCTGGTAATGCACCGTATTTGGTAGGGTAGGATAGTATCAACTCGAAGCCCTGGAACCTAATGTAAATACCATTGATTTATCTTTTGAGCATCATGAAGTTATTACAGCAATTAATCGTCTAAGGTCAGGTAAGGCTCCCGGTCCTGACCGGGTTCCTGTGGACCTCTTTAAATACATCCCAAATTTCTGGGGACCTTTAATTGCAAATGTTCTAAGAAGCATAGTAAAGAGTAATATTTCTCCTTCATGGAAGTTGGCCATAATTATCCCTATTTTTAAAAAGGGTAATAGACAAGACCCATCGTGCTATAGGCCAATTTCCCTTATAGATTCAACTGCCAGGATTCTGGGGAGTGTGATTCTGTCACGGCTAGAGGAGTGGGTGACAGATGCAAAGATCCTCTCCCTGATCCAATATGGATTCCGACCTGGCCTAGGCACTGTAGAACAAGCACTTAACTTACATCTCATTCTCAGTAAATATGTTACTGGCAGGAAGGAATCTATTCACTTGGCATTCGTTGACCCGTTGAGTGCCTTTGATCTGGTAAATAGAGGCAAACTCTGGCAGATCATGGAAACCATGGGGATCGATCCGAACCTGTTGGAACTAATAAAGCGTTTACACACTGACCTTTTGGTCTCAGTGCAATATGGTATTCATGTGAGATAACCCACCCTTTTCCAACCATGCGAGGAGTACGAAAGGGTTGCATCCTAGCGCCATTTCCATTTCTGCCATATATAAACAGGCTTTATGATTTTTCAGTAAAAAATGGGAAGGATTTTCCTAGGATGGGATCGAGACAGCTTCCAATATTACTGTATGCTGATGACGCGATTATAATTGTGCGCACAGCAAATGGTCTCCAAAGTATGTTGGACCTCTTTCTAACTTTCATGCACGATTTTGATCTGAAAGTTAATTACTCAAAGACATATGTTGTGGCTTGTGGTCCTCAAAATACAAGGTCTAAACTATTTATTATGGGAGGAAACACCATTAACAAAGTTAAAGACTTTTGTTATTTAGGAAAGCAAGTAAGTTCCTCTATTCTATGGAACACCCATCTTAGAATTAAGACTCAGCAAATGGTGAGAAACGTCGAAGCAGTTTTCCGCTTTGCCCGTAAATTGGGACAAAGACCGGTATACCAGATTTCTATGCTCTATAATTCTAAATGTGTTTCAGCAGCCACATATGGGGCGGGCTTATGGGGCTATACTAAATCAGACCACCTCTAACGGGTTGAGAATAAATATGCTCATAGACTATTGCAGGTACCTAAGAACGTGGCAAATATTATTTGCCATCAGGAATGGGGCTTACGAGTCATAGAGGATCTGATTGGGGTTGCTCCCCTCTTACTATGGGTCAGATGTTGGAGTAATTCTGAGGCTATTCTGGTACAAGATTGTTTGTCTGATTGTATTCAACTGGCTAAAACAAATAGAATCACTTGGTTTTTACACCTGCATGTATCCTTTCGAAATTTGGGGCTTGTGTCTATGTTCCTCGAGCCAAGGTCTTTACCTATAAATGCAAAGGAGCTGGTGAAAAAACGGCACACTGAGTATATCTTGAACCTTAGACCACATGGGGCTTTGAAACTGAAAACCTTGATCCCTATGTTCAAATCTCGACCACGGGTACTTTGGAACCTTATTTAACCTGGTTTTCGAGCCCCCAAGTATGCTCTCTGTTATCTTTACTTAGATTGAACCTAATTCATTTCAGAGTGGCTTTTCCTAAACAATTGTTTTGGCAAAAAGAGCTTCCAAATTGCCCCTGTAATGCTAGATCTAAGCAGAGTACATGACATATTTTACTATTTTGTACATTATACACTGCACCTAGACATGGTTTTATTTTGCCCAGTTTACGTAAATTAAAATTTGTATCTCATAAGGACGCTTTGATTCATGTTAAAGAATTGTCAACCATTCAAATTTGCTATTCTGTACTAAATTTTATTAGGTCTGCAATCACCATTAGGAAACGATATGAACAGTCTGATTAGGCTGCATTTTTGCATAACCCAGATATGGACAACTTCATGAAACTAATTCACGATTTTAACGTAACTAAGTATACATCATTTTTCACATTTTGTATATTATTATTGATTTTAATCTGTCAGTTTTGTGCCTATGATTTTAGGATATAACATGATTTTGAACTGCATTGACATGTTCCTAATATTTTATATGTTTTTTGCAACGTGTTTTAGTGCTTTGATTCATTTTAAATAATTGTCAACCATCCAAACCTGCTATTCTGTGCTAAATTTCATCAGATCTGCAATCACTATTAGGAAATTATATGAATGTCCTGATTAGGCTGCATTTTAGCATAACTTAGATATGGTCAGGTTCATGAAATATACTTACTTTAACTCAACTATGTATATGCCACCTTTTACAACTTGTATATTACTAGCTTTAATCCGTCAGTTTTGTGCCCATGACTTTAGGACATAACATGATGTTGAAATGTATTGAAATGTTCTTAATTTTTTATATATCTTTTGAAACGTGTTTTATGTAATATGTTTATTTTTATCTAACAAGGATCTGCACTTTTATGACAACGTTCCGAATAAAGAACTTTCTGACTAGTGTTTGAGCTGCAGAGAGTACTGCTAGGAAACATAAAGAGGCAACCACAGCTCTACATTTTCGAGCCACGCTGTCAGCCGCTCCTCTTCTATCACTTATATTTACTGACGTAATGAATGTGCTGCAGACAGCATAATTTTTCCAGAAATGGGCACAGGGCTGCATGATCCTCTTCATGATTCGGGCCCAGAGTCACCAGGCTGAATTTTTATCACATGGCCCCTAAAGTCAAAATTAAGCTTGGACGTTATGGTGCTGAAACATGATGTGACACAAGGCAATGCCACCTGTACAAAGCACTAGGACCTAATTTAATGACAGCTTAGCAGTCCTTGCATTGACTTACAAATAAAGTTACAACCACAAACCTACGGCACAAAACATGTAATAAACACTAAGAAAAGGAAGGACAAGATACACTAAAAGCTAGAGGCTTTGCCTTAAAATTCGTACTACATTTGATATAATTTCCTAACGCCTTACTATAACTCCATTCATGGTGTTAGCTATGCAAGTAACCAACCAAAGTACTTGTGCAGATCATACAGTTTTCTTGCTACCACAACTATTCATTTAAAAAGCAGCACCGTTCAATGTCACTAAAGGTAATCGAGGATACAGCTTGCCTGTTAATTCCATATTAGTCTTCTGTCCTATAGGCAGGTCGAGCAGGGATGGACCCATAGCAGAGAGTAACGTAATGTTTCTTAGCCTAAGAGTTTCTTCGTGTTTGAGATGAAAAAAATGGAAAGATGTCATTGGCTTGCAATAACGGAGCACAAAGGATCCAATAACGTCTACCTCATGTCACAAGTAGAAATATCTTCATTTATCTGGTCACTGTCATTTGGTGAAAGCAAACAGTAGCATTATGATGTGTTCAATACCTCTCATTAGCCTTTTATCTGCTACAGTCAAATCTTAATGGGATGCAAATGTATTTCCTGTCTGGAACTCTGGTGATATAGAATGGAAATGATCCATTGGGAGAATGATTTTAAGTGCTGGTAAATGAAACAGATAGTGAGGTGAAAGAAATAGTGAAAAGTTAGAGAAGAGTAAATTCAAGGAAATTGTAGAAGGAAAGGAGTGAGGAACACGAAAGGAGAATTTAAGAACTGACCATAGGACTATAGAAAGGAAATATAAGCAGATTTTTTAAGCACTGACAAAACGTTGTTCACATATATATTTAGGCAAAAAAAATGTGTAATCACAGATAATAACTGAGTTTTCCACGTTTTGAAAATGCTGACAAACACTGAAAATCCACATCAGAATTCAAAACCACTTTTAAGATGATAATGGCCCATTCAATATGTCTTCCATGGTTACTGTAGCTTCCAGATGCCCTGAAGATCATTAAGAAATTAAGGAGCATATTTATGAAAAAATAGTTGTGCTTATTTTTTTTTACGCGAGCTAGCATCATTCCTTAGTGCCATACTTAAAACATGATGTAGGATGGTGCTAAGGAATGGTTAGCGCTAAAAAAACGACGCTAACATCTGCGTCTTGCTGTAAGGAAAAATTATGCTAATGCTGCAAAAGTGGCACTAGACCGTTTTGCGGCACGTAAACATGTTGCAAAAAGGTTAGCGACATTCTTTTATTGCATTAGCATCTAAGCAAAATGCACAAGCAGGAAAGAGTACAATTGCTAGAGAATATGGAATTATCAGGCCAGGAGAGACCCCAGGGAGACCCCAACTTCAGCCAGGAGGGTCCTAAAAAGTCCAAGGAGGAGGAGAAGAGAGAGCGCAAGTGTTGCTTTAGGAAGGAGGAGCATGACATTCTGGTCAGAGAGGTGATGGAGCACCAACACCAGCTCTTCGTCACCTCCAAAGTGCCAGTTGGTAGGAGGGAAACTGTTGTTTTTTTTTTTCCTTTTGCAGTGTCATCCCCAATCTTTTTGCCTCCTGCCTCCTAAGTTTTCTGACCTGTCGCTGTTGACTCTAGGACTCTGAGCATTTTATCACTGCTGACCAGTGCTAAAGTGCAGGTGCACTCCCATCTAAAGTTGGTATGATTGGCTTATACCTAATTAGCATATTTAATTTACCTGTAAGTCCCTTGTACATTAGTATCTCTATACCCAGGGCCTGTAAATTAAATGCTACTAGTGGGCCTGCAGCGCTACTTGTGCCACCCACTGAAGTAGGCTTTCAAACCTGTCTCAGGCCTGCGAGCACAGGGCCTGTGTGCGCAGTTTTCTGCCGCAGGGACCTGGCATCTAAATTTATTTGCCAGGCCCAGAACTCCCCTTTTACTACATGTAAATAACCCCTAATTTATGAGGGGTAACGTGGGCTTGTTTGGTATGGTTGCATTGTGATAAGAAATGTTGCTTACTGGTGTAGGTGTAATTTTTATTACTATTACAGAAATGCCACTTCTAGAAAGTGTGCATTTCTCTGTGCTTATGACTCTCGTGTTTTGCAGCTTGACTCCAATTCACGTCATGGCAGAGTGACAGTTGGGGCTTTGTGCATACTTTTCAGACAGCCTGTACACAGAGAGGGTGGAGGTGTCACAGAGGTGCATCTGCATACTGAATAGTCTTTCTCGGCTGAGAGAAGGGAGAGGTGGGGCATACCTATATTTGTAAAGGCTGTGCCCTGGCCTCACACAATAGGGTAGTTTACTGATGTTTGGAGCCTCTGCTGGAGGAGACAGGGGGCACTCCCAGAACCAGTTGTGACTGGTTGGTTGGTCTTCCTCTCCCACCATTGTAAAACACTGTAAGGACTGAGTATAAGTACTGGGGAGTTTTCCCCACAATTAGGAGACTCTTGGAATCATTTTGGAACTGGACACAGAAAGGCTGGAAGGACTCACCAGGAACCTCTATGGACTGCTGCTGCTGTGCTGACCTGTGCCTGCTTGGTCACTGTAAGGACTTGCCACCTGCTTGCATCCTCTGTGTGCTGGCCTGTTGCTGGGCCCCCCTCTCTTGTGGGCCTCCTCCTTAATATCTGCTCCCCAGGGGCAGGGTTCTGTGGCCCCTGACCCCTGCAACATTGTGAAGCACGAGCAGTGCTTTCTATTTTTGAGGCTTAGAGTTTGAGGAGGAAAAGCGCTGCCTCTTTCATTCTTTTAGCGCTTAAAAAGTTCTTTATTATGGGGAAAAAGATCACTGCCGAGACCCAGGATGTATTAAAGTGCAGTGCTGGAGTCGTGCTGTTTTCTGTGTCCCCGGGGCACGAGAGAAACTGCCAAATTGAAGATTGGAGTAAGAGCATTCCTATTGTGCCCCCAGGGTGAAGCGCGTTCCGTGGAGCGGCCCCGGGGCACAAACAGGCACCTACTTTGGTGCCTGCTGCTCCTAATGGCCTGGGCAGGAAGCGATGTCTGTTCCACGCTGGGCTTGGGAAAGAGGCCTCATTGGAGGCTCCCCGCCCCACCGGGCCCCTTTCTCCTCTTCCAGAAAGGGCAGGGGAGAAGGAAGTCTCTCCCTGCCCTGTCGGAGCCCAGGAGAGCTGCGTCACAACTGTGGGTGGGGCGGAAGCCTCATCGGAGGCCCCCACGCAGCCGGTCCCTTTTGTGTGGCCCCTTTTGGGCCGGTGCAGGAATGCTGGCCCCCTCTCATTGGAGGGCCAGTGAAGGCCAGGGGGCCCTCAGCGATCATGGGCCCCAGGAGTGCCCCGTGATTGAAACGGAGGGGGTGCATGGTGCCGCCCTCCTCCTCAAAACTCCTGCCTGACTTTTGTCCCCCTCGTGAGGGCCGGTGGAGGCCCGGGAGTGCCCCCTCCTGGGGCCCGTCCTTAAAGCAGAGGGGGTGCGTGGCATCCCCTCCTTTCTAAAAGTAATTGCTGACCTTGGCCGCCCCTCGTGAGGGCCGGTGGAGGCCCGGGGGGGCCCCACTGATCGCCGGCACCAGGAGTGGCCCGTCAGTAATGCAGAGGGGGTGCGTGCCACCCCCCTCTAATCCAGAACCCTCAGAAGGCCTCCACTTGGCACAGAGGAGCGCCAGGGGCCCTTTCTTCATTCTTTGGGCATTGGAGGTACCTTTATCTTAAATTAGGTACTACCAAAAGACAATATATAAGACATAAGTTCTTGTTAGAGACTTTGGCCCTCATGACAACCCGGGCAGTCGGAGATAAAGCAGCGGTAATACCGCCAACAGGCCATCTGTAAAAATAATTGAATTATGACCATGGTGGAAACTGCCAACACAGACAGCCACTTTAACACTCTGACTGCCATGGCGGTAGCAACAAGCACCGCGGCGGTAACCGCCAACAGCCAGGCGGAAGACAAGGTTCTGCCCACTGTATTACAACAGGTCTATTCACCACCTTTTCCGGGGCGGTACCAACGCCATCAAAAGCACGGGGGAAGCAGTACACAGAGGGCAAAGGACTCACCTCTGGAGACTGAAGGAAGAAACACGACGCCATAGAGCCCGAACTGCAGGTGTTCCCCATGCTGGTCTACCTCCTCCTACACCAGGAATACCAACACCCGCGATGACGACCATGGTGAGTACTGGCACCTAGCACACGGGGGAGGGGGGAGGAAAAAGAGAGTGACACACATGCAACACGCAACACCCCCTCCCCCAACAACATACACACAAGCAGATGTAATAACATTACATATTCACCCCCCACCCCTCAGGAATATTGCAAGGACAAAATGATTTGAAGAAAGTGAGCGTAATAATTTAAAATACTAGAAATACATCCTTAAAAATCAAAACAGTATTTGCAGATATACAGATGAAGGGACACTGCCCAGTCCATAATGTCCGTGGGCCACAGGGCCATTTCACATAGGCCAAGGCCCCACTTGACTCCTGCCACAATACGGAGAGAACACTGCTGGGGCATCAGGTCAAAAATACACAGGCACCTCAGGGGGAAGGGGAAGGAGGGGCACCTCAGCCGGAAGATGGTACAAAGCCACTGCTCCTGGAGGGGGCTACATGCCCTCTGCGATGGCCTGGGGAATGCAAAGCCACAGTCTCTCTATTGGGTGGTTTGCCCACTGCTTGGTCCTAGGGGGGTGCAAAGCCACAGTCTCTCAAGTGGGTGGTTTGCCCACTGCTTGGTCCTGGGGAGTGCAAGGCCATAGTCTCTCAAGTGGGTGGTTTGCCCACTGCTTGGTCCTGGGGAGTGCAAGGATGGCTTCTCCACTGGTTCTGGAGGGGGCCTTTTGTCCAGTGTGTTTCATCCTGGCAAGGAGGGGGTGAGTGGATGCCTTCTTCCACTGGTTCTGGAGGGGGCTTTGTGCCCAGTGTGCTTCATCCTGGCAAGGAGGGGGTGAGTGGATGCCTTCTTCCACTGGTTCTGGAGGGGGCTTTGTGCCCAGTGTGCTTCATCCTGGCAAGGAGGGGGTGAGTGGATGCCTTCTTCCACTGATTCTGAATTGGACCATGTGCCCAGTGTGCTTCATCCTGTCCAGGACAGGGTGAGTGGATGCCTTCTTCCACTGGTTCTGGAGGGGGCATTGTGCCCTGTGAGCACATGGGGAGTTCAAGGTCTCAGTCTCTCACCTGGGTGTTAGATCCACGAGATTTGCTGTGGGCAGGATACATGACACTCCATGGAGGCAAGGCTACAGTCCATTCGCCGGCGGCAACAGCTGTACAGTGGTGCCAGTGCCGGTGCTGGTGTCGGTGCTGAAACTTGTGGGGGAATGCTCCAGCCCTTCCCCTACAGCCTTGGATGGCTGCCCACTGGGGCTGCTGCCAGTGGTGCTGGTGGCAGTGCTGCTGGCAGTGCTGGTGGTGGTGCTGGTGGCGGTGCTGCCAGTGGTGGGGGGAGGCTCCAGCCCTTCTCCTTCAGCCTCAGATGGCTGCCCACTGGGGCTGCTGCCCGTGGTGCTGGTGGTGGTGCTGTCAGTGGCGGGGGAAGCTCCATCCCTTCCCCTGCAGCCTCGGACAGCTGCCCACTGGGGCTGATGCCAGTGGTGCTGGTGACGGTGCAGCCAGTGGTCGGGGAAGGCTCCAGCTCTTCCCCTGCAGCCTTGGATGGCTGAAGCGGCATGGTTGGTGGTGCGGGCTCAGATTCTGTCACAGAACCAGGCCTCCTGTCCCTCCTGCCTGCAGGGACAGTCCCTTTGACCCTTTGACCTTTCCCTTGGCTGCTGGTGGTGCCTCCTTGCCCTTGGAAGCTGGTGGTGCGTCCTTGGCCTTGGCAGCTGGTGGTGCCTCCTTGGATTTGGAAGCTGGTGGTGCATCCTTAGCCTTGGCAGCTGGTGGTGCCTTCTTGCCCTTGGCAGCTGGTGGTGCATCCTTGGCCTTGGCAGCTGGTGGTCCCTTCTTGTCCTTGGCAGCTGGTGGTTGTTCCTTGGCCTTGCCCTTGGCAGCTGGTACAGGCACACTGCCAGTGCTGATGGGTGTCTCCTTGGAGCTGCTCACACCTTCAGTAGCTGCTAAAACTATTCTGACCATGGACTGGGTGGCTGAGGTGCTGGCCTGGGTTCTGCCTACCCTGGCCTGAAGTGAAGGAGGGAGGTAGGGAAGAGGTCGAGGGTGGAGAGGAAAAGCTTCTTAGGGACATCAGGGCGGGAAGAGGGTGAAAGTTTGGGAGTGGAGGAAGAGGGAGTGGTTATAGGAGGTGTCTGTCTGCTGTGTTTGGGTGCAGGTGTATGGGCTGGATGCTGTTGTGAGGTGGATGGCTGTTGGGTGTCTGAGTGCTTGCGTTTGTGTACTTTCTGAGGACAGGGCACAGACACAGTGGCAGAGGACACAGGGGACGTGCGCATGGATGTGGGGGTGGTGCCTGCCAGTGAGGGGTGTGTAGTGATAGGCGTGCTGGTGATGGAGTCAGTGGATGAGGATGTAGTGCATGCAGTTGTGAGTGGAGATGCTACTGGGAGGGAGGTGGAGGACGAGGAGAAGGGGGACACAGTGGAGGCAGTGGATGTTGGTGTGTCTACTTCTGGATGGTGTTTTTGTTAGTGCCTGTGGGATGATGTGTGGTGCTTGTGTTTGCCTGAGCCACTCCTGTGTGTTGTCTTGGGTGCATGCTGGTCTGATTGTGTGCTTGGGATAGGTTGGGGTTCAGGGGAATGGGACTGGGTAGAGGAATTTGGATGGGGAGGCTAGAGACAGGGACAATGGCTGCCGTCAAGGAGGAGGCCAAAGCCTGGAATGAGCTATGTTGGGCCGCCACGCCAGAGTGAATGCCCTCCAGGAATGTATTTGTATGTTGCAAATGCCCTGCCAGCCCCTGGATGGCATTCACTATGGTTGACTGCCCAACAGAGAAGGATCGCAGGAGGTCAATAGCCTCCCCACTCAGGGCAACAGGGCTAACAGGTGCAGGGCTTGAGGTGCCTGGGGCGAAGGAGATGCTCACCCTTCTGGGTGAGTGAGCATGGGAAACTCGCTGAGGGGCTCCTGGGAGGGTGGTGCTGGTACGGGGGTGGCAGCTGTACCTATACTTGGGGTGGCCACAGAGGTGTCTGCCACCAGCAGGGAGCTTCCATCGGAGGAGGTATCACCGTCAGAACTGTCCCCTCCTGTCTCCCCCGTGGTGCTCCTCCCTCCCTCCGTCCCACTGGTGCCCTCACGGTCGGTGGTTTCAGCCTCCAGGGCCATGTGGGATGCAGCTCCCTCCGTCGCCGGTGCCTCTGCTCCTCCGCCAGATGATGCTAATGCACAGAAAGGACAGGGTGACAAAACAAAAAGGTGGGGGAAGAGTCAGAGGATACACTTGGTCAATGCCAGCAACAACACTACTGTTGGCATGCACAACACACAGGGGACAGCCCTCCACACTATGCGATGCACTACCACTCACAATGCTCATCACCAGGCCCTGGACACTAATACCTAACGCCAAGAGCAGCATACCTGAGACCCACATATCCCTGACCAGTAGTAGATGCCCACTAGCATGTTTGGGGGTGGAGTGCATCAGTCCATGCCCAACATGGAACCTACCTGCAATGTCTGGCCAGGCTTAGGGGCACCCACAGGCCCACACCCCTTACCCAGAAACCACCCCACCACGTGCAATTTACAGAGTTTGAAACTGTACTCACCCCCTTGTGGCTGCTGTGATGCCCTCAAGCGCCCATCCATCTCCGGATAGGCCCCCGCCAGTATGCGGAACATCTGGGGGGGTCCGGGTTTGACGGGCACCCCTTCCTCGTTGGGAGGCCATCCCCACCTGGGCCTCCGCTGTCTTCCTTGCCCAGCGTCTCAGGTCCTCCCACCATTTCCGACAGTGGGTGCTCCGCCTGCCGTAGACCCCCAGGGTCCGCACGTCAT
Source organism: Pleurodeles waltl (assembly GCF_031143425.1). Lineage (NCBI taxonomy): Eukaryota > Metazoa > Chordata > Amphibia > Caudata > Salamandridae > Pleurodeles > Pleurodeles waltl. The sequence continues at coordinate 217,844,206 of NC_090450.1, read as the reverse complement.
TGGCGCTGACCTGCAGAAAAATGAAAATGGAAAAAAGGAATCAGTCATACCGTCCGGCCTGTTACACTCATAGCCCACCATATCCCTTCCATCCCCTTATGCACATACATTGCCCACCATACATGCTGCACGCTGCCCAGGACCCCTCCACCAGCCCCCCTTACACGAGGCCTTCACACACATCACACCATGCATTCATGACCCATGCATTGTGCCTACAGTGTACTCACCCGATGGTCTGGACGCCCATAAAGCAATCGGAACATGGATAGGACCCCATCCACCAGTTTCTCCAACTCTGCAGCGGTGAAAGCAGGGGGCCTTTCCCCAGTGACTCGAGCCATGGTCGTTTCTAGACACAGGTCACAGCAGCACTTGAACTGTAGGTCGTCTCCTGTTGAAGGTCAAGTAGCAAGTAAGTGAACAGATAGAAAATGGCAGCAGCAGTGTGTACCGTCACTGCCAGTGTACATCACTATTGGCCACTGTAACCCATAGAGCCCAGTAATAACCAATGAGGAGTTGCACAGAGGTACTCGTCCACCTCCCGCAACGGCACCCACGTCAGCGGCATTACCTCATTTCCACCTGCCTCTCCACACAGGACAGGCATCCACCATTTCGGGGGGGGGGGGCAGGCCATGGCACCTAACTGCGTCACAGCCGACATAAGAACATTTTGGGAATAAACATAAAGATACTGTTTCTGTCACAACATGCAATGCATTGTACATTGAGGAAATGTTAAGAACTGACCAGATGCTCATCGTTTTGCCCCCTAGAGTACAACCGCTGAGGATGAATAGGAGATGGAGACATCCCCCTGTGTGAAGGCCCCTGGTGGACTTGGCAACTGTGGAGGACAGGCCCATTATCCTCGCATACAGACTTGATAGTGCCACAATCCAAGCGCTGTGTGCCCAATTGGAGCCAGACCTGATCTCAGCTATCCGTCAGCCCACTGGGATCCCCCCTCTTGTGCAAGTCCTATCTGTGCTCCATTTGTTGATGAGTGGCTCCTTCCAAGTGACAGTGGCCATGGCAGCAGGAATGTCCCAGCCAATGTTCTCAAACGTGCTGACCAGAGTGTTGTCTGCCCTGATGAAACACATGCACAGCTACATTGTTTTCCCCCAGATGGAGGCTTTGACCACAGTGAAAGCTGACTTCTATGCAGTGGGACATATCCCCAACATTGTTGGGGCAATTGATGGTACACATATTGCCTTTGTCCTCCCCCCCCGGAGAAATGACCAGGTGTTCAGAACTCGAAAGAGCTTTCACTCTATGAATGTGCAGATAGTGTGCCTGGCGGACCAGTGCATCTCCCATGTGAATGCAAAGTATCCTGGGTCTGTGCATGATGCCTATATCCTGAGGAATAGCAGCATCCCATACGTGATGGCTCAACTCCAGAGGCACCGGGTGTGGCTAATAGGTGAGCCCATGGTCCCCACACAGTGTATGTTGGCATATGGGTGTGGGGTTGGCCCTAAGGGTGAGTGTCTGGCTAACAGGTATCCCTCGATATTTACAGGTGACTCTGGTTACCGCAACCACTCATGGCTACTGACCCCAGTGAGGAATCCCAGGACAAGGGCAGAGGAACGTTATAATGAGGCATATGGGCGAACAAGAAGAATTATAGAGCGAACCTTTGGCCTCCTGAAGGCTAGGTTTTGGTGCCTCCATCTAACAGGTTGATCCCTGTGCTACTCACCCAAGAAGGTGTGCCAGAACATCATGGCATGTTGCATGTTGCACAACCTTGCCTTGAGAAGCCAGGTGCCTTTCAGCAGGAACATTAGGCTGGAGATGGGCGTGTGGCAGCGGTGGAGCCTATGGACAGTGACGAAGAGGAGGCAGAGGATGAGGATGTGGACAACAGAACATCTATCATTCGACAGTACTTCCAGTGACACACAGGTAAGACATCTTCCATTGCAGTTTTGTGTTGTAAATGTCCACTGGCAGGCTGCTGTTCCCACTACTATGGCCACTTACTGTGCCCTTTGACATGTCTATTCACAGATATTTGTACCCTACTCTGGCTTCTGGTGTATTGACTGCAGCACAATACAGGTCATACCTATGTATACATTACTGTACAGTCTAATTGCAATGTCTGCCGATTGTAAAAGGAATACATACTTAAATCATTTGACATACTACATACTTGTATTTTTTTAAGTGGTGTTTATTTACCTGCTGAAAATATATTGGGGATGTGCAATGGGCTGGGGTGATGGTGGAGGAATGTCCAGGATAGAGCCCACTCTATGTGGATCACAAGTGCATTGTCCAAGGGGGCATAGGAAGTGGAGCAATGGCAGTTCAAGGTGGATAGGATGACAGAGTGGGACACAAGGGTGACATTCAGAAGAGTCTTATTTCCTGGCAGGGGTCTTCGCAATGTTCTCTAGCCTCTTCCTGGATTGCAGGGACCGTTTGCGGGGTGGTTCTCCTTCTGCAAGAGGAGAGGTGCTGGTGGCCTGTTGTTCCTGTGGCGGGGCCTCCTGTCCACTTGCATCAGCGGAGATGGAGGGCTGTTCATCGGTGTGGATAGTGTCAGGGGCCCGTTGGTGTGCCACTGCCTCCTTCATTGTGTTGGCCATTTCTGCCAGCACCCCTGCAATGGTGACCAGGGTGGTGTGGATGTCCCTCAGGTCCTCTCTGATCCCCAGGTACTGTCCTTCCTGCAGCCACTGGGTCTCCTACAACTTGGCCAGTATCTGGCCCATCGTCTCCTGGGAATGGTGGTATGCTCCCAAAATGTTGGTGAGTACCTCGTGGAGAGTCGTTTCCCTTGGCCTGTCCTCCCCCTGTCTCACAGCAGTCCTCCCAGCTTCCCTGTTGTCCTGTGCCTCTGTTCCCTGAACCGTGTGCCCACTGCCACTGACCCCAGGTCCCTGATTGTCCTGTGTTTGTGGGGTGGCCTGGGGTCCCTGTAGTGGTGGACACACTGATGATTGACAAATCCTGGGGACAGAGATAAGGGCCCACTGGGCGGGTGTTGTGCTGGTGTTTCCTGAGGGGGAGGCTCTGTGGTGCTATGGGACTGTGGTTAGGCAACCGACTGTCCAGAGGTCCCTGATGGGCCAGGTTGGTCATCCAGATTCAGGCGAGCAGAGCTGCTGTCATCACTGTGTGCCATTTCTGGGGGGGACTGGATGTTGCTGGCATCTCCTCTCCAGTGACGCTGGGTGTGGGACCTGTGGGGATGTAAATGCAGTGTTATTATTCTGTGTGTGACATCTTGTGCATGTGTGTGTTGCCCTGTATGGTTGTGAGTGCCCTGTGAGCTTTGCCTTGTGTAAGACGTTATTTTGTGGGCTAGATGACTCTCTAGTGTGCAGGCTGCGGTAACGGGTGTCCATGCAGGCCTGTGAGTGATGTCCATGCATTGGTGGTACATGCAGTGCTGGGTACTGGGATGGGTAGGTTGTGATGGTGGGGTGTGTGGGAGGTGGTGGAGTGATGGGAGTGAGGGTGAGGGTGGGGGTATGTGATGGCATGCAGGGAGGGGAGTGGAAGTAGTAAAGATTTGACTTATCAGAGTCCAGTCCTCCTGCAAAACCTGCCAGGCCCTCAGGATGCAGTATTGCCAAGACTTGCTCCTCCCATGTTGTTAGTTGTTGGGGAGGAGGTGGGGGTCCACTGCCAGTCCTATGTACAGCCATCTGGTGTCTTGCAACCACGGAACGCACCTTCCCCCGTAGGTCGTTCCACCTCTTCCTGATGTCACCCCTTGTTCTGGGGTGCTGTCCTACAGCGTTGACCCTTTCCACGATCCTCCGCCATAGCTCCATCTTCCTTGCAATGGATGTCTGCTGCACCTGTGATCCAAATAGCTGTGGCTCTACCCGGCTGATTTCCTCCACCATGACCCTTAGCTCCTCCTCTGAGAATCTGGGGTGTCTTTGTGGTGCCATGGGTGTAATGTGTGTGGTGTGTGTGAGGGTGTGTGAGGTGATGTGGTAGGATGTGTGCCGTGAGGTGCGTGGGTGGTGTATGGGTGATGGTGTTCTGTGGCTCTGGTTCTGTGGGTGCGCTTGGTGTGTGTCTCTCTCAGTTGTCAATTTCTTTGAGTCATAAAGGGATGTGGGTGGTGTGTGTTTTATAGTGGTGTGGATGTGTGGGTGTGGTGTGTGTATGGGTGTCAGATGTGTGTAGTTGGAATTGTCCAATGTGGTGTTGTCTTGTATGTGTATGTGTATTTTGAGCTCAGCGGTATGTACCGCCAATAGTTTTCCGCATTTGAATGTCCACCACGGTGATTCCTGGGTCATAATGCTGTGGGCGTAGTTCTGTTGGCGCAACGGTGTGGGTTTTGCTACCGCCATTTTATCACTGACCATTGGGCTGGCGGACTTGTGTTTGTGTCCATATAGTAACAGATTCCTATGTGTAGGTTATAATATGGGTAGTGGTATACCACCGGGGTATGTTGGCGGTAGTTGGCATGGCGGTAAGCGGGACTTACAGCCAATGTCATAAGGAGGGCCTTTATTACCTTATATGTTGCCTACCTGTTTTTAGGATGTTTCATATGTGTATGCAAATGTTCCTTTTATGGGCATAACATGCTGATATTTTTTCCTGACTTGCCATACGTTTTATAATGTTCCTTGTATGGGCGTTTATGATATTCTTATGACTTTAGGGTAATAACGTGTTTCCTGACTACTACTTATGTTGCAGAATACTAAGTAACCTGTGTGTTATATGTGACTACTGCTAGTTTGCAGAGTAACTAATGTGTAATGTTCTGACAACTGCTAAGGTAGAAGGATACTACTGATATGTGATGTCTGGTCTAATAATTGCATTGTGTATAATACAGTATATTTTCATTTAACTTGGTGTTGCGTTTCCTTTGTGGTGGGGATAGTGCGTCACATGTGTTGTGTGTGTTGTGCAAACGCTTTAAACATTGCCTCCGGGTTAGGCCTGGCTGCTGGTGCCAAGATGCCAAGGGGGTGAGCAGGGGTTATCTTGGACGTGTAACTCCCTTGCCCTGACTAGAGTGGGTGGGTTCTGCCTGGCTTAGGTGCATACCCTAGCCAACCAGAAACCCCTTTTCTAACAGACGAAATATTGCAGCTAATTGCACAAAATCAACAGCGTCTCAGAGGTGAAGAGGACTGTCACCGAGTGCAAGGAGCGCTGGCACGACAGCAAGTGCAGGACTAAGGAGAAACCCGCCAGGAACCGTAAGGCAGCACTGCAGACTGGAGGGGGAAGTCCCACACCACAGGAGGACCTGGATGAGCAAGAGGAGATGGTTGCAGCGGTCATCCCAAGGAGCTGGTCAGTGGAATCGCAGGACAGGACAGCACAGGCTACCAGCAACTACCACAAATGCAGGGTGAGTTGCCGGGAGATACCTGGAACTCCACAAATGGCAGAAGGCGGAGGCACATAGGACACAGAATGCATTGCTAAAAGGTTGCATCAGGGCTATGGGCCCTGAATCAAGACGCACCATCCTCACCCAAGCCACACATGCACTGACGCTTTGGTTGTGCTATGCACTCCAATATATACACAACATCAACCTAGGGCCCTCTCTATGGCTATACTCCACCATGTAGATATGCACCACAATGCCTGGTAGGCACGTGCAAATAGTGTGGCTGTGCCCTTACAAACACCCATTGCATATTGCGAAAGCCCCTGTACTAACACAACGTAGACATCAGAGACTAGGAAGGAAGTCAATACCATCCCAGGGGTGGTGTCTCTGGCCAAAATGCTTCCCTTCCTCATTGTCACATTGCCTTTACTCATGTGTGCTGCATCTTGCAGCACACATTAAAATGCCATCTTAGTTTGTGCATGTTCAAGAACAGACACCTCCCTGTACATGAACAAATCATCCCTTCAAAGCAGGTAAACCTTCATCATGCTGCAACAATGCCTGTGTTTGGTGCAAGGAGAACAAATCTGTGCAGGCAAACCGGAACACCTTCCTGCACAACAACAAACTTGAAGGGCAGAATGCAGCACACACAGAAAAAGCAAAAAATCCAGTAGAAATGTAAGCATTACTCCTAGACTTTACCTGGGCTGGTGTTGGATATTCGTGCACCGTCCGGTTTACAAATAGTCCAAAATCTGAGGCAACGTCAAAATGCAATGGGTGTTGCTGTCGCAACACCCATTGCACACACCTTCCACGCAAAGTGCCGAGTGCGAAGGGGCCATATGTACAACGTTGTGTCAAGGCACAAAAAGTGGCTTCATGCCACCTTGTACATATGGCACAGGGCATTGCACCACCTGAGCCTCACCAAAAGTGACACTCAGGTGGCGCTTGGGGCACCTACATTTGCCCCAGAAAACCTAATGAGCTTGAGCCATGTGTGATGCACAATGCAACACATAAGTACAACTACAACCTTGGGTCAGTAACATGTGACTGAACCTCCAGTGGCAAATAAATGATGTCCCATGTCAACAGCCAAAACAATTGAATATTGATTTTACAGTATCTCATTGCAGAGGATGATGGCTTACCTCCTGCCAACCTGCCTGTCCTGGATTTTGCAGATGGCACGGATGACCAGCTGCCAACCATCAATGAACAAACTCTCCAGGATGTCCTAGGATCACTCCGACACCACCTCCAGTCGCAGGGAGTACACACAACAGTGCATGGTCTTCACATGAACAACCCAGCTACCAACAGATGCCACCAGTCAGTACTCACACAGCCCTGGACTCCGAGGACCGAGAGATCAGCTTTCAGAGGACAGTGGTAGGAGTCCAGCGGGAGCTGGCCAAGCAGGTGCGGGTGGGGACGGAGACCATGGCAGGCAGCCTAAAGGGAGTGTGGACATGCCTCAGTCCAAATAAGGACAACTCAGCTGCCCTCAGAGGCACCCATTCCCCGCTACGTGGACTCCAGCAGTCACTGGCCGACATAACTGCTGTCATGAAGCAGAGGCTACAACAACTGCCCTCCCAAACTGGCAGCAGCATAACAGACAACAGGCTGGGGGCTATGCAGAATACCTTGAAGTCCATACAGCGGAAAGTGGCTCCCTCAGGGTAAACATGGCTGCCTACCACTGTGATGTTGCTGTGGTGTTGTAAATTAAGCAGTTCCTTCTTGCTGCAGTGATGCCTTATGTGTTGACTCCACATCTCTATCCCCTGAAGTGTGTGGCCACCTCTACCTCTACAACAGCATCAGCCATGGCATAGGAGGCACCACACACATCAGAGGATGAAGAAGTGGAAGGAATCACATTCACAAGGAAAGGCTCCTGGTAGCACCAGTCTGTGCCACATGGACAGTTTCCCCTTAGTTCGGGGCTTAAAATCTAACCACTGTTGATTTGTCTGCTATGTACTGTCATTGTCTCTTCAAATGAATTGGCATTTTTTTAACTCCTCACTAATGCACACTACTCCTAACCATGTCTCATGACATTTCCCTCAACCCTGGACTCTGGATTGTGCTACACATGCCTAATGTTTACTCCTGGTGTCTGTGAACCTGACATTGTATAGAATTCACAAATACAAGTGGACTTGTAAATAAAGCACCTTGTACACATGTACCATTTCTGTGTTTACTGTGATCCATCTACTCAGCTAAAAGATAGCATTGTATCAATCCATGTCAATGTGTACAGAGTATCAGCACCCGAGTGCCTGACTGTCAGACACAAAGCCACACACTAGGATCCTAACATGAGAAAGATGAACCAACCGACTTACTGAGTATTCTATATACATTTTGAACAGATATCCTTTGAAGTAGCCATACAGCATGTACAGCTCTGAACCAAGTCAATGGTAATTTACCCAGATGGGAGTACAAGTACAAGTTATTTGTGTGGTGCAGGATAAGCTAACCTTATCAGTGATGGTCACCTGTCAGTGTCGCAGGATATAGTTCCAAATTTACCTGTTGTCAGATATGCCACACTTGCCAACCATGAAACTGCAGGACCCCACTGATGACATGTGAAGTACCATATTTACCTGTCCAAGATAAAGTGTACATACACATTGTGACTGGCTGGAACACTGGATGGCAAATGTATGCATTAGTAGACGGTATGTAGCAGCCAATCTGACAGCTCCTTGGTCATAGGGGACGCACATGGTAATACTGGCAAATCAAGACAATAAGCATGCCCTAGGCCATTCCTCCAACTTGGTCAGTGCACTCATGAGAACCCCTAGACACTCAATCAACTTATAAATTATTAGGCTAAGAAAAACAGGATTTAATGTAAAACCATGTACCTACAAATATCCTAAAAGCTCCTCTATGCTAACCTAACCTATACTAACTTAACTTAACTAACAACTATACCTATCTAACCTATCTTACAAATGTAACACCACACTCTAAATGTTGCCCACCTCCCTTTTAAGAAACAATATACAAGTAGGACAACATAAACTATGACTATACATGTACTAACCTAACCTATGGCCTAAACAAATTTATATATATATATATATATATATATATATATATATATATATATATATATATATACACATAAATACCCCAACATGACTCCCCCACCCAACCCCCACCAATAAAAAAAGAAGAAAAACCCACCCCCCTATACTTAACCTAACATATGCCTACCCTACACTAACCTATTACTACCTATCCAAAACACAATCTAAAACTGTGTGAAATAGTAAAAGGGAGGGGAAGGGACTGGAAGTTTGTAGAACAATATGAGTTTATTTCTTTGTTTTCTTCAGTTTCTTTTTGATGTACCGCAACATCCTCTGGTTTTCTGCACCCTCCTCCAATTTTTCAAGTCTGGCTAAAATCTTGGCCATGTCCCGTCTCATGTCTGGTTCAAATTGGCTTGCAAAAACTGCAGTGGTGACTGAACAGGTGCCTGGCTCCAAACTGATGCAGCTGACTTGGAGGGCCTTGGACCTGCTCAGGCCCCTTGCACCCCTGATGTTTTTCCAGCAGTGTCCTTGTGTGGCTGCTATGCAGGTCCACCATGTGCAAACGCATGTCATTCCCCAGATGCCTTCTCACTGTGGAACCTCCTTCTTATTCGGCGGTATCCTGCTTCCACCTCCGTTATGTGCCGGTAGCATTTGGCCCCCTCATGAACAGCATGCCTCTGGTCTGGTGTCATATTGGCAGATGAAATATGAGGAGAAACAATCATCAGTTTCAGAACTGGGGGGAGGTTGTTCAGACATATTCTGTACACTGCAACTGTAGATAACACATGCAGTCCACACAACATTCTTCAACAATGACTTATTCCTCATCTATGACTGTTTCCTACCAGCCATCTACAGTATCATGTACATGTCACTGGGATGACAGCTATCCATTGTTAACCACAGGGCCCAGAGCTGGTTGGACAAAATTATCTATGATCAACATTTGTGTCATCACACTTGTGAAGATCACATGCCCCAACAAGTCTGGATTTCCTCTGTCCTTGTGCATAAGGGGGGCTGTGCATGCAATCCATCACCTTGACACCCATGGCGATATATCAAAGCTTGCCCAGTCATCATGGAAGCAAGGTGGGGAACATAAGATGGGGGGTCAGGTAACTTCCCACCGGCTACTCTAAGTTTTGGTAAATCATCATTCATGTGTCCTGGTGTAAGACCTGGCCTCAGCCTACCTTACAAGAGAGCACACCATTGCCCATGATGTGCCCACATGCACAACTGATGCAATGTCCACAGAATGTTTGGCCGAAAGCCTGACCTGCACATCAAAGTTGTCTAGACATTACAGAACTAAAGCCCCCTACCCTGTGCTATGTAGTCCAACATGTGTTAAACGGCACACACATAGTGGCTGTATGGGTGCCCTTAGGCCCATAGTGAATGGGTGCTGCAACAGTATCCTGATACATTGTGGATCACTTGCAATTGCATGTCAGACATCATCAAATTTCCAGGTACGCACAGAGCAGTCACATCATATGCATATGTGATGTGACCTACATCACTCACAAATATCATGGTGGCAGGACCATAGACTTTTCCCACAAAAATCTGGAGCTGAGGAGTCTACTAATTGTGTACACTACTGACTGTTGTGCAGCACAATATGGGTCCTTGCCGTACTACAGCCTCATTATATCTGAAGGGTACTGAGGTACCTATGGTGCATATGATTCATACATAAGCCCCCTAGAAACCTCTGAAGATATAACCCACATCTGTACCGTCTTGTCAGTAAGTGTAAGCTATGTGTGGCACACAGTGCTGACAACAATGCTGTGACACAGTGGTTGTCAACAGGCATGCTATGTACATTAACAGCTGCCCTGACACCTATCATGGTAGACATCAATGAATATGTGGCCAGCCATTACAACTCTGCATACCCACAATTCCATGCCAGCACACGTTGCCCCTTGTGCTACAAGCAAGCCATTCTCATTGCACAACATTCCAACAGACATGATGCCACCATTCATTCTCCAATGATATCATATTATTGGTCAGGCAAACCCATATTTCATAGCACTCCACACTTCAGACTGACTCACACCAAACCCTGGATTGGCACACATGACACACAAGATAACACTTATTGACTGCATCAGGGTCTTCATATTGGGCCAACTCACAACGGTGTAGCACGGAGGTCCACCTGCAAGACATGAATGGAAAACATTGCTTAGTGTAATTTGTACATATCAGTTAATGGATGACATTGTTCACTGTCAACTTGTTAGGCTGAGTGAGCAAGTCATCCAAATGGTAGATCAGAGCAACTGACAAACATCTATAATCAGTCAATCACACATAGTCTCAGATAATGTAGACCCACACAGCTACAAACCATCACTGTCCCTGACACTCCTGTTGTGCTTCTCACTGTACCATTTATACATGGCATTGTCATGCAGGTGTTTGTTAGCTCTACACCTCCCTATGGTACTGCATGACACTGAATACTGCATCTGAGGTGCGTGCGATGGTTGTTGCAGTGGCTATCCCATTGTGACATCCATAACATTCGAGCCTGCTTCAGATGTTGTAGACATCTACCTCATTGTCACAGCAAACTGACAAACTGCCCAGGGGTTGTTTGTGTATTCCAAAGTGTAAAGGAATGCAGTGATACATCCTTGTGTGAAGTACGTAATATGTGTGTGCCATAACAAGGCACATACATGATCAGTAATGCTATCTGAGTTTACTTGTGTGAAAATAGTTGTACGTACCTGCACATTGACTGATTGAAATCATGGATGTATTGCCAATAGTGTGTGGCCAGCCATTGTTTGCAAGATATACCATTATTTGTCAAGGGAGGGATAAGAACATGGGCATAGACATATGCCTCAAAACAGACACACTTGTTCTGTGGTCCAAGGATGCATTTTCTGGTGCAGGTTACTGAGTGATGAAAGTGATGGAGCAGATGCATGGCAGACCCATACTGTCAGTGGGAAGCGTCAGGCCTGTGGAACTAACTTAGCACATGTGGGTGTGGTAATAGACATAGCTTACGGTGTATGTGATACACAATGTACAGGAAGAGGAAAATGCTAGTAGTCTGGACCCGGTGCATGGTAAAGCTTCCTTACATGGCTTTGGCCAATGCCACAAAGGGGCCAATAGAACAACAGTGGTGCAGCAACAATTGCATCAATACAGTCCTTGTGGCCCTCAGGGCACCCCTTACCCCTGCCATGTATGCGCCTAATGAGAATTAGGGCACAGCATGTTGCAGGTAGGGTCCAACTCCATCTACTTCTGTGTAGGTAAATGATGTACTCAGCAGGAGTTGCAACACAACAGATCATCACAACTTCTGCTGAGTACATGGGGGCCCATCACATAAATGTATATGCCCTCATATCACACCTGCTCTCAGCAGCCATTCAGAGTGCATGAAATATGGAATTTAGGTATTTCTCATTTTCCCCAGTGGCTTATACATTTGCCTCCTAAACAGGTTTTGGGACCCCCATACATGATGCATGGTGCAGGCCTCATTTTGTGCTGCTCAATTCCGAGTTGCCATATGCATACATAACAACACTTTGTAATCGTTGTGCGGGGGAAATGGTACATCTGCCCTGCCTCAGCTTCATTATTGTACATTTGAATTGCAGGCCGAAGGTGGCACTGGGGCTCTTCATACAGATAGCATATGGCATTTCCAGTTCCATAACCATGACATACATCACTCATCCGTATCTGCAACTGTCATGCACATGCAAAAATGGACTTTGTATGGAAATGGGATACTTACCAACTGCTCCACCAATCTCAATGCCCAGATGATCCAGCAGATCTTGCTCCCTTGTAATGAGGTCTGCCCAGCTGTGCTTCAGTTTGTGGTCGTTCCTTTCTGTCGCAAACATTCTTGTTAGGTGGTGGAGCACCTTTCCCCACTGCAGATTTCTTGCCTCTGTGGGGTAGCCTTGAATGACATGGCCACCCAGTACAAGCATAATTGGGAGGTGGTGCTGTACCAGCCATATAAAACCCCCAGCTCATCGGCTGGCATCCTGTCCATCCTCCCTTTCTCTGACACACTGGGCTGCAAATGCAGTTCACCCCCCAAAAAAGAGAAATTCCCTACAACTACCCCAACTACCCCAACAACTATACTACCCCAGACAACCACCCCACAATATACAGACAAAAACAGAACACTTACAATACAAAAGACAGGTTTAAAGACAAATAAAACACAACAGCTACAGGATACAGTACAATATACACTCCAAACACTCCTACAGCACCAGATCCATGCACCCTCACACAGTCACAGCCACTAAGACTGTGAAGTGAAAGTGGAGTCACCTGTACCATGTTTGCAATTAGGGTGTCTTGTTTCATTACCTCCTGGGCCTGCACGTCACATTTCTGGGCATGCATCATTTTTTTTTACACATGACAGTCATGTGTCAATTTTTTCCCATTTTGTGTGAAATTGCCTGTGGAAGTGCAATAGATTTTCAGGGGCTATGTGTCTTTTAGCTTAGGAAAATTGTAGGGTAAATGCGTATGTGTGAAACTTTTTTGACGAATGATGGTCATGCGTCAAGTTGTCACTATGGTGTGTGAAATTGCCTGTGGACGTGCAGTCGACGTTCACAGGCTAAGCATCTTTCAGCTTGGGGGAATTGTATGGTATATGCGTGAAAATTTTAGACGCATGAAAGTCACGTGTCAATTTTTCACGATGATGCCTTAAAAAGCGTGTTTTTTTTTTTTTTGTTTTTTTTTTACGCATGATGGGATTCCGTGGAATTTTGCATTGTAGGCCTTGAGTGCACCCTGATTCACTTAACATGTGACATGGGCTGTGCTACAACATTGTATATATGGTATGGCTGCATGTGCGTAACTATCCAGTAATGTCATGATGGTTACTTTGGTATGTTGAATCCATAGGTTTGTCAATGAGTCTGCTGCATGCGATTGCTCATACCTTGTGCATAGGTTCATTTGTAGCTACACTGTAACCACATACATGTTGGCACATGTGTGCTATGTGTGTACATATGTGTTTGAATACTAATTTGTGGGAGTACTAAAATATTATGGCGGTCATTCTGACCGCGGCGGGCGGCGGTCGCCGCCCGCCATGCGGTCACCGCCAAATGGCATAGGTCGTGAGACCGCGGATGCCATTCTGGCTTTGACGCTGGGCCGGCGTGTGACCGCCAAAAGGCCGCCCGCCGGCCCAGCGGGAAAGACCCTGCAACAAGGAAGCCGGCTCCGAATGGAGCCGGCAGAGTTGCAGGGGTGCGACGGGTGCAGTGGCACCCGTCGCGATTTTCACTGTCTGCAAAGGCAAGCAGCGCCGCCATGGAGGATTCCCTGGGCCAGGGGAAAACCGGCGGGAAACCGCCAGTTCCCCTTTTCTGACCGCGGCTTTACCGCCGCGGTCAGAATAGCCCTGGAAGCACCTCCAGCCTGTTGGCGGTGCTTCCGCTGCCCTCCGCCCTGGCGGTCAGAGACCGCCAGGGTTGGAATGAGGGCCAATGTCTGATATACAAATGTACACATGCCAACAACACAATATACATGATGGCCTATGTCGAACACATGGTAAGGCATGTGACAGCCATGACAATTTGTACTCAGAGTATGCAGTGGACTAGGACTAGGTTGACATCACGTTAACCCTGGCAATTTGCGTGTGTATGTGTGTTCACTCTGTGGTGTGTTATTGGATTTAACTTCATGGTGCTCTGCTACAGGTGTGACATATGGTTCCCCATGCATCTTAGTTGCAGGAGATGGCATGTACACATGAGTTTCTGAAGGTTGGTATATGCCATGTGTGTGTAAAGATGTGTAGTGTCATTTCAGTAATATAGGACCACCGTGGTGTGTTCATGGGATGTGAAACCTCACATTGCTATCTTCCTGCATGCACACTTTGGCATTTGACTAATGCATTTGTCTCGATACGGATTCATAGCGTTACCATGAGCTCGTACGGATGCTAGAAATTCCCGAGTTCTTATTCAGGACGGGCTACTATTCAGGAGTTTTTGAACGCAGTCCTTTCAATTATGGGCTACTCGCCATGGTTGACGACATTAATATACCCCCACACGGCGATCTTTTGTTATTTGGACTTAGTACAATCACGTTCTTGCTATTCGATCAGAATTATTCTTTCTGGACAATTCTCCTTATCCTCTACCAGAGTTTTTGAGAGTTGAAAAAGTCCAATAGGACGAAACACGTGTTGGCTGTTTTCTGTTGTTTATCTTATATGGACTCATTTACCTTATGAACATTATTCGATCTTCTGTTTACATAAGAATTAAATTCTTCTCCGGCAACTTGAATTGGATGGACTTATTTTTGACATTTGAGTGCCCTGGTTGTTGCTTTTTTCTTGTGACTAATGCATGTGTAGTCACATCAGTCCCACCTATGTTTCTGTATGTCGGAACACCTGTGAAGGTCTTTTCTTACAGTCACTGATCTTGTGATACATACGCCCTTACTTTGGTGTTAGGTTGCCTTTTGTTCAGAATCCATACACATTAACATGCCTGAGCCATTATAGTGCTACAAAAGTGCTGAGATATGTGGTATATGTGTGCATGCCTCCAACTAGGCACTCACATTTGTCCACATCATGTTTGTTATGACTGTCACATACAATGGCATACCACTGTGTAGCAGTCTGGAATAGATGCCAGCCTACTCATCATCACAACTGTTTGAGTTTGTGTGGCAACACAAACCGGTGATTGCATGTGAAGGGGCATGTGATTGCATGTGGAGCTCCAGTTTACTCAATGCCAGAGCAGTGGTGTGTGGGTTTTTAGAGACGGAATCTAGCCCATTCATGGTTGCTACTCAGCAGAACTATGCACACTCCTGTGCGGACAAACACATGCACAATTGTGAGGAAACAGACCAGGATATAACATTTTCCTCTGCAGTACTTAATATCAGCCTTCCCCTCTCATGTACAGAGGACTGGTTGCTTACACGTGTAGGACATGTCTCATGATTTGATGTCCTTAGTTGTTTCCATGTCAGCTGGTTTAGGGGTTGTATATGTTTTGTGACTTCAATTTTGGGAATGTACCAGGGTACAGATGGTGTTGTCTGCTACTGCCTCCTGTCATGATGACATGCGATGGGCAAATACCAGGGTATGGTAGTGGCAAACATGACTGGGTTATGTACTGACCTGGCCACCCTCTCTGTACATATGTTAAATGTTGACATGTAGACATTGATGTGTTGCACAGTCAGTACTGGTCTATGTGTGTTCCTTCTCCATGCTTTCCTGCATTCCTGGTCTGGTATGTATTGTTTCCTACATTGCTCCCATTCTTTAGGCTGCTTGCACTTTGTACACATCTTCTACAGCAACATTGTCTGGTCATACATCGATAGGATGCAACATGCGACTTGTGTAATTTGTAGATGTACACATCTCCTATTACTGGCCACTTTGATAGTTACTGTCCCATTGATGCTATTTGTGAGGTGTAATGAGTGCCACACACACATGACATTACACCTGCCACAGCACTTGTGTTGTCTCCAAGTGACCTTCCATGTTCTATTTGCAGGTATCTGTGAATATCTCTCAGCAGTTCATCCATAACCTCTGTTAAACATGGGTATGCATTTCTTCATGCATGCTACAACCTAGGTAACTCTTAACATGACTTAATGATGTTGAGGTGTGAAATCATCTCAATGCTGTAGTTATCATTAGCCAAATGCAACATATATGGCTAGGTCTAGTCCCACTCAGTTTAATGATGGGTCTCTGGCATTACTGAACAATGCTGGACATAGTTGCACATCCCACACTTGATTGCGATGTTGGAACCCAAAACACATATGGAATAATTTGTTACTGTTGCTAGCATGCATTTGTTCTGTCATGTGAGTGACAATGAGAGGTGTGTGCTGCAATGTGCTGTGTGATGGTGTTAGGCAGAGCATACTAGGTAAACATGCTGACACATGACGAGCATTGTTGATACTAGCAAACCCGTTGCTACCTAGGACATGCACATGTACATCAGTCTTCACATGTTTATCTGGATTTGCTGTAGGCATGTGTCAAGATAGCAGATTTGTGTGACAAGTGTGCATCTTATGTACATGGGGAGTGTAACACACTTTGCCTACATTTACCCATACTATTGTTTGATGGTGCATTGTCCCATTAAATTCTTAGATCCTGACAATGAGTCATGTGTTTGGATAGTGATTCTGCACCCACAGCTGCTTAATTTGTCTGGCAAGCCATTGCGCACTCCACAGCCAACATGTGTGTGCCATACATGAAGTACAGTCTACCATGTGTCAGGGTTGTGCCTAATGGCGGTGCCAGGACATAATCCCATGGATACACTGTACAGGCTCTGCATCTGACATTGGTTACAATCCTTGGACAATTACTAAAGGACCATAGTCACCTATGATGTCCCCCATTTTCACACATGTACTGTGCAGGCAAAGCAGCAATAACCCTGAGATGTGACAGTGTTCAGTTCCAACATTACTTAAACTCCATTTGTTCACTGTCCCCACCTTATGTGTGCCTCCCTTGCATACATCCAGTTAGGCATGGTGTGGTTGTGGGGAATGGGCTAGGAATTAGCACTTTGGCCACTTGACGGAACAATATATGTATTGGTGCATAGACCTAGGCCTTCAGGAATCACATGCCTGTGAATTGCGTGTCACTGATACGTGAGATGAAGGAAGTAAACCCTCTTACATCACAAACTATGTTGCTACCATACTTGTAACTTTTGTGTTTCTTACCTGCTCCCTGAGGTTGAGTCACATTCCAGTAGTATATGTAGTGGAGAATGAGTAGACCAAGGCGAATCAGATGCAAAGTATTTTATTTGTGCTATTTACAATGTGATGTTGTTAGTCCAGTCACTATTTATAGAAGTTCTCAACAATGTGAAGCGTCCTGTGAACTCCTGCAGCATTTTCTGTTGTTCCCCCCTCCAAATTATCTGCTCCATCATTATCCTCCTCCTTGTTGGGGACATCAACCTGTTCATCCAGGGGACGTCTGTTCTGACACGGATGTTGTGGAGAATTGCATATGCCAGAATTATTTTGCAAACGAGTGGTGAAGCATTCAAGAGGCTTCCTCCTGTCCGGCCCAGACACCTGAACCTTGATTTCAGAAGCCCAAATGTCCTCTCCACTACATTGCATGTTCTTCTGTGCCCTTCATTGCAGGCACGCTCTTCCACTATTATGTAACTGGAAAATGGAGTAATTACCCATGGATGTATGCCGTAAATAGTTGCAAAGGAAAATGAGAAGATGTGTTGGTAAAGCTTGATAGTGGTTTGGAATATACCATGGCAGTTGTTATTTGTAGTTGGTGTGGTGACTCAGAAATGCTTGTGGTATAGTGTATGTTCCTGTTCTTGTGAAATGGTTGTATTAGACTGTGTTGATGGACATGATAATCTTTGCTAGTGGCTCAAGGAGCTGGGAATTTTCATATTGATTCCAAAATGATGGTTATAATTTAGCAAAAATGTGTTGTGTGGTCCATATTTGAAGCAGAGTCTTATTGTTAGATGGAACCTACCATCTCCTTGCACCACAATGGTGTCAGATGTAGAGACACCATAGTAGCCCTGCAAAGCCAGACTGTGCCGTCCATGTTACCATGTGGCACTACGCATGCAGTCCGACACTTAGTGACCCTTTGGGGCAGATGATGGTTGTGCCAGCCATCAAGTGTATGAGGGCGTGTATCACACATTTGTAGAATGATCAAATTTGGTGCAGTAGTATTTCCTAGTTTCCAAAACATGAGTTCTCACAGACACTTTCTACACATGCACAGTGCAGGCTTTGGGAGGGGGCGCATCTATTTTTTACATGAGTCACTTAGTACAGTGCATGGAAGATCAGATATGTCCTATATACTCCTACTGAGTCCTAGTATGGCGTTCAGTTTTTTCACAATCTCTGCACCATGGTGTTCCGTTTTTGGTATACGGAACAGACATGGTGGTGTTAGGGGGCATTAGGGGCGCATATGAGGTGGCACTGGAGTAGGTGCTGCCCCATGTCTCATGACTCTGCCCCATGGTCTTTCATAACAGGTTAATTTGTATTCCTATGTGTGTGACACAATGCAGCACACAGGTGTATGTGCATGTCACAGGTATGTCAGGTATGTGTAGATGATATGTAGTTGGTAATGGCACCACTTGGGTGGCATTTGATTTAGGTTCTGCCTGAGGCTTGCACACCATGATTTACTGTGACTGTGCCTATGTGTGACCTTCTTTAAATGACCATGGCCTATGTCATTGACATGGCTGAGCTATTCTTTGTTTGGTGTAATGTGTGTGTGATCTGTCTTTAGTTGTCAACCAGTGAACACTTGTAGTGGTTTTGGAGCAGCTTCTGTATGCAAAAGGGACTTGGCACCACCTGTCCACATGTGGTGTGCCAGTCAGGATGCCGCTGTGTTATTTACATGTGGGTGTATATGTTTGTGAATGCAATGAATGCGGTGTAGGTTTGCATGTTGCATATGTGTTGTTGCCTGTACATCGATGTTCCTCTGCCCATGTGTAGTTAGTGTGGTGTTTGTCTTGTTTGTGCTACATGTTTGGTGTGTTGTGTGTGTAATGATTGGTATGGTGACTTACCTATGAGTAGACCATTGTCATATTGCCCATTCTGGAACCGCTAGTTGATAGTGCAATGGCAGAATGTGTAGGCATCATGGACGCTGCCATGATATTTTGCTACAATATTGGTGAAGAGCCCACGTGGTCCACAATGGCTAGCACATTGATTCAATGGGTGTGCTTGAGGTTCCTGTATAGGTTTTCCATTGCTGCAGGTGGTACATGGGTTGCACATGGGTGTAGTCCATTGCACCTAGCACATGAGGGAACCCAGCAATTTGGTAGAAATCTTGCTTGTTCTTCTGCTGCAGATGCTAGGTGTTAGGGAAGCAGGTGTAGTGAGGTTTGAGGCGTATGATAGGTTCCAGGAACTTAGGTAGGAGGACGGAGAAGGATGGCTGGGACATACCAGCCACTTGTACACCCATTATCACACATTATCTGAAAAGATCCTGCCAGCATATGGAGGACAGCGAGGAGTTTGGTCAAGGGTGTAATCGGATTAGGAGTTTGCACCCTTGCTGTGATGTGTGGCGCAATGTGGTGCAGCAGGCCTACAATGGACTCCCAGTTCATTTGGTACATTCTGATCACTTCATGTTCCCTGAGGCCAGAGATGGTTGTGCACTTTCTGAAGATACTCTCCCGCCTTCTGTACTGCCTTTGTGGCTGCTGTGGTTGTGTTTATGGGTGATGCAGTGGTAATGGAGGGACCTGCTGTCTTTGCTGACGAATGCGGCGTGTGCCAAGCTGGTGGCAGTACCACTTCCATGTTGTCCTGGACGTTTCAAATGCTCTTTCTGTGTGTTTTCTCTGAGTGGTGGGGTGTGGCCCTCTTTTTAACTCCTTGTCTGACCAGGCGTTAAATTTTGACACTAATCGGACATTTTTTAGGTCCACTTCCTTGGTATGCATTGGTTTTGCGTTGGTCAGTAAATATGGCGCTAGAGGGCTAGTGTCATTTTTAGAAAGGGAATGCCTACCTTGCATCTCATTGTTGCAATGAGATGCAAGGTGGATTGGCACTCCCTAAAAATGGCGTTAAATCAGAAATTTTGAAGCTGGATGGGTCTAGCGTCAAAATATAAATATGGTGTTAGTTTTGTGCCACCTTAGCATGAAAAAAATGACGTTAAGGTGGTGCAAGCATTTCATAAATATGGACATAAGTTTAATTTCTAAGGATTACTTTCAAAACGAATGCCACAGTTATTATGACTCAATGCAGGCCTGTTCAAGTTGGGAAGAGGCAAAAGCAACAACCATTAGCAATGTCAAAATAGGTCTTCCCTAAGTAAACTTTATTGGTTTTGACAATGAGTTTTAGCCTCGTTGTACACCAGTGGGGCTGTTATTCAGTATGGCTAAAAGTTAGCGGTGGGGAGTGTTGCAGATTGAAGTGGGGTGGAGAATATTGTCATAGAGTGGATTTGTTGGAGCAGAGAGTGTGGTACAGTGGAGTAGGGCAAGGATAGTGTCATAAAAGGGAGTAGAGAGGAGTCCAGTTCAGTGGCAAAGAGTGTAGTAGAGTGCAGTATCATAGAATGGAGTAGGGTGAGTGGGGTGGAATGGGATGGAGTGAGTTGGAGTGTATTGAAGTAGTGGATTGGATTGGAGTAGAGAGGGGTGGATTGAGAAGAGTGGATTGGATTGAGGCAGAGTGGGGTGGACTGGAGTAGAGTGGGACGGGTGGATTGGAGTAGAGTGGGGTGCATTAAAGTGGAGTGGGGTGGATAGAACTGGGGTGTAGTGGGGTGGATTAGATTGGATTCTAATGGGATTGTAATGCGTGGATTGGAGTGGGTGGACTGGGGTGAGGCAGACCGAATTGGGTTGGGGTGGATTGGATTGGACTTGAGAGGTGTGGAGTGGGGTAATTGGAGTGGGGTGGGGTGGGTTAGAGTGAAGCAGGGTGTATTGGACTCAGGTGGATTGCCTTGGGTGGAATGGAGTTGGATCAATTGGAGTTGGGTGGATTGGATTGGAGTAGGTGGACTTGAGTGGAATGGGGTGGATTGATTGGGGTGAGGTGGACTAGAATACGGTGTAATGGATTGGAATAAACTGGGTTGCAATATGGTGGATTGGAGTGCGGTGAATTGGAGTGGGGGGATTGGAATGGGATGGGATGGGTTGGATTAAAATGGGGTGGATTGTATTGGAATAGGATGAATTGGATTGGAATGGGGTGGATTGTACTGGATTAGAGTGGGGTGGATTGGATTGAAGCAGGATGGATTGGATTGGAGTGGGACGGGTGGGGTGGATTGGAGTGGGAAGAGTTAGATGGGAATGGAGTGGGTTGGAGTATTGTGAATTGGACTGGCATGGGATGGATTGTGGTTGGTTGAATTGAAGTGGGGTGCAAGTGAAGTGGGATGGACTGATGTTGGGGTGTGGCAGATTGAATTGGAGTTTGAAGGTTAGATTGGGCTTGATTTGATTGGGTTAGATTGGAATGGTGTGGGGTTTATTGGATTGGTGTGAGGAGTATTGGACTGGGGCGGAATGGATTGAGTTGGGTGGATCCGATTGGAGTAAGGTGGATTGGATTGGAGTAGGGTGGATTGGATTTAGGTGGCTTGGTGTGGGGTGAGGTAAAACAGATTGGCTTTTGGCGGATTGGAGTGGATTGAAATGAATTGGAGTGAAGTGGGGTGGATCGGATTGAGTGTGGTGGATTGGATTGGTGTGAGGTGAATTGGATTGGTGTAGGCTGAGGTGGGGTGGACTGGGGTGTATTGGAGTGGGACGGATTGGATGGAGATGGACTGCGGTATTTTCCATCAGCATGTGTTACCAGCATAATTTTGGAAATTACACACAAGAAAGGAACAATGTTGCTTTGCAATTTTTAGAACAAGCTAATAGCCATCATTTGAGAACAGCATCCACAATCTAAAACAAAAGAAAACATGAGTGCAAAGTGAGAAAAGACGGATTGGCAAAATAAAATAAATGATAACTGCAGGAAAAAAAAACTTTCAATTTCTATGTCCTGATGGACGTGTTTTTGCCAGTCGTGCGCCTTCTGTTTGCAGGGCACTAGAAGCTAAAAAAGAACAAAATAGGACCTGAATCACAAGGGAACAGTGGATGTGAACTTGTTAAGTTCAATCAATCAGTGCTTGGTCCCTGCCCCACAGAAAGGAACGGATATGATGCTTGGCTTGCAGTGATCAATTACAAGGTTGTAAGGAAGAGTGTCATGCAAGCCTCCATATGGTTGGCTTGTGTGGCACTCTTCCTTAGCAATGGGCTGCAAGTCCTCTTTGTTACCAGTAGTGTTTTGCAAGTGAGATACATGCACTAGTGTATGCTATTGCAGGTTTGACCCTAAAACGGGCGGGGGAGGCGGGGGAAAGAACACCAGTTCAGCACAAGAAAATACGACATAGAGAAAGAGAAGCAGGCAGAAAGGAACATAAGACCACAGGGAGCAAGAGAACAGAAAGGGTGTGAAAAGGGCAGAGAGGAAAACAGCACAAAAGTAGAGAAACGTGCAAGGAAGAAGAAAAAGCAGATCAACACAAGAAGTGGGCAAGGAGGAGGACAAAATTAGAGGGGAAGACGGCAGTAAAAAGGAGACAGCAGATCAGCAGAAAATGATAGGAAGTTAAAGAAGAAGGCAAGGAGGAAGAGAACAGTAGATCATTACAGGAGAAAACACGGCGTTAGAGATGAAGGGGAGAAAGAGAAGGACAGATCAGCACAGGAAAAGTGAACAGAGAGAGAAGGAGACTGGGTGGAAGAGAACAGCAGATCAGCATAAGAAGTGGGCAAGGAGGAGGAACACGAAACGGTAGGTGGAAGAGGGCAGTAAGGAAGAGAATAGCAGATCAGCGGAAGAGGGCAGGGGGATAAAGAAGGAGGAAAGGAATTGAAGAGAAAGCCAGCAGAAGAGGACAAAAAGTTATAGAAGAAGGAGGGGAGAAAGTGAACAGAAGATCAGCACAACAGGAGAGAACAGGGATTTAGAGCAGAAGGCGGGGTGAGAGGGCTACAGATTAGCAAGTGTTGCCAATATGGCTCCGTCACTTAAAAGTTTGTCTCGCACCTCTGCGGTGATGTGCAGCCAGCAGTTTGCTTTCCAGCCAGCCTATCAGAGCCTTCAATCCTTACGAGGTTGGTGAATGACGTATGGTAACAGCAGCCATAGCTATTTACAGTGCTTAAAATGGCAGACAGGTGGTACGTACAGATATGGAAAACGTTGTTACTTATGAAAGCGTGCAGGCCGCAAATTTGTATTTGAAACATTTATGAAATGTTGTGCACGACACATGTTAGTGTATTAGAGTGTCTATTTCTTCATTCTGTAGTAGACATGACAGTCATTATGGACATTGAAAGCGCAATAGTTTGTATCAATTTTGTATCCTGCATGAGTCAAGGTGCACTCAGGGTTCATTAATTGAGATGTGTTGACTCTCCGTACCTAGAACGAAGGATGTTGATCAAAGTACAGTTCACACCAGTATCATTAAGCAATAGTTAACCACTTCAAAAGTTTTGATGTCCAGTCCTTGGGTAAATGGGTTTGTTGAGTGTGTGCCACGATTCGTGGCTGAAAATAGAACACTGCCATTTGTGCAGCGCATGCCCTAATTATAGGTAAATCATTTTAATTACTTTTCTCGAAAAGCAAAACTCTGGTTTCCAAAGTCTACTAAGCATTCAGCAAATCAATGTAACTATGATGTGTATGTCAAATGTTGTAAAGTTTGGTGAGGCGGACTTGGGAAAAGTGTTCTGGGAGGGGTTCTCTGAAGACGCCCATGCTTTAAAATTTGGCAAAAAAATATTGTTAAACTTGACAGATTAACTACTATATCTTAAAGTTAAACTAATGTTCACTAAACTCCGCACCGGGAGCACAACAATATACTGAGGGGACACTCATGCAAAAGATGCTGGGCAGGCCCCTGCAGCTCATGGGGGCCCTCGCTATGGATACCCCGATGAACGGAAATCTCTTTCTTGTGGGAGCGGCACGATGAAAGCGGGAAATGCTTCGATGTGGGGTTTTGGTGGGGTGTGGGCAGGGCCTGTGGCAAACAACACACCCACTTTCTCAGCTCTAGTTTGTGGTATTCTTTCAAAAGTGAGAAAAGTCACTCAATTAAATGATTTATTATCTATACATTACACAAGAGCATTTGTAAACTGTCTTGTGCACTACCAATAGAAATGTGTTATACAGACAAAAAACAAGTGATCACAAAACCCGACAACTTGGACTGACAGTGTGGACGTTTTACCACAGACCAGAGTCTCTGAAATTCAGACAAGACCGGGAATAAGTCACTTGAATACTGCAGGTACAGCTCAACTGCCTTTTCAGAGGCACTAATCCCCAACGCTACAATTATCTCACTGATTACGGATTTTGAAGTCTAAAACACAAGTTTTTATTTCAAGGAACGCTCGGGAAGGATCTGTAAGAACGTAAAGTGAACAAAGACCCACGAGTTCCCAACAGTGGTTCGTAAACCTGTAATTTATTTGTGATTAGCAGGGGAAACCAGGCAGCTCATCTCTCGCATGACACAAAAAGGATCGCTGAAGCTTCTCAATCACAACAACACTTTGGAATTTATGACCCAGGAGAGTGTATGAATCAACCTCTGCAGTATGTTTCATGTACAGAGTGCCAAGTGATTTCTATAACTGCACCGATAATGGGCATACGGAGTGTACAATCTGGAGAACGCCGACTGGGAAGCCAGGTTTGAGTCCCTTCAGTGCTGGACAACCTGTGATTCGGACCAAATTCCTTAATCTCCCCTCCCTAAAACAAACAATAAAAAAATGAATGTAATGTCCCCATGTCTAAAAAAAAAATAATAGATGTTTTGGCGTTCTTATATAGTGCGATCTCAAGGGCTTTACAACCCAGCAAAAACATAAACATGCATTCGTGTTTCCTACAAACACTCTCACTTTGAAGCCTGAACACACTGTAGGTGTGACCAAATAAGAACAAGTTTTACAGGCCTGTTTACAGAAAAGGAGCACTGGAAGGATAAGACAGTGCATGGTCTATGGCACATGTGACGAGATTAGAACAAGATTTAAAGGCCTGTGGATAGATAACAAGCTTGTGGAAGAATACAGTGAACACAGCTTTCTCATCAGGTGAGGCAAACTGAACCTGGACATCCTAAAGCAAATAAAGCCAGCATATGGGAAGCAAAAAAAAAATGGGTTACAAACCACAAAGTCAATGGCAAGCGACAAAAGGCATTCCCAGGTCAACTTTCAGAAGCTCCCCAAGAAGTATTTTGCATACTACACAGCTGCAGCAATAACACAGTCCTCAGCATGCATATTTCTAAGATTACAATCAAGTCACATCTGAAGGAGTCCTACTCAGAAATTTCTGTTCCGCTGTTATTTCTGATTATGATATCTTTTTGAGAGGGCAGTTTTCAAATGGGGTCACAGATTTTGGGTGTTATCTGCCCATCCAAGAGACCTATAATGCCATCCGGGAACCTTTGGTAATTGAGATAAAAAATAGAAATAGAGTGGAAAGCTGAATATCCTGGATCAAGACATGGCTCTCTCTGGCTTCTACTCACCATATCAGGGGACTTAACTCTCACTCTGCGTCCTCAGCAAGCTGGTACCAACTAACTACAAAGGTTAATACATTTTCTTAAATTTACAAATATACAAGTTCAGGACCACATTTATCAAAGGATTCTGCAAGTCCTGCAACACAGAAGGTGAAGCAACGGAAATGCAATCCTTAGTTCAGATTTACCAAGCTAAGCAAAGTCACCTTGCATGGCCCTACATGGTTTGGTAAATCTGAAGTAACACAGTAACTCAAGGCAGTGGAAGTCGCTGCTTTTCATTAGTCTGCCCTGAGAAGGCATTACATGGGTGGAGCCTGGGTGTTCCCACACATCCACTCATGCATTTTGGGACATACCTAGATTTACCAGGACAAGTACACCTGAGAATGCATCAAAATTGTACTGCTTCCAACAATAGAGATACAACAAGGAGAAATATATTTGTTACTCCTTTTTGTTTCATCTTTCTAAATGTGCTACATTCCACAGGACATTTAGAAAGATGAAAACACTTCTAATGATAGTTTTTTTGCAGGAAGACGTCTCTTCCTACACAAAAACAATCCTGCTTGCCATGCAGTGATCCTTGCACCATTGCACCAGAGTGCCTGCATTAGCCCTAAGCAGAACATGATGCACCAGCTGGTAAGGGAGCAGGAATGCTCCACATCTTGGTAACTATGGTGAAATCTTGCTGTCTTCATTGGACCCCGTGCAGTACATCAAGTTGTTTTGCTGTGTTGCGCTGTGTTAAATTGTGATACGTTTGGCCTTCAGTTTTCAGTGTCTTCCTTCCTTATATCCAAACCCATCAATTCCCCATTCTTTTAAAAAGAGAGAATAAATACGTGTGGTGATACTGCAGAGGAGAGGGCAGATAAAAAGTGTATCCAAGTGTGGAGAATTTTAGATGCATGGTTTATGATTTAGCTTTAACAAGCGGTATATCTACAGATATAGCCTCGGGTTATTTGCTGGATGCTGAAAAATGTATCAGCCGATACAGTTTATTTCACTGGTATGATTTTTGCTTCGCAGAATTTTACATGACATGGTTTCAAATTGAGCTTATTTTATTACTGTATGTAGTGCCTCCTCACCCATGCAGGGTATCATTTTGACCGGGACAAACGTGGGGATTTGCTATTTTCATTTTATTTTTGTCAATGCTTTGACTTTTTGCAATTTAGTTCAAAACACTTTTCACAAAAGGCTTTTCACAACTGTAAGACAATACGTGCAGTTCAAAACTGAGAGTGGTACGACTGACACCTATTTCTAAATACAGGCTCCTGGGTACTAGCTATTAATGCATCACTGCCCTTGTTAGCCAATTTCTAGTCATTGTACTTTTCACCGTCATGTAATGCATCAACAGTACACAATGAAAAGTCTCTGCAAGGCACAAATTGTTGTCTCAGAATACCCCGTGTTTTATAAAAACTCTACAAAAGCTGTGTATCTCTGGGAAAATAAGAGGCAGGGAGTCGAAAATATTGTTTTTGTGTGCCAGCTCTCTATAGAAAGGGCTATTGATGCAAACCTTGTCTCCAATTTCCCTCTATTACATTTACATTCACTAATTTGTGAATTCAATGATATTTTTATAATAATTCGACACATATTTTCACAAATGATTGCTTGCCAATTCAGAATTTTATTTAGTTTCCGTAATTGTATAGCTTTCTGAATTCACCAATGCGTGAACCTACTCTCCCCATAAGCTGGTGCAAAGTACAAAAATAATACATACTGACCACCAGTTAACAAAAGTACAAATACATTAATGATACAAAATCTCTTTTTTTCTACCCGGCTGTTTCAAAAGACTATTTTGTTGCCAGCATTTTTAACAACTTTATGTATACCAAGTTTTAAAATCCAAAAGAAAGACAGGTGGGGAAACCTGTCTTCACATTTATTTGCAACACATTAGTATGATACAATATTTTGGCCTGGGTTACATCGTGATCCTCACTCTGTAATAAATCTGTATACATTTGAAACAATCATTTTGATAGTGTTCTTCATTTTCCATGGGATCGTACATCACAGCTTGGAGAATGAAGAGGTCTCACATCCCTGCCCCTGACTCCACAGCCCACAACACCACTTATCCCCTCCCATATGGCGAGCTTGTTTGTGTGTGCCTGGAAGGGCCTCGCAACACCACCAACAATGTCAGTTCCTCCATGCATATGGACCAGTCGGTTGAGGGTCGGGTACCAATGCAGTTTTACTTTGTAAGCACTCTCTTTACATTAGGTGCAAATGGATGACTAGGCTGTGCAAATCGAGATCTATTGACATTCAAGTGTCTCTACATAAGGTCTGCTTTCCACCTCGAAATAGAGTGTTATGTATTCAAGGGAAATCTTCTAGCACTCTATAAATGTGCGATATCACTTTTTTGGCCTTGTCTTCAGAAAATAGATCTAAATATCACGCATTTCCCTCATGCTCCTTGCTTTCCTCTCCATCTGGTGAGCCTAGTGCAATTCATGGGTTATCCTAAAAACATCTGTCCTGCATAATTGAAAGTCATTTGTACATTGGTCACCCATCTTGATCTCACCATCCACAATAAGGTCGTTCACTGTAACATTTTATTTTGAGTATCATTAATAGTTCCCTGGGGATTTTATTTGTACAGAAGACACAGCAAGAAGTTAATCTTCATGCAGTTAATGCATCCTATTCATGAGACTGCCAGACGGGGGCCCATGGTAAAGATCTTTGTAAAGTACCTCATGAACGGGTGGAATGTTGGAGCACTATAAATATCTGATCTAGGACGGGAGGACTACTTCCAAATAAGTTATATTATCTGGGGCCCGTAAAAAAACATTTCTAGCTATTATTTCTCGAGTTTATTCCTGGGCTCAGTCCCAATACCTGTCAATTTCTGGTAATTCCTTTTGAAGTCTGAGACCCTTTAAAATGTGTGAAGTTCTTCCTTTGGGGCCACCAAAGAAGTAGAGGGAGCAGTCAGAAAGCATAGAATGTCATCAGAAAACTTTCCCACCTTTAATTGTGTATCTCCTATTGTTAGGACTCCAATGTTGGGATTAGGCTGTACTTTGTGCATAAAGGTTTCCATTCTTAAGACGAAAAGGGATGGTGACAAGGGGCATCTCTGATGGGTTCATCTCATCAGAAGTATCAGGTCAGATAGTAGGCCCCTTACCTTCAGCCTAGTAGATGGGTTGATGAAGTTTGCCAGCATACATTTCTTGAATCTGGGACCCAAGAAAGCTTTGTTAAGAGTCTTTCTAAGGAATTCTCAGTTGACTTTGTCAAAAGCCTTCTCCTTGTCAAGTGAGAGAAGGTGCATTTGGACTTGTCTGTGAGAGGTTTTTTCCATAGCATTTGTTGCTAATTGAAAATTGTCCCCAGTGTGGTCTTTGATAAACCTGTGCTGGAAAAGGGAAATTACCTTTGGCCATAAGTTTAGGATCTTAGTGAAGATCTTAATGTTGCTATTCAAGAGTGCTATCAGTTGAAAAGATCTGTACATGCCAGATGGCTTGTTGGGTTTGGGTGTGAGAAGCAGGGTAGGCTCAGTCATGGACTGCCTGATGGTGTCCACTTCTTGAAAAGAGGTAAACACCTTAGGCAGCCCTTCAGATATGAGCTCCTCAAGCTTGTCTCTGTTTTCTGCTGGGAAAACAGGGAACCTACCATTTTGCACATATCTATCCTGTTGATGAGAGTCAAGAGGTTCTTTTCTGTATAAATCATGATAAAATATAACAAATGTGTCCAAGACCTCCAGATCTGATGTCACCCGATTGCCCTGGGGATCCCTAACCTCCCAAATATAAATCTTAGTGTGAAACTGTTGAATCTTGTATGCAAGCAGTTTATCTGCCTTACTCCTTTTTTATTAGTATGACTGCTTTGACTATAAAAGAGTTTGACTGGGCGCAAGGAAATGCCTCTTTTTGCTTGATACCCCAAAGGATTGGACTGACGCTGCTGGTTTTTTCGACTCTGCTAGTCCCATAAGTCCTGCTAACCACACCTCAGTGCCAGTGCTCCGACCCCTAGAAGTATATCCAATTAGCATCAGTTAACTTACTTATAATTCCTTGATATATTTGGCTCCAGGGGTACCCAGAACATGTAAGTTAAAGTGACCCTCAGAGGCTGCAGCTCTTATTGTGCCACCCTAAATGTGATGAAGTAAAACATAAGTAACAGCCTTCCTCTGCAGGCTGGTGGATCAGTTTTAAACTGCTAATTCGATATTGCCATTTACACTAATGACGTATTCTGGACTTCCCTTTTTTAACATATTTCAGTCACCCCTAGAGCCGGCCTATCAAGTCTGCAATCAAACAATCAATCAAATAGGACCTGTATAGCGTGGATAATCGCCCATGAGGGTATCGAGGCCCTGAGGATTCTTACTGTGGAGGCTCAGTAGAACAGCCAGGTCTTGAGTCCTTTCCTGAATTCCATCAGAGAGGGTGAGGTCTGAAATGAGGAAGAAGGCTGTTCCAGGGCTCGGACGCAAGGTAGAGAAGGACAAACCTTATTTGTATCTTCAATGTATGCAAGGGGTTTTGGCAAGGTGCAGGGAGGTGGAGTGCAGGTGTCTGGAGAGTTGGTGGACGTTCATGCAGTGGTTGATGTGTGCTGGATCTCGGTTGTGCAGTGCCTTGTAAGTGCGGATCAGCATCTTAAAGTGACATCTTTTCTGAATGGGGAGCCTGTGAAGTTTCCTGAGGCGGAGGGGTGATGTGTGTCTGCTTGGGTAGGTCAAAGGTGAGTCTGGCTGCAGAATTCTGTATGACCTGTAGTCTCTTCAGGAGGTGCGAGGTGATTCCTGCGTAGAGTGCATTGCTGTAGTCCAAACAGCTGGTGACTAGGGCTTTAGTGACAGTTCATCTGGTGTTGACCGGGAGCCATTTGAAGATCCCACATACCATACAAAGTGTGAGGGAGCAGGCAGAGGAGACTGTGTTAATCTAGATTTTCATGGCAAGCTTGCTGTCTAGGATTATGCATAGGTTGTGTGCATGGTCTGCCGGTGAGGGTCCTAGTTTGGAGTGCCACCAGGCATCATTCCTCGGGCAGGTGTTGTTCCCAAAGATCAGCACCTCCATTTTGTCTCTGCTGAGTTTCAGGCAGTTGTCTTTCATCCAGTTGGCAATGCTTGTCATGCAGCTGTGGAAGTTGGTCCTCGTAGTAGAGGGCTCTTCTGACAGTGAGAGGATGAGCTGGGTGTTGTTTGCATAGGAAATTATGTTTAGTCCATGGATTCTAACAATCTTGGCCGGGAAGGGGCATGTAGGTGTTGAACTGGGTGGGGTTGAGGGATGAGCCTTGAAATGCCACAGATTATGCTCTTTGTGTTCAGAGTTAAAGGGAGTAAGGCAGATTCTATGCATTCTTCCTGTGAGGATGGAGGTGATTTATTTGAGGGCGTCTCCTGGAATTCCGATGTGGTGGAGCCTCTTGATAAGGGTGTGGTTGGTGGGATATGGTGTTGAATGCTGCTGCAAGGTCGAGGAGTGTCAGGGCTGCTATTTCTCCACTGCGAAGGGGGCCTCCTATGTCATCGTGGCAGCAATGAGGGTGGCTTTGGTGCTGTGGTTGGTGTGAAATCCAGACTGGAAGATGCCCAAACGATTGCTGTTCTCCTGGTGTTTTCTGAGTTGGCAGTTGATGGCTTTCTCAAGGACTTTGGACCAAAAGGGGAGCAGAGAGATGGAATGGAAATTCTTGAGATCAATGGGGTCAGCAAATGGTTTCTTGAGGAGGGGTTTGACTTCTGCTTGTTTCCATTCAATGGGGAAGGTGGCCATAGTGATGAATGTGTTGAAGGTGGTGGTGAGTTCAATATTGATCGACTTGCTTCCCAGGTTGAAATGTGATGGGGACAGGGATCTGTAGGTGCTTCTGAGTGGACGGAGTTTGTGATGGCACTGGTGTTTTGAGTGTTGAGCTGGTCCTGGGTGGTTAGCAAATGGTCGGCGTTTGCATCTGTGGGTGTGATGAGGCTGAGGATGTCAGTGGGGGTGGGTTGGGGCACAATGTTTTTATAGATATCTGAGATCTTGTTATGGAAGAAGTCCACCAAGGTGTTGCAGAGTTTCTGGGAGGGGGGTGATGAACTTTTCAGAGGCTGAGGTGTTAGAGAACTCTCTGACAATGTTGAATAGTTATTTACTGCAGATGGAACTGCCCTCAATGTGGCTGGCAAGGGCGCAGGAGATGGTGGTATAGGTTGAGAGATGTTTTGAATGCGGTTAGGTCTCAGGTGTCCTTGCTAGTCCTTATAATATGGACGATAGAATGCACACCAATGATCAATGTACGATAATCTAAACTAAAGTAAAAAAAAAAATATATTGAATGTTTTAATATGTGACCATGGTGCGTGCTCTGTTCAGAAAATGCAAAATAACAATGTCCAAAGTGACCGAAAGGTGAACTAGACCCAAGGGGCACAAGCTTTTAGCCCGCAGGCCCTCTTAATATTACAAAAAATCAACAATATTACAAAAAATCAAAAATGTTAATGCCTTTAATACAAACAAATCAATGGTTCTGGATCCTTCAGTTGCTTTTATTGAAGATGTCTTAGTCCAAAAATTCTAAATTCATGTAGGTTACTGCTTCAGTCTTAACGTATTGCAGAGTTCATCATGAAATAACCATTGTGTCATAAACCGAAGGCATTTCGGGAAAAGCCTTTCATCAGGGTAACAGTAATAAGAAAAATGAAAGAAGTCTTATCAGAAAACTTCACGAAAGACATATCTCCAATTAATAGTTGACAACTAGGCTCACTTTTACTAGTGCCAGTTCGACATGCTTAATGTACCCTTGTGTGAATCACAACACAATAACTGAGCCACCACCACAAACGTTGAAAATGCAAACCTTAAATCTAAACAAAGTGCTTCTGTAAAACTGAAAAACATTGTGAACATTATGAAGGTTAATGAAGGATCCTTCAGAGATGCTGTATATTAATATTCAAGGCCAGTTTCACCACGTAAATGAAGCACTGCGTAGTCATTTTGGCAACTGGCTTTTAGCAACTTACAGCAGCAGTTTAATCACTGCATGCTTACCTGTATAGCATTCTGGTGTATCCATGAGGTTTCGTTGGTTTGTTATGTCAGAGTGTTAATCTGCAGAACAAAGGATGCATCTGGTTTACCACATGTAGGCAGATTCTGATTGTCTGATCAATGTAATGGGAGTTAATTGTGAGATATCATACACGTGAGTGCATTATCTAAGGATTGAGTTTTGGCACAGAGCATGATTTTTGTATAACTAATGGCAAACACGGGGAACCCTTTCTACCATATTGCAGATCAGTTTCAGAGATCAAAACACTTGGCTTTGGCTACTAGGGTCACCATTTTAGTTTCTGGGTTAACCTTCAGTGAATTATGTGGCTTTCATAATGTTAACAATGTTTTTATGTTTTATACAAGCACTTTTTCTGATTTAAGGTTTGCATTTCCACGGTTTGTGGTGGTAGTTCAGTTAATGTGTCTTGATTTGCATGTGGGGAAATCAAGCATGTTGCAGTGGCACTGGTAAAAGTGAGTCCAGTTGTCAACTACTGACTGGAGATATGTTTTTCATGGAGTGTTCTGAAAGGACTTCTTGCATTTCTCACTTGGGGGTGACCCTATCAGTGCAGTTGGTGATCCAGGCAGTAATTCTTGACAGGCTGTTCTAGTCCTAGTGGAGAGTGCTGTATATTTTAAGGTAGGACATGCATCTTCATATGTGTTAACACTAAAAATCGCAAATAGTTGTTTTTGCTATGGAAAGGTTAGTAACCCCATTGGAGAGTACAGGTTTACACAGAACACTCCTGAATGGGACTACTGAAGTTGGTACTGCAAGGTAATAAAATAATCGTTACATTAAACTCAACTTGATGGCCAAGTTGAATTTGATGTTACTTTTGAGTAAAAAGCAACTTTAGAAAGTTGTCACTCTGTTGCCCAAGTTTTTCATTAGCAGATACTGGCCATAAGACAGCCTTCTACCTTCCTGGGGAGAAGTGTGAATGGCTCCCAAGAAAGGAAACAATAGAGGCCTGCCATGGAAAGAGGTGTCCTCTGTACCTGGTCGGAAGCCACAAAGGGTATGAGCCCAAAAGCGAGCTTAAACAGGGAAAGCTGCCTTTAACGGCCAAATGGTGTACACACACAAGAAAGGCTTCTCTTTCATTTTGGCAAGTGGGTTGCGACGGGGACGGAGAAGGAAAAATAGTTGCCAAACATGTTTTTCTGTGGGCTTGTAGGCCCAGGTAGCCAAACATCTAGGGTGGGCTCCCAAGCTCTACCCACCAAGAATGGCTTCTGCCAACTTGGAGTGGGAAGAATATTGCATTATGTGATAGCTAGAGGCAACACATTCAAGGAGGTCACCATCAGGATGGGGACCTGGTAGCCCATTGGCTAGTAACTTCCCCATCCCCCAAAGGCACTTTCTGGGCATAAATATGGAACCTTTAGCATCCAGCCTTCAGATCATGTCTGCTTTGGAAAGAAGACCGAAGAATGACTACCCTGCTGCTACTTGACGAGCAAAGAGAGAACTGTGCCTGTAGTGCCCTGTGTGAGGCAAAGTTGTCCCCGGGCCCCAGGCAGAAGAGGTGAGCCCCTAGACAAAGTTGTATGACTTCCTGTTACAGCTCCAGGCCACAAAAGCTGAAGAAGCCTGCCTTTGCTAGTCAGTAGCCACAAACGCTTGACCGCCACTGACTGTCGATGTGTAATTTGGGAGCACCTGAGTCTCTTGGGCTCGGGAGAGCTGCATGCGTGCAGTTAGGTCACCTAACAAGGGCACTAGCCAACACCAAAGGGAACTGCTGGTTTTGTGGTGACCATGGAACAGCTGCCCAGTGGCATATGGAAATTTGTTGGACCCTTTAAGACTTTGAGGGACATTAACCTCTGTGGCCAAACTTGCCTTACCAAAACTGTGGACTGAGGAGTAGCCCCAGAAGGCACCTCCGTTGACTGCACAGCATTGTCAGCTTCCTACAGAATATTCAGCATTCTATGATCCCTTGCATCAGGACAACTTCATTGATGTTTGTGGCAGTTCACCTGTAAAGCCTGGAACTGTACTATAGACTGCTCTGATGACAATGTAACTGTTCTACAAATCCTCACTGCCCCCCTGCCAAAGCTGGTCGCCCAAAGTGCACTGAAGTACCCAAACACAACTCCATTAAAGTTTTACAAAGTTTCCTCTAATCGCAGTAGTTTCCACTGCTTGTTCACATTTTGAGAAAAAAGCAATGATATATGTTTTATTAAAAATCTACATCTCAGGATCACTCGCATGGACTTTGTTTGTTTTAGTGTATAAAAATTCATAAGAATAAGATCTAATTTTAGTAAATTAATATTGCCTTTCTTTCAAGGTCTATGACTTTCTCGTTCTCTTATTTTGGTATGTCTAATGTTTTGCACTTGTCCCTTTGTTTAAGCCTGCCTGCTAGAAGCCACATGTACCCAGGGATGGGATATGGTTTTATAAACAAGGCAAACTTGACCCAAGATGGTATTGTGAATGTTTTACATGGTGAGCTCTCACAACCACAACATATAATACACCACTTTACTTACGGTTTACTTGGTCAATAAAGATTCCAGCTCCACCATGGGCTCTGTGGAGTAGTGTGGTAAGTCAGATTTCATTCTCAGACTAGCAGAATAATTCTGAGTATATCATTAAGGGTGAGCGAAATTCACATAACGTGATTGTTAAATTATGCATAGTTATGCAATATGCAAATCTGTCATTTCAAGTATTGTTTGGCACAAAACGCATTCTCGAGTAATGTTTGGTGCAAGGACAGATTTATACAAAAGCACTGTGAATAACAGACACTCTAGTTCTGTTGTTCTCTATTTGAAGTAAATGTGTACCATGAATAGTGCCATTTACCGCCAATGGCACATAGTTAAGTGAAGAGGCATAATGGCATAATTTTGGGAGGTTCGAATAACAAGAGCAGTGTGAAATTCCCAAACTTAATCAAGTTGAACTTAACCTAATTTAAATTTTACTCAAGTTTTACATATCACTAAATACTCATGGAGAATTGTAAGGGCCAGATTTACAAGGCTGTAGAGCCTCGTTGTGCCACATTAGCATCATTTTTTTACTACGCTAATGTGGCTCAACAAGGCAAAAATCGGCATGCCATATTTACAAAGTGACTCAATGCATGCATTGCGGCACTTTGAGACTTCTTGCGACACATTATGCCTTTGCCAGGAATAATGTATGCAAGGGGGACATTCCAGCATTATGAGGCCCGCAAAAATGGTGCAATGAAATCTGCAAGATTTAATTGCGCCATTTTTGGCGTCATTTTCAATACCTGCTCAAAGCAGTCATTAAAAGGACGCAGCCATTAAACTCAATGGGCCTCCTTGAACTTTGCTGCACTAGCGTCCACATTTTTAGCACTTGCAGTAAAGCACCAAAATAGCATCAAACATTTTGACGCTATTGGCCTAAGTGTGCCACGGTGTTCCTTATTGTAAATATGGTGTGACATGGTGTTTCTTATTGTAAATACGGTGTTCCCATGGTGTCAGATGGCGGTGGGGGGGGCGCATGAAATCCGGCGCATCAGAACTGATGCACGTGATTCTTGAAAATATGGGGCTAAATGTCTGAGTGATTAATTTATGGGGTCATATTAAGTTCAGTAGGCAACTTGACATCCTGCCAGTATAGTAGATGACCAACCTCCCCTGTCCATGTGGAGGATCACCTACAGAATGTAAAGTACCTTGACGGCTTGGTGGTTAACAACTTGCCAAAAGTGCTTCCACCATTGTAGCAAGATTACTTTTGGCAAAAATATAACACTAGTACAATTTTTTTTTTAAAAAGGGCTCAGATATTCAATGATTGTTCTTCTTGTGATGGAAGGCATTCATAACATTTCTGTCAGGTCCCCTATGTTGCCCTAGAGAGGAAAGATATGCATCTGAAGACCTGCCCAAAATAGGCTGTCTGATGTATGGTTACTGTTAGACCCTGACGCTCCAACATCATAGACCTGGCAATTCCTCACCTCTAAACGAGGCAGGGGAACCATGATGTTGGTGGGGCAGAAGATCCGCCAATTAATGGTGGTATTACTATTCGGGTAAACTCTAACTGATGCCTCTAATGCCATGTAGCGACAGTACTACCATTGTTTTTGTGGAGGAAATGGTAAACCTTCAATTGGAGGATTTTTCACTGATAGAGAATCTGCAATGAGATTCACTCTCACCTTAATAATAGTAGATTTGATTCCACCATCAGATACTACACAGAAGCAGACAGTACAAATAATTCTTAAAGTGATTAATAAATTAAAAATATAGACAAAGACAATGTTGATTTTAGTAATTGCAATATTTCAAGAGTAAAATGTTGGCATAAAGTGTATTTGGGATGAAAAAGGGAGACATAGGGCCAAGCATATATTTAGGCAGGCAGCCCATTTCTTATCCTGGGCAACAAAATAAATTATTGTGTCACCCTAACAGAGATGCTGCCCGCCTAATTTAGAAATGAAAATAAAGCTGGCAGTCATTCCTTAAGCGTGGGCAAGAACCAGTGTCATGGCGGTTCCTCTCAATGCTCTTAACAGTGTGGTGCACGGCTCCGTCAACATGATGGAGCCTGGTACAAAACTGTTTTGTTTAGTTTCCAAAAGATAATCCTGAAGCAGGATTTTCTTTTTGAAAATTATAAAAAAAAATGCTTCTCTTACTGACTATGGGAGTCCAATCTCATGGCATGGGAAGCATCTAGCGATTTTTCACTCCCCCTTACTGCCAGGGTTTTCATGGTGGTGAAAGGCAGTGAAAACTGACCTCTAATTCTGCCTATCTAAATTAGGTGGGCAGAGTTAGAGGTCTGCCTCCATCAGCCCTAACTCCACAGAGCCATCAGATGGGTTTTAGCACAGCGGAGATGAAGTAGTGCCAACCATTACTATTAAAAACATCATGCTCCACTTGTCAACCAATGACTTAAGAGATTACAGTGCATTTAAATCTGAAAGCTAGAAGTAACTGTTTCAAATGAAAACGTTTCTCTCAGAGCATGGGACAACTGAGCCTTCATCTACATTGTGATCCCTGCTATTATCTCCTTCCCTGAATAAGTTGAATCAGTACTGCTTGCAAGCAAACCGATGTATCACTACACGCTACTGGAATCTACACCTCCTTCCAGCCAACCTGTAGTTTATCAAATATTGTGATTTCCAAAACAAATATTATGCATTCTACAAAACGCATAGAAGATCAAAGTGCCTCTTTGGATTGTTTTTGTGCCGGGAGGTAACCTTTCATACTCAAACAC
Organism: Pleurodeles waltl; assembly: GCF_031143425.1. NCBI lineage: Eukaryota > Metazoa > Chordata > Amphibia > Caudata > Salamandridae > Pleurodeles > Pleurodeles waltl. The sequence goes on along the minus strand of NC_090450.1, from coordinate 217,806,132 downwards.
AAACTTGTCCATAATGCAAGCACCCTGGTGCAAGGGTGCCCATGTTGGTGTGAGGCTGCACACAGTGCATGAGCACAAGGACACAGAAGAAATGTACCATGTCTTTATAAATATTGACCATTTGAGCCCTCTCCCTCTTACACACACAGCACTGTTAGGGACATATTTACAAGTGTGGTCTTAGCTTCATTTTTTTCTTACGTTAATGGGTGCTAACCATTCCCTCACCCTTCCCCATATTTACAAAGTGGCGCAAGCAAGCATTGCACCACTTTGTAACCCCGTGTACCTGCCCCAGGTATTATGCAAGGAGGGCATTCCCCCTCAGGAAAACCCCCCAAAAAAGATGCAGTGAAATTTACAAGATATCACTGCGCCATTCTAGCATCATTTTTAACGCCTGCTTAGGGCAGGCGTTTAGGTCACACTAGTGCATTAGCCTGTGGGCCTCCTTGTGCTTTGCTGGACTGGGGCAACCTTTTGGGCACTTTTCCAACAAAGCACCCCATTAGCATCAAAAAGTTTGACGGTATTGTCCTAACGAGCATCATGGTGCACTGTTTTGTAAATACAGCGCTACCATGGTGTTGTTAGGGGCGCAGGGTGACGCAGGGAAACTGGAATATGTCCCTTGATTTCCTTGCTGCGTGTCTTGAGTGACAAAATAGTAAAGGTGGTAGTAAACATGCTTACAAATATATAACTGTTGATAAATGACAAACTAAATCCGAGCTGTTAGCCCTGGCACCTGATGCAGACACAAAAATGTGCAGACGGAGCAGTAATATTTATTAACATTTAGCCAAGAGAGTAGCTATCGATGAATAGGGTGCAAAGGGCATGAAAGTTTCTTCCAAACGTTTTACAAAAGACGTTTCAATTTTTTGAAAGGGCAAACGCGAGCATCTGAAGTGCTGTCTGGGTCAGGATAAGTGTGGTGCTTCAGGACAAATCATTTATCCTCCACATGCCGCAAACACTTTCATCTGGCTTCAAATGCAATTTGGCTTTTATCAGTGAGAACAGCCTCAAGATACATAGGCCGTCTCTGCGAATTTTACCTTTTCCTTTCCATGCATGTTTCTTGCTTCTCAGATGGTTACCTTTGCATTAGAAAAGTATAAATAGCCAATCACTGCCAACCCGATACATTTCACAAACCTCAGTTGAAACTGCTTGGTCCGAATGGTGATCTTAGACCTGGGCCCAAGTAGGATATCACATCGAACTTTAAATTGCTTGACAAGGACTCCAAGAGGTTCGTCTCCAAAACATATGCATTCAAATAAAACTATTCGGAAATAGTTGACCATCAATAAATCACATATAGCCATTGTTTATGCTTAAACATGAACAACATGGCTGATTTTTGCACGGAATGACACATGAAGCAATTGACCCTGCCAGGTTGTCCCAGAAGGTATAGTTTCACTAAGAAAAAATCAATTACAAATCCATCCTGTCTTTTTGTGCACAGATTACTCTTGCTGGAAGCACACCTCTTTCTATTCAGTGTACACCTCCTTTAACAAGAGTGAAAAAAGTGCTTCACTATATAATCAAAATCATGTGTCTATGAATATTGCTAAAATCAAAATCATTGTAATGGAAAGCAAGTGTGTCAGAGAGAATAGGTTTATCCATGGGAAAAATGGATTGTTGAATTCATACAACTAACTCCGATTGCATATCAGAGTATCAACAACAGAAATATAATCTGGCATAAATATGCTATTCTAAATATAATTTACAAACATACTCTATTTGGTGTATAATTTCTATGATTTTCGCCAATGAGATGATATTTTTGTAAACAATATCTACAACACAGTATTTATGTTAGACATTATTCTGCCGATCATATACACTGATGGCACACCACTACCTCCGTATCACCACAAACTTTAGTCTAAAATGAAATCTACATTAAGCTTGGTTTTATGAAGAGGAATCATCTCTAGCCTTTGACCGTAGACAACTATATAGAACCCCTCAGGTGCATGCATGAGTTAATTGGCCCAAGGTTGTCATCGGAAAGATAGGTCCAACCATTTTTAAGGTGCGGTTGCAACAGCAGGCTTTTTGAATTTGCCCTACAGCACATTACTGTGCAGTCCAATATGGACTGTTTTTGCTTTGCCCAGTGAAAATCCACATGAAAAGGTTTGGCTTGTACTAAGTTTATTTCACGCCTTCATACGGACTGATATTGTTTTCCTGACTTTTTTGGTGCCTGCATCGCTCTCACCTGAAAAACACTTTATGACTTGAACTTGGTCTTGCTTAGTGAGCCATGGAGCTACATGCTTAACCGTTCGGAGAGTTGTAAGAGACAAATGATGTTGATGACCTTGTCCCGATCTGATGTGAGCTTTTCCCTGCCATCAGTAAAAATAAATATTCATAAAAAGATGAAACGTGTTTTCTTTCAAAAGATAAATAAGGAACACAATTTGTGTTAAATACCTTCCATGGCTGATCATTGTCCACAAAGATACTTATTAAATACCTTGTCATTTAAGTCGAAGCTGTTCTTTGTTTCATTTGGATCAACATTCTCAGAAAGCTTGAAATACCTGCTGCCTCTTTGGGTCAGAATACCAATTGGCTTTGACCTTGTTGAAGCTATGTGAACCATCGTAGAAAAAGGATTATATTAGGGTCAGGGCAAAAGGCTTTTTGGAATTACATCAGGTAAAAGAGATAGACTGCCAAGAATGTTCAGAACCTGAATCTGCTGCCTCTAAGGAGTTGCTGTAAAAGTGACCCTGCAACTGCAGAGTCCATCCAAGTCCTTTACTAGTATGTGATAATAAATTCTCTTTTTACTCTGCTGGATGACAGTCAGATCATTTTGTCTCTGAACAAAGACACCGCCAACTTGCTCATCTTAAATAGTAAGCCAGACTTTTGGTATAGAACTGTGAGGATAGTAATCTGCACTACACCCAATGCCAACACCCACCACTAACTACTCAAGGGCATATTTATACTTTTTGGTGCAAAGCTGCACTAACACAGTTTTTCACCAAAAAGTTTCACACCGGCTTGCACCATTTCTGAGCACCAGCCGGGCACCATATTTATGGAATGGTGCAAGCCAGTGCAAGGCTAGGCTAGTGTAAAAAAATGACGTTAGCCGGGTGGGGCTGGCGGTATGGGAGTAGGGGATTTTGCACCAAAATATGACGTTAGGCAGGTCAGAGTAAAAAAAAAATGACTCTAACTAGTCTAGTGTCATTTTCTGATGCAAAACCATCCATACCACATGACTCCTGTCTTAGAAAAAACAGAAGTCATGCCAACCACCCCAATGACCAGCACAGCGGACAAGGATCCCCTGGGCATGGCCATTGCACCCAGTACCATGGCGGGGCCCATTTCAAGGCCCCCATTGGCAATTAAAAAATAAATACTTACCTGTACTTACCTATACTAACCTGGGATGGGGTCCCCCATCTTCCGCTGTCCCTTTGGTGTGGGCGGGAGGTGTACCTAGGGCCTGGGGAGGGCACCTGTGGGCTTATTCCATGGTGTACCACCATGGAAATAGGCCCACAGGTCCCCTAATGCCTGCCCTGACACAAGCGTTAAATATTGGTGGAAAGCAAGCTTTGCACCATTATTTGACCCCTCCTCCCCCCGTGCGTGATTTTAGCACAGGGGGATAAATATGGCATTAAGGCCAGAAACTAATTTTTTGCACTGAAACACCAATCTTGCATCTCATTGATGCAGGGTAGGATTCCACATCCAAAAAATGGCTTTAAATCCATAACTTTGGCACTAGATGGGTCTATACCAAAGTATAAATATGGAGTTAGTTTTGCACTGAATTTGCATAAAAAAGAATGACGCAAACTCGGCATAAAACAAGTATAAATATGCTCCTCAGTCCTAAGGCATTTAGTAGGCATGCGTCAGAATGCTTCAGTGATCCACATAGAAGTGTCCTTATGTATTGCTGCTGAGAAGGTAAGAAGCCTAGTTACCGTGATCCAGTCAGTCACCGAGGGACATGATGGAGGCCACAGAGTTACACTCACTTTTTCAAGACTGTATCATTGAGATCTTGATTAATAGTTTGTTGTCAGACAAAGTCTAATAAACAACTTTGTCGATTTCTATTGTATGTAATGCATGCATGTCTGTAATGTATTAGTATATTATGAAACTAGCAGAGATTCAGCATAGCCCTGACAAAGGCAAGAGGCAGAGGTATGAATTGAGATTATATACAGGAAGGCAGTTAATAAGCTATTCTGTATCATGTGTAAATGAAATTCTCTTTGAAGGGATGTGTCTTGAATTTTTTTCCAAATATGTTTTTAGGTTGGAGCATATCTGATATTGATAAGGATGCTATTCCAGGTGAGCCCTGAGTGCCTAAAAGGATAAATCCTGCCTTTAAGGGTTTTTCATTTTTGCATTTCTTTGTCTCCAGTTTGGTGATGCTCTAGCTTCTGGTATGTCGCTGTCTGCTGAGGTGTTACATTTCTCAGGAACATATATAGCGGTGTTGTTTCTGGTGGCCTTCTAGGCGAGGGTCTTGAAGATAATTAGAGCCTGGAGTGTTGCATAGGCTCTCATTATCCTAATGAGGCTACTAGATTCGGGCAGCAAAATCACCTGAATTATGGGTAACTGAGTCCATATAAACACCATGTGGCAAATGTCAGACTAATTTAGGCCCATATTTATACTGTGTTTGCGCCGAATTTGCGTCAAAATGTTTGACGCAAATTTGGCGCAAACCTAACACCATATTTATACTTTTACGCCTGACCCCCACAAACATCAAAATTCAGCAGTGTGCGTCATTTTCTGGATGCGGGAAACCACCTTGCGTTAATGACATGCAAGGTAGGCGTTCCCGTCCAAAAAATGACTTTAAGGCATGTGCACCTTATTTATACTCCCAGATCATTTTGATGCACAGGAGGGGGTGGGCTTTAAAAAATGGCACCATTTTGTAACGCCTGGGTGAGGGCAGGCGTTAAGGGACCTGTGGGCTCATTTCCATGGTCTCTGACCATGGAAGCAGTCCACAGGTGCCCTTTCCTGCCCCCCTGGGACATCCCCTGCCACCCTCAAACACCCCTGGAGGACACCCATGGATGGGGGGGGCCCATCCCAGGTAAGTACAGGTAAGTTGAGGTAAGTTTTTTTTTTTTTTTAAGTGGCATATGGGGGTCCCCCTACATGCCACTGTGCTCAAGTCCCCTGGGCATGGCCATTGGGCAGGGGGCCAGGGGGGCATGACTCCTGTCTTTCCTAAGATAGGAGTCACTTCAATGGGGGTTGTGCGTCAAAAAATGGCGCAAGTCCGGTTAGAGCCATGATTTTTGACTCTCACCTGATTTGCACCATTTTTTAACGCACAAACCCCATTCTTCCCTATGCCTGCGCTGCCCGGTTAGAGTCATTTGTTTTTCCTCTACCCAGGCCGCAGCGCCGGCTAACGTCAATCCATAAACAAGGCACCCTCCTGGCACGTTGGAATGGCGTTAGCAGCTGTACATTTTTTTATGCAAACCAGCGCTGGTGCTGGTTTGCATCAAAAAGTATAAATATGGGCCTTCGTTTTCCGGCTAACTAGCAGCGCCTCATCTCTGCCCAAGAGCATGGATGGTTGTGGCAACAGGGTGCATGACAGAAATGACTCCTCAAGGGAATTGTGGTTGATCAGATCTCATCCTTTCCTCTCAGATATATTAGTCTCACATATGCAAAGGCAAACAGAGGCAGAGAATGGTTGATAAGGTTTATGGAATTAACTGCATCTTAGATAAGATGGCATGAATTGCAATAACTAGGACATGCTAGAAGCAAAACAGTGACAAGAAGAGAGAAACACAAGAACAGTCCCACCATACAGTCACTATGCGCAATATATGTGGTTCCTACCTAAGCTATGTTAAAGCATAGCATGATGAGCCATAATGCACCCTTCAGGTTTCCCCCTGGGAAGACATCCTGAGCACGGAAGCCTGTTGTCTAGAAAGACACCATCCCCACGTAGGCCAGGGTTCCAGGAGTCTAAGCAAGCAGCTGTAGCGAAGGCATTCAGCAATCAGCATGCAGTTATGGTCATCTGGCTAGAATCTCCCTCTAACATGTATGGGACAGAGAAGTGTTTTTATAATAAAACTGCTGATGTTCTGAGAAACATCCCCATGTAAGGATGTGTGTATTTCTGTGAATGTTGAAGACACACCGTACCACTTTGCCGGCAACTCTATCTGGCTGCAGCCCTCAGAAAAGCACAAAGTGAAAGAATGTCCTGCTAGAAGCGCAATGCTTTCCTAGGCGAAAGAACAACTAGATAAGGAAAATAAAACAGCACCGCAAATGTGGCCTATGCTAGAAAAATAAAACAAAGCTGAATGAAAATGGGATAAAGTTCACAATCAGGAGGCCTGGTTGCTAAAATAACGTGTCTAAAAACATGGCTAAAATAGCTATACATCAAGAGAGTGAACAAACGGTGTTCTTTCCATGTTGGGGTGCTGTGGCTGAACTTCTTTGAGCCTCTGATGATATATGATGAAGCATGCAAGATGCAATTTAAGGGAGACAATTAAGTATTTAGGAGACTGTTGAGCAGAAAGCTGACTCCATTCAGGCGAGAGAGCACCAGGTCTTGCAATGTCCCTCTGGTGACAGCTTTTAGTGGGAAATGTTCTCATTTTTCAAGACGAAAACTGGATACCATGCTGCATTAGTTTTCCAACCCATGTGTTATTGGAAAGAAAAATCTGTGTCAGGTTGAATCAAAGTTATTTTGTGGAAGAATTACTAATATTTGCGCAATGAAACAGAGCCGGACAACTTGCTGTGCTGAGCTGCACTGCGTTAAATGTAGAGGGCAGAAATGAGCCATATCTACTAAGATATGGCATATTCCTGCTCTACCTCTTCACTAGTGCACTTGTGGCTGCCAAGCACCAATGCAGGCCCCCTTGTCTCATGGTGCAAGGATTACTGCATTACCGCCAAGATTGATTTTGTGCAGGAAAAAACTTCTAAGACTTTTTCCTCATTCTATGTGGGCTACAAGCAAAATGCAGCACACAAAGAAAGAGGAAATAATGAAGACAAATAAACATATTTCTCCTTCTTACGCCTCCACTGGAAAGTGTTAGCAAATCTGGGAATATGTCAAAACTATGGCTGGATGCATTAAAACACCCACCCTCGACCTATTATAATCCATCTGAGGGTTGAGAAACGCAAGGCACTGACTTGTGCTTCTTTGCGTTACTCCAGATTTACTACACGTCGAAGAGTCATGCATTGTGGTTCGAGTGGCATGGTAAATCTCACTTAAGGGCTTGTGTTGCCCTTGTGTCACCACACGTGAGGCAAACATAATGCTAACCCTTGATAAATTTGGCCTATGGTGATTTCTGTCTGCTCATATTTACAGATGTTTAGGTTCTGGTCCGAAAGCCAAGTGTAAATCTGTGTTTTTTTAGGTTCAGGTGGAATTCTGATTTGTTGGCCTTATTTGTAGGTAATTAATTAACACTCAATCCTGTAATACCCTGGTCGGATTTTGAGCCTCTGAACCTCATATTGAGAGATTTTGAGGTAGAGTTCTATGTTGTTGGTGAATTGAAGGATCATGCTCTTGTTGTCAGATAGTATAAGGTAGGTAGAAGTGCAAAGATTCGGAGGTTAAAAATGAAGGGGAACAAAGCGCATTCCCATGAAAATTTGAATAAGATGGGTAGTTTCCAGATTCTTGAGGTTTCCATTAGTAGTCATTGCAGATCGTCAGCAACGTAAGAGGTGATCCACTGCATTACTAAGCCTGCAAATCCCATAATGCGACAAACCCTGGAGGACAGATTTCCACACAGTTGCATTCGTTGTTTCAAAAATGTAACTATTTAAATATAAGTTTGTGGTCAAATAAACTGAATTGTGTATTTAAATGACATAGGCCCTCATTATGGCATTGGCGGTCTTTTCCCAAGACCGCTGATTCCATGGACGCCAGAAGACCGCCAGTCCTGGTGGCCTTCTGCCTTCCATAATATGGACACTGCCAGATTTCCGTCCCAATTAGGGCGGTAATCCGGCAGTAGCCATGCTGGGGGGAGAGATGCCTGGGCGGTGATAGCACATGTACTGCCCCACCAGAAGGACGCCGCCAGCCATATCATGGTCATTCATATGGCCTAGTGGTGTCCTACTGATGGGGCATTGCTGGCAGTAGCAGCGCCCCATCCCGTTCCCAGTCAGACGACATACACGAAGAAGGTAAGTCAGGTGTCCATCAGGGGAGGGGGTGTTGGGTGCGAGTGTGTGTATGAATGTGTGTGTGAGTGTGTGTATGCATCTGTGAGTGTTTTTGTGTATGTGTGATTGTATGCACATGAGTGAATGAGCATATGAATGTCACAATGAGTGCGTGTCTGCATGTCAGTGTGTATGCGTGTGAGCATGTGTGAGTGAATGCATGTGTGGAAGTGGTGGTGCATGGGTGCATGCATCGTGCGTGTCTGTGTGCATGATTGTGGGGAGGGGGCAGGCGGTTGGGGGTGGGGGCTGTGATTTTGGGGGGGGGTTGGGTGATTGCAGGGGGAGGAGCCTTCTACCGGTGACAGGGAAAGAATTCCCTGTCACCGGTAGCCCTACAAACATGATTTTCCTGGTGGTGGTACCACTGCCAAAACCATGGTGGTGTGCTGGCTCTTTATACCGCTGGCAGTCATGTGTTGACCGCCAGGTTGGAGATGCACATCTCTGGCCAGGCGTTTCATACCGCCATGGCGGTTTGAGTGGTGTTGTGGGGGGTTGGCAGTGACCAAACATCACACTCAAAATATGTCGATATGCACTGCCAGCCAATTGGCGGTGATACCACCACGTTAAAATGAGGGCCATAATCTTTAGTCAAATGTACACTGCAACATGAAAACAGACTTACTCAAGTGAACATGAGACCTTGGCCTGAAACATTGATAATCCTGCTGTAAATGGAGACAATGTTTAGATGCTGACTGATGTCTTCTTACTCGCCAGTATGCAGAGGTTGTTACAAGGTCCTGTCATCATATCACAGCTGCCCTTCAATAGATTAAACATAAGGCAGTGTTTGTGTTTTGTTTTTGAAGAAGAGTGTATAATAAATAGGCCGTGTCGGGGGCTCAATTGCATATTTTCTTTTCCATAATTTCTTTTCAAATGGAAACCCCACATTTAAACTTTGAGTCTGCGCTCCCCAATGGCGTTTGTGGTTTCCAATCAGAGTTTTCCAGGGCCTGTTCTCACAAGGTAATCATTCATGTGTAAAATGACACAAGAGTGGCGGCATGACATTCAAATTACCATAAGTGAAATGACAGACCATGGACTTTAGGAATGTACCACAGCCTGGCACCACCAACACACAAACAGGTTACACTTCCAGGAGTGTACATGGAACTTGCACCAGCCTCCAGCTAGCCTCATACACTTTCACATGTTAAACAAAAATATCAGGGGCAGGTTTATGAAAAGCGGCACTGCATCTAGCATGCAGAGGCCTATTGAACAAGATGGGAGCCTCTTTTTAATGCCTTCTCTTTGCAGGTGTTAAAAAATGCTGAAAAAATGACAGTTTTGGGCAGTGAAATGCGCAACAGGTGCTACTGCATCCGCTGCACATCAGCATTGCCGCCGGCTCTATTACGAGCCGGCAGCAATGTTGATGTGACTTTTCCGCTGGGCCAGAGGACGGTTACACTGTTACCGTCTGCTGGCCCAGCGGAAAAGTCGAAATAGGGAGCCAGACATACCACGAGCAATGGTGGTATTCTGGCACCCGCAGCCTCGGCGGTCTTTAGGAAAGACCGTTGAGGTTGTAATGAGGGCCTTCATCCTTTTAAAACAGTGAGAATGCTGTTGTTACATAAAGTACCTGGGTAGCGTCAAAATAAAGCTGCATGGGCGAGTGTGCATCAAAAAAGGCCAGCAATGTGTCGATTTCTCACTCAATAGCAAGACCGTGCATTGTTCCTCCTCCGGTTGGGTGGCGTGCATCATATCTTCTCTCCCGCAAGAGAGCGATGCATCGATCTGGATGGGCACCTCGGGTCTAGACAGGCTTTGCGTCGATTTTCCACACCCAGCGATGTTGAGCTGAAAATCCAGTTGCATGGTATCACAAAACCGCACTGTGTGGGGCTTGCGTCGTTATCAGCCTCCGTTAGTGGGCATTTCACATTGTTTCTCCAGCCATGTTGCATCGATCTTCCAGCCGCGATGGAGGTGGAGCATTCATTTCAGCTGTGAAGCCGGCGGCTGGTCGTTTATCACCCGCGTCACGGAAGGTGCATCAAAAATGTGCCCGCACAGCGGTCTGTTGGTTGATTTTCATTTCTTGTCTGCCAACTTCACCTTTCAAGGGCCCAGGAACTGGATAGGGCACCACTTGGCAGGAGTCTCAGCAGAGAATCCAGGTGCTGGCATGGAAAGTCTTTGATGGTCCTGAGACTTCAACAACAGGAGGCAAGCTCAGTTCAAGCCTTTGGAGATTCTTCTCAAGCAGGACTGCACCTCAGAAGTCCTGTCTTTGTCCCCTTCCACAGGCAGAAGCAGCAACTGCAGGATACCTAACAAAGCACAGTCGCAGGCAGGGGCAGCACTTCTCCTCAGCTCTTCAGCTCTTTCCTTGGCAGAGGTTCCTCCTCAATCCAGAAGTGATCGGGAAGAAATCTGAAGTATGGGGTTTTGGATCCACTACTTATACCCCTTTCTGCCTTTGAAGTAGGCAAACTTCAAAGGAAAGTCTCTGTTGTTCACAAGATCCTGCCTTGCCCAGGCCAGGCCCCAGGTACACGCCAGGGTGTTGGAGACTGCATTGTGAGAGGGCAGGCACAGCCCATTCAGTTGTGAGTCACTGGATATTATCGTATTTTGACTTTAGAAGTTGAATTGCTAAGTAAACGTTTGAGCTTGTCTGGTTTTTGTTGTTTGTAATTTTTCAGAAGGGTGCCATTTTTAATGCTGCACTTAGGCCATGGTAAACCGCCTCAGCATGAGGCATCTTGCTTAGGCCCTTGCACTGAGTGGGGGAGTTCTTGTGGACTCAGTGAGCACATTGCTCCTTGCTGGTGCCTCTTCGGGCTGTGACAGGGGCAGCCACACTGGTGGCCATTTTGGTAAAGTAAGAAGGTTGTGGCACAACTGAGAGTGTCCTTTGTGGCACAAAAGAGATTTAGGCTCGACCTGATGAGAAAAATACCAATGACGTGGGTGAGGATAATTTTGATAAATTTGTTTTGAAAGATTATGATGATGATGAATGGGACATGGACTACGATAAAGTGTAAAAGTTGAGGAAAGTGGAGGGGATTGTTAAGGGTCCTCAAAGTGTAGACATGTTCAGTATCGACATGATTATGTATCCTAGAGGCGCAAACTGGTGGCCTATGTTGCATGTATCCAATCTTAGTAAGGTATGTATAAAGAGGCCATTAGAAAAAGAGGGAAGAGGCGTGATTAGAGCTGAATGTTCTCATTTGGTGGTTGAGGCCTGTATAACCCCAAATTTAGATCAAAAACTTATCAGTTTCCTCTTTAAGTTGATCGCGATCCCAGTAAGGGTCTGAAGAGGGCACTAAAACAATGTCAAGACAGCCTACTGGATGTATTAGGACCATTAGCTAAGATACTAGATATAGCTGAGGTAGCCAAATCAAAGTCGGCTATGTGGATACAGAATTATTTGTATATGGTAACAGAGGACAATATGTTTCCTTGGAAATGCAAATGCAGCTTTGATGGCTGAGAGGAGGAAGAAAATAATGCAAATTAGTCCTAACTTAGAGAACTACACAAAAAAACGAGCTGACAGAAAACCCTAAAGTGTATTTGTTTGGAGATGGTCTGGTGAAGGGTGTGGGGAAAGTATGTTTTCACCTTCACGAGCCTAGATAAGGGGCAGCGCTCATTAAAGGAGTATTCAAGGACTGTGTTTGTGACAGGGCCTGAGCAAGGGGACATTTCCCTTTCCCTGGCCGATCATTTACAAGGTCCCAATATCAATTACAAGGACACAGCTCATTTAGAGAGTTTCAGTTCGCTACTGGAATCTACCCTCAGACAGGAAAAAGTAGCAGGGGGCGCGAGTCCAGAGGAATGGTGAAACTCTCCCTAGGGACCCAAGGTAAGTATGAAGACAACTTTTGGTTCTTCCCTAAGAAAGGTAGGGGGTTGATTACGAAATGTTTTGCACAATTGGAACGTTTTAACAAAGTATAAATGGGTCCTGGAAACTGTTCAGTCATACACAAAAGAGTTCAAGGACATTCAAATTCGAACAGTAGAACCAAAACAGATGGTACTTCAAAAGGACCAGCAAACGTTTGTGATATCCCAGGTTCTTGAAATGTTGAAGAAGGGAGCAATAGAGAAAATGTCAGAGGATGATGTGACATTTGTAAGCACAATCTTTTTGGTCAGGAAAAAGGACACTGTTTGGTGTTCCATGATAACTTTATGATATTTGAATTGGTGTTTGGCATATAGACATTTCAAGATGTACGGTATCCATCTTTTAAGAGATATTTTGGAACAGAATGACTGTTTTGGGAGCTTGTTTAGATCAACAAGAGACAGGTGGCAGATGGTCGTGGGAGGAGAGTTACGACCACATAAATGTTTTGAAGATGAGAACAGGACTTTTTGCATTACACAGTTTTGGGAAAACATTAAAGAATTGCAATGTTTTGTTAAAGATGGAAAATGTTTCAACAGAATCTAAAATATAAATCTCTTAGGTGGCAGCAAGTCAAGGAACCTAACTGAGATTGCGAAGGAAATTTGGAATTCTTGTCTTGAACAGAGAATAGGGTTACAAGCAAAGTATTTTCCAGGTTTGTTCAATACAGTGACAGAACTTAAGGTATCTCAGGGACTACACTGATTGGAAGCTGTATGTTCACCTATACAAAAGAATACATAAAGTTATGGGTCCCTTGAAGGTGGATCTCTTTGCATCAAGGCTGACATTCCAACTACCCCGATATTTAATTTGGAGACCAGATCCCCAGGCGGAAGCAGTGGAGGCATTTCAACAGGATTGGATGGGTCTTCGGGGATATGTGTTCCCTCCTTTTGAGATGATACAAAGAGTGTTATTGATGGTGAGAAGGCAGAGATGTCAGGTATTTCTGGTCACTCCCTTTTGGACAGCTCAACCATGGTTTCCAGGGTTGTTCGGGTTAGTGGTGGAGGAGCCATATTTGATTCCGGTTTAAGAAGAAATGTTGTCAGGACCAGACGAAGAGGAGCATCCTTTGGGTGTGGAAAGGGCATTGAGCCTTCTTGTGTTGAAGATTTCAGGGGAAAAAAGCATTTTGCAGGTCTTCACAACAGGTTCAGGAGTTGCTCAAGGAGACTTGGGCAACAGGAACTTAGAGAAGTTAAGTTAGAGCATGGGAAAGATGGGTGTGTTCGTGCCTGGAGAGGGAGTTGGATCCCGTAGAGACATCTGCCATAGAACTTTAAATTTTTTTGTCATCTTTGTTTGAAAAGTTTATGAGTTTCAGGACAATGGATTGTTACAGGCCAGCTGTGGTGGCAGGTCAAGCTCCTGTGGGAAGGTTTTCTATATGGAAAGATGATTTACTTTGTAGCGGTATGAAAGGTTTCAAGTAAAAAAGACCACCTAGACCTAGATACAGTAGATATTTATGGGATGTAAATTTGATATTTCAAAAATTGAGAGTTGGCCTTCCAATACATTTTTGACAAGTTATCTTGTAAGATGGCACCTTTACTATGTTTATTTTCTTTTAGAAGGATGTTAGATGTGAAAGCATTGGCGGTGAGTATTTGTTTTTACAACCCAGGTGGAGTAATCTTTCAAATTACAAAACTACTAAGACTATGCCTTAATCAATATTTTATCCAAGATTTCATGAGCATCCAAAAATGTGCCTAGTGCATTGTTCGAGAAAGTATGAGAGTAGGATGGATGAGACTAGAAGGGATAAAGTGCCTCGATTGTTCAACTCTTATGTGCGATTATAGCACTCTGGGTGAGAATTTGTATGCTTGAGGGAGGAGTTGATATGCAAAGCTTGTTGTACGTTGAATTACAGGTGAGATGGTGATTAACGTTTTTTCTTCAGGAGGTCATCTGAAGGAGATATTAAAAGTGTCAGACCGGTCAACTGCTGTTGTATTTGCAAGATTTTATTTTAAACCAATGGAATATGTTTCCACTATTGTGTTTTCACATGCATAATGCTAGTCTTCGGTCTTGATATGAAATGTAGATTCTCCAGATTTGAGAAGATAGAATCTGGATTTTATTAAAGACACAGAGGCTAGCATTATCCTGCCCTCCCTTCCCAGTCTTAGAGAATCTACATTTCCAATTGCCTCTGAATTCTAAATTATGATCCATTTACAGTCTACTTATTGCATCAGCTAAGAAAATGAACACAATTAATTAGTATACAGGCACTCATCTGTCATCAAAATATGTGCATCTCTATTTTCAAATACATAAATTGATGCCTTTGCAAGTTGTCTCTGTGGATATTTCATTGCATTGTAGTTGAATCAAATCCCCTTCTCAACAGAGTTCAAAAAGGTTTACAAACCAGGTCCCAGAGGGTATCATTCTCCTTGCTCCAAAAATCCTGATTAGGGCATAATCTCCTGATTGCTCCTACTTTGGGGCACTTACTTTAGAGCCAACTGTGTGCTCCACATGTGTTTGCCTGTATTCATTAATTGTCTTTGCTAGACTCTGCAACTTCAGAACTATTGTGTGGTAAGAGAGGGAGTGTGAGGCTTTCTTGTACTGTCAGCCATTGATAGCAAGTTCTACAGCTCTACAGGTAATTGTTGTAGCGTTAAAGGGAGTTCCTCTCCTGCTTTGGTATTTTTGTGCAGGAATTCAATAAAAGAGATTCAATCATGAAAGAGATGTTTGGGTGAGCTGCTTAGATGATTTCAGTAAGAACCGTGACGCTATTATAGGCTTGGATCTCATACAGGCTTTATAGTAGAGGTGGCACTATATATTCCCTTCTCTAGTGAGTCTTGGATGAGTCCTATACAAACCATCTGACTTTCTTGCAGAAAGACAAGATAATTAATATAGGAACAGGATATTCTCTAGTAGGATATTTATTAGAATGTCTTGTAAGCTTATTTTACGAGTTCCTGTTTGACAGACATGTTTATCTTCATGTTTACAGTGCTTGAAGCATTTATTATTTATGCTAAATCTTACAGTTTTGTGTTGACATTTGTTTGTATTACAATCCACTCTGACTGCTACCCTTCTTACAAACTCACCTTTCAGAGTACTTCAGTTGGCTTTTTCTTTTCAGGAAGCTTTTGAGCACTGTGTTGAAATTATACTGCATTCAGCTGATTTTCCTAGCTTTCTACTTGGGATTCCAACGAGTGTTAAAAAACCTTGGTACTATATTGTAGCAAGTGCCCACGGGGCCCAGCAGGCATTTGTCCCTGCTTCTTTTGACCCCACTAGGCACTTGGCTATTACAAGAGGGACCACAGATGCTTGTGCAGCCCCTTCTATAATACAAATTGCACTAATGAGCATTTTGCACCATCCCGGGGAACTGTTCTCCCATATGTAAGTGGCTGAGTTCTCATGCAATTGAGGTAGCACCTTCCCTCTGCATCTGCACTGTATGAGCAATGCAGGAACAGAGGCAAAGAGACTGTCAGGGGATGCACTGTCTGTGGGCCACAATAGGTGGCACGCAGTCAGGGTACCCTGGGAGTGTCTCATGAAACATGGAAAAGAAAGTCCTAGAAATCACTTCACACATTTCCCTGCAGTTAGGGCCAGTCACTCACTGCACATGCCTGTGGGTGGATGTCTGTTCCTCTTAAGTTGCAAGCCAGGTTTCTGCCACCATAGTGAAAGGCATACCTGTGGCTTAAAACAGCCAGTCTGCTTTTTACTAAAGCTTTGTTTGCAGTGCCAGTGCAAATCCATGCCTGTACTAGGATCAGCGTATTTAATTTAATCGGGTGGACCATCATATTTGTAATATGTGTTCTTATAGTCAATTACAATGTTAAATGGCTTTCCATAATGAAACATGAAATCTTCTAACATGTCTTCTACCTGACAATGAGATACTGTTTCTCCAGCAGGGAGCATGCTCATTCAGCATCAGTGAGGCTTTTGCTGAGTTAGAATTGTGTGTGTGTATTCCTCCAAAATATAACCTGAAGAAAAAGGTTCTGACAAATCATTTTCATTGACCTTGTTCTGATGAATTCAATTTCACCTAGAACAGCTTTCTTCATACTGATGAAACGAACCTGGTGAATACCCTTCGTAGTGAAAAAAAATCTCATGGTGTATATTCTTTTACATTTCTCAAGGATGAGTTACAGTTACAGTTGTGATAAATCTGAACTACTGCAAGACAGGTCCCCATGTGAGGAGAAGCCTCATGTCATAAACAGAAAAGCATTTGAGTCTTACTTGTGGCCTGTTGTCTCCCATCCTTGACTTTTAACCCTGTTGCAATCAAAATGGTTTGGCCAGTCTTCTTGTAGTGCCCTGCCCTCATGTTAACTGCATTTGCCTTGGCTTTAGGATCAATGCAAGTCATTTCCAAAATTGTGGTAGCTGTAAACTCACTATATGAAACTTGCATGTGCCTTATAGAGTTCTGCTGCTGGGGATTCCTTTGGGTGTTGGCAGGAAGTGGGGGAGGAAATTCTTCAGTAGTGGAGGTGGGTTGAGCAGCAGCTGCATTGGCTGATGTGCTCTTTACCAGATGAACAAACATCCTCACTCAGTGGCCCATGTCAGCAGCAGAAGGAGCAAAGCATGGGCAACAGAGTAGATTTAGACAGGTGGCACCAGTGGCCTGGCAAAGAAGGTAGGAAGGAGGCAATTTTACTTGATGTCAGGAGGTGAGCACATGTTAATGGCAGCAGCATAAAGATAGGCCAGTCTTACCAGCCTCTGCACCCAATCTCACATTGGGTGGACTCTAGAGACACTGAGAAGGTTCTCAGCAATGTCCTCACCAACAGTGATTTTGCAGCTTAAGTCTGGGAGAACTCTCACAGCAGGGGTGATGCATTGGTTTTGATTGGGATTACACCACGCAGCAGGAAAGATGTGTCAGTTCTGCTTGATCCACAGATGGGCTAGAAGAGCACTTTAAGGTTCATTTCCAAGGGTCCAGGACGGGGGGGGCACCACATGGCACAGTAGGACTCATAGATGACAGAGCCCAAGTTTGTTGAAGCCTTCTGTCCCTGATGCTCTAGTCAGGAGGCCAGCAAACTAGCCCTTGGAGTCACTATGAGGTCCTGGGTTCAACAGATGCAGATTGAGTACTTCTCACCCAGACAAAAGAGCAGCAGGCAGCAGATTAACACAGCAAGGCAGCAAGCATCAGTACAGCAGTCCAGCAGAATGGCAGTCCTTTCAGCAGCACAGCAGTCCTTTTTCCTTTCAGAGTATCCCCAGGCCCAGAAGTGTACTAAATAGTTGGTATCTGGAGTCCAATATTTATACTTTGGCCTTTCTTTGAATTGGGAGAAGCTTCTATATGTTTCCCTTTGGATCCTGCCTTACATGTCCTATCTTCAGACTAATCACAGGGGGATGCAGCCCTTTGTGGGAGGCAGGACACAACCTATTCATATATGTAGGGCTATGCCCAGCTCCACCCTCCCATCATGCCAGTGAAGGGTGATCCAGGCACACCTAAGCTCTCTATGGTGTGTGGCTGTCTAGGAGGAATAAACAAAGCACAATTGTTAGATACAGCCAGTCATGTAAGCCAGAGATCAGCCGCAGCACTAAATGGCTAAGGCAAGAAAATGGCAACTTTCTAAAAGTGGCATTCTCACAATTGTAATTTTAAAAACAACTTCACTATGAGAGATGATTTTTCATTACAATTCCAAATATACCAAACATGAATGAGTTATCTGCTCCCATTTGGAAATTATTGCTTATTAAATGCAATAAGGTAACTCCAATTAATTTTTATTTTATTTTATTTAATGTGTTGTACAAGCAGGTAAATCTGTTGAAGCAACACAATTATACATCCAAACATTTGAATATTCATAATCATTTATAACAAAATGCCTTGGAATCAGTTACCTTCTTGTTTTGCTCTTAACATAGACATTTAGGCCCTCATTACAACCTCAGCAGTCTTATAAAAAGACCACTGAGGCTGCAGGAGCCAGAATACCGCCAATGCCGGCGGTATTCCTGACTCCCTATTATGACTTTTCCGCTGGGTCAGCGGACGGTAACAGTCACATCAACATTGCTGCCGGCGGCAATGCTGATGTGCAGCGGGTGCAGTAGCACCTGTAGTGCTTTTCACTGCCCAAAATTCAGGCAGTGAAATGCGCGACGGGGCTATACCTGGGGGTCCCTGCACTGCCCATGCCAAGTGCACCCTAAGTCCCCCTTACCTCCAGCCTTTCCATGGCGGTGTTTACTGCCGTGGACAGGCTGGCGGTCGGGGACCAGGATTATGACCGCCAGGCAAAAGCCTGGCAGTATAGTGGAGGGGCCTGCGGTACGGCCGTGGCTGTTGCGCCACGGTCATAATAGCTGGCGGAACACCGCCAGCCTGTTGGCGGTGTTACCACCAGCTTACCGCCAGGGTCATAATGAAGCCCTTAATTCCTAATGCTTCTTGGTTTCCTATTTAGCCTGGAATTGACATGTTATTACCCCATATACGATGAAGTGTCTGAATGACCCCTATTCTTTGCGCATAGAGCCGTTCTTTGAATTGGACTGATTTCATTTTGTGTTCCCAGAGCTTGTATGACAGAGGTAAGGATGTTTTCCATTGCTGCAGGATCAGAGATTTTGCAATAAAAAAATCCTTTGATTGTATTGACAACCCAGGATAGCTAGATATGCCAAACAGGGCCCCATCAGGCTCCGGAACAAGTGGGACCTCAAGTCGCATGATAACCGACTGGAAGATTCTATCCCAGAAATTCATAATAAACGGGCAAAGGAAGCAAATGTGAAGCCAGTCTCCAACTTCACATTGGCATCTAAAGCATTTGCTCAAAATGGGTAGAGACATCTTGCTGATATTTAAAGGTGTATAATAGAGCAGCTACTTTGTAGAAAAATGCCATCCTCTTGAATTAGGCACCTCTCAAAGCCTTATAGGAGAGGATATTATGCTGCTTCCACAATGTAACTCCAATGTTATCCTATGTGAGGGAGGAAAACCTTGCAGTAGTGAAAACATTTAAGGGTTTTTCCACTGCCAGGACATGTAAGACTAAACAGTACACATCCAGCTTTTTAAATACACAGCACCCTGCCCTCTGGGTGTCCAAGACCCACCATAGGGGTGACTTGCATGTATTAAAATGGAAGGTTTGGGACTGGCAAAAGGTTTATTTTGCCAGGTCGAAATGGCATTTTAAAACAGCATACAAAAGATACAATGGCAGACCTGGGACATGTTTGATGGGTTCCTTAGGTTCGTGGCACAACCAGTGCTGCTGGCGAAATCATAGAGGGACTGGGCACAAGTATTTCCACTTTACTATGGACTGACAAGTAAATTAAATGTGCCAGTTGGATATAAGCCAATTCTACCATGTTTTAAAGAGAGCACAAGCACTTTGCACAGGTTAACAGCGGTAAAGTGTGAAGAATCATAACACCAGCAAAAGTGAAGTCAGTAAAACAGGAGGGTTAAAGGAAAGAAGTTAGGGGGAACAACGCCAAGGATGCCAGGTCTAACATCAACCATAACTATGACAAAATGCATGTCACTTGGTAGGCACTTGAAGGGACCTGCTACATCAAAGGCTAACGTTTACCATTGATATTAAGGCCAAAAATCAGGTTGCATGGGAGACAAATTGTACCCAAAGTTTCTGTTTCCATTGAGATACTCCTCGCAGTTCTTTACAAAGTGGTCTGTTTCTCAGTCTATTCCTGACCACCAAATGTGGACCTTAAGGAACCTTTCAGAGCTGACATGCTCATATAGCCTTGGTGGCAGGCCCTAATGATGACCTTTCTGACATCCTTGGGAGGTACACACCTGTAACCCCTGAAAAATATCTCATTTATCACACTTAAATCATCAGAAACTTTAGCAAAGAAGTGCAACTCTCCCTTCTAGTGAATGGTTGGTGGTCAATATGAAAGTGTCTAATCTGTGCTTTACTCAAGGCATCATTCTAAACTTTAGCAGTGAGCCACATTTCTTCTGCAAATGGTACGTTTTGAAGCACACAAACGTCACTCACACTAGCAACCACATCCACCTGATTCTCATCATTGCCCTCATTCCCTTCATTATCTGAATTTGGACCGGGTGAACAAGATAAAAGTCTGCACTTTTGTTACTTTGCCCTAGTACATGTACAACTTCAATATGGTAATCTGTTAGACTTTAACCCTTCTATTGGTGACACTATATGAGCAAGTGGTTTGTTGTCTCTTTGGCAGAAAAATGTGACATCCCAAATAAAATGCCTGAAGTGATTCATAGTCCAAACACAAGCTACAAATTCACATTTGATAGCAGCATACCACCTTTCAAATGAGTAGAGTGTCCTGGATGCAAACCTACATTCCACTTATCGAGTACTTGCTGATAGGTCAAAACTGCCACTAGCCTAAAGGCTCTGGCATCATCTGTGATGGTGCATTCCTTACCTATGATAAAAGATTTCAGTAAGAGAGCCCTGGTTATGTTCAGTTTCACTAGTCTTAAAGCCTCTTCTTATTCCTTTTCCCATTTGTACTCTTGATATTTACAGAGGAGAAGTCTTAGCGGCTCCGTGACGATGGCAAAATCTTTAAGAAACCTTAAATAATATTCACATATTCCATTCGTGGGAAGAAGTTGTTCCCTGTTGCTAGGTTGAGGTGCCAATGTGATCACTCTCACCAGGATTCCATGGGCACAAAACCTTTGGCTGTTAGTTTGTGTCCAAGCTGCTTAACTTGTTCCTTTAACAGATTGCTTTTGTCAGGAGATAGGATGAGCCCACTACTTTCCAACCATGAGCAGATCCTCTGTAGGACTTCAATATGTTGACTGATGTTCTTTGCAAAGACCAAAATGTAATCTTGGAAGTATTCCACATTTTGATCCATGTCCATAAACATGTCATACATGGACACTGGAATACAGACGCTGCCAACACCAAACCGAATGGCGTCTCTTTCTACTGTAATACCAAAATGTATGATGAAAGCATTTAGAGGCTTAGGTCCTTCTGACAATCCTATCTGGTGATATGCTTGTCGAAAATCCAGTGTTAAAATGTTAATTACCCCACCTAATAAGGAGATCAACTTACTCACTTTAGGGAGAGGATTCCTGTCAATGATGATGTTGGAAATGAGTGTCTTCAGGCCATGCATAAGCTGCTGCTATATCACGGTTCATTAATTAGTGTTCTAACTGACGTTGAAAGCATTGCAAGTTATTATAATATATGGCGAAACAGAATCTGACACAACCTCTAGTTCACTGTTCGGTATTTGGAAGGTACACATGGGCGGTCTGTCTATCTCTCCGCCAGACCTGTTTTCTAATTCTTTATCAAGCAATACTATTCCTTTTGGGTTGGTCCCAGACTAACAAAAACAAAGAGGGAGAAGGAGGTTGTCCTCCTTAAAGCCTATTTAACAGTACAAAAGAGGCCCATCTAAAAGAACTACCACAGGATGGATAGGAAAAAGGATTTTCCTGTTAGAGAAACCCTCACCCACCAGGGTTAACCCTTGGTGGCATGCTTCATCATTGGGTTTCTTCCCATTCCACTACAGAGCGGAGCATGCTACGACCTACGGCATACATGGGAGCATTGATGTAGTCTTGTTAATGTGAATCACAGGAGGGATAGGAGTGGTGGGGCCTTGAGTGAGTTAAAAATACCTTTCTCCTAACAATTCCAATGATTTAATAGATCTCTCAGAGGTGGTATGATTAGTGAGGGGCTTCAGAAGTGGGGAATGTAATGTACCTGACTTCCTAGTCTAAAGTTTCGGAGTCTTACCCCTAGGCTCCTCTTCAGGATCAAGGTGGACTCCCTGGTCACACTCCTTATTTGATTACCTCTAATGAAAGCATAAATAACACATGGTCTGTGATATGGTGCAATTCACCTTTCTAATGTGGTGTCATAAGATGATACCTATCATTTAGGGTGACCGTCATTGATGCAAAAGAGGCATAGTTATGATAGCTTGCATTTGTAATGGGCCGCTATATATGTTGTTTGTGGGTGTGGTGCCATCTATTTGCAAACTGCACCCCACTTGTGGGAAACAGCACTTGTGAATATTAGGACTGAGAAACTAAAGTACTCTCACAATCAACAGAACAAGACATACTGCATTCAAGCTTTTAAACATGTAAACACGTGAAACACACCAAACAGCACACATGTGGTGCATGCATAACCTACTCGGTAGTATTTGGATTTACGTATCAGAGCTCCTCCTGGATGGGGGATGTGCTTGTAGTCACACTATAAAGATTTTGCAAAGTTTTAGAATCGATTCATCTTACCGTATCTGTAGCGCGATGCAAACAATGTTCAAACGGCACTTCTCAAAGCGACACTCCCGCTCTTTACCTAATGCTCACCTCGCCTGGGTCTGAATCTTAAATGCTCACATGGGAGGCAAGTTTAAATGTGCAGCAGCTCCTGCATCTCGGCACGCTAAAGCGTGCAGGACTAGACCACTAACTTCCCCAAGATGGCGACCTCCAGTGGAACGAAGGTGGGTCCGCTAGGACCCTAAAAGTAGGCATCCCTTGTGGGTGTCTGTAATTGCAGAGGTCACTGGGGCTTCATGGGCTTACTGAGGCAGAACTGGGGATTCCCATATTGTTTTGATAATTATTTGGGAGTTTCTGTCTTGTGTTTAACGAAGTGTTACTCGTTCCCTTCTTACTGTAATGGTGTTGTATATGTGAGTAACTAATACTTATTGTTGAGGGTTTGCTCTTTGTGACACTATAGACTGTAAAGGAATGAGATGGACAAAGGACCTTTTGTGCTGCCTAGGTGTACCACTCATTGTGGAGAAGTGTGACTCAATGGTTAGAGCAGCAGACCCTGAAGCAGAGATCTGGCTCAAGACCAGGGTTCAAGTCCCGCTTTGGCAGGTCTTGGGCTCAATTCCCCTTGACCAGATAATTCTCACCTCGGTGCCTAATCTAATTCATGGGTCCCACTCTGCAACTCTGGGCAATAGCTTGCTTAATCTCCACAACGGCCCCAACAGCACTTGGATGCCTGGCTTCATCCTGGGGGTGCTCAGGCATGGGTGCCTCACAGGGAAAAGCCAGGAGGGGTTCCATAGCGGTATGAGTACAGTGCCTTGAGACCCTAACGGGTGAGTAGTGCGCTATACAAGTGCTAATTTACATTTCAGGAGATGTATATCCGATTAATGTGATGTTAATACTTTGTCAGCTGGCTCCAAAGTATGTTCTCATTGAGGCCAAATTGGTGTGTGCGTAGTTTATAAACCCACTGTTGTTCTTTTCCGAACAGTGTAGACACACAATTAATCTCTTTATGGTGTTCTAGGCTGACCCACTGGTAATCCTCCACTGTGTTTGCTTTCTCGAAATGAGTGGACATTTTAGTCGTAGCCCGTCCACATCTCAGGTTACTACGGTGTTCGCAGATGCAAGTCTTAACCTTGCGGGTGGTCATCCCCACATAATGTAGGTTGGATGGATAAGTGATCATGTATACTGCTCGCTTTGTGTTACAATTGGAGAAGTCTCTAATGTCCCATATTGTGCTGTCGTTAAAGTTGACCTGTTTAGTGACCTTTGTTAGATGGCACACACTACAGTTCTCACATGGATATTGTCCATTGGGTAGTGGTAGGTAGTTGATATCTTCAGGTTTACTATGAAGATGGCGTGGGTGGGTGTGTACAAGCATGTCTCTAAGACTCTTTCCCCGTTTATGTGAAAACATGAGTTTGGGAATATTTAATGAGCAACTATTAAGGTTGCGCCAATGTTTGTTGTCCCAGTCTCAGCACATTCATTTTTATCACACTTACGGGCAGATTTATGGAAAGTGGTGCTGCACCAAGTGCAGTGCTACTTTCCATGCGCCCTTAGCGCCCGCCTACCACTACCATGTGTGCACCGTATTTAAAACATGGCGCAGGGTAGGGAACAATAGCGTCTCTCTATGTGACGCTATTGAAGTACTCTGCAGGAGTAGTGCCAAAATGTTAGCGCTACACAAGCAGAGTACATAGGGACCCATTCAAAATAATGGAAGCCCCCATTTAATGCCTGCTCTGAGCAGCCGTTAAAAGTGCCAGAAAAAATGGCGCAAGGAAATCTCATAGTTTTCTTTGTGCCATTTTTTCAGCCCCCCTACTGGGAGAACGCCTCCCCTTGCATACATTATGCCTGGTGCAGGCATTAAGTGGCACAAGGGTTTGCAAAGTGGCGCAATGCAAGCATTGCCCCAATTGGTTTATATGGCGTGTGTGAAATGCTACCTTAACGCCACATTTGCGTTGAAACAAATGCCGCAAATGTGACGCAAGGTGGTGCTAGGGGCTCATAAATATGTCTCTTCACATCTGCCAATATTTGTGCAACCCTATGTCTCTGTGGACACCTGCTTTCTCTGCAGACCTTTCTAAAATATCCAGTATACCCAGAGATGTGACAATCCCTTCATAGGGCAGGACGTTCTTTATACAAACCCACATGTGAAAAACTTCTACATTGGAAACATGAAGGCTTAGTGCCGTTCTTCCTTTGCATACTTATCTCACTCTTATTGGAGTTGTTGATCACACTGCAAACTTCATTGGCACTTCTGATAGGCTGCTCATCATTGACCTGGTGCAACCATGGAAGCGACTGCTGAATTGCCTTCACTGACCTGATTACTTCATTCAAGATGGGATCAGCTATTACCCACAATTTGTCCTGTATGCACTTGCTGTTCGTATTGACAATCAGTTAGTCATGAATCATTTAATCTGTAGTTTTTCCAAAATTGCAAGTGGTAGATAACTTACCAAATTACTCCCCTTCCTTTTTCCTTCTAGTGTAATAGTGGTGTACTCATGGTTGATTTGAATCTTTTTGCAGCCTCATTAATACTTCTTCAAATTATCATAATCCTCACCTTCTGGAGCCTCCACCTTTGGTAGTTTGTGAAATATTTCTTGCCCTTCCTATCCCAAAGAATGTAATAGGATACCTTTTTTTCATTCTATAGACATCTTGTCAGCCTCAAAGGCCACTAAATAGGTTCGAAATTCTCCCTTCAAAGGTTTCTAGGAGACAGGGGGCCCTTTTATTTTCCTAGAAATGTATGGTGTGGTTCAAGTTGCATAACTGTGTTGTTAATAAAGCCAGACGAAGGTGATAATATGTATAACAAACCAAGAATTATGCGTAATGTCACCAACGTGAGAGAAAATGTCAGTGATGAACATACTGGAGGTATGTAGTGTACTGAAACAATTCCAGTGCTTTTAGTAGAGAGGGCGTAAAATAACTGGCAAAGTGAGTTGGAGCTACCATAAAGATTCAACAAGTAGATGGAGCGAGTACTGAAAGACATGCAGTTCAATTCTGTCAGTTTGACTTCATTCCAATGTACACTGAGCATCAGGTGGAAGGTACAGGAGTACTAGAGGCCTCTCAAGGTGGCTTAAATGACTTAGAACAGTAAAGCAGAAGTTCTTTATTTACCATCTGAAAATGGAGAACATCTTTAATAATGGTAATACCCCGTAGCGCCAATACCAAGAAAAAGGCTAGGAAAAAAGACAAGTGTATACAACAAGTCAATTATAATCATAAAACAATACAACACAGTGTCTGTCATAACTGGATCATGAGACCTTGAGACATAAATCCGCAGGTGTCCCATAGCAGCCACCTGGGACACTATGCTTACACAGTTTAAGGACCTAACTGCTGAGGACCCCCCCCCCAAGAACACTTAGCCCTCCTACTCTCCAACTCCTGGATACACAGTTGGCATTAGTGGATCTTCAGCATAGACCCAACAACACCTCTCAGGTCTACCATTGCATCTATGGGATACTCTTGAATACCCCCTCCCCCCACTCCCTGGGTAGCAATGCGGAAGTTGAAGCACCCTGGTGACTGTTCCCCCTTCCATCCCCTGCCCCCTTCCTGCACTCTAGTCCTCATCTCAGTCCCATCATCTAGATACAGGTCCAACTCTCCCACCCGTGCTCCCACCCGTCCCCAAGTACCTTCTTACCCCAAGCCTCTCCCCAGGTTCTTCTTCTCCCCTACAAGTTAAAGGAGTTTCCAGACATCTCCCTTTCACAGATTTATTCTTCCATAGTAGCACCCTCTAGCTAATAATGTTCTACTGGGGTACGATCTAGGGAGATACAACAGCATGCTCACTCGTGTAAAGCTAGATATGAGCCATAGAGGGCTCCTTTAGTGTATGAATACTACATTCTTTACTATGTTTTCCAGTCTAAGATTTCATTGTTATGTAACTGATGCCAACTGTTAATATATGTTGTATAACAGCTGCAACAAGACTGTCTACCGATGTTTGATCCTCCTTTAATAACATTGTACCCACAAGGGATGTAAATCATAACATCTCAATAAAAAATCTTTGAAAAAAATAAGACAGTGAGAAGTGAGGGGCTCCATACTTGTGTGCGTTCTGAAAAGGCGAATTACCACCTTCTATAATATTTTCATTCAACTTCACTGGTAGGTAATGGCTATCTTACCGACATCCTGGAGTATATTTTTCCATATGCACCCCAAAGTAATGAAGAATACTTTCTTCTAGAAACTAAAACACAGATGCCTTAGATTACAATGGAAACTTTTTGTATTTGCCAGATTTTCTCTGTTGTCTGTGCAGACAGATTCAAACTTCTGAATCTTGATTTTTGGAGTTACATGCTGATCCCCGAGCACAGAAGCCTTGGCCGATTTACAAGATGTCCATATAAACATCCAGTGAATCAAAATGTGAATCACTCACATGACCGATGCTTATGCAGATAAAGTAAAACAAATGTGGCCTTTGATTTTCAACATAGGCATAAGGGCCTCATCTACAAAGAATGCATTTGTTAAAAGTTGTCTTAGTTTGCACTTCAGGTTTTGAGAAATGCATTGGGTTTGAGAACCCACCTATGTATTAAAAGGTTGATTTGCAAAATAAAAAATCATAATTTGTCACAAAATGACCCCCCTCAGGAATATTAATGAGGTAAATGGTATATTATGGCCCACTACTACCTACGCTTTTGTGCCTACAGCAAGCTATTGTTTGTTTGTCTGAGTGAAATTGTCAAAAAGCCAAATAGTGAATCTGATGGATTGAATTTAATATGTTTATGCACTTCGCACTTTGCTCAATTTACACGCTCGTTGTTAATCGTTTTTAGTTACATGAAATCGTTTGTTGGTATAAGGTAAAAATTGTTTTGATTTAAATAATTTATTCCTGAAAAAAAGTTATCCCCTGCACAACTATCGGGGAAAAACTACACTAATAACAGGAGTCTCCCTTTGATACAAGAACAAGAAATCCGCCGCCATTTTTTTAGGGTTAGCACTCTAGCTTTTTTTGCTAGAGAGCTATGTAGACACTCCATGACCGCGGCGCGCAGCGGCAGGTAGGCAGAGCTTTTCTGTTCTACTACCTACGCTTTTGTGCCTACAGCAAGCTATTGTTTGTTTGTCTGAGTGAAATTGTCAAAAAGCCAAATATTGAATCTGATGGATTGAATTTAATATGTTTATGCACTTCGCACTTTGCTCAATTTACACGCTCGTTTTTAATAGTTTTTAGTTACATGAAATCGTTTGTTGGTATAAGGTAAAAATTGTTTTGATTTAAATAATTTATTCCAGAAAAAAAGTTATCCCCTGCATAACTATCGGGGAAAAACTACACTAATAACAGGATTCTCCCTTTGATACAAGAACAAGAAATCCGCCGCCATTTTTTTAGGGTTAGCACTCTAGCTTTTTTTGCTAGAGAGCTATTTAGACACTCCATGACCGCGGCGCGCAGCGGCAGGTAGGCAGAGTTTTTCTGTTCTACTACCTACGCTTTTGTGCCTACAGCAAGCTATTGTTTGTTTGTCTGAGTGAAATTGTCAAAAAGCCAAATATTGAATCTGATGGATTGAATTTAATATGTTTATGCACTTCGCACTTTGCTCAATTTACACGCTCGTTTTTAATAGTTTTTTGTTACATGAAATCGTTTGTTGGTATAAGGTAAAAATTTTTTGATTTAAATAATTTATTCCTGAAAAAAAGTTATCCCCTGCACAACTATGGGGGAAAAACTACACTAATAACAGGATTCTCCCTTAGATACAAGAACAAGAAATCCGACGCCATTTTTTTAGGGTTAGCACTCTAGCTTTTTTTGCTAGAGAGCTATTTAGACACTCCATGACCGCGGCACGCAGCGGCAGGTAGGTAGAGCTTTTCTGTTCTACTACCTACGCTTTTGTGCCTACAGCAAGCTATTGTTTGTTTGTTTGAGTGAAATTGTCAAAAAGCCAAATATTGAATCTGATGGATTGAATTTAATATGTTTATGCACTTCGCACTTTGCTCGATTTATACGCTCGTTTTTAATCGTTTTTAGTTACATGAAATCGTTTGTTGGTATAAGGTAAACAATTTTTGATTTAAATAATTTATTCCTGAAAAAAAGTTATCCCCTGCACAACTATCGGGGAAAAACTACACTAATAACAGGATTCTCCCTTTGATACAAGAACAAGAAATCCGCCGCCATTTTTTTAGGGTTAGCACTCTAGCTTTTTTGCTAGAGAGCTATTTAGACACTCCATGACCGCGGCGCACAGCGGCAGGTAGGCAGAGCTTTTCTGTTCTACTACCTACGCTTTTGTGCCTACAGCAAGCTATTGTTTGTTTGTCTGAGTGAAATTGTCAAAAAGCCAAATATTGAATCTGATGGATTGAATTTAATATGTTTATGCACTTCGCACTTTGCTCAATTTACACGCTCGTTTTTAATCGTTTTTAGTTACATGAAATCGTTTGTTGGTATAAGGTAAAAATTGTTTTGATTTAAATAATTTATTCCTGAAAAAAAGTTATCCCCTACACAACTATTGGGGAAAAACTACACTAATAACAGGATTCTCCCTTTGATACAAGAACAAGAAATCCGCCGCCATTTTTTTAGGGTTAGCACTCTAGCTTTTTTTGCTAGAGAGCTATTTAGACACTCCATGACCGCGGCGCGCAGCGGACGCACTTAGCGGGCGCGCCGCCGGCAAGCCCGTCTGTGCCCATCCGCGCCAGAACGAGCCAAGAGCCAAGAAATTATGCTCAAAACTCCTCAGGGAAAGAAATTGTCACCTACTCCAGAGAGGAACTCCTTATCTTAAACACTAAATCACATAAAAGGTGTGTGAAGAGCATAGACCCTTATAATGGCAAGTTTAGATGCCCTTTTTGTGCCTGGTCTTTTCAAATTCACATATACTCGCTAAAGGGTAAGGCCTCTGACAAATTACCCATTTTACCACTTAACTGTCACTCGTTAGGACCTCACATAATGGATATTCACCTTTTGGTGGAACAAAGAGAACCTCTGGCCCTGTTTCTGACAGAAACATGGCTGAATGAGAGCTCTGCTCCAGATATTGTAATGGCACTCCCTACTGGCTATAAGATCAGCAGAATTGATAGACCTAATAGAGGAGGTGGTATAGCAGTTATTTATAAAGACACATGTAAGATTACTACAGCACCCAATTTAATTAAAGATTGCGAAAGCATGTCTTTCTCCATTAATGTGAACCCTCATTACACTCTGTTTTGATTTACCGTCCACCAGGTCCTATGGGAGATTTTATGATCTCACTGGCAGAAAATATTTCGCAATCAATATATACTAAGCCAAACTTCTTAGTGCTGGGAGATTTTAATCTACATGCGGAAAAGTTGGATAATACCTCCACTAAGATGCTGATAGCAGACATGAATGCATGTGACCTAGTGCAGTTAATTCAGGGACCTACTCATAATAGAGGACATACACTCGACCTGGTATTTTCTAATGTACCATGTCTAGAATTTCTTTCTTCACTCCCGCTAGCATGGTCGGATCATTACCTTTTAGAGCTAGAACTATCCATTGTGCACCATAAGAATATGAACATGGTTGCCCCTTCACGCAGAAGAAAGTGGCACAATTTAAAGGCCACTGAGTTTATTAACGCACTGGGAAAAAAGAGATCAGGAAATATAAATATAAACAATATATCAGATTTCACGCAATCCGTGAATAAATGGACAGAGGATAGTTCGGACGAAATCATACCCCTATCCTATACCAAAAATACACCCGAAAGAAATCGGCTCCCTGGTTTAATACTAGCCTCCTTGAGAAGAAAAGAGGTTGCAGGAAACTAGAAAGGAAATGGAGATATACCCATGATGACTCTGTAAAAAGGGATTACAAGATTATGATTCGAGATTACCACTTAGAAATTAGAAAAATACAAGCGGCATACTATTCTGAAAAAATTGAAGCAGCAGCTAACTCTCCCAAAGAGATATTCAATGCTTTAAAAGACCTTATTAACCCCACTGAGGAGTTAGAAAGTAGGGACTTCCCACAGCAACATGTAGAGGATCTGGCAAGCTTCTTTTTAAGCAAAATTCAGAATATTTATGAAGCTTTTCCCATTTCCCGAATTAAAGATCAGGGGACGAGGTACCAGGAGGTGCAGGAGGAAATCCTCCTAACAAACTTTACTCCCATTAGTCTGGATGGAGTTATAAAATCATTGAATTCAACTAAATCAGGCTCCCCGTTGGATCCTGCTCCCCCCCAGATCTTAGCTATGGGATCACCAGTTTTAGGCCCAATAATCACTAAACTTATTAACACCTCATTAGCTTCTGGTATGGTGCCAGAATCATGGAAACAGGCTATTGTTAAGCCTCTTCTAAAAAAATCCAATTTGGATTCCAGGTTATTGAGTAATTATAGACCAATTTCACTGCTGCCTCTAATGGCTAAACTTGCGGAGAAGCAAGTACACCTTCAGTTGTCTACGCTTCTGGAAGAAGGAAAGCTCCTACATCCCACTCAGATGGGCTTCAGGCCTAAGCATGGGACAGAAACCGCATTGATTGCCATACAGAGGAAGCAAAAAAGAGGATGGACAAAGGAATTGAAACCGCGATCGTCCTTTTGGATTTGAGTGCGGCATTCGATACAGTTGATCTAAATATCCTCATAGCTAGATTGCGGGGATGTGGAATCGCCGGACTCGCACTAGAATGGATTTGTTCTTTTGTACATGGTAGATCCTTTCAGGTGCTGGATAGATCATATATTTCTAGGCGTACCTTCAGTACTTGTGGTGTCCCTCAGGGGTCGGCCTTGAGTCCGCTACTTTTTAATGTCTACATGCGGCCTTTAGCAGGGATCGTGGAACCATTTGGACTAAACCTGGTTTCCTATGCAGACGATACACAATTGGTCGTCTCCTTCTCTAAAGCTCACCCAGATATGGGTACTGCACTAGGGCCCTGCCTGAAAGCAGTTGCTACCTGGATGTCGGAAAGCAAACTGAAGCTTAACGACGAGAAAACGGAGGGGTTGTTCTTTGGGAGAAATATGCCCCTAGTTAATTCCAGCCTATTAGGAGGAGCTCCCACCCTGCCTCCTCCTAAATGCCTTATTAAAAGCTTGGGCATTTGGCTGGACCCTCTACTTCCAATGGCTCAACACGCCAACAGAGTAGCAGGAACTTCATTTGCCCTGCTTAGGACTCTGAGGAAGGTTCTAACGATATTACCGTTTCTGGCTAGAAGATTGGTTATTCAGGCTCTGATAGGTTCTCGGATTGATTATGGCAATGCCCTGTTTATAGGATCACCTAAATATGTGATCCAAAGACTACAAAGGTTAAACAAAATGCTGCTGCACGTCTGCTTTTAAACATTCCCAAGCAACACTCTATACGAGCAGAAATCGTGTCCCTACATTGGCTCCCGGTAGAGGAGAGGATTCAGTTCAAGGCCCTGTGCCATATTCATAGAGCCATATTTGATAAGGGTCCTGAAATGCTTAAAACTTTGGCACAGGTCTATATTCCAGCTAGGCCACTCAGATCCTCATCAGCTAACTTGATCACAGTACCATCGGTGAAGAAGGCAAGATGGGGAGGAAGATCACTGGCATATCAAGGTGCTTTGCTCTGGAATAACCTGCCTATCAATATAAGATCTAATTCACAAGAGACTTCCTTTAGGAAAGACCTGAAGACCTGGCTATTTAAAATCTAAACTCTTTTACGAACATAAATAGTACACTTCCGCTATGGCTACATAAGCGCTACGAGGCCTTCGGGCAGTTAGGCGCTATATAAACAATTATAACATAACATAACATAACTAGCACTCTCTGTCATTACGGAGATGGTGGCCTGCTGCGGTCAGCAGACTATCATGTCTATGATTGCTTTTAAATGAAGAAATCACTTCTTTCTGATGAATACATCTACCAGTGGATTTCTCACCTTTTTAATATTCCCAATGCGCCAGCATCTGACAGAAATCTTTTTTTTTACTAGGATGTCATAATGAAACGGCTCTGCACACAACTTCATCTGACGTCATCGGAGCCATAGAAGTCTTCACTGGCGTGCTGACGTCAGTTCCCTTTTTGCTGCGCCTTCGATGCTAAATTTTTTCCACTCGGTTGTGTTACAACAGTTTTGAGGGAACAATTTTTATTGCTACAATGTCTCAACCTAGAAAATCTGGCTTTAAGTCTTGTAGGGAGTGCGGGGTCATATGACCCGCATGATAACTGTCTTTGGTGTTTGAGTTTGTACCACGATGTCAGAGGATGCTCGTCTTGTCAGAGCATGAATTCAAAGGCTCTTAAAGAAAGAGAGGCAAAGCTCTTCCCTTCAAATGTGAAGAAGGAGAAGAGAGGTTGATGAAGACCCAGGCCTCGGGAGGAGTCTTCGTTGCATAGATCTTCGAGATCGCACATGAAAAAACATTGTCATGATTCAAGGAGTCACTCATCTCGGGATGACAGTCCTCTGTTGGTATCTTCGACTTGGAGATCTCAGCGCCGCACGACCCACACTCTTGCCTCAATAGAAGTCACCTAAGGCGCCTCCGACCCTGTCTTTGGTGGACATATCGGCAGCGCTTTGAGTCCAGTGGCTCAATTTTCTCCTACATCCACACAAGGTCAGGAGTTGGAAGATCAGGTGATGGGTCAAGTTCAACCTCCACAAAAAGAACAAGAGTATCCGTCTTTTCCGACTCCAGGAATGTATCCATCTATTTTTTTAAATGCTGAGGTCCATATTTATAGGAAAATGATGGAGAGCGATGCTGCGCCAACATTGCCAGTGCCGCGCTTTGTTGAAGCAGATATGCTAATTAAGAAAATTATTAATGATGTATATGTGTTTACTAATGAAAAATGCATAGAGAAATTAATCATAGAGAAAATAATGTGCACGTTTGAAAATGTGCCTTCGGGGGGTGATCACCATGTGTACTAATAGAACTAAAACTGTATGAAATAATGAAAATATATAAGAAAAATTAGATAATATGTCACAATGAGATGTATGACCTAGATTTTGCATTAATTTGTAGTGCTAAGTTTGCCGAACTAAAGGCCTAGTTTTCCTGAGCCTCACACATGTGAAGAGCTGAAATTACTGAACGCTTTGCAAAGGACTGAAGGCATGCAATGACCCTGACTCGCTCAATGTTAAAATTGCTTAGCTATAATTTTCTGCAATGTACCGATGGACAGGAGATGATGAAGACAATTTAATACAATTATGTGTAGAACAGGCTAAATGTTCTTTCCCAAGACTTGAACAATAGAGACACTAACTGAAGAGGAGCATGCAACAATTTTGATACCTGAAGAGCCGGATGATCAGAACATCGTAAAGTGAACCAGTAAACAAATACTATAGGTTAAAATGATATCTGCTGACTGACTGACCATATAGAAATTAGGGGGACGGACTGAGAGACCCTAATAAAAATTCATGACAAGGGGCTAAAATCAGAGATGCGAGGGGAGAATTGATGACGTCAGGAGACGCTGTCCGAGGTTCTGTTGTTGGGCTCATACTCTGTGAGCCTGATGCGTGGCTGACTAATTGATGACCCGAAGACGAAGACTGACTTGTTGCTGATCCATCCTGGATAGGTAGCAATGAAAATGTGACTGACAATTTGTGCCTTTTCTTCTAGGTACCAACCCTGCACTGATTATAGAATTGTCACTTATATAGATTTTTCCAAATTGATGTTTTCTCTAAAATGTTTTCACATGAAGTCCCACTTGCTGATGCTAATGTTGGTTAGGTAGGCTGATAAGGGAGACGTTGACAGTGAGACTTGACTGACGAGCTAATTGCTGAACTCTGCTGTTAATGCTGGTATTTTTGGATTATCTAGATGCATTTACGCATATGGTTTTCTTCAAGTTATGTTAAGATGTTTTCCATTAACGAATTAATAATTGAGTGGATTCAATAAAGATTGAACTAACAGATCATTTAGAATTGTAATCAATAGGGAAATAAAAATTGTTTAGCTCATTACTGAGTTGTGGTTATTCATGAGTAGATGGTTTTGAGCTGTTTTTCCATAGAATGTTTCTTGATTATTGATGTTAGCTATTGATTCAGTAGTCACTGCATGACTAGGACACTCCATGCGATTCAAAAGGTTCATTGACCTATACGCGTCGCCTTATAAGTTTATTTACTAAGGACCAGGCATGCTAGCAGCTTCGTCATTTTCACAACACAGGGAAGCGTCATATTTAATTGAAGTGTGTTTTCTACTGCGCTGGTGCTAAATTTAGCTGCCAGTGCCAATGCAGGCCTCCTTGCACCTTTGGGCAAGGATGTCTGCGTTGAGGGGTTTGATTGTTTATGTGCGGGAAGGTGTCCCTTCCTGTACATAAACAATCACTAATGACGAGTTGGCACCTATGTGTGTGCTGCAGAATGCAGCACCCACAAACGTGCCAAAGCGTCATTTTCAAATGATTGTTTATGTGCAGGAAGGGACACCTTCCCGCACATAAACAATAATTTCTGGCATTTTGCTTTTTCTATGCAGAATACCGCACACATAGAAAAAGCAAAAAACAAGGATGAATAAAAATATTGCTCCTTGTTGCACATTGCTTGTTAGATTGTGGCGCTGCCTCAGGTTTACAAAAACTTGTAAATCTGAGGCAGCGTCAAAATGCAATGGGTGATGCTATGGCAAGCCCACAGCAACACTCATGGCATGCCCCTTCTACGCAAAGGACTGCGTGTGAATGTGTCATATTGACAAGGAGGCATTAAGCCATAAAAAGTAGCTTAACGCCACCTTGTAAATAGGGTGCAGGGCATAGCGTCACTGGAGCGTCACGAAAAGTGACACTAAGGTGGCACTAGGGGCTCATAAATATGCCCCTATGTTTAGCATTTTCAGCAGAGCAATGGTTCCCTCTGGGGTGCCTGCTGGCTCCATCGGTCCTTTGGCATTTAATCTGTGAGTACTCACGCCGGTTAGAAAGGCTCCATTCATGCCTTTTCTTCCTTTGACTCTGTATAAGGTCACTCGGTCAGCGCCAAAGAAGTCACCACCTCAGATGATGGAACCAGCGTCGCTGATACCGACATAGGATGCACCTCACCTGTTTTAAGGCAATCTACTCTGGCGCAGAGTAAGTATCCAGCGCCGCCTCTGGCTTGCCACAGCAGGCTTCATTGACTTTGGTGAATTCTTTATTGATTCTGCGTCTGGAATCCAGGCTGAGATCAAGGAGGAAGGCTTTGAGGCTGTTAGAGGAACAGAAGTATTTGGTGGAACAACAGGACTTGGAAGGAGGAGAGATACCATTGCCTCTTGACTTTCAAGGGAATTGAAGTAGTGAGTGGGCTTCATACATCCTCTGAGTGGGAATTGTTATTCCCTGGGGTTTTACTTCCTCCGGAGGTTACTTCATACCATGTAGTAGTTAGAAAGGCATCAGAATTTTTAGACTTTCCTCTGCCTACCATAGGGTTAAAATCTAATATTTTAACAGAGGTTCTCCATTCTTCAACCTCTTCTTCCATTTAATGATGCATTGTTGGAGCCAGTATAACATATATGGAAGAAGCAGATTACTACTCCTGCAGTTTCAAAATCTATCGTCAGGAGGTACGGATTTGCACCAGGTGGCCCACAGTTCTTGAGTCAACATCCAACTCCTGAAAGCTTGGTGGTGCAAACTTTTTGTTCATCTAAATCAGCACCTGTGTCATTTCCTACGACTCCTGCTGATAGAGAATTTAAGTGCATGGAGCAATCAGCAAAAAAAAGATCTTCTTATCAGGAAACATGGCACTAAAGTCAGTCAATCCAACTTCTTTGCTTCGCAGGTACATTCATGCGTTGATGGATTCTGCGAAAGAGGTCATCCCTAAATTGCTGCAGAATGTACAGGGCCATTTTGAAGAACTTTTACAAGATAGCCAATCAGCAGGGAAACAGGTGATACAATCAGGAGTGGACAGCCTCTGCAGACTCTGTTGCTAGAGCCAAGGGGCCTTAAATTGCGACCAGAAGGCATGCATGGCTCAGAGGATCAGGGTTTTCATCTTATGTTCAGTCCACTTTAATGGATCATCCATTTAAAGGATCTAGACCTTTTGGTGTCAAGGCTGACTCGGCCCTAGAAAGATTTAAGGACAGTAAGGCCACGGCTAAATCTTTAGGTTTTTAGAAAACCTACAGACCACTCCGTAGGTTCAGGCGGTTGGCCGTAGCTCCTCTTTTCAAGGGAGGCAGTAGTTCCAGGGTCAACAACCTGTCAACCATCTTAACAGATCCTACAGATCCTACAAAGGAGATGAATTACACCACGTGGTGCCACCCAGCAGCCTTCCTCTTCCTCCTCTTCCACTGAGAACCTACCAGGAAAGCAGCCCTGATTCTCTCCCCTTTCAGCAGCATGTGTTTCCCATAGGGGGGAAGGTTGATTCATTTTCTTCTAGAGTGGGAGTTGATAACATCAGACTTGTGGGTGCTGAGTATGCCCTTCCCTTTCTGGAGTTTCTCCCTCCCTTCCCCCCCAAATAATCTTTTTCTCAGAAGAACACCTGCTTTTGCTTCAGCAGGACATTCAAAATCTGCTGTTAAATGGTGCAGTGGAATGGTTCCGGAGAAGGAAAGGGGTCAGGATTGTTACTCAAGATATTTTCTGATCCCCAAGAAATTGGCTGTTTGAGGCCCATTCTGAACCTGAGGAGTTTGAACTAGTCTTCAAACAGGAAAAATTCTAAATGCTGACCCAGGCACAGCTGCTTCTTGTGCTGGACAAGGAAGAGTGGATGGGTTCTATCAACTTGCAGGATGCATATTTCCACATCCCTATTCTGAAGTTGTGTGCACAGGAAGTATCTTCGTTTCATGGTAGGGTTGAGGCATTACCCGTTTGCGATCCTTCCTTTTGGTCTTACTTACGCACCTCGGGTCTTCAGAAGATGAAGGCAGTGTTTGCAGACCATTTGCTGATCAAGGCCAAGTCCCCAGAGTTAGTGCTGTACCATCTGAAGGTGACAACCCAGCTGTTGTTCAACCTGGGCTTTTCAATGAACTTGCCCAAATCTCTCCTGGAGCCCTCTTAGGGCCTCCTGTTCATAGGGACAGTATTGGACACAGCATTGAGTCATGCCTTTCCTGCTCCTCAGAGGATTCGGGACATTCCGGTTATGATTCCAATGTTTCAGGATGGAACGGTTCCAGTCCTAAAGGTCCTATGCCTGCTCTGTATGTTTGCTTCCTGTATTCTACAGGTTACTCAGGCACATTGGCACACGAGGGCTCTCCAGTGGTGCCTCCACGAGCAGTGGTTTTAACACAAAGGAGATCTCAAGGAGTCAATAACAATCTCCAAAACACTGCAGCAGATCTGGTGGAATGTGGACAACAATCTACCACAAGGAAGCCCATTTTGTCTTCCACCTCCAGTGATCACTGTCATAATGGATGCTTTCACTCTAGGGTGGGGAGCACATCTGGGGGTTCTGGAGATCAAAGTTCTTTGGTCTTTTAATTCTTGTAGGTACAGCTTTTTTGTAAGGGGTTTTGAATTGTGCAAAGCTTTTTACAAATAAGGAAATTGTGTATTGCAGACACTTTAGAAAAGAGAAGTGATATACTGTTGTAGAGAATATTGTCCAATTACTAGCTGTTGTGAACCTTCAGGTTCAGTGCACTTACTTGTACTACATTTTTTGGTAACTCTTAACCTTTGTCTCTTTATCTTTGCAAGACGAAATCGCCCGCAGGACAGATGAGGAGAACAGCCCAAAAAGACTGTGATGCCAAGTCAGCCAATGTGGAAGACAGCTGGATTCCAAAACAGGTAAGCGGGAATCGGGAAACGGGAGCCAGGACCGTTTTTCTAGGAGAATTCTTGAAGCCTAGAAAGCCTTCAAGCAAGGGCGTGACATTTGTATACTGCACCCAAGATGGTTACCAAATTTTGCTGGACGCTAAGATCTCCCGATATTTTGGCATTTACTCTGAAATTAGAAACTGGGTGAGTAGGGGAAATGGGAACCTTGAAAAAAGTGGATGATGACAAGATTTTAATATGGGAAGGTGTGGATCTTAGGATGTAGGATCTCTTTCATTATTGCAAGTGCTGGGAACAAGTGGGCAGGCTATAAAGACAGTAGGAAACATGCACAAAGCAACAAATACGGGATAAGTGAATAAGTCCTAGTGGGTCACTTGACTGCATAATAAAAAATGTATTGAGCACTGTATACCGAAGATGCATAAAGGCCTAGGAGGTCACTTGCATGTGCATTCTGTGATGTGACGTCCCAAACTCCTGCCACCCAGGAACCGTACAGTGCACAGGTGGAGTGGGGCATAACACAGGGCAGTCTCAAAGCAACAGTTCATCCCTTTGGGAGTCAAGATAGTCCTCAAGCAGCAGGGCAGTCCTTTGGTAGCAGCAGGGCATTCCTTTGAGGAGAAAGGCAAGCCACAAGCAACGGGGCAGCCCTCCGGGAATAAGGCAGACCTTCTCCTATAATGTCCACATTTCCAGGAGATTACTGAAGAGTGGTTCTGGAGGTTTAATATTTATACCTAGTGCCGCCTTTGAAGTGGGGCGATACACTATACCACCCCCACATCTAGTTCTGGAAAGTTCTTCCCTTCCCCTGTCAAGGCTCCAAGATGCTTGGGGTGACAAAAGAGTATTATCAGGTTCCTTTGTGTTTGGGGAAGGCAAAGCCCTTGGAAGTATAAGTGGGGACGGGTACCACTCTGTCCCCAACCATCCTGGCAGGATGGTCCATCCTGTACACACTTAGGCCCTCATTATGAACTTGGCGGCAATTACCACTGACCGCTGTGCTGTCAGTGAACAAAAGACCGCCAGTGGTGCCGAACTGCACACTGCCGTATATTGATGCCAAAAAGTCAAACCTCCAAAAACCTTGCAACCTCCATCCACCGCTAGGGCCAACGACGGCGGAAAGGCAGTAGACCCTACCCGCCACCGCCATGCAGACAAGTCTCCCGCCCACCCAATAATGTTGCACAAATCAGCTCTGCGGACACTGAATGGTGAACAACCATTGGTGGTACGGACCACCACGGCAAGCAATGGGATCGGCCAACAACAAATGCACACACTGGCAAGTTCGAAAACCACACACCTGACACACATCCACAACACTTTAAAACACACACATACACACCCTTACAATCCTTTGCAATGCCAATAGCACAACAGATATTGACAACACAACATGCATACACTAAAATAACCATCACAAAAGTCACACACACAAATATACCACCAAAACAAATACAAAGCACAACCACCATCAAAAGCCACACACCCAACCACACAACAGCACCCTCACCAATACACCTACAACACACCACACACAGCACACACCATAGCACCCCCTAAGCACCCCCACTTCACAGACAGGGAGCTAAGGACCATGGTGGATGAAATACTCAGGGTCGAGCCACACCCATTCGGGGCACAGGTGCAGCAGACACCTGCGGCCAGGAAGATGGAGCTATGACAGACGATTGTCAACAAAGTCAATGCAGTGGGAAACCATCCACGCACAACGGAGGACATCAGGAAGACATGGAACGACCTGCGCGGGAAGGTTCAGTCCAACTCATCCAGGCACAACATCGCCGTACAGAAGACTGGTGGTGGTCCCCCACCTCCTCCCCCCGAATACACCGACTGGGAGGAGAAGGTCTTGACTATCCTGCACTACGAAGACCCCATCAGACTCACTGGAGGACTGGACTCGGGTAAGT
The DNA here is from genome assembly GCF_031143425.1 of Pleurodeles waltl. Lineage (NCBI taxonomy): Eukaryota > Metazoa > Chordata > Amphibia > Caudata > Salamandridae > Pleurodeles > Pleurodeles waltl. The sequence continues at coordinate 217,765,720 of NC_090450.1, read as the reverse complement.
CAACTACAATACCTTAACAGTCACCTCACCTATAATGCATGCATCACCCCATCCCCCTCACTAACACCAGAGCCACATCCCCTACCCAGTCCACAAAACCCACTTACTCACATCCAAGTCACCTGTATGCCCACAATCACCATCCAGCCCCCTGTGCACAGTCGCCAACCCCTGCATGTAATCCCAGTGTCACTACAACACCCACAATGAACTACCACCCCCCTGGAAAAATGCATCTAAATGTACACGAAGGGACCTTGCATGCCATTACATGGGAATTTAACCATCAATTAGTGCTGACCAGTGATGAAATTGTCAATAAAGTACAGGACACCAACATCTCAGTTTTCTCACACACAGGCACTACCACCCATGCCACGCGGACAGAGATGTCAAGGAGTGCCAGTCCTCCACCTGATGACGGAGGCCCCTCTCAGGAGAGTGCCGAGGGATTTCTGGACACAGAGGAAATCCCTGCCCCATCCCACACCCTTGGACAGTCACCCTCCAGAAGCCCCACCCACGACACCACTGACACACCTACCACTCAGCCACCACCATCAGCCCTGGCCAAACGACCCCACACCAGTGTCACTAGGCCACTGACTGGCTGCCCACATGTACAGAGGCCAGAGTCTCCACCCACCAACAGACAGGATGCTGAAGGGCCAACAGCAAGTGGGACTGCCAGACTTGTGCAGGGGAAACAGACAAAGGGGGCTAGGGCCAGTGGGAGGGTATCAGTAGCCCTAGGGGGTGGCCAAAGGATGGATGCAGCAGCCAAGGAGGTGATATCTGAAGTCCTGGGAACATACCACCATTCCCAGGACAGGATTGGCCACATCCTGGCCAACTTGGAGCAGAATCAGAGGCTGCAGATAGCACACCACCAGGAGGCCATGGAGCTATGGAAACAGCTCAATGCCACCATGGCCTCCATTGCAGAGGTGCTGCAGCACCAGTACCACAGCCAGCCTGAGTCCTCCACCAACCTGCAGGCCCCTAGCACTAGCCAGGACACTGCCCTGCCATTTACATTTGCAGCATCCACTGGACTGGTGGCACTGCCAGAGGACTCACAGGACATTAACACCCCTACCCATGCATCCCAGCTGCACCTTCGCAAACGTGCCCTCAGACCCAGATAACCCACTGAAACACCAACCAAGACCAAGACCAGTATCAGGAAGTGACTCTGCCCTGAACTGTCTCCCTTGTGTGCCACTGAACTGCATCGTTGACATACCACTGCCATCTCACCATCTTCCAATGGCCCAATGGACGATACCCCTGTGCAGCCAACAATTGATCATATGTACCTGAGTATGTTGTTCACCATGTGCCCACTCCCTTTCACTGTCCCAACACTCATGTATGTTTTGACTTTGAATACATACACATGTGCACTCAAAATATATGTCCTTAATCAATATGAGAGATCAATTGTAAATGTGAATGCATTAGCCAGTTACCATCATAATGCCACTTTTATTGCAGGAGGTGATCCAACACACTGTAGTGTCTGAACTATGTCACACTGTACCTCCTATTGCATGCACTGGCACCTGTCACATGAGTCATGATTTTGCATTTTCACTGTTAAAGGACACCACAGTACTTATTACATGAGTCAGACTGAAACAATGCAGTGAAGACATCAGCATCATAGAACAGTACCTGAGAGTCACTGGAAGTATAGGCGGATTAGCTGGGTCCTGGAGTTAACATATTCCCCCTCTTCTTCTTCACCCTCACTCTCATCCCTCCTCTGAGGTTGCAGGGCTGGTTGGACATCACCTTCCTCTTCCAGAAGTGGGCAAGCTTTCCTCACAGCCAAGTTGTGCAGCATGCAGCAGGCCACCACTATCTTCCACACCTTGTCAGGGACACAGCACAGGGATCCTCCAGAAAGAAGGAGGATACAAAATCTTGCTTTCAGGAGTCCTATGGTGTGCTCTATCACCCTCCACGTATGACCATGGGCCTCACTATAATTTCTCTCTGCATCTGTCCTGGGATTCCTCACAGGTGTCAGGAGCCATTACATGTTGGGGTAGCGAGAATCCCCTGCAAAAGTGGGCGAAAGAGGACTTAAATACATACATTTAACTTGCGAAAGCCTGGCTGTCAGCTTTGTAAGTGATCTAGTGTCATACACACTCACCTATAAGCCAAACTCTGTCCACCTGAAATTGTCCCATCATGTGTGGCACACTGCTGTTTCTCAGGACAAATAAATCATGGACTGATCCTGGGAACTTTGCATTGATGTGTGAAATGTATTGATCAGCAGTACACACCAATTGGACATTCATGGAGTGATAGTTCTTACGATTCCAATACACCTGTTCATTCACTCTTGGGGGTATGAGGGCTATGTGGGTTCCATCAGTGGCACCCATCACATGGGGGATATTAGCAAAGGCATAGAATCCTTAGTTGATGGCGGTGAGATCAGCCCTTTGGGGAAACGGGACATAACTTTGCAAGTATTGAATGAATGCATCCAAGAAATTGGACAGGATGTGGCTGAACATTGGCTGAGATAACCCTGCAGCCATGCCCACTGTTACTTGAAATTAACCTGTGACAAACACAGGTCAAGGATTGTAGCTCGATTAAGTTGGTAAGTTATGATGATGTGGCATTCCTCCATGGTGTCCAGGTCTACTAGGAGTCTGTAAACAGATGGGGCTCTCCCTCGAAACATAGGTCTGTACCTATGGGTGATGAAGGAACACATTTTGTGTTTCGCCATACACTTGCATCACATGGTGTCACTATACATTTCTACAAAGTGACACATAGGTAACGCACACACAAGCAAAGAATGAGGTAGTCCGTCAGGCTAATATGTGGTGAGGTTTCTCAATCGTAATGGCATCACAGTGTAGATACACTTCCAACCATGAATACATGTGAGGAACCAGTACTCACATCAGTAATCGATGAAGGGGAGAGAGAATAGGGCCATTGATGAGGCCCCCGGCCAAGCTATGGAGACGTGGTGGAAGCAAAATGGCAGCCTCCTGCCATCCAGATATTGTAGTGTGGAAGTGACTTCATTCCGCTGGCGTTAGTTGTCATGGCGGTAGGCGGTGTTCATCGCCGTGCACCTGATCATTGGATTACATGGTTGTCAATGGGAACCTGGGACAATCATGATTGCAGCCAGCAGTGATGGTGCACACCGCTGCGGCATCTACCGCCATTTTGACAGACCCTTGACACTTGACTCCTGCATTACGTGGAGGGAAGAACTCCACTGTGTGTGCTGCTGTGACCTGACTCTGGTCCCTGAGATGGCACGTGTGACAGGGGAACGGGCCCCACCCTTCACCGCAGAGGAGCTTGAGAAGCTGGTTGACAGGGTCCTACCCCTGTATGCCAAGTTGTATGGGTGACCAGAGGAGCAGTTAAGTTTCTATCTGTCCTCCTTAGATGTGTGTGATTGTGGCGGATGCCTTTATGCATTTTTGTTTGCTTTTGTGAATGCTTACCTGTAATATGTCTGGTAGTTTCTGTTTGTTATTTGTTTATTTCCAAGTCTCCATGGACCATGTCAATATGAATGGGCATGGCATTTGTGTATGGGGCACCCACACTGACATCTGTTTCTTTACTCTGTGTGTCTCATGCAGGTCAGCACCCATCAGAAGAGGGGACTGTGGCAAGCCATCAACAAGGAAATGCAGACCCTGGGGGTCTACAACTGGCAAAGCACCCACTACAGGAAGCAGTGGGAGGACCTGAGGCGCTGGGCAAGGAAGACTGGAGAAACCCAGCTGGGGAAGGCCTCCCAACGAGGAAGGGGTGCCCATCTGACCCTGATCCCCCTAATGGCCCCCACTGTGGGTGTGTGGTGTGCACAGGTGTGTGCATTGGTGCAGGTATTTGTTGGCTTGTGTCTGGTAAGTACAACTTGTTATGGTATGTATGGCTTGGGATGGTGGTAGGGGTTGGGAGTGTGTTGTGGGGTAGGTGTGTAACTGTGCCCTTTCTTCCCATGTGTACTAGGCTACGGTACTTACCATTGTCGTCTTTGTCGTGGGTCATGGTCCTGGAGGAATATGGCAAGGAGAAGCACTGGGATTATTTCCAGTTCTCGCTCCATGTCTGCGTTGGCGTGTTCTTTGTGCCTCAGGGGAGTGTTTCCCTTTATTTGGGTTGTTTCTGCCACGCTTTGCCTGGCAGTGGTTTCAGCCCTGGAACTGATGGCGGTGTGGTATTTCATTATTTGGTGTGCGGTTTGGGCCTTTCCGCCAGCGTGGGGGGGGCCTCCTCCGTCGTCGGCGGGACTACAAAAATGGCAGTGTGTGGATGGGCCGCTACTTGTTTCTCATGTGCTTCATTATTTGGAGGTCCGGACCGCCAGCCTGTTGGCAGTAGAGACCACCACCGGCGGCGGTGCAGTGTTTCCCGCCATGTTCATAATGACCACCTTAATCTCCTTTTGTGTCACTGTCTGGAAGGAATATACAAATCCAAATTTCAAAAAGTAGCATTTTCAGAATTGTGCAAAAATCTGACTTTACCATTAATGAAGGTTTTAAATTACAATTCAATTCATATATATATATATATGTATATATATATATATATATATGCTCCCAATCTGTGTTAGTCTATGGGACTTACAGCAGTGAAAAACAACATTGATAGTTTTCCACTACTAGAACATGTAAAAAATAAAAAGCACATCCTACTTTTTAGATACAGTGTGCCCACCGTATAAACCTTTAGGACCTCCCTTGGGGATGACTGATATGCATTAAAAAGGAAGGTTTAGGCCAGGCAAAGACTCTGTTTTGCCAGATAGAAATGGCAGTTTAAAACCGCATTGCAGGCTGCAGTGGCAGGCCTGAGAAAAGTTTTAAAGGGCTACTTTAGTGAGTGGTACAATGACTGCTGTAGGTCCACTAGTACAATTTAATTCACAGGCCCTGAGTACATATAGCACTGCTTAAAAAGGGATTCAAAAGTAAATTAAGGAACATATTTATAATAAAGGGGTGCATCAGTCCCAATGCACCACTTTTCTTGCATCCCACTAAGTCCCCCTAATGACACCATGGTTGCGCAGTATTTACAATATGGTGCACCATGGCGGTTGCGACCACAACAACGTCAAATTTTTGCTGCTGTTGTGGCACTTTCTGCACTAGCACCAAAATATTTGGTGCTAGTGCAGCAAAACACAGGGAGGCCCGTTGACCAATACAGGCATAATGTGATGCAAGGGGTTACAAAGTGGTGCTATCCATGCATTGCGGTACTTAGTAAATATGTCAATAGGGAATGGCCTACTTAGCGCCGCCTTAAAGTACAAAAAAAATGATGCTAAGAGGTTGCTAAGGGCTTTAAATCTACCCCTGTATGTGCCAGTTAGATAAAGCCAATGTTAACATGAAGGAGAGAGCACAAGCACCTTAGCACTGGTTAGCATTGGTAAAATGTGCAGAGGCAGAGCCATAACGCCAGCAAAAACAAATTCAACAAATTTACAACGCAGAAGCTGCACCTTGGGGCGGCTTCTATTTTTAAATGCTTTACACCTCTTTTAGGAATGTTGGTAACATGAAAGTTTTGCGACGCAAAGCTTGGTCTGAAGGAAATGGTACATCACATACAGAATCACAAAGAATCCGATAACGGCCATTCCACACTTCGTTTTAGTTTACGATTCATTTTAGCTTCTAAAGTACTTTTTGCAAATCTGATACAAATTTCCAACTCACAGTATCCATTTTGTTAATTGCAATTTGCATTTTTGCAGTTACAAAATCGGCGATTTTGTAAATCGCAGCGTTTGCAACTGCAAAAATGCTTTGTACGTTGGGCCCCATATGCGGAAAAAAACTCACATTTAGGACCTCAACATTTTGTTAAGAATTCCCTATGGCACAACCCCGTGACTGAAGCATATTTCTTTCTGAAAAATAAATCCAGGGTGGCTCCAATAGAGAACAGCAGCACAAGTGTTATCAAGATCCCCTCAGCACCCTGAGCAGCGGACCTCTGTACCACAGGACGCCTGTTAGCACAATTACCTCTCCAAAACCACAGTTGAGGCAGCAGAGCAAACGATGTGTGACAGCAGCTGTATTGCAATGATGTGTGTAATAAAAATCTTTATTAAACCACGCAACACTACGTTTGCAATTTCTGAGAGGAAACCCTAGCCACTTTATTGTCTAATGCAATACTGGCCTGCCTGGCTCTCCAACATTACGGCATCTCCTGGCAGCAGGAGAGATTCGTTGAGATGAGGAAGATTGAGCAAATGGAATCAAAATGACAGCCGAGAAATCACAACAGAAGTAGCTGACAGCAGGGGAAAAAGGCCAAGAGGACACTGCCAAGAAATACATCATCTTTATGTGAGGGAACTTCGCGTTTCAGTCTCTCAGTCTCAGGTCCATTAGTTGTGCTTCAATGCTCTGTGGGATTAATAGCGATAGAGGTGCTTAGTGGCGTCTGTGAGGATGACAGCCCTGAAACCTAAACTGCACCTGCGATATATTTTTGTCCACAGCAGAACTGGGATGCCTCAAGCAAATCAGGGTAGAATGCAGCTGCAGGTTAGTTTCAAACTCAAATCATAACTCCCTCCCACAAGCAGTGTTTACTTTGTGCCAGTGGATGCAGGTGGTGGGTACCAGCACTCCTTTTTGGGGACTGGGATTTATGTCCCCAAGGAGCATGGCTAAGTATGGGAGAGCTGCACAGCAACTCAGGTCCCTGCCTCAAACTACAAGGAGAAGAAGGGCTGCCCTCCTGGAACCCTGGCCTGCACCCCAAAGGATTGCACTCTGAATGACTGCACCTGTCACACACTGTGGAACTACAACCGCATGGACTTTGCCTGGCTTAAAGAATTGAAGCAGTGGACTCCATGAAAGCTACAGGTTAACAGAGCTCCACCTGCACCATCTCCATCAACAAGAATCCAGCAGGACAGTGTTCAGTGGAATCTTAAGGATTTGGCCAGATGCACTGTGGGAATTGTAGTCCCAAGGTCCCAAGGACCAACTCAGTGATCCTGGGACCTGGGATTATGTAGTTGACCCCCAAAGAGCCAAAAAAAACAACTGGATAAGAAGGACTACCCTGCTGGAATCTTGGCTTGCACAAGAGAGGACCACACTTATTAAGTACACAGCTGCTGCACTCACAAGGCTTCACAACAAAAGGACATTGCCTGTCTTAAAGGATAAAGAGTGAGATCCCTGAACAGCAACAGGTAGAAGAGTGCTGGGAGGGCTACCTGCAGCATCAACAACAAGGACAACTCCAGCTGACAAGCATCACCTGGATTTTACTTGGATTGGCAAGGTGCATTGTGGGAGCTGTGGTCCCAGACCCCAAGAGATAAACCAGAGCTTCTGAACCCTTGGCTGGTGCTGTGGACCACTTTCCTGCATCAAGAAACACTTCCGAAAGTAAGTGCAAAAGTCTTACATCATGGACGGCCAGGACTCTTGACTTTGTCGTGGTCAAGCGCAACCTTTTTTTAACCCTTTGATTGCTATTTGCTTCTAAGCACTAGTTTCACTTTTAACCTTAAAAAAATCATATCTCGGGTTCCCTACATTATTTTTTGCATCATTTTAATAATACAAATATTTCCTATTTTTATAAATTGGTGCTGGATTTTTAGTGTGTGTTGTGTCTTACTTATTTAACCTATTAGTTTTTTTTTATGCTTTACACACCAGTTTCCTAAGTTAAGCCTGCTTGCTCGTTGCCAGCTACCAAAGATTGAGCAAGTGAATCATTTATTTAGACCTTGACCACACATTATATTGTGATCGTGGCTTATTACTGGTAGTGGGTACCTACCTACACCTACTAATCAACCACATTGCAACACCTGCACTGCTATGCAATATGTATAAAAAACATTGAGAGCAGCAATGGGGCTCACCTAGGCAAAACCTATTGGCTTTGCCAGTGCTTGTTTAGTTAGATGTCTGCGTCAAGAAAGTCTGAGTTGTACAAATTGCTCTCTGTTTGCCTTTTAGAGATGAAATCAAATTTAGGAGTGTGGTAATGCAACCTTTTTGTTAATGCCACCTGACCTTTGCCTTGAGACATTTATCAGCTTTGTCAATTCTACATATGATAGAACTAATAAACTGCAGCTTTTTCTGAATATGTCATTTGGAATGCTGCATTAGAGACTGCTTCAAATAATGTATTTCCAGGGCAGCATTCTCCAGGTAGCTAGACATTCAGTTCAGAACAGTTGAACTATTAACGTAAGAGTGATTGGCTGATGTAGTGTTGTAAATTCATAGTTCAACAGTACATGTTGTTTGCATGTTTTTTCCCAACTGAATACTGCACAAAGGGTCCCATCAAATGTGGAACTTATTACATCATTGGTGACAACTATTCCCAGCCCAGGCCATGATAACACTGATATTAGGTGGCAACTGAGTTCTTGCTGTGGAATATAAGCATTTTGCTTGCAATCCAGGATTGTAGAGACTGTGTACTGGTCTCCATAGAAAATCTGTGCACTCTTGTTACTTTGACTTCTCATTCTTCCTGAATGCGAAAGGAATGAGCATGGAGTGCTTGTGACAGCATTTTGGGTTGAGGGAGGAAAAGGATATGGATTCTACCAATGAGTTCCCCCAGATGTTTTGCTCTTTGACCTCTGTTTTTTTTTAACGCTGCCGTGGGTTGAAACTCTGTAAAAAACCCTCAACTACTGTAATACTCTATTTTAAATGGTTATGAGATGCATACTCCACTTCTCACCTTTCAAACGCATCTCAGCCACTGTCAAATGAATGGCTTATAGGTTATGCGTGCCATGTGCTCACTCATGCATTCACATATAAAGGCTTACACAAAGCTCGTCACAATCAAGGACCAGCTGAAATTCCACCAACCCCCCAGACTCCTAGGCTCCATGTCCCTTTCCCGGGCATATACCCCTGTATCCTCTGGAGCAACATCAGAGGAGTTCCTTTCTCCTACCTAACGGCAAGATCTTGGAACAACCTCCCACCCCACCTGCGAACCTCCTCCTCCCTTCTGGAATTCAGAAATAGGCTCAAGACCTGGCTGTTCGACTAAGCTACGCTACGCTGCCTCACTCTCAGTGCCTGGCTACCCTCGCAGATGGCAAGCAGCGCTTTACAAATTCAGATTGATTGATTGACATGCTGACTGCGGAACACTGTTGCCTGACTGTGCCTGGCATCTGTGTACAGAAAGAATAGAGCAGATTGGTCCTAGACCATTTCAGTAAACTGTATGAAAAGTAATGTTTCTGTTGGACCTGTCCCTTTTTGCAGGGTCATTCCCCAAACTTTTTGCCTCCTTCCTCCTATTTGTTCGACCAGTTTGTGTTAGCTTAGGACTCTGGGCACTTTACCACTGCTAACCAGTGCTAAACTGCATATGCTCTCTGTGTAAACTGTATTGGTGATGGGCTTTCCCATGATTGGCATATTTGATTTGCTAGTAAGTCCCTAGTAAAGTGTACTAGAGGTGCCCAGGGCCTCTAAATCACATGCTACTAGTTGACCTGCAGCACCGATTGTGCTACCCATGAGTAGCCCTGTAAACATGTCTCACACCTGCCATTCCTGTGTCTGTGTGTGCAGCCTTGTACTGCCAATTCGACTTGGCAAGTGTACCCACTTGCCAGGACTAAACCTTCCCTTTTTATACATATAAGGCACACCTAAGGTAGGCCCTAGGTAGCCACATGGGCAGGGTGCAGTGTATGTGACAGGTGGGACATGTACTGATGTGTTGTATGTGTCCTAAAAGTGAAATACTGCTAAATTCGGCTTTTCCAAGGCCTATCTCTCCCATAGGTTAACATGAGGGCTACCTTTAGGCAACTTTTAAGTGCAGTTTTCCTTTGGGAGCAGATAGAAATGTGGAGTCTGGTGTCCCTGAACTCACAATTTTAAAATACATCTTTTAGTGAAGGTGTTTTTTAGATTGTTAGTTTGAAAATGCAACTTTTAGAAAGTGGGCACTTTCTTGCTTAAACCATTCTGTGACTTTGCCTGCTTGTGTATTCCACGTCTGGGTCAGACTGAGAGTTGGGCTGTTGTGAATCCACTCTAGACACTAAGAGAAAGGGAGCTTGGGTGCAGCCTGCATATCCTGATGACCCATCTGAGCTAGAGTGGAGGGAGGAGTGATCACTTACACCTGAATGGGCTGTGGCTGCACTCACACAATGCAGTCTCCAACCTCCTGGTGTGTGTCTGGGGCCTGGCCTGGGTAAGGCAGAATCTTGTGAACAACAGAGACTTTCCTTTGAAGTTTTCCTACTTCAAAAGCAGAAGGGGTATAAGTAGTGGACCCAAAACCCCAGACTTTAGATTTCTTCAAGATTACTTCTTGAACTAAGAGGAACCACTGCCAAGGATAAGAGCTGAAGAGCTGAGGAGAAGTACTGCTCCTGCCTGTGACTGTACTTTGTTGCGCTATCCCGCAGTTGCTGCTTCTGTCTGTGAAAGGGGACAAAGACTGGACTTTGTCGTGCATTCCTGCATGAGAAGAATGTCCAAGAGCTTGAACTGAGCTTGCCTCCTGTTTTGAAGTCTCAGGGCCATCAAAGACTTCCTCTGCCAGCACCTGGATTCTCTGCTGGGACTCCTGCCCTGCCAAATGGTGCCCTATCCAGTCCGTGGAACCTTGAAAGGTGAAGTTGGCAGAACAAGAGCTAAAATCCTCGCACAGAACACCGTGCAAGGACAATTTCGATGCACCATCTGCAACGCAGCTGATGAACAACGCACCTTCCGCTTCGCAGCTGAAATCGAAGTTCCACCTGCATCGCAGCTGGGAGATCGATGCATCGTGGGTGGAGAAATGACGCAACACCCGCTTGCGGCTGCTGATAACGATGCAAACCCCCACACAGCGTGTTTTCCAACACAGTGCGGTCGGATTTCTCATACATTGTCGCTGAGCCATTGTGAACCTGCGCGCATCCGAGGTGCCCTGTCTGGAAATCGACCCATTTCTCTCTTGCGGGGGAGGAAAACAATGCATCACCTACCTGACTGGAGAAGAAACAACGCACTGCCTCACTTACGAGTAAGGAATGGACTCATCACTGACTTTCCTGACTCAGGCTCGCCCATACTGCCTTATTTTGAACTCAAACCAAGTACTTTGTGGGAAATCATCTTTTCCATTGTTTTCGATGGAGTGAGACTTTTATTCTTTTGAAAATTCATATATTGACTTGTGTATGTTGGATTTTTGTCGTTTTGGTCTTGTTTGATTTAGATAAATATGATCAATTTTTCTAAACTGGTGTGGTGTCCATTTTGTACTGTTTTCACTGTATCCCTGTGTGTTTGGTACAAATTCTTTACACATTGCCTTTGAGATAAGCCTGACTGCTTGTGCCAAGCTACCAAGGGCGTGAGCAGGGGTTATCTTAAGTGTTTATCTCCATTGCCCTGGCTAGTAAGAGGGCCCCTGCTTGGACAGAGTGCAAACTGACTGCCAACCAGAAACCCCATTTCTAACAGTTTCACTTTGCGCACTTTGGGGGTTATTACAACTTTGGAGGAGGTGTTAATACGTCCCAAAAGTGATGGATATACCACCAGCTGTATTACGAGTTCCATAGGATATAATGGACTCGTAATACGGCTGGTGGTATATCCGTCACTTTACCGTCACTTTTGGGACGAATTAACACCTCCTCCAAAGTTGTAATAACCCCCTTTATGTTTAAGCGATTTTAAAATTGTAACTCTTCATTGGTACATGCTGGGACTGGAATTCATATGGTAGGTAAGATTTACCAGAAATTAATATCTTAATATAGTAAAGCAAGAGCATATTCCTAAGAGCCAGCCTCTAATAAAATATTCACCCTTTAAGATGGTTGTCAGAGTAATTTAATTACGCTATTCTGCCCCCTGACAGAACAAGGGCCCCAGTGAGCAATCCATTCAATCCACTGAAATTCTCCTGCTTGAGGAAAGGGACGGAGTGGAATTTCCATAGCCATCACAAGTAACTCCCTGTTAACAGCGGCGAGGGAAGCTCACAGGCCCATATTTATACTTTTTGACACAAACCAGCGCCGGCGCTGGTTTGCATCAAAACATTTACCACCGGCTAACACCATTCCAACGTGCCAGGCGGGCACCTTATTTATGGATTGACGTTAGCCGGTGCTGCGGGCTGGTCAGAGTAAAAAAAAATTACTCTAACCAGGCAGCGCTGGCGTAGGCAAAAATGGGGGTTGTGCATCAAAAAAGGGTGCAAGTCAGGTTAGAGTAAAAAATCATGTATCTAACCGGACTCACGCTTTTTTTTTACGTACAACCCCCATTGAAATGACTCCTGTCTTAGCACAGACAGGAACCATGTCCCCCTGCCCAATGGCCATGCCCAGGGGACTTCTGTCCGTTTTTTAAGGCCCGCCCCCTCCTGTGCCTCAAAATGTCGCAGGAGTATAAATAAGGCGCACAGGCCTTAAAATCATTTTTTGGACTGGAACGCCTACCTTGCATGTCATTAACGCAAGGCGGTTTTCTGCATCCAGAAAATGACGCACATGCAGGAATTTTGACGTTCGCGGGTCGGGCGTCATAGATATGGTGTAAGGTTTGCACCGAATGTGCGTCAAAATTGTCGGCACAAACAGAGTGTAAATATGCCCCACAGTTTTAACATTTGGGAAGGGTGAGGCCTGCGAGTGTGCAGAGAAACTTAGAGAATGATGAGCTCTGATTTTGGAGAGAATGCATTATGAATGTTGAACAACAGTAGGACAGGCAGTCAGTCTGTTCCTTGAGAGTCAGTCAAAGGTGGTGGCATGATGTGGCATTAATACATTAGGCGGATGCCTCACCAGTAACAGAAAGCTGAACGTGGACTACAAACTGGACTTTGCACACCTGTGAGAAAGGAATTGAGTCTGGCTATTGGTCTAAGATGTATTTTTAGCGCGAAAGATACGGTAACCTTTTTTTATTTTTTTTTAGATCTGGCAATAATTAATGTTAAAGTTTCTGCAGACGGAAAGTTCTAAAAACACAATATTCAAACATTTGTAAGAGTCCAGTACACACATGTACACTGACAAAAAAGACCATCACCATTGTATTCTGCCATCTATACCACGCACACCTATCAATTTCTCTTATCTTTACAACATGGCAACTGGTCGAAAGTACTTATAAGTGGTCAAACACAATAGAAAACAAAGACACCCTATACCTTTTACTAGCGCACTCTGCCTTCAGAACCACATGCCTGTTGAAACTTCTCATTCGTACACTGTGATGATTTGTCCCAGAACACACCATTGGGTAATTCCCCCACACCTCCACACACAGCAGGGTGCAGGAAACTGCTAGTCCTCAATTTTGTACAACAAGTGTAATTTGCCCATGTATTCTCACACAAAAGGGTACTACTCTTCCTAATTGTTCACACTACGGGATGCTCCGGCTAGAAGAGCTTGTGCGCAGGCATTACTCGTCTTCAATTGTGCACACCTTTGGTAATCTCCCATTCTTCCTCATGGAGCAGCGTACTACTCTTCCCAATTTTCCACATCATGGGGTATAAGCCCATGCAACCTCACATGACGTGAAACAGTTATTATGCAATTTCACACACCACGGGGTACTCACCACAACTCCTTCATGCAACAAGGTACTAATCTCCACCAGTTTTCACATCATCATAAGCATGTGTGCTATACTTTGTCTCTTGCAAGAGGGTGCTTCGTCCGCTTCCCTACCTTCACAACAAGAACATTGGGGTACTGTTATTCTGCCTTTTTCAAAAGGGTACCCCTCACTCATCCCATAACAACAGACTCTCTTGTGAATTGTGCGCACAACCGGGCACTTGCAGTCATTTACAAAATACTCTCACACTTCATTGTGTAACAGCATTCATATATCCGTGCACCCGCCATTAGGCTCAGGGACAGCCCAGAACAATAACACAGATCCCCTAACCATAGCACCTACAGGAGCACTAGTTTCCAATTACGGAAATAAAATCATAAGCACCGCATCACAACTTTCTAAGCAATTTCTCTAATATGCAATCAAAATAAATAACGTGCTATTAAGAAAAAAATAAATTCACATTTTCTTTTCAGAGATGTGCCATATTCTATTGGTATTCAACCATCACACTTTTAAAAAATGTATCCTTTCTGTAACCTTAACATTGTGCACTGTTTATCTATCGTCAAATCACTACTATTCCTATAAGGGTCGAGGGTTCGAGAGGGGAGTGGGCGGTCTCTGATTGCGCCATTCTAATCATATGCCTAACACACATGCAAGGCAATCAGGTTGAAAATGACACTGATTATTGAGGCCCTTAGTACTCATATATATGGCCAGAAATTCTGAAGATTTCAGATACAAGGTGAGCCTTCACCCACCAACCTTGGTGGTATGCTCGATTATTAAGTGGCCTCATTCATCAGAAATTATTATAGTGATGAATGAGCTCCCTGGTTACAGGGAGTACTTTTTATATGCATGGGAACCATGTGAGGGAGTCTAGAAATCCCTGTAACTCTGCTACGAAGACATTTTATTCACGAAAGGCTAGAGGGATGGTTAAAAATAGAGATGCCTAGGAGAACTATTACTCTTGCATCTCTTGGTCAACCTATTTCAGCCATACTATGGCCCCTTGTGTGATGCTCTGCTTTCATCAGACCCTTGATCACTCATACAGCATGAATGAAGCATGCTTACTAATCATTGATATCTGCTTGAATACTCGCAGTTCTCCATTGAATTCTCGGTGAGGATAGTACTGTAAGACGATACAAGGCACATATATATGCTTCAACACTAAAAGCATCTTCATACCCATGCATGATAACCGCAGAGAAGCATTTCCTCCACAGCCATCGGGCATTTTAAACTCAAGGATAAAGCAGCCGCCTCTCTACAATAAAGCTTACCGTTGTAGGTCTTGCCAACACCAGCTGTCTGGAAATATCAGCCAATTCAAAAGGAAGAACAATTTAAAGGCCATATCTGACTTCTTTTTTAAAACAGTGATCACAGATCCCTAGAAAATAAAGAGGAGCCTCAAGTTCTACTTATCTCGGTACAATATCCATATAAATGATCATCAGTGGCAGATGCACATATTCCAGTTTCTTACTAAGTAAAATAGCATTCTGAAAACTAAAAGACCATTTTTATTTATCCTGAACGAAGTCTGTGAATCAATGAGTAGTCTGTCTTCTCTTTCGCTTGCCTTGTTAGCAATGACAAGACAATAAAATCCCTTTTGTCTTGCTATTAATGGTATAGGCAACAGAACAGTGATGTAAGAATTAAGGACCAGATGTCCCAAGGTAAAAGTTTGTGATTACCAAATAGTGAAGCTTAGCGATTCGCTGTTTGGTAACAGCAAACACCTAGGTACAAATGTGTCTTTGACACATTTTGTGATTCCGGGTGGTTTGCAAATAGACCTGCATCATGAATATTAATGAGGTAGATACCGATTTGCATCCGACTGGTAATCACTAAAATCACAGGGTAGGTGGCCTACTGGGCACAGCAGACCACAATGTCTGTGATTGCTTTTAAATAATCTATTTGTTTTTAAATGCAACTATTTCCTTAATGGCAAATGGGATGTGTAAAAAAAAAATATATAGAAAAGTTGACTTTTCATTTTTTAACAGTAGGCAGTGGCCGATAGAACCACTGCCTACTCTTAAAAATTTATTTTACAAACAATCACAAAGGGAAAGGGATCCCTTGGGGACCCCTTCCCATTTGCTAACGGGTTAGCACCAAACTGAATTTGACATCATATTGAGAGTGATCTGCGACTGCATTTCAGTCGCAAAACATTCACACATACCACTGCTATTCAGTATTCCTAATACCGAATCGCAAACCCAATTCAGGATTCAGTCATAGATTATCCAATCGTAAATAGTGCGTTCCACTAATTGCCATCAGAGTTCAGCTACATTTCCATGCACGTTCTTGTTGCCTAACTATTCTAAATGGAAGGCAGGATCTTCAAACAAGAGTCTGGATCAATTCAAGTACGAGGTACGGTCTTTAATCTGTGTTGAGGTTACAGTCTCAAAAGGTGGGTCCTGTTAGGGCTCCATTCTACATCATACGGTAACCAGTTTCCAGGCTTCACCCAGCACACAGACACCAACATTTCAATCACCATCTACACCCAACATTCTACAAAGTATCTACTCAGCACATGCATACACTGCCACATAACGTCACTACACTATCCCCTTTCTTTACACACAGGACCAACTAGTCATCCCACATCACTACAGTATCTTATTTACTCACACGTGTACAATACAAAATAGAAATAATGTTTGAGCATTCCCTTGGGCACAACATACACAGCCATATCAATCAAGCACATTTGGTTGACCTCTGTATCTCGTACCACAGCCACAATACATTTGTTTAGTGTCTTCTAGCCATAATTGGTCTCATGGTAGTGGGTCAATTTCCCAACAGTGAATTGACATTAGGTACAAAGCACACTGAACAAATGACCTCCTACAAGCGCCTGTGTGATGACAGCACAAAGGAATGTAGGTAGAGGGTGAGATTATTTCCAGCACTTCTCCTCTATGACCTATGGTAGGGACATGATCTTCCTTAAACCCCATGCCTTGCCTAAAGTTGGGGGCTATAGTCATTCTTAGATCCCCCATTAGGGCAGTAACTCTATTTCATGTAATCACCAACATTGTTTCAATGTCTGAATATTGAAGTGAGAATCCAGGAAATTCTGGGTGTGGTAGTCATGGTGTCATTCCAATGAGCTACCTACTAAACACACCTTATATGAATGATTTGTGTGTTAAAAACCCAGAATTAGAAACACCATTTATGATGACATGAAGTGAGGTGATCATCCTAACTCTGACCCTTTAGAACGATAGGACTTTGTATTATCACCCCATACCTATTACTCACCCTCCCCAAGGGTGATGATGGGGTCTAAAGAGTAAAGAGGAGGATGCAACTAGAAGAAGCCTTCTGATTGCAGTGCATTTGCGAATGGTCAGTGGGACAGCTCAGATGGCCTTCCTACACATTGGCAAAAATGAGAATGGTTGTAGCACAGCTGTTACTCCTTATACCGTTCCAGCTGGCCTTTCTTATTTGGATACATGCCAGTGACAATGGTGTGAAATGTTCTCTACAGTACTCTGTTGCCCTCATTTAAGTGAGAAGTGAACCAGGCCTGTCATAGCTCATAGAAGTCTTGCTGAACTGTTTACAAATGTGCAGAGAGGAGGCCCTCCAAACTAGTATGTTGTCACCCCGCAGCCATTGTCAAAGTAGGTAGAGAGGACTAAAAATAACTAGATACTGCCTCTGCCTTTGGACAAAGTGGGGTAGTAAAAAATTGATAGGAACATATGCATCACCCATCCTTGGGAACTGTGCGGGACTATTCAGCATCTCCCCAACCTTAAAGTACTAAAAGGACAGAGGGATGAGTGTCAAACCTTTACACCCCAAGCCTTGAGGAAAGTGAGGAGTGTTCAAATTTCCCCACAAATCTTAATTCGTCGCCATTAGGTTGAACGGAGGAGCACCAAATACCGTGCTCCGCAGTTGGCAGCAAATATGGAAAAAGCCCTTTTTCAGCTACACCAGCCACATTCTCTTAAACACCCGCATATCGACCATCCCACACCACAACCATACAGCCATGGAACCAACATTATTCACCAATACAAGCACAATCACAGGGCCACTCACGTGCCGCCAAGTAAGCGCATACCCCTATCATCAGAATACCACTCGTCCATAGCATTCACCTAGATTCACAATCACATGCCCATATACACACCATCAAACACTACACAACCAACAAATTATGTCAATCCACCATCAAATCGTGACCTACCTCTAATTCTGTACCAATTCATACCATCTAGTTTTCATACCCAACACCCATTGATAATTCTGTTTAAAAAAAGAGGTTGAAGTGGGATGGTTTGCACTGAGGAGGTTTAGGGCATGATTTAAGGCGCACTAGTGTCACCTTAGTGCCTCCATTGCGTCATTTTATGCTAAGGCGGCTCTTAAGTGTCTTTTTACACACACCATATTTATAAAGTGGTGCATGCATTGCACCACTTTGTAAACCCTTGGGCCACAATATGTCTGCGCCAGGCATAATGTATGCAAGGAGGCGTTCCCCGGTTATGGGGGTCAAACAAATGGCACAAGGAAATCTAAGAGATTTCCTTGTGCCATTTTTTCCAGCTCTGAGCAGGCGTTAAAAGGGGGCATGCCATTGATCACAATGGGCCCCTATGTACTCTGTAGGAGTAATGCCAATATTTTGGAGCTACTCCTGCAGAGTACATCAATACCGTCAGGCATTTTGATGCCTTTGCCCCCTAGCCAAAGGCATCAGTTCACGGCATGGTACACCATATTTTAAATAAGGCGTACACATGGTGGCAGTAGGAGGGTGCTAGGGCGCAAGAAAAGTGGCGCTGCACTGGGTACAGTGCCACTTTTATTAAATCAGCTCCTTAGAGTCTTTAAGACACCTGCCTTGCTAGAAGGTGACAGATGAGATTCATTGATAACCATCTGCATTATCAGATGGTGGGGGATGAAAACAATGCCCTACTTCCCCCTCTTCCTTCCACAAGGACAAGCTTGCCAAAAGTGGACAGTGGAATCTGCAGCTTAAAGGTCCTCCTCTGACCTGTGAATATTTGCAAACAGATCAGTAGATCAGCATTGAGCTTTTACAGCCCTCATGTACCATCAGAAAAATGAGGGTGAAAGAAGCCATCACAGTTCATGCCTGTGCCAACGGCAGTTCAGAGCACAGTGTTATGTGGTGAAATCGAATTCTGAAGTGGTCAGTAACTTCTGTTACTGCACGTATTTGAATTATGAATGTTGCGATAATGATCTCACCAATCAGATACAATTCGATAGGTCAAACCTGCCAGAATTTATCAGGGGAACAATGTCCGGGAAATATCGGGACATGGGAATTTGGGTGCGGTTATCACCAAAAACCAAATGCTATTCCCCAATATCCTGGAAACGCCTTCAATTAGGTGAGATTTATAAGACCCCATAAACTCTGACCCAGCGAGTTGGATTTTATCGTGTGTAATAAGCATCACACCAATAACCGTCCCACTCGTAAAGAGGGACTGATGGCAATTTCTCTTTGCCTCGGAAAAGGAAAAGTACAAATAATTCATATAGAGTCAGTTTCTCGCAGTACTTCTAGTAAATCAATGCAGGATGCTATGTGATCTTGTACAGTATCACGTTTATTACTGTGTAGATTGGTTCTTCCTCGAAAAGAAAATTGCATTGTAATAATAACAAACGATAAGATATGACAAAAAGAAAACTATTGACGGGATCAGTGAGTAAAAGCAACAAAGATCTATATACTGTCATTTTCTCACAGTTTCATTTTCTGGCTAAATTGATTCCTCACTTTATCGTTACCAAATTATATTAAAATAAATGCATTGCGTTTGAATGGTGTATCATAAATTATTGAAAGCTTCCGGGTTTATCAGTTTGTTGTGCACGCTTAAAAATGATCAAAATAAATCAAACTCACAGCATTTGTTGTGCTAATATAATGTATACCCTTGTTTGTAAAGGCTTTATCACTTAAACAAATACTTAACATGGTCCAATAGGCAACTCTACTAACTTGACACCATCATGTCTTCTGGGGCAGATGAAATATTTACTCATATCTTGGTGGAAATAGCAAAAACTGAAGCTTGAAAGGAAACAGCCACGGTGCCATTACCTCCCCCTACCTGTCAAGCATGCTAATCATAGGTGGTCAGGAGTAGCAGCTGCAAACCAGGGCTGGTCCTTTTGGTAACCTTAGCTCAGTCTTCCCTCCCACTGAAGCGACAGGAACAGAAAGTAAGCAGGGCAGTAGGCGTCATGTTTATTTTTGTGATGCTTTACGTCCTGCTTTTATTCGGACCACAAAGCAAGAATTAAAGCCTACTGAGTTGCTAAAGGCAGAACAAGGAGTTAGTACTATTGTGTCATCAGGGGCGAAACCATGCCCCTCCGAGAGGGGGGACTAAAAACGCAAAGCAAAAACACGGACAGGACGGCATTCAGAGGTCCATGACTAGAAGGTACACTGAGGGGTTTTGTGTTTGGGGGATGGTAAACTCCCATCTCTGAAAGATCATCTCTGGCATACAAACATACCTTCATCTCGCACAACTTGTACGCCCTTTTCTAAATCCAACCACTACCTTAACAACTGAAGAAAACTCAGCCACAAACAAACATAATACCTTACACATCGTCTAACCTGATAGAGATTCCAAACCATGCCTAATCCCAGTCCCTTGCCCATTGAACACAAATATAGTCATTGTAGGAAAGTTCCATCTTGCCTGGCATGTTACCCCCATTTTTACTTGTGTGCCTGTTCGTTTTTGCCTGTGTCACTGGGATCCTGCTAGCCAGGACCCCAGTGCTTATAGCTTGTGGCCTATATGTGTTCCCTGTGTGGTGCCTAACTGTATCACTGAGGCTCTGATAACCAGAACCTCAGTGTTTATGCTCTCTCTGCTTTTAAAATTGTCACTGCAGGCTAGTGACTATTTTCACCAATTCTGATTGGCACACTGCAACACCCTTATAATTCCCTTGTATGTGGTACCTAGGTACCCAGGGTATTGGGGTTCCAGGAGATCCCATTGGGCTGCAGCATTTCTTTTGCCACCCATAGGGAGCACAGACAATTCTTACACAGGACTGCCACTGCAGCCTTAGTGATATAGCGTCCACGTTATTTCACAGCCATTTTACACTGCACTTAAGTAACTTATAAGTCCCCTATATCTAACCCTCACTGAAGGTTAGGTGCAAAGTTACTAAGTGTGAGGGCACCCTGGCATTAGCCAAGGTGCCCCCACATTGTTCAGAGCAATTTCCCCAGACTTTGTGAGTGCGGGGACACCATTACACGCGTGAACTAAATATAGGTCAATACCTATGTGTAGCTTCACAATGGTAACTCTGAACATGGCCATGTAACATGTCTAAGGTCATGGAATTGTCCCCCCAAGCCAAACCTGGTATTGGGGTGCCAATTCCATGCATCCCCGGGGCTCCAGCATGGATCCCGGGTACTGCCAAATTAGCTCTCTGGGGTTTTCTCTGCAGCTACCGCTGCTGCCAACTCTCAGACAGGTTTCTGCCCTCCTGGAGTCTGGGCAGCCCAGTCCCAGGAAGGCAGAACAAAGGATTTCCTCTGAGAAAGGGTGTTACACCCTCTCCCTTTCGAAATAGGTGTTAAGGGCTGGGAAGGAGTAGCCTCCCCTAGCCCCTGGTAATGCTTTGAAGGGCACAGATGGTGCCCTCCTTGCATAAGCCAGTCTACACTGGTTCAGGGAGCCCGCAGCCCCTGCTCTGGCGTGAAACTAGACAAAGGAAAGGGGAGTAACTACTCCCCTGTCCATCACCACCCCAGGGGTGGTGCCCAGAGCTCCTCCAGTGTGTCCCAGACCTCTGCCATCTTGAATGCAGAGGTGTGAGGGCACAATGGAGACCTCTGAGTGGCCAGTGCCAGCAGGTGACGTCAGAGACCCCTCCTGATAGGCTTTTACCTGGTTAGGTAGCCAGTCCTCCTCTGAGGGCTATTTAGGGTCTCTCCAGTGGGTTCCTCTTCAGATAACGAATGCAAGAGCTCACCAGAGTTCCTCTGCATCTCTCTCTTTGACTTCTGCCAAGGATCGACCGCTGACTGCTCCAGGACGCCTGCAAAAGAGCAACAAAGTAGCAAGAAGACTACCAGCAACATTGTAGCGCCTAATCCTGCCGGCTTTCTCAACTGTTTCCTGGTGGTGCATGCTCTGAGGGCTGTCTGCCTTCAACCTGCACTGGAAGCCAAGAAGAAATCTCCTGTAGGTCGACGGAATTTCCCCCTGCTAACGCAGGCACCAAACTTCTGCATCGCCGGTCCTCTGGGTCCCCTCTCATCTTGACGAGCGTGGTCCCTGAAACACAGGAGCTGGATCCAAGTGACCCCGGCAGTCCAGTGGTCCTTCTGTCCAAATTTGGTGGAGGTAAGTCCTTGCCTCCC
Source organism: Pleurodeles waltl (assembly GCF_031143425.1). Classification (NCBI taxonomy): domain Eukaryota; kingdom Metazoa; phylum Chordata; class Amphibia; order Caudata; family Salamandridae; genus Pleurodeles; species Pleurodeles waltl. The sequence goes on along the minus strand of NC_090450.1, from coordinate 217,743,595 downwards.
CACGCAAGACAGTAATCCTGTGTACTGCTGATCTGCAGCTGCTAGGGCTTCTCTGCACTCTTGCAAGGATTCCTTCATGCACAGCCTAGCCCAGGTCCCTAGCACTCTGTCCTGCATTGCTCAACTCACTGAGTTGAACACCAACTTCGTGGGACTCTCTTTTGTGGTGCTGAGACGACCGCCATGCTCAGATTTCTTAAATACCTGTTCCAGTACTTCTGTTGGTGCTGCCTGCTTCTGCATGGTCTCTCTCTGTTGCTGAGCGCCCCTCCTGTCTCCTCCTCCAAGGGGCGACCTCCTGGTCCTTTCTGGGCCCTGGCAGCACCCAATATCTTCAACTGCGACTCTTGCAGCTAGCATGGCTTGTTTACGGTCTTTCCGCGTGGAGCCAACTCTGCATCCTCCAGCACACAGTGGGACATCTTCTGACCAAAGGAGAAGTTCCTGGCACCATCCGTTGTTGCAGAATCTTCAGCTTCTTCCACCCAGAGGCAGCCCTTTTGCACCTTCACCTGGGGTTTAGTGGGCTCCTGCCCCCCTGGACACTTGCGTGACTCTTGGACGTGGTCCCCTTCCTTTACACGTCCTCAGGTCCAGGAATCCGTCTTCAGTACTTTGCAGTCAGTTATTGTCTTTGCAGAATCCCCTATCTCAACTTTACTGTCTTTCTGGGTTAGTAGGGTAACTTTACTCCTACTTTTCAGGGTCTTGGGGTGGGGTATCTTGGACACCCTTAGTGTTTTCTTACACTCCCAGTGACCCTCTACACACTATACTATGCCTGGGGTCCATTTGTGGTTCACATTCCACTTTTGGAGTATATGGTTTGTGTTGCCCCTAGGCCTATTGCATCCTATTGTGTTCTATAATGTTTGCAATATTTTCATATTTACTTACCTGATTTTGGTTTGTGTGTATATTTTGTGTATATTACTTACCTCCTAAGGGAGTATATCCTCTGAGATATTTTTAGCATATTGTCACTAAAATAAGTATTGTGTTTTCTTGTGATATAGTGCTATATGATATAAGTGGTATAGTAGGAGCTGTGCATGTCTCCTAGTTCAGCCTAAGCTGCTCTGCTATAGCTACCTCTATCAGCCTAATCTGCTAGAACACTACTAATCTACTAATAATAAGCGATAACTGGACCTGGCACAAGGTGTAAGTACCACTAGGTACCCACTATCAGCCAGGCCAGCCTCCTACAGTCATTAATTACACTGAGTCCTCCACCAAAACCAAGTCAACATCTGTCAACTGCGATGCTTGTACCACCCCCCAAACAAAAAAACAGGCAGTGAGGAATTAACACTCACACAAATAGATAAAAAATACAGAGATATCTTGAATCAGCTGTCCCTCTCGAAATACCGCATAAATGCGTAAGACAACTCCTTAGAACAACTCATATGTAGTAAAGGAAGTTTCACCAACACAAACCAAAATACACACTGTCTCCTCGAAAAGCACCTACCACTCCACAAAGTAGGAAGCTTGCAGAAATGCAACTGAACTAAAAAGAAAACCTATTTTACATTGCCCCTATCATCTGCAAAAGAAACACAACCGCAAATAAAAAAACTTATTCTCTTAAACTGTCTCCTTATGGTAAAGTAAACCACCATCAAATTGAACTTCTATCTCAAAGCAGACCCAATACACTGCCACTTATCTGCGGTTCACCACCAAAATGTCTTGACCTGATCCTACACCATCAGTATAAATGATAACCTTGACCTACTGTTCTTGACTGCAACTTGGTTTGAGAAAACATCACATCCATTTATTGAACTATAGTTTCCAGGAGATTTCACCCTGATTAGTACTGATAGATTAGGAAAAAGGTGGTGAAGTAACTCTCATCGACAAGGCAAACATTTCATTGGCTGTTCCCATGCTACAATTTACCACCACCCAAAGCCTGACAACTGATATCCACCTTCTGTTTGTGAGATCCACCCACACCAACTTCATCTACTTCCTCTTACTTGATAGAGCAATACATGGATCTGGTACCCACCACTCTAGCCAACAGTAATATCTTCCTGGGACATTTTAATCTGAACTGGGAAGTCCACGGTGAATCAGAAATATACATCCTTCATACATTCTTCAATGCAAATAATTTTGTACAACTCTCCCAACATCTCAGTCATTCCGAAGCAGACACTAATAATATCAAGAAAGAACTTTGATATAGATACAGGAGACTCTCCAGGTTGACGGTGCAATTGTAATCCTTTTATACATAATCCACAAACACTAGAAAATAAATGGCCAGCCAATTGACGTGACAGTTTGAAGTTGGACTCAGAGATAAACATTAACTCTGCCCCTCCACACATGATTGAGGACGTCTCAGCCTTTGTATTGAACGATTATGATACTTTAGTGGAGACTGTGTTGCCCCACTAAAGAAAACAAACAGTGCAACAAAAAGTCGGCAAAATGATACTCCGATTAACTTAAATGCCAAAGAAGAGAAGCAAGAATGTTTGAAAAACAGAGGCAATAAAACCCTTCCCTAGCTCCTTCCAGTTCCTCAGTCAGAAAAAAAAAACACATTTAAAGCAAAAAAACAGTTTAAACGCACACAAGCCAAAACAGATTCCAAAAACTCTTCACGTGACACAGAAAATATATTGAACCGCCCTTCGAAAACAAAAAAACATCTAATGGAAGCTGCACAAAATTGTAGACTTTTTTTCTCTATAATGCTCTCAGGTATACATTATGTTGTTGATGGGACTCAGCCCATAGCCACATGGTAATATTACAGCTAAAACACTTCAAACCCACTTCCAACCTAATGGTATGGTATTCTTTGCAAAACAGTCACAAGCACTACTAAGTAACATATATTCTAATTCAGTGATTTGGGTAATTGAAATGATTGGCCCAGTGCTGTAAAACAATAGTGTCGTTTCTAATAGTAGTTATCCGCTGGAATTTCAGTTACAATATACAACTGATGAAAATGCAAATGATATTGCATATGTACTGCGAGCAGAACCAGTCAAGGTTAAAATGAACCCAATGAAGAATGTGCCACGTTTTCCACATACCCATTGCACCCAGAAGCGGAAGCATGAATCAGACCTGTTATTAGTGCTTTGCTCAAGCGATGGTTCCTAGTGGCTACTGTAAGCAAATGTAAAACTTCCATTCTGCTGATCAAGGGGTCCACTGAAGATACATGTAGATGTGTGCAAGACCTTGAGCTATTAATGCCATTATGATTCCTAGTTTCCCTATTTTTAAACCCACAACCATATTGTCCCGTATTTCAGCCACTGCCAAATGATTCACAATTGTAAACTTGTGATAAGCCTTCATGTGTACCTTTCACATTTTTAAGCCAGTTCTTTTTCGTATTCTCATTCTTTGGGAGGCCGATTAATTATGTGACACCGCGAAGACCGGCCGCACCGCTTTTCGGGTCGCAACCTATTTTTTGGGCCCATAGCGTGACCTGAAACTTTCACTTTGGGCTCTGCTTTGCGCTGTGTCCACCTTTTGCCCCCCCCCCCTAGTTTTCCTTACCTGTTTTTTGCAGTTTTCTCATTTTCTTCTGTTTTCTCATTTTCTTTTTGTTTCTTCTTTGGCCATATCGTCTCTTTCCCAGGAGTCTGTGTTTCCTTCCCTGCATGCAATGCTCCCTACGTTTTATACTACAGCTATTTTCCCATTTATTTCAATGTGCCTTCGACTTCACCTGCTTTTCCTTGTCTGCAGTTTTTGTTCAGACTTTTTGTGCTTCACTTTTTCTTATCTTTAACATATTTTTCAGGAGTTTTCCTAAGTTTGGATTTTTTCCTCTGGGACTCCTTCTGGAGGTTACAGCCTGCTTGGTGTTCCATTATCAGCAGCACCATGGCTACTGGAAAGTATCACCCCTACCTTAGTCAATCCAGAACAAGCAAGAAATCTGGTGGTGCCCAAAGACTGGCAGATTAAGCATTCAGGTCGTGAAAAATTAGGCATTGCCTCTTCCAGGAGTTTACAGAGTCTCCAACTATCTTCTCCCAAGCCCTTATTAAGTATCAGGATACCCATACTTTCCCTGCAAGATCTACATGAGTTATTTTTGTGGATGACGTATTGTTGACATCTAGCAAATCTGGTGAAGCAAGTTTGACTCCTTGTACCTCCTTGCAGAATTAGCTAAAAAGGGACACAAAGCTCTTTTTCCCTGCAGTCTGTGTTAAAGTGCGTGTGTTCTTACTAAGTCATGGTAAAATTGGTCTAAAACTGATCAAAGTAATTAATTTACTGGTAATTCCCTAGCAAATATTACTACATGCACCTAGGGCCTGTAGATTAAATACTACTAGTTGGTCTGCAGTGCCAATTTGCCACCCACTAAAGTAGCACTTTTAAACATGCCTCAGGCGTGCCACTGCAGTCTGTAGGGCTGTTTTAACTTGCTTTCTGAACCTTCAAAGAGCATGGCATTTGAAAAGTAAGACATGTGGGTTTAAGTTGTGCATAAGCAGGCAGTGAAAAACATCTACGGTCATTTTCACCATCATAAGGCTGTCTTTCCCATCAGCTAACAGTGGGCTATCTTATTGCACTTAATAAAGTACTTACTTCCAATTAGGATCAGAAAGAGAAATACTTATTGGACTCTTTTCAATTGTAATTTAAAAACCTTTTTACTCTATATTGCTACTAGCTCATTGTAAAGTGTGCATACAGCAGCTACTTGCATAGCTTACACTTCGTGATGTGGTGTATATGTGGTAAATGTAGGCCACGTTGGTCCATCATCACTTAAAGGACCTAGGCCCATATTTATACTTTTTGACGCTAAACTGCGCTAACGCAGTTTAGCGTCAAAAAGTTTTGCGCCGGCTAACGCCATTCTGAAGCGCCATGCGGGCGCCGTATTTATTGAATGGCGTTAGCCGGCGCAAGCAGACCGGCGCTGCCTGGTGTGCGCGAGAAAAACCACGTACACCAGGCAGCGCCGGCGTAGGGGGAAAATGGCGCATGGGCGTCTTAAAATGGGGCAAGTCAGGTTACGTCGAAAAAATCGTCGTAACCCGACTTGCGCCATTTTTTTCCGACGCCCATCCCCCATCAACATGACTCCTATCATTGTAAAGATAGGAGTCATGCCCCCTTGCCCAATGGCCATGCCCAGGGGACTTCTGTCCCCTGGGCATGGTCATTGGGCATAGTGGCATGTAGGGGGGCACAAATCAGGCCCCCCTATGCCAAAAAAAATTATTAAAAAAAAATAAAAAAATACTTACCTGAACTTACCTGAATGTCCCTGGGGTGGGTCCCTCCAGCCTTGGGTGTCCTCCTGGGGTGGGCAAGGGTGGCAGGGGGGGTCCCTGGGGGCAGGGGAGGGCACTCTGGGCTCATTTTGAGCCCACTTGTCCCTTAACGCCATGCCTGACCCAGGCGTTAAAAAGTGGCGCAAATGCGCCGTTTTTAGCCACGCCCACTCCCGGGCGTCTCTTTTGCCCGGGAGTATAAATACCACGTAAAGGCCTGGGAGTCATTTTTTAGACGGGAACGCCTCCCTTGCATATCATTAACGCAAGGAAGGGGTTCACGCAAAAAAATGACGCACATTCCGGGAACTTTGGCGCTATACGCCTCTAACGCCATAGTATAAATATGGCGTTAGTTGGCGTTAGTTTAGCGTCGAATTTGCGTCGAAAAAAACGACGCAAATTCGGCGCAAACGGAGTATAAATAGGGCCCCTAATCTCACAAGTTGTATTACATGTGAAAGAGCATCATAAAGCCAGTTTTGGTGTTCTTGATAAGAAAGTGGTATTTCTAAGTGTTGATAAGCTCGGTACCACTGTGGTATGTTCGCTATTCTGTTAGTGTGAAACGTGTGTGAATTGTCATTTACTTCAGGAAAAGTGACCCAAGAATACATTATTTTTGTTTGGCATGCTTCATGAGCTTCCACTAGAAGCATGACTTCCTCGCCCTCAGCTGTTAAGCCATTAGCTCGAATAAATTGCATAAGTGTTTGTTTGCAGTTCTCTGGAATGTTTACAGAATTTGTCATGTTAAGTAGGAGGTATCAGAGTTGGGAACACCAAAGTGGTAAAAACCCTTAAAATTTTCAAGCTTGAAAAATCTACAGCCTCGATAGGTGTTCACTGATCAGCTGAGGATTGTCCTAAAACCGCAGACATCTCCGTATGATGGTAATTAGGGTAGCTTCGTGTGTGTGAGACAGAAGTACTCAGAATGCTCGTGGATTAGTACATACTCCATTGTTGGTGGCATCATGTCGTAAGGACTCTTGTGTCTCTACGAGACTGCTGGATTAGGTGTGGTAACACCTCGAATTGCAGTCCACTGAGTCACTCCCAGACCAGTTGGCAGCTGTCAGCCCAACCCTTTCGGCTCGCTTAGCAGCACTTCACCAAAACACAAATCGTAGAGGTGATTTCTGGCAGCCTAGTACATGGACTCTGAGATGTTCTCAGCGAACAATTGTGGTGGAACAAGGCTTACTCATTTCTATCATTAGCAATAAGTCGCTTACACACACATAGGCAAGAAGGGAGAGGCAGGACAATTGTCAATACATTTATTGAAAAGACTGCAATCTGCGTTAAAATACATGAGCTGCAATGATTAGGATAATGACAAACGACAAAATCAGGATTGTGAGAACTAGCGATGTGAATAGGAACAAACCCAACAGTTTGAAATAAACATGAATATACAAATTCCTCCCTTAAGCGAATTTTCTACGCAAGCCATGATAAACCTAATCTCCCTGAACCATGTCCACGAGAAGCGCCCCCACCTCTGTTGCCTTAGAACAAGGGAGGCCTCCAGTCTCCAAATCAGGTGGAGTAGAGACACAACGGCTGAGGTCTGCTGAAAAGAGACATGGTATCTAAGTTAAAGGGGCACAGGTCTGCAAGTCAAAGCTAAGCTAAACTCCAGTACCCAGGCAAACTAAAATGGATCCAGCTGACCAGCAACAAATGGACCTGCCTGGACGTATCCAAGCCCTGCTGCCAGCATCTCCTAGAGTAAGACCTAATCCTTGAGAGGTGCCCCTCAGGTCCTGGATCATTGGCTGGAATCAGAGTGTACTCTTCCAGGGGTAATTGAATGTTTCATCAGAATTGATGGAGCATGACGCAACCTGACACAGGACTTTGCACCACAGCACTTTGCAACTCCTAATGGGTGGCTTCATCAGAACCAATGGAATGTGATGCAACCCAAGGCAGGATCTCGCATCACACCACCTCACAGCTTCTGAATGGCAGCTTACAGCATCAAAGACAGACAGAATACCTCACCTCTCAACACCATAGGACACAAAGATGCAATGCCCAACGGGCCGAACTCAGCCCTGTAAATGATCCATAATCCATCTTGGTGGGCCTGAATTTGTGACTTTGTCATGATACAGTGCGACCAGATAACTGCAGTTGGCACTTTTTGCCTTTTGGTGTTGTTTTTCTCTAGAAAAAGATTTGGTTCTACTGATTTGATTTGGGATCTTTTTGGTATCCTTGTATTTATTGAAAGCTACTCTATTTTACTAAATTGTTTTGGGATTTTACCTGTGTTGCTATTCACTTCATTACTGTTGTGAGCTGCATGAATAATGTACACATTGCCTCTAAGTTAAGCCCAAATAATTTTTGGCCAAGCTACCAGACGGTTAATCACAGGTTAATTTTAAAGTTTTTTGTGGTTCCCCCTGACAAGGTTGTGGTTGTTTCTTGATTAGTGTTTTCACCCCTCACAACCATTAACCAAATTTCGAACATTGGTATTCAGTGGTGGGATCCAGTATTTGTGTTGTGCACTGCCATTCAGTGATTTCTGTCAAACTGACCATCCCTGAAAATAATCTGACATCAAGTTTTATTTTTTTTATTCTTGATTGGCTATAAATTTTCCTTTTCCATATTTAATTGTTGCCTCTCATCTCTCTTGTTACAATGGAGTTAGGGCTGAGCAACCTTAATAACCTCAAGGTTTCGGAGCTGAAAAAGCTCTGCAAGGTTGAGGGCTAAGTGTGAGAAAAAGGGCCACCAAGGTGGCATTTCAAATATCCCTCAGAGCCTTTAAGGAAGTCAAAAGGAAGCAGACTGAAACAGTGAAGCATGAGAAAGACAACCCTAAGGACGAGGAGGCCAACATGAAGGATGAGAATGAGAAAGGAAATGGCTTGAAAACAGGTCCTGATCTACAGTAACATGGGCAGGTTACCCCCAGGAGCCAGTTACCCACAGGAGCAAGTCCCTTGTCAGGAGCAGAGCCTAGCTTCTGCTGCGCTTCCCTATGCCAATTTGAAAAGGGCAGAAATGCACCATATTTACAATATACTGTGCATTTCTGTCCTTTCCTCCTGCGCTGGTGTACAAATTGCTGAATATCACCAATGCAGGTACCCTTGCACCATGGTGCAAGGGTGTCCGTGTTGTTTGCAGGATTGTTTTTGAGTAGGAATGGACACCTTCCTTTACAAAAACAATCCAGAGACACATTTTTGTCTTTCTACGTGTGCTGCAGAATGAAACGCACATGAAAAGAGGAAACAGTGAGGAGAAATAGAGATAATAGTTCTTGTTGTCCCTGTACTGGGGAGGCATGCAGTTTTGATGCATTCCCAAGTTTACAGATACTTGTGGAATGCGTCAAAACACATGGGTGTTGCATTGGAACACCCAGAGCAAACTCCATAGTGCGTCTCCCTTACGCATTGTAAGTCAATTCTGCGACAGGCCAGGCCAGGCTCTCCCTGAACCAAAACAAAGCGTACTGCAACTGGTTTGGGGTATCACTCCTCATCAGCCAGTCTAGCTTGAATTCAGTTGCACAGTGCGCCCGGGGCCAACATCTGGACATACCCAGCACATGTAGGGCAGCAAATGCAAAAACGGCCAGGTGATGAATGGAACACTTGAAATAATCTCAGCTATTAGAAATCACTCAGGCTGCATCCACCATCCCATACTCTCAGGCCAGATCCCCCCTGAATGGGACATAAGCACCATGAGTCCATTTTCAGGGCATCACCCCCTCATCAGTCAGGCACAGTGAGACCAGGACCCATGTCTGATCATACCTGGTGCACTTAGAGCAGCAAATGCAAAAACAACAAGGTGATGGATGGAATGCTTGAACTAATCTTAACCACTGGCAATCGCTCAGGCCATGTCCAATCATTCATTTTTTTCCCCCAAAGCATATGCAAATAAGCCTTGCCCCTTCTCCCGATGGGAACAGTCCAGCCCGGACTGTCAATCCAGGTTCTCTCTGTACCAGAAATAAGAAACCTGTGACCAATTTCAGGGTATCATCTCTCTTCAACCAGGCTAGCTTGATTGCAGTGGCACAATGAGCCCAGGACACATGTCTGGGCAAACGCGGAGCACTTAGGGCAGCAAAGGCTAAAACAACTGGGTGATGGATGTAATGCTTGAATTGGAATGGCATGGAAAGCAAAAAACAATGTATTTAACCCAGATCTGTGACTGGGGTGAATGTTTGATTTGTTCAACATTCTGTCCATCATCTGTTCTTTTTCCATTTGTCGCCCTAAGTGGGGAGGGTATGCCCAGATGTGGGCCCCGAGCTCACTATGCCATCTGATTCAATCTAACCTGGCTGATGAGGATGATACCATGAAACCATTCCCAGAATGATTGTTTCTGGTCCAGGGAGGACCTCTCCTGGCATTCCGGGCTTGACTTTTCCCATGGGGAGCAGGGTGAAGACTGATTTGCATATGGCTGGGTCTAAACTGGATTGGCATGGAGAGCTAAAAAAATGATGGATTTAAATCTGTGCCTGGGGTGAATGTTTGATTTGTTTATCATCCCGTCCATCATGTGGTCTTTTGAATTTGTAGCCCAAAGTGGGAAGGGTATGCCCAGGCATAGGTCGTGTGCTCCCTATGCCACCAGATTCAAATTAGCCTAGCTGATAAGGAGTGTTATCCTAAAACAATCCGATGCTTAGTTCTGATTCAGAGAGGATCCATCCTAGCAGGTTAGGCTGGACATTTCCCATGGGAAGCAGCCTGAAGACTAATTTACATATGGCTGAGTCTAAACTGAATTGTCATGGACAGCTAAAAAATGCAGTATTTAACCCAGTTCTGTGTTGGGGGTGATTGTTTGATTGGTTCATTATTTTGTCCATCATCTGTTCTTTTTACATTTGTTGTTCTAAGTGGGAAGGGTATGCCCAAGCATGAATCTCATGCTTGCTGTGCCACCAGATTCAGACTAGCCTGGCTAATGAGGGGGTGATATCCTGAAACCCATCCCAATTAATGAAACAATCAAATCAATCAATCAATCATTTCAAGAGTGCACTACTCACCTCTAGGGTCTCAAGGCACTAGGGAGGGCCCTCAGAGATCAGTTAAAAAGCCAGGTCTTGAGGTCCTTCTTGAACTGAGGCAGCGATGGCGACTGTCTGAGGTGCAGTGGTAAGGTGTTCCAACCTTTAGCTGCCAGGTATGAGAATGATTTTCCTCCAGCCGAGGACTTCTTTATGTGGGGTACATTGGCGAACGAATGTTGGGATGAGAGGAGAGATCTGGAAGGGAAGTACCAGGTGATGTAGTGATTGAGATAGATGGGTCTGCTCTTTTGGAGGGCTCTCTAGGTGTTTAAAAAGAGTTTGAAGTTGATCCTTTTCTCGACGGTGAGCCAATGGAGATTCTTCAGGTGTTCTGTGGTGTGTTCTAGGTGGAGGATGTCAAGAAGGACGAGTCAGGATGGCAGACTTCTGAATTTGTTACAGCTTGTATATGTTCTTCTTGAAAGTTCCAGCATAGAGGGCGTTTCCGTAGTCGATTCTGCTTGTGATTAGGGCGTGTGTCACAGTTTTCCGGCAGCCAGTTGGTATCCATCTGAAAATCTTTCTGAGGAGTCGGAGGGTGTGGTAGCAGGTGGAGGTGACAGACTTGACCTGCCTGTCCATGGTGAGGGTTGAGTTTAGGATGACGCTGAGGTTTCCAGCATGGTCTGTAGGGGTGGGGGCAGCAAGAGTCATCCCAAGGTGACAGGGATGGTCCCAGGATGCTTGTTTCTCATCCATAGAGGACCTGTCCTGGTAGGGCAGGCTGGACTGTTCCCATGGGGAGAAGGGTCAACACTGATTTGCATGTGGCTGGGTCCCAACTTGAATGACATAGAGAGCAAAAAAAACATTGGGTTTATCCCAGATCTGTTACTGGGGATGAATGTTTCATTTGTTTAGCATTCTGTCCATCATCTGTCTTTTTGTATTTGTTGCCTGAAGTGGGAATGGTATGGCCAGATGTGGGTCCTGTGCTTGCTATGCCACTGGACTTAACCTAGCCTGGCTGTGAGGGGCGGGGTGGATATTTGTCTCTGGTCCAAGGAGGACCTTGCATGGCAGTTTGGGCTGGATTGTTCCCTTGTGGAGCAGGGTGAAGACTTTTTTTGCATATGACTGGGTCCAAATTGGAATGGAATGGAGAGCAAAATAACACTGGATTTAACCCAGATCTGTGACTGCGGCTGAACGCTTGAAATGTTCAGCTTTCTGTCCATCTTCTGTTCCTTATGAATTTGTCACCCTAAGTGGGAAGAGTATGCCCAGACATTGGTCCCGTGCTTGCAATGCCGCCAGTTTCAAGCTAGCCAGGCTGATGAGGGGTGACACTCAGAAACTGGTCCCATAATGCTTGTTTATGGTCCAAGAAGGACTAGGTCTGGTAGTTCAGGCTGACAATTCCTAAGCGGAGCAGGGTTGAGAATGATTTGAAAATGTCTGGGTCCAAACTGGATTGGAATGGAAAGCAAAAAAAACAATGGATTTAAACCGGATCTGTGAATGGGGTGAAAGTATGATTTGTTTAGCATTCCATCCATCATCTGTTCTTTTTTACTTTTAGAAAGTTGGCATGTTTGTGCTCAAACCCACTCTGCCTTTCTCATAGTAAACAGGGTCACATTGCTTTGGCTGCCTCTCTTGTAGTGAGTCATTAATTTCTTCCAGACAAAGTGACAAAAGGGGCACAGGTGTGGACAGGATCGGCCAGCCATTCTGGCAGGCTAGCTGGGGGATGAATGAAAGGCCCTGCCTGCAGCAAACACAAAGACACCTGACACCAAACTTGCCATTGCCCTTGCCACCCTAGACATTTTGGAGTAAAACACCGGAAGGATAGTGAGACTGATCAAAACAAGTTTGGAAGTGGGCCAGTAGTTTCACTCCACACAAAGGCTGGCAGTTAGGATAAAAGGGGTGTTAGAAATGGGGTCTCTAGTTGGCAGAGGTATACACCCTTATCCAAGTAGGGACCATGATCCTAGCCAGGGTATGTCACACACAATCCAAATTATCCTGTGCCCCTCCTCTGTTAGCTTGGCACTGAGCAGTTAGGCGTAACTTAGAAGGCAATGTGTAAAGTATTTGTTCAATAAATCATGCATCAATTGTAGGAGGCTGGCCTGGCTTATAGTGGGTACCTGATGGTACTTACACCTTTTGCCAGGTCCAGTTATCCCTTATTAGTAGATTAGTAGTGTTCTAGCAGCTTAGGCTGATAGAGGTAGCTATAGCAGAGCAGCTTAGGCTGAACTAGGAGACATGCAAAGCTCCTACTATACCACTTATATCATTTAAGTACTAAATCGTAAGAAACACAATACTAAGAGTTACTAAAAATAAAGGTACTTTATTTAGTGACAATGTGCCAAAAATATCTCAGTGGATATACTCCATTAAGAGGTAAGTAAAATACACAAAATATACACACAAACTAAAATCAGGTAAGTAAATAGTTAGAAAAGTAGTGCAAACAATGTGGAAAACAATAGGATACAATAGGCCTAGGGGCAACACAAACCATATACTCTCAAAGTGGAATGCAAACCACAAATGGACCCCTAGGCTAGTGTAGTGCGTAGAGGGTCACTGGGAGTGTAAGAAAACACTAAGGGGGTCATTCTGACCGCGGCGGTCGCCGCCCGCCAAGCGGTTCCCGCCGAAAGACCGCGGAGCGGTCAAAAGACCGCGGCGGCCATTCCGGCTTTCCCGCTGGGCAGGCGGGCGACCGCCAGAAGACCACCGGCCGGCCCAGCGGGAAAGCCCCTTCAACAATGAAGCCGGCTCCGAATGGAGCTGGCGGAGTTGAAGGGGTGCGACGGGTGCAGTGGCACCCGTCGCGATTTTCAGTGTCTGCAAAGCAGACACTGAAAATCTTTATGGGGCCCCCAGGGGCCCCACGACACCCGTTCCCGCCATCCAGTTCCTGGCGGTAATTACCGGCAGGAACAGGATGGCGGGAAGGGGGTCGGAATCCCCATGGCGGCGCTGCATGCAGCGCCGCCATGGCAGATTCCCTGGGCCAGCGGGAAACCGCTGGTTCCCCTTTTCTGACCGCGGCTTTACCGCCGCTGTCAGAATCGCCCAGGAAGCACCGCCAGCCTGTTGGCAGTGCTTCCGCTGCCCTCCGCCCTGGCGGTCATGGACTGCCAGGGTCGGAATGACCCCCTAAGGGTATCCAATATACCCCACCCCAAGACCCTGAAAAGTAGGAGGAAAGTGATACTACTTCCCCACACTAAACTCGTGATAGAGGATTCTGCGAAGACTACAACAGACTGCAAAGCACTGAAGACATATTCCTGGCCCTGAGGACCTGCAAAGGAAGGGGACCAAGTCCAAGAGTCACAAAAGTGTCAAGGGGGGGCAGGAGACCTTAAACCCCGGATGAAGGTACAAAATGGCTGCCTCTGGATGGAAGAAGCTGAAGATTCTGCAACAACGAAAGGTGCTAGGAACTTCTCCTTTGTGCAGTAGATGTACCACGGAGTGCTGGAGGATGCAGCATTGTTTCTTTGGAGAAAGACCGCAAACAAGCCTTGCTCGTTGCAAAGGTCACAGTTGAAGAAAAAAGGTGCTGCCCGGGCCCAGGAAGGACCAGGAGGTCGCCACATGGAAGAGGGGACAGAGGGGGCCCTCAGCAACACAGAGAGCCTATGCACAAGAAGGCTGCACTCACAGAAGTACTTGAACATGGGTTCAAGAAAACTGAGCATGGCGGTCTTCTCAACACTACAAAAGAGAGTCCCACGAAGCCGGTGGTCAACTCAGTGAGTTAAGCAATGCAGGACGGAGTGCTGGGGACCTGGGCTAGGCTGTGCATGAAGGATTCCTTGTAAAAGTGTACAGAAGCCCTAGCAGCTGCAGTTCACGTTGTGCACAGGATTACTGTCTGGAGAGGGGAGGCAAGGACTTACCTCCTCCAAATTTGAAGGGTTGGACCACTGGACAGTCTGGGTCACTTGGGTCCACCACCTGTGTTCCAGGGGCTACGCTTGTCAGAATAAGAGGGGTCCCAGAGTACCAGTGATGCTGAAGTTTGGTGCCTGCTGGAGCGGGAGAAGACTCTGTCACCCCACAGCAGATTTTATTTTGGCTTCCAGTGCAGGGTGAAGGTAGACATCCCTCAGAGCGTGCACCACCAGGAAACAGTCAAGGAAGCCATCAGGATTAGGCACTACAATGTTGCTGGTAGTCTTCTGGCTACTTTGTTGCAGTTTTGCAGCCGTCCTGGAGCAGTCAGTGGTCGATCCTTGGCAGAAGTCGAAGAGGGAGGTGCAGAGGAACTCTGGTGAATTCTTGCAATTCATCATCTGTGGAAAAGCCCACAGTAGAGTCTATAAATAGCCCTCAGAGGAGGACTTGCCACCTAGTGAGGTAAGCACCTATTAGGAGGGGTCATTGACGTCACCTGCTGGCACTGGCCACTCAGAGGCCTCCAGTGTGCCCTCACACCTCTGGATTCAAGATGACAGAGGTCTGAGACACACTGGAAGAGCTCAGGGCACCATCCCTGGGGTGGTGATGGACAGGGGAGTGGTTACTCCCCTTTCCTTTGTCTAGTTTTGCGCCAGAGCAGGGGCTGGGGGTTCCCTGAACTGGTGTAGACTGGCTTATACAAGGATGGCACCATCCTTGATCTTAGACACCTTACATGGCCAAATTTTGAGTTACCATTGTGAAGCTACTTATAGGTATTGGCCTATATGTAGTGCACACATGTAATGGTGTCGCTGCACTCACGAAGTCAACAGATTTGGCTCTGGACCGCTTGGGGACACCTTTGTTAGTGCAAGGGTGCCCTCACACTTAGTAACTTTGCACCTAGCCTTCAGTAAATGAAGGGTAGACATATAGGTGACTTATAAGTTACTTAAGTGCAGTGAAAATGGTTGTGAAATACTGTGTGCACTATTTCACGCAGGCTGCAATGCCAGTCCTGTGACAGGGTTTGTCTGAGCTCCTTATGGGTGGCAAAAGAAAAGCTGCAGCCTCTAAGGATCTCCTGAAACCCCAATGCCTTGGGTACCTAGGGACCATGTACTAGGGACTTATAAGGTGGGTCCAGTGTGCCAATTGGAATTGGTAAATGAAGTTACTAAACTATAGTGACTAATTTGGAAGCAGAGAGAGCATAAGCGCTGAAGTTCTGGTTCACAGAACTTCAGTGACAGTTAAGCACTACTGACAACACACACATTAGGCCACAAACTATGAGCACTGGGGTCCTGACCAGCAGGATCCCAGTGAGACAGGCAAAACATACTGACATACAGGTAGAAATTGGGGGTAACATGCCAAGAGAGATGGTACTTTCCTACACAACCCATCCCACCCCCAAACGAGGGACAATAAGGTTAACCTTGCCCAGATGAGTCTTCATTGTCTAAGTGGAAATATCTGGAGAGTCCATCTGCATTGGAGTGGGTACTCCCAGGTCTATGTTGCACTGTATAGTCCATTCCCTGTAGGGATATGGACCACCTCAACAATTTAGGGTTTTCAACTTTCATTTGTTTAAGCCAGAATGGAGGTTTGTGGTCTGTTTGAACAATGAAGTGAGTCCCAAACAAGTAGGGTCTCAACCTCTTTAAGGACCAGACCACAGCAAAGGCCTCCTTCTTTATGGCAGACCAATGCTTTACTCTAGGGGTCAACCTCCTACTGATAAAAGCAACAGGTTGATCCTGTCCCTATGAATTAAATTGTGATAACACTGCCCCAAACCTCAGTTCAGAAGCATCTGTCTGGACAATGAATTTGGGCTTTTTAAGACAGGCACAGTGCACATAGCCTGCTTAAGCTCCTCAAAAGCTTTCTGACATGCTGGCTGTCCCTAATACCTTTTTAAGCATTTTCTTGGAAGTTAGGTCATTAAGAGGGGTAATAATGGAGCCATAGGCGCTCATTATGAACATGGCGGTCTGGGCCGCCATCCCGGCGGTGGCAGTAATATAATATACGTGGCAGAACCATCACTGGTGTAACTCCACCACCGCCAGGCTACCGCCGCCAGGCAGCCAGGTGAAGGCGGAGTTACATGTCCGACAGGGCAGCGCTGCAAGCAGCGCTGCCTGCCGGATAATGTACCTATTTTACCCCAGCATTTCCCTGGCAGTTTACCTCACCAGGGAAAGGCTGGTGGGATGGTGGTGCCGGGGGCCCCCTGGGGACCCCTGCACTGCCCATGCACTTGGCATGGGCAGTGCAGGGGCCTCCGTGCACAGCCCTGTTGCGCATGTAGGCATGACGGGTGCTGCTGCACCCGCCGCACTGCTACATTGTGCCGGCTGCATGTGGAACCGGCAACAATGTACCGCCCAGCGGAATGTTAGTAATGTGGCCGGCGGTGTCTTCAACCCGCTGGCAGTCTTTTGTAGACCGCCAGCACTCAACTCGGCGGGGTTTCCCACCAAGTTCATAATGAGGCCCATAGTTCTTATTGAACCTCGTGTAATACCCAGTGAGACATAAGAAGGCTCTGACCTGGGTCTGAGAAGTGGGGGGAGCCCAGTCCATAATTGTTGGACCTTCCCCTGTAATGGTTCAATCTGTTCTCCACCTACCAGGTGGCCCAGATAACCCACTTTCCCCTGCCATATCTGACACTTTGAAGCCTTGATAGTAAGGCCTGTCTTTTGCAGGGCCTCCAAAACTTTCCATAGGTGGACTGGGTGGTCATCCCAGGTGGAGCTAAATATAGCAATGTCATCTAAGTATGCTGCACTGAAAGCTTCAAAACCTTGGAGGACTGTATTCAGAGCCTCTGGAAAGTGGCAGGTGCATTTTCAAAACCAAAGGGCATAACTGTGAATTGCTAATGCCCTCCTATGGTAGAAAATGCAGTTTTTGCTTTAGCATCATATAATAACTTGATCTGCCAATACCCTGCAGTCAGATCAAAGGTGCTTAGATACTTGGCAGAAACCTGTGTATCTATGAGCTCATCTGCCCTGGGTATAGGGTGAGCATCAGTTTTGGTTACAGTATTAAGTCCTTTATAGTCTACATAAAACCACATTTCTCTCTTTCCTTCTTTGCAACGAGGTTTGGGGGCAAGCACCAGAGGGCTCAGTAACTCCCAGGTCTAACATTTCTGCACCTCAGATTTAATGCAAACTCTGACATAGTCAGGAAGTCTATAATTCTTACTTTTGACAGGCAAACTGTCTCTAGTATCAACTGAACATTCACACCAGGTAGTTGTACCAGGCATTAGGGAAAAGAGGTCAGAAAATAGCCCTAGGAGGTTTTTGCAGTCCTCCTTCTGCTCAGCAGTGAGGCAGTCTGCAAGCACCACTCCATCCACTAAGCCATCAGCTTCAGTGTTGGAGAATAGGTCACGGAGAGGGTCACTCTCTTCTTCATGCAACTCATCTGTGACCTTGAGTAGGGTTAAATCAGCCCTGTCACAGTAAGGTTAAAGGCGGTTGACATGAAGCACCCTAAGGAGACTTCTGGCAGTGCCCAGGTCTACCAGGTGGGTGACCTCACCTTCCTTCTCCACAATGAGATGGGGTCCACTCCATTTATCCTGGAGTGCTCTTGGGGCCACAGGCTCCAATAACCACACCTTCTGTCCTGGGTGGTACTCTGTCAGGACAGCCTTCTGGTCATCCCATTGCTTTTGGAGCTCTTGGCTGTCCTGAGTGTTTTTAGTGGCCTTTTTCATGTTCTCAGCCATTCTGGTTCTTAGGCCAAGTATATAGCCCACACTGTCAATGTTTAGGGGGCTTTAAAGGTTGCTCCCAACCCTCCATTAACAACAGCAAGGGGACCCCTAACAGGGTGACCAAAGAGGAGTTCAAAGGGGCTGTAGCCTACTACTTTCTGAGGTACCTCCCTGTAGATGAAAAGGAGGCATGCCAAGAGGACATCCCATCTTCTTCTGAGTTTCTCAGATAGTCCCAAAATCATGCAGTTGAGAGTTTCATTAAACCTCTCAACCAATCCATGTATTTGGGGATGGTAAGGGGTGGTGACTTTGTATGTTACACCACTCTCCTTCCACATTGCTTTGAGGTATGCAGACATGAAGTTACTACCTCTGTCTGATACAACTTCCTTAGGGAAACCCACTCTGGAATATATTCCCAAGAGGGCCTTTGCTACTGCAGGTGCTGTAGTGGTCCTTAAGGGGATAGCTTCTGGATACCTTGTGGCATGGTCCAACACCACAAGCATGAATCTATTGCCAGAAGCAGTAGGAGGGGCAAGGGGGCCAAAACTATTAACCCCTACCCTCTCAAGGGGTACCCCAACCACTGGCAGTGGGTTTACGGGAGCCTTTGGGGTGTCACCAATCTTGCCACTGGCTTGGCAGGTGAAATAGGAGCAACAAAACTCCTTAGTGTCCTCTGACATACGAGGCCAGTGAAAATGGGGAACAGGTCTGTCCCATGTTTTACTTTGCCCCAAATGTCAGTCTGTCATGAGCCAGAGTTAGGAGGAATTCCCTGTACTGTAAAGGGATGTCCAGTCTCCTGTTAGCACCAGGTTTAGGGTCCCTTACCTCAGTATAGCGGAGATTATTTTCCCAGTAAACTCTGTGGGCATCATTGACATCCCCATTCTGCTGTTTGGCAGCTTGCTATCTGAGACCCTGTAGTGTAGGACAGGTTTCAGGTTTGCTGTGCCACACTCAGTTCCTCCCTGGCAGCCCCCCCCTGCACCCAAAAGCTCAGCTGTGTCAGCTTCATGCTCCTCTGGTGTAGGTTGTGCACAGGGAGTAGACTCGTCCTCATCAAAAGGGGAATCATCTGGAGAGGAAGGGACAGTGGACAAGGGTTTGCCCTTTCTATCCCTAGTTTTTAGGAGCACTTGGTCCATTTGTCCATGATCCAAGTTTCCCTGCTTCTTGGCCTGAGCCCTAGTAAGCGCAAGGATGTGCCCTGAAATGCCCAGCATTTCTAGATGGGCCTCAAACTCAAATTCAGCCTAAGCTGGCTATTTGTAGTGTTTTCCCACCACCACTGCTATCACTAGGGGCACTAGTGGAAGCAGTGGGGGTTGTGATGGTGGGAGGTTTGGTGTTTCTTTTTGAACAATTGGGGTCACTTGGTCAATTGTCTTTTGCTTTACAAAGATAACACCATGGCTTTTTCTGAATGTGTGAAGAGGATTTAGACCCACCAGCCCCAGAGGATTTCTGAATGTGTGAAGAGGATTTGGACCCACCACCCCCAGAGGATTTTTGCGGGCCTGATGAAGAGACTGAAGATTTTTTATCTCTGTCCCCACCCTTGTCATGAGACTTGCCATCCTTCTTTCTGTCTTTGTCACCCCCTGTATGAGCGTTTCTGCTCACCCTTGTTCTGTCCCATTTGTCTGCCTTCTTTCCCAATTCTTGGGGAGAGGTCAGATCTGAGTCCACAAGATACTGATGCAACAAATCAGACAGACAATTGTTCAATATATGCTCTCTCAGAATTAAGTTATGTAGACTTTCATAGTCAGTCAACTTATTGCCATTTAACCAATCTTCTAGGGCCTTCACGGAACACTCCACTAAATCTGTCCAATCCTGTGATGATTCCTTTCTGGTCTCTCTGAAATGTATTCTGTATTTTTCAATGGTTAAGCCCAGACCATCTAAGAGTGTACTTTTGAGAATGTGATAGTTACCTGCATCATCCTCCCTGACAATAAGAAGTCTGTCTCTACCCCTGCCAGTGAAAGACAACCACAGGATAGCAGCACACTGAACTTGAGGACCCTCTGAACTTTACAGACCCTCTCAAGTGCAGCAAACCACTTTTAGATGTCATCCCCATCCTTGTAAGGGGGAACACCTTTGTGCAGATTTATGGAATCAAATGTAGGTTCCCTAACATTGGAGTTCCGGAGACTGCTGCTGCCACCATGGGGAACTAACCCCAACCCCTGCCTTTCACTTTCTACAGCCAGGGATTCCCTGTCTAAGGCCAACTGTTGCTGCTGTAGCCTCAGTCTGGCCTCCTCTAACCTCAGCTTTCTGAGTTCCCTATCTAGGGACTGGTCCTCAGGGTTAGAAATGTGGGATGCTTCAGAAACAGAAATAACATGGGAATTGGCAGAGGCAGATCTTTCCCTAACTGGAGCCACCCTAGGGACCTGGCCTCTAGGTCTGAAGGAGCCCTACTGGTATGTGACCCGTTCCCACTCACAGCTACAATAGGGCGTTTGTTGACAGAAAGATCAGTAGACGGACCCTCCCCATGATTATCAGAATGCTCCTCTGAGCCTACCTGGTTGGACTCTTCCTCTACTACCCCCTCTGGCTGATCCTGACCAGTGCTAAGTCCCTGGTCATCCTTCAGAGGAAGATTTAAGAGAAATTCCTTATTGGGGTTCTTCGTAATCCATAAACTTCTTTCAATGCAGAGACCCCTCAAACTTTTAAGGTTTAAACTTTCATATGTTGTTTTCCCAACTCTAGGAGTAGCCTCTACAACAGACATGTTGACAAAAAGAGTTTAGGAAAAAGAGTAAAAAGTTAGTAGACTAGTAGGCCTAACTTTTTAGAGACAAGAAACACTTTTCAGAAACTTTGAAAAACTTTTGCAACGTTTTAAAGAATGTTTTAGAAAGTTAAAAGTGACTTCTAGGTTGTTGGAAATGGCGGTTCTGCAGGGTCACCCACACATTTTTTGTATTCCTCCTTCTCTTTTTCTGACCTCATTTTTGCTGGCTTTAGGACTCTGCACACTTTACCACTGCTAACCAGTGCTAAAGTGCATATGCTCTCTCCTTCAAACATGGTGACATTGGCTCATACCCAATTGGCTTATTTAATGTACTTGTAAGTCCCTAGTCAAGTGCACTACATGTGCCCAGGGCCTGTAAAATAAATGCTACTAGTGGGATGAAGCACTGGTTGTGCCACCCACATAAGTAGCCCCCTGACCATGTCTCGTGTCTGCCACTGCAGTACCTGCGTGTGCAGTTTCACTGCCACTTTGACTTGGCATTTAAAAGTACTTGCCAAGCCTTAAACTCCCCTGCTTCTACATATAAGTCACCGCTAAGGTAGGCCCTAGGTAGCCCATAGGGCAGGGTGCTATGTAGGTGAAAAGAAGGACATGTACATGTGTGTTTTATATGTCCTGGTAGTGTAAAACTCCTAAATTCGTTTTACACTGCTGTGAGGCCTGCTCCTTTCTTAGGATAGCATTAGGGCTACCCTCACATACTGTTTGAGTTGTCGATCCTGATCTGAAAGGAGTAGCCAGGTCATATTTAGTATGGCCAGAATGGTGATAAAAATTCCTGCTTAATGGTGAAGTTGGATTTTATATTACTATTTTATAAATGCTACTTTTAGAAGGTGAGCATTTCTCTACACTTAAATCCTTCTGTGGCTTCCAATCCACATCTGGCTAGGTTTAGTTGACAGCTCCCTTGTGCATTCACTCAGACAACCCCAAATACAGGATGCTCAGTCACACTTGCACACATCTGCATACTGAATAGGTCTTCCTGGGCTGGGAGGGTGGAGGGCCTGACACTTACATGTCAAAGGACAGTAGCCTGCCCTCACACAAAGGACTGCCACTCCCCCTACTGGGACCCTGGCAGAGGAGGATGGAACTGAAAGGGGACCTTGTGCACTTCTAAGGCACCCTTTGAAGTTTAAATCACTTCAATGGCACATTTGGGTATTTAAGCAGGGTCTCGGACCCTACCAAATCAAACACTTCTGAGGTAGACACTTCCACTTCATTAGACACTTCCTGGACAGGATCCTGAACCAGAACCTGCAACCTGCCAAGAAGAACTGCCTTGCTGCCCAAAGGACCCACCTGACTGCTTTCTGAGAAGGACTGCTGCCCTGCTGTTGCCCTGCTGCCTTGCTACTCTCTGGCCGTGCTGAAGAAGTACTCTCCACGGGCCTAGATAGAGCTTGCCTCCTGTTCCCTGAAGTCTCAGGACCAAAAAATACTTCATTTCTGCAAGACGAACTCCCTGTGTGGCGAACATTGACACCCAGCCTGCCATAAACAACGCACATCCTGCATCGCGGTGAGAAAATCACCGCATACCGAACCAAAAACGACACAGCTTGACTTTGCATGGAAAAGATTGACGCAGTGCCAGCATAGTGACCGAAAATTCGATACAAGGCCCACTGGTTCGATGCAAACCCAAGCCGGAATGACACAGCCCGACTTCGTGAGAGGATTCAACGCAGCGCCGGCTGCGATTTGGAAATGTCCATGCAATGCCCACTGGATCAACGCAGCCCCTGTGACTTCGTCCTGCCAGTGCCGGATTTCAACGCATCATCTCCGGGGCGTCCGAAATCCCCGCAACCCAAAGAGGAAATAAGTCCGCGCACCAGAAAACAACGCAATGCCTTACCTGCGTGAAAAAGTAAACGAAGCATCGCCGTGCAGCCCGAGAAATCGACACACACCTCCCTGTTTTCCATGCAACTCCTCTGCGGTTCCTTGCGGAGATTTTGAACGTAAACCAGGTACTTTGTGCTTGCAAGAGACATTTGTTGCTTTTAAGAGACTAAAGACACTTTATATCATTTTTACAATGATATTTCAACATATGCTTATTGCATCTTGATCATTTTTACCTCCATCTTACCAGATACATATTATTATTTTTTTAAACACTGTGTGGTGTATTTTTGTGGTGATATACTGTGTTATTGCATGATTTATTGCACAGATACTTTACACATTGCCTTCTAAGTTAAGCCTGACTGCTCAGTGCAAAGCTACCAGAGGGTGGGCACAGGATAATTAGAATTGCTTGTGACTTACCCTGACTAGAGTGAGGGTCCTTGCTTGGACAGAGGGTAACCTGACTGCCAACCAAAGATCCCATTTCTAACATGGGTACAATTATGTATAACTCTAAGTATTGGAGCAAGCTTTTCTTGTGAAAAGCACTAGTAACAAAGTGGTCACGCAATTGCAAGTACTTATCCCACCACTGCACTACCAATGTAGGACTCTTGCCTGGTTTGTAGTGGTTACCTTAGGTACTTACACCTTATACCAGGTCAAGTTATCCCTTATTAGTGAAATGTACTAGTATTCTAGCATCTAAGGCTGATAGAGGTAGCTGTAGCAGAGGAGCTTAGGCTGAACTATGAGACATGCAAAGCTTCTGCAATACCACTATAGTTACACAGTACTTATAAACAATAAAAGACAATATTCAGTGTTACCAAAACTAAAGGTACTTTATTTTAGTGATACAAGGCCAAACATAGCTTAGAGGCAATACTCCTTCTGGAGGTAAGTATTATACACACTATATACACTAGACACCAAAATCAGGTAAGTAAATAGTCATAGGATGGTGCAAACAAAAGAAAATGCCATAGAATGCAATAGGAAGAAATAGGCCTGGGGCAACACATACTATATACTAAGAAAGTGGAATGCAAATCACAAATTCCCCCCGAGGCAAGTGTAAAGTGCAGAGGCTCACTGGGAGTGTAAGAAAATCACAAAAGTGAGTAAAATACCCGACCCCAGAACCCAGGAAAGTACTGCAAGATCAGGACACACTTTAAGTCGTGGTTAGAGTTATTGAAAAAACCAAGCAAGACTGGAAGCAACAAATTATGGATTCCTGGACCTGAAGACGTGTAAAGAGGGGAGACCAAGTCCAGAAGTCGCAGAAGATTCCAGGAAAGACAGGAGCCCCTGGCAACCTGGAAAATAGTGCAAAAGAGGATTCTCTGGTTGGAAGAAGTCTGCAGAAGAGCACCAAAGATGGCTTCAGGATCCTGCATGATGCAAAGGATGTACCAGGTCGAGATGTTGAATGCAGGTGAGTTGCAGCGCTGGATTAATCCAACAAGCCGTGGTTCAAGCAATGTCGTGGTTTTCTCAACATACAACTGCCTGGACCCAGGAGGGACCTGGGGGGCTCAACACAGACTGAGGAGGCAGAGGTGACTCCCAACGCTGGAGGGAACCCACTGATGATCAGGCAGCACCCACAGAGGTCCCAGAACACGGGGAAAAAGAAGGTGCAAATTGCTGCCGGAGATCAACTCAGTGAGTTGAGCGTTGCAGGATAGAGTGCTGGGGACCTGGGCCAGGCTGTGCATGAAGGATTCCTCAAATAGTGCACAGACGCTTCAGGAGGCGAAGATGACACAGTGCATAGGGTCACTGTCGCAACCGGGGAAGGCAAGATCTTACCTCTTCCAAATTTGGACAGTTGGACCTTAGGATAGTCTGTGTCGAAGAGGTCCACCACCTGTGTTCCAGGGAGTATGCTCGTCGTCAGGAGAGGAGTCCCAGAGAACCGTCGTCATCTTAGAAGGTGCCTGCTGGAGCAGGGAAGTGACTCCGTCACTCCACAGGAGATTTCTTCGGTCCTTCTAGTGCAGGGTGAAGACAGGGAGTCCCCTGAGTGTGCACACCATGGAAACTGTTGCAGTTGCGGGCTGGAGTTGAATTTGCAGAGTCACTGGATACTTTGTTGCAGTTACAGTGGTTCCTGGAGCAGTCTGTGGTTGATCCAAGGTCAGAGGATGAAGCAGGAGTTGCAGAGGACTCCTGGTGGAAACTTGCAAGCTGAATCTGAAGAGGAACCCACAGGAGAGACCCTAAATAGCCCTGAGAAGGGGATTGTCTACTTAACCAGGTAAGCACCTATCAGGAGGGTTCTCTGAGACACCTGCTGGCACTGGCCACTCAGAGGTCTCCAGAGTGTCCCCACACCTTGGGAAATAATATGGCTAACACCAGGGACACACTGCAGGACCTCCGGGCACCACCCCTGGGGTAGTGATGGACAGGGGAGTGGTCACTCCCCTTTCCTTTGTCCAGTTCCGCACCACAGCAAGGACTGGGGGTCCCTGAACTGGTGTAGACTGGCTTATGCAAGGAGGGCACCATCTGTGTTTTTCAAAGCATTTCCAGAGGCTCTGGGAGGCTACCCCTACAAGCCTGTAACACCGATTTCCAAAGGGAGAGGGTGTAACACCCTCCTCCTAAAGGAAATGTTTTGTTCTGCCTTCCTGGGACCTTGGTGCTCAAACCCCAGAAGGGCAGAACCCTGCCTGCGAGGTGGCAGCAGCTGTAGCTGCAGTGCAAGCCTCAGAGAGCTGGTTTGGCAGTAATGGTGACCCATGATGGAGCCCTCAGGATGCATGGGTTTGGCCCCCCAATGCCAGATTTGGAATGGGGGACAATTCCATGATCTTAGACACCTTACATGGCCATATTCGGAGTTACTATTGTGAAGCTACATATAGGTATTGACCTATATGTAGTGCACACGTGTAATGGTGTCCCCGCACTCATGAAGTCCTGAGATTTGGTCCTGGAGAGCGTGGAGGGACCTTTGCTAGTGCAAGGGTGCCCTCACACTTAGTTACTTTGCACCTAGCCTTCAGTAAATGAAGGTTAGACATGTTGGTGACTTATAAGTTACTTAAGTGCAGTGAAAATGGCTGTAAAATAGTGTGTACACTATTTCACGCAGGATGCAGTGGCAGTCCTGTGACAGGGTTTGTCTGAGCTCCTTATGGGTGGCAAAAGAAATGCTGCAGCCTATATGGATCTCCTGGAACCCAATGCCCTGGGGACCCCCGTACTACTAAGGACTCATAAGGGATCCAGTGTGCCAATTGGAATTGGTAAATGAAGTCACTAAACTATAGTGACTAATTTGGAAGCAGAGAGAGCATAAGCACTGAAGTTCTGGTTAGCAGAACTTTAGTGACACAGTTAAACACTACTGACAACTTGACAACACACACATTAGGACACAAACTATGAGCACTGGGGTCCTGGCCAGCAGGATCCCTGTGAAACAGGCAAAACATACTGACATACTGGTAGAAATTGGGGGTAACATGCCAAGATAGATGGTACTTTCCTACAAGCCCTATGCAGGATCCTCCACTACAGCATCTCCCAGGGCCTGACTGGCAGCTTCATCAGAAGTGATGCCGCAAGGTGCAGATTGACACAATAACTTGCACCTTAACACCAAGGACACAAAGGTATAACTCCCAAACGATAAAGCTCAGTCCCTGTTACTGGCCCTTGCTCCACCGCAGTCAGCCTAAACTTGTGTCTTTGTCCCTGTCCAGCACGACCAGACAACCATAGTTGCTGCTTTGTGCTTTTTGGTATGGTATTTCTCTATCAACTTCAAAAACGTGTATCTTCTCTGGTTCTACTGAATAAATGTTGATTACTTTGATGCCATTTTTTAAAAATCTACTCTATTTTTCTAAAAAAATTTGGGATCTTTCTTGTGTTGTGTTTTCCCTTCATTACTGGTTGTGAGCTGCATTCATATTTTATACGTTGCCTCTAATTTAAGTCTGGCTGCTTTTGTGCTAAGCTACGAGAGGAGTAAGCACATGTTAACTTAGTGAAGTTTTATGGTAAACCACGACAAAAATGGAGGTTGTTGCTTTCAGCAGGACTTCCACTCCTCTCAATCAATAACACTGTTTTTTTTTACAGTGGGATCATGCAGTCAATGGTCATTGGGATATGCAATTAATTATTGTTAACCTCCTCCATGTTCATATAAAGATGATACCTCAGAGACTTTGCATTAGACTAAGGAGTCAGAACAGACAAGAAACATTATTGTGTGCCTCTTCATCAGGACTGTCTGATTATAAGAAGTCATTTACTTTATATAGTCATGAAAAACATGGATTTGCTTCATGTGTGTTGGTGCAAGATGATGGAGATCAAAAGAAAACCATGTTGCCTATTGCTACACTGCCCTTAGTGCAGTAATGACAGGACTTCCCCCCTGTTTCTTACCTATGGCTGATGCAGACCATCTTTTAGAATCCCCAGAAAACATTGTCCTTGCCTTCACCCTCACAGTAGCTGCACCAGAGGCAATGACAGCTTGTTGGTCCACCACTAAAACCCAACATGTGTCCATGTCAAGACTATTCTGATACAAATTTCTTTTGCTGTCCACCTCTCACATTACTTTAGTCCAGTGTCCTGACCTAAACCCTGTTTTCTGTGTGCCAGTTGCCCAGGATAGTAAGCCATATGATTGCCTCACCATATCCACTGACTAAACCCTGAATTGAGCTTGTTTATGCAACAATACCTAACTGTGATCTTGTGTCCTATGTTCATGGAAGAGAACATATATAAAAAAGGCCTCTTATTTTGTCCGGCTATGCTTGTATGCACTGTAGGAAGCTGTTGAAAGCCTGTATTTTCCTCAGGTACATTTCACCTAAGTTGATGAATTGGTTGCAGGTACTCATGCTTGTGTTCATGCTGCCCAAAAGATTATTTCCATATTCAGTGACCCAAAATAAGACTTCAGGGTAGCCCAGGGATTTGAGCTCCTGCAGATACAATGGAGATTCCTCATATCAGTGGGTCACCAATCAAGACCAATGTGTATGTCATAAGTTTAGTTGAAGATCTTATGTTATCATGGCAATTCACAATTGCAAAATGTGCTAGCACATGTCTTTTCATGATGAAGTGTCCAGGGAAATGTTTTTGCTCATCAAACTGCCAAAAAGGCTGCTTTAACAACAATTTATGAAATCACTCTTTGTTTCTCTAACTATTGAGTCTCTTATTCCCACCTTAAGGACTTTGTCTATATTGAAGCAGTGTATCCCAGAAGTGGAGAAGCATGCTTGAATGAAACAGAACTGTAAAATCAACTTCAATAGAGTGTGGAGGGATAATGCAGGGAGAGTGATAGCAGAAATTTGCCCTCTCAACCTCGCTCAAATATAACATGTTGTCGTCTATGTCGTGATTGATGCCAGAATTATCCAATGGTTTCTTTCATTCTTCCCTGCTGTTGCCCAGCAATGTTGCCACATCTATGACACCTGCCAAGCCCACAACATCAAGAGAGGAACCAAAACCACATAGATGCCCACCCACCTCCTTGGGGCCCCTTCGTTTTCACCCAAACCAGTCAACTGTTGTTCCTGTCAAAATATTTTAACCCTACTTTTCATCAAAGATGCACAGAAACTGAGTGAATACTCAGTCACTCTCAGAAACAATTCACAAGAAATAGAGGACGATAGAGACCCAGTCGAAAGTCAGCAGAACAATATCAAAGAAACAGTGACATCAACCTGCCAGGAAGTACTGGCTCCCATGAAACACCAGCTTAAAGAACAGATGTCCATCAAGACTCCACAAAATCCAAGAGAGAAAGGAAAAGAAAGCTGAAGTCAACACCAATCTAACAAGAGCAAAAAAAATCCAAACGTTCAAGGCAAATACTTTAAAACCAACAAGCGAGCAAAGAAAAGCTTAAGAGCAGACAAGTGAAGATTCATTAATGGGCTTGCTACATACAGAAGCCCAGGAAAAAGCCATGGAAACATGAAAGAACTCTGTGAAATAACAAGAAAACTCTCCAGCAGAGACAGAAAGCCCTAAAGACCTGTTAATGACAAATTTGGGAAGACAATAGCGAAGACCAACAATGAAAATGGCTGGAACACATTGAAGAACTGCAAAACCAGCTTTTGTTACAGTCGCCACCAGGCATACTGCAGGCTCACAAGGACTTGACAATCGACTGCAGCAGACTAACGTAGGAAGAAATACGGCAAGGCATCAAACATCTGAGAAATGGGAATGCAGCAGGACCTGCAGAGGCACTGAGGACAGACATTTAAACATCAGTAGACATGCTCAAACCCATGTTTAGAAGGATCTGGGAAGAGGAAAATGAGGTGCCATCAAGGTCCTCAGAAAAGATGACCTGAGTAACAGCACAAAGTACCGAGGGGTAGCTCTTCTATCAACCCCAGGCAAAGTTTTCAACAGAATAATACTGAACAAAATAAAGGAACAAGTCAACTCTCAGTTGTGAGACCAGCAAACTGGCTTCCACAAAGATAGATCCTTCACAGATCTGATTGCAACACTGTGTATCACCATAGAGCAGTTGATAGAATGCTACTACCCCCTCTATGTCAACTTCATTGACTATGAGAAGACATTCAAGAGTGTGGACAAAGAGCCCTTTTGAAAACTCCTCCACCACTATGCTGTGCCAGATAAACTCATAAGAATCACCCAAACCTCTTATGAGGGAATGACCATCACGATAGTCCATGGAGGACAAATCATGGAAATCTTCCAAGTAAGAACTGGTGTCCGCCAGGGTTGTTTGCTCTCACCTTTTCTCTTCCTGCTGTCCATAGACTGAAAGACCACCACAGCAAGGAGAAGAAATGGGATCTAGTGGAAACCTTAGTCACAGCTTGAAATCCTGGACTTTGCAGATAACCTGGCCCTACACTCTCATACCCTTCTGCAGATGAAAGAGAAGACCGACAATGTGGCAGCCACATCAGCACAACTTGATCTCAACGTAAAGAGTGGAAAAACCAAGATCCTGAGGACTAACATGGCCAGCATGACTGTAGTCACTCTTGCTAGCAATGCACTGGAAGAGGTTGAGTCCTTCATCAATCTGGGCAGTGTCATATACAAGCAGGGCAGCACAGATGCAGGAGCCAAGGCAAAAACCAGCAAAGCCAGGGCTGCCTTCATTCAGCATCTGGCACTGCAAGGACATAATGCTGCAAACCAAGTTCAGTCTTTTTAACACCAATGTAAAATCTGTCCTTATATATGTAGCAGAAACTTGGAGGACAACAGTAACCAGCACAAACAAAGGCTAGACTTTCTTCAATACCTTTCCGAGGAAAATCCTCAAAATCCGCAGGCCAGACCCTCAGCAACAACGACCTATGGCAGCAAACTTTCCAACTCCCTTCTCATGAGGAAATCATGAAAAGACGTTGGGGCTGGATAGGTCACACCCTTACAAGCCCACATCCAATACCAGCAGGCAATCCCTAACCTGTGACACTCAAGGGAAAAAGAAAAGATGAAGACAAATAATCATCCAGCGCTGATGCCTCAAGGCTGACTGTGAGGAAATGAGTTTGATTGAAAGAGTAATAATCTTTTTCTTATTTTCTTAACTATTTCATTGCTCTTTTATTTTTAGTGTTTTTCTACAATTTGTTGTGTATTGTACTTTTATGGAATGTTTTTACCTACCAAAATAAAAGAAATGATGATGATGAAAGAGTAGCCCAGGACAGGGAGAACAGGTGAGTCCTGGTTAATGGTCTATACTCCAGGAGTGCTAGTAGCCATAAGTAAGTAAGTGGATATGAGAAAGTAGGTTGTTGGTTGACAAGGAAGTGAGCTCTAGTCAAGCAACAGCCACAAACTTTTGCAGGGTGAACCACAAAAAGTCACTAAATTAACCTTTGCTTAACCCTAGGTAGCTTGGCAAAAAAAGCAGCAAGGCTTAACTTAGAGGCAATGTGTAAAGTATTTATGCATCAAACAAACAGTAAAAAAGTGAAAGCAACACAAGAAAAATCACAAACCAATTTAGAAAAATAAAGTAAATTTTAATAAACTATTTGACACCAAAACAACAAAAATCTAATCAGTAGAACTGGAGTCATGAAGTTTTAAGGTTTAAGGTTCAAAATAGCACATAAAAGATAAAAGCACCAACCACAGACAGCTAGTCACCTTCAGCAGCACAACCAAGGGTCCAGGAGTGCATTTCCTCTTGGGGGATAAGAACTCAGTTAGGCTGGACCCAGTTGCGGGTTCAAGATGGTGGGGGCCTGTTAGGGCCTCGTGGCTCTGAACAAGAGGCCAGCAGACTAGCCTTTGGTGTCACTTCTGGACGTCCTGGGTGCAGATGAAGATGCAGGACTCAACAACAGGGCTATCCTGTGAGGGTTCAAGGAAGGCTCTGGGTAGCAAAACACTCCTTCCAGGTACAGCAGCAGTCAGACAGACTGCATGGCAAGTCATAGTAGAAGGCACCTATCTGAGATCCATTCCACTGGTCCAGTAGTGAACTGAGCATTGGGTGTGAGCACCCTTCTTTTTTAGCCTGGTGCCTTTCTCTTGGAAGGTGGGAGAGAATTTTTTGGAAGTTTCTGACTCCCCTGCCCTGCTTCTAAACTAGCTACAATGACAATACTTTGGGGGTCATTACAACCCTGTCGGACGGTGTTAAAGCGGCGGTAAGACCGCAAACAGGACGGCGAAAAAAAAAGGGAATTATGACCGTGGTGGAAACCGCCAACAAAGACAGCCACTTTAACACTCTGACCGCCACGGCGGTACAGACAAACAGCGCAGCGGTCACCGCCAACAGACAGGCGGGAGACAAAATACCGCCCACAGTATCACAACCTACCAATCCGCCACCTTTTCCGGGGCGGATTCACCGTGGATAAAAACACGGCGGAAGCAGCCATTTCAATGGGAAAATGCTCACCTCTACACACTCCACGAGGAAGGAGGACACCATGGAACCGGAACTCCAAATACTCCCTGCGACAGTCTTCCTGCTCCTGTACGATCATCATCAACGCCGGCGCCGAAGACAACGGTGAGTACTGCACCTACGACGTAGGGGAGGGGGGAGGCAAAAATCAGGGACACACACACGCAACACCCCCACCCCCACCCCGACCCTCACCCACTACAACACACACACCAATGCATATCCAAACATTACAGTAACAACCCCCAAACCCCCCGGAAGAATGCAAAGACAAAAGGAAATGGGTGCAAGCATTGTAATATATCAAAATACAGTAAGCAAATATATACAGATATAATTTCACATTCAACAAAATATACATCACGATAAGTAGTGCAGGTAATGCACCATTCAATGTCCGTGGACCACTGGGCCCAAAATGCATGGGCGAGGCCCACACACGATACCTGAGCACAGCGGAGAGAACACTGCTGGGGCACGACGGGGGTCCATGCCCATTGATGTATCCTGGGGAGTGCAAAGCCACAGTCTCTCAAGTCTCTACAGTGGGTGGGTTGCCCATGGTAACATCCTGGGGAGTGCAAAGCCACAGTCTCTCAAGTCTCTACAGTGGGTGGGTTGCCCACTGTAACATCCTGGGGAGTGCAAAGCCACAGTCTCTCAAGTCTCTACAGTGGGTGGGTTGCCCACTGTTCAATCCTGGGGAGTGCAAAGCCACAGTCTCTCAAGTCGATAACAGTCTCCACTGGTTCTGGAGGGGGACTGGTGCCCAGAGTGCTTCATCCTGCCAAGGACTGAGGTAGTGGATGCATGTCTCCACTGGTTCTGGAGGGGGACTGGTGCCCAGAGTGCTTCATCCTGCCAAGGACTGAGGTAGTGGATGCATGTCTCCACTGGTTCTGGAGGGGGACTGGTGCCCAGAGTGCTTCATCCTGCCAATGACTGAGGTAGTGGATACATGTCTCCACTGGTTCTGGAGGGGGACTGGTGCCCAGAGTGCTTCATCCTGCCAAGGACTGAGGTAGTGGATGCATTCCTCCACTGGTTCTGGAGGGGGACTGGTGCCCAGAGTGTGTCATCCTCCCAAGGACTGAGGTAGTGGATGCATGTCTCCACTGGGTCTGGAGGGGAACTGGTGCCCAGAGTGCATCACTCTCACCGTGACGGTCCCAGTTCCGTCACTGCCCCTGCCGCACATGGGCTAGCGGGGCTTGAGTTGGCGGTGCTTGCCCTGTTCAGCGGTGCTTGCCCTGTTCAGCGGTGCTTTCACTTTGCTGTCTCTGACCTGTTCAGCGGTGCTTGCCATGGCGGTCTTTGCCCTGTTCAGCGGTGCTTGCCCTGTTCAGCGGTGCTTGACTTTGCTGTTTCTGACCTGTTCAGCGGTGCTTGCCATGGCGGTCTTTGCCCTGTTCAGCGGTGCTTGCCCTGTTCAGCAGTGCTTGACTTTGCTGTCTCTGACCTGTTCAGCGGTGCTTGCCATGGCAGTCTTTGCCCTGTTCAGCGGTCCTTGGCCTGTTCAGCGGTGCTTGACTTTGCTGTCTCTGACCTGTGCAACGGTGTTTGCTATGGCGGCCCCTCATTGCCCAGCGGGGCTGTGGCTTCCGGGGCCCTCCTGGGCACTGACTCTGGCGGTGGCCTCCTGGCCAGTGACGATGGGACTGCCCTCCTGGGCACTGACTCTGGCGGTGGCCTCCTGGCCACTGACGATGGGGCTGCCCTCCTGGGCACTGACTCTGGCGGTGGCCTCCTGGCCACTGACGATGGGACTGCCCTCCTGGGCACTGACTCTGGCGGTGGCCTCCTGGCCAGTGACGATGGGGCTGCCCTCCTGGGCACTAACTCTGGTGGTGGCCTCCTGGCCACTGACGATGGGGCTGGCGGTGGCCTCCTGGGCAGCGGGGATGATGGCAGGCTTCTCCACCGTGCTGCTCTTCCCAGACTTTGGCGATTTCTTCTGCCCCTTCCCCACCTTGGGAAGAGTCACAGCTGAGTGGACACTCCCCCCGGGACCCTTGTGAGCGGCTTTGCCGGCTGGAGTCTTCCCCCTGTCCATCCGGGCACTGTCCAACTTCTGGTGCTTCACAGGGGGGGGCTGGCTGTGCTGTGGCTCTGTGTCACACTGGCTGCCCTGGTGCCCGGTGCACTCCACATACCTCTAACAGGCACCACTGGTACCTGCGATTTTTTGGCTGAGCTGCTAGTACGGGACCTATGAATTGGAGGGGGGGTGGTGGGAAAGAGGTCAAGGTTGCTCAGGAAAAGTTTCTTACGAACACTGGGATGGGTAGCTGGAGGGGGTCTGGGAGTGGAGGAAGAGGAGGTGGTTGTAGGAGGTGTAACCTTTGTTGATTTGGGTGCAGGTGCATGCACTGGAGGCTGTCGTGAGGTGGATGGATGATGGGTGGGTGTGTGCCCGCGTTTGTGTACTGTGGGAGGGGGCGTCACAGACACACTGGGAGAGGACACAGGGGACGTTTAAATGGTAGTGGGGGTGGTGAGTGCAAGTGAGCGGGGTGTGGTGGTGGGTGTGCTGGTGCGGGACCTAGTGGCTGTAGTGGTAGTGCATGCAGGTGAGAGTGTAGACGACACTGGGAGGAAGGAGGGAGACGGCGAGGAGGGGGACACAGTGGAGGCAGTGGATGTTGCTTTGTCTGTATGTGTGTGATGCTTTCGTGAGTGCCTGTGGGATGTGTGGTGCTTATGTTTGCCTGAGCTTCCCTTGTGTGTTGATGTGTGTGCAGGCTGGTCTGATGGTGTGCTTGGGATAGGCTGGGGTACAGGGGATTGGGTCTGGGTGGAGGAATTTGGAGGGGGAGGCTAGGCACAGGGACAATGGCTGCCATCAGTGCTGAGGCCAGAGTTTGCAGGGTTCAATGAAGGGCAGCCTGACCAGAATGAATGCCCTCCAGGAATGCATTAGTGTGTTGCAACTCCCTTTCTACACCCTGGATGGCATTCACAATGGTAGACTGCCCAACAGTGAGTGACCTGAGGAGGTCAATGGCCTCCTCACTGAGGGCAGCAGAGGTGACAGGGGCAGGGGCTGAGGTGCCTGGGGCAAAGGTGATGCCCACCCTCCTGGGTGAGCGGGCACATGGCAAAGGCTGAGGGGCTGCTGGGAGGGCGGTGCTGGTAGGGGGGGGTGGCGGCTGTACCTGTAGAAGTGGGGGGCACAGATTTTGCCGCCACCACAGGGGAGCTCCCATCGGAGGACGAGTCCGTGTCGCTGGTTGCAGATCCTGTGACCGCAGTGAAGCTCCCCTCGCCCTCCATCCCACTGGTGTATTCAGAGTCCGTGGTGTGGCCATCCATGGCCATGTGGGATGCAGCTCCCTCGTGCTCTGGTGCCACTGTACCTCCGCCTGATGATGCTGATGCACACAAGAACAGGGAGAGCACAAAAAGGGGGGGGGACGACAAAAGAAAGACAGGTTGAGTGCATGGCTTACCGCTACCGTTAGTGGACAATACAGACACAGCAGCCCCCTGCACTACGCCGCGCTGTTGGGCTCTACTGATGCAGTTCCTGGGATATGGCCTACATGGCTATGGTGGACATCAGCACACATAGATGAAACAGGGGCATGTATACCTGTACTTGGCACGCTACAGAGGTGGGGTGGAGTGCCACATGGCCTGCATTACGGAGGGGCCTAGCCTACGGAACTCGCCCTGGCCTAGGGAAACCCACAGCCATCCTCCCCCACCCAGACACCTTCACTGCACGCAAAGTCCACTGAATGAGAGTGTACTCACCCCCTTGTATCTGCTGTGATGCCCTCAAGCGCCCATCCAACTCAGGGTAGGCCACCGCCAGGATCCGGAACATCAGCGGGGTCATGGTGCGACGGGCACCCCTCCCACGTTGGGAGGCCATCCCCAGCTGAGCCTCCGCCGTCTTCTTGCTCCAGCGGCGAATGTCCTACCATCTTTTACGGCAGTGGTGCTCCGTCTCTGGTGGACCCCCAGGGTCCGGACGTCCTTGGCGATGGCATGCCAACTAGCCTTCTTCTGGTGGGCGCTGACCTACGTGACATGTACAGGGGAAGAAGAGAAGTCATTACCAACTGCACCGTCAAAGTGAGTGGCCCACATCCCTACCCTTGCCATGTGGCACTTGCATTCACAGTGCTTCATGCACGCAGAACTCTGCCCCCTTCCTTCTTACAACCAGCCCTCTCCACCCAGGCATAGCCATACAACTTGCTCCCTGTGTACTCACCTGTTGGTCTGGAGGACCGTAGAGTAGCGTGTACTGGGGGAGGACCCCATCCACGAGCTTCTCCAACTCCTGTGCAGTGAAGGCAGGGGCCCTTTCCCCAGACGCACGAGCCATTGTCTCTTCCAGACCGAGGTCACAGCAGCACTTGCAGTGTAGGTCCTCTCCTGTCAAAGATCAGGTATCAAGTGATTGAACAGCTAGAAAATGGCGGTGACGTCCGCAGCAGTGCGTATCATCACCGCCGGCACACTTCGTCATTGGATCCTGGGACCCATAGGGTCCAATATTAACCAATGCAGCATTGCGCAGCGGTCTTCGACCGCCTACCGCGACGGTGTACGCCAGCGCATTTACCTCACGTCCCATTGTCCCAGTTTAGAGGTCAGGCAGCCGCCATTTTAGGGGCCCACATGGCTTCATTTTCAACTGCGTCACACATACCTAGGCCTGGACTCAACACACATACAGACAACTTTTTAGATTATGTTTCGTGTTCTGTGTAGACTGTGGGTACATACCTCTGAGTTGCTTGACTCTGTGGTCGCTGTTGTCCTTCCTACGCACCGTCAGCTGGGACATGTGAGGAGATGGCGGAATCCTCCGGTGTACCGACCGCTGGTGGACCTGTTGACAATGGAGGAGTGACATTTAATCATCACCTACAGGTTTGACCGTGCCACAATCCAGGAACTGTGTACCCAGTTGGAGCCTGACTTGATGTCAGCTATCCCCCATCCCACAGGGATCCCCCCTCAAGTGCAGGTGCTATCAGTGCTCCATTTCCTTGCAAGTGGGTCTTTTCAAACAACAGTGGCCATGGTATCAGGGATGTCCCAGCCTATGTTTTCCAACCTGTTGTCCAGAGTGTTGTCTGCCCTGCTGAAACACATGAGGAACTACATCGCTTTCAGTCACGTGGAGGATTTGGCTACTGTTAAAGGTGACTTCTTTGCCCTTGGACATATCCACAACATCATAGGTGCCATTGATGGGACCCATGTGGCTTTGGTCCCCCCCACAGGAGTGAACAGGTGTACAGGAACCGGAAGAGTTATCATTCGATGAATGTACAGATGGTATGTTTGGCAGACCAGTACATCTCCCAGGTAAATGCTATGTTCCCTGGCTCAGTGCATGACGCTTACATCCTGCGGAATAGCACCATCCCTTATGTGATGGGTCAACTCCAGAGGCACCATGTGTGGCTATTATGGGACTCTGGTTACCCCAACCTGTCATGGCTACTGACCCCAGTGAGGAATCCCAGGACCAGGGCAGAAGAACGCTACAATGAGGCCCATGGGTGGACTAGAAGGGTGATCGAACGCACCTTCAGCCTCCTGAAGGCCAGGTTTAGGTGCCTCCATATGACAGGTGGTTCCCTATTCTACTCACCAAGGAAGGTGTGCCAGATCATCATCGCCTGCTGTATGCTTCACAATCTTACTTTGCGACGCCAGGTGCCTTTTCTGCAGGAGGATGGTCCAGATGACAGTGTTGTGGCAGCTGTGGAGCCTGTGGACAGTGATGAGGAGGAAGCAGAGGAAGAAGACATTGACAACAGGGACTCAGTCATCCAGCAATATTTCCAGTGACACACAGGTGAGAACACATTCTTGCCTACTACAAGTACTTTCACACTTCTACCTCTATCCTGTCTGTCAATTTCAAGCAGTATTTGGTAACTGAGTTGTACATTTCCATTACGGTTTCACAGGTGTGGTTACCAACGTGTGTTATCTGCTTACATTCTTCATGGACTTGTGATGTGTGACATAGGTATGTTGACATTACATTTGAGAACGGCTTTTGTCACTGTCATAGCTAATACACATTTTCGAAATCACAGACTGACTCCAGATTGTTTTGTGCTTCAAGGGTGTTTATTGAAGTGCTAAATATTGGAGGGGGTGGTAAAATGGTGATGGGTGATGGTGGAGGAAAGTCCATGGCAGAGTCCAGTCTATTAGTCTCACAGGTGCACTGCCCATATGGGCATAGGAAGTGGAGCTGGGGCAGTTCCAATATGGACAGGGTTACAAAGTGGGACAGTGGGATGACAATCAGGGTGGTCTCATTTCTTGGTGGGGGTCTTGCCATCATGCTCTGTCCTGTTCCTGGATCTCAGGGACCGCTTGCGGTGGTTATCCGTCTGCAGGGGGTGGGGTGCTGGTGTGGTGGTCCTGTGGCGGGGCATCCCGTCCACTAGCGCCTGCGGAGGAGGTGGGCAGTTCATCGTCCATGCTAGTGTCAGGGGCCCCTTGGAGTGCCACAGTGTCCCTCATGGTGTTCAGTATGTCCTTCAGCACCCCTACGATGGTGCCCAGGGCAGAGCTGATGGTTCTGAGTTCCTCCCTGGACCCCAAATACTGTTCCTCCTGCATCATTGGGTCTCCTGAAACTTGGCCAGGACCGTAGCCATCGTCTCCTGGGAGTGGTGGTATGCTCCCATGATGGAGGAGAGGGCCTCGTGGAGAGTGGGTTGCCTTGGCCTGTCCGCCCCCTGTCGCACAGCAGCCCTCCCAGTTCCCCTGTGTTCCTGTGCCTCCGTCCCCTGGACCGTGTGCCCACTACCACTGCCCCCAGGTCCCTGTTGTTGTTGGGGTGGTGGGTTATCCTGGGTTCCATGTAGTGGTGGACACACAGCTGATTGACGTGTCCTGGGTACGGAGGTATGGGCCCGCTGGGTGGGTGCTGTGCTGGTGTTACCAGAGGGTGGAAGGTCTGTGGTGGGCTGTGCCTGTGCGAGGGGAACCGACTGTCCCGAGGCCCACGATGGTCCGGGCTGGTCATCTGGATCCAGTTGGCCAGAGCTGCTTTCATCACTGTGGGCCTCTTCTGTGGGTGGGGTAGAGATGTCTGGACCCTCCTGTCTGGTGACGTTGGGTAGTGGTCCTGAAGGGGTGTAAAAGCATGATTATTGCATGTGTGTGTGTCATGGTGTGTAATGGGTGGGTGACCGTGTACCCCAGTGCTAGCATTCCAGTGTGGGGGCTAGTGTGATGATGGTTGGGGGGGTGTTATGGGTATGTGCAGTGGGCATGCTTTAGTGAGGGGTGTCCATGCTTTGTTGTGTCATGCAGGGCTTGGTGTTGGGATGTGTGGTTTGTGTTATTAGTACATTAGTGAGGAGTTGGAGTGATAGGGGAGGGGGTGAGGGTGGGGGTCCGTGATAGCATGCAGGTAGGGTGCGGGATATGATACTTAATATTTGACTTACCAGAGTCCATTCCTCCACCGACTCCTCCGAGGCCCTCAGGATGCATAATGGTCAAGAACTGCTCCTCCCATGTTGTTAGTTGTGGGGGAGGAGGTGGGGGTCCGCCGCCAGTCCGCTGTACCGCGATGTTGTGTCTTGAGACCACGGAACGCACCTTCCCCAGTAGGTCGTTCCACCTCTTCCTGATGTCCTCCCAATTTCTTGGGTGCTGTCCCACTGCGTTGACCCTGTCCACTATTCTTCGCCATAGCTCCATCTTCCTAGCTATGGAGGTGTGCTGCACCTGTGATCCAAATAGTTGTGGCTCTACCCGGACGATTTCCTCCACTATGACCCTGAGCTCCTCCTCGGAGAACCTGGGGTGTCTTTGTCGTGCCATGGGGTGGTGTAGGTGATGTGTGGGGTGGTGTATGTGGTGATGAGTGTGCTGATGTGTAGTGGTGTGTGGTATTTTGTGCGTGGATGTTGTGTGGGTGATGGTGTTGTGTGCCTCTGTGTGGTGAGGTTGTCTATGCTGTGCAGTCTCTCTGGCCTTCGTCAATAATTTGGTCGTAGGGGTTTGTGGGTGATGTGGGTGTGTGTTTTATATTGTGTTGGGTGTGTGGGAGTGGTGTTTGTATGTGTATCAGGTGTGTGTATTTCGAATTGTCCAATGTGGCGGTGTTTTGGAGATGTGTGTGTATTTTGAGCGCGGCGGTGTGTACCACCAATGGAATACCGCGTTTGAAAGACCGCCGCGTGGATTCGTGGGTCGTGATAGCATGGATGTGTTTCTGTTGGCGTGACGGTTGAGGATTTGTTTTTGCCAGTTTATCACTAATGTTTGGTGTGGCGGACTTGTGTGGGTGTCTGAATTTCGGTGGATTCCGAGATGTGAGTCATAATAGCTGTGGCGGATTTCCGCGGCCGCGGCGGTGTACTGGCGGTCTTCTGCACGGCGGTAAGCGGCTTTTACCGCCAATGTTGTAATGACCCCTAGAGTCTTTCAACCTATTTTGAAGTGACAAGGACACGTCTGGGCATGTCCTTTCCACTTAGGGCGACAGATGTGGGTCCCGTACTCACCCTGCCACTAGATTCAAGCTAGCCTGGCTGATAAAGGGTGATACCCTTAAACTTGTCCTAGGATGCTTGTTTCTGGTTGGAGTAGGACCTGGCTTGGCAGTTCGGGCTATACTGTTCCATGGGGAACGGGGTCAAGACTGATTTGCATATGGCTGGGTCTAAACTGGGGTGGCGTGGTGAACAAAAAAATTATGGATCGAACTCAGATCTTTGTGACTGGGGCTGAATGTTCACATTGGTCAGCATTCTGTCCATAATCTGTTCTTTTTCATTAGGTTGCCCTAAGTGGGAAGGATATGTTCAGATGTAGGTACCGTGTTCACTGTGATATTGGATTCAAGATAACCTGGCTGATGAAGGGTGATACCATGAAACTGGTCCTTGGATGCTGCTTTCTGGTCCAGGGAGGACCTGGCTTGGAGGTTCGGGCTGTACTGTTCCATGAGGAACAGCTTCAAGGCTGATTTGCATATGGTTGGGTCTAAACTGGGGTGGCGTGGTGAACAAAAAAATGATGGATTGAGCCCAGATCTTTGTGACTGAGGCTGAATGTTTCCATTGGTCATTATTCTGTCCATCATCTGTTCTTTTTGTATTTGTTCCCCTCAGTGGGAAGGATATGTTCAGACGTAGGTACCGTGTTCACTGTGATACTGGATTCAAGATAGCCTGGCTGATGAAGGGTGACACCATGAAACAGGTCCTAGGATGCTTGTTTCCGGTCCGGGAGGGCCTGGCTTGGCGGTTTGGGGTGTGCTGTTCCTGTGGGCAACAGGGTCAATACTGGAGTGGCGTGATGAACAAATAAACAATGGATTAAACCCAGATCTTTGTGACTGGGGGTGAATGTTTGCATTGTACAGAAATCTGTCCATCTTCTGTTTTTTTTGTATTTGTCGCCTTGAGTGGGAAGGGTATGCCTAGACATAGTTGCCGCCCGCCAAGTTGTAACCGCCGGGCGGCCGCCAATGCGGTGCCCATTTTGACATCTGAGTTTCCGCCCATCCGGCCCAGCGGGGATTTGGGCTGCAACATGGGAGCCGGCTCCAAATGGAGCCGGCGGTGTTGCGGCCGTGCGACGGGTACAGTTGCACCCGTCACGCTTTTCAGCCGCATGGGGCCCTGTCAACAAAAAAATGATGGATTAAATCCAGATCTTTGTGACTGGGAGTGTATGTTTGCATTGTTCAGCATTACGTCCATCATCTGTTATTTTTGCATTTGTCGCCCAAAATGGGAAAGGTATGCCCAGATGTGGGTCCCGTGCTGACTGTGCCACTGGATTCAAGCTAGCTTGGCTAATGAAGGGTGATTATCTACAACTGGTCCTAGAATGCTTGTTTCCAGGTCCAGGGAGAACCTCGCTTAGCTGTTTGGGGTGTACTGTTTTCATTGGGAACAGGGTCAAGACTGATTTGCATATGGCTGGGTCCAAACTGGGGTGGATTGCTCAGCAAAGCACACAATGTATTAAACCCTGATCTTTGTGAATGGGGATCAATGTTTGCATTGTTCAGCATTCTGTTCATCATCTGTTTTTTTTGCATTTGTTGCCTTAAATGGGAAGGGTATGCCCGGATGTGGGACCTGTGCTCACTGCGCCATTGGATTTAAGCTGGCCTGACTGATGAAGGTTAATACCGGTTCTAGGATGCTTGTTTCTGACCTAGGGAGGACTTGCTTTGCGTTTCAGGCTGTACTCTTCCCATTGGGAAGAGGGTCAAGACTGATTTGCATATGGCTGTAGCCAAACCGGGGTGGAGTTTTGAGGAAAAAGATGATGGGTTAAACCCAATTTTTTTGTGACAGGGTGAATGTTTGCATTGTTCAGCTACTGTTCATCATCTGTTCTTTTTGCAACTTTCTAAAAGTGGCATTTTCAAAATTGTAATAATAAATCTGACTTTACCATAAAGATGGTTTATGATTACAATTCCATAGGTAACAAAAATAACATATTAACCTTCTCTCAATTAGGAAATATAGCTTATTAAATGTAATAGGGAACCCCAATTGTTAGCCCATGGCAGGGGTAGGCCTCACAGGAGTGAAAAACAAATCTGGGAGTTTTTTCAACTACTAGGACATGTAAAACTTAAAACGGTCATGCCCTATGTTTTAGTTACACCGCACCCTGCCCCATGGGCTACCTAGTGCCTACCTTAGGGATGACTTATATGCAATAAAATGGGAGTTTAAGGCTTAGCAAAGGATTTTAAATGCCACGTCAACATGGCAGTGTGACACTGTATTCAAGCTGTATGGCCTGAGACAAGATTTGGAGTGCCACTTAGGTGGGTGGCATAATAAATGCTGCAGGCCCACTGATAATATTTCATTTAGAGGTCCTGGGGATATGGTATACCAATCTGCAAGGGAATTACAAGTATATCACATTAAATATGCAAATAAAATGTATGCCAATCAAACCACACTTAGAGGAAAGAGCACAAGCACTTTAGCATTTGAAAAAAACGGAGGGTAAAAGGCAAAATATTTGTAAGTGAGCTTACAAAGAGAACCATTTCCTAGTGTGGTCTTTAAAGATGGTGTATAAGGTCTTAGTTGAAAGACATTTATGGGGTTGGGAACTAGGAAGCTAGAGATAGTGTCAATAGTTTTTACTTTGCTCATCTTGCTCTGTATATCGGCCAGAGTCTGCATGTGCTTTATCAATTGCAGTACAAGATTTTTAATCCATTCTCACTTTACTTAATATTAATGATGATGCAGATGACAAAGTTGACTATGACTCTCTCAAATGTCCTATGCATCTTTATTCATCTGATATCCTGTTTTCAATCCTGTGAATTTAGTTTTTGCTGACTTTAAGACTTTGGGCTCTTTACCACTGCTGACCAGTGCCAAAGTGTAAGTGCTCTCTGTCTAAAATGAATTGATGATTGATGTATCCATTATTGGCATATCTGATTTGTTAGTAAGTCCCTAGTACAGTGCACATTGTGTGTTCAGGGCCTGTAAATCAAATGTTTCTAGTGAGCCTGCAGCACTGATTGTGACACCCACATGAGTAGCCCTGTAAACATGTTTCAGATATGCCACTACAGTGTCTGCATGTGCCATTTTTAACCGCCATGTTGACCTGGCAAGTGTACCAACTTGCCTGGCCTGAACCTTCGCTTTTATTATATGTAAATCATCCCTATAGTAGGTCCAAGGTAGCCCTATTAGGCAGAGTGCAGTGTATTTAAAAGGTAGGGCATGTATGGGTTTGTTTTACAAGTCCTGATGGCAAAATACTGCTACATTTGTTTTTTCACTATTCCAATGCCTATCCCTCCCATAGTGTAACATGGAGATTGCCTTCAAATACATTTTAAGTGTAGTTTCCCATTGGAAGCAGATGGAGAGCTGGAGTTTGGGGTCCCTCAACTCACACTTTCAAACTACATCTTTTGGTGAAGTTGATTTTCAAATTGTGGATTTGAAAATTCCACTTTTAGAAAGTGGGTATTTTCTTGCTTAACTATTCTGTGCCTCTGCCTGCCTGTGTAATACACATCTGGGTCAGGATGACAGGTGGGCTGTTTGAGCATTCACTCTAGTCAGTCACACAAAGAGTGTTCAGGTGTGCCCTGCATATCCTGATGGCCCACCTCCAGGCTGATGTGTCTTCCTGAGCAAGAGTGGTGGGAGAAGCTCACGCCTACTCCTGAATAGGCCTGTGTCTGTCCTCACACAAAGCAGTCTTCAGCACCCTGCAGTGTGTCTGGGGCCAAGGCAGGGAAAGGCGGGTCTTGTGCATTACAAAGACTTGTCTTTGAAGTTTGCCTCCTTCAAAGACAGAAATGGGTTTAAGTACTGGACCTCTGACCCCAGAGAAAGAAAGGGTAGTGGTGGCTTGGGTGTACTTCCCAAATGTATACGTAAAGGTCAATAGGAGTTATCATTGAATGGAAGCTACAGTGCAATGCGATGAAATGATCTCCACTACCCCAGAGCGTAGTCTGGTGTTCATGTGAAACCCTGAGCAAAATGTGTCAAAAACACCGCAGTATTCTAGAGAATAATCGTCAATAAATGAGTCCCCCAATGACGTTAAGTAGTCATGGGTTCTTTTAATGG
The DNA here is from genome assembly GCF_031143425.1 of Pleurodeles waltl. NCBI lineage: Eukaryota > Metazoa > Chordata > Amphibia > Caudata > Salamandridae > Pleurodeles > Pleurodeles waltl. The sequence goes on along the minus strand of NC_090450.1, from coordinate 217,699,400 downwards.
TAGACATGGACATCATATCCATAGGATGGTCGTTGTTCCATATTTACAGACATTATAATCATAGGATGAACATCGTTTCATAAACACAGCCAACACGTGGTTCGTCACAACATGTGACTTCTTCAAGTCTGAAAGATATTTATAACAATTATAGTATTCAATCCTTGTCCAAATGTCTTTGAGGATGATAGTATATAGAGTGAGTCCTGTGAGATTCACATAGTGAAGCATGCGTCCAACCCGAAGAGGGGACAGATAGTGAGATACCCCTCTATTCACAGGCAAGAAAAGTCACACGTCGCGATTGTGAGGACATGCAAGTTGCTATGCTGACAAGACATACCAGCATGAGCAAAGATGTCATAAATGTCCACAGAATGACAGTGTCATAGAAGCGAACTTATGGTGGGTAGATATTAGGCCCGTCACCATGATTAGTGCATTTATGTGCTGGATCTACCAAAGATATGGGGGTGGTGATGAATCAAAACAATGAAAGAGCAGAGAAATTGTACCTTTAGTAGTAAACATGTTCTAAGTAGTTTCAGTGAATATCTGGAAAGGGGATGTATCATAAATAGTTCAGATTGACTCCCAAGTATGCAAAGTATAGACCAATTGCACATGTCAGCCAAAGCTAAGAGAACTCACCATTTGGTAGGGTCAGTATTCCCTGGGGTATACGTAGTCACTCAGAGTAATTAGGGTGCAGCGAGGACCCAAATCTCTGAGACCATGGTGAGGCTTCATCGACCCAGCACCGCAGTAAGGAACCAAGGCCACATGTCTGGAAATCAATGCATCGTCTTTTCCGGGAGGGAAAGAATTGATGCATCACTTTCCCTGCCAGTTAGGAACCGATGCATTCCCACTCCTACGTGGAAAGAATCAACGTATCACCTCGACTGCGCATTAAGGAAACAACACATTGGTTAGCTTTTCGGTGCCCCACCTTCCCTGTGGCCCGCATCATCTTTGTTTTTGATGAATTCCCAGGTACTTTGTGCCAAAAAGATTCATATGGATTAAGAATCATTTAAGCTTTTAAAAAGTGATATCTTGACTTGTGTATGTTGGATTTTTATCGTTTTAGTCTTGTTTACTCTAATAAATATTGGCTATTTTTGTAAGCTGTTGCGGAGTACTTTTGTGTTTTTTTTACTGTGTTACTGTGTGTGTGTGTGTACAAATACTTTACCCATTGCCTCTGAGATGAGCCAGACTGCTTGTGCCAAGCTACCAAGGGGGTGAGCACAGGTTATCTTAGCTGCGTGGCTCCCTTACTCTGACTAGAGTAAGAATCCCTACCTAGACAGGATGCAAACCACTGCCAATTAGAGATCCTATTTTTAACATGTCTCATGAAATAAACAGAATCATGATGATTGGTTTGATTTATTTACTTTGAAGATTGTACTAGATGTTTGCAAAAGCTCTCTTGTGGAAGTTAAAACTTTGCCTTAGTGTAACTATAGAACAGTGATACTCAAAGTACGGCCCAGGGGCCATATGCGGCCCTCCTGAATTCTACATGCAGACCCCCGGAGACAGCAGCACCAGGCTGCAGTTTACTCGATTTAGGACTAACATCAAAAAGATGTTAAATCAAAGTTTATTCAAAGGTTCAAAGAAGTTAAAGAAAGAGAGTTATTAGGTTGCGCTGTTCCAATTAACTTTAAGAACAACTTTAGTTTTAAAGACACCTTGCAGCAAAAGTGTAAAAATAGTATTAAGTGTTGTTAGAATTAAAAAAGTGTATTACATTAAAATACAGAATAGTTTCACCTTATTATATAAGATTATCAGTACAAAGAGAAGTTTCTTTTAAATAGCGATTATTTTCAAATATGGATTTAGAAACATTCATTCTCCCCCCACACACACACTGACAACAATGCCAATAATGAAATGAGAGTCAAGTCAGTTGTTATGTGCACTCTTTGGCGTGGCCTGAGTTACTATTATACATGAAAAACATAGGCCCATATTTATACTTTTTGATGCAAAACTGCGAAAACGCAGTTTTACATCAAAAGGTTTACCTACGGCTTGCGTAATTCCTGAGCGCAAGCTGGGTGCCATAATTATGGAATGGGGCAAGTCGGCGCTAAGGATCAGCTAGCGTCAAAAGAAAAGATGCTAGCCGGGAGGGGGTGGTGGTAGGGGAATATGGCGTTAGGGCACCCGGAATGACGTCAGGCTGGTTAATTACAATATATATGCGTTCACCAGCCTTGCATCATATCTTGATCCAATAGCACCCAAAAATTACTCCTGTCTTAGTAAAGACAGGAGTCATGCCCTCCACCCCAATGGCAATGCCCAAGGGCCCAGTGTCCCTGGGCAAGGCCATTAGACCCATGTAAGTGGCCACCAATGGCACTGATTTTTTTTTTTTTAAACTTACCTATACTTACCCAGGATGGGGTCCCCCATCCTTTGGCGTTCCTCTGGGGTTGGAGGGTGTGTTCCTGGGGCTTGGTGTTTAGCCATGGGAATGGGTCCACAGGTCCCCTCTCGCCTAGTCAGACCCGGACATTAAACAATGGTGCTATGCAGGCTTAGCACCATTATTTGGATACGCCTACTCCACGAGCATGATCTTTGTGTCAGAGTTTAAAAAAGGCATTGGGGGTTAGATTGATATTGTGGATGGGAACGCATACCTTGCATCTAATTAGCGCAAGGTAGTTTGCCGCATCCACAATATGGCGCTAAGCCCTATATTTTGATGCTAGATGAGTTTAGTGTCAAAATATAAATAAGGAGTTAATTTTGCACCATTTTTGTGTCAAAATAAATAACGCTAAAACGGTGCAAAGCAAGTATAAATATGCCCTATAGTTTGTTAAACGAAAAACAGCATAAGGGTTTTATAGTGCACATCCAGAAGTCATGTATTTCAAGGTCCACTGTTATGTGATAATGAAGAAAATAGAGGGAAAGTGAAATTAAACAATTGGCTAGGATTACTCAATTTAGTTAAGTAGGGAAGCCAGGATTTCTCCCAATTTTTCTGGTTTCATAATAGGCAATTCAGTCAATAGATGTATATCTTTAGCTTCCCCTACAACCCTCTTACTGCCACCTCCCAACCTTACGGCCATCCTCCTGGCAACAATGTAGCCCTCGGTTACATCGGTGACCATACTTTTTGGCCCCTGCGAAAATGCTTGCGAGTACCCACGCTATAGTAGCTGCAGCTAAATAAATTATTGGTCAATGTTAAATCAGTGCTACCAAGTTGCGCCCATGCCTGGTCTGCAAAGCCTAGCTCTCATGTCTGGTATCAGAGGCAAAAATTGCTGAATAGGTTGCTCAGGTCTGAAACGTTAATTTACATTTTTTGTATGTATTTAAAGGTTTGAGTATGTATTATCTCACGGCACCATATCAGCATCAGCTTTGCATTCTGTTTCACTGTTTGTCACATGTTCTCCATTGGAGTGTTCTTTATGAAAATATATATATTTGTGTTCTGAAACGAGCATTTTATGGACTAAGCTCACAGGGTGCTGGAGACCTATGTGCAGCCCAATTCACAGGTCATTTCAGTTTGTTAATAAATATGTGCACAATTCAAGATCGTTGAATGCAGATTTTTTTATTTACAATGGTTTAGGAGGTACCTCTATATACCTCAGTGGCAACATAGATTAGTCAAGAGATCAAAAAAAACCACACATGCTTAATAATCATCTACAGCTTATTATATGAAGTAATGTAAAGTCCATAAATGAATTAGTTTATTCAATGGGAGAATTCCCAAAGGTGCTCATTAGTTCACACGTTATACCCAACTTCATGATGTTCCAATTTAAATTACATGTCTCAGTCAACACTCTCAGGGTTATCTGCTTTATCAAGACTTGACCTGTATTTGGCCAATTCTTAAAAACCTTTATGCCCTCATAAGTCACAGATACTTTTCTTGATGCTGAATCGTGCTTTGATGACATAGATCTATTAATACTCTCACGTTAAAAAATAATAATGTTGAGGCAACATATTACTTTGCAATTATCTCATTGTTGCACTTTCAGAGTCTTCTTTGTGAATTTATCATCTCATCAGTATGGAAAGCCCATCAAATGACTACTCTTTATTTCAACGTGACATGGGGGCAAAGTTTATATTAGTGACCCGTATTCCTGGTTTAACTCCATATTTACCTTGAGAGTATGCCTTACAATCTCCGGGCTTTATTATGATGAAAGCCCCGTATTAAGGCAATCCCTGTTTTCTGAATGATGCAAGAAAAAAGGCTGCGCCGTATTTTTTATACTCATTCATGCATACCAAAGTTACATTGGACTGCAACTGTAGTGGTGACCACATTGTCATTGTTCATTCTGTATCCAAAGGGGGTTGACAGTAATATCAAGTTATCTTTTGTCAGGTGTGAGCTTGCAGCTCACCCTTTCCTGGTTCTTAATTTTCAATCCAGAATTTATAGTACTGCATTTATAAGCGGAATGCAAAACTGTCAATTTGAGGAAAAAAGGGATACATCAGATCAAGATAAGCAATTGAAGCATGATATGAAGAACACATGAGAGTTCTGAACTTGTCCTGCTCCTGACTACGGTGCTGCGTAGATGTGCGGCACACTGCTGCTTCCTGTGCTGAATCTGTAGCCATGAGGCTTATCATGCTGTGGTCCATTCTGAATCTTTACACATTTTACACATGCAGGCACATCAGTCCACAACGCCAACGACTAGCAGCCCAGGTGGAAGAGGCAGCCCAGAATTGGGACACAATTTAAAGACATTATAATATGCAATGAGTTCAACACTGATTATGCAAGCCGAAAAGAACAAAAAGTTGCAAATAATTTAGAAAATAATGGGAAAGCGTGGACAATTTACATGATATGCATAACTAGATTAAATAGGGTACAGGACAAAACAGGAACCCACTTCCCCTCCCCTACACACACATACACATCCATTCATATCATACACTTACATGTACACTTACATTCATACAAATATGCATGTACCAAACATTAAATAAAAAATAACACTTACCTTCTGCGGTGTCTCTGGAGGAAAACCTCAGAGATTCCAAGAGGGTTGGGACTGCCACCTCCTCACATTGGCTAACTTAGGTCAACCAATGAGAAGAGGCAGCAGTCTCTACATCGTCACAGAGTGGGATGGAGTCAGTGAGAGGTCCTGACCCCACCCACTGACAAAGTGTGAGTGATAGACACTCTGCGCTGGGCACTTCAGGGCTTAAAGTGCCAAGGTCAGAGGCTATCAATGACACTCCCCCTAGTCATGAGAGGGAGGTCCTCCAATCCCAGGCTGAAGGGGTCATGCTCACAGGAGCTGTGACATCTTCAGCCCAGCAAAGTTCACCTCATTCGGCTACACGCCTGCACATTTAGTACATGTGTGGCTTCTGGCTGCCTTTTTGTTTACTGATTTTGAAGCTCCTTGGGACATGGACAATTTTTGACTTTGTCCATCACTATGTATTTCACTGTTGTTGAGAGCCTTCGTTACAATGACTTGATGTTGTTTTTGTAATAAGTCTCTCTAAATTATGTAGCTCCCTCCTAAAACTTACTCACTGAGTCTATACTTACCTAATTGGCTGTATTTAGCTGTACTGCGTTTTGGCTTATCTTGGGGCATGTTGCCTAATGAGATTGCAATTTAACACTGTTACCTGTCCATCCACCTGTGAGTGTATGGTTGAGGTGTTTCTTTGAGGTGTAAGAGTTTAGGTGTTCCCTGCACCCACAAAAGGTAGCTAATTGGTCGTGACACTCTGAATCCTTCATTGCTGACAAGTCGTCAAACAGAATGATTCCGATTTACTGTACTGAATGTATGGCATGAAAGTAAATCACTAAGAAGCATCTGGCAAAATAAACATGTTAATGAGTGGTGCAGACTAAAGTTGTGTGCCCAACACTGGTGAATGAGATCCAGCCCTATTCCAGTTTCTCGTGATATCAGGATGTACAAAGGACAAGATCCTTAATGGAAACATTTCATAGTGGTTATCCTGAAAATGTGTTATAGATCCGACCTCCCGGACCTACATTGGACACCACTGGACCAAAGGTGGCATCTGTCTTGAAAAGTCAATACTAGGAGAATCACACACCCTTTGCGATTGTAGCACTGCTTCTACAATTGAGTGTAAACGTTCTTACCAGTTTTTCTTTTTGATCCGTTTATCCATTGTTTGGGTTCTTGCATGCTGTGATTTGAGGAGTGCCAGTTTTATAGTCTTGAAGAAGCTGTAACAAACTGTTCAAAATTAAAAGGAAACCTTACATACGTTCTCTCTTTTCAAGAGACTTAGATTTTTTTATCTGAATCGTATTTTCATTCATGAGAATGTGTTGTTTTGATCTGGAACAGTGAATTCACCACATGGGTTTTCTCAGGTATCTGTTCACACAAGGTTAGAACAATTTTCTTGGTATAGATTGTTTTATTATCCATTCTTATTACATAGTTGCCTGCTACCACCCTGTACCAAAAAACGTCACATAATCCTTTTCAATAAAATGATAGTATTTGCAAGCTGGGCTGGCCATTTTTCAGTTTTCTCTGAAAAAAAACAAACTAATATCTATGTTCGTTATGGTTCACTGGTAAACAATTGTTATTTCATCAAATATATGATCAAAATGTTTGAAAATGGATTTAACTCACAATGCAAGGATATATCTGACAATTGATTTAAAGTGTCATTGAGGAGTAAATAAATGTGACACAAGACCTAGCTGCTTAATTTTATGGAATTACATTTGTAAGCAATATACACAGCTTAGGTACAGCATAAACAATATCTAGACGAAAAGGAGGAGAGCAGACAGCATTGGCATAAACCTAAAACCTAATCAATAAAAACAAAACGTGAACAATTTGGTACTTTTTGCAATTATATTGATAAATATGAGCAATGCCTAAATTATAGAGGCAACTAAAATTTCTTCTGCATGCTACAAATATGCATACACTTCCCGAACTGTACAAACGAAAGTCACACCACTCTGCGTAATGCTAGCATTAGTCAAACATCAAATAGCATTAAAAGAATAAAAACCGTAAAATTAATAGTTTACTGAGAAAAAGCCCTATGTTCTGGATCAGGACTCTCCAAAATAGCATAATCTGGACAACTGGGAAACCCAGGGACCCAGGAAGCTGCCGCCTTTGACGCCAGAAGAGGACAATGCAATTCACCAATGAGGCGGTCGAAACACTCCTCACTCTTGTGAAGAAACACCCAAAAAACCCTTTTTATCCTCTAAAATTGCAAGAAAGCAGCCCATTGGGGTTACGTGTTTGAATGGTTCTGTTGTGTTCTGTCATGTTATGTTATGTTAAATGGAATTTGTTGAGCACATGTCAACATAGTCTTCTGGTGCTGACTATCTCAACACATAACAAGTGGGTTTTTAGTATTTGTCTAATATGGTGAAGGAAGGTTCATGTCTCAGTTTTAGTCATTGTAATAGAAAGGCTTGGTTGCCAAGTGTGGCAGTTCTAGCCCCAAGCATGACCAGAAGAAATAGGTGATGTGACATTAGGGATATGGGACAGTACAATATTGTGCCCCCATGGGCGCAATGGGTGTTTGCATCCAGTTTGAGGGCTGCGGGGCACTATGGTATTTCCACAGATGGTTGTGCTGTATAACTGATAGGGCTGACGGACATGTAGCACCAGCGCTATTTTCAAAGGGTGTTCCCTCAATTGGATTGCAGATGAGGGAGTCACTCGGCCTCTGCGGCCGAGCCACATAATGGATGATCTCCGACTCTTCTTTGAAGTGCAGGTGAGTTGTCATCTGCACAGAGAAACAAAGAGTGGCTTTGAAAAAGCTGCTCTATATTTCACTTAATGCCCTTCACTGAGGGCGCGTTAGTTCATGCCTGTCCTGAGGATAGTGCATTTAGTGCATTCATTATAATAGGGTCCACTGTCCCTGTTTGCACCCAGCGCACCTGTTTAAAACTGCCATGACGCAAACATGGACATTGCGCCCTGTCTGTAAAATGGGCCCTGGATGGCTTCTGTAGTGTAATTGAAAGGTAGAAAGTCAGGAAAGCCATGAACGACTGTCTGTGATCAACAGTCATGGCTTTACAAGTTATACTTCTCCTTTTGGGTAACAAATGTAGCCATCTTATGATTGACAGTACATGGTCAGGTGTTGCCCAACAACTGATAAATTATGCTGCCACATTTTGAATCCGTTCAAGACACCTGAAAATGGTTCCTCAGGTAGCCAGAATAATGGCATTTCCTTAATTCTGTTTTTATTGCAGTACAGCATTCAATACAGGGATATAGAAGTGTTTGTCAATGAAGAGGAGAAAAGATTGTTGGGTCTTCAGAGGAAAAAAAACAGGCACCACTGTCTTTACCTGCCTATGCATCAAGTGTCTGAGTGAAATCAAACAAGAGATTCAGGTTGCACACAGGTGACACAGGTGTAGGGAATCAGACCTTTTAGCTGGTGCTTTTGAAAGTCTTCTAAAAGATTTGATCCTGTGAGGTCAAAGCAGATCAGTTGTGTACGGTTCACTGCATAAAGCAGGCTGACCGTTACCATCAGTTTAAGGATAAAGTATCAGCCAAGTAGAGTAATGTCTGACACTCAAAATAACTATTGGGTGTTATGAGGGTGCACATAAAATGGGTTTCCCATTTGTTGAAGTTTCCAGTGGCAAAGAGGTACATTTTAAATGAAAGGAGCAACAATATTGGCCTGTGGAACACAAAAAACGAGACCTTTTGTGTTTTGAACTGAAAGGAGGCAGCACTATCAACCAGGTAAGGTCAGTCATAAAGGATACCAAAAACCAAGGGGAACATGCTGGACACTTGTACTGGGGCTAGAGGCTAGAATAGTGTAGTTGATGGTGATAAAGGCTGCCCAGAGATTCAAAAGAAACAGACATCTAATGTCACCCTCATCAATTAATCCATGCATGTTAGTATGGACAGTCACTACCACATGCTTTGCGCCCCGATCTTGGTGGAAATCTGTTCTAAGAAATTCTGAAGTTGGTAAGACATTTGTTTTAGCCAAAGACTTAAGTCTACTAAAAGATGATATTGTTTCTTTTTAAAAAAATCTTCCTATTTTTTCAGTTAGGTTTGAAGGGTTAGCTGAGAGAACTTGTGATGGGGAATGTTAGAAATTCGGGGCCTCATTTAGGAGATTTTGGTGCAGGGCAGCCCGCAAGGATTCCTGCTATGCTGCCTCACATCAAAAGAAAAGGGCAGGATTGTGCTGTACCAATGATATACGATGCATCCCTGTCCTTTCACACTGCAATGGCGCACAATGGGCTGCCAATCGCCAGCCCAGGCACCCTTGCACCATGGTGCAAGGGTGTCTGTATTGCAGGGATGACTTTTTTTGTGCAGGAGGGGACACCTTCCTGTACAAAAACAATAAATGGAGGTGTTTTCCTCATACTATGTGTGCTACAGAATCTAGCATACATAGAAAGAGGAAAAACAAGAAGAAATAAAGTTATTTCTCATCGTTCCGCCTCCCTTCTTCCTCCCATGGGGAGGCATAGGCTTTTGACACATTCCCTGGTTTGCAAAATCTTGTAAATCCAGGAATGTGTGAAAATCCATGGGTGTTGCGTGGGAACACCCACCGCAACACCCATAGAATGCCTCCTTGACACAAAGTAAGGCAAAGCAGCAACATGTGCTGTGTTGCCTTACTCCATATCTGCAAGGCCATGACAAGCCATGCAAAGTGGCTTTGCGTGGCCTTGTAGATATGGGCCTACAGCCTGTGTTACTGGTGCGTCACAAAAAGTGTCGCATCAGCAGCAGAAGCCACTTGTAAATAAGCCCCTGGGTCTTTAGTTGGCAGAGGTATGCACCCTTTCCAAGTAGGGGCCACAATCCTAGTCAGAGTAAGTCAGATACACACCATAAATTAACCTGTGCTCAACATCTGTTAGCTTGGCACAGACCAGACACTTAACTTAGGAGGCAATGTGTAAACAATTTGTGCAACACTTAAGACAGTAAAACAGTGCAATTAGCACAAGAAGAAAATCTACACCAAGTGAGAAAAACAGAGCATATTTTAATGAAGAAAACAAGACCAAAACGACAAAAATCCAATAGGCAGAAGTTGAGATTTGAATTTTTAAAGAAAATCTGCAAATGTGGTGCTCATAAATTTAAAGCATCAACTGAGGCTATCTGGTTGCGTTATACCGAGGTAACTCGAAAGTTCAGGCCAAATTTGAAGGAGGCAGGCCAACTAGAGGGACCAACCTTGTCTCGCCAAAACAGTAACTTGTATGGAGGGTTTCATTGATGTCAAAGATCTGATGTGAGGAGCAGAGGAGACGATGCAAATGTGCTCCGTCGGTTCTGATCTGCTCAGTCAGGGGATCCATTTATGTTCAGCCACGAAGCCGGCGATGCAAAGGAGATGGGTAGGACTGAGGGTGATGCGCTGGTTCTGGGCCATTCAATTTGTGCTGCAATGTCTTTGTTCTCAGAGGCAGTAGCAATGTGGGGGCGCTGAGGAGAAATGCGGCGGTTCCGAGTGGCGCAGTGATGGTGATGCATGGAGTTCTGTAGAAAACAGTTGCAGAACCCACTTCCAAGGGCCCAAGGCTGGATTGGCAACACTTGGCAGGATAGGTCTCACGGTTGGCAGAGTCCAGAAGATGTAGCACGGGTGAGTGAAGTCCCTGAGACTGTAACACAGGAGGCAAGCTAGCAAGCCCTTAGAGTCATTTATGTATTGGGGATGTAGAGATTCAGGTCCAGTCCCTCTCACTCCCAAGCAAGGAAGGCAACAGGCAGCAGCACAGGCACACAAAAGCAGGAGTCCAGCAAAGTCCAGCAGAGTGACAGTCCCTTCAACAGCACAGCAGTCCTTCCTGGCAAAATGCCCCCAGGTCCAGAAGTTTACTAATTTGGTGGTGTTTGGGGTCTCGGACTTATACCGAATTGTTCCTTTGAAGTGGAGGAGACTTCAAAGAGAGTACTTTGAAGTGCACAAAGCCCCCTGCCCTTCCTTTCCTTGCTCCAGACACACTAAAATGGGTTATGCAGCCCGTTGTGAGGACTCTGGACCCAGCCCTTTCAGGTGTAAGCATCAGCTCTTCCCTCCCATCCTGCTCAGAATGACCCATTAAGATGTTATTGATGCATCAGGATGTAGATAGCTCTTCAAGCATGCATAAGTTCCCCTAGTGTGTGGCTATTTATAGGGAATGCACAAGAGCCCCACTGTCACCCTCTGCAGCATGTATCCAGAGATGGGTTGAGGCACAAAATGGTTAAAGTGAAAAAATGCCTACTTCTAAAAGTGGCATTTTCAGTCTTGCAACTTAAAGTCCAAAATTACCATAAATTATGATTTAAAATTTTGCGTCCAGATACACCAAACTTAAAATATCTAGCTGGTCCCAATTTGAAATGACACTTATAAAATTAATAATGCAATACCAGTGTTAACCTATGGGAAAGATAAGCCTTGCAGTAATAAAAAACAATAATATATGAGTTTTTCACTATATAGAGAAGTAAAACATACAAGTACATGTCCAACTTTTTAAATATACTATAACCTGCTCTTGGGGCTGTCCAAAGCCTACCTTAGGGGCGACCTAAATGTTTTAAAAAGTAAGATTTGGGCCAGGCAAGTGGGTTAACTTGCCAGGTAGAAATGGCAGATTAAAATTGCACAAACAGGCTCTGCAAAGGAAGGCCTGAGCCCTGTATCAACGGGCTACTGAAGTGGGAGGCCAATCAGTGCTGCAGGCCCACAGGTAGCATTTAACTTCGAGGCTATGGGCACTTGTGGTGCACTTTAAGGGGGATTTATTAGTAAATTAAATATGGCAATTGTGGATAAGCCAATTGTGACATGTTTTAGGGAAAGAGCTAATGCACTTTAGCACTGGTCAGCAATGGTAAAGTGCTCAGAGTCCTAATGCCAGCAAAAACAAAGTCAGCAAACAGGTGGTCAGAAGACAAAATGTCTGGGGGAAACCACGCCAAGAATGGTAGGTCTAACAGGGAATATTTCAGCACGAAGTGGATTGGAATATTTCTGGCTTACAAAAGAATGATTTATGGTCAGTGAGAAATAACTCATTATTCTGTAGTGTGTTGAAATTAGCTATTATTATTATTTCTCCTAAATTCCATTACCCCTGCCCACATTAATATCTACATTAATTCTGAAATTTGCAGGGACTAGTTGAGAAAGTTATAGAAGGATTTCCTTCCTGAGTATGTTTAGTGTGTGAGTGTTACATTCATAAGAAACGCAGCACAGGTTGTGTAACTATGAGTAGAAATACATAATAATAGGCCTATGTAGGTGGGCAAGAGAAGCCTGTGCTTCATGGTAGGTTGTAGGCTGTGAAAGTTTGTGGATGAGCACAGATAGGTTTGTGTTTGGTTCCGCCATTACTACATCTAAATAGACAGGTCAGCACGAGTAGAAAATATCTGGTGCGCTAACCTATGGGCACAGATTTCTCAACCAAGGTGGGGAATAAAATACAAAAACAAAATACATGTTACCAACAGCAACATCATTCTGGTGCATAACATTTATATATGGAGAACTGCAAACTGGGTTATCTCAAATCTTATGCAAACAATAAGCTCATTAGCTATATCTGACACTCCTGTTATAGTGAATGGTTAAACTAATGTACAGTGTATCTGTGGTATTGAGGTGGGGCAGCAGACACCTTCCACAATCAAACTTTAGAAAACAAAATGTCAATACTGTACTGACCAGCCAATGATTGCTATCTATGTCGTGGCTCGGTCAAGGGAACAGTAGCCATTCATGTTGACCAGAGGAACATTTTGGGAGAACTTTCAATTCTACAAAACACCAAGGTATCCCAAACCTATACTCCGTAGACCTGGTGTGGTGTGTTGATAGGTTACTGGGGGGATGGGTCTAGAGATTAATAATTACTAGTGACTACTACCCCTGATTACGACACAGCACCATCGATGGCCATTTGACTACAAGGCCATGCCCCCATTCTATTATGTGGCCTTGTATGTTTAAGTTCAGGGGATGACTATGTGTTTATACTGTTACAGTAATTAAAAGGAACCACCCATTGAAATTAATGGGCCTACTTGCACTTTGCTGCACTAGCATCAAAATGTTTGATGCTAGTGCAGCAAAGCACGACAAAATCGTAAAAAATGTTGATGCTATTGGCCTAACGTGTTCCATAGTGTGCCATATTGTAAATATGGCGCTCCCATGGTATTGTTAGCTGGCAGTGGGGGTCACAAGAAATCTGGCGCATCGGTACTGATGTGACAGATTCTTGTAAATTTGGGCCTTTGTGTTTTGTAGATTAGCTGGCAGGCTTTTTGCGCAGACCATGCTCAGTCCTTTCATTCGCTTGGGCAATTATAGATCCACCACTTCTAACAGAGTCTAGCACTCTGCTCTGGAGGACAATAATACAATTATTGTGAAACAGCACTATAAATAGATAAGCAAGTTAGTTTAATTAGTCCGGTCATGTATAAGTGATGCTTTTGTATTTGTCATGTAACATGTTTACTGTGCTTTCTGAAACATTTCGTTTGAGCAAGAAAAAAGTGAATTGGTCAGAATTGATAAACTCAGGGCAAGAGCTCCCAGTTGTGATGCATCACACACTTTCAGATCTGCGCTACCTCAAAACTTGAATAGATGGCAGGAACGCAATGGGCTGCCCTAACTGTTGAAGACATGTTTTGAGCAACCTTATGTCAGTCTTAAGGGAATTTAAGTTTCCAGGCATAATCTGACAATGGATTCCTTGTGACATGACAAACTGTCAAAAAGTCAAAGCTTCCAAAGACTATGCAAATTAGATTTACCAGGCCACTCTATTAAGATAACCACTTATTATTCCAGCTCAGTGAATTGGAATCTTTTTATGAGCAATTGATGCACTGTTCAAATCTGTTGTGCCCCGGCCCTCCGCGGCCCGGGCAGAGGAACCGGTTCCAGCCACGGTCAAAGCTGCAGTACGTTTTTTCAGCCGCAGGGCTCCCCTCTGCCTTTTTTTCAGGCCGCATATCATGTGAGGCCCGGAATTGGGCATTGGACCTCATCGTGTTCAGGGCGCGGCCCGACTTTAGGAGTATGCACACCCCCACCCCTAACTTACCTGGTGTCTTGCCTTTCTTTTGGGCTTCTTTCTTCTTTTTTCTTCTTTTCCTTTTCTCTAAGTAGGGCCCATATTCTCCTTCTTCCAACATGCCTTTCTTCTTGTCTTCTTACCTGCACACATCTGGTTCCCTTTCTAATATGGCGTCCTCATCTATCTCATTCAATAGTCTTTTCCCAATCCAACATGGAATTCTTGCTTTTTCCTGTATGTCACTTCCTGTTCAGGGGTATTTAAGGAGTTGGATTCTTGTACTCCATGCGCTGCAACACTTCCTTTGGTGGTGATCACGCTCCGGTTATTTTCTTCCTATTCCAGCCTTTATTCCTGTTTGTTCCAGCTTTCTTCCAGTTATTGCTTCTTGACTTGGAAGTCTGATATTTTTTGTACGTGTCTTTCTTTTGTCATAGAGGTTTTTTCCATTTGGGGTTTTTTCTCTGGGACTCCTTCTGGAAGGCACGGAATGCCTTTGATGTACTTTTGACAGCAGCACCGTGGCTACCGGAAAGGGCCACCCTTACCTTGGCCAGAGCAGGACTGGCAAGAATCGAGGTCATCCTTCTGTTCTGGCTGACAAAGGCTGTAAATGAAAGGTAGACCCTGACAGATTGCAGCACCCTATAAACCAGTTTATGTCAAGCATTATGGAGGACACTCCAACGGCAGAGACAGAAACAAACCAATCATTACTCTTGACCATCCAACAACAAGCCCAGGAACTACAACAGTTACAAACTGAAAATGCAGCTTTACGAAAAGCCTTGGTTTCCTGCACAACAGATGTTCCCACCGTCTCTGCTACCACACCACGCTTTTCAGGGGATCCTAACAAATGATGTGGATTTCTTGATGCCCTGACAGTCTATTTTGCATTTCGACCTTCACAGTTTGTGCAACACAAGACTAAAGTAGTATACCTGATTAGTGCCCTGTCTGGTCCGGCTTTAGCTTGGGCAACTCCTTTGGTAGCCACAAATGATTCCCAGTTGTCTGACTATCCTGCCTGTGTTGCTGCCTTTAAGCAAATGTTTGAACGTTCTGGACTCGAGTCGTCTTCAGAAGAAGCTTTATGTGACATCCGGCAGGGTAACCAGGACGTTCTACAATTTAGCACATGCTTCAGACAACTGCCAGCAGAAACTACTTGGGTAGAACGTACTCTTGTTACCCTTTTTCATAGAGGTCATTGAGATAAAATAAAGGACGAACTAGTACATTCCGCTAGAGTGGAAGATTTAAAGGTTTTAATGGACTTAGCACTGTCCATAGAATATCATCTCAATGAACGCAGGTTGGAGAAGAGAAAGAATCGTGGACCACCTCGTTCAGGGGCCCCACGTACCATCATTCACTGGTCTGAAGAGACTCAACTTAAGTTTAAAGGGTTTAATGGAATTAGCACTCTCCATAGAATATCATCTCAATGAACGCAGGTTGGAGAAGAGAAAGAATCGTGGACCACCTCGTTCAGGGGCCCCACGTACCATCCTTCACTGGTCTGAAGAGACTCAACTTGAGTTTAGAGGAGCTACTGAGGAGGAACCTATGCAAATAGACACGGCTTGTGGTCCTTTAACTGTTAGTGAGCGTGAAACTAGACGACGAAAAGGAGTGTGTCTTTATTGTGGTGCTTCTGGCAATTTGATCCGTACATGTCCAGTTCGTCCTGCGAAGTCTTCAGGAAATGTCATCTTCCGTCCCCAGAAGGGAGGGGATGGTATTCTTTGAGATACCTTCTATTTGTTCCTCCAAATAAGATACCACGTCCCTCTTCCTTTTATCCATTACATTGCAGTTACCGGACGTTCGGGAACAAAAGGCATTGGCATTATTAGACTGTGGAGCCAGTGGAATATATCTTGATGAGACATGGGCTACGGAACAAAAGATTCCTCGAATACCTAAGGACATTCCAGAACAGGTTCATACAGTCGATGGATCCCTTTTAGCTTCTGATTCTGTCATCAACACTACTCCCACCTTATTTTTACATTTGAGAAAACATCAGGAATATGTCTCTTTTGATCTGATCTCATCACCTAATCATATAATTATTCTAGGAATACCCTGGTTCACACGGCATAATCCCTACATCAATCGGGAAACCAGAACCATTTCACTCTCTTCCCAATTTTGCCAACACTACTGCTATTCTTCAGAAACGTACTGGTCACCCAGGAGAATGCTATTAACACCAAAAGAAGTAGGTTGTTCCATACACTCTATCCAAAGGGTACCCAGTCATTATCAGGAATATGCAGCCGTGTTTCAGAAACCCCCAAAAAACAGTACTACCTCCACATAGAGAATTTGACTGTGCCATTCCCTTGGAACTTGATGCTGTTATACCCTTTGGGAGAAAGTATTCACTTACTGAACCTGACAAGAAGATACTCAAGGAATATCTACAACAAAATGTACAGAGTGGCCTGATTGCACATTCTTTTACATCTACTTGGGCTCCCCTCTTTTCTTTGCCTAAGAAGACAATGGATCTACACCCCTGTATAGACTTTTGTGGACTTAATAAGATCACCATAAAGAACCAGTATCCACTACCCTTTATTAAAGATATTTTGGAAGCAGTAAGAGGGGCAAAGAAATTTACAAAGTTAGATCTTAGGGGAGCCTACCATCTTCTCCCAATAAAGGAAGGTGATGAATGGAAAACTGCGTTTCGCACACCTTTTGGTCATCATGAATATTGTGTAATGCCCTTTGGTCTAACCAATGCTCCCTCTGTTTTCCAAAGATTTATGGATTCAGTGATTTCTGACCTTTTCAAATCAAACAATAGTTATATACTTAGATGATATCCTAATATATTACAGTCACCCAGAACATCATATCATGCATGCATTGCAAGTTCTAGAAAGACTCCAGCAACACCAACTATTTTGTAAACCTGAAAAATGTGAATTCGACAAGACTGAGGTGAAATATTTAGGGTATCATATTAGTCAATTTGGAATTTCTATGAACCCAGACAAGGTTCAAGCCATCCTAGACTGGCCATCCCCCTCTTTAATCAAAGAAACCCAGTGTATTTTAGGACTGGAGAATTTCTATTGTCAATTCATCGCAGATTTCACCCAACAAACCAGCCAAATCACACAAACTCTTAAAAAAGAGAATTTACAGAATGTTTTTTTCTGGACAGAAGTTGCTGAAACCGCCTTTCAAAACCTAAAACATGCCTTTACACAAGCTTCTCTATTACGGCATCCTGATTCCACCAAGCAATTTATAGTAGTCACTGATGCCTCAGAAAGAGCAATAGGAGCTACATTGCTTCAAAGGCAAAGCGATGATGGATTAGAACATCTGATTTTCTATCCGTCTCATGTATTATCTGATTCAGAGTGTAATTACTCAGTTTTGGAACGAGAACTTCTCGCTTTGAAGACAGCTTGTAATGAGTGGAGACAATTTCTTATGGGTTCAAGGGAACCATTTGAAGTAAGAACAGACCATCGAAATTTACAGTGTCTATGAAACTTTCAATGCCGGGACAGTCGCCAAGTCCAGTGGGCTTTCTTCTTTAGTCAATTTGACTTCTATATAACCTACATACCGGGTTCTCAAAATATTCTGGCAGACGGCTTGTAACAACACTATCCTGAAAGTATTGATTCTCCTACACAAAACCTCACTGAACCACATAGAATTATTAGACTAGTACAGTCCTTTCTTGACCAAGTACGATCTGAGTTTTCAACCCTCTCTGAACTTGAAATGAAAGACTTATGTCCACATTTACGAAAGGTTAAGGGATATTATTGTCATAAAGTTGCCGTGTTACTCCCTTCTAAAGCAGCCCAAATGAACACACTACAAATGTGTTCCCCTGTTGAAGGTCATCATGGTATCAAAGCCACACAAAAACTACTTCTGTGCTCCTTTTTGTGGCCTACGCTAAAGAGAGGCACAGGGAGTTACGTGGCTTCTTGTCCCATCTGTGCTCAAACTAAAATACCCCATCCAAACCAGCAGGGTTGCTTCAACCCTTACCCGTTCCACCAGGCCCTTGGCATATTATAACAACTGATTTCATGTGTTCCTTACCCCCCTCAGCAGGAAACCGAGTTATAATGGTGACCGTTGATTCATCTACTAAGATGGCTCATTTTACTGCGTTACAGAAACTACCCGCTGCAAAAGAATTAAGTCAAAGTTTTATACAGGAGATTTTTCGCCTTCATGGTCTCCCTCAAGTCATTATTTCAGACCATGGCCCTCAATATATTTCACGCTTTTGGAAATACTTTTGTAAGATTCTACACATAGATGGGGCCTTATCATCTGGTTATCATCCACAGACAGATGGACAAATGGAACGCCGGCACCAAGGACTTGAACAATATTTACGCTGTTTTTGCAATGCTACTAAGAGTTATTGGTCTATGTACTAACAAATTGCTGAGTTCTCATATAACAACACAGTACCTAGACCCTGATTTATACTTTTTGACGCAAACCTGTGTTTGTACAGGCTTGCATCAAATATTTTACAGCCGGCTAGCGCCATTCCTGGACGCCAGGCAGGCGTCATACTTAAGGAATGATGCTAGCCGGCAGTAAGGCCTGATTAGCATCAAAATAAATTATGAAAACCGGTGGGGGAGGCATATGGGAAACAGGAGGTTGTGCATCAAAGAATGGCGGTAGTCAGGTTAGTGTCAGAAAAATGAATCTAACCCGACTAGCGTCATTTTCTGACACACATCCCCCATGGACATGACTCCTGTCTTAGTAAAGACAGGAATCATGTCCCCCTGCCCAATGGCCATGCCCAGGGGACTTTTGACCGCTGGGCATGGCCATTGGGCACAGTGCCATGTAGGGGGTCCCAAGTTAGGGCCCCCATGGCACTTTTAGAAACAAGAAAACTTACCTGGACTTGCCTGGGATGGGTCCCCCCCCCATCCTTAGGTGTTCTCCAGGTGTGGGTGGGGGTGTCCCTGGATGCAGGGAAGGGCACTTGTGGGCTGTTTCCATGGCCTCTGAACATGGAAAATGGGCCACAGGTCCCCTAACGCCTGCCCTCAGCAAGGCGTTAAGTAATGGTGCTAAACAGGCTTAGCGCCATTATTTAAGGCCCTCCTCCTCCCGTGCGTGATTTTTGGACAGGAGGATAAATAAGGCGCAAAGGCCTTAGAGTCATTATTTGCCAGGGAACGCCTACCTTGCATCTCATTGACGCAAGGTAGTTTTCCACAGGCAAAAAATGAAGTTACGTCCAATATTTTGACGCTAGACAGGTCTAGCGTCAACATATAAATATGGAGCTAAGTTTGTGCAAGATTTGCTTTAAAAACAATGGCGCAAATCCGGCGCAAACAGAGTATAAATATGCCCCATAGTGCCTCAAATGTCACTCCTTTTTTTTGCTCTTATGGTTTTCATCCCAAATCCTTTCCTACTATCATAAAAGAATCCTCTACACTTCCAGCTATCACCTCATTTACTCCACAATTCCGTAATATCCAATGTATTATACAGTCCAGTTTTCTATCTACCAAACAACAAATGAAAAAGATGGCTGATAAGAGACGGTGTGATGCCCCATCTTAACAAGTCAGAGGCAAGGTCTGGCTCTCTTCCAAATTTTTGCCCCTCCATCTGTCACAAAACAAGTTCAAACCCCGTTATTTCTGACCCTTCCCGATTCTTCAAAGAATCAATCCGGTATCATTCTATCTTCATTTACCTCAAACTTGGAAAATACATCCTGTGTTTCATGTGTCTCAGCTGAAGCCCTATAGGCCTGATCCTTTGCACAGACAATTCACCTGTCCCCCTCTTCTGTTGGTGGATGATGTACCCAAGTATGAGGTTTAGGAAATATGTGTGTGACTCTTGCATGTTCCGAAACCGTCTCCAATTTCTCATTCACTGGAGGGGTTACCCTCTTTGTGAATGTTCTTGAGAAGACACCTCTTATGTCCATGCTCATCTTCTAGTTTGTCGTCTTTTCCATCTTTATCCAGACAAACCTGGGGTTCCGGGGAGGATCAACTGCTGTGCCGCAGGCCCCCGCGTCCCAGGCAGGGGAACCGGTTCGGGTCACGGTTGGAGCTGCTTTGCTTAAAATTCATCTGGAGAATATTGAAATAATATATGTTAATACATCGCATGGAGATGCCTATGAAAATATCACAGGTACGAAATATTCCCTGAGCATTTTAAGTTCAATTGCTAGGGCAAGTTTTTTAATAAAAATTATTAATGAGTGTTCATGTATTCTAGGAATGGATTTGCAAACAAAATGTAATAACATAGAAAAATAATGCATGCATTTGAAAATGTGATCACGATGAGTGGCCACCAATGTTCGCGAAGTGTACTTATCAATAGTTTAAAAATATCAAATGATGAGTATATGTTTGTCTAATGTAGTAATGTGTCATATAAAGGTTTGTGCATTATGTATTAGCTTTATTAAGTGCAGGCCTTAACTTAGCGGAGGTCTTGGCCTAGTTGCCCGGCCTCATGTCAAGCTGTATTTCTTAACGTTTAGTAAAATGGCTGTCCTAGAGAGTTAAACTGTGATTTTCCATTGTATTGTGTAAATGTGCTTGTAGCTAAAAGTCTTTCTCATGAGAACTGATTGCTAGAAGATGCTGTTCTTGCTAGAATGTAACATTATAAGTATAATTTGTGTAAGACTGACTTTCTCAGGAGGAGAACAATGGAGACACTGACTGGAGTATAAACTGGAACAATATTGTTACCTGATGAGCTGGATAATGAGGACATTTCAGGAGAAACCAATCAGCGACATGTGAACGGAGTAGTGGTAGAATTCATAGTGTGAATATGTGATCCCTTGACCAATAGGGACTTGCAAAGTCGTTTTAGGAAATTTAACTTAACAGGACTGCACATTGTCCATTTTCTTACTGGCCCAAAGGTTAATATTTCCTTGTGAGGCTTGACAAGAGACTTGCTTAACTTTAATGCTTAAAGACTTTGCGTTTCTGAACTTTGATGCTGAATCCTGAATCCTTGCTAACCAACTGATTTCCTGATGATGAAGATTATTTTAGCTTCCTGATCCAATTGAGGAGCGGTATTATTGTACCCATGTGTTTGTTATGCCTAATTGCTTTTTCTTTCTAGGTACAACCACACTGTTTTGATAGGGCCATAGTTAGATGTTTTCCATATTCGTGTTACTAAATAGTTTTGCATGAAGCCCGCCATGCTGATGCTAATCTGATGTTAGATAAGGATTCTCACTAATGAAAATCTGCCAATAAGGAATAATGGTTGATGAATTTCTCTGCAGAATCTAGATGTATGTGATGTAGTTAGCACAATTGTTCTTGGTATGAATTTGTACCATAATCTTAGAATGTGTAATAGTTCATGCTTTGATTTGATTGCGTTTCTTTTGCAGGTTTAGACAGCCAGTGTTGTTTCTATATATATATCATTTGATTTTGAGATTAACTCACGTGACTTAGGCACTGTTAATATAGGGAAGTAAATATTCTAACTTTTACTAAATGGTGTGGTTATTCATGTCTGAAAGGTCATGGTGTGTAACAATTACTGACTCCAATGATTATTAATGTCATTGATTGTCATTGATTATTGATGTTATTGATTGATCATTGATTATTGGTCTGCCTGTACTGGATCTATGGTGGGAACATCTTAATTGCGAGTCAAAAGGTTCGTAGACCTATTTACATCTTCTTGTAAGTTTACTCATTAAGGTCAGGCGCGCTTTCATAGATGGTAGCAGAGGATGGTTTGGCTTCTTAAGAGCCATCATAGACGTCTGGCACAGAGTAAGAGGTACTAACAGAGACAATAGCAGAAACTGATGGTTTGTCTCCCTAAGAGCCCATCATAGGTGATCCCAGAGATGATAGCTTAGACGTCTGGAATAGAGTAACAGGTATTAACAGAGATAGTAGTAGGATTGATGTCTCAGAGGTGGTAGCAGGAAGACATAAAAATCAACGGAGGTGGTAGTAGCTTGATGATTTGGTCCTTTGAGAGTTCATTATTACTGAGACTTGGATTTATTTTTATGATACAAATTGCAGAGATGTCAGGGGAACATTTTCCTTAGGTCCAGAAATGACTTTCCCAGAATCTCGGATCTTGCTGATGGTTGTTTGGGGATGTTCTCGGCATCCTAGTGATAGTGTGAATATAGTAGGGTTTTGCTCTTGCACACCCAATGCAAATAGCAGGTGAATCGTGATGTTTGTGGGGTTTTAGGGAGATTGCGTACTCCAAAGGAAGTTGTAGAAGGAGTTTGTGTACTCCGCAGTGTGAGAGTAGGGAAGTCATCAAACTTCACATGTGTGTGGCGCTTTGAGCTCAAAAATTGTCTACGTGTTGGTTGTTGATGCACGGACCCTGCGTGGTCTAAGACTCTGGAGTTTATTGAAAAATGTATGAGTCACTTGGTTTCATGTTGTAATCTGTCTTGTTTAATAGGTCGATCGGGCGTGGTCGACAAGTCAAAGTGTGAGTCAAAGTGAGTGAAAGGAAATTTCAACTGAGATCTGGCGGGTCCTATGTGCACCAGGACAGACCCACTGATCAGTTGAGAAAAAATGTGCTGGTTGAATTTTGCTTTAAAATCTGGGAGACTGAGAAAGAATGAGTAGCTGTAAGTGCAGGAAGAGCCGCCAGTGAAAAATCCATAAAGTCTCTGAAGCAATTGTGTTACCTTTCCTGTAGTAAACCAGCAGATTTGTTTTTTGATTTTGTGTTTAGTGCTCGCAATTCTGCATTCGTTTTTTGTGAATTGGAGTTTGGGAGGACAAGCCGCAAGACTTTGTCAGCCACAGGACGTGTGAGTGTGATGTCATTGGATCCACGCTGGTATAGGTCAGTTAACGAGAAGGGACGCGCACGGATTGGCAGCCATCCGTGAGAGGCAATTGGTTGAGAAAGTGGGTGAAGATAATTCTGGGATTAAAAGTCACTTCCAGATTTGAGTTTTAATAACAAAAAGGTCGAAAAGATAAAAAAATTTAAAGTTTTAAAGAGTGCTTTAAGGGGGGATATGTACATTACAGTAAGTGTAGGTGAAGCTACACTGCCAGAAGGTACACCAGTTTAGCTAGTAATGGAAGAGAAGGGTATTGCACCATGTCTTTGGCTAAAGCAATGGTGCAAAGTGACAGAGAAGGATGGAAACTTAGCATTTCCTGCAAATGGGATGCTTAAGTTGAAGGTCCTAGAGCATTTAAGGATGGTGCTATATGAATCAAAGCCCCTTCCGAGACCAGCACAGTTTGAGGCATTAGCGATTTGGGAGCTAGTAGCCAGACAGGAACAGCAACAGAAATTCGAGAGGAGAGTGAGAAAAGCAGAAAAGACTTTAACAGAGGTTAGGTGGGACAGTGCTCAGAGAGTTTGGAGGATTGAAACTTTGCATGGAATAAAGTTGTTTCCGGCGATTACGCAGGACAATAAGAAGGAAGGAAGGAAAGCTACTGGAAAAACTAACAGAAGCCCATCTGAAAATAGGGAGGCTAGGAAGTCTTAAACAGTGGAGGAAGAATCAAATGATGGTGAGTTTATCTTACAGTTATTGTGAAATAGCCCACCACCATATGCAGCACATGAGAGTGGTCCGAGAACCAGTGCTGATCCTGCAGCTCCGATGCAAGTTAATGGGATAAGGAGTTTGATGGAGGTTAATACTAGCCAGCCACAGAGTCCGATGAGGGGTGGTCTTAACATGACCACTACTCCTGTAGTGCAAAATCAGGTGCAACGGCCACAGGTGCAGCAAATTACCCTGATGTGCCCATTATGGAAACAACTTCAAACTTAATGGTGCCTATGGAACAGGTTTTCCCGAGACCAATGATGGTTCATTCTGAACCAACTCCACTGTTACTGCCCCAGGTGCAGCCACAAGTCATGCGGAGATTCACTCCAGTAACAGGGACACTGTCAGAGATGACTACAATGATGGATCATAACATGAGAGTTACTCTTTCCCAGCACTTAAGTGCCAGAACAACCCCAGATGCTTTATCTTTACCTATTACCATTGGTCCAGCCGCACCCCTATTTGCACAAAAGAAACCTAGTGTAGGTGAACAGGGTGTCATGACACAGAATGTAATGAGGGGAGGACATAACGAAAATGCTCAAGTAGTCTCTCCTGTGGGACAGACTTTTGACGGATCAAGATCACTGTTGGACCTTAATCCATTCGGAGTACTTCCAGATACTATGGTAGGACCAAACATTAGCCAGAGTTTCAAATTGTTGACACTGCAGTCCCCGAATGCAGTTGCACAGCAGGTGCCACCAGTCCAAAACAATAACATTTCGTTGCAAAGATTGACAGCTCAGCAGTTGACTGAACGGTTAAAAAAGCTGAATACCCGACAGAGTGCTCCTAAGGGAGAGGAGTGTTTGAATTATGCTAAGCTAAGCATGGAAGTGGGTGTGCTTATTGAAGGGACTGTGGGTATGAATAGGTTAGAATCCTACACAGCGGCAGAATTGAGATATTTGTGCCCGAAGATTACGAGGGAAGTGAGTAATGTGCATCAGAAGCTAGCAGACCTGGCAGAGAAGTATGGCATGGAAATAGAAAAAATGAAGCATTTGAAAAAGAGTTACAGATTAGATTTTGAGACTAAAGATTTTGAACACATGAGATCTGCCGGAATGAAGGCACACCTTAAGGAATTGGTTCAAAGTGCAAATGGGAAGGCAGATGGGTAAAACAATGAGACAAGAAGAAAAGGGATTCTGTGAAGCTGACTGCAAATGTCAGCAAGGCCAAGATCCAGTAAAGGTTTTACAAATGAGAGAGATTCCAGGAGGGAATTTTGATCATGGCCCTTGAAGCAGAAGTGATATTCTATCAATTACGAATAATTTTCCAAAATTGAGAGAGAATTGGTACCAGCAGACATGTTTGTGAAACTTGAAAAGTGCTGTGGGAGGTCTTGAACATATTACTAGAGATAGTGGTTCCAACTGATCTGTGGTAGAATGTAAAAGGAGCATAGATTGGCCAACAAGCGATCCAGGGAGAGTCAAGAATACAGGTGTACCATCTCCCGAGGAATTGAAATATTACTCCAAGGTGACTGAATTTTTTAAAACGAGAATTTCACCCAAGAATATTGATTGGCAGAGGATTGACAAGACAGCTCAAGAAGCGAAGGAGTTGATACATGCGTATTATGAGAGATTGTTATAAGCATTCAAGCATTACAGTGGTACAGAGACAATTGAGGCAAAAGACATGATTTATTTTGTGTTCAGATTTGTGGAAGGGTTGAGACCTGAAATGAGCCAAATTATTAAGGGTCATTTGATTTGCTGGTAAGGAAAACCGATTGATGAGGTATTGCAGTATGCAAAATATTGTAGTGATGAAATTGAGTGGAAGCAGATAAAGCTGAAAGAAAAGGCAATTGTGATGCAGGTTAAAGCTGCTCAAACAGGAATGCAAGTAAATGTTCCACAACAGTTACCGCAGCCTCAGCTGGTAAACATGATGTTTCAGCCCCAGATGAGAGGTAGAGGTCACGGAGGTAATTTGAATCACGGTCCAGATTCTCCTACTGTATTGGTTCAGAATGATGTACAGGGAATGAAGAAGTTATTGTCTTGTCACGTTTGCAGAGCCAGACATTGGAAACAGGAGTGTCCGATGATGGTGCAGGAAGGTGTTGTTCAGGAAAGTAATGACATCAATTTGTTCCAGAACATGAGAGGGCTGAGAGTGAGAGGTCCCAACCCAAATGTGAATCAAATGCAGAGTTTTCAACCTATGCAGCAGGTGCAAATGCCACATGTACAAATGACACACTTGCAACCGATGCAGAAGCAGGTTTCCATGGTACCTAGACAGCAAATTCAGTTACCTCAAGCCCCAATGGAACAGCAGCAAACAATGCTTTCTCAACAGGTCAGAGGCTTAACCAAAGTAATGACACAGTACACCAATTTCCGTTACACAGTGAGACTGGAATAAATTATGATTGGACGAGTGAAAGTTCAAATGAGGAGCCATGTGTGCTTCAACTTCCTTAGAAGTAGATCAGAGAGGTCACTATGTGAAGAGAAAAGTCACGGGTCTCCGAGTTTCATTTTTGGTTGACACCGGAGCTACACGCTCTCAGTGAGAAGTGCAGAAGTTCCAAACTTGCCCCTTTCAGGTAAGACAGTTCAGATTGTAGGGGTAGCAAATCAGTGTTTGACTAACCTGATCACAGAATCGGTTCACTTTAAAGTTGGCAACCTTCGGGGCTTACACAAATTCGTGGTCTGTGATTCAAGTCCAGTATCCCTACTGGGAAGAGACTTGTTGTGTAAAACAAAATGCTTGATTACTTGTTCAAATGATGGAATTGAAATTCAGACGAATAGCGATGATGAAGATGATCAAGCCCCAGAGAACAAATGTGAAACTACAAATGAGGAATATCCTTTGATTTAATTTTTCACAATGTTCACAGTGAAGGAGCTTCATCCCAAATTACAGGGAACGGTTAAGGAGAAGGTGTGGGATCTGACAGGAAAAGCGATGGGTCCTATAAAGGGAGTTGAGCCAGTTAAAGTTACTGTAAAGCCGAATGCAGCTTTTCCTCAAATTTCCCAGTACCACATGTAATTCACCGATAATGGGTTTGCAAAAGCCCTGTTGGTAGGTTCGAATTGTCCAAGATTTGAGAAAAATAAATGAGATTGTTGTCAAATGTTGTCCCATGGTACCAAATCCAGCTGCTATAATGTTTCAGATTCCATGTGATGGTGAATGGTTCACTGTCATTGATTTGTCACAAGCATTCTTTTCTGTGCCTTTTCATGAGGACAGCCAATTTCTCTTTGTTTCAAGTTTTTGGACCCAGTTTACTGTTGGTGCAGAATTGCTCAAGGGTTTTCAGAGTCTGCTTCCATATTCAATCAGATCTTGAAGAAAAAATTGGAGTCGTTGGAGTTACCTTTCCAATCGACTTTGGTACAATACATTGATGACTTGCTGATTGCATCCAAAACCAGGGACGAGTGCAAGTATGACACAATTGCTTTGCTGAATCATTTGGGAAAGAATAGTCATAAAGTGTCTCCGCTTGAATTGCAATACTGTCAGAAAGAAGTGACATACTTGGGTCACCAGATTGAGAAGGGATCGAGAAAGATATCCAGAGAAAGGATTACAACCATATTGCAGATGAATCCCCGGACCACACAGAGAGATGTCATGATGGTTTTAAGGATGGTAGGCTACTGTCGCCAATGGATTCCAAATTCTTCAGTAATTTCAAGACCATTGTAGAAGCTGACTCATAGGGAAGTCACTGATCGCATAGTGTTATACCAGGCTGGAATGAAAACGTTCACTGAATTGAGAGAGTCTGTACAAGGCTCCAGCTTTGGGTATGCCTGACTACACGAAACCTTTCACATTGTTTTGTCTGTCTTGTCTTGACACAGGCCCATGGAGGTGTAAACCGCCCAGTAGCATATTTTTCAGCCACTTTGGACCCAGTTGCAGCAACCTTACCAGGTTGCTTGCGTGCAGTTGCAGTGGTTGGTCAAAGCCTTACACAGTGTGAGGGCATTGTGATGGGATATCGATTGACCATAATGGCCCCTCATTCTATTGTGATTCTACTTACAAGGACGAAAACCCAATATTTGACTGGTGAAAGATTGACCAGATTTGAAACGAGTTTTCAAGGGTCACCAATTGTGTCATTGAACAGATGTACAGTGCAGAACCCGGCAACCTTACTTCCTAATGAAAATGTTGAGATTGAAAAGGTGGAAGATGTTGAACATGATTGTCTTGAAGTAACTGACTTGTGCACAAATTTAAGACCTGACATTAGAGACACCCGATTGGAAGAGAATGACCAAATTATCTTTGTTGATGGTTCTTGTCTAAGGGACAAACAAGGACACTGAGGGCAGGATATGCCGTGTGCACAATTACTGGTATTTTAGAAGCTTCTTGGCTTTGAGAAATGTATTCTGCCCAAGTAGCGGAACGGGTAGCCCTTACTAGAGCGTGCCATGTTTCTGCTCAGCTGAAAGTTACAATCTATATGGATAGCCAGTTGTGGTCACAGAGAGGTTTCATGACCTCTTCTGGTTCACCAGTGAGAAATGGTGAAAGGATTAAAGAACAGTTACGTGCTATCCAAATGCCTGAAAATATTGCCGTGGTGAAACGCAGTGCACATCTGAAGTCGCAGGACTTCGTGTCATTTGGGAAATGGATATGTGGATCAAGTCGCAAGGTTTTGTGCATTGAACTGTATATCGTTCAAAGATGAGTGGGAAATGTTACTTGAAGATGAGACAGGTCCAAGTTTTTACATTGAAAGTAATTGACACCCTGGAGGAATTGAAAATGTTGCAAAATAATGTTGACAGGGAGGATAAACGTTCATGGAGTAAAATGAAATGTGTGCGAACACAAGATGAGTTGTGAGTTTCAGAAGAAGGTCAATTGGTTTTGCCAAACAGTCTGTTGTCTTCAATGGGTAGGTATTATCATGGTCAAGCACATGTTGGGATGGATGCCATGATTTGGTTGTTCAAACATGATTGGTTCAACCTAAAGTTTAGACAGGTTGCTGAAGCCGTTTGCCATCTTTGTGTCTTTTGCTAACAATTGAACGTGAGGAAAAGGACAGTGGCTAATTTGAGCCACATTGGAAGAGTAGGAGGTCCATTCAGCAGAATTCAGATGGATTTTATTGAGATGCCTGTGTCTGAAGGTTTGAGATATGTGTTAGTGATTGTTTGTATCTTTAGTCACTGCATTGAAGCTTACCCCACACGGAGAAATGACAGTCTCACAGTAGGAAAACTACTGCTTGGAGAACTGATACCATGTTTCGGGTTCCGATCTCTTCAGAATCAGATAGGGGAAGTGACTTCCAACAATGAAGTAATTAAATTACTGTGTGCAGCATTGAACATTGAGCAGAAGTTGCATTGTAGTGGAACAAATGAATGGTACTTTGAAGTCAAGAGTTGCAAAGATGTATGCGTCCACGAATCTGAAGTGGCCTTATATCCTGCCTTCAGTTCTGATGATAATGAGAAATGCACCCGACAGGAAAACAGGATTGTCGCCGCATGAGATCCTTATGTGCCGAGCCATGAGGTTACCAGCGGTGCCTGCAAATGCACTTGTCAACATTACAGATGAAATGCTGTTGGTCTAATGCAAAAGTCTGGCTGATGTGGTTCGCTCTTTCTCTCAGCAGGTGGAAGCCACCAAACTGCCACTGATCCATAACACAGGGCACAACCTGAGAACTGGTCCCTGGGTTGTGGTCTGGAAACATGTGAGGAAAACGTGTTTGGAGCTTCATTGGAAAGTATTTTTCCAGGTAGTTCTGACAACTACCACAGCTGTGAAGTGCGCTGGAGTTCAGAACTGGATCCATGCCAGGCACACGAAGAAAGTGGCATGTCCACTGGATCATGAAGAAGAGTTGTTGAGAGTACAAACAACAGCAGGGCAAGTCTCAGGGCTGGAAAGAGAACAAAGAGGAACTGAGACCGGACCTGAGCCCATTGAGGATGGTTCAGTCACTCCTGTGAGAGACGAAGGAGAAGACCTCCAGAAGAGTGACAGAGAGCCTATCTCAATTGAGGCAGCAGGAGAACCTAGTCAGAGGAGGGCTTTCCCAGAAGCAGACGGTCTTGAGAGACAAACAGAGCAGACCCCAAGGGGGAAGCAGTTGAGGTGGATCGAAGTCACTGTGATCTGACTCCTCCTGAACCATTTGCAGGTCTGTCAAGAGAAAACACAATAGAACTAGGAGAAGTTTCAAGTTTGACTCTGATAAGAACATTAACCAAAAGTCCACTGAAAGGAGATAAGTAGCCGGAGTCGCAAGGCAGGGAAAAGAAGTGGTTGTTGTAACAACAATTGAGGAAGAAGTAGATACAACAAGGAGACAAGATCTAAGTGGAAGAGAATTAAATGGTGATCGAAAGTTGAAAAGAAAGAGAATAGCAAGTTGAAGATACGCAGGTCCTGAAAGGGCATATGCAACTACAAGTGAATGGCAGCAAGAATGTTTTGTCCTTTTGTCTTGATAGAGACATTCCAGGTCAATATTTTGGCACTTGAAGGAAGAGGATGAACTGAACTGTTGAAACAATCTAATCGAAACTTTTTGAGAAAGAGGCTGTTGAAAATAACCGGTAAAGACACTGAAAACCTGATTTGACTTTTGAAACCTGATTTTGACAAGCTGCTTACTGATTTTTTGACAAGGGATCCTGGAAGTGAAACTGAGAGTTGTAAATAACGGCTAAAAGAAGATATTTGTTTTGATTTTGGGGTCGTTTTTCAAAATTTTCTTCTGCATTTTGATTCTTTACAGATCATGAGTAACTCAGCCAACAGGGTAGGAATACTAGGCGCTGTAAATATATGAGTATTGGTTTGGCAATTATGTGTGGGATATTGTTTGAGGTATTGATTGTCGGAATGTCTGTTCTTGATAAGAGTGAAGCCAACCACACTTCTGCTTTTCAGACAACTGCTGTACCAACAGCAATAGAAAAATTTAGATTAGATAAGAAGTATTTGCATGAGGGTACTAATGCACAAAGAGAACTTTCTTCTAATGTCTTTTATCGCTTGCTGAGTGAGTATGTTGAAACGATGGATGTGAGGAATTGTTATGTGTGTACCCAGATTCCTTCATCAGTCGAAGAAGGAGTCACTTACCATAGTCTGCCTCTAACATATGAAATAGGTTGTAGTCTGTTACTAACAAGATTTTATAACCAGGAGTACATTCAGTATTTCTACAACAATTTTGATATGGTGTTTTCGTTTTGTCCCTATAATTAGGTATTTGATTAGGGTAGCTAAGGATAATGACATAGTATTAGTTAGAGGTTTCTTTGAACCTACGTTGACACATGGTTCAGCCTATGCACACCGAAATTATTTAACATGCTTGCTTACACCTTTAAAGAAGAGCTTCTTAGATCACACAGATGGCAGGAGAAAGGCATTGAAGGAGAAGTTAGAAAGAGGTATAGAGAAAAGACTTATAGGAATGATTATGCTTATAGTGCAATTAAAACACACAGGATATTAGCTCTAGATGCGCAACCCAAAGAGAAACTTTGTACATACAGGCCTAAATCACACGCTGATACTTTGTTTGTGGGAATGAGTGTATGTAAACATGTGTTTTTGTTTCAGAGTAAATGGACGTTTATGTTGAATGGACAGGACCTGGCAATTCCAGGGATATATTTAATCTGTGGCCCTAATGCTTATTACCATTTTCCAAGAGGATGATATGGGACATATTACTTGGGAACAGTTATCCCAAAGATTTTTCAAATGGATGACTTAATGAAGTTTCCAAAAGTGACTGAATTACATCATATAAGATAGAGAAGGGAGTCTCCTTCTGGTATAGTTGGAGATATATTTGGACCAATGATTTCTTCAGTAGGAGTTGTTCTGAATTCGATAAAGATTTGAAAATTGTCTACTATTGTGGATAACATGCTGACAAATTTTTCAGGAGCCATACTCCTGATAGATACTGCTGAAAGAGCTATGATTCTTCAGAATCACCTTTCTTTAGACATTCTTTTAGCCAACGATGGCGGAGTTTGTAGAATGATTAGTTCTAGGCATTGCTGCTTGTATATTTCTAATAATAGTAAAGAAATTGGAGACTTAGGCCCTCATTACAACCCTGGCAATAAATCACGCTTACCGCCGTGCTGAAGGCCGGCAACATACCGTGGCCGCGGCAGCAATCCGCAACAGCTATTACGACCCACATCTCGTAATCCGCCGCAATACAGACACCCACACAAGTCCGCCACACCAAAGGTCAGTAATAAACTGGCGAACAAGAATACGCCCACACTATTACAACCCACGAATCAACGCAGCGGTCTTTCAACCGTAATAAACCATTGGCAGTACACTCCGCCGCG
This sequence comes from Pleurodeles waltl, assembly GCF_031143425.1. Taxonomy (NCBI): domain Eukaryota; kingdom Metazoa; phylum Chordata; class Amphibia; order Caudata; family Salamandridae; genus Pleurodeles; species Pleurodeles waltl. The sequence continues at coordinate 217,667,269 of NC_090450.1, read as the reverse complement.
CTCAAAATACACACACATGTGCAAAACACAACCACATTGGACAGTTCGAAATACACACAACTGATACACATACACACACCACACCCACACACCCACACCACTATAAAACACACACCCACATTACCCACAACCCCTTACAATTACATTTTTGTGAAGAAGCACAGAGAGAGAATACCCAACACTACACCCACTTCCACAAGCACACCATACCATCACTCATACAACATCCACGCACCTCAAAGAACACACACCAACACAACATTTCACACAGCACAACAAAATCACCTCACACATCACCCACACCACATCATGGCACCTCAAAGACACCCCAGGTTTTCTGAGGAGGAGCTCAGGGTCATGGTGGAGGAAATCATCCGAGTAGAGCCACAGCTTTTCAGATCACAGGTGCAGCACACCTCCATTACTAGGAAGATGGAGCAATGATGGAGAATCGTCGACAGGGTCAACGCAGTGGGACAGCATCCAAGAACACGGGATGACATCAGGAAGAGGTGGAACGACCTACGGGGGAAGGTGCGTTCCGTGGTATCCAGACACCAGATTGCTGTACAGAGGACTGGCGGTGAACCCCCACCTCCTCCCCCACAACTAACAACATTCGAGGAGCAAGTCTTTTCAATACTGCATCCTGAGGGCCTCGCAGGAGTAGCAGGAGGACTGGACTCTGGTAAGTCAAATCTTAATTACCATATCCCTCCACCCCACCTGCATGCCATCACATACCCCCACCCTCCCCCTCACCACCATCACTCCAACACCTCACATATGCCCACTATCACAACCCACCCATCCCAATACCAATCCATGCATGCAGCACCAAAGCATGGACACCCATTGCCAATGGCAAACACAACAAGGCAATCACAGGAATAGAGGGTAACTCAGCCAATGCACAAGATGGCACACACAGATATTAAACTATGCATTTACACCCCAACAGGACCCATACCTAACATCACCGGACAGGAGGTGCCAGACATATCCAGTCCCCCCACAGAAGAGGCCCACAGTGATGACAGCAGCTCTGCACGCCTGGATCAAGATGACCAGCCCGGACCATCAGGGACCTCTGGACAGTCAGTTCCCTTGCCACTGTCACAAGCCACCACAGACCCTTCCCCCCCAGGAAACACCACCACAGCAGCCACCCAGCTGGCCCATGCCACTGTCCCCAAGACAGATCAATCAGCAGTGTGTCCACCACTATAGGGACCCAAGGCAAACCCACCACCCCAAGACAATCATGGACCTGGGGTCTGTGGCAGTGGGCACACGGTTCCGGAGACAGAGGCACAGGATAACAGGGAAGCTGGGAGGATTGCTGTGCGACAGGGGGAGGACAGGCCCAGGGAACCCACTCTCCACAAGGCACTCTCCAACATCATGGGAGCATACCATTATTCCCAGGAGACAATGGGCACGGTACTGGCCAAGTTTCAGGAGACCCAGCGGATACAGGAGGAACACTACCTGGGGATCAGGGAGAACTTGAAGTCCTTCAACACCACCCTGGTCACCATTGCAGGGGTGCTGGCAGACCTGGCCAACACCATGAGGGACACAGTGGCACACAACGGGCCCCTGATACTAGCCTGGATGATGAACAGCCCTCTACCTCTGCCGGCGCTAGTGGACAGGGGGCCCCACCACAGGAACTACAGGCCACCGGCACCCCCCCTGCAGCAGGAGAACCACTCCGCAAACAGTCCCTGAGATCCAGGAACAAGACAGAGAACATTGCCAAGACCCCCACCAGGAAATAAGACCCTCCTGATTGTCACCCTTCTGTCCCACTTTGTCACCCTGTCCACCTTAAACTGCCATTGCTCCACTTCCTATGCCCCCTTGGACAATGCTCCTGTGAGACCAAGAAACTGAACTCTAATATGGACATTCCTCCACCATCACCCCAGCCCATTGCACACACCCCTCCACTTATTCGCACAGAAATAAACACCCTTGAATCACAAATCAATCTGGAGTCATTCTGTACTTTTACAAATGTGTAATTGCAACCTTTTGGAAATCTAGCAATGTCAATGTTCATGTTCACATACCATGGTTACACAGTTGTTGGGCAGCAGTAAACATAGCAGAGTACACAAAGTGGGACTCAGATCTGTGAAATCGAAAGCCAAAGTGACATGTCAGTGTCCATACACAGAGGTAAAAAGGCAGATTTATGCTATGTCCTACAGTAGTATGAGATGTGAGAAGCAGTGCCATCCTCTTACCTGTGTCTCACTGGAAGTATTGCATGATGATTTTGTTTCGGTTGTCTATATCTTCTTCTTCTGCCTCCTCTTCTTCACTGTCCACAGCTGCCACAAGACCAGCATCAGGCCCATCCTCCTGCAGAAAAGGCACCTGGCGTCGCAAATCCAACTTGTGCAACATACAGCATGCCACAATTATCTAGCACACCTTCTTCAGTGAGTAGTATAGGGATCCACCTGTCGGATGGAGGCACCGGAATCCAGCCTTCAGGAGGCTGAAGGTGCGCTCTATTATCCTCCTAGTTCGCCCATGTGTAGGAGGCTGGCCTGGCTTGTAGTGGGTACCAGAGGTACGTACACCTTGTGCCAGGTCCAGTTATCCCTTATTAGTGTAGAAGAGGTGTTTCTAGCAGCTTAGACTGATAGAAGGTAGCTATGGCAAAGCAGCTTAGGCTGAACTAGGAGACATGTAAAGCTCCTACTATACCACTGGTGTCATATGCCCAATATCATAAGAAAACACAATAAACAGAGTTACTAAAAATAAGGGTACTTTATTTTTATGACAATATGTCAAAAGTATCTCAGTGAGTACCCTCAGTATGAGGATAAGTTATATACACAAGATATATGTACACAAATCAAAATTAGGTAAGTAATAGCAAGAAAAGTAATGCAAACAGTGTAGAATCACAATAGGTTGCAATAGGAGCACATAGGTATAGGGGCAACACAAACCATATACTCCAAAAGTGGAATGCGAACCACAGATGGACCCCAAACCTATGTGAGCTTGTAGAGGGTCGCTCGGACTGTAAGAAAACAGTGAGGGTTAGAAATATAGCCCACCCCAAGACCCTGAAATGTAGGTGTAAAGTGCACCTACTACCCCCTGAGAGCACAGAAGTTGTGATAGGGGAATTCTGCAGGAAGAACAAACACCAGCAATGCAACAACAGTGGATTTCCGGACCTGAGTACCTGTAAGACAAGGGGACCAAGTCCAACAGTCACAACAGAGGACTAGGAACTTCTTGTTTGGAGGATGGATGTCCCACGTCGCGATTAAGCTTGCAGAGGTGTTCCCACACAGAAAGACCGCCAATAAGCCTTGCTAGCTGCAAGGGTCGCGGTAGAGGTTTTTGGGTGCTGCTGTGGCCCAGGAGGGACCAGGATGTTGCCACTTGGAGGAGGAGACAGAGGGGGCACCCAGAAACTCAGGGAGTCCTCACAGAAGCAGGCAGCGCCTGCAAAAGTACCTGAACAGGCACTTGGAAGGAAAATGAACCGGAGTCCACGCGAAGTCACAAAAGGGAGTCCCACAACGCCGGAGGACAACTCAGAAGGTTGTGCACTGCAGGAAGGAGTGCCGGGGACCCAGGCTTGGCTGTGCATGAAGCAAATCCTGGAAGAGTGCACAGGAGCCGAAGCAGCTACAAATCACACAGTACCCCGCAATGCAGTCTAGCGTGGTGAGGCAAGGACTTACCTCCACCAAACTTGGACTGAAGAGGCACTGGACTGTGGGAGTCACTCGGACAGAGTTGCTGAGTTCCAGGGACCACGCTCGTCAGGATGAAAGGGGACCCAGAGGATCAGTGTTGCAGTCTTTTGGTGCCTGCGTTAGCAGGGGGAAGATTCCGTTGACACACAGGAGATTTCTTCAGAGCTCCTGGTGCAGGGTGAAGGCAGGCTAACCCCAGAGCATGCACCACCTGGAAACAGTTGAGAAAGCCGGCAGGATGTGGCGCTACAATGTTGGTAGTAGTTGTCTTGCTGCTTTGTTGCGGTTTTGCAGACTTCCTGAGCAGTCAGCGGTCGATCCTTTGGTAGAAGGTGAAGAGGGAGATGCAGAGGAACTCTGGTGAGCTCTTGCATTCGTTATCTAAAGAATTCCCCAATGCAGAGACCCTAAATAGCCAGAAAAGGAGGTTTGGATAACAAGGAAGGAGGATTGGCTACCAAGAGAGGTAAGAGCCTATCAGAAGGAGCCTCTGACGTCACCTTCTGGCACTGGCCACTCAGAGCAGTCCAGTGTGCCACCAACACCTCTGTTCCCAAGATGGCAGAGGTCTGGGACACACTGGAGGAGCTCTGGGCACCTCCCCTGGGAGGTGCAGGTCAGGGGAGTGGTCACTCCCCTTTCCTTTGTCCAGTTTCGCGCCAGAGCAGGGCTGGGGGATCCCTGAACCGGTGTAGACTGGCTTATGCACAGATGGGCACCATCTGTGCCCATCAAAGCATTTCCAGAGGCTTGGGGAGGCTTCTCCTCCCCAGCCCTTCACACCTATTTCCAAAGGGAGAGGGTGTAACACCCTCTCTCAGAGGAAATCCTTTGTTCTGCCTTCCTGGGACAGGGCTGCCCGGACCCCAGGGGGCAGAAACCTGTCTGAGGGGTTGGCAGCAGCTGCAGTGGAGACCCCAAAAAGGCAGTTTAGCAATATCCGGTTCTGTGCTAGAGACCAGGGGGATCATGGAATTGTCACCCTAATACCAGAATGGTATTGGGGTGACAATTCCATGATCTTAGACATGTTCGGAGTTACTATTGTGACGCTATACATAGGTAGTGACCTATGTATAGTGCACACGTGTAATGGTGTCACCGCACTCACAGTCCGGGGAATTTGCCCTGAGCAATGTGGGGGCACCTTGGCTAGTGCCAGGGTGCCCACACACTAAGTAACTTGGCACCCATCCTTCACTAAGTGAAGGTTAGACATATAGGTGACTTATAAGTTACTTATGTGCAGTGAAAAATGGCTGTGAAATAATGTTGGCATTATTTCACTCAGGCTGCAGTGGCAGGCCTGTGTAAGAATTGTCAGAGCTCACTATGGGTGGCAAAAGAAATGCTGCAGCCCATAGGGATCTCCTGGAACCCCAATACCCTGGGTACCTCAGTACCATATACAAGGGAATTATATGGGTGTACCAGTATTCCAATGTGAATTGGTAAATTTAGTCACTAGCCTGTTAGTGACCAATTTGGAAAGCAGAGAGAGCATAACCACTGAGGTTCTGGTTAGCAGAGCCTCAGTGAGACAGTTAGGCATCACACAGGGAACACTTATAGGCCACAAACTTATGAGCACTGGGGTCCTGGCTAGCAGGATCCCAGTGACACATAACAAACACACTTACAACATAGGGTTCTCACTATGAGCACTGGTCCCTGGCTAGCAGGAACCCAGTGAGACAGTGAAAACACCTTGACATATACTCACAAACAGGCCAAAAGTGGGGGTAACAAGGCTAGAAAGAGTCTACTTTCCTTCACCATGTGCCTCATTGTAGCGTTCCTCTGCGCTTGTCCTGGGATTCCTCACTGGTGTCAGTAACCATGGCAGGTTGGGGTAACCAGAGTCACCTGCAAATATCGAGGGACAACTGTTAAACATCCTCCAACCATTAGGGGCTCTCCCATACCCAGACACCTATTTAAACTGTGTGGGGACCTTAGGCTCACCTATTATCCACATCCGGTGTCTCTGGAGTTGCCCCATCACATAAGGGATGTTGCTATTCCTCAAAATGTAAGCGTCATGCACTGAGCCAGGATACTTGACATTCACATGGGAGAAGTACTGGTCTGCCAAACACACCATCTGCACATTCATTAAATGGTAGCTTTTCCGGTTTCTGTATACCTGTTCATTCCTGGGGGGGGACAAATGCCACATGTGTACCATCAATGGCACCAATGATGTTGGGGATATGTTCCAGGGCATAGAAGTCACCTTTCACTGTCGGCAAATCCTCCACCTGAGGGAAAACGATATAGCTGCGCATGTGTTTCAGCAGGACAGATAACACTCTGGACAACACGTTAGAGAACATTGGCTTTGACATCCCTGATGCCATGGCCACTGTCGTTTGAAAGGAGCCACTTGCCAGGAAATGGAGCACTGACAGGACCTGCACTAGAGGGGTGATTCCTGTGGGATGGCGGATAGCTGACATCAGCTCTGGCTCCAATTGGGCACAGAGTTCCTGGATTGTGGCACGATCAAGTCAGTAAGTGATAATGATGTGTCTGTCTTCCATTGTCGACAGGTCCACCAGGGGTCTGTACACCAGAGGATGTCGGCATCTAATCACCTGCCCCAGCGGACGTGCCCAATGGAGGAGAAGTGTGAGCAGAGGGTCATACACCACATAGGTTTCACAAGGCTGTTTAGCACAATCGTGAAATAATCTCTGTGTGCCTTTGTCTGTCCGTATTTCTGGCCAAAAGTGCTGTGACGCAGTTAGTTGGCCTGCCATGTGGCCCCCTGAAATGGCAACTGCAGGACCTGTAAGGAGGGAGAAGGGGAAATGAGGTAACTGCGCTGGCGTTTTTCAGCGTCGCGGTAGGCGGTCGAAGACCGTTGTGCAATTCAACATTGGTTATCATTGGGCCCTATGGATTCCAGGAGCCAATGACGATGTACGCCGGTGGTGACGGTACGCACCGCTGCAGATGTGACTGCCATTTTCTATCAGTCCCTTCACTTGATACCTGACCTTCAACAGGAGAGGACCTACACTGCATGTGCTGCTGTGACCTGCGTCCGGAAGCGACAATGGCTACAATGTCTGGGGAAAGGGCCCCTGCCTTCATTGCAGAGGAGTTGGTGAAACTGGTGGATGGGGTCCTCCCCCAGTACACGCTACTCTACGGTCCTCCAGACAAACATGAGAGTGAACTGTGTGCATGGTGGATGGCACATGATTTTATGGAGTGTAGTGGATTGAAGAGACGGGGGGGACAGGCCAGCATGTGAGGATGGTGTGTGTATGTTTTTCTAGGCCAGGGTGGGAGGTTTGTGGCCAATGTGTGAGAAGAACTGTACGGGGGTCAGCGCCCACCAGAAGAAGGGTATTTGGCGTGCCATCGCTCAGGAAGTGAGGACCCTGGGGGTCTACCATAGATGGAGCACCCACTGCCGTAAAAGATGGAAGGAGCTGCGCCGCTGGAGCAAGAAGACGGCGGAGGCCCAGCTGGGGATGGCCTCCCAACGTGGAAGGGGTGCCCATCGCACCATGACCCCCCTGATGTACCGGATCCTGGCGGTGGCATATCATGAGTTGGCTGGGCGCTTGAGGGCATCACAGCAGCCACAAGGGGGTGAGTACAGTCTCATTCAGCTGACTCTGCGCGCTTGACAAGGTATCTGGGTGGGGGAGGTAGGCTGTGGGTTCCCCTAGGCCAGGGCAGACGCGCCAAGGAACATCCATTGTTTTGCAGGCTCAGTGCCACTCCAACCCCAAAGGTGGTAGTTGCCCTCTACACCTAGTTAGGCTCCTATGGGTTCCAGCTGTGCATGAAATGGGTCTAGACAGAGTCCCCCATGGGCATGTGTTTTTCCCCTGCACTGTCAGTGCATGCGCTAGTACATAGGGATGCTCCCTGTGTGTTGTGTCTGCCAATGGTAGTGGTGTTGCAGGCGTTGACCATGTGTCTCTTGTGTCTTTCCCCCCTTTTTGTTTTGTCACCCTGTCCTTGTGTGCATTAGCATCATCTGGCAGAGGAGCATTTGCACCGGAGCAGGAGAGAGCTGCAACCCACATGGCCCTGGAGGGTGAATTTATGGAGTCTGAAGGCACCAGTGGGACGGAGAGCGAGGGGAGCTCCATGACGGGGACAGGAGCAGACACCAGCAACAGCAACTCCTCTTCTGATGGGAGCTCCCTTGCGGTGGTGGGCACCTCCGTGCCCACCGCAACAACAGGTACAGCCGCCACCCCCCTACCAGCACCGCCCTCCCAGCAGCCCCTCATCGAGTTTTCCGTGCCCGCTCACCCAGGAGGGTGGGCATCTCCTTCACCCCAGGCACCTCAGGCCCTGCCACAGTCAGCCCTGCTGCCCTCAGTGAGGAGGCTATTGACCTCTTGAGATCCCTCACTGTTGGGCAATCACCCATTTTGAATGCCATCCAGGGTGTCGAGAGGCATTTGCAGCAAACAAATGCATACCTGGAGGGCATTAATTCTGGCGTGGCAGCCCAACAGAGAGCATTTCAGGCTCTGACCTCAGCACTGATGGCAGCCATTGACCCTGGGTCCAGCCTCCCCCTCCAACTTCCTCTAACCAGACCCAATCCCCTCTAGCTCAGCCTATCCTAAGCACACCATCAGACCAGCATTCACACTCATCAACACACAAGAGTGGACATGGCAAACATAAGCACCATACCCACTGCCTCCACTGTGTCCCCCTCCTCCATGTCCTCCTCCTCCCTCCCTATCTCGTCTCCACTCACACCTGCATGCACTACATCCTCCAGCCACTACCTCCATCACCAGCACGCCCATCACCACAGACCACTCACGTGCAATCACCACCCCCACTACCATGCACGTCCCCTGTGTCCTCTCCCAGTGTGTCTGTGAGCCCTCCTCCCAAAGTACACAAACGCAGGCACACTCCCACCCAACAGCCATCCCCCTCACAAGAGCCTCCGGTTCATGCACCTTTACCCAAATTCAGAAGAGGTACACCTCCTACAACCACTACCTCTTCCTCCACTCCCAAACCCCCTCCATCTTCTCATCTCAGTGTGTCTAAGAAACTCTACCTGGCTAATATTGACCTCTTCCCTACACCTCCCCCCGTCCTTCCCCTAGGGTCAGGTTGTCCAGGTCCCAGCCCAGCACCTCAGCCACCAAATCCTCCAGCACTGTGGTCTCAGCAAGTCCTGTCACATCGCGGGTGCACCCATCAGGGCTGCCAGTGTGCCACCTAGCGAGGCCAAGAATCAGCCCATTCCGCCACCTGCCAAGGTGAAGAAGGTGCCCACATACCGTAGGGAAAAGCTGCACCAATCACCCAGCAAGGGCTCCTCCAAGCCAAGAGGGGACAGTGCCAAAGGATCAGCAGCAACATCCAAGGTGGGGAAGGGAAACATGGCGAAGGGGAAGTCAGGACAGGGCAAGGAGCCTCCGGCTGAGGGACTAGAGACACTGCTTCTGGCAACCAGAACAGCAACCTGTATGGCGGTGGACACCGCCACCTGCACTGCCACCTGCACGTCTGCTGCCTCTGCAACAGTCCCCAGCATCATCCCCAGTGGGTAGTCATCAGAGGCTGCAGGAGACGTCCTGCTGTCTCCCTCCACAAGTGCTGACACATTCACCACCGGCAGCATCTCCACCACAGACACCGCTGCAACCACCGCCACCAGCCCCTCAACGTGCTCAGACAGTGCCACCACAGCTGACATGGCTAACATCCCCAGTGGGAAGCCGTCCGAGGCTGCAGGAGATGTCCTGGACCCTGCACAGCGTACATGAGGCATGACACCCAGCACTGTTTGTACCAGCAGGTGTCAGGCAAAGTCGCAGCAGGGTGGAGTGTGTCTCTGCCTCCATGGAGTATCATGCTACCTGTTCCCAGGCAATCTCATGGCACACACACCCAGGTAAGGGAATGGGACCTGCCGCACTGCATGTGAAGCACTCTGGGCACCATGCCCCCTCCAGAACCAGTTTAGAACAGCATCCACTCCCCCTATCCTTGGCAGGATGAAGCACTCTGGGCACAATGCCCCCTCCAGAACCAGTGGAGAAAAACATCCACAATCCCAATCCTTGACAGGATGAAGCACTCTGGGCACAATGCCCCCTCCAGAACCAGCGGAGAAAAGCATCCACAACCCCAATCCTTGGCAGGATGAAGTAGTTGGGCACAATGCCCCCTCCAGAACCAGTGGAGAAAAGCATCCACTCACACAGTCCTTGGCAGGATGAAGCACTCTGGGCACAATGCCCCCTTCAGAACCAGTGGAGAAAAGCATCCACAACCCCAATCCTTGGCAGGATGAAGCACTCTGGGCACAATGCCCCCTCCAGAACCTGTGGAGAAAAACATCCACTTGAGAGACTGTGGCTTTGCACTCCCCAGGATAAAGCAGTGAGCAAACCACCCACTTGTGAGACTTGAGAGACTGTGGCTTTGCACTCCCCAGGATAAAGCAGTGGGCAAACCACCCACTTGTGAAACTTGGGAGACTGTGGCTTTGTACTCCCTAGGATAAAGCAGTGGGCAAACCACCCACTTGTGAGACTTGAGAGACTGTGGCTTTCCACTCCCCAGGACCAAACTGTGGGCATGGAGCCCCCTCGTGGAGCAGTGGCATCGTCCATTCATCCGGCTGAGGTGCCCCCCTTCCCTCTCCCCCTGAGGTGCCTGTTTATTTTGGATCTGATGCCCCAGCAGTGTTCTCTCCGTTTCGAGTCAGGTATCATGTGTTGGCTTTGCCCATGCATTTTGGGAGCATTGGTCCACAGACAATGATTGCAATACTATCCGGACTTGTGTAGTTGCTGTACATTTGCATATACTGATGATTTACATTTATCTTGGCCTATCTGATTTTACGATGATTACACTCGTTACAATCATTTCATTTTGTCCTTGCGTTCTTCCAGCGGGTGACGGGGTGTATTTGTAATGTTGCTGCATGTGTTTGTGTATGTTGTTGTGGGTGAGGGTGGGGGTGCTGCGTGTTGGGTGTGTGTGTGTCACTCTCTCTTTCCTCCCCTCTCCCCTGTGTGCTAGGTGCAGTACTCACCGTCATCGCCGACGTCTTTGCTGCTCCTGGTAGAAGAGGAGGTAAACCAACATGGGCAGGACCTGTAACTCGGGTTCCATGGTGGCCTGGTTCCTCGTCGGGTGTCGAGAGGTGAGTGGTTTCCATTCCATGTCCTGTTTCTGCCGTGCTTTTGATGGCGTTGGTACCGCCCCGGAAAAGGTGGCAGATTGGTGCCTTGTGATACAGTGGGCGGTACATTGTGTTCCGCCTGTCTGTTGGCGGTTACCGCCACAGTGTTTGTTTCTACCACCGTGGCGGTCGGAGTGTTAAAGTGGCTGTCAATGTTGGCGGTTTCCGCCATAGTCATGATTGCATTTTTTTTACCGCCGGCCTCTTGGCGGTATTACCGCCGCTTTAACACCGACCCCCAGGGTTATAATGAGGGCCTTAATTACTAATCTGACTAATGAAAGTGCTGATTTGAAGGAATTTAAAGAATCTGGTGTTTGGGAAAGGTTTGGCAAAGAGTTCTCTTCAATGGGAAACTGGCTCAGCAACATTTGGAATGGGATTCTATTGAAAATTATGCAGGGGATATTTATTATTGCCTAATTGGACTATGGGGAATACGTAAATTGTGTAAAGGGATTAAATTGAAAATGTCAAAGAATGATCGAGGAGGGAAGAAAAGAACTTCAGGGTAAAATTGTTCAGGGAAAATTAAAAAAGGGAACCGAGGTATGAAGAGATGGAATTGACAGAATTTTAGCTGATGCAAAAATGTGTGGGTGTTAGTGTGATGACACATTTAGTCATCGGAGGAGGGATTGCTAGCGCAGGTATTTTAACAAAATGTATCAATGAGTGTTCATGTATTCTGAGTAATGGATTTGCATAGACAATGTAATGACATAGAAAAATAATGCACACATTTGAAAATGTGATCACGATGAGTGGCCACCAAGGTCCACGAAGTGTACCTATTAATAGTTTATTAATATGAAATGATGAGTATATGTTTGGCTAATATAGTAATGTGTCATATAAAGGGTTATGCATTATGTGTTAGCTTTGTAAAGTGTAGGCCTTAACTTATCGGAGGTCTTGGCCTAGTTGCCCGGCCTCATGTCAAGCTGTATTTCTTAACGTTTAGTAAAATGGCTGTCCTAGAGAGTTAAACTGTGATTTTCCATTGTATTGTGTAAATGTGCTCGTAGCTAAAAGTCTTTCTCATGAGAACTGATTGCTAGAAGATGCTGTTCTTGCTAGTATGAGTGTAATGTGTGTAAGGCTGACTTTCTCAGGAGGAGAACAATGGAGACACTGACTGTAGTATAAGCTGCAACAATATTGGTACCTGATGAGCCGGATGATGAGGACATTGCAGGAGAAATCAATCAACGACATGTGAACGGAGTAGTGGTAGAACTCATAGATTTGAAGTTTTAGTTTTAATGAACAAAGTGTGAACATGCGATCCGTTGACCAATAGGGAGTTTTAGGAAATTTGACTTAACAGGACTGCATCCAGGGAAGACAGCCCATTGCCCATTTTCTTGCTGGGCCAAAGGTCAATATTTTCTTGTGCGTCTTGACAAGAGACGTGTTTAACTTTAATGCTTAAAGACTTTGCGTTTCTGAACTTTGACACCGAATCCTGAATCCTTGCTGACCGACTGATTTCCTGATGACGAAGATTATTTTAGCTTGCCGATCCAATTGAGAAGAGGTATTATTGTACCCATGTGTTTGTTATGCCTATTTGTTTTTTGTTTCTAGGTAACAACCACACTCTTTTGATAGAGCCATAGTTAGATGTTTTCCAAATTTGTGTTACTAAATTGCTTTGCATGAAGCCCAACATGCTGATGCTAATCTGATGTTAGGTAAGGATTCTCACTAATGAAAATCTGCCAATAGGGAAGAAGGGTTGATGAATTTCTCTGCTGAATCTAGATGAATGTGATATAGTTTGCGCAATTGTTCTTGTTATTATTTGTACTGTAACCTTAGAATGTGTTATAGTTCAAGCTTTGATTAGATTGCGTTTCTTTCACAGGTTTGGACAGCCAGTGTTGTTCCTATATGTGTATCATTTGATTTTGAGATTAATTTACATGACTTTAGCAGGGTTAATATAGGGAAATAAATATTCTATCTTTTACTAAAGGGTATCGTTATTCATTACTGAAAGGTTGTGGTGTGTAACAATTACTGACTCCAATGATTATTTATGTAATTGATTATTGGTCTGCCTGTACTGGATCCATGGAGGGAACATCTTAATTGCCAGTCAAAAGTTTAATCGACCTATTCACGTCCCCTTGTAAGTTTACTTATTAAGGTCATACGCGCTAACACAATCCATCCAGATATTTAATACCACTTTTCAAAAGGAGATCTCATTTTCTATACAGAAATATGTGGCCTTTGAAAATGACTTAACTTTTTTAGCTCGACCAATTTGAAGAATCCTATGAGTTGAAATTTGTAGGGTGCCAAAAGATTGATCACTAAAAAGGAAGACACCAAAATAAAAACATTCATTTAGGAATAGCTTAAAGTTTAAGGGGCCAACTCACAACGTAATTTAAGAGTACACGAAGTAGTACTACAGGACTTCATGTATTATTAAATGCTTTAGTGAACTGCCCCATAGGTGGTTTCATCTTCAATCACAATGTCTAATACCACTAAGTAATCTGCAGTGCACTTCAGCTCCCATGAAGCTCACATAATGGAACAGTGAGCTAAATGCTTACTGCTAACATACAGTATACAGACAAATGTAGGCCTTCTTGTGGTTGAGTCCTGCCAATACCAGCTCCACATTTCATCCTTCTGAGGTAGGTAAATTGTCTACATTAAATTGGGAATTAGTGTCACTTGTCTTATATAGCTCTTAAGAACGTTAGTAGCATGTTATGAAGTGTTATACATATATTATAAAAACAAGTTATAATTATAGTACCAGAACCAGATGCCCCAAGGCACCAAGAGAACCCGATTAATTAAGAGGCTCTGACGCATCGCAAACCTAAGGTCCTGTTTAACAACCTTGCCACATAAAAGATACGTTTCTAACCCTAGCCTCCCAACCCGCCCACCTCCCTTCCCACAGTGCCCCTCGTTTATCTTACATTTTGAACATTAAATATGTCAGATGTCATGACATTAATATGCAAACGCTGCCAAAAGTGTTTTTCCTGTGCAGAAGTGTAGCAGCAGCAATTCTTTCAAGAGGTCATTAGCAGAGAATTGTATGACCTGAAGGCATCTCGATCCTATGCTGCCACAGTAAACGATACATATGACATACAAAAGCGTTGCTTAGACAGGACAGGATTAATTAAACTAACTTGCTTAGTTAGTTATAGCAAGCAGAGCTAATGTTAAATAGCAGACCTTTTACAGTCTCACAAAAGCCTTATTTGAAATGATAAGTGACAGGAATTATTGATAAGCGTGGATAACAGAGGTGATGATGGTGTCCGAAAAGGCTGCATCACATAATAAACACATTCACTTATCACGGAAGAGGGCAAGAGGACTTAACGCCATGTGTTCTGCGCAGAAAATGCTGAGGTAAACATCATGTCCACAGTTCGACATGTTCTGCATATTTCATATCACACTATGGCCCTGATTTGTAATTTTTGAGGCAAAACTGTGCTAACGCAGTTTTGCATCAAAAAGGTTAGCGCTGATAAGCGCCATTTTTTAAAGCCACTCAGGCGTCAAATTTATACTTTGACGCTGGGTGGCACAAAAAATATTTTCGAGTCATTTTATCCCACATTAACCATAGCGCCTTGTCATAAGGCAAAATGATGTTAATGGAGGAAAAATGACTCTAATCCAGTTCACGACATGTAAACACATCGCAAAACGGAAATGCACCATTTTCGCCCACAATAGTGTCAAAAACAGACGCTAACGGAGCAAACAGTGCAAAGGAGCCCCAAAATGGATCCAAGAAGCCAGGAGAGACCCCAGGGAGACCCCATTCAACCAGGAACCAGCCAGGAGGACACAGACAAGACCCAGGGGAGGGAGACGAAAAAGAGAAAGTGTTGTTTCAGTGCAGAGGACCATGAAATACTGGTGAGAGAGGTGACAGAACATCAAAATCAACTCTTCGTCACCTCAAAATTGCCAAATGGAAGGAGAGAGGCAATCTGGCAGCAGATGGATAAGATCAGCTGTGTGGTAGAGGTCAGGAGAACTGTGACTGAGTGCAAGAAATGCTGGCATGACTTCAAGAGAAGGACCAAGGAAAGCATGGCATGGAACAGGAAGCCAGCACTGCAAACTGGAGGTGGGAGTCCACCACCGCAAGAGGACTTGGATGAGATGGAGGAGATGGCTGCAGCAGTCATCCCGGAGGAAATCATCACAGGGATACAAGGACAGGGCAGCGCAGAATACCAGGAAACACCACAAATGTTGCATGGGGGAAATATACGCTTAAATGTCAAGTGCAAGGAGGGGAAGGCACATCCGACTCACACAATGCATGTCAAAGGAGCGCAAAGGGATACAATGCACATTAAGCAAGTTGCACCATGCCAATGCAAGCTACACATGTACCTTCGCCTTGGGAGTGCCATGCACCATTGACACAAACACAACCTGGACATATTAAGAACACCAGGCCTAAATACATACATGTAAAAATGCAGCACATGGGATGGATGGCATGTATATTCACTGTGTCACTGTTGTGACATCACAATATCCCTTGCATACAGTCACATCAACACCACTAACACAACCAAGACCTCAGAGACCAGGTAGTCAGTCAACACAATTCCTGGGGTTACTTTATAGTGGTGTCCCTTGCAATAACACTTTGCAACTGCCTTGCCTCATTGCCCAAACGCATGTGTGCTGCATCTCACATTACACAAGTCATTGCAACTGCCTGAACAGTACCCAGGCATGTGCCGGTAGCACCACCACACCACACATAGGCAACACATCTACATGAGGCAGCCATTGCTACATCGCGCAGTGAGGGTGTCCCCTTGGTGAATGGAACAATTAACTCAACAGGTACTGGGGGAATAGCAAGCTGGACCAGTATCATTGGTAACATGCCACTGCCCAGACCAACTAAACTGAAGTTTTGTTCAACCACACATATTGATGCTGAACTGAAATGTGCCACTACAGAAAATAGGTACCACAGATAGCAAACAGTAGGTCACAACAGTCACAGGCTGAGCCAACAACTATTTGGACACAACCATGTTAGACACAGGGGAATGGGGAAATAAACACTCACATACAACACATGGGGTATGGCTGTCACATAATGGTGGTTAATTCCACATCAACGGGCAGAAGATGATGCATGGGCAAACCCGGTGTTGGTAAGTCTGCCGGTGCAGAGTAACCATTGCACTTGGCAGTTTGAGTCACACGTTGGGATGGCGGCTGGAAATATGTCTGCATATGGTAGTTCTCTGGGGCACTTACTAGACGTTATTGATGGATCAAATAGAGTCAGTGGCAGTTGTGGCCTGCATTGGGTATAACAGGAGAGGCTGCACTCAGCACTGCAAATCAGGCAGTGGAAAGGGCAAAGGGCCAAAGCATGAGACACCCTGCACAGCCCATGCCAAGTGCATGGGCTGTGCAGGGGCACCCAGGGGCACACCACACCACTTCACCAACAACCATTTCATGGGGGTTACACCACCATGCAAAGGCTGGAGGAAATGTGGAAACATACCTTGAAGGTATTGTTGAAAGTATTACTGGTCTGGTGTCACAGGACAGATGCCGTAGAAAGTCTGTAAGCTGCTGGTAACCTGCAATGTCCAGGCCATTGGCTCAAGAAGCATTACACATTGACAACAGTTGCCACTACCACCTGTGCTGTAGGGTGTGATCAATTACACAGTGGAAGTCAGGTGCCTCATGGACTGATGCACATGAAATATGAACTAGCCTCAGGCCCTGACCTAAGTACAACTCCTGTGAATTGGCTATGTTCATATACACATTTACCATCAGGTACTGTCACGTACAGACTGATGTACACAGCAGAAATGTCATACCATACTGCTCATCCCTGGGTTCAACCCTGTGCTTTTGTCAGATGAGCTGAACTGTCATGTATCATAGTGCAAGGAGGGCTGCGTTGAGGGGGAGGACATAGGTGTGTAATAAGGTTAACATCCTACACAGACGGGAGTAGAAACAGTACTCTGCCAGGTCCATAAGTGCTATGCAAAGTAGCACACAAACGCAAATGACAACATGGGGATACATCAATGGCAACAAGAGCACAGTGTCCCAACAATGCCATCCCCGGGGTGGTGCAAGTTCTCAGCACAGCATGGGTGTATGTGAAACATGTAAGGCTGTGACAGTTGAAACTAGCCATGTGTGCTGCTGTGGCATGAGTACAGCAACACACATTGCAAGGCCTCACCATGCAAATAGATGCAAAGGGAGGATAGAAGAAGATAAGAGGGCATCAAGACACTATAAGGATAGACAACACACTTAGAAGATTTGACGCAGCCAATAGTGGCAACTGGGGTTCCGTTCATGTGACACACAGGTGGGGCATAGGGCTGTAGACTGCAGCTATGATGTACTGGAACAATCCTTTGGAACTAATGGGTGCATCATAGGCCCCCTGCACCACAGGAGCATCACTTTCAATGATGCTTCTGTGGCGCTAACCACTGCACTGTATTGAGAAGGTAGCGGTAAGCCACTTATTGTGGAATTATGTCACCTTGTAAATACATACCCTCCTGATCATGACTGTGCATGGAAGGTGGTGCAATGGGTGTTGCTGTGGGCTTGCCACAGCAACACCCATTAAATTTGGATGCTGCCTCAGATAAATGAAATATTGTAAACTTGAGGTAGGGCCAAAACTCTAACGCCAGCCCTAGGGGCGGCATTAGCAGGGTGCAACGAGGAGGAATACATTTATCCCTTCTTCTTTTCTGCTTTTCCAATGTGCCCTGCATTCTGCAGCATGCATAGGAGAGCAAAATGCCAGAAATGATTGTTTATGAGCGTGAAGGTGTTCCTTCATGTACATGAACAACCATATGTAAATGACGATTTGTCTTTTCTGTTTTTTGCAGCATTCTACAGCTCACTCAGAAGTGCGAAAGTGCCATTAGGGATTCTTAATGTGCATGAAGGGACACCTTCACTCACATAAACAGTCACACCCCTCAATGCATATGTCATTGCACGATGGTGCAAGGATGTCTGCGATGATGCTAGCAGCTGAATCTTACACCAGCGTGGGGGACAACACAGGGGTGCCCCGTATTCACTTACATACGGTGCATCCTTGTGTTACCAAAGTGACGCAGTGCGGCACTTATTATTTTTGTACAGCACGGTGCTGCACCACATTACATCAACAAAGGCCTAATATGACAATGAGCCTCAAATATCAAGTCTGTGACGTGACTTGTTAACCGCCACAACACAGATAGACTGATTTTACACCATCTCATTGCAGAGGATGATGGCTGTCCTCCAGATCTGCCTGTCCTGGTGTACCCTGATGACCTGGATGACCAGCTGCCAAATATCAGCCAAGAGACCCTCCAAGAAGTCCTTGTAAACCTGCAGACACCACCTCCAGTCACAAGGAGGAGTATTGAAGTAGCAGACATCCCACAGGCCCCACTTAGCAGCCCTAATAGTAGGACCTGCCAGCTCCGACACAGCAGAGGACTCTGAGGACCCATGCACCAGGTTTGAGGGGGACAGTGGTAGGAATCCAGAAGGAACCAGCCAAGGAGGTGCGGGTGGAGATGCAAACAGTGGCAGCCAGCCTTTAGGGGATGCGGACGTGCATGGTCACGGCACCAGAAAAGACTACAGCCAACCAACGCACACAGTCCCTAATGCGTGAAGTCCAGGAGTGTCTCAGAGACATAGCTGCTGCCATGAGGGAGAGGCCACAACAACTGCCCTCCCAAACTGGCAGCAGCGTGCTTGGGTATAACATGGACTCCATGCACCAGGAAATGGTGACCCTCAGGGCAGACATGGCTGCCTACCACAGGGATGTTGCAGCTATACTTTAAAAACAGCAGCTCCTCCTTTGTGCAGTTGTGCCATATGTAGTGCCACAGATGGCAGCTGCTGGAAATTGAGACTCCACATCTGCAACCACTGAGGTGCATGCGCCCCCCTCTACCTCCCCAGTACCACCATCAAGGGTAGAGAAGGCACCACACACATCGGAGGATGAAGATGTGAAGATCATCTTCACACGTAGGAAATCCCGGTAGCACCAGCCCATGCCACATGGGCAGTGTTTTCCTTAGTCCTGTGCTTGACATCATGCCAGTGTTAGCACTTTTACAGATAGTTACTCTTCCTCAACATACTGTTGACATTTCTGCTATGGACTGCTATTGTCCCTAAGTTTTCAATTGCCAATTTATGTTCTCCTGCACTGACAGACACTTTACCCTGACATGTCCCTCAATCCTGGACTTGTGCTGTGTCCCAATTGGATGGATTCCACAAATAGGGTGACAGACCTGGTCATTGTATATATTGAGCACTGATACACTTGTTAATAAACACCACCTACACAACCAGCATGTTTATGTGTGCTGTGACACTTACTATGCCTAGTATTTGTGATGTGTGTAACATGTCTCAAGTCACAGAGTGTCAGTACAAGAGTGCATGAATATGTAGGCACATATCTATGCTTATGGCACCTACATGTTATACGTCGAGTTGGCCTCATCCCCTACAAGCACTTCACTGAATATGTGATACATGTTGAACACGTATGCTACATCCACTACATACTGCAAGAATGGGTGTGAAACAGCAATAGGGCAATATTGTCAGCTGGGAGTACCAGTAGGACACATTGATGTGAAGCAGAGGAACTCAAACTCATCTATTAATGCCACTGGTCAGATTAGCAGGATAGGAATGAAATGTAGGCTGTTGTAAATGTCCCACAGTGCCCAACATTCCAAAACAAAACCCATACAATGTCAGCTGACTTCCCACACTTATCATGTCCTACACATGGTCAACATAGTCAGCTTGAGTGGTGGGTACACTGGATTGCAGGTGAACAGGTAAGTAGATGTGTTGAATCTGCCAATGTGACAGCTCAGTCATTAGGAGGTGTTGAACATTTCAAGAAAGGGATTTGGATGCAGGACAAAACACAATTTTCACTGTACACACATGGGAAGACCCTGAGACCCAAGCATATGACACATGAAGTAAGGGAGTACCCAATATACATTATCATGATAATGAAATAAATGTAAAAAAAGTTATTAACACCTTATCTAATCTAAGCTATCCTAACTATTCATAATCCACAGCAGACCCTAACTACTCTATGCTACACTTACCTATGACATTTAACAACACACTCTAAACATTCCGACGCACCACCCTTACAACACAGGACACATGCAGGACACCATACACCAAACTACACATGTACTAACTATGACTAAACAAATACATATATATTTTGGTATGTTCTTTATTTTATTTTTTTATATTTATAAACACATAAAAGCCCCAACATCACCCACCCACCCTCATAGTAAAAAATAAAAAGTAGTAAACCCACCTCCAATCCTACTTATCCTAACTAACCCACTTACCTATTTTAACCTACAACTAACCCCCTAATACCCACAAAAAAACTAGAAAAAAAGAGGAGGGAGGGGAGTGAACTTGGGAGGATTGACATAATGCAGTTCAGAGTTTGGCCCTTTTCAGTCTTTTCTTAATGTTCTTTAGGGCCTTTGTATTATTTGCCACCTCCTTTTCAACAGAGTCCAACTTTTGGAGGACCTATTGTACATCCCTCTGTAAATCAGTGATGGCACTCATGTCCATGGCAGTAGGTGTGGTTGGCTGTGTGATGGTACTAGAGGGTGCAGCAGCTGGAGCAATATTTATGTTGGCAGCTGTGGGTCCATACACAGCCATGGTGCTTGGTCCAGCCTGTGTTGGCAGTGTGGATCTCCATTGGCTGAATGCTCGTCACTCACCAGTGGATCGCTCCGAGCGATAGCGGCGTGCCATCCTCCTGAACCCAGATTCCACTGGCAATATGTGCCTATAGTGCACTGACCTCTTCTGAAAGGCAAGGAGTTGGTTGTTATTCATGTTTGCAGCTGTTAAAATGAGACAGGTAACCATCGGTGTTAGCATTGTGTAGAGTATGTACAGTAAATTAGCTTACTATCTACATTGCACATGCACGCCTACTCACATTCCGGATGATACAATGGCCCTGATGGATGGAACGACAACGCTGCCTTAGCACCATTTACTTGACACCATTGATTTGGAAACAAACCAAATTAGATCTGATTAGATTTTGTACCATGTGTGACAATGCTAAGGCAGCATTAAATTCGCATTGATCAGGGCCACTATTCCTCTTCATATTTGTCAAATTTTCTAACATACATCATCAGAAACTTGCATCTGTTATTGGAGTGTGGGATGTTGTTGGTAACCATAAGGGTTCAGTGTTGATAAGTACACATGCAAGCCTGATCAAATGACTGTCACCTACACTGTGAGCATCACATCTACCTACAAATTTGTTGTTCTCACCCCTTGTGCTTCAGGAAGTATGGCCATGCAGATCAACATTTCAGCTGTCCAGGTCATCCACCAATTCATGCCCACTCATACATGGAGTCAGGGAGTGGACCATATGTTAGGTGATGACAAAAATGAAGCTGGTATCCATAGTTCTATCACTTCTACATTCATGTGTCCAGATGTAGACACCCATCAATTCCCTATCAGCCAATACCATTCCTCACACACCCATAACCATGCCGGGGCACAATTGGATTTGACCTGCATGCACGCCTATTACATTCCACATAAGTGTCACATAAGTGGAGTACAAAATTAGTGGCACCCTGCTGGGGGACAATTGGCCACCCAATCCTACATGTACATAGAATACCGGGATGCACCAATTTGTCTACAATGTGGATGTAATTAATATGTTGTGGTCCATAATCCGTGTCCTTCTGTTGTCACATTCAAGTGATGAGGCTAATTGTGATGTGTGTGATGGTAGCAGTTCACGCTTCACATGTGATGTGGCTACAGTACTCTTCAGATTAGTATTTGTGACATGCTCCCTGAGGTTAGACTCATATTCCTACGGTATATGTTTAAGAGATTGAAGACACCAAAGCCAGATTGTGTGAATAAGTGAGGTGTTTCTTGACAAAATTTACAAGGTGAGTTACATGATTATTATGTGAAGAAGTTCTGTACAATGCAGCGTATCCCAGCAGCTGTGTTGTGGTCTTCCCCTTCATTTTCTTGTCCTCCATCCTCCTCCTCCTCCTCAGGCAGGTTATCAATCTGCTCATATAATGGTATGTTCATCTGTACTCACATCTGTGCAGGACAGCACAAGTCAATATGATCTTGCAGACCATTTGTGGGGCACATAGGAGGCTGCCTCCTGTGATGTCCAGGAACCTGAATCTTCACTTTAGGATGCCAAATGTCCTCTCCACAGTGGTCCGTGTTCTACTATGTCCCTCATGATATGCAAAGCTCTGCTGCTGTGCTTGGGTTGTGAAATGAGGATATCATCCATGGCTGTATGCCATAACCCTGATCCGCTGCACAAAATTACAGGAGTAATCTGTTGTTAAGGCTTGCAACTGTTATGTCATTTAGCATGGCAGTTGATAAAGAGCTAGTTGTGGCTCATGTGTAGTTGTGGTTTGGTGCAAGTTCCCATCCTTGTGTGATCCTTCCTCAGCACTAGGTTGTTGGACATGACAATCTTGTGTTTGGGTCAAGGACCTGGAACATATGATTTGGATTACACACTGATAGTCATTATGTATGTAACATGCATTGCCTAGTGCAACTTTGTATCGGTGTGCTATCACTAGAGGGGACATGACACATCCTCACAACACAGTGGGGTCAGATGTGGTGGCAACATGGTAGCACTACAGTGCCTGGACATTCCATCCCTTTGATATGTGTCATTGCAGGTGAGGTGTGACACTTAGGGCCTTTGAATTGGTTAGTGAGAATGCACCACGTCTCCAAAATTGGCTGCTGAGTCCTGCAACATTTCATCTATTCAAGAATACCCCATGTGTGACATGTTACTTGGCAACACTTTGTTGTCCCCTGCGCCAGTTGCTCATATGTAGCCATGCACCAACGCTACCTACCCTGCACCAGGGTACTTGGCTAGCTGCCTTGTGGAATTGGATGTAGTTGTGCAAGATGGTACACCGCCCTGAACATATGCTTTTTTGATGGCCAATTGGCTCTTTCTTTCTGTGTAGCAGTGTGCAGCATGCATTTGTGCCACATTCATCTGAGTTCATATCACAGTCTACTACCTTTTTGCGATCTGCATACTGCACCCCTAGGGTGGTATTTGTTGTGGGCACTTCCTCAGGTTTTAGGGGACAGCTACATGCGGGTGTGCATCATCATGCTATGTATCTTGTGGTGACAGACCGGCAGCGAGAAACATTGCACACCCCTTCCACGCTACATACAGCATGGGAGGGTTGCCAATATACAATGTGGCTTCAAATAATGATGAAATGGTCACCTGCCAAGATATACATACAGTGCACACCATGACTATGGAACTGTGGGCTATTACATTGTTCCCTTAGTGTTCCTGAGTGGCAGCTAATGTTTGTGTCAGCCATGAGGTGTCCAAGGGTGTGTATCCCATTGTCACAGGATGATCAACATAACTAGCAGTGTCTCTCCTATCTTCCAAAACATTAATGTGCATTTCTACTGTCGACACATGCACAGTGAAGGCTGTAGGATGAAGCCCAGCTACTTAGTAAATGTGTCCCTTGGCACTGTGTATGTGAGGTCAGTGATGTCCTGTTTTCTCCTACTGGGTCCCACTATGATATCCATGATCTGCACTGTCTGACTGTGTCTCTGCCCCGTTAGGCCATTTCTTGTATCTGGTACAGACATGATGGTGTTGTGAGTCAGTGAGTGTTACATGTGAGGTTGCACTACAGTAAGTGTGGTTCCACTTCTCACACATCTGGCACATGGTATGTGATGGGCATTGATCTTTTATTCCTATGTGTGTGAGCCAATGCATCAGGCAGATGTCTGTACACACTACAGGTGAGTTAGGTATGTGTTGATGAGATGCAGCTGATATAGGCGCAAGTTGTGTGGTGTTTGATATTTGTTCTGGCAGTGATTTGCACAGCATGACTTGAGGCATCTCTGCCTGTTTGGAAGTTCCATGACATGGACATGGTGTATGCCTTTGACATGTCTGTGCTATTGTTTGTTTGTTGTAGTGTGTGTGATGTGTACGTGGTGGGCAACCTGAGGGCACTTGTAGCGGTCTGTGTAGTTTTGCTGTTATCAAAGGGTACATGTCTGCACCTGTCCTTCCTGTGGTGTGCCTATCAAGTTGTGAGTGTGTTACGTACATGTGGGTGTATGTAGTAGTGTTGTGCACTGATTGTGCTGTACTCCAGCATGGTGCACATGTGTTATCACCTGCACATGTGTGTAACCCTGGCCATATGTTACTGTAGTGGTGTATGTCTTGTGTGTCCGACAGGGTTGGTGTGTTGT
Organism: Pleurodeles waltl; assembly: GCF_031143425.1. NCBI lineage: Eukaryota > Metazoa > Chordata > Amphibia > Caudata > Salamandridae > Pleurodeles > Pleurodeles waltl. The sequence continues at coordinate 217,642,888 of NC_090450.1, read as the reverse complement.
GTGTACATTACTAGACTTGTTGACTGACCCACAAGTTGGCCATTTCCAAATTGTCCATTCTGGAATTGTTCATTGATCGTGCTGTGCAGGAATATGTAGGTGTCATGGACACACCCAGGATACTTGGCCAAAACGTTTATGAATAATCCACGGTGGTCCACTATGCCCTGCACATTAATGGAATGGGTGTGCTTGCGATTCCGGTATAAGTAGTCTTTTAGTGCAGGTGGTACGAGCTGGACATGGATGCTGTCAATTGCACCTGGCACATGCAGGAAGTCATGGATTTGATAGAACCCCTGTTTGTTCTCCTGCTGCTTTTGCTGGGTGTTAGGGAAGCTGAAATGGCGGAGTGTCAGGGAGATGATGGCATCTAACACCTTTGGCAGGAGCGCAGAGCACAACGGCTGTGAGACACCAGCAACCAGTGCACCCATTGTTCGGAATGAGTCACTTGCCAGCACATGCAGGACAGTGAGCAGCTTTGTAATAGGTGGTATGTTGTGTGGGGTCTGCAGTCTGGCTGCAATTTGTGGCTCAATGTGGTGCAGCAGGTGTAGTATGGCTTGCCAGTTGAGTCTGTAAGTCCTAATACTGTCCAGGTCCTTGAGGCCAAGGAGGGTTGTCCTGGTTCTGAAGACCCTCTCCTGCCTTCTGCATTGTCTTTGTGTGCCGCGTTGTCTTGCTGGTGATTGCTGGAGTTGTTGCTGTCCTCTGCTCGGTCTAGCAAGATGTATCAGTATCACCCCCAACTTAATGTTGCTTCTGTGTGTTCTCCTTAAGTAGTGGTGTGCTTGCCTCATTTTAACACCTGCCAGTGTTAACGTAATTTTTTGGGTCCGCCCCCCACCCAGGTGTCATTTTTGCCCGGGTAGTTAAATATGGCGCAAGGGTGTTTGAGTCATTTTTTGGAAAGGAACGCCTACCTTGCATCTCATTGACGCATAGAGGTTTCACACATCTGAAAAATGATGTTAACACCAATATTTTGATGCTAGACAGGTCTAGCATCAATGTATAAATATGCCGCTGGGTTTGCGCTGAATTAGCGTGAAAAAACTGAGTATAAATATGTCCCTATGTCGGCAAATTGACTGCTAAAGGAATGGGCGATAGCAACAGCTGTTGGTTATCTTTTAATACAAGAAATGCGGTATGAAGCATTATATACATTATTATTTAGTAGATTTGTCATCAGTGATATTACTTGTCATATTATCTGTGGCCTTCATGTGTGAGGTCACAAACAATGTGTTAAAGAATCACTGACAAAATATTGCATACAAAGATATCGTCTGAACATCTGAACAGAATATTGTGTAAAAAATATCCAACTATGGCTTCCTGACAGTGTCCGGGGTCACATGACTGAATGGCCCTGCTGTTGTGTCATTTCAAATAGGTAAGTATAGATTTACTATTCTTAATTCCACATCTACCTACCTTGAATATATCTATATCTATAAATATAACCAAAACTGTCCGACATAAGGTGTGTTTTATTGTTGTAGTTTAATACCTCTCCTTTATACTGAAGATATTATGCAGAAGTTGTGTGAATTTTTTTTTATTCCCAATTTGTCTTCTTAGTAATTAACTATAATTTTGTCTAAGCAGGCTCTTTCTCCAGTTAATGTGTTAGGTGTTGTTACTTTATAAATTCTCCTACACCGAAAGTATCAACTAAGCATGACCTTCCGAAAAGCTTCTTATGGCTTAAAAGCCTGTGTGACTCAGAGTTTTCTTTGAAACTACCTGATAACAACTTAATGGTCTTATACCAAATTAGAAAAAACATGAAGGGGAAACAAATTGCTAAGAACATACCTAATTTCAAGTCATAGGAGGTCTGATGTACTAAAAGTTAACTTCAAAAAGTTATTGCAAATTGCAGCTCGCAAATTCACTATTCAAATGTAGACATAGAGTGAACTGCTTAATAATAATTGTTGCAATTTGTGACCCCTGGTGATTGGCTAAAAACACTAAGATGGTGGTCTACAAGACAACAATCCCTGTGTTTGCATTTACAGATAACATTTTTTAAAGATTTCCTTGATAAAAAAATGGTGCTGATTTAGAAACATAAAAGGTTTTTATTTGAGAATTCATCAGGGAGAGCAGGTGGTCGTCTATTGAACCACTGACTGCTATTGTGAAGCTGTTGACATGATTCCCAAAGGGGATAGCCTCAATTGTATTTTAAATGAAACACTAATCTGTATAGTATTGTATTGTGTTTTATTATTGTTAGAAATTGGGTCTCTGGTTAGCAGTCAGTTTGCACTCTGTCCAAGCAGGAACCCTCACTCTAGTCAGGGTAAGGGGGATGCACAGTTCAGATAATCCCTGCTCAACCCCTTGGCAGCTTGGCACAAGCAGTTGGGCTTATCTCAAAGGCAATGTGTAAAGTATTTGTACCAACACACACAGTAATACAGTAAAAACACAACAAAAGCACTCAACACCAGTTTAGGAAAATAGCCAATATTTATCTGACGAAAACAAGACGAAAACAGCAAAAATCCAACATACACAAGCAAAGTTATGAAAGTTCAAACATTAAACTTCAATATAGCGCTTAGAAACACAAATGCTTCAATTTGAGGTTATCAAGGCATCGTGACTGAGTCGTTCCCAACAATCCAACACCAATGGTGCTGGTTACAGGGTCACGCTGACACCCCACCTACAGTACCTTTTGAAAGTAAGGAAACAAACCGGTGCACGGAGTCGGGGAAGAGAGGCTCGATCCAGTGGAGCATCGGTTCTGGTGCTATGGAGCAGTGGAGCAGAGGCATTGGTGCAAAGCTGGGGAGATGAGGCGGTGTTGGTGCAAAGCGCTGGTCCTTGCGCTCTGGCAGGGTCGATGTCTTGCAGGTTAAGAAGTGGTGGGGTGACCTCATAGGATCGCAGTCACATACAGGGCTACAGGTGCAGCGGTGGAGTCGGGTGACATGGACGTCAGTGACATGGCACTCAGGACTCACAAAATTATGGGACATCAGCAGGGCTGTGGCTGCATCAGGTTTGCAATGTTAGTTGGGATCATCACACTCTAGAGTGGACCACGGTTCCTGTTGCAGGAGGTGCAGGGTCAGACAGCAGCATCACTCTGGGCATCACTGGGCATCAGTGCACTTGTTTTTTCTTGGTTTTCAACCAGATTTCACTCCCAGGGGCCCAGACACTGGAATAGGCACCACCTGGCGATTTAGGGTCCACAGCATGTGAAGCCTAAGGCTAGTAGATGATGTTTTTGTTGTTCCTAAGACTTCTTGAAAGGAGGCAAGCTCAGTCCAAACCCTTGCAGAAACTTCACAAGCTGGATACACAGCAAAATCCATTCTTTGTCCTCTCTAAGGCAGAAGTAGCAACTGCAGGCCAACCCAGCAAAGCACACACAGCAAAGGGGCAGTACTCCTCCTCCAGCTCTTCAGCTCTTCTCCATGGTAGAGGTTCCTCTTGATCCAGATGTGTTCTAAAATCTGGGGTTCTGGGTCCACTACTTATACCCCTTTCTGCCTTTGAAGCAGGCAAATTTCAAAGGAAAGTCTCTGTTGTTGACAAGATCCTGCATTGCCAGGCCTGGCCCCAGACACACATCAGGGGTCAGAGATTGCACTGTGTGAGGACAGGCACAGCCCTTTCAGGTACAGGTGTTAGTTCCTCCCTCACCAGTCTAGCCAAGGAGACTCATCAGGATATGCAGGACACTCCCCAGCCCACTTTGTGTCATTGTCTAGAGGGATTTTATTCACAAACAGCCCAACTGCCAGTCTGACCCAGACATGAATTCCGCAGACAGACAGAGGCACAGAATGGTTAAGCAAGAAAATGCCCACTTTCTAAATGTGGCATTTGTGAGTTCAGAGACCCCAAATTTCTATCTGATCCCAATGGGAAACTGCACTTAAAATATATTTAAAGGCAGCCCTCATGTTAACCTATGAGAGAGATAGACCTTGCAATAGTGAAAAACGAATTTGGCAGTATCACACTATCAGGACTTGTAAAAGACACCAGTACATGTCCTACCTTTTAAATACACTGCACCCTGTCCATTGGGCTACCTAGGGCCTAAATTAGGGGTGTCTTACATGTACAAAAAGGGAAGGTTTGGGCCTGGCAAATGGGTACACTTGCCAGGTCGAATTGGCAGTTTTAAAACTGCACACACAGACTCTGCATCCATGTTTACAAGGCTACTCATACGGATGGCACAATCAGTGCTGCAGGCCCACTAGTAGCATTTGGTTTACAGGCTCTGGGCACCTCTAGTGCACTTTACAAGAGCTAGGGGAAGCACGTTCGGGCTGCAGGAGGATGCGGCGAATCGTGTGAGGGCAGGAGCCCTTTAAAATCCAGTTTGCGCTCCCGCTACCGCGGGAAGCGCGTTTGGGCTGCAGGAGGAGACGGTGAATCGTGTGAAGGCAGGAGCCCTTTAAAATCCAGTTCGCGCTCCCGCTACAGCGGGAAGCGCGTTTGGGCTGCAGGAGGAGGCGACAAATCGTGTGAGGGCAGGAGCCCTTTAAAATCCAGATTGCGCTCCCGCCACGCGGGACGCGCGCGGGCGGCGACCGGGCAAAGCCTGGGCCAAGGGCAGGCCCGTCCTGCGCCCGTCAGCGCCTGACAGAGGCTGGGCCGGGCCACCCCCCTGACATCCTACTTTCGGAGGACTGTAAGGAGAGGTGTGAGGACTCAGACTTGCAGCTGTGCCGGCTCTGTGGATAGGGGATCTTGCTGACTTTCGCGAGGTAAGGGCAGAAGCCAGGCCCCCCTCGCTCATTGGTCCTTGGTGTTGCGGGTCGTGCTTACAGGATTTTGCTGACTTTCGCGATTCAGGGGCAGGAGCCAGGCCCCCCTCGCTCATTGGTCCCTGGTGTTTGGGGCGGGGATAGCCCCTTCAAGACTCTTTGCGCGACCGCTATCGCGGGTCGCGCTTACAGGATTTTGCTGACTTTCGCGAGGCAGGGGTAGGAGCCAGGCCCCCCTCGCTCATTGGTCCTTGGTGTTTGGGGCAGGGACAGCCCCTTCAAGTCTTTTTGCGCACCCGCTGTTGTGGGTTGCGCACGAGACTGTCCTGCGCCCGTCCACATCCCTTCTTCTTGCTCTTGGGGGTTCCTCTGTTTGCTGGCCATCTGCAGTAGGGGTTGTGGAGTGTACAAATTATATCACGGTGTGGGGTTCCCAACAGTAGCAAGAGGGGCTTGTTTGCATTCTTAGAGCTTAGGTTTCACCCCTAGACAAGAAAGATGGGTCGACGCCATGTTGGGGGGGGGGGTTTGAAGAGAAGCTTGGATCAAATAAAACCCTAGATGTTTTTTTACAAAAGGCCGTCTGGGCTCTAGAGAAAGAAATAGAGCTAGTGCAGCGCCGTTTAGCTGTTCCATCTTCTCCAGCCATTATTGCAGCCCACGACAGACCTTCCCTTACAGCCCCCCTCCCATACAGGATCTCTACCTATACCGACCACCCTCTCCCTTTCCCCTGTAGGTATCCTCCAGGTGTCTCAGGGTGAAACGCTACATGACTCCATTTCACCTGCATTGCTGATTCCACCAACTAGGAGTTCTTCCAAGAGAGAGCCCCCAACCACCGTCGTTCCCAATCCCAAGGGCAAGAGGAAACATAGGGAGCCCGTCATTATAAATAAACGTACCAGGACTTTGAGCCCCCTTCATCCGACCCAGCTCCCTAACAAGGTTAGGGATGCATCCTCCTCGCTCCTCACCATTGACCAACAGTTAAATGGGTCTATTAGGGTTCTTATAAGAGAAGGGATCTCTAAGTTGCTTCTTCCAATTTCAGCCCGCCTTCAAATAATAGAGGAGAAACTAGAAGTTTTTCTTAAGACCCAGAAGCCAGTACCCCCCCTACTATAGATACTCTACCCCATTCGTACCATTCTTACCCTATTCAGGAGCAGGTTAGTGTTAACAGACGACCTGCCCCAATGTGCAAGAGCCACTTTCCCTCTATAAATCAAGACACAACCAGTTTTGCCAGAGCACCAAATACTCCGATTATTTTTCCGCTGATGGCTCCAGTCCATCCTCTAGATAGGATATCCCTTCCGGTAAATTCAGTGCCTAGTGTTGGTACCTCTAATTCCACTTGCGATCATGTTCCCTCTGGATCCTCGCAGAGGACCCAGACCATTGGTCCAACTGGAACAAGAGCACTGCAACTTCCCTCGGAGTCATGCCCATATGTTTTGGTTATTTCTAATGTGCCTGTACTTAAAACCAAATCCTCAGAATCTTTCACTGAGCTCAAAAATAAGGTTATCCACTGGTTGCATGCCAACGCGGGGTTTGCATTTTCTATGACATCCTCGATTTTGATGGTGAGAAGGGTTGGGTGGGTGGGTTCTCTAGAAAAGATCGGTACAGGGGATTGTATTGTCATCAATTTCAACTCCCCTGTTCTTGTACGGCAGCTTGTGTCAAGTGCAGATAGGCCATACCCTTCAGCAGGCATGGTCTCTCTATGTAGACTACAAGCGTTTTATCCGCCCATACGGCCATCCATGAATAGGCAACCCTTATTGTTTCGTAAAGTTTCCCTTGACACTGAGACACGGTCTAGTCCTGACCTTGGTCCTAGACATCCATCGCTGTCGCTCTCGGAGATAGATTGACTATGTGATGGTCCGTGTGGAGAGGATTCCAACACTCTTGTTTCCGAGCATAATAAACATACTGTCCTCAATGTTCCTATTTCAGCAATCCCATTGTCTCTGACGGTCCCTGATAATCGGGGAACTTCTGAAAACATTTTTCATTTAGCTAATAAGGAGGGGGCTCCTCTTTTTACAACCACTTTTAGGGATCCAGGGCTCTACTGCCTAGATACCCCACTAGATATGAATCCATCGGGTTCACCATTTTGCGAAGTGCACATCACACAGGACAACACAGATACAGGCAACTATATGTCAGCGGGGAATAATATGATTCCCCGCTGTACTGCCCTTAGCATGAAACACCCCTCAAAGGAAGTTAGATACATCAAATCTAATGATCTTGCCAAGGTTCTCATTTGGAATATAGCAGGGCTGGAAAGCAAAATGCATAATTCGGAATGGGGTCAATTTATCGACGAACACCTACTATGTCTATTCCAAGAATCTTGGGCAATGGGTCCCAAACACAGATTAGGTTTTAGAAGCTATTGGGTTCCAGCTCGAGGGTCGCCCTCCGGGAGACCTTCGGGAGGGCTACTCATATGGCTAAGTAGTTCTCTCAGATGTAAAGCTGTAGCATTAGACACGGGCTGCCCTGATCTACAGGCCCTATTGTTAACGATCTCCGAGGAAAGATCTTTACTAATAATCAACGTCTACAACAGGAGTGAGGGCAGCCTCGTAGATTACGATGCTCTATCTTTATTGGATAGCCTACATAAAAATAATTAATCTCATTTTATTCTGATTGGAGGGGACTTCAACGTTACATTTGAGCCTAACCCCCTGGTTCAAGAGATATATAAAGAAGAGGATGCCTACTGGGGGATTCCACAGCTAGTCTCTAATAAAAGGCCGAGATTGAATAAAACAGCTCGTTTAGTGGCTGATATTACATTAACATATGGCCTTCGAGCCTGCAATGGTCGCTCCTGCTCTAACACAAATCTGCATCCCACTTTCAAACGAGGAGGGTCTAGAAGCCAGATTGATTATATACTCCTCGATATCCAACTGTGGGGACACATGGCTGATATGAGAGTACAAGAGCATGAAGAGAGTGACCACGACCCATTGGTTCTATCAACTAGAGGCCTATTCTCTTTACTTGAGATACCCCACTCTAAGGCTTATGCCCAACAGCTAGCTCTCTCAAATAATAGATGCAATATAAAATGGGAGTCTGTTACCACATCCCCCGAGCATCTGTAATCAATATACAATCTGCTAGCCAATCAAATGGAGTGCATGCTCCATTATAAAGAAGAAGATGAGGGTGATAGGCTTTTAGCAACCCACAGTAAACTGTTCGATTCCCTAAAACATCTTTTCACAAAAGAGATCACCAGCAACCCCAAGAAAAAATGCTGGGCACGGTGGTTTAACAATTCATGTAGGGAAGCACAGCTCACTTTATTGAAAGTTCTAAAAACAGGCCAAGTTGAATCTATAAGAACAGCTAGAAAACATTATAAGAACAAATGCACCAAGGCACGCAGAAGCTGGGAAGAGGCTAGATGGGCTGCTATTCTGGAAACCGCTAAGTCAAAGGATACCTCCAGGTTCTGGAAATTAATAGCAGAAAACTGTGGAGACTCAGCCTCTGTACCTGGCACATCAATTCTTCCCGCAGCCTGGGTTGAGCATTTGGCTAATTATATGCAGGTCCACCTGAGGCATCTTTTCGGTCCCTTGATGTTCCAATAATCCAAGATGCTACCCCGATCTTATTTACCTTAGCTGAAACAAGTGCTGCTATAGATTCACTAAATTGGGGAAAGGCTCCAGGTCCTGACAAGATTCCGGGCGATTTATATAAGTCAAGACCTGACATATGGGCTCCTTATCTCAATCGAATCTGCAATGCAATCGCAGCAGGAGCCCCTATCCCTCACTCATGGAAAGGGGCTGAGATAATCCCCATCTTCAAAAAAGGTAGCCCCAATATTCCAGCTAACTATCCTCCGATCAGTCTCCTGGAAAACTTTCAAAAAATGTATGCCAAACACCTTTTGTGCCACCTTGATGAATGGGTCTTGGAATCTAATGCCCTATCTAATCTACAAGCAGGGTTTAAACCTGCTGTAAGTACTATCGACCAAGTCTTGAGATTCCTGGCAATTAAATGGAAGAATGTGGACTTAGGGGGGGAAATCTGTATGTGGTCTTCATAGACCTGAGAGCTGTATTTGATCTGATCCCCAGGAACATGCTATGGTCAACACTCTCTAATATGGGGGTCCCTTCAGGTCTTTTGAACCTTATCACCCGAATTCATGACAACACCTATGCTCTAATTAGATGTGGCAAGGAGGGTGAGCTGACAGATCTGTGGCTATTAACAGAGGAGTCCGGCAGGGGTGCGTTCTGGCTCCTACTCTTTTTCTGCTTTATATTAACAACTGTATCCGTTATCTGGAGAATTGCACAAACGACTCGCCCAAATTGGCCGGGGAAAAAATCCCTTGTTTATTGTACGCGGACGATACAATCTTGTTAGCTAAATCTCCCATGGGAATCCAAAGTTTGGCTAACCAATTTTGTGTTTTCTGTAGGGATTTTGGGCTTGACGTTAATGCAAAAAAACCGAAACTGATGATATATAGCACTCTAAGAAAACGACCTCGTGCCAGAATTTAAATTAATTCAGTCCCGATTGAGAAAGTGGAAGAGTTTATCTGGAAATTAGATTATCGACTACAAGAAAATGGGAGGCAGCGATTGATAAAGGGGCGCTTATCTTAAGTCAAAGAGGTGGGGCCCTAGTAACGTAGGTCCAGAAAGGCTCTGAGTTCCCCTCTGATCACAATTGCCGAGATCTATAATACCCAAATCTGTGCGGCGGCCGTGTATGGAGCGGCACTCTGGGGATTACACAGAAGATTGGATATTTTACAAACAAAAGAAAACAACTTCCTCAGACAGGTCTCCCGGGTAGGAGTAGGTACCCCAATGATTCCTGTCAGCCTCGATTTAGGATTAAACAGCATCAAAACCATAGCGGCCCTGAGATCGCTTTCCTATTGGATCCGTCTTTGGAAAACTGACGAACTCGAACCATACAGGGCGGCAGTGAGGGAACTTATAGCTACTCCTCAGGGCCCGATCAAAATCCAATGGTTGCAGGAGATGAAATCTGCATGGGTTAAAATAGGTCTCTCTCATTACTGGGAACACCCGGAATTGATTCCCAATAATGCGAGACAACTTGTCAAAAGAAGATACTGGGAAAAAGTCAACGAAGACATACTGCGCCAAAACGGGCTGGGCTGGCTAACAACAGAATTCCTCCAATTTAAACATGAACCCTGGCCTGAGACTTTCATGAACCTTCCAATGCCACCTTATGCTCGTGCCCTCTATCTACAGCTTAGATATGGTTCCCTGCCTATTAATAATTATACGGCCCACTGGTCATCCAGAGATCCCTCAACTGACAGATGTATATCTTCCCATTATTACAAAGAAACAACCGAGCATATTCTGTTCTTCTGTCCTTTATACAAGAGTCCTAGAGGAAAGTGGATTATCCCGCTCTGTAAAAACTTATCACTGTTGGACAGAGCCAATGCCACCAGAATATGCAAATATGAAACATCCACACTGGTAGCTTCCTCAGTTACCAAATTTTTATCGGAGGCTTGGTGTATCCGTCGTAGGTTCATTTCTGTGAAGGGCCCTTAGAGCTCTAGGCTGAGCCCTTGTTTTTTTATAGAGGAAGATTTTAACAAGATTCATATTCCTTCGTTCCTCCTCTTATTTTCTAAACATGCCACGTACCCTGTCATTACTTTGGACCTATGCGACATTCTTTTTGTATTTTAGTAAGAATTCGTGGCCCTTTGTAGGAGCAAATTGAGATCGCACAAGCTCACAGAGATGTTCTTTTTATGCCAAAATTTGCTAATTGTCATATTTTAAGTTCGATTTTAACCTTAGTTGTAAGGATTCTATTGAAATATTTTATATGTTAGTTGATTATTAGATTTTTACAGGATCTTGAATGTTTGTTATTATGAATTATGATGAGCTATTGCGATTCCAATGGATTTTATACAACTATGTAAGATTGTTCTTCTTTTTGTAATTCTAAATGGTCCAAACTTTCTGGATCGAATGTATTTAAATAAATACTAGTAAATAAAAAATGCCAATCAGGGATAAACCAATCTCCAATACAATTTAGACTGAAAGCATATGCAGTTTAGCACTGGTTAGCAGAGGTAAAGTGTCCAGACTACTAAAGCCAACAGAAACTGGTCAGAAAAAAGAGGAGGAAAGAGGCAAAACATTTAGGGATGACCCTACAAAAAGGGTCAGGTCCAACAATTATGTATAAAGTGCATGCTTGCAATACCTTCTAGGCTCTGGGGCTGAAGTTGTGTAAGAAATTATGTTGATAGGACTGATAGCACCACTCAAATAATAAACACTATTAGTTTCTGGGTGAATACCAAAATGTTGGTAAATTAACCTGTGCCTAACCCTCTGGTAGCATTGCCCCAAACCAGTGATTTTTAACTTAGAAGCAATGTCTAAATATTTATGCAGTGCCCAAACAGTCTCAACTAGAAAATACAACACACAAAATTCCCAAGCCACTTTAGAAAAATATAGTATGTTTAATAAATAAGAAAGCCCCAAATCAATTCAAATCCATTTGGTAGAACCAGAGGCATTAATTTACAAACTTTGATAATTTTCACTGTTGGCTCTAAAAACAAGTCCTGCTGGAGATTCCTGATAACGGTTGTCACAGGTTGTTGATTCTCCCCATGATGAGGTCAGTCCGTGGTTAAGAGGAGCCCAACACTTCTGTAATTTCTTTTTTTTTGGAAGAGTTCTCACTGATGCAAGCGAGGAGTCCAGGACATGGGGGCATCTCTTTGGGAATAGAGCTCACTCCAGTGGAGGCCAGCAGCAGGGCTCTAGTCAGGTCCAGTTGGTTCCGGTCAGCTGGGCAGTTGCAGGGCGGCCTCTGGAACATTGTTTTGTCCCTGTATCTCACACAGCAGACCAGACAACTGACCCTCAGAGTCACTCTGTTTAGCTTAGTTTCAAATCAAGCAGGTCCATTCTTTCCCCTTAAGTCAGCAGGGCAGTCACTTTTCCACATGCAGCAGGGCAGTCCTTCTTCTGAATCTTCCAAGGGTCCAGTAGCATTCAGATGTAAGTTCTGAAGGTTTACATTTGTATAGCTGGTGCCAGCCTTTATGTAGGGAAATCTCTGTTCTAACCCTGAAACTGGTTCTAGTTAGTTCATCCTCTACTCCTGGTCCTGGCTCCAAAATATCTAGGGTGACAAAGGCACGAGCATGACCAGTGTCGGGTTCCTTTGTGTGTGCTGCAGGCAGGGCCCTTTAAAATGTAAATAGGGCAGGGTGCAACTCCTCCCCAGCTATCTTTTCATGAAGTCTCCCACCCCACACACCTAGTCCTCTTTTGTCTCACTGTCTGCAAGCAATACACAGCCCATGACGGCAGAGTCATTCAGAGTACTGTGACCCCTGACACTGTCAGTAAGGCATAGTTGGTTTGGAAACAAAACACAGTGGCTGTGCATAATGTTCGCACCTCCTATATATAAGTATATTGTAGATGAAGAAAGCAATGTCCATATTATACATAAAGTACTGTCAAGGGTGCCAAACTGGTGAGCACCCAGCCACGTCCGGTGCAGTTGTGTCAGTTGGAGATCAATCAACACACAAGGATACAATCTTGATATACCAAGGCACACCATGAAAGTCAGTTCCCTATTATTGTAGTAATAAAGTTCCAACTCAACGTGCATATATAGTAGATATTTGTATTCCTCAAAGTGCTTCAGAGAAGTAACAGTCATCATGAGTCCAGAGATACATCAGCCAACACGTGTTTCGTCAACAAGACTTTTTCAAGGCTGCAGAATATCTATGCAAGAAAAAATATATATATCCATAATCACAATACCAAGTGAAAAACAGGGAAACTAATTCACAAAAATCTCCCAGTACAGAGACCTGTGCCAGGCATGCTGCAAAAAGTGTGACCTGTTTACAGAAAGGTATGACAAAACAGTGAAAACATGCAGTCCCATGTGACTTAGGTTGACAATATAAGGTGCCTCGATTAGCTGGGCCCTATATCTATTTCATAACCAGTTATCACCTCCAGGCAATGTGCAGTGCCTGATACAACAAGCCAACCATAGAAAGTCTGTATTATGAATCCCGTTACTAAATATAAAAGGTGTAGGACTGAAAATAGAAGAGAAAAATATAACATACCCCAAGACTACGTATATTATGAAAACCCCAAAATACTTTTTTGCGGGGTGCCGAAATTTCTGAACAGAACAAAATATAGAAATGGGATTGTCAAATCAGCATCACGTATGTGTTATAATCAATAAGGTGCGGCCATGATAAGCCTAGGTAAACAAAGAAAAGAAACACAATCATGAGAAGGAACAGAGGTTCACAAAATGTGTGCTATCGCCAATAAGATATGGCCAAAAAAAGCCTGAGTAAAACCGAGAAGGAATCACAATGCAAAGCAAATGTCATATATGGTAACCCAAAGAGTGTTTAAAAAACACTATTAACAAAAAAATTAAGTAAATTAAATTTGCCAATTAGGTGTAAGCCAATCATACCAACTTTAGAAGGGAGAGCACCTGCACTTCAGCACTGATCAGCAGTCATAAAGTGCTCAGAGTCCTAGAACCAAAAACAAGAGGTCAAAAAAAAGGGAGGAAGAGGGAAAAATGTTTGGGGATGACCCTGCAAAAAGGGCCAGGTCCAACAGCAGGAAAGCACCAACTTTCTAAACATGGTATTTTCAAAACTGTAACTTTAAGTATGTGTTTACCATTAAAGATTACTTTAAATTGCAATTAATTTGGGTGTAAATATCATATCTCTTTCTGCGCTCAATATGAATTTAGCACTTATTAAGTGAATTAAGGTAACCCAGTGTTAGAGGATGGGAGAGATAGCCTTACAAAAGCAACTTCAGGAGTTTCTCATGGCCAGGTTGCAGTGGCGGAAGAAAACCCAGGGTCCCCACAGAGCAAGGAACATGGAGGGCCATCCTCCCCCCACCCACTCAGTCAGCAGCTCTAAGGGCAGGAAGCCCTATGCTCATTCACAGTGCCAGCCAGTGCCATGTGTGACTGTGTGCTGTCGAGGAGGGCCCCCTAGAGCTCACCACCTCCCCACCCCCACACTACGGGGGCTGTAGGGGCGATTGTTATGACACTGTCAGGATGTGTAAAACTAAAACCCACATGTGCTACTTCTTAAATATTATTCAGATGTCCTAGTTGCCTTTAGGGCCTACGTTAGAGGAGACTTACAAGTATTAAAAAGGAAGGTGTAGGCCTGGCAAACATTTGTTTTGCCAGGTTGAATTGTCTGTTTAAAACTGCACTACAGTCTGTAGTAGCAGGGCAGAGACATGTTTTACAGTGCTACTCTAGGAGACAGCACAATGGGTGTTGCTGTCCACAAAAAGCATTTCTTTTACAGGGTACAGGTAGTACAATTTACTAGGAACTTACAATTAAATTAAATGTGTCAATTATGTATAGTTTTGCCATGTTTTAGGGAGAGAGCACAATCACTTTAGCACTGTTCAGGGATAAAGTGCACTGAGCAGTAATGCCAACAAAAGCATGTTCAGCAAAGGAAGGCAAACAAAGGGAGACACACATCTGGGTTGTCTCTGCAGAAAGAGCTAGGTCCAACAAGCTCACTGGCAAAGTTTACAGGTTTACAAATTAGGGTTTCAATCACTTGGGAAAAAGAAGTAGAGAAATGATGCTCCAGAGCTTGAAAGTCGATATGCCTTGCAACCCAGTTTACAGGTTGTGAAAATGTGTCTGACTCGTAAAATGGGTTTTGTGCATTGGAAATAGCAATCGTGCCCTTGTGAGCCTTGTAGTATTGTGAAATGCAGATTTTGTGATTGCAAAATTGCTTAGAACAACTGGCCCACGGTCCAGCTGTGTTTTGTTATATCACATCCCAAATCTTCCCAATGGAATTAAGATGATGAAATGTACACCCCCACTCCTTTCATTCCCCTCTTTAACAACTTTGCATGAACTTTCAGAACAACTTTGGTAAAGGTGTTTGAAGGTTGATGGCAAGTGAATGGTATGAACTCAAAAAAAGCCAATACTTATATGCATTTGCAGCTGCTAATGGATAGCGACTGCAATAATTTGTGTATAATGTTGCTCTTTACTAGATTATAATATCTATGGAGATGGTTGCAGACACGATTACTCATTATCACTCTAAATATAAAAAGAGAACAGGAAGAAAAGGAGAAGAAATGGGAAGACCCCCGTGGAGCCTCAGTAGACCAGCTGGAAATATACAACTTCTTGAGTTGTCTCATCATTGGCGATCCCAGTCAAACCCTTATAGCTGTCTCTTGCCACCACCCTGCCACTCCAGTTCCAATAATAAGCCACCCTATAATCAGGGCCACTGGAATTGTGCGATTGTGCGGCTATGACGATTTTCGAATAATTATAGATTTGCTGTATTTGCCACTTAATTCATAATCTTCTGCATAATCTGCAGATGTTACCAAAATAAATTGGGTCTAGCTCAAACAGTTAAAAAGTTACTATATACGCAGCAAAACATGTTGCCACGCAGTGGAGGACCCTTTTCAAAGCTGGACTGATCGTCTTTCTGTTGCTTATTACTATATTTGGGTGTTAAAATGGGACTAATGAAATTCAGCCAATGCCCAGACAGTGTTAACAAGGTAAAAAATGATTAAATACTGGAGCAGAACTATTATAAAATGTGCCGCATTATGCCACATAAGTTGCCTTTTGTTGCTGCATATTTCACTCAACACTGCCATATAATTTGGCCCTCTCCTGCCACATAATTCCAGTGGCCCTGCCTATAATAGAAGCTCTTACTGAACCCTGTTCCTACTCCAAATAAGTGAGGTGTGGGAACGAGTTTAAAGTCCAGTTGTCGAAGTCTAAGAAAAGCCTTGCAAGTAAAGTAGTGCCTGATAAGCAGTGAAATACCACTACATGTAGAGAACAGTGTTGCATGTTCCACTGCTATTAGTACATTTTGCACATTCATTAAGGCTAAAAATCAAAAGGACTCTCCATTCTTACAACTTTTTGATCTTAAGGGTTCCCACCATGTAATTGGAATGTTTATCCATGGAGAGGAAGGACCTACCACCATGTTTTACATAAGTACACCTAAATATAACACCACTTTAATTCTTTTTTTCAGAGAATTTCTGGAGGGTTTTCTACTGTAAATTACGATTATATTGCCATATCTAACTATAGCATCACCCAGTGGAATTCTTTGCTCTTTTTATTGTATTCAAAGTTGAACATGAGTGCAGTGGATGGTTGGCCACAGTGTCTGACCTTCAGCAAGGCCCTGCTTCCAACCCTCTACTAGTGGCTAGCCTTAAGACAGGCCCTGCGGACATCACCCACAGGACCATCAACACCACCTTGTGCCCAACCGCTGGCCAGATGATGTGCCTTTCTGCCCAGTAGCACAAATGTAGGAAAGCAGGTTATTAGTTCAGAAGGATACAAGTCCTTCACAAGTAAAAAGTCAACAACTTTCTATCTTCTGGGAACAAAGTGCATCATTGTAGCACTTCACACACTATGGGTAGGGAGGCAGAGATGTCTATGGCCTACTCAGGGAAGGTGATGTAGGATAGTACCCATTCTCGCAGTACGCATTGAAAAAACATCTGAGAAATCGTTGTCTAGCTAGTGCTTTTACTTTCTGAAAAAGGAAAAGTACTTTATTATGCACACACTACTTAAAACTACAATATAACTTTTGTATAACTTACAAATATTTACAGATAGGCAGGTGGAAATACCTGGTGTCAATAAATGAAATCCCTAGGAGACTTATGGTGATTGCAAAAAAAACACAAAAAGTTTAATGAGTCCTCTGAGAGGACTGGTACACTCATGGCAGCCCCACAAACATTTAGGAACACGCTTGCGGCACCCTTGCCCTGTCTGGGCCCCATAAGCAAATTACAAATAGCCCTTTTTAAGGGCTTATAGAGCCCTCAAGGCCACAGCTGCCTTGTAGTGGCTCTTTGATGTGTCCACAGTAGGGAAAGTGCTTTTTTATAATCTATGATCCGGTCAGCCATGTACTGATCCCTCTGCAGGCATCCATCTAGGCATCACCAACACATCTTTTAGTTGTATGCAGAGGAAATTGAGATCATGCCTTTGCCTCCTGTCAATTTGACATCATATTTATTGTTTGTGTTGTTTTTAAAGCTTTTTTTATATTTTGACTCTTTCTTATTTTAAACTTATTTTTTAATTATTTCCTTGTTGATTTATTATGAAAGATTTTTCTTTCTTATGTTTTTATACATGTGTTTATTGTGTTTATGTGTATTTCTAAAGTGCTCTATCACCCGTTAGGGTATCCTGGCACTGGGTAAGTGTGTGTGCCCTGCCCTGCCTAGGGTAGGTTGGTTAACTGAAAAGCCAGGTTGTCAGCTTCCTGGGGAGCTGAAGGAGAAAGGAGGAGGCTTTGATGTGGAGTGGGGGATCTTTCCATGATTTAGGTGTGATATAAAATAACTCCTCTCTTCCTGATCTGGTTCTGTGTATCCATGGTGTCTTAATAGGAGTTCTGCGGAGTGAAGGTGGCTGGGTGGTTGGAGGAAGGAGTTGCAACTGTTAAGTTGATGTAGCCTAAGATTGTATAGTGCTTTGACTGTGTGGGTGAGGGGTTGGAAAAGAGCATGTTTGAGTACTGAGAGCTCGTTGAGCTCTCTGAGATGTGGTGTGATGTGAGCAAGTGGAGGACATTCTTCTGCATCTTTAGGGTGTGAAAGCAGAATGCAGTAATAGTGTTATCTTGTTCAATCATGTCCAGTTTGCTGTCAAGGATGATTACGAGGTTTCTGGAGTGGGTGCTGGATGTGGGTGTGAGTGTGGGTCAGAGTACAGCTGACCATCATGTTCTGGACAGGCTAAAATAAGTAGGAGATTTTGTAGCATTTATTGAAATTTCAGCTTTTTTAGATGTTGTGGATCTGCAGTAGTGGTACAGCAGTACTAATTATTCTTTCCAAAAACACATCTAATTGGTTAGTGTAGACTGTATTCTTGCAATTTGAAATAGTTCCAGTCCCATTTTCTGCATGAGGGGTTTTGATATCACTTGGTTCACAACAGACACAATCTATCCATCTTTTTCAGGTCTCACCTACACATCACAAGTGCTGTCATGTAAGATATATTGCTTATAATTCAGTGGGCTTACAACCTGTCCACAGCATACCATTAGTTGTTTTTTTTTCACTCTCATTTACAATCTTTCAATTGCTAAGCTCTCAACGACTGCTCTTCCTTTCTTGTGTTAACTCCTCCCGCGAGCATTGACCAAGTACATGTTTTTCTTCATCTTTGTTCTTTCTCGCCTTTTGCATTTTTGCAATACACTATTTGTTTTTATTTTAGGGGCATTTGGTATTATACCTGGATATGCAATGTGCTTTCCTACTTTTAACACAGGCAACGCCATCAAAAGCGTGGCAGAAACATATCACAGAAAAGGAAAGACTCACTTTCAAGTACACAGAGGACTAAGCGGCCACCAACGAACCTGAACTCCAAGTCCTCCCGATGCTCTACCACGCCATGACCGTACTGGTGCACCAGTGCCCACGAAGACGACAATGGTGAGTACAGCTGCCTAGCACACAAGGGAGGGAGGGAGGGAGGAAAAGGAGAGATACACACACACACAATACACACCATACACACACACACACACAACCAGCTGCACAGTACAATGACAGTTACAGGACTCAGGAACAAAGAATGCAAGTATACAAACCTGTAGCACATCCACTGTAATTTGCTGCCAACAGCTACCATAATGAATACATATCTAACTATATACACTTCAATGTACAGATTGGGCCAATGGCCAGTGCAAAGTACTAAAGAGCCACATGGACACAGGGCATCGTCCTAGCCCCAACTTGACTCCTGACATCATGCAGACTCCACTGTTCAGGGGCATCATGTTGGAAATGGGCAGGCACCTCAGGGGGGAAAGGGATGTGGGGGGGCACCTCAGCTGGAGTGGATATCATGCCCACTGGTTTTGGAGGGGGCTCCTTGCCCACTGGTTTTGGAGGGGGCTCCTTGCCCACTGGTTCTGGAGGGGGCTCCTTGTCCACTGGTTCTGGAGGGGAGTCCTTGCCCACTGTCCCTGAAGGGAAGTCTTTGCCCACTGGTTCTGGAGGGGGCTCCTTGCCCACTTTCCCTGGAGGGGAGTCGTTGCACACTGGTTCTGGAGGGGGCTCTTTCCCCACTGGTTCTGGAGGAGGCTCCTTGCCCACGGTCCCTAGAGGGGAGTTCCAGGCTACAGTCTCTGGAGGGTAGGCTACCTCTGGTGGTGGATAGGGATCCTTGCCCTCGGTGGTGGATGGGTATCCTTGGGTTCATTTCTGTGCGGGCCCTCCTTAGCCTTTGTCATGTGACTTGTGTCCTTGCCTCCAGGTTTAAGAGGTGCCTCACTGACCTTGTCCTCTGTATCTTAGGTTCTGCCACTCTAGACCTCCATTTTTGGGGTGGAGGTGTGCCCTTGCTGGGAGTGGCTGCTGTCCCACTCAGGGGCCCCTTAGTGCCAGCAGCACATTTTTGGGTGGGAACAGTGGCAGACTGGTTGACAGAGGTGCTGGGCTGGGTGGTTGGGACCTTGCACTTACAGGCAGGATGGGGGTAGGGGCAGGGAAGAGGTCAAGATGGGCAAGGAAAACATTCTTAGGGACATTGGGGCAGGATGTGGGAGGAGGTGGGAGTGGAGGTAGAGGGAGTGGTAGTAGGAGGAGTAGACTTGGGTGCAGGTGCATGGACAGTGTGCATGTGTGAGGTGGATGGCTGTTGGGGGTCTAAGTGTGAGCATTTGCATTTCTTTGGAAAGGCAGACAGGGTAGGAGAGGACAAACAGGATGTTTGGATGGATGTTGTGGTGGTGTCTGCAAGTGAGGTGGGTGTACTGCATGAGGTGGTGATGGTGATAGTGACTGTGTATGTGGTGTGTGGGGTACATGTCTGAGGGTGGTAGTTGGAGGGTAGATGGTAGGACCAGGTACACTGGATGCCATCAGAGAGGAGGCCAGATCCTGAAATGATCTCTGTAGGGCCACCAAGACACCGTCAATGCCCTCCAGGAAGGCATTGCGTTGATGCATCTGGGTTGCCAGACCCAGGATGGCATTCACTATGGTTGACTGCCCTACAGAGATGGATGTCAGGAGGTCAATAGCCTCCTTACTGAGGGCAAGAGGGCACACTGGGGCAGAGCCTGAGATGCCTGGGATGAAGGAGATGCCCACCCTCCTGGGTGAGCAGGCACAGGCAACTGAATGGGGGGCTACTGGGAGGGCGGTGCTGGTACAGGCGGTGGCGGCTGTACCTGTAGATGGGGCGGTTCCAGAGGTGCCGGCCACCACCAGGGAGCTCCCATCAGAGGAGGTTTCAGAGTCAGTGTTGTCATCTTCTGTTCCCACAGTGATGCTCCCCTCGCCCTCAGCTCCACTGATCCCCTAGGTATCATGGACTCCTGGGTCCCATTGGCTGCCATTCTTGCACTTGCCGGTACCCCTGCTCCTTCTCCAGATGATGCTAATGCACACATGGATGACAGAAGAAAATAGGGAAGGAGAAAGAAAGGGAGCACTGGGTCAATTACAGCACCAACACCACAGATGGCATGCATATCACCATCACATATAGGGACCAAGATTGAGCAGTATGCACTGCACTGTTTATACCATTTGCTAGGTACCACAGCGGATTAGAGCCTAACACTGCTGTCTGCACCCCTCCTGGCACCTAATAAGCCTTGTCTGACATGGAAAGCCACCTAGCTAGCTATCCAGATTTTGCTATTCACCTAATAACCCTGAGCTGGACCATGCAGCAATGTATGAGCTGGCATAAAGGGGCATCCACTGACTAAAATCCACCAACAGAATCCCATGCCAGCCAACAAAGATGGTTGTCACACACACCAGACTTACCCCCTTGTGGCTGCTGTAATGCCCTCAAGCGCCCATCCAGCTCTGGATAGGTCACTGCCAGTATGCGGGCCATCAAGGGGGGTCAGGTTCCAACGGCACCCCTTTCTCATTGTGAGGCCGTCCCCAGCTGGACCTCCATGGTCTTCCAGTCCCAGCGTCTCAGGACCTCCCACCGTTTCCTGCAGTGGATGCTCCACCAGCTATAAACCCCCAGGGTCCCCACCTCTTTGGCACGCCACAAGCCCTGCTACTGATGGGCCCTGACCTGCAGGGAAAACACAAACAGAGGGACACCATGAATCCGAATATCCAGCCTGTCACACATATGGCGTTCAAACATCATTTGCCACTCAAATGGCACACACGTCACCCGGAGCCCTGCATGTACACTACCACCAGCCATACCCAACACCCAAATGACACACTGCCAGCACAAACACACATATCCATGCAGCCTTGTTTTATGCAACGTTCCCATGGTGAACTTACCTGTTGGTCTGGAGGCCCACACAGGTGTCAATACAGGGGTAGGTCCCCATCCACCAGGCGCTCTAACTCCTCCAAAGTGAAGGAAGGGGCCCTTTCCCTTGTCGCATGGGCCATGGCAGGTTTCAGACACACGTCACAGCAGCTCACGCTTTGGAGGTGTTGTCCCGTGGAAAGTCAGGAATGAAGTAAGGTTTTAGTCAGAAAATGGCGGTTACGTCCACGGCGGTGTACACCGTCACCGCCGTCGGTGATCCTCATTGGATACTGTACTCCATAGAGCCCTATGTTAGCCAATGAGGAATTGCACGGGGTGCAGACCGCCTTCTGCCATGACGCCCAACGCCGGTGGAATGAGATCACTTCCACCTGTCCCTACATACAGGACAATTGGTTGCTATGTTATAGTGCTGGTGCACAATTTTAGAATTAAAACACCATCATTGGTGTTGATTGTACTCACAGTGTCCTGATACATACATGCTATATGTACACTGAAGTGGTAGATCCATTTTTCATGCTGTCACTCCCTTCTCACTCTTCTGTCCCTTGGGTATCTACCACGGCAGAGGAATAGGAGGATGAGGCAAGCCCCCGTGTAGAGATCCCTCATGGACTTGGCTACGCTGGAGGACAGGTACATAATACTCACCTGTACACTAGACGGGGCCACAATTACAGAGCTGTGTGCTCAATTGGAGCCTGATCTGCTATCTCCTATCGGTCATCCCACTGGGATCCCCCATCTTGTGCAGGTCCTACTGGTGCTCCATTTCCTGGCAACAGGCTCTTTCCAAGTGACAGTGGGCTTGACTGCAGGACTGTCACAGCCAATGTTCTCAATAGTGCTGGCAAAGGTTTTGACTGCCTTCCTCAAACATATGGGCAGCTACATAGCTTTCCCCAAGTAGAAGATTTGGCCACTGTGAAGGCAGGATTCTATGCAATGGGACACATCCCAAACGTTATTGGGGCAATTGACAGAACACATATAGGATTGGATCCCCTCCCCCCCCGGGCAAATGAACAGGTGTTCAGGAATAGGGAGAGTTTCCACTCACTCAATGTTCAGATGGTGTGCCTTTCTGATCAGTACATCTCGCACGTCACTGGCAAGTATCCTGGGTTGGTACATGACGCCTTCATCCTGATGAATAGCAGCGTCCTACAACTGATGGCACAACTACAGAGGCTCAGAGTGTGGCGTATGGGTGAGCCTGAGTCCCCACCCAATGTATGTCAGTGTATGCCTTCAGGAGTCATCCCCCATGCCATTGTGCAAGTCTAATGTTTGCCCCTCACTTTTTGCAGGTGACTCTGGCTAACCAAACCTATCCTGGCCTTTGACCCCTGTTAGGAATCCGAGGACAGGGGCTGAGAACAGGTACAATGATGCTCATGGGTGTACCAGGAGGATTATTGAAAGGACCTTCGGTCCCCTGAAGGCCAGGTTCAGGTGCCTCCATGTGACAGGTGGATCCCTCTGTTACCCCCCTGAGAAGCTCTGCAAGATTGTTGTTGTATGCTGCATGTTGCACAACCTGGCCATCAGATAACATGCCGTATCTGCAGGAGGAGGAGGGTGAAAATACTCCTGTGGCAGCAATGGACCCTGAGGACAGTGAGGAGGAGGAAGGGGGTGAGGATGTGGACAACATGACATCAGTTATACGGCAGTACCTCCAATGACACACAGGTAAGACAGTAGAACTGGCCATTCTTCAAATAAATTAATTTTCTGTGTGGCTGTAGCATGATGACAGTCACTTCCTTAGCATCCCAACTGACTGCCACCTATGCTTTCCCATTTTGCAGATGCTGGAGTGGTTACAACTGTGTACTGATGTGACTACTACAAACTGCTACAGGCCATTTGTTGGATCGGATCACAAAAGTTCTGGACAATTGCACAGGATGATACACTTCAATACAATGCACATTTCTGACAGATAAAGCACTATTGCTCCAGTTGTGTTCAAAGGTGTTTATTGAAGTAAAAATTTTGAATGAATGGTACAATGGAATAGGTGAAGGTAGAGGAAAGTCCAGTGTGGTGGTCCAGTCTGTTTGTAGCACAGGTCCAGTGTCCAAGAGCCCATATGAAGGGGAGCAATGGCAGTTCAAAGTGGACAAGGTGACACAGTGGAACACAAGGGGGACATTCAGGAGGGGCTCTTTTCCTGGCTGTGGCATTGGTCTTGGCAAGTGTCTCTGGTGTCTTTCTGGGTTGCAGGGATTGTTTGCGAGGTGGTTTACCTTCTGCAGGGGGAGGGGTGCTGGTGGCCTGTAAGTCCTGTGGTAGGTCCTCCCGTCCACTAGCTGCAACAGATGTGGAGGGCTGGTCAGTTGATTGACTAGTGGGACAGGCCCGCTGATGTGATTTGTAGTCCCTCATGATGTTGGCCATATCACCCAGCACCCATGTTATGGAGACCATGGTGGTGTTCAGGGCCTGCAATTTTTTCTTTATCTCCTACTGGTGTTCCTCCTGCAGTTGTTAGTTCTCCTGCATGATGTCTATCACCTGACCAACCTTGTCCTGGGATTGTTGGTAAGCCCCCAGGACACTAGTGAGTGCCTCCTGGTAAGTCGATTCCCTAGGCCTGTCTTACCCCTGGTGAACAGCTATCCTCTGAATGTTCCTAGCCTCCTGTGCCTGTGTCCCCTGAATGGTGTGCCCACTGCCACTGACCTCAGGACCCTCATTGTCTTGCTTGTGAGGTGTGGACTGGGTCCCTGTACAGGTGGGCACACCAGAGATTGACGTGTCCTGGGGACAGAGGTCTAGGGATGTTAGGTGGCTGCTGTGGTGTTGGATGCTGATGGGGGAGACTCTGTGGTGGACTGGGTGTGGGGTGGGGTTTCCGACTGACCAGTGGTCCCTGATGGGCCAGGGAGTTAATCCAGAAGTCCAGAGTTTCTGTCATCACTGGGGGCATCTTCTGGTGGTGGACTGGGTAGCCTTGGCACCTCCTTGCCACTAAGATTGGCTGGGGCACCTGTGGAGATGTAAGTGGTGTATTATGCTACATGTATGTGACATATTCTGCATCCCTAGCTTCCCCCATATTGTTGCTGTTGCCCTGCCACCTTTGTTTGTGTATGGTGATGTATTGTGGGATTGTTAGTTCTCCATGCTGTGTATGCATTGATGGTGCGTGTACATGCAGGGCTGAGAGGAATGTGCATGCAGTGGTTATGGCATGCAGGGCTTGGCATTTAGGTTAGTTAATTGTAGTGGTGCACTGTGTGGGATGGAGTGGAGTGATGGGTGTCAGGGGGAGGGGTGGTAGTGGCATGCAGGTATTGGGGGATAGGTAGTAAATATTGACTCACCAGTGTCCAGTCCTTCGGCCACTCCAGTGAGTCCCTCAGGATGCAGTATTGCCAAGACTTGTTCCTCCCATGCTGTCAGTTGTGGGGGAGGAGGTGGGGGTCCACTGCCAGTCCTCTGGATGGCAAGCTGGTGCCTTGCTGCTATGGAACATACCTTCCCCCGTAGGTCTTTCCACCTCTTCCTGATGTCATCCCTTGTTCGTGGATGCTGTCCCACAGTGTTCACCCAGTCTACAATTCTCCACCATAGCTTCATCTTCCTGGCAATGGAAATCTGCTTGAGCTGTGCTTAAAGCAGCTGTGGCTCTACCCTGAGGATTTCATCCACCATGACCCTCAACTCCTCATCGTGAACTGGGGGTTCCTTTGTGGGGACATGGGTGTTGTGTGGAGTGTATTATGCAGAGGGGGATGTGTGAAGTGTTGGGGTTGTTTTTTATGATGCGTGAGGGATGTGTAGGTAGATGTGGTGTGTATGGGCAGTTCTGTGTATGAGTGGCTTGGCAAGGTGTATTGGTTTTTAGCTGTTTGCAAAGGATTGTGGGTGTTGTGGGTGGGTGTTTTGTAGTGCTGCTGGTGGGTATGTGGGGTGTGTGTATTAGTGTCAGGTGTGTTTTCTGGTTCTGGACAATGTTGTGTTGTTTTATATTTGGGTGGCCATTATGACTGCGCCGGTGTGTACTGCCAATGGCTTACCGCCATTGAATGTCTGCTGTGGTGAATCGTGGGTCATAATGTGAAAGGCGTTGTTTTGTTGGCATAATGGTATTGGTGTTCGAACCGACAGTTTAACACTTACCTTTGGTCTGGTGGATTTGTGTTTGTAGCAGTATTCTGTCGGTTTGGTGTGTGTGTGTCATAATGTGGCAGACACATGTTCGCCTCTGTGACGGTATGTTGGAAGCCATAACTACGGCGGTAAGCGGGATTTACTGCCAATGTCATAATGAGGGCCTATATTCGATGCCACTCAACTCTACTCTACATGACTCCATCCTACACCACTCCACAATACTCTACATCATTCCCCTCTATGCCAGTCCATCCCACTCTATTCTATGCCATTCGACTCTATGCCAAACTACTCTATGCCATTCCACTCTAAGCCAATCCACTCTATGCCACTCCACTCCACTCTACACCACTCCACTCTGTACAATGCCATTCTACGACACTCTGTGACAATCCACTCCATGCCACTCTATACTACTCCACTCTATGCCACTCTCCTCTATACCACTCTATTCTATGCCGTTCTACACCATGCCACTTAATGCCACTCCTCTCTACTTTATGGTTGCCACCCTATGCCACTCAACTCTATGCCACTCTACTGTGCACTACTCTATTCCACTCTACTCTATGCCACTCTGTCATACCCCACTATACCCTACACCACTCAATTCTAAGCCAATCTATTCTATTCTTCGCCACTCTATGCCACTCTACACCACTCTACTGCATGTCACTCTACTCCACTCCAATCCACCCTACACCGCACTGTTCAATGCCATTCCATCCCATTCTACTCTGTTACTCTAGTCTATGAAACTATGTTCTACTGTATGCCACTCCACTCTACTTCATGCCACTCTACTGTACAGCACTCTACGTCACTCCGCTCTTCGCTACGCTGCTCAACACAGTGCACTCTATGGCACTCTGTACTACTTCACTCCACTCTACTCCACTCCACTCTATGCTTTTCTATTCTACACCACTCTACTCTATACATCTCTCCACTCTACACAACTCCACTCTACTTTTCTCCACTCTTTGGCACTCTAGCCTACACCACTGTACGCCAATCCACTCTATTCCAAGCCACTCTGCTCCATGCCACTCTACAGGACACTATGCCATTACACTCTACTCTATGTTTCTCCACTCTGCCTCACTCCACTCAACACCACTCCATGCCACTCTACCCCACACCACTCCATACAGTGCCAGTCTGTGGCACTCTGTGCCGTTCCAATCTATGCCACTCCACTCAACAACATAATGGCACTCTGCACTACTTCACTCTTTGCCACTTTACTCTATGTTACTCAACTCTACTCTTTACAACTCTACTCTATGCAACTCCACTATAGTCTGTGCCAGGCTGCTCCACAGAATGGCAGTCTATGACACACTATAACATGCCACTCTACGCCACTCTAATCTACACCACTCTACTCCACAACACAGCACCTTACACCACTCTACCATATGCCACTCTGCACTACACCACTCTATGCCACTCCATTCTATGTCAGTTTACTCTCCTCTATTCCACTTCACTCTACTCTCCGGCACTCCACTCTGTGCCACTCCACTCCATGTCACCCTACTCTACACCAATCTACTCTACACTTTTCCTCTCTACTCTACATCACTCCATGTCAGTCTATGCCACTCTACTCCATACCACTCTAATCCATGCCACTCAACATCACTCCATTCTATGCAACTCTACTTCATGCCACTCTACCCCATGCAACTCTTCTCCATGTCACTCTACTCCACTCCACTCTATGCTACTCTATTCTTTGCCAATCTCCTCTATGCCATTCTACTCTACACCACTACATTGCACTCTATGCCACTCTATTCCACTCCACTTTACTCTATGCCACTCTAAAAACTGCTCTACACTACTCTAGTCCATGCCACTCTGCACCACTCCACTCTATGCCACTCTGCTCCATGCCACTCTACTCCATGCCACTCTAGTCCACCCCACTCAATGCTACTGTATTCTTCACCCATCAACTCTATGCCACTCTACTCTACAACACTACATTGTATTCTATGCCACTGTATTCCACTCCACTTCCCTCTATGCCACTCTATACACTGCTGCACCACTCAACTCTATTCCACTCTAATCTATGCCATGACACTCTAAGGCATGGTACTCTATTCCACTCTGCACAATGCCAATACAGCACTCTACACCACTCCTCCACTCTATGCATTCTACCCCCACTCTACACCGTCTTCAGACCGAACTGCTGAGCACCAAATTTGGTAGTAAGCTTGATCTTGGTGCACAGATCGTGCTTTTTGCTGTTTGGTGTAAATCCTTTCAGTAGTTTTGGAGTTATTAAAAGGAAACAATGTATAAATATCTGGGTGGAGCCTAAGCTCAGATCTCATTGTGAGATCTGATTGGCTGTCAGCACTTCCTGGTTGAAGTCCCATCTTGGGACCAATATACATGATAGCACCTATTGAAATGTATTGTAGTGAATGATACATTTTGCGGTCACAAAAGGAAAACATATAAAGGAAGGATGATAACAGATTTTAGTTACAATTTAAATCATTTGTTGAGGACACCATGCTAAGTTCAAGAATTATGTCATGTTCTAACGTGATTTTACCCTGTGAAAAAGCCTTCTGCTCGGATTACATGAATCAGGTTTGAGAGAAACTGTTTTCTCATGATTTTCCCATTAAGGTCATGGAAGGTGCTCCAGAAGCTAAAATGGAAGCATATTTTCAGTAAATTCACACTATCATTCTCAGCCATAACAACTAGAGCGATAAGAGACTTACTTATGACAAGGCTGCCAGTTAACTTCCTGGTGATCAGCAACTTTACTAGAGTGTTCTAATGAGCAACTAGACTGCTACCATTCCGAAGTAATGCCAGACATCTGGCACATCTGAACTCAATCTTGATGGAATTGAAGTGGAAAACTGAAAGCATGTTTTACTGAGGATACTGCAGTAAATGAGGAACTTCATAACAAATAAGTCTCCCAAAATAACCACCAGAGAAAAAAGAGCCCAAATATGGCACAAATATCACCCAAATGTAGACCAAATTTAGCCCAGTGACAAAAGTGTGCAAAACACTTAGGCCCATATTTAAGAAAAATGACGCACAACTGCTCTAGCTTAAGTTCAGTTGTGCATCAAAACATTTACCATGAGTTAACGTCATTGCCTAACGCCATCTGTGCGCCACAGTTAAATTAAGGCGCACAATGGCGCTTAGGAATGGCTATCACCCAAAAAAAAATGATGCTAACCACTGCAACCTGTTGGAAGAAAAAATGTTGCTAAGGCTGCAAAAGTGTCGCTAGACTGTTTTGCAGCACTTTTTTTTTAAGCGAAAAGAGTTAGCACCATATTTAACCTCAGTAGCATAAAAAAACTAACATTTGGGAAGACAAGATGGAGAATGCAGGTCAGGAGAGACCCCAGGGAGATCCCAATCAGCCAAGAACCAGCCAGGAGGGTCCAGTAGAGTCCCAGGAGAAGGAGAAGAGGAAGCAAAAGGGTAGTTTTAGTGAGGAGGAGCATGACATCTTGGTCATAGAGGTGTCGGAGCACCAACACCAGCTCTTCATCACCTCCAAATTGCCAATAGGTAGGAGAGAGGCCATCTGGCAGGCAATATTAGACAAAGTCAACAGTGTGGCAGAGGTGATAAGGACTGTCACTGATTG
Organism: Pleurodeles waltl; assembly: GCF_031143425.1. Taxonomy (NCBI): domain Eukaryota; kingdom Metazoa; phylum Chordata; class Amphibia; order Caudata; family Salamandridae; genus Pleurodeles; species Pleurodeles waltl. The sequence goes on along the minus strand of NC_090450.1, from coordinate 217,613,860 downwards.
CAAGAAGCGCTGGCACAATTGCAAGCACAGAACTAAGGAGCTACTCACCAGGGACCGAAAGGCAGCACTGCAGACTGCAGATGGAAGTCCAGGAAGACCTGGACGAACGGAGGAGATGGTGGCATTGGTCATCCTGGAAGAGCTGGTCACTGGAATCACAGAACAGAACAACACAGACAACCAAGAACTACCACAAATGCAGGGTAAGTTGCAGGGGTTACTATCTGGAATCTCACAAATGCCAGAGGGGGAGTCACATCGGACACACTCAATGCATGCTAAAGGGTTGCATCAGGACACATAGGCCCTGAATCAAAATGCCCATCCCCACCCAAGCCACGCTTGTAGTTATGCTCTGTCTGCACAGTGCACTCTGACATAGACACAATGTGGTCATAAGCCACTTACTTAGGCTTTAGACCACCTTGTAAATATGCAGCACATTGACTGGAAGGGACGTGCAATAAGTGTGACTGTGCCACAAAAACACCCACTACATATTGTTTTTGCCCCAGATCCAACATCTTCATCAGAGACTGTGACTGAAGTCAACACCACCCCAGTGGTAATGTTAGGATGGTGCAACAAGGCAAAATATTTTCTTTCGTCCTTGTGTCATTGTCTTTCTCATGTGTGCTGCGTCCTGCAGCACCCATAGAAATGCCACCTTGCCATAAGGGAAGGGATACTTCTCTGCATATAAACAATCCACCCCCTCAATGCAAGCACCCCTTAACTATGGTTCAAGGATGCCTGCGCTGGTGGAGGGAGATCATATCTACACAGGAGTTGGTGGAAACGTAGGGGTGTGCTGTATTCCAGTAAACATGGCGCATTCTTGCATTTCAAAAGTGGTGCAGTGCTGTGCAACTTATATTGTTACTGCACTGAGCTGTGCTACTTGAGAAAAAATCAGTGTGCAACCTGAGGAACTCAACCCGCACAGGGTGGACCAACAACAACTCCACATACCTCCATGCGCTATTTGGGAATGGGCACAAAAGTGAACTAATTCAAAACATGGGCATGTCTGTGACCATCATTTGTGCTGGAGTACAAGTAGCTTCAATATTGTCATGTAACAGGGTTGTCTGTGTTGTGTGAATGGTTGGTGCTCTGCATAACAGGACATCTACATGTGCAAGAACTGGCACAAGTGGCATCATAGTTGCATGACTGGCACAATGTCACTAGCTTGTAATGCAACTGTACCATCATACAAATAGTTGCCCATGTAGATCCAAGCTGCACATTCCCCTTGTTTCACATGAACAAAGTCTCAAAATGCATGCATTGATCCACATTCCACATCCTTAGCCCAACATATGCATGTGGTAGATATGCTATTGCAATGAAATGTCTCAAATGTAGTGGGGGACAAATTAATGGGGCAGACAACCTCTAATGGTTGCACTGTCCCATCCAATTAGCACATGTGTGGGGCCTGCTAAAGGCAGATGACAATGTACCACAAGCATTGTATGAAATGGATCTACCCGTGCTTTGCTGCACAAGTGCCATCATTCATGGTGCCAATGCATTATAGCACCAAAAGAGTGACAGCACATGTTACACTACTGTGGGAATGTTCACCATGGTGAATAGGAAGGTACATGACCATGGTGGCAGTGGCAGGGGCAAGGAGTCTGCAAGGCAGTTGATGGTGTGGGATCAAAGCACAAAATACCTTAAAAGGTTGCTCCATGTGTGACGCACAATGCAACACATAATTTACAACTACAACCTGGAGACTGTCTCACGTCACTGACCCTCCAGTAGCAAGTAAATGATGTGCCATGTCAACAGCCACAACAGTCAAAGATTGACATGTCACTATCTCATTGCAGAGGATGATGCCTTACTTCCTGCTAACCTGCCTGTCCTGGATTTTACATATTATATGGATAACCAGCTGCTGACCCTCAATGAAGAGACTCTCCAGGATTTCCTAGGTTCCCTCCAGACACCAACTCCAGTCACAAGGACAAACAGTTAGGAGCACACCTGCCTAACATCCCAGCAAATAATCAGCCCCATTGCATCATGATAAATGTAGTTTCCTCATAAAACAAACTCGTGGGGGAAGCCGTGGCTCGAGCCAGGGGTCGCGGCACTCTCCGCGCCCCCTTTCTTCGTCCGCCGCTTCCAGGGCAGACGCGGCAGGGGAAGAGACTCCGAGTTGGGTCTCAAACCTGCCGCGCATAGCGCATTCAGCGCGCATAACACTCCTTTTAATTTACACATGTTTGAGACACCCAGGTAAACCCTCTTTGCCCTCACTTACCGGTCACACTGGCAAATCCGAATGCATGCAAATGATTGCCTTTTATGCATGCATGCTTTTCCCTTTCCCAGCATGCTGTTCACATCCTCTCTTCCCTGCATGCATTACTTCTCTTTTCTAGATGCATGTTCTCTATCCTTAATCATGACTTTTCCCCAATCCAAGATGGTGGTATTTCTACTTCCTGTTTTTCACTTCCTGTCTAGGAGTATATAAGGGGAATCTAACTTCTTTCTCATTCCGTTGCAACACTCCTGTGGTGGTAGTCACGCTCCGGAAGGTTTCCTCTTGTGTAGCCAGTTATTCTTGACCTGTCTTTCATCTCCAGTATTCCTGAACTCCAGCATCTTCCGTCCTAACGTCCTTGTGTCCTCCTTCTGTTTCAGGGAGTTCCTGTTGGAGGTTTTTTACCCTTTTTGGGCTTTTTCCTCTGGGACTCCTTCTGGAGGGCATGGACTGTAGTGGCTTACTATTGTCAAACAGCACCGTGGCTACCCGAAGGGGTCGCCCCTACCTCGGCCAAAGCAGGACCTGCAGGAACCGGGGCCGTTCACCACCTCTCACCAACCTCGACGGTAAGCCCAGGGTGAATCGTGACAGCAAAACCCCTTTCTTCCATACCGCCAGCCCTACCCTTTGCACCGGCTTGCACCTTTCCAGAAATATGGTGCCTGGCTGATGCACAGAAATGGTGGAAGCCAGTGCTAAACTTTTTGGTGCAAATCTGCAGTAGTGCAGTTTTGCACCAAAAGTATAAATCAGGGCCTAAATTCCTACCAGCCATCTACGGTATCATGTACATGTCACTGGGATACAGGCTAGCTATTGTTGACCATCAGGGCCCAGAGGTAAGTGGACTACTGCCTCCTTGCGCAACATTTGTGTCATCATACTAGTGAGGATCAAGTGGACCAACAAGTCTTGAGTCCCTATGCTGTAGTCAATACGCAGTGTAGTGTATACAATCCATCAATGACACCCCTGGTGCTACAACAAGCCTTGGCCAGGCATCATGGATGCAAGGTGGGGGTCATCTGATGGGGGACAGGAAACTTCCCATCGGCAGTTCTAAGGTTTGGCAAAGCATCATTCATATGTTCTTGGGTTAACACCTGCTCAGAGCACGCCTTACAAGGGGCACATCATTGCTCACAATGGGCCCAAATGAACAGTTCAGGCTTAGTGCCCATATAGTTTGCCCGAAGCCTGAACAGTACATCTAAGTTGCCTGCAGATTTTGTACCTATAGCCCCCTACCCTGTGCTATGGTGTGCAAATTGTGTAATGTGGCACACACATGGTGGCTGTATTGGTGCCCTAAGGGGCACAGAAAGATTGGCACTGCACTGGGTGCGGCTACAATATTACTATTTATTGAACTTCATGTGCACATGCATGCCAGACTTCTCCTAATAACCAGTACACACTCAGCATTCACATTCTATGCACATGTGATGTGACCAAGATCACTCACAAATACCATGATGGGTAGATGATGTTGGTAATTCTGCACACAAAGCTTGCTACAATCTGTAGACATGTCCCACATCCATCTGGAGCAGAGTTGTATTCTCATTGTGTACTCAACTGACTGTTCGCCAGCACAATAAGGCTTCTTGCATGATTGCTACCTCACTTACAATCTGAAGATTAGTGAGGCACTGGAGGTTCAAGTGTCTCCTACAGAGCAAACACATGTACATCATCTGTAACATTTCCTGAGTTACTAAAATCTATGTGTGACACACAGAGATGTAAAAAGTGCAGTGACAAACATGTTGGCAACAGGCATGCTAATCAGAGAAACAGCACCTCAGACACATAGCATGATTGACATCAATGCAAATGTGGGCTTAATTTCCTTTTCCTAACACTCACAATTCCATAGCAGCACACATTGGCACTTGTGCAGCAATTATCTCATTCTCCATCTTCAACATAGCATGAAACATGATGTCCATATCCTAACTCAGATGATTTCATCTTATTGGTCACACAATATATTTCATCCTTGCATTGCACACATCCGACCCTCTCACACAAAATCTTGGAATGACACATGTGATGCACAAGATGACACTTACTGGCTGCATTAATGTCTTCAAATCAGGACACTTCTTCACTGGTGTAGGGTGGAGGCCCACCTGCAATACATGACAGGATACATGGCTTAGTGAGATTTGGCCATTTCTATGTATGGCCCTGTTAAGTTGAGTAAGCAAGTCAACTCAGTGGTAGGTCAGAGCAACTGACAAACAAAATCTGTCTATGAGACAAAGGGCCAAATAATGGAGGCCTTGGCACCACCAGAGCATCACTTTCTCTGAGGCTCCTGTGTTGAATTTCAGTGCAATATATGTACATGGATTTGTAATGTCGAAGTTTTGTTGCGACACACCTCCATGTCCATATGGGGCAGCATGACATGCTGTCCCATTGTAATACCCATTGCTTTTGACCCTGCCCCAGATGTTGAAGACATCCTACTCATTATCAGTGCCAAAAGACTAACAACTGCCAAGGCGTGGCGTGAGCATGGCAAAGTGTTGAGGAATGCATTGATCCATCCTTGTTTCTTGTTTCTAATGTGTGTGCGCCATTTGAAGGCATGCACACTAGAGCTAAAATGCCGTAGCAGTTTCCTTATGTTCACATAGTTGCCAATACCTGCACATTAACTGAATAACTTTACGCATCTCTTGCCACTAGTATGTGGGCTGCCATTGTCGCCATATTAGACCATTTAAGTCCAGGAAATGATACCAACCTGTACATATACACTCCCCTTAACACAGACACATTTGCACTGTGGTCCAAGTATTCCTTTGTTGGTGCAAGCTGCTGAGTAATGTGTTAGTACTGGCGCAGATGCAGGCTTGCCCCATACTGTAAAACGGGGCAGGCCTGTGGTACAAATTGAGCACGTGTGTGTCGGATAATAGAAATATTTTGTGGTGTATGTGACATGCAATGTACACAAAGAATAATGTGCATGTAGTCTGGATCCACTGCATAGCTAAGCTCCATTAAATGTCATTGGCCAAAGACACAAAGGGACAGATTTAAGGAAAGTGGTACTGCACCTAGTGCATTGCAACTGTCCTTGCACAACTTAACGCCCCCCTACCCCCCCACCATGTGTGAGCCGCAAACATATATGGGGCACCATGGCGCAGGGTAGGGGGCAATCACGTCATTTTATTTAGACAAAAATGATATACTCTGCAGGAGTAGCACCAAAATGTTGGCACAACTCCTGCAGAGTACATAGGGGCCCATCATATATAATGCTAAGCCTCCTTTTAATGCCTGCTCTGAGCAGGCGTTCAAAGTGTGGGAAAAGTGGCACAAGGATATATTTAAGGATTTCCTGCCTCATTTATTTGGTTCCCCTTAAAGGGATAGGCTCCCTCGCATACATTATGGCTGGCACAGCCATAATGTTGTGCAAGGCTTTACCAAGTGGAGCTATGCATGCATCACCACTTTGTTAATATGGCGCGGGGAAAATGCCACTTCAGTGTTGCCTTAGTGTCAGTTATGAATTTCACAATAGCAGCACTAAGGTGGCGCTAGGGGCTCTTAAATCAGGCCCAAAATAACCTGTCCTGACCCTTGACAAAACATGCTGCAGTCAACCTTATGTCCGTCTGTCATGCACATGCAAATAGGGATGTTGCTATGCAAATGGGCTACTTACCAACTGGTCCACCAATCTGAATCCCCAGGTGATCCAGTAGATCTTGCTCTCGTGGTATGAGGTCAGCCCAACAGTGTTTTAACTGGTGGTCGGTGAGTACAACTCCGAATATTCTACGCAGGTAGAGGAGCACCTTGCCCCACCGCAGCTTCTGTGCCTCTGTGGGATAGCCCTATATTACCTGGCCACCCAAAGCTAGCATCATGGAAAGGTAATGCTACACCAGCCAGTTGAACCCTCCCAGTTCAACTGCTATTATCTACGCTGATCTCCCTTTCCCAGACATTTTGCAGTATAAGGTAACTGCAAATGAAAAGGCCCCTAAAAAACAAAATTTAACTACCCCACCTTACCCCAAATACCCCAACAAGCTATGCTACCCCAGTGCAAACACCCCACAATACAATGACAAAAACAGGACAAAAAAACTACAAAAGACTGAGTTAACCACCGCTCACCCTCTTGGTAGATTGGCATGAGCAGGCAGGCCAACACACAATAACTTGGTGAAAATGTTACAAAATGACCCAACACAGGTATGAATTTAAAAAGCAAAAGAGTCTTAAATCCTTGAGAAAACAGTGAGAACGATGGTATCGTGCAAAAGTACCTGGGTAGCATCAAACATAAAGCTGCACAAGTGAGTGTGTATCGAAAAAGGCTAGCGATGCATTGATTTCTTACCCGCAAGCGAGAATGTGTGTTGTTCCTTCTCCAGTAGGGTCAGTGAGGGTCGTTTCTTCTCTCCTGCAAGACAGCGATGCCTCGATCCGGGCGGGCACCCCGGATCTGGGCAGGCTTTGTGTTGCTTTTCCGCGCCCAGCGATGTTGCGTCAAAATCCAGTCGCACGGTGTCAAGAAACTGTGCTGCATGGGGGCTTGCGTCATTAACAGCAGCCGCTGCGGGTGCTGCTCGTTATTTCTCCATCTGCGTTACATTGATCTCCCTGCCGCGATGCAAGTGGAGGGTCTATTTTAGCCATGAGGATGGTGGCTCCTCGTTTCTTAGCCGCAAGGCAGGTGGTGCGTCAAAAGTTTCCCCGCACGGCGGTCTTTGTGTGGATTTCTGTCCTTTTCCACCAGCTTCACCTTTCAGGGGCCCAGAGACAGGTTAGGGCACCACTTGGCAGGCAGGACTCTCAGCAGAAAGCCCAGCTGCTGGCAGAGAGAAGTCTTTCATGTCTCTGAGACTTCAAGAACAGGAGGCAAGCTCAGTTCAAGCCCTTGGAGATTCTTCACCAGTGGGAAGTCACACAAAAGTCAGTCTTTATCCTCTCTCAGGCAGAAGCAGTTATTGCAGGCCAACCCAGCAAAGCACAGTCACAGGCAAAGGGGCAGTACTCCTCCTCCAGCTCTCCAGCTCTTCTCCTTGGCAGAGGTTCCTCTTGGTTCCAGAAGTAATCTGATTATCAGGGTATTTTGGGTGCTCTTCTTATACCCCTTTCTATCTTTGAAGTAGGCCTACTTCAAAGAGAAGTATCTGTTGTTTACAAGATTCTGCCTTGCCCAGTCCAGGCCCCAGACACACACCAGGGGGTTGGAGCTGCATTGTGTGAGGGCAGATACGGCCATTTCAGGTGTAAGGGACCACTCCTCCCAACCCCTCTGCCCAAATGGCCGATCAGCATATGAAGGCTACACCACAGCTCCATTTATATCACTGTCTGGAGGAGAGGTGCAAACAGCCCAACTGTCAAACTGACCCAGACAGGAAATCCACAAACAAGCATAGTCACAAAATGGTTTAAGCAAGAAAATGCCTACTTTCTATACGTGGTATTTTCAAACACACAACATCAAAAGATGTATTTTTAAATTGTGAGTTTAAATTCCACATGTCTATCTGCTCCCAAAGGGAATTTGCGCTTTAATAACTTTTAAAGGCAGCCCTCATGTTAACCTATGAGAGAGATAGGCCTTGCAACAGTGAAAAGCGAATTTGGCAGTATTTCACTGTCAGGACATGTAAAACACTTAAGTACATGTCCCACCTTTAACATATACTGCTCCCTGCCCATGGGGCTACCTAGGGCCTACCTTAGGGGTGCCTTACACGTATAAAAAGGGAAGATTTATGCCTGGCAATTGGGTACACTTGCCAAGTCGAACTGGCAGGTTAAAACTGCACACACATGTTTACAGGGCTACTAATGTGGGTGGCACAACCAGTGTTGCAGACCCACTAGTAGTATTTGATTTACAGGCCCTAGGCACCTCCAGTGCACTTACTAGTGCATCAAATATGCCAATCATGGAAAGCCAATCAATAATACAATTTACACAGAAAGCATATGCACTTTAGCACTGGTTAGCAGTGGTAAAGTGCCCAGAGTCCTAAAGCCAACAAAAAAGGTCAGAAAAAAAAGGAGGGAGGAGGCAAAAAGAATGGACATGACCCTGCAAAAGGGAAAAAGTCCAACAGAGACCTAGACATTTTAGAGAATTTTGTCACAGTAGGTAACTTCATCTTGGTCAGGCATGTGAGTGTCAATGAGAGGTGTGGTTTCATCTGTGGTGTGTGATAGTATCATACAGACTATACTCGGTTACCTTGCAGAAACGTCAAGCATTGCAGATAAATGCAAACCCTTTACTACCTAGGCCATTCACCCGTACATCAGTCTTCACATGTATATCCGGATTAGGTGCAGACATATGTCAAGACAGCAAAATTTTGTGACAAGTGTGTTAGAATGTTAATAGGGAGTGCAACAGACTCTGCCTACATTCCACCCAGACATTAATTTGGTGGTGCATTCTCCCATTTTATTGCTAAATCCTGGCTATGGGCCATATATATGGTGAGTGAATCAGCACCTATTGCTGCGTCACTTGTCTAGCAACTCTTAGCGCACTCCACAGCCAACATGTGTGTGTCATATTTGAGGTACAGCACACCATGTGGCAGGGTTGGGCCCAGTGGCGGTGCCGGTACATTACATCCATTGATATACAGTGCAACGTAAGGCTCAATCTTTGGTTCATAACCCTGAACAGTCAATTAAGGTCCTGTGATACCAATGGTTTCCCCTTTGCCACACTTGCTCAGTGCTGGCATAGCAGCTACCTGCCTGAGATGTGACACAGTTTAGTTCCTATTTTTCTAATACATCATTTGTAAACAGCCCCTACCATATGTATGACCCCCTTGCATACATCTTGCCAGGCATGGGGATGATGTGGGGAAAGGGGTAGGATTTTGCGCAATGCCTACTTAACGCCACATATTTTTTGTGGTGCATGGATCTAGGCCTTCGAGAGCCACATGACCATGAATTATGTGACACTGATGTGTGGCATGGAGGCGCTAGACCCTCTTACATCACAACCTATGTTCCAACCATCTTTGTATCTGTTGTGTTCCTTTCCTGCTCTCTGAGGTATGAGCAATATTCCACTGATATACAAAGTGGAGATATTTACTAAGTGATATTAGTTGTACAGTGTCTAGGTGTGTTGCCTCCAGCGATCTCCAGCAGCAGTGTTTTGTAGTTCCCCCCTCCACCTATGCTGCACTATTGTCACCCTCCTCCTCATTGGGGAGATCTACCAGTTCATCCCAGGGGACATTAGTCTGTATGCATATGTTATAAGATAGCAAATACAAGTATCATCTTGCTTACCAGGGGTGGTGCATACAACACGCTTCCTCCTGTCAGGGCCTGATACCTCACACTTGAAATCAGGAGCCCAAATCTCCTCTCCACATTTTGTGTCCTTATGTCCCCTTCATTGTATGCCTGCTCCTCCACATTTGTCGGGTTGCCAAAAAGAGTCATCACCCATGGCTGAATGCCGTAACCTTCGTCAGCTGAAAAGGAATTAGAGAACATTTGTCGGTAATGCATATTTGTGGTTTGGTATGTTCCATATCAGATGTCAGTTTTAGGTGGATTGGTGACTCAGACTTGCTTCTGGTATTGCATGTATTACTGTTTTGTGGAATGTTTGCATTGGTTTGTGTTGATGGACATTACTATCATGGGTTGTGGCTCAGGGACCTGGTGATTGTCAAGATAAATCCAAACTGACAATTCAACCATGCCAAATATGTGTTGCGCTGTCCATAGTTGAGGCTGTGTCTTATTGTTAGTGGAATCTACCACCTCCTTGCACCACAATGTTGTCATTTGTGTTGACACCAGGGTAGCCCTACAAAGCCAAATTCAGGTCTCCATGTTACCATGTGGCACTACGCATGCAGTGCGACACTTAGTGACCCTTTGTGGTAGATTATGCCTGTGCCAGCCATCATGTGTACAAGGGTGTGATTCACACAATTGGAAGAGTAGCAAAATAGGAGCAAAGGAATCTCCATGGTTCCTATACATGATTTATCACAGACACTTTCAACACATGTACAATGCAGGCATTGGGAGGGGCACACTATATTTTTGCATGGGTCCCTATGTACGGTGCATGAAAGGTCAGGTATGTTCTCAATACTCCTACGGAGTCCTACTATGGCATCCCTTATCTTGACAGTATTGCACGTACTCTGCACCATGGTGGGCCATTTCTTGTATAAGGCATACACATGGTGGCATTAGGGGGCGCTAAGGGGCTCATGTGAAGTGGCACTGGACTAGGTGCTGCACCACTTCTCATTAATCTGCCCCTTGTTCTTTCATGGCTGGTGATGTTGTATTCCTATGTGTGAAGCACAATGTAGCAGACAGGTGAAGGTGAGCACAACTGGTATGTCAGGTATGTGTAAGTGATATGTAATTGGTAATGGCAACACTTAGGTGGCATTTTATATTGGTGCCATCGGAGGCTTGAACACTATCACAAATGTGTGACTTTCTTTACATTGACATGGACTATGCCATTCACATGGCTGAGCTATTTTTTGCTTGGTGTAATATGTGTAAGATATGTATTTAGTTGTCAACCAGTGGACACTTATATTGGTTTGGACCCAGCTTCTGTATGGAAAAGGGACATAGCTCCACCTGTACTTCATATGGTGTGCCAGTCAGGTTGTGGCTGTATTATTTACATATGGGTTTATGGGTGTTAGATGTGCAATGAATGAGGTGTAGTATGGCATATGTGTTGTTGTCTTCACATCTGTGTCCTGCCCATGTGTGTTTAGTGTGGTGTATATTGTGTTTGTACTACAAGGCTGGTGTGTTGTCTGTGTAATGATTGGTATGGTGGCTTACCTACGAGTAGCCCATTGCCATGTTTCCCATCCTGGAACCGCTCATTGATGTTGGAATGCCGGAATATGTAGGCATCATGGACGCTGTGGGGATATTTGGCTAGGATGTTTGTGAAGAGCCCACAGTGGTCCAGAATGGCCTGCACATTTATCAAATGGGTGTGTTTGTGATTCCGGTAGAGGTGTTTCGTTGCTGCAGGTGGCACAAGTTGGACATGGGTGCAGTCCATTGCACTCAGCATGTGCAGGAACCCAGCAATTAGGTAGAAACCTTGCTTGTCATCCTTCTGCAGTTGCTGCGTGTTGGAAAAGCAGATGTGGTGTGGTGTGAGGCGGATGATTGCATCCAGAACCTTTGGTAGGAAGGCCGAGAAGGATGTCTGGGAGATACCACCCACCTGTGCGGCCATTGTCTGAAATGATCCTCATGCCAGCATTAAGGAACAGTGAGGAGTTTTGTCTTGGATGAAATAATTGTTGGAGTTTCCACCCTTGCAGTAATGTCTGGCTCTATGTGGTGCAGCAGGCAGTTGAACGTCAGTACGTTGAGGGCGCTGAGGATGCGAGGAGGAGGCGGAGGCAGAGCACAGTGGTGGAACAGGCGGCTGTGGTGCAGACAGGCAGGCTCCAGAAGGAGGAAAGCGGTACGACCGAGAAGCGCCGCGAAGGACGGCGCAAGTCACAAGAAAGCCGCTTGCTCCTTGCTCCCGCCCCAGGGAGTTAAAAGACGCTGCAAGTCGCGATGCTGCAAGCCGCCTGCTCTTTCTCCTGCTCCCACGCCTGCTCCAGGGAGCGTAAAGTATAGCGGCAGTGCAGTTGGAAAGACGCCATGAATCACGGCAGCAGCAGTAACAGCAGCGGCAGTGCCACAAAAAAGACGCCGCAGGACACCGCAGGGAAGGTCGGTCGTCCCCTTCTCCCGCTCCAGGAAAACAAAGCGGCAATAGTGGGAGCAGCCACGTAAAAACACTGAGAGTCACCGCAAGAAAGATGCTCACCCCTTTCTCCCTCTCCTACTCTTGGTCTAGGGAGAATTTGGGAGTTTTGGTGGAGTTTTGGTGTCAAGAACGACTGCGTGAGAGGGGCAAGGAGAAAAGAGACCCCTTCTGAATATTCAAGGAAAGTGCCTGAACATTGAGGAAGCATTTAGGAGCCAGCTGCACAGAGGATTCAGGCCAGAAGGTCGTGAAGAACGGCGGGCAGTTGAGAGCTGGTTGAGTTGAGAATTGAGGGGAGCCTGTTTCCTGACATTAAGGTACTGTGGCCCATATTTATACTTTTTGACGCAAACCTGTGCTAGTGCAGGTTTGAGTCAAAAATTTTAACGCTGTCTACCGCCATTCCACCGTGCCAGCAGGGCATCATATTCAATGAATGATGGTAGCTGGCCCTGCGGCCTGGTTAGCGTCAAAATAATTTACGTTAACCGGGCAGCAGAGGCATTGGGAAGACTGAGGGCTGTGCATCAAAGAATGGTGCAAGTCAGGTTAGAGTCAAAAATATTCACTCTAACCTGACTAGCGTCATTTTTTTACCACAACCCCCATGGAAATGACTCCTGTCTAAGCAAAGACAGGAGTCATGCCCCCCTGCAAAATGGCCATGCCCAGGGGACCATTGGGCATGGCCATTGGGCACAGTGGCATGTAGGTGGGCCCAAGATAGGCCCCCATGCCACTTAGAAAAAAGAACTAAAAATACTTACCTCTACTTACCTGTACTTACCGTAGACGGGTCCCCCCATCCATGGGTGTCCTGCAGGGGTCAGCGAGGGTGGCAAGGGTTGGGTGTCCCTGGGTGGGGCACCTGTAGACTGCTTCCATTGTCGGAGACCACGGAAATGAACCCACAGGTCCTCTAACGCCTGCCCGGACCCAGGCGCTATAAAATTACTCTAAACAGGCTTAGAGCCATTTTTTAAGGCCCTCCTCTTCCCGTGCGTCATTTTTGCCTGGGAGTAAATAAGAAGCAAATGCCTTTGAATAATTTTTTGCCCGGGAACGCCTACCTTGCATCTCATAGACGCAAGGTAGGTTTCCACTGTCACAAAATGACTCTAACTCCATAAATATGGCACTAGACAGGTCTAGTGCCAAAGTATAACTATGGAAAAAGGTTTGCGCTGGATTTGCGTCAAAAGAAATGACGCAAATCCGGCGCAAACAGAGTAAATTTGGGGCTGTAATTTGTTGTTGGCTCCACTCTCATTACTCCTTTTCCTCTGGCCCGGCTTTGTTTCGCTCTGGTCTGCCCTGTTTTGTTGAGCCACAGCCTGTCTGCAATTGTTACAGAATGGGTGCCTGAGGTCTGTGGACTGTGGACTGTTTGTGGATCGAGACTTTTCGAGACCCAGAGGATGCCCTTATTTTAGATTCAATCAGAAGGGCGTAGCTGGAAAAATCGTATCTAGATACATACTAGGTCCTGGTGGATCGCTAAACAATTTTCTTGACAGGAAAAATTGGCCTGCTGGGATAGTGGATTCAGGATTAAAGCAGAGTAAAGTAGAAAAGGAGTAAAAGCATCAGAATTAATAAAAATGACTTCTAAACACATGAGAAGGAGTAGGACATTCCTTAGTCGGGCCTGTAAAAAAACTAAATCAAACCCCTTAAGAAATAAGGATGTTCAGTACCTAAATGCTAAAAGTTTGAACTCTATCCTCCCATTTCTCCAAAAGGACCCATGTGAGAAATTGGCAGTCAAGGCGGGAAATTCATTGGGTACCAACAATAATACCTCTCAAGGTTCCACCCAGGGCAATGACTTAAATTATATGACGGATGAGGGCACTACTGTCAGGGAGGGATTAGCTGTTGTCTCCACCTCCCCACTCCTGAGTATGGCCAATCTAGCTGAAATTATGGAATTCACCCTTCCCGATATTGATCCGGATGAGGTGTCTGGCCGCAGAATTGTTCCTCAATCCATCCCAATAACGGCCGTAGTTGCGCAATCTAATACTGGTTCCCATATGCTAAAACTTTTTAGTAGTACTCCCTCGGACCACTTCCTTTTGGATATAAGATCTTCAGAAACCCCGGATTCGGTGTGTGCGGGGAACTTTTCCAACTGTCCTCCAGATCAACAAATAGGCCCTCATTACAACCCTGACGGTCGGTGATAAAGCCACGGTAACATCGCCACAGGCCAGCGGTAAAAAATTTGGAATCATGACCACGGCAGATACCGCCAACACAAACAGTCACTTTAACATACTGATTGCCACGGCGGTAGCAACAAACACAGCATTGGTAACCGCCAACAGCCAGACGGAAGACAATGTACCGCCCGCTGCATTACAACACGCCAATTCGCCAGCTTTTCCTGGACGGTACCAACGCCATCAAAAACATGGCGGAAACAGAACACTGAAGGGAAATGACTCACCTCTCAACACTCAAGGAAGAACCACGACGCCATGGAGACCGAGCTGCACTTTTTCCCAATGCTGTTGTACCTTCTCATACACCAGGAACACGAACACCGGCAAAGACGACCACATTGAGCACTGAACCTAGCACATAAGGGAGGTGGGGAGGAAAAAGAGAGTGACACACACACAACACGCAACACCCCCACCCCCACCCCCAACACCATACACACAAACAGATGCAACAACATTACATATGCACCCTGTAACCCTCAGGGATAACACAAGGACAAAAGGAATGGAGTAAAATTTGTGTAATAGTACAGTTTTAGATAAATACATACTTAAATCAATAAACAGTCAGTAAAATATATACAATATATACAATATATACAAAAGGAGGGACAATGCCCACTCCAGAATTTCCATGACCCACTGGGCCATTACACATAGGCCAAGGCCACACTTGTCTCCTGCCTCTATACGGAGAGAACACTGCAGGGGCATCAGGTCGAAAACACACAGGCAACACAGGGGGATAGGGAATGGGGGGCACCTCAGCCGGAAGATGGTACAATGTCACTGCTCCTGGGGGGGCTAGATGCCCACTGCTTGGTCTTGAGGAGTGCAAAGCCACAGTCTCTCAAGTGGGTGGTTTGCCCACTGCTTGGTCCTGGGGAGTGCAAAGCCACAGTCTCTCAAGTGGATCTGGAAGGGGCTTTGTGCCCAGTGTGCTTCATCCTGACAAGGAGGGGCTGAGTGGATGGCTTCTTCCAGTGGTTCTGGAGGGGGCCTTGTGCCCAATGTGCTTCATCCTGGCAAGGAAGAGCTGAGTGGATGGCTTCTTCCACTGGTTGTGGAGGGGGCCTTGTGCCCAGTGTGCTTCAACCTGGCAAGGAGGGGCTGAGTGGATGGCTTCTTCCACTGGTCCTGGAGGGGGCCTTGTGCCCAGTGTGCTTCATCCTGGCAATGAGGGGCTTAGTGGATGGCTTTTTCCACTGGTTCTGGAGGGGGCCTTGTGCCTAGTGTGCTTCATCCTGGCAAGGAGGGGCTGAGTGGATAGCTTCTTCCACTGGTTCTGGAGGGGGCTTTGTGCCAAGTGTGCTTCATCCTGGATGGGGTAAGGTCACAGTCTCTCACCTGTGTGTCACACCGACAGATGTTGCAGGGGCCAGGAGGCACTGCAGCCCATGTAGTCACCACTACACACTGCTCGCCGTTGGTGACGGCTGCTCAGTGGATGCCAGCTGCGCTGCAGGTGGCGGTGCTCGCAGTGGTGGTGGTAGCCTCCAGGCCTTCACCTGCAGCCTCGGATGGCTGCCCACTGGGGCTGCTGGCAGTGGTGCTGCTGGCAGCGGAGCATGTAGGGGTGCTGGCCGCGGTGCAGGTGGCGGTGCTGGCTGCTGTGCAGGTGGCTGTGCTGGCAGCGGTGGTGGTAGCCTCCAGGCCTTTACCTGCAGCTTCGGACGGCTGAAGTGCCATGGCTGGCGTTGTGTGCCCCTTCCTGCCCTTACAATTAGCTTCTAAATTGGTAATTGAAAGTGTACTTTAATTACGAAAAAATTATTTGCTTCGTTTTTTGTACATAAAAACCAAAAGGACACACATCAACATATGTATAATAAACAGTAGACTTACATCGCAATTACCTACAAAAACATATACACAATCGTATACAGAAACTGTCTTCATCAACCTCCAAGATTTTTTGAAAAATGTGGTTTTCTAAATGTATTAAAACTTCAATCCACATAGAAGAGATGGTTGCGACAGCTATCACATCATAAATTTCTATTTTCCTTAACTACTTGTTAAAGGAGAGATGTGTGCTCTAATCATAGTCCATACACTTAGGCCCATATTTATACTTTTTTTAGCTCCGCATTTGTGTCATTTCTTTACGCAAAAGAGGCGCAAACTTAGAAAACACAATTGTATTTTGTAAGTTTGCACCACTTTTGCGTCAAAAAATGACGCAAATGCGGTGCTAAAAAAGTATAAATATGGGCCTTAATATTTCTTGCAACCTCCTTATCAAAAGGTCAAAGCGTTTCGGCCCCTCCACAGACACAGTTGGAGAGGACACAGGGGACGTGTGCATGGATGTGGGGGTGGTGACTGCCAGTGAGGGGTGTGTTGTGATGGGCGTGCTGGTGGTGGAGGTATTGGATGAGGATGTAGTGCATGCCTGTGTGAGTGGAGATGCTAGTGGGAGGGAGGTGGACGACGAGGAGGAGGGGACACAGTGGAGGCAGTGGATGTTAGTGTGTCTGCATGTGGATGGTGCTTGTGTGAGTGCCTGTGAGATGAAGTGTGGTGCTTGTGTTTGCCTGGCCACTTATGTGTGTTGATTTGGGTGATTGCTGGTGTGAAGGTGTGCTTGGGATAGGCTGGGGTTGAGGGAATTGGGACTGGGAGAGGAAGTTGAAGGGGGGGGGACTGGAGACAGGGACAATGGCTGCCATCAGTGCTTTGGCCAGAGCCTGGAATGCTCTCTGTTGGGCCGCCACGCCAGAGTGAATGCCCTCCAGGTATGCATTTGTTTCTTGCAAATGCCCTGTTACACCCTGGATGGCATTCAGAATGGTTGACTGCCCAACAGTGAGGGATCTCAGGAGGTCAATAGCCTCCTCACTGAGGGCAGCAGGTCTGACTGGGGCAGGGCCTTAGGTGCCTGGGGCGAAGGAGATGCCCACCCTCCTGGGTGAGCGGGCATGGGAAACACGCTGAGGGGCTGCTGGGAGGGTGGTTCTGGTATGGGGGTGGCAGCTGTACCTGTAGTTGGGGTGGGCACAGAGGTGTCCGCCACCTCCAGGGAGCTTCCAATCGGAGGAGGTGTCTCTGTCGGTAGTGTCCCCTCCTGTCTCCATCGTGGTGCTCCCCTTGCTTCCGTCCCACTGGTGCCCTCACCGTTGGTGGATTCGGCCTCCAGGACCATGTGGGATGCAGCTCCTTCCGTCACCGGTGCCTCTGCTCCTCCGCCAGATGATGCTATTGCACACAAGGACAGAGGGACAAAAAAAAGAGGTTGGGGAGAGACAGAGGATACACTTGGTCAATGCCAGCAACAACACTACCGTTGGCGTACACAACTCACAGGGAACAGCTCTATGCACTAGGCCATGCACTACGTGTTACAATGCTAGTCACCAGCCCATGGGGTACAATGCCTAATGCCATTAGCTGCACACCTGAAACCCACAGGACCCTGCCCAGTAGTAGATGCCCACTAGCATCATTGCGGTTGGAGTGCATCTGAGCTTGCCCATCATTTAACATACCCTGCCATGTTCGCCCTGGCCTAGGGGCACCCACAGCCCACATTCCCCACCTAGTTAATACCTTAACACGCACAAAGTCATGAATCAGAATCTGTACTCACCCCCTTGTGGCTGCAGTGATGCCTTCAAGTGCCCATCTAACTCTGGATAGGCCATCGCCAGGATGGGGAACATCAGGGGGGTCAGGGTACGATGGGCACCCCTTCCCATTGGGGGGCCAGCCCCAGCTGGGCCTCCGCCATCTTCCTTGCCCAGCAGCGCAGATCCTCCCACTGTTTGCAGCAGTGGGTGCTTTGCCTGTCAAAGACCCCCAGGGTCCGCACCTCCTTGGCAATGGCACGCCAAATACCCTTTTTCTGATGGGCGCTGACCTGCAAGAAAAGAACAGCAGAAAAGGTATTAGTCATACCGTCCGGGCTGTTATACTCATGGCCCAACATATCCCCCATCCCCTTATGCACATATATTGACCACCATACATGCAGCACTCTGCCCAGGACACCTCAGACCCCCCCTACATGAGGCTTACACACACAGCAATCCATACATTCATGGCCCAAGCATCATGCTCACAGTGTACTCACCTGTTTGACTGGAGAACCAGAGAGTAAAGGGTACTGGGATAGGACCCCATCCACCAGTCTCTCCAACTCCTGAAGGCAGGGGCCCTTTCTCCAGACACTCGAGCCATGGTTGCTTCCAGACACGGGTCACAGCAGCACTTGCAGTGTAGGTCCTCTTCTGTTGAAGTTGAGGTAGCAAGTGAGTGAACAGATAGAAAATGGCGGGCACGTCCGTGACAGTGCGTACCATCACCGCCGGCGTACATCGCCATTGGCTCCTGGAACCCATAGGGCCCAATGATAACCCATGCGGTGTTGTGCGGCGGTCATCGACCGCTGTCGCAATGGCGCACAACACCAGCGGAATTACTTCATTTCTACTTGTCCCTCCTCACAGGTCTGGCAGCCGCCATTTCAGGGGGGCACAGGCCATGGCACCTAACTGCGTCATGTCAGACATTGGCACATTAACTGACTTACGTGTTCACATACTGTTTCTGTGAAGCAAAAATTGCATATTAATGTGGAAATATGTGTGAATATGACCTTCTGCTCACTGTTTTTCACCCTAGAGTTCAACCACTGAGGATGAATAGGAGATGGAGACATCCCCCCTTTGTACAGACCACTGGTGGACCTTGCGACAATGGAGGACAAGCACATTATCCTGACCTACAGACTTGATAGGGTCACAATCCAAGAACTGTGTACCCATTTGGAGCCAGACCTGATCTCAGCTATCCGCCACCCCACAGGTATCCCCCCTCTAATGCAGGTCCTGTAAGTGCTCCATTTCCTGGCAAGTGGTTCCTTCCAAGCGACAGTGGCCATGGCATCAGGGATGTCATAGCCTATATTCTCAAACGTGCTGACCAGAGTGTTGTCTGCCCTTCTGAAACACATGCACAGCTACATCGTATTCCCCCAGGTGGAGGATTTGGCCACAGTGAACGCTGACTTCTATGCACTGGGACATATCCCCAACATCATTGGTGCCATTGATGGTACACATAGTGCATTTGTCCCCCCCACGGAGAAATGAACAAGTGTTCAGAAATAGAAAAAGCTTTCACTCTCTGAATGTGCAGATGGTGTGTTTGGCGGACAGTACATCTCCCATGTCAATGCCAAGTATCCTGGCTCTGTGCATGATGCCTTTATCTTGAGGAATAGCAATGTCCCATATGTGATGTATCAACTCCAGAGGCACCGGGTGTGGCAAATAGGTGAACCCATGGTCCCCACCCAGTTGATGTAGGTATATGGGTGTGGGGGTTGGCCCTAAGGGTGAGTGTGTGGCTAAAAGTTATCCCTCTATATTTGCAGGTGACTCTGGTTGCCCCAACCTCTCATGGCTACTTACCCCAGTGAGGAATGCCAGGACAAGAGCAGAGGAACGTTACAATGAGGCACATGGGCGAACAAGGAGGATCATTGAGCGAACCTTTGGCCTCCTGAAGGCCGCATTCTGGTGCCTCCTTCTGACTGGTGCATCCCTGTACTACTGTCCCAAGAAGGTGTGCCAGATCATCGTTGCATGTTGCACAACCTGGCCTTGAGACGCCAGGTGCCTTTTCTGAAGGAAGATGAGCCTGGGGATGGTCATGTGGCAGCGGTGGAGCTTGTGGACAGTGACGAAGAGGAGGCAGAGGAAGAAGATGTGGACAACAGAACCACACAAATTCAACAGTACTTCCAGTGACACACTGGTAAGACACTGTAACTTCACATTCCATTGCAGTTTTGTGTTGGACATTGAACATGGCAGCCTGAATTCCCAATTTCTATGGCCACTTACTGTACCCTTTGGCATCTCTATTTTCAGATCTCTGTGCCCCACTCTGGCTACTGGTGTGTTTACAGCTGCCCACTACAGGTCAATATGTAAATATTACAGTACATTTGAATTGCAATGTTTACTGTTTGTGTAACTAATACATTTGTCAAACAATTGTCAGACTCCATATTTGATTTTGTTCCAAGGGTGTTTATTTAGGTGCTTATAAGTGGAGGGGGTATTGCAATGGGCTGGGTTGCTGATGGAGAAAAGTCCAGGGTAGAATCCATTCTCTTTGTATTACAGGTGCATTGTCCAAGGGGGCATAGGAGGCATAGGAAGGGGAGCAATGTCAGTTGAAGGTGGACAGGGTGACAGAGTGGGACACAAGGGTGACAATCAGGAGAGTCTTATTTCCTGATGGGGGTCTTGGCAATGTTCTCCGGCTTCTGCCTGATTCTTATGGACCGTTTGCATGGTGGTTCTCCTTCTGCAGGGGGTGGGGTGCTGGTGGCCTTTTGTTCCTGTGGCGGGGCCTCCTGGCCACTAGTGTCTGCAGAGGTGGAGGGCTGTTCTTCGGTTTGGCTAGTATCAGGGGCCCTTTGGTGTGCCACTGCCTCCCTCATGGTGTTGGCCACGTCTGCCAGCACCGTTGCAATGGTGACCAGGATTTTGTGGATGTCCCGCAGGTCCTCCCTGATCCCCAGGTACTGTCCCTCCTGCAGCCGCTGGGTCTCCTGCAACTTGGCCAGTATCTAGCCCATGGTCTCCAGGGAATGGTGGTAGGCTCCCAGGATGTTGGTGAGTGCCTCATGGAGAGTCGGTTCCCTGGGCCTGTCCTCCCCTATCACACTGCAGTCCTCCCAGCTTCCCTGTTGTCCTGTGCGCTGTCCCCTGAATCGTGTGCCCACTGCCACTGACCCCAGGTCCCTGATCATCCTGTGTTTGTGGGGTGTCCTGGGGTCCCTGTAGTGGTGGACACACTGCTGATTGACGTGTCCTGGGGACAGAAGGATGGGCCCGCTGGGTGGGTGCTGTGGCAATGTTGCCTGAGGGGGGAGGCTCTGTGGTGGGTTGGGACTGTGCCTGGGTAACTGACTGTCCAGAGGTCCCTGATGGGCCAGGTTGGTCATCATGATCCAGGCGTACAGAGCTGCTGTCATCACTGTGGGCGTCTTCTTCAGGTCTGTGATGGGGGTCCATGCAGTGGTGTTGCATGCTGGGCTTGGTATTGGGATGAGTGGGTTGTGATGGTGGGGTATATGTGAGGTGGTGGAGTGATGGGGTGAGGGTAGGGGTAGGGGTTTGTGTTGGTATGCAGGTGGGGGTGATAGTAATAGAGATTTGACTTACCAGAGTCCAGTCCTCCTGCTACCCCTGCCAAGCCCTCATGACGCATGATCGCCAAGACTTGCTCCTCCCATGTTGTTAGTTGTGGGGGAGGAGGTGGGGATCCACCGCCAGTCCTCTGTACAGCTATCTGGTGTATTGCAACCACAGAACACACCTTCCCCCGTAGGTCATTCCACCTCTTCCTGATTTAATTCCTTGTTCTGGGGTGCAGTCCCACGCATTGACCCTGTCCACGACTCTCTACCATAGCTCCATCTTTCTTGCAATGGATGTCTGCTGCACCTGTGATCCGAATAGCTGTGGCTCTACCCAGATGATTTCCTCCACCATGACCCTGAGCTCCTCCTCAGAGAACCTGGGGTGTCTTTGTGGTGCCATGGGAGTAGTGGGAATGCTATGTGTAAGGGTGTGTGGGGTGATGTCTTGGGGTGTGTGCTGTGAGGTGCGTGGATGGTGTGTGGGTGATGGTGTTTTGTGGCTCAGATTCAGTGGGTACTCCTGGCTTGTCTCTCTCTCTCTCACTTGCCAAAACCTTTGGGTTGTAAAGGGTTGTGGGTAGTGTGGGTGTTTATTTTATATTGGTGTGGGTGTTTGGGTTTGGGTGGGTGTGGTGTGTGTAATTGTGTCAGGTGTGTGTAGTTTGAATTGTCCAATGTGGTGTTGTTTTGTCAGTGTGTGTGGATATTGAGCGCGGTCATGATGCTGTGGGCGTATTTCTGTTGGCGTAAAGGTGTGGGTTTTGGTATGCCAGTTTATCACTGACCTTTGGGCTGGTGGACTTGTGTGTGTGTCTCTATAGTGGCAGATTTCTATGTGTGGGTCATAATACGGGTAGCGGTATACCGCTGCAGTGTGTTGGCAGCAGTCAGCATGGTGGTAAGCACCACTTACCGCCAATGTTGTAATGAGGGCCATAGTCCTTTCTGAATCCTTTAAGCGCCTTGAAAGAATCCTTTTGTCTATTTTGGAACTTCTTGAAAAATCCATAAAAGATTCTGATCACAATCAAGATATTCTTGTTTCCATTCCAAAAATGTTACTAGTAAATCAAAATGTGAGCCACCCTCCTGACGAGTCGGCCAAGACAACTATAAAGGAGATATGTCAAGGTTTGGGTCTAAACACAAATGGTACCTGTTTTCATTCCCCAATTGCTGGAGATTTGATGAACATAGGTGACATGTCCAACCATTCCAATAAAGGAACCCAAGCAGGTGTTCCCACATCTGGATAAAGCAGTCTACACTGGCGAATCTGGCCTCCCAAGCGAATGAGGTATATTCTTTGGACAACCTCTTTTCCAGCATGAGTTCAGCGTGCAATATTCCACCATTTGTACATGAGGTTCAGAAAAAGGAATCCGCTCTAAATCCTCGAGCGGCTCCATTCCCAATCTTCCTTCCCAAAGATAATTTATCCTTAAAGTCAAAGGAACAAAATAAAATCGATCTAGAAAAGGTCAGTAAAGTAACTAAAGCAAGAAGGAAAAAGATGGGGAAAAAAAGGTACCGGCGACTCGCTAAAAAGAAGGCAAAGAAGGTTACGTTTGAGGAAAGGGAGCAGGTGGAATCTACAGATTGTAGGAGGCTAGCCTGACTTATAGTGGTTACCTTGTGGTACTTACACCTTGTGCCAGGTCCAGTTATCCCTTGTTAGTAGATTAGAGGTGTTCTAGCAGCTTAGGCTGATAGAGGTAGCTATAGCAGAGCAGCTTAGGCTGAACTAGGAGACATGCAAAGCTCCTACTATACCACTTATATCACTCAGCACTATATCACAAGAAAACACAATACTCAGAGTTACTAAAAATAAAGGTACTTTACTTTAGTGACAATATGCCAAAAGTATCTCAGAGGATATACTCCCTTAGGAGGTAAGTAATATACACAAAATATATACACACAAACCAAATCAGGTAAGTAAAACAGTTAGAAAAGTAGTGCAAACACTGTAAAACACAATAGAATGGAATAGGGAAAAATAAGCCTGGGGCAACACAAACCATATGCTCCAAAAGTGGAATGCGAACCACGAATGGACCCCAGGCCTAGTGTAGTGTGTAGAGGGTCGCTGGGAGTGTAAGAAAACACTAAGGGGCATATTTATACTCTGTTTGCACCGGAATTGCGTCGTTTTTTTTTACGCAAATCCGGCGCAAAGCTAACTCCATATTTATACTTTGGCGTTAGACCCGTCTAGCGCCAAAGATCTTGGAGTTTGCGTCATTTTTTTGCGTGGACACCTACCTTGCGTTAATGATATGCAAGGTAGGCGTTCCCGTCTAAAAAATGACTCCAAGGCATGTGCGCCTTATTTAAACTCCCGTGCAAAAATGACGCACGGGAGTGGGCGGGTCAAAAAAAATGACGTCCAGCCGCTTTTGCGTCATTTTTTAACGCCTGGTCAGGGCAGGCGTTAAGGGACCTGTGGGCTCGGAAGGAGCCCAGAGGTACCCTCCCATGCCCCCATGGACACCCCCTGCCACTCTTGCCCACCCCAGGAGGACGCCCAAGGATGGAGGGACCCATCACAGGGAACTTAAGGTAAGTTGAGGTAAGTATTTTTTTATATTTTTTTTTGTGGCATAGGGGGGCCTGATTTGTGCCCCCCTACATGCCACTATGCCCAATGACCATGCCCAGGGGACATAAGTCCCCTGGGCATGGCCATTGGGCAAGGGGGCATGGCTCCTGTCTGTGCTAAGACAGGAGTCATTTCAATGAGGGTTGGGAGTCAAAAACAATGGCGCAAATCGGGTTGAGGCCAATATTTTGCCTCAGACCTGACTTGCCCCATTTTTTGACTCCCAAGCTCCATTTTGCCCTACGCCGGCGCTGCCTGGTGTGGGTCATTTTTTTTGACGCACACCAGTCAGCTGCGCCGGCTAACGTCATTCGATAAATAAGGCGCCCGCATGGCGCTTTGGAATGGCGTTAGCCGGCGTTAAAATTTTTGACGCACAACTGCGTTGGCGCAGTTGTGCGTCAAAAAGTATAAATATGGCCCTAAGGGTGTCCAAGATACCCCACCTCAAGACCCTGAAAAGTAGGAGTAAAGTTACCCTACTACCTCAGAAAGACAGTAAAGTCGAGATAGGGGATTCTGCAAGGACAACAACTGACTGTAAAGCACTGAAGACGGATTCCTGGACCTGAGGACCTGTAAAGGAAGGGGACCAAGTCCAAGAGTCACGCAAGTGTCCATGGGGGGCAGGAGCCCACTAAACTCCGGATGAAGGTGTAAAAGGGCTGCCCCTGGGTGGAAGAAGCTGAAGATTCTGCAACAACTGAAGGTGCTAGGAACTTCTCCTTTGGTCAGAAGATGTTGCATGGCGTGCTGGAGGATGCAGAGTTCTTTCCACGTAGAAAGACCGCAAACAAGCCTTGCTAGCTGCAAGAGTCACGGTTGAGGATTTTGGGTGGTGGCAGGGCCCAGGAAGGACCAGGAGGTCGCCCCTTCTAGGAGGAGACAGAGGGGGTGCTCAGCAACACGCATAAGCAGGCAGCACCTGCAGAAGCACCTGAACAGGCACTTAGAAGATCTGAGGATGACGGTCGACTCAGAACAACAAAAGAGGATCCCACGACGTCGGAGTCCAACTCAGCAAGTTGGGCAATGCAGGACAGAGTGCTGGAGACCTGGGCTAGGATATGCACAAAGGAAGTTTTGCAAAAGAGCACAGAAGCCCGAGCTTCACGCAGCACACAGGATTACTGTCTGGTGTGGGGAGGCAAGGACTTACGTCCACCAAATTTGGACAGAAGGGCCACTGGACTGTCGAAGACACTTGGACCCAGCTCCTGTGTTCCAGGTACCAGGCTCGTCAGGATGAGATGGGACCCAGAGGACCGGTGATGCAGAAGTTTGGTGCCTGCGTTGGCAGGGGAAAGACTCCATCGACCCACGGGAGATTTCTTCTTGGCTTCCAGTGCAGGGTGAAGGCATACAGCCCTCAGAGCATGCACCACCAGGAAACAGTCGAGAAAGCCGTCAGGATGAGGCGCTACAATGTTGCTGGTAGTCTTCTTGCTACTTTGTTGCAATTATGCAGGCATCCTGGAACAGTCAGCGGTCGATCCTTAGCAGAAGTTGAAGAGGGATGTGCAGAGGAACTCTGGTGAGCTCTTGCATTCGTTATCTGGTGAGATACCCACAGGAGAGACCCTAACCATCCCTCAGAAGAGCATTGGCTACAGAGAAAGGTAAGCACCTATCAGGAGGGGTCTCTGACGTCACCTGCTGGCACTGGCCACTCAGAGGTGTCCATTGTGCCCTCACACCCCTGCATCCAAGATGGCAGAGGTCTGGGACACACTGGAGGAGCTCTGGGCACCTCCCCTGGGAGGTGCTGGTCAGGGGAGTGGTCACTCCCCTTTCCTTTGTCCAGTTTTGCGCCAGAGCAGGGCTGGGGGGATCCCTGAACTGGTGTAGACTGGCTTATGCAAGGAGGGCACCATCTGTGTCCTTGAAAGCATTTCCAGAGGCCAGGAGAGGCTACTCCTCCCACGCGCTTCATACCTATTTCCAAAGGGAGAGGGTGTTACACCCTCTCTCAGAGAAAATCCTTTGTTCTGCCTTCCTGGGACTGGGCTGCCCAGGCCCCGGGGGGGGGGGGCAGAAACCTGTCTGAGGAAAGCAGCAGCAGTAGCTGCAGAGAAACCCCCAGAAAGTTAGTTTGGCAGTACCCGGGCTCTATGCTGGAGACCCAGGGATGCATGGAATTGTCCCCCCAATACCAGAATGGTATTGGGGTGACAATTCCATGATCCTAGACATGTTACATGGCCATGTTCAGAGTTACCATGGTGATGTTACATATTGGTATTGACCTATATTTAGTGCACATGTGTAATGGTGTCCCCGCACTCACAAAGTCCGGGAAATTGCCCTGAACAATGTGGAGGCTCCTTGGCTAGGTCCAGGGTGCCCTCACACTAAGTAACTTGGCACCTAACCTTCACTAAGTGAGGGTTAGACATATAGGTGACTTATAAGTAACTTAAGTGCAGTGTAAAATGGCTATGAAATAACGTGGACGTTATTTCACTCAGGCTGCAGTGGCAGTCCTGTGTAAGAATTGTCTGAGCTCCCTATGGGTGGCAAAAGAAATGCTGCAGCCCATAGGGATCTCCTGGAACCCCAATACCCTGGGTACCTGAGTAACATATACTAGGGAATTATATGGGTGTTCCAGTGTGCCAATCAGAATTGGTAAAATTAGTCACTAGCCTGCAGTGACAATTTTGAAAGCAGAGAGAGCATAAACACTGAGGTTCTGGTTAGCAGAGCCTCAGTGATACAGTTAGGCACCACACAGGGAACACATATAGGCCACAAACGTATGAGCACTGAGGTCCTGGCTAGCAGGATCCCAGTGACACATATCAAACATACTGACACCATAGTGTTTTCACTATGAGCACTGGGCCCTAGCTAGCAGGATCCCAGTGAGACAGTAAAAACACCCTGACATATACTCACAAACAGGCCAAAAGTGGGGGCAACAAGGCTAGAAAGAGGCTACCTTCCTACACAGATGCGTTGGAACAGGTCCTCTCATTGGAGAACTTCTACAACAGGACTGAGGAGGCATCTCTTGTTGTACTGCAAAGGCCAGATACGGGCTCACCGCGAGATCACAAACAGACAGATTTTCCAGTGATCCCTAGTGCCACATTTGATTCCATCAATGTAATCCCGCCTGACACTGCCCCATTGAGAGCTATGTACATCTGCCGTAGATTAGTTACTCAGAATGTGGGAGAGAAATTGAGAAGGGTTAATGTCCTCATTGGGCATAGGGAGTTACCTGACAGTTTGGAGTTTTTGACTATATTTGACTCTAACATATGTCTAAATCGTTCCTTTCTACTGTCATGCTTTTTGGAAAGAGAAAAACTCAAATTAATTGAGAGTAGCAATATTGTGAGGGTCTTTCTTGACCAAAGTATAGGCGGGTGTAAGGCAAAGGTATGGTTTACCTCTAAAACTGTTTTGAAATTAATCTTGGTCAACTGTGCACAACTCCAACAAAGGGGTAAAGGGGTAAAGACGTTATCCCAGTTCAGGATAAGTTAACGTACATTGGCGGGCAGTATCCTACTCATGCTCTAGACTCCACAAATGGTATTGTGAAGCAGGGGGGAAAACATTTTTATCCACTGATGAAATTGTGCAAGTTTCTTTATTCCAGGGTGCAAGGGTAGTGAATGTCTTGGAAGGTGCCAAATATCAGGGCTCCAGTCCTAATCGTGAAAACTGGAATTGGTTAGCGGGGGCCCTGAACAGGTCTCAGTCGAAGGGTAAGCTGATACAGTCAAGTTACTAACTCTGACCTCTCATTGGTTTCTTGGAATGCTGCAGGACTAGGGAAACATCTAGGAAAATTTAAATGTAATTTGTTCATTGAAGATTGACCTAATATGCATTCAAGAGACCTGGTGTTTAAATTACTTCTCATGCCCTGGTTACACGGTTTTAGGTAAAGAAGCACTCCCCTCAAAAAAAGGGTGCCCTAAAGGGGGTATAGCTATGCTTTGAATCAATAGATATAACTGTGAATTTGATAGCCTCCCCGTGACTACAAACTTTTTCCAAATAGTATGAGTACATGTTAGAGGAGAGAAGGGTGGGAAATTCCCCTTGATTATTGTAAATGCATATATCCCCCCTGAAAAGGAATTCAACACTATTCCTCAACATTTGCTTAATCAAGGTTTTGCTATAGGAAATTCTGTCAACTTAATTATAATGGGGGATTTAAATTGCAGAATTTCAAATTCCTTGCTCCACATCTTTTGTGACCCAGACAGAGAAAAAGCGCTAAATATTCCACCTATCCTATTTCCTCGAAGAATTAGGACAAGCAAAAGAGGACTAATTTTATTGAAAGGTCTGAGGTCCTGCAGCAGTATTATACTGAATGGGTGTTTCTGTTTGGACTCACCCGCAGCTTACACTCATAAGTCCCTCAAGAATAACTCCATTATAGAATATATTTGTAATTCATACAATATCGCTCAAAGAGTCGAGGATATGGAAATAATAGACACCCCTCGTAGTGACTATATGATTCTAAAACTTACCTTAAAACTGCAGCTTGGGGCTATAGATCCTTGGTCTATAAAAGGCATAAACTCTGGAATTAATGGGAAAAATAGGAGAATGTTTTGGTCGACAGCTAAAATAACATTGATTAAGCCATTGTTGGAAAATATTGTGGGAAACATGGAGGTTTTGGGGAAGGATGCCTTAACATATTGTCCCAATTTAATGAGTCACATTATTACGTGTAAGCAGCCTGAGCGTAGTATAACTGGAATCAAAAAAGCTCAGCTGCCCATTATGAATCTGAATAGAGTAATAAATAAGTTAGTAAGGTGACAGCTGGAGCATATGACTATGGAAATGAATAGGAAAATATCACTACTTAAGAGAAGATTGCCGCTGAAACTGGCTACCCGAAAAGAAGAAGCGGATTATAAGTAATTCACACTGAGGGAAGCAGCTGCAAAGAGAAACCCTAGTAAATTTTGGGCTATTATCAGGGGTGCGGAAACTGTAAAACGTTCTTCGCCCCCCGATAGCAGAGGAAGACTGGAAGCTGTATATCCAGGTCCTTTACGATGAAAACAGGGTCGTCGTCCCAGGGTGAGAGGTGCTAGTATTAAACAGAGGAGGAGAAACGGACAATACGGGTGCACCTACCGTGGCTGAATTAGAGGGGATTATAGTTTCAATGTGCTCATCGGGTGCCATGGGCCCCGACAAGGTTCCGATGACTCTAACTAAAACGGAGCCTTCGCTTTGGGCAAAACTTCTTCATCCAGTATTTTGAAACTGCTATCCTCAAGGTAATATCCTAGAATCATGGACGGGTAGTATAATACTCCCCTTATATAAAAAGGGAGACAGAACACCACCATTAAATTATACACAAATTGCTTTATTAGATGCAATAGGAAAGATTTTTTGGAAAAGCATCTTATTGTAATTAACTGAATGGGTTGAGGGAAATGGTATTCTTCCATTTGAACAGGCAGGTTTCAGAAAGGCCCACAATACTTTAGATGATATTCTTATACTGCAAACCATAATTGACAAATATGTCCAGACTAGGGGGGGGAATATTGTATGCCACATTTATTGATTACTGCACAGCATTTGACAAAGTGGATAGGAAAATCCTGTGGAGGAAACTTCCGGAATTAGGGGTCCCGCCTTGCCTCCTGCAATTAGTATTTGCCCTGCACTCTTCGACTTGGTGTAAAATCCTCATGGGTGGAGAGCAGGGAATGTCCTCAAATTTTTTTACCAAAAATGGCCTGAGACAGGGCTGTTTATTGGCCCCATTGCTTTTTTCCCTTTACATCCATGACTTCCCCATAATCCTTAGGAGTACTATTGGCTATGCCCCTGCGGTGGGTGGTCGGCCAATCGTCTGCTTACTATATGCGGATGACATTGTTATGTTCGATCTCACCCTAAAAGGACTAAATCAACGTCTGGCCACTCTGAGGGGGTCATTCTGACCTCGGCGGTAAAAGGCGCTTACCGCCGGTCAGAAGACCGCCATAACACCGCCGCAGCCGCGGGAAACCGCCACGGTCATTCTGACCCGCAACAGGCAAACCGCCAAAAACCCGACATCCACAAAAGTCCGCCACACCAACGGCCAGCGAAAAACTGGCGATGACCAAACCTCCACCGTCACGCCAACAGAAATACGCCCATTCCATTCCGACCCACAAATCCACGCGGCGGTCTTTCAACCGCGGTATTCCATTGGCGGTACACACCGCCGCGGTCAAAATACACACACAGCTCCAAAACACTGCCACATTGGACATTTTGAAATACACACACCTGATACACATACAAACACCACTCCCACACACTCAATACAATATAAAACACACACCCACATCACCCACAAACCCCTACGACCACCATTTATTGACTAAGGCCAGAGAGAGACACCACCAGCTATTACAGAGCATTCACAGGCACATTACACCATCACTCACACAACATCCATGCACAAAACACCACACACCACCACACTCACCACGCTCATCACCACAAACACCACCCCACACCTCATTCACACCACCCCATGGCACCCCAAAGACACCCCAGGTTTTCAGACGCTGAACTCAGGGTCATGGTGGAGGAAATAGTTCTGGTAGAGCCCCAACTCTTCGGGACACAGGTGCAGCACACCACCATTGCCAGGAAGATGGAGCTATGGCAAAGAATAGTGGACAGGGTCAACGCTGTGGGTCAGCATCCACGAAATCGCGACGACATCAGGAAGCGGTGGAACGACCT
The DNA here is from genome assembly GCF_031143425.1 of Pleurodeles waltl. Taxonomy (NCBI): domain Eukaryota; kingdom Metazoa; phylum Chordata; class Amphibia; order Caudata; family Salamandridae; genus Pleurodeles; species Pleurodeles waltl. The sequence goes on along the minus strand of NC_090450.1, from coordinate 217,583,032 downwards.
ACGGGGGAAGGTGCGTTCCATGGTATCCAGACACAACATCGCGGTGCAGAAGACTGGCGGCGGACCCCCTCCTCAACCCCCAGAATTTACAACATGGGAGGAACAGGTCTTGGCGATCCTGCATCCTGAGGGCCTCGCAGGAGTAGGCGGAGGAATGGACTCTGGTAAGTCTAATCTCAACTACTTCATCCCCCCCCCCACCGGCATGCCAAATCATACCCCCACCCTCCCCCCACCCCATCACACATACTCCTTGCTAATGTCCCACCATCACAACCCACCCATCCCAACACTAAGCCCTGCATGCGAGCACAAACCATGGACACCCATCACCTAAGCATGCCCACTGCACATACCCATCCCCCCCAAACAACCGTCACAACAGCCCCCACAAGGGAATGCCAGCACTGGGGTACACGGGCAGCCACCCATTGCACGCTATGGCACACACAGAAGCAATAACCATACTCTTATACCCCTGCAGGACCCGAACGCCACGACACCGCCCAGCAGGGTCCAGAAATGTCCATTCCACCCCCAGAAGAGGCCCACAGTGATGACAGCAGCTCTGTCTCCCTGGACCCAGATGACCAGCCCGGCCCATCGGGGACCTCAGGACAGTCGGTTCCCCTCAGACAGCCACAGGCCACAGCAGACCTACCCCCCTCTGGGAACACCAGCACAGCACCCACCCAGCGGGCCCATGCCTCTGTCTGCAGGACACGTCAATCAGCGGTGTGTCCACCACTACAGGGCACCCAGGTTAACCCACCACCCCAACAACAACAGGGACCCGGGGGCAGTGGTAGTGGGCACACGGTCCAGGGGACAGAGGCCCAGGGAAACAGGGGAACTGGGAGGGCTACTGTGCGACAGGAGGGGACAGGCCCAGGGAACCCACTCTCCACGAGGCCCTATCCTCCATCATGGGAGCATACCACCGCTCCCAGGAGACGATGGCGACGGTCCAGGCCAGGTTCCAGGAGATCCAGGTACTGCAGGAGGAACAGTTTATGGGAAACATCAGTTCCGCAATGGGCACCATCGTTGTGGCTCTCAATCTGATTGTCAGCACATTGCGGGACCATGTGGCACCACAAAGGGCCCCTGTCACTAGCATGGATCAAGAACAGGCTACCACCTCCGCCGGCGCTAGTGGACAGGAGGCCCCGACACAAGAACAACAGGCCACCAGATCCCCACCCCCTGCAGAAGGAGAACCACCCTGCAAGCGGTGCCTGAGATCTAGGAAGAAGACAGAGTAGGATACCAAGACCCCCGCCAGGAAAGGATACCCCCTGATTGTCATCCCACTGTCCCACATTGTCACCCTGTCCAACCTTAAACTGCCCCAGCTCCACCTTCAACAGGCATATGGACAATGCACCTGTGAGACTGAAAATCTGGACTCTGCCATGGACATTCCTCCACCATCACCCATCACCGAATTGCAACCATTACCCAAAATTGAGCACTTTAATAAACACACTTATTGCACAAAAATAATCTGGAGTCTGCCTGTATTTTTGAACAAATGTATTACACAGAACCGTGCCAAAATGTCCAGTTACATTGTGATGACAACATACCACTGTCACACAGCTGTAGTCCACGGGGAAACAAAGCAGAGGTCACGGAGTGGTGCCCACATCTCTGAAATTGGAAGGGAAAGTCACAACTCAGTTAACATACACTGGGGGGAAACTCAGACAGCAGAGAGGCAGGAGACTTTAAGAAAATGTAAAATGCCGGTGTTGATTCTTACCTGTATGTCATTGAAAATACTGCTGCATTACTGTGTCCCTGTTGTCTGTGTCGTCCTCTTCGTCTTCCTCCTCTTCACTCTCCGCAGGCTCCACAGCTGCCACAACACCACCATCTGGACCATCCTCCTGCAGGAAAGGCACCTGGCATCGCAAAGCCAGGTTGTGAAGCATACAGCAGGCCACGATGATATGGCATACCTTCTTTGGTGAGTACATTAGGGATCCACCTGTCATATGGAGGCACCTAAACCTGGCCTTCAGGAGGCCGAAGGTCCGCTCGATCACCCTCCTAGTACGCCCATGGGCCTCATTGTATCGTTCCTCTGCCCTTGTCCTGGGATTCCTCACTGGGGTCAGTAGCCATGACAGGTTGGGGTAACCAGAGTCACCAATTAGCCACACACGGTGTCTCTGAAGTAGTTCCATCACGTAAGGGATGCTGCTATTTCACATGATGTACGCGTCATGCACTGACCCAGGGAACTTGGCATTTACATGGGAGATGTACTGGTCAGCCAAACAGACCACCTGGACGTTCATGGAATGATAACTTTTTCTGTTCCTATACACCTGTTCACTCGTGCTGGGGGGGACCAAAGCAACATGTGTCCCATCAATTGCACCAATGATGTTGGGAATATGTCCAAGCGCATAGAAATCACCCTTCACTGTAGCCAAATCGCCCACCTCAGGGAAAACAATGTAGCTCCGCATGTATTTCAGCAGGGCAGACAACACTCTGGACAACACCTTGGAAAACATAGGCTGAGACATCCCTGATGAAATGGCCACTGTTGTTTGAAATGACCCACTTGTCAAAAAATGGAGTACTGACAGAACCTGCACTAGAGGGGGGATCCCTGTGGGTTGGCGGATGGGTGACATCAGGTCTGGCTCCAGCTGGGCACACAGTTCCTGTATAGTGGCTCTGTCAAGCCTGTATGTCAGTATGACATGTCTTTCTTCCATTGTCGACAGGTCCACCAGCGGTCTGTACACGGGAAGATTCCTCCATCTTCTCGCAAGTCCCAGTGGACGGTGCCTAGGAAGGACAACATGGAGCACAGAGTCAATCAACCCACAGGTACGTTCCCACAACTTGCACAGTAGACGATTCTCAATGCATTGAATGGCTTGTATGAGTGTTGATGCAAGGCCTAGGCATGTGTGACGCAGTAGAAATTAAGATATGGGGTCCCTTGAAATGGCAGCTGCCTGACCTGTGAAGTGCGACAGTGGGATGTGAGGTCAATGCGCTGGCGTGGCACACCGTGGCGGTAGGCGGTCGAAGACCGCGGCGCAAAGCCGCATTGGTTAACATTGAACCCTATGGGTTTCAGGAGCCAATGACGATGTGCGCCGGCGGTCGCGCTACGCCCCGCCACGGTACGCCCTGCCGCGGGCGTGACCGCCATTTTCTATCTGCTTAATCACTCGATATCTGATCATCCACAGGAGAGGACCTATACTGCAAGTGCTGCTGTGACCTCGGTCTGGAAGAAACAATGGCTGCTGGGACTGGGGAAAGGGCCCCTGCCTTCACTTCTGAAGAATTGGAGAAACTCGTGGATGGGGTCCTCCCCCAGTATGCACTACTCTACGGTCCTCCAGACCAACAGGTAAGTACACTGGGACCATGCTTTGTGGCCAATCCCTGGGTTGAGTGGGGTGAATGAAAGATGGTGGGGAGGGGAGCGAATGAGGCATGCATCAAACGACAGATGAGAGCATGTGCCACATGGCAAGGGTGGAGATGGGGGGCCACTCACATCGAGCATGCAGAAGGTGATGATTTTTATTTTTCTCCCCCTGTACATGTCACATAGGTCAGCGCCCATCAGAAAATCGACATTTGGCGTGCCATCGCCAAGGACGTCCGGACCCTGGGGGTCCACAACAGACGGGGCACCCACTGCCGGAAGAGGTGGGAAGATATCCGCCGTGGGAGCAGGAAGACCGCGGAGGCTCTGCTGGGGATGGCCTCCCAACGTAGGAGGGGTGCCAGTCGTACCTTGACCCCCCTGATGTCCCGGATCCTGGCGGTGGCCTACCCCGATTTGGATGGGCGCGTGAGGACATCACAGCAGACACAAGGGGGTGAGTACAAGCACATTCTGCTGATTTTGCACACATTGGAGGTGTCTGGGTGGGGGAGGAGGGCTGTGGGTATCCCTAGGCCAGGGCGATTTCTGTAGTCTAGGCCCCTCCGTTAGGCATGGCCCTGTGCCCCGCCCCCACCTCTGTAGGTTGCCTAGTACAGCTATTCATGGCCCTGTGTCAACAATGTGTGGAGTTGTCGTCCATAGGCTTGTAGGCCATGTCCCACGGATTGAGTAGTGTACCCCCCCGAGCGTGGCGCAGTGCAGGGGGCTTCTGTGTCTGTCCTCTCCGCCAACGGTGTCGCCAATGCATGCACTCAACATGTCTTTGTTTCTCCACCCCCCCCCCCTTTTTTGGTGGTCTTCCTGTTCATGTGTGCGTTTGCATCATCAGGCGGAGGAGAAGTGGCATCGGAGGACGAGGGAGCTGCATCTCACATGGCCATGGAGGGCCATGCAACAGACTTGGATTTCACCAGTGAGACGGAGGGCGAGGGGAGCTCCACAGCGGGGACACGTGGTGACACCAGCGACACAGACACGTCCTCGGAAAGGAGCTCCCTTGTGGTGGCGGCAACATCCGTGCCCACCGCAACAACAGGTACAGCTGCCACCCAGCGCACCAGCTCCGCCCTCCCAGCAGCCCCTCAGCCTTCGCCCTGTGCCCGCTCACCCAGGAAGGTGGGCATCTCCTTCGCCCCAGGCTCCTCAGGCCCTGCCCCAGTTACCCCTGCTGCCCTCAGTGAGGAGGTCATTGACCTCCTGAGGACGCTCATTGTTGGGCAGTCTACCCTTTTGAATGCCATCCAGGGTGTAGAAAGGGAGGTGCACCGGAGTAATGCATACCTGGAGGGCATTCATTCGGGTCAGGCTGCCCATCAGCGATCGTTCAACGCTCTGGCCTCAGCACTGACGGCAGCCATTGTCCCTGTCTCCTGCCTCCCTCCTCCAACTTCCTGAACCCAGTCCCACTCCCCTGTACCTCTGCCTATGCCAGACACACCCACAGACCAGCCTGCACACACCTCAACACTCAAGGGAAGCTCATCCAGACATAAGCACCACACATCACACAAGCATTCATACAAGCAACATCCACATGCAGACATGCCAACAGCCACTGCCTCCTCTGTGTCCCCCTCCTCCTCGTCTCCCTCCTCCCTCCCTGTGATGTCTCCACTCACACTTGCATGCACAAAATCCTCAGCCACTATGTCCATCACCAGCACACCCACCAGAACACTCCGCACACGTGCAGTCACCACCCCCACTACCATTTACACGTCCCCTGTGTCCTCTCCCAGTGTGTCTGTCACCCCCTCTTCCAAACCACACAAACGCAGGCAGTCACCCACCCAACAGCCATCCACCTCACTGCAGCCTCCAGCACAAGCACCTGCACCCAAAGACACCAGACTTCACTCTCCTACAACCACATCCTCTTCCTCCACTCCCATACCCACTACAACTACCCGTCCCTGTCTTTCTAAATGGATTTTTCTTTCCAACCTTGACCTCTTTCCAACAACTGACCCACCCCCTCCATCTCATAAGACTCCAATCAGCACCTTAGCCACCACAAAACCTGGACCTACAAAGACAATAGTCCAAGGATTTTGGAGTCCACCACCTTCAAGGCCAGCTACTTCTGCCAGGAGTAAAGAGACGGCCAACCCACCCCCAGAAAAAAAAGCCAAGAAAGCCAGTGCCCGGCACGACAGGCCAAAGACAGCAGGCTCCAAAAGCACTACCCTGGCACCGTCAGGGAGTGGGGTGCCACCTGGCACACCGCCAAAGGGAGGAAAGGGCCACAGACGAGCAGGGAAGGGTGGCAAGGGCAGCACGCCCGACAAGTCCGGCAGCAGGCGAGCTGCCCAGGAGGGCCCCACCAGCCCCATTCCAGGTGTGCAGGAGGACACCCACGGGCCCGGGACGGCAGCACAGGAGGGCCCCGCAAGCGAGAAGACAGATTTGCATGAAGGGCCCGGGAGCCACATGTCAGGTGGCGAGTGAAATCCATGTAATGGCCGGATCTGGTGACCTGGACACACATGTCAAGCACCGCTGAACAGGGCCCTTCAAGTCAAGCACCGCTGAACAGGGCACCGCCGTCTCAAGAACCGCTGAACATGGCCCTTCAAGTCAAGCACCGCTGAACAGGGCACCGCCGTCTCAAGAACCGCTGAACAGGGCCCTTCAAGTCAAGCACCGCTGAACAAGGCCCTTCAAGTCAAGAACCGCTGAACAGGGCCCTTCAAGTCAAGCACCGCTGAACAGGGCACCGCCGTCTCAAGAACCGCTGAACAGGGCCCTTCAAGTCAAGAACCGCTGAACAGGGCACCGCCGTCTCAAGAACCGCTGAACAGGGCCCTTCAAGTCAAGAACCGCTCCGCTGGGCCCCGCCGTCTCTGCACCGCTCCGCTGGGCCCTTCATGTCAAGCACCGCTCCGCTGGGCACCAGCGTCTATGCACCGCTCCGCTGGGCCCTTCATGTCAAGCATCGCTCCGCTGGGCACCGCCGTCTCTGCACCGCTCCGCTGGGCCCTTCAACTCAAGCACCGCTCCGCTGGGTCCTTCAACTCAAGCACCACTCCGCTGGGCCCTTCAACTCAAGCACCACTCCGCTGGGCCCTTCATGTCAAGCACCGCTCCGCTGGGCCCTTCATCTCAAGCACCGCTCCGCTGGGCCCTTCATCTCAAGCACCGCTCCGCTGGGCACCGCCGTCTCTGCACCGCTCCGCTGGGCACCGGCGTCTCAAGCACCGCTGGCCCATTGGCAGTAGGGGCAGGCCTGCATCTGTGTTGGGCCGGGCTGCACGAAGCACTCTGGGCACCATGCCTCCTCCAGAACCAGTGGAATCTGTAATCCACTTGTGAGACTGTGGCTTTGCACTCCCCAGGATGGCACAGTGGGCAACCCACCCACTGTAGAGACTTGTGAGACTGTGGCTTTGCACTCCCCAGGATGGCACAGTGGGCAATCCACCCACTGTAGAGACTTGTGAGACTGTGGCTTTGCACTCCCCAGGATTGAACAGTGGCCATGGAGGCCCCTGGTGGATCTGGCGTCGTGGACTCATCTGGCTGAGGTGCCCCCCCTTCACTTCCCCCTTAGGTGCCTGTAGTTTTGCTATCTGATGCCCCTGCAGCATTCTCTCCATTGGAGTCGGGTATCCTGTGTGGGCTTTGCCCATGTGTTTAGGCCCATTGGCCCATGAACAATGGCTGATACCCAATTTGGACAGGACAATTTACATATGTATATATAGTTATTGATGTTTGATATATTTTTTTACTTAGCCGTACAATATACTTCAAATTTCATGATCATTTTATTTTGTCTTTGCATTCTTCCGGGGGGTTTGGGGGTGTCACTCTGAGTTGTTGCTCTGCATTGATGTGTATGTAGTTGTGGGTGAGGGTGAGGGTGGGTGTGTCGAGTATGTGTGTCCACGTAATTTTTTGCCTCCCCCCTCCCCTGTGTCGTAGGTGCAGTACTCACCGTTGTCTTCTGCGCCGGCGTTCGTGCTCCTGGTAGAGGAGCAGGAAGACAATAGCTGGTAGGATGTGTAGTTCGGGTTCCATGCTGTCCAGATTCCTCGTGGAGTGTGTAGAGGTGAGCGTTTTCCGTTCGTAATGTCTGTTTCCGCCGTGTTTTTATCGGCGGGGCTACTGCCCCGGAAAAGGTGGCGGATTGGTGGCTTGTGATAGGGTGGGCGGTACATTGTCTCCCGCCTGTCTGTTGGCGGTGACCGCCGTGCTGTTTGTTTGTCCCGCCGTGGCGGTCGGAGTGTTAAAGTGGCGGTCTCTGTTGGCGGTTTCCGCCAGGGTCGGAATTCCATTTTTTTACCGCCTGCCTGTTGGCGGGTTGGCCGCTGCTTTAACACCGACCGCCAGGGTTGGAATGACCCCCTAAATCTTTACTCTGAGAAGCACTACTTAAGAATTAATACATCGAAGTCTCTGGTTGTATGCTTCACCGGGAAAAAAAACAGAAGGAAAATTTGTTCCTCTTGGGTTCTGGGACAACATAAGTTGGAGCGGATAGATACATATCGTTTTTTGGGTAAGATCTTTTACGCCTCAATAATTGAGCAAGAGCATATTCGCGATAATATTAGTAAGGCTATTTCACACATTCAAGGATTGGTGGCTTTCTACAATGCAAATGGTAAACGCCACTTCTCGCATTTATTGTCTGCCTATCAGGTTAAGATATCAGATACTCTTCTATATGCGATAGAATGTATAGACATAAATAACTGTGATTTCCTTGACAAGACAGAAGGCCGCAACCTAAGATGTGTGGCTTCTTGTAATCACTCAGCTTCAGGGGCAGCGCTAAGACTTGAATTTGACATTAAGAATATCTTCGTGCAAGGCCTTGTGGCCGTGATTAGAAAGGCACATTGCCTTATCCATAGCGAGGAACTAATTCTGAGAAACCTGGCATACCACAATTATTTTTATAATTTCAGAGAAAAATCCTGTTTTTTCTTTACATCCATGCTATTCGGCTCTTAGAGCTGGACCCGGACCTCACTCCTTCAATACCCTTCATAAGTCTAAAAAAAATCTTGAAGGAAGTGACATGGCCCAAAGGCTTTTCAATGGATCCTGATGCATGTCGCTATAGATGAGTTCTTGAGAAGTTAATCAATTCTGTCTCTAAGAACGTGGTTCAACCTTACCTGACTTGGAATCTACCCCATGGTGTGAGGTGATTTTTTATATTGATCAGACTTGATATAATACCTCCAAGTGATCTAACCTCCAAATGGGATGGCTCTACTAATTCCTGTGACTTGTGTCAAGGTGGGGTACAGAATATCAAAAACTTTCTATTTGTCTGACCAGCTTCAGCCGCACAGAGGAAATTGTGGTTGAAACCCCTCTATTTGTGGCTAAATATTAGATCTTATAGAGAGGCCCTAGATTTATGTTATACCCCTCCTAATGAAAAATGTTGTCATGGGATTTTCAAATGTTTTCAAACCTTCCTGCAGATATATTTATCCTCTGTGATTAGATCACCATCCGCCCCCTGGTGTAGAAATCAAATAAATACCGCAGGGACCCTATGAATCATCCAGATTTAATGAGAAATGTTATGGATGAAGGATGGGAGGGGTAGGTCCCTCAATTTTGTTGGCCAAGGAATCTTTGAATTTAAGAATTGGTGTCCGTAGTGGGAGGCTAAATTTATGCTATTTTAGATTAAATATTGCCTTATATTGGTATTATTTTGTAATGTGTGAAGTAATCAGGAATGAACTGATGGTGTGGAGTTTTATTCTTTTTTTTTTTAGAAAGTGTATTAATTTATTTTGTATTTATATGGTTCTATATCGTTATTCATGTGGATCTCTTTGGAGTTCCAAATCATGACAATAAATATTGAATTGAAGGTATACAATGGACTCCCACTTCAGACGGTAGGTTCTGATGACATCTTGTTCCCTGAGCCCAAGGATGGTTGTGCGCTGTCAAAATATTCCCTCTTGCCTTCTGTGCTGCCTTTGTGGCTGCTGTGGAGGTGTTTGGGGTTGTTGTGGTGAAGCTGAAGGGATCTGTTGTCGTCACCGTCATCTGCGGCATGTGCCAAGCTGGAGTATTAACAGTTCAGTGTTCTCCAGGAAGTTGCCAATGCGACTTCTGTGTGTGGGCCTCATCTTAAAGCCTGGTCTGACCAGGCGTTAAAATGTGACGCAAATCGAGCTTTGCGTATTTTTTTGAACAGGTTCCGTCATTTTAGCATCAGGATGTAAATATGGCGCTGAAGGACTAGCATCATTTTTTGAAAGGGAATGCCTACCTTACATATCAGTGTCACAAAACAACGCAAGGTGGTTTGGCGCTCCTAAAAAATTATGCAAACTGGCGTCACTACATAAATATGGTGGTAGGTTAGCGCTGCTTTTGCATCAAAAAAATTACGCAAAGGCAGCGCAAACTTTTCTTAAATATGGGCCTTAATTCTAGGGGGGGGGGTTTGCAGTTTTATATAGCGTAGATTTGGCCTGAAGGTACAGGAGTGCTTTATGTAAGCATAAGTTACATTAAACAAGGACATATTAATTTTGGTTCTAGGCATGGGGAAATTAAGTGATTTGCCCAGAATAACAGATTATCAAGCTGAAGACGAAACTTGAACCTGGTTCCCCTGATGCAAAGTCTGCAGCTTTGTCGCTATTTGAGAACTCACAAAAGATTACCTCATTGTAGTGTTTGAGAGCACTAACCATAATTTCTAAAGGAATAAGACCCTCTCAGTTTTATAATTTCTCAAGGAAACACTTTAGGTATTACAGTTTTGATGACATCAAGATGATGTCAGGTATGCCGTACGTTTGTAACAAATATAGAATGTTAGCAATCTAGTTGTTCATTTGAATGTTGTAGGGAGGCAGATCTAGGGCAAGGACTTGGATAATTGAGGGCAGGGAGAAGGGTGCAGAGGCAAGTTGACCACAATGGGCAGGCAAGACGGGCAGTGGCAGCACAACGGACCACGGAGAGCAGAGGAAATGGGGGTAGGGGCAACGAACCAACCATGCCGGACAGGCAATAGAGGCTGTAGCAGTATAACAGATCATTGAGGGCAGACGGAAGAGGCAGTAGCAGTACAACCCTACATGCCAACAGACCTGATTCAGGCAGGAGGCTCACGATTTTCTGAAGCCTGAAAGGTTTTTTTTTATCTGTCTCCTTCCTAAACTCTCCTCTTTTTCAATGCAAGTAAATGGGGAAATAGGAGTGCAGAGGGGAAAGAGGCAAGGGCAGCAAACTAACCATGTTAGACAGACAGGAGAGACAGTCAGAGGTGAATGGACCATGAAGATCAGGGGGGGAGTGTGCAGGGGCACAACAATGGATCAGACAAGGCAGGAGGGAGAAGATACGGGGCCTGCACATGGAACATGAAGGGCGGGGCTTTGGAGCAGGGCAGGAGCTGCAAGCTGACTATGGAGGACTGGCAGGATGGGCACTGGAAGCACAACACAACATGGAGGGACACAGTGAGACTATAATGCCATACACACAAACAACGGAGGGAAGGTGGTAGGAGGTTAGGGGCAACAAGCTGACCACACAGAGCAGATGGGAGGGGCTGTGGCTGCACAGAACCACCCTGGTAGGCAAGAGGGAGGGGGCAGGGGCATGCAGAAAGGACCATGGAGGACAGAAGGCAGGGGTAGGACCTGGGAACAAACAGGAGAGCAGGGGAAAGATCTTCACAACAGACCACGCTGGGTAGGCAGGAGGAGCAGTTGTAAGTCCTCTACTTGGGAGCCAACTTTTGTACTTACCAGGCTTAGGAGATTGCCAATTGTGGCACTACACCAATGTAACATCCTGTTTTGGCGTGGAAGGTAGCCTTTTCTGATTGCAATTACCTCACTGACAAGGGTAAATGAATGGCAAGAGCTAACACTAGTGGAATTCTTCATTCATGTTCACAAGGATAGAGTTAGAAGAAGAAATCCCTTGTTTCTACCACAGGTTCTTTACCCTTTTTATGTCAGTCAGATCACTGAGTTGCCTATGTTCGTTCCACAGCCTCAAACATTGAGTAAAGGTCAGAGGCCAAAAAAAGTATAATTTAGGAAAAAATATTTTGATATGATTTGCTTACATTGTTTGCCCTAACAGTGACAGTGGGATCTAAATCACAACCAAACTGTGCATATAGTTAGCAAAAGGAATTAGGGGGTTATTACAACTTTGGAGGAGGTGTTAATCCATCCCAAAAGTGACGGTAAAGTGACGGATTTACCACCAGCCGTATTCCGAGTCCATTATATCCTATGGAACTCATAATACGGCTGGTGGTATATCCGTCACTTTACCGTCACTTTTGGGACGGATTAACACCTCCTCCAAAGTTGTAATAACCCCCTTAATCTTGAAGAAAAGGCACACACAAATTTGATGAATCATTATAATTAATATATTTGGTTCAGGGGTTCAAATCAAAAGATCCCACATAAACATTAAACTTGAGTGTCATCAAATTTTGTCTGAAAGATGAAAATAATTAGTAATGTCTATAAATTCCACTCTGATTGATACCAATGTCTTTACACCATCAAGATCGTACAATAAAATGTTGAAGATCCAGTAAATTCACATTGAACTCATGAATACTGTGGTGGGACGACAAGGCTGGTTCACCTCTAGAGGATATAGAGCCAGATGTATATGGCCTTTTGTTTTGTGACTAGCAAGTTGCAATCTGTGTGGGAATTACAAATTGTGAGTAAGAAAACAAAATGTACAACAATATTAGGTACACTGTTTGCAATTTCCAATGGGGTCGCAAATTACCTATCTCATCAGTATTCAAGAGGTAGGTGCCAGTTTGTGACCCAATTGGGAATGGCCTCACTCACACGGATGGTGGCCTGCTGAGACTGCAGATCACCATGTCTTTGACTTCTTTTTAAATAAAGCAGTTTTTTTTTTAAATGCAGCTGATTTTCGATGCACTTCAATCAAAAAATGAAAAGATTTCTTTTCATTTTTTTCAGAGCAGGCAGTGGTCAGTGGGACTACTACCTCCTCTGAAAAAGTATTTGTGCTTTCATTCACCAAGGGACCCCTTTCCGTTTATGAATGGGTTACAACCAATTTGAAATTGGTTCTAATTGTGATTGTTTTGCAACCACGTTAACGGTTGCAAAACAATCATACATGCCATTCAGATTCCGTATTATGAAGGGACGTCTTGAACATGCCCCTTCCTAATACCGAATCGCAAAGCCCGAATTGCGATTTGGTAACAAGTTACCAAATCGCAATTCGGGCTTTGTACATCCCCAAAAATATTTTTTCTGGTTGCAAACAGGACAATTCTGTGAAAAAGGCTTTGTAAATGTGGCCCAAAGTCCTTTCCTTTGCAGCATTCTGGTCCTCTGCCCCTTCCACCTGTTGGAAATTGCCTCTCTGCAGGGTCACCCTCAAACTTTTTGCCTTCCTCCTCTACTTTTTCTGACCTCATTTTTGCTGGCTTTAGGACTCTGGGCACTTTACCACTGCTAACCAGTGCTAAAGTGCATGTGCTATCTCCCTAAAACATGGAAACATTGGCTCATACCCAACTGGCATATTTAATTTACTTGAAAGTCCCTAGTAAAGTGCACCACATGTGCCCAGGGCCTATAAACCTACTAGTGGGCCCGTAGCACTGGTTGTGCCACCCACATACATAGCCCTTTAGCCATGTCTCAGTCCTGCCATTGCAAGGCCTGTGTGTGCAGTTTCATTGCCACTTTGACTTGGCAATTAAAAGTTGCCAAGCCTTAAACTCCCCTTTTTCTACAAATAGCTCACCCCTGAGGTAGGCCCAAGGTAACCCATAGGGCAGGGTGCTATGTAGGTAAAAGGCAATACATATACCTGTGTGCTTTGTATGTCCTGATAGTGGAAAACTTCTAAATTAGATTTCCATTACTGCGAGGCGTGTTCCTTTCGACTGACATTTTGGTAACGAAAAATTGCTAAAATTTGTAGTAATTGATAATTAGGAATCTGACATACAGGGTGACAGAGAGCGGAAACTGAGGATTTTAGAATCCATGTACGTTGTGGATTCTGAGACACTTGTCCTGGATGGACTTAACTCAAGTGAAGAAATGGATGTGCACCTAGGATAATGTGTGAAGATCTTATCTAACAGCATGTTTAGATATTAGAGGGCGGGAAGTCTCCAAAGAAATCACTAGTTTTAACTGAATTTTTATTATGATACAACATGCTTTTGTTGTTTTTTTTCTCTGTCTTTCACTTTTTGCCTTTGCATGCACGTATGAGCATTGTTTTTTACTTAGTAGCATGCCAGGGACAGTTGATTATTACGCATTATCCTCCGCACTCTTGCCATATTGTCAGATAACCCTGCCCACTGGGGCACAATTGTGGGCCAGGTGCCTATTATGTGAGACTATTTTGTCCTTTCATGTATATAAGGTGTTATAATATTCTCATGTATGTTATGTTCACACTGTTTTAGAGCAGATGATGTAATATGCTCTCAGTTACAGCTCATTATCATGTACATGTTATGGTATGCTTTGATTGATAAGGTATTATCAGACAATAGGGATGCCACTTTGTAACCTGGTTAGTTATGGAATTTTGTGGCTCTAATCTATTCATGGATCACAAACATTCAGTTTATTTGGGTCGCCAATAACATAATGAGATGGACATAATACCTCTGCTTTTGTTAGTAGGCCTTATTTGTGTTCTACAATACTACACTTGAAGATGGCTGCCTTGGTTGATTTCAACTTTGCATGATGTGGTTTATAGGTGTCCTTTGTTCATGACACCTGCACTACAGGGAAGCATGTTGGATTTAGACACTCTGGTGGTCATTCCAACCCTGGCGGTCGGTGTTAAAGCGGCGGCTAACCCGCCAACAGGCTGGTGGTTAAAAAAATGGAATTCTGACCCTGGCGGAAACCGGCAACAGAGACCGCCACTTTAACACTCCGACCACCACGGCGGGACAAACAAACAGCGCGGCGGTCACCGCCAACAGACAGGCGGGAGACAATGTACCGCCCACCCTATCACAACCCACCAATCCGCCGCTTTTTCCGGGGCGGTAGCCCCGCCGATAAAAACACGGCGGAAACAGACATTTCAAACCGAAAACGCTCACCTCCATACACCCCACGAGGAATCTGGACAGCATGGAACCCGAATTACACATCCTACCAGCTATTGTATTTCTGCTCCTCTACCAGGAGCACGAATGCCGGCGCAGAAGACAACGGTGAGTACTGCACCTACGACACAGGGGAGGGGGGAGGAGAAAATATTACGGGGACACACATACGCGACACCCCCACCCACTACAACACACACATCAATGCATAGCAATACATCACTGTTACAACCCCAAACCCCCCGAAAGAATGCAAAGACAAAAGGAATAGATCATAAACAGTCGAATATATTGTATTATTGCCTTATAAAAATATCACACATTTAAAACTAATATATACATAAATATTAAAAGTCCGATAATTCTAGCTGTCATTGTCCGTGGACCACTGGGCCCAAATCACATGGGCAAGGCCCACACAAGATACCTGACACCAACGGAGAGAACACTGCAGGGGCATCAGATAGAAAAACTACAGGCACCTCAGGGGGAAGGGAAGGGGGGGCACCTCAGCCACATGAGTACACAACGCCAGATCCACGAGGGGCCTCCATACCCGCTGTGCCATCCTGGGGAGTGCAAAGCCACAGTCTCACAAGTCTCTACAGTGGGTGGGTTGCCCACTGTGCCATCCTGGGGAGTGCAAAGCCACAGTCTCTCAAGTCTCTACAGTGGGTGGCTTGCCCACTGTACCACCCTGGGAGTGCAAAGCCACAGTCTCTCAAGTCTCTACAGTGGGTGGCTTGCCCACTGTACCATCCTGGGGAGTGCAAAGCCACAGTCTCTCAAGTGGATAACAGTCTCCACTGGTACTGGAGGGGGACTAGTGCCCAGAGTGCCTCGTGCAGCCCTGCCCAACACAGATGCGGGCCTGCCCCTTCCGCCAATGGGCCAGCGGTGCTTGAGATGAAGGGCCCAGTTCAGCGGTGCTTGAGACGGCGGTGCCCAGCGGAGCGGTGCTTGAGATGAAGGGCCCAGTTCAGCGGTGCCTGAGATGAAGGGCCCAGCGGAGCGGTGCTTGAGACGGCGGTGCCCAGCGGAGCGGTGCTTGAGATAAAGTGCCCAGCGGAGCGGTGCTTGAGACGTCGGTGCCCAGCGGAGCGGTGCTTGAGATGAAGGGCACAGCGGAACGGTGCTTGAGATGAAGGGCCCAGCGGAGCGGTGCTTGAGACGGCGGTACCCAGCGGAGCGGTGCTTGAGATGAAGGGCCCAGCGGAGCAGTGCTTGAGATGTCGGTGCCCAGCGGAGCGGTGCTTGAGATGAAGGGCTCAGCGGTGCGGTGCTTGAGATGAAGGGCCCAGCGGAGCGGTGCTTGAGACGGCGGTGCCCAGTGGAGCGGTGCTTGAGATGAAGGGCCCAGCGGAGCGGTGCTTGAGATGAAGGGCCCAGTTCAGCGGTTCTTGAGATGAAGGGCCCAGTTCAGCGGTTCTTGAGATGGCGGTGCCCAGCGGAGCGGTTCTTGAGATGACGGTGCCCAGTTCAGCGGTGCTTGATTGAAAGGGCCCAGTTCAGCGGTGCTTGAGACGGCGGTGCCCAGTTCAGCGGTGCTTGAGATGAAGGGCCCAGTTCAACGGTGCTTGTTTGAAAGGGCCCAGTTCAGCAGTGCTTGTTTGAAAGGGCCCAGTTCAGCGGTGCTTGTGTGAAAGGGCCCAGTTCAGCGGTGCTTGTTTGAAAGGGCCCAGTTCAGCGGTTCCGGCCCAGGCATGGGTGTCACTCGCCACCTTGCATGTGGCTGGCAGGGCCTTCCTGCCCATCTGTCCGTTGGCTTGCGGGGCCCGCCTGGGCTGCCGTACCGGGCCTCTGGGTGTCCTCCTGCACACCTGGGAAGGGGCTGGTGGGGGACTCCTGGGCAGCTGGCCTGCTGCCGGACTTTTCGGGTGTGCTGCCCTTCCCATCCTTCCCTGGTCGTCTGTGGCCCTTTGACACCTTTGGCGGTGTGCCAGGTGGCAACCCACTTCCAGACGGAGCCAGGGTAGGGATTTTGGTCCCTGGTGTCCGTGGCCTCTCGCGCCGGGCACTGCTCACTTTTGGGTGCTTTTCCGTGGGTGGGCTGGGCGTGCCTTGGCTCCTCGCCGGAGTTGTTGCCCTTGAGGGTGGGGGACTCCACAGTCCTTGGACAACAGTCCTGATAGGTCCTGGTTTGGTGGTGGCTGAGGTGCTGATTGCAGTCTTATGAGATGGACGGGGTGGGGGAGTTGTTGGAAAGAGGTTAAGGTTGGCAAGGAAAAGCAATTTGGAAAGAGAGTGACGGTTAGGTGTAGTGCGTATGGGAGTGGAGGAAGAGGATGTGGTTGTAGGAGTGTGAAGTCTGGTGTCTTTGGGTGCAGGTGCTTGGGCTGGAGGCTGTCGTGAGGTGGATGGCTGTTGGGTGGGTGGCTGCTTGCGTTTGTGTGGTTTGGAAGAGGGGGTGACAGACACACTGGGAGACGACACAGGGGACGTGTACATGGTAGTGGGGGTGGTGACTGCACGTGTGCATAGTGTTCTGGTGGGTGTGCTGGTGATGGATGTAGTGGCTGAAGATGTTGTGCATGCAAGTGTGAGTGGAGACATCACAGGGAGGGAGGAGGGAGACGAGGAGGAGGGGGACACAGTGGAGGCAGTGGCTGTTGGTATGTCTGCATGTGGATGTTGATTGTGTGAATGCTTGTGTGATGTGTGGTGCTTATGTCTGGATGAGCTTCCCTTGGGTTTTGAGGTGTGTGCAGGCTGGTCTGTAGGTCTGTCTGGGATAGGCAGAGGTACAGGGGATTGGGTCTGGGTGGAGGAAGTTGGAGGGGGGAGGCTAGAGACAGGGACAATTGCTGCCGTCAGTGCTGAGGCCAGAGCGTTGAACGATCGCTGATGGGCAGCCTGACCCGAATGAATGCCCTCCAGGTATCTATTACTCCGGTGCACCTCCCTTTCTACACCCTGGATGGCATTCAAAAGGGTAGACTGCCCAACAATGATGGTCCTCAGGAGGTCAATGACCTCCTCACTGAGGGCAGCAGGGGTGACTGGGGCAGGGCCTGAGGTGCCTGGGGTGAAGGAGATGCCCACCTTCCTGGGTGAGCGGGCACGGGGTGAAGGCTGAGGGGCTGCTGGGAGGGCGGTGCTGGTGCGCTGGGTGGCGGCTGTACCTGTTGTTGCGGGGGCACGGATGTTGCCGCCACCACAAGGGAGCTTCCTTCAAAGGACGAGTCGCTGCCACTGACATCAGCACGAGTCCCCGCTGTGGAGCTCCCCTCGCCCTCCGTGTCACTGGTGAAATCCGACTCAGTTGCATGGCCCGCCAAGGCCATGTGAGATGCAGCTCCCTCGTGCTCCGATGCCACTTCTCCTCCGCCTGATGATGCTGATGCACACATGAACAGGAAGACCACAAAAAAGGGGGGGGGAGAAATAAAGACATGTTGAGTGCATGGATTACCGCTACCGTTGGCGGACAAGACAGACACAGAAGCCCCCTGCACTACGCCGCGCACTTGGGGTCCACTACGCAATCCGTGGGACATGGCCTACAAGCCTATCGACGACAACTGCACACATAGATGACACAGGGCCATGGATACCTGAACTTGGCACCCTACAGAGGTGGGGGGCGGGGGCACAGGGCTATGCCTTACGGAGGGGCCTAGCCTACAGAATTCACCCTGGCCTAGGGAGACCCACAGCCCTCCTCCCCCACCCAGACACCTCCACTGCGCACAAAGTCACTAGAATGAGACTATACTCACCTCCTTGTGTCTGCTGTGATGTCCTCACGTGCCCATCCAAATCGGGGTAGGCCACCGCCAGGATCCGGGACATCAGGGGGTCAATTGACGACTGGCACCCCTCCTACGTTGGGAGGCCATCCCCAGCAGAGCCTCCGCCATCTTCCTGCTCCCGCGGCGGATGTCCTCCCACCTCTTCCGGCAGTGGGTGCCCCGTCTGTTGTGGACCCCCAGGGTCCGGACGTACTTGGCGATGGCATGCCAAATTGCGATTTTCTGGTGGGCGCTGACCTATGTGACATGTACAGGGAGAGAAAAATTGTCATCACCTTCTGCATGCTCAATGTGAGTGGCCCCCCATCCCCACCCTTGCCATGTGGCACATGCTCTCATCTGTCGTCTGATGCATGACTGAATCGCTCCCCTCCCCACCATCTTTCATCCACCCGACTCAACCCAGGCATTGCCCACAAAGCATGGTCCCAGTGTACTTACCTGTTGGTCTGGAGGACCGTAGAGTAGCGCATACTGGGGGAGGACCCCATCCACGAGTTTCTCCAATTCTTCAGAAGTGAAGGCAGGGGCCCTTTCCAAAGTCGCAGCAGCCATTGTCTCTTCCAGACCGAGGTCACAGCAGCACTTGCAGTGTAGGTCCTCTCCTGTGGAAGATCAGGTATTGAGTGATTAAGCTGATAGAAAATGGCGGTCACGCCCGCGGCGGTGCGTACCGCGGCGGTGCGTACCGCGACCGCCGGCGCACATCGTCATTGGCTCCTGAAACCCATAGGATTCAATGTGAACCAATGCGGCTTTGCGACGCGGTCTTCGACCGCCCACCGCCACGGTGTGCCACGCCAGCGCATTGACCTCACATCCCATTGTCACACTTCACAGGTCAGGCAGCCGCCATTTCAAGGGCCCACATGGCTTAATTTCTACTGCGTCACACATACCTAGGCCTTTCCTCAACACTCATACACACCATTCAATGCATAGTGAATCGTGTTGTGTGCAAGCTGTGGGAACGTACCTGTGGGTTGATTGACTCTGTGCTCACTGTTGTCCTTCCTAGGCACCGTCCGCTTGGCAATGCGAGGAGATGGAGGAATCTTCCCCTGTACAGACCTCTGGTGGACCTGTCGACAATGGAGGAACGACATGTCATTCTGACATACAGGCTTGACCGAGCCACTATACATGAACTGTGTGCCCAGCTGGAGGCAGACCTGATGTCACCCATCCGCCAACCCACAGGGATCCCCCCTCTAGTGCAGGTGCTGTCAGTACTTCATTTCTTAGCAAGTGGGTCATTTCAAACAACAGTGGCCATATCATCAGGGATGTCTCAACCTATGTTTTCCAAGGTGTTGTCCAGAGTGTTGTCTGCCCTGCTCAAACACATGCGGAGCTACATCGTTTTCCCTGAGGTGGGGGATTTGCCTACAGTGAAGGGTGACTTCTATGCCCTTGGACATATCCCCAACATCATAGGTGCCATTGATGTGACCCATGTGGCTTTGGTACCCCCCAGAGAAAGTGAACAGGTGTACAGGAACAGGAAAAGTTATCATTCGATGAATGTACAGATGGTCTGTTTGGCAGACCAGTACATCTCACATGTTAATGCCAAGTTCCCTGGCTCTGTGCATGACGCCTACATCCTGCGCAATAGCAGCATCCCGTATGTGATGGGGCAACTCCAGAGGCACCATGTGTGGCTATTAGGGTACTCTGGTTACCCCAACCTTTCCTGGCTATTGACCCCAGTGAGGAATCCCAGGACCAGGGCAGAGGAACGCTACAATGAGGCCCATGGGCGGACTAGGAGGGTGATCGAACGCACCTTTGGCCTCCTGAAGGCCAGGTTCGTGCCTCCATATGACAGGTGGGTCCCTAATGTACTCACCAAAGAAGGTGTGCCAGATCATCGTGGCCTGCTGTATGCTTCACAACCTGGCTTTGCGCCGCCAGGTACCTTTTCTGCCGGAGGATGGTCCAGATGGTGGTGTTGTAGCAGCTGTGGAGCCTGTGGAGAGTGAAGAAGAGGAAGCCGAAGAGGACGACAAAGACAACAGGAACACAGTAATAGAGCAATACTTTCAGTGACACACAGGTAAGAGTACACACCGGCATATTACATTTACTTAAAGACTCCTACCTCTCTACTGTCTAACTTTTTCCCCCAGTGTATGGTAACTGTGTTGTGACTTTCCCTTCCGTTTTCAGAGCTGTGGACCCCACTGCGTGACATCTGCTTAGTTTCCCCATGGACTACAGCTGTGTGACAGCGGTTTGTTGGCATCACTATGTGAATAACAATTTTTGCACTGTCATGTCTAATACATTTGTTAAAATCACAGACAGACTCCAGATTGTTTATGTGCAATAAGTGTGTTTATTCAAGTGCTCTAATTTGGATGGGTGGTTGCAAATCGGTGAGGGGTGATGGTGGAGGATTGTCCATGGCAGAGTCCAGACTATCAGGTTCACAGGTGCATTGTCCAAATGCCTGTGGGAAGTGGAGCAGGGGCAGTTTAAGGTTGGACAGGGTGACAATGTGGGACAGTGGGATGACAATCAGGGCGGTATCCTTTGCTGGCGGGGGTCTTGACATGTTACTCTGTCTTCTTCCTGGATCTCAGGGCCCGCTTGCGGGGTGGTTCTCCTTCTGCAGTGGGTGGGGCTCTGGTGGCCTGTTGGTTTTCTGTCGGGGCCTCCTGTCCACTAGCGCCGGCGGAGGTGGTAGCCAGTTCTTGGTCCATGCTAGTGTCAGGGGCCCTTTGAGGTGCCACAGTGGTCCGCAATGTGGAGATTAACTCATTCAGGGCCACTACGATGGTACCCATGGCGGCACTGATGTTTCTCAGTTCCTCCCTAAACCCCATATACTATTGTTCCTGCAGAAGCTGGATTTCCTGAAACCTGGCCAGGATCGTCACCATCGTCTCCTAGGAGTGGTGGTATGCTCCCATGATGGAGGAGAGGGCCTCGTGGAGAGTGGGTTCCCTAGGCCTGTCCCCCCCCTGTCACACAGCTGCCCTCACAGTTCCCCTGTTTCCTTGGGCCTCCGTCCCCTGGACCATGTGCCCACTACCACTGCCCCCAGATCCCTGTTGTTGTTGGGGTGGTGGGTTAGCCTGGGTTCCCTGCAGTGGTGGACACACCGCTGATTGACGTGTCCTGGGGACAGAGGTATGGGCCCGCTGGGTGGGTGCTGTGCTGGTGTTCCCAGAGGGGGAAAGGTCTGCTGTGGCCTGTGCCTGTCTGAGGGGAACCGACTGTCCAGAGGTCCCCGATGGACCGGGCTGGTCATCTAGATCCAGGGAGACAGAGCTGCTGTCATCACTGTGGGCCTCTTCTGGGGGTGGAGGGGACATTTGTGGATCCTCCTGCGCGGTGACCTGGCGTTCGGGTCCTGCAGGGGTATAAAAGGGTATATTGCTTCTGTGTGTGCCAATGGCGTGCAATGGGTGGGTGCCTGTGTACCCCAGTGCTGGCATTCCTTTGTGGGGGCTGTTGTGACGGTGTTTTGGGGGGGGGTGATGGGTACGTGCATTGGGCATGCTTTGGTGATGGATGTCCATGCTTTGGGGCCGCATGCAGGGCTAAGTTTTGGGATGGGTGGGTTGTGATGGTGAGACATTTGCAAGGGGTAGTTGTGAAGGGGGTGAGGGTGGGGGTATGAGTTGGCATGCAGGTGGGGTGGGGGGGATGAAGTAGTGAAGATGAGACTTACCAGAGTCCATTCCTCTGCCTACTCCAGCGAGGCCCTCAGGATGCAGGATGTTCAAGACTTGCTTCTCCCATGTTGTAAATTCGGGGGGAGGAGGTGGGGGTCCGCCGCCAGTCCGCTGTACCGCGATGTTGTGTCTTGATACCATGGAACGCACCTTCCCCCGTAGGTCGTTCCACCTCTTCCTGATGTCATCCCGATTTCTTGGGTGCTGTCCCACAGCGTTGACCCTGTCCACTATTCTGCTCCATAGCTCCATCTTCCTGGCAATGGTGGTGTGCTGCACCTGTGTCCCGAACAGCTGGGGCTCTACTCGTAGGATTTCCTCCACCATGACCCTGAGTTTAGCATCTGAGAACCTGGGGTGTCTTTGAGGTGCCATGGGGTGGTGTGGATGATGTGTGGGGTGGAGTGTGTAGTGATAGGTGGGGTGCTATTTAGTGGTGAGTTGTGTGAGGTGCGTGGAAGTTCTGTGGGTATTGGTATTGTGTGCCTGTGGATGCTTGTTTGTAGATTGTGGTGTCTCTCTCTGGTCTTCGTTCGAAATTTCTGGTCGTAAGGGTTTGTGGGTGATGTGGGTGTGTGTTTTATAATGTGTTGGGTGTGTGGGAGTGGTGTGTGTATGTGTATCAGGTGTGTGTATTTCGAATTGTCCAATGTGGTAGTGTTTTGTAGGTGTATGTGTATTTCGACTGCGGCGGTGTGTACCGCCAATAGAATACCGCGGTTGAAAGTCCGCCGCGTGGATTCGTGGGTCGTAATGGCATGGGCGTATTTCTGTTGCCGTGACGGTGGAGGTATGGTCATCGCCAGTTTATCGCTGACCTTTGGTGTGGCGGACTTTTGCGGATGGCGGTATTTTAGCGGTTTGCCTAGTGTGGGTCAGAATGAACGTGGCGGTTTACCGCGACCGCAGCGGTGTTATGGCGGTCTTCTGTCTGGCGGTAAGCGCCTTTTACCACCGAGGTTGGAATGGCCACCTCTATCTGTGTCGAAGGCTGCGGGCGAAACGTATTGAAGTGAAGCTTATATTTCCAAATAAACATTTTCTTTGTTCAGTATTTGAAGGTGTCCGAGTTCATTACTGTCACGTGGGACTTTGCAATTATATTGTTGGCTACCGGATCCCAGCTCGGACCACCACTGCTATAGCCTCTGCAATCCAGTTGTATGTTGAGTGGTGTATATATATATATATATATATATATGTATATATATATATATATATAAAAAACCAACTGGCAGTCTTCAGTAGGGAGTTACAGTTAGGAGCTAGTTTCTATGTATTTTGGTTGCCTATATCTTTGGCTCGGATTGACGGATCATAATAACGTTTCCAAAAATGCTCAACAGTCATGTGAGCTGCTGTCTGGAAAATTTTGGGGTGATTCGTCAAGTGGGGGATGAAAGTTGGAGCGTGTCCAATGTTAATTCACATAGGAAAAATTTAACAGCGATAACGCAAAAACACCGGAGAGAATTATGCCAGTTTTGCCAGAAAGGTAGCTGTTGTCCATAAATATCCCTTTTTGTTATTTGGTGTAAGACCGTTCAGTAGTTTTTGAGAAATTTAAACAAATCCAAATGTGTATATATAGGGACGCGAAGAGTTTGCGACCCCTCCTAATCTCGTGCAGAGATCTGATTGTCTGATAACACAACAAAAGAAGTGTTGTCAGCCATCTTGGGACTGGGCTGAAGCTGAGTCCCAGAAAAAATAACAAAAAATACAAAAGGGGCCGGGGTACGAACACCCTGACCCTTTGCCCTGGTGGTGGGGTCCCAAAGGGACACCTCCAGGTAATGTTTATGTGGCAGGCCATGTGCCCTCCCGCTTCCCCGGGCCATAACCTTCCTGGGGCATTTGAATAATAATAAGCAGGGGCCTATGGCCCATTGCGCCCTGGGGACCACCACCACCCCCAGGGAAAAATGCAATTTATTCCCAGGGGGTCACACAGTCCCCGCTGCCCTGGGGACCCACACCTCCTGGGGCAACACTGTGTTTGGAGGGGCAAACCTTTGAAAAAACAAAGAGGGTCCCTATGGCAGGAGCGCAAGTTGTAGTTTCAGGGTACGAGTTACAGTTACTTGAGGTAACTCTAACTGTAACTGGTCAATTTCTGTGCCTTTGTATGTTTGAAATGTGAGCCTAACTGTAATATCCTTGTAACCTTTGATTTTTTAAGTGAATATATATATAAATAGCATTTTACCAGTCCAAAGCTGTAATACTGTGCCTGGAGTGGTAAATGGCTTCTGTCATTTTACAGCTGGCAAGGTGGACACTGTGTCAAACCTATGCTTAAAGACTTTGCTGTATAAATGGCAAAATACTTTGTCACTATCTAGCTCGGCGTGGATTGCACTGTGCTGATCCATTGATTAAAAACTTTGCTTGATGAACAGACATTTGAGGTGAGCAAATCTAGAGTGTCGCTGGTGTTGCAGAGTGCTCCTTACTAGAGCTGCTGTCCACCTAAACTTGGGAACTACCCAGAGTTCCCTATTCTTTTTTGCATAATTTAAGCATCACTCTAACCCTGAAAGGGATTTGCTTTGAGATATATAGATATTTATGGACCTACTTACCATAGGAACTTTTATTTTTATTTGCCTATATACTTTTGTGCCGTTTGACAAATCTTCACAGAATTTTCAAAACTAGTTTGCCGCTCACTTATGTTGCTGACTCAAATGTTTTGGGGTGATTAATTAAGCAGGGACCGTGAAAAAGGGTGAGACCCCTAAACACGTTTTCCCCACGCAACTTTCTATAAGGATTTTGAATATGACTACAGGCCGAACCGCTGAATGGAATTACACCAAATTTTGCAGAGAGCTAGATCTTGGCCCAGAAAGAGTGCTTTTGTAATTTGGTGTAAATCCATTTAATAGTTTTGGAGTTAATAAAGAAAAATGATTGAACTATATCTAGGTACACAGAGGGTCGCAAAACCAAGAGATCTCATGGTGAGAACTGATTGCCTGCCAGCACTTCAACCAGGAAGTGCCAGCAGCTCAGCTCAAGTTTAAAAAATACAAGAAAAAGAAGGGGTCAGTGTAGGAATGACCTGACTCCCTACGCCTGATGGGGGGGTTCCACAGGGCCCCACTGGTTAGCACAAATGTTTTTATTTTCATTTTACCACAAATTTTCAGAGGATCAGAAAAATCTTTAAAAAAACCAACAAATATTGTTATTACCCCCCCAGGTGAGATAGATCCCGGGGAGGATTTGTGTGTCAGTTTATTTGGGGAGGGGGCGCAGGTGGCCTCCCTCCCAGGCCACTTCCAGCCCCTGGGACCACCACCCCCTTGAGCCCAACCATGAAACAAAAGAGGGAGGTAGGCCATTTGGCTCCCTGACTCAGGTCGTTTTCAGTAGGTGACTAAAACTCATGCTCTCACCATGCACAGTTTTCCCAGCATTAATTTAATTGCAAATGTTATAGTGATATTTTCAATGATGTCATAGAAGATGTCATGAGTGATGTAATATCTGGGAACTTGCAAGTATATATATATATATATATATATATATATATATATATATATATATATATATTCCAACAAAGCAGTCCTCATTGCAGCGCACATTTTACGCTAGTGCACATGTGAGGAACGGACCTTTCCTTCTTAATTTTCAAAACAAACAATTGAAAACAATTGTAAAGTTGCACTCCAGGAGAGTTTATATACTTTAATCTAATTGTGTACTCCACCAAACACCACCACCTACGTGTTTCGACCACACGGTCTCGCTCACAGTTTGTGAGTATTTTTTCAATGTCTTTCTGTTAGCTCTACCATCTAAGTACATTATGGGACATGTAGTGAAAATTAAAACATTTAACCCTAAAAAAACAGTGATTCAACTTAATTTAACAGGGTAATACACAGATTTATTTATTCAAAACCTACGTCCATATTAACTGGAAAATTGGTATAGTAATAAATATAAATATAAATATAAGTATAAATGGTAAGAGGAGTCTTTACGAAAGGTGACATTATTATTATTCTTAGCAATTGTACTTTTATAGGGAGTTCATCCATTTGTTCTTGTTTGCATAACTCATTAATGTATCACTTATAAAATGCTCTCATTTCCATATCGCATTCGTGAATTCAATATAAATTCATTGTTTAGGTCCAAAACAATCATATTATATGATGTTATTGTAATAGTTTCTGTCTATTGTATTGTCCACCAACATACTGTATTTCCACTCCATGAGCTACCTCTAATCTCACGAATATCTTGTATGGTGACTCTAGTCTGATCATTCTCCTTTTATAAATGATAATGAAGTTCCTCATCCCCATTAAGACCCCTGGGGGTCTTTGTTTTAAGCTGTATTATTGGCCGTGATTCCAAGCGCCTTCGTTTCAGTTCTTGATCTCCTCCTCTCTCATTTTTGACAATACTTGTGATTCCAAAGAACTTCATGTTCATCCAGTTTTTACCATCATATGTTTTGATTACAAGTGCCTTAGTTTCAGTTCTAGATCTCCTCCTCTGTCATTTTTGTCAATACTTGCGATTCCAAAGAACAAAATTCCAAAGAACAAAATAAAGATATGAATTATGCTATGGCAAGACACTTCGAAACACATGATGGTAAAAACTGGACGAATATGAAGGTGTTGGTGGACAATACAATATACAGTAGAGCTAATAGACTATAAAAGAAAGACATTGAAAAAATACTCACAAACTATGAGCAAGACCGTGTGGTCAAAACACGTAGGTGGTGGTGTTTGGTGGAGTACACAATTTGATTAAAGTGTATAAACTCTCCTGGAGTGCAACGTTACAATTGTTTTCAATTGTTTGTTTTGAAAAAAAATAATAAAAAAAATATATATATATATATATATATTTGTTTTTTCACTGAAAAAAACTAATATTACAGGGGCTTTACAGGTACAATCTGAATTTACTCACAAAAAAACATAGAAATTCAGAAGTTGTAGTTATGATTAGATTAAGTAACCATAACTCGTGCCCTAAGGTAACTATGACCCGCATACCCGCCATGCACAGTTTTCTGCTAAATAATTTTACTGCAAATTTTACATTGATATTATAAAAGATGTCATGGGTGATGTAATATGTGGGGTAATTTGCAGTGCATGGCAAGGGCACAAGTTATAGTTAACTTAGGTCATGAGTTGTAGTTACTTAAAATAACTACAACTATAACAGGTTTATTGCTTTGGTTTTGTACATGTAAAATGTGAGCCTAACTAAAATATCCTTGTAGTCTTTGTTTTTTTTTCTTCGGCCGTGCATGGCAGTGGGTGGCCCCTATTAAAACCCAATCCCTATAACAGCATAAACTTGCCAAAGGCCGTGCGCACAGCCTTCGCCCAAGCGCAACGGAGTTTGGCCGCAGGGCCAGCTCTGCATCCAACCCTTATAACAATCCAATCACATGTGCAGCAGGGGTTGGCCACACAGTCTGGCCTGTGGCCAGACCCTGCAGCCAACCCATATAACCACCCAAGCTTATGCTGTGCACAGCCTTCGGCCATGTGCAGTGGAAGTTGGCAGCACAGTCAGGTCCTGCAGCCAACTCCTAGAACCACCCAACCCTGTGCTGAGCACGGCTAAAGCACGGGTTGGCCACTAGGTCTGGCCTATGGCCAGGTCTGACAGCCAACCCTCCTGCATTCTCCCAAATCCAAGCTGTGCACCTCTTTCGGCTGTGAGCAGCATGAATTTGGATGCAGTGAGTTTTTTTCCCATTTTTTTTCTGGATCCTTGAATCCACCTGTGGATTTGCGTATCTGTGGATCCACTGATTGGGTGAAAAAAAATAACTGGCCAACGTTTTGCCCAGGAGGGCCCCTCTAAGTGTTCTATGGGGTCAGGATACCTGTATGTGTTTTTTCACTGATTATTTCCCACGCCCTGTGCCGATACAAAAAAAGAAAATAGCGGCCGCAAATTTTCTGTCAGTTTGTGGCCAGCCAATCAGGTCCTTGCTTTTGCCCTTGATCTGCAGATCCGGATCCGGGAATCTGAATTCACTGCCCTAGATATCTATATTTTTTAAACTCTAATATCTCAGAAACTACTGAATGGATTTACACCAAATGACAAAAACATGCTTTCTGGATCAAGATCTAGCTTTCTGCCAAATTAAGTGTGATTTAATTCAGTGGTTCAGTCTGTAGTTGGGTTCAAAAGTTTGAAAAATCCCATTGACATAGAAAAGGGAAACAGTGTTTTGGGACCCCCCTTTTCTCAGCTCTCACTTGACAGATCACCCCAAAACTTTCTAGAAAGCAGCTGAACTGGCCAAAGTATATGTTTTGAAAATGTTGTGAAGATTCATCAAGCGGTGCCAAAGTTATTGGCTAAACAAAAAAACGCTCCGTCTATGGTAAAAAAAAGTCCTCACTATAACTACCTAGTGGCGACCATCACTAGCTATATCTATCTATCTATCTATCTATCTATCTATCTATCTATCTATCTATCTATCTATCTATCTATCTATCTATCTATCTATCTATCTATCTATCTATCGGTCGCAAGTAGGTAGTTACAGTTAGGACCTAGTTTCCATTGAAAAAGCGTTTTTGACTTGCCTAGATCTTTGGCTCTGCTTGATGAATCTTCACAAAAATTTCCAAAAATAGTGCTCTTTATAATCTTGTTGTGCATGTAAAGTTTCGGGGTGGCCCATCAAGTGGAGGCCAAGAACAAGGGGGGTGTCACAAAACATGCGTTTTCCATGTTAATTCTCATAGACTCTTTAGACATGCCTGCAGCCCGAACCCCTGGAGGGAATTATACCAAATTTGCCAGAAAGTTAGCTCTTGGTCCACAGATGAGCCTTTTTCTTATTTGGTCTAAATCCTTTAAATAGTTTAGGAGACATTAAAGGAAAACCACATTTGGTTATCTATGGTCGTGACAACTTCACAAAGACTGATACTCTCACACAGAGCTCCGGCTTGCTGTCAGCACTTCAACCAGGAACTGTTGGCAACCATTTTGAGACTCGGCTTCAGCCGAGTCTCAAAAGTAAACATAAAATAAAAAAGAAAACGTGACAGGTTACCTTTACCCTACAGCACTAGCCGTGTGGTGCCAAATGGCCTCAAAAATATAGGCGAGTCAAAAAAACACATTTCCTATGGAAAGATGGTCCTAACTATATCTACCTACTATTGGTCATTTTTTGACTTGCCTATATCTTTGGCTTCGGTTGATGAATGTTCTCAAAAGCTTTTTTAAAAAGCATGCCGGTAATTCTTGTTGCACATGGAAAGTTTTGTGGTGATGTCAAGCAGGGCTGAGAAAAAGGGTATTTGGAATATTTGCCCTTTTATTTGTGTACTGGGACACCTCTTTGCTTCCATGATATGGGATCTCATTGCTCTCTGAGACGTGCCAAAGACCTAGTTAATTTGGTTCAACTAGGCACTACCCCTTACCCAAGAATTATGGATTTAAAAAATTGTCTATATTTGTATCCCTCCCAGCTATTCAAAGATAAATTAAATGTGGTGGGATTTTCACCATCTGTGTTGTACATTACATCATGCATCAATAGCACATTACTACATCATTGTTAACATCAGCAGTAATATAATTAACCTTCACAAAGGGATACAGTCTGTTAGAGTTGGGATTTCTGTTTGGCTAGGGCATACACCTAAGCCAGACAGAACCGACCACTCTACTCAGGGCAAGTAAGTTACAGGCCGAAGAACCTGTGTTCACTCCATTGGCAGCTTGGCACAGAGCAATAAGGCTTATCCAAAGAGGCAATGTGTAAAGTATTTACACAACACACTCACACCAGAGACATAATTATTTCACCATAAAAAAGACTCCACACAGACCCATGTAAAATTATGTTCCATATATTGTATCTGTCATAATCATAAATACTATGCATGTTGTGCCAACATGGGAACAGAATGTGTTATTCTTTCAGTGAAGATATCCAATCCAATATGATATGCAAGATTATGTCATACCATGAAATGCAAGTTTGAGGGACCACATGATCCCCAAGAATCACCATAAAAATACAAATCTCCCCATGCCACCATGAACACAATAATAATGACAAGCCCACAAGGGCACAGGGAGCCTTGCACTCCTATTAGTGGAGTTACGGTAATTTCCGGAGTCTCCCGCTACAAATTGTATCCCTTTTGGTGTGCTCTACACAATACAATCAGGGTTGGTGCCAAAGCAATGGGTTTCCATAGTGTGGGGCATGCGAAAGTCCTGGCTCAGTGCTGGCTCAGTCCCCCGAGTCCCAGACTGGGTACTCATGTGCCAGGATGATCAGAGCCCCTCGGTCCCATCACCACAGCAGGAAGGGGAAAAGGTCACCCAGTGGCACCATCCCACAGGGAGGTCTCGTCCAGTAGCCCCGCCTCCAGGAGATGAAGTGTAGCAGTCTGCTGGCACCCGATGCAGCTGTGGTCCAAGTAAGGAACCTTCAGCCTGCATTTGTTCAGGGCTGGGCCACCGTGAAGAGACGGTGAGTAGCAGTGCTTCTCTCCCCACCTCTTCAGTACCTTTGAGTGCAATCCAGCAGAGTTATAGAGCCTCTGATGCAGTCCTCAGGAGTGGTGACCATTTACTAGTGTTACAGTGGGCGGGGCCTGCTCTCTGCATCTTTTCACAGCAGAGGGTGCCATACAAGGGGGGATTCCGAAAGCCAGAAGCACATAACGCTCAGGGAGATGGAGCCTAGGACCAGCATCTCTCCTCTGAGACTGACACGTCGTGTTTCACTCGTCGCGCGGCCGCACACATGTGTAGGGAAATCCACGCTCTGTGCTAGACAGGGTTCCATTGCAATAGTGCACATTATAACTCTTTTGGGGCCCTGAGCGTTCACAGAACAGGGAAGGGGCCAGCCAACAGCCCCTGAGAGCCCTGGGGGGTAAACACAAGGAGCCAGTAGCAGGCCAGCACATAGGTAATTCACCAAGTGGCAACTCCTTATGCAGCCTGCAGTCAGTAGGCAGCAGATCAGCAAAACAAAGCGAGTCCCATTGCGGTTCCTCCAGGCAGCACCACAATGTCCTTTCAGAACAGAGTCAGGGAGCAGCTGGTAGCATGGCAACAACAGAAAAGCAATCCGGTGAGCCCTTTAGGCCACCAATCCAGTAGCAGGGCATTAGAAGAAGAGCAGTCCAAATGAGTCCTTTGTTCAGAGCAGCATTTCTTCTGTCAGAGGTTTAGTCACAGTTCCAAAAGTGCTCTAAAAGCATGGGGCCGGGGCCCCTGTACTTATACTCAAAAATGTATTTGTTCAAGGGGTTACATCAAAATAACCCTTTCAAGGGTAACATAACCCCTTGTAACCCAGTCCTGGCACCAGGCATCATAAGGAGGTAGTGTGAGGGCAGGACACAGCCTATTGACATGTAAGGTGTGAATGACCTCTCCCTCTCCTGGCCCAGGAACACCATCAGTATAAAGATTGATGCAAATGCCTCTCCTGCCACACCCAGCCTCCTCTGTGTTGTGGCTGTCTGGGACGTATGCACAAAGTGTAGCTGTCACTCTGCCCTAGGCGTGGATGGGAGTCAGGCTGCAAAACACTAGAGTTACAAGCACAGAGGAATCCCCACTTTCATGCTGTGCTGGTCTGCTCCACAGGGAATGGGCAGAAATGCACCATAGTTACAAGATATGGTGCATTTCTGTCCTAGCACCAATGCAGGCATCCTTGCACCAAAGTGAAAGGGTGTCTGCGGTGTCAGCAGGATTGTTTTTGTGCATGGAGGGTCACTTTCCTGCACAAAAAACAATCTAGAGAGGCGTTTCCTCTTTCTATGTGTGCTGCAGAATGGATAGAGGAAACAACGAGGATTAATAAATATATTTCTCCTCCTTATGCCTGCAACGAAACTCCTGGGTGTTGCGTGTGAACACCCACTGAAATGCTCATGGTACGCTTCTCAGAGTAAGGAAACACAGTGACTTGTGCTGCATTGCCCTACACCATATCTACAAGGCTATAAAAAGCCACACAATGTGGCTTTGCATGGCATTATAGATATGGGCCTGCACTGTGCTCCGCCAGTGCGTCACAAAAAACAACATATAGGGCTTTAAATATGCCCCTTTGTTTCCATTTTATGCATATTTTCTAAAGGATTTTTTCAAATATGGGTCAATCTCCGGCAAAATGTCTTGACTGGTGCTAAAAAACACAAACATCACACGTATTTTAGTTGATAGTTGCTGAGACACAAAAATGTTGAATTAGACTGAAGAATCCATGTGAACTGCTTCAGGCAGTTAAAGAGGCTTTTTTGCAAGGGATACTAACAAAATGGAATTGGTAAAGGGCCATGGAAATAAATGAAAGCTTTAGGCTAATCATCAACGGGCTTGGGAAGACTCAGGGCATGGAGATGGATATCTTCATGTCTACATATACAAACATTAGAGAAAGACATTATTAGTGAGTTCATAACTTTGTTTTAGCTGCCACACTGAAGGTTCCATCAAACATACTCACTGAATGGAGCATAATGAGAGGTGTAACTTAGCTGATGTTACTACATTCAGAAAGAATCATTGATCATTTTTGTACACATAACTACAATAAATACTGAATCTTCTACAAAGAGTGTAATGCGTACCAAATTATTGAGCAGTGTTTTTTGATCAAAGCTAGCGAGGCGATCAAACAAATGGTAATACATCTGGATACGTTCAGTATTTTGGCAATAAGCTTGAACTAAGGTGTAAAGTTTCATGGAACAATCCGTGACAGAGAATCAAGGGCCTCATTTATGAGATGTTGGCGCAGGGCAGCGCCACAAGGATTCCTTCTGTGCTGTCCTGCATTAAAAGAAAAAGGCAGAAATTCACAGTATCTTTGAGACACAATGCATTCCTGCCCTTTGCCCCTGCGCTGGTGCATAATGGGCTGCCATGTACTAACGCAGGCACGCTTGCACATTGGTGCAAGGGCTTCTGCGTTGTTGGGATGATTGTTTTTGTGCAGGAGGCGATACCTTCCTACACATAAACAAACAATCCAGGCGTTTTCCTCCTTCTATGTGTGCTGCAGAATGCAGAACACATTGAAAGAAAAAAAACTAGGAGAATTAATGCTATTTCTCCTTGTTGTGTCTCCCTTATGCCTCCCCTGGGAAGGCGTAAGCTTTTGACACATTCTCAAGTTTACACCTTGTTATAAATCTGGGAATGTGTCAAATGCCATGGGTGTTACGTTAGAACACCCACCGTAACCCCCCTGGCACACCTTCCTTTGGCAGGGTGAGGCAATGAAGTGACTTGCGCTGCATTGCCTCACACCATATCTACAAGGACATGAAAAGCCACGCAGGGTGGCTTTGCGTGGACTTGTAGATATGGCTCTGCAGTGTGCACAAGCACTGAGTTTTCTTTAATTTGGCTCCAGATGTCTTAGGATTTTTGGGGGGAGGAGGGGTCTAGTAGTCACTCCTGTTACAAACAGGCAGTACAATGAATTCGTTTTTTTCATTAACTTTGGGGTGGTGAAATCTCACTATTAATGCAAAGAGGGGGCTGGCCAAACATTGGTTTGGTTAGGAACAAAACACATTTGTTAATGAGGTAGCTTAAAAATACAATGCATGGGCACCTGAAGAGACTATGGGGGTCATTTTGACCTCAGCGGTCTTTTGTCAAGACCGCCGAGGGACCGCCGTGATGGAGGCCGCCAGTGGTGGCGGTTTTCCGCTCAGCGTATTATGACTGTTGGCAGCTCTCTGTCCTTTTTCGGACGGAGAGACGCCAACAGCCATACTGGCGGTCGGCGGGGAAGTGGAGGTTGCTCCACCTCCACCACCACGTCAACAGAACACCGCCCACCGAATCAGGTTCTGTGATTCGGCGTGGTGGTGTTCTGTTGACGGTGTGGTGTCGGCGGAGCAGCCCCCATGGATCCCGTCCCCTCCCGGAGGATCAACGGACCAGGTAAGTTGATCGTCCGTTATGGGAGGGGGGTGGGGGGGTGTTGTGTGTTGTGTGCGTGCATGGGGGTGTGCGTGTGTGTATGTAGAGGGGTGTGTGAGTGCGTGTATGCTTGCGGGGGTGTTGTGTGTTTGGGAATGAGTGCAGCCTGTTGGCGGTCTTACCGCCGCTTCCCCGCCATCTGCAAGGGTCGTAATGACCCCCAATGTTTTTTAGACTGTTGATGACAACAGTCAATTAAGTGACATGATTTGTAAATTATGCTATTAACCATGACCCATGTATTGAAATGTATATTTTTCACGTTTGTTTTTACTGTGTGCAAAGTTTTGTTTTAATATTTGTCAGGTGAAAATCTGGTAATGGGTAAATGAAACCACATGGGATATTTGTGTATGTTCTTCTTAATAGATGTGTTGATGTACTCACACATTTTATGCTTCAGGTGAGAGAAATCGAGTAGCTAGTCAAATATGGTGAACATATATGAGTAAGTTCACATATAGGAGTCCAGGTCCTTCTTTTCTGAGTGTTGTTGAAGCCCTGTTTGGTTGTGCTTAAGAAAGAAACAGTTTCCCATAATAAGTAATCAAATACTTTCAGAAATTTATAACTGTATAAATTATAACTTCCTGATTTGAAAAATTGTAAGGATTTTTTTTTTCTTTAAGGGATCTCCGAGTGTCTTAGTGTCCCTAATCCCTGAGATCACATTGAATCAAATGACTGCAGAGACTTCCATTTGATTCAATTGTTTTAAAATGTGAATCAGGAGATTCACCAGACACTTGACAAAGTTATTAATTCTCATAACTGTCATAAACTATGTTGTGTCAGTGATTTACTCCCAAAATATTTGGTTTAAAATGCTTAAACTTCCAAACATATGGCTTGATTCCCAAAATGTTTAGTCATATAATTTTGTGACTTAAGTTACAAATAAACTCAGCTCAAGCTTTACTTGTTTTTTTAAGATTTGAAAGGACGAATCACTGTAGCTATCCTGTCATTCAGTTCCCACTAAAATGTAGGATTGGATATTAGGCTGGTAGAACTTCAAGAGAAGGGGGCTGAGTCCATCTACACAATCAGTAACTACTGACCCAATTGTGCTGTAGATCACCTGCACCCTCAACCCTCCCAGGAAAGTTGTTTAAACAGATCTTACCCTTTTCGTTGTTTACTCATGCATTCCTTGGGTAAACACAAGAAAGATATGAATGAAGGCTTTCAAACATTTATTGAAATAATCATATTCTTGTATGGAGAAAATGATCTACGGTTATTAGACAGATGAAACAAAGAATTGTGACCAGCTTTGCCAACTTGGTGGAATGAGTAAACAATCAAACCATGGCGATCTTAGATTTATATCTTCCTACCTAGCCTTATCTACAAAATGAGAGAAAAGCAGCTGTATCCTCTGCCTTTACCCAATCTAATTGGATAGCCTGAGATCCCCATAGCTGAAAGGATGGACCAATGTGCTGGTCTAAAATAGAAATGGCAAACCTTCTCAGCCAGACGCAAGATCACTGTCAGCAGAGCTCTATGTTGAACACAGCAATCCTCCTAGGACAGAAAAGGCTAATGTACTCCTCTGACCATTCTGGATTAGTGCATAGTTTATATAATCAAAGCCACACTGTGTTAGGGGCACAGTTTTGATGCAATAATATGTTCCAATGCTAGAAGCTGTCTCTGAAAAGACAACGCAGGCACTAGGATATCCCATACTTTGTTCCTAGCCTTGAACAGAGTATACAGATTACATGTTGAGAAAGGCTAACTAAAAACAAGCAGCATGTACAATGTATTCTTGGAAAATAATATCATGCACACATACAATGTGTAAAATGCCATTGCTAAAATCCAATTGCAGCTAAAATGTGTAAATGTAAAATATAAAACTGAGCTAAAATGGAGAACCAACATAGACCCAAGAAGGCCTATCGACAACAAAAGGCCCTTATTACAGATTGGCATGGAAATGAGCAGGTATGTTCCCACCACTGAGCTTACCTACTTGGATACCCTTAACTGTGTGGATGGGTAAAACAGCTTATTATGATTCAAACCCAGAGGTCCACTAAGAAATGAGAATTTGTCCCAAGGATCCGTAATTAACGTTCATTTCCTTTAGTAATGCTTCCTTTTGCTCCAGATTCTCAGGGAAAAACGTATCCAGGTAAAAGTGAACAGATCTGTGATGTTCCCATGCATCTCATAATTCAGATGGGATGATAATTGCCATTCATGACCCCCGTGAAAATAAGTGACCACTTGTAATTAGGGTCCCAGTGTCTTTGATTATAATGTAGTGCAATCCATTGCACAGTTGGAAACATTCACATCGAATAGAATGGACTAAAACGGGATTAAAACATGTCCATCCTTTACTGACCCTGACTAAATCATTGGAGACCAAGGTGTGCACCTGGTGAGAAGGACAGGGATCACCCACAAGTTAATGCGAAAGAAAGTACAGGATTGTCTTCTTGGATGTTTTTATTGTAGCTTTTATCATATATTTGGATTTGTAGGTTGCAATGCCTTGAATTTAAATAAATTATCGACATTAACTTTGAGAACAGGTGGGGGGCGTGGCCAACATGGTGACCGGAGCGGCAGCATAAACTGCAGCTCCGATCCCTGGCCCAAATAAACATCCTGTCAGCGGTGCCTGCACCTTGGAGGAGGGTTGCGGGCATCGCCTTAAATTGCTGGCCTGGGTCCGCGTTGCGGGCCGTATACAGAATCCGGACAACACACCTACTTTGTGCACCGCGAGCGTGTTCCAGGGAGTCCGTGGCCGTGCTCGCGACCGCGGCCTGAGTTCTTCCGGAAACCCGTGCCGCCAACTTTGGACCCGCGTCGGCAGTCACATCAACGACCGGCCCGGAGGCTGGGTCGCAGGTGCGCCTGCTGTTGGAGCCATTGGCGGCTCTACCTCCACTGGTCCCTGCGTATGTGCTCCGGCCGCCTGTAGTGCTTCTGTTCTTATCTCGTTTTCAGCACTTACATAACATATCAAGAATGCACTTCTGAGTTCAAAGAAGACTTTTATTGTTGTTAATTCTTCCCCAACCGCAAATTCGTAAGTGACGAATTAGTAGATTTCAAGCACACTTTCAATGAAAATACAGTTGCAATGTACACAGCAGGTTATATTTATAAGATATTGGATGCAAAGCAAAACAAATACTTCACCGTGTGAGAAACTATTTACAGCTTCATCTTTCTAGGGTCTGCAAGCTGATGACTCCTGTCAGCTGCGAGAAAGAGATTTATCTACCCACACGGGATACTGGCAACTGGCGCCCAGTTCCAGTACGAAGTCAGGCAGATTCGAATCTAATTCTCTGAAGCCTGTGACATCCGTTACAAAGGTGTGCCCCCTCCTCTCAGACTCGGGAAAACTACGCAAGCCTTTGGAGACTGGCCAGATCTCCTAGACTGCTCCTCTTCCCAAGCTCAAGCAGAGAGAAAAACACCCAATGTACCCTCTCTTATCAGGTCTAGTCTACTGTGAGAA
Organism: Pleurodeles waltl; assembly: GCF_031143425.1. Classification (NCBI taxonomy): domain Eukaryota; kingdom Metazoa; phylum Chordata; class Amphibia; order Caudata; family Salamandridae; genus Pleurodeles; species Pleurodeles waltl. The sequence continues at coordinate 217,545,561 of NC_090450.1, read as the reverse complement.
GAAAACAGCTTGTTTCATCTTGTGCAAAAACACAGCTTGGAAAAATACAGCTTGGATTCTCAACTGCAATGTCTAACTCCACGTTAAAGGCAATAGGCAGCTAACCTAAATATCAAATGCAATGTCTAATGTCATATCAAAGCCAATAGGCAGCTGAGCTGAATACAAAATGCAATGCATAATATCATGTCGAAGCCAATATGCAGCTGAGCTGAATACAAAATGCAATGTCTAATATCATGTCAAAGCCAATAGGCAGCTGAGCTGAATACAAAATGTAATATCTAATATCATGTCAAAGCCAATAGGCAGCTGAACTGAATACAGCATGTAATATCTAATAGCATGTCAAAGCCAATAGGCAGCTAGACTGAATACAGCATGTCAAAGCCAATAGGCAGAATACAGAATGTAATGGTAATGCAATGTCAAAGCCAATAGGCGGCTAAACTGGATACACAAAGTAATGGCTAATGCCATGTCAAAGCCAATAGGCGGCTAGGCTGAACAAAACATATAACGTGCTACTGGTGAACATTGAGCAACTAATATGCGCAGTGGTGAAACACAAAGTCATTGGTCAAACTTAATCAAATAGCAGGACACCGCCGCACCCGCTTTGGACTCTGCGTGCGGGCAGCCGTGCGGCCGGATCCACGTCCACAACTGCAGCCGGGAGGCTTGCATAGACGAGAACTGCCGGGCTAGTGCCCGTTTCAACCTCTGCACCCGCGGTCGGCCCGGAGGCTGGGCCGCGGTGGTGTCGTTCCGGCTGGTGTGGACAGGAGCGGCTCCATACCTTGGCCCGTGCGTCGGCGGCCATATCGACGACCGGCCCGGAGCCTGGGCCGCGGGCACGCCTGCTACTGGAGCCATTGGCGGCTCTACCTCCACTGATCCCCGCGTCTGTGCTCCGGCCGCCGCACCCGCTTTGGATGCTGCGTGCGGGCTGCCGGACGGCCGGATTTACATCCACAACCGCAGCCGGGAGGCTTGCGTGGATGTGAACTGCCGAACTAGTGCCCGTTTTAACAAATGCACCCGCGGCTGGCCCGGAGGTCGTGCAGCGGTAACATTGCTCCGGCTGGTGGGGACAGGAGCGGCTCCACACTGTCGCCCACGCTTCGGGGCAGCTGTTTTGGACGAGGCTGCCCCACTACCCAAACAATACTCCACGGATAGGGGCCTGCTGCCCCACCCTACGGCGCACTCCTCCTACCATCCGCTGGACAAGTTCCAACATTGATGTGCCCTGGATACTCTGGCTGGTAGTGGGACCTACACCAGCAGCAGCAACGGTACACTGAACGAAGCACCCGCTGCACCGCCAGCCCGTGTACTGCTTTGTGGCCGCTCCCGCGTTCGTGCCTGTGGTCTACATAATAACACCCTGCTGTTAGAGGACCCGCATCGGAGACTGAACTCACGAACGATCGGGAGATCATACTGCAAAAGCCACAGCCCTGCGGACTATGACTGAGGTGGGTGCGCACCTTTAATTAAGCTGTAAACTGCGTGCTGTGCATGAGGATACGTGCTTACACTCCGCACATCAACTACCTCCCGTGCAGTGCTGTCACCATTGAGTGTGGGCACGTCTGAAATCCTATAGGCCCCATTGCTTGAGGCCATGCCGTTGTTCTGAGTGTGAGCTCGCTGGAGTGGTGTGCCAGGGGTGGAGGTGCAGCTGCCCTCCTACCTGCATTAACACTTGCTAATATAATGGGCCATTACCCACACATTCTTCTTCATTGACCCTCAACTGGGCAGCCTGCCCTTCGCACCCAGACTGCACCGACCTGCGACGTGCTTCTCATCTTACCCAAATGTGTCACTTTCAACTATCCTACTGTCCCGCTACACCTGTGAGACTCCGGGACAACACCATTTCTTTTGTCTAAAGTGACACAGCGTGTACATCCCATCTGCTGCCAGAAGCTGCGCCACGTGCTAAACTCGATCCAAAACAGCAGTGCACCCATCTCTCCACCAGATACTTACCAGCTCGCATCTTAATCACGCGTCTATGGACCCGATCCGGTGGCGTGTGAATTGTCTCTCACGCCTGGTACGCTATCCTGTGGTCGTCAGAATATCACTCTTTGCTTTTAACTGTCACCCTAAGGCCCCCGTAACAGCGCCCTCACTGCGCCACGAGTAGCAATTCATGAACGCCCCTCCTGCATCGCCTCCACTCGGTCCTATACTGTCTGGACTCTCCTGAAACCAATTTGCCAAATGGTCAAACCAAAAACCCCACGTGCACCTCAAGGTAAAATGGATCTTGACCCCCCCCCCCATTGATGCCCAAGTGTCCATGCAATTGGCCTTGCAGAAGATGGACATCACATTACAATCACACATGTCGCAGTTCGAGAAGATACTTCAAGCTATCCTAGACACTAAGTCCACCCTAGAAGCCAAGATAGGCTCGGTAGCAGAAGACCTTAACGTACTCCGAACCGACCAACACGCACTATCTAACAGGGTATCTGAATTAGAGAAAGACTCTGCAATACTACCCCGGTCTGTGAAGGATCTCCAATCGCAATTATCATACCTAACAACGGAGGTGGACCTCTTAAAACGCAGAGCGGAGGATGCGGAGAGTAGGTCTTGACGTAATAATATACGCCTGGTAGGTTTTCCTGAGCCCCAGCGCAGAACTATTCATAGAACAATGGCTTACAAATACAATTCTCAAAGACAATATCCCGAAGTTCTTTTCTGTCGAACGTGCCCACAGTGTTCCGGGAAGACCCCCTCCGCCTGGCGCTCAACCTCGCCTGCTGATAGCGAAACTCCTTAACTACCGAGACAGAGACCTCATTCTACAATTGTTTCGCAAATCTGGCCCGATGCGTTTCGAAAATGCAATGATTACTGCTTATCCAGATTTCACAGCAGAAGTCCAGAAGAAACGGAGCTCTTTCTATCGTGTCAAAGAATGCCTTCGCAAACACCACATCAAATATGCGTTGATGTTCCCAGCCAGACTCCGAGTACAAGATGACACCCGTGTACATTTCTTCACTACACCAGAAGATGCCTGGACCTGGCTACACGCCAAGGGCTTTGCCGACCCGATAGACACAGAAACCCCAGGCAACAGCTGGTATCCACCTAAGACAAGGCGGAAGCAACGTTAAACCCTCACCGGAACAATCACAAACTGAACGCTCCCTTCTCCTGCAAGCCACGTCTAGATTCGTTAATACATCACCAACCACCCTGTCTAATCAAACTGAAGGGGAACCAGACCACGACCTTGCTTCTGACTCGGCGGATTCCACGCGTGGCCCTACTCTCACGCCGCGCACAGCAGACGATATTGGTTAAACTAACTGAGATTCATTCATCCCTGCTTCTTACAAACGATAACGGGACTTCCTCCTCCCGGATGTCCGAGTGAAACCTGGCGACACTGCGGGCCCTTGGGCGTGGCGCGCGGCCCGATCGCGGGCCTGGGCGGCACACTCAGCATCATAAACAACTTGGGCAGGGTAATTTTATCTTATCACTCTGCACGAACGTTTTTTGGCACCCCCCCACGCGCCATATGGACTGTTCTCCCATGCCGGCAATGACCGGAATTTTTTTCATTTTTTCATTTTTCTTGTTGTTGTTATATACTGTTTTCAAGTGCATTTGTTTTTTTTTTTGGTTACTGGCTTTGTCACACGCTACTCTACCGCAAACACATCCACAAATACCCACCCCGCATACCCTACACCAATAGGCTCACATTTAACTATGCTGGGAATGCTGCCTGGCTGGTCTTGGAAGGTAATCGTTGTAATATTCCCGTTAATGGGACCGGGGGACAAACACCTCCCCGTTTTAGTTATATCTACAAATGTATTATGGCTTCTCAAACACAACGGGGAATCTTGAAATATAAGATACTCACATGGAACATCAGGGGTATGGCAGCGCCGCAAAAGCGACAAAGGATTCATACATTTCTTAAAAGACAACAAGTACACATTGCCCTGCTACAAGAGACACACCTCACTAAATCCACATTAGAGAATACACGCTTAAAATGGAAAGGACAATTACACGCCACCACTTCCTCTTCCTTTGCTCGTGGCGTGGCGATTTGGATTGCCCCTGGGGTCCCATTTACTACGACTCGCACACAATGCGACCCAGAAGGTAGATAGGTGATACTGGAGGGCGTCCTAGACGGATCCCCACTAGCATTGGTAGCGCTATACTCCCCTAACTCTAGCCAAGGTGACTTCCTGAAAACGCTTACCACCGGCAGTCTCAGTGATCCTGCATTAGAGTGCATCTGGGGGGGCGACTTTAATAGCATCCTAAACACTCAAATGGACCGCTCGTTCCCCCCTCTTGGTGCAGCTTCAACCAACCGAGCCTCTCAAGATTTAGCAAAATGGGCCTCTCACAATGATTTAAGAGACATCTGGAGGATAGGTCACCCTACCCACCGTGAATATTCCTACTACTCCCCGGTACACAAATTATACACCAGAATAGATATGATCTTTGTGTCTGCATCCGTAATCCAGAAGATGTGCAGTACCAAATATTTGGCATGCACTATATGGGACCATAACCCATTATGCGCAATAATGGCCTGGGGCCACATACATACCCGCATACCAACATGGCGACTGCAGCCAGAAATTCTCTTAGATCCCCCCTTCCATACGGAAATGTCCAAACAATTGGCTGATTACTTCTTACTAAATAAAAACACAACAGCATTTCGTGCTACAGAATGGGACGCCCACAAGGTGGTGATACGTGGCCACTGCCTCGCAGCCACAGTAGGGGTAAAGAAGATACTCACTAAAGAACTACAAGACGTAGAGGTTAAGCTCCGTAAAGCGGAGATCGAGGTCTCCAGTGGTGAGGCCACATTAACTGAACTGAACTCGCTTAAAGCTGCCTATAATGAAGCAGACACTAGACTGGGTAAACACAACTATAGACACTACATGACACGACAACACGCTGAGGGGGATAGATCAGGTAGACTACTGGCGTGGCTTACCCGTCAACCCTCGCAGTCATCACCTATTGGTGCAATACGTTTAAGATCCGGCGTCATTGTCAATACCCAATCTGAAATCAACAACGCCTTCTCAACATTCTACCGTACTCTATATACACCTCCTCTCCCCCTGTCAGAGCAGCAACTAACTGATATACTAACGTTAGTCTCTCACAACCAACATATTATAGACAATGTCAATACCCTGGACGGTCCCATTACAATAGAAGAATTGCGCGCAGCACTAACACAAATGGCACGAGGCAAAACCCCTGGCTCAGATGGCTTGCCGGTAGAGTACTTTAACTCCCACGTTACACATCTTCTACAGCCACTCACAGAAGTATTCAATGAGGCACGCAATAAATTACTACTACCGGAATCCATGAGCGAAGCCCTAATAGTTGTTCTCCCAAAAGCAGGCCGCGACCCTTTAGATGTTACATCATACAGGCCACTCTCTCTTCTTAACACAGACTGTAAATTACTGGGGAAAATACTAGCAAATAGATGACTTCCCCACTTAGAAAGTTTAATACACTCGGACCAGTCTGGGTTTATCCCTGGGAGAAGTACCTTCTTAAACATCAGAAGACTGCTTCACATAATGCACAGTAACACAGAACCAAAAGCTGTAGCCCTGTCCTTAGACATTGAAAAAGCGTTCGATACGCTGAGCTGGGATTATCTTCTACGCACGCTTAAAGCGTTTGGATTTGGCCCCGGTTTTTTACAATGGATCAAAACGCTATACTCTAAACCCACAGCTCGAGTCAAAAACGGTTGTGTTATCTCTGAGGCGTTTCCCATAGGCAGAGGCACCAGACAGGGATGCCCACTATCCCCTTTATTACTCGCCATAGCTATGGAACCACTAGCAATTAAACTTCACAGTTGCGCACATCTATGGGGCATCTCCGAATCCAACACACATCATATTATATCCTTATATGCGGACGACGCCCTGATATACCTGCGCAATCACTCCACCTCCATGGCTGGGGTCCTATCAATGCTTGACGCCTTTGCCCTGGCTTCTGGTTTACGCGTCAATTGGTCCAAATCAAGTATCTTTCCTCTTACCCCCATACTAGCAGATCTTCACATGACACTACCGCAATTTCAACTCCCATGGTCACACAATACTTTTAAATATCTTGGGATCCAAATCTATCACTCCATCGCTGACCTGAAAGAAGGAAATATTGATAGAGCACTCAGCTCTACTCGCAGCTCACTGTCATTCTGGGGCTCGCTCCCCTTATCTCCTATGGGCCGAGTAGCAATAGCTAAAATGCTCATACTTCCAAGGTTCTTATATTTTTTTACTGCCCTGCCGTTGTGTCTGCCACGGGCGTTTTTTAATAAACTGCACTCATTATTGACTGACTTATTATGGGGCAGAGACAGACGCAGAGTAGCGCTAGCCACAACACAATACCCGCAGGAGGCAGGAGGCTTGGGCATGCCCAACTTCGAGAGATATTACGCAGCCTCTCAACTGCTATGGGTGTCTACATGGCTCAAAGTGACCCCCTCCCCTGAATGCATAATGCTGCAGACATATTTGGCCCCGCAAACATTGCTGTCCTCACTCTTATCTGGCCCTAACCGCCTACCCTCAAAACTTATATTGCTAGAGGCAGCTCTTTTTTGCTGGCGCAGATATGTTCAAAGTAAGACCCCTCTACCCCCTTACTCCCCTCTGTTGCCACTGCTTCAGCTTCCGAACACCCAAGCATTATCATTAAATCACGATACGCGTGACATAAGTACTCTAAACGTAGGCGACTATTACTCGTGTTCTAAACTACGCACCTTCGCAGACCTAGTGACTGCTGGAGTTATGCACACAGGAGCCTTCCTCACATATAACGCTATTAAACGACTACTCAACAACCTCTGGGGATCCGGCAATAATGAACCACCTGAATCCCAACTACTAACTGTTATTCTTACTATGGGTAGCGCAAAAGGTATCATAACTAAATTATACACAGTACTGATGGCGGAAGTCTGCTCTGTGTTACCGCTCGCTAAAGCACGCTGGGACTCGGTCCTCCCTACAATACTATCACAAAAAACATGGATCGCGGCTCTTACAACGATTAAGTCCATATCCCGCAACCCTCGGTTGCGCTACACCCAATTCAATTATATTCACCAGGCATACTTATCACCGGCCCGCATTCAAAGAATATACCCAAATGCAAACCTGACATGCCCTAGATGTGCTACTCCGGCAGCAGATTTCTATCACATGGTCTGGAGCTGTCACCCCATAAACTCAGCCTGGCATCGGGTCACAAATACCACAGCAGACACTGCATCTCACACTCTGTCGCCTGCCCCTGTATCATGTCTACTTGGCATACGCCAACGCGCCAAAGGCGATAAACACCGGCACAGATTTATTGATTTGGCATTTGTTGTCTTCAAACGCCTAATAGCCACACACTGGAAAGTCCCACACGCACCATCTCATTTCGCCTGGCTACGTGACTTGCACAGCCGTTCACAAGCCGAAGCTCAGACATTACGCTTACCTCAATACAAGGGCCTACTACAGGATGGCCCCGAAGTCTGGGACACTTTCGTGGTAGCGATAGAAAACAGGGATGACATATACCCTCCTTACCAATTGAAATAAAATAAAATAACAAGGGCAAAGACATCACCCTCCGGTTTAATAACTACAGTATGGTATTCTCAATCCCCCCTACCCACGCTCTTTCTGTACATTACCTCCCTCATGCCCCCTCCTAATGACATGTGGCAGCACTTTTGGATGCTTACGCAGAGACCACGTCTTCACGCATTACATGCTTTGCTTTGTTTATCCCTAAAATGGCTTTACGCCCTATTATACCTCACAACCAATATCTCAATTGTGTTACCCCGTCCTCTAAGTGTAACAATCGGATCTTCTCTTTATTTTATCCCACCTTCCATGGTTGGTGTATCCAATATTAGGAATAATGCTAGCGGTGTTTAGCTGTGACCTTAGTTCATTAATTAGTCGCACAATTTTCAAGGGTGTTTTTGGAATTGTATCGCGCAACTGCGCTGTAGTGATCTACAAATGCGTGTAAACAATTTGAAAAATGATCAATGGCTAAACATGTTATTGTGTGTGTATAATGTTTAATAAACAGATTTAAAAAACAAAAATTGAGAACAGGTAATTAGATACACATGAGCAATAAGAAAGAAGCCATTACTTGGCCTGATATGTTCACTGAAGAAGCTCGAGGATGCATGTTTCATTAAAAGGCAATCCTTTTATTTGTGTGACCATGAAGCAAGCCAAAAGCTGGTTGATCTTTTCTATGTTATGACCTGCTTTTTCTTGGAAAAGTCAGCTGGAGATAATAACGTTTTACCACTGTTGCAAAGAGCTAAATATCATAGCCCCAGGGTTAACACTTTCAATTTATAGGAATTGCCCTGACCATTTATAATTGACTAAATAATGAGCAGTCTTGAATTTGCACTGTTGTTTTAACATTTCCTACTGTCAATGAATTACCTCTTTTAAAAAGGTGGCCTATTACATGGTTTTAACATTTATGTTTGTGTTTCAGAGATCTGCCTCAAACAATGACGCAATAGTGTGCTGCAATGAACATTCTTGCATTGCCAATGCTTTTCCCGCACTAATAGACACGGGTAGGTTTACATCTGATATAGGAGTAAGTGATGTCAAAATTATCAGTGTTCAGAACTCTACCGTATTAAATGGTGTGTGAGGGAAAAAGTCTTCACATAGAAATGTACTTTCAATGCGAAAAGGGATATTTCGGAAAGACCATAAATATCCTAACCATTCACATATACATTTTTAAGAATTTATACTCACAGAATTTGTGGAGAAAGGCATATACGAAAATGAATAAATACAATTAGCTTTTGTAGGACAGGGAGCTTAAGGGAACTTTATTGTTGGGGCTTCCTCTATTATAAAGGTGTTTTCCCTTTCAGGTAAAATACTGTTCTTTCATAACTGTATTCGGCTTACTGTTCCTAAAGCATCTCTTCGATGATTCCTTTTTCCATTATCCTATATTCTTCCTGCACTCACTATCCTCAAGCTAAATCCACTTTGTCTTTTCTTGTGTGATAGAGAGTGAACCAGTGCTTAATTTGTTGTTGTTGTTTCCGGTGCTGAGCACCGGCACTTATTTTTGAGGGCCGGGGCTTATTCTTCTGTCTCAAGCATTTGATGCGAGAAAAATACACATATGGGAAAGACGGAAGAAGGGAAAAACGAAAAAGCGTCACTAAGGGAGAAATCAGAGAGCTGCAAGAGTGAGCTGAGGAGGCAGGGAGTGGTTTTATGTGGACTGAAGAGGTCCGAGGTGGCCTCAGAAGTACGCCGCCTCAGTATTCGGTGTTCCCACATTTAATTGCAGCAGCCGCGTGTTTAAGAGGGCGGCTTTGGGCACTGGCACGTTTTTATTTACAAATTAAGCACTGGAGTGAACGTTTTCATTTTTGTAGTGTGCACATGACACAAACGTATTGCGCAATCACGTAATAGAGATTAACACAGCATCCCACGGATGCTCATATAAAGCTCTAAACACGTTTTCAAATTACCTAAAAAGACTGTCACACCAGAGTTGTAGGTCAGATTATCGCTGACAAAAACATCGTCACATATATAGAGTCATAAATCCTTTAAGAATATCGTCCGATTGGGTGCAAATGTACTGTTGTTCACTGGCATGGGTCCGTATGTTTGTAAATGACATCCAGTGCACAATATTTTTGTCAGACAATATTTAGTCCAAGATAGTCTAGTACCCTCAATCCCCTCCCCATAAGGCTTTTTACACAGCCTACAACTGCTTCTTACATACCACCACTCTCCCTGAAAAAGACCACCAGCCTCACAGAATCAAATAAACCCTGACAACACAACCAGTAGAGACATCGCACCATGGATATATCTTTCTCTCTTTCTCTCTCTTTCTCTCTCTTTCTCTCTCTCTCGACCTCTTTGCCCTTCCTTTCTATCCTTCTTCCTTTTCCTCTGAAACCTGAAAGAGTCGAATTGAGACATATGCAATCAACCAACATAACAATACAGGTAGAAATCACTTCGATTCAGTATGGTAGCACAGCAAAATGAGGAAAATCGGGTAGTTTAATTAAGAAAACAGATTATATTAAAGAAGTACTTAGAAACGCCATAGATACACGCTCTTAAAATAAATGAACAGTGGTGCTAGAAAATAGCTTTCATTGATGGCTTCTAGAATAGTAGAACCTTAAAGATGAGCTAAATTGTGATGTATCTCTTTTAAAGAACACTGAAGTTGACCTGAAAGATTTTTGATGAGGATTGTGGAAAAATCATTACCTTGATCAGCAAAGCACTGAGGGGCTGATTTAGAAAAGTGGTGCGCCACCCAGTGCAGCGCCACTATCCTTGCGCCCCTTAGCACCCCCTACCACCACCATGTGTGCGCAGTATTTAAAATGTGGCACACCATGGCGAAGGGTAGGGAGCATATTGTCAGAATTCCTGACACTATTGATGTACGCTATTGGAGCACCCCCAGAAGAGTACATAGGGGCCCGTTGAATTCAATGGCATACCCCCTTTTTAATGCCTGCTCTGATCAGGCTGTAAAAGTGCCGAAAAAATGGTGCAAGGAAATCATTTAGATTTCCTTGCACCATTTGTGTGCCCCCCTAAAGCGGGGACCCCCCGCTTGCATACATTATGCCTGAGGCAGGCATAATGTGGCGCAAGGGTCTAAAAAGTGCAATGTGCCACTTTGTAAATATAGCACATGTAAAAAGCCACTTTAGCAACACCTTAACATAAATAAATTAGGCAATGGCAGTGCTAAGGTAGTGCTAGGGCCTCTAAAATCAGGCCCTGAATATTTTATTTGATTAACTCACCACGTTCCTGGGTACAGATTGGAGTAAGTTGAACATGAGTTGAGCTACTGCAAATGGAGTCCCTCTCATGATGTAGTGGTGCCTCCAATGCTGTCATCTGTTGAGCTGGCTATGCTCAAACTTAGAATAAATGTCATGTAGAATGGAGTGGGATGGGTACCTGAAAGGGTTTATTTGTCGGTGCATTGAAGTAGACCATTTAATTAAAGGTTCTCCTACTGCTAAATGTTTGTAATGAATTTTAGTTGCACTTTGGCATCAGTCTGATGGATTCTACTGTTGATTGAGACCCCTCCAAAACATAATATTGCTGTGTGACGTTTCTTTGAGTTATACAAAAACGAAGAGGGAGAAGGAGGTTGTGAGGCTGGGTCCTTGTCGACAAAATAACATTTCAAAAGAGGCCCAGCTAAAAGCACTACCACAGGATGGATAGGAAAAAGGATTTTTCTGTTAGAAAAACCCTCACCCATCAGGGTTACCCCTTGGTGGCATGCTTCATCATTGGGTTTCCTCCTGTTCGCTACAGAGCGGGGTGTGCTACGACCTATGGGATACGTAGGCGCACTGATGTAGTCTTGTCAATGTAAATCACAGGAGGAATAGGAGTGGTGGGGTCTTGGGTGAGTTAAAATACCTGTCTCCCAGTAATTCCAATGATTTAATAGATCTCTTGGAAGCGGTCTTATTAAAAAGGGGCTGCTGAAGTAGGGGATGTTATGTACCTGACTTCCTAGTCTACATGTTTCAGTCTTACCCCTAGGATCCTCTTCAGGACCAAGGTGGACTCCCTGGTGCCACTCCTTGTTTGACTACCTCTAATGAAAGCATAAATAATACATACTCTGTGATACGGTGCAAGTCACCTTACTAAGGTGGTGTCATAAGATGATACCTATCGTTTATGGTTTCCGTCATTGATACCTGTGAAAATACAAGAGAGACATACTTATCATAGCCCCAATTTCTTATGGGCCGCTATATATGTTGTTTGTAGGTGTGGTGCAACCTATCTGCAAACCACACCCCACTCGTGGGAAACGGCACTCATGAATATCAGGAATGAGAGACCAAAGTACAATCAACAGTACAAGACATACTGCATTTAAAACTTTTACACATGTAAACATGTGAAACACACCAAACAGCACACACGTGGTGCATGCGTAACCTTCTTGGTAATATTTGAGCTCTCATATCATAGCTTCTCCAGGAGGGGGGTGTGCTTGTAGTCACACTCTAAAGATTTGGCAAAGTTTTAGAATCGATTCATCTTACCGTATCTGTAGCGCACTGTAAATATTGTTCAAAAGGCATTTACTTCCTCAAAGCGACACTCCCGCTCTGTACCTAATTCTCACCTCCCCGGGGTCTGAATCTTAAAAGCTCACATGGGAGCTGAGTTTAAATGTGCAGCAGCCCTTGCATCTTGGCAGGCAAAAGCGTGCATGAGGAATTACCAGGCAAACTGGAATCTGAATAAAATTACTCATTCTCCTGTAATTCCTTAATTTTACTGGGCTCTCAGAATGAACAGTATTTTTCCCACAACCCCTGATTTACCGGTTCCACAGGAATCAGTAACTCCCTGTGGAGGTTCAAATCCATCCCCTTTACTGGGCCACTCACAATGACAGCCTTAGATGTCTGAAGCAGAGGGCCAGATTTAGAGTTTGGCAGAGGGGTTACTCCATCACAATGGTGACAGATATCCCATCCTCTGAAATATAAATCCCATACGGTAATAATTGGATTTGTATTTCGGTGTACGGGATATCCATCACCCTTGTGAGTAACCCCTCCGCCAAAACTATAAATTAGGCCCTGAGTTTTTCTCTGTCACCTAAGACTCTGAATTAGAGTTGACCAGTTCAGAAAAATCCTTTGAGTTGTTCAGGAAGTTGTACATTTTCTATTCCACCATTCTTCTCCCGTAAACAATCTGCCAGCAGGGATATCACTGCCATAGGAATAGTGTGGTAGAGGTATACCTCAAGAGCATTCTTCACTGCCGAAGGAAAGCCCGTCTGCACCTGCACACACCTGGATGGAGCCTGGGGTCAGGGATGCTGCCTGTCAGGTGCCAGGTAAATCAAGGTCAATATACTCGATACTGGCTATGCTTAACCTAGAACATAATGATTCAAGGGCAATCTGTGAGCGGGCAGACCCTGGTAAAGGGGAGAAAGGGATATGGCCTGGCTGCAATTGGTCTCTGAGGGGGATAGACCAAAGGGGAATGATAAAGCATAGAAGAACATCTGTAAATGCGCTCTGGTTAGCGCTCAATCTATGATGAAGGACTGTATGGAAATTTTTCAACTGATTGATGTAACCCAGGTTAATTGCTTGTTTATTACTGAAACTTGGCTAGAGAGGATTCTGTGCCAGACTTGGTAACTTCTATCCTGCACGGATATGCTAGGATGGATAGAGGTGCTCGTAGAAGATAGGGTCTGGTGATTATTTATAGGGTTAGCTTGGCATGCTCCCTCAAACCTGCTGAAGGATGTTAAGTAGGGCACTTTAAGATACGGTCCAATGGCTCTTAGTTAGTGGCAGGACTACTAGTGTATCACCCTCCAGGTCCTAGAGCACAGTTCCTAATTAACCAGAATCAGGTGCTTGAACCCCTCATTATGAGCAATAATTGTACGATCTTAGGGGATTTCAATTTTCTTCTGGAGAAACAGGACAATGAGAATACTGGTGTCTTTTTAGATCTCATGCACAGCTGCGGCCTTTCTCACTGAGTTGCTTGGGCCACACATAAAGCAGGCCATACACTGATTGTATTTTTTCCAATTAGGAAGATCTGGTGGTGGAAGATTGTAGCCAGTTTAGCTGGTCAGATAATAATGCAATGCTATTCAAAGTATCCTATGAGCAGGCTGTTAAAAGGATCCGAGATAAAGCTATTAGTGTGAGGAAATGGAGTAAACTCTCTAGCGGGGAGTTTAGAGAGGCCTTGATAAAATCTCAGACTGACACTTTAGGGGAGTCTGAATCACTAAAAGTGAATTTCAATAAATTACTTTTTTCTTCTATTGAAGAACAGATCCTGACTCAACCCACAGTGGAAACCAGGAGGAATACCTTGGCCCAGGGATTTCAGAGGACCTGAAAAATTTACAGAGGAAATGTCAGAGACTAGAATGCAGATGGAGTCTCACTTTGTTCCCTGAGGATAAGATTAAGCATGGGGAATCAATGGAAGAATCCAAAGGGGTAATCATTGAGGTTAAATATTCTTATTTTTCATAATACATAAGGGTAGTCATTCACCCACCAAAATAATTATTTAAGGTGATTACATTTCTCTCCACCACCCCTCTTCCACAAGCTCTGGAAAACTCACATGAGTTTTGTAAAAGGGTAGCAGTGTTTTTCAAAGAAAGGATTATGCAGATCAGTGTGGAATTTGAACAGGAGGATAACCAGCTTACCCCTGCTTTGGAAGTTATCTCCCACGACATGCATGCCGATGCTTTGCTGGTAAAGTTCTCTCCTCTTCTGGCACCTAAAATTAGTGCTATTCGGGCACAAACAACTTCTGGTTCACTGGATGATCCTTGTCCTTTTAATGTGTTGCAACTGGCCCTGGATATTATCGGAGATTTTTTGGGGAAAGTTTATTCTCAGGTGTTGGAGTGTGGCATCTTGCCCCGGTGTTGGAAGAAGGCAATTGTAATTCCACTAAAGAAGAAGCCTAACGGAGATGTGGGAGATCTTAAAAATCTGCATCCAATCTCTGCTGCCAACCCCTTCCAAAATTGAAAGATGCAAATGCAGTTTTGCATCAAAAAGTTTAGCGCCAGCTTGCGCCATTTCTCAGCGCCATCCGGGCGTCCTATTTACACAATGGTGCTAAGAAATGGTTAGAGTAAAAAAAGTTGACGTTAACCCTTGCGCCCTGTCGTAAGGCAAACTGACGTTAATACTGTAAAACTGACTCTAACCCATTTTGTGGCACGTAAACATGTCGCAAACGGATAAGCACCATTTTAACCCCGCATATGCATCAACTTTAGATGCTAAAGGAGGAAAGAGTGCAATTCAAAGGGAATATTAAAGCAGGAGGTCAGGAGAGACTCCAGGGTGACCCCATGCACCTAGGAACCATCCAGGAGGATACACAGAAGTCCAAGGAGAAGGAAAGGAAAAAGCACAAGTGTTGGTTTAGTGAGGAGGAGCAGGAGAGCCTTTGTAGAGAGGTGAAGGAGCACCAACACCAGCTATTCATCACCTCCAAATTGCCAATTTGTAAGAGAGAGAGGCAATATGGAAGCAAATAGTGGACAAAATCAACAGTGTGGCTGAGGTGAATCAAACTGTCACGGAGTGCAAGAAGTGCTGGCATGATTGTAAGCCTCAAACTAAGGGGGAAATGGCCAGGAACAGAAAGGAAGCACTGCAAACTGGAGGGAGAAGTCCTGCACCACAGGAGGACCTGGATGAGAGAGAGTAGATGGTTGCAGCAGTCATCCCAGAATAGCTGGTCACAGGAATACAAGAACAGGACAGCTCAGACTTCCAACAACCGCCACAATGCAGGGTAAGTTGCTTGGGGGAAATAACTGCCAATTTTACTAAAGCCAGAAGGGGGAAGGCACATAGGACACACTCAATGCATGCTAAAGGAGTGTAGCGGGACACATTGCCCATGGATCAAGATGCACCATTCAAACATAAGCAACACTTGTACACATGCCTTGGTTGTGCCATGCACCACAATACAGAAACAACCTGGACATACGTCAATCACCAGGGCTAAATACCAACATGCACATATGCAGCACATTGGATGGGAGGCATGTCTGATTACTATGCCTGTAGCTATGTCATCACAACAATCACAACAACCCTTGTATTCAGTCAAACCTACCCTGGCCACACAACTGAGACATCAGAGACTAGGAAGAAAGTCAATACCATTCCTGGGGTTACGTCATGGTGGTGTCTCTTGCAGAAACACTTTGCTGCTGCCATGTCCCATCACCGAAATACATGTGTGCTGCATCTTACAGCACACATTAAAATGGCACCTTAGCTAACATTACTCATACATGGGCAGAAGGAACACAACCCAGAACATAAACAACACATCCCCATTAAGTAGCCACTTCTCCATCATGCTGCAAGAATGTCTGTCTGGGTGCAGGGAGAACTAATCTGTGCAGCTGCAGGGGAAAATGCAGGGTGGTCCCGTATCACAGTAAACATGGCACTACCCTGCTTAACTAACCTGGTATAGTGTTGAGCCACACATTTTGACATTGATCAGAACTGTGGCACTAGAGAAATGTTTGAAGATTGCAAACTGTAGAACATAACACATACAGGCTGAGCCTACAACAACTCTGACACAACCATGTGAGCCACATAAGAATGGGGAAACAATCACACAAACACAACATATAGGGGGTCATTACAACATTGCTGGTAAAAGCCGCTTACCGCCGTGTAGAAGACCGCCAACACAGCGCCGCGGACGCAGAATTCCACCACAGTTATTATGACCCACAGCTCGTAATCCACCAAAATCTAGACACCCACACAAGTCCGCCACACCAAAGGTCAGTGACAAACTGGCGATAACAAAACCGACACCGTCACGGCAACAGGAATACGCCCACACTATCACCACCCACGAATCCACACGGCGGTCTTTCAACAGCGATATTCCATTGGCGGTACACACCGCTGCGCTCAAAATACACATTTACAAAACACTACCACAGTGGACAAATCGAAATACACACGCCTGATACACATACACACACCACTCCCACACACCCAATACAATATAAAACAAACACCCACAAACCCCTACGACAACAATTGCGACAGAAGGCCAGAGAGAGACACCACCAGAAAGAAGAATAGCATCCACAGGAACTCAACACCATCACTCACACAACATCCACGTACCTCACACAACACACCTCTAAATATCACCCCACACATCACAACACACACCATCCCACACATCACCCACACCACCCCACGGCACCGCAAAGACACCCCAGGTTTTCTGAGGAGGAGCTCAGGATCACGGTGGAGGAAATCATCCGGGTAGAGCCACAGCTAATTGGATCACAGGTGCAGCACACCACCATAGCTAGGAAGATGGAGCTATGGCGAAGAATCGTGGACAGGGTCAACGCAGTGGGACAGCACAAAAGAACTAGGGATGGCACCAGGAAGAGGTGGAACGACCTACAGGGAAGGTGCGTTCTGTGGTCTCAAGACACCAGATTGCGGTTCACAGGACTGGCGGCGTACCCCCACCTCCTCCCCCAGAACTCACAACATGGGAGAAGCAGGTCTTGGCTATACTGTATCCTGAGGGCCTCCCAGGAGTAGCTGGAGGAATTGACTCTGGTAAGTCAAATCTTTAACTACTTCATCCCCCACCCTACCTGCATGCTATCACATTCTCCCACCCTCGCCCTCACCCCATCACTCCAACTCCTCACACATGTCCCACTATCACAAACCACACATCCCAAACCCAAGCCCTGCATGTAACACCAAAGCACGGACACCCATCACCAAAGCATGCCCACTGCACATACCCATACACCCCCCTAAACCATTATCACAGAAGGTCCCACACAAGAATGGAAGCACTGGGATACAGGGTGACCCACCCATTGCTCACCATGGCACATACAGATGCAATAATCATGCCTTTACACCCCTGCAGGACCCCTACCCAACTTAATCGGACTGGAGGGTCCAGACATGTCCACTCCACCCACAGAAGAGGCCCACAGTGATGACAGCAGCTCTGTCCAACTGGATCTAGATGACCAGCCCGGCCCATCTGGGACCTCGGGACAGTAGGTTCCCCTCACACTGGCACAGGCCACTACAGAGCTTCCCCCCTCTGGAAACACCAGCACAGCACCCACCCAGCGGGCCCATACCTCTGTCCCCAGGACACGTCAAGCAGCAGTATGTCCACCACTACGGGGAACCCAGGCTAACCCACCACCCCAACAACACCAGGGACCTGGGGGCAGTGGTAGTGGGCACACGGTCCAGGGGACAGAGGCCCAGGAACACACGGGAACTGGGAGGGCTGCTGTGCGACAGGGGGAGGACAGGCCCAGGGACCCCACTCTCCACGAGGCCCTCTCCAACATCATGGGAGCCTACCACCATTCCCAGGAGACTATGGCAACAGTACTGGCCAAGTTTCAGGAGACCCACTGGCTGCAGGAGGAACAGTATTTGGGGATCAGGGAGGAACTCAAATCCTTCAATTCCACCCTGGGCACCATTGTAGGGGTGCTGAAGGAACTCGTCAACACCAGGAGGGACACTGTGGCACAACAAGGGGCCCCTGACAATAGCCTGGACGATGAACTGCCCACCACCTCCGCCGGCGCTAGTGGACAGGACGCACCGCTACAGGACCACGACACCAGCACCCCACCCCCTGCAGATGTAGAACCACCCCGCAAGCGGTCCCTGAGATCCAGGACAAAGACAGAGAACAATGCCAAGACCCTGCCAAGAAATGAGACCACCCTGATTGTCATCCTTCTGTCCCACTTTGTCACCCTGTCCATACTTAAACTGCCCTAGCTCCATTTCCTATGCCACTTAGGACAATACACCTGTGAGAATAATAGACTGGACTCTGCCATGGACATTCCTCCACCATCACCCATGACCATTTTACAACCCCCTCCACTATTTAGCACTTAAATAAACACCCTTAAATCACAAAACAATCTGGAGTCAGTCTGTGCTTTCACAAATGTGTATTAGCAATAACTGTGGCAAAATGATATCTCCAATGTAATGTCAACATAGCTATGTCACACAGCTCTAGTCCATGTGGAAACAAGGCAGAGGTCACACAGTGGGACCCACATCTGTGAAATCGAAAGGGAAAGTGACAACTCAGTGTCCATACACTGGGTGAAAATAACAGACAGATGAGAGGTAGAAGAATAAATCAGATGTAGCAGGCAGTGTTGTCTTCTTACCTGTGTCTCACTGGAAGTATTGCTGGATCACCGTGTTCCTGTTGTCTATGTCCTCTTCTTCTGCTTCCTCGTCTTCACTGTCCACAGGCTCCACAGCTGCCACAACACCTCCATCTGGACCATCCTCCTGCAGAAAAGGCACCTGTCATCGCAAAGCCAAGTTGTAAAGCATACAGCAGGCCACGATGATCTGGCACACCTTCTTTGGTAAGTAGAATAGGGAACCACCTGTCATATGGAGGCACCGGAACCTGGCCTTCAGGAGGCTGAAGGTCCTCTCTATAATCCTCCTAGTCCGCCCATGGGCCTCATTGTAGCATTTCTCTGCCCTTGTCCTGGGATTCCTCACTGGGGTCAGTAGCCATGACAGGTTGGGGTAACCAGAGTCACCTGCAAATCTCGAGGGACAACTGTTAGACACACACTAACTCTTAGGGACATCCCCAGACCCAGACACCTAGTCACACTGTATTGGGTCCATGTCCTCACCTAATAGCCACACATGGTGCCTCTGGAGTTGCCCCATCACAAAAGGGATGCTGCTATTCCGCAGAATATAAGCGTCATGCACTGAGCCAGGAAACATGCCATTTACATGGGAGATGTACTGGTCGGCCAAACACATCATCTGCACATTCATAGAATGGTAACTCTGCCGGTTTCTGTTCACCTGTTCACTCCTGCGTGGGGGGACCAAGGCCTCATGTGTCCCATCAATGGCACCTATGATGTTGGGGATATGTCCCAGGGCATAGAAGTCACCTTTCACTGTAGGCAAATCCTCCATCTGAGGGAAAACGATGTAGCTGTGCATGTGTTTCAGCAGGGCAGACAACACTCTGGACAACACGTTGGAGAACATAGGCTGGGACATCCCTGATGCAATGGCCACTGTTGTTTGAAAAGACCCACTTGCTAGGAAATGGAGTACTGACAGCACCTGCACTAGAGGGGGATTCCTGTGGGATGGCAGATAGCTGACATCAGGTCTTGCTCCAACTGGGCACACAGTTACAGGATTGTGGTACGATCAAGTCTGTACGTGATAATTACATGTCGCTCCTCCATTGTCGACAGTTCCACCAGCGGTCTGTACACCGGAGGATGCCGCCATCTCCTCACCTGTCCCAGCAGACGTGCTCTATGGAGGAGAACAGCGAGCAGAGAGTCAACCAACACTGAGGTGCGTAAACACAACTTTATAGGAAAATATTTGAAAATCGACATATGGCTGTATTAGTGTTAAAGCAAGGCCTAGATATGTGTGACGCAGTCAAAATTAATGCCATGTGGCCCCCTGAAATGGTTTCTGCCTAACCTGTAATGTGGGACAAGGGGATATGAGGTAACTGCTCTGGCGTTGTATACCGTCGCGTGAAGCGGACGAAGACCGCAGTGCAATCCTGCATTGCTTAACATTGGACCCTATGGGTCCCAGCAGCCAATGACGATGTGCGCTGACGGTGACGGGGCACACCGCCGCGGACGTCACCACCATTTTCTCTCAGTTCAATCACTTGATACCTGATCTTCGACAGGAAAGGACCTACACTGCAGCTGTGACCTTGGTCTGGAAGAGACAATGGCTCGTGTGTCTGGGGAAAGGGCCCCTGCCTTCAGCATGGAGGAGTTGGAGAAATTAGTGGATGGCATCCTCCCCCAGTACACACTCCTCTACGGTCCTCCAAACAGGTGAGTACACTGTGAGCATGCTGTATGGGCAATGCCTGTTTTGAGTGGTGTTGATTAAAGATGGGGGGGAGAATGAGGCGTACATAATACGACGGTGAGTGCATGTGCGTCATGGCAAGGGTAAGGGTGCGGGCCAATGACTGTGATGGTGCGGATGATTATATCTTCTCCTTTTCCCCTGTACTATTCCTGTAGGTCAGCGCCCACCAGAAGAAGGATATTTGGCGTGCCATCGACAAGGAAGTCCGTACCCTGGGGATCCACCACAGACAGAGCACCCACTGCTGGAAAAGATGGGAGGACATTCGCCACTGGAGCAAGAAGACGGCAGAAACCCAGCTGGGGATGGCCTCCCAACTTGGGAGGGGTGCCCGTCGCACCATGACCCCCCTGATGTTCTGGATCCTGGCGGTGGCATATCCGGAGTTGGATGGGCGCTTGAGGGCATCACAGCTGCCACAAGAGGGTGAGTACACTCTCATTCTGCTGATTCAGCGCGCATTGTAGGTGTCTGGGTGGGGGAGGTGGGCTGTGGGTTCCCCTAAGCCAGGGCGAGTTTAATATGCAAGGTCCCTTTCTTAAGGCAGGCCCTGTGGCACCCCACCCCACCTGTGTTCAGAGCCAACTACACCTAGTCAGGCTCCTGTGACTTCCATGTGTGCAGCAATCGGGCAAAGGCCTTGTAACCCATGTCCCTGTGATTAATTAGGGAACTCTAAGTGCACGGCGTAGTGCAGGGGGCTGCTCTGTCTGTAGTGTCCGCCAACGGTAGCGGTATTAGCGGTATTAGATGCACTCAACATGTCTTTTTTCTGTCTCCCTCCCCCTTTTTGTGATCTCCCTGTTATTGTGTGCATTAGCATCATCAGGCGGAGGAGTAGTGCCACTGGAGCAGGAGAGAGCTGCATCCCACATGGCCCTGGATGGCGACACAACACAGTCAGAAGCCACCAGTGGGACAGAGGGCGAGGGGAGCTCTACGGCGGGGACAGGAGCTGAGACCAGCGACACAGACTCCTCCTCTGATGGGAGCTCCCTTGCAGTGGTGGGCCCCGCTGTGCCCCGCATCTACAGGTACAGCCGCCACCCCCCCTACCAGCATCGCCTTCCCAGCAGCCCCTCAGCGTCTGCCCAGTGGCCGCTCACCCAGAAGGGAGGGCATCTCCTTCGTCCCAGCAACCTCAGCCCCTGCCCCAGTCAGCCCTGCTGCCCTCAGTGAGGAGGTCATTGACCTCCTCAGGTCCCTCACTGTTGGGCTGTCTACCATTTTGAATGCCATCCAGGGTGTAGAGAGGCGGTTGCAACAGACCAATGCATACCTGGAGGGCATTCATTCTGGTCAGGCAGCCCAACAGCGAGCTTTTCCGACTCTGACCTCAGCACTGATGGCAGCCATTGTCCCTGTGTCCAGCCTCCCCACTCCAACTTCCTCCACCCAGACCCAAACCCCTGTACCTCAGCCTATCCCAAGCACACTATCAGACCAGCATGCACACACGTCAACACACAAGGGAAGCTCAGGCAAACATAAGCACCACACATCCCACAGGCACTCACGCAAGCATCATACACATGCAGACATACCAACAGCCACTGCCTCCACTCTGTACCCCTCCTCCCTCCCTGTCTTGTCTCCACTCAAACCTGCATGCACTACATCTTCAGCCACTACGTCCATCACCAGCACACCCACCAGCACACCCCGCTCACGTGCAGTCACCACCCCCACTACCATTCACACATCCCCTGTGACCTCTCCCAGTGTGTCTGTGAGCCCACCCCCCATGGTACACAAACGCAGCCACACACCCACCCAACACCCATCCACCTCACGACAGCCTCAAGCCCATGCACCTTCACCCAAAGTCACCAAACGTACACCTCCTACAACCACTACCTCTCCTTCCACTCCCAAACCCCCTCCATCTACCCATCCAAGTATGTCCAAAAAACTTTTCTTGTCCAACCTTGACCTCTTCCCCTCACTCCCCCCACCCCTTCAGTCTCTTACGGCCCGCCTTTCCAGGTCCCAACCCAGCGCCTCAGCCACAACATCTGCGGGAACAGTGGTGCCAGTAGTAACCGGCTTCTGGAGTGCGCCAGGCAGCAGGGCATCCAGTGTGCCAAAGAGCCAGACCACGGACAGTCCCCCACCTCAAAAGCACAAAAAGTTAGCCAGTGCCCGGCAGGAGAGAGGCAAAACATCTTCCACTAAAGCCTCTCCCAAGGGTACAGTTGGGAGTGTGAAGACAGCTGCGCCACCATCCAAGTGGGGAAGGGGCACAGAAAAACAGGCAAGTCTGCGAAAACCTGCAAGGCGGACAAGACCGCCACCAGCACTGCTGAACAGGACACCGACGCCACAAGCACCGCTGCCAAGGACACCGCCGCCACCAGCACCGCTGAACAGGACACCGCCCCCAAAAGCACCGCTGCGAAGGACACTGCCACCACCAGCACAGCTGAACAGGACATATTGCCAATGGCAAGCTGGTGGTCATAGGACTGCCAGACTTGTAATGAGGATCTATGTATGCATTAGCACAACTAGCTGCAAAATCTCCATCAAACTAGCTAGAGGCCCTGATCAAAGCTGAAAATAAGTCAACTGTCTATGTCCATAATTTAGTGGCATCAGGCACTGTCATGTAGAAAATGCTGTTCACATCAATAAATAATACCCATCCCGGCGATCCCTGGATCCACCCCTGTGCTAGTGTTAAATTAGCTGCACTGCCACAATGCTGCATCCCTTGCAACATAGTGCAAGTCTGGCTGCATTGAGGGGGAGACCATAGTTGTGTAAGAGGAGCACCTCCCATCATAACCAGAAACTGGAATGGTAATCTGCTAAGTCCATGTGTGCTGTGGAATGCAGCACACATACACATACATTAACATGAGGAGCAATCAAAGTAAATTACATCATTGTGCCTTGGTAATGTCATCCCTGGGGTGGTGTAAGGTTTTGGTGCTGCCCTGGTGTGTGAAAACACATAAGACTGGGACAGAGACAAATTGCAATGTGTGTTGTTGTGGCTTGACCATCGTAACAGCCATTGTAATGCCCTACCATGAAAATTGATGCATGGTAAGGGGCCACAATAACAAGGTGGTGTCAAGCCACCATAATGGAATACATCACACCTTGTAAATAAGACGCTACCTATTGCGCCACCTGAGCTTCCATTTATGTGACACTCAGGTGGGGCAAATGGCTGATAAATTGGACCCATAATGTGCACTAACAATGTTTGGGCTGTAAGTTGTCACTGAGCCTCCAATAGGAATTCAATGATGTGACATGTCAACTGCCACAACATAGAAAGATTGATTTTACACCATCTCATTGCAGAGGAAGATGGCTCTCCTGCTGATCTGCTAGAGTTCCATTTGGGGCTGATGTCAGATCTGTCACAGTACCCAACATTGTAAAAACAGGGCTCCAACAGTGATAGCTGAAGTACCAGATTTACTTGTCCAAGATAAACCATGCATAGACATAATGAATGGTGGCTACGCTGCATGGCAGATGCATTGACTAGTAGATATGATGTTGCAGCCAATGTGACAGCTCTATTGTCAATAGGTGACGCACATGCTAAAAGAGGGCTTTGAAGGCAGGACAGATTCCTTAGGCCCACCCCCAATTTGCCCAGTTCACTCATGGAAATACCCTGAAACTCAAGCAAATCACACAAGTTGTATGAAAAAACGCAAAAATATTTATTTCAAATACAAGAAACCTAAAAACAACTAAAACCTACCCTATCTTAAACTAACCTATACTAACTATACTTATCCAACTACTAAAGGAATCTACCCTATGCTAAACTTAACTTAAACATTAACCATCACAATCTAAACATTGCCCCCCACCCTCCCCTTAAGAATCAAGACATAAGTAGGACAACAATTACTAATACTACACATGTAATAACTAATCCTAAACAAATATATATATATATTTACATTATATACATATATATATCGATATATATGTATATATATATATTTCTATAAAAACATTTTTTTTTCAAAAAACACTTATATACCCCAAGGTAACCCCCCGCCCACCAACCAATAAAAACATTAGAAGAAAAAAACCCACCCCCAACTACACTTAACATAACTAATCTATAAACCTACACTAACCTATCACTAACCCTCTAAAACCCACAATCACATATATATCAAATTCAAAAGGGAGGGGAATGAACTGGGAGGAAGTCAAGTGGCAGTTCAAGTTTAAAGTTTGGCCCTCTCAATGTTTGTCATTATGTACTTCAACATTTTGTTGTTGGCCGCTGATTCCTCCTCAAACTTGTCCAAATGTGTCAGTATGAGATTCACATACGTATGCAGGTCCTGCAGCAACTGTGATGTTCCGATGGCTGGTGGTGGAACCAGTTGTGGCTAGTGCAGCCGATGTGGTTGGTGTGGGGCCAGCTGTGCACCCCTGCACTGCTGAGGAACTTGCTCCTTGTTTAACCTTTGGAGGCTGTGTGGGGGCCCCATGTGGGCATGCCTGCCACTCCACACTAGTTTTCTCGGACCGGAAGCTGCAAGCCATGCAGCGGTATCCGGACTCCACTTCCAGGATGTGGCGATAACATGCTGCCCTTTTTTGTGAAACTCGCGTCTTTCCTCATTTGTCATTTTAGCAGCTGTAATATTAGGACAAGCACCCATCAGTGTCAGCATTGGGTAGAGTCTGTACAGATTACTAGTTTACATTGCTACATCTAATTACACATACACTCCAACACTCATTCCAGATAAGACAAAATTCCTCCTCATCTGTGTCTATTTCCAACCATACATCACTAGTATCATGTACATGTCAGTGGGAGGAGGGGGAACCGTTGTTAACCAAAAGGGGTCAGAGCTGATAGGAACAAATGCAAGCCTGATCAACGTAACTGTCACCTACATGTCCTTCTACAAGTTTGGTACTCCTCTCTCCCTGAGCCTAAGGGGGGTGGCCATGCTATCCATCTTCTCAACAGTCCTGTTTATCTACCAAGGCCTGAGAACTCTTTCTGGAGTCAAGGAGTGGATCATTTGATAGGGAGGCTGCTAACTAGAAAGCTGGTATTCTAAAGTTATTCACAGCTACATTCATGTGGCCAGGTGTCGACACCCATGAATACGTTGTCTGCCATTACTATCCCTTTCACACACAGTTCCATGCCAGCACACATTGGGCCTGGACCTGCAAGCAAGCCAATCACATTCTACAAAAGTGGAACATACATAAAGTGAAAAAGATGGAGCACCATGCTTGGGAAAAATTGGCTGCCCAGTCCCCCGCCTTTAGAACAACACAGGGATGCGACAAATTAAATTTCACATGGTGCACCCCTGTGTTGTCACCTATGCCTGGACACATTTTGCTTCCATACTACAATCCAGAGACCCTTGCTCCATGGTGCAAGGATGGCTGCGTTGAGAGGGAGATTGCATTGTTGCAGGAAGGGACACCTTCAAACACAGTAAAGTAATCTTCAAAGAGTTTTAACAGTTTAAATGTGTGCTGCCTAATGCATCACCCATTGAAAGACCCAAAATGGAGGATAGATAAGAGTATTTATCCTCATTGCACATTGCTAAGGCCTCCCCTTGGGGTGTGTTCAGAATTTAACACTGCCTCTGGTGTTAGAAAATGTGTAAATCTGGGACTGTGTCTAAATGCATGGGTGGTGCTGTGGACATGCCACAGGGACACCCATTGCATTTTGTTACGCTGCCCCAGATATTAGAGTTTTCTTACACCTGATTCAGTGCAATATTTTGCTAATCCCACACCAGAGGTGGCGTTAGCAGGGTGCAATGAGGAGAAATGTAGTTATTTCCCCTTGTTTTTGTTGCTCTTTCTATGCGTGTTGCACTCAGCAGCATGCAGAGAAAGAGCAAATTGCATTTGGCGACTATTTTTGTGCATGAGTGTGTCCCGCCTGCATAACAACTATCCCTCCTCTCAACGTAGCCATCCTTGCACCACGGTGCAAGGATGGCTGCATTGTGGCTCGGCTGCAAATTTTACAACAATGGAGGGGACAACACAAGGGTGCACTGTACATGATTAAATACAGCACATCCCTCTGTTGTGAAAATGACTGATTGCGGCACAGCCAATTTTGCCACAGCGTTGCACTCCATCATTTTTGGTTGAATATGAGCCTAAATGTGGCTTGACACCACCATGTATACACGGTGCTGGCCATGGCGCAGTACGAGCGTCCCAAGAAGTGAATCTCTGGTGGTGCTTGGGGCTCTTAAAAATGGCTGATTATGTCACCATCCAGCCTACAATGATATCTGATCATTGGGCAGGCTTAAACTTCTGCCATTGCATTCCAAACTTCTGACAGACTCACACCACACCCTGGATTTCCTAACAGGACACACATTCTTACACTTACTGGATGCATCGGGGTCTTGAAAACATGCAACCTCTCCAATTATGTAGGGGGCTTGTCCACCTGTAAGACATGATTGGCAAACTTTGCTTAGTGTAAATGCAAAGTTAATGCAAATGGGCAACAATGTTCAGTGTAAACTTGTTAAGCAGAGTGAGCTAGTCATCCTAGTGGAAGGTCAGAGCAGCAGACAAACCACTACAATCACTCAATCAACCAAACATTCAGACGAGTTAGAGCCACGCATCTAAGAATTATCACTGGGCCAAAGACTCCTGTGGTGCTTCACCCTGCACCATTTATATATGACATTGTCATGCAGCTGTCTGTTAGCACGACACCTCCGTTACCACATGAGACTGTTCGATCACGTATGTTCCATCCCTGGTGCCATGCTATAGTTGTTGCAGTGACAGAACCATTGTCAAACCCATACCATTTCTGCCTGCAACAAATCTAGGATACATCCAAATCATTATCGTAGCTCACAGATAAACTACTACCCTGGGATTGTGGGGGTGTTGCAGGATGTGGAGGATTGGCATTATACATCCTTCAATGAACAAAGTTAAATGTGTGTGCATCGCAATGCAGACACACAGTAAATTGCTATGGCAGTGGACTCATGAAGTTGGTTCACCTACCTGCACATTGACTCAGTTGACACATGGATGTATTGCAAATAGTGGGTGGCCTGCCACTGTTGCCATTGTATACAGTTGTTAATCCAGTGAGGGATAAGTACATGGGCACAGAAATAGCGCTCAACACAGACACACTTGCTCTGTAGTCAGAGGATGCATCTGGTGTTGCAGGTCATTGAGTGGTGTGGCAGAGATGGAGCTGATGCAATGTAGCCCCATACTGTCAGTGAGGAGTTGTAGGCCAGTGGAATGGACTCTGTACATGTGTGTGGTATGGGGGCAGTATAGGCTGTCTGTGTTAGATAATGAACTGGAACATGGAACTGTCAGCAGTCTCTTCCCAATTCATGTTCATTCTCCCTTGCATGCCTTGCCTAATGACATGAAGGGGTCTATATGACTAAAGTGGTGCTGCACCATTTGCAGCTATACTGTCCATATGGGCCTCAGTGCACCCCTTAATCCCAGCCATGTTTGTGCGTAGTCAGATAAAAGTCACAGCATGATGCTGGCATCTTCCTACAACGTCAATTCACTGAAAGGCTAATAGATGCACTCTGCAGGAGTTCCAACAGATCACGGCAACTTCAGCTGAGTACATAAGGTTCCTTCTCAGACATTTATATATGCCCAGAGATCATATCTTCTCTCAGCTGGTGTACAGAGTTGATGGAAATCATACAAATGGTTTAAGTAATTGACTCTGAGGAATTCACTTTGTGCTCCCTATTCTGACTTGGAATACCCTTTCATGCCTGTTGGATGGTGCAGGCGCGATTAGTAGGTCCTCATTATAAAGGTACATCATGCATGCATCACAGCACTTTGGGGCATATTTCTGCGATGTGGTGCAGCACCTCAGCACCTAGGGCCAGATTTATGAAAAGTTAGAGCTGCCTTTGCGTAGTTTTTTGATGCAAAAGTGGCACAAACGAACAAAATATAAGTATAGTTTGGTAAGTTTGAGCCACTTTTGCATCAAAAATGATGCAAAGGCGGCACATACTTTCCATAAATCAGGCCCCTTGTGCTGCCCTACATTAAATGTGCCCCTTAGCACGCTACTGACACCACCATGTGTGGGCGGTCTTTACAAAAAAGTGCACCATGGTGTTACGGGGAGTTGTAGTACAAATATCTGACACCACTCTGGCGCCTTGCAAGACTTGCATCAAAAGTATTTACGCTAGTCCTGTAAGGCACCCAGAAGTGTATTGTTAATGAAGTTAGGCTCTTGTAAATGTCTGCAATGATCATACATTAAAAATGTTGTGACTAATGTGACAAAGGTATCTCATTGATTCAATCGCTCCGTGTTCATTGGCCCCTTAGGCTGGAAACACCCCCTTTCAAACATTACGCCTGGGGCAAGGCTTCTGTGTGTGTAATGTTGACAAAGTTTCATTATGCATGCATTGTGCCACTTTGTTGACACAATCCAGGGAAAAATGGTAGGGTAGCACTGCCTTAGCATTTACTACATGACACAATGCTGGTTCAAAGTTGGCGCAATGGGCTCTAACATTTATGCCATTGTGATGGTTGTGCAGGGTTCATCAAACATCTGACCTGCATTGGCTTCATTGTTGGACATGTGAACTCCTGCCTGATCTGGCACAGTAACTATTCATACTGGCTGCATACAACCTATTCTCAAGCATTGCATGCATCACTCCAATGCATCTGCTACTGTCATTCAAAAGCAATAAACAGTAAATTGTATGCCAATGGGAGAGTTACCCAACAGTTCTGCCAATCTCTACCCCCAAGTGATCCAGCAGACCCTGCACTCTCGCCACCAGATCTGCCCAGCGATGCTTGATCTGGTGGTCATTCCATCCCGTGTTGTAAATTCTCCTCATTGTGGAGGATCACCCGGGCACCCATTTGTAGCAACAATAGGAGGTAGTGGACCATGAGCAATAAACCCCCCCCAAGCTCATTTACAGACATCCTGCTCATCCTCTCTTTGCTGGACATAGCCACTGGTAAATAGAGTTCACCGAAAATACAATAAAAAATAAAGGAAACTTAAACCATCTAACTAAACCCAACTACCTAAACTACTTAACTACCCCGGACAGACACCCCACAATACAATGGCAAAACTGTACAATCACTGCACAAACGTTATTTTGCAATATCTACACAAAAAACACAGGACACAGCATAATGGACTCTAAAAAATTGAAAAAACACTCCAACAATCAACCACCAGCTCAGAAATACTACCACACACAGTCACAGGGGAACAGACTGTAAAGAGAAACTGAAACTACACTCACTGTACCATGCTTGTAGACAGGATTTCCTGTTGCATCACTTCCTGGGCGTGTGCGTCACATTTTGCAGTAATGCATCTTTTTATTTGATGCATTGGGCTTATGCATCGTGAATTAGACTCATGACGCCTGTGCATCGTTTTTATTGACGCATGATGTTAATGTGGCGATTCCATCAGGTCCAGGCGTCAAAAAGCATGTGGATGTCCGATTGAGTTTCTGGGGCTAGGCATCATTTTGCAGATTGGACTTGTATGGTTTGTGCGTATGGGTGTAAAATAACAATGCTTGACGGTTAGGCATCAATTTCTCACAAGGGTGCATTAAGAGGAGTGTGGACGGTTGATTCTTGCTAAGGGCCTATGTGTCATTTTCTTCATGATGATTCATGTTTTTGATGCATTTGCATCATATTTTTTGCCTCATTGCTTGTTTGCATGTTTTTTGCATTTTTCCTCAGTGCACCCTGATTCAATAAACATATTACATGGGATATGCTGCAAAGTGATACATGGGGTATGGCTTCATGTGGAAGTTCATGCAGCAATGTGGTAAGGATGAGATAGGTTGGTTCTACCAATAAGTGTGCTTTAGAGTCTGTTGCATGCAATCACTCCTACTTTGTGCATATGTGCATGTGTAACTACAGTGTGTCCACATATATTTTGGCACATGAGTGCTCTGTGTGAACATATGCATATATATCTGAATGTGTAGGTGGACTACATAGTTGTCTCTGTGACAATATGTTAAGACATACCTATTACTGATGATATAAGATGGTCTGATTCCAACACATGCTCAGGCATGAGTCACCCATTACAATCTGGACTCCGAGTACACAGCGTACTCTGACTGCTTTGATATTTCATTTCCCCTGACAAGTTACATGGCATTGTGTGTTGATTCTGTGGTTTGTTGTTGGATGTTCCATCTTGTTGCCGACGTACACGTGTGCCATGTGGTTGCCCATGCATCTTAGTTGCTGGTAATGACATGTACATTTGTGTTAGTGATATAAGTTATATTCCATGTGTGTGTAACAACAAGTGTGAGTGCATTTTAGTAACACATTACGAGATTGGTGTTTTAAGGGGATGTTCAAGGTCACATTAGAATCTTCCAGCATGAGCCGAAGCTGGAATTTAACTGTTGCATATGCAGTCAAATCACTGGACCTATATTTCTGTATATCAGAACACATGTGTAGCAATTTGTATAAGTCTCATGTTTTGTGCTACCGATGCCATTAATGTAGTGCTAGGTTGTATTTGGTACTGAATCCTGACACAGTACTATGTCACTGCCATTGTGGTGCTAAATGTGTGCTGAGATATGTAGTACATGTATGCCAACCTCCAAATGGACACTAAGGGGCTCATTCTGAGCCCGGCGGGCGGCGGGAGCCGCCCGCCTGGAGGGAGCCGCCAAATGACCGCACCGCGGTCAAAAGACAACGGCGGCCATTCAGACATTTCCTCTGGGCCGGCGGGCGCTCTCCAAAAGAGCGCCCGCCGGCCCAGAGGAAATGCCCCTGCAACGAGGACGCCGGCTCAGAATTGAGCCGGCGTAGTTGCAGGGGTGCGACGGGTGCAGTTTGCACCCGTCGCGTATTTCAGTGTCTGCATTGCAGACACTGAAATACACAGTGGGGCCCTCTTACGGGGGCCCCTGCAGTGCCCATGCCATTGGCACCCCCTACCGCCATCCTGTTCCTGGCGGGCGAACCGGGGGTGTCAGAATCCCCCATGGCGGCGCAGCAAACTGCGCCGCCATGGGGGATTCCAAGGGCAGCGGAAAACCGTCGGGAGACCGCCGGTTTTCCTTGTCTGACCGCGGCCGAACCGCCGCGGTCAGAATGCCCTGCGGGGCACCGCCGGTCTGTCGGCGGTGCTCCCGCCGACCCTGGCCCCGGCGGTCTGAGACCGCCAGGGTCAGAATGACCCCCTAAGATTTGTCTGGTTCATGTTTGTCATTACTGTCACATACTCTGCTGTACCACGTTGTACCAGTGTTGCAGTGTGGCATACGTCGCAGGCCTACTGTTCATCATCACTGTGTGAGTATGTATGTGATGTGCACTGATTGCGCTGTTCTATAGCATGATGCACATGTGTTATCACCTGCACATCTGTGTTACCCTGGCCATGTGTTTTTGGTGTGGTGCATGTCTTGTGTGTCCTACTGGGTTGGTGTGTTCTGTGTATATTGCTAGGTTTGTTGGCTTACCCACAAGTAGGTCATTGCTATATTGGTCATCCTGAAAGCATTCGTTGATCCTGGAGTGTTAGAATATGTAGGCATCATGGACGCTACCAGGATACTTGGCCTCAATGTTCTTAAATAGCCCACGGTGGTCCACTATGTCCTGCACATTTATGGAATGCGTATGTGTCTGGTTCCTGTACATCTGTTCTGTTGCTGCAGGTGGGACATGTCGGACATGGGTGCAGTCCATTGCACTCAGCACATGCAGAAACCCAGCAATTATGTAAAATCCTTGTTTGGCCTCCTGCTGCATTTGCTGGGTATTTGGGAAGCAGATGTGGTAGGGTGTCAGGTAGATGATTGCATCTAGGACCTTCGGCAGGAAGATTGAAAAACACAGCTGTGACACACCAGCAGCCAGTGCACCCGTTGACTGGAATGAGGCAGATGCCAGCATGTGCAGTACAGCTAGCAGCTTTGTGATGGGTGGTATGTTATGTGGAGTTTGGAGCCTGGCTGTGATGTCTGGCTCAATGTGGTGTAGCAGGCGTAGAAAGGACTCCTGGTTGAGACGGTAAGTCCTGATGAGGTCTTGTTCCCTGAGGCCAAGAAGGGTTGTCCAGTGCCGAAATATCCTTTCCTGCCTTCCGCGTTGCCTTTGTGGGTGCTGTGGTGGTGTTTGTGGTTGCTGCGATGGTGGTGGTGGGAGCTGCTGTGGTTGCTGTCCTTTGTGACTCGTCCCAAGCTGGATCAGTAATACTTCCATCTTGACCTGAGGTTGCCAATGTTGCTTCTGTGAGCTTTCCTTAAGTAGTGGTGTGTGGGCCTCATTTTAAAGCCTGGTCTGACCCAGGCATTAAAATGTGGCATTAATCGGGGTTTACATAATTTTTTCGCTCTAGGAGTTAAATATGGCACTGGGGTTTGGCATCATTTTTTGGATTGGAACGCCTACCTTGCATATCATTGTTACAGAAGGACGCAAGGTGTTTGGGCGTATACAAAAAATGACACTAACTCCAAAATGTTGGCGCTACTCGAATCTAGCGACAAAATATAAATCTAGAGCAAAGTTTGTGCCGAATATGCACCAGAAAAAAGTGGCGCAAAAATGGCACAGAGTATAAATCTGTCCCTATGTTTGGTTCAGGGTGATGGCAAGTATGCGTAAGCTTCACCTATCCACCCCAAACATTACTGGCCTGTCCTTCTCCCCTGTAATGTATTGGTAAAGAATGGTGCAGAGGCGCAGCGTCAAGAGTTAAAACAGGACAGAGGTTGAGGGGTGTTGAAGATGCCGAGACAGACAGCATGCATGAATAAGCAGCGACAACCTTTGTGAAACAAGGTCAGAATGGGACAGAGGCAGGGAGGGCAATTGTCATTGTACCATCTGATCATCTCTCACAATTTTCACATAATTGCTTTCTTTGTGTTCCACTCCCTTCAACTATACCATTGTCTACACAGACATTGACCGCCAGCTCTGCCGAACTAGATGATGGGGAGGGCATGGAGAAGAGGCTCAGAGGTAGAGAGAGAGAAACAGGAAGAGATAATGATTGAACACAGTGAGATGTAGTGGTGATGGAGCTTCGGAGAGGGGTAGTGGGGCACAGATCAGAGCAAAGAAGTGGAAAGAGAGCTAGTGAGAAAGAGTTGGATGATAGAGGCTGAGATGCAGTGGGAGAGTGGAGAGGCATAGCAGAAGGTATCTAAATTGGAGACAAAGGGAGGAGAAATTGTTGTATTGAGAGAAATCACAAGAATGGTAAAAGGAAGAGGCAGAGATCAAATCAAAGGTTATTACACTTAAGGGAAAATTAGACATGGAGTGTCCATATGTGTGAGTGACCTTACAATATGATTATGTAAATCACATAGACGACATGGAAAAGTCACGGCTAAGCTTGCAGAAAGAGCTGGAGAGAAAAGAGGGAGAGATGGGAGGTATTCATAGAGAGGCTTACTCTGAAAACCTGTACTTGTGAAAAAAAAACATGCGCATCCCAACAATAACTGTGATGGAGGAGGCATATACTGCATCTGACTGTTGTTGCAGCCCTGCTTGAGGCTCCCATTCTGGTGATGCCTCATCTGAAGGGAATGGGATCTGGAGATGAATCAGGAGACAAAAAGGCTCACCCTTGACCCTGCTTCTGGCAGGCAGGTCGCTCCCTGCACCGCTGCCCCATGCCACCTCCACTCAGGTGCCATTGCTTTTTGCCTTTGTTTTTGTGTTTAGTCTTTGCTCCGTTTCCTGAGCATTTCAGATCTATCAAAGCCGAAGCGTCCCCGCGGCCCCGCCCCCTCCCTCCACCTTGTATTCCATTCCCTTTCCCAACGCTGAGCCCTGCAGCCCGCCCCCCTGCTCGCCCATTCGACGATCCCTCCCTCCTCCCAGCTGCCACTCCCTCCCACCTCCCCTCTTATGGCATCCGTGTCGCGGTGAACGAAGCGACCCTTGACCCTCCTTCTGGGAGGCAGGTCACTCCCTATACCGCTGCCCGTGCCGCCTGCACTCAGGTGCCATTGTTTTTTGCCTTTGTTTTTGTGTTTAGTCTTCGCTCTGTTTCCTGAGCATTTCAGCTCTACCCAAGCCGCTGCATCCCCACGGGCCTGCCTCCCTCCCTCCACCAAGTATTCCATTCCCTTTCCTGCCACTGAGCCCTGCGGCCCGCCCCCCTGCTCGCCCATTGGACGATCCCTCCCTCCTCCCAGCGGCCACTCCCTCCCACCTCCCCTCTTTGGCAGCCGCGGTGCGGATACGCAGCAGATGCGTGCAGCGGGTGCGGCGCTGGCACGCCAAAGGCAAGCCTGTCTGCACCCGTCCACGCCTGGACCGCACCCAGTGGCACTCCCCCTAGCTCGCAAGGCCCCCACACCTCCCCACGCCGCTATACTGCCAGTAACCTCCACGCCCTCAATCAAGGACGCCCCTCCACCTGCTTCCAGTCCTCCCCAAAGAACACCAAGGGACCTTTCTCCTGCCAAGCTCGCCGCTTCACCTGTACCCTAAAGCACTGCGACAGACCTACAGACAACCACCTCAGCTGCATCCTACTCAACACCCGCTCCTTCCACAAACACGAAAATTGAACTCTGGGACCTATTAACCTCAGCCTCACCCGACACAGAATACATCCTCCTCAGCGACCTGAACTTCCACCTAGAAAACAACAACGCCAACAGCACCAACCTGCTGGACAACCTCGCCAACCTCTGCCTCAAACAACTCGTCACTTCCCCACCCACTCTGCTGGCCACACACTCTGTCCCGTCTTCTCAGCCAGCAACCACGTCTCCTTCAGCCACACCACCAAACTCAGCTGGACAGACCACCAGTGCATCCACTTCTCCTACCAGAAACCAGTCACTCACCACCTCCGCACACAACCCCTCCGACGCAACTGGAGCAAAATATCAACAGATCAACTGATCTCCACACTCGTCCCGGCCCCTCCCCCTGAGACCCCTCACCCCACTACAGCCACCACCAACCTGCATCGCTGGATAGAAGAATGCGCCAACACACTTGCACCGCTCAAAAAACCCCGAAACACCCGCCACAGAACCAAGGCCAGCTGGTTCACCCCCGACCTACAGGAATCCAAATGGCTATGTCGCAGGATGGAAAAAGTCTGGCACCTTGAACCTACAAACTCCAACCACATCACTTTCAAGGATGCCATACGCAAACATCACTGATCCGCACCACCAAAAGGACCCACTTCAAAAACCGTATTGACACCAACGCTCACAACAGTAAAGAACTCTTCGGCATCATCAAAGAGCTCTCCACTCCCAGGACCTGCTCCAACGAACCCCGGCCTTCACAGGAGTTCTGCAACTCACTAGCAACCCACTTCTGTTGAAAGATAGAAGAAATCCACAACAGCTTCAACCCCCAGACCCACCAGCTGACTACAAACACCCACGAACACAATGCCCCAAGCAACACCCACCTCCTCCACACCTGGACCCCCTTCAACAAAGAAGACACTCCCAACACCATGGCCTCCATCCACTCCGGATCACAATCAGAATGGATGGAAACAAGCCGCCTCAAGTTGAACACAGACAAGACAGAGATCCTCATCTTTGGTGCCAACCCCTCAGCATGGAACGACTCCTAGTGGCCCACCTCCCTAGGACCTGCACCCTCGCCCACCACCCACGCACGCAACCTGGGATTCATCTTGGCTCCACACTCAGCATGACTCAGCAGGTCAATGCCATCTCATCTTCCTGCTACAACACTCTCTGCATGCTCCACAAAATCTTCAAGTGGATTCCCATCGAAACCAGGAAAACTGTCACCCACGCCCAGGTCAGCAGCCGATTGGACTACAGAAACGCCTTATATGCAGGAACGACAACGAAACTCCAAACAAAGCTGCAAAGAATCCAGAACGCATCCGCCCGCCTCATTCTTGACATCCCACGCCACAACCACATCTCCCCCCACCTCCGAGACCCACACTGGCTACCAGTATCAAAGAGGATCATCTTCAAACTCCTCATCCACGCACACAAAGCCCTCCACAACACAGGTCCAGCCTACCTCATTGACAGACTCACCTTCCACACCCCCACCCACAATCTTTGCACCACCAGCCTTCCCTCGCCTCCGTCCCCCGCATCTGCCGCACCACCGCCGGAGGAAGATCCTTCTCTCACCTAGCCGCCAAGACCTGGACCTCCCTACTGCTCCACCTTCGCCAGACCCATGACCTCTTGACATTCAGGAAAGGCCTCAAGACATGGCTCTACGACCAGTAGCTTCCCCCCACCACTGCCTTGAGACCCTAATGGGTGATTAGTGCGCTTTATAAACCCTATGATTGATTGATTGACAGGCACCAGTGCCTTGGGCGGAATGGTACAAGTTTACAAGCTCAGTCTGATCAACAGCTTAACCTCCTACACACACACACATCTCCATGGCTGTAACGGCACAAGCTACACACATACACACACACACACACACACACACACACTCACACACACAGTCACACTCACACACACTTAACAAAGACAGCATGGACAGGAGCAGTACAAGCCTTCACGGTGGAATCATTGCAAAGAAAGCTGTGATTGCTTTACCACATGCCTGACCATTTTAACCCTGCCAGGAGTTGCCCACGATCTAACAGTGGCAGAGATGGTGGGACAGGAGATGGGGTACTGGCACAATGGGAAAACACATCAAGAGATGGAACAAGTTTAGGTGGTGTGCAAGGCAACAGAGAAGGTGTTCATTGTTGAAAATGGGGACAAGATGAGCAGAATCCTGTCTAGGCGTGCCTCCTCCGCTAAGGCAGAGGAGTGTTGCCCCCCAGCACCAGCAGCTGCCAAACATTTACATTACAATAATAAACCACGTTTATTATTGTTTTATTGTAAAAGGGTCTATGCCACGGGCTGTAATGAGCACTGAGGAGGAGTGCACAGCACTCCCCCTCAGTGCACATGTATGTTTGGCTGGCCTTCTCAGGCCGGCCAAACACACATTCCCACTAGGCTCTCTCCAACACAGCACTGTGTTGCCATGTTGGAGTCAGCAGGCGGACGCTTCCAGTCTGCCTTGGAGCACCCTGGCTAGACGCTCTGATCCATCTGAACCCTGCTATCATGTTGCCAGCAGCATCACACAAGCATTCAGATTGGCTATAGGGCAGGCTAGAAGCCTGTGCCTGCATCCTGCAGCGAACACAAGAGCATTGTTTTGGTGATGATGGCAGCGACAGCGATTCCGGTATTTTTTTTTTTTTTTTTTTATGAATTTTTCTTTCCGCCCTCCCCCTCCATGTGCTGTGAGCCGCTCCTGCTTTTGTCAATCATTGACTAGTTTAGTTATCCAATAAAGGTTTTCAAACAATTACAACACACTATGCTTAAAAACAGACACAAGGCATAATTCCATAAAGTAACTGTACACATTTTCAAAAAGACTAAAAAACAGAGTGGCCGGCACACTGCTAAGAAGTGCAGATCAACTAAACGTTTTGTTGTAAATTGACAAGACATTACATCATTTTCACTATAATGAATTTAGAATCTAATAAAGCAAAATAAAACAAGAATACAATCCATCAAAATATGAGTACATTTGCAATTTAAAGTATGTAAACAAATTATTTTAAAACGTGCAATCAATGATACCCATTGGGAAAGGAGTAGAAGTAATTAAGGCCTAGCCCATTCCTAACCAAAACGTTAGCACCCCAGACCTTCACTCAAAGTCCAGCAATGAGTCGATGTAAGGAAACAACTCACCATCACACAGGGAACTTGAAATTATTATGACAGAAGGTTTTCTTGAGAAGTAACCCGAACCTCTTCTTGTACAACTGAGCATCTTAGTCACTGTGTGGAAGGGAATGAATTCAACTAAGATCAGTATGAAATTCTTTGTCTAAATGTATCTGTCTTAAAGCTCACCTCACCCATGAGCTTTCACTCTAATATCACATACCTGTAGTGTCCTTCCCAGCCAAGGTACTAGTAAATGACTATTCCACTCACGGAGATTGGTCTTACACATCTTCATTGCTCTGTGTGTAGCTGCAAATTCCACTTTCCAACATGAAGTCTATTCACCACACCCAAACACTTACGTCACAGTTCTACAGAGTGCATCAGGAAACAAAAGGGCCTTTTTGTTGCTTACACACAAATCATTACATCTCCCTCCTTGATAAATAAAAAATATAATTTTTACAGATACATGTATATATTACAAGTATTCATGAGCTCTGGACACAAACCCAGATTGTGTCTTCTGAGGCTGTGAAGAGAAAAGAAAAGCATCCATAACTGGCACCGGTGATTTAGGGACAGCTGCAGTCATGGGGCTTTCTGCCGTCTCAATAAAACCAGTCTCATCTCTGACATCAGGAACTTGCAAATGATGAGGCAGATGCCTGAAGTGTGAAGAATCTTACATAATATACTTTCCAGGGTGGCAAGCAGTCACCAAGGCCCATATTTATACTTTTTGACGCTAAACTGCGCTAACGCAGTTTAGCGTCAAAAAATTTAGCGCCGTCTAACGCCATTCTGAAGCGCCATGCGGGCGCCGTATTTATGGAATGGCGTTAGCCGGCGCAAGCAGACCGGCGCTGCCTGGTGTGCGTGGAAAAAAACCACGTAGACCAGGCAGCGCCGGCGTTGGGAAAAAATGGCGTTAGGGCGTCTTAAAATGGGGCAAGTCAGGTTGAGGCAAAAGAATCGCCTCAACCCGATTTGCGCCATTTTTTTACGACGCCCAGACGCCATTTCATGACTCCTGTCTTAGTAAAGACAGGAGTCATGCCCCCTTGCCCAATGGCCATGCCCAGGGGACTTATGTCCCCTGGGCATGGTCATTGGGCATAGTGGCATGTAGGGGGGCACAAATAAGGCCCCCCTATGCCACCAAAAAAAATTAAAAAATATGAAAAATTATACTTACCTGAACTTACCTGAATGTCCCTGGGGTGGGTCCCTCCATCCTTGGGTGTCCTCCTGGGGTGGGCAGGGGGGGGTCCCTGGGGGCAGGGGGGGGTCCCTGGGGGCAGGGGAGGGCACCTGTGGGCTCATTT
The DNA here is from genome assembly GCF_031143425.1 of Pleurodeles waltl. Classification (NCBI taxonomy): domain Eukaryota; kingdom Metazoa; phylum Chordata; class Amphibia; order Caudata; family Salamandridae; genus Pleurodeles; species Pleurodeles waltl. The sequence goes on along the minus strand of NC_090450.1, from coordinate 217,505,785 downwards.
TGAGCCCACAGGCCCCTTAACGCCTACCCTGACCCAGGCGTTAAATAGTGGCGCAAATGCGGGGTTTTTTGACCCGCCAACTCCCGGGCGTGATTTTTGCCCGGGAGTATAAATACGACACATTTGCGTCGCCGTCATTTTTTTAGACGGGAACGCCTTCCTTGCATCTCATTAACGCAAGGAAGGCGTTCACGCAAAAAAATTACGCTATTTGCCAATACTTTGGCGCTAGACGCGTCTAACGCCAAAGTATAAATATGGCGTTAGTTTTGCGCCGAATTTGCGTCGAAAAAAACGACGCTAATTCGGCGCAAACGGAGTATAAATACAGGCCCAAATGTTCTTTGCTAGTTACAATTTTGAAAGGTTTAGCATCAAGGGGAGCATCAGATTTGTGTTTTCTCAGTTGTCTCACCTATACTCAATCTCCTTCCTTGGAAACAATGTCCTTGGCACAACTACTCTTGTCAGCATATACTTTCAACTTTTGTTTATAACACAAGTCTGTTCAACGAAGTTTACCATTTGTTGTAGAATGCATTTGTTGCAGAATGCAGCGCACACAGAGGTGTCAAAGCGTCATTCTGAAATTATTGTTTATGTGCAGGAACGTACACCTTCCTGCACATAAACAATCATGTCTGCCATTTTGCTCTTTCTATGCATGCTGCAGAATGCAGCACCCATAGAAAAAGCAAAAAATGAGTAGGAATAAAAGTATTCCTCCACATTGCACCTTGCTAATGCCAACCCTGACATGGCATTAGATTTTGGTGCTACCTCAGGTTTACGAAAACTCTTAAAACAGAGGCAGCATCAAAATGCAATGTGTGTTGCTGTGGCACGCCAACAGCAACATCCATTGCACACCCCTTCTACGCAACCGACTGAGTGTGAAGGGTCCTTATTTACAAGGTGACCTTAAGCCACAAAAATACAGAGCAGGGCATTGCGCCACCGGAGTGTCATGAAAAGTGATGCTCCGGCGGTGCTAGAGGCTCATAAATATGCCCCAAAGTGTTTGACAACACCATTTGCTTGTGGCCAAAGAGGTGTGCTTTTCTGATGCTTCACATTGAGCTGATTAAGAAAGTCTCTGACTTCTTGACTGTTGAAAGGTGAGCCATTGTCAGACTTCAGAACTGAAGGAACACCCCATATTGCAAAATTGCCATCTAACTTCCTGATGACTCTTTCTTAAGTAATGGGTGAAAGATCTTCTACTGGTGAAAAATGGGAGTATTCATTGATCATCACCGTCAGGTGACGTCCATTCTCAAGAGGACCAAGGTAATCAAGAGAAACTCTCTCCCATAAATGTTTTGGTTAATGCAACATTTTCAAGGTATGTTGAGTGATTTTGGGAGCTAAACAATCGCGCAAATGAAAGGCCTTCATCTTTCTTTCAACTCCCTCACCAAGATGAGGAAACAACAATGTCCTTCATGGGCCACTTTGATTACATTATGTCACAAACTCTCAATTATTGCAATTCTCTAATCCCATAAAAAAATACCATCTTGAGTAATGGACAGTTTGACTTTCACATTTTTGAATTTCTGATATTCACCTTCACGTGTGAGAAGTTGTGTGTGTTGCTTCCAAGACCAATGTGCAATTTTGTCGTTCAGTATCAACACGTCAGTATCTTTACTCATTGCAGAAAAAATTCATTCCAAAGAAATAGTAGTTGGGGCACTGGACTTTCAAATTAAATGAATGTAGGCTTCAGCAGCTTTGGAAGGGGTATCATGATACTGTACTTGCACTCATGAAATGTAGTCAGTAAGGTTTTGATCTTTCCTTGGTACGTGCACAATTGGGTACTCATGTTCCTGTAGTCAAAAACCGCAAAGTTCAATTCTAGGTGACATCTTGGCATTTGCATTGCCAAAGATGTTAAGCAATGCTTGATGATCAGTTACAAGAGAGAAAGGTTTTACATATAAAAATACAAGGGAATTTTCATCCAGATGAATTGGGTTGTGGTAGGTTCTATGTATCGTAGGTATGGACATCAATGTGGCAAGATGAGTATGGTTCCACAATCACAGCCAACACGGGTTTCGTCACACTTGTGACTTTTTCAAAGCTAGTTACGTATGGGAAGTATGAGCCATGATAGCATCATTGTGCCCATAGGTAAGAGCACTCCAGTGTCTCACTATTACTAAACATGAAAAGAGGTAAAAGGAAAAATGGGTCAGTAATTTATGTAGCAAAGGCGCATGGTAGCCACTGATGTGAAAAAGTCTAGAAACCTATGTGTCCGCAGAACCAGAAAAATGTGTCCAGAAAGGGGCTACCATGTGCCTTTGCTACATAAATTACTGACCCATTTTTCCTTTTAGCTCATCTTGCCACATTGATGTCCATACCTACAATAAACAGAACCTACTACAACCCAACTCATCTGGATGACTTATTGCTTATGGACTATTTGGGAGTGCTGCAATATAATTAGGAACAGATGTCTTGAAAATGTTCTGCAGCTGATGACACACCAAAACATAAGCATTTATATTTCAACAAACCAATATAGGTAGAAAAGATGGTAATACACCTGCACCTCTCTTCCTGTTCCAATTGATGATATCCTTTGTTCAGGGCAAGGCGAGAGAAGGCTTTGCACCATTTAGCTGTGTGATCATGTTGTCAATGTGCAGACTTGGACGTCATTCTCTTTCAATTGTCTTGTAGATTGGCCATAGTGCAAGTGTGTCTGCATTCCAGGCAGGATAGTTTTTGTATTTGGAAGAACACCTTCCTGCATTTAAATAATCCTGAGAGGCATATTCCATATGGTAAGCTTGTAGGGTCGAGTTCAAGACTTTCTTGAGGTCGAGCTTTTCTAATGCAGCATGCTGAACAGCGTTCTTTAATGTACTCATGAAACATTCAACAAGGCCATTAGCCTATGGCCAAAGAGGCATGTGCTCCTGATGCTTCAATTTAAGCAGATTGAGAAAGTCTCTAAATTCTCGAATACTGAAAAGTGGACCATTGTGGGATTTTAAAATCATAGGGATGCTCCATGTCCCAAAGATGCCATCTAATCTCTCAACGACTTTTTCTTCAGTGGTATATGAGTGATCTTCTACTAATGAAAAACGGGAGAATTCATCCACAATCACCAGTAGGTGATGCCCATTGTCAAGTGGACTGAAAAAGTCAACAGCAATTCTTTCCCATGCACACTGTGACAACTCTGAGATGTTTAAGAGGTGTTGACTGGTTTTCGATGACAGGCAACTGCTTAGGTGAAAGGTCTTTAATGCTCTATCAACTGTTTCATTGAGATGAGGGAACCAAACTTGATCTCGGAGATCTTGTTTCGTGGCAACGATTCCACAATGTCCTTCATGGGCCACTTCAATTATCTCTTGTTTGAGGCTCTCCGGAATGACAATTCTTGAGGATAATGCCTTCTTGTGTCACAGACAGTTCATCACTGGTAAGAGGATGAGTATGTTGGTTCCATAACTGATGGGTAATATTCTTTTTCAGATGGAACGTGCCACTATTTCGACTCATGACAGTAACATTTCTTTCCAATGAAATCACAGCAGGTGTGTTTGATTTTGCAATTAACTTTATGTAGGGTTTAGCTGTCTTAGAAGGATTATCGTGACACTGTATAGGCACTCCGGAGGAGTAGTCAGCAGGGTTTTTATCTTTGCCTGGACCATGCACACCTGTGTATTTGTACTCTTTTGATTGTAGACCCCAACATTTAATGTGTGGAGGCATCTTAGCCTTTGGATTGCCAAAGGTGGTCAGCAATGGCTGATGATCTGTCACAAGCGTAAAATATTTTCTGTATAGAAAAGACATGGAAATGTTCACAAGCCCATTCTACAGCTAAACTCTCTTTTTCAGGTTGTACATATGTACGTTCAGTCAGGGACAAACTCTTGTTTGCGTATGCCATAATATGTTTTCAAGCACTTGAGTGTCTGATGTGCTGTGCAAGGACTGCACCTAACCTGACTGGGCTAGCATCAACAATAACTTCTGTATGTAGCTGTGGATCAAAATATTCAATTTCAGTGCCATTTTCAATAGCTTATTTGATTCTCATAAAACTCTGCTTGCATTCATGTGACCAAAGTAAAGAAACATTCTTTTTTGCCAACTCTCTCAATGAAGCACTCACAGTGGCACAGTCTTGTATGTATTTACTAGCCATGCCAAGGAATGTGCGTAACATGGAAACCTCTTGTAGGGGACTGCCAGTTGACAGTGTTTGCACTTTAGCTGGACCTGGTGTCTTGAACCTATCAGAAAAGATATGGCCAAGGAATTTAAGGTTTGTTTTTATTGAATTCACATTTCTCAGCATTCAATGTCAAACCTGCGTCAACAAGTAAATGACACTCTTGCCTGAGAGCTTCATTGCAGGAATGTGCCCCTTTCTGCACAAAAACAATCTTGCATGCAACAGAAACATCCTTGCACCATGGTGCAAAGTTGCCTGTTTTGAGATAGGCAGCCCATTATGTGCCAGAGCAGGGGGACAGGACAGGAATGTGGCATAAGTCATAGAAATGGTAGATTCCTGTCGTTCCTTTTGATGCAGGGCAGCGCAACAAGGTGACTTGCTGCGCTGTACTGTGAAGGAGGCTGGCCTGGTTTGTAGTGGGTACCCAAGGTACTTACACCTTATACCAGGTTCAGTTAGCCCTTAATAGTGAAATGTAGTCAGTGCCTAGAAGCAAGGCTGTCTAGAGGTAGCTGTAGGCAGAGCAGCCAAGGCTGAGCTAGGAGACATGCAAAGCTCTTGCAATACCACTGTAGTTACACAGTACTCACACACATGAAAGATAATACTCGGTGTTACCAAAAATAAAGGTACTTTATTTTATTGACACAAGGCCAAAAATACTTTAGAGACTATACTCCCTTAGAAGGTAAGTAAATGACACAATATATACACTAGTAACCAAAAACAGGTAAGTAAACAGTCAGAAAATAGTGCAAATAGTGAAAATCACAATAGGTTGCAATGGGCGTAGGGAGAACACAAACCATATACTAAAATAGTGGAATGCAAAAGTCGGTTTCCCACCTAGGCAAGTTTAGTGTGTAGAGGGGCACTGGGAGTGTAAGAAAACACCAAAGGTAAGTAAAATCCCCCACACCAGATCCCAGGAAAGCAGGAGTAAAACACAGCAAGTTTCCTAAAACACAATAGAAGTTGTGATAGAAGACAGTGCAAGAACCAGAAGAGACTGCAAGACACCAACAATGGATTCCTGGACCTGAAGACCTGTGAAAGAAGAGGACCAAGTCCAAGAAGCACTGAAGAGTCCAGGAAGAACAGGAGCCCCTGCTAACCCAGATGAAGGTGCAAAGGAAAGACCACTAGTTAGAAGACAAAGTCAGTATTGCACCAAAGAAGATAGATGCGGGTTCCTGGTTCGTGCAGAAGATGTCCCACGCTAGGTGGTTGAATGCAGTCTGGTTTGCATCACTGAATTCCACCAACAAGCCTTTGTGAATGCAAAACTCATGTTTTGTGGAAAATGGCACTGTCTGGGCCCAGGAAGGACCAGGTCAACTCTACCCAGGAGGGGGAGAAGGAGGTAGTTCTCAGCAACTCAGAGAGCCCTCAGAAGACAAGGCAGCATGCCCAGGAGTCCCACAGCATGAGGACAAAGAAGGTGGAAATGGAGGCCCATGCAGCACAACACAAAGGATTACCACACTACTTGAGAACCACTCAGGGAGCTGTGCGTCACAGTATGGAGTGCTGGGGGCTCAAGCTGTGCTGTGCACGAAGAACTTCTTTGAAGGTCACACACAAGCCTTAGCAACTGCAAGTCATGCAGTGCATGGGGGTGCTGTCTTGCGTGGGGAGGCAAGCTCTTACCTCCACCAAATTTGGACAGCTGGACATTGGGTCTGTTGAAGTCACTTTAGTCCACCACCTGTGTCGCTGGATCCATGCCTATTGTTAGGAGAGGGGGCCAAGCCACTGGTCGTCGCTGCAGAGGGTGCCTGCTGAAGCAGTGAAGGGAGTATGTCACTCCACTGGAGATTCCTTCAGTTCTTCTGGTTCAGGATGAAGATAGGCTGTCCTCGGAGCATGCACAACCTGGAAACTGTTGCAGTTTCTGGCAAGAGCTGAAGTTACATGATTGCAGAAGTCGTCTTTGCTTCATTGTTACAGTTTTGTAGAGTTCCTAGAGTAGTCAGCAGTTGATTCTTTGGTAGAAGATGAAGTAAAGGATGCAGAGGATTCCTGCTGGAGTCTTGCAATCTGAATCTGAAGAAACACCCAGGGGAGAGACCTTAAATAGCCCTGAGAGTGGGATTCCTCAACTAACCAGGTAAGCACCTATCAGGTGGGGTCTCTGATGTCATGTGCTGGCACTGGCCACGCAGATGCTCCCAGGGTCCCCTGACCATCCTGAAAATAAGATGGCAGAACCCAGGGACACTCTGTAAGAGCTCTGGGCACCACCCCTGGGGTGGTGATGGACATGGAAGTGGTCACTCTCCTTTCCTTTGTCCAGTTTCATGCCAGAGCAGAGATTGGTGGTCCCTGAACCGGTATAGACTGGATTATGCAAGGAGGGCACAATCTGTGCCCTTCAAAGCATTTCCAGAGGCTGTGGGGGGATACCCCTCCTATGCCTGTAACACCTTTTCCAAAGGGAGAGGGTGTACCACCCCTGTCCCAAAGGAAATGCATTGTTCTGCCTTCCTGGAATTAATCTGCTCAAGCCCGAGGAGGGCAGAAGCCTGTCTGTCAGGTAGCAGCAGCTGAGGCTGCAGTGGAAACCTCAGAGAGCTGGTTTGGCAGTACTGGGGGACATGGTGGAGCCCCAGGGTGCATGGAATTGGCCCCCCAATACCAGTATCAGATTGGGAGAACAATTTCTCAATTTTAGACACCTCACATGGCCATATTTGGGGTTTTCATTGTGAAGCTAATATATATGTATTGACCTGTATGTAGTGCACACTTATAATGGTGTCACTGCACTCATGAAGTCTGGGAAATTGGTCCTGGACAACTTGGAGACACCTCTGCCACTACATGCTTGCCTATAATGCCAAGCTAAGCCCATGGGTGGCCAGGAATGAACCAGGCTACCCAGGAGCAGAGAAGCCAAAACATCTTACAGTTTGAAACAAGACACTTCAGGAAATGGAGAGTGCAACAGTAGTTAAGATCTCAGGAAACAGATAACAGAGTTCGCAGAAACTTCAACCTAACAAACTATTGGACAATGAAGAGCAATTAGAGAGTGCTATGAATAATCAGAATGCCCATTCCCTGGTTTATGGGACTACTCAGAAAAATAAAGTGGTAAAAAATATTCAAGGCATCTATTCAAGTCTCAGATGCCAGCCTAGACTCAGAAGTCTATTACTCTGGATTCCTCTAGTTCAAAACATTTCCAGAAGAAACTGTGATAAGCTAAAGTTTGGTTTAATCTAAAGAAATAGCTGTGATTAATAGAAGCAGGGGCTCTCTAGTGGTAGTATGGATGAGAAGCCAAGGCCTAACTAGGAGACATGCAAAGCTCATGCAATATCACTACAGTCAAACAGTACTTCCACACATGAAAGCAAATACTCAGTGGTACAAAAATAAAGGTACTAGAGAGCCTGGCTTCTAGACACTGTGTACATTTCACTAATAAGGGATAACTGGACCTGGTATAAGGTATAAGTTGTAAGTACCTTAAGTACCCACTACAAACCTGGCCAGCCTCCTATAATGGGGACTCCATATGAGGGCATGACCTTCAAGGAATTGAAGGGGCTAGGCACAGACAGAAACTTAGATGTAGGGAAGAACCCCATCAAGAATTTTCTGTTGAGCCTTCTCCTTCAGAATGATCAGTAACATGTGATATCCAGTGATGGGGGGGGGTTCTAGTGTCTTAGAATCAGAGAATCATCCTTCAGATTCAGGGGAGGGCTCTTCCAAAGATTTTCCACCTAGCAAACCCCCTAGTGTTGCTGGTAGTGGGACGGGTATTCACACAGGTAGGACTCCGTTCACACCTAGAGGTCAGGACACTAGGGTCACAAAGGCTAGGGAAAGATCTACCTCTGCTTATTCTCATATTACTTCAGTTTCTGAGGGATCCCATGGTTCAACCCCAGGTGATGACTCCATAGAGATAGCTCAGGAAACTTAGACTGGAGGAGGCCAGGCTGAGGCTGCAGCAGCAACAGCTAGCCATAGATATGGAGGCCGTGGCTGTGGAAAGGGAAAGGCAGGGGTTGGGGTAAGTTCCCATGGTGGTGTTACATAGGCTCTCATTATTCTAATGAGACTACTGGATTTGAGCGGCAAAATCTCCTGCGATGTGGGAGACTGAGTCTTAACCCACTACAGGTGACACCAGTCATCCCAATCCGGGTTTTGCTCTGGCTAACTAGCAGTGCCTCATCTCTACCCACGAGCAGGGATGATTGGGGAGTCGAGCTCATGACACAATTGATTCCTCAGGAGAATCATGGTTACTCAGATCTCATCTGTTTCTCTCAGTTACATTAGTCTCACTTATACAATGACAAGCAGAGGCAGTGTATGTTTCAATAAGGTTTTAATGAAGCAACTGCATCTTAGGACAACAAAGCACGTACTGCAATAACCAGGATGATAAAGCTTGACAGGATTAAAATTGTGACTAGGAGAGCAAAGCATAGAAATAATGCTATCATGTTGTCACTAGAGTCAAGTGGACTAATTCTTTCCTAGGCTACATTAGAGCACAGCATGTTGAGCTCTAGTTCTGCCCTTCAGATTCCCCTGGGAAGACATCATCCCCCATACCTGAGGAAAGGCCTGAAGTCTGCATAAGCAGCTATAGTGAAGAGTTCATCAATCAGCATACAGTCGTGGTCATCTGGCTTGAATCTCCCTCTAACTTATATGGGGCGAGGAAGTGTTTTTATAATAAAACAACTGATGTTCTGAGAAATTGTCCCTACGTAAGGATGTGTGTATTTCTATGAATACCAGAGAAAAAAGGTTTACCACGTTCACCGGCAACCTGTCTTACTGTAGCCTTGAGAGAAGCACAGAGTGCTTGTTTAAGAACACAGTGCGAGCCTAAGCACAGAATAGCTAGATAGCGAGAAATAAAACAAGACACAAATGTGGCTATTGCTAAAATGATAAACAAATCTGAATATAATATATTTAGGTTAAAGTGCACAGCGGCAGGCCTAGTGTGCTAAAATAATGTGCATGGCGCTATAATTAACATGGCAACACAACAGTGGCAGGAGCAGTTTCAGGAATTCTGTGGTCATTGAGGACACCATTGATTCCAGAAACTTACATAAAATTGTTCCCCCATACAAGGTGTGGGATGACATGCACAAGTGGTTTGCTGCACTTGAGAGGGCCTGTAAAGTTCAGAGGGTCCTCACTGTCAGGGAGGAGGACTCAGACAATTACAATGTCCCTAAAAATGCACACTTGAGGGTTTTGGGCTCACCACAGAACATTACAGAATAAAGTTCAGAGAAGCCAAAAAGGAATCCTCACAGGATAGGCTTGATTTTGTGAACTGTTCTGTAAAAGCTTTAGAAGGCTGGTTACGTGGCAGCAAAGTGTCTGACTACAAGGGCTTATATAATCTTCTATTGAGAGAGCATATTTCAAATAACTGTGTGTATGACTCGTTGCACCAGTACTTGATAGACTCAAATCTGACCTCTCCCCAAGAATTGGGAAAGAAGGCAGACAAATTGGACAGAACAAGGGTGAGAAGAAAGGAAATGAAGAAAGAAGGTGAAAAGTCTCAGGACACGGGTGGGGACAAACATAAAAGTAAAGATTCCTCAGCAGGTCCACAACACTCCTCTGGGGTGGGGATAAAACGTCTTCCACTTCCTCTTTTGCACACAATAAAAAGCCTTGGTGCTATGTGTGCAGAGGTAAAGGCCATAGACCAGGGGACAAATCCTGTCCAGGTAATGCCCCTGACCCTACCACCACTAAAACATCTACTTCCACTTCTATTACCTCGAGTAGTAGAAGTAATAGTGGTGGGACTACTGCCAATAGTCAAAGCAAAGGTGTGGTTGGGTTCACTTTTGGGTCAATCATAGAAACTGGGAGAGATGTAGAAACCCCCAAGACAGTTTCTGTCTCACCTGGTGGCATTGCCCCTACCACATTGGCTGCTAACATGGATATGTACAAGCAGTCAATTGAAATAAATGGTTTTGAGGCACATGCCTGACGGGTCACAGGTGAAGTATCACTTTAGTGACTGAAAACCTGGTGTCACCTGCACAAGACCTCCTTGGACAGAAATACCAGGTTACTGATGTCAATAACTCCACTCAGTCTCTCCCCTTAGCTGTAGTGCAACTTAGTTGTGGTGGAGTTACTGGCTCTAAGCAGGCGGTGGTGTCGCCTAGCTTACCTGTAGACTGCCTCCTAGGAAATGACCTAGAGGCCTTAGGTTGGGCTGAAGTAGAGTATATGACACATGCATCCATGCTGGGTATACCCAAGGAATTGCTTCCTTTAATGTCAGGTGAGGTTAAAAAGTGAAGGAGCCCTGAAGCCTCAGGATCCTCCTTGCACCAAGGATAAAAAGGGTATCAAAAAATCCCCTACCCATCCTACCACAAAGGATACCATTCCCGTGGTGGGAGACACCCCTCCTAAGTGTCAGCAGCTATTACAGATGGACTCCCAGAGGTAAAAATACCTCTCTGTGGGAAAACTAACACAGCAAAGCATCCCTGCCCTGTCTTAGTAAATGTGGGCCAACCCTCCAGCCCGCCCAGAGAAACTTTAGTGCAGCACCCCTGCACTACCTCTAAAACTATATGACAGCAGCCTTGTCCTTATGTAAAGCCCTTGGAACAGCAAACCTGTCCTGCTCTACCCCAAGAGGGACAGCAACCTCGTCCTCTCATAGAGCATTGGGGACACACTTTTTGCCATGCTGTAGCCTTGCTAAGACAGCAGCCCAATCCTTAGGACAGCAACCCTGTCCTGACATAGGATCCCAGGGACACTCACCCTGCCCCACTTTAAAACTTTTTCAAAACCTTGAAAATAGGGAATCTCAGAGTTCAGACTTGCAATGTTCTCTAGCTAAAAATCTCCAAACAGGGTGCTTCACCTCCTCACAGGGAAAGGACCATACAGTGGATTGTAAAGGGAGTAGCCACTCTATTGCAGATCTACTCTCCACTTATCACCACTTAGACAATAGTCTCAACTGGCCAAGGTTAGCCTTACTGTCCTTCGTTTGGGGGGTTGTATTGGAAAGTAGCCTCTTTCTAGCATGGTTACACCCACGTTTGGCCTGTTTGTCAGTGTGTTTGATTGTGTCTACTGGGATCCTGCTCACCAGGACCCAGTAGTTATGCTCTTTCCCCCTACCTTTGGTTGGTTGGTTTAACACAGTATTCCACTCATAATTGGCATACTTGTGCCCCCTCATAAGACCCTACTATATGGTACCTAGGTACCCAGGGCATTGGGGGTCCAGGGGATCCCTCTGGGTTTCAGCATCTCCTTTGTCATCCATAGGGAGCCTAAGCAAAGGCTTCTACAGGACTGCCATTGCAGCCTGTCAAAAGGTGCATGCACTCTTTCACTGCCATTTACACTGCACCAGGTCACTTATAAGTCACCACTATAGCAGGCCCTTCAGCCCTGAGGGCAGGGTGCAGATTACCTGTGTGTGAAGGCATCCCTACACTAGCACAGGTGCCCCCATGACCTCCAGGACCATTTTCCCAGACCTTGTGAGTGCAGGGACACCATTTTACACGTGCACTGGACATAGGTTACTACCTATGTCCAGCTCCATAATGGTAAATCCGAATATGGCCATGTTTGGTATCACACATGTTGGAATCATACCCCAATGATTTTGCAAGCATTGGTTGTCTGATTCCATGCACTCTGGGGGCTCCTTAGAGGATCCCCAGTGTTGCCATTCCACCCTTCTGAGGTTTTCCAGGCAGCCCCAGCTGCTGCCACCTCTCTGACAGGTTTCTCCCCTCCTGTTGCTTGAGCAACTCAAGCTTAGGAAGGCAGAACAAAGGATGTCCTTTAGGGGAGGGGTGTTACACCCTCTCTCTTTGGAAATAGGTCTTACAGACTTGGGAAGGGTAGCCTCTGGAAATGCTTTGAAGGGCACAGATGGTGTACCCAGTCTACACCGGGTCATGGATCCCTAGTCCCTGCTCTGGTGAGAAACTGGACAAAGGAAAGGGGAGTGACCACTCCCCTGTCCATCACCACCCAGGGGGTGGTGCTCAGAGCGCCTCCAGATGGTCCCTGGGTTTTGCCATCTTGGATTCCAAGTTGGCAGGGAACTCTGGGAGCATCTGAGTGCCCAGTGCCAGCAGGTGACGTCAGAGCTCTCCCCTGATAGGTGCTTACCTGTGTAGCTGACCAATCCCCCTTTCAGGGCTGCTTAGGGTCTCTCTCTTGGGTGGTTCTTCAGATTCGGATTGCAAGACTCCAGCAGGAATCCTCTGCATCATTTACTTCACATTCTTACCCGAAGAAACTGCATCTGGACCCTCCAGGAACTCTAAAAACTGCAACAAAGAAGCAAAGATGGCTTCTGCAACAGTGTATCTTTAGCTCCTGCCAGCAACTGCAACTGTTTCAATGTCATGCATCCTCCGAGGACTGCCTGTCTTCAGCCTGCACCAGAAGAACAAAGGAACCTCCCTTGAAGTGAAGGAGTCACTTTCCTGCTTCAGCAGGCACCCTCCTGCAGGGATGACCGGTGGCGTAGGTCCCCTCTCCTGAAGAAGTGCATGGATCCACCATCACAAGTGGTGGACCGAAGTGGTCCTGATGGTCCTGATGTCCAACTGTCCAACTTTGGTGGAATTAAGAGCTTGCCTCCCCACGCAAGACAGTTGCTCCATGCACTGCGTGTTTTGCAGTTGCCAAGGGTTTTTGGCATCCTTCCATGAAGTTCTTCATGCACCGTGCAGCTCCGGTCCTCAGCACTCATTCCTGTGACGCACAGCTTCCTGAGTGGTTCTTTGGCAGCGTGGGATCCCTTCGTGTAGTGCTGCATGGGCATCCTTTTGCACTTCTTTCCCCCCCTGCTGTAGGAATCCTGTGCACGCTGCAGGTTTTCTCAGGGCTCTCCAAGTTGCTGAGAGCCCCCTTGGACTCTCCTTCCTGGGTAGTGTCTTCCAGGTCTCTCCTGGTCCTGGGCAGCACCATTTTCCGCTAACCCCGAGCTTTATGTGTGCCAAGCCTTGTTGGTGGAATCCAGTGATGCAAACCAGACTGCAATCATATATCCAGCATGGGACACCATCTGCACCAACCAGAAACCTGGATCATATTCTTGTGTGCAGTACTGACTATTGTTCTTCACCGGTGGTTCTTCTTTTGCACCTTCATCTGGGTTAGGAATGGCTTCTGTTCTCCCTGGACTCTTCTCTGCTTCTTGGACTTGGTCCCCTTCTTCCACTTTATTCAGTTACTCTGCTAAACGCATTAGACAAAATATTAACTAAAGCAATTGCTTCACATAGCTTTAGTCAATCCTCAGTTAAATTACACGGGCCAAAATGGGTTCATTCCAAGACACCAACTTTATGCCAAAACACATATTTCTGGAAAAGCTATTGATTTTCGCTGTCCTCTAAAACAATATTTTATTGACTGCGTATCCTTTAAGTTTAGGAAACTCCTTAATAACATGAAATAATGACTATCATTGATTGGTTAGGGTCTAAATAAAGTCTAAACATAATTTTAATTTAAATCCCCCCCCCAGACTGCTGATTTATTGGCTTAGCAAGATCTTATTTCGATTGCTTGAGGTTATATATATGAATATATATATATATATATATATATATATATATATAGTTTTCACAATATATATCACACCACTTAGCAATCGCAAAACAATTTTACAAACCAATGAAATCAGCAATTTTCTAAACTTCGAGGATGTATGTAAATAAAAGTAAAACCAAAATACTTCTATTTAGTATGTCCCTCCAAATACTGCCTCCTTTTCTCGCTACAAACTATGCAAAAATTCCAAAGAAACATCTGGGCATCGAAGTTTCTGAAAATTTGAAAGAACTCCACGATCTCAAATTACAAACCTTCAATAGCTAAGTTAAAAATTTGTAAGAGGGAAAGATTGTAAACTATAGGCAGAGTCATTAAACCCTTCCCCTCCAAAGACGTAACCATCACATCCTGGGACAGGCCCTTGGGGGAAGCCCTAGTGCTCCCCCCGAGGGCCGTCCCCACCCCCCAGTTCAGGGTTGGAAGGGGAATCGCTTCCCCGACCACCCCAACTCCCCCCAATGCCGCCCAATGACGTCAGCAAGCGATCGCGCGCTGATATCATCAGACGGGTACCAGACGCGCTGGAAGCCAGTTGCTTCCAGCATGTCTTCACCTAAGGAGGTAAGTTTCTCTTCCGGCCGAGGGTGGGGGTGGTTGCTGCAAATGAGGCATCGGGGAAAGGAAAGGGTTTTTCTTTCCCTCGATGTCTCTTTCAGCATTGCTGCTGCCCGATCACGATGCGATCGGGCATCAGGAATGCCCACTAGACACTAGGGAGTTGTTTATGTGTGTGTGTGTGTCTACAGTGTGTGGGAGTGACCCCATGGGCAAGGGTCGCTCCCCTTGGTGGGCCAATGTATTTATCGCTGTTTCGGAATACATTTAGCACCAGGGATCATGTGCGTGCTTTGTGTGGGGGGTGGCCCCTGGGGCAAGGGTCGTCCCCCAAAGGGAGCAATATATTCTATGCCTTTTCTGCCCCCCGTGGGGGCAGATCGACCTATTTTGTTTAGGCCCATCTGCCCCCGGGCGGGCAGAAGCCACCAAGACACCTGGGATTATTTTTCTTTCCTTTTATTTTGTGTTGGGGGTGCGCCCCCTTTGGCAGGGGTCACCCCCCAAAGGGGGAAAAGCACTGTTGGATAGTTCTGTCCCCTATTTTTTTAGGTCTATCTGACCCCAAGGGGGCAGAATCCACTTAGCGCCAGGGGTCATGTGTGTGTGTGCGCTTTGGGCGGGGAGGTGTCCCCTTGGGCAAGGGTCGCCCGCCCAAAGGGGGCAATATATTCTATGCCAATTTTGCCCCCTTGGGGGCAGTTTGGCCTATTTTTTTTAGGCTCATCTGCCCCCAGGAGGGGCAGAAGCCATAAAGACACCAGGGATTTTTTTTCTTTCCTTTGTTAATTCTGTGTTGGGGGATGCCCCCTTTGGCAAGAATCGCCCCCCCAAAGGGGGCAAAGAACTGTTGAGTAGTTCTGCCCCCCATGTGGGCATATCGGCCTATGTTTTTTTTAGGCCCGGGGCAGAATCCACTTAGCACCAAGGATCATATATGTGTATGTGTGTTTGTGTGTGTGTGCTTTGTGTGGGGGAGGCCCCCTGGGCAAGGGTCACCCCCCATAGGGGGCAATATATTCTATGCCTTTCTGCCCCCCTTGGGGGAAAACTGGCCTTTTTTTTAGGCCCATCTGCCCCCAGAGAACACTAGACACCAGGGAAAATGTATAATTGTTTGGTGGCGGGGTGTTTGTCAACTGGCGAAGTATTTGCATTTCTGATTATAACAGTTTATTTCTCCTTTTTGTTCTAATTAGAATCTTTTCCTTCTTTTGCTGTGGCTTGTTGCGGTTTTGGCAGTGGTTGTCCTGCGGTTTGCGTAGTTGCATGTTTTAGGTAAGTAAATACATTTACTCCAAAGTAGTATTGTTGCCATGTATGAATGTCTTGTTTGTAGGTGGTGTACTAAATGCAGGATTGTGTGTGAAATTGTCCTTAGATTTATGCACAATGATACTTGTGTTGTCTTATGTCTAATTTGCTTTTCTTTTTTCTTTTTAGTGGGATATCATTGGTGATTGCTGTGGCTGTGCAGAGTAGTTGCTGGTGAGTCTAGCTTTTTCAGGCAAGGGAGCAGTATAGTTTTTGAGTTTATAACTTTTAGTGATAAAGCCACACTTTGTTTATTACTTATCTTACACAGTGCTGGTTGTTGGTGGTGCATTTGTCCAGTTACTTTTTGTAGGAAGGATCATGGCTAGCCATAGGATGACCGCTCAGCAGGTTGTTTGTGTGTGTTTTTGAGTTGTCTTCTGACCATGATTATGAGACTGACTCTGCATCTGAGGTAAAGGAGGAAGTGCAAGATTCTGGAAGTGAATTTTCTGTCAGAGAGGAATTATCTGATGATGATGCCACTCTCAGTGGTGATGAAGTGCCTGTTTTAGAGGAGGACACCAATGTGCCATTTGTGCAGCAGCCAGCAGCTGAAAGGCTTCCCATTGGAAGACCTGCCACCTGGGTTGCACCAAATATGGAGCAGCCACAGTTGTCTGTCTTTACTGGTCTCCCAGGGTGTAGAGTAAATACAGAAAACATTTTGCCTGTCAACTTCTTTGAGTTGTTTATGGACGATGCATTTTTGGAAGAGATTGTTGAGCAGACTAATTTGTATGCAGAGCAGTATTTGAGGGATAACGCTGCTAGACTTAAGCTACACTCTAGAGTTAGCAGGTGGATTCCTACAAATCTGGAAGAGTTGAAAAAGTTCTTGGGTTTAACTTTTTTAATGGGGCTGATAAGGAAGCCATCAATGTCTTCACATTGGTCTACTAGTCCCTTGATGGCAACTACTATATTTCCTGCATTCATGAGTCGTAACTGGTATGAGCTTCTTCTTCGGATGTTGCATTTTGTTGACAATGCTTTAGCCTTGCCATGAGATCACCCTGATTCTGACCGTCTTTTTTAAGTTTAGACCTCTCTTTGAAAATTTTATAGATCGGTTTTCAGAGATCTATGTTCCAGGCAAAGAAATATCTGTAAATGAGTCTTTGGTCCTGTTCAAGGCTCGTTTGGTTTTTAGGCAGTACATTCCCAGCAAGTGGGCACAGTATGGAATTAAATTGTATATGCTGTCTGAAAGTAGTACATGATATGTACATGATTTCTCGGTCTACACTGGTAGGGATTCCAGTATTGATCCATCTGGTTGTCCGCACAATTTTGGAGTTAGTGAGAAAATTATGTGGGAACTTGGTAGACAACTGTTTAACAAAGGTCACCATTTATATGTAGATAACTTCTACACTGGAGTTTAGTTATTCAAGGAATTTTTCAGAGTGGACACTGTTGCTTGTGGCATAGTCCGCTCTAATCGGAAAGGCTATCCAAGTGAAATGTCTTGCTGAATGATGAGCTGCTAGCTCTGAAATTTGTAAACCGTAGGGATGTGTACATGATAACTACCATCCATGATGAGAGTACTTCACCTGTGGCTGTTTGGGGTCAAGTTGCTGAAGTGCGCAAACCTGTGTGAATTTTAGACTACAATAAGAACATGGATGGTGTTGATAGAGTAGATCAGAGGTTGGAACCTTACACTGCTGCTCGTAAGGCTTATGTTTGGTATAAGAAATAAGTGGTTCACCTGTTCCACTTGTCAACTTTTAATGCTTTTGTTGTGTTCCAGAATAGTTCTCCAGAGTCAAGGATGACATTAGTGAAATTTCATGAGTCTGTCATAGTGAGCCTTGTTGTGCTGGAATGTGGAGCGTGGAGTGGCGCGTGGCTAGCGGTGTGATTGCTGTATCAGGCATGTGGGCATACGAAAGTGATGGGCCCTTGAATGACACTATCTGTTGATGTGAGTGTTGTAATGTGCTGGCTGAGCCCGTGGCTGGCGGTGTAAATGGTCTTGTGCATGTCATGTATGAAAGGTGTGTGAATGGACTGTAAAGCAGTTGGTGCCTTGACGCGGCTTTACGGCTCACGAGCTGTGAGTCATTGGTTCAGTCTTTTGGCCTTTCAGTTATTAACAGTGTATTTCACTTTTGTGAAATCTCTTGTTAATAAAATTTGATCTACTGAACCATCAATCACTCTCGTGCCAAATCCAACCACTATGTGTGGTAAAAATGACAAAACCTGCTTTACTGTAATCTGGCATCTCAGCACACCCGTGACACCCTAGGTGTCTTGGGTGGGACCCCGATGATGAAGCATGCCACCAACTTGGTTGGTGGGGGGGTTCTTTTTAACAAAACCTAAGTGTGTTTCTTTTCAGAATTTTAGTGTTTGGAACATCACAAAAGTACGTGGACACATGAAAATGATCTATGACAAAACTGCCTGTGTTTGGGGGGGCACCTATGTTTTTGGTCCACGGTGTTGCCTTCATCGAGGGAATCCTACCAAACCCATACACGTTTTTTAACTAGACACCCCAAGGAGTCCAAGGAGGTATGGCTTGAGTGGATCCCCAACATTTTCTTAGCCACTCTCCTCTGCAAACCTCAACATTTGCTTAAAAAAGTCTATTTTCATCACTTGTCTTTGTAGGATCACCACTCCGGCACACATTTCCTACTACCCAGCATTGCCCTCAGTCTCCCAAGTAATATGATACCTCATTTTTGTGGGTCCGCAAAGCAGAGTCAGCGTAAAGATGTTTAAAAGAAAAATATGTGCTTATCAACTCGCTGTGCTAGCCCCTCAATCTATACTGTTTTTTGGCCTTTTTCTGTTGCAGGCACCTGGGCCACCCACACAAGTGAGGAACCATTTTTATCGGCAGACTTGGGGGAATGCTGGGTGGAAGGAAATGTGTGGCTCCTTTCAGATTCCAGGACTTTCTGTCACCGAAATGTGAGGAAAAATGTTTTTTTTGCCAAATTTTGAGATTTGCACAGGATTCTGGGTAACAGAACCTGGTGAGAGCCCCACAAGTCACCAAACCTTGGATTCCCCTAGGTGTCCACTTTTAAAAAGTGCACAGGTTTGGCAGGTTGCCTTGGGTACCGGCTGAGCTACAGGCCAAAATCCACAGCTGGGCACTTTGCAAAAACAGCTCTGTTTTCTCTGGGAAAATGTGATGTGTCCACGTTGTGTTTTGGGGCATTTCCTGTCGTGGGCACTAGGCCTACTGAAGTGAGTCGTACACGACACCTTGCGTTGAGTTTCTTCACTTATTTGAACAAGAGCCCAAAGAAACACTTCTATACACAAATGGGGCACAGAGCATTAACTATCATTGTGGAACATGGAACACCATGACATCATTGTAATGATGTCATGATATTTCATGCTTCCAGCAGACAGACATCCACACACAATGCGATCACCACATTATTTCCCTCTTTTTTTTTTTTGAAACTGAAATACTCAGAAAGACAGAAATTAAAAGAGAAAAGGAAGAAAGAAAAACAAACAATTTACATATTCATGACATAACAAAATCTTGAAACTTCTTTGTCTTTTGACAGATTCTCGTGTTTGTTCCACATCTGTGTTTAACATTAACATCATGTTTGTTCACATCACTAGATTTAGTGATATCAGATTGACTTTGTGTAGCTGGATCCAAGGCTATGCGTGAGGTACTCCACCAGCTCCCTTCTGACAATTTCACAGCATTCTTACACACTTCACGTATCTGTTGGGAATCTTTGAATTTGGATAAACCTTTTCTAACTAACACAGGATTTTTTACTCTCACCCAATCACCTACTCTCAACTTCCCATTTCTGTTAATTACATCAGTTGATCTCTTTAGTCCTCTGAGATTAGAGTTGCGTTCTGCAACTTGCCAGATTTCTTTTAAGTCACTGCCTTCATGGAACAACTTTACCATAAAAAAAGGATGCATTTCAGTTGATGCCAATCTCCCTCTCATAAGCTCAAAAGGGGTTTTCCCCGTAGCAATGTGAGGTGTAGTACATACTAATTCCTTGATAGCTTGATCTACCGAAGAATTATTTCTGTATGAAGCTTGAATGCAATCTACCAATACACGATTAAATCGCTCGACCATGCCATTACTTTGTGGATGGTAAAGAGGTGTTCTGATGTGTTTGAAACCACATTTGCTCAGGAATTGAAGCATCTCCATTGAAACAAATTGAACCCCGTTGTCAGTTAAAATCTGTTCCGGGAAACCTTCACGACTAAAGATCTTTTTTAAGCAATCAACCACAAGTCGAGTGGTGGGAAACCTCACTGGCTCAACCTCAACCCATCTCGATAGATGATCAATTATAACCACAAAATATCTCATGCTGGGAGGCAAAATGTGGTAAGGGCCAAGAAAGTCAAGGCCAAGTTTTTGCCAAGCTCTCGCTGGAGAAGGAACAACTGTATCAGTCCTACCTTCGGTGATCAACACCTTATCACTAGTACAACATCTTGTACAATTTCTTACGTAGTCATCAGTTTCGTTATCCATCCGAGGCCACCAAAAATCAGATCTCAACCTTCTTTTAGCGATTGTAGCTCCCAGATGACCAGCGTGAGACGCAGCAATTAGATTCCTCCTTAAACATACTGACGGAACAAGTTTTTTGCCTCTGACTAATTTATCTCCCTCAATGGATAATTTGTCAGATACCTTCCAAAATGATTGTAATTCTGACTGTAAACATTTCTCCTTAGGCCAATCTGACCTGACCATGCGCATCACTTCGCACAGTGTCTTATCATTAAGTACAGCATTTACCCACTCTTTTTCATCCAAGGGCATGTCACTTTCAGTCACGCAAGCAACAAAGCACTCTTCAATTTCTGTTTCATTCCTGTTCATCACTATCTTCGATGGGTAACCTTGACAAACAATTTGCCCTCCTATTTTTACCACCAGGAATGTACTCAACCATAAAAGTAAACTCCAGTAGCTTAGCAGACAATCGTGCGATATGAGCTGTTGAACGTTTCATTTTCTTACCGGACAGAATTTCTACAAGAGGTCTATGATCAGTCTTCAAAATAAAAGGTCTACCCCATAGATATTGCTTAAATTTTTCAATACTCCATACACAGGCTAAGAGTTCCTTTTCGATCACAGAATATTTGCGTTCAACCTGCCTTAATGTTCATGAGGCAAATCCCACGGTACTCTCATTCCCATCATCCGACAATTGTGAAATGATAGCACCCAGACCATACTCACATGCATCGACTGTTACTATGGTGCTCTTTGTTTCTGAAAATGGCTGTAAGGCTGGGACATTAGCAATCTCCTGTTTGATTTGTTCAAACATCCTATTAGAATCATCTGACCATAAGAATGTAGGATTCTTCAATATAGCTCTAAAGCATTCTGTGTTTTTTTTGCGAATTTGTCATAAAATTTGCATAACCCAAGAAACGACAGTAACTGGTCTCTGGATTTAGGAGGAGGAGCTTCTAATATGCTTTTAACTAAGCTTGGTTTAGGTTTAATGCGATCTTTTGAAAAAACATGACCGAGATATTTAATTTCTCTAGCTTTGAAAATACATTTGTCTTTTCTCAGTGTCACCCCCCTGCTTTCCAGTGTACACAACACCTCTTATAAGACTTTTTCATGCGTTGATTCATCATTGGAAAAAAACAGGATATCGTCCTGAAAAATCACCACATTGGGATTGTCTGGAAACATGTCTGACATTAATGCTTGAAAGGCTGTGGCCGCTGAGGCTAAACCAAAAGGTAACCTACAGAATTGAAACGTTCCATCAGGAGTAATAAACACAGTTAAATGTAATGAATTTACATCTTACTCCAGTTGATGATATGCAGATTTTAAATCTAGCTTAGTAAACCACCTGGATGAACCAATCTTCGCAATTAAATCATCAATTCTCGGAAGTGGGAAACTGTCAACCCAAATTGCCTCATTTCAACTTCTCAAATCTACACACATTCTCAGGTCACCTGTTTTTTTCTTGGCTAAAACTATGGGAGACAACCACAACGTCGCTTCATCCTTTTCAATTACACCCTGTTCACACATTTCTCTTAACAGTTTAGACAACTCAGACCTTACACTCAAAGGTACACTCCTTAACTTATGCTTGACAGGGATGGCATCATGTTTAAGTTTTATTGTGTGAGTGTAATTAGTAATTTTTCCTAATTGTTCTTGAAACAACTTCTTAAATTTCTGTTGCTAGTCACATACAAGATTGGAAGCAATGTTAACTGGGCTTAAACTTTCTTATTCTATAACTACAGGTTTGTCTTGACCATGCTTGATGGCCAGATTAAATTCTGCCTGATGAAGTAGACCTAGAACATTGATTCCTTTCTTGTCAACATAGACTTTTCCACGTAACGTCTTATCTAAGATGGTCATTGAGGCCCAAAAATATCCCATCAAATCAATCTTGCTACCTTCAAACGTGACCGTGGAAACATCTGGGGGATAAAGAATTCTGGAGACCCAATTTTCTTTATAGTTTTCTTGAGCTACTATGGTTATACAAGCCCCTGTGTCTACCAATAATTGAATTTTTACCCCATCAATTGTCACATCAATATCTGGATCAACAACAACTTTGTTAGAAATAGAAGTATCTTTAACCACTAATACATATTCATTCATTTATTCTTCTACAATATTCTCAGTATCATCATTCAACACACAACGGACATTATTCTTTCTGCTACTTCTACACACTCTTGCAAAGTGTCCCATTTTGTTACAGTTTCTACCTTGTTGGTGAATTGACGTATCGGGATGTGTCATTCTTAAGAGACGTGACTTAATGGAGAGCCTTGAAAAAGCCCCGGCTTATAATGCCAGAGGGGGCGAAACACGTGTTGGCTTGGCTTTTTCCTTCTCTCTTCTTGCGCCATTTGATTGGATGCTGCTTTTATAAAAAGGAAATGCTTTCGCATAAGGAAATGAAGTGACTTTCTTGGAATGTTTGGAAGCAAAATGTTGGAATAAGTATTGCAATAAACTTCGAATTTGATATTTTCAAGAACCCTTGAGTGGGACTTTACCTCTTTTTGACTTTGCATTTTCTTCTTTAGAGGACGTTTGGGTCCTTGTCCTCTGGCTAAGTCCCCCATTTTATAATCAAGGCATTTACACAGGAGAATAGCAAAATTGGACCCTCTCCAACTTTGGAGTTTCTACACTTTGGTAGTAAGTAATGGGCCTAGGAGCATCTGATTTTCTAGCTAGTAGTTTTGTTCAATATTTTAGAAAGAATACCGTTGCTATATGTCTCCCTCACATTAAAAAATGTAAGCCAGACACTTATTCCCAGACATTTAGCTAATCCTCTTTCTTTGTCTTCTCTTTCTTTTTCTTTCTCTCTCTCTCCCCTGAGAGTATTGATACCATTAAAGCATATATATGACTGGGGAATCTGCCTGTAATCAGGGCCTCTTCCCAACCTTTCTTGAGGC
Source organism: Pleurodeles waltl (assembly GCF_031143425.1). Classification (NCBI taxonomy): domain Eukaryota; kingdom Metazoa; phylum Chordata; class Amphibia; order Caudata; family Salamandridae; genus Pleurodeles; species Pleurodeles waltl. The sequence continues at coordinate 217,482,606 of NC_090450.1, read as the reverse complement.
ACTATGGCCCAGATTTACTAGCATTTTGCTTCAGGGTTGTTCCACTTTTTTATACAGCCCGATGCAAAATGTGTTATTGGATTTACAAAGCCACACAAAGCAAGATTTGCGTGGCTTGGCATGGGTTTGAAACAAAAACACTAGAAAGCACCTAATGTTCCATTGCTTTACTTTGCATTAGGGAGGTGTTCAACGGTAAACCAAGAGTGCCTGCATTGGTGCAATGCAGACTGCAGCGTGCCAGCACTATGAGAGACAGAAGTGTGTCCTATCACAGTAGATAGAGCACGTTTCTACTTTCTCCCTTTCACGTAACACAGCACAACAAGTTGCCTTGCTGTATTGCATTGCATGAACGGTTAGTAAATCTGCTCCTATGTTTTTTTGGAGGGAAAAAAAAGAAGTGAAAAACATCACAGCATAAAGATTCCATTGGTCAATAGTTAATATAGTTGCAGCTTTCTGACTGGCCAGGTGAGAAGAAGAATATTTCATTGTGATCTGATTTCTCAATAAAATTAATTGTCTCTCTAGACCCTCCTCCTACAACATACAGCAAGCCATACAGGTCGGTCCAGATACGTATTTCGCCGTATCTCATTTCAGATACAGAAAACATGCACTGGGGGACTTTGGGAGCTCTCCACTCAGTGCCTAAATTCAATGCCTGTACCAAATATGTCTTTGGTGTTCAATAGACCATCATCAATTTTTCTTTTGGAAAAAAATAGTAGGAAATATGTAAGCACATAGAAACATTGTAAAAATGCATGCTTGCGTTTCTTGCACAACTTAATACATTTACTGCTGGATGTCAAAGCTCCTGTATTGTGAGCCAGGAAAAAAAGTAGAAAGGCTTCTGTACTTTTAACTGCAAGGAGCAGGTGTATTTCTTTAACAAATACTCCTCAATGAACAATGCATGTGCTTACAATCTCGGTAATTTATGTTTACATCTTATTGGAATGATACCCTAAGATATTAAGCCAGAAATTTGCACTAGGTGAATGACGTAAGTATTGAACATACATGTACGAAAGATTATTCTTTTGATGTAGTCCTCCCATTATTTCCAGTCTGATGTTGCTAACTGTAGCACTGTGTGCACTACCAAACTGCGATACAGTAGCCTAGCACCTCTGATCTTCTCTCAAAACATACATTTGGCATTCACAATTGTCAGAGCAGTGTAGGTCCCAAATTATCGCACAAGTGTAAGTCCTATCAAGTAGCAAGTATGGTGTTTTTCTCTCTATGACTCCACTGCTCGTGAATCACTCTTACCAGATGACAACATTATTATCAGGAAAGGAGAGATCTGAAATATTACATACATTATTTATACATATGCTAAATTTTTAGTGTGTAGTCCATGTAAGAACATAGGGATGTAGATCATCTTCACTTAATCCATTGTAAAAATGGAGCAATGTAGTGGTATCAAAAGTGCATTTTATTTGTTTCCTTTACAACGCAATCCAGTGTTTCGGGCAACAACGAAATTCATCAAGGCTGTAATTAAAAAACATACAGAAAAATGCTTCTGTAACCACAAAATACCATACACCAAACCATTAATATAAACAATAAACATACATTCAAATAAGACTATACCCACAACCTTGAGTAAAACAATCTCGACTTGGTGCCGAAAAATGAAATCACATTGTTCTCGCATAGATCACAATATTAGTTATCTCTAAACCATTTTATAGAAATTATATTGCATACTACAACTGTTTGCTCCTCAACGATATCCTCTGAATTCGTATCATACAAATTAAATCCATATTTTTTTTTAAAGTATGTTCATTAATTGACAGAATACATTGTTCACAGCAATTCTTCCAGTCATTACCAACAGAAATTGGCCACCCACCTAATCTTTCATACATGAACCATTTCTTAAATAATTACAATGATCATCACAATTCTCATTTTGTCCCAGACACTTTTTTTTGCATAATTCATGATTTAGAGATAATACATCCACATGCCTTAAAAAAGTAAATTGTTACCAGGGATTCTTCCTAAATGCAACAGCAATGCTTATCATCTCACTCAAAATGTCCATGTATAATTCATTCCTGAGATGTTCATGATAAGTCCTTAGAACAAGAGGATCCCACAATTGCTGTATCCTTCTAAAGTAGGGTATTCTAGACGTGAAGGAAAAACATACAAAAAAGGAGCCCTTAACTTGGTGTTCCACTGTCTACTACCACCACATGTCCATAATATGGGGTCCCAACCCCACCTAATCATAATTTGTTGTACCATTGTCTACTATGATGGTATGTCCATCCTTTGGGGTCCCAACACAATCATACCCAGGATAGAGTCCAAACAAAAAAAATTATACAAGAAGAAAGAATCTTTACCCCATTGGCCCATTTTCTGCCCTGACTGCATACATCTAATAGTACAGGGAATCTTTCCCTCATTACATGTTAGGCATATCATGTCTTTGCTCAATATGAAACACAATTAAGAAAGGTGCTACCTATTTCCACTAGATCAATACTTTTTCAACTTCCTGAAGTCCCATTCTCATCAGATTTCATTTATATTGCTCGATTATCCAACATTATAGCCAAACACAAAACAATAGTTCACATGTACTATTGCTACATTTTGCGAGTTCCTAATTGCAACTTTTTGCGACTTGTCATTAGGTAGTCACAAAATCCCATGTACAATAGAGTCTCAGACACTGTTTGAGATTCCCAAATGGGTCGCAGAGTACCTGAATCAATATTCACGTGGCAGGTTGCAATTTGTGACTCTTTGGGAATGGCCTGCACTCACAGCGCTGGTGGCCAGCTGGGATCAGCAGACCATCATGTCTGTGATTTATTTTTAAAGAAAACATTTATTTGTTTTCAAATGCAGATGATTTTCAAACTTAAAAATGAAAAGTGTTCTTTTTATTTTTTAAGAGTAGGCAGTGGTCCGTTGGACCACTGCCTGGTCTTAAAAAGTGTTTGCACCCACATTTACATAGGGGATGGGATCCATTGGTAACACCTTCTCTTTTGTGAATGGGTTACCACCTCTTTCACAGAGTCGGTGAAGGGGTGGCTGTTTTGCAACCGCATTGCAGTCGCAAAAATGTATACATACCCTTGCTAGTCACTATTAGGAAGGGATGCCCTTAACATGCCCCTTCCTAATACTGACTCGCAAACCCTATGATTAAATAGGGTTGGTACATGTCAAAAGGCTATTTAGTGGTCACAAGCAACCAATCTCATTTGCAACCATTAAAAACTTTTCTGCATGTGCCCCAATGTCCCTTACAGAAAAACATTCACAAAACCACACGTACACTCCATAGTTTCAATCATGCAAAGAATTACTCTAACATTCGTCCACCCAAACTAAGCTGTAGGATATTGTAACCTCTGCACATAGCAGCACAAGGGCAAGAGGTACGAAATTGAGTGTTTGTTAGTGTTTTGCTATTAGGAAATTGCAAACTGTGGTGTACAACAGTGTGTTTGACACTGTTAATGATTCACAGTGGGTGACAAATGGACCTCCCTCATCAATATTCTTGAGGCAGGTTGCAGTTTGTGGCCCATTGTGAATGACTACAATCACAGGGATGGTGACCTGTTGGGGTCAGCATACCACCATGTCTGTGATTGCTTTTCCAATAAAGGATTGTTTTTTTCTAATGCAGCTTGATTTCCTTAAAGGAAAACGAGATGCATTACAAAAGAAAAATGAAATGGTTCCCTTACATTTTTTAAGAGTAGGCAGTGGTCCGTGGAACCACTGTCTGCTCTTCTAAAATGTTTGCACCCCGATTTGCAAAGGGGAAGAGGTCTCTTGGGGACCCCTTCCCATTTGAGAGTGGCTTACCACCAACTTGAAGTTGGTGGTAACTGCAAATGTATTGCAACCACATTCCCAGTCATAAAACATTCCTACATACCAGTGCCACTCGCTATTAGGAAGGTCCACCCTTGGTACAACCCTTCCTGATATCAAATTGCTACCCATTTTGCCTTTGAATAGACTTTGAAAAATGTTTTTTTCTGGTTGCAAACTGCCCGATTCTGCAAACAGAAAAAAGCTTTGTACATCTGCCCCTGAATGTGAAAATAGTTCTCACAAAAAGCTCACTAGTAGTCTCCCTATTTAAATCAAAATGTAACCAGTCAAAACCATCCAATATCCCACATAACTTATCACATCATTGACATCTACTAGACCACTAGTGACCTTCGTGCATTAATATTTTTCACCCAATCAAAAAGCATGTTGCTAAAAAGTCACAAACCAGTAGAATATCTCCACCCACAAACAACTGTTTCCTATCTGGTCCGACAGCAAGAAAAAAACTACAGAAAACTGGACTACATATCCCATCAGAATCCCTTTTCTCAAAGGTGAGCTTGGTATAGTGTTAGCTAGGATGAACTTTGTATGGTATAATCAATGAGTCAATTCCTTTTCCAGTACTCCCTGGTCCTGTATTTAATGTAACTTGAACAAAGATGCCATGGGAGCGATGTAGGGGATGAGGAAGTGGTGTAAGGGCCCGAGCTGCTGACTTTGCAGCTGGGGAACCAGGTTTGAGTCTCAGCATGGGCTCAACATTCTGTGATTGTGGGCGAATCACTCAACCTCCATGTGCCTAAAAAAAAAAAAAGAATGTGTCTTGTGTAATGTTACTGGTGCTCATGTAAAGCTCTCCAATACCTTTGGGTTGAGTTTGCACTATATAAACCTGCAACAAAAATGTCAAAACAAAAAACATTAATGCACCAATCACGCAATGGTATTGGCAAACCAACATTCCAAAGAAAGAACTCACATAATGTCATACAGTGAGCATGACAACCATATTCATTTTCTCATCACTGCACACTAACATGTCCAGGGCTGTCCTTAAGCTCAAATTTACATATTCAGCGCAGCACAAATTATTTCCTACTGCATGGGGAAAGCTTATCCCCTCTACCCAACCAGTCCCCCCTCACCAACAGGCAGAGAGACCCACGTGCATTTAATCAATATTCATTTCCATGGTTCATTCTCCCATTCTGTATTTTGAACAATTCTCCTTGTTTAAAACAATGTACATATTTCATAGGTTTCATATATTACAACGTGGCCCCCGATATTTCTGACCACAACATAACTGAAAACCACCACACCAGAATCTTGCATGGCGCAAGCCTGGTGACACCCTCCAATTCAATAAGCAGAGCAACTTTGATATCCAATCCACATTATATTACAATAGAAGTGTCTAGTTGGGGCACCCCTCACAAGCCGGATCTCACCTCATGCATTGTCAGATATTTCCCACCACACAAGAAAGTTAATCTACTGAACCCATATATTTTTCAATAAGTATAGCAACTTTGATGTCTACTTCACATCCTTTCACAATATAAGTACATAGTCGTGCGCCCCTCGCCTGTCCAGCTTTCACCCAAAAAGGTGCTACATTTTTCCCACCAGAAAAAAGAAATGGTATTCTCATAATCAGGTAAACAAATCAGTTCATCCTAGATCCCAATCAGTTCATCCTTGATCACCATGTCACACTCAAGTCCATCAATCCATCAGAACCCTATACAATACAATACAGGTATAAAATCCCAACAAATTAAAACTTAACTATATTTAAACCTTACTCATCCCACACCTTCAATCAGCATTCACTCATATAAAGAGCCAGAGAAGACATAAAATAAGCCTTCAAGGGAAGAGATGAAGAAAGCCTTCATAAAAAATTGTGAAGTTCACTATCCAATTTGAATCGCTATTCATAGTCCATATTCTGTTTATCATTTTAGCCTCTTCCTGGCGAAGATCACCAACATGATAATCTTTGCAACAAAAACAAGGAATATCTTAAGCTGAATAATTCATAAAAGATAGTAAAGTTCACTTTCCACTGAAATCAGAGGTTTCCGCCGGTCAGCCCAGTGGAAACTGGCCTTGCTTCCTCGTGGAGCTGAGGCCAATGTTGTCACTCAGAGGGTGCCCCTAGCACCTTTTGAAATCACACTGTTCGCCGTAGCAGACAGTGCACATTCCTACACTGCCCAGGACATGGTTGTGGCAGTGCAGGATCCTTCCTGTGACCCCCAGCATTGAATTTATGCCAGCCTTTCCATGAAAAGGCTGGTGGAAACTGGAGTTGTGATCAGCGGTCCCCAAGGTCTGACCACCAGGGTCGCAATGTGTTGGGCAGATTTCATGGAGTGTGGCAGTGTGACCACCACCACACACTGGCAGTCTGAAGACCGCCAGCCTCATAATGAGGCCCTAAGTCCCACATAACCGTACTTAATCTATTTATCCATTTGGCCTCTTCCTGGCATAGTTTAAGTTCCATGCCCCCTCCACTTGGGTCTTTCTCTATTCTCTGAATGCCATGGAACCTAAAGTACTGTACCTAAATTCCTTCAGTTTATTAACACCATATTGACATACAATGCATTCTCCAGAAATATAGAATTCCCTCAATAGAACAGGTAACCAGTTATTTTCAGGGCCTTTTCACAATTTAAAGTAATTCCTCATCACTTTTCCCTGACTGTTTGGCCTCTTCTATAGCTGACAGTAGGTTTAGCTGAAATTGTATTATTTAAGCCCATAACACCCACTAGCAAAGACCAGTTTTTCTGCAGTATTTTATGGATCAACTTGTGATCTTGGCTGTAGTTTGCAACTAGAGCCAGTCTCAAATTACTTCCTTTTTTCATTCTTTTGGGTTTCTGAATAAGAGTGTCTGGTCTGTCAATATCACAAATTATTTTGTCTTCCTTGTTGAGTGCACTCTCCTTATACCCACAAGCTCTATCTATTCCTCAGATCATCCACACATTCCTCAAAATTATGATCCTGGCTACAATTCCTGCAAAGTCCAATCATCTCCTCATAAGGAATTCCATTAACCACAGAGGAAGTATGTCCACTGTCAGCTCTCAGAATTACGTTTGTAGCTATTTCTTTACAATGCAGCTTACTTTGAATAGTATCACCTACAATCATAAGCTTTACATCCAGAAAATTATTCTTGTCAGGAACACATTGTAAATGTTACATTATATATATATATATATATATATATATATATATTATCATTGAAATACCCTACATATTCATTTAGACAGGCTTCCTACATCAGCCTGCCAGGAGGATGATCTTTTAATTTATGAATTATAGGCAGAATATAAATAAAAGGAAATTCATTTTCTTTAGAACAATGGATATCATCAAATTGTGTCCCGTTTTCCTTTACGTAGTCACTCCTCCGCATGATAACAATATTGCCCCCCTTGTTGACCTCTCGTATGACTATTGTGTTGCCTGAACCAAGATCAACCAGGGCTTTTCTCTCTTCATATGTCAGTTTGTTACATTTCCCATAATGTCTCTTCTTCTTAAAGTGACATTCCTCTATTTTACACACTTACTCAACTGTCCTTTTAACAAATAAATCTATAGCTGAGAACTGACTGCCTTGTGGAACAACCTTGGAGGGAAGGGGCAAGGCACTTTTACAATTATAATTTATTTCAATATCAAGAATTGTATACAAATCCTCCGCCGCCAATTTCTTTTGCCTTAGACAAATGTAAAATAACATGTAAGTCCCGAACATCAGATATAATAAGGGCTGATCTTTTGTGTCTCCAATTCCAGAATCATCACATTTGTCATTAGTAGTAAAGAAACATTTTAATTTGAGACATCTTGAAATCTTATCTAAATCAATCTGGAGTTCTGTAAAATCACAGTGATTATCAGAACAAAAAGTGAGCCCACAATGCAAAACATTAAATTCTGTTGCCTTAAGGATCTTATCACAGAGGCTTAAAACTTGTAGCAAATCCCTCCTTTCCAGCCCAGCCTCACCTGTCCCCCACACGTATTCAAGCCTTGTTTTTGTTCTGATTGCAAGTCACCATCCTTGTACCTCCCATGCTTTCTCCTCCTCCTTCTGACTTTCCTGGATTTTCCTTGTCCCCATTCACACTCTCTGCACCAAAAGAGCAATGAGGGAATTTAGGCCCTATCACATTACTCGGACCATGCTCAACTATTAATATTGGAATAGGTGATGTTGATGCACACAACGATACATTTACATATAAGAACGAAGTTGCATCACCATTATTAGATTCCCGCTGTTGTGTACTCTCCATCTACCGGACAACTAGATACGTGGTCAGGCAGGCTTTTAGACCTGGGTCTGAGGTTACTGACTGATAGGTCACAGGTGAGGTTACATGAGTCAGCAGGCAAAAGTGCAAACAAGAAAATTAGTTTGAATCCCACAGATAGGTGCAGCAACACCACAATGGTTCCAGGGGATTGGCCACAATAAAACACACACCCCCTCAGGCCAGACAATTGGACATGTACTTGCTGGCCACCATTGTGCCCGCAAAAGGTTGAGGCCCACCTGTATTTGTTATCAGGACCATTATTTATGACTCCAATACATCTGGTTGCATTCCCAACCAAGAAAGGAGAGTTTTTTATTACTTTTAGGTACTCAGAGAAATTTATAAAACCTCACTGCAAACTTATTCACATAGAGCGACAGTCCACAGACCCCGGTTCTGTAACTACTCTCCCGGCCGTAATGTTTAATTAAACAAACTGTTCCTGATTTGCGAAATAGCCCTTGTCTTTTGAAGGTAAATTCACATTCGAGCAACACATCATTAGAGAATAGGTGAAAGGGATACTGTAATTAACTGAACTTAGTTCTGTCATCTCTTCACTTCCCTGAATGTTTCTGGTTTTCAAGGTTTCATCAAATCTTTTAGCAAAAGTAAAACTACACCCATTACTATTTTTTTCATCTCTCCTAATCTTGCCAAATTTTCTCACCTTCATCTGTAACTGATGGTTGTTAATTACTTCTCTCTGAATTTCATAGTTCTTTTCTGTAAAGGTTTTCCGCATTTCTTTTAGTTCTCTCATCATACAAAAAGAGGCAGAATGCAAATTCTTCACCCATTCCTTGAGGTGGTCTTCCTCCAACTCATCGAAAATTGGAAAATAAGAATGCGTAACCCCCAGTTATACATTTGTTCTAATTGTAATTTTTTAGGGTCACTCCATACCACCACTTAGATAACTAAGCATTTTTGAGCTTCTCTAATGTTAGAAATTTCATCTTGAGACTGCCTTTTACTGGCGTTTTGGTGGATCCTAAACTAAGATCCTTATTCTGTTCAAATAAATCTTCTGCTAACTTCCTTCAATTATCATCTATGCAAGACTTTGTAGTTGTAATTGTAATAGTATTTTTATAGTGCTTACTACCTCTGACAAGGCGTTGCAGCACTTTTTGGCAAGTAGCACGCTACTCCGGAACCCAAAAGGATTAGTGGTGGATTAGTATAGGGAAATATGAGTACAGTATTAGTATTAGTATAGGGTGGTATGAGTTAATTTGAGCAGAGAACGTATGAGTCTGTTAGTTGATTTGAATAGAATAATGGAGGGATAGAGGAGGGAAAAATCCAAAAGTGTTAAATGGGAGATCATAGTAGTAAGAGGAGGTTTGGAATGAGTGAAGGAGAGGTGGAGGGTGTCAGAGTGTGTAGAAAGGTGTTAGTGAGATCATAGCAGTTAAATGGGGTTAACGATGAGTAAAAGGAGAAATAAGTGAAGGAGAATTTAATAGGGTTGGTTGGGAGTTCATAGTCGTAAACTGAGGTTTGGGGTGAGCCAGGAGGGGAGGTGGAGGGAGGAGTCTGGGAAGGGATATTTTTGAGATGATGGAAATAGAATGGGTTTGGGATTAGTCAGAGAGCGGAGCTAGAAGATAGATTGATAGAGGTATAAGGTGATGTTCAGACAGAGTAAAGCTTTCAAGAGAGTATTTTTATTTTCTGCTGTACAGTAGGATTAGAGTAGTTAATATATAGATACATGATTAATAGTTCAAGGGACTGAGGGCTAGATGTAGCAAAGCTTTAGCGACTCGCAAACAGCGAAAATCGCCGTTTGCGGGTCGCTAGAGCCACTTTGAGATGTAGAAATGCATTTTGCGAGTCGGAACCGACTCGCAAAATGCATTTCCGAGTCGCAAATAGGAAGGGGTGTTCCCTTCCTATTTGCGAGTCGCACTGGTATGCATTTTCATTTGCGACCGCGATTGCGGTCGCAAATGAAAGCGCAGTTACCATCAACTTGAAGTGGATGGTAACCCAGGCGCAAACGGGAAGGGGTCCCCATGGGACCCTTTCCCCTTTGTGTCTGGCACAAAAATTAATTTTTCAGAGCAGGCAGTGGTCCAATGGACCACTACCTGCCCTGAAAAATACCGAAACAAAAGGTTTCCTTTTTTTTTTCAAAGTGCAGCTCATTTTCCTTTAAGGAAAACGGGTTGCACTTAGAAAAAAAAAACAGCTTTATTTAAAAGCAGTCTTTGTGACCCCATAGCGACTCGCAGAAGGTGTCTGAGACACCTTTCTGCATCCCAAATTGCTGGGACTCGCAAATTGCAACTTTGCTACATCTGGCCCTAAATGTGTAAGGAAATTTAAAGTTATATCGTATAAACAAATGCTTTCAATAGTTACAGTATTTGAAGTTAATTTATTTGTGTAATTTTTTAACCGTATTTTATCTTTCCGCAATATTGTAGATAAATGGTTAAGATAATATTTACCTATTGGGAAAAATAAAATAAGAAAATAAAAACAGAGGTTCATAAGCATCTAATCAAGCATGTATATAGAAATTATGTAATGATGTGTGAACTTGTTAAGCATAAAATAATACATACACACACAAAAATATGGCAAAACAATAGGTCTGATTAAAGTCTCAGCGGCACACTCAACTGCCGGTGATGAAGGAGACCACCCTCTAATTAATTTTCACATCCCAAAAAATTCTCCACACTCCAAAAGATCCCAATACAGCTTCATTATTCAAAACTTCAGCAACCACCAAAGCGTTTTGACTCGAGAGTCGTGCTCACAGTCAGTGAGTCCTTCTACTATTACCCGTAAAATAGTAAATAATTCCTCCTGTCTGTAGTGAGGCATTATGGATATCATAGTTACTTTAAAAAGAAAAATCAGAACAAAAACATGACAGCAATATCACATCTGACATAAATCAAAATGGTTATATTTAAATGGTTCATCTGCAAGCTAAACTATCATAACTTTCAATAAATAGTGAGCTCTATGTTGTGCTTGCTGTTACAAACCAACATTCTGGGCACTAAGTAAATAATGTCTGATAAATATTGCACTTAACTTTGCTAAGATGAAGGTTATTTAAGCCTGGATATCATTTAGAGCGAAGACTTCAAACTTCAACCCATACTTTCTGAGTTCCAGTCAATAAACTTTCAAAAAATAGTGAGCTCCTTCTTGTGCTCGATGTTATGAACGAACATTCTTGGCACTTAGGCCCTCATTATGACATTGGCGGTAAATCCTACTTACCGCCACGCTGACTGCCGCCAATTTACCGCCACCATGGCGGATATCCGTTCACCATATTATGACACACACACATCAATCCGTCAGTATTCAGCCACACACACAAATCTGCCACACCAAAGGTCAGTGATAAACTGGTGGTATCAAAACCTACACCATTACGCCAAAAGAACTTCGCCCACCACATTATGACCCACGAACGATTCACATTCACATTCAACGGCAGTTAACCATTGGCGGTATATACCGCTGCGTTCAGAATGGAGAGACACATACAAAACAACACCACTTTTGACAATTCAAACAACAAACACCTGACACCCATACACACACCACACCCAATCTCCCACACCACTATAAAACACATACCCACAACAGTTTACCATTACAAACCATTGCCAGTAGAAAGACACCAAGAACAAAGGCACAACCAGAGCCACACACGATACACACCTACACACCACTCACGCACTCCACATCACACACCCCAACACATTACCCAACACACCCTCACCTACACACCTCACACAATACCCTGGGCACCACAAAGACACCCCGTTTCACAGAGGAGGATCTAAGGGTCATGGTAGAGGAAATCATCAGGGTAGAGCAACAGCTGTTTGGAGCACAGGTGTAGCAGATATCGATAACTAGGAAGATGGAGCTATAGCAGGGAATCGTGGACAGGGTCAACACCGTGGGACAGCACCTAAGAACCAGGAATGACATCAGGAAGAGGTGGAACGACCTACGGGGGAAGGTACATTCCATTGCAGCAAGACACCAGCTCGCTGTACAGAGGACTGCCGGTGGACCCCCACCTCCTCCCCCACAACTAACAGCATGGGAAAAGCAAATCTTGGCAACCTGCATCCTGAGGGCCTGGCCGGAGTAGGAGGAGGACTGGACTCTGGTAAGTCAACTCTCTGCTTCTATCACCCCCCACCTGCATGCCATCACATACCCCCACCCTCACTCCCATCGCGCTGCCACTTCCCACACACCCCACCATCACATCTCACTTATTCCAATGCCAAGCCATGCATGCTCTACCAATGCAAGGACACCACTCACAGCCCTGCATGGACAATCATCACTAAAGCATGCACCCCATAGAGAACTAACAATCCCACCATACACCATCATACACAAGTGAAAGCTGCCAGGGCAAATACAACCAAAGAGGGCAAGCCACGGAAGTTCAATATGTCAGAAACAGAAACCATAACACATCATTTACATCCCCACAGGTATCCCAGCCAATGTCAGTGGAGAGGAGGTGCCAGCAATATCCTGTCCCCCAACTCAAGAGCCTCACAGTGATGACAGAAATTGTGGACTTCAGGATCTGGATGACCAATCTGGCCCATCAGGGACCTCTGGACAGGCTGTTACCCAGGCCCAGTCACACACCACCACAGAGCCTCCCCCATCAGGAAACACCACCACAGCACCCACCCGTCGTACCGGCACCTCTGTCCCCCAGGACACATCAATCAGCAATGTGTCCACCTCTACAGGGACCCCAGGCCACACCTCATTCCCAAGACAATCAGGGACCTGGGGTCAGTGGGCACACGGTTCAGGGGACAGAGGCACAGGCCAACAGGGAAACTGGGAGGACTGCTGTTTGCTGGGGGAAGACAGGCCCAGGGAACTGACTCTCTAGGAGGCACTTGCAGAGATCCTGGGAGCCTATCACCATTCCCAGGACACGATGGGCTAGATCCTGGACAATGTGCAGGAGAACAGGCAACTGCAGGAGGGGCAATACCAGGGGATCAGGGAGGACTTGCAGGTCTTCAACAACACCCTTATCTCCATAGCAGTCAACCAACAAAAGAATTCCTCACAAGGTCAACAGGGGCTGTGGTGACTGTACCACTATATGTTGTAGCACTATCTGAATCTGATGATTGAGCGAAATAAGGCAGTAGACAGAAGGACAACAGAGCATCTAAAATATTATCCCCAGAATCACAGTCTGTATCATGTTTTCCAGCAGTATCGTCATCTTCATTTCTCTGCTTTGTGTTCTTCTTAGGCTTTTCTGTTGTCAATGCTGGATACATTCAAACTCCCTCAACTATGCATTTCCTTCATCTATGCTGTTCTTCGTCCCATTTAACATCAGCGTAATTATGCACTGCTCTGTTTTCTATATTCTAATACCTTTCTTTCTCTGTGGTATGAGCTGCACATTCCCAGGCATTTAATGCTTCATATTGGGCATCTATAGGGTGTGGATTATTCTCATACAATATTCCCCTTATATTTCGGGTAACCTTTAAATAAAAGGTGCCATGCTGGAACAAATCTTACTTACAACTTTCTCTCTTTCAATGATCTTGTGCCGTTGATGAAGTCAAAAGCATGCTTGAAGCCCTACACTTGTTCCCATATAATGACCTAACATACCTTCCTTTGGAACCACCCTCATCCTTATGGACAGGAACTCGCACATCACACCTCATTGAATCTTTAAGGGCTCTAAAACACTTCATGATTATAACAGTTCAACAAGGAATTAAGCACTTTTTATTCAAGCATTTCCAATGTTTCTGTTCAAATAACATTTTGATGAAGATCAATTTCATATGCAATTTCAGCTCAATCCATTCATTTGTAAACTTATTACAACCCAAACCCTGATGACTCACCAAGCATTTACAAAGTGGCACCAATTGACCTATCCCAGTGGCGTACTTTCTGATGCAATTCTCACTACTTGCAACGGTTCACCCTCCTTTAAAATTTTTGCATACACTAAATTCCAGAACGTTAAGCAAGCGCAATAAACAAATAATCCTTATCTGTTACACTAAATAATTTGAAGTAGTTCATTTCAAAGGAGCTAACCAAAAATACATTTTTAAATGTCATGAGTTCAACTCGTACACACAGATGTAATCTCAACTTCCCCTATGCGCAATAGCTCCTACTGACATCAGTCACTATTAGTAGAATGAAAAGAATATGTTATGGTCTGTATCTCAGTTGTGCGGCCCTTGGTACCTCATGAACTGACACCAAAAAACCCTAACAGACAGGTGATACCCCCACAAAATTTCTTATCTATCCCAGGAACTTTGACTCTGCTGAGTCCGATAACTTCAACTGCTCAGCATCAAACATGCATGCACATTTACAATTTACCAATAGACATTACTAGAATGAATGATACATAACTTCAACACAATAGCGTAAGCTCAATATAGACAACTGTAATGCACAACCCTAATGATATTCACAGCTCTACCACTGCAAATGCCTTCCGAAATCTCAAAAACCTTCAATCTTCAAGGTTGGGCTACAGACTTCAGGGACATGCACTGGTCAGAACTTTTTTAATTATTCTCTGGCTCCTTTTCTTCTGTGATATTAACCATCACTCTGCTACCACTTGCCGGAGTGGAGATTCTTGTATCTCAATCTTCAAGGACATTCATTTAAAAAACCCTGCCATTGGTCATATGTACCTTTTTTAGTTGACAAGAAGAGATGATCAGGGGCACTCAAACAGTGAAAGAACACTAAGAACAGTAAAGTCCACTGGGGCTGCACAAGAATCCATAAAGAAATATGGGTTGAGTTTAAAGGGTTTTGATTAACAAATTACTTCAAATAGATTTAATCAGTTAGCAAGTACTACATTTATTCGTCAGTGGTAATGACTCAAATAATCCACCAGTCCATATTTTAAGACAAGATAAAATACCACGTTAGTAAGAATTACAAACAAATGAGAGAAAATGCAATAATGGCATTCCATATAGCAAACCCCCGATCTAAATTTATGAGGTTTTTAGGCATGAAGGGCCCATGTCTTCAGGAGGGAACTTAGGGCCAGATCTATAAGGCCCTTGCACCACAAAATCTTTGCCGCAAATGTGAGGCTAATGGGCCACTACCATAGTGCCGTATTTACAAGGTGGCACAAACTAGTTTTGTGCCAACTTGAAAACTCTTTGCGCCACACCATGCATAATATATGCATGATGTATGCAAAGGGGATGTTCCCTCGTTAGAGGGTCGCTAAACATGGTGCAATGGAATCTACAAGATTCCATTGAGCCATGAGGCTCCATTGATTTCAATGGGCCTCTTAACACTGTAATGGATTAGCGTCATTTTTTACACTAATCCTTTGTAGTGTTACAATAGAGTTAAAAAAATGACACTATTGCCCCTAACATACACCATGGTGCACCATATTGCAAATACAGTGGTACCATGGTGGTGTTAGGGGACGCAAGGAGGCCGCAAGAAAAGTGGCGCATCACTGGTGATGCGCCACTTTCTTGTAAATATGGCCTTTTATGTGTCAGTTTAAGAAACCAAAATGAAGTGTTCTAATGAGAGAATAAGAATGCATGAGCATGAAGCCTACGTACTCAAGCAGTGGAAGTTAGCAAAAGCTAGAAAGTATTCTCAGCTTAAAATCAGCTGGCATCCTTAAGATCTGCTTCCTAAGTTCTGGAGCAAGCTCCCCATACCTAAGGCAATATGTACAACCATGAGTTTTGCAACACGCCATTTGCTACTCATTTGGGACCAAATGCACAACAGTATAACTCACACTGTTTGCGATTCCCAATGGGGTAGCAAATGACACACCTCATTAATATTCAAGAGGTAGATAGCAATTTGCGACCCCATTGGGAATGGCTGCACTCACAGGGCTGGTGGCCTGCTGGGGACAGCAGACCACCATGTCTGTGACTGCTTTGTAAACCATTATCTGGTTCTGAAAAAAATACTTGTGCATCCATTCACAAAGGGGAAGAGGTCCCCTGGGACCCCTTCCTGTTTGCGAATGGGTTACCACCAATTTGAAATTGGTGGTAACTGTGATTGTTTTGCAATCGCAATTGCAGTCGTAACACAATCATACATCCCCCTGTGACTCACAATTAGGGGGGATGCCCTTGGTAAACCCCTTCCTAAATGCGAGTCGCAATCCCTATTTTGCAAGTCAGCATTTGCATGCCAGCTCGCAAAGTAGGGATTGTACATTTACAAAGGCCATTATGCGGTTGCAATGGGTGAAATTTGCCTTTTTGCCACATAATCACGTAAAACATCGGGCCTCTAGTCTCTGGGTGAGAAAAGAAAGCTCTCTTAAATCTGAAAGAAGACCCCTCTAATCTATGGAACAAACACAAATATTATTCCACTAAAACATTTATACCAACAAATGGTTTCCAGCAAACTCTGAGAGTAGGTAAACTCACTAGTTTCTCAAGGCGTCACAACACGCTATAAAATAATATCCTTGAATTGTTACTTTGATCAGATCTTGTGGTTTAGACAGTTGTTCCCAAGAGATGCATTTCCAGCTACATCTTCTCCTCCTAGTGAGAACCTCATTATCATTTGTCTGATAGAAAACAAAAGCCTATTCATTAGCTAACAGAAGGCTTCTGGAAAAGTACAGCATCAGCAGTGGAAAGAGGAAGAGATCTTGCCCAAAAACAACAGTATGAGTGAAAAACAGGCCTTTTATCCCTAACATGTAAAATGTGCATGTAACATGGCATCAGTAGTCAAGCTAACTGAAGCCAATACATTGACTTCCTTCATTCATATGCCTTTAATGTCTAGAAATGACTACTTACTCAAACGTTTTGTAGTATTTGTGTGTGTTATTCAGCAATGACGTTTTACAATTTTCAGTTAAATGTGTTTAATTTGCAGATGAGGAAATTTGCACTATTAATAGTATTAAGGGGGACTGGATCAGTCATGTAAATTCTAATGTGGTGTGAGTTGAAAAGGCAGCAAATTATACCAAAATTGGGCATACTGAGCCTGGATGCAAAGATAGTATAATTTGAAATCCAGTCAAGATGGGGCCCTCTGGTCAAAGGGAAGAGGGGTGTTCTCCATTTTATTCATGAGTGCTTGCCAGCCTAAGCTAGTCAAGTCATGCGGGAGTGTAAGAGAAGGATAAACGGCTGAGTAAGAAGCATATTTGTAAACAGGTAAAGGAACCTCTTGAAGAACTACCATTTTAGCTTTGGCCAATCTGCCCAATAGTGAAAGTAGTAATTTAATCCATTTTGTGATCTCGTCCTCAAGACAGGTGACTGATCTGCCATAGTTTTTTTCTTAGAGTGCTATCAACATCTCTACTAAATTATCACAATTTATTTGATAGATATGGGATTTCATTTTAAAGGAAATTACAGAAAATCCTCATGTCAAGGGTATGAGGGGAAATACCACTGAATTGAAACAGTTTTTGGAAATGCCAGCCATATATTCAAATGTTGGGGCACCTTGAAATCTGGGTGTGATATTAAGAACAGGACCTCCAACAAATAGGATGACATCATCAGCTAAAGCAGTGAGGCCTGCACTGTGAAATTAAGGCTGATCTCAGAATGATGTTGCCTCATCCTAGCAGCAAAGGACTCCATGGCAATTGTGAACATAAAAAGGAAAAAAACAACCAGCCATCCTTGGTATCACTAGGCATACATAAGGGGGCAGATAACAGCCAGTTCCATCAAATATGTACAACTGGGTTCTCATATAAAAGTCTAATCCAGTTTGTGAAGTTACCCCCGAAGTGAATTGTATTTGTTCTAGCACTAAAAAGAGGTATTTCCATTCCAAGGATTCAAGCACAAGAATGGAGTTAAGCAGTGCAGCAACCATATTAATCCTATAGTTCTGCGTCAAAACAAGGACAGTATGAGGCTTTTAGGAAGTTGATCTCCCTGAATAATCTGGTCTTTTCAGGCTATGGAGTAAGGGAAGGATTCTATTAGAGATCCATTTCGCTAAGATTTTGTTGTCGATATTTTTCATCAGCAGTGGCCAATATGAGTCATAACTAATGGGCGTTTTATCCGGTTTTAGGATTATGACAATCTGTGCATTGGTAAGGAAGGGCGAAAACGTTCCAGTCTGTTGTGCCTCTTCAAATGCAAGATAAGTAGCTAATGTTTATGAGTTTTTCTTGTAGAACAGCACCAGCAGACCATCTGTGCCTGGAGCATGGCCATTAGGCACACTAAGAATTATTTGAATAATCAATTTACAGGAGAATAGCATATTCAAATATTAAAGGTTAGCGTTTTTTAGCAATGCAAGTTCAGTTGTATCGAGGAATGAGAGTATATCATTGCAAGTGGTGGCTATTTCTGGAGGGTGTTGAGTCCCCCACCTGGGAACTGTGTTGCACTTGCACTGGTAATGACGGGGAGCCAATACAAGTGTTCTACTGGATTCTGACCACAAAGTACTGGCCCTTTTATTATTTTCTCACCCCCACGTCATGGGCCATACCCCTGGCCCTGTGTGATAGGGCATACTGTTTCAACCCCCTTCTCCACACAAACTAAGTGGATTATTCCTACCAACATTACATCCCTCCTTTACCTAAACAAAAACAAAATAGAGAAGTGTGACGGGGCACAGATGACTGATTCCCCTGGGCTGAGTACGGAGTTCCCCGGGGGCACTGGAAAAAGTGAATTGTCAGTGGATATGATGGAACGTGCGTATACGAAGGAGATTGACGGGGAACCCAGAAGGACAAGAAGGAGGAGGAAACTGTGAGAAAGTAGCCTCTTTCAAGCATGGTTACCCTCACTCTTGGCCTGTTTGTGAGTGTGTGTCAGTGTGTTTTTACTGTGTCATTGGGATCCTGCTAGTCAGGACTCCAGTACTCATAGATAAAAACCTATATGTCAGTGTTTTTTGCCTGTCTCACTGGGATCCTGCTAGCCAGGACCCAAGTGCTCATAGTTTGTGGCCGAATGTATGTGTTGTCAGCAGTGCTTGACTATGTCACTGAGGCTCTAGTAACAAGAACCTCAGTGCTTATGATCTCCCTGCTTTTAAATTTGTCACTGTAGTCCAGTGACTTCATTTACCAATTTCAATTGGCACACTGGACCGACTTTATAAGTCCCTAGTATATGGTACCTAGGAACCCAGGGCATTAGGGTTCCAGGAGATCCATATGGGCTGCAGCATTTCTTTTGCCAACCATAGGAAGCTCAGACAAACTCTTGCACAGGCCTGCCATTGCAGCCTGCGTAAAATAACAAACACATGTTATTTCACAGCCATTTTCACTGCACTTAAGTAACTTATAAGTCACCTATATGTATAACCTTCACTTGCTGAAGGTTAGGTGCCAATTACTAAGTGTGAGGGCACCTTTGCACTAGCAAAGGTGCCCCCACATAGTTCAGGGCCATTTCCCCGGACGTTGTGAATGCGGGGACACCATTACACGCGTGCACGACATATAGGTAAATACCTATATTTAGCTTCATGGTAACTCCGAATATTGCCATGTAACATGTCAAAGGTCATGAAATTGTCCCCCCATTCCAAATCTGGTATTGGGGAGCCAATTCCATGCATCCTGGGGGCTCCATCATGGAACCCCAGTACTGCCAAACCAGCTGTCTGAGGCTTGCACTGCAGCTACAGCTGCTGCCACCTCATAGACAGAGTTCTGCCCTCCTGGGATCTAGGCAGCTCAGTCCCAGGAAGGCATAACAAAGCATTTCCTCTGAGAGCAGGTTGTTACACCCTCTCCCTTTGGAAATAGGTGTTACAGGCTGGGGAGGGGTAGCCTCCCTCAGCCTCTGGAAATGCTTTGAAGGGCACAGATGGTGCCATCCTTGCATAAACCAGTCTACACCAGTTCAGGGACCCCATTTCCCTTGCTCTGGCTCAAAACTGGACAGAAGGGAAGGGAGGGGTGGTGCCCAGAGCTCCTCCAGTGTGTCCCAGAATTCTGCAATCCTGCTTTGCAAGATGTGGGGGCCCTCTGGAGGGCTCTGAGTGGCCAGTGCCAGCAGGTGACATCAGAGATCCCTCCCGGTAGGTCCATACCTGATAAGGTAGCTAATCCCCCTCTCAGAGCTATTAGGGTCTCTCCTGTGGGTTCTCTTCAGATTCTGCTTGCAAGTTTCCTTCAGGAATCCTCTGCAACAACTTCAGCATCCTCTGACCTCGGATCAACCACAGCCTGCTCCAAGAAACGCTGTAACTGCAACAAAGTATCCACAAGAGATACTTTTCTTCTGCAAACTCAGCTCTAAGTAAGCAACTGCAACAGTTTCCATGGTGTGCACACTCTGGGGGCACCCTGTGTTCATCTTGCACTAGAAGGACTGAAGAACTCTCCCGTGGAGTGACGGAGTCACTCCCTTGCTCCAAGCAGGCACCTTCCAAGATGACCGTTATCCTTGGAGTCCTCTCACAAGGATGAGCATGCTCCTGAGGACACAGAGGCCCTCATTACAACCCTGGGGGTAAATCCTGCATTCCGCCGTGCTGAAGACCACCAACATACCGTTGCGGTGGCAGAATTCCACTACAGGTATTACGACCCACATCTCGGAATCCGCCACAATACAGACACCCACACAAGTCCGCCACACCAAAGGTCATTGATAAACTGGCGATACAAAACCCACACCGTCACGCCAACCATGGTAATCCATTGGCGGTACACACCGCCGCGCTCAAAATACACACACATTTCTAAAACACAACCACATTGGACAATTCGAAATACACACACCTGATACCCATACACACAACACACACACACACACTCACAACACTATAAAACACACACCCACATTACCCACAAGCCCTTACAACCTAAAATTTCAAAGAAGGCCAGAGAGAGGGATTAGCAAACACAACACTAGCATCCACAGACACACAACACCATCACTTCTACAACATCCACGTACCTCAAACAACACACACCAACACATCCCCCCACACATCACAACAGACAGCACTCACACATCACCCACACCACATCATGACATCTCAAAGACACCCCAGGTTTTCTGAGGAGGCGCTCAGGGACATGGTGGAGGAAATCATCCGGGTAGAGCCACAGCTATTCGGATCACAGGTGCAGCACACCTTTATTGTGAGGAAGATGGAGCGATGGCAGATAATCGTCGACAGGGTCAACGCAGTGGGACTGCATCCAAGAACACAGGATGACATCAGGAAGAGGTGGAACAACCTACGGGGAAGGTGCGTTCCATGGTATCCAGACACCAGATTGCTCTACAGAGGACTGGCGGTGGAACCCCATCTCCTCCCCCACAACTAACAACATGGGAGGAGCAAGTATTGGCAATAATGCATCCTGAGAGCCTCGCAGGAGTAGCAGGAGGACTGAATTCTGGTAACTCAATACCAAGGCCCTGCATGCAACGCCTATGCAAGGACCACCGTCACCAAAGCGCTAGTGGACAGGAGGCACCGCCACAGAACCAACAGGCCACCAGCACCCCACCCCCTGCAGAAGGAGAACCACCCCGCAAACGGTCCCTGAGATCCAGGAACAAGACAGAGAACATTGCCAAGAACCCCGCCAGGAAATAAGACGCTCCTGAATGTCACCCTTCTGTCCCACTTTGTCACCCTACCCACCTTAAACTGCCATATCTCCACTTCCTATGCCCCATTGTACAATGCACCTGTGAGACCAAGAGACTGGACTCTGCCATGGACATTCCTCCACCATCACCCCAGCCCATTTCACCCCCCCCTCCACCTATATGCACAGAAATAAACACCCTTGAATCACCAAAAAATCTGGAGTCAGTCTGTCCTTTCACAAATGTGTAATTGCAAAATCTCTGGAATATGGCAATGTCAATGTACTTGTTCACATACCAATGTTACACAGCTGTAGGCCAGGAGTAAGCATAGCAGAGGACACAAATGGGGACCCAGATCTGTGAAACGGAAAGCCAAAGGGACAAGTCAGGGTCCATACACAGAAGTAAAAATGCAGACTTATGCTAGGTCCTACAATACTATGAGATGTGGGAAGCAGTTCCATCTTCTTACCTGTGTCTCACTGGAAGTATTGCATGATGATGTTGTTTCAGTTGTCTACATCTTCTTCTTCTGCCTCCTCTTCTTCACTGCCCACGGGCTCCACAGCTGCCACAAGACCACCATCAGGCCCACCCTCCTGCAGAAAAGGCACCTGTCATCACAAATCCAGGTTGTGCAACATACACCAGGCCACGATTATCTGGCACACCTCCTTTGGTGAGTAGTATAGGGATCCACCTGTCAGATGGAGGCAGCAGAATCTGGCCTTCAGGAGGCCGAAGGTGCGCTCAATTATCCTCCTAGTTTGCCCATGTGCCTCAGTGTAGCGTTCCTCTGCTCTTGTCCTGGGATTCCTCACTGGGGTCAGTAGCCATGACAGGTTGGGGTAACCGGATTCACCTGCAAATATCGAGGGACAACTGTTAGACATCCTCCAAACATTAGGGAATCTCCCATACCCAGACAGAAAATTAAACTGTGTGGGGACTTTAGGCTCACCTATTAGCCACACACGGTGTCTCTGGAGTTGCCCCATTACATAAGGGATGCTGTTATTCCTCAAAATGTAAGCATCATGCACTGAGCCAGGATACTTGGCATTCACATGAGAGATGTACTGGTCTGCCAAACACACCATCTGCCCATTCATTGAATGGTAGCTTTTGCGGTTTCTGTACACCTGTTCATTCCTGCGGGGGGACAAACGCCACATGAGTACCATCAATGGCACCAATGATGTTGGGGATATGTCCCAGGGCATAGAAGTCACCTTTCACTGTGGGCAAGTCCTCCACTTGAGGGAAAACGATGTAGCTGCGCATGTGTTTCAGCAGGGCAGACAACTCTGGACAACAAGTTAGAGAACATTGGCTGGGACATCCCTGATGCCATGGCCACTGTTATTTGGAAAGACCCACTGGCCAGGAAATGGAGTACAGACAGGACCTGCACTAGAGGGGGTATTCCTGTGGGATGGCGGATAGCTGACATCAGGCCAGGCTCAAACTGGGCACAAAGTTCCTGGATTGTTGCACGATCAAATGATAATGATGTGTCTGTCTTCCAGTGTCGACAGGTCCACCAGGGGTCTGTACACCGGAGGATACTGCCATCGCATCACCTGCTCCAGCGGACATGCCCTATGGAGGAAAACGGTGAGCAGAGGGTCATACAACACCTAGGTATCACAATGCTGTTTTGCAATAAATTTTCTCTATGTGCCTTTGTCTGTACGTATTCCTGGCCTAAATAGGTGTGACGCAGTTATTTGGCCTGCCATGTGGCCCCCTGAAATGGAGGCTGCCTGACCTGTAAGGTGGGACAAGGGGAAATGAGGTAACTGCGCTGGCGTTGTACACCGTCGCAGTAGGCGGTCGAAACCCGTGGCGCAATTTAGCATTGGTTATCATTGGGCCCTATGGGTTCCAGGAGCCACTGATGATGTACGCCGGCGGTGACGGTACGCACCGATGCGGACGTGACCGCCATTTTCTGTCTGTTCACTCACTTGACACCTGACCTTCAACAGGAGAGGACCTAGACTGCAAGTGCTGCTGTGACCTCAGTCTGGAAGAGACGATGGCTCATGTGTCTGGGGAAAGGGCCCCTGCCTTCACTTCGGAGGAGTTGGAGAAATTAGTGGATGGGGTCCTCCCCCAGTAAACACAACTGTACGGTTCTCTGGACACACAGGTGAGTACACTGTGATCACGCTGCATGGGCAATGCCTGTTTGAAGTGGTGTGGATGGAAGATACATTGGGGGGACTGAGGCCTTCATGAGCGGACAGTGAGTGTATGTGTGTCAGGGCAAGGGTGGGAACGTGGGCCAATGAGTATGACGGTCTGGATGGGTAAAGATCTTCCTTTTCCCCTGTACTACTCCTCTAGGTCAGCGTGCACCAGAAGAAGGATATTTGGCGTGCCATCGCCAAGGACGTCCGGACCCTGGGGGTCCACCACAGACAGAGCACTCACTACTGGAAAAGATGGGAGGACATTTGCTGCTGGAGCAAGAAGACGGCAGAAGCCCAGCTGGGGATGGCCTCCCAACATGGGAGGGGTGCCTGTCGCACCATGACCCCCCTGATGTTCAGGATCATGGTGGTGGTGTATCCGGAGTTGGATGGGGGCTTGAGGGCATCACAGCAGCCACAGGGGGGTGAGTACAGTCACATTCATCTGACTCTGCGCGCATTACAAGGTGTCTGGGTGGAGGAGGTGGTCAGTGGGTTCCCCTTGGCCAGGGCGAGCTTGGTAGGCAAGGTCCCTTGAGAGGCAGGTTGAGTGGAACCCCAACCCCACTAGTGGTTAGTGCCATCTACACCTGGTCAGGCTCCTGTGACTTCCATGTGTGCTGCAGTCGGGCTTAGGCCTTGTACGCCATGGGCATGTGAATAATCTAGGAACTATAAGTGCATGGCGTAGTGCAGAGGGCTGCTGTGTCTGTAGTGTCTGCCAACGGTAGTGGTGTTGCATGCACTGAACATGTCTTTCTTCTCTCTCCCCCCCTTTTTGTGGTCTCACTGTACTTGTGTGCAATAACATCATCAGGTGGAGGAGCAGTGGCACCGGAGCAGGAGGGAGCTGCATCCCATTTGGACCTGGAGGGTCAAACAACGGAGTCTGAAGCCACCAGTGGGACGGAGGTCGAGGGGAGCTCCACAGCAGGGACACGAGGTGACAGCAGGTACAGCCGCCACCCCCCTACCAGCACCGCCCTCGCAGCAGCCCCTCAGCTTGTCCCCCGTGCCCGCTCACCCAGGAGGGTGGGTATCTCCTTCGCCCCAGGCACCTCAGGCCCTGCCCCAGTCAGCCCTGCTTCCCTCAGTGAGGAGGCTATTGACCTCCTGAGATCCCTTACTGTTGGGCAGTCTACCATTCTGAATGCCATCCAGGGTGTTGAGAGGCATTTGCAACAAACAAATGCATACCTGGAGAGCATTCATTCTGGCCAGGCAGCCCACCAGAAAGCATTTCAGGCTCTGGCCTCATCACTGATGGCAGCCATTGTCCCTGTGTCCAGCCTCCCCCTCCTACTTCCTCCACCCAGACCCAATCCCCTGTACCTCAGCCTATCCCAAGCACACCATCAGACCAGCATGCACACACCTCAACACACAAAAGTGGCTCAGGCAAACATAAGCACCACACATCCCACAGGCACTCACACAAGCATCATACCCATGCAGACATACCAACATGCACTGCCTCCACTGTGTCCCCCTCCTCCACGTCTCCCTCCTCCCTCCCAGTCTCCTGCCCACTCACACCTGCATGCACTACATCTTCAGCCACTACCTCCATCACCAGCACACCCATCACCACACACCGCTCATGTGCACTCACCACCCCCACTACCACTCACACATCCCCTGTGTCCTCTCCCAGTGTGTCAGTGAGCCCTCCTCCCAAAGTACACAAATGCAGGCACACACCCACCCAACAGCCATCCACCTCACAACAGCCTCCAGCTCATGCACCTTCACCCAAATTCAGCAGACGTACACCTCCTACAACCACTACCTCTTCCTCCACTCCCAAACCCCCTCCATCTACCCGTCCCAGTGTGTCTAAAAAACTTTTCCTGGCTAATATTGACCTCTTCATTACACCTCCCCCACCGTCAGTCCCCTAGGGCCAGGCTTTACAGGTCCCAACCCAGCACCACATCCCTAGGCACAGTGGTGCCAGCAACTGCGGGCTATTGGAGTGTGCCAGCCATCAGGGCTGCCAGTGTGCCACAGAGCGAGGGCAAGGTTGCCCACATCCCGGAGGGAGAAGCAGAAAACACCTGCCACCAAGCGGTCAGGGAAAGCGAAAGGGGATAGTGGCAAGACAGCTGTGCCATCATCAAAGGTGGGGAAGGGCCAGAAACTGAAGGGCAGGTCAGGAGAGGGCATGGTGGCACCGACTGAGGGACCAGTGCCACACCTTCTTTCCACATCGACGCCAACCTGTACGGCGGAGAAGACCGCCACCTGCACGCCACCTGCACCACTGCCAGCACCGCTGCCCAGAGCCCCGCCTGCACTGCTGCCACAGAGCCCACAACCAGCATCGGTGCCACAGAGCCCGCCGCCAGCACCACTGCCACAGAGCCTGCCGCCAGAACTGCTGCCATAGAGCCCGCAACCAGCACCGCCGCCACAGAGCCCGCAACCAGCACCACTGCCACTGAAGCCGCCACCAGCACCGCTGCCACAGAGCCCGCCCCAAGCACCACCGCGACTGACACAGCCGCAAGCACCGCCGCAACTGACACCGCCGCAAGCACCGCCGTGACTGACACTGCTGCAAGCACCGCCAGCGGCCCCGAGACATCCTGAGCCAGTGGTACCACCGCAGACATGGCTGCCATCCCCAGTGGTCAGTCGTCCGAGGCTGGTGGTGAGCTCCAGGAGCCTGGGCAGCTTCCATGAAGCATCACTTTCAGTGTGGAAAGGCATCCACTACCTCAGTCCTTGGCAGGATGAAGCACTCTGGGCACAAAGCCCCCTCCAGAACCAGTGGACAAAGGCATCCACTACCTCTGTCCTTGGCAGGATGAAGCACTCTGGGCACAAAGCCCTCTCCAGAACCAGTGGAGAGATAAATCCACTACCTCTGTCCTAGGCAGGATGAAGCACTTTCGGCACAAAGCCCCCTCCAGAACCAGTGGAGAAAGGCATCCACTACCTCAGTCCTTGGCAGGATGAAGCACTCTGGGCACAAAGCCCCCTCCAGAACCAGTAGAGAAAGGCATCCACTACCTCTGTCCTTGGCATGGTGGAGCACTCTGGGCACAATGCCCCCTCCAGAACCAGTGGAGTATCACATCCACTACCTCTGTCCTTGGCAGGATGAAGCACTCTGGGCACAAAGCCCCCTCCAGAACCGTATCACATCCACTACCTCTGTCCTTGGCAAGATGAAGCACTCTGGGCACAAAGCCCCCTCCAGAACCAGTGGGGACGGTTATCCACTTGAGAGACTGTGGCTTTGCACTCTCCAGGATAAAGCAGTGGGCATCCCACCCACTGAAAAGACTTGAGAGACTGTGGCTTTGCACTCCCCAGGATAAAGCAGTGGGCAAACCACCCACTGAAAAGACTTGAGAGACTGTGGCTTTGCACTCCCCAGGATAAAGCAGTGGGCAACCCACCCACTGAAAATACTTGAGAGACTGTGGCTTTGCACTCCCCAGGATAAAGCAGTGGGCAACCCACCCACTGAAAAGACTTGAGAGACTGGAGCTTTGCACTCCCCAGAATACATCAATACATCAATGGGCATGGAGCTCCCTCGTGGAGCAGTGGCGTCTTGCATTCATCAGGCTGAGGTGCCCCACCTCTCCCTCCCCCTAAGGTGCCTGTATATTTTCGGTCTGATGCCCCAGCAGTGTTCTCTCTGTTTGGAGTCAGGTATCTAGTGTGGGCCTCGCCCATGCATTTTGGGCCCAGTGGTCCACGGACAATGATTGGTGTACTATCCGGACTTGTGTAGTTGGTGTACATAATTGTATATACTGGATTTGGAGTTTTCACTACTGGATTTTTATTGATTACAAACGTTGCGTTATTAAAGGAGGGGGTGGGGGCGGTGTAAATGTAATGTTGCAGCATGTATTTCTGTGTATGGTGTTGTGGGTGAAGGTGGTGGTGGGGGTGTTGCGTGTGTGTGTGTGTCACTCTCTATTCCCTCCCCCTTCCCCTGTGTTGTAGGTGCAGTACTCACCGTGGTCGTCGCCGCCGTCGCTAGAGCTCCTGATAGAGGAGCAGGAAGACCATCGCCGGCAGGATCTGCAGTTCTGTCTCTATGTCATCCTGGTTCCTCATGGGGTGTGGAGAAGTGAGTGATTTTCCCTTCTGTGTACGTTTCTGCAGTGTTTTTATTCATGTTGGTCCCGCCCCGTAAAAAGGTGGTGGATTGCCGGGTTGTGATATGGTGGGCGGTACATTGTCGTCCGCCTGTCTGTTGGTGGTTACTGCCGCACTGTTTGTTTGTACCGCCGTGGTGGTCGGAGTGTTAAAGTAGCTGTCTATGTTGGTGGTTTCCGCCGTGGTCGTGATTAATTTTTTTTTCCGCCGGCCTGTTGGCGGTATTACCGCCACTTTAACACAGACCGCCAGGGTTGTAATGAGGGCCTATATCACAAGAAACACAATACTCAGAGTTGCTAAAAGTAAAGGTACTTTATTTTAGTGACAATATGCCAAAAAGTATCTCTGAGGATATACTCCCTTAGGAGGTAAGTAATATACACAAAATATACACACAAACCAAAATTAGGTAAGTAAACAGTTAGAAAAGTAGTGCAAACACTGTAGAACACAATAGAATGCAATAGGAGACAATAGGCCTAGGGGCAACACAAACCATATACTCCAAATGTGGAATGCAAACCACGAATGGACCCCAGGCCTAGTGTAGTGTGTAGAGGGTCACTGGGAGTGTAAGAAAACACTAAGGGTGTCCAGGATACCCCACCCCAAGACTCTGAAAAGTAGGAGTAAAGTTACGCTACTACCCCAGAAAGACAGTAAAGTCGAAATAGGGGATTCTGCAAAGGCAACAACTGACTGCAAAGCACTGAAGACGGATTCCTGGGCCTGAGGACCTGTAAACGAAGGGGACCAAGTCCAAGAGTCACGCAAGTGTCCAGGGGGGGCAGGAGCCCACTAAACCCATGATGATGTTGCAAAAGGGCTGCCTCCGGGTGGAATAAGCCAAAGATTCTGCAACAACGGAAGGTGCCAGGAACCTTTGGTCAGAAGATGTCCCACCGCAAACAGGACTTGCTAGCTGCAAGAGTCGCAGTTGAAGATAATGGGTGCTGCCCGGGCCCAGGAAGGACCAGAAGGTCGCCCCTTGGATGAGGAGATAGAGGGGGCACTCAGCAACAGAGAGAGCCCATGCAGAAGCAGGCACCAGACGCACTTGAACAGGTGCTCAAGAAATCTGAGCATGGCAGTCGTCTCAACACAACAAAAGAAGGTCCCACGAAGCCGGTGGTCAACTTAGCGAGTTGAGCAATGCAGGACGGAGTGCTGGGGACCTGGGCTATGCTGTGCACAAAGGAATCCTTGCAAGAGTGCACATAAGACCTAGCAGCTGCAGATCATGCAGTACACAGTATTACCATCTGGCATGGGGAGGCAAGGACTTGCCTCTACCAAATTTGGACAGAGGACCACTGGACTGTCGGGGTCAATTGGATCCAGCTCCTATGTTCCAGGGACCACGCTCGTCAAGATGAGAGGGAACCCAGAGGACCAGTGATGCAGAAGTTTGGTGCCTGCGTTAGCAGGGGGAAGAATCCGTCGACCCACTGGAGCTTTCTTCTTGGCTTCCAGTGCAGGGTGAAGGCAGACAGCACTCAGAGCATGCACCACCAGGAAACAGTCAAGAAAGCCAGCAGGATTAGGCGCTACAATGTTGCTGGTAGTTGTCTTGCTACTTTGTTGCGGTTTTGCAGGCGTCCTGGAGCAGTCAGCTGTCGATCCTTGGCAGAAGTCAAAGAGGGAGATGCAGAGGAACTCTGGTGAGATCTTGCACTCGTTATCTGAAGAGAAACCCACAGGAGAGGCCCTAAATAGCCCTCAGAGGAGGATTGGCTACCTAAAAAGGTAAGAGCCAATCAGGAGGGGTCTCTTACATCACCTGCTGGCACTGGCCACTCAGAGGTCTACATTGTGCCCTCACACCTCTGCTTTCAAGATGGCAGAGGTCTGGGACACACTGGAGGAGCTTTGACAGAGGAGTGGTCACTCCCCTTTCCTTTGTCCAGTTTCACACCAGAGCAGGGGCTGGGGGATCCTTGAACCAGTGTAGACGGGTTTATGCAAGGAGGGCACCATCTGTGCCCTTTAAAGTATTCCCAGAGGCCAGGAGAGGCTAATCCTTTCAGGCCCTAACACCTATTTCCAAAGGGAGAGTGTGTACCACCCTCTCTCAGAGGAAATACTTTGTTCTGCCTTCCTGGGACTGGGCTGCCCAGACCCCAGGAGGGCAGAAACCTGTCTGTGGGTTGGCAATAGCGGTAGCTGCAGAGAAAACCCCAGAGAGTTTGTTTGGCAGTACCCAGGGTCCTTGCTGGAGCCCCGGGGATGCATGGAATTAGCACCCCAATACCAGATCTGGCATCGGGGGACGATTCCATGATTTTAGACATGTTACATGGCCATATTCAGAGTTACCATTGTGAAGCTACATATAGGTATTGACCTATATGTAGTGCACGAGTGTAAAGGTGTCCCCGCACTCACAAAGTCCGGGGAAATTGCCCTGAACAATGTGGGGGCACCTTGGCTAGTGCTAGGGTGCCCTCACACTTAGAAACTTTACACCTAACCTTCACCAAGTGAGGGTTAGACATATAGGTGACTTATAAGTTACTTAAATGCAGTTTAAAATGGCTGTGGAATAATGTGGATGTTATTTCACTCAGGCTGCAGTGGCAGTCCTGTGTAAGAATTGTCTGAGCTCCCTACGGGTGGCAAAAGAAATGCTGCAGCCCATTGGGATCTCCTGGAACACCAATACCCTGGGTACCTAGGTTTCATGTTCTAGGGAATTATATGGGTGTTCCAGTGTGACAATCAGAATTGGTGTAAATGGTCACTAGCCTGCAGTGAGAATTTAAAAAGCAGAGAGAGCATAAACACTAAGGTTCTGGTTAGCAGAGCCTCAGAGATACAATTAGGCACCACACAGGGAACACATATGAGGCCACAAACTATGAGCACTGGGGTGCTGGCTAGCAGGATCCCAGTGACACAGGCAAAAATAAACTGGCACACTAGTAAAACTGGGGGTAACATGCCAGGCAAGATGGTACTTTCCTACATGCACCTACTTTGTCCCTGGATCCTGCCACCTCTGGGTGTGCTGGCTGGCATCCTGAGGGCTCTCTAAAGTGCTGAGAGCTGCCTCTTCCTCCTCACACAGAGTTGAGGCCCCAAGGTCCCTCGTTGGTCCATCCAGCACCATTTTGACACAAAATGCACTTTTGTTGTAGCCAAGGCTTGCTGGGGACTTCCAACACGAAGTCACATCTGCAACAATCTTCACGCCATGGGTCATCTTTTGCATCATGCAGAAACCTGCTGTTGTCTTCCTAGGGTGCATTTCTGCAGTCTTCGACTAACCAGGGACTCTTCTTTTGTACCCTCTTCTGGGTTGGTAGGGGCTCCTGTCCTTCCTGGAACTTCTTTCGACTTCTGGACTTGGTCCCCTTCCTTTGCAGGTCTTCTGGTCCAGGAATCCAGCAATTGTTCTTTGCAGACTTGGTTGGTTGCTGCAAAATCCCAATCACAAGGTGTAGTGTGTTCTTAGGAAACTTGCAGTAATTTACTCCTGCTTTTCTGGTCTCTGGGGTTGGGTAATTTACTTACCTTTACTGTATTCTTACTCTCCCAGCGATTATGCACACACTACACGTGTCTAATGGGGAATTCATGATTCACATTCCACTTTCTTAGTATATGGTTTGTGTGGCCCCTAGACCTATTTTCTCTCATTGCATTCTATAGCATTTCCTATTGTTTGCATTGTTCTATGACTATTTACTTGTCTAGTTTTGGTGTCTAGTGTATATATTGTGTATAATACTTACCTCCATAAAGAGTATTGTCTCTAAGATATTTTTGGTACTGTGTCACCCAAATAAATACCTTTATTTTTGGTAACACTGAGTATTGTCTTTACTTTACTATAAGTACTGTGTAACTATAAGTGGTATTGCATGAGCTTTGCATGTCTCCTAGTTCAGCCTAACCTGCTCTGCTATAGCTACATCTATCATCCTAAACTGCTAGAACACTACTACATGTCACTAATAAGAGATAACTGGACCTGGTATAAGGTGTAAGTACCCAAGGTACCCACTGCAAACCAGGCCAGCCTCCTACAGACACAGGGAGAGGTGTGTTGGGAGTTTGAAGGCGACTGCGAACGGATGAAGTTCGAGAGCACAAGACACAGAGAGGACACAGCGAAGAGCAAGCGAGGAAGGAGTTTTGGAGGTTGAAGGACGTGTCCCACAGATGGAGAGTTGAAAACCCTGATTTACCAGCAGAGGGGGAGACACCGAAAGACCCCGCCGCGTCTCATTAGAGGCATGGTGTTCTCAGGTACGAGACCGTGTTTGCAGTCCACGGTTTGACAGGTTCGGGATTATGGGAGGAATAAGGAATACTAAAACACAAGCGTCTCGTACAGACCAAGGACATAACTATTTGCTTATTTATTCGAAATGACAAGCACGTAACAGAGATGGTCACTATAAATAGAAACAACAGCACGAAATTAACGCCCATGGCATGCGGTGATTAGATATTACTTGGTCTTCTTCCGTATCTTTTCTTTTGTCTCCCCCCACTCTTTGCTAACACATTGTCACTTTCTCTTTATGTGCACCACACGGGAGGGGAAAGGGAAACAATGAGATAAACAAGCATAACGCAGGAAAACACAACCCTGACGAGAGTTCTTTTTTTTTTTTTTTCTCTCTCTCTCTTGCTGGCAACGTGGGAGCTGGGAAGCAACCACCCGGACACCTGGACAAGACAATAGAATGGAAAGAGGTTAATCTGTGAAAACCGAAGCCAAGAACTGTATGAAACCAGTAGAAGTTGGGAAGCTTATTTATATACTTGTTGTGCCATATTCATGCAACAGCTAGAACTCGATAATAAAATATGTCGTGTGGACATCATGTCGTTGTAAATTATTTGTCTATCCATCACGACAGCTACACCACCCATACAGGGGGCAGGTAGCGGCCTAACACAAGAAGAAGAAAAAGCCATCAAAACATTGAAAACCATTACCAGACCTTGGAAATATGTAGGATTAGTTTAGGGATGACCTGAGAAACAACAACAAAGCACAAAGTCCTTTAGTTTGGTAGAAACCACTGGCCGAGTTCTCAGAGGATTACCCCACATATCTCGCATATGGTGAATAGCCTCGTCTTCTTTCGAGTTACCGTCGTCCAATGAAGGGCCATCTTTCGCACCCTTGTCTTGTGGATTGGATGACATCACTATCGGTTTCTGACTGACTGGTTCACTAGGTGAACAGGAAACTGATTCACTGTCTCTACTTCGTGGAGCACAGCCATTCTCCTCATCAAAATCAGTTTGATCAGTGAATTTAACATCTTTTACCTTCACTGGTGCGGGTTCAGGCTGTCGATAAAACTTGAAAAATGATAAATTCCTCATGGTTGTTTCATTGCCTTTACAAGCAGTTACCATGGTCCCATTCACGTCACTCACTTTCCAGGGCCCAGTCTTAAATGGCAACCTGAACTTGTTTCCCGGAAGTCTGTTTCTTACGAGCACTAAGGGCCATATTTATACTTTTTGACGCAAAACTGCGCTAACGCAGTTTTGCGCCAAAAAAATTCGCGCCGGCTAACGCCATTCTGAAGCACCATGCGGGCGCCGTATTTATTGAATGGCGTTAGCCGGCGTTAGCCGACCGGCGCTGCCAGGTGTGCGTGAAAAAAAACGACGTACACCAGGCAGCGCCGGAGTAGGGAAAAATGGCGTTTGGGCGTCCCAAAATGAGGCAAGTCAGGCTGAGGCAAAAAAATTGTCTTAACCCGATTTGCGCCATTTTTTTTTGGGCGCCCAGACGCCATTAACATGACTCCTGTCTTAGCAAAGACAGGAGCCATGCCCCCTTGCCCAATGGCCATGCCCAGGGGACTTATGTCCCCTGGGCATGGTCATTGGGCATAGTGGCATGTAGGGGGGCACAAATCAGGCCCCCCTATGCCACAAAAAAAAATAAAAAAAAATACTTACCACAACTTACCTTTTCTTCCCTGGGATGGGTCCCTCCATCCTTGGGTGTCCTCCTGGGGTGGGCAAGGGTGGCAGGGGGTGTCCCTGGGGGCAGGGGAGGGCGCCTCTGGGCTCATTCTGAGCCCACAGGTCCCTTAACGCCTGCCCTGACCCAGGCGTTAAAAAGAGGCGCAAATGCGGGGGTTTTTGCCCCGCCCACTCCCGGGCGTGATTTTTGCCCGGGAGTATAAATACCACGCACATGCCTGGGAGTCATTTTTTGAGACGGGAACGCCTACCTTGCATCTCATTAACGCAAGGAAGGTGTTCACGCCAAAACATGACGCTAACTGCATGAACTTTGGCACTAGATGCGTCTAACGGCAAAGTATAAATATGGAGTTAGTTTTGCGTCGAATTTGCGTTGAAAAAAACGACGCAAATTCGGCGCAAACAGAGTATAAATATGCCCCTAAATCACCAATAGAGACATCATGGGGCATATTTATACTCCGTTTGCGCCAGAATTGCGTCGTTTTTTTGGACGCAATTCCGACGCAAAACTAACTCCATATTTATACTTTGGTTTTAGACGCGTCTAGCGCCAAAGTCCATGGTGTTAGCGTCATTTTTTAGCGTGGACACCTACTTTGCGTTAATTATATGCAAGGTAGGCGTTCCCGTCTAAAAAATCGACTCCGAGGCATGTGCGTCGGATTTATACTCCCGGGCAAAATTCACACCCGGGAGTGGGCGGGTCAAAAAAAATGACGTACGGCCGCTTTTGCGCCGTTTTTTAGCGCCTGCAAAAGGCAGGCGTTAAGGGACCTGTGGTCTCTGAAGGAGCCCAGAGGTGCCCTCTCATGCCCCCAGGGACACCCCCTGTCACCCTTGCCCACCCCAGGAGGACACCCAAGGCTGGAGGGACCCATCCCAGGGACATTAAGGTAAGTTCAGGTAAGTGTTTTATTTTATTATTTTTTTGGCATAGGGGGCCTGATTTGTGCCCCCCTACATGCCACTATGCCCAATGACCATGCCCAGGGGACAGAAGTCCACTGGGCATGGCCATTGGGCAAGGGGGCATGACTCCTGTCTTTGCTAAGACAGGAGTCATTTCTATGGGGGTTGGGAGTGAAAAAAAATGGCGCAAATCGGGTTGAGGCGAAAAAATTGCCTCAACCTGACTTGCCCCGTTTCTTGACACCCAAGACCCATATCCCCCTACGCCGGCGCTGCCTGGTGTACGTCGTTTTTTTTAACGCACACCAGACGGCGCCGGCGGCTAACGCCGGCTAACGTAATTCGATAAATACGGCGCCCGCATGGTGCTTCAGAATGGCGTTAGCCGGCGCTATTTTTTTTTACGCAAAACTGCGTTAGCGCAGTTTTGCGTCAAAAAGTATAAATATGGGCCCATGTCTCTGGACAAGTCTCTTTCATGAGATGCGATCATTCCTGGCACTACGCTGGTTCAAGGCCTTGGCTGCTTGTTCTCATACCACTGTAGGTTCCGCAATGTGGGGAATGGTATCCTCAACCATCTGGTTTATACATAGAATGCTGGGTGACACTTTGGTGGTTGCATATAGAGTGAGACGATATCCATGGAGAAAAGCATACAGAGCACATTCCTTAATCTGACCATTGGCCACAGCAATCTTCAGAACCTTATTTAGTGTTCTCATGAAGTGTTCAGCCTCACCATTTGCTTGTGGCCAATGGGTTGTGATTTTAAGTTGATGACTTCCCCTGGAGGCTAAGTAATCTGCAAAGTCCCTGGTTGAAAACAGTGGACCGCTGTCAGGCCTGAGTTCTTGTAGCAGTCCATGAATGGTCATAACCTTCTCCAACTGAGGTAGAGTCTGAGCCGCAGTTGTGGAGTTCAAAATCTTTACTTCCAGATGTTTCAAAAAGTCGTCTCCTATTACTAGCATATAGCGACCATATTGTACAATGGGAATGGAGGGAATGGACTTGAGGAGAATCGGTTCAGGTGGCTCAGCAGGGCCAGCCTCCTGGGACTTGGAACATTGCCTCACAGCGCGTTCAACTTGGCAATCCAAACGGGGAAACCATAATTTACATCAAAGGCCATCCTTGATTTTTACTACTTCTTGGTGAGCAGAGTGTGCCAGGTGTATAACTTGTTTCTGCAAAGTGGTGTAAATTACTAGTCTAGGGCATCTCAGAAGGCATCCTTCCAGAGAGGCAGTGAGCTCCTGCCTGACATGATGTAGCGATGACAGAGTCATATGGGTCTCTTCTGTGTGGCACGACACCTTGTGCATTGGCTTCTGACAGTTCCCAAGGTTGCTGCTGATATCGCTAACTGGAGACACTCATCAGACTCAGTTGCCTTTGTGATGTCGGCCAGAGAGATGGGTGAAGGGCTAGACCATCCCACCACCAGTTTCATGTATTAATCCACATTCTCAGCATCAGTGGCCTCAGGGACAGTGAATGCTCATGCGTGCCGGGATAGATAGGCAGCTGGATTCTGAGATCTGGATCAAAACAGGTGTGAGAAACTGTACTCTTGAAGCTGAAGGATCTATTTCTCGATCCTGGAAGTGGTTTGGATGACAGTCTGTTGAATAAGGGTATGAGTTGTTTATGATCCGTGTGAACTGTGTATGGTTGGCCACATAGATAAAGGTGGAAGTGGCAAAAACCCCAATGGACCACAGTGGCTTCATTTTCAATATGCGAGTATCGTTGCTCCGTGTCTGTTAGGGCTTGACTTGCATACAGTACTGGGGCCCATACACAGTCTTTTTTTTTCCGAGACAGAACAGCCCCCAGACCAGTGGGGCTGACATCCACTGACAGTTCTGACTCCTTGCCAGGGTCGAAGTACACTAAGGTGGTATATGCAAACAGAGCATTTTTTGTTGCTTGGAAAACCTCCTTCTGCGTGGGTCCCCATTTTCAGGTTCTATTTGTTTTGGTCAGTTCTTGGAGTGAAGCTATAAGAGTGGTCAAGTTCTGGATGAACTGCGCCACAGTTGGTGACCATCCCCAAGAGACTTCGGATGCCGGAGACAGTAGTTGGTGCAGGAGCAGATTGAATATCTCTGACTTTGGTGAGATCAGGCATGAACCCATTCTCAGAAAATCAGTATCCAAAGAAGGCAATCTCCTTCTGAAGTAAATCGCATTTCTCACAGTGCAGGGCAAACCCATTTTCCTTTAGTCTTCTAAAGGTTGCCCTCAGTCATTTGAGGTGCTCCTCTATTGTTGTTGCATGAACTCAAATGTAATCACTGACGCTGATGACACCATTTAGCCTCCAATTCCCTTCTGATGGTTTCCTGAAAGACTTCTGCGGCACTGAATACTCCAAAACTGAGCAACTTGTATTGTCGTAGCCCAACATCTGTGGAAAATTCTGTAATGGCTCTTGACTCAGGAGCCAACACCAGCTGGTGGTATCCTGCTAGGAGATCCATCTTGAAGAACCCATTCACTTCTGCGACTATGTAATCCATAGTGGGTGTCAGATGATGTTTGCTCTGGATGGCTATGTTAGAAAGGTGCATGTCAATGCAGGTTCTGACATCGCCAGGTTGTTTGGGATTATAAGTGACCACAATCTATGCTACCTAGGGCATCTGGGCTTCTACACATTTGATGATATTTGCTTGCTCCAGTCTTCTCAGCTCTTCCTCTACTTTAGGGTGTAGATGGAATGCCACACAACAAAGTTTCAGAGCAACCGTCTGGATGGATTCATTGATGTGGAGTCATCTGAGTCATCTTTTGAGCATCCAGTGCCATCAAATAATTGTGAAAATACGGTCACCAGGCCAACCACACTCCCTTAGTGTACACTAAAAGCAAACAAAACCACATTGAGTCTTACTGCCATTCTACAACTGAGAAGCATTCTGGATCCAATCTTGGTTACGTACACATTGGCCCTTGCTGACAGCAACTCACAGCATATTTATGCTGTGAACATCCCTGCCAGTGGGAGTAGCTCAGAAGATCAAAAAGCATATACCTGGGTGGCTGTGGGGCCTAGGATTGGTCTTAGCTGGAGTATTTGCAGTACTGATTGCGCGAGGATGTTTATGGATTCTCCTGTGTCCGTAATGACCTGAATTTTGTGGCCCTCAAGAATGATAATGCCTTTTGGGATGCGCCAACAGGGGTATCCTCCAGACAGCATAGCATGAATAATGTGTACCGCTCCTTCCCCGTCCACGTCATCGGCCATGTCTTCCTCATCCTCATGGCTTATCGCAGTCTGCGCAGTTAACTAACTTGGATTTTGTGTCTTTTGAGGTGCCCATGAGGAGCATACCTTTGCAAAATTATTTCGTTTGTTGCAGTGGGAGCACCGCTTTCCTTGCACTGGGCATATCCCTTGAAGGGGATAGGGTCCTTTGCAGGTGTAGCATGCTCTGGGGTTTGAAGCCACTTTGGCACAAGTCTTATTTTTGTCTGTCCCCTTTGATGTCACAACATTGATTGGTTCAGTCTTTATCTGCTGCTGTAACACTGCCTTCATATGCGCAGTACACACCCCTAAAAGTTCCTTTGATCACCCCATTGTGAGCGTGTCACTTATGGACAATCCAGGCACTAGTAGGATGTTCTCCCTCAGTTTGACAGAGAGGTAACACCAGACTCTCCTGGTAAGGTAAAAAGTTCTGTGCCAGGTAGTGGAGGAGTCACTGCTCCCACTGGTGCCAGCTTGGATCACCAGACAGGAGGACTAACACCTTTGTATGTATGTGGACAGGTAGTGGAGGAGTCACTGCTCCCACTGGTGCCAGCTTGGATCACCAGACAGGAGGACTAACACCTTTGTATGTATGTGGACAAGCCTGTGGCTCATGTATTGGACCACTGGTGATTGTGGAAGTAAGGGTGGGTAATCACTTATGCCATCAAGTAAGCAGGGTGTCCTGTTGTAACAGGCACAGGTAGGTTCAGTTAACCGCCTAGCCTTGATATTACCAGACATCAGTATTGGTATTTGCCCTTTTTATGTATCTTATTTTCATGTAGATCTTTTCTTTACTTATTGTTGAACATTTTATTTGGGTTGGCATTTTTTTGTATAGTCCACCATTATTGTGCAGGGACTGCCACAATAAGTATCAGGGATGACTTACATTCAGTTTGTTAGGAGGAGCGTATCCTGCCTCCAGCCAGCCCGATCACCAGGCCACGTGGACCATTCTCCAGGAAAAGACCTTGGAGTAATGGGCGGGGCCTCATTCGTCAGGCTGCGGCTGGCTCAGGCAGGGTGTAGTCTGAGAGGAAGAAAAACTAAATCAGCCTGCCGGGAGGTACAAGCAGCTGCTTCTGCCACTGACTACACATTGATTCCGAGAGCAGCAGACAACACTCTCAGATGGGCAGCCCAGGAGCAGCACACAACACAGACCGTGTCTACAGGCATTCAGGGTGGCAGACAGGCACCCTGTCAACATAGGAGCACTCTGTGGGTAATGGAGTGCTTGTCGCCAGTTTGTTGCGTCCCCCACCTGGGACCTGTGTAGCACTGGTACTGGAAATAACGGAGAGGCAATACAAGTGTTCTGCTGGATTCAGACCACGAAGTCCTGGCCTTGGGTCCCTTTAATATTTTCTCACTCCTACGTTATGAGCCATACTACTTGACCCCGTGTGGTAGGTCATACTCCAGTAACGCCCATCCCCACACAAACTAAATGGATTATTCCCACCAACATATCAAAGGATATAAATCCACATAATAGTAAAGAAATTCTTGTGATGTGGCTTCCACCTCCTTGAAGACCCTGCCATCATCTCATTTAATTTGAACCACAGCAGTACTCATGCAAGATCTGAGAAGGTGGGTGAGTGTTTTACTGTGTTTGTCTCCCTTTATGTGTGCTCTGGCCCTTGAT
Organism: Pleurodeles waltl; assembly: GCF_031143425.1. Classification (NCBI taxonomy): domain Eukaryota; kingdom Metazoa; phylum Chordata; class Amphibia; order Caudata; family Salamandridae; genus Pleurodeles; species Pleurodeles waltl. The sequence goes on along the minus strand of NC_090450.1, from coordinate 217,442,647 downwards.
TTCCTACCATCAAATCTGACATCACCCTCATCACAGCCTCCTTATACTCCTTTAGGTTTGTTTTTATATCAGCCACCGTTTTTTGTCCCAGGTGTAACTATACTAACCTTCCAGGTCATGCAGCTCACCCTCTAATCTAAGAATACACCAGAGCATATCTTTCAATGTCCTTGAATGGTTGGTGACACAGACATATCTGGTTACCACCTTGAAGGCCACCAACACGATGTCAGCAGAGTTCACTGGTTTATTATTAGTGGTAAAGTAGTGTTGCATGGCCGTGCATAGGTTATTGTTAATATCAAATCTTGCAGAGTGCCAGCCTCCAAATAAATGATTTGAGCCGTGCATCTAGAGAAGTGACTATTGGGAGGACCGGGACATGATTGGATAGGGTCCTGGCCCAAAGTTCAACAATTGTAGGATAAGTGCCAGTGTCCCAGGTGGCCAGCCTGTAGTCAATTCTCAAACAAGCAATGTGTGCAGTAGAATTGCAGGTGCATTCACGCATCTTAGGATAAAAGGTATGTCAGATATTTTAGTCTTCAATTATCTCAGTCAGCTGTGCTGCAACCTTAGATTGAAGCTGACAAGCGCTGCCTGGTCTGTCAACTACAGGGTCGAGAAACACATTGAAGTCCCCTCCTCAGATAAGTGCCATCAGGTTGAAATCAGGTCTGTCAGTGTTGGGTCCATAGACATAAACCAGTGTGGTGAGTTCCCCCATGAGCTTGCCTAGTGAAAAAAGACATCTCTGTTCAGTGTCTCTAATGATCATGTGAAGCTGAAAAGGAGTGCTCCTTGTAATGACAGTGGTGATACTGCACACATAAGTTGAGTAGAAGGTCTCTGATAGTATATAAATCCATCTATTATGAATTCTGGATGTGATGTGTTTTTCTTTTATAAGTCCATCTCAATTTCATGCCTGTTTACGTAAGCAAGAATTTGGCTGGCCTTCTGTGGATTGTTCAGGACTCTTACCTTCCACATCAATGGCCCAAGTGGGCACATTATGATATGGGCACAGTATCTGGGACAGAGCTTTCAGTGGTGGTGCAGCCAAAATGGGAGTCATGCAATGTGTCAGTATAAGGGCAGAGGCAGGCTCCATATGAAAGAAATATAAATATGTGCACACTCACAAAACTAAGTATGAATGTGAACTCCCCATAAGGGAAGTTCCTTCTCTCCCACCCACTCCAGCGAAGCCCCCAGCTCAGAGACAGCAGACATACTCATCCTTTCCTATAACTTATCCCATATAATAACAATACAATTGTAGACCAGTAGCCTCTGTCTAGCATGGTTACCCCCACTTTTGGCCTGTTTGTGCCTGTGTGTCAGTGTGTTTTTAATGTGTCACTGGGATCCTGATAGCCAAGACCCCGGTGCTCATCGATAATAACCTATATGTCAGTGGGTTTTGCCTGACTCACTGGGATCCTGCTAGCCAGGACCCCAGTGCTCATAGTTTGTGGCCTAATATGTATGCCTGTGTTGTGCCTAACTGTGTCACTGACACTCCTAGGCCAATACTCTGACCTCTTCTCATTGATCCCAGGTACAACTACCTAGCGCGAGCACACAATCAACCCTGGAGACAGCTTGCCTGTCAAAAGTAAGATTTATTTGCAGCCTGACCAGGTCATGGATTGCATAAAACAAGAGGTTCAGAAAATGTTGGTTCTAGGAGTGATTGAGCCTTCTGAAAGCCCATGGGCTAGCCAAGTGGTGCTTGTCCCAAAACCTCACAGTAAAGATGGTAAAAAGGAAATGAGGTTTTATGTTGACTATAGAGGTCTCAATCAGGTAACCAAGACTGATGCTCACCCTGCCCAGGGCAGATGAGCTCATATATACACTGGCTTCTGCCAAGTATCTAAGCACTTTTGACTTAAGTGCAGGGTATTGGCAGATTAAGTTGTCAGAAAATGCTAAACCTAAAACAATATTTTCCACCATTGTAGGGCACTACCAGTTCACTGTTATGCCGTTTGGTTTGAAAATTCACCTGCCACTTTTCAGAGGTTGGTGATCACAGTCCTGCAAGGGTTGGAAGCCTTTAGTGCAACATATCTAGATGATATAGCTGTCTTTAGCTTCACCTGGGATGATCACCTGGTCCACCTATGGAAAGTTTTGGAGGCCCTGCAAAATGCAGGCCTCACTATCAAGGCTTCAAAGTGCCAGATAGGGCAGGGGAAGTGGTTTATCTGGGACACCTGGTAGGTGGAGAACAGATTGCACCACTGCAGGGGAAGATCCACACCATTATGGAATGGGCTCCCCATACAACTCAAACCCAGGTGAGAGCCTTTCTAGGCCTCACAGGGTACTATAGGAGGTTCATCAAGAATTATGGCTCCATTGCAGCCCCTCTTAATGACCTCACCAGCAAGAAAATGCCTAAGAAGTTATTGTGGACAGCTAGCATTCAAAAGGCTTTTGATGAGCTTAAACAGGCCATGTGCTCTGCACCTGTCCTAAAAAGCCCTTGTTACTCTAAGACATTCATAGTCCAGACTGATGCTTCTGAATTAGGGACAGAGACAGTTCTATCACAGCTTAACGCTGAGGGCCAGGATCAACCTGTTGCTTTTATCAGCAGGAGGCTGACCCCTAGAGAAATGCGTTGGTCTGCCATAGAGAGGGAGGCCCTTGCTGTGGCCTGGGCACTGAAAAAGTTGAGGCCGTACCTGCTTGGCACTCACTTTATTGTTCAGACAGAACAATAACCTCTGTTATGGCTTAAACAAATGAAAGGTGAAAACCCTAAATTGTTGAGGTGGTCCATCTCCCTACAGGGAAAGGACTATACAGTGGAACATAGACCTGGGAGTACCCACTCCAATGCAGATGGACTCTCCAGATTTTTCCACTTAGACAATGAAGACTCATCTGGGCAAGGTAAGCTTTATTGTCCCTCGTTTGGGGGGGGGGGAGGGGTTGTGTAGGAAAGTACCATCTTGCCTGACATATTACCCCCATGTTTACTTGCATGTCAGTTTGTTTTTGCCTGTCTCACTGGGATCCTGCTAGCCAGGACCCCAGTGTTCATAGTTTGTGGCCTGAATGGTTGTACCTGTGTAGTGACTAACTGTGTCACTGAGACTCTACTAACCAGAACCTCAGTGCTTATGCTCTCTCTGCCTTTAAAATGGTCACTATAGGCTAGTGACCATTTTCACCAATTCTAATTGGCACACTAGAACACCCTTATAATTCCCCAGTATATGGTACCTAGGTACCCAAGGTATTGGGGTTTCAGGAGATCCCTATGGGCTGCAGCATTTCTTTTGCCACCCACAGGGAGCTCAGACAAAACTTAGACAGGACTGCCACTGCAGCCTGAGTGAAATAACACACACGTTATTTCACAGCCATTTTTCACTGCACTTAAGTAACTTACAAGTCACCTATATGTCTAACCATCACTTAGTGACGGTTAGGTGTAAAGTTATCAAGCGTGAAGGCACCCTGGCACAAGCCAAGGTGCTCCCACATAGTTCAGGGCATTTTTCCAGGACTTTGTTAGTGCAGGGACATTATTACACATGTGCACTACATATAGGTCAATACCTATATGTAGCTTCCCAATGGTAACTCCGAATATGGCCATGTAACATGTCTAAGATCATGGAATTGTCCCCCCCATTCCAAATCTGGTATTGGGTTGCCAATCCCATGCATCCCCGGGGCTCCACTATGGACCCCGGGTACTGCCAAATCAGCTCTCTGGGATTTTCTCTGCAGCTACTGCAGCTGCCAACCCACAGACAGGGTTCTGCCCTCCTGGGGTCAGGGCAGCCCAGTCCCAGGAAGGCAGAACAAAGGATTTCCTCTGAGAGAGGGTGTTACACCCTCCCCCTTTGGAAATAGGTGTTAAGGGCTGGGGAGGAGAAGCCTCTCCCAGCCTCTGGAAATGCTTTAAAGGGCACAGATGGTGCCCTCCTTGCAGAAGCCAGTCTACACCAGTTCAGGGAACCCCCAGTCCCTGCTCTGGTGCGAAACTGGACAAAGGAAAGGGGAGGGACCTCTCCCCTATCCATCACCATTCCAGGGGTGGTGCCCAGAGCTCCTCCAGTGTGTCCCAGACCTCTGCCATCTGGAATCCAGAGGTGTGAGGGCACAATGGCGGCCTCTGAGTGGCCAGTGCCAGCAGGTGATGTCAGAGATCTCTCCTGATAGGTGCTTAACTCTCTAGGTGGTCAATCCTCCTCTGAGGGCTATTTAGGGTCTCTCCTGGGGCGTTTCCTCAGACAACGATTTGCAAGAATTCACCAGAGTTCCTTTGGATCTCCCTCTTTGACTTCTGCCAAGGATCAACCACTGACTGCTCCAGGATGCCTGCAAAACTGCAACAAAGTAGCAATAAGACTACCGGCGACATTGTAGCCCCTAATGCTGCCGGCTTTCTCGACTGTTTCCTGGTTGTGCATGCTCAGGGGGCTGTATGCCTTCACCCTGCACTGGAAGCCAAGAAGAAATCTCCTGTGTGTCTACGGAATCTTCCCCCTGCTCCAGCAGGCACCAAACTTCTGCGTCACCGGTACTCTGGCCCCTCTCCTCCTGACAAGTGTGGCCCTTGGAATACAGGTGGTAGACCCAAGAGACCCAGACTGTCCGGTGGTCCAACTGTCCAAATTTGGAGGCGGTAAGTCCTTGCCTCCCCTCTCCAGGCAGTAATCCTGTGTACTGCATGAACTGCAACTGCTGGAGCTTCTGTGCACTTTTGCCAGGAATCCTTCGTGCACAGCATAGCCCATGTCCCCAGCACTCAGTCCTGCATTGCTCAACTCACTGAGTTGACCACCAGCTTCGTGGGACCCTCTTTTGTAGTGTTGAAATGACCACCGTGCTCAGGTTTCTTGAACCCCTGTTCAAGTACTTCTGTGGGTGCTGCCTTCTTGTACGTGGGATCTCTGTATTGCTGAGGGCCCCATCTGTCTCCTCTTCCAAGTGGCGACCTCCTGGTCCTTCCTGGGACCGGGCAGCACCCTTTTTCTTCAAGCACGACCTTTGCAGCTAGCAAGGCTTGTTTGCATTCTTTCTCCAAAGAAACAGCTCTGCGTCCTCCAGCTCTCTGTGGGACATCTTCTGCACAAAGGAGAAGTTCCTGGCACCTTTCGTTGTTGCAGAATCTTCAGCTTCTTCCATCTGGACGCAGCCATTTTGCACCTTCATCTGAGTTTTAGTGGGCTCCTGCCCCCTGGGCACTTTCGTGACTCTTGGACTTGGTCCCCTTCATTTACAGGTCCTCAAGTCCAGGAATCCATCTTCAGTGCTTTGCAGTCTGTTGTGGTCTTTGCAGAATCTCCTATCACAAGTTTAGTTTGTTTCTGGGAAAGTAGTATCACTTTACTCCTACGTTTCAGGGTCTTGGGGTGGGGTATCTCGGACAACCTTAGTGTTTTCTTACACTCCCAGTGAGCCTCTACACACTACACTAGGCCAGGGGTCCCTAAGTGGTTCACATTCCACTTCTTAGAATATGGTTTATGTTGCCCCTAGGCCTATTGCATCCTATTGTATTCTACAGTGTTTGCAATACTTTTCTAACTGTTTACTTACCTGATTTTGGTTTGTGTGCATATTTTGTGTATTTTACTTACCTCCTAAGGGAGTATATCCTCTGAGATATTTTTGGCACATTGTCACTAAAATAAAGTACAATAATTTTTAGTAACACTGAGTATTGTGATTCTTGCTATATGATATAAGTGGTATAGTAGGAACTTTGCATGTCTCCTAGTTCAGCCTAAGCTGCTCTGCTATAGCTACCTATATCAGCCTAAGCTACTAGAACACTATTAATCTACTCATAAGGGATAACTGGACCTGGCACAAGGTGTAAGTACCATCAGGTACCCACTATAAGCCACGCCAGCCTCCTACATCTGTCTTCTGAGAATTTGAACTGCTTAGGCTTGGAAACTGACACTTTTAGATGTCTGTCTGAAGCATTGTAATTACTACTATACATGAGGGCTGATAATGAATCGCCCTCTCTCACCACATCCTATAACCTGGTAGGTGTACCATCCCACCCCCTAGATAATTCCTCCATTGTGCTGTATGCAATTCACTGTTTTGCAAAGGAGAAGCAGCTGCCGGAGGCTATTTTGCATCCAGTGTTGGACTGACCTATTGGGCAATTGGGCAGTGCCTGATGGACTGGTCTAACAAGTAAGTGTGTTGGCCGGTCTGTTGGTTGTATGTGGGCCTGTTTTATGGTCTGGTGGGATGATTTTTATTGTTGAATTCCCGATCATATCCTCAAACATTGCCTGCATTAAGCATAAATGTATACAGTTTTCTATACCTTGCAAAATATCTATGCCCCCATATAAATTGAAAATTTGCAAATCTGGGGCACTTATTTGGCTATTTGAGTCATTAAGGGGGGACTACATTTACCTTGGTACCCAGGCCTATTATCTGTCCCAGTGCAACCCTGTTAAAATCTCAAAACTACAGCGAATTGCCATATTTTATATCACAGTCAATCTTTTATCTCACACATGAACTCTAAATACAAAGTAAATCAGGTTTCCACAGCAACACATAAAATGAAGGCTTTCCTATCTGGTAGTTTGAACATGAGGGTTAGCTTGAATCTAAGACGTCCAGGGCAGCATTCTGTGATTTTGTTTCTGCAGACCAAGAGGTTTAATGCAAAATTGCCTCTCTTAAGGCTTGTGAGATCAATAACAAAAGCCACGAGATCAACAACAAAAGCCACAATCTCACAAGATTTTGTTCACAAGACTTTGTAGGGGGCCCTTGGGTCAGGCTGTCCCCTGCTATATTTCCTAACAATGAAACAAATCATTATTGTGAATTCAAACCTCTTACTGGCAGAGTCGAAAATTCTAACATACATTTGTTGAATTTCCAAAATAGGTTCTCATAGATTCTTTGGAACCATTTTGCCAATTAGCAATGCAAGCAGTTTCGCATTCTTCTCCATCGCTGGTGATGCATAATTTTGATAGTACGATCATGTGTTACAGGATTGATATATTAATGTACTCGACAATAGTGTGCCTTAACTTTACTAATGTACAGTGGAGCATTTAAATTGTGTTATTGAAGAAGGTACATTCAGAGAAGAAGATTAGTAGTTCATGTATTTGTGTGTTCTAATGTTTGATTTTAACATGCTGAATTGTAGTACTCGTGCACATTTATAATAATGTATTTTGATTTATATTGCTATGTTGAATTGCATATAATTATGTTTATTTTAAAGTTCCTGCTTTCGTTTATATTTGTAGGATGCACTTATCATCATGTATTTCGAATGAGCATTTGATGTTTTGTTCAGTTCGCATAGCTAAAGGACTGAAACATTTGGGCCCAAATTTAAGAAAAGTGGCGCTGCATCCAATGCAGCACCACTTTACTTGCACACCCTTAGTCCCACCCTACGTCCACCATGTGTGCACCATATTTAATACACGGTGCACCGTGGCGCAGGGTAGGGGCAATAGCATCACATTTTTTATGCTATTGATGTACTTTGCAGGATTAGCACCAATCCTGCAGAGTACATAGGGGCGCATTAAAAACAATGGTATGCCCTCTTTTAACGCCTGCTCTGTGCAGGAGTCAAAAATAGCCACTAAAACCGGCACAGTGCAATCTCCTAGATTTTTATCCCTCCCCCCCTTGCATACATTATGCCTGGCGCAGGCATAATGTGGCACAAGGTGTTACAAATATGTAAATATTGGGTGGTGAATTTGGCCTCGTTGGGCCACATTAGCTGCATAAAAAATGACACCAATGTAGCACAAGGAGGTAATAGGCCTCTTAAATCAAAGCCTTGGTCTCTCGTGTTTAACATTTAATACACAGTGCACCGTGGCGCAGGGTAGGGGCAATAGCATCACATTTTTTATGCTATTGATGTACTGTGCAGGATTAGCACCAATCCTGCAGAGTACATAGGGGCCCATTAAAAACAATGGTATGCCCTCTTTTAACGCCTGCTCTGTGCAGGAGTCAAAAATAGCCACTAAAACCGGCACAGTGCAATCTCCTAGATTTTTATCCCTCCCCCCCTTGCATACATTATGCCTGGCGCAGGCATAATGTGGCACAAGGTGTTACAAATATGTAAATATTGGGTGGTGAATTTGGCCTCGTTGGGCCACATTAGCTGCATAAAAAATGACACCAATGTAGCACAAGGAGGTAATAGGCCTCTTAAATCAAAGCCTTGGTCTCTCGTGTTTAACATTTAATGTGGAGTTTTGCCTTTGTTTCAATATTCTTTCTTTGCAGGTGAGTTCATTTGAGTCTATAGTTAATGAAAGGTAAATCGTTTTTTGAAGATAGTGATTACTTACGTGACATCAGAGGGGGCATAGGTGATGGATAATTTTGGTTGTACCATTATCCATCCCTGGTGTGATGTAGTAATGCAATCGACAATACATATATCATGTGCCTTAAAGTTACTAATGTAAAGTGGAGCATCAAAATCGTATTATTGAAGGTGCAATCACAGAAGAGGCTTATTAGTTCATTCATATGTGTTTTAATATTTGATTTTATGGCAAGAACCAGAGGCTAACAAAATGCATAATCCTTTATTGCTATCACTCGCAGCAGCACTTTAAAATACCATCAGAACATAGAACATTAGAATCTTCAACACTATAAACCCAGAGAACTCACAGTCCTCGCTGCTGGTCCTCCCCCCCCCCCCCGTTCTGAGCCCTTTTTTGGCTAATTGGGGTAGTTTGCGCTTAGGCCTTTTTGTCCACATAAGCTATCCACGCCAAATTTGCGTACTTTTTTTCCAACATCCTAGGGATTATAAAGGTACCCAAAGATTCTGGGTTCCCCTGGAGGAGACCAAGAAATTGGCCTAAATACACCTACATTTTTTTTTTTTAATTTTAAATGGGAAAAAAGGTCTGCCGAAGAAGGCTTGTGATTTTTAACCTGAAAATGGCATCAACAAAGGGTTTGCGATGCTAAAATTACCATCTTCCCAGCTTTCAGGAACAGGCAGAGTTGAATCAGAAAACCACATTTTTCAACACAATTTTGGCATTTTACTGGGACATACTTCATTTTTACTATTTTTGGTGCTTTCATCCTCCTTCCAGTTAGTGACAGGAATGGGTGTTAAACCAACACTGGATCCCGGACAGCTAAGTGTTTCTGAAAAGTAGACAAAATTCTGAATTCAGCAAGGGGTCATTTGTGTAGATCCTACAAGGTTTCCCTAGAGAAAATAACAGCTGGAAAAAAAAATATTAAAATTGAGCTGAAAAAAATAGCCATTTTTCTCAGCGTTTTACTCTGTAACTTTTTCCTGCAATGTCAGATCTTTTAAAGCAATATACTGTTACATGTGCTGGACTCTTCTGGTTGCAGGGATATATAAGGCTTGTAGGTCCATCAAGATCCCCAGGTACCCAGAGGCAATAAATGAGCTGCACCTTACAGTGGGTTTGCATTCTATACGAGGTGTACAGCAATTCATTTGCTGAAATATAAAGAGTGAAAAATAGATATCAAGAAAACCTTTGTGTTTCCAAAATGGGCATAAAATAAGGTATTGAGCAGCAGTGGTTATTTTCCTATCTCTGAATTCCGGGGTGCCCATACTAGCATGTGAATTACAGGCCATTTCTCAAATAGATGTCTTTTTTACACACTGTCTTACATTTGGAAGGAAAAAATTTTGAGAAAGACAAGGGAAAATAACACTTGTTGTGCTATTCTGTGTTCCTCCAAGTCCCCCGATAAAAATGGTACCTCACTTGCGTGGGTAGGCCTAACGCTCGCGACAGGAAAGGCAATATGGACACATCACATTTTTACATTGAAATCTGATGTGTTTTTTGCAAAGTACCTAGCTGTGGATTTTGGCCTCTAGCTCAGCCGGCACGTAGGGAAACCTACCAAACCTGCACATTTTTTAATACTAGAGACCTAGGGGAATCCAGGATGGGCTGACTTGTGGGGCTCTGATCATGTTCTGTTACCCAGAATCCTTTGCAAACCTCAAAATGTGGCCCAAAAAACACTTTTTCCTCACATTTCGGTGACAGAAAGCTCTGGAATCTGAAAGGAGCCACAAATGTCCTTCCACCCAGCGTTCCCCCAAGTCTCCTGATAAAAATGGTACTCAGTTGTGGGGGTAGGCCTAGGGCCCGCGACAGGAAATGCCCCAAAACTCAACGTGGACACATCACATTTTCACAAAGAAAACAGAGCTGTTTTTTGCAAAGTGCCTAGCTGTGGATTTTGGCTTCTAGCTCAGCTGGCACCTAGGGAAACCTAGCAAACCTGCACAGTTTTGAAAACTAGACTCCTACGGTAATCCAAGATGGGGTGACTTGTGGGGCTCTGATTGGGTTCTGTTACCCAGAATCCTTTGCTAACCTCAATATTTAGAGAAAAAAACACTTTTTCCTCACATTTCGGTGATAGAAAGTTCTGGAATCTGAGAGGAGCCACAAATGTCCTTCCACCCAGCATTCCCCCAAGTCTCCCGATAAAAATGGTACCTCACTTGTGTGGGTAGGCCTAGGGCCCGAGACAGGAATAGATCACACAACGGTCAATGTTGGTACTTACATGAGGCAACTGTTGACCCTGGGGTGATCCATTCCTTACGCAGACACTAAGGTATAGGCACTCAAGTGGGGTAGTGTTTTTATCAGGACAGGTGAGGAATCACTGGGTGGTAGGAATTTTGTGGATCGCAGCATATTCCTGTCGTTTGTGTGACAGAAATGCAAGAAAAATAGAGTTTGTATTCAACATTTCAGCTTTGCAGGGTATTCTGGGTAAGAAAACTTTGGAGAATCCACACAAGTCACCCCTCTGTGGACTCCCCCGGATGTCTAGTTTCCAGAAATGTTTGGGTTTAGCATGTTTCCCCATATAGCCGCCGAACCCAGGACCAAAAACACAGGTGCCTGCCTTACAAAACCAGTTTGTTTTGTGATAGATAATTTTGATGTCTTCACGATACAATTTGGGTAGTGGAATTCGGGGCTGAACTAAATTGCGAAGCTCCCAAGAGAGCACCTTCTCTGTGCTTGCCCCTGCATTCACCTGCTCTCTGGGTTGGGCTAACCCACTATTGCCCTGTTGAACAGACTGTGCTTGCGAAGGGACAACAGGACTGCCCTCATCACCTCCCTCACAATTACCTGGAAGGAGTTATCCAATGGGACTCCTCCAACTGAAAAATCACTCCCAGAGTCTGCGCCATTTTCCTATCCCTCAGATGCTGTCTCAGTATCTGCTGTCTCAGTCTCTGATCCTATGTCAGAGCTGTCCTCTACAACCAGAGTGACGTCAGCAGTAGTCATCCATCAAGATGCCATCTCTGCAAATGGCTAAACTGTTGCTCCAAAACGCTAGCCTACATAGACAGTCACAAAATTGTTGGTGTGTGTGTGTGTGATACGTGCAACAGTAGAGGCCACATTACCTGCGCTTCTTCCCTCAATCAGCACGTTCTTTCAATATACTCAAACACCTTGTCATATACTATTCGTCACAGTCTTTAGCACCTCCTTCTCCCAGTCCAACAATCATTATTGGTGCTCCCATGTCCTCCTCCTCGGATTCCCTTATTACCACCCAGCAAATGTACTGTTCATCTCTCCATAGCCACCCCTACACCTCACATACATTTCATTTGTATTATCGCACAGGTAGTGGCTGACTTTACTAACGTACTCAGCTATTTACATAAAATATAGGTTTGCTCTTTGCAGTAGTCATATAAACCTTCTGCGCTTCTTTATGGCACTAAAACTGCCACTAGACAAAAGTCTGATCCTTTTGTAGCAGAACCATAATCACAAGACTTACTTGACTTCTTTATTTCTGCCTAAAAGCTACAGTTGAAATGCATCAGTTGAAGTATGTGCACTGCTTTGAAGACGCAAGCTGCAACTGCAAGACAACTGGTGGCAAATTTATATATATATATATATATATATATATATAGATCACTTTTAAATGTGGGTCTGGTTTTCCTGGGGGCCGATTGCAGCCCCCAGTGAAACCACACATGCACTGATAAAAGCGATATATATATATAAATATATATATATATATATATATATATATATATATAGATAGATAGATAGATATATCTATCTACATGGATATATCTATATATATATATATATACTGTATATATATATATATATATATATATATATATATATATAGATATATATATAGATATACATCTATATCTATAGATATATATCTATATCTATCTATCTATATATATATATATATATACATATATATATATATATATGTATATATATATATATATATATATATATATATATATATAGATCTATCTATAGATATATCCTTGTAGATGGATCACTGGTCGTGACCCGCACCAGGGAGGTAGTTCGGGCTTCGGCCAGTTGCCGACACCCGCATTAAAGGGGTTAAGTACTTTGTGAGAAGTGTGAATGTCTTTTGTCTGTTAAGTGAAGTTTTAATGTATTTGGTTTGAATAGTTTGTTTTAAAAAAGAAGGGTTCATTAACACTATAATTTAATGTCTGGGGTTGTACATTTTTAAAGTAAGTTATGTTTTCTTTTAGTTTGTCTTCATTGTTTTTCTGTTTAATGTAGATTTTCCTAGTAATTTATGAAGTTAAGTCTTAATTTTATTAATGACACGGAGGCGAGTGTTATGCTTTAGTCTTTTCTTTCTTTCTAATAGCAGCTGCAGTCAAGAATAAAACTACTGATCCCATAAGGCGAACTAAAGTAGCCAATGGGGATCAAGAGGTAGTTCAAAGTAATGCACCAATCACTAACAATCCACTCTAATAATACCTATCTTGACTGAGAACAGCCCTCTTTTCTTCTGCGAGGTTAATAACTAACAAATAACAGAATAATAAAACAACAAATGCAAATAGCCAGGCAAAGCGGTAAAATTTCCTGTAGAATGAACACAAGTCTCTGAAGAAAATCCGGAAGCGTGTGCTGATCCAACAACTGAATGTTCCTGAAGGCAGGTGGATCAGAAGACGATGTAGATGAAGAAACAGAGGAAGGATCTCTCAGAAGAGGTCTGTTGCGTCGATGTAGATGCTGGAAGTGAGGGTAACAAAACAAGAGCGTTAGCATGTGTAGAGGAGGGATAATACTCGCCTCCTTGTCTTTAATACAATTAAGACTTTCCTTCATAAACTACTAGGAAAATCTACATTTTATGGCAAGACCGGAGGCTCCTATTATGCTATTTTAAAGCGTATCGATCACATTTAGAGAGGCATGATGAATTGGTTTATAATAGAAAACTCTAAAAACATTGTCATTAGACCAGTCAGCCGATCTGAGAATATCCTCCAGGCGAGAACCAGCCCAAAAGGCTTTGGACGCCATGGCTCCTCTAGCCAAATGGGCTTCAAAGGAGGAGGTATCAATGCCAGCAAGGGACATAACCCAACGAACCCAGCGAGCCAAGGTAGGAGAGGACACAGGATTGAAAGGCTTTCTGGAAGAAATCAGGAGTTGGGTAGAGGAGGAATTTCTCAGACGGCTGTCTGTTGTTCATAAACTTTTAAGCATTGGCCTACACATAGTTTAGGGTGATCAGGAAAAAAGGGATAAAAAACTGAAGAAAGGTTAGTCTTAGTACGCCTAAACACATTAAACATAACACCAGAGGGTGTAAAATGACGAGCTGTAACATCTAGAGCTCTAACATCAGATAAACGTTTGAAAGACACTAAGCATAAAAGCATGGTGAGCTTTGCAGAAAGCTGTTTTAATGATAACAAAGAATTGTTTGGCCAGGAAACAAACAAATTCAACACAGCATTAACATCTCATAACGAACTGTATTTAGGTTTCGGAGGACTGGAAAATGTTACTCCCTTTAGAAGACAGCAGACCAAAGGATGCTCTCCAACCGGTTTTCCCTGGAAGTAAGAGTGTGAGGAAGAGATTGCAGATCTATACAGGTTAATAGTGCGAAAGGATTTACCTTTGCTGGCCTCTGCCGCCAGGAAGTTGACAATCATAGTTACATCTGCTGTAAAGGGATCAACGTGTTTTCCCACACACCAGCTATGCCAAGACCAAGCTGATCTATATGCTTTCTTTGTTCCTGGAGCTCTTGCCAAGTCAATTAAGTTTGAAGTTTCTGCCGAAATAGAAACGCCAGGTTGGGATTCCCCGATATTTTCCAAGCTGAAAGGGTAAGGACGCTCTGGAGTATCAGGTTGTGGCGGAGGCTGTGCGGATTGGTTAAGAGATCTGGAAACAAGGGGATTAGGAACAGAGGTTCGATTGACAGTTCCAGGAGAGTGGGAAACCACACCTGGGAGTGCCAGGAGGGGACTATGAGCACTAGAGAGGCTTGTTGACATCTGACCTGCACCAGCACTCTGGAAATCAAAATGAAGGGGGGAAAAGCGTAATTGTGGGAGGAAGACCAATCCTGAGAAAAAGCATTGAAGGCAAGGGCTAGTGGATCCAGATGCCAGCTGAAGAATTGTGGGAGCTGTGCATTGAGACGGTATGCAAAAAGATCTATGTGGAAGGGACCCCATTTTGCAGAGAATGTTGTTGAAAACCTGTGAATTGAGCATCCAGTTGCTGGAGTCCTGGAAGTGGCGAGAATACCAATCCGCTACAAAGTTGAGGTTGCCACGTAGATACTCCGCTTGGACCGAGATTCTGTTTTGAAGACAGAACTCCCAAAACCCTTTTGCCAATTCCGCTAAAGGTTTGGAGGTGTACCTGGGACAGAAGGGAAGTGCGATTTTGATTCATGATCAGATAATTAATCTGGTGCCTCGAGCTCTGAGAAAGGCTGCTACTGGTTTTATTAGTTTTGTGAAGCACAATGGAGCGGAACACAGGCCAAAAGGAAGGGAAGTAAAATTGTAAGTCTGACCGGCCCATTGGAATTGGAGACATTTCTGGAAATCGGGGTGTATGGGTACCATAAGATATGCGTTTTGAAGGTCCAGCCTTACCATCCAATCTCCCTGGAGCAAAGTATCCCCTGAGATGTAGGATAGTTTCCATTTTGAAGTGACGATAAAGTACAAACTGATTGAATTGTTTTAGATTGCTAACCAGGCGCATCTTTTTGTTCTTTTTCTGGACTAGAAAAACTGAGCTGAGAAAACATGAAGGATCTAGAGAACAAGGAGTTATTGCCTGTTTTTGTAGAATTTCTAAAGAAATTAAGTCTGTCATTTGAAGAGAAAACTGAGGGGGGGAGGAAAATTTGTCTGAAAAGGCTCTGAAAAGACCTCTATAACATATCCCTGAACAGTATTTAGAACCCAGGGATCTACTGTGAGTTCCCTCCATTTTGACAGGCACAGAGAAATACAACCCCGTAGAATTGGTGAATGGAAATGTTGACTTACTGGCATGCGCAAAGAATCTGGAGTTACGTTTTCCCTTGTTTCTGAAGCCCCTGCTTCTTTGGGGGTAGAATTGCGGTCTTTAGTCCTGGCTTGAGTTATTATTGTAGAAACCGTGGGAACATTGGTTGGCATAGGAACGGCCGGCAAAGCGGTTCCGGCCTCTGCCAGCCCTGGCAAAAACCCGTGCTGAAAACATATTTCTTAGGGATTGTTGTGCTTTGTCGAGGGAGGAGAATGTTGCAACATACTTGCTCAACTCTTTAATAAAAGAATCTCCAAATAGCAGACTTTCTGCCTTTACGCCGGGATCTGATCCGGAAAGGTTGACCAACTTGGGATCAAGCTTAAGCAGGAGACCCTTCCTGCGTTCATGTGTGATGGAAGAATTTGCATTCCCAAGTAAACAAACAGCACGTTGGGCCCACAAGGATAGTTCAACGGGGTCAATGGAAGCATGTTCTAGTCGGGCAGTTTCTGCCAAATCAAAAATGCGGGTTAGAGGTCCCACTATATCTAACAGTTTATCTTGGCAAGAAGACCACGCTTTGTCGACTCCTTTCCGCGGGTCTTTCCCGTATTTAGTGAAGAAGGTGATTAGGGAAGAATCGATTTTAGGAGTTGCCTTGATTTTGGAAGAAAGGGAGGGACGAGGATATTCGGATTTGAGATTCGCCCTAACCTGTTTGTCCAAGGGAGTGCGTAATCTGGCTGTTACATATTCTGCCATATGATCAGTGGGAAACAACTCTGTAGAATTTGGATGTTGAATGTTACTCGGATCAAACATTGGCACCCATTGAGCATCTAGTATTGTGCAAGACCCTGAAAAATCCTGGGACCCAAATTTGTTTTTTTTGTGAGGAGGAGGGGAGAGAATATCTCCAACGTCCTTGTCGGAATTATCCGAATCCGTGTTAGGGTCATGTATTTCATTGTCCGTGTCTAGAATCTTAGATATAGATATAGGAGAAGATATATGTTTCAATTTAACCATGCATTTCTTAGAAGATTTAGATATTAACCCCTCCTTAAAAGGAGGCCTTTGAGGAGCCATGTCCTCTGCCATATGTGAAACTCTGTCACTAACCAATAGCGTTGTTTTAGTATTTTTTGATAGTATAGGACGCTTTCTGATTTCCCCCGCAGATTGGGCCAGCATGGTTTTAGATACTAAATTGATGACTGAATTTTCCAAATTTTAGACAATTTTTGCCATGAAGCTGAAATAGCTTGCTCAACAGACAACTGAATAAAGTAATTTAGATTTTCTTTAAGGACGTCTTCCTCCTGCTCCCGAGTTAAATGTGAAACAGAAGAGCTGTCCATGGTGGCAGCAAAAAGTTGGAAAGGGTAAATAAAAAAGAGGGAGGAAAGGGTTACATTTCTCACAGAAGTGAGAAAAAACAGGTAGGCTCCACCTATAGGCGGGACAAAACACATGTGGATATGGAAGCAGGGAGTCCCAACAGAAACGAGGAGTCCGGCGCTGTGGAAAGCGATCCACCAGAAGCACCAGCTGATTAAAAACGGTGAGCGTCTTGCCAAGCGTTTATCTTCTCTCTCAGCGAACGGTAGAATATGGCTACTGCTTGCTGAGGAGAGAAACGGCTTCCAGCAGCAGTTAAGGGAGCGGCGCGCAACGCGAGGCACAGAAGCAGAATGCGGCTACAAGCCAACTACACCCAAAGAGGTATAGATAGCGGCATAACAATGACGGCATACCAATATGAAAACAGTGCATACACTAAACACTATAACAGCCCGTAATATGAAGTGAATATGAAAGGGAAATAATACTTATCTTGACTGCGAGCAGCAAGAAAAGAGGGCTGTTCTCAGTCAAGATAGGTATTATTAGAGCGGATTGTTAGTGATTGGTGCATTACTTTGAACTACCTCTTGATCCCCATGATCCCCATTGGCTACTTTTGTTCGCCTTATGGGATCGGTAGTTTTATTCTTGACTGCAGCTGCTATTAGAAATAAAGAAAAGGCTAAAGCATAATAGGAGCCTCCTGTCTTGCCATAAAATTTAAGATGTCCTTAGTTTGTTTTGTTTATGTATAATAAGAACCATAAATATTTTGAGCCTGCTGTTGACATTAATGAATTATTTTAAAATTGTTGGTGAGTCGTCAAGTGGGCACGCACTGAATTTGTTGTGTTTAGAAGTGCTTGTGCGCTGTCAGGCAGGAGGAGCACACACAGCTGTGTGCCAATTCAAAGAAATATAAGCCTAAGTGCTTGTGTGCTGTTCGGTGCACGGAACACATGGGCTCTATGCTAAATAAAAAAACAGCCTACCGCTGTGATTTTCAAGGTGTGCGAGGCTTATTTGAATGTTAGGCTTTGAAGATAACGAGCTCACTCAGTGTTACCCGTGTGGAGCTTGTGAGGCCTATAAGAAATTGTTTGAGGCATGCGCTCTGTATTCAGATTACACAGAGCAGAATCGAGTATTTTTAAATCAAGTTAGTCACCGGGGGCACAATAATTAGGATATAAATATACTAATGTGAAAGTGGAAATACCTTTCAGGTGTCAGGAGGGTTCTTCCTCAACATGTTTTCTGTGGGTAATGGCCATAAAGAAGTGTCTAAGGCAATTTAATTGGTTGAGGGTGTAAATGGCAGCCATTTTGAGAGTTTGGGATGTTATTCAGTGGTTTAAATGTGTGTTAGGTTTATTCATATGAGTGTCGACAGTTTCTTGTCAGTTATTATTGAGGATAACAGTAGTTGCTCTCGTTTTGCTGAATTTCAAAGTTGTTGGTAGAAACAGTAGAATTTTTTTTTCTGACAGGAGTATTAGTTGGTATAAATTGTATTCTAACTTGTAGTCTAATTGGTATATTTTGGACAGATTATTTGTGTGTAGAATGATGAGTGACAATATGTCTCATTCTGAAGAGGAGATTTTGTTGGATAAAAATTTAAGAATGCATTAGCAAAAATGTCTTTGGATTTGAGAAAACAAATGGAGAAATAATTTGAATCTATGATGTCAGGTTATAAAATATCTTCCAAGGAAGAAAATGTTTGGTTGGCAGGGGAGTCTGGCCAGTGTAGTAAATATGGGAATGTGTCCAGGAAAAGGAAGCAACTTTCTGAAGATGTTGTGGTGTCTGAAAAACAGAAATCTGCAAAGGCAGATCAGGGTAGTCGTGGTTACATGGCACAGGACATTGTTGAGGACACGTATAGTGGGCAATGAAAAAGGCCCAGGGAATGGATCAAAGATCAAAATGAGGGGCCGCAAACATAAGTCGGTCCATTGTGTTGACTCCTCAGGTAGTGCTGAGGTTGAATTAAGCTGCTCTTCTGATTTTGAGTCTGAGGACTCAGGAGAGGATGATGTGATGCTTGTAAAAGAGTCTATGGAAAGAGGAAAAGATGCCTCAGAAAGCGTGTTAATGTATCGTGAGGGAGATTTAATGTTTGATCCTTTCCTTATTAAACATCCACTATCACCTTAATGGTCTCCTTTGGAGCATGTTAGTAGTTATGTGCATACATAGATGAGGAAGCAAATTCCAAAGGAGGTGAGAGTAAGATTGAGATCAGAGTGTCATAGACTGTGTGTGGAGGATAAGGTGTTGATGACACCTGAGTTGGATCCTACAATTCTAGCCTTCATAAGAAAAGAGGAACGAGATCCTCAAAAGGGCTTAGATAAGGAATTGAAAATGTGTCAGGATCGACTTTTGGATGTGGTAGGACATCTGTCCAAGATTTTTGATTTGATTGAAGAGGCTCATTTAAAGGATACAATGGTGAATGTCAAGGACAATGGGTCCAAAGGGCAGTATGTTTGTTAGGTAATGCTAACACTGCTCTTTTGGTGGAGCAAAGGAAAAACATTTTACTTAAAATAGATCCAAAGCTTATTGATTTAGCAAATAACAAAGCAGGGCCGGCTTCAAATGGATTGCTTTTTGGAGATGAATTTATTAAGTCTTTGTCTAAGTTTGTAGGGGCTTATTCATCCATCCAAAAATCACAGAGCGATATAAAGATGGTGGTTAAGAATTGTGTTTTCAGTGAGGCTGGAAGATAAAGGGGTCGTTTTTCCAGCGAGGATTAGGAATTACAAGAACTTCGTTTTCCCGTGGATATGGCCTCTCAAATTACAGCAGAAAGTCGTCCTTCTACCCTCAACGTCAAGGTCAGAGGGGATGTGGAGGACGTGGTGATAGAGGAAATAGAGGAACAGGTAAGGTTACCATATTGTTATCCCTGTAAAATTGGGTGGCAGACTTGCCCAGTTTTATCACAATTGGGTCTGGGTAACCAAAGATCCTTGGGTATTGCAGACGGTTCTTGGTTATCAAATAGAATTTTTAGGAGTGCCATCTCAGAGTTGGGTCCCAAGCAGGGCATGGTTCGATACAAAGCAAGCAAAAATGGTGGACAAGGAAATTTGGGATCTCAAAGAAAAGAATGCCATTGTAGAGTCAGATCAATAACTAGGAGGATTTGTAAGCAATATTTTCCTAGTAGAAAAGAAGGACAAAGTTATAAGACCTGTTATAAATCTAAGGAATTTAAACGATTGGGTGGTATATCGCCATTTCAAAATGGAAGGGATGCATTTGTTGAAGGACATTTTACAGACAGGAGATTGGATGACTTGTTTAGATTTGGAAGACGCGGATTTAACAATTCCAATATGGGATCAGAAGAACCTCAGGTTCAGGTGGTTCGGGAAAATTTGGTAGTTTGTTTGTCTACCATTTGGCCTATCATCGGCTCCTTGGTGTTTTACCAAAGTTTAATGCCTGGTAGCGTCCTTTCTGAGAGAGAGAGGGATTTGTTTAATTATCTGTCTAGATGACATATTGATCATGGATCTATGCAGATTGAAGGTGATGGAACATACTCAGCTGGCAGGGAGTGTTTTGGAGTCATTAGGTTTTGTATTAAACAGGGAAAAGTCATGTTTAGTGTCAAATCAGGAGACTCAGGCCCTCATCACAACCCTGGCGGTCGGTGTTAAAGCAGCGGAAATACCGCCAACAGGCCGGCAGAAAAAAAATTGAATCACGACCATGGCGGAAACCGCCAACATAGACAGCCACTTTAACACTCCAACCGCCACGGCGGTAGAAACAAACACCGCAGTGGTAACCACCAACAGACAGGCGGAACACAAGGTTCTGCCAACTGTATTACAACACACCTATCCGCCACCTTTTCCGGGGCGGTACCAATGCCTTCAAAAGCACGGCGGAAACAGGACTTGGAACGGAAACCACTCACCTTTCAACACTTTACAAACAACCAGGATGCCATGGAGCCTGAGTTACAGGTCCTGCCAATGATGGTCTACCTCCTCATGTATCAGGAGCAGCAAAGACACTGGCGATGACCACGGTGAGTACTGCACCTACCACAAAGGGGAAGGAGGAGGAAAAAGAGAGTGACACACACATGAAACACGCAACACCCCCACCCCCCACCCTCACCCACAACACCATACACACAAATACATGCAGCAACATTAGATATACACCCTGTCACCCCCTGGAAGAAAGCAAGGACAAAAGGAAATGATTGTAACATTTAAATATCAGATAGGCCAAATTCAAATATCAGTATATACAAATATGTACACCAACTACACAAGTCCGGATATTAATAAAATCATTGTCCGTGGATCAGTGTCCCAAAATGCATGGGTGAAGCCCACACAAGATACCTGACTCGAAATGGAGAGAACACTGCAGGGGCATCAGATGGAAAATAAACAGGCACCTCAGCGGGATGGGGGCACCTCAGCTGGATGAACGGACGATGCCACTGCTCCACGAGGGGGCTCTATGCCCACTGCTTTATCCTGGGGAGTGCAATGCCACAGTCTCACAAGTTTCTCAAGTGGGTGGTTTACCCACTGCTTTATCCTGGGAGCGCAAGGCCACAGTCTCTCAAGTCTCTCAAGTGGGTGGTTTGCCCACTGCCTTATCCTGGGGCGTGCAAAGCCACAGTCTCTCAAGTCTCTCAAGTGGGTGGTTTGCCCACTACTTTATCCTGGGGAGTGCTAAGCCACAGTCTCACAAGTGGATATTAGTCTCCAATGGTTCTGGAGGGAGCTTTGTGCCCAGAGTGCTTCATCCTGCCAAGGACTGAGGTAGTGGATGTGAAACTCCACTGGTTCTGAAGGGGACTTTGTGCCCAGAGTGCTTCATCCTGCCAAGGACTGAGGTAGTGGATGCCTTACTCCACTGGTTCTGGAGGGGGCTTTGTGCCCAGTGCGCTTCCTCCTGCCAAGGACTGAGGTAGTGGATGCCTTACTCCACTGGTTCTGGAGGGGGCTTTGTGCCCAGAGTGCTTCATCCTGCCAAGGACTGAGGTAGTGGATGTGAAACTCCACTGGTTCTGAAGGGGACTTTGTGCCCAGAGTGCTTCATCCTGCCAAGGACTGAGGTAGTGGATGCCTTACTCCACTGGTTCTGGAGGGGGCTTTGTGCCCAGTGCGCTTCCTCCTGCCAAGGACTGAGGTAGTGGATGTGAATCTCCACTGGTTCTGGAGGGGGCTTTGTGCCCAGAGTGCTTCATCCTGCCAAGGACTGTGGTAGAGGATGTGAATCTCCACTGGTTCTGGAGGGGGCTTTGTGCTCAGAGTGCTTCATCCTGCTAAGGACTGAAGTAGTGGATGCCTTACTCCACTGGTTCTGGACGAAGCTTTGTGCCCAGAGTGCTTCGTATGCAGTGTGGCAGGTCCCATTCCCTCCCCTGGGCGTGTGTGCCACGAGATTGCCTGGGAACAGGTAGCATGATACTCCATGGAGGCAGAGACACACTCCACCCTGCTGCGACTTCGCCTGCCACCTGCTGGTACAAACAGTGCTGGGAGTCATGCCTCATGTACACTGGGCAGGGTCCAGGACGTCTCCTGCAGCCTCAGATGGCTGGCCACTGGGGATGATTGCCATGTCAGCTGAGGTGGCACTGTCTGAGCATGTCGAGGGGCTGGTGGCGGTGGTTGCGGTGGTATCTGTGGCAGAGGTGCTAGTGGTGGTGCATGTGTCTGCACCTGTTGAGGGACACAGCAAGACATCTCCTGCAGTGTCGGACATCTGCCCACTGGGGATGATGGTGGGGACTGTTGGTGAGGCAGCAGACGTACAGGTGGCGGTGCTGGTGGCAGTGCCAGTGGCGGTGCAGGTGGGGGTGCAGGTGGTTGTGTCCACCGCCGTACTGGTTGATGTTGTGGTTGACAGAAGGGGTGACTCTGGTCCCTCAGCCGGAGCCTCCGTGCCCTGTCCTGACCTGCTCTTCGACTTGTTCCCCTTCCCCACCTTTGATGTCGCTGCTGGTCCCTTGCCACTGTCCCCTTTTGGATTGGAGGAGCCCTTGCTTGCTGGTAGGTGCGGCTTCTCCCTCCGGTATGTGGGCACCTTCTTCACCTTGGCAGGTGGCGGAATGGCCTGCTCCTTGGCCTCGCTAGGTGGCACACTGGCAGCCCTGATGGGTGCCGCCTGCGATGTGACTGGACTTGCTGAGACCACTGTGCTGGAGGATTTGGTGGCTGAGGTGCTGGGCTGGGACCTAGACAGCCTGGCCCTAGGGGAAGGACGGGGGGGAGGTGTAGGGAAGAGGTCAAAGTTTGCGAATAAGAGTTTCTTAGACACACTGGGATGGGAAGATCGAGGGGGTTTGAGAGTGGAGGAAGAGGTAGTGGTTGTTGGAGGAGTACGTCTGCTGAATTTGGGTGAAGGTGAATGGGCCGGAGGCTGTTGTGAGGTGGATGGCTGTTGGGTGGGTGTGTGCCTACATTTGTGTACTTTGAGAGGAGGGCTCACAGACACACTGGGAGAGGACACAGGGGATGTGTGAATGGTAGTGGGGGTGGTGAGTGCACGTGAGCGGTGTGTGGTGATGGACGTGTTGATGACGGAAGTAGTGGATGAAGATGTAGTGCATGCAGGTGTGAGTGGAGATGAGACAGGGAGGGAGGAGGAGGACGTGGAGGAGGGGGACACAGTGGAGGCAGTGGATGTTGGTGTGTCTTCATGGGGATGGTGCTTGTGTGAGTGCCTGTGGGATGTGTGGTGCTTATGTTTGCCATGTCCACTCTTGTGTGTTGATGAGTGTGCATGCTGGTCTCTTGGTGTGCTTGGGATGGGCTGAGGTACAGGGGATTGGGTCTGGGTAGAGGAAGTTGGAGGGGGGAGGCTGGACACAGGGCAATGGCTGCCATCAGTGCTGAGGCCAGAGCCTGAACGACTCTCTTTAGGGCCGCCACTCCAGAATGAATGCCCTCCAGGTACGCATTTGTTTGCTGCAAATGCCTCTCAACACCCTGGATGGCATTCAAAATGGTTGATTGCCCAACAGTGAGGGATCTCAGAAGGTCAATAGCCTCCTCACTGAGGGCAGCAGGGCTGACTGGGGCAGGGGCTGAGGTGCCTGGGGCGAAGTAGATGCCCACCCTCCTGGGTGAGCGGGCACGGGAAACTCGATGAGGGGCTACTGGGAGGGCGGTGCTGGTAGGGGGGGTGGCGGCTGTACCTGTTGATGCAGTGGGCACAGAGGTGCCCGCCACCGCAAGGGAGCTCCCATCAGAGGAGGAGTCGCTGGTTTCTGCTCCTGTCCCCGTCGTGGAGCTCCCCTCGTCCTCCGTCCCACTGGTGCCTTCGGACTCTGTTACTTCACCCTCCAGGGCCATGTGGGATGCAGCTCCCTCCTGCTCCGGTGCCACAGCTCCTCCGCCAGATGATGCTAGTGCACACAAGGACAGGGTGACAAAACAAAAAGGGAGGGAAGACAGAAGAGACACATGGGCAATGCCTGCAACACCACTACCGTTGGCAGACACAACACACAGGGAGCAGCTCTATGCACTAAGGGCCAGATGTATCATACAACCGATTTGCGATTCTCAAATAGCGATTTTTAAGAAATCGCTATTTCAGAAATGCAAAAAGGTATGTATAATTTTTGCGATTCGGTAATAGCGATTTCTTAATAATCGCAAATGCTATTACCGAATTGCAAATAGAGAATCTGTCCCCATTCGCACCTATGGGCCTGTTGGCCCATATCTGCAAATTTTTTGCATTTCCAAAATTGCGATTTCTTAACCAGAAAACGCAATTTTGGAAATGCAAAACCCTCTGCTGCACCCCATTTTTTTTTTGGGGACATGTAAGGTGCACACATGCCAAAAGGGCATTTTTTAATTTTGCACATAATTACCACCAGGTTCAACCCGGTGGTAAATAGCGATTCCTAAATGCCCAAATCACATTTAGGAATGGCTTCATACATGTGTTTAGAAATCGCAAATAAGGAATCCTTATTTGCGATTTCTTATTTAGAGAGTCGCAATTTGCGACTCTCTAAACAGGGTCGCAATTTTAAGGAATCGCTATTTTTGAGATTCCTTAAAATTGCGTTCAGAATGTCTTTCATACATTCTGAACTGGCTTTTTGTATTTGCAAACTGGCATTTGCACCGTTTGCGAATGCAAAAAACCTTGATACATCTGGCCCCAAGTCATGCACTGACAGGGCAGGGGAAAAGCACATGCCCATAGGGGACTCTGTCGAGAACCATTTTATGCACAGCTGGAAGCGATAGGAGCCTGACTAGCTGTAGAGGGCGAAAACCACCTTTGGGGTTGGACAGGGAATGAGGCTGTAAATCAATGGATCTACATTTGCGCGTCTGCTCTGGTCTAGGGGAACCCACATCCCACCTCCCCCACCCAGACACCTCGTCATGCGTGCAGAGTCAGCTGAATGAAAGTGTACTCACCCCCTTGTTGCTGCTGTGATGCCCTCAAGCGCCCATCCAACTCCGGATATGCCACCGCCAGGATCCGGTACATCAGGGGGGTCATGGAGCGATGGGCACCACTTCCGCATTGGGAGGCCATTCCCAGCTGGGCCTCCGCCGTCTTCTTGGTCTAGCGGCGCAGGTCCTCCCAACTGTTCCCGCAGTGGGTGTTCCATCTATGGTAGACCCCTAGGGTCCACACTTCCTTGGCAATGGCACGCCAAATACCCTTCTTCTGGTGGGCTCTGACCTAGAGGAAAAGTGAGGTAAAAATGGATGTTACTTTCCCGTACAGTTCTTCTCACACATTGGCCACAAACCTCCCACCCTGGCCCAGAAATACATACACACACCACACTCACATGCTGGCCTGTCCCCCCCGTCTCTTCCATCCACGACACTCCATACAATAATGTGCCATCCACCATGCACACAGTTTACTCACCTGTTTGTTTGGAGGACCGTACAGTTGGGTGTACTGGGGGAGGACCCCATCCACCAGTTTCGCCAACTCCTCCACAGTGATGGCAGGGGCCCTTTCCCCAGACACTGTAGCCATTGTCGCTTCCAGACACAGGTCACAGCAGCACTTGCAGTGTAGGTCCTCTCCTGTTGAAGGTCAGGTATCAAGTGAGTGAACAGATAGAAAATGGCAGTCACGTCCGCGGCGGTGCATACCGTCACCAGTGGCGTACATCGTCATTGGCTCCTGGAACCCATAGGGTCCAATGATAACCAATGCTGAATTGCACCACGGTCTTCGACCGCCTACCGTGAAGGTGTACAACGCCAGCGCACTTACCTCATTTCCCCTTGTCCCACCTTACAGGTCAGGCAGCCACCATTTCAGGGGGACACATGGCAGGGCAAATAACTGCATCACACCTATTTAGGACAGTAATACGGACAGACAAAGGCACATAGATAAAATTTAACGTTTGTGCTAAACAGCCTTGTGAAACCTATGTGTTGTATGACCCTCTGCTCACTGTTCTCCTCCATAGGGCACGTCCGCTGGGGCAGGTGATGAGATGGCGGCATCCTCCGGTGTACAGACCCCTGGTGGATCTATCGACAAAGGAAGACAGACACATAATTATCACTTACAGACTTGATCGTGCAACAATCCAGGAACTGTGTGCCCAGTTGGAGCCTGACCTGATGTCAGCTATCCGCCATCCCACAGGAATACCCCCTCTAGTGCAGGTCCTGTCTGTACTCCATTTCCTGGCTAGTGGGTCTTTTTAAACAACAGTAGCCATGGCATCAGGTATGTCCCAGATAATGGGGGTCATTACAACATTGGCGGTAAAAGCCGCTTACAGCCGTGCAGAAGACTGCCAATACACCGTCGCGGCAGCGGAATACCACCACAGCTATTATGACCCACATCTCGGAATCCGCTAAAAATTAAGACACCCACACAAGTCCGCCACACCAAAGGTCAGTGTTAAACTGGCAAAAACAATTCCTCCACCGTCACGCCAACAGAAACACGCCCATGCTATCACGACCCACGAATCCACGTGGCGGTCTTTCAACCGCGGTATTCCATTGGCAGTACACACCGCCGCGCTCTAAATACACACACATCTCCAAAACACCGCCACATTGGACAATTCCAAATACACACACCTGATACACATACAAACACCACTCCCACACAATCAATACCATATAAAACACACACCGACATCACACACAAACCCCTACAACCTGAAATCTTGAGGAAGCCGAGAGACAGAGAGCACAGCAATTGGGAACCCCACCACACAGAGGCACACAACACCATCACCCATACAACATTCCACGCACAAAACACCACACACCACTACACATCACCACACACATCAACACATACACCACCCCACACATCACCCACACCACCCCATGTCATGCCAAAGACACCCCAGGTTTTCCGAGGAGGAGCTCAGGGTCATGGTGGAGGAAATCCTCTGCTGTGACCTCGGTCTGAAAGAGACAATGGCTGCTGCGTCTGGGGAAAGGGCCCCTGCTTTCACTGCTCAGGAGTTGGAGAAGCTCGTGGACGGGGTCCTCCCCCAGTACATGATACTCTATGGTCCTCCAGACCAACAGGTAAGTACACAGGGAGCACGTTGTGTGGGCTATGCCTGGGTGGAGAGGGCTGGATGTCAGTAGGAAGGGTGCAGAGTTCAGGGAACATGAAGGACTGTGAATGCATGTGCCATGAGCCACCCACTTCGACGGTGCTGTTGTTAATGACTTCTCTTCTTCCCCTGCACATGTCATGTAGGTCAGCGCCCACCAGAAGAAGGACATTTGGCGTGCCATCGCCAAGGACGTCCGGACCCTGGGGGTCCACCAGAGACGGGGCACCCACTGCCGGAAAAGATGGGAAAAGACGGCGGAGGCTCAGCTGGGGATGGCCTCCCAACGTGGGAGGGGTGCCCGTCGCACCATGACCCCCCTGATGTTCCGGATCCTGGCTGTGGCCTACCCTGAGTTGGATGGGCGCTTGAGGGCATCACAGCAGACACAAGGGGGTGAGTACACTCTCATTCAGCAGACTTTGCGATCAGTGGAGGGGTCTGGGTGGGGGAGGAGAGCTGTGGGTTTCCCTAGGCCAGGGCGAGTTCCGTAGGCTAGGCCCCTCCGTAATGCAGGCCATGTGCCACTCCAACCCACCTCTGTAGAGTGCCACATACAGGTATACGTGCCCCTGTGTCATCTATGTGTGCAGATGACCACCATAGCCATGTAGGGCAGATCCCAGGAATTGCATCTGTAGAGGCCAAGAGCACGGCGTAGTGCAGGTGTCTGTATTGTCCGCCAACGGTAGCGGTAAGCCATGCGCTCAAACTGTCTTTCTTCTGTCGTCGTCCCCCCTTTTTGTGCTCTCCCTGTTCTTTTGTGCATCAGCATCATTAGGCGGAGGTAGGGTGGCACCGGAGCATGAGGGAGCTGCATCCCACATGGCCATGGAGGGCCACACCACAGACTCTGAATACACCAGTGGGACGGAGGGTGAGGGGAGCTTCACGTCGGTCACCGGATCACCAAACAGCAACACGGACTCGTCCGCCGATGGGAGCTCCCTTGTGGTGGCGGCACCATCTGTGCCCCCCACTTCTACAGGTACAGCCGCCACCTCCCCTACCAGCACCACCCTCCCAGCAGCCCCTCAGCCTTCGCCCGTGCCCGCTCACCCAGGAGGGTGGGCATCACCTTCGCCCCAGGCACCTCAGCCCCTACCCCTGTCACCCCTGCTGCCCTCAGTGAGGAGGCCATTGATCTCCTCAGGTCACTCACTGTTGGGCAGTCTACCATTGGGAATTCCATCCAGGGTGTAGAAAGGGAGTTGCAACACGGTAATGCATTCCTGGAGGGCATTCATTCTGGTCAGGCTGCCCTTCATCAAACCCTGCAATCTCTGGCCTCAGCACTGATGGCAGCCATTGTCCCTGTGTCTAGCCGCCCCCCTCCAACTTCCTCCACCCAGAGCCAGTTCCCTGTACCCCAGCCTATCCCAAGCACACCATCAGACAAGCATGCATACACCTCAACACATAAAAGTAGCTCAGGCAAACATAAGTACCACACAACCCACAGGCATTCAAACAAGCATCACCCACATACAGACACAACAACTTCCACTGCCTCCACTGTGTCCCCCTCCTCGTCATCTCCCTCCTCCGTCCCAGTGTCGTCTACACTCTCACCTGCATGCACTACATCTACAGGCACTAGGACTCGCACCAGAACACCCAGCACCACACCCCGCTCACCTGCACTCACCACCCCCACTACCATTTACACGTCCCCTGAGTCCACTCCCCATGTGTCTGTGACACCCCCTCCCAAAGTACACAAACGCAGGCACCCACACACCCAACATCCATCCACCTCACGACAGCCTCCAGTACCTGCACCCAAATCACCTAAAGTTACACCTCCTACACCACCTCCTCTTCCTCCACTCCCAGACCCCTTCCTGCTACCCATCCCAGTCTTCATCAGCAACTCTTCCTCAGCAACGTTGACATCTTTGCCACCACCCCCACCCCTCCAATTCATAGGTCCCGTAGTAGCACCTCAGCCAAAAAAAGTCCAGTACCAGTGGTGTGTGTTAAAGGTGTGTGGAGTGCACCGGCCACCGGGGCAGCCAGTGTGATTCGGAGCCAAAGCACTGCTAGTCCACCCCCTGTAAAGCACCTTAAGTTGGAAAATGGCCGACGGGACAGGGTGAAGACTCTTGGCGGCAAAACTGCTCACAAGGGTCCCAGGGGGAGTGCCGAGTCAGCTGTGACTCCTCCAAAGGTGGTGAAGGGCCAGAAGAAGTCTGCACAGTCTGGGAAGAGCAGCACGGTGGAGAAGGGCCACATCCTCCCCAGCGGCCGGGACGCCACCACTAGCACTATCGTCACAGGTGAGGAGACCACCGCCAGAGTCATTGCCCAGGATGGCAGCACAATCGTCACTGGTCAGGAGACCACCGCCAGAGTCATTGCCCAGGAGGGCAGCACAATCGTCACTCGTCAGGAGACCACCGCCAGAGTCATTGCCCAGGAGGACAGCACAATCGTCACTGGTCAGGAGACCACCGGCAGAGTCATTGCCCAGGAGGGCAGCACAATCGTCACTGGTGAGGAGACCACCGCAAGCGTCAGTGCCCTGGAGGGCCCCGGCAGTCACAGCCCCGCTGGGCAATGAGGGACTGTCATGCCACACACCAATGCACAGGTCAGACAGCAAAGACAAGCACCGCTGAACAGGGCACAGACCGCCATGGCAAAGCACCTCTGAACAGGGAAAAGACCGCCATGGCAAAGCACCACTGAACAGGGTAAAGACCGCCATGGCAAAGCACCGCTGAACAGGGCACAGACCGCCATGGCAAAGCACAGCTGAACAGGGAAAAGACCGCCATGGCAAAGCACAGCTGAACAGGGCACAGACCGCCATGGCAAAGCACTGCTGAACAGGGCACAGACCGCCATGGCAAAGCACAGCTGAACAGGGAAAAGACCGCCATGGCAAAGCACCGCTGAACAGGGCACAGACCGCCATGGCAAAGTCCCGCTGAGCAGGGCACAGACCGCCATGGCAAAGCACCGCTGAACAGGGAAAAGACCGCAATGGCAAAGCACCGCTGAACAGGGCACAGACCGCCATGGCAAAGCACCGCTGAACAGGGCACAGACCGCCATGGCAAAGCACCGCTGAACAGGGAAAAGACCGCCATGGCAAAGCACCGCTGAACAGGGCTCAGACCGCCATGGCAAAGCACCGCTGAACAGGGAAAAGACCGCCATGGCAAAGCACCGCTGAACAGGGCACAGACCGCCATGGCAAAGCACCGCCGAACAGGGCACAGACCGCCATGGCAAAGCACCGCTGAACAGGGCACAGACCGCCATGGCAAAGCACCGCTGAACAGGGAAAAGACCGCCATGGCAAAGCACCGCTGAACAGGGCACAGACCGCCATGGCAAAGCACCGCTGAACAGGGAAAAGACCGCCATGGCAAAGCACCGCTGAACAGGGCACAGACCGCCATGGCAAAGCACCGCTGAACAGGTCAGAGACAGAAAAGGCAAGCACCGCTGAACAGGGCAAAGACCGCCATGGTGAAGACAGCTGAACAGGGCAAAGCACCGCTGAACAGGTCAGAGACAGCAAAGGCAAGCACCACTGAACAGGGCACAGACCGCCAAATCAAGCATCGTTAGCCCATGTGCAGGTGGGACAGTGACGGAACAGGAACCGTCACGGGGAGCCTGATGCAGTCCGGGCACCCACTCACTGCAAAGACTTGAGAGACTGTGGCTTTGCACTCCCCAAGATGGTACAGTGGGCAACCCACCCACTGTAGAGACTTGAGAGACTGTGGCTTTGCACTCCCCAGGATGGTACAGTGGGCAACCCACCTACTGTAGAGACTTGTGAGGCTGTTGCTTTGCACTCCCCAGGATAATGCAGTGGGCAACCCACCCACTGCAAAAACTTGTGAGACTGTGGCTTTGCACTCCCCAGGATGGTACAGTGGGCAACCCACCCACTGTAGAGACTTGAGAGACTGTGGCTTTGCACTCCCCAGGATACATCAATGGGCATGGAGCCCCGTCGTGGATCTGGCGTGGTGCTGTAATCTGACTGAGGTGCCCCCCCTTCCCTTCCCCCTGAGGTGCCTGTTGTATTTCTAGCTGATGCCCCTGCAGTGTTCTCTCCGTTTGTGGACAGGTATCTAGTGTGGGCCTCGCCCATGCATTTTGGGCCCAGTGGTGCACGGACATTGATATGTGCATACCTGCACTACTAATCGTGATGTATATTTTGTTTAATGTGTATCTATATCTGTATATATTTGGTTACTGTATTTTGATACATTACAATGTTTGCACTTATTTCCTTTTGTCTTTGCATTCTTCCGGGGGGGATGTGTTGTTACTGTGCTGTTTGGACATGCATTGGTGTGTGTGTTGTAGTGGGTAAGGGTCGGGTAGGGGGTGGGGGTGTTGCGTGTGTGTGTCCCTGACTTTTGCCTCCCCTATGTCATAGGTGCAGTACTCACCGTTGTCTTCGGCGCCTACGTAGATGGTGATCGTAGAGGAGCAGAAAGACAAGCGCAGGGAGTATCTGTAGTTCGGGCTCCATGGTGGGCTCCTTCCTCGTGGAGTGTGTTAAGGTGAGTGTTTTCCCAATGCAAAAGCTGTTTCCGCTGTGTTTTTATCCACGGTGAATCCGCCCCGGAAAAGGTGGCAGATTGGCGGGTTTTGATACTGTGGGCGGTACACTGTCTTCCGCCTGTCTGTTGGCGGTGACCGCCGCGCTGCTTGTCTGTACCGCCGTGGCGGTCGGAGTGTTAAAGTGGCTGTCTATGTTGGCGGTTTCCGCCACGGTCATAATTCCCTTTTTTTTTTGCCGGCCTGTTTGCGGTATTACCGCAGCTTTAACACTGTCCGCCAGGGTTATAATGAGGGCCAATGTTCTCTAACGTGTTGTCCAGAGTGTTATCTGCCCTGCTGAAACACATGAGCAGCTACATCATTTTCCCTCAGGTGGAGGATTTGCCCACAGTGAAAGGTTACTTTTATACCCTGGGACATATCCCCAACATCATTGGTGCCATTGATGGTACACATGTGGCATTTGTCCCCCCACCCGCTCCCCGGCAGGAACGAACAGGTGTACAGAAACCGCAAAAGCTACCATTCCATGAATGTGCAGATGGTGTGTTTGGCAGACCAGTACATCTCCCATGTGAATGCCAAGTATCCTGGCTCACTGCATGACGCTTACATTTTGAGGAATAGCAGCATCCCTTATGTGATGGGGCAACTCCAGAGGCACCGTGTGTGGCTAATAGGTGGGCCTAAAGTCTCCACACAGTTTCATTTGCTGTCTGGGTGTGGGAGATTCCCTAATGTTTGGAGTATGTCTAGCGGTTGTCCCTTGATATTTGCAGGTGACTCTGGTTACCCCAACCTGTCATGGCTACTGACCCCATTGAGGAATCCCAGGACAAGGGCAGAGGAACGCTACAATGAGGCACATGGGAGAACTAGGAGGATAATCGAGCGCACCTTTGGCCTCCTGAAGGCCAGATTCTGGTGCCTCCATCTGACAGTTGGATCCCAATACTACTCACCGAAGAAGGTGTGCCAGATCATTGTGGCATGCTGTATGTTGCACAACCTGGCTTTACGACGCCAGGTGCATTTTCTGCAGGAGGATGGGCCTGATGGCGGTCTTTTGGCAGCTATGGAGCCTGTGGACAGTGAAGAAGAGGAGGCAGAAGAAGAAGATTAAGACAACCGAAACAACATCATCATGCAATACTTCCAGTGAGACACAGGTAAGAGGGTGGAACTGCTTCCCGCAACTTATACTATTGTAGGACCTAGCATAAATCTGCCTTTTTACCTCTGTGTATTGACCCTGACTTGTCACTTTGGCTTTCAATTTCACAGATCTGGGTCCCCATTTGTGCCCCCTGCTATGTTTACTGCTGGCCTACAGCTGTGTTACATTGGTATGTAAACAAGTACATTGACATTGCTATATTTCAGAGATGTTGCAATTACACATTTGTAAAAGCACAGACTGACTCCAAATTGTTTCATGATTCAAGGGTGTTTATTTCTGTGCTAATAAGTGGAGGGGGGTGTGCAATAGCCTGGGGTGATGGTGGAGGAATGTCCATGGCAGAGTCCAGTCTCTTGGTCTCACATGTGCATTGTCCAATGGGGCATTGGAAGGGGAGC
Source organism: Pleurodeles waltl (assembly GCF_031143425.1). Taxonomy (NCBI): domain Eukaryota; kingdom Metazoa; phylum Chordata; class Amphibia; order Caudata; family Salamandridae; genus Pleurodeles; species Pleurodeles waltl. The sequence goes on along the minus strand of NC_090450.1, from coordinate 217,409,209 downwards.
AATGGCAGTTTAAGGTGGACAGGGTGACAAAGTGGGACAGAAGGGTGACATTCAGGAGGGTCTTATTTCCTGGCGGGGTCTTGTCAATGTTCTCTGTCTTGTTCCTGGATCTCAGGGACCGTTTGCAGGGTGGTTCTCCTGATGCAGGGGGTGGGGTGCTGGTATTGACAAGTTCTGCCAGCACCCCTCAATGGTGACCAGGGTGGTGTTAATGGACTTCAAGTCCTCCCTGATCCCAAGGTAGTGTTCCTCCTGAAGCCGCTGGGTCTCCTGAAACTTGGCCAGTACCGTGCCCATGGTCTCCTGGGAATAGTGGTTTTCTCCCATGATTTTGGAGAGTGCCTCGTGGAGTGTCGGTTCCCTGGGCCTGTCCTCCCCCTGTCGCACAGCAGTCCTCCCAGCTTCCCCATTATCCTGTGCCTCTGTCCCCTGAACTCTGTGTCCACTGCCACTGACCCCAGGTCCCTGATTTTCATGGGTTGGTGGGTTTGCCTGGGGTCCCTGTAGTGATGGACACACTGCTGATTGATGTGTCCTGGGGGCAGAGGGATGGGCCCGCTGGGTGGGTGCTGTGGTGGTGTTTCCTGAGGGGGGAGGTTCTGTGGTGGCTTGTGACAGTGGCAGGGGAACCAACTGTCCAGAGGTCCCTGATGGGCCTGGCTGGTCATCTTGATCCAGGCGTGCAGAGCTGCTGTCATCACTGTGGGCCTCTTCTGTGGGGGAACTGGATATGTCTGGCACCTCCTGTCCGGTGACGTTGGATATGGGTCCTGTTGGGGTGTAAATGCATAGTTTTAGTATCTTTGTGTGCCATCTTGTGCATTGGGTGAGGTACCCTCTACTCTTGTGCTTGCATAATTGTGTTTGCCCTTTTGTGATAGTTGGTTTGGGGTCTGTGTGGGTATCTGTACTGGACATGCTTTGGTGACGGTGGTCCATGCATAGGTGTTGCATGCAGGGCCTTGATATTGGGATCTGTGGGTTGTGATAGTGGGACATATGTGAGAAGATGGAGTGATGGGAGTGAGGGTAAGAGTGGGGGTATGTGATGGCATGCAGGTGGGGTGGGGGATATCGTAGTAATGATATGACTTACCAGAGTCCAGTCCTCCTGCTACTCCTACGAGGCCCTCAGGATGCAGTATTGCCAAGACTTGCTCCTCCCATGTTGTTAGTTGTGGGGAGGAGGTGGGGGTCCACCGCAAGTCCTCTGTACAGCAATCTGTTGTCTTGATACCACGGAATGCACCTTCCCCCGTAGGTCGTTCCACCTCTTCCTTATGTCATCCCGTGTTCTTGGATGCTGTCCCACTGCACTGACCCTGTCGACGATTCTCCGCCATAGCTCTATCTTCCTTGCAATGGAGGTGTGCTGCACCTGTGATCTGAAAAGCTGTGGCTGGACCCGGATGATTTCCTCCACCATGACCCTGAGCTCCTCCTCAGACAACCTGGGGTGTCTTTTAGGTGCCATGATGTGGTGTGGGTAATGTGTGAGGTGCTTTCTGATGTGATGTGTGAGGGGATGTGTAGGTGTGTGTTGTTTGAGGTGCGTGGATGTTGTATGAGTGATGGTGTTGTGTGTCAGTGGATGATGGTGATGTGTTTGATAACCTCTCCCTCTGGGGTTCTTCCAAATGTGTTTGTTGTAAGGGTTTGTGGGTAATGTGGGTGTGTGTTTTATAGTGTTGTGGGTGTGGTGTGTGTATGTGTATCAGGTGTGTGTATTTGGAATTGTCCAATGTGGTTGTGTTTTGTAAATGTGTTTGTATTTTGAGCGCGGTGGTGTGTACCGCCAATGGTTTACTGCTGTTGAAAGACCACTGCGTTGATTCGTGGGTCGTGATAGTGTGGGTGTATTCTTGTTGGTGTGACGGTGTGGCTTTTGGTATCGCCAGTTTATCACTGACCTTTGGAGTGGCAGACTTGTGTGGGTATCTGTATTGTGGCGGATTCCGAGATGTGGGTCGTAATACCTGTAGCAGAGTTCTGCCCCGGCAACGGTATGTTGGCGGTCTTCAGCACAAAGGAATGCGCGATTTACCACCAAGGTTGTAATGAGGGCCTCAATTTTCAGGTTTCCAGGTGAATACAAAAGAAGGGGTCTTGAAGTTACCAGGGGACAAATCGAGATGAATGAGGAAGTAAATTAGATCGAATTTCCTTGAGAATGTTGGCTCGTGTGATAGGCCTTTTATTGTCTACAATACAGGCTATTTTTCATGGACCGTTGAATTACAGAGTTTTACAGAGGTTGAAAACAGATCATTTAAGAAATGGTATGAAATATTCAGAAGAACTTGTCCTAACTTTGGAAGCGAGGAAGAAACACAAATGGTGATTGAAAAACATGGAAGCTTGGAGCAGGAAGACAATTTTTGGTGCAAGCCCAGAGTTGATAATAGAATCACATGCGAGCTTAGATGGTTGGGAGGCTCAATGTGGTTCTTTTTTTGGTGGGAAGTCAATGGACAATAGAAGAAAAAATGCTTCACAGAAAGTTTTTGGATTTGTTGGCAGGATCCTATGCAATAAAATGTTTTACAAAGGACAAGGTGAAATGTTCAATCCTGCTGAGGAAGTACAATGTTTCGGCGGTCAAGTATGTGATCAAATTGGGCAGTCTGAAATCAAAGGATTTAACAGAGATAGCAGAGATATTTTGCAGATATTGTCTGAAGAGAGATCTTTTAGTTCAGGCAGAACACACACCAGGGCTAAACAATGTGGAGGCAGATTGGTGTTCTCAGAATTTCAGGGATACCAGCAACTCAATGCTTTGCAGACAGGTTTTCTTTCTAGTGCAAGGGCTTTGGGGGCCCTTTGCAGGGATCTCTTCGCCAACAGGATAAATGCTCAGGTGAGCAAGTTTTTCAGTTGCCATCCAGATCCGGACGCAGCAGGGATAGATGCCTTTCGGCAGGATTGTAAGGGTCTCAAACTGTATGCGTTTCCACCTTTTTCAATGATTGCCAGTGTGACACTATTAGTCAAGAGGTGAAAGGAGACAGTTGTAATAGTAACTCTGCTTTGAAGAGCTCAGGTGTGGTATCCAATTCTTCTGGAACTGGCAGTGGACTTTCCAATCCTTTTACCATGGTTCCTGGATATTAAGAGCATCAGGACAGTTGAGGCTAGTGGCATGGAGAGTTTCAGGAGAATATGGGACGTGCCAGGCCTTTCAGAACAGGCTGCAACTCTTATTAAGGAATCCTGGGCACCAGGTACAAGAAAGATTTATAGATTAGCATGGCAGAAATGGTTTTTTTGGTGCATGGAGAAAGGTTGTGACCCAGTTTCAGTTTCTTCAGTGGAGGTAGTAAATTTCCTGACAGAGAAATTTGAAGAGGGTTTGGCTAATAGAACAGCCAATCTTTACAGGTCAGCTATTGCGGCTGGACATGTCTTGGTGAACGGTGTTTCCATTGGTCAGGATGTAGTGGTACGAAGATTGATGAGGAATATAAAGTCAGCCAAGCCACCAGTTTCTAGATATAATTCTGTTTGGGATGTATCTAAGGGTTTCAATTTTTTGCTTAGTTGGGAATCTAATGTATCTTTGTCCTTGAGAGATTTATTTATGAAGTTGACAATTTTGTTATGCTTGTTTTCGTTTAGAAGGGTCTCGGATGTGAGAGCTCTGGATGTGACAAGTAGAATTTATTTTCAAGAAGGGATATGTTTTTATCTTTCAAGAAGGATGAAAACAAATTCATTTTCTATATTTTATCCATGTTTTGAAGAGATGGAGAGACTGTGTGTCATTAAGTGTGTCAAGGATTATGAAAGGAGAACGTTCTTGTTAGACGAGAGGAGTGAATCAGTTACTAATTTCATTTAAGAAACCATTTAAGGCAGTATCCTCTCCAACTCTTGCAAGATGGGGAAAGGAGGTAATCAGTAGAACAGGTGTGGATGTAAGCATGTTTGGTGCACATTCTGTGAGAGGAGCGGCTGCTTCTCAGACTTTCTTGATGGGGGGGATCTTTGCAGGATATTCTTCGTTGTGCGGACTGGTCGACTGATGTGACATTCAAGAGATTTTATTGTAAACCTGTGGTGAATGTGGCAAGTTGTATATTAGAAATGCTTTAAACTTGCATAATGTTACCTTTCGGGTCTTGCCATAAAATGTAGATTTTCCACAGCCTGTTAGGCAGAAAATCTGGATTTTATTAATGACATTGAGGCTAATATTATACCTCCCTTGAACCCACCCTTGATTAATGTTTATTCTCTGTTTGTTATATAGCAGAAGTCTTGTTTAAGGATGACCACAAGAGTTTTCATGAAGAGTTTTGGCAGTCTTCGTTGGATTGCTTATGGATTTCGCAGTTAACATCCCTGGGATTCAACTGTTATAGGCTTTTATGCATTTGATAATATTTTGGAAAGTAGCTGCAAAAGAAGGCTGAAGACTGTGGGTTCTCTGGGTTTATAGTGTTGAAGATTTTAGTTTTCTACGTTCTGATGTTCTTTTCAGGTGCTGTGTGAGTGGTAGCAATAAAGGAATACGCATAATATTAGCTTCCGTGCCTCTAATGAAATCCACATTTTCTGCCCACCAGGCTGTGGAAAATTTAAATTTTAACATGCTGAATTGTAGTACTTGTGCACATTTATAATTATGTATTTTGATTTATATTGCTATGTTGAACTGCAAATAATCACGTTTCTTTTATGCTACCTGCTTTCACTTGTAATTGCAGGATGTACTTACAATCATGTATTTCAAGTGTGCATTGGTTGTTTTATTAAGTTAGCATAACTAAAGGCCTGAAACATTTGGGGGCAGATTTAAGAGCTCCTAGAGCCTCCTTGAGCCACATTAGCATAATTTTTCTTACGCTAATGTGGCCCAACGAGGCAAAATTTGCAATGCCAAATTTTCAAAGTGGTACAATGCATGAATTGCACCACTTTGTAACCCTTTGCCCTACATTATACCTGTGCTAGGCATAATGTATGCAAAGGGGGCGTTCCCCAGGTAGAGGAGTGAAAAAAATGGCGCAAAGAAATCTATGAGAGTTCTTTGCATAATTTTTTTAGCTCTTCTATTGACTGCTTGTAGCAGGCTTTAAAAGAAAGCATGTGTTAGAAATGGGGTTTTTGGTTGGCAGATAGGTTGCCCTCTGTCCAAGCAAGAACCCTCACTCTAGTCAGGGTAAGTCACACACAATCCAAAATCAGCCTGTGCTCACCCTCCGGTAGCTTGGCACGAGCAGTCAGGCTTAACTTAGAAGGCAATGTGTAAAGCATTTGTGCAATAAATCATACAACACCATAGTATAACACCACAAAAATACACCACACAGTGTTTAGAAAAATATAGAATATTTATCTGGATAATTGTAGGTCAAAACGATCAAAGTTGCAATACGAATTTGTAAAGATATCACTGAAAAGTGATATTAAGAGTCTTTAAGTCTTTAAAAAGCAATAAAGTGTCTTTCAAGCACAGAGTACCTGGTTTCTGGTGGGAAATCTCCTCAGAGGGCCACAGGAGAAGAGATGCGTGGAAAAAGGGGTGTGTGCGTCGTTTTCCGCTCAGCACACACAGACTTGCGTCGTTCTTTTCCACGCGGGGAAGTCGGGCGTCGTTTTCCGGCGCGCAGACAGTCTCTTTTTGTGGATCGCGGGGATTACCAGATGTCCCGGGTCTGTGCGTGGATTCTCCTGCTTATTTTCCGGCTGCGCGTCGTTCTGCGGGGCTGCGCGTCGAAGTTTCGATCTCACGGTAGGCGTCGCGTCGATTTCTCCTTGGAAGTCGGGCGTCGTTTTCCTTGCGAGGCCGTGCGTCGAAATTTTGGTCTCACGGCAGGCGTCGCGTCGATTTCTCCTTGGAAGTCGGGCGGCGTTGTCCTTGCGAGGCCGTGCGTCAAAGTTTCGCACTCACGGTAGGCGTCGCGTCGATTTCTCCTTGAAAGTCGGGCGGCTTTGTCCTTGCGAGGTTGTGCGTCGAAGTCTCGATCGTCCCGAGGGCGTCGCGTTGATCAGCGTCGGTGTGCGGCGTTTTTCTCGCCGCGAAACAAGCTGTGCGTCGAAATTTTCGGCGCACGGAGCGTCCACGTGAAAGGCAGAAGTCTTTTTGGTCCTGAGACTTCAAGGAACAGGAGGCAAGCTCTATCCAAGCCCTTGGAGAGCACTTTTACAGCCAGACAAGAGTTCAGCCAGGCAGCAGGCCAACAGCAAGGCAGCAGTCCTTTGTAGAAAAGCAGACAGGTGAGTCCTTTGAGCAGCCAGGCAGTTCAGCAAGGCAGCAGGCCAACAGCAAGGCAGCAGTCCTTTGTAGAAAAGCAGACAGGTGAGTCCTTTGAGCAGCCAGGCAGTTCTTCTTGGCAGGATGTAGTTTCTGGTTCAGGTTTCTTCTCCAGCAAGTGTCTGATGAGGTAGGGCAGAGGCCCTGTTTTATACTAAGTTGTGCCTTTGAAGTGGGGGTGATTTCAAAGAGTCTCTAAGAAATGCACCAAGTTCCCTTTCAGCTCAATCCTGTCTGCCAGAGTCCCAGTAGGGGGTGTGGCAGTCCTTTGTGTGAGGGCAGGCCCTCCACCCTCCCAGCCCAGGAAGACCCATTCAAAATGCAGATGTATGCAAGTGAGGCTGAGTACCCTGTGTTTGGGGTGTGTCTGAGTGAATGCACAAGGAGCTGTCAACTAAACCTAGCCAGACGTGGATTGAAGGGCACAACAAGTTTTTAGTGCAAAGAAATGCTCACTTTCTAAAAGTGGCATTTCTAGAATAGTAATATTAAATCCGACTTCACCAGTCAGCAGGATTTTAGATTACCATTCTGGCCATACTAAATATGACCTTCCTGCTCCTTTCAGATCAGCAGCTGCCACTTCAACAGTGTATGAGGGCAGCCCCAATGTTAGCCTATGAAGGGAGCAGGCCTCACAGTAGTGTAAAAACGAATTTAGGAGTTTTACACTACCAGGACATATAACTACACAGGTACATGTCCTGCCTTTTACCTACACAGCACCCTGCTCTAGGGGTTACCTAGGGCACACATTAGGGATGACTTATATGTAGAAAAAGGGGAGTTCTAGGCTTGGCAAGTACTTTTAAATGCCAAGTCGAAGTGGCAGTGAAACTGCACACACAGGCCTTGCAATGGCAGGCCTGAGACAAGGTTAAGGGGCTACTGAGGTGGGTGGCACAACCAGTGCTGCAGGCCCACTAGTAGCATTTAATCTACAGGCCCTAGGCACATGTAGTGCACTCTAATAGGGACTTACAGGTAGATTAAATAGTCAATCATGGATAAACCAATCAATAGTACAATTTACACAGAGAGCATATGCACTTTAGCACTGGTTAGCAGTGGTAAAGTGCTCAGAGGTCAAAAGCCAACAACAGCAGGTCAGAAAAAATAGGAGGAAGGAGGCAAAAAGTTTGGGGATGTCCCTGTCAAAAAGCCAGGTCCAACATGACCCCCCACCAGCCTAAAGCCAGGGGAGAACAATCACTATCCTGATGTACTTCCCTGTTTGAGGCGACAGAACAAGGACCCAGGCCCACAACAGCAGGGGCATGCTCCAGTTCTTCGCCTTCCTGACTCCAATTGGATTCCTCTGTCCATACTCTCAGGGCCCACTAAGCCCATCCATGGGGAACCTTTCTCCTTTCCTGCGGATCCCATCTGTGCAGCACCTAACCTTACTTTGCTCACAGATGTATCCCAGGAGCAGTATAGTACCCCCATGACCAACATAGTGGTGTTGCCCACTCTACCCCTGGGGTGTGACACTTGTCCCCTCCCCAGGGATAACTCTGTCCACCCGGACAGCAAGCCACAGTGATTACTGACAGCTGCCAGGGATGAGAGCCAGGCCCCAGGCCTCTCAAAGCTCTCCAACCACTGTGGCTGTGGAGAGTGGGGGGCGATAGCCCCAGGTGCTGGGCACCCTTTAACCACTCTCCCTTCCACCAGGTCAGGGATGACAGCCTGAACCTGGTCCTCCCCTCTGGGGCTTTGTACCCTCCTTCCTGGAGCGGTACCCCCAGAGTCCAACATGGCCAGGGGGCTTACAGAAGTCGCCCTGTACCATTCCTCCACCAGTGCAGGGCTGTTAACCTGCCACTGGCCCTCCAACCTGGGGTCTGTATCTTCAGGTGGGACTAGGGCCCGGGGTGAGGCTTCCCTCCCCCTGCCCTCCCTTCTGGGGTCCAGCACCCTCCAACTAGGAGTGGCCTCCTCAGAAGACAACATGGTAGGGGCACTGTTATCAGTAGCCCCTCCCTCCAGGTCCAGGGGGACACCCTGAACCTGGTCTTCCAGCCCAGGGTCTGTACCCTCAGACTGGATCACCGCCTGGCAAACCAGGACTTCCTGGGGGGCACGCCTACCCCCCACCAGGTCAGAGTTTAACCTCTGCACCTGCCCATTCAACTCAGAGTCACCACCCTGAAGTTGAACAATTGCCTGGCACGCCAGGACTTCCTGGAGGGCACACTGACCCTCCACCAGGTCAGAGTTTAACCTCTGCACCTGACCATTCAACTCAGAGTCACCACCCTGAAGTTGAACAGTTGCCTGGCGCACCAGGACTTTCTGGGAGGCACACCTACCTCCCACCAGGTCAGAGTTTAACCTCTGAGCCTGGTTCCCCAACCCAGGGTCACCACCCTGAGGTTGGGCAATTGCCTGGCACGCCAGGACTTTCTGGGGGGCACACCTACCCCCCACCAGGTCAGAGTTTAACCTCTGAACCTGGTCATCCAACCCAGAGTCAACACCCTGAGGTTGGACAATTGCCTGGCACAGCAGGGCTTCTTGGGAGGCACACCTACCTCCCACCAGGTCAGAGTTTAACCTCTGAACCTGGGTATCCAACCCAGAGTCAGCACTCTGAGGTTGAACAATTGCCTGGCACGCCAGGACTTTCTGGAGGGCACACTGACCCTCCACCAGGTCAGAGTTTAACCTCTGAACTGGGCCATTCAACTCAGAGTTACCACCCTGAAGTAGAACAATCGCCTGGCACGCCAGGACTTCCTGGAGGGCACACTGACCCTCCACCAGGTCAGAGTTTAACCTCTGAACCTGGTTCTCCAACCTAGGGTCACCATCCTGAGGTTGGACAACTGCCTGGTACACCAGGGCTTTCTGGGGGGCACACCTACCCCCCACCAGGTCAGAGGTTAACCTCTGAACCTGGATATCCAACCCAGAGTCACCACCCTGAGGTTGAACCATTGCCTGGCAGGCCAGGACTTTCAGGGAGGCACACCTACCTCCCACCAGGTCAGAGTTTAACCTCTGAGCCTGGTTCTCCAACCCAGGGTCACCACCCTGAGGTTGAACCATTGCCTGGTATACCAGGACTTTCTGGGGGGCACACCTACCCCCCACCAGGTCAGAGTTTGACCTCTGAACCGGGTTAGCCAACCCAGAGTCACCACCCTGAGGTTGGGCAATTGCCTGGCACCCCAGGACTTTCTGGGAGGCACACCTACCTCCCACCAGGTCAGAGTTTAACCTCTGAACCTGGCCATCCAACCCAGAGTCGACACCCTGAGGTTGGACAACTGCCTGGCACGCCAGGACTTTCTGGGGGGCACACCTACCCCCCACCAGGTCAGAGTTTGACCTCTTCACCTGGTAAGCCAACCCAGAGTCACCACCCTGAGGTTGAGCCATTGCCTGGCATTCCAGGACTTTCTGGGGGGCACATCTACCCCCCACCAGGTCAAAGTTTAACCTCTGAACCCGGTTATCCAACCCAGAGTCACCACCCTGAGGTTGAACCCTTGCCTGGCATGCCAGGACTTCCTGGGGGGCACTCTCACCCCCCACAAGGGACACGCCGTCCCCAAGGGCCACACAAGAGTCTGGTTGGCGCAGGTCTCCCGACCTCTGCCCATCCGGCAGAGTCTGGGTTTCCCCCAAACCAGAAACGGTCTCACCTGGGTCATTCCTGGGGGGCTCTGCTCTCAGAGCTGACCCCTGACTTTCAAGATCCTCCACTGGGGTCTGCCACCCCCTCTCAACCCTATGTCTGGACTTCTGCACCCCCTCACTAGGAGTGGTACTGCCAGACACCAGAACTGTTGGGATGCTGTCTACAGTCATCCCCCCAAGTTCTTCTGCCACTGCGGGGCTTCCCTCAAAAGGTGGCCCTACGGTACAGGTTAGGCTCTGAGACCTACCTGGGACACTACAATCCTTTCCCACCTCACTTGGTCGGGAACCACCTAGACCACTCCCTTCAGGAGCACCCCCAAATGCCTCTTCAGACTCTCTGGTACTCACCCAAAAGTCTGCCTCCACTGTAAGTTCCCTGGGGTCAGAGAACTCACACTCCACCTGGTGTTGGCGTAGCTCTGGAAAATAAGGACCAGACATATGCTCTCCAGCAATTACATCACTCTGCCCTTCACATGTATTAACCACAGTACCCTTCACCCAACCACCTAGTAATTCAACCTTGGAAAAGCACTCTACTTCACCCTCCTGAGACTGGTGAGACAGTATCTGACTGTCCCTGACACTCAACCCAAACTCTTCTGGGATGTCTCTACACTCTATATCCAGGACGTCCACCAGGGGGGAACCCTTTTCTCTGTCACTCTCTGCTAGAGTCAGTAAAGTGTCCCTCCCCCCAGTAGGAATATGACTCCCTGTGCCAGTTCCCCAATCCTTCTCAGGGACCCTGTGCATAACGGGAACTACCTCATACCCTTGAACCGCCTGGGGTGTGTCAACTCTCTTCTTCAAGTTGGGTACCACATCTCTGGGCTTGTGCCCTTCTTCAGCAGTACTAGATGCAAGATTTTTGCTGCCACCATCTGAACTGGACTCAGCCCTTCCGGCCTCCAGTTTCAGCTCTTTACAGCTCAGCTCTTGAGCTGCCATCTTTTCTTCTTCCAGGGCTAAGAGACTTGCTGCCTCAGCCCTTTCAATAAACTCATCTAGCTCTTCCATCCACCGTGCTTGAGCCATGAGCCATTCTTTTTTCACTGGGTCTCTTTCCTCATCTGAGTCGTCCTCCTCCTCCTCTGAGGGGTACTTAGGCATTTGGTTTCTTGCTGCCTCTCTCTCTGCCCATCTGTCTTCCTCCCAGACTATGTAGGCACGTAGCATCTCTGCTTTAGTAGATCTCTTTGCTACAGGAAGGCCACATTCTCTGCAAAGCTTCCTTAGGTCAGCCTTAGTGAGGTGGTCAGTAGGCAAAAAGAATAAGTAGGTAAGCGATCCCATTCTGATAGGATCTTACCAGCAAAAAACAAAATCCAAAGTCCAAAATATCAATAGTATATCCAGGAGGACATCAGAGACCAAAAGTCAAAAAAGAGATAAAAAATCAAGTTGACCTTCAACTGTGGGTAGGTAGTGAAATACTTAGCTACTGTATGTCACTGCACAAACACAAGTCCTATCCTCACCGCTGATCACCAATGTTAGAAATGGGGTTTTTGGTTGGCAGATAGGTTGCCCTCTGTCCAAGCAAGAACCCTCACTCTAGTCAGGGTAAGTCACACACAATCCAAAATCAGCCTGTGCTCACCCTCCGGTAGCTTGGCACGAGCAGTCAGGCTTAACTTAGAAGGCAATGTGTAAAGCATTTGTGCAATAAATCATACAACACCATAGTATAACACCACAAAAATACACCACACAGTGTTTAGAAAAATATATAATATTTATCTGGATAATTGTAGGTCAAAACGATCAAAGTTGCAATACGAATTTGTAAAGATATCACTGAAAAGTGATATTAAGAGTCTTTAAGTCTTTAAAAAGCAATAAAGTGTCTTTCAAGCACAGAGTACCTGGTTTCTGGTGGGAAATCTCCTCAGAGGGCCACAGGAGAAGAGATGCGTGGAAAAAGGGGTGTGTGCGTCGTTTTCCGCTCAGCACACACAGACTTGCGTCGTTCTTTTCCACGCGGGGAAGTCGGGCGTCGTTTTCCGGCGCGCAGACAGTCTCTTTTTGTGGATCGCGGGGATTACCAGATGTCCCGGGTCTGTGCGTGGATTCTCCTGCTTATTTTCCGTCTGCGCGTCGTTCTGCGGGGCTGCGCGTCGAAGTTTCGATCTCACGGTAGGCGTCGCGACGATTTCTCCTTGGAAGTCGGGCGTCGTTTTCCTTGCGAGGCCGTGCGTCGAAATTTTGGTCTCACGGCAGGCGTCGCGTCGATTTCTCCTTGGAAGTCGGGCGGCGTTGTCCTTGCGAGGCCGTGCGTCAAAGTTTCGCACTCACGGTAGGCGTCGCGTCGATTTCTCCTTGGAAGTCGGGCGGCTTTGTCCTTGCGAGGTTGTGCGTCGAAGTCTCGATCGTCCCGAGGGCGTCGCGTTGATCAGCGTCGGTGTGCGGCGTTTTTCTCGCCGCGAAACAAGCTGTGCGTCGAAATTTTCGTCGCACGGAGCGTCCACGTGAAAGGCAGAAGTCTTTTTGGTCCTGAGACTTCAAGGAACAGGAGGCAAGCTCTATCCAAGCCCTTGGAGAGCACTTTTACAGCCAGACAAGAGTTCAGCCAGGCAGCAGGCCAACAGCAAGGCAGCAGTCCTTTGTAGAAAAGCAGACAGGTGAGTCCTTTGAGCAGCCAGGCAGTTCAGCAAGGCAGCAGGCCAACAGCAAGGCAGCAGTCCTTTGTAGAAAAGCAGACAGGTGAGTCCTTTGAGCAGCCAGGCAGTTCTTCTTGGCAGGATGTAGTTTCTGGTTCAGGTTTCTTCTCCAGCAAGTGTCTGATGAGGTAGGGCAGAGGCCCTGTTTTATACTAAGTTGTGCCTTTGAAGTGGGGGTGATTTCAAAGAGTCTCTAAGAAATGCACCAAGTTCCCTTTCAGCTCAATCCTGTCTGCCAGAGTCCCAGTAGGGGGTGTGGCAGTCCTTTGTGTGAGGGCAGGCCCTCCACCCTCCCAGCCCAGGAAGACCCATTCAAAATGCAGATGTATGCAAGTGAGGCTGAGTACCCTGTGTTTGGGGTGTGTCTGAGTGAATGCACAAGGAGCTGTCAACTAAACCTAGCCAGACGTGGATTGAAGGGCACAACAAGTTTTTAGTGCAAAGAAATGCTCACTTTCTAAAAGTGGCATTTCTAGAATAGTAATATTAAATCCGACTTCACCAGTCAGCAGGATTTTAGATTACCATTCTGGCCATACTAAATATGACCTTCCTGCTCCTTTCAGATCAGCAGCTGCCACTTCAACAGTGTATGAGGGCAGCCCCAATGTTAGCCTATGAAGGGAGCAGCCCTCACAGTAGTGTAAAAACGAATTTAGGAGTTTTACACTACCAGGACATATAACTACACAGGTACATGTCCTGCCTTTTACCTACACAGCACCCTGCTCTAGGGGTTACCTAGGGCACACATTAGGGATGACTTATATGTAGAAAAAGGGGAGTTCTAGGCTTGGCAAGTACTTTTAAATGCCAAGTCGAAGTGGCAGTGAAACTGCACACACAGGCCTTGCAATGGCAGGCCTGAGACAAGGTTAAGGGGCTACTGAGGTGGGTGGCACAACCAGTGCTGCAGGCCCACTAGTAGCATTTAATCTACAGGCCCTAGGCACATGTAGTGCACTCTAATAGGGACTTACAGGTAGATTAAATAGTCAATCATGGATAAACCAATCAATAGTACAATTTACACAGAGAGCATATGCACTTTAGCACTGGTTAGCAGTGGTAAAGTGCTCAGAGGTCAAAAGCCAACAACAGCAGGTCAGAAAAAATAGGAGGAAGGAGGCAAAAAGTTTGGGGATGTCCCTGTCAAAAAGCCAGGTCCAACAGCATGCCATTGTTTTCAATGGGCCTTAATGGGGTATGCAGGATTAGCGGCAAAGTTTTTTACGCTAATCCTGCAAAGCTCCAAACTAGAGTAAAAAAAATGTGGATGCTAGTTCCGTAACTCCTGCCATGGTGCAACGAACATTAAATATGCCACACAAATGTTGGCATTTGGGGGGGTGCAAGAAAAGTGCCACTGCACTGGGTGCAGCGCCACCTTTCTCAAACCAGGGCCTTGGTTTCTTGTTTTTAACATTCAACGTGGAGTTTTGCTTGCTTTGCAATATTCTATCTTTCTAGGGCATTTGTGCGAGTTTATAATTAATGAAAGGCATATGTATGTTGAAGATAGTGGGGTACTGGAGGATACTTTGGCAAAGACATGGAACCCTAACAAACTGAGAAGAAGAGACTCCTGTTTGTGTACCAGACACCGGGAAACTTTCAAGGTTGTGCTGATGTTTCAGTCATAGGATGAGAACTTAAGGGGAGTTGCCAATTTCAACTGTGCAAGGAAGATGGAAAACTACTTGCCTGGATGATATGGCTTTCTTGAGGATTCTGCAGGTTTAACTGCTATTCACCTAGTTAGAAGACAACAGATTCCCTTGAGACTTTGAGCGTTACAGACCTCTCAACTCTTTATTCCGTTGTTTGACTTTATGCTATAAAACACCTCTCTAACAGAACTACTGAGGTTTCGGTCATGCTGAAACGTTCCTATATTTCTTGAGACTTAATTAGAACTTCTATTTAGTTTATGGTACTTAGATTAATTTATATTCCCAATGATTAGGCAAAAGGGCCGCAACTCATATACAGATCAACAGACTCTGGCCCTCATTACAACCCTGGCAGTTGGTGTTAAAGTGGCGGTATGACCGCCAACAGGCTGGCGGTAACTACTGTCAAATTATGACCATGGCTGAAAGATCTCCAAAAGACAGCCAATGTACCACACCGACTGCCAGTCAGGAAACAACAGCCACAACAGCAGTAGTCGCCTACAGCCAGGCGGAAGTCAATGTTCCACCCACCATATTTAGACCCTGGAAACTGTCACCTTTTCTGGGGTAGTACCAACGACATCAAAAGCCTGGCAGAAACTGAGCTCAGAAGGGAAAGGACTCACCATTGGAGACACAGGGAAGAACCACAGCGCCATGGAGCTTGAACTGCATGCCTTCCCAATGATCTTCTACGTTATGCTCCACCACAAACACCAATGCCGGCGAAGACGACGACGGTGAGTACAGCCACCTAGCACATAAGGGGGGGAGGAAAACGAGAGTGACACACACACGCACAACACCCCCCCACACCATACACACAATCAGCGGCATTACAAAAAAGAAATTACTCCGTAACTCGGATGAATAATGCAAGGACAAACCGATTTTGAAAAACTGAATGTAATGAGATCAACACAGCATGAAAAATAAGTTAGGCAAGATAATATATATATATATATATACATATGTATAGAAAAGGGACACAGCCCAGACCACAATGGTTGTAGGCCACATGGCCACAGGCCAAAGTCCAAGGCCACACATGTCACCTGCTTCAACACGGAGAGAACACTGCAGGGGCATCAGTTGGTATATAAGCAGGCACCTCAGGGGAACCAGGGATGAGTGGGCTCCTCAGCCGGAAGATGTAACAAGACCACTGGTTTTGGAGGGGGCTACATACCCTGTGCTTGGTCCTGTGGAGTGCAAGGTCACAGTCCCTCATGTGTGTGTCTCACCCACTGGTTCTGGAGGGGGGCAACATGCCCTGTGCTTGGTCCTATGGAGTGCAAGACCACAGTCTCTGGAGTGGGTGACTTGCCCACTGGGTCTGGAGGGGGCAACATGCCCTGTGCTTGGTCCTGGGGAAGGCAAGACCACAGTCTATGGAGTGGGTGACTTGCCCTGTGCCTGTCCTGGTGAGTGCAAGGCCACAGTCTCTCAGGTGGGTGACTTGCCCACTGGTTCTGGAGTGGGGTCTCGCGCCCTGTGCTCTTGATCCTGGGGAATGTTGGGCTTGTGGGTGTCTTACCAATTGGTTCTTGAGGGGGCCTCGTTCCCTGTGCTCTTGATCCTGGGGAGTGTTGGGCTTGTGGGTGGCTTACCCACTGGTTCTGGAGGGGGTCTCCTGCCCTGTGCTTTTGTTCCTAAGGAGTGTTGGGCATGTGGGTGTCTTACCCACTGGTTCTGGAGGGGGCATCATGCCCTGTGCTCTTCATCCTGGGGAGTGTTGGGCATGTGGGTGTCTTGCCCACTGGTTCTGGAGGGGGCCTCGTGCCCTGTGTTCTTTATCCTGGGGAATGTTGGGCTTGTGGGTGTCTTACCAATTGGTTCTGGAGTGGGCCTCGTTCCCTGTGCTCTTGATCCTGGGGAGTGTTGGGCTTGTGGGTGTCTTACCCACTGGTTCTGGAGGGGGTCTCCTGCCCTGTGCTCTTGTTCCTAAGGAGTGTTGGGCATGTGTGTGTCTTACCCACTGGTTCTGGAGGGGGCATCATGCCCTGTGCTCTTGATCCTGGGGAGTGTTGGGCATGTGGGTGTCTTACCTACTGGTTCTGGAGGGGGTAACATGCCCTGTGCTCCTGATCTTGGGGAGTGCAAGGTCACAGGCTCTCAGGTGGGTTCATACCTACTGGGTTTGCAGGGGGCAGGCTGCACAGCAGCCCATGGAGGCAGGATTACATACTGTCCACCGGCTGTATGAATAGGAGATGGAGACATACCCCGTGTACAGACCCCTGGTGGACTTGGCAACACTGGAGGACAGGCACATAATACTCACCTAAAGACTTGACAGGGCCACAATCACAGAGATGTATGCCCAATTGGAGCCTGACCTGATATCTGCTATCCGTCATCCCACTGGGATCCACCTTTTGTGCAAGTTCTATCAGTGCTCCATTTCCTGGCAACTGGTTCTTTCCAAGTGACAGTGGGTGGGCTTGGCAGCAGGAATGTCACAGCCAATGTTCTCAATAGTGCTGGCAAGAGTGTTGTCTGCCCTGATTAAACACATGTGCAGCCACATTGTATTTCCCCAGGTTGAGGATTTGGCCACAGTGAAGGCCGAGTTCTTTGCAATGGGACATATCACCGACATAATTGGGGCGATTGATGGAACGCATATTGCCTTTGTCCCCCCGTCAGAATGAACAGGAGTTCAGAAATCAGAAGAGTTTCCACTCTATGAATGTTCAGATGGTGTGCTTAGCGGACCAGTACATCTCCCACGTCAGTGCTAAGTATCCTGGGTCGGTGCTTAATGCCTTTGTCCTGAAGAATAACAGCATCCCAAATGTGATGGGCCAACTGCAAAGGCACAGGGTGTGGCTAATATGTGAGCCCTAGGTCCCACCCAGTATATGTTGGTGTATGGGTATGGTGTGGCCCATATGGGATAGTGTGTGGCTAAATGTTGTCCCTCAATAATTGCAGGTGACTCTGGTTACCCAAACCTATCATGTCTGCTGACCCATGTGAAGAATGCCAGGACAAGGGCAGAAGAACGTTATAATGAGGGACATGGGCGAACCAGAAAGATCATTGAGAGAACCTTTGGCCTCCTGGAGGCCAGGTTCCGGTGCCTCCATCTGACAGGTGGATCCCTGTGCTACTCACCCAAGAAGGTCTGCCAGATAGTAATGGCATGCTGCATGTTGCATAACCTGGCCCTCAAACACCATGTCCCATTCCTGCAGGAGGAGGAGGCTGGAGATGCCCGTGTGCCAGCAGTGGACCCTGTGGACAGTAAAAATTATTAGGCGGAGGATGAGGTTGAGGACAACAGAACATCAGTGATCAGACAATACCTCCAATGACACACAGGTAGGACGGTGTTACTTCACATTTCAATGAAATTTGTTTTAATTTTTGTGCCACTGGCATGCTGATATTTCCCACTTCTATGCCCACTTACTGTTCCCTCTGGCAATTCATTTTGCAGATGTTGGTGACCTCACATATACTCCTGGTGTGATCACTGCAGCCAGCTACATGTCATTAATCTATGCCTGTTTTCTGTACAGTTGAATTGCAGTGTTTGTACCTGCTTCAACAAATACACAATTGAAAAACATGACATACTCTAAACTTCTTTTTTTCCAAGGATGTTTATTGAAGTGGTAAAATATAGAGGGGAAAGTGCAGTGGAATGGGGTGATGATGGAGGAAAGTCCAGGATATTGTTCCAGTCTGTTTGTAGCACAGGTGCATTGTTCAAGGGGACATAGGAAGGGGAGCAATGGCAGTTCAAGGTGGACAGGGTGACAGAGTGGGACACAAGGGTGACAATCAGGAGAGTCTCATTTCCTGACGGGGTCTTGGCAAGGGTCCCTGGCTTCTGTCTGGATCGCAGGGAACGTTTGCGGGGCGGTTCTCCTTTTGCAGGGGAAGGGGTGCTGGTGGCCTGTGAATCCTGTGGCGGGGCCTCCTGGCCACTAGCGGCAGCAGAGGTGGAAGGCTTTTCAGATGTCTGGCTAGTGGCAGGGGCCCGCTGTTGTGTGACCGTCTCCCTCATAATGTTTCCCATGTCTGCCAGAACCCCTGCTATGGAGATCAGGGTGTTGTTGATGGCCTGCAAGACCTCACTGATCCCCTGGTACTGTCCCTCCTGCAGCCGTTCGTCCTCCTGCACATTGTCCAGGATCTGGCCCATCGTGTCCTGGGAATGTTGATAGGCTTCCAGAATCTCTGCAAGTGCCTCCTGGAGAGTCAGCTCCCTTGGCCTGTCCCCACCCGGCGCGCAGCAGTCCTCCCAGTTTTCTTGTTGGCCTGTGCCTATGTCCCATGAACCGTGTGCCCACTGCCACTGACCCAGGTCCCTGATTGTCTTGGGTATGAGGTGTGGCCTGGGGTCCCTGTAGAGATGGACACACTGCTGATTGACGTGTCCTGGGGACAGAGGTGTGGGTACGCTTGGCCAGTGCTGTGGTGGTGTTTCCTGATGGGGGAGGCTCTGTGGTGGTGTGTAACTGGGCATGGGTAACCGGCTGTCCAGAGGTCCCTGATGGGCCAGGTTGGTCATCCAGATCCTGAAGACCAGAGTTGCTGTCATCACTGTGGATCTCTTCAGTTGGGGGACTGGATATTGCTGGCACCGCCTCTCCACTGACATTGGCTGGGATACCTGTGGGGATGTAAATGATGTGTTATAGTTTCTGTTTCTGACATATTGTGCTTCCGTGCCTTGCCCTCTTTGGTTGTATTTGCCCTGGCAGCTTTCACTTGTGTATGTTGGTGTATGGTGGGATTGTTATTTCTCTATGGTGTGCATGCTTTAGTGATGAGATTCCATAGAGGGCTGTGAGGAGTGTTGGAGGGGTGTCCAACATTGTCCGATCTCACGGCCTCCACATCGTCTCCTACGCAGACGACACCCAGCTGATCCTCTCACTCACAAAGGACCAACCCCACCTCAAAGACCAATCACCACGACGGACTACATGCCATTGCCAACTGGATGGAGATGAGCCGCCTCAAACTGAACTCGGACAAGACTGAGATCCTCATCCTCGGCTCCAACCACTCCACATGGGACGAACTCCTGGTGGTCAGCCACCCAAGGAACCGCACCAACTCCCATGCACGCAACCTAGGTTTCATCCTAGACTCATCGCTCACCATGACTCAGCAAGTCAACGCTGTCTCATTTGCCGGCTTCGACACCCTCCGCATGCTTCGCAGACCTTCAGATGGATCCCCATCGAAACCAGAAGGACGGTCACCCACGCCCTCATCAGCAACAGACTGGACTACGGCAATGCGCTCTATGCAGGAACAACGGCCAAGCTCCAGAAGAAATTGCAACGTATACAGATTTCCCTGATATTACTGGAAATATTGCTTGCACCAAGGACAAATGCAAAAAAATACCTACAGAGCATATATGTATAAGTTTAACGCTGCCCTCATTTACAAATTTGGGCCACATTTTTACTATTCAATTCACTAATAGAGGCCACTTTATTTTGGTGCCCAGGCCTACTTTCTGCCGCAGTTCGATTATGGTGTCCCACAAGGCAGTAACTGCCTGTCTTGCTGTACATAGCACTAGTGAGATCCGTCTGCCTTTCCTAGAATATTGTGGATATGTCTCATTATTCAGTAAACCCAGCATAGTTTAAGCAGGGAACCCGAGGATAGTTGTGTCAAACATTTGATCTATTGTGCCAATGATTTCTATCCAGTATGATTGGAGCTCTGAACAATGCCCTCAATGTGCGTCAGTCTGCCAACATCAACAAATCCCCCCATCATCTATGAAATTTCTGTGGGTCATACTTGTGATTTTTGATAAGTGTTTGATACCACTGGAGTGCAGTTTCAGTATGGCCAGGTTAAAATGTTCATTAAGCTTGTGTGATTTCTTGGTATTACTGGACTTTACATGCTGTTTATAACATTCTTGAAAAATTAAGCCATTACACTACACAGTGTAACTTCGAGTCCATATAGCTAAACATTCTATTGAGTAGGCATGGAAACACTGCAAAAGAACATAACATGAGTGGGTGCTTTTCGCAGCACTTGCTTTTTTTGTGTTTTTTTTATAGCTGAACAATCAATCAACAATTAAGTAAAGATTGTCTTGCCCAGTGCTTATCATTACAAGACAGAAAAGTAATTCATTACTTGATAAAAAACAATACTACACACTTCCATCAACAGAAAACAATTGAATGACTCTGAGCACTACTTGCGTCTGTGTTGCACCTCTTTCTGCTTCCTCCCTGCTCCCCCATTCAGGCTTTCACCTGCTTCTGGGTAGTCCCCTCATCTATAAGGAGCAAAGTAGTAGCATGAATGTAGCTCAGATGCAGATACTTCAGTCTGTAATATATGTGTGCACAGTCTCATTTCTACTTTGTATGTATGTATTTGGTATTTCTAAATCAAGACCCTAACCAAAATGCAGTGGAGCACTGCACAAGGTCAAAGACATGCATAAAGACAATGATAGGAGAGAAAGCTGATTTGTAGACCGTTAATGCATTATGATGTAGTGTTCTTTAATGAGATGTATCTCACACCTTTTGTAAATTGGGGAATCATGGGGCAGTCCTGAGGGACACTGGGATGTTGTGCATAGATGGAAAAGGCCAGCTCCCTTATTTTTCTCTCTATTTACACTTCTTAGTCTGTAGTCTGATAATGTCCTAGCTGCAGGTGTGCTGAGAACCACCACAGATGGTTGGCTTGTCTGCAAAATAAGGAGGGGTGCTGGTTGTGATGGATTTGTAAATGAAGCAGTTGTTTTTGATGATGGCGCAGCCCAAAAAAGGGAGCCAATGGAGTTTGATTAGGGTGGGGTGATGTGTTCATATTTCTTCAAGCCAAGAGTTAGGCATGCTAAGGCATGCAGGATGCCCTTAGAGGGGCCATTGTGGCATCTGAGTGAGCAATGGAGCACGGTGTTTCAATCATCTATAGGCAAGAGTAGGAGGGCTTGAACAACAGTTATGAAGTTGTGTGCATATTGGAAAATCCTAATGTTGTTCTCTGTGATTAGAGTACCAAGTGGCTTCACATAGAGGTTGAAAATGACATAGGAACCCTGGGGGATGCCACAGGTAATAGGGATCTTTTTTGCCCTGGTGGTACCCATGTAGATGTGGTGGAAAAGTAGAAGGGGAACCAGTGAAGGACATTGACTAAGTGGAGTAGTGCGGAGTTCCCGAATTCCACTCTTCGGTGCGGAGTGGAGTTTGTTTGGCTCACGAGATTGGTTTTTGGCACTCTCTCGCAATTACAACGATTCTCCTGGGCCGATTTCAAGTGTGCACGTGCTGGAATTTTCTTTCTCTCACGTTGCTTCCAGACGCGCCAGAGGCTAAAACAGGCCGTTGGCCAGCATGAACTCACTTCTGAAGTGAATTTTATACTCCAGAGCCACTAAATCTAGTCTAAAAGAGCTTTTTGACTAGATTTTCTTCTCCAATAGACACTGCAATTTGTTTTTCACTTTGAGAAGCCTTTTTTTCAAACAGGAAGGAAATGTGTCAGAGACTCTAACTCCTTGTTCCTATCCAGCACACTCCTCCCAGTGCTTTGTCCATCTCCTGGTCACTTTGCACTTGGATTTTGAGGTGGAAGGATCACTCTCTTTGTCTCATGGATAAACCTTTGGATTTAAGGACTTTGTTTTTGTGAAATCATCAAACAAGTAAGTTCAAAAGCTATATTAAATAAGGGTGTTGTTGTCTGTTTGCTTGGACATGCACCGGTATTTCTTTGTACTTTCATTTGATTTTTAAAATGTATAGTGGTGGGTGGCCTGGACTTTAAGTATGGGCCTAGTTATTATTTAATAAGCATTTCATTGATTTTTCACCTTTTGTAAAGGAAGATTGTTGCACAGTTCAGTACCTTTTTCACATATTTCCATTTGCAATATCATTTTAGTATGTGATCTAGACGTCCAAAGAGCCATTGATCCAGTCGGCCCAGGCCAGTACTAGTAATCATCTGTTCTTGAAATAAATGTTTCAGTGGTATATGTTTGTAAAATGTCTACTAGGGCAGGGATAACGTTGGATTAATTTAAATTTTAAATGTTGGCTATTATTTGCAGTTCATTCTTTCACGAAAAGTGTCTATATTGTGGGGTAATAAATATTTGATGGCATAAGAGGATGTTGTTTGACCGTGTGGCTGGCAGCCATTTTGTGCATGCAGCCAGTGTCCCTTTGACATAAGCTTGCATGTGTTCTTTGATTGCCATGCCTCCTTGCTCCTTGTTGTTGTTGTTTGACCATGTGGCTGACAGCCATTTTGTCAATGCAGCTAGTATCCCTTGTCATAGGCTTGCATGTGTGCTTTGTTCTCCAGGCTTCCTTATTGCTCCTTGTTGTTGTTGTCACACCATTTAGCTGGCTGGCAGCCATTTTGTCCATGCAGCCAGTATCCCTTGCCATAGGCTTGCACATGTTCTTTGTTTGCCATGCCTCCTTGCTCTTTGTTGTTTGACCATGTGGCAGGCAGCCATTTTGTGCGTTCACTCTACAGCCATGGTATCTTTGACATAGGCTTCCACAAAATCATCTTTAATTATTGTCTATTTTTTTTTTGCATTTTTTAAAATTCTCATTTAATTTTTATACCAGGCTTTATATTACCTTTTTAAATTTATTTTTAATTTACATTTTTAAATTGTAGTTTTATTTTCTTTACCTTTTTTTAATTTAATGATTTTAATTTCATTTTTATTTTAATTTTTATATTTTTTCACTTTTTGAATATTTTTTATTTTTAATAAAAAAAAATTATTTCATGTTTATTTTTATATTTTATTTTTTATTTGTTGCATTTTTTATTTGTATTTTCATTTTTATTTAATTCTTCATTTTGTCTTGATCCATCCATCCGATCCATTCCATTCCATTCCTCCATCCATCCTTCCATCCATCCATCCACCCACCAAATACGCACAGCTGCACTACAGCATTCAGGCCCTGATTTATACTTTTTGATGCAAACCTGCCAGCCGGGCATCATATTAAAGGAATGACGCTAGCTGACAGTAAGGCCCGGTTAGCATCAAAATAAATAACGCTAACCGGGTTGGGGAGGCGTATGGGAAACAGGAGGTTGTGCCTCGAAGAATGGCGCTAGTCAGGTTAGAGTCAGAAAAATTACTTTAACATGACTAACGTCATTTTTTGACGCACAACCCCATGCACATGACTCCTATCTTAGTAAAGACAGGAGTCAGGCCTACCTGCCCAATGGCCATTCGCAGGGGACTTATGTCGCATGGGTATGGCCATTGGGTACAGTGCCATGTAGGAGGGCCGAAGTAAGGCCCCCCTATGACACTTTAAAAAAAAAATAATAATAATCTTACCTGGACTTACCTGGGATGGGTCCCCATATCCTTAGGTGTCCTCCAGGTGTGGGTAGGGGTGGGTGGGGGCAGGGAAGGGCACCAGTGGGCTGCTTCCATGGTCTTCAACCATGGAAATGAGCCCACAGGTCCCCTAACGCCTGCCCAGACCCAGGTGTTAAATAATGGCACTAAGCAAGCTTAGTGCCATTACTAAAAAGGCCCTCCTCCTCCTGTGCATGATTTTTGCATGGGAGGATATATAAGGCGCTAAGGCCCTAGAGTAATGTTTTGCCTGGGAACGCCTACCTTGCATCTCATTGACGCAAGGTAGGTTTTCAAGGTGAAAAAATGATGTTAAATCCAATATTTTGAGTCTAGACGGGTCTAGCATCAAAATATAAATATGGAGTTAAGTTTGCGCCGGTTTGCGTGAAAAAAAAAAGACGCAAATCTAGCGCAAACAGAGTATAAATGTGCCCCTCAGTTTCTTAGGTGTAATTCCATTCCCTCCAGGCTGTGGAGCATGGCAGACAAATCAACAGCATAATTCATTTTGTTAGTGAATATTCCATTTCCCCTGGACCAAGCTGCCGCCACATGTTATTTAAAGGAATATTCCATTTACCCATGCTAGATCTGCCTGTTGTGCTATCTAATTTGAAATGTAATTGTTTTATGGTGGTAGATTAATTTGCCTTTACAGTGTTTGATTTAAGAAGTTCGAGAGCCACATTAACATAATTATTTTACGCTAATGTGGCGTTAGGCTTCAAAAATTGCACACCAGATTTACAAAGTGTTTTAATGCATGCATTGCACCGCTTTGTAACCCCTTGCACCACATTAAGCCTGCTCCAGGCATAATGCCCCTCATTACAACCCTGGTGGTCAGTGGAGAAATAGCGGTAATACCGCCAACAGGCAGGCGGAAAAAAAATGGCATTCCAAGCATGGCGGTGACCGCCATACTAAACCGGCACTTCTCCACTCCGACCGCCAGGGTGGTAACGACCGCTGGGCTGGAGATTTTGGTCTCCAAAGCAGTGGATGTCACTACACCGCCGGCGGTATCACGACCCCGCATACCGCAATTCCTTCCCTGTCACTGATAGGGATCTCCCCCATGGCCCTCCCTCATCCCGAGTCCTCCTGCCACACCCTGACCCCTCTTACCGCCCTCCAAAGGTGGCAGGTCCCCACTCCCCACCCCCCAACATTGACACACACACCCCCTACACGCACACATACACAACTACACATACACACACACATACATACAGACATACAAACAGACATGCACACATTTTCAAAACACACAGCACCCCCTCATGCAACATGCACTCACACAACCCCTCTACACACTCACACGCACACCCCCATGCACGCATACAACACACAACACCCCCCCACCCCCGTACCCTAATGGACGATCACCTTACCTGGTCCAGTGATTCTCCGGGAGGGAACGGGATCCATGGGGCTGCTCTGCCGCAAGCTCCCCGTCACCAGAACACCGCCACACCGAATCATGGGGCGTGATTCGGTGGGTGGTGTTCTGATGACGTGGCGGTGGAGGTGGAGCAGCCTCTACTTCCCCGCCAACTGCCAGTATGGCTGCTGGTGGCTCTCCGTCCGAAAAAGTCATAATACGCTGTGCGGAAAACCGCCTGCACTGGCGGTCTTCAGTACGGCGGTAACTCGGAGGTCTTACAAAAAGACCGCTGAGGTTAAAATGAGGGCCAATGTATCCAAGGTGGTCATTCCCCTGTTAAGGGTCCATTTTTTGTGGCATTTTTAATGCCTGCACAGAGCAGGTGTTAAAAGTAAGCACACCAATATTTATAATGCCTCAATGTGCTTTGCAGGATTAGCGTCAACATTTTTTATGCTAATCATGCAAAGCACCAAATTAGCATCAAACATTTAGATGCTAGTTCCCTAACTACCCATGGTGCGCCATATCTTAAATACTGCACACACATGGTGGCATTAGGGTGGCACTAACGGTTGTGAAAAAAGTGGTGCTGCACTGGACGCACCACCACGTTTCTTAAATCTGCCCCTAGTTATATTACATAAACCAACCACACTAAGGGGCATATTGATATTTTTGATGCAAAACTGCACTACCACAGTTTTGCATCAAAAAGTTTAGCACCGGCTTGCACTCTTCCTAAGCACCAGCTGGGCACCATATTTATGGAATGGTGCAAGCCGGTGCAAAGGGTGGGCTAGTGTGAAAACAAATGACGTTAGCCGGGTGGGGATGGCGGTATGGGAGAAGGGGGTTTGCACCAAAAAATGATGCTAGGCTGGTGAGAGGAATAAAAATGCTTCTACTCATCCTAGCGTCATTTTCTGACTCAAAACCATCCATACCACATGACTCCTGTCTTTGAAAAGACAGGAGTCATGCCCACAACCCCAATGGCCAGCACAGGGGACCAGTGCCCCCGTGGATGGCCACTGTACTCTGTGCGATGCAGGATAGCCCCAAGTTGGAGCCCCAATGGCACTTTAATTTAAAAAAAAATACTTACCTATACTTACCCTACTTACCTGGGATGGGGTCCCCCATCCTCCGGGGTCCCTCTGGTGTGGGTGTTCCTCAGGCTTGAGGAGGCACCTGTGGACCAATTCCATGGTGTTTAACCATGGAAATGGTCCACAGGTCCCCTAACACCTGGTCTGACCCAGGTGTTAAATAATGGTGCAAAGCAAACTTTGCACCATTACTTAGCTCCTCCTCCCACCCCTGCATCATTTTAGCATGGGGAAATAAATATGGGGCTATGGGGTTAGCACCATTTTTTAGATGGGAATGCCTACCTTACCTCTCATTGACACAAGGTAGGTTCACCCATTTAAAAAATGGTGCAAACTCCAATATTTTGACATTAGACGGGTCTAACGTCAAAATATTAGTATGGAGTTCGTTTTGCGCTGAATTTGCTTAAAAAAAATGATGCAAAATCAGCTCAAATAGAGTATAAATATGCCCCTAAGTTTGCATTTCTCAGTACTATTTCCAACCTGTTTCATTGACTAAATGTTTTTCTTGCTTGGTTGTTTTTAGGTGTACAAGAGAAGAGACCCCACATCATCTACAGTAGTGCCAAAGAGAAGGTCTTGCGGTTACTTTGGTCCACAGGCACCAAACTCTTTCACTTGTGCATCTTAATGTCACTTCCAACCTAGATGGCTCCAAAGAAAGTTGCTCCCAAGAAAGTGGCCACGGAGAAGAACCAGCTTTCCGCCAGTGGCGTCCCAATTGCAACATTTTTTGGCAGACATGTGCCTGCTGCCACCTTGGCCTCTGGGAAGGAACCTTGAAGCACTCCAGCATCAACAGCACCATCCCGACCCAAGCTCAAGACCATGTCTGTCAGTGAGGCAGCCACTGCAATCATGGCGATGCCGACGAGCAGTGTTGTTCAATGGAGTTGCCCATTCACAAAGTAGTACCCAATTGTTTCAAGAAACAGAGCAATGTGGACAGCAGCCACTGCCAAATCTTCCTGAAATTGGAGTAGAACAGGAGGTTGAGCTTTCGGTCAGCAAGCACCTCTTCTTTTAGAATCAAAGGCTCCCAAGTCTCCAGTGAGAAAAAGGAAGGGTACTACTCCACCATCTTCTCCAAGAACCACTTCTGATGACGATGATAGGGACAAGGAGTGCACCCTAGCAGAGTCCAGGAAACAACAGGGGAGGCAAGGGAAAGGAAAAGTTCCAGAAAGCCAAAGAAACATGAAGGTGGATGATGAGGATGATGATGACACAGTCATTGTCGAATCTGGCACAAAGGAGCCCAACATTACTATGCAACCTGCTCTGAGGGATGTGGCACAGGCACCCCGCCAGCTCCCATATTTGTAAGGCCCCAGCAGGGACCTGTAACAATCCCTACCTCATTACAAGTATGCACTACAAAGACTCAATCAACACACCCACAACAACCTACATCCACTTGTTCTTCAGGCATTGGCAGTGGCCCAACAAGAAATAACTCCTCCCCTGTTTAGGACTTTTTTACGATTTAAAAAATGAAGGAGAACT
Organism: Pleurodeles waltl; assembly: GCF_031143425.1. NCBI lineage: Eukaryota > Metazoa > Chordata > Amphibia > Caudata > Salamandridae > Pleurodeles > Pleurodeles waltl. Next base: position 217,381,579 of record NC_090450.1, on the reverse strand, counting down.
TTGCCATATGCTCCATTTGTCATGTGGGTGTTCGTCAAGGTAAACCTGGTCCACATTATAGTACTGGGGACCAGACGACCCACATGAAAAAATATTACGCAATCCGGTGGGAGCAGCACCGTAAACAAATGGCTCATCGTGGTTGTAGTGGTGAAGGTGAGGAGAGCCAGAAACATCAGCTACACCTGTTGAAATCATGGTGGAAGGTGACGAAGAAGAAAGTGACATCATCATCACGCAAAGCAGCCCTGGCCCCAGCAGTGCACCAGAATCACCCACCACAGCGATCTCACAATGGCACAGGAAGACTCAGAGTTAGATGGAGATACCACAGCATAAGGTGACTGCACCACGACACGCATTGAGTCTACCACCACCTACATCTGAAAAGTCGCCTGCATCAGTGGCCCCACAAAAGAAGAAAATCCAGGCTACAATTATGGGCATATTTAGGAGCGGCCCTATGACTGAAACCTCCCATTGGCATGTTTGTACAATGGCAATCTGGCACAAATGTTAGTGCTGGACCTCCCCCCTTTTTGTTTTGTCAAAAGAGTGGGATTCTTAGCGTTTGTGGTAGCCCTCTGCCCAAAATAGAAGGTTCCAAGCTGGACCTATTTTGCCAGAGTTGGTGTTCCAGCGCTGCACCGCAAAGTGCTGCAATTCGTTGGCCAAGCTTTGCAGCAAAATGTAGCCCACACAATATCCACGTGATGTCACACGTGGACCAGTTGTCACGCAACTGATTACATGTACATCACTGCACACTGGATCTCTTTTCTGGAGGTAAAGCAAATGCTATCTACAGGTCTTGGCCGTGAAGATATTCTTAAAAGCGTTCCACGGTATGCAACAGTAGCCATGTTTATCACGGATAAGTCATACATAGCTGCAAACATATTGGAGAAATTTAATAGCAAGGTGTCTGAACGGTTGTGACCTAGAAGTCTTTAAAATGATTTTCTTACCACGGAAAATGGCAGTAACATAGTCAAGACCATGGCAGACTGTGGCTATTTCAGGGTCCTGTGTTTGTTGCACTGCATCAACCTGGTTGTGCAAGACTTTCTTTGAAAGAAGACATAGGCGGTCATTCTGACCGCGGCGGTCGGCGGTAGCCGCCCGCCATGCAGTCACCGCCATTTGCACGCTCTGCGGTCAAAAGACCACAGCGGCCATTCTGGCTTTCCCGCTGGGCCGGCGGGCGCCTGCCAAAGGAGCGCCCGCCGGCCCAGCGGGAAAGGCCCTGCAACATAGAAGCCGGCTCCGAATGGAGCCGGCGGTGTTGCAGGGGTGCGACGGGTGCAGTTGCACCCGTCGCGATTTTCACTGTCTGCTAAGCAGACAGTGAAAATCATGCTGGGGCCCTGTTAGGGGGCCCCTGCACTGCCCATGCCAGTGGCATGGGCAGTGCAGGGGCCCCCAGGGTCCCCACGACACCCGTTCCCGCCATCCTGTTCCTGGCGGTAAAAACCGCCAGAACCAGGGTGGCGGGAAGGGGGTCGGAATCTCCATGGCGGCGCTGCTTGCAGCGCCGCCATGGAGATTCAGCCCAGACAGGGGAAATCCGGTGGGAAACCGCCGGATCCCCCTTTTCTGACCGCGGCTTTACCGCCGCGGTCAGAATGGGCAGGGAAGCACTGCCAGCCTGTTGGCGGTGCTTCCGTGGTCCTCCACCCTGGCGGTCGATGACCGCCAGGTTTGGAATGACCCCCATAGTCAGCAACATACTAACCTCCTGCAGATAAATCTGCTCATTTCAGCCATTCTTTTAACGCCTGGATACAGTTACGGATTGTTCAGTGTTATAACAGAGTACCAGTTAAAGCCCTGATAGAGGAGGTGCCAACACGCTGGAACTCAACCTGTTATATGTTGCAACGTCTGTATGAGCAGTACAAACAGATCAATAACTATGTCATTGAAAGAGGAGCTGATGCAATTGGGAGATCTAAGACCATGGTTGTGGACAAATAGGGCCTAGTCAAATGCCTCACTCAGATGCTGCTCCTTTTTGAAGTTTTCACACAGGAAGTTAACAAGGAGGACAGTACAATGGGCCAAGCAATACCGTGATTGCATCTGCTACAAGAGCAGCTAAAGAAGGTGTCTGAAACTTTCGCAATCTGGGGTGTGAACGAAAACCTAGAAGTGCATGCTTCGGTTATTAGCCTAAGCTATCACTTAAATTGTAATGCGAGGCTGCAAAATGACATCATCTCATCCAAAATGTACATCTGTATCAGCCTACTTGATCCAGACAAGAAAAAAAATCTTTCTGCTATCATTCCTTTTTCTGAAGGGGATGTTTCACAATAAAAGAGGTGGATTGTTGAGAAAGCAGTAGAACTGGAAGAAGAATGGCTGGAACACAGAGTCTCACTCCGCAGTTCTGGGGTGCCGCCTACAACTTTATTGTCTTGTCTCACATATACCAACCCCACAAACAAGCAAACCAGTGACAAAAGCAACAGTAGAATCAGACCCAACCTCTACATTGGATCAGTTTCAAGTGGCAGGTTTTAAGTCCAGTGCAGAGGTGAATAAAAACGTGGTAGAACAGGCTGCAGCACCAATCACCATTCAAAGGATGTTCCAGGAGTATCTGGATGACCTGAAAGAGGTGTATGAGGATCAAAACCCATTGGTTTATTGGTATGGGAAGATGCACCAATGGCTAGAGCTCAGCAAGCTGGCAATAAAATATCTGTCTTGTTCTGTAGCCAGCGTGTCTGCTGAACGTGTTTTCAGTTCAGTTGGTGCATTTGTAATAGTCAGCAGGATCAGTCTCTCACCTCAAAACTAGTAAAGATTAACCATGATTAAAATGAACCAGCATTTCATACCACCTGATTACACCATTCCTGAAACACCACAGGAGGAGAAGAGGTTGATTGGTCAGAATCAAGTGTGTTAGCTGACCAACTTCTGGGTGAACTTTCAGAGTTTGAGGACAAACACTACTTCCCGGACTGAGTATGCCAGTGCCTCCATAGAACTTTGTAATTATTTTTCTCATTGAACTTCTTTTTTGTCTTTCTTTCTTTGCAATAAAAAGGGAAGATTATTTTTGTGTCTAATTTATGCTGGCCCACCATTTCATAGCCACATATTAGAAGCCTGTGTTGGAGTTGCACATGTGTGCAGTGAAGATGCCCCACATACACTTCAGAACATTGGAGACAATGCCTGCCTCCCTCACATCATTGCCTGTCCTATTTTTATATATCATTTAGCAGGTCTGCCATAGAATATAATAAAATAAAATACTGTCAGTGCCAATGTCAACAATGTGTTAAGTTGCCATCAAAGAGGAGATATTTTGTTCAACCACCATGCTTGGATTGGAAGAGGTAACTACTACTAGCACTAAAGTAACTCTTTTTGCACCAATGAGTGGTGATATATTGAGTGTTTGTGAATTTGTGAGTGATGACAGATGTGCGTGGTGGCTGACATTGAGGGAAGGAGTTCAAGAAATTTGTGAACTTGTTTCCAAGGATTTGCAGTGTTTGGGGGCTGATGGGGTGATCATTTTTTCCTGAAAATTATTGACCTTTCTAACTTAGTGAAATTCACCTGCAGGGTCCACTCCTTAGTTTTTTCAGTTCCTCAGAACAGACCAGCTACTTTAGTTACCAAACACAGATCCACACAAAATACTCCAGTTCTGCTTCTCTATTTATTCTAGTCTTCATGTCAACTGCAGTGACCTTCATAGGTTTGCCTTGCTTGGTTTGGGACCGGGACGGAGTTACTCAGAATCTGGAGAAGAAGGATGGAAGGCCTTGACAACTAGAAGGGGAAAGTTATCGACTTCAAATAGAAACCATGATGTTGGCAAAGGCTCTGAGGCCTAGTACTCACTCACTCAGCTCTGTGAACTGGAGAGAGCTGTGTTGATTTGGAAATGCTGCTGAATAGTATGTGTTTGCTGCAATGCTGGCTCAAACGTGAAACTCCTAATGTTCTTGCTCTGCCTATGAGTCTTCTTGGTACAATCCTGACTCATCATAAAGCTTACGTTGCTTCCTTTTGTCCTTCTCCTTTACTCTATAATACAGCTACTGTTTTTTTCCAAATACGCAGGACTTCTCCTAGTCCTCTCTTGCATGACTCCAGATTACCTACCTGACATATTCTAACTTCAGACAGGCACCCAGGAGTGGCCAACAGTCCAAGAAAAAAAAAAAGAGTGATGCACCGCCCAATTTGGCAACAAAGTATCACTTTCATTTTAACAATCATAATCTTTTGGACTGTGTTTGTGACCTTTAATCTTTCATAATTTCTATTTTTCAAAAATAGAAGACATAACATTCAGAATATTCTATCTGGTGCCTCTCTGGGCAGAAGGACTGTTTGTTGCATGCATTTAACTGAACTGTGTCATACTTATCCCCTTGTTTCCACTTGCCTTCCACAACAGATTGATGATGGTGTGCTGCTCAGTGCACCAAAGAATATTGCTGCGGTTTCTTTTTGTGTAGCGCCTGTCTTTGTCACACCTTTCATTAAATCCCCTTCCTCATTCATTCATCAAGACCCTACCCCTCTTACCCCAGGCTCTGTGATTTATTGAGGTGTTACACCATCAATTAATTACACACTTGCTGGGGCATGTGTGGTGAAAGAGACACATCTCACTGTATGTCTTTCTGCCTTCTTCTACCGGAGCAATTTTCCACTCCAGCCCTGTCAAATCATCATCATTCAGGAGTTGTGTGTGTGCTCTGTAAACGCTTAACCAGGTCCAACCACTTGAGTCTGAGCCTACTTCTCCTGACTCCATTATTTAATTTCCTACGTTTGGTTTTTATAGCTCCCCACCATTGCTCAGACAAAGTGGATATTGCTAGATTTTATTATCATATCAGATTCTGACTCTTCTTTCTTGTGTGTCAAATACTGTCATTGTGGTAGTCTGGTCTTAGTCTTCCTAAAGTTATGATATGATGACCCAGTAACTCTGTTTTTTTTTCTTTCAATCAAGTTGACAGTGATGCTTAACCCTTTGATTAATCCTATTCTTTGAGTGGCACCTTCTATGAAGCTCTGTCTTCCCTGCTAGCATGTTAGCTTGCTACTTCTACCACCCCCTAAAGAGTTACAATGCAATCTTGGGAAAAACACTGCAGTAAGAAGAAGTATAACTCGCCTCATCTAGTCAGATAAGAAAAGAACTTTGAATTGAAGCAGTTAACTTGTTTAGTTAGCAACTTAACTCCTACTAAAGAAGATTCTGCCTTACCTGCTATGTGAATCTAGGTTTGTTAGGCAAAATAGGCAATGGAAATCATCCACTAGTTCAGTTGCAGAGGGCAATGGAGCAAGGGTAACTGTGTAAGTAAATGACATATACTTTTTTAGCAGATTTAAAAAACAGGCTACACTAAAAGACAACAGTGCAAACTAAAACACTAAAATAATCATTGGCCTCCCCACTTTCATTTTTCCAAATAGAACAACAACCACCCTTTCGAACCACAACAAGCCCACCCCCCTCCTCAAACAAATAGCACTGTCCCCAAAAAGTCCAACGAAAAGTCCAAGTAAACCCTGCCCCAACTCCCTCACCATCCTCTCCACCCACAAGTGTCCTTCCCACGAAAACAAAAAAATTGAAAAAAGGATCAGAAGGGGGCATGTCCAAATTCACTAGAATAGGGTCCGGATATCATTGAGGGCTGCTTCAGTGCGTGCCACCAAGTGGTCCAGTCACACAAGGTGTTTTAGGATTCAGCCTCAGACTTTTAGGTCCTGGGCATGGCATGAGGCGGGGGGCAGCAGTGGTGGAACTGGGATGGGGTGGCTGCCTGCAGTGATGGTGTTGAGAGGCTTGAGGTGCTGGCGACTGGCTGTAGGTGCTAAGGCTGGCAGCCATAAGTGCATGCTCCTTCTCCTCTCTTACTGGAGGGCTACCAGCCGCCGATATTTATTCCTGATGCCCTCCAGCCTCTGCTGCCAGAGCTGTACTTCTATCTCCTAGTGAGAAGGATGATGATATCCACCAGGATTAGCTATAGCAGGAAAGACAAAGAAAAATGACAAATTAAAAACCGTGTTCTGTTCAAACAAATTTTAAAAAGGTACTGTGGCACAGTAACAGTAAATTACTGGTCCCTTAGGACGATTGGAATTTGATGTGACCGAATATTTACGACGAGCTACATGGCCATTGTTTACCCATATATGTCCCACTGTAGTTGAGATGATGTCTGAATATCGAAAGGGTAAAATCTGAACTGGCCTGAATCCATTATGGAAGCCATGTAATATTATTAACTTATACATAAATGTGGCACATGGCAAAAGGGATTTTACATTTTTTTAGGTGGCCCGGGACAGAACTTTGGAAAACAATGGAGGACTGAAGTTCTAGGAAGTGACAGAGTGGGCACTTGGGTGGAAGGGAAACATCTTTTTAAGTTTGAATGCATTGACAACTTTGTAAATGCAGCATTAATTGAAGCAGATGCACAAGATACACATAAAACACTATTGTACACTGCTACACTGCAGTTACATACTCACAGTAGCATTAGTGATTAATGGGGAGGGAGGTCTTACAATTATGGGTGGGAGGATACATCTGCCTTGATTCAACTACAAGGAGAGAAGACAGACAATAAAATACCCCCCACTTTGAACAATAACTTTGATAACCATGCAAACCGAGCAAGCAAATTAGGGTAACAGCAAACACAACAGCTCCCTTATTCCTTCTAGATCCAAGCAATTAAACATTCATCTTTTCATTAATCTAATCTATTCACCCTTTGATACTCACCATTTGATTTAAGCTTACACTCTCTCATCCAGTCTTTCGTTATTCCAATTTAGCCATCCATATTTATCCACCTGTCCATCCACAGACTCACCCGTCCAGTTTCCACCATTTTAAACACCCTGCTTTCATCTATCCATCCTGCATTTACCCATGTATCGTTCATTACCAATCTACCCACCAATCCTCATCTGAGCATACTCATTCACTCTTCCTTCACCCACTGAAGCATCCCTTAACCCCTTTTATTTATCTTCACACACCCATGCATCTCATTCACCTATGCATCTTACCAGCACATGTCCATGCTGCCATCTGCTCTCCCCCTCTGACCGCTTCAGCATCCGACAAGCTGATGCTGCTGCTTGCCCCAGCACTGGTGGTCAGTGCAGCTGGAAAAAACGTTACACAATTTAGTTCAACACAATTAATACAGCCACAATAGATCATTACAGTTCTATCATTCACTATAGGAATTTTGTTGGTTGTTAGAAAAGCAAGGTTGACAAATCATCAACTGCAAACATTTTGTAATAGAGGGGCAGAGCTCAGCTAAGTCACTGAAGTGCAATAAAGAGGTAGAATACTTTGGTCAATCCAGGAGAACATATGATGAGGTCTTGGTTGGCAAATCCAATGGGCTTGAGCAAGGCACAGAAAATCTTCACAAACATGCAGAAAAGCTGACTTGGGCATGCTATCTTGTCGGTAGGATACCTGTCCAGAAAATCAGTCCTCTTAGTATTAAGTACCAGACTGCAAGATATATCAAGGGAGAAGGGAAAACTAACACAGACTGCAGACAGGAGGAAGTCAGGTACAGAAGAAACAAGTAAATAAATAGATAAATGCAGGGATAAGAAAGCTTACATGGAACAAAAATAAGTACACAAAAGTAGACAGGCACAGTAAAACTAAAAGAAAAAGTATTTGAAATGAAGAGAGGTGAAAAAGAACAAGAAAAGTAAGGAAATCAAAATAATATAACAAGAAGACTTACTGGGCCAGCTGAACTGCCAGCATCCACACTGGTGGTGGCACTAGAAGTACTGCACCCCCTCCTTCTGGACCATGGACACTGTTGCCCTCTTCTTACACTTGAGTGCTGAAGTAAGAAATAAGGAAGATAAAAATAAAAGATTAGTGGTACAGTTAATGTCCCAAAAAATGTTTTTTGACAAACGGGGGCAAATACAGTAGCGCAACCTTATACTTTTCTATATCAGATTTCCTAGTATGATGGTCTCAACTCAAGTTGACCTATTACTTTTACTTTCCTAAATCCTACCCCTAAGCCCTACTCCATATTTCCTAAACTACAAACCATATTATTATTTACAAACTTTTGACGCAGGGAAGCACCACAAGCCTTCGTGCAGTACTTCCCTGGATCAGAAGGACAGTGCAGGAATGTGCTGAATCTGCTATAGATATGGCACACTCCTGTCCTTCTTTTCCCCTGCGTTAGTGCACAATGGGCTGCCATGAGCCAGTGCAGGCACCCCACCTCATGTTGCAAGGGTGCCTGCTTTGAGGAAATGATTGTTTTTGTCCAAGTAGGGACACCTTCTTGAAAAAAAAAAAATTGGAAGGAAGGTTTTCCACAATAATAACCATGACACGCCTCCATGTCGCAGGGTGAGGCAACGCAGTGACTTGCATTGTGGAACAACAACACACACAACAGTAAATAAAAATAAATAACTATTACTCACCAAGCCCCAACACCTCGACTCCGTGTTTGCTAATGAACCAGCTGGCGCACCCGCCCCTACAGCAGTCAAAGCTCCTGAAGGGAGTAACCAGAATTAGGCCTGCCGCCTGCTGTCAGCATGGAGAGGAGGTGGCTCTGCACAAAAAAAAACTAGTGCTCCAACTTACTCCTCGCTGAAGATGGGGCGAGGCTGCACCCCTCGGTGGCGGCACAGCCTGCAAGGTAGATGGCTGCTGCTGCCATGATATGCCATGATGCTGGGTGGGGAGATGAGAATGAAGGAAGGAATAGGAAAAAAGGACAAAAAGACAAAAAGTCAGAAAAAACAGGACATTTCTTTTTAAAAATGTAAAAATATTGATTCAACATAAGAGAGGCCAATAAAATATGTAAAAACGGGGGTACATAGTTTAGGAGGGTGGAGGATTCAATGGATGGAAAAACAGGCCCAGAACCATAAACTGAGTGAAAAACAAGATGGCCCCACCCTTGCAAACTGCATGGTGTCATTCACACATAATATTCAATGTGAATATGTATGTCACATTGCGTTTGACATCAAACGCAATGCAAACGAGTGCTACAGAGTAGTTCGCCACACTCGCGGAACTCTGTGCAGCAAGGCGAAGCATTTTTGCAACTTCACAGTGTTGCGCTTAGTCGACTCCACGTACTCAGCTAAGCCCTTATCAAAGGCAGCCATGAGGAACAGCAATATTAGGAAGCAGGTGTCATCTTCATCTGTGATCAGGAAGGCATCATCTGCAATATGTAAGGTAGTGTCTCTTTGCTACAGTATGATCTGAAGCCAGACTTGTAGTTAGTGCAAAAGATCTTGGAGTTGAACATAGATTTTTTCAGTTATTTAAAAAAGGCAAAAATCATCTTTCAATGTTCTTACCACTGTGAAGTGGAATCAGTCTTCTCTGGCCTTAAAGCACATTCATGTACTCTATTTGAGCAGGCCCCACATGAGGATGGAAGGTCCTGGCAGGGACCTTGATTCAGCCAGGCGATACTTAAGCAAATGCAGCTTCCTCAAGATGATCACAACTTGGGCCAGGTACAATGGGCAGTTGGAGCCCCGTTAATGACTGACCACATGCAGGCCTATCTACTCTGGCCAGTTGAGGCCAATGAAAAGTTGGTCACAATGCTCAGCAGTTACAGCAACATACAGGGCCCTTTATAGCACTTTCCAGTTGCTGCCTTGCACAGGTCTGTCATAAAGGTTGAGCACGAACATTCCCACTCTGCTGCCAATTGTAGCCTCACACAGGGCCATCATGGAAAACTACTGCACTTGCAACTGTGGATTAGCAACCGTGGCTGTGGAGTCACGGTTCCCCACAGAGAGACAGCTGGCCCATTGATGCTTAGGTTGATCAGATCGCTCTGCTACAGTTGACTCTTCCGGATATCCAGACACCACTGCACCTTGCTTCTTCCTGTACAGTCTCTCCTCCTGCAGGGTTGGTAGCCTCCTTCCATCGCTAAGTAGGCAACTAGATGTCTACGTAATTAAGGACAGATATAAAGCTCCTCTAGCAAGACATCCAGGCGTAGACTTACTATGAAGTCACATAACTCAATGCAGCAAGACAATTTTCTGTGCTATGTTGCATGAAAGGGACAGACCAGAAATGTGCCATATCTACTGAGATATGATGCAGTTCTGTTCTCTCCCTGTGCTGCCCAATTGCATGGAGGTTACACATACACTGCACTCACACCCATTCATTCACACATGCACTCACACACCCATTCACAATACTCACTAACATATACATATACATTCATACATGCATGCAGGCACTAAACATAAAAAAAACAAAAAACTTGTTCACCAGCAGCAGCTCAGACAGTGAAGCGCTGATGGTCCAAGGAGGCTTTTGACTGCTGTCTTCCCTCATTGGCTGACGTAAGGTCAGTCAATGAGGCAAGACAGCAGTCCCAATCTCATCAAAGAGTAGAATGGGGTCAGTGCGACTGCTGACCCCACCCCACTCTGTGACGAGCTGTCACTGATTGACACTCAACCCTGGCACTTCAGGGCCTAAAATTGAAGCTCCCAGGAAGTAACCGGTGATGCTCGCCCTTGTCCTATGAGGGAGGGCCTTGAGGCACCTATGCCAAGCTGAAGCGGTCACGCCCACAGGAGCTGTGACTTCTTCTGCCAAGCAAAGTTCAGCCCAGGCAGCCAGGAGTCTGTGCATTTAGTGCATGTCCTTAATAAATCCCACTTAAGGAATTGCTTTACCTAGTGATGACTTGTGTCAATGCAAGGCCTTAGTAAATCTGCCTCCCAGACATTATGTAATGTTCCCTTACCTCTGTGAAACTGGCTATCAGGGAGACACCTGTCTTGTTTGGCGGCAGTTACCTGAGTACTCTGCAGAACACTCGCTTCATTTGCCATGAGGGACTTGGAACTGAAACAACAGGTGGCACACACAAAAGTCAGAATGGGGATGTGAATCCACTGTGTGAAACAATAGTATCAGTTATGGGTGGTACTTCTTTCATGGTCCTTTGCAAGCTGTTCCGACACAGCTTTTGTTCAGAGATATGGATTTCACAGCAGGGTACTAGCCGATCAGGGACACTCAAAACAAAGGCACAAAGATCTATAGGTTTGAGGTTTCTACAACCCATTCCTATCAGCTGTGAGACAATTAGATTATTAATTCGGAAGTTGTGAGACCTCACCAAGTAAGTATTGAGTATCAGGTCCAGTTAGGTTACTTCAAAATAAACCATGGATCAGTCCTGGGTAGCTGTGGCAGAGTAGTCAGGATTCAGTTAAAGGAAACAAGAGTAAAGCATTTGTCAACACCAAAAAGACTTTAAGAAGAAAACACAACACAATAGAAAGTTCACTCCAATTTTACAAACAGTGTATATTTTTTTATCTTTTAATGTAAACCAAAATGGCACAAATCTGATAAAGGGAATCAGAGTCATGATTCTTGCAAGGTTTTCATTAATCCATGTAATGAAATTAAAAGGTGTTCTTCATTTCTTCTTTTCACTTGTATTGGTAGTCTATGAGCCTCGAATGTGGGAGTCCAGGCAAAAGTGAAAGTTTCAGGTCTACAGCGATGGCATGCTGGTAAGGTGCAGGGGCCGTGCTGGTCCTGGTGAGGTCTTTACCTTTGAAATTAGAAGCTTTTCTGGTTCTTTTTCCCATTGATGGACTCATCAGAGGGGGTCCTCTGCAGCTTGATTTTGGTGCTGGGTTTGATGTTGATGGGCAGGCAAAGTCCAATGATCTGATGGGAGCCTTGGGTCTCAATGGGCATTCAAGACTACCTACAAACCAGCAAAGTAGCAGTAGTGTATGAGCCTCGTACTGTGTGCCAAAAACTATTAACTTTTACCTTTAGGTTCACAAGTTACAGTTCTTTTGGGAGAAAGAGTACACTCTAGTTTCAAACAAGAGTCTGGGACCAAGGAGACACCTCTTTGGAGCAAGAATTCAATTTCACGAGCATCACTAGCAGAGGCCAGGGCAAGTTCAGTGGTAGTTAGTCAGCTGGGCAATTTTAAGGTACAGGGCTTCTTCAGCTTTTCTGTTTCTGAAGCCTAACAGGAGGCTAGCTAGCCTAGCCAAATATCCTTGGAGTCCTCTCACTGATCCTTGGCACGAGTAGGGTGCTGGTTCAGCCCTTTGGGTCTCTCTCTCCATAAAGTCAACAGCACGAGCAACCTATCTCTTTCTGAAGTCCTGTCTTGGTTGGGCATCTGCTGTCTTTCTTAGGTCAGCCTTTCTTTCTGAGGTTCACGGGTTCAGCAGGTGCAGTCCTTAATCTGTACTTTTCAAGTCTAGGAGGGCTCTACTGCTGGTACCCAGGGATGCCACTTTGAGGCCAATTTTGACTTGTGGTAGTAGAGGACTTCGTGATCAATGGGTGCAAACTTGCCATGGGCAACCCTATTCACTGTTGCATCATGTTTTTGGGGGTGGAGTACTAAACAAACCCACAGTGCAACTCTATTTCCTAATCCAAAATGTCAGAACTCTTCCTTCTTCGGTCAGAGCTAGGGGCACACTCCTGAGTTGTGTCCAGTATGATGAGCCATCCAACCTGGAAAACCTGTCCTGCATAGGTTTCCACCCTCTGGATGAGCCTGTGTACCTACACAAAGGAATGGGCAGGTAACAGTTTGACTCTCAATTGCCTATCAGAGGTGGCTGCCCTTTGAGACTGGGCCATCTCTGGCCAGAGCCTTCTGGCTATCCTGTCAGGAGGAGGTCACACAACCTCTCCCCTACATGGCTTTTGTTCCCCATTCCTGATAGTACTTCACACCTCTTGGCAGGTGAGCAGTAGGCTGTCTCAGGTGACAACTGCTGCATTTACTCTGAAAACAACTTCTAGAGCTTTGAGGCAAGAAAGTGGTGACTTTCTAAAGTCACTTTTTATATTAAACACTGCTTAAAATCTGACTTCAGCATTATGTCAGGTATAATGTAATTAATCTGACTCTTTGAAGCACTGTATTTGGTGGTACCAAATGGAAGTCAGCATTTAGCAGTTTTGTACCTCCTGTTGGCCAATGGGACCATTAGACTTGCTTTAGTGAAAATGACAATGGCAAGTCTTTATAATCAGAATATGTAAATCATAAAAGAAACATGCCCTTCTTTTTAATATTCACACCCACCCTTATGGGCTTCTACCTTCCCCAGGGGTGGCATATAACTTATAGAAAGGAAGGGTTGAACTTGGCGAAAGGAATATTTTGCTGTGTTGAGCTAACAGCTTAAAAACGCTAACAAAACCACAAAACATGGGCAGGGATTATTTTTATCCACTCTTACAACCCTGCTCTATACCCTGTGTGTATGCCCTTCTCTAGGGGATCACCCCTTTATAGATGGAAAAGTATCACCCACTTAATAGTGGTGTGCTTCATCATTGGCTAGTCCTACCCGCCGGGTTAAGGTAGTGCTAACCCAGTGGTCTCAACCATAGCCCCAGGTTATATGAATAGGACCGGTGATGCAGAAGTTTGGTGCCTGCGTTAGCAGGGGGAAGATTCCGTCGACGCCCCGGAAGATTTCTTCTTGGCTTCCAGTGCAGTGTGAAGGCAGACAGCCCCCAGAACATGCACCACCAGGAAACAGTTGAGAAAGCCGGCAGGAATAGGTGCTACAATGTTGCTGGTAGTCTTCTTGCTACTTTGTTGCAGTTTTGCAGGCGTCCTGGAGCAGTCAGCGGTCGATCCTTGGCAGAAGTCGAAGAGAGAGATGCAGAGGAACTCTGGTAAGCTCTTGCATTCGTTATCTGAAAAGGAACCCACAGGAGAGACCCTAAATAGCCCTCAGAGGAGGATTGGTTACCATACCAGGTAAGAGCCTATCAGGAGGGGTCTCTGACATCACCTGTTGGCACTTACCATTCAGAGGTCTCCATTGTACCCTCACTCCTCTGCATTCAAAATGGCAGAGGTCTGGGACACACTGGAGGAGCTCTGGGCACCACCACTGGTGTGGTGATGGACAAGGGAGTGGTCACTCCCCTCTGTCCAGTTTTGCACCAGAGCAGGGTCTGGGGGATCCCTAAACTGGTGTAGACTGGTTTATGCAAGGAGGGCACCATCTGTGCCCTTCAAAGTATTTCCAGAGGCCAGGAGAGGCTACTCCTCTCATGCCCTTAACACCTATTTCCAAAGGGGGAGGGTGTAACACCCCCTCTCAGAGGAAATCCTTGGTTCTGCTTTCCTGGGACTGGGTTGCCCAGGCCCCAGGGGGGCAGAAACCTGTCTGAGGGTTGGCAGCAGCGGTAGCTGCAGAGAAAACCCCAGAGAGCTAGTTTGGCAGTACCTGGGGTCCATGCTGGAGCCCCGGGAATGCATGGGATGGTCACCCCAATACCAGAATGGTATTAGGGGGACAATTCCTTGATCTTAGACATGTTACATGGCCATGTTCAGAGTTACCATTGTGAAGCTACACATAGGTATTTACTTATATGTAGCGCACATGTGTAATGGTGTCCCCGCACTCACAAAGTCCAGGGAAATTGCCCTGAACAATGTGGGGTCACCTTGGCCAGTGCCAGGGTGCCCTCACACTTAGTAACTTTGCACCTAACCTTCACTAAGTGAGGGCTAGACATATAGGTGACTTATAAGTTACTTAAGTGCACTGTAAAACGGTTGTGAAATAACATGGACGTTATTTCACTCAGGCTGTAGTGGCAGTCTTGTGTAAGAATTGTCTGAGCTCCCTATGGGTGGAAAAATAAATGCTGCAGCCCATAGGGATCTCCTGGAACCCCAATATCCTGGGTACCTAGGTACCATATACTAGGGGATTATAAGGGTGTTCCAGTGTGCCAATCAGAATTGGTAAAATTAATCACTAACCTGCAGTGACAATTTTGAAAGCAGAGAGAGCATAAACACTGAGGTTCTGGTTAGCAGAGCCTCAGTGATACAGTTAGGCACCACACAGGGAACACATACAGACCACAAACATATGAGCACTGGGGTCCTGGCTAGCAGGATCCCAGTGACACATATCAAACACACTG
Source organism: Pleurodeles waltl (assembly GCF_031143425.1). Taxonomy (NCBI): domain Eukaryota; kingdom Metazoa; phylum Chordata; class Amphibia; order Caudata; family Salamandridae; genus Pleurodeles; species Pleurodeles waltl. The sequence continues at coordinate 217,366,536 of NC_090450.1, read as the reverse complement.
ACAACATAGGTTTTCCACTATGAGCACTTGGGCCCTGACTAGCAGGATCCCAGTGAGACAGTAAAAACACCCTGACGTATACTCACAAAAAGGCCAAAAGTGGGGATAACACGGCTAGAAAGAGGCTACCTTCCTACACCAATGTTTTGTCGTTTTGTTGTATGGATTGGGAGTGGATGGGGTTTGGTAATTCTCCTAACTTTCAGTAGTGATTTTCTAACAGCTTAAAAGCTGCCTGGCTAGTTCACAGTGGCATAACTATCACAATGTTTTCACTTTGTCACTGCAGCACTGGGGCAATCAATTGCTGCAGTCCCCTAGTGACATTTAACTTACAAGCCCTGGGTAAACTTTGCATCATATACTAGGGATTTGCAGGCAAGGTAAATATCAGGTGCTAGCCAATTGCACATGCATTTTGAGTAGTCAGAGCACATGTACTTTGACATGATCAACAAGGCCCAGTGCACTTCAGAGTTGAGAAACTAGCAGCATCAGTCCTAAAATTTGGGGAGTAGTCATGCTAAATTAGTCATTTCTTTACCTCAGCGATACTTGGGGAGTTGTCATGAAAAAATAAAAGGGTAGGCCTCGCCTAAGGGTATCCTCACTTTGCACAACAGGGTCTGCAGTGTCACCCCTCACTCTGACCATTCACGAAATGGTAGTGTTCAGAAAGACTAAGCAGCAGTTCATTGTTAACCAAAAGGCCTCACAAACTCTCTATGGGAGCTCTGTCTGCATTATTCTCACTTCAGTGTTTTGTCTCCTTCCTCTAGCTTCAGGAGTTTGAGGAACACACTGCCATCTTCTGTGAGGGGGTGGGTTATCTAAAATGGATGAAAGAGGACTCCGTTAATCAGGGTAACCCAGACACACCATACATTTACCACAAAGGCTACACAAACTACTACAAGTAACATGCATAACACTCATTCAGGATATAAGTGCAGGTAACTGGGTAAGTGCACAGAAGCAGAACTTTGCATGAGTGGACCTGCAGGCCACCACCCCAGTGCCTCTGATAAAAAAAGGTCTAGTAACACTAGGGACAGTATGCTGCCACCACCACTCTATGTTCTATATCAATGACAGGTATAGTAATCCACTGTCAGTCAATGAGGGCATGCTTGGTATGCTACTTCAGGCCACAGGATAAGCCCATGTTAGGGGCAGGACTAAGTCACTTCACACACACTAAATTAGCATGGCACCAGGACCAATATTCAAAGGTCAAGATATTAGATGCACGTAGTTGAGCACTGTGGGTGGGGAACATGTCAATGCAAAATTTAGAAAGCATTCGTGTCCCAAAATTCTTGTACAACCTTTAGCCCTCCATACATTATATGAGACATTTTGCGAGGTATTTTCAAGAGGAATTTTAGAGCGAATGAGTACATGAGTTTCACCTTGTGTAATCATCTGGTTCCAAGTATGCAGGGTAGCTTACGTATTCGGAAAGAATACAGTCCCTATACATGATGGGTTTTGACCTGCTCCATCCACTAATGATGTGGGGCAGCCTGATAGTATTTCACAAGTTCGAGGAGAAAAACTCCCTCTTTCATGTTGGCAGTCTGAGTCAGTGGGCAATGATTGTAAGACATTTCCTAGCTCAAATAAATTACTGCCCATTCTCTGCAGAGTTTTTTTTACAACAGGAGAACCAGTGATAAGACAATAGCATGGAATAAATAGAGAACCTGGGGCCAGATGTAGCAATTTTCCAAATTGTGAGTCCCAGCGACTCGCAAATTGCAACTCGCAATTTGGAATGCAGAAAGGTGTCTCAGACACCTTCTGCGAGTCGCTATGGGGTCGCAAAGACCCACCTCATTAATATTAATGAGGTGGGTCGCAATTTGCGACCCCATAGCGATTCAGGGCACTCACTGGGATGGTGGCCTGCTGGAGACAGCAGACCACCATGTCCGTGACCGCTTTTAAATAAAGCAGAATTTTTTTTTCAAAGTGCAACCCGTTTTCCTTAAAGGAAAACGAGCTGCACTTTGAAAAAAAAACGAAACCTTTAGTTTCGGTATTTTTCATGGCAGGTAGTGGTCCATTGGACCACTGCCTGTCCTGAATTGTTTTTTTTTTTTCCCAGACACAAAGGGGAAGGGGTCCCTTGGGGACCCCTTCCCGTTTGCGCCTGGGTTACCATTCACTTCAAGTGGATGGTAACAGCGCTTTCATTTGCGACCGCAATCGCGGTCGTAAATGAAAATGCATAGCATTGCGAGTCGCAAATAGGAAGGGAGCACCCCTTCCTATTTGCGAGTCGGAAATGCATTTTGCGAGTCGGATCCGACTCGCAAAATGCATTTCTACATAGCAATGAGGCTTTAGCGACTCGCAAACGGCGATTTTCGCCGTTTGCGATTCGCTAAACCCTTGCTACATCTGGCCCCTGGTGTCCTTGTATATTAAAGAAAATTAGATACTCCATCCGAGCCATTCAGCTTTTAGACCTAGTTATAGCATGGAAATGCCTCTACCTGAGATCTCCAAATTCATAATAATCAAATTGAACAGCTGGACTGAGATCCTCATAAACCTTCTGGATCTTTTGGTTTTCAACAATGTGAGAAATTTGGTTGTTGGTTGACTGGGGTGTGAGCCCTGTTCAAGCAACAGCCACAATCCCTTGCAGGGTGAACCTCAAAAAGTCACTAAATTAACCTGTGCTTAACCCTGGGTGGCATGGTTGCCACAAAAAGCTTAACTTAGAGGCAATGAGTAAATCATTTATGCAGAACACAAAAAGGAATACATTGAAAACACAACACAATAAACATCCCAAACTAATTTAGAAACATTGAGTACATTTTAATAAATTATTTGACATCAAAACAACAACTTCCAATCATAAGAACTGAAGTGATGAATTTTCAAATTTTAAGGTACAAAATAGTCCTTAAAATAAAAAAATTGTCATCTGCGGACATCTACTCTTGGTAGACCAGGACAAATTTAAAGTTAAGGCTGACCACTACGAGCACAGTTTGGATACACAAAGTAGATTGGGTCCAGTCAGCATTTACCTTCAGAGTTTTTAATAAAAAGTATCTGAGAAGGGAGACGTTTAGCAGGGCAAGGCTGCAGAAGTGTCAGAGAAGGGAGAGTCATCATAGGGTAGTATTAGAGTGAATTCGTGGTGAATATTTTCACCTTTTGACTTTGTTGTCAAGAAGGATGTAAAAAATCTCCAGCAGGGCGAAGCAGAAGGCTATAACCGAAGACAATTCCACAAGGTCGGATATGCCTTTTGCGAAGAACTGCTGAAATGGACTTGCTGCTGTGGAGAAGAACTTCGAAGAAGCTCAAAGTCAATCTGACTGGTGATACATCTCAGGTGGATAGGTGAGCAGGTTGGTCCCAGTCTCCGATTGGTCTCAGACCACTTCTTGACCAAATTTTGTATGTCCTCAGATTTGGAAAATTACCATCTTGGCACCTTTAGTGCTACAACCAAGAGTTCAGGAGTGAATGGAGATGTCTTGGGAGGTTAGCACTGACTCAGACTGGGTTCAAGTGCTATCTCAAGATGGTGGGAGCCTGCCATGTTCTAGTGGCTCTAAAAAGAAGACCTGCAAACTAGACATTGGAGTCACAGGGCTGGCTTCTCAAGGCAAACTCCAGGCAGCACAGCAGTCCTTCTAGGTACAGCAGCAGTACACACAGGTCACAGCAGGAGGCAGCCCTCAGTGAGTCCTTCCACCAGTCCAGTAGTAAACTGAAGAGTGGGCATGAGAGCCCTATTTTTATACTCTGGTGCCCTGCTCTTAGAAGCTGAAAGAAGCTTCTCGAAAGGTTCTTTGAAGTTCTCAGAGTTTCCTGCTTGCTTGCGCTGGCTCCAAGCTGGCAGCACTGGCAATACAGGGTCTGTAGGCCTATTGTGAGGAGACAGGACACAGCTTATTCAGGTGCAAGTGAGACTGTGCTCAGCTCCGCTCCCCCATACTGCCAGTTGATGGGTTATTCTGGCTGTGCTAATCCCACTATTGGGTGACTGTGTGGGAGGAATTAACAAAGTCCTAACTGTCAGTTATACCCAGTCATGTGACCTAAGACAGCAGTAGGCACAGAGAGGTAAGGGCAGGAAAATGCCAACTTTCTGAATGTGGCATTTTCAAACTTGCAATGATAAATTTGACTTTAGCTTTAAGGAGGGTTTATCATTACAAGTTCATAAGTACCAAATATGACATATTAACCCCTTCTCATTTAGGAATTACAGCTTATTAAATATAATAAGTAATGTCCAATGTTATCCTATGAGGGTGTAGGTCTCAAAATAGGGAAAACAAGTTTGGGAATTTTTCACTACTAGAACATGTGAAACTTAAAAGTACATCTCCTATCATTTAATTACATAGCACTCTTCCATAGATTTTACCTAGGACCTACCTTGGGGGTAACATATGTAATAAAAAGGAAGTTCAAGACTTGGCAAGGGGGAGTTTAAATACAACTCGACTTGGCAGTGGAACATTGCATTCAGGCTGCAATGGTAGGCCTGGGACATGTTTGGAGGGCTACTTAATTGGGTGGCATAATAAGTGCAGTAGGCCCACTGTTAGCATTTATTTTACAGGCCCTAGGTATATGGTATACCACTCTACAAGGGACTTGCAAGTAAATTAAACATGCTATTTAGGTGTAAACCAATTAAACCATGTTTTAGGGAGAGAGTATAAGTGCTTTAGCGGTTGTAAAGTGCACAGAATCCTAAGGCACAAGAGCAAACATCCAGCAGGAAGATGAGGAGGAAGGCAAAAAGTGTGGGGTGACCCTTAAGAAAGGGCCATTTCCAACAAACACCCAGGGGGATATTTATACTCCGTTTGCGCCGAATTTGCGTCGTTTTTTTCGACGCAAATTCGACGCAAAACTAACTCCATATTTATACTTTGGCGTTAGACGCGTCTAGCGCCAAAGTTCATGGAGTTAGCGTCATTTTTTGGCGTGAACACCTTCCTTGCGTTAATGATATGCAAGGTAGGCGTTCCCGTCTTAAAAAATTACTCCGATGCATATGCGTCGTATTTATACTCCCGGGCAAAAATGACGCCCGGGAGTGGGCGGGTCTAAAAAACCCGCATTAGCGCCGGATTTTAGCGCCTGGGTCAGGGCAGGCGTTAAGGGACCTGTGGGCTCAGAATGAGCCCAGAGGTGCCCTCCCCTGCCCCCAGGGACACCCCCTGCCACCCTTGCCCACCCCAGGAAGACACCCAAGGATGGAGGGACCCACCCCAGGGACATTAAGGGAATTCCAGGTAAGTATTTTTTTTTAAAAAAAATTGTGGCATAGGGGGGCCTGATTTGTGCCCCCCTACATGCCACTATGCCCAATGACCATGCCCAGGGGACAGAAGTCCCCTGGGCATGGCCATTGGGCAAGGGGGCATGACTCCTGTCTTTGGTAAGACAGGAGTCATTTCAATGGGGGATGGGCGTCGTAAAAAAATGTCGCAAATCGGGTTGAGGCGATTTTTTTGCCTCAGCCTGACTTGCACCATTTGTGGACGCCCATACGCCATTTTCCCCCTACGTCGGCGCTGCTTGGTGTACGTCGTTTTTTTTAACGCACACCAGACAGCGCCGGCGGCTAACGCCGGCTAACGTCATTGAATAAATACGGCGCCCGCATGGCGCTTCAGAATGGCGTTAGCCGGCGCTAATTTTTTTGGCGCAAAACTGCATTAGCGCAGTTTTGCGTCAAAAAGTATAAATATGGCCCCAAGTCTCACTCAGCCCTACTGAAACACTTGCAAGGGTTTGCAGTAGGTACCACAGCTAAACAATGGTTGAAATCCTTTTTAATTGACCATTGCAAAGCTGTCCATCTTCCAAATATAGGAATTTGAGACAAGGTGTCAACTTTTACTTACAATCATGTATTTCAAGTGTGCATTTGTTGTTTTATTAAGTTAGCATAACTAAAGGCCTGAAACATTTGGGGGCAGATTTAAGAGCTCCTAGAGCCTCCTTGCGCCACATTAGCATAATTTTTCTTACGCTAATGTGGCCCAACGAGGCAAAATTTGCAACACCAAATTTTCAAAGTGGTACAATGCATGAATTGCACCACTGTGTAACCCTTTGCCCTACATTATACCTGTGCTAGGCATAATGTATGAAAAGGGGGCGTTCCCCAGGTAGAGAAGTGAAAAAAATGGCACAAAGAAATCTATGAGAGTTCTTTGCATAATTTTTTTAGCTCTTCTAATGCCTGCTTGTAGCAGGCTTTGAAAGAAGGCATGCCATTGTTTTCAATGGGCCTTAATGGTGTATGCAGGATTAGCGGCAACGTTTTTTATGCTAATCCTGCAAAGCTCCAAACTAGAGTAAAAAACAATGTGGATGCTAGTTCCGTAACTCCTGCCATGGTGCAACGAACATTAAATATGCCACACAAATGTTGGCATTAGGGGGGGTGCAAGAAAAGTGCCACTGCACTGGGTGCAGCGCCACCTTTCTCAAACCAGGGCCTTTGTTTCTTGTTTTTAACATTCAACGTGGAGTTTTGCTTGCTTTGCAATATTCTATCTTTCTAGGGCATTTGTGCGAGTTTATAATTAATGAAAGGCATATGTATGTTGAAGATAGTGGGGTACTGGAGGATACTTTGGCAAAGACATGGAACCCTAACAAACTGAGAAGAAAAGACTCCTGTTTGTGTACCAGACACCGGGAAACTTTCAAGGTTGTGCTGATGTTTGAGTCATAGGATGAGAACTTAAGGGGAGTTGCCAATTTCAACTGTGCAAGGAAGATGGAAAACTACTTGCCTGGATGATATGGCTTTCTTGAGGATTCTGCAGGTTTAACTGCTATTCACCTAGTTAGACGACAACAGATTCCCTTGAGACTTTGTGCTTTACAGACCTCTCAACTCTTTATTCCTTTGTTTGACTTTATGCTATAAAACACCTCTCTAACAGAACTACTGAGGTTTCGGTCATGCTGAAACTTTCCTATATTTCTTGAGACTTAATTAGAACTTCTATTTAGTTTATGGTACTTAGATTAACTTAGATTTCCACTAATTAGGCAAAAGGGCCGCAACTCATATACAGATCAACAGACTCTGGCCCTTATTACAACCCTGGCAGTTGGTGTTAAAGTGGCGGTATGATCGCCAACAGGCTGGCGGTAACTACCGTCAAATTATGACCATGGCTGAAAGATCTCCAAAAGACAGCCAATGTACCACACCGACTGCCAGTCAGGAAACAACAGCCACGACGGCAGTAGTCGCCTACAGCCAGGCGGAAGTCAATGTTCCACCCACCATATTTAGACCCTGGAAACTGTCACCTTTTCTGGGGCAGTACCAACTACATCAAAACCCTGTCAGAAAATGAGCTCAGAAGGGAAAGGACTCACCATTGGAGACACAGGGAAGAACCACAGCGCCATGGAGCTTGAACTGCATGCCTTCCCAATGATCTTCTACGTTATGCTCCACCACAAACACCAATGCCGGCGAAGACGACGACGGTGAGTACAGCCACCTAGCACATAAGGGAGGGAGGAAAATGAGAGTGACACACACACACACAACACCCCCCCACACACCATACACACAATCAGCGGCATTACAAAAAACAAATTACCCCGTAACTCGGATGAATAATGCAAGGACAAACCGATTTTGAAAAACTGAATGTAATGAGATCAACACAGCATGAAAAATAAGTTAGGCAAGATAATATATATATATATATATATATATATATATATATATATATACACATATGTATAGAAAAGGGACACAGCCCAGACCACAATGGTTGTAGGCCACATGGCCACAGGCCAAAGTCCAAGGCCACACATGTCACCTGCTTCAACACGGAGAAAACACTGCAGGGGCATCAGTTGGTATATAAGCAGGCACCTCAGGGGAACCAGGGATGAGTGGGCTCCTCAGCCGGAAGATGTAACAAGACCACTGGTTTTGGAGGGGGCTACATGCCCTGTGCTTGGTCCTGTGGAGTGCAAGGTCACAGTCCCTCATGTGTGTGTCTCACCCACTGGTTCTGGAGGGGGGCAACATGCCCTGTGCTTGGTCCTATGGAGTGCAAGACCACAGTCTCTGGAGTGGGTGACTTGCCCACTGGGTCTGGAGGGGGCAACATGCCCTGTGCTTGGTCCTGGGGATGGCAAGACCACAGTCTATGGAGTGGGTGACTTGCCCTGTGCCTGTCCTGGTGAGTGCAAGGCCACAGTCTCTCCCGGATGGGTGACTTGCCCACTGGTTCTGGAGAGGGCCTCGCGCCCTGTGCTCTTGATCCTGGGGAATGTTGGGCTTGTGGTTGTCTTACCAACTGGTTCTGGAGGGGGCCTCGTTCCCTGTGCTCTTGATCCTGGGGAGTGTTGGGCTTGTGGGTGTCTTACCCACTGGTTCTGGAGGGGGTATCCTGCCCTGTGCTCTTGTTCCTAAGGAGTGTTGGGCATGTGGGTGTCTTACCCACTCCTTCTGGAGGGGGCATCATGCCCTGTGCTCTTGATCCTGGGGAGTGTTGGGCATGTGGGTGTCTTACCCACTGGTTCTGGAGGGGGCTCGTGCCCTGTGTTCTTTCTCCTGGGGAGTGTTGGGCATGTGGGTGTCTTACCTACTGGTTCTGGAGGGGGCAACATGCCCTGTGCTCTTGATCTTGGGGAGTGCAAGGTCACAGGCTCTCAGGTGGGTTCATACCCACTGGGTTTGCAGGGAGCAGGCTGCACAGCAGCCCATGGAGGCAGGATTACATACTGTCCACCGGCGGTGACAGCTGCTCAATGGTGGTGCTGCTGCTGGTGGGAGGAGGATCCTGCCCATCCCCTGCAACCTCGGATGGCTGCTCAGTGGAGGTGGTGGTGCTGCTGGGGGGGAAGCTCCTGCCCATCCCCTGCAAACTCGGACGGCTGCCCAGTGGAGGTGGTGGTGCTGCTGGGGGGGAGGCTCCTGCCCATCCCCTGCAACCTCGGACAGCTGCTCAGTGGAGGTGGTGGTGCTGCTGGGGGGGAGGATCCTGCCCATCTGCTGCAACCTCGGACATTTGATCAGTTGAGTTGGTGGTGCTGCTGGGGGGGGCTCCTCCCCATCACCTGCAACCTCGGATGGCTGTCTAACCACGGTTGGTGGTGGGGGCTCCGTCACAGTTCCTACCCCAGGCCCCTTGGTCTTCCTGCCTGCTGGTGCAGGCTCTGTGGTCTTCCTGGAAGCTGGGACAGGCTCCTTTCCCTTCTTTCCTGCTGGTGCAGGCTGCTTGGTCTTCGTGACAGCTGGGGCAGGTTTCTTTCGCTTCTTGCTTGCTGGGGCAGGCTCCTTTGCCTTTCTGGCAGCTGGGGCAGGCTCCTTTCCCTTGAGGCTGCCTGGTGCAGGCTCCCTCACCTTCAGGACATGTGGCCTGGATCCTTTTCCACCACGAGTGGGTGTGGTGACGACTGGGCCTGTGGACTGGGTGGCTGAGGTGCTTGGCTGGGTTCTTCCACACCTGCCCATTCGTGCAGGATGGGGGAGGGGCAGGGAAGAGGTCGATGGTGGATATGAACAATTATTTAGGGACACTGGGGCAGGAAGAGGGGGAAGGAATGGGAGTGGAAGAAGGGGGAGTGGTTGTTGGAGGTGTCTGCTGCTTATGGGTGCAGGTGGTGCATGGCCCGGACGTCTGAATAGCTGTTGTGGTGGTGTCTGCCAGTGAGGTGTGTATTCTGCTTGGTGTGGTGATGTTGCTGGCAGTGGATGATGATGTAGTGCATGCAGGTGTGAGTGTAGACGGAACTGGGAGGAAGGTGGAGGAGGGGAGACAATGGAAATAGTGGATGTTGGTGTGTCTGAATCTGGATGGTGTTTGTGTGACTGCCCATGGGATGAAGGGGAAACATCCTTTTTTACGACTTTTTTTTTACGAAAGTCGTGGTTAACGAAAGCGCAACAACGCTTTTTTTAACCACGACTCCGTTATTTTGTGCCTTAACTATGTATGTTCTGAACAACGAACATGCGTGGTTAAGGTACAAAGAAGGGAGTTGGCGAAGGAGGACGATGCAGGTGACAAGGGGTCGACTAAGGTAAGTGGTGGGTTTAGGTTTTGGGGAGGGGGTGGGGGGGTCAGGGGGTTTTAGGTTTTGGGGTGGGGTTGGGGCAGTGGGGCATTTTTGGTTTTGTGGAGGGGGTGGGGGGTTAGGGTTTTTAGGTTTTGGGGAGGGGTTGGGGGGTGGGGTGTTTTTGGTTTTGGGGAGGGGGTGGGGGGTTAGGGGGTTTTAGGTTTTGGGGCGGGGTTGGGGCGTTTTTGGTTTTGGGGAGGGGGTGGGGGTTAGGGGGTTTTAGGTTTTGGGGTGGGGTTGGGGGGTGGGGCGTTGTTGTTTTTGGGGAGGGGGTGGGGGTTAGGGGGCTTTAGGTTTTGGGGTGGGGTTAGGGGGGCGTTTTTTGTTTTGGAATGGGTGTGGGGGTTAGGGGTTTTTAGGTTTTGGGGTGGGGTTGGGGGACAGGGCGTTTTTGGTTTTGGGGAGGGGGTGGGGGTTTAGGGGGTTTTAGGTTTTGGGGGGGTGGGGCGTTTTAGGTTTTCGGGTGGGGGTGGGGGGTTAGGGGGTTTTAGGTTTTGGGGTGGGGTTGGGGGGGTGGGGTGAGGGATGTAGGGTGAATGGTGCCTATTAGTAATGCTTTTATCAGGAATGCCTTTACAACGAAATATCGTTGTTAAGGCATTTGTGGTAAAATCATTAGTAGTAAGAACGAGGTCGGTGTTCCGACCTCGTTGTTAAGGCACTAGGGCCCATATTTATACTTTTTGACGCACAACTGTGCCAACGCAGTTGTGCGTCAAAAATTTTAACGCCATTCCAAAGCGCCATGCGGGCACCTTATTTATTGAACGACGTTAGCCGGAGCAGCTGACTGGTGTGCGTCAAAAAAAATGACTCACACCAGGCAGCGGCGGCGTAGGGGGAAATGGAGCTTGGGCGTCAAAAAATGGGGCAAGTCAGGTCTGAGGCAAAATTTTGCCCTCAACCCGATTTGCGCCATTTTTTTTGACGCCCAACCCCCATTGAAATGACTCCTGTCTTAGCAAAGACAGGAGTCATGCCCCCTTACCCAATGGCCATGCCCAGGGGACTTATGTCCCCTGGGCATGGTCATTGGGCATAGTGGCATGTAGGGGGGCACAAATCAGGCTCCCCTATGCCACAAAAAAATTACGAAAAAAATACTTACCTGAACTTACCTTTCCTTCCCTGGGATGGGTCCCTCCATCCTTGGGTGTCCTCCTGGGGTGGGCAAGGGTGGCAGGGGGTGTCCCTGGGGGCATGGGAGGGCACCTCTGGGCTCCTTCTGAGCCCACAGGTCCCTTAACGCCTGCTCTGACCCATGCATTAAAAAACAGCGCCCATCAGGCTGGGCGCCGTTTTTTAAGGCCTGCCCCCTCCTGTGCGTCAAAATGACGTCACAGTATAAATAAGGCGCACAGGCCTTAAAGTCATTTTTTGGAAGGGACCGCCTACCTTGCATATAATTAACGCAAGGCTGGTTCCCCCTTCTAAAAAATGACGCACATGGTGGAACTTTGACGCCCGCGGGGTCGGACGTCAAAGTATAAATATGGGGCAGTGTTTGCGCCGATTGAGCGTCAAAACTTTTGACGCACATTCGGCGCAAAGAGAGTATAAATATGCCCCTAGTTGTTTTCAAAGTCGGTGTTCCGTCGTACAATCGGGATGAAGTGCGGTGCTGGTGTTTTCCTGTACCACTCTTGTGTGTTGTCTTGTGAGCATGCTCGTCTGGCTGTGTGCTTGGGATGGGTTAGGGTTGAGGAGAATAACATTGGGAAGAGGAATTTGAAGGGGGGAGGGTAGAAACAGGGACAATGGCTGCCATCAGAGAGGAGGCCAGAGCCTGGATCGATATCTGTTGGACCGCAAATCCAGTGTGAATGCCCTACAGGAATGCATTAGTCTGTTACATCTGGGCTGCCAGCCCCTGGATGGTATTCACAATGGTTGACTGCCCTACAGAGATGGATCTCAGGAGGTCAATAGCCTCCTCACTCAAGGCAGCAGGGCTCACTGGGGCAGGGCCTGAGGTGCCTGAGGCAAAGGAGATGCCCACCCTCTGGGGTGATCGGGCATGGGCAACTCGATGAGGGGCAGCTGGGAGGGCGGTGCTCGTACAGGGGTGGCAGATGTACCTGTAGCTGGGGTGGTCACAGAAGTGTCCACTACCACCAGGGAGCTTCCATCAGAGGAGGTATCTGTGTCAGAACTGTCCCCTCCAGTTTCCGCCGTGGTGCTCCCCTCACCCTCCGTCCCACTGGTGCCCTCACCGTCGGTGGACTCTGCCTGTGGGATGCCGCTCCCTCCGTTGCTGGTGCCTCTGCTCCTCCACCAGTTCATACTAATGAACATAAGGACAGGATGACAAAACAAAAAGGGGGGACGAGACAAAGGATACACTGGGTCAATGGCTGCACCAACACCACGTTGGCGTACACAGCACCCTCACACACAGGGAACAGGGTTACTCAATATGCCATAACACTAGCAGAGAAATAGCTTGCCAGCAAGGCATGGTGAGAGGCACACACCGCCAAATGCAGCACACCTGGGACCCACCCGGCACTGACCAGTAGTGGATGCCTATGAGCTAGGTAGCAGGATTATCCCTTCAGAACCCTAACCACCAGAGGACCTACGCTGCATTGTCAGGCCTGGCCTAGGGGCACCAACTGACACACATCCCCCACCCGGATATCACCCTACCATGCATAAGTTGCAATGACGGGCACTATACTCACACCCTTTTGGCTGCTGTGATGCTCTCAAGTGGCCATCCAGCTCTGGATAGGCCACCACCAGTATGCGAGCCATCAGAGGGGTCAGGTTTTGAAGGGCACCCCTCCCTCATTGGGAGGTCATCCCCAGCTGGGCCTCCGCAGCTTTCCATGCCCAGCGTGTCAGGTCCTCCCACCGTTTGCGACAGTGGGTGCTCCACTTGCTATAGAACCCCTGGGTCCGCACCTCCTTGGCAATGGCACACTATATACCCTTCTTTGGATGGGTGGTGACCTGCACATACACACAGGAAAATTGAATTAGACAAACAGTCCTGCCGTTATACTTATGGCCCACCATATCCATTTACACACACATGGCCCAGCACAACTATATGCTGCCCAGAGGACATCCACCCACCCCCCTTACACAAGGCCTTCACACACACACCACTCCATGCATTCCTGCCATATGCATCGGGGTCACAGTGTACTCACCTATTGGTCTAGAGGCCCACACAGCAGTCCGTATTGGGGTAGGACTCCATTCACCAGTCTCTCCAACTCCTCCGAAGTGAAGGCTGGAGCCCTTTCCCCAGTCACACAGGCCATGATAGGTTCAAGACACAGGTCACAGCAGCACATGCAGTGTGTAGGTCCTCTCCTGTAGAAGATCAGGTAGCAAGTGAGGGATCAGATAGAAAATGGCGGTGACGTCCGTGGCAGGGCATACCGTCACCACCGGCGTAGAGAATAATTGGCCACTGTAACCCATAGGCCCCAGTGTAAACCAATGAGGAATTGCACAGTGGTTCCCGAACGCCTCCTACAATGGCGCACAACGTCAGCGGGATTACCTCACTTTCACCTGTCCCTCCATACATGACAGGTGGAGGCCATTTCGGGGGTGGGGGTCAGGCACTGGAAAATTTCTGTTTTACTAGTGAAATTAGGACATACTGGGCAAATCACACTGACCCATTACAAGTTAACAGCATGCAAAGTTCTGTTGTGTGAATAGGAGATGGAGACATACCCCGTGTACAGACCCCTGGTGGACTTGGCAACACTGGAGGACAGGCACATAATACTCACCTAAAGACTTGATAGGGCCACAATCACAGAGATGTATGCCCAATTGGAGCCTGACCTGATGTCTGCTATCCGTCATCCCACTGGGATCCACCTTTTGTGCAAGTTCTATCAGTGCTCCATTTCCTGGCAACTGGTTCTTTCCAAGTGACAGTGGGTGGGCTTGGCAGCAGGAATGTCACAGCCAATGTTCTCAATAGTGCTGGCAAGAGTGTTGTCTGCCCTAATTAAACACATGTGCAGCTACATTGTATTTCCCCAGGTTGAAGATTTGGCCACAGTGAAGGCCGAGTTCTTTGCAATGGGACATATCACCAACATAATTGGGGCGATTGATGGAACGCATATTGCCTTTGTCCCCCCGTCAGAATGAACAGGAGTTCAGAAATCAGAAGAGTTTACACTCTATGAATGTTCAGATGGTGTGCTTAGCGGACCAGTACATCTCCCACATCAGTGCTAAGTATCCTGGGTCGGTGCATAATGCCTTTGTCCTGAAGAATAACAGCATCCTAAATGTGATGGGCCAACTACAAAGGCACAGGGTGTGGCTAATATGTAAGCCCTAGGTCCCACCCAGTATATGTTGGTGTATGGGTATGGTGTGGGCCATATGGGATAGTGTGTGGCTAAATGTTGTCCCTCAATAATTGTAGGTGACTCTGGTTACCCAAACCTAACATGTCTGCTGACCCATGTGAAGAATGCCAGGACAAGGGCAGAAGAACGTTATAATGAGGGACATGGGCGAACCATAAGGATCATTGAGAGAACCTTTGGCCTCCTGGAGGCCAGGTTCCGGTGCCTCCATCTGACAGGTGGATCCCTGTGCTACTCACCCAAGAAGGTCTGCCAGATAGTGGTGGCATGCTGCATGTTGCATAACCTGGCCCTCAAACACCATGTCCCATTCCTGCAGGAGGAGGAGGCTGGAGATGCCCGTGTGCCAGCAGTGGACCGTGTGGACAGTGAAAATTAGGAGGCGGAGGATGAGGTTAAGGACAACAGAACATCAGTGATCAGACAATACCTCCAATGACACACAGGTAGGACAGTGTTACTTCACATTTCAATAAAATTAGTTTTAATTTTTGTGCCACTGGCATGCTTATATTTCCCACTTCTATGCCCACTTACTGTTCCCTCTGGCAATTGATTTTGCAGATGTTGGTGACCTCACATATACTCCTGGTGTGATCACTGCAGCCAGCTACATGTCATTAATCTATGCTCGTTTTCTGTACAGTTGAATTGCAGTATTTGTACCTGCTTCAACAAATACACAATTGAAAAACATGACATACTCTAAACTTCTTTTTTTCCAAGGATGTTTATTGAAGTGGTAAAATATAGAGGGGAAAGTGCAGTGGAATGGGGTGATGCTGGAGGAAAGTCCAGGATATTGTTCCAGTCTGTTTGTAGCACAGGTGCATTGTTCAAGAGGACATAGGAAGGGGAGCAATGGCAGTTCAAGGTGGACAGGGTGACAGAGTGGGGCACAAGGGTGACAATCAGGAGAGTCTCATTTCCTGGCGGTGGTCTTGGCAAGGGGCCCTGGCTTCTGTCTGGATCGCAGGGAACGTTTGCGGGGCAGTTCTCCTTTTGCAGGGGAAGGGACGCTGGTGGCCTGTGAGTCCTGTGGCGGGGCCTCCTGACCACTAGCGGCAGCGGAGATGGAAGGCTTTTCATATGTCTGGCTAGTGGCAGGGGCCCGCTGTTGTGTGACCGCCTCCCTCATAATGTTGCCCATGTCTGCCAGAACCCCTGCTATGGAGATCAGGGTGTTGTTGATGGCCTGCAAGACCTCACTGATCCCCTGGTACTGTCCCTCCTGCAGCCGCCCGTCCTCCTGCACATTGTCCAGGATCTGGCCCATCGTGTCCTGGGAATGTTGATAGGCTTCCAGAATCTCTGCAAGTGCCTCCTGGAGAGTTAGCTCCCTTGGCCTGTCCCCACCCGGCGCACAGCAGTCCTCCCAGTTTTCTTGTTGGCCTGTGCCTATGTCCCATGAACCGTGTGCCCACTGCCACTGACCCAGGTCCCTGATTGTCTTGGTATGAGGTGTGGCCTGGGGTCCCTGTAGAGGTGGACACACTGCTGATTGACGTGTCCTGGGGACAGAGATGTGGATACGCTTGGTCGGAGCTGTGGTGGTGTTTCCTGATGGGGGAGGCTCTGTGGTGGTGTGTAACTGGGCATGGGTAACCGGCTGTCCAGAGGTCCCTGATGGGCCAGGTTGGTCATCCAGATCCTGAAGACCAGAGTTGCTGTCATCTCTGTGGGTCTCTTCAGTTGGGGGACTGGATATTGCTGGCACCGCCTCTCCACTGACATTGGCTGGGATACCTGTGGGGATGTAAATGATGTGTTATGGTTTCTGTTTCTGACATATTGTGCTTCCGTGCCTTGCCCTCTTTGGTTGTATTTGCCCTGGCAGCTTTCACTTGTGTATGTTGGTGTATGGTGGGATTGTTATTTCTCTATGGTGTGCATGCTTTAGTGATGAGTTTCCATGCAGGGCTGTGAGGAGTGTTGGAGGGGTGTCCAACATTGTCCGATCTCACGGCCTCAACATCGTCTCCTACGCAGACGACACCCAGCTGATCCTCTCACTCACAAAGGACCAACCCCACCACAAAGACCAATCACCACGACGGACTGCATGCCATTGCCAACTGGATGGAGATGAGCCGCCTCAAACTGAACTCGGACAAGACTGAGATCCTCATCCTCAGCTCCAACCACTCCACATGGGATGAACTCCTGGTGGTCAGCCACCCTAGGAACCGCACCAACTCCCACGCACACAACCTAGGTTTCATCCTAGACTCATCGCTCACCATGACTCAGCAAGTCAACGCCGTCTCATTTGGCAGCTTCAACACCCTCCGCATGCTTCGCAGATCTTCAGATGGATCCCCATTGAAACCAGAAGGACGGTCACCCACGCCCTCATCAGCAACAGACTGGACTACGGCAATGCGCTCTATGCAGGAACAACGGCCAAGCTCCAGAAGAAATTGCAACGTATACAGATTTCCCTGATATTACTGGAAATATTGCTTGCACCAAGGACAAATGCTAAAAAATACCTACAGAGCATACATGTATAAGTTTAACGCTGCCCTCATTTACAAATTTGGGCCACATTTTTACTATTCAATTCACTAATAGAGGCCACTTCATTTTGGTGCCCAGGCCTACTTTCTGCCGCAGTTCGATTATGGTGTCCCACAAGGCAGTAACTGCCTGCCTTGCTGTACATAGCACTAGTGAGATCCGTCTTCCTTTCCTAGAATATAGTGGATATGTCTCATTATTCAGTAAACCCAGCATAGTTTAAGCAGGGAACCCGAGGATAGTTGTGTCAAACATTTTATCTACTGTGCCAAGGATTTCTATCCAGTATGATTGGAACTCTGAACAATGCCCTCAATGTGTGTCAGTCTGCCAACATCAACAAATCCCCCCAGCATCTATGAAATGTCTGTGGGTCATACTTGTGATTTTTGATAAGTGTTTGATACCACTGGAGTGCAGTTTCAGTAAGGCCAGGGTAAAATGTTCATTAAGCTTGTGTGATTTCTTGGTATTTCGGGACTTTGCATGCTGTTTATAACATTCTTGAAAAATTAAGCCATTACACTACACAGTGTAACTTCGAGTCCATATAGCTAAACATTCTATTGAGTGGGCATGGAAACACTGCAAAAGAACATGACATGAGTGGGTGCTTTTCGCAGCACTTGCTTTTTTTGTGTTTTTTTTATAGCTGAACAATCAATCAACAATTAAGTAAAGAATGTCTTGCCCAGTGCTTATCATTACAAGACAGAAAAGTAATTCATTACTTGATAAAAAACAATACTACACACTTCCATCAACAGAAAACAATTGAATGACTCTGAGCACTACTTGCGTCTGTGTTGCACCTCTTTCTGCTTCCTCCCTGCTCCCCCATTCAGGCTTTCACCTGGTTCTGGGTAGTCCCCCCATCTATAAGGAGCAAAGTAGCAGCATGAATGTAGCTCAGATGCAGATACTTCAGTCTGTAATATATGTGTGCACAGTCTCATTTCTACTTTGTATGCATGTATTTGGTATTTCTAAATCAAGACCCTAACCAAAAGGCAGTGGAGCACTGCACAAGGTCAAAGACATGCATAAAGACAATGATAGGAGAGAAAGCAGATTTGTAGACCGTTAATGCATTATGATGTAGTGTTCTTTAATGAGATGTATCTCAGACCTTTTGTAAATTGGAGAAGCATGGGGCAGTCCTGATGGACACTGGGATGTTGTTTATATCCTCAGTGCGTAGATGGAAAAGGCCAGCTCCCTTATTTTTCTCTCTATTAACACTTCTTAGTCTGTAGTCTGATAATGTCCTAGCTGCAGGTGTGCTGAGAACCACCAGAGACGGTTGGCTTGTCTGCAAAATAAGGAGGGGTGCTGGTTGTGATGGATTTGTAAATGAAGCAGTTGTTTTTGATGATGCAGCCCAAAAAAAGGAGCCAATGGAGTTTGATTAGGGTGGGGTGATGTGTTCATATTTCTTCAAGCCAAGAGTTAGGCATGCTAAGGCATGCAGGATGCCCTTAGAGGGGCCATTGTGGCATCTGAGTGAGCAATGGAGCACGGTGTTAAAATCATCTATAGGCAAGAGTAGGAGGGCTTGAACAACAGTTATGAAGTTGTGTGCATATTGGAAAATCCTAATGTTGTTCTCTGTGATTAGAGTACCAAGTGGCTTCACATAGAGGTTGAAAATGACATAGGAACCCTGGGGGATGCCACAGGTAATAGGGATCTTTTTTGCCCTGGGGGTACCCATGTAGATGTGGTGGAAAAGTAGAAGGGGAACTAGTGAAGGACATTGACTAAGCGGAGTAGTGCGGAGTTCCCGAATTCCACTCTTTGGTGCGGAGTGGAGTTTGTTTGGCTCATGAGATTGGGTTTTGGCACTCTCTCGCAAGTACAACGATTCTCCTGGGCCGATTTCAAGTGTGCACGCGCTGGAATTTGCTTTCTCTCACGTTGCTTCCAGCCGCGCCAGAGACTAAAACAGGCCGTTGGCCAGCATGAACTCACTTCTGAAGTGGATTTTATACTCCAGAGCCACTAAATTTAGTAAAAAATAGCTTTTTGACTAGATTTTCTTCTCCAGTGCTTTGTCCATTTCCTGGTCACTTTGCACTTGGATTTTGAGGTGGAAGGATCACTCTCTTTGTCTCATGGATAAACCTTTGGATTTAAGGACTTTGTTTTTGTGAAATCATCACACAAGTAAGTTCAAAAGCTATATTAAATAAGGGTGTTGTTGTCTGTTTGCTTGAACATGCACCAGTATTTCTTTGTACTTTCATTTGATTTTAAAAATGTATAGTGGTGGGTGGCCTGGACTTTAAATATGGGCCTAGTTATTATTTAATTAGCATTTCATAGATTTTTCACCTTTTGTAAAGGAAGATTGTTGCACAGTTCAGTACCTTTTCCACATGTTTCCATTTGCAATATCATTTTAGTATGTGATCTAGACGTCCAAAGAGCCATTGATCCAGTCGGCCCAGGCCAGTACTAGTAATCATCTGTTCTTGAAATACATGTTTCAGTGTTATATGTTTGTAAAATGTCTACTAGGGCAGGGATAACGTTGGATTAATTTAAATTTAAAATGTTGGCTATTATTTGCATTTCATTTTTTCACGAAAAGTGTCTATATTGTGGGGTAATAAATATTTGATGGCATAAGAGGATGTTGTTTGACCGTGTGGCTGGCAGCCATTTTGTGCATGCAGCCAGTGTCCCTTTGACATAAGCTTGCATGTGTTCTTTGATTGCCATGCCTCCTTGCTCCTTGTTGTTGTTGTTTGAACATGTGGCTGACAGACATTTTGTCAATGCAGCTAGTATCCCTTGTCATAGGCTTGCATGTGTGATTTGTTCTCCAGGCTTCCTTATTGCTCCTTGTTGTTGTTGTCACACAATTTAGCTGGCTGGCAGACATTTTGTCCATGCAGCCAGTATCCCTTGCCATAGACTTGCACATGTTCTTTGTTTGCCATGCCTCCTTGCTCTTTGTTGTTGTTGTTTGACCATGTGGCATGCAGCCATTTTTTGCGTTCCCTCTGCAGCCGTGGTATCTTTGACATAGGCTTACACAAAAGCATCTCTAATTATAGTCTATTTTTATTTTTTCTATTTTTTTTTTGCATTTTTTAAAAATTCTCATTTAATTTTTATACCTGGCTTTATATTACTTTTTTAATTTATTTTTTATTTAAATTTTTAAATTGTAGTTTTATTTTCTTTACCTTTTTTTAATTTAATGATTTTAATTTCATTTTTATTTAAATTTTTATATTTTTTCACTTTTTTATTTTTTTATTTTTAATAAAAAAAAAGAAATTCATGTTTATTTTAATATTTTATTTTTTATTTGTTTCATTTTTTATTTGTATTTTCATTTTTATTTAATTCTTCATTTTGTCTTGATCCATCCATCCGATCCATTCCATTCCATTCCTCCATCCATCCTTCCATCCATCCATCCACCCACCAAATACGCACAGCTGCACTACAGCATTCAGGCACTGATTTATACTTTTTGACGCAAACCTGCCAGACGGGCGTCATATTAAAGGAATGACGCTAGCCGACGGTAAGGCCCGGTTAGCATCAAAATAAATAACGCTAACCGGGTTGGGGAGGCGTATGGGAAACAGGAGGTTGTGCCTCGAAGAATGGCGCTAGTCAGGTTAGAGTCAGAAAAATTACTTTAACATGACTAACGTCATTTTTTGACGCACAACCCCATGCACATGACTCCTATCTTAGTAAAGACAGGAGTCAGGCCCACCTGCCCAATGGCCATGCGCAGGGGACTTATGTCGCATGGGTATGGCCATTGGGTACAGTGCCATGTAGGAGGGCCGAAGTAAGGCCCCCCTATGACACTTAAAAAAAATAATAATAATAATCTTACCTGGACTTACCTGGGATGGGTCCCCATATCCTTATGTGTTCTCCAGGTGTGGGTAGGGGTGGGTGGGGGCAGGGAAGGGCACCAGTGGGCTGCTTCCATGGTCTTCAACCATGGAAGTGAGCCCACAGATCCCCTAACGCCTGCCCAGACCCAGGTGTTAAATAATGGCACTAAGCAAGCTTAGTGCCATTATTTAAGGCCCTCCTCCTCCTGTGCATGATTTTTGCATGGGAGGATAAATAAGGCGCTAAGGCCCTAGAGTAATGTTTTGCCAGGGAACGCCTACCTTGCATCTCATTGACGCAGGGTAGGTTTTCAAGGTGAAAAAATGATGTTAAATCCAATATTTTGAGTCTAGTCTAGCATAAAAAACATAAATATGGAGTTAAGTTTGCGCCGGTTTGCATACAAAAAAAAAAGACACAAATCTAGCGCAAACAGAGTATAAATGTGCCCCTCAGTTTCTTAGGTGTAATTCCATTCCCTCCAGGCTGTGGAGCATGGCAGACAAATCAACAGCATAATTCATTTTGTTAGTGAATATTCCATTTCCCCTGGACCAAGCTGCCGCCACATGTTATTTAAAGGAATATTCCATTTACCCATGCTAGATCTGCCTGTTGTGCTATCTAATTTGAAATGTAATTGTTTTATGGTGGTAGATTTAGGGGCATATTTATACTCCGTTTGCGCCGAATTTGCGTTGTTTTTTTCGACGCAAATTCGGCGCAAAACTAACGCCATATTTATACTTTGGCGTTAGACGCGTCTAGCGCCAAAGTATGAGGAAAGAGCGTCATTTTTTTGCGTGAACGCCTTCCTTGCGTTAATGAGATGCAAGGTAGGCGTTCCCGTCTAAAAAAATGACTGCGACGCAAATGCGTCGTATTTATACTCCCGGGCAAAAATCACGCCCGGGAGTGGGCGGGGCAAAAAACCCCGCATTTGCGCCGGATTTTAGCGCCTGGGTCAGGGCAGGCGTTAAGGGACCTGTGGGCTCAATATGAGCCCACAGCTGCCCTCCCATGCCCCCAGGGACCCCCCCTGCCACCCTTGCCCACCCCAGGAGGACACCCAAGGATGGAGGGACCCATCCCAGGGACATTCAGGTAAGTTCAGGTAAGTATAATTTTTTATTTTTTTTATATTTTTTTTTGGCATAGGGGGGCCTGATTTGTGCCCCCCTACATGCCTCAATGCCCAATGACCATGCCCAGGGGACATAAGTCCCCTGGGCATGGCCATTGGGCAAGGGGGCATGACTCCTGTCTTTACTAAGACAGGAGTTATGTAAATGGCATCTGGGCGTCGTTAAAAATGGCGCAAATCGGGTGGAGGCGATTTTTGGGCGTCAACCTGACTTGCACCATTTTAAGACGCCCTAACGCCATTTTCCCCAACGCCGGCGCTGCCTGGTGTACGTGGTTTTTTTCCACGCACACCAGGCAGCGCCGGTCTGCTAGCGCCGGCTAACGCCATTCAATAAATACGGCGCCCGCATGGCGCTTCCAAATGGCGTTAGACGGCGCAATTTTTTTTGACGCAAAACTGCGTTGGCGCAGTTTTGCGTCAAAAAGTATAAATATGGCCCTAATTTGCCTTTACAGTGTTTGATTTAAGAAGTTCGAGAGCCACATTAACATAATTATTCTACGCGAATGTGGCGTTAGGCTTCAAAAAATGCACACCAGATTTACAAAGTGTTGTAATGCATGCATTGCACCGCTTTGTAACCCCTTGCATCACATTATGCCTGCTCCAGGCATAATGGCCCTCATTACAACCCTGGCGGTCAGTGGAGAAATAGCGGTAATACCGAGAACAGGCAGGCGGGAAAAAAATTGCATTACAAGTATCAAAAAGTTTAGCACCGGATCGCACTCTTCCTGAGCACCAGCTGGGCACCATATTTATGGAATGGTGCAAGACGGTGCAAAGGGTGGGCTAGTGTGAAAACAAATGACGTTAGCCGGGTATGGGAGAAGGGGGGTTTACACCAAAAAATGATGCTAGGCTGGTTACAGGAAACAAAAATGCTTCTACTCAGCCTAGCATCATTTTCTGACTCAAAACCATCTATACCACATGACTCCTGTCTTAGAAAAGACAGGAGTCATGCCCACCACCCCAATGGCCAGCACAGGGGACCAGTGTCCCCGTGGATGGCCACTGTACTCTGTGCGATGCAGGATGGCCCCAAGTTGGAGCCCTCATGGCACTTTAATTAAAAAAAAAATACTTAGCTATACTTACCCTACTTACCTGGGATGGTGTCCCCCATCCTCTGGGGTCCCTCTGGTGTGGGTGTTCCTCTGGCTTGAGGAGGCACCTGTGGACCAAATCCATGGTGTTTAACCATGGAAATGGTCCACAGGTCCCCTAACACCTGGTCTGACCCAGGTGTTAAATAATGGTGCAAAGCAAACTTTGCACCATTACTCAGCTCCTCCTCCCACCCCTGCATCATTTTAGCATGGAGAAATAAATATGGGACTATGGGGTTAGCACCATTTTTTAGATGGGAATGCCTACCTCACATCTCATTGACGCAAGGTAGGTTCACCCATCTAAAAAATGGTGCAAACTCCAATATTTTGACATTAGACAGGTCTAACGTCAAAATATTAGTATGGAGTTCATTTTGCGCTGAATTTGCTTAAAAAAAATGATGCAAAATCAGCTCAAATAGAGTATAAATATGCCCCTAAGTTTGCATTTCTCAGTACTATTTCCAACCTGTTTCATTGACTAAATGTTTTTCTTGCTTGGTTGTTTTTAGGTGTACAAGAGAAGAGACCCCATATCATCTACAGTAGTTCCAAAGAGAAGGTCTTACGGTTACTTTGGTCCACATGCACCAAACTCTTTCACTTGTGCATCTTAATGTCACTGCCAACCTAGATGGCTCCAAAGAAAGTTGCTCCCAAGAAAGTGGCCACGGAGAAGAACCAGCTTTCCGCCAGTGGCGTCCCAATTGCAAAATTCTTTGGCAGACATGTGCCTGCTGCCACCTTGGCCTCTGGGAAGGAACCTGGAAGCACTCTAGCATCAACAGCACCATCCCGACCCAAGCTCAAGACCATGTCTGTCAGTGAGGCAGCCACTGCAATTATGGCGATGCCGACGAGCAGTGTTGTTCAATGGAGTTGTCCATTCCACAAAGTAGTACCCAATTGTTTCAAGAAACAGAGCAATGTGGACAGCAGCCACTGCCAAATCTTCCTGAATTTGGAGTAGAACAGGAGGTTGAGCTTTCGGTCAGCAAGCACCTCTTCTTTTAGAATCAAAGGCTCCCAGGTCTCCAGTGAGAAAAAGGAAGGGTACTACTCCACCATCTTCTCCAAGCACCACTTCTGATGACGATGATAGGGACAAGGAGTGCACCCTGGCAGAGTCCAGGAAACAGCAGGGGATGCAAGGAAAAGGAAAAGTTCCAGAAAGCCGAAGAAACATGAAGGTCGATGATGAGGATGATGATGACACAGTCATTGTCGAATCTGGCACAGAGGAGCCCAACATTACTATGCAACCTGCTCTGAGGGATGTGGCACAGGCACCCCGCCAGCTCCCATATTTGTAAGGCCCCAGCAGGGACCTGTAACAATCCCTACCTCATTACAAGTATGCACTACAAAGACTCAATCAACACACCCACAACAACCTACATCCACTTCTTCTTCAGGCATTGGCAGTGGCCCAACAAGAAATAACTCCTCCCCAGTTTAGGACTTTTTTACGATTTAAAAAATGAAGGAGAACTTTGCCATATGCTCCATTTGTCACGTGGGTGTTCGTCAAGGTAAACCTGGTCCACATTATAGTACTGGACACCAGACGACCCATATGAAAAAATATTACGCAATCTGGTGGGAGCAGCACCGTAAACAAATGGTTCATCGTGGTTGTAGTGGTGAAGGTGAGGAGAGCCAGAAACATCAGCTACACCTGTTGAAATCATGGTGGAAGGTGACAAAGAAGAAAGTGACATCATCATCACGCAAAGCAGCCCTGGCCCCAGCAGTGCACCAGAATCACCCACCACAGCGATCTCACAATGGCACAGGAAGACTCAGAGTTAGATGGAGATACCACAGCATAAGGTGACTGCACCACGACACAAATTGAGTCTACCACCACCTACATCTGAAATGTCGCCTGCATCAGTGGCCCCACAAAAGAAGAAAATCCAGGCTACAATTAAGGGCATATTTAGGAGGGGCCCTATGACTGAAACCTCCCATTGGCATGTTTGTACAATGGCAAGCTGGCACAAATGTTAGTGCTGGACCTCCCCCCTTTTTGTTTTGTCAAAAGAGCGGGATTCTTAGCGTTTGTGGTAGCCCTCTGCCCAAAATAGAAGGTTCCAAGCTGGACCTATTTTGCCAGAGTTGGTGTTCCAGGGCTGCACCGCAAAGTGCTGCAATTGGTTGGCCAAGCTTTGCAGCAAAATGTAGTCCACACAATATCCACGTGATGTCACACGTGGACCAGTTGTCACGCAACTGATTACATGTGCATCACTGCACACTGGATCTCTTTTCTGGAGGTAAAGCAAATGCTATCTACAGGTCTCGGCCGTGAAGAAATTCTTAAAAGCGTTCCACGGTATGCAACAGTAGCCATGTTTACCACGGATAAGTCATACATAGCTGCAAACATATTGGAGAAATTTAATAGTAAAGTGTCTGAACGGTTGTGACCTAGAAGTCTTTAAGTTGATTTTGTTACCACGGAAAATGGCAGTAACATAGTCAAGACCATGGCAGACTGTGGCTATTTCAGGGTCCTGTGTTTGTTGCACTGCATCAACCTGGTTGTGCAAGACTTTCTTTAAAAGAAGACATAGTCAGCAACATACTAACCCCCTGCAGATGCATCTGCTCATTTCACCATTCTTTTAAAGCCTGGAAACAGTTACGGATTGTTCAGTGTTATAACAGAGTATGAGTTAAAGCCCTGATAGAGGAGGTGCCAACACGCTGGAACTCAACCTGTTATATGGTGCAACGTCTGTTTGAGCAGTACAAACAGATCAATAACTATGTCATTGAAAGAGGACCTGATGCAATTGGGAGATCTATGACCATGGTTGTGGACAAATAGGGCCTAGTCAAATGCCTCACACAGATGCTGCTCCTTTTTGAAGTTTTCACACAGGAAGTTAGCAAGGAGGACAGTACAATGGGCCAAGCTGTCCCGTTATTGCATCTGCTACAAGAGCAGCTAAAGAAGGTGTCGGAAAGTTTCGCAATCTGGGGTGTGAACGAAAACCTAGAAGCGCATGCTTCGGTTATTAGCCTAAGCTATCACTTAAATTGTAATGCGAGGCTGCAAAATGACATCATCTCATCCAAAATGTACATCTGTATCAGCCTACTTGATCCAGACAAGAAAAAAAATCTTTCCGCTATCATTCCTTTTTCTGAAGGGGATGTTTCACAATAAAAGAGGTGGATTGTTGAGAAAGCAGTAGAACTGGAAGAAGAGTGGCTGGAACACAGAGTCTCACTCCGCAGTTCTGGGGTGCCGCCTACAACTTTCTTGTCTTGTCTCACATATTCCAACCCCACAAACAAGCAAACCAGCGACAAAAGCAACAGTAGAATCAGACCCAACCTCTACATTGGATCAATTTCAAGTGGAAGGTTTTAAGTCCAGTGCAGAGGTGAAGAAAAACGTGGTAGAACAGGCTGCAGCACCAATCACCATTCAAAGGATGTTCCAGGAGTATCTGGATGACCTGAAAGAGGTGTATGAGGATCAAAACCCATTGGTTTATTGGTATGGGAAGATGCACCAATGGCTAGAGCTCAGCAGGCTGGCAATAAAATATCTGTCTTGTCCTGTAGCCAGCGTGTCTGCTGAATGTGTTTTCAGTTCAGTTGGTTCATTTGTAATAGTCAGCAGGATCAGTCTCTCACCTCAAAACTTGTAAAGATTAACCATGATTAAAATGAACCAGCATTTCAAACCACCTGATTACACCATTCTTGAAACACCACAGGAGGAGGTCATAATCAAGTGTGTTAGCTGACCAACTTCTGGGTGAACTTTCAGAGTTTGAGGACAAACTCTACTTCCCGGACTGAGTATGCCAGTGCCTCCATAGAACTTTGTAATTATTCTTCTCATTGAACTTCTTTTTTGTCTTTCTTTCTTTGCAATAAAAAGGGAAGATTATGTTTGTGTCTAATTTATGCTGGCCCACCATTTCATAGCCACATATTAGAAGCCTGTGTTGGAGTTGCACATGTGTGCAGTGAAGATGCCCCACATACACTTCAGAACATTGGAGACAATGCCTGCCTCCCTCACATCATTGCCTATCCTATTTTTGTACATCATTTAGCAGGTCTGCCCTAGAAGATAATAAAATAAAATACTGTCAGTGCCAATGTCAACAATGTGTTAAGTTGCCATCAAAAAGGAGATATTTTGTTCAACCACCATGCTTGGATTGGAAGAGCACTAAAGTACGACTAGCACTAAAGTAACTCTTTTTGCACCAATGAATGGTGATATATTGAGTGTTTGTGAATTTATGAGTGATGACAGATGTGCGTGGTGGCTGACATAGAGGGAAGGAGTTCAAGAAATTTGTGAACTTGTTTCCAAGGATTTGCAGTGTTTGGGGGCTGATGGGGTGATCATTTTTTCCTGAAAAGTATTGACCTTTTTAACTTAGTGAAATTCACCTGCAGGGTCCACTCCTTAGTTTTTTCAGTTCCTCAGAACAGACCAGCCACTTTAGTTACCAAACACAGATCCACACAAAATACTCCAGTTCTGCTTCTCTATTTATTCTAGTCTTCATGTCAACTGCAGTGACCTTCATAGGTTTGCCTTGCTCGGTTTGGGACCGGGACGATGTTACTCAGAATCTGGAGAAGAAGGATGGAAGGCCTTGACAACTAGAAGGGGAAAGTTATCGACTTCAAATAGAAACCATGATGTTGGCAAAGGCTCTGAGGCCTAGTACTCACTCACTCAGCTCTATGAACTGGAGAGAGCAGTGTTGATTTGGAAATTCTGCTGAATAGTATGTGTTTGCTGCAATGCTGGCTCAAACGTGAAACTCCTAATGTTCTTGCTCTGCCTATTAGTCTTCTTGGTACACTCCTGACTCATCATAAAGCTTACGTTGCTTCCTTTTGTCCTTCTCCTTTACTCTATAATACAGCTACTGTTTTTTCCCAATACGCAGGACTTCTCCTACTCCTCTCTTGCATGACTCCAGATTACCTACCGGACAGATTCTACCTTCAGACAGGCACCCAGGAGTGACCAACTGTCAAAGAAATAAAAAGAGTGATGCACCGCCCAATTTGGCAACAAAGTATCACTTTCATTTTAACAATCATAATTTTTTGGACTGTGTTTGTGACCTTTAATCTTTCATAATTTCTATTTTTCAAAAATAGAAGACATAACATTCAGAATATTCTATCTGGTGCCTCTCTGGGCAGAAGGGCTGTTTGTTGCATGCATTTAACTGAACTGTGTCATACTTATCCCCTTGTTTCCACTTTCCTTCCACAACAGATTGATGATGGTGTGCTGCTCAGTGCACAAAAGAATATTGCTGCGGTTCCTTTTTGTGTAGCACTTGTCTTTGTCACACCTTTCATTAAACCCCCTTTCCCATTCATTCATCAAGGCCCTACCCCTCTTACCCCGGGCTCTGTGATTTTTTTAGGTGTTACACCATAAATTAATTACACATTTGCTGGGGCATGTGTGGTGAAAGAGACACATCTCACTGTATGACTTTCTGCCTTCTTCTACCGGAGCAATTTTCCACTCCAGCCCTGTCAAATCATCATCATTCAGGAACAATACACAGTGAGGTTCCCCACTTATGGAACCAAGTATAGAATAGTATGATGAATAGACAGTATCATAAGAGTCCATGGCTCATAGAGCAAGTATTAGAGTCCATTGATAAATCCAAAAGTTTATTGGAAATATTCAGAACATCAAAGGTAGATTGCACTTCCAGCCACTTCCAGCCAACACGTGTTTCGTCTTGGGAAATGATAACATCCCTAACGACTTCTTCAGGGCTAGAAATCATAAAGATAACACACGAGTTAAGATCAAAGTTCTCAAACGCCCAGTTCACAACAAGTGTGTAACACAAAAACCAAAGGAAGGAGTTAGTGTTTATATTAATATATCAAAAAGAGGTTGGAGGAAATAGGTCAACAACAAAAACCCATCTAAAAGACGTTTGCTAAAACACCTGTGAATAATAAGAGAACACCAGCTACAACATGTTAACCTACACGTGAAAGACCAAAGAAAGAACACCAAATAAAATCACCTATAGCCCATAGTGTGTTAAAGTCCCAAAGAAAATTCAATTACACTCAAATACCTTATAAATCCACCAGAAATTCAAGAGACAAATAGTCAGTAATATGCATCCATTCAATTACGTTCTCCAAACAAAACTGCTATCAATCTATGTTTCAAATCTAATCTGAAGAAAAGGGAGAAATAAATATGTTGCAATAAACTAATAGTTCGTGAAGGCAGATACTTTTATAGCTCTTACTTGTACAGAATAAACATTGACTAATAATCCATATTTGTGACACCCAAACAGGGATCATACCATACAACCGAGAGTAACTAATGAATCGTAGTAAACAAGTGCGAAAAAAATCTCCAAAGTGCCGATAATAACTTAATTTGTACATTTAAACTACTAGCAAAATGTGCACATACCTAACAAGCTCCAAATATCATTATCGATAACTTACCCCAAATTATTGCATAAACAATTAAGTATTCAAGAGAAAAAACGGCGTCTTTCGGTATGGACGCCTAGCGTGTACGCTAAACGAGTACACCCGAACCCGGAGGTTAAATATACTTCCGGGTTCGACGTCCCGATTGACTGGGGCGTTGACATCGAAGACGGACAGCCACTCCGTCTACCATTGTGGTTGTAATACAATTCAGTGAATCACACACACTAACCAAAAATAAGAAGGAAACGAAAAATCGGAGGAGAGAAGAAAAAGGATACAATAAATCTTCATGAGTACGGAAGTATTTTGCGCAACACACATCAATTACTTAACCAATATCTAGACCCCACTATTTAAATTGAATTATCAAAAGAAATCAAATATAGCACAATAGCTGCTCGTTACACTAATGTTATAAGCCAAAACCACATTAAATAAAAATAAAATATAATAAAATAGATAAGCCACCAGAAAAAATGCACAGATAAGGCACTTACACTATTAAAATACAAGTAAATAATAATCTTTCTGACGAACTGAATATATCATTTTGCCATTCCTATGCAATAAGTCACCTCCTCTTTCAAAAGTCAAAAAGAAGAGGAATAAAGTCAAAAGGGGAAAAAGATCAAATCCCCACTTACTAGTTGTGAGTAATTGCACGTTTGAGAACCATTGATCATCACTTCGTATGTGCACAATATACGATGAAAGTCAGTAGTACACTAAAAGCACATTTGTGACACAAATTATTTACAAGTGTACAGGATAACGGATAATGAGAGCTAATCAATTACATCATACAGGAAGTAGTAGTTTTTCAGTCCCCTAGGAAGAATTCCAATTCCCTATCCGAATTCAATCCTGTTTCCACTGTTCTGAGTCTCATAATCCACAGTGCTTCTTGTCTGCGTAGACGCAACTCTCTATTGCCCCCTCTTGGATCACGGGGGACATGTTCCAGCCCAAAAAATTCAAAACACTTTTTGGTTGGTTGTGAGTCACAAGATAACATGTGTGCTACTAAGGGATATCTCACATCCCCATTCTTGAGTACCCGAACATGTGCTCCTATTCTGATTTTAAGTGATCTTATAGTGCTACCAACATACAATTTAGAACATTTACACCGAACTATGTATGTAACAAAATTGGAGTTGCAATCAATAATGGAACACAGAACAAATGTTTTACCGACATGACAGAATTCTTGCATTTTATGACAAGCCCACCGACAAACCCCGCAAGAGCCACATTTGTAAAAACCCACCCCTCTCTGAGGTAACCATGTTTTTGTCGGGGAGATAGTGGTGTAGCTAGGACTCAGTATATTTCTCAAGGTTCTGCCTTTACGAAAAGATGTGGTGACTCCTCCAGTCACCACGTCCCTCAATGTCTCATCCTGCATAAGTAAATTCCAGTGCTTGTTCATAAATCTCTTTAGGATCAAGGAAGCATCATTAAAATCTGTTGTAAATCTCACTACATTAGAAGTCTCCTTGGTCTCTTTTAGAACTTTGAGTTTTAAAGTCTCTTTTCTATCTATATGTCTGGCTTTCAGTCGCGCTTTCTTAATAATCTTATTAGAATAACCCTGTGCTGAAAACCTCCTTACCATGTCATTCATCTGGGTCACAAACTCCGAATCTATGCTACAGTTACGTCTCGCCCTCAAAAATTCTCCAAAGGTAATTGATGCCACCTGATGTCTGGGGTGCGCACTTTCAGCATGCAAAATGGAATTACAGGCGGTCGCCTTACGGAAAAGCCTACTATGAATTCTGTTTTCAAATATAAAGAGTTCAACATCCAAAAATTCAATCCTAGCCGCACTATATTGGTACGTAAATTTCACATTCATAATGTTAGAATTTAAGAAACTACAAAATTCCCTAAGTTTTGCTTCCCCGCCGGTCCAGATCATTATACAGTCGTCTATATACCGACCCCAAAACAGTATATGTGTTTGCCAGTTAGCAGAATTAGGGCCCCAAATCCAAGTGTGTTCAAACCATCCCATGAATAGGTTAGCATAGGATGGAGAGAACTTGGAACCCATCGCCACACCACATTTCTGTTGAAACCACATGTCGTTAAACAAAAAGAAATTATTAGTTGTTATCATGTTAACCATTTCCAATAACATCATAGTGTGATCCCACAAGCTTGCTGATCTCTTGTTTAGGAAAAATTTCAAGGCCTCTAAGCCCACATCATGATTAATACAAGTATAAAGAGATACCACGTCTAAAGTCACCAATAACATGTTACTGTCCCATTCCACGTCATTCAAAGTGCTAAGAATATGCGTGGTATCTCTAATGAAAGAAGGAAGATTATGAACCAATGGTTGTAAAAAACAGTCCACATATTCTGAGAGTTTCTCCGTAGGACCAAGTATGCCTGATACAATTGGTCTCCCAGGTGGGAAAGGTAAACCTTTATGAATTTTAGGCAAAGTATAAATGCACGGATAACGAGGATGGTGTATTTTTAGATAAAGATATTCATCTTTATTAAGTAACCCTAGTTGTTGCCATATCATTAATTTGTTGTTAATCATATATGCAAGACTGGGGACTGGATTATGTGTGATCCTCTCATAGCATGACAAGTCATTCAATTGCGCCAAAATCTCATTATCATAATCTACTCTGTTCATGATGACCACATTCCCACCCTTGTCCGCTTGTCTGATGATGATATTTTTGTTCTGCTTGAGTTCTTGTAATGCAGTTAATTCCTCTGTACTCAAGTTACTGGAGATATATCGATACTTATTCTTAGTTAAATAGTTATCGAAGTCTTCACAAACTATATCAAAGAACTTGTCTAGGGAATTCAAACCAAAGAATCTCGGAGTCCACCTAGATTTACTTTTAAGTCCACTAGAAACACTTCTGTTAGATGTAACATCTAGATCATCTAGATTTCTGGCAGTAATGTCAGGATCTTCATCACGTTCAGCTAGAGAGATTAAGATTGCAGTATCTCGAACATCCTCAATAGAAGTAGTACTCAAAACCGGAGCAGTGGCATCAATACTCGTGACGCTAGAGGAATTCTGTTGAAAGTATTTTTTAAGTTTCAATTTGCGGACAAATTTAAACAGGTCAATTTTAGATCTACAGGGGTCACCAAAGTTACTAGGACAATAACTGAGACCCTTTGCTAGGAGACTTTTAGTCCCTGTTGTCAATTCCATATTTGTCAGGTTCACTATATTAATAGATAACACATCATCAGAATTCATAACTTCTTGTCCCGAGATCTCATTTTGACTCCCTCCATCTCTTTCATAACATTTACTCCTACCTCTCCTACCCCTCCTGGTTTTTTTGTATCTATTCTCCCTCTGTTTTGAGCATTTCTGCCTCGTTTCATCCTCATTAGTTCTAATAAAAAATTGTTACCACCTGAGGTTTCATGAGCTGAAGTACTGGCTCCTTCCTCAATTTCACTATCGCTTGTGATCGAGGTACTAACAGAAGTTGAATCAGAAAACTTTGACAGACCCGAACCACTGGGGACCACATTATTGTGAAATAAATGATCGTATTTATTAGAGAAAGTAAAAATTCTACCAGTCGGATAGTCTCTCTCGTCCCGTTTGAGTTTACGAGCTTTCCTCTGCATAATTTCTTCCTGATACTTAAGTAAAACTTGTTCTAGAACTTTGTAATTTTTCTCAGTGGCATCTTTAAGATTCAAGCTCTCAATTTCCTTTTCAAGAATATCAATTTCAGCCTGTAATTTATTCACTTTCCCCTCAGAGTTGATAATCAAAATATCCATAAGTTTCATAGAGCTACCAGTTAATTCCTTATCCCATAGTATTAGTAAATCATCATCCAAGTCATCGTAGGTGGGAAAAATTTGAGATCTCAAACCCCGGGGAATACGGTTGAGTTTCTTATATTGTTTTAATGTTGTCCCGTCCCACCATTTGGATAGCTCGTTCTTCTTTAACCTCTCTAATCTTATAAATTTGTTTCTAAGACCTTCCTTTTGTAAGTTGCTACCAGATAAATTCTGAAAAGTACCTCCTTTTGCTAAGTTATCAAATAAATCTTCAGCTATTTTGATTCTATCCATGGTAGAGTAAATAATTAAAGGGTCACACCCAAGCTGCCACCTCAGATTAAACAAGAGAAAATTAATGGGGTGCAGAATGAGGAGATGAGGCGCTAAGGATGGCAAATTACCCTAAATATTATGACCGGGGAACCAAACAAGGGAAACACCCTACCCTTAGAGGCATAGATCACCTCAAAACAAGAACAATACACAGTGAGGTTCCCCACTTATGGAACCAAGTATAGAATAGTATGATGAATAGACAGTACCATAAGAGTCCATGGCTCATAGAGCAAGTACTAGAGTTCCCCGGTCATAATATTTAGGGGTGGGTTATCTAAAATGGATGAAAGAGGACTCCGTTAATCAGGGTAACCCAGACACACCATACATTTACCACAAAGGCTACACAAACTACCACAAGTAACATGCATAACACTCATTCAGGATTTAAGTGCAGGAAACTGGGTAAGTGCACAGAAGCAGAACTTTGCATGAGTGGACCAGCAGGCCACCACCCCAGTGCCTCTGATAAAAAAAAGGTCTAGTAACACTATGGACAGTATGCTGCCACCACCACTCTATGTTCTATATCAATGACAGGTATAGTAATCCACTGTCAGTCAATGAGGGCATGCTTGGTATGCTACCTCAGGTCACAGGATAAGCCCATGTTAGGGGCAGGCCTAAGTCACTCACACACACTAAATTAGCATGGCACCAGGACCAATATTCAAAGATCAAGATATTAGATGCATGTAGTTGAGCACTGTGGGTGGGGAACATGTCAATGCACAATTTAGGAAGCATTCGTGTCCCAAAATTCTTGTACAGCCTTTAGCCCTCCATACATTATATGAGTCATTTTGTGAGGTATTTTCAAGAGGAATTTTAGAGCGAGTGAGTACATGAGTTTCACCTTGTGTAATCATCTGGTTCCAAGTATGCAGGGTAGCTTATGAATTCAGAAAGAATACAGTCCCTATACATGATGGGTTTTGACCTGCTCCATCCACTAATGATGTGGGGCAGCCTGATAGTATTTCACAAGTTCGAGGAGAAAAACTCCCTCTTTCATGTTGGCAGTCTCAGTCAGTGGGCAATAATTGTAAGGCATTTCGTAGCTCAAATAAATTTACAACAGGAGAACCAGTGTTAAGACAATAGCATGGAAGAAATAGAGAACCTGGTGTCCTTGTATATTGAAGAAAATTAGATACTCCATCTGAGCCATTCAGCTTTTAGACCTAGTTATAGCATGGAAATGCCTCTACTTCAGATCTCCAAATTAATAATATTCAATTTGAACAGCTGGGCTGAGATCCTCATAAACCTTCTGGATCTTTTGGTTTTCAACACTGTGAGAAATGTGGTTGTTGGTTGACTG
Source organism: Pleurodeles waltl (assembly GCF_031143425.1). Classification (NCBI taxonomy): domain Eukaryota; kingdom Metazoa; phylum Chordata; class Amphibia; order Caudata; family Salamandridae; genus Pleurodeles; species Pleurodeles waltl. Next base: position 217,331,478 of record NC_090450.1, on the reverse strand, counting down.
GGGTGTGAGCCCTGTTCAAGCAACAGCCACAATCCCTTGAAGGGTGAACCTCAAAAAGTCACTAAATTAACCTGTGCTTAACCCTGGGTGGCATGGTTGCCACAAAAAGCTTAACTTAGAGGCAATGAGTAAATCATTTATGCAGAACACAAAAAGGAATACATTGAAAACACAACACAATAAACATCCCAAACTAATTTAGAAACATAGAGTACAGTTTAATAAATTATTTGACATCAAAACAACAACTTCCAATCATAAGAACTGAAGTGATGAATTTTCAAATTTCAAGGTACAAAATAGTCCTTAAATTAAAAAATTGTCATCTGCGGACATCTAGTCTTGGTAGACCAGGACACATTTAAAGTTACGGCTGACCACTACGAGCACAGTTTGGATACACAAAGTAGATTGGGGCCAGCCAGCGTTTACCTTCAGAGTTTTTAATAAAAAGTATCTGAGAAGGTAGACGTTTAGCAGGGCAAGGCTGCAGAAGTGTCAGAGAAGGGAGAGTCATCATAGGGTAGTATTAGAGTGAAGTTGTGGTGAATATTTTCACCTTTGGACTTAGTTGTGGCACAAATCTGCCAGCCCAAAGGTCAGTGGTAAACTGTCTGTACCAACACCGATACCGTTACGCCAATAGAACAACGCCCACCACATCATGACCGACAAATCACCACAGCAGACATTCAACGGCAGTAAACTATTAGCGGTACACACTGCTGTGCTCAGAATGGACACCCAAATACTAAACTACACAACATTGGCCAATTAAAAAAACACACACCTGACACCCATACACACATCACACCCACCCACTCACACCACTATAAAACACACACCCACAAACCCTTCAGAATACAAATCATTGCAACCAGACAGACATCAAGATCACTGCGACAACTACACACACACCCATACATTCCTCACGCACTCCACTACGCACACCCAATCACACTACCCAACACCCACACACATACACACACCACACAACAACCATGGCCCCACAAAGGCACCCTCGTTTCACAGATGAGGAGTTGCGGGTCATGGTGGAGGAAATAGTCAGGGTAGAGCCACATCTGTTTGGAGCACAGGTACAGCAAATATCCATTGCAAGGAAGATGGAACTATGGCGGAGAATCATGGACAGGGTGAACACCGCAGGACAACATCCAAGAACAAGGGACGACATCAGGAAGAGGTAGAACGACCTACAGGGGAAGGTATGTTCTGTGGCAGCAAGGCACCAGCTCACCTTACAGAGGACTGGCGGTGGACCCCCACCTCCTCCCGCACAGCTCACAGCATGGGAGGAGCAAGTCTTGGCATTACTGTATCCTGAGAGACTCGCTGGCGTAGCCGGAGGACTGGATACAGGTAAGTCAACATTAAACACCTATCACCCCCCCCATACCTACATGCCATCTCACACCCTCACCCTCACTCCCATCACTCCACTCCATCCCACACACTGCACCTACACACATGACTACCCACAATGCCAATCCCTGCATGCCATACCAATGCATGGACAGACCTACTAGCCCTGCATGGATACCCATCACCAAAACTTGCACAGCATGGAGAACTAACAAGCACACAATACACCACCATACACAAAGGTGGCAGGGCAACAGCAACGATAGAGGGGAAGATAGGGATGTTCAACATGCCACAGGCATGAAGCATAATACATCACTTACATCCCCACAGGTGCCGGTGCCAATCTCAGTGGAAAAGAGGTGCCATGACTATCCGGTCCCCCAACAGTCGCTGCCCCCAGTGATGACAGTAACTCTGGACTACGGGATCTGGATCAACAACCTGGCACATCAGGGACCACTGGTCAATCGGTCACACTAGCCCACTCACAGTCCACCACAGAGCCTCCCCCATCAGTTACCAACACCACAGATCCCACCCAGCGTCCCCAAACCTCTGTCCTCAGGACACGTCAATCAGCAGTGTGCCCACCTGTACAGGGATCCCAGTCAACACCTCATGCCCAAGACAATCAGGGACCTGTGGTCAGTGGGCACACCGTTCAGGGTACACAGGTACAGGGCAACAGGGACACTGGCAGGACCGCTGTGCGCCGGGGGAGGTCAGGCCCAGGGAACCAACTCTCCAGGAGGCACTCACCAATGTCCTGGATGCCTACAAACAATCCCAGGACACGATGGGCCAGATCCTGAACAACATGCAGGAGAACAAGCGGCTGCAGGAGGAACACCATCAGGAGATCAGGGGGGACTTGCAGGCCCTCAACACCACCAGGATCTCCATATCAAGGGTTCTGGCAGACATGGCCAACATCATGAGGTAATGGACTGTACAGCAGCGTGCCCCTACCACTAGCCAGTCCATTTATCAGCCCACCTCATCCGCTGCTGCTAGTGGACAGGAGGCCAAGCCGCAGGACCCACAGGCCACCAGCACCTCTCCCCTGCAGAAGGTGAACCACCCCGCAATTCTCTGCGAATCAGACAGAAGCCAGAGACACTTGCCAACACCAAGACCACCGCCAGGAAATGAGACTTTCCTGATTATCCCGCTTATGTCCCACCCTGTCACCTTGTCTCCTTGGACACTGGACCTCGGCTACAAACAGACTGGAACAATACCCTGGACTTTCCTCCACCATCATCCTATTCCATTGCACTTTACCCTCAATTTCATAGCATTACAATAAACACCCCTGAGCACAATTTGAGTAACACTGTTTTATGTGTCTTAAACGTACATTTGTGGGAACAGTCAGAATGAGTGCAAATGATCTGAACACTGTGGTAGCAAACAAATAATAACCTGGAACTGTCTGTAGTGATCACATCTGGATTATGTTGTCATATCACCAACATCAGGAAAATGAGAAGCCATAGGTGACAGTAAGCTGAAATGCAAAGGAAGTGAATGCCATCATGCCACAGGCACACAGATAAATCAGTAGTCATAGTAATGGTCACTTCCACTGTCTCAACTGTGTGTCATTTGAAGTATTATCGTATTACTGATGTTCTGTTGTCCTCATCCTCATCCTCTCCCTCCTCACCCTCACTTTCCTCAGGGTCCACTGCTGCCACAGGGTCATCTCCAGTCCCCTCCTCCTGAAGAAAAGGCACATGTCATTTGAGGTCCAGGTTGTGCAAACATGCCACTACTATCTGGCAGACCTTTCCGGGAGAGTAGCACAGGGATCCACCTGTCAGATGGAGGCACCTGAACCAGGCCTTCAGGAGGCCCAAGGTCTGCTCGATTATTCTTCTGGTTCGCCCATGTGCCTCATTATAACGGACCTCAGCCCTTATCTTGGCATTCCTCACAGGGGTCAGCAGCCACGCTAGGCTTGGGTAGCCAGAGTCACCTGAAAGTATTGAGGGTCAACATTTAGCCTTACACAGTCCTATGGAAAGAAAACCTTAAGGCATACACTAACATACAGTGAGTGGGGGATCTGGCTCACCTATTAGCCACACCCTCTGCCTCTGTAGTTGGGCTATCACATTTGGGATGCTGCTATTCCCCAGGACGAAGGCGTCACGCACCAACTCAGGATACTTGGCAGTGACGTGGGAGATGTACTGTTCCTCCAGGCACACAATTTGCACATTCAGGGCCGGATTGATACTTTTGGACGCAAAACTGCACTAACACAGTTTTGCATACATTTTTTAAACGCTGGATAACATCCCCTGTGCGTCAAATTTATACTTTGACGCACAGTGGTGCTATGAACAGGGTGGAGTCATTTTCCCTGACAGTAACCATTGCGTCTTGTCGTAAGTCAACATGACGTTAACGCAGGAAAAATGACTCTAATCCGGTCTGTGACATGTAAACACATCGCAAAATAGATATGCAACATTTTTCAATGCAATAGTGACAAAAAGCTGCGCAAATGCAGCAAACAGTGCTATGGAGCCCCAAAATGGATCCCAGAATCCAGGAGAGACCCCAGAGAGACCTCAATCAACCAAGAACAATCCAGGAGGACACAGACCAGACCCAGGGGAGAGACAAGAAGAAGAGGAAGTGTTGCTTCAGCGCAGAAGAGCATGAAATCCTGGTCAAAGAGGTGACAGAGCATCAATTATTCATCACCTGTAAATTGTCAATAGGAAGGAGAGAGGCAATTTGCCAACAAATTGTGGACAAGATTAATAGTGTGGAAGAGGTCAGGAGAACTGTCACCGAGTATAAGAAACACTGGCATGACTGCAAGAGCAGGACAAAGGAGAAAATGGCAAGGAACAGGAAGGCAGCACTGCAAAATGGAGGTGGGAGTCCAGCACTGCAAGAGGACCTGGATGAGATGGAGGAGATGGTTGCAGCCACCATCCCGGAGGAAACCATCACAGGAATTGCAGGACAGGACAGCGTAGCCTACCCGGAAACAACATATTTGCAGGGTAAGTTGCATGGGGAACAAAAATGCCTAAATGTCAGGTGCAAGAAGGGGGAGGTACATACCTATTACACAATGCATGTGAGCCCTGAAAATCAGGCAGTGGAAAGGGCAAAGGGGCACTGGTGCATGGGCAGTGCAGGGGCATCCAGGGGCACAGCACAACACAACAACAACAACCTTTGCATGGGGGTTCACTGCCATGCCAAGGCTGCTGGAAAAGCTGACGGAGACCAGGAGGGTAGGGAAGAACAGAAAACTGGTCTGCTGTCATAGCTCAGCTGGTACTGTCAGAATGTAAGCTAGGGGACAATGCACAGTCTCAGGCCATTGGCAGAAGCGGCATTTACCTTTGACAACACTTGCCTCTACTACCTGTGCTGTGTGTGCTGGTCAAATAGGAAATGTCCCGGGGCACACTGAAAAGTCCAAGAAGTCCAATCTTTACTGTGCTTGCAAATCAGAGCGTAACATGGGAATATGGTTCATCATGAGGATTTTATTTATCTGCTGGAAAGGGATTCAGATCAAAGCAACGGTAAGTCCAATGGAAAAACAGCCAAACAGCCGACACTTGTTTCGTCTAAAAGACTTCCTCAAGGCATAAATGAAAAGGCTGAACCAAAATTGCACAGATTATGGCGAGTGTCCTATGTCCTGGACATACCCTGAGTCCAATGTATGATGTGTGTTAGTGCAGCATATGATATGCTCAAAAACAGCATAAGGCTACAACCTAGATAAGTCGTGAAGTCTGGGATTGCCCGTGTTCTCAAACAATGGAAGGGACCGGACTTCACAACTTATCAAGGTCGTAGCCGTTTAGACGAAACACGGGACGGGTGTTTGGCTGTTTTTCCATTGGACTTACTGTTGCTTTGATTTGAATCTCATGCCAGCGGATAAATAAAATCCTCATATACCTGTGTTACGTGCCGATTTGCAAGCACAGTTGGAGGTTGGTGTTCTTCATCAACATAATTGCACCTGAAGTGGTTGGGTGCAGTACCGGTGGGCACCCTTGGCAGGAATAAGCACATTATATGAACAATACTTTGATATGCATACATAAGGAGGTGCCAACCATCAGCATAGCCACTGCTTTGTTTGGAAAATAAGAAATGCCTGTTAGGTGCCCATGGCACAAACACACCTAGAATGAGGGATCAGTATGACTACATGATGAATCCCCATCAATCCCTATCTAAGTGCAACTCCTGACAACTGCTCATGTCCATAGACTCAATAAACATCAGGCACTGTTAAATACATTATGAAGTACACAGTAGTAATCTCATGCCCATGCTGCCCATTCTAGGGTCTAGCCTGGCGCCTGTGTCACAATAGCTGAAATGCCACCATGCAACATCTCAGGTGTCATAGTGCTTAGGCAACTGCATTGAGGGGGAGGACATATGTGTGTAGCTAGGAAAACACACATGCACAGTCATGAGAGGAAATGGAACTCTGCCATGGTCCATCAGTGCAATGCAACGTAGCACACATATGCAAACATCCACATGGGAAGCTACCAATGGTGACACCTGTATTGTTTCATGGAAATACAATACATGGTATGGTGCTAGGTCTCAGCACTGTATAGGTGTTTGTGAAAAATGATAGACCAGGACAGGTCCAAATTTGTTTGTGTGGTGCATGTGGCATCAGCACACCAACATGCATTTCAAGGCCTTTACCATGCTAATGATAGCAGAGGCAGGGTTGATTAGGACAAGAAGTTGGCAAGCCACCATTTAGACAGAAACCACACCTAGAAGATGTGATGCAGACAAATCCCCAAACTTCCCACACTACATGAAACATGCAGGTGGGGCATAGGCCTGATAGACTGCAAACATTACTGAATGGAACAATGAATGGGAACCCAGATTACAACGTACCACTAATAGGATGTCAGTGCCATCACATTACAACTGCCACAACACAGACACACTAATTGTACAATATCTCATTGCAGAGGAAAATGGCTCTCCTGTGGATCGGCCTGTCCTGGACTACCCTGATGACATGGATGAATAGCTGACAACTATTAGCCAGGAAACGGACCAATATGTCCTGGGAACCCTCCCGACACCACCTACAGTTGCAAGGAGGAGCACACATGTAGCAGCCATCCCAGAGGACCCACCCGCCACCCCAATTGTACGACTGGCCAGCTCAAACACAGCTGAGAACTCTGATGACACTGGGACCACCTTTGAGAGGACAGTTGTTGGAGTACAACGGGAGCTGGCCAAGGAGGTGCAGGTGGCGCTGCAAACAATGGCAGCCACTCTTGAGGGGATGTGCAAGTGCATGATGACATCCACAAAACAGTTAGCAGCTATACAACTCACCCAATCACAACTGCAAGGAGTCCAACAGTGTGTGAGGGACCTGACCACTGATGTGAGGGAGTTGCAACAATACCTGCCCTCCCAATCTTGCAGCTGCATGCATGACAACAAGCTGGACTCCCTCATGGCAGACATGGCTGCCTACCACAGGGATGTTGCTGCCATTCTAAATAATCAGCAGCTCCTCTTTGCTGCAGTTATGTCATATCTAGTCACACAGATGGCAGCTGCCGGGAATTTGGAATCTACTTCTCCAACCATTGAAGTGTCTATTGCCTCCTCAAACCCACCACCACCATCATCAAGGACAGAGGAGACGACACACACATCAGAGGATAAAGATGTGGAACAGATCACCTTCACCTGTAGGAGTACCCGGTAGCACCAGTCCATGTCACATGGGCACTGTTTTTCCTTTGTCCTGTGCTTGACAACATGCCAGTGTTGCTACAGTTGGTGACATGCACTCCACACACTGGTAACCTTACCAATATGGACTGTAATTATCTTTCACTGCCCACTTGGCAATTTATATTCCTCTGCACTGAATGACACTTCATCTCAGCATGTCAAATGACATGTCGCTCAATCTTGCACTTGTGTTGCGTCACAATAGAATGCTTTACACAAATGGGCTCACAAACCTGGACTATGTAAATATTGCACTGCACCACTTCAAAATAAACATCACCTACACAACCACTTTGTCTCTGTGTAATGTGACACATCTACTTTGCAGGAGATTTGTGATGCAGGTAACATGTCAATGGTCACAGAGGGGGTCATTCTGACCCTGGCGGTCATGGACCGCCAGGGCCAACGACCGCGGGAGCACCGCCAACAGGCTGGCGGTGCTCCCATGGGCATTCTGACCGCGGCGGTACAGCCGCGGTCAGATACGGGAAACCGGCGGTGTCCCGCCGGTTTCCCGCTGCCCAAGGGAATCCTCCATGGCGGCGCTGCAAGCAGCGCCGCCATGGGGATTCCGACCCCTCAGAACCTGGCTGGCTGTAACGGGTGTCGTGGGGCCCCTGGGGGCCCCTGCAGTGCCCATGCCAATGGCATGGGCACTGCAGGGGCCCCCTAACAGGGCCCCACCAAGATTTTCAGTGTCTGCCAAGCAGACACTGAAAATCGCAACGGGTGCAACTGCACCCGTCGCACCCCGTCCACTCCGCTGGCTCCATTCGGAGCCGGCATCCTCATGGAAGGGGGTTTCCCGCTGGGCTGGCGGGCGGCCGTCTGGCGGTCGCCTGCCAGCCCAGCGGGAAACTCAGAATTACCGCGGCAGTCTTTTGACCGCGCAGCGGTATTCTGCCGGCGGGACTTTGGCGGGCGGCCTCCACCGCCCGTCAAAGTCAGAATGACCCCCAGAGTGTCAACACCAGAGTACAGAAATAATGTGGGCAGATATTTATGCACAAGGGTCAGGATTTGTAAATCATCTGTGCTGCCTGTGCCTTATTTCTGAAGTAAAAGCAGCACAAACTTACAAATTATCATTTTAATTTGTAAGTTTGTGCTGCAGTTGGGTTAAAAAATGAGGCAAATGCTGTGTAAAAATAGTATATCTCAGGCCAAAGGTCTCTACAAGATAAAACTCAAGGCTGACCACATCCACTACAAGACAATCATTGTGTCAGTAACATCAGCTGGGAGTACAATAATAAAACATAGGCATGAATTTTGTATACTTTACCTCATCAGAAATTGACACCACTCAGTTTATCAGTGTTCACATGAACATCAGGCTGCAGGTAGAATTCTCACAGTGCCCAAGATTCCAACACAGGACCCAAACAATGACAGCTTTAAAATCACACCTACCTGTCCGATACATGGAAACCATGGCCACCTTGAGTGGTGGGCTCAATGGATGGCAGATGCATAGATATTTAGCTTTGTTGTAGCTGCCAATGTGACAGCTCAGTCGGAAGTGGGAATTAACATGTCAAGAGTGGGATGTTGATGCAGGACAGAATACATAGGCCAAAAGAAAATTGGCACTGTACACTCATGCAAAGACCCAGATCCCCAAGCATATGACACATGCCGTAAAGGAGTACTTAAAACTTTAATAACTATGTATAAAAGAAAACTTTGTCACACGCCTATCCTAACCTATCCTAACTATACATTACCCACAACTGGCCCTACATACCCTATGCTAAAGTTACTTACCACATTTAACTAAACACTCTAAATATTTACCCCCCTCCCCCTTATATGATGGGACACATGTAGGACAACATATACTAAACTAAACAGATACTAGCTAATACTAAACAAATATAGATTTTTTGTATTTTTTTGAAATGTTATATTTTATTATGATACACAAAAGCCCCAACATCAACCCCCACCCACCCACAAACTAACATGTAATAATATTTAAAAAAACACCCCCAACCTACTTATCCTATCTAAACTACTAGCCTACTCTAACCTATCACTAAATGCCCTAAACAGATTAATAAACAGGATAAGGAAAGAGGAGGGAGGGGACGGAATTAGGGGGGAGGCAATGCAGGAGTTCAGAGGTTTGCCCTCTTCAGAGTTTTTTTAATGGATTTTAGCCCCCAGCTATACCTATCCACGTCCTGCTGGAGAATGTCAATCTTCCTTATGACCTTTATCATGTCCCTCTGTAGTTTCCTGATTGCGCCCATGTCCAAAGCAGCTGCTGTGGTGGTCTGCGCCCCTGATGTGTCGTTCCTGCAGGTGTCGTGGTGCTGTAAGTAAAGGTGCAGCAGGTGCTGTGGCTGTAGCTCCCGAGGTTGAAGGTGCAGCAGGTGTGGCTGATGTACTGGTGGCCACTGGGCCACTGGCTGTAGTCATGGTGGTGGCGACACCTGTTGTGCCCAATACCGGGCCCCCTTGGCTGAAAGCCCATCATGCTCCTGTGGCTCTCTCCCTACAATAGCGTCTTGTCATCATCCTGAACCCAGACTACAAATCCAAAATATGCCTGTATCTCGCTGCCCGCCTCTGAAACTCCCTTATCTCAACCTCATTTATGTTGGCAAACAGCTGTAAACATGAGACAGGCAACCATTAGTGTCATCATTGTGCGATGCATGTCCAGATGATAATCTAACACTCTCCCTCAACTTGCACATGCAGTCCAAATCACAGTACATATGATACATTGTCCCTGAGGAATGACATGGCAACACAGCCTAACCATCAAGTATTTAACAGCACAGCAAAGCACAACAAGATGTGTGCAAATTAAACTGATCTGTGCATTTATGTATTGCAATGTGTCACAATGCAAATGCAGAAAGTACTTAACCTGGGCCGGCCGACTAATCCCTATCATCTGGATCAACTTCAAGGCACACATGACCTATGGTTTGTATATGTAATTGGCAGGATGGTATGCAGCTGCTAATCATAAGAGGTCACTGTTCATTGGGACAAATGCATGCTTGAATTAGATGTCTGTCATCTACACTGTGACCAATCCACCTACCTGCATATATGTTCTCCCCCTACCCCTGTGCCTCAGGGGAGGTGGCCATGCAATGTATCATCACAACCGTCAAGGACAACCACTGAGCCATGTCCAGCTGTACATGGATTTAGTGAGTGGAACACATGTGAGGAGGCCTGCCAACTAGGAATAAGGTATCCATTGGTCAATCACATCTACATTCATGTTTCCATTTGTGGACAACCATCAACATCTGATCTGCCAACACATTTCCTAAATCACCCACATTGATGCATGCACACATTTGGCCTTGACCTGCATGCATGCCTATAACATACAACATAAGTGCCACGTAAGTGGAGAACAACATTTGGGGCTAGATGCTGGGAGACAGTCACCCATATAGTCCTACATGTACATTACAATACAGGGATGCACAATTTTGTGTGGAAAAGTGATGCATCACTGTCTTGTGTAAATGAGGCTATGACTTGCTGTCAATATTCTGACACTGGACCACCTCCAAATCAAATGTGGGCCTTACATGTGGCCACTAATCACTTTGTTCACATGCTGCTGCCTATTGCGCAGCACAAGACTCCCAAGATATGACTCTCTGCCTGTGAATGTCTAACCCTTGCATGGAACACTATGTCAACCTCCAGTCAAGTCATATATCAGATCACGTGCCAGCTCATGTTATCTTGAAATGAGTGCAACACACAAGAGTTAATCACACAACAGCTGCAACCACTACACAGGACAGGCATTTTCACACTTACTGGATACGTCTGGGTCCTCAAATCGAGCCACTTCCCCCATGATATAGGGGCCGGTCCACCTGCAAGACATGGAAAGGAGATATATGCTCAATGTCTGATCACTGTACAAACGTGTGGACAACATATCGCAGTCTGTGACATTTTATATGAGTGAGCTGCCGATCCGGCATGTATACACTCCAATAGACATACCACTGCAAACTTGCATTGATACTGACACTCTTGTGGTGCTAAATCTGACTACAAAGTTTTGTGGCTAATCCATTTCATATGGTACTCCATGTCATGATTTGTAATTGAGTGCCAATTGCAATGGCACTTTCCTGGTGCACTGTAATATAAGTGACTCAGGTATTGTGGCGTGTGCATCAAGCGACAATGAATAACTGTGTGATAGACATGTGGGTCAATTTTCAGTCAGCAATTATTGTGCATTCAGTGGTCCATAACAGATGTGGCACACTTGTATGTGGGTAACAAAAGCCCCAATGGCAGTGTCCCCTAAGCCGTATATGCCCCCTATGCCAACATGATGGCATGTGTGTGTAATGATGACAATGTAGCGCTAAACATGGGTTGCCCACTTTGCTGTCCCAAAACTGTGACATATGGTACGCTGACAGTGTCTTAGCTGATCATCACTGACAGCATGCATGGGCACAGGTGTAGTCATTGTACCTCAAATGTGTCACTCAGGACCATATGCACCTAAATCAGGTTTTGTGAGTTACACATTGCGAGACTTAGCAACCAGCAATTAGCAAGTAGGATGATCTGAGGTAGAGTACTCAAAATTACACTGTTTGCAATTCAAAAATGCGGTAGCAAATGACCTACCTCTTGAATAATGATGAGGTAGGTCTCATTTTGAAAACCCCTTAGGAATGGTGGCACTCAAAGGGATGCTGGCCTACTGGGCTCAGCATACCACCATGTCTTTGACTGCTTTCATATTGGGATGTAAATATTTGTTTAATTGCAGCCTTATTTCAGCAGGGGTAAACAGAAAGTATTTTAAAAACCTATTTTATGACTGAAAAATATTTTTGGAAGCAGTCAGTAGTCTGTGGCACAACTTCCTGCTCAAAATACATTTTTGGCCATGCATTCACTAAGAGGAAGGGACTCCACGGGGACCCCTCCCCTTTTGAAAATGGGTTAGCAACAACTTGAAACGGATGGTAACTACAATTGCTTAGTGCCAGCATTTGTGCCCAAGAAAAAAACAAATAGCCGCCTGTGACTCAATAATAGGATAGGAACACCTTTTCCTAAATGCCACTCGAAAACCCTGTTTAGTGATTGTGCAATGTGATAGCAGAAAGGTAAAAATTGTGTTGTGCATTTTTATTAATATTTGTCCTGATGTAAACACAGAAATTCTGAAAACTATTCAATTTGTTAAATTTATAAATAGCTTGGTACATACAGCCCTGAATAATAGTTGGACATGGCTCAACGAAACTCTGGACTGCATTGTTAACATGTATACATATTTGTAATATATCTCAGTACTGGTACTAACAGTTTGTTCAACTTGCATTCCACATGGCCACAAACATTGCATGCAGCACGTCCAAACATCTGCTACTGTCAATCAGAAGCATTCTACTATACACATTTGTCAATGTGATATTCACCAACAGGGCCACCGATTACCACACCCAGTAGGTTCAGCAGGTCCTGTTCTCGTTCCACCAGGTCACCCCAGCAATTCTTCAGCTGGTGCTGGTTCTGGGAGGTGTTGAAGACTCGGTTCAAGTGAAAGAGCACCTTCACCGTGCCACCAGGTCAGCCCAGCGATGCTTCAGCTGGTGCTCGTTCCGGGAGGTGTTGAAGACTCTTTTCAGTTGAAAGAGCGCCTTTGCCCAACGCAGCCGCCTTGCCTCTGTGCGATACCCCTGTATCACACAGCCCCCTGTCTCCAGCATCATTGGAAGAAAGTGGCACACCAGCCACACAAATGCCCCAAGCTCTTCCTCACCCCTGCGGCTCTGCCTCGCCCTTCGCGACATGGTATGGTGCAGTATTCCAAGAAAAAAGGAAAAAATAAAGGAAAAGAAATTTGAAAAGAGGAAACTTACAAACCCAAATTACAGTCCCCGACTAACCCAACTAATCAAACCCCCAAACAGATACCCAACAGTGCAAATACAATTCAGACAACAATAAAATACACAAAAACACTTACACAGGTACAATATACAAATAGGACACACCAAAAGACAAAAAATAGACCACACAAGATACAATATACACACTCCAAATGAGAGCAACACCAACACACAGCCACACAGTCAAGAAAAATCACAGACTACAAAGTGAAAGTACACCCACTGTACCATGTCTGTAAACAGGATTTCCTATTACATCACTTCCTGTCCCCTTTGTGCCCTGTTTTCCGTCTTGCATGTATTTTTTTGACACCTACGTAGTTTGTGTGAATATCTTCGACGCATAACCTACATGTGCGACAAAATACCATGCATTACGAGGAAACTACTATTTTTATGGATATCCGCGTGCGTGGGGTGCGCTGGTGGAATTAACGCTAAGGACCCATTGCTGTTTTAGTATGCGTTTGCGTGTTTTTTCGACGCATTTGCGTAAAAAATTCTGAATCAAACTGTATTTGCTTGATTTTTTATTATTTAACATGCATGCAGCCTGTATCTAGACGAAGATAGAATGGTATGGCCTGCAGTGTGTGTTATACTGTTTGGCTACATGTGGTAGACCATGCAACTGCGGCCCACATTTATACTATCTTTGCTCAGGATTTCTTTTTTTTTCTGACGTAAAAGCAGCGCAAAGTTAGGAAATTAGAATGGAATTTGTATGTTTGCTCTGATTTTGAATCAATAAATGACGGCAAGGCTGCACTACAAAAGTATAAATCATCCAGTACCACAACTGGGTCCTGAAGGAAGCTCTTTATGCAGATTAACTTTTGATTTATTCACAGACCCCCCAAAGTACCTTTCTGGCACTCTCTGAAATCATTGCTAGCTTTGGGGAAATTTCGGGGTACCTAGTTATTATGGATAAATCTGAGATAATGATCTGGAATGGCCCACAGGATAGCCCATTAGAGAAAAATGAAATTTGTTACTTAGGACTCATGGTTAAAAGTGGTTAAGAACTTGGCAGAGATGGCCCAGCTGAATTTTGCGCACCTCTTTAGGGAAACAAAAAAACTACTCTCTCAATGGTCACACTTACAGCTCTCTATATTAGGTCAAACAAATTTAATAAAAATTGTGGTACTGCCCAAATTTACTTTTATTTTTAATACCATCCCCTTACTCTTTAAAACTGATTGGTTAAGGAAGCTACAGGGGGATTTATTTAGCTTTATTTGGTCCTACAAAAATCCCAGGATAGCATGGAAAAAATTAAGAAAGAAGACGCTGGAAGGTGGAATTGCATTCCCAGATTTCCAGCTTTACTACTGGGCATTTCAGCTGAAAAATATTAGAGTACTCCTCTCCAAGGAACCTCCACGTGTTTGACTCCAGGCATTGACAGAGAGTTTTCGGGACCAGGGCACACCGTTTCTCTATAAATTTGGACATCAAGGGCTCTTAACAAAGTTAGACTAAAAGTTCTCAACAAAGCTTGCAGGGTTTGGTATGCAGTAAGATCAAGACTCGGCATTCCGTATCACAGTAAGCTGGCCCCAATCTGGAATTCTCCTGGCACTCCACTATGCCTTCAGGATGCACTAGCTACGCTTCCGGTAGAGGGAGGAGTTCTGTGTTGTGGACAGGTAGTCGGGGGGGCTCAGTAAGCTCTTGGAAATCCCTGTCCGAAGCAGCTAATGATAAATTGTCTAGGTTTAAATACATGCAGATTTAAAGTTGGGCACAAGGAGAATCTGTGGTCGGGTGCTCTACGGGTTGGGAAAGGGAAATAACTGGTTTACAGAGATTAGAAAAATAAGTTTCAGAGTGGTACTGGGCTTTAATACAAGCTGAAGATGACTCTTGCCCATTACCCACAGAGATGTTGGACCCTTTTTTCCGGGCTCTAGACCTTCCGCATCTCTGGCAGGCCTCTATGAATATACTTTGGTCGTGGTAAAATCTGTCCCTTTGCGGAGGAACCACCTGTTTACTGTATATCGGGCCTACTGGACCCACAGGAGGCTCGCTAGAATAGGATTTCCAAGGAAGAGCAACTGCCCAATGTGTGATCTAGAAGGAGCAGATGATATCCATTTTTGGTGGCAATGCCCAGGTCAGCGATGCTTCAGCTGGTGCCCGTTCCAGGAGATTTTGAAGACTCGTTTCAGGTGAAAGAGCACCTTTGCCCAACGCAGCCGCCTTGCCTCCATGTGATACCCATGTATTACACGGCCCCCTGCCTCCAGCATCATTTGAAGAAAGTGGCACACCAGCCACACTAATGCCCCGAGCTCCTCCTCACCCATGCGGCTCAGCCTCGCCCTTCCTGACATGGTGTGGTTCTCGCTGATTGGTGCAAGTCGACCGTTCTGCATTGAAATACAAGCTTGAATGGTACCACGAGGTCACACACACCCTAGACCATCATCTTTTTTCTATTCAATGGATGGTTCTGGGTCTACTTTTCAATCCTTACTTTATCTCAGCCATCCTTGCTGTATCCAATTTATCCTCCCCTGTTTTACATGTATTTCCTTAGTGTGTGTATTTGTTTTGGTGTATTTTACATTGTTGCCTTTTTGATTTTCTGTGACTTTTTGGTCCCGTTATTAGTTTTCCCCCAACTTTCCATTACTTAATTTCTACCTCTCTATTTTTTCTTTTCCCCTGGGTTTTGTTATGTTCCACCCAGTGTCACGGCAGAATGTGGTGGATGAGGTTGTGCCAGTGCAGAGGATGCAGTGAACCGCATACCCTACGGGCGCTGGTGCTGCCAAAGGTTGCAGCCTTGCACCAGTTTTAGCAAGGAGAAGGTGGCTGCACTTTTTTTATACAGGATCACCTCCCCGCCATGCTGGCAGCAGGCCCGGGTATGGCCTGCGGTAGTGTTGGCTGCTGTGGGGGAGGGTATGCCATTACGTCTGCCGACGTACTGGGGTTCGGCGCTCCCAATAGCAGCTGACGCACCGCTGAGCCGGTATAAGGACTGGGAGGGGGACCTGCTCAACCTGCTGGGTGTCCAGGTGGAAGGGCTTGGTGAGTTCTAGTAATTAATTGTTACAAATTTTGTTGTGTCATATCCTATAATGCTATTATTTTTTTCAAATAGCATACTGCTCACACTCAGAGGTAAATTAAATGCACATAACATAATACCAGGTGCTCGATGCTACCATTTCTACTCATTGCTGTAGGCGCTGGCTTGGACTGATTATTTAAGAAGGAATGCTGTCACCTCTGTCCTCCTGTCACTAAGATAGTGGTACTGTGGTAGTAATAGGAAGTAATATATATCAGTGAGTTAGCGTTCTCTATGTCTTTCTCTTTATGTAGCTCGTACAGACCCAAGTAATCTTTCAGTGATGCATGCATGCATCTAGGCATTGAAAAGGGAAACTGACTGAATTGGCCCATCAAAGGGGGTTGAAAATGCGATTTGCGAAGCAAAGATAATTTGTTGCAATGCATTAGTATTTCCAAATGCAGTTTAGGAAATTTGAAATAGGACCTAAGTAAGGTGTAAAAATTAGGAATAGATCAACTCGATCATATTGCTGTGAGGCAATTTGATTTAGAAAATTACAACGTCAATATGGGCCCTATTACAAGCTTGACGAATGGGAAAGCCCGTCCACCAAACTTCCTGACAGAGTACCGCCAGAGTTCTTAAGAGTCTCCTTCTAGGTTGGTGGGTGGAAACCAGAGTTTCTGCCCATTGACCTAGAGGGAAATAGGCTACAGCATTGTCTCTGGCTCATAATAAAACTGGGGGCAGTGCTGTAGTGCTAAGTGCATGGGCAGTGCAGGGGCCCCCTTGGGGCCCCCAGCACCCGTTCTCCACCAGCCTTTCCATGGCGGCGGTACCGCATTGAAACCATTGGCTGAAAATGAGGTTGTAATCCTAAAGGCAGCGCTGCTTGCAGAGCTGCCCTGGTGAATTAGAACCGCCACCATCCTCCAGCGTGCCAGGATCTAAGATCCTGTCGGAGCTGGCCGCTCCCTGGTGGTCCGACCACCAGGGTTTTAATGTGGCGGTCTGACCACCAAGGTTGTAATGTGGTGGTCGGACTACCATATTGGAGGCAGTCCAGACTCTCAACGTGGGTGTGGCAGTCTATAGACTGCCACACTCATAATCGGGCCCTATGTTTCTGCCTTTGCCTTTGCCTGTCAAATTATTTTCTGGGAGATTAATTGTACCACTAATCCATATTTGTTGTCTTCTTTATTTCTTACACAAGCACCCAAAGGCAAGAAGAGGGCATTAGAGGGTCAGGCCAAGGAGGGTGCCACCACCAGGGCTGTGTTGGGTGGAAGTTCCTCCACCACCACCAGCCCCATGGCAGACAGCTTCGCTGGCCCCAGTAAGTTCGTATTAATATTTATTTCTCTAACTTTTACCTCTCCCCATTAGATACATTTTTCCTCCTTTCTCTTATACTGTGACTTTTTTTTCAAATGTTCTTCATTCTAGTCAATGTTCATTCTTGTTATCCCACCCTGCATTATCTTTTTTATAGTTCTTGTTTCTGTTGCTGACTTCCTCCTGTTTCTGTACTAATCTGTAGCTTAAGCTTTCTTCTGATTTGTTATGCTATACCTCTTCCATAACTTTATTATACACTGTGGACAGGTACTGTAAGACTAATACACTAGATTAGGTAGTCTTTTATAAAGATTGCAGAAGTTGCAGACCCAAGCAAGCTCTTCTATACCTGTTTATTGAGAAGACTTTCTATTTATTGCTCATGCTCAAATCAAGAGCGAGTGGCCAAGGCTATGGTGGTTGTATTATCCCAGCAGTTTCGATGACAGTGCAACATGCAAGTAGAATATTCCTCATCATCCAGGACCTGCTGGCCCATCGCACTTTGTGAGTCGGGACCCACTGCAGCATGGTTCAATCCAGCATTGCAGAGTTGGCTGAGCAATGTGCGTCTGCTTCTATTAATGTGGCATTTACAAAGCTTTCAATGGAGTGCAAACCAAAATAAAAACAAAAGCCCTCATTACAACCCTGGTGGTCGGTGATAAAGTGGCGGTAATACCGCCAACAGGCTGGCGGTAACTACTGCCAAATTATGACCATGGCGGTGAGAACTCAGATAGACAGCCTCTATACCACATCGACCACCAGGGCAGAAACAACAGGCACCACATCTGTAGCAACCTACAACCAGCCGGAAGTCAATGTTCCACCCACCATATTAAGACCCTTGAAACAACCACCTTTTCCGGGGCAACAACAGCAAAATCCTGACGGAAACATTGCACAGAAGGGAAAGGACTCACCGTTGGAGACACAGGAAACAACCACGACTTCATGGAGCCCGAGCTGCAAATCTTCCCTATGATATTTGACATCCTGCTCCACCACAAACACCAACGACGGCGAAGACGTCCACGGTGAGTACAGCCGCCTAGCACACAGGGGAGGGGGGAGAAAAAAGAGAGCGACACATGCACAACACACACCCCCATCCCCAATGCCATACACACATACAGCTGCAATAAAAAACATATTTACCCTGTAACCCTGAGGAATACTGCAAGGACAACATGAATAGATGAAAGTGAGTGTAGTAATATAAATACAGTAATTAATACAAACATCCAATCTAAAAGTATATACATATGTACAGTTGCACTGCCCAGTCCTCAATGTGCGTGGGCCACAGGTCCACATGACAAAATCCAAGGCCCCACTTGACTCCTGCACCAACACAGAGAGAACACTGCAGGGGCATCAGTTGAAAAATAGGCAGGCACTGCAGGGGGAGGGGGAACAGGGGGCATCTCAGCCGGCAGATGGAACAACACCACTGTTCCTGGAGGGGGCAACATGCCCTGTGCTTGGTCCTGGGGAGTGCAAGGCCACAGTCTCTCAAGTGAGTGACTTGCCCACTCGCTCTGGTGGGGGCAACATGCCCTGTGCTTGGTCCTGGGGAGTGCAAGGCCACAGTCTCTCAAGTGGGTGACTTGCCCACATGCTCTGGAGGGGGTAACATGCTCTGTGCTTGGTCCTGGGGAGTGATGGGACACAGTCTCTCAGGTGAGTGCCTTGTCCACTGGTTCTGAAGGGGGAACTGTGCCCTATACGTCTGATCCTGCTGAGGATTGGGTGAGTGGGTGCCACACCCCAGGTACTGGTGGGGTCATAGTGCCCTGTGCTTCTGATCCTGCTGAGGATGGGGCGAGTGGGTGCCATACCCACTGGTTCTGGAGGGGGCATCGTGCCCTGTGCTTTTTATCCTGGGGAGTGCAAGGTCACAGTCTCTCAGCTAGGTGTCATACCCACAGGATTTGCAGGGGGCAGGTGGCATAACAGCCCATAGAGGCAGGTCTACAGACTGTCCGCTGGGAGTGATGGCTGCTCAGTGGTAGTAGTGGTGCTGCTGCCGGTGGTGGTGGGGGGAGGCTCCAGCCCATCCCCTGCAGCCTCGGACGGTTGCCCACTGCTGGTGATGGTGATGCTGCTGCTGGTGGTGGTGGTTGTGGGGGGAAGCTCCTGCCCAACCCCTGCAGCCTCGGGCGGCTGCCCACTGCTGGTGGTGATGGTGCTACTGCTGCTGCTGCTGGTGGTTGTGTGGGGAAGCTCCTGCCCATCCTCTGGAGCCTTTTACAGCTGTCCACTGCTGGTGGTGGTGGTGCTGCTGCTGGTGGTGGTTGTGGGGGGGAAACTCCTGCCCATCCTCTGCAGCCTCGGACGGCTGCCACTTCTGGTGGTGGTGCTGCTGCTGCTGGTGGTGGTTGTGGGATCAAGCTCCTGACCATCCCCTGCTGCCTCAGATGGCTGCACAACCATGGTTGTTGTTGGGGGCTCCGCCTGAGACCCAGCACCAGGGCCCTTGTCCTTCCTGCCTGCTGGTGCAGGCCCCTTGCCCTTCCTGGCAGCAGGGGATAGCTCCTTGCTCTTCTTGGCAGCACTTGGGGAAGGATCCTTGCCCTTTAGGACAGCAGCTGGGGAGCGCTCCTTAATCTTCTGGGCAGCACTTGGGGCAGGCACCCTTTCCATGAGGCTGTCTTGTGCCCTGGATCCTTCACCACCACGAGTGGGTGTCAACACTACTGGGCCTGTGGACTGGGTGGCTGAGGTGCTTGCCTGGTTTTTAGCCACCCTGGCCAGATGTGAAGGACAGTGGGGTAAGGAAGAGGTCAGTGGTGGAGAGGAAAAGCTGCTTAGGGACATTGGGGCGGGAAGAGGGAGAAGGTTTGGGAGTGGAGGAAGAGGGAGAGGTTGCAGGAGGTGTCTGTCTCCTGTGTTTGGGTGCAGGTGCATGGGCTGGATGCTGTTGTGAGGTGGATGGCTGTTGGGTGTCTGAGTGCTTGCGTTTGTGTACCTTGGGAGGGGGGACAGACACAGTAAGAGAGGACACAGGGGACATGTGCATGGCTGTTGTGGTGGTGTCTGCCAGTGAGGTGTGTGTTCTGACAGGTGTGCTGGTGATAGCGGTAGTGGATGAGGATGTAGTGCATGCAGGTGTGAATGTAGACGCAACTGGGAGGGAGGTGGATGAAGAAGAGGAGGGGGCCACAGTGGAGTCAGTGGATATTGGTATGTATGCATCTAGATGGTGTTTGTGTGAGTGCCTGTTGGCTGATGTGTGGTGCCTGTGCCACTCTTGTGTGTTGACCTGTGTGCATGGTCGTCTGCCTGTGTGCTTAGGATAGGTTGGGGTTGAGGGGAATTGGATTGGGAAGAGGAAGCTGGATGGGGGAGGGTGGACACAGGGACAATGGCTGCCATCAGAGAGGAGGCCAGAGTCTGGATTGATCTCTGTTGGGCCGCCAAACCAGTGTGAATGCCCTCCAGAAATGCATTTGCCTTTTGCATTTGGGCATCCAGCCCCTGGATGGCATTCACAATGGTTCACTGCCCAACAGAGATGGATCACAGGAGGTCAATAGCCTCCTCACTCAGGGCTGCAGGGCTCACTGGGGCAGGAGCTGAGGTGCCTTGGGCGAAGGAGATGCCCACCCTCCTGGGTGAGCGTGCATAGGCAACTCAATGAGGGGCTGCTGGGAGGGCGGTACTGGTAAAGGGGGTGGTGGCTGTACCTGTAGCTGGGGTGGTCACAGATTTGTCCGTCACCACCAGGGAGCTTCCATCGGAGGAGGTATCTGTGTCCGAACTGTCCCCTCCAGTCTCCGCCGTGGAGCTCCCCTCGCCCTCCTTCCCACTGATGCCCTCACCATCGGTGGACTCTGCCTCCTGGGTCCTGTGGGATGCAGCTCCCTCCGTCACCGGGGCCTCTGCTCCTCTGCCAGATGATGCCAATGCACATAAGGGCAGGATGACAAAACAAGAAAGGGGGGAGACAAAGGATACCCCGGGTCCTTGACTGCAACAACACCACAGTTGGCGTAAATACCACTCTCACACACAGGGAACAGGTGTACGCACTGTGCAATTCACTACCAGTGACAATGCTAACCACCAGGGCATGGGGGGAGACACATACCGCTGATTACAGCATACCTGGGACCCACACAGCCCTGCCCAGTAGTGGATGCCTACAAGCTAGATAGGTGGAAGATCACATCAGAACCCTGCCCAACATGGGACCTGCTCTGCAATATTTTGCCTGCCTAGGGACACCCACAGACACACATTCCCCACTGGATACCACCCTACCATGCCTAAGCTGTAATAATGGGCACTGTACTCACCCCCTTGTGGCTGCTGTGATGTCCTCAAGCGCCCATCGAGCTCCGGATAGGCCACCGCTAGTATGCGGGCCATCAGGGGGGGTCAGGGTTCGACGAGCACCCCTTCCTCATTGGGAGGCCATCCCCGGCTGGGTCTCCATGGTCTTCCATGCTCAGCATGTCAGGTCCTCCCATTGTTTCCGACAGTGGGTGCTCTGCCTGCATAGACTCCCAGGGTGTGCAGGTCCTTGGCGATGGCACACCGTATACCCTTCTTTTGATGGGTGCTGACCTGCAGAGAAATACACTCAGGGAAAGGTATTTGTCAGACCATCCTGCCTGTTACACTTATGGCCCACCAAACCCCTTCACATCGACATTTGCACACACAGGGCCCAGCACACAAGATGCATGCCACCCAGGGGACATCCACCAACCCCCCCTACACGAGGCCATCACACACACCACTCCATGCATTCATGCCCCATGCATCGTGCTCACAGTGTACTTACCTGTTGGTCTGGAGGTCCATACAGCAGTTTGTACTAGAGTAGGACCCCATCCACTAGTCTCTCCAACTCCGCCGATGTGAAAGCAGGGGCCCTTTCCCCAGCCACACGCGCCATGGGAGGTTCCAGACACAGGTCACAGCAGCTCATGTAGTGTAGGTCCTATCTAGTTGAAGGTCAGGTAGCAAGTGAGAGAACAGATAGAAAATGGGGGTGATGTCCATGGCGGTGTATACCGTCACCGCTGACATCACCATTGGCCACTGTACCCCATAGGGGCCAATATTATCCAGTGAGACGTTGCATGGCGGCTCCTGACCGCCTCCCGCAATGGCACACAACGTCAGCAGAATTACCTCACTTCCACCTGTCCCTCCACACAGGACAGGCAGATGCCATTTCAGGGTGGGGGGCAGGCCCTGGATTTTAACTGTCACAGTTAACAATTGGACATACAGGACAAATGCCACTTATAGATTTCAAATTAACATCATGCATTGTACTGGCTACAATGTTAAGTTTGTGACCTGCTTCTCACTCTTTTGCCCCATAGATTGCTACTGCTGCAGAATAGGAGATGGAGACATACCCCCGTGTACAGACTCACGGTGGACTTGGCAACAATGGAGGACGGGCACATAATACTCACCTACAGACTTGACAGGACCACAATCACGGAGCTGTGTGCCCAACTAGAGCCTGATTTGATATTTGCTATCCACCACTCCACTGGGATCCCCCCTCTTGTGCAAGTTCTATCAGTGCTCCATTTCCTGGCAACTAGATCTTTCCAAGTGACAGTGGGCTTGGCAGCAGGAATGTCACAGCCAATGTTCTCAATAGTGCTGACCATAGTGTTGTCTGCCCTGATTAAACACATGTGCAGCTACATTGTATTCCCTCAGGTGGAGGATTTGGCCACAGTGAAGGCTGACTTCTATGCAATGGGGCATATCCCCAATGTAATTGGGGCAATTGATGGAACACATATTGCATTTGGGGATGGGTACTGGTGGCCTGTGGTCTTGTGGTGGGGACCCCTGTCCACTAGCGGCAGCAAAGGTGGAATGCAGTTCAGATGTCTGGCTAGTGGCAGGGGCCTGCTGTTGTGAGGCTGCGTCCCTTATAATATCGGCCATGTCAGCCAGCACCCCTGCAATGGAGACCAAGGTGGTATTAATGGCCTGATCCCCTGGTACTGTCCCTCTTGCAGCCTCCTGTTCTCCTGCACGTTGGGCAGGATCTGGCCCAGCGTATCCTGGGAATGTTGGTATGCGCCCAGAATCTCGGTGAGTGCCTCCTGGAGAGTCAGTTCCCTGGGCCTGTCCTCCCCCTGGCACACAGCAGTCCTCCCAGTTTCCCTGTTGTCCTGTGCATCTGTCCCCTGAACTGTGTGCCCACTGCCCCTGACCCCAGGTCTCTGATTGTCTTGGGGGCGAGGTGTGCCCTGGGGTCCCTGTAGTGGTAGACACACTGCTGATTGATGTGTCCTGGGGACAGAGGTATGGGTACACTGGGTAGGTGCTGTGGTGGTGTTTCCTGAGGGGGGAAGCTCTGTGGTGGTGTGTGACTGTGGCTAGGTAACCAACTGTCCAGAGGCCCTTTATAGGCCGGGTTGGTCATCCAGATCCAGGCGACCAGAGTCGCTGTCATCACAGTGGGCCTCTTCTGTGGGAGGACTGGATAATGCTGGCACCTCTTCTCAGTTGACATTGGCTGGGGTACCTGTGAGGATGTGAATGCAGTGTTATTGTATCTGTGTGTGACATATTGTGCATCAGTGAGTTTCCCTCTTTGGTTGTATTCGCCCTGGCAGCTTTCAATTGTGTGAGTAGGTATATGGTGGGATAGCTGATTCTCTCTAGTGTGCATGCTTTAGTGATAGCTGTCCATGCAGGGCTGTGAGTGGTGTCCATGAATTGGTATGGATTGCAGGGCTTGGCATTGGGATCAGTGATATGTGATGGTGGGGGGGGTGGGAGGTGGTGTAGTGATTGGAGTGAGGGTGAGGGTATGTGATGGCATGCAGGTAGGGGGGTAGTAGTAGCAGAAAATTAATTTACCAGAGTCCAGACATCCTGCTACTCCTGCCAGGCCCTCAGGATGCATGATTGACAAGACTTGCTCCTCCCAGTTGTTAGTTGTGGGGGAGGAGGTGGGGGTCCACCGCCAATCCTCTGTACAGCTAGTTGGCGTCTTGCTGCAATGGAACATACCTTCCCCCATAGGTCACTCCTCCTCTTCCTGATATCATCCCTGGTTCTTGGGTACTGTCCCACGGTGTTGACCCTGTCCACGATCCTCCATCATTGCTCCATCTTCCTAGCAATGGATATCTGCTGCACCTGCTCTCCAAAAGCTGTGGCTCTACCCGGATGATATCCTCCACCATGTCCCTTAGCTCCTCCTCTGAGAATCGGGGGTATCTTTGTGGTGACATGGGTGTTGTGTGAGTAGTGTGGGTGAGGGTGTGTAGGGTGATGTGTTGGGGTGTGTGAAGTAAGGTACGTGGGTGGTATCAAGGTGATGGTGGTGTGTGGCTCTGGTCTTGTCTGTGGTCGTGGTGTCTGTCTCGTGCCAATGGTTTGTATTCATAAATGGTTGTGGGTAATGTGGGTGTGTGTTTTATAATGGTGTGGGTGTGGTGTGTGTATGTGTGTCAGGGGTATGTAGTTTGAATTGTCCAATGTGGTGCTGTGTTGGATGGGTGTGTGTATTTTGAGCATGGCGGTATATACTGCCAATGGTTTACCGCTGTTGAATGTCCGCCGAGGTGATTCGTGGATCATAATGTGGTGGGCGTAGTTCTGTTGGCGTAACGGTGTGGGTTTTGATGCCGCCAGTTTCTCACTGACCTTTGGTGTGGCGGAATTGTGTATGTGGCTGAATAGTGATGGATTGGTGTGTGTGTGTCATAATATGGTGAGCGGATGTCCGCAGAAGCGGCAGTGGTACGTTGGCAGCAGTCAGCGTGGCGGTAAGCGAGATTTACCGCCGATGTCATAATGAGGGCCAAAGTGTCTTTCTTTTCCTTCCCAGTGTCCACTCAGTCACCTCCCGTAGTACTGCACTCCTTTATTAGTTACAATTATCTATCCACATTGAATTTTTTTTTTTTTTGCATGAGCCAACTGTTACGGCCCAGACCAGTGGTTCATACTTCATATGGCTTCCATAATGGAATTACGACTGTTCAGATTTGATATTCCTCAACTTTCAGTTTCAACTGCAGTGAGTGACTAAACCGAAAGCTACATCATCACTGAACCAGCCCCACTGCACTATTATTTAGCAAAACCTCTGGAGTACGTACCCAGAATGTTCCCTGTCCCTTACCCTGCTGCAGCAGACTAAGGGCCTGACTTAGAGTTTGGAGGAGGGGGTTACTCCGTCACAAATGTCACAGATATCCCGTCCACTGTATTATCAATTGTACCATGGCGGGTGACATATCTGTCACCTTTCTGATGGAATAACCCCTCCACCAAACTCTAGTCTAAATCAATCCCTAGGCCAAGTTTCCCTTTCCTTCCCTTACTGAGAAGTGAATGTATTTGATATGAATAATTTGCATTGAAACCAATACATCCCGTTCCTTTCCCTGTACTGCAGTGCATCGTTTTTCTCACCATCTACTTATGCCAGACAGGATATCTATTATCCGCTTGTTATACATGATGTGTGTGGCATATAGGGGGTCATTCTGACCCTGGCGGTGGGTGATAAAGCGGCGGCCAACCCGCCAACAGGCAGGCGGTCAAAAAAATGGAATTCTGACCCTGGCGGGAACCGCCAACACAGCCCGCCACTTTAACACTCCGACCGCCACGGCGGGACAGACAAACAGCGCGGCGGTCACCGCCAACAGGCAGACGGCAGACAATGTACTGCCCACCCTATCACGACCCACCAATCCGCCACCTTTTCCGGGGCGGGAGCCCCGCCGATAAAAACACGGCGGAAACAGACTACGAACGGGAAAACGCTCACCTATACACACTCCACGAGGAAGGAGGACAGCATGGAACCCGAGTTACACATCCTACCAGCTATTGTCTACCTGCTCATCTACCAGGAGTACGAACGCCGGCGCAGACGACAACGGTGAGTACTGCACCTACGACACAGGCGAGGGGGGAGGAGGAAAGCTTACGGGCACACACATGCGCCATACACCTACCCCCCCCACCACAACTACCTACACCCCAATGCCGAGCAACAAGTCAGAGTGACACCACACAAACCCCCCGGAATAATGCAAAGACACAATTAAAATGATCTATAAAATATATGTATAAATAGCTCCATTGAAGGTATGGGAAATATGCCATATAAAAGATACAAAAATAAGGAATGAACATATTCAACAATATATACATAGGCAAAAAGTCCTGCACATTCCGTCAAAGTTCCATAGTCCGTGGGCCAATGTGCACACACACATGGGCAAAGCCCACACAGGAGACCAGATACCATTGGAGAGAACACTGCTGGGGCATCAGATGATAAAACTACAGGCACCTCAGGGGGAAGGGAAGGGGGGGCACCTCAGCCACATGAGTCCACGACGCCAGATCCATGAGGGGCCTCCATGCCCACTGTCCCATCCTGGGGAGTGCAAAGCCACAGTCTCACAAGTCTCTACAGTGGGTGGTTTGCCCACTGTGCCATCCTGGGGAGTGCAAAGCCACAGTCTCTCAAGTCGATAACAGTGTGTGGCGTGCCCACTGTTCCATCCTGGGAAGTGCCAAGCCACAGTCCATCAGATGGATTACCGACTCCACTGTTAATGGAGGAGGCATGGTGCCCAGAGTGCTTCGTGAAGCCCTGCTCGACACAGAACCGGCACTGTCAATGGGCCAGCGGTGCTTGAGACGGCGTTGCCCAGCGGAGCGGTGCTTGACAGGAAGGGACCAGCGGAGCGGTGCTTGAGATGAAGGGCCCAGCGGAGCGGTGCTTGAGACGGCGGTGGCCAGCGGAGCGGTGCTTGAGATGAAGGGCCCAGCGGAGCGGTGCTTGAGATGAAGGGCCCAGAGGAGCGGTGCTTCCCAGGAAGGGCCCAGTGGAGCGGTGCTTGAGATTAAGGGCCCAGCGGAGCGGTGCTTGAGATGAAGGGCCCAGCGGAGCGGTGCTTGACAGGAAGGGCCCAGCGGAGCGGTGCTTGACAGGAAGGGCCCAGCGGAGCGGTGCTTGACAGGAAGGGCCCAGCGGAGCGGTGCTTGACAGGAAGGGCCCAGCAGAGCGGTGCTTGAGATGAAGGGCCCAGCGGAGCGGTGCTTGAGACGGCGGTGGCCAGCGGAGCGGTGCTTGAGACGGCGGCGGCCAACGGAGCGGTGCTTGAGATGAAGGGCCCAGCGGAGCGGTGCTTGACAGGAAGGGCCCAGTGGAGCGGTGCTTGACAGGAAGGGCCCAGCGGAGCGGTGCTTGACAGGAAGGGCCCAGCGGAGCGGTGCTTGAGATGAAGGGCCCAGCGGAGCGGTGCTTGACAGGAAGGGCCCAGCGGAGCGGTGCTTGACAGGAAGGGCCCAGCGGAGCGGTGCTTGAGACGGCGGTGGCCAGCGGAGCGGTGCTTGAGACGGCGGTGGCCAACGGAGCGGTGCTTGAGATGAAGGGCCCAGCGGAGCGGTGCTTGACAGGAATGGCCCAGTGGAGCGGTGCTTGACAGGAAGGGCCCAGCGGAGCGGTGCTTGACAGGAAGGGCCCAGCGGAGCGGTGCTTGACAGGAAGGGCCCCTGTTCAGCGGTGCTTGTCCCGGCGGGGCCCGTTCAGTGGTGCTCCTCCCGGCAGGGCCCGTTCAGCGGTTCTTGTCCCGGTGGAGCCCTGTTCAGCGGTGTTCCTCCCGGCGGGCCCCTGTTCAGCGGTGTTCCTCCCGGCGGGGCCCTGTTCAGCGGTGCTCCTCCCGGCGGGGCCCGTTCAGCGGTTCTTGTCCCGGCGGGGCCCATTCAGCGGTTCTTGTCCCGGCGGGGCCCTGTCCGGCGGTGCTCCTCCCGGCGGAGCCCTGTTCAGCGGTGCTTGTCCTGTGTGTCTAGGGAGCCAGACCTGGGCAAGACTTCCCGCTCATTCACCATCCGAACTTGCGGTCGCGGCGCCCTCCTGTGATGGAGTCCTGGGCCCGTGGGTGTCGTCCGTCACACCCTGAATGAGGCTGGTGGGTCCCTCCTGCGCAGCTCGTCTGCTGCCTGACTTCTCCGCCCTGCTGCCCTTGCCCTCCTTCACTGAAGCTCTGTGGCCCTTGCCTCCCTTGGATGATGTGGCAGGTGACGGGGCAAGGCTACTATCCTTGGTGGCAGCCATCTCAGTCTTGTCGCACCGGGCCTTTTTCTTTTTTGTCCTCTTCCCAGGGGGTGGGCTGCCTGTCCCCTTGCTGCTGGCCGATGTTCCTGCCCTAGGATCTGGTGGACTCCAATAGCCCTGCACTTTGGTCACAGAGGATGCAGGGCTGGTGGTGGCTGAGGTGCTTTTTTTCCTCTTACCAGATGGAGGGGGTGGGTCAGTGATTGGAACGACCTCAAGGTTGGAAAGGAAAAGGACTTTGGAAGGACAGGGACGGGTAGGTGTAGTGGGTTTGGGAGTGGAGGAAGAGGATGTGGTTGTAGGAGAGTCAAGTGTGCTGTCTTTGGGTGCAGGTGCCTGTGACGGAGGCTGTCGTGAGGTGGATGGCTGTTGGGTGGGTGGCTGCCTGCGTTTGTGTGCTTTGGAAGAAGGGGTGACAGACACACTGGAAGAGGACACAGGGGACGTGTAAATGGCAGTGGGGGTGGTGACTGCACGTGTGCGGACTGTAATGGAGGGTGTGCTGCTGATGGAAGTACTGGCTGATGGTGTTGTGCATGCAGGTGTGAGTGGAGACGTCACAGGGAGGGAGGAGGGAGATGAGGAGGTGGGGGACACAGAGGTGGTAGTGACTGTTGGCATGTCTGCATCTGGATGTTGCTTGGGTGAATGCTTGTGTGATCTGTGGTGCTTATGTCTGGATGAGCTGCCCTTGGGTGTAGAGGTGTGTGCAGGCTGGTCTGATGGTGTGGATGGGATAGGCAGAGGAACAGGAGACAGAGACAGGGTGGAGGGAGTGAGAAGAGGGAGGCTGGAGACAGGGACAATGGCTGCCGTCAGTGCTGAGGCCAGAGCGTTGAACGATCGCTGATGGGCAGCCTGACCCGAATGAATGCCCTCCAGGTATGCATTGCTCCGATGCACCTCCCTTTCTACACCCTGGATGGCATTCAAAAGGGTAGACTGCCCAACAATGAGTGTCCTGAGGAGGTCAATGACCTCCTCACTGAGGGCATCAGGGGTAACTGGGGCAGGGCCTGAGGTGCCTGGGGCGAAGGAGATGCCCGCCTTCCTGGGCGAGCGGGCACGGAGCGAAGGCTGAGGGGCTGCTGGGAGGGCGGGGCTGGTGCGCTGGGTGGCGGCTGTACCTGTTGTGGCGGTGGGCATGGATGTTGCAGCCACCGCTAGGGAGCTCCCTTCCGAGGACGTGTCGGTGTCGCTGACGTCTCCACGGGTCCCCGTTGTGGAGCTCCACTTGCCCTCCGTCTCACTGGTGTACTCGGAGTCTGTTGTATGGCCCTCCGGGGCCATGTGAGATGCAGCTCCCTCGTGCGCTGATGCCACTTCTCCTCCGCCTGATGATGCTAATGCACACATGAACAGGAAGACAAAGAAAAGGGGGGGGGAGAAATGAAGACAGGTTGAGTGCATGCATTGGCAACACCGTTGTCGGAGAGGACAGACACAGAAGCCCCCTGAACTAGGCCGCGCAATGGGGGTACACTACTCAGTTATTGTGACTAGGCCTACTGGTCTATGGACGACAAATGCACACATGAGTGAGGCCGGACCATGGGAAGCTGTACTTGGCACCCTACAGAGGTGGGGGGCGGGGGCACAGGGCCGTGTCTAACGGAGGGGCCTAGCCTACAGAATGCGCCCTGGCCTGGAGATAGCCACAGCCCTCCTCCCCCACCCAGACACCTTCACTGCGCGCAAAGATAGCAGAATGTGCTGATACTCACCCCCTTGTGTCTGCTGTGATGTCCTCACGCGCCCATCCAAATCGGGGTAGGCCACCGCCAGGATCCGGGACATCAGGGGGGTCAATTGGCGGCTGGCACCCCTCCTACGTTGGGAGGCCATCCCCAGCAGAGACTCGGCAGTCTTTCTGGTCCCGCGGCGGATGTCCTCCCACCTCTTTCGGCAGTGGGTGCCCCGTCTGTTGTGGACCCCCAGGGCCCGGACGTCCTTGGCGATGGCACGCCAAATGTCGATCTTCTGATGGGCGCTGACCTATGTGACATGTACAGGGTGGTAAAGGAAATCGCATCAGTTTTCTGCCTGGTCAATGTGAGTGGCCCCCCCCTCCCCAACCTTACCATGTGGCACATGCTCTCATCTTTCGTGCGTTGCACTCCTCATTCGCTCCCCTTCCCACCATCTTACATACACCCCACTCAACACAGGCATAGCCCATTCAACGTGCACCCTGTGTACTAACCTGTTGGACTGGAGGACCGTAGAGTAGCGCATAATGGGGGAGGACCCCATCAACAAGTTTCTCCAATTCTTCGGAAGTGAAGGCAGGGGCCCTTTCCCCAGTAGCAGCAGCCATTGTATCTCCCAGACCGAGGTCACAGCAGCACTTGCAGTATAGGTCCTCTCCTGTGGATGATCAGGTCTCGAGTGATTAATCAGATAGAAAATGGCGGTCACGCCCGCGGCGGTGCGTACCGCGGCGGTGTGTACCGCGACCGCCGGCGCACATCGTCATTGGCTCCTGAGACCCATAGGGTTCAATGTTAACCAATGCTGCTTTGCGCCGCGGTCTTCGACCGCCTATCGCCACGGTGTGCCACGCCAGCGCAGTGACCTCACATCCCACTGTCACACTTCACAGGTCAGGCAGCCGCCATTTCAAGGGCCCACATGGCATGATTTCTACTGCTTCACACAGGCCTAGGCCTTGCAATGCCACTCATACAAGCCATTCAATGCATAGTGATTCGTGTACTGTGCAAGCTGTGTGAACGAACCTGTGGGTTGCTTGACTGTGTGCTCCATGTTGTCCTTCCTAGGCACCGTCCGCTGGGACTTGCGAGGAGAAGGATGAATCCTCCCGTGTACCGACCGCTGGTGGACCTGTCGACAATGGAAGAACGACATATCATACTTACATACCGGCTTGACAGAGCAACTATACATGAACTATGTGCCCAGCTGGAGCCAGACCTGATGTCCCCCATCCGCCAACCCACAGGGATTCCCCCTCTGGTGCAGGTTCTGTCAGTACTCCATTTTTTGGCAAGTGGGTCTTTTCAGACAACAGTGGCCATATCATCTGGGATGTCTCAGCCTATGTTTTCTAAGGTTTTGTCCAGAGTGTTGTCTGCCCTGATGAAATACATGCAGAGCTACATTATTTTCCCTGAGGTGGGCGATTTGGCTACAGTGAAGGGTGATTTCTATGCCCTTGGACATATCCCCAACATCATTGGTGCCATTGATGGGACCCATGTGGCTTTGGTTCCCCCCAAAGGAAGTGAGCAGGTGTACCAAAACAGAAAAAGTTATCATTCGATGAATGTCCAGGTGGTCTGTTTGGCTGACCAGTACATCTCCCATGTAAATGCCAAGTTCCCTGGGTCAGTGCATGACGCGTACGTCATGCGAAATAGCAGCATCCCTTATGTGATGGAACAGCTACAGAGACACCGTGTGTGGCTAATTGGTGACTCTGGTTACCCCAACCTGTCGTGGCTACTGACCCCAGTGAGGAATCCCTGGACCAGGGCAGAGGAACGGTACAATGAGGCCCATGGGCGTTCTAGGAGGATCATAGAAAGGACCTTCGGGGTCCTGAAGGCCAGGTTTAGGTGCCTGCATATGACAGGGGGATCCCTCATGTACTCACCAAAGAAGGTGTGCCAGATCATCGTGGCCTGCAGTATGCTTCACAATCTTGCATTGCGACGCAAGGTGCCTTTTCTGCAGGAGGATGGTCCAGATGGTGGTGTTGTAGCAGCTGTGGAGCCTGTGGACAGTGAAGAGGAGGAAGACGATGGGGACGACACGGACAACAGGGAGACAGTCATACAACAATATTTTCAGTAGCACACAGGTAAGAATCAGCTACCCCATTTTACATTTACTTAAGGCCTCATGCGTCTCCGCTGTCTGTGTTTCCCCCCAGTTCCTGTTAACTGATTTGTGACTTTCCCTTCCCTTTTCAGAGCTGTATGACCCACTGCCTGACTTCAGCTTTGTTTGCCCATGGACTAAAGCTTATTGAAATTGGTATGTTGTCATCACAAAGTAACTGGACATTATAGCACCGTTATGTGTAATACATTTGTTAAGAATACAAGCAGACTCCTGTTTTTTTAAGTGGGATAAGTGATTTATTTTAAGTGCTACATATAGGTACATGATTGGGAAACAGTGATGGGTGGGGGTGGAGTAATGTCCATGGCAGAGTACAGTTCTCAGTCGCACAGGTGCATTGTCCATATGCCTGTAGAAGGATGGAGCAGGGGCAGTTCAAGGTTGGACAGGGTGACAATGTGGGACAGTGGGATGACATCAGGGGGTATCTTAGGCTGGCGGGGGTCTTGCAATCCCACTCTGTCTTCTTGTGAGATCTCAGGTTCCGCTTGCGGGGTGATTCTTCTTCTGCAGGAGGTGGGGTTCTGGTGGCCTGTCATTGTGTGGGGGCCTCCTGTCCACTAGCGCCGGCGGAGGTGGTAGGCTGTTCCTGGCCTGGGCTAGTGACAGGGGCCCTTTGGGGTGCCACATGGTCCCACAATGTGGTGACGATCTGGGTAAGGGCCACGACGATGGTTCCCATTGCGGAACCGATGTTCCTCAGTTCCTCCCTGAACCCCATGTACCGTTACTCCTGCAGTTCCTGGATCTCCTGGAACCGGGCCAGTACCGTCGCCATCGTCTCCTGGGAGCGGTGGTATGCTCCCATGATGGAGGAGAGGGCCTCTTGGAGAGTCGGTTCCCCGGGCCTGTCCCCCCCCGTCGCACAGCAGCCCTCCCAGTTCCCCTGTGTTCCTGGGCCTCTGTCCCCTGGACGGTGTGCCCACTACCACTGCCCCCAGGTCCCTGTTGTTGTTGGGGTGGTGGGTCAACCTGGGTGCCCTGTAGTGGTGGACACACCGCTGAATGACGTGTCCTGGAGACAGAGGCATGGGCCCGCTGGGTGGGAGCTGTGCTGGTGTTGGGTCTGGTGTAGCCTGTGGCTGTCTGTGGGGAACTGACTGTCCAGAGGTCCCCGATGGGCCGGGCTGGTCGTCTGGCTCCAGGGAGACAGAGCTGCTGTCATCGCTGGGGGCATCTTCTGGGGGTGGGATGGACATCTCTGGACCCTCCGTGGCGGTGTGGTGGCGTTCGGGTCCTGCAGGGGTATAAAGGCATGGTTATTTCTTCTGTGTGTGGCATTTGGTGTGATGGGTGGGTGTCCGTGGACCCATGTGCAGGCATTTCCTTGTGGGGGCATTTGTGAGGGTGGCTTGTGGGGGTGATGTGTGTGTGCAGTGGGCATGCTTTGGTGATGGGTGTCCATGCTTTGTGGTCGCATGCAGGGCTTGGTGTTGGGATGGGTGGGTTGTGATTGTGAGCCTTTTGCTAGGGGTTGGTGTGATGGGGGAGGGGGGGAGGGTGGGGGTATGATTTGGCATGTAGGTGGGGTGGGGGTGGGAAGCAGTAGTGAAGATTTGACTTACCAGAGTCCATTCCTCCAGATACTCCTGTGAGGCCCTCAGGATGCAGGATGTGCAAGACTTCCTCCTCCCATGCGGTAAATTCGGGGGGAGTAGGTGGGGGTCCGCCGCCAGTCTTCTGCACCGCAATGTTGTGCCTTGATACCATGGAACGCACCTTCCCCCGTAGGTCGTTCCATCTCTTCCTGATGTCCTCCCGATTGCGTGGATGCTGTCCCACCGCGTTGACCCTGTCAACTATCCTTTGCCATAGTTCCATCTTCCTGGCAATTGTGGTGTGCTGCACCTGTGCCCCGAAGAGCTGGGGCTCTACACGGACTATTTCCTCCACCATGACCCTGAGTTCAGTGTCACTGAACCTGGAGTGTCTTTGGGGTGCCATGGGGTGGTGTGGTTGAGGTGTGGGGTGGCGTTTGTGGTGATGAATGTGGTGCGTGTGGTGGTGTGTGGTGTTTGGTGCGTGGATTCTGTGTGGGTGATGGTGTTGTGTGCCTCTGTGTTGTGGGATTGTCTCTTCTGTGCTCTCTCTCTAGACTTCGTCAATGATTTCGGGTCGTAGGGGCTTGTGGGTGATGTGGGTGTGTGTTTTATATTGTGTTGGGTGTGTGGGAGTGGTGTTAGTATGTGTATCAGGTGTGTGTATTTCAAAATGACCAATGTGGCTGAGTTTTCTATGTGTGTGTGTATTTTGACCGTGGATTTGTGGGTCGGAATGGTATGGGCGTATTTCTGTTGGCGTGACGGTGGAAGTTTGGTCATCGACATTTTTTCGCTGACCTTTGGTGTGGCGGACTTTTGTGGATGTCGGGTTTTTGCCGGTTTGGCAGTTGCGGGTCAGAATGACCGTGGCGGTTTACCGCGGCCGCGGCGGTGTTATGGCGGTCTTCTGACCGGCGGTAAGCGCCTTTTACCGCCGAGGTCAGAATGACCCCCATAAACATCATCTGCCTCTTTCATGTCAGGGTAGAATTAAATGGGCATTTGGAGAAGAGCAGGGCCATTTGAATCAAAGCTCACTTTTTGTCCACTGCAGCTGCCCCAACCGCAAACTGCTGAGAGTAGCAAATTTTACCCTAGCTAGCACGCTTCCAGTCATTTAGCAGACCAAGAATTGAACACTTGTACTCCATAATGGATTATGCCTTACTTATTAAACAGAGTTATTTTTCTTTTTTGACACTTAGGGCCAGATGTAGCAACCCTTTTGCGAGTCGCAAACGGCGAAAATCGCAGTTTGCGACTCGCAAACGTGGGTTTGCAATTCACAAATGCATATTGCGAGTCGTTACCTACTCGCAATATGCATTTGCGACTCGCAAATAGGAAGGGGTGTTCCCTTCCTATTTGCGAGTCGGAGTGGTATGCAACTCCATTTGCGACCGCGTACGCGGTCGCAAATGGAGTCGCAGTTACCATCCACTTGAAGTGGATGGTAACCCACTCGCAAACGGGAAGGGGTCCCCATGGGACCCCTTCCCCTTTGTGACTGGACCCCATATTATTTTTTCAGGGCAGGGAGTGGTCCAAGGGACCACTCCCTGCCCTGAAAAATCCGAAACTAAAGGTTTCGGATTTTTTTGAAATGCAGCTCGTTTTCCTGTGAGGAAAACGGGCTGCACTTCAAAAAAAAAAATGCTTGATTTAAAAGGCAGGTCGCTAACATGGAGGCCTGCTGACGTCAGCAGGCCTCCAAGTTAGCGAGTGCCTATACTCGCAATGGGGCCGCAATTTGCGACCCACCTCATGAATATTCATGAGGTGGGTCATTGCGACCCCATTGCGAGTTGCAGTCGGTGTCTCAGACACCGTACTGCATAGCAATTTGCGACTTGCAAATTGCGAGTCGCAGGGACTCGCAATTTGCAAGTCGCAAATTGCTTTTTTTGTACATCTGGCCCTTAGGGCCTTATTACTACCTTGACGGGAGGATTTCCTTCATCACAAATGTGACAAGTATCCAGTCCACTGTATTATGATCCCATTTTATTCAATGGAGATCATAATATGGCGAACAGGAGATCTGTCACATTTTTGATGCAGAAAACCCCTCCGTCAAGATCGTAATAAGGCCCAAAGTGTCTGTGTGGTTTAATTTTTTTAGGAAATCCTTTACCGGAAAAAAATACTCAGCTTTTTTAATCTTATGTTGCCTCCTTTCAGCCAGTCAGTGGTTTTATGTGAGGCATCTGTTGTTAAAATCATGTCTATCCCTTTAACTGACATTCCTAATCATCACATCAAAAATTCCAATGGCTCTAGCGAGCCAGCAGCAAGGTACTTATACTGTATCACTATGTACTTTTAAAGTGTTTGCACAAAACATTCTGTACAATTTGTCTTTTCTATTTTTTTCTTTATTGATATAGTTACTTTTGCTCGTCCGCCACCAACCTGGCAGGAGATCGCAGCCCGGCTCAGCGACAGAGACTGGAGGCCACTAGGGCACACTACCAGCAGCTGGTGGATGAGGAGACCCGGCACAAGCCACAGCTCCTGGGCTCAGTTTCACCAGCCAACTGCCTGAACATCCAGCCTCCAGGCCACCCCTCTACCACCAGCAGCTTGGAGCTGCCCGTCCCCATACCACCCCCCCTTTCAGACCTGCTCCACCACTGCACGAGCTGGCACACTTGAGCCATCAGTTGGCACACTTCGAGGCCTGCATTCAGCATCTGTAGACCATCATTGAAAATAGCCTCTGTTACTCTTTTTTTAAATATTTTTTTGGGTGGGAAGTAGTTGTGGGTGAATTTGGGATGGGCATTTTTCTTCGTTATGGACAATATGAATTTGGACATGGACATATTTATTTTAGACATGGGTTGGGGACGGGAAAGATGTGGGAGAGGGGTAGTGGGTGGAGAGAGTGGGTTTTACATTTTAATATTTATATTTCAAATGTTAGTAAAGGGGAACTTTTTATGATCCACTTTAAGCCACTTAGGGCCTGATTATAACTTTGGAGGAAGGTGTTAATCCGTCCCAAAAGTGAAGGATAT
Source organism: Pleurodeles waltl (assembly GCF_031143425.1). NCBI lineage: Eukaryota > Metazoa > Chordata > Amphibia > Caudata > Salamandridae > Pleurodeles > Pleurodeles waltl. The sequence continues at coordinate 217,294,489 of NC_090450.1, read as the reverse complement.
ACCACCAGCCGTATTACGAGTCCATTATATCCTATGGAACTCTTAATACGGCTGGTGGTATATCCGTCACTTTTGGGACGGATTAACACCTCCTCAAAAGTTGTAATCAGGCCCTTAATGCCTGAAGGTTTTTTTTGTGTTTTACTTTAACTTTGACTTGATGCCTTTTGGTCCAGTCTGTCTTTTTAGTCTATTTCACTAAGTGTATGCCACTTAGGAGGGTATGCTGCTATTCCCTATAATGCCTCCGGAAACATAATTAAACAAGCACTTAGCTCATCTACAGTAGAAGTTAGTTACATACTAAGTAAAGTAGTTCACTTCACCCAATAGTTCTCTTACCTAAATAGATGAAACGATAGCTGGCGGCTGCTACCTCTGTCAATCATCTAAGTTCTAACAACTTACTGGAGAGCTTCCCAAGGTGCCTTCTTTATGGTATTTGTAGTTTGCCAACAGGGAAGGCATCACAGTGAGGTCCCACTTCCGTAAAGGTGATCTACAATCTGTAGGATTAATCTAAACGATCGCAGGCATCTAAATTGAAATAAAAAATTAGAGTTAGCACATTATCACATAGTCCCTCCCTCCCAGAAACTCTGCGACGATCTCTCCACCTGGACCCAAGTAGACGACGCCGAAACCCTAACAACCATGAATTCCACCCACTCAGGCTCTCCCACGGACCCGTGCCCACATCACGTATTTAACAAAGCCGACGCCACCATCGCCCCCAAACTCCGCAAGATCATCAACCTCTCCTTCAACACCGCCACCTTCCCGGACAGCTGGAAGCACGCAGAAATCCAACCCCTCCTCAAGAAACCCAAGGCTGACCCCAACGATCTCAAAAACTTCCGACCGATCTCTCTCCTCCCTTTTCCAGCGAAGGTCATCGAGAAGATCGTCAACGCACAGCTAGCCCACTTCCTAGAAGACAACTCCATCCTAGACCCCTCACAATCTGGATTCAGACGAAACCACAGCACTGAGACTGCACTCCTCGCCGCCACAGATGACATCAGACAACAAATGGACAACGGCGAAACCTCAGCCCTCATCCTCCTCGACCTATCAGCCGCTTTCGACACAGTCTGCCACCGCACCCTGCTAACCCGTCTCCACGGATCCGGCATCCAAGACAAAGCCCTCAACTGGATCTCATCCTTCCTCTCCGACAGAACCCAGAGAGTCTGACTCTCACCCTTCCGCTCCAAAGCCACTAACCTCATCTGCGGCGTCCCCCAAGGCTCCTCTCTTAGCCCAACGCTGTTCAACGTCTACATGGCCCCCCTCGCACAACTGGCCCATCATCACAACCTCAGCATCATCTCCTACGCCGACGACACCCAGCTCGTCCTCTCCCTGACCAAAGATCCGCTCACCGCCAAAACCAACCTCCACGAGGGACTAAAATCCATCGCCGAGTGGATGAGCAACAGCCGCCTGAAGCTCAACTCCGACAAGACAGAAGTCCTCATCATCGGACGCACCCCCTCGGCTTGGAACGACTCCTGGTGGCCCACCGCCCTCGGACCCCCACCCACCCCAGCCAGCCACGCACGAAACCTCGGCTTCGTCCTCGACTCTGCTCTCACCATGTCCAAACAGATCAACGCCGTCTCCTCTTCTTGTTTCAACACCCTCCGCATGCTCCGCAGGATCTTCAAGTGGATTCCAACAGGAACCAGGAAGACGGTGACTCAAGCCCTCGTCAGTAGCAGACTTGACTACGGCAACGCACTCTACACAGGCATCCCAACGAAAGACATCAAACGACTCCAACGCATCCAGAACGCATCCGCCCGCCTGATCCTCGACATACCCCGCCAATGTCACATCTCCCCCCACCTGAAGGAACTCCACTGGCTCCCTGTGGATAAAAGGATCACCTTCAAACTCCTCACCCACGCACACAAAGCACTACACAACACCGGACCCACCTACCTGAACACCAGACTCAACTTCTACGTCCCCACACGTCAACTCCGCTCTGCCAACCTCGCCCTCGCCATCGTCCCCCGAATCCAGTGCAAGACCTCTGGCGGCAGATCCTTCTCCTTCCTCGCTGCCAAGACCTGGAACTCTCTCCCCACCTCACTACGCCAGACCCAGGACCTCCTCACCTTCAGGAGACTCCTCAAGACATGGCTCTTCGAACGCTAGCAGCACCCCCCCCCCTCCCCCAGCGCCTCGAAACCCTGTCGGGTACATAGCGCGCTTTATAAATTCACTGATTGAATTCACTGATTGATATAATATACATTTCTATTATAGCTTTAGAAAGACTGATGACAGGCTACTGCTAGCAGGACATATTAAAGAATACCACATAACAAAAACTAGCAATAGTAATTTATTGTGAGCAATGGTGAGCATGGAATTTGAAAACCAAAGCTATGAAATCCTGAAGTCAGGAAACATGTACACAAGGTCTGTACTCTGTAGTCAACAAAGTTAAACATATTATTTATGCATAACAAAGGCCTGAATGATGATGCCAACATTGAGAAGTGAAGTTCTCTCTTCATTATGCATGGTTGGGTAAGTGGGCTGGTTTGGCTACTGCTCAGGTAATAGAAGATCCTGCAGTGAGTTGGTGTTGCATTTAACCACATCCACCCTCCCAATTGTGTGATCTATTTGGGTTAAATTAAGTTACACCTCAATAAATCACATGGCTCGGGGAAAGAGGATGGGGGTTTGATGAATGGATGGAAAAGTGGATTTTGGTGTGACAAAGACAAATACAATACATAATCTATTTGTTGTGGAAGGAAATGAAAGAATGATTATGACAGAGTTCAGTTAAATGAATTGCAAAGAGTCATCTGCCCCACATACCTCAGGTGTAGATATCTAAATGTACTGTCAACTAAGTTTGAAAAAAACTAATTATGCAGGTGTGGATTGAACCCACCCGGTGCTACAAAATATGATTGTTAAAACATTGTTAAATTGGGCAGTGCATCTGCATTCTCCTCATAATGTTCATCGCTCTTGAGTGCCTGTCTGAAGCCGTGCGGTAGGTAAGCAGGAGTGCTGAGTTCATCTTTTGCATCTTGTTTGTACAGGAGAGAAGAAAGCCTGCAGATTGTAAAACAGAAGCTTCATGAGGAGTGTACCAGGAAGACTAAGAGGAAGAGCAAAAAACAAGAGCTCACGAAGTTCACTTTTGCAACCAGTGCAACAAACATACTCATCAGCATTTCCTAAATCAACACACTTCTCTCAATTCACATAGCTGTGTGCTAGGCCTCAGTCATGGTTTGCATTTGAAGCTGATAACTCCTTTCTTCTAGAAGTAGTCCCGCTCTGAGTCCTTCCACCCTCCTCCTGATTCCGAGTAACTCTGTCCCAGTTCCTGCTCAAGCAAAATAGACATGTAGGGGGTCATTCTAAGTCTGGCGGGCGGCGGAGGCCGCCCGCCAGACTTCCCCCTCCGAAATACCGCTCCGCGGTCGAAAGACCGCGGAGGGTATTCTAGGTTTTTCCCTGGGCTGGCGGGCGGTCGCCAAAAGACCGCCCGCCAGCCCAGGGAAAAACTCCCTTCCCACGAGGATGCCGGCTCGTAATCGAGCCGGCGGAGTGGGAAGGTGCGACGGGTGCTGTTGCACCCGTCGCGTATTTCACTGTCTGCTATGCAGACAGTGAAATACTAGCGGGGCCCTCTTACGGGGGCCCCTGCAGTGCCCATGCCATTGGCATAGGCACTGCAGGGGCCCCCAGGGGCCCCGCGACACCCCCTACCGCCATCCTGTTCCTGGCGGGCGAACCGCGAGCTGCGCCGCCATGGGGGATTCAAATGGGCAACGGAAAACCGGCGGGAGACCGCCGGTTTTCCATTTCTGACCGCGGCCAAAGCGCCGCGGTCAGAATGCCCAAGGGAGCACCGCCGGCCTGTCGGCGGTGCTCCCGCCCCCGTTGGCCCTGGCGGTGCAACACCGCCAGGGTCATAATGAGGGCCGTAGTGCACTACTGTTGAAGAACAAGTAGAGAAACAGAACTGTAGTATTTTGTATGGATTTTTGTTTTTTAACTAAAGTGACTGGTCTGGTCTCTGAACAACCCCAAAAATGTGGTCCATATGGGTACATATTTGCTGATTCATTTTGTAAAGTCCAATCACCTTCAGAAAAAATGATCACCCATCAGGCACCAAACATAGATCAAAATCAAGTTTACAATAAATTGAACACCCTACCTTACTCTCTGCCTTCACATAAACCATCATTCATAACTCACAATCACTCACTAATTGTTGCAATCGTTTTTAGTTATAGTTACCTCTTCCAATCCAAGCATGGGTGTCTTAGGTACACAATTGTATCTTTGAAGCAGGCAACACATTGGAATTTGGTATTGGCACTCTTGTAAATAAGTGATCTTCTGGGACAACCCTGCTAAGTGATGTAAATAAACATGTAGGCATGCAAGGGCCGCAGGCATTGTCTCAAATGTCATGAAGGTATTGCAGAGGCTTCTTCAATGCACACTGGTCCAACTTCAATCCAGCCATATACATGACTTAAAAATGGTGGGGCAGCATAATTTCGACCCAAACTTGTTATTTTTTTTTGCAAAGAAAGAAATTCAACAAGGACTAAATAATTTAAAAGTTCTATGGTAGCACTAGCATCCTCACTCCCAGAAGCAGAGTTCGCCCTCAAACTCAGATGGTTCACCTAGAAGTTCGTCAGCTAACATACTTGATTCTTACCACTCATCTTCCTCCTCCTGTGCTTTTCAGGAACAAAGTCAGATGGTATGAAATGTTGATTAACTTTTATCATGGTCAATATCTCCATGTTTTGAGTTGAGAGACTGATCCTTCTCACTCTAAGAACTGTGCCAGCTGCACTGAACACATTCACAGCAGACATACCGACTACAGGACAAGTCAGATACTTTATTTCCAGTCTGCTGAGTTCCAGCCATTGGTAAATCTTCCCATACCAATACATCAATGGGTTTTGATCCACATAGATCTATTTTGGGTCATCCAAATACTCCTGGAACTTCCTCTAAATGGTCATTGGTGCTGCCACTTGCTCGACCTCTTTTGTCTTCACCTCTGCACTGGACTTGAGACCTGCCACTTGAAACCAAGCCAATGCAGAGTTGGGTCCAATTCTTCTGTTGCAGTTATTGTTGGTGTTCTTGTTTCTGGTTTTGGCTGCTGAGAGACAAGACTGTCCTCTCTGTAAGTTGAAAGCAGCACACCAGAACTGAGGAGTGGGACTCTAAGTTGTAGCCATTCTTCTTCTAGGTCTTCAGCTTGCTCAACAATCCACATCTTGTATTATGAAATATCCCCTTCAGAAAAGGAGTGAAGGTGGGCAGATTTATTTTGTACCATGGCTCAAGTAGTGTGGCACAGATATACTCTTTGGATGAGATGATGTAATTTTGTAGGCTTGCATTACATGCCATGCAAAAGATTAAGCTATCTGTGTTTTTGTTCATATCTCCGAGTGCAAACCATTCAGACACCTACTTTAGCTGGTCCTGTAGCAGATGCAGCAATGGGATAGTTTGCCCCACTATACTGTCATCCTTGATAGCTTCCTGTGTGAAAACCTCAAAAAGGAGTCGCATCTGTGTCAGGCATTTGACTAGGCCCTGTTTGTACACATCCATGATCGTAGCTTTCTGCATCTGCTCCTCTTTGAATGACACAGTAATTGACCTGTCTGTACTGCTTAAACATGCACTGCAACATGTAATAGGTTGAGTTCCAATGTGTTGGCACCTCCTGTATCAGGGCTTTAACTGGTACTCTATTAGCACCGCTGAATAATCCACAACTGCTTCCGTATTTGAAAAGTAGGGCTGAAATGAGTGCAGAATCTTCTGCAGGTGGTCAGTATGTTGCTGACTATGGGGGTCATTCCGACCCTGGCGGTCATAGACCGCCAGGGCCGGGGACCGCGGATGCACCGCCAACAGGCTGGCGGTGCATCCAGGCCAATTCTGACCGCAGCGGTAAAGCCGCGGTCAGAAAAGGGAAACCGGCGGTTTCCCGCCGGTTTTCCCCTGGCCTGAGGAATCCTCCATGGCGGCGCTGCCCCCTTCCCGCCATCCTGGTCCTGGCGGTAAAAACCGCCAGGAACAGGATGGCGGGAACGGGTGTCGTGGGCATGGGCGTGGCATGGGCACTGCAGGGGCCCCCTACAGTGCCCCATTGAGATTTTCAGTGTCTGCATAGCAGACACTGAAAATCGCGACAGGTGCAACTGCACCCGTCGCACCCTTTCCACTCCGCCGGCTCCATTCGGAGCCGGCATCCTCGTGGAAGGGGGTTTCCCGCTGGGCGGGCGGGCGGCCTTCTGGCGGTCGCCCGCCGGCCCAGCGGGAAACTCAGAATGACCGCCGCGGTCTTTTGACCACGGTACGGTCTTCTGGCGGTTCCCGCCTGGCGGCTCCCGCCGCCCGCCAAGATTAGAATGACCCCCTATGTCTCCTTTTTTGAGAAAGTGTTATACAACCAGATTGATGCAATGCAACAAACACAGGACCCTAAAATCACCACTCTCTGCCATGGCCTTGACTACATTACTACCATTGTCTGTGGCAACAAATCCAATTCTGAGACCTTTGGATCACAGCCATTCAGACATCTCGCTGTTAAATTCGTCCAAGATGTTTGCAGCTGTATGTGATTTCTCCATGGCAAACATGGCTACTGTTGCATGCTGCTAAAAACTCTTATAACTTTCTTCAGGGCTAAGCCCTGTGGATAGCTTTTGATTTTTTGTTTTACCCCTACAACCAAGATCCAGTGTGCAGTGATGCAGATGTAATCAGTCACCTGCCAACTGATCCACATTTCTGTCATTAGGTGAAAATATGAACAACACTTTGCTGCAAAGCTTGTCCAACCAATTGCAGCACATTGTGATGCAGCACTGGAACAACAACTCTGGCCAAATAGGTCCGACTTATAACCTTTCAATCGGGCAGATGGCTGCCACAAATTCTAAGAATCCTACTCCTTCCAAAAAAGAAAAAGGGAGGCGATCCAGCACTAGCATTTCTGCCAGCTTTCCGTAGTGCAAACGTACCATTGGGTGATTGTGGTCGTAGGGCCCCTCCTGCCTAAACATTCCCGTAATAGTAGCCCGGCTTTCCATTTTTGGGGGCCACTGACACAGACGGCTTTCGAGAAGTAGATGGTGGTAGAATCAAAGTGCATCGCGGGGTAGTCACTGTATGCCGTGGTGTCTCCATCTGACTCTAAGCCTTCTTGTGCCATAGTGAGTTTGCTGAGGCAGATGATTCTGGTGCACTGCTGAGGACAGAGCTGCTTTGCGTGAGGATGTCACCCACTTCTGCCTCATCATCACTTCCCACCGTGATTGGATTTGTAGATGTTGTTTCCCAGCTTTCCTCACCTCTGCCACCATAACCATATTCTAAAACCTTTTTAGGGGGCTCCTCCCATAGGATTGCATAATGCTTTTTCATATGCATTGTTTGGCCTCCAGTACAATAATGTGAACCAGGCTTACCTTGACGAACACACATGCGGCAAATGGAGTACATTACAATGTTCCTCTTCTATTTTCTAAACATAATGGGGGTCATTACAACATTGGCGGTAAAAGGCGCTTACCGCCGTGCAGAAGACCGCCAATACACCGCCGCGGGCGCGGAATTCCGCCACAGCTATTATGACCCACATCTCGGAATCCACCGAAATTCAGACACCCACACAAGTCTGCCACACCAAAGGTCAGTGTTAAACTGGCGAAAACAAAACCTCCAAATCCCCGCCAACAGAAACACGCCCATGCTATTACGACCCACGAATCCACGCTGCGGTCTTTCAATGCGATATTCCATTGGCGGTACACACCGCCGCGCTCAAAATACACACACATCTCCAAAACACCGCCACATTGGACAATTACAAATACACACACCTGAGACACTATCCTCCATCATGGGAGCATACCACCACTCCCAGGAGACGATGGTGACAGTCCTGGCCAAGTTTCAGGACACCCAGCGCCTGCAGGAGGAGCAATATTTGGGGTTCAGGGAAGAGCTCAGGACCATCAGCTCCTCCCTGGGCACCATCCTAGGGGTGCTGAAGGACATACAGCAGACCTTGAGGGACACCGTGGCACTCCAAGGGGCCCCTGACACTAGCATGGACGATGAAATGCCCACCACCTCCGCCGGCGCTAGTGCACAGGACGCCCCGCCACAGGACCACCACACCAGCACCCCTCCCCCTGCAGACGGACAACCACCACGCAAGCGGTCCCTGAGATCCAGGAACAGGACACAGCAAGATGGTAAGACCCTGACAGAAAATGAGACCACCCTGATTGTCCTCCCACTGTCCCACTTTGTTAGCCTGTCCATACTTTAACTGCCCCAGCTCCACTTCCTTTGCCCATATGGCCAGTGCACCTGTGTGACCAATGTACTGGACTCAGCCATGGACATTCCTCCACCGTCCCCCATCACCATATTACAACCACCCTCCATTTTTTAGCACTTAAATAAACACCCTTGAACCACAAAACAATCAGGAGTCAGTCTGTGATTTGTTAAAATGTATTATCAATGACAGTGTCAAAATGCATTTCTAGTTGTAAAGCCAACATACCTATGTCACACATCACAAGTCCTTGAAGGATGCAAGCAGATAACACACGTTGGTAACCACACCTGTGAAACCGTAATGGAAAGGTACAACTCAGTTACCAAATAATGCTATGAAATTACACACAGGATAGAGGAAGACGTGTGACAGTGAATGTAATGGTAAAAATGAAAATTTTCTCACCTGTGTGTCACTGGAAATATTGCTGTATGACTGACTCCCTGTTGTCGATGTCTTCTTCCTCAGCTTCCTCCTCATCACTGTCCACAGGCTCCACAGGCTCCACAGCTGCCACAACACCGTCATCTGGACCATCCTCCTGCAGAAAATGCACCTGGCTTCGCAAAGCAAGATTGTGAAGCATCGAGCAGGCGATGATGATCTGGCACACCTTCTTTGGTGAGTAGAATAGGGATCCACCTGTCATATGGAGGCACCTGAACCTGGCCTTCAGGAGGCCGAAGGTGCGTTCGATCACCCTCCTAGTCCACCCATGGGCCTCATTGTGGCGTTCCTCTGCCCTGGTCCTGGGATTCCTCACTGGGGTCAATAGCCATGACAGGTTTGGTTAACCAGAGTCCCCTAATAGCCACACACTGTGCCTCTGGAGTTGACCCATCATATAAGGTACGCTGCTATTTCTCAGGATGTAGGCGTCAAGCACTGAGCCAGGGAACATAGCATTTATCTGGGAGATGTACTGGTCGGCCAAACATACCATCTGTACATTCATGGAATGATAACTCTTCCGGTTCCTGTACACCTGTTCACTCCTGTGGGGGGGGACCAGAGCTACATGGGTCCCATCAATTGCACCTATGATGTTGGGGATATGTCCAAGGGCATAGAAGTCACCTTTGACTGTAGCCAAATCTTCCACCTCAGGGAAAATGATGTATCTCCTTAAGTGTTTTAGTAGGGCAGCCAACACTCTGGACAACACGTTTGAAAACATAGGCTGGGACATCCCTGATGCCATGGCCACTGTTGTCTGAAAAGACCCACTTGCAAGGGAATGGAGCACTGACAGCACCTGCACGTCAGGGGGGATTCCAGTGGGATGGCGGATTCGTGACATCAGGTCTGGCTCCAACTGGGTACATAGTTCCTGGATAGTGGCACGGCCAAACCTGTAGGTGATGAGTAAATGTCGCTCCTCCATTGTCAACAGGTCCACCAGCGGTCGGTACACCGGAGGATTCCGCCATCTTCTCAATTGGCCCAGCTGACGGTGCCTAGGAAGGACAACAGCGACCACAGAGTCAACAAATTTGCAGGTATGTACCCACAGATACACAGAACAGGACACCAAACACAAAAGCCTACCTGTATGTGTGTTGAGTGTAGGCCTAGCTATGTGTGACGCAGAAGTATATGAAGCCATGTGGGCCCCTGAAATGGCGGCTGTCTGACTTCTAAACTGGGACAATGGTATTGTGAGGTAACTGCGCTGGCGTTGCACACCATCGCGGTAGGCGGTCGTAGACCGCGGTGCAATGCTGCATTGGTTAACATTGGACCCTATGGGTCCCAGGAGCCAATGAACAAGTGCGCCGGCGTTGATGATACGCACCGCAGCGGACGTCACTGCCATTTTCTATCTGTTCAATCACTCGATACCTGATCTTCGACAGGAGAGGACCTACACTGCAAGTGCTGCTGTGACCTCGGTCTGGAAGAGACAATGGCTGCTGCGCCTGGGGAAAGGGCCCCTGCCTTCACTGCTCAGGAGTTGCAGAAACTAGTAGACGGGGTCCTCCCCCAGTACACGCTACTCTACGGTCCTCCAGACCAACAGGGAGCACGTTGTATGGGCTAGGCCTGGTTGGAGAGGGCTGGGTGTAAGAGGGAAGGGGGCAGAGTTCAGGGAACATGAATTCATGTGAATGCATGTGCCACATGGCAAGGGTAGGGAGGGTGGACACTTACATCGACGGTGCATTTGGTAATGACTTCTCTTCTTCCCTTGTGCATGTCATGTAGGTCAGCGCCCACCAGAAGAAGGACATTTGGCGTGCCATCGCCAAGGAAGTCCGGACCCTGGGGGCCCACCAGAGACGGGGCACCCACTGCCAGGAAAGATGGGAGGACATTCGCCGCTGTAGCAAGAAGACGGTGGAGGCTCAGCTGGGGATGGCCTCCCAACGTGGGAGGGGTGCCCGTCGCACCATGACCCCCCTGATGTTCCAGATCCTGGCGGTGGCCTACCCTGAGTTGGATGGGCGCTTGAGGGCATCACAGCAGACACAAGGGGGTGAGTACAACCTCATTCTGGGTACTTGGCGCGCAGTTGAGGGGCTGGCTGAGGGAGGAGGGCTGTGGGTGTACCTAGGCCAGGCAGAAATACGTAGGCTAGGCCCCTCCATAATGCAGGCCATGTGGCACTCCACCCCACCTCAGTAGTGGCCCAAGTGCAAGTATAGATGCCCCTGTGGCATCCATGTGTGCAGATGTCCACTATAGGCATGTAGGCCAGATTGCAGGATTTGCTTCTGTAGAGGCCAAGAGCATGGCATAGTGCAGGGGGCTACTGTGTCTGTAGTGTCTGCCAACGGTAGGGGTAAGCCATGCACTCAACCTGTCTTTCTTCTGTCGTTCCCTCCACCTTTTTCTGCTCTCCCTTTTCTCTTGTGCATCAGCATCATCAGGCGGAGGTACAGTGGCACCGGGGCACGAGGGAGCTGCATCCCACATGGCCATGGAGGGCCACACCACGGACTCAGAATGCACCAGTGGTACGGAGGGCGAGGGGAGCTACACGTCGGTCACCGGATCACCAACCAGCGACACAGACTCGTCCGCCGATGGGAGCTCCCTTGTGGTGGCGCCACCATCTGTGCCCCCCACTTCTACAGGTACAGCCGCCACCTCCCCTCCCAGCACCGCCCTCCCAGCAGCCCCTCAGCGTTCGCCCCATGCCCGCTCACCCAGGAGGGTGGGCATCACCTTCGCCCCAGGCACCTCAGGCCCTGCCCCTGTCACCCCTGCTGCCCTCAGTGAGGAGGTCATTGACCTCCTCAGGTCACTCACTGTTGGGCAGTCTACCATTGTGAATGCCATCCAGGGTGTAGAAAGGCAGTTGCATCACACTAATGCATTCCGGTAGGGCATTCATTCTGGTCAGGCTGCCCATCATCGAACCCTGCAATCTCTGGCCTCAGCACTGATGGCAGCCATTGTCCCTGTCTCCAGCCTCCCCTTCCAACTTCCTCCACCCAGACCCAATCTCCTGTACCCCAGCCTGTCCCAAGCACACCGTCAGACAAGCATGCATACACCTCAACACACAAAAGTAGCTCAGGCAAACATAGGCACCACACAACCCACAGGCACACACACAAGCATCACACACATGCAGACACAGCAACATCCACTGCCTCCACTGTGTCCCCCTCCTTGTCATCTGCCTCCTCCCTCCCAGTCTCGTCTACACTCTCACCTGCATGCACTACATCTACAGGCACCAGGACTCGCACCAGAACACCCAGCACCACACCCGCTCACCTGCACTCACCAACTCCACTCCCATTTACACGTCCCCTGTGTCCTCTCCCAGTGTATCTGTGACGCCCCCTCCTAACGTACACAAACGCGACACCCACACACCCAACATCCATCCACCTCACGACAGCCTCCAGTACCTGCACCTGCACCCAAAACACCTAAAGTTACACCTCCTACAACCACCTCTTCTTCCTCCACTCCCAGACCCCCTCCAGCTACCCATCCCAGTGTTCGTTAAAAACTGTTCCTCTGCAAAGTTGACCTTTTTGCCCCCACCCCCACCCCTCCAATTCATCAGTCCCATCGTAGCGCCTCAGCCAAAAAGCCTCCAGTACCAGTGGTGCGTGTTCAAGGTGTGTGGAGTGCACCGGCCACCAGGGCAGGCAGTGTGACACGGAGCCAATGCACTGCCAGTCCACCCCCTGTAAAGGCTCTGAAGTTGGAAAGTGGACGACGGGACCAGGTGAAGACTCCAGGAGGCAAAACAACTCACAGGGGTCCCAGGCGGATTGTAGAGTCAGCTGTGACTCCTCCAATGGTCGGGAAGGGGCAGAAGAAGTCTGCACAGCCTGGTGTGAGCATCACGGCGGAGAAGGGCGGCATCCTTCCCGGTGGCTGGGACGCCACCGCCAGCACTGTCCTCACTGTTCAGGAGACCACGGCCAGAGTCATTGCCCAGGAGGGCACAAGTATCGTCACTGGTCAGGAGACCACCGCCAGAGTCATTGCCCAGGAGGGCCCCGGCAGCCACAGCCCCGCTGGGCAATGAGGGACCGTCATGCCACACACCAATGCACAGTCCAGAGACCGCCATGGCAAAGCACCGCTGAAAAGGGCAAGCACCGCTGAACAGTCCAGAGACCGCCATGGCAAAGCACCGCTGAACAGGGCAAGCACCGCTGAACAGTCCAGAGACAGCCATGTCAAAGCACCGCTGAACAGGGCAAGCACCGCTGAGGAGTCCAGAGACCGCCATGGCATAGCACCGCTGAACAGGGCATGCACCGCTGAACAGGGCAAGCACCGCTGAACAGTCCAGTGACCGCCATGGCAAAGCACCGCTGAACAGGGCAAGCACCGCTGAACAGTCCAGAGACCGCCATGGCAAAGCACCGCTGAAAAGGGCATGCACCGCTGAACAGGGCAAGCACCACTGAACATGGCAAGCACCGCTTAACAGTCTAGAGACCGCCATGGCAAAGCACCGCTGAACAGGGCATGCACCGCTGAACAGGGCATGGACCGCTGAAGAAGGAAAAGACCGCCACATCAAGCATCATTATCCCATGTGCAGCTGGGACAGTGACGGGACAGGAACTGTCACGGGAGACTAATCCAGTCTGGGCACCATTCCCCCTCAAGAACCAATGTAGAGATCCATCCACTACCTCTGTCCTTCACAGGATGAAGCACTCCGGGCACCAGTCCCCCTCCAGAACCAGTGGAGGCTGTTATCTACTTGAGAGACTGTGGCTTTGCACTCCCCAGGATAAAGCAGTGGGCAACCCACACACTGTAGAGACTTGAGAGACTGTGGCTTTGCACTCCCCAGGATGGAACAGTGGGCAACCCACCCACTGTAGAGACTTGAGAGACTGTGGCTTTGCACTCCCCAGGATGGAACAGTGGGCAACCCACCCACTGTAGAGACTTGAGAGACTGTGGCTTTGCACTCCCCAGGATGGAACAGTGGGCAACCCACCCACTGTAGAGACTTGAGAGACTGTGGCTTTGCACTCCCCAGGATGGAACAGTGGGCAACCCACCCACTGTAGAGACTTGAGAGATTGTGGCTTTGCACTCCCCAGGATGGAACAGTGGGCAATCCACCCACTGTGGAGACTTGAGAGACTGTGGCTTTGCACTCCGCAGGATGGAACAGTGGGCAACCCACCCACTGTGGAGACTTGAGAGACTGTAGCTTTGGACTCCCCAGGATGGAACAGTGGGCAACCCACCCACTGTAGAGACTTGTGAGACTGTGGCTTTGCACTCCCCAGGATACATCAATGGGCATGGAGCCCCGTTGTGGATGTGGCTTGGTGCTGTAATCCGGCTGAGGTGCCCCCCCTTCCCTTCCCCCTGAGGTGCCTGTTGTTTTTCTCTCTGATGCCCCGGCAGTGTTCTCTCCGTTTGTGGACAGGTATCTTGTGTGGGCCTCGCCCATGCATTTTTGGCCTAGTGGTGCACATTACAATGTTTGAACTGATTTCCTTTTGTCTTTGCATTCTTCCGGGGGGGGGGTTGTGGGTTGTTACTGTGATGTTTGTAAATGCATTGGTGTGTGTGTTGTACTATGCGAGGGTGGGGGTGGGGGTGTTGCGTGTGTGTCCCCCTGACTTTTGCCTCCCCCCTCCCTTATGTCATAGGTGCAGTACTCACCGTTGTCTTCGCCGCTGCCGGCGCTGGTCTTCGTAGAAGAGAAGGGCAGGGCAGGTAGGATTTGTAATTCCAGCTCCATGGTGTCCTCCTTCCTCGTGGGATGTGTAGAAGGTGAGCGTTTTCCCATTGCAGAAACTGTTTCCACCGTGTTTTTATACACGGTGAATCCGCCCCGGAAAAGGTGGCGGATTGGCGGGTTGTGATAGTATGGGCGGTACATTGTCTCCCGCCTGTCTGTTGGCGGTGACCGCCGCGCTGCTTGTCTGTACCACCGTGGCGGGCGGTGTGTTAAAGTGGCTGTCTTTGTTGGCGGTTTCCGCCACGGTCATGATTCCCTTTTTTTGTCCGCCTGCCTGTTTGCTGTATTACTGCACCTTTAACACCGTCCGCCAGGGTTGTAATGACCACCAATATGTCCGAAACTAGGGAGGAGTACTTTCTTAGTGGGTCACTGCCAATGTCTGAAGAAGAACTGGAGGTAGATGGGTGTGTTGTTGATTGCCTTGCTGCATTGCATACTTCTACTGAGGAAGGGGTTGGTGCAGGTCTCATGCGGGGCTTTGCAAATATGGGAGCTGGCAGTGCTATCTGTGCCACATCCCTTGGTGGAGGATGAATAGTAATGTCAGATGCCTCTGTGTCAGCTTACACAATGGCTGGCTCATTGTCATCCTCCTCATCATCCCTTCCATAACTCTAAGGGTTTCAGGAAAATGTATTTTCCCTTTCTTCTCCTGGCATCTTCTGGACTTTACCAGAGTCCACTCCATGTCCCCATCTTCATCATCAGAGGTGGTGTCTGGAGAAAATTATGGAGTAGTACCCTCCCTTTTTGTTCCTGGAGATCTGGGAGCCAACGATTCTAAAAGAAGAGGTTCTTGTTCAGCAGGAATCTCGACCTCCTGTTTTGCTCCGAGTTAAGGAAGATCTGTTATTGCTGGTTGCAGCTGCTGTCCACTTTGTTCTGTTTCTTGAAACAACTGGGTGTTACTTTGCAAAAGGGACAAATCAAATTCAAAGTCAGTGCTAGTCAGGATCATCGTGATTGCAGTGGCTGCCTCACTGACAGACATGGTCTTGGGCTTAGGTTAGGGTGGTGCTGTTGATGTGGGAATGTTGCTCCTAGGCTCCTTCCCAGAGGATGGTGTGGCAGGCACAAGTCTGCTGAAAAAGGTTGTGGTCAGCACATCACTGGTGGAAAGCTGCTTCTTCTCACTGACCCCTTTCTTGGGAGCAACTTCTTTTGGGGCCATCTTAAAGCTCTCAATTGGCAGTGGTGCTAAGCTGCACAAGCGGAAGAGATTGGAGGACTGAAGTCACTCTACAGGCCTTCTGTTTTGCAGTCCTGCAGGTGATGTATCTTCTTCTCTAGTGCATCTAAAAGCAACCAAGCAAGAAAAAAATGTACTTAGTGAAATGTGGCATTGGTGCAGTTTGAGGTAGTACAGACAAGGGCAATATTAGTGTGGTTGGTTACTTAAGTAATAAATAACAATTTATGCAAACATTTTAAAGGCAAACCATACCACCATACCATAAAATTTCATTTAAAACCAGACAGCACAACATACAGATAAAGCTCTTTGCTTTATGTCCATCTATTCTAAAGGAGGCACCTGTGGAAGTCAGAGAAGTGCATGGGTAAATGGAATAATCCTAAAACAAAGACCTATGGCAGGCAAGGTGATTCAGGGGGTAATGGAATTATAATTAAAAACATGAATGATGCTAATGTGTCTGCAGTGTACCACTGCCAGGGTGTCCAGGAGCAAATGGAATTATAACAAAAGAAACCCTACAGAAACCGAATGCTCTAATGCCACTGTGACCCTATAGTGGACGGCTGGATGGATGGATCAAGGATAAATGCAAAGAAATTGAATTAAAAAATGTTTAAAAAAAATAAAAATTAAAATTAAAAAGAAATGAGAAATCTAAAATTGAAAATAATTAAAATGAAGATAATATTTTTGAATTCATAAAATAAAATTGGAAATGTTAAATCAAAAAAATTAAATTACAAAATAAAATTAAAAAGTAAATTAAAAAAAAAAAAGAAAAAAAAAAAAGAAAATGACCAATAGTTGCCTACGCTTGTATGGGATGATGAAAAGAAAGAAACCTATTGCGAGATAAGGATGTGCAATAAAAAATGCAAAAAAGCATGTGATAATATAAGCACTGTTCATCAAAATCATATTCTTAATACACATTTACTACAATGACCATGAAGCATATTATTTAACTGATATCACATTGATCCATGCAAGCCTATGCAAAGATACACTAGCTTAATGCATTAAATGGCCACCAGCCACATGGTCAAACAACAATAGTGAGAAAGGAGGCATGGGGAACAAAGAACATGTGCAATCCTATGGCAAAGGTACACTGGCTGGATGCACAAAGTTGGTGCTAGGCACATGGTCAAACATCAACAAGGAGCAAGGAGGTATGGGGAACAAGAACACATGCAAGCCTATGGACACAGGTTACACAAAATTACCCCCGGCCACATAGCATGGAGAAAAAAGACAAATGGTGGCCAATGACACACACACATACTCTGACCAGAAAATAGAGGCATGGTGGTAGCACTGCAGAACATACTACCATTAATTCAGCGATGCAAGGCACAAAAGTTAACTGAGCTATTGCATCAAACATCACACCACATATACATTTTCTGCAGATAAAAATGAAATGCAAACAATAGTCAACATTTTTAATTTAATCAAATGCCACCCCTGTCCTAAATGAAGTTTTAACAACATATACCACATAAACATTTCTTTCATGCACTGGTGACCACTAGTAGTGAGACTACTGGCTAGATGGCCCATTGGAAGACTCGGCACATAAATGAATATTGCAAATGTAGCAAACATAGAGAAACAGTGTTGAACTGTGCAACATGTTTACTTTACAAAAGATGAAAAATGAAATGCAAACAAATATCTAGGCCCCTACTTAAACTACAGACCACACATCACATTGACATTTAAAAATCTAATAAAAGTATAAAGAAATACTGGTGCATGTCCTGTCAAACAAACAACACCCTTATGCAATTGGTTTTGAACTTACTTGTGTGATATCACAAAAATAAAGTCCTTAAATCCAAAGTTTTATATCCAGCAGACAAAGAGAGTGGTCCTTTCACCTCGAAATCCAAGTGAGACCTGCAGAACTCTTCAAAGCTATCAGCTTGCTGAAAACCATAAAACTGCACATTTGACTCTTATACTTCATCAACCAACACACTGCTATGTGCTGTGTGTATCTCATCTCTGCAGTCTTCATGCACGACATGGAAACACTTCCCACATAGGATCAACATAAAAACAACATCCTTCCAATACACACCTTGCATGGTGTAGCATGCTATGTATGTAGGCAAGTGCTTCAGCACCCCACACAGGTATAGTAAGTGCTATATAAATGGTACTAAACGATAAAGTACAATATAGCAATATGAGTTTCTCTTTTTCGTTTTTCTCCCACTATGTTCTCCAGGTAATAACTGGCAAGATTTGTATGGGGAATAATCCTGTGTCCATGTCTTATTTACACCTGACTCAATATGAAATAATGCATAAGTAGGATTTGCGTCTGCTTTCAGATTCACCATGAAAATGAGAATGGTCCAGTAACTGCCACTCAACTATTCTTATCAGTCACCAAGAACAAAGTAAAAAAAAGAGACTGTTGCATTGCTTTGCTGCATTGCTGTGGTACTCTCAATAGACAGAGAACCACTCTAAGAGCCAGATTTACAAGGCCTTAGTGCCTGTTAGCCCCACTCTAGTATCTCTTTTTTTAAGTTAATGTGGCATTAAGGAGGCCATTCTGCTTTGCCATATTTACAGAGTGGTGCAATGCATGCACTGTGCCACTTTGTAACCCCTTGTGCAACATTATGCCTGCACCACGCACATTGTATGCAAGGGGGGCATTCCCATGCAGGGAGGCACATAAAAATAGTGCAGTGAAATTTACAACATTTGACTGTGCTATTTTTAGCACCATTTTTAATGCCTGTCTAAGGCAGGATCTAAAATTACGTGCCCATTACTTTCACTGGGCCTCAGTAGCGTCAAACATCTATGATGCTATTTTATTGTAACTACGGTGCACACATGGTGTTGTTAGGGGGGACAGGAGGGCAAAAGAAAAGTTGTAAATATGGCCCTAAGTGTAATTACAACATAAGGTAAGCTATTGGTAATAAGAAAAAAGAGCATACAGTACAGAAAATTGCAGAAAGATGTAGAAGTGGGAGGCACAACAACAAACAGCTCTTCCCATGTCAGGAACCTATGACTGACTCACACTAGCGAAAACGTGTAAGCATTGGCACTAAAAAAGAGAAATGAAAGCTGCTTTGCTCCACAGAGATAGGGAGCTGGCCTCAAAGAGGCAACAATCACAATCACAAGATGCAGTTTCCAAAGAACACTGTTCAAAACAACTTGGCAAATGAGCTGAAAAAATAAAAGCCACTAAATGAGTAATAGTAACTGAAAAAGCACAACTGTGAGCTAAATACCTGAAAGACTAAGGCCTTGATTTACAATGTGGCAGAGGGGGTTACTCATTCACAAACATGATGGAAATCCTGTGTGCCATATTACAGTTCCATTATAGCCTATGGTACTTGTAACATGGCAGATGAGATATTCGTCATGTTTCATATGGAGTAACCCCTCTGCCAAACTGGTGGAGGGGTTACTCCATCACAAATATGACGGATATCCCATCTGCCATGTTTCAATTCCATTATAGTCTATGGAACTGGTGATAGGGTGGACCGGATTATCCATGACGTTTGTGTCGGAGTTACCCCTCTGCCAAACTCTAAATCAGGCCCTAAGGGCCTGATTTAGATCTTGGCTGGATGACTGCTGTCTCGCAGAGATGGCAGACTCAAGTACTCCATCAACCTGACAGAGTTCCTACCACCGTATTTAGATCTATGGCAGTTCAACTTCCATCTGTGTTGACGGGGTGAACTCTGTCGTGAGAGCAGTATCCCACAGCCAAAGCGGCATACGCCAATGCTGGCGTATAGTACTCCATCGCTGCCGAGACGGCGGGATTGTGCAACCATATTTGGATCGCACAGTCATGCTGGCGATGTACCAGCGGAGGTGCCATAACAGCAAGAGTCTGTCACAGGAGCCAGGTATCATTGTACCATGGCTGTGGCTAATGGATGGAAGCTAGCAGCTCACACCTGATGTATATTGGCTAATTGTGAACAGCCACAAAACACACTAAAAAACACACTCCATTTCAGACAATGATACTTTGCCATTCTACTGCAGAGCACCATTTTGATTCTGAATTTGCCACGAAAGACAGGTTTTACTCTGTTTTTGTCTCCCTCTGTTTTTTTCTTACTTTCATTTAATGTCAATGATTTTTCACCATCATTTGAAGCACTAATTTTCTGTTGTGGACACTCACCATAGCAGGGAGGAGGAATCCACATTTTTACAGAGGGAGAATTGTCAGTCATGGTGGATGAAATTATTAGAGTAGGGCCACAATTGTTTGGAGCACAAGTACAAAATATAGCCATACCTCATTAAAAGCAAATATGGACCAGAATAGTGGACAGAGTGAATGATGTAGCTAACATTCTGTGCACAAAGGAGGAAATAAGGAAGAGGTGGATTGACCTGCAGGGTAAAGTATGTTCCCTGGCCTCCAAGTGTCGCCTGGAGACCCAGAAGATTAGTGGTGGTTCTCTCAGCACCCCATTCCAACTCTTTCCCTTGGAGGAGAAGGTCTTGCAGATCCTACATCCTGAAGGAGTGACAGGAATTCCTGATGGAGTGGACACTGTAATTCGAATTTAACAATGTCTCACTAATTACAAATGGAGAATTGTGTCCTTAAGTTAGTCGTACAGATTGTTTAAGACACTTGTCAAGACATAAAAATCTAAATTTAAATCTTCAAAATATCTTGTATCATCCAAAATACTAGCATCATGTTCGTATCTTTATTTTTGATGCTCAATATGTTTTGTCAGATTGTGTGTTGTTCTCAATGGATCATCTCTTGCATTTACTTAGTCCCTTGTTTTATCTCAGTGTATGTTGTTGTACTAAAAAAAATAGGTTTCAAACTCCACCTATTTGCACATGAAGGAAAAGAGTTTGTAAGTGGTTCTTTCACCTATTCACATGATTTACATATGTGAATACATATTGTAAATGTGTGTTTATTTTCAAAGTAGAGATTCAAATAGGTATGTGCAACTCACAGTTTAACAGGTATTGTCAATGGTATTGTCAATGGTGTTAACAAATGACCACAACTACCATGCTGCCCTGGATTGTTCTCTGGAAAACAAAGTGCAAAGTAAAGTTGCTCAACCCGTCTTTTCTTCCATATATGCACAAATGTCAAAGTTTTATGTATTTGTCATTTCATGCTATGTATGACAATTTAATTTGCTGTGTTGATCTAGTATTTTGTCACATTCTTGTTACTCCATTTAATTGATGTAATTTCTTACATAATTCATAGTTTGTCGATTAAAAGATTTCCAATCATGTTCAGTGGCATGCTGAATATATGTAATATTGATACATAATTTACTTTGCATTGTTAATATGATGGGCAATACCATTAATTCTAATAGGTTCTTCTATAGATTGTTTTTGTGGCTGCTTGGCCTTGGAATGGTATCCTCTCTACTGTGTTGGGTTGTATGTCTGGTATGTGTAATGTATACTTTCAAATTAACATATTACATTTTAGGACATCTCTCCATCATTGTTAGTGATGTTTGCATCTGTATAAAGCAACCTGCATGTGTAAAGATACACAAAAGCACACAGATGCCTAATCATTTCATTAATTATACTTTTTACGTTGAAGTTGCTTCAGCTTCATTTGCAGATGAAGACACAATTGAGGTACAATCCAAACATTTAATTTCATTTTGTTTCTAATTCATATTAGGTTCAACACCCAAGGCCAGTGGACAACCATCTGCAACTGAAGATACCTCCACTCCAGACCAGGATCACGTCTTCAGTGAGGAGAGCACTCCCGCAAGTCTGGAGGCTAGGGACTTGCCTGGTCCATCTGGTCTGTCTGGGCAGACAGCTCTAGTGAGTCTCAATTGGCCCACACCTAAACCCCCCACCACAGATGCTACAACACCTCAGCCTCAGGATACCTCCAGTTCCTGTGTCCAAAGGAACACATCAACCATGTTGTGCCCTCTAATCCTGGATACTGTTGAGCAACCACCTCCAATACCACATACAATTCTGCCAGGACATTGGGATGGGCCACAATGCCTCAAGGGCACAGGGTAGAGGGGGTAGGGGTCATGGAGGGTATCTGTGTGGGCAACTAAAGTGAGGCCACTGGAACACCTGTTACCCAGATCACCATCAACCAAGTCTTGGGAGCACTACAGCAGTCCCAAGGCAATATGGGCCAGGTTATGACATCTCCGGGAGATGAAGCAGGTGCAGAGGGAGCATAATGTAGAGATGCAGAGTCACATTTCTGATTTGTGCCCCATGACTGGGGTGATGTACAATATCTCTCATCGTATATGCAGGGCTTTTCCCATACCATCTACCCCTGCTTGTGCTCCTTCAGCATCAGGATAAACTACACCTGCCACAGAAAGGGAGACCTTGCCACAACACAAAACTGCTTCACCCACCACAGTCCCTGCAACTGTGGATTCTCCCACACCAGGAGGGGATGTTCCTCCAGACCACCAGAAGAGGAAGGCAAGACCTGAAATGCTACCTCCAAGAGACACCAAACCTAATTTCCTCCAGTGTGTGTCTACCATTTACTCTGTGAACTATTTCACAGACACAGTTACCTTTTTTCAGGACAGTTGTATTTTGTATATTGGACTACAAACAATTTTTGCTCACCAAATCTAATTTCATCCAGCAAATAAACTTTATTTCATTTTTTTTGTTACTTTGTTTTCGTGTTTCAAACATATTTCAGTCGTTTTTAGTTATCATACTAAATTCACATAAGACAAAGTCCAAGACTAGGGTAGCATTAATTTTGGTATTTATTTCGTAGGTCTTACACCGTCATTTTATAAAACTAACAATCAACAGGATTCAAATAAAAAAAAAGAAAAATTGGTTATGTGTTTCCCATTTTTTTTAAAAAAAGGTAAAGTATGAAACCTAGAAATCCAAATGTATTGGTGTAATACATTTGCAGGAAACAATTCCAGTCAAAATCCTAGATGAGTCTCATAAACCATGCATAATTCAAGTAGTCTGTTGCAGTTAGAATGTGATGCCCCGTGACCTTGACACCATGGAAGAAGGGTAAATAATCCAAATAAACATATGAAATAGGCAAATAATTTTTTATTTTTGTCATCAGCGGGAGCCAGACATCCTGCATCATAATAGAAATTCCTCATCAATTACACCAATAGTCTGAATCATGGCAGTACTATATTTTGTAGCCACAGGATAATTTCAATACACTGCAGAAGTATCTGGAGTCATGTCATAACCAAATTTCAGTGATGTGCTGCAAAATGTTATTTCTATAATGATGAGATACATCAACAGCTACCTTCATACTCTTAACACAAAATGAAAACTTATCCAATGTGAAGGGAGATCAGTAGGCTATGGCTTGACATATGCATGTAGTTAAAACACGTTAAGCAGCACATATTGCCTTGGTGGCAACATCCAACAGAAAACAGGTCTAATACAAATCAAGAGCTTCTATTCAATCACTGTGCAACTTGTCTCTGTACTAGATCTGTACATCCAAATTGTATGTCTGTCCCAGGATCAAACAGCAACATATGACTATAAACATCACAACTTTGAAATGTCCAAATAAAGATGACATTGTGAAGGATCCTAAAACAGAATAACAAGGGAAACTTATTGTTTTCAAATAAGAAGAATGACTCAACTGATAAGTTAGAAGGAAACACATACTTAGAACATGCAAAGATAATCTATGTCAATAAACACAGAAGTCAATGTATGAAAACTTTGATCAACAAACATCTTTGCACTGTACTTTCCTGAACTAACCATTATTACTAAATAACCATCACAGACTGATATGTTCACTATTTTACAAGTTGTCCTGCCAATTGCAGTTTCAATAAGTAAAGATAAACTTACACTCAGGTGAAGAAGTGGTCAGTGTCATCTTGACATATGTCAGTTTCTTCCTCTTCACCACTGTCATCTTCATTGGGCATGTCAACATCCTCACCTGGTGGCTCATCATGGTCTCCATCCTCTGCGATGATTGGAATGTTATGTTATAGGGATATGTTGTGCCACGTGCAGCAGCCAACCATGATTTGGCACACCTTATCAGAAGAGCAGAGGAGGGCTCCAAGGGTCTTGTTCAGACACCTAAATCTGGCCTTCAGGAGCCCAAAAGTTCACTCCACTGGCCTCCATGTTCTTCCATGGGCCTCATTGAAGTGGAATTCCTCTAGAATTGTTGGATTCCTAAACGGTGCTAACAACCATGGTCGGTTAGGATACGCTGAGTCTCCTATATGAAAGTAAAAAATATAGGCCCGTATTTATACTCCGTTTGCGCCGAATTTGCGTTGTTTTTTTCGACGCAAATTCGGCGCAAAACTAACGCCATATTTATACTTTGGTGTTAGACGCGTCTAGCGCCAAAGTATTGGCAAATAGCGTCATTTTTTTGCGTGAACGCCTTCCTTGCGTTAATGAGATGCAAGTAAGGCGTTCCCGTCTAAAAAAATGACGGCGACGCAAATGTGTCGTATTTATACTCCCGGGCAAAAATCACGCCCGGGAGTTGGCGGGTCAAAAAACCCCGCATTTGCGCCACTATTTAACGCCTGGGTCAGGGTAGGCGTTAAGGGGCCTGTGGGCTCAAAATGAGCCCACAGGTGCCCTCCCCTGCCCCCAGGGACCCCCCCTGCCACCCCTGCCCACCCCAGGAGGACACCCAAGGATGGAGGGACCCACCCCAGGGACATTCAGGTAAGTTCAGGTAAGTATTATTTTTTATATTTTTTTACTTTTTTTTGGGTGGCATAGGGGGGCCTTATTTGTGCCCCCCTACATGCCACTATGCCCAATGACCATGCCCAGGGGACACAAGTCCCCTGGGCATGGCCATTGGGCAAGGGGGCATGACTCCTGTCTTTACTAAGACAGGAGTCATGAAATGGCGTCTGGGCGTCGTAAAAAAATGGCGCAAATCGGGTTGAGGCGATTTTTTTGCCTCAACCTGACTTGCCCCATTTTAAGACGCCCTAACGTCATTTTTTCCCAACGCCGGCGCTGCCTGGTCTACGTGGTTTTTTTCCACGCAAACCAGGCAGCGCCGGTCTGCTTGCGCCGGCTAACGCCATTCCATAAATACGGCGCCCGCATGGCGCTTCAGAATGGCGTTAGACGGCGCTAAATTTTTTGACGCTAAACTGCGTTAGCGCAGTTTAGCATCAAAAAGTATAAATATGGGCCATAGTGAGCAAAAAATCTCATCACATTGTACATTCCTAACCTATGAATAAAGCAAATGATCCTCATGTCATATTGCACTTATAAACAAGCCAGGAGCTATCAGGTCCAAGTTGTGACATTTGTAGGGGTATGGTGCTGTTCGGGAGTACAAAGGAATCATGTGTGGACCCTAGGAAATGGGCACACACACTTGTGATGTATAAATCAGGTAGGCAGACAACTTGCACTTTGATGAATGGAAGTTCTTCCGATTGTGGTAGACCTGTAACCTGGCATGTGGTGGCACCATGACAATATGCGTACTATCTATTGCTCCAACCACATGTGGTATGCCACCCAAAACATAAAAGTCTCACTTCAAATTGGCAAAATCCTGATGTTGTGGAAACTGGATGAAGCCGGGAACCAGGATACCGAACCTAGGAGGTGACAGGGCTACTAACCTTTCCTCTAAGGAGGTGGTATTCTTCACCATGGACTGCAGTGTCCTGTCTCTGTAAAGCCAACTCTATGGGAACCCCTTTGTAACCCCATGCGCAACATTATGCCTGCATCACTGCATCAGGCATAATGTATGCAAAGGGGGCGTCACCACGCAGGGAGGTCCATAAAAATAGTGCAGTGAAATTTACAACATTTCACTGTGCTATTTTTAGCACCATTTTTAATGCCTGCCTGAGTCAGGTGCTAAAGTGACTTGGCCATTACTTTCAATGGGCCTCCCTTTACTTTGCAGGATTAGCACCACAATTTGTGGAGCTAATCCTGCAAAGTACCACAATAGTGTAAAAAATCTGTGACCCTATTTTATTGCAACTACGGCGCACGCAAGGTATCATTAGGGGGGTGCAGGAGGGCGCAAGAAAAGTGGCGCATCAAAGCTGAGGCACCATTTTCTTGTAAATATGGCCCTAAGTGTAATATGTGTTGTAGAAACTGAATGAAGCTGTTGATGTGTCTCATCAAGGACTTGTTGTATCACACCACTGAAAGCTGGTTATGACATGCCACCAGATACTGCCACAGTGTACTTGAAGGATCCTATGGCCACAAAATGAAGTGCTGCCATGAGTTTCACTATTGGTGTTATTGCTGTTGTATTACTGTTGTGAGGCAGAAGATAAGGCTCCAGCCGCTGACATAAATCCAGAATAGTTTGCCTATTCAATCTATTTATTTTTTTATGCTGCTTTTCTCCCTGGTGACATGGTATGAAAAAGGCCTGAAGACTTGAAACTGTTTTCTTCTACCTCTTCCTAGGCTCATTTCTGCATTTAAGAAAAACAAACTATTACTTGAAATGGTCCTACAATACTTAGATAATCAACACACAAATTATGTCTTTGAAAAAATACATCTATTTTGTGACATACATGTACATACTATGTTTATTTTATGCCTCAACTTAGAATAACAATTATTTTACATGCCTGATATTTTTTGAAAATAAGGTGTAAATAATACATTTGAAATACATTATTTACAATTTTTTTTAAATTTTCTTTTGTCACAAAATCCATCAACTAAAGTATAAAAACACTGCATTACTATTGTGGTAAAACACAGTAACACATTACATTAAAATGTGTGAAACTTAACTAAAAACATTGTTGTATGTATTTTACATCAGTAAACAAACTAGCCCCCATTTTGAGTGGTGGTGACGCACTTAACATTTAAAAACACATTGGTTCACATTCTAAAATGGTGTCCGTCTGACCTTGCCGTCAGGAGAATGGCATTCCACCACCTGTCGACTGCGGGAAAAGTATAGCACTCCATTACGTACGCAGCCATAGGCTAATGTGTGTGATGTCTATGAACAAAAGCCAATGACTGTGTCCTTCTCTGTCGCAGATTGTGTACGCTGTGTACATGTACATGGCATCTCAAAAAAAGCTCCCTTGCCTCCTAACACTGCAGCCAACAATACCTCCTCCATTTGTGCTGCTGTTACTGGCCTCTGGGAGCCAGAATGCCGGGCAAAGGAGGTGACAGGGCTCCTAACCTCTCCCCTGAGGAGGTGGTATTCTTCACCACGGAGGTCCTGTCCCTGTAAAGGCAGTTCTATGGGAACCCAGAGGAACAAGTACATGTTTCAATGGGAAATGTTTTTCCAAGTAACCTGTTTATTCTTCATACACAGGCTAATTTGTCCCTTTTTGTTCATGAGTTAAGTGTTGGGATTGGAGTGAACTGAACAATTTAGCAGGGGACATAATGATGTTTGGCAACGTTTGAGAAATTTATAAATTGTAATTAAAAGTCATCTGAATGAATGAGTTGACTTTTCAGTTCATTTTAGTCACAAATTCAGATTTCATTTGACAAACCCCATGTCCCTTCCTTCTGGTGGTCAATAGACACTGTACTAGTAGCTTGACTGAAAAGTAAAGACAAACGTCGAAATGAGAAAAATGTAGAGTGCTAGAAGAAACTTTCAAGTAATGGAGTTGCCTGATGTTTTTGTTACCATCTAAACTGCATCCCATTTCCTGAAAGATTACTGTCTGTATGTTTCAGCCAGGTAATGGTGCCACATATGGAGAAAGGTACATCCTGTGCTGCAAGCATAAACAAGCATAAACAACACAGGCTCTCAATCATCCATACATGTATGTCCCATTACTTCACACACTTGTTCATGCATCACCCAAAACAATGCTCTCACTGACACAGATGGTGGCCATTCCATACTGCCCGTAGTCATTGTATGCAGTTCAAACCATGTTATCTGCCTCTAAAATATGTGTTCATTAAGCCAGTGTAGCTGTGCAAGGGAGTGTGTGCTAATATTGTACAAGTTGTGTAGCCTTTAGTAGCTCCCAATGACTTATACTGCTCAGAAGTGGCTCTCTGTACAGGAAAGGTTTGAGACCCCTGGCCGACATGATGTTTATTGCATAATAAACATCAAATACACATCAGCTAATTTGATGGTAAAAGTGACAGTAGTACGAAACAGCCCACTGGTCTTGACTGTGTGAGTTCACTGTTGTGAATGATGTTATGTTAGCCCTATTATAGGTTACATCACATAGAATGTGTTTATGATACAGTGGATGTTCCAAACACTATTTCACAGCCATTTTTACAGCAATTAAGTAACTTATAATTCAGCTAAATGTCTAACCTTCACTTGCTGAAGGTTAGGTGCAAAGTTACTGAGGGGGTCATAATGAACACGGCGGTAACAACCGCCGTGTTTATGCTAGCGGTCAAAACCCTGACCGCCAGCGACCCCGGAACCCCATCTGCCACATTATGAAAATTTCTGTGGGCTGGTGGGCGGAAACATTGTTTCTGCTCGCTGGCTCACAGAAAGGCCGGCCGGGACATTGATGGCAGCACCACATAGATCTGCCGTCAATGCTTCTGTGTGGCAGGTGCAGTTGCACCCTTCACGTAGATCACTGCCCGAAAATCAGGCAGTGACCTGCATGACTGGGCTCTGCACCAGGGCCCCTCCACTGTCCATGCAAAGAGCATGGGCAGTGCAGGGGCCCCAGTGGTGCCCGGGGGCATCCCCTCCGCCAGCCCTTCACTGGCGGGATATCCCACCAGGAAAAGGCTGGCAGAAAAGGAAACATTACCTGCAGGGTAGCGCAGCTACCCTTGCGGATAGTGTTTCAACTCACTGCCAGGCTGCCTGACGGTGGAAGCCTGGTGGTGGGTGAAGGCTGCCGATGGCGTCCCTCACCATGTTCAGAATATGGCGGTTTGGCCCAATGCCGGCATGGCGGGCCAAACCGCCATGTTCGTAATGAGGGCCTAACTGTGAGGGCACCCATGCACTAGCAAAGGTGCCCCCACATAGTTCAGGGCTATTTTCCTGGACTTTTGTGATTGCAGGGACACCGTTACACGCGTGCACTACATATAGGTCAATACCTATATGTAGCTTCACAATGGTAACTTCGAATATGGCCATGTAAAATGTCTAAGATCATGGAATTGTCCCCCTATTCCAAATCTGGTATTGGGAAACCAATTCCATGCATCCTGGAGGCTCCACCATGGACCCCCAGTACTGCCAAACCAGCTCTCAGAGGCTTGCACTGTAGCTACAGCTGCTGCCACCTCACAGACAGGGTTCTGCCCTCCTGGGGTCTGGGCAGCCCAGTCCCAGGAAGGCAGAACAAAGCATTTCCTCTGAGAGCAGGGTGTTACACCCTCTCCCTTTGGAAATAGGTGTTACAGGCTGGGGAGGGATAGCCTCCCCCAGCCTCTGGAAATGCTTTGAAGGGCACAGATGGCACCCTCCTTGCATAAACCAGTCTACATCAGTTCAGGGACCCTTTCTCCCCTGCTCGGGTGGGAATCTGGACAAAGGAAAGGGGAGTGACCACTCCCTGTCCATTACTACCCCAGGGGTGGTGCCCAGAGCTCCTCCAGCAAGGTGTCGGGGCACTCTGGAGGGCACTGAGTCACCAGTGCCAGCAGGTGACGTCAGAGACCCCTCCTGATAGGTCCATACGTGATAAGGTAGCCAATCCCCCTCTCAGGGCTATTTAGGGTCTCTGCTGTGGGTTCTCTTCAGATTCTGCTTGCAAATTTTCTTCAGGAATCCTCTGCATCAACTTCAGCATCCTCTGACCTCGGATCAACCGCAGCCTGCTCCAAGAAACGCTGTAACTGCAACAAAGTGTCAACAAGAGACACTTTTCTTCAGCAACCTCAGCTCCAAGTCAGAAACTGCAACAGTTTCCACATTGTGTATGCTCTGGGGACTCCGTGTCTTCATCCTGCACCAGAAGGACCAAAGAAATCTCCCGTGGAGTGACGGAGTCACTCCAATGCTCCAAGCAGGCACCTTCCAAGGCGACGACCGGAACCTTGGGACTCCTCTCACAATGACAAGCATGCTCTTAAGGACACAGCGGGTGGACATCATCGAAGTAGACTGTCCTGAGGTCCTGATGATGCAATTTGGAGGAGGTAAGACCTTGCCTTCCTCAAGAACGACAGTACGCCTATGTTTTGTGTCTTCTTCACCTCCTGAGGCCTCTGTGCACTCTTTGCAAAATTCCTTCTTGTGGAGCCTGGCCCAAGTCCCCAGTACTCCACCCTGTGATGCTCAACTTGCTGAGTTGTTCTCCAGAGGTGTGGGACCTTCTTTTGTTGAGCTGCATCAACTGTGTTTTGCACCTCCTTTGAACTTGGATCCTTCAGCTTCTGGGGGTGCTGGGTGGCATCCTGAGGGGACTGTGAAATGCAGAGAGCCCCCTCTTCCTCCTCACACAGAGTTGAGGCTCCCAGATCCCTCCTGCGTCCATCTAGCGCCATTTCAATGGAAATTCCTCTTTTACCGTAGCCAAGGCTAGTTGGAGCCTTCCAAAACGAAATCTCATCTGCAACAATCTTCATACGGTGGAACATCTTTTGCATCATACAGGAACCCGCTGCCATCTTCCTATGGTGCATTTCTGCAGTCTTCATCTAACCAGGGGACTCTTCATTTGCACCCTCTTTTGGGTTGGCAGGGGATACAGTCCTTTCTGGAACTTCTTTCGACTTCTGGACTCGGTTCCCTTCCTTTGAAGGTCCTCAGGTCCAATAATCCAGCAGTTGTTCTTTGCAGACTTGGTTGGCTGCTGCAAAATCCCAAAAACGAGGTGTAGTGTGTCCTAAGGAAACTTTCAAAACTTTACTCCTGCTTTTCTGGACTCTGGGGTGGTGTAATTTACTTACCTTTACTGTATTCTTACTCTCCCAGCGATTCTGCACACACTACACTTGTCTAGGAGGGAATTTGTGATTCACATTCCACTTTTTTAGTATATGGTTTGTGTTGCCCCCGGACCTATTTTCTCCCATTGCATTCTATAGGATGTCTTACTGTTTGCCTTGTTCTATGACTATTTACTTGTATAATTTTGGTGTCTATTGTATATATTGTGTATAATACTTACCACCAGAAGGAGTATTGTCTCTAAGATATGTTTGGTACTGTGTCACCCAAATATATACCTTTATTTTTGGTAACACTGAGGTCCTCATTACAACCCTGGCGGTAAATCCCGCTTTCCGCCGTGCTGAGGACCGCCAACATACTGCTGCAGCAGCGGAAATCTGCTACAGGTATTACGACCCACATCTCAGAATCTGCCACAATACAGACACCCACACAAGTCTGCCACACCAAAGGTCAGTGATAAACTGGCGATACCAAAACGGACACCGTCACGCGAACAAGAATACGCCCACACTATCACGACCCACGAATGAACACAACGGTCTTTCAACCGCGGTAATCCATTGGCGGTACACACCGCCGCGCTCAAAATACACACACACTTACAAAACACAACCACATTGGACAATTCAAAAATACACAAACCTGATACACACACCCACACACCCAATCCAATAAAAAGCACACACCCACATTACCCACAAACCCTTACAGCCAAAAATTTGGAAGAAGGCCAGAGAGAGAGATTAGCTAACACAACACCAGCATTCACAGACACACAACACCATCACTTATACAACATCCACGCTTCTCAAACAACACACAACAACACATCCCCCACACATCACAACAGACAGCACCTCGCACATCACCCACACCACATCATGGCACCTCAAAGACACCCCAGGTATTCAGAGGAGGAGCTCAGGGTCATGGTGGAGGAAATCATCCGGGTAGAGCCACAGCTATTCAGATCACAGGTGCAGCAGACATCCATTTCAAGGAAGATGGCGCTATGGCAGAGAATTGTCGACAGGGTCAACACAGTGGGACATCATCCAAGGACACGGGATGACATCAGGAAGAGGTGGAACGACCTACAGGAGAAGGTACGTTCCATGGTATCCTGACACCAGATTGCTGTACAGAGGACTGGCGGTGGACCCCCACCTTCTCCCCCACAACTAACAACATGGGAGGAGCAAGTCTTGGCAATAATGCATCCTGAGGGACTTGCAGGAGTAGAAGGAGGACTGGACTCTGGTAAGTCATATCTTAACTACTTCATCCCACCCACCCCACATGCATGCCATCACATACTCCCACTCTTACCCTCACACCATCAACTCCATATGTCCCACTATCACAACCCACAAATCTCAATACCAAGGCCCTGCATCAATACCTATGCATGGACCACTATCACCAAAGCATGTCCAGTACAGAAACCCACACAGACCCCAAACCAACTATCACAAAAGAGCTAACACAATGACGCAAGCACAGGAGTAGAGGGTACCTCACCCAATGCACAAGATGGCACACAGAGATACTAAAACTATGCATTTACACCCCAACAGGACCCCTGCCCAACGTCACCGGACAGGAGGTGCCAGACATATCCAGTCCCCCCCACATAAGAGGCCCACAGTGATGACAGCAGCTCTGCACGCCTGGATAAAGATGACCAGCCTGGCCCATCAGGGATCTCGGGACGGTCGGTTTCCCTGACACAGTCCCAAACCACCACAGAGCCTTCCCACTCAGGAAACACCAGCATAGCACGCACCCAGCGGGCCCATCCCTCTGTCCCTAGGACACGTCAATGAGCAGTGTGTCCACCACTACAGAGACCCCAGGCAAACCCACCAATCCTAGACAATCAGGGACCTAGGGTCAGTGGCAGTGGGTACACGGTTCAGGGGACAGAGGCACAGGATAACAGGAAAGCTGGGAGGACTGCTGTGCGACAGGAGGATGACAGGCTCAGGGAACCTACTCTCCACGAGGCACTCTCCAACATCATGGGAGTATACCACCATTCCCAGGAGACCATAGGCACGGTACTGGCCAAGGTTCAGGAGACCCGGCGGCTGCAGGAGGACACTACCTGGGGATCAAGGAGGACTTGAAGTCCATTAACACCACCCTGGTCACCATTGCAAGGGTGCTGGCAGACCTTGTCAACACCATGAGGGACACAGTGGCACACAAACGGGCCCCTGACACGCCTGGACGATTAACAGCCCTCCACCTCCACCGGCGCTAGTGGACAGGAGGCACCGCCACAGGACAAACAGGCCACCAACACCCCACCCCCTGCAGAAGGAAAACCACCTCGCAAACGGTACCTGGGATCCAAGAATAAGACAGAGAACATTGCCAAGACCCCGCCAGGAAATAAGACCCTCCTGAATGTCACCCTTCTGTTCCACTTTGTCACCCTGCCCACCTTAAACTGCCATTGCTCCCCTTCCTATGCCCCATTGGACAATGCACCTGTGAGACCAATAGACTGGACTCAACCCTGGACATTCCTCCACCATCACCCCAGCCCATAGCACACACCCCTACACTTATTATCACAGAAATAAACACCCTTGAATCACAAATCAATCTGGAGTCAGTCTGTGCTTTCACAAATGTGTAATTGCAAAATATCTGGAACATAGCAATGTCAATGTACTTGTTCACATACCAATGTTACACAGCTGTAGGCCAGGAGTAAACATAGCAGAGGGCACACATTGGGACCCAGATCTGTGAAATGGAAAGCCAAAGTGACAAGTCAGGGTCCATACACAGAGTGAAAAAGGCAGACTTATGCTAGGTCCTACAATAGTATGAGATGTGGGAAGCTGTTCCATCTTCTTACCTATGTCTTGCTGGAAGTATTGCATGATGATGTTGTTTCGGTTGTCAACATCTTCTTCCTCTGCCTCCTCTTCTTCACTGTCCACAAGCTCCCCAGCTGCCACAAGACCACCATCAGGCCCATCCTTCAGCAGAAAAGGCACCTGGCGTCGCAAAGCCAGGTTGTGTAACATACAGCAGGCCACGATGATCTGGCACACCTTCTTCGGTGAGTAGTATAGGGATCCACCTGTCAACTGGAGGCACCGGAATCCGGCCTTCAGGAGGCCGAAGGTGCACTCAATTATCCTCCTAGTTCGCCCATGTGCCTCATTGTAGCATTCCTCTGCCCTTGTCCTGGGATTCCTTACTGGGGTCAGTAGCCATGACAGGTTGGGGTAACCAGAGTCACCAGCAAATATCGAGGGACAACTGTTAGACATCCTCCAAACATTAGGGAACCTTTCATACCCAGACAGTAAATTAAACTGTGTGGGGACTTTAGGCTCACCTATTAGCCACACAAGGTGCCTCTGGAGTTGCCCCATCACATAAGGGATGCTGCTATTTCTCAAAATGTAAGCGTCATGCATTGAGCCAGGATACTTGGCATTCACATGAGAGATGTACTGGCCTGCCAAACACACCATCTGCACATTCATTGAATGGTAGCTTTTCTGGTTTCTGTACACCTTTTCATTCCTGCGGGGGGTACAAATGCCACATGTGTACCATCAATGGCACCAATGATGTTGGGGATATGTCCCAGGGCATAGAAGTCAACTTTCACTGTGGGCAAATCCTCCACTTGAGGGAAAACAAATTAGCTGCACATGTGTTGCAGCTGGGCAGACAACACTCTGGACAACACGTTAGAGAACATTGGCTGGGACATGCCTGATGCCATGGCCACTGTTGTTTGAAAAGACACACTGGCCAGGAAATGGAGTACAGACAGGACCTGCGCTAGAGGGGGTATCCCTGTGGGATGGCGGATAGCTGAAATCAGGTCTGGCTCCAACTGGGCACACAGTTCCTGGATTGTTGCACAATCAAGTCTGTAAGTGATAATTATGTGTCTCTCTTCCATTGTCGACAGATCCACCAGGGGTCTGTACACCGGAGGATGCCGCCATCTCATCACCTTCCCCAGCGGACGTGCCCTATGGAGGAGAACGGTGCGCAGAAGGTCATACAACACTTAGGTATCACAATGTTTTTTTGCAAAAACGTTACAATTTCTCCATGTGCCTTTGTCTGTCCGTATTCCTGGCCTATATAGGTGTGAAGCAGTTATTTGGCCTGCCATGTGGCACCCTGAAATGGCGGCTGCCTGACCTATAAGGTGGGACAAGGGGAAATGAGGTAACTGCGCTAGCGTTGTACACCATCACGGCAGACGATCGAAGACCGCCGCGCAATTCAGCATTGGTTAACATTAGGCCCTATGGGTTACAGGAGCCAATGACGATGTATGCCGGCGGTGACGGTACGCACCGCCACGGACGTGGCAGCCATTTTCTAACTGTTACCTCACTTGATACCTGACCTTCAACAGGAGAGGACCTACACTGTAAGTGCTGCTGTGTCTGGAAGCGACGATGGCTACAGTGTCTGGGGAAAGAGCCCCTGCCTTCACTTCGGAGGAGATGGAGAAACTAGTGGATGGGGTCCTCCCCCAGTACACGCTACTGTACAGTCCTCCAGACAAACAGGTGAGTACACTGTGAGCATGGTGGATGGCACATGATTGTATGGAGTGTCGTGGATGAAAGAGGAAGGGGAGGGGGACAGGCCGGCATGTGAGGATAGTGTGTGTGTATGTATGTCTGGGCTAGGGTGGGAGGTTTTTAGGCAATGCGTGAAAAGAACTGTACGGGGTAGTAACATACATTCTTACTTCACTTTTCCTCTAGGTCAGCGCCCACCAGAAGAAGGGTATTTGGTGTGCCATCGCCAAGGAAGTGCAGACCCTGGGGGTCTACCATAGACGGAGCACCCACTGCCGGAAAAGATGGGAGGACCTGCGCCGCTGTAGCAAGAAGACGGCAGAGGCCCAGCTGGAGATGGCCTCCCAACGTGGAAGGGGTACCCGTCGCACCATGACCCCCGTGATGTACCGGATCCTGGCGGTGGCATATCCAGAGTTGGATGGGCCCTTGAGGGCATCACAGCAGGCACAAGGAGGTGAGAGCATTCAGATGACTCTGTGCGCTTAACGAGGGTGGGGGTGGTGGCCTGTGGGTTCCCCTAGGCAAGGGCATACGCGCAAAGGTAGAGCCACTGTTTTGCAGCCTCATTCCCAGTCCAACCCCAAAGGTGGTAGTTCTCCTCTACACCTAGTCAGTCTCCACTGGGTGCCAGCTGTGCATGAAATGGGTCTAGACAGACTCCCCTTGGGCATGTGTTTTTCCCCTGCACTGCTAGTGCATGGCTTAGTGCATAGGGCTGCTCCCTGTATGTTGTGTCCGCCAACAGTAACGGTGTTGCATGCACTGACCATGTGTACCCTGTGTCTCCCCCCCCTTTTGTTTTGTCACCCTGTTCTTGCGTGCATTAGCATCATCTGGCAGACGAGCAGAGGCACCGGAGCAGGAGGGAGCTGCATCCCACATGGTACCTGGAGGGTGAAGTAACAGAGTCTGAAGGCACCAGTGGGACGGAGGGCAAGGGGAGCCCCACGACTGGGACAAAAGCATACACCAGCGACAGCGACTCCTCCTCTGATGGGAGCTTCCTTGCGGTGCCGGATACCTCTGTGCCCACTGCATCAAAAGGTACAGCCCCCACCCCCCCACCAGCACCGCCCTCCCAGTAGCCCCTCAGTGTGTGTCCCGTGCCTGCTCATCCAGGAGGGTGGGCATCTCCTTCCCCCCCAGGCAACTCTGGCCCTGCCCCAGTCAGCCCTGCTGCCCTCAGTGAGGTGGCTATTGACCTCCTGAGATCCCTCACTGTTGGGCAATCTACCATTTTGAATGCCATCCAGGGTGTTGAGAGGCATTTGCAGCAAACAAATGCATACCTGGAGGGCATTCATTCTGGGCAGGCGGCCCAACAGAGAGCATTTCAGGCTCTGGCCTCAGCACTGATGGCAGCCATTGTCCCTGTGTCCAGCCTCCCCCCTCTAACTTCCTC
Source organism: Pleurodeles waltl (assembly GCF_031143425.1). Taxonomy (NCBI): domain Eukaryota; kingdom Metazoa; phylum Chordata; class Amphibia; order Caudata; family Salamandridae; genus Pleurodeles; species Pleurodeles waltl. Next base: position 217,257,801 of record NC_090450.1, on the reverse strand, counting down.
CACCCAGACAAAATCCCCTGTACCTCAGCCTATCCCAGGCACACCATCAGACCAGCATGCACACTCATCAACACACAAGAGTGGACATGGCAGACATAAGCACCACACATCCCACAGACACTCACACAAGCACCATCCCCATGCAGACACAGCAACATCCACTGCCTCCACTGTGTCCCCTTCGTCCACGTCCTCCTCCTCGCTCCCTGTCTCGTCTCCACTCACACCTGCATGCACTACATCCTCAGCCACTACCTCCATCACCAGCACGCCCACCACCACACACCGCTCACGTGCACTCACCACCCCCACTACCATTCACACATCCCCTGTGACCTCTCCCAGTGTGTCTGTGAACCCTCCTCCCAAAGTACACAAACGCAGGCACACACCCACCCAACAGCCATCCACTTCACAACAGCCTCCGGCCCATGCACCTTCACCCAAATTCAGCAAACGTACACCTCCTACAACTACTACCTCTTCCTCCACTCCCAAACCACCCTCCATCTTCCCACCCCTGTGTGTCTAAGAAACTTTTCCTGGCTAACATTGACCTCTTCCCTACACCTCCCCCCGTCCTTCCCCTAGGGCCAAGCTTTCCAGGTCCCAGCCCAGTACCTCAGCCACCAAATCCCCAAGCACAGTGGTACCAGCAACTCCGGTCTCATTGTGGGCGCCACCCATCAGGGCTGCCAGTGTGCCACCTAGCGAGGCCAAGGAGCAGGCCATTCTGCCACCTGCCAAGGTGAAGAAGGTGCCCACATGCCGGAGGGAGAAGCCGCACCTACCAGCAAGCAAGGGCTCCTACAAACCAAAAGGGGACAGTGGCAAGACACCAGCAGCAACAACAAAGGTGGGGAAGGGACACAAGCCGAAAAGCAGGTCAGGATAGGGCACGGTGGCTCCGACTGAGGGACCAGAGTCACTCCTTCTGTCAACCACTACACCAACCTGCATGGCGGTGGACACCGCCACCTGCACCGCCACCTGCACCGCCACCAGCACCTCCACCAGCACCACCACCAGAACCGCCACCAGCACCACCACCTGCACATCTGCTGCCTCAGCAACAGTCCCCAGCATCATCCCCAGTGGGTAGCCGTCTGAGGCTGCAGGAGACATCCTGCTCTGTCCCTCAACAGGTGCAGACACATGCACCACCGCCAGCACCTCCGCCACAGACACCACCGCAACCACCGCCACCAGCCCCGCGACGTGCTCAGACAGTGCCCCCACAGCTGACATGGCAATCATCCCCAGTGGGCAGCCGTCCGACACTGCAGGAGACATCCTGGACCCTGCCCAGCGTCCATGAGGCATTACTCTCAGCATTGTTTGTACCTGCGGTTGGCAGGCGAAGTCGCAGTAGGCTGGAGTGTGTCTCTGCCTCCATGGCGTATCATGCTACCTGTTCCCTGGCAATCTCGTGGCACACACACCCATGTGAGGGAATGGGACCTGCATGTGAAGCACTCTGGGCACCAAGCCCCCTCCAGAACCAGTGGAGAGATACATCCACTTCCTCAGTCCTTGGCAGGATGAAGCACTGGGCACCAAGCCCCCTCCAGAACCAGTGAAGAATCACATCCACTACCTCAGTCCTTGGCAGGATGAAGCACTCTGGGCACCAAGCCCCCTCCAGAACCAGTGGAGAGACCTCCCACTGGAAAGACTTGTGAGACTGTGGCTTTGCACTCCCCAGTCCTTGTCAGGATGAAGCACTCTGGGCACCAAGCCCCCTCCAGAACCAGTGGAGAGATACATCCACTTCCTCAGTCCTTGGCAGGATGAAGCACTCTGGGCACCAAGCCCCCTCCAGAACCAGTGGGGAATCACATCCACTACTTCAGTCCTTGGCAGGATGAAGCACTCTGGGCACCAAGCCCCCTCCGGGACCAGTGGAGAGATACATCCACTTCCTCAGTCCTTGGCAGGATGAAGCACTCTGGGCACCAAGCCCCCTCCAGAACCAGTGGAGAGATACATCCACTTCCTCAGTCCTTGGCAGGATGAAGCACTCTGGGCACCAAGCCCCCTGCAGATCCAGTGAAAAGATACATCCACTTCCTCAGTCCTTGCCAGGATGAAGCACTCTGGGCATCAAGCCCCCTCCAGACCCAGTGGAGAATCACATCCACTACCTCAGTCCTTGGCAGGATGAAGCATTCTGGGCACCAAGCCCCCCTCCAGAACCAGTAGAGAGATACATCCACTTACTCAGTCCTTGGCAGGATGAAGAACTCTGGGCACCAAGCCCCCTCCAGAACCAGTGGAGAATCACATCCACTACCTCAGTCCTTGGCAGGATGAAGCACTCTGGGCACCAAGCCCCCTCCAGAACCAATGGAGAGATACATCCACTTCCTCAGTCCTTGGCAGGATGAAGCACTCTGGGCACCAAGCTCCCTCCAGAACCAGTGGAGAGATACATCCTCTTCCTCAGTCCTTGGCAGGATGACGCACTCTGGGCACCAAGCCCCCTTCAGAACCAGTGGAGAATCACATCCACTACCTCAGTCCTTGGCAGGATAAAGCACTCTGGGCACCAATCCCCCTCCAGAACCAGTGGAGACTGACATCCACTTCCTCAATCCTTGGCAGGATGAAACACTCTGGGCACCAAGCCCCCTCCAGAACCAGTGGAGACTGACATCCAATTGTGAGACGGTGGCTTTGCACTCCCCAGGAAAGAGCAGTAGGCAAACCACCCACTGGAAAGACTTGTGAGACTGTGGCTTTGCACTCCCCAGGATAGAGCAGTGGGCATGGAGCCCCCTCGTGGAGCATTGGCATTGTGCGTTCATCCGGCTGAGGTGCCCCCCTCCCCCTCCCCCTGAGGTGCCTGTTTTATTTTGATCTGATGCCCCTACAGTGGTCTCTCCGTTTCGAGTCAGGTATCTTGTGTGGGCTTCACCCATGCATTTTGGGACAGTGATCCATGGACGATGTTTGATTAATATCTGGACTTGTGTAGCTGGTGTACTTATTTGTATATACTGATTTTTGAAATTGCACTATCTGATTTTTATTGATTACAATCGTTACAATCATTTCCTTTTGTCCTTGTGTTCTTCCAGGGGGCGAGGGGGTGTATATGTAATGTTGCTGCATGTATTTGTGTGTATGGTGTTGTGGGTGAGGGTGGGGGTGGAAGTATTGCGTGTTGCGTGTGTGTGTCACTCTCTTTTCCCTCCCACCCTCCCTGTGTTTTAGGTGCAGTACTCACCATGGTCGTCAACGGCGTCTTTCCTGCTCCTGATGCAGAAGGAGGAAGACCAGCATGGACAGGACCTGTAGTTCGTGCTCCATGGCATCCTGGTTCCTCGTTGGGTGTCAAGAGGTGAGTGGTTTCTGTTACAATTCCTGTTTTCGCCGTGCTTTTGATAGCGTTGGTACCGCCACGGAAAAGGTGGCGGATAGGCCTCTTGTAATAGTGAGGGTGGTACTTTGTCCTACGCCTGTCTGTTGACAGTTACCGCCGCGGTGTTTGTTTCTATGCTATGGCGGTCGGAGTGTTAAAGTGGCTGTCTATGTTGGCAGTTTCCGCCATGGTCATGATTCCATTTTTTTTGCCGCCGGGCTATTGGCGGTATTACCGCTGCTTTATCACCGACCGCCAGGGTTGTAATGAGGGCCTGAGTATTGGCTTTACTTGTGTAGAAGTACTGTGTAACTATAAGTGGTATTGCATGAGCTTTGCATGTCTCCTAGTTCATCCTAAGCTGCTCTGCTATAGCTACCTCTATCAGCCTTAGTTGCTAGAACACTACTACATTCACTAACAAGGGATAACTGGACCTGGTGTAAGGTGTAAGTACCCAAGGTACCTACTACAAACCAGGCGAGCCTCCTACATTGGTGGTGCAGCAGTGGGATAAGTACTTGCAATTGCTTTACTACTTTGTTACCTGTGCTTTTCACAAGAAAAGCTTGCTCCAATACTTAGAGCATATATAAAATATACCTAGAAACAATTTTTTAACTTTCTTAAAAGTTCTGTTTAACTTTGCAAAAGTGTTTCAAAGTCCAAAAAAAGTTTTCTTCTTTTCTCTAAAAAGTTAGCTCTGTTATTCTACTAACATTTACTCACTTTCCCAAAACGTTTTTCTTTCAATATGTCTTCTGTAGATGCTACCCTAGAGTTGTGAAAACAACATATGAAAATCTAAACTTTAAAAGTTTGAGGGGTCTCTGTATTGAAAGAAGTTTAGGGATTGGGAAGAACCCCAATAAGGAGTTCCTCTTAAATCTTCTCCTCCAAGATGACCAGGGACTCAGCACTGGTCCAGATAAGACTGGGGAAGAGGTAGAGGATAACTCCAACCAGGAAGGCTCTGAGGAGCATGATGACAATCCTGGGGAGGGTCCTTCCACAGACCTATCTGTCATCAAGCCCCATAGTATTACTGGTAGTGGGAAGGGTTCACACACAAGTAGGGCTCCCTTCACCCCTAGAGGCCAGGTCACTAGAGTGGCCCCTGCTAGAGATAGGTCTACCTCTGCACACTCTCATGTTACCTGTGTTTCGGAGGCTTCACATAATTCTAACCCTGAGGGCCAGTCCCTAGATAGGGAACTCAGAAAGCTGAGGTTAGAGGAGGTCAGACTGAAGCCAATGCAGCAGCAGTTCGCCTTAGACAGGAAATCCCTGGCTGTGAAGAAAGAAAGGCAGGGCTTTGGGTTAGTTCCCCATGGTGGCAACAGCAGTTTCAGAAATACAAATGTTAGGGAACCTTCATTCGATTCTAGGAATATTCACAAAGTTGTCCCTCCTTGCAAGGATGGTGATGACATAAACAAGTGGTTTGCTTCACTTGAGAGGGCATGTAAAGTTCAGAGGGTCCCTCATGTACGTTGGGCTGCTATCCTTTGGTTATCCTTCTTTGGCAAAGGTAGAGACAGACTTCTGATTGTCAGAGAGGATGATGCAGATAATTACCAGGTTCTTAAGGACACACTCTTAGATGGTCTGGGCTTAACCACAAAACAGTACATACGTAAGAGTTCAGAGAGATCAGAAAGGAGTCACCACAGGACTGGACAGATTTTGTGGACTGTTCTGTGAAGGCCCTAGAAGGTTGGTTACATGGCAGTAAGGTGACTGATTATGAAAGCCTATATACCTTGATTCTGAGAGAGCGTATCTTGAATAATTGTGTGTCTGACTTGTTGCATCAATAACCTGACCTCTCCCCAAGAATTGGGAAATAAGGCAGACAAATGGGTCAGAACAAGGGTGAGCAGAAAAGCTCATACAGGGGGTGACAAGGATTGCAAGAAGAAGGATGGTAAGCCACATGACAAGGGTGGGGACAAAGATAAAAAAATTATCAGAGTCCTCATCAGGCCTACAAAAATCCTCTGGGGGTGGTGGGTCCAAAACCTCTTCTCACAAAGATAAGAAACCTTGGTGTTATATGTGTAAAGCCAAATGGCATTGAGCAACTGATCCTCATTGCCCCAAAGAAAAACACCAGCACTCCCACCACCACAACCCCAACTGCAACCACTAGTGCCCGTTGTAATAGCCGTGGTGATGGGAAAAACACTAGCAATAGCCAGTCAAAATGTATAACTGGGCTCACCATTGGTAATGTAGTTGGGGTTAGTTTAGTTAGGGAGATCACTGAGGCTGTGTTAGTCTCTGATGGTGGCATTGACCTAGTCACTTTAGTTGTGTGTCCCCTTAATATGGATAAGTACAAGCAGCTACCCCTGATTAATGGTGTTCAGGTTGAGGCCTACAGGGACACAGGTGCCAGTGTCACCATGGTGATGGACAAACTGGTTGCCCCTGAGCAACACCTACTTGGTCACCAGTACCAAGTGACCGACGCCCATAGCAATACTATAAGCCACCCCATGGGTGTTGTGAATGTCAACTGGGGGTGGGGGGGTTACTGGTCCAAAGAAAGTTGTGGTAGCCACTGATTTACCTATAGACTGTCTGCTAGGCAATGATTTGGAGACTTCAGCTTGGGCTGAAGTGGAGTTGGAGGCCCATGCAGCAATGCTGGGCATTCCAGGGCACATCTTTGCTCTTACCAGGGCTCAGGCCAAGAAGCAAAGAGGACAGGGAAACTTGGATCCTGGAACAATGGACCTACTGCTCCCAAAAACTAGAGGTAGGCAGGGCAAGCCCTTGTCCACTTTCCCTCCCTCCACAGATCATTCCCCTTTTGAGGAAGAGGAATTCTTTCCCTGTGCAGAACCTACACCAGAGGAGTTGGAAGCTGATACAGCTGAGCTTTTGGGTGCAGGGGGGCCTGCAAGGGAAGAGCTGAGTGTGGCGCAGCAGACCTGTCCCACATTGGAGGGCCTCAGACAGCAAGCTGTCAAGCAGCAAAATGGTGATGTCACTGACACACACAGAGTTTACTGGGAGAATAATCTCCTTTACACTGAAGCAAGGGACCCTAAACCTGGTGCCACCAGGAGACTGGTCATCCCCCTTCAATACAGATAATTTGTCCTAACTCTGGCTCATGACACCCCATTAGCTGGCCATTTAGGCCAGAATAAAACATGGGACAGACTTGTTCCACATTTTCATTGGCCCCATATGTCAGAAGACACAAAGGAGTTTTGTTGCTCCTGTGTCACCTGCAAAGGCAGTGGCAAGACTGGTGGCACCCCAAAGGCCCCCTTAATACCACTACCAGAGGTTGGGGTGCCATTAGAAAGGGTAGGGGTTGATATTGTTGGCCCCCTTGACCCTCCAACAGTTTCTGGCAATAGGTTTATCCGTGGTGGTGGACCATGCCACAAGGTACCCAGAAGCTATCCCCTTAAGCACCACTACAGCTCCTGCAGTGGCAAAGGCCCTCTTGGGAATATTTTCCAGAGTGGGCTTCCCTAAGGAAGTGGTGTCAGACAGAGGTAGTAACTTCATGTCTGCAAACCTAAAAGCAATGTTCACCACCCCTTATCATCCACAAACTAATGACTGGTTGTGAGGTTTAATAAAACTCTCAAAGGTATGATTATGGGACTCTCTGAAAAACTCAGAAGGAGATGGGATGTCCTATTACCATGCCTCCTTTTCGCCTACAGGGAGGTACCCCAAAAAGGAGTGTGCTACAGCCCCTTTGAACTTCTCTTTGGTCAAACTGTGAAGGGTCCACTTACTCTGGCTAAGGGTGCCCTCACACTTAGTAACTTTGCACCTAACCTTCAGCAAGTGAAGGTTAGACATATAGGTGACTTATAAGTTACTTAAGTGCAGTGAAATATCTGTGAAATAGTGTGTGCACTATTTCACGCAGGCTGCAATGGCAGTCCTGAAGAAAGGTTTGTCTGAGCTCCTTATGGGTGGCAAAAGAAATGCTGCAGCCCATAAGAATCTCCTGGAACCCCAATGTCCTGGGTACCTAGGTACCATATACTAGGGACTTATAAGGGGTGCCCAGTGTGCCAATTGGAATTGGAATATGAAGTCACTAAACAATAGTGATTCCTTTGGTAAGTAGAGAGAACATAAGCACTGGAGGTCTGGTTAGCAGAACTTCAGTGACACAGTTGAGCATACTGACAACACACACATTAGGCCACAAACTATGACCACTGGGGTTCTGGCTAGGTGGATCCCAGTGAGATAGGCAAAACACACTGACAAACAGGCAGAAATTAGGGGTAACATGCCAAGAAAGATGATACTTTCCTACAAAGACCAAACCCTAGTGGTGTCAGACCCTACTGAAGCTTTACCACCTGCATCCTTATCTGCCACCCAAAGAAACATATTCAGCCTCTCTCTCCCCTCCTGTAGGACAACCTTAACCCACTAAAAGAGGTAGTGTCTGTTTAACTGCAGGCACCTCTCCCCGCCCCTGCCCCCCTACTGCACTGAGTTAGGAGGCTATTGACCTTCTATGGAACATCTCTGTAAGCCACACTGCACTACTGAATGGCATCCAGGAGCTTAGTGGCCAGATGCAACAAATGCTAGCTTACCTGGAAGGCATTCACAGTTGCTATGTCTGGCCTACAGAGGTCATTCCAGCATCCAGCCTCCTCACTGACCACATCCTCCTAAACATCTCAACCTCATGCCCAAAATCACACCCCTTCAACAGTCCAATTCCCTATTCTCAGCCCAAACCAACACACATTCACTCCTTTGCGCACACACACACACACACACACACACTACAACTCACACAAACTGCACATCAACACATAAACACAAACACAGCAAAAACACAAACACATACACAAACACCATATAGACACTACACCCACCATCACCAACACAGTCCCCTCCACAGCACACTCAGAGATACCACACCCATCACCACACCCACATGCACAGCCACTACCAGCACACCTACAGATATCACACCCACCACCACACCCACATGCACTACTATCACAAGCACACCTGCAGACACCCTGCCCACCACCACACCCACATGCATCACCAGGACCATAGCACACCTGTAGACACCACACCCACCACCACACGCACATGCACAGCTACCATCCGCATACCCAGACACCACCACAGAATTCACAAACACAACCACCACCACACCCACTTGCACCACCACACCTGCAAGCACAACCACACCCAGCACCTCACCAGCACACCCATCAACACACACACACATTCATTAGACACAACACCGACTGGACACAAATGCCCACACTCACCTGGACTACATACACCCAGGAAAAACACACAGGTAAACATACATAACATACACCAGACCCAGAAGCACCTGCACCCTAAAAAAGACACACACACACACACCTTACCCACTGCTACTCCGTCTACCCCCAAACCCAGCTCCCTGCCAACCACCCTACCCATTTCTCCAAAGAGGACATTTTATTTGCCGTGGCCTTGACCCCTTCCACATCCCAAACTACCCCTCCCAAATGAAAAACCGCCCCTCTGACACCCAGAGCCACCTCCCAAGCCCACCCCTCCTAAAACCCAAGCCCTCAACTCCCAAACCCAAACCCACCTCTCTCAAAACCAAACCCATCCCACCCAAATGCACCATCCCTCCGAAGTGCCCAATAGATGCCCCTTCCTGAGAAAGTTGCACCTGACAGTGAAATTAGAAGGTAGGTTCTGGGCCTGCAGCCCAAGATTCACCAAATGCAATTTTTTAACATTTTTTGAGAATTTTATTTCTCAAACGGAATACATGAGCAAATTATTTCATTGTTTAATTAAACTTTTTTTTCATTATTTTTAAAACCTTTGTGTGGGCATTAATTGTTAAGTTTTAGTAATTTTTTACTGTTAATATTGTTTCTGCTAATGTGTCTTTCATGCACTTACTCTCATTTCTGACAGTGACAAGCACAGGTTTTATTATTGACATCTTAATATAGTTCATACATTAGTGTTGTACATTTGTGATAGATACTAATCTTGGTGCAATCATTCATCATGTTAAGGGACACTTACACCAAAATTATAAACAATTCTATTTTTGTGACTGGAGAATGCATTTGGGTTATTGTTCACCGGATTTGTTGATAATACACAGATACACAGGGAAAATGGCACTTTAGAGTTAAATAACATCTAATGTTTGACAGAAATTGCACAAACCAAGAGGGCATGTGACCTTAATACACCTCTGACATGTTTGACTTTTAGAGGTAACATTGGTTGTACATTCTGTGTAAACCCACTTGTACCATTCTGTAGTGCAATTGCTACATTATGTTGGGTTTATATATTTCTAATAATGTGTAAAGATACATTTCGATTTGGGATTAATGTGACATTTTGTGTAGGTGTCTTTTGGCATGAAGGCAGTTAGTACCAGATTGTTGAGTGTTACTGATATATTGAGGTGTGTTTTTTTAAAGTGTTTCTATCTACCACATTACACACATATGCATTTCACATCATTGTACTATTGATTGCAAGTATTTTTTTAAAGACGCATGAGTCCAGTGCTAATGTACACTAACAATTTGGAAGATAAGAGGGAACACAGTGACTTACCTTTGGTTCCGGCCATGACGGTTTCACCTTGCTCCACTAGCGGCAGCAAGGGTGGAATTTTTATGATGAGGCTCATGGCAGCAGTGTTAGAAATGGGATTTTTGGTTGGCACTCAGGTTACCACCTGTCCAAGCAAGGACCTTCACTCTGGTCAGGGTAAGTCACACACAACCCAAATTATCCTGTGCCCATCCTCTGCTAGCTTGGCACTGAGAAGTCAGGCTTAACTTAGAAGGCAATGTGTAAAGTATTTGTGCAATAAATCATACATTAACACCATATAGCACCACAAAAATACACCACACAGTGTTTAGAAAAATATATAATATTTATCTGATAAGATGCAGGCCAAAACGATTAAAGATGCAATAAGTAAATGTTGAGATATCACTGAAAAGTAATATAAAGGTGGTCATTACAACCCTGGCGGACGGTATTAAAGCGGCAGTAAAACCGCCTACAGGCCGGCGGTAAAAAAATTGGAATTACGACCATGGCGGAAACCGCCAACAAAGACAGCCACTTTAACACTCCGACCGCCACGGCGGTACAAACAAACAGCTTGGCGGTCACCGCCAACAGACAGGCGGAGGACAATGTACCGCCCACACTATTATGACAGGCCAATCTGCCACCTTTTCCGGGGCGGATTCACCGCGGATAAAAACACGGCGGAAACAGGAATTTCGAAGGGAAAACGCTCACCTCTACACACTCCACGAGGAACGACGACACCCTGGACCCGGAGCTCCAAATCCTACCTGCGATAGTCTTCCTGCTCCTGTACCACGAGCACCAACGCCAGCGACGAACACCACAGTGAGTACTGCACCTACAACACAGGGGAGGGAGGAGGCAAAAAACAGGGAGACACACACGCAACACCCCCACCCCCACCCCTGTAGTGACACTACAACACACACACTAATACATATCTATACATTATAGTAACAACCCCCAACCCCCCCCCGGAAGAATGCAAAGACAAAAGGAAATTAGTGTAACCATTGTAATATATTGAAATGCAGTACGCAAAAATATACATATATACACTATTAACAAAATATACACCAAGAATAGTAGTCCAGGTATTGCACCATTTATAGTCTGTGGACCACTGGGCCCAAAATGCATGGGCGAGGCCCACACATGATACCAGATCAAAACAGAGAGAACACTGCAGGGGCATCAGATAGAAATACAACAGGCACCTCAGGGGGAAGGGAAGGGGGGGCACCTCAGCCAGATGAGTGCACGACGCCAGATCCACGAGGGGGCTCCATGCCCATTGATGTATCCTGGGGAGTGCAAAGCCACAGTCTCTGAAGTCTATACAGTGGGTGGATTGCCCACTGTTCAATCCTGGGGAGTGCAAAGCCACAGTCTCTCAAGTCTATACAGTGGGAGGTTTGCCCACTGTTACATCCTGGGGAGTGCAAAGCCACAGTCTCTCAAGTCTCTACAATGGGTGGGTTGCCCACTGCATTATCCTGGGGAGTGCAAAGCCACAGTCTCTCAAGTCTCTACAGTGGGTGGGTTGCCCACTTGGTGACAACAGGCACCACTGGTCCCGGATATGTTGTGGCTGAGGTGCTAGTTCAGGACCTATGAGTTGGATGGGAGGGTGACAAGTAGGTCATGGATGGACAGGAAAAGTTTTTTGGACACACTGGGACGGGTAGCTGGAGGGGGTTTGGGAGTGGAGGAAGAGGTGGTGGTTGTAGGAGGTGTACATTTGGTGGCTCTGGGTGCAGGTGCATGCGTTGGAGGCTGTCATGAGGTGGATGGCTGTTGGGTGGGTGTGTGCCTGCGTTTGTGTATCTTCGGAAGGGGCGTCAGAGACACACTAGGAGAGGACACAGGGGACGTGTGTATGGTAGTGGGGGTGGTGACTGCACGTCAGCGGGGTGTGCTGGTGGGTGTGCTGGTGAGGGACGTAGTGGCTGTAGAGGTAGTGCATGCAGGTGTGAGGGTAGACGAGACTGGGAGGGAGGAGGGAGACGAGGAGGAGGGGGACACAGTGGAGGCAGTGGATGTTGGTGTGTCTGTATATGTGTGATGCTTGCGTGAGTGCCTGTGGGATGTGTGGTGCTTCTGTTTGCCTGAGCTTCCCTTGTGTGGTGAGGTGTCTGCAGGCTGGTCTGATGGTGTGCTTGGGATAGGCAGAGGTACAGGGGATTGGGTCTGGATGGAGGAAGTTGGAGGGGGGAGGCTAGACACAGGGACAATGGCTGCCATCAGTGCTGAGGCCAGAGTTTGAAAGGCTCGGTGAAGGGCCGCCTGACCAAAATGAATGCCCTGCAGGAATGCATTTGTTTGTTGCAACTGCCTTTCTACACCCTGGATGGCATTCAAAATGGTAGACTGCCCAACAGTGAGGGACCTGAGGAGGTCAATGGCCTCCTCACTGAGGGCAGAAGGGGTGACTGGGGCAGGGCCTGAGGTGCCTGGGGCGAAGGTGATGCCCACCCTCCTGGGTGAGCGGGCACGGGCGAAGGCTGAGGGGCTGCTGGGAGGGCGGTGTTGGTAGGGGTGGTGGCGGCTGTACCTGTAGATGCGGGGGGCACAGATGTTGCCGCCACCACAAGGGAGCTCCCATCAGAGGACGAGTCCGTGTCGCTGGTTTCAGCTCCTGTCCCTGCCATGGTGCTCCCCTCACCCTCCATCCCACTGGTGTATTCTGAGTCCATAATGTGGCCCTCAATGACCATGTGGGATGAAGCTCCCTCGTGCTCCGGTGCCACTGCTCCTACGCCTGATGATGCTAATGCACACAAGAACAGGGAGACCACAAAAAAGGGGGGGGACAGAAGAAAGACATGTTGAGTGCATGGATTACCGCTACCGTTGATGGACAAGACAGACACAGAAGCCTCCTGCACTACGTCACACTCTTGGGCTCTACAGTGTAATTCATGGGAAACGGCCTACAAGGCTATGGATGACATCTGCACACATAGATGACACAGGTGCATGAATAGCTGTACTTGGCACTCTACAGAGGTGGGGTGGGGGGGCCACAGGGCCATGCCTTACAGAGGGGCCTAGCCTACGGAACTCGCCCTGGCCTAGGAAAACCCACAGCCCTCCTCCCCCACCCAGACACCTCCACTGCACGCAAAGTCAGCTGAATGAGAGGGTACTCACCCCCTTATGTCTGCTGGGATGCCCTCAAGCACACATCCAACTCCGGGTAGGCCACCGCCAGGATCCTGAACATCAGGGGGGTCATGGTTTAACAGGCACCCCTCCCACGTTGGGAGGCCATCCCCAGCTGAGCCTCCGCCATCTTCTTGCTCCAGTAGCGAATGTCCTCCCATCTTTTCCGGCAGTGGGGGCTCCGTCTGTGGTGGACCCCCAGGGTCCGGACGTCCTTGGCGATGGCACGCCAAATATCCTTCTTCTGGTGGGCGCTGACCTACATGAAATGTACAGGGGAAGAAGAGAAGTCACTACCAATCGCGCTGTCAAAGTGAGTGGCCCCCATCCCTACCCTTGCCATGTGGCACATGCACCCACTGTCTTTCATGCACGCAGAACTCTGCCCCCTTCCTTCTTACAACCAGCCCTCTCCACACAGGCATAGCCCATACAAAATGCTCCCTGTGTACTTACCTGTTGGTCGGGAGGACAGTAGAGTAGCGTGTACTGAGGGAGGACCCCATCGATGAGCTTCTCCAACTCCTCCGATGTGAAGGCAGGGGCCCTTTCCCCAGACGCACTAGCCATTGTCTCTTCCAGACCGAGGTCACAGCAGCACTTGCAGTGTAGGTCCTCTCCTGTCGAAGATCAGGTATCGAGTGATTATACAGATAGAAAATGGCGGTCATATCTGCGGGGGTCACGTCCGCGGCGGTGCGTACCATCACTGCCGGCGTGCATCGTCATTGGCTCCTGGGACCCATAGGGTCCAATGTTAACCAATGCAGCATTGCGCTGCTGTCTTCAACCGCCTACCGCGACGGTGTACAACGCCAGCGCAGTTACCTCACATCCCATTGTCCCACTTTAGAGGTCAGGCAGCCACCATTTCAGGGGCCACATGGCCTAGTTCCCAAATGCTTCACACATACCAAGTCTATACAGTGGGTGGATTGCCCACTGCTGCATCCTGGGGATTGCAAAGCCACAGTCTCTCAAGTGGATGCATGTCTCCACTGGTTCTGGAGGGGGCTTGGTGCCCAGAGTGCTTCATCCTGTGCAGGACAGAGGTAGTGGATGCATGTCTCCACTGGTTCTGGAGGGGGACTGGTGCTCAGAGTGCTTCATCCTGTGCAGGGCAGAGGTAGTGGATGCTGTTCTCCACTGGTTCTGGAGGGGGACTGGTGCCCAGAGTACTTCATCCTGTGCAGGACAGAGGTAGTGGATGCATGTCTCCACTGGTTCTGGAGGGGGACTGGTGCCCAGAGTGCTTCATCCTGTGCAGGACAGAGGTAGTGGATGCTGTTCTCCACTGGTTTTGGAGGGGGACTGGTGCCCAGAGTGTTTCATCCAGTGCAGGACAGAGGTAGTGGATGCATGTCTCCACTGGTTCTGGAGGGGGACTGGTGCCCAGAGTGCTTCATCCTGTGCAGGACAGACAGAGTGGATGCTGTTCTCCACTGGTTCTGGAGGGGGACTGGTGCCCAGATTGCTTCATCCTGTACAGGACAGAGGTAGTGGATGCAGTTCTCCACTGGTTCTAGAGGGGGACTGGTGCCCAGAGTGCTTCATCCTGTGCAGGACAGAGGTAGTGGATGCTGTTCTCCACTGGTTCTGGAGGGGGACTGGTGCCCAGAGTGCTTCATCCTGTGCAGGACAAAGGTAGTGGATGCTGTTCTCCACTGGTTCTGCAGGGGGACTGGTGCCCAGAGTGCTTCATCCTGTGCAGGACAGACGGAGTGGATGCTGTTCTCCACTGGTTCTGGAAGGCGACTGGTGCCCAGAGTGCTTCATCCTGTGCAGGACAGAGGTAGTGGATGCAGTTCTCCACTGGTTCTGGAGGGGGACTGGTGCCCAGAGTGCTTCATCCTCTGCAGGACAGACGGAGTGGATGCTGTTCTCCACTGTTTCTGGAGGAGGACTGGTGCCCAGAGTGCATCACTCACCCCGTGACGGTCCCAGTTGCGTCACTGCCCCTGCCGCTCATGGGCTAACGGTGCTTGAGTTGGCGGTCCTTGCCCTGTTCAGCGGTGCTTGAGTTGGCGGTCTTTGCCCTGTTTAGCGGTGCTTGCCCTGTTCAGCGATGCTTGCCTTGGCGGTCTTTGCCCTGTTCAGTGGTGCTTGCCCTGTTCAGAAGTGCTTACCCTGGAGGTCTTTGCCCTGTTCAGCGGTGCTTGCCCTGTTCAGTGGTGCTTGCCATGGTGGTCTTTGCCCTGTTCAGCGGTGCTTGCCGTGTTCAGCGGTGCTTGAGTTGGCAGTCTTTGCCCTGTTCAGCGGTGCTTTGCCCTGTTCAGCGGTGCTTGCCTTGGTGGTCTTTGCCCTGTTCAGCGGTGCTTGCCTTGGCGGTCTTTGCCCTGTTTAGCGGTGCTTGCCCTGTTCAGCGGTGCTTGAGTTGGCGGTCTTTGCCCTGTTCAGCGGTGCTTGCCCTGTTCAGCGGTGCTTGAATTGGCAGTCTTTGCCCTGTTCAGCGGTGCTTGCCTTGGCGGTCTTTGCCCTGTTTAGCGGTGCTTGCCCTGTTCAGTGGTGCTTGCCTTGGCGGTCTTTGCCCTGTTCAGCGGTCCTTGCCCTGTTCAGCGGTGCTTGACTTGCCGGTCCTTCATTGCCCAGCTGGGCTGTGGCTGGCGGTCCTTTATTGGTCAGATGGGCTGTGGCTGGCGGGGCCCTCCTGGGTAGCTGGGCTGTGGCTGGTGGGGCCCTCCTGGGCAGCTGGGCTGTGGCTGGCGGGGTCCTCCAGGACAGTGATGATGGGGCTGGCGGTGGCCTCCTGGGCAGCGACGATGGGACTGGCGGTGGCATCCTGGGCAGCGACGATGGGGCTGGCGGTGGCCTCCTGGGCAGCGACGATGGGGCTGGCGGTGGCCTCCTGGGCAATGGGGATGATGGTGGTCTTCCGCCGTGCTGCTCCTCCCAGACTTTGCAGTTTTCTTCTGCCCCTTCCCCACCTTGGGAGGAGTCACATCTGAGTCCACACTCCCCCTGGGACCCCTATGAGCGGCTTGGCTGGCTGGAGTCTTCCCCCTCTCCCGCCGGACACTGGCCAACTTCTGGTGCTTCTCGGGGGGACTGGCTGTGCTGTGGCTCTGTGACACACTGGCTGTCCTGGTGGCCGGTGCGCTCCACATACCTGTGACAACAGGCACCACTGGTCCCGGAGATTTTGTGGCTGAGGTGCTAGTACAGGACCTATGAGTTGGACGGGGATGGTGGGAAATAGGTTAAGGGTGGACAGGAAAAGTTGTTTGGAGACACTGGGATGGGTAGCTGGAGGGGGTTTGGGAGTGGAGGAAGAGGTGGTGGTTGTAGGAGGTGTAAGTTTTGTGGCTTTGGGTGCAGGTGCATGCGCTGGAGGCTGTTGTGAGGTGGGTGTGTGCCTGCGTTTGTGCATCTTCGGAGGGGGTGTCACAGACACACTGGGAAAGGACACAGGGGACGTGTGATAGGTAGTGGGGGTGGTGAGTGCACGTGAGCGGGGTGTGGTCGTGGGGGTGCTGGTGCGGGACGTAGTGGCTGTAGTGGTAGTGCATGCAGGTGTGAGTGTAGACGAGACTGGGAGGGAGACGAGGAGGAGGGGGACACAGTGGAGGCAGTGGATGTTGTTGTGTCTGTATGTGTGTGATGCTTGCGTGAGTGCCTGTGGGATGTGTGGTGCTTATGTTTGCCTGAGCTTCCCTTGTGTGGTGAGGTGTGTGCAGGATGGTCTGATGGTGTGCTTGGGATAGGCAGAGGTACAGCGGATTGGGTCTGGGTTTAGGAAGTTGGCGGGGGAGGCTAGACACAGGGACAACGGCTGCCATCAGTGCTGAAGCCAGAGTTTGAAAGGTTCGATAAAGGGCAGCCTGACCAGAATGAATGCCCTCCAGGAATGCATTGGTTTGTTGCAACTCCCTTTGTACACCCTGGATGCATTCAAAATGGTAGACTGCCCAACAGTGAGTGACCTGAGGAGGTCAATGGCCTCCTCACGGAGGGCAGCAGAGGTGACAGGGGCAGGGGCTGAGGTGCCTGGGGCGAAGGTGATCCACACCCTCCTGGGTGAGCGGGCACAGGGCGAAGGCTGAGGGGCTGCTGGGAGGGCGGTGCTGGGAGGGGGGGTGGCGGCAGTACCTGTAGAAGTGGGGGGCACAGATGTTGCCGTCACTACAAGGGAGCTCCCATCAGAGGACGAGTCCGTTTCGCTGGTTTCAGCTCTTGTCACTGCCGTGGTGGTCCCCTCGCCCTCCGTTCCACTGGTGTATTCAGAGTCCGTAGTGTCGCCCTCCTGGGCCATGTGGGATGCAGCTCCCTCGTGCTCCGGTGCTACTGCTCCTCCGCCTGAGGATGCTAATGCACACAAGAACAGGGAGACCGCAAAAAAGGGGGGGGAAACAGAAGAAAGACAGGTTGAGTGCATGGCTTACCGCTACCTTTGGTGGACAAGACAGACACAGCAGCCCCCTGCACTACATCGCGCTGTTGGGCTCCACAGTGCAATTCCTGGGAAATGGCCTACAAGGCTATGGACAACATCTGCACACATAGATGACATAGGTGCATGAATAGCTGTACTTGGCACTCTACAGAGGTGGGGTGGGGGGCCACAGGGCCATGCCTTACGAAGGGGCCTAGCCTACGGAACTCGCCCTGGCCTAGGGAAACCCACAGCCCTCCTCCCCCACCCAGACCCCTCCACTGCACGCAAAGTCAGCTGAATGAGAGTGTACTCACCCCCTTGTGTCTGCTGTGATGCCCTCAAGCGCCCACCCAACTCCGGGTAGGCCACCGCCAGGATCGGGAACATCAGGGGGGTCATGGTTCAACGGGCACCCTTCCCACGTTGGGAGGCCATCCCCAGGTGAGCCTCCGCCGTCTTCTTGCTCCAGCAGCGAATGTCCTTCCTTCTCTTCCGACAGTGGGTGCTCCGTCTGTGGTGGACCCCCAGGGTCCGGATGTCCTTGACGATGGCACGCCAAATATCCTTCTTCTGGTGGGTGCTGACCTACATAAAATGTACAGGGGAAGAAGAGAAGTCACTACCAATCGCGCTGTCAAAGTGAGTGGCCCCCATCCCTACCCTTGCCATGTGGCACATGCACCCACTGTCTTTCATGCACGCAGAACTCTGCCCCCTTCCTTCTTACAACCAGCCCTCTCCACACAGGCATAGCCCAT
The DNA here is from genome assembly GCF_031143425.1 of Pleurodeles waltl. Taxonomy (NCBI): domain Eukaryota; kingdom Metazoa; phylum Chordata; class Amphibia; order Caudata; family Salamandridae; genus Pleurodeles; species Pleurodeles waltl. The sequence goes on along the minus strand of NC_090450.1, from coordinate 217,239,539 downwards.
ACAAAATGCTCCCTGTGTACTTACCTGTTGGTCTGGAGGACCGTAGAGTAGCGTGTACTGGGGGAGGACCCCATCGATAAGCTTCTCCAACTCCTCCGATGTGAAGGCAGGGGCCCTTTCCCCAGACGCACTAGCCATTGTCTCTTCCAGACCGAGGTCACAGCAGCACTTGCAGTGTAGGTCCTCTCCTGTCGAAGATCAGGTATCGAGTGATTATACAGATAGAAAATGGCGGTCATATCTGCGGCGGTCACGTCCGCGGCGGTGCGTACCATCACTGCCGGCGTGCATCGTCATTGGCTCCTGGGACCCATAGGGTCCAATGTTAACCAATGCAGCATTGCGCTGCTGTCTTCAACCGCCTACCGCGACGGTGTACAACGCCAGCGCAGTTACCTCACATCCCATTGTCCCACTTTAGAGGTCAGGCAGCCACCATTTCAGGGGCCACATGGCCTAGTTCCCAAATGCGTCACACATACCAAGTCTATACAGTGGGTGGGTTGCCCACTGCTGCATCCTGGGGATTGCAAAGCCACAGTCTCTCAAGTGGATGCATGTCTCCACTGGTTCTGGAGGGGGCTTGGTGCCCAGAGTGCTTCATCCTGTGCAGGACAGAGGTAGTGGATGCATGTCTCCACTGGTTCTGGAGGGGGACTGGTGCTCAGAGTGCTTCATCCTGTGCAGGGCAGAGGTAGTGGATGCTGTTCTCCACTGGTTCTGGAGGGGGACTGGTGCCCAGAGTACTTCATCCTGTGCAGGACAGAGGTAGTGGATGCATGTCTCCACTGGTTCTGGAGGGGGACTGGTGCCCAGAGTGCTTCATCCTGTGCAGGACAGAGGTAGTGGATGCTGTTCTCCACTGGTTTTGGAGGGGGACTGGTGCCCAGAGTGTTTCATCCAGTGCAGGACAGAGGTAGTGGATGCATGTCTCCACTGGTTCTGGAGGGGGACTGGTGCCCAGAGTGCTTCATCCTGTGCAGGACAGACAGAGTGGATGCTGTTCTCCACTGGTTCTGGAGAGGGACTGGTGCCCAGATTGCTTCATCCTGTACAGGACAGAGGTAGTGGATGCAGTTCTCCACTGGTTCTAGAGGGGGACTGGTGCCGAGAGTGCTTCATCCTGTGCAGGACAGAGGTAGTGGATGCTGTTCTCCACTGGTTCTGGAGGGGGACTGGTGCCCAGAGTGCTTCATCCTGTGCAGGACAAAGGTAGTGGATGCTGTTCTCCACTGGTTCTGCAGGGGGACTGGTGACCAGAGTGCTTCATCCTGTGCAGGACAGACGGAGTGGATGCTGTTCTCCACTGGTTCTGGAAGGCGACTGGTGCCCAGAGTGCTTCATCCTGTGCAGGACAGAGGTAGTGGATGCAGTTCTCCACTGGTTCTGGAGGGGGACTGGTGCCCAGAGTGCTTCATCCTGTGCAGGACAGACGGAGTGGATGCTGTTCTCCACTGTTTCTGGAGGAGGACTGGTGCCCAGAGTGCATCACTCACCCCGTGACGGTCCCAGTTGCGTCACTGCCCCTGCCGCTCATGGGCTAACGGTGCTTGAGTTGGCGGTCCTTGCCCTGTTCAGCGGTGCTTGAGTTGGCGGTCTTTGCCCTGTTTAGCGGTGCTTCCCCTGTTCAGCGGTGCTTGCCTTGGCGGTCTTTGCCCTGTTCAGTGGTGCTTGCCCTGTTCAGCAGTGCTTACCCTGGAGGTCTTTGCCCTGTTCAGCGGTGCTTGTCCTGTTCAGTGGTGCTTGCCATGGTGGTCTTTGCCCTGTTCAGCGGTGCTTGCCGTGTTCAGCAGTGCTTGAGTTGGCAGTCTTTGCCCTGTTCAGCGGTGCTTTGCCCTGTTCAGCGGTGCTTGCCTTGGTGGTCTTTGCCCTGTTCAGCGGTGCTTGCCTTGGCGGTCTTTGCCCTGTTTAGCGGTGCTTGCCCTGTTCAGCGGTGCTTGAGTTGGCGGTCTTTGCCCTGTTCAGCGGTGCTTGCCCTGTTCAGCGGTGCTTGAATTGGCAGTCTTTGCCCTGTTCAGCGGTGCTTGCCTTGGCAGTCTTTGCCCTGTTTAGCGGTGCTTGCCCTGTTCAGCGGTGCTTGCCTTGGCGGTCTTTGCCCTGTTCAGCGGTCCTTGCCCTGTTCAGCGGTGCTTGACTTGCCGGTCCTTCATTGCCCAGCTGGGCTGTGCCTGGCGGTCCTTTATTGGTCAGATGGGATGTGGCTGGCGGGGCCCTCCTGGGTAGTTGGGCTGTGGCTGGTGGGGCCCTCCTGGGCAGCTGGGCTGTGGCTGGCGGGGTCCTCCAGGACAGTGATGATGGGGCTGGCGGTGGCCTCCTGGGCAGCGACGATGGGACTGGCGGTGGCATCCTGGGCAGCGACGATGGGGCTGGCGGTGGCCTCCTGGGCAGCGACGATGGGGCTGGCGGTGGCCTCCTGGGCAATGGGGATGATGGTGGTCTTCCGCCGTGCTGCTCCTCCCAGACTTTGCAGTTTTCTTCTGCCCCTTCCCCACCTTGGGAGGAGTCACATCTGAGTCCACACTCCCCCCGGGATCCCTATGAGCGGCTTGGCTGGCTGGAGTCTTCCCCCTCTCCCGCCGGACACTGGCCAACTTCTGGTGCTTCTCGGGGGGACTGGCTGTGCTGTGGCTCTGTGACACACTGGCTGTCCTGGTGGCCGGTGCGCTCCACATACCTGTGACAACAGGCACCACTGGTCCCGGAGATTTTGTGGCTGAGGTGCTAGTACAGGACCTATGAGTTGGACGGGGATGGTGGGAAATAGGTTAAGGGTGGACAGGAAAAGTTGTTTGGAGACACTGGGATGGGTAGCTGGAGGGGGTTTGGGAGTGGAGGAAGAGGTGGTGGTTGTAGGAGGTGTAAGTTTTGTGGCTTTGGGTGCAGGTGCATGCGCTGGAGGCTGTTGTGAGGTGGGTGTGTGCCTGCGTTTGTGCATCTTCGGAGGGGGTGTCACAGACACACTGGGAGAGGACACAGGGGACGTGTGATAGGTAGTGGGGGTGGTGAGTGCACGTGAGCGGGGTGTGGTCGTGGGGGTGCTGGTGCGGGACGTAGTGGCTGTAGTGGTAGTGCATGCAGGTGTGAGTGTAGACGAGACTGGGAGGGAGACGAGGAGGAGGGGGACACAGTGGAGTCAGTGGATGTTGTTGTGTCTGTATGTGTGTGATGCTTGCGTGAGTGCCTGTGGGATGTGTGGTGCTTATGTTTGCCTGAGCTTCCCTTGTGTGGTGAGGTGTGTGCAGGATGGTCTGATGGTGTGCTTGGGATAGGCAGAGGTACAGCGGATTGGGTTTGGGTGTAGGAAGTTGGCGGGGGAGGCTAGACACAGGGACAACGGCTGCCATCAGTGCTGAAGCCAGAGTTTGAAAGGTTCGATAAAGGGCAGCCTGACCAGAATGAATGCCCTCCAGGAATGCATTGGTTTGTTGCAACTCCCTTTGTACACCCTGGATGCATTCAAAATGGTAGACTGCCCAACAGTGAGTGACCTGAGGAGGTCAATGGCCTCCTCACGGAGGGCAGCAGAGGTGACAGGGGCAGGGGCTGAGGTGCCTGGGGCGAAGGTGATCCACACCCTCCTGGGTGAGCGGGCACAGGGCGAAGGCTGAGGGGCTGCTGGGAGGGCGGTGCTGGGAGGGGGGGTGGCGGCAGTACCTGTAGAAGTGGGGGGCACAGATGTTGCCGAAACTACAAGGGAGCTCCCATCAGAGGACGAGTCCGTTTCGCTGGTTTCAGCTCTTGTCACTGCCGTGGTGGTCCCCTCGCCCTCCGTTCCACTGGTGTATTCAGAGTCCGTAGTGTCGCCCTCCTGGGCCATGTGGGATGCAGCTCCCTCGTGCTCAGGTGCTACTGCTCCTCCGCCTGAGGATGCTAATGCACACAAGAACAGGGAGACCGCAAAAAAGTGGGGGGAACAGAAGAAAGACAGGTTGAGTGCATGGCTTACCGCTACCTTTGGTGGACAAGACAGACACAGCAGCCCCCTGCACTACATCGCGCTGTTGGGCTCCACAGTGCAATTCCTGGGAAATGGCCTACAAGGCTATGGACAACATCTGCACACATAGATGACACAGGTGCATGAATAGCTGTACTTGGCACTCTACAGAGGTGGGGTGGGGGGCCACAGGGCCATGCCTTACGAAGGGGCCTAGCCTACGGAACTCGCCCTGGCCTAGGGAAACCCACAGCCTTCCTCCCCCACCCAGACCCCTCCACTGCATGCAAAGTCAGCTGAATGAGAGTGTACTCACCCCCTTGTGTCTGCTGTGATGCCCTCAAGCGCCCATCCAACTCCGGGTAGGCCACCGCCAGGATCGGGAACATCAGGGGGGTCATGGTTCAACGGGCACCCTTCCCACGTTGGGAGGCCATCCCCAGGTGAGCCTCCGCCGTCTTCTTGCTCCAGCAGCGAATGTCCTTCCTTCTCTTCCGACAGTGGGTGCTCCGTCTGTGGTGGACCCCCAGGGTCCGGATGTCCTTGACGATGGCACGCCAAATATCCTTCTTCTGGTGGGTGCTGACCTACATGAAATGTACAGGGGAAGAAGAGAAGTCATTACCAACTGCACCGTTAAAGTGAGTGGCCCCCATCCCTACCCTTGCCATGTGGCACATGCACCCACAGTCTTTCATGCACTCAGAACTCTGTCCCCTTCCTTCTTACAACCAGCCCTCTCCACACAGGCATAGTCCATAGAACATGCTCCCTGTAGCTTACTTGTTGGTCTGGAGGACCGTAGAGTAGCGTGTACTGGGGGAGGACACCGTCGACGAGCTTCTCCAACTCCTCCGATGTGAAGGTAGGGGCCCTTTCTCCAGACGCACGAGCCATTGTCTCTTCCAGACCGAGGTCACAGCAGCACTTGCAGTGTAGGTCCTCTCCTGTCAAACATCAGGTATTGAGTGATTCAACAGCTAGAAAATGGCGGTCACGTCCACGGCGGTCACGTCCATCACCGCGGGCGCACATCATCATTGGCTCCTGGGACTCATAGGGTCCAATGTTAACCAATGTAGCATTGCGCCGCGGTCTTCGAGCGCATATCGTGACGGTGTACAACGCCAGCGCAGTTACCTCACATCCAATTGTCCCGCTTTAGAGGTCAGGCAGCCGCCATTTCAGGGGCCCACATGGCCTAATTACCAACTGCGTCACACATACCTAGGCCTACTCTCAACACACATACAGGCCAGATTTTGTGTATGAATCGTGTTCTGTGTAGACTGTGGGTACATACCTCTGAGTTGTTTGACTTTGTGCTCGTTGTTGTCCTTCATAGGCACCATCCGCTGGGACATGTGAGGAGATGGTGGAATCCTCCGGTGTACCGACCGCTGGTGGACCTGTCGACAATGGAGGAAATAAATTTGATTATCACCTTCAGGTTTGACCGTGCCACAATCCAGGAACTGTGTACCCAGTTGGAGCCAGACCTGATGTCAGCAATCTGCCATCCCACAGGAATCCCCCCTCAAGTGCAGGTGTTATCAGTGCTCCATTTCCTTGCAAGTGGGTCTTTTCAAACAACTGTGGCCATGGCATCAGGGATGTCCCAGCCTATGTTTTCCAACGTGTTGTCCAGAGTGTTGTCTGCCCTTCTGAAACACATGCAGAGCTACATCGTTTTCCCTCAGGTGGAGGACTTGCCTACAGTGAAAGGTGACTTCTATGCCCTTGGACATATCCCCATCATAGGTGCCATAGGAGTGAACAGGTGTACAGGAAACCGAAGAGTTATCATTCCATGAATGTACAGATGGTATGTATGGCCGACCAGTACATCTCCCATGTGAATGCCATGTTCCCTGGCTCAGTGTATGACGCCTACATCATGCAGAATAGCAGCATCCCTTATGTGATGGGTCAACTCCAGAGGCACCGTGTGTGGCTATTAGGTGACTCTGGTTACCCCAAACTGTCATGGCTACTGACCCCAGAGAGGAATCCCAGGACAAGTGCAGAGGAACGCTACAATGAGGCCCATGGGTGGACTAGGAGGGTTTTCGAATGCACCTTCAGCCTCCTGAAGGCCAGGTTTAGGTACCTCCACATGACAGGTGGATCCCTATTCTACTCACCAAAGAAGGTGTGCCAGATCATCGTGGCCTGCTGTATGCTTCATAACTTGGCTTTGCGACGACAGGTGCCTTTTCTGCAGGAGGATGGTCCAGATGGCGGTGTTGTGGCAGCTGTGGAGCCTGTGGACAGTGATGAGGAGGAAGCAGAGGAAGAAGACATTGACAACAGGGACTCAGTCATCCAGCATTATTTCCAGTGAAACACAGGTGATAATACATTCCTGCCTACTACAAGTACTTTTGCACTTCTACCTCTATCCTGTCTGTCGATTTCACCCAGTGTATGGTCACTGAGTTGTCACTTTCCCTTACGGTTTCACAGGTGTGGGTCCCACTGTGTGTCATCTGCTTAGATTCCTCATGGACTTGAGCTGTGTGACATAGGTATGTTGACATTACTATTTCCTGAAAATTGTGTCACTGTAATTGCAAATACACTATTTCGAAATCACAGACAGCCTCCAGATCTTTTGGTGCTTTAGGTGTGTTTATTTACATACAAAATATTGGAGGGGAAGTCAAATGGTGAGGGGTGATGGCGGAGGAGTGTCCATGGCAGAGTCCAGTCTATTAGTCTCACAGGTGCATTGCCCATATGGGCATAGGAAGTGGAGATGGGGCAGTTTCAATATGGACAGGGTGACAAAGTGGGACAGTGGCTTGACAATCAGGGTGGTCTCATTTCTTGGCGGGGGTCTTGGCATCGTGCTCTGTCTTGTTCCTAGATCTCAGGGACTGTTTGCGGGTGGTTCTCCGTCTGCAGGTGGTGGGGTGGTGGTGTGGTGGTCCTGTGGCGGTGCCTCCTGTCCACTAGCGCCGGCGGAGGTGGTGGGCAGTTCATTGTCCATGCTAGTGTCAGGGGCCCCTTGTAGTGCCACAGTGTCCCTCCTGGTGTTGAGTATTTCCTTCAGCACCCCTACGATGGTGCCCAGGGCGGAGCTGATGGTTCTGAGTTCCTCCCTGAACCCCAAATACTGTTCCTCCTGCATGAGCTGGGTCTCCTGAAACTTGGCCAGGACCGTTGCCATCGTCTCCTGGGAGTGGTGGTATGCTCCCATGATGGAGGAGAGGGCCTCGTGGAGAGTGGGTTCCCTTGGCCTTTCCGCCCCCTGTCGCACAGCAGCCCTCCCAGTTCCCCTGTGTTCCTGGGCCTCCGTCCCCTGGACCGTGTGCCCACTACCACTGCCCCCAGGTCCCTGTTGTTGTTGGAGTGGTGGGTGCTCCTGGGTTCCCTGTAGTGGTGGACACACAGCTGATTGACGTGTCCTGGGGACGGAGGTATGGGCCCGCCCGCTGGGTGAGTGCTGTGCTGGTGTTACCAGAGGGGGGAAGGTCTGTGGTGGCCTGTGCCTGTGTGAGGGGAACCGACTGTCCTGAGGCCCACGATGGTCCGGGCTTGTCATCTAGATCCAGGTGGACAGAGCTGCTGTCATCACTGTGGGCCTCTTCTGTGGGTGGAGTGGAGATGTCTGGACCCTCCTGTCTGGTGACGTTGGGTAGTGGTCCTGCAGGGGTGGAAAAGCATGATTATTGCATCTGAGTGTGTCATGGTGTGCAATGGGTGGGTGACCGTGTACCCTAGTGCTGGCATTCCTGTGTGGGGGCTTGTGTGATGATGGTTTAGGGGGGTGTATGTGTATGTGCAGTGGGCATGCTTTAGCGATGGGTGTCCATGCGTTGTTGTTGCATGCAGGGCTTGGTGTTGGGATGTGTGGTTTGTGATATTGGTACATTTGTGAGGAGTTGGAGTGATAGGGGTGGGGGCGAGGGTGGAGGTATGTGATAGCATGCAGTTAGGGTGGGGGATGTAATAGTTAAGATTTGACTTACCAGAGTCCATTCCTCCACCGACTCCTGCGAGGCCCTCAGGATCCAGAATCGCCAAGACCTGCTCCTCCCATGTTGTTAGTTGTGGGTGAGGAGGTGGGGGTCCACCGCCAGTCCGCTGAACCGCCTGGTGGTGTCTTGAGACCACGGAACACACCTTCCCCCGTAGGTCGTTCCACCTCTTCCTGATGTCGTCCCAATTTCTTGTGTGTTGTCCCACTGCGTTGACCCTGTCGACTATTCTTCGCCATAGCTCCATCTTCCTTGCAATTGAGGTGTGCTGCACCTGGGATCCAAATAGCTGTGGCTCTACCCGGACGATTTCCTCCACCATGACCCTGAGCTCCTCCTCCGAAAACCTGGGGTGTCTTTGCCGTGCCATGGGGTGGTGTAGGTGATGTGTGGGGTGGTGTGTGTGGTGATAAGTGTGGTGATATGTAGTGGTTTGTGGTGTTTGTGCGTGGAAGTTGTGTGGGTGATAGTGTTGTGTGCCTGTGGCTGCTAGTTTGTGGATGGTGGTGTCTCTCTCTGGCCTTCTTGCTGTAAATGTGGTCATAAGGGTTTGGGGTGATGTGGGTGTGTGTTTTATATTGCAATGGGTGTGTGGGAGTGGTGTGTGTATGTGTATCAGGTGTGTGTATTTCGAATTGTCCAATGTGGCGGTGTTTTGTATGTGTGTGTGTATTTTGAGCGCGGCGGTGTGTGCCACCAATGGAATACCGCGGTTGAAAGACCGCCACGTGGATTCGTGTGTCGTGATAGTGTGGGCGTATTTCTGTTGCCGTGACGGTGGAGGTTTTGTTATCGCCAGTTTATCACTGACCTTTGGTATGGCGGACTTGTGAGGGTGTCTGAATTTTGTCGGATTCCGAGCTGTGGGTCATAATAGCTGTGGCGGAATGCCGCAGCCGCAGCGGTGTGTTGGCGGTCTTCTTCACTGCAGTAAGCGGCTTTTACCGCCAATGTTGTAATGACCCCCTAATTCTTTTTGGTCCTGAGACTTCATGGAACAGGACACAAGCTCTATCAAAGCCCTTGGAGAGCACCTCTTTACCACAGCAAGAGAGCAGCAAGGCAGCAGTCCTTCACAGAAACCAGACAGGTGAGTCCTTTGGGCAGCCAGGCAGTTCTTCTTGGCAGGATGCAGGTTCTGGTTCAAGTTTATTCTCCAGGAAGTGTCTGAGTTGGTAGGGGCGGAGGCCCTGTTTATATACCCAAATGTGACTTTGACGTGGGGGAGACTTCAAAGAGTGGCTTAGAAGTGCACCAGGACCCCTTTCAGTTCAATCCTGTCTGCTAGGGTCCCAGTAGGGGGTGTTGCAGTCCTTTGTGTGAGGGCAGGCCCTCCACACTCCGAGCCCAGGAAGACCCATTCAAAATGCAGATATATGCAAGTGAGGCTGAGTATCCTGTGTTTAGGGTGTATCTGAGTGAATGCACAAGGAGCTGTCAACTAAACCCAGCCAGACATGGATTGTAAGGCACAGAAAGATTTAAGTGCAGAGAAATGCTCACTTTCTAAAAGTAGCATTTCTAAAATAGAAATATTAAATCCAACTTCACCAGTCAGCAGGATTTTATATCACCATTCTGGCCCTACTAAATATGACCTTTCTACTCCTTTCAGATCAGCAGCTACCACTCAAACAATGTATGAGGGCAGACCCAATGTTAGCCTATGAAGGGAGCAGGCCTCACAGCAGTATACAAACAAATTTAGGAGTTTTACAATACCAGGACATGTAAACTACACAGGTACATGTCTAGCTTTTTGCCTAAACAGCACCCTGCCCTACGGGTTACCTAGGGCATACCTTAGGGTGTTTTATATGTAGCAAAAGGGGAGTGTTAGGCTTTGCAAGTGCTTTTAAATGCCAAGTCGAATTGTCAGTGAAACTGCACACACACATGCCTTGCAATGGCAGGCCTGAGACAAGGTTAAGGGGCTACAGAAGTGGGTCGCACAATCAGTGCTGCAGGCCTACTAGTAGCATTTAATCTACAGGTCCTGGGCACATATAGTGCACTTTACTAGGGACTTATAAGTAAATTAAATAGCTCAATTGGGTATGATCCAATGTTACCAGGATTAAAGGGAGAGAGTATATGTACTTTATCACTGGTTAGCAGTGGTAAAGTGTGCAGAGTCTTAAAACCAGCAAAAACAGTGTTTAACATGTGAAGGAAGGTAGGCAAAAATTTAGGGGTGACCACCCTAGGGATGTCAGGTCTAACAGGCAGGAAATGGGAAAACTCAAAAAAGGTATGGTTTGTGCTCTATACCTCCCAATCCACCAACTTAGGTGTGGAGGTTTAGCCCCACTGTTACGTCGGTGGAAAGGCACATTGTGATTGACCCAGCAGTAAAACTGGCTGGAGCCTCGCTGCCAGCCATTTTTGGCTATTGCACTGTTGACGCAGTGTACATTCCTGGTGATGATGACGGTTTGTCGATGGACATTCGTCTGTAGATCTGCCGACATCTAAATAGAGCGGACGGCCTGCCAAGATTGTGGGCAGGAAACCTGACAGAAAATTGATGGCAGGACTGATTCTGCCAAGATCTCAACCAGGCCCAAAGTGTAAAATTGAAGACTAAGATATGAAAAAAGCATGAAACCAGTCCTATCACATACAAAATGATCTCACACTATTTAAAATACTACACAGACACCTAAAGAATAATCAGGAAAGTATCTTCATGTAACATAGTGTAAGTCTTCACAGCAATCACTGTAGTTCAACGTCAGTCTAGTGAATGTCTCACACAAAATGTAATGCTCATAATAAACCAGAGGAACATTTGTGGTCTACAGTCAGTACTTGGTTGAATAATTTTTGAGTCTTTGAAAGCTAGAAAAAGACAAAAGTGAGCTTCTGCTCTACACAGTAGTGTAACAAAACTTGAGGGTGCCCCCCTGCAAACTACATGGAGGGTTCCTCTCTGGACTCAGTCACGGGCAATCAGGCTACCGTACTGTGCTGAGGGGTCCTCCTGGAGATTGGGCTCCCACGCATCACAGGGGTTGTGGGGGCATATGTTACGCCACTGTTTCCACATATTTCAATCAAATCCTTTCACTTCCATTCTCCAACTTCCACCTTGTAAAGTAAAAGTATCATTGGCACGATGTATTAAAGCCCATTTGCAAACCAGGATTTGCAGTTTCCACATTGACCTGTTTGTGAATGGGTAAGCAATGTGTGGTGCAACTAATACACTAGTAGATCAGATAGAAACTGGACATTTGCAGGCGAGAGGAAAATGGCCTGCCTCATGAATACAGGTCACAATTTGTGACAGCCAGCGGCTGGCAACAAATGGAAGGGTGGGGTCAGAACAGCACAGCTTATCATTGTCCTTGCAGTCACTTTCTCATTTTTTTAATCAGGATTTGGCAAAAGGAATATGTCTGGCCTTTTTTAAAACTGATATCAAATGTGCATTGTCTCTCGCACACGCCCTCCTAATACAGTCAAAAACACAATGAAGTGGGGGTAGTAGTGATCATGGTGTAGCAGTGGTGGTGATGGTGGTGGTAGTGGTAGTGGTAGTATTTATAATGGTGGTAGTGATGGTAGTATTTCTAACTGTGATACTGCAGTTGCTGTGATGATCGTGGTACCAGTGGTTGTGTTTGTGGTTGAAGTGATGATGGTGGTAGTGGCATTAGTGATGGTGTTCATAGTACTACTGTGGCAGTAGTAATGGTCAAGAGGCAACTGTGGAGTCAGTGGTAGGGGAAATGTTGGTGACAGGGTGATGGTGGTGGTGATGGTGTGATGATATTAGTGGTGATGATTGTAATAGTCATAATGTTAATGACAATGGTAAATGTTGGTAGGGGTGGAAAAGGTGGTGGTAGTAGCCGTGATGGTGGTGATAGCACTGATAAAGATGGTGTTAACAGTGGTTGTAGTAGGAGAAACCATAGAGGTGGTGGTGATGGTTGTAGTGATGCTGGTGCTACACAGCACTGCAAGCTTAGATGAATAAACATAAGGGTACAGACATAAAAGGTTCAGAAAAGAGTTGTTTGAAAAGAGACATTCACTAATAGTTTCATATGTGTATGCATTCTTCTGCAGTAAATAATGCCTTCTTCCATGCTGGAAGAGAAACAAATGATAATACATCCATGCAAGGCCTAGTCTATTTAAAAGCGATATTCAGAAAAAAAGGTAGAAAACATACTTCACATGCCCCTTGCCAATGATCAAAAGTCTGTCTTACTGGACTTAATTCTCATACCTTAGTGAGAAGGGGCTATAATGTAAGCCACACAGACTAAGATAGTGTGACGGCGGTGGAAAGACTTTGATGTACTTTGTGACCTACACTACAGCTCCTTGAGGTTCAGTCAAAAATCAGGGGTAACTAATTCAATGGCAGGGGGACATCTTGAGGTAAGGACAGGTTGAGATGTTAAGAATGAAGGACATGTGCAGTGGCATGTGGACTTTGGAAATGTGATGTGCAGAGGGATGCATATGCAAAGGCTGCTCATCCTCAAGTCCCTCGTCCTTGTATAGCTTTCTTAAATACGCTCATGGTGAGACAATACATCAATATTTTAATGATCTGTTCATCAAATATAGACTGTTTGCATGATTAACAGTACCCTTATCATGCCTCAGTAACCTTGCACTGCTCTCTCTGTAGTCCAGTCTAGCTATTTATAATCTAAAAGAACTGCCACCCTCACACTTTCTTACTTACAACAGCTCTGGATGACGCCCAATGAACTACTCACAGGATAAAGAGTTACCATACCATACAAGGTGATTGTACCAGAAGAAGGCACTTACTGCCAGCCATGATAGAATGTTACAGGCATAATACAACTTCAGGCATACTACACTTCAATAAAAACAGAACTTACTTTTGCCCGGATGCCCAGAAAATGATTATTATTATTAGATATTTGTAGAGCACATGGCTACCCGGAGGCCTCCTCAGAAAAGAGGATAAGTGTTTGATAGTCTCTATTAATATTTACTTTTTTAGCTAGTTCAGTAAACCAAATTTGTATTGTGATGTGCAGAAAGGGAAGATGAAAGATGTCATGAGTGAGCTTGGGTTATAAGACTTAAGGGAACACGAGCAATAGGAAAGCCTATGAGAAGGACCACATAGTAAACAAAGCTGGAAAGTGGGCTTCAGAGTACAGAGAGATAAGAAGAAGCAGAGAGGAGATATGCAAGATAATATGTGGAATATATTTAGAAAAGCAGGAAAAGTGAGTAGGGTGGGTACAAGAGTGGGTGAAATGGGAGTAAGACAGATGAGCAGGTGTTGAGACCTGCTTATGGTTCCCCCACCTCATTGAGAGTTTATGAACTGCTAGGTTTCTAATGATTCAACTTATCTGGCTCCACCATAGGGGACATTTGAACAGTAGCCCATCAGCTACATGGATGCCAATCAGAGTATAACAGAAGACCCCCATATTTATGGCAACCATTTCAGTGTGCATTTTTCTGCTGGGTCTGCCACAGTAAGCATGTTGAAAATCTTGGTAATGGCCCCAAGTGGCATTGAGAAAATGCTGTATGCATCATGACCACTGCTTTCATTTTTTGAAAAAATAAGCATAGGTTTTGGAAAAATAAACCTAGGTTTGGGGTTTCTTTCTGCATAAGAAAAAATATATATCAGTTTACTGCCAAGACATAGCAGCCAACAGCATTTCAGCTATGATGAACGAGTTACCACTGCATCAGCAAAGGCACTTTACCAAAATGATTCTCACTGATACAACAGAGATTTCTAAATATGGCGGATAGTCTTCTGCCTGTCTGGTGGATTCAATGCTTCCGCCGCTTCTTCAAGTGGACAGGCAGAGAAGCCCACCTATTCTAAATGACCCTCATAGTGCTTCCATGTATTTTCACATCATCAGGATGCTTTGTTTCCAGTCTCAGGTTTTCATTTGGCAACCTATTGTGCTCTAGGAGTTGTGGTATGGGTTGCATCCATTGAACCAGTTGTTTTAACACAACAATGCTGTTTGGCAGCATTAGTTATGTAACACTACTACAGGTTAATCAATGGGGGCAGAGGAGAGCAAAGAGAGAAAGGCCACATGGAAGAGTTAGAAGGATACAAGACAGATTTCATGGGACACCAGAGGTGAGGTTATCTAGAGAGGAGAGAGGCAAGAGTAGAGGAAATGAGAGAGCGGAGGGGTGTCAGGATTGAGCAGAGAGGGTAGACGAGAGCAGAGGGGTGGAGTGGCAATAACTGAGAGAACAGTCTGGAAGAGAGGAAGTAGAAACAAATTGGGCAATAGTGGAGAGAAGACATGATCAGAGCTTGGAAAGAGCAATAAAGAGCACAGGGGGGCAAGGAGAGGGTTTAGAAGTGACAGTAGAGATGGGAAGGGGAGCAAAAGTAACAAAAAAGGAACAGAAGACAGAAGACTGTGCAAGAGAAACTGGAGAGGCAATACGAGAATGGGACAAAAGCGCAAAGGAGATAAAAGAGGACAGAGGACAAACAGTAAAGAAAACAAGCATTTGGAATGCAATGGATCTCGTGTTTGCTCAAGGTAAAGCTATTAGCACTGTGAACTCCTAACCGGACTTTTCTTGCCACATAAACTGAAAATGAAAAGTAAAACAGTTTCACATAACTGAAGTTTTCTTGCCATATAAACTGAAAATTAAAAGTAAAAGTTTTACATAAGCGAGCTGACGGCCGCCATGAGCACAAACCAGACACACAAAAGGAAAGAGAAGTTCACTCGGAGTAAAACTTACTGACAAAAGTGCAATTATCCATGTAACTGGCAAAAGTGCAATTATACATGTTAGCAGCAAAAGTGCAAATATCAATGTAACAGGGTCGATGTCATGCAAAGCACTAGACTACTGCCCAGCGAGATCACGCTGCCTAAGAAATAAAAAGAAAAAGTAGTCCAGAAATCATATGGAAAACACGGAGCCTCATATGTTTTCAGTAGTTGACCGCTGCGCTCCAGGAGGTTTAAACACTGGAAAAGGCATGACGTATGCATGACTTTCACTATTTAAATCAAGCGAATTTTAAAAGGCAACCCCACAAACCAACCAAACTGATGGGTGTGATATGGGCGTAGTAAAGGCCCACAGAAAGGTTACACCAGTGACAGAGTGCTTTGCACTCGACCCTAAAAAGGAGACAACAGCTTAAGGCTGATGAAGAGCAAACAAATACATGAAAATATACAACCCCTATTTTGTTAGCATTCGTTTGATTACAAAGGTTGTTATTCTCTGACGGTGATTATAGACTGGAGATGTCTGAAGAATGCTTTCACTGTTATTCATGTGGAGAAAACGAGATGTTAATATCCTGGGCCAAAGAAAATTTCTGAATTGCGGCAGGCCACTGATTGTAAGTTTCTTTCTCAATGCGTAGAAGCCGCTTCTCGGCGGCTGTCAGTCAGATTGTAATATATTTACGGTTCGCATGTAGCCGCATCCACATGATTAGCAGTTGTCATACATTATGAATGAAATCTTGTCACATCAAATACACTGGCCCCTTTTGTATTCCGCTCCATCCTGTTCGGACCCCGCTGCCACTTTTCCTGGAGAGAGGCTCAAAGGGTGACTTCTCGGCTCACGCTGCTCTGCACAGAGTTCAGCCTCTGCTTGTCAATTTATATCAGCGTCAGCAACAGATCGCATGAGACGGTATTAAGAACTAGCATGCCAAACTCTGAAATGCAATATGGGGCTGCGGGATCCGTAGAAATAGCAGTTAACCCCTTTGGAAATTAGCAAGTGTCTGAGATCCCTGGGGCCCAATTTCTGGAATGCACTCGTAGAAACGTATGATTATGATGTTCACTTGTACCCTTCTTCGGCAGGACTAACTTCGTCGTCTGCCACTTGCATCATACATTATTCTTATTCTGTTTGTAGGTATGTGAATCTTTAAAAAAAAGATTTGAAGTGACAAAAACCGACCAGCACTGGCAAAATCAATAAGTCTGCCTGTTATGTGGTAAAGGTGATAATGTTGTGGAGGTGATAATCGTAGTATTTCTTGACAATAACATTGAAAAAAAAACTACTGCATCAAACAAAATATAAAAAATAATGTCATAAAATACAGGTATGACAAAGAATTTAAAATGTGATGACAAAGGGCCTTATTTATACTTTTTGGTGCAAAACTGCACTAACGCAGATTTGCACCAAAAAGTTTTGCACCGGCTTGCACCATTTTTTAGCACCAGCTGGGCACCATATTTATGGAATGGTGCAAGCCGGTGCAAAGGGTAGTCTAGCTTAAAAAAAAATGACGTTAGGCAGGTTTGAGTCAAAATAAATGAATCTAACCAGATTAGCATAATTTTTTGACACTAAGGGCCATATTTATACTTTTTGACGCAAAACTGCTCTAACGCAGTTTTGCGCCAAAAAAATTAGCGCCGGCTAACGCCATTCTGAAGCGCCATGCGGGCGCCGTATTTATTGAATGGCGTTAGCCGGCGTTAGCCGACCGGCGCTGCCTGGTGTGCGTGAAAAAAAACCACGTACACCAGGCAGCGCCGGCGTAGGGAAAAATGACGTTTGGGCTTCCAAAAATGGGGCAAGTCAGGCTGAGGCAAAAAAATCGTCTTACCCCGATTTGCGCCATTTTTTTGGGGCGCCCAGACGCCATTAACATGACTCCTGTCTTAGCAAAGACAGGAGTCATGCCCCCTTGCCCAATGGCCATGCCCAGGGGACTTCTGTCCCCTGGGCATGGTCATTGGGCATAGTGGCATGTAGGGGGGCACAAATCAGGCCCCCCTATGCCACAATTTTTTTTGAAAAAAAATACTTACCTGAACTTACCTTTTCTTCCCTGGGATGGGTCCCTCCATCCTTGGGTGTCCTCCTGGGATGGGCAAGGGTGGCAGGGGGTGTCCCTGGGGGCAGGGGAGGGCACCTCTGGGCTCATTCTGAGCCCACAGGTCCCTTAACGCCTGCCCTGACCCAGGCGCTAAAATCCGGCCCAAATGCGGGTTTTTTAGTCCCGCCCACTCCCGGGCGTCATTTTTGCCCGGGAGTATAAATACGACGCATATGCATGCAGTCATTTTTTAAGACGGGAACGCCTACCTTGCATATCATTAACGCAAGGAAGGTGTTCACGCAAAAAAATGACGCTAACTCCATGAACTTTGGTGCTAGAAGCGTCTAACGCCAAAGTATAAATATGGAGTTAGTTTTGCGTCGTATTTGCGTCGAAAAAAACGACGCAAATTCGGCGCAAACGGAGTATAAATATGCCCCTCAAGGTCATATTTATACTCTGTTTGCACTGAATTTGCGTAATTTTTTTCTTACTCTAATTCAGTGCAAAACTAACTCCATATTTATATTTTGGTGCTAGACCCGTCTAGTGCCAAATTTATGGAGTTAAAGTCATTTTTTGGAAGTGGAAACCTACCTTGCCTTAATGAGATGCAAGGTAGGCGTTCCCGTGGAAAAAAATTCTCTATTCTGGGCCCTGTGAATAGCAGTTGTGTACAATCCCTGCTGTAACCCCTCTCCCATGTCTCATGTGGCAATTGTTCTACAGTGGATTGCCTGCTGGGAGGGGGCCAGTGGAACCACATTGGGAAGGTCTGTTGTGCACTGCAGGAGCTGGACATGGGCCCTGTGTAGGACCTAGATTTTGGCGGCGAGGGTGAGCCTTTTGCTAGTGATGGAGGGGGTGTTGTGGATAGCATGGCCTCCTTCTACCTTGCTGTAGGAGGCTGGCCTGGTTTGTAGTGGGTACCTAAGGTACTTACACTTTATAAAGAGGTACAATGATCCCTTATAAGTGAAATGTAGGCAGTGTTCTAGTAGCTCAGGCTGTCTTGAGGTAGCTGTAGCAGAGCAGCTTAGGCTGAACTAGGAGACATGCAAAGCTCCTGCAATACCACAGTAGTTACACAGTACTTAAACACAATAAAAGTCAATACTCATTGTTACCAAAAATAAAGATACTTTATTTTAGTGACACAAGTCCAAAAAATATCTTAGATGCAATACTCCTTCTGGAGGTAAGTATTATACGAAGTATTTACACTAGTAACAAAATCAGGTAAGTAAACAGTCTTAGAATTGTGCAAACAGTAGAAAATACAATAGATTGCAATGGACCTAGGGGAAACACAAACCATATACTAAAATAGTGGAATGTGAATGTCGAATTCCCGCCTAGGCAAGTGTAGTGTGTAGAGGGGCGCTGGGAGTGTAGGAAAACACAAAAGGTAAGTAATGTGCCCCACCTGGGAGCCCAGGAGAGCAGGAGTAAAGTACAGCAAGTTTCCTCAGGACACACTACAAGTCATGATAAAGGATTGTGCAAGAATCAAGGAAGACTGCAAGCAACAAACAATGGATTCCTGGATCTGAAGACCTGTGGAGAGAGGCAACCAAGTCCAGAAGTCCTAGAAGAGTCCAGGAAGGACAGGAGCATCTGCCAACCTCGAAGAAGGCACAAAAGTGGATTCTCCGGTCAGAAGAAAAGTACATAACTGCACCAAAGAAGATGGCTGTGAGTTCCTGCATGGTGCAGGAGATGTCCCACGTAGAGTTGTTGGATGCAGGCTGTTTGCATTGCTGGATTCTGCCAACAAGCCTTGGTTCAAGCAAGTATGTGTTTGCATCAAAGAGGAGCTGCCTCGACCCAGGAGGGACCTGGGAGTCTCAACTCGGACTGAGGAGACAGAGGGGGCTCTCAGCACTTCAGAGAGCCCTCAGAAGACCAGGCAGCACCCACAGGAGCCCCAGAACTCAGGGACAAAGAAAATCCAAAGTGCGGTCGTCACAGCACTACACTGGAAGGTCCGACGCCGTCGCAGAACAACTCAGGGAGCTGTGCATAGCTGGATGGAGTGCTGGGGACCTGAGCTACGCTGTGCATGAAGAACCTTTGGACGCAGTGCACAGGGGTACTGTTGCAGCACGGGAAGGCAAGTTCTTACCTCCACCAAATTTGGACAGCTGGACATTTGGACAGTCTAGGTCATTTTGGTCCACCCCCTGTGTTCCAGAGACCACGCTCATCATCAGGAAAGGAGTCCCAGTGTACTGGTTGTCGTCGCAGAAGGGTGCCTGCAGAATCAGGGAAGTGACTCTGTCACTCCACGCAATATTCCTTTGGTTCTTCTGGTGCAGGGTGAAGACAGGCAGTCCTCAGAGTGTGCACACCTTGGAAACTGTTGCAAATGGTGGCTGGAGCTGAAGTTGCAGGTCACAGGAGTCATCCTGAATACTTTGTTGCAGTTACAGCGGTTCCTCAAGCAGTCTGTGGTTGATCCAACAGTCAGAAGCTGAAGCAGAGGATGCAGAGGAATCCTGGAGGAATCTTGCAAACCGAATCTGAGGAGACAACCAGAGGAGAGACCCTAATTAACCCTGAGAGGGTGATTGGCTACCTACACAGGTATGCACCTATCAAGAGGGGTGTATGACATCCCCTGCTGCCACTGGCCACTCAGAGGTCTCCAGAGGGTCTCCACACCTTGGAATCCAAGATGGCTAACACCAGGGACACACTGGAGGAGCGCTGGTGATTGATAGGGGAGTGGTCACTCCCCTTTCCTTTGTCCAGTTTCACGCCAGAGCATGGCCTGGGGGTCCCTGAACCGGTGTGGACTGGATTATGCAAAGAGGGCACTGTTTGTGCCCTTCAAAGCATTTCCAGAGGCCCTGGGAGGCTACCCCTCCCATGCCTGTAACACCTATTACCAATGGGAGAGGGTGTAACACCCCTCTCCTAAAGGAAATGCATTGTTCTGCCTTCCTAGGATTGAGCTGCTCAATCCCCAGGAGGGCAGAAATTTGTCTGTGAAGTGGCAGCAGCTGGGGCTGCAGTGGAAACCTCAGAGAGCTAGTTTGGCAGTGCTGGGGGCCCATGGTGGAGCCCCCAGGGTACATGGGATTTGCCCCCCAATACCAAATTTGGATTGCCCTCCAATACCAAATTTGGTCAATTCCATGATCTTAGACACCTCACATGGCCATATTCGGAGTTACCATTGTGAAGCTACATATATGTCTTGAAATATATGTAGTGCATGCTTATAATGGTATCGCCGCTCTCACGAAGTCCGGGGATTTGGCCTTGGACAATATGGGGGCACCTTTGCTAGTGCAAGGTTGACCCCACACACAGTAACTTTGTACCTAGCCTTCAGTAATTGAAGGTTAGAAATATAGGTGACTTATAAGTTACTTAGTGCAGTGTAAAATGGCTGTGAAATAGTGTGTGCACTATTTCACTCAGCTGCAGTGGTAGTCCTGGAGAAAGGGTTGTATTAGCTCCTTATTGGTGCCAAAAGAAATGCTGCAGCCCATAAGGATCTCCTGGAACCCCAATGCCCTCAGTACCTAGGTACCATATACAAGGGACTTATTAGAGGGGTCAAGTGTGCCAATCAAAATTGGAATATAGAGTCACTGAACTGTAGTGAAAAATTTGGAAAGTAGAGAGAACATAAGCACTGGAGTTCTGGTTAGCAGAACTTCAGTGAAACAGTCAAGTATACTGACCACACAAATAAGCCACAAGCTATGAGCACTGGGTTCCTGGCTAGAAGGATCCCAGTGAGACAGGCAAAGCACACTGACAAATAGGGTTTTAAACTATGAGCACCGGGGTCCTAGCAGGATCCCCGGGAGACAGTAAAAACACACTGACAAACACTCACAAGCATGCCAAAAATGGGGGTAACCATGCTAGAAAGAGGATACTTCCTCACACTTGCTTATACCCCTTGGGGGCACCTGTCTGCCAGTTACAATTTGTGATTAGGATGCCCTGTGCCAGGGAAATGGCTGATTTGTCCTCCTGACTTTGCAGTAACCTAATCTTTGCTTTCTTTTGAGTCCCTAGTCCTGTCAGATTGTCTCCTTATGCTTTGGTTCCAAATTGTTGAACACCTGACACTGGGCGGCCCAGTGGTTAGTCCTTGCCAGCTAAGACAACTCACATGAGGCATAGTCTAACTCAATTTGGTGGTGTGCACTGCTGATGTCCCTTCCTTGCTCCTTCCCCAGGCCACCTTGGTATATTGGCCTCTGTGAGAAAGTCATCCTTTTGCCCTGATTACTCCCCATTTTTTGACTGATACTGGTGGTTACTGACTCTGACTGTGTCCTGGGCTCTGCTAACCAGGCACATGGCCAAGGCTCTGTTTAAAAGGTATATGGTAATTCAGCATAATTATAATTTGCTCTGACAACCTACCTATAAGCCCCTAGCATATGGTACAGCATGTACATTTAGGGCCCCAGAGGGATTAAAGCACTTATGGGTGCCCTGTTGTGGTGTCTGCTGTTATTTTAAATGCAGCTCTCCCTTGCTCTGCCCTAGGTGCCCCAAGGATAGGGCAGATTGTAAATATAAGCAGAGTCATGATAAAAGATGTTTTATATGCCCTGTTCAGGGAAAAAATGCCAATGTTGCTTTTTCACATTGTAATACATTAGCTTCCTAGGCTAACACGGGAAGGCTTTATTTAAAACTTATAAAGTCTATCTTTTGATAACAGTGACCTAGAAATATGATTCAAAGTGTCAAAATAATAGTTAAGAGAAATCTGAAAACCTGCCAAGGTTAGAATTAGCATAACTATTACAGGGAAAGAGTTTTAGAACTCTTTCCTGAAGTTACCTCGACAGGCTGATCATGCAGCTCTGATGAGATGAGAAGTGGCCTGGGCTGAGACAAAGGGACCGTCTGGAAGGAGGAGATCTGCAGCAGCACATGCCAGGACAGGAAGAGGGCTAGGTAGCCAAACAGGTCCTCAAAGGGAGAAGGAAAGATATTGCAGGACTCTGGTTCTTGCATTCCCAGCCAGATGGGAGCCCCTGTAATTTAATTAAGAGGGGGGCTGGAAGGGGAGTGTAGAAGAAAGTTAGCCACACCTGGGTGGGCTTAGCCAGGCCTAAACCTCTAGGGGAGATTTTCTTGATTTTGTGTTTTTTTAAGAAAGGGTGCTTTATGGGACAAAAATGTGCCACATGTCTAAGGAAATGGGTCATCAGAGAGAGTGGCACCCTGCACCAACCTACTAGCCAGGCCAGAAATCTGGATAAAAGTGGGAGAGCTGCCCAGCAACTCACAACCTTGTTGGAATAAATCAGAAGAAGAAGGACTACCCTGCTAAACCCGTGGTCTGCACCAAGAAGGACTGCAATCTAAAGGACTGCACCTGCTGCACACTCTGGGCATCACCACAAAGAGGACTTTGCCTTTCTTCAAAGATCTAGAACTCCGTGTAAGCAACGGGTACAAAGGAGCTACCAGGAGTCTCCTTCATCTACTCATGCAAGAAGAGCTCAGCTGGCTTAGAGCTGTACTTGTGGGGACCAGATGGTTAAATCCAACACAGCCCGGAAAACAACCCTGGGCACCAGTGGGGTCTCTGCTCCTACCATCCCACCTGATCACACCCTGTGAGTTCTCAAACACCTGGAGATCACACTACAGGGACACTCTGTGCAATTTGAGAAAGTGTTCCATGCAATCCTGGACACCAAAACATCACTGGAAGGCAAGATTGATATTGTATCTCTGAGATGTGAATCTCCTCAGAGCTAATCACTGCAAGTTGATGGACTGAGTGGACGATGCTGAATACTCCCTCGCTACTTTGCAACCAGTTCTACAGGATCTCCTGGCCCAACTGTCAGCGATGAGAAAAGAGATGGCATCTCTGCACTGCAGGGCAGGAGGACCTGAAGGACTTTTGAGGAGCAATAATGTCATTTTTCTGGGTTTCCCAGAGCTGGCTGAAGGCCAGAGTGTCGAACTCTTTGTCTAGGACTAGTTGATGTCTATGGTGTTGGAGAGCAGAGTCCGGAAGTTCTTCTCTATGGAATATGCACATTGCATAACTGGAATCCGCATAACTGGAATGCCGCATCCTCTTATTGCACCCTTTTCACACTACCAAGACTGGGATATGATTCTGCACATGTTTTGTATGAAGGGTCAGTGACGATTCAAGAATGGGGTGGTCATGGCTTATGCTGAATTTACAGAGGAAGTACAGCATCTTGGTAACTCTCATGTAAAGGTCAAGCAATGACTTTGGGAACTGTAATTCAAGTATGTCCTTTTGTGTCCTGCGAAACTTAAAGTGGTGGACAGAGAGACTTCACACTTTTTCCCATCATCTGAGGATGTGTGGACATGGCTTCATGCTGAGGAACTGGTGACTGCCTCTGGGGAGGACCAACGGGTTGGGCATTACTGGTACCCCGACCTCGCAATAGGAGCTGCAGAGGTGTCAAAACTCACCTTACTCAGGACCTGGTTGCCAGGTAGCAGGCTCAGGCTGTGACAGAGGCTTTGAAGCACAGCATGAGCCCCTTTGCGATCCTCAGGTTGCATCATACATCGGATGCTAGCTCTGAAACTGGTTGCTCTGAGGGTTGTCAATGGATATAGCCCTTGGCCCTGCCCTCACACCTCAGATGGCTGATGACCTGGTTTGAATTATAGAGGCTGATATCATCCCTGCCATCCCTACTATTTCTTTAGGGTTACGGCTCACTTCATCATATGGAACAACCTTATGACCATGGTCCCAGCGTACCACCAATTGATGTGGGCTGGACCACAGGAGCTCATGCACAACTAAGGAAGCATGACCCAGGAGAGTCCAGAACTAGACCTGTTTTGTTTTACTTTGAGTTTTCCTATTGTTATTTGGTGTTTAATGGGTGAGGACACAAATTATTCCTGGCTGGGGACGGGAGTTGGGATGGAGGGTTTTCTGATTTAGCATTTTTTCTTTTAGTCTTAAAGCAGTACCTGGAGTTGTCAGCTAAGGGTCCTGTGCAGGGGACATGAGGACAGTGGCTCCACTTGTGGTGAACGGATGGCTCCTTATAATGCACTCACAGGGGATGACAGTAACAGGTGCTAACCAACTCATATTACCAGTTGCTTCCATGGGTACCACTGCAGGTAGCTCCACCCCACAATAAAACTTTGTGACATGGAACTTGAAGGGCATGACTACTCCAGCGAAGTGCTACAGCATGCATGTGTAGGAATGTAGCCTCTTTCTAGCCTTGTTACCCCCACTTTTGGCCTTCTTGTGAGTATCTGTCAGGGTGTTTTACTGTCTCACTGGGATCCTGCTAGCCAGGACCCCTGTGCTCATAGTTAAAACCCTATTTGTCAGTGTGTTTTATATGTCTCACTGGGACCCTGCTAGCCAGGGTCCCAGTGCTCATAGGTTGTGGCCTGAATGTGTTCCCTGTGTGATGCCTAACTGTGTCACTGATGCTCTGCTCACCAGAACCTCAGTGTTTATGCTCTCTCTGTCTTTAAAATTGTCACTGCAGGCTAGTGGCCATTTTTTACCAATTCTGATTGGCACACTGGAACACCCTTATAATTCCCTAGTATATGGTACGTAGGTACCCAGGGTATTGGGGTTCCAGGAGATCCGTATGGGCTGCAGCATTTCTTTTGCCACCCATAGGGAGCTCAGACAATTCTTACACAGGACTGCCACTGCAGCCTGAGTGAAATAACGTCCACGTTATTTCACAGCCATTTTACACTGCACTTAAGTAACTTATAAGTCACCTATATGTCTAACCCTCACTTAGTGAAGGTTAGGTGCAAAGTTACTAAGTGTGAGGGCACCCCGGCACTAGCCAAGGTGCTCCCACATTGTTCAGGGTAATTTCCCCAGACTTTGTGAGTGCGGGGACACTATTACGCGCGTGCACTACATACAGGTCAATACCTATATGTAGCATCACAATGGTAACTCCGAATATGGCCATGTAACATGGCTAAGATCATGGAATTGTCCCCCCATGCCAAATATGGTACTGGGGTGCCAACCCCATGCATCCCCAGGGCTCCAGCATGGACCTCCGGTACTGCCAAACCAGCTCTCTGGGGTTTTCACTGCAGCTACAGCTGTGCCAACACACAGACAGGCTTCTGCCCACCTGGGGTCTGGGCAGCCCAGTCCCAGGAAGGCAGAACTAAGGATTTCCCTTGAGAGAGGGTGTTACACCCTCTCCCTTTGGTAATAGGTGTTAAGGGCTGGGGAGGAGTAGCCTTCTCCAGCGTCTGGAAAAGCTTTCAAGGGCACAGATGGTGTCCTCCTGCATAAGCCAGTCTACACTGGTTCAGTGATCCCCCAGACCCTGCTCTGGCGCAAAACTGGACTAAGGAAAGGGGATTGACAACTCCCCTGTCCATCCATCACCACCCCAGGGGTGGTGCCCAGAGCTCCTCCAGTGTTTCCCAGACCTCTGTCATCTTGTATGCAGAGGTGTGAGGGGACAATGGAGGCCTCTGAGTGGCCAGTGCCAGCAGGTGACGTCAGAGAGCCCTCCTGATAGGTGCTTACCTGGTTAGGTGGCCAATCCTCCTATGAGGGCTATTTAGGGTCTCTCCTGTGGGTTTCTCATTGGATAACGAATGCAAGAGCTCAACAGAGTTCCTCTGCATCTCGCTCTTCACCTTCTGCCAAGGATCAACTGCTGACTGCTCCAGGATGCCTGCAAAACTGCAACAAAGTAGCAAGACTACTACCAGCAACATTGTAAAGCCTAATCCTGCCGGCTTTCTCGACTGTTTCCTGGTGGTGCATGCTCTGAGGGCTGTCTGCCTTCACCCTACACTGGAAGCCAAGAAGAAATCTCCTGTGGGTCGACGGAATCTTCTCCCTGCTAACGCAGGCACAAAACTTCTGCTTCACCAGTCCACTGGGTCCCCTCTCATCTCGACAAGCATGGTCCCTGGAACTCAGGAACTAGATCCAAGTGACCCTGACAGTCCAGTGGTCCTTCTGTTCAAATTTGGTGGAGGTAAGTCCTTGCCTCCCCATGCCAGACAGTAATCCTGTGTACTGTGTGAACTGCAGCTGCTAGGGCTTCTGTGCACTTTTGCAAGGAATCCTTCATGCACAGCATAGCCCAGGTCCCCAGCACTCAATCCTGCATTGTTCAACTTGCTGAGTTGACCATCGACTTCATGGGACCCTCTTTTGTAGTGTTGAGATGACCACTGTGCTCAGATTTCTTGAATGCCTGTTCAACTGCTTCTGCAGGTGCTGCCTGCTTCTGCATGGGCTCTCTGTATTGCTGAGTAATCTCTCTGTCTCCTCCTCCAAGAGGCGACCTCCTGGTCCTTCCTGGGCCCAGGCAGCACCCATTTTCTTCAACTGCAACCTTTGCAGCTAGCAAGTCTTGTTTACACTCTTTCTGCATGGAAACAACTCTGTATCCTCCAGCACGCCGTGGAACATCTTCTGTGCAAAGGAGAAGTTCCTGGCATCTTCCGTTGTTGCAGAATCTTCAGCTTCTTCCACCCAGAGGCACCCATTTTGCACCTTCATCCGGGGTTTAGTGGGCTCCTGCCCCCCTGGACACTTTTGTGAGTCTTGGACTTGGTCCCCTTCCTTTCAGGTCCTCAGGTCCAGAAATCCGTCCTCAGTGCTTTGCAGTCAGTTGTTGTCTTGCAGAATCTCCTATCACAACTTTAGTGTGTTTCTGGGGAAGTAGGGTAACTTTACTCCTACTTTTCAGGGTCTTTGGGTGGGGTATCTTGGACACCCTTAGTGTTTTCTTACACTTCCAGCGACCCTCTACACACTACACTAAGGCCTGGAGTCCCTAAGTGGTTCACATTCCACTTTCTTAGTATGTGGTTTGTGTTGCCCCTAGGCCTATTGCATTCTATTGTAGTCTATAGTGTTTGCACTACTTTTCTAACTGTTTACTTACCTGATTTTGGTTTGTGTGTATATTTTGTGTATTTTACTTACCTCCTAAGGGAGTATATCCTCCAAGATATTTTTGCACATTGTCACTAAAATAAAGTACCTTTATTTTTAGTAACTGTGAGTATTGTGTTTCTTATGATATAGTGCTATATGATATAAGTGGTATAGTAGGAGCTTTGCATGTCTGCTAGATCAGCCTAAGCGGCTCTGCTATAGCTACCTCTATCAGCCTAAGCTGCTAGACACTACTAATTGACTAATAAGGGGTAACTGGACCTGGCACAAGGTGTAAGTACCATCAGGTCCCCACTAAAAGCCAGGCCAGCCTCCTACAGCATGCTTATCTTAAGTGTTGTCTCACTCATATTACTCTTTTATAAAGATACACCTGATGCTTCAGGATGTCCATAAAGTGTATGCAAAATCGAGGAGAGAGATTTATGGTACTTCCACATCGGCTTATGCATGTAAAGTCCTGCTATGTATTGCTCTGGGGATCTTGTATGTGGGAGATACATATAGGGGGTCATTCTTACTTTGGCGGGCGGCGGAGGCCGCCCGCCAAAGTAACCCCGTCAGAACACCGCACCGCGGTCGAAAGACCGCTGCAGTGATTCTGAGATTTGCCCTGGGCTGGCGGGCGGCCGCCAAAAGGCTGCCCGCCAGTCCAGGGCAAATCAACCTTCCCATGAGGACGCCGGCTCAGAATTGAGCCGGCGTAGTGGGAAGGTGCGACGGGTGCAGTGGCACCCGTCGCGTATTTCAGTGTCTGCATAGCAGACACTGAAATACTTTGCGGGGCCCTCTTATGGGGCCCCTGCAGTGCCCATGCCATTGGCATGGGCACTGCATGGGCCCCCAGGGGCCCCGCGGCACCCCCTACCGCCATCCTATTCATGGCGGGTTTCCCGCCATGAACAGGATGGCGGTAGGGGGTGTCTGAATCCCCATGGCGGCGGAGCGCGCTCCGCCGCCATGGAGGATTCAGAAGGGCAGCGGTAAACCAGCGGGTGACCGCCGGTTTACCCTTTCTGAATGCCCTTCGGAGCACTGCCAGCCTGTCGGCGGTGCTCCCGTGGCCGGTGACCCTGGCGGTCACCGGCCGCCAGGGTCAGAATCAGGCCCATTGTGTAGATGTAAGGCGTGTTATGTGATTGTAGAGGGGCAACTAGATGAGTCCCCACTTACAATAGTGAACCTTTAGTTACCTAACAGTAACTAAAACTCCTTTTTTGACACTCTCACCCCCATGCTCTATAGGGACCCACAAACCCAGAGTATATATGATGGCAACTTTAATTGTGACCCTGACCTAACCTGAGACCATTTCACTACCCTAGTGTGAGGTGTTCTATGCATATGGATGGCACAACATTTTTGGTACTGGGTGACGTATAGGAGACTCCATGACGCGTGGCAATTAGATCACCTAATGACAGAGATTTTTTGCTTTATTCCTCACTCCATGACATACACACCAGATCACATTGTTTCTTGTGCACGATCTACTGGGTGAACAGATTGTTGATACAGAGTAGTTAGCACGTACTCTGCTGATCATTGCCCTTTACTGTTGACCCTCTCTTGGGGGAGGCCAGATAGAGTTATGGAGCTTGGGATCTCTGAACTCACGATTTAAAAATACATCTTTTTGTGAAGTTGTTTTTTTAAATTGTAAGTTTGAAAATGTCAATTTTAGAAAGTGGTAATTTTCTCGCTTAACCATTCTTGTCCTCTGCGTGTCTGTGGAGTACACCACTGAGTCAGGATGACCCTTGGGATATTTGTGAATTCACAGTAGATAGTCACACAAAGGGAGCTGAGGTGTGCCCTGCTTATCCTGATGGGACTTCCTGAGCTAGAGTGGTGAGAGGAACAGAAACTTGCACCTGAATAGGGCTGTGTCTGTCTCCAAACCCTGGAGTGTGTCTGGGGCCAGGGCAGGAAAAGCAGGGTCTTGTGCACTACAAAGGACTTTCTTTGACTTTTGCCTACTTAAAAGGCAGAAATAATTATAAGTATTAAACCTCTGACCCCACAAAGTTGGAATCCTTCTGGACTGAGGACATTCTGCCAGGAAGAAGACCTGGATGCTTCAGGAGGGAATGTCATTCTATCTGTTGCTTTGCTGTGCTGACCTACTGCTTGCTGCTTCTGTCCTGGGAGTGAAAGGACTGGACTTTGCTTTCTACAACCTGATTCCAAAGGTTCTTCAAGGGCTTGGACTGAGTTTGCCTCATGGTAAGAAGTCTCAGGGACATCAAAGACTTAGGGCCATATTTATACTTTTTGATGCACAACTGCGCCAACGCAGTTGTGCGTCAAAAATTTTAACGCCGGCTAACTCCATTCCAAAGCGCCATGCGGGCGCCTTATTTACTGAATGACGTTAGCCGGCGCAGCTGACCGGTGTGCGTAAAAAAAAATGACTCACAGCAGGCAGCGCCGGCGTAGGGGAAAATGGAGCTTGGGTGTCAAAAAATGGGGCAAGTCAGGTCTGAGGCAAAATTTTGGCCTCAACCCGATTTGCGGCCAACCCCCATTGAAATGACTCCTGTCTTAGCACAGACAGGAGTCATGCCCCCTTGCCCAATGGCCATGCCCAGGGGACTTATGTCCCCTGGGCATGGTCATTGGGCATAGTGGCATGTAGGGGGGCACAAATCAGGCCCCCCTATGCCACAAAAAAAATAAAAATAAAATACTTACCTGAACTTACCTTAAGTTCCCTGGGATGGGTCCCTCCATCCTTGGGTGTCCTCCTGGGGTGGGCAAGGGTGGCAGGGGGTGTCCCTGGGGGCATGGAAGGGCACCTCTGGGCTCCTTCCGAGCCCACAGGTCCCTTAACGCCTCCCTGACCAGGTGTTAAAAAATGACGCAAAAGCGGCTGGACGTCATTTTTTAAGGCCCGCCCACTTCTGTGTGTCATTTTTGCTCGGGAGTTTAAATAAGGCGCACATGCCTTAGAGTCATTTTTTAGAAGGGAACTCCTACCTTGCATATCATTAACGCAAGGTAGGTGTCCACGCTAAAAAATGACGCAAACTCCAAGATCTTTGGCGCTAGACGGGTCTAACGCCAAAGTATAAATATGGAGTTAGCTTTGCGTCGGATTTGCGTAAAAAAAAAACGACGCAAATCCGGCGCAAACAGAGTATAAATATGCCCCTTAATTTGCCAGGACCTGAGCTCACTTTCTGAGGTCCTGCTTGCCAAGTGGTGCCAAATCCAGTTCCTGGGCCCTTGGGAGTGAGCACATCAGCTCAAGAGGGACTTTGGAACTGGCGCCACTTTCCAACTCCGTGCTGCCGCCTACATGGGAGCCGTGGTCCTGCTGACTGCAATGACCGTGACTGACACTGCAGGCCCACGCTGCCACAGCACCTCCAAAGTCCCGCCACTGTATAAGTCCCAAGTGCCATGTCACCGATGTCCGTGATACCCGACTCTGCCGCAGCTCCTGTGGCCTGTGGTGTGATAGGAACACCGCATAGCTAATGCCTCTCATCTTGACCTGCTGGATTTATTGACGCCACCAGATAGCAAGGAACCAACGCCTCGCCATTGACACTGCATCACCTCCCCTGTAACTGTACGGAACTGGCATCTCACCTCCCCTGCCTAGCAGTAATGAACTAACACCTCCCCTCCAAAGTAACATTAAGGAATTGGTGCTGCACTGGTTCCAGTGACTCCTCACCTCCCCGACCCTGTTCAGCATCTTTGTTCCCTTGTTTTCCAAGGTACTGTTCCTAGGGTCGGTGATCGGCCCGCACTTACTTGTGAGTGGCGTTGAACTGTTGGAAACAACTCTGTTTAGATGCTGTGATAGCCCCTGTTGGAGCTATTGTGTTTCAATGTGCTATTATAAGATTTAGGCCCTCATTACAACCCTGGCGGTCGGTGAAAAAGCTGCGATAATACTGCCAACAGGCCGGCGGTAACCAAAATGGAATTATGACCATGGCGGAAACCGCTCAGACAGGCAGCCATTTTAACACACAAACTGCCACAGCGGAATCAACAAGCTCCACGGCGGTAACCGCCAACAGCCAGGTGGAAGACATTGTACACACTATTATGATCGGCCTAGCCGCCACCTTTTCCGGGGCGGTACCAACGACATCAAAAGCCTGGCGGAAACACTGCACAGAAGTCAAAGGACTCACTTGTGGAGACTCAGGGAACAATCACAAAGCCATGGAGACGGAGCTGCAAATATTTCCGATGCTCGTCTACCTTCTGCTGCATTATGAACATCAACGCAAGAGAAGACGACCACAGTAAGTACTGCCGCCTAGCACACAAGGTAGGGGGGAGGAAAAAGAGAGTGACACACACACACACACACACAACACGCAGCACCCCCACCTTCAACACCATACAAACAACCAGATGCACAAACATTACATATTCACTCTGTACCCCTCAGGAATAATGCAAGGACAAAATGATTTGAAGAAAGTGAATGTAATCCGAATAAACATACTATGAATAAGCTGGGTGCCGTTGTGAGGTGGATGGCTGTTGGGTGTCTGAGTGCTTGCATTTGAATACTATTGGAGGATGGGGCACAGACATAGTGGGATAGGACACATGGGATGTGTGCATGGATGTGGGGGTCGTGACAGCCAGTGAGGGGTGTGTACTGATAGATGTGCTGGTGATGGAGGTAGTGGATGAGGATGTTGTGCATACAGGTGTGAGTGCAGATGCTACTGGGAGGGAGGTGGATGAAGAGGAGGGGGGGACACAGTGAAGGCAGTAGATGTTGGTATGTCTGCATCTGGATGGTGTTTGTGTGAGTGCCTGTGGGATGATGTGTGGTGCTGGTGTTTGCCTGAAGCACTCCTGTGTGTTGTCCTGGGTGCATGCTGGTCTGCCTGTGTGCTTGGGATAGGTTGGGGTTGAGGTGAATGGGATTGGGTAGAAGAAGTTGGAGGGGGGATGCTAGAACCAGGGACAATGGCTGCCACCAGGGAGGAGGCCAGAGCCTGGATTGATCTCTGTTGGGCCGCCATGCCATAGTGATTGCTCTCCAGGAATGCATTTGTTTGTTGGAAATGGGCTGCCAGCCCCTGGATGGCACTCACAATGGTTGACTGCCTAACAGAGATGGATCGATGGAGGTCAATAGCCTCCTCACTCAGGACAGCAGGGCTAACTGGGGCAGGGTCTGAGGTGCCTGGGGTGAAGGAGATGCCCACCCTCCTGGGTGAGCGGGCATGGGAAACACACTGAGGGGCTGCTGGGAGGGAGGTGCTGGTATGGGGGTGGTGGCTGCACCAGGGAGCTTAGACCGGAGGAGGTATCACTGTCAGAACTGTCCACTCCAGTCTCCGTCTTGGTGCTCCCCTCGCCCTCCGTCCCACTGGTGCCCTCACCGTTGGTGGTTTCGGCCTCCTGGGCCCTGTGGGATGCAGCTCTCCCCATCGCTGGTGCCTCTGCTCCTCTAACAGATGATAATAATGCACATAGGGGCAGGGTGACAAAACAAAAGTGGGGGAGACAAAGGATACACTTGGTCAATGGTGGCAACAACACCACCGTTGGTGTACACGACACACATACACACACAGAGGGAACAGCCCTATGCACTAGGCAATGCACTACCAGTCACAATGCTAGTCACCAGCCCATGGACAGGGATACCTAAAACCAATTGCAGCATACCTGAGACCCACAGACCCCTGCTCATTAGTGGATGCCTACTAGCTTGGTTGGAGACCTACCTGCAATGTCCGGCCTTGCCTAGGGGCCCCCACTGGCCCACATCCCCTACCCGAATGCCCCCCCCCCACTGGCAAGTAGTATATTGGGGCACTGTACTCACCCCCTTGTGGCTGCTGTGAGGAACCCAAGCACCCATCCAGCTCTGGATAAGCCACCACCAGTATACAGGCCATCAGGGGTTCAGGGTTCCACAGGCACCCCTTCCTCGTTGGGAGGCCATCCCACGCTGGGCCTCCGCTGTCTTCTGTGCCCTGCATCTCAGATCCTCCCACCGTTTCCGACAGTGGGTCCTCTGCCTGCGGTAGACCCCCAAGGTCCGCACGTCCTTGGCGATGGCACGCCATATACCATTTTTTTGATGGGTTCTGACTTGCAGAGAAATACACATAGGAAAAGGTATCAGTCAGACCGTCCTGCCTGTTACACTCATAGCCCACCATAGCCCTCACATCCCCTTACACACAGACATAGCCCACCATACATGCAGCACAGTGCCCAGGGTCTTTCCACCAACCCCTCCTCCATGTGGCACTCACACACACCACTCCATGCATTCATGCCTCATGCATTGTGCTCACAGTGTACTCACCTGTGGGTCTGGAGGCCCATACAGCATTCGGTACCTTGGTAGGACCCCATCCACCAGTCTCTCCAACTCTGCAGTGGTGAAGGCGGGGGCCCTTTCCCCAGTGACACGAGCCATGGTCGTTTCCAGACACATGACACAGCAGCACTTGCAGTGTAGGTCCTCTCCTGTTGAAGGTCAGGAAGCAAGTGAGTGAACAGATAGAAAATGGCGGTCACATCCGTGGCGGTGTGTACCGTTACCACCGGTATACATCACCATTGGCCACTGTAACCCATAGGGCCCAATGGTATCCAATGAGGAGTTGCACGCCGGTTCTCGACCGCCTCCCGCCACGGCGCAACGCCAGAGGAATTACCTCATTTCCACCTGTCCCTCCATACAGGACAGGTGAACGCCATTTCAGGTGGGGGGGCAGTTCATGGCATCTCACTGTGTCACAGTACACATAGGCACCATTTGGGCCTATCCAACAATATACTGTTACAGTCACAACATGCAATGCAGTGTAGTGTTTTGAAAGATGGAATACTGACCAGCTGCTCACCGTTTTGCTCCCTCGATTGCAACCGCTGCAGATAAATAGGAGATCGAGACATCCCCCCCATGTACAGGCTCCTGGTGGACTTGGCAACAATGGAGGACAGGAAAATTATCCTCACCTATAGACTGGACAGGGCCACAATCACAGAGAGATGTGTGCCCAATTGGAGCCTGACCTGATATCTGCTATCCGTCAGCCCACCGGGATCTCCCCTTTTATGCAAGTCCTATCTGTGCTCCATTTCCTGGAAACTGGCTCCTTCCAAGTGACAGTGGGCTTGCAACAGGAATGTCTCAGAGTGTTGTCTTCCCTGATTAAACACATGCGCAGCTACATCGTTTTCCCCCAGGTGGAGGATTTGATCACAGTGAAAGCTGATTTCTATGCAATGGAACATATCCCCAATATTATTGGGGCTATTGATGGTACACATATTGCATTTGTTCCCCCCCCACTCGGAGAAATGAACAGGTGTTCGGAAATCGAAAGAACATTCAATCCATGAATGTGCATATAGTGTGCCTGGGGTACCAGTACATCTCCCATGTCAATGCAAAGTATCCTGGGTCTGTGCATGATGCCTTTATCGTGAGGAATAGTAGCATCCCATATGTGATGGCTCAACTCCAGAGGCACCAGGAGTGGCTAATACGTGAGACCTGGTTCCCACCCAGTGGATGTTGGTGTAGGGGTATTGTGTGGGCCCTAAGAGTTAGTGTGTGGCTAACAGTTGTCCCTCGATATTTGCAGGTGACTCTGGTTATCCCAACCTCTCATGGCTACTGACCCCTGTGAGGAATGCCAGGACAAGGGCAGAGGAACGTTACAATGAGGCACATGGGCGAACAAGAAGAATCATAGAGAGGACATTCGGCCTCCTGAAGGCCAGGTTTTGTTGCCTCCATCTAACAGGTAGATCCATATACTACTCACCCAAGTAGGTCTGCCAGATCATCATGGTATGCTGTATGTTGCACAACCTTGCCTTACGTCGCTAGGTGCCTTTTCTGCAGGAGGATGAGGCCGGAGATGGGCGTGTGGCAGCAGTGGACCCTGTGGACAGTGAAGATGAGGAGGCAGAGGATGAGGACAACAGAAGTGCAATAATACTACAATACTTCCAATGACACACAGGTAAGACACTGTAACTTCACTTTTCATTGAAAGTTTTGTGTTTGACGTTGTCATTGGTAGGCTGAGTTACCCACTTCTATGGCCACTTAATGTACCCTTTGGCATCTCTATTTGCAGATATTTGTGCCCCACTATCACTCCTGGTGCGTTGACTGCAGCCATCTACAGGTCATTCGTATGTATACTTCACTGTACAGTTGTATCGCAGTGTTTAAAGCTTGTTAAACAAATACATAGTTAAATCATTAGATTTTTTTGACAGTCTCCATACTTGCATTTTTTCAAAGGGTGCTAATAAGTAGAGGGGGATGTGCATTGGGCTGGGGTGATGATGGAGGAAAGTCCAGGATAGAGTCCAGTCTATTTGTATCACAGGTGCAGTGTCCAAGGGGACATAGGAAGGGGAGCAATGGCAGTTCAAGGTGGACAGATTGACAGAGTGGGACACAAGGGTGACAATCAGGAGAGTCTTATTTCCTGGTGGGGGTCTTGGCAATAGTCTCTGGCTTCTTCCTGGATCGCAGGGACCGTTTGCAGGGTGGTTCTCCTTCTGCAGGGGGAGGGGTGCTGGTGGCCTGCTGTTCCTGTGGCGGGGCCTCCTATCCACTAGCGGCAGTGGAGGTGGAGGGTTGTTCATCAGTTTGGCTAGTGGTAGGGTCCCGGTGGTGTGCCACTGCCTTCCTCATACTGTTGGCCATGTCTGCCAGCACCCCTGCAATGGTGACCAGGGTGGTGTTGATGTCCTTCAAGTCCTCCCTGATCCCCAGGTACTGTCCCTCCTGCAGCCGCTGGTTCTCCAGCATCTTGTCCAGTATCTGGCCCATAGTCTCTTGGGAATGGTTGTATGCTCCCAGGATCTTGGTGAGTGCCTCCTGGAGAGTCAGTTCCCTGGGCCTGTCCTCCCCCTGTCACACAGCAGCCATCCCAGCTTCCCTGTTGTCCTGTGTCTCTGGCCTATGAGCGTGTGCCCACTGTCACTGACCCCTGGTCCCTGATCATCCTGTGTTAGTGTGGTAGCCTGGCTTCCGGTAGTGGTGGACACACTGCTGATTGACGTGCCCTGGGGACAATCAATCAATCAATCAGAGCACTTATAAAGCGCGCTATGTACCCGTTAGTGTTTCAAGGCGCTGAGGGGGGGTGGGGGGGGTAGCTGCTATCGGTTGAAGAGCCATGTCTTGAGGAGTCTCCTGAAGGTGAGGAGGTCCTGGGTCTGGCGCAGGGAGGTGGGGAGTGAGTTCCAGGTCTTGGCGGTGAGGTAGGAGAAGGATCTGCCGCCGGAGGTCTTGCGCTGGATTCGGGGAACGCTGGCGAGGGAGAGGTTGGTGGAGCGGAGTTGGCGGGGGGACGTAGAAGTTGAGTCTGTTGTTCAGGTAGGCGGGTCCGGCGTTGTGTAGTGCTTTGTGCGCGTGGGTGAGAAGTTTGAAGGTGATCCTCTTGTCCACGGGGAGCCAGTGGAGGTCCTTCAGGTGGTGGGAGATGTGGCAATGGCAGGGTATGTCGAGGATCAATCGGGCGGATGCGTTCTGGATGCGTTGGAGTCGTTGGATGTCTTTTTTTGGGATGCCTGTGTCGAGTGCGTTGCCATAGTCAAGTCTGCTGCTGACGAGGGCTTGGGTCACGTTTTTCTGGTTTCCGTAGGGATCCACTTGTAGATTCTGCAGAGCATGCGGAGGGTATTGAAGCAGGAGGAGGAGACTGCGTTGACCTGTTTGGACATGGTGAGAGCGGAGTTGAGGATGAATCCGAGGTTGCGTGCGGGGTTGGTTGGTGTTGGAGGGTGCCCCAGCGCGGAGGGCCACCAGGAGTCGTCCCAGGAAGAGGGGGAGCGACCGAGGATGAGGACTTCCGTCTTGTCGGAGTTTAGTTTCAGGCGGCTGTTTCTCATCCATTCGGCGATAGATTTCAGTCCCTCGTGGAGGTTGGTTTTGGCGATGTGTGGATCTTTAGTAAGGGAGAGGACGAGCTGGGTGTCGTCGGCGTAGGAGAGGATGCTGAGGCTGTGCTGTCGGGCCAGTTGTGCGAGGGGTGCCATGTAGACGTTGAACAGCGTTGGGCTTAGCGAGGAGCCTTGGGGGACGCAGCAGATGAGGTTGGTGGCTTTGGATCGGTAGGGTGAGAGTCGGATTCTCTGGGTTCTATCGGAGAGGAAAGAGGAGATCCAGTTGAGGGCTTTGTCTTGAATTCCGGCTTTGTGGAGTCGAGATAGTAGGGTGCGGTGGCAGACCATATCGAAAGCGGCGGATAGGTCTAAGAGGATGAGGGCTGAAGTTTCGCCGTTGTCCATTTGTTGTCTGATGTCGTCTGTGGCGGCGAGGAGTGCAGTCTCGGTGCTGTGGTTGCGTCTGAATCCGGATTGGGAGGGGTCCAGGATGGAGTTGTCTTCGAGGTAGTGGGTGAGCTGTGCATTGACGATCTTTTCGATGACCTTTGCTGGGTAGGGGAGGAGGGAGATTGGTCTGAAGTTTTTGAGGTCGTTGAGGTCAGCCTTGGGTTTCTTGAGGAGGGGTTGGATATCGGTGTGCTTCCAGCTGTCTGGGAAGATTGCGGTGTCGAGGGATAGGTTGATGATCTTGCGGGTTTGGGGGGCAATGGTGGAGTCGGCTTTGTTGAAGTCGTGGTGTGGGCAGGGGTCAGAGGGAGATCCAGAGTGTATGGAGTTCATGGTCTTTAGGGTTTCGGCATCGTCTACGTGGGTCCAGGTGGTGAGGCGGTCGGCGTGGGGGGGGTTGTTGGGATATGGGGTCTGGCGGAGGTGTGGTGTTGAAGCTGTCGTGGATGGCGGTGATTTTCTGGTAGAAAAAGGTGGAGAGTTCGTCACAGAGTTTCTGGGATGGTGGGACGTCGTTGACGTTGGCGTTGGAGTTGGAGAGCTCCTTCACGATGCAGAAGAGTTCCTTGCTGTCGTGTGCGTTGTTGTTAAGGTGTTCTGTGAAGTGGGAGCGTTTGGCGAGTCGGATAAGTTGGTGGTGTTTGCGGTTGGCTTCTTTGTGGGTTGCTATGCTTTCGGGTGTGCGTTCGAGAATCCATTTTTTCTTGAGTTTCTGGTAGGTGCGTTTGGAGGCGATCAGTTCTTCTGTGAAGAAATATAGGCCCGCTGGGTGGGTACTGTGCTGGTGTTTCCTGAAGGGGAGGCTCTGTGGTGGTATGGGACTGTGCAAGGGTTACTGACTGATGGGCCAGATTGGTCATCCAGATCCAGGCACCCAGAGCTGCTGTCATCACTGTGGGCCTATGCTGGAGGAGGAGCTGTGGGCACCTCCTCTCTGGTGACGTTGGCCGCGAGACCTGTGGGGATGTATATGCAGTTTTATTGTTTCTGCATGTGACATCTTGTGCATGGGTGTGTTGCCCTC
Source organism: Pleurodeles waltl (assembly GCF_031143425.1). NCBI lineage: Eukaryota > Metazoa > Chordata > Amphibia > Caudata > Salamandridae > Pleurodeles > Pleurodeles waltl. The sequence continues at coordinate 217,201,535 of NC_090450.1, read as the reverse complement.
TATGGTTGTTATTGCCCTGCCAGCTTTGCCTTGTGTGAGTAGTTATTTGGTGGGCTTGCTGTTTCCCTCTAGTGTGCATGCTTTATTGATAGGTGTGCATGCAGGTCTGTGTGTGGTGTCTATGCATTGGTGTTGCATGTAGGGCTTGCTATTGGGATGAGTGGGTTGTGATGGTGGGGTGTGTGGGAGGTGGTGGAGTGATGGGAGTGAGGGTAAGGGTGGGGGTATGTGATGGCATGCAGGTAGGGGCATTGAAAGTGGTAAAGAGTTGACTAACCAGAGTCCAGTCCTCCTCCTACTCCTGCCAGGCCCTCGGGATGCATGATTGCCAAGTCTTGCTCCTCCCATGTTGTTAGTTGTGGGGGAGGAGGTGGGGTTCCACCGCCAGTCCTCTTTACAGCTATTTAGGGGGTGATTTTAACCTTGGCGGACGGCGGAGGCCGTCCGCCAAGGTACCGCCGCCAAATGACCACACCGCGGTCAAAAGACCGCGGCGGCCATTCAAACATTTCCTCTGGGCCGGCGGGCGCTCTCCAAAAGAGCGCCCGCCGGCCCAGAGGAAATGCCCCTGCAACGAGGACGCCGGCTCAGAATTGAGCCGGCGTAGTTGCAGGGGTGCGACGGGTGCAGTTGCACCCGTCGCGTATTTCAGTGTCTGCAAAGCAGACACTGAAATACTTTTTGGGGCCATCTTACGGGGGCCCCTGCAGTGCCCATGCCATTGGCATGGGCACTGCAGGGGTCCCCAGGGGCCCCGCGGCACCCCCTACCGCCATCCTGTTCATGGCGGGTTTCCCGCCATGAACAGGATGTCGGTAGGGGGTGTCTGAATCCTCATGGCGGCGGAGCGCGCTCCGCCGCCATGGAGGATTCACTGGGGCAGCGGTAAACCAGCGGGAGACCGCCGGTTTACCCTTTCTGACCGCGGCTGAACCGCCGCGGTCAGAATGCCCTCGGGAGCACCGCCAGCCTGTTGGCGGTGCTCCCGTGGTCGGTGGTGACCGCCAGGGTCAGAATGACCCCCTTAGTGTCTTGCTGCCACAGAAGGCACCTTGCCTCGTTCCACCTCTTCCTGATGTCATCCCTTGTTCTTGGGTGCTGTCCTACGGCGTTGACCCTGTCCACGATTCTCCGCCATAGCTCCATCTTCCTAGCAACGGATGTCTGCTGCACCTGTGATCTGAATAGCTGTGGCTCTACCCGGATGATTTCCTCCATCGTGAGCCTTAGCTCCTCCTCTGAGAACCTGGGGTGTCGTTGTGGTACCATGGGTGTAATGTGAGTGGTGTGGGTGAGGGTGTGTAGGTTGATGTGTTGGGGTGATTGATGTAAGGTACGTGGATGGAGTATAGGTGATGGTGAAGTGTGGCAGTGATCTTATCTGTGGTCTTGCTATCTCTCTTGTGGCACTTGTTTTTAGGTGTAAAGGGTTGTTGGTAATGTGTGGGTGTTTTATAGTGGTGTGGGTGTGTAGGTGTGGTGTGTGTATGGGTGTCAGGTGTGTGTTATTTGAATTGTCCAATGTAGTGTTGTTTTGTTAGGTTGTGTGTATTTTGAGCGTGGCGGTATGTAGCGCCAATGGTTTACCGCCATTTAATGTCCGCCGCGGTCATTCATGGATCATAATGTTGTGGGCGTAATTCTGTTGGCGTAACGGTGTGGGTTTTGCTACTGCCAGTTTATGACTGACCTTTGGGCTGGCAGACTTGTGTGTGTGGCTGTTTAGTGACGGATTGCTATGTGTGTGTCATAATATGGGTATCGGTAATCCGCTGCAGCAGCGGTATGTTTGCGGCAGTCGGCATGGCGGTAAGCGGTACTTGCCACCAATGTCATAATGAGAGCCTTAATCTTTGAAAATTCGTATCTTTACTTATGTACGTTGGATTTGTGTTGTATTGTTCTGTTTTACTCAGATAAATATTGGCTATTTTCCTAAACTGGGGTGAAGTACTTTTGTGGGGTTTTCACTGTGTTACTGTGTGTGTGTGTGTGTGTGTGTGTGTGTGTACAAATACTTTACAAATTGGCTCAGGGATAAGCCCTGCTGCTTGGGCCAAGCTACGAAAGTTGTGAGCAGGAGATATCTTGGCAGTGAGACTCCCCTACCCTGACTAGAGTGAGGGTCCCTACATAGACAGGGTGCAAACTATTGTCAGCCAGAGATCCCATTTCTAGAACTTGTGATCAGCAGTGAGGATGGGTCTTACATTTTCACTTTACATAAAGTGATGGGTGTACTCTACTTCCATATCACAGACCATTACACCCCAACATCCTGCTTTGATTTTTCTTTTTTTGCAACATTTATGTTTGATTCACAATCTTGTCTCAGTCTAGTGGGCCATCTTTTGGACCTGTAGAGTGGGTGTTTGAGCAGAAGAGGTCAGAGACCTATTCAGTGCCTCAGCTCAAAATGTTCTGCAAGGAGCTCAAATGCCGTATTAGAGGCCTCACTCAAAAGACGCTGAGGGCCTAGTCGGCAGCAAAGGAGGCTGATTAGCACACAGAGGAAGAGAGTGCTATTGGGGAGGGAGAGGAGCAAAGCCTGCATGATAATTTGATGGAGAATCAGGATCTGCCTGGAAGGAGAGCACCTTCCAGGGAAATCAGCAGTGTTTCTTCAAGAGGTCTGACCCCAGAGGAGCTGGAGGACAGGCAGGAGGCTAGGAGGCTCCAAATGGAGCTGGAAAACCCAAGCTGTAGCATGAGATGGAGCTTCAGCTGGAACTAACCAGGTTCAAAAGAGAGGCAGAGAAATAGAAAATCACCATAGAAAAAGAGCTAATCACCCTAGAGGAGTAGAAAATGCTTTTAGATCAAGATTTGAGCTTAAAGCAGCTGGATCTAATGAGCAGGTCCAGCACAGATGGTGGCAGCATTTCTACTGTGCGACTCGAGGGAAAGGTTCCAATACCCAAGGATATGGTGAAGGATTTGTTGTGAGGGATGACATAGAATAGTGGTTCAGAGGTTATGAGGTGGCGCTGAGGATGAACAGGGTCCCTGAGAGAGATTGTGGGGCAGTCCTCTGGAAGTACTTCTCAGTGGAGGGTAGGGACACCTTGTTGGCATTAGAGCCAGAGAATCAGATAAGATAGCCTGCCATGAAGGACACACTGGTCATGAGGTATGGTCTCACCCCAGAGATTTACAGGGCAAAGTGTAGGGAGAGTACTAAGCAGAGGTCCCAAACTTGGGTGGAGTATGTTCATTCTTTCTGCAGAGCAAGGTTAGGTGAAGGGCTTCAAGGAAACAGACTATCAGTGGCTGTACAATTTGACTGCATGGGAGCACTTGTCTAGTCATCGTTTTCAAGAACTGCACCAGCACTTGATTGAAAGCAAGCTTACTGACCCCAAAAAGCTTGCCAAGGAAGCGGACCGCTGGTTCATCACCAGGGTGCAAAGGAAGTTGTATGTGGGAGACGCAGCCAAGGGTGGGCAGTGTCTCCAACAGAAGAAGAAGGGGGAAGTCAAGGGACACACAAACAAGTCTCAGGATAAAAGGGGAGAAAAAGTTTCGAATGTCCCTTCTGACAGGAAGGAGGGAGTTTTCTGGTGAGCGATGGCCCAGGGCACCCCATGTTCAACTCCTTTGCTTTGAGCGTTCCGATCTAGGACACAATAAAGGGGACTTTCTCTGTCCTCAGAAACCCCCCACTGGTGGCCCCTCTACAGGGGTTTCCAATGTGGCCCTAGAGGAGATAATCCCCAGGGGCAGGTCATAGACCATGCTGTAATCTCCCTTAGTTGGGAGGTGAACTCAGAGGATGAGATGGTGATCCCAGAGGATGGGAGTCATCACCTTTACCAGGTGCAAGTGGAAGGGGTCCCAGTCACTGTTCTGAGGGACACTGGGGCTAGTCGGACCATGGTTATGGAAAGTCTTGTTTCCTCAGAATAATGCACTGGCCAGGTGTGTAGAGTGACTCCAGCTCATGGGCAGAACTTTTTAAGTCCTATGGCTCTGGTGGTCCAAGAGTGTTTTGGGGAGGTGACCAAGTGAAGGGTCATAATTCATCCCCAGGTGCCCATAGACTGCATTATAGGGAATTAATTGCCCCCAGTGTCAAATGAACTGAGAGGGGCAGATGCCAAAGGTGCAGGTACAATTCAGTTTCCTGGGGGTACCACTCCAAAGCAAAGGCACAGGACCCCAGCAAGAGGGACAGGAGGAAGGAGAGCTCACCCTTGTCCTCTCCTGAGCCTGAAAGTACAGGCCCTAATTTGAGTGACAGGTCTCAGGATACCACCCCTGAACTGGTGGGAGTTGAAGTAGAAAACGTGCTCAATGCACCTGTGGCTACTGCCCCTCCTTTTTGAAACTACAGAGGCTAGAGACCCCAGAATGGTTTGGGGACTGGCTCATGAGACTGACAGCTGTCAGTGGTCTCTATTGGTTGTTGTCCTTGTGGTCAGAATTTTCCTTGGGTTGGGGACTGAAGACAGACTCAAGGGGTGGAAAGGGCCATATCACACTGTTGGCCATGCTGATAAGGTCTGACTACTGAGATGCATCTGTGAGCAAGTTAATGTTAAGTGCTGCACAGATGGAGTCTACAGGTGAGGAGAAGGGTTTCCCCGTGTTAGTCTAGTGGACCCTGAGAGCATAGGCAAAGGGATCCAACTGGGTTCAGAGTGGTGTAGAACTGACAAGAGCCCCTGCAGTAGTGGGCCATCGTCCAGGTTCTATAACCCTAAGCAGGAAAGTCCAGAAAGGTATTGATTGGCCTACCCTGGCTTTAGATTGGGAGGGGGTTGTGTTGGAAATGGCCCTTTGTGCAGGGTTATCCTCAAACTATTTGCCTCAGACCTCCTGTTTTAGACTGTTTGCAGCATTTCATTTTGCTGACTTTAGGACTCGGAGCACTTTACAACTGCTGACTAGTGCTAAAGTGCAAGTGCTCTCTGTCTAAATGGTATTGCTGATTGGTTTATTCATGATTTACTTATTTGATTTACAAGTAAGTCTTAGTATAGTGCAGCATGTGTGCTCAGGATCTGTAAATTAAATGCTACTATTGTGCCTGCAGCACTGATTGTGCCACCCAGTCATGGCACGCAGCGCGCAGAAGGGGTGGGGCGGTGCACTGCGGGGAGTGTGTAGGGTGAAATAAAAATGTATTGATTATTACCTCCATTGCCGCTGCTGCACTGCTCCATCCGCTCCTCTGCTGCAGGCACAGGCTCCCAGCCTGCCCTGTGGCCAATCTTGAAGCTGCTCAGAGCAGCATCAGGATTGGCTGGGAGTGCATGCTATGCACTCCCCCTCAGTGCTCGTCACAGCTTGTAGCCCTGCCCCTTTTACCAAAAACGATATTAAACACAGTTTATTATAATTTTTTGGTAAAAGGTTTGCAAATGCCGCCGCTATGTGGGGGGGCGAGGCTCCTCCACCCTAATGGAGGAGCCTCGTCTGGTGCCACCCACATGAGTATCCCTGTAAACGAGTCTCAGACCTGCCACTGAAGTGTCTGTGCAGGCTGTCTTAAACTGCTATTTTGACCTGACAAGTGCACCCACTTGTCAGGCCCAAACCTTCACTTTTACTACATGTAAGTCACCTCTAAGGTGGGCCATGGGCACGGTACAGTGTATTTAAAAGGTAGGGCATATACTGATGTGTTTTACATGCCCTATTAGTGAAATACTGGTAAATTCAGTTTTCACTATTGCAAGGGCTATCATTCCCATAGAGCAGGGGTCTTCAAACTGGGGGATGGGCCCCCCTAGGGGGGCCTCAATTGATCCCAGGGGGGCGCCAGGCTCTGGCCAAAAGAAGCATTTCACAGATAACAGTGTTTTGTTTTAAGCAGAAACATGTTATTGCATTTTTTTAAATGGTAACAGTACTTACCTGCAATGTTTAAATATATCTAGACATATTTAAACATTGCCATCTTTATAAAATATTTGTGAAACATTCTGAAGGGGGGGCCAGTGATTTTTATTTTTCAACTGGGTGGGCGCGTCATTAAAACGTTTGGAGACCTCTGCCATAGAGTAATATGGGGATTGCCACAAAATATCTTTTAAGTGTAATTTCCATTTGGGAGCAGACAGAGGTGGGTAGTTTGAGGTCGCTGAACTCACAGTTTAAAAATACAGCATTTAGTAAAGTTGTTTTTTAATTTGTAAGTTTGAAAATACCACTTTTAGAACGTGGGCATTTTCTTGCTTAACCATTCAATCAATCAATCAATCAGGGATTTTACCCATGAGGTCTAAAGGCGCTGAGGAGGGGTGGGGGGAGAAGGCGGGGGAAGGTGCTGCTACTGCTCGAACAGCCAGGTCTTGAGAAGTTTCCTGACGGTAAGGAGGTCTTTGGTCTGGCGCAGGTGGGTGGGAAGAGTGTTCCACGTTTTGGCGGCGAGGTTCAAGAATGAGGTACTGCCGGTTATAGTTCTGCAGACACGTGGGATGGTTCTGAGGGCAAGGTCGGTGGAGCGGACATACCGGGTTGGGGTGTAGGAGAGCCACTTCTTGAGGTATTCTGGTCCGGTGTTGTGCAGTGCTTTGTGAGCATGGGTGAGGAGTTTGAAGGTGATTCTCTTGTTGACTGGGAGCCAGTGCAGGTTTTTCAGGTGGTCTGTGATGTGGCAGTGGCGGGGGATGTCCAGGGTAAGGCATGCAGAGGCATTCTGGATGCATTGCAGCCTCTTCTGGAGTTTGCCCGTGGTTCCTGCGTAGAGGGCATTGCCGTAGTCCAGTTTGCTGCTTATGCAGGCTTGCGTGACTGTTCTTCTGGTTTCAGTATCCATTTGTAGATCTTTCAGAGCATGCGGAGGGTGTTGAAGCAGGAGGAGGAGATGGAGTTGACTTGCTGGGTCATAGATAGTGAGGGGTCCAAGATGAATCCAAGGTGGTCGGTGGGAGTCTGAGCGGTTCCGAGAGTGGCAGGCCACCAGGAGTCATTGCATGCGGATGGGGTGGAGCCAAGGATGAGGACTTCCGTCTTGTTGGAATTGAGTTTGAGGCAGCTGCTCTTCGTCCATTCGGCGATGGCCTTCATTCCTTTGTGGAGGTAGGTCTTGGCGGAGTCCTTGGTGAGCCTCTGCCTGTCAGTGGAAGACACGTCTGAGACAGGACGACACTTGGGCTCTTTGTGAATTCACTCTAGATAGTCACACAAAGGGAGCTGAGTTGTGCCCTGTATATCTTGATGGGTCTTCCTGAGCCAGAGTGGTGGGAGGAGCTGACACTTGCACATTAATAGGTTTGTGACTGTCCTTACACAAAGCAGTCTTCAACCCCCTGGTGTGTGTGTCTGGGACCTTTGCAGGAAAGGCAGGGTTTTGTGCACTACACTGATTTTTCTTTGAAGTTTGCCTACTTCAAATGCAGAAAACGATATAAGTACTGGACCTCTGTCCCCACAAAGTTACAATCCTTCTGGACTGAGGACGTTCTGCGAGCAAGAAGAGCTGGATGCTGTAGGAGGGACTGCCACTTTGCCTGTTGCATTGCTGTGCAGGCTTGCTGCTTGCTGACCCCATGAAATGCCTTTGCTTCCTCGTTTTCCAAAGTACTGTACCTGGGGCCCGTCAGCTCCGTGGCCAGCCAGCGGTTAATCGTGAGTGGCGCTGGACTGTTGAGAAGGACTCCTTTAAGATGCTGTGATGGCCCCAATAGGAGCTATTGTGTTTCTAAGCGGTATACTAAGATTTAATCTTTGAAAATGTGTATCTTTACTGGCTTAATTTGGATTTTTGTTGTTTTGGTCTTTGTTTACTCTGATAAATATTGGCTATTTTTCTAAACCGGTGCGGGGTACTTTTGTGGTGGTTTTACTGTGTTATTGTGTATGTGTACATATACTTAACACATTTCCTCTGAGATAAGCCTGACTGCTTGAGCCAAGCTACCAAGGGGATGAGCAGGGGGTTATCTTAGCTGTGTGACGCCCTTATCGTGACTAGAGTGAGGGTCCCTACATGGACAGGTTGCAAACTACTATCAACTAGAGACCCCATCTCTAACACTCATTATCACCTAAGTCATGTCTACTTGGACTTCAAAGGTGGACAATCACCTACATAGATTTAACAAACTAATGTTTGTCCTATTTAAACAACAGATCCTGTTGTCAAGAAAGGCACCCTCAACACCCTGACACTCAATACTGACAGGCCATCTTGCTGATAAGGCCATGCGCTGAGGCAGATGCCCTCAAATTATTACTGCCCACAGGAGGCCGGTCGGGGGGGGGAGATGTATGCAGGGTGACTTATATCAGGGACATTGAGACAAAAAATGACGCCCCCACCTGCCCTGAACAACACCTCAGGTTTTTACAACCTTGGAATGCATGGGTTGACCCATTGGACACTGGAGGAGGCGGCACGGCTATACCCTCATGGAATGCACACTCTGGTTGATCGCTGTGCTATGTTGACCTCCTTTCCATTTTTTTGACCCTCTCTCCACCTGTGGAGGCAGTGTTCACAAGGACTGATGAGGAGGTTCAGAGGTCCCCCTCTCGAACCCAGGACACATAATAATTATGAGCCCGCATGGCTAGTTTGCTCCTACACCAGGCTATTGTGCGCACTACCCACATCAACTTGCGTGTTCTCCTTAGTACTGCCTTTTGCACTTGTAACACATACTGAGCACATTCCCTGGACCACCATCTGCCTAGTTCAACATTCCACACTGATGAAGGAAACTCCTTTCCTTAGTTGACTCCATTCTTCAGATTTTTTTGTTTCTCTCTCTATATGTACACACACACACATATATATATGTATATATATATATATATATATATATATATATATATATATATATATATCGTTCTGTATGCCTCAGTGCCAATAGAGTCGCAGAATTCTGATACATGATTATTAGTGCGAAGGTTAATTGAAGTGTGACTTGTATCTGACTTGTTCTGCTTATATATGCCTCTATATGCATCAATTCCAAGTGAGTCGCATGATTGTAGTACATGACTGTTGGTCTCACTTTTAATTGAAATGGGACTGTTAACTTACGTATGTCAAAACAATAAAGATATAGATAAAGAAAATCATCCACCTGATAGTACTTACACCTTGTGCCAGGTCCAGTCATGCCTTATTAGTAGATTAGTCGTGTTCTAGCAGTTTAGGCTGATAGAGGTAGCTATAGCAGAGCAGCTTAGGCTGAACTAGGAGACATGCAAAGCTCCTACTATACCACTTATATCATTTAGGTACTATGTCATAAGAAACACAATACTCAGAGTTACTAAAAATAAAGGTACTTGATTTTAGTGACAATGTGCCAAAAATCTCTCAGAGGATATACTGCCTTAGGAGGTAAGCAAAATACACAAAATACACACACAAACCAAAATCAGGTAAGTAAAACAGTCAGAAAGTAGTGCAAACACTGTAGAATACAATAGGATGCAATAGGCCTAGGGGCAACATAAACCATATACTAAGAAAGTGGAATGTGAACCAAGAATGGACCCCTAGGCTAGTGTAGTGTGTAGAGGATCACTGGGAGTGTAAGAAAACACTAAGGGTGTCCAAGATACCCCACCCAAGACCCAGGAAAGTAGGAGTAAAGTACTGCTATTTCTCCAGAAACACACTCAACTTGTGATAGAGGATTTTGCAAAGACCACAACAGACTGCAAAGCACTGAAGACAGATTCCTGGACCTGAGGATCTGCAAAGGAAGGGGACTAAGTCCAAGAGGCGTGAAAGTGCCCAGGGTGCAGGAGCCCACCATACCCCGGATGAAGGTGCAAAATGGCTGCCTCCAGATGGAAGAAGCGGAGGATTCTGCAACAACGGAAGGTGCTAGGAACTGCTCCTTTGTGCACAAGATGTCCCACAGAGTGCTGGAGGATGTAGAGTTATTTTTTTTTGCATAAGACTCCAAACAAGTCTTGCTAGCTGCAAGAGTCACAGTTGAAGAAAAAAGGGTGCTGCCCAGGCCCAGGAAGGACCAGGATGCCGCCACTTGGGAGAGGAGACAGAGGGCACCCTCAGCAATGTAGAGAGCCCATGCACAAGAAGGTAGCCCCCACAGAAGCACTTGAACACGTGTTCAAGATGTCTGAACATGGCAGTTGTCTCAACATTGCAAAAGAGGGTCCCATTAAGCCGGAGATCAACTCAGGGACCTGAGCATTGCAGGATAGCATGCTGGGGACCTGGACTTGGCTGTGCACAAAGGATTTTGTGGAAATGTGCACAGAAACCCTTGTGGCTGCAGAACACCTGGAGCACAGGATAACTGTCTGGAGTAGGGAGGCAAGGACTTACCTCAACCAAATTTGGACAATTGAAAAACTGGACAGTCTGGGTCACTTGGGTCCACCACCTGTGCTCCAGGGGCCACGCTTGTCAGGAAGAGAGGGGTCCCAGAGTACAGGTGACGCTGAAGTTTGGTGCCTGCTGGAGCAGGGGGAAGATTCAGTCAATCCACTGGAGATTTCTTCATGGCTTCCAGTGCAGGATGAGGCAGACAGCCCCCAAAGCATGCACCACCAGGAAACAGTCGAGAAAGCTGTCAGGATTAGGCACTACAATGACCCTGGGAGTCTTCTTGCTCCGCTGTTGCAGTTTTGCAGGAGTCCTGGAGCAGTCAGCAGTAGATCCTTGGCAGAAGTCAAAGAGAGAGGTACAGAGGAATTCTGGTGAATTCTTGCATTCGTTATCTGAAGAGGAACCCACGGGAGAGACCCTAAATAGCCCTCAGAGGAGGATTGTCCACCTAGTCAGGTATGCACCTATCAGGAGGGGTCTCTGACATCACCTGCTGGCACTGGCCACTCAGAGGCCTCCAGAGTGCCCTTGCACCTCTGGATCCAAGATGACAGAGGTCTGGGATACACTGGAGGAGCTCTGGGCACCCCCCCTGGGGTGGTGATGGACAGGGGAGTGGTCACTCCCCTTTACTTTGTCCAGTTTCGCACCAGAGCAGGGACTGGGGGTTCCTTGAACCACTGTAGACTGGCTTATGCAAGGAGGGCACCATCTGTGCCCTTCAAAGCATTTCCAGAGGCTGGGAGAGGCTGCCCTTACCTAGCCTTTAACACTTATTTCCAAAGGGAGAGGGTGTAACACCCCCTCTCAGAGGAAATTCTTTGTTCTGCCTTCCAGGGACTGGTCTGCCCAGACCCCAGGAGGGCAGAACCCTGTCTGTGGGGTGGCAGCAGCAGTAGCTGCAGAGAAAACTCCAGAGAGCTGGTTTGACAATACCCAGGGTAAATAGTGGAGCCCTGGGGATGCATGGGATTGGCACCCCAATACTATATTTGGCATGGGGGAACAATGCCATGATCTTAGACATGTTACATGGCCATATTCGGAGTTACCATTGTGAAGCTACATATAGGAGAGCATAAGCACTGAGGTTCTGATAAGCAGAGCCTCAGTGACACAGTTATTCACCACACAGAGACACACATTCAGGCCACAAACTATGAGCACCGAGGTCCTGGCTAGCAGGATCCCAGGAGACAAGCAAAAGCAAACTTACATACATGTAAAAATGGGAGTAACATGCCAGGCAAGATGGTACTTTCCTACACAAACCCCCCAAACGAGGGAGAATAAGGCTAACCTTGCCCAGATGAGTCTTCATTGTCTAAGTCGAAATATCTGGAGAGTCCATCTGCATTGGAGTGGGTACTCCCAGGTCTATGTTCCACTGTATAGTCCATTCCCTGTTGGGAGATGGACCACCTCAACAATTTAGGGTTTTCACCTTTCATTTGTTTAAGCCATACTAGAGGTTCGTGGTCTGTCTGAACAATAAAGTGAGTACCAAACAGGTATGCTCTCTACCTTTTCAGGGCCCAGACCACAGCAAAGGCCTCCCTCTCTAGGGCAGACCACTGTTTTTCTCTAGAGGTCAACCTCCTACTGATAAAAGCAACAGGTTGATCCTGGCCCTCAGTGTTAAGCTGTGATAGAACTGCCCCTACCCCTAATTCAGAAGCATCAGTCTGGACTATGAATTGTTTGGGGTAACAAGGGATTTTTAGGACAGGTGTGTAGCACATGGCCTGTTTGAGCTCATCAAAAGCCTTTTGACAGCTAGCTGTCCATAATACCTTTTTATACATTTTTCTGGATGTGAGGTCATTAAGAGGGGCAGCTACGGTGCCATAGTTCTTAATGAACCTCCTATAGTACCCTGTGAGGCCTAAGAAGGCTCTCACCTGGGTTTCAGTTGTAGGGGGAGCCCATTTCATAATGGTTTGTATTTTCCCCTGCAGTGGTGCAATCTGTTCCCCACCTACTAGGTGGCCCAGATAAACCACTTTCCCCTGCCCTATCTGGCACTTTGAAGCCTTGATAGTGAGGCCTCCCATCTGCAGGGCCTCCAAAACTCACAGGTGGACCAGGTGATCATTCCAGGTGGAGCTAAAGACAGCTATATCATCGAGATATGCTGCACTAAAGGCCTCCAATCCTTGGAGGACTGTATTCACCAACCTCTGAAAAGTGGCAGGTGTATTTTTCAATCCAAGGGCATAGAAGTGCCCTCCAGTGGTTCAAAATGCTGCTTTAGGTTTAGCATCTTCTGACAACGTAATTTGCCAATACCGTGCAGTTACGTCATAAGTGCTTAGATACTTGGCAGAAGCCAGCGTACCTATTAGCTCACCTGCCCTGGGTATAGGGTGAGCATCAGTTTTGGTTACTTGATTGAGACCTATATAGTCCACACAAAACCTAATTTCCTTTTTACCATCTTTACTGTGAGGTTTGGGGACAGGCACCACTGGGCTAGCTCAGGGACTTTCAGAAGGTTCAATCACTCCTAGATCTAACATTTTCTGTACCTCTTGTTTAATGTAATCTCTGACATGGTCAGGCTGTCTATAAATCTTACTTTTGACAGGTAGACTGTCTCCAGTGTTGATTATTTGCTCACACCAGGTAGTTGTACCCGGGATCAGTGAGAAGAGGTCAGAGAACTGATCTAAGAGATTTGTGCAGTTGTCCTTCTGCTCAGCAGTAAGGCAATCTGCAAGCACAACTCCCTCCACTAAGCCATTAGCTTCAGTGGTGGAGAAGAGGCCAGGGAGAGGGTCACTCTCTTCTTCCTGCCCCTCATCAGTGGCCAAAAGCAGGGTTAAGTCAGCCCTGTCATAATAAGGTTTCAGGTGATTGAGATGAAGCACCCTAAGGGGACTTCTGGCAGTTCCAGGTCTATTAAATAGGTGACCTCACTGTTTTTCTACACAATGAGATGAGGTCCACTTCATTTGTCCTGGAGTGCTCTTGGGGCCACAGGCTCCAATACCCACACCTTCTGTCCTGGGTGGTACTGAGTCAGGATAGCCTTCTGGTCATGCCATTGCTTTTGGAGCTCTTGGCTGGCCTGAAGGTTTTTACTGGCCTTTTTCATGTACTCTGCCATTCTAGATCTTAGGCCAAGTACATAATCCACAATGCCTTGCTTGGGAGCTTTTAAAGGGTGTTCCCAACCCTCCTTTACAAGAGCAAGGGGACCTCTTACAGGGTGTCCAAAGAGGAGTTCAAAGGGGCTAAAGCCCACTCCTTTTTGGGGTACCTCCCTATAAGCAAAAAGGAGGCATAGCAACAGGACATCCCATCTCCTCCTGAGTTTTTCAGGGAGTCCCATGATCATGCCTTGAGAGTTTAGTTTTAATAAACCTCTCAACCAGACCATTTGCCTGTGGATGATAAGGAGTAGTGAACTTGTAAGTTACACCACACTCTTTCCACCTAGCTTTGAGGTATGCAGACATGAAGTTACTACCTCTGTCTGACACAACTTCCTTAGGGAAACCCACTCTGGAAAATATTCCCAGGAGGGTTTTTGCCACTGCAGGAGCTGTAGTGGTCCTTAAGGGTATAGCTTCAGGATACCTAGTGGCATGGTCCACTACCACAAGGATAAACCTATTGCCTGAAGTTGTAGGAGGGTCAAGGGGGCCAACTATGTCAACCCATACCCTATCAAAGGGCACCCCAACCACTGGAAGTGAATTAAGGGGGCCTTAGGTGTGCCACCAGGCTTGCCACTGGCTTGGCAGGTCACACAGGAGCGACAAAACTCCTTGGTGTCCTCTGACATATGACGCCAGTGAAATAATGGAACAAGTCTGTCCCAAGTTTTGCTCTGGTCCAAATGCCCAGCCAAAGGAATATCATGAGCCAAAGTCAGAAGAAACTCCCTATACTACAAAGGGATGGCCAATCTCCTGGCAGCTCCAGGTTTAGGGTCACTTGACTCAGTGTAGAGGAGGTTATCTTCCCAATAGACTTTATGGCTATCAGTGATATCCCCATTCTGCTGTTTGACAGCTTGCTGTCTTAAACCCTCTAGTGTGGGACAGGTCTGCTGTGCCACACTCAGATCTTCCCTAGCATCCCCACCTGCACCCAAAAGCTCTGAAGTGTCTACTGCCAGCTCATCTGGTGTAGGTTCTGCACAGGGAGAGGATTCCTCTTCCTCAAAAGGGGACTCTTCTGGAGAGGGGGGGATAGCGGTGAGGATTTACCCTTTCTACCACTAGGTTTTGGGAGCACTTGGTCCATTTTTCCAGGATCCAAGTTCCCTGTCCTCCTTGCTTCTCGGCCTGAGCACTTGTGAGAGCAAAGATATGCCCTGGAATGCCCAGCATTGCTTCATGAGCCTCAAACTCCACTTCAGCCCAAGCTGATGTCTCCAAACCATTGCCTAGTAAGCAGTCTATAGGTAAACCAGTGGCTACCACAACTTCCTTTGGACCAGTAAACCACCCCCCCAGTTGAGATTCACAACAGCCATGGGGTGGCTAAGAGTGTTGTTATGAGCACCAGTCACATGGTACTGCTGACAAAGTAGGTGTTGTTCAGGGGCAACCAGTTTCTCAATCACCATAGTGACATTGGCTCCTCTATCCCTGTAGGCCTCAACCTCAACACCATTTATTAAGGGTAGTTGCTTGTACTTACCCATATTAAGGGGGCAAGCAACCAAGGTGGCAAAGTCAATACCACCATCAGAGAATAAAACAGCCTCTGTGGTCTCCCTAACAAGACCAACCCCAACTACATTACCAACGGTGAGGCCAGCTACACCCTTTGATTGGCTATTTGTAGTGTTCTTCCCACCACCACTGCTATTACTAGGGGCACTAGAGGATGCAGTTGGGGTTGGGGTAGTGGGTGCCTTGGTGTTTTCTTTGTACAAGAGGAGTCACTTGCCCAAAGGCCTTTACCTTTATGTATATAACACCATGGCTTCTTTTGATTGTTTGAAGAGGATTTGGACCACCTCCCCTAGTGGATTTTTGTGGGCCTGATGAAGACTCATAGGGGCATATTTATACTCAGTTTGCGCCGGAATTGTGTTGTTTTTTTTGACGCAATTCCGACGCAAAACTAACTCCATATTTATACTTTGGCGTTAGACGCGTCTAGCGCCAAAGTCCATGGAGTTTGCGTCATTTTTTAGCGTGGACATCTACTTTGCGTTAATGATATGCAAGGTAGGTGTTCACGTCTAAAAAATTGACTCCGAGGCATGTGCACCGTATTTACACTCCCGGGCAAAATTCACGCCCGGGAGTGGGCGGGTCAAAAAAAATGACGTACGGCCGCTTTTGCGCCGTTTTTTAGCGCCTGGAAAAGGCAGGCGTTAAGGGACCTGTGGGCTCTGAAGGAGCCCAGAGGTGCCCTCCCATGCCACCAGGGACACCCCCTGTCACCCTTGCCCACCCCAGGAGGACACCCAAGGCTGGAGGGACCCATCCCAGGGACATTAAGGTAAGTTCAGGTAAGTGTTTTTTTGTTTTTTGTGGCATAGGGGGGACTGATTTGTGCCCCCCTACATGCCACTCTGCCCAATGACCATGCCCAGGGGACAGAAGTCCCCTGGGCATGGCCATTGGGCAAGGGGGCATGACTCCTGTCTTTGGGGGTTGGGAGTCGGAAAAAATGGCGCAAATCGGGTTGAGGCGAAAAATTTGCCTCAAACTGACTTGCCCCATTTTTTGACGCCCAAGCACCATATCCCCCTACGCCGGCGCTGCCTGGTGTACGTTGTTTTTTTCCACGCACACCAGGCAGCGCCGGCGGCTAACGCCGGCTAACGTCATTGATTAAATACGGCGCCCGCATGGCGCTTCAGAATGGCGTTAGCCGGCGCTAATTTTTGTGACGCAAAACTGCGTTAGCGCAGTTTTGCGTCAAAAAGTATAAATATGGCCCATAGTTCTTTTTATCTTTGTCCCCACCCTTGTCAGACGACTTACCATCCTTCTTCTTGCCATCCTTGTCATCCCCTTTATGAGCCTTTCTGCTCACTCTTATTTTGACCCATGTGTCTGCCTTCTTTCCCAATTCTTGGGGAGAGGTCAGATCTGAGTCTACCGAGTACTGATGCAACAAGTCAGACACACAATTATTCAGAATATGCTCTCTCAAAATAAGATTATACATGCTTTCATATGCAGTCACCTTACTACCATGTAACCATCCCTCCAAGGCCTTCACTGAACAGTCTACAAAGTCTGTCCAGTCTTGAGAGGACGCTTTTCTGGTATCTCTGAACTTAATCATGTATTGTTCAGTGGTTAATCCAAATCCATCTAAGAATGCATTTAAAAAAAATTGTAGTTGTTGACATCACTCTCCATGACAGTATGGAGTCTATCCCTACCTTTTCCAGTGAAAGACAGCCACAAGACAACAGCCCACTGCCTTTGAGGGACCAACTGTACCATACAGGCCCTATCAAGTGCAGAAAACCACTTGTTTATGTGTTTCCCCTCCTTGTAAGAGGGGGACAATCTTATGCAGGTTTCTTGAATCTGTTTCTCTAACAGGATGACTATCGAGAATACTGCTGCTGTCACCGTGGGGACCTAACCCCAACTTCTGTCTTTCCCTCTCTACATCTAGAGACTCCCTGTCTAAGGCCAACTGTTGCTGTCTCAGCTTCAGTCTGGCCGCTTCCAACCTCAGCTTTCTGAGTTCCCTGTCTAGGGTGTTATCCTCAGGGTGGGAGGCTTGGGAATTCTCTGACACAGATGTGATGTGGGAATGGGCAGAAGTGGACCTAACTCTAACTACCTAAACTCTAGTTACCTGGCCTTTTGGAGTGAAAGGTGCCCTACTAGTGTGTGACCCCCCCACTACCAGCTTCACTAGATGGCCTGTTAGTTGAAAGGTCCTTGGAAGTACCCTCCCCAGAGTCCTCAGGCACCTCCCCTGATTCTATCTGGGTACCCTCCTCCTCTACCTCCTGATCCTGGGTTTGACCAGACTGGTTCTGGTCACTTTCAAGGAGAAGGCTAAGGAGAAGATCTTTGGTAGGTTCTTGCCAATCCCTAAACTCTGTTCTATACAGAGACCCCTAAACTTTTAAAGTTGAAATTGTCATAAGTAGTCTGCACAACTTTGGGAGTGGCCTCTACTACAGACATAGTTGCAAGAAAGAGTTTAGGAGAGAGAGAAAAACCTTTTAGAAACTTTTAAAGAAAAGAGAAATACTTTTTAAAACTTTTCTGAAACTTTTTAGTAAGTTTTTTAGAGAGAGAGTTAAACTGTTTAGGTTAACTGTGTATGTTTCTAAGTATTTACCAACCCAGGGGTTGTGTCAAGAGGGCGTAACAAGGCAAAATGCTTTCGTTCCTCCTTGTATCATTGCCCTTTTCATGTGTGCTGCATCCTGCAGAGCACATTGAAATGCCACCTTGCCATAATAGTTTATAAATGTGCAGGAAGGACCACCTCCCTGCACATAAACAATCTATCTCTTCAATTCAGGCACCCCTTCACCATGGTGCAATGATGCCTGTGTTGGTGCAAGGAGAACAAATCTGAGCAGCGGAAATCGCAGGGGTGCGCCGTATTCCAATAAACATGGCACATCCCTGGGTTTAAAAACTGGTGCAGCGCAATGCAGCACATATTGCTGCTGCACTGAGCTACACCACTTCAGAAAAAATCTGGCCTTAAGTGTGCTACCTGTGGAATGCTTTCTGCACAGGGTGGACCAACAACAACTCTCACTCAGCTCCATATGCCATTTGGGAATGGCCACACAAGTCAACTCATACAACACATGGGGCATGTCTGTGAACATCCTTTGTGCAGCTGTACAAGTAGCTGCAATCTCACCATCTAACAAGATCGAGTGTGTTGTGTGAATGGTTGGTGTACTGCTTAATGGGACTTTCAACATGCGTAAGAACTGGAACAAGTGGTATCAGAGCTGTACTACTGGTACAATGTCCCTAGCCCGTCCTACAACTGTATCAGCATACAAATAGTTGCTGACGTGGATCCAACCTGCACATTCACCTTGTGCCACATCAACAAAGTTTCAAAATTCATGTATTGATCCACATTCTACATCCTTCCACCAACATATGCTTGTGGGAGATATGCTTTTTGCAAGGAAATGTCCCATATTGAGGAAGGGACAAACTAATGGGGCAGACAATCCTTAATGGTTGCACTGTCCCTTCCAATTAGCACATGTGTGGGGCCTGCTTCAGGCAGATGAGAATGAAACACAAGCATTGTATGCAATGGACCTACCTGTGCTATGCTGCACTAGTGCCATCATTCATGGTGCCAATACATTATAGCAACAAAAGAGTGACAACATATATTACACTACTGTGGCAATGTCCACCATGGTGGATAGGAAGACAAATTACGTGCCACTGTGGTGTCAGTGGCAGGGAAAAGGAGCCTGCAAGGAAGAAGGTGGTGTGGGATCAAAGCACAAAATACCTTGTAAGGTTGCCCGATGCGTGATGCACAGTGCTACACATAATATACAACCACAACCTGGTGTCTGTAACATGTCACTGAGCCTCCATTAGCAAGTAAATGATGAGCCATGTCAACAGCCACCACAATCAAAGATTGACATATCATTATCTCATTGCAGAGGATGATGCCGTACCTCCTGCTGACCTGCCTGTCCTGGATTATACAGATGACATGGATAACCAGCTGCCGACCATCAATGAGGAGACTCTCCAGGATGTCCTAGGTTCCCTCCAGTCACCACCTCCAGTTGCAGAGAGGACACCCAGAATTGCGGGATCTCCACATGAACCACCCAGCAACCAACACACATCACTAGACAGTCCCGATATAGCCCTGAACTTCGAGGACCCAGACATCACCTTCCAGAGGACAGTGGTAGTAGTCAAGTGGGAGCTGGTCAAGCAGGTGTGGGTGGGGATGGAGGCTATGGCAGGCAGCATAGAGGGAGTGCAGAGGTGCCTCAGTCCAATTAAGGACAACTCAGCTGCCATCAGAGGGACTCACTACATAGACTCCAGCAGTCCCAGGCTGACATAGCTGCTGTCATGAGCCTGAGGGCTCAACAATTGCCCTCCCAACAGGCTGGGGGCTATGCAGAATGCCCTGGAGTCCATACATTGGTAAGTGGCCTCCCTCAGCGAAAACATGGTTGCCTCCCACTGTGATGTTGCTGCGGTGTTGGGAAATCAGCAGTTCCTCCTAGCTGCAGTGATGCCTTATGTGTTCCCACAAATGGCAGCTGCTGGGACCATTAACTCCACATCCATATCTTCTGACGTGTGTGTGGCCCCCTCAACAACAGTACAACCCATGGCACAGGAGTCACCACACACATCAGAGGATGGAGATGTGGAAATAACAGCGTTCACATTGAAAATCACCCTGTAGCACCAGTCTGTGCCACCTGGACAGTATCCCCTTAGTCCCGTGCTTAAGATCATGCCAGTGTTGTGACAGCAGGCAATGTGCCCTGTTAACTTAACCACTATTGACGTGTCTGCAATGTACTGTCATTGCCTCGAATCTTACATATTGGTAATTTGGACACTTCCTCGCTAATGAACACTTCTCCTAACCATGTCTCATGACATGTCCCTCATTCCTGGACTCTGATTGTACAACAAATGGCTCAGGATCTCTCATGGGGTCGTGAACTTGAAATTGTATAGCATTGGAAAATACAATGTACCTGTAAATAAATCACCTTGTTCACATGTAACATTTCAACGTTTACTATGATCCATCAACTCAGCTAAATGCATACAATGTGTGAAGCTATGTCAATGAGAACAGAACATAATTTCATGTGTGCATTACTGTCAGACACAAAGCCACACACTAGGATCCTAACATGAAAAAAGTGAAGAATGGTGTTGTGGGCTACAACCAACTTACAGAGTCTTAAATACATGTATTGAACTGAGATCCATAGAAGTTGACATATGGCATGCATGGGGCTGAACCAAGTGTATGGTAATTTACTGAGATGAGAGCACCAGTACAACTGATATGTGTGGTTCAGAAGAGGTGAATCTAATCAGTGACAGACAGCTGTCAGTGTGGCAGGATACAGGCCCAAATATGGCCAACGTCATGTGTGCCACACTTTCCAACAATAATACTGCCAGACCCCAGCAATGACAGACGAAGTTCCATACTTACCTGACCAAGATACTGTATACATACACAATGTGAATGCCTGGATGACAAATGTTTCTACTAGCTGATGTCACTTAGAATCCAATCTGACAGCTCCTTGGTCATAGGGGATGCACATGGTCATCCATGGAAATAAAGACAGAAAGCATACCCTAAGCTATTCCTCCTACCTGGCCAGTGTACACATGAGAACACCCAGACACTGAACCAACATGGAGAGATAATGGTCTAATACTAACAGGATTTATTAAAACATATTAAAAACATCATATAAAAACCTATCCTATACACTACCCTACAATAAACTAATCTAAACTAACTTAACTTACACCTACACCTATCTCTCCTATTCTAAACTAATCTAACACCTGTAGCGCCACACTCTAAACATTGTCCCCCACCCCTTTAAAGTGACAAGACACACATAGGACAATATAAACTAAGGCTACACATGCACAGACCTAAATTATTACCTAAACAAATATAAATTTTTTGGTGTTTTTTTATATATATATATATATATATATATTTCTTTTTTAATTGTTTCATAAACATAGAAACCCCAACAGAACCCCCACCCATCCCCAAAATAGAAAATGTACTAAAACCCGCCCCCACAACTATACATACACTAACCTAGACCTAACTCCACTATTTTACTATCCTAACACTAACCACCTAAAACCCACTTAATAATTTAACATCAGTAAAAGGGAGAGGGAGGAGCTGGGAAGCTGTGGCACACATTTTCTTACAACTCCTTCAGTTTTTTTCTTGCAGTACTTTAGAAGTTTATAATTATTGGCATTGTGTTTCTCCAACTTATCCAACCTTGCCATCATGGCTGCCATATTCTGTGTCATGTCTGATTCGAATGTAGAGCTTGTGGCTAGAGCAGATGGCTGTTGAGGTGCCTGTCTGTGGATTGGTGAAGGGAGGAGACCAGCAGAGGTCCCCCTGTTTCCAGATGTCTTCCCCGATGTTGCCTGACCAGTTGTAGGTGGTAGAGGAGGTCCTCCATTTGAAAATGCACACAAAGCCCCAGTCGATTTCTCCCACCTATGTCTCTTGTCCATCCTTTGGTATCTGGCCTGTATTGCCATTATATGCCGGTACCTGTCAGCCCTCTTCTCAAAGGCGTGTGTTTCTGCTGGGGTCACATTAGCAGCTGAAACATGAGGAGAACATGGCGTTAAATACAGCTTTGGGTAAAGATAGAACAGACATGCAATGCACAAAGCATCCTCAAATTACACATGCTGTCTATCACAGCACTGACAAACTCCAAATCAATACAAACTTCATACCAGCCATCTACAGTATCATGTACATGTCCCTGGGGTAATTGCTATCCATTTTTGACCATCAGGGCCCAGAGGTAAGTAGACTACTGCGTCCATGCTCAACATTTTTGTCAGCCTACTGAGTATGAAGTGGCCTTGCAATTCAAGAATCCCAGTGCCATTGTCAATATGTGGCGCAATGTGTGCAATCCACTGCTTTCACACCCTTAGTGCTACATCAAGCCTTGGCAAGGGATCATGGATGCAAGGTGGGGTTCATCTGATAGGGGACACAAAACTTCCCACTTGCAATTTTAAGGTTTGGGAAAGCATCATTCAATTATCCTTGGATTAACACCTGCTCAGAGCATGTGTTACAAGGGGGCACCCAATTGTTCACAATGGGCCCACATGCACAGTTCAGGCTTAGCGCCCATATAGTTTGGCCAAATCATGAATAGTACATCTATGTTATCTACAGAATTGGTACCTATTGCCTGCTACCCTGAGCTATGTTGTGCAAATTGGGTAATCATCACACATATTGTGGCTGTATGGGTGTCCTAAGGGGCACAGTAGGATTGGACGTGCTACAGTATCCCTACATAGTGAACAGCATGTGCACATGCATGTCAGACATCTCCTATGTAGCAGGTACACAATCAGCATTCACCTTCTATGCACATATGATGTGACCAAGATCACTCACAAATATCATGATGGGTAGACCATGATGGTAAATCCGCACACATCTAGCCTGCCGTAGACATGTCCCACAACCTACTTAAACAGAGTTGTATTTTCATTGTGTACTCAACTGACTGTTGGCCAGTACAATAAGACACCTTTCACGACTGCTGCCTCACTTAACTTCTGAAGAATAGTGAGTCACAGGTGTTGCAAGTGTTTCCTACATAAGCCCTCTACAGACCTCTAAACATACACATCATCTGGACTGTTTCCTGAGTAACTGAAAGAGACATCTGGCACACAGTACTGTCAAAAGTGCAGTTACATATATGTTGGAAACAGGCGTGCTAATCAGATAAACAGCAGCTCAGACACATCTAAGGATTGACATCAATGTATATGTAGGCATGCTTTCCTAGTCTTAACACACACTATTTCATAGCTGCACATGTTGGCACTTGTGCAAAAATCAACTCATACTCCATCCTCAACATAGCATCAGACATGATGTCCATATCCTATCTCAGATGACACTGTCTCATTGGTCACACATTACATTTCATCATTGCATTGCATACATCAGACCCTCTCACACAAAGCCCAGGAATGACACACATGTCGCACAAGGTGACACTAACTGTCTGCATTGGGGTATTCAAATCGGGACCCTTCTCCAGTAGTGTATGGTGGAGGCTCACCTGCAATACATGACAGGAAAACATTGCTTAGTGAAATTTGGACAATTCTTTGCATGGACAACAGTTTCACATTCAGCTTGTTATGCTGAGTAAGCTAGTCAACTTAGGAGTAGGTCAGAACAACAGCCAAACATTTATAAACTGTCTCTGAGATGAAGGGCCAGATAATGGAGACCCTGGAACCACCAAAGCATCAGTTTCCCTGACGCTCCTGTGGTGAATTTCACTGCACCATATGGACATGGATTTGTCATGCAGCTGTTTATTAGTGTTACACCTCTATGTCCATATGGGGCAGCATGACACAGTATTCTGCATTAGAGGGACATGCAATGGTTACTGTAGTGGCTGTCCCGTTGTAACACACATTGCTTGTAACTCTTCCCTAGATATTGAAGACATCTTAGTCATTATTAGCGCAAACAATTCTAACAGCTGCCCAAGGGTGATGTGAGCATAGCAAAGTGTTGAGGAACGCATTGATCCATCCTTGTTTCTTGTCACTAATATGTGTGTGCCATGTCAAGGCACACACGCTAGAGCTAAAATGCCATAGCAGTTTCCTCATGTTCATGTAGTTGTCCCTTCCTGCACATGAACTGAATTATATTACTAATTGCTTGCCACTACTGTGTGGGCAGCCATTGTCACCATAGTAGACCATTTATGTCCAAGAAGGAATACCAACCTGCACATATACACTCCTGTCAACACGGGCACACTTGCACTGTGGTCCTAGTATGCCTGTATTGGTGCTGGCTACTGAGTAATGTGCTAGTGGTGCCGCAGATGCAGGCCTGCCCCATACTGTCTGTGAAACGGGGCAGGCCTGTTGTACAAAATTTGCACATGTGTGTCAGATTTAATAACATTGTGGGGTCTATGTGATACATGATGTACACAATGAGGAGTCGGGACTCGATGCTTAGTTAAGCTCCCTTAAATGCCGTTGGCCAAAGACACAAAGGGGCTGATTGAAGGAAAGTGGTAATGCAGGTAGTGCCTCGCACCTGTCCTTGCACCCCTTGGGGCTCCCCTTTCCCTCACCGTATGTGCACCATATGTAATATAAGGCACATCCTTCCACAAGATAGGGGGCAATTACGTCATCATATATTGACTCAAAATATGTCCTCAGCAGGGGACCATCATATATTAAGGTATGCCCCCTTTTAATGCCTGCTATGAGCAAACGTTCAAAGTGGTGGAAAAATTGGCCCTAAGATATATAGGTGGTCATTACAACCCCGGCGGTCAGTGTTAAAGCAGCAGTAAAACCGCCAACAGGCCAGCGGTAAATAAAATGGAATCACGACCGTGGCGCAAACCGCCAACATAGACATCCACTTTAACACTCCGACCGCCAAGGCGGTATAAACAAACACTGCAGCAGTAACCGCCAACAGGCAGGCAGAACCCAATGTACCGCCCACATTATTACAACAGTCCAATCCGCCGCCTTTTCCTGGGCGGATTCACCGCAAACAAAAACACGGCGGAAAAAGGACTTGGAAGGGAAAACGCTCACCTCTACACACCCCACAAGGAATCAGGACGCCATGGAACCCAAGCTCCAGATTCTTCATGCGTTCATCTTCCTGCTCCTCTACCAGGAACAACAAAGACGGCGGTGAAGACCACGGTGAGTACTGCACCTACGACACAGGGGAGGGTGGAGGGAAAAAACAGTGACACACACACGTAACACGCAACACTCCCACCCCCACCTTCACCCACTACAACACACACACAAGTACATGTTGATACATCACATTAACAACCCCCCTGGAAGAATAAAAAGGACAAAAGGAAATGAGTCGAGTGATTGTAATGGTTTCTAATACATTAATAAAACATATATACATATGTAAAGATATTTACACTATAAACAAATATATACACCAAGAATACAAGTCCAAGGTATTCCACCATCATAGTCCGTGGACCACTGGGCCCAAAATGCATTGGCGAAGCCCACAGTCAATACCTGAACAAGACGGAGAGAACACTGCTGGGGCATCAGATAGAAATAAAACAGGCACCTCAGGGGGAAGGGAAGGTGGGGGAACCTCAGCCGGATGATTGCACAACACCAGATCCACGAGGGGGCTCCATGCCCACTGCAGTATCCTGGGGAGTGCAAAGCCACAGTCTCTCAAGTCTCTCCAGTGGGTGGTTTGCCCACTGCTTTATCCTGGGGAGTGCAAATCCACAGTCTCTACAGTGGGTGGTTTGCCCACTGCTTTATCCTGGGAGTGCAAAGCCACAGTCTCTCAAGTCTCCCCAGTGGGTGGTTTGCCCACTGCTTTATTCTGGGGAATGCAAAGCCACAGTCTCTCAAGTCTCTACAGTGGGTGGTTTGCTCACTGCTTTATCCTGGGGAGTGCGAAGCCACAGTCTCTCAAGTGGATAACAGTCTCCACTGGTTCTGGAGGGGGCTTTGTGCCCAGAGTGTTTCATCCTGCCAAGGACTGAGGTAGTGGATGTCAATCTCCACTGGCTCTGGAGGGGGCTTTGTGCCCAGAGTGCTTTATCCTGCCAAGGACTGAGGTAGTGGATGTGTCTCTCCACTGGTTCTGGAGGGGGCTTTTTGCCCAGAGTGCTTTATCCTGCCAAGGACTGAGGTAGTGGATGTCAATCTCCACTGGTTCTGGAGGCTGCTTTGTGCCCAGAGTGCTTCACCCTCCCAAGGACTGAGATAGTGAATGACAATCTCCACTGGTTCTGGAGGGGGCTTGGTGCCCAGAGTGCTTCATCCGCTCACTGGCCTGTGGTGCTTGTTGCGGCGGTGTCCTGTTCAGCAGTGCTGGTGGCGGTGGTGTCCTGTTCAGCGGTGCTGGTGGCAGCGGTGTCCTTGGCAGCGGGGCTTGTTGCGGCGGTGTCCTTGGCAGCGGGCTTGTTGCTGCGGTGTCCTTGGCAGCAGTGCTTGTGGCGGTGGTGTTCTTGGCAGCGGTGCTTGTGACGGCGGTGTTCTTGGCAGCGGAGCTTGTGGCGGTCTTGTCCGCCGTGCAGGTTTTCCCAGACTTGCCTGTTTTACTGTGCCCCTTCCCCACCATGGACGGTGGCGCAGCTGGCTCCACACTCCCAACTGTACCCCTTGGAGCGGCTTTAGTGGAAGAATTTTTTCCTCTCTCCCGTCAGGCAGTGGCCAACCTTTTGTGCTTTTGAGGTGGGGGACTGTTCGTGCTCTGGCTGCTGGGCAAACTGGCTGCCCTGCTGCCTGGCGCACTCCAGAAGCCGGTTACTACTGGCACCACTGTTCCTGCAGATGGTGTGGCTGAGGCGCTGAGTTGGGACCTGGAGAGACGGGCCCTAGGAGACTGAAGGGGTAGGGGAGGTGAGGGGAAGAGGCAAAGGTTGGACAGGAAAGGTTTTTTGGACACATTGGGACAGGTAGATGGAGGGGGTTTGGGAGTGGAGGAAGAGATAGTGGTTGTAGGAGGTGTACGTTTGGTGACTTTGGGTGAAGGTGCATGGGCTGGAGGCTGTTGTGAGGTGGAGGGCTGTTGGGTGGGTGTGTGGCTGCGTTTGTGTACCTTGGGAAGTTGGCTCACAGACACACTGGGAGAGGACACAGGGGATGTGTGAATGGTAGTAGGGGTGGTGACTGCATGTGAGCGGGGTGTGGTGGTGGGTCTGCTGGTGATGGACGTAGTGGCTGATGATGTAGTGCATGCAGGTGTGAGTGTGAGTGGAGATGAGATAGGGAGGGAGGAGGGAGACGAGGAGGAGGGGGACACAGTGAAGGCAGTGGCTGTTGGTATGTCTGCATGGGTATGATGCTTGTGTGAGTGCCTGTGGGATGTGTGGTGCTTATGTTTGCCTGAGCTTCCCTTGTGTGTTGAGGTGTGTGCATGCTGGCCTGATTGTGTGCTTGGGATAGGCTGAGGTACAGGGGTTTGGGTCTGGGTGGAGGAAGTTGGAGGGGGGAGGCTAGATACAGGGATAATGGCTGCCATCAGTGCTGAGGCCAGAGCCTGAAATGCTCGCTGATGGGCTGCCTGACCAGAATGAATGCCCTCCAGGTATGCATTGGTCTATTGCAACTGCCTCTCTACACCCTGGATGGCATTCAAAATGGTAGACTGCCCAACAGTGAGGGACCTGAGGAGGTCAATGGCCTCCTCACTGAGGGCAGCAGGGGTGACAGGGGTAGGGGCTGAGGTGCCTGGGACAAAGGAGGTGCCCACCCTCCTGGGTGAGCGGCCACCGGGCAAACACTGAGGGGCTGTAAGGAGGGCGGTGGTGGTATGGGGGTGGCTGCTGTACCTGTAGATGCGGGGGCAGAGAGGGGCCCGCCACCGCAAGGGAGCTCCCATCAGAGGAGGAGTCCGTGTCGCTGGTCTTAGCTCCTGTCCCCGACGTGGAGCTCCCCTCGCCCTCCGTCCCACTGGTGGCTTCTGACTCCGTTGTGTCGCCCTCCAGGGCCATGTGGGATGCAGCTCCCTCCTGCTCCGGTGGCACTTCTCCTCCGCCTGATGATGCTAATGCACACAAGCACAGGGGGAAAACAAAAAGGGGGGGGAGACAGAAGAAAGACATGTTGAGTGCATGCAATACCGCTACCGCTGGCGCGGACACTACAGACACAGAAGCCCGCTCCACTACGCCGTGCATTTGGAGTTCCCTAATCAATCGCAGGGACATGGGTTACAAGGCTATGCCCGATTGCTGCACACATGGATGTCACAGGAGCCTGACTAGGTGTAGTTAGCTCTGTACACATGTGGGTTGGGGTGCCACTTGGCCTGCCTTAAGAAGGGACCTTGCCTACTAAACTCGCCCTGGCCTAGGGGAACCCACAGCCCACCTGCCCCACCCAGATACCTACAATGCACGCTGAATAAGCTGAATGAGAGTGTACTCACCCCCTTGTGGCTGCTGTGATGCCTTCAAGTGCCCATCCAACTCCGGAGGGTCATGGTGTGACGGGCACCCCTCCCACGTTGGGAGGCCATCCCCAGCTGGGCCTCCGCCGTCTTCTTGCTCCAGCGGCAAATGTCCTCCCACTTTTTCCAGCAGTGGGTGCTCCGTCTGTGGTAGACCCCCAGGATCTGGACTTCCTTGGTGATGGCACGCCAAATATCCTTCTTCTGGTAGGCGCTGACCTACAGTCATTGGCCCCCATCCCTACCCTTGCCATGACGCACATGCACTCACTGTCGTTTCATGCACGCCTCATTCTCCCCCCTATCTTTCATCCACACCACTCCAAACAGCTATTGCCAATACAGCATGCTCATAGTGCACTCACCTGTTTGTCTGGAGGACCGTAGAGTAGCGTTTACTGGGGGAGGACCCCATCCACTAGTTTCTCCAACTCCTCTGTGCTGAAGGCAGGGGCCCTTTCCCCAGACACACAAGCCATTGTCTCTTACAGACTGAGGTCACAGCAGCACTTGCAGTGTAGGTCCTCTCCTGTTGAAGATCAGGTATCAAGTGATTGAACAGAGAGAAAATGGCGGTGAAGTCCATAGGGTCCAATGTTAACCAATGCAGGATTGCACAGCGGTCTTCGACCGCCTACCGCGACAGTGTACAACGCCATCGCAGTTACCTCATATCCCCTTGTCCCACATTACAGGTCAGGCAGACGCCATTTCAGGGGGCCACATGGCATTATTTTTTACTGCGTCACACCTATCTAGGCCTTACTTAAACACTAATATAGCCATATGTTGATTTGAAAACATTTTCCGATTAAGTTGTGTTTACGTACCTCAGCGTTGGTTGACTCTCTGATTGCTGTTCTCCTCCATAGAGCACGTCCGCTGGGGCAGGTGAGGAGATGGTGGCATCCTACGGTGCACAGACCGCTGGTGGACCTGTCGACAATGGAGGAGCGACATGTAATTATCACCTACAGACTTGATCGTACCACAATCCTGGAACTGTGTGCCCAGTTGGAGCCAGACCTGATTTCAACTATCTGCCATCCGACAGGAATCCCCCATCCAGTGCAGGTGCTGTCAGTACTCCATTTCCTAGCAAGTGGGTCTTTTCAAACAACAGTGGCCATAGCATCAGGGATGTCCCAGCCTATGTTTTCCAACGTGTTGTCCAGAGTGTTGTCTGCCCTGCTGAAACACATGCGGAGCTACATCGTTTTCCCTCAAGTGTAGGATTTGCCTACAGTGAATGGTGACTTCTATGCCCTGGGACATATCCCCAACATCATAGGTGCCATTGATGGGACCCATGTAGCTCTGGTCCCCCCCACCAGGAGTGAACAGGTGTACAGGAACCGGAAGAGTTATCATTCGATGAACGTGCAGATGGTGTGTTTGGCAGACCAGTACATCTCCCATGTGAATGCCAAATTTCCAGACTCAGTGCATGATGCTTATATTCTGTGGAATAGCAGCATCCCTTATGTGATGGGCCAACTCCAGAGGCACCGTGTGTGGCTATTAGGTGAGGACATGGACCCAATACAGTGTGACTAGGTGTCTGGGTCTGGGGATGTCCATAAGAGTTAGTGTGTGTCTAACAGTTGTCCCTCGACATTTGCAGGTGTCTCTGGCTACCCCAACCTGTCATGGCTACTGACCCCAGTGAAGAATCCCAGGACAAGGGCAGAGGAACGCTACAATGAGGCACATGGGGGAACTAGGAGGATTATCGAGAGGACCTTTGGCCTCCTGAAGGCCAGGTTCCCGTGCCTCCATATGACAGGTGGTTCCCTATTCTACTCACCAAAGAAGGTGTACCAGATCAATGTGGCCTGCTGTATGCTTCACAACTTGGCTTTGCGACGACAGGTGCCTTT
This sequence comes from Pleurodeles waltl, assembly GCF_031143425.1. Taxonomy (NCBI): domain Eukaryota; kingdom Metazoa; phylum Chordata; class Amphibia; order Caudata; family Salamandridae; genus Pleurodeles; species Pleurodeles waltl. The sequence goes on along the minus strand of NC_090450.1, from coordinate 217,171,685 downwards.
TCTGCAGGAGGATGGTCCAGATGGAGGTGTTGTGGCAGCTGTGGAGCCTGTGGACAGTAAATACGAGGAAGCAGAAGAAGAGGACATAGACAACAGGAACACGGTGATCCAGCAGTACTTCCAGTGAGACACAGGTAAGAAGACAACACTGCCTTCCACATCTGATTTAATTCTTCTACCTCTCATCTGTCTGTCATTTTTCCACAGTGTATGGACACTGAGGTGTCCCTTTCCCTTTCAATTTCACAGATGTGGGTCCCACTGTGTGACCTCTGCTTTGTTTCCGGATGGACTAGAGCTGTATGACAAAGGTATGTTGACCTTACATTGGATATAGCATTTTGCCACTGTTATTGCTAATACACATTTTCGAAAGCACAGAATGACTCCAGATAGTTTTGTGATTTAAGGGTGTTTATTGAAGTGCTAAATAGTGGAGGGGATTGTAAAATGGTCAGGGATGATGGTGGAGGAATGTCCATGGCAGAGTCCAGTCTATTAGTCTCACAGGTGCATTGTCCAAAGGGGCATAGGAAGTGGAGCTGGGGCAGTTGATGGATGGACAAGGTGACAAAGTAGGACAGTAGGATGTCAATCAGGTTGGTCTCATTTCTTGGCGGGGTCTTGGCATTGTACTCTGGCTTTGTCCTGGATCGGACCGTTTGCGGAGTGGTTCTCCATCTGCAGGGGGTGGGGTGCTGGTGTCGTGGTCCTGTAGCGGTGCGTCCTGTCCACTAGCGCCGGCGGAGGTGGTGGGCAGTTCATCGTCCAGGCTATTGTCAGGGGCCCCTTGTTGTGCCACAGTGTCCCTCCTGGTGTTGACGAGTTCCTTCAGCACCCCTACAATGGTGCCCAGGGTGGAATTGAAGGATTTGAGTTCCTCCCTGAACCCCAAATACTGTTCCTCCTGCAGCCTCTGGGTCTCCTGAAACTTGGCCAGTACCATTGCCATCGTGTCCTGGGAATGGTGATATGCTCCCATGATGTTGGAGAGGGCCTTGTGGAGAGTGGGTACCCTGGGCCTGTCCTCCCCCTGTCACACAGCAGCCCTCCCAGTTCCCCTGTTTCCCTGGGCCGCTGTCCCCTTAACCGTGTTCCCACTACCACTGCCCCCAGGTCCCTGGTGTTGTTGGGGTGGTGGGTTAGCCTGGGTTCCCTGTAGTGGTGGACACACTGCTGATTGACGTGTCCTGGGGACAGAGGTATGGGCCCGCTGGGTGGGTGCTGTGCTGGCGTTTTCAGAGAGGGGAAGCTCTGTAGTGGCCTGTGCCAGTGTATGGGGAACCGACTGCCCCGAGGTCCCAGATGGGCCGGGCTGGTCATCTAGATCCAGTTGGACAGAGCTGTTGTCATCACTGTGGGCCTCTTCTGTGGGTGGAGTGGACATGTCTGGACCCTCCTGTCCAGTGACGTTGGGTAGGGGTCCTGCAGGGGTGTAAAATCATGATTATTGTATCTGTGTGTGCCACGGTGTGCAATGGGTGGGTGTCCCTGTACCCCAGTGCTTGCATTCTTATGTGGGACCTTGTGTGATAATGGTTTAGGGGGGTGTATGGGTATGTGCAGTGGACATGCTTTGGTGATGGGTGTCCATGCTTTGGTGTTACATGCAGGGCTTGGGTTTGGGATGTGTGGTTTGTGATATTGGGACATATGTGAGGAGTTGGAGTGATGGGGGTGAGGGGGAGGGTGGGGGTATGTGATAGCATGCAGGTGGGTGGGGTGAAGTAGTGAAAGATTTGCCTTACCAGAGTCCATTCCTCCAGCTACTCCTGCGAGGCCCTCAGGATGCAGTATAGCCAAGACCTGCTCCTCCCATGTTGTGAGTTCTGGGGGAGGAGGTGGGGGTCCGCCGCCAGTCCTCTGAACCTCAATCTGGTGTCTTGAGACCACGGAATGCACCTTCCCCCGTATGTTGTTCCACCTCTTCCTGTTGTTATCCCTAGTTCTTGGGTGCTGTCCCACTGCGTTGACCCTGTCCACGATTCTTCACCATCGCTCCATCTTCCTAGCTATGGTGGTGTGCTGCACCTGTGATCCGAATAGCTGTGGCTCTACCCAGATGATTTTCTCCACCATGACCCTGAGCTCGTCCTCAGAAAATCTGGGGTGTCTTTGCGGTGCCATGGGGTGGTATGGGTGATGTGTGGGGTGGTGTGTGTTGTGATGTGTGGAGTGATATTTAGAGGTGTGTTGTGTGAGGTGCTTGGATGTTGTGTGAGTGATGGTGTTGAGTGCCTGTGGATGCTATTGTTCTTTCTGGTGGTGTCTCTCTCTGGCCTTCTGTCGCAATTGTTGTCTTCCGGGTTTGTGGGTGATGTGGGTGTGTGTTTTATATTGTATTGGATGTGTGGGAGTGGTGTGTGTATGTGTATCAGGTGTGTGTATTTGGAATTGTCCAATGTGGTAGTGTTTTGTAAGAGTGTGTGTATTTTGAGCGCGGTGGTGTGTACCGCCAATGGAATACCGCGGTTGAAAGACGTGGATTCGTGGGTCGTGATAGTGTGGGCGTATTCCTGTTGGCGTGACGGTGGAGGTTTTATTATTGCCAGTTTATCACTGACCTTTGGTGTGGTGGACTTGTGTGGGTGTCTGGATTTTGGTGGATTCCGAGCTGTGGGTCATAATGGCAGTGGTGGTATTCCGCGGCCGCGGCGGTGTGTTGGCGGTCTTCTGCACGGCAGTAAGCAGCTTTTACCGCCAATGTTGTAATGACCCCCATAATGTTGTTCCCTGCCCCATTTATGTTGCCCCCCCTTACAGGAGAAGGCCCCCTCCCATTCATGATGGCTGGCGTAGCCATCATGTTATGCAAGCCTTAATAAAGAGGAGCTATTCATGCATCTCTCTACTTTGTTAATATGTTGCAGGGAAAATGGCCCTTTAGACCTGGCTTAGCGTAATTTATACATTTCACAATGGCAGCACTAAAGTGGCACTAAGGGCTCTTAAATGTGGCCCACAACAACCTGTCCTCACCTTTAACAAAACATGCTGCACTCAACCTTACAATGACAAATACAGGACAAAACAATACAAATGACTTAGGAAATATATAAAAACACACAACAGCAACAGGACACAGCAGAAAACTCTCAAACAACACCAATCCTCCACCAGCATCAGCTCCACACACCCTTACACAGTCACAGACAAAAAGACTGTGAAGTGAAAGTAAATGCACTGTACCATGTATGCAGCCAGGAAGTCACGTTTCATCACTTCCTGTGCATCATGTTTTCTGATATGTGTTGTTTGTTGACGCATGACAGTCATGTGTCGCTTTTCCCCCATTGAGGCTGACAAGGCCTCAAGACTTGCGATTGACGCTCAGGGGCCAAGCATCACTTTTTCCTTAGCAAAGTCAGTAGTAGTTGCGCTTGCATCGAAATGTTTGATGAATGACAGTCATTTGTGGTATTCCTTCCCATTAAGCCTGACAAGGCATGTGGGCTTGTGATTTACGCACAGGGGCAAGCGTCATATTTTTGGAATAGCGGAGCATTGGATATTGCTGTTTGCGTCAAAAGTTTTAGCGTCTAATAGGAATGTGGGGATTTTGTTGGAAAGGCAGACAGTGCACCCAGATTCACATACCATGTCCAGGGGCTATGCACGTGTGTAGCAAGTATGATATGGCTACATGTTTGTGCATGTTTGTACAGATCATAATGATAACCTCCGTATGTGTCACCATTGTGTTTGTATGTGTATGTGATGCATTTGATGACTGAAACCATTTGCATATGTGCATGTGTGCATGTGTTGCTAGACCTTGTACACATACATATTACCACATGAGTAATGGGAGTGTACATATTGATCTAAGACATATATGTGGTTATACCACATTGTAATGTCTGATTTCCAAATGTACTTATGACTATAACACAGTAGATATGAAGGGCTATATCCAATATATGGTAATGCATGTGATACCCTTGACAACTCATACTCTGACAATGCAGTGGACAACAGCTGGGTTGATTTCACGCTACACCTTGCAATGTGAGTGCATGTGTGTCCACACTGAAGTGGGTTGTTAGGTTCAGACTTCATGATGCTCTGCTATACATGTGACATATAGTTCCCTATGCATCTATAATGCAGGAGATGGTGTACTCACATGTGTCAAGGAAGGTTAGTATGTGCTACGTGGGTAGGAAGACGTGTAGTTTCATATGTGCAAAATTTACAACAGCGGTGTGTTCATGGGATATGAAACCTCACATATCTACCTTCGTGCATGGACACATTTTGGACTTTGTTAAATAGCTGTGTAGTCATATCAGTCCCACCTATGTTTCCATTTGTATGAACACATCTGATGATCATTTAAGTATGTTAACGATCATGTGGTGCAAATACATCTTCATTAGTGGAAAGCTGACTTTTGTGCAGACTCCGAAATACAGTACCAGGTCTGTGCCATTAAAGTGGTATATGTGTGCTGAGATATCACACAAATGTGTGCATGCAACAAACTAGGTACTTACAATCGACAACATGTTTGTTATGACTGCCACATACAATGGCAAACAACTGTGTAGCAGTGTTGCAGTCAGGCAATGATGGCAGCCTAGTGATCTTTTCAACTGTGTGACTACGTATGCCCACACAGACACAAGATCGCATGTTTTTGGGTAGCTTTACAGTGCTCCACTCTGATCAGTCCACTGTGCACATGCATCAGGCTCCTGACCATGTCATGTGTTAATGTAGCTTCAGCACTGGGGTTAGGTGGTGTTGTGAAGAGATTTAGCATCCTCATGACAGCTGTTCAGCAGAGCAATGTGCAGTCCCCTGCAGGCTGACACATGTGCATTTGTGATCAAATAGCCTGGGATTTATGTACAGAAGACTGGCTACTTGTAAGTATAGGACATGTCTCATCATTTGGCTTGGTCTGACAGTCATGGTAATACAATCTTTGTAATTTCCATTTGCAGCTTGGTAAGGGCCTGTGTCTCTAGTGTAACTTGTAATTTGTGTACGACCCAGGGGACAGATGTTGTCATCTGTCACTGCCTTCTGTCAGAATAGTATGCGATGGACAACTACAGCGTTGTTGTTTAGCAAACATGAATGGGTTATGTGCTGACCTAACCATCCTGTCTGTACATATGTTGGGTGATCACTTGGTGATGTTGTGTTGCACAATATTGTTTTTTGTGTTCTGTCTCCTTCTTTTGACATACATTTTAGGATGAGTCTGGACATGTTTGTACATTTCTAGGCATAATTGCACATCCCACACCTGAGTGGCATGTTGGAGACCTAGACATTATGGGGATTTTTTTCAGTGTTGGTAACTTTCTCTTGGTCAGACATATGAGTGTCAATGAGAGGTGAATTTTCGTATGTGGTGTGTGATGGTAACATACAGACTACACCGGGTAACCTTGCTGACCATGTCAACCATTGTAGATAATTGCAAACCCTTTCCTACCTAGGCCATACACCCATACATCAGTCCTAACATGTATATCCACTTTTTGTGACAGAACGCCACCTTGTAAGTACAGCCCCTTCCCACACAGCACTTTGCATGGAAGGAGCGTGCAATGGGTGTTGCTGTGAGCATTCCAAAGCAACACCCATTGCATTTTGATGCTGTCCCAGATTTATGAGATTTTGTAAACCTCAGGCAGCGCCAAAATCTAAAGCCACCCCAGGGGTGGCATTAGCATGGCACAACAATGAGAAATACTTAAATTTCTCCTCCTTTTTTGGTATTTCTATCTGTGCTGCATTCTGCAGTACACATAAAAAGAGCAAATCACCATTAAAGATTGTTTTTGTGCAGGAAGGTATCCCTTCCTGCATAAAAACGATCTCCCCGGCAATGCAGCCGTCCTTGTACCATGGCGCAAGGGTGGCTGGGTTGGTGCCCGCAGCTAATTTAGCACCGGCGCAGGGGGAAACACAGGTATCAGCCGTATTCTAGTAAATAGGATGCAACCCTGCATTTTAGAAATGACGCATCGCGGCACTGCCAATTTTGGCACAAGGACCATGTTGCGCCTCTTTTTGTAAATATGCCCCTTAGTTTCATGTACTAGGTTTAATGGTGTTGTTAATTAACTCCATATCAACACATGAAAAAGATTTGAAATGTGTTTGTAGTACTTTTCCAGAGTCACGATATGGCTGCACACTGTTCCTGCACGTATTTCCAGATTCGTGCGGGGTACGTAACTCTGGCAGTTTTTAGGAATACAGAATGAACATACACACACTTTCTTACAGTTTAAATTACATGAAGAGGTTTAATAACCTGTTAAAATAAATAATGTTTGCAAACAAAATATACATTTTAACCACTATTTAAACAGTTTTTAAGGAGTCCTGTCTATGTTGCGATGGGTACGCTGTGGGGACTCTCATCTTATATTTTGAAACTAAAATTGCATGACTGATTTTAGGGGTGACTGCTTGTATGAGGGCTTTTGTAGTTGAATGATAGTGCATATCAAGTAGTGAATGAATAAGTGACTTGCTGGACTCACTGGGAACATGAATAAATGCATGAGCGAGTGAGTGGGTGCATGACTAGGTGGATGGCTGAGTGTGAGAAAGCTGGGCTGATTGCAGAACCCCCCTAACTTTTTGCTGGAGTTTTCCAGACTCTGATGGTGCCCTGGGTACAGCTTAGTCCCAGGGCCTGTGCTCTGATTAAATTGAGCATGCAAATTAAGCTAATTATAATTGGCAGCATCAACTTACCTATAAGTCTCTAGTACATGATAGGGAATATAGGTTTAGGGACCCCAGCTTAAGCAGTGCCCCCATAGGTGCACTGCTGATGTGCCCAGTGTCATTTTGAAGGCAGACCTGCCTTGTTGGCTGCTTTTAAACTAATGGTAAATGCAAGTTTGACTTTGGACTTAAAAGTACTTACAAAGTCCTGAACTACCTTATTTGTACATAAAAGTCACCCCTAAGATGTCCCCTAAGTGCCCCCAAAGCTGGGTACTATGCAACTGTTAGCAGAGACCTTATACAAATTATTTTATGAAATCTGGTGAGGTAGAATAGCCAAATGTGTTTTTCCCTCACTGTAGTGAATGTGCTCGATAGGCTTAAATGGGGAGAATTAATTTTAATAGGAGCCAGATATTTCATGTTTGGCATCAAACTGATTTTTATAATAAATCCCACAACTTGCCATTGTTGCCAACTTGCCATTGTTGGATTTAATATAACTAGTTCAGAGAAAGAGTTTTAGAACTACATGAAAGTTTCCCACATCAGTTCTGTAATGCCCTTCTCTGATTGGCCAGCCTCTGGCAGCCTAGCTAGTCTGCCTTGAGGAGGTGTGAAGTGGCCTGGGCTAAACACAAAGGGAGTGTCTGAGGGAGGAGATCTGCCTCAGCAGATGGTGAAACAAGATGGGGGAGAGCAGCGACACTGGTCTTCAAAGGAGGGAAGGACATTTGGATCAGGTCAAGACCCCCCTCCATTTCCTGCAAACCCAGGCAACCCTCTTGGTTAGATTAGGAGATCGTAGGAGAGGGATGTGTTAAGGATTTTTAGCCACTCCAGTGGGTGGACTCAGGCAGACTTAACTTCCAAAATTCAGTTTCTGCCATTTTCGATTTTTAAGGAATGTTGCTCCCTGTGATTTAGTTTTGCCACACTTCCCAGGAAGTAGTCATCTAAGAGGGTAGTGGACTGCCTGGGATTGGACAGTCACCCCCCCCACTTTTCACTCCAGGATCAAGGATAAATTTGGTAGAGCTGCAGCTACAGCTCAAATCCCTGCTGGAAGAAGATACAGAGAAGAAGGACTGCCCTGCTGGACCCCTGGCCTGCACCTGGACACTGCACTCACAAGGATGGCACCAGCTGAACACTTAGGGCTTCAACAAGAAAATTACTTTGCCTTGCTTCTGCAACTCCAGGAGTGGACTCCCTGTAAGCTACAGGTACAAAGGAGCTGCCCAGAGTCCCCTGCATCAAGCCCTGCAAGAAGAGCCCAGCTGACAAGCTTCCATTGACATTTTGAGGATTCTGGCCAAGTGCCTTCTGGGAATTGTAGTCCCAACTCCCAAGGAGCAACTCAGAGCTTCTTGAACCTTGGACCAAGATGTGGACACTTCAAGAACCCAAAAGGGACCTATAGAAGAAGATCCAAGAGTTTGGAGACATTTGGAACAACTGTTGCAAGCCGCTCCATAAGTTGAAGATTGTTGGAGTTGTAGTTCCAGACTCCAAGAGGCAAACCAGTGCCTCTATACTCTTGGCTGGTGCTGTGGACCACTTACTGTATCAAGAAACACTTTTGAAAGTAAGTGCAACAGCGTTACATCGTGGGTGGCCTGAACTCTGGACTTTGTCCCTGTCCAGTGTGAACTTTTTTAACATTTTGAGTGCTATTTGCTTGTAATGGCTATAATTACTTTTAATCTTAAAAAATTCATATCTCCGATTCCCTACATTTGCTTTTTGTTGTTTTAGTGTCATTTTAATGATCAAAATATAGGCCCTCTTTATGACATTGGCGGTAAATGACGCTTACCGCCGTGCTGACGGCCGCCAACTGACCGCCGTGCTGGCCAATATCTGTTCACCATATTATGACACACACACACCAATCCGACAGAATACAGCCACATACACAAATCAGCTAGACCAAAGGTCAGTGATAAAGTGGAGGCCCCAAAACCAACACCGTTATTCCAACAGAACAACGCCCCTCACATTATGATCCAAGAATCACCACAGCGGACATTCAATGGTGGGAAACCATTGGCGGTACATACCGTTGCGCTCAGAATGGACACCCACAGACGAAACAACACCACATTGGCCAATTCAAACAACACATACTTGGCACCCATACACACACCACACCCACACCACTATAAAACACCCACCCACATTACCCACAAACCTTTACCAACAACTATTGCTACCACAAGGCTGAGAAGAAGAGCACAGAGATAACTAGACACGCACACCGCTCACACCCATATACCCCACACGCACTCCACATCACACACCCCAACACATTCCCCAACACACCCTCACCAACACACATCGCACAACGCCCATGGCGACACAAAGGCACCCCTGTTTCACTGAGGAGGAAGGGTCATGGTGGAGGAAATTGTCAGCATCCAAGAACAAGGGACAACATCAGGAAGCAGTGGAATGACCTACGGGGGAAGGTAGGTTCCAGTGTAGCAAGAAACCAGCTCACCATACAGAGGACTGGCGGTAGACCCCCACCTCCTCCCCCACAACTCACAGCATGGGAGGAGCAAGCCTGGCAATACTGCATCCTGAGGGACTGGCAGGAGTTGGAGGAGGACTGGACACTGATAAGTCAACTTTAAACAATTATCTCCTTCTGATACCTGCATGCCATCACACACCCTCACCCTCACTCCCATAACTCCACTACATCCCACATACTCCACCATCTCCCCCAGTCCTGCACGTATGGGCAGGGTAGCAAGGACCCAGCCCAGCACCTCAGCCACACAGTCCACGGGCCCAGTGGTAGCACCACCTACGTATGGTGGTAGGGATTTCAGACCAACAAAACTGAAGGGGAAGGAGCCTGCACCAGCTGCAAAGAAGAGGAAGGAGCCTGCACCAGCTGCGAAGACGGGGAGGGAGCCTGCACCAGCTGCGAAGAATGGGTAGGAGCCTGCACCAGCTGGAAAGAAGGGTAAGGAGCCTGCACCAGATGTGAAGAAGGGGAAGGAGCCTGAAACAGCAGGCAGAGGGAGGTAGAGCTCATTTACCCCTGCGAGGAAGGGTAAGGGATCCCCAATCCATGACCAGGAGGAGAAGAGGCACTCTACGCCAGCATAAGCTGTCAGCCAAACACCGCCACCACCTGCAGCTGTCACAGGGCTCCCAATGCCAGCTGTGGTTGTGCAGCCATCAGAGAGTGCAGGGGCTGAGCAGGAGCCTCCCCCAACCACCACCACAGTGTAGTATTGCACTCCCCAGACAAAGAGCACAAGGCATGTTGCCCCCTCCAGAACCAGTGGGGAAAACACCCTCTCGAGAAACTGCGGCCTTGCACTCCCCAGGATAAAGCAATGGGCATGTTGCCCCCTCCAGAACCAGTGGGAAAGACACCCACTCGAGAGACTGTGGCCTTGCACTCCCCAGGACAAAGAGCATAGGGTATGTTGCCTCCTCTAGAACCAGTGGGCAAGACACCCACTCGAGAGACCTTGGCCTTGCACTCCCCAGGACAAAGAGCACTAGGCATGTTGCCCCCTCCAGAACCAGTGGGCAAGATACCCACTTGAGAGACCTTGGCCTTGCACTCCCCAGGACAATGAGCACAGGGCATGTTGACCTCTCCAGAACCAGTGGGCAAGACACCCACTCGAGAGACTGTGGCCTTGCACACCCCAGGACAAAGAGCACAGGGCATGTTGCCCCCTCCAGAACCAGTGGGCTTGTTCCCGCATCTGGCTGAGGTGCCCCCTCCCTCTAAGGTGCCTGCCTATTTGACAACTGATACCCCTACAGTGTTCTATCCAGATTGGTGCAGGATTCGAGTGGGGCCTTGGACTGTGCCCTGTGGCCATGTGGGCCCATTGAAATATGGACTGGACAGTGTCCCTTTTTTATACAAGTGTACATATCTGTTTCATGGCCAAATCAGATTGTTGATTTTATTGTTGGACTGATTACAATCACTTTCATCAATTCCTGTTGTCCTTGCATTATTCTGCAGATTTTCGTGGTAAAATTGATTTTGTAATGCAGCTCGTTGTGTGTATGGCGTGTGTGTGTCGGATGTGTGTTGTGTGTGTGTATGTCACTCTCATTTTCCTCCCACCCTCCCTAGTGTGCTAGGAGGCTGTACTCACCGTCGTCTTCTTCGCCGGTATTGGTGTTCCAGGTGTGGCATAACGTAGAAGATCATCGGGAAGACTTGTAGTTCGGGTTCCATGGCGGCATGATTCTTCCCTGTATCTCCAATGGTGAGTCCTTTGACTTTTGTGCTCTGTTTCTGCCAGGCTTTTGATGGCATTCGTACCAATCCGGAAAAGGTGGCAGATTTGTGTGTCTTAATATGGTGGGCGGTACTTTGTCTTCCACCTGGCTGTAGGGCGCTACTGCCATGGTGACTGTTGTTTGCGCCCTGCGGTCAGTGTGGTACATTGGCTGTCTATCGGATAAATCACCGCCATGGTCATAATTTGGCATTAATTAATGCCAGCCTGTTGGCAGTATTACTGCCACTTTATCACCCACCGCTAGGGTCGTAATGAGGGCCATAATCTATTTTTATAAATTGGTGTTTGATTTTTATTGTGTTTTACTCATTTACTGTTTGGTGATTTTTCAATGCTTTACACACTTGTCTCCTAAGTTAAGCCTTATCGTCCGTTGCGAAGCTGCCAAGTGTTGAGCTGGGTTTAATTTATTGAGACCTAACGGGGTGTAAGTGGGGGTTAGTGGCCTATTGCTAAGTGGAGGTACTTACCTGCCCTTCCGCTTTCCAATGGTGATTGACTAGGTGCATGAGTGAGTGTACAGGTAAGTGAGTGGGTATGTCAATGGGTGCACAGGTAAGTGACTGAGTATGTGAGTGGGTGTATGGGAGAATGACTGGGGTGTCAGTGATTGTATGAGTGAGTAAATAGGTATGTCAGTGGCTGTATGGGTGAGTGATAGGGTACATGAGCAGCTCTAAGACTTAGATACAGGGTGTATTAGTTGCTGCATGGGTGATTGAATGGGTGCGAGAGTGGGTATACAGGTGAGTGACTGTGTGTATGAATAGCTGTATGGGTGAGTGAATGGGTGCATCAATGGCTGTATGAGTAAGTGAGTGTGTGTATGAATGGCTGTATGGGTGAGTGACTGGGTGCATGAGTGAGTGTACAAATCAGTTGGTATGTCACTGGGTGCACAGGTGAGTGACTGGGCTTGTGAGTGGGTGTATGGGTGAGTAACTGTGTGTATGAGTGGCTGTAAAGGTGAGTTATAATGTGGATGTGTGAGTGTATGGGTGACAGAATCAGTACATATCTGACAGTACAAGTGAGTGGTAGGGTGCAGGAATGCCTGTATGGCTGAGTGGCTGCTTATGTGAGTGACTGCATGGGTGTGTGAGTGCTTGTGTAGATCAGTGAATGTGTGTGGGAGTCACTGTATGGGTGAATAACTGGGTACCTCAGTGTCTATTGTATTGAGCATGTGTGAGTATCACTAGCTGTATGGCTGAGTGAATGGGTGCATGAGGGCATGTATGGATGACTAATAAGTTACATTACTGGCTCTATTAGGGAGCGAGTGGGTGGATAAGTAGATGTATGGAAGTGTGAATGTGTGCATCAGTGGTGTATCTGTTACTGACTGGGTGTATGAGGGGCTGAAAAGATATGTGACTGGGTACATAATTGGGGTCGTGTGTGACAGTGAGAATGCATGAGTTCTTGTATGTGTGAGTGAGTCAGTACATAAGTGGCTACATAGATGTGTTAGTGGGTGTATTACTGAGTGTATGAATGACTCAGTGGATGGATGAGTGAGGCATTGAGTGAGGGAATGGGTGCATGAGTGACTATATAGTTCAGTTAGTAAGTGTATGAGTCATTCACTGGATGCATGGGTGACTGTATACGTGACTGATGGCTTTCATTAGTGTTTGTATCCATAAATAATTGCATATGTAAGTGGTTGTTTAGGTGAGTGAGTGGGTGTAAGAGTAATGTTATCGGTGAATGGGGCATGTAGTTGGTACTCTATGGTTAAGTAACTGGGTGCATGAGTGTAAGTATGTCTAAGTACGTGACTACATAACTGGTATATGGCTAAATGGGTGTAGTAGTAACATATGGATGACTTAATGACTGTGGGTGGTGTACGTGTGACTGAGTGGTGGTATGTGTGAATGAGTGAGTGAATGTATGAGTGATGTATGTACAGTTATACGGGTACCTTCATTCAACACTAAGGGGGTCATTCTGACCCCCGCCGGCGGCGGAAGCTGTCCGCCTGGTGGGAACCGCCAGAAGACCGTACCGCGGTCAAAAGACCGTGGCGGTCATTCTGACTTTCCCGCTGGGCTGGCGGGCGACCGCCAAAAGGCCGCCCGCCCGCCCAGCGGGAAAGCACCAGCAACGAGGAAGCCGGCTCCGAATGGAGCCGGCGGAGTTGCTGGTGTGCGACGGGTGCAGTTGCACCCGTCGCGACTGAAAATCAATGTGGGGCCCTGTTAGGGGGCCCCTGCAGTGCCCATGCCATTGGCATGGGCACTGCAGGGGCCCCCAGGGGCCCCACGACACCCGTTCCCGCCAGCCTGGTTCTGGCAGTGAAAACCGCCAGAACCAGGCTGGCGGGAAGGGGGTTGGAATCCCCATGGCGGCGCTGCTTGCAGCGCCGCCGTGGAGGATTCACAGGGGCAGGGGAAAACCAGCGGGAAACCGCCGGTTTCCCTTTTCTGACCGCGGCTTTACCGCCGCGGTCAGAATTGCCCTTGATGCACCGCCAGCCTGTTGGCGGTGCATCCTCCAACCCCGGCCCTGGTGGTCCATGACCGCCAGGGTCAGAATGACCCCCTAAGTGTGTGTCTCAGAAACTATATAGATCAGAAACCAGAAAACACAGTGTTATAAACAAAGAATACTGACTAAGAGTAAACAATTGTCAATACGTGCCAGAAACAAAAACTTTTCTCTGCCAGAGTAATATCTGCAAAGTTTTCATGACGTATCTCTCCAAATACAGTTAAAAAAAAAAGAACATAAATATGTTAGTGTGATGCTTAAAAAACATGTAAAACAAATTAGTATACATTGATTATGATATAACAGTATATCACAATTTACCAAACCTTTTCAGTTTCCTTCTTTGCTCAGTTTCTTTATAGTAGTACCTATAAACGGAGTCCTGTATAATCATCATTGAACAGTGGGGAAAAATAAATAATTTAGATTGTAGGAAAAAACCCTATCTCCACAGTACTTCACTGCAAGTAAGTGATACTGTGAGTTGCACTCACTACAACTTGTACTTAATCTGAATAGAGCACACTTTCTACATTAGAAAAATATTGTGGGCCTCATTATGACCCTGGCGGCCGGATGTAAGATGGTGGTAACACCGCCAACAAGCTGGCGGTGTTCTGCGAGCTATTATGACTGTGCCGCTATAGCCACGACCATACCGCCGGCCCCTCCACTATACCATCCCCAGGGCAGCGGTGCAAGCACCCCCAGGCATAGCCCCATCACGCATTTCACTGCCCGAATTTCGGGCAGTAAAATGCGCGATTGATTCTACTGCACCTACTGCACATCAGCATTGCCGCCAGATCTATTACGAGCCGGCAGCAATGTTGATGTGATTTTTCCACTGGGCCAGAGGAAAAATCGTAATAGGGAGCCAGAAATACCACCAGCACTGGCAGTTTTCTGGCTCCCGCAGCCTCCGTGGTCTTTTGAAAAGACCGCCGAGGTTGTAATGAGGGCCTGTATGTTAAAAACAATTTGGTTAATATTATAGCTGGTACAAAACTACAAACAAATATAATTCACGGTTAGATTTTCCACATCCTTTTGTAGACATCACCCCTGATGGGCTGAATGATATCTTAAAAAAATGATAATCCACACAATGAGAAGATGTATATTCAATTTCTTCCTGAAATCCTATGAAGATGATTCATCTACACTATGGGTTTTATTATGAGTTTGGCAGTCCCAGTGTGGGACCTCCAAACCTGCGGGGAGCACACCACTGCCATGGTGGTGTTGACCCCCTCATCCTTTTACGAGGTTTCCACTGACATGACCTGGGTCACTTGCAGAAACCTTGAAATAGACCGTTCCCAGAGCTACAGATAGCACTTGGCTCCCTTAAAGTAGCCGAGTGCTATAAAGTAGCACAGAGGGGGCCCTTCAGCACCCTCTGAATGCACACAGTCTGCAAAGCAGACAGTGTGCATTCTGACAGTGCTGGGCAGGGGCCCCCTTACATTGCCCACATCATGGGCCGTGGGCATGGGCAGTGCAGGGCCCCCCTGCGGCTCCCTGCGCTTGTTCTCTGACAGCCTTTTCATGGTGGTGAAACTGCCATGAAAAGGCTGGCAGAGAACAAGGTTGTAATCAGCAGGGCAACTCTGAGTTCAGCACTGCCCTGACTGATTGCAACCAAGACCACCGTTACCCAGTTGGGATGTAGGATGGTGGAGTTGGCGGTCTGAGACAAATTTGTCATGTGGCAGTCAGACTGTCACAGCCACGGCGGGTGAATCACCACCATGAGACCCTTTATTTTTTGCTATCCCTTTGTTAACATCAGCTCTGATAGGCCGAATGATGGCTTAAGGAGTGCTGAACCATATGAACAAAAGAGCATATAGCCATTTTATTCCAGAAATACTATGAAGGTATTTCAACCACACTTAATTTTTGGATATTCTTTTCTTGACATCACCCTTGAAAGGTCAAATGATGTCTGAAATATTGATGAGGCCCTGAAGGGTTGTCCTGGTCCTGAATATCCTCTCCTGCCTTCTTCGTTGCCTTTGGGGTCCATGTTGGTGTGGCGGTAGCTGCTGCTGTTGCTTCTGTGCTTTGCGTCTTCGTGCATGCTGCATGAGTATCACCTCCATGTCTTCCTTTTTGAGCTATGATGTTGCTTCTGTGAGTTTTCCTGAAGTAGTGGTATGTTTGCCTCATTTTAATGCCTGCCCTTACCCAGGCATTAAATTTTGGCGCAAATTGGGATTTGCTCCATTTTCCGGCTCTGCCTACCAGATGTGAACCATTTTTGCGCGGTTGGATGAACATGGCGCATGAGAGTTTAAGTCATTTTTTAGACGGGAATGCCTACCTTGCATCTCATTGATGCAAGCCGGTTTCACGCATCGAGAAAATGGAGCACACTTGGATATTTTGACGTTAGACAGGGCTAGTGTCAAAGTATAAATATGGTGTTAGGTTTACACCGAATTAGCGTAAAAAAAACAACGCTGATCCGGCACAAAGGGAGTATAAATATGGGCCTTGGTTCCATGAATAACCCAGTCCAAATATGTCCTCAATATTTACATCTTCATCTTCTAAAACTCCAAGGATCACAATAATAAACTCCTGTGCATCTTGTTGAGCAATTAGAGTGAATACTACAGATCCACTGTATTTGTCTACTAGTTGTTGAATGCTTAAATGTATTACATTTTTTTAACTAAATAAGCATTGAATGCAATGATATGGTGCTGTGCACAATGTGTTCCTTGTTTTTTCTTGAATTGCATTTATAACGTGGTAAATGGAAGAGAACATTGAGAACAACATTAGCATTGCAGTTAACACAAGTAGTGTTATCCACTGGTACCCTGCAATATCTCCATCCTTTTCCAGTTTTGTTTTCTAGACACTTTCTTCTTTAGCTTTCTTTTTGGTCTTTTCCATAATTTTCTTTGATGGTTTCCGCTTGGGACATAACATCCGCTTTTCATAAACCGGATACTGTCCTAAATAAGGAGCCCACGCACTTCTTAATCTGTTGTACTCTCTCACGCAAATTGCACCTGCACTAAGTTTATTCTCATCAAAATCAACCAGATACAAACAAGATAATGTTAAAACTCCTGACAATGCTACATATGACATTCCTCCTGTACTCCCGATATCAATGAATGCTGTATCAACACTTAAACCTTGAGACTTGTGCATTGTTATGACATACGCAAGAGAAACTGGAAATTGTTTTCAGCTGACATACAAATCTTTCACAAGCAAAAAACGTACAACACATCATCCAATTTGCTTCACACCATCAACCTGATCAAACTTTATAGATAAACATGTAACCTCATCATGGTTAGGAAAATTAATGTAAGTAGTTTTTGAACATGGGACACTGAATACTATCTTTGACAGCATTAAAACAATCTTCATAGCAGTCATATTCCCCAAGTTATTCCAGTTCACTACACCAAGCTTTGAATAGTTAAATAAGTGCTAAATACAAAACTTCTCTTTTCTCAGGCTTCACTAAATATCCTCACATCCATGTACTGTATATTTCCCTTCTTCTAAGTTTTCACTTACATTACTCCTGTATCTATAGCAATGAAGAATTTCAAAAAGGGACTTGTCTTCTAGGTGTGGACTTCTGCTTGGATAGTGTGTATCCAACATATTTGATTTGACAATGCCTATACTTTCTGGTTCAAACTCTGCAAGGTACTGAAGTTCAGGGAAATACTTCAATACTCTGTTTTTGTAGTAGACAGACCAAGAGTTAACCAGACAATTCCTTTTGATTTTGAGAAAACACTTTCCAATCTCAATCTGTCACAGGCTTCATAGGATCCCATTTCCATGTGGAAAAGCATTTTGAATTTCTTGCTAAGTGTCTTTTCTGCAGAAATCTCCTCCCACATCTCCAGCACCTCAGTTTTTTCAGACTTTGCGAGGTACACTGTGACATACCAAGCCACAGTGGCGTAGTTGTCTACAACAAGTTGTATGTCCATGTTAGCATTCCACATTTAAAAAAATACAGAATTGAAGTCATTAATATATTTGCAATCTTTGGTTCTCTTTAAGTTATATGTGTGTCCTTGTCAGAGTATGTCTGACTGAAGACAAAAAGCTTTTCAATCTTCCTTTTGCAATGACAGGTCATTAAAATCCAAATCAACACCTTGTATAAAAAGTTCCTTTCGACCTGTATCTACGACAACAGTACTTCCCACATCTATTTGTTTGAGAACACAAAACCTTTTGTCTGAGACCTTTTTTACCAGTGTGTTTTGATATGCTACATATGGCATACTGTTTAATAAAAAATAGCACAGACTCATCACTTTGTACTCCAAAGGTGGGTGTTCCTTTTATTCATAGTAATATGTGAATGTGAGGAGCACCTCTTGCCTGGTATTCTTTTCACCAAAAACAATCCCTTACTTCTCCAAGAGGAGGATTGGTTTTGTTGCAGATAACATAAATCATAGTTTTGAAACTGTGGGTGAAATATCTGCAAAGATTTGCAGGATCTAATGAGCAAAGTTTTCCAGCCTTCTTTAAATTGATCTCTTTTAGGGTAGAGTATGCATCTCTTAAGAATTGAATCAGGTCATCCCATGCATACTCTGCGCAACTCAATGTCACAAATCCACGTTGGTGGTACTAGGTTTCTCAGCATACACTTCAGTTCTCCATGATGTCTGAACCAATATTCGTAGGTGCTAAGATGGCTCACCATTAAATTAATCAAGTTGTATTATACATTTTCACCTTTTTCTTGAATTTTGGTAACAAAATCTCTGGCAGACATTTTTGGAGATTAAGGGGGTCATTCTGACCCTGGCGGCCGGTGACCGCCAGGGTCACCGACCACGGGAGCACCGCCAACAGGCTGGCGGTGCTCCCGAGGGCATTCTGACCGCGGCGGTTCAGCCGCGGCCAGAAAGGGTAAACCAGCGGTCTCCCGCCGGTTTACCACTGCCCTTGTGAATCCTCCATGGCTGCGGAGCGCGCTCCGCAGCCATGGGGATTCTGACACCCCCTACCGCCATCCTGTTCCTGGCGGGTCTCCCGCCAGGAACAGGATGGCGGTAGGGGGTGCCGTGGGGCTCCTGGGGGCCCCTGCAGTGCCCATGCCCATGGCATGGGCACTGCAGGGGCCCCCGTAAGAGGGCCCCGCAAAGTATTTCACTGTCTGCTAAGCAGACACTGAAATACGCGACGGGTGCAACTGCACCCGTCGCACCCCTGCAACTACGCCGGCTCAATTCTGAGCCGGCGTCCTCGTTGCAGGGGCATTTCCTCTGGGCCGGCGGGCGCTCTTTTGGAGAGCGCCCGCCGGCCCAGAGGAAATGTCTGAATGGCCGCCGCGGTCTTTTGACCGCGGTGCGGTCATTCAGCGGCGGTACCTTGGCGGACGGCCTCCGCCGTCCGCCAAGGTCAAAATGACCCCCTAAATCCTCTTTTGAGATATGAAAGTCCAGACAAGTAAATCTCAAACAGAACGTGAAATATGTAAGGGATACACTGTCTGAATCTTGGATCCTCTGAATATAATTGTGTTGATCGGTAATCAGCTGCTGGTATTTGTATGGGCAGGTCATCATACCGACCTCCTATTCCAGTGACAAACAAATGAGGAAAACAGCGAGGCTCTAAACTTCTTTCCCACACACTCATGTGAGCTCCTTTAATGTGCTTCATTTGGAAAAGGTCAATAGCATCACCTATGACTTCTTTGGAATGTAGAGGATGTATGCTGTAGTGCTCATAAATTTACTCTGATCGAGATGGATCAATTTGTTTCTGTGTTATCAGTTCCTGCCAAAATGTCATCATCAACATTTGCTACATCAGCTTAAATATTATTTTGAACCAGATATAATTTTGCTTGTGTAACTTTATTAACATCTACTAACTCTTGCTAAATTGTTTTATTCTTAGTGGGTACACCATTTACCAGGATAAGTGGCTCTTCATTGTCTTTGTCTGTTCCTACAGATAGCACTTTAAAAATAAATCATATGGCAAATAGACTACTCTTCGTTTAACCCCTCGGGTGCCTTGGATACAACAGTTACGTCCTGGGCAGCACAGCTCAGGCACCCAGGATGTAACCATTACATCCAAGTAGGGGCCCTCAGAGGAAGCACTAGTGCTCCCCACAGGAGCCCTGCACCCCCCTGCCCTGGGCAGGGATGGAAGGGGAATTGCTTCCCCTTCCACCCTGCCCCCCTGCCCCCCTGACCCCTGTGGTGTCTCATGAGGTCAGCGCCTGCCCCTCCACTTCCAGCGTGGATCAGAAGAGAAATGCAAAAGCATTTCTCCTCTGATCTATGGAGAGGGCGAGAGAGTCATCAAAGGAAAGGAAAGGCCTTTCCTTTCATTTGGTGTCTTTATCAGCATTTCTGCTTCCTGATCGCAATGCGATCAGGCAGCAGAAATGCCCACTAGACAGCAGAGAGTTTAGTTTTTTTGTATTTTTGAATGAGGGAAGCGGCCCCTTGAGCAGGGGGCGCTCATCAGGGGGGCAAACGATTTTCAGCCCATTTCTGCCCCCCTGGGAGCAGATCAGCCCAATATAATTAGACCGATTGGGGCAGAAACTACTAGAAAACAGAAATATATATATATATTTTTTTATATATGGAGAGCGACCCCTTAGGCACGGGTCACTCCCTGGGGGGGGGGCACATTACTGTTGGCCATATCTGCCCCTCCTTTGGGGAAGATTGGCCTATTTTTGGACTGGCCATCTTCCCCCAAGGGGTGCAGAAAGCCTACCAGAGACGAGGAAAGATTTATTTTTCAAAATAAGAGGGTGTGGCCATACCTCCACCCCAAATAAATGGGGCAAAAGTTGTTCTGCCCACCAGTGGGCAGATGGGGCAATTACCCCCAATCCGCACCCTGGGGGGGTCAGAAATTCTACTAGATGCCAGGGTATTAAAAAAAAAAATAGTGTGTTGGTGGTTATGAACCAGTATGGGCATGGTTATTCCCCCACCCTAACTGAAGGGGGTAACAGTCTTTCAGCTCTCCCCTCACACACTAAAACATCTTATCCCACGGCAAGCAAGAAGACAATTGATTATTTTGAGTTTTGGTTTTACATTTGGGCCATGAGAGCTTGGCAGCTCTCAAAATCGTCCCCCTTGGAATGGTGAGGGTTGCACTTTTTGGACTTTAGGACGCTGCCATGTAGAAAATTCCAATAGACCTAGACACATCTGAAAACTAAACATCTAGGTGAGTCCAGGGTGGTGTGCTTCACATGCACCCGCACCATTTTCTTATCCACAGTGCCCTGCAAACCTTCAACTTTGTTGGAAATCACAATTTTTTTCCACATTTTGTTGATGGAACCTTCCGGAATATGCAGGATTCCACAAAATTCCTACCACCCAGCATTGTCTCATCTATACCGATAAAAAATTTGCCCCACTTGTCAGCCTAAATATGTTTTTTTTTCACACTGCCCTTTTCGACCTGCTTAGGTTCCCCATCAATTTCGACATGTTTTTGGCTCTTCCCTGTCACGAGGACTTGGCCCACCTACACAAGTGAGGTATCATTTTTACCAGGAGACTGAGGGGAATGTTGGTTGGTAGGAAATTTGTCCCAGTGCGATGATCCCACGCAGAAATGTGGGAAAAATTTGTTTTTTTTGCTAAATTTGAGGTTTGCTGAGGATTCTGGGTAAGAAAACATTGGGGATCCATGCAAGTCACACCTCCCTGGATTCCCTCAGGCATCTAGTTTTCAGAAATATTTAGGTCTGGTAGGTTTCCCTCTATGGCTGCTGAGCCCAGGACCAAAAAGGCAGGTCTCCCCAGCAAAAACATGTAGTTTAGTATTTGATAATTTTGATGTGTCCACATTGCGTTTTGGGGCATTTCCTTTCGCAAACACTATGCCTACCCCCACAAGTGAGGTACTATTTTTATCGGAAGACCCAAAGCAACGCTGGATGGAAGGAAATGTGTGTTCCCCTCAGATTCCAGAATTTTTTGTCAACAAAATGTGAGTAAAAAGTGTTTTGGGGCAAAAAGTTGAGGTTTGCAAAGGATTCTGGGTCACACAACCTGGTGAGAGCCACAGAAGTCACCCCATTTTGGATTCCCCTAGGAGTCTAGTTTTCAAAAATGTGCAGGTCTGGTAGGTTTCCTTAAGTGCCAGCTTAGCTACAGGCCGAAATCCACAGGTAGGCACATTTAAAAAAACACATCAGTTTTCAATGAAAAAATGTGATGTGTCCATGTTACGTTTCCTGCCGCAGGCATTAGGTATACCAATGCAAGTGAGGTACCATTTTTATCAGGAGACTTGGGGGAACACAGAATACCAAAACAAGTGTTATTGTCCCTTGTGTTTCTCTACATTGTTTCCTTCCAAATGTAAGACAGTGTGTAAAAAAGACTCTTTGAGAAATGCCCTGTAATTCACATTCTAGCATGGGGACCCCAGAATTCAGAGATGTGCAAAAAAGCACTGCTTCTCAACACCTTATCTTATGCCCATTTTGGAAATAAAAAGGTTTTCTTGATACCTATTTTTCACTCTTTAAATTCCACCAAAGGAATTACTGTATACCCGGTATAGAATAAAAACCCACTGCAAGGTGCAGCTCATTTATTGGCTCTGTGTACCTAGGGTTCTTGATGAACCTACACACCTATGTATCCCCGCAACCAGAAGAGTCCAGCAGACGTAACAGAATATTGCTTTCAAATCTGACATCACTGCAAAAAGTTACAGAGAAAAATGTGCAGAAAAATTTCAGTTTTTTTTTTACCTCAATTTAAATATTCTTTTATTTCAGCTGTTATTTTCTGTTGGAATACTTTGTAGGATATACACAAATTACCCATTATTCAATTCAGAATGCTTTCTTGGATCCAGCATTTGTTTCACACCCATTTCTGTCACCAACTGTAAGGAGGCTGAAAGCACAAAAAATAGTACAAATGGGGTATGTCCCAGTAAAACGCCAAAACAGTGTTGAAAAATGGGGTTTCCAATGCCATTTTCAGGCGAAAAAAACACAAGCCTTCTTCTGCAGCCCTTTTTTCCCCTTTTTTTGAAAAAAATGAAATTTTCGCTGTATTTTGGCTAATTTCTTAGTCTCCTTCAGGGGAACTCACTAACTCTGGGTACCTCTAGAATCCCTAGGATTTTGGAAAAAAAGGACGCAAATTTAGCTTGGGTAGCTAATGTGGACAAAAAGTTATGAGGGCCTAAGCGCGAACTGCCCCAAATATCCCACAAAAAGGCCTGGCATCTGAGGGTGGAAAGGCCTGGCAGCAAAGGGGTTAAGGCCTTTTATTAACTCTGTTGGATGCATTTTACCTGTTTTTGGTTTCAATCAGGTAATTGCTTGAAAAGGATGTACAGATTGTATAAGGATGGATTCATATCCATTTAACTCTCTTAGTTGTTTGGGAATAGTCACAAGTTCTAACCTGTTATACAGAGCTCTAGCTGGAATTTTCTGATCCTCTAACTTATCATAGCAATACTCACAAATAGCTTGCTGAATGGACAAGTCAAAACGCTCCTCTACAAATAAATAAGCAGCACATTCTTGCCACTTTTTTCTGTTTTCCCCTTCAGTTTTTGAAAATATATCTACATTTCATGTTTGACTTGTAGTGAGTGCCTCTACAGGAAATGCAAATAAAGTTTGTTTTTTCAGAACACATGGTAGTGAACTTTATAATCTCTTGTTCAAAATTGTCTTTGGAAATACCTGTGCTTTCTTCCTCTAAACCTGTACCTACAAATTCCTCATTCTCTCTAAATTCCTCTTCAGGACCAAAGAACCAAAACTGGACATCCATCTCTACCTCTTGTATTGTACCATGCAAAAGTACTCTATTCATCGTTCCTAAACATAATGCTGGGGTCTTCACATAGTAAAGTCTCCTAACTAAACTTCATATTTTTGAATGGTGAACTGCCAACCTTCTAAAGTGCTTGGCAAACTTTATTCAGTAAACATGCTAATGAATGTCCTTGTAAATGTGTAAACTTTCTTACCTTACATGGATCTAATCCTTGCAAAATTGAACTTTTCTTCTCCTTCTGAATTGGTTTATATTTTCTATTCGATTCTGAATTACTCTGGTATGAAATATTCTCACTCTAATTTCTTTGAACTGTTGCTGTGCTGTCTTCTGGTTAAACTTCAGATTTCGTCTTTGATTTCTTGTGTCTAAGCTGACAAATTGCTCTACTTTCTTTGACTGATTTAAAACTGTCCTTTTTGTGTCCTACATTTTATAAACATTTCAGTTTCCCACATATATATTTAAGAGCCACTATGTGGTGGTCTCTGTAGGCATGGAACATCACGACATTATGGTAATGATGTCAAGATGTTCCATGCCTACACAGATCACTGTGATGTTGTGATGTTCCATGCCTACACAGATAACCACACGCTAGCACCACCTTAGCGCCACCATAGCATAATTTATTTTATGCTAAGGCGGTGCTAAAGTGGCATTTTCCCTATACCATATTTACAAAGGGGCGCAATACATGCATTGTGCCCCTTTGTAAACCCTTACACCACATTATGACTGCATCAGGCATAAAGTACGTAAGGGGGGGTGTTCCCTCATAAGTACGTAAGGGGGGAGTGAAAAAATGTTGCAAGGAAATGTAAGAGATTTCCTTGCGCCATTTTTTTCAGCACTTTTAACTCCTGCTCAGAACTTGCATTAAAAGGGGGCATACCATGTTCTATAATGGGCCCCTATCTACTCTGCAGGAGTAGCGCCAACATTTTGGCTCTACTCCTGCAGAGTACATCAATAACAACAAAAATAATTACGCTATTGCCGCCAATAGGGGGGGGGCGCCCAAAAAAACTCGGACAGATCACCACCAGTGCTAAAACTGGACCTGTGACTCAGTCTGTCAATGTACCCTTTTGTGACTATCTGGCAGTGTCACAGTATGCATTAGTGCATTGATAGGTGTCTCAGTGTACCCAATAGTGTGTTCCTGGAGTCAGGATATGTATTAGTGGGCAAGATGTACAAAAAAGCAATTTTGCATTTCTTAAATAGCAACTTCATACAAATCGCTATTTAATAAATGCAAAATGTTATGTACAAAGGTACTGATTTCCTAATAAGGATTCCCACAAAGTAGGAATCGCTATTACAAAATTGATATTAAGAAATCCCATTGCTTTTAAGTTGATGGGCCGGTTTTCTGTGTTTGCACTGTGTGGCCCATAACTAGTCTGGAGCCCAATTATGGGCCACACAGCGGAAGCTGAGACAATCTGATGATTGATGTTGGTGATGGCGGGGTGTGGCTACAGCAGAGCTTCTGTGAGGAGCTGGCTGCCCAGTGTCGGCTCCGGTTCCAGGCCTCCATTCAATTGCAGGGGGAGGCAGAGAACCAGGCACTGGAAAAGGGGACCTAGGCAAGTCCTCTTTTCACTTTCTCCTCTTTGTGCACATGGGGACCGCCATTGGTCATGGATGGTATTCGCACGACTGGGGGGGATCAGTGCTTGTAAAAAAGGAAACGTGCAGTCAGGAGGTGATTGCATGGATGGTGCAAGACAGGTCTGTGTTTGGCTCTCCGTAGCAAGTTTGTGAAGGAGGGCAGTTGGTGAAAGGAAGTGTGCAGGCAGTTCAGGGGAGTCTTGCGCCCAATCTTGCAAGCGCTAAGCATGGTCAGGCTCCCAAACCCTGCTTAGCACTTCCGAGATCGGACACCTAGTTAATAATCACGCAGGATGGGGTGGCACTCCACTGCACACAGCACTCTGTGGAATTCCATGGCGTTTTTAACCAACTCCATAGAATTCCGTGGAGTAGAACTCCATGAGTTCCATCCAGGCTTAGTAAAAGCCTGAACTGTGCTTGCAATTTATATTCTACTGTACCATACACAATGGATGGTTTGAAAACCCCTAGTATCAATCATTTTG
This sequence comes from Pleurodeles waltl, assembly GCF_031143425.1. Classification (NCBI taxonomy): domain Eukaryota; kingdom Metazoa; phylum Chordata; class Amphibia; order Caudata; family Salamandridae; genus Pleurodeles; species Pleurodeles waltl. The sequence continues at coordinate 217,146,266 of NC_090450.1, read as the reverse complement.
TAAAGAAAATAAACACCTTACTACAGTTCTCCACCCTACTAATCAGCTACACACAACAAGAACAAAGGCTTTTTTGATAGCCACCCTATATCCCAAATACTATTTCAATTTAAAAGCAAATAACATTTTTTTAATAAAAAGGAGTCACGACTCCATTGTGCATTCGAAAAGCAAAAGAACAAATTAAATGCACATCACTCAATATATTTTTCAAATGTCTTTGGTTTCACTCTCCATGTATCAGCACATTTCTGAATACCTTAGTGGAAGCATAATTGGGTGTGTTAATGTGTGCATGAGTTGGAAAGTGGATCTTTGAGTGGGTGTATGAGAGTGTGAGTGGGTGCGTAAATAGCTGCATGAGTATGAGTCACTGCCAGTGGATCTTTAAGTGTCTGAAAAAGTCTGTCAGATAAAAATCAATGTTATAATTAAACAAAATGTCTTAAATAATTCTTACTTAATTACTAATTAACTTCCCATCCTATCCTTCTACAAATCCAAAAGTCGACTACAACTCAGTAACTTTCTATTAGAAATTAATATATAATTTTAAATCACTTAAAATTACAAGCTATATTTTAAAAACAAATATTAACATTATTATAAACAATAGTAAAACATATAAATTATATACCAACTGAAACACATTAACGTAATTAAAAACAATGTTTTAGCCACTAAATTAGTGAAAAGATATTGCAAACATTGATATTATTAAGTACATTATTACTTAACTCAAAGAATTATATTCTGCTCAATGATATGTGTGCATAACTATGTTTCTGTGTCACAGTATTTAGCCCCTCATTACGAGTTTGGTGGGTGGACGAGGCCGTTGCCAATCTCCCGGGGTCGGGTTACCGCCAGTGCCGCAGCCCTCCCGCAGCCCCTATTATAAGTTTCCACCGTCTGTCTCAGCGGGAAACAGCCCACAACATTGATGCTGACTCGTAATCGAGCTGGCGGCAATGTTGTGGTGCATCAGGTGCAACAGTACCCATCGCGCTTTTCACTGTCTTCTAAGCAGGCAGTGAAAAGCGCAACAAGTCTGTCCATGGGTGCCCCTACACTGCCCATGCCAAGTGCATGGGCAGTGCAGGGGTCGCCACAGGGTCCCCAGCACCCTGTCTCCACCGGCTTTTACATGGCAGTGCAACTGCCATGTGAAAGCCGGCAGAGAGGTAACTCGTAATCCCCAGGGCAGCGCTGCCTGGAGGATTAAGACTGCTGGCACAGCCAGGCTGTTGGCCGGTGAAAAAGTGGCAGTGCCAGCGGTCTGACCATGGCACACCTGCCGTGGTCATAATGTAGAGGCTGGACCATCACATTGGTGGTGGTCGGACCACTACTGCGAGTCTGGCAATCCTAGAACCGCCATACTTGTAATGAGGGTCTTTGTGCCTTATTACAAGTGTGGCAGTCAGAGGACTGCCAAACACGCGGTGATGGTCGGACCGCCACACTCCAGGTGGTTGGACTACCACATTACAACCCTGGTGGGCGGACCCACTAAGGGAGCACTGTCCCTGCCAGGAACATAGTTCATGATGGGCTGACGGCGGTCTGAGTTGTACTCAGCCACTTCAGCGCTGAATACAGAGCCACCTGGCTGATTGCAGCTCAGCTTTCAACCAGCCTTTCCATGGTGGTCACCATTGGAATGTGCCCTATCTGCCTCTCTAGGACTGCATGAAGTATGTAGCCTCCTCCTGCCTCAGAGCGCCATTTTTCTTTTGAACTCAGCCCTGTAGGAACTCCAAGTGTACCTGCAAATTATTCAAAATTACCATTATTTGCTGAATCCTAAACTTTGTTGAACTCCCTGCAGATAGTTTTACACGGACTGTTGCATGACTGGAGCTGTGGGGCATACTCCAATTGCACTGCCTTGCATTCTGCATATTCTGCACAGAAGCCAGTAGGGCTGGGTGTATTAACTGTATAATCCCATTTTGTGCCATTTGATTCACATTTTGCTGCATTTAGGGAACCATTTGTGGCTCATTGAGAAGTTTGTTTGGATTAAACTCAGAAGTAAGGTTCCCGTGTCCATTTTTCCCCACAGATGTGGCATGGACCATTTCTCATGTGTACATTATTCATATAATTTCGATTCATTATTTTGTTACCTCTGCCATGAGGAACCCAATGTCCACCTTGCATAAATTACACACCATTGGCTTGTGGATTAACACCTTTAACATGAACCGCAGCACCATTACCAAAACCAGGTGCCTGAAGCCCAGCTTGACCACCATCTTGGAAAACAATTGTTGGAGCCACAGTAAAATTCTCTTTCATCTTTTTCCTTTTAGCATTGCAGCAATCACTACAGTACTTCACTTAGGCCAATATTTCATAGAATGACATGACCTGCCAACACACTACACTTGCTGAATATGCAAACTAATTCCCAGTTGCAATCCCAACACTGAAACAAATACAGAATAACTTTTTTTGTGGTGTTGTCAACTCCACTATACTGTCTGTCCATAATATACATGCACTAATTTCCATGGATATTGCATCACTCTCATGATTTTTGCTCAGGTATATTTTTCAATAACAACTGGAGAAGGCTTTTTGAGAGGCTTCTCTCTGTGGTTCCTCTTGCCACTATACTATGGTCTTGCACATTGTTCACAAATCCTGAGAAATAACAATTGAAAATAGAACATCCAAATTTGTTTAAAGGACTTTTGAAATTGTCATAATCTCTTCCAGCTTGGTATACTACTACTTGGGCTCCTGTCTGAGCTTCAGGAAATTCTTTGAACATGTATTTAGTTCACTTTCTGACCAAGTTACATGCCCTGCACTTCGGCCAATGGGAATTCTTCTTCAACAACCTATTTATGTTCAGAGTCACTCACACATACTTTTCTTCCTTCTACTATTGTTCAACACCCCAGGCTTACCGGTTGTCAATTCCTGTCAATATCATGTCATGTCTCCTCACTTTATAATCATGTCTAATAATTCTATGATTTTTTTTGTAATGTATTGGGATTCTGTTTTTTTTAACTCATTGTCAGTCAACCTTATCTGATGTGACTTAGACATTCTCCTTTGTTTTAAACCCACTATTAATACTCTCTCCAATTGCTGAATTTTCTCAAATGCATGATGACCATGTCTTCCTGCTTCTGCACTGAAATAAGGTCAATTAATTTTTATTATACATTGAAATTCTGGCATTTTAAGTTCACATTGCTATTATTATTTCCAAGTCTCCTTTAAGTTCACAGTGAAAGTATCACTCACCTCCACTTTCGTTTCAATTTGTCATTCTTTTCTATCTCATTTTGCACTGATTTGTGTTATGTTTTCTTTTTGTCTGATTCATCAGTAATCACAGGGAAAGTACTTATAGTTTCTAACTCTTCCTGTTTCCATGCCTTCTTCTGTAAACCCAATCTCACATCCATCCCATGGCTGACAGACTTACCTATTTGGTCCTTCAACATATTCTTATGTACTCTCTCGTTCACCACATATTAGTGCTCATTCAAGGCTTCGAACTGCGTAGGTGTAGGCGATAACATCATCTCAAACATGGCACAGCTTAATTGCTCAATCTTTTTCACTTCAAGTGTACCTTGCACAGGAAATTGTTACCTTTTATTATCAGTGGTAATGATATTCCATTGTTTAAGCCACAAATTGTTTAATCCATAAACTAAAACCATTCCATGGGATGGGGTAGCAGCTTGGGCTGAGTACCTTCTCAGTAAGAAATGAACTGCAGACTTATTCAGAAGTACAGCCATTGTAAGATTAACCAAGCTCATAATATACACAATACAAATACAAGCAATCTCAATATGACTTAAAAATTCGACATGAAATGCAATTTGTAAAACCAAAGCAAATAAACCTTTGTCTGTCTACTGGGATATGGAATGGAAATCAAAGGGCCTGATTTCCAGTTTGGCAAATGGATTACCCCCTCACAAACATGCCACATCTTCTGTTTACCATACTACAAGTTACATAAGATATTTTACACTTGTAAAAGGTGCACATGGGATATAATTTTTGAAGGAGCAATGTGTCGCCGGAATTCTTAATCATGCCCAAAGTCACTACATGAAAAGAAAACACCTTACATGCTACCAATCACACGAAGATCGTTCTCGACTAGCTGTAACCTACCTTTAGAGTTAGCATGTCTATCCTCCTACACAACAGTACCCAGATTATTTCATACACAGATAGACTAGTAAAGGTTGCACACAAGTTTAACCTGTAGGGCTTTAACCTACGACTTTATGCAATGCCACATGCCTTTTTGGCTGACTACCTTAAAATTTGATCTGAACAAACAGCTTTGTGCAAAATATTACAATGCAATGACGTTTTTGACACATATGAAAAACTGAGACACAAAATACCATTGACACAACATTCTGTATCTGGCTATTAAAGCCTTGAACAATCCCCAAGGGCTGAGCAGCCAGCTAAGTCCTTGACTTTTGCAATGGTTATTGGGATTCATAGAGGGTAAATTCCTAACAATATATTATTCTCCTGACAATCAATTTAAAATGTTTTTGTCATGAATATTAGGTGAACAAGGATATGAAAATTGTGATTATATTGAGCAGAATATGTAAAACTGAAAGTTCATTGCGAAAAATTAATTATTCAGGGCAACCTTTAAGCTTCGAAAGCCATATGCCATGTATCAAAAATATGTTTTTGAAAACATTGGATGTTTCAGATCATCAAAGAATTAAAATTCATGGATTACACAATAACAATATAGCTGTGACTGACTGATTTAGAAGCGCTCTATGGTGCTCATTATGACATTGGTGGTAAAATCCATATACCGCCACGGTGACTGCCGCCAACATACCACCGAAGAGACGACCATCCGTCTGCCAGATTATGAGCATTGCCTGACTTCCACCACAATAAGGGTGGAAATTCTGGAGTGTTCATGCTGGCGGATGTTGGTGTCCTGGCACTGCTAACATAAGCACTGCCCCGCCAGTCGAATGCCGCCAGCCATATTTTGACCAGAAATACAGCCTGCGGTGTCCTGCTGGCAGTAGCAGTACCCCTTCCCGTTCCCTGCTGGACAAACTCCTCGCCAGACAAGGTAGATGGGTGGGAGAGGGGGTGTTGTGTGTGTGTGTCTGAGTGTGTGCATGAATGTGTGAGTGGCGTATGTGTAAATGCGTCTGTGAGTGTGGTGATGTATGTGTGGCTGTATGCGTGTGACTGAATGCGTGTATGAATGGTGAAGTGAGTGCGTGTCTGCACGTCAGTGTGTTTACGTGTATGAATGCATGTGAGTATGTCTGGAAGTATTCATGTATGAATGTGTGTTGGTATGTATGAGTGAATGTGTGTATGAAATAGTGCGAGTGAATGCGTGTATAGAAGCGTGTGAGTGAATGCTTGTTTGGCAGTGTAGGTGAATGGGTGTATGCATGGTGTGTGTGGGTGATTGTGTGTGTGTATGTGGAATGGGGGTGGAATGAGGGGTGCTGTGACAGTAGGGAGGGTGGGGTGATGTCAGTGTGTGTGGCTGTGGGGGTGGGGGCAGTTGTGTGGTGATTGTGTGTCTGCGTGTGCATGAATGGCTGTCATGCGTGTGAGTGTCTGCGGGTGTGTGCATTTATGGGGGGTGGGGGTGTTTGTGTGCATTAGAGCGGGGGGTGTTTGAATGGGGCTGTGTGTAATTGTATGTATAGAATGGCGTTGGAGTGTGTGTTTGGATGGAGGGGGGATCAGGTGATTGATGGGGGGTGGGGAAGCCACCTACTGGAAATTAATTTCTCTGTACCAGAGGCTCACACCGACAGGGCGGTATCGGTGGAGATGTGGCGAGTTGGCTGCGGCCAACCCACCACACTCATAATGTGGCAGTATATACCTCCTTCCTGTTGGCGGTAATACCGCCACCAGGGTCAAAATTACTCCCTATATGTGATTTAACCATGCACCTGTCAAAAAATGTAAGTGATTTATATATTGGTGATGACCTTTCTTACGTATGTAATGTGGTATGTTTTGCTGAAAAGAAGTAATTTCAATCATGCTTCAACCATGCGTTTGTCTAGAAATGTAATTGATTGATATTTTTGCATATGACCTATCTTTTATATGTAATGGAACATGTTTTGCTGAAAAGAAATAATTTCTTGAGTATTTATAAAAAAGTATTTTGTTTCTATTTTTCATGTTTATTCAAATATCTTTCTTCTAATTTTCTTTTCCCCTTTCCAATTAACAGCCCTGAAGAAGCAACTGTCTCATGAGGCACATTTTGGTTGTGGTTATGTTATTGATGTATGTACTATAGGAAAAAAAAACATATTCATTAATTGGACAATCGCTGATATATACCAAGAATTATTTTGTTTACGATCATTGACATTTTTTCCATTTGTTCTATCATATAAAAAGGTGTTCCATCCTATGGCAGCAATCACCATGATGTGTCCAAGTCTCCCCCATAATTAATCAATAAATCCCATCATATGTCCAGGGTCCCCTATCATATGCAAATCAGTACTATCATGTGTTCTTGTATCCCTTGATCATCTCAGCATTGGCACATCTATCCCTGTATGCCAGTTAATATAGTGGCATGACCCACATACATACCATTTGCAAATAAATACGTTGGTGTGCAACCATTATATGTTGATCAGTCAGAAATGTGCTCAGGGATTCTACCTATTCACCATGTATCTAGGTATATCCATCGCATGTCTGTCCATGTACATAAACACACATGCGCACACACTATCCTCTTAGTAAGCACCAACACACACCTTACAGAAATGGTCACACACACTTGTACTACTTGTAAATGCCATTGCATGTACAGTCACACATATATGAACATGCATAGACACACAGGTGCATTTGACTATTCATTTCTTCACCATCTCATCATGCTGGTTATCTGTTAACACACATTCATCCTCTACTTCTGTTGGCCTGTTCTTTGTGGGAATGAAATGATTCCATGACTGGTAGGTGTTCATAAGACTCAGGACTCCAAATCTGTGAATTCTGAGCCTGGAGGCAGGCATGGCAAAAGAGCTCAGATTGATGATGTTGACACCTGGGACTTAGCAGCAATGATCACACTGATGAGCATGTGGGTGTTGGAGAGGAAATGAAATGTAAAGAAATTACACTACATCAGACATTTTTAGAACTTGATATAAATCATATGGGGTGAAGGAGCAGTGTAGGCTTAAAATTTGAGCTGATGCCAGAGAGGTGAAGAGTTCACTTGAAAACAGAATGCATACCAGTAGGGTTTAGTTAAAGGAAAACCTGTGTTTGCAAGCTTGAAGGAATTTATGGTCTTAAGCTCACAGGTGCTTATTGTGTTGTGCCTGTAAATTAAAAAAATTATTGAAGAATTGGAGCACAAGATTGAATTAGCTAAGGGATCACAGAATCTGATAAGTTTATGGGTGCAGACTGATAAAACATGCTTGCCAATACACATGCATTCAAAAGTAGTGAATAATTAGTTTGTTAAGCTTTGTTAGAATTGCAATAAAGAATGTGTAAGAAATAGGTTGGTTCAGGGATACTGTTAATGTGTTGTTTTGCAACAAACATGTAACTGCTAAGTAACTTAGTATATGATCTTTTGTAACAAACATTGTTCATGACTGCCTGTGAAGCAGCAAATTGAAACCCTATATTTACATGTATGAAGACAACTACTCTCCCTTCAAAGACAGTAAAAAGCTGTATTTACCCTGTCAAGGGGAGTCTTGTTTTTTATCTTAAGTTTCCCCACAACATTTGGCGAGCCAACATAGGAGTCCCTTTTTTCCCTCAACCAACTGTTGTCATTGGAAAACGTCCTGCCCCGGCTACATAGATCATTGTGCATCTTTGATGAGGTAAGCAGACACAGTGTTCTCTAGAGTTCTGCCTATTCACAGGGCTGGGTAGGACCCAGTTTCTGACGTCTTTTAAGGTGAGTACAATGTAGACTTTGTTCCATGTTTGGTATGTATTGTATGACTTGTCTCTCTGGCAATGATAAACACAGATTTAATGTAAATATAAGGACAAAAGGTTATCACATACAAGATTGTGTATATGTGTTTTACAACATTAAGTTAAGGTGCTGCATATTCGGTAGAGTGTTTATCCCAATGTAAAAATTGGAAGTGACCAATGTGGGTAATTCGAAGTTGGATTACCACTATGGGGGTGATTCTGACCCCGGCGGTCTTAGACCGCCGGGGCCAGGGTCGGCGGGAGCACCGCCGACAGGCCGGCGGTGCCCCGCAGGGCATTCTGACCGCGGCGGTAAAGCCGCGGTCAGACCGGCAACACTGGCGGTATCCCGCCAGTGTGCCGCCGCCCGTATGAATCCTCCAAGGCGGCGCAGCTAGCTGCGCCGCCGAGGGGATTCCGACCCCCCCTACCGCCATCCAGTTCCCGGCGGTCCGCCCGCCGGGAACCGGATGGCGGTAGGGGGGGTCGCGGGGCCCCTGGGGGCCCCTGCAGTGCCCATGCCACTGGCATGGGCACTGCAGGGCCCCCCGTAAGAGGGCCCCTACGAGTATTTCACTGTCTGCTTGGCAGACAGTGAAATACGCGACGGGTGCAACAGCACCCGTCGCACCTTCCCACTCCGCCGGCTCAATTACGAGCCGGCTTCATCGTGGGAAGGACGGTTTCCCCTGGGCTGCCCGCTAGCCCAGGGGAAACCTCAAAATACCCACCGCGGTCTTCTGACCGCGGTACGGTATTTTGGCGGCTCCCGCCGGGCGCGCGGTGACCGCGCCCGGCGGGAGTCAGAATGACCCCCTATGTATTTTATCATTTTGACATAGAGGGGAGGCTGAAAGACCATGTCATTAAAGTTTACCTCCAATTACAATTTAAACTCTCAAATTACTGTCCTGGTCCTAATGTTCAGAAGTCATTCTATGGTCTATGAAACGTATGGTTTGAGGGTTATCCTCTCTCAAGCATGGGCCGAAGGGACCAGTTGCTACCAACAATAGTTACGATTTAGAGTCAAATCAATCGTTATCTACATTAACAAGTAGTTGGAGTGTTCATATTTTGAAAATGTTGATGATGAGTGTGTGTGTGTATGCATGTAATTAGACCTGTGGCCACAAAGCAAGGTTGTTTTATGATATAGTATAGCGTTTTAATATGATGTATGATGCTTAGTATATGAATAAAAAACAAATTGATTGATTTCTTGTTTGTAAGGACAGTGGAAAATTTTAAAGAGAGACATATTGAGTAGACAGAAGTCAGTTAAATTGCAAAAGGTGTTAGAAATGTGGGAGGTTTATGGAGACTCGCTAAGAGCACACGCAGAAGACCTTTCCAGGTGATGAGAAAAAAATCCAGAAATATTTTCAGGAGTGGTTTAAGGCTACACAGAAGCATACACTTCCTTGGCCAAAGGAATAGACATTTGATGGCAAAATACTAGAGAACATTGTTAAACTCCTTAGTAGTAAATATGTAGGAGATAAATTGCAGAAGAGAGAAGCCGTCCTTGCCTTAAGGCAAGTTTTTTTGTGAGGACTACTCAAATATTGCTATCTCTAGTACCCCATTTGCTCCCCCATCTCTTTATGACTCAATGAGTACTTCCCCTAAGGTACCTGGTATTTATACACTGACACAGCTACAGAAAGCAGCAATGGGATTTGTGAATCCTGAAGTGACCCCTTCACAATCCCAAAAGGACTCCCCTAATGTTTCCCCACAGTTGTCAAAGCCAAGACACACAAGTACACCCAGATAACAAGTATGGGTGGGTAACATTTAGTTTTTAGGACAATTAGAAGCATATTTTACATTGCATTTAGATCCAGCTTCTCCCCAGGAGGTTAGAGGCGAAGAGAAGGGTCCAGGAGACAGTGAAAATCAGATGAATGTTTCATCAGCAAAATCACACTTATTATAGAAGAGGGATGTAACAGGAAGTATAGTTAGGGAACTGACGTCTGCTCTACAACAGAGAGATGTACTTGATGCTAGATGGAATGACTATGTAGACAGGGCTGTTAGTGTGGTGCAATGACTAGTATCCCAAGAAAGAGATGATTATTTTAGGAGGACTGAAGATAATTCACCACCCTGGCAGAAGAAGAAGGGGAATGTAATAGTTTCCCCAGGAATGGTTATCACAAAGTGATGACAGATGGGATGCGAGAGAAGCAAGAAGAGAAGCATATTATGATACTCTTTCAAAGCAGATTAAAGGAAGTTTTGGGAGAATGGCAAATAGAGAAGAGTCTATACGGCACTGTACTTATGATATTAGAACTCAAAAAAGCCTCTTATTGATCTTGATCATACAGAGGCAGAAATGGGATTGCCTGATCATACTGACACTAGAGAAAGAGAGCAGGACAGGTTCTCTAAAGATAGGAAAACCGAGAGACTGAGCTTAAGTGGTTGTGGTTTCAGGGAACTCATGGCCAGCTAGACCCTAGGATGAGATCTTGTGAAGCTATGGGAGGATTTACACCACATGATAAACCAATTCAGCAAATGAGTGTTCATTCAGGTTTATGTAGCACTGATCTCACCCCTAGTGAGATAGCTGCTGAAAGAGAAAACAGTTTGTACAGTGTTGTACTTTTTGAGGATAATTTAGCAGGATGGCCTGAAGGTTTAGCCCCACAGATGAGTCCATGGCCAAGAGGAGGGTCTTTTGATTGACCTGACATGGCAAATGCTGAAGGTTGTATTTTTGATGGTGAGGGAGATCCAGACTGGGACTATCCCTTCATACGGAAATGTTTGCACGCATGGCAAAAATATGCCAGACAGCACAAACCCCAATATTCTGTCACTCCCACAAATCAGATGCCCCTGATACGTATGGGACCTGGGGCACCTCATTAAGTTCATTGGCCCCAAATGGACAAGGAGAATCTTAAACAGTTGTTACTGCCACTTAATGAGGGAGCAGGGAAATGGGTTAGGACCTTTGAGATGCAAACTGCAGATAGCACCTTGAAAGTAGGTGACCGAAAGTGTTTACTTAGCTTTCTTATAGAAGATGAAACAGATACTGTTTTTCAGCAAGCTGTAGTAAGAAATGTTACCCTAACTGAGACTAAGTGGGAGATTCTCAAACATTTTGCGTTGTATTAGTGTAAAAAAGTGACGCTAACCAGCACAAAATGTTTTTTTCTGGTTTCACTTTCCAGTTCAAATCTTGTTTTGAGCTGGAAAGTACCCAAAAGCAAGAAACACTGCTTTGCATTCCTTTGTGTCAAGGGGCATTACATGTGTGGTAAACCAACCATGCTTTCTGATGATAAACCCTATTCATTAACATTAGTAGAGGAGGTTTAGTGCCGAAAATGAATGCCACTGAAAAGCAGGATTTCAAAGGAGAAATATTTTAATTTCTCCATGCTTTTCTGACTTTGCAAGTGTGCTCCACTGTACAGCATATACAAAGTAGGAAAAAGTTTTTCACTTGTCTAGGCATATTATTTTGTACAGGAAGGATACCTTCCTGTACACAACCTATGCTGGACTCAAGAAAAACATGCTAGCACTATAGTGCTCAGGTGTGTGTGTGTGGTGCACAGCAGTTGAAATCAGCACTAGGGAGAGGGGAGGAAAGAGCCATATCTATGTGAATATGGCACTGTCCTGCTCTCTCCTTGTCACACAATGCAGAACAGTGCTGAATTTTTGGCTGTTGTGCTGCGTTTCGTGACACCTTTCAGAATCAGGGCCTATTCAATTTAGTTTGGACAGCCGTTTAGGATCAGTTGAGAAGAATGTATACTGACAGGCCAGACATTGGGTCCTTCATGGCTCAATCAATGCTGCCAAATGAGAATCCCGCTCAGTTTCTCATCAGGATGAAAGAAAAGGGGACTCAAGAAGTAGGTCAGGGTTGGGAGGTAACGGGGAAATGCTGTGTTATTTTACAGTGCAGTGAAAAAGGGTTTGCCCTCTGATGTACAAGAAAGCCTTGATAATATAGTGGCACTGAAAGCCAAGCCCTGGACAGAGAAACAGGCACATATAATCAGTTTCTGTGAAAAGAAGCAGGAGAAAATGATAACCAAGCAGGAAGTGACAGAGAAAGCAGCAGCCATGTTAATGCAGCAAACGTTGGCAAAGAAAGGACCAGTGGAAGGAGCTGTAGTATCAGCCCCCAGTGTCTGTGGGATCAGTCCCAGGGACCACGCAACAACAGTACCCACAAAAGCAGGATAATGTAAGGGCACAAAGAAGTAGGGGCCAGATGTAGCAAAGGTTTTTACCCATTCTGTGTCTATGGGAAAAAGTGTTCGTACATATGGCCCTTGAAGAGGAGGGTAAGGAGGAATAGGAAGAGGCAGTATAGGTAAAGGGTGAATCAAACCTGCCATTATGTCACAGATTGGACATTTCATTAAAGATTGCAGGACTAAGATATGGGATAAACGAAATGGAAGGACAGGTGTTTACAATTAGCCAGAAAAGACAGTAGTGCAGCCACAGTCAAACCTGCAAATAATATATGTACCCCAGTGTCATGAAACAGAGGTTTATGTCCCACACATAAGCCATAACATAGTCAAGTTAGACAGGATGCCAGAAAGAGGAACTGTACCCCTAACTTTCCTACCTTCTCATTCCAGCTGGATCGCCTCCTACAACTGGCTACGTTTAAGAGGGAATTTCCCAACAGCAAGTGAGGGAGCCCCTGGAACTCCTGTTACATTCATGAATAGATGGAGGCAGGGAAGTGACGGGTACTTGGAGCCCTTTAAGTGATTGTGTCCTGAGCTGAGTGGAGGGGCCTTTTGGTTGGAAGATGCAATTGTGTGCAAGAACACTGACCTGGAAAAAAAGGCCAGAAAACCCAGAGGAGAACCCGCCCCAGAGACGGTGATAGAGGAAATGCCGGAGAAGCCACACCGACAGGAAGGACGCCAATTGGACTTATTGACCCACCATGTTCTAGGAAAAATGTGTCTCTATTGGGTGTGTACACGGGTCTGGACAAGGTGGGGTGGGAAGAAGAATAAAAGCCTCCACCTAAGTTCGAGGACAATACTAACCAAACTGATGGCTAGTTTTTAATTTCTCTCTCATTCTTAGTTTTCCCACAAGCCCAGTATCAAAAATAATGAACGCCAACAAAAATGGGTTGGGGGGGTAGGGCTGACATATTCCAATACAAATCAGGGTGGTTTTGACAGAAGGAAAAGGGAATTACCCTATACTTTTGTTTATTTGAAACACTCAGAAAGTAAATAAGCAACCAACATAGTCTAAATAATGGTAGCAGTGACAAACTAACACCCCTTTCACAATATATCAGGTGGTGAAAATATAATTATTATAAATAACAGAGAACAATCACCTGAGCCATCTTCTTCCCCGTAGGGAAAACTTGGCAGAACAGCTGTCCTGGATCCCAAGAGACGAGAAAGCCTTAAGGAAGAGATGCACTGCAAGTCTAAGAAAATAATCATTAAGGATAAAACATAGTCAATAAAGTATCGTAAGCGCCACACCACCCCTTGTATCGAGTCCTGTTTTCATGAATCTGCAACACGTGGTGAAGAATGTGGGCATAGTCCATTAAAGCCAAAATGGATGCGCTGGTACTACACTTCATACAAGGTCAATGGAAGCTAGAATGGGCCATCAAAAAGCAAATTTCCACCACCAAGCAGGACAGGGACCTGTTTAGGGATTCAGAAAGAGCCCTAGTAACAAGCCTTCAGAGGGTGGCAAGAGGAACAGTTACAGCTGACTACCTGTCTTTTGAGTGCTAGGGGGGCAGGGCCTTGCATTGCTTTACAGAAGTATAACCATGGAGATAATCCGGACACTTTTCTTTAAACTTCAAAAGAGCTGCAAGGGTTTGCGGGTGGCTGCAAGCGAAATGGCCTTGCTTTCTTGCCCCCTACTCACAGGAGAGGCCAAAGTGGCTTATCAAGTTTCAAATCCACGTGGAACACCCCATATTAGGAAATTAAGGACATCATCCCTGACCATTTAGAGATGGATGGTAAATCATATTGGATTCGCCTTCTAAAGGAAAAAGGCGCACCAAGAGACAACCCAAAGACTTTGTTTTTCAAATTGAAAGCAGCAACAGATAAGTGGTTGGCTCTCACCCTGGCTACCAAAAAATGGTTACACCAACACATCAACCTCACAGTAGAACAAGAAGTTCAAATGGAAACCACTTTTGGAAGAGCCCAACCACAGGCCCTCCTTTGGGACTCCACAAAAGAACATAAAATCAACCATCCAGTTAAGGGAAGCAGAATAAATAGAAAAGGAGTAAAAGGACAACATGAGGGTGTAAAGGCAAAACCCCCTCGTCTAGAAACTCCTATGCCGCGGGGACCCCAATTCTTTGAGAGTGGTATCTGGGGCCATACCGCTAGGTTTTGTCCTACCATGAAAAGTGGAGAGGAACCTATGGAGGTCAATTACGTACCATGCTCCATTTTATATACTCAGGAACTAGGACCTAGCTTCTATGTAAGTCTCCTCATGAGTAGACAAAGGGTAGAAGTGTTTTTAGACTCAAATGGAGAGCAGTCAGTTGTAAGGAAAGACCTGCTTCACCCAACCAACATAATTTCAAATAAAAACATACACATAGGATGTGTACACATGGATATAAAACCCTACCCCTCAGTGAACCTTATGGTGGACAATCTGGGAGGCTCTAGGAGGACCCTTAAAGTAGGCGTAGTAAACCACCTTCCTAAAAAGAACATTCTAGGGGTCGACAACCCAGACTTATTTGATCTGTTCAAAGGACAGTTACAACAAACAAAGAGATATTCCTTAATTCAGACCCATGGTCTATGGACAAAAACTTCAGGAGTCCACAAATAAGCAATGCCATCTTACATAATGCCTGGCACATAGCCTGGCATGACTTCCATCCCTACCTTTATTTAAAAAAAGGGTTTATTGTATTGTGTTAGTGGGAAGGCAGCAGAACCCCAGTGAATAGGGATCAGGTTATGTTTTTTTCCCATGCACATCCCCTGGCAGGAGATATGGGATATTGGAAAACAGCACAGACTGTCCTCTGATTTTTCAAATGATGAGGAATACACGCAGCTATACAAAAATACTGCGGAGAGTGTGAGATACATCAGAAAAACAACCTCTGTAGACCCCCAGCACCTTTCCATCCCCTGCAGATAATTGGGAAACTCTATGAGCAGATTGACATGGACCTGATTGGACCTCTTAACAGGTTCCAAAACGGGTACCAACATGTCCTAGTAATTATTGATTATGCAACTTAGGGCCATATGTATGTAGCTTTTTGCTTGTTGCACACGACCATTTGCGACAAAAAAAGCACTTTGCTATGTACAAAACCCCTATTTTGCGATACAGTAATCTATTTACTGGATTGCAAAATAGATTTGCGAGTCACTGTTTGGAAGGGGCATGTCGAGGGTGTCCCAGGGGGATGTATGATTGTTTGGTGAGAGCAATTGCTGTGGCAAAACAATCGCAGTTACCACCATTTTCAAATTGGTGGGAAGCCATTCACAAATGGGTAGGGGTCCCACCCGGGACCCCTTTCCCTTTGTGAATGGATGTGAAAATATTTTTGCAGACCAGGAAACTGAAATGTTTAATTGTTCTCTTTGAAAATACAACCTGTTTTTTTTTTGCTTTAAAAATAAAAAGACTGCTTTATTTAAAAAGCAGTCACAGACATGATGGTCTGCTGTTCCCAGCAGGCCACCATCCCTGTGAGTGCAGCCATTCCCAATTGAGTCGCAAATTGCGAACTACCTCATGAATATTGCTGAGGTAGGTAATTTGCAAACCCATTGAGAATCGCAAACAGTGTGAGTTACACTGTTGTCCATTTGGTTTTGCAACTCACAATTTGCAACTTGCAAATGAGTCACAAATTGCAAGTCACAAAACTCACGGTCATATATCTGTCCCTAGGTTCCCGGAGGCTATCCCACTATGCTCTCCCACAACTACAATCATAGCACCTTTAGCGGTTGAAGTCTTTAGTAGAGTCAGCTTTCCACAAGAAATTTTGACTGATCAAGGCACACCTTTTCTTTCTAAGCTAATGAAACAAGTATGTGGTATCCTAGGATTTACCCATGTCAAGGCCTCTATGTGCTACGCACAAACAGATGGTCTGGTGGAAAGATACAATGGTCTACTGAAACTTACTCTAAAAAATGCTAGCGGCAGAGGGGAAAAGTTAGGACCAACTCCTCCCATTGGCACTTTTTGTCATCCGAGGGCAAGTCCAGAGTGGCTTAGGGTATTCCCCATTCAAATTCTATACTGGAGACAACTCAGAGGCCTACTAGAAATTACCAAATAAGCTTTGTAAAAGGATATCAAAGAAGAAGCAGGATCCCTTTTGGATTATGCTCATAACTTGAAAACAAGGCTGGGAAAACTCAGGTAGTTTGCCAGTGAGAACTTAGAATGATGTCAAAAGCAACAGAAATTGCAATATGATAAAGGGACAAAGGTGTGCCTTCTGCAGCCTGGAAATTGGGTACTTTTATTGCTGCCCTCAGTTCCAAGTGAACTAAGGTGAGAACGGAAGGGCCCATAACAGATTCATAAGAGGGTAGGCAATATGTCCTATAAGGTGAAGATGGAACAGAACAAGATACAGAGCTAACACATAAATATGCTAAATATGCTAAAAAAATGGTTAGGGCCTCCACCCAAAACTGATCAAGACGCCCAATACCTACCCACTTCATGAGTACTCAACACCTCTCGCCCATTAATGCAGAGCTTACGCCAGCACAAAAGGAAAGGTTTGCTAGGATGATTGAATCCTTTGCACATTGGTACTCTAACAGTCCAGGGAAAACTTATCTGGCAGAACACACTATAGTGACCCCCACTGGTACGGTGGTAAATCAAAGGCCACGTAGGATCCCAGCAGCTCGACGGGAGACCATACAACAGGAAATACAAAACATGCTTAAAGTGAAGGTAATCCAACCATCAAACAGCAATTGTTTTTCTCCCATTGTTCTTGTACCAAAACCAGATGGCTTGATTAGATTTTGCATTGATTTTCAGGCTATAAACCAGATATCTAAATTCAACACCTATCCCCTTCCTAGGGTAGATGAGTGGATAGAGAAAGTAGGGGAAGCTAAGACAATTTCTACCACTGACCTCACGAAAGGTTACTGGCAGGTCCTGCTTCAAAAGGAATACCTAGAGAAAATGGCTTTCTCTATGCCTTTTAGTCTCTTTGAATCCACTGTTGGCTTACCTTCCAGAAGCTATTGAGCAAAGTGTTACAACACCATCAAAGGTACTGTTTCCCCTACTTAGATTACATCATCATATTGAGCCCTACCTGGGAAGATCATATTTTACATTGCCAGAAAATGTATAGGGCCCTCAAACAAGCTAACCTGCACATAAATGCAAAAAAATCGAAAGTGGGGTTCCATAAAGTCAAATATTTGGGATATCTATTGGGAAATGGATTTATTGAATCCCAGAATTAGAAAATCAGAGTCTCCCCTCTTTAAATCAAGGAAAAACATTAGAGCCTTCTTTGGCCTCTAGGGCTATTACTGAAGGAGCTATACCTAAGTACTCACAAATAGCTGCTCCCTTGACTGATCTCATAAAACCACGTCCAAACCTCTCCCCAAAAGCAAGGGAAGCTTCCAACATCTAAAATAGACCCTCAACTCCAGCCTGATGTTGGCCACCCCTAATATCAAAAAGACCTTTATTCTACAAATCGACACATCAGACATAGGGGTGGGGTGGTGTTGTCCTAAGGAAATACAGAAGAAGAGGAGGTTCCCATCATATTCATAAGCTGTAAGCTATTCCCCCAAGTACAGTGGTATTCCATCATTGAAAAGGAATGCCTTACCGTAAAGTAGGCCATAGATAAGTTAAGATATTAGGTGGAGGGTGAACCATTCATTGCCTATACAGACCATGCCCCCCGCACCTGGATGAGCCACAACAAAGGGAAAAACCCACAAGTACTAAGGTGGTTCCTATCCCAACAGCCTCTCCAGTTCCAAGTATGCCACAGTAAGGAATCTGCCCAGGGCAATGCTGACTTCCTGTCCCAATACCCAGTTCTCCCTGATCAGGAAAACTCTAGGGAGGAGATGTGTCACAAAATGGAGGTTTGTGACCCCCACATAAGCCATACACAGAGTCAAGTTAGATAGGATGCCGGAAAGAGGAACAGAACGCCTGCCATTCCTACCTTCTCATTCCAGCTGGACTCCCTCCTGTAACTGGTCACAGCTGAGAGGGAATTCTCTGATGGCAACATCTTGCGTGAGGGAGCCCCTGGAACTCCTGTTACATTCATAAATTGGCAGCTACGGGGAAGTGAGGGAGACTTGGAGACCTTTAAAGGGCCGTGTCCTGAGCTGAGTCTTTTGGTTGGAAGATGCAAATCTGTGCGAGAACGCCAACCCAGAAGAAAAGGTTACTGACACCGAGCCTAAGGATGACGAGGTGGAGATGGCATCTCAGTGAGAGAGGAGAATCCTGCAGAACCCCAAGGTGAAAGACACCAGAAGACCCAGAGGAAAGCCCACCCCAGAGACAGTAAGGGAGAAAGAGTGGGAGAAGCCATACAAGCAGGAAGGGCACAGTTTGGACCTACTGTCTTGCCATGTTTTAGGAAGAACCTGTCTCAGTCAGGTGTGTACACAGGTCTGGGGAAGGTGGGAAAGACGAGGAGAGGAAGCCCCTACCTAATGGAAGTTCGAGCACAGTACTAATCAAACGCAGTACTGTTTTTTCATTTCTTCTCATTCTTGGTTTTCCCTCTAAGCCCAATATCCAAACCAACTAACTTCCACAAAAAGGTTGGGGGGCAGACATATTACAATACAAACCAATATGGCTTTGACAGAACGAAAAGAGAATTACCCTATACTTTTGTTTATTTGACGCCTTTAGAAACTATATAAGCAACCAACACAGACTAAATAATGGTGGAGATGACACAATAACCCCTCCATCGCAATATATCACATGGTGAAAAAATAAATAGTATAGATAACAGAGAACACTTACCTGAGCTATCTTCTTCCATCAAGGGAAAACAGCAGTCCTAGATCCTAAGAGACGAGGAAGTCCTACGGCAGAGATGCATTAAGAGACTAAGAAAATAATAATTAAGGATAAAACACAGTCAATAAATTATAAGTGCCACACCACCCCCTGTATTGAGTCCTGTTTTTGCCACGCCATGACACTCTGATGCCACCACAGAATGTGAAGCAACTAGCAATTCCTCAGGTACAACGAATGCCACCATAGCAAAGTTACCAAGCACCCCAAATGACAACTCCACCTCAAAGTGGGCAGGAAGATGTGAGTGTGAGAGGAGGAAATCCTTTCCAGACAAGTTATGTGGGAGGATACCAGCAATGAAGTTGCCCACAAAGTAGTTCTATGTACCCAGTATTGTTAGTAATGTACAGGCCAGATGAGGAACCCACTGTGATGGTAGCTATCAATGACAAGAGGTATGCATTCCTCATAGATACACAAGCAAAACAAGCTTGTATTAGGGAGGACACCCTTCCAATTTCTAATAGATCAGTAGACACATAAAGATTCCCTGGGACAGTAATGAGGGTTTCATTTACTAAATCAGTGGAGATGGAAATAGGAGGACTGTACATTGATGGCTTTTTACTGTTCTCTCCAGCTGCCTCAGCTAAATATTGGGGAGAAATCTTATAACCTAATTAAATATGATTATTCATTTGGAGCCTTATGGAACTATGATTTGTTCTACCCCTGGAATTCCACCCTCCAGGATCATGGCTATAACAGTAGATTCTTCTACTGGAGATTAAATGAGAGCTCACCTATTAATGTAGAAGCATTCATTACAGCAGTGTCTAAAATATTGGTAGAAACACTAGAGTTATTGGGATGAGAGGTCCAATTACCTAATGATTACCTTTCCCACTGACAAGGGCAAGATTCTTGGATACCTGACCATGAGTTAAAATCACGACTAGAGGCCTTAGAGGGAAATATTGGATGATTAACTGTTTGATGATGATTCTAAGGAAAAAGTTGTAGCCAACTTGCAGCCTTTCAGAATGGCATCCAGTTGAAAACAGTTGTGGAAGTAAGGATGCCCAAACCAAGTAAAGCTTTTGATTCTGTCAGTTATGTAGATCTTTCCCAAGTAATAGACACTTTGTGGACTAATGAGCCCCATGATGTATGTCTTATTCGTACTACTATTCCATTTAGAATTCACTGAAGGAAGGTGATATTCTACCTAGGGTGGTACATTAACCTCTTTATAAAGAAGCAGATGACGGCATCACCCCTACTATACAGGCATTACTAGAGTACGGAGTAATTTACCTTGGATAGTCTCCCTGTAACACTCCTATTTATCTGGTTAAGAAATCTAAGAGTAACACTCGGCATATGGTTCAAGACCTGCACCGCTTGAAAGATGTAGTAGGGTCAGAATTTCCAATTGTTCCCAACCCTTCTATCATCTTGAGCAATTTTCCTGAGAATGCTAAATATTTCTCTGATATAGATATTAAGAAGGCTTTTTTTGAAGCATCCCTCTTCATCCAGACAGTCATTATTTGACAGAGTTTTCCTATCATGGGACTCAGTATTTATATTCTCATTTACCTCAAGGGCATTATGAGTCCCACAGCATTTTCAAAAGAGTGGTAAAAATGATCTGTCAAACTTCCAATGCGACACAACCTTGCTTTAGTATGTTGATGACATATTTAGTTTACAATCCTACAGCAAAACAGTGTAGAAAAGATACCATATCTCTTTTGGTTTCTCTCACACAGGGAGGATACAAGATAGAAAAAGGCAAAGTGTAGTATTGTCAGGTGGAGGTATATTACTTAGGAGCTTGTCAGCCTCTGGTTGAAAAGTAACTACTGAAAGAGCAGCATCTACACAGCAAATGACTGAGCCAGAAACTGTTAAGAGAATGCAGAAGTTTCTTGGCCTCTATAACTATATGAGACCACAGGTTTTTGATTATAGCACTTTAATAGTACCTTTGATAGCTTCTATTAAACAGGCAAAGGACAGACATTTATTTCCAGGCTTATCATGGCCTTTCATTTTTTAGCTCTGTGTTTTTGACCGCGTACGGCTAATATAGGTATGCTTTGCATGCTAATACTTCTGTAACCCCTCCCCTGGGGTGTGTCTTTATTTCAACAACAAAGTGACAGTTTACTTTTAATATGGAGGACAGGACTATTAGTATGGGCACATTTCCTATTAAATTATTTGGGTGTTCCTCACCACTATAATTTTACATTACATAATTGATTGGTACTTACTGGGTCATTCTAACTCATGAAATAGTTGCTATTCGTCATAAACATGGATTACCGATTTTGCTTAACAGATTACTTTGTGTGCTTCTCCTTTAAGATGATCTTTTCAGTTTAGGCCTGATTGACATATCACATTGATGGATATTGATATGGTTATGGATTCCTTAAGACCTATTATGGTATGTTTCAGGGTTTAGTTTCTTCTGCATGGTTCGAGGTCGGTTATATCTTCCTCCTTTTTTTTGGGTTCATGTTATTCCAGCTTTTTCACATTACTTTCTCACTAATACCCTTTCTATTCTGGGATCTATAGAGTACTGGGCATGATTTTATAAACAGTGCACATACTCTCTTGTTTAAATACACTCGATTGCACCTTTACTGTGCACCATGGATAAAAGAGGCCTAGAGTATTTTAGTATTACCTGTTAGAAATGGGATATCTAGTTGGCAGAGGTATACAGCTTTGTCCAAGTAGGGCCAACAGTCCTAGTCAGGGTAAGTTACACACAATCCAAATTATCCTGTGCTCACCCTTTGGTAGCTTGGCACTCAGCAGTCAGACTTAAAATAGAAGGCAATATGTAAAGTATTTGTGCAATAAATCATGCAATAACACAGCAAAAACATAGCAAAAATTCACCACACAGGTTCAGATAAATATATGATACTTATACAGTTAAATTAAAGTCAAAACGATAAAGATACAATAAGCACAAGTTGAAATTTCACTTTTGTAAGGAGAAAATAGTCTTTGTTCTTAAAAATCAACATTTGTCTCTTGTTTGCACAAAGTACTTGGTTTGCGTTGAAAGTACCATGCACGGAGACCGCAGATATGGAGATGCATAGAAACGTGAGGTGTGCGTAGGATTTTCTATCGTGGCACAGACGATGCATTGGTTTTTTCTTGCTGCATGGGGCTTTGTGTCATTTTCTGACATGCAGTCTTGGATCCTCACTGCAATGTAGGGTTCTTTTGATACCCAGTGCCGATCCAAGGAAAATGTTGGGTGATCAGGACGAAGTCATGAGCGTTGTGTCGACCCGGTATGGTGATGCATCGAATTTTCCATCGCATGGCAGGCGCTGCGTCGATTCTTCACTTAGGAAGTCAAGCTGCGTCGTTCCGGCTCAGCTGTGTATCGATCCAGCAGGGCTGTGCGTTAAATTTCCGACCGCAACGCAGGTGCTGCATTGATCTTCTCTTGGTAAGACGGGGTGCGTCGTTCCAGTTCAACTGTGCGGCGATTTTCTCATCGCAGAGGCAAGCTGTGCATCATTTCCAGTAGGCTGTGCATCGATTTTTGGCGAACAACTAGCCTGGCTGATGAAGGGTGATACCATGAAACCGGTCCTAGGATGCTTGTTTCCAGTCCGGAACAGGGTCAAGGCTGATTTGCATATGGCTGGGTCCAAACTGGAATGGCATGGGTAGCAAAAAAACGATGGATTCAGGCCCAGATCACTGTACTGGGGATGAATGTTTGACATTGTTCAGCATTCCGTCCATCACTTGTTCTTTTTTGCATTTGCTGCCCCAAGTGGGAAGGTCATTCCAAGACGTGGGTCTTGTGCTCCCCATGCCAATAGAATCAAGCTAGCCTCGCTGATGAATGGTGATACCCTGAAACCGGTCCTAGGATGCTTGTTTCCAGTCCGGGGAGGACCTGGTTTGGCAGGTTGTGAAGGACTGTTCCCCTGGGGAACAGGGTCAAGACTGATTTGCATATTACTGGGACCAAACTGGAACGTCATGGGTATCAAAAAAACGATGGATTTAGGCCCAGATCACTGTACTGGAGGTGAATGTTTGACATTGTTTAGCATTCCGTCCATCACTTGTTCTTTTTTGCATTTGCTGCCCCAAGTGGGAAGGTCATTCCAAGACGTGGGTCCTGTGCTCCCCATGCCACTGGAATCAAGCTAGCCTGGCTGATGAAGGGTGATACCCTAAAACCGGTTCTAGGATGCTTGTTTCCAGTCCGGGGAGGACCTGACTTGGCATGGTGGGCAGGACTGTTCCCCTGGGGAACAGGGTCAAGACTGATTTGCATATGGCTGGGACCAAACTGGAAATGCATGGGCAGCAAAAATAACAATGGATTTAGGCCCAGATCACTGTACTGGGGGTGAATGTTTGACATTGTTCAGCATTCCGTCCATCTCTTGTTCTTTTTTGCATTTGCTGCCCAAAGTGGGAAGGGTATGCCCAGATGTGGGTCCCGTGCTCCCCATGTCACTGGACTCAAGCTAGATTGGTTGATGAAGGGTGATACCCTGGAACCGGTCCTAAGATGCTTGTTTCCAGTCTGGGGAGGACCTGGCTAGGTAGTTTGGGCTGGTCTGTTCCCATGGGGAACAGGGTCAAGACTGATTTGCATATGGCTGGGCCCAAACTGGAACTGCATGGTTAGCAAAAAACGATGGATTTAGGCCCAGATCACTGTACTGGGGGGTGAATGTTTGACTTTGTTCAGCATTACATCCATCTCTTGTTCTTTTTTGCATTTGCTGCCCCAAGTGGGAAGGTCATTCCAAGACGTGGGTCCTGTGCTCCCCATGCCACTAGAATCAAGCTAGCCTCGCTGATGAATGGTGATGCCCTGAAACCGGTCCTAGGATGCTTGTTTCCAGTCCGGGGAGGACCTGGTTTGGCAGGTTGTGAAGGACTGTTCCCCTGGGGAACAGGGTCAAGACTGATTTGCATATTACTGGGACCAAACTGGAACGTCATGGGTATCAAAAAAACGATGGATTTAGGCCCAGATCACTGTACTGGAGGTGAATGTTTGACATTGTTCAGCATTCCGTCCATCACTTGTTCTTTTTTGCATTTGCTGCCCCAAGTGGGAAGGTCATTCCAAGACGTGGGTCCTGTGCTCCCCATGCCACTGGAATCAAGCTAGCCTGGCTGATGAAGGGTGATACCCTAAAACCGGTTCTAGGATGCTTGTTTCCAGTCCGGGGAGGACCTGGCTTGGCATGGTGGGCAGGACTGTTCCCCTGGGGAACAGGGTCAAGACTGATTTGCATATGGCTGGGACCAAACTGGAAATGCATGGGCAGCAAAAATAACAATGGATTTAGGCCCAGATCACTGTACTGGGGGTGAATGTTTGACATTGTTCAGCATTCCGTCCATCTCTTGTTCTTTTTTGCATTTGCTGCCCAAAGTGGGAAGGGTATGCCCAGATGTGGGTCCCGTGCTCCCCATGTCACTGGACTCAAGCTAGATTGGTTGATGAAGGGTGATACCCTGGAACCGGTCCTAAGATGCTTGTTTCCAGTCTGGGGAGGACCTGGCTAGGTAGTTTGGGCTGGTCTGTTCCCATGGGGAACAGGGTCAAGACTGATTTGCATATGGCTGGGCCCAAACTGGAACTGCATGATTAGCAAAAAACAATGGATTTAGGCCCAGATCACTGTACTGGGGGGTGAATGTTTGACTTTGTTCAGCATTACATCCATCTCTTGTTCTTTTTTGCATTTGCTGCCCAAAGTGGGAAGGGTATGCCCAGATGTGGTCCCGTGCTCCCCATGCCACTGGAATCAAGCTAGCCTGGCTGATGAATGGTGATACCCTGAAACCGGTCCTAGGATGCTTGTTTCCTGTCTGGGGAGGACCTGGCTTGGCAGTTCGGGCTGGACTGTTCCCATGGGGAACAGGGTCAAGACTGATTTGGATATGGCTGGGTCCAAACTGGAACGGCATGGGTAGCAAAAAAAACAATGGGTTTAGGTGCAGATCACTGTTAGGGGTGAATGTTTGACATTGTTGAGCATTCTGTCCATCACTTGTTCTTTTTTGCATTTGCTGCCCCAAGTGGGAAGGGTATGCCCAGGCGTGGGTCCCGTGCTTCCCCCATGCCACTGGAATAAAGCTAGCCTGGCTGATGAAGGGTGATACCCTGAAACCGGTCCTAGGATGCTTGTTTCCAGTCCGGGGAGGACCTGGCTTGGCAGGTTGTGAAGGACTGTTCCCCTGGGGAACAGGGTCAAGACTGATTTGCATTTTACTGGGACCAAACTGGAACGTCATGGGTATCAAAAAAACGATGGATTTAGGCCCAGATCACTGTACTGGAGGTGAATGTTTGACATTGTTCAGCATTCCGTCCATCACTTGTTCTTTTTTACATTTGCTGCCCCAAGTGGGAAGGTCATTCCCAGACGTGGTTCCTGTGCTCCCCATGCCACTGGAATCAAGCTAGCCTGGCTGATGAAGGGTGATACGCTGAAACCGGTCCTAGGATGCTTGTTTCCAGTCCGGGGAGGACCTGGCTTGGCAAGTTGGGCAGGACTGTTCCCCTGGGGAACAGGGTCAAGACTGATTTGCATATAGCTGGGACCAAACTGGAACAGCATGGGTAGCAAAAAAATGAAGGAGTTATGCCCCGATCACTGTACTGGGGGTGAATGTTTGACATTGTTCAGCATTCTGTCCATCACTTCTTCCTTTTTTGCATTTGCTGCCCCAAGTGGGAAGGGTATGCCCAGATGTGGGTCCTGTGCTTCCCCCCATGCCACTGGTATCAAGCTAGCCTGGCTGATGAAGGGTGATGCGCTGAAACCGGTCCTAGGATGCTTGTTTCCAGTCCGGGGAGAACCTGGCTTGGCAGGGTGGGCAGGACTGTTCCCATTGGGAACAGGGTCAAGACTGATTTGCATATGGCTGGGACCAAACTGGAACGGCATGGGCAGCTAAAATAACAATGGATTTAGGCCCAGATCACTGTACTGGGGGTGAATGTTTGACATTGTTCAGCATTCCGTCCATCTCTTGTTCTTTTTTGCATTTGCTGCTCAAAGTGGGAAGGGTATGCCCAGATGTGGGTCCTGTGCTCCCCATGTCACTGGACTCAAGCTAGCCTGGTTGATGAAGGGTTATACCCTGAAACCGGTCCTAAGATGCTTGTTTCCAGTCCGGGGAGGACCTGGCTAGGTAGTTCGGGCTGGTCTGTTCCCATGGGGAACAGGGTCAAGACTGATTTGCATATGGCTGGGCCCATATTGGAACTGCATGGTTAGCAAAAAACTATGGATTTAGGCCCAGATCACTGTACTGGGGGGTGAATGTTTGACTTTGTTCAGCATTACATCCATCTCTTGTTCTTTTTTGAATTTGCTGCCCCAAGTGGGATGGTATGCCCAGATGTGGTCCTGTGCTCCCCATGCCACTGGAATCAAGCTAGCCTGGCTGATGAAAGCTGATACCCTGAAACCGGTCCTAGGATGCCTGTTTCCAGTCTGGGGAGGACCAGGCTTGGCAGTTCGGGCTGGACTGTTCCCATGGGGAACAGGTTCAAGGCTGATTTGGATATGGCTGGGTCCAAACTGGAACGGCATGGGTAGCAAAAAAACAATGGATTTAGGCACAGATCACTGTACTGGGGTGAATGTTTGACATTGTTCAGCATGCCGTCTATCACTTGTTCTTTTTTGCATTTGCTGCCCCAAGTGGGAAGGTCATTCCCAGACGTGGTTCCTGTGCTCCCCATGCCACTGGAATCAAGCTTGCCTGACTGATGAAGGGTGATACGCTGAAACCGGTCCTAGGATGCTTGTTTCCAGTCCGGGGAGGACCTGGCTTGGCAGGTTGGGCAGGACTGTTCCCATGGGGAACAGGGTCCAGACTGATTTGCATATGGCTGGGACCAAACTGGAACGGCATGGGTAGCAAACAAATGATGGATTTATACCCCGATCAATGTACTGGGGGTGAATGTTTGACATTGTTCAGCATTCTGTCCATCACTTGTTCCTTTTTGCATTTGCTGCCCCAAGTGGGAAGGGTATGCCCAGATGTGGGTCCCGTGCTTCCCCCATGCCACTGGTATCAAGCTAGCCTGGCTGATGAAGGGTGATGCCCTGAAACCGGTCCTAGGATGTTTGTTTCCAGTCCGGGGAGGACCTGGCTTGGCAGGGTGGGCAGGACTGTTCCCCTGGGGAACAGGGTCAAGACTGATTTGCATATGGCTGGGACCAAACTGGAACGGCATGGGCAGCAAAAATAACAATGGATTTAGGCCCAGATCACTGTACTGGGGGTGAATGTTTGACATTGTTCAGCATTCCGTCCATCTCTTGTTCTTTTTTGCATTTGCTGCCCAAAGTGGGAAGGTTATGCCCAGATGTGGGTCCCGTGCTCCCCATGTCACTGGACTCAAGCTAGCCTAGTTGATGAAGGGTGATACCCTGAAACCGGTCCTAAGATGCTTGTTTCCAGTCCGGGGAGGACCTGGCTAGGTAGTTCGGGCTGGTCTGTTCCCATGGGGAACAGGGTCAAGACTGATTTGCATATGGCTGGGCCCATATTGGAACTGCATGGTTAGCAAAAAACTATGGATTTAGGCCCAGATCACTGTACTGGGGGGTGAATGTTTGACATTGTTCAGCATTACATCCATCTCTTGTTCTTTTTTGCATTTGCTGCCCCAAGTGGGAAGGGTATGCCCAGATGTGGTCCCGTGCTCCCCATGCCACTGGAATCAAGCTAGCCTAGCTGATGAATGCTGATACCCTGAAACCGGTCCTAGGATGCCTGTTTCCAGTCTGGGGAGGACCTGGCTTGGCAGTTCAAGCTGGACTGTTCCCATGGGGAACAGGGTCAAGACTGATTTGCATATGGCTGGGCCCAATCTGGAACTGCATGGTAAGCAAAAAACGATGGATTAAGGCCCAGATCACTGTACTGGGGGGTGAATGTTTGACTTTGTTCAGCATTACATCCATCTTTTGTTCTTTTTTGCATTTGCTGCCCCAAGTGGGAGGGTATGCCCAGATGTGGTCCCATGCTCCCCATGTCACTGGAATCAAGCTAACCTGGCTGATGAATGGTGATACCCTGAAACCGGTCCTAGGATGCTTGTTTCCAGTCCGGGGAGGACCTGGTTTGGCAGGTTGTGAAGGACTGTTCCCCTGGGGAACAGGGTCAAGACTGATTTGCATATTACTGAGACCAAACTGGAACGTCCTGGGTATCAAAAAAAAAATGGATTTAGGCCCAGATCACTGTACTGGAGGTGAATGTTTGACATTGTTCAGCATTCCGTCCATCACTTGTTCTTTTTTGCATTTGCTGCCCCAAGTGGGAAGGTCATTCCAAGACGTGGGTCCTGTGCTCCCCATGCCACTGGAATCAAGCTAGCCTGGGTGATGAAGGGTGATACTCTGAAACCGGTTCTAGGATGCTTGTTTCCAGTCCGGGGAGGACCTGGCTTGGCAGGTTGGGCAGGACTGTTCCCCTGGGGAACAGGGTCAAGACTGATTTGCATATGGCTGAGACCAAACTGGAACGGCATGGGTAGCAAAAAAACGATGGATTTATGCCCCGATCACAGTACTGGGGGTGAATGTTTGACATTGTTCAGCATTCGGTCCATCACTTGTTCCTTTTTGCATTTCCTGCCCCAAGTGGGAAGGGTATGCGCAGATGTGGGTCCCGTGCTTCCCCCATGCCACTGCTATCAAGCTAGCCTGGCTGATGAAGGGTGATGCCCTGAAATCGGTCCTAGGATGCTTGTTTCCAGTCCGGGGAGGACCTGGCTTGGCATGGTGGGCAGGACTGTTCCCCTGGGGAACAGGGTCAAGACTGATTTGCATATGGCTGGGACCAAACTGGAAATGCATGGGCAGCAAAAATAACAATGGATTTAGGCCCAGATCACTGTACTGGGGGTGAATGTTTGACATTGTTCAGCATTCCGTCCATCTCTTGTTCTTTTTTGCATTTGCAGCCCAAAGTGGGAAGGGTATGCCCAGATGTGGGTCCCGTGCTCCCCATGTCACTGGACTCAAGCTAGATTGATTGATGAAGGGTGATACCCTGGAACCAGTCCTAAGATGCTTGTTTCCAGTCTGGGGAGGACCTGGCTAGGTAGTTTGGGCTGGTCTGTTCCCATGGGGAACAGGGTCAAGACTGATTTGCATATGGCTGGGCCCAAACTGGAACTGCATGATTAGCAAAAAATGATGGATTTAGGCCCAGATCACTGTACTGGGGGGTGAATGTTTGACATTGTTCAGCATTACATCCATCTCTTGTTCTTTTTTGCATTTGCTGCCCAAAGTGGGAAGGGTATGCCCAGATGTGGTCCCGTGCTCCCCATGCCACTGGAATCAAGCTAGCCTGGCTGATGAATGGTGATACCCTGAAACCGGTCCTAGGATCCTTGTTTCCAGTCTGGGGAGGACCTGGCTTGGCAGTTCGGGCTGGACTGTTCCCATGGGGAACAGGGTCAAGACTGATTTGGATAGGGCTGGGTCCAAACTGGAACAGCATGGGTAGCAAAAAAACAATGGGTTTAGGTGCAGATCACTGTACGGGGTGAATGTTTGACATTGTTCAGCATGCCGTCTATCACTTGTTCTTTTTTGCATTTGCTGCTCCAAGTGGGAGGGTATGCCCAGATGTGGTCCTGTGCTCCCCATGCACTGGAATCAAGCTAACCTGGCTGATGAATGGTGATACGCTGAAACCGGTCCTAGGATGCTTGTTTCCAGTCCGGGGAGGACCTGGCTTGGCAGTTCGGGCTGGACTGTTCCCCTGGGGAACAGGGTCAAGACTGATTTGCATATGGCTGGGTCCTACCTGGAACCGCATGGGTACCAAAAAAACTATGGATTTAGGCCCAGATCATTGTACTGGGGGTGAATGTTTGACATTGTTCAGCATTCTGTCCATCACTTGTTCTTTTTTGCATTTGCTGCCCCAAGTGGGAAGGGTATGCCCAGACGTGGGTCCCGTGCTTCCCCCATGCCACTGGAATAAAGCTAGCCTGGCTGATGAAGGGTGATACCCTGAAACCGGTCCTAGGATGCTTGTTTCCAGTCCGGGGAGGACCTGGCTTGGCAGGTTGTGAAGGACTGTTCCCCTGGGGAACAGGGTCAAGACTGATTTGCATTTTACTGGGACCAAACTGGAACGTCATGGGTATCAAAAAAACAATGGATTTAGGCCCAGATCACTGTACTGGAGGTGAATGTTTGACATTGTTCAGCATTCCGTCCATCACTTGTTCTTTTTTGCATTTGCTGCCCCAAGTGGGAAGGTCATTCCCAGACATGGTTCCTGTGCTCCCCATGCCACTGGAATCAAGCTAGTCTGGCTGATGAATGGTGATACACTGAAACCGGTCCTAGGATGCTTGTTTCCAGTCCGGGGAGGACCTGGCTTGGCAGGTTGGGCAGGACTGTTCCCCTGGGGAACAGGGTCAAGACTGATTTGCATATGGCTGGGACCATATTGGAACGGCGTGGGTAGCAAAAAAATGATGGAGTTATGCCCCGATCACTGTACTGGGGGTGAATGTTTGACATTGTTTAGCATTCTGTCCATCACTTGTTCCTTTTTTGCATTTGCTGCCCCAAGTGGGAAGGGTATGCCCAGATGTGGGTCCCGTGCTTCCCCCATGCCACTGGTATCAAGCTAGCCTGGCTGATGGAGGGTGATGCCCTGAAACCGGTCCTAGGATGCTTGTTTCCAGTCCGGGGAGGACCTGGCTTGGCAGGGTGGGCAGGACTGTTCCCCTGGGGAACAGGGTCAAGACTGATTTGCATATGGCTGGGACCAAACTGGAACGGCATGGGCAGCAAAAATAACAATGGATTTAGGCCCAGATCACTGTACTGGGGGTGAATGTTTGACATTGTTCAGCATTCCGTCCATCTCTTGTTCTTTTTTGAATTTGCTGCCCAAAGTGGGAAGGGTATGCCCAGATGTGGGTCCTGTGCTCCCCATGTCACTGGACTCAAGCTAGCCTGGTTGATGAAGGGTGATACCCTGAAACCGGTCCTAAGATGCTTGTTTCCAGTCCGGGGAGGACCTGGCTAGGTAGTTTGGGCTGGTCTGTTCCCATGGGGAACAGGGTCAAGACTGATTTGCATATGGCTGGGCCCATATTGGAACTGCATGGTTAGCAAAAAACTATGGATTTAGGCCCAGATCACTGTACTGGGGGGTGAATGTTTGACTTTGTTCAGCATTACATCCATCTCTTGTTCTTTTTTGCATTTGCTGCCCAAAGTGAGAAGGGTATGCCCAGATGTGGTCTAGTGGTCCCCATGCCACTGGAATCAAGCTAGCCTGGCTGATGAATGCTGATACCCTGAAACCGGTCCTAGGATGCCTGTTTCCAGTCTGGGGAGGACCTGGCTTGGCAGTTCGGGCTGGACTGTTCCCATGGGGAACAGGTTCAAGACTGATTTGGATATGGCTGGGTCCAAACTGGACCGGCATGGGTAGCAAAAACACAATGGATTTAGGCGCAGATCACTGTACTGGGGTGAATGTTTGACATTGTTCATCATGCCGTCTATCACTTGTTCTTTTTTGCATTTGCTGCCCCAAGTGGGAGGGTATGCCCATATGTGGTCCCGTGCTCCCCATGCCACTGGAATCAAGCTAACCTTTCTGATGAATGGTGATACGCTGAAACCGGTCCTAGGATGCTTGTTTCCAGTACGGGGAGGACCTGGCTTGGCAGTTCGGGCTGGACTGTTCCCATGGGGAACAGGGTCAAGACTGATTTGCATATGGCTGGGTCCTAACTGGAAAGGCATGGGTAGCAAAAAAACAATGGATTTAGGCCGAGATCATTGTACTGCGGGTGAATGTTTGACATTGTTCAGCATTCTGTACATCACGTGTTCTTTTTTGCATTTGCTGCCCCAAGTGGGAAGGGTATGCCCAGACGTGGGTCCCGTGCTTCCCCCATGCCACTGGAATAAAGCTAGCCTGGCTGATGAAGGGTGATACCCTGAAACCGGTCCTAGGATGCTTGTTTCCAGTCCGGGGAGGACCTGGCTTGGCAGGCTGTGAAGGACTGTTCCCCTGGGGAACAGGGTCAAGACTGATTTGCATATTACTGGGACCAAACTGGAACGTCATGGGTATCAAAAAAACAATGGATTTAGGCCCAGATCACTGTACTGGAGGTGAATGTTTGACATTGTTCAGCATTCCGTCCATCACTTGTTCTTTTTTGCATTTGCTGCCCCAAGTGGGAAGGTCATTCCCAGACGTGGGTCCTGTGCTCCCCATGCCACTGGAATCAAGCCAGCCTGGCTGATGAAGGGTGATACCCTGAAACCGGTCCTAGTATGCTTGTTTCCAGTCCGGGGAGGACCTGGCTTGACAGGTTGGGCAGGACTGTTCCCCTGGGGAACAGGGTCAAGACTGATTTGCATATGGCTGGGACCAAACTGGAACGGCATGGGCAGCAAAAATAACAATGGATTTAGGCCCAGATCACTGTACTGGGGGTGAATGTTTGACATTGTTCAGCATTCCGTCCATCTCTTGTTCTTTTTTGAATTTGCTGCCCAAAGTGGGAAGGGTATGCCCAGATGTGGGTCCTGTGCTCCCCATGTCACTGGACTCAAGCTAGCCTGGTTGATGAAGGGTGATACCCTGAAACCGGTCCTAAGATGCTTGTTTCCAGTCCGGGGAGGACCTGGCTAGGTAGTTTGGGCTGGTCTGTTCCCATGGGGAACAGGGTCAAGACTGATTTGCATATGGCTGGGCCCATATTGGAACTGCATGGGTAGCAAAAAACTATGGATTTAGGCCCAGATCACTGTACTGGGGGGTGAATGTTTGACTTTGTTCAGCATTACATCCATCTCTTGTTCTTTTTTGCATTTGCTGCCCAAAGTGAGAAGGGTATGCCCAGATGTGGTCTAGTGGTCCCCATGCCACTGGAATCAAGCTAGCCTGGCTGATGAATGCTGATACCCTGAAACCGGTCCTAGGATGCCTGTTTCCAGTCTGGGGAGGACCTGGCTTGGCAGTTCGGGCTAGACTGTTCCCATGGGGAACAGGTTCAAGACTGATTTGGATATGGCTGGGTCCAAACTGGAACGGCATGGGTAGCAAAAACACAATGGATTTAGGCGCAGATCACTGTACTGGGGTGAATGTTTGACATTGTTCATCATGCCGTCTATCACTTGTTCTTTTTTGCATTTGCTGCCCCAAGTGGGAGGGTATGCCCATATGTGGTCCCGTGCTCCCCATGCCACTGGAATCAAGCTAACCTTTCTGATGAATGGTGATACGCTGAAACCGGTCCTAGGATGCTTGTTTCCAGTACGGGGAGGACCTGGCTTGGCAGTTCGGGCTGGACTGTTCCCATGGGGAACAGGGTCAAGACTGATTTGCATATGGCTGGGTCCTAACTGGAAAGGCATGGGTAGCAAAAAAACAATGGATTTAGGCCCAGATCATTGTACTGCGGGTGAATGTTTGACATTGTTCAGCATTCTGTCCATCACTTGTTCTTTTTTGCATTTGCTGCCCCAAGTGGGAAGGGTATGCCCAGACGTGGGTCCCGTGCTTCCCCCATGCCACTGGAATAAAGCTAGCCTGGCTGATGAAGGGTGATACCCTGAAACCGGTCCTAGGATGCTTGTTTCCAGTCCGGGGAGGACCTGGCTTGGCAGGCTGTGAAGGACTGTTCCCCTGGGGAACAGGGTCAAGACTGATTTGCATATTACTGGGACCAAACTGGAACGTCATGGGTATCAAAAAAACAATGGATTTAGGCCCAGATCACTGTACTGGAGGTGAATGTTTGACATTGTTCCGCATTCCGTCCATCACTTGTTCTTTTTTGCATTTGCTGCCCCAAGGGGGAAGGTCATTCCCAGACGTGGGTCCTGTGCTCCCCATGCCACTGGAATCAAGCCAGCCTGGCTGATGAAGGGTGATACCCTGAAACCGGTCCTAGGATGCTTGTTTCCAGTCCGGGGAGGACCTGGCTTGACAGGTTGGGCAGGACTGTTCCCCTGGGGAACAGGGTCAAGACTGATTTGCATATGGCTGG
Organism: Pleurodeles waltl; assembly: GCF_031143425.1. Classification (NCBI taxonomy): domain Eukaryota; kingdom Metazoa; phylum Chordata; class Amphibia; order Caudata; family Salamandridae; genus Pleurodeles; species Pleurodeles waltl. The sequence goes on along the minus strand of NC_090450.1, from coordinate 217,112,107 downwards.
GACCAAACTGGAACGGCATGGGCAGCAAAAATAACAATGGATTTAGGCCCAGATCACTGTACTGGGGGTGAATGTTTGACATTGTTCAGCATTCCGTCCATCTCTTGTTCTTTTTTGAATTTGCTGCCCAAAGTGGGAAGGGTATGCCCAGATGTGGGTCCTGCGCTCCCCATGTCACTGGACTCAAGCTAGCCTGGTTGATGAAGGTCGATACCCTGAAACCGGTCCTAAGATGCTTGTTTCCAGTCCGGGTCGACCTGGCTAGGTAGTTTGGGCTGGTCTGTTCCCATGGGGAACAGGGTCAAGACTGATTTGCATATGGCTGGGCCCATATTGGAACTGCATGGTTAGCAAAAAACTATGGATTTAGGCCCAGATCACTGTACTGGGGGGTGAATGTTTGACTTTGTTCAGCATTACATCCATCTCTTGTTCTTTTTTGCATTTGCTGCCCAAAGTGAGAAGGGTATGCCCAGATGTGGTCTAGTGGTCCCCATGCCACTGGAATCAAGCTAGCCTGGCTGATGAATGCTGATACCCTGAAACCGGTCCTAGGATGCCTGTTTCCAGTCTGGGGAGGACCTGGCTTGGCAGTTCGGGCTGGACTGTTCCCATGGGGAACAGGTTCAAGACTGATTTGGATATGGCTGGGTCCAAACTGGACCGGCATGGGTAGCAAAAACACAATGGATTTAGGCGCAGATCACTGTACTGGGGTGAATGTTTGACATTGTTCATCATGCCGTCTATCACTTGTTCTTTTTTGCATTTGCTGCCCCAAGTGGGAGGGTATGCCCATATGTGGTCCCGTGCTCCCCATGCCACTGGAATCAAGCTAACCTTTCTGATGAATGGTGATACGCTGAAACCGGTCCTAGGATGCTTGTTTCCAGTACGGGGAGGACCTGGCTTGGCAGTTCGGGCTGGACTGTTCCCATGGGGAACAGGGTCAAGACTGATTTGCATATGGCTGGGTCCTAACTGGAAAGGCATGGGTAGCAAAAAAACAATGGATTTAGGCCCAGATCATTGTACTGGGGGTGAATGTTTGACATTGTTCAGCATTCTGTCCATCACTTGTTCTTTTTTGCATTTGCTGCCCCAAGTGGGAAGGGTATGCCCAGACGTGGGTCCCGTGCTTCCCCCATGCCACTGGAATAAAGCTAGCCTGGCTGATGAAGGGTGATACCCTGAAACCGGTCCTAGGATGCTTGTTTCCAGTCCGGGGAGGACCTGGCTTGACAGGTTGGGCAGGACTGTTCCCCTGGGGAACAGGGTCAAGACTGATTTGCATATGGCTGGGACCAAACTGGAACGGCATGGGCAGCAAAAATAACAATGGATTTAGGCCCAGATCACTGTACTGGGGGTGAAAGTTTGACATTGTTCAGCATTCCTTCCATCTCTTGTTCTTTTTTGCATTTGCTGCCCAAAGTGGGAAGGGTATGCCCAGATGTGGGTCCTGTGCTCCCCATGTCACTGGACTCAAGCTAGCCTGGTTGATGAAGGGTGATACCCTGAAACCGGTCCTAAGATGCTTGTTTCCAGTCCGGGGAGGACCTGGCTAGGTAGTTTGGGCTGGTCTGTTCCCATGGGGAACAGGGTCAAGACTGATTTGCATATGGCTGGGCCCAAACTGGAACTGCATGGTTAGCAAAAAACGATGGATTTAATCCCAGATCACTGTACTGGGGGGTGAATGTTTGACATTGTTCAGCATTACATCCATCTCTTGTTCTTTTTTGCATTTGCTGCCCAAAGTGGGAAGGGTATGCCCAGATGTGGTCCCGTGCTCCCCATGCCACTGGAATGAAGCTAACCTGACTGATGAAAGGTGATACGCTGTAACCGGTCCTAGGATGCTTGTTTCCAGTCTGGGGAGGGCCTGGCTTGGCAGTTCGGGCTGGACTGTTCCCATGGGGAACAGGGTCAAGACTGATTTGCATATGGCTGGGTCCTAACTGGAACGGCATGGGTAGCAAAACAATAATGGATTTAGGCCCAGATCATTGTACTGGGGGTGAATGTTTGACATTGTTCAGCATTCTGTCCATCACTTGTTCCTTTTTGCATTTGCTGCCCCAAGTGGGAAGGGTATGCCCAGATGTGGGTCTCGTGCTTCCCCCATGCCACTGGTATCAAGCTAGCCTGGCTGACGAAGGGTGATGCCCTGAAACCGGTCCTAGGATGCTTGTTTCCAGTCCGGGGAGGACCTGGCTTGGCAGTTCGGGCTGGACTGTTCCCATGGGGAACAGGGTCAAGACTGATTTGGATATGGCTGGGTCCAAACTGGAACAGCATGGGTAGCAAAAAAACAATGGATTTAGGCACAGATCACTGTACTGGGGTGAATGTTTGATATTGTTCAGCATGCCGTCTATCACTTGTTCTTTTTTGCATTTGCTGCCCCAAGTGGGAGGGTATGCCCAGATGTGGTCCCGTGCTCCCCATGCCACTGGACTCAAGCTAGCCTGGTTGATGAAGGGTGATACCCTGAAACCGGTCCTAAGATGCTTGTTTCCAGTCTGGGGAGGACCTGGCTAGGTAGTTTGGGCTGGTCTGTTCCCATGGGGAACAGGGTCAAGACTGATTTGCATATGGCTGGGCCCATATTGGAACTGCATGGTTAGCAAAAAACTATGGATTTAGGCCCAGATCACTGTACTGGGGGGTGAATGTTTGACTTTGTTCAGCATTACATCCATCTCTTGTTCTTTTTTGCATTTGCTGCCCAAAGTGAGAAGGGTATGCCCAGATGTGGTCTAGTGGTCCCCATGCCACTGGAATCAAGCTAGCCTGGCTGATGAATGCTGATACCCTGAAACCGGTCCTAGGATGCCTGTTTCCAGTCTGGGGAGGACCTGGCTTGGCAGTTCGGGCTGGACTGTTCCCATGGGGAACAGGTTCAAGACTGATTTGGATATGGCTGGGTCCAAACTGGACCGGCATGGGTAGCAAAAACACAATGGATTTAGGCGCAGATCACTGTACTGGGGTGAATGTTTGACATTGTTCATCATGCCGTCTATCACTTGTTCTTTTTTGCATTTGCTGCCCCAAGTGGGAGGGTATGCCCATATGTGGTCCCGTGCTCCCCATGCCACTGGAATCAAGCTAACCTTTCTGATGAATGGTGATACGCTGAAACCGGTCCTAGGATGCTTGTTTCCAGTACGGGGAGGACCTGGCTTGGCAGTTCGGGCTGGACTGTTCCCATGGGGAACAGGGTCAAGACTGATTTGCATATGGCTGGGTCCTAACTGGAAAGGCATGGGTAGCAAAAAAACAATGGATTTAGGCCCAGATCATTGTACTGGGGGTGAATGTTTGACATTGTTCAGCATTCTGTCCATCACTTGTTCTTTTTTGCATTTGCTGCCCCAAGTGGGAAGGGTATGCCCAGACGTGGGTCCCGTGCTTCCCCCATGCCACTGGAATAAAGCTAGCCTGGCTGATGAAGGGTGATACCCTGAAACCGGTCCTAGGATGCTTGTTTCCAGTCCGGGGAGGACCTGGCTTGACAGGTTGGGCAGGACTGTTCCCCTGGGGAACAGGGTCAAGACTGATTTGCATATGGCTGGGACCAAACTGGAACGGCATGGGCAGCAAAAATAACAATGGATTTAGGCCCAGATCACTGTACTGGGGGTGAAAGTTTGACATTGTTCAGCATTCCTTCCATCTCTTGTTCTTTTTTGCATTTGCTGCCCAAAGTGGGAAGGGTATGCCCAGATGTGGGTCCTGTGCTCCCCATGTCACTGGACTCAAGCTAGCCTGGTTGATGAAGGGTGATACCCTGAAACCGGTCCTAAGATGCTTGTTTCCAGTCCGGGGAGGACCTGGCTAGGTAGTTTGGGCTGGTCTGTTCTCATGGGGAACAGGGTCAAGACTGATTTGCATATGGCTGGGCCCAAACTGGAACTGCATGGTTAGCAAAAAACGATGGATTTAATCCCAGATCACTGTACTGGGGGGTGAATGTTTGACATTGTTCAGCATTACATCCATCTCTTGTTCTTTTTTGCATTTGCTGCCCAAAGTGGGAAGGGTATGCCCAGATGTGGTCCCGTGCTCCCCATGCCACTGGAATGAAGCTAACCTGACTGATGAAAGGTGATACGCTGTAACCGGTCCTAGGATGCTTGTTTCCAGTCTGGGGAGGGCCTGGCTTGGCAGTTCGGGCTGGACTGTTCCCATGGGGAACAGGGTCAAGACTGATTTGCATATGGCTGGGTCCTAACTGGAACGGCATGGGTAGCAAAACAATAATGGATTTAGGCCCAGATCATTGTACTGGGGGTGAATGTTTGACATTGTTCAGCATTCTGTCCATCACTTGTTCCTTTTTGCATTTGCTGCCCCAAGTGGGAAGGGTATGCCCAGATGTGGGTCTCGTGCTTCCCCCATGCCACTGGTATCAAGCTAGCCTGGCTGACGAAGGGTGATGCCCTGAAACCGGTCCTAGGATGCTTGTTTCCAGTCCGGGGAGGACCTGGCTTGGCAGTTCGGGCTGGACTGTTCCCATGGGGAACAGGGTCAAGACTGATTTGGATATGGCTGGGTCCAAACTGGAACAGCATGGGTAGCAAAAAAACAATGGATTTAGGCACAGATCACTGTACTGGGGTGAATGTTTGATATTGTTCAGCATGCCGTCTATCACTTGTTCTTTTTTGCATTTGCTGCCCCAAGTGGGAGGGTATGCCCAGATGTGGTCCCGTGCTCCCCATGCCACTGGAGTCAAGCTAACCTGACTGATGAAAAGTGATACGCTGAAACCGGTCCTAGGATGCTTGTTTCCAGTCTGGGGAGGACCTGGCTTGGCAGTTCGGGCTGTACTGTTCCCATGGGGAACAGGGTCAAGACTGATTTGGATATGGCTGGGTCCTAACTGGAACGGCATGGGTAGCAAAAAAACAATGGATTTAGGCCCAGATCATTGTACTGGGAGTGAATGTTTGACATAGTTCAGCATTCTGTCCATCACTTGTTCTTTTTTGCATTTGCTGCCCCAAGTGGGAAGGGCATGCCCAGACGTGGGTCCCGTGCTCCCCATGCCACTGGAATCAAGCTAGCCTGGCTGATGAAGGGTGATACCCTGAAACCGGTCCTAGGATGCTTGTTTTCAGTCCGGGGAGGACCTGGCTTGGCTGGTTGGCAGGACTGTTTCCCTGGGGAACAGGGGCAAGACTGATTTGCACATGGCTGGAACCAAACTGGAACGGCATGGGTAGCAAAAAAAACAATGGATTTAGGCCCAGATCACTGTACTGGGTTGAATGTTTGACATTGTTCAGCATTCCACCCATCACTTGTTCTTTTTTGCATTTGCTGCCCATAGTGGGAAGGGTGTGCCCAGACGTGGTCCCGTGCTCCCCATGCCACTGGAATAATGCTAGCCTGGCTGATGAATGGTGATACCCTGAAACCGGTCCTAGGGATGCTTGTTTCCAGTCCGGGGAGGACCTGGCTTGGCAGTTCGGGCTGGACTGTTCCCATGGGGAACAGGGTCAAGACTGATTTGCATATGGCTGGGTCCAAACAGGAACGGCATGGGTAGCAAAAAAACAATGGATTCAGGCCCAGATCAGTGTTCTGCGGGCGAATGTTTGACATTGTTCAGCATTCCGTCCATCAGTTGCTCTTTTTTGCATTTGCTGCCCCAAGTGGGAGGGGTATGCCCAGACGTGGGTCCCGCGCTCCCCATGCCACTGGAATCAAGCTAGCCTGGCTGATGAAGGGTGATAGCCTGAAACCGGTCCTAGGATGCTTGTTTTCAATCCGGGGAGGAACTGGCTTGGCTGGTTGGCAGGACTGTTTCCATGGGGAACAGGGTCAAGACTGATTTACATATGTTTGACATTGTTCAGCATTCCGTTCATCACTTGTTCTTTTTTGCATTTGCTGCCCAAAGTGGGAAGGGTGTGCCCAGACGTGGTCCCGTGCTCCCCATCCCACTGGAATCAAGCTAGCCTGGCTGATGAATGGTGATACACTGAAACCGTTCCTAGGATGCTTGTTTCCTGTCTGGGGAGGACCTGGCTTGGCAGCTTGGGATGGACTGTTCCCATGGGGAACAGGGTCAAGACTGATTTGTATATGGCTGGATCCTAACTGGAACGGCATGGGTATAAAAAAAATTATGGAATTAGGCCCAGATCACTGTACTGGGGGTGAATGTTTGACATTGTTCAGCATTCCATCCATCACTTGTTCTTTTTTGAACAAGGTGTTTCTTCAAGAGATGAAGGGGCATGTTTATACTCTGTTTGCGCCAAATTTGCGTCAAAAAGTTTGACGCAAATTCAGGGCAAACCTAGCACCATATTTATACTATGACGCCCGACCCCGCAAACGTAAAAATTCCTCCGTGTGCGTCATTTTCTGGATGCGGGAAACCACCCTGCATTAATGACATGCAAGGTAGGTGTTCCCGTCCAAAAAATGACTTTAAGGCCTGTGCGCCTTATTTATACTCCTGCATCATTTTGATGCACAGCAGGGGGCGGGCCTTAAAAAATGGCCCCCAGCCTGATGTGCGCCGTTTTTTAACGCCTGGGTGAGGGCAGGCGTTAAGGGGCCTGTGGGCTCACTTCCATGGTCTCTGACCATGGAAGCAGTCCAGAGGTGCCCTTCCCTGCCCTCAGGGATACCCCCTGCCACCCTCACCCACCCCTGGAGGACACCCATGGATGGGGGACCCATCCCAGGTAAGTAGAGGTAAGTAGAGGTAAGTATAATTGTTTTTTTTTTCTTTTTAAAGTGGCATAGAGGGGCCTAACCTGGGTCCCCCTACATGCCACGGTGCCCAATGACCATACCCAGAGGACAGAAGTCCCCTGGGCATGGCCATTGGGCAAGGGTGCATGACTCCTGTCATTGCTAAGACAGGAATAATTTCAATGGGTGTTGTGCGTCAAAAAATGGCGCAAGTCCGGTTAGAGCCATGATTTTTGACTTGCATCATTTTTTGACGCACAACCCCCATTTTTCCCTACACCGGTGCTGCCTGGTTAGAGTAATTTTTTATTACTCTGACCAGCCCCCAGAGCCGGCTAATGTCAATCCTTAAATAAGGCGCCCGCATGGTGCGTAGGAATGGCGTTTGACGGCGGTACATTTTTTGACGCAAACCAGTGCTGCCGCTGGTTTGCGTCAATAGGTATAAATATGGGCTGAAGTCTTTTTGGCCCTGAGACTTCAGAAGACAGGAGGCAAGCTCAATCCAAGCCCTTGGAGAGCACTTCTCAGCACAGTCAGAGGATACCAAGGCAGCAGAGCAACAGCAAGGCAGCAGTCCTTCACAGCAAAGCAGTCCAGGTGAATTGTTTGGGCAGCCAGGCAGTTCCTCTTGGCAGATTGCAGGATCTGGTCCAGAAGTGTCTGAGTTGGTGGGGTCAGAGACCCCGGTTATATACCCAAAATGCCTTTGAAGTGGGGAGACTTCAAAGAATGGTTTTGAACCTCACACGGTCCCCTTTCAGTGTAGTTCTGTCTGTCAGGTTCCCAGGAGGGAATTTGGCAGTCCATTGTATGAGTGCAGGGGACTAGCCTTTGAAATGTAAGTGTCAAGCCCTACACCCTTCCAGCCCAGGAAGACCCATTCTGTATTCAGATGAGTGCAGGTGTGATAGAGTATCCTATGTTTTTGGTTGTCTGGGTGAAATGCACAAGGGAGCTGTCAACCAGCCCAGCCAAGATGTGGACTGGAGACAGGCTGTAAGGCACAGATGGATTTAAAGTGCAGAGTAATGCTTACTTTCTAAAAGTGGCAATTCTAGAATACTTATAGAAAATCCAACCTCAACAATAAGCAGGATTTTCTATTGCCATTCCGGCCATAATAAACATTCCCTGCCTACCCCTTTCTGATCAGAATCTATCAATCAAACAGTATATGAGGGTAGCCCTAATGCTAGCCTATGAAAGGAGCAGGCCTCACAGTAGTGGAAAACGAATTTAGGAGTTTTCCACCACCGGGACACATAAAACACACAGGAATATGTCTTGCCTTTTACCTACATAGCACCCTGCCCTATGGGTTACCTCGGACCTACCTTAGAGGTGACTTACATGTAGAAAAAGGGGAGTTCAAGGCTTGGCAACACTTTTAAATGCCAGGTTGAAGTGGCAGTGAAACTGCACACACAGGCCTAGCAATGGCAGGCCTGAGACATGGCTGAGGGGCTACTTATATGGGTGGCACAATCAGTGTTGCCGGCACACTAGTAGCATTTAATTTACAGGCCGTGGCCACATGTAGTGCACTTTACTAGGGACTTACCAGTAAATTAAGTATGCCACTTGGGTATGAGCCAAAGCTACCATGTTTTGAGGGAGAGAGCATATGCACTTTAGCACTGGTTAGCAGTGGTAAAATGCGCAGAGTCCACAAACCAGCAAAAACAGTGTCAGAAAAGTGTAAGGAGGCAGGCAAAAAGTTGGGGGATCCCCAACCTAATGCTGTCAGTTCTAACATCCCCCTCTTCTCTGACTTGTACTTTTACTACCCTCTAATATTTTGGGATCGCTCATTCTTACTGTGTCAGCACATCTCACTTTTCAGTTGATTTGTTATACTGATTTGCCCACAAACTTGATAATATCTGCCTATTTCTGTTATCGTCTTTCAATGTAAGTGAATTGTTCTTTCACATATTGACTTTCACAGTCCTTAGAAAGAAGACCAGCGGTGAGGATTGGAGGCCCGAGGGACAAGCACCTAGAGGCGCTGAAGGCAATGTTATAATTGGAGGTACCTCCATAACTACTGAGGTGGTAGGTCAAATGTCTCAAGGAGTGCTGCAAACGATTTGAGGTCACCGCCTTCAATGACCTGGTTTAGGCTGTTGATGCCTGATACTCGCCACAGTTCCCAGTCGAGGGCATTCCCTCCAGTGTGCAGGCAGGTATTGCCCCATAATGGTGCAAGCTCATTAAGAATGGGGTCCACTCCAAAAAGACATGGCCCCCAGGATCGGGTTAGCAGGCCACATCGAAGGCACACTTCCCTTGTAAAAAGGGTGTAGTCTGTGCTGGCAGGCCAGTAGTGTACACTCCACCATAACCCACTGTGGTGGGTGTTGCGTCCAAGGGCGCATATAAGCCAGCTGGGAGAGGTGATGTAATAGTGTTTCATGTTTACAAACAACCTCATCCACTATTGCAGTTTAGCTGGATACCAGTTGATTACCATCCCTACCTTTTGTTGCAAAGTTGACCATCATATGCAGATATGGTTAAGCCCCTACTAACAGTTCTCCTTCAAAATGGATCCATTAGTGAAAGTTATCTTTTTGCATGGCTATTGTAATTATGTGGCAAGTGAGCACCAAATTATGCTGCGGGGTTAGCTAAATTATATAGCAAGAAAAAAGCAAATTATGCACAATAATGCAGCACATCTTTTGATGGTATTACTTCATTATTTAAAAAAAAATACATTTGGTAATATTGTCTGGGCAAAGATTTCACCTGATTAGTACTAGTATTAGCAACTGAAAGATAACCAATTAACCTTTTAAAGGACTTTCGCTTCATGTCAACACACAATGTCAATTTTTAGCAACTTTTGATGCCTTGTGACCTAGAATCAACTTTGTGTACTTTTTTGTACTTTCCATTGGGTAAAAAACACACTGCTAATGTGCCAGTATCCTTCTTAAGTCCTATCTGTGTCCTGATCAAATGCATGTGACCTAGATTGCAATCGATGGGGCCCGATTCACAAAGGTAAACTTAGACGTTTGATCTAAAGTTAGACCAAATTCTAAATTTATGACTTTCATAATTAACAAAGGACATTTAAGGTTAGATAAAACTCGCAAACGCTCTTTGTCAATTCACAAAATAGTAAAGTGAGACATCTGGTCTAAGTTTAGACCTAACATCTAAGTTTACCTTTGTGAATCGGGCCCTATGTTTACAAAACATGTTGGTGTACTGAAGGGTGAATGTTTAGGTCTCGGACTCATACAGTATTAGCTCATTAGCTGTCTGTTTTCAAAGACCTATTATAAACAATATAGCAAATGGACTGTGAACAATACAATGTATAGATTCAGCTTTGTGTCAGCACCTACTCGTGATTAGATGGCTTTCTTGTCTATCAAATTTCTCTTCTTCTGATTTGAGCCCTTTCCTTCTTATTCTTGTGTTTATCCTTAGTCTCGTGCCTTTTTGATTGTTTGCCTTCCATTCTTATATTGCTTTTATCAGAGTTTGCATTGCTGTGCATATGACACTTTTTAATTCTCTCCCTCTGAATTGTTCCCTGCTCCCATACCTCCTCTCATTAATAGCCCTCACCTTTTTGTAATTTGTATTTTTCACTTTGATGATACTTTAATGAATGTAAAGAAGAACAATTGTGGGTAATAGAGACATGGATTCAAATCGAGAATCTAATGTGAGAGTATGTGGTGTACTGGCTAGAGCTGCTGACTTTGGAGCTGGGGAAGCAGATTAGCCTCCACATCTGTTCAAAAGCCTGCAATCTTGGGTTAGTCGCTTAATGTTCCTGTGCCTACAAAAAGAAATGTCCTTATGTAATGATTCTGATGCTCATCTAAAGCTGTCCAATACCTCTGGTTGGGTTTGTGCTCTATGTAAAAAAAAAACTACCACTTGCACATAATGGCCACAATCACAAAGCAATTTACATGTGCAATTCTGGATTGCAAACATAAATACTCTCTTTATGATTGCAAAAATTGAAATTGGCAAAGGTTGAGTTTGTATTCATAAAAATATTTTTTTTACTCACCTATTTTTTTTTTACAATTCTATTCATGGAGGTGAGGTGGGGAGTGACAGTGGGTGTTCCAGGACTGGAATGCCCTGTACAAACTCACTGTAAGAAAGTGGGTTGTTGGTCGTCTGGGGTGTGAACTCTGGCCAAGCAGCAAACTACAATCCTTGTCAGAGTGTCCGGATAAGGTACAAACCAACCCTAAATGAACCTGTGCTCAACCCTCTGGTTGGTACAGAGCAGTCAAGCATAACTTCGAGGCAATGTTTGAAATATTTGGACAATACTTCAAACAAAATCAAGTGAAATGCAGCACACATAAAGTATGCCACACCAAAATAGAAAACTAGGGCTTTCTAATAAATAAAACAGGAACACACTGACAAAAAAATCAATCAGTATAACCAATAGTATGTAATTTTAAGGATTGTATTGAAAATACCACCAAAAAGCACAAATGGCGAACTCTGCATATCAGGTCATGCCCGACTGGAACAAAGTCACAAGTTCAGGCCATCTGCGATGAAGTGCGGGCCTACTACAGGGACTCAGTTAGGCCAGCTGAACAAAGTACCTCAAATCCTGTTTTTTAGAGCATTGAAAGGATCCCCATCCAAGATGCCTTGCGCAGAAGAAGCCAAGCATCAGTTCCGAGATAGGGAGAGGCTGTGGTGCAAGGACCTGCATCATTATCAAGGCTGTCATTGACAAGGGATGGAGATACTGAGCAACTGTTCTGATGGGCTGCAACGTAACAAGGGTCTTTTGTGATGGGTGCAATCCACACAGCAGCAGTAATGTGTTAGTTCTGCCCAGGTTTGTGCTGTGCAACAGAGATGTGTTGGTTCCTATAGGCTGGTAGACAGCCTTAAACCCACTTCCAAGGGTCTGGGGCGGCAGCGCTTTGCAGGGTAGACTCACAGATGGCAGAGCCCAGGTGCAGATGCAAGGTTTTTGGAAGCCTGTTGTGTCACTGAGGTTTCAGATGAGGAGGCCAGCCAGTCAGCCCTTGGAGTCAATCTGGGGTTCTGGGTTCAAGAGATGCAGGTCCAGATCCTCTCACCCAGGCAAGAGTGCAGCAGGCCAGCACAGCAGTGCAACAGGGCTTCACAACAGCAGTCCAGTAGAGTGGCAGTCTTTTCAGCAGCACAGCAGTGTAGCAAGTGCATTCTTCCTGGCAGACTATCCACAAGTACAGAAGTGAAATGAAGAGTTGGTGTCTGAGGTCCAATATTCATACCTAGTTGTGCCTTTGAAGTGGGGTGAAGTGCACAGGTGCCCTGCATTCCTGGTCCTGGCTCCAGACTAACTACTGGTGGTATGCAGCTCTTCATGTGGAGGCAGGACATAGCCTATTCAAGAGTAAGTAGGGCTGGGTCCAGCTCCTCCCTCCCATTCTTGCAATGATGGCCCATCCAGGCTCACCTACGCACTCTATGCGAGCATATTGCCCATCCAGGCACACCTAAGCTCCTATTGTGAGCCTATTGTCTGGGATGAACAAAGAAAGCCCAACGGTTAACTACACTAATTTATGTGACCGAGAAACAGGCTACAGGCAGCAAATGTTAAGGCAGGAAAATGCCAACTCTCTAAAAGTAGCATTTTCAAAATTATCATTTAAAATCCAACTTCACCTTAAGTTAGGGTTTTTTATTACAATTCCAAAGACACCCAGCATGAACTGGTTACTTGTTGCCATTTGGAAATTACACATATAAAATATAATAAGGTAACTGCCTGTAAAGCCTAGAAGTACATGTTGAAGTTTTTAAATACACTGAACTCTGCCCTTTTGGCTGTCCAGGGCCTACCCTATTGGGTGTCTAACATGTTTTATAAATGAAGGTTTGGGCCTGGCAAAAGGTTTATATTGCCAAGTCGAAATTGCAGTTTAAATATGCACACACAGGCTGCAATGGCAGACATGAGACATTTTAAAGTGCTACTTAAGAGCTTAATTGGGTGGTGCAATCAGTGCTGCAGGCCCACGCATAGCATTTAACTTACAGGCCCTGGGCACATATAGTGTCGCTTTACTAGGGATGTACAAGTAAATTATAAAGGCCAGTTGGGTATAAGCCAATTTCACCATGTTTTAAGGAAAGAGCCCAAGTACTTTATCACTGATCATCAGTGATAAAGTGTGCAGAATCCCAAAGCCAGCAAAACTGGTGGGTGGAACGCAAAAGGTCAGGGGGAAAGCAACGCCAAGGATGCCAGGTCTAACATCCAATCACATGCTTAATTATGGGTATTTAAATCTCCTCTCTGATCCCTTCAACTATGGAAAATGGGTGGAGGTTTGGGGACAGTCATTTCAAATTACAGAAAAATATTTCCCCATTGTGAAAAAAAGATAAAAACTGGATGTGCAGATTTTTTCATGATTAAGTTGCTCATATGATAATGGAATTACCATCGTTTGTATGCGTACACATCTAAAGCTGTGAGGGTCCGACATGTCCAGGGAAAATCTAACAATCCTTTGTGAATTCCACAATGAATAAATCTGCACTATTGCTAGGTTGTAAGTCTCCAGCTGTATTGTTGCTACTCTTTTTAAAATGTTAGACCGAGTGAAACGGAGATCCCTGTGCCAGATAAATAAAAGATAAATAAATTAACTAAATTATAAAAGATGTGTAATGAATGCAAATCAAGTCTGTAATCCTCTTCCCAAATTTGCGACATTGCTTTTAGTTTGTGTGCGTGAGCAGGAATAGAGGTAGCAGATGTGAGTTTGAGTGGGTATTTGCTGTCAAGTATTTTCCAAATCCCATTCAAAAGGAGAGTCATGAGAGTGGTGGTTCGGCAGGGAAATAAATTAGTCAACTGTGATTTACATCATTAAGTCTATGAGGCATGGTCCCTAGCTGTTAAAGACAGAATAATTTAGGACAATTCAGTTTGGAACAGGTTATTGCATAGGTTGTGTTGACAGATGGTGCATCTGTGGAAATGCTGGTAAATAAAGAATGTAAATGATGCACTAAATGACAAAACACAGAGGAAAAGACCATTCAAATGAAATCATTCTGACTGAGAGAGGAGAAATCTGTCAATCATAATGGAGACAGACAATGGATTGTTGAAAAGGAAACTGCAAGCTATCAAATAAACTAAGATATTGGAACTGTGAATGCCCACCGTTAACAATGTTGCAAACGAGCAAAACAGAGCACAAAAGGAATAGAAAGTGCTAATGCTGCGTTCTTTTACCAGTGAAATTTATCCAATTAAGCTATCAATTTGAGATGCTACTCACAATTTACCCATTTATAATTTAAGGTAGACATGTCCCCCAAAATCATCTGCAGGCGCAGACGAGCAATGGAGGCCTTGTACATAAGATGACCTCTCCTCACTGTCTCAAATGTAAGAAAACTATCTGGCCCTCTACCAGTCTGTGTGCCTTCCACCTTCCTCCTAGTCCCTTCCCCTCTTGAATCTGCGTCTATGCTCACCATCAGAACTGAGAGCGAGTACTGGACTGATTAGCTCTCAGAGAGACTTGCCAAAGCAGCCTGGAATTCCATTATGATGAAGCAACAGTGGAAATAACTTGTGTTTCCCATTGCTGCTACATCATAGCAGTATGGTTACATAACACATAAAATCATAGCTGGGTAACAGTCAATTACGGATGTTTTTCACTATGGCGTTCTGAGCGTCGAATAGTCAACCAGAATGAAGCATGCGGTGTCCATGATGTCAATCAAAATCCCAAGGTGAGAAACATCCTCGTTTTTCACTTTTACCTAACTATAATGTTATTTTATGTATGACCGACAAAGTCATCCGGCCCTTCATTCAACTACTACCCAGGGAAAGAGGAGTAATGGTGAAGCCATACGTAAAATGGCCACTCCTCCCTGTTCCAAATGTGAACAAAAAATACCAGGCCCCTTATCACCCACCCACCACCAGTAGTGCAGTCAGTGTGTGATGGACCCTAGTGCAAGGATTTAAATGTGCCCCCTTACTCGTGTTTAAATCATAAATTACAGGAATAGTTAGGCTTCAGTAGGACTCTCAGACATCTGGGTCTTGTTGCACCAATAGAAGCTACACCCCTAATCACCAGACTTTGTGCTTCCTCTCCCCCTCTCAAAGATGTGTTCTTTGCTCTCGATTGAATAGAGGAAATAACATTTCTTTCCCGCTGCTGTTATGCCATAGCAGGGAATAATCCAATTAGAAGCTAAAAGACAAACTCCACACTCTATTTTGTTTTAGAGACGTATATTTTGAAAGATCAGTTGATATTATCTACTAGACAGAACAAACCTATGTTTTTCATCATATCACCTTTACAGCACAAGCAGGTATTAGCTAGAAGCAGCATAAGATCGATGGACTTTCAGATATTACTTTGAAAAATTGCAGAATATATAACCAATATTTTTTGTAGGATCCTTTTTGGTGGAAGGAGCTGAGGAGCTGCTGAGGAGCTGCTCTGCAAATTAAAGAATGTAAGTATACAGGACAAAGTGGGCCGGCAGCTGGATAAAAATGCATGTTAAGCATGACTAAATTGCCTCTCTTTGCTTTGATTTTTTGTTTTGTGTCGATGAATATGGGAAGAGATATTTTTCCTAATCTTATGAGAGTGGATGATCTGGAATGAAACAAATCGTGACCTAAACATTAGGCTACTGGCATTAGCTTCAAAGAAGCTGTGTCTTGGAGTAAATGAGTGGTAGGTGGGGTTTTAACAGTGCTTGTTTTGAAAAAGAAGACATGAAATGTGTTCAAACACAGGGCTGCTAGAGCAACAACTTACTGAGGGTTGCAAATATGTCCAATATGACACATTTTAGTTACAGTGCAAATAAAACAAAAAATAGAAAATGGCAATGATTGCTAGTTGATTTGCTATGAATGCAATTACATGTTGTCAGGTTATTCAGTACTATTACACTCACTAGGAAGCGCTGACATTGTCTTGTCATACACATTGCGAGTGATGGTCTGAGCATTAATCCACCAATACCCAACTGTGCCAAACCTGGTGAGTGTTCAAACAATCCACAAAAAGCAAGCACCAAGTGGAAAGGGGGGAAAAAGCAAGGTGAGTAAGGGAAAAGAAAATGGTTGAGTGTCCGCTCCGATCTGCCTGTGTCCGCCCTCCAAGTGCCTTGTCCTTAGGAAAAGCTGTGTTGTGGTGTGTGGACTGGCACTCTGGAGTCTCTGAATTCCAGGAAAACAGAGTATTTGTTAATCTGATCTACACCTGATTGTGCTTACTAATGATTCTGGGTACCTGGTATTGTGGGACGATAGCAGTGTATATTACTAGGTTCTTTAGTTTCATGACATACTAGGGCTGATTATTGTAAGGGAGCTAACTCAATTTGGTGGGATAAGGATGGGTTGTGGTTGGAAGCTCTTAATTCAGAGCTGAAGTGTAGGTTCACTGGTTCTCATTCAACCTCATTTGCACTATGGGCAATCTCATTCACACTAATCACTCATACATGGATGCTTCCGCCCACCACAGTCATTCCAATACACTCTGAAAATGCATGTCTTGAGCTTGGGCTTGTTTTAAACTTGTGTGCCTCGAAAGAACCAACCCTTTTATCAGCCTTGTTGCTGTAATGCAAATGGCCCTAAAATTAACTGCAATGTACAGTTCCACCAAGTTCTACATTCAGACTTGCAGTCTCTATCTGTGCCAAGTAGCAATCCTTGCAGTCTTTTAACTGTGCCAAGTAGCAAGGCTTGCAGGCTTTTATCTGTGACTTTTTTCTTTGCTCTCTATATTCTAGAATTGTGCAAACTCATGTGCACACGCTTGCTTAATGTGTACTTGTCTCTCTCTTCTTTCGCCTTTAGGGTAGTCACGTTGGAACCCTGGAGTTACCATTTCTGAAGCTAAAGGAGAGATACTGGTGCTGTGCTACCAATGCAGGTAAGTCAGGAGACTTTGGAGGTCTTGTTGTTGCAGGAGCCGGACTGCCAAGCAAGGCATGGTCCAAGGTGTGGCCTTCTATGTACTTGCCATCTAAGATGGGCACTGAGACTTCTAAGTCTTACGTGACTTTGGAACCACCAATCGGGTGGCTGCTTCTCAGGTACTGGGATGGGTGAAAGTGTGAGGCTGTCGGATAAGTGGGTGTCTCTGTAGTGTGCATGGGTGTGTCTGCAATGTGAGTGGGTGTGCTTGCAATGTGAGTGGGTGTGTCTGTGATGTGATTGGATGAGCTTGCGTTGTGCATTGGTGTGTCTGTGGTGTGACTGGACGAGTTTGTGTTGTGCATGTGCCTATGACTGTTTTTATGGAGAGTGCATGTAAAGGATGTGTGGTGTAATGATTTTTTGTTTCTCTCTCTAGGCCCCCATCTCGCTGGTCCAATGCGGGCCATATATGACGCAATGCACTACAGGGACTTGGTGGGTACTGACAAGACCCTCTTGCAGGATTTACACTCTTGACAATGGTTTAGGCTTGCTCAGGTGAGTGTGGTAGAATTTAGTGACAAACCAAAGGGCATGAACGAGGTAAGAGGCGGGTTCCCAAGGCCATTCTTTGGGTCCATACCCTTTCCAATCCACAAATTGTAAAGATGCTTTCAAGTGAGTTTTGAATCTAGGACTTGTTTCACTTCAAATTCCCACTTACTGTCAACAGCGATCGGTGGTGAAGGAGATTGCAGTCTTTTTTTTAGGACGGCATGGCTTTGACTGAGAGAAATTGAAATCTGGATGGACTCTCAAAGTCAATGGCAGATCTAGTTTGACTGTGACAATTTCCGGATTGTTGTTATTGTGAATGGCCCTATGAATCATGATTATAGTGTTTGGTTTCCTCGCAGGTTGAGGTGTTTGGCTGCTAGCCATATTTTATCTCCTATTTGATTTGAAGTTTGAGGGAGCGTTTCTTGGCAGCATATCTTTTGGTGGTTTGTTGAGCATCTCTTAAGTGTTTTCTAGCATCTTTCAATACTGTAAGCAAATGTCTACACTGGGTACATGTGACTTCTGTGGTTGAGTGCAAGGCAATAAGTCTGGGTGAAAACCTATTAGGCAATAGATCGTGGAGCACTTTAATGTGGCATGCTTTGTTGTATAAGAATTCTGCCATCCATAGATATTGTGACCAGTCATCCCCATGTTGTAAGGCTGTGCCACACAGATATTGCTCCAAGGTCTGGTTCAGGTGCTCCGTCATACCGTCTGTCTCAGGATGATAACTGGTAGACAGGCAAATGTCAGTGTGTAAAGTTTTACATAACTGTTGCCAAAACTGAGAGGTAACCTTGGAACCCCTATTGGTTATAAGTAGTACACTAGGTATTCAATGCAGTTTGATAGTGTGTTGGCAAATGTTTGTGCTAATTCCAAAGCAGTAGGTAGTTGTGTAAGTCAATAAAATGGCCCAGTTTGGTCAAGTGGTCTACCACCTCTAGGATTACTGTGTGCTATTGACTCAGTGTAACTCAACTACAAAATCCACCAACACTGTATGCCATGGAGCTGCTGGAATGGGAATTTGGTGGAGTAAGCCTACCAGCTTTAGTGTGATTGATTTTTTCTGAGCATAGATGGGGCAGGTTCTCATGTATTGTTCTACATCAGAACAAACAAAAGGCCACCAAAAGTAACTGGTTTTGTGGTACGCAGTTCTTTGTGACCCCCCAGGTGATCTACCAGATCTGAATCATTTGCCAGCTGTATGGCATAGTGTTGGAGAATGGTGAATGGTACATAAAGAGTGTGGTCATTATTCCATAACCCTTTGTTTTCTGAATGAGTCTAATCAGCCTTTAACCACTCAATCAAGTGTATGGTTTTTAATCGTGCTGCAAGGTCACTCAGGAAATGTTTGTTTACAACGGCTATCTAGGGTTCTTCAACTTTGGACAATGTGACCCTTTTTGTAGAATGAGTTGTTTTCCTTCTCGTGTGTCATAAGACTGTGATAAGATTTCTGCCTAGCAATTTTGTACTCCCGGCCTGTAGGCTATATAAAAATCCAAATCAGAGAATAATAAATACCAGAGCAATTAGCGCAGAGTAAGAGTAAGAGCATGGGGTGATATTAGCAATTGTATATTCAAATGGTAATTCTTGCCCCCATGAAGTAATGGTGCCATTCTTCAAACACTTGTTTTGTTTCTAATAATTCCTTTTTGGATTTTTTGTAGTTAATCTCACAAATTGTCAGCTTTTGAGAGAAGTGTGCCACAGAGTGTATCTGTCCTGACTCAGGATATCTTTGGGACAATACAGATCCTAATGCTGAGTTGGAAGCATCCATTTCCAGTATAAATTGTAAGATGATAATCTGGATATTGTAGGATCAGTGCCTCCACAAACGTGTTTTCAGCTCTTCGGTGGGTTGGTGGGTTTCTCAGAGCTGCTGAAAAGGGATCTCTTTATGAAACAGCCTAGTTAAGGGATGGCCTGTGGTGGAAAAAACCTTTATGAATCTTTTGTAGAAATGCCTATAAAGGTTTTCAAGCTATTCACCTTTGTAGGTGCTGGCCACTGGAGAATCACTTAAACCTTGCTGCTAACCCATTTAGATTCCTTCAGGCTTGTGACGTAACCCAAAACTCAATCTTGGGAACGTGAAATAAGCACTTCTCAAGTTTGGCGAACAAATGATAATGCTGAAGATGAGCCAACACTGTTAGCACATGTTCTATGTGTTCATCTACTGTGTTTGAATAAATGAGGATATTGTCAATACAGATGATGCAGAACAAATCTAGATAGCCTTCTAAAACATCATCCATAAAGTACTGAAAGATGGCCCAGGCATTGCAGGGTTCAAAGGGCATCACCTGATAACCAAAGAGCCTGAACTTAGACTGAAACGTGGTCTGCCACTCGTCGCCATGTCAGACTCTGGCTAGATGACATGCTTGCTGGAGATCAAGTTTAGTGAAAATTAGCACCTTTTTAACTTGATCCAGCAGGATAGGGATTAACGGTAATGCGTACCATTTATTTTACAGTTACTTTATTTATGGCATGCGAGTTGATATAGGAACACAAGTCCCTTCTGTTTTGGGGGGTTAAAGAAGAAAGGAGAGGAGGGTGGAGACTGGGAAGGCCGATTAAATCTAGAAGCTTGGTTTTCCTCTATATAGAGCTTCAGATGTTCAGTTTCTGGTTCACTGATTGCACAGGGATTAAGTCTATGCAACAGTCATGGTCGCGATGTGGATGTAATTGATTGGCTTCTTTTTTGTCAAATAGCACCTTATAAATGGCGTAACAAACATAAAGGATGTTTATGCAACAAATTTGCGAAGGCACACTACCATGTGATAAAAACGTAGCAGGTCCCCCTGTTCCTGAGTTCTGAGGCACCTCAACCGGAGTATAGCTCTATTGAGAGTATGGACGAAAGCACCAATGGGTCACGGAGAGTGAACCATGGCATCCCTAAAATTCACATAAACTGTGGTACATCAATGTTATCAAATTGAATCGTTTCCGCATGGATGGTGCCAATGTTCAAAGTTATTTCCTGCATATGGTAGCATATGGGCCCTGAAGCTAGAGCACAAGCATCCACGGAATTCACTGGTTTAGGTATAGTCAAAATAAGTTGCATTTGAATTGAAAATGTCTGATCTACAAACTTTCTGGTGCCAAGTTATGCCAACACTTGCACATGCTTGCCATTTGGGAGCATGAACTCTGCTAGAACATTCAGATGTGCAACTGTGCTTTGCAATGCATTTGCCACCTGGCCTAAGGTCTATATTGTGCATATTGTTGGGTATGGAACCTGCAGCATACTCAAGAGGTTCCGTTTTTTGACTCCAGAGAGTGTTTAAGTTGGTCAGCCATGACAACTGCCTAACTTGACCATGGTCTTGGTTTCTAGGGTTTTCACCCTTAACCTACAATCCTTTGTAAAATGACCTCTACGACCACTGTATAAACATATCTTGAGTTTTCTATGTCTCTCCCTTTCTACTGAAGTTATGGGACCTCGTACTCCCACTACTTGCAAGGATTCCACACCAGATGCTCTCAAGGTATCTTCAGCAGAAGACTTACTAGGTCGTACAAACAACACTTGGGAGTCTATCTTGTTTCTGTCACTCTATCTTTGAGATATCAGGTAATCTAGTTGGACCTTAAGTAAAATCAACTCTTCGCAGTCAGTAGGGAGATTGATGACTTGGGCCAACACATCCTTCAACTCCCGCAGTAGACCCTGATTAAACATAGAACTTGTTTTTTCTTCTGGACTGTCATTTCCTACCACAAGCCTATTAATTGTGATAATGTAGGAGAGGAGATCCTGAAATCTATGTTTCAGGGTTAATGATTCCTTATCCAAGGACAACATTTTTGCCTTTCTATCGAACAGTTTTGCATCTCCCTGCAGAAGGTATCAAAATGGTATATTACTGGATCATATATTTCTATTAGTGGAATGGACCACATTGACGCTTTACCACCTAAATACAACAGTACAAAAGAGGGTTTGGATTGCTCATGTGAGATAGCTAGAGGTTTACATAGGATGGGTAATTTACACTGACACATGAAGACTGTATACTTCTTAGGTTCCAATGGAACCACTCAAACAGGACTAAACTGATGCTAGGTTTGCCTGTGTCTACTTTCTAGGTGTCTTGTTCTTAGGAAATGCTGTGTTGTGGGCAGGTGTGTGGACTGGTATTCTGGAGTTGCCAGATTTCTGGAAAATATAGTATTTGTTAATCTGATCTACTCCTGATTGTGCTTGAAATAAGAATTTATAGTAATGATGCTGGATACCTGGTACTGTGAGACAGTTAGAGTGTAGATTGCTAGGTTCTCTAGTGCCATTGCGTACTAGGGTTGAATATTGTAAGGTAGCCAACTCGATTGGTGGGATAAGGGCTGGTTGTGGCTGGAAACTCTTACTACAGAGCTGGAGTGTAGGTTCCCTGGTTCTCATTCACACCTCATTGACACTATGGGCAATCTCATTCGCACCAATCACTCATACATGGATGCTGCTGCCCACCACAGTCATACCAATACACTTTTGTTATTGCATAGCTTGATCTTTGGCTTGCTTTATACTCTTGTGCCTTGAAAGAACCAACCCTTGTACCAGCCTCATTGCCGGTATGCATATGGACCCAAAATATGCTGCAATGTACAATTCCACCAATTTCTAGATTCAGGCTAGCGGTTTTTTTCTGTGTCAAGTAGCAATGCTGACAGTCTTTATCTGTGCAAAGTAGCAATGCTGTCAGTCTTTTATCTGTGCCAACTAGCAATGCTTTCAGTCTTTAATCTGTGCATTTTTGCTAGGCGCTCTGCAGTCTAGAATTGCACAAACATGTGCGCACATGCTGCTTAATGGGTACTTCTCTCTCTTTTCTATTTCCTTTAGAGAAATCACATCACACACCTGTGTTACTTTTGCAGAAACTGAAGGAGTAATGCAGGTGCTGGGCAGGACTTGGATTAACTGATGCAGGTATGTCAGAAATCTCTGGAGGTCTTGCTGCTGTGGCTTCAGGAGCCAGATTACCAAGCAAGGCATGGTCTGAGATGTGGCCTTTTATGGCCTTGCTATCCAAATGGCCATAGAGATTTCCAAGTCTTGCATGGCTTTGGAACAGCTACTGGATGGCTCCTTCTCAGGGACTCCGAGGGGTGAAAGCAAGAGGCTGTCATGTGAGTGGGTGTGTTTGTAGAGTGCATGGGCATTTCTGCAATGTGATTGGATCAGCTTGTTTTGTACATGGGCGTGTCTGTGGTGTGAATGGATGAGTTTGTGTTGTGCATGCGTCTGAATGTGTTTGTATGGGGAGCTCATGTAATGAATATGTTGTGTGTGCATGCAAAGAATTGATGTTTTTCCCTCCTGGTCCCCATCTCTGTGATCCAAAGGAGGCCATAGATAGTGGAATGTGCAATTTAGGAGATTTATTTGTGCAAGTCAGGAAACACAAGTCCCCTATAGAGAGAGGAAAACATTTGGTGTATTTCAAGCATCCAAAATTGAACTAGCCCTTAAGAAGGGGGCTGCATGTCAGAATATCGACTACAGAAACATCATACTACCAAAATATTATAGTCAAAATATTTAAAACCAACACATCAAGAAGGTAAGTTTATATAAGTATGTTCAGACTTATTATTCCTAAAACCGCATTTACCTACCTTAAAAGAATATTTATATTTCAAGGCATGTATATTTGGAGATAAATAAACCCATACTTACCTACAAATACTTACCATGTATACATTTTGAGTCTCAATATTTTGTCCATGATATTCTGGCTACTCAACATTTTGAAGTCGATTTTAAGACTGTACGCCTCAGAAGGGTGGTGTGGGAGAATGGTTTTAGGTAGCCTTAAGAAACATGTTTGAGAAATCAAATTTGATAGAGACAACTCATGGACTTTCCTCTGAGCATTTTGTCAACAAAGTTGTTTTTCTTTGTGCACTATTCATACCCCTAACTAGGCTGATTTTGAGTGTTCATATTTGCAGTAATGGTTGATTGGAAGTCACCATTGATAATGAAAGGGAACTTTAATTGCCTTTAAAATACTTGATTGGAATGGGTTTCACTCTGAAAAGCTACATGAGGTCATGTCAATGAAATCATGGTGATCTTCAATTTGCAAGAAATTTGGTTGTAAAAATGTCCTACTGCAACTTTTCATTTTCTTGGAATTCCAATCAACAATACATCTGTACTTAAAGCAACATGATTTTGGTCTCTGATGAACTCTGGGTCCTCTTAATTCTGATATAAACAGTTACTTGTCCCATCTGAATCATGAGATCAGCGGGGACATCAGCTAAAACACTCAAAACGTTGATCTGAAAGTATGAGGGAAATGGGGAATTACAAGGAAACAGGCTTGTAAATAACAAATCCACTGGTAATTCCACATTTCTTAGAGGACCCTAATGGGCTAGATTTTCGCTACCTTTGGAGTTAGCTGTACCTCCAGCATTGGTAGCTCTGGAGGTAGGGTCAGTTTGTTCCTTCAACAGGGCTACTCATTAAGGTGGCCAAAGTCAAATCCCATACCGATAATGTACCCATCGTGCCCCTTTATCATGCACCTTTTATCTTCAAGTTTTTTCATAATCTAAAGTAGCATAATTTAAGCCAGAATGCCTTGGATAAGAGGCTTTTGCACAATGAGGCTGATAGCTTAGCAGTTAGATAAGAAATAATATGAATTTAGGCATCAAATTTAGCCTCATCTCATAGAACTATTGAGTGGAATACATTAAGGGCCATATTTATACTTTTTGACGCAAAACTGCGCTAACGCAGTTTTGGCCAAATAAAAATTTGCGCCGGCTAACGCTATTCTGAAGCGCCATGCGGGCGCCGTATTTATTGAATTAGCTGCCAGGTGTGCGTGAAAAAAAACGACGTACACCAGGCAGCGCCGGCTTAGGGAAAAATGGCGTTTGGGCGTCCCAAAATGAGGCAAGTCAGGCTGAAGCAAAAAAATCGTCTTAACCCGATTTGCGCCATTTTTTTTTGGGCGCCCAGACGGAATTAACATGACTCCTGTCTTAGCAAAGACAGGAGCCATGCCCCCTTGCCCAATGGCCATGCCCAGGGGACTTATGTCCCCTGGGCATGGTCATTGAGCATAGTGGCATGTAGGGGGGCACCAATCAGGCCCCCCTATGCCACAAAAAAAAAAAAAAAAAAAAATACTTACCACAACTTACCTTTTCTTCCCTGGGATGGGTCCCTCCATCCTTGGGTGTCCTCCTGGGGTGGGCAAGGGTGGCAGGGGGTGTCCCTGGGGGCAGGGGAGGGCACCTCTGGGCTCATTCTGTGCCCACAGGTCCCTTAACGCCTGCCCTGACCCAGGCGTTAAAAAGAGGCGCAAATGCGGGGTTTTTTGCCCCGCCCACTCCCTGGCGTGATTTTTGCCCGGGAGTATAAATACCACGCACATGCCTGGGAGTTTTTAAGACGGGAACGCCTACCTTGCATCTCATTAACGCAAGGAAGGTGTTCACGCCAAAACATGACGCTAACTCCATGAACTTTGGCGCTAGATGCGTCTAACGCCAAAGTATAAATATGGAGTTAGTTTTGCGTCGAATTTGCGTTGAAAAAAACGACGCAAATTCGGCGCAAACGGAGTATAAATATGCCCCTAAAAGTCTTTACTGTGGTTAGACCAATAGATATATTAGTGGCCAGATGTTTGAATTCCCTGCAAAAGTATACAATCTAATAAAAAAGGTCTCTTTTATCTGGTGTCAATTTAAGTAGGCAGAATCAATCTATGTATGGCTCTAGAAAATGATAGCACTGTTGGGCATCAAAAGCTAAGTGAAAAAGGCTGCCTAAACAAGAATTCATAAAGTCTTGCATTCAGAGGGGTATTTGTGGCAGGAATCATAGTCAATATTTCAGATTTATTTCTGTAAAGACCTTCATATAGGTAGAACAAACAGTTTTGAGGCTAATTTTTGGCTTAATCTGAACAAATTAAATTGCATACCATATCTCTGGAGCACCTTTCACTTCTAGATAGATCTATTTGTTTTATAGAAAGTTGAGGATGTGATTGGGCAAATGTCAAATGCAAAGGTTGCCTTTCTCTGCTGCATTTTATTAATAGATGTGGCCAATACTAACCCGATTGATTGGGTAGCAATTGTCTAAGCTATCCCTTTATCGACCACACCACCATTATTGGCCCACAACATATTTAGCCCATAATAATCCACAATATTTTCCTGTCATAGAAGTAACATTACTAAGATTACCCGTAATTACATGGGCATGGAAATGACAGGGGTTGCATGTTTTTGAGCAGTATGCAGGATTCGGCATTTCCATACCGATTTTCATACGTTTTCTCTTTGATTTTCACATGGGGATTTCAGCTGCTTTCAGAGGCCAAGATATGTGTGTGAAACCAAAAATGTATAATTCTGAGGGACCCAGTACCTTCCTCCAATTACCAGTCCCATTGAAATTTACAGGCCACTAATAATGAGGCATATTATAGGAGGGAATCATTGTCATTTAAATTAAAAACGGGGAAAGATACTCTAGTTTGTGCACTGTATAGTCAATATCATTACTTTTATGTAAAATAGTCTCTGACATACTAACTATACCAACCAATAGGCTAACCAAGGATTTTGACCTTTTCGTTATTATAGAACAACACTGTTTGTCTCAAGCATTCCACTCTGTTTAGGAGTAGGGAAAGTACTTCACTTCAAACACATAACATATTTGAATAACCCTATTAGTTTACAACAAATATACAACTTTTAATAGGAACAATATTAACTAATCAAAATCAAAACAAAATCATAAATATAAAAAAAAAAAAAAAAAATTACATGAATATTAAACAAGTTAATAATTATTCATGAAAAAACAGTTATTTACTGATTACTTAATTAAATTCCCACACTATACCCTCACCAACCTAGTATTCTATATTTAAAATATAACAAAAATAAATAAGTACAACACAAATAACATAAATGATAATCAATTAAATAATTGTTAATAAATTAATAATTAGTTGTTACCTAATTATTACTTAATTAACTTCCCACTCAATACCCCTACAAACTCAGCATTCTGCACCTACTATATAACTAAAAATGTAATAATAAAACAATTTACGTAGTTAACACCGTAGTATACAATTAATAATATATTAATAATTAACCGTTAATTAATTATTACTTAATTAACTTTCCAACCCTTGCCCCTACAAACCCACCAGCTTGCCCCAAATATATAACTTTCAAAATGTAATTATTTATACAATTATTAATCAATGACATAATTATTAAAAAAATAATAATGAATTCTTAATTAGTATACCTAACTAACTTTCTATCCTAGGCTCCTACAAACCTAGAATCCCTACACAACACAATCATTTAGAAAATAAATTAAAAATTATAGATCACTTAAAATTTCAAACTATGGTTAAAGTATTATTAACAAAAATACAAACAATAACACTTAAAAATATTACATGATCCAAAACATATAAAGAGATTTAAAAAACAATATTTTTACAACTATGTTATTGAAAACGATATCAACAAAAACAATATTCTTGGCAATGATATTACTCACCTAAAAAATCGATATTTTTGACAATTGTACTGTATTTATGCATCACAATATTTTTGGATCATGATATTTTTTTCCGATATTTCTGTAACTTGATATTTAAAAGTTAGTATTTTTCCTAAATACTAGATCACAGGAGGAAAATACAAGGCTGCCCACTATTGCATAATATTTCCTATTTATATTGACTTTGTAATCCTGTTGTTTTAGAAGAATGTAAATATACTTTTGTTCTTTTTCAACTCTATATCAAGTAAAGTCTAACTTTTGAGACAAAGGAAGGAGAACCTTTACCTTATCCACATGTGTTTTTTTAAACATTTATTTATCGAGTACACTTTCATTGAAAAGGCACCTTGACAATAGAAATCTAGGATGCAGAGAAGAGAAGCAACATAGTAAAAAGCTATTAAACAAAATAGGTGGATCTGTAAAAACTGCTTAAACTGCCTAGAATTCTAAAGATAACATATCTCAAGAGGTGATGAAATCCAAAGCTTGACCCCAGCACACAGACGTCTCCCCTGTCACTAAATGGATGGTTGAGGTGATGGGAAAGCAACAAGAAGAGAGAAAGGAACCACAGTAATCTTGCTTCACCCTAATGGACCCAATTCTCAGAAAGAAAAGGAGATGGAAAGCTTTCAGTAGAAAGTTTGTTAAGTAAAACATTGTACTTTGAACTATATCATTTACTTTACCGTAAGCTAGTGAAGGCAGCAATGAGCCGAGGACAGGTGATCACACCTACACAAGCAACTGTTGTCGCTCACTGCCATCTTCAGGAAACATTGACGTTTGGAAATACAGTACTCCTCAAGGACACAGTAAATTGAATCACAGTATTCCAAATAGGATGCCTCACACTTCCATATTAATTTGGGTGAACCTGATGAAGTAGACATATAAACATTTAGATGACAGAAACCAGTGAGGAAAGTGGTCCCAGCTCAGAAGGCCACAGGTAGAAGGATCAGCAGACATAATTTTCCCCTATCAGAAGAATCTTTTGAAAGTCCTGCTGAAGTCATCATCCCCTATCAGAATGATCTCTGTTTTATACCCACTCACTTTAGGAAAGATTTAGATCATTCAGCTTTCAAATGATGAGGTTTGATCAAATTTGAGCACAAGCTGTATGTCAGTAACATAAGAAAGAGAATGAATCCCAAAATAATTATTAGATCTCTAAGAGACTTGAGATAAATATTAAAACGACTTGAGATAAATATTAAAACGACTAGCGATACCATTTTGGAAGAGCAAAAAGGGTGGAAAGAAAGAGACTTGTGTGATTTTTTAGAAAAGAAGAGAACCATTCGAGTCCTCTAAACCAACATAGGTGAGGTGGAAAACAAAGAAGGACTAATAAATCATATTGAATTCCACAAAATGGTCCAACAGTTGCAAGCCATCTGTCTCATCCCTGTGTCATCAAACTCAAAGGTCATCTCTTAGTTGCTACCTGCATTGATTCCATTCATTGGTCTCCCTGAAAGACAACCTGGAAGGCATATGGAAGATATTGAGACTTCAGGTAGGCAGACAATTTTTTCGCTGGATGTTTTTCGATCAATTTGGCTCGGGTGGGAAACAAGGTAAGTAGTCAGAAATTCTTCAATCATTGGGATCAAGAACAGTTTTATTAACCAAAGGCATTTAATACCCATTTTACAAACATCAGGCCGGAGGAGACAGACATATTAAGAATCCAGTGAACCTAGTTGCTGCCGTCAAGCTGAAATTATGTTCAATCGGGACAAGATAAGGATCCTCCAGTGAGGCAGATTTGAGTAGCTAAATTCCATGCTCCTCTCTGTCTTTGTCCGTCACTCATAGAGAAGAAACAGCAATGATGCTATGTCACAGAAAAATCCACTGAACCTGAAAGGGACATCCCAGTGATCAGATTTAATATTTTTCAACTGTAGCAATTTAGAAGAAAAAATTGCCTGCCACTTCATCACATGGAGAGTAAAAAGGCATGATCTTTGACAAGGAGGTCACATAGTGACAGTAAGAGCTGGCAACTGTGGAAGTCTCAAGACTAATTAGAAGAATTCTGTCTGTAAGGGATAACAACACTAGACATTTATTTAGAGTTTGGCGGATGGGATACACCATCACAATTATGGTAGACGTCCTTTCCACTCTATTGCAGGTATGTCATAGCCTATGGCACTTGTGATACGGTATATGGAATATCCATCACATTTTGACAGAGTACTCCATTCATCAAATCTAACTAAATCTCCCAGACTTTGCCCTGTGTAAAAAAAGAATTACAGTTTACATTATTTTAAAAAGAGCCAGTTTATGAGATACCCATCACGCTATTTGCACTCAGGATGTTTGACCTTCAGCCTTTCAACTTGAAACTCAGGAGAGAACGAATTGTTGAGATATTTGCCAAGCCAGAAAAGCCAGGATGAAATAGATGCAAGTTGTCCCTTAGGAGTGAGAGTGCTGTACAGAAGCATTAGAAGGAAGATCTGGTTCACTGTAGATATGTAGTAGTAAAAGGGTTATGCTTCCAAATACTTTGAAACTTGCTAAGAAGACAGTGCCTTATTTTGATTACTATTATTAGGCCGCAATGGGGAAGATGAAGAAGATATTGGTGGTCATAAACTCATTTTTTGGGATTTTGTTGTTGTTACCTTTCCTAGAGCTCAGTGTATGCGTCTGGTTTAATTCTGGTCACTCAAATTCTTAAAAAAAATCTAACAAGTGTTTTCCATTAATTTCAAAAGAGCATTTTAGGATAACTCTTGAGAATTTAATTTACCACGCTTGCCTTCTTACACCCCCAATCAATTTATGCCTGCAATTTTCAGTGACAAGTATTGTACACTCTGAGTAGTAATAATGGAATTGGTGGCAGTATGTTAGAAATGGGGTCTTTGGTTGGCAGTCAGGTTGCCCCCTGTCCAAGCAAGGACCTTTACTCTAGTCAGGGTAAAGGGGACACACACCCAGTTAACCCCCACTCACCTTCTTGGTAGCTTGGCACGAGCAGAAACGCTTAACCCAGAGGCAATGTGTAAAGTATTTGTACCAACACACACAGTAATACAGTGAAAGCACTACAAAATGGACACCACACTACTTTAGAAAAATGGTACATATTTATCTAAATAAGACAGGACCAAACATGATAAAACTCCACAATACACTATAAAAAAATGTGACTTTTGCAATCAAAAACAGAAAATAGTGCTTAGAGGCACAAATGTTACAATCTGATGTTAAGGCAGCATCATGACGGAGTCGTTCCCCTCAATGCAACACCACTGGCGCTGACTACGGAGTCACACATACCCCTAGGTACAGTACCTTAGAAAAAGTGCCTGGAGTCTGGGAGGTAGACGTTGCTGGATCTGATGCGGCATCGGTTCAGGCCACAAAGAGGCGTTGGGCCCTTGCTGCAGAGCAGTGGAGGTGAGGCGGCATTGGTTGTGAGGAGTCAGTCCCTGGGCACCTCCAGCAAAGTCAAGATGCTGCGAGGCAATGTCACGATCATGTCACAGGGTCACAAGAGCTGCAACGGAGTCGGGTGTTACAAACGTTGGGTTTAAGACACTCCAGCTCACTAGATTGTGCGGACATCAGCGGCTGCAGTGACGTTGGGCCTACATTGACGGTGGGGTCGACGCACCTCAGTGTGATCCACGGATCCAGGTGTAGGTGGCCTCATGGCTTCATGCAGTGGCGTCCTTAGCGAAGTGGCACAGATTTGTCCGGCATCGTTACAGAGGATTTCATCAGAACTTCACTTCCAGGGGCCCAGGACCTGGAATGGCACCCTCTTGCAAGCTAGAGTCTACAGCATGCAGGCTCAGAGACTGGTTGGTGAAGCCTTTGCTTTGCTGTCCCTGAGGCTTCAAAAACAGGAGACAAGCTCAGTCCAAGCCCTTGGAAATACCAAATTTGGAAAAAACTAATTTGAGTCTTTGTTCCTTTTCACAGGCAGAAGCAGCAACTGCAGGATAGCCCAACAAAGCACAGTCACTGGCAAGGACAGCACTTCTCATCAGCTCTTCAGCTCTACTACTGGCAGAGATTCCTCTTGAGTCCTTGAAGTAACCTGAAGTCTGGGGTTTTGGGTCAAATACTTATACCCCTTTCTTCCTTTGAAGTTGCCCAACTTCAAAGAAAAGTCGCTGTTGTTTACAGAATCCTACCTTGACTAGGCTTGGCTCCAGACACACACCAGAGGGGTTGGAGGCAGCTTTGTGTGAGGGCAGGCACAGCCCTTTCGGGTGTAAATAACCACTCCTTCCTCCAACTAAGCCCAGATGGCCCTTCAGGATATGTAGGTTACACTCCAGAGCCCTTTGTGTCACTGTCTATTGGAGATGCACAAACAGCCCTGACCCGGATAAGGAATCCATCAACAGGCAGAGTCACAAAATGGACTAAGCAAAACAATTGCTACTTTCTAAAAGTGGCATTTTGAAACTAGCAATCTAAAAACCACTTTCACTAACAGATGTATTTTGAAATTGTGAGTTCAGAGACCCCAAACTTCATATTTCTATCTGATCTCAAAGGGAAATTGTACTTTAAGGATATTTTAAGGCAGCCCCCATGTTAACCTATGAGTGAGATGGGCCTTGCAACAGTGAAAAATCGAATTTGGCAGTATTTCACTGTCAGGTCATGTACACCACATCAATACATGTCTTACCTTTAACATATACTGCACCCTACCTTAGGGGTGCCTTACATATGTATAAAGATAAGGTTTGGGCTTGGCAAGTGGGTACACTTGCCAAGTCAAATTGGCAGTTTAAACACTGCACACACAAACACTAAAGTGGCAGGTCTGAGCCACTGCAGTGGCAGGGCTACTCTTGTGGGTGGCACAGTCAGTGCTGCAGGCCCACTAGTAGCATTTGATTTACATATCCTAGGCACCTCTAGTGTACATTATTAGGGACTTACTAGTAAATCAAATTTGCCAATTATGAAAAAGCCAGTTACACATACAGTTTCACCTAGGGAGCACTTGCACTTTAGCACTAGTCAGAAGTGGAAAAGTGCCCAGAGCAAAAAAACAGCAAAAACAGAGTCCAGCACACAGCACCAACCTAGTAAGTGGAGGCAAAAAGTTAGGGGAGACTACACCAAGGATGCCATGTCTAACACAGTGGGTCTACCATTTTCCAAAAGTGTATTAGCTTTTCTAAGCTTCAAACAATTTAAAATACATTTCATCAGTATGTTTTTAACTATTTTCAGGTCTGACTTGGCTTGGTGAGCTGGACGGCTGTTTCAGGTTTCTTCACCATCTCTTCTTCATACACAAAATTACAGGTGAATGTGAAGAGATCTGCAACACTGAGTCATGGGGTGTTTGTTGCTCATCTGGACCACTGTTTATGTAACAACGCTCCCAAATGGGTGAAGAAATTAGGTGTTGAAAACATGCTAGCATCATTGGCACAAGATATTATTTCCAGCAAGTTTGGAAGTGCAGCTATACATAACATAGATATTATTGTATTCCAGTTAAATTATATAACTAGGACCTGCCTAAATGTATTTTATATCCCTGAGAGAGATCAGGTTTTGTTAATAAATTAGTGGCATAGAGTAGCATATGGCAGCTAATAAATCTGTAGTTTTTAAGGCCTAAATGAGAACAATAACATAGAAATGAAAATGTGCATGTTTAAATTGTGGTGGACGCTTGTGCCTTCCAATCATAATATTGACATCAAGTTTAACATGAAGACATGCATTTATATTTTGAGTGAATTATTCATAAATGTTAACCTGAAAGTATAATTTTCAAGTAAAACTGTAGAACTAAAATGTATTATGATTATTATATGAATATGAATTAAACCCACTTACATTGAAATAAATGAATTTCATAATGGATTACGTTTTTAGAAAAATAAATGTATGGTTAAAATTGCTTTTTACATAACATGAATAATGCTTGAAGATACATAGTTTGCTTTGCATATTTGGTTTGAATTTAAGGTGTGCAATAGGTTTATTAATGTATTAAGGCCCTCATTACAACCCTGGCGGTGTGTGTTAAAGCGGCAGTAATACCGCAAACAGGCCGGCAGTAAAAAAAATGGGATCACAACCACAGTGGAAACTGCCAACACAGCCAGCCACTTTAACACTCCAACCGCCACGGTGGTAGCAACAAACACCACGTGGTAACCGCCAACAGACAGGCAGAAGCCAATGTACCGCCCACCCCATCACAACACGTCCATCCGCCAGCTTTGTGGAGCAGTACCAACGTCATCAAAAGCACGACGGAAACAGGACTTGGAAGGGAAACCACTCACCTCTCGACACTCAAGGAAGAACCAGGACGTCATGGAGCTCGAGCTGCAGGTCCTGCCCATGCTGGTCTACCTCCTCATCTACCAGGAATACGAAAGGCAGCGGCGACGACCACGGTGAGTACTGCACCTAGTAGACAGGGGAGGGGAGAGTAAAAAGAGAGTGACACACACAGGCAACATGCAACACCCCCACCCTCACCCACAACACCATATACACAAACACATGCAGAAACATTACATGTATACCCCGTAACCTCCTGAAAGAACAAAAGGACAAAAGTAATTGATTTAAACAGTGATATTTTAGAAATAGGCAGATATACGTAATAAATAGAAAAACAGTATATACAAAAATATACAATATGTACATAAGACAGTACATTGTCCATTCAAAATGTCCGTGGGCTACTGGGCCAAAAATAATGGACCAAGCCCACACTTTACTCCTGCCTCAATACGGAGAGAGCACTGCAGGGGCATCAGATTGAAAACACACAGGCACTTCAGTGGGATGTGGAAGGGGGGGCACCTCATCCGGAAGATGGAATAACGCCACTGCTCCTCAAGGGGGCTCCATGCACTGCTTGGTCCTGGGGAGTGCAAACCAACAGTCTCACAAGTCTCTCAAGTGTGTGGTTTGCCCACTGCTTGGTCCTGGGGACTGCAAGGCCACAGTCTCACAAGTCTCTCAAGTGGGTGGTTTGCCCACTGCTTGGTCCTGGGGAGTGCAAGGCCACAGACTCACAAGTCTCTCAAGTGGGTGGTTTGCCCACTGCTTGGTCCTGGGGAGTGCAAGGCCACAGTCTCTCAAGTGGGAGGTTTGCCCACTGCTTGGTCCTGATGAGTGCAAGGCCACAGTCTCTCAAGTCTCGTAAGTGGGTGGTTTGCCCACTGCTTGGTCCAGGGGAGTGCAAAGCCACAGTCTTCCATGTGGATGCCTTCTTCTACTGGTCCTGGAGGAGGCTTTGTGCCCAGTGTGCTTCATCCTGCCAAGGATAGGGTGAGTGGATTCCTTTCTCCACTGGTTCTGGAGGGGGCCTTGTGCCCAGTGTCCTTCATCCTGCCAAGGATTGGGTGAGTGGATGTCTTTCTCCACTGGTTCTGGAGGGGGCCTTGTGTCCAGTGTGCTTCATCCTGCCAATGATAGGGTGAGTGGATGCTTTTCTCCACTGGTTCTGGATGGGGCCTTTTGCCTGGTGTGCTTTATCCTGCCAAGGATAGGGTGAGTGGATACATATCTCCACTGGTTCTGGAGGGGGCCTTGTGCCCAATGTCCTACATCCTGCCAAGGTTAGGGTGAGAGGATGTATATCTTCACTGGTTCTGGAGGGGGCCTTGTGCCCAGTGTGCTTCATCCTGCCAAGGATAGGGTGAGTGGATGCCTTTCTCCACTGGTTCTGGAGGGGGCCTTGTGCCCAGTGTGCTTCATCCAGCCAAGGATAGGGTGAGTGGATGCATATCTCCATTGGTTCTGGAGGGGGCCTTGTGCCCAGTGATGCAACACTTGGGGTGTGGCAGTTCACAGTCCCTCACCTGGGTGTCTGAGGCACGAGATTTGCAGGGAACAGGTTGCATGCTAGTCCATGGAGGCAGAGCTAGACTCCAACTTGTGGCGCCTAAGGCTGCAAACTGTTGGTAGTGCTGATGCTGGTGGGGGTGCTGCCAATGGTGGTGGGAGGCTCCAGCCCTTCTCCTGCAGCCTCGGATGGCTGTCCACTGGGGCTGCTGCTGGTAGTGGTCCTACTGTCAGTGGTGCAGGTGGTGGTGCATGCGGCGGGGCCTGCGGAAGTGCTAGCGGAGGTCCAGGTGGCGGTGCTGCCAGTGGTGGAGGGAGGCTCCAGCCCTTCTCCTGCAGCCTCGGATGGCTGCTGCTGCTGACAGTAGTGGTGCTAGTGGGGGGTGCAGGTGGCGGTGCAGGTGGCAGTGCAGGTGGTGGTGCTAGCGGCAGGGCTGCTGTTGGTGCTGGCCGTGGTGCAGGTGGCGGTGGTGACGGTTGTGCTGGTAGCCACCAGGCCTTCACCTGCAGCCTCTGACGGCTGAAGTGCCTTGCCTGGTGTTTTCTGCCCCTTCCTCACCTTAGCAGATGGTGGTGTGACCTTGGCTCTGGCAGCTGGAGTTTTTGAGGAGGCCTTTCTGGGTGGTTTGTGCTCCTTGGCTCTGCTGCATGCTGTCCCCCTCTTCACCTTGGCAGGTGGCAAATGTTTTTTTCCTTTGCAGGGATTGGTGGCACACTGGCTGGGTTGACGGGTGCCCCCTTTGAGCCTCTGTGAGTTGCAGGTACCACAGTGGATGTCGACTTGGTGGCTGAGGTGCTAGCCTGGGTTCTGGACACCCTGGCCCGAGATGAAGGACAGGGGGGAGGGGTAGGGAGGAGGTCAATGTTTGCCAGGAAAAGCTTAGTTGACACACTGGGGCGGGAAGAGGGAGAGTGTTTGGGACTGGAGGATGAGGGAGTGGTTGTAGGAGGTGTCTGTCTGCTGTGTTTGGGTGCAGGTGCATGGGCTGGATGCTGTTGTGAGGTGGATGGCTGTTGGGTGGGTGGCTGCTTGCGTTTGTGTACATTGGGAGGAGGGGTCACAGACACACTGGGAGAGGACACAGGGGACGTGTTCATGGATGTGGGGGTGGTGACTGCCCGTGAGGGGTGTGTTGTGATGGGCGTGCTGGTGATGGAGGTAGTGGATGAGGATGTAGTGCATGCAGGTGTGAGTGGAGACGCTACTGGGAGGGAGGTGGATGATGAGGAGGAGGGGCACACAGTGGAGGCAGTGGATGTTGGTATGTCTGCATGGGGGTGATGCTTGTGTGAGTGCCTGTGAGATGAAGTGTGGTGCTTGTGTTTGTCTGAGCCACTTTTTTGTGGTGATTTGGGTGAATGCTGGTCTGAAGGTGTGCTTGGGATAGGCTGGGGTTGAGGGGATTCGGTCTGGGTAGAGGAAGTTGGAGGGGGGAAGCTAGAAACAGGAACAAGGGCTGCCATGAGGGAGTTGGCCAGAGCCTGAAATGCTCTCTGTTGGGCCACCATGCCAGAGTGAATGCCCTCCAGGTATGCATTTGTTTGTAGCAAATGCCTCTCAACACCTTGGATGGCATTCACTGTGGTTGACTTCCCAACAGTGAGGGATCTCAGGAGGTCAAGAGCGTCCTCACTGAGGGCAGCGTTGCTAACTGGATCAGGGCCTGAGGTGCCTGGGGTGAAGGAGATGCCCAACCTCCTGGGTGAGCGGGCACGGGAAACACGCTGAGGGGCTGCTGGGAGGGCGGTGCTGGTGGGGGGGGTGACGGCTGTACCTGTTGTTGGAGTGGGCACAGAGGTGTCTTTGGGCTCCCCTCCTGTCCCTGTCATGGTGCTCCCCTCGCCCTTCCTCCCACTGGTGCCCTCACCCTCGGTGGATTCGGCCTCCAAGCCCATGTGGCATGCAGTTCCCTCCATCACCCGTGCCTCTGCTCCTCTGCCAGATGATGCTAATGCACACAAGGACAGGTTCGCAAAACAAAAAGGGGGGAGAGACAGAGGCTAAACTTGGTCAATGCCAGCAACACCACTACTGTTGGCATACACAACACTCAGGGAGCAGCCCTATGCACTAGGCCATGCACTACCAGTCACTAAGATAGTCACCAG
Organism: Pleurodeles waltl; assembly: GCF_031143425.1. Taxonomy (NCBI): domain Eukaryota; kingdom Metazoa; phylum Chordata; class Amphibia; order Caudata; family Salamandridae; genus Pleurodeles; species Pleurodeles waltl. Next base: position 217,075,331 of record NC_090450.1, on the reverse strand, counting down.
CCCATGGGGTACAATGCCTAACACCATTATCTGCACACCTGAAACCCACAGGTCCCTGCCCAGTAGTAGATGCCCATTAACACTATTGGGGTAGAAGTGATTCTGAGCCTGCCCAACAAGGGACCTACTCTGCCATGTTCACCCTCGCCTAGGGGCAACCGTAGCCAAACATCCCCCACCGGGTAACTCTTAACGCGCGCAAAGTCAGGATTCCGAATCTGTACTCACCACCTGGCTGCTGTGATGCCTTCAAGCGCCCATCCTACTCCGGATAGGCCACCGCCAGGATGCGGAACATCAGGGGGGTCATGGTGCAATGGGCACCCCTTCCTTGTTGGGAGGCCATACCCAGCTAGGTTTCCGATGTCTTCTTTGACCAGTGGCGCAGATTCTCTGACCTTTTGCGGCAGTGGGTGCTCCGCCTGTCAAAGACCCCAAGGGTCCGCAACTCCTTGGCGATGGCACGCCAAAAACCCTTTTTCTGGTGGGCCCTGACCTGCAGGGAAAAGACAGCAGAAAAATGATTAGTCATACCGTACAGACTGTCATACTCACGGCTCACCATATCCCTCCCATCTCTTTACGCACATACATTGACCACCATACATGCAGCACTCTGCCCAGGACCCCTCTGCCCCCCACATGTGGCTTACACACAGACCACTCCATACATTCAAGGCCCACGCATCATGCTCACAGTGTACTCACCTGTTTGTCTGGACAACCGTAGAGTAACGTATACTGCGGTAGGACCCCATCCACCAGTTTCTCCAACTCCTCTACAGTGAAGGCAGGGGCCCTTTCCCCAGACACATGAGCCATTGTCGCTTCCAGACACAGGTCACAGCAGCACTTGCAGTGTAGGTCCTCTCCTGTTGACAGTCAGGTAGCAAGTGAGTGAACAGATAGAAAATGGCGGTCAGGTCTGCTTCTGGAACCCATAGGGCCCAATGATAACCAATGCGAAGTTGTGGGGCGGTCTCTGACTGCCAACCGTGATGGCATACAATGCCAGTGGAATTACCTAATTTCCACTTCTCCCTCCTCACAGGTCAGGCAGCCGCCATTCCAGGGGGGCACAAGGCATGGCACCTAACTGCGTCACAGCAGACATTGGCACAGTAACTGACTGTCGGATTCACATACTGGCTCTGTAAAGAAACTAAATCATCATTAGTGCAATAGATGTGTGAATATGACCCTCTGCTCACTGTTTTCTTCCATAGGCTTCAACCACTGAGGCTGAATATGAGATGGAGACATCCTCTGGTGTACAGACCCCTGGTGGACCTTGCGACAATGGAGGACAGACACATTATCATAACATACAGACTTGATCGGGCCACAATCCAAGAACTGTGTGCCGAATAGGAGCCAGACCTGATGTCAGCTATCCGCCAGCCCACAGGAATCCCCCCTCTAGTGCAGGTCCTGTCAGTGCTCCATTTCCTGGCAAGTAGTTCCTTCTAAGCAACAGTGGCCATGGCATCAGGGATGTCTCAGCCAATGTTATCCAACGTGTTGACCTGAGTGTTGTCTGCCCTGCTGAAACACATGACAGTTACATCGTATTCCCCCAGGTGGAGGATTTGGCCAAAGATAAAGCTGACTTTTATGCCCTGGGACATATCCCCAACATCATTGGTGCCATTGATGGTACACATGTGACATTTGTCCCCTCCTCCCTCCCGGAGGATTATTGAAAGGACCCTTGGCCTCCTGAAGTCCAGGTTCCGGTGCCTCCATCTGACAGGTAGGTGGATCCCTGTACTACTCACCCAAGAAGGTGTGCCAGATCATCGTTGCATGTTGCACAACCTAGCCTTGAGAAATCAGGTGCCTTTTATGCTGGAAGATGAGCCTGGAGATGGTCTTGTGGCAGCAGTGGAGCCTGTGGACATTGAGGAAGAGGAGGCAGAGGAAGAAGATGTTGACAACAGAAGTAATATGATTCAGAAGTACTTCCAGTGACACATAGGTAAGACACTGTAACTTCACTTAACTTTCCAGCTTTCTGTTGGACATTGTACATGGCAGCCTGAGTTCCCTATGTCTATGGTCAATTACTGTACCCTTTGGCATCTCTATTTTCAGATATCTGTGCCCCACTCTGCCTCCTGCTATTTGTACAGCTGCCCACCAAAGGTCATTCCTAAGTATATTTATCTGTACATATGACTTGCAATGCTTTGAATATGTTGAACTAATAAATATTTGAATCATTGGGCAGACTCCAGATTTGTATTTGTTCCAAGGCTGTTTTTTTTTAAAGTGCTCATAAGTATAGGGGGATGTGCAATGGGCTGGGGTGATGGTGGAGGAAAGTCCAGGTAGAGTCCAGTCTCTTGGTATCACAGGTGCATTGCCCAATGTGGCATGGAAAGGGGAGTAATGGCAGTTCAAGGTGGACAGGATGACAGAGTGGGACACAAGGGTGACAATCAGGAGAGTCCTATTTCTTGGCGGGGGTCTTGGCAATGTTCTTTGGTTTCTGCCTGGATCACAGGGACCGTTTGGTGAGGTGGTTCTCCTTCTGCAGGGGTGGGGTGCTGGTGGCCTGTTGGTCCTGTGGCAGGGCCTCCTTCCCACTAGCGCCGGCAGAGGTGGAGGGCTGTTCTTCGGTATGGCTAGTGTCAGGGGCCCGTTGGAGTGCCACTGTCTCCCTCATGCTGCTGGCCATGTCATCCAGCACCCCTGCAATGGTGACCAGGATGGTGTAGATGTTTTTGTAGTCCTCCCTGATCCCCAGGTACTGCCCCTCCTGCAGCCGCTGGGTCTCCTGCAACTTGTACAGTATCTGACCCATGGTCTCCTGTGAATGGTGGTATGCTCCCAGGATGTTGGTGAGGGCATCCTGGAGATTCGGTTCCCTGGGCCTGTCCTCCCCCTGTCGCACAGCAGTCCTCCCAGTTTCCCTGTTGTCCTGTGCCTCTGTCCCCTGAACCGTGTGCCCACTGCCACTGTCCCCAGGTCCCTGATCATTCCGTGTTTGTGGGGTTGCCTGGGGTCCTTGTAGTGGTGGACACACTGCTAATTGATGTGTCCTGGGGACAGTGGCATGGGCCCGCTGGGTGGGTGCTGTGCTGGTGTTTCCTGAAGGAGGGAGGCTCTGTGGTGGTATGGGAGTGTGGCAGGGTAACTGACTGTCCAGAGATCCCTGATGGGCCAGGTTGGTCATCGTGATCCAGGCATGCAGAGCTGCTGTCATCACTGTGAGCCTCCTCTGGGGGGGGACTGGATGTTGCTGGTACCTCCTCTCCGGTGACGTTGAGTAGGGGTCCTGTGGGGATGAAAATGCAGTGTTATTGTATCTGCATGTGCCATCTTGTGCATGGGTGTGTTTCACTGTATGGTTGTGATTGCCCGTGCTTGAGAAAGCTTTGCCTTGTGTGCGTGGTGATTTTGTGGGCTAGGTGATTCTCTCTAATGGGCATGCTGTGGTGATGGGTGTCCATGCAGGTCTGTGATGGGGGTCCATGGATTGGTGTTACATGCAAGTCTTGGCTTTGGAATGGGTGGGTTGTGATAGTGGGGTATTTGTGAGGTGGTGGAGTGATGGGGGTGAGGGAAGGCGTAGGAGTTTGTGATGGCATGCAGGTAGGGTGGAGGATGTAGTAGTAAAGATTTGACTTACCAGAGTCCTGTCCTACTGCTACTCCTGCAGGCCCTCAGGATGCATTATTGCCAAGACTTGCTCCTCCCATGTTGTTAGTTGCGGGGGAGGAGGTGGGGGTCCACCGCCAGTCCTCTCTACAGCTACCTGGTGTCATGCAAACACGGAATGCACCCTGTAGGTCGTTCCACCTCTTCCTGATGTCATCCCTTGTTCTGGGGTGCTGTCCCGAGGCATTGACCCTGTCCAGGACTCTCCGCCATAGCTCCATCTTCCTAGCAATGGACGTCTGCCTCACCTGTGATCTGAATAGCCGTGGCTCTACCATGATGATATCCTCCACCATGACCCTTAGCTCCTCCTCTGAAAACCTGGGGTGTCTTTGAGGTGCCATGTATGTGGTGTGAGTGGTATGTGTGAGGATGTATGGGGTGATGTGTGGGGTGTTGTGTTGTGAGGTGCGTGGATGGTGTATGGGTGATGAGGTATTGTGTCTCTGATTGAGTGGGTGCTCCTGGCTTGTCACTCTCTGCTTGCAATCTTTTTTTTTGCTGTAAGGGGTTGTGGGTATTGTGGGTGTGTCTTTTATAGTGGCGTGGGTGTGTGGGTGTGGTGTGTGTATGTGTGTTGGGTGTGATTAGTTTGAATTGTTCAATGTGGTGGTGTCCTGTAAGTGTGTATGTATTTTGAGCGCGGCGGTGTGTACCGCCAATGGTTTACCGCAATTGAAAGACCGCTGCGGTGATTCGTGGGTCGTGATACTGCGGGCGTATTCCTGTTGGCGTAACGGTGTGGGTTTTGCTATGGCCAGTTTATCACTGACCTTTGGTGTGGCAAACTTGTGTGGGTGTCTGTATAGTGATGGATTTCTTAGTGTGGGTCATAATAACCGTAGCGGAATCCCACTGCTGTCACGGTGTGTTGGCGTCTGTCGGCACGGCGGTAGACGGACTTTACCGCCAGGGTTGTAATGAGGGCCTGAATGTGTTAATATGTATTTAGGTTTCTAAACTTTACTAGGCCTGGAAGATTCATTTTGCAAGCAGTCATGGAAAATACTTGTTTATTCTGTCCCCTATGACCTGAATTCTTTGTCGAGGCAGCTAAAGTAATGTTGAATGTCCAATTGTATTATAGGCAAGAGACATGTTTCAGATGTAACACAATTTGTTCTAGCTGTGAAATGGAGCAGGAAACTATAGTACTCATGTGAAAGAATATTAGTTTAGTTTATTGTGGATTCTGTGAAAAGAACTGTAAGTTTCAAATTACGAGAAAATTTAATTTAATTTGGCAAAACCTGTAAAGGGAGGAAGATGACAGCGCACCTTTGCCGATAAGATTCTTGAGTGTATCAGAACTTGGAGGTGCCAATTACAGTGATTAGATGCTGAAACGGACGCCCAGCATGTGCCCACCAGAAGGAAAAATTAAATGGAATTTGGTTATTTTAATTAGTGAAGAACTTTGTAATTGAAGTTGTGACCTTCTTGAGGTCAGTCTGTCTCCAGCTCTTCTTAGAATCTTGTCACATTCAGTCCAGTCTTAAAGCTGCGTGTGTCTGCTGTCCTATTCTCTTCTCTAAGTTGTCTGATGAGTTTTTTCATCATAGTTTTAACTGCCCTATTCTGCCATTTAGTCCAGTACTAACAAGGCCAACAAATTCTGAACTGCTGATCTGTCCTATTTGCAGCCCGTGTTCTGCACCATCCTAATGCTGCTATCAACTGACGCCAGAAGACAGTGACCACTCTGTCCAGATGATTCAATGCTGTATGTGGTCCCAAGAGGAGAGGTATAACTAAATGTGTGTTAGACCTGAAAGCCTTGGGGTGGGCACCCCTAACTTTTTACCTGCCTCCCTCCACTTTTGAGATACTGTTTTTGCTGTTTATTAGGCTCTGCACACTTTACCACTCTGTCCAGTGCTAAAGTGCATATGCTCTCTCCCTTTAAACACAGTAACATTGGATCACACCCAATTGGGCAATTTAATTTACTTATAAGTCCCTAGTAGAGTGCCCTATATGGGCCCAGGGTCTGTAGATTAAAAGCTACTAGTGGGCCTGCAGCACTGATTGTGCCACCCACTTAAGTAGCCCCTTAACCTGTCTCAGGCCTGCCATTGCAAGGCCTGTGTGTGCAGTTTCACTGCCAATTCGACTTGTCATCTAAAAGTACTTGCCAAGCCTAAAACTTCCATTTTTCTACATATAAGTCACCCCTAAGGTCACCCCTAGGGCAGGGTGCTGTGTAGGTAAAAGGCAGGACATGTACCTTTTGTAGTTATATGTCCTGGTCGTGTAAATCTCCTACATTCATTTTTACACTACTGTGAGGCCTGCTCCCGTCATAGGCTAACATTGGGGCTGCCCTCATACATTGTTTGAGTAGTAGATGCTGATCTGAAAGGATTAGGAAGGTCATATTAAGTATGGCCAGAATGGTAATACAAAATCCTGCTGACTGGTGAAATTGGATTTAATATTACTATTTTAGAAATGCCACTTCTAAAAAGTTAGCATTTATCTGCACTTAAATATTTCTGTGCCTTACAATCCACATCTGGCTGGGTTTAGTTGACATCTCCTTGTGCATTCACTCAGACACACCCCAAACACAGGATACTCAGCCTCACTTGCATATTTCTGCATTTTGAATGGGTCTTCCTGGGCTGGGAGGGTGGAGGGCCTGCTCTCACACAAAGGACTGCTACACCCCCTACTGAGACCCTGGCTGACAGGATTGAACTGAAAGGGGACCTTGTGCACTTCTAAGCCACTCTTTGAAGTCTCCCCCACTTCAAAGGCACAGTTGAGAATAAAAAGAGGCCCTCTGTCCTACCACCTGAGCCACTTCCTGGAGAAGAAACTTGAACCAGAACCTGCACCCTGACAAGAAGAACTGCCTGGTTGCCTAAAGGACTCACCTGACTGCTTTCTAAAGAGGACTGCTGCCTTGCTGTTGCCCTGCTGTCTTTCTGTTCTCTTGCTTTGCTGCAGAAGTGCTCTCCAAGGGCTTGGATAGAGCTTGCCTCCTATTCCCTGAAGTCTCCGTACCAAAAAGACTTCTCTCCTGCAGCTGCACCGTCTTCCCAGCGTGGAAAATAACAATGCAAGTCTGTGTGCGAAGGGGCGAAACCGACGCACACTCACCGTTTTGCATGCATCTCTTCCTCTGCAGTGCCTTGCGAGGATTTTTCAACGCAAACCAGGTGCTTTGCCCTGCAAGAGACACTTGTTGTTTCTAGGATAACTTAAGACACTTTTTATTGTTTTTACAGTAATATTTTAACTCTAAAGACACTTGATATCACTTTCAGTGATATCCCTACATTTGTTTATTTAATCTTTAATCATTTTGACCTGCATTTAGCCAGATAAATATTATATATTTCTCTAAACACTGGGTGGTGTATTTTTGTGGTGTTATATTGTGGTATTGTATGATTTATTGCACAAATACTTTACACATTGCTTCTAAGTTAAAGACTGACTGCTCAGTGCCAAGCTACCTGAGGGTGGGCACAGGATAATTTGGATTGTGTGTGACTTACCCTGACTAGAGTGAGGGTCCTTGCTTGGACAGGGGCTAACCTGACTGCCAACCAAAGACCCCATTTCTAACAATGTGGTTTCTTGTTTTTTCTTTCAGTTAGTCACTCACACCAGCATATTTTTGTAGTAGTTATTCTACTTAGATGTTTTTCCAAACTACTTTTGTCTTCTTTTATTCTTGCTTTTGCCTGCATGTGTTAGCCTGTTCCCACAAATGCAAGTCCTATTTCTGGTTAGTATTAGTAATGTTTCTGAAATTAATTGTTAAAACTGTATTTTGTTGATTTACTGATTTCATCACAATCTGCTTTGAAACCTGGTATTGTTAATCTACATTATTTTTTGGAGTTTCTACCAGTATTGATGTTTAGTAGATTGAATCTTTGCAGATGTTTTGGTCAGCCTAAGGTTTTCATGTCTGTTTATAATTTAATTTTGAGCATCATTTATGTGTCATTGATTGTGGGATTGTAATAAACCTTTCAAACTTTATTCATTTTGAAGTATAATTTACAGTTAAATTGTTTATGGTTTCCAGAATTGTTTATGGTATAATGTCATTGATTTGTGATTGAATGTTTCTGACTACTACACTCTTCGCCAAGTCCAAAGATTCAGTCAACCTAAAATTTGAGAGAAAATGATGGTGTCTCACTTGCGCACTGGTGGTTGTTTACCCTGGAACAGGAGAGTGAAAATTCCGTTCTGGGGCCCCGGCCGCTTTCCAACAGTTTTGGTAGCAGAGGATGGTTATGTCTTGTCAGGAAGAGAGTCAGAATATGCCCACCTTGTGACTTGTTCTTGGTATAGTCTAAGGGTTGATGAAATCTCAGCATTGTGTTACAAGTGTATGGTATGTGTTTTGAGTAGGGTTTGCACTTAAAATGCTTTGTTAAATTACTGTGAAGTGTGATGTATGAGTGAAGTAGGGATTTTGCGTACTCTTAATTGGGTAGGGTGTTTGCGTACTCCAAGTGTGAGAGATGGGGAGTTGGCATCCTCCAAGTGAATGTTGCGCTTTGGCTCAAACATTGTCCATGTGGTTGTTGTGGTAGTGGGTCCTGTGAGGCCTAAGACTGCGGAGTATTGTACAAGTGTATGGAGACACTTGGTTAATTTATTGTCTGCAGGTAAGGTGTTGGTCTATTGAGCGCTGCCAAAAACACAAATAGTATTTCCCTTGAGTGTGAATGTGTTGTTGGTTGGTATTAGGTTAATCCTCAGTGCACATGGATGATCCGTACTAATCAGAGTGAGGTTTGCAGGTCCAATTTTACTTGCATTTGTGAGAAAGCCACAGCCTGAAGAGTAGCTCTTTGTGCAAAAGGCCATAGTTGAAATTTCCATAGAGCTTCCGAAGTGTTTGAGTACTACCCGTGGTAAGCAGACAGGCTTTGGTTTTTGTGCTTACTATATTTTGCATTTAGGTTTTGTGTGAGAAGTGTGTGAAATGGCTTTAAAGTGAGTCGCAGCTGCTGAATGGAGTGAATGTGACATCATTTGGTCCGTGTTGGGACAGGCCTGTTGGTGAGAAAAGCTGCACACGGATTGGTGGACAAGACTGCGCTGCTATAGGTCGAGAACAGCTCATAAAAAGGATATTGGGATTAAAAATTACTTTCTGGTTTAGTAGATTTTGTGTTTGTGAATTAGATTTGTATAAAAATGAAGTTATTCAAAGCTTTAAAGAGCACATTGGAAGATATCTTTATTCCAGTTAGGAAGGGTGAGCCTGCTCCACCTGAGAGTACGTCAGCATTCGAGGTAATGGAAGAGAGAGGAGTTTCAGCATATCTTTGGGTAAATCAATAGTGGAAAATAACTGAGAAGAAGGGCACCTTAGCTTTTTCTAGTTTTAGAACACTTATTTTGAGAATTTTAGAGAATATGAGGAGGGTGATGTATGAATCAAAGCCCCTTCCTAGACCTGCATAATTTGAAGCACTTGCTATTTGTGAGTTAGTTGTCAGACACAAAGAAGCTCCTAAATTTGAAAGGAGAATGAGGTATGCAGAAAAGACACTAGCAGAAGCTAGAAGTGATGCAGAGCAGAGAATGTGGAAAGCGATACATTACATGCAGTTATTTTCAGCAATTACGTAGGAAAGTGAGGGAAGTGTCAAGCCTAAAGCTAAAAAGAAATCTGAGGAAGATACAGAACTAAAATTGGGTGAAAATAAAAGAGTAGCAGATGTCAAGATTGATTCAGATGATTAATTTATACTTCAGTTGTTGCAGAATTGTCCCCCAAGGTATAATGCAGTTAAATCAGTAAACCAGAACATAGTCCCGAACGTTGCCACACCTCCAGTTGCCTAAAGCCAGGATCAGATTATTCGAAACATGCCTACTGCAAATGTTACAGAAGTGCCAGTGATTTATCCAACAGTTCCAAATGTTAATACAGTTCAGAATGTTCTAGCCCAAGTTATGCCACAGCAAATTCAGAATGCAAGAATGACTCAGTTTGAGTCCACACCTAACATCTGCACAAGTCATGAACCAGAGACAGGCCATGCCAGTGATTCCACCACAGAATGTTGCTCCGAATCAGTCACAGTACAGTAGTGACTGGCCAGAGTAAGGGAGTAATGTTCCAGCAAAATCAGTCAAATTTGTCAGGTCCAGATGCATTAACAGTTCCTGTAACCACAGGTCAAGTAGTTCTGTTGTGTGCCCAGGGTAATAATGCGAACGGTCCCCAGATTTTAAATCCAGTATCAGCAATGAATTCACCTTTTGGAACTAATGCATATGTGGATAGACTGAGCACTACTGTGGCAGTCATGATCCCTATGAATTATTTTGTTTAGAACCAGACACATAATGGAGTTGGTTCACTAATTAATGTGACATGTCCCCCATGCTCAGTGGGATCATCTGTGATGGCTCAAGAGCAGGCTATAAGAGCCTCATGTAATATACCACAGTTTGTGCCCTGAAGCAATCGTAATAACATTAGTTTGCAAGGATTGACAACCCATCAATTGACTCAATGGTTAGATACCTTGAGTGGAGCTTCAGCTTACAGAAACACATCTGAGGAAGAAAGGGCATTAAACATGGCTAGATTAAAATTGGAATTAAATGAAATAATTGAAGGTATCCTTGAGTAGAATAATTTAGACACCTACAATAAAAATGAATTGAGCTTTGTGTGCAAGGATGTTACTCTTAGAGCAGGACATGTTTATGAGAAATAAACTAATTTGGCTGAGAAATATGAAATTGAGATGCATACATCCAAACAATTGAAGGAGAGTTACATATTAGAATTTGATTTGATAGACATTAGAAACATGAGGTCACCTGGAATGAAAATTCACCTTCAGTAGTTGATTCAGAGTATTCAAACATGGGGAGCATTGGATACATGGGAAGGCAGTGGGAAAGGAAAAGAGATCAGTGGAAAAAGCCAAATGCATCTTCAAATGATGTACAGCAGGCTGATGGAGCTATAAAAATGATGCCAATGAGAGAAATTGTGGGAGGGAATTTTGTTCATGTCCTATGGAATAGAAGTGACATATTTTCATTTACAAATGATTACCCCAAGTTGAGGGAGAAACCAGTGGAATGGAACCAGCAAAGAGAGAGGTTTGTTAAGCTCGCGAAGTGTGTATGTGAAGATCTGAACCCTTTATTTGAGATTGTCTTTCCAGCAGCTTTGTGGGTTGGGTGTAAGAGGAGTGTTGACTGGCCAATGAGGGAACCGCCGAGAGATGAAGTAACCGGTGCGCTGTCTGAAGAGGTGATGAAGAACTATTACAAAGTGATTGAGTTTTTGAAACTAGAGTTTCCCCTAAAGACATTGATTGGCAAAGGATTGACAGGACATTTCAGGAGGCAAAGGAGTCTGTTCACGCTTCTCATGAGAGACTGCTGAAAGCATTCAAACAATACAGTGGCACAGAAATTATTGATCCGACAGACAGGGTTAATTTTGTGTTTAGATTCCTTCAAGGACTGAAGCCTGAAGTTAGTAATATGATTAAGTATTTGCTGGCAAGGAAAGCCAATTGATGAAGTGCAGCAGTAGGCAAAATACTGTAGTGATAAGATTGATGTGATCAAAATAAGGTTGAAGGAAAAGGCAATGGTAGTGCAAATTAATTTTGCTCAAGCAGCAGGAATGTAGGTAAGACAACAGCAATGCAATATGGTGCAGTTGTTCAGAGGTAGATGTGGTGGAATTTGAGTAGATTCAAATGCAAATGTGGCTGATGTTCAGAAAGTGAAGAAAATGCTGCCTTGTTATGTATGCAGCAATGTCGGACATTGGAAACTGGAGTTTCCCTTGAATAATGTAACTATTTAGGTGCAAGGTGGTGGTGTTGCACAGCTAGTTGACAACAGTCAATTCAAAATGCAAAAGATTGAAGACCCCAAAATCAAAACACAAATGCCCTTAATGGACCAGTCCAAATGCAGGGTCCCCAGCAACAAGTACCTTTTACCCAACAGCAGATTCAAACCCCTCAGCGGATGCAGATGCCACATGCTCCGATGTATTAGCAACATGTGATGGTTCCTCAGCAGAATGTGAACCAAAGAGCAAGTACAAATGGAAATCAGTTAATCACACAATACCCATTGAGTGATTTCAGTGATGATGAAATGAGTGAAAAATCCATGAGTGAGAGTTCAGAAAAGGAAGAATGTGTGTTGGCTGCCTCATTGGCAGTAGATCAGCATGGTCCATATGTGAATATGAGTGTAATGAGACATGATATTTCATTCCTGGTTGACACAGGCGCAACACATTTCACTGTCTGCATAAGTCCCTAATGTACTCCTTGCAGGAAGAGCAGATCAGGTTGCAGGAGTAGCAAATGTGCCTTTGGTGTACCTCATTTCAGAGGCCACTCCAGTCACGATAGGTACCTTTGAAGCTCTGCACCAAGTTGTAGTTTGCGATTCAAGTCCTGTGAGTCTGTTAAGAGACTTGCTATGCCAATTAAATCGTTGCATTACTTGTACACAAGAAAGAATAGAAATTCAGACTAATAGCGACGATAAAACTTTCAGTCAAACTGATGAGATGTATACTATTATTAAATTGTTTCCTGCCATGACTGTTAAAGACTTGCCTGAGGAATTACAAGAGACAGTCACACTAAGAGTTTGGGATCTCTCTGGAGAAGATATTGGACTTATTCAAGGTGGTGAACCAGTCAAAGTAACTGTGACGCCAAATGCAGTTTTCCCCAGAATGCCAAGTATTGTTGAGAAAGGAGTGTTAAAAGAAGTGAAGGGCAGCCCATTTAACTCACCAATTATGGGTTTACAGAAGCCAAGAGGGAAATACTGCATAGTTCAGGATTTGAAAAAGGTGATTGAAATTGTAGTAAACTGTTGTCTCGTAGTGCAAAATCCAGCAGTGATTTTATTTCAGATTCCGTGTGAAGGAGAATGGTTTACAGTTACTGACTTGTCACAAGCATTTTTCTCAGTGCAATTGCATGAGGTTAGCCAGTTCCTCTTTTTTTTTACAATTTGGCAACCGAGTGTACTTATGGTGTCATACTCTACTGGGTTTTCGGAATCTCTGTCCATTTTTAATCAGATTCTGAGGAAGAATTAAGGGGCATATTTATACTTGTTTTGCAGCAAATGTGCATCATTTTTTTCACTCAAATTCAGTGCAAAACTAACTATATTTATACTTTGGCAGTAGACCCATCCAGTGCCAGATTTCTAGAGTTAAAGGCATTTTTTGGACGTAGAAACCTACTTTTTGTCAATGAAATGCAAAGTAGCCGTTCCCTTGCAAAAACCTACTCTATGGCCTTAACGCCATGTTTATCCCCTGTGCTAAAATCACAGGGGGGGAGGGGCCAAATAATGGTACAAAGCTTGCTTTGCGCAATTATTTAACACCTGGGTCAGGGCAGGTGTTAGGCGTCCTGTAGGCCTATTTCCATGGTGGAACACCATGGAATAAGCCCACAGGTGCCCTCCCCAGGCCCCAGGGACACCCGCACCCACACCAGAGGGACAGCGGAGGATGGGGGACCCCATCCCAGGTAAGTATAGGTAAGTACAGGTGAGTCTTCTTTTTATTTAAAGTGCCATTGGGGGCCCTGAAATGGGTCCTCCTACATGGAACTGGGTGCAATGGCCATACACAGGGGACCCTGGTCTGTTGTGCTGGCCATTGGAGTGGTGGGCAGGACCCCTGTCTTTTTTAAGATAGGAGTCTTGTGGTATGGATGGTTTTGCATCAGAAAATGACACTAGGCTGGTTAGTCATTTTTTTACTCTAACCTGCCTAATGCCATTTTTTGGTGCAAAATCCCCTTCTTCCAAACTGCGAGCTCCACCCAGCTGACGTCAATTATTGTTACGCTAGCCTACCCTTTGCACCAGCTTACACCATTCCATAAATATGGTGCCCGGCTGATGCTCAGAAATGGTGCAAGCCTGGCTAAACCTTTTGGAGCAAAACCGCGTTAGTGCAGTTATGCACCAAAAAGTATAAATCAGGGTCTTAGAATCTTGAACGTGCCATTTCAGTCTGCTTTAGTGCAGTACATTGAAGACCTGATGGTTGCTTCTAATACACATGAAGCCTGCAGACCAGATACCATAGCATTGTCGAATTATTTGGTTGCAAACGGACACAAGGTTTACCTGCTAAGTTACAGTATTCTCAGAAAAAGTGAAGTATTTGGGTTACCAAATTGAGAAAGGTACTAGAAAAGTGTCCTGAGAGAGAGTTGCAGCAATTATGTAAATTAATCCCCCAGTTACACAGACAGATGTCAGAATGTTTTTGAGTATGATGAGCTATTGTCACCAATGGATCCCAAATTTTTCAGTAATTTCCAAACCATTGCAGAAGTTGACACTTAAGGAAATCACAGATCCAGTCCCTTTCAACAAAGAATGCATGAAGCATGAAAACTTTCACTGAGTTGAAAGAGTGTTTGTGCAGAGCTTCAGCTTTGGGAATGCATGATTACACAAAGTTTTTGCACTGTTTTGTGATGAATGTGATGGTTTTGCTCTTACTGTTTTGCGCAGTCACATGGAGGAACAAATAGGCCAGTGGCATATTTTTCCGCCACATTGGATCCTATAGCTGCTGCTTTGCCCGGCTGTTTGAAAGCCGTGGCCTCTGCTGGTATGAATATTAGTCAATGTGAAGGCATTGTGATGCGACATTCTTTAACTGTCTTTATCCTACATTCAGTCAAGATACTCTTGACCAGGTTGAAGACCCAATGTTTGACCGGTGCCCGACTTACCTGTTATGAAATATTAATTCTTAAATCCCCCAATGTTGTGATTAAGAGGTGTTCACATTTAAATCCTGCTACATTAATGCCTGTAAATGTTAATGACTCAGTTAATGCTAATGAAATAGAACATTATTGTCTTGGTGTCACTGAACTGTGCTCAAAATCCAGACCTGATATTCAGGACACTCCTTTAAAGGAGAATGACCAAGTAGTCTTTGTTGAAGGCTCCTGTTTAAGAGACAGTGAAGGTACTCTGAGAGCAAGTTATGCAGTTTGCACTCTCTCAGGATTGGTCAAAATCTCAAGGCTTCAAGGAGTCATTTAGGTCCAAGTGGCCAAAGTGGTAGCTCTTACAAGAGCATACTGCATGTATGAGCAGCTCAAAGTCACAACATTTATAGATAGTAAATATGGATTTGGTGTTGTCAATGATTTCAGGCAGTTACGACACCAGAGAGGTGTATGACCTCATCTTGATCATCTATTCGAAATGGTGAAAAAATCCATGATTTGTTTTACACTTACCTGAGAAGACTGCCGTTGTCAAGTGTGTGGCCCACCAGAGGTCAAATGACTATGTAAAATTGGGTAATGCCTATGCTGACCAAATTGCTGGTTATTGTGCACTCCATTGCATCATACCTTCTATTAAGAGTGGAGCAATGAAAGTGACACCAGTGAGACAAATAAAAATTTCTTGATGTCAGTGGTTGATACCAGGGATGAAATTAAGGTTGCAGAAAGAAGCAACAGAGGACGAACACAGAGGTTGGATAAAAGTAGGTTGTACTCAAAGAGAGGGAGATGATGTCTGGATTTCACAAAAAAGGGAAAGTTGTGTTGCCAGATTGCTTGCTGAACTCAGTGGGTGGGTATTATCATGGTCATGTTCATCTCGGCAGAGGTGCAATAATTCACACTTTTAAACAGACATGGTACAACCCCAGATTTATATTGGTTGCGGAAATGGTTTCTCACAGATGTGTTACATGCCAACAAATGAATATAGGAAAATGCACTGTGGTTAATTTGAGCCACATAGGCAGATCAGGAGGTCCATTTAATAACAGAATGCAACTTGACTTTATTGAAATGCCTGCTTGTAAGGTATGTGTTGGTTATCATGTGTGTTTTTTCTAAGTAGATTGAGGCTTATCCAATACGTAGGAATGATAGTCTCACTGTAACTAAGTTGCTGCTCAGAGAACTTATTCCACACTATAGATTCATGAATTCTTTGGAATCAGCTAGAGGAACTCATTTTAATAATGAGATCATAAAGTTGTTCATAAAGTTGTTGTGTGCAGCACTGAACATTGAGCAAAAAATGCACTGCAGTTACAGGCCATTGGCATCTGGATTGGTAGAGCAAATGAATGGAACACTGAAAGCTCAATTGGCAAAGGTTTGTGCCTCTACAGCTTTGAAATGGCCTGAAGCATTGCCACTTGCCCTGATGAGCATGAGTAGCACCCCTGACAAGAACACACTACTGTCACCTCATGAAGTTCTAATGGGTCGTGCAATGAGGCTCCCAGCAGTACCTGCAAATGCACTTGTGAACATAACAGATGCCCTAGTGCTGGATTATTGCAAAGGTCTAGCTGATGTGGTTCTCTCTTTGTCTCATCAGGTTGAAGCACCAACGGTTCAACCAGCTCAAGAACAGTGCCACAGCCTGAAGAGTGAGTGTTGGTTAAAAAACACATGCAGAAGACTTGCGTGGAGCTAAGGTGGAAAGGCCCATTCCAAGCCATTTTGTGACAATGACAGCTGTGAAGTGTGCTGGTCTTTCAAATTGGATACACGCAAGCCACTAGCGCAAAGTTCTGTGTCCTCTTGAAAACACAGAAGCCCTCATTATGACATTGGCGGTAAATCCCACTTACCTCCAGGCTGACTGGCGCCATCTTACCGCCGCTGCAGCGGATATCCGTTCACCACATTATGACACACACACCAGTCCGTCAGTATTCAGCCACACACACAAATCCGCCACACCAAAGGTCAGTGATAAACTGGTGGTATACAAACCCACATTATTACGCCAACAGAACTACTCCTACCACATTATGACCCACAAACCACCACAGCGGACATTCAACAGTGGTAAACCATTAGTAGTACACACCGCCACGCTAAAAATTGACACACGCATACAAAACAACACCGAATTGGACAATCCAAATAACACACACCTGACACCCATAAACACACCATACCTACACACCCACACCACTATAAAACACACACCCACATTACCCACAACCCTTTACCATTACAAACCATTGCCAGTAGAGAGACCTCAAGACCACAAACACAACTAGAGCCACACACTATACACACCTAAATACCACTCACACACTCCCTATCACATACCCCAACACATTACTCAACACACCCTCACCTACACACCTCACCCAACACCCATGGCACCCCAAAAACACCCCTGTTTCACAGAGAAAGACCTAGGGGTCACGGTGGAGTAAATCATCACGGTAGAGCCACAATTCTTTGGTGCACAGGTGCAGCAGATATCCTGAGCTAGGAAGATGGAGCTATGGCGGAGAATCGTGGACACGGTCAATGCCGGGGGACAGCACCCATGAACCAGGGATGACATCAGGAAGAGGTGGAATGACCTACGGGGGAAGGTACGTTCCATTGCAGCAAGACACCAGCTCCCTGTACAGAGGACTGGCGGTGGACCCCCACCTCCTCCCCCACAGAGAGGGAGGAGCAAGTCTTGGCAATCCTGCCTCCTGAGGGCCTGGCCGGATTAGGAGGAGGACTGGACTCTGGTAAGTCAACTCTCTACTATTATCATCCCCCTACCTGCATGCCATCACATACCCCCACCCTTACCCTCACTCCCATAACTCCACCACTTCCCACACACCCCACTATCACATCTCATTTATCCCAATGCCAAGCCCTGCATGCTGTACAAAGTCATGGACACCACTCACAGCCCTGCATGGACACTCATCACTAAATCATGCACACCATAGAGAACTAACAATCCTACCATACACTAGCATACACAAGTGACAGCTGGCAGGGCAAATCCAGCCAAAGAGGGGAAGCCATGGATGTATAACGTGTCAGAAACAGAAACTATAACACATCATTTGCATCCTCACAGGTATCCCAGCCAATGTCAATGGAGAGGAGGTGCCAGTACTATCCAGTCCCCCAACTGAAGAGTCCCACAGTGAAGACAGTAACTCTGGTCTTCAGGATCTGGATGACCAAACTGGCCCATCGGGGACCTCTGGACAACTGGTTACCCAGGCCCAGTCACACAACACCACAGAGCCTCCCCCCTCAGGAAACGCGACCACTGCACCCACCCAGCATACCCACACCTTTGTCCCCAGGACACATCAATCAGCAGTGTGTCCACCTCTACAGGGGCCCCAGGGCACACCTCATACCCAACAAAATCAGGGACCTGGGGTCAGTGGCAGTGGGCTCACGGATCAGGGGACAGATGCACAGGCCAACAGGGAAACTGGGAGGAGTGCTATGCGCCAGGGGGAGGACAGGCCCAGGGAACCAACTGTCCAGGAGGCACTTGCAGAGATCCTGGGAGCCTATCAAAATTCCGAAGACACGATGGGCCAGATCCTGACAATGTGCAGGAGAACAGGTGGCTGCAGGAGAGACAGTACCAGGGGATCAGGGAGGACCTGCAGGCCATCAGCAACACCCTGATCTCCATAACAGGGGTGCTGGCTGACATGGCCAACATTATGAGAGAGGCAGTCACACAACAGCGGGATCCTGCCACTAGCCAGACATCTGAACAGCTTTCCACCTCCACTGCCACTAGTGGGCAGGAGGCCCCGCCACAGGACTCAGAGGCCACCAGCACCTCTCCCCCTGCAGAAGAAGAAACACCCCGCAAACGTTCCCTGCGATCCAATAAACACCCTTGGAAAAAGTGTTGTGTAGCCATTTTAGTCATAGCTTCATGCACATTATTTTAGCATACTAGGCCTGCCGCTGTGCACTTTAACCTAGATATATTTTATTCTGCTTCATTTTTATTATTGTTACAATAGCCATTTTTATGGTCTTGTTTTATTTATTTCTATCTAACTGTTTTTGCCTAGTCCAGCATTATGTTGTCAAACAAGACATTCTTGCTCACTCTGTGCTTCTTTCAAGGCTGTAGTAAGATAGGTTGCCGGTGAATGTGGTACAAGTTTTGTCTCTGACATTCATAGAAAAACATACATCCCTACGTAGGGACATTTTCTCAGAACATCAGCTGTTTTAATATAAAAACATTTCCCTGTCCCTTACACGTTAGAGGGAGATTCCAGCCAGAGAACCAGGACTGTATGCTGATTGCTGAATGCTTCACTACAGCTGCTCATGCAGACTTCAGGCCTTGGCTCAGGTACGGGGGATGATGTCTTCCCAGGGGAACCTGAAGGGCAGAATTAGAGCTTAACACGCTGTGCTCTATCATATCCTAGGTAGGAATTAGTCTATTGACTCTAGTGACAATAGGGTAGCTTTATTTCTATGCTTTACTCTCCTTGTCACAATTTTATTCTTGTCACGCTGTATTGTCCTGGTTATTGCAGCACATGGTTTGCTACTTCTGATGCTGTCGCTTGATTAAAATCTTATTGAAACATATACTGCCTCTGTTCATCATTGTGTATGTGAGACCAATATAACCGAGAGATAAGGATGAGACCTGAGTGACCACGGTTTCCTTGAGGAATCAATTATGTCATGCGCTCGGCTGCCCAGTCATCCCTGCCCTTGGGTAGAGATGAGGCACTGCTAGTTAGCCAGAGCAAAACTCGGATTAGGGCGACAGGTGTCATCTGTAGTGTGTCAGACTCAGTCTCCCACACCACAGGCGATTCTTCCGCTCAAAATCCAGTAGGCTCATCAGGTTAATGAGAGCCATGGTGCTGCCAACGTTTTGTCAGGCTCTAATTTTCGGGTTCTCCTGAGTATCTCTCTCTCACTATGTACAAAGACACCTCAGTACTATATACAGAGATGTCCGTGGTATTGAGGATTTCCTCCTCAGCTAAGTAGGGAACAGCTATCTGATGCTGGAGGTTGTTCAAGCTTGAACTCTAAAAGGAAAATCCCCATTTGGTATGCTCATCTCTGAACAAATCTACCATCTAATATGGCAAATCCACAACAGGTAGCAATTGCGGTCAATATGAGACAACCCCTGCCTGTACATTTATTGGCAAATGGCCTAACAGCCCAGAGGGGTGGAGTCACATTTGTTGTTGACGCAGATGCAGTATATAGAACAGAACTATTTTATTCTTGTTCACATTTCCAGCAGTTGATGGGAACACAAATACATTTCATCATTATATACCTGCAAACGTACCTGCACAATACAAAGTGTACGCATATTTAGCAAATACCTTTATCTTATCAAGAACATAATAATTGACTTGATGGCGCACTACCCCACATGATTTTACCGGTTAGGTTAGGTCCTCTAAGTAAGATGGTCCTACCTGGCCTTTATTGGCCACTTATACACCTCATCCTGCAGTAGCAAACTTAGTAGTAGCTGAAGTCCGTCACTTATATACTGAGCTGAACGCAATATATAGATGATTAGTACAATGTGTAATGCAAACATTAAATACAAACCCAGTGTGTGCTGCTCCAGAGCAACCACATGCAGTAACATCAGGCATTAATCCTGCAACTGTACATTCGATTATGGGTAAGGTACCCGCCAAATGAGAAGAAATTCCGTTTTGGTTAGCTCAAAAAATAAATGCACTGGAAACAGTATTTCCCAATACGGGACCTCAGGATAAACACAGAAAACTAACGATGTGCTTGCCATTTGGGATGGTTCTCACAATAGATAACTGTAATACATGGGGCACGGTATTTGCTGTGCTGTATAATACCACACACGGTACACAGACACTTGCCAAGTTACCGGAAGTGTTGAAACAAATTCAAGATGAATACGGGGCTGCCCCGGCCCTAGACTTGGGGATGCAATTAATGGGCAACTTTGCTACTGTATCCTCAATTATTTTAAGTAACCTTAAAGGGGAAGCAGTCGCATAAGCAGTGCGCATGTAGCTCCGGGATGTTCCTCAACAGGACCAAGAACAAGAGTTGCCAAAGTTTATCACAGAGAGCTACTCTAGCATTGGTCGAGATAGTCTAGGGGCCAGACCTACAAAACCACAATTTCACAGTAAAACTAATAAAGATTTTTTCATGCAGGCTCCTGAGGGTAATAAGAAACGCTGGGATAAAAAACAACAAACTCATAAAAAAGAAAGGGGAGAATCTCCACGCCTGGAGACCCCACAGAATAAATATAATCTCAGAAATAGAGATAATATAAAACCACCTGCATGTGCTAATGTGAGCTGTTCGGGAACCTGAAATGGCCTGTGTGACTGGGGAAAGGGCCCCAGCTTTCACTTCGGAGGAGTTGGAGAGACTGGTGTATTGCTCCTACCCCAGTACGGACTGCAGTATGGGCCTCCAGACCAACCAGTGAGTACACTGTGGGTACAATGCATGTGGCAGGAATGCATGGAGTGGTGTGTGTGAAGGCCTCGTGTAAGGGGGTGGGTGGATGTCCTCTGGGTGGTGTATAGGTTGTGTGCTGGGCCATGTGTGTGTAAATGGTGATGTGAAGGGGTAGGGTGGGCTTTAAGTGTAACAGGCAGGACTGTTTGTCTAATTCAATTTTCCAGTGTGCATTGCCTCTGCAGGTCAGCGGCAATCAAAAGAAGGGTTTATGGCATGCCATCACCAAGGAGGTGCGGACACTGGGGGTCTATGGCAGGCGAAGCACCCACTGTTGCAAACGGTGGGAGGACCTGAGACACTGGGCATGGAAGATGGCAAAGGCCCAGCCAGGGATGGCCTCCCAACGAGAAAGGGGTGCCCGTTGAATCCTGACCCCTCTGATGGCCTGCATACTGCCGGTGGCCTATCCAGAAATGGATGGGCACGTAAGGGCATCACAGCAGCCACAAGGGGATGAGTACAGTGTCCATCATTACTACTTACGCATGATAGGATGGTATCTGGGTGGGGGATGTGTGTTAGTGGGTACCCCTAGGCCAGACCTGACATTGCAGCGTAGGTCCCCTGGTCACTAGGGTTCTGAAGAGAGAATCCTGCTATCTAGCTCGTAGGTATCCACTACTGGTCAGGGCTGCGTGGGTCCCAGGTGTGCTGCATTTGGCGGTGTGTGCCCCTCCTCATGCCTTGGTAGCAAGCTATTTCTCTGCTAGTACTATGGCACATTGAGTAGGCCTGTTCCCCCGTGTGTGAGGGTGCTGTGTATGCCAACGGTGGTGCTAGTGCATTCATTGATCCAGTGTATCCTTTGTCTTTCCCCCCCTTTTTGTTTTGTCATCCTGTCCTCATGTGCATTAGCATCAACTGGCAGAAGAGCAGTGGCACCGGCAACGGAGGGAGCTGCATCCCACAGGACCCAGGAAGCAGAATCCACCGACGCTGAGGGCACCAGTGGAATGGAGGGTGAGGGGAGCTCCACGGCGGAGACTGGAGGGGACAGTTCTGAAACAGATACCTCCTCCGATGGAAGCACCCTGGTGGAGGCGGACACTTCTGTGACCACCCCAGCTACTGGTCCATATGCCACCCCCGTACCAGCACCACCCTCCCAGCAGCCTCAAAGCGAGTTGCCCATGCCCGCTCACCCAGGAGGGTGGGCATCTCCTTCACCCCAGGCACCTCAGGCCCTGCCCCAGTGAGCCCTGCTGCCCTGAGTGAGGAGGCTATTGACCTCCTGAGATCAATCTATGTAGGGCAGTCAACCATTGTGAATGCCATTGAGGGGCTGACAGCCCAGATGCAACAGACTAATGCATTCCTGGAGGGCATTCACACTGGATTGGCGGTCCAACAGAGATCAATCCAGTTTCTGGCCTCCTCCCTGATGGCGGCCATTGTCCCTGTTTCTACCCTCCCCCTCCAACTTCCTCTTCCCAGTCCCATTCTCCTCAACTCCAACCCATCCAAGCACACAGCCAGATGAGCATGCACACACGACAACACTCAAGAGTGGTACAGGCAAACACAAGCATCACACTTCATCCCACAGGCACTCACACAAACACTACCCAGATGTAGACACACCAACATCCACTATTTCCACTGTCTCCCCTCCTCCTCCTCCTGCTCATCCACCTCCCTCCAAGTTCCATCTACACTCACACTTGCATGTACCACATCATCATCCACTACCAGCATCATCACCACACCAAGCAGAACACACACCTCACAACAGCCATGCACACTTCCCCTGTGTCCTCTCCCACTGTGTCTGTCCCCCCCTCCTAAAGTACACAAACACAGGCATTCAGACACCCAACAGCCATCAAACTCACAACAGCATCCAGCCCATTCAACTGCACCCAAAATCAGCAGACAGACACCTACAACAACCACTCCCTTTTCCTCCACTCCCATTCCTTCTCCCCCTTCCCGCCCCAATGTCCCGAAAAAACTGTTCCTATCCACCATTGACCTCTTTCCTACACCCCCCGTTCTGCATGCATGGGCAGGTTTGGAAGAATCCAGCCAAGCACCTCAACCACCCAGTCCACAGGCTCAGTCATCACCACACCCACTCTTGGTGGAAAAGATTCCAGGCCACATGTCTTGACGGTGAAGGAGCCTGCAGCGGGCAGCTTCAAGGGAAAGGAGCCTGCCCCAGCTGCCAGAAAGACCAAGGAGCCTGCCCCAGCTGCCAGGAAGACAAAGGAGCCTGCCCCAGCAGGCAAGAAGGGAAATTAGTCTGCCCCAGCTGCCAGAAAGACCAAGGAGCCTGCACCAGCAGGCAGGAAGACCAAGGGGCCTGGGGCAGGAACTGTGACAGAGCCATGTTTGTGCAGCCATCCGAGGTTGTAGGGGATGGGCAGGAGCCTCCCCCAGCAACACCACCACCACCTCCACTGAGCAGCCATCCAAGGTTGCAGGGGATGGGCAGGAGCCTTCCCCCAGTAGCAGCACCACCTCCACTGAGCAGCCGTCTCTACCAACAGACGGTATGTAGTCCTGCCTCCATGGGCTGCTGTGCGGCCCGTCCACTCCAGAACCAGTGGGTAAGACACCCACATGGCCAACACTCCCCAGGATCCAGAGCACAGGACAAGATGACCCTCCAGAACCAGTGGGTAAGACACCTACATGGCCAACACTCTCCATGATCAAGAGCACAGGGCACAATGCCCCCTCCAGACCAGTCGGCAAGTCAACCTCCTGAGAGACTGTGGCCTTGCACTCCCCAGGACCAAGCACAGGGCATGTTGCCCCCTCCTGAACCAGTGGTCTTATACCATCTCCCGGCTGAGGTGCCCCCCGTCTCCCTAAGGTGCCTGCATATTTACCATCTGATGCCCCTGCAGTGTTCTCTCCGTTGTGATGCAGGTGACATGTGTGGCCTTGTACTTTGGCCTGTGGCCATATGGCCTACGCACATTGTGGACTGGGCTGTGTCCCTTTTTCTGTACATATGTATATATATCTATTATCTTGCCTAACTTATTTTTCATGCTGTGTTGATCTCATTACATTCACTGTTTCAAAATCGTTTTGTCCTTTGCATTATTCATCCGAGTTACCGGGTAAAACTGTTTTTGTAATGCAGCTGATCGTGTGTATGGTGTGGGGGGCGCGTGTGTGTGTGTCACTCTCGTTTTCCTTCCTCCCTTGTGCACTAGGTGGCTGTACTTACTGTAATCGTCTTCGACAGAGTTGGTGTCCGTGGTGGAGCAGAACGTAGAAGATCATGGGGAAGACATGTAGTTCAGGCTCCATGGCGGCGTGGTTGTTCCCTGTGTCTCCAATGCTGAGTCCTTTCCCTTCTGAGCTCAGTTTCCACCAGGCTTTTGATGTTGCTGGTACCGCCCCGGAAAAAGTGGCAGTTTGCAGGGTCTTAATAAGGTGGGTGGAACATTGACTTCCACCCGGCTGTAGGCAGCTACCGCCGTTGTGGCTGTTGTTTCTGCCCTGGTGGATGGTGTGGCACATTGGCTGTCTTTCGGAGATCTTCCGCCATGGTCACAATTTGGCGGTAGTTACCGCCAGCCTTTTGGCGGTATTACCGCCACTTCAACACCAACCGCCAGGGTTGTGAAGAAGGCCAGAGTCTGATCCCACAAGAGCAAATGCTGATGAAGAAGGTATTTGACTTGACACACTGTGAGGATGGCACAAGTGGCTGAAGCAGAAAATGTGCAAGGTGGGGAAGACGGAAGTGGTCTGCATACAGATAAAGGTGCAGATAATACACAGATAAGGGTGCAGACAAAGGTGCAAGGAGCCTGCAAACAGACAATAGTGCAGGAAAGCAAAGTCAATATCAACTGATTCCTGCCAGTGCAGCGATTGTTGTGAAAGCAGTTGCACCCAGAAAGAGAACTGTGAAAGGAGACAAATGACCTGCAGCTGCACATGAACTGATTGCTGATAAACTCCCATCAATAACAGAAGCAGTTGAAGAGTCAAATCAAAGTGAAGATGAAGATGGAGCTATAAGGAGAACAAAAATAAAGAGTGCCAAGTCACATATGCGCTTCATCTGAATTTATCTATTTTGCCACAAATGAATGGGAGAGTGAGTTTAAGGCCTTTTGTTTTGACCATGAGAGTTCCGTTCAACATTCTGGAACTTGAAAGTGCTTTAGAACTGAGCTTTGAAATAGCCTTGCCAATTGATCAACAAACACAATACACTGAAATTATCATGGAATGACAATAGGTGATCAACCGACTGTGTTCTATTAAATAAATGAACATTTGAACAGATTTTGACAATATCTGCTGAGCTCAAGAACTTTCTTGAAGATCGAGAACTGCTGTATATAGTGCAAAGATACTTTGAAAGAAAAATGTAATCAGTTTTTTGATTTTTGCTCGCATTACCGTTTTATTTTTATTTTTATTTTCTCCTCTGATTCTATAGAAGTCATGAATCCTGAACAGGGCAAACACAACAAATGTAAATATTTGTGTGTTGGTTTGATTATAGTGTTTATGATTGTGCATTTTATTAAATGCTGAGATGAGTGCTTCAATGAAAGGAGAGGTGCAAAGTACAACAACTCCAGTACTGAAAATGACAACATCTGAACAGGATAGGTTTTATAAAGACGAGGGATTGCTTGATTTAGATGACACAAAGGAAGATTTATCTTCCAATGTAAATTATAGCTTGCTGTATGAGTATGTGGACATGATGAATGTGCTTGATTTGTATGTGTGTACACAAATTCCTTCGTCCGTACAAGAAGGAATCACTTATCATAGTTTACCACTAACTTATAGGCTTAGTTGCAATCTATTGTTGACATGTTTGTATAACCAGGAGTATATTCAATAGTTTTATTCAAATTATGACGTAGTTTTCTCTTTTGTTCCCATTAATCAGCATTTGAGAAGCACTGCAAAAGCAAGAAACATAGACATAGTGGGAGGTTTCTTTGAGCCTACACTGACCTTTGGCACAGCTTGTGCACACCGGAATAATCCGACATGTATTCTTACACAGGTAGAAAGGCTAGATAAGGGAATAGTTAGCAAGAAGAAAACATTTCACAACACACCAGATACACAAGGATGTTTAGCTTTAGATTGGCAGCATGTAGGAAAGCTTGGTATATATAGGCCACAATCAAGAGCTGACAAGTTTGTAGGAATGAGTGAATGCAGACATGTGTTACTGTTCAAGAGTGTGTGGGATTTTATGCTAAATGGGCATGAGCTCACTGTACCTGGTGGTATTACATCTGTGGTAGAAACGCTTATCACTAAATGCCGAAAGGCTGGCATGGTACATACTATTTTGGAGTGGTTTTCCCCAAAAATTACCAAGTTGACTACATTGACAATCCAGAAGGGATTGAGAGATTTTAAATGAGATGTAGAAGAGGAGCAAGTGGTTCAGAGATTACAGGAGATATATTTGGAACTATTATTCCATCAGTTGGAGTGATCTTCAATGCCATTAAAATAAGGAAGTTATCAACTATGTTCCTGATAACAGCAAGGAGATAAGAAGATAAGGAGATACTTATCTAATCTGACAAGTCTGAAAAATGATTTAAATGACCTAGAGGAGTCTAATGTTTTGTAATCAGTAGGTGAAGGATTCTATAAGGTAGGATCTTAGTTTGGTAACTTAGGAAATGGTTTTGTGAAGATGATCCTAAAACCTTTATTGATTATGACGGTGTGCATAATTTGTGCATGTGGATTTTACAAAGCTTACAATTTCTGGAGAAAACAAAGAGCAAAGAATAAACAGAGGAGAGAAGAAATGTAATTGGAGAATATGCGAAACAGGTATAATCAGACAAAGAAGAAAATTGACAATTATCGCAAACACAGACCAACGTGTTATTAAACCACAAGGTTTTGACTTGTCTTACTGTAAATGAGAATAGTTATTTTGTGATGGCATACATTGCCATCAGAGGAGGGGTTGAGAGGGATCAAGGTTTGTTAATAAATGAGTGGCATAGAAGTAGCATATGGCAGCTAATACCCCTGTAGTTTCAAAGGCCTAACAGAGAAAAATAAAGTAGAAATGAAATGTGCACGTTTAAATTGTGGTGGACATTACTGCCTACCAATCATAATTTTGACATCAGGTTTATCATGAACACACGCATTTGTATTTTGAGTGCATTATTAATAAATATTAACCTGAAAGTATTATTTTCAAGTGAAACAGTAGAAATAAAATGTATTATGAGTATTTACTGAATGTGAGTTAAACTCACGTACATTGAAATACGTGTTTAGAAAAACAAAAGTATGTTTAAAATTGCTTCTCACACAACATGAATAATGCTTGAAGATACATCATTTGCTTTGCATATTTGATTTTAATTTAAGGTGTGCAATAGGTTTATTAATGTGTTAAGGCCCTCATTACAACATTGGCAGTATTGAACGCCACAGCGGCGGCCGCCAACATACCGCCGCTGTGGCTACCAGCTGGCAACACGTATTATGACCGCCGTCGGTGGTAAGGTGGCGCTGCTGACAGCAGCACCGCCAAGCCAGCAAAACACCGCCGACAGTATCATGAACAATGATACGGCCTGGCGGTGTTTTGCTGGTGGGCGCTGCTGCTCACAGCAGCGCTGTGGACCGTCTCCAGCCAGTGGACCCCCTGCAAGCAGGTAAGTCGGGTTCTCCGACCAGAGAGGGGGGTAGGGGGTGTTGTTTTTATGTGGGGGGGTGGGTGTACGTTTTGGGATGCGTGCCTGCGGGTGTGAGTCACGTTGGATGCATGCGTGAATGAGAGATTGTGAGTGTTGTGAGTTGTGGATGCATGTGTGTGACAAGGTATGTTTGTGTGTGTTGTGGTGTGTGGGTATGTATGTGTGCATGTGTGGGTGGAGGTGGGTATGCGTGTGTGCATGTGTGTATCTGGGTACGCGTGTGGGTGTCTACATGTGCGGGGGCAGGAGCGGGTAGGGGAGGGTGGGGGAGGAGTCTTGGTAGGGGTTGGGAGACCCCTATCAGTGCCAGAGAAGAGATTTCCTGGAACTAAGAGTGCCTACCAAAATGATTTTCGTGGCGGTACAAAAAGCACGAAAACCATGACAGTAGGCCAGGTCGTAATCCCGAGGGTGGGAATGTGACGGCCGCCAGGCTGGAGACCCTAAGTCTCCAGCCCTGCGGCTGTTACCACCCTGGCGGTCTGTGTGTTAAAGTGGCAGTGTTTGATGGCAGTAACCGCCAGGGTCCAAATCCCATTTATTTTACCGCTGGCCTGTTGGCGGTATTACCGCCGCTTTAACACCGACCGCCATGGTTGTAATGAGGGCCTAAGTATTTTAATATGCACTTAGGTTTCTTAACTTGACTAGGCTAGGAAGATTCAGTTTGCAAGCAGTTATCAAAAAATACTCATTTATTCTGTCCATTTTGACCTGAATTCTTTCTCTAGGCAGCTAAGTTAATATTGAATGTTTGATTGTATTGTAGGCAAGAGACATATTTCAGATGCAATGATGAAACACTATTTATTCTAGCTGTTAAATAGAGCGGGAAACTACAGTAATCATGTGAAAGTATATTAGTTTAATTTATTGAGGAAAGTGTGAAAGGAACTGTAATTTGCAAATTACTAGAAAATGTAGGGGCTGATTTAAAAGCGCCTCCTGACGCCACATTAGCGTCATTTTTTTTACAATAATGTGGGCCAACAAGGCCAAAATCTCTGTGCCAAATTTACAAAGTGACGCAATGATGCATTGTGCCACTTTGTAACCCTTTGCTCTACATTATGCTTGAGCCTGGCATAATGTATGGAGATAGGGCGTTCCCCCCATTAGGGGGGCCTAAAAAAGGCACAAAGAAATTGAAGCGATTTCTTTGCATCATTTGTTTTGTCACTTTTAATGCCTGCTCAAAGCAGGTGCTAAGGGAGGAACACCATTGTTTATAATGGGCCTTGATGGGCATTGCAGGATTAGCGTCAACATTTTTTACGCTAATCCTGCAAAGCTCCAAACTAGCATAAAAAATTGTGATGCTAGTTCCCACACATTGTGGCATTAGGAGAGCACTAAAGGTGGTGCTGCTCTGGGTGCAGCACCACTTTTCTTAAATCTGGTCCCTAATACTTTGGCAGAACCCTGTGACCAGAGGAAGATGACAAAGCACTGTTGCTGAGAAGCTTCTTGAATGTATCTGAACTTGGTAGTGCCATCTACCGTGATTGGGTGCTGAAACTGACACCCAGTATATGCCCACTTGAAGGTTCAATCAAATAGATTTTGTTTTTTTTAATGAGTGAAGAACTTTGGAATTGAAGTCAGGTCCCTTTTTAACCTTCTTGAAGTCAGTCCATCTCCAGCTCTTCTTAGAATCTTGTCATATTCAGTCTACTCTTGTCTTAAAGCCGCTTAAGTCTGCTGTCCCATTCTCTTCTCTAAGTTGCCTGATGAGTTTTCTCATCATATCCTTATTTGTCCTATCCCGTTATGTGGTTCAGTACTAATAAGGCCAACTAATTCTAAACTGCTGATCTTTCCTGTGTGCAGCACGTGTTCTGCACTATCCTGATTCTGCTATCAACTGACGCCAGAAGAAGGTGACTGCTCTGTCTGATGAATCAATGCTGAATGCTATCCCATGAGGAGAGGAGTAACTAAATGTGGTTTCTTGTTTTCACTTTCACTTAGTCACCTACACCAGCATATTTTTGTAGTGAGTTATTTTAGCTACATGTTTTTCCAAATTATTTTTGTCTTCTTTTATTTTTGCTTTTGCCTGCATGTGTTAGCCTGTTCCCACACATGCAAGTCCCAATTCTGGTTAGTATTAGGAATGGCCCAGCTCTGAAACTTATTGTTGAAACTGTATTTTGAGGATTTACTAATGTCACCATCATCTGCTTTGAAATCTGGTGTTAATGTTCATATTGTGTTGTTGCTTATCTAAATTATTTTTTGGAGTGTCTAACAGTACTGATGTTTAGTAGACTGACTTTTTTCAGACATTTCAGTCAGCCTATGGTTTTCATGTATGTTTGTAATTTAGTTTGGCGCATCATTTATGTGACATTGATTTGGGGATTGTAATAAAGCTTTGAAACTTCATTTGATTTGGAGTTTAATTTAGAGTTAAATTGTTTATGGTATCCAGAATTGTTTATGGTATGATGTCATTTATTTGTGATTGAATGTTTCTGACTACGTTACTCTTCACCAAGTCCAAAGGTTCAGTCGCCCTTCATAGGTGAGAAAGCAATGGTGTCTTTCCCTCATCCTGGTGGTTCTTGAACCCAGAACAGGACAGTAAAAGCTCTTTTCTGTGCCCCCTGCGGAACTCCAGCACCATCCCTGTGGGATTTAAGGTGCAAAGCTAAGCTACATGCTTGTAATTTGTGAGATTTCCCTCTATTGGCAAAGGATAGCAAAGTTTACATTGGATATTCCATAGGAATCAATAACTTTGTCTACAAAACACTTTTAGCTCGGCACTGTATCCACCGCTGATATCTGAAGATTATTTTTGCATCACCACAGTCTTCATGCCAGGCGATTGTATTGTCAGTGGTACTCTTAGGTGATTAATTGCGTCTGAGTTACTTGAAAAAAAATACAGCCTAACTTCAGACAGCATTACTATACTTGCCACAAGTACCAATTTAGGCAGTAGGCTATTTCTTTCTGGCAACCCACTGCTTAAACTTTTGCTCTCTTCTGTGATTGCTTTACTCTTCTCTGTGGGTGTTCATATCCACCAAAAGAGTGTGGTATTTGAAAACGTTAGATGTATACATGAATAAAGTATTTCCCTGTCTTGGCCCAGCTACTTAGCAAATCACCAGCACCAATAAAAATGTTTCTTTATAACTGTGATACGCCAAGAGAATGCGACCTCTCATTGACTAATAAGTTGTGCTTAATTTGAGCCGGTGGGGATCACGGGCACATATTTTTCAGCAGCATTTATTTTTCCTGATCGGACATTTCTTGAGAACAAAAGAAGGAAAACACAAACAAATGGTAAAGAAAGATGAAACAAAAGATGGAAAAACAGCACAAAGGGAGAAAGCAGGTACCTGAAGGAGTGAGCTAAAGGCAGAAGAGTGTCTGGCATTTGATTAAAGAGGCATGGGGTGCATTCTGGCTATGCAGCCATGCTATTCAGCGTGCCGATGTTTCAATGCACCGGATATGGGCTTCTGAGTAAGGCTTTGGGTACCAACACTCTTTTTCTTACAAATTAAGCACTGCTAATAAGTGTGTGGACTTGCTATGTTAAATTGAGCTACCACTGCCTTTATGCATCCTCTGTACGCTCATGGTTTAATTCCAAGGAAAATATCTTCTGCATTTAAAAAAACAATTTCTAACTTGTGCAATGTCAGACTGAGAGGAAGGGACAAGACAGTTCAGGAGCAGGTGAGATAACCACTGCTGTGCACCCAACATCTTGCTAATGGCAAAGTCTGGGGAGTATCAGAGGAGCACCCCCTCGTGCCATTGAAATGTGGATGGTAGCGAACTATTGCAAATTAAAAAAAATTGGGAACTGTAGTGTTGTGCCTTAAAGTGGTTATGGACTTCAGGTACCAGAAACAGATACAGATGACCTCTGATTGTATTATCAATTAGTGCACTAACTGTGCATGCACAGTTGATTGACTTTTTATACAAGACCGTGTTTCCATTCAGATAATACTATCATTACCATAAACGAAGGGCACTGCTATCTCACTTGGGACACGGTTCTCTTCATGTCTATTACTAGTCATTCCACTGAAAAGAGAGATTAAAAGCAACTGTACAACAGCGAGTACTGCGTATGTGAAACATGCACTACTGCCAGTCTTGACTATTCACTCATGTCATGAGGCCCCTAAACTGTTGAGATGGAACGGCATGAAGCCCTCAGAAGTAATGGCAATTAATGGCACAATCTTCTAGGGTGTTCTTGTGCTGTTTCTGTTTTTGATGCCTGTATCAGGCAGTCCTGATGAGCTGGCAGTAGCTGGTAATTTATCAGCGCTGGTGAGGTGAGTATCACTTTTTACACCTAGGAAATAATTGAAACGTGTGTCTTGGCTTTAGAATGCCATAAAGATATATTTTTCTTGTTGCTGTCATATCATCAAGCGTGGCAGAAATCATTGTTCTAGGTTTCAGGACTATTGACCATGTTCATGGTTCGAATATAGGTTTGAACTTTGCCTTCTTTTCATCTTGGTGTTGGTGACCCTTCCTTGCTATTTAATTGAATCATCGCTGTTCATGGTAGGCTGCCATTTTGAACCACTGACAATGAAGTCATATGTGTGAAGACTGAACAACACTGGTGCAGGAGAGTTCTTGGAGACCTCATGAGGTTTTCTTCTAAATTATCTTAGAAATGTTTAGATCATCCACTCCGTGTTGTCTTTTTCCAGCTGAGAGATTCAAAGGATGTTATGGTCCACTACTATCACTCTCACTCAGCATTACCCTTGGGCCACCCTTTCTTGTGGTCAATGTCAAGGAAAAGAAGATAGGTCTTGAAATGAGTGATTCCTAGCATTCAAATGTTAATTGTTTATTTTGGAATCTCTTTCTCTATTGGCATTGACTAGGCCACCTCAGCGTCAGGATATTTTCTGTACTGTAGATTATCACTGACACATTCCATCAATTCACCAAATTAGCAAAATCAAAACTAAGGCATGCCAAACTTGTTGGATGTATTTCTTCAATTATGATCAATACAGGTGGTTATGGTTGTCTTGTTCCCTTGCAAGCAGAATGTTATTGTGTAACATCCTTGCAGCTCAAGATACGGAAGTGATTCATTTTGCCTAAAGCACCTCTTGGTTTTCACAATCACTTGGTGTCCAGAATAGGCCACATTTACCTGCAATGCATTAATAATTTTCCGAAAAGCAGTCTCTTCCTCTTCCGACCAGAGCTAGTTGGCACCTGATTTTAGTAGGTCCTATAATAGCTTTGCCAGGAACTTCAGATTTTGTATGAACTGCTAACAATACATTCCCAAGCCCACGAAGCTGCTGACTTCTGAGGTGATAATGCTGTATCTATGTCCCAGACTTTCTCCGGTTTTGGAGTGACACCTTCGGAGGCAAAAGTCTATCCAAACTAATTTGATCTTGGACTTGAGAAATACACACTTGCTATGGGGCAGCATGGGTCCTTGGTAAAATTGCTCTCACTGAGTCATGTGTTCAATCATAATGGTATTGACAATTATATAATCACTGAAAATTACTCTTCTATGGAGCCCTGACAATACTAAGTTTATGCAGTTTGGAAACTCCTTTGTGGCACTCAGTATAACAAAGGTGAGTCTCTTTCAATGATTTCTGCCAGTTTAAGCATTTTCACCTGGCTTCTTCATTTGGTGTCCCATAGAAGGTCATTTGTCTATGCCACAGTGCTATCCTTGGCTGAATTCAGGTGTCAAAATGCATCTTGATGATCTTCCCTTTGAGACAGCCAATTTGTTTTGAGAATTCAGGGTATTCTTCAAGTATCCTTTCTTTACTGCATTCTTACAACCTAAATGTAAAAGCAGTTAGGAAAATGATTAGGCCACTTTGCAGATGATAAGCTTGTTGCCATTGGAGTGAGTGACAAAAAACCTGGTAGTAATAGACTGGCTGATATGAGAGACTTTTGAGATTGATCCAGCACTGCGCTCTATCTATAATCTAGGATTTGATTAATCTTTTCTTCTGAGTTCTGAGGTATGAGGAGAACCTTCATCAAATGATCAGAGCAATTTCATTGTAACTCAGTAAGGCAGACATTATTTTGATATCGGTGGTAAAATCCACCTACCGCCGTGGCGCCGGCCACCAAAAGACCATCCGTCCCCGATATTATGACCACAGCCGGAATTCTGCCACAAGAAGGGCGGAAATCCAGCTGTGACCATACTGTCGGATGGCAGTAAGGTGGCACTGCTACCACCAGCAGCGCCACGCCAGTAGACCGCCACCAGCCATATTATGACAAATAATATGGCCTGGTGGTGTTCTGCTGGTGGGTGCTACTGGCGGTAGCAGCGCCATGTCCTGTCTCCTGTCGGTAGACCCAGGTAAGTCGGTCTCCGACAGAGGTGCGGGGTCGGGGGTGTTGTGTGTGAATGTATGTGTGAGTGTGTGCGTGAATGCGAGTGTGTGTTTAGTGTTGGTTTTGTGCGTGAATGTATGGAAGTGTGAGTGCGTGTATGTATGGAAATATCAATGCACGTCTGTGTTCATGTTTTAAAGTGTGTGCGGATGTGTGTGTGAATGGAAGAATGCATGCGTGTATGTATTTGTGAATGAGTGTGTGTCTGCATGTGTGATTGGGGGCGTGGATGTAGGGGAGTGTCTGGAGAGGTAATGGGGAGTGCCTGGAGAGGTGGGGAGTGGGGGCCTCCTATCAGTGACAGGGAAAGCATTCCCTGTCACTGATAGGGCCTACTGCCATGGTTTGGGTGGTGTTAAAACCATGGTGGTAGGCAGGGTCATAATCCCGGTGGCGGCACAATGGCGAACGCCGGGCTGGAGAGGGTTATCTCCAGCCCGGTGGCTGCTACCGCCATGGCGGTCGGAGTGGTACCCCCCAATGTCATAATTTGGCGGTAACTACCACCAGCCTGTTGGATGTACTACAGCCACATTAAAGCCTACCGCCGGGGTCATAATGACCCCCTAAGTCTCAGAAACCATCTAAAAGTTTCAAAGGGCTTTATTACAGACTCCAATTCACATAAATAAGTCTCAAAACCATAGTATAGATGTACACAATCGCCATAGGAGAGTTAAAGCGTTGTGCTATATTAACCTTCACAAGCATATAAAAAACAATTATCTCAATAGTGGAGATGCAGAAAATTAAAAACAAAGACTTATGTTTAAAGTGTGAAATCAAGTTCTCCTGCCTAATCATTAGATCTAAATGTTATCTATTCTAATAGTAAAGATTTTCAGAGTAGAATCAACAAACAGAACTTCTGTAGAAGTTTTCGTCAAGAGAGGTGCAGCGGCATGAAGACTCATGAGAATTTAAGTTTAAAGATATATCTCAGCAAGGTCCACTCTCTGCTAAGGACAAAGGGAATCTAAATCTTTCGCTGACTAAACCACACTTTTAAGTCCCAGTGCTTCAAAAGTTTACATCATTTCAAAAGCATCTCCACTGAAAAACAGATCTTTAAGTTATTTTTAATTGACAGGTTGACTTCAGAAGCCCTCCACGACCGTGCATGCCCTCACATTCCCAAGAAATTCAGAAGAGTTACAACCCTCATTCCATTTTACTCCTTCAATGCTTGTGGCGCCTCTCGCAAATCGTATCTCTCAAGCACAATGGACTCCTCATTAATTTGACCTCAGATCCTGACATAGAAAAGCATAGAAAGGCAGCATAATGATGAAGGTTAGGCAAAGAAAAATTATTGTGGCCTTCACTCCAGCCAGGCTAAGAAAAACAAGAATATACTATAGTTAAATGAATTATTTTGCTTATAGTTGGAATACAAAATTATTATATAAAATAACACTTCTAAAACACTATAACATAATTTCAAACGATGATTATATGTAGCTAACCTAAAATGTTATACCCAACTGCATGTTTATTTGTATGTATTGCAGTGCACCATTTAAATGAAAACATCTCCTCACATTATGCAGAAATGTGACCACCAAAATGTGACCAACAGACATGTGAGCAGCCTTTCTCATTTATGTTTAAGAGGCATAGCGACACAGCCAAACTACGCTCTCTCAAAATGAAGGTGTTGACAATGTTGAGCGGTAATGTTCTGCCACATGATTTCACCTATGTGTGTGTGCCCATCAGTGTTGGTAGGGGCGTTAGCTGTTTTCATTATTCTTCCATGCCGACACACACTGTATCATGGGTTTTGATGAGGACAACAAATTTGAGATCCCACGATAGTCATTCCACATATTGATTGTGTACTACATCTAGCAGCTTTTTGAGCCCCCTAAGGTACGGATAAACTGGACATGCTCTTTTTTGAGTCTTTCATTTGGAATTTTATTTACAGTTTATTTGTATTTGCTGGAGGTTTGTGTGCCTTTTGATTATGTTAGTTTGGTGGATGATGAAAATCTTCATATCTTGTCAAAATATTTCTTCTTTCCACATGCTTATTAATCTACCAGTTCACTAGGCAGTTGATTTGTATGGTGTTGCTTTACCACAGTAACAATAGTTTTTGCTTGCCTTTCTAAATCACAAATTTTGGACATTGGTACTCTCCTCACTTACAGGTTGCGTGGGTTCATTCTTAAGAGAGTTTATTGAAAGAGAAGTTTCCATGTGTGCTACTCGCAGTTCCTGGGAGCATTCTAGAGTGATCAAGGCAGGAAAAGTCCTCACTTCCCTCAAGCTGAATCTGTGGAGGTTTGATGAGTGTCAGACTTGGACGATTTCTTCATCTCAGTCTGCCAGTTTGCAGGTTGTTAGAAATAGTATTCCTGGTTGAGGGTCATGAAACCCTTACTCGAGCAGTAATAATAATCCCTGTCAGAATGAGCAACAAACAAAGCCCAAATTAACCTGTTCTCAACCCTGGGATAGCATGACACAGAGCAGTCAGTGTTAACTTTGAGGCAATGTGAAAAGTATTTTTGCAGCACTTCAAACAGTAATAAAACAATAACACAACACAAGAACAATCCCACACCAATTTGGATAAATAGAGTACAATTTAATAAATAAATCAAGACCAAAATGACAAAAATCCAATCAGCAGAACCAGGAAGATGGAATTTTAAAGATTTAAGTGAAAATAGCTCCACAAAGCCAAAGAGCCACTAACGCCTAGCTGGTCATGTGAGACCAGGAGAGGTGTGCATTCAGACCAACTGCAATGGAGCTTGAGTCTGATACAGGGACCATTGTTTATTTTGGAATCTCTTTCTCTATTGGCATTGACTAGGCCACCTCAGTGTCAGGATATTTTCTGTACTGTGGATTATCACTGACACATTCCATCAATCCACCAAACTAGCAAAATCATCACTAAGGCATGCCAAACGTGTTGGATGTATTTCTTCAATTATGATCAATACAGGTGGTTATGGTTGTCTTATTCCCTTGCAAGCAGAATGTCATTGTGTGACATCCTTGCAGCTCAACATAGGGGAGTGATTCATTTTGCCTAAGGCACCTCTTGGTTTTCACAATCACTTGGTGTCCAGCATAGGCCACTTTTACCTGCAATGCATTCATAATTTTCTGAAAAGCAGTCTCTTCCTCTTCCAATCAGACCTACTTGGCACCTGATTTTTGTAGGTCCTGTAATAGCTTTGCCAGGAACTTCAGATTTTGTATGAGCTGCTAACAATACATTCCAAGCCCATGAAGCTGCTGACTTCTGAGGTGAAAATGCTGTATCTATGTCCCAGACTTTCTTCGGTTTTGGAGTGACACCTTCGAAGGCAAAAGTCTATCCAAACTAATTTGATCTTGGACTTGAGAAATACACACTTGCAATGGGGCAGCATGGATCCTTGGTAAAATTGCTCTCACTGAGTCATGTGTTTAATCATAATGGCATTGACAATTATATAATCACTGAAAGGTACTCTTCTATGGAGCCCTGGCAATACTACGTTTATCCAGTTTGGAAACTCCTTTGTGGCACTCAGTATAACAAGGGTGAGTCTCTTTCAATGATTTCTGCCAGTTTAAGCTTTTTCACCTCTCTTCTTCATTTAGTGTCCCATAGAAGGTCATTTGTCTATGCCACAGTGCTATCCTTGGTTGAATTCAGGTGTCAAAATGCATCTTGATGATCTTCCCTTTGAGACAGCCAATTTGTTTTGAGAATTCAGGGCATTCTTCAAGCATCCTTTCTTTACTGCATTCTTACAATCTCAATGTAAAAGCAGTTAGGAAAATGATTAGGCCACTTTGCAGTTGATAAGATTGTTGCCATTGGAGTGAGTGACAAAAAAACCTGGTAGTAATAGACTGGCTGACATGAGAGACTTTTGAGATTGATCCAGCACTGGTCTCTGTCTATTATCTAGGATTTGATTAATCTTTTCTTCTCAGTTCTGAGGGATGAGGAGAACCTTCATCAAATGATCAGAGCAATTTAATTGTAACTCAGTAAGGCAGACATTATTTTGATATCGGTGGTAAAATCCACCTACCGCTGTGGTGACAGCCACCAAAAGACCATCCGTCCCCGATACTATGACCACAGCCGGAATTCTGCCACAAGATTTGCGGAAATCCGGCTGTGACCATACAGTCGGATGGCAGTAAGGTGGCACTGCTACCACCAGCAGCGCCACGCCAGTAGACCGCCACCAGCCATATTATGACAAATAATATGGCCTGGTGGTGTTCTGCTGGCGGGTGCTACTTGCGGTAGCAGCCCCCTGTCCCTTCTCCTGCCGGAAGACCCAGGTAAGTCGGTCTCCGACAGAGGTGCGGGGTCAGGGGTGTTGTGTGTCAATGTATGTGTGAGTGTGTGCGTGAATGCGAGTGTGTGTTTAGTGTTGGTGGCGTGCGTGAATGTATGGAAGTGTGAGTGCGTGCATGTATGGAAATAGGAATGCACGTCTGTGTTCATGTTTTAAAGTGTGTTCGGATGTGTGTGTGAATGGAAGAATGCATGTGTGTATGTATTTGCGAATGAGTGTTTGTCTGCATGTGTGATTGGGGGCGTGGATGTGGGGGAGTGTCTGGAGAGGTAATGGGGAGTGCCTGGAGAGGTGGGGAGTGGGGACCTCCTATCAGTGACAGGGAAAGCATTCCCTGTCACTGATAGGGCCTACTGCCATTGTTTGGGTGGCGTTAAAACCATGGTGGTAGGCAGGGTCATAATCCCGGCGGCGGCACAATGGCGACCGCCGGGCTGGAGAAGGTTACCTCCAGCCCGGCGGCTGCTACCACCATGGCGGTCGGAGTGGTACCCCCCAATGTCATATTTTGGCGGTAACTACCACCAGCCTGTTGGATGTACTACAGCCACATTAAAGCCTACTGCCGGGGTCATAATGACCCCCTAAGTCTCAGAAACCATCTAAAAGTTTCAAAGGGCTTTATTACAGACTCCAATTCACATAAATAAGTCTCAAAACCATAGTATAGATGTACACAATCGCCATAGGAGAGTTAAAGCGTTGTGCTATATTAACCTTCACAAGCATATAAAAAACAATTATCTCAATAGTGGTAATGCAGAAAATTAAAAACAAAGACTGATGTTTAAAGTGTGAAATCAAGTTCTCCTCCCTAATCATTTAATCTAAATGTTATTTATTCTAATAGTAAAGATTTTCAGAGTAGAATCAACAAACAGAACTTCTGTAGAAGTTTTCGTCAAGATAGGTGCAGCGGCATGAAGACTCATGAGAATTGAAGTTTAAAGATATATCTCAGCAAGGTCCACTCTCTGCTAAGGACAAAGGGAATCTAAATCTTTCGCTGACTAAACCACACTTTTAAGTCCCAGTGCTTCAAAAGTTTACATCATTTCAAAAGCATCTCCACTGAAAAACAGATCTTTAAGTTATTTTTAATTGACAGGTTGACTTCAGAAGCCCTCCACGTCGACCTTGCATGCCCTCACATTCCCAAGAAATTCAGAAGAGTTACAACCCTCATTCCTGTTTACTCCTTCAATGCTTGTGGCGCCTCTCGCAAATCTTATCTCTCGAGCACAATGGACTCCTCATTAATTTGACCTCAGATCCTGACATAGAAAAGCATAGAAAGGCAGCATCATGTTGAAGGTTAGGCAAAGAAAAATAATTGTGGCCTTCACTCCAGCCAGGCTAAGAAAAACAAGAATATACTAAAGTTAAATGAATTATTTTGCTTATAGTTGGAATACAAAATTATTAAATAAAATAACACTTCTAAAACACTATAACATAATTTCAAATGATGATTATATGTAGCTTACCTAAAACGTTATATCCAACTGCATGTTTATTTGTATGTATTGCAGTGCACCATTTAAATGAAAACATCTCTTCACATTATGCAGATATGTGACCACCAAAATGTGACCAACAGACAACTGAGCAACCTTTCTCATTTATTTTTAAGAGGCATAGCGACACAGCCAAACTACGCTCCCTCAAAATGAAGGTGTTGACAATGTCGAGCTAATATTCTGCCACATGATTCCACCTATGTGTGTGTGCCCATCAGTGTTGGTAGGGGCGTTAGCTGTTTTCATTATTCTTCCATGCCGACACACACTGTATCATGGGTGTTGATGAGGACAACAAATTTGAGCTCCCACGATAGTCATTCCACATATTGATTGTGTACTACATCTAGCAGCTTTTTTAGCCCCCTAAGGTGGAGATGAACTGGACATGCTATTTTTTTAGTCTTTCATTTGGAATTTTATTCATAGATTATTTGTATTTGCTGGAGGTTTGTGTGCCTTTGGATTATGTTAGTTTGGTGGATGATGAAAATCTTCATACCTTGTCAAAATATTTCTTGTTTCCACATGCTTATTAATCTACCAGTTCACTGGGCAGTTGATTTGTATGGTGTTGCTTTACCACAGTAACCATAGTTTTTGCTTGGCTTTCTGAATCACAAATTTTGGGCATTGGTACTCTCCTCACTTACAGGTTGCGTGGGTTCATTCTTAAGAGAGTTGATTGAAAGAGAAGTTTCCATGTGTGCTACTCGCAGTTCCTGGGAGCATTACAGAGTGATCAAGGCAGGAAAAGTCCTCACTTCCCTCAAGCTGAATCTGTGGAGGTTTGATGAGTGTCAGACTTGGACTATTTCTTCATCTCGGTCTGCCAGTTTGCAGGTTGTTAGAAATAGTATTCCTGGTTGAGGGTGATGAAACCCTTACTCGAGCAGTAATAATAATCCCTGTCAGTGTGAGCCACAAACAAAGCCCAAATTAACCTGTTCTCAACCCTGGGGTAGCATGACACAGAGCAGTCAGTGTTAACTTTGAGGCAATGTGAAAAGTATTTATGCAGCACTTCAAACAGTAATAAAACAACAACACAACACAAGAAATATCCCACACCAATTTAGATAAATAGAGTACAATTTAATAAATAAATCAAGACTAAAATGACAAAAATCCAATTAGCAGAACCAGGAAGATGGAATTTTAAAAATTTAAGTGAAAATAGCTCCACAAAGCCCAAAGAGCCACTAACGCCTAGCTGGTCGTGTGAGACCGGGAGAGGTGTGCGTTCAGACCAACTGCAATGGATCTTGAGTCTGATACAAGGACCATTGTTTATTTTGGAATCTCTTTCTCTATTGGCATTGACTAGGCCACCTCAGCGTCAGGATATTTTCTGTACTGTGGATTATCACTGACACATTCCATCAATCCACCAAACTAGCAAAATCATCACTAAGGCATGCCAAACGTGTTGGATGTATTTCTTCAATTGTGATCAATACAGGTGGTTATGGTTGTCTTGTTCCCTTGCAAGCAGAATGCTATTGTGTGACATCCTTGCAGCTCAAGATAGGGGAGTGATTCATTTTGCCTAAGGCACCTCTTGGTTTTCACAATCACTTGGTGTCCAGCATAGGCCACTTTTACCTGCAATGCATTCATAATTTTCTGAAAAGCAGTCTCTTCCTCTTCCAATCAGACCTACTTGGCACCTGATTTTAGTAGGTCCTGTAATAGCTTTGTCAGGAACTTCAGATTTTGTATGAGCTGCTAACAATACATTCCAAAGCCCATGAAGCTGCTGACTTCTGAGGTGAAAATGCTGTATCTATGTCCCAGACTTTCTTCGGTTTTGGAGTGACACCTTCGAAGGCAAAAGTCTATCCAAACTAATTTGATCTTGGACTTGAGAAATACACACTTGCTATGGGGCAGCATGGATCCTTGGTAAAATTGCTCTAACTGAGTCATGTGTTCAATCATAATGGCATTGACAATTATATAATCACTGAAATGTACTCTTCTATGCAGCCCTGGCAATACTACGTTTATGCAGTTTGGAAACTCCTTTGTGGCACTCAGTATAACAAATGTGAGTCTCTTTCAATGATTTCTGCCAGTTTAAGCTTTTTCACCTCTCTTCTTCATTTAGTGTCCCATAGAAGGTCATTTGTCTATGCCACAGTGCTATCCTTGGTTGAATTCAGGTGGCAAAATGCATCTTGATGATCTTCCCTTTGAGACAGCCAATTTGTTTTGAGAATTCAGGGCATTCTTCAAGCATCCTTTCTTTACTGCATTCTTACAATCTCAATGTAAAAGCAGTTAGGAAAATGATTAGGACACTTTGCAGTTGATAAGCTTGTTGCCATTGGAGTGAGTGACAAAAAAACCTGGTAGTAATAGACTGGCTGACATGAGAGACTTTTGAGATTGATCCAGCACTGGTCTCTGTCTATTATCTAGGATTTGATTAATCTTTTTTTCTCAGTTCTGAGGGATGAGGAGAACCTTCATCAAATGATCAGAGCAATTTCATTGTAACTCAGTAAGGCAGGCATTATTTTGATATCAGTGGTAAAATCCACCTTCCGCTGTGGCGACAGCCACCAAAAGACCATCCGTCCCGATATTATGACCACAGCCGGAATTCTGCCACAAGATTTGCGGAAATCCGGCTGTGACCATACAGTCGGATGGCAGTAAGGTGGCACTGCTACCACCAGCAGCGCCACGCCAGTAGACCGCCACCAGCCATATTATGAAAAATAATACGGCCTGGTGGTGTTCTACTGGCGGGCGCTGTTGGCGGTAGCAGTGCCCTGTCCCGTCTCCTACCGGAAGACCCAGGTAAGTCAGTCTCTGACAGGGGAGTGGGGTCGGGGTGTTGTGTGTGAATGTATGTGTGAGTGTGTGCGTGAATGCGAGTGTGTGTTTAGTGTTGGTGGCGTGCGTGAATGTATGGAAGTGTGAATGCGTGTATGTAGGGAAATAGGAATGCACGTCTGTGTTCATGTTTTAAAGTGTGTGGGGATGTGTGTGTGAATGGAAGAATGCATGCATGTATGAATGTGTGAATGAGTGTGTGTCTGCATGTGTGATTGTGGGTGTGGATGTGAGGGGTGGGGGAGTGTCTGGAGAGGTAGTGGGGTGTGCCTGGAGGGGTGGGGAGTGGAGGCCTCCTATCAGTGACAGGGAAGGCATTCCCTGTCACTGATAGGGCCTACTGCCATGGTTTGGGTGGCGTTAAAACCATGGTGGTAGGCAGGGTCATAATCCCAGCAGTGGCACAATGGCGACCGCTAGGCTGGAGAGGGTTATCTCCAGCCCAGCGGCTGCTACCGCCATGGCGGTTGGAGTGGTACCCCCCAATGTCATAATGTCGCGGTAACTACCACCAGCCTCTTGGATGTACTACAGCCACATTAACGCCGGCCGCCGGGGTCATAATTACCCCCTAAGTCTCAGAAACCATCTAAAAGTTTCAAAGGGCTTTATTACAGACTCCAATTCACATAAATAAGTCTCAAAACCATAGTATAGATGTACACAATCGCCATAGGACAGTTAAAGCATTGTG
Organism: Pleurodeles waltl; assembly: GCF_031143425.1. Classification (NCBI taxonomy): domain Eukaryota; kingdom Metazoa; phylum Chordata; class Amphibia; order Caudata; family Salamandridae; genus Pleurodeles; species Pleurodeles waltl. The sequence goes on along the minus strand of NC_090450.1, from coordinate 217,031,891 downwards.
CTATGTTGACCTTCACAAGAATATAAAAAACAATTATCTCAATAGTGGTAATGAAGAAAATTAAAAACAAAGACTGATGTTTAAAGTGTGAAATCAAGTTCTCCTGCCTAATCATTTAATCTAAATATTATCTATTCTAATAGAAAAGATTTTCAGAGTAGAATCAAAAACAGAACTTCTGTAGAAGTTTTCGTCAAGCGAGGTGCAGCGGCATGAAGACTCATGAGAATTTAAGTCTAAAGATATATCTCAGCAAGGTCCACTCTCTGCTAAGGACAAAGGGAATCTAAATCTTTCGCTGGCTAAACCACACTTTTAAGTCCCAGTGCTCCAAAAGTTTACATAATTTCGAAAGCATCTCCACTGAAAAACAGATCTTTAAGTTATTTTTAATTGACAGGTTGACTTCAGAAGACCTCCACGTCGACCTTGCGTGCCCTCACATTCCCAAGAAATTCAGAAGAGTTACAACCGTCATTCTAGTTTACTCCTTCAATGCTTGTGGCGCCTCTCGCAAATCTTATCTCTCGAGCACAATGGACTCCTCATTAATTTGACCTCAGATCCAGACATAGAAAAGCATAGAAAGGCAGCATCATGTTGAAGGTTAGGCAAAGAAAAATATTGTGGCCTTCACTCCAGCCAGGCTAAGAAAAACAAGAGTATACTATAGTTAAATTAATTATTTTGCTTATAGTTGGAATACAAAATGATTTTATAAAATAACATTTCTTAAACACTATGGGCCTGATTCTAACTTTGGAGGACGGTGTTAAACCGTCCCAAAAGTGGCGGATATACCACCTACCGTATTACGAGTTCCATAGGATATAATGGACTCGTAATACGGTAGGTGGTATATCCGCCACTTTTGGGACGGTTTAACACCGTCCTCCAAAGTTAGAATCAGGCCCTATAACATAATTTCAAACGATGATTATATGTAGCTTACCTAAAACGTTATATCCAACTGCATGTTTATTTGTATGTATTGCAGTGCACCATTTAAATGAAAACATCTCTTCACATTATGCAGAAATGTGACCACCAAAATGTGACCAACAGAGAAGTGAGCAGCCTTTCTCATTTATGTTTAAGAGGCATAGCGACACAGCCAAACTACGCTCTCTCAAAATTAAGGTGTTGACAATGTCGAGCGGTAATATTCTGCCACATGATTCCACCTATGTGTGTGTGCCCATCAGTGTTGGTGGGGCATTAGCTGTTTTCATTATCCTTCCATGCCGACACACACTGTATCATGGGTGTTGATGAGGACAACAAATTTGAGCTCCTACGATAGTCATTCCACATATTGATTGTGTACTACATCTAGCAGCTTTTTGAGCCCCCTAAGGTGGAGATGAACTGGACATGCTCTTTTTTTAGTCTTTCATTTGGAATTTTATTCACAGCTTATTTGTATGTGCTGGAGGTTTGTGTGCCTTTGGATTATGTTAGTTTGGTGGATGATGAAAATCTTCATACCTTGTCAAAATATTTCTTGTTTCCACATGCTTATTAATCTACCAGTTCACTGGGCAGTTTATGTGTATGATGTTGCTTTACCACAGTAACCATAGTTTTTGCTTGGCTTTCTGAATCACAAATTTTGGGCATTGGTACTCTCCTCACTTACAGGTTGCGTGGGTTCATTCTTAAGAGAGTTGATTGAAAGAGAAGTTTCCATGTGTGCTACTCGCAGTTCCTGGGAGCATTTTAGAGTGATCAAGGCAGGAAAAGTCCTCACTTCCCTCAAGCTGAATCTGTGGATGTTTGATGAGTGTCAGACTTGGACTATTTCTTCATCTCGGTCTGCCAGTTTGCAGGTTGTGAGAAATAGTATTCCTGTTTGAGGGTGATGAAACCCTTACTCGAGCAGTAATAATAATCCCTGTCAGTGTGAGCCACAACCAAAGACCAAATTAACCTGTTCTCAACCCTGGGGTAGCATGACACACAGCAGTCAGTGTTAACTTTGAGGCAATGTGAAAAGTATTTATGCAGCACTTCAAACAGTAATAAAACAACAACACAACACAAGAAAATTCCCATACCAATTTAGATAAATAGAGTACAATTTAATAAATAAATCAAGACCAAAATGACAAAAATCCAATCAGTAGAAACAGGAAGATGGAATTTTAAAGATTTAAGTGAAAATAGCTCCAAAAAGCCCAAAGATCCACTCACGCCTAGCTGGTCGTGTGAGACCAGGAGAGGCGCTTGTTCAGGCCAACTGCAATGGAGCTTGAGTCTGATACAGGGACCAGGTTAGTAACACTGAATAATTACCTTTTCAATACAGCACAACAAGTCCTGTTCATGGAGGAGGGGACCAGAAGGCGCAGAGAAGCACTGCAGATGGTCAACGATGTAGCACGAAGAGCAGACCTGGTGTCCTGAATGGTCATCGTTGTACCGTGAAGATTCTGTTGTCATTGTGAACAGTAGGGTCAGAGATCTGAGGTGGTGCTCCCCCCGAGTATACAACGCTGTAACGTAAAGGGTCTGGTTGATGGGACTTCGCATTGGCAGGCAGTGCAAGTGACAGGGTTTTGGCACCAATGGGCCTGTTAGCGATCATGAAAAGGCCAAAAACTGAAATTCAGCTCCACTGAGGCCACACCAAGGGTCCAGGACCTGAGGAGCACCACTTGGGGCTTGCTTAAGCTTAATATGGATGCCGATTCACATGGTTGGGAGCCTGTTATGGCTCTGAACAGGAGACTAGCCCTTAAAGTCACTCTAGGAGTCCTGTGTTCAGGTGCAGGTCCAACCTCTTTGACCCAGGCAGGAGGGCAGCAAGGCATCATTCCACAACAACAGCAGTCCAGTGAGGCAGTAGTCCAGCAGGACAGCAGTCATGCAAAGTGGTAGACCTTTCAGCAGAACAGCATTCCTTCTTCCTGGCAGAGTCCCCACAGGTCCAGAAGTGTAGTGAACAGTTGGTTTCTGAGGTCCATTATTTATGCCTGGTGCCTCCTTTGAAGTGGGAAAAGTTGCAAGAGGTTCCCCTTTGAAGTGTACAGCTTTCCTGAGTCCCCTGCCCTGGCTCCAGACTAACTACAGGAAGTATGCAGCCCTTTGTGTGGAGGCAGGACACAGCATACTGAAGTGTAATTAGGGGTGTGCCCAGCTCAGTCATCCCAGCCTACCAGTGAAGGCCCATCCAGGCCCACCTAAGCTCTCTATTCTGTATGGCTGTCTAGGAGGACTACACAAACTCAAACTTTCAGATGCACCCAGTCATGTGTGCCAGTGACAGGCTGCAGGCACTATGGGCCTGATTTATGTTCTTGTAGACAGAAATACTCCATCGGAAATTTACGGATATCCCATTGCAGTATTACAAGCCCTTTATCTCCTAATGGGATTGTAATGCAGAGGACGGAATATCCATCATGCTTGTGATGGAGTATTCCCTCCGCCAAGACTTAAATCAGGTCCTAAATGACTTAGGCAGGAAAATGCCAACTTTCTAAAAGTGACATTTTTGAAATTGTAATTTTTAAATCCGACTTTACCATATGAAGATTTTCCATTCCAATCCCAAAAACACCAAACGTGAACTGGTTACCTGTTACCATTTGAAAGATACAGCTTGTTAAATGTAATAAGGTAACTCCAATAATATAGTACATGTAAAACTTAAAAGTACATGTCCACATTTTTAAATATACTGCACCCCGCCCTTTTGGGCTATCCAGGGGTTACCCTTCGGGTGAAATATATGTATTAAATGGAAGGTTTATTTTGCCAGGTGGAAATGGCAGTTTAGAACTGAAAACACAGGCTGCAATAGCAGGCCTGAAACCTGTTTATAGGGCTAATTAGGCGGGTGGCACAATCAGTGCTGCAGGCCTACTAGTAGCATTTAATTTACAGACCCTGAGTACCTGCAGTACCACTTTACTAGGGATCTACGAGTGAATTAAATATGCTAAATGAGTATAAGCCAATTTCCCTATGTTTAGAGGAGAGGGCACAAGCACTGTAGCACTGGTTATCCATGGTAAAGTGTGCAGAGCCCTAAAAGCCCAAAAAACTGGTTCAGAAAATAAAAGGTTTGGGATTGGTCGTGCAGCAAGTGCTGGAAAAATATTGAAGGTGGGCATCAAAAGAATTTATGATTTCAGCAGGGCTCTGTTTTGCGTGTTGTGCAATGAAACGTTCTTAGTCAGGGGTTAGCTATGTGATGACTTACCCATTAAGCTCTGATAAAGCTGCTTCCTAATCATTGTTATGGCTGGTGTTTGCAAAAACAGAAACAGTTTGTGCTTCTCCTCTCCTGCGAAATGGTCGTAAGATGAACTGATTCTCTGTTTCTTTCATTGGTGGAAGGTGGTTTACCAAGTGAGATAGTCAGTTTTGCACCATGATGCAACCAATGATTTATCAGAAAACATGTGAAAAGAAATAATGACAGCAATATTGTCATGCAGCATGGTGTTAATGGTTGGCAAGCAGCCCTAGTGTAGCAATCAAGTACCCATTCAATGGGAGGAAACAAAGTGTTTCTTGTGTTCTTTTTGTTTTTTCCAGTATCGTTTTCCCTATTGTTAGTTTCTCCTTTGTAATACTGTATGTATGTTACTTATTGGGTGAATATGGACACTAACTTGTTATAGTTCCACATTTGGAAGATGGGTTAGGTGCCAAAAAAGTTCTTCAGTGGTCAGAAAGGCAGATTCAGCTGTTTATTCTTTATTCATAGAAAATGCTATCTGGAAGCCTGTAAATAAGGTATCACTTGGGCATTGGTATAAATGTAGAGAGTTCTTGCACTGAAGGGTTCTGGGTGGGTCTGCAAGAGTCTTTTCCACTTCGCCAGGCATAATGCATGCAAAGAGACACTCTCCTGGAGGGGGGCAAAAAAATGGTGCAAGGAAATCAAAGAGATTTCCTTGCACCATTTATTTTCTACACTTTTAAAGCCTGCTCAGAGCAGGGGTTAAAAGGAAGCTTCCATTGCTTACATTGGGACTCTGGGTGCTTCACAGGATTAGTGTCAGAAATCTTTACACTAATCCTGCAAAGCACCGGACTAGCATAAAAAAATCAGACACGAGTCCCCCAATTACCGCCATGGTGCGCTGTATTTTAAATACGGAGCACACATGGTGGCGTTGGGGGGGGGGGTGCAAGAAAAGTGGCGCTGTGCTGTGTGCACCACCTTTTTTCTTGAAATTGCCCCGAACTGTCAGTATGGATGTATTTTATATCAGAACTTTATGTCACTCTCAAAATACTTTTGTTGTGGTGGCCTGAGAGGATTTATACATCATTCATTAGATGCCTTCCGTCAGGTCTATGGGTATCACAAGACAAGCCTTCAGCTTGGCGAAAATATCAAACACAAATTACCAAAGCCATTAGGTATGGCCAATGACAATAAGTGCATACATATGGCTTCAATATTTCAGTGATTTTTCTGTTGTCTTAAGAAAAATCATTCAACTGTCACCATTGTTGAATGTTTATTCTTTTGCTTTAGGAAAAAAAACACTCAAGGTATCCATTATAAAATGGATCTGGCAATCTCTATGTAATGTTTATTAAAGCAAAGTTAAAAGAATTCCAAGATGGCCGCTAGACATGCACACACAAGGGGCGACTGTTTGGGTGTGAGTTAAAGTGGCTTCGTACTGACACAGTAGTGGTGACAGACCAAATTATTTAATAGGGAAATGTCCTTATGGGTTTAATAGATGGTAAACGGCTCGGTGGGTAAAGTATGGCGAGTGTGGAGGGATAAACAGAAAGAGAGACATGCGCAGATAAAATATCCCCTCATTAACTGCAATGTTATGACATCACCAATAGAAGGAAACAACTCTTCCAAATAGAACCAGTCACTTCTTCATATGGTACGTTGTCAGTTAAAATTCAAACAGCAAGAGTCACGGTCTCAAACGCATGAGAATGTTCGTCAATACTATTATGAAAGTAGAAACGCAGAAAGAATAGCTGATCAGACAGAACAATTATGTTCACTTTCTACTCAAAAAATGTCCCATAGTGTTTAAAGGAACAAAACACATTGGCTGTTAATGTTTGATTTGTTTAATATTTCAGAACAAATAAAGGAGGACTTCTAATTGGACACTCGTTGTCACGTCATTGTACCTTGGAGTGTGCTTTCTTCCAGTTGATCAACCACAATATAACGTAACACCAAGCAAAATAACAATGTGTTAGAGGGAAATTTGTTAATAAAATAAAACGAATCATTTTGACACAATAATATACAGTAGGTTTAATCGATTTTCAGCTAGGAAATCTGTTAATAAAAAAAAACAAATAATTTTGACACAATAATATAGGTTTAATCGATTTTCAGCTGGGAACAACAGGCAGTCTCACATAGAGGCCATGACTGAAGTTCAAAGTTCTGGTTCAAACACCTGTAGCATTTATACTGTAAAAACCACAAAAACTGTGGTCAAGAGTTCAGCATTTACGTAAGCAACTACAAGCAGTACAGATAAGATAATAAGGTGCCTCTGGAAAGAAGCACTTGCACTTGTTGGCCTCATGGGTGGGTAAGTTACACTGACGTCATTCACCATATCTATCTTTCTGCACAACAAGAGATTATGGGGCATATTTATACTCCGTTTGCGCCGAATTTGCGTCGTTTTTTTCGACGCAAATTCGGCGCAAAACTAACGCCATATTTATACTTTGGCGTTAGACGCGTCTAGCACCAAAGTATGAGGAAAGAGCGTCATTTTTTTGCGTGAATGCCTTCCTTGCGTTAATGAGATGCAAGGTAGGCGTTCCCGTCTAAAAAAATGACTGCGACGCAAATGCGTCGTATTTATACTCCCGGGCAAAAATCACGCCCGGGAGTGGGCGGGGCAAAAAACCCCGCATTTGCGCCGGATTTTAGCACCTGGGTCAGGGCAGGCGTTTAGGGACCTGTGGGCTCAAAATGAGCCCACAGCTGCCCTCCCATGCCCCCAGGGACCCCCCCTGCCACCCTTGCCCACCCCAGGAGGACACCCAAGGATGGAGGGACCCATCCCAGGGACATTCAGGTAAGTTCAGGTAAGTATAATTTTTTATTTTTTTTATATTATTTTTGGCATAGGGGGGCCTGATTTGTGCCCCCCTACATGCCTCAATGCCCATGCCCAGGGGACATAAGTCCCCTGGGCATTGCCATTGGGCAAGGGGGCATGACTCCTGTCTTTACTAAGACAGGAGTCATGTAAATGGCGTCTGGGCATTGTTAAAAATGGCGCAAATCGGGTGGAGGTGATTTTTTGGCGTCAACCTGACTTGCACCATTTTAAGACGCCCTAACGCCATTTTCCCCAACGCCGGCGCTGCCTGGTGTACGTGGTTTTTTTCCACGCACACCAGGCAGCGCCGGTCTGCTAGCGCCGGCTAACGCCATTCAATAAATACGGCGCCCGCATGGCGCTTCAGAATGGCGTTAGCCGGCGCAAAACTTTTTGACGCTAAACTGCGTTAGCGCAGTTTAGCGTCAAAAAGTATAAATACGGGCCTATATGTTGTGTGCTGCTCATGGTAGCCCTGCCTTGCAAATACTTATCTGACCGTTACACAGTTCCCCTTAACATGATATGAATGACTTGTGGTTTTTAGGACCCTGTGCTAAGGAAGGATACACCCTTCTGTTCCACCCTGTTCATGCTAAGTGAACATTTTGAAAGCAACAGTTCGTACAGCTTTAAAGAAAAACTCTCATTCTAATGTGGCTTGGGCCTCTTGTGTGTTTCAGCACAGCTAACTTAACAATGCAGCATGTGTATAAGTTTCCTAAGTAATAAGTGTTTGTTTGTCGTAAATATGACCTGCCTTTTCTATTGAACCCACAGTCTTTCTTTTTTTAACATGTCATGTATTAAGCCTTTCACTACTTACATTGGTTTACAACTATCTAGCCTAAAATGTTTGTATTGGGATTTGGGAACTTATGTTTGTTTGTATGTGATGTATTCCTATTCTTCCTACATCATTCCCCCCGCTAGTTGATTATTCAACTACTTTTCCTACCTTACCATCTACTAATAAAACTAGGGGAATCACCACATACCCACTACTCTGTCCCTCCCAATTTAGCTGTCATCCTTTTGCAAAATGCTATTATTATCTGAAAAATAAGACACATCAAAAGCAACAACACAATCAAAGGCAACAAGGCCTTGAACAACCCCGACATCCAGGACGGCACCCATTCGAACCAGCCCTCGAACCACCCATCAAGGGCACCCCCCTCATCGATCATTTTCTTTTGTAGATCATGCAATGTCTGAATGGCCTAAGTTAATGTCCCATTGTCCGCATCATTGGCCGGCACATGAAGATCCAATATTTTTACACACCCCTCCTTCCATGGCCGTCATTAAATCAAATACATATCTGTGTTCCATTAACATCAGCCTAAGGGCACTGAGTTCTTCCTTGATAGCATTGAACCCATCTTCAGTTGCATTTATGGTCTTCATCAATTCAAAGTGCGTGATCTGCAGCCAGCATGCAGTTGCCTTCGCCTGAATGAATGGTAGGATGCTACCAAAAAAAGATTTGGGCGTCATTAAATAATCTGTGTTCCTGTGGAACGTCTTTTCACAATTTAGTAGCAAAATGTTCAGCAGCTCTTTTTGTCCGGTAATGGTGAAGCAAGGTTGTTGGATGGCTCATGGGATGGTCATGTAACTGAGAGATGTCCTCACCTGGTATTACCAGGGAGGGGGTGTGCAAAGAGCAGAGGCCATTCCAGTTCGGGGGTAGTTTGTATCTGGAGCCGGGCCCCACACATCCAGTAGTGATCCATCAGGCTGGAGGTGCCGCCCTGCATATCATCGTTGTAGGTGGTGATGCTGCAGTTGAGGTTACTCCCCACCTTCACTGTCCCATTCCCTGTGAACCAAAGAGAAAACTGTGTTAATTTCATTGCTATTCTAGGGTGTATGGTAGTCCCTGTCCATGTATATCTCTGTATGTTCGCATCCCATATTTCCTAAGACTGGCCTATTATCTTATTAAAGCTTAGTGGACCTTTTTGTCTTGGTACCATTTGTCATGGGCAAATACTGATCATGTGATACTAAGAACTGGCCTGCCTGCACAATCAGGGGGCAGGGGTTTAGCTCGTGCAGTAACAGGACTAACGTGAGTTGGCTGTAGCTGTGCTCTCATTCTGCAAAAAAATAGGTGCTGGAGACAATGTGTAATGTTTAGGGATACCTCTTTAGGGAGATGAAATTTATCTACTCCAGCAGCATGGGGGATGAGAGAGCATACATAACAACTGGTGTTGGACGTGGATGTGCCTATACTGTGCATGTGCTGATACCACACATTGTCAAACGAGGCAATATGGAGAGGGTGATGGTCAGTATCATTATCAACAGTTCTACGCATGCGTGTAATAATTGATATAGGATCAAAAAAATTAAAATATCCAAGGGCTAAAAGCAGCAATATCAGTGCAACGAGGAGGAAAAACAAACATAAAGGGCCATATTTATACTTTTTGACGCAAAACTGCGCTAATGCAGTTTTGCGCCAAAAAAATTAGCGCCGGCTAACGCCATTCTGAAGCGCCATGCGGGCGCCGTATTTATTCAATGACGTTAGCCGGCGTTAGCCGCCGGCGCTGTCTGGTGTGCGTTTAAAAAAAACGACGTACACCAGGCAGCGCCAGCGTAGGGGGAAAATGGGGTATGGGCGTCCACAAATGGTGCAAGTCAGGCTGAGGCAAAAAAATCGCCTCAACCCGATTTGCGCCATTTTTTTACGACGCCCAACCCCCATTGAAATGACTCCTGTCTTAGCAAAGACAGGAGTCATGCCCCCTTGCCCAATGGCCATGCCCAGGGGACTTCTGTCCCCTGGGCATGGTCATTGGGCATAGTGGCATGTAGGGGGGCACAAATCAGGCCCCCCTATGCCACAAAAAAAATAAAAATAAAAAAATACTTACCTGGACTTACCTTAATGTCCCTGGGATGGGTCCCTCCATCCTTGGGTGTCCTCCTGGGGTGGGCAAGGGTGGCAGGGGGTGTCCCTGGGGGCAGGGGAGGGCACCTCTGGGCTCATTCTGAGCCCACAGGTCCCTTAACGCCTGCCCTGACCCAGGCGCTAAAATCCGGCGCTAATGCGGGTTTTTTAGACCCGCCCACTCCCGGGCGTCATTTTTGCCCGGGAGTATAAATACGACGCATATGCATCGGAGTCATTTTTTAAGACGGGAACGCCTACCTTGCATATCATTAACGCAAGGAAGGTGTTCACGCAAAAAAATGACGCTAACTCCATGAACTTTGGCGCTAGACGCGTCTAACGCCAAAGTATAAATATGGAGTTAGTTTTGCGTCGAATTTGCGTCGAAAAAAACGACGCAAATTCGGCGCAAACGGAGTATAAATATGCCCCAAAATACATAACTTAAAAGAAGAATTGTCTAAGATTGAAGCTTTAGAGAGAGGCTTTACTCCGGTTGCTTCTCCTGTTCTCCCCCCTCTTTTTCCTGCTCGGTGTCCAAAGGGATGGATGGCACTGGGAAGAGTCCATTGAATTTGCAGTTCTTCCATTGTCTTGCAAAATTGCTAAACTTCCCAAAGATAATGGGGTTTGTTGATCCTTTACAGGAGATGCGTTGGCCCGCTTCTTGGCTGCACTTGTAACCTGTTTAGAAAAGAATTTTGCAACTTTGGTTAGCTCAGACATGTATTCATTCATTTCAGTTTGTACAACTTCAGGTGCACTCTCAGTCTCCAACTTATGTCTGGTTGGTGGCACAAATGTGCTCATTGTTCTACCTGTCACTATTTGATGAGGAGTCAAATGATGCTCTGATCCTGGGGTATTTCTCAAAGCAAAGAGGGTTAACAGACTTGGCATTACGATGAACACAAGGTCCTGCTTAAATCCACCTTGAGAATGGGCAGACTACAACTATAAGATAACGATAATGATTGCATCTGTCAATCATATCAATGTAGTCAATGTGCAGTTCCTTAAAGGGACCTTGTGGGCGAGGTATTGTGGAAGCTATTACCTTAAAGGTGGGACTTGGTGAATACTGCTGGCACATTGTGCAGGTGTGTGTGTACATTGTAATCATCTCATGTAAGTTAGGGACAAACCAATCCTGACGTATTTGGAGGGACATATTGGGCCTGATTCTAACTTTGGAGGACGGTGTTAAACCGTCCCAAAAGTGGCGGATATACCACCTACCGTATTACGAGTCCATTATATCCTATGGAACTCGTAATACGGTAGGTGGTATATCCGCCACTTTTGGGACGGTTTAACACCGTCCTCCAAAGTTAGAATCAGGCCCATTGTCTTTAGCAGTATGTGAAGGAAGATGTAGCTGGTTTAGAGCTATCAGTAGCAATGCTTGGGGCATGACAGGCTTCCCTGTTGATATTTGTCTGTATATTAAATCTGTTCCTGTCTGTGTGCATCCTCTAGCTTCCCACAACTGTTTCTCATGCTCTGGTGCATTTTCTTGTATCTCTCTTATATGCAGGTGAGCTGTCTCTGTGTAATGTCTGGATGCATTCAAAGGGCCTGACGGTGTCGATGATTCACTAGCTAACAAAACTGTGGTATGTGTATCACTAAGACTATGTTGCTGCATCTTTGGCTGCCCAATCAGCCAGGACATTTCCACAGGACACAAAATCCTGAGCATTAGTGTGGGCTGCACATTTCACTACTGCAACTGCATGTGGAAGTGTTAAAGCTTGTATCAAGTCCTCTAAAAGGGGGCGGTGCATGACAGGGCTTCCATCAGACTTGAGAAATCCCCATCTATTCCACCACATAATGCTGGAATGCACGGTTGTCGTGACATAGGCTGAATCAGAGTATACTGTTATTGTTTCTCCTTCCCCTTGTTTGAGGGCTGCCACTAAAGCTACTAATTCAGCAGCCTGGGCTGAATATTGAGATGGCAAAGTTATCTGCAGTGTGTCTGAGGAGTTGTGCTACATTGCTCTGACCACTGCAGCACTTGTATGTCTTACCCCCTTATGTCCATTGATAAATTTTACAATGGCAGTCCCCTCTCATGCATACAGGACCTAGTGGCCCCAGTGTCGATGAGAAAGGTGTACTCCTTGCCATTAATGGCTACCATCACAGTGGGTTCCTTGTCTGGCCTGTGGGTTACTGATGAGACTGGACACATGAGACTTCTCCTTGGGCACCTTCATTGGGCATATCCTCCCATGTAGTTTTGCTGGAATGGGTTCCCTCCCTTGACAGACACCCCTCCTTGTAAGTTCTGGTGCTGCAAGGTGGGCTGCACTGTCTGCTGTGGCCCGTACTGTATTTGGGGCACTGATTGCTGTAACTGCTGAGGCTGTATCTGTGGTTGAGGCTGCAGTTGTATTTGTGGCTGTGGGAGATATATCACTTGGGGACTTGTGCCAGATTGTGTTACAATGTCACCAGGCGGTGGCATTTGTTGGCCATAATTTGCCCTTGTCTGGTTGCTAAGTTCATCTTCCTTTTTAAACCTACAGTCTCTAATGAAATGTCCTGTCATTTTGCAATAGTGGCATGTCTGTCCACTCTGGAATGTGTTTACTCTATTTCCCCCAAACCTTACTCGCCCTCCTCTTCCATTATTCCTGTTATTGCTTCTCTGGGCATGCTGGTAGGTTTGCATTGGGGTGCCTGAAGGAGGCATTCCCAGGGACACTGCAGCTAACTGGGTGGTGGCAGTGGCAATTCTTTCCTCTGTTTTCTTGGCTATTTCCTGCTGGACCAATTTAGCTGCTGCTTTATCTATTTTATCTTTCTCTCTCTTTTCCTTTTCTTGTCTCTTCTTACAAAAATGTATTATGCTTGCTTTGTCTCTGTCCATGGTTTGGCCTCTATGGCAACTATGATATCTAATTTATCCTGCACTTCAGCTGGCAGACGCTTTTTCACTATATTGAAAAATAGTATTGCATTCTGTCCAGTTACATCCCAACTCTCCCCCATTTCCTGTGTCCATTTTTCCTTCATTCTGCTAAGGAATTGGGCTGGGTTCTCATTTGGCTGCATTGCTTGTGCCATAAGGGACCCAATGTCTGGCCTGTCTGGATACAATTTTCCTCAGTTGTTTCCAAACAATTCCCCTTACTCTATTAAAGGGTGCCCCATCACATTTTGGGTTAGTCAATGTCACATCCCTTTACTCCTGCCTTTGTGAACAGTAGGTCTGTCTCATCTCCTATAAGGGAACTTAGTAAACTCTTAATGTCCCCTATTGCAAGAGTAATCCCTGCGGTATGTTTTTCTAGAGCTGCTATCCATTTCCCAGCACCCTCAGCAAGTTGTGGCAACAGTTTTTTAAGATTTTCTTTGTCCATCTGGGGCCATGGTATATATTGAGGCACCCCTGGGCCCTTGAATATCAAGGGCAGTTGTGACAGGACTGTAGTCCTATTTCCAGTAGGGTGAAGCGAGTCATACTTACAAGCAAATCTCTGCCACACCCTTAAACTTTTCTGCATATAGGGATAATCCCAGTAAGAATCCCCTGTGCCCTAAAAAATGCACATTTCTGCATTAGCCATGTCTCAGGGTTCAAAGGAACCCTCTCGCGGCCATGGTGTCATGTGTGATGCCAATCCTTCTGTCCAACCTGCTAGGTTGTCAGTAAAAAAGGACAACAGTATACCAACTATTTTCATACTGAGCTACTATTTAATTGGGTGTCAAATTATTGCAAGGGCATACAGGGAATGCATGTGCCATGTCTTTCCTCAGTGTCATTTTTCCTGCGTTATCAAATGTTCCCTTTCTCTCATATGGGCGCCCATGCACCCCATCAAATACTAATCTCTGTAATTCTCTTGGCTTCTTTTGTAAAGTCTGTCCTGTCTTACTGTTTTCTTCTCCCTCACAGGCATATTGTGACTGTTCCTTGTTATGGTCCTCAAAAAGGTACATTCTTTTAACATGTTCAGTGATGTCATCTAATGCCCCCTCTGATCCTTTGTAGGATTTTTCTAAACCCATATCTTCTTCACCTAAGCTGCTATGTGTGGAGGCTGTGTCATCTAGTCCTTCTTGTTCAATTATTTGTGGCCTAGTGAGGGCCCTTGACTGCCTCAGGGGCACTTCCTCCTTTTCCCAAGTTGCTCTTTGGTCTACCCGTCCATCTTCCTGCTCTGTGACCCACTTGCCTACACTATTCTCTTCTGCTCCTGAGTGCATGAACCTCCAGCACTTTGTGGGAGGACATTCTGGTGTGAAAGCTAACCTTCTTGTCTCATTTTTAATATTGGTACTCATTTTTTTCAAAACACCTTCCTTTTTTCTAGCCCTCTCCATTCTCTGTACCCCTCTTGATCCCTCATTAGGTATACCTCCATTTGTCCTAGGGGGGGACATCTCGTCCTCTAAATGAAGTGTAAATGTGGCATCTACTGTCCCTATGTATTTAGTACTGTCTTCACCTGACATTTCCTGTGGTGTACTGGCCATTTGAGGACATGGAGATGGGTGAACATATTCTCTATGTTTAGAAAAAGATTCTAATGGTGGGCTATACTCTGGGTGTGTATATCCACAGCAGGGGGATGTGAAGAGGTGGGTAGTGAGTGTGGGGCACCAGGTTGCAACGTATACATGCCCTGTACCTTTGCAATGCCTAACCTTAATTGAACATCTTGATAGGGGGTTGGAGGAGCTGAAGGGAGGGTTTAAGGCTTTGTATTTGACTCATTCATATTTGTTTCATAAAAGACCCTCCATAGGTCTAGTGTGATCTTCCTTTTCTCTAGTTTATTTCCCTTGAATTTACTCTGTAGGAAGGTGGCCATATGTTCTATTATTGTATTATCAAATTTACCCTATTTGGGCCATACATGTGCAAGTTTTAATGTTGCTTTGTGCCATTCCTTATAGTATTTTCCTATCCTGTCCCTGCCTCCTGAGAACACTTTAACAATGTGTTCTAAAGGAGAACCCATGTCTGTTTAGTGAACTTAATCTTTTGTACTATATGTTTTACACTCTAAATTGACTTCTATTTACTTCCTATTGTATTTCCAGACTTCACATAAACTGTTATTAGGCTGTGAAGGTGAACATCAGATGTGTATATGTATGTATATATACATGTATGTGTATATATATATATATATATATATATATATATATATATATATATATATATAAACAATGAAAGAACTTCCACAGAAGGACGCACACTCTGGAAATCACAAAATTAATTAGAGTATTTAATTCACACTACGCGTTGATCACGTGTAAAGTTCCACCAATGTACATTTAGTTTAAATACCCACCAGATACAAAAATAGAAACGGGACTACATATTGCATTTGTTTTTCAAACAATGGAAGTGAAATGGGAATAAAACTATAGAAAATTATTCAATAGAGATAATACAGAAATAAATAAGTCACTAAGTCAATACTTTTCCATATATTAAGAAACACAATATTTCCATAAATAACAAGTTAAGGAATTATAAGACCATCAGCATTCAACTAGGCATGCTGGCATTTCCTGACTGGCTCTTAATCAATACCTATATAAATAAATAAATATAGATCTAAAATATCAAATACATGAATATAAAAACTTAAATACATGAATGTAGATCTTTAATGCACCTTATATTTATTTGTTTTAATGAATTTAATTTTCTTTTTAACAAGTATAAATATCTAAAAAGGTGCAAAAGCAATAGTATCGGCGTACCCAATTGTATATAAATATCTAAATATTTCAATATAAAAATATAAGTAAGAACCAGTCAATTTTAGATTTCATTTCACCCACTTGAAACATTAAAATATACTTAGTCAATGTACTAAAATCTAAAGTCCTTATTCAACATTCCCTATATGACTCCCTGAGATGACTACAATCTTATTTCCCTCCAGATCTGTACAACAACAACATGTTCTACACAATTTCTAAGTATCCGGTATCCCTGACACCCCGTGACTCTATCAAACAACTTTGTGTTACGAAATCGGGAATCTGTCCGGACTCCTCCATTCTGAAAAGATAACAAAATAGAATAAATATTAAAAACACATACTCTCATTGAAAAACCACTACTCCATATGCTCAAACATTATTGTTAGCCCTAATGACTAAAATCTCCTACCCCATATAGTAATCCTGAGAATAATCATCAAAATAGATGAGTAGTAAGCTCTTCACTCATATTCAATCCTTCAGGTGTCTAGTTTCTAAATCAACAATATATTTGGATTCTTTTATACGTAAAGTCAACTCCCTATTACCTCCTCTATGGTGCACAGGTATATGTTCGATGCCAAAATAAGATAATACAGTGGCATCAGAATTATGGTACTCCTCAAAATGTCTAGCTACCGGATAGTGGGGATCTCTTGATGTAATAGCCCGCATATGTTCAAGAATGTGTTTTTTCACTGCATGTTTTGTACTTCCCACATACCACAGATGACACGGACATTCCAATACATAAACAGTGAAAGGAGTACTACATGTTAAAAACTGCTTAATGGGTCTGTTTGTCCCTGGTCTTTTTATAGGGTACTCTTTTCTTGCCACACTGTTACGACAAGCTTTACAATGACCACAAGGAAAAAATCCCTGTAGATTATGCTCCTTAACATGGGACAACGGAGAGATATCATTAGATCTCAGTATATCATGGAGATTACGACCTCTTCTATATGTAATCGAGGGCCATCTCTGAATTTCCTTACCTATAACAGGATCACTCTTCAAAATATTCCATTGTTTGGAGATAATCTTTTTGATCTGTGTAATGTCCTCATTAAAAGTTAAAATTAATCGAGTATCATCCGTATTCTCTTTTTCCATTATGGCCGTATTGTCAAAGAGGGTCTGAATTCTCTCAACTTTTTAAAGTTTTTCTGTGGCCTTTTTGATTACCCACTCCGGGTACCCCCTTTGTTTAAATCTTCTAATCATTTCTACCTGTTCTCGTTCAAATGCCTCATCTGTGTTGCTTATTCTTTTGGCCCTCAATAATTCTCCATACGGAATACTCCATTTAAGTTTATCTGGATGTCCACTAGTAGCATGTAGTAAGCTATTTCCTGCTGTAACTTCACAGAAGAGTTCAGTATGAATCATCCTGTCTTTAATCTCAATTTTAGTATTTAGAAATTCAATAGACACATTGCTAATATTGTATGTTAACCTGATATTGAGATCATTGTCATTGAGCTTCTTAATAAACTTAATAGCCCCCTTCTCAGATCCTTTCCAGATTATGAACAGGTCGTCAATATATCTAAGCCACTGTATGGCCTGATGTGTTTCAGGATATTTCTCTTCATCTTTGAAAATATCTTCTTCCCAAAGACCCAAAAATAAACAAGCAAAACTGGGAGCAAAACAAGTTCCCATAGCAGTCCCCAGAACTTGTTTATACTGTATAGTTGACCATTAAATAGAAAAATATTATTAGTCAAGCAGTAGGTTATCATTTCAATGATCATATCAGTATGTGCTAGATATCTTAGGGATCTAGTATGTAAAAAATGTCTGCATGCCTGTATGCCCTTCTCATGATCGATAATGGTATAAAGGGAATTTACATCAAGGGATATAAGTAAAAAATCCTCTTCCCAAATAATACCCTCCAATTTACCTAAAAAATCCTTAGTATCCTGAACATAAGAGGGTAGATTCATGACAAAATCTCTTAAAAAGAAATCCACATATTTAGATATATTTTCCAGAGCATTACCACATGAAGATACTATTGGTCTCCCCGGAGGGTTGACTCTATCCTTATGGATTTTCGGGAGAATATACAATACAGGTAACTTGGGAAAATCCTTTTTCAGGAAGCAATACTCTTCCCATACTAGTAGGCCCTTATCCTTCCACTCCGTTAGGAGGCGCCATATATTTGTGATACTATTAGTATATACTTCTTTAGTTACAACTTTATAAAATTGTGTATTACTCAGTTGACGCATAACCTCGTCAATGTATTTCTGCCTCTTCCAGAGTACTATATTACCTCCTTTGTCTGCTGGGCAAATAATAGTATCATTGTCTTCCACTAGTGATCTGATGGTTTCACTCTGGTTAAATGTCATATTGTTGTTACTTCTTGGTCTGAACCATGTTCGATGTTGGAAATGTGTCAGACCACGCACTGTCATATCATAAAAAGTGTCAATATTGTCATGCATCATATTTGGAAAAAATGTTGATTTGGGTTTAAAACCAGAAGGTACTACTCGGTCATAAACAACGCCCAACTCATCCAAACTCTGATATAAATTCTTCTCACTGGTCAGTACTGTACAATCCTGTTCTAACTCATGAAGGGTTAACAATGTATCCACATCGCTAATAGATAAAACATGTTTTTCACTGTCCTTACTTACATAGGGTTCCAAGCTGTTACCAATGTTCCCTTTCAGTTTGAACCATTTTTTTTATTTAAATTTTCTAACAAATTTAAACAAGTCAATACGGGTTTCTGCAAAGTTAAATCGTGTAGTCGGACAAAAAGAAAGACCTAAGCTTAATGTTCTTTTATCATCTTCAGTTAGGATATGATCTGATAAATTAATAATAGTCTTATTCCCCTTTCCATATCCATTAAATCACCATACTGGAGCCGCTTGTTGTTTTTGCCAATTGCTCCAGATTTTGGTCTCTTCTTATTCCGGTTTCTAATTCTCTCTCTCCTCTTCTGACTCCGGCTCGTCTTCCTCTTCGTCCTGTTGGTCTGCCCCTGTAATTTTGTCCCTCTCCCTTCTGTTTGTATGATACTTGCCTGCTACAACGCAGCAGGCGATACTCGTCTAAAAAAGTAGCCGGTTTGTTGGTAACTTCGACACTGGACGCTTCACTTTCAGTTGAACTTAGAGAATCAATCTCTCGTGCACTTTCAAGTTCACTTTCAGAGGTTGAGGCCTGAGCCATAGGCATTAGAATATTAGGGCCAGGTTTATACAGATGATCGTATTTCCTGCTGAAAGTTAAGATCCTTCCGCTTTCATAATCTCCAATGTCTCTATGGAGTTTTTGTTGTTTTTTAATTTATATATCATCTTCATATTTCTTCAATTTTACCTTCATAGTTTCAAGAAAGCGAGAAATAATTTCTTTATCTTTTTCAGGCCTGCTGGTAAAATCATTTTTCATTTTTTTAATGTCTAATAACTGGATCTCACGATCACGCCAAGCATATTTAACCAAAATTTCTAACATATGTTTTGAACTGATTGCAGAATTGTCCGCCCATTCTTTTAACATTTCAGGATTCGGAGACTCATAAACCGGTGTGATAAAGATTCTTAGTCCTCTTGGGACCATATCCTGATCAATATAATTTTGTAAGGACGCAGCTTCCCACCATTTTGAAATTTCCTGTTTGCACAATTTTTCCAACTTGTGTAGGGATGTATTCAAATCATTATTACAGCCCAGATCGATCCCGGGTAATTTACCTCTTATGGAAGTTTTCGAAAATAATGCCTGAGCAGCCATTTTCCTTTCATTGTCAATGTAGTCATCCATCTCGTTGACTAAAGTGTACAAATCCAAATACACACAGAGGAACTGTACTTCTCTACTACAATGTATATACTCTATTAAAGCTGTGAAAACCCCTGGAAAAGTACCAGTTCCCCTTGCCGAAACCTCACACGCACAACATTAAAATATCTTGTGCAAGTGAAAAGGACCGAATGTGTCTGTTTTCGGTGTCACGCTACTATAGTTAAAAAAAACAATAGACAGCACAGCCAATTCAGAGTTTAAACTCCCAGTGTAGGATTGTTTAAGACACCGCTGCACTATTGCAAATGCGCGATAATCACAAACCTCTCCGTGGTTGCCGTTCAACAGATTGCACCTCTCAAGAATTCCCCGACCCCGGGCAAAACTCAGTCATGAAGGTAGAGAGAGTGCGAAAAAGAAAAGAGTAACTGAAAGAAATTCAGTCAAATATTGACACTTTTAATGATATGACAGTGTGTGGTCTGACACATTTCCGACATCGAACATGGTTCAGACCAAGAAGTAACAACAATATGACATTTGACCAGAGTGAAACCATCAGATCACTAGTGGAAGACAGTGATACTATTATTTGCCCAGCAGACAAAGGAGGGAAAATAGTACTCTGGAAGAGGCAGAAATACATTGACGAGTTTATGCGTCAACTGAGTAATACACAATTTTATAAAGTTGTAACTAAAGAAGTATATACTAATAGTATCACAAATATATGGCGCCTCCTAACGGAGTGGAAGGATAAGGGCCCACTAGTATGGGAAGAGTATTGCTTCCTGAAAAAGGATTTTCCCAAGTTACCTATATTGTATATTCTCCCGAAAATCCATAAGGATAGAGTCAACCCTCCGGGGAGACCAATAGTATCTTCATGTGGTAATGCTCTGGAAAATATATCCAAATATGTGGATTTCTTTTTAAGAGATTTTGTCATGAATGTACCCTCTTATGTTCAGGATACTAAGGATTTTTTAGGTAAATTGGAGGGTATTATTTGGGAAGAGGATTTTTTACTTCTATCCCTTGATGTAAATTCCCTTTATACCATTATCGATCATGAGAAAGGCATACAGGCATGCAGACATTTTTTACATACTAGATCCCTAAGATATCTAGCACATACTGATATGATCATTGAAATGATAACCTACTGCTTGACTAATAATATTTTTCTATTTAATGGTCAACTATATAAACAAGTTCTGGGGACTGCTATGGGAACTTGTTTTGCTCCCAGTTTTGCTTGTTTATTTTTGGGTCTTTGGGAAGAAGATATTTTCAAAGATGAAGAGAAATATCCTGAAACACATCAGGCCATACAGTGGCTTAGATATATTGACGACCTGTTCATAATCTGGAAAGGATCTGAGAAGGAGGCTATCAAGTTTATTAAGAAACTCAATGAGAATGATCTCAATATAAGGTTAACATACAATATTAGCAATGTGTCTATTGAATTTCTAGATACTAAAATTGAGATTAAAGACAGGATGATTCATACTGAACTCTTCCGTAAAGTTACAGCAGGAAATAGCTTACTCCATGCTACTAGTGGACATCCAGATAAACTTAAATGGAGTACTCCGTATGGAGAATTATTGAGGGCCAAAAGAATAAGCAACACAGATGAGGCATTTGAACGAGAACAGGTAGAAATGATTAGAAGATTTAAACAAAGGGGTTACCCGGAGTGGGTAATCAAAAAGGCCACAGAAAAAAATTAAAAAGTTGAGAGAATTCAGACCCTCTTTGACAATACGGCCATAACGGAAAAAGAGAATACGGATGATACTCGATTAATTTTAACTTTTAATGAGTACACTACACAGATCAAAAAGATTATCTCCAAACAATGGAATATTTTGAAGAGTGATCCTGTTATAGGTAAGGAAATTCAGAGATGGCCCTCGATTACATATAGAAGAGGTCGTAATCTCCATGATATACTGAGATCTAATGATATCTCTCCATTGTCCCATGTTAAGGAGCATAATCTACAGGGATTTTTTCCTTGTGGTCATTGTAAAGCTTGTCGTAACAGTGTGGCAAGAAAAGAGTACCCTATAAAAAGACCAGGGACAAACAGACCCATTGAGCAGTTTTTAACATGTAGTACTCCTTTCACTGTTTATGTATTTGAATGTCTGTGTCATCTGTGGTATGTGGGAAGTACAAAACATGCAGTGAAAAAACGCATTCTTGAACATATGCGGGCTATTACATCAAGAGATCCCCACTATCCGGTAGCTAGACATTTTGAGGAGTACCATAATTCTGATGCCACTGTATTATCTTATTTTGGCATCGAACATATACCTGTGCACCATAGAGGAGGTAATAGGGAGTTGACTTTACGTATAAAAGAATCCAAATATATTGTTGATTTAGAAACTAAGACACCTGAAGGATTGAATATGAGTGAAGAGCTTACTACTCATCTATTTTGATGATTATTCTCAGGATTACTATATGGGGTAGGAGATTTTAGTAATTAGGGCTAACAATAATGTTTGAGCATATGGAGTAGTGGTTTTTCAATGAGAGTATGTTTTTTAATATTTATTCTATTTTATTATCTTTTCAGAATGGAGGAGTCCGGACGGATTCCCGATTTCGGAACACAAAGTTGTTTGATTGAGTCACGGGGTGTCAGGGAAACCGGATACTTAGAAATTGTGTAGAACATGTTGTTGTTGTACAGATCTGGAGGGAAATAAGATTGTAGTCATCTCAGGGAGTAATATAGGGAATGTTGAATAAGGACTTTAGATTTTAGTACATTGACTAAGTATATTTTAATGTTTCAAGTGGGTGAAATGAAATTTAAAATTGACTGGTTCTTACTTATATTTTTATATTTATATATTGAAATATTTAGATATTTATATACAATTGGGTACGCCGATACAATTGCTTTTGCACCTTTTTAGATATTTATACTTGTTAAAAAGAATATTAAATTCATTAAAACAAATAAATATAAGGTGCATTAAAGATCTACATTCATGTATTTAAGTTTTTATATTCATGTATTTGATATTTTAGATCTATATTTATTTATTTATTTATATAAGTATTGATTAAGAGCCAGTCAGGAAATGCCAGCATGCCTAGTTGAATGCTGATGGTCTTATAATTCCTTAACTTGTTATTTATGGAAATATTGTGTTTCTTAATATATGGAAAAGTATTGACTTAGTGACTTATTTATTTCTGTATTATCTGTATTGAATAATTTTCTATAGTTTTATTCCCATTTCACTTCCATTGTTTGAAAAACAAATGCAATATGTAGTCCTGTTTCTATTTTTGTATCTGGTGGGTATTTAAACTAAATGTACATTGGTGGAACTTTACACGTGATCAAGGCTGCTTGACAGCCGAAACGCGTAGTGTGAATTAAATACTCTAATTAATTTTGTGATTTCCCGAGTGTGCGTCCTCCTGTGGAAGTTCTTTCATTGTTTATATTTTTTAACCGGAGTGCTCTGCCGGTTTATTACGCACCACCCCTCTCGGGCCTTCAGGAGCCCGGTGGTGAGCACTTTGCAATTTATATATATATATATATATATATATATATACACATACACACATACATATCTATATCCCTAATCTCTGAAAGACTTTGTTCATTTATATATAGATATATATATAGTAGGTGCATTTATGTGTGGCCTAAGTGGTTTGTTTGTCTGACACAACAAACAATAATATTATTGTGATATATATATATATATATATACATGTTTATAAATTACTCATATCCTAAATTCCACACTGGGATGTCCCTAATAAATGCATACAGTATGAGGTCTAATACTAAATATGAGTCTGTTATTATTGCAGGGAATTCACGTGACTGTTGCCCATGGTTCCACTGAAAAATTGCAGTAACTTCAATATATCCACTTTCTGGCCACAAGGTGGCTTAAGTGTCAAACATGAAAAAATTAAAACAACATTTATTTATTTTTAGAGGCCTTCAAAGGAGTGCCTTACTCTTGGAAAGACAACTGCAACAGGTTTTGTACATTTCAAAATAAACTCTTTTATTCTAATTATGCGAAGGTCCTGTTCACATCTATCTGAAAGGTAGTTAAATATATTTGTACGTATAGTAGCTGATAATTCTCCTTCTATTTGTATACCTTCAATATATGTGTGTATGTCCCAGTCTATACTATTTGATAATTCATCTAGCCTCCAATCTTGAGGCTCTATAGTTTCATAATGGGGATATTAGTAGTGTCAATATTTGTTATGGGATTCATGAGGCTCCTACACTACTTTTAACTTGGAGGATAATGTCCTTGTATTAGTTCTTTGAATAATTTTTTTATAATTGTCTAACAGGCATTTCTCTTATGTCAATGTAGGTTGTTTTAAGGACTAGAGGTGATATACTATAAATACATACATTTCTGACTTAAAAAATGACTCTAAGGTATTGATATTGCTAATCTACTAAGGTCAGTTCTGTTGCAGAGGGCAACAGCCTGACCATTATAAAAATGAATAATTAATTCAGGGATGTGGAATTAATTAGTTGACCTGCCCAATCCAGTCAATTACTTTACTTTTGAGTATACTATTATAACTTAACCTTCAGAAGAATAGGAGGTCTGATACTTATTCCTAAATTATACACTAAATAACAAATGTATATATTCACATTATTATGTGGCCACATTTCTGTCTATACATGCATATACATACACAGTAAATTTTAGTATACATACACAGTATTTCTTAATTTCATACTAGGGCAAACAAAATACTACTGGTCACTTCCCTCCGGATTCATAGAAGGGACAACTTTTCACTATTTTCAACCAAAGAATTGTGACTTCCAGATTTAAGATCTGGGTTAGGTTGAGATGAGTGTTCTTTAAAACATACACTGATTGCTCAGCCCCCAAGTCCAACACTACTCCTGACCACTTTTGACTTAGTCAAGCTCCCTGTATCTTCCGGACTTACCACTGGGATCCCTTAATATCATCTCAATTCATACACAATCTTAAATGCAAACACAAAAATGACATACATTACAGTATCAAAATTGTAAATGTCTTTATAAAATAAAAGGAACAGACCTCGTACTTTGTCCACCTCACTACCATCACCTGAGTCCCATCTGTCCCCACGAAATTAGAGATTTTTACTTAAATGTAGGCATCTCCCTTACCTCTTTAAAATGTGCACAAATCACCTCGTGGAGACAGGCAGGGCCCCTAGTTCAGCAGTTGGTGAGATCAAAGTAGAGCTCTCCTTGCTGGCTCGCCAATATGTTAGAGGGAAATCTGTTAATAAAATAAAACAAATAATTTTGACACAATAATATAGGTTTAATCGATTTTCAGCTGGGAACAACAGGCAGTCTCACATAGAGGCCATGACTGAAGTTAAAAGTTCTGGTTCAAACACCAGTAGCATTTATACTGTAAAAACCACAAAAAACTGTGGTCAGGAGTTCAGCATTTACGTAAGCAACTACAAGCAGTACAGATAAGATAATGAGGTGCCTCTGGAAAGAAGCACTTGCACTTGTTGGCCTCATGGGTGGGTAAGTTACACTGACGTCATTCACCATATCTATCTTTCTGCACAACAAGAGATTATGGGGGTCATTCTGACTTTGGCGGGCGGCGGACGCCGCCCGCCAAAGTTACCCCGTCGAAAGACGGCGGGGGTCATTTCGACTTTCCCGCTGGGCCGGCGGGCGACCGCCAAAAGATCGCCCGCCGGCCCAGCGGGAAAGGCCCTGCAAAAATGAAGCCGGCTCCGAATGGAGCTGGCGGAGTTGCAGGGGTGCGACGGGTGCATTTGCACCCGTCGCGATTTTCACTGTCTGCAATGCAGACAGTGAAAATCCTTGTGGGGCCCTGTTAGAGGGCCCCTGCACTGCCCATGCCAGTGGCATGGGCAGTGCAGGGGCCCCCAGGGGCCCCACGACACCCGTTCACGCCTTCCTGTTTCTGGCGGTGAAAACCGCCAGAAACAGGCTGGCGGGAAGGCGGTCGGAATCGCCATGGCGGCGCTGCAAGCAGCGCCGCCATGGAGGATTCCCCCAGCCGGGGGAAATCCGGCGGAAAACCGCCGGACCCGGCTGGGCGAGCCTGTTGGCGGTGCTTCAGCCGGCCTCCACCCTGGCGGTCATAGACCGCCAGGGTCGGAATGAGGCCCAATATGTTGCGTGCTGCTCATGGTGGCCCTGCCTTGCAAATACTTATCTGACCGTTACACAGTTCCCCTTAACATGATATGAATGACTTGTGGTTTTTAGGACCCCTGTGCTAAGGGAGGATACACCCTTCTGTTCCACCCTGTTCATGCTAAGTGAACATTTTGAAAGCAACAGTTCGTACAGCTTTAAAGAAAAACTCTCATTCTAATGTGGCTTGGGCCTCTTGTGTGTTTCAGCACAGCTAACTTAACAATGCAGCATGTGTATACGTTTCCTAAGTAATAAGTGTTTGTTTGTCGTAAATATGACCTGCCTTTTCTATTGAACCCACAGTCTGTCTTTTTTTAACATGTCATATATTAAGCCTTTCACTACTTACATTGGTTTACAACTATCTAGCCTAAAATGTTTGTATTGGGATTTGGGAACTTATGTGTGTTTGTATGTGATGTATTCCTATTCTTCCCACATCATTTGCAACAAAAGCAGAAGGTAATGTGGAAAACATGACAGTACCACACCACAAACAAGTTAAAGTCATAAACAAGATACACTTCGCACAGATGTAAATCGATGAAGTTGTTCATTGTGAAACTGATATATAAAGTTGTGAACAATAAGATATCTTAAAAATAAAACTCTTTCTCTCTTTCCCCCATGTCAAATTTAATTGTAAAAATAAATGTGGCCCAATAACTCATGATATTTAGTATAAGTGTACTAACACACACACATATTCATACTTTATTACTACATTGCAAACGTCAATTGAGGTTTATTGCCATTATATATCAGTCTTGAAATGAGAAAACATTGCTTACAGCCTCACATACTGCATGTGGCAATAACGCTACACATGCACACAACTCTGCTAATGTTCACAAGGCTTCTTCAACAGGATTTTATAGTTCTGCACACATTGAATCCCTTGCATCCCTGTTTTTAATATACATGAATAGTGAATATGGTTTAAATCATAAGTGTAAGTGAGCTGAATGTCATATACAATTTAATTTCATTGTTGAGGAAGGGGCATCCAGACCCACTCATAGATTTCCTCTTTTTTTGTTCATTATTGGTTTTTTGGGGATTTTCAGTATAAGAAAAAAAAAAGGTAACAACACAACATATTATCGTCATGGATAAGGATAGTTAAAGAAAAACATCCAGTTCTAGAATTAATAGGTGATACATTGAATACAATCAACAATTGAAGTGACCCTGAAACAAGAATCACAGCTGAAAATGCAATAACAAGAATCTGTAATTAAACATGGGATGGGGAGGGAGCGGAAGTAGCAAGGCAATGATAAAGACTATTGTAAGTGACAGGGGCAAGAAGGAAAACACGAAAAGTCGACTGAGAAGGAAATGTGAAGGCCTGAATCAAAATAAATCACTGGCTGTGTTGATCGCACAGTTCAGCCAGGTTTGCGAGGTCCCGGCAAAAATAAAACGCAGATAGCATGGAAGGCTCATTAGGGGAAATCCAGGAGAGCACCATAGAACATGTCGTATAAGGCCATTAAGTATAAGAAGACACTTATAGGCAATATGCACCTGAAGGGAACAAGACAAGCTAAGAATTGGTCCTGGGAGGAGGAGACTCCTAATATTGAAAGAGTGAGAGGGGTTAAATGATGACAGGTTTCAACCAGCTATCAACTTGGTCACCCACTGTAGTAGAGCTGCCAGAAAGTACAATTCAAAAGAGGGAGCACCCAACCCACCCTCATCTGGTGGTAATTGCAGTTTTTTCAGGGCAATCCTGTGGCATCACCGCCCCAGGGTAATTCAGTGAGAAAGGAATCAGGGGCCAGCTGTATCAAAGGATTTTGCATTCGCAGACAGTGCAAATCGGTTAATTCCACCGTTTGCGAATGCAAAATCGCCTTTCATTCGAAGTGCAATTTTAAGGAAATGCTAAAATAGCAATTCCTTACAATTGCTACGAGATATTGCGAATTGCATACTGCGATTCGCAAATAGCGACGTGATATTGTGAATCACATACTGCGATTTGCAAAACCCGATTCTCAATGCCATGCATCAACCAGTCGCAAATTGCGATTATTCGCAGAATGGATTTTTGCATGTGCAATTTACCACGAATTGAAATCAGGTGGTAAACAGGTGCAACCTATATAAAGAGGCCCATAATGAATCAGCCTCTTTTCCACAATGGCTGCACTCTCTGTCATGGCGAGGAGGATGAGGATCCTGGCAGATTTGAGGAGAGGGAGGAGGAGACAGGAGTGCAATTAGAGAGTACTCATTACTCTTTTTGAACAGACAGAGGAGGAGATATTTGATAAGTACAGATTAAACTCAGCCATGATACTTGACCTGATAGCTGGTCTACAACCCCTACTGCAGCGAAACACACACAGGACCAATAGCATACCCACCCATGTGCAAGTATTATGCTCTTAGCCTCAGGGAGCTATCAAGGGGTCATAGCAGCAGCTGGAGGTTTCTCACAGAGTGTGATTTCACGCTTCTTCAATGATTCCTTAATGCCATGCTTAGCAAAATCCATCTGCACATAAGATTCCCCAACACCCTACAGGATTTGCAACAAACTAAATTCATTTTCTACCAGATTGCCCAATTCCCACATGTCATTGGCTGCATCGATGAGATACATGTAGCTATCTGTCCACCATCTGCCACAGAGTATGCTTATCGGAACAGAAAGAGTACACATTCCATGAACTTACAAGTCATAAGCAATGCCTCTAACGTTATAACGGATCTTGTGGCCAGATACCCAGGTAGAACACAAGGCTCCTAAATCTTCAGGCTCAGTGTAATACACACAAGACTACTTGCTGGGAAGTTTGGCAAAGGATACCTACTTGGTAATGTAATAGTTGACAATGTCGCCTTAATGTATATGTGATGTCACGAATAACAATTACTCATTTTACTCTTCTGTCATTCTAGGAGACAGTGCATGTTCAGTGCGGTCCTTCATCCTAACTGCCTGTCTGAATCCTGCCACGCCAGGCGAAAGGAGGTACAATGCAGCACACAGGATGACACGCAGCGCGGTAGAGAGGACCTTAGGCGTGCTGAAGAGCCGTTTCCAATGCCTGCACACGATTGGTGGTACACTGCAACACAGCCCCGAAAACACCTGCAAAATTGTGGCCACATGTGCTATTTTGCACAACATCGCAACAACGAGGGGCAATACAATGAAACCCACAGAGCCTGACTCCAATGAGGATGACGATCCCTTGCCACCCCTTCAGCCAGCAGACAGAAGCAGTGTAGTGCATTGCAGCAGAGGGCAGACAAAGACGTGCTGAGATCACGCACAACTGTTTCTGATGCACTGACAACACCACATCAACTTTTTTGTATTGCTGTAGATAGTATCTTTATTGCCTTGACTTGAGGTAATATATGTGTGATTTGGACATAGGGAAGCAATATACACAAATAGGTCCTAGTTGCAGTGTCACACTATTAGCATCATAGTATCACTGCATTGCTACATGATATGCAAATCCCCTGTACCTCTCAACATTACTTTCTACGTCCACGCACTCCACTTAAGGGCTCAGTGGTCTCAGTGGCACCTCTTGTTGCAGGTTCCGAGACAGTACTGTGTCTGGTACTGCGACGCCTAGGATCCATCACAGCGGCTGTGCGACTGCTGAGGCTAGAGAGCTCCTCACTATCCCCACCACCCAGTTCACTGTTTGTAGCTTTCCGGGCTGTCTGCATTGTCTCCAAAACATTGGTGATTTGCACCAATCCTTGTGTAATATCCTGACAGCAATGTGCCATCTCCACTTGCATGCCCACAGCACATTGTGACACCAAAGCAGTTGTGGTAGTGAGCTGATTGACAGATCTGCAGAACCCATCCAACCTGACCATCAATTGGTGATGGCGCCTACGGTGGATGACATGCTCCTGCTGCATCACAGTGCAGAGTTCCCTCATGGCATTTGTCATCTCCCTTGCATGTTCTGCTGCTGTTTGCTGTCCCTCATTGTAGGAGGCTGGCCTGGCTTGTAGTGGGCACCAGAGGTACTTACACCTTGTGCCAGGTCCAGTTATCCCTTATTAGTGTAGAAGAGGTGTTTCTAGCAGCTTAGACTGATAGAAGGTAGAAGTTCAGCTTAGGCTGAACTAGGAGACATGTAAAGCTCCTACTATACCACTGGTGTCATATGCACAATATCATAAGAAAACACAATACACAGAATTACTAAAAATAAAGGTACTTTATTTTTATGAAAATATGCCAAAAGTATATTAACGAGTACCCTCGGTATGAGGATAAGTTATATACACAAGATATATGTACACAAACCAAGATTATGCAGGTAATAGCAAGAAAAGTAATGCAAGCAGTGTAAAGTTACAATGTATTGCAATAGGAGCACATAGGTATAGGGGCAACACAAACCATATACTCCAAAAGTGGAATGTGAACCAGGAATGGACCCCAAACCTATGTGAGCTTGTGGAGGGTCGCTGGGACTGTAAGAAAAGAGTGAGGGTTAGAAAAATAGCCCACCCCAAGACCCTGAAAGGTAGGTGTAAAGTGCACCTACTATCCCCAGAGAGCACAGAAGTCGTGATGGGGGATTCTGCAGGAAGAACAAACAACAGTGGATTTCTGGACCTGAATACCTGTAAGACAAGGGGACCAAGTCCAATAGTCGCGACAGTGTCGAGAGTGGGCAGGAGCCCAGGAAATGCCAGCTGAGGGTGCAAGGAAGCTGCCACCTGTTGGAAGAAGCTTGGAGTTCTGCAAGAAAGAAGAGGACTAGGAACTTCTCCTTTGAGGATGGATGTCCCACGTTGCGGTGAAGCTTACGGAGGTATTACCAGGCAGAAAGACCGCAAACAAGCCTTGCTAGTTGCAAGGGTTGTGGTAGAGGTTTTTGGGTGCTGGTGTGGCCCAGGAGGGACCAGGATATTGCCAATTGGAGGAGGAGACAGAGGGAGCACCCAGCAACTCAGGGAGCCCTCACAGAAGCAGGCAGCACCCGCAGAAGTACCTGAACAGGCACTTGGAAGAAAAGTGAACTGGAGTCCACCCGAAGTCACAAAAGGGAGTCCCACGACGCCGGAGGACAACTCAGAAGGTTGTGCACAGAAGGAAGGAGTGTCGGGGACCTAGGCTTGGCTGTGCATGAAGCAAATCCTGGAAGAGTGCACGGGAGCCGGAGCAGCTGCAAATCACGCTGTACCCAGCAATGCAGTCTAGCGTGGGGAGGCAAGGACTTACCACCACCAAACTTGGACTGAAGAGTCACTGGATTGTGGGAGTCACTTGGACAGAGTTGCTGAGTTCCAGGGACCACACTTGTTGTGCTGAGAGGGGACCCAGAGGACCAGTGATGCAGTCTTTTGGTGCCTGCGGTTGCAGGGGGAAGATTCCGTCGACCCACGGGAGATTTCTTCAGAGTTCCTGGTGCAGAGAGGAGGCAGGCTACCCCCAGAGCATGCATCACCTGGAAACAGTCGAGAAAGCCGGCAGGATGAAGCGATACAAGGTTGCTAGTAGTCATCTTGCTACTGTGTTGCGGTTTTTCAGGTGTCCTGAGCAGTCAGTCGATCCTTTGGCAGAAGGTGAAGAGGGAGATGCAGAGGAACTCTGCTGAGCTCTTGCATTCGTTATCTAGTGAGATCCCCAAAGCAGAGACCCTAAATAGCCAGAAAAGGAGGTTTGGCTACCTAGGAAGGAGGATTGGCTACCAAGAGAGGTAAGAGCCTATCAGAAGGAGCCTCTGACATCACCTGCTTGCACTGGCCACTCAGAGCAGTCCAGTGTGCCACAGACACCTCTGTTTCCAAGATGGCAGAGGTCTGGGACACACTGGAGGAGCTCTGGGAACCTCCCCTGGGAGGTGCTGGTCAGGGGAGTGGTCACTCCCCTTTCCTTTGTCCAGTTCCGCGCCAGAGCAGGGCTGGGGGATCCCTGAACCGGTGTAGACTGGCTTATGCAGAGATGGGCACCATCTGTGCCCATCAAAGTATTTCCAGAGGCTGGGGGAGGCTACTCCTCCCCAGCCCTCACACCTATTTCCAAAGGGAGAGGGTGTTACACCCTCTCTCAGAAGAAGTCCTTTGTTCTGCCTTCCTGGGCCAGGGCTGCCTTGACCCAAGGGGGGCAGAAACCTGTCTGAGGGGTTGGCAGCAGCAGCAGCTGCAGTGGAGAGCCCGGAAAGGCAGTTTGGCAGTACCCGGGTTCTGTGGTAGAGACTCGGGGAATCATGGAATTGTCCCCCCAATGCCAGAATGGCGTTGGGGTGACAATTCCATCATCTTAGACATGTTACATGGCCATGTTCGGAGTTACCATTGTGACACTGTACATAGGTAGTGACCTATGTGCAGTGCACGCATGTAATGGTGTCCCCGCACTCACAAAGTCCGGGAAATTTGCCCTGAGCGACGTGGGGGCACCTTGGCTAGTGCCAGGGTGCCGACACACTAAGTAACTTTGCACCCAACCTTCACCAGGTGAAGGTTAGACATATAGGTGACTTATAAGTTACTTAAGTTCAGTGGTAAATGGCTGTGAAATAACGTGGACGTTATTTCACGCAGGCTGCACTGGCAGGCCTGTGTAAGAATTGTCAAAGCTCCCTATGGGTGCAAAAGAATTGCTGCAGCCCATAGGGATCTCCTGGAACCCCAATACCCTGGGTACCTCAGTACCATATACCAGGGAATTATATGGTTGTACCAGTATGCCAATGTGAATTGGTAAATTTAGTCACTAGCCTGTTAGTGACAAATTTGGAAAGCAGAGAGAGCATAACCACTGAGGTTCTGGTTAGCAGAGCCTCGGTGTGACAGTTAGGCATCACACAGGGAACACATACATATAGGCCACAAACGTATGAGCACTGGGGTCCTGGCTAGCAGGGTCCCAGTGACACATAACAAACATACTGATAACATAGGGTTTTCACTATGAGCACTGGCCCTGGCTAGCAGGATCCCAGTGAGACAGTGAAAACACCCTGACAGATACTCCCAAACAGGCCAAAAGTGTGGGTAACAAGGCTAGAAAGAGGCTACTTTCTCACACTCATTCAGCTTGCACATGTTGTCAGTGAGAGACTCCAACTGCTTGTGCATTGATCCCATGTTGTCATTGAGAGACTCAAACTGCCTGTGCATTGCCCCTATGTTATGATCGATTGACACCAACTGCCTGTGCAATGACTTCGTGTGTTTACATTGCAGGCGCTGCACTTTCAGCATGGAAGCCTCAAGGCCACCAAACAGTGATGGGCCCTCACCTTCCTCCGTGCACTATCTACCTGCTACGCGATGTCTCCTGAGGGGAGTAGACTGACGCTAGGCAGGGACTGCTGTCTGTCGGTGCTTCTAGCATCTGGGGGTGGTGTCAGTACTTCATTCGGCAATTCATCTGAGTCCAGGTTATACTCAGGGAGGGCTAGAACTCTTGCCCTATGTCTAGTTGGTGCTTGTATGATGGACTCACTGGTATTTGAGACGGACTGTGGCTGATTTTCGCAATCCCCCACATTTCAACCTTCTGCTGCGTCAGGGCCCGGAACATCTGCAACAACAAGGCACAGCATCTCATTCTTGGATATGTACTCTCACAGTTGTGCAATTGGATTAAATTCACCCTGGCATAGTAGCTCTGAAAGTCTTTTGTGTCGTGTATCTGTTTGGTTTTACACTATCTCGCTATTTATGTGGTAGATGTACTTTAGGGGGGTGGACTACCATTCCCATAATGCACTGTTGTGTTTTATGTAAAATGTGGCATGGACTACTTGTCACACAGCATAGTGCCATAGCTATTTTCTAAGGGCCATTTGTACATGCACATATGGGGAATCAAATCATTACTGCCCTTACCTTTGCTGGTGCAGGGTGTGCCTGAGGTGTCAATGTCAGTGATACCACTGACTGCTTCAAGAAGCAGTGTTGACTCCACCATGTTTTCCATTGGAGTAGACGGTGTCTGGGTGGGCGGTCCTTCTCTAGTGCTCCTTGCCTCCTTCAGCCTGCTTGCTACCCTCTCTTTGGCACTTGTACACAAGTCGTACCAGCGCTTGTGTATCTCCACGATGGATCTGTGCACAACACCCACTGTGCATATTTTGGTCTGGATGTCTGACCACATTTTTCTTTTCTCTCTTTCTGGCAGCTGTAGTGAGTATTTTCCAAATAACTTGTCATGGTTCCTGACCACCTCCTCTGTGAGCACCTCCAATTCCTGCTCACTGAATTTAAGTGTGCGCTTCCTCTCTTCATTGCCCTTCACATTCCCATCAGTAGTCTCTCTGCCTGCTCCTGTGGATGGGGCTTCTGGAAACAGAATGCAGTGACTCACTTCCTGGTTGTGATGTCATCAGGCTGTTCCAGATTTGCAGTATCACAATTAGCGATTTCCAAATACCGATTCCCTATTTTTGCGGTTCGGTATTTGGAGCTCGCAAATTTTGATTGTGATTATTAAGAAATCGCTATTACAGAATCGCAATTTTCATACATCCCATTTTGCATTTCTTAAATAGCGATTTCTTAAAATTTAAATTTGCTATTTAAGAAACGCAAAGCGGGAGCTTGATACATCCGGCCCTAAGTTCCTTAAGAGAATCCCAGGGAGGAATCACAGGGAGATACATGAAATAATACAGAAGGTAGGGCAGGATAACCATCTTTGATAATGCAATCCTTCCCGTGGTGGCTAACAGCAGTTTTATGCAAAAGGATGCTAGGAGACATGAGCGAGGTCAACACTGGGTGCAGGTTGTCCTTGAAAAGATCTTCCGGAGAGTGATACAAGTGTATACCCAGATAATTTATTGCAGAATTTCGCCAGGTGAGAAGGTCGCCATCTATAATGATCTCTCAGGGGTCAGGTCATCATGTAATGGATAAATGGAGGGTTTGCTCCCGTTGAACTGGAGACTGGCCACTTTGGTGATTAACTACAGTGGGATGTGAATTGGAGTAGGATTTGTCCGAGGATCCCATTGGAACAGAAGATCGGTTTTGTATACAGTAATTGTGTGTAAGCGAGGAGGTGAGGACCTGTGTCCATTCGTCTAAGGACACAGAAGAGATACGACCAGTCCAGACACACACAATCCTTCTCCAGGTCCAGCACCAGGCACACCAAAGACAGAAATCAATCGTACACTTGGTCCTGAACATGGCAAACGTGTCAGAGGTTGTGGGGAGTGCTATGTCCGGGCACAAATACTTTCTGATCTGAGAGGATTAGGTCTGGTAGGATTTGGGCATATCTAATGAATAATATCTTCCCTAGGATCTTGTAAACTAATTTAGTGATGGAACAATAAGATGTCACTTCAGTAGGGTCTCGGTTGAGTTTGGGAATTGAGAGGAGAAAAGACTCTCAAACCGTGGATGTAAATTCACCTAGCCAGAGGGCTTCATTGCACATTGTAGCCAGACGAGGTGCGCGATTGTCAGTGAATGTAGTGTATACTCTATGGGGAGGCTGCCAGAGCCCAGGATTTGTTCTTGGCCAAATTGTGGATTGCCTGTTTAACTTCTGCAGGGATTTTGAACATGTCTAACATGGTCTAGGTAGGAGAATCAATGCTTGGAAGAGGAGGATTCTCTAGAAATGCATTAATGGGGGTCTCATGGTTTGCACCAGTCGACTGATACATATGGGAATAATAATTGTAGAAAGCTGAAAGGATGTCATGTTGCACGTGGAGTGTTACACATGAATGGAAATGGAGTTTGAGGATGGGGTTTTCTCCTGTCCTTGGCGAATCATCCAAGCAAGGATGCGTCCTGATTTATTGTCTTCCATATGGATTTTGGCTGAGTATGTGATAAAATTGAAACAGCATAAGCATTCAGTGAGAGAAACATGTTGGTGCTTAGACCCCTCCATTGCAGGGAGAAGGAAGAATCTCATTCAGCTTGACGCTCCAACAGGGGTATGTGCCGTTCAGCATCCCCAATCTCCCAGACCAATGTACGCCGGACCCTAACAATCCCCTGCTGGCAAATACTGAGTGTGACAACACTGAATGTATCCTACTCAAAGACTTTGTTTGAGTTGGTGACATCATTTTCAATGAAACATTACAAATGTGAGATGCCTGGGAGTCCTGGAGTGGCGTGGTGGGGGTCACCCCAGTATAAGTCAATATTGTGAACATCATGAACAAAAACCACCCTACCAAGATATTCTGCAGTATGAACAGAGAGTGCAAGTGCCTGAGAACACAGTATACAATATGGTCGGACGTATTTGTTATGAGGCAGAGAGTAGAAGGAATAGACCCATGTTGTTGGATTAAGGGCTCTTCATGCATCCACCCAATGCTGTACCCAGTTTGTGAACCTGGTAGTTTGAATGTAAGGAGGAGAGCGGGGAAGGGGTGGGTGTAAGTGGTCTAGTTGGATATCAAGAACAAAGTTGTAATCCCCCCACCTCAAGATCCAAGAAAGGTGGGTCTTTTGGGACAAATTCCCAGGAAGAATTGTCCAAAAGGTTTTCTTGGTCAGCGTTGGGTATGTATGTGCTCCAGAGTAAAAGTGGCGTGCCGTTAATGCGGCCTTCTAGGAAAACATAACTACCACTTTCATCAATTATAGTGTCAAGTACCTGAAAGGGAGTCCCTGGGCGAACTCACATCAATGCGCCCCTCGCAAATGCTGAATACATTGTAGCACATATGAAACTTCGCCATTGTTTTTTGAGCGGAGTAACTTCATTAAGGTAGTGTGCATCTCTTGGAGGAAGACTATAGGCCTCATTCTGACCCTGGCGGTCTATGAACGCCAGGGTGGAGGCCGGCTGAAGCACTGCCAACAGGCTGGCGGTGCTTCATTTAGTATTCCGACCGTCCCCCAGCCGGGTCCGGTGGTTTTCCGCCGGATTTCCCCCGGCTGGGGGAATCCTCCATGGCGGCGCTGCTTGCAGCGCCGCCATGGGGATTCCGACCCCCTTCTCGCCAGCCTGTTTCTGGCGGTTTTCACCGCCAGAAACAGGATGGCGGGAACGGGTGTCGTGGGGCCCCTG
The DNA here is from genome assembly GCF_031143425.1 of Pleurodeles waltl. Lineage (NCBI taxonomy): Eukaryota > Metazoa > Chordata > Amphibia > Caudata > Salamandridae > Pleurodeles > Pleurodeles waltl. Next base: position 216,995,145 of record NC_090450.1, on the reverse strand, counting down.
GGGGGCCCTGCACTGCCCATGCCACTGGCATGGGCAGTGCAGGGGCCCCCTAACAGGGCCCCATAAACATTTTCACTGTCTGCTTAGCAGACACTGAAAATCGTGACGGGTGCAACTGCACCCGTCGCACCCCTGCAACTCCGCCGGCTCCATTCGGAGCCGGCTTCCTTGTTGCAGGGCCTTTCCCGTTGGGCCGGCGGGTGCTCTTTTGGCGGTCGCCCGCCGGCCCAGCGGGAAAGCCAGAATGGCATCCGCGGTCTTCTGACCGCGGAGCGGCCATTTGGCGGTTCCCGCCATTTGGCGGTTCCCGCCAGGCGGGCGGCACCCGCCGCCCGCCAGGGTCAGAATGACCCTCTATGTGAGGATAGTGCTGTTTGAGGTAAGGATAAATGCAATAGCATTTATGTGCAGTATGCATGCCTTTGACCTTGAGGGTGAGGAATCTAGTGGACATTTCAGGTGCCATTTTTATGGTGGTAAGGCATGATGGTATTGAAGTGACATGTGGAGGTGGCATGCTGCGTTCTACCCACCCCTCTGCCCGGTTGTGTCCCAGTATGGAGAATGCCATATAAGTGCTGTGTGCTTCAGTGGTGCTTGGTCGGGAACAGTGTGGAATAGTGGAGGGGTGTATAAGTATATACAAATAGAGTCTTCCGCAACCAGCGGAACACCAAAACTGAGAATTAGTGAAAATGAATCATATGAAGAGGGGTTGGCCATGAGGTATAATATAAGTGGGCAAACAGGCCACCCTGAAAACTGAGTAAATGTAGCGGGCCAGGTAGTACAGATGTGGTGGATATAGAGAATGTGTCCTGTAGTGAATCCTAGTTTGTTTTCATGGGATAACAGGAGTTAGCTTAGCCTTTGGCTTGCAGACTCGTGCCCCATCACCTAGTGACTTTTAACCTACTTAGCTTGCTCTGTCTTAGCCCTTTAAATTATTTAATTCTTCTAAGATGGCTGTCTTGTTTATAGTTAGGCCACTTGTTATGAGTTGCATTATCTGTGCCACCGTGTTAAGGCGTCAAGATCTAGTGACAAAGACAAACTAAAGGTGTTCACACTTAGGGACTTTCCCTCTCCATGCTTTCGAGGGAATTGTTTATAATAATTGCCGCCCCAAGCATGCCTGTTATCTATTGTTTGGGAACATACCTACGTCAGGGGTCCAAGTAGATCTGTATAAATACATCACATTTTAGACGGATAATCAGAGGGAATCTGACCAGAGGGCATCGCCACCATCGCTGATATCGATGCTGCACGTCGTCTTGACGCTGACCCAGTCTTCGTGTCCCCACAGTCTGAGATAGAGACCTCATTCCAAGGTAATGAGGGCTGGGGCTCCTCTCATGGACATGGCATTGGCAGATTAGGTTTTACATACCAGCTCTCCTTTAGGTTGGAGGTTAGTCCTATCATGATACGGTATTAGGACATATTACACACTTTGGCCCATATTTATACTTTTTTAGCGTCGCATTTGCCCCACTTTTTGACACAAAAACAGTGCAAACGTACAAAATACAATAGTATTTTGCAAGTTTGCACCGTTTTGCATCAAAAAGCGGTGCAAATGCGGTGCTAAAAAGTGTAAATATGGGCCTTTATGTCTTTTCATGTTATTGCAAGATGGTGGGGGTCTTTGTAATAATGACTCTTGTCTTTACAATTCTGTTTCTTGCACTGTTCATTATCCTAATCTTTGCAGCCCATGCAACTTATCGCAAATTGCATTTGTGTTAAATAAAAACTATTGAAACTTCACTGCATCTTCGTTATTGCATGTGTTTGGATGAGACATGATATATCTGTGAGAAAGAGGTAATCTCCGTTTAACCACGACACTCCCTGAGATGTTATACTCTCTAGTCCATGCGTAAAGGCTGCCACAAATCACCTTTTACTATTTGGGTTTTTGGTGAGGTGCTGCTAGTGAGCCAGAAGGGTTGGGACGACAGTTGCGACTTGTTGTACGATAGGCATAGTCGCCTACAAACATAAGTACTGTCATCCTTAAACCAGCAGTCTTGCCTAGAGCAAGAGTACAACTACGACATGGCGCCACCAACGATGGTCTATAGGCACTAATTTACAGATACCCTGACTATCACTGTCTCACAGACAACAGGTACCCTAAGTACCATTAAAACGGAGGCGTCCGTGGTCCTTAGGAAGATCCTCCTCAGCTGGAAAGGTAACACCTGATTAGGCTGTAAGTTGTTCGAGCTTGAACTCATAAAAGGACTTCACTCCCCATCTGCGAAATTTATATAATTAATTAGTGACACTATATAGACGACTAGTCAAGTTCGTGATGCAAACTTTGAACACAACACCAGCGCGGCCAGCTCCACTAGCACCTGGTGGATAGCAACTGGCTACTGGGATTAATCCCCAAACTGTGCATACTATCATGGGTAAAATACCCTCAGAACAAGAGAAAATACCGTTCTGGATAGCCCAGAAAACAAATCAGCTGGAAGCTGTGTTTCCCCATACGGGACCACAGGAAAAACATAGACTTCCCACAATGTGTTTGCGCTTCGGGATGGTTCCCTCGGTGGATGACTGTTCCACATGGGGTACAGTCTTCGCTGCTATATATACTACCACACATGGTACCCCGACACTTGCCAATTTCCTGGAAGTGTTAAAACAAATACAGAATGAACATGGGGCTACACCAGCCTTAGATTTGAGGATGAAATTAATGCGTAACTTTGACGCAGTTTCCTCAATCATACTAAGTAACATTAAAGGGGAAGCGGTAGCACTGGCTATACACCAGCGTCTCCGGGAAACTCCACAGTTGGAACAGGAGAGACAGCTACCAAAAATACTAGTATAGGGCGGGATAGTTTGGGAGACAAACCAAAGAAGTTGGAATTAAAAAGTACCACCCTTAAGGAAGGTACAATGCAGGCACAAGAAGGCTCTTAAAAGCGCTGGGAAAATCAAAAAGAATTTAAGGATAGACGAAATAAGAGTGCTGATTCTCCACACCTGGAGAACTCTGAAAGGAGATGCAATCTCAGAAATAGGGAAAATATAAAAACTCCTGACAGATATACTGATACACGTCCTTCTCGTTCCTTTCAGGATGCACCTGATATACGTAGCGAGAGAGGGGGCCGTCCTGATCGAGGTCCTGAATACGTGAAACAAAAGAAAGAATTAACACAGTCTACAGTGAAAAAAGAAAAAAAGACTGCTCAGCCACAGTTTAAAAAGAAAAAGGTGGCAGCACTGTCAGCTAAAAATGCCAGTACACTTGAGAACATTGCTGAAGAACAAGACATGGGCAGTGACACTGTTAGACAGTACAGCAGAGGTTCCAATATGTCGCCAGAGTCTGAAAGATCATCTGGATGCAACAGCAACTAGCGATTTTATTGCAGTTGGGATGGCTGCGTTCTCCCACCCGACAGGGTTTATGATTTAAAAATTCAAATAGAGAGAAACGTAGAGCGCACCATTGGTGTGATATTTTGGGATGAACTTACTAGTGATATCCTATTGGCAAAAAGGGACTGGCCACCTGAGCACGTCCGTAAGCTCCCACATGGGGAAGATGTAATTTTGCCTTCTTTCTCTAATCTTGTTCCAGAAGCAGAAAAAAAAGCCTACGCTGTTGAATGGGCTTTATCGGAGGCACCTGCATTATACTGCAATCGTGTAGGTTGGGACAAGGACTCTCCTTGTCATGTAATTCCTATTAGGTCTACACCCCAACCTCAGCCACAATATCCTGTTAAACATGAAGCAAAAGCTCCGGTGAGGGAGATCCTCACTCAGCTCGAGTACCAGGGAGTAATTGAGCCCTGTACATTTGCAATGAATAACCTGTTATTCCCCGTTGCAAAGCCAGACCATTCCTACAGAATAGTCATAGATTACAGACATTTAAATAGCCATACACGTACATATGCTGTACAAAACTCACATAGCACGGCACTAATGAACATTATATAGTGAGTAAAAAAAATAAAACAACGTTGGACATTTCTAATGGGTTTTTCTGTCAGAATTTAGCACATGAAAGTCGGGACCTGAGTGCATTCTCATTTAGCTCACAAAAACGCTTTTGTTGCCTACCACAAGGCTATAAGAATAGCCCAGGCCTATTTTCAGCCTGAGTAACATCAATATTACATGATATTGATCCTGAAGCGTTACCCTACGTGGATGACATATATCTGACAGACAACGACCTCAACATTCATCTTGTAAGGGTCAATCGGATCATTTTGAGATTTGCAGACCTCGGCTACAAATTCAACTTTAAGAAAAGTAAGATTGCCTTTCTCAGTGTATTGTTCCTGGGATACGAGCTATCGAACGAGGGGAAGAGCCTCGCCCGCACTTTGTAGAGAAATGTGCACAATTGCACCCTCCTAACACTCTCAAGAAACTACAGTCATTGCTAGAATTCTTCAACTTTGGCAGAACATACATTCCAGACTATGCAGAGCGTATCAAGCCACTTTATGACATGGTACAGCCAAACTTTTCTAGCAGACACTGGACTGTTGAACACACACACATCCTTAGGGAATTGAAACAGGACATGCTAGAAGCTAAACACTTACACACATGTGACAATAAAACAAATTTGGTCATCAGAATAATTGCTGGTGCCATTGGATTTACGTTTGTCACCTTCAATGAAGGCGATACAGTATCTATAGCATATAAATCACATTTATACTCAAATGCAGAACAACGTTTTGTACCTACAGAAAAGATTCTGACTGCAGTCCAAATGGCTGTCATAAAGGAGAGGCCACTTGCCCAAGAGAAACGCATTACTGTCGTTACCCCGGTGCCGGCCTTAGAGGATGTCACCAAAGCAAGCGTTCCTAACACTAAAGCATTTCATCCACGTTGGATTCAGTGGGCAATGTCTCTGACCGCCACTGATGTTGATTACATCTTTTATCCAAAACTTCAGACACAAGTGTTTCTCCAGTATGAACAGGAGTACCCCGCTCCTCTAAATATCTTGCCACTAGACAGATACCATACTGTTATATACACTGATGGTTCAGCACAACCAGCTGTAGGTACTTGCGCAGCTGTGAGCGGAGTGATGGAGGATGGAGTTTTCCACCCTCACAACACCTATACGCAGACCCTGGAGGACTGCACAGCTCAGTTGGCTGAACTTAAACTCTTTTATCAGCGCTAGAACATACAGAGCCAGGATGCCTGACATTAATAGTTTGTGACTCATTCTACTGTGTCATACAATGATTATCCTAATCATTGGAAACCAAATGGGTTTAGAGATTCCAAAGGGAACACCATAAAACACAAAACATTGTGGGGGAGGGTGGATGATCTTAATGATAAGCTACAGTGTGTCCATGTAGACATACATTGGGCCACCAACATGTAGGGGTACACGTTACCGGCAATACTTTGGCTGATGAAGCAGCCAAATCAGCAGTAGCAGCGGCTTCTGTGGCTGCAGTGACTCATTAAAAAACGAGACTGGATAATGAAATACTGCTGTGAAAGCTTCGGCTGAAGGCAAGCCCCTCCCGAAAAGATGCCCTACAAATTATTCTTACCACATCAGTGCACAGAATGTTGCCTACGCAACAATACCTGGGATTGGAGATCAAGTGATCCCTGACGAAGACCAGAGATTAGATCTAGTAAAAGCAGTGCATGAGGATGTCGCTTCTGCACATGCTGGTATTTCGGCCATGATAACACTCTTACAGAAACGCTTCTGGTGGCCTGGTCTATGCAGACAAACAAAAAAGTATGTCCTTTGTTGTGACATATGCCAGCAAATAAAAGGCTCCAATATCAAACGCCCACCACAGACATCCCTCTTAGTGTCCAACAGGCCACTACAGTGTGTGTACCTGGACTACTGCAGTCCATTCCAACCTGATGGTGCATACAAATACATCTTAGTCGCTGTAGATTCTTGTTCTAGATTCCTGTGGGTATGGCTGCAGTGGTCAGCTGATGCTCGAACTGTTATAAAAGACTTGCTGATCTTTATCGGTACATATGCGGTTGCAGCATTCCACTCGGACCAGGGCCCTGCATTTGCCTCTAAGGCATTCAGGGACACCATGGGGACGATGGGTGTTGAGCTCCATTACTCCTCACCATACCATCCCGAGGGAAATTTGGTCGTGGAGAGGCAGAATCGTGATCTTAAGCAGTCCTTAACAGCTTGAGTATTAGGTTCAGGCCACAGTTGGCTTCATCACCTATAAGGGGTCCAGAGAGTACTGAATAATCTGCCAAGATGGTCCTTGGGGGGACGCACTCCTAATGAGGTTCTCTTTGGGATACCTATGTATGTCCCAGATCTTGTTGGCTCTGGTTTGGTGGCAGCAGAAACACCATTTGACATGAATGAACGACTCACTGTCTTACAGGAACTTCAGCAATTTCGTGCTGATAAATCATCCACCAGTGCTGCCACCTTAGGAATAAGGGATTTACCAAAAACTTCGACTGGCTGGATTCCTAACGTTGGGGATCTGGTTCGTGAGAAGATCGCGGTGAAGAAGGAATTTGGCCCATCATACAGAGCACCTGTCCTGGTCTTGGGAATTCAAGGTACCAGAACTGTCATCTTACCACCACTGCCTGGTTCCAGGATGGACAGATTCATTTCCATTGATGACATCAAACTACACCATGTGGCCGATCCTTCACAGTAGATTAAGCGGTCCCTTCGGTAGTTCCCGATCCCCTCTCACTACCCAACAGGACATACCTCTACACAGTAGAATGAACAGTACTACTACGGACTATGCAACAATGTCCAACTCTGTGACAGATACCTCCTCGACCATGGGAAGGGCGGAAAATAAACTCTTGCTAGTTCAGGTTACCACTTCAATGACAACACCTGTCCAAGATTTGGCTGTTTTTTACACGAACACTACACAGACTGATGACACCGTCCACCATGAGCCTCCACGCGAAGTGGACCAATGTACAAGTAATGCACCGGCTCCAGTATTTGCAGAGACTGCCTCTGGCTATTTTGTAGACATTGATGATTTTTCTTCAGATTCATCCACTATTGTGATTGACAATGTTTCAAAAACATGTAAGATGTATCAATGGCTTAAAAAGAACTATTTTATATACCCATGGAACTATTTATGGTTCTGTTTGACATTTTCTGCATCATTTGTTTGGGTTGGTTTTGCGACTGTTTTATTTTTGCTCATAAATGGTCATTACATTCCTGAATGCTCCCCTGTAGAGCCTGTGGATGAAGTCTTAACTCCATATCATTCCACACATAAGGTCAGAAGAGACTTGTCCCTAGTGAAAATTTCAGCAATACCGATTCCTGATGGGATTGTGTGGGACAACATTCCCTTTGATATATACGGGCCTACTGAGGTCATTCAAATTCTATATGTGTTCAAAATGTCTATGACAGATGTGATTACACCTGCTGTTGTATCTGATGATTGGGATGTCTAAATAGTTGATTCCATGCTAACTGAAATGAAGGACTATTTCGTATTTGAAAGTGATGATGTATATGAACATACAATGAATTATGGGAAAATGTTCTGTCACAACAATTGGGGACATTACTACCTGCACTGTGCTACTAGACACAGGCCAGTATTAAAATATATATAGTGGTAACACTGTTCAACACCACCTGTGGGAAGCACAAAGCACTATTCAGATAAATTTACATATTTCACTGAGCATGACACGAAAAATGCAGAGTCATATTATTTCAAGTCACCTCCTTCACAAATTAGGAAAATTTTGCTAACAAACATGAAACGAATGTATTGAGATCCCTTTGTTTCCCAACTCGCAGTTGAAGGTTACGAATACTGGAAGAGCACTAGTGACTTAAAAAGTGTGTGGGGACCACAAGATTGGCAACTACAGGGTAAGGAAGCTTTATTTAGAGCATGCCTAATTCCTGTGCAAATGATCTTTTTAAATAACACCATTCAACAGACATCCTGTCTGGGGTTAGCGAAAATTAACAACATGAACATGCCCAGTATCCCCACACTGGCAAAGTTTACTGATTGGCAATATTTCCTTAATATCACAGAGGAAAGGCTAGATGCAATGGTTAAGGCTGGGACCTATAATTCTTCACTTTCCAGTCCCGGCCGTGGTTAATATGGCCAACAGACACTAATAGACGTCAAGCAAATTTTTTGAACTCTTCAGAAGGTTTTACAATTAACAGGCCAGACCCTTGCTTTTTATCGGGTCATTACACAGGTATAGTTACAACATACAGTGTGAGAGAGAAAACGTATTTTCTCAGTTAATTAAAACCATAAAAACTTTTCTTTCCACATAAAATTTAACAAAACAATATTAGCACAATAAGGTAATACAGTGCAATAAAAAGTCCTGAGTTTGAAATGAAATGATATATAAAATTTCCTTCCACATAAAAATTTAACAAAACAATAATAGTGCAGTAAGGCATTAGTAGTAGTAGGGAGAAGTGGCGTGGTACCTTCTATTGATTTTGTTTTCCCCTACTTGAGTCCGATTGTTGGTGCCAGACTATATTACGGCGCTGGCTAAGCATCCCAACATGCTGCCTAAGAGCCTTCCCTACTTTAAGGTGGTCGGAATGAGTAAAGGGGTTTTGTTATCCTTGTTGCCCTCCCTATGGCTGAGTTGTTTTAAGAAATTGAGATTTTGAGTGAGAAAAGTTCCAAAAATTGAACCAGCCTAATGTTCAGTATTGTATTTCGTGGGTTGAAAGCTTCAATTAGTTCCTGTCTGCAGGTTCTGATCCTTAAACCATTTAATTCTTTTTTCAGTAAAAGTCTTCTTTCAACCGCCAAAGCTGGACAGATGCAGACCACGTGCACCAAGTTTTCTTCTGCTAGGTGACATAGACGGCACTCCTGGGATTGTACTTGCTGCTCCTTCTTCCATTTTGGCATGCGGTCCAGCGTTAGGAGTTCATCTAGCCTGAGCCTAAGAAAGCATTGCTTGATTTTTCCGTGAATAGGGGCCAGCCATCAGTAGTGATTCTTTAAACGTTTTATAAGAGATGAAGATCAACCAGCTGTGTGCCCTTTTAGCCAGAGAGGCCCTGTCTTCAAGCCAGCTCTGTAATTTGTTTGCTTTATTCACAGCTTTGTTAAAAGCTGGGATGGGGAGAGACTGGTCCCATGCCTCATCTAAGTTCAACAGACTCTTGCTCTTTTCGAGATACCTTAAGTAATTGCTGTTCCCTCTTTCTAGGATAATTTCCTACCAGACTAAATTAGCTAAAGACCCTTTTGAGGCGCGGCTCACTTTGTAACTGCATTTAATATATGCCGAGGGTCGGCTTAGCGACTGCTTGACCAGCTTAAATTCCAGTCTGACCTGGGCTGGCGATGCATGCCCAAGGAGCCGAAAAACACACTTATAGGTCTTTATCAGAAGCTTATCCAAGAGACCTACTTCCATCCCCCTCATTATTTCGGTCCCATAGGTGAGAGTTGGAAGTAGTTTCGCTCTCATTACAGTTGTTAGTGGGTTCAGAGCATGACCACAAAATGAGTTTCCTAGCTTACAAAAGGCGTAAGTAACGGCCAGCGTCTTGATTTGTATTGCTTCTTTTTGTAGCGCGTAATTACCTCTGGCATGAACCACAACTCCTAAGTATCTATATGAACTTACTTCCTCTATGGTCTTCCCATTCAAGTGCCATTTACGTTGGCTAGTCGGCCTGCGGTTTAGGGTAATCATTTTAGATTTTTTATGATTGATTTCTAATTCGTTAGCTCCTGAGTATTCTTCTACTGCATTTAGCAGTTTTTGCATGCCTATTCTGGTGTCACTAATTAGTAATAGGTCATCTGCATAGAGCATATTGGATGCTTGTTGGCCGTCCAGTGAGGGAGGATGGGATGATAGATCATTTAACTTGGCAGAGAGATCTGCTATGTACAGGTTGAAGAGTGTTGGGGCCAAAACACAGCCTTGCTAAACACCGACTGTTGTTTTAACTGCCCTGGATAGGTGAGAGCCTCCCCCCAGTTTAACCTTCACCCAAGTATCAGAGTAGATCATTTTGATGGCATTTAAGATAGTGTGTGGTAACCCCCACAGTTGTAATTTGGCCCACAATTTGCCGCGCGGGACACAGTCAAAAGCAGCTTTAAAATCAACAAAACATAGATAGGTCGGAGTCCCCTTTGCTTTTGCTCTGTTGATGATCAGTCCCAGTGCCATAAGATTTGTTAATGTTCCTTGGTGCTTGGTGAAGCCGGTTTGATTTAGGGGTAAAATGATTTTATCTGTGATCCAGGCTTCTAGGTGTTTTAGCACACAGGATGAGAAGTACTTGAGGTCAACATCTAAAATAGCAATTAGTCTGTAGTTGCTTGGGGAAGCCGCGTTCCCACCCTTAAATATGGGGTGGATTATAGAGCCTTTCCAGGATGCCGGGACAGAGCCTGTTGTAAGCACATCGTTGAACATTGCAGCCAGGAAATTGGCCCATCTTTCTGTTTCCTGTTTAAATAATGCTTGCGGTAAGCCGTTTAGGCCAGGGGCACAGTCCGTTCTTGACTTTCCAATGATTTTTAATAGTTCTGATGCCGTAAATTTCAAAATTTCGGGAACATTGGGTTCCCAGTTGATAATGTGCCCCTGGATTTGAGGACCTTCTTCGATTGTCAGTTCTTTTAGATGGGACTTTACATGGGATACCCATGCTTCCTATGTTAAGTTTGCATTATTACCTGCTTTTGAACCCTTTTCCATTGTATTGATGATTTTCCAAAATCTTTTGGAGTCGGATGTTTTAGTCGCAAAATGTAATTTGGCCCAAAGGGCCTCCTGCTTGAGTTTTTTAAAGGTCCATAGATCCCTTTTGAACAATTTCCTTTGCTCTCGCAAAGCGGCCAGTATTGATTAATTGTCTGGGCATTTACGCAGTAACCTTAGTAGTTTACCTGCAGCTGTTTTCCTTCTGCGCACTGGCTGTGGTAAAAGTAGACATTGGCGATGATTCAGTTGTGCTCCCTTTTTTGTGTTGCCTAAGGAGTCTTTTTTTAAGAGATCGGAGGCAAAGTTCTCCCAGACCTTTGTCAACTTTGCCCCACTTGTGGCCATTGAACTTAGCTTTCGTAGAGCCTCTTCTGCCTGGCTTTCAATCGTGTCTGAGGACCACTTGAGTCGCTTTAGATTTTCGGTGCCCATTGCCCCGTTTAAGGCTACTGCTTTTTCTGGCATTTGTATTGATGCGCAGATCCGAAATACCTGCGGCTTATGATCGCTTTCCGTATGGTCCATGATACTGAAGGCATTTACTAACGTATACAAAGCAGGGGACACCAATGTGTAGTCTAGATGGGAGACCGTTTTCCCAGAGGATCTTGTCCATGCCGGTGGGATGTCAGGCGTCTTCCGCCCGTTTAGCATAAAGAGGCCTACCGATTCACAAGTGCGTATAAAACTCTCCCCTAACTTGTCTTTCCTGTGTTTTTTTGGGAGGGTCTGGCTGGGCATCCTTGCCACTGTTTGAATAAAGTCCTCACTGGGGTTGTGGAATAGGCAGAGATTGAAGTCGCCCGACATTAGTCAAAATGCCGATTTTACTGTGCTTTTTATCCTTAATAGTTGCGTTAACAATTTGTTTGCTTCTATTTTTTTATTTTTTGGAATGATGTATATATTGACTAGGATCAGAGGTTCCTGTGTATTTTTCCCCCAATTGTCCAGCCGGAGTAGTTAAAAGGGTTGGTCCTTGTGCTCTGAGATTTTTACTTGGATGCTCGTACTAACATAGATAGCTAGGCCTCCCTAGGACCTACCGGGCCTATTGTTTTTTGTGGCTGGGCTAAGATATTCTGTGAAACCAATTATTGGTATTGATTCCATTGCCCAGGATTCCTGTAAGAGTAAAATGTCGAATGAACTAAATAATTTTGTTACTGCAGGGTCCTCCAACTTTGCCCGTAGGCCACCTACGTTCCAGGAACAAATGGATAATATCCCTTGTACAGGTTGATCATTAACTATTCAACTGTTGCCCTTCGTTCGGGGGGGGGGTGAAGCCGTCACTACCCATTCCCTTTCCGGATGCAGTTGCTGACCCAAGACCACTCTTTTCCTTCCTTCTTCTCTCCATATTTGGACTCTCAGTGGGTGGTTAGGTGGTCTCCTCTCACTAGACCTTTCTTCAGTAGGTCTACTGGCCTGATGGACTCCTTTCAAAACCGAGAGTGTGCCTTTAGGTTTTCCCAGGTGTTTCGAGTCTAGTAATGGGGTTGGATATCGCTCTCCTTTGTAGATGGCCACCTCAATGCCCAAGGCTTTCAATAGGTCCTTCTTTTCCATGATCCGCTTTGGGATATCCGGTGCTGAGAAGATAGTGAGTGTTGGATCCGATTGTTGGTTGCCTGTCGCTTGAATAAATTTTATTGCAGCGAGGTCATACAAACTGTAAATTTGGTGGAGCTTCTATGATTCTTAAAATAGCAGAATGATTAAGAATGTCTGTGGGGGACCTGGAGGTGAATTCTGGGATCCAAAGCAGCTGAAGGGTGGACTCATGAGTATTCGTACCTGTTATAGGTGACTGGTTTTGCTCTATGTGCAGGTTATGCTCTTTATAGCCATCTTCCCACTGACCGGTGCCAGATTTGTAACCCTTGCTGCCCACATTTGCCAGTGTTAGTCGGGTGAGCAGTGCAGGCGTGGTTGGTTTTGGGTTTATTCTCTGCTGACCCCTTCAGGGGCTTGCTCTTGTGACCATTATTGTGCCAACTGCTGCGGGTAGCCTCAAAGGAGACCTTGTTAACTTAGTGATGCCTGCTGAATTGGGGAGTGTTATTACATCTGCTGTTTTGTTAAGGTTTGTGCTTGTGTGGGTAGAAATGACTCTATTATACCTTCCACTTGACATCACATGATCCTTATTTGGTTCCTCTGGGCTGATATTGGTGTTTTTTATAGTAGTTAGTTGATGGAGTTGTGCGGACTTCCTTCCTTTCCTTGCCCGCTTTCTTTCTCTTTTTGATAAAGCCCGGGTTATGCGAAACTCAGGGTTCCTGGGCTTATTGATGGTCTGTAGCATAAGATTATTCTCCATGGATTCCATACTAGGGCTTGGTAGGAGGCGGTTTTCAGCTAATGTTCTTTTCTCATTTGTGGTCGATGAAGCGGGCGTTAGGGAGGAAAGGGGCTGCTCCTCTTGTTTCTGCTCCCGCGGTATATATACTGGCCTGGTGGCAAGAGGATTAGTACATATGTGTGTTCATCCTTCTGGATGGAGCAGATTTATTACCGTATTCCCTCTAGGATTTGCGGGAGTTGAGATATCTTATCTACCACCTCCTTGCAGGAGCAGATTGTAAAATCATTAGAGTGATTGACTTACGCCCTTGTTATTAGGGCGTTTAATTTTTCCAACTTGCTGTCAATTCCAGAAACAAATACTGCCAATGTGTTTAACAAGTCAACTTGAATGTCCATTTTATTTGAATGGAATTGCAGCACCATAACTGTTGCTTGCATTGAGTTTAGGATCGCAGACCACATATCTTCTGACCTGACTGCCACCGGAGCTTGTATCTGTGAGACGGGCTCTTGGTTTCTGCTTGATATTCCTTCAGTTATATTTACTTTGTGGGAGACTTTCTGTGCGTCTGTCACTATTTCTTCCTTTGATGATCTGCTTGGAAAAACCTGTTCTGGAACCCAAGACTCCTGTTCTTCTTCACAATCGTACTTCGGAAAGGAGTGGAGTTTGGGGCTTTGATAGAAGGGGCCACCTTCCAGGGATTCTTGTTCTAAGTGTTCCACGATTGCTACCAGCTCTGAGTCCACGATGGGTAGCTTGGCTGGGCTGGATGTCCGTTGATACTTGATGGCAGTTGGGGGGCTGTTACTTAGGATTATATCTTGCCTGAGATTGTAGGGGGCTCCTGTTGAGGGGATGGCTAGCACTGCATCTTCCTGGGCTGCACTTGGTGTGACTACTTTTGTAGGCTGATTTCTCCTAATCACTACTGTTAGAGATAGGGGAGGAGGAGTGGGTGGATTCATTCTAAGTTTATTTTCGTTACTTCCTTGCTGTTGCAAGTCTTTGCTGGATGGAGTTATTTCCCCGAAGCTTGTTTGGGTTGGCGCTGGGGATTCAATCCTTTTTCTGGCAGCGTGGGTTCCTGCAGCGGTGAAATAATCGGTTATCTTGTGATGCTTGGGAGAGACTGCAGACCCTGGTGTCCCCTCTGGAAGGGTCTCTGATTTCCAAAAGCCAGGCTCTCCCCATTTCATTTCTTCCATGCTGGAGCTTTGGTCAGCCCCTCCGCTTATGTCGTTTATTAGGTTCTGCCTCCTGCATGGAAGGGGGTGATCCAGTTCGCCACTTGCTCTCCTTTTTGTGGTTGCTTCATCCGGAGCCAGGCCTCTTTTCCTTTTTCTCTTTCCTTGTTTTGGAGGATGATTGATAATATTGCCTTGTGCTTTACCTGATCTCATGGTCGGTCAGTCTTATTGCCTTAGAGCGGGGTAAATTTGGGTGGGCTGTTGGAGAGGCAGTGGGAGTTCTTACTGAGCCTTTTTTTTTATTTGAAACGTTAGTAGGTATCTTTCTCTGAGAAGGTGCCTTGCTGTGCGCTGATTCTGAGGGTATACTGAAGCTAACCCTCCTAGGCGTCTTGGTGCTTTTGGGGACTGGTTCCGGGGAGCCACAGGGCGGTGCGGCCCCTGGTTGCCGGTCCTTGCTGCTACTCCTTACTGCTCCTTGCTGCTCCTGCCCCGGGCTGCCCGGTCCTGTGTATACCCTGGGGGGGCTGCAAAGTCAATCAGGCCAAATCACCTGGCAGGGGCTGGAGAGGGCTGGAGGGGGTAGAGGTCACATGTCTGCCTGAAGGGCCTACAAGGATGGGGGGGAGTGAAGAGTGCTACACGACCTGGTGGTAGAAACCAGTTCTTCCCCCACCTCTCTACCCCCCTAGTCCTCTGCCTGCTGTTCCCCTGCCTCTCACTGAGGGATCGCGTCTCTGGCAGCACCCGGGGTAATGGGCATGCTTCCTCGTGCCCATAGTCCTTGGGGGGCATCCTTCCTTGCCTTTTATTGCCTTTACTTGGATTGCGCTGCCCTCCGCCCCTATGCCCCCCCGAAAGCTGCACCCACAATTGGGCCACTTCCGTGGAGGTCCGGAGAGGGGTCGCTGTTGCTGTTCCTACTCCCAACGCCCTCCTGGTGCGGAGATCGGTACACTGGCGCACACCGGCGGTGGCAGCGAGGCTGCGCGTCTAGGCTGAGGAGGTTGGAGGTCGGAGGTTGGAGCCGGTTGACCGCCTCTGCGTTCCCAGCTGCTGCTGCGGGTGTGTTCCACGGGATGGACCACGGGCTGAACCGGAACCGGAAACCGCGTCAAACCCTCATCAGGCGAATGCACAACAGTGACACTGAATGGTCAACGAACGGGCCAACATCACTCCCCCCAACATACAGTGTGGGTATATGGTGCCAACAGTGGGTACAGACTAACATGTTAGCCGCAGTTAAAAACATCTTAACACTCATTCTGAAGATGTAGACTTGCAGGATTTTCTGCTAGGTCCTAGGAAACAGCGCTCTAAAAGGTTCCTGTATGCTACGTATAGTGAGATCTAGAAACTTTCACAGATAGAAGTTGCTGCACGTTTGAGGCAATTAGATAAGGAAAAGTTTGAGAAGGCTTGAGTAGTTGTTGACAACGGCATGAAAACTCTGTCCAGCAGGATTTATTCACTATCCAACATAGTTTTGTCTGCCATCTATATCATTCAGACAGACGTGTCCCATTTATATCATGGAGAAACTCAGCTGCGTTCCATCATGCAGCTAGGTTGGGTCTTACAGACACTGAAAAATGGCCGCATTCCATGGAAGTACATTAACGGTGGTGAATTGTTCAGATGCTTTTAATCTTTCCAGGGAACAGCAGACAATGGTTAAAAGAGAAGCTAGTTTCACCATGCTTCATATTGAAAAGTTAGACAAGTTGCCCTTCATGGCAGCAGAGAGTCCTTCAACAATTTGGCTCCTTCATGGCATAAATAATTTGCCCATTTCAACCTTCCGCTTCTCAAATTGTTTGAAACATCTTGCAGTGTGTAGGTTCGAGCAACTAGGCGATAGCTATATTAAGGAAGAGTGGGAGCTGCCCTTTGATTAAAAATGTTTGAACTGCAAAAAACAGAAGTTTTTCTGAGCGGAAGCGAATGTGAGACTACTGTTAGTCATTCAATGATATGCAAGCAGGTGTCCCTTCACGGCCTTTGCTATGCGGGGGTTGCGAGCTTGGCCTGTTTTCTGAAGGGCACTCCTGTCCCTTTGATTGGACCGGTGTATCATGTATTTTCCAATGGAAGTTATGTGGTACTGAGCGATCAAAGTCACTGCGGCATGCGACCAGGAATTGCCTACGCAATCTCGGTCTCAAAGGTCGTTACGTGTTGCGGACATGTTTTATTCCCCCCACCCATGAGAGATAAAAGTATCTGACATGTGGCCCCACATAGATACTATTAATGTAAATTATGACAAGCTGAGCCGACTAAAGGCGCTATTGTTTCAAAAACAGGTCCAGGTGACATCCGCTAGACAGACGTATGCTCTCCAGATAGCGAGATCATCAGCCGAGATACAATCCCTATTAAATACCAACTTCCCCAAGCACTTTTGAGAACTGGTATCCAGAATATTCAATGTTTCAAGCACTTCTGGGATTGTCCATTTCTTTAAGGCTGTCGGGTCTGGATTCGTGTCCATCTTCCAGACTGTTTTCGGAGTCATCCCATCAGCCATCCATTCACTCTTTTCAAGCGTGTTTTGGCAGTTTTCCGAATATTTTGGCATTAATTGGTGGACTACTACTGCTATTTCTTCTGATTCACAGTGGTTGTTTCTTTCCAGCTACGCAAAGCAATGGAGCCGCTCCCACCAACTCAACTGTGCCGTGAACACATGGTTCGGATTTTTGATGCCTCCTTACTGGTGGAATTGGCGCGTGATTGGTCGTTGTCATTCCGGCAACTCCTCTGGTGCATACAACCAGTTTTCTTCTGCGTGTTGTGCCTCTTCGAACATCTGCCTATGTTGTGTCTTGCTGTTGCACCGACATCTCTTGTGGACCAGGAACTGCTGATGTCCCCGATGAGGGTTCATTCACGGTCGTGCCCCTTGAGACTAAGGCTGCTCAGCGAGGCCACTTATGAGCCTTCAGTTCTAATATCTACTATGGACAATGGCACTGCCGCAAGTGGACCTGCACAAGAGACTGACACGCACTACTCCTCTGTGGATCCATTTGCCCGCCCGGTGACCGATCTAACATCTGACAATGTGGACTCATTTTTTAGGTCCTTGGCTGTTGACTTCGATTACACTCTTAGGGCCAGATGTATGAAAGCGCATTTACCCGGGAGGCAGCGGCGGGCAGATCCAAGGGCAGGAGCCCTTTAAAAAGCTACTATCGCGCTCCCGCCCAGCGGGAAGCGCATTTACCCGGGAGGCAGCGGCGGCCAGATCCAAGGACAGGAGCCCTTTAAAAAGCTACTATCGCGCTCCCGCCCAGCGGAAAGCGCATTTACCCGGGAGGCAGCGGCGGGCAGATCCAAGGGCAGGAGCCCTTTAAAAAGCTACTATCGTGCTCCTGCCCAGCGGGAAGAGCATTTACCCGGGAGGCAGCGGCGGCCAGATCCAAGGGCAGGAGCCCTTTAAAAAGCTACTATCGCGCTCCCGTCCGTGGGACGCGCGCGGGCGGTGCCCGGGCAAAGCCCGGGCCAAGGGCGGGCCCGTCCTGCGCCCGTCCTGCGCCCGTCTTCGTCCGAATGAGGCTGGGCTGGGCCTACTCTCTTTCATCCACTGTCTAAATACACCAAGTAAGCTTCAACTTATACATTTTCTGGTATACCACAACCTTACAGGCACCATGGGGAAAAAGAAAGCTGTCGATTCTCTAGACCCTTTGTCAGACAGTAAAAAGCAGAGGAAGCGCCCTGCTAAATTGGTCACCAAGCCCAAAAAACCCTTCGAGGAGATAGACCAGTTGTTTGATGAGGTTGAGGCAATTTTAAACTGTTCACCCAATCATAATGGTGCCTCCCGCGGAAAAAATGCCCTAGTTCCACCTGGGAAGATACAAGACTATTTTAAGAAAAGGTCAAAGGATCAAGGTCTGGACCCAGGGTTGACCAAAAACAGTGCAACTCTATTAACAACGCACCTGCTACCCGTCCCCCCCTCAAATGATACAACAAATACGACAAATGTATTTAGTGCACAGGTGTGGATCTCCCCATGTGGAAACAGAGGGCAACATCCCTAATCCTGCCATATCACCGAGTCCTGCGATCAATCTGATCTCGAATATACCTTGTAGAAACCGGTTTGAGGCCCTAGCCGAGGATGACGAAACTCCCAGAGTTCTTGATACAACAACAGACGATATCAGTAAAGAAGCTATCCATTGCACCCCAAAACCAGTCCTTGTCTCCCTTTCAATGCACCCTGCCACTGAGCCCAGCAATGCCCTTATACTTCAGAGAATAGAAGAAGTTAGGACCCTGGTTTTACAACTGGCCAAATGCTTCCGGGAGAGCTTAGAGTGTGGATGCAAGTGCAATCATAGGGATGAAGAGGCGAATATAGGCCATACAATGCCTGATCCAACACTATCAATCCAGCTTGCACAGGGGGGCCAGGTTACTGATCATCAAAAGGAGAAGATATATCGGGTTGGCTCAGATGGGAACGTAATACGCCCAGAATCCAACATCACACAGGCGAGCCAATATTGTAAAAGACCATTAGATGAGGCGGATACTATGGGAAACCATAGTGCCATTAATAAATTCCCCTCAGGGCCCTCAAATTACCTGCCATCAAAGAGCCATAAACAGATTGACAATCTCCCACTCAGGAGGTCCTAGGTCATTCCTAATGACAGTGACCTATTCGCTCCCAAACACGCTCCAGGTTGTTTTAATGCCCCTTCCCTTCAGAGGACTCCTCACAATCCAGTTTTATTGTCAAAACCCCAATGCCTCAAGCCTGGAACTAATACTCTCTTTTTAAAACAAGTCCCGAAACTGCTTCCTGGACTCAGTGAGGATCATGAGTCTAGGGTCAACAAAGTAATCCACTGGCTACGACACCAAAGAAACTGTCTATCAGTTATACGTTCAGATATGTGTAACACTAAGCGGTGGTGTCCCTTAGGATCAACATACGACGTAATTTCAATCGAGTTCCACAATAGATCCCTGGTAGAAAACCTTGTTCTGTTCAATGACCGAACTCTCCATCTTATGGAACAAAGAAGGGGGTATATCACCTTAGAGACAGCACTGGAGATGGAAGGCCAACTACAAATTTCTGATTACTCACGTAACAATGCAACTAGTATTCAGTCCAGGCATGTCGACTCTATCCGGCCTAACCCAGTATGACTGGCAATAGCCCAGGGACCAATTCTCAGGATTAGTTTAGCGGAACCCAGTCCGACGATTTCTGATGGACCTACTGATACAGAGTTGATTCCTGAGAGGCTCAACCCACAGCCACCAACCCCGGTCCTTGAGGAAAAAGGCATATCAATCATGACATGGAATTTAGCAGGCCTTGGGAGGAAATTAGACTACACTGACTGGTGCTCGTATATCAACACCCAAGACATATGTCTTTTTCAAGAAACATGGACTGAAGAGCTGACTACCCTAGATGGGTTTCTTTCTTTTAATGTGGCTGCTCAACCCTCCACAAAACTGACGGGTCGAGCTAAAGGAGGACTTCTGATGTTAATAAACAAAACTGTGCAGTGCACATATAAGACTCTAAAGTTTGATAGCCCAGATCTGATGGGACTACAAATTACGTTCCAACAGGATTTCACCATAACGTTTGTCAATATTTACGCCCGCTCGGTTTCGCGAGGGGCTGAGTCCCAAGTTTTAAAACAGCTTCTTGATTTTCTAGACACCTTGCAATCAACCTCCTACCTAATAATAGCTGGGGATGTAAACTGCACCTTTGAACCCTCTGTGATACTAACTGGTCTCACAGAGGATGAAGATCAAACATGGGGGATTGCACAGCTGACTAGTGATAATAACTGTGTTGACTCTCGTGTAGCTATCCAATTGGCATCCCTTTGTTTGAAACATGGTCTCAGGGCATGTAATGGCCGCATGCCCTCTATCCTGGATACTGCACCCACTTTTAAACATGGTTCAATTACAACCGTAATCAATTATTTTCTAGTGGATGTGAGACTGTGGCCCTTTCTGAATGATATGAAGGTGGATGTTAGAACCGAAAGTGACCACTATCCCTTGCTACTCTCTATGTCAGGTGATGTTTTTGGTAGGACTTTGAACAAACAAACTACCTTGGTCCCTATTCCTACCATGAACATCACATCTACGAAGGTCAGGTGGCCAAAGGTCCAGTCAAACCCCTACCTGTTACACGAGATTTATCAGGCTTTTATAGATATCCTTGCTCCATACAGTGACCATGATTCCAATGATATCCCCTTCTTATCCATACACGAAAATATGATCATAAGATTACAACGTATATTCTATAGGAAGGTTGGGGCAAGACACCAAGGAGCTACTTCTTACACATGGTTTGACGAGTCCTGCCACACGGCCAAGAAAGGATTAAAAGGTGCCCTCATGAACGGATCCCATGGGGAAATACTATTAGCTAGACGTACTTACAAAGAATCCATCACCCGAGCAAAAAAAACCTGGGAAGATACAACTTGGCAGGGATTATTGGATGCTACTCAATCCAACAATAATAAATTGTTTTGGGAATTGTTAGGTAAACGAGAGAAAGAGGGCAGGATTGGTGTGAGAAGCCATATACAGCCAGAAAAATGGGTTGAGCATTTCTCGGGCTTATACAAGAAAATTGAGACCCCCACAATCTTAGTTACAGGGGAAGCAGGCCAAGATTTTCTTTCTACCCCTGATGAGCATTATGGACCAGCTCCTCTTGTAGGGGGCTCACAGGATTTTAAGAGCCACATCTGCTTTACTACCAAAGAAACAGCCAATGCTATTAGTTCTTTAAAACTTGGGAAAGATCCAGGCCCAGACAAAATTCCGGGGTATCTCTACTCGTCTGAACCAATAGTCTGGACTTGGTATATCAATACACTCTCCAATAAAATTGCCGAAGGGGGGCAGATCCCCATGACATGGAAGGGTGCAGAAATTATCCCCATCCATAAAAAGGGTAACGTAAACCTTCCGACAAACTACAGACCAATCAGTCTAATTGATAACATCCAAAAAATATTTGCCAAGCAACTCCTAGGTAGATTAACCAATTGGGCCAAAGATCAGAACATTCTTTCCCCTCTTCAAGGTGGATTTCGACCAAGGACCAGTACAGTAGACCAGGTCTTTAGACTGGCCATTCTGTACTGGAAGTATACAGCCCTGGCTAAACAACCATTATACATCGCCTTCGTCGATTTGAGATCAGCATTTGATCTGGTCCCGAGGGAAAAGTTGTGGGAGGTGCTACAAAAAATAGGGACTCCGGCCAATCTAATCCAACTTTTAAAGCGGTTGCATGAGGACACATATGCGCAGGTGAGATGGGGGAACCTAGGCGAACTAACGGACAAAATCCCCATAAATAGGGGTGTTCGCCAGGGTTGTGTGTTGGCACCATTTTTACTCTCTATTTTTATTAACGAGGTTGTACAGGTTTTAATGACGTGCCAGAATGATGCCCCCACCCTATGCGCTCAAAAAATTCCAATCCTTCTTTTTGCTGATGACTCTCTTCTTATTTCTAAATCTCCCATGGGCCTTCAGACTCTTATCAATAGATTTAACTCCTTTTGTCGAGATTACGGCCTAGAGCTGAACCATAAAAAGACCAAGCTAATGGCGTTCCGCTCAGGAGTGCGGAAGAAATGTACTATCCATTTAGAAGGGAATCTCCTGGATAAGGTTTCTTCCATTGGTTATTTGGGCGTAAGGATTGCTGATAATCTGAACTGGGGAGAACAGATCAATAAAAGTGTGGGTCGCCTGCAGCATGGTGCGGCGTCAATCCTGCGCTTCTACAGGGGTACGACAGCAAAAACTGTCTCCCCGGCAATTAAGATCTACATCGCCAGAGCTCAGGGTGCCGCCGCATATGGAGCAGAGGTCTGGGGTTTTTCTGACTGCAACAGGCTCACTATTAGTGAGAACAGTTTTGCGAGGTCCTTGTGTGCTTGTCCTCCTAGTACTCCACTGATACCACTGTTCTTAGACTTGGGCCTGAGACGCATAGCCGATGTAATTATCTTAAGACCTTTATTATATTGGATACGACTATGGCTAACCCCGAATTAGACGTTTATAAGACCTCACTCCACGACCTGCTAATGTGTTCTAACTCAACCTCTATTCCCTGGGTCAAACATGTATCCAGTTGGTTTAACAAACTCGGCCTCAGTCACTTTTGGGAGGAACCCCATAAACTAGAAAAGGCTCACTCCATTGTGCTGAAGCGCATATATTGGTCCTATGTATGCAATGATTATATTACCCACAGAACTTATGGCACTTTAACAAATCGCTTCACAGATTTTGAGTGGTATCCACAATTTGAACCATATTTAGACAATATTCCTGACATCCTCGGTAAAAGCTTATATGCCAGATTCCGTTTCGGGTCGCTGCCGTTGAAGTCATTGATGTGCAGATGGGGTACAAAAACAGATACAAGTACATGCCCAGTTTGTGGTGCAAAATCGGAAACGGTTGAACATTTTGGGGGTCATTCTGATTGAGGCGGGCGGCGGTAGCTGCCCGCCTCGTGGGAACCGCCATATGGCCGCTCCGCGGTCGAAAGACCGCGGAGGCCATTCAGGCTTTCCCGCTGGGCTGGCGGGCGACCGCCAGAAGGCCGCCCGCCAGCCCAGCGGGAAACCCCTCCCCACGAGGAAGCCGGCTCCGAATGGAGCCGGCGGAGTGGGTATGTGCGACGGGTGCAGTGGCACCCGTCGCGTATTTCAGTGTATTTCGCGTATTTCAGTGTATTTTGCGTATTTCAGCGGGAAGCGCATTTACCCGGGAGGCAGCGGCGGGCAGATCCAAGGGCAGGAGCCCTTTAAAAAGCTACTATCGTGCTCCTGCCCAGCGGGAAGAGCATTTACCCGGGAGGCAGCGGCGGCCAGATCCAAGGGCAGGAGCCCTTTAAAAAGCTACTATCGCGCTCCCGTCCGCGGGACGCGCGCGGGCGGGGCCCGGGCAAAGCCCGGGCCAAGGGCGGGCCCGTTCTGCGCCCGTCTTCGTCCGAATGAGGCTGGGCTGGGCCTACTCTCTTTCATCCACTGTCTAAATACACCAAGTAAGCTTCAACTTATACATTTTCTGGTATACCACAACCTTACAGGCACCATGGGGAAAAGGAAAGCTGCCGATTCTCTAGACCCTTTGTCAGACAGTAAAAAGCAGAGGAAGCGCACTGCTAAATTGGTCACCAAGCCCAAAAAACCCTTCGAGGAGATAGACCAGTTGTTTGATGAGGTTGAGGCAATTTTAAACTGTTCACCCAATCATAATGGTGCCTCCCGCGGAAAAAATGCCCTAGTTCCACCTGGGAAGATACAAGACTATTTTAAGAAAAGGTCAAAGGATCAAGGTATGGACCCAGGGTTGACCAAAAACAGTGCAACTCTATTAACAACGCACCTGCTACCCGTCCCCCCCTCAAATGATACAACAAATACGACAAATGTATTGGTGCACAGGTGTGGATCTCCCCATGTGGAAACAGAGGGCAACATCCCTAATCCTGCCATATCACCGAGTCCTGCGATCAATCTGATCTCGAATATACCTTGTAGAAACCGGTTTGAGGCCCTAGCCGAGGATGACGAAACTCCCAGAGTTCTTGATACAACAACAGACGATATCAGTAAAGAAGCTATCCATTGCACCCCAAAACCAGTCCTTGTCTCCCTTTCAATGCACCCTGCCACTGAGCCCAGCAATGCCCTTATACTTCAGAGAATAGAAGAAGTTAGGACCCTGGTTTTACAACTGGCCAAATGCTTCCGGGAGAGCTTAGAGTGTGGATGCAAGTGCAATCATAGGGATGAAGAGGCGAATATAGGCCATACAATGCCTGATCCAACACTATCAGGTTGAAACCGTATTATGTGTATTATGTGTACTGAGAATTGTAATTAGACTATGCTTTTATCCATGTTCCACTATATTTTTTATCTATGTTTTATATTACTATTATCATTATTGGTCTTATCCTTATTCTTATTATTATTGTATATTCGCTTTGATGATTGATTGATCGAATAAAGCATGTGTTTAAACATGAAAGTTTTTGCACTCGCAAACGGTGCGAATCGCAGAAATCGGCCGTTTGCGAGTGCAAAAACGTGGTCTGCGATGCAGGAAAGGCATTTGCAGACCAAAAATAAGAAATCACAATTTTTGCGATTTTTTGCTTTGCAAGCTGGTTTTGCGAGTCGCATTTTGCGATTCAGTATTTCCAGTAGGAAATTGTGAGGCGCAAAATGCGATTCGCAAAATCCAAATCGCAAAGAGATGCATAAAAAAATCGCAAATTGCGATTTTTCGCAGAATGGCATTTTGCACATGCAAAATACCATGAACTGAAACCAGGTGGTAACCAGGTGCAACCTATATAAAGAGGCCCAGAATGCCTCAGACTCTTTCCAACAATGGCTGCACTCTATGTAATGGCGAGGAGGATGAGGAGCATGGCAGGTTTGAGGAGAGGGAGGGGGAGACAGGAGCACATTTTCAGAGTGCGCATTACACTTTTTGACCTGACAGAGGAGGAAATATATGAGAGGTATAGGTTGAACTCAGCCACGATACTTGACCTGATAGCTGAGCTACAACCCATACTGCAGCGCGCAACACATAGGAGTCATAGCATACCCACCCATGTGCAGGTATCATGCTCCCTACACCTACTCTCCTCAGGGAGCTATCAAGGGGTTATAGCAGCAGCTGGAGGGGTCTCACTGAGTACCCTCTCCAGATTTTTTACTTCTTTCATCAACGCCATGCTGAGCAAACTACAACAGTACATCAGATTCCCCCACACCCCACAGGAAATACAGCAGACAAAAATAGAGTTGTACCAGATAGCACAGTTCCCCCACGTCCTAGGTGCCACAGATTATGTGTACCGAAACCGTAAATACCAACATTCCATGAATATTCTGGTGATATGCAATGCCTCCTATATCATAACTGCTCTCATGGCCAGGTACCCAGGGAGCACACATGATTCGTACATCTTTCGCCACAGCGGCATTCACACAAGACTGCTAGCTGGGGAGTTTGGTGAAAGATATCTACTAGGTATTGTCCCTCTGTACACTGGTGCATTGATGCCGTTGTGACGTCAGATGGCTCACTTACTCATTATATCCTCTGTTGCTTCCAGGAGACAGTGCCTACACAGTGTGCACCTACATGATGACGCCCTACCACAATCCTAAAACACCAGCTGAACGGAGATACAATGCAGCACACAGGGCAACCCGCAACGTGGTGGAGCGCACATTTGGACTGCTGAAGAGTCGCTTCCGGTGCCGCCACAAAAGGGGAGGGGCACTACAGTACAGTCCAAAGACAACATGTAGAATAGTGGCTACTTCTGCAATCTTGCACAATATAGCTACAACCAGGGGCATACCTGTAGAAATCAGTGACACTGAATCAGATGAGGATGACAATCCCATACCACCTCTACAGCCAGCAGACAGGACCAGTGCAGCAGAGGGAAGGCAGAGGCGTGCCGACATCACACACAACCATTTCAGACGTGTGTATGAATGACACAAATCCACTGACAACTGTATCTGTAGTGATATAAATTTATTACCTTACGTCAGGTAATGTATGAGTGAGTACTAAATGAAACAGGTGATGTGACAAACGCAAAACAACTAATGACCAGAGTAATGCACTATTTCCTCATAGTGGCAACAGCAGTCTAATGGCAGCAAGAGTCATTTTTTTCTCCAACGCACACCACTTGGGTGCCCAGTTACGTCACTGGCACCTCTATTGTCACCTTCAGTGGCAGTGCTGTGCCTGGCACTGTGCCGTCTGGTGTCTGCTGCTGGTACGGCAACACTGCTGAGGCTGGAACTGTCCTCAGTGTCCCCCAGTGCTACCTCACTTGGAGTGGCTGATCTTTGTCCCATGACGTGTTCTATCACATGTGTGATCTGAACAAGACCCTGGACAACGTCCCTGCTGCTATGTGCAGCCTCCACTTGCACAGCCACTGCGCAATGGGCGATCAATGCAGTAGAATTTGCCATCCTGTTAGAGGATCGCAGTAGCTGCCAAACATTGTCTGGAATCTGCGCTCCTGTCTGTGCCGGCTCACCCTCTCATGGCGCAGCTCCTGGCAGAGCTCACGGAAAGCCCTTGTAAGGTCCCTGGTGTCCTGTGAAGCCTGCACCTGTCCCTGATGCAGCTGTACAATATTACCATTGAGTGCGTCCAGTTGGCGATGCAGGCCCATCATGTTGCAGTTGTGTTTGCGCAGGTTTCGGTCTAAACTAAGGATCCGCTTATTTTGCAGACGCTGCTGCTGCAACATAGCAGCTTCAAGGCCCCCGAATAAGGAGGGACCCTCACCTGCCTCATGCTGTTGTGTCCGGGACTTCGTCGCAATCCTGCGTGGTGCTCTGGTTGGCTGACCCCTGCCCTCCGGAATCTGGCTGCGCCTGTCTGGTGCTGATGGTGTGCTTGGCCCTTCCTGCTGCTCATCAGAGTCGTTGCTGAGCTCTGGCAGTGGCAGTGCCCTGGGAATGCGTCGGACAGGCGACATGTGGAGGGACCCACTAGTGTTGGAATCTGAGGGCTGATGGGTGTCTGTCTCTCCTACACATGTAGATGGTGTGGCTGCTGGGCATGGCCCACCTGCAACAACAATATGCAGCATGTCAGTTCTGTATGTTACATTATCTGTCAGACAATGGCAATAAAGGTACAGGTACTGCTCTACACGGTGTTGTGTGTGTTGTGTTACTTTGGGTGTCACTATAATTAATTACATTGTTGTGCTACTTTCAGTTCTAGTTTGTGGACTGCCACTCCCATAATGCATTGTTGTGCTGCTTCTAAGATGTGGACTGGACTACTTCACACACTGTTTCACATTACATGCTAATTCCTAAGGGGCTTTTGTGCATATACATATACAATAGTACGCCTACCTTGGCAGGTACTCGGTGTGTGCCGTAGGTGATGATGTCTGTGACCCCAGTCACAGCTTCAGGGAGGAGTGTGGACTCCACTAGGTCCTCAAATGGTGTTGATGGTGCCTCTGTTGGTGGTCCACCACCTGTACCCCTGGCCTCCGCATGTCTCCGTGCCACCCTCTCCTTTGCATGGGAGCGTAGGTCGTACCACCTTTTTTTGATCTCTTTGATGGAGCGCTGTGCCACTCCAATGGCACAGATTTTGGACTGTGTGTCCAGCCATAATCTCCTCTTTTCACTCTCAGGCACCTGGAGTGAGCTTTTTCCAAACAGGCGGTCATGGCTCCTCACCACCTCCTCAGTTAGAACCTCAAGCTTCTGTTCGCTGAATTTCAGCTTGCGCTTCCTTTCAGCCTTCTCCTGTGCTTGGCCTGGGGTGTCCATCCTGGCTCAGGTGTTCTAGCTCCTTCTGAGTGCTGCTCTGTGTGGCTAGGCTGCTCTCTCTCAGGATGCTGGTTTGGGTGTGGCACCTGAAACTGCCTGGGATGACTCATTTCCAGCTGGTGATGTCATCAGGCTCCTCCAGGTGTGCATTCTCGAACATTCTTGCAATTTGCGATTTTTTACCGGATCGCAAAAAAATCGCAATTTGCGATAATGCTAATTGCGATTCGGTAAATGGGCCTCGCAAACCACAAATAGCGATTTTTAAGAAATCGCTATTTCCGAATCGCAATTTTGTTACATGGCCAATTGCGACTCGGAAATATCGATTTATTAAAAATCGCTATTTGCGATTCGCAATCTCCAGTTTTCATACATATGGCCCTTAGAGATTATGACTTCAGCAAATAATTAGATAAATTGGCTTGCCATCCCCAATTAAAAGTATGCATTCAAATTGCCTTTACTTTGGCCTGCTGTGCTAGTCATGGTTGACATTAACATTCTCTGTATGAATTTTTTAACTAATGTTTTGACTACCTCTTAACAAACATTTGTAATGTTTTTTTTTAGCTAGTTTTAATGCTTTTAGCTTTTTAGTCTAGAGCAATTTTAGCGTTTGGATTCATTCACCTTCAGTGACGTCCGTTTATGGCGTCATTTTTGTTACGGCATATTAGCCCTGTTAATTATTTAATTCTTCTAAGATGGCTGCCTTGTTTATAGTTAGGCCACTTGTTATGATTTGCATTATCAATGCCACCGTGTTAGGGCGTCAAGATCAAGTGACAAAGACAAACAAACTAAAGTTGTTCACACTTAGGAACATTCCCTCTCTATGCTTTTGTGGGAATTGTTTATATTAATTGCTGCCCCAAGCATGCCTGTTATCTATTGTTTGGGAACACACCTATGTCAGGGGTCCAAGTAGATCTGTATAAATACATCACACTTTAGACAGATAATAAGAGGGATTCCGACCAGCGGGCATCGCCACCATCGCTGATATCGATGCTGCACGTTGTCTTGACGCTGACCCAGTCTTGGTGTCCCTACAGAGTCTGAGTTAGAGACCTCATTCCAAGGTAACGAGGGTTGGGGACTCCTCTCATGGACATAGCATTGGCAGATTAGGTTTAACATACCCAGCTCTCCTTTAGGTAGGAGGTTAGGCCTATCAAGATGGGGTATTAGGACATATTACACACTTTGGGCATGATTCTAAGCTTGGCGGGCGGCGGGAGCCGCCCGCCAAGCGGGAACCGCCAGAAGACCGTACCGCGGTCAAAAGACCGCGGCGGTCATTCTGGGTTTCCCACTGGGCTGGAGGGTGACCGCCAAAAGGCCGCCCGCCAGCCCAGTGGGAAACACCCTTCCCACGAGGAAGCCGGCTCCGAATGGAGCCGGCGGAGTGGGAAGGTGCGACGGGTGCAGTTGCACCCGTCGCGAATTTCAGTGTCTGCAAAGCAGACACTGAATTTCTTTGTGGGGCCCTCTTACGGGGGCCCCTGCAGTGCCCATGCCATTGGGAACAGGATGGCGGTATAGGGGGTCAGAATCCCCATGGCGGCGCAGCAAGCTGTGCCGCCATGGCGGATTCCCATGGGCAGCGGAAAGTCGGCGGTACACCGCCGGCTTTCCGCTTCTGGCCGCGGCTGTACCGCCGCGGTCAGAATGCCCGGCGGAGCACCGCCAGCCTGTTGGCGGTGCTACCGCCGACCCCGGCCCTGGCGGTAATTACCGCCAGGGTCGGAATGACCCCCTTTATGTCTTTTCATGTTATTGTAAGATGGTGGGGGTCTTTGTAATAATGACTCTTCTCTTTACAATTCTGTTTCTTGCACTGTTCATTATCCTAATCATTGCAGCCCATGCAACTTATCACAAATTGTAGTTGTGTTGAATAAAAACTATTGATACTTCACTGCATCTTCGATATTGCCTGTGTTTGGATGACATGATATATCTGTGAGACAGGGGTAATCTCCGTTTAACCATGACACTCCCTGAGATGTTATACTCTTGAGTCCATGCGTAAAGGCTGCCACAAATCACCTTTTACTATTTGGGTTTTTGGTGAGGTGCTGCTAGTGAGCCGAAAGGTTCGGGACGACAATTGCGAATTGCTGTAGGATAGGCATAGTCGCCTACAAACAAGTATTGTCATCCTTAAACTAGCAGTCTTGCCTAGAGCAAGAGTCCAACTATGACAGTCCACACTATACTGTCTTGTAAGTGGTAAGGAGCACAGTGGCTTAACATGTCAACCAGTTAGACGCAACTCTAGTAGATAATAACAATCAGCAGAGATACAGATATTAGATTATTGTTTTAGCAGTTTGAGGTGTCACCAGTGGAAGAGCAGGTGAGGGTTGGGTGGAGACCTGTGATGAGTCAGAATCACCATCTGTAGAGAACTTGTAAGGACTGCTGTCTATATCTCAGAGGTCAGTCTCTTCATTCAAATGTGCAGCGGCTTCTAAGGTTTGTCGTTGTTTCTCATTTATTTGCTCCAAACCTGAGGCAGTAAGAAAGGGGGATCTCTCCATGAGCAGGTATCCTGTTTTCATTTTGGCCTGGCTGGCTTTGAGATGCTGGCATTGGGAGGTGGAAGGGAAGTGTCAAAGTGTCTATCCAAGGTCTCCTTGGGGTCAGTTAAGAAAGGGGTCTCGCCCTGTTTAATTTTAAGCCTAGTGAGGAATAGCAGGGAGTACTGAACCCCTAGTTGTCCAAGGTATCTCTTGCCTTCGAGGAACATGTACCTTTGATATTGCAATGCAATCGTATAGTCTGGGAATATCATCACATGTTTATCCTCCAGTAGGAGGGGGCCTTTTAGCTGGGCTGCATGTAGGATGGCATTGAGGTCCCAGTAATGGAGGAGTTTTGCCAGCATAGGCTGGGGTTGTCCCCCCCGGGGAGGGGGACACATCACGTCAGAATGCAATGCACCCATTCCAGTGAAATGAAGGTGGTGAGGTCAGAGGGAGGGGCAAATGATTGGAACTGCCTGTCCAGGAATTGAAGAGGATCGTTCCCCTCCACCTCCTCCGGTAGGCCGATTAGACCCCTGCACCATCAACACAATGTTCGAGGATGCAGACCCGGTCCTAGAGGACTCAAATGGCTTGTGAATTGTCAGATGTTTGAGGTCGAAATGTGTCTAGAGTTTGTTCCCCCTCAGTCACTTTGAGTTTTCAATGATCAGTCCTGAGAAAGGTCAATTCCATGACTAAAGACCCCAGTGAAGTCCCCATGACTTGCTGGAGTTTTCCATAACAGCCAGAATTTGATCCAAGCAGTCCTGTGGGGGTTGTGATGTTGTGGCAGATGAGCCTTGTTGGAGGGCATCAGGGATTGTGGAGGGTGGTCTGGGTGTGGGGCCTTTAGGGTAGATGCAGAGGTTTTCAGATGCCCTTTGTTTCAATGCAAGAGGGGTTTCAACTTCCAACTCAGGTGGCGGTAGCCAGATTAGATTCAGGAATAGTGCCTGGGCAATGTGGCCTAGTTGGAGTTGCATGTCGGCTGCCTCGATCCAGGCACTGAGGTCGTTAAACATATTCCAGGGAGCAGGAGCGACAGTATAAGGCGGCTTGTGTTAAGATGCAAGAGGTGCCAAGACAATGCAGCGGAAAGGCGCTTCAGGTTAGGCAGGCCATGAGTAGGGGCTAAGGCTGCCACAGTAATGGCAGAGCAGCCTGTGCTGCATATGTGTCATGTGCGCCCTCCAGGACCCCACCAGGTAGTGCAGGCCAAATCTGTCAGCACCGTAGCCCCTCCAACACAAATATCTCCAGCTCAGTGCAGGGCTTCCGGGAGGCGCACCAGAGCCCACGCACAGAGCCGCGGAGGAGTCCAGGGCCTCACTGGTGTGAGACAGGTGCAAGCCACTCGGATGAGTAGACACAGGGATAGTGCCTGGGTGGCATGGTCTTGTGGGAGACGTGAGTCACTGTACCCCGACTTGAGCACCAAGGCTGTCAGAGATGTTCCGAGGGGCAGAAAAGATTATTTAAGGAAGCTTGTGATGAGGTGCAACCAGGTGTCAAGGCAATGCAGCAGGAGGGTGCCTCTAGTTAGAATAGGCCATGCGCAGGGAGTAAGGCTGCACGATGATGGTAGAGCACCACAAACCACCTAGGTGTTGTGCTGCTTAATCCCTCCAACGGAGATATTTCTAGTTTAGTATGGGTCACCTGGGAGGAGCCAGGAAGAAAAGTCAGGGCCCCACTGCTGTAAAACAGGTGCAGTGTAAAACAGGTGTGAGCGACTCAATGAGGGGCATTTGTAAATCTGAGAGCGGTCACGTGAGGACACTAAAGCACTAGTGTCCGCAATGAGGAGCAGTTATCAAAGAGCAGGCTGCACAGGTAAGGGAGCCAAGCCCGGGCTTCACCAGTCTGGGCAAGTTGCAGAAGCAAATGGAGGGCCTGGAGATTTTTGCTGTGAGACGCACTACTCCTTTGACAACCCTGGCAGGTAAGGGCTTTCCATTAGGGAGTGTGGTGTTGTCTTGTTCTGCCCAAGCGCCGGTACAGAATTGAGTCTTACTCAACTGGAGCCACCAGTGCAGGTCACTGCCAATCAAGGAGGTCTCAATGGTACATTAGAGTGGGCCACACGCAATGAGTGGCAGTTGAGGATAGAAGTCAGTGGTTAGTCGATTCCCCTGAAGATGCTGGTCCCAAGTGACAGTGTCAGCACAGAGATTCTCTCTGGCTGGAGACGGTGGTTGCGAGGAGGTATTAGTGGGCCGCTATGTTGGTCACAAGAGGATCACTCTAGTGGAGGAGAGTTCCCATCACCCATAGCAGCCAATCAGGTCCCAAACACGGAGGGGCTTGATATTTCTGGATACTATTATAATTTCCCATAAAATTGCCAACAATGTTGGGGGCCCAAGCAGGATTTTGCAACAATGGCAGGGTGGATGGCACAGCACTATGTTAAGATACGTCTGCCATTGGACCATGCTTGGCCACATCCCTGAATCGTTTCCTGTTGTGAGTCATAACCCCTTCCTCGCACTCAATAATTGTAATATATATCATATTACACTCTATGCATCTATATCTATAGTCACTGGAAAAAAAAATAAGGTTAAAGGGACGTAATAGTTAGGTGAAAATGTCAGTTAAAGCATACAGTTTTTAAATAAATCATCAGTTACGGTTATCTCAAGTAACTATGGGCCAGATGTAGCAAACGTTTTGCGACTCGCAAACGGCAAAATTTGCCGTTTGCGAGTCGCAAACCGCGTATCCCAATGCAGAAATGCATTTTGCGAGTCGTTACCGACTCACAAAATGCATTTCAGACTCGCAAATAGGAAGGGGTGTTCCCTTCCTATTTGCGAGTCGCATTGGGATGCAATACCATTTGCGACCGCATATGCGGTCGCAAATGGCATCGCAGTTACCATCCACTTCAAGTGGATGGTAACCCAATCGCAAATTGGAAGGGGTCCCCATGGGACCCCTTCCAGTTTGTGACTGGAGCCCAAAATATTTTTTCAGGGCAGGGAGTGGTCCAAAGCACGACTCCCTGCCCTGAAAAAAAACCGAAACTAAAGGTTTCGGTTTTTTTTTAAGTGCAGCTCGTTTTCCCTTAGGGAAAACGGGCTACACTTCAAAAAAAAAAAACTGCTTTATTTAAAAGCAGGTCGCTAACATGGAGGTCTGCTGACGTCAGCAGGCCACCATGTTAGCGAGTGCCTATACTCGCAATGGGGCCGCAATTTGCGACCCACCTCATGAATATTCATGAGGTGGGTCATTGTGACCCCATTGCGAGTTGCAGTCGGTGTCTGAGACACCGTACTGCATAGCAATTTGCGACTTGCAAATTGCGAGTCACAGGGACTCGCAATTTGCAAGTCGCAAATTGCTTTTTTCCTACATCTGGCCCTATATCTCTTGCTCTAAAATAACTATAACTTGGGCCTGCCATGCACAGTCTTGTCATTTCAAATGTTGCAGTCATACAATCAGTGATGTCATAGAACATGACATGTGTAATGTAATATGTGAGGTCAAAAGTAGTCCACATATATTAACCAGTGGCGGTTACCACTGGGTATTTATAGTTGTTTCCATCGAAAATTGCTTTTTTGGTTTGCTAATAATTTTGAGGCCATTTGACAAATCTTAGCAAAACTTACCAAAAAAGTGCTCTGTTTTTGCTTAGCTCTTTGCAGGAAAGTTTCAGGGTGATCTATCAAGCAGGACCTGAGGGTAAGAGAGTGTCCCTAAGTGTAAAATCTTCATGCAATTTCCATAGATCTTTTTAGAAAGGGCTACAGCTCAAACGACTAAACAGAATTATATAAGTTATTTTTTTAAAGTTATATAGTTCTTGAGTTACAACTAAAACCTTTTGCCGTGGAGCCAAGAAGGATATACATATGGTTGATCCCTATCAGTAGTGGTAAGAAAAGCAATACAACAGTGGAATGGAATGTGGCCCAAAACAAATCTTCATTAACTATATTATCTACATCAATACTCTTTAATTAACTTTTTTCATCATTTAAATGCTTTATAGCTAAGCTGAACTGTTGTGTGATTAGCTGCTGTGTTGTGCACATGCAAACATATGTGCTGCTCTGGGATGAGCCAAGGTCAGTCTTTTTTGGAAGCCGGGCTCTCTGGGTCAGATTAATTATTCTTTGTTGAAGGTCAGTTACAGCTCACATTGATGGCCTCTCTTGCCCAAACCTTAAATTCTGATTCTCCACACCGATGAGCAACGTTGTCTTAACTCAGTTGTTATAGAGGTGCACCATGCCTAACTTGAGACTTGACTGCTGCATTCATGCCTGTTCCTAAGATTGTGGGTCCTGTATTACCTTTAGTTATTTTGAAGAACCATTACAGTATTTTGCTGAGAAGCCACAAGTGGGCCTTATTTTATGCTCACTGCTTGACTAGGGGCCTAACTGGCAAAGATCCCTTGAGGAGTGTGTGGTCCTTGATTTGGGGACCAAATTTTGACATAAAGTAGGCTGGTGCTGGGGTGATGCATGTGAATTTTCTCTGCAAAAGTCACATATCACCTGATGTTTGTAGTCTTCATGTGGTCCTTGATGCAGATGCAATATGTGGAAACTGTTCTTTTCAGGTTGTGTTGTGACATGTCTGACCAATGACTAAATATGGTTTATGGTAAAGACATGCAATGTTTATAGCACTGCACGTATTTTGTGTCGGCTAAAACCAGGTTGGGTTGCCTGACTGATGATGCAAAGTTTTCATGTATGCGGTCACCACAACAGTTGTTTTTCAGTCACAGTGTGCCAGATGTTTTGAGAATAGGACATCCTGTTACTGCTACACTTCTACAGACCTGACGTTTTGGCTAGGTACAAGGATGAGGATGGGGCGGATGATCAGATTTAGGCAAGGAGTACTGGAATCAGATTCAGTGCTTAGAGGTAGGGTTGTTGTACCCACAGAGGCCTAGCAGGTTGGGCAGTAATGTGCTCATGGATGTGGTTAGAAAAGTGGGTGAGAATGTTAACATGTCAGTGGCAGGGGCTCTGATAGTGAACAATCACAGAGTAGATCAAGTTAACTCTTGCAGCCCCCGGCACCAGAAAGAATGGTGACCCATTAGTACAAAGTACAAATGAATAGACTGCCTCTTTTTTTAATAATGTTTGTGAATTTCATTGTTCAAACAGTTTTTAAACGTTTGCAACTTGTGAGTTAACGCACTTTGCAACGTTTAAAAAAAGGATTAGCTCATGCTGGCTTTCATATGGAACCTTCCAGGGAAACAGTTTCTAGGCTGGAGGCTCCTGGAGTAGTGCTGTTTTTTGATAGGGCAGCCTTTTATGTGGCTGTTGATTGTAACTTTGAGGTTGTCCACTTCATTTGATGGTCTCCTTCCTTTAGGTATGAGTTTTGAGGGCATGGAACTTGAAGAGTAGGGTACGTGTTTCACCCACCATGCACATACCATATTAGTTTGTTGTGGGAATCTAATTCTCAGTCAAGTAATTTGGATTAATTATTGCTTATGTTTTATGTAGGGATCTAATTGTCAGTTACCGAGTTTGGATTAGCCAAAGCTAATGCCTTAGTTGGAAAGCTAATTGTGAGTCAGCTATTTTGGATTAGCTATTGCTTAGGTTTTATGTAGTGATATAATTATCAGCCAATTACTTTGGATTAGCTATTCCTTATGTTTTATTTATTTATCTGCAGCTGCCTTAAGATCCATTTAGTAGGGCAGCTGATGTGTGAAGTGCTGACAGGTCTGTGTTCTGAGGTGGGAAATCAGTTGTGAGTGAGGGAGGGCCAAGCTTTTGTTTTGAGGCAGATCTGACAGCTTCTGCGCATTTTGACTTATGCTGAATGGAAGGTGATTTTATCCTTGGTATTTCCTCAGTGTGCCTACCGTATTGACTAAATGCATGTAGCAGTTAGAATGGTAGTTATTGGTGGGCAGGTGGATGTGACGGACAAGACAAAAGTCCTCATCTTCAGCTCCACCCTCTCTGCATGGGATGACTCGTGGTGGGCTGCCACTCTCGGAACCACTCCGACTCCGACCAACCACGCACGCAACCTAGGATTCATCTTGGACCCCTCACTATCCATGACCTAGCAAGTCAACGCAATCTCCTCCTCCTGCTTCAACACCCTCCGCATGCTCCAAAAGATCTACAAATGG
The DNA here is from genome assembly GCF_031143425.1 of Pleurodeles waltl. NCBI lineage: Eukaryota > Metazoa > Chordata > Amphibia > Caudata > Salamandridae > Pleurodeles > Pleurodeles waltl. Next base: position 216,958,795 of record NC_090450.1, on the reverse strand, counting down.
ATACTCACTGAAACCAGAAGAACAGTCACCCAAGTCCTCGCAAGCAGCAAGCTGGATTACGGCAATGTCCTCTACGCAGGAACCACGGGCAAACTCCAGAAGAGTCTGCAACGCATCCAGACTGCCTCTGCATACCTCATCCTGGACATCCCCCGCCACTGCCACAACACAGACCACCTGAAAAACCTGCACTGGCTCCCAGTCAACAAGAGAATCACTTTAAAACTCCTCACCCACACTCACAAAGCACTGCACAACACCAGACCAGAATACCTCAACAGACGGCTATCCTTCTACACCCCGACCCGGCATCTCTGCTCTGCTGACCTCGCCCTCGCAACCGTCCAACGCTTCCGCAGAACTGTAAACGGCAGTAGATCATTCTCGCACCTCACCGCCAAAACGTGGAACACTCTTCCCATCCACCTGCGCCAGACCAAAGACCTTCTTACCTTCAGTAAACTTTTCAAGACCTGGCTGTTCGAGCAGTAGCAGCCCCTCCCCCCCTTCTCCACCCTCCCCTCCTCAGCGCCTTGAGACCCTCACAGGTGAGTAATGCGCTTTACAAATTCCTGATTGATTAATTGATTGATTGAAGTCCACTGAAGGTTTCCATCCTATGGAATAGGCACACTCAAATGGATATTAGATTAGACAGGTAAATACAGTTTTTGTTATTTAACCAACTAGATAGGACCTTTATGCTAGGATTGTGTGACAAAAACATTCTTAGATGCACCTGCAGATGATTTATTAGTTCCTAATGTGTGCTTCATGAGTAACCTGCATAAAACAAACATGTAATTAAACATAACAAGTAAAATATGGATTTCCCTCAATATCTGATCTCTAAGGATTATTTGAAATGCTGTCACATTAAGGTGGTCGGCAAGAATTAAGAATTAAGAAGATCCAAAAGTGTGAAAGTCCAACACAATGCAATCTGCGATTTGGCGATCATAGTTTTGAGTCAAGCATGTGAAGAGTATATTCTAAGTGATCGACATCTGTAGTTTCCTGCTGGACACATAATGTAGCCGTCCCTCTCTATGGACCATGCTAACACCCACCCCACACTCATCCAGCACAGGAGTCCCTAGACATGAGCTAGGCAAATATACTCACTGTTAGTTGTACCCACCATAACCATGGGCCCAATTCAAAAGGTTAACCTTTTTGTCTAAGTTTACAACTTTGCGAATTAACAAAAGGCATTTGCAAGTACTATCTTTAGGTCCACACTTGTTGTGCAGATCTGCCTGAATGCGTACCTAAAGTTATTACTCATAAGTGCCCTTTGTAAATTCCCAAAGTGGTAAACTTAGCCCCACATTTATACTTTTTGACGCAAACCAGTGCTGGCGCTGGTTTGCGTCAAAAGTTTTACCGCCGGCTAACGCCATTCCTATGCGCCATGTGGGCTCCTTATTTAAGGAATGATGTTAACCGGCGCTGAGGACTGGTCCGAGTAAAAAAAAAAATGGTTCAAACCAGGCAGTACCGGCGTAGGGGAAAATGGAGGTTGTGCGTCAAAAAATGGTGCAAGTCAGGTTTGAGTAAAAAATCATGCCTCAAACTGGACTTGCGCCATTTTATGAGGCACAACCCCCATTGAAATGAATCCTGTCTTAGCAAAGACAGGAGTCATGCCCCCTTGCCCAATGGCCATGCCCAGGGGATTGGGTCCAGTGGCATGTAGGGGAGCCCAAATTAGGCCCACCTATGCCACTTTAAAAAAATTAGAAAAAAATACTCACCTCAATTTACATGTACTTACCTGGGATGGGTCCCCCCATACATGGGTGTCCTCCAGGGGTGGGCGAGGGTGGCAGGGAGTGTCCCAGGGAGCAGGGAAGGGCACATCTGGACTACTTCCATGGTCAGAGACCATGGAAGTGCGCCCACAGGTCCCTTAACGGCTGCCCTGACTCAGGCGTTAAAAACGGCGCACATCAGGCTGTGCACATTTTTTAAGGCCTGCCCTCTCCTGTGCATCAAAATGACGCAGGAGTATAAATAAGGCGCACAGGCCTTAAAGTCATTTTTTGGGTGGGAAAGCCTACCTTGCATGTCATTAATGCAAGGCAGTTTCCTGCATCCAAAAAATGACTCACACAGAGGAATTTTGACGTCCCAGGCCTCGAACGTCAAAGTTTAAATATGGTGCACGGTTTGCGGCGAATGTGCGTCAACATTTTTGACACACATTCGGCACAAACAGAGTATAAAAATGCCCCTTAGACTTTTGGTATAAGTTTAGACCAAAAGTATGGCCCTCATTCCAACATTGGCGGTAAATCCCACTTAACGCTGTGCAGAAGACCACCAACACACTGCCGCAGCCGCGGAAATCCGCTACAGCTATTACGACCCACAGCTCAGAATCCGCCAAAATCTAGACACCCACACAAGTCCGCCACACCAAAGGTCAGTGATAAACTGGCGATAACAAAACCTCCACCCTCACGCCAACAGGAATACGCCCACACTATCACGACCCACGAATCCACGTGACGGTCTTTCAACCGCGGTATTCCATTGGCGGTACACACCACCGCGCTCAAAATACACAGACATTTACAAAACACTACCACATTGGACAATTCCAAATACACACACCTGATACACATACACACACCACTCCCACACACCCAATACAATATAAAACACACACCCACATTACCCACAAACCCTTACAACGAACAATTTGGCAGAAGCAGAGAGACAGCAAAGCAAAGACCACACCAGCATACAGAGGCACACAACACCACCATCACACATCCACATCCACGCACACAAGACCACACACCCCTAAACATCACCCCACACATCACAACACACACCACCTAACACATCACCCACACCACCCCATAGCACCTGTTCTGCTTTCCCTCTTATCTCATAACCGAGCTTACAGAACCTCTCTGGAATGCACTTCTGAGGTTAAAGAAGACATTTATTGTTATTAATTCCCCACCCACAAGTTCCTGAGAGACGAAATTAGTAGATTGGAAGCACACGTTCAAAAGTAGTCGCAGCAATGAAAGCAAAATATATCAAAGTATTTCTCAGTTGCAATGTACACAGCAAATATAGGTGAAGACATTTATTATAGCATAACTTCAAAGCAAAGCATAAAAGTCAAAATTCATCACCGTAGGGCCTATAGCTTAGCTTCATCTTTCTGGGGTCTGCAAGTTGATGACTCCGGTCAACTGCGAGAAAGACATTCTCTACCCAAACGGGAGGCAGGCAACTGACATCTAGTTCCTGTCAGAAGTCAAGCAGATTTAATCCACCTCACCGTAGTCCAGAGTCATCCTTAAAAACAAACTCAGTGTGAGAGCCGAAGAACCTTGGAGAGAGGCCAATTCTCCTGAGCTCCCCGTTCTCAGACTGGATTGAGAGGTAAACACAAAATCTACGTGCTCTTATCAGCTAAGGTCTGGTGTGAAGAAAACAGCTTGGTCCATCTTGTGGAAAAACACAGCTTGGAAAAGCACAGCTCATCTGCAATGTCTCAACTGCAATGTCTAAGCCCACGTTAAAGCCAATAGGCAGCTAACCTAAATAGCAAATGTAATGTCTAATGTCAAAGCCAATAGGCAGCTAAACTGAATACAGAATGTAATGGCTAATGCCATGTCAAAGCCAATAGGCAGCTAAACTGAACAAAACATATAGAGCCTGGGGGGGCGTGGCCACGGAGCCGAGCATGGCGCACGCTTAACGGATCGGCTCCGGAGGGGCCGACTTTAAATCGGTGCCTGGATGCGCTGAGGCGGGCGGTCCTGTGTCCAGAGCGGAGTGGGACGACTGCTGTGGACGGGGGGACCGCGGAGGTGCGGTCTTGCCCCCTGGAGCGGGCCCCTGAGTGACTGGGGCTGTTCGGGGCTGCGGGGAGGCCACGGCCCGGCCGGCGGGCGGGGCCGAGGCGCGCTGTGCCGGGGGGCTTCCCGTGTTGGTGCATTGCAGGTGAGCGGCCGACGCGACCGGAGCGGCTTGGGTGCGGCTGCGGCCCCGGGGGCGGCCTCCAGCAGACTCGTGCGCCCCGGTGCGGGCCTGGACCCACATGGTTCGCCGCCGGGTTGCGGCCGCGGCCCCGTAATGGGCGGTACGCAGCGCCCGGCGCTGGCCTTGAATGCGGGCCCACCCTGAAGGGGGGGTGCAGGCTGGAGCGTCTGCTGGGGGCACCTGCCGGCGGCGGATCGGCCATCTGCTCGGGAGGCGGAGCCTGATGCCCCTGACTGAGGGACTACGCACAACGGAGAGACGCGGAGGCGGGGGGCCCCCCGGAGCTGCCCAGTGAGGAGTCCACTTTGGGTGCGCCCCCCTGGAGAACGCATGACCGGAGCCCTGGTGTCTGCTGCCCGGGAGCCCCCGGATGCCGACGACGGGACTTACTACGCTCAGGGCGCCCCAGGATGAGTACTGATTGTCCTTTGTGGGGCGAGACAACGGGGAATCGCCTTGCACCATCTGCTCCCATCTACCAGTATTGGGGGCCGGGTGCCCTTGTTCCCGGGTGCGGAGCCCCCTTTGGTTGACCGGACCAATCCCGACCGGAGGGCCTTGCTGAACCAATCACTTATACGCACAACAACGCAAATCTACAAAAGCATGCCAGCCCCGGTTTAGCCCAAAACTGGTTTCTTGCCTATGGAGTAGATGTGGCGCGACCGGGGGACTGAGCACGGCGCACTCACGATCGTTCGGTCCGCGGGGGGCCGCGGACGGATCTGGGCCTAGGCGCACTGGGCGCTAGCCTCATTGAGTCACCCCTACCTGCCTGGCCAATGCCCCCCAAGGGCAAACATAAGAGCAAAACCATGGACCCTCCGGCACATGCACCACTGGGGGAAAATGAACCGTCCACGCAAAGCCAGTCGCAAAGCAAAATGCAAGACACTCTTGACAAAATACTGGGTGCCATTGAGGACACCAAATCCACATTACAGCGTGACATCAATCAGGTGGCGATAGAGGTGGGCCTCCTGAGAGCTGATCATCACAAATTGGCTGACAGAGTAAAAGAAGCGGAGGCAACGCTAGCGGAAGTAGTCCCAAAACAAGATGATGTATCAGCGGAGGTGACCTCCTTGGTTGGCAGAGTGGTGAAGCTTGAACAGCGTGCTGAAGACGCAGAAGGCAGAAATAGGAGGAATAACATTCGCGTGGTGGGCCTCCCTGAAGGGGCCGAGGGGCCGAATATGGTGGAGTTTCTGGAGAAATGGCTAAGCACAGTTGTCGCACCAGGATGTCTGACCCCCTTCTACTCACTGGAGCGAGCACACCGTGTACCGGCTAGACCGCTGGCTCCTGGCAGGCCACCGCGAGCAGTAATAGCTAGACTCCTGCACTACAGGGACAGAGACATCCTCTTGCAGAAAGCCAGGGAAACGGGCCCGTTTAAAGTAGCCAATGGCGAAGCGACATTATTCCCTGACTTCACCTTGGAGGTCCAAAACAAGCGCGCCTCCTTCCTAGCCGTTAAAAGAACCTTGTGAGAAGAGGGGATACAGTACTCGCTGCTCTACCCAGCAAGACTACGAGTGATTGCGGAGGGGAAGACCATGTTTTTCCAAACTCCAGAGGAGGCATGGGAATGGCTCGAAAGATCGGGGACACGGCCGACGCGACCAGTGCCGGAGAACCGCGGGGCGAGCGGGACCCGGCGGGCCTCGAAGGGGAAAAGACTCAGAGACCACCAGAGACTAACACCAACGCGGACACAGAGGGAAACTGGCAAGAGAGAGGCCCTGGAGGCAGCGGCCAAGGTGGGTGGAGAGTCGCCGCCCCAGGAGATCTCTGAAGAAGAATCGGATGATACGGTTGTGTCCTCGCCCGACAGCTCTGGGGACTCGACCTACGCGCCAAGAGTGACCCCGCAGACCGCTGACGAACTTGCATAGATCGTGCCAGCACCGGCGCTGAAAGGCGAGACAAGATAAGAAGCAAAATGGCCCTTCCGGACCTGGCCGCTCCCCCGGACCTGACTCTTGCCTGTCAGTCCTGACTGGCGAGTATTGCGGTGATGTGTTTGAATAATTTGCAGTGTTGCAGAACTTATTGGGCAGCCTACAGTTCCGGAGGTGCCCTGGGGATGGGGAGTTGGGGTTTGCAGTTACTAGTTATATCGGCTACACGTGCGAAATGGTACGAGCATGAGGAAGGTACAAACTTGTGGGGGAATCGATCGGGGCCTTGGGCGTGCCGACCCTGCATACAACAGGCCTTGAGAATAGGATGGCGAACTACAATATCATAACTTGGAATGTCAGGGGGATGGGTACTCCTGCTAAGAGACATAGAATCCTTTCCTTTCTAAAAAGGAGAGGGGTGCAGATAGCTATGCTACAGGAAACCCACCTTGCATTCGGAGAGGGAGAGAAACTAAGGCGGAGATGGAGGGGACAGGTGTTTGCCACAGAATATTCAGCTTACGCAAGGGGAGTCCTGATTTGGATTAGGGCGGGGGTCCCCTTCACGATTGATTCCTCCAACATTGACAATGAGGGAAGGTTTGTCATATTAGAAGGGAGATTACAGGGGCTCCAGTTGACCCTGAGTTGTATATACGCCCCCAACCAGGACCAAACAACATTTATGACGAACCTGTCTAGGCACCTTACTCGTCAACACACGGGGGAAGTACTAATAGGTGGAGACTTCAACGCAGTGCTCGACACTGACCTAGATAGATCTACCCCCCCACTACAGGGAGCAACATCAACCAAAACAGCAAAAAAATTAGTTGGGTGGCTAGACGCCTGGGGGCTGGTAGATGCTTGGCGGTTACAACACCCAGAGACCAGGGACTATTCGTTTTATTCGGGTCTTCACCAGGTACACACCAGAATCGAAAGGATAGTTTGCACTGCGGGACTGGCTCGTAGAGTGACCCATGCTGAATACCTTGCCCGCACAATATCAGATCACAACCCTCTATTACTGACATTGAGAGTATCACAGGACAGACCCCCCATACCGTCATGGAGAATGCTCCCGACAGCGCTTGAAGATCAGGCATACAGGGAGGAATTAAGATGCTACCTAACAGAACATATAGAACTAACCAGGGATCCACTTCCTCCAGAGGCATAGAGTGGACGACACTCAAAGTGGGGACGCGGGGTCACTGTCTTGGACAGTCAGTGGGGATAAAACGTACACTTGAGAGAGAATTAAATGCGCTGGAGAGGGTCATACAGGAGGGGGAGCTGAGACAGGGCTCTGCAGAGCAAGTGGATGAAGAGTACGATCGTGCACGTAGAGAGCACTCCCAGGCTGAAGAGCGGCTTAGATGCCATAGTATGCAAAGATACTTGGCATCCATACAGTCAGAGGAGGGAAGATCTGGTAGACTATTGGCATGGTTGGTGCGCCCGAACAGAGATAGTGACCCTATTGCAAGTGTATTAGACAGGGGAGGAACACGCAGACTTAGCGCAGAATCCATTAACGAGGCATTTAGAGATTACTATACACACCTATATAGGAGGCCCACGGACATGGAGAGGGGGACCCTCGACAATTTCCTAACTCGGATACCTTTACCAGTATGAGCCCAGAGGGCAGGGTCGGCTTGGGGGGCCCAGTGACTGCGGATGAGACGGTTGAGGCGATTGCACAGTTGGCCCCTGGGAAGACCGCTGGTACAGATGGTCTTCCTATGGACTTTTATAAAAAGTATAAAACCTTACTAGTCCCCAGACTGATAGAAATGTATACGGAATCGGCAAAGAACGGAGAACTCCCACGCACATTGCGTGAGGCATTGGTAGTGCCACTTCCTAAAACAAATAGCAAGGAGGCATCAGTGACAGACTATCGCCCACTATCAATGCTAAATAGCGACTTTAAGATCCTCAGTAAGATCCTGGCCAACCGGCTGTTGCCCCTTATGCCCACCCTGATACATCCTGACCAGAACGGTTTCATACCTGGTCGCAGCACCTCCCTAAACCTTAGGCGTATTTTCTCTATCATACATATGCCCAGTGAATCAAAGCCGCCAACCGGGACCCTGCTAGCAGTGGACTTTGAAAAGGCCTTCGACTCAATTAGGTGGGACTACCTGAGGGCGACAATGTTAAAGATGGGTCTGGGTGAGGGCTGGGTCGAATGGGTGGACCTGTTATACTCATCCCCGCTGGCAAGGGTCAAGACAGGTAGGACAATCTCTGGTGCCTACCCAGTGCACTGAGGAACCAGACAGGGATGCCCCCTATCCCCATTGTTGTTCGCTCTGGCGATGGAGCCCCTGGCGGCCTGGGTACGAGGGGAGGGAGCTGACAGAGGGATTCAGTGGGGACCAACTGATCACATTATATCGCTATATGCAGATGACATCTTGATCTATCTTAGAGATGGGGCGAGTGGTCTCCCCTGGGCCCTGAACGCCCTGGAGGAGTTTGGAGAAGTGTCAGGATTACGACTTAACCGTAATAAAACATATGTGTTCCCCCTGGTGCCTGGATATAGTTGTCCTGCAACATGCCCAACAGACCTGAAATGGGCCCCACGGACATTTAGATACCTGGGGATCCAGATCTATCATGATGTGGGAGACTTAAGAGAGGGCAACCTTGGTAATGCGCTCCGATCCCTGAGACCCTCGGAAGAATTTTGGCGCTCTCTGAAGCTGTCGGTGATGGCCAGGGTGGCGCTCTCCAAGATGATCATGCTCCCCGACTTCTCTACTACTTTGCCAACTTGCCACTGCTAATACCCCGAACATGGTTCCGCGACCTGAACGCAATACTCAGAGAACTAATACGGGACAATGGGCGCAGGCGAACTACACTTACAACTATCTGCAGACCACCCAACGCGGGTGGCCTGGGAGCCCCCGACTTTGAGGTATACTATTTGGCATCCCAATTACAGTGGATACTGGATTTATATACAGCCCAAGGAGCAATAGACACGGCGTGGATTGCGACATGCATGACAAACAGAAAGATAACCTCCCCTGGGAACAATATAATGATAAAAGTGGCGCTGGCATGCTGGAAAAGATGCATGAAGAGGGCGGGAGTGGGCCCCCCGTTTTCCCCAGCTTTGCCACTGGCGGTGCTTGCCATAGAACCCAGGGGGAGAGGGCCAGGAAACACCGGACTTGGCCCCTGGTTGTTAACTGGAATAGAAGTAGTGGGAGGACTCTTCAAGGAGGGAGTGCTGAGGGGATTTGCTGAATTAACGGAAGAGGGGGTTCCCGGGGGGCAGTTCCTGCTTTATGGGAGGCTAATACATACTCTTAAGACCCACTGGGGCACAGTGAACGCTGAGCCTACCATACACGAGGTCCTGCACTCGCTGTTGACATTAGGGGAGGAATCACATCTGATCACTAAAATATATCGGGCCCAAGTTGAGGCAGCATTGGACCCATTACGGTCGCTGAGAGGAAGGTGGGAGGGCACAATTGGGCGGGAACTAACTGACTCAGAATGGAGGAGAACACTGGCCTACCCCCGGAAAATATCACGTAATACACGGCTAAGATACATTCAGTATAATTATTTGCACAGAACCTACCTCACGCCTCACAGACTGTTCCGTATATATGGAGGGGCTTTGGGGAATTGCCCGAGATGTGGAGGAGGAGAGGCAGATTTTGACCACTTGCTTTGGACTTGCCCAGCGATCCAGACGGGCTGGAGGGAAATATTGCCGACCCTGTCTGAATTGTTTGAAACTGAGTTGAGACCCACCCCTGAACTGTGCCTGCTGGGCCTCAGACCAGCTGCGCTCTGCGGAAAAGTGGAGGGGCGCTTTTTGGACCTTTCCTTGGCCCTTTATAAGAGACTAATCTCGAGGGGCTGGAAGGCCACGGATCACCCTCCACTGTCTGACTGGAAAAGGGATATATCAACATGGTCTAGAGCTGAACTGCAGGTCCTAAAAGCAGAAGAAGCCAGAAATATTCACCAGGTTCCTATAGCCCCGGGGTGGGAGAATTTAATGACGAACTGGGAGAGTATAAATAGGTGGCTGGCAAGCCCAGTAGGAGAAACCAGTGCAACTCAATCCACACCGAGGACGGAACCAAATGGTGGAAGCACATAGTCAGGCACCCAAAATCAGACCCAAACCACACATAGATCGCACCAAGAGTAAAGGTGGGAGGATAGTTGGATCCCTGACCCCTGAACCACTGACAATAATAGTAAGCAACGTGAGTGACCCGCCACCTCCACGGTGCGCCGGTGCGCCCTGGATTGCCATCTTCCCTCACCCAAAAATGAGCACATTACAGTACCTTCAAGCTAGCAACCACAAAAGCCATTCGCACGAAGCCGTAAAGTTGACCGTTTGTGGTCCTTTGATTTTCTTTTTTCTCCCCTTCCTCCTTTCCCTACCTCCAACTAGCTAAATACGAGTGTCAACAGAAATTGTACATCGCACACCTCGGGTTTCCCTCCCCCTCACCTTCCGCTTCTCCTCCCACCACCCTTACCTTCCTGTATCTAGTCCCGAGCACCACTCTCCCAAGTTACAAGGAAGAAGGGGTCCAAGTTGGTTGGTTGATTGTTGAATACACAACACAGCGAATTACAGAAAGGAAATATACATTAACAAAGTAAATGTGCACAATTTATGGAATAGAAATCATTAAGACCAACGATAATAAAGAGTGCAAACAATGAGCACAAAAAAAGAATATAACAATATAAGCAAAAAATGCATGTAAAATGAACAAATATGAAACTGTGTAAAAACAAAATGTTAATAAAAATATATTTAAAAAAAAAAACATATAGAGCCTGATTACAACTTTGGAGGACGGTGTTAATCCGTCCCAAATGTGACGGATATCCTGCCCACCGTATTTCAAGTTCCATAGGAAATAATGGACTCGTAATACGGCGGGTGGTATATCCATCACATTTGGAACAGATTAACACCGTCCTCCAAAGTTGTAATCAGGCCCATAATGTGCTACTGGTGAACATTGAGCAACTAATATGCGCAGTGGTGAAACACAAAGTCATTGGTCAAACACAATTAATAGCATCACATTCCACCCTATGACCAATGAATTTTTGTTTCACATACCTCTTATTTCAAACAAAAAACAAAAACAACAACACAAAAAACATTATAAGCAAATCAGATTTGAATGATAAAAGCAATCACTGTAAAGCAATGGAAGTGGATTAACCTATTGATCTCATAACCTTTCACATCAGGTACATCTACACAGAAAAGACTTAAACTTATATACTCTGAATGAGATAATAGTGTATCTAAAATAGCAATTTGATGTAGCATGAGTTCTACTCATGTAAAGGTACACGGTCCACCTGAAAGGTTTGCTGGCGAAAGTCAGAGTTCCACATGAAAAAACACAGACAGTTAACTGTTAAGGTTGCTTAGTTCCAGTGAAAGAATGTAATCCAACAAGTTGAACTTGAACTGAAGGCACCAGTTGCGCAAAATGGATCCATGGGGTTTGTACTTTAATGAGTCAGGTTTAGGTTGGGGGTTCGGTCCCTTCCCCGACCCCACATGCACACACCCAAAGGGAGACCACACAGCACACTCATGGCCAGTGGCGAAACGTAGTAGGATCTGCAAAAGAAAAAAGTATGACTTTTCTTGCAAATAACATTTGTCATCTGAAATGTGCCCTCTGTCTTCCTTTCCCTGTTTTATAATCAGCAGGATGTTTTTGGGGCCCTTTGTTATGGTTTCTGCAGGTTCTGGAGGGTCACTTGGGGCTTCAACCCACACCTCAGGACTGAGGTTTTTATCTGCTGCACCACAGCTTCCCTTTTCTTGCACTGTCATAAGGGCTGGGGCAGACTCCTTCTTTACCAAACCTCCATTCACTGCACTTTTGACAGGTTGGGCCATTCTGTCTCCAATTTGTATGAATGAATCAGATTCCTTTCTAGTTATCAGCATAATTTTAATTTTTCCTAGGTAATCTGCAGCAATCACTCCACCTAAAACCTGATCAATTTGCCTTATCTGTCCTGGTAACTTTCCTCTTTCCAACTGATCTTTGACTGTTTGTGGGACAGATTGCTATTGTGCGTGCTGCACAGTTGTTATCAAATCTAGGGGAATGTGCAGCTCTCTCATCTCTGCCCACCTGTAAGTGCCTTTTTCTCCCAGCTGTCCACATTTCTGGTGTACCCACTTAGCCATCCCCACTAAGTCAGAATTCTGGGTGGATACTTCAGACTCTGAATTTTTCTCTTTAACATCTGCAAGGGAATTGAACCAGTTAGGTACAAGCCATGTGGAAAACCAAACAGCTAAACCATTGGCAATGAACCAAGAATCAGTGTAAAATTGACACATCTCAAGCAGCTCTTGCTTTAAAGTCTGACACACATTGTACAACGCTGTTCCTTCTCCTCTGCTAGAAAACAGCTCTTCAGTCAATGAATCATTAGTCAAACAAACATGCTTTTTATCCTCAGGAGACACAAATTCAAATGGTGCATTCAATTTCACTGGTGACTCTTTTACCTGTGGTACTCCCTGCACCCTCTCCACATCCTGAAAGGGGGCTTGTGGCACCAGTTCATGTAGGGCTGCAGTGACTCTAGCCCTGTCTTGCAAGTACCAGCTCCAGTGTATGATACTAGCTTTCTGTACCTGTCCTAAACTGTGAGATTTAGGTGAATTCATCACCCACTGCATGCTTGATATTTCAAGTTTCATACTCCAAAGTTCCAGGGGCACCGTTGTCCTCCCCTGTTCCTTATTTCCATGTAAATCAGTGTTTCCCTCTTGCACTGCGCAGAAACCTAAAGTCTGAATTATTTCATTTGCCAAATCACAAGCGTGCAGCTGCTTACATTTTTTCCTAGTGACTTTATACCAAAGTGTTAGGATTTCACTCAGATGAGGGCTATACTGTTTCCAAAAATCAAACAAGCAAATGAAACTCGGTGTCTCTTGCTTAGTGCAAATAGTAAGAAACTCTAAAATCTTTTGTTTTACTTGTGCCAGTAACTGCACATTTTGCGACGGTACCTTTGCCATGTAATTGATTTTTCTTTGCAGAAGCGGTCTGTAAATAACATTCTGAGCTCTGTTCTCAGTGTTATCAGTTAAGGAATGCACTTCAACTGCCAAAAACTGAGGGGTATTTTGTTCCATTGCCGGCTCACACAGAGGCTCAGACTGGCTCACAGCTGTCTTAACCCCCTCATTACTGGAATTGGAAAAGCCAGATTCTTCTAAAACAGCAGTTTTATAGATTTCAGCATTATCTTGCATTAATGTTTTCTGGCTAATTTGTTCACGTAAAGTCTTATTTTCATGTTCTAACTGCCTAGATATCTCCTGCATTTTTCTGTAAGCAGATAAAAGTATCCAAACCCTTCTGTCAAAAACAAAAGGAACATCATTTCTTAGGCACATTTTCTAAATATGCTTTATCACAGCAAGAAAACATGTTTCTCACAGCACCATCAGGCAGTTTAACTTCACATGCATTTTCAAACATGGTCTGCCGTGCTTCTGTAATTCTCTAAACAACAAAAAAACAATTACACTTTTAAATAGTGCACTTAGAAATCTCTAATTTCCCGACTCTGAAAACTGATGACTAAGCCAAAATGTTCTGCTTTCCCTCTTATCTCATAACCGAGCTTACAGAACCTCTCTGGAATGCACTTCTGAGTTTAAAGAAGACATTTATAGTTATTAATTCCCCACCCACAAGTTCCTGAGAGACGAAATTAGTAGATTGGAAGCCCACATCCAAAAGTAGTCGCAGCAATGAAAGCAAAATATATCAAAGTACTTCTCAGTTGCAATGTACACAGCAAATATAGGTGAAGACATTTAATATAGCATAACTTCAAAGCAAAGCATAAAAGTCAAAATTCATCACCGTAGGGCCTATAGCTCAGCTTCATCTTTCTGGGGTCTGCAAGTTGATGACTTCGGTCAACTGCGAGAAAGAGATTCTCTACCCAAACGGGAGGCAGGCAACTGACGTCTAGTTCCTGTCTGAAGTCAAGCAGATTTAATCCACCTCACCGTAGCCCAGAGTCATCCTTAAAAGCAAACTCAGTGTGAGAGCCGAAGAATTCTCCTGAGCTCCCCGTTCTCAGACTGGATTGCGAGGTAAACACAAAATCTACGTGCTCTTATCAGCTAAGGTCTGGTGTGAAGAAAACAGCTTGGTCCATCTTGTGCAAAAACACAGCTTGGAAAAACACAGCTCATCTGCAATGTCTCAACTGCAATGTCTAAGCCCATGTTAAAGCCAATAGGCAGCTAACCTAAATAGCGAATGTAATGTCTAATGTCATGACAAAGCCAATGGGCAGCTAAACTGAATACAGAATGTAATGTCTAATGTCATGTCAAAGCCAATAGGCAGCTAAACTGAACAAAACATATAGGGGGTCATTCTGACCCCGGCGGTCTAAGACCGCCGGGGCCAGGGTCGGCGGGAGCACCGCCGACAGGCCGGCGGTGCCCCGTAGGGCATTCTGACCGCGGCGGTTCAGCCGCGGCCAGAAAGGGTAAACCGGCGGTCTCCCGCCGGTTTACCGCTGCCCTTAGAATCCCCCATGGCGGCGCAGCTTGCTGCGCCGCCATGGGGGATTCTGACACCCCCTACCGCCATCCTGTTCCTGGCGGTTCGCCCGCCAGGAACAGGATGGCGGTAGGGGGTGCCGCGGGGCCCCTGGGGGCCCCTGCCGTGCCCATGCCAATGGCATGGGCACGGCAGGGGCCCCCATAAGAGGGCCCCACAAAGTATTTCAGTGTCTGCCTAGCAGACACTGAAATACGCGACGGGTGCAACTGCACCCGTCGCACCTTCCCACTCCGCCGGCTCAATTCTGAGCCGGCATCCTAGTGGGAAGGTTGATTTGCCCTGGGCTGGCGGGCGGCCTTTTGGCGGCCGCCCGCCAGCCCAGGGCAAATCTCAGAATCACCGCAGCGGTCTTTCGACCGCGGTGCGGTGTTCTGACGGCGGAACCTTGGCGGACGGCCTCCGCCGTCCGCCAAGGTTAGAATCAGCCCCATAATGTGCTACTGGTGAACATTAGGCAACTAATATGTGCAGTGGTGAAACACAAAGTCATTGGTCAAACACAACTAATAGCATCACAGCATCGCTAAGACACTCCAGGTTTTCTGAGGAGGAGCTCAGGGTCATGGTGGAGGAAATCATCTGGGTAGAGCCACAGCTATTCGGATCACAGGTACAGCACACCACCATAGCTAGGAAGATGGAGCTTTGGCACAGAATCGTGGACAGGGTCAACGCAGTGGGACAGCACCCAAAAACCCGGGATGACATCAGGAAGAGGTGGAACGACCTACAGGGGAAGGTGCGTTCCATGGTCTCAAGACACCACATTGCAGTTCAGAGGACTGGCGGCGGACCCCCCACCTCCTCCCACCCCCCCAACTAACAACATGGGAGGAGCAGGTCTTGGCTATACTGCATCCTGAGGGCCTCGCAGGAGTTGCTGGAGGAATGGACTCTGGTAAGTCAAATCTTAAGTACTTTATCCCCCACCCTACCTGCATGCTATCACATACCCCAACCCTCGCCCTCACCCCCATCACTCCAACTCCTCACATATGTCCCACTATCACAAACCACACATCCCAACTTCAAGCCCTGCATGCAACAACAAAGCATGGACACCCATCACCAATGCATGTCCACTACACATACCCACACAGACCCCTAAACAATTAACACACAAGGTCCTACACAAGAATGTAAGCACTGGGGTACAGGGTCACCCACCCATTGCACACCATGGCACACACAGATGCAATAATCATGCATTTACACCCCTGCAGGACCCCTACCCAACGTCACCAGACAGGAGGTTACAGACATGTCCACTCCACCCACAGAAGAGGCCCACAGAGATGACAGCAGCTCTGTCCAACTGGATCTAGATGACCAGCCCAGCCCATCTGGGACCTCAAGACAATTGGTTCCCCTGACACAGTCACAGGCCACCACAGAGCCTCCCCCGTCAGGAAACACCAGCACAGCACCCACCCAGCGGGCCCATACCTCTGTCCCCAGGACACGTCAAGCAGCAGTGTGTCCACCACTACAGGGAACCCAGGCTAACTCACCACCACAAGAACAACAGGGACCTGGGGGCAGTGGGCACATGGTTCAGGGGACTAGAGGCCCAGGAAAACTGGGGAACTGGGAGGTCTGCTGTGCGACAGGGGGAGGACAGGCCCAGGGAACCCACTCTCCATAAGGCCCTCTCCAACATCATGGGAGCGTACCATCATTCCCAGGAGACGATGGCAACAGTACTGGCCAAGGTTCAGGAGACCCAGTGTCTGCAGGAGGAACAGTATTTGGGGTTCAGGGAGGAACTCAAATCCATCAATACCACCCTGGGCACTATTGTAGGGGTGCTGAAGGACCTTGTGAACACCAGGAGGGACACTGTGGCACAACAAGTGGCCCCTGACACTAGCCTGGATGATGAACTGCCCACCACCTCCGCCGGCGCTAGTGGACAGGAGGCACCGTCAAAGGACCACGACAACAGCACCCCAACCCCTGCAGATAGAGAACCAAACTGCAAGTGGTCCCTGAGATCCAGGACAAAGACAGAGAACAATGCCAAGACCCCCGCCAAGAAATGAGACCACCCTGAATGTCATCCTTCTGTCCCACTTTGTCACCCCGTCCATCCTTAAACTGCCCTAGCTCCACTTCCTATGCCCCTTTGGACAATGCACCTGTGAGACCAATAGACTGGACTCTGCCATGGACATTCCTCCACCATCACCCCTGACCATTTTACAACCCCCTCCACTATTTAGCACTTAAATAAACACCCTTGAACCACAAAACAATCTGGAGTCAGTCTGTGCTTTCACAAATGTGTATTTACAATAACTGCGGGAAACAGCAATGTCCATTCTATTGTCAACATACCTATGTCACACAGCTCTAGTCCATGAGGTAACATAGCAGAGGTCACACAGTGGGACCCACATCTGTGAAATCGAAAGGGAAAGTGACAAATTAGGGTCCATACACTGGGTGAAAGTGACAGACAGATGAGAGGTCGAACAATTTTATCAGATGTAGGAGGCAGTGATGTCTTCTTACCTGTGTCTCACTGGAAGTATTGTTGGATCACGGTGTTTCTGTTGTCTATGTCCTCTGCTTCTGCCTCCTCTTCTTCACTGTCCACAGGCTCCACAGCTGCCACAACACCTCATTCAGGACCATCCTCCTGCAGAAAAGGCACCTGTCGTCGCAAAGCCAAACTTGTGCAGCATACAGCAGGCCACGATGATCTGGCACACCTTCTTTGGTGAGTAGTAAAGGGAACCACCTGTCATATGGAGGCACTGGAACCTGGCCTTCAGGAGGCCGAAGGTCCTCTCTATAACCCTCCTAGTTCACCCATGTGCCTCATTGTAGCGTTCCTCTGCCCTTGTCCTGGGATTCCTCACTGGGGTCAGTAGCCATGACAGGTTGGGGTTGCCAGAGTCACCTGCAAATGTCAAGGGACAACTGTTAGACACACACTAACCCTTAGGGACAACCCCAGACCCAGACAACTATTCACACTGTATAGGGTCCTTGTCCTCACATAATAGCCACACACGGTGCCTCTGGAGTTACCCCATCACATAAGGGATGCTGCTATTCCTCAGAATGTAAGCGTCATGCACTGAGCCAGGAAACTTGGCGATCACATGGGAGATGTACTGGTCAGCCAAACACACCATCTGCACATTCATAGAATGGTAGCTCTTCCAGTTTCTGTACACCTGTTCACTCCTGCGGGTGAGTACCAAGGCCACATGTGTCCCATCAATGGCACCTATGATGTTGAGGATATGTCCCAGGGCATAGAAGTCACCTTTCACTGTAGGCAAATCCTCCACCTGAGGGAAAACGATGTAACTGAGCATGTGTTTCAGAAGGGCAGACAACACTCTGGACAACATGTTTGAGAACATAGGCTGGGACATCCCTGATGCTATGGCCACTGTAGTTTGAAGAGACCCACTTGCCAGGAAATGGAGTACTGACAGGACCTGCACTAGAGGGGGGATTCCTGTGGGATAGCGGATAGCTGACATCAGGTCTGGCTCCAACTGGGGACACACTTCCTGGATTGTGGCACAATCAAGTCTGTAGGTGACTATTACATGTCGCTCTTCCATTGTCGACAGGTCCACCAGCGGTCTGTACACCGGAAGATGCTGTCATCTCCTCACCTGCCCCAGCGGACATGCTCTATGGATGAGAACAGAGATCAGAGGGTCAGCCAACACTGAGGTACAAAAAAAAACAACTTTATTGCACACAATTGTCAATCCACTATGTGCCTGTCTTAGTGTGTATGCAAGGCCTAGATATGTGTGACGCATTTAAAATTAATGCCATGTGGCCCCCTGAAATGGCAGCTGTCTGACCTGTAAGGTGGGACAAGGGGATATGAGGTAACTGCACTGGCGTTGTACACCGTTGCGGTAGGTAGTCGAAGACCGTGGCGCAATCCTGCATTGGTTAACATTGGACCCTATGGGTCCCAGGAGCCAATGACGATGTACGCTGCGGTGACGGTACGCACCGCCACAGAAGTGACCACCATTTTCTCTCTGTCCACTCACTTGATACCTGATCTTCAACAGGAGAGGACCTACACTGCAAGTGCTGCTGTGACCTTAGTCTGGAAGCGACAATGGCTCAAGTGTCTGGGAAAGGGCCCCTGCCTTCACATCAGAGGAGTGGGAGAAACTAGTGGATGGGGTCCTCCCCCAGTACACGCTACTCTACGGTCCTCCAGACAAACAGGTGATTACACTGTGAGCATGCTGTATGGGCAATGCCTGTTTGGAGTGGTGTGGGTGGGAGATGGGGGGGATGATGCATCCATAATACGACGGTGAGTGTATGTGCGCAAGGGCAAGGGTGGGAACGTGGGCCAATGACTTTGACGGTCCGGACGGTTAATGTTTTACCTTTTCCCCTGTACTATTCCTGTAGGTCAGCACCCACCAGAAGCAGGATATTTGGCGTGCCATCGCCAAGGACGTCCAGGACCTGGGGGTCAACCACAGACGGAGCACCCACTGCTGTAAAAGATGGGAGGACATTCGCCGCTGGAGCAAGAAGACGGCGGAGGCCCAGCTGGGGATTGCCTCCCAACGTGGGAGGGGTGCCCGTCGCACCATGACCCCTCTGATGTTCCGGATCCTGGTGGTGGCGTATCCGGAGTTGTATGTGTGCTTGAGGGCATCACAGCAGCCACAAGGGGGTGAGTACAGTCACATTCATCTGACTCTGCGCGCATTGGGAGGTGTCTGGGTGGGGGAGGTGGGCTGTGGGTTCCCCTAGGCTAGGGCGAGCCTTGTAGGCAAGGACCTTTGTGAGGCAGGCTAAGTGGCACCCCAACCCACCAGTAGTAAGAGCCATCTACACCTAGTCAGGCTCCTGTGACTTCCATGTGTGCAGCAATCGGGCATAGGCCATGTACCCCATGTCCCTGTAATAAATTAGGGAACTCTAAGTGCATGGCTTAGTGCAGAGGGCTGCTGTGTCTGTAGTGTCTGTCAACGGTAGCGGTGTTCCATGCACTAAACATGTCTTTCTACTTTCTTTCCCCCACCTTTTTTGTGCTCTCCCAGTTCTTGTGTGCATTAGCATCATCAGGCGGAGGAGCTGTGCCACCGGAGCAGGAGGGAGCTGCATGCCACATGGACCTGGAGGGCGAGACTACGGAGTCAGAATTCACCAGTGGGATGGAGGGCGAGGTGAGCTCCACGCCGGGGACTGGAGCAGAGACCAGTGACACCGACTCCTCCTCTGATGGGAGCTCACTTGCAGTGGCGGGCCCCTCCGTGCCCCCCGCAGGAACAGCCACCACCCCTCCTACCAGCACCGTTCTCCCAGCAGCCCCTCTGCTTGTGCCCCGTGGCCGCTCACCCAGGAGGTTGGGCATCTCCTTCACCCCAGGCACCTCAGGCCCTGCCCCAGTCAGCCCTGCTGCCCTCAGTGAGGAGGCCATTGACCTCCTCACATCCCTCACTGTTGGGCAGTCTACCATTCTGAATGCCATCCAGGGTGTAGAGAGGCAGTTGCAACAGACAAATGCATACCAGGAGGGCATTCATTCTGGCCAGGCAGCCCAACAGTGCGCATTTCAGACTCTGGCCTCAGCACTGATGACAGCCATTGTCCCTGTGTCCAGCCTCCCCCCTCCAACTTCCTCCACCCAGACCCAATCCCCAGAACCTCAGCCTATCCCAAGCACACCATCAGACCAGCATGCACACACCTCAACACACAAGGGTAGCTCTGGCAAACATAAGCACCACACATCCCACAGGTACTCACACAAGCATCATACCCATGCACACATACCAACATCCACTGCCTCCACTGTGTCCCCGTCCTCCACGTCTCCCTATTCCCCTCCTGTCACATCTCCACCCACACCTGCATGCAGTACATCTTCAGCCACTACCTCCATCACCAGCACGCCCATCACCACACACCGCTCACGTGCAGTCACCACCCCACTACCATTCACACATGGCCTGTGTCCTCTACCAGTGTGTCTGTGAGCCCTCCTCCCAAAGTACTCAAACACAGTCACACACCCACCCAACAGCCATCCACCTCACAACAGCCTCCAGCCCATGCACCTTCACCCAAAGTCAGCAAATGTACACCTCCTACAAATACTACCTCTTCCTCCACTCCCAAACCCCCTCCATCTACCTGTCCCAGTGTGTCCAAAAAACTTTTCCTGTCAAACCTTGACCTCTTCCCTTCATCTCCCCCACCCCTTCCGTCCCCTAGGGCCCACCTTTCCAGGTCCCAACCCAGCACCTCAGCCACCACATCACCGGGCACAGTGGTGTCAGCAGTAACCGGCTTCTGGAGTGCGCCAAGCAGCAGGGCTGCCAGTGTCCCAAAGAGGGAGGCCAAGGACATTCCCCCACCTCCAAACAGAAGAAGTTGCCCACAACCCGGAGGGAGAAGGCAAAAACACCTTCCACCAAGAGCTCAGTCAAGACAACAGTTAGGAGTGACAAGACAGCTGCGCCACCATCTAAGATAGGGAAGGGCCTGAAAAAGAAAGGCAAGTTGCTGCCAACCTGCACGGCGGACAAGACCGCCACCGGCACCACCACATGCACCGCCGCCACAGCCACCGCCGCCAGCACCCAAGATACTGAGCCCTTCACCAGCACCGCAGACACTCTGCCCTTCAGCAGCACCGAGGTCAGTGAGCCAACCACCAGCACCGAGGTCAGTGAGCCCCCCACCAGCCCCGCCGCTCATGACACCACCACCAGCACCGAGGTCAGTGAGCCCCCCACCAGCACCGCTGCCCAATGACCGCCACAAGCACACCACTACTGAGCCCGCCGCCAGCGGCCACGCCACATCCTGAGCCAGTCGCACCACCACAGACATGGCTGCCATCCCCAGTGGTCATTCGTATGAGGCTGGTGGCCATTTCCAGGGGCCTGGGCAGCTTCCATGTTGCCCCACCGTCAATGGAGTATCTCATCCACTACCTTAGACCTTGGCAGGATGAAGCACTCTGGGCACAAAGCCCCCTCCATAACCAGTGGAGAATCACATCCACTACCTCAGTCCTTGGCAGGATGAAGCACTCTGGGCACAAAGCCCCCTCCAGAACCAGTGGAGAAAGGCATCCACTACCTCAGTCCTTGGCAGGATGAAGCACTCTGGGCACAAAGCCCCCTCCAGAAGCAGTGGAGTATCACATCTAGTACCTCAGTCCTTGGCAGGATGAAGCACTCTGGGCACAAAGCCCCCTTCCAGAACCAGTGGAGAAAGGAATCCACTACCTCAGTCCTTGGCAGGATGAAGCACTCTGGGCACAAAGCCCCCCCTCCAGAACCAGCGGAGAATCACATCCACTACCGCAGTCCTTGGCAGGATGAAGCACTCTGGGCACAAAGCCCCCTCCAGAACCAGTGGAGAAAGGCATCCACTACCTCATTCCTTGGCAGGATGAAGCACTCTGGGCACAAAGCCCCCTCCAGAACCAGTGGAGTATCACATCCACTACCTCAGTCCCTGGCAGGATGAAGCACTCTGGGCACAAAGCCGCCTCCAGAACCAGTGGAGAAAGGCATCCACTACCTCAGTCCTTGGCAGGATGAAGCACTCTGGGCACAAAGCCGTCTCCAGAACCAGTGATGAATGACATCCACTACCTCAGTCCTTGACAGGATGAAGCACTCGGTGCACAAAGCACCCTCCAGAACCAGTTGAGACTGTTATCCACTTGAGAGACTGTGGCTTTGCACTCCCCAGGATAAAGCAGTGGGCAAACCACCCACTGGAGAGACTTGTGAGACTGTGGCTTTGCACTCCCCAGGATAAAGCAGTGGGCAACCCACCCACTGGAGAGACTTGAGAGGCTGTGGCTTTGCACTCCCTAGGATAAAGCAGTGGGCAAACCGCCCACTGGAGAGACTTGAGAGACTGTGGCTTTGCACTCCCCAGGATACATCAATGGGCATGGAGCCCCCTCGTGGAGCTGGCGTCATGCACTCATGAGGTGCCCCCCATCCCTTCCTCCATCGGTGCCTGTTTTATTTTGTTCTGATGCCCCTGCCGTGTTCTCTCCGTTTGGATTGGGTATCTTGTGTGGGCCTCGCCCATGCATTTTGGGCCCAGTGGTCCACGGACTATATAGGTGCAGTACCTGGACTTGAATTCTTGGTGTACATATTTGTTAATAGTGTATAAAAAAAAATGAGTAATGGATTTTTCTTGATTACATTCGTTCAAATCATTTCCTTTTGTCCTTGCGTTCTTCCGGGGGGGATGAAATGTAATGTTTCAGCATGTATTTGTGTGTGTGTTGTTGTGGGTGAGGGTGGGTGTGGGGGTGTTGCGTGTTGCGTGTGTGTGTCACTCTCTTTTCCCTCCCTTGTGTCGTATGTGCAGTACTCACTGTGGTCATCGCCACCGTCGGTCGTGCTCCTGGTAGAGGAGCAGGAAGACAATCGCAGGGAGGATTTGGAGTTCCGGCTCCATGGCGTTCTGGTTCCTCGTGGGGTGTGTAGAGGTGAGAGTTTTCCCTTCCAAGTCCTGTTTCCGCCGTGTTTTTGTTTGTGTTGAATCCGCCCTGGAAAAGGTGGCGGATTGGCCTTTCATAATAGTGTGGGCGGTAAATTATCTTCCGCCTGTCTGTTGGCGGCAACCGCCAAGCTGTTTGTTTGTACCGCCATGGCGGTCGGAGTGTTAAATTGGCTGTCTCTGTTGGCGGTTTCCGCCACGGTCGTGATTCCATTTTTTTTCCGCCAGCCTGTTGCCGGTCTTAGCGCCGCTTTACCACCGACCGCCAGGGTTGTAATGAGGGCCTATATGTTTACCTTTGTGAATCAGGCCCCATTAATCTGCGTTCTCTGTTACTTCACATGTGCCATAGGGTCCAGAACTTTACAATGGTGACAAGGATGGATGGACCCAGCAGGCCTCCACAGCTCTAACATGATAGGGCCCACATTATGCCATGCTCCTAGGTGCTTAAACACCTGTTTTGCTGCCCACGCCCGCGACCATCTGCCCCGATGAGAGGCAGTGGTAGAAGCACCCTTCCAGCACAGTATGAGCCAGGTATGCAAACCCCTCAGTGAGACCCCAAGGTAGGAAGAACACAGAGAAAGGAAGATTGGCCAGATGTGTTGAGATACATTGCCTGCAATGGAAGAATCAACAGGTGAAATTGTCCAGGTGGGAGGCTCAAGGCTTGTATCTCCTCCCAGAATGATGCACATCAGAAAAATGCAAAATGGTCAAAAACAAACCCAAACCGTAGCTGCATTCCCCTGCATAAACTCATCAAATGAGGGTAGTGGCATGAACAGCTCCCAGCCTCCCACACTGCAGCACAGACTTTGGCTGTGAAAGGAAGCTGAGACCGTACTAGAGAGTGGTACACGCCCCTTGGTAGTCACCTGCCACCACTGCATGCTGCTAGACAGCAGTAACACAAGTTATAGTTAGCTCTGCTAACAATAACTCGTGAAGTTCTGTGTTTTTTTCAGTTCAGAACATTAATGTTGTCAAAGACATAGGGCTTGATTTAGATCTTTGTGGTGTTACTGCCAAACCGCCACAGTGGCGGACCTGAGAAGACCGCCAAGTCGACAGTGTTCCACCCACTGCATTTAGGTGTTATAGTCCTGCAGGTGGTGTACTGGTGGTGATTTGCTGACTGATGGGACAGATGGGACTGAGGACAATCGCAGTGGCTACGGTAAGAAGTTTGCACCTTGTCCAAGTAGGGACCCTCACTCTAGTCAGGATAAGGGAGATACCCGCACTGATAAGCCCTGGTTACATCCTTGGTAGCTTGGCATAAGCAATCAGGCTTATCTCAAAAGCAATGTGTAAAGCATTTGCACATAACACACAGAAATACAGTGAAACCACTACAAAAGGACACCACACCGGTTTTAGAAAAATAGCCAGTATTTATCTTTATAAAGCAAGACCAAAACAACAAAAATCCGACATACAGTAATAAAAATATTAATTTTGCAAGAGTTAACTTAAAAACATGTGTCCTTGACGTCGATAGCTCCACCTGGGGCTATCAAGGCATTGTGATCAACAAAACCAACAGTTCAGGCTGGCTGCGGTATCGTGTGCCAGCTACAGTGTCGGGAAGACCTTCAAACAGTACGTCTGGAATTGCAGAGCATCGTGATTCTCGCGATGAGATCCGGAGAGCGGCATCGTTGGCGTTGCGGTGGCGGTCCAGGAGTCGTGGGGGAGGGGGATCGTCGGGCCCTTGAAGTCACATGCGTTGCAGATCGAACTCCGGGCTGATGAACTCAGGAGCACTGTTGTGGATGGCGTCTGGGCTGGTGTGTGAAGTGGGACGATGCGACATGTGGTGCCCACAGGTCATGGTGCAGGCAGCGGCTCAGTGATGGTGTCCAGTGTCGTCAGTGAGACCAGGGCTGTGGTGTGAAGTGGGGCAGTACAACGTGTGGTGTCACCAGATGACGGTGCAGGCAGAGGTGTCGTTGTTGCAGGAGCATTGTTGTCGGTAGGCCCAGCTGGTGGTGCGGGACGGGACTGTACTTTGTGCTCACGAACGGTGTCCACAAGCCACGGTGCAGGCAGGGATGCCTGGTGATGACACTGGAGTCGATGGTGCTGGCGTCGGTGGGATGGGGCTGTGGTGAAGGACAGAACGGTAATTTGTGCTTCTCTCGAGTGGTGTCCACAGGCCACTGTGCAGGCAGCAGCATCGGTGTCAGCAGAAGCGGTGTCAACGAGAATGCCCAGGCTGCGATGTGAGGAGGAAATGGCGAAGTGCAGGGCCCATAGGTTGCGGTGCGAGCAGCAACTCAATGAAGTCATTTGATGACAATGTCGGTGAGACCAGGGTCGCGGTGCAAAGTGGGGCAGTGCTGCCTCATGCGGCGTTGGCAGGTCACAGTGCAGGTTAGCAACGTCATTGGAGGCGGCACGGCGGTTTCCCCTCTCGAACAGCACAAAACACACAGTTCCCAGTGCTGCAGGATGAGGAAACTGAAGTCTTTGGTGTCCCTGAAACTTTTAACAGGAGGCAAGCTCTACTCCAAGCCCTTGGTGAACT
This sequence comes from Pleurodeles waltl, assembly GCF_031143425.1. Taxonomy (NCBI): domain Eukaryota; kingdom Metazoa; phylum Chordata; class Amphibia; order Caudata; family Salamandridae; genus Pleurodeles; species Pleurodeles waltl. The sequence goes on along the minus strand of NC_090450.1, from coordinate 216,933,188 downwards.
TTCTAAAGCAGGATACACAGCAGAGTTCACCCATTACACTCTTTTTAGGCAGAATCAGCAACTGCGGGCCAGCCCAGCAAAGCAACACAGCAAAGGGACAGTACTCCTCCTTCAGCTCTTCTCCTGGCCAGAGGTTCCTCTTGATTCCAGAAAGATTCTAAAGTCTGGGTTTTTGGGTCGAATACTTATACCCCTTTCTGCCTTTGAAGTTGGCAAACTTCCTAGCAAAGACTCAAGTGTTTGCAAAATCCTTCCTTGTCCAGGCCAGGCCCCTGACACACACTAGGGGGCTGGAGACTATTGTGTGAGGGCAGGCACAGTCCTGTCAGGTGAAAGTCACCACTCCCCCCTCCAGTCTAGCTCAGATGGCTCATCAGGATATTCAGGGTACAACCCAGCTCCCTATGTGTCACTGTCTAGAGGAGAGGTGTAAACAGCCCAACTGTCAACTGACCCAGACGGGGAATCCACAAACAGGCAGAGTCACAGAATGGTTTAAACAAGAAAATTATTACTTTCTAAAAGTGGCATTTTCAAATTCATAATCTAAAAACCAACTTCACTAAAAGATGTATTTTTAAATTGTGAGTTCAGAGTCCCCAAAGTCCATATTTCTGTATGCACTCAAAGGGAATCTGTGTTTTAAAGTTATTTAAGGGCAGCCCCCATTTTAACCTATGAGGGAGATTGGCCTTGCAACAATGAAAATCGAATTTGCCAGTATTTCACTGTTAGAACATTGAAAACAGACCAGTACATGTCCTACCTTTTAAATACACTGCACCCTGCCCATGGGGCTACCTAGGGCCTACCTTAGGAATGTCTTACATGTAGTAAAAGGGAAGGTTTAGGCCTGGCAAGTGGGTACAATTGCCAGGTCTAATTGGCAGGTTAAAACTGCTCACACATCCACTGCAGTGGCAGTTCGGAGACATGTTCATAGGGCTACTCATGTGGGTGGCACAACCAGTGCTGCAGACCCACTAGTGAATGTGATTTACAGGTCCTAGGCGAATCTAGTGCACTTTACTAGGGACTTTCTAGTAAATCAAATATGCAAATCATAGAAACCAATCAACAGTACAATTAATATAGGGAGCACTTGAATTTTAGCACTGCACTGATTAGCAGTGGTAAAGTGCTCATAGACAATTAGCCAGCAAAAATAGACCTGAAAAAAATAGGAGAAAGAAGGCAAAAAGTTTGGGGATAACCCTGCAAAAAGGGCCATTTCCAACACACAGTAATCTTTAAAAATGACTGACATGTATATGTCAGCACTGGTCCTGAGCTCTAGTGCAGTGACCCCCCCCCCCCCAAAGTACACAGCCAATATAGGTTCACCTGCCTTTGTGTCTAGCGATGGGGTTGGAGGGGGTGTTTTCTCCGTGGTCCAGTGGCATCAGTGACGGAGGGTGTTGTCCATGGGTGTTCAGCTGGAAACAGAAGCGGAATCAGGAAAGAAGATGAGTTTTCACCCCTCACCTACCCCAATCCGCCAAGTCAGACTTGGAGGTCGGACCGCAATTGTTTACTTGGCAGTAAGGAACATCCAAATCTGCACAGCGGTAAGTGTGCCTGGAGTACTGCACCAGCCACTCTTTCCTCTGGTGCTGTGGCAGTGGATGAGAATCCTTGGTGGAGTCAGTGGGACTCGGGCAGGTTATCTTCTATGGGACCGCCAACATCTAAATCTGGCAGGCAGACCACATGGCGGCGGACGGGTTTTCAATCAGAAAACCGATGGTGGGACTGTTACAACACAACCAACATCTAAATCAGGTCTATAGTCACCTAACCATAACATTGCTTTAACCTTTGTTTTTTTCAGTGAACATCTAAGGTTTTTTTTTTAAAATAATAACAGATCTTTTTATCACACCTGACTAGGATGTTACTTTAAACTTTGTTTTTTTCCAATGAATTTCTAGGGCTTTTTTTAAAGTAAAGTAACATAAAGGCAACAACCCACCACAGGTGGCATTCAGTCATGTGTGCTAGAGAGTTGTAGCCAATACCCAGGCCGGCAGCAAACCCCATACTGAGCACAGCTTTTGCTGTGTGCAGCATACAGAAGGCCTTTGTGCCCCAAGGACAGGGTCTGTGGCTAAACACAAGAGAACAAGCATTTGCAATGCAATCAGTCTCGCATTTGCAAGAGTTAGAGCCATTGGTGTTATGAATGACAATGTTTTTTACCCATGTGTTTTGGCTTGGAGTGGAGTGGATGGATGTAGTATAGAGTGGAAATATGTGGGTTGATTTGGAATTGTCAGGTGTGGAATTATATGGGTTGGAATTTTGTGGTGTTTAGTGTATTTGTGTAATGGAATTATGTGACATGTTGAATAAATAGGAGCGAGAGCTACACTGAATAGATAGAAAGGAAAATAGAGAGGGATAGGAAGTTTGTGATTGAAGTAGTGAAAGAACTTCAGACAGAGGAGCAGAAAGAAGGGGAGAGCAGGCCACAGACGCATAAACAGGGTGCACCTCTGTATGCAGAAGACACCCCAAGAAGGTGAGAAGAGCATGGGTTTGAGAGATGGAAATCTTGAAAAGGCACTGGAAAGAAACTGTGCTCGAATACTTGAAGTGAACCAATATGAAAGAGGCAGGAAGAGTGTGAGAGAGAGGGAGAGAGTTGTGAGAGAGTAAGAGATACAGATAGAGAGAAAGATGAGTGGGAGGAGTAACTGGGGGGTGGGGGGTAAGGCGAGAGGTGGACTAGTGCCCAGCGCAAGAAGGTACAGGAAGGGAGCATGTGTGAGCAGGCAGTATAGAGAGGAGATAGGGAGTCTGAGGGAGGGATGAGAGGGGCAGTAGAATTGCAAGATGAGAGAGGGTAGTGTGAGGGAGAGATGAGAGGGGCAGTGCGTGTGTGGGGGAGAGATGACAGGGTTGGTGGAAGTGCTATGGAGAGACACAATATATTTATTTATTTTTTCTGGTTTTGTATAATGCAAACTTGCCCCAGGGCATTAGAACCCTCTATAGTGAAGAAACAAAGTTACAAGAGTTAAATAATGAGATAACTTACATTGGGGAAGAAAACCAAAAGGGAAGATATCTAATTGAGGGGAAGCATAAATAGCAAATACACAATGAGTTGAGATATTTAGAAAAACATTTTGGCCTATATTTCTACTTTTTGACACAAACAAGCACCGGCGCTGGTTTGCGTCAAAATTTTTACCACTGGCTAACGCCATTCCTATGCACCATGTGGGCGCCTTATTTAAGGAATGAGGTTAGCCGTCGCTGAGGACTGGTCAGAATAAAACACAATGACTCAAACCAGGAAGCGCCGACGTAGGGGAAAATATGGGTTGTGTGTCAAAAAATGGTGCAATTCAGCTTTGAGGCAAAAATCATGCCTCAAACCGGACTTGTGCCATTTTATGATGCACAACCCCATTGAAATGACTCCTGTCTAGCAAAGACAGGAGTCATGCCCCCCTTGAGCCCAGAGGTCCCTTCACGCCTGCCCTGACCCAGGCATTAAAAAACGGCGCACATCAGGCTGTGCGCTGTTTTTTAAGGCCCGCCCTCTCCTGTGCATCAAAATGACGCGGGAGTATAAATAAGGCGCACAGGCCTTAAAGTCATTTTTTGGGCAGGAACGCTTATCTTGCACGTCATTAACGCAAGGAAGTTTTCCGCATGACTCACACGGAGGAATTTTGACGTCTGCAGGCTCGGGCGTCAAAGTTTAAATATGGTGCACAGTTTGCGCCTAATGTGCGTCAAAGTTTTTGACGCACATTCGGCGCAAACAGAGTATAAATATGTCCCTTTATCTTAACTTGAGTCTTCACTCATTGTGCAAAAGATGGGCAACAGACCAAAGGATGTACATCACATATTAACCAACAAACAAGTCCTCTAGGGAATTCCTCTTCATTAAATGATTTAAACCATCAAGCAGGTCACATGTAAGATCCAGTTAGTGCAGGTAGATTAATGCCCCATGCAATATTACTGATTTGTCAACCAACAGGTTTTATGACTGAGAACTCATTTTAAGAACTTACAGAAGTGCTGCACTGCTCAAGGCTCCAGCCCTACAAGTAACTCCTTCTCAGAAAGTGCTTGAGGCCTCCCATGACTTTGACTAGGCAGTCATTGAGATTTATGACCGAGTCCCATGTAGGTCTCCGCACTCGTAGAAAGAGTGTCCCCACCATGTTGGCTTAGCCTATTAAGAATGCAAATCGGTCTGCAGCTGTTAATAATGCTTCTAATTTAGAAACCAACACGTCTATTTGCATAGATAATATATTTGAACCTTCTAACAGCATAGAATCTCCCACTGATAATTTAGGATCTACTTCATACTGAAATATGTCTGTCTGAGGGGGGAGCACTTCACTTAGTAAAGACTGAAAAGTGTTCAGGCAAAGTGATAATGTGTGCTAGATTTCAAGTTGGAGTGTGAAATGATGAAACCAGAATTAGACTGCAAGCACAATATGGAGAAATGTGCATACTAAAAGGGGCCTTAACAAACAAATTATAAATGGATATAGATATTTGAATCAAATGTGAAGGAATGCATTAGGTTTTAATGCACCGGCTGCCAGACAATTTTGAAGGAAGTGCTGAAACTGGAATTACACCTCTAGTCCCAAAGTTAGAAAGCTGTAGCTCAAGGCCTATGCCACATCATTCTTGTAACAAAACAAATGAGTTCTTGTGTGCTTCAGGGTACAAGATTGTTTGTGCATCAAAGACATGAAGAACAAACGCTAAAACCTCAGATACTAAATATATTATAATTTTGGTAACACTGTTTTAAGAAGCTTCCAGGCTCTTACTAATAATGAAATAAAGTACACCCAAGTAGTGGCCATCTTAGCAAACTAGGAGAGGAGACATGAAAGGCAAAGCTTATTTTTCAAAGCTTACTTTGGCTGAGTGCTTTTAAGTCACAACAAAATCAACAACTTGTTTTAACATTGACATATTGCCTATAACATAATGGCAGGTGAGTACGTTTTGGTCACTAAAACAATAAAAAGTTGTTTTGAAATTGCTGTATTGCAAAAAACACACACTCAATTGGAACTTCAAACAGTTCAAATTTTGCTGTAACAGTCACAGATAAAAAGCGTGCACAGCTCTGAAAAGAATACAACATAACTTGGTTTTCCGTGCTGCCCCAAAAACATTCTCTCAGCCCCGATCACCTTTTACTGGCAGTACTCACCTGTCCCCCTGCACTTGATAGAGCGTTCCGTACTAATAATTTACCTGTATTTGGACGCTCTTTAGGCCGATGAATCTTTTGGCTAAGTGAGACTCTCTTCACTCGAGATCAATCAATTTAATCTAATCAATAATCAATAACGAACATAAGCAATACCCTGATCAACATAACACTTAACAATTAATCCAGAATACATTTCGGCGAACCATGACCTTTCGGTCATGAATAACCACACCAGTTTATTCAAGGTTAATGAATTTATTTCCCTATATTAACAAAGCTAGCACAATATAGATGTGTCTCAACACCAAATGATAAACATAAATGAACATTAATAGCTGTCCATAACGGCGGAAAAGATGCAATCTATGCAGCATTTGAATAACAAGGCATTCGATAATAGCAATGCAAATCACTAAAACTATAATCTGTAATGAGCTAATTGCATACATTGGTCAGCATAGCAAGGTCTCAAATTGCATCGTGCAACAAAAGGAATCCTCACCTAACCTCAAATTAGCATCGGCATGTGGGACTTCAAGCAAAACAATTTTAGCAACATTAATTTGGAAAACTCCTAGCTAGGGATCTTATCAAAAATCAGCAGTTGGTTACCTAAAAAAAACACAATGCAATTGTACAATTTCCTTTCATATTTACCAATTACAATCAGCATTCAAGGAAGTCTTCGTCTCACAGGTACCGTTTCTCGATCGGCATGGGTACCGGTTTCGATCAGCATGGGATGGGGCAAAGGGGCAAAGTGGACGGGGCAATTGCCTCACGGCGGCAAAGTAAACTACTACTTCATGCAAAGGGATCAAAGTTAAAGTCTCTAGGGCAAGAATTAATTAAAGTCTCTTTCTCTCGATTAGAGAAAGCATCAGAGTCTCTTTCAAAATGGCGTCGCAGCAAGGTGGGCCATAATAGCTGCAATGTCCTGCAAAATGGCGGGTATCGAGCTGGTAATGGCTGCAATGGCTGGTAATGGCTACTTTCTTCTCGTGCACCTGGTTTAAATAGACAACAGTTCAAATCCAGTAGGGTCTTCCATTGGAGGGTTCATAGGTTGGCTCCAAATTGTCCAATCAAAAACAACAGTTCTCAAGCTTTTACTTAAGCATACATTATCCTTGGAGACGGGTACGCAAGTTGCAACATTTTATACCAATTAACTCACTTTCAGAGCTTCCATTGTCCGCACCTGCAGATTGACCTTGGAGCAAGAAAAAAGATGCCAGGCTGGCACGAAACCTTAAGATAAGCATGTGAACGATCTCAGTGGAAAAGTACAGCTTCAAGCAAAAATACACGTTTATTTGCACATTGGAAAAACACGAGCATCTAAACCGTGAGACCAGGCAACTAGGCCAAAGCCTCCTCTAAAGTTATGCTAAGCTAAAACATTTCAAACAAGCAAATCCTAGCACACGTTTACGATTATGGCAAATTCGTGCAATTCTAATACATCACGTTATATAAAGCACGCTTATAAATGTTGGCAAACTACTCTAAGGGCACATTTGTCCCCGTACAATCTTTATTAGTTCGGTTAAAGTCACACTTGATTATTGCAGCACTACGTTTAAGCGGTAATAAATGTAAAACCTTCATTTCTGCGTCATCACACTCACACCTTCAGATTGGAACCGAACACCTCCAGTCTAGCAGCTGATACACTGGTGGGTTAAGGCTGACTACAGTTGCACACGGATGATGTCAGGAGACATAGACAAAGAAGACGTCCTCAACTTCTCTGGCAGACCAGCTGAAGAAGCAGAGGTATTGGAGAGAGTCCGCTACTTTTGCAGGACATAATTAATTTCAAATCAAAATGAAAAAGGTAGCAAGTAGGAGAATAAAATACACATAATGTATGTATGGCATTGATATGTCTTGAGAGAGGCAGAAAGTATTGAGGTGGCTGTTAGAAAACATGGGGCATGTAGTCCCTACAGTGCTGATGCTGTGAAAGAAGCAAGGAACTGCATCTCTAGGCAGGCAGTGCGCTCTGCACTTTACGGGGTGGCTGGAACAGCTTGAGTGCTTGAAAGCTGTGGTGGCAGCAGCAGGGAGGTGGAAACAGGTATCCTCGAAAACAGCCTGTAAGTCTTTGAATGCACAGCAAATGTAAGAGATTAGAACGCGATTTATAGACCTGTTGAGAAATAGACCTCGGAGCGACTGAAAACATCCACCGCTCCTGCCAAATGCTCTTACAGAAAGGGAAAAGTAGTCCCTAAACAGATTCTACAATGGGCAAGTTAAAGGGTACAAGTACTGGGGCACTGCTCTGTGGGAGGAAACAACTGATGCAAATGAGGGACAAAGAGGAATAAATGACCAGTACCAAGCAAGGATTTTTAAAGGACACTGAAACAGACAGACAAATGACATGCAGTGGATGGGGCTGAAGCCCACAAAGAAGTGTATACAAGAGGTCATGGATGCTAAACCTAAAAAGGGAAGAAGGCTTTGTGCCCCCTATATATTCAGTAAAAACACCAAAGTTTATGGAGACGTTATAGTTAGGGTCACATTTTAAACATACAAAACTATAGAAATTCAGCTATCATAGTTAGAGGTATTTTAAGTAACTATAACTTGTGCTTTAAGGTAACTATAACTCATGCCCTCACCATGCACAGTTTTCGCTTCAATTAGTTTACCACAAATGTTACACTGATATTAATAATTATGTTATAAAAATGTCATGAGTCCGGTAATATCTAGGGTAATTAGCAGTGCATGGTGAGGGCACGAGTTATAGTTACCTTAGGGTATGAGTTATAGTTATTTGAAATAACTATAACTATAAATAAATATAACAGCTGAATTTCTATGTTTTTTTACATTTGAAATATGAGCCTAACTATAAAGTGAATTTCATTTTTTTTTTTAGTTCTATTCCCTAACAATAACATCCCTGTAACCTTTGTTTTTTTCAGTGAATTTCTATTGGTTTTTTAACATAACAGCGTTGGGCTGTGGGTGGCGGGTGTTGGCTGCAGGGTCTGGTTGCAGGCCAGGCCCTGCAGCCAATTCCACATAACCACCCAAACCCTCCCCACACAAAGCCTTAGGCCTTGTAAGGTATGGGTTGGCCGCAGGCCAGGCTCTGCAGCCTACCCCACAGAACTAATTAAGTGCTTCTTTGTTTGGTGGAGATGTAATCATATACCTATGAATCAAGAACGTGTCTCCAAAAATGGTGAGAAACAAGTTTGTGGGGTCCTTTTAGTAAGCTGTCAATCTTCCTTAGAAAATGGTACGAAGATATTGCATAGCACTAATGTATTTGGGGCAGGGCCAAGGGGGTGGGTCTTCTAAGCCATTTTACATATTTATATTTTTTAAAAGGGTTAACATTATATCTGATCTCACACAGCAGTGACAAGAAAAAACCCACTCATCACAGTCACTACATGAGATATTACGCTCAAAAAAAGAAAGGATGCAAACAGCTCCTTCAAGGTCTATAAATAATTTTTCACGGTGGAACTGCAGAGAAAGCACACTTGCTTTACCTCTGCCATAATCAGGAAGTTAGGATGATTAGTACTTTTCAGAAGTGGAGCTTAAATATGGGCCCTGCTTTTTTCCTCTTTAAGTGCTTCCCATTGAGCGTTATCTTTTTAGAAAAGCTCTCTTTGCCAGAATGAATCCTGCCATACATATTTATCTATCATGCATATGCAGGGCAGGATTCATTGGGGACAGCAAGAAGAGGCTCAAGGCCCCGCGGTTCCAGCTAGCTCCTCACCCCCTGTGGGAAAGTGCATAGCTCCTGCACACTGGGATCTTCCTGAAATGCAAAACCTTTATCTGTTAACCTGCCCGCATGTCTGTGGGGAGGGAAAGAGATTAAATCTCAGCTTTGGGAATAGCGGGCCATTTTTACAGCTCTCGCTTGCTGGAAGCGAAGTGTTTGCTTTTGCTTTATGGGAGCTATCAAAGCTCCCACCCTGCTAAAGCACTTCGCTACCTCCCAAGTGTGGGCACCTTGAGAGGTAGCAGGAGTTTGCCCTGCGGGGTGGTCCCCAGCTCCACATTTGACTCCAGGAGTGAGGCTGTGTGGCCCCCCTCCTTTTTTCTGCACAGAGCCAGTCCAGAGGAGGTGGTAGTCTCCGGGGCCTTATAAGGGACTGTGCAGCACCCTTCCTTGTTTAAAAAATAATAATTGTCCCCAGAGAGGTGATGGTCCGTGGATCCCAGGTAGTCTGCATGGCGCAGCGTAATTTTTTAATTATATTATTTTTTCAACAAAGAATGCCCCTGTGACCTGGCCCACCTGGGAGCAAAACTAAAAGCAAGCGCGGGCGACCACTCTTGTTTTAAAAAAAAAAATTCACAGTGAAGTTCGCCAATATTCATGAATTTCACTGTGAATTTTTTAAAAAATGTTTTTTGCCCTGGCAGATTCACAGAGGGGTAAATGGACCAAGGCTGGTGGATTAGAATCCATTGAAGCAGAGTCCAAAATGGCTGCTAACACTAAAGTGTTGGCAGCCAATCAAATCTCACCATGAGATCAAAACTATTTGGTGCTTCTAGATATAAAAATGTATATTTCCTTAAATATCTTGAAAATTACAGAACAGATTTACACCAAATAACACAAATCATGATCTCCAGATCAAAAGTTACCTTTCAGCCAAATTTGGTGTAATTCAGTCATGCAGTTCGGGCTGTAGATGTGTCTAAAGAGCCTATGGGAACTAACATGAGAAACACACTTTTTTTGACCCTCTGTTTTCCATAGCCCTCGCTTGGCGGATCTGGTAGAAAGGTAGCTCCTGGCCCAGAAAGCACCCTATTTGTTATTTGGTGTAAATCTATTCAGTAGTTTTCGATATAGGAAAGGAAAAAGATTTGGCTGTAAGCACTTCGACCATGAAATGCCGGCAGCTGTCTTGGGACCAATATACATGATAGCACCCCATTAAAATGCATTGTAGCGAATGGCAGGTTTTGAGGGTCACAAAAAAGGAGAAGGTATAAAGGTTGTTAACAAATTTTAGTTAAGATATAAATCATTTTCTTGATGGAAGCATTCTAATTTAGAAAATTGTGGTGTGGTCTACTGTGATTTTACCCTGCTGGGATTTCATGAATTATGTTTGAGAGAAAAATGTTTTCTCATGATTTTTCCATAGAGGTTATGGAAGGTGTCCGCATGTGTATCATACACATGCGACGCCGGTAACAGACTCTCCAGCTCTTCGTTTGCGGGTCGGAGGCTTATCATGGTCTTCAGGTACTCCTTCCATCCTTCGGCATATCATCCTTTAATATACCAGCGGTTCATTGGAATTTTAGAACACTTTTGGGTACTTCCATGCTTTGGAGCCTCGAAAAAGTCAACTTTGACGAAACACGTGTCGGCTGTTTGTTTTTCCGAACATGAGAATTGCATTTGCCTTCTGATACTGTGCCCAAGATGTCCTATTGGGCCAGTTGTCATTTTCATCCAGAGACATTCTAGAAGAATAAAGTGATACTTTCACATATCTGCGATGTGCCGTGATTTTCTCTTCTGCATTCCACAACTGTGACCTCTCCTAGGCAACAGTGTACGCACCCTGTGGCTGGGTGTATAACCACTTGGGCACTCCTTCTATTACAAACTTTATCATCATGGACTCCGCAACAAGACATTAGCTTACCTTTGGGAAGTGCGCTCCTTTCTCTACACAGCCACAACTTCTGTTGCTATTTGTATGTATATTACACAAGGACACATTCATGTTGTTTTTAGGATTAAGAGATTAAGGCCCTCATCATGACATTGGCGGTAAATCCTGCTTACCACCGCAGTGACGGCTGCCAACATACCATGCGGTGGCAGATATCCTTTCAGCATGTTTTGACACACACACACAAATCCGACAGAATACTGCCACATACACAAATCCGCCAGCCCAAAGGTCAGTGCTAAAGTGGCAGTACCAACACCCATACCGTTATGCCAACAAAACAACGCCCACCACATAATGACCCACGAATCACCATGGCGGACATTCAGTGGCGGTAAACCATTGGCGGTACACACCAGCATGCTCAGAATGGACACCCAAATACTAAACTGCACAACATTGGCCACTACCAAATGCTGACACCTGACACTCATACACACACCACACACACCCACCCACAGCACTATAAAACATGCACCATCACCCACACCCCTTTACGAATACAAATTATTGCCACCAGACTGACATCAAGACCACTGCGACAACTAGACACACACACACCCATACATCCCTCACGCACCCTACTTCGCACACCCAACCACAGTACCCAACACCCACACACTTACACACAACACCCAGGTCCCCACAAAGGCCCCCCCTTTCGCAGATGAGGAGTTGCGGGTCATGGTGGAGGAAATCGTCAGGGTACAACCACAGCTGTTTAGACCACAGGTACAGCAAATATCCATTGCCAGGAAAATGGAGCTATGACAGAGAATCGTGGACAGGGTGAATGCTGTGGGACAAAATCCACATACAAGGGACGACATCAGGAAGAGGTGGAAGGACCTACAGGGGACGGTATGATCCGTGGCAGAAAGGCACTAGCTCACCGTAAAGAGGATGGGCGGTGGACCCCCACCTCCTCCCCCAAAGCTCACAGCATGGGAGGACCAAATCTTGGCATTACTGCATTCTGAGGGACTCACTGGAGTTGCCAGAGGACTGAACACTGGTGAGTCAACATTTACCACTTATCACTCCCATACCTGCATGCCATCTCACACCCTCACCCTCACTCCCATCACTCCACTCTATTCCACACACTGCACCTACACATATGACTAACCCTAAAGCCAAGCCCTGCATGCTATACCAATGCATGGACAGCCCTCCCAGCCCTGCATGGACACCCATCACCAAAGCATGCACAGCATGGAGAACAAACAATCCCACTATACATCACCATACACAAAGGTGGCAGGGCAACAGCAACGATAGAGGGGAAGCTAGGGATGTACAATATGTCACAGACATGATACACAATACATCACTTACATCCCCACAGGTACCCCAGCCAATCTCAGCAGAGTGGAGGTGCTACGAATAACCAGTCCCCCAACAGAAGATGCCCCCAGTGATGACAGTAACTCTGGACTTCAGGATCTGAATGAACTACCTCGCCCATCAGGGACCACTGGTCAGTCGGTCACCCCTGCATACTCCAAGTCAACCACAGAGTCTCCCCCATCAGTATCGAACACCACAGCACATCAATCAGCAGTGTGCCCACCTGTACAGGGACCCCAGTCCACACCTCACACCCAAGACAATTAGGGACCTGGGGTCAGTGGCAGTGGGCACACCATTCAGGGGACAGAGGCACAGGGGAACAGGGACACTGGGAGGACTGCTGCGCACCAGGGGGAGGACAGGCCCAGGGAACCGACTCTCCAGGAGGCACTCACCAATGTCCTGGGGGCCTACCAACAATCTCAGGACACAATGGGCCAGATCCTTAACAACATGCAGGAGAACAAGCAGCTACAGGAGGAACAAAAGCAGGAGATCAGGGAGGACTTGCAGGTTCTCACCAACACCACCATGATCTCCATAGCAGGGGTGTTAGCAGACATGGCCAACATTATGAGGGAATGGACACCACACCTGCGGGCCCCTACCACCTGCTAGTCTATTGACCAGCCCTCCACTTCCTCTGCAGCTAGTGGGCAGGGGGCCCCGCCATGGGACCCACAGGCACCAGCACCCCTCCACCTGCAGAAGGTGAACCACCTCGCAAACATTCCCTCCAACCCAGACAGAAGCCAGAGACACTTGCCAAGACCAAGACCATTGCCAAGATATGAGACTCTCCTGATTGTCCCCCTTGTGCCCAACCCTGTCACCTTGTCCACTTTGAATTGCCTTTGCTCCCCTTCCTATGGCCATCTGGACACTGGGCATGTGCTAAAAACAGTCAGGAACAATACCCTGGACTTTCCTTTACTATCACCCTGTTCCATTGCACTTTTAAGACAATTATTTGCACTATAAAAACACCCTTGAACACAGTTTGAGTGACACCATTTTATGTGTTGAAAATGTGCATTTATGGGAACAGTCACATCTTGTGCAAATGATCTGAACACTGTAATAGCATCCAAATAATGACCTGTAGCTGTCTGCAGTAAACACATCAGGACATTGTTGTCATATCACCAACATCTGTAGAAGGACAAGCCATAAGTGACAGTAAGGTGAGATAGAAAGGACGTGAATACCTTCATGCTACAGCCACACAGAAAACATCAATAGTCAGAGTAATGGTCAGTTGCACTGTCTCACCTGTGTGTCATTGGAAGTATTGACGTATAACTGATGTTCTGTTGTACACATCCTCATCCTGTGCCTCCTCATCCTCACTGCCCTCAGGGTCCACTGCTGCCACAAGGGCATCTCCAGTCCCCTCCTACTGCACTGCAGAAAAGCCACATGTCGTCTGAGGGCCAGGTTATGCAACATGTGCAGCATGTCACTACTATCTGGCAGACCTTCTCATGTGAGTAGCACAGGGATCCACCTATCAGATGCAGGCATCTGAACCTGGCCTTCAGGAGGCCGAAGGACCTCTCGATTATTCTCCTGGTTCGCCCATGTGTATCATTATAACGGTTCTTAGCCCTTGTCCTGGCATTCCTCACAGGGGTCAGGAGCCACAATGGGTTTGGGTAGCCAGAGTCACCTGCAAATATTGAGGGACAAAATGTAACCTTACACAATCCTATGAGGATAACACTTGAAGGAATGCACTGACATACAGTGGGTGGGGACACTGGCTCACCTATTAGCTACACCCTGTGCCTCTGTAGTTGAGCCATCACATTTGGGATGCTGCTATTCCTCAGAACGAAGGCATTATGTACCGACCCAGGATACTTGGCAGTGACGTGGGAGATGTAGTAGTCCGCCAGGCACACTATTTGCACATTCAGTGAGTGGAAACTCTTGTGATTCCTGAACACCTGTTCATTCTGGCCGGGGGGGACAAGTGCAATACGTGTACCATCAATTGCCCCAATAATATTGGGTATATGTCTCATTGCATAGAATCCGACCTTCGCAGTGGCCAAATCCTCCACCTGGAAAAAGAAATGTAGCTGCACATGTGTTTCACCAAGGCAGACAATACCCTTGCCAGCACGATTGAGAACATTGGCTGGGATATTACTGCTGCCCAGCCCACTGTCACTTAGAAAGAATGAGTTGCCATGAAATGGAGAGGGGGGTTCCCAGTGGGATGACGGATAGCTGATATCAGGTCAGGCTCCAATTGTGCACACAGCTCTGTGATTGTGGCCCTGTCCGGTCTATGGGTGAGTATAGTGTGCCTGTCCTCTAGTGTAGCAAAGTCCACACGAGGTCTATACACGGAGATTTGTCTCCTCCTCCTATTCATCCGCAGTGATAGATATCTAAGGGACACAAGAGTGAGTAGGCCGTCAAAATTTAAAGCATGGAACCACCACCTCAGTGTGCATACAGCATTAATGTGATGGGACAGTTGGAATGGGAATGTATGTGCAATTTTCGGCAATGAAGCAGTTATGGAAGATCTGTATGTAGTCTACCACAATGAAATGGTGACTGCCTGTGCTGTACCTAGGGACAGGTGGAAGTGAGGTAACTTCTCCGACATTGGGCGTCGTGGTGGAAGGAGGTCTTGCACCGCCGTGCAATTCCTAATTGGCTAATATGGGTCTCTATGGAGTACAGTGGCCAATGGGGACCAGCGTCTGCTGTGACGGTGTACACCGCCGCAGACATGACTGCCATTTTATGTCTATAATCTCACTTGATTCCTGACTTTCCACAGGAGAACACCTACACTACGTGTGCTGCTGTGACATGTGTCTGGAACCTACCATGGCCCGTGTGACTGGGAAAAGGGCCCCTGCCTTCACTTTGGAGGAGTTGGAGGGCTTGGCTCCAGTCCAACAGGTGAGTACACCTTGGGCATGATGCATGTGGGAAGGTTGCATGGAGATGTGTGTGCAAGCATTGTGTCATTTGGGGGGATGTCTGTTAGTAGTGTACATGGTGTGCGCCGGGCGATGTGTGAGCCAAAGGAGTTGGAAACGGGATTTGTTGGCCATTTGCCTGACAGGCTGGATTGTATGTGTAATGGTGTCCTCCTGTGTGCATTCCCTCTGCAGGTCAGCGCCCATCAAAAGAAGGGATTGTGGCGTGCCATCGCCAAGGATGTGCAGGCCGTGGAGGTATACAGCAGGCAGAGCACCCACTGCAGGAAATGATGGGAGGACCTGAGACGCTGGGCACGGAAGACCATGGAGGCCCAGCTGGGGATGGCCTCCCAATGATGAAGGGGTACCCATCGGAAAATGACCCCCCTGATGGCCCGCATACTGGCGGTGGCCTACCCAGAGCTGGATGGGCGCTTGAGGGCATCACAGCAGCCACAAGGGGGTGAGTAGAGTGGGCACTACTACAATAATTGGTATGTGGCA
Organism: Pleurodeles waltl; assembly: GCF_031143425.1. NCBI lineage: Eukaryota > Metazoa > Chordata > Amphibia > Caudata > Salamandridae > Pleurodeles > Pleurodeles waltl. Next base: position 216,917,478 of record NC_090450.1, on the reverse strand, counting down.
TGGGATCCGGGTGGTGGGTGTGAGTTAGTTGGTGCCCCTAATGCCAGGACAGGCATTACAGCATGATCCAGCTCAGGGGTAATGGGTATATGGCAAATGCAGGTAACCTAGCATGTCAGTCAGGGTTTTGTGGGTCCAAGGAGGTGTGCACTGGCCAGTGTTTGCCCCTCATCTTGCTGTGCTGCAATTGACTCAGTGCTTCCTTTCTCTCCCTCCCTCCTTTATCCTTCTGTCATCCTGTTCATGTGTGCATTAGAATCATCTCACTGAGGAGCAGGGGCACCTGTGAAAGAGGGAGCTGCATCCCATAGGACCCAGGATGCAGAGTCCACCGATGCTGAGGAAACCAGTGGGACAGAGGGCGTGAGGAGCACCACGTGCAGACAGGAGGTGACAACACAGACTCAGATACCTCCTTCGATGGAAGCTCCCTGGTGGTGGTGGACACCTCTGTGACCACTCCAGCTGCAGGTAGGGAGGGCATCTTTTTCACCCCAGGCACCTCAGGCCCTGCCCCATTGAGCCCTGCTGTCCTGAGTGAGGATACTATTGACCTCCTGCAATCCATCTCTGTTGGGCAGTCAACCATTGTGAATGGCATTCAGGGGCTGGCATTCCAGATGCAGCAATGCAATGCATTCCTGGAGGGCATCCACAGTGGATTGGCGGCCCAACAGAGATTGATTCAGACTCTGACATGCACTCTGATGGCAGCCATTGTCCCTTATCCTACCGTCCCCCTCCAACTACCGCTTCCCAGTCCCAGTCTCCGCAACCTCAACCTATCCCATGCACACATGCAGATGAGCATGCACACCAGACATCACACAAGAGTGGCACAGTCAAACACAGGCACCACTCTTCAGTCCACAAGCACACATACACACAACAGACATTTGCATACACATCCATATCCACTGCCTTCTCCATCTCCGCCTCCTCCTCCATCTCCCTCACAGTCACATCCACACTCAGACCTGCATGCACTGCTTCAACAGCCACCACCAGTATCACCACACCAAGCAGCAACACACCTCACTAGCAGACACATCCACAACATCCATCCATGTGTCCCCTGTGTCCTCTCCCACCCTGTCGGCACCCCCACTTCTAAAAGGACACAAACACAGGCACTCAGACACCCAACAGCCATCCACCTCACATAAGCACACTGGCCATGCATCTGCACCGAAGTCCAGCAGATGTATTCCTCCAACAACCACTCCCTCAACCTCCACTCCCATCCTTCCTCCCTCATCCTCCCCCTGTCCCAACAACCCAGTCCAGCATCTCAGCCAAATAGTCCACGGGGACAGTGGAGGAACCTCCTTGTTGTGGAGGCAAGACAGTGAAGGATCCCACTCCACCAGCCAGGAAAGGGAAGGATCCCACTCCAGCAGCCACGAGGGGTAAGGTTCCCACTCAACCACCAATGCAAGAAAAGGTTCCCCCTTAACTACCAATGCAAGAAAAGGTTCCCACTCAACCACCAATTCAAGAAGAGGTTCTCACTCAGCCACTAATGCAAGAAAAGGTTCCCACTCAACCACCAATGCAAGAAAAGGTTCCCACTCAACCACCAATGACAGGCAAGAAGCCCACATCTCCAGCTGGGACACAGCAGCCCTCACCTCCAGCAGAGGCTGCCCACGTGACACCTTCCCCAGCAGAGACAATGCAGCCATCACCTCCAGCAGAGGCTGCCAAGGTGACACCTCCCCCAACAGAGACAATGCAGCCCTCACCTCCAGCAGAGGCTGCCCAGGTGACACCTCCCCCAACAGAGACAATGCAGCCCTCACCTCCAGCAGAGGCTGCCCAGGTGACGCCTCCCCCAACAGAGACCATGCAGCCCTCACCTCCAGCTGAGACACAGCAGCTCTCACCTCCAGCAGAGGGCATGTAGACCACCCTCCAGGGACTGTTGTACAAGGAGCTCCCTCCAGGATCAGTGGGCACATTCCCCACCTCAGTGACTGTGCCCTTGCACTCCCTAGCATTGGGAAATGGGCATGGAGCCCCTCCAGGATCAGTGGGAAAGTTCCCCACCTCAGTGACTGTGACCTTGCACTCTTAAGCATTGGAAAATGGGTATGGAGCCCCCTCCAGAACCAGTGGGCAAATTCTGGACTTCAGCTGAGGTGCCCCCACCCCCCTTCCCCCTGAGGTGCCTGTCCACTTCTGTGATGTTGCCCCTACACATTTTTGTGCGTAGTTAGTCAGCATCAAGTTGGGGCATGTACTGTGCCCTGTTGCCATGTGGGCCTTATATACTTTGGAGTGGGCATTGGCCCTTTCTGGACATTTGTTTATGTATATCTGTCCAAAATTGGTTCATATGGTGGCTTTTGCCTTGCAAATACATTTTCAGTACTTCTGACTTGTAGTCCTTATATTATTATGCCGTGTGTCGTGTGCCATTGGTTTACAGTTGCAGCTGGTTCTGTGTATGGTGTGTGTGTGTCTGGTGTTTGTCGTGCTTGTGTGTGTGTCACTCTCCTTTTCCTCCCTCCCTCCCTTGTATGCTAGGCGGCTGTACTCACTGTTGTTTTTTTTGACGGCGTTGGTGTTCCAGGTGGAGCATGGCATAGAAGACTTGACGTTCCGGTTCCATGGCGGTGTTGATCTTCTCTGCATCTCTGCTGGTGAGTCTTTGGTCTTCTCTGATGTATTTCTGCCAGGCTTTTGATGGCATTGGTACCATCCTGGAAATTGTGGCAGTGTGCTGTGTCATAATGCGGTGGACGGTACCTTACCTTCCACCTGGCTGTTGATTGCTACCGCCGTGGTGCGTGGTGTTTACGCCCTGGCAGATGGTGTGGTACATTGCCTGTCTATGGGAGTTATCACCCCCATGTTCATAATTTAGCAGTAGTTACCACCAGCCTGTTGGCGGTATTACCACCACTTTAACAGTCACCACCAATGTCATAATGAACACCTAAGTGATTTGTCCAAAATCACAAGATGTTGAGCTGATGCCTAATCTCAAACCTGGTTCCCCAGTTGCAAAGTCTGCAGCTCTGGCCATAACGCCACATCCTCTTCCCTAAGTGCAACATATAATCAAGGGATCAACTGGATAAAATCCAAAAAGATAGAAAATAATTTAAAAGTGCTTTGTTACTGTTTGAGAACCCAGACAATATGTGTTAGACCTGACAGCCTTAGGGTAGTCACCCCTAACTTTTTGCCTGCCTCCCTCCATTTTTTTGGACACTGTTTTTGCTGGTTTATAGACTCTGTGCACTTTACCACTGCTAACCAGTGCTAAAGTGCATATGCTCTCTCCCTTAAAACATGGTAACCTAGAATCCTACCTGATTGGACTATTAATTTACTTATAAGTCCCTAGTAAGGTGCACTTTATGTGCATAGGGCTGGTAAATTAAATGCTACTAGTGGGCCTGCAGCACTGGTTGTGCCACCCACTTAAGTAGCCCCTTTTTCCTTGTCTCAGGCCTGCCATTGCAAGGCCTGTGTGTGCAGTTTCACTGCCACCTCGACTTGGCATTTAAAAGTACTTGCCAAGCCTAGAACTCCCCTTTTTCTACATATAAGTCACCCTTGAGGTGTGCCCTAGGTAACCCTTAGGGCAGGGTGCTGTGTAGGTAAAAGGCAGGACATGTACCTGTGTAGTTATATGTCCTGGTAGTGTAAAACTCCTAAATTCGTTTTCACACTACTGAGAGGCCTGCTCCCTTCATAGGCTAACATTAGGGCTGCCCTCATACACTGTTGAAGTGGCAGCTGCTGATCTGAAAGGAGCAGGGAGGTCATATTTAGTATGGCCAGAATGGTAATACAAAGTCCTACTGACTGGTGAAGTCGGATTTAATATTACTATTCTAGAAATGCCACTTTTAGAAAGTGAGCATTTCTTTGCACTTAAATCCTTCTGTGCCTTACAATCCACGTCTGGCTGGGCTTGGTTGACAGCTCCTTGTGCATTCACTCAGACACACCCCAAACACAGGGTACTCAGCCTCACTTGCATACATCTGCATTTTGAATGGGTCTTCCTGGGCTGGGAGGGTGGAGGGTCTGCTCTCACACAAAGGACTGCCACACCCCCTACTGGGACCCTGGCAGACAGGAGTAAACTGAAAGGGGACCTGGTGCACTTCTTAGCCACTCTTTGAAGTCTCCCCCACTTCAAAGGCACATTTGGGTATAAAACAGGGCCTCTGCCCTACCTCATCAGACACTTGCTGGAGAAGAAACCTGAACCAGAAACTACATCCTGCCAAGAAGAACTGCCTGGCTGCTCAAAGGACTCACCTGTCTGCTTTCTACAAAGGACTGCTGCCTTGCTGTTGCCCTGCTGTCTTGCTGAACTCTTGTCTGGCTGTGAAAGTGCTCTCCAAGGGCTTGGATAGAGCTTGCCTCCTGTTCCTTGAAGTCTCAGGACCAAAAAGACTTCTTCCTTTCACTTGGACGCTCCGTGCGCCGAAAATTTCGACGCACAGCTTGTTTCGCGGCAAGAAAAACGCCGCACGCCGACGCTGATCGACGCGACGCCCTCGGGACGATCGAGACTTCGACGCACAACCTCGCAAGGACAAAGCCGCCCGACTTTCCAGGAGAAATCGACGCGACGCCTACCGTGAGCGCGAAACTTTGACGCACGGCCTCGCAAGGACAACGCCGCCCGACTTCCAAGGAGAAATCGACGCGACGCCTGCCGTGAGACCAAAATTTCGACGCACGGCCTCGCAAGGACAACGCCGCCCGATTTCCAAGGAGAAATCGACGCGACGCCTACCGTGAGATCGAAACTTCGATGCGCAGCCCCGCAGAACGACGCGCAGCCGGAAAACAAGCAGGAGAATCCACGCACAGACCCGGGACATCTGGTAATCCCCGCAACCCACAAAAAGAGACTGTCTGCGCGCCGGAAAACGACGCCCGACTTCCCCGCGTGGAAAAGAACGACGCAAGTCTGTGTGTGCTGAGGAGAAATCGACGGACACACCCCTTTTTCCGCGCATCTCTTCTCCTGTGGCCCTCTGAGGAGATTTCCCACCAGAAACCAGGTACTCTGTGCTTGAAAGACACTTTATTGCTTTTTAAAGACCTAAGACACTTTATATCACTTCCCTGTGATATTTCTACAATTTTCCATTGCAACTTTATTCTTTTTGACCTACAATTATCCTGATAAATATTATATATTTTTCTAAACACTGTGTGGTGTATTTTTGTGGTGCTATATGGTGGTATTGTATGATTTATTGCACAAATACTTTACACATTGCCTTCTAAGTTAAGCCTGACTGCTCGTGCCAAGCTACCAGAGGGTGGGCACAGGATAATCTTGGATAGTGTGTGACTTACCCTGACTAGAGTGAGGGCTTTTGCTTGGACAGAGGGTAACCTGACTGCCAACCAAAAACCCCATTTCTAACAATATGCCCTCATTTTAGTGTTTTATACCACAAACCATAAGTTCTACGGAAATAAGACGCTCTCATTTTAATCATTTCTAAAGGAAATGCTTTAGGTATTACAGTTTTGATTACATCAAGATGATGTCAGGAGTGCCACATTCTTCTAATAAATATAGAAGGTTAGCAATCTTTTTGTATGTTAGAAAACTGGGGGGAGGCAGAGGTGAGGGGCACAGACTCAAATAATTGAGGGTACGGAGGAGGGTGCAGAGGCAAGAAGTTGACCATGCTGGGCAGGCGGGAGGGGCAGTGGTAGCACAACGGGCCATAGAGGGCAGGGAAAAGGAAAGCAGGGGCAACAAACCAATTATTCAGGAGAGGCTGTGGCAATATAACAGACAAATGAGGGCCGAAGGAGGAGTCAGTGTCAGTACAACCATACAGACCAGATTCAAGCAGGATACTCCCAATGTTTTTAAGACCAAAAGGATTTTATTTTATCTGTCTCCTACCTAACATCACCTCTATTTCAGTGTAAGTCAATAGGAAAAATCAATTCCCCATGTTTTCTTTTAAGATCTCCCTCTTACGAAGTTCAAAATGTTGGCAAATGTGGTTCAGTGGACCACGGAGAGCAGGAAGAATGGGATAGGGACATGGACTTTGAGACCAGAGGGTAGGAGGGACAGAGGGCAGGAGGGCGATGGGCAGGGCCACCAAACTGTCCTTACAGGGCAGACATCAGGGGTTGCAGCAGCACAACACAACACCTAGGGCAAGCAGGACGGCAGTATAGCACAACAGACCATGAAACACAATAGAGAGGGGACAGGGCCATGCACATGAGCATCAGAGAGAAGAATGGAAAGAGGCAAAGGCAGCAAGTTGACCATACCAGAGAGGCAGGAGGGACAGTTGCATCATACCAGACCATGAAGGGCAGGAGGGAGGGGCAGGGGTACGACAATGGACCATACAAGGCAGGACAGAAGGAATAGGGGCCTGTACAAGGAAAATGGAGGGCAAGGGGGCATGGCAGAAGCAGCAAGCTCACCATGGAGGGCAGGCGGGATGGGCACTGGAAACCCACAACACCATGGAGGGCAACAATGAGACTATAATGGCACACTCACTGACAAGGGAGGGAAGGTGGGAGGGGGTCAGGGGCAGCATACTGACCACAAAGGTCAGGTGAGAGGGGCTGTGGCAGCACAGAAGACCATGCATGGCAAGCAAGATGGGTAGTGGAAGCACAATGGCCATGGTTAGCAAAAGAGAGAGAGCAGGGGCATGCACGAAGAACAGTGGAGGACAGAAGGGAGCGGTAGGGGATGGACACGGACAAGACAGGGCAGGGGATGGGGCTTTACAACAGACCACCCAGGGCAGGCAGGAGGAGCTGTTGCAGCACAATAGAGCATGGAGGGCAGAAGGTAGATACAGCAAAATGGATGATGGAGGACAGGAAGGAGGGGATAGGGGTATGGAACTCATACAGGCAGGATAGAGGTGACAGGAACAGTTGGCCGCCATCTGACCATGACAGGCAGGTGGGAGGGGCAGTGACAGCTCAACAGAACACACAGAGTAGATAGGAAGGGCAGTGAAAGGTCCATGGAACATGGTGGGCAAAAAGGAGAGAGCAGTCACATGCACACAGACATTGGAGGGCAAGGGAATGAGGGTCGGAACAGCAAGCTAAGCACAGAGGCTAAGCAAGGGGGTAATGATGGGGTATAGAACTGGGAAAAGAAGGGCAGAAAGAGTGAGTAGGGACATCAAGCTAAGTGGCGGACGGTGCCAGCACATCGAATCAGGTAGAGCAGGAGAGAGGGGGCTGGTGCATGGACTGAGACAACAGAGGATAGGGAGGAGGTGGATAGGGCAGCAAGCTAACCGTTTAGGGCAGGCAGGAAGGGCAGTGGTGAAACAATGGCCAGACAGGGCTGTAATGAGGGAGCAGGGGCATGACTCAGACAGTGGATGACAAGGCGGAGTGGAAGCAGGAGCAGCAAACTTGTTTGGGCGCAGCACAATGCCAGGCCATGCCCTGCATCCAACCTCCCCCCATTGTGCATTGAGATGGGCATCTTACTTAACATTAAAAAAATCCTTAGAAGTTCGCTGAAAAATACAAATGTTACAGGGACGTTATAGCTAGGAAATAGAATTTAAAAAAACTTAAAATTCACAAAAAAAAAAAGGTTATAGGGACATTATAGTATGTTCAGATTTTGCACGCACAAAACCATATAAATTCACCTGTAAGAGTTATCTCAAGTAACTGTGACTCGTGCCATAAGGTAACTATAACTCGCGCCTTACCTATGTACTGCTAATTACCCCAGATATGACATCACTCATGATATCTTCTATGACATCACTGATAATACACTGTAACAATTGAAGTAATATTTTTGATGAGAAAACTGTTCAGAGACTATGGGGGTCATTCCGGGGACCGCGGAAGCACCGCCAACAGGCTGGCGGTGCTTCCAGGGCCATTCTGACCGCGGCGGTAAAGCCGCGGTCAGAAAAGGGCAACCAGCGGTTTCCCGCCGGTTTACCCCTGGCCCAAGAAATCCGCCATGGCGGCGCTGCTTGCAGCACCGCCATGGGGATTCCGACCCCCTTCCCGCCATCCTGGTCCTGGCGGTAAATACCGTCAGGAACAGGATGGCGGGAAAGGGTGTCATGGGGCCCCTGGGGGCCCCTGCACTGCCCATGCCACTGGCATGCGCAGTGCAGGGGCCCCCTCACAGGGCCCCATAATGATTTTCAGTGTCTGCAAAGCAGACACTGAAAATCGCGACGGGTGCCACTGCACCCGTCGCACACCAGCAACTCCGCCAGCTCTATTCGGAGCCGGCTTCATCGTTGCTGGGGCTTTCCCGCTGGGCCGGCGGGCGGCCTTTTGGCGGTCGCCCACCGGCCCAGCGGGAAAGCCAGAATGGCCGCCGCGGTTCTTTTGACCGCGGTGCGGTCATTCGGCGGTAACCGTATGGCGGGCGGCGGTTGGAATGACCGCCTATATATAGCAGTGGCCAGTAGGTAGTTATTGTTAGGACCTAGTTTCCATTGAAAAATAGTTTTTTGACTTGCCTATATCACTGGCACCGTTTGATGAATGGTCATAAAAGTTTCCCAAAAAATGTGACCAAAGACCTTGTTGTGCATGGAAGTTTCGGGATGATCTGTCAAGTGTGGGCCGAGAAGAAGGGTCGTGAGTCAAAAGAAGTGTGTTTCCCATGTTAAATCTTGTGGACTCTTTGAACACGCCTGCACCTCTGGACAGAATTACACCAAATTTAGCAAAAAGGTATGTTTTGGTCTGCAGATCTCCCTTTTTTGGTGTTAATCCATTCAATACTTAAAGACAAATCAAAGGAAATCTAATTTTGTATGTATAGTGTTGCAACGACTTCATGAATACTGTCGATCTTGTACAGAGATACAATTGGCTGCCAACACTTCAACTACGAAGTGTTGGCAGCTATTGTGAGACTCAGAAAAAAAAAGGAGTCATGGTACGTTAACACTAACCCCCTAGCCTTGGTGCAGGGGTACCCATGGTACACTACCAGAGCAAAAAAGAAAAGCATTTTTTTCAAATTCACTGCAAAATTCATATATTTTGCCTGAATTAAAAAAGAATGCGATCTTTGTATTTAAAAAAGTTGTGGCGCCTGGATAGGCCGGGTCCTGGGGCCATTATGCAGACAACAAAAGGAGGGGGGCCCATGGGCCTCCCTCATAGGTCTTGCACAAGTCCCAGGGACCACCACCACTCTAGGGCTATTGTGATTAAATATGCAGGGGGCACCCCCACACCCCAGTGGCCACCACCTCCCCAGAGCTAACTAAATAATTATATAATGGGGGGTACTGTGGACCCCCCTCAGCCACGGGAACCACCACTTCCCCGGGACTACATATACAAATTATGTGAGGTGTGGCCCCGCACCCTGAAGACTGCCATCTCCCTGGGGCTAATTAAATAATGGAGGGATCCTGCGGACCCCCTCCCACAGCCCTGGGGACTACCACCTTCCTGGGCTATCTGTACAAAGTATGTGGGGGGAGGTATGGCTCCCTGCACTCCAGGGACCACCACCTCACTGGGCAACATATTGTACAAATTGAAGGGGAGGTCCTGCTGACTCCTGGAGGACTGACACCTCCCCAGGGCAAAATTAAAATCATGTAAAGGGGCTGCGCAGCCCCCCTCTTAGAGCCAATAATGGTCCTGGAGACCGCCACCCCCCCAGAGGCCGGCTCCTGCTACCTCCTGAGGTCCCACCCTCAGGAAGTGGCTGTTTTCTGTTGCTTGGTGGAAGCTGACAGCTCCCGCCAAGCAAAAGCAAACACTCCGCTTTCAGCAAGCAGGACCTGTCAAGCTGCTTCTGCTTGCTTAAAGCAGAGTTTTCATCTCTTTCCCTGAACACTAACATGCGTGTAGAGAAGAGACGTAAACATTGCTCCTCATGCAGGGAGCTGCTACTTGCAGCAGCCCCAGGGTGTGGAAGCAATGCCCACTCCCGCAGGTCACGGGGAGCCGACTAGGACTGTGGGAGCCTTGAAGCTCCCCCCGGGATCCTGTGACTTTCTCTCTCTCTCTCTCTCTTCCATCCCATAATGGGATGGAAGAGAGAGAGAGAGATTGTTATTTCAATGGTCTCTCCATACAATGACTTCAAAGCTGCATACAAGCAAGACGTTTTGTTGGGATGTTTTAGTTACCGTTTGATGCACACCAGAACAGGGTCACCTCTGGCCTACTGGTTAATCCCTTGGACTATTATTCAATAGGCTGGAAGTTCAAATCCTGGTTTCTCACAGCAGTGTGTCTGTTTATTTACTCCTATTTTGAATGTTAAACATACCTTATCTCATGGCAATATGTCTGCCTATTTACTTATGTTTTGACTGTTACACATTCCTAGTGATGGAACATTTGTATCTTTTTCCCATCACCATCTTTGGATTGCATGTCATAGAGAGGTCTTTCATTGCATACTAAGGAGTCAACTGGGGCCTACTGGTTAAGGTCTCAGACCCTCCTACAGAAGATTGAGGGTTTCAGTTTAGGGGCCATATTTATACTTTTTTCACCCAAAACTGCATTGGCGCAGTATTGCGTGAAAAAGTATAGCATCAGCTAGCGCCATTCCAAGATGCCGTCCGGGCGCCATATTTATGGAATGGCCATAGACGACGCTAACAGGGTGGGGGAGGCGTAGGGGAAACCGAAGTTGTGCGCCGAATTATGGCAAAATGCTTACTGGGACTTGCCTGGCATGGGTCCCCCATCCTGTGGTGTCCCTTTGGTGTGGGTGCCGGTGTCCCTTGGGTCAGGGAAGGGCACCTGTGGGCTCTTTCCATGGTCCCTGACCATGGATATATACCTACAGGTCCCCTAACTCTTGCCCATACACAGGCATTAAATAATGGCACTAAGTAAGCTTAGTGCCATTATTTAAGGCCCCCAACCCCCAATGCTGGATTTTAGCACGTGGGGGTAAATATGGCGCTTAGGCCATATTGTCCTTTTCTGGACATGAACGCCTACCTTGCATCTTATTGACACAAGGTAGGTTTTCACCTCCAGAAAATGACGCTAACTCCAAAGTTTTGTCGCTAGGTGTGTCTAGTGCCAAAGTATAAATATGGAGTAAGGTTTGCACTGAATTAGCATAAAAAAAAAATGCCCATTGGCTCCATGCCCACAGCAATGTCGTGGGGAGTGTAAAGCCACAGTCTCACAAGTGTGTCTAGTGGGTGGTCTGCCCACTGCTTGGTCCTGGGGAGTGCAAAGCCACAGTCTCACAAGTGTCTCTGTGGGTGATTTGCCCACTGCTTGGTCTTGGGGAATGCAAAGCCACAGTCTCACAAGTGTCTCTAGTAAGTGGGTTGCCCACTGCTTGGTCCTGGGGAGTGCAAAGCCACAGTCTCTCTAGTAGATGCCTTCTCCACTGGTTCTGGAGGGGGCCTTGTGCCCAGTGTGCTTCATCCTGCCAAGGACAGGGTGAGTGGATGCATTTCTCCACTGGTTCTGGAGGGGGCCTTGTGTCCAGTGTGCCTCATCCTGCCACGGATAGGATGAGTGGATGCATTTCTCCACTGGTTCTGGAGGGGGCCTTGTGCCCAGTGTGCTTCACCCTGCCAAGGATAGGGTGAGTAGATGCATTTCTCCACTTGTTCTGGAGGGGGCTTTGTGCCCAGTGTGCTTAATCCTGCCAAGGAGGGGGTGAGTGGATGCATTTCTCCACTGGTTCTGGAGGGGGCTTTGTGCCCAGTGATGTAGCACTTGGGGGGTGCAGGTCACATTCCCTCACCTGGGTGTCTGAGGCACGAGATTTGCACGGAACAGGTGGCATGATAGTCCTTGGAGGCAGGACTAGACTCCATCCTGCGGCGGCTAAGGCTGCAAACTGGTGGTAGTGCGGGTGCTGGTGGGGGTGCTGCCTGTGGTGGTGGGAGGCTCCAGCACTTCTCCTGCAGCCTCAGATGGCTGTCCACTGGGGTTGCTGCTGCTGGTAGAGGTCCTTCTGCCAGCGGTGCAGGTGGCAGCATTTGCGGCGGGGCCTGTGGCGGTGCTGGGAGCGGTTCATATGGCGGTGCTGGCCGTGGTACAGGTGCTGCCAGTGGTGGAGGGAGGCTCCAGCACTTCTTCTGCAGCTTTGGACGGGTGCCCACTGGGCTGCTGATGCCAGTCGTTGTGCTAGTGGCGGTGCAGGTGGCAGTGCAGGTGGCGGTGCTTGCGGCTGTGCTTGCGGCGGGGCTGCTGGCGGTGCTGGCTGCGGGGCAGGTGGCAGGGCTGGCGGTTGAGCTGGTAGGCACCAGGCCTTCATCTGCGGCCTCCGAAGGCTGAAGTGCCATGCATGTTTTTTTCTGCCCCTTCCTCACCTTGGCAGATGGTGGTGTGACCTTGGCTCTGGCAGCTGGAGTTTTTGAGGAGGCGTTTCTGGGTGGTTGATGCTCCTTGCCCTTTCTGCATGCTGGCCCCTTCTTCACCTTGGCAGGTGGCGGAATGCTTTTATCCTTTGCAGGGGTTGGTGGCACACTGTCTGGGCTGACGGGTGCCCCGTTTGAGCTTCTGTGAGTTGCTGGTACCACAGCGGACGGCGACTTGGTGGCTGAGGTGCTGGCCTGGGTTCTGGACATCCTGGCCTGAGGGGAAGGACGGGGGGAGGGGTAGGGAAGAGGTGAATGTTTGCCATGAAAAGCTTACTAGACACACTGGGGCAGGAAGAGGGAGAGGGTTTGGGAGTAGAGGAAGAGGTAGTGGTTGTAGGAGGTGTCTGCCTGCTGAGTGTGGGTGCAGGTGCATGGGCTGGATGCTGTTTTGAGGTGGATGGCTGTTGGGTGGGTGGGTGCTTGCGTTTGTGTACTTTGGGAGGAGGGGTCACTGACACACTGGGAGAGGACACAGGGGATGTGTGCATGGTTGTGGGGTGGTGACTGCTCATGAGGAGTGTGTTGTGATGGGCGTGCTGGTGATGGAGGTAGTGGAAGAGGACGGTGTGCATTCAGGTGTGAATAAAGACGCTACTGGGAGGGAGGTGGACGACGAAGAGGGGGACACAGTGGAGGCAGCGGATGTTGGTGTTTCTGCATGGGTATGGTGCTTGTGTGAGTGCCTGTGAGATGAAGTATGGTGCTTGTGTTTGCCTGAGCCACTTTTGTGTGTTTATTTGGGTGAATGCTGGTCTGAAGGTGTGCTTGGGATAGGCTGGGGTTGAGAGGATTGGGACTGGGTAGAGGAAGTTGGAGGGTGGAGGCTAGAGACAGGGACAATGGCTGCCATCAGTGCGGAGGCCAGAGCCTGAAATGCTCTCTGTTGGGCCGCTACGCCAGAGTGAATGCCCTCCAGGTATGCATTTGTTTGTTGCAAATGCCTCTCGACACCCTGGATGACATTCAGAATGGTTGACTGCCCAACAGCCTCCTCACTGAGGGCAGCAGGGCTGACTGAGGCAGGGCCTGAGGCGCCTGGGGCAAAGGAGATTCCCACCCTCCTGGTGAGCGGGCACGGGAAACACGCTGAGGGGCTGCTGGGATGGCGGTGCTGGTAGGGGGGGTGCCGGCTGTACCTGTTATTGGGGTGGGCACAGATGTGTCCGCCACTGCCAGGGAGCTTCCATTGGAGGAGGAGTTGCTGTCTGTGGTCTCCCCTCCTGTCCCTGTCGTAGTGCACCCTTCGCCCCTGGTCCCACTCTTGCCCTCACCCTCAGTGAATTCGGCTTCCAGGCCCATGTGGGATGCAGCTCCCTCTGTCACTGGTGGCTCTGCTCCTCTGCCAGATAATGCTAATGCACACAAGGACAGGGTGGCAAAACAAAAAGGGGGAGAGGGACAGAGGATACACTTGGTCAATGCCAGCAACAACACCACACAACACACAGAGAGCATCCCTATGCACTTGGCCATGCGCTACCAGTTACTAAGATAGTCACCAGCCCATGGGTTACAATGCCTAACGCCATTAGCTACACACCTGAAACCCACAGGACCCTGCTCAGAACTAGATGTCCACTAACACTATTGGGGTAGGAGTGCTTCAGAGCCTGCCCAACAAGGGACATATCCGGTCATCTTCGCCCTGGCCTAGGGGCACCCGAAGCCCACATCCCCCACCCAGGTAACGCGAGCAAAGTCTGGATTCTGAATCTGTACTCACCCCCTTGTGGCTGCTGTGATGCCCTCAAGCACCCATCCAACTCCGGATAGGCCACCGCCAAGATGCGGAACATCAGGGGGGGGTCATGTTGCGACGGGCACCCCTTCCTCATTGGGAGGCCAGCCCCAGCTGGGCCTCTGCCGTCTTCTCTGCCGAGCGGTGCAGGTCCTCCCACCTTTAGCAGCAGTGGGTGCTCCGCCTGTCAAAGACCCCCAGGGTTCGCACCTCCTTGGCGATGGCACGGCAAATACCCTTTTTCTGATGGGCGCTGACCTGCATAGAAAAGACAGCAGAAAAGTGAATTAGTCAACCGTCCGGACCGTCAGACTCATGGCCCAACAGATCCCTCCCATACCCTGACGCACATACATTGATCACCTTACATGCTGCACTCTGGTCAGGACACCTCTTCCCCCCCTCCACAGTTAGCTTACACACACAGCACTCCATTAATTCATGGCCCACGCATCATGCTCACAGTGTACTCACCTGTTTGTCTGGAGGACCGTAGAGTAATGTGTACTGGGGTAGGACCCCATCCACCAGTTTCCCCAACTTCTCCACAGTGAAGGCAGGGGCCCTTTCCCCAGACACAGGAGCCATTGTCGACTCCAGACACAGGTCACAGCAGCACTTTCAGTGTAGGTCCTCTCCTATTGAAGGTCAGGTAGCAAGTGAGTGAACAGAGAGAAAATAACAGTGACATCCGCAGTGGTGTGCGTACCGTCACCGCCAGTGTACATCGCAATTGACTCCTGGAACCCATAGGCCCCAATGATAACCAATGCAAAGTCATCGACCGCCTACTGTGACGGCGCACAACGCCAGCGGAAATACCTCATTTCCACTTGTCCCTGCTCATAGGTCAGGCAGCTGCCATTTCAGGGGGGTACAGGCCATGGCACCTAACTGTGTCACAGCAGACATTGTCACAGAAACTGATTGTCAGATTCACATGATGGTTCTGTAAAGGAAGAAATTCATCATTAGTGAAATAGATGTGTGAATATAACCCTCTGCTCACTGTTTTCTTCCATAGGCTTCAACCGCTGAGGCTGAATATGAGATGCGGCATCCTCCGGTGTACAGACCCCTGGTGGACCTTGCGACAATGGAGGACAGACACATAATCGTAACCTACAGACTTGATCGTGCCACAATCCATGAACTGTGTGCCCAATTGGAGCCAGACCTGATGTCAGCTATCCGCCAGCCTATAGGTATCCCCCTCTAGTGCAGGTCCTGTCAGTGCTCCATTTCCTGACAAGTGGTTCCTACCAAACAACAGTGGCCATGGCATCAGGGATGTCTCAGCCAATTTTCTCAAATGTGTTGACCAAAGTGCTGTCTGCCCTGCTGAAACACATGTGCAGCTACATCGTATTCCCCGAGGTGGAGGATTTGGCCACAGTGAAAGCTGACTTTTATGCCCTGGGACATATCCCCAACATCATTGGTGCCATTGATGGTACACATGTGGCATTTGATCCTCCCCCTGGAGAAATGAACAGGTGTTCAGGAATAGAAAAAGCTATCACTCTATGAATGTGCAGATGGTGTGTTTGGCGGACCAGTACATCTCCATGTGAATGTCAAATACCCTGGCTCTGTGCATGACGCCTTTATCTTGAGGAATAGCAGCAGTCCATATGTGATGGGCCAACTCCAGAGGCACTGGGTGAGGCTAATAGGTGAGCCCAAGGTCCCCACCCAGTATAAGTTGGTGTCTGGGTATGGGGTTGTCCCTAAGGTTTAGTGTGTATCTAACAGTTGTCCCTCGATATTTGCAGGTGACTCTGGTTACCCCAACCTCTCATGGCTACTGACCACAGTGAGGAATGCCAGGACAAGGGCAGAGGAACGTTACAATGAGGCACATGGGCATACAAGAAGGATTATTGAAAGGACCTTTGGCCTCCTGAAGGCCAGGTCCAGGTGCCTCCATCTGACTGGTGGATCCCTGTACTACTCACCCAAGAAGGTATGCCAGATCATCGTTGTATGTTGCATGTTGCACAACCTGGCCTTGAGACGCCAGGTGTCTTTTCTGCAGGAGCATGAGCCTGGGGATAGGCGTGTGGCAGCGGTGGAGCCTGTGGACAGTGTGGAAGAGGAGGCAGAGGAAGAAGATGTTGACAACAGAAGCAACATAATACAGCAGTACTTCCAGTGGCACACAGGTAAGACACAGTAACTTCACTTAACTTATCAGTTATCTGTTGGACATTGTACGTGGCAGCCTGATTTCCCTATGTCTATGGCCACTTACTGTACCCTTTGGTATCTCTATTTTCAGACCTCTGTGGCCCACTCTGGCTCCTGCTATGTGTACTGCTGCCCACCAAAGGTCATTTAAAAGTATATTTGACTCTATATTTGACTTGCAATGCTTTCAGTATGTTGAACTCATACATATTTGAATCATTTGACAGATTCCAGATTTGTATTTGTTCCAAGGGTGTTTATTTACCTGTTCATAAGTAGAGGGGTATGTGCAATGGGCTGGGCTGATGGTGAAGGAAAGTCCAGGGAAGAGTCCAGTCTCTTGATATCGCAGGTGCATTGTCCAATGGGGCATGGGAAGGGGAACAATGGCAGTTCAAGGTGGACAGGTTGACAGAGTGGGACAGGAGAGTCTTGTTTCCTGGCGGGATCTTGGCAATGTTCTCTGGCATCTGCCTGGATCGCAGGGACCGTTTGCAGTTTGGTTCTCCTTCTGCAGGGAGTGGGGTGCGGGTGGCCTGTTGTTCCTGTGGGGGCCCCTTCTGTCCACTAGCGCCAGCAGAGGTGGAAGACTGTTCATCGGTGTAGCTAGTGTCAGGGGTCTTTTGGTGTGCCACTGCCTCCCTCATGGTGTTGGCCATGTCACCCAGCACCCCTGCAATGGTGACCAGGATGGTGTAAATGAGTGTGAGGTCTTCCCTGATCCCCAGGTACTCTCCCTCCTGCAGCCGCTGGGTCTCCTGCAACTTGGCCAGTATCTGGCCCATCGTCTCCTGGGAAATGTGGTATACTCCCAGGATGTTGGGGAGTGCCTCCAGGAGAGTTGGTTACCTGGGCCTGTCCTCCCCCTGTCGCACAGCAGTCCTCCCAGCTTCCCTGTTGTCCTGTGCCTCTGTTCCTTGAACCGTGTGCCCACTGCCACTGACCCCAGGTCCCTGATCGTCCTGGGTCTGTGGGGTTGCCTGGGGTCCCTGAAGTGGTGGACACACTGCTGAATGACGTGTTCTGGGGACAATGGCATGGGCCAGGTGGGCGGGTGCTGTGCTGGTGTTTCCTGAAGGGGGAGGCTCAGTGGTGGGTTCGGACTGTCGCAGGGGAACTGACTGTCCAGATGTCCCTGATGGGCAAGGTTGGTGTCGTCACTGTGGGCCTCTTCTGGGGGTGAGTGGACATAGATGGCACCTCCTCTCTGGTGACGTTGAGTAGGGTCCTGTCAAGATGCAAATGCAGTGTCAGTGTATCTACGAGTGCCATCTTGTGCATGGGTGTGCTTCCCTGTATGGTTGTGATTTCCCTGTCAGCTTTGCCTTGTGTTCGTGGTGATTTTGTGGGATGGGTGAGTCTCTCTACTGGGCATGCTGTGGTGATGGGTGTCCATGAAGGTCTGTGATGGGTGTCCATGCACTGGTGTTACATGCAGGGCTTGGTATTGGAATGGGTTGTGATAGTGGGGTATATGTGAGGTGGGGGAGTGATGGGGGTGAGGGTAGGGGTAGGAGTTTGTGATGGCATGCAGGTAGGGTGAATGGATACCTCGATGAAGCCCTCAGGATCCATGATTGCCAAGACTTGCTCCTCCCATGTTGTTAGTTGTGGGGGAGGAGGTGGGGGTCCACCGCCAGTCCTCTGTACGGCTACCTGGTGCCTTGCAACCACGGAATGCACATTCCCCTGTAGGTTGTTCCACCTCTTCCTGATGTCATCTCTAGTTCTTGGGTGCTGTCCCACGGCGTTGACCCTGTCCACGATCCTCCGCCTTAGCTCCATCTTCCTTGCAACGGACATCTGCTGCACCTGTGATCCAAATAACTGTGGCTCTACCCAGATGATTTCCTCCACTTAGCTCTTGCTCTGAGAACCTTGGGTGTCTTTGGGGTGCCATAGATGTGATGTGAGTAGTATGTGTGAGGATGTGTGGGGTGTTGTGTTGTGGGGTGCATGGATGGTGTATTGGTTATGATGTACTGTGCCTCTGATTGAGTGGGGGCTCCTGCCTTGTCTCTCTCTCTCTGTTGGCATTTTTTTTTTCTCATTGAAAGGGTTGTGGGTAATGTGGGTGTGTGTTTTATTGTGTTGTTGGTGTGGTGTGTGTATGTGTGTCAGGTGTGTGTATTTTGAATTGTCCAATGTGGTGTAGTTTTGTAAGTGTGTGTGTATTTTGAGCGCGGCGGTGTGTACCGCCAATGGTTTACCACGATTGAAAGACCGCCGCGGTGATTCGTGGGTCATCATATTGTGGGCGTATTCCTGTTGGCGTAACAGTGTGGGTTATGCTATCGCCATTTTATCACTGACCTTTGGGCTGGCGGACTTGTGTGGGTGTCTGTATAGTGGCGGATTTCTCTGTGTGAGTCATAATACCCGTAGCGGATTACCGCCTCGGTCACAGTATATTGGCAGCCGTCAGCACGGCGGTACTCGGCATTTACCGCCACAGTTGTAATGAGTGCCTTAATCTCTACAAGAAGGACACCTTGTGCGGCAAAAATTGACTCACAGCCTGCATCGCGGTAAAAAATTCATTGCGCGCCGAACCAGAAAAACGCAACCTAACTTCGCAACGAGAAGATCAGGGCAGTGCCAACGTAGCGACCGTAAATTCTACGCATGGCCCACTGGATTGACAGACAACCGAGCCGGAACAATGCAGCCCAACTTCCAGAAAGGAATCAACACAGTGCCTGCCGTGGGGTAGAAATTTCCACGCAACGCCCACCGGATCGACACAGCACCTGTGACTTCATCCTGTCAGCGCCAGAAATCCTCGCATTGTCCCGGGGGCATCCGAAAACTCCGCAACCGGAAGAGGATCCATGACCAAGCCCCAGAAATCGACGCACAGCTGTTCCTGCGTGAAAACTAAATGATGCATCGCTGTGTGTGGCCCCAGAAATCAACGCACACCTCCTTGTTTTCCACGCACCTCCCCCTCTGCGGTTCTTTGCAGAGATTTTGAATGCGAACCAGGTCCTTTGTGCTTGAAAGAGACATTTATTGCTTTTAAAAGACTGAAGACTTTTTATATTGTTGTGTAGCCATTTTAACCATAGCTCCATGCACTGTATTTTAACTCACTAGGCTGCTGTGCACCTTATGCTAAATATATTTTATTCAGCTTCATTTTATTATTGTTACTATAGCCACTTTTACGGTCTTGTTTTATTTTCTGTTTATCTAACTGGTTTTGCCTAGGTCAGCACTCTGTTCTCAAACAAGACATTCCTGATCACTCTGTGCTTCTTTCAAGGCTACAACACAGTACATTGCCAGTGAACGTGGTAGATGTTTAGTCTCCAACATTCGTAGAAAAAACACATCCTTACGTAGGGACATTTTCCAAGAACATCAGCTGTGTTGTTATAAAAACACTTCCTTGTCCCTTCCTTGTCCCTTACACGTTAGAGGGAGATTCCAGTCAGATAACCACGACTGTATGCTGATTGCCGAATGATTTGCTACAGATGCTAATGCAGACTGCAGGCCTGTGCTCAGGTATGGGGGATGATGTCTTCCTAGGGGAACCTGAAGGGCAGAATTAGAAATTAACATGCTGTGCTCTATCATAGCCTAGGTAGGAGTTTGTCTACTGACCATAGTGACAGTATGATAGCGTTATTTTTATGCTTCACTCTTCTAGGCACAATTGTAATATTGTTATGCTGTGTCGTCCTGGTTATTGCAGCTCACGCTTTGCTATCTAAGATGCAGTCCTTTTATTAAAGTCATTATTAAAACCTAAACTGCCTCTGTTTATCATTTATATACGAGACTAAATGTAATTGAGAGAAACTGATGAGACCGGACCGCCACCTTAGAGCCATCCTAGTATACTTTTTTATTGCAAGGCGGCACTAAAGTGGCTTTTTACAGATGCCATATTTACAAAGTGGTATGAGGGCATTGCCCACTTTGTAAATCCTTGCTCCACTTTATGCTTGCCCCAGGCATAATGTATGCAGTGGGGATTACCTTACGCCATTTGTTCTGCACTTTAAACCCCTACTCAGAGCAGGCGTTAAAAGGGGGCATGCCATTGAATACAATGGGCCCCTAAGTACTTTGCAGGAGTGGCGCCAAAATGTTGGCACTACTTCTGCACAGTACATCAATAGCGTCAGGAATTCTCATGGTATCGACCCCTACCCTGCTCCATGGTGCGCTGTATTTTAAATATGGCACATACATGGTGGTGGTAGGGTGGGCGCCAATGGGTGGAAGGAAAGTGGCGCAGCACTGGCTGAAGCACCACTTTTCTTAAATCAGCCCCAAAACGTTTTTCACACATTAAAACCCCACCTGATATGTGGTAAAGGGACATGTGATTGACAATAAGCAAACGTAGTTTAAATGTTGTTTCTGATGTTAGTTCATATCTAGTTTATGTTTATAATTTTATTGCACTCATACAATCAGGGAGCACCTCAGCTCACATAACCCTGAGGTCTTTGCATGGCAAACTGCACTAGGGTCCCATGGATGGAATCCTCTATAATTTATAACAAATAAATGCACTTGGCATGCAGCTTCTTCAAAGAAATTAGCTATGTTAATTCCAAACATAAGTACTTGCAGGACAAAACTTTTAGTTAGGTTTGTATTCCTTAGATTGTGATTTATTGCATGACAGTTGATACTGCATATTTATTGATTCCTGCCTTATGCTTACTGTGAGCTCAAGCATTGCCTCAAATGTTGACAGCTTTGCAGTGTTATAGATGTATAGACTTTGAATCCTAGCAAGGTAGACCCATCTTTCCGAAAGTGGGTCAAGTGAGTACCAAGTATTAGGTAATAATAACATCTGTTATCTACAGCAAATAGAAATGCCAGAAGTGCATTATCTAGCCCTATGTAAAAATAAAACATGCACCTTGATGCTAGGTTGCCTCCCCTATAGGCAAGATTGTTTTTGTGCAAGAAGGGGGCACCTTCCTGCATAAAACCAATCCTGGGAGGCTTTTTTCTCTTTCTATATGTCCAGGAAAAATTAGAATAAATTAAGATATTTCTTTTTGTTGCACCTCCCATGGCAAGGTGTAAGGTTTTGTTGCATCCCCATGTTTACAAGGTCTTGTAAATCTGGGGATGCATCAAAAAAATGGTCATTGGGTGGGAACACCTATCCCAATGCCCATGGATTGCCTCCCTTGTCCACCGTAAGGCAACACAGCGACTGCACTGTCTTGCTTACTCTATATTTTTTAGGCCTTTCAAATCCACTCAAAATGGCTTTGCTTGGCCTCCTAGATATGATTTCAAGGTTTGTGCTGCTGTTACTTCATAAAAAGTGACGCAATGGCCGTGCAAGGGGCTCCTAATATGCCCCTGGGTTCCCTGTTTCAAAGCTGGATATTAAAAAACTGTAATGGGCTCATCTCTTCCATATGCCCAGGTTCCACTGGACTTGCTGTACCAGTGATATATGCCACTGTATGTTATCCTTTCGGGACATAAATCTGGCTCGAGTGCACACCGAGGAAATGAAGTAAACATTTTATTTTCAATCAGCAACATCATATTTTAAAATGCCTCCCGCTCTGGGTATATATTTACTAATATTCACATTTCTAATAGATGGACTCCATAATATGTGAACATATTATTTCAAATGTATTTAGAGATTCTCGATGTGACAAAGTGGGCGTTTTTGAGAGATAATATTTTACTTACATATTTATTACTGTGGGCCTGAATTGGAGTTTGACGGGCAGGCTAATCCATCAAAAATATGACAAATATCTTCTATGATTTATTTTACGTGCATTGGCATCGCAGGAAAGATGCACCAGTCAGCCAAGAACATACTTTAGGAGATGGTTAATCCTATGAATCCTAATGTACGCATATACTCTAAACTGTATTGACAAGAGTTCTGGCAGACAAAAGTGCAACCAGCATTTGTAGCACGTACCAAAAGAAAGCGATTCCTTTGACTGAAGTCTCGTCGAGGAAAGTGCCAGATACTCGAGTGCAGTTGGGAGAGCATCAACAGGTACAACTGAACTGGCCGCCAAAGCATGCGACTCATAGAGATAACATCTACACCACTGACCTGGCTGCTCCCTCTTTTCATTCCAAACACCCTGCAGCAGCACAGAGCAGCAGGGATGTGCATAGCCTCACTTGCTTCTCATTGGTGATTATGGGAAGTCATTCATGTCAAAATTACAGCTCCCCATATTGGACACC
Organism: Pleurodeles waltl; assembly: GCF_031143425.1. Classification (NCBI taxonomy): domain Eukaryota; kingdom Metazoa; phylum Chordata; class Amphibia; order Caudata; family Salamandridae; genus Pleurodeles; species Pleurodeles waltl. The sequence continues at coordinate 216,894,996 of NC_090450.1, read as the reverse complement.
TCCTGAAATGCATAGCGTGCTGCAAAATGAATATGGCACACACCAGAATGAATGTACTATGTGTCAAAATAATTATGAGAGTGAATCTGAATTGAACCAAAACAAATATGGAACCTGGCAGAATGAACATGCTACTTAGTGATTAATATGAATAACACACAAATCAAATTGAATAAGAAAGGAAGCGCACAGGAGGTCCCGGGAGGCGTGTCGAGGGCAGGAGCCCTTTAAATCTTGAACAGCGCTCCCGCCGTCGCTGGAAGCGCACAGGAGGTCCCGGGAGGCGTGTCGAGGGCAGGAGCCCTTTAAATCTTGAACAGCGCTCCCGCCGTCGCGGGAAGCACAAAGGAGGTCCCGGGAGGCGTGTCGAGGGCAGGAGCCCTTTAAATCTTGAACAGCGCTCCCGCCGTCGCAGGAAGCGCACAGGAGGTCCCGGGAGGCGTGTCGAGGGCAGGAGCCCTTTAAATCTTGAACAGCGCTCCCGCCGCGCGGGACGCGCCCGGGCAAAGCCCGGGCCCGTCCTTGCCCGTCATTGCCAGGAAGAGGCAGGGCAGGGCCACCCCCCTGACATTTATTCCAAGTCGTCTGGATTTGGCAACTTACACGTATGGCTGCCTGAAGGTACTGTGTTGACATTTACTCCAAAAAAGGTCTTCTTATAGAGGGCCTTAGGACGGTTCTCTCCCTCACTTGTTGTAACGCTTTTATCATTACCTGATAGTTTTTGGAGTGGGGCTAGGCTGGGCCTCTGCCTCTTCACATTTTTGCAAGAGGTCTGCTTGTATCTATAGTGCAACATTTATAGCTAACGCTGTCATACGAGAAGATAATAGTATTAACTAGGTTTCCCCCACCAATCCTTTTTCTAATCTCTTTTATAAATACATATTGTGGACTGGTCCACAGAGCCGAAGCACTACATAGGCGGCTCAAGTTATGGGAAAACGTAAGGCATCAGAACCCCCAAGGGGGAAGGAGAAATCTATAAAAAAACTTAGGAATGCGGGTGAGAACTGCACTATAGCTGAAATTGATGATCTTATCGAGGAGGTAGTGTCACTACTATGTAGCAGGGCCACTATCTGGGAGGGTCCCGATAAAAAGATTACCTCCTATTACACGAAGAAAATTGAACCAGAGGAAGATAAAGTGATAGAGATTATTTGTCAGCAAGAGGGGGAGGTATCATCCGATATTAGGACTGGCAGCCCTAAGGATGCTACAACCCGATCCATACACCCATGCACCATTGATAATACTAGGAAGAAGGGCCATACGCAGGAGTATGAAGCTGTGTGCTCCAATAAATATGCAGTCTTGGCAGAATTCGATAGTAGTAATGTACAGAATGCTCAAGAGGGGGAACCTGTGGATGAGTTACACCCATTTATCCCAACTGTACAGTTAGATAGAGAGAGGACCTCTCCTCTCAATTTAGAACCAGCGAATCCTCTAAAACACAAAATAAGAACTATAGCAGACCTTTTTGACCTACTCACTGGATTAATCCAGGAAGTTAGGGATTTGAAACTTGAAGTAAGAACCTTAACAGATATTGTGGAAAAGGAGGGGGGTAGGGGTATCCATAGAGCTCAGTGCGAAAAGGAGTCCCCCCTTATATCATTCCATCCATAAGGTAGACCCACATGTTATCAAAATTTGGATACTAACCCAAACCCTACCCCAGCTATAGCTAAGATTTTACATCAATCACAGGGATGCACGAGAGGGGTAGATGGGGAAAATACTGGTCCACGCAACTACCCCAGAAGAAATGCTAGTGTTCTATGCCAAGAAACAGGGAATTCACGAAGAGAACCCCATTTGGTAAAAGGACCCCAAAAAGGAAATCTGGAATCTACTCTGAACCCCTATCCCCAAGTATTTAATGATCATAACCGTCACACTATATGGAATCGATACTCTGAGGAGGATAGGTTTCCTATTAGGACCAATGTGGTTTATCTGTTAAATGTTCCAAAATTGCCCTTAAATAGCGGAGAAGACGAGGAGTCCTTAAAAAATAAGCTTACACACTGGATCAGGGCCAAAAGACACTGTCCATCCATAATTCGTTCAGATATCAGGGGGGCTGAAAGAATCCCAGGAGAGAAGGGGCAACATGACGTTATTGCACTAACATTCAAGGATGGAAGATTAATCAGAGGACTGATTGACATGGAACAGAGAACCCCCGCCCCCAAAATCAATGCCATGAGGTTTAGTTTGGATCCATTAATTACCAAACCCCGAGTCCAGAGGCATAAGTACAATCACAATGAGGGATTGCAAAGGAGAAATGGTGATTCCAATCTTGAAAGAGTAGATTGACTAATCCAGATAGATCAGGCACAAGTGGGACCAAATGGGGACCCAACAGTAGGTGAGCCCCATGAAGGGGATGATCTTCAAGCTACAGGGGCAGGGAGTGTAGTGGAGTCTTTGCACAGTAGGAAAGATTTGACAGCCTATCTGAGTCCTACTTCCAATGTCACGACCCTAAACGGAAGGGGCCCTATCACCATGATCTCCTGGAATGTAGCCGGCTTAAAAAATAAGCTTATAGACCCCGAATGGCAGGACTATATTGATCAACATCATGTCTGTCTCTTTCAAGAGACTTGGCTTAAAGATCCACCGTATAAATTAGGATATAAAACCTACTTTATTAGTGCAACTTCAGCTCCCAGAGGGAGACCGTCTGGGGGGTTGGTTGTATGGGTGAAAATCTCATTAAATGTCGAGATACGTATGCAAGCCACTGAGTCAGAGGACATTCTATGGTTGGTAGTGGGGAAAAAAAATAAGATAATAACCCACTTGTTCAATGTATATATAAGACCTAGAAGGACAAATTTGGAGTCTCCTGAAATAACTCTACTTGACGACCTGCTCAAAAAGATCCCAGTAGGAGAGACAATTATGATAGGGGGTGACCTTAATTGTAATTATGAACCTATAACTGGATTTGAACATCTAGCAGAAGAAGAAGATCAATTGAGAGCAATTCCTTATTTAACAATAGACAAAACTGTTCCGGGGACAGTGGCCGCACTGCAACTCATGGGCCTTACATTAAAGCACGGACTGAAAGCGTGCAATGGCAGAGTGGGTGAAGGAGGCCTTAATTTGGATACCTTCCAGAGAGGCAACTCAACCTCGAAAATAGACTACATTTTGCATAGTATAAGTACATGGGAAGATTAGCGACATTTAAAATAGATAAAGGAAGGGATAGCGATCACTTCCCGCTAATAATTGAACTCAGGGCCCACCTCCTAGATTTGGATTTGGAATATACAGAACATGATAAGGTGGAGTTACAACCCACCCTCAGTAACAATAGAAGGGTTGTAAAATGGCCAGCAATACTAGGCAATCTGGATACTATGACTAATATTTACAATACATTTTCTGATCTCCTGGAGCCTTATGCAGAAAATAAACCTATTGACATCCCTATTATGGCCATCCACCAATCAATGAGTATTGCACTAAGATCCGTCCTGACCAAACAGCCACAGAATAAACACAAAATGGAGAAGGTGCAAACCACCCCAAGCAGTCCATGGTACACTATCAAATGTAGGGAGAGGAAAAGAGTACTGATAGAGGCTCTAAAGCAAAAAAATCAATTAGCCGTACAACAGGCAAGGGCCAGCTACAAGAAAACGCTGGCAATTGCCCAAAGCAACTGGGAGGATCAAAAATGGCAAGACCTGCTGGAAGCAGCAAAAAGCAATGATACTAGGATCTTCTGGAAAATAGTTACCCATGGCAGCAAAGAGGGGATATTCACTACAGATCATCATATAGATCCGAAAACATGGGTTAACTATTTTACACATCTTTACTCTGATCCCCCACCCCCAATTTCTATCCATCAAGACATAAAACCCTAGCTACTTGGGGCACCTTACCCGAGTTACAATTTAGTCTGGAGGAGACGGTGAATGCCATTGAAGCAATCAAGCCAGGAAAAGCCCCCGGTTTGGATAAGATCCCGGGGGATATGTTTAAACATAGCATTGAAATCTGGGCAACTTATTTAAATCTTTTAAGTAACGCTATAGCAAGGGGGGGCCCAATGCCCGCAACATGGAAAGGGGCAGAAATAATCCCATTCCACAAAAAAGGATCCAGGGAAGACCCAGGGAACTATAGACCAATCAGCCTCATAGATGTCATGCAAAAAATGTATGCTAGACAGATGCTGAATAGAATTAGTAGCTGGATAGAAGAAAACAGCATATTGACTATATATCAAGCAGGCTTTAGACAACAGACGAGCACAGTCGACCAGGCCTTTAGGCTATTGACAATAATGTGGAAATATACTAGACTAAGGAAAGGTCACCTCTATATCGCGTTTGTGGATCAGCGTGCAGCCTTTGATCTGGTGCCAAGAGACTCCTTATGGGCAGCACTAGGGATACAGGGCATGCCAGGGAACCTCCTGGGCCAGCTAGAGAGGTTACATGAAAATACATTTGCAAAGGTTCGGTGGGGGCCAAAGGGGGAGTTGACAGACCCAATACCTATCAAGAGGGGGGTGAGACAGGGCTGTGTGCTTGCCCCAACACTCTTTTCATTATACATTAATGATCTGGTTCATCATTTGAAACAAAGTAACCATGATTCACCAAGATTGAACGGTGATCCAGTCCCCGCCCTCCTCTTTGCAGATGATACCATCTTATTATCTCAAACTCCCATGGGCTTGCAAACTCTATTAGACAAATTCAGTGAGTATTGCAGCTTGAAGGGATTAGAAATAAATACAAACAAGACCAAATACCTGACTGTCAACCCCCATAAAGCACTCAAGAGAAACATTCGGATTAGAGGGCAGGCACTGGAATGAGTACATTTTTTTAACTATCTAGGGATAATGCTTGATGCCAAATTGTCATGGGCACCGCACATCAATAAAGCTGCTATCTCCTTAACTCATAGTTCCATGGCAATTAGCAAAAATTACAAATGCTCAAGGTCTAGCATTGTGTCACCAGTATTTGAGATCTATAGGTCCAAAGCACAGGCTGCTGCTCTAAATGGCGCTGAACTTTGGGGATTCACAAAACTAACCCCATTGGTTACCCAGGAAAATAATTTCATGAGGGGGGTACTGGGTCTCCCTCTATCCACTCCGCTGATTCCTTTAACCTATGATATTAACATGAAACAAATAGGTAAATTGGCAGCCCTGAGGCCCTTGCTTTACTGGTGTAGACTTTGGACAACCCCTGAATTGATCTAATACAGGCAAGCACTAATCGAGATCATGGACTTGGACAAGGCCATCTCCCTCCCGTGACTCCACTATATAAGGCAATGCTTTTACAATCTAGGGCTGAAATTTTATTGGGATGAACCGCATACACGTACAACACACTCTAAGATCCGACTAAAGCAAGTATTTTGGGACTTCACCCTAAATAGCCCTCTCTATAGCAAGGATCTAGGTAGACTAACCTTAAGTTTCCTGGATATCAAACCATTACCGAGTGCTGAGGAATGGATTGATACTATCCAACCTAGACGAGCAAAAGTTTTATTTATGAAGCTTCGATATGGGACTCTCCAGGTTAAGGCCTTTACTTTTAAATGGGGCCCCTTGAATGGGAGAAGTCATGAGGCGACTTGCGAGCTGTGTAATATGGAGACTCCTGAAACAACGGATCATGTACTTTTAAACTGCAATGCCTACGATAAACCAAGGAGGAAATGGATTCGACCTATTTGCAGGAATGTTGGAATCAGGAATTGCAATGAAGCAGCAAGATTCTTGAGATCTAGCACGATACCATATGTTGTTTTTGGTCTAAGCCGGTTTCTACTAGCAATTTCATTAATCAGAGACAAGGCGGGCCTGAGGCTATAGGCGCTTAACTCAGGCAAAACTCCCACGGTTAATCTACGGTCCCCAAACAAATAATTGGGAGCCACCTTTGGTAATCCAATGATCTCTGGTTACACAATCAGTCAAGGATATATGTAGCCCAGGGGTTATTGCCAATGCCCGGGAAGTACTTGAATTATAACTTTATCTTGCCCCTGGCACAAGGACCGTAGTCATTGGGAGGTTTTTCAAGTTATCTAGAATGGCCATTTGTCACCTATGAAACTAGTTCTTAGATCCAGTTATTTATTTAAAATCCCCCCTTAGCTAAGCAAATAAGTGCCTGTTGGCACGGGAGGCAAATTTTATGGGTTTTATGGTTTTTATAAATGAAATACTGTAATTGATTCTTATTTATTGTTTTTAAGATCAACATCAGATAGTCTGTTTTTAGTAGTTAAGTGAATATTAATTGTTGTTGGAATATTGTGCCTTTTTGTATTACTTGATTGAACCCCTTTTTATGGCTTTTAATCGAATATAGGCATGTATGAAAGAAAGAAATCGTTGGGTTCTAGGGACTGTCAACCGGCTCTTAAAATTAGCAAAACAACCCCTCATGTGATGGTGGTATGCACATTGCCAAGATTTTAGAGGCAATTTGATATGCTAGAGGCAAATGTTTTTCCAAAAAGCATGAATCCTATTTTTACAATGGTCACTATTTGTGCTTACTCACAGTTCTAGAGACTAAGTGAATTTTCTTTTTTAGTACATAGTTATTGCTACTAACAGTGAGATAACAATTCCAATTGTTTTTTGCACAAAGATCTGTATTTATAGGTATTTACAATATTTTTATGGTGATTTGTATGATGATGTGTATTGTGTATTTTTATAGTGTTTTTATTGATCAATTGCTTATTCTTATAACATTCATATGCACAACTTGCCTATCTGTATTGTATGGCCACCGGGGGAGACCTGGTCTTGATTTTTTTTTAACATCATGATGGGTATGATTTTATCGACTTTCTCAAAGTGTTTTTGTTTCCTTTTTAGAAATGTAAGAATTTTGTCAGTATGCTTTTATGGTATTGTTTTGCCGAAATAAAGCTGAAAACGTAAACAAAATATACTGATGTGTATAAAAATCAAACAGAAATTAATATGGCCCTCACTGTAAACAATAAAACAATCACCGAAACGAATACAATTTTCACCAAAAAGAATGGGGCATTTCTTGAAATGATTGAGTTATGCCACGAGAAAAATGATATACATTGAAATTAATATGGCAGATTGAAAATAATATAAAGTATTGAAATGAATATATTATATTCTGAAAAGAAAACAATGCACATTGAAACTAATACAATGTACATTGAAATGAACGTTAAACATGTTGCAATGAATTTGAATTGTGTTGAAATTAATATTACCAAGATGGAAATGAATATGAGACACACAGAACTGAATAGGAGATGATTGAAAATTAATATGGCTTGTGTTGAAATTAATGCAACCCCATTGAGTTGAAGTTGACATGTCTTCAAATGAGTATGGCCACAGCTGAAAATCACATGAGATTTGTTAAAATGAATATGCCACGCCTTGAAATTAATATGACACATATTCAAACTAATATCATACATATTCAAATTAACATGATATATGAAAAAATTGATAAATTGCATCTTAAAATTAATATGACAAGTGTTAATATGAATATGACATCCATTGAAATAAACTTAACATCGATTGAAAAGAATATAACACATGTTAAAATGAATATGGCCTACGTTGAAATAAATATGATCTTCATTGAAATGAATTTGACATGTTTTAAAATTAATACGAGTAACGTTAAAATGGTCATGACATTTATCACAATGAATATGGCTTGCATTGAAAGTGATATGATATACATTGACATGATTACAATATATGTTGCAATGGATATGATTCATGTTGAAATTAGGATGTGTTAATATGAATGAAGCATCCATTGAAAGAAATATGACACATGCTAAGATGAATATGACATGAATTGAAACAAATATGAGCTCCACCTAAATGAATTCAACATGTCTTAAACTGAATAAGATCATTGCTGAAATTAAAATGAAACTTGTCAAAATGAATATGTTGTGCTTTGAAATTGATATGAAACACAGCAAAATAAATACTGCGTATATTGAAATTAATATGACCTATGTTGAAATGGATATGACTGTGTTCAAATTATTATGACAGGTGTTAAGGTGAATATGACATCCATTTAAATGGAAATGGAAATAGAAAGGAATATGGTACATGTTAAGATGAATATGAGCCACTTTAAAATGAATATGACACCTGATGAAATTAATATGGCCCACATCAAAAGCTATATGACATTCTGTAACATGAATATCACACTTTTTTAAATGAAAATGAAACTGTGAGATAAATGTAACATGCTTTGAAATGAATTAGGCAAATATTGAAATGAACACAAGCCATGTTTAAATGAATATGACTGCCATTTAGATGAATATGGCTTGCTCTGAACTTATGTGGATTTGCTTTAAAATTAATATTACATATTGAAATTAATGTTACATATTCTCAAAGGGTCGCAGTATGAGTTTGGCGGTTTGTGCACCACCATGGCGGCAGTGTGAACGCCATCTGCTTGGCAGTCAGACTACAGTATTACGATGCTGGCAGTCCCATAGGGAAAGACTGCTGCAGTCCCGCCAGCACCACCAGGCAGCGTAGACCACCGCAGTGGCGAGGCAGACCAAAAAGGCCGACGGAGCCAGTGTTTCAGGTGCAAGCATAATGATGTTGCCTAATACCAGTGTGACCGTGGCAGTCCAACCACCACATCCCAGCAGGTGGAAACAGAAAGCAAAAGGAAGCAACTCACCTGCAGACAGTGTTACATGACCTGTGCCGCCATGAAGCCCATCACACACACGTCCTGCCGCAGGTGCTGCTCATCGATGGACTCACACAGCACCCACAATGCAACACAATGGAAGGTCAATAGGATGCACAATAGGTTGTGAAACGAATATCCAAAGCTCACAATGCAAACAATACCTGCATAATAGTGATGGTGATATCAGGAGCATTCATGGACACATTTCACTTTGCACATGCCCCTAAAACAGCATTTGCATAGGAACTGACCCTTCATGTATCTCAGGGCCAAACAATATTTGAGCCAAGTGATATGCCTAGCTGCCAAATGTGTAAGTGCAAGTCAAGAAAGGACATACAACGGCAACAACATGGTCCAGACATCTAGATGATGTAGCTGTAAGGTACACACATCAAAGTGGACACATGGTCAGTCAAATCCAAAGGAAGCTACCACAATTTAACACCCTCCATGTGTGGACAAACAAAACTCTAGCTCCCGCACATGAGACGAAAGTACAATCTATATCAGGGGACAAATCTACACCATACATGCTGACATTGGCCAACATAAGAGGAAATACTTACCCTAGCAAGCATAACACAATGCAATGACACCCCAAATGGATCAACACCCACATATCCATACAGTGAACATCTTCCCTTGTCTTGGGTAATCAACACTTCCCACAAAGTCAGATACTAAAAAAAAACAGCAAATGTGGTGGATGTGTCTGTGGGTGTTGTGGTGGTGTCTGGGGGTATGGTGACTGAGGTGTGTGGGGCTGTGGGTTGTGAGCTGTTCTAGGAGGCTTGCCTTGCTTGTAGTGGGTACCTCAGGTACTTACACCTCATACCAGGTCCAGTTATCCCTTATTAGTGAAATGTAGTAGTGTTCTAGCAGCTTAGGCTGCTAAGGGTAGTTGTAGAAGAGCAGATTAGGCTGAACTAGGAGGCATGCAAAGCTCCTGCAATACCACTTATAGTTACACAGTACTTATACACAATACAAGACAATACTCAGTGTTACCAAAAATAAAGGTACTTTCTTTTAGTGACACAAGACCAAAATTATCTTAGAGGCAATACGCCTTCTGGAGGTAAGTATTATACACAATATATACACTAGACACCAAAATCTGGTAAGTAAATAGTCATAGGCTAGTGCAAACAATAGAAAATACCATAGAATGCAATAGGAAGAAATAGGCCTTGGGGCAACACAAACCATATACTAAGAAAGTGGAATGTGAATAACAAATTCCCCCCTAGGCAAGTGTAGTGTGTAGTGGGGCCCTAGGAGTGTAGGAAAACCACGAAGATTGGTAAAATACCCCACCCCAGAGCCCAGGAAAGTAGGAGTAAATTACTGGAAATTTCCTTAGGACACACTAAAAGTCGTGAATAGAGTTATTGCAAGAACCAAACAAGACTGCAAGCACTAAATGGTGGATTGCTGGACCTGAAGACCTGTAAAGAGAAGAGACCAAGTCCAGAAGTCGCAGAAGATTCCAGGAAAGACAGAAGCCCCTGCCAACCTAGGAGATGGTGCAAAAGAGGATTCTCCGGTTGGTGAGCACCAAAGAAGATGGCTGTGGGTTCCTGCATGATGCAAAGGATGTCCCACATGGAGATGTTGAATGCAGGTGAGTTGTAGCGCTGGAGTAGTCCAACAAGTCTTGGTTCAAACAATGTTGCGGATTGTGTCAAAATGGTGCTGCCTGGACCCAGGAGGGACCTGGGGGCCTCAACTCAGACTGAGGAGGCAGAGGGGGCTCCCAACACTGTAGGGAACCCAGAGATGACCAGGGAGCACCCACAGAGGTCCCAGGACATGGGGACAAAGAAGGTGCAAATTCTTGTTGCTGCGCACTACAAAAGAAGGTTCCACGCTGCCGGAGAACAACTCAGCGAGTTGAGCGTCATAGGATAGAGTCCTGGGGACCTGGGCCAGGCTGTGCATGAAGGATTCTTGCAAATAGTGCACAGAGGCCTCAGAAGGTGGAGGTGGCGTGGTACAACGGGGAAGACAAGCTCTTACCTCCTCCAAATTTGGACAGCTGGACCTTAGGACAGTCCGTGCCAAAGGGGTCAACCAGCTGTGTTCCATCAGGAGAGGAGTCCCAGAGAACCTGTCGTTGTCTTAGGAGGTGCCTGCTGGAGCAGGGAAGTGACTCTGTCACTCCACTGGAGATTTCTTTGGTCCTTCTGGTGCAGGGTGAAGACGGGGCATCCCCAGAGTGTGCACACCATGGAAACTGTTGCAGTAGTTGGCTGGAGCTGAAGTTGTAGAGTCGTAGCAGCCTTTCTGGATACTTTGCTGCAGTTACAGTGGTTCCTAGAGCAGTCTGCGGTTGTTCCAAGGTCAGAGGATGAAGCAGGAGTTACAGAGGATTCCTGGTGGAAAGTTGCAAGCCAAATCTGAAGAGGAACCCACTGGAGAGACCCTAAGTAACCCTGAGAGGGGGAATGGCAACGTACCCAGGTATGCACCTATCGGAGGGGTCTCTGATGTCACCTGTTGGCACTAGCCACTCAGAGATCTCCAGAGTGTCCCCACACCTTGGAAAACAAGATGGCTAACGCAAGGGACACAATGCAGGAGCTCTGGGTACCACCCCTGGAGTGGTGATTGACAGGGGAGTGGTCACTCCCCTTCCCATTGTCCAGTTTCATGCCGGAGCAGGGACAGGGGATCCCTGAACTGGTGTAGACTGGCTTATGCAAGGAGGGCACCATCTGTGCCCTCTAAAGCATTTCCAGAGGCTCCGGAAGGGTACCCCTCCCAAGCCTGTAACACCTAGTTTCAAAGGAAGAGGGCGTAACACCCTCCTCCCACAGGAAATGCTCTGTTCTGCCTTCCTGGGTCTGGGCTTCTCAGACCCCAGGAGGGCAGAAGCCTGTCTGTGAGGTGGCAGCAGGTGTAGTTCCATTGCAAGCCTCAGAGAGCTGGTTTGGCAGTACTGGGGGTCCATGGTGGAGCCCACAGGATGCATGGGATTGGCCCCCAATACCAGATTTGGAATTGGGGGACAATTCCATGATCCTAGACATCTTACATGGCCATATTAGGAGTTACCATTGTGAAGCTACATATGGGTATTGACCTATATGTAGTGCACGTGTGTAATGGTGGGCCGCACTCACGAAGTCTGGGGGTTTGGCCCTGGACTGTGTGGGGGCACCTTTGCTAGTGCAAGGGTGCCCTCACACTTAGTAACTTTGCACCTAGCCTTCAGTAAATGAAGGTTAGACGTATAGGTGACTTATAAGTTACTTAAGTGCAGTGAAAATGGCTGTGAAATAGTGTGTGCACTATTTCATTCAGGCTGCAGTGGCAGTCCTGTGAAATGGTTTGTCTGAGCCCCTTATGGGTGGCAAAAGAAATGCTGCTGCCCATAAGGATCTCCTGGAACCCCAATGCCCTGGGGACCTAGGTACCATATACTAGGGTGCTATAAGGGGGGCTCCAGTGTGCCAGTTAAAACTGGCATATGAAGTCATTAACTATAGAGACTAATTTGGAAGCAGAGAGAGCATAAACACTGAAGTTCTGGTTAGCAGAACTTCAGTGACACAGTTAAGCACTACTGACAACACACACAGTAGCTATGAGCACTGGGGTCCTGGCTAGCAGGATCACAGTGAGACAGTAAAAACACACTGACATAAAGTCACAAACAAGCCAAAAGTGGGGGTAACCATGCTACAAAGAGGCTACTTTCTCACAGGTGTTGTTTGGGCGTATGGTGAGTGTGATGGATGTGTCACTGGGTGTTGTGGTGGTGTCTTTGGGAATGGTGGATGTGGTGTGTGGGTCAGTGGGAGTGTCTGTTGAAATTGTGGCTGATCTGGTGTCTTTGGGTGAGTGTAGAGTGCCTGCAGGCCGGTGTGCCTGGTAGAGTTTTTGTTGCTGTGTGCTGCTTGTGTGCGTTGAGGTTGGTGCATGAGAATGTGTCTGTGTGCTTAGGACAAGTAGGGGGATAGGGAATTTGGATAGGGAAGAGAGAGGATGTGGGAGGGAGGATTGGGGATAGATTGCTGTCATCACTGAGGAGGCCAGAGCCTGAAAAGATTTCTGTAGGCCAGACACAGTCGAAATCATGAACACCATCCACTCCGGCTCTCCATATGACCCCTGTACTCACCACATCCTCTACAAAGCAAGCTCCGTCATCGCACCCCAACTACAGAAGATCATCAACAGCTCCTTTGAGTCTGCCACCTTTACGGAGAGCTGGAAACATGCCGAGATCAACGCCCCCCTCAAAAAATCCTCAAGAACTTCCGGCCTATCGCCCTGCTTCCCTTCCCGGCAAAATTCATAGAGAAAGCTGTCAACAGACAACTAACCTGCTTCCTCGAGGAAAACTGCACCCTGGACCCTTCCCAATCCAGATTCCGCAGCAACCACAGTACCGAAATCGCCCTCATCGTTGCCAACGATTACATCAGAACCATACTGGACAAAGGCGAAACCGCGGTCCTCATCCTCCTGGACCTCTCGGCCGTGTTCAACACCATCTGCCAGCACACCCTACGTTCATGCCTCAACAATGCAGGAATCCATGACAGAACCCTGGACTGGGTCACCTCTTTTCTCACCGGCAGAACCCAGACAGTCAGCCTCCCCCCCATTCTGCTCGGAGGCCACCAAAATCATATGCGCTGTACCCCAGGGTTCGTCCCTCAGCCCGACCCTCTTGAACGTCTACATGGCCCTGCTTGCTAACATCACCCGATCCCACAACCTCAACATCATCTCATATGCCGACAACACCCAGCTGATCCTATCCCTCACCAAGGACTCAGCCAAGACCAACCTCCACGAAGGAATGAAGGCCATCACCGAATGGATGCCTCAAACTCAATTCTGACAAGACGGAAGTCCTCATCTTCGACTCCACCCCTTCCGCATGGGATGACTCCTGGTGCCCTGCCACTCTCGGAGCTGCTCAGACTCCCACCGACAACGCACGCAACCCAGGATTCATCTTGGACTCCCCATTATCCATGACCCAACAAGTCAATGCCATCTTCTCCTCCTGCTTCAACACCCTCCGCATGCTCCGAAAGATCTACAAATGGATACCCACAGAAACTAGAAGCACAGCCACCCAAGCCCTTGTAAGCAGCAAACTGGACTATGGCAATGCCCTCTACGCAGGAACCACGGCCAAACTCCAGAAGAGGCTGCACTGCATCCAGAACGCCTCTGCACGCCTCATCTTGGACATCCCCCACCCCTGCCACATCACAGACCACCTGAGAAACCTGCACCGGCTCCCAGTCAACAAAATAATCACCCATGCTCACAAAGCACTGTACAACACCGGACCAGAATACCTCAACAGACGGCTCTCCTTCTACACCCTGACTCGGCATCTCCGCTCCACCGTCCTCGTCCTCGCAAGCGTCCCACGCATCCGCAGAACTACAACCAGCGGTAGATCATTCTCGCACCTCGCCACCAAAATGTGGAACACTCTAACACTCTTCCAACCCACCTGCACAAGGCCAAACAACTCCTTACCTTCAGGAAACTTCTCATGACCTGGCTGCTTGAGCAGTAGGAACACTCCCCCTTTCTCCCCTCCTCCTAAGCGACTTGAGACCCTCATGGGTGAGTAGTGTGCTTTACAAATTCCTGATGGATTGATTGACATCTCACTATGAATGTCTTCCAGGAAAGTATTTGTCTGAAGTTGGCTTACCAACTCCTGGATGGTATTCACAATGGCAGTCTGCCCCACAGAAGGCTATTGACCTCCTGATACTCCTCAGGAGGTCAATAGCCTTCTCACTCAGGGCAGCAGGAGTAACAGGGGCTGGCACTGAGGTACCTAGGGCAAAGGAGACGCCCACCTTCTTAGGTGAGTGTGCATGGCCAATTGGGTGGGGAGCAAAGAGGAAGGGTGGTGCTAGTACTGGGGGTGGCGGACAAGGATGGTATAGGAACTGATACCTGATGGGTCCCCCACCGCTAAGGAGTGGCCAGTGGAGATAGAATATAAAGATGACGAGGTTGATCCTGTGTCCTCTGTGGCACTCCCCTCACCTTCCGGGCTACTGGATCCCTCCGTGTCGGTGGTATCATGACTGGGGGTACCGTGGCCAGATGCTTCCCCACTTGGTTTCGCCCTGTCTCCTTCATTTGCCTGGGATGATGCTCCAAATACAAAGGGGAAAAAGGAATCCACATGTTCCTGATCACACCTGAACAAAAGCTGTGATTTACAAACAGTACCATGATGTCAAGCAGGCCCCAGCAACAAACTACTTCAAGGTGGCTCCTACATGAATCATACATATGTATGTATGTCATATGAACTGTCAACAGTTGCCCACAGAAAAATCAGGTTTCAGATCTCCAATAGCATGGGATGAAGTTGTGCCATCATAATAACCATTGAACAAGTAGAAGACCATATCACCTTCAATGCTTTGCCTCATGGAGCATACCTGTTACCTGTTGTCATACAATAGTAGGCCAATGCCAAGTTCATTCCAACAGATCCCACACAAGGTCATGCAGACATCTATTTGTCACATACTCAATAACACAACAATAAGAAATGATGCTCCAAATCCTGCCATGCTGCTGACAGCAGTACAGTAACCCGAAGAAGGGTACATGGAAATACTCACATCACACTGGAAACATGTCAACAATGCACACTTCACCATGTGTAAATTGTCCTAATTGAGTCATGGAGGTAGTACTAATGTTGCTCAGATATACTACATATTTGGCAAGGAAATGTACACTGTAGTCAAAATGTGCAATTTGACAGGGAGATATGTTGCTAAAATACATAACACAATGAAACAGCTAGCCCCCGGAAAATCACCACTACTACATGGCACCCCTTACAATGACAAACTCTGATAGCATCAGTAGAAGCCATTAGTTCTTTGTATATTGGAGAGGCCCAGGGATTTACAAGAGCTTGTAGAAGGCCCTGGACATGTTGTCCAATGGGAAGCTACATCACTGTGTCCATTTTGGTCCTGCAAACCTAGATGTCCGTGGATGAATGGTTCTACCCAACTACATGTGATTCCAACAAAACTGCAAGTCACTCCATGATGTGTGCCAACAGTCAGGCAACAAATCTTTCTCATTTAACATGTGTAGTGCACTTTGCCACTTGATGCCACATCAATGGCATGGAAATGGACATTGTGTGTAAAACCTCTAGTCCTACATGTCATATCTCTCCTTGCTACTGAAGTTGTACATGCCAAATGACATGCAATGATGGGTGAGAGTATGTGTGAGCCCACAATCAATAGTGACACACTCCAGTCTGTGGCACCACATAAAATGTCACCCCATTGCATATGTCAAATTCCAAAGACAGGTTGGCATGCAACTATAAGTGAGGGAATATAGAAACCTTCCTGTGAGCACAGGTAGACAAAGCATGAAACATCAGTGTACACATTTTGTTAAAAGAGAATAGGACATATGCTAACATGTCAGCACAAGAAATGTTTGCAACAGTGAAACAGGGACATAAATCATGTCAATGGACATTCACCACTTACCAAGGGAAAGTTTTGATCTGTAGCTGCACCCAAAGAACAATGTATGCTCTGTCACATGTGTGATGCCACCTTCACATGTCAGACAGTAGTGAGGCACCAGCACTTATCACACACCGAAAACAAGTGGCCTCTTGGGAGCAGATGCCAATTTATTCACTTAACCAGACACATGGCTGAGGACAGTGAGCCATCACTTCTTTTTCTTTGGACTGTAACACTGAGGAATAGTGGTCTGTTGCGTAGAATTTAGACCCACTACAACAACAAACCTTCTTTGATGGATCACTGTACAAAGCAATGTGTTGTCCTCTGAGAGCAATTGTTTTGTGTATTGTACTCAGTTGTGATCTAGGTCCCTGGGCTACTAGGCAAGGCACATCAATATGCACCAAATTACATATGTACACAATTACTCATCTTGTGTGTCACACATGGCCCATGCCCAGTCATCAGGAGGAGTTGTCAGAACCTAACACATTAACTTGTCTGTGTGACAGGCAGTAATATGTACTGAACTCATTGTGGCTGCTGTGCTCCCTGCAAATGCCCATCAAGGACCAGGTATGCTACTGCCAGAATGCGGGCCCCTAAGGGGGTCATGCTTCGAGGTGTGCCTGCCTACGTTGGGAAGACAGCCCTATCTGAATCTCTGAGATCTTCTGGCCCAGCACCTCAGGTCCTTCCACCTCTTGCAACAGTGGGCACTTTGCTGGCTATGGAACCCCAGGGTCTGCACCACCTGGGCGATGGCTCTCCAATTCTCCTTCTTTTAATGGGTGTTTACCTATATGGATGCAAGAGACAAATCAAGCGAGTACAAACACAAGTTTTTGCTCAAATGGTTGTGTCACACAAGTCAGAAACACCAAGCATAAAATGGGCAATTTGTCAACACACCACAAGTGTGAAGCACATGCCAAGAAGTACAGGGACATGACTACACACTTTTGGATTCATCTGCAGACTAACCCACTACCCTGCCCAAGGCATACAATGAATAAGAAAGCCTAACGACATCAGGTATTCGACGCTCCAGCAACATGTACTGTGATGTGAGCCATTGTGAAACACCACACAGCAATGTGGTTTCTGAAGGGTAAACTCGTTAGGCCTGATTGGACAAACAAATTTACACTCTGCAACACTGACTCAATGCATGCAGTCCCTACAGGCAACTATCATAGTACAGACTTCACCCTTACACTTGAATGACAATGAAAGGGCTGGCATGGTGGGCACGGAAAGTATCTTCCCTGTGCATGTGTGGACATGTGGCCTAGCAAATGCAGACACATGTCCCTTCAGAGTAGGTTTCGGTAGTATGTACCTGTACCACAAAACACTCCTTTAAACATATGTTTCTAACCTACAAAGAGAACAACTCAGCAAGTTGAGCGTCACAGGATGGAGTGCTGGGGACCTGGGCCAGGCTGTGCACGAAGGAATTCTGCAAATAGTGCACAGAGGCCTCAGGAGGTAAAGAAGACGCAGTACACAGGGGTACTGTCACTCTCAGGAAAGGCAAGGTCCTACCTCCTCCAAATTGCGTCAGAAACTTCAGGATAGCCTATGTCAATGGGGTCCACCCTCTGTGTCCTTAGGAGCACGCTCATCGCTGTGAGAGGAGTCCAAGGGTACCGGTCATCATCTTGGAAAGTGCCTGCGTGAGCGGAGTGAATCTGTCATCCCACAGGATGTTTCTTTTGACCTTCTGGTGTAGGATGAAGACAGGGAGTCCCCAGAGCATGCACACCATGGAAACTGTTGCAGCTGCTGGCTGGAGCTAAAGTTGCGGATGAAAAGTATCCCTTGTGGATACTTTGTTGCTGTTACAGCGGTTCCTGGAGCAGGCTGTAGTTGATCCGAGGTCAGAGGATGAAGTAGTAGTTGCATAGGATTGCTGAAGAAAACTTGCAAGCAGAATCTGAAGAGAACCCACAGGAGAGACCATAAATAGCCCTGAGTTGGGGTTTGGCTACCTCATCAGGTAAGGAACTATCAGGTGGGGTCTCTGACGTCACTTGCTGGCACTGGATACTCAGAGCCCTCCAGAGTGCCCCCACACCTTGCAAAGCAAAATGGTTGAAGTCTGGGACACACTGGAGGAGCTCTGGGCACCACCCGTGGGCTAACCCTCCCCAGCCTGTAACACCTATTTCCACAGGGAGAGGGTGTAACACCATGCTCTCAGAGGAAATGCTTTGTTCTGCCTTCCTGGGACTGAGCTGCTCAGACCCCAGGAGCTCATAACCCTGTCTGTTAGGGGTAGTAGCTGTAGCTACAGTGCAAGCCCCAGAGAGCTGGTTAGGCAGTACTGGGGGTCCATGTTGGAACACCCAGGATGCATGGAATTGGCTCCCCAATACCAAATTTGGAATGGGGGGACAATTCCATGATCTTAGACATGTTACATGGCCATATTCAGAGTTACCATTGTGAAGCTACATATAGGTTTTGACCTATATGTAGTGCACACATGTAATGGCGTCCCCTCACTCACAAAGTCCCGGGAAATGGCCCTGAACTATGTGGGGGCACCTTTGCTAGTGCAAGGGTTCCCTCACACTTAGTAACTTTGCACCTAACCTTCAGCAAGTGAGGGTTAGACATATAGGTGACTTATAAGTTACTTAAGTGCAGTGAAAATGGCTGTGAAACAGTGTGTGCACTATTTCAGGCAGGCTGCAATGGTAGGCCTGTGCAAGAGTTTGTCTGAGCTCCCTATGGGTGGCAAAAGAAATGCTTCATCCCATATGGATCTCCTGCAGCCCCAATGCCCTGGGTACCTAGGTACCATATACTAGGGACTTATTAGGGGGCCCAGTGTGCCAATTGAACTTGGTAAATGAAGTACCTAGCCTACAGTGACCAATTGAAAAGCAGAAAGAGCATAAGCACTGAGGTTCTCGTTAGCAGAGCCTCAGTGACACAGTCAAGCACTATACAGACACACACATTAGTCCATCAGGATCCCAGTGAGACAGGCAAAAACATACTGACATACAGGTAAAAATGGGGGTAACATGCCAAGGAAGATGGTACTTTCCTACACCAGTATTTCATTATCAGGACATGTAAAATGCCCCAGTATATGTCCTACCTTTTAAATACACTGCACCCTGCCCATGGGGCTGCCTTGGGGCTACCTTAGGGGTACCTTACATGTAGTAAAAAGGAAGGTTTGGGCTTGGCAAGTGGGTGCACTTGCCAGGTTGAAAGGGCAGTTTAAAACTGCACACACAGACACTGCAGTAGCAGGTCTGAAACATGTTTATAGGGCTACTCATGTGGGTGGCACAATCAGTGCTGCAGGCCTAATAGTAGCATTTGATTTACAGGTCCTGGGCACACATGTTGCAATATACTAGTGACTTACGGGTAAAACAACTATGCCATTCATGGATAAACCAATCATCAGGTCAATTTAGACAGAGAGCACTTGCACTGTAGTACTGGTTAGCAGTGGTAAAGTGCTCAGAGTCCAAAAGCCGTCAAAAAATAAATGTAGCACATAGTCGAAAACATATATTTATTTTATTTTATTAATTTGTGTTTATATCATATCCTTTCAGAATATGTAATATTAATTTCAATATGTATTGTTAATTTGAAAGCAAATCAACATTGATTCAAGGCAAGCCATATTTAAACAGTGAGCATTTTAATTTACACATGGCTTGTGTTCATTTCGATATGTGCTTTATTCATTTCAAAGCATGCTATATCTATCTCATATAGTTTCATATCCATTTCAATAAGTGTCATATTAATTTTAATGAATGTCATATAAATTTTGATATGGGTCATATCAACTTCATCAGATATCATATTCATTTGAAAATGGTTCATATAAATCTTAACACGTGTCATATTGCTTTAAATGAATAGCATATTCGTGTCAGTGGATGTCATATTCACCTTAACACCTGACATTATAATTTTAATATGGGTCATATCCATTTCAACATAGGTCAAATTCATTTCAATATATGCAGTATTCATGTTGCTGTATATCATATTGATTTCAAAGCATAACATTCATTTTGACAAGTTTCATTTTAACGTCAGCATGTGTCATATTCAGTTTAAGGCATGGTGAATTAATTTCAGAAGGGCTCATATTCATTTCATGTCATATTCATCTTAGCATGTGTCATATTCCTTTCAATAGATGTCTCATTCATATTAACGCATGATATTGATTTTAACATGACTCATACCAATTGCAACACATATTATAATCATGTCAATGTGTATCATATTACTTTCAATGCAGACCATATTCATTTTTTTATAAATGTAATGTTCATTGCACATTATATTCCTTTTAGAATAATGCGTTTTCATTTCAGTACCTTATATTCATTTCAAGCTGTCATATTCATTCCAATGTGTGTCATATTCCTCTTGGCATATGTCAGTCATTTCAAGAGATGTTTCATTCTTTTTTGACAAATATTGTATGTGTTTCAGTGATTGCTTTATTATTTACAGTGAGGGCCATATTTATTTCAGTATGATTGATATATATTTCAGTATATCTCTTATTCAATTCTGAGTGTGAGTTATTCATTATAATCACTAAGTAACATATTCCCTTTGCCTGGTTTCATATTTGTTTTGGTTCAAGTCAGATTCATCCTGCCAGGTATCATATTTATTTTGACACATAGTACATTCATTCTGGTGTATGTCATATTAATTTTGCAACACGCTATGCATTCCAGGAGGTGTCCTATGTAGGGAGCTGTAATTTTGACATGAACGGCTTCCCATAGGTGATGGCATCAATGACGATCAGGCCACGCAGTCGTAAAGAACCAGGCAGACTGTGCCTAATGTTGCGCATAGTTGCTGCAGGCTGCCTGACCTTCTCCTCAGACTGGTGAGTTTCCACTACACATTCCTGCTTCTTGCCCTGTCTACACAATGCCTAAGATGGCATTCTCACAGTGTAGCTTTTCTAAGTGGGTCTGAAGGCCATCAGTTGTTCTAGTGCTCGGAAGGGGTTTGAGGGTTTATGGTGCAGGAGCTCTGTGCTTCCAGGACCAAATTCATTGTATTTGTAAATTTTTGCAAAATCTGCACATTTTATTAATTTCTGAGATCACTCAAACTCTCTACCACCACCTTTGATATTTCAATTTATCCGCTATTATAGAAACTTCATAACTTTCACAAATGTCATTTGATTCTCACTTTTCCAGTCTTCTGGTTGACTTTCTCTCTAATGCATTTTTACTCTTCCACTTTTCCCCAATTGCCTCTATCAATCTTTTTTTTAACCCTTTTACTCTTGTTTCTCTGACCATTCTCAGTCCATTTTCCACAAGTGTCATTTTTTTTGCATTGCTTTAAACGCACGCAGAGCCTAGTCCAACGTTACCTTGCATTACTTGTTATACAATCCCTGAACCACATTCCAAACTTCTCTAATCATTTCTTACTGGCTATCTTCCCTGCCCTGTTCTCGGCTTCTCCTTCACTTCCCGCAATACTTCGTATGCCACCATTATCTACTCACACTGCTCTCTTTCTTTTTTCAATACTCAGCTTAAAATTCACATCCTCTCTCTTCCCATGCCATTTCTGTCAACAAATGATTTATATTTTACCTGTACCTTGATCATCTGATTGTTCCATTTCTGATGTAATACAGCTCACTATGGTGTAATCAATATATCCTCCCACAAAACAACTTAATATGAGCGCACACAAAACACACTGAAACCCATTGCGAGGACTCCAAGTAGAGAAACATTCTGGGTTTGTTAATGTTGACACAAGGTTCTGCATTAATGTAGGAGATGAAGGTACCCACAGCACCGTTACTAACGAAGAGACTGCAGTATTGACGTTTGTGATAAGACTTCACCCATGGACAGCCAGAATTGGGTGAAATTAGGTGAAAACTATGGAGTGCTTTTACAATCAAAGAAGTACTATTTCTCACAGGTGTATACTTAAGATTGTCCCTTATTTGTTAAATTCAGAAGGCGTATGACTGGGAAGTTGCTGAGTCGACATCAACTGTTCTGTATGTCGCTTTAGCACAGACACCATCCTTTTCTGTCAGCATGCTCTTCAATTCCTTGGAATCGTGGAGTTATGTGTGTTAACTAAAGTCTGCCCTCAACTAGCAGGTGGCATCTGAGCTTCTCAGCAATGCTCCTTGCTTGCACCTGTCAACAATGCTGATATCTATGGACAGTATTTGCATTTGCCTACCGTTATGCAGAATCTATAGACATTGCTCGCACTTGTCCCACAATTATATTACACCTTTAATTTAATTGGTCACAACCTGAGTTTGTTAGTTTTCTTAGTATTCTAATGGGACTAACAGTGCTTGTTGGCAGTGATTTTACATTCAGTAGGACCGAGTCGCGTTAGGAGCAGAGTTTCCTTTTAATAGGAACGCGCTTTCACTTTTGTAAAGCGTTTCAACTGAGACAGTGTGCGGATATCTTTTTTAATGGAGATGTGTTTCCATTGCCAACAGTGCTGTACTATTAGTATGTATACTGGTATTGGTCAGTAGTTACATTTGTTAGCACCTGTTTTAGGCAGCATGCACAATTGCACCTTCCAAAATAAATTCATAACACAGCAAAAAATGTATAAGGAAGTCAGCAGATGTCCATTAAGAGGAAGCATACTTGAAACATTCTGTGATGTTTATGTCATAGCAAATTCAAAAGCATTACCGCCATTATGCCAGAGCCAGTAGTAATAAGCCGGATTTGGCCAACATCTTGCCTTGACAGCAATGTTGACAATATTAAAAGAACCAAAAGCACTAATTGTGAACTTAATTTACCAGGATGCAAAGGGAAGAACTGTGCTGGGATGTGAGGCAGTATGCTCCCAACCCCCTTTCTGTTTAAAAGGCTCCCTTGAGCCAGCAAGTTGACAAGCTTTGGAGATGCCCCTGTGGACCTGTGAGTGGTACTGTGACCTGAGAGGAATTTAGAAGCACTTCTAGCAACCCCAGATTAATTGTATTTGCTCTCTAACACTTCTGCTATCTATTGATGAACGGCTAAACACAGAAACACGTGTCTAGAGATATACTGTATAGCAATGTCTGCACCAACTTTGTTGAAAAACTACAGCTAATTTCAAAGTAAGCACGAATGGTTAACTGCATTTACCAGGATGCAATGGCGGACAGTGCTGGGAAGTGAGACAGTGTACTCACAACCCCACTTCTGATGAAAAGTCTTTCTTGAGCCAGCAAGGTGAAGAGCTCTGGAGATGCACCTGCGTGCCTGAGTGGTACTGTGACCTTAGAGGAATTTGACAGCATTGCCAGAAACCTCAGATGAATATCTTTTGCTACCTACTACTCCTACTCTCCACTGATGAAGGGTTAAACCAGGAAACACGTTTAGAGAATACAGCGATGTCTGCTCAAACTTTGGTGAAAAACTACAGCAAATTTTCAAGTAAACACCAATTGTGAACTGCATTTACCAGGATGCAATGGGGCGAACTGTGCTCCGATGTGAAACAGAGTGCTCCCAACTCCACTTTTGTTTAAAAGGCTCCCTTGAGCCAGCAAGCAGATGAGCTTTGGAGACGCACCTGTCTGCCTGTGAGTGGTACTGTGAATTGAGATTAATTTAGAAGCATTGCCAGCAACCCCAGATGAATTTTCTTTGCTCTGCAGTGTTTGCAGTGTCCACAGCAGCTTTGGTGAAAAACTACAGATAATTTTGAAGTAAGCACTAATTGTGAACTGCATTTACTGGGATTCAAAGAGGTGAACTGTGCTGGGATGTGAGGCAGTGTGCTCCTAACCCTCTTTCTGATTAAAAGGCTCCCTCAAGCCAGCAATATGACGAGTCTTGGAGATGCACATGTGCATGGTACTGTGACCTGAGAAGTATTTGACAGCACTGCAAAGAATTCCAGATTTATTTTCTTTACTGTGTACTACTTCTGCTCTCCACTGTTGAAGGGCTAAATCCAGAAACAAGTGTCCAGAAATATATAGCATTGTCTGCACCAGTTTTGGTGAAAAATGACAGCTAATTTTGAGGTAAGCACTAACTGTGAACTGAATTAACCAGTATGCAAAGGGGTGAACTGTGTTGGAATGTGAGGTAGTGTGCTTCCAACCTGCTTCTATTTTAAAGGTTCCCAGGAGCCAACAAGCTGAAGAGCTTTAGAGATGCACGTGTGCCTGTGAGTGGTACTGTGACCTGAGAGGAAGTTTGCAGCACTTCCAATTACCCCACATTAATTTTGCTTTGCTTTCTACCACTTCTCCTGTCTACTGGTGAAGGGCTAAACACAGAAACAAATGTCAAGAGATATACAGCAGTGTCTGCACCAACGATTGGTGAACAATTACATCTAATTTTGAAGCAAACACTAATTGTGAATGGCATTTACTAGGATGCAAAGGGGTGAACTTTGCTGGGATGTGAGGCAGTGTGCTCCCAAACCCCCGTTCTGTTAAAAGGCTCCCTTACGCCAGCAAGCTGATGAGCTTTGGTGATGCACCTATATGCCTGTGAGTGGTACTGTGAAATGAGAGGAATAGTGCAGAATTTCCTGCAAACCCTGATGAATTTTCTTTGCTCCCTACTACTTCTGTTCTCTGCTGATAAAGGGCTAAACCCAGAAATGCATGTCTAAAGATAAACAGCTACGTCTGCACCAACTTTGGTGAAAAACTACAGCTAATTTTGAGGTAAGCACAATTTGTGAACTGCATTTACCAGGATGAAAAGAGATTAAGTATGTTGTAATGTGAGGCAGTGTGCTCTTAACACCCCTTCTGTTTTAAAGGCTACCTTGAGCCAGCAAGCTGACCCTTCGTGGAGCTACACCTGGTTGTGGTACTGTGACCTGGGAGGAATTTGGCAGCATTGCCAGCAACCCCAGATGAATTTTCTTTTTACGCTACTCCTTCTACTCTCCACTGGTGAAGGGATACACCCAGAAATATGTGTATAGGGATGTACAGCAATGTCTGCACCAACTTTGGTGAAAAACTACAGCTAATTTTGAAGTGAGCACCAATTGTGAACTGTATTTAACAGGATGCAAAGGGGTGAACTGTGTTGGAATGTGAGGCAGTATGCTCCCAACCCCGGTTCTGTTTAAAATGCTCCCATGAGCAAGAAAGCAGAACAGCTTTAGAGATGCACCTATGTGCCTGTGAGTGGTACTGTGACCTGAGAGGAATTTGGTAGCATTTCTAGCAGCCCCAGACGCATCTTCGTTGCTCTTTAACACATCTGCTCTCTACTGATGAAGCGCTAAAGCTAGAAATATGTGTCTAGAGATATACAGCAGTGTGCACCAACTTATGATGAACAACTACAGCTAATTTTGATATGAGAACTAATTGTGAACTGCATTTTCCACGATGCAAAGGGACAAACACTGCTGGAATGTAAAGCAGTGTGCTCCCAACCCGGCCTTTGTTTCAAAGGCTCTCCTGAGTCAGGAAACTGAAGAGCTTTGGAGATGCACCTTTATGCCTGTGAGTGGTACTGTGACCTGAGTGGAGTTTGGCAGCATTTCCAGCAAGCCCAGATAAACTTTCTTTACTCTCTACCCCTTCTGCTCTCTACTGATGAAGGCCTAAACCCAGAAACACAGACAAACACATACAGCAGTGTCTGCACCAATGTTTGCTAAAAAACTACAACTAATTTTGAAGTAAGCAATAATTGTGAACTGCATTTACCAGGATGCAAAGGGGTGAACTGTGTTGCGATGTGAGGGAGTGTGGTCCCTACCTCCCTTCTGTTTGAAAGGCTCCCTTAAACCAGCAAGCTGATGAGCTTTGGAGATGCACCTATGTGGCTGTGAGTGGTCCTGTCACCTGAAAGGAAGTTGGCATCATTTCCACAAACCTCAGATTAATTTTCCTTGCTCTCTACTGCTTCTGCTCTCTACTGATGATGACTAAACCCAGAATAACTTGTCTAGAAATATACAGCAATGTTTGCACCAACTTTGGTGAAAAACCACCGGTAACTTTGAAGTAAGCACTTATTGTGAACTGTATTTACCAGGAATCAAAGGGGCAACTCTTCTTGGAAGTGAGGCGGTATGCTCCCAATCCACTTCTGTTTAAAAGGCTTTCCTGAGTCAGCAAGCTAACAAGCTTTAGAAATGCACCTGTTTGACTGTGAGTGGTACTGTGAGCTGAGAGGAATTTGAAAGCATTTCCAGCAACGCCAGATAAATATTCTTTGCTCTCTACCACTTCTGCCCTCTACTGATGAAGTGCTAAACCCAGAAACACATGTCTAGAGATATACAGCAATATCTTCACCAACGTTTTGCAAAAAACTACAGCTTATTTTGAAGTAAGCACTTATTACGACATGCATTTATCCAGGATGCAAAGGGGTGAACTGTGCTGGAATGTGAGACAGTGTGCTCCCAAGCTGGGTTCTGTTTAAAAGGCTCCCATGATTCAGAAAGCAGATGAGCTTTGGAGGTGCATCTGTGTGCCTGTGAGTGATACTCTGACCAGAGAGGAATTTAGCAGCATTTCCAATACCCCACAATAATTTATAACTTCATTTACCAGGATGCAAAGGGATGACGTTTGCTGGAATGTGAGGTAGTGTGCTCCCAACTTCTCTTCTGTTAGAACAGCTCCGTGAGACAGCAAGTTGTTGAGATTTTGGAGATGCACCTTTGGGCCTGTGAGTGGTACCTTGACCTGAGAGGAATTTGGCAGCATTTCTAGCAACCCAGATAAATCTTCTTTTCTCTCTTCTACTTCTGCTCTCTCCTGATGAAGGGTTTAACCCAGAAACACATATCTAGAGATATACTGCGATGTCTCCAGCAACTTTGGTGAAAAACTACAGCTAATTCTGAGGTAAGTACTAGTAATTGTGAACTGCATTTATCAGGATGCAAAGTGGCAATCTGTGCTGGGATGTGAGGCAGTGGGCTCCCAACCTTCCTTCTGATTAAAAGGCTCCCTTGAGCCAGCAATCTGACGATTTTTGGGAATGCAAATGTGCTCGGTGCTGTGACCTGATAGGAATATGGCAGGTCTGCAAGCAACTCCAGATGAATTTTCTTTACGGTCTACTACTTTTGCTCTCTACTGTCGAAGGGCTAAATCCAGAAACACTTGTCTAGAAATATATAGCATTGTCTGCACCAGCTTTGGCAAAAAATTACAGCTAATTTTGACGTAAACACTAATTGTGAACTGCATTTACCAGGATGCAAAGGGTCGATCTATTCTGGAATGTGAGCCAGTTTGTTCCCAACCCCACTTCTGTTTCAAAGGCTCCAGTGAGCCACCAAGCTGAAGAGCTTTGGAGAAGCACCTGTGTGCCTGTGCATGATACTGTGACCTGAGAGAAATTTGGCAGCATTTCCAATAACCCCACATGAATTTTCTTTGCTTTCTACCACTTCAGCTCTCTACTGGTGAGGGGTTAAACCCAGAAACAAGTCTAAAGATATAAAGCAGTGTCTGAATTAATGTTTGGTTAAACACTACAGCTAATTTTGAAGTAAGCACTAATTGTGAATTGTATTTACCAGAATTCAAAGTGGCGAACTGTGCTGGGATGTAAGGCACTATGCTCCCAACCCCGGTTCTGATTAAAAGGATCCCATGAGCCAGAAAGCAGAAGAGCGTTAGAGATTCACCTGTGTGCCTGTGAGTGGTACCTTGACCTGAGAGGAATTTGGCAGCATTTCCAGCAACCCCAGATGAATTTCATTTGCTCTCTAACACTTCTGCTGTCGCCTGATGAAGGGCTAGGCCCAGAAATGTGTGTCTAGAGATATACTGCAAAGTCTGCACCAACCGATGGTGAAAAACCGTAGCTAATTTTGAATTAAGAACTAATTGTTAATTGGATGAACCAGGACGCAAGAGAGTGAAATGTGCTGAAATATGAGGAAGTGTGCTCTCAACCCCAGTTCTGTTTAAAAGGCTCCAATGAGCCAGAAAGCAGAAGAGCTTTGGAGATGCACCTGTGTGGCTGTGAGGGTTACTGTGACCTGAAAGGAAAGTGGCAGCATGTCGAGCAACTCAAGATGAATTTTCTTTGCTATCTACTACTTCTGCTCTCCACAGATGAAGGGTTAAACTCAGAAACACATGTCTAGAGATATACAGCAATGGCTGCACCAACTTTGGTGAAAACTACAGCAAATTTTGATATCAGCACTAATTGTAAACTGCATTTACCAGGATGCCAAGGGGCGAACTGTGCTGGGATATGAGGCAGTGTGCTCAAAACCCCACTTCTACAATCACAGGGATATAGG
Organism: Pleurodeles waltl; assembly: GCF_031143425.1. Lineage (NCBI taxonomy): Eukaryota > Metazoa > Chordata > Amphibia > Caudata > Salamandridae > Pleurodeles > Pleurodeles waltl. The sequence goes on along the minus strand of NC_090450.1, from coordinate 216,866,417 downwards.
GCTGCAAGGGACAGCAAATCACTATCCTTGTCATTGCACTTAAAAACTGCCACCTCCTCCTGAAGTTGCTATTGTGATCTTTAAGGGGAAGGTGTCCGAATGAACCCTGTTCCTTTATGAATCAGTTACCAGCCTAACTTGTGTCAGTAACTGGGCGGTAGTTACTGACCAGAATTGTGGTTACAACCCAATTGCAGATTTGAAGGAATACCTTAAAATTGTGATTCGGTAGAGGTTGGAAGTCACACTTTTCAATCAAAAGTACCGTTCTGAATTGCAAAATAGGATTAGTGGATTAGAAAAAGGGCTTTTAAGGATACAGACCCCGGATTTTTGTGAATCACATGGTCTTTGAGCTTACAACTCATTGTACATCTGCCTCTATTTAGCTAATATTCATAGCTAAACATCAGACCTATAAACCCCAAAATGAAGTTGCAAGATAAAATCTTATACTGGGCAAGACAAATTATTCCTAGTAATGCTGGGCACCAAATCAATAAATGACCAGGTGAGGAAATTATTAACAGAAGGCGTATCAAAGAGGAAGCAGGGATGTAAAGCAGAGGTTTCCATGGAGTTCTAGCATTCATCACTACAAATTTTTAATGTAGTATTCACTGACAGGATTTCCTAGATATGGGGAATATATCCAAAAAGATCTCGGAATAATCAGAAGAGAGAGAAGAAAAACAAATCCACGTCTTGATACCCTATAAATAAATGAAAGTTGAGGACGAAGATGCATTTGCCACTGTTACAGTGGTGCTAGAGTGGGGAGTACTGTCAATGTTACATCATTAAACACATAGAAATTGTGAAAAATCCAAGCGTCACACACAGAATAGTTAGTAACTCACATTTGGCAAGAAAGTGGTGAGGGTGTGTAACAGAGCTGGTGGTGCATTTGGAGCACACTGCCACAAATATTTTACTAAAGCAATGCGCGGTAGCACACTGTCATTTACAGGCAGCACATTTTCTATTGTAATGGCCACTTATTTTGACATACAGTTTTACCATAATGTGTGGAAATCACGCTTCAGTGAACATTAGTCATTTACACATCACCAAGTGAATTGTCTTGATTCATTTTGGTCCCAACACAATCTTTCTTTCCATCACACTTCTGACATATATTTTGAAATATTTCACAATTCATTCATAGGTGTTGGAAATGGCCCTTCTGCAGGGTTATCCCCAGACTTTTTGCCTTCCTCCTTCTCTTTTTCTGACCTCATTTTTGCTGGTTTTTAGACTCTGCGCACTTTACCACTGCTAACCAGTGCTAAAGTGCATATGCTCTCTCCCTTTAAACATGGTAACATTGGATCATACCCAATTTGACTATTTAATGTACCTATAAGTCCCTAGTAATGTGCACTGTATGTGCCTAGGGCTGTAGATTAAATGCTACTAGTGGGCCTGCAGCACTGGTTGTGCCACCCACTTAAGTAGCCCCTTAACCTTGTCTCAGGCCTGCCATTGCAAAGCCTGTGTGTGAAGTTTCACTGCCACTTCGACTTGGCATTTAAAAGTACTTGCCAAGCCTAAAACTCCCCTTTTTTCTACATATAAGTCACCCCTAATGTGTGCCCTAGGTAACCCCTAGAGCAGGGTGCTGTGTGGGTAAAAGGCAGGACATGTACCTGTGTAGTTTATATGTCCTGGTAGTGTAAAACTCCTAAATTCGTTTTTACACTACTGTGAGGCCTGCTCCCTTCATAAGCTAACATTGGGGCTGTCCTCATACATTGTTGAAGTGGCATCTACTGATCTGAAAGGAGCAGGAAGGTCATATTTAGTATGGCCAGAATGGTAATACAAAATCCTGCTGACTGGTGAAGTCGGATTTAATATTACTATTCTAGAAATGCCACTTTAGAAAGTGAGCATTTCTTTGCACTTAAATCTTTCTGTGCCTTACAATCCACATCTGGTTAGGTTTAGTTGACAGCTCCTTGTGCATTCACTCAGACACACCCCAAACACAGGGTACTCAGCCTCACTTGCATACATCTGCATTTTGAATGGGTCTTCCTGGGCTGGGAGGGTGGAGGGCCTGCTCTCACACAAAGGACTGCCACACCCCCTACTGGGACCCTGGCAGACAGGATTTAACTGAAAGGGGACCTGGTACACTTCTAAGCAACTCTTTGAAGTCTCCCACACTTCAAAGGCACATTTGGGTATAAAACAGGGCCTCTGCCCTACCACCACAGACACTTGCTGGAGAAGAAACCTGAACCAGAACCTGCAACCTGCCAAGACAAACTGCCTGGCTGCTCAAAGGACTCACCTGTCTGCTTTCTACAAAGGACTGCTGCCTTGCTTTTGGCCTGCTGCCTTGCTGAACTCTTGTCTGGCTGCAAAAGTGCTCTCCAAGGGCATGGATAGAGCTTGCCTCCTGTTCCCTGAAGTCTCAGAACCAAAAATACTTCTCTTTTTCATTTGCACTCCTCATGCGCGAAACATTTGACGCACAGCTTGCTCCGCAGTGAGAAAATCGCTGCACGCCGATCCAGGAAGACGCCGCTCGACACGACACCTACAGTGCGACCGGAACTTTGACTCACGGCCTCACATGGACAACGCCGCACGACTTCCAGAGAGGAAATCGACGCGACGCCTGCCGTGAGAAAGAAAATTCCACGCACAGCCTCCCAGAACGATGCGCAGCCGGATAACAAGCCGAGGAATCCACGCACAGACCCTGGGACATCTGGTAATCCTGCGAACCATGGAAGGAGTCGGCCCGCGTGCCGGAAAACGACGCACGTCTTCCCTGAGTGAAAAATAACAACGCAAGTCCGTGTGTGAAGGGGCAAAACCGACGCATACACCATTTTTCTTCCCGCAGAACGACGCACATCTCCCCGCGTGAAAAATAACGACGCAAGTCTGTGTGTGAAGGGGAGAAACCAACGCACACACCATTTTTCCACGCATCTCCTCCTCTGCGGCCCTCTGCGGAGATTTTCCACTCCAAACCAGGTACTTTGTGCTTGAGAGGGACTTTGTTTGCTTTTTAAAGACTTAAGACACTTTGGGGGTGATTCTGATTCTGGCGGGCGGCGGAGGCCGCCCGCCAGAATTCCGCCCCCATTATACCGCTCCGCGGTCAGAAGACCGCGGAGGGTATTATGAGTTTTTCCCTGGGCTGGCGGGCGGTCTCCAAAAGACCGCCCGCCAGCCCAGGGAAAAACTCCCTTCCCACGAGGATGCCGGCTCGTAATCGAGCCGGCGGAGTGGGAAGGTGCGACGGGTGCAGTGGCACCCATCGCGTATTTCAGTGTCTGCAAGGCAGACACTGAAATACTTTGCGGGGCCCTCTTACGGGGGCCCCTGCCGTGCCCATGCCATTGGCATGGGCACGGCAGGGGCCCCCAGGGGCCCCGCGACCCCCCCTACCGCCATCCTGTTCATGGCGGCTTTCCCGCCATGAACAGGATGGCGGTAGGGGGGGTCAGAATCCTCATGGCTGCGGAGCGCGCTCCGCAGCCATGGAGGATTCAAACGAGCAGCGGAAAGTCAGCGGGAGACCGCTGACTTTCCGCTTCTGACCGCGGCTGAACCACCGCGGTCAGAATGCTCGTTGGAGCACCGCCAGCCTGTTGGTGGTGCTCCCGTGGTCGGTGGCGTCAGAATGACCCCCTTTATATCACTTTCAGTAATATTTCTACAAATTCTTATTGCATCTTTTATTGTGTTGATCTACAAATATCCAGATAAATATTCTATATTTTTCTAAACACTGTGTGGTGTATTTGTTTGGTGCTATATGGTGTTATTGTATGATTTATTGCACAAATACTTTACACATTGCCTTCTAAGTTAAGCCTGACTGCTCGTGCCAAGCTACCAGAGGGTGGGCACAGGATAATTTGGATTGTGTGTGACTTACCCTGACTAGAGTGAGGGTTCTTGCTTGGACAGAGGGTAACCTGACTGCCAACCAAGAACCCCATTTCTAAAAATAGGTATTTAAATAAAGCTGAGTGTTCGAAAGAAATTACATCCAACAGCAATTCCTGACACACCAGCACCATGTTCACATACTTCACTTTACAAGGTCCTCTCATTTTGTGGTCAAAGAAAGTAACCAGCAATCTCCCTGTTAAAAGAATAAGTAGCAGTTTGCTGGAAGACACAGACGGACATTTGATGTCTGTATTTAAAGGAACACACAGTAAATGTGATAAGATTAAAACAAAATGTAAATTAATCTTTTTTTCTCATTCACCATGGGAAGTCCATGAGTGTTATTTTAGAGGTGCTGCAGCACACCCAGCACCCTTACTTCCAATTCCTCTGCACTGTTGTTGAGTGATCACAGTACTTTCCGGTTGCTCGCAATGGAGAAGAGCATGTGTCCGGTTTGCATCACAACATCATTTAATAATTTAAGCAACAGGATTAAGACCGAGGTGGTACCAGTCAAATATGCACTGTGTTTATTACTTTTTAAGGGAGAGTAAGTCCAAGCACGCACTAAGCTTATTGCCATGGTCAGCCAGACCTTTTATTTCATTGGGCACTTCCCGATGGGCTGGAGCCCTTCAAGGCCAGTTTTGAAAGCCCATAGCTCTACATGGTGCCACTTTTCTCAGCTCCCCAACGTTAATTGCAGCAGGCACAGGGAGGCTTCGAGAGAGAGAGTCATAAGGCAGAGAGACCTTCATCAGAGAGGGAGGAGGGAAGGACAGAGAGAGATAAAGGATGGATCGAAAGAGGAAGAGTGCGAGAGGAGGTGAAGGCTGCAGGGCTGGTTTGAGTATTTTTTCCAAGGCTGCTTTTGGTTTCAAAGCTGGGCCTTGCTTTTTACTAGCTTTTCAAATCCCCTCTATCGTTCTCTGTCCTGGTCGCCAGATCCCTGGATCCCCCCTTTTCCCAAACTTGTTCCTAGAACATTTTCTGCTCCCCAGCTGTGGCGTACTGGCATCTGTAGAGAGCCATCCGGGCTCTCTCCTACACTGTATCCTGTTCTGCGCATCCGGGCAGAGGTTATAAAATAAAGATGGGCTGCGCTGACGCAGTCCCCCACTGGAGACATAAACTGTGTGGTGCATCCATTATTACAACCAACGCAGTGCGGCCTAAATGCACTACAATGGCGACGAGGCGGATATTCAAACACCCCGCCTCACGGAAACACGCTGATGCGGACACGGAAGAGAAAGATAAAATAAAAATAAAAGTTACCTCGAGGAGCTGAGTGGCGCTGTGCCGCATCAACAGCATCCTGCGACCAGGAACTTGGCTGGTGCGCGTCAGATTGAATAAGGAAGGAACGGCGTGTCACACCTTGAAAGGTGAGCTCGCCTCTCCTCCGGTGCGAGCTGCACGGAGACTGGCGTCGCTGCCTGCCCGAGCGGGCCAAGTACCCAGGGTTGTGTGCGCCCTCAAGAAAGAAAAAAAAAAGAGCAAGACGGGAGGCCGTGCGGCCAGAGCCCGAATCCGCCACGCACTTGGCCCAGGCCCGTCTACACCACGTGTAGAGAGGGCGGCGCAAGGCAGAAATCACCAGCTGTGAGGCAGAACACACCCGCATATCCCGCTGCGCGGCAGCAGCCACGTGCGCTCGCGCTGTGCTCCCCAGGAGAGAGGAGCGCAGTGTACTGAGCGAGAGGGGCAGGAGCCCCAGAGAGAGAGAAGAAAAAAAGTGAAAGAAAAAAAAAAACAGAAAGAGGAGAAACCCCTAAAGATCAAGAACAAAAAATAATAATAAGAATAAATCAGTCAACACAAGTACAGAATGCAAGCAGTTTGGAGCGTGAGTGCCCCCCCTTCCCCAAAAGGATTGTGAAAAAAAAGAAAGACAAAGACAATACATAGACATACAAGGCAGATATAAGCCCAGGGGAGCCCCAGTGGAAAAAAAAAAAAACACAGTAAAAAGACACATAAATACCTCACAACGTGCAAAACACAGAAGGGCAGAGAACTAACGCTTAACAGCAAATGACACCCCAATGAGGGAATCAATGTGGAATTAAAGAACATTACCATTGTCAGAAAGATTCTGCATAACCAAAGACACAATGAGTGCCGCACAACAAGAAAACCCCCAAGTACCCGTGTAGGCGGGCACCAGTGCTCACTCCTCAGTTACTGCGTTGCCCCCGTTCAGCCAACTGATTGACCCGGCTACTGCAGCGCCAATATGGCGCGTTTGGTTAAACCGTTCAGAAAACAATTTCTGCGCCACAAGAGGGACAGATGGGGCAGTGCGCAGATCTCTCATGCTGCTTATGGGAGGAGACGAGCTGCAAGAATTATTTGATTCGCTCCCAGATACTGGCGATAGATCAGACTTCAATGCGGCAGTGGAAGCTCTCTAAATAAACACTTTGATCCACAGTTAAACTCAGACTTTGAACGCTTCAAACTACGGCAGGCGCAGCAAACGGATGTTGAGTCAATGGACATGTTCTATGCACGCCTAAGGAAACTGGCAAGCTCATGTGTAGGCCTTAATCAACAAGAAGAGAGACGCTGTCAGGGTTACCAGGAGTGATCAATTTGAGTGATGACATCCTCATATACTCCAAGACCAGAGAGGATCATCATCGACATCTCACGGCCACTCTGCAGAGGTTAGCGGAGGCCGGACTAACACTCCACAAAAAGAAATGCGCGTTCTACCAAACGTTGGTAGAGTTCTTTGGATATGTCTTCTCAAAAGAGGGGCTACATGTAGACCAGAGGAAAGCTGATGCCATTCGTCAAGCACCGGTTCCCAAAAACCCCACTGAAGTAAGAAGTTTCTTGGGTATGGCAACATATTGTGGGAGGTTCATTCCGCAACTTGTGACAATGGCAGAGCCTCTCAGGCAGGTCACAAAAGGAGGGCACCAGTGGGAATGGAGCCCAGCGGCTGACAAGGCGTTCACAAACATCAAAACAGCATTACTGGACAAGGCAACAATGGCTTACTTTAACCCCCACAGACGCACAGAGGGTTCCGGTTGTGTACGCCAGAAGAGCATGGTCATCCGTTGAAACACGATACGCTAAGATAGAGCGCGAAGCATTGGCGATTTGTTGGGAGTGCAAGCATTTCCACCTGTATCTGTATGGGCAAGAGTTTCAGGTGGTAACGGATCACAAGCCTTTAGTTGCACTCTTTACAGGATGCCCCCGTCTGGCGCTCCCACGGATAGAGCGGTGGACCGTTCTCCTGCAACCCTGCCGGTTTACTGTTACCTATCGACCGGGAGTGAATAACCCTGCGGATTACTTGTCTTGACACCCGTCTCCAATGATGACAGATCACTCTCAAGAGGACGATGAGGAAAGCACAGAAGTGTTTGTCAACATGATTGTACAATCAGCCTGTCCCAAGGCCCTGGTGTAATAGACATTGTGAATGCTACCAAGGAACATATAGTGATAGACCAGGTCAAGGAAGCGTTGGACCACAGAAACTGGAAGCACTTCCTGGAGAAGACACAAGTGGCCAATCATGAGTGCAAGATAGCCATGCAGGGAGGGTGCGAGATGAGTTATCGACAGATGGTCAAGGGCTGGTCCTTCGAGGAAGGAGAATTGTGCTACCGCAGGGTTTATTGGCTCGAGTGGTGGAGTAAGCGCATCAGGGCCATCAAGGTGCCACGAAGACGAAGGCAAGGTTGCAAGCAAAGGTGTGGTTCCCGGGTATGGACAGTCAGGTAGACAAATTGGTGGGGAAGTGTCACTCGTGTGTTATCACAGCAGGAGATCCACCCAGTTGCCCAGTCATCACTGAACCGGCGAGCCAGAAGCCATGGACTAAGCTGATCATGGATTTTGGCAGTTTCCCAGATGGGCGGTTGACCGTTGTCCTCATTGACACTTGCACAAAATTCCCTATTGTTGATGTTGTGTCATCCACGGCATTTGAGAATGTTCGGCCAGTGCTCCAGAAGGCATTCACCATGTTTGGACTTCACGATGAGATCAGAACAGACAATGGGCCACCATTCCATGGGCAGGAATTTCGATCTTACCTGGAGGAGCTGGCCATAAATCATCGTAGGGTCATGCCATATTGGCCACAGGCTAACGGGGATGTCAAGAGGTTCATGCGAACTCTAAACCGAGCCCTCAGAATAGGGGTTGAACAAAGAGAAGACAGTGAGCAATGTCTGCAACAGTTTTTGAGTGCTTATGGCCAAACACCTCACAGCGCTACAAGGTGTGCACCTGCTGCACTGATGTTCAAAGTCCCGCCTCGAGACAGCATTCCATCCGGCCCTCGTTGGGTATCACCTGAACTAGACATCGAAGCCAACCAGCGACACCGAGAGCGCACAAACTGAAAGGCCACTGAAAAAAGGCGAGGTCGGTTCTGAGACTTGCAGGAAGGGGACCGGGTGGTGATGAAGAGTCATCGGCCAGGAAGGAAATTCCAAGCTCCATTTGAGCCTGAACCCTGGCAGGTCATCAGTGTAAGAGGCGCCATGATAACAGCAGCCAGAGGCAGGCAGAGAGTTACCAGAAACATAACACACTTCAGGAGAGCTGGAGTGTCGAGCACGTCTAGAGAGGAAGGAGAAGTTGACGAATCAATGGCCAAATCTCTGGATGAAGAAGTCGAAACAGAGAAGACTCCGGCAGCCGTGCCTAGCATGAGGCACCCGCTGGGAGAGAGAGTGGTCCAGGAGGAATCACTTGTTAGGGGTGGACGGTACCATCTGCGCCCCAACCCTATGCCCAACAGACAGCTCAGAGACTTTGTCTGTACCCTTGGCTGAGGAGGAGCCCATGTTCAAGGGTGTATACATCTGCTGGAGTAACCTCTGGGTCCATTGACATTTTCTGTTTGTTTTCCTTTTGGTCTCTTTTCCCGTTTTGTGTTTCTATTTCTTTATTAGTTGTGTATTCCCGTCTCCACCACTCCAGTATGGCATTTGTAGTTGGTTAAGGTTTATGTGTATTCATTTCCTCTTCTGTGTGAAGTAAAACATGGGAGGGATGTAGAGAGTCATCCGGGCTCTCCCCTACATTGTATCCTGTTCTGCGTGTCCGGGCGGAGCGCAGAACAGAGGTTATAAAATAAAGACGGGGCTGCGCTGACGCAGTTCCCCACTGGAGACATAAACTGTGTGGTGCATCCATTATTACAACCAACGCGGTGTGGCCTAAATGCACTACAGCATCAACTGGTCAGCTTCCCATTTTGTCGCAGCCCAAGATTTGTCCTTGTTTTGAAACCACCATACAGCAGTATATAGCAGTGCTCAAGTGCTGCTTTTCCAACATGTTGGTATGTATTTGGGCTTTTAACCACCGCCCCCACACGTCCATCACTATCACTCGTTCATGGGCTTGCCTTTCAAAAATGCTTTATTTTAATTGGTAAATGTTTACGTTTGTCCCTCTTTGGGGCGGTTTACTTACCACCTTGGACATCGACCCTGTTACCATGGCTAATTACACTTTTGCTGATAATTTTGACTGAGAATGAACTTTTTTTTCCTTTGTGTGCTGCTTCACACTGATGCCGTGGCGCTGTGAATCGACTTGCTTATGTGAAGTTGTTTTACTTTTCATTTTCAATTTATGTGGTAAAAAAAGTTTGGTTAGGAGTTTACAACGCTAATATCTCTAACTCGTTTATCTCATCGCTGCCTGAAACAGCTGGGTTACTGCCAAGTAAGAGCCCGTTTGGCACCTTCTTAAAGGGACTGCTTTCCATCTGCGCTCCAAAAACTATCTTCCCTCTTTAAACTATGTGACTCACTTGGTGAAGCGGAAACTCCGGGAGAATTTTTTTGCGACAAAATCTTTATATAAAGAGCCTATTGTTTGAGAAATTCCATGGTTGCCCCTGAAGGTAAGGAACCAATGATGCAGCATGACGGAATGGAGTTTTGTAGCAGCGCTGCATATCTCGCACACATCTGCTTCAATTCACTGTTTTACTGTTAACCTTGATTGAGGGAGCCGGGTTATCCATCATTGTCAGGGGTGGAGCTATCTGTGATGCAACGGGCTTCTTGCTGTATTTTCTTATTGTATTGCTGCCAGGGAGCCCACTCCTCTGCAGCAGAGTCCTTGGTGCTGCGCTACTGATCATTGTTTATCTATTCCCACTTTCAGTCATCCAACCTCAAGTGCAAAGCTTAATTTGTAAATAAAAACATGCTGGTGCCCAAATCTCTCCTCTGAAACACACAGCTGCTGCAATTCAATGTGTGAGCACAGAATACTGAGGCAGCCTAATTCTAAAGCCATCTCGGGCCTTTAATCCATTTACAGCCACTCCCTGCCCTTTCAGCTCACTCTTGCAGCTTTCTGCTTTCTCTCTTAGTGGCGCTTTTCATTTTTCTCTTCCTCCGTCTTTCCCATATATGTCTTTTGCTCACAGTCAATGATTGATGCAAAAAAATAAATGCCGGCCCTCAAAAATAAGTGCCAGTGCTCAGCACCGGTAACCACCAACAAAAATTTAGCACTGCTCCAGTGTCACAAGTACGTGCATTATGGCTTTATCTCGCATCCCAAATCCTGTCAGGTTTTGCACTGGCTTCTTAATGACAAAAAGTCACCCTCCTGAAATAAAAGGCCTGCTGTGCTCGTCCACCACAGAAATAGGAGTACACTGAAATCTCAAGTCACCCTTGTTCGGAAGGCGCCACCCTCCTTGGACACATTTTCTCCCTGCAAACAAACATAAGATCTCACATAGAAATGAATGAGGTCACCTTCCCTGAAAACTTTCTCAGCCTCCAAAAATAACTAATCTCCATTGATTTTTAAACTGACTCCCCCTGCATCGTACCCTCTTTGAATAATCAAAAGGTTTAGGGGTATGTTTTTAGTTGGTGGAAATAGGGGACCTTTCTTGGTAAAGAAGCATGACGTAGACAAGATAAGTGAAGTAGTCCACTAACATAGTCACATCTAAATCTCTGAGCTCATACAAATAAGCCTTCTCACTCAGTAGCAATGATGGGCCAAAAATTCAGTGGCATGCCTCTGGTAGGAAATTGAGATGGAGTATTCCTCCTCCAGTTCTGACCTTTGCATCACCCCAAACCCCTGACCAAAATCTCATCAATATAGTTGCACAAGATTTACCTTACTGGAGAGCTGTGTATGTAAACCAATTTACTGGTGGCATATTTTTCAGATTCAAAGTTGAAAGTCTGAGTTGGCCTTGCAGGAATTCAAGATCAACAATTGCAGATCATGGACATTGGAGCAAGTATTTAACTCGATTACACATGTGGTCTACTTTAAAAGCTAATATGCATGCATTGCTTCAGCCGCCTCCTGTAGCTAGCCAGATGTCCATTGGGTGTGCCAAAAAAATGCTGAAAATGCCAAAAATGTATTCAATAATTCTATCCATCACCTTGTTGTTGTTGTAGTTGACTCTGTAAGTGTGACAGGTATGCACAGACGTGGGTCCCGTGCTCACTGGGCCACTGGATCCTATTTATACCCAATTGATGAGTTCTAATAAGGGTGAAACTGGTCTTGGGTTGCTTGTGGTCTGGTCCAGGGAATACCTGTCCTAGCCGTTTGAGCTGGACTGCTTTCCCACAGGTATTTTGAAAGTTTCACAATCCTCTCTTTTTGCTTATACCACTCCACTCAATCAATCAATCAATCAATCTATTTGTAAAGCGCGCTACTCACCCGGAGGGTCTCAAGGCGCTAGGGGAAGGGGGGACCGCTACTGCTCGAATAGCCAGGTCTTGAGATGCTTCCTGAAGGAGAGGTGATCTTGGGTAAGACGGAGGTGGATGGGGAGGGAGTTCCATGACTTGGCTGCCAGGTAGGAGAAGGATCTTCTGGTGGCTCTTCGAATGCGTGGAACAGCGGCGAGGGCGTGACTGGAAGAACGTAGCTGGCGGATGGGAGTGTAGAAGGTCAGGCGGTTGTTGAGGTACCTGGGGCCCAGGTCGTGGAGGGCTTTGTGTGCGTGGGTGAGGAGTCGGAACGTGATTCTCTTGCTGACGGGGAGCCAGTGCAGGTCTTTCAGGTGTCCGGAGATGTGGCTGTGACGGGGGATGTCCAGGATGAGTCGTGCGGAGGCGTTCTGGATGCGTTGGAGTCTTTTCTGTAGTTTGACTGTGGTTCCGGTGTAGAGGGTGTTACCGTAGTCCAAACGGCTGGTGACCAGTGCCTGGGTGACCGTTTTCCTGGTTTCGGTGGGGATCCATCGGAAGATCTTTCGGAGCATGCGTAGGATGTTGAAGCATGATGATGAGACGGCGTTGACTTGTCTGGTCATCGAAAGGGAGGAGTCCAGGATGAAGCCCAGGTTGCGTGCGTGGTCTGTTGGTTTGGGCGCGCTGCCCAGGGCGGGGGGCCACCAGGAGTCGTCCAAAGCAGAGGGAGATGGTCCAAGGATGAGGACTTCTGTCTTGTCTGAGTTCAGTTTCAGGCGGCTGTTCATCATCCACTCGGCTACGTCTTTCATCCCTTCGTGGAGGTTGGTTCTGGCGGTGGCTGGGTCGTTGGTGAGGGAGAGGATCAGCTGGGTGTCATCGGCGTAGGAGATGATGTTGAGGTTGTGTTGGCGTGCGATGGCTGCGAGGGGGCTCATGTAGACGTTGAAGAGGGTGGGGCTGAGTGATGATCATTGTGGTACGCCGCAGATGACTCCGGTGGCCTTGGATCTGAACGGGGAGGCGGACTCTCTGGGTTCTTCCGGCGAGGAATGAAATGATCCAATCTAGGGCCTTCTCTTGGATTCCGATGTTGCTGAGGCGCTGTACTAGGGTGTGGTGGCAGACCGTGTCGAACGCTGCGGAGAGGTCTAGGAGGATGAGGGCCGCTGTTTCCCTGTTGTCGAGCAGGCTGGCTGGCTTCTCTCTCAATCTTGGGTAATCATTTGTGAATGACAGCAAGTCACTTCTGCTCCACCGGACATGTACAGATCCCCTACCTGGTATTTCCCTCATAGGCATCATTAGGGTCAAGCGCAAAAGCGCTCTGCCCCCTTTTGTAATCTCTCTGTGGGCTTTTATCTACTTACATGTCATGCCCATCAGTTTAATTAGTTTAGGCCCTGCCTTTTAAAATTTGCTTGATTTAATTTGTGAAAGGCATGCATACGTCATGCTTTTTCAAGTGGTTAGCCCTCCTCAAGAGCACCGGTAAACCACTGAAAACATGCGAGGCTCCATGTTCTCAGCATAGTTTCTGGACTACTTTTTCTTTTTCTTTCCTACGCAGTGAGATCTCGCTGGGCAATAGTCGAGCGGTTTGCATGTCATTGACACTGGATAATTGCACTTTTGACGGTTAAATGGAGAATTGCACTTTTGCCAATATATTTGACTGTGAGCGAACTTCTGTTTCCTTGTGTGTGTCTCCTTTCTGCTCATGGGGGCCATCGGCTTGCTTACGTGAAACTGTTTTACTTTTCATTTTCAAATGTCCGGTTAGGCATTTACAACTCTAATAGCTCTAACGTGAGCAAATGTGAGACCCATTGGACTGCAAATGATTGTTTATTCTTCTTGTATTTAAGTCGCATATTCATGAAAGAAAAAGTTTTCTTTTAAATTACAGATTAGCATTTCAAGCTAGTGTAAGGCAGACACAGAGTTTAAATGGCCTTAATAGTATCTTTTATGTGTATGCTGAACTTAAGAGCGGGAAAGGGCTTGTGTACATTAAGCAGCTAGTGATCACATAGTGACAAACAAACTGCCAAGCATAGGCCGCCTTACGATTTGAAATTATCTAGTGCATCAGGTATAAGGTATGGAAGGGGATTGTTCCCCTGCAGGGATGCCCAAAAAAATGGCACAGTGAAATTTGCAAGATTTCAGTGCACCATTTTTTCCGTCATTTGTAATGCCTTCTCATGGCAGGCGTTAAAGTGACGGGGCAACTATTCACTATGGGCCTCCCTGACCTTTGCTGGACTAGCGTCAAAATGCTTCACGCTAGTACAGCAAAGCACCCCAATAGCATAAAAGGTTTTGATGCTATTGTCTTAACGTGGGCCATGGTGCTCTGTATAGCAAATATAGCTGTACCATGGTGACCTTAGGGGGCACAGGGCGACGCATGAAAAGTGGTTAATCAGAGTTGATGCACCACTTTCTTGTTAATATGCCCCAAATATTTTTTAGTCCTTTGGGATAAACAAATAGCAGACCTCACTGTACATTGACCTGGATAGGTTCTATTGGGTCATAATAGCTAAATGTAAGCCTAACCCCTTTTTAGATTGAGATGGCCGCTGGTGTGAGCAAAGGTCTTTTGGTAGTATTTGAGGAGCAGCCAAGCCCCTGCATAGCAAAAAATGTAAAATGGAAAACAATATATTTTTTCAAAAAATGATAAACTGTCTCATGAGTACCCGCCACAAAAGCGGAATACTTATTTACCATATGTGTACGTTGTGCACAAGTAAAATGCTGTCACTCATAGTGAGGAGAGCCAATGGCTGAAGTGAAATGATCCATTGATGTGTGCTGTGGTGGACTTCAGCAAAATGTACATGACAGTGCAACTAATCAATGGAAGAAAAGGGCTGACAGAAACCCCATGTATGTATGTCTTTTTAAAGAATTTTTATGAAAAACAAAGGCCCAGTTTTAAGAAGGCATGGCGCAACCTTGCACCACATTAGCATCATTTTTTCTGATGCTAATATGGCCCAACGTGGCCAAATTTGCTGCGCCATTTTTACAAAGTGGTGCAATGCGTGCATTACACCACTTTGTAACCCTTGCGCTATATTATGCCTGCGCCAGGCATTATGTATGCAAGGGGGCGTTTCTGTTAGGAGGACCATAAAAATGGCGCAGTGGAATCTAAGAGATTCCACTGAACCTACTTTAGCGGCTATTTTTAACACCTGCACAGAGCAGGCATTAAAAGGAGGCATACTATTGTTTTCAATGGGCCCCTATGTACTAATCCTGCACAGTACATCAATAGCGTACTTTTTTGACGCTATTGCCCCTACCCTGCACCATATTGTGACATATATTAAATACACTGCACACATGGAGGTGGTAGGGGGGCGCAAAGGGGCACATGAAAAGTGGCGCTGCGTTGGATGCAGCACCACGTTTTCTTAAATTTGGACCAAAATGACTTGGCTATCGCCAAAGCATGCAAACCTAGAAATCCTAGGATGCAAATCACTTACGTGTCGAAAGCCAAGACTGGATGAGGGTGTAACATATGACATGAAGCCACTTGTCAACTGTGCATTTCTGTTTAGATAATTATAGGTGTAAGCAATTAAAACTTTGCCTTCGAAGTTTGAAGGTGGTCAAAGCATTCACTGTTAGCCACTAAAAAGAATACATGCATGGGTCTGGAAAGTGTGTTTTCTATCAAAACCTACTTTTGCAGGATTACTTTCCTGTATTTTTTTAAACATTGCAACCGTCTTGAAATCTATGTACCTTAAGAAAATACTTCATAAGCTATGCAGTGGAAGACGTTTGCAACGTCTCACTCAACCAGAAACATTATTTTTTAAAGCAACATGTTTGGTGTCAAACGATAGGTAGTTTTGTAATTCTGGGCCATTTGCTGCATCCAACGAATTATCTGCTTTCAGGACATCTGCTTCATTTGTCACCAGGTGGCTTAATTTGAATACCGTGATCTTTCATAGGGGAAAATATGCAAATCAGATAGATGGTTAGCTAGTTTTGTTCCAAATCGTATTCCTTTGAGCCTCTAGGCAATTTACAGCTCTTTGTTTCGATTTGTATTACTGGCTCTTTACCAGCTTAGCAGTGTAAGCATTGGAACACTTCATGATCTGTTTAAGGTTTATATTAAAGCCAAAATGTGAAACATGCAGAAGGGGAAGCAACCTTAGCAACGCTGCATTTACCACACCGTGCCTTCATTACACAGTCTTTACCACGCACGCCTTTATCACACACGCCTTTACCACCATGTACTGTATTGTTGATGTGAAAATAAAAATATATATGTATTTATATATATAGATATAGATATGTATGTATATATATATATAAATATATATATATATATATATATATATATATATATATATATATATATATATATAGCGTTTTTTGACTTGCCTTCCCTGCGTGAGGAGCCGGCTAGGACCGCAGGGTCCTTGAGGCTCCCCCTGCAGTCCTTTCAATCTCTCTCTTTCTCTCTTTCTCTCCCTTTCCATAATGAAATAGAAGAGAGAGAAAAAGAGATGGTCATTGCAATTGTCTCTCCATGCAATGACTTCTAAAAATTGAAGGTTCATATCCTAGTATCTCATGGCAGTGTCTGCTTATTTACTAGTGTTTTGTTGTTTAAAACCTTCCTAGTGATGGAACATTTGCATGTCCTTCCTATAAAAATCTTTGGGTTGACTGTCATAGGTATGTCGAGATACAGCACAGTATAGAGTCACCTGTGGCATAATGGTGAAGGTCTCAGACCCTTACACTGAAAGTTGAGGGTCCTAGCCCAGGAGTGTCTGTGGTCATTTACCTACTTTCATTTGTTTTCAACTTTGGATATTTAAGGGTCATACTGAAAGGAGATTTTACTTATTTTAATTGACAAATACACTTGTCTTTTCAATTTATCTAATTCTAAGTATCATCCTTCAAAGACTCAATTGCTCTCAATCTCTCCCTTTCTCTCTCTCTCGCTCTCTCTCTCTCTCTCTCAGGGTTGGGTTGTGTGGGGGGTGGCTGCAGGGACTGACTGCACTGCCCATAGGGCACAAGTTGTAGTTATTTGAGATAACTGTAACTATAACAGGTGAATTTCTTTGGTTTTGTATGGTTAAAATGTGAGCTTATCTATAACATCCCTGTAACCTTTGGTTTGTTAGGTGAATGTGTGTGTGTATCTATACACAAAAAAGAAGAGAGAACTCTGGGTAGTTCCCAACTTTAGATGGAGAGCAGCTCCAGCAAGGAGCACCCTGCAACACCAGCAGCACTCTAGGGGCCAGATGTAGGAAGGGTTTTGCGACTCGCAAATGGCGAAAAACACCGTTTGTGAGGCGCAAAAGCCTCTCCACGATGCAGAAATGCATTTAGCGAGTCGGATGCGACTCGCAAAATGCGTTTCTGACTCGCAAATAGGAAGGGGTGTTCCCTTCCTATTTGCGACTCGCAACGCTATGCAAGTTCATTTGCAACCGCGAAAGCGGTTGCAAATGAACTTGCAGTTACCATCCACTTGAAGTGGATGGTAACTTATTCGCAAACTGGAAGGGGTCCCCATGGGACCCCTTCCCCTTTGTGAATGATCACAAAAACAATTTTTCAGAGCAGGTAGTGGTCCTATGGACCAATGCCTGCTCTGAAAAATACTTTCGAAAAAAAGGTTTCGTTTTTTTTTTCTAAGTGCAGCTCGTTTTCCTTTAAGGAAAACGGGCTGCACTTGGAAAAATAAAAACTGCTTTATTGAAAAGCAGTCACGGACATGGTGGTCTGCTGTCTCCAGCAGGCCACCATCCCTGTGAGTGCCCATACTCGCAATGGGGTCGCCAACTGTGACCCACCTCATTAATATTAATGAGGTGGGTCTTTGCGACCCCATTGCGAGTTGCAGAAGGCGTCTGAGACACCTTTCTGCATAGCAAACAGCGAGTTGCAATTTGCGAGTCGCTCGGACTCGCAAATTGCAACTCGCAATTTGCCACCTACCTACATCTGGCCCTTGATTTCCTCACCTCAAATATCTGTTTATCTAGCAAAGTTTTTAAGCATAGGATCAGAACAGTGATATCCATGCCGAGCTAAATAGGAACAAAGGCCCTTATTTATACTTTTTTAGCACCGCATTTGTGCCGCTTTTTGTTGCAAAAACGGAGCAAACTTACAAAATACAATTGTATTTTACAACTTTGCACCACTTTTGCATCAAAAAATGACACAAATGTGGCACTAAAAAAGTATGACCAAAGTCTTTTGCCCTTTGTACAGCAAAATCTTTAAGCATAGGATTGACACAGTGCCATCCTTGCCGAGCTGTAAAATGAAAAAAAGCCTTTCACCACTCCAGGCACAGTAATACAGTTTTGGACTGGTAAAATATCACACAAGCCAACCTGGAATGAGCAAAAGCAACCTCTGACACGTGTTTCAATGGCATTACATCTCTTCAGAGAGGTTTAGCTTTGTCCAGACATAAAGGAGCAATCCTATGCTTAAAGATTTTGCTGTACAAATGGCAAAAGACTTTGTCGCTTTCTAGCTCAGCGTCAAGCGCACTGTGTGTATTGTGAAGTAATATTTTGCTTATAGTTATTGTTGTAACGTACATTAAGTCTTATATTACCATAGATCCTTTTTGCTATTTGAAAATCGTTTTGAAATAAATTTGAGTAAGAAATAAACTCAGAAGTAACAGAATTTAGGACTGTTCGTATAACTTAGGATTAAATTTGTCTCTACCTGTCATCCTTTCCTTTGTTGATGTTATATTTACCCTGGGCAGGTTAGAGTTATAGGGTTCCTCCTGGTTTTGTGCATATGCCAAGTGCATGGGCAGTGCAGGAGCGCTCCTGTGGCCCCCTGCACCTGTTCTCCACCATCCTTTTCACAGCAGTGAAACTGCCATGAAAAGGCTGGTGGAGAACCAGATCGTTATCAGTAGGGCAATTCTGTCTTCAGTGCCGACCTGGCTGATTCCAACATCCGCCACAATCAGCCCGTTGGGATCAAAGATCCCAGGGGAGACAGTGGTAGGTTGGCGGACTGCCCACCAACCTCGTAATATGGCAGTTCGACTTCCACAACTACTGCGGTCTGATAGCCACGCGAGTGTGACAGTCCAAGGACTGCCAAACTCGTAATCAGGCCCTCTGTCTACATCGAGCTACTCATTGAGGGTAGTCCCTTCCCACCATCTTTTTCTGTGGAAAATAAATGTTTGAAAGTCTCCAGCCTTTTATACGCTCTTTCACATGGCCATCCTGCCTGTTTGACTGCTCATCAGATTGCTTCTCACCTTGCATCTGGCATTCACAGAAAAGAAGGTTCAATACCTAGTTCTGTGTCTCTTACAAACCATTGCACACTATAGCCCTTGTGTGTCAAGTTGCTTCATGTATTTTAAAAGACATGCAAAATATCTCTTCTTGTTCTTATGTTAAAACCACTTGTTTCCACACCGTATCGCTTGCAAGTTGAGTTTTGTTCATCTCATACTCATTTTGCCTTCGGGGAATATGAGATGCCCTCCAATTCTCAGTTTGTGGAAGTACCTAGCCTCATACTCTTACTGCCTTTTACACTCCTTCAGAATACAGAGGTGGGAGTTGGCAGTGCGTAATGGCCTTCTTACAGCACTAACAACTTTCGACTTCTCCAGGGGTGTAGTTTGGTCAGTAACATTGGTGGAGGGTGGGGGCGAGCCTCAGATTTTCTGACAATTAGGCTGGCGTATAATATTTACATTTGTTATACGACAAGCAGAGTGCATGGGAGAGGGGCCTAAGGGGCAGTGGAAAGAAAGAGGAATGTGGATTGGTAGGGGTACTAAAGTGAGGGAAAACACTATGGCGGTCATTATGAACACGGTGGTAAACACAGCCGACCGCCGTGGCGACGGCGAACAGAAGACCGCCATTGGCAGCGAACAGAAACCCGCCATATAATGATACAAAAATCTGAATTGGACAAAAATCACCCAGCCACCAGTCACTGCCAGGACCTTGTCGGCAGAAATGCTGGACCTCCCACCCCGCCACCGCCGAGCACACAAACACCCGCCCTTCAAATAATGAAGCACAAATCACTGCGGCAGTCAGTGGAAGCCGAACGACCATTGGCGGTGCAGCCCGCCACGGGCGGTAAGTGGACCCACCCAACAAGAAACGCATACATTGGATAACTTTGAAACCCACACACCTGACACACATCCACAACACTATAAAACACTCACAGCACACCCCACAATCCTTTGCAACTAAAGTATGCCAACTAATACAGAGACCACCAGAAGCAGACACCCAACGCCACAATCCACGATACTTACACCCAACCACACAAGAGCACCCTCACCTAGATCCACAAAAGGCACCATTCACAACACTCACCATGGCACCCCCAAACACCCACGCTTCACAGAATGGGAGCTAAGGACCATGGTGGACAAGATCCTGAAGGTAGAGCCACAACTATTCGGGGCACAGGTAAAGCACACACCCATCACCAGGAAGACGGAGCTATGGAAGACAATAGTCAACAGGGTCAATGCAATGAGACACCATCCACCCACCAGGGACGACATCCGCAAGATGTGGAACAACCTGCGTGGGAAGGTCCGGTCCAATGGCATCGAGACACCACATTGCAGTCCAGAAGACTAGGGGAGGACCTCCACCAACACCACCTGACTACACTGACTGGGAGGAAAAGGTCCTGGCCAGCCTGCACCCTGAGGGACTCACTGGAGGAATGGACGCGGGTAAGTCATCTACAATTACCCCATATCCATCACACCTGGAATGCTTGCACCACCCCACCCCTCCAACATCCACCAGGACCACTACCCCACCCAGCCCACATTGACAACATCCAGTCCCCCTGCATGCCCACAAACCAACTAACAGGCCCACATCCCTCCCCCTGTGCACAGCCACCCACCCCTGCAAGGAAACACAATTGCCTACAGCACCCACATTGCACCGCCACACCCTAAGCAAAAAGCAATGCTAACCTCACAAAAGCATCCTGCATGGCCCCAAAGTGTGTTACCTGCACAAAACCACCCAAGCCTGCGCACCCCATCCGACCATGCTAATGTAACAGGCATGTCCATTCCTCCCAACAGGCAGCACCACCCATGCCACCCTGACAGATAGGACAAGGAATGGCAGTGCTCCACAGGGAGACAAAGGCACCTCCCAGGCCACTGGGGATGGAACCCTGGACACTGACAAACACCCTGGCCCCTCAAACAGTCCTGGACTGTCACCATCCAGCAGCCCCACCCAGGATACCACTGACACCCCTACCACCCAACCAACAACATCAGCCCAGGGCAACCGTCCCCACACATGTGTATCCATGCCACAGACTGGTGGAACACAAGTACAGAGGCCACAGTCACCCCCTACCAACGTCAGGAAGATGATGGCCCCAGTACAAGTGGTACTGCCAGACCTGTGCAGGGGACACAGGCACAGGGGGCTAGGCCCAGTGGGAGGGCATCAGTGGTCCAGGGGGAGGCCACAGTATGGATGCTGCAGGCCATGGTATGATCTCTGAGGTCCTGGGAGTATATCACCATACCCAGGACAGATTGGCCCAGATAGTATCCACCCTGGAGCAGAGTCAAAGGATGCAGCAAGCATACCACCAAGAGGCCATGGAGCAGTGGAAACTGCACAATGTCACAATGGCCAGAATAGCAGGTGCGCTGCTGCACCTTGTCCCAAAACAGCCTGAGGCCCACACAGACCAGGAAGCCCCTACTACAGCCCAGGATACAGATCGGACAACAACAGCATCAGCAGCAACTTCACATGTACCACCCTCTCAGGACACACAGGGGACAATCCATCTCAACCTGTACCGGCCAACACCAGGCGCCCAAATGGACACTCAGGCCCAGATATGGCACAGAAACACCTGCCAAGAACAAGGCCCCCTCTAAGAAGTGACTCTGCCAAAAACTGTCCTCCAAGTGTCCCACTGAATCAACCACCAAACAGTGCTAAAAATACTGCAAACTCATGTAAGCATGGATGGACCTACCACTACTGACAACACTGCTGCATCCATGTTGCCATATTGGACAACCACCAGTAGCCCACTTCCATCACTGTAATCTGCACAATTTAATCCCTGCACCAAATAAAACACCATTTCACCTGTTACAATGTCCCCTGTCATTAAGTTTGAACAAAGTGATGTATGGAAGCAACTGGATGATAACTCTTTCATTGCTATCTGAGTAGCAGGTAAAGCACCATACGCCTTACATGTTTTTGTGCCTACATATGTGTGGAAAATGTAGTCTATATTGTAATCTGTCCTATGCAGACCTGGTCATAGTGGCAATGAGTATTGACCCAACACCCCCTAGCTGACAAGGCACACTGACAGTATGATGCACAGACATCAATCTCATTCAATAGTCCCACATAGTTACTGGAAGTAGAGTTGTATCAGTTGGATCCCTCCTCATCATCACCATCACTCTGATCCCCTCTCTGAGGAAGCTGGTCTGGATATACAGCACCCTCCTCCTCCAAGAGGGGGATAGAATTTCTCGCAGCCACGTTGTGCAGCATGCAGCATGCAGCAGGCCACCACTATTCTACACACCTTTTCAGGCCCATAGGCCAGGGACCCGCCAGAGGTATGTAGACAACAAAATCTAGCCTTTAGGAGACCTATTGTGCGCTCTATCACCCTCCTAGTACGTCCATGGGTCTCATTGTAATTCCTCTCTGCATCTGTTCCAGGATTCCTCACTGGTGTCAGGAGCCAACACCAGTTTGGATAGCCAGAATCATCTAGAATAAAGGTGCAAAACAGAACTTGCATTGACAAGCCTCAGAGGCAGACAGCCTGGCTGTCTGCTATTTGGCAATAAGTGACAGAAACACCTACCTATGATCCACCCTCTATCTTGTAGTTGTTCCATCTTGTGCAGCACACTACTGTTCCTCAGCACAAAGGAATCATGGACTGAACCAGGTAACATGGCATTCACATGTGTGATGTACTGGTCTGCAGTACACACCAATTGAATGTTCATGGAATGAAAGCTCTTCCTGTTTCTGTACACCTGTTCACTGACTCTTGGGGGGATGATAGCTATGTGGGTGCCATCAATGGCACCTATCACATGGGGTGTGTTGGCTAAGGCATAGAAGTCCGACTTGATGGCAGGGAGGTCAGCACTTTGGGGAAACCTCACACAGGACTGTAGATGTTGTACAAATACATTCAGGAATCTTGACAGTATAATGCTAAACATTGGCTATGAAAAACCTGCACCCATGCCCACTGTCACTTGAAATGAGCCCGTGTCCAGGAAATGGAGTGCAGAGAGCACCTGCACTTCTGTAGGGATGGCATTCTGATTATGCTTTGCCGGTGTCAATGCAGGATCCAGTAATGCACAAAGTACAAGAATAGTTGCACGAGTGAGTCTGTAATTGATAATGATGTGACGTGCCCCCATGGTCCGCAAATCAACAAGTGGTCTGTACACCAATGGGGCCCTCCCTCGCCACAAGAGTCTGTACCTAGGAGGAGTTGAAAACACTTGTGAGGAACACACATACATCTGCACACATTGTTTCACATTCAGCAGTGCTGGCATGATTGTCGACGACACTAATGCATAGTGTGTGTGACGTAACAGCAACATGACCACAATGATATATCAGGGCTGGTCAGGTGAGGTAATGTTTATTGTCACATGCCTATGGGTGCTTAGGGAACAATAGGGCCAGCATTGTGCAGATGAGAGTTTTACAACTGCGTAGTGATGGCCAAAAAGTCTGTCCCCTGTAATCCACAATTGTCATTGTGGAAGTGACCTCATACTACTCGGTGTTTACCGCTGTACGCAAAATCATTGGTTAACATGGATGTCAATGGGGAATCTTAGCATATCATGATCTCTGCCGGCGGGGACGGTGCACACAGCTGTGGTGCGTACGCTAACTCGGCACCCCAACTTAACTTGACTCTCTGATCTTGTGCAAGCAGGTACTCCACTGAGTGTACAGCTGTGTCTTGCCTCTGGCCATGGAAATGGCACATTTTGCAGGGGAAAGGGCCCCGGCCTTCACCCAAGAGGAATTGGAGAGGCTCATGGACGGGGTCCTGACCCTGTACACCAAGCTGTACGGACAGCCAGAGATACAGGTGAGCAGGAGGATTGGGGACCATGGATGTGTGTAGTGGATGGTGCTGGCTGCATACATGTGTGCACTAGTGACAATGGATGGTCCAGGGTTCCTGACATACTGCGTGTGTGTGTGCTGTTAGTTGGTTTGAAGTGTCCAGCTGTATATGATTGGGCAGTGTCTGACCTCTGTGTTACTTTTCTGTGTGTGCCTTTAGGTAAGCATCCACCAGAAGAGGGGACTTTAGCATGCCATCGCCAAGGAGGTGCTGACCCTGGGGATCTACAACCAGTGGAGCACTCACTGCAGGAAGAGGTGGGAGGACCTGCCGCGTTAGGCGCAAAAGATTTGCAAGGCCCAGCTGGGGAAGTCCTCTCAACGGGGAAGGGGTGCCCGTTGGGCATTGACCCTCCTTATGCAACACATCTTGGCGGTGGCGTACCCGGACCTGGTTGGGTGCTTGAAGGCTGCACAGCAGACACAAGGGGGTGAGTACACATACCATATTTTGGACCTTGATTGATGAGTGTGTGTGCATTCGTATTTAGTCGCAGGGACTATGACTGATGTCAATCTACATAATGGCCCCCGTGGGGAGTAGGGGTGTTTTGGTCAAGTCTACAATATGTCAGGTCCTGAATTTAGTTGGGGAATGACTGTAGAGCAGGGTTCTGGCCACTAGTCAGATGCATAGCTATGTGTATAGCGGTAGGTGCTGCCTGTTGGAGGGTTTTCTGGGTGGGTGTATGTGTGAACCACTATTGTATCTCCATTCAGCTATTTACAATTCCTCTCCTGTTTTGTCCCCCCATCCCTGTTCTCTTGTGTTGTCTGCGTACATCAGCATCATCTGGCGAGGGAGCTGAGTCACCGTCGAATGGGGATGCAGCGGCCTACGGATCCTCAGAGGCAGAGTCGTCCGGCACCAAGGGGACCAGTGGGTTGGAGGGCGAGGCGAGTACCATGGGGGAGGCAACTACCACTGGAGGTAGTGACTCCGATACCTGCTCAGATGGGAGCTCCCTGGCGGCGGCAGACCCTAGTGGGCACACCCCTAATGTGTCATCTTCTGCCACCCCCCATACCATCACGGCCCTCCCAGTTGCTCCCCACCGAGTTGCCCGTGCCCTCTTACCCAGAAGGGTGGGCTTCTCCTTCGCCCCAGGCACCTCTTCCCCTTCCCCAGTCAGCCCTGCTGCCCTCACGGAGGAGGCTATTTACCTCCTGAGACCCATCTCTGAAGGGCAGACAACCATCTTCAATGCCATTCAGGGTCTAGCTTCAGAGATGCAGCAGACCAATGGCTATCTGGATGGCATTCACGTTGCCGTGTTTGGCCTACAGAGATCTTTTCAGGCTCTGGCCTCCTCTTGGACGGCAGCCAGTGTCCCTGGTCATTCCGTCTCCCGTCCAACCACCTCTACCCCCTACACCTCAACACACAAGAAGCTCACTTCAAAACACAAGCACCACACCTCCCACCACAAGCATACACACAGCCAACATACACATGCACACACACCAACATCCACTTCCCCCAGTGTGTCCACCTCTTCCGCCTCCCTGTCTGTCCCCAGTACATGCACACCCTCAGGCACTGCACCCTCATACAATGTTGCTGACCCTATTCCTGCAGTCACCACAATAGCACAACGCCATTCATGTACCCCAGGCACCACACCTGCACTCACCACAACGATTTTAGTTGAGACATGCAGCACACTCACAAGACTTCAAGACACCCACACAACATCCATTTACACTGGCAGCCTGTCTTGTCCCACTGTGTCCACCTCCTCCTCCCAAGACACTCAAATGCACCAAAACCCCCACCCATCACACACCCACCACACCTCATACTGTCCAGTCACCTGCACCCACATCACGCACACCTACACCCCTTCTGACCACTCCCTCTATCACCACCCGACGCCTTCCTCCAGGTCCACCCCAATTGAACCTAAGAAACTTTTCCTCTCCCGTGTTGACCTGTTCCAACCCACTGGCCCACCCCATCTCGGCCCAAAACATGCTCACCTCCTTGCCCACTCCTCCCACGTCACAGCCCGCCCCTGTCTGCCCTTCACATTCCCGTGCCCCTTCCCCAGAGAGGAAGAAGCCCCGTGGTGAACCAGGTCCATCTGCCACCCCCCTGGTCCAAGCACACTCCCCACCTTCCAAGGGCAAAACCAACCCCAGCCCCTGTTCCCTGAGGGTCTGGGTGCCCCATTGTTGCCCCTATGAGGTGTAGTACCGTAGCACTTGTGGGAGTCAAGTTGGGGCATTGGCCTTATATGCACTTCGGTGGCTCAATGAGCATTATAAAGGTTAATGTGTGGCCTGTGTTGTTAGAGGCACACTCTGGAGCCATGGTCTCTCGTTTCATTGTTTGTGGGTGTGGGGCACATGTATGTACTTTGGGCAGGTTGGATTTGCGTTGTGTCGGGTAAAAACCTCTTGCTGTGGGGTGTATGGCTTGTGCTGCTGTGAAGGGTTGTGGGAGCGTTGTAGGGTGGATGGAGTGGGTGGAGTGGGTGGGTATGTAACTGTGCCCTTTCTTGCCTTGCTTCGTAGGTTGCAGTACTTACCGTCGTCATCTTCGTCAGCGGTCTTGGTCATTGAGGTATGTGGCAAGGAGCAGGGCTGGCATGACCTGCAGCTCTCTATCCATGCCTGCTTCGGCTTGTTGTGTGAGCCTCCGATGACTGTTTCCTTTTATTTGGTTTGTTTCCACCTGTCTTTGCTTGGCGGTGGTTCCCGCCCGGAACTGACAGCGGTCTAGTGCTTCATTATTTGATGGGTGGGCAGGGCCTTTCCGTCGGTCTGTGGGCGGGCTCTGCCGTCGTGATCGGCACTCCTCTGCCGGCGGTGAGTGGTTTTCAGGATGCCTGTGTTTCAGTTGGTTCATTATTTGGCAGTATGGACCGCACGTCTGTTGGCGGTTGTTACCGCCACCGCCGGCGGTGTCGTGTTTAATGCTGTGTTCATAATGAGGGCCTATATTCTGTAAAATTACCAATATTTTTTATTTACTTTAAAAACTGAGAGGGAGAAAGTGTGTTTGCATTTTTGTCTGAATGTATGTAAACAATCCTGGTGAAATCCGGCAGACATCTCAGCACACTCGACTGAAAGCATCTTTACCCAATTATTGATCAGAAAATTCATTTATTAGGGGTGTGCAGCACCTCACACACCCCTGCTGAAGCTACGCCCATGGACTTCTCATTCCTCTCTCTGACCCTCCTTCCTGTCCAAAATCTTTCAGGTTATAGTTATAGTGCTAGAAATAACACTTATCATGCCTCTCTCTGACCCTCATTCCTTCCCACAGTCCTTCACGGTACAGTAATGGAAGTAGTGGTGCAAGATGCTTTTCCACAGCACTGACAACTTTCAAGATTTTATTACACACATGTATTGAAGGCAGGAGACAAGCATATTCACTCGCACTTTCTGGCACAGGTTGCCATGGCACCTGTTGTGTTGAGGGTTGTGGGGCAGCCACTGTCCCGCTCTCAGCTCTTGTAGCGGGTATGTTTGATCGAGCCACCCTGGGCACGCGCAGTTGAGCCTAGCCTCAAATAAGGACACACACAGAGATTCTGTTAACTCAGTCCTGAAAACAGTCCTAACTGACCCCACCCATCAGGATGGACATTTATTGACCAAGCCCATGTGACCCAAAGGATACACCTCTTGGGCCCATGGAGTGGGCAACACTTCCAGCTCATCCCTGTGGGTTACTATAATCTCGCTCCACCAGCGTGCAAGTTACATCACTGGCATGACACAACAGCATCCAACTTCCAGCACCAGTATGCTTTTCCTCATTTGACCGGCATTCATAAATCTGCTCCGCACGTCTAGTGCTATGATAATGAGAAACCCAATTTTGGTGGAACGTAACATAATTAAATTTGACACTCAATTTAGTCTGGGCAAATTTACAGTTAACAATTACACTCTTCATGGGCAAACATTTCTGCCCCCAAAGGGCTTACTTGCAAACATAGGGCATAATTTACAAATAAATCATGCAGCACAGTGCCACAAGCAATTTTGTTGCGCCAAGCTGTGTGATCTCCAAAACGCAGGGATGCGCCTTATTTACCAAAATGCGGCACATCCATGTGCTTTCCTTTGTCTGATGCTAAACTAGCTGCCTAGCACCAATGCAGTCACTCTTGTGCCATGATGCAATAATGCCTACATTGCAGCTGGGATTGTTTATGTGCAGGAAGGGACACCTTTTTGCACAAAAACAATAATTAATAGCCATTTTCTCCTTTTATGTGTGCTGCAGAATGCAACACTCATTTCACCCTGCGTTGCCGCAAGAAAACTGTGTTGGGGTGGCCCATATTTGCATGGCCGCATCAAGCCACAAAAAGTGACTTAACTCCCCCTTGAAAATATGGAGCAGGGCATAGCACAACCTGAGCATCGCAAAAAGTGATGTTCCGGTGGTGTAAGGGGCTTGTAAATTAGCCCCATAGTTCTGCTCTGACTGAGGCTCTTTGTCCATACTCTGCATGTGGTGGGCGAGTCGGTCTCCCAAACTTTTGACAATCTACAAACACTGTAGATCCATTAACGGGAGACCGCCAACCCTCACAGGGAGCCTCGACGTGCAGGAACAGACACCTCCTGTAATCTCTCACCACTGTCCCTGCTCTCAGCCAACAAAGACGCCGTACACCCAATCTTGGTGCCCTAATAAAAGTCCTTTATTTTAAAAAATGTCAGTGATATAACAGGCTGCCACAGACAAACGTATTTCAGCTCTAACAAACAAGCCTTCATCATGGATGGGCGTAGCCATCCGCACCACATTTTAAAGTGACCACATGCAATTTTTTACAAACAATATAAACAAAAGACTGATGTATCATCATGTAGCCTTTCTTCATATAATACTTCACTCATACTAATTAATTCATGAAATGGAAGAATCCTACTTCCCATGGGAATAATACCTAAATTCACTGTGGGAACATACTGAGGCAGAATCAAAAAATCAGTGTGATTTCAGGACAGGCTAGAAGCATCATACCTTCCTGCTGAGAACAACATGCTTATTCCTTAGATACTAACTAGGCCCTAGTGGGCAACAGCTTTACATTAGCATGATGGAATTCATTAGTTGCACATTATGAAGGAGAAATACAATGCTTGTATTTCAACCGTGTTAGATCTGTCAGCTCTTGGTGTGGATTCCCCTGTACGTTCTGCTTCTGACCTCCTGTTTTTGAATTTCCGCTGAATTTCGTTTTTGCTAGCTTCAGGTCCCTGGGCGCTTGACCAGTGCTGAAGTGCAAGTGCTCCCTGTGTAAATTGCATTGGTGATTGGTTTCTCTATAACTGGCACATCTGATTTACTGGTAAGTCCCTAGTATTTAAAGGGTAGGACATGTACTGATGTTTTTTACATGTCCTAATAGTGAAATACTGCTAAACCTATTTTTCACTATTGCAAGGCCTATCTCTCCCATAGGATGACATTGGGGCTGCCTTGAAATATCTTTTAAATTCAGTTTCCCATTGGAAGCAGATAGAGATATGGAGTTTGGGGCCTCGGATCGCATAAAATACATCTTTTAGTAATGTTGGTTTTTAGATTGTAAACTTGAGAATGCTACTCTTAGAAAGTGGGCATTTTCT
This sequence comes from Pleurodeles waltl, assembly GCF_031143425.1. Classification (NCBI taxonomy): domain Eukaryota; kingdom Metazoa; phylum Chordata; class Amphibia; order Caudata; family Salamandridae; genus Pleurodeles; species Pleurodeles waltl. The sequence continues at coordinate 216,836,974 of NC_090450.1, read as the reverse complement.
TGCTTAACCATTTTGTGCCTTTGCCTGGTTCTGGAATACACATCTGGGCGAGACTGACATATGGGCTGTTTGTGAATTCACTCTAGACAGTTACACAAAGGGAGCTGAGGTGTGTCCTGCATATCCTGATGAGTCTTCTTGGACTGGAGTGGAGAGAGGAGCTGAGACTTGCACCTGAATAGGGCTGTGCCTGTCCTTACACAAATCACTCTCCAACCCCCAAGAGTGTGTCTGAGGCCAGGACAGGGAGAGGCAGGGTCTTGTGCACTACAAAGACTTTTCTTTGACATTTGCTTATCTTAAAAGCAGAAGTGAGTATAAGTATTGGGCTTTTGATCTCACAACTTAAGAACACTTCCTTCTGGACTAAGAACATTCTGCGAGGAAGAAAAGCTGGATACAGTAGGAAGAACTGCCACCCTGCCTGTTGCTTTGCTGTGCTGGCCTGCTGCTAGCTGCTTCTGTCTTGGGAGTCAAAGGACTGGACTTTGCTTTCTACATCCTGCTTCTCAAGGTTCCCCAAGGGCTTGAACTGAGCTTGCCTCCTGTTGTGAAGTCTCAGGGACATCAAAGACTTTATTTGCCAGTGCCTGGGCTCTTCTACTGATAATTCTGCCAAATCCAGTCCCTGGGCCCTTCGAAGTAGAAGCTGGTAACCCGAGTGAAAATCCATGCACCGAGGCCATTGTGGCAGACAAATTGATGTAGCACCTGCACCGCACAGCCTACACAGCCACACTGACCCTTGGGCTAGTGTGACCTGCCCCCACTGCCAGCACCACCTGCTGGCAGACCCTCACTGAGTTCCACCCGACTGCTGAAAGTAAAGGCCATCCTCCACCGGCAGGTGGTCCTGCACCTCATCCCTGGTGGTCTAGTGGACCTCCCCACTAGCACAGCCAGTGTTCTCTTTCCTGGTCTATGTTCCTGTTTTCTGCTTCTCACTCTTTCACTCTCTTACCTTTGGCTTTCACTCACTCGTGCTTCTTTGCTTTTACTCTCTCCTGCCTGCTGCCCAGTTTGCCTTTTTCTGCCTGTTTTTTTTTCCTTTTGCTTTAGCCACTCAGGCGCTTTGCCTTTTCTGTGTTCTACCTTCCTTTTTCCTGCTCCCTTCTCCTATTCCCCGTGCTCTCCCCTGCCCCACTCCCCAGCACTATACGTACTCTTCCCGCCCGCCCTCCCGACTCGCAACTGCAGCCCCACCCACCCACCTCCCTCCACTATTTATGGCAGCAGCGCGCAGTGGGTGTGCCGCTGGCGTGCCGAATGTGCTTCAAAGGCAAGCCCATCTGTGCCCGTCTGCACCTCAACTGCGCCGAGCGCCAGGAACATCGCTCTCAACACAGGCAGATCACCTGCCTGCCACTCCTTCTCCGCGAGTGACACCAAAGGACCCTTCACCTGCCTGAACTGCAACTTCACCTGCCTCCAAAGCACCTCCCCAGGGACCAAAGAAGGAGGACGCAACCACCTCAGCTGCATCCTCATTAACACTCGCTCCGTACACAAGATCACCGTCCAAATCTTGAACCTCCTTGACTCAACCACCCCAGATGCTGCCTTCCTCACCGAAACCTGGTTCAACTCCTCCTCGACCCCTGACATCGCCACAGCAATCCCCGATTGATTCAAGAATATATGCAAGGTCCGCACCAATCGACCAGGTGGTGGCATTGCCATCATCTATAAAGAGTCCCCTTGCATTTCCACACACTCCGAAGACTCATCGACCACCATGGAACAACTCCACTTCCAGATAGGGACCAACCCTAACACCACGCTTCGAGGACCCTCATCTATAGACCTCCAGGACCCCTCCCTCCTTTCTGCCACTCCATCGCCTACCTCATCAGCACCCACGCTCTTGCATCCAAGGACTACATCATCCTGGGAGACCTCAACTTCCACTTGGACAACTCCAATGATAAGCACTCCACCACCCTGATCGAAAACCTTGCAAACCTCAGACTCAAGCAGCTCATCACCGCATCCACTTACTCGGCTAGACACACACTGGACTGCATCTTCTCCGCAAGATCGCAGGCATCTACGACAGCTTCACCTCCCCCACAACCCCCACCACCAGCACGTCAACCGAAGTGTCACCATGCCCCTCCACTCTCCTCCGCTGGAACAACATCATCGATGAGAAAGCCCATATCATCATGGCAACCATCCACTCAGGAGCACCCTCTGACCCCTCCCTCCATCACATCTTCAACAAAGCCAGCAACATCATTGCACCCAAGCCCTGACACACCATCAACCACTCCTTTGAAACAGCCACCTTTCCAGAGAGCTGGAAACATACCATGATCAACCTTCTACTGAAGAAACCCTCCGCCGCCGGGGCGGAGCTTGCCCAGATAAGATGGAGGCTACCTAGTGCTGGTGCTCCAAGCCTGCCCGCTCAAAATCCTGGTATTCCCTGGCTGTTGGACGGGACCCCATGACATCGTAAGAAGGAGGGGGTCCACCTATCTGGGGTGACGAGGTCCCGAGAGGCGCTGGGTGCCGCCACTGGATGTGCTGGAAGGGCGAGCGTCACAGCCGATCGGAGGGGTGTAGCCTAAACCTACCTGCTGCACGGGCCGTTAGCCTGAAGAGAGGCTGACAACGAAGAGGAGCCTGTGGTATGGACCTGCACCCTAGTTACTGGATGACTGCTGGGGTGGTGCTTGTGGGCGTGGTGCGGCACCCTGAGTGCGGCTGGTGAGGTAGTGATGGTGCGGCCCAGATTCCCAGGGGGGGGCGAGGAGGATCTTGGCCACAAGACTCGGGGAGACCTGAGGCCCGGGCCCGCGGTGGTGAGGTGAGAGGGCCACGGGGACGTTGCAGGGGGCCCCCATCTTACCTAGTCCTCTGGGAGGTGAGGCATTGGAGAGGGGGTCCCCAAGGAGGGGATGTACTCTTTGCCATGTGCTTCACTATGTGAGCTGGGAGTGCCGGCCTGGGTGTGCCTGATGTGGGGCCTGGTGCTGGAGTGGCCCCCATATCTCCCCCCCACTTGGAAGGCTGATTCCCGTCAGTGGTGACAGGAGGTCCCTGTATATGAGAGACTGTGAAAGTGCAGGATTGACCCTCTTATGCTGGGCTGGACTGGGGGACTCTCTTGCCACATGAAGAAATCCACGAGACGGATAGCTACTGGTGCCCTGCACTGAGGGGCCAATCCACTTCAATGGTCACTGGACGGGGGCGGATGGCTGTGGGTCTCAACTGCGTCCAGATTCATTCTGACTATGGGGAAACTCAGACCCAAATCGCAGGGGGTGCACCAGACGGCTCTAGCGCCCACCTGAGAGCTGACTAACAGTGATGATGGGGAGAGCTCAATGCCTACCACTATGCAGAGCACCCTGAATAAGATCTTTGGGGCGATTGAGGATACTAAACGGACTCTGAGCCAGGAGATCGGAAATGTCTCTGCCCAACTAAGCCACTTACGAACAGACCATCACAAACTGGTTCATAGGCTGAAAGCTACTGAAACAACCCTGGAGGAGTTACAACCCGCACACCAGGCCCTACAGGTCCAGGTCACCCACCTCTCCGAGCAGGTTCAGGTACTAGAGCGCAGCGCTGAGGATACGGAGGGCCGCAGTCAGCGCAATAATATATGAATTGTTAAGGCCGGAGGGGTTGAGGGCCCTAATGTGGTGGCCTACCTAGAGACCTGGTTGTGCACACTTATTGGCGAGAGATCGCTCACACCGTTCTTTGCACTGGAGAGAGCACACTGAGTCTGACTCGCAGGCCGGAGGCCACCCCGACCAATAGTGGCAAAACTTTTCCACTACCAACACCGTGATCTGCTGTTGCAGATGGCCCGCGAGATGGGCCCATTCCAGGTAGAAGGTGGCCGCGCCACCTTATTTCCAGCCTTCATAACGGCGGTCCAATCTCGGTGAACCACCTTCCTGGGAGGGAAACGAGCCCTACGGGAGGAAGGACTCAGGTACTCTTTGTTGTTCCCATCAAAGCTGAAGATTATATTAAATGGCACTACACACTTTTTTCAGGAACATGATGAAGCATGGGCATGGCTCGAGTCATACCGTGCAGGCACAATGGGCGATAAACAGATAAAACGCAAACCAACTCGACGACGTGGTAAGAGAAGACACTCCAGAGATTCCACGGGTGGCCAACAGATGACAAAACCACAAACCAGCAGGCTCACCAGGGGAAGAGAGCAGTGTTCTAGGCGTTGGCCTCCCTGATGGAGGCGAGAAGTTCAGATGTTGGCCAAAGGTCGAGGCCTGAGACTTGGAAAGGGGAGACTCCTCTGATGTAGACTCAGCGGCTAATGTGATGGAGGAGCTCCCCCACGTGACACCTCAGATGTCGGATGACATTGTCTGAGTCGATGGGCCTACCCACTTTCAGCCCTGTTGGTCTCAGTCTACGACGCGGGCAGGCTGGAGCATGGGCAGTTTCCTCTTATGCTCCTGAGGCCGGCCCCCAGATCAACCGCCGGATAATCCAGTCGAATGATGATACCACATGTTTATATACTGGTTACTGTGGTGTGGGTGGTCAGCAGTTGCTTGTCTGCTGGTGGGGTGGAGAGTTGGGGGTTGTTTGTATTGCTTGTTTTAGCCTGTGGTCACTTAGGAATTTGTGATGTGCTATTCCAGTGTTTTGTGGGAAACTGCAAAGGGGGGAGGTACATGTTCCCTGGTAATTCATTTAGATGGCATGGCAGCAACGCACCCTTTTTCTAAAATAATATCCTGGAATGTCAGGGGCATGGGTTTGATTGCAAAGCCACACAAGATACTTTCATAAATGAAACGTAGGGGGATACAAATTGCCATGTTGCAGGAATCTCACCTCACCCAGGTGGAAACAGACCGCCTTCGAAGGCATTGGTGGGGACAATTGTTTGCCACTACATACTCGGCATATGCAAGGGGAGCGGCAATATGGGTAAGAGCGGGTGTACCCTTTGAGGCCACTACCATTGACACAGATAAGGAGGGCCGATGTATTTTAGTACAGGGGTGACTTTATGCTTGGCCGCTGGTCCTGGTTAGTGTCTATGCCCTGAACCAGGACCAACTCCAGTTTCTGCACTCATTATCTGACCGGCTAGCACGCTTTACTAATGTTACATTTCTACTTTAATGGAGTGTTGGACCCCGATCTAGAATGTTCAACCACACCGTTTCAAGGGGCAGCAACTATTAGAGTGAGAAAGGGCATGTCGACCTGAATCTCCCATTGGGAACTATTTGATATCTGGTGCCTTCAGAACCCTCTTGGTAGAGACTACTCATATTACTCACACCTTTATGGTGTGCACACCAGAATAGATAGAATCCTCTGTTCGGCCTCTCTTAGTGGTGCGGTTACACACACAGAATACTTGGGCCGGGCTATATCTGATCATAGCCCGCTGTTGGTCCACCTGACCACAACAGAGACTCGCCAACCCATCCCGACTTGGCACTTGCACCCGGTTGCATTGGAGGATGATGTATATCGCACAGCACTAGTACATAGGTTGACGGACTACTTGACGCTGAACCCGGGGTCAACGTCCAGCCGAGGCATTGAATAGGAGCCCATAAAAGTGGTAGTGCAGGGTCATTGACTTGGACATACAGTGGGCATCAGACAAGACCTTGAACTGGACATTTTGCGCTTGGAGGACAAATTACACAGACATGATAATTACCTAAATGGCACACCAGAAGCACAAGAGAAACTACTGGAACTCAGAGAGAAATATCAGACAGCGTTAGAGTGCCTTAGGTGTCACGACTAAAAGACTTATATGGCCAAAGTGCATGAAGAAGAAGGAAAGGTGTGGAGACTACTGGCATGGTTGGTCCACTCGGAGTCTGGAGGGACACTGATCAGTCGCCTGATGCCCAGGGAGGGTGACACTATCTACCAACCTACTCAGATCAATGCTGAGTTCACGACTTGTTATAAATTTTTGTTTGGTCCATTCTGAGTGGACTCATCTGACAAGAGGGAAATCCGTACTGCCCCGGAATGTCCTCGCTGATGAGGATAGAGAGGCGCTGGGCATGCGAATAACAGTGGGGGAGATAAAGCAGCCGTTAACACTCTGGCATCGGGCAAGACCCTGGGTGCTGATGGCTTGCACTCAGAGTTCTATAAATTGGGCTGTAATGTCCTGGCTCAAAGGCTGATGGAGATGTATACCGAAGCATGTGAGATCAAGCTGTTGCCAGCCACGACCAGGGAAGCCATAGTGATCCCCTTGCCTAAATCTAAGGATGCCAATAGGAGTGTTACCGATTTCAGGCCCCTGTCCATGCTTAACATTGATTTTAAAATCCTCAGTAAGGCACTTGCCGCGAGATTGCTACCCCATATGAATAACCTCATACTTGAGGACCAGAATGGGTTAATTCCAACCTGTAACACCTCCCATAACCTCCGTAGGCTTTACTCCCTGCTTTACGATGACTTGCATCCTCCTGTTCTGACGGCAATGATTTTATCGGTGGATCTTGAAAAAGCCTTCGACACGGTGAGCTGGGAATTTCTTGATGCCGGGCTTGGGTGAGGCCTGGGGGGATTAGGTTAAGTCAGTTTGCACGAATCCTACTGCGCGCGTTAAGACAGGATGGACGATCTCCTGCAGCTATGACAGGGGTTTCCTATATCCCCATTGCTATTCGTCATCGTCATAGAACCACTGGCGGCGAGACTCCAGGATAAGGCCCAAGAGTGGGAATATGTTGACGTGGACAATTTCACATAATCTCCCTATACACAGATGACCTCCTTATTTATCTTAACAATGGTCCATCAATGCTGCCCCAGGTGTTCCAACTGCTGGACGAGTTTGGTGCCTGTTCTGGCCTTCGATTAAATAAAAGAAAGACTTGTGTCTTATCGGTGATTCGTGGAACAGGTGGTCCGTCTTCATGCCCTGAAGAAGTGTCTTGGGCTCCACATACCTTCCGCTATCTGGGCATCTAGATTTATCATGCGCTGCAGGATCTTAGGAAGGGCAACTTGGGAAAAGCAATTTGGGCACTGAGATCCAATGTCTCCTTCTGGCGCTCCCTTTGCTTGCCTATTATGGCGCATGTATCTCTCATAAAGATGGTAATGTGTCCCAGGCTGCTGTCTAACTGACTTATTACCCTGCAGGCCTCTTGGTTTCGTCCACTAGATACGTTACTTAGGGAATTGCTTTGGTATGGCGGGCGGCAGCAAGTGGACATGGCCACTCTACGCCTACCTCCAGACGCTGGAGGGCTTGGAATCCCTGACTTTGAGTTTTATTTTCTAGCAGCCCAATTACAATGGCCCGTGTGGTGACTCAGTGGGGTGGGGCTTATGGAATTGACAGTGGGTGGGGGGAACTCAGTGGTAGCGGACTGGTGATTGTGCTGCCTATGCCTAAAACATCAGTCACTAAGTGGGGTATATTACTGGCAGCCGCCCTGGCCAACTGGCAGAGAGTTCTCGGAAGAACACACACACAACTGCCCTATGCACTAGATATACCTTTAGTAGGGATGCCCCATGGAGACCCCCTATCTTGCTTTACAAAAAGACAACTCAGCTGTTGGAGGGCTATGGACTTACATGCACTAGGCACGCTGTATAGTCAGGGAATGCTGATCCCGTTTGAGGATCTTGTGGACCAGACTAGCTTGCCTAGCGGGCAGTTTGACATATGAAGGAAAGGTGGGGGTTATCCGGGACCTCTGGAGAGAGATAGAGCGTGAACCTCCCACACACAAGGTCTTACAATCTATGCTGTCTATTGGTGAGGGTTCACATTTGGGGGGTCATTCTGACCCTGGCGGCCGGTGACCGCCAGGGTCACCGACCACGGGAGCACCGCCAACAGGCTGGCGGTGCTCCCAAGGGCATTCTGACCGCGGCGGTTCAGCCGCGGTCAGAAAGGGTAAACCGGCGGTCTCCCGCCGGTTTACCGCTGCCCCATTGAATCCTCCATGGCGGCGGAGCGCGCTCCGCCGCCATGGGGATTGAGACACCCCCTACCGCCATCCTGTTCATGGCGGGAAACCCTCCATGAACAGGATGGCGGTAGGTGGTGCTGCGGGGCCCCTGGGGGCCCCTGCAGTGCCCATGCCAATGGCATGGGCACTGCAGGGGCCCCCGTAAGAGGGCCCCACAAAGTATTTCAGTGTCTGCTTTGCAGACACTGAAATACGCGACGGGTGTAACTGCACCCGTCGCACCCCTGCAACTACGCCGGCTCAATTCTGAGCCGGCGTCCTCGTTGCAGGGGCATTTCCGCTGGGCCGGCGGGCGCTCTTTTGGAGAGCGCCCGCCGGCCCAGCGGAAATGTTTGAATGGCCGCCGCGGTCTTTTGACTGCGGTGCGGTCATTTGTCGGCGGTACCTTGGCGGACGGCCTCCGCCGTCCGCCAAGGTCTGAATGACCCCCTTGGTCTCTTGGCTCTATAAGGCGCTATTGGCAATGGTGCATAACCCGGTAGATGCTATTCAGGCTACGTGGGAGGTGGAGTTGGACAGACCTTGTGACAAGGCGCGAGGAACAGCACCGGACCTGACATACCCTGGGGGCACTGATCAGAGTAGAGGTCAAACCCCTATGTGACGGCGCCGCGACACAGGGGGCGGGGCCTAGAATACCAGGAAGATGCCGGGAGGTAGAGACGAAGAGGATAAATTCGGCAAAAGCACCACAACGGAGGAAGAGACAGGAGAAAAGCCAGGAGACGAAGAGGAGAATGAATTTGGCAAAAGCAGGAGGACCAAAAGGGAAGAAGAGATGGGACTCGGAAACGATGGCAGGGAGCACCAACGAGGACATCGCCTCAAGAAGACTGAGAGGGAGATCAACACGAAGAATCCTGCTATGTTCAGGAGGTGCGTGGCCCCACCAGGTACGTGCAATGAGCTGGGGAAGAGAGGGGGGATGAAGAAAGCCACGGAAGTGGGGAGCACTGTTTTTTTTTTCTTTTCTTTATATTAAAATAGCTATTAAAACACTGAAAAACAAATAGGAAAATGCACTGGGGGAAGGAAAAAGTGGGGCACTGCATGAAGGAAAGAGCGACAAGACTAACTTAAGACACATGATACTATAAAAGAAGGAAACTAAGAGGCCAGAACAAAATAGAGTGATAGGACTACAGTAAAATAAATTACTAGAGATTAACCAAGAGACTAAGGCCCTCATTATGAACACGGTGGTCCAAACCGAGCCACTGGCGGTGGTGGTAAAAACCGCCAACAGAGGAGCGGTCCAGACCGCCAAATAATGAACCAGCAGAAACACAGCCATCCTGAAAACTACCCACCGCCAGAAGAGTAGTGCCGACGACGACGGCAGAGTCCGCCAACAGGCCAACAGAAATGCCCAACCTCCCCATCGAATAATGAAGCACTGGACCGCCGTCAGATCCGGGCGGGAACCACCGCCACGCAAAGCTAGGCGGAAACGAACCCAAGATAAGGAAACACTCACCAGAGGCCCACGCAACGCGCCGAGGCAGACATGGAGAGAGAGCTGCAGATCATGCCAGCCCTGCTCTGTGCCATATACCTTCATGACTGAGACCTCCGATGAAGACGACGATGGTAAGTACCGCAACCTACGACACAAGGGAGGAAAGGGCACAGTTACATACCCACCCATTCCACCAAACCTGCAACACTCCCACAACCCTTCACAGCAGCACAACCCATACACCCCACAGCAAGAGGTACTTACACGACATAAGGCAAATCCATCCTGACCATAGTACATACAAATGCCCCATACCCACAAACAATGAAACAAGAGACCAGGGTTGAAGAGTGTGCCGCCAAAACACAGACCAGACATAAATATTTATTGCAGCTCACAGAGCTAACTATTCACAACAAGGCCAATGACCAGTCCATAGTGCCAGACATGTTTGGGCTACAATGGCCCCAACCTGACTCCCAAAAGTGCACGGTATTCCACCTAATGGGGCAACAATGGGGCATCAAGGCACCTCAGGGAACAAGGGCAGGGGTGGTGGGGGTGGGGATTTGCAACGGGGGTGGGGCTTGGACTTGCATTCAGAAGGTGGAGGGAGTTTGGGTTTGGCCTTGGAAGGTGGGTGTGTGTGCTTTGACCGGGTGGATCCAGATGGACTTGGCTCTGCACGGGGCTTCTTCCTCTCTGGGGAAGGGGCACGGTAATGTGAAGGGTGAACAGGGGTGGGCTGTGAAGTGGAAGGAGTAGAAAGGGCAAGGAGGTGTGCACGCTAAGGGACAAGACGGGGTGGGCCAATAGGTTGGAAGAGGTCAGCATGGGAGAGGAAACGTTTTTTCTGAGAAATTGGGTTGGGCCTGGAGGCGGGCATGGGAGTGGAGGCAGAGGGTGTGGACTTAAGTGGTGTAGGGGTGCGTTTTGTGGGTGCAGGTGACTGGACAGTATGCTGAGGTGTGGTGGATGTGTGATTGGTGGGTGTCTTGGTGCGTTTGTTTGTTTTTAGAGGGGGGGTGGACACAGTGGGAGAAGACAGGCTGCCAGTGTGGATGTATGTTGTGTGAGTGTCTGCGAGCCTGGTGAGTGGGCTGCATGTGTCAACTACAGTAGTTGTGGTGAGTGCAGGTGTGGTGTCTGGGGTACATGTATGGATGTCTGCTATTGTGGTGAGTGCAGAAATAGGCTCAACAACAGTGACTGAAGGTGCAGTGCCTGGGGGTGTGCATGTAGAGGGGACAGACAGGGAGGCGGAAGAGGTGGGCACACTAGGGGAAGTGGATGTTGCTGTGTGTGCATGTGTAAGTTGGCTGTGTGAGTGCTTGTGGTGGGAGGTGTGGTGCTTGTGTTTAAAAGTGTGCTTTTCCCTGCACAGGTCTGGGGGTGCCACTTGTACTGGGGCTGTCGTCTTCCTGCCTGTTGGTAGGGGGTGACTGTGGCCTCTGTACCTGTGTTCCACCAGTCTGTGTGAGAAAAAACTATGGCGTGAGCTACAATAATAATAAATCTGAAGATATAATAAACTTCAGAAGTGAATCCGTGTAGGGACTGATTCATATATTATGATAAATTCACGTCGATAAATAAATAATTCATAATTGATGATATCTGGCTGCTAAACCAAGACGAGTAATCACAAGAAAAAGGAATCAAAGTCATAAAGTAAATAGCTTTAATAAATCATGTGAATAAACAGATAATCATAAAATATAGAAAATATCTAAATACATGAGCAAAAAATCTAATTCAGGCACACCACATTCGAACTGCTCAACAATAGACAAAATAATATAATGAAGAGAGATCATAATACAAATAGAACAAAATTAATGCAAAAATTCATAGAAAATGCAAAATATATATATATATATATACAGGAAAAAACAATACTCAATAGCTGACAAATATATATAAAGTCTAATACAAAAATAGTCTATATTTAAATTGATATTTTAAAAGAGAGAACAAGTCAGAGTGGCATCGCTACAGCAAGGATGTGCTGAGGGAACCGACGGCCAAGGATACACTGGTGTGGGGACAGTTGCCCTGGGCTGATGTACTTGCCTGGGTGGTAGGGGTGTCAATGATATCCTGGGTGGGGTTGCTGGATGGTGACACCAGACTAAAATATATACAATATAATTACACTCACAGAACTCACCTAACTCCACATCGGCTGAAGCTCATATACAGGGAAATGAGATAGGTTGTCCACTGTGCCGTTTACCGGTGGCGGGATTCTGTCATATGACATGGGGATGCCCACAGCTGCAAGAATTTTGGAGACAGGTTATAAAAAAATTAACCATGTACTGCATAGATGACTAGAGACCACGATGGAGACGTGTCTCCTGGGGTTATTTGCCACGCCACGCCACAAAAAATAAGGTACCAGATTTGCTGACCTGGCCTTGGTGCTGGCTAAGCGTAGAGTGTCGATGGCATGGAAACATGCTTAGGGACCTAGCCTGCAGACCTGGACACTAGCGGTAACGAGATGGGGTAGGGTGCAGGATAGAGCTCTGAGAAGGGAAGAAAGCAAGGGGATGAGGTGCAGGCCACTATCCCCGCTGTTAACGGAGGTCATTGATAGATGGGAAAGCATTGCTGCTGGAGTAGAATCAGACTTGGGATGCGACACGGAGCACTTCAACAGGTTAATAGAAGTGATGTATAGGACAGGCGCCCTTGGGACAATTTCAGGACTTCCAAGAGATTGACGCATGAACAAATTGCTGCCTCCCCTGCACACCCACTCAATCAAGAAACTGTCCTCATGCAGCGACTTAAAGATACTGCATAAAAGGTGTTATACATCCTTGCTGTCGTTATTCAGCTTGTTTGCACATATACATGGACCACGGGCAGATTCTTGGGCCCATATTTATACTTTTTTACACCTACATTTGTGCCGGTTTTTTAAGCAAAAGTGGCGCAAACTTACAAAATACAATTGTATTTTGTAAGTTTGTGCCACTTTTGCGTCAAAAAATGACGTAAATGCAGCACTAAAAAAGTATCAATATGGGCCTTAGTTTTCTATACTGTTGGTTTAGTCTTTAGTTTTTTAAAATTATTTTAGGAGGCTGGACTGGTGTATAGTGGGTACCTTGTGGTACTTACACCTTGTGCCAGGTCCAGTTATCCCTTATTAGTAGATTAGTAGTGTTCTAGCAGTTTAGGCTGATAGAGGTAGCTATAGCAGAGCAGCTTAGGCTGAACTAGGAGACATGCAAAGCTCCTTCTATACCACTTATATCATATAGCACCATATCATAAGAAACACAATACTCGGAGTTACTAAAAATAAAGGTACTTTTTTTTAGTGACAATATGCCAAATGTTTCTCAGAGGATATAATCCCTTAGGAGGAAAGTAAAATATACAAAATATACACACAACCCAAAATCAGGTAAGTAAAACACTTAGAAAAGTAGTGCAAACACTGAAGAACACAATAGAATGCAATAGGAGACAATAGGCCTGGGGCAACACAAACCATATACTCCAAAAGTGGAATGCGAACCACAAATGGACCCCAGGCCTAGTGTAGTGTGTAGAGGGTCGCTGGGAGTGTAAGAAAACACTAAGGGTGTCCAATATACCCCACCCCAAGACCCTGAAAAGTAGGAGTAAAGTTACCCTACTACCCCAGAAAGACAGTGAAGTCGAGATAGGGGATTCTGCAAAGTCAACAACTGACTGCAAAGCAGTGAAGACAGATTCCTGGACCTGAGGACCTGCAAAGGAAGGGGACCAAGTCCAAGAGTCACGCAAGTGTCCGGGGGGCAGGAGCCCACTAAACCACCGGATGAAGGTGCAAAAGGGTTGCCTCTGGGTGGAAGAAGCTGAAGATTCTGCAACAACGGAAGGTGCCAGGAACTTCTTCATTGGTCAGAAGATGTCCCAAGGCAGGCTGGAGGATGCAGAGTTGTTTCCATGCAGAAAGACTGCAAACAAGCCTTTCTATTTGCAAGGGTCACGGTTGAAGATTTTGGGTGCTGCCAGGGCCCAGAAAGGACCAGGAGGTCACCTCTTGGAGGAGGAGACAGAGGGGGCACTCAGCAACAGAGAGAGCCCATGCAGAAGCAGGCAGCACCCACAGAAGCACTTGAACAGGCATTCAAGAAATCTGAGCATGGCGGTCATCTCAGCACAACAAAAGAGGGTCCCACGAAGTCGGTGGTCAACTCAGCAAGTTGAGCAATACAGGACGGAGTGCTGTGGACCTGAGCTAGGCTGTGCACGAAGGAATCCTTGCAAGAGTGCACAGAAGCCCTAGCAGCTGCAGATCACACAGTACACAGGATTACTGTCTGTCGTGGGGAGGCAAGGACTTACCTCCACCAAGTTTGAACAGAAGGACCACTGGACTGTCGGGGTCACTTGGATCCAGCTCCTGTGTTCCAGGGACCACGCTTGTCAAGGTGAGAGGTGACCCAGAGGACCAGTGATGCAGACGTTTGGTGCCTGCGTTAGCAGGGGGAAGATTCCATCGACCCACGGGAGATTTCATCGTGACTTCCAGTGCACAGTGAAGGCAGACAGCCCTCAGAGCATGCACCAGCAGGAAACAGTCGAGAAAGCCATCAGGATTAGGCGCTACAATGTTGCTGGTAGACTTCATGCTACTTTGTTGTGGTTTTCCAGGAGTCCTGGAGCAGTCAGCAGTCGATCCTTGGCAGAAGTTGAAGAGAGGGATGCAGAGGAACTCTGGTGAGCTCTTACATTCGTTATCTGAAGAGAAACCCACAGGAGAGACCCTAAATAGCCCTCAGAGGAGGATTGGCTACCTAACCAGGTAAGAGCCTATCAGGAAGGGTCTCTGACGTCACCTACTGGCACTGGAAACCCATAGGTCTCCATTGTGCCCTCACAACGCTGCATTCAAGAGGGCAGAGGTCTGGGACACACTGGAGGAGCTCTGGGCACCACCCCTTGGGTGGTGATGGACAGGGGAGTGGTCACTCCCCTTTCCTTTGTCCAGTTTCACGCCAGAGCAGGGGCTGGGGGCTCCCTGAACCGGTGTAGACTGGCTTATGCAAGGAGGGCACCATCTGTGCCCTTCAAAGCATTTCCAGAGGCTAGGGGAGGCTACTCCTCCCCAGCACTTAACACCTATTTCCAAAGGGAGAGGGTGTAACTCCCTCTCTCAGATGAACTCCTTTGTTCTGCGTTCCTGGGACTGGGCTGTCCAGACCCCAGGAGGGCAGAAACCTGTCTGAGGGTTGGCAGCAGCGGTAGCTGCAGCGAAAACCCCAGAGAGCTAGTTTGGCAGTACCCGGGGTCCATGCTGGAGCCCGGGGATGCATGGGATTGGCACCCCAATATCAGATTTGGCTCAGGGGGACAATTCCATGATCTTAGACATGTTACATGACCATGTTCGGAGTTACCATTGTGAAGCTACACATAGGTATTGACCTATATGTAGTGCACGCATGTATGGGTGTCCCCCTGCTCACAAAGTCCGGGGAAATTGCCCTGAACCAAGTGGGGGCACCTTGGCTAGTGCCAGGGTGCCCTCACACTTAGTAACTTTGCACTTAACATTAACTAAGTGAGGGTTAGACATATAGGTGACTTATAAGTTACTTAAGTGCAGTTTAAAATGGCTGTGAAATAACGTGGACGTTATTTCACACAGGCTGCAGTGGCAGTCCTGTGTAAGAATTGTCTGAGCTCCCTATGGGTGGCAAAAGAAATGCTGCAGCACATAAGGATCTCCTGGAATCCCAATACCCTGGGTACCTTGGTACCATATACCAGGGAATAATAAGGGTGTTCTAGTGTGCCAATCAGAATTGGTAAATGTAGTCACTAGCCTGCAGTGACAATTTTAAAAGCAGAGAAAGCATAAACACTGATGTTCTGTTAGCAGAGCCTCGGTGATACAGTTAGGCACCACACAGGGAACACATACAGGGCATAAGTTATGAGCACTGGGGTCCTGGCTAGCAGGATCCTAGTGGCACAGGGAAAAACAAACCGACACACAAGTAAAAATTGGGGTAACATGCCAGGCAAGATAGTACTTTCCTACAGTAAGTGTTATAGGGGTGAGTGTAGTGGGTGCAGTATGCTGAGGTATGGTGGATGTGTGAAGGGTGGGTATCTTGGTGCGTTTGTGAGTTTTTGGAGGGGGTGTGGACACAGTGGGAGAAGACATGCTGCCAAAGTGGATGTATGTTGTGTGGGTGTCTGCAAGTCTGGTTAGTGTGCTGCATGTGTCAACTACAGTAGTTGTGGTGAGTGCAGGTGTGATGTCTGGGGTGTATGTATGGATGTCTGCTATTGTGATGACTGCAGTAAGAGAAGCAGCAACAGTGACTGAAGGTGCAGTGCATGAGGGTGTGCATATAGAGGGGACAGACAGGGAGGCGGAAGAGGTGGGCACACTAGGGGAAGTGGAAGTTGCTGTGTGTGCATGTGTATGTTGGCTGTGTGAATGCTTGTGGTGGGAGGTGTGGTGCCTGTGTTTAGAAGTGTGCTTTATGTGTGTTGAGGTGCTTGACTGCATGTCAGATTGTGTGCTTTGGATGGCTGAAAGGAGTGGGTTGCTGGAAGGGGTAGAGGAGGTTGGAGGGGGGACGGAATGACCAGGGAAACTGGCTGCCGTCGAAGAGGAGGCCAGAGCCTGAAAAGAACTCTGTAGGCCATTCACTGCACCATGAATGCCATCCAGATAGGCATTTGTCTGCTGCATCTCTGATGCTAGCCCCTGGATGGCATTGACGATGGTTGTCTGCCCTACAGAGATGGTTCTCAGGAGGTCAATAGCCTCCTCTGTGAGGGCCGCAGTGCTGACTGGGGCAGGGGAGGAGGTGCCTGGGGCGAAGAAGACACCCACCTTTCTGGGTGAGCTGGCACGGGCAACTCGGCGGGGATAAAAAGGGAGGGCGGTGATGGAATAGGGGGTGGCGGAAGATATCACTGTAGTGGTGTTGCCACTAGGGTCTGCCACTGCCGGCGAGCCCCCATCGGAGGAGGTATCGGAGTCAGTACCTCCAGTGGTAGTAGCCTCCCCGTGGTACTCCCCTCGCCCTCCAACCCACTGGCCCCCTTGGTGTTGGATTACTCTGCCTCTGAGGATCCGTGGGCTACTGCATCCCCACTTGCCAGTGCCTCAGCTCCATCACCAGATGTTGCTGATGTACAAAAACAACACAAGAGAACAGGGGTGGGGAGACAAAACAGACGAGACACTTGTAAATAGCTGAAAGGAGTGAACATAGAGGCCAGACATACAACCACACAGAAGACACCCCCAACAGGCAGCACCATTCACTATGCCCATGGCATGCCCCTGACTACTGACTAGAACCCTTCTGTACACCCTTCCCCTGAACTAGCTAAGGACCCGACGTGTAGGAGACCTGACCAAGACACCCCAACACCCTACGGGGGCCATCATGAAGATGGACAACTGTCAGAGTCCCTGCTTCTAAGAAGCATGCACACACAGACATCCATCAAGGGTTCAGATTGTGACATGAGTACTCACTCCCTTGTGACTGCTGTGCAGCATTCAAGCACCCATCCAGTTCTGGGTACAGCACCGCCAGGATGCATAGCATGAGGGGGGTCAGTGCCCAACGGGTACACCTTCCACATTGGGAGGACTTCCCCAGCTGGGCCTCAAAGATTTTTCGCGCCCAGTGCCACAGGTCCTCCCACCTCTTCCTGCAGTGGGTTCTCCACCAGTTGTACACCCCCAGGGTCTGCACGTCCTTGGCGATGGCATGCCAAAATGCCCTCTTCTGGTGGGCGCTGACTTAAAAGGGTGACACAGAAATGGAACACAGAGGTCAGGCACTTGCAAAATAGGTACAACTGGCTATACGTCCACTATGGGATGGACAGTACTGTCAGACTTACACGACATACGCATGCAGCATGCCATCAACCATGGCCCATGCAGGCTCAGAGGTGCACACATATGTCCTTACAACACAATCCATTACACCCAAACAGTGCCCCCCAAACCCTGACTCACCTGTACCTGTGGCCGTCCGTAGAGCTTGGCATACAGGGGCAGGACCCCGTCGACTAGCCTCTCAAGTTCCTCCTGGGAGAAGGCTGGGTCCCTTTCCACTGCAACACGAGCCACTTCCATGACCAGAGGCAGGACACAGCAGTACACACAGTGGAGTACCTGTTTGCACGAGATCAGGGAGTCAAGTGAAGTTGGGATGCCGAATTTGCATGCGTACCGCGGTGGTGTGCACCGTCACCGGCGATCATGATATGCCAGGATTCCCCATTGGCATCCATGATAACCAATGATGGTGGGAATGGCGGGAAACACTGCCTTACGCTGTTACGCTAGCGATATAAGGTCACTTCCACAACGACAGTTCTGTATTATAGGGGGCAGACATTTTGACATTAACTACGCATCTATAAAAAAAGAAATATGCAGGCACTATTTTTCACTTAAAGCACCTATGCATGTGTCCATTTAAAAACATCACACATGACAAACACTGTTCCCTCATTAAGGTGTAGATGAAGATCTGTCAAGCACATCTAACTTATGAGTCCCTACAATCAAGTATGCAGTGCCCAATTAATGAAAATGTGTGCCTATGTATGTGTGTCCCTCACACATGTTTAAAATCCCTCCTAGGTACTGACCCTTGTGGCAAGGAAGAGCACCATCGATGTACAGACCACTTGTGGATATGCGGACCATGGTGGAGCGTCAGATCATAATCAATTACAGACTCACCCATGCAACTATTGGATCCTGCACTAACTCCGGGAAATCGTAATCAGCATGCCTTCCCTACTACAGTGCAGGTGCTCTCCGCACTCCATTTCCTGGCCACGGGCTCATTTCAAGTGACAGTGGGCATGGATGCTGGATTTTCACAGCCAATGTTCAGCATGGTACTGACAAGATTTCTAAATGCATTTGTACGACACCTGCAGTCCTATGTGAGGTTTCCCCAAAGTACCGACCTCCCTGCCATCAAGTCGGACTTCTATGTGTTTGCAAACATTCCCCATGTGATCGGTGCCATAGATGGCAACCACATACCGATCATACCCCCAAGAGTCAGTGAACAGGTGTACAGTAACAGAAAGAACTTTAATTCCATGAACATCCAATTGGTATGTACTGCAGACCAGTACATCTCACATGTGAATGCCATTGTCCCAGGTTCAGTCCATGATTCCTTTGTGCTGAGGAACAGTAGTGTGCCACAGAAGATGGAACAACTACAAGAGGAGAGAGGGCGGATCATAGGTAAGTGTTTCTGTCACTAACTGACACCTAGCAGACAGACAGGCTGTCTGACTCAGAGGCTTGACAATGACTACTCTGTATTGCACCTTTTTCTAGGTGATTCTGGCTATCCCAACTTGCGTTGGCTCCTGACACCAGTGAGGAGTCCAGGGACGGATGCAGAGAGGAATTATAATGAGGCCCATGGACGTACTAGGAGGGTGATAAGAGCACACAATGGTCCCCTGAAGGCTAGATTTCATTGTCTACATATCTCTGGTGTTTCCCTGGCCTATGGGCCTGAAAAGGTGTGTAGAATAGTGGTGGCCTGCTGCATGCTGCACAACGTGGCTGTGAGACATTCTATACCCCTCTTGGAGGTGGAGGATAATGTATGTCCTGACCAGCTTCCTCAGAGAGGTGAGGACAGTGATGATGATGATGAGGGACGAACGGGAAGATGTCAATTCCAGGACACAACTGATACAACTCGACTTCCAGTAACTATGTGGGACTAAGGGCTGACATTGGGGTTTGTGACACATACTGTCAGTGTGGTTTGTCATCTGGGGGGGGGTTGGATCTTCTATTTGAAACTGGGTCCAGGTCTGCATGGTACCAAATACAATTTAGTGCATTTATTTTGGGGGCAAATTTAGGCACATAGGAGTCCTTTCATGCAAAACATTGCCAATAAAGTGGTTATCAGCTAGTTGCATCCATACTTAACTTTGTTCACATATTATGACAGGGGACAGTGTTACAGGTGTGATATGTGTTTTATTGGTGGCAGGGAGTGAATAGTGCAATTTACAGTGATGGCAGTTGGTCATGGGTGATTGTCCCCAATGCCAACATAGTGGCAGCCTTGTTGGTAGGATTGATGGGTCCATCAATGCTTACATTAGTTCATGTTGCTTATTAGCACTGTGTGGTGGTTGCTTATGTGGGATGGTTGCTGTGTAGATTGGAGGGGGCCTTGTTTTTGGCAGGGGTTCCAGTCCCATATCTTGGCCTGAGGGTCTGTTTGGGCGCCTGCTGTTGACCTTGAGGGGATGACATGGTTGGCCCTTGGGTTTCCTCTCAGGGTAGTCCCTGGGATGTTGCTGCTGATGGTGTCATTGTCCTGTCTGTGTCCGGTGCTGCAGTGGGAGCCTCCTGTCCTGTGTGGGTCGCAGACTCGGTTTGTACCAGCTGCAGCAGTGCTCCTGCTGTGCTGGCCATTGTGGCGTTGTGCTGTTTCCACTGCTCCATGGCCTCTTAGTGGTGTTCCTGCTGCATCCTCTGACTGTGCTCCAGGGTGGATACTATCTGTTCCAACCTGTCATGGGTATGCTGGTAGGCCCCCAATACCTCAGAAATCATGTTCTGGACTGCTGCATCCATCCTGTGCCTCCCCCCTGACCCACTGAGGCCCTAGCACTTGCCCTAGCCCCCTGTGCCTGTGTCCCCTGCACAGGTCTGGGGGAACCACTTGTACTGGGGCCCTCGTCTTCTGGCCTGTTGGTAGGGGGAGACTGTGGCCTCTGTACCTGTGTTCCACCAGTCTGTGGCCTGGATACACTGGTGTGGGGACGCTTGCCCGGGCTGCTGTTCTTACCTGGGTGGTAGGGGTGTCAGTGGTATCCTGGGTGGGGCTACTGCATGGTGACAGTCCAGAACTGGGTGAGGGGCCAGCCTGCTCATCTGTTTCCAGGGATCCTTCCCCAGTGTCCTGTGAGGTGCCTCTGTCTCCATGGAGGCCACTGGCACTCCTTGTCCCGTCCGTGAGGGTAGCATGGGTGGTGGTGCCTGTTGGGGGATATAGACAAATGCATGAACGGATGGGGTGCACAGGGCTGGGCTGTTTTGTGCTGGTGTAACTTTTTGGGGCCATGCAGGGTGCCTTTGAGAGGTTTTGACTGCATTGTGCTTATGGTGTAGAGTTGCATTGTGGGTGGTGTAGTGCCATTGTGAATCCTTGCAGGGGTAGGTGGCTGTGCACAGGGGGAGGGATGTGGGCCTGTTAGTGGGTTTGTGGTCATGTAGCGGGGAGGATTCAGTGGCTGTGGCTTGGGTGGGGTATTGGCCCTGGTGGGTGTTGGTGGGGTGGGGTGGTGCATGCATTACAGTTATGGTGTATATGGGGTAAATGTAGACGACCTACCCAAATCCATTCCTCCAGTGAGTCCAGTGAGTCCCTCAGGGTGCAAGATGGCCAGTACCTTTTCCTCCCAGTCTGTGTATTCGGGTGGTGTTGGTGGCGGTCCTCCCCCAGTCTTTTGGACTGCAATGTGGTGCCTGGATGCCATGGCCCTGACCTTCCCCCGCAGGTCATTCCATCTCTTGCGGATGTCGTCCCTGGTGCGTGGATGGTGTCCCACTGCATTGACCCTGTTGACAATGGTCTGCCATAGCTCCATCTTCCTTGCGAGGGGTGTGTGCTGCACCTGAGCTCCGAATATTTATGGCCCCACCTTCAGGATCTTGTCCACCATGGTCCTTACCTCCCTTTCTGTGAAGGGTGGATGTTTGGAGGGTGCAAGGGCCTGGCGGTGACTGGTGGTCTGGTGATATTTGGCGGGGTGTGGAATTTTAGTTCATTATATGGCAGGTTTGTATTCACCGCCAACGGTGCCCTTCTGTTCACCACCGCCACGGTGGTCGGCAGTGTTTACCGCTGTGTTCATAATGACCGCCTAAGTATTTTTATCTTCTACAACATGCTTTTTCACTGGAAAAATAGTACTCCCCACATATCTGAGGGGGCAAGAACACTCAGTACAATATACTACGTATTTGGTACGTAGTGTCATATTTTATACAGCTTTTCTTGAAAGGGAACTTCATATGTTCTAGAAAAGCTATGTTTACAGGCCTTACATGTCTAAGAGGGGAGAAACCCGGGGCCTTTGTGCCCAGCCAAGTTGCTATGCTTGTTGTTGATAGTGGCTGTGCACTAACATGTCCCTTAAGTTCCTTCTTCCCTTGCAGGTGACTCTTGGTACTTTCCTCACATACTTCCTGATTGGGGGTTTGTTTCCAAGGATGTCCCAATTCTTAGTGAGAATATCATTCACCTTCCTGGAGTCTGTATTATAGGTCATAATGACACTCACTGTTTTGTGGGTAGTTTCCAAAACCTCCTCCTATCTCCAGTTGGTTCTGTACAACAGACTTTCCCTATCTATGATTTCTGCCTTGGTTATGGCTGTACTGAAAGCCCCCATGGGGAACCCTCTGGCCCTGAACCTTTTGACCAGTTCATCCTGTGCTTCCATAAATGTGGCCTATATGCTGCGATTCCTCTTTTTTCTTCTGAGATCCACATATGGGATGTACCACTTCATATGTTTCTGGTGACTACTAGCAACATGCAGTACCATGTTCTCTGCTGCTGTTTCCTTCCTGAATTGTGAAGTACTAAGTTTGCCTCCTCCCACCTCTTTATGGATGTCCAAAAAATCTATCTCGCTCTTGAGAAGTAGTGAAGGTGATATTTAACTTATTCCTACTGAGACAGTTCGTAAACTCTCAGATTCTCCTCCGTCCCATCCCAGATGAGAAAGAGGCCATCTATATAGCGTAACCAAACAATTACATACTTGAAGAATTTCTCCATTTCAGGGTCCATGGACACATCTTCCTCTCACCAGCCCATTACTAAATTGGTGTAGCTGGGGATGAAGCATGTGCCACAACAGTACCCTGAAGTTGCCTATACAATTTCCCATCAAATAGACATTCTCATCGAGACAGAACTTAGTGATGTCCAATAACATTACATTACATTCAAACAGTTCGAAAGGGCTGGCTCTCAGTGGCTTTCTGCTTCCAAGTGTGTAAGTCTCCCATGGGATATTATTGATTCTTTTTGCTCCACAAACGTGAATAGAAAATGATCCACATAGATCGATGTTCTCTCCAAAAGGATGCCTATAGCCAAAGCTATTGGTCCTTCCGGCAGTTTTCATGCACTTTTGGAACCAGGTAAAAAGTGGCTATTGTGGGATTAGTTATGTTCTAGAGCAAGTTAATTAATATAATTTTGAAGTATCAAAGTATCAAAGTACTAATTAAAAGAATAAAGTGTGTATTAAAAGTCTATTTTGAAATTAATGTGTGTTTAAACTGTACACTGTGTAAAGTGGTAAAGATGGCAAACACCATAAACAAAACATGTTTAACAATGAATAACAATGATTAAAGTAGTAATGTTTTATACTATATTAATATGGACTAATATGAATACTAATGTAATTGAATTAAACTATTACTTGGTTTAAATGCGAAATTAAATGCTTTATTAAATATGGGCCTGCATGAGAAAGTCTAAAGCTAATTCTACACTTTAAAAGCTTGTGAAATGTTTTCTATCTCAGCAGTTTTTAGAAGCTCAATGTTCATATTTCACATATGGCTGACCTCCTGCTGACCTCAATATCCTGTGTAGCCCGTACACTGTGGAAAAGTTATGTTTTTATGTTGTAACTTTCTGTCTGTCTTCCTGGGATGAGATAATGTGTGCACAGAAACAATAGTCTTCAGTTCTCATGCGTAACCTGCAACAATTGTATTCTACTGCAGAAATTGGTGACTGCAATGAGAGAAGGTGAGCCAATCATGAATGCAGGAAATGAAGAAAAGATACTTCTGAAATGTGAAATCATTTTTATTGGTTATAACGTAAACCACCCCATAGGCTGATCAATGGCGTTCTAGTTAGTTGCATTCTAGGATTTAATATAGCAAAACCTAGATGATGTAAGTTCAGAGTTTCTTTTTCTACGCTAATGAAATGATGTGATACTGTTTTTCCTTAGCTCTTTGTCCATGATTCTGTCAGTTCAGATGCATTAAGGCCAAGCATTACTGAAATGTTCCCTATTATGTTATTATGTCACAGATTTGTATGTTTTCACTCCTTAGAAAATCGTACTGCTATTTTTTGTTTGCGCCATAGTTGGATGCTTTCCAAGTTATTTTTGTCTTCTTTTCTCTTTGCATGAAGCCCAAACATGCTTATCGAATTAGAGTAATAGTTAAGGATGTCAAAATCTAAATTCAACTGTTTTATGTAAATTGGCTGTAAAAAATGAATCCGCGATAACTGATTGCATTCTGTGTCTATCATTTAATTGTCATTGTTGTTATTCTGCATGGTGGTTCATGAATGTTTAGTGATAAATATTCTAAGTTAAGATTCTTTTGAAGATTTGGACAGCCTGTATTGTACCTGTACTTATAGCATTTGGTCTTGTGTTTAATTTACGTGATATTAGCATTGTTAATCTAAAGGGCAAGACATTTTTAAACTTTAATAAATTGGTGTGGTGATTCATGGCCACATGGGTCATGGTGCATATAAATTACTGACTCTAAAATTTGAAAGTGAAGTTTATTGATTTGATATTTTTAATGTTGATTACTAGGATGTTATCACACCCCTATCTGAGTCCATAGATTTGTGTCGACCTCTAAGGGTAATTGGTGGCTACTCTATACATGCCATCCTATAAATAAATTATCAAATGGAATGTAAGGCAGGACACACCCACAATTTTGGTAACAGAGGATGGTTTCATCTCATTAGAAGGGAAATGTCCTGTTTAATACTTATATGTCATTTAGAAAGAATTTGGAGATTTCTTTTTACCAGTGCTTGTTGAAATGTGGTTTTGCCAATGCTTTTTGGAGATGTTCCCAGTGTTTCTAGTGTGGTTTGCATTTGGGACAGGGTTTGCGCTTGCAGTGATTTAGGAAATGTCAGGTGAATTGTGATGTTTGTGAGCAATAGGGAGTTTGCATACTCCAATGCAGTTTGTTAGGGAGTGTGCGTACTCCAAAGGGTATATTTAGGGAAGAAGTCGTAATTCAATTGGGTGTGGTGCTTTGTGCTCAAGAAATTGCACATGTGGTTGTTGGTATATGGACCCTTCATGGTCTAAGACTCTGGAGTATTGTTCATGTGTAGGAGACACTTGGTTGTTGTTTTGTAACTTGTTTGTTTAATTGGACAGTCGGGCGTGGTTGACAAATAGTATTTCTAGATTGTGTGTTAAAGGGAGTGGTAGTTTGACAAATATTGGTGACTCCTGAATACACAAGGAGGTGGTCAAGGGTGAAATTTGCTGGTCGAAATTTACTTGCAAATCAGAAAAAGCAAAGATCGAATGAGTAGTTGTCAGAGCTAAAAGCTGCCATCTAAATATTCGTGAAGCTTTCAAAGTGATTGTCTTCCATACCTGTAGTAAGCAGACAAGTTGGTGTGTTGATTTTTCTTTGGGGCACGCAATATTTTGCATTCAGTTTTGGAGTTTGCAAGAGAAGTCCACAAGACTTTGTCAGCCAATGTGTGTGTGAGTGTGACGTCATTAGGTCCGCACTTGGATAGGTTGGTTGGTGAGAAGGAGCTGCGAACGGATTGGTGGACAACCGTGAAGCACTGTTGGTTGAGAGAAGCAACCAAAAAGTGTTTTGGGGTTGAATTGCTTCCTGTTTTAAATTTAAATTGTAGTTTTAAGCTCGATTAAAGTTAAGATGGCATTTTTCAAAGCTTTAAAGAGTGTGTTAAAGGGAGATGATTTAATCACAGTTAGAGTAGAAGAAATTGCCCACCAGAAAGCACTCCTGCATACATCATAATTGAAGAGAAAGGTACTGCAACATGTATTTGGTTGAAACAATGGTGCAATATTACAGAGAAGGAAGGGAGCTTAGCCTATGGAACTTTTAACATGAGAATTTTAGAGAATTTGAGGAGAGTGCTGTATGAATCAAAATCTCCTCCGAGCCCAGCACAATTTGAAGCTTTAGCCATTTATGAGTTAGTGGCCAGACAACAAGAGAAAATAACATTTTAAAGGAAAATGAGAAAAGTTGAGGCAAGGTGGGAAAATGAGCAGAAATTTTGGAGAACTGAAACTTTACAGGGAATTAAAATATTTCCTGCAGTTACATAAGAGAAGGAGAGCAGTGTCAGACAAGAGGCAAAAAAAAAGAATAAGGACTCTTCTGAAGAAGGAGAGACAAAGTCAAATGAGACTAAGAAATCATTGACTTACGACGATGACTCAGATGATGATGAATTTATAATGCAGTTTTGGAGAAGTCATCCTCCACCATATGCAGCACAAGAGATAAGTCAAAGTATTCGTACTGGTCCAAGTGCAGCAGTACCAGTTTTAGTAATGCACAGTTTAGCACAGGTTGCAACTAACGTTCCAACTATCACAATAACTCACACACCTATGACTCAGGTTGAGCTGCCTATAGTTTATCCTACAATTCCTGATGTAAGCACCAAGCATGACAGAACCAGTGGTTCCATCATCACAGACATCACAGATTTACCATAGCTCAGTGATGGTTCGGATGGAGTCTATACCCAGTTCAATGGCTCCAGTGCAAGTTCAGACAATGCCGGCATATATACCTGTGACAATATCACAGTCAAATTCTTCAATTCTGATAGGTCAGAATTCTGGAGTAATTTACTCAAGAAGTCAGAAGGTTCAATCAAATCCAGAAGCATTAACAGAACCTGTTACTATTGGTCCTGTTGTACTATTGTTTGCCCAGTAAAATAATGAGAGTAATGTACAGAGTCTTTAATTCAAATGCAAAAATTGAGGGATTCAATGTTACTGCAAGAGTCGTGTCTCCAATGGATAAGACTTTTGACAGGACAGGTACACTGATTGACTTAAATCATCCCAGGACTTCAAAGAATTTGGGAAAGTCAGATTTGAATTCAAATTAGTTTCTGATGACGCCAGAGATTCCATGTATAACTCCACAGAATGTGACCAATGTAAATAATAATATCTCATTACAAGGTTTGACAGCTCAGCAGTTAACAGACTGGCTAGAAAAAATAAGTGGAGCAAAAACAATTGCTGAAGGGAGCAAATCATTGAACCAGGCAAGACTTAAATTAGAATTGAATGAAATGATTGAGGGAACACTTGAGTTAAATAGAATTGACACATATAATGAAGATGAGTTGTGCTTTATGTGTAAGCCACTGAAAATAAGTTATAGGTCAGAATTTGATTCTAAGATATTGAGAACATGAGAATACAGGGACTGAAAATTCATATATAGGAATTAATTCAGAATAATCAAACATGGAGAGCATTAGATAAATGGAAAGGTAGATAGGTAAAGAAAAGAGATCAGAAGAAAAAGGAGTCAGCAAATTTAAGTGTTGATGTGTAGCAGAGTGATAGTCCAGTAAAGATATTACCTACAACAGAAATTCCTGGAGGGAATTATGTACATGTCCCTTGGAGCAGGAGTGACATTGTGTCATTTAAAAATGACTACCTCATATTGAGAAAGAAACCAATGGAATGGTACCAGCAGATTTGTGAAGCTTGCAAAATTCCCGTGGGAGGATTTGAATACCTTGTTAGAAATAGTGGCTCTAGCAGATTAGTGGGTGGAATTCAAAAGAACCGGCCAACAAGAGAGCTCCCACGAGATCCAAGTACAGATGCACCATCTCCTGATGTAACGAAGTATTGTTGCAAGGTGATTGAAGTCTTGAATTTTCCCTAAAAGTATTGATTGGCAGAGAATCAATAGGACATCTCAGAAAGCAAAAGAGATGCGTATTATGAGAGGTAGTTGCAATCATTTAAACATTACAGTGTTCCAGAAAAAATTAAGCCCAAAGACATGATCCATTTTGTGTTCAGATTTGTTGAAGGGTTGAGACCTGAAATTAGCCGGATGCTTAAGAGTCATTTGATTTGCTGGCAAGCAAAACTGGTTTATGCAGTATTACAGTTTCCTAAATACTGTAGTGATGAAATTGAAATGAAGCAGAAGAAATTGAAGGAAAAGGCAATGGTGATGCAGATGAAAGCTGCACAGTCAGGAATGCAGGGATTTGACGTCAACAGGGAAACATGCAGATGATTCAAAATCGGTATCAGGCAAGAGGCAGAGGTCATGGTGGAAATGGAAATAGAAACCGTGGTGTCGATTTGAATACTATTGTTAATCCAGGTGATATGCAGACAATGAAAAGGATGTTACCTTGTCACGCTTGTGGGGGCCTCGTGCATTGGAAAAAGGAGTGTCCAGTGATAGTACAGGAAGATGTTGTTACACAGATGAATGAAAACAGTCTTTTTCCACATTTGGGAGGACGGAAGATAAGGGGTTCTAATTAAAATGTCCAGAATATGAATAATCAAATGCAGATTCCTCCTAAAATGCAAAGTCCCCAACAGATGTAACAGATAAAGTTGCCACATTTTCAGGTACCACAGTCACAGCAAATGCATCCTCAAATGCAAACGATGCCAAAGCAACAAACACAGATACCTCAAGCTCCAATGGCACAGCAGCAGATGATGCTTCCTCAGCAGAACACAGGTCAAAAGTTACATCAGAGAAATCACATGATACAGCAGTTTACACTTCACAGTCAGGATGGATTGAATGAGGAATTAAAGAGTGAGGGATTGGATGAAGAAGAATGTGTGTTAACAGCTTCATTAGAAGTGTAAATTGAAAAGTAATGGGTCATGATGTTTCATTTCTTATTGATACAGAAGCTACACGCTCTACAGTGGGAACTGCAGAAGTTCCTAATGTGCCACTGTCTGGGAAAACAGTGCAAATTGTAGGGGTTGCAAATCAATTCCTGACAAACATGATTACTCAACCGATTCCTGTTAAAATTTGCAGTTTTGAAGGTTTGCACAAATTTGTAGCTTGTGACTCAAGTCCAGTTTCCTTACTGGGAAGAGACCGGCCATGCAAAACAAAATGTTTTCTTACCTGTAAAAATGATGGGATTGTTATTCAGATGAATGGTGAGGATGATGATGATTCATCTATGTGAATTGAATGTGATTCAGATAATGAAGAACTTCCATTAATTAGTTTCCATTCCTGATTTACAGTATAAGCCAACTGATCTTCAAGGTACACTTACATTAAAAGTTTGGGATCTTTCTGGGAAAGACGTTGGTCTGATGAATGGAGTTGAACCAGTTAAAGTCACAGTCAAACCTGATGTAGTTTTTCAACAAACTCCTCACTATCATGTGGCACCAGATGTAATTGAAGAAGTTACTCCTGTAATTGCTGATTTTGTGAAGCAGGGAGTCCTGAAAGAAGTGCTAAGCAGCCCATGTAATTAATGTATTATGGGTTTGCGAAAATCAAGTGGGAAATTTAGAATTGTTCAAGATTTGAGGAAAATTAATGACACAGTATTCAATTATTGTCCAGTGGTACCAAATCCAGCAGTGATTCTGTTCCAAATCCCATGAGATGCAGAATGGTTCACAGTGGGAGACCTATCACAAGCATTTTTCTCAGCGCCTCTTCATGAAGATGGCCAGTTTCTTTTCTGTTTTAAGCTCTGAAATCAGGTGTATTGTTGGTGTAGACCCTCCCAAGGCTTTTTAGAGTCTCCATCCATATTCAATCAGGTGGTAAAAAATCATTTGGAACTATTGGAAATGCCTTTCCAATCAGCATTCATCCAGTATATTGATGATCTTTTGGTAGCTTCAAAGACGAAGGAAGCATGCAGACAAGATACTATTGCCTTATTGAATCATTTAGGTGAGAATGGACATAAAGGGCCTGATTACAACTTTGGCGGAGGGTGTTAATCCGTCCCAAATGTGACAGATATTCCACCCACCGTATTACGAGTTCCATAGGATATAATGGACTCATAATACGGCGGGTGATATATCAGTCACATTTGGGACGGATTAACACCCTCCGCCAAAGTTGTAATCAGGCCCAAAGTGTCCCCAGCAAAATTACAGTACTGTCAGAAAGAAGTTAAATATTTGGTTTACCAAATAGAAAAAGGAGCAAGGAAAGTTTCCAGAGAGAGAGTTACAGCTATTTTGCAAATTAATCCTCCAGTCACACAAAGGAATGTTAGGATGTTTTGGGATCGGTAAGCTACTGTCATCAATGGATCCCAAATGTTTCTGTTATTTCAAAGCCATTGCAGAAACTAACCCACAAAGATATAAATGACTAAGTGCCCTTTGATGAAGCTTGTATGAAAGCTTTAACTGAGCTGAGAGAGAGTCTGTGTAGAGCACCAGCTTTGGGAATGCCTGATCACACAAAACCATTTTTGTTGTTTTGTCATGAACATGATTTTTGTGCTCTTTGGTTCTTGTACAGGTACATGGTGGTGTAAATCGTCTTGTAGCATATTTATCTACTTTAGACCAAGTTGCAGCAGCTTTACCTGGCTGTTTGCGGAGTGTGGCAGCGGTTGGATTGAGCTTCACTCAGTGTGAGAGCATTGTGATAGGACATACTTTAGCTGTTCTTGTCCGAAATTCTGTAGAGGTTTTGCTCACCCGGAAAAAGACCCAATATTTCACAAATGCAAAGCTCATGAAGTATGAGCAGTTCATTTTAGGGTCTCTAAATGTTACCCTGAAGAGGTGTACAGTGCTTAACCCAGCAACCTTGCCCCCAGTAGACAATGTTGAAATTGAAAAACTAAAAGAAGTTGAACATGACTGCCTGGAAGTTACTGAATTGTGCACGAAACCCAGACCTGATATTCACGATATCCTGGTAGAGGAAAATGATCAAATTATTTTTGTTGATGGTTCTTGTCTAAGAGATAATGTGGGAATATTGAAATCTGGTTATGCTGTGTGCGTAATTTCTGGTATACTATGCACAAGTGGCTGAATTGGTGGATCCTACTAGAGTATGCGGTATATCAGCACAACGTAAAATTACAATTTTCACAGACAGTTAATATGGATTTGGTGTAGTGCACAACGTTGGGCAGCTGAGTTCACAGAGAGGTTTCATGATATCTTATGGTTCACCAATTAGAAATGGTGATATAATTCATGATTTGTTACAAGTCCTACAATTACCTGAGAGGATTGCTGTAGTTAAATGCAATGTGCACCAGAAAACAAATGATTTGTTTCAATGGGAAATGTTATGTAGATCAAGTCACAAGGTTTTGTGCATTGAATTGCATCTCTTTTAATCAAGAATGGAAAGAACTAAATGATGATGAAGTGAACCCAAGTTACACGTTAACAGTGATTGATACATGGGAGGAAATCAAAAATTTGCAAGAAAATGTTTCTGAAGATGAAAGAAAAGTTGGATAAAATCAAAATGTTTTCAGAAGGATGCTGATAATATCTGGGTTTCAAATGAAAGGCAGTTGTTTTTGCCAAACTGTTTACTGACGCAAATAGCAAGATACTATCATGGTCAAGCACACATTGGCAGAGATTGAGTGATTCGCACATTTAAGCCATCCTGGTTCAATCCAAAATGCAGACATGTTGCTGAAGTAATTTGTCACAGATGTGTTACATGCCAACAAATTAACGTGAGAAAGATAACTGTTATTAATTTAAGTCACATTAGAAGACCAGGAGGTCCATTCAACATAATGCAAAAGGATTTTATTGAGATGCCTGAGTCTGGTGGTCTGACATATGTGCTAGTGATTGTCTGTATTTTTAGACACTGGATTGAAGCTTACTTCACACGTAGATATGATAGTCTTATAATAACAAAGCTTTTACTTAGGGAGGTAATTCCTTGCTTTGGGTTTCTGGCCTCTTTAGAATCAGACAGAGGAAGTCACTTCAATAAAGAGGTGATAAAATGGCCATGGTCTGCTTTAAACATTGAGCAGAAGTTGCACTGTAGCTATCACCCTGAAGCTTCTGGATTAGTAGAGCAAATGAATGTTACTCTGAAGGCACGACTTGCAAAAATGAGTGACTCTACAAATCTGAAGTGGCCAGATGCTTTGCCTTTGGTTTTGATGAGCATGAGAAACACACCTGACATATAGACTGGACTCTCTTCTCATGAAATCCTCATTGGCAGAGCAATGAGATTGCCAGCTGTTCCTGCAAGTGCTTGTGTGAATATAACAGAAGATAGGGTGCTTGATTACTTCAAGAGTCTGGCAGATGTGGTTCGCTCTTTCTCTCACCAGGTGGAGGCTACAGTTGTGCCGCCATCCCATGACCAGTGTCACAGTCTGTGAGCTGGTGACTGGGTGGTTGTCAGAACCACATGCGGAAAACTCATTGAGAACCTATGTGGAAGGTCCCATTCCAGGTCGTACTTGTTATGACGACTGCTGTGAAGTGTGCTGGGATCCACAACTGGATTCACGTCAGCCATACACGAAAAGTGCTGTATTCTCTGGAAGATGAAAAAGAGTTGTTGAGAGTACCAACAACTATTATTCAGTCTCAAGTAGCAAAAAGAGAGACTGTGGAGACAGAAACAGACAGTACAAACTGGTGAAGATCGGGGTACGCCTCTGAGACCTGAAATAGAGGATCCTTTATTTCCTGAAGTTGCTCAAGCATCAGCAAATATAGCAGGAGAGTCAAGTCAGAGGAGGACTCTACCAGAAACAGGCGATTGGGAAGATCAGTTGAAACAAATCATGTTTTCTGAATCAGCTGAGGATGAAGTTGAGTTGAATCAAAGTCATGCAGGTTTGAATCCTCCTGAATTAGATAATGGTGCAGGTGCATCAAGTCAGAGTCAAAATCCTACAGAATCAAGAAGAGTTGTAAGTGCATTTTTGCAAACAACGCTGTCAAAGAAAGCTGTGGAAGAAGAGAAGTGGCCCAAACTGCAGACAAGTGAAAAGGTTCCAGATGTACTGTCAACCATAAATGAAGAGCCAGACACAACAACAAGAGAAGATACAGTTGAAGATCTGAGTGAAGGAGAAATAAGGGCAAACCAGAGATCAAAAAGAAAGAGTTGCAAGTTGAAGCTACTTAGGTCCTGAATGGGCGTATTGTAGCACAGATAAATGGCAATGTGAATTTTAGTCCTTTTGTTTTGGATCGTGAATTTACAGCTAAATATTTTGGAACTTGAAATTGCTTTTGAACTGAATTTTGAAACTGCATTGCCAAATGAACAAGAGAGACATTACATGTTACAAGTTATAATTACCGGACAATAGAATATTATCTACTGAAATAGACTTTAAAAACTGATTTTTGAGAAGTTACAAAACGACTTTTAACAAAGTTTTGTAAAAATCTGAAAGCTACTGTAAATAACATCAAAGAAGACTGAAGATTATTTTTATTTTTTATTTTTGCTGGCATAGTTAAATATTTTAATTTTTCTTCTACTTTCTGGTTCTTTACAGGTCGTAGATAACAGTCACAATTGTGTTAATAATAATAAGTGTTGGAAATGTATGTGTATTGGTTTAGAAATTGTATGTGTGCTAGTAAGTTTGTCATTGATTGTGAGTATGAGAGTTTCTCATTAAGTTGAACCTAATTATACACCTTCTTCAGAGACTGCTACACTTTTGAAATTAGATACGTTTAATAGAGATGGGCAATATTTGCACCTAGACAACTCACAGAGAGATCTTTCTTCTAATATTTTCTATTGCTTGTTGAATGAAAATGTTGAGATGATGACTGTGAGAGAATGTTATGTTTGCATGCAAATGCCATCATCAGTGCAGGAAGGAATTACTTACCATAGCTTGCCACTAAAGTATGGAATTAGTTGTAATCTTTTACTAACAAGCCTTTATATTCAAGAGTACATACAATATTTCTATTTTAATTTTGATCTAGTGTTTTCTTTTGCTCTGATTAATCAACATTTGAGTAACATAGCTAACAAAAGAAATATTGATACTGTGGGAGGTTTCTTTGAACCTACACTAACATTTGGTACTGCCTATGCTCACCGCAATAATCTTACATGCTTGCTTTCGCCAGTAGAAAACTCTTTTCTAGATAAAACTGATGACGGGAGAAAGACATTGAAGGAGAAAATAGAGAAAGGGTTAGAGAAGAAGACATTTAGGAATGATTATGTATTTAGTGAAACTAAAGCACAAGGGAATCTTGAATTAGATTTTCAACATGTTGGAAAGCTTTGTATTTACAGACCTCAATCCAGAACTGATAATACATTTGTGGGAACGAGTGAGTGCAGACATGTATTTCTTTTTAAGAATACATGGACTTTATGTTAAATGCACAAGATCCTGCGCTTCCTAGGGTACATTACATCAGTGGAAAGAATTCTTATTATCGTCTCCCAAGGGATGGTATGTGACTTGTTATTTGGGACTTGTATCACCAAAGATTTACCAGATTGACAATATAGATAAAACACACGACACAAATGAATTGCAAAGACCAAGATAAAAAAGCGCAACTTGTTCTGAACTCATTGGAGATATATTTGACGTAATTATTCTTTCTGTAGGAGTTGTTTTGAATGCCATAACAATTAGAAAGTTGTCTTTTATTGTGGATAACATGCTGACTGATTTTTCTGGAGCCATGATTTTAATAGATACTGAAATGACTGCAGTCCGTTCTATGGTTCTCCAGGACAGGCTTGTGTTAGATACACTTTTAGCAAAGGAAGGTGGAGTCTGCCAGATGCGGAAAGCAAAAAATTGTTGTACATATATACCTGACAGTAGTAAAGGAATTAGAAATGTGATTAAGAACCTGACAGATTTAAATTCAGGCTTACAGGATCTGAAAGAGACAGGGGTATTGGAAAATATTGGCAAAAGTGTTACTAAAATAAAAAATTGACTGGGTAATCTTGGTCGGTGTACTGTGGAAAAAATATTGAAACCATTTTTAAATGTGGTTATATTTCGTATCTGTATAATCAGATTTCGCAAACTGTATACACTGATAAAAAGAAAAAGGGTGAAAAATGTACAGAGGAGGGAAGAAGTTCAACTAGAAAAGATGAGAAGCAGATATTTTCATGTTTTCAGAAAAACTGAACATTGAAGAAAAATGAGAAACAATAGATATTCCAGACAAACGAAATTTAAACTGACTTACAAGTATCAATACAAGTATTAATAATTATATTTTGTGACAACACATATAGGTCCTAAATTTTGACATTGGCGGTCTTTTACAAAGACTGCCAATGTTGTGCCTGCCAAATGACCGCCAGTGCTGGCAGTCTTCAGACCACCATATTATGGCTGCTGGCTGCTCTCTGCCATTATTAAGCGCGGAAGCAGCCAGCTTCCATACTGGCGGTAGGCGGTCTAGTGGAGGATGCTCCACCGGCCACTTCACCACAACACTGCCCACAAGATTACATCACTAAAAATGGGTGGCGGTGTTGTGGTGATGGGGCACTGGCGGGAAAGCAAAAGTGCCATGGACCCCGTTCCCTCCCGGACGACCACTAGGTAAGGTGATCGACCGACAGGGGGAGGTGTTGAGCGTTGTGTGTGTGAATGGGGGTGTGTGTTTGTGTGAATAGAGGGCGGTGAGTGGTGTGGTGTGTGTTTGTGTGCGTGTGTGTGAAAGTGTATGTTTGCTTGTGTGAATGTGTATATGTGGGGGTGTCATGACCATGTGTGCATTTGTGTGTGAATGAGTGTGTGTGTATGTGTGCGTTTATGTATGCATGTGTGATGTGTGCCTGCGTGGATGTACGGAGCGGGGGATTCAGAATGGGGATCGGGGTATGGGGGGTACAGAATGGGGGTCGGGTGGGAGGGTTACAGAATGGGGATTGGGGAGAGGGGTGTCACTGGTTTAGGATGGGGGGCTTCTGATGGGGTGGAGGAGTCCTGCAGTGGTGACACGAATGAGTATTCCTGTGGCCAGTATCATTACCACCAGGGATTCCATGGCACGGCTGCCGCCACAGAATCCCTGGTGGTAATGATACTCAAAATACAGCGGTGGGGTTAGGTGGACCGCCAGATCGAAGATGGTCAACCTTCAGCCAGGCGGTCCTACCCCCCCTGGTGGTACAGGTGGTGAACTGGCTGCAATGCCACTTCTGTTGTCATACTTTGGCCGTCCTGCACCCCCAAGCTGTCGGTGGTCTGGCCGCCACCGCCGGCGTGGTGGAGCAGGACTGTCAGGGTCATAATGACCCCCATAGTCAGCAGAGGAGGGATTGTTGGAGAGCAAGTTAATTAATATAATTTTGAAGTATTAAAGTACTACTTAAAAGAATAATGTGAATTAAAAGTCAGTTTTGAAATTAATGTGTGTTTAAAATATGCACCCTTTACAGATGACAAACACCATAAACAAAATTTGTTTAATAATGAATAACAAAGATTAATGTAGAAATGTTTTATAATGCATTAATATGGATTAATGTGAATACTAATATCATTGAATTAAATTATTATTTAATTTAAATGCGAAAATAAATGCTTTATTAAATAACGATCTACATGAAAAGGTCTAAAGCTAATTCTATGCTTTAAAAGCTTGTAAAATGTTTTCTATCTCAGCAGTTTCTAGAAGCTCAATGTTAATTTTTCACATATGGCTGACCTCACATAATATTTCAAATGTTTAATGAAATAGACTTTCAATATCCTGTGTAGCCCGTACACTGTGGAAAAGTTATGTTCTTATGTTGTAACGTTTGTCTGTCTTCCTGGAATGAGATAATGTGCACCCAGAAACAATAGTATTCAGTGCTCATGTATAACCTGAAACAATTGTATTCTACTCTGGAAACTGGTGACTGCATTGAAAGAAGATGAGCCAATGGTGAATGCTGAAAATGAAGAAAAGATACTTTTGAAACGTAGAATAATTTCAATTGGTTCTGACTTAAAACACCCCATGGACTGACCAATGGCATTCTAGTTAGTTGCTTTCTAATATTTAATACAGCAAAACCTAGATGATGTAAATTCAGATTTTCTTTTTCTAAGCTACTGAAATGATGTGATTCTGTTTTTCCTTAGCTCTTTGTTTATGATTGTCAGTTCAGATGCATTCAGGCCGAACATTATTGAACTGTTCCCTATTATGCTATTGCCCAATGAAGAAGACCAGAAGATGCTCCACTGATGAAGACATCTCTGCTTCCTGATTCATTTAGGAGAGGTATAACCAAATATGTATTTGTTTTTCTTACAGATTATGTGTTCTCTCTTTAAAAAAATCCAGCTGCTATTTTTGTTTAGAGCCATAGTTAGATGTTTTCCAAATAAATTGTTGTCTTATTTTCTTTTTGCATGAAACCCAAACATGCTTATAGAATTAGAGTAATAGTTAAGGATGTCAATCTGACTGTTTTATATAAATTGATTGTAAACAATTCATCTGCCATAATCAAAGGTATTCTGTGTCTATCATTCATTTTTATTGTTGTTGTTCTGCATGGTGGTTCTAGAATGTTTAACCACTTCTGTGCCTTGGACGAGATCATCTCGTCCAAGGCTACAGTTCCCCTGTGCCTTGGACGAGATAATCTCGTCCATGGCACAGGGGAACTTGGGGGCGCGCTAGCGCGCCCCCGTGCACCCCCTTCCCCCCCCCCAAGTCGGGGATGGAAGGGGAAGACCTTCCCCTTCCACCCCCGACCCCCCCCACCCCCCCCCTGTGACGTCAGCGCGCGCATGCGCGCTGATGTGTCACAGGGGCCTCCCTAGTGCGATTGAAAAAGAAATGCAAAAGCATTTCTTTTTCAATCACTGGGAGGCCCGGAGGGGCTTCAAAGGGAAGGAAAAGTATTTCCTTCCCTTTGAAGTCCCTCCGAGGGTTTCAAAAGCCGGATTGCTTGCAATCCGGCTTTTGAAACCCCACTAGACACCAGGGATTTTTTTTTTTTTTCATTGAAATTGACAAAAGGGAGCGACCCCTTGGGCAAGGGTCGCTCCCAGGGGGGGCATTTTTTTGAGAAGGCCTTTTCTGCCCCCAGGGGGGGCAGAAACCTCTAGGCACAAGGGACCATTTTTTTTTGTTTTTTTTGTTTTTTATGTTTCATTTTTTTTTTTGGTGGGGAGCGACCCCTTAGGCAAGGGTCGCTCCCCTTGGGGGAAAATTATATTTTGGCCATTTCTGCCCCCCTTGGGGGCAGATTGGCCTATTTTGATGAGGCCAATCTGCCCCCAAGGAGGGTAGAAACCACTAGACACCAGGGATTATTTTTTTTTTTAATTGATATTGGCAAAAGAGAGCGACCCCTTGGGCAAGGGTCGCTCCCAGGGGGGGCATATTTTTGGGAAGGCCTTTTCTGCCCCCCCTGGGGGCAGATCGGCCTACTATTAGGCCGATCTGCCCCCAGGGGTGGCAGAAACCTCTAGGCACCAGGGACCATTTTTTTTTTTATTTTTTTTTTATGTTTCATTTTTTTTTTTTTGGTGGGGAGCGACCCCTTAGGCAAGGGTCGCTCCCCTTGGGGGAAAATTATATTTTGGCCATTTCTGCCCCCCTTGGGGGCAGATTGGCCTATTTTGATGAGGCCAATCTGCCCCCAAGGGGGGTAGAAACCACTAGACACCAGGGAGTTTTTTCTTTGCGTGAATTTCACGCAAAGGGAGCGACCCCTTAGGCAAGGGTCGCTCCCTGGGGGGGAGGGCAATTTATTTTAGGCCATTTCTGCCCCCCTTGGGGGCAGATCGGCCTATTATTATTCCGATCTGCCCCCAGGGGGGGCAGAAACCTCTAGGCGCCAGGGCAAAATTTTTTTTTGTGTTTTTTTTTTTTGTTGTTTCTTTTTTTTAGAGATGGGGAGCGACCCATCAGGCAAGGGTCGCTCCCCTGGGGGGAAAATTGTATTTAGACCATTTCTGCCCCCCTGGGGGCAGATTGGCCGATTTTAGGTCAATCTGCCCCCAAGGGGGCAGAAACCACTAGGCACCGGGGATTTGTTTTTTGGCGCCAGTGTCACGTAGGGGAAGCGACCCCGTAGACAAGGGTCGCTCCGGGGGGGGGGTGGGGGATGGGGGGGCAAATTTATTTTAGGCCATTTCTGCCCCCCCAGGGGACAGATCGGCCTATTATTAGGCCGAACTGCCCCCAGGGGGGGGCAGAACCCTATAGACGCCAGGGCAATTTTTTTTTGTGTTTTTTTTTTTTGATGTTTCTTTTTTTAGAGATGGGGAGCGACCCATCAGGCAAGGGTCGCTCCCCTGGGGGGCAAATTGTATTTAGACCATTTAGGCCGATTTTAGGTCAATCTGCCCGCAAGGGGGCAGAAACCACTAGGCACCGGGGATTTGTTTTTTGGCGCCAGTGTCACGTAGGGGAAGCGACCCCGTAGGTAAGGGTCGCTCCCGGGGGGGGGGGGGGGTTTATTGGGGGTTGGGGGGGCAAATTTATTTTAGGCCATTTCTGCCCCCCTGGGGGACAGATCGGCCTATTATTAGGCCGAACTGCCCCCAGGGGGGGGGGCAGAACCCTCTAGGCGCCAGGGCAATTTTTATTTTTTTTTTTTGTTTCTTTTTTTAGAGATGAGGAGCGACCCATCAGGCAAGGGTCGCTCCCCTGGGGGGGCAAATTGTATTTAGACCATTTCTGCCCCCCTGGGGGCAGATTGGCCGATTTTAGGTCAATCTGCCCCCAAGGGGGCAGAAACCACTAGGCACCGGGGATTTGTTTTTTGGCGCCAATGTCACGCAGGGGGAGCGACCCCGTAGGCAAGGGTCGCTCCCGGGGGGGGGTTGGGGGGGCAAATTTATTTTAGGCCATTTCTGCCCCCCTGGGGGACAGATCGGCCTATTATTAGGCCGAACTGCCCCAAGGGGGGGGCAGAACCCTCTAGGCGCCAAGGCAATTTTTTTTTTGTGTTTTTTTTTTTTTTTTTTTTCTTTTTTTAGAGATGGGGAGCGACCCATCAGGCAAGGGTCGCTCCCCTGGGGGGCAAATTGTATTTAGGCCATTTCCGCCCCCCTTGGGGGCAGATTGGCTGATTTTAGGTCAATCTGCCCCCAAGGGGGCAGAAACCGCTAGGCACCGGGGATTTGTTTTTTGGCGCCAATGTCACGCAGGGGGAGCGACCCCGTAGGCAAGGGTCGCTCCCGGGGGGGCGGGTGGGGGTTGGGGGGGCAAATTTATTTTAAGCCATTTCTGCCCCCCTGGGGGACAGATCGGCCTATTATTAGGCCGAACTGCCCCAAGGGGGGGGCAGAACCCTCTAGGCGCCAGGGCAATTTTATTTTTGTGTTTTTTTTTTTTTTTTTGTTTCTTTTTTTAGAGCTGGGGAGCGACCCATCAGGCAAGGGTCGCTCCCCTGGGGGGGCAAATTGTATTTAGGCCATTTCCGCCCCCCTTGGGGGCAGATTGGCCAATTTTGAGTCAATCTGCCCCCAAGGGGGCGAAACCAATAGGCACCGGGGATTTGTTTTTTGGCGCCAATGTCACGCAGGGGGAGCGACCCCGTAGGCAAGGGTCGCTCCCGGGGGGAGGGGGGGTTGGGGGGCAAATTTATTTTAGGCCATTTCTGCCCCCCTGGGGGACAGATCGGCCTATTATTAGGCCGAACTGCCCCAAGGGGGGGGGGGGGGCAGAACCCTCTAGGCGCCAGGGCAATTTTTTTTTTGTGTTTTTTTTTTTTTGTTGTTTATTTTTTTAGAGATGGGGAGCGACCCATCAGGCAAGGGTCGCTCCCCTGGGGGGGCAAATTGTATTTAGACCATTTCTGCCCCCCTGGGGGCAGATTGGCCAATTTTAGGTCAATCTGCCCCCAAGGGGGCAGAAACCACTGGGCACCGGGGATTTGTTTTTTGGCGCCAATGTCACGCAGGGGGAGCGACCCCGTAGGCAAGGGTCGCTCCCGGGGGGAGGGGTGGGGGTTGGGGGGCAAATTTATTTTAGGCCATTTCTGCCCCCCCTGGGGGCAGATCGGCCTATTGTTAGGCCGATCTGCCCCCAGGGGGGGGCAGAAACCTCTAGGCGCCAGGGGAAATTTCTTTTTTTTTTTCTTTTTTTTTTTTTTCTTTTTTTAGAGATGGGGAGCGACCCATCAGGCAAGGGTCGCTCCCCTGGGGGGCAAATTGTATTTAGGCCATTTCCGCCCCCCTTGGTGGCAGATTGGCCGATTTTAGGTCAATCTGCCCCCAAGGGGGCAGAAACCGATAGGCACCGGGGATTTGTTTTTTGGCGGCAATGTCACGCAGGGGGAGCGACCCCGTAGGCAAGGGTCGCTCCCGGCGGGGGAGGGTGGGGGTTGGGGGGGCAAATTTATTTTAGGGCATTTCTGCCCCCCACCTGGGGCCGGCTGAGCTACAGGCCAAACACCACAGGTAGGCACCTTGCAAAAAACACCTCTGTTTTCAGTGAAAAAATATGTTGTGTCCACGTTGTGTTTTGGGCCACTTCCTTTTGTGGGCGCTAGGCCTACCCACAGAAGTGAGATACCATTTTTATCGAGAGACTTAGGGGAACGCTGGCTGGAAGGAAATTTGTGGCTGATCTCAGATTCCAGAACTTTCTGTCACCGAAATGAGAGGAAAAAGTGTTTTTTGGGCCAAATTTTGATGTTTGCAAAGGATTCTGGGTAACATAACCTGGTCAGAGCCCCGCAAGTCACCCCATCTTGGATTCCCCTGGGTTTCTAGTTTTCAAAAATGCACTGGTTTGCTAGGTTTCCTCAGGTGCCGTCTGAGCTACAGGCCAAAATCCACAGGTAGGCACTGCTTTTTATAAAAAAATGTGATGTGTCCACGTTGTGTTTTGGGCCCTTTCCTTTCGTGGGCGCTAGTCCTACCCACACAAGTGAGGTATCATTTTTATTGGGAGACTTGGGGAAATGCTGGGTGGAAGGAAATTTGTGGCTCCTCTCAGATTCCAGAACTTTCTGCCACAGAAATGTGAGTAACGTGTTTTTTTAGCCAAATTTTGAGGTTTGCAAAGGATTCTGGGTAACAGAACCTGGTCCGAGCCCCGCAAGTCACCCCTCCTTGGATTCCCCTAGGTCTCTAGTTTTCAGAAATGCACAGGTTTTGTAGGTTTCCCTAGGTGCCGGCTGAGCTAGAGGCCAAAATCTACAGGTAGGCACTTCGCAAAAAACACCTCTGTTTTCTCCCAAAATTTTGGATGTGTCCACGTTGCGCTTTGGGGTGTTTCCTGTCGCCGGCGCTAGACCTACCCACGCAAGTGAGGTATAATTTTTATCGGGAGACTTGGGGGAACGCTGGATGGAAGGAAATTTGTAGGTCCTCTCAGATTCCAGAACTTTCTGCCACAGAAATGTGAGGAACATGTGTTTTTTTAGCCAAATTTTGAGGTTTGCAAAGGATTCTGGGTAACAGAACCTGGTCCGAGCCCCGCAAGTCACCCCTCCTTGGATTC
Source organism: Pleurodeles waltl (assembly GCF_031143425.1). Classification (NCBI taxonomy): domain Eukaryota; kingdom Metazoa; phylum Chordata; class Amphibia; order Caudata; family Salamandridae; genus Pleurodeles; species Pleurodeles waltl. The sequence continues at coordinate 216,795,220 of NC_090450.1, read as the reverse complement.
CCCTAGGTCTCTAGTTTTCAGAAATGCACAGGTTCGGTAGGTTTCCCTAGGTGCCGGCTGAGCTAGAGGCCAAAATCTACAGGTAGGCACTTCGCAAAAAACACCTCTGTTTTTTTCCAAAATTTAGGATGTGTCCACGTTGCGCTTTGGGGTGTTTCCTGTCGCCGGCGCTAGGCCTACCCACGCAAGTGAGGTATCATTTTTATCGGGAGACTTGGGGGAACTCTGGGTGGAAGGAAATTTGTAGCTCCTCTCAGATTCCAGAACTTTCTGCCACAGAAATGTGAGGAACATGTGTTTTTTTAGCCAAATTTTGAGGTTTGCAAAGGATTCTGGGTAACAGAACCTGGTCCGAGCCCCGCAAGTCACCCCTCCTTGGATTCCCCTAGGTCTCTAGTTTTCAGAAATGCACAGGTTTAGTAGGTTTCCCTAGGTGCCGGCTGAGCTAGAGGCCAAAATCTACAGGTAGGCACTTCGCGAAAAACACCTCTGTTTTTTTCCAAAATTTGGGATGTGTCCACGTTGCGCTTTGGGGTGTTTCCTGTCGCCGGCGCTAGGCCTACCCACGCAAGTGAGGTATCATTTTTATCGGGAGACTTGGGGGAACGCTGGGTGGAAGGAAATTTGTAGCTCCTCTCAGATTCCAGAACTTTCTGCCACAGAAATGTGAGGAACATGTGTTTTTTTAGCCAAATATTGAGGTTTGCAAAGGATTCTGGGTAACAGAACCTGGTCCGAGCCCCGCAAGTCACCCCTCCTTGGATTCCCCTAGGTCTCTAGTTTTCAGAAATGCACAGGTTTGGTAGGTTTCCCTAGGTGCCGGCTGAGCTAGAGGCCAAAATCTACAGGTAGGCACTTCGCAAAAAACACCTCTGTTTTTTTCCAAAATTTAGGATGTGTCCACGTTGCGCTTTGGGGTGTTTCCTGTCGCCGGCGCTAGGCCTACCCACGAAAGTGAGGTATCATTTTTATCGGGAGACTTGGGGGAACGCTGGGTGGAAGGAAATTTGTAGCTCCTCTCAGATTCCAGAACTTTCTGCCACAGAAATGTGAGGAACATGTGTTTTTTTAGCCAAATTTTGAGGTTTGCAAAGGATTCTGGGTAACAGAACCTGGTCCGAGCCCCGCAAGTCACCCCTCCTTGGATTCCCCTAGGTCTCTAGTTTTCAGAAATGCACAGGTTTGGTAGGTTTCCCTAGGTGCCGGCTGAGCTAGGGCCAAAATCTACAGGTAGGCACTTCGCAAAAAACACCTCTGTTTTCTCCCAAAATTTTGGATGTGTCCACGTTGCGCTTTGGGGTGTTTCCTGTCGCCGGCGCTAGGCCTACCCACGCAAGTGAGGTATCATTTTTATCGGGAGACTTGGGGGAACGCTGGGTGGAAGGAAATTTGTAGCTCCTCTCAGATTCCAGAACTTTCTGCCACAGAAATGTGAGGAACATGTGTTTTTTTAGCCAAATTTTGAGGTTTGCAAAGGATTCTGGGTAACAGAACCTGGTCCGAGCCCCGCAAGTCACCCCTCCTTGGATTCCCCTAGGTCTCTAGTTTTCAGAAATGCACAGGTTTGGTAGGTTTCCCTAGGTGCCGGCTGAGCTAGAGGCCAAAATCTACAGGTAGGCACTTCGCAAAAAACACCTCTGTTTTCTCCCAAAATTTTGGATGTGTCCACGTTGCGCTTTGGGGTGTTTCCTGTCGCCGGCGCTAGACCTACCCACGCAAGTGAGGTATCATTTGTATCGGGAGACTTGGGGGAACGCTGGGTGGAAGGAAATTTGTAGGTCCTCTCAGATTCCAGAACTTTCTGCCACAGAAATGTGAGGAACATGTGTTTTTTTAGCCAAATATTGAGGTTTGCAAAGGATTCTGGGTAACAGAACCTGGTCCGAGCCCCGCAAGTCTTCCCTCCTTGGATTCCCCTAGGTCTCTAGTTTTCAGAAATGCACAGGTTTGGTAGGTTTCCCTAGGTGCCGGCTGAGCTAGAGGCCAAAATCTACAGGTAGGCACTTCGCAAAAAACACCTCTGTTTTTTTCCAAAATTTAGGATGTGTCCACGTTGCGCTTTGGGGTGTTTCCTGTCGCCGGCGCTAGGCCTACCCACGCAAGTGAGGTATCATTTTTATCGGGAGACTTGGGGGAACGCTGGGTGGAAGGAAATTTGTAGCTCCTCTCAGATTCCAGAACTTTCTGCCACAGAAATGTGAGGAACATGTGTTTTTTTAGCCAAATTTTGAGGTTTGCAAAGGATTCTGGGTAACAGAACCTGGTCCGAGCCCCGCAAGTCACCCCTCCTTGGATTCCCCTAGGTCTCTAGTTTTCAGAAATGCACAGGTTCGGTAGGTTTCCCTAGGTGCCGGCTGAGCTAGAGGCCAAAATCTACAGGTAGGCACTTCGCAAAAAACACCTCTGTTTTTTTCCAAAATTTAGGATGTGACCACGTTGCGCTTTGGGGTGTTTCCTGTCGCCGGCGCTAGGCCTACCCACGCAAGTGAGGTATCATTTTTATCAGGAGACTTGGGGGAACGCTGGGTGGAAGGAAGTTTGTAGCTCCTCTCAGATTCCAGAACTTTCTGCCACAGAAATGTGAGGAACATGGGTTTTTTTAGCCAAATTTTGAGGTTTGCAAAGGATTCTGGGTAACAGAACCTGGTCCGAGCCCCGCAAGTCACCCCTCCTTGGATTCCCCTAGGTCTCTAGTTTACAGAAATGCACAGGTTTGGTAGGTTTCCCTAGGTGCCGGCTGAGCTAGAGGCCAAAATCTACAGGTAGGCACTTCGCAAAAAACACCTCTGTTTTTTTCCAAAATTTAGGATGTGACCACGTTGCGCTTTGGGGTGTTTCCTGTCGCCGGCGCTAGGCCTACCCACGCAAGTGAGGTATCATTTTTATCAGGAGACTTGGGGGAACGCTGGGTGGAAGGAAATTTGTAGCTCCTCTCAGATTCCAGAACTTTCTGCCACAGAAATGTGAGGAACATGTGTTTTTTTAGCCAAATTTTGAGGTTTGCAAAGGATTCTGGGTAACAGAACCTGGTCCGAGCCCCGCAAGTCACCCCTCCTTGGATTCCCCTAGGTCTCTAGTTTTCAAAAATGCACAGGTTTGGTAGGTTTCCCTAGGTGCCGGCTGAGCTAGAGGCCAAAATCTACAGGTAGGCACTTCGCAAAAAACACCTCTGTTTTTTTCCCAAATTTAGGCTGTGTCCACGTTGTGCTTTGGGGTGTTTCCTGTCGCCGGCGCTAGGCCTACCCACGCAAGTGAGGTATCATTTTTATCGGGAGACTTGGGGGAACGCTGGGTGGAAGGAAATTTGTAGCTCCTCTCAGATTCCAGAACTTTCTGCCACAGAAATGTGAGGAACATGTGTTTTTTTAGCCAACTTTTGAGGTTTGCAAAGGATTCTGGGTAACAGAACCTGGTCCGAGCCCCGCAAGTCACCCCTCCTTGGATTCCCCTAGGTCTCTAGTTTTCAGAAATGCACAGGTTTGGTAGGTTTCCCTAGGTGCCGGCTGAGCTAGAGGCCAAAATCTACAGGTAGGCACTTCGCAAAAAACACCTCTGTTTTTTTCCAAAATTTAGGATGTGTCCACGTTGCGCTTTGGGGTGTTTCCTGTCGCCGGCGCTAGGCCTACCCACGCAAGTGAGGTATCATTTTTATCGGGAGACTTGGGGGAACGCTGGGTGGAAGGAAATTTGTAGCTCCTCTCAGATTCCAGAACTTTCTGCCACAGAAATGTGAGGAACATGTGTTTTTTTAGCCAAATTTTGAGGTTTGCAAAGGATTCTGGGTAACAGAACCTGGTCCGAGCCCCGCAAGTCACCCCTCCTTGGATTCCCCTAGGTCTCTAGTTTTCAGAAATGCACAGGTTTGGTAGGTTTCCCTAGGTGCCGGCTGAGCTAGAGGCCAAAATCTACAGGTAGGCACTTCGCAAAAAACACCTCTGTTTTCTCCCAAAATTTTGGATGTGTCCACGTTGCGCTTTGGGGTGTTTCCTGTCGCCGGCGCTAGACCTACCCACGCAAGTGAGGTATCATTTGTATCGGGAGGCTTGGGGGAACGCTGGGTGGAAGGAAATTTGTAGGTCCTCTCAGATTCCAGAACTTTCTGCCACAGAAATGTGAGGAACATGTGTTTTTTTAGCCAAATTTTGAGGTTTGCAAAGGATTCTGGGTAACAGAACCTGGTCCGAGCCCCGCAAGTCACCCCTCCTTGGATTCCCCTAGGTCTCTAGTTTTCAGAAATGCACAGGTTTGGTAGGTTTCCCTAGGTGCCGGCTGAGCTAGAGGCCAAAATCTACAGGTAGGCACTTCGCAAAAAACACCTCTGTTTTTTTTCAAAATTTAGGATGTGTCCACGTTGCGCTTTGGGGTGTTTCCTGTCGCCGGCGCTAGGCCTACCCACGCAAGTGAGGTATCATTTTTATCGGGAGACTTGGGGGAACGCTGGGTGGAAGGAAATTTGTAGCTCCTCTCAGATTCCAGAACTTTCTGCCACAGAAATGTGAGGAACATGTGTTTTTTTAGCCAAATTTTGAGGTTTGCAAAGGATTCTGGGTAACAGAACCTGGTCCGAGCCCCGCAAGTCACTCCTCCTTGGATTCCCCTAGGTCTCTAGTTTTCAGAAATGCACAGGTTTGGTAGGTTTCCCTAGGTGCCGGCTGAGCTAGGGCCAAAATCTACAGGTAGGCACTTCGCAAAAAACACCTCTGTTTTCTCCCAAAATTTTGGATGTGTCCACGTTGCGCTTTGGGGTGTTTCCTGTCGCCGGCGCTAGACCTACCCACGCAAGTGAGGGATCATTTTTATCGGGAGACTTGGGGGAACACTGGGTGGAAGGAAATTTGTAGGTCCTCTCAGATTCCAGAACTTTCTGCCACAGAAATGTGAGGAACATGTGTTTTTTTAGCCAAATTTTGAGGTTTGCAAAGGATTCTGGGTAACAGAACCTGGTCCGAGCCCCGCAAGTCACCCCTCCTTGGATTCCCCTAGGTCTCTAGTTTTCAGAAATGCACAGGTTCGGTAGGTTTCCCTAGGTGCCGGCTGAGCTAGAGGCCAAAATCTACAGGTAGGCACTTCGCAAAAAACACCTCTGTTTTTTTCCAAAATTTAGGATGTGACCACGTTGCGCTTTGGGGTGTTTCCTGTCGCCGGCGCTAGGCCTACCCACGCAAGTGAGGTATCATTTTTATCAGGAGACTTGGGGGAACGCTGGGTGGAAGGAAATTTGTAGCTCCTCTCAGATTCCAGAACTTTCTGCCACAGAAATGTGAGGAACATGGGTTTTTTTAGCCAAATTTTGAGGTTTGCAAAGGATTCTGGGTAACAGAACCTGGTCCGAGCCCCGCAAGTCACCCCTCCTTGGATTCCCCTAGGTCTCTAGTTTACAGAAATGCACAGGTTTGGTAGGTTTCCCTAGGTGCCGGCTGAGCTAGAGGCCAAAATCTACAGGTAGGCACTTCGCAAAAAACACCTCTGTTTTTTTCCAAAATTTAGGATGTGACCACGTTGCGCTTTGGGGTGTTTCCTGTCGCCGGCGCTAGGCCTACCCACGCAAGTGAGGTATCATTTTTATCAGGAGACTTGGGGGAACGCTGGGTGGAAGGAAATTTGTAGCTCCTCTCAGATTCCAGAACTTTCTGCCACAGAAATGTGAGGAACATGTGTTTTTTTAGCCAAATTTTGAGGTTTGCAAAGGATTCTGGGTAACAGAACCTGGTCCGAGCCCCGCAAGTCACCCCTCCTTGGATTCCCCTAGGTCTCTAGTTTTCAGAAATGCCCAGGTTTGGTAGGTTTCCCTAGGTGCCGGCTGAGCTAGAGGCCAAAATCTACAGGTAGGCACTTCGTAAAAAACACCTCTGTTTTTTTCCCAAATTTAGGCTGTGTCCACGTTGTGCTTTGGGGTGTTTCCTGTCGCCGGCGCTAGGCCTACCCACGCAAGTGAGGTATCATTTTTATCGGGAGACTTGGGGGAACGCTGGGTGGAAGGAAATTTGTAGCTCCTCTCAGATTCCAGAACTTTCTGCCACAAAAATGTGAGGAACATGTGTTTTTTTAGCCAAATTTTGAGGTTTGCAAAGGATTCTGGGTAACAGAACCTGGTCCGAGCCCCGCAAGTCACCCCTCCTTGGATTCCCCTAGGTCTCTAGTTTTCAGAAATGCACAGGTTTGGTAGGTTTCCCTAGGTGCCGGCTGAGCTAGAGGCCAAAATCTACAGGTAGGCACTTCGCAAAAAACACCTCTGTTTTTTTCCAAAATTTAGGATGTGTCCACGTTGCGCTTTGGGGTGTTTCCTGTCGCCGGCGCTAGGCCTACCCACGCAAGTGAGGTATCATTTTTATCGGGAGACTCGGGGGAACGCTGGGTGGAAGGAAATTTGTAGCTCCTCTCAGATTCCAGAACTTTCTGCCACAGAAATGTGAGGAACATGTGTTTTTTTAGCCAAATTTTGAGGTTTGCAAAGGATTCTGGGTAACAGAACCTGGTCCGAGCCCCGCAAGTCACCCCTCCTTGGATTCCCCTAGGTCTCTAGTTTTCAGAAATGCACAGGTTTGGTAGGTTTCCCTAGGTGCCGGCTGAGCTAGAGGCCAAAATCTACAGGTAGGCACTTCGCAAAAAACACCTCTGTTTTCTCCCAAAATTTTGGATGTGTCCACGTTGCGCTTTGGGGTGTTTCCTGTCGCCGGCGCTAGACCTACCCACGCAAGTGAGGTATCATTTGTATCGGGAGACTTGGGGGAACGCTGGGTGGAAGGAAATTTGTAGGTCCTCTCAGATTCCAGAACTTTCTGCCACAGAAATGTGAGGAACATGTGTTTTTTTAGCCACATTTTGAGGTTTGCAAAGGATTCTGGGTAACAGAACCTGGTCCGAGCCCCGCAAGTCACCCCTCCTTGGATTCCCCTAGGTCTCTAGTTTGCAGAAATGCACAGGTTTGGTAGGTTTCCCTAGGTGCCGGCTGAGCTAGAGGCCAAAATCTACAGGTAGGCACTTCGCAAAAAACACCTCTGTTTTTTTCCAAAATTTAGGATGTGTCCACGTTGCGCTTTGGGGTGTTTCCTGTCGCCGGCGCTAGGCCTACCCACGCAAGTGAGGTATCATTTTTATCGGGAGACTTGGGGGAACGCTGGGTGGAAGGAAATTTGTAGCTCCTCTCAGATTCCAGAACTTTCTGCCACAGAAATGTGAGGAACATGTGTTTTTTTAGCCAAATTTTGAGGTTTGCAAAGGATTCTGGGTAACAGAACCTGGTCCGAGCCCCGCAAGTCACCCCTCCTTGGATTCCCCTAGGTCTCTAGTTTTCAGAAATGCAAAGGTTTGGTAGGTTTCCCTAGGTGCCGGCTGAGCTAGAGGCCAAAATCTACAGGTAGGCACTTCGCAAAAAACACCTCTGTTTTCTCCCAAAATTTTGGATGTGTCCACGTTGCGCTTTGGGGTGTTTCCTGTCGCCGGCGCTAGACCTACCCACGCAAGTGAGGTATCATTTTTATCGGGAGACTTGGGGGAACACTGGGTGGAATGAAATTTGTAGGTCCTCTCAGATTCCAGAACTTTCTGCCACAGAAATGTGAGGAACATGTGTTTTTTTAGCCAAATTTTGAGGTTTGCAAAGGATTCTGGGTAACAGAACCTGGTCCGAGCCCCGCAAGTCACCCCTCCTTGGATTCCCCTAGGTCTCTAGTTTTCAGAAATGCACAGGTTCGGTAGGTTTCCCTAGGTGCCGGCTGAGCTAGAGGCCAAAATCTACAGGTAGGCACTTCGCAAAAAACACCTCTGTTTTTTTCCAAAATTTAGGATGTGACCACGTTGCGCTTTGGGGTGTTTCCTGTCGCCGGCGCTAGGCCTACCCACGCAAGTGAGGTATCATTTTTATCAGGAGACTTGGGGGAACGCTGGGTGGAAGGAAATTTGTAGCTCCTCTCAGATTCCAGAACTTTCTGCCACAGAAATGTGAGGAACATGGTTTTTTTTAGCCAAATTTTGAGGTTTGCAAAGGATTCTGGGTAACAGAACCTGGTCCGAGCCCCGCAAGTCACCCCTCCTTGGATTCCCCTAGGTCTCTAGTTTACAGAAATGCACAGGTTTGGTAGGTTTCCCTAGGTGCCGGCTGAGCTAGAGGCCAAAATCTACAGGTAGGCACTTCGCAAAAAACACCTCTGTTTTTTTCCCAAATTTAGGCTGTGTCCACGTTGCGCTTTGGGGTGTTTCCTGTCGCCGGCGCTAGGCCTACCCACGCAAGTGAGGTATCATTTTTATCGGGAGACTTGGGGGAACGCTGGGTGGAAGGAAATTTGTAGCTCCTCTCAGATTCCAGAACTTTCTGCCACAGAAATGTGTGGAACATGTGTTTTTTTAGCCAAATTTTGAGGTTTGCAAAGGATTCTGGGTAACAGAACCTGGTCCGAGCCCCGCAAGTCACCCCTCCTTGGATTCCCCTAGGTCTCTAGTTTGCAGAAATGCACAGGTTTGTTAGGTTTCCCTAGGTGCCGGCTGAGCTAGAGGCCAAAATCTACAGGTAGGCACTTCGCAAAAAACACCTCTGTTTTTTTCCAAAATTTAGGATGTGTCCACGTTGCGCTTTGGGGTGTTTCCTTTCGCCGGAGCTAGGCCTACCCACGCAAGTGAGGTATCATTTTTATCGGGAGACTTGGGGGAACGCTGGGTGGAAGGAAATTTGTAGCTCCTCTCAGATTCCAGAACTTTCTGCCACAGAAATGTGAGGAACATGGGTTTTTTTAGCCAAATTTTGAGGTTTGCAAAGGATTCTGGGTAACAGAACCTGGTCCGAGCCCGGCAAGTCACCCCTCCTTGGATTCCCCTAGGTCTCTAGTTTTCAGAAATGCACAGGTTTAGTAGGTTTCCCTAGGTGGCGGCTGAGGTACAGGCCAAAATCTACAGGTAGGCACTTTGCAAAAAACACCTCTGTTTTCCTTCAAAAATTTGGATGTGTCAATGTTGCGCTTTGGGGCGTTTCCTGTCGCGGGCGCTAGGCCTACCCACACAAGTGAGGTATCTTTTTTATCGGGAGACTTGGGGGAACATAGATTAGCAAAACAAGTGTTATTGCCCCTTGTCTTTCTCTACATTTTTTCCTTCCAAATATAGGAGAGTGTGTAAAAAAGACTTCTATTTGAGAAATGTTCTGTAATTCACATGCTAGTTTGGTCACCCCGGAATTCAGATATGTGCAAATAACCACTGCTCCTCAACACCTTATCTTGTGCCCTTTTTGGAAATACAAAGGCTTTCTTGATAGCAATTTTTTACTCTTTATATTTCAGCAAATGAATTGCTTTATACCCGGTATAGAATGAAAACGCACGTCAGGGTGCAGCTCATTTATTGGCTCTGGGTTCCTTGGGTTCTTGATGAACCTACAAGCCCTATATATCCCCGAGGAGTCCAGCAGACGTAACGGTATATTGCTTTCGATAATCTGACATTGCAGGGAAAAGTTACAGAGTAAAACGTAGAGAAACATTTATGTTTTTTTCACCTCAATTTCAATATTTTTCTTTTTCAGTTGTTATTTTCTGTAGGAAACCCTTGTAGGATCTACACAAATGACCCCTTGCTGAATTCAGAATTTTGTCTACTTTTCAGAAATGTTTAGGATTCTGGGATCCAGCATTGGTTTCATGCCCATTTCTGTCACTGACTGGAAGGAGGCTGAAAGCACAAAAAACTGCAAAAATGGGGTATGTCCCAGTAAAATGCCAAAATTGTGTTGAAAAATTGGGTTTTCTGATTCAAGTCTGACTGTTCCTGAAAGCTGGGAAGCTGCTGAGTGTAGCACCACAAACCCTTTGTTGATGCCATTTTCAGGGGAAAAACCACAAGCCTTTTTCTGCAGCCACTTTTTCCAATTTTTTTGAAAAAACCGAAATTTTCACTGTATTTTGGCCAATTTCTTGGCCTCCTTCAAGGGAACCCACAAAGTCTGGGTACCTCTAGAATCCCTAGGATGTTGGAAAAAAAGGACGCAACTTTGGCTTGGTTAGCTTATGTGGACAAAAAGTTATGAGGGCCTAAGCGCAAACTGACCCAAATAGGCAAAAAAAGGCCTGGCACAGGAGGGGGAAAAGGCCTGGCAGCGAAGGGGTTAATGATAAATATTCTATCTGTATTGTTTATGTCTTGCGGTTGATTTCTGTGATCTTAGCGTTGTTATGGTGCGTATAAATTACTGGTGGTCATTACAACCCTGGCGGTCGTTGTTAAAGCGGTGGTAAGACCGCCAACAGGCCAGCGGTAAAAAATGTGCAATTACGACCGTGGCGGAAACCGCCAACAAAGACAGCCACTTTAACACTCTGACCGCCATGGCGGTACAAACAAACAGCGCAGCGGTCACCGCCAACAGACAGGCAGAAGACAAAGTACCGCCCACAGTATCAAAACAGGCCAATCAGCCACCTTTTCCGGGGCGGATTCACCGCGGATAAAAACATGGCGGAAACAGGATTCCAAAGGGAAAACGCTCACCTCTACACACCCCACTAGGAACTAGGACACCATGGAGCCGGAACTCCAAATTCTCCCTGCGATAGTCTTCCTGCTACTCTACCAGGAGCACGAACGCCGGCGGCGAAGACCACCGTGAGTACTGCACCTACGACACAGGGGAGGGGGCAGGGAAAAAACAGGGACACACACACACAACACCCCCACCCACACCCACTACAACACACACACTAATACATATTAATACATGATAGCCACACCTCCTAACCCCCCCTGGAAGAATGCAAAGACAAAAGGAAATTAGTGGAACCATTGAAATATATTAAAATCAAGCAGGCAAAAATATATATATATACACCATAAAAAAAATATACACCAAGCCTAGTAGTCCAGGTAGTGCTCCAATTAAGTCCGTGGAACACTGGGCCCACACGGTATGGGTGAGGCCCACACAATAGCCCCGACCATGATGGAGAGAACACTTCAGTGGCATCAGAGAGCAAGAAAACAGGCACCACAGGGGGAGGGAAAGGGGGGCACCTCAGTTGGTTAAGTGCACGACGCCAAATCCATGAGAGGGCCACATGCCCACCGTTCAATCCTGGGGAGTGCAAAGCCACAGTCTCTCAAGTCTCTACAGTTGGTGGGTTGCCCACTGTTTCATCCTGGGAGTGCAAAGCCACAGTCTCTCAAGTCTCTACAGTGGGTGGGTTGCCCACTGTTCCATCCTGGGAAGTGCAAAGCCACAGTCTCTCAAGTCTCTCCAGTGGGTGGGTTGCCCACTGTTCCATCCTGGGTAGTGCAAAGCCACAGTCTCTCAAGTCTCTACAGTGGGTGGGTTGCCCACTGTTCAATCCTGAGGAGTGCAAAGCCACAACCTCTCAAGTGGATAACAGTCTCCAGTGGTTCTGGAGGAGGCATTGTGCCCAGGGTGCTTCATCCTGCTAAGGACAGAGGTAGTGGATGTATCTCTCCACTGGTTCTGGAGGGGGCTTTGTGCCCGGAGTGCTTCATCCTGCTAAGGACAGAGGTAATGGATGAATCTGTCCACTGGTTCTGGAGGGGGCTTTGTGCCCAGAGTGCTTCATCCTGCTAAGGACAGAGGTAGTGGATGGATCTCTCCACTGGTTCTGGAGGGGGCTTTGTGCCCAGAGTACTTCATCCTGCCCGTGACGGACTCAGTAGCATCAGTGGCCTTGGCGCTCATGGGCCAGCGGTGCTTGAGGCGGAGGTGCCCTGTTCAGCGGTGCTTGAGGTGGCAGTGCCCTGTTCAGCGGTGCTTGGAGTGGCGGTGCCCTGTTCAGCGGTGCTTGAGGCGGCGGTGCCCTGTTCAGCGGTGCTTGAGGCGGCGGTGCCCTGTTCAGCGGTGCCCTGTTCAGCGGTGCTTGGAGCGGCGGTGCCCTGTTCAGCGGTGCTTGAGGCGGCGGTGCCTTGTTCAGCAGTGCTTGGAGCAGCAGGTTCCTTTGCAGTGACTCAGCTGCTGGAGGTCCTCTCTGGCCCAGCGGGGCTTGTGCTGGTGGTCCTCTCTGTCCCAGCTGGGCTTGTGCTGGCGGTCCTCTCTGTCCCAGCGGGTCTTGTGCTGGCGGTCCTCTCTAGCCCAGCGGGGCTTGTGCTGATGGTCCTCTCTAGCCCAGCGGGGCTTGTGCTTGCGGTCCTCTCTGGGGCTTGTGCTGGCGGTCCTCTCTGGCCCAGCGGGGATGATGGCGGTGGCCTCCTGGGCAGCGGGGATGATGGCTGTGGCCTCCTGGGCAGCGGGGATGATGGCTGTGGCCTCCTGGGCAGCGGGATGATGGCTGTGGCCTCCTGGGCAGTAGGGAGGATGGCTGGGGCCTCCTGGGCAGCGGGGATGAAGGCTGTGGCCTCCTGGGCAGCGGGGATGACGGCTGTGGACTCCTGGGCAGCGGGGATGACGGCTGTGGCTTCCTCGGCAGTGGGGATGATGGCGTTCTCCTCTGCCGTGCTGCTCTTTCCAGACTTTCCTGGTTTCTTGTGGCCCTTACCCACCTTGGAAGGTGTCGCAGCTGACTCCACACTCCCCCCGGGACCCCTGGGAGTAGCTTTGGTGGCTGGAGTCTTCCCCCTCTCCCACTGGGCACTGGCCAACCTTTGATGCTTCACAGGTGGGGGACTGTCTGTGCTGTGGCTCCGTGCAACACTGGCTGCCCTGGTGGCCGGTGAACTCCATATTCCGGTGACTACAGGCACCACTGGTCCCGGAGATGTTGTGGCTGAGGTGCTAGTTCGGGACCTAGGAGACGGACAGGGTGGGGGAGGTGTGGGAAAGAGGTCAAGGTTGGACAGGAAAAGTTTTTTGGAGGCACTGGGACGGGTAGCTGGATGGGGTTTGGAAGTGGAGCAATAGGTTGTGGTTGTAGGAGGTGTTCGTTTGCTGACTTTGGGTGAAGGTGCATGCGCTGGAGGCTGTTGTGAGGTGGATGGCTGTTGGGTGGGTGTGTGCCTGTGTTTGTGTATCTTGGGAGGTGGCATCACAGAAACACTGGGAGAGGACACAGGGGACGTGTGAATGGTAGTGGGGTGGTGACAGCACGTGGGCGGGGTGTGGTGGTGTGTGTGCTGGTGATGGCAGTAGTGGCTGTTGATGTAGTGCATGCAGGTGTGAGTGTAGACGAGACAGGGAGGGAGGAGGGAGACGAGGAGGAGGGGGACACAGTGGAGGCAGTGGATGTTGGTGTGCCTGCATGTGTGTGATGCTTGCATGAGTGCCTGTGGAATGTGTGGTGCTTATGTCTGCCTGAGCTTCCCTTGTGTGTTGACGTGTGTGCATGCTGGTCTGATGGTGTGCTTGGGATAGGCTAGGGTACAGGGGATTGGGTCTGGGTGGAGAAAGTTGGAGGGGGGAGGCTAGAGACAGGGACAATGGCTGCCATCAGTGCTGAGGCCAGAGTCTGAAAAGCTCGCTGAAGGATTGCCAGACCAGAATGAATGCCCTCCAGGAATGCATTTGTTTATTGCAACTGCCTTTCTACACCCTGGATGGCATTCAAAATGGTAGACTGCCCAACAGTGAGAGACCTGAGGAGGTCAATGGCCTCCTCACTGAGGGCAGCAGGGGTAACCGGGGCAGGGCCTGAGGTGCCTGGGGCGAAGGTGATGCCCACCCTCCTGGGTGAGCAGGCACGGGGCAAAGGCTGAGGGGATTCTGGGAGGGCGGTGCTGGTAGGGGGTGGCGGCTGTACCTGTAGATGTGGGGGGCACAGATGTTGCCGCCACCACAAGGGAGCTCCCAACAGAGGACGAGTCCGTGTCGCTGGTGCCAGCTCCTGTCCCCGCCGTGGGGCTCCCCTCGCCCTCCGTCCCACTGGTGAACTCCGAGTCCGTAGTTTCACCCTCCAGGGCCATGTGGGATGCATCTCCCTCGTGCTCCGGTGCCACTGCTCCTCCGCCTGATGATGCTAATGCACACAAGAACAGGGAGACCACAAAAAGGGGGGTGTACGACAGAAGAAAGACATGTTGAGTGCATGCATTACCGGTACCGTTGACACACGAGACACAGACACTCGAGCCATTGTCTCTTCCAGACCGAGGTCACAGCAGCACTTGCAGTGTAGGTCCTCTCCTGTTGAAGATCAGGTATCGAGTGATTGAACAGATAGAAAATGGCGGTCACGTCCACGGCGGTGCGTACCGTCACCGCCGGGCGTACATCGTCATTGGCTCCTGGGTCCCATAGGGTCCAATGTTAACCAATGCAGCATTGCGCCACGGTCTTCGACCGCCTACCGCGATGGTGTACAACGCCAGCGCTGTTACCTCACATCCTATTGTCCCACTTTACAGGTCAGGCAGCCGCCATTTCAAGGGCCCACATGGCTTCATTTTTAACTGCATCACACAAACGTAGGCCTAGACTCAAAACACATACAGGCCACTTTTTGGATTAAGATTCGTGTTCTGTGTAAGCTGTGGGTACATACCTCTGAGTTGATTGATTCTGTGCTTGCTCTTGTCCTTCATAGGCACCGTCCGCTGGGACATGTGAGGAGATGGCGGCATCCTCCGGTGTACCGACCGTTGGTGGACCTGTCGACAGTGGAGGAAAGACAGTTGATCATCACCTACAGGCTTGACCGTGCCACAATCCAGGAACTGTGTACCCAGCTGGAGCCAGACCTAATGTCAGCTATCCGCCATCCCACAGGAATCCCCCCTCAAGTGCAGGTGCTGTCAGTGCTCCATTTCCATGCAAGTGGGTCATTTCAAACAACAGTGGCCATAGCATCAGGGATGTCCCAGCCTATGTTTTCCAACGTGTTGCCCAGAGTGTTATCTGCCCTGCTGAAACACATGCAGAGCGACATCGTTTTCCCTCAGGTGGAGGATTTGCCTACAGTGAAAGGTGACTTCTATGCCCTGGGACATATCCCCAACATCTTAGGTGCCATTGATGGGACACATGTGGCTTTGGTCCCCCCCCCAATGGAGTGAACAGGTGTACAGAAACCGGAAGAGTTATCATTCGATGAATGTACAGATGGTATGTTTGGCCGACCAGTACATCTCCCATGTGAATGCCAAGTTCCCTGGCTCAGTGCATGACGCTTACATCCTGTGGAATAGCAGCATCCCTTATGTGATGGATCAACTCCAGAGGCACCGTGTGTGGATATTAGGTGAGCACCTGGAAGCAAGACAGTGGGGAATGGTTGTCTGGGTCTGGGGATATCCCTACAGGTTAGTGTGTGTCTAACAGTTGTCCCTCGCCATTTGCAGGTGACTCTGGTTACCCCAACCTGCCATGGCTACTGACCCCAGTGAGAAATACCAGGACAAGGGCAGAGGAACGCTACAATGAGGCCCATGGGCGAACTAGGAGGGTGATCGAACGGACCTTCGGCATCCTGAAGGCCAGGTTCAGGTGCCTCCATATGACAGGTGGATCCCTATTCTATTCACCAAAGAATGTGTGCCAGATCATCGTGGCCTGCTGTATGCTTCACAACTTGGCTTTGCGACGACAGGTGCCTTTTCTGCAGGAGGATGGTCCAGATGGCGGTGTTGTTGCAGCTGTGGAGCCTGTGGACAGTGAAGACGAGGAAGCAGAAGAAGACATGGACAACAGGGACTCAGTGATCCAGCAATATTTCCAGTGAAACACAGGTAAGATTACAAACCTGCCTACTACATGTACTCAAACACTACCACCTCTCTACTGTCTGTCGTTTTCACCCAGTGTATGGTCACTGAGTTGTCACTTTCCCTTACGATTTTACAGATGTGGGTCCCAATGTGTGACATCTGCCTTGATTCCTCATGGACTACAGCTATGTGACATAGGTATGTTGACATTACAAATGAAAGAGCTTTTTGCCACAGTAATTGCTAATACACTATTCCGAAATCACAGACTGACTCCAGATTGTTTTGTGTTTTAAGTGTATTTATTTAAGTGCTCAATATTGGAGGGGGTAGCAAAATGGTGAGGGGTGATGGCGGAGGAATGTCCATGGCAGAGTCCAGTCTATTAGTCTCACAGGTGCATTGCCCAAATGGGCATAGGAAGTGGAGCTAAGGCAGTTTAAGAATGGACAGGGTGACAAAGTGGGACAGAAGGATGACATTCAGGGTGGTCTCATTTCTTGGCGGGGGTCTTGGCATCGTTCTCTGTCTTTGTCCTGGATCTCAGGGACCATTTGCGAGGTGGTTCTCCCTCTGCAGGGGGTGGGGTGCTGGTGTGGTGGTCTGTGGTGGTGCCTCCTGTCCACTAGCGCCGGCGGAGGTGGTGGGCAGTTCATCGTCCAGGCTAGTGTCAGGGGACCCCTTGTAGTGCCACAGTGTCCCTCCTTGGGTTGAGTACTTCCCTCAGCACCCCTACGATGGTGCCCAGGGTGGAATTGATGGCTCTGAGTTCCTCCCTGAAGCCCAAATACTGTTCCTCCTGCAGGCTGGGTCTCCTGGGTCTCCTGGGTCTCCTGAAACTTGCCCAGTACTGTTGCCATTGTCTCATGGGAGTGGTGGTAGGCTCCCATGATGTTGGAGAGGGCCTCGTGGAGAGTGGGTTCCCTTGGCCTGTCCTCCCCCTGTCGCACAGCAGCCCTCCCAGTTCCCCTGTGTTCCTGGGCCTCTGTCCCCTGGACCGTGTGCCCACTACCACTGCCCCCAGGTCCCTGTTGTTGTTGGGGGGGTGGGTTAACCTGGGTTCCCTGTAATGGTGGACACACTGCTGATTGACGTGTCCTGGGGACGGAGGTATGGGCCCACTGGGTGGGTGCTGTGCTGGTGTTTCCAGAGGGGGGAAGCTCTGTGGTGGCCTGTGCCAGTGTGAGGGGAACCGACTGTCCCGAGGTCCCACGATGGGCCGGGCTGATCATCTAGATCCAGTTGGACAGAGGTGCTGTCATCACTGTGGGCCTCTTCTGTTGGTGGTGTGGACATGTGTGGACCCTCCTGTCTGGTGACGTTGGGTAGGGGTCCTGCAGGGGTATAAAAGGATGTTTATTACATCTGTGTGTGCCATGGTGTGCAATGGGTGGGTGACCGTGTACCCCAGTGCTTGCATTCCTGTGTGGGACCTTGTGTGATGATGGTTTAGGGGGGTGTATGGGTATGTGCAGTGGCCATACTTTAGTGATGGGTGTCCATGCTTTGTTGTTGCATGCAGGGCTTGGTGTTAGGATGCGTGGTTGTGATGTTGCGACATTTGTGAGGAGTTAGAGTGATGGGGTGAGGGTGGGCTATGTGCTGGCATGCAGGTAGGGTAGGGGATGTAATAGTTAAGATTTGACTTACCAGAGTCCATTCCTCCACCTACTCCTGCGAGGCCCTCAGGATGCAGAATCGCCAAGACCTGCTCCTCCCATGTTGTTAGTTGTGGGGGAGGAGGTGGGGGTCCGCCGCCAGTCCGCTGAACCACAAGGTGGTGTCTTGAGACCACGGAACGCACCTTCCCCTGTAGGTCGTTCCACCTCTTCCTCATGTCATCCTAATTCCTTGGGTGCTGTCCTACTGCGTTGACCCTGTCCACTATTCTTCACCATAGCTCCATCTTCCTTGCAATGGAGGTGTGCTGCACCTGTGCTCCGAATAGCTGTGGCTCTACCAGGACGATTTCCTCCACCATGACCCTGAGCTCCTCCTCTGAGAACCTAGGGTGTCTTTGCTGTGCCATGGGGTGGTGTAGGTGATGTGTGGGGTGGTGTGTGAGGTGATAAGTTTGATGATATGTAGTGGTGTGTAGTGTGAGGTGTGTAGAAGTTATGTGGGTGATGGTGTTTTGTGCCTGTGGATGCTAGTATTGTTGATGGTGGTGTCTCTCTCTCGCCTTCTCTCAGTAATTGTGGTCGTAGGGGTTTGTGGGTGATGTAGGTGTGTGTTTTATATTGTATTGGGTGTGTGGGAGTGGTGTGTGTATGTGTATCAGGTGTGTGTATTTCGATTGTCCAATGAGGCTGTGTTTTGGAGATGTGTGTGTATTTTGAGCGAGGCGGTGTGTACCGCCAATGGAATACCACGGTTGAAAGACCGCCGCGTGGATTCATGGGTCGTGATAGTGTGGGTGTATTTCTGTTGGCGTGACTGTGGAGGTTTTGTTTTCGCCAGTTTATCACTGACCTTTGGTGTGGCAGACTTGTGTGGGTGTCTGAATATTGGCGGATTCCGTGTTGTGGGTCATAATAGCTGTGGCGGATTTCCGTGGCCGCGGCGGTGTGTTGGCGGTCTTCTGCACGGCGGTAAGCGGCTTTTACCACCAATGTTGTAATGACCGCCATTGACTCCAAAATTTGAAATTGATGTTTATTGACTTGATATTGTTAATGTTGATTGCTATGACATTATCACACTCCTATCTGAGTCCAAAGACTTGTATCTACCGCCAAGGGTAATTGAGGGTTATCCTATACGTGTCACCTTATAAATAAATTATCAAAAGAAATAGAAGGCTGGACATGCCCACAGTTGTTTTTAAACATTGGTACTCCTCATGTTCAAGTGTCTTGCTCTCTTACCAGGATGATAGTTTCTTATGATATTTTCCCACTAATTCTTTGAGGTGGCCTCTGTCTACTGTCTCATGGCAAGTTACATCCTTGAGGTGTTTCTGTCCTTCATTGACATACAGTCCTTTGCCCCATAGAATTATATTTCCACTCTGTTGGACAGTTTTATCATACAATCGTCCCTCTCGGCTAGCTCTTTTAGTGTTTTATATTGTGACCAATTCAAGTTCTATTTAGCCCTACACTTACTCAAAGATTGTGTCCTTAGATGCTTCTATTCTTTAAATTTTACATCCTGAAAGACATCAATAGAATCAAAGGGTAGAGCTGGGACACAGCGTGATTTGGGTTTGAAGTCTGTCATGCTGCTTGAGTTTGTCCTCAACCCCATTTCATTGAGTGTTTTAATCACCCTAGTCTCATCTTTGTTAGGTTTGTGATCTTGAATAATACCCACATTTTGATCAAAGGTGTGTACATCACACAGCCCTTTTGCATCTTATTCTGACCATATCCCTATTTCTTCTATGGGGATACTGTCTTTCTTAGCTGTGTTCCTATTCTTTGAAAGAGCATGTGCCCTAATAAGTTTGAGTTTCCAAGCGAAGTAGAAGAGGTCAAGCCATGCTTCTGTGTAGCTGAACTTTGCTGTGGGGCAAAAATGCAGTCCTAGTTTTAGTATTTGTTACTCTTCTTTCATAAGCTCTTTGTTAGTTATATTGATTAGTGAATTGGGTATTGTTACTCTTTGTGCCCCTGGCAGATCTGTTTCCTCTTCTTGACCCTTTTCTCTTCCTCTAATTGACCTTCCTCCATCTCCTATTTTGGCATAGCTTGGTACTGCCTGCCTTTCTTGTTGCAGCACCCTGTATTCATTTAAATGTGCCCCACCAGTTAAAGGAGAATGCCTGTCACTGTTTGTTGATAGCAGAGGTGTTCTTGCTGAATCTGACTCAATTTCAAAAGTCATGACTGAGCTATCTTCTGATATATTATCCCTTTGTTATTGTGATACTTGATTTGTTTTGATCCTCGTAGTCTCTTGGTGTTACAACTTGGCAAAAGAGAGAATACACCCACTCTCATAATCAGTTTTGTCTCTCACAAACGTCCTACATTTGCACTTTTGTTTTTGATCCTCATATTTTTGTTTCCTCTTTCCCATTTTGTCGCTTAAAGTCTTCATCTTTGTTCTTTTCCATGAGATTCCAGTTCTTTACCAGATCCTCAATTGTTTTGTTATTGTTCCATACTCGTAGAACACACATAGGTGTTTTATTAGGATTGTAATCATTCCCTTGGAGCAATCTGCATTGTTTTGTGCCCATTATTTCAATAATTCATTACTTAGACTTTGCTGTGTAGGGACATTATAAATCCTGAGTCCTCAAGAGACTATCTACATTGAGATAATGTTGGGGTAGTCCCTTCCCTCCATCAGTTTATTTATTGTTTCCTCAACTTCTTCCATTGGTGGCTGGTTTTGCAAAGTTGCCTGTCCTACATCCTTTCCTACATTGCCAGCTCCCACAGCTAAATCCTTGTCTTTGAAAAATAAATCTTTGAAAGTCTCCAGCCTATTATTCGCCCTTTCCGTGGCCATCCTGCCTTATGTGTGACTCCTTATCAGATTGATTTGCACCTCTCATCTGACAATCACAGAAGGTTCAGTACTTAGGGGGTCATTCCAACCTTGGCGGAGGCGGAAACCGCCATTTGGCCGCCATGCAGCCAAATTTACGCGGCCCCCATTCTGACATTCCCGCTGGGCCGGCGGGCGCTAACCAAGTTAGCGCCCGCCGGCCCAGCGGGAACGAGGCCGCAACACAGGAGCCGGGTTCGAATGGAGCCGGCGGTGTTGTGGCCGTGCGACGGGTGCAGTTGCACCCGTCGCGCTTTTCACTGTCTGCTAGGCAGACAGTGAAAAGCTGGCTGGGGCCCTGTTAGGGGGCCCCTGCACTGCCCATGCCAGTGGCATGGGCAGTGCAGGGGCCCCAAGAGGCCCCAGGACACCCCTTACCGCCAGCCTCTTCCTGGCGGTGAAAACCGCCAGAAACAGGCTGGCGGTAAGGGGATCAGAATCCCCAGGGCAGCGCTGCTTGCAGCGCTGCCCTGGCGGATTCTCCCAGCCGGGGCAAAAACGGCGGAAAACCGCCAGCCCCGGCGGGGCGACAGCGGCTTTACCGCCGCGGTCAGAATGGGAATTGAAGCACCGCCAGCCTGTTGGCGGTGCTTCCGTCATTCTTGCCCTGGCGGTCCAAGACCGCCAGGGTCAGAATGACCTCCTTAGTTCTGTGTCGTGATAGAGATCGGATTTTACCAATATATTAGTGGCATAGAAGTTGGCATATGGCGACTTATAAAACCTGACAGAAAATATTTCATGAAATGTAAACATGTGCATGTTTAAAATATGATGGGCATTGTGCCCTCCGATTATTTGGGCATTGTGGTTTGCCATGGTAGATGCTGTGCATTAATTTTTTAGTGAACTACTGACATGAATTAATGTTAAAAGTATCATTTTTAGAGATACAGTAGAGATCAAAAATATATCATGAGTATTGAATTAACATTAATTAGCCGTACTTATACTAAGGTATATGGATTTTATGAATTTAGAGTTGTGTGCAGAGAAATAAATACACATTTCAATTATTTCTAACGTTATGCATTAATGTTGTCTGCAAATAAATGAATTTTGTTTGCATATGTTAATTGAATAGTACGCATTAGCATAAGTGTTTAGCAATTAGAACTATGGGGGTTATTACAACTTGGAGGAGGTGTTAATCCGTCTCAAAAGTGACGGTAAAGTGACGGATATACCACCAGCCATATTACGAGTCCATTATATCCTATGGAACTCGTAATACGGCTGGTGGTATATCCGTCACTTTACCGTCACTTTTGGGACAGATTAACACCTCCTCCAAAGTTGTAATAACCCCCTATGTATTTAGGCTTACTTAGCTAGACTTGGCCTGAAGATTCATATTTGCTGAAATCGTAAGAAGTTCTAATTCATCATGTTTCCTTTGAACTGGATTATTTCCTAGGTTTGCTTATGTGTTGAAGAATCTTTTTCTATGAGGAGATAGCAATGCTGGTTCTTTTGACTTTGAAATGTGGCAATATTTACCTGAGAGACAAATAATATTGAATTCACATGAGAACTGTTGGAGACATCCTGTGACTAATGAGCGGAAATCATACTATCTCAAATGTTATAAAAAGTGTAATTTTTCAAGACAACTGTATGATTTCATCAAAATTACTTTGCACCTTCCCTGAGAAAGCCAGGAATAGTTCACACCTTATGGCCGTCTATAATTCTCATTGTATATTGATCCATTTGCGCAAAATGGGCCCACTCTAAAGACCAATCAGAACTCTCTGGACATTTCTAATTAGGGAGAGACTTCTGAAACTGGGGAAGTCATCTTGTTTGAGTGTTCATGCTGTCACCTTCTGTTCCACTCCAAGTCTTCTACCATTTCTAGTTTTTGATGTTATGAGTTTCCCTTCAGTTCTACATGCCCCATTTATTTATGCTGTTCAGTACTAATATACCCAACAAATTCTGAACTGCTGTCCTGCCCCATGTGCAGTTTGTGTTCTGTACTGTCCCTGATGCTGCTGACTGCTGATGCTGAGAAGCAGGGAGCACTCTGGACTGATAAATCCTTCCTGTCTGCTGTCTCATGAGGAGAGGTATATAATTTGCAATGTGACTCTCCTTATTTACCTTTTTAACTTAGATGATTACACCAGTGTATATTTATTGTGAGATACCGTAGTTAAATTATTTTTTAAATGTATTTTTGTCTCTTACTTTGTTTTGTCTGCATGTGTTAGCTCTTCCCCACACTTGCAAGTCCAAATTTGTAATAGGGATAAGGATGGACTAGCCCCACAATCTGATTGTTACTATTTGAATTTTTATGATTTACTGATGTCACCATCATCTGCTTTGAAATCTGTTTTTGATGTGTATATTATAGCACTGTTAATTTGTGTTATTCTCCTGGAGTGTTGAATCATATTAATTAGTAGGCTTAACCTCTTTAGACTTCTCAGTCAGCCTTTGGTTTTCATGTTTGTTTATAACTTAGTTTTGCATACCATTTACATTACATTGGCTCTGTGGTTGTAATAAAGATTTGAAACTTAATTTAGTTTGGAGTCTTGTTAACATGGCTAAATTGGTCATGGTGTTGAAATTGTTTAGATTTCCCATGTTATTGATTTGTGTGGAATAAATCTGATTACCCACTCTTCACTGAGTCCATCAACCTCTAGTGTGGGTGGGACGAGTCATGGTGTCTCACCAGTGTGCTGTTCCTGAATCCGATTCGGGAGAAAGACCCCAGTGCACTACTACAGTTTTGGCAGCAGAGTGATGGTTTTGCCTCATGAGGAGAGGAGTCAGATTTTGCCCATATCGTGATTTGCTCATGGTGAAGTGTAGGGGGGGAATGAAATTCCAGCATTGTGATACAGGTATACGGTATGTGTTCTGAGGAAGGGTTTGTGCTTGCAATGCTTTTGCTAAATTGCAGTGAAGTGTGATGTGTGAGATGTTTGGGGAGTCGTCATATTCAAAGTGAATGTTGCACTTTGTGCTCAAAGTTGCCCACATGGTTGTTGCTGTTTACGGGTCCTGCGTGGCCTAAGACTCCTGAGTTCCACACAAGTGTAAGGAGACACTAACAATTTCCGACCTCTCATTCCTCTCTCTGACCCCCATTCCTTCCCACATTCCTTTGGGGTACATTAATGGAAGATGAAATGTAAGGTGCTTTTCTCACAGCACTGACAACTTTTAAGTTTTCATTACACACATGTTTTGCTGCCAGGAGAAATGCCTATTCGCTCATGCTTTGCAGGATGGGTTGCCTCAGCCCACAAATGCCAGTGTCCATGTGTGTCTCCTCGTTTGACCGGCATTCATAAATCTGCTCTTCACATCTAGTGCCATTGTTAGACCTGGCATCCTTGGTGTGGTCTCCCCTATCTTTTTTGACTCTGCTTCCCATGTTTTGATTGTTTTTGCTGTTTTTGGTACTCTGGGCACTTTACCACTGCTGACCAGTGCTAAAGTACAAGTGTTCCCTGTGTAAATTCTATGTGTAATTGGCTTTTCCATGATTGGCATATTTGTTTTACTAGTAGGTCCCTAGTAAAGTGCAATAGAGGTGCCGAGGCCTGTAAATCAAATGCTACTAGTGGGCCTGAAGCACTGATTGTGCCACTCACATGAGTAGCCCTGTAACCATGGCTCAGACCTGCCACTGCAGTATCTGTGTGTGCAGTGTTAACCTGCCAATTCGACCAGGCAAGCGTACCCACTTGCCAGACCCAAACCTTCCCTTTTTATACATGTAAGGTAGGCCCTATGTAGCCCCATGGGCAGGGTACAGTGTAGGTTAAAGGTAGGACATGTGCTGGTATGTTTTTACATGCCCTAGCAGTGAAATGCTGCCAAATTTGTTTTTCACTGTTGCAAGGCCTTTCTCTCTCTTAGGTTAACATGGGGACTGCCTTTAAATAACTTTAGTGTGGTTTCCCTCTGGGCGCATATAGAGATACAGAGTTTGATGTCTCTGAACCAACAATTTAAAAATACAACTTTTGGTCAATGTGGTTTTTAAATTATCAGTGGGCATTGTCTTGCTTAAACCATTCACTTACTCTGCTTGCTTGTGTGTTCCCTATCTGAGTCAGACTGACAATCGGGCTGTTTGTGAGTCTCCACTAGAAATTGAGGCAAAACCTGCATCGCAGCTGGGAAATTGACGCATCACCTGCATCGTGGCTGGAGAAACAACGCAACACCCATTTGCGACTACGAAAAATGACACAAACCCTGTGCAGTGCAGTTTTCTATCACTGTGCGGCCGGATTTCTACTGCATTATTGCTGGACATCAAAATCAACGTAAACCTGCAAAGACCCAAGGTGCCTGGTATGGAAAACGATGAGCGGCCTCACTTGTGAGTGAGAAAACAACACATTGCGGACTTTTTTGATGCACGCTCTCCCATGCGGCTTTATTTTTGACGCAAACCAGGTAGTTTGTGTAACAACAACGTTTCCATTGTTTTCTAAGGAGTAAGAATCTATTGTTTAAAAAAATCATAACTTTACTTGTGTATGTTGGATTTTGTTGTTTTGGTCTTTGATTTAGATAAATATTGTCTATTTTTCTAAACTGGTGTGGTGTCCATTTTGGAGTGTTTTCACTGTATTACTGTGTGTTTGGTACAAATGCTTCACACATTGCCTGACTGCTTGTGCCAAGCTACCAAGAGGGTGAGCAGGGGTTATTTAAGTGTGTATCTCCATGTCCCTCACTAGAGTGAGGGTCCCTGCTTGGACAGTGTGCAGTCTGAGAGACCCCATTTCTAACAGCCATGATAATGAAAAACCCAATTTTGGCAGACTGTAATAACATTAATTATCACACTCAATTTCATCAGGGCAAAGGTACAGTCAGAAATTGCACTCTCAATGGGTAAATCTTTCTGATCTAGAAGGACTTACTTGCAAACATAGTTCTGTGCCAACGGAGGCACTTTGCACATATTCTGAGTGTGGGGGGGGGGAGCGGGTCATCACCCAAATCTTTGAAAATCCACAATCACTATAGATCCATTAAGGGGAGCCTACCAACAGTCACAAGGCAGCCACAGCATGTGGGAACAGACTCCCACTGTAATCTCTCACTACTGCACTGCTCTCAGCCGATGCCCAATCTCGGTGGCCTAATAAAAGTGCTTTACTTTCACATTTTTCTGTGATATAGCAGGCTGCTACAGACAAACGTGTAAAAAAAGGGGCCCGACCCGCTCACCTTCATGCAAACAAGGCATTTATCCGAGAAATATATTGTGATGGAGGTGAGCAAGGGATAGGAGGGAGACAGTGTGCCTCTCCTCTTACTTTTCATGTATTGCTTGTATTTCTGTTATCATGCGGGGCAGCAACTGTAAAAGCAAGTGGACTATCAAGTAATGGATACCTAATGCACATAAGTACATTTGTATGGTGAACTGAAGTGCCGGTGCCGCTATTGCAGCTATACGGAAATTAAGCGCTCCAGTTCATTTATATGGAACTGTGAATTATGGGAGTTGGAGTTTGGTTATTGAAGTCACATGACTGTATTTAAAAAGCACTGGCTCACTCACACCTGCTCTTACGTACCTGTGAACAAGGCATGCTGTTGCCGAAACGTGTCAGGATTTTTTGTCTTGCTGCTCAGAAATGCTATTGAATGCTTGGATTTTAACATGGACTGGTGCCTGGGCTTTTCGTGTTTGGGAGATATTTTCCGGGGGATGCTTTGCCCCAGTAACCCAGGCCGCCCTGCAGGGTCTGTGGCCCCTTACGGAGCAGGAGGTGACAATGATATATATATATATATATATATACACACACACACACATACATATATATATGATGCATATGTATATATATTAATATATGTAAGATGCATATATATGTATGTATATATATATACATACATATATATAAATATATATATGTATGTATATATATATATATATATTTATATATAGATAGATAGTTAGATAGAGATATATATTTCACCTAGTGGCAGTCGCACTAGGTAGTTAAATGACTGCATTTACCATGATGCCTTGGGGCTATTTTCCGCTTGAATGCAAGGCAGTGTGCTCCCTTTTTCTTTTTGGATGTCTAAATGATGGCTCCCATGAGCCTCTTGCTGACGAGCTCTGGCGATGCATCTGTGCGCCTACTGAGTGGTACAAAAACCTGTAAAGACGTTTGGCGGCATTTCAAGCGACCCCTTCAGTTACATACGCTCTCTGCTGATGACGGCCGAAAGCCAGAAACACGTGTCCAGAGATACGGCACTCGCTGCACCTACCTTAGGTGAAAGACTTTCTACAGTGATACAGCACTTGCTGCACCTACTTAGGGTGAATAATTTTTTGGGGGAAAAATTCTAGTCATTTATATTTAAATGACTGCATTTACCATGATGCCTTGGGGCTATTTTCCGGTTGAATGCAAGGCAGTGTGCTCCCTTTTTCTTTTTGGCACTAGGTAGTTATAGTTACAACCTAGTTTCTATAGAACAATAGTTTTTTTACTTGCCTATATCTTTGGCGCCGGTTGAGGAATCTTCACAAAATGTCTCCAAAAAATTGGACGGCATGTCAGCTGCTGTCTGGAAAGTTTTGGGGTGATCCGTCAAGTGGAGGCCGAGAAAAAGGGGGGCAATAAAGCTTTTCCCCCATTCATTTTTCCAGATGGATTTTGAACAGCGATAGCACCCAAACCACTCTACGGAATTACACCAAATTTGGCAGAAACGTAGTTCCTGGTCCCAAATGAGACCTTTTTTTATTTGGTGTAAATCTATTCAGTAGTTTTTGAGAAATTAAAGAAAATCCAAATTTGTGAGGTGAAGGATTCACAACTTCTGATCTCGTGCTGAGATCTGATTAGCTGTCAACACTTCAACAAGGAAGTGTTGGCAGCCATCTTGGGACTCAGCTTCAGCCGAGTCCCCAAAACAGATGTAAATAAAAGAAAAGTGGCCAGGGTAGAGTCACCTTGACCCCTTAGCTCTGATGTTGGGTTTGACTCCCCACCCCAAGAGCTAAAAAGCATTTAATACAAATTTTACTGCAGATGTTACAGTGACATTATTAATGATGCTAACAAAGATGTCATGAGTTCCTTAGTTTGTTGGGTAATTAGCAGTGCATGGCAAGGGCACGAGTTACAGTTACCTTAGGACACAGGTTATAGTAACATGAGATAACTCTAACTACAACTGATGAATTTTTTTGATTTGGTACATTTAAAATGTGAGCCTAACTATAACATCTCCATAACCTTCGTTTTTTTAAGTGAATTTCTGTGCTTTTTTAAAATTATATTTCCTAACTATAATGTCCTTGTAACCTTTGCTTTTTCAGTGGATTTCTATGTTTCTATGTTTTTTTTTTATGTAAAGTAATTTTAATTACTACACATTAATCCAACCAACGCTGTGTACAAACTTCAGTAGTGCACGGCCAGTGTTGGCCACAGGGCCTCCAGCCAAGCCCTTATAACCACCCAACCCCACGCTGATCAAGGCCTTTGGCCGTATGCAGCAGAAGTTGGCCACAGAGCCTTTCTCTGTAAGGGGATCTGTGAGTGGGTGCATGAGTGTCTGAGTGGGTCTGCAAGTGGGAATATGAGTCTACGTATGAGTGGGTCTGAGTGGGTGCAGGAGTGTCTGAGTGGGTTTGTGAGTGAGGGCATGAGTCTCTGTGTGTTTGTGAGAGTGAATGAATTAGTGTATGAATGAGTCTGTGAATGTTTTTAAAAAAATGTGTTGCATATTTTCGAATGTTCGCAAATATTCTCAAATAATCGCGAATATCATACATGATGAAAAAAATCATTTTAAACCCATAATTTGAGCCTCAAATACCCCTATATCACATCCCTGCGGTCAGGTTACCCCCATCCTGACCCTTTATGTCAGTTTTAATTTTATTTTTCAGCCCCGGGAACCATGTCCCATTGCTCAAAATGGGGACTGCGACTTTCTGGTCAGATTGTGGGCATCCAATGACAGCATTCTTGCTGTCACATGCATTCGCAAATTTGCCGTGATAATAGTGAAAATGTTGCAGTGGATCAACGGCCCTGATACACAATTTTTTTCCCCTTTAATATCTCAAAAACTACTGAACAGATTTACACCAAATAAGCAAAAGCACAATCAGCTTGCTTTCTGCCAAATTTGGTATAATTCCATCGAGTGATTCGGGCTGTAGTTGAGTCAAAAGGTCCTATGGGAATTAACATGGAAAATGCAACATTTTCACTCCTGCTTTTTCTAGGCCCCTGCTTGACAGATCACCCCGAAAGTCTGTGTGCAACAAGAACTACCAGCACACTTTTTTAAAAAGAATTTAGTGAGGATTCGTCAGACGATGGCAAAAATATAGGCAAGTCAAAAAACGTTTTTCTTATGGAAACATGGTCCTATCTATCACTAACATATATATACATATATATATATATATATATATATATATATATATATATATATATATATATGTATATATATATATATAGATATATAAATATAATTACGTATACTTATATATAAATATACACACATATAAATATACAGAGCAAGAGAGAGAGATAGCTATATATATATATATATAATATGTCTTCATATATAATATACATAGGTATATATATATATATATATATAATATACATATGTACATACATATATATATACATGTATATATATATATATATATATATATATATATATATATATAGAAAAACTAAAGGTTACAGGGATGCAGGGATGTTAAGATCAAGTTCAGATTTTACACACACAAAACAACCAAAATTTGCCAGTTATAGTTATTGTGCCCTAAGGTAACTGTAACTAGTGCATCCGCCATGCACAGTTTCCTCATCAATAATTTCACTGCAAATATAGCAGTGATATTATCAATAATGTGATTGAAGATTTCATGTGTGATTTAATATGTGAGGTAAATAAGTGCAGAGCGAGTGTGTGAGTTATAGTTACCCCAGGGCATGAATTATAGCTACTTGAGATAAAAATAAATAATACTGGTGAAGTTCTGTGGTTTTGTATGTGTAAAATCTGAACCAAACGTCCCTGTAACCTTTGTTGTTTTCAGTGAATTTCTATGGTTTTTATTAGTACTTTATAACATCCCTGTAAACTCTAGTTTTTAGTGAATCTCGCTTTCGGACAACCCCTACACCCATCCCTGCGCCATGCACAGCCTTTGGCCGTGCAGTGCAGGGGTTGGCCACAGAGCCTGCCTTTAGCCTGGCCCCGCAACCAACCCCCATATCTGGCCAACTCCCTATAACAATCCAACCCTGTGCAGTGCAGAGCTGAAGCGGGTTTTGGCAGTAGGGCCTGTTTCTCTAGGTGTGAGATGGTGTCTCTGGTTGTGAGAGTGAGTGTCAGTGTGTTTCTGTGTGTAGGTCTGTGAGTGGATGTGTGAGAGTGTGAGTGAATTTGTGAGTGGGTGCATGAATGTCTGAGTGGGTCTGTGAATGGGTGCATGAGTGTCTAAGTGGGTTTGTGAGTGAGTGTGTGAGTCTCCTAGTGGGTCTGTGAGTGGGTGCATGAGTCTCTGACTGAGTCTGTGAGTTGGTGTGTGAGTGTCTAAATGGGTCTGTGCGTGGATTTGTGAGTGTTTGATCTGAATAGGTCTGAGTGGGTACATGAGTCTGACTGCATCTGTGAGTGAGTGCATGAGTTTCTGACATATCAGGTCCCATCGTGAGAGCACTAGGGCCAATCATCAGCTTGAAAGGTGGGTCAAACACCCAAATCCCCTTTATATTTATGTTTATTCCCTGGAATGGAGTCCCCAGGGCCTCTTAGAGGCTTAGGAATGGGGCTGCATGCCCCCTCACCATTTTAAACATATCAGACCCAGGGCGTGATGTTTTTGGGGTCTCTTTGAGGCTCAAAGAAGGAGGCCACATGCTCCTCCCCTTAGCTTTTTAGTAGTTAAAAATATCAGTCATAGGGGATCAGGTCCCTGGGGCCTCTCAGAGGCTCAGGGAGAAGGGCCACCGGCCCTCTTCCCTTAAATGTAAATATAGCCTCCAGGGTGGTGTACCCAGGGTCTCTCTCAATCTCAGGGAGGGGGACAGTGCACCCCCGCCCCCCCAAAAAATCGGATCCCGTGACCACCCAGGCCCTGGCCCATCCTGGGGGGTATTTTAATAAAAAGTTAGAGAGCGCCATTTTTTTTTTAGCAGAGCTGCGGATCCTCCTCAGACATGTGGTGAGGATGAAAAAAATATGCAATGTTTGGACCTAGGCCTGGGAAGGCCGTGTATTTCTACACTCCATGGCACTGGGTAGTTTTAGTTAGGACCATATTTCAATAGGAAAATCAATATTTGGTTTGCTTATACTTTGCTGCAGTTTGACGGATCTTCACAAAACTTTTAAAAAAGCCTCATCCACCTCAGCTTCTTCTTGGGAAGTTCAGGGTGATATGTCGAGCGGGTCATAGTAAAAAAGTGGTCTTAAGACGTGTTTTCCTCACCCATTTTCCCATAGGAATATTGAGCAGTGACACTGCAAAAACTACTTAACAAATTTGGCAGAAAGTTAGATCTTCGTCTGCTTTTTGTGACTAGGTGTTAATTTATTCAAAAGGATTTGAAAAATGAATGATCAAAATAATTGTATATTTCTTTGCTCTCTGGATCTATGGACCCAACAGATCCGAAACTGAGATCTAATGGGCAGCCTACACATGAATAATGATGTGACAGCAGCCGTCTTAGGACTTGGGTCTCACCTGAGTCCTAGAAAACAGGTAAAATAAAAGTGTAAGTGGCACGGTAAAGATACCCTGACTCCCTAGGCCTAGTGGGTGGGTCCCAGTAGGATCACACTGGGGCCAAAAAAAGTATTTTGTTGAATTTTTCTGACAATTCACAGAGGATCTGCAGACCCACTGCAATTTGTGTAAAAAAATAAATAGATGCAGGCTCCTGCACCACTAAACAAATACACCTCTGGGTAGGCCAGGGCCCGGGAGGGCAGCACAAACATATTTAGGGGAGGAGGCACATGTCTGCCCCTTCCTGAGCCTCTAGGAGGCCCCAGGGACCACATCCTCCAGAGACAAACTTTAATTAAAGGGGTGCGGGCACACAGCCACCGTCCGGGAGCCTGGAAAAGACCCAGGGATCCCATTTCCTAGGGCTAATTTTAAAAAAGGGAGGGGGCTCTCCACACCCACCCTTGAGCCTCAATAGGCCCCTGGGACCACATTCCCTAGGCCAAACTTTATTTAAATGGTAGGAGGGGCATGCAGCCCCCATCCCCAAGACTGAGAAGGCCACAATGACCTCATCCCCTGAGGCTGTTTTAAAATAAAGGGGAGGAGGAATGTAGCCCACCTCCGTGAAACTAAATAAGCCCTGGGGACCCATACCTTAGGGCCAAATTTACAATAAAGGGGAGAGGGGCGAGCTCCTCCCTGAGCCTTGAAAGTAGTATTGATAATCTGACACTACTCCAGCAATGCAAACAGGGTCCCATGTCAAAAAGCCCAGCGTCTCTTTAATGCCTGCTCCGAGCAGACATTAAAAAAGTGATGCTGTGAAGGCGCAGAATGGCACAGTGACATGTAATGAAATCACAGCGCCAGTTCTGCGTGAGTTTTGACGTGGGAATACGTACCCTGCATACACTATACCTTGTGCGTGTATAAGTAGCTCAGGGCTTTACAAACTGGTGCAATTGTCCAATTGCACCAGTTTGTAAATGTGGCGCAGTGTAGGGAACTGCAAGTGCTGCCACAGAGTCACAAAAAGTGACATTAGGCTAATGCAAGGGGCTTGTAAATAAGCCCTTATCTATATTTAAAAGTTCGACTTTCTTTCATTTCTACGTAACCAAACACCCTGTCTCCGAGCACGATGATGGACAAACTCTGAACAAGGTCAAATACACATTAAATTTCACCATAAAATAATTATAACTTTAGTTACGTTTTGCTTCAGAAAAAGGTAGTTTGCAACACTTACTTTAATGTAAACTATGCTTTAACTTTAAAAAAATATAAAAACAGGCGTCCATGATTTTGTAGCTAGTTGTACACTGACTTCTCAGGGTACCACACACATTGGAGTGTAGGAGAGTGACATACCGTGAAAGACTGCCATCTATCTCTGAAAATAAGTAAAACTTGCACAATATGTAGGTATACTAATAGAAAGGTAAATGAATACAATATAATACTTTTTTACTTTTCCATACATTTCTTCAGTGCATATTGAAAACCCCAAACCAATTGTCAAGGTTTTCTAATTAGAATATAATGTAAGTTAATAAACAAAAATAATGTTTTTTAAATATACTTATAACATTTTCAGAACATTGATATTGTTCAAATTTAAGTTTTTTTAAAACAACAAATTACAGCATGCACTTTAAAAGTACTGTATAGCGTTGGGGGCTGGGGGATTTACTACTCCAACTCTGCCGAGTGTCACCTCAAGTAAGGTGCTGAACAGTGGTGGTGGGGGATACATATTTACTAACCAAATGCCACTGTTACCTCGGGGAAGGTGCTGGACAGTGACTGAGGGGTAGATTTACTCTTCCAACTCCGCTAAGTGTCACACAGGGACCTGCTTAGAGAAGGTGTAAAAACCAATAATACCATTCTTTCAACAACTCAACAGGAAAAAGTTATCCCAATCTCTTACATTTTATGTACTTTGTTTTTAAAAAAAGATCAAATTTTCCAGGAAATTAGATTAGCACATTCATTGTCATGTAGTCTGAATCAATAGATATCCAAAAAAGCAAACAAATTATGGGAAAAACTAAGAGCTCAATCAGGCCTCCCCCCGCCAAAAGTCTGGATCCCTGGGTCAGAGCCCACTTTGCCAATGTCTCAAAACATCTCTGCGCACAGGACCCCTATCAGGGACAACCAATAGCATCACCAAGTGCCATGCATATGCTGGTAGTGTGTAAGAGCAAATAATAAAAAAAAAACACATCAGTAACAGCATTCTTCATATATAACTAAAGTAGGTGTAAGGTACAAACAAAATAATAGACATGAGTCCAAAAAAGTAGACAAAAAGGTATGGCAACTAACCACCCCCCTGGTGTGGATAAACAAATAACAAACTTGCACCCATTCAACAAATATCCATCATACATCATAGGGAGAAGTGCAAGCAAAATGAGGTTGACATTGCTCAAAACAAGCTGAAACCTTTACCATTTGAAATACCACCCAACTCAATGTCTGGCCCTGTTTGGATATATCCTACATACCCATCTATGGAAAAGGTCCTCTTGTCATATGTAAGTCCTGCACTGTTCCAAAGCTCTAAATATACAAACCTGGTCATATTGATCACCGATCGAGGTGAAACAAACACACCTGTAGTCACACATCCCAATGTATCCAATTACATCAAAAAGGTGGTGCAAATGTTCATTACTATGATGTATACCTACCCATAAAAGCTAATCACATATCAGATGGGGCAGATGGGTGGATAATAGAGGTGGATTTGGATGTGGAATAGGTGGACTTGGTATGGAAGGGGTAAGAACCTTCTTGGAAGTGGTGGTTGGAGGTTTGTCATGGTTGATGGCAAGGGAAAAAGAAGGATCTTCGGTAGGTTACAGTGCAATGGGAATGGAAAGGAGTGTGGTCTTGGAGGGAGAGGGAGTAACTGTGTGATGCGCTTGGCTCTCTTGTGGGTGCAGGTGCATGTGTGTCAGGTGTGTGTGCTCAGATTATGGGTGTCTCTTGTATCTGTGGTGTCTGTTGGGCGCCTGATTGTGTGCACCTGTGTTTCTTAGGTGTATAGAATGTGAATGGAGGATCTGTGGCGGTTGCTCCAGTGGAAATCCTGGGTGTGGGTGTTGTGGATGCTTATGTGATGGTGACAGTGGATGTGGTTGTGTGTTTATGGATGTGATGGTGGTTACGGGGTGCATGTGGGTGTAATGTTGTCTGTGTTGGCTGTAGATGTGGTGGTGGAGGCCGGGTGTGTGCATGTGTGTGTGCTCTCATCTATGCTGGGTGGGGCTTTGATGGGGGAGTGGTGTCAGTATATGGGTGAAGTGTTGTCAGTGGTGGCTGTGGATGTAATGGTGGTGAGGGTGTTTATGGGTGTGGTGGTGGGTGTATTATCTGTCTGTTTGGATTTTTCTGTGCTTGTGCTGATGTGTAGATGTGCTGCTTTGGTCTGTATGAGTGGGTGTATGTAAATGTTTTCATGTGTTTGGACAGGTTTGGCAATAGGATATTGGAATGGGGAAGGGGCTGTGAAGGGAGACAAGGTTGCGGGGCATGGGAATGGAAGGAGTATGGTCTTGGAGGGAGAGGGAGTGACTGTGTGTGATGCACTTGGCTCTTTTGTGGGTGCATGTGTATGTGCTGCAACTCTGGGTGTGTCTTATATATGTGTTATCTGTTGGGTGCTTGATTGTGTGTGTCTGTGTATCTTAGGTGTGTATAATGTGAATTGTGAATCTGTGGAGGCTGCTGCAGTAGAAGTGCTGGGTGTGGGTGCTGTAGATGCTATTGTGGTGGTGACAGTGGGTGTGGTTGTGTGTAGTTTGTGTATGAATGTGATGGTGGTTAGGGGGTGCATGTGGGTGTATTGTTGTATGTGCTGGCTGTGGATGTGGTGGTGGAGTTCGGGTGTGTATGTTTGTGTGCTTTCATCTGTGCTGTGTGGGGTTGTGATGGTAGAATGGTGCGAGTATGTGGGCATGGTATTGTCAGTGGTGGTTGTGGATGTGATTGCAGTAAGGTTGTCTGAGGGTGTGGTGGTGGGTGTACTATCTGTCTGTTTGGATGCATGCCTGTTTTTCTGTTTGTGCATATGTGTAGAGGTGCTGCTTGGGTCTGTATGAGTGGGTGTGTGTAAATGTTTACATGTGTTTGGACAGGTTTGGGAATAGGGTATTGGTATGGGGAAGGGGCTGTGAAAGAGAAACAAGGTTGCGGGGCATGGGAGGCTGCTATGAGGGAGAAGGCCAGAGCCTTAAAAGATCTCTGTAGGCCAGACATTGCACTGAGAATGCCTTCCAGGTAGGCCACCATCTGCTTTAGATGGCTTTTTGCCCCTGAATGCCATTTAGAACTGCAGTCTGATCCACAGAGATGTTTCTCAGGCAGTCAATAGCCTCCTCACTCTTTGCAGTGGGAGGACCGGGGCAGAGGTCGGAGGTGCCTGGAGTGAAGGAGTTGGCTCCCTCCTAGGGGAGGCACCCAGCCAACTGGGAGGGGATCAACAGGGAGGGTGGAGATGGAACTGAGGGTGGCAGACAAGGATGAAATTGGAACGGATCCTGTGGGGTCTGCCACCACTCAGGAGTGTCCACTGAAGGATGACTCTGACGATGATGAAGTAGAGCTTGCATCCTCCATGGTACTTCCCATACTCTCAGCCACAGGGTATATCTGTGTCGGTGCTGTCAGGATCAGAAACAATGTGGCCAGCTGCCTCCCCAACAATGTTGGCCCTTTCTCCTTTGCTTGCTCAGGATGAATTTTAAAATGACACATAAAAATTGGTTAATTGCATCTGCGTGAACACCCCGATCACAGATTCAAACACAAAACATTACAAAAGTGACCTATAACACAACCTTCATGGTTAACTACATGGGCTTCAACATTAGCATGATCGCATGCATGCATGCTCCATTACCTGAAAACAGTTGGTTACAGCGATGTCAAAACCCTAGACAGCTCCAGTACCATCAGCCAACTTGTCTACACTCCATCCTTAGGTATATACTAGGATAGTTGATCACCTTGTGTAGGTTGGTCCTTGTAGCATACCGCAGTGAACTGATGTCATCACATAGGATGGCCACAAAAATACATTTCCACAGTGTCCACACAAGCCCCTGAATTCAGCACATGCTCATTCACCTTAAACAGCATCATGATGTAATGATGGTCAAGTAATACAGCAATGTAGGTGCAATATGTGCTGTAGTAGAAATCATGTCAAGTGCAAAGGCTCATTTCACACTGATGTGATTTTGTTTCCTTGAACTGAAGTAATTTTGCTACATATCACATGTAGCATAGAAAAGTCGCATGGAGACATCCAGGGCCAAATTATTTCGAGATATATAATCTATAAATGCACCACTCATAAGAGTTCATATAGCCCTGTGAACTTCCCCAATCCTGCTTGGTACTGATGACAACACCATTCGTAGACGCATTCCTAAAACACCTTTGAAGGTTGTTGTGTCTCAGTGAAAATCTATGACATGAAGAGGTAGAATCACTTCAGTCCCTATGGGATGACACATAACCGCACAGTTTTCAACTGAAAACACCAACTGCCTTGGAAGACTGAGTGTAGACACTCACACATAATCCCAATATTTGTACATCTCACTCCCTGATGCATGTCACCAGTCAGCCAATGAATGTTTAAACAGTATTGCAGATGAAACAACAGTGGAGAAAGGGACATGGGGCAACATGTAGGCACTAATGCTGATGGCACCAGTTATGATTGCACACTCATGTTACTGTAGAATCCTAACTTACCAATGGGAAGTGTTGTCCAGTCACTGTAGCAAAAGTGCACTGTATGCTATGCCACATGTAATAGGGCTACCATTAAATGAGACGCAGTAGTGAGGGCGCAACACTCCTGACAAAATGAAGACAAGTGGCCCAGAACATCAAACAACATGAGGTGATTTTTGTCTTTACTCAACCATAGACCTACTCAAAACAACAAACTGGTAGTTGACTGAACACTGCTGGGTCCTGGTCTTGAGGACATTAGTCAAAGCACATCATCATGCACCTACTACCAGACCCACACAATCTGGAACTCTTCTTGTGCATGGGACATGGCTCACCCCCAATGTTGATGGGGAAGTGCCTGCCTGAAACAAAATAAATTGGCAATATAACTTGTATAACTCTGGCCAGGACTCACCCCCTTGTAGCTGCTGTTGGGTTCTCCATTGCTCATCAAGCTCTGGATAGGTAACCGCCAGTATGTGGGCCATTAGGGGGTCAGGTTGTGACGTATGCCCTGTCTATGTTGGGAGGACTTACCCTGCTGGACCTCTGAGATATTCCAGGTCCAGTACTCAGGTCCTCCCACCTTTTCATGCAATGGATGATGCACTGGCAATAGACTCCCAGGCTCTGCACCTTCTGTACGATGGCCTTCCAAATGTCCCAGTTCTGATGACTGCGGACCTGTATGGATACAAGAGAGAGAAAAACAGTATATCACTGCAACGTTTTGGATAGCTGTTTTATTGTCACACAATTGGTCTACATCTAGCACAAGCATAAATAAAATGTAACACACAGCATTTAGTTTTCACATGCTAAGCACTACAAAAACATGAATACACACTATTGTAGTCATCTGTTGACCATCCTCATCCCTGGTAATGTCCTACACTGACGAAGCTAGCCCACTAGCATCATGTAGCCCTGGGCCATCATACATGTACTGTGATGCGACCTACTATGAAAAATGACACATCACTTTGAGCTTTTGAAGAGTACACTACTTGTGCATTATTGTACAGACACCTTTACAGCCAGGCCTTTTGACTTGATGCATACGGTCCATAGAGCCTAGAACCATAGTATAAACGACATGCTAGAACTCAGGTTACTACGGAAGGGCTGCCATATGTGTCGGTGAGAGATTCCACTCTGGGGGGTGTGGACATGTGGAATACCTAATGTAATATCATAGTATGTCTGAGTTTGTGTGGTTTGTACTGGCATCACAGGACAAACCTTTTGCAATATATGGAACTGTTACAGGGATGCCATCAACATACCACTGAATTTCTTGATTGTTTGGCTGAATGTAAAAAAGCTGGTGATTCACATATCAAAACCTCTTCTGAAGTAACCAACTATCTGCGCTGTTATTGTGTCACATCTGAAATAGGCCTCTACAGTACAAGCATTACTTATGGAATATTGAAAACAGACCTGTGGGAGTAAGGGGCCTGTCATTAGTAAATGACACCCATTGACAATATGGTCAATGGAGTGAAGTATCAGGTCGAGGGGTTACCTCGGTCACCATTCCAAATGTAGTCCATGTTAAACCAATCAGTGCTTCTATTGTTTGTGAGAATTGTTTTTGTGATCATCCAAGGATCCATCATTCTACAGTGATTTTACTCTGTGCATCAGTTGTATTGCCACAGAACCTCTGCCCCAGCTGGTCCATGGTTCAGATTGGGTACAACTCATTGTTAGTCCTTGCTCTCTGCAGGCTGAGCATACTAATCCCACATGAACATCACATTTCAACCTGTTCAACATATAACATTTTGGCTTGTGGCCATTCAATAGGTGAGCTCCTGGCTGTGTTGAACTTTTAAGGAGTCTGTCAGCTACTGGTAGCTCACAGACAACAGCTTGGTGAGCCCTGATCTAGGCTGAGTGATATGTGGGACTGTATACCTACCTAACATCATCCTCAACTGCTTTATACAGAATAAATTCACAGGTCATGCTGTGCAGGCTACACATGTGTTTGCACAGTTAGCATGATCTGAATAGCAAATACATCATAGGTACCATGAAATGTACACATACATAGATGTCTACATGCATCACAAATAGAATCCAGGGCTTTCCACACCTCACATATTTAAACAGTGATGTTAAGTTCATAATGTGTAGCGCTCCACAATTCCTGACATTATTGTCCTATGTAGGGACCATCAAACTTTACAACAGTAATCAGACTTAACACTTAAACTCAGAGGCACATTGTAGCCTGTGGGAATGGAAACGATGGAGTAAAACAGAGTAACATATATATGTAAGATAGTTACCTGTTCCTCTAATGAGCCATACAGCTTGCCATACAGGGAAAGGACCTCATCAGCCAGCAGCTCTAGCTCCTCTGCAGAGAAGGCACAGGCCCTCTCATCTGCTTGGCCTGATCTGATTGGGCCCAGAGAAGGCAAAGAGCAGCTAAAAATAGAGGAGGTCTTGATAGCAGCAGTGTCAGGATGCAAGTAAGGTATTTTTCAAACTGTAGCGTACATGGATGCGACGTGCACAGTTATCAGCATATATACATATACATATATATACATCCTTTGGCCCTCTACCGTCACATTTACCAATGTTAGCCTACGGCTGTGTCCTTTCATGGAGTTAACCACCCACTGCGCCGTCGACTTCCGCCAGTGGCGTTAAATGCACAATGTCCAATGTGCGAATTCAGGCAGCTGTCATTTTAGCGGTACTGTATTGGTGACTTAATTGCGTCACCACCACTCCAAATAAGGGATTATGGGGGTTATTCTAACTTTGGAGGAGGTGTTAATCCGTCCCAAAAGTGACGGAAAAGTGACGGATTTACCACCAGCCGTATTACGAGTCCATTATATCCTATGGAGCTCGTAATACGGCTGGTGGTATATCCGTCACTTTACCGTCACTTTTGGGACGGATTAACACTCCTCCAAAGTTAGAATAACCCCCTATATGTTTACATTTGTAGAAAATCTAGTGGTGCTGAAATTTAATTCCACTATTTGTTTGTCTAGTGTATCAGTGTTAGGCTATAATAGTGTGGTGGAATATACACCGCCTTTGACGGTATTTTGTCCAAAACAACATTAAAAAAACAGTGCAAATATTACATCCAAGATATTTTATGTACACATTAATCCTCAAGACACATGACAAGGCCACAATTGATTGGTGATAAACATAGCACAATAGAGTATTTAAAAGTAATATGTGTATCTTGCAATCTGAAACAGTTATGTATTGTCATATTAGTTTGGGCTTACTCTTCACATCTGTTACTGTGGACATTGTGACCACTGTTCATGTACGGTTTTCAATTCACACATAGGTACCCTGGTAGAAGGAGAAGATGAAAGTTTCCAGTTTACCACCCATTTCCAGACATTCAGACCATGGAAGAAAGGGATATCAAGAAGTTTTCTGGATTTGTGTCATCAGTTGGAGCATGATCTCCTGCTTCACAACACTAATCCCGCATGTATCACACCAATTGTGAATGCTATGGCAGTACTGCATTTTCTGGCCACAGGTTCTTTTCAATATACTGTGGCAATATCTGGTGGTATGTCACAACCAATTTTCTGTGGTGCACTACAAGACATGCTTTAGGCAGTGATGAGACATATTGATAGCTACATTCAGTTCCCCAGACATGAGGATTTAGCCAATGTGAAGGTTGACTTCAGTGGATTTGGTCACCTGCTACATGTGGTTGGAGTCATTGATGGCACCCATATTGCCTTATTACCACCACAAGCCAGGGAGCAAGTTTATTGTAACAGGAAGAACTTCCATTCTATCAACGTGCAAGTTGCCTGCTTACCGGATTAGTATATGTAAAATATATGTGTGTGGTTCTCTGGATGAGCCCATGATTCCTTTGTACTGCGGAACAGCACAATACCCCAGCTGATGTCACAACTACTACCGTAGAGGGATTGGAAGTATGATCTATCCACATCTTGGGTGGGTAATGTCAGGTAGTATAGTCATAAAGTATGTAACTTATTGTTGCACTTATGTCTGTCTTCCATCTAGGAGACTCAGTCTATCCCAACTGCCCATGGTTGTTGGCACCACTGAGGAATCCAGCAATGCCAGGGGAAGTCTGTTTCAATGAGGCACAGGAAAGGACATGGTAGCCAGTGGTGCGGGCTTTTGGGCTCCTGAAGGGCAGATTTAAATGACTGAACGAAGCTGGGGGACACATCCTCTACTCTCCCAGGAAGAAGTGTCAAATTACCGTGGCCTGCTGTATGCTCCACAACCTCGCACTGCGATGGCACATTCCTTATATCGAAGAGGATAGTGACCAAGAAGTGCCACCGGGTGAGAATCCTGAAATGCCAAATGATGATGATAGTGGTGAAGAGGAAGGAGTCGACTTGCATCAAGATCTCACCAACAATTTCTTGTCATGAGGGTAAGTATTTTTGTCAAATGTCATAACTTTGACTGTTACAGCAATTCTTGTTGTGATGATGAGAGGAGTATGCTAAGGGAAAATATTAGGGAGGGCAAGCTTTCTGTAATCCAGGAGAAAGATATTTGTTGAACAAGGAATTGACACACAGGAGGTCATTCTAACTTCGGCGGGCGGCGGAGGCCGCACGCCAAAGTTCCCCCGCCAGAATACCGCAGCGCGGTCAAATGACCGCCGCAGTAATTCTGACTTTCCCGCTGGGCGGGCGGGCGACCGCCAAAAGGCCGCCCGCCCGCCCAGCGGGAAAGCACCAGCAACGAGGAAGCCGGCTCCGAATGGAGCTGGCGGAGTTGCTGGTGTGCGACGGGTGCAGTGGCACCCGTCGCGATTTTCAGTGTCTGCTAGGCAGACACTGAAAATCAATGTGGGGCCCTGTTAGGTGGCCCCTGCAGTGCCCATGCCAGTGGCATGGGCACTGCAGGGGCCCCCAGGGGCCCCACGACACCCGTTCCCGCCAGCCTGGTTCTGGCGGTGAAAACCGCCAGAACCAGGCTGGCGGTGAAAACCGCCAGAACCAGGCTGGCGGGAAGGGGGTCGGAATCCCCATGGCGGCGCTGCTTGCCCTTGATGCACCGCCAGCCTGTTGGCGGTGCATCCTCCAACCCCGGCCCTGGCGGTCCATGACCGCCA
This sequence comes from Pleurodeles waltl, assembly GCF_031143425.1. Taxonomy (NCBI): domain Eukaryota; kingdom Metazoa; phylum Chordata; class Amphibia; order Caudata; family Salamandridae; genus Pleurodeles; species Pleurodeles waltl. The sequence continues at coordinate 216,753,554 of NC_090450.1, read as the reverse complement.
GGGTCGGAATGACCCCCATAGTCATTTTGTTTGTGTTGGTTTGTTTTGCTCAGATTTTTGTCATTGACTGTGTTCTCCAGGAGCTGACTATGTGAATTGTCTTATATGTATGGTTTGATAGGTACTTTCTTTGTTGTGGTTTGTTTTAGGTACCTTCACCATGGCATGTTCATTTGAACATTTCAGAGTTGGGACATTTGCAGGAATATGATGCTATTTGGAAGTACGATGGCAACATGGGTTGTTCCACGGAATGATAAACACAGACTTTGGGTGTACAAATTCTGTACCAAGAAAGCTTGCATAATAACATGATGGAATTTATAAGGAATCCTTTGGACTTGTTCCTTGTCATATGGTGGGACTAATGCAATATGTGGGCCATCATGTGCTCCAACAAAATGTGATTATGGAGCCAAATCATGCTATTCTCCCTTCACATTGTCTAAATCCTTATTGTGTCCAAAGTGTATGTAGCTGTTGATATGTCTCCTCATTGTAGGGCAAAGTGTTAGAAACACACAACAAAAATGTGTTTGTGACATTCCACCAGATTCTGGAACAATACATTGGAATGATCCACTGATCAAAAAAAGTAGTACTGCCATGTGTTTGTCAATTGGTGTTATTGATGTCGGATTCCATTTGTTAACTAAGAGATATGGCTCCAGCTGGTGACATAGACTGACTTTATTTTGCTTGTTTACGAGGAAATTGTCAGATGTATCTCCTCTTTCCATGTTGTTAAGGAATGCAACTGAAAATGTGACCAGTGGCACAGATTATTGGTGTCATGTATGATTTGCTATGCTTCTGACATAATGCCAGATAATTGTTGGTACAGTGGAATAAAGATGGCATATGAGAATACACTTGTATGTATGTTTTGGTCAGACATGGTTGTGATCCTGAGCTAAACATTGTGTACATGCAACATATCCATTCTTACACAAGTAGATATTTTTGCCATTGTAAAGTTCATATGGAAGTACATATATGCATTACTAGTTGTGAGATATACTACAGCAGGCAATTAGTTTCAACCTAGTGGTTTTATTGAATTGGACACGGAGAAAAGGAACATTGTTAAAACCAAACAGGAAAACTGAAAAATGAAGAAGTCAGTCATGGTGAATGAAACCATAGCTGTAGATTCAAAACTGTTTGAAGTCCAGTGTCCAAAATGCTACTATCAGAAAGGTAGATGTGTCCAGGAATAGTCTACACAGTGAATACATTACACACACTGGAGGAAATTAGGTTTGAGGTTTCTTGCTGGTGGTGGTGGAGGTCTTGCCATTCGCACCTCCTGGTAATTTGTGTGGTGTTCCCGTTTGTCAGTAGTATTTTAAAAAAAATGACTAGTCACCTTTTTATTTTTTTAATATTCTATTAAACTATGATAAAAATATTTTACAATATTTATTAAGATTAATTATCAGGTATCAGAATTAATACATGAATATTAACACACTTTCCCAGCTATTACCCCATACCCCTTTCATCTCATACCTACAACTTTACTCTAATATTTTTAAAATAGTTTACATAAAGTATAAAAAAAAAAATTAAACATCTTAAATAGATTATGGGCCTGATTACGAGTTTGGCAGTCCCAAGGTAGGACCATCAGACTTGCGGGGAGGATGCCACCGCAATTTTGATGAAATCCCTCTGCCCTACTACAAATCTTCCGCTGGTCTGACCTGGCTGACAGGTGGAAACCTTGAAATAGAGCGTTCCTGCTGGTCAGACCGGTGGGAACAGTGCCACTTGATAGCACTCTACTACCTTAAAGGAGCAGAATGCTATCTCATAGCACAAAGGGGGCCAACCAGCACCCTCGGAATGCAAAGCAGACAGTGCTCATTCTAATGGTGCTGGGCAGGGGGCCCCCCAAGCTACCCATGCCAGGGCAGTGCAAGGTTCCCCCTGTTGCCCCCTGCACTTGTTCTCTGCCAGCCTTTTAATCATGGTGAAGCTGCTATGAAAAGGGTGGTGGAGAAAAAGGTTATAATCAGCAGGGTGGAGCTGAGTACAGGGCCGATCTGGCTGATTACAACCAAGACCGCTGTCAGCCCGTCAGGATCTTGGATCCTGTTGGAGACGGCTGTCAGTTGGCAGGTCCACCCCTCAACCTCGTAATGTTGCAGTCGGCCTGCCACAGCTGCGGCGGTCCAACTATCACCGCGGGTTTGGCGGTCTTGTGACCGCCAAACTCATAATCAGGCCCTATATATTTAATACTCAGCTCTTACAGTTAATACCCTATATTAATACAATTTGTTAACCATTGCCTCTATATCCCTTACCTCCTACTCCTTGAACTTTATTTTGTTACTTTTAACCAAATATGTATAGATTATTTTAAAAATAAGTAAATTATTTTTAAATAGATCACATATGTAATACTCAGGTATCACTGTTAATACCTGAGTACTGGTACCCTTCCCCACTCATTATCCCCTATGTACCTTACATCCTGTTCATAAAACTTAATTTTGATACTTTTATAACTATTTTGTACACATTAATTTGAAAATATTCAAATTATTTTAACTACATTACATACCTAATACTCAGATATAACAGTTACTACCTCAATATTGACACACTTCCCCACCCATTATCCCTATATCTCTTACATCCCACTACTAAAGTTTTATTTTGATATTTTTAAATTAATTTGCACGCATTTCTTTAGAAATATAAAAAGTATGCTGACTATATCATTTATTTAGTAACCAGGTATTACAGTTCATACCTGAGTATTAATACACATCCCCACAGCATATTCCTTACTATGGCCCTCATTACAACCCTGGTGATTGGTGGTAAAGCGACGGTAATACCGCCAACAGGCTGGCGGTGAAACAATCTGGAATCATGACCACGGCGGAAACCACCAACACAAACAGCCACTTTAACACACTGACCGACCCACTGGTAGCAACAAACACCGCGGCGATAACTGCCAACAGCCAGGCGGAAGACAATCTACCGCCCACTGCATTACAACACGCCTATCCGCCAGCTTTTCTGGGGCGGTAGCAACGCCATGAAAAGCACGGCGGAAACACTACTCTGAAGGGAACCGACTCACCTCTCGACACTCAAGGAAGAACCATGACGCCAAGGAGCCCGAACTGCAGGTGTTGCCCATGCTGGTCTACCTTCTCATACACTAGGAACATGAACGCTGGCGAAGACAGCCACGGTGAGTACTGCACATCGCACACAAGAGAGGGGGGGAGGAAAAAGAGAGTGACACACAACACGCAACACCCCCACCCCCACTCCCACCCCCAACACCATTCGCACAAACACATGCAACAACATTACATATACATCCCGTAACCCTCAGGAATAACGCAAGGACAAAGGAATGGAGTAAAACGAGTGTAATATTAGAAATTCTGAGAAATACATTCTTAAAGCAATAAACAGTATGTAAACTATATACAATATATACAAAAGGAGGGACAATGCCCACTCCATAATGTCCGTGGCCCACTGGGCCAAAACACATAGGCCAAGGCCACACATGACTCCTGCCTCAATACGGAGAGAACACTGCAGGGGCATCAGGTCAAAAACACACAGGCACCTCAGTGGGACAGGGAATGGGGGGCACCTCAGCTGGAAGATGGTACAATGCCACTGGCCTGGAGGGGGTTCCATGCCCACTGCTTGGTCCTGGGGAGTGCAAAGCCACAGTCTCTCAAGTGGGTGGTTTGCCCACTTCTTGGTCCCGGGGAGTGCAAGGCCACAGTTACTCAAGTGGGTGGTTTGCCCACTGCTTGATCCTTTGGAGTGCAAAGCTACTGTCTCTCAAGTGGATGCCTTCTTCAAGTAGTTCTGGAGGGGGCTTTGTGCCCAGTGTGCTTCATCCTGGCAAGGAGGGGCTGAGTGGATGGCTTCTTCCACTGGTTCGGGAGGGGGCCTTGTGCCCAGTGTGCTTCATCCTGGATGGGGCAAGGTCACAGTCTCTCACCTGTGTGTCACACCAACAGGTGTTGCAGGGGCCAGGATGCACTGCAGTCCATGTAGTCACCACTACACACTGCTCGCCGGCGGTGACAGCTGCTCAGTGGATGCCAGTTGCGCTGCAGGTGACGGTTCTGGCAGTGATGGTGGTAGCCTCCAGGCATTCATCTGCAACCTTGGATGGCTGCCCACTGGGACTGGTGCTGCTGGCAGTGGTGCTGCTGGGGGCGGTGCATGTGGAGGTGCTGGCTGTGGTGCAGGTGACAGTGCTGGCAGTGGTGGTGGTAGCCTCCAGGCCTTCACCTGCAGCCTAAGACGGATGCCCACTGGGGCCGCTGCTGCTGGCGGCAGTGCATGTGGCGTGCTGGGTGTGGTGCAGGTGGCGGTGCTGGCAGTGGTGGTGGTAGCCTCCAGGCCTTCACCTGCAGCCTCAGACGGCTGAAATGTCATGGCTGGTGTTGTGTGCCCCTTCCTGTCCTTGGCAGATGGTGGTGCCTCCTTGCTTATGCCAGCTGGTGCTTTTTCTTACGCTAGCTGGCTGGTGTTGCCTCCTTCCCCTTGCTGGCTGGTGTACCCTTCTTGCCCTTGCTAGGTGGGGCCCCTTCTTGGCCTTGGCAGGTGGTGCTGGCACACTGGCTGTGCTTACGTGTGCCTCCTTGGAGCCTCTCACACCTGCAGTTGCTGCAGAAACCACAGTGGCCGTGGACTGGGTGGCTGAAGTGCTGGGATGGGTTCTGGCCACCCTGGCCCGAGGTGAAGGACGGGGGATAGGGGTGGGAAATAGGTCAATGTTGGCGAGGAAAAGCTTCTTAGAGACACTGGGGCGGGAAGAGGGTGAAGGTTTGGCTGTAGAGGAAGAGGGAGTGGTTGTAAGTGGTGTCAGTCTGCTGTGTTTGGGTGCAGGTGCATGGGCTGGATGTTGTTGTGAGGTGAATGGCTGTTGGGTGTCTGAGTGTTTGCATTTGTGTACTTTGGGAGGAGGGGACACAGACACAGTCGGAGAGGGCACAGGGGACGTAGTGCATGGATGTGGTGACTGCCAGTGATGGGCGTGTGGTGATAGGCATGCTGGTGATGGAGGTAGTGGATGAGGATGTAGTGCATTTAGCTGTGAGTGGAGAAGCTACTGGGAAGGAGGTTGACGAGGAGGAGGAGGAGGGGGACACAGTGGAGGCAGTGGATGTTAGTGTGTCTGCATGTGAATTGTGCTTGTGTGACTGCCTGTGGGGTGAAGCGTGGTGCTTGTGTTTGCATGAGCCACTTCTGTGTGTTGATTTGGGTGATTTCTGGTCTAAAGGTGTGCCTGGGATAGGCTGGAGTTGAGGGGATTGGGACTGGGTAGAGGAAGTTGGAGGGGGGAGCCTGGAGACAGGGACAATGGCTGCCATAAGTCCGTTGGCCAGAGCCTAGAATGCTCTCTGTTGGACCGCCACGCCAGAGTGAATACCCTCCAGGTATGCAGTTGTTTGTTGCAAATGTCCTGCTACACCCTGGATGGCATTCAGTATGGTTGACTGCCCAACAGAGAGGGATCGTAGGAGGTCAATAGCCTCCTCACTGAGGGCAGCAGGGCTCAATGGGGCAGGGCCTGAGGTGCCTGGGGCAAAGGAGATACCCACCCTCCTGGGTGAGCGAGTACGGGAAACACACTGAGGGGCTGCTGGTAGGGCGGTGCTAGTATGGGGGTGGCAGCTGTACCTGTAGTTGGGGTTAACACAGAGGTGTCCGCCACTGCCAGAGAGCTACCATCGGAGGAGGTGTCGCTGTTGGTAGTGTCCCCTCCTGTCTCCATCATTGTGCTCCCCTCGCCCTCATTCCCACTGGTGCCCTCACCATCAATGGATTCGGCCTCCAAGCCCATGTGGGATGCAGCTCCCTCCGTCGTCGGTGCCTCTGCTCCTCTGCCAGATGATGCTAATGCACACAAGGACAGGGTGACAATACAAAAAGGGGGGGAGAGACAGAGGATACACTTGCTCAAAGCCAGCAACAACACTACCGTTGGTGTACACAACTCACAGGGAACAGCCCTATGCACTAGGCCATGCACTGCCAGTTACAATGCTAGTCACCAGCCCATGGGGTACAATGCCTAATTCCATTAGCTGCACATCTGAAACCCACAGGACCCTGCCCAGTAGTACATGCCCACTAGCATTATTGGGATTGAAGTGCACCTGAGCTTACCCACCATTCAACATACCCTGTCATGTTCGCCTTCGCCTAGGGTCGCCCACAGCCCATATCCCCCACCCCGGTAATACCTTAATGCGCGCAAAGTCATGAATCAGAATCTGTACTCACCCCCTTGTGGCTGCGGTGATGCCTTCAAGAGCCCATCCAACTCCGGATAGGCCACCGCCAGGATGCAGAACATCAGGGGGGTCAGGGTACGACAGGCACCCCTTCCTCGTTAGGAGGCCAGCCCCAGCTGGGCTTCCGCCGTCTTCCTTGCCCAGCGGCACAGGTTCTCCTACCGTTTGCGGCAGTGGTTGCTCTGCCTGTCAAAGACCCCCAGGGTCCGCACCACCTTGGCGATGGCATGCCAAATATACTTTTTCTGATGGGTGCTGACATGCAGTAAAAAAACTGCAGAAAAGGTATTAGTCATATAGTCCGGACTGGTATACTCATGGCCCACCATATCCCCCGTTCCCCTTACGCACATTTATTGACCACCATACATGCATCACTCTGCCCAGGACACCTCAGACCCCCCCCCCACACAAGGCTTACACACACAACAATCGATACATTCATGGCCCTTGCATCATGCTCACAGTGTACTAACCTGTTTGTCTGGAGGACCATAGAGTGTAAGGCTACTGGGGTAGGACCCCATCCACCTGTCTCTCCAACTCCTCCGAAGTGAAGGCAGGGACCCTTTCCCCAGACACTCAAGCCATGGTCCCTTCCAGACACAGGTCACAGCAGCACTTGCAGTGTAGGTCCTCTCCTGCTGAAGGTCAGGTAGCAAGTGACTGAATAGATAGAAAATGGCAGTCACATCTGAGGCGGTGCATACTGTCACCGCTGGTGTATATAGCCATTGGCTCCTGGAACCCATAGGGCCCAATAATAACCAATGCGGGGTTGCGCAGCGGTCAACAACCGCCGACCACAACGGTGCACAACACCAGCGGAATTACCTCATTTCCACTTGTCCCTCCTCACAGGTCAGGCAGCTGCCGTTTCAGGGGGGCACAGGCCATGGCATCTAACTTCGTCACAGCAGAGATTGCCACATCAACTGACTTACGTGTTCACATACTGTTTCTGTAAAGGAAAAATGGAATATTAATGTGGAAATATGAGAGAATATGACTTTCTGCACCCCAGAGTTCAACCACTAAGAATGAATAGGAGATGGAGACATCCCCCCATGTACAGACCCCGGGTGGGCCTTGCAACAATGGAGGACAGGCACATTATCCTGTCCTACAGACTTGATAGGGCCACAATCCAAGAACTGTGTGCCCAATTGGATCCAGGCCTGATACCCCACCAGTATCCCCCATCTAGTGCAGGTCTTGTCAGTGTTCCATTTCCTGGCAAGTGGTTCCTTCCAAGCGACAGTGGCCATGGCATCAAGGATGTCACAGCATATGTTCTCAAACATGCTGACCAGAGTGTTGTCTGCCCTGCTGAAACACATGCGCAGCTACATTGTATTCCCCCAGGTGGAGGATTTGACCACAGTGAAGGCTGACTTCTATGCACTGGGACATATCCCCAACATCATTGGTGGCATTGATGGTACACATATTTCATTTGTCCCCCCTGGAGAAATGAACAAGTGTTCAGAAATAAAAAAATCTTTCACTCTCTGAATGCGCAGATGGTGTGTTTGGCGGACCAGTACATCTCCCATATCAATGCCAAGTATCCTGGCTCTGTGCACGATGCCTTTATCTTGAGGAATAGCACCATCCTATATGTGATGTCTCAACTCCAGAGGCACCGGGTGTGGCTAATATGTGAGCCCATGGTCCCCACCCAGTTGATGTAGGTATATGGGTGTGGGTTGGCCCTAAGGGTGAGTGTGTGGCTAACAGGTATCCCTCGATATTTGCAGGTGACTCTGGTTACCCCAACCTCTCATGGCTACTGACCCCAGTGAGGAATGCCAGGCCAAGGGCAGAGGAACGTTACAATGAGGCACATGGGCGACCAAGGAGGATCATTGAGTGATCCTTTGGCCTCCTGAAGGCCAGATTCGGGTGCCTCCATCTGACTGGCGGATCCCTGTACTATTCACCCAAGAAGGTGTGCCAGATCATCATTGCATGTTGCATGTTGCACAACCTGGCCTTGAGACGCCAAGTGACTTTTCGGCAGGAGGACGAGCCTGGGAATGGTCGTGTGGCAGCGGTGGAGCCTGTGGACAGTGACGAAGAGGAGGCAGAGGAAGAAGATGTGGACAACAGAACCCCACTAATTCAACAGTACTTCCAGTGACATACAGGTAAGACACTGTAACTTCACCTTCCATTGCATTTTTGTGTTGGACATTGAACAGGGCAGCCTGAATTCCCTGTTTCTATGACCACTTACTGTACCCTTTGGCATCTCTATTTTCAGATATCTGTGCCCCACTCTGGCTCCTGGTGTGTTTACTGCTGCCCACTACAGGTCATACCTATGTAAATATTACAGTACATTTGAATTGCAATGTTTACATGTTTGTGTAACTAATACATCTGTCAAACAATTGATAGACTCCTATTTGATTTTGATCCATGGGTGTTTATTTAGGTGCTAATAAGTGGAGGGGATATTGCAATGGGCTGGGTTGCTGATGGAGAAAAGTCTGGGGTAGAGTCCAGTCTCTTTGTATCACAGGTGCATTGTCCAAGGGGGCATAGGAAGGGGAGCATTGTCAGTTGAAGGTGGACAGGGTGACAGAGTGGGACACAAGGATGACAACCAGGAGAGTCTGATTTCCTGGCGGGGGACTTGGCAATGTTCTCTGGCACTGCCTGGATCGCAGGGACCGTTTGCTTGGTGGTTCTCCTTCTGCAGGGGATGGGGTGCTGGTGGCCTGTTGTTCTTGTGGCGGGGCCTCCTGTCCACTAGCATCTGCAGAGGTGGAGGGCTGTTCTTTGGTTTGGCTAGTGTCAGGGGCCCGTTGGTGTGCCACTGCCTCCCTTATGGTGTTGGCCATGTCTGCCAGCACTCCTGCAATGGTGACCAGGGTGGGGTGGATGTCCCTCAGGTCCTCCCTGATCCCCAGGTACTGTCCCTCCTGCAGCTGCTGGGTCTCCTGCAACTTGGCCAGTATCTGGCCCATGGTCTCCTGGGAATGGTGGTATGCTCCCAGGATGTTGGTGAGTGCCTCCCACTGTCGCACAGCAGTCCTCCCAGCTTCCCTGTTGTCGTGTGCCTCTCTCCCCTGAACTGTGTGCCCACTGCCAATGACCCCAGGTCCCTGATCGTCCTGTGTTTGTGGGGTGTCCTGGGGTCCCTGTAGTGGTGGACTCACTGCTGATTGACGTGTCCTGGGGACAGAAGGGTGGGCCCGCTGGGTGGGTGCTGTGACGGTGTTTCCAGAGGGGGAGGCTCTGTGGTGGGTTGGGACTGTGCCTGGGTTACCGACTGTCCAGAGGTCCCTGATGGGCCAGGTTGGTCATCGTGATCCAGCTGTGCAGAACTTCTGCCATCACTGTGGGCCTCTTTTGGGGGGGGACTGGATGTGGCTGGCACCTCTTCTCCGGTGACGTTGAATGGGGGTCCTGTGGGGATGTAAATGCAGTGTTATTGTTTCTGCATGTGCCATCTTGTGCATGGATATGTTTCCCTCTATGGTTGTTATTAACAAGGCACCTTTGGGTTGTGTGAGTTGTGATTGGTTTTGCTAAGTGATTGTCACTAGTGTGCATGCTGTGGTGATGGGTGTCCATGCAGGTCTGTGATGAGGGTCCATGCATTGGTGTTGCATGCTGGGCTTGGTATTGGGATGAGTTGGTTGTGATGGTGGGGTATATGTGAGGTGGTGGAGTGATGGGGGTGAGGGTAAGGGTAGGAGTTTGAGATGTCATGCGGGTGGGGGGGTGATAGTAATAGAGATTTGACTTAAAAGAGTCCAGTCCTCCTGCTACTCTTGCGAGGCCCTCAGGATGCATGATCGCCAAGATTTGCTCCTCCCATGTTGTTAGTTGTGGGGGAGGAGGTGGGAGTCCACCGCCAGTCCTCTGTACAGCTACCTGGTGTCTTGCAACCACGGAATGCACCTTCCCCCATAGGTCGTTCCACTTCTTCCTGATGTCATCCCTCGTTCTGAGGTGCTGTCCCACGGCGTTGACCCTGTCCACGACTCTCCGGCATAGCTCCATCTTCCTTGCAATGGACGTCTGCTGCACCTGTGATCTGAATAGCTGTGGCTCTACCCGGATGATTTCCTCCACCATGACCCTTAGCTCCTCCTCTGAGAACCTGGGGTGTCTTTGTGGTGCCATGGGTGTAGTGTGAGTGCTATGTGTGAGGGTATGTGGGGTGATGTGTTGGGTGTGTGCTGTGAGGTGCGTGGATGGTGTGTGGGTGATGGTATTTTGTGGCTCAGATTTATTGGGTGCTCCTGGCTTGTCTCTCTCTCACTTGCCAAAATCCTTGAGTCGTAAAGAGTTGTGGGTAGTGTGGGTGTGTGTTTTATATTGGTGTGGGTCTGTCGGTGTGGTGTGTGTATGTGTGTCAGGTGTGTGTAGTTTGAATTGCCCAATGTGGCGTTGTTTTGTTAGTGTGTGTATATTTTGAGAGCGGCGGTCTGTACCGCCAATGGTTTACCACGGTTGAATGACCGCCGCAGTGATTCGTGGGTTATGATGCTGTGGGCGTATTTCTGTTGGCGTAACGGTGTGGGTTTTGGTACTGCCAGTTTATCACTGACTTTTGGGCTGGCAGACTGGTGTGTGTGTCTGTGTATTGGTGGATTTCCATGTGGGGGTCATAATACGGGTAGCGGTACACCGCTGCAGTTGCGGTCTGTTGGCAGCAGTCAGCATGGTGGTAAGCGGCACTTACCGCCAATGTTGTACTGAGGGCCTATATTCCTTACATGCCACTCTTAAAATGTTATCTCGATATTTTTACTTTAGTTTGCATGAATTATTTTTTTAAAGCATTACAATCATTTTTTTATGTTTAATAGAGTAGATCTTTAATACTCAAATATCACAGCTTATACTTGTGTATTAATATACCTCTTTATTCCTTACATCCCACTTCTAAAACACATTTATTTACATATATATTTAAAATAAATGCGGAAAATATATAATATATATATATATATTTTAAAACAAGCCCCTGCCTGTGCTTACCAATAGTCATCATTGTGTGTGATAAAGGACTTTGTTATAAAGACATGGTTGGTAAAGGCACATGCTTGGTAAAATAGCATGGTGATGGGATATTCCACCCCAGTAGGTTGGAGGACTTACAAGCAGGTTTTAAAAGCCCATGCCTACTCCTTGTGCCATGTCACTTTCACCAGCTCCCCAAAAGTAATTGCAGCAGGAGACAGGCAAGAGGGATGCTTCAAGAAAGAGAGAGAGAGTGAAGGGGAAGGTAGCAAGAAAATGGTCAGTGAAGGAGAAGCGAAAGGGAGAAAGAGAGAGAAGAGCAGGAAAGAGAAATAGTCAATATTTGGAAAGATGGTGATTGCATGAGACAGGATAGAATATTATTGGTGGTGCTGCCTATTGGTTCCATCGTCGGCCCGGCTGACATGTCTGCTTTATAGCTCTATGTGTAAGAAGCAAATTACACTTTCCAGAATTCATGTGATGACCGAAGAGATTAAAATCCTTCCTGGCAGTGATCTGTATCTACCCTGCAGGTTGCATGTTACAAATTCATTTAGGTGGCTAAAGTCATCAGTATCCCCACTGCTGAATCATGAATGTATCCTGCATATAACAATGTGATCCAATGGGGTCAAGTGAAACTTTCAGCCTTATGTGGTCGACATAAGGAGCAATTGCATAGGATAATGCTTAATAAGAACAATTATTATTATGATCATTGTTCTGCAAGGATCTCATTGAGTACAAAGAGAGTGATTACAGGAGCCTAAGGGCCTGATTAAGAGTTTGGCTGTCCGAGGATCGGCAAACTTGCCGTGGTGGTTGGGCGACCGCACTCCTGGTGGTCTGACTGCCAGAATATGGGCTTGGTGGTCAGACCATCAGGAGACCGTTGTCTCTACCGGGATCAGGGATCCCGATGGGTTGATGGCGGTTGGAGTCCTGGTCAGCCATGGCAGTGCCAAGTTCGGCACCATCATGCTGATAACTCCACTTTCACCAGCCTTTCCACAGCAGTTCCACCACCATGGAAAGGCTGGTGGAAAGCCAGTGCTGGGTTCCAAAGGGGACCCTTGGAATGCATACTCTCTGCTATACAGACAGTGTGTATTCTGAGTGTGCTTCCAAGGGGAGCCAAGGCCAATGACGCCACACTGTTTTTACCAGGCTAGAAATGTTGTAATATGACATTTCTGCCAGCCAACCAGATGGAAACATCATAATATGACAGCAGTGAGGTCGCCGGCTTGACGGCAGGCTCATCCCCGCAGCTTTGTCAGCCTGACGGTTGGACCACCAAACTCGTACTCAGGCTCTAAGAGCCTGACTACGAGTTTAGCGGTCAAACCTTCCGACTTCCATAGTGGCAGGTGCCAATAGACCACCATGTTGGCGGTCATACAGGCCGCTGTATCACAATTTACACAGGCAGGACAACCAAAAGCAAGCCAAAAAAGACCCATGGCCAGTACCATTGAGGGCGGGAAGTAGGTGGCCCCACCACCAGCACCAACAGCCCGTCAAATAACAACCAAACGTATTACAAGTCAAAAGTCAGTTGCAGACACCCATGGCCATCCGCCATATTCATTCTGAACCATGGTGGTTTGCGGTCAACAAAGTAATACACAACACCACATTGGATGGATTTGAAAACAACACAGCTGACACACATTGCCACACCCGACACACCTGAAAAGCACACCATAAAACACACCCCTTCACAAACCACAATCTTTTGCATCTACAAAGTTAAACACCCAAGCCAGAGCACATCCAAAAATTACCAAACCATACATTAGGCACCCCCACAGCTTTCCCTAAGCACATATCCCACACCCTCAACACACTCTTATTTCCAATCACATCCAATTGCACTTCCCAACTCATTGACTCACCGTCACTTGTTATTTCCCAACACTTATTTTTTTATCTCCACCATGTCACCCCAGAAAAATCCCCATTAAACTGAAAATGGGTTAAGAGTCATGATGAATGAAGTCATAAGAGTAGAGCCACATTTATTTGGAGCCCAAGTCCAGCACACTACTATAGCATAAAAAAAGGAAATGTGGCAACGCATAGTCAACAGAGTGAATTCTGTAGGCCTCATCCTGCGCACAAGGGATGGCATCAGGAAGAGGTGGAATTACCTCAAGGGGAAGGTCCATTCCATGGCATCCTGGCACCAACTGCATGTCCAGAAGACAGGCGGTGGTCCCCCCTCCTCTTTTACAACTTACATCCTAGAAGGAGAAATTCTTGGCCATCCTACATCCTGAGGGCTTGACAGGAATACCTGGAGGAGTGGAGTCTGGTAAGTCACAACACAAACATTTCTCACTAAAATGTACTGTAATGCATGCTTACTGCTCACCTTTTTCCACCTTCACTGTCACCCCAACCAACCAGCCCAGTATTCACCTGTCCATAGACCTCAATCTTGCATCCCACATGTGAAGTAGACACACCTGGGGGAACATCATCTCTGTACCTTGTGTGTGGTACAGGGATTGACAGCACTACCATTTCCAGAAAGCACTTTTCTACAATTCCAAAAACCAGAACAGTGTATCCTACTCACAATTACCTTGTGTGTCAACTCCCAAACGGAATGTACCCACCTGAGTGGATGACATCAGTAAAGTGTGTGTGTAGCACAGGCACTGACATGACAGATGAGGCCAAGAGGCACTGGTACTGTCACTCCGCTCAGCTAACACAGTGTCCTCTGCTCCTGTGACCCTTGTCCCTGAATTCACCATTAAAGGGTACTCACCTCGAAGGATGACATCTGTATAGTGTCTGTGTACCACAGGCACTGACAGGACTGAAAAGGCCAGGAGGCACTAGTACTGCCACTCCACTCAGCCAACACAGTGTCCTCTGCTCCAGTGACCTTTGTCTCTGAACTTAACATTGAAGAGCACTCACCTGGAAGGATGACATCTGAATACCGTGACTAGTCCAGGCACTGACAGGACTGATAAGGCCAAGCGGCATTGGCACAGGTCAATACAATTGATAGCATGTGTACCTGTCACAAAAGGAAAACCTGCAAATCCAATGTGTACATGGCCTTTGCTAATTGTCACTGTAAAATATTGGCGGTAGCTGTCACAATGCAACCTGTGACGTTGTATCTCTCACATCCACAGGTCTAGCTGCTACTGGGAACACTAAGCCCACTCAAGAGACTGCCACTACCCAGATGGATGAAGCCTTCAGTGAGGACAACACTCCTGGATGTCGGGACGTTGAGGACGGTTCTGGCCCCTCAGGGCAACCTGGTCAGATGACACAAATGAGCCTCATTGTGACCACTTTGATCCCCTCCCAGCCTGGTTACATCTACATCTCAGGCAGCCATTCACCCCCCAACCTGTGTCCCTAGGACTATGACAATCATCTTGTGCCCCCCAGTCTAGGATCCTGAGTCACAGCAACACACCGCCAATACTGATGGTCCTGGAACCAGTGGCAGGGGGGCAAGGTGTGCTAAGGACCCAGGCATGAGGGGGTAGGGTGCGTGGGAGGGGTGTTGTGGGCCAGTGGCATGAGGTTACTGGGGATGGTCCTGACCAGGACACCATCAGCCAAGTCTTAGAAGCCTATTAAGGATCCCAAGGCATGATGGGCCAGGTACTTGCCAAACTCATTGAAATCAAGCAGCTGCAGACGGACTTCCTTCTTGAGTCTCTGGGAAAGTGGGAGACCACCAACATCATCTTGGCTTCCCTATCAGGGTTGTTCAGGGAGATAAGCAGTACCCTAACCAGGGACTGTGAGCAACACCACACCACACACCTTCAGATGGCAAAGTAACACCATTCCCGCCAACATCTCTGGCAGCCACTGGAAGAGAGGCACTGTCAGGGGAAGGACCACCCACCTCAGACACCCCTGCACCCAAGCATTGGATGGCAAGACACTAACCACTGCCAGCAAGTGACCTCTTCTGAAGCAACTCTTTTTTGTGCCACATATTCACTATTTTGACTGTTCTTTAACCACCTTTCATTTCTATGGTAGTAAGGCACTGGACTTTGGACTTCCAATGTTGTGGCTTCTACTAAAATGATTGCACCTAGCATGACTGATCCACTTTATGTTTCTATTGCACCTCTTGTTAGGCTTTTCATCCTTGGCGTGGTCTCCCTTAACTTTTTGCCTCTGTTTCTCAGGTTGTTGATGTGTGCTGGACTCTGATTTGACTGTTTTTGTTACTCTGGGCATTTTCCCACTGCTAACCAGTGCTAAAGTGCAAGTGCCCCTTTACAAAATGTGTATGTAATTGACTTATCCATGATTAGCATATTTGATTTATTAGTAAGTCCCTAGTAAAGTGCAGTAGAGGTGCCCAGGGCCTGTAAATCAAATGCTGCTAGTGGGCCTGCAGCACTGACTGTGCCACCCACATAAGTAGCCCTGTAATCATGTCTCAGACCTGCCAATGCAGTGCCTGTGTGTGCAGTTTTAACTGTAAATTCGACTTGGCAAGTGTACCCACTTGCCAGGCCTAAACCTTCCCTTTTCTTACATGTCAGACACCCCTAAGGTTCCAAAGTTTTGGCATCTACTAAAATGATTGCAGTTATCATGACTGATTCCTCCACTTTATGTTTCTATTGCCCCTTTTGTCATCCTTGGCGTGGTCTCCCTTAACTTTTTGCCTCGGTTTCTCAAGTTGTTGATGTGTGCTGGACTCTGTTTTTGCTGTTTTTGTTACTCTGGGCACTTTACCACTGCTAACCATTGCTAAAGTACAAGTGCTCCTATACAAAATGTGTATGTAATTGGTTTATCCATGATTGGCATATTTGATTTGCTAGTAAGTCCCTAGTAAAGTGCACTAGAGGTGCCTAGGGCCTGTAAATCAAATGCTACCAGTGGCCTGCAGCACTGGTTGTGCCACCCACATTAGTAGCTCTGTGAACATGGCTCAGACCTGCCACTGCAGTGTCTGTGTGTGCAGTTTTAAACTGCAAATTTGACTTACCAATGTACCCACTTGCCAGGCCTAAACTTTCCCTTTTCTTATGTGTAAGACAACCCTAAGGTAGGCCCTAGGTAGCCCCATGGGCAGGGTGCACTGTATGTTCAAAGTGGGACATGTACTTATGTGTTTCACATGTCCTGACAGTGAAATACTTCTAAATTTGGGTTTCACTGTTGCAAGGCCTCTCCCTCTCATAGGTTAACATGGGGGCTGCCTTTAAATATGATTAAAGTGTGGAATTCCCTTTGGGAGTGGATAGATATGTGGAGTTTGGGGTCTCTAAACTCACAATTTAAAAATACGTCTTTTAGTGAAGTTGTTTTTTCGATTGTGTGTTTGAAAATGCTACTTTTAGAAAGTAGGCATTTTCTTGCTTAAACCATTCTGTGACTCTGCCAGTTTATGGATTCCCTGTCTGGGTCAGTTTAACAGTTGGGCTGTTTGCACATCTCTCTAGACAGTGACACAAAGGGAGCTGGGGTGTAGCCTGCATATCCTGATGAGCCATCTGGGCTGAGGGGAGGGGAGGAGTGGTCACTTACACCTGAAAGGGCAGTGTCTGCCCTCACACAATGCAGTCTCCATTCCCGTGGTGTGTGTCTGGGGCCTGGCCTGGGCAAGGCATGATCTTGTAAACAAAGACTTCTCTTTGAAGTAGGCCTACTTCAAAGGCAGAAAGAGGTATAAGAAGAGTACCCAAAACTCCTGAAAATCAGATTAATTCTGGAGCCAAGAGAAACCTCTGCCAAGGATAAGAGCTGGAGAAACTGGAGGAGGAGTACTACCCCTTTGCCTGTGACTGCGCTTTGCTGAGTTGGCCTGCAGAAGCTGCTTCTGCTTGAGAGAGGACAAAGACTGACTTTTGCGTGACTTCCCATTGGTGAAGAATCTCCAAGGGCTTGAACTGAGCTTGCCTTCTGTTTTTGAAGTCTCAAGGACATCAAAGACTTCTCTTTTCCAGCACTTGGGCTTTCTGCTGAGAGTCCTGCCTGCAAAGTGGTGCCCTAACCTGTCTTTGCTCCATTGAAAGGTGCAGCTTTTGGAAAAGGGCAGAAATCCACGCAAAGACCGCTGTGCGGGGAAACTTTCGACGCACCACCCACCTCGTGTCTGAGAAACAACGCTCCACCTGCCTCGCAGCTAAAATCAAAACTCCACCTGCATCGCAGCTCGGAGATCGACGCAAGGCGGATGGAGAAATGATGCGCAACACCCGCAGTGGCTGCTGTTAATGACACAAGCCCCCACGCAGCACGGCTTCTTGATATCGTGCGACCGGATTTCAATGCAACATCACTGGGCGCAGAAAATCAAAATAAATCCTGCCCGGACCAGAGATGCCCATCCAGATTGAAGCATCGCTCTCTTGTGGGAGAGAAGAAACGACGCATGATAACCCGACCAGAGAAGGAACGATGCATGTTCTCACTTGCAGGTGAGAAATCCATGCATCGCTGGCCTTTTTCGATGCACACTTGCCCGTGCAGTATTAGTTTGACACTACCCAGGTACTTTTGCATGCAAACAGCATTCTCATTGTTTTCTAAATGATTTAAAACTCTTTTGCTTTATAAATTCACAACTTTACTTGTATGTGTTGGATTTTTGTTGCTTTGGTCTTGTTTTGTTTAGATAAATATTATCTATTTTTCTAAACCTGTGTTGTGTCATTTTGTAGTGTTTTCAATAAGTTACTGTGTGTGTTGGTACAAATACTTCACACATTGTTTCTGAATTCAAGCCTGCCTGCTTGTGCCAAGCTACCAAAGGGAGTGAGCGGGGTTAGCTGAGGGTGATTCTCCTTTGCCCTGATTAGGATGAGGGTCCTTGTTTCGACAAGGGATAACCAGACTGCCAACCAAAGACCCCAATTCTAACATAAAGGCTTTAGGAATACATTTGATTGTCTAACTCAATGACTTTCTCAGTATGGCCCAGGACAAACATGAATTACAGTATCTGCTAGACACATGTTTACAACTGTTGCAAAATCTGGGTTTTCTAATAAACACTGAGATATCATCTTCCATCCCTTTTCTTTCCAATCACCCTCGGCATCTCCTCCTTCTTTCTTAAAAAGCAAACCTACTGTTGGGTGGGTAGTGGGGTAGCAGCTCTTGTTGGAAAGGATTGCCCTAATGAAATATTGGTGGGGTTGTGGTGGGGGGTAAAAATGTGGCTGTAACCCCATTGTGTCTTGGGGTGGAAAGTATTGCTGCCATTGTGGTGGCCATTGTCCTGATCTGTTCTTTCCTCTTTTTTTAGTCCTGAAATTCCCCCCTCTTGACCAACTTCCTGTGTCTGTTTTGTTCCCATTGGAAGAATTAACGTCTGATGGCAATTGCAGCGCATTGTACCTGACTGCTACTACAAAGACTTTGAATCTTGAAACAGGCAAGATTTGGACATTAAAGAAACACACAAACTGCAATTCAATGAATCTAATATACATGATTACATGCCCTTGCCAGCTGCGATATATAGGAATGACCAGCAGGAAAGTGAAAACCAGGATTTGTAAACATCGCAGCAAAATGAGATGGAAATGAAACACCACGAGGATGACGGACCATTTCCTGAAGGAAGGCCATACACCAAACAATATACATTGGGTTGTAATTGAACTTAAAGCCAGTCAGGACAACCAACAGCATTGTCTCTTTGTGAAATAATAGCAATGGATTTATTGTTTGTCTACACCGAAGACAGCGCTTTAAGACAACATACTGTGGAATGAGATATCTGTGAGATAGACATCCCTACGCTCTCCATGTGTTAGGGTCCATTAGACGCATGCACCAGTCTTAACATTTTACTTACTTCAACTATTTTTAGGTCCACAGTAATATCTTACTACTAGGGACAATTAAGGACCCTGGGACCATAATAGTCATTTTTGGGAGAACTCAACTAGTGCATACAAGGGCACTTTTCATGATTATCTGTTCCCATTGGAGACACTGTGTAGTACATGCATTGTTTTTAAGACATTGGGGGTCATTATGACCCCAGCGGTCGGCGATAATGTGGCGGTAGTACCTCCAACAGGCTGGCGATACTTACTGCCACATTATGACATTGGTGGGTTTGGCTAAAGCCAACCCGCCAATGTACCACTCCGACCGCCATGGTGGTAGCAGCCGCCGGGATGGAGATAACCATCTCCAACCCGGTGGCCGCCATTGTACCACCTGCGGGTTTATGACCCCGCCTACTGCCATGGTTTACGTGGTGTTTGTAACACCACGAAAACCATGGCAGTAGGCCCTATCAGTGACAGGGATTTCCTCCCTGTCACGGATAGGATGCCCCTACCGCCCTTACCTTTCCAAACACCCCCCACTGCCCCCACATCCACGCCCCACATTCACACACACGCAGACACACAGTCATTCACACATACATACACACATGCATACATCCAATCACACACAACGCATTACGATTTCTATACATACACGCACTCACACTTCCATACATTCACACATGCAATCAACACTCAACACACACCCGCAATCATGCACACACATACATGCATACCCCACCCACACACAACACTCTCCACCCTCGGGTCGCCAGTCGGAAACCCGACTTACTTGGATCCAGGGGGTCTTCCAGCAGGAGATGGGAAGGGGCGCTGCTACCGCCAGCAGCGCCAGCCAGCAGAACACTGTATTTCTCATAATAGGGCTGGCGGTGGTCTACTGGCGTTAGCGCTGCTGGTGGGAGCAGTGCCACCTTACCGCCATCCGCCAGTATGGCTACAGCTGGATTTATGCCCTTCTTGTGGCAGAAATCTGGCTGTGGTCATAATATGGCGGACAGCTGGTGGCCATGGCGACGGTCTTTTAGGAGCCATCGCCGCAGCATTCGGCAGTTTTTACCATCAATGGTATAATGAGGGCCATTGTCCCTTAAAACATTGGGAATGACCCCAAACTAGTGACTTCTTTACCTGGGTGCTTTTTCTCTGATTTGTTCCTCGCCTTAGAGATACCTTGAATACATTGCAGTAGACCTTATGCTACAAGCTGCCTATGAAGAATTACCAGTTATATAGAAACATTATTGTAGTTTATTTCATTGATGCGACATATAATAGCACCCTGGTGAGTAAGTGCTGTTGTTTATTATAATGTCCCCCACCATATCTTACTCATATAACAAATGAAACGCATCTGTGATCCTGAACAGCTCACCAGAATTATCCTTCACACACACGCTGAATATTTTATACATTACTCTTTGATAGAACATGCTCATGAAATTAAAACACAGGACTTGAGGGTGATATAGGGTTAATCCCTTAGTTGGGTGGTTACCATCTGAGGGTGACACAGGATAATCCAATGAGAGAAGCCCCCTGATGGCATTATGTCATCATACATGCAGGCAATGTACCAGCTCGGAACGCTGGCTCCCCTACTTAGTCCACTTGGGCCAGAATTTGAGCAATATCCAAACCCTGAGCAGGACCGCTGTAGGTTTGCAGGCAGGTGGACGACCTTCACAGAGTAAGTTGGTGAGGTGGAGTAGTGCTCGGTGGGAGGTCACACACTTTCTTTGAGTGACGACTGGACTTGAACAGTTTTACATGTAAACACTGATGAATAAACTATTTTATTGATAGACTGCTTTTTCCCCCTTCAGCATGTGACTACAGGTGCCACCCCCACCGGCATCCATGTTGCCTTAGTTAGTAGCAACACTAGTAGGTGTTATATGGAGGCAACTGCTGCCAATTTTTCTGGGTCTCCTTTTCACTGATATCAGATGGCATGCCACACACGGAAGGTTGTGCTGCATGCATCTTTTTCCATAGCCTTAAGAAAAATGTTAAGCGACAACACAAAGAGTGAGAGGCCGCCCCCCTGGGCTACATACACTCGTAGTTGTTACGAAAACCCCGGTTCACAGCTTGATTGCACTCTGGTCGGAGTACGGTTGAATTATATGGGTCTGGTGCCAATAGTTGCTCATTGTCACAACTAGTGGTATGTGGCAAATAGAAAGAAGGGGCACTGAAATTGCACTTTAAAAAGTATGAAGGACTATACACACTGAAACGGCACGAATGGTGATTTTCACACACATACCTACAAAGGTTTATACAACTGCATGCGTCTTAAACACAACACGTGTGCAGAAAAACTGGAAACAGGCTTTTAGATTAAATTAGTGAAGTAAAGCATAATTCTCACCTTAGTGTCTTTAATAAAATCTAGACTTTCCTTCACTAAGCTAGGGAAATCTCAGTTTTGTTATCTCACCATGGAAACATAGGGGCATATTTACAGCTTGCCCCGCTGTTGCATCATTTTTTTAATGCTCTGTTGTAGCATTCTGCACTCCATACTTTCAAAATGACGCATTAGACCTAATACTTCTGTTTTTGTAGGCATGCATCAAAAAATCCCTGTGTTAGAACTGTCTGTGCCACGCAGTTTACAATGTACGCAGGGTAGGCGTTCTCTCATAAATTCTCACTTACAACTGACACAGTGATATTTACGAGTTCGGCAATGTGCAACGCACCTTTATGATGCATTGCTGTCAACCTGTAATGCGTCAAAATTCCTATGCCTCTATAACTGAGGCATGGTTGTGTAATAAAAATCTGAGTAGCTGAAATCACTTTGCACACTGTAATAAGTAATAAAATCACATCTCTTTCAACTAGTAGTAGGCCTACACATGTTACAATCATGCTCTTAGACTCCTTGCCCAACCTCGGACCATGGCACTGTCGCAGGACTCTTGTTATTGGAACAAGACTGCTTGATTCGGGCTGCAGCACCACCACTTGAGGGTAACTGATTCACTCCCACTCTAATTGACAACTGTCGGCTCAAACCTTTCAGCACATCACCCAAAAATAGAAAGCAAAGGTGATTTTTGGCAACCTGATACATGACACTTGGTCACCTCGTAGGGAAGTTGTGGTCAACAAATCTCACCCCTTTCTCTTGTTAGGTAAGGTCTCATACACACACGTAGACCAAAGAAAAGATGAAAGATGGTTTTCAATAAATGTATTGAACAGACTGCAATCTGTGATGAAATATATGAGCTGAAATTATTAAGGCAATGAGGCAAAGCAAGATTAGGATTGTTATGATCAGTGAAATGAAAAATAAACAACCCAAACATATTGAAAAAACATGTACATAGAAATCCTACCTAACCCCTAACTGCTAGTGAGAGCATAGTGGTGATAGCCCTATCTGCCATACTTAGTCCATGAGAGAAGCACCCAACCCCATTACTGGAGAACAGGGGTCTGCCAGTCATCTCCTTGGCTGGGTGTAGAGACAAGGCTGAGGTCAGTAGTGAAAATGGCTATAGCATGGATGGGTATCCTGGCAAGAATGTCCTCCCTCCTCTTTTTTGGCCTGTGTGGTGTATTTATAATAAACGTGTTTGTGTTCTGAGAAACAGGCCTGATGTGAGCATGTGCCTAAGTGTCGGTCTTGTGCGCACTCTTGTGGCGTTAATACTAGATAGATGATCATGTACTGTTCTTGTCAGCCTTGGCCTGAAGTACATGATGAAATGTGCACAAAAATGATAATCACGCTTTCGCAGACTAACAGCTTATTTGAAAAATAAAACAACCCTGCTGAAAACCAAGCTGAACTAAAATGGATAAAATTGAACAAAATGAAATCAGAGCATCTATCTGGGTAAAAGGGCATAGGCCTGGCCTAAACTAATCTAAAATATGTGTGCTTGATGAAGGTGCTAAAATGAACCCACAACAGCTATTAACATTCACTGCAGCAATGCAATGTGATGCTCTGTACTCCATGTAAGAGACAGGCCAGGATTGTCATATCCAAAGAGGAATGGGTCCCCAAGTCCAGCCAAGAGCACACCAAAGCACAACAGGTAAGTACACACTTAAGGTAGGCAACGCATGAATTGCCACTTTACATTACAACATATACTGGTATCCATTCAAATTCAAGTGTCACTCAATATGTCACACATACTTAGGTCTCTTCTTATATATGTAGACTATGGCTACTCGAGTGTGACACATAGCCATGCTTAATACTTGTCTGCATTACATCCAGGACCAATGTAATAGAGTACAAGGTGACTTTTCCACCAATTTCCACTCTATTACATTGGTTTCCACACATTAGGCTACTTGCATTAGTCAGAACTGATGCATCACCTATGTTTTGATGCATTGTTGAAGTTTCACTTGTCTTATGTCCAATTGTAACAATGCGCCACTTTTGGCCTTGTTGCGTTGCAGCATTCTTCCCACTGATGCATTAGAATTTCTGACGCATCCTTGGGACCTTACTCCATAGTGCGCTGCATTGTAAAAACAACGCATCCATGGCTTTGCAACCTGTCTTGCCGCAGCGCAAGAAATTTGATACTTTGCTGCCTTAGCTCAGTGACATGTCAGTCCTTGTAAATATGCCTTTCAGCACACAGCCAATCGTCAGTTATGTAAAAGGCTAAATTGGTACACCAAATATCCTGACTGATCTTATCTTTTGCTATGCGCAACATAAAACAGGCAAACTTCTGGCATATTTATACTCCATTTGCCCCGAATTGGTGTCATTATTTTACACAATTTGGTGCAAAACTCCATATTTACATTCTGACACTAGACAAGTCTACCATCAAAATATTGAAGTTTGCACCATTTTTTAGATGTGTGAACCTACCTTGCATCAATGAGGTGTAAAGTAGGCGGTCCTATCTAAAAAATAGTGCTAACTCCTTAGCACCATATTTATTGCCTCGTGCTAAAATGACGCATAGATGGGAGGAGGGGCTAAATAATGGTGCAAAGCTTGTTTAACACCTGGGTCAGACCAGGCATTAGGGGACCTGTGGACCCATTTCCATGGTTAAACACCATGGAATGGGTCCACAGGTGCCCTCCTCAAGCCCCAGGAATACCCCCACCCACAACAGAGGGTCACCGGAGGATGAGGGACCCCAAAGTATAGGTAAGTATTTTTGTTTTAATTAAAGTGCCGTCGAGGGCTCAACTTGGGCCCTCCTGCATGGCACAGGGTGCAATTGCCATGCCCAGGGGACACTGGTCCCCTGTGCTGGCCACTGAGGTGGTGGGTATGACTCCTGTCTTTTCTAAGACAGGAGGCATGTGGTATGGATGGGTTTGTGTTAGAAAATGATGCTAGGCTGGTTAGAGGCAGTTTTATTTTACCTCTAACCAGCCTAAAGTCATTTTTGGGTGCAAAACCCCCTTCTCTTATACCGCCACCCCCACCCGGCTAGCATCACATTTTTTTTACGCTAGCCCACCCTTAGCACGGGCTTGCACCATTCCATAAATATGGCGCTCGGCTAGTGCTCAGGTATGGCGCAAACCGGTGCTAACCTTTTTGATGCAAAACTGCGTTAGTGCAGTTTTGCATCAGAAGTATAAATATGCCCCATTCCTGTGGAAAGTGCTATGAAAAATGACTATGACTTATTGACGTATATGTAATGAAGGCAGTGACAAATTCAAGGAATAAAAGGCAGTCTATGAGGGGCAGCTATAAATACAGTAAACATTATCTTTTCTGGTAAACTGAACATCTGAAAATACACATATGTACAGTATGTGTGCTAGGTTTGTAGTCGAGATCTGTAGGAACTGTTTTAGTTGAACCTAACCTGGTACATAGATGTCAATTCACAGAAATGCCAGGGTTAGCATAAGTTACATCATCCAAATATTCAGCCACTGATTACATCAAAGAGAGTGACATCACATGGCCTTTTGACCCTGAAGATGTTGGAAAAAGTGTTGTCACATTATCTTTTACATAACAGCATGAAGTAGTGACACCACAAACTCAAAAACACAGCAATAAACAAAGATGCAAACATTAAATTCAAAATAATAAAATAATGCAAAAGGTTTCTAAAGCAGATACAAATCTATTTTTGTATAACACATATATATTTATTCACATAGTGCCATGATATGGTATAAGTTCAACCTTCATATGCCAGGAGGGCCGCATTGATACACCAGGTTTGTAGCAGACATTTACCCAGGTACTGCCAGCATAGACACATTCACACTTGCATATGCACAGGCTCAAATACCAAGACACAGCTCAATATGACCTGGCCCAGTAGCAGTCATTTACTCAGGTACTGCCAGCATAGACACATTCACACTTGCATATGCACAGGCTCACATACCAAGACACAGCTCGATATGACCTGGCCCAGGCAAGGCGCAAATACACCATCCAGTGCCCAGACACAGACTTACGTTCTTGGACACAGTCTCTTATGAAAATGGCTCAACTAATATTTCAAGAGTTCATCCCACACCAAGGACCAGGTTTACAAAAAAATTATGCAAGGCAGCACAGCAACTACAGTTCCTCTGCTGCATTGTGTGAAAGAGAGAGAGAGAGCAGAACACCGCACATCTACTAAGATATGATGATATTTTCCTCTCTCCCTGTGCTGGACACTTCAGGCTGCACAATGTTAACACACACCTCTTTGTGCCATATTGCAACAGTCTGTGGGTTCTGTAAAAAATAGTTTTTCTACAGGAAGTGGACCCTTCTAATATAAAAGCTATCCTTTAACACCTTTCCTGCTTTGCATCAAACCCCGTGGGTGGTTGACCATGCACACCCATGTAACGCCCATGGAATGCCCCCTTGAGTAAAGTAATGGAAAACATCATATAGCGCAACTTTGCATTACCTTGGAATGCTATCCAATTGAAACCCTGATTTGCACTGGATAGTAAATTCCACTATAACACTTTGGTGCTCATTTTTACTTTGGCAGTAAAAACTGCCTAATGCCGTGGTGCTGGCCACCAAACTACTGCAACTGTGGCTACCATCCGTCCGCCATATTATGAGCACTGCTGGACTTCAGCCACAAGAAGGGCGGAAACCCAGCAGTGTTTATAGTGGCGGACGGTGGTAAGGTGGCGCTGCTATCACCAGTACCGCCATTCCAGTAGATCATCGCCCGCCGTATTATGACAAGTAATACGGCCTGGTGGTGTTCTGCTGGTGGGGCGCTGCTGGCGGTAGCAGTGCCCCTTCCCGTTCCCTGCCGGAAGACCTCCTTGCGCAAGGTAAGTCGGGTGTTCGACAGGGGAGGTGGGGGTGTTGTGTGTGTGTGTCTGAGTGTGTGCATGAATGTGTGAGTGAGTGTGTGAATGCATCTGTGTGTGTTGTGTTGTTTGCGTGGTTGTATGCTTGTGAGTGAATGCGTGTACGAATGGTGAAGTGAGTGCGTGTCTGCATGTCAATGTGATTGTGTGTAAGAATGTGTGCGAGCATGTCTGGAAGTATGCGTGTATGAATACGTGTATGCCAGTGTGAGTGAATGGGTGTGTGCATGTATGGGGAGTGAGTGAAAGGATCAGAGGGGGTGTGTTTGGATCGGAGGGGGTGGGGGGTGTTTGGATCGGAGGGGGTGGGTGTGTGTCTTTTGATCAGAGTGGGGTGTATTTGAATGTCAGGGGTGGAGAGGCTTTGGATGGGGGGGAGTTAGGGGGTGGCTGGTGTGTGTTGGGGGTGGGGTAGCGACCTACCATTGACAGGGAAGGAATTCCCTGTCACGGGTAGGGCCTACCACCATGGTTTTTGTGGTGTTGCTAATGCCAAGGAAGCCATGGTGGTAGGCAGGCTCATAATGCCCCAGGAGGTACTGTGCACGCCACTGGGCTGGAGACTGACATCGGCGGCCATGGTGGTATGAGTGGAGAAGTGGCGAGTTGGCTGCAGCCAACCACCATTCTCATAATGTGGTGGAATGTACCGCCAGCCTGTTAGTTAACACTCACCGCCCGGGTCATAATGACTCCCTAAGTCTCTAGTTTGTATTACAAAAGTAATACAAACCTATTGAAAACCATTTGGAAATCTTTGGCCAAAGTATTTATTTCATGGGCAGCAACAGACATAGGCAGTCAACCAAATGGCTGACCATAAGTCAGTGTAATGCAGGTATAACCTGCCATGTCACCCCTAGGTCCATGTTTTTTTCTTTCCTCTCCTGGCAGGAGAAACTCTGAAAAGGCACATGCAAGCCTACAAAAAAGCAACATTTTAATTATTTCAGTGTGCATTAAACACACTTCAGAATGTTATTTATTAAATAAAAACATTCTGAAGTGGAAACCAAACTCTTATGAATTTAAATTTCAAGATTCTGCTGGAGCAACAGAAAGTAAACAGGGCTAACATGATCCCCATTTTCCCACTGTTCCTGCCACTGCCTTTGTAATCTCTGAGGCCAGGAGTCACAAATGTGTTGTGTCTTGTGAGTGTGTATAGTGGTACCTTTTTGGATCCTGAAGGACTCCATAGCATGATTGTTGGAAATGGATTTTCTGCAGGGTAACCCCCAATTTTTTTTGCCTTCCTCCTTCTCTTTTCCTGACCTCATTTTTGCTGGCTTAGGACTGCTAATCAGTGCTAAAGTGCATATGCTCTCTCCTTAAAACATGGTGACATTTGATCATACCCAATTGGACTATTTAATTTACTTATAAGTCCCTAATAGAGTGCACTATATGTGCCTAGGGCCTGTAGATTGAATGCTACTAATGGGCCTGCAGCACTGGTTGTGCCACCCACTTAAGTTGCTCTTTAACCTTGTCTCAGGCCTGCCATCACAAAGCCTGTGTGAACAGTTTCACTGCCAATTTGACTTGGCATTCAAAAGTACTTGCCAAGCTTAAAACTCCCCTTTTTCTACACATAAGATACCCCTAAGGTATGCCCTAGGTAACCCATATGGCAGGGTGCTGTGTAGGCAAAGGCAGGACATGTACCTGTGTAGTTTACATGTCCTGTTAGTGTAAAACTCCTAAATACGTTTTTACACTGCTGTGAGGCCTGCTCCCTTCATAGGATAACATTGGGGTTGCCCTCAAACATTGTTTGAGTGGTAGCTGCTGATCTGAAATGAGTAGGAAGGTCATATTTAGAATGGCCAGAATGGTGATACAAAATCCTACTGACTGGTGAAGTTGGATTTTACATTATTAGTTTAGAAATGCTACTTTTAGAAAGTGAGCATTTCTCTACACTTAAATCCTTCTGTGCCTTCCAATCCACGTCTGGCTAGGTTTAGTTGACAGCTCCCTTGTGCATTCACTCAGACACACCCCAAACACAGGATACTTAGCCTCACTTGCATACATCTGCATTTTGAATGGGTCCTCCTGGGCTGGGAGGGTGGAGGGCTTGACACTTACATGTCAAAGGACAGTAGCCTGCCATCACACAAAGGACTGCCACACCCCTTACTGGGACCCTGGTAGAGAGGATGGAACTGAAAGGGGACCTTGTGCACTTCTAAGCCACTCTTCGAAGTCTCCTCCACTTCAAAGGCACATTTGGGTATTTAAGCAGGGTCTCTGACCCTACCAACTTAGATACTTCTTGGGGTAGACACTGTACCTCACAGACACTTCCTGGAGAAGAAACTGGAACCAGAACTTGCATCCTGCCAAGAAGAACTGCCTGGCTGCCCAAAGGACTCACTTATCTGCTTTCTGTGAAGGACTGCTGCCTTGTTGTTGCCCTGCTGCCTTGCGGCTCTCTGGCTGTGGTGAAGAAGTGCTCTCCAAGTGCTTGGATAGAGCATGCCTCCTGTTCCCTGAAGTCTCAGGACCAAAAAGACTTCATCTCTACAAGAAGGACTCCTTGTGCAGCGAAATTCAACACACAACCTGCCAGAAATGACACACAGCCTGCACGGCAGTGAATATTTCACTGCACTCTGAACCTAAACGACGCAGCTCGACTTCTCAACGAGAAGATCAATGCAGCGCCAGCGTAGCGCCCGGAAATTCGACACACGGGCCACCAGAACGGCGCACAGCTGAACTGGAATGACGCAGCCCGACTTCCCGAGAGAAATTGACGCAGCACCTACCGTGTGGTAGAAAATACAACGCAATGCCCACCGAATTGATGCAGCTCCTATGACATCGTCCTGCCAGCGCAGGAAATCCACGCATCGTCCCCGGAGTGTCTGACCAAAGAGGATCCGTGATCGAGCACTGGAAATCGACGCACAGCCGCCCCTCCGTGAAAACTAAACGACGCATCACCATGTGCTGCCCGTGAAATTGACGCACACCCCTTTGTTCTTTGTTTCCCTGCATCTCCTCCTCTGCGGTTCTTTGCAGAGATTTTTCATGCGAACAGTGTACTTTGTGCTTGAAAGAGACTTTGCTTTTAAAAGACTTAAGACACTTTAGGGGTCATTCTGACCCCGGCGGTCTCAGACCGCTGGGGCCAGGGTCGGCGGGAGCACCGCCGACAGACCGGCGGTGCCCCGCAGGGCATTCTGACCGCGGCGGTTCGGCCGCGGTCAGATAAGGAAAACCGGCGGTCTCCCGCCGGTTTTCCGCTGCCCTTGGAATCCCCCATGGCAGCGCAGCTTGCTGCGCCGCCATGGGGGATTCTGACACCCCCTACCGCCATCCTGTTCCTGGCGGTTCGCCCGCCAGGAACAGGATGGCGGTAGGGGGTGCTGCGGGGCCCCTGGGGGCCCCTGCAGTGCCCATGCCAATGGCATGGGCACTGCAGGGGCCCCCGTAAGAAGGCCCCACTGTGTATTTCAGTGTCTGCAATGCAGACACTGAAATACGCGACGGGTGCAAACTGCACCCGTCGCACCCCTGCAACTACGCCGGCTCAATTCTGAGCCGGCGTCCTCGTTGCAGGGGCATTTCCTCAGGGCCGGCGGGCGCTCTTTTGAAGAGCGCCCGCCGGCCCAGAGGAAATGTCTGAATGGCCGCCGCGGTCTTTTGACCGCGGTGCGGTCATTTGGCGGCTCCCTCCAGGCAGGCGGCTCCCGCCGCCCGCCGGGCTCAGAATGAGCCCCTTTATATCACTTTTCAGTGATATCTCAACATTTACTTAATGCATCTTGTATCGTTTTGACCTGCAGTTATCCAGATAAATATTGTATATTTTTCTAAACACGCTGTGGTGTATTTTTGTGGTGCTATATGGTATTATTGTCTGATTTATTGCACAAATACTTTACACATTGCCTTCTAAGTTAAGCCTGACTGCTCAGTGCCAAGCTGCCAGAGGGTGGGCACAGGATATTTTGGATTGTGTGTGACTTACCCTGACTAGAGCGAGGGTCCTTGCTTTGACAGAGGGTAACCTGACTGCCAACCAAAGACCCCATTTCTAACACTGGTGATCAGCGGTGAGGATAGGACTTGTATTTGTGCAGTGAAATATAGTAGCTAAGTATTTTACTACCTACCCACAGTTGAAGGTCAACTTGATTTTTTATATCTTTTTGCAATTTAATTTTTCCTTACAATTGTTTACCTAAAATCCTCATTTAACATGTCTTTGGCAGGGTCTCAAATGGGAGATGAAGATTTTGATCTGGCCATGCTGGAGACCTACACTGTTAAACAGCTGAAGGGGTTCTGCAGGGAATGGGTGTAGAAAGCCTACAGGAAGGAGGAATTCCAAATGGCCCGAGGGCCAGGGCAGAAGCCCATTCAGAGGAGGATGTTGAGGAGGAGGATCCAGCGGATGGCCCCTCAGAGGATGTTTTGCCATCAGTAGATGAAGTTACCATTGCAATTGTGCCCCTGCAAACCCAGGGAGCAGTGTCTCTGCTCAGGGCCTGACCGCAGAGGAAAAGAGAGAGGAAAGGGAATTTCAATTGCAAATGGCAAGGCTGAAAATTGAGGCTCAACAGGAGGAAAGAAGGGCAGAGAGAAAAGCCAAACAGGCTGAAGATGAGAGAGCAGCCCAGCAGGCTGCAGCTGAGAGAGCTTTGGCTGAGAAGAAACTTTTGTTGGCTCATGAATTGTGTCTCAAGTAGCTGGAGATCAAGGCGAGACAGTCTGAGTCCAGCATTGATGGTGGCAACATACAAGTAGAACTTGCTGGAAAAAGGAAGGTTGATATACCTAAAAATGTTTTGCCCAGTTATGTGGTGGGAGATGTCATTGAAAAGTGTCTGGCTGCGTATGAAGTTGCACTAAGGGCTCATGGGGTTCCTGTAGAGCAATGGGGGGCAGCCTTGTGGTGGTATGTACCAGCCATGGGGAGGGACACACTTCTTACACTGGTTCCCAGGGATCAAAGCACATAGGCACCCATGAAAACCGCTTTACTTGCCAAGTTTGGGCTGACTCCTGAGAAATACCATCAGAGGTTCAGGGACAGCACCAAACTCTCCACACAAACTTGGGTAGACTGTTTTGATTTCTCTGGTAAGGCACTGTATGGATGGGTGCAGGGCAGCAAAGTAGATGATTACACAGGGTTATTTAATTTAATTCTAAGAGAGCATATGCTCAGTCTTTGCTCTACAGAGTTGTGCCTGCACTTGGTTGACAGTAAGCTGACTGATCCCAGGAAGTTTGCTGAGGAGGCAGACCCCTGGACTAGTAATAGAGTGTCCAAAAAGGTATCTGGGAGTATCCTCAAAAAGGGAGGTTCCGGTTCCCCCCAATGGAGTGAGAAGGAGGTTAGAGATGACCCAGACAAGTCTCAGAGTAAGGGGAGAGGAAAGAGTTCCCATGCCCCATCTGAGAAACATGGTGGTGGTTCTGGTGAGCAGTGGCTCAAAGCATCCCATTCCCAACCCTGCTGCTTTGAGTGTTCCCAGCTAGGACACAGGAAAGGTGACTCTGTCTGTCCAAAGAAATCACCTCCTGGTGGGACCTCTACAGGGGTGGCTACTGTGGCCTTAGGGAAAAGTAGTCCCCAGGGGCAGGTTGTAGACCATGCCTTCATCTCCTTTAGTTAGGAGTAGGACTCAGAGGGTAAGTTGGTGATCCCTGTGAGTGGGAGTCGTCACTTCCACCAGGTGGGAGTGAATGGGGTCCAAGTCACCGCTCTGAGGGACACAGGGCTAGTATTACCATGATAGTAGAGAGACTAGTGGCACCAGAGCAGTATACCAGCCAGGTGTGTAGAGTGACTCCAGCCATTGGGGAGTATTTCTTCCGCCCTCTGGCCCTGGTGTCCCTGGAATGGGGTGAGGAGGTGACCAAGAAACGGGTCATAGTTAGTCCCCAGCTGCCCATTGACTGCATTCTGGGGAATGAGTTACCCCTAGTGTCAGGAGAACTGAGAGGGTTGACCCCTAAGGGCACCCTGATAGTTCAGCTATCTGGCCGTACCACTCCCCAGAAGGACTCACCCTTGTCCTCCGTTCATCCTCAGGGTACAGACCCTGGGCTGAGTGACCAATATCAGGGACCCACCCCCAAACTGGTGGGAATGGAGAAGGGGTGCAAGACCCCTGGGGATGAGGTAGGTATTAGAACACTGTTGAAGTGAATGCAGGGTTAGAATGTTGAGTTTGTGACTACAAGCTGAAGAATAAAGATGTGTAATACATAGCTCAGAGTGTGGTGTATTTACTGGTGGGTACACAGGTTAGGGCAAGTGCTAAAACTGGTGATGAGATATGGGTTAAGTAACCTACAGATCGACACTGCTCTCCTGGAGAGTTTGCCATGGTCTAAGCAAACTGCTTGTGTATGCCACGTGTGCCTTCTTCGAAGTGCCGAATCAACTGTTGCCGTCTGTGGAGCAAAAGTGCAATTTCAGCTGGAGTGAAGCAATTGATGATAAAGAATGCTTCGATGAGAAGTGTACTTATCAGTGATCAAGAAATCACGATCAAGGTCATGCAGAAAGGTAACACACTACTACGTAATATAGAGCTACACAGTACATGGAGTGAACTGCTTAAGGCATCCACAAACAGATGCATAAAAGGGTGCAAGCTGGCAGAACAATTCATAACAAAACATAGTGTAGTTACATTTACTGGAGCATTAAAAAGAAGATTGTTACTACCTCAGCAGAGGGCGAGGAGACCCAAGACGAAGCACAGGGGTTGTGCTTACAGAGCTGTCCAAAACCTGAAGCAGCCCACCACAAAAGAAGCTGGGTGATGGCTTGGAAGAACTCCAGGAGTCACCAGAAGTGAAGGTCTATACTGGACACAAAGAAAAAACCTACTGTTCCACAGAATGTCAAAGGCGATCCAGAGGCCAGCACATCATGGGGCTTCAGAGATGGTATGCATAAACCACTTTACCAAGATTACCAGGTCGAACTGGAGAGACCTCCAGTTGTAGTGTCAGCCAATCCTGTGAAAAGTTAGAATGCTGCCGCTTTCTTGAAACCACTACCACCTTTTGAAACCACCAAAAAGCAAACTACTGGCAAAAGATGGACTGCTTCGATAAAGACATTTGATGATTTTATTGATGCGATAAAAGAAACAGGTAACAAAACGATTATCAAGTACCTTAAAAATCTTGCCTGTGATGGTGTGAAAGAAGTCATGCAGAAAAGGCTGCAAGCTGATGAACTTACGTTCTGACAAATCAGAAGAAGCCTTGAACCTCAAGTTCAATTCAGTGCTGAACGTAGATTAGGAAAGGTGCATATTCAGTTAAGAATGACAAATAGTGTGTGAAACCATAGACAAATTTGTTGACAGACTGGATACACTCATGAAACATTGCAGATTCAATTAGTGTAATGAAGAAGAAATACGTCTCAGAGTTATTGATGGATGCCTGTCACATTCATTCAGACAATGAATGCTGAGAGAAACTCTTAGTATCGAGCAAGTTCTCTTGGCTGTCAGAGCTGAAGAGTGTGCTGCTCGACAAGCTTCTGACATGGAGGCCAGAGGTGCCCAAAGTGATTCAGTCATGAACATGAAAAGTAAACAGACACAAAGCTAATAAGCACAAGGTGATGTCTCTACCGAAAAAGGAGTTGTGTTTCAGATGTGGATTGTCGTTTCCACATGAAGGTAAATGTCCCTCTATCAGACAGATATGCGAGAATGTGGTAAAGAGGACCATTTTGTAACAGTCCACAAGGCGAAGGAAAAAGTAAATGCATCAAAGCGCGAAGACACAATGTTTAATCAAACATTCCAGAAGCAACATTTGAGTGTGCCACGAGGCCAAGCACCAACATTACCTGAGACACCAAAGTCAAATGTCATCTAAATTATTGTCAAATAGTTGTCAGTGTCAGTATAGAGTGAAAGTGATGAGGATGATTGTTTAATGTCAATGTTTACCTCAGAGAAACAGGTCCATGTTGGACAGGCTGCACATGAAGAGAACTACCAGTCAAATAAGTGTCGACATGAGGAAGCACCCAAGTCATTCAAACATTGTCCAAAGATTAAACTGGAAGAACATGGT
Source organism: Pleurodeles waltl (assembly GCF_031143425.1). NCBI lineage: Eukaryota > Metazoa > Chordata > Amphibia > Caudata > Salamandridae > Pleurodeles > Pleurodeles waltl. Next base: position 216,719,053 of record NC_090450.1, on the reverse strand, counting down.
TGTGCAATAAATTTTATCATCAACAGTGGTGTGATAAATAATAAGCCTGCAGAGAAATATAATGAACTATCAAAATTACTGAGACTGACATAAAAAAACAGAAGTGTACACTTGGGCTGCATTGACGCCTCTGATAAGTAAAGGTTCAATTGTAGCGACTATGAAACACGAGAAAACATAAGTGCAAGCACCCCTTCACATTATTTCACGGTACAGCGTCAAGTGCCTGTCTTCTTAGTTTCAGCACAGCTGTTGCTATGGGACTGATATCAGTGAATTGCAATGTGAATGCTCATCATGAACTAGTAAGCCAGTTCCCTTCACTATTTCATGGGTTAGGAAAACTTAAGACTATGAAAGTACAATTACATATTTTTGGAGATGTAGACGTGTTGCTCAGAGTCACTGAAGAATTGTATTTCATTTACAAGAAGCTGTTGAAAAGGATTTTGAATCATTACTTTAGCATGACATCACTGAGTATTTTACTGGTCCAGTGCCATGAGTTTCTACCATAGTTGTAGTGCCCAAAAAAACAGTGATATGTGTCAAGTGAATAAGACAATTGAAAGAGAACAATATCCAGATCCGCACACTTCTGATATGATAACACAATTGAATGGTGCAAAAGTCTTCTCTCGCTTGATTTAAACAAATGATATCAGCCATTGGAATTCAAAGGGAGTTGCAGGTACATTACAACCTTTTCTACACACATTGGTGTGTTTCGATACAAAAAACTGCAGGCCTGATTTACATCCTGGCGTAGGGGAATACTCTGTCACAAACGTGCCGGATATCCCATCCATCGCATTTCGATCCCATTATATCCTATGGGGTTCATAGTACAGTGGACGGGATATCCGTCAGATTTGTGTATTCCATCTGCCAGGATATAAATCAGGCCAACATTTTTGGTGTTTGATCAGCTGCTGAGATTTTTCATGATGTCAGTAGAAATATTATACAATCTGTTGTGAATGCTTTCAACTATAGCGATGACATATTGGTTTTTGGAGCTACACAGAAGAAACATGACAAAGCTTGAAGACAAGTTTGTTGTTTAATGGTTGATGCAGGTTTAATGCTAAATGCTGAGAAATATGAATTCAAGAAGACAAAGCTACAGTTCTTTGCCCATATCTTTTCTGATGGGGCATGACACATGAACCACCTCAGGTACAAATGTTGTCAACTGCCAGACCCCCATAAGATGTTTCCATGTTAGGTTCATTCCTTTGCGTGATAGCTACTGTTCACAATATATAAAAGGCTCCGTCACTGTGAGTGCTCCACTGAGAGAGTTGAAGAAAATGAATGCTTCATTTCACTGGTCACGTGAATGTGAGCAATGTTTTAAGAGAATTAAACAAGCTAGTGAAAATGCTGCTTAAATGGCATATTTTGATCCAAAGCTACATACTGAAGTTGTTATTGATGCTATCCCAGTTGGGTTAGGCGATATCCTTGCACAACACAGCGGACAGCCAAATGCTCGAAGACATATTGTGGCCCATGGAAGTAAAGGTCTGTCCCAGACTGAACATGCTTATTCAAACCCAGAAAAAGAAAGTTAGCAGTGGTGTGGCCTTGTGAACATTTCCATGTATTACTTTACTGAAAACCCTTCATGCTTGTAACAGATCATCAAGCACTGCTGACTATCCTCGGCAAACCAAAAGCCAAGATGCCTCCTGTAGGAGGCTGGCCTGGTTTGTTGTGGGTACCATAGGTACACCTTATACCAGGTCCATTTAACCCTTATTAGTGAAATGTAGTCAGTGTTCTAGTAGCTTAGGCTGTCCAGAGGTAGCTGTAGCAGATCAGCTTAGGCTGAACTAGGAGACATGCAAAGCTCCTGCAATACCACTATAGTTACACAGTACTTATACACAGTAAAAGACAAAACTCAGTGTTACCAAAAATAAAGGTACTTTATTTTAGTGACGCAAGGCCAAAAATATATTAGAGGCCTAGTCCTTCTGGAGGTAAGTATTATACACAATAATACACTAGAGACCAAAACCAGGTAAGTAAATAGTCACAGAATAGTGCAAACAGTAGGAAATGCAATAGAATGCAATAGGAAGCAATAGGCCTAGGGGCAACACAAACCATATACTAAGAAAGTGGAATGCGAATCGCAAATTCCCCTCTAGGCAAGTGTAGTATGTGGAGGGGTGCTGGGAGTGTAAGAAAACCACAAAGGTGAATAAAATACCCCACCCCAGGAGACAGTAAAGTGGGAGTAAAGTACTGCAAGTTTCCTCAGGACACACTACAAGTCGTTATAAGAGTTATAGAAAGAACCAAGCAAGACCGCAAGCAACAAATGGTGGATTTCAGACCTGAAAACCTGTGAAGAGAGGAGACCCAGTCCAGAAGTCGCAGAAGATTCCAGGAAGGAAACTAGCCCCTGCAAACCCAGAAGATGGTGCAAAAGAGTGTTCTCCAGTTAGAAGAAGTCTGCAGAAGAGCACCAAAGAAGATGGCTGCGGGTTCCTGCATGGTGCAGGAGATGCCCCATGTCGAGATGTTGGATGCAGGCAAGTTGCAGTGCTGGACTCGTCCAGCAAGACTTGGTTCAAACAATGTCGCGGTTTGCATCAAAATGGCATTGCCTGGGCCCAGGAGGGACTTGGGGGCCTCAACCCAGAATGAGGAGGCAGAGGGGTCTCCCAAAACTGGAGGGAACCCACAGATGACCAGGCATCACCCACGAGAGTCCCAGGACACAGGGACAAAGAAGGTGCAAATTGCAGTTGCTGCAGCACTACAAAAGAAGGTCCCACGCTGCTGGTGAACAACCCGGCGAGTTGTGCATCGCAGGATTGAGTGCTGGGGACCTGGGCCACGCTGTGCACAAAGGATTCTTAAAAATAGTGCACAGAGGCCCCAGGAGCTAGAGATGGCACAGTGCACAGATGTACTGTCGCAAACCGGGAAGGCAAGCTCTTACCTCTGCAGAATTTGGACAGCTGGACCTTAGGACAGTCTGGGTCAAAGGGGTCCACCACCTGTGTTCCAGGGAGCACGCTTGTCGCCAGGAAAGGAGTCCCACAGAACTAGTCGTCGTCTTGAAAGGTGCCTGCTGGAGCAGGGAAGTGACTCCGTCACTCCACAGGAGATTCCTTCGCTTCTTCTGGTGCAGGATGAAGGCAGGGAGTCCTCAAAACATGCACACCTTGGAAACAGTGGCTGTTGTGGGCTGGAGCTGAAGTTGCAGGGTCACAGTAGCCTTTCTGGATACTTTGTTACAGTTACAGTGGTTCCTGGAGCAGTCTGCAGTTGATCCGATGGGCAGAAGCTGAAGCAGAAGTTGCAGAGGATTCCTGGAGGAAACTTGCAAGCTGAATCTGAAGAGGAACCCACAGGAGAGAACCTAAATAGCCCTGAGAGGGGGATTGGCTACCTAACCATGTATGCACCTATCAGGAGGGGGTCTATGACGTCACCTACTGGCACTGGCCACTCAGAGATCTCCAGAGTGTCCCCACACCTTGGAAAACAAGATGACTAATGTCAGGGAAACACTGGATGTGCTCTAAGCACCACCCCTGGGGTGGTGATGGACAGGGGAGTGGTCACACCCCTTTCCTTTGTCCAGTTTCATGCCAGAGCAGGGACTGGGGTCCCTGAACCAGTGTAGACTGGCTTATGAAAGGAGGGCACCATCTGTGCCCTTTAAAGCATTTCCAGAGGCTCTGGGAGACTACGCCTCTCAAGCCTGTAACACCTATTTCCAAAGGGAGAGGGAGCGACAAAGGAAATGCTTTGTTCTGCCTTCCTGGGACTGAGTTGCTCAGACCCCAGGAGGGCAGAACCCTGTCTGTGAAGTGGCAGCAACTGTAGGTGCAGTGCAAGGCTCAGAGAGCTGGTTTGGCAGTAATGGGGGTCCATGGTGGAGGCCCCAGGATGTATGGGATTGCCCTCCCAATACCACATTTGGAATGGGGAGACAATTCCATGGTCTTAGACACCTTACATGGCCATATTCAGAGTTACCATTGTGAAGCTACATATAGGTATTGGCCTATATGTAGTGCATGCGTGTAATGGCGTCCCCGCATGCACAAAGTTCTGGGAATTGGCCCTGAGCTATGTGGGGGCACCTTTGCTAGTGCAAGGGTGCCCTCACACTTAGTAACTTTGCACCTAACCCTCAGTAAATGATGGTTAGACATATAGGTGACTGATAAGTTACTTAAGTGCAGTGAAAATGGTTGTGAAATAGTGTGTGCACTATTTCACGTGGGCTGCAATGGCAGGCCTGTGGAAGGGTTTGTCTAAGCTCCTTAGAAGTGGCAAAAGAAATGATGCAGTCCATGAGGATCTCCTGGAACCCCAATGCCCTGGGTACCTAGGTACCATATACTAGGGACTTATAAGGGGGGTCCAGTGTGCCAATTGCAATTGGTAAATTACGTGAGTAGCCTATAGCAACAAATTTAAAAGCAGAGAGAGCATAAGCACTGAGGTTCTGGTTAGCAGAACGTCAGTGACACAGTCAGCTATGAGCACTGGGGACCTGACCAGCAGGATCCCAGTGAGACAGGCAAAAACATACTGACTTACAGGTAAAAATGGGGGTAACATTCCAAGAAAGACGGTACTTTCCTATACATAGAAAGAGGACAACTTATCTTGTGATTTTTTTTGTGCAGGAAGGTGTCCCTCACTGCACAAAAGCAATTCTCCCCACAATGCAGGTATCCATTCAGCATGGTGCAAGGGTACCTGATTTGGCGCTAGGCAGCAAGTGGGCCCCAGTACAGGGGGAGAGGAAGGAAATGTGCTATATCTTGAAGATAAGGCACATTTCTGTCCTTTCCCGATTGAGCAGGTGGAGCAGCCACATGCCTCGTAAATGAGGCCCTAAATATGAGAAATACAGAAACGTCAAAGATGAGCTGTCAGTGACACAAGAAGGAATTATGCTGAGGGGTTCAAGAAAAGTCATTACAGAGAGTCTACAACAGCAAATGATTAAAATGGCTTGTGAAGGACATTGTGGAATTGTTGCTACTAAAAAAGCTCACCTCGCTTGAGTTTCCTCATCTCAATGAAAGAGTTGAAAAATAATTAAAAACCTGTCATCTGTGCAGCTTCCTGTCCTCAAAAACGATTCCACACCTTTTGAACATGTCAGGCATATCTGGAAAAAATTCCTATTTACTTTTTTGGTCCACTTGACAATGGACACCACCTGGTGGGGAATGTGTACGAATACTCTTTGCTTGCTATTAGTTGAAGATCACTCTTCCATCACTCAGGACACAGTTATTGAGAGATTGGATGGGACCTTTGCGACATGGGGCATTCCTACAATTTAAAAAATGGACAATGGCTGACCTATTAATAGCAGAGAACTCAGAGACTTCCTCAATCTGCTAATGTGAAGCATCAGAAGAGCCCACCTCTGGGCACTGGCTAACACCCTTGAATGTTTCATGAGTATGTTAAATGAAGCTGATTAGCATTCTGCATTAGAGAAGCTCAACCTCAAGACTGTCTTGAAATCTATGAGCTTACCATTCGACTCCTCACTCAACCACAGGAGAAAACCCTGCAGCATTGATGTTCTGGAGAACCATAACGACCAAGTCACCTTAGTAAACCAATATCAGATCTAAAACTGAAACAGAAACAAGGACAACAGACTTGAGTCGTAAGCAGAAAATGAAGGCCTATGGTGTCAAAAGGCCACATGCGAAGAATATTGTTTTTAAACGAGGAGAGTAGGTGCTTGTTCATCAGTCCTGGTATTGTAAACCTGATGCTCCTTTTGATGCTGAGCCATTTCATGTTGTAACCAGCAAAGGGCACATGGTGACAGCCCAACATCCAGAAAAATCTATCACGTGAGATTCCTCGCACTTCAAACAGGTAGCTTAACGCTCGTCGAATGTTAATGAGAGAGAATCCTAGACTGTCATTAGTCCAAAATCCCCGAAGCAGATCATGGATCCCAGTTTCCAAAGACACGATCTGAACAAGTCATGACAGCACCCAGAAGACTCATTGAAGAATTATAATGTGCATATGTTGTAAAAATAATTGTCATTTTTTAACAGGGGGGAGCATGTTGTGTTTTGTGTGTATGATGAAACCTTTTTGAATCCTGAAGCACTCCATAGCATAATGACATAGGTGTTTACCATTTAAGTGAATGCAGGCTTAGAATGTTGAGTTTGTAGTTACATGCTGAAGAATAAAGATGTGTAATATATAGCTCTGTGTTTGGTGTATTTATTGGGGGGGTTCCCAGGCTGGGGAGAGCGCTTCTAAAGGCACTGCCAGGGGTCACAGTGAGTAAGCCAGAGGACACAGCTGCAACCCTTAAATGAGGCCCATGACCTGGTACAAGGGAGTTCAAAACACAGTGTAAAGCAGTCAAAGACCTGGGTAGTGACTGCATACAGGCCAACCATTAATCCAAGACATGACCGATAGGCATTCATACAGGCATCACATAAAAACTGAGATATCATAATAAACACTACTGCTCCTTATAAGCCGCAAATGTAAATATACATTGTCTGGATTCTCACTAATAATCAACTTAAATGTCTAATGAGGCCAGTTATCTTGTCAAAGCAAGATGAATGTCTCAGTTTGGGAGAAAACACACTCCACAAAATCCGAGTCATCTGTAGAGATCCACTTGGAAGTGCTGGGTGTAGGCTTTGTCAAAATGAATTTCCAATCAAACTCGATCAATGATCTTAGAACCTGAAGTAGCAGAAGTTATTCAACACTAAAGGATGATGCTCTTGCCAGAGGGGCTGGGCAGTCTGGAGTCAGGAGTGCCAAATCCAGAACAAAATGGCAACTCATATGCATGGCGTTGTAAGGTTTTGCACTGTTTTTTGTACAAAAAGCGTGCTTACATCTATATGGATTGAAGGTCCTGGAAAGGTAATGTCATTTTACATAACTATCCTTAAATTTGCATAATTTCTGAAAAGGTAATAATGTAAATTTAGTCCAGTGGTCAGAGTACACACTTTCATGGAGAAATCCAGCCATATATGTCCCAACCAGTGATGGACTTGGTAATATGCTGCAAACATTTACAATTTCAAAGATTTATCAGGGTGGGCCATTAAGCATCCTCATTAACATTGTTTGCAGCTAAATAGACCTGTACTCATAATTAAAATCAGCTGTCACATACCATCGAGCTATGTCTTATCTAGGTCTTTCAGTCATCATTGTTGGAAGGCGGTTCACTTGGGGTGAACTTCCAATTCTTGCAGGGTGAAGCACTATGGTGAGGAGCAACAGTTTCAGATAATAGAGGAGCACCTGCTAGGACACTTCGGGCCTCATTACGAGTTATAAATACTACAACTCCCTGGGTAAGTGATGTGGGAATGAAAGGCTGGGTTTGAGCTAGCCACGACTGCCTCCACTCTAACCACAATCTATACTAACATAAGAACAGACAAGGCCTAAATGTCATTCCAGGCAATCTTTTTCCAGCTGGCAAACACAAGTGGATACTGTAAATTTGCATGCTGTATGACTAGGAGTAGAATTTAAAGAAGGATAAGAGGGATCCTACTCCTGAAGTAAGCAAGGGACCCCATTTCAGGGCCCGGATAGGGCTGAAACATCCATCTTAACAGATGAAGGAGTTACTAATACCCAATGTTTCACCAAGATTTTTTGAACCATCTCTTGGGCACTCCCAATAATAAAGGGAATTAACTGGGAAGATGCTAGAGATGTTTTATACACCTACACCTACATATTGGATATCACAGTCCACTATTTCAACAAAGCACTCTCTGGTACCTTCAGGGAGCCCACCCATCACTTGTGCATTCTCTGGCAAGCTACAAATGCTGGTAATGACGCATGACACCCAAGGCAGTGTGTGAGGCCATGCCTCACATTTTTTAATGAATCCTACGTCAATACAAATAGAGAAACACACAGGGCTTTACGTCTCCTCAAAAGATGTAAAACAAAAGACTCGTGGCTCGGGGCATTTTGGTCCTGTCACTTCTTGTATTAATATACCTCATTACGAGTTGCCTTAACTGATATTATTGGTAGGATACCACTACGGCAATTGGAAGTTTTGCTGTGCCACCGGGCCCCTAATTACTGTGTCATTAAACTCCAGACCCGATTATTATGGATCCAGGGACATCAGACCAGGAACCATGAGCGCATGCTGCGCCTGGCCTCTGCCTGCCTGCATATTTCAGCATGGGAGAGCACAAGACGTTCCCTCAGTTAAAGAAAAAGAAGTCCTTCCTTCCCAGAGCCCCACCGTTTTCACCAGCCCATGGGTAAAAGAAAAAGCCTACAGAGAATGAATTATCTGCTCCAAGAAGGGCTGCAAATGTTTGCAAATTTGGGCTTACTGTTTCCTCCCAGAAGGTGGTAACATACAGAATTGCTCTTCATATTACCTAATTTGCAGTTATTCCTCATTTTCCTGGGAAGCAACTCGTAATCCTTGTTAAAACAAGGGGAGGTACTGACTGAAATGTTTAATCCCAAACTTTTTAGCTCCCCCACTGAATGATGGCCTAGGTGTTTAAGTTTCATTGGCAGAAATTAGTCTTTGTTGCGAAAATTGGGTGCAAAATCGCACAGGTTTCTCAACCCTACAAATCTGAGTTAAACTGGTGTGATGGAAGGGCAGTTGGACATTGAGCACTTTCAAATATCCCCGAAATCCAAACAACCCAAACTCCAGAAACTATTTAGATCTCAAGTGAGAAAAATGGGTCCAGGTGTATTGTTAACTCCAGGACAGTAGTGCCAATGGCTCAAATAACTCAAAAAATAAAACTATTTCATGGGCAAGAAATGACAGCTTCTTTCTTCTGAACCATTGTGTCAAACTGTTGATGCGTGCAAAGAGTTTCTATAAGGTCTTTCATATTTACTACTGGTGTGTTCCAATATTTTCTTCCTGTTTAAAGATGTAGGTTCTAACTATGCATCGTGCCCATTCAGTGCAGACAAATATATTACTGCAACGATGCAAACTCGATTTTCAGTTTCTTGGAAAATAAAATGAGTTATTCCGAACCGCTCATTAGATCACCGCTTCAAATCTCTAAAGCTTTGAACTTCAGCAACCTTTTGCCAAAGCACTAGAGAAACGACTTCAAACAAAGCTTCCCTCGATCAGTTGAGATATTGACTCGGAGGCTCAAGTACACAATAGGTTTAATCAAAGAGGAGGTTATGTGAGAAAAGGTCTGCCACTGGAAGTACATGCGCTACACAGCTCAGTGCTTAATTTGTGCTTGTTGTTTCCGGTGCGGAGCACCGGCACTTATTTTTGAGGGCCGGCGCTTAGTTTTCTGTCTCAAGCTTTTACTGCGAGCAAAAGACACGTGGGAAAGACGGAGGAAGAGAAGAACGAAAAAGCGTCAGACCGGGGAAAAGCAGGAAGCTGACAGAGTGAGCTGAAGGGGCAGGGAGTGGCTATAGAGGGACTGAAGAGGCCAGAGCTGGCTTCAGGATTAGCTGCCTCAGTTTTATGTGCTCGCACTTTTAATTGCAGCAGCCACATGTTTAAGAGGAGAGCTTTGAGCACCTGCACCTTTTTATGTACAAATTAAGCACCGACACAGCTGCACAGGTCAAATCATTGCACAGCCTTGAACTGCGATAAGAGGGAATGTATTGTATGTCAGCTTTCAGGCAACAGTGGGACAGCACTAAGCTGTAACCAGGACCATTGGAGGGGCAAATTATGAAACAAGGTTGAATAAATTAGGCAAATTAAGTGGCTTGGGGGCATATTTATACTCCGTTTGCGCCGAATTTGCGTCGTTTTTTTCAACGCAAATTCGACGAAAAACTAACTACATATTTATACTTTGGCGTTAGACGCGTCTAGCGCCAAAGTTCATGGAGTTAGTCATTTTTTTGCGTGAACACCTTCCTTGCGTTAATGATATGCAAGGTAGGCGTTCCCGTCTTAAAAAATGACTCCGATGCTATTGCGTCGGATTTATACTCCCGGGCAAAAATGACGCCCGGGAGTGGGCGGGACTAAAAAACCCGCATTTGCGCCGGATTTTAGCGCCTGGGTCAGGGCAGGCGTTAAGGGACCTGTGGGCTCAGAATGAGCCCAGAGGTGCCCTCCCAAGCCCCCAGGGACACCCCCTGCCACCCTTGCCCACCCCAGGAGGGCACCCAAGGCTGGAGGGACCCATCCCAGGGAAGAAAAGGTAAGTTGTGGTAAGTTTAAAAAAAAAAAAAAATTGTGGCATAGGGGGGCCTGATTTGTGGCCCCCTACATGCCACTATGCCCAATGACCATGCCCAGGGGACAAAAGTCCCCTGGGCATGGCCATTGGGCAAGGGGGCATGACTCCTGTCTTTGCTAAGACAGGAGTCATGTTAATGGCGTCTGGGCGCCAAAAAAAAATGGCGCAAATCGGGTTAAGACGATTTTTTTGCCTCAGCCTGACTTGCCCCATTTTGGGACGCCCAAACGCCATTTTTCCCTACGCCGGCGCTGCCTGGTGTATGTGGTTTTTTTTCACGCACACCAGGCAGCGCCGGTCGACTAACGCCGGCTAACGCCATTCAATAAATACGGCGCCCGCATGGCGCTTCAGAATGGCGTTAGCCGGCGCTAATTTTTTTGGCGCAAAACTGCGTTAGCGCAGTTTTGCGTCAAAAAGTATAAATATGGCCCTTAATGTGGTACATTTTCTTATTGTATTACTTCATTATCTTGCGATTTTCACAACAGTTAGAAATGTCTGGGCATGGCTTGCACATCATTAGTACCTATTCAATATCCAAATGTAGCAATAAGCAACAAAACGGAAGTCAGTCGACCTTTGGAAAGAGCCTTCTACGTATGGCATCAGGTGTCACAGTTTTTTTAGTAACTTTGAAACAGCTTGAGCTAGAAACACTTTTTTCTGTTATAATCTGCAGTTTATGCAGGAGGTGATGGATTATGTGTCAAATGTGACCCATCTATAAATATACGAAGAAGGAATAACCCCAGTGGCCAATACTGTAACCCCCATCCAAAATGATATGTAAGAAACACAGGTTCTCCTTTGGCATGACGATTAGACTTGCAAAACACAGGGCAGCAGATTTAAAAACGTGTCACATAATGTAGCACAGCACCCAAAGTTGCCGTGCTGTGTTGAGTTATAGGTAGAGAGCAGGAAAGCAGCATATCTAAAGAGATATGGCACCATCCTGCTCTCCCTAGCACAATCAGGCTGCCATGTGCCACACACAAACCTTTGAACCATAGTGCAAGGGTGTCTGTGTGAGTCTAGCATATGTTTTTATGCTTCCAGTACAAACTACTATGCTTCGATAACTTTAAAACTTTTTCCACTTTGGATGTGTGATGTACAGTGCAGCACACATGCAAAGGAGGAAAAGTTAGGAGAAATAAAAGTATCACTAATTTTTAACTCCTGCATTCAAGTGGTGTTGATGTTTGGCCCAAACCCCTATCTACTATTGAAGACAGGGTTCTGCATCCAAAGCCATGGGTATTGCATTGGAATGCCTATGCACCACCCATCAAGTGCCTCCTTGACACAGAGTAATGCAAAGCAGAGTTTTGCTCTTATTTGCATTACTTTTTCTTCAAAACCATTGCAAATACTAATTTGCATTGGTTTATAAATCACAAAAAGCATTTTGTGTTGGGTCTGTATTAAGAAAGTAATGCAAAGTTGTTATAAATCAGGTCTCTAGTTGGGAGAGGTTTGCACTGTATCCAAGTAGGAAAACCAATCCTAGTCAGGGCACAGAAGACACACATTAAAAGTTTACTTGTGCTCACCCTCTGGGAGCTTGAAACAGAGGACTCAGGCTAAACGAAAGAAGGAATGTGTGAAGTATTTGTGCACACACACAGTAATGCATTAAAAACACCACAAAAGGATTCCACACCAGTTTAGAACAATAGCCAATATTTAACTGAGTCAGACAAGACCACAATGACAAAAATTCAACAAACACAAGTTAAGTTATAAATTTGCAAAGATTAAATAAAAATGCAGTGCTTAGATAACAATAGTTTCAACCAGGGCTCTCTGGTATGAACTGAACTGTCGCAAATCGAAAAATGTAGTCTGACGGTGATGGAGCACAGGTCGGATACAGGAGTCACGCAGACCCGCTGATAGAACCTTGGTTTCATCAATGCTCGGTGACGATGTGTTGATCTAGACAAAGGGATGTGCCACGCTTGAAGGTGATGTGTTGTTTCCTGATTGGGCAAAGTCTTTGATTTAGTGATGTCGAGAAGTGATGAGTACTGGTTCTGATGCATTGGTGCTGCATCAGCCAAGCCGGGGCTGTTTTGTAAGTCGGGGTCGTTGCCTCACGCAGTCAGTGAGTGGTGTCCACCGCTTTGGTGCAGGCAGCTGCAAAGCAGAATTCTGCAGCAGGATGCGTCAGTTCCTAGTGACCCATCAGTGTTGGTGTGTCAGTTCCTGTGTTGCAGCACCACAATCACCTCCAAGGGCTCAAACCTGGAGTTAGCAGGGCAGAGCAGGACTTACAGCAGAGGAGCCCATGTGCTGGTAGCAAGATGTAGATGAAGTCCTTGGTATCCATGAGACTTCAGAAGCAGGAGGCAAACTCAGTCAGGCCCTTGGAGAATTTTTAGATTGCAGGATGTAGATTTAGATCCAATCCTCTCACTCCCAGGCAAGAAGTAGCAGGCAGCATGCCAACACAGCAGAGCAAGCAGCAAAGTGGCAGTTCCTCTTGACAACACAGCGGTCCTGCTTCCAGACAGAATGTCCTCAGTCCAGAAGTGTTCTGATTATATGGTGTCAGAAGTCATGGACTGGGATTGCCTATAAATACGTTTTAAGTACACTTTCACTTTGGGAGCAGATAGAGATTTGGAGTTTGGGGTCTCTGAACTCACAATTTAAAAATACATCTTTTGAAAAAGTTGTTTTTTAGATTGTCTGTTTGAAAATGCAACATTTAAAAAGTCGTCTTTTTCTAGCTGAACCAATCTGTGCCTATGCCTGGCTGCTGAATCAACATCTGGGTCAGATTGACACTTGGGCTGTTTGTGAATTCACTCTAGATAGTGACACAAAGGGAGCTGAGGTGTGTCCTGCAGATCCCGATGAGTCTTCCTGGCCTAGAGTGGGAGGGAGAACCTGATACCTGCACTTGAAAGGAATGTGCCTGCCCTCACACAATACTTTCTTTAACCCCATAGAGTGTGTCTGGGGCAGGACAAGGAAGAGGCCGGGTCTTGTGCACTACAATTACTTTCCTTTGAAGTTTGCCTACTTCAAAGGCAGAAATGAGTATTAGTATTGCACTGCTTACCCTACAATTTTAGCTTACTTCTGGATAATGAGGCACCTCTGCCAAGGAGAATAGCTTGATGCTGGAGGGGTATCTGCCCCTGTGCCTGTTGATTTGCTGTGCTGGCCTGCTGCTGCTTCTTCTGCCTTAAGAAGGAAAGGACTGGACTTTCTGAAATCTGCTTGTGAAGGGCTTGGACTGAGCTTGCCCCTTGTTCTGAAGTCTCAGGGCCATCAAATACCTCATCTGCCAGCACTTGGGCTCTATTGCTGAGACCCCTACCCTGCCAAGAGGTGCCACATTCAGTCCCTGGACCCTTGAAAGCAGAAGCTGGTGAACCGAAGGTCAAAATCCACACACAGGAGTCGAGCGGCAGACAAATCAACGCAGAGCCTGCACCACAGCTGAAAAATCGATGCAGTGCGGTGAAATTGACGCATTGCCAGCTCACTGCGGATTCACCGCTGCCCTGCTTGCGGATTTTTCACGCACTATCCCTGGGCATCTAAATCTTCAACATCACCATGTGGACCTGAGGCTGCCTGTCCAGAAATTGACGCATCACTTATCCAGCGGAGAAAGAATTAACGTACATCCTCACTTGCAAGTAAGGAATTGATGCATCATTTGCTTTTCAGAAGCACTCTTACCCCTCAGCTTCATGTTTGATGCATACCGGGTACTTTATGCTAAAACAATGATCCCATTGATTTCTATGGATTAAGACTCTTCACTTTAAAAATTCATATCTTTGGTTGTGTATGTTGGATTTTTTGTTATTTTGGTCTTGTTTGATTTAGATAAATATTGGCTTTTCTTCTAAACTGGTGTGGAGTCCTTTTGTGGTGTTTTCATTGTGTTACTGTGTATGTTTATCCAAATACTTTACACATTGCCTCTCAGATAAGCCTGACTGCTTGTGCCAAACTACCAAGGGGTCGAGCAGGGGTTATCAGGATATAAGCTGACTGTCAGCTAGAGACCCAATTTCTAACAACATCTTTCTAAAAGTGGCATTTTCAGCCCTGAAATTAAAAAAAACAACTTTATAAAAGGATGCATTTTTAACTTGTGAGTTCAGAGACACCAAACTCAATTTTGTTATCTTTTTCCAATTGGAAATTAGACCTCGAAGGTTTTTCAATGTAAGCCCAATATTAGCCTATGGGAGAGATAGTCCTTGCAATAGTGAAAGACGAATTTAAGAGTTTTTCACTATCTGGACATTTTACGCTCAAAAGTACATGTCCAACTTTTTGAATACAATGCACCCTCCCCTTGAGGCTAACCAGGGTCTACCTTAGGGCTCACTTGCATGTAACAAAAAGGAAGGCTTGGGCCTGGAAAGTGGGTACACTTGCAAGGTTGAAATGGCAGTTTATCTGCACAGACTCTGCAATGGCTGGCCTGAGACATGTTTTAACGGCTACTGTAGTGGGAGGCACAACCAATGCTGTAGGCCCACTAGTAGAATTTGCCTAACAGGCCCTGGGCACACATAGTGCACTTTACTGAGGGCTTACTAGTAACTCAAATATGTCAGTCATGGAGAATCCAATATTTCCATCTTTTAGACACAGAGTACATGCACTTTAGTACTGGTGAGCAGTGAAAAAGTGCACACAGTCCTAAAACCAGCAAAAATGAAGTTCAGCACGCAGTCAAAACAGGATGTTAGAAAGCAAAACTTTTGAGGAACCCATGACAAAAGATATCAGGCCTAACAAAAGTAAATGCAAAACCTTTTTATACCTAGGCTTGGATGTCTGAGAGACAATGGCCTATTAAGCCTTTGGTAAAGCCCAGACCTTCCTTTTTTTGATTTTTGTAATTCATCCCTGAGGGAAGCCCATCAAGACCTAAAGGCAGGGTTGGGACAGGGAACTCGACACAAAGAGAGAAGACTTTTGGCATGTTGGAAGTGGCCACAATGTTCATTATGGGTTAGCTGGATGCCACATGTTTTAGGAAGTCCTCATCAGATGAGAGGGGACCTAGTAGCCAATTGGGTGGTTGGCCGTCATATCCCCCATAGGCTTGTAGTGGGCATAATAGTGGCCCTCATTGCACCCTGACCTCAGATCATGTCTGAACCGGAGAGGTGGCCAACAAAGGAAAACCCTGCTGTTCCAGGCACATAGCAAAGAGAACTCCATCAAAGACTGGAAAACACCTGCTGCTTCTTGGCCTAGAAAAGAAAGGACTGTGCCTGTAGTATCCTGCTTGTGAAAAAGTAATCTGTGAGCCTCAGGCAGAGATGGTGACTACAAGAGACAGGTGATGGACTCCCTTTTGAAGCCACAGGGCCATAACAGCTAAGAAGTATTTTCCTATGAAAGTGCATCACCAAGAGCCCTGATCACCCCTGGACGACAAAGTACAGCTGGGACACCTAGTCCTGCTCCTCAAAAAGTGCACCCAATTCTGCTGGACTCAGGAGGCTTGTCAGAGTGTTGCTTAGTTTCCCATCTTAGAAGTTACTGCACCTTAAAGGAAAATCCCTGGTTTCACTGTAACTGTAGACAAAGAGACCAATGGCAACTAGTTTTTGATAGACTTCACCTGATCTTCATGGGGCATCCACCACTGAGGCCAAAGTCACCCCTATGTGTTTGTGGACTAAGAGATGGCCAGAGAAAAACCCCCAACACCTGTTCAGAATCCTCAGAATCCTTGAACATCTTCAGCACCCTGTATTGCTTGCATCAGCACCAACCCATTGATTCCTATAGTGGTTCGCCTATAGACACTTTACCTGGACTGGTTTCTTTATGAGGTGACTGTTCTTCTGGACATCATTGGTCCATGTCATTGGTTCCTTGCCCAAGTTGGTCACCATCAGAGTGCCCATATAGTATTTTTAAAGTTACGTGTTGTGGTTAAACCTAAACCGTGAATCACTTTAGATAACAATGCTATATTGAGTTAAGTGAAAAGCTGTGATTTATTGATTCTTTACAAATTCATATACTCAGAACCCTACGGTGGATTTTTGTGGTTGAATTGTCTATTTAAAGATAAAAATACAACATGGGTCTACTAATTGGTGTTGGATTTTTATTGTTTTGGTACTTATTAATGCTTTACACGTGTTCCTTTGAAAACATCTGGCTGCTCTGTAACACAACTCCATATTCTGCCCTATCTGTGGCAGATTTTAGTTGCCAGGACCATGTCAACCTTTCTTTGTGGCTCCTCGATAACCTGAATTATTCTAATCATGCTTGCTTCCCTATTGGCACCTCTCAGGACCGTGTTCTCTCTATGGTTTCCTCCTCCTACTGAAGTCTGAACCATTGACTCTTCTGTTGTGTTGCTATGTGGGTCATCCAGTTTGCACCTACAAATATCACATGTCTAGTTAGAATAACCATGTTTCTTCTGAAGAACACTGGGTTGTACCATCATGCACTTGGGTTCCTTTTTAATGGCCATATGTCAATTACTGTTTGTACCTGCTACTGGGTAAGCCCATTTCTCCTGTTATGCAACATGTTTATTCGTCCTCCTCGGGTTCATTGGAATATCCTATGCTTTCACGTGGGCCACGTGGACTTCTAGAACACTCCTGGCTTTCCGTAGAAATACCCTGCTAAAATCTGCATTAGCGCTCAGCCTGGAACCTGTCCCTGACGTGCACCAGCATTGTTCCTGCACTCATCTTCCTGCATCCCAGCTCAGCTCATGTCTCTTCCCTGCAATCGTCTCCTGATTCCCCCATATTTTCCAGCACTGTAGTCTTCCAAGCCCATCTGATAACACTGTGATTTTGGTGCCTGCGACACTTCGAGCATCTTCCTCCATGTGTTACAACACAGCCTCTGTTGAGCTTCTCACACCAAGTTTCCTGTCATTTTGGATTCCAGTTACAGTATTGTTAAGACTAAGGGGCTTATTTACAGCCCTTTGCACTGCTGGTGCGTCACTTTTTATGTGGGGAAAAAGTGATGCACCAGCAATGCAAGGGGCTTATAAATAAGCCCCTAAGTATTTAACTCTCAGGTTAGTGCGCACTGAACCATAGACTTGTGATATTTCAAGACTTTCTTCCTGAGATCTCCAAACGATCCTTCTACAAAGAACGCATAGACAACAACACACACAACAGCAAGCAACTTTTTGCCATCATTAAAGAACTCACCAAACCACAATCCTGCACCATCAACCCTCCACACTCCCAAGACCTCTGTAACTCCCTCTCCAACTACTTCCACCGCAAGATAGCAGACATACATGACAGCTTCACATCGTCATCACCCACCATCACCACCACCGACACAACCAACACAACAACACCCTGCTGCACCATCCTACTGAAAAACTGGTCTGCCACAAACGACAAAGAAATTGGCAAAACCATGAGCTCCATCCACTCAGGCTCCCCAACAGACCCTTGCCCCACCACATCCTCAACATGGCCAGCCAAATTATCGCTCCCCAGCTCTGGGCTGTCATCAACAGTTCCTTCGAGACCGAAACCTTCCCAGCCATTTGGAAACAAGCCAAAGTCAACGCTTGCCTCAAAAAAAACAAAGCAGACCCGGAAGACCTTACAAACTACCAACCCATCTCTCTACTCCTCTTCCCCGCAAAGGTCAAATAGAAGATAGTAAACATACAACTGTCTCGCTTCCTAGAAGACAACAACACACTCAACGTCTCCGAGTCTGGATTCCGCAAAAACCACAGCACCGAGACCGTCCTCTTCACCTGTACAGACGACATCAGGACCAGCTTGGACAAGGGCGAGACCGTAGTCCTCATCCTCCTAGACCTCTCTGCAGCTTTTGACACCATATGCCACCAAACCCTCTGCACACGCCTCTTCGACGCTGGAATTCGCAACAAAGCCTTGGACTGGCTCACCTCCTTCCTCTCCAAAAAGAATCCAAAGAGTTTGCTTCCCTCCTTTCCGGTCTACAGCCACCAAGACCATCGGTAGGGTCCCCCAAGGATCCTCCCTCAGCCCCACCCTTTTCAATATCTACATGGCTCCTCTCGCCAACATCATCCACCCCCACAGCCTCACCATCATTTCATATGCTGACGACACCCAGCTCATCATCTCCCTCATGAGGAACCCATCTACCGCCAAGAATAACCTACACGCCGGACTCCTCACCATCGCCAACTGGATGACAGCAAGCCACCTCAAATTGAACTGAAATAAAACCGAGATCATCATCTTCAGCCCCAACAAGACAGCATGGAACGAGTCTTGGTGGCCCATCACCCTTGGACCACCCACAACCCACGCATGCAATCTTGGCATCATACTGGACTCATCTCTTTCCATGACTCAGCAAATCAACGCCATATCATCCTCCTGCTTCAACACCCTACACATGCTACACAAGACTTTCAAATGGATTCCTTTAGAAACAAGAAGAACGGTCACTCACGCCCTCATAAGCAGCAGACTGGACTGCGGCAACGCCCTCTACGCAGGGACCACAACCAAGCTTCAGAGAAAACTCCAGCGAATCCAGAACGCAGCCATACGTCTAATCCTCAACCTCCCCCGCTACAAACACATCACCACCTCAGATCCCTACACTGGCTGCCCATCTACAAAAGGATCATCTTCAAAATCCTGGTCCACGCTCACAAAGCCCTCCACGACACCGGACCAGCCTACCTTAACAAACGAATCAACTTCCACAAACCATCTCAACAGCTCCGCTCCGCTGACCTCGTCCTCGCTACAGTCCCCAGCATCCAACGCACCACCTCCGGCGGCAGATCCTTCTCCCACCTCGCCGCCAAAACCTGGAACTCCCTCATCACCAACCTACGCAAGGCCCAGGACCTCCTAACCTTCAGAAAGCACCTCAAAACATGGCTTTTCGAGGAGTAGCCACCCCCCCAGTGCCTTGAGACCCTACCGGGTGAGTAGTGCGCTTAAGAAATTTGTTTGATTGATTGATTGATTGATTGAGACACAATCCTGTTTTGAATTCTGAACATTGTTGGAGTATTGATTTTTCCCATTAGGCCCAGCACTTTTAACTCTTGTTGTAATGCTCTGAATTCTTCATATACGAACTGAAAGTTTGTCACTGTGTTCGGGACAAGTTGTATCTGGCATCTTGGAATAGGTTCCCGAAAGACTGTAGTTGTATTCTTTCAGACTCAGATTTCCTGTATGTTTCAGAGTTCCAGATGTTTTTCGGCTATTCCTGAATTGGTTGCTTTTCTCCCTTTAATGACATGTTTATGATGATGACTGCAAGTTTGCCCAAAGTGTAAATAATCGATTAGGAGTTTTAAGTAGGGAAATAGTTGGTACCAATATTTTTGTTGCATGTAGTGTTTCACATCTGCATAGAAGATTTCGAGGACCATGGAGTTCCAACCTTCTAGGCAATATATGATGCATTCAAGCAGTTCCTGCAGTAAAGTGGGCTCTTCTTTTTCTTGTTTTATCCCTTCCTTCTTTTCGTACAGGGGGCTGTCTGTGAAACCAGACAGTTGTTACTTGTTACACTGTGCAGCCCCAGCTGGAATTGGAGGTACAACATCGTCTCCATGGTTGAAACCAGGTGAGTGTGTGACAGTCTGAGCCACAGCTACCCAAGACTGAGTTAAGCTTTTACCAATGAACCTGAATCCCAGGATGCCATGTCTCCTCTTCACCCCTGTCCCAACCCTTAAACACAGCATGCTAGGACAGTTCTAAATGGTGTCATCCATGTGTCACTGATCACATCTGCTTTTGGGGTCTCAGCTCTGCCTCTCACTGACATCCATACCAGGGTCTTACACCCCAAACATTCAAAGAGAGGCCGCTCCTGGGTTGACTCCAGTTGTCTGGAAATCGTTCTTTGTCAGGGGGCTTGGGCAGGCCCATCCCTGGTACAGTGTCCCAGCTTGTTGATTGATGAAGATCATTCTGCCTCATCCCTTTCCACCTCAGGAGCTAGGTAAAGTACTGTTAATTTCTCCATCTGTGTGGAAAGGACTTTGTTCCTGTTGCTGGAGGGAAATGTAAGTAAATGCGCACAGTACGATGATAAAAAGACATGGGCTCTTGTCCTGAGTCGGAGAAACATGACAATTTTGGATGAACTATAAAGTGTACTCTCTTTCACAATCTTTATTCAGTTCACAAAATGAAACCATAAAGGACAGCAGCAAAAACAAAACAGTAAACAAAACTTTAAAAAATAGATAAAATAAGTTTATAACCAGTCATAAAACGTAATCGTCCATAGTGTCCCAAATAGATACCGCAACCCTTAAAAAATGACACACATTAGCAATTACATAATCTCCTGACAACATTTGTAGATGTAAAAGTGCAGGTTGCGCTTGCTTAAAACCACATCCTTTAAATAGGGGAGCAATAAAACGAAGCTGAGGTGTGCATAAAAACGTACAACACAACATATAATGCAATGTATCCTGGAGCAACTTGTTATCACGCCTACACTGGCCCAACAGTTTAAAATCATGGCACCTTCATGGTGAGGCTAAAATCAGATGCTACAGATTTAGAATAAAAGTGAATTAAAAAAATCTATCCCTGTTATTTTTCACCATTGTTAAGTCTGGCTCCATCTGCAACGTAGTAGTTATCATAACATACTTGCGAACAGTGGGTTTTGCCAGCTCATCCTTTTCCCTGTGAGAGGATACTCTCTGTGAGAAGCTGGCCTGGTTTGTAGTGGGTACCAGAGGTACTTACACCTTACACGAGGTCCAATGATCTACCTTAGTGAAATATAGGCAGTGTCTAGCAGCTTAGGCTGTCTACAGGTAGCTGTAGCAGAGCATCCAAGGCTGAACTAGAGACATGCAAAGCTCTTGCAATACCACTATGATCACACACTACTGATACACAAGAAAGACAATACTCAGTGTTACCAAAAATAAAAGGTACTTTATGGCAGTGACACAAGGCCAAAAATATCATAGAGGCAATACTCCTACTGGAGGTATGTTTTATACACATTATATACACTAGTAACCAAAATCAGGTAAAGAGCAGTCATAAATTAGTGCAAACAGTGAAAAACACAATAGGTTGCAATGGGCCTAGGGGCAACAGAGACCATATGCTAAAATAGTGGAATGCGAATGTCGGTTTCCCCCCTAGGGATGTGTAGTGTGTAGAGGGGTGCTGGGAGTGTAGAAAACACCAAAGGTAAGTAAATTACCCCACCCTAGAGACCAGGAAAGCAGGATTAAAGTACAGCAAGCTTCTTCAGAACACACTAGGAGTCGTGGTAAAGTATTATGGAAAAAACAAACAAGACTGCAAGAACCCAGCGATGGATTCCTGGACCTGAAGACCTGCGGAGAGAGGAGACCAAGTCCAGAAGTTGCTGAGGAGTCGAGGAAGAACAGGAGCCCCTGCTAACCCAGATGAAGGTGCAAAAATGGATTCTGCGGTTGGATGAAGAAGTCAGAAATGCACCAAAGAAGACGGCTGCGGATTTCTGCTTGGTGCAAGAGATGTTCCACGTTGAGTCATTGGATGCAGGCTGGTTTTCGTCATTGGATTCCCCAACAAGCCTCGGCTCGCGCAAATGTTGCGGTTGGGGGGAAAAGGTGCTACCTTTGCCCAGGAGGGACCTCGGTGCCTCAACTCGGACTGAGGAGACAGAGGGGGCTCTCAGAACTCTAGAGAGCCCTCATAAGACCAGGCAGCACCCACAGGAGTCCCAGAATATGGGGACGAAGGAGTTGCAGAATGCAGTCGTCGCAGCACTCCACAAAGGGATCCCACGCCGCCGGAGAACAACTCAGGGAGCTGAGCATTTAAGGATAGAGTGCTTGGGGCCTGGGATACACAGTGCACGAAGGGCTTTTGGAAGAAGTGCACAGAAGCCTGCTGTAGAGCACACAGTGCACAGGGGTACTGTCTGGCATGGGGAGGCAAGCCCTTACCTCCTCCAAATTTGGACAGCTGGACCCTTGGACAGTCAGGATCACTTCAGACCACCACCTGTGCTCCAGGGATCATGTTCATCAACAGAAGAGGAGTCCTAGAGTACTGGTTGCCTGCTGAAGCAGGGAAGTGACTCTGTCACTCCACGGGTGATTCCTTCTATTCTTCTGGTGCAGAATGAAGACAGGCAGTCCTCAGAATGTGCACAACCTGGAAACTGTTGCCGTTGCTGGCTGGAGCTGAAGTTGCAGGGTCACAGTAGCCTTCTTGGATTCTTTGTTGCAGTTACAGGGTTCCTGGAGCAGTCTGCGGTTGATCCCACAGTCAGAAGCTGAAGCAGAGGATGCAGAGGAGTCGTGGTGGAGTCTTGCAAACCGAATCTGAGGAAACACCCAGAGGAGAGACCCTAAATAGCCCTAAGGAGGGGGACTGGCTACCTATTTAGTTATGCACCTATCAGGAGGGGTCTCTGATGTCACCTGCTGGCACTGGCCACTGAGATGCTCCCAGAGGGTCCCCATACCTTGGAATCCAAAACGGCTAATGCCAGGGACACTCTGGAGAAGCCCTGGGCACCACCCCAGGGGTGGTGATGGACAGGGGAGTGGTCACTCACCTTTCCTCTGTCCAGTTTCGTGCCAGAGCAGGGTTCTCGGGCCCCTGAACTGGTGTAGACTGGACTATGCAAGGAGGGCACCGTTTGTGCCCTTCAAAGCATTTCCAGAGGCTCTGGGAGGATACCCCTCTCATGCCTGTAGCACCTATTTCCAATAGGAGAGGGTGTAACACCCCTTTTCTAAAGGAAATGCATTGTTCTGCCTTCCTGGGATTGAGCTGCTCAATCCCCAGGAGGGCAGAAATCTGTCTGTGAGGTGGCAGTAGCTGGGGCTGTAGTGGAAACCTCAGAGATATGGTTTGGCGGTACTGAGGGTCCATGGCGGGGCCACCAGGGTGCATGGAATTGTCCCCCAAACCCAGACTTGGAATGGGGGTACAATTTCTCAATCTTAGACACCTCACATGTCCATATTCGGAGTTACCATTGTGAAGCTACATATATATATTGAAATATATGGAGTGCACGCTTATAATGGTGTCCCCGCACTAACGAAGTCTGGGAAATTGGTCCTGGACAATGTGGGGGCACTTTGCTAGTGCAAGGGTGCCCTCACACACAGTAACTTTGCACCTAGCCTTCAGTAACTGAAGGTTAGACATAGAGGTGACTTATAAGTTACAGGTGCAGTGAAATGGCTGTGAAATAGTGTGTGCACTATTTTACTCAGGCTGCAGTGGCAGTCCTGAAGGAGTATTTGTGTGAGTTCCTTATGGGTGGCAAAAGACATGCTACAGCCTATAAGGATCTTGTGGAACCCAAATGCCCTGGGCACCTAGGTACCTTATACTAGGGACTTATAAGGTGGGTCCAGTATACCAATCTGGATTGGAATATGGAGTCACTAGACTATAGTGACAAATTTGGAAAACAGAGAGAGCATAAGCATTGAAGTTCTGGTTAGCGGACTTCCAGTAAACCACACTGACAAATTAGCTACAAACTATGAGCACTGTGGTCCTCACTAACAGGATCCCAGCGAGAAGGTAAAAACACACTGACAAACAGGCCAAAAATGGGGGTAACCATGCTTGAAGAAAGCCACCTTCCCACACTCTATGCCTGGAGGATTCTTTTACTAATTTCAAGCCCCCGTTACCAATACACTCTGGGTTGGAAAAGACACTCTCCCTCTATTATTTCATAAATAATCCCTTACATATCTCAATCATGGTATCTTTAAAGTATGGGCTGACAACAAGCAATCCCTCATGATTAAGCAGTTTAGAACTAGGTCCTCCTTTGACCACATCCTAATCGAGGTCAACAAAGAGCACATAGCTAGGAGGTCACTTAAATACTCGACCCCCCAACTCCTCATGCACAACATAAGTTGATGTGCACAGAGGAACGCAAAGTAAATGCCTTAAAAATATGTTATCCTCTAACTGCAGTTCCCTCAAAGAGAGATACCCCCGAATATTGCACCCATATGTGACCTTTGATATACACTTTGTTTCATAAATATTTACTAGGGCTTTAAGAGGTCTACTGTCCAACCTGGCCACAAAGGTAAAAAAAACAGTCCCAGTAGTCTTCCTAAAAACAAATTTCCTAGCCTCCATCAGTGGGATTCAAGCTTGATTTAGAGTTTGATAATGCCTCCAAGTAGGAAAACATCCAACTTTTTCAAGGGGGTTAACGATTTAGTGTAAAGGTCTTGGATTTTAATGATTTGGGACCCAACACCATAATGTATGATTTGGACAGATTAACTGACAAATCTAAGGGCCATATTATGAGTTTGGCAGTCAAGGACCACCAAACCCGTGGTGGCGGTCGGACCGCCGCTCTCCTGGTGGTCCGACCACCATATTACCACCCTGGCAATCGGACAGCCAGGGGACCACTACCATCTCCGGGATCCTGGATCCTGGCAGGGTGGAGGTGGTTGGGCTTGTAACCAGCCATGGAGGCGAGGAACTCAGCGTCACCTGGCTGATAACAACCCCACTTTCCGCCAGCCTTTTCATGGCTTGTCAAAAGTGTTCAATAACATTTGTAAACTATTAGCAGTTCATGCCATTAAAATAGGGTCATCTGCATATAATAAAATAGACAGGGGGTGTGAACCAATTAATGGTCATTTGGCAGTAGCATCTAGTAAGGCCTTTTCCAAGCAATTTAAACACAAAGAAAACAAAAATGGGGCAAGGATACACCCCTCTCTCACCCCTCTACTTGTTCTACAGCTAACCAAGCAGGCCAACCCTGCTGAATATCTCACTGTGGCTGAGGTATCTGAATGAAGTCATGGAGAAAATAAACTATGTCAGTATCATCCCCCATAATGAAGAGGATATTCCACAATTTAGCCCAATTCACCTAATGAAAAATGGCTGTGAGTTCCACAAATGGTAAGTACATTGTCTCAGAGCAGGCAATAGCAAATTTGCTAGTCACCATTAGCAAGTTTAAGTGCTGATCAATAGTAGATTTGCCCTGCTGAAAACCATATTGGCACTCTGGCAATATGTTATTTTGCTCCGTCCAAGATCCCATTCTCTCCACTATCACCCACACCACAATCTTCACTACTGAATCTAAAAGAGATATAGGTCTATAACACTCAGGTTCGCTCTTGTCACCATTTTTAAATAGGGGCACAACAATAGTTGATGTTCAGGAGGGAGGAGGACCTGTCCTAACAGTGGCATTCAAAATCAGAGTCAGCGTGGGCACTCAAACATCAGGATGTAACACACATAAATCAGGTTGAATAACGTCTAGTCCGTGGCCCTTATTCCTAGTGAGAGTCATGATACCCTGACTTCCTCCAAGGTGAAAACCAGCTTAGACTTCTACTGCACCTCTTGCACCACAACCCCCAGAACTATCTGAGCTGAACAATTGTAGATCTTCTCAAAACGAGACACCCATTGCTGGGTAAGGTATATGATGTAATAATGACGGAGCATTCTCCTCTACAAAGCAGGGCTGATTGATAATACACCAAAATGCAGTGCTGTTTTTAACTATACTGGATTTGACCAACTCCTCCCAGGCCCTTTCACTTTAGACCCACTTCCTCTTTTTTAACTCATCTTTATAAATGCGCCGACACCTAGTCACATATTCCCTGTCTTTTGAGGACGTTTTTAGGGCCTTTATTAAGTTAAGCAAAGCCCTTGAACAACAAGTATCAAACCATTTTCAGGTCTGATTGGGGGATTTAATGCTGGTTACTGAGAGAAGAGCTCTTGCCTTCTCTGCAATGGCACTAAAACAGTTAAAAGGGCGCCATCTGGGAGAAGAAATCTAGATAAGTAGTCAATTCCTTCATACAGCTTTAAAATAAGGATTTCACAAAGGGTTCTGGCTCCACCAACAACCACCTTAGGCGTCTCCCCAGACTCTGTATCTGGGGAACTGTGTGATAAGGTATATTCCTTGCAGATGAATTAGGGCCTCTCATTATCAATTGTAAAGGGTTATTGTCAGTGAAAGTTTGACAGATTATATTAGATTAGAAATCAGAGGATAAAATATAACTGATACACAGACATAATACATAATGGAAGCACAATCCCTTCCTGTAAACGTTAGCACCTATAAAGTGTACATATATCATTTTGGAAATTGCAGAATTGATTTTCCAATACAGTGTTACACCCCAATTCAAGAAACCAAAGGTCTCTGTATGTCAAAGGAAAGTCAAACTGTAATCTATGGCAGTTGTCTCCCTGTGTGTATAACAAAGTCTCACTACAGACAAAACAGTAAATCACAGTGACTTTCCATATTAGAATAGGCTAACATTTTAAGGCCTACCCCAGGTCAGTGGCTAATCCTGCAGTGTCCCTATTGCACCAGCCTACCCGTGCCCAGTTACGGGGCTGTGCACAACAATAGTCTTCCACGTGCAGCTTTCACACATGTGCACATGTGTGTGAACATGTTCACATAGGACCAGCCTACTGTCCGTTACTCTTGCTGCATTCCAGTGGCCCTATCTTTAAAAGCAAACCCTGGCAGTAAGCACCCGCAGTCCATTTGCCAAATGATTATTGTGGGTGAGACACATGTGGTGAGACTCACCTACAGTAAAAAGTCCAAAACTGAGTTATTTGAAAAGCAGAACTTCTGGACGAACTGAATGAGCGGAACCCAATTGCAACAGGCATTATTAAAATAGTGAAAAATAAAAACAATTTGTCCATGTTGGTTGCTAGTAACGTTGTCTCACTTCTATCAGTTACTAATAGTATGCTAAAGAGAGCATAGTGGAAGTACCCTCTGCCAAATCAACTGGAATAGTCTAACCCCCCTACCTTGGTATTAGGGGCAGGTAGGTGGCCTAAATGTGCAGGCTATCTTCCTTCACAGGATGAATGTAGGGGTCAGCAGGGCAGCATCTCAGTCACAGCTCACAGCGTTTCCATGACAAGCCCGGCATGAAATGCTTCACTCACCAAGCCTAGCATGAATTCTCCTTATATAATAAAACACTGTCCTGATCACACTGTAACAGAAATGCAGAACAACTTATTTGATTCATCTGACATAAACAGGTTGTATCCTTACAACCATAGAAAAAGAAAACACAGGCATCACATTCTGATTGTTCAACCCTGGACTAAATGTACAGACTAGAGGGTGACAATAATAAATGTACCTGACAGTACCTGACAATAATAAATGTGTATGTAGCACATGCTCATCTTAGTGTAAAATATGAAAAAGTCACCATTAGAAAAAGAAATCAGGCTAAAACGAAAATCTACAAGAAACAAAAGGCAACAGTGACTTCATTTAGCTGCACATCTCTCTAATTCCCAAAAACCAGGATGTGTCTATTTATGGTGCTCAAGAACACTATAACACATCTGTTGCCACCATGTGTAAGCTGGAATCAAAGAACCAGTTGATAACAAAACCACAAAATAGTGGAGCACACAAAGACTCTTCTTTCCAATCAAACTGTAGTAATCATGAAGACCACCTGGGGTATTGCACTGGATAAATGTATGAAAAAATGGTAAAACATGAAGATGGCTGTAAACATTTTCTTAGTTGTTAACGTCTTTAATAATATTACATTCCTTTCTAAAGAAACATTGTATAACTCGTCACATCCATGATTCATAGAATATCATAAAAGATTTTTGAAAATTTTGAAAATAAATGTCCATTCATATAAAATTCCATTTGGCAGTGAAGCCCAGATATTCAATCTTTGTAAATCCTCAACCAATGGAAGTAGACTTCAGCCTGTACGATGTTCAACGGACACGTGTTTTGTTTCCAGGACTTTATCAAGGCTGATGAGGTATCAACACAAAAAGAGAATAATGTTCTATAACCTGTTCCATGTTCCTACTGGCTCACAGATAATTGCTAAAACCAATTAATGTTTTTAGATTGCCAAATGTGAAAATCACCTTACAATCCAGTGTCCTATAATATCTTGTGTGCTCAAAATAACAGTACCAAACATATGTGAAAAAGACTTGTATAGAAAAGTACTCCAAGACCCATGAGTCCAGAAGAGAATTGCAGAAGAGACCCTCAATGATCCCTTATAGCAAAGAGCATGCTTTATTAATATTAATATACAGGAGTAAAAGGTCAGAGTTAAGAGATAACCATAATATCCCATATAATAGAAATTCTGAATATACCTTATGTTCTATTCATAATAAGTTTAAAATTCAGTAGAATCCAACACTGTAAGATAATGACCAGAATTCATAAGATATACCACATATTTCAAGCTAACTGCATCGCAAAATACGTGCCCACATATTGCACATAGACCAACCTTATAATTTTTTCTTATTTGCTTTTCAATGTCCTAGTTTGACTTGACGTTGTATCTCTTGTTCAATCCAGGTCAGGGTTTCCAGACTGTATACAATGGTCTATATTAAACGTGCATTAGCTTATGCATATCCAAACCAAACAAACAACACAGATGATCCAATTGAGTTTTATGACAAAAAGACCGAAAGGTACGAATGTTAAGATCCGGAAGGTTGGTGAATGATGCCATGTTTGACCATAATATGACCAACCGAGTTATGCCCAAACTGTATTTCTTTGTCCATTATATTTTATTTTATTTTAGTAATGCAGAAAAACAAAATCATACCATATCTTGCATGTCAATATCTTACAAATTGTTACTACAGACTATACCTGCTATGTCATTTAGGGCCATATTTATACTCCGTTTGCGCCGAAATTGCGTTGTTTTTTTTGACGCAATTTCGACGCAAAACTAACGCCAACTAACGCCATATTTATACTATGGCGTTAGAGGCGAATAGCGCCAAAGTTCCCGGAATGTGCGTCATTTTTTAGCGTGAACCCCTTCCTTGCGTTAATGATATGCAAGGGAGGCGTTCCCGTCTAAAAAATGACTCCCAGGCCTTTACGTGGTATTTATACTCCCGGGCAAAAGAGACGCCCGGGAGTTGGCGTGGCTAAAAACGGCGCATTTGCGCCACTTTTTAACGCCTGCTCAGGGCAGGCGTTAAGGGGCCTGTGGGCTCAAAATGAGCCCACAGGTGCCCTCCCATGCCCCCAGGGACCCCCCCTGCCACCCTTGCCCACCCCAGGAGGACCCCCAAGGATGGAGGGACCCACCCCAGGGACATTCAGGTAAGTTCAGGTAAGTATAATTTTTTATTTTTTATATTTTTTTTTGGTGGCATAGGGGGGCCTTATTTGTGCCCCCCTACATGCCACTATGCCCAATGACCATGCCCAGGGGACAGAAGTCCCCTGGGCATGGCCATTGGGCAAGGGGGCATGACTCCTATCTTTACAATGATTGGAGTCATGTTGATGGGGGATGGGCGTCGAAAATAAATGGCGCAAGTCGGGTTAAGACGATTTTTTCGACGTAACCTGACTTGCCCCATTTTAAGACGCCCATGCGCCATTTTCCCCCTACGCCGGCGCTGTCTGGTCTACGTGGTTTTTTCCCACGCAAACCAGGCAGCGCCGGTCTGATTGCGCCGTCTAACGCCATTCCATAAATACGGCGCCCGCATGGCGCTTCAGAATGGCGTTAGACGGCGCAAAACTTTTTGACGCTAAACTGCGTTAGCGCAGTTTAGCGTCAAAAAGTATAAATATGGGCCTTAGTTCTTACGATAAAGCTCATATAGATTTGGCATACTGCTATGTATGTGTCACTCTTCATAATATATCCATAGAAAACCAGCCTCCCTAAATTGATTTTATCAACTCACAATTTAAAAGGGGTATGATTACTCATTGCTAATGGTCAAAAGAGGGAAAATGATGGCTGATCATATTCCCATGTCATAATATTTAGACAAGTCTAGCCAATCACTCTGTTTGTCCAAAACGAAGAAAGCTTTCTAACAACTAGTTTGCTTTATTGTCTCGTTGTTCCTACCTCTGTCATGTCTGAAACCCCACAGATGGCACTCAGTATGTACGATCAAACCGAAGTAAGTAAAGAGGAACGCCTTTTAAGGACAAACTAACCAATCCGAACGTGATTTGTACATTGTGAAGCAGGTACAAATACCAAGTATTATTATCATCCCGGTGGCACCCATCTTATAGGAGGCAAATTTCCCTATGTGAGCATTCCGTAATACAAAAATATTTTCAAAACACAAATATTTTTTTTATTATAGTCTGCTCTCATATGATTATGTGGCTATTTGAACAAAAAATTATGCCAATTTCCGAAGCGATTTTCAAATTATCTTAATTCCACAGATCCCTCGCAAATACGCGAGAATCCAACCAAAATATAAAAACTAATGGCCACAATAGCACGAATCCACTTGATTCAATTGTCTGCCTGTAGGAACGACCATATCATACACTGCCATTCATCGTAAACTCGTCAATCCCGGACAATGCTTCAAAACTTTCACCATATAATCGAACGCCATCTTAAGTCAGGTGCACTCTAATAACATACGCATTTCAGCGCCCCGTTTAAAAAAAATTTATTGTAATTTTCCCCTTAGTTTTCATAGAGGAACATGGTAATCATATGTATAAGACTCCAATCATTGAAGTCATTTAGTCACATTATTTATAACCCGCAAATGCCTCGTATTGCGCGATCATTTAGTCAAAATGAAACATCGGACAAGCTATCATAACACAACATAACTCACTTGACTTAATATGTATAGCCAAGATGACAATTATGACGACTTTCGGTGTTCCTCTCAAACTTGTCTATCGCATCAAGGGTTCAAAAGATTTTGCCCTATAGTCAAGTACCATATTGGGAGAAGTGGTGAACTGGTAGTGATCACAATGCGTATGCTTCATCCCCTCTATCCTTCACCCTGTATTCTAATTACACAATACATGATCCATAATTGCAATAAACACTACTACATCTATATAGGTTGTATTTAAAGACAAAATAAGTGAATAGGAAATAGAAATATATGTCACCCAGTGTGTCTATTGAGTGATGAAAAGGTTGGATTTAGGATAACATTCAATGAATATCGACAAAGGAAGATGCTGAACATACAGAGATCTCTAATTACATGACATTGGATGATCTAGCATATTCCAAATTGTTTCTACATATCTTATAACCTCCAATGTTACAATAGAAACATCTAAACGGGCCTAAGTGCGAGCTGAGCTAGAGGCCAAAATCCACAGCTAGGCACTTTGCAAAAACAGCTTTGTTTTCTTTTGGAAAATGTGATGTGTCCACAATGTATTTTGAAGCACTTCCTGTCGCGGGCACTAAGCCTACCCACAAAAGTGAGGTACCACTTTTATCAGGAGACTTAAGGGAACACTTGGTGATAGGAAATCTGTGGCAGGCATTAGGCCTACCCACGTAAGTGAGGTAACATTTTTATTGGGAGACTTGGGGGAACACAGGATAGCAAAACAAGTGTTATTGCCCCTTGTCTTTCTCTACATTTTTTCCTTCTAAATGTATGACAGAGGCCCTCATTACAACATTGGCGTTAAATCCCGCTTACTGCCGTGCAGAAGACTGCCAACACACCGCCGCGGCTGCGGAATTCCGCCACAGCAATTATGACCCACAGTTCTGAATCCACCAAAATCTAGACACCCACACAAGTCCGCCACACCAAAGGCCAGTGATAAACTGGCGAAAACCAAACCTCCACCGTCACGCCAACAGAACTACACCCACACTATCACGACCCACGAATCCACGCTGCGGTCTTTCAACCGTGGTATTCATTGGCGGTACACACTGCCGCACTCAAATTACACACACATTTACAAAACACAGGCACATTGGACAATTCAAAATACACACACCTGATACACATACACACACCACCCCCACACACCCAATACAATATAAAACACACACCCACATCACCCACAAACCCTTTACGACAACAATTCATGAACGAAAGCCAGAGAGAGACAGCACCAGCAAGAACAACAGCATCCACAGGCACACAACAACATTACCCACAGAACTTCCACGCACCTCACACAACACCCCACTACATATCAGCACACTTATCACCCCACACTCCACCCCACACATCACCTACACCACCCCATGGCACGGCAAAGACACCACAGGTTCTCGGAGGAGGAGCTCAGGGTCATGGTGGAGGAAATCGCCCGGGTAGAGACACAGCTATTCGGATCACAGGTGCAGCACACCTCCATTGCAAGGAAGATGGAGCTATGGCGAAGAATAGTGGACAGGGTCAACGCAGTGGGACAGCACCCAAGAAATCGGGAGGACATCAGGAAGAGGTGGAACGACCTACGGGGGAAGGTGCGTTCTGTGGTCTCAAGACACCACCTGGCGGTTCAGCGGACTGGTGGCGGACCCCCACCTCCTCCCCCACAACTAACAACATGGGAGGAGCAGGACTTGGCGATTCTGCATCCTGAGGGCCTCGCAGGAGTAGGTGGAGGAATGGACTCTGTTAAGACAAATCTTAACTATTACATCCCCCACCCTACCTGCATGCTAGCACATACCCCCACCCTCACCCCATCACTCCTACTCCTCACAAATGTCCCAATATCACAAACCACACATCCTAACCTCAAGCCCTGCATGCAACAACAAAGCATGGACACCCATCACTAAAGCATGCCCACTGCACATACCCATACACCCCCCTAAACCATCATCACACGATGTCCCACACAGGAATGCAAGCACTGGGGTACATGGTCACCCACCCAATGCACACCATGACACACACAGATGTAATAAACATCCTTTTATACCCCTGCAGGACCCCTACCCAACGTCACCGGACAGGAGGGTCCACACATGTCCACACCACCAACAGAAGAGGCCCACAGTGATGACAGCAACTCTGTCCAACTGCATCTAGATGACCAGCCCGGCCCATCGGGGACCTGTGGACAGTCGGTTCCGCTCACAAAGTCACAGGCCACTACAGAGCTTCCCCCCTCTGGAAACACCAGCACAGCACCCACCCAGCGGGCCCATACCTCCGTCCCCAGGACACGTCAATCAGATGTGTGTCCACCACTACAGGGAACCCAGGCGAACCCACCAACCCAATAACAACAGGCAACTGGGGGCAGTGGTAGTGGGCACACAGTCCAGGGGACGGAGGCCCAGGAACACAGGGGAACTGAGAGGGCTGCTGTGCGACAGGGGGCGGACAGGCCAAGGGAACCCACTCTGCACGAGGCCCTCTCCTCCATCATGGGAGCCTACCACCACTCCCAGGAGACGATGGCAACGGAACTGGCCATGTTTCAGGGGACCCAGCGCCTGCAGGAGGAACAGTATTTGGGCTTCAGGGATGAACTCATATCCATCAATTCCACCCTGGGCACCATCGTAGGGGTGCTGAAGGAAGTACTCAACACCAGGAGGGACACTGTGGCACTACAAGGGGCCCCTGACACTAGCATGGACGATGAACTGCCCACCTACTCCGCTGGCGCTAGTGGACAGGAGCCACCGCCACAGGACCAGCACCCCACCCCCTGCAGAGGGAGAACCACCTTGCAAACGGTCCCTGAGATCCAGGAACAAGACAGAGCACGATGCCAAGACCCCCGCCAAGAAATGAGACCAGCCTGATTGTCATCCTACTGTCCCACTTTGTCACCCTGTCCATACTTAAACTGCCCCAGCTCCACTTCCTATGCCCCTTTGGACAATGCACCTGTGAGACTAATAGACTGGACTGTGCCATGGACATTCCTCCACCATTACCCCTCACCATTTTACTACCCCCTCCAATATTGAGCACTTAAATAAACACACTTAAAGCACAAAACAATCTGGAGTCTGTCTGTGATTTCGAAATAGTGTATTAGCAATTACAGTGGCAAAATGTACATTCAAATGTAATGTCATCATACCTATGTCACACAGCTCTAGTCCATGAGGAATCAAAGCAGATGTCACACAGTGGGACCCACGTCTGTGAAATCGTAAGGGAAAGTGACAACTCAGTGACCATACACTGGGCGAAAATGACAGACAGTAGAGAGGCAGTAGTGTTTAAGTACATGTAGTAGGCAGGTCTGTACTCTTCCCTGTGTCTCACTGGAAATATTGCTGGATCACAGAGTCCCTGTTGTTCATGTCTTCTTCCTCTGCTTCCTCTTCTTCACTGTCCAGAGGCTCCACAGCTGCCACAACACTGCTATCTGGACCATCCTCCTGCGGAAAAGGCACCTGTTGTCGCAAAGCTAAGTTGTGAAGCATACAGCAGGCCACGATGATCTGGCACACCTTCTTTGGTGAGTAGAATAGGGATCCACCTGTCATATGGAGGCACCGGAACCTGGCCTTCAGGAGGTCAAAGGCCCGCTCAATCACCCTCCTAGTTTGCCCATGGGCCTCATTGTAGCGTTCCTCTGCCCTTGTCCTGGGATTCCTCGCTGGGGTCAGTAGCCATGACAGGTTGGGGTAACCAGAGTCACCTGCAAATGGCGAGGGACAACTGTTAGACACGCACTAACCTGTAGGGATATCCCCAGACCCAGACAACCATTCCCACTGACTAGCTTCCAGGTGCTCACCTAATAGCCACACACGGTGCCTCTGGAGTTGACCCATCACATAAGGGATGCTGCTATTCCGCAGGATGTAGGCGTCATGCACTGAGCCAGGGAACATGACATTCACATGGGAGATGTACTGGTCTGCCAAACATACCATCTGTACATTCATCGAATGATTACTCTTCCGGTTTCTGTACACCTGTTCACTCCTGTGGGGGGGGACCAAAGCCACATGGGTCCCATCAATGGCACCTATGACGTTGGGGATATGTCCAAGGGCATAGAAGTCACCTTTCACTGTAGGCAAATCTGCCACCTCAGGGAAAATGATGTATCTCCTTACGTGTTTCAGCAGGGCAGACAACACTTTGAACAATACGTTGGAAAACATAGGCTGGGACATCCCTGATGTCATGGCCACTGTTGTCTGAAAAGACCCAATGGCACCTATGATGTTGGGGATATGTCCCAGGGCATAGAAATCACCTTTCACTGTAGGCAAATCCTCCACCTGAGGGAAAACGATGTAGCTCCCCATGTGTTTCAGAAGGGCAGACAACACTCTGGACAACACGTTGGAAAACATAGGCTGGGACATCCCTGATGCTATGGCCACTGTTGTTTGAAATGACCCACTTGCAAGGAAATGGAGCACTGACAGCACCTGCACTTGAGGGGGGATTCCTGTGGGATGGCGGATAGCTGACATCAGGTCTGGCTCCAACTGAGTACACAGTTCCTGGATTGTGGCACGGTCTAGCCTGTATGTGATAATCACATGTCTTTCCTCCATTGTCAACAGGTCCATCAACGGTCGGTACACCGGAGGATGCCACCATCTCCTCACATGTCCCAGCGGACGGTGCCTATGAAGGACAACAGCGAGCACAGAGTCAAACAACTCAGAGGTACGTACACACATTTTACACAGAACACCATTCATACACAAAAAGTGGCTTGTATGTGTGTTGATTCTAGGCCTAGGTATGAGTGACGCAGTTGAAAATGAAGCCATGTGAGCCCCTGAAATGGCGGCTGCCTGACCTCTAAAGTGGGACTATGGGATGTGAGGTAACTGCGCTGGCGTTGTACACCGTTGCAGTAGGCGGTCGAAGACCGCTGCGCAATGCTGCATTGGTTAACATTGGACCCTATGGGTCCCAGGAGCCAATGACGATGTATGCCGGCGGTGATGGTACGCACCGCCGCGGATGTGACTGCCATTTTCTATCTGTTCAATCACTCGATACCTGATCTTCGTCAGGAGAGGACCTACACTGCAAGTGCTGCTGTGACCTCAGTCTGGAAGAGACAATGGCTCGAGTGTCTGGGGAAAGGGCCAAGGCCTTCACATCGGAGGAGTTGGAGAAACTCGTGGATGGAGTCCTTCCCCAGTACAAGCTACTCTACGGTCCTCCAGACAAACAGGTAAGTACACTGGGAGCATGATGTATGGGCTATGCCTGTGTGGAGAGGGCTGGATGTAAGAAGGAAGGGGGGAGAGTGCGGAGTGCATGAAATGACGGTGAATGCATGTGCCACATGGCAAGGGTAGGGATGGGGGCCAATCACTTTGACGGTGCCATTGGTATTAACTTTCTCTTCCCCTTGTACAATTCATGTAGGGCAGCGCCGACCAGAAAAAAGATATTTGGCGTGCCATCGCCAAGGACGTCCGGACCCTGGGGGTCTACCACGGATGGAGCACCCACTGCCGGAAAAGATGGGAGGACATTCGCCGCTGGAGCAAGAAGGCGGCGGAGGCTCAGCTGGGGATGGCCTCCCAAAGTGGGAGGGGTGCCCGTCACACCATGACCCCCCTGATGTTCAGGATCCTGGCGGTGGCTTACCTGGAGTTGGACAGCGAATGTCCTCTCATCTCATCCGGCAGTGGGTGCTCCGTCTGTGGTAGACCCCCAGGTTCAACTGCGGTATTCCATTGGCGGTACACACCGCCGCGCTCAAAATACACACACACATACAAAACATAGCCACATTGGACAATTCGAAATACACACACCTGATACACATACACACACCACTCCCACACACCCATCACAATATAAAACACACACACACATCACCCACAAACCCCTACAACCAAAAATTCCTAAAGAAGGCCAGAGAGAGACAGCACCAGCAAGAACAACAGCATCCACAGGCACACAACACCATCACCACAGAACTTCCACGCACCTCACACAACACACCACTACATATCAGCACACTTATCACAACACACTCCACCCCACACATCACCTACACCACCCCATGGCACGGCAAAGACACCCCCGCTTCTCCGAGGAGGAGCTCAGGGTAATGGTGGAGGAAATCATCCGGGTAGAGCCACAGCTATTTGGCTCACAGATACAGAACACATCAATAGCTAGGAAGATGGAGCTATGGCGAAGAATAGTGGACAGGGTCAACGCCGTGGGACAGCACCCAAGAAATAGGGAGGACATCAGGAAGAGGTGGAACGACCTACGGGGGAAGGTGCGTTCAACGGTCTCCAGGCACAACATCGCGGTTCAGCGGACTGGCGGTGGACCCTCACCTCCTCCCCCACAACTAACAACATGGGAGGAGCAAGTCTTGACCATCATGCACCCAGAGGGCCTCGCAGGAGTCGGTGGAGGATGGGACACTGCTAAGTCAAATCTTAACTATCATATCCCCCACCCTACATGCATGCTATCACACACCCCCACCCTCACACCCTCCCCTATCACTCCAACTCCTCACTAATGTACTAATAACACAAACCACACATCCCAACACCAAGCCCTGCATGACACAACTAAGCATGGACACCCAGCACTAAAGCATGCCCACTGCACATACCCAGACAACCCCCTAAACCACCATCACACAAGCTCCCACACAGGAATTCTTGCACTGGTGTACACGCTCACCCACCCATTGCACACCATTACACACACACATGCAATAATCATGCTCTTATGCCCCTGCAGGAACCCGAAGGACCGTCACAACACCAGAGGGTCCAGACAACACCACTCCACCCCCAGAAGAGGCCCACAGTGATGATAGCAGCTCTGCCCTACTGGATCCTGATGACCAGCCCGGACCATCGTGGGCCTCGGGACAGTCGGTTCCCCTTGCACAGGCACAGCCCAACACCGACCTTCCACCCTCTGGTAACACCAGCACAGAACCCACCCAGCGGTCCCAAACCTCCCTACCCAGGACAGGTCAATCAGCGGTGTGTCCACCACTACAGGGAACCCAGGATAACCCACCACCCCAACAACAACAGGGACCTGGGGGCAGTGGTAGTGGGCACACGGTCCAGGGGACGGAGGCACAGGAACACAGGGGAACTGGGAGGGCTGCTGTGCGACAGGGGGCGGACAGGCCAAGGGAACCCACTCTCCACGAGGCCCTATCCTCCATCATGGGAGCATACCACCACTACCAGGAGGCGATGGCGACGGCCCTGGACAAGTTGCAGGAGACCCTGCGCCTGCAGGAGGAACAGTATTTGGGGTTCAGGGAGGAGCTCAGGACCATCAGCTCCGCCTTGGGCACCATCATAGGGGTGCTGAAGGACATACAGCAGACCTTGAGGGACACCGTGGCACTCCAAGGGGCCCCTGACACTAGCCAGGACGATAAACTGCCCACCACCTCCACCGGCGCTAGTGGACAGGACGCCCCGCCACAGGACCACCACACCAGCACCCCACCCCCTGCAGACGGACAACCACCACGCAAGCGGTCCCTGAGATCCAGGAACAGGACAGAGCAAGATGGCAAGACCCCCGCCAGGAAATGAGACCACCCTGTTTGTCCTCCCACTGTCCCACCTTGTTACCCTGTCCATACTTAAACTGCCTCAGCTCCACTTCCTATGCCCAGATGGGCAGTGCACCTGTGAGACTAATAGACTGGACTCTGCCTTGGACATTCCTCCGTCATCACCCATCCTCATTTTACAACCCCCTCCCATTTCTGAGCACTTCAATAAACACCCTTGAAACACAAAACAATCTTGAGTCAGTCTGTGATTTAGTAAATATGTATTATCAAAGACAGTGTCATAATGCGTTTCCTATTGTAAGGCTAACATACCTATGTCACACATCACAAGTCCTTGAAGGATGCAAGCAGATGACACGTTGGTAACCACACCTGTGAAACCGTAATGGAAAGGTACAACTCAGTTACCAAATACTGGTTGAAATCGACAGACAGGATAGAGGTAGACGTGTGAAAGTTAATGTAATGTTAAACATGAAAATGTTCTCACCTGTGTGTCACTGGAAATATTGCTGTATGACTGACTCCCTGTTGTCGTTGTCTTCTTCCTCAGCTTCCTCCTCATCACTGTCCACAGGCTCCACAGGCTCAACAGCTGCTACAACACCGTCATCTGGATCATCCTCCTGCAGAAAAGGCACCTGGCGTCGCAAAGCCAAATTATGAAGCATGGAGCAGGCGATGATGATCTGGCACACCTTCTTCGGTGAGTAGAATAGGAGGCACCTGTCATATGGAGGCACCTGAACCTGGCCTTCAGGAGGCCGAAGGTGCGTTCGATCACCCTCCTAGTCCGCCCATGGGCCTCATTGTACCGTTCCTCTGCCCTGGTCCTGGGATTCCTCACTGGGGTCAATAGCCAGGAAAGGTTGGGGTAACCAGAATCCCCCAATAGCCATACACGGTGCCTCCGGAGTTGACCCATCATATCAGGGATGCTGCTATTCCGCAGGATGTAGGCATCATGCACTGAGCCAGGGAACATAGCATTTACCTGGGAGATGTACTGGTCTGCCAAACAGACCATCTGTACATTCATAGAATGATAACTCTTCCTGTTCCTGTACACCTGTTCACTCCTCTGGGGGGGGACCAGAGCTACATGGGTCCCATCAATGGCACCTATGACGTTGGGGATATGTCCAAGGGCATAGAAGTCACCTTTCACTATAGGCAAATCTGCCACCTCAGGGAAAATGATGTATCTCCTTACGTGTTTCAGCAGGGCAGACAACACTTTGAACAATACGTTGGAAAACATAGGCTGGGACATCCCTGATGCCATGGGCATTGTTGTCTGAAAAGACCTACTTGCAAGGAAATGGAGCACTGACAGCACCGGCACGTCAGGGGGGATTCCAGTCGGATGGCGGATTGGTGACATCAGGTCTGGCTCCAACTGGGTACATAGTTCCTGGATTGTGGCACGGTCAAACCGGTAGGTGACGATGACATGTCGCTCTTCCATTGTCAACAGGTCCACCAGCGGTCGGTACACCGGAGGATTCCGCCATCTTCTCACATGTCCCAGCTGACAGTGCCTACAAAGGACAACAGCGACGAATCAGTCATTATTCCTCCAGGTATGTACCCACAGTTACACACAAGACTACACCACTCACAAAACCCTTCCTGTATGTGTGTTGAGTGTAGGCCTAGCTATGTGTGACGCAGAGGTAAATGAAGCCATGTGGGCCGCAGAAATGGCGGCTGCCTGACCTCTAAACTGGAACAATGAGATTGTGGGGTAACTGTGCTGGCGTTGCACACCATCGCGGTGGGCGGTCGTAGACCGCGGCGCAATGCTGCATTGGTCAACATTGGACCCTATGGGTCCCAGGAGCCAATGAACAGGTGCGCCGGTGGTGATGATGCGCACCGCTGCGGACGTCACCGTCGCGGACGTCACCGCCATTTTCTATCTGTTCAATCACTAGATACCTGACCTTCGACAGGAGAGGACCTACACTGCAAGTGCTGCTGTGACCTTGGTCTGGAAGCGACGATGGCTGCTGCGTCTGGGGAAAGGGCCCCTGCCTTCACTTCACAGGAGTTGGAGAAACTGGTAGACGGGGTCCTCCCCCAGTACACGCTACTCTACGGTCCTCCAGACCAACAGGTTAGTACACAGGGAGCACGTTGTATGGGCTAGGCCTGGGTGGAGAGGGCTGGTTGGAAGAGGGAAGGGGGCAGAGTTCATAGAACATTAATGCATGTGAATGAATGGGCCACATGGCCAGAGTAGGGAGGGGGCCACTCACATCGACGGTGCAGTTGGTAATGACTGATCCTCTTTCCTTGTGCATGTCATGTAGGTCAGCGCCCACCAGAAGAGGGACATTTGGCGTGCCATCGCCAAGGAGGTCCGGACCCTGGGGGCCCACCAGAGACGGGGCACCCACTGCCGGAAAAGATGGGAGGACATTCGCCGCTGCAGCAAGAAGATGGCAGAGGCTCAGCTGGGGATGGCCTCCCAATGTGGGAGGGGTGCCCGTCGCACCATGACCCCCCTGATGTTCCGGATCCTGTCGGTGGCCTACCCTGAGTTGGATGGGCGCTTGAGGGCATCACAGCAGACACAAGGGGGTGAGTACAACCTCATTCTGATGACTTTGCGGGCAGTGGAGGTGTCTGGGTGGGGGAGGTGGGCTGTGGGTGTCCCTAGGCCAGGGCGAGTTCGGTAGGCAAGGCCCCTCTGTAATGCAGGCCATGTGTCACTCTACCCCACCTCAGCAGAGTGCCAAGTACAGGTATAGTTGCCCCTGTGGCATCCATGTGTGCAGATGTCCACCATTGCCAGGTAGGCCATATCCCAGAGATTGTATGTGCAGAGGGCAGGAGCACGGCGTAATGCAGGGGGCTGCTGTGTCTGTCTTGTCCGTCAACGGTAGCGGTATGCCATGCACTAAAACTCTCTTTATTCTGTCCCCCCCTTTTTCTGCTCTCCTTGTCCTTTTGTACATCAGCATCATCAGGCGGAGGTACAGTGGCACAGGAGCACAAGGGAGCTGCATCGCACTTGGCTATGGAGGGCCACACCACGGACTCTGAATGCACCAGTGGGACGGAGGGCGAGGGGAGCTTCACGTCGGCCACCGGATCACCAAGCAGCGACACGGACTTGTTCGCCGATGGGGGCTCCCTTGTGGTGGCTGCACCATCTGTGCGCCCCACTTCTACAGGTACAGCCGCCACCTCCCCTACCAGCACCACCCTCCCAGCAGCCCCTCAGCATTCGCCCCGTGCCCGCTCACCCAGGAGGGTGGGCATCACCTTCGCCCCAGGCACCTCAGACCCTGCCCCAGTCACCCCTCAGGTCACTCACTGTTGGGCAGTCTACCATTGTGAATGCCATCCAGGGTGTAGAACGAGAGTTGCAACACAGTAATGCATTCCTGGAGGGCATTCATTCTTTTCAGGCTGTCCTTCAGCGAACCCTGCAATCTCTGGCCTCAGCACTGATGGCAGCCATTGTCCCTGTGTCCAGTCTCCCCACTCCAACCTCCTCCACCCAGACCCAATCTCCTGTACCCCAGCCCATCCCAAGCACACCTACAGACCAGCATGCACACAAGTCAGCACACACAAGTAGCTCAAGCAAACCTAGGCACCACACAACCCACAGGCACTCACGCAAGCCTCACCCATGTACAGACACAGCAACATCCACTGCCTCCACTGTGTCCCCCTCCTCCTCTTCTCCCTCCTCCCTCCCAGTTTCGTCTACACACACACCTGCATGCACCACATCTACAGGCACCATGAATCGCACAAGGAGACCCAGCATCACAACCCGCTCACCTGCACTCACCACCTCCACTGCCATTTACACGTCCCCTGTGTCCTCTCCCAGTGTGTCTGTGACGCCCGCTCCCAAAGTACACAAACGTGGGCACCCACACATGCAACATCCATCCACCTCACGACAGCCTCCAGTACTTGCACCTGCACCCAAAAACACCTAAAGTGACACCTCCGACAACCACCTCCTCTTCCTCCACTCCCAGAACCCCTCCAACTACCCATCCCAGTGTACGTCAGAAACTGTCCCTCTGTAAAGTTGACCTTTTTGCTCCCACCCCCCCCCTCCAATTCATCAGTCCCGTCGTAGCGCCTCAGCCAAAAAGCCTCCAATACCAGTGGTGCCTGTTCAAGGTTTGTGGAGTGCACCGGCCACCAGGGCAGGCAGTGTGACCCGGAGGCAAGGCACTGGCAGCCCACCCCCTGTAAAGGCTCTAAAATTGGAGAGTGGACAACGGGACCGTGTGAAGACTCCTGGTGGGAAAACAACTCACATGGGTTCCAAGGGGATTGGAGAGTCAGCTGTGACTCCACCAAAGGTGGGGAAGGGCCAGAGGAAGTCTGCCCAGCCTGTTGTGTGTGTCACGGCGAAGAAGGGCGCCATCATTCCCGGCAGTCGAGACACAACCGCCAGCACCGTCGTCACTGGTCAGGAGACCACCGCCACCGCAGGAGTCATTGCCCAGGAGGGCCCAAGTATCGTCACTGGTCAGGAGACCACCGCCCCCGCCGGAGTCATTGCCCAGGAGGTCACAAGTATCGTCACTGGTCAGGAGACCACCGCCACCGCCGGAATCACTGCCTAGGAGGGCACAAGTATCGTCACTGGTCAGGAGACCACCGCCAGAGTCACAGCCCAGGAGGGCACAAGTATCGTCACTGGTCAGGAGACCACCGCCAGAGTCACAGCCCAGGAGGGCACAAGTATCGTCACTGGTCAGGAGACCACCGCCAGAGTCATTGCCCAGGAGGGCCCAAGTCTCGTCACTGGTCAGGATACCACCGCCACCGCCGGAGTCAGTGCCCAGGAGGGCCCCGGCTGCCACAGCCCAGGTGGGCTATGATGGAACGTCATGCCATACACCAATGCCCAGTGTAGGGAACGTCATGCCACACACCAATGCCCAGTGTAGGGAGCGTCATGCCACACACCAATGTCCGTACCAGAACCGCCATGGCAAAGCACCGCTGAACAGAGCAAAGACCGCCATGGCAAAGCACCGCTGAACAGGGCAAAGACCGCCATGGCAAAGCACCGCTGAACAGGGCAAAGACCGCCATGGCAAAGCACCGCTGAACAGGGCAAAGACCGCCATGGCAAAGCACCGCTGAACAGGGCAAAGACCGCCATGGCAAAGCACTGATGAACAGTCCAGAGACCGCCATGGCAAAGCACCGCTGAACCGTCCAGAGACCGCCATGGCAAAGCACCGCTGAACAGGGCAAAGACCGCCATGGTGAAGACCGCTGAACAGGGCAAGCACCGGGTAGGAATGAATAGACCGCCACATCAGGCATCCTTATCCCATGTGCAGCTGGGACAGTGACAGGACAGAAACTTTCACAGGGAGACTCATCCAGTCTGGGCACCAGTCCCCCTCCAGAACCAGTGGAGAGATGCATCCACTACCTCAGTCCTGCACAGGATGAAGCACTCTGGGCACCAGTCCCCCCCAGAACCAGTGGAGAATGTTATCGACTTGAGAGACTGTGGCTTTGCACTCCCCAGGATGGCACGGTGGGCAACCCACCCACTGTAGAGACTTGAGAGACTGTGGCTTGGCACTCCCCAGGATGGCACGGTGGGCACCCCACCCACTGTAGAGACTTGAGAGACTGTGGCTTTGCACTCCCCAGGATGGCACGGTGGGCACCCCACCCACTGTAGAGACTTGAGAGACTGTGGCTTTGCACACCCCAGGATACATCAATGGGCATGGAGCCCCGTCGTGGATCTGGCTTTGCAGTAATCCGGCTGAGGTGCCCCCCCTTCACTTCCCCCTGAGGTGCCTGTAGTATTTCTATCTGATGCCCCGGCAGTGTTCTCTCTGATTGTGGTCAGGTATCTTTTGTGGGCCTCGCCCATGCATTTTTGGACTGTTGGTGCACGGACATTGTTATGTACATATCTGCACTACTTCTCGTAATGTATATATTTCTCACTGAATTTCGTATATATCTGTATATTTTTGTAAGACATGTATATTGCAACATTACAATGTTTGAACGGATTTCGCTTTGTCTTTTCATTCTTCCGGGGGGATTGTGGGTTGTTACAGTGATTTTTTTGGATGCATTGGTGTGTATGTTGTATTATGCGAGGTTGGGGGTGGGGGTGTTTGGTGGGTGTCCCCCTAACTTTTGCCTCCCCCATGTCGTAGGTGCAGTACT
Source organism: Pleurodeles waltl (assembly GCF_031143425.1). Lineage (NCBI taxonomy): Eukaryota > Metazoa > Chordata > Amphibia > Caudata > Salamandridae > Pleurodeles > Pleurodeles waltl. The sequence goes on along the minus strand of NC_090450.1, from coordinate 216,674,297 downwards.
CACTGTTGTCTTCGGCGCCTACGTAGATGATGGTCGTAGAGGAGCAGAAAGACAAGGGCAGGGAGTATTTGGAGTTCCGGGTCAATGGAGTCCTCGTTCCTCGTGGGATGTGTTCAGGTGAGCGTTTTCCCATTGCAAAAGCTGTTTCCGCCGTGTTTTTATCCACGGTGAATCCGCCGCGGAAAAGGTGGTGGATTGGCGGGTTGTGATACTATGGGTGGTACATTGTCTTCCGCCTGTCTGTTGGCGGTGACCGCCGCGCTGCTTGTCTGTACCGCCGTGGCGGGCGGTGTGTTAAAGTGGTTGTCTTTGTTGGCGGTTTCCGCTTGGGTCATAATTCCTTTTTTTTATCCGCCACCCTGTTTGCGGTATTACCCCACCTTTAACACCGTCCGCCAGGGTTGTAATGACCACCATAGTGCCTGATTACGACGTTGGCGGATGGGATACTCCATCACAAACGTGACGGATATCTCACCTGCCGTTTTACAAGTTCCTTAAGTTACAATGGATCTTGAAATACGGCGAATGGATAGCTGTCACATTTGTGGCGGAGTATCCCATCTGCCAAGGTTATAATCAGACCCATAGTGCTCAGAATATGTAGATATATTGTACATTGATTCACACAACAAGCAAATATGTGATCATTAAAAAGCAATTGACTACTCTGTATACAGAACGAGGATAACATAACACAAGATGATGGAAATGACTGGATTGTAGAAATATTGCAGAATGATGATCCTATTCCATTTCTCCATCTTATCAGGTCCCCAGCCCATGGAGTCCAGTTTGTCAATCCAGATTTATTCTTTTCTACACAGCAGCTTTGCCACTTGTCCTGATATAAATCTTGTAAATTACCTGCCATCATGACGTGCATGTGACTGGCTGCCACAAAACGATGAATCAATCACATACAAGAAACACAATTTGACAATAAGGATTAACCATTAAAGACTAATGGAAGGTAAAAGGTTACAGGCCACTGAATATTAATTTTCGTCCTGCTTGTCTAGTCAGGAATCTTTACGCGGCGGTAACATTGATAATTTGATATACTGATAGAGGCTTTGAAGGCTGACTTACAAATAAATGGATAAGTATGCACATTGGTAATTGAGGGAAACCCAGGTGCCCCCAATTTACCCTTGATACATTTCTATGTTTGCCTCTTGTCAACATTGTCATGCTAGGCCGTTAGCCTGCAATCAAGTGTGTTGTGTTCATGCAAGGTTTGATTGTATTTTATGTTTGATAGAGTGATGGAGTCCTCTATATCCTTCCTTGCAAATACATTATTTCGGAAGGCAACACATTTATGATGGAAACCAAGGATAAGAATAGAGTTTTCATTGTTAGCATCCATTCAACAGTAGACTCTTTTGGTAAAAGGTATGAGAAATTAGAATGTTTTGTGACTAGTTTTGGACGGAGATCCCCAAGAAGTTCCATGGTCAACAGTAAGAGAGGTAGATGAAAATAAATGAATGGCTTCACTTTACATACACGCACGAAAATTGTTCTTTCAGCTTCATTCTACACACCTAATGACAAACCAGAGCCTTACCTGTACTCCATTGAGTGGAATGTTTTTATTAGGCAAAGTCATGCTTGATTACAATAGACCTTAGGCTCTGAAACCACACTTGTAATTTATTAAGTATAGGTCATCCAACAAGAAAACTATTACCAGTCTTGTAGTCTTTAGGAGCAAGATAATCAATTGAAAATAAGGAAATCGTAAGACTCCAAATTACCTGGAGAACTATGGAACCATGGAACACTTTAAAGTTTAAGTACACACTGAAGGCAGGAGATCAGCCTTTTGACTGTCTCTCAGGGCTCCTGGAATGCTTTATTTAATGTAAGCGAATTAAGGATAAACTTACATAGCCAGTGACAAAGGGTTAAGGCCGGGGAATAAAGAGGGAACAGGACTATGGGGGAATGTAGGGCAAACATTAAAAGACATCTGAAGAACAATAGTGTATTGGGAAACGGAAGCATTTGTTATTTATGTTCTAAATGTTCGGGAGTAGTGTGGGAGGTAAGACATACGACTTTCCGCAATTGAATCTAAGAGATAACTGAAACTAAAAGCGGCTGAGCTCGAAGATATTTGTATCAGATAAAGGGCAACACACAAAGTTCTTTCTAATTGAGTGTAAGTTAAAAGGAACAAAAGGTTGCCAAACAACTATAAACATGCGGAGATTAAACTTGCCTCAGTTTCAAGATCCAAAGAATTACAAAATTCGTCGTCAGGAAAAGATTGTTCTGAAGTTTGGAGGTCTCCAAAATGTGACCTGTGCTGCAGATGGACATTTTTGTCTTCTTTGTAATAGCTGGGCCTGCTTTTAAGTTCTAAAGTTACCACTAGCTGTTCCACCACATTTAATGGTCACCCATTTCGCTTTGTTTGTCTTAATTAAGGGGAGCCTGAGGTTGCGTGGGGTAATATTGTCTAAAGCAGAAATTGCACAGTTTTAGAACTGGTTATATTCACAAAAAAAGTGATCAAACAATGTATTTGCTGAAGTTGGAAGCAAGGGCACCCAGAGCTAAAGTGCTTATGTTTTGTTTTTTGATGTAGTTGACATTATGTATTTTTGGACATAGAGTGCACTGATGCAGAAGAAAAGTAAAAAGTAGTCAGACTTGCCTGACCTACCAAACTGGCTGTGTCATCTCCTCAAGATACTGGGGCAAGTGAGGGGTTAAAATTAAGGCAGGTGTATGCCTGGATTAGTAGATATGAAATTGCATAAGTTCCTGTATCTCCTTAGTAGTAGGCAGTGGACATAAGCACCTCACTCCACACCTTGATACTTTCTAGGATAGTGAACAAGCTACAGTCCAAAATGGTGTCTTCATCGGAGTCTGCTAAAGAATCAATGAAAGATTCTGGCTTGGTCGTCATCTAATAAGTAGAAAGATGATTTTTAGAAAAAGAAGGAGAAGTTAGGTAGTACATGCAAATGTTTGCATCTACTGATAAGGTGCCCACTAAACCAATTTAATGGCAGCAGTCAGAGTTGGACCGTCCTCTAGGGCAATCAGGCATTGCCCCATGGGCTGGCATGACATAGTAGTGAGTGGGCTGTTTTTTTGCTCTTGTGAGTCAGTTTTATGGTGAGGTGGGACGGTTTTTATTGTTGAATGTTCCTGCTATGGCCACTTTTTAGCTATCTGCTTTGCTAAGGGGTGCTGCTTTTATTTTGCTGACTGGGCTTATTTATGTCCCATTCCGACCCTAGTAATATCACAAAGCTCATGAAATATATTCTTAAGGTAGGTAGTATAACAGTAAAAGGAAACTCTGCTACAGCATGCCATTGAAGAAGCAACCAACCCCTTCACACTATGTGCAAAGAATTATTTTATAATAAAGAACATTTCTTCTGGCTCCAAATATGCAGTAAAGTGTGGTGACTCTGATCGCTGGCTCTGGTGGAATTCCTCCATATTATCAAGATAATTTTGTGAAGTCAGTGAGGTAAAGTGGACATAAGAGTTAGGTGACAGAAGACAGTGGAGGTCATGGTGTTGTAGTATGATCGTGCCACAAAAATGCATATTTTCTACTTAAGGCCCCACTACTTTTGCTTATGTCATTGCTGTTGAAAAGTTTTATGACAGGAGAGATGTGATAGCTCTGTTGAGTAGCCTCTGGAGAAATTCCACCATGCCATCAAAAGAATGTTGTGAAGTCGGCGAGGGAATGTGGACACAAGACGTGGGAAAGAGCAGAGAGTGGATGTCATGGAGCTGTAGTGTGGTCATACCTCTGATGAAGAAACTCTCCCACCGAAGGCCCATTTACAGGATGTTTATTCTACTACTACTTGGTGTCCTGAATGCCACATAGAGTTTCTTCTGAAACCACATATAATCTGTTGTTTGAAAGCATATGTTCTCAGATGTCTATAAAGGGATCAGCTTCTTCAAGCTCGTGAGATCCCACCACAATAATATTCTCACTTTATCAAATCTAAAAAATGAACACATTCCTAAATGTGAAGTGCCAGTTGAGCCTGAGGCCTAGTTCAAATTACCCACATGGTCCACCATCTCACAGGCCTTACTTTAAGACATAAACATTACTTGGTGGTAGACACAGGTGTACAGTAGGAGGAATCTGGGTCATCTCACTGTTATTGACGTTGGTAAAAGTGATGTCACAGCCCCTTTGCTACTAGTATTTTGCTATTCCAATACTTAGATAAGATCCATTTGGAAGACTGCGCATCAAGTGGCACTAGTAATGACATAGAAGAAGTTAACTAGAACATCACCTTTGAAGAACTGACTGAGAGTGGAGAACTTGTTATATTTCACCAATACTTTAAATCCTAAAATGTATATTTTTTTATCTTAAGTATGTGAATATTTATATATAATTGTAATGCAACTTTGCATTATACACATCCTGAAAATGCTCACGTTAAATCAGAGACCGACATTACCATTTATGGTGTCCTTCTCATAAGTTTTGTAGCTGATATACACATTAATTGTGAAACAGGCTACAGCCCATAACGGATGTAAACAATATTTGCTCCCATTTAGCACAAGTCTAGCACTCAGTAAGAGCTGAGAGCCACCGGCGTCTACTATTGTTGATACAATTGTGGGGGTGGGGTGAGGGAGGAGTGGGAGTAAATTTAAAAAATAAATAAAAAAGTACTTATCTGTGGCCATCTGAGTCTTACTGAGAGCAAACAATGTTTGTTTTAAATTTGCTTCGAAGGTCGAATCAGCCCTGTTAACGTATAACAGTTATTTAGAATCAAGAGTAAACAAAAGGTTACTTAACTAAGAAATAAAGCATTGATAGCATTAAACAACAGAATCACAAATAACAATTCAAAACCTTATACTAAAAGATGAAAAGGAAAGAGACATTCCAAATGCACCATCATTTTTCTGAGAATGTTCAGCATTGTGGATTGTATTGTTGAATGTCGACCCCGGAATATCATGCTAGAAGAATACTGAGGATATACTGTGGAGGAATAAAATATCGAAGGGTAAGGGCATATAAGGAAGTATATACTATTCCTAAATCTAGATAGATGTACCTTGTAGATACATATATATGTAGGTAGACACAGAAAAGCTAGACATACTTACCTGTCGATATCTTTTCCATTATTTTGTCCTCTATATTTGTGTCCCATCCATATTCTGGGACAGATATTGAGAGTGCACACCGGCATTGCGATGAAGGAAGATTTACAGGAACCTCTGTGAGTAATATCAGTATTTGGCTCATGCATACGAAGTTGACTAAATTTGCACAACTGTGATGGAGACTAATTCTACCTTTAACAGGAAATTCCCATTATGCGAAAATAGGAGTTTGTGCCTCACTTGTGATTCCAAGTTTTGCGATCATTATCACAGAGGAGGTTTCCCCAACTCCTGTTTTTAGTTGGACAACCCTAGCAAAACTCTTTATATAGATGCACCGTTCGAGCTTAGCTTCTAGGAATAGACAAAAAGGTGACGTGTTAGTTGCCGCATCAAGATTACTGTGTACCTCGTAATGAGGTCCTTAATTATGATCTCACTTGCATCTTTTGAGACACCTATGTTTTTAGGTGGAAAATATAAACATGGAGCCTCTTTTTAGCATTTGCAATTCGAACTACTTTTTTCGTATCATTTGCATGCAACGTTCATCTCCTGGACTGCAGATTTTCCTAACTATTTCATTAGCTTTGCACGGGGTTGTCTGTAAAACAAAGAATTATTCAATTTGTAACCTAGTGCTGAAACTGAATCGTTCTCCCAAGTGTAAATGTACAGTATAGGCGAGGTCATAGGCAGAAGGGCCTCTCAGGAATCCCCCACTGGCCAGGAGGATTCTTATTGTCTGCCTGAATGCAGCTAGCCCTAGATGGTAATAGGCTGGGACTATGGCCGGCGGAAATCATCTGAAAGGAGAAACACAGTGGCATCTTCAAGTGATAATACTTATAGGCCTGCAGGGGACACATCCAACATCCACTAGATGCCCAGGTATTAAAGCCTTGAGAAAAGGTAGCAGGAAGTGTATTGTAGTACTGTGGAGCAAGTCGCTCAATGCCGGTCAGCCATTGCAGCACTGCCATGCCCTTCCCCAATTATGCCACTAGGCCTGGGGAGGTTCGGAGCTATATCCAAAAGTAGGCTGTCACTCCTAGAAGAACAAGCATTTGCAAAGCAATAGGTCTTGCGTTTGCTTCTGTTAGAGCTGTTAACATTGTAAATTCCTAAGTGGACTTTTCTTGCCACATAAATCGACAAAAAAAAGAGTTGACATAAGTGAGCTGATTCAAAGCGCAACGGCCACCATGAGCTCGAAGGAGAGACACAAAAGGAAAAAGAAGTTTGCTCGTAGTCAAAAGTCTCGGCAAAAGTGCAATTATTCATGTAACAGTGTCGATGACCAAGGCGGTAACAAAACTGCCCGAAGGAGGGACAAACATAAAGCATTCACCAATGATGATAAAGCGTTTTTGAAAGGCAAGCCCATGAACGAGTGATAGTTTTGTGTGTGAGGTGGGTGTGGTTAAAAGCCCACAGATAAATTATAATAGGTCAGAGCACTTCCGTGCTCGACCTAAGAAGTTTATTGCCACCTGATGTGGTTCTAAGCATATCATTGTTTTAGGTTTGAGAATAAAAAGTAAACATTGCATGTTTTAAATAACGATAAGTGAGGCCGAATATGCAAATAGGTTAAGACCTCACCAATAAATTATTAAAAAGTATTTCCAGTTGCTAACTGTTAGAAATGGGGACTTTGGCAGTCAGGTTACCCCCTGTCCAAGCAAGTACCCTCACTCTAGTCACGGCAAAGGAGAAACACACCCGGTTAACCCCCACAAACCCCCTTGGTAGCTTAATATGAGCAGGCAGGCTTAACTCAAAAGGCAATGTGTAAATTATTTGTACCAACACACACAGTAATACGGTGAAACACTACAAAAATGGATACCAGACCGGTTTTGAAAAATAGGCAATATTTATCTAAATCGAACAAGACCAAAAGGACAAAAACCCAACATACATATGTCAAGATATGAATTTTCAAAAGAATAAGAGTCTTACTCCATAGAAAACAATGGGAATGATGATTTTGCACAAAGTACCTGGTTTGGGTAAAAAATAAAGCCGCAGGGGCGAGCGTGCATCGGAAAAGTCAGCGATGCAGCAAATCCTTCCTCGCAAGGGAGGCCGTGTGTTGTTTTCTTTTCCAGTCAGGGTGGTAATGCTTTACTTTTCTCCCTCGCAAGAGAGCAATGTGTCAATTTCTGGATTGGGCACCTCGGATCCATGCAGAGTCAGGTTGACTTTAACTCCCAGGGATGATGCGTGGAAAATCCTGTCACACGATATTAGAAAACAGTGCTGCAAGGATTTGAATTGTTATCAGCAGCCGGAAACGGCTGTTGTGCATCGTTTCTCCAGCCGCAATGCGCCGATCTCCTAGCCAAGATGCAGGTGGAACATCGATTTTAGCTGTGAAGACGGCAGCATCTCGTTTATCAGTCATGTTGCGGATGGTGTGTCAAAAATTTCCCCACACGGCGTTCGGTGCATTGATTTTCAGCCCTTGTCTGCCAACTTCACTTCTCAAAGGCCCAAGGACTGGATAGCACACCACTTGGTAGGGCAGGAGTCTCATCAGAGAGTCCATATGTAAGCAGAGGAAGTCTTTGATAGCCCTGAGACTTCAAAATAGGAGGCAAGCTCAGAGATTCTTCACAATCAGGAACATACCACAAAGTCCAGTCTTTATCCCCTTTCACAACCAGAAGCAACAACTGCAGGATAGCCCAAAAAAGCACAGTCACAGGCCAGGGTAACACTTCTCCTCAGTTCTTCAGCTCTTCTCCTTGGCAGGGGTTCCTCTTGGTTCCAGACGTGATCTGGAACCAGGGATTTTGGGTCAAATATGTATACCCCTTTCTGCCTTTGAAGTAGGCATACTTCAAAAGAAAGTCTTTGTTGTTCACAAGATCCTGCTCTGCCCAGGCTAGGCCCCAGACACACACCAGTGGGTTGGAGAATGCATTGTGAGATGGCAGGCACAGACCATTCAGGTGTAAGTGACCACTTCTCCCTCCACTCCAGCACAGATGGCTCATCAGGATACGCAAGTTACACTCCAGCTCCCTTTGTCTCACTGTCTAGAGGGGAGTCAAAAACAACCCAACTGTCAAACTGACCCAGACAGGCAATCCACAAGCAGACAGAGTCACAGAATGATTTAAGCAAGAACATGCCTACTTTCTAAAAGTGGCATTTTCAAACTAACAATCTAAAAACCAAGTTCACTAAAAAATGTTTTTTAAATTGTGAGTTCAGAAACACCAAACCCCAAGTTTCCATCTACTCTCAAAGGGAATCTGCACTTTAATCATATTTATGGCATCTCCTATGTTAACCCATGAGAGAGATAGGCCTTTCAACAGTGAAGACTGAATTCGGCAGAATTTCACTGTTAGAACATGTAACACACACCAGTACATGTTCCACCTTTAACATACACTGCACCCTGCCCAAGGGGCTATCTCTGGCTTACCTTAGGGGTGCCTTACATGTATGAAAAGGAACGTTTAGGCCTGGCAAATAGGTACACTTGCCAAGTCGAATTGGCAGTTTAAAACTGCACACACAGACACTGCAATGGCAGGTCTGAGCCATGTTTATACGGCTACTCATGTGGGTGTCACAACCAGTGCTGCAGGTCCACTAGTAGCATTTGATTTACAGGCCCTGGGCACCTCTAGTGCACTTTAGTAGGGACTCACTAGTAAATCAAATATGCCAATCATGGATAAGCCAATTACCAATACAATTTACACAATATGCATTATGCAGTTTAGCACTGGTTATCAGTGGTAAAGTGCCCAGAGTCCAAAAGCCAACAAAAATAGGTCGGAAAAAAGGAGGAAGGAGGCAAAACGTTTAGGGATGACCCTGCAAAAAAGTACCATTTCCAACACTAACAAACCGCATGTGTATGTAATAGTACCTAAACAGAAGTGCCTAATTAAAATTAAACACCAAATGTATATGCAGCACAAATTAAACCTGAAGGTTTTTAAGCACTTTACTTAAGCATCTATTTTGGTTATATAGTAACGCATTGTTTGTGCCCATAAACCAATGTTGTTAATTCAACAGGAAGTCGTAAATTATGTTTTCTGCTTATAAGTTGCTCTTTTTTGGCTGGTACGCCATATATTTTTTTTTTACTTTTGTGCTGCTTTGCTTTATTAGGTGGAATTAAAAATCTAGTTACCGGCCAGATCCTATGATGTAGGAGGGCAATTTAAAAAAATTACTTAACATAAGACTTGAAGATGTACTAAGGGTGAGGAACTGTAGCACGTTAGTTAATATTGATTTCATTTTAAAGGGTAGCGCTTGTAATTTGTTTTAAATGTATGTGCTTTAAAGAAGAATTCAAAGAAGGTGTACATAAAGTAAATGTAGATAAACGTAGAGGTAGGTGTTAATAGAGTTAGGGGTAGATGAAGTATGTGATAGTAGAGGTAGGTAACAATAGAGAAAGGTCGAGGTAGAGTTAGGGGTCTGAGTACGTGAAGCTAAATGTAGGAAGAATTAGGTTCATGCAAAGGTAGGTGTAGGTACAGGTAGTGTAGGTGAAGGTAGAGGTAGGGCAAGGTAGGTACAGTGGAGTGTAGATAGAGGTAGGTGTATATATATAGGTAGAGGTAGGTGTAAGTGTTAAAGTTAGGTGTAAGTAAAGTTAGGTAGAGGTAGGTAGAAGTAGAGATAGTGTTATGTGTAGATAGAAGTAGAGGCAGGTGTACTTGGAGGTAAAGGTAGATGTAGGTAGAGTTATGTGTAGATAGAGGTGTAGTAGAGTTAGAGATAGGTATAAATAAAGGTAGGTAGCAGCAAAGGTAGGTACAGATAGAGATAGGTTGAGTAAAAACTAGATGTAGATAAAAATATGTATATATCAAGGTAGATGTAGGTAGAGGTGGGTGTAGGTAAAAGTGTATTAGGTGGAGAGGGTACAGGTAGGTGTAGGTAGAGGGAGGTGTATATGTAGGTAGAGTTGTAGGTGTTAATAAAGGTAGGTGTAAGTAAAGTTAGGTAGATGTAGTTAGAAGTAAAGGTAGAATTAGGTGTAGATCGAGGTAGCTGTACTTAGAGGTAGAGGTAGACGTAGATAGAGCTATGTGTGTATATAGGTAGGTATAGGTGACAAAGGTGTAGGTAAAGATAGAGATATGTGTAGGTAGAGGTAGTTAGTGATAAAGGTAGGTACAGATAGAGATAGGTAGAGTAAAAGCTAAGTGTAGATAAAGGTGTCTATAAAGGTAGAGGTAGGTAGAGGTGCATGTAGGTAACAGTAGGTGTAGGCACAGGAAGGTGTAGGTAAAGGTGAAGTAGGTGAAGGTAGGTACAGTTGGATGTAGAGAGAGGGAGGTGTATATGTAGGTAGAGTTGTAGGTTTTAATAAAGGTAGGTGTAAGTAAAGTTAGGTAGAGGTAATTAGAAGTAGAGGTAGGGTTAGGTGTAGAGAGGTAGATGTAAGTGTACTTAGAGGTAGAGATAGATGTATCTACAGGTTTGTGTGGATATAGGTAGGAAGAGGTGACATAGGTGTAGGTAAAGATAAATATATGTGTAGGTAGAGGTAGTTAGCAGTAAAAGTAAGTAGAGATAGAGACTGGTATAGTGAAAAGTAGGTGTAGATAAAGGTATGTATACATGAAAGTAGGTGTAGGTAGATGTATGTGTAGGTAGAGATTGGCGTAGGTAGAGGTAGATGTAGGTGTAGGTAGTTAGTGATATAGGTATGCAGAAATAGGGATAGGTAGAAGTAGGTGTAGGCAGAGGTATGTAGAAACAACGGTAGGTTTGGGTAAAGGTAGGTAGTAATAGAGAAAGGACATTATAGAGGTCGGTAGAGGTAAGGTAGGTAGGTAGAGGTAAAAGTATGTGCAGATAGAGGTAGATGTGGGTTTAGGTAGAGGTAGGTAGTAGTAGATAAAGGTAGTAATAGAGGTAAAAGTATGTGTAGGTAGAGTTAGGTGTAGGTAGGGGTACAGATAGGTTTATGTAGAGGTATAGGTAGATGTAGGTAGAGGTAGGTAGGTAAAGGTAGGTGTAGGTAGAAGTGGATTTAAGTTGAGGTAGGTTGTGGTAGAGAAAGGTAGTAATAAAGTAGGTAGAGGTAAATTTAGGTAGAGTTAAAGGTATAAGCAGAGACAAGTGTAGGTATAGGTAGGTCTATGTGTAAATAAAGGTATGTGAGGGTTGAAATCGAGGTAGGTGTAGGTAAAAGTAGAAGTAAGTAGATGTACGTGTAGATAGGTATAGTTAGAGGTAAATAGCACTAGAGGTAAAGGCAGGTGTATGTGTAGTGAAAGGTAGGTGTAGGTAGAGATAAAGATAGCTATAGGAAGCAGTAGGTGTAGGTAAAGGTAGATATTAGTAAATGTAGTTAGAGGTAGAGTTAGGTTAAAGGAGAGATAAGGTGTAGGTATAAGTAAAGGTATGAATAGGTAAAGGTAGGTGTAGGTGAATGCGTAGGTACATATAGGTTTAAGGAGAGGTAGGTGAAGGTATAGGAGGTAGAGGTAGTTAGAGGAAGGTATTGGTAGAGGTACAGGTAGAGCTAGGTGTAGGTAGAGGTAGTTGTATGTATAGGCACAGATATATAGACGTGGGCATAGGTAGAGGTATAGGAAGGTAGAGTTAAAAGTAGGTGTAGATAAAGGCAGATATCAATAGTTATTTGAAGGTAGAGGTATGTGTAGGTAGAGGTAGATGTAAGTAGAGGTAGGTGTAGGTAGAGGTAGTTATTAGAGGTATGTAGAGCTAGAAATAGGTGTCAATCGGATAGATGTAGGAAGAGGTATGTATGAATAATGGTATGTGTAGGTAGAGGTAGGTACTAGTAAAGAAAGGTAGTATTAGAGGTAGATAGAGGTATAGGTAGGTAGAGGTAAATGTATATTTTGGTAGAGGTTGGTGTAAAGGTTGGTGTAGGTGAAAGTAGGTTATAGTACACTAGGCTAGTAATAAAGTAGGTAGAGATAACGGTAGGTATAGGTAAATGTATGTATAGGTTTAAGTAGAGACTGGTGTAGGTAGAGGTTAGTGTAGGTATAAATAGAGGTATGTGTAGGTATAAGTAGGTTTAGGTAAAAGTAATAGTAGGTAGAGGTAGGTATAGGTATAGTTAAATAGCAGTAGAAGTAATTAAGGGCATTTGTATGTGAAGGTAGGTGTACTTAAACTTAGAAGTAGGTATATGAAGAAGTAGGTGTAGATAAAGATAGTTAGCATTAGAAGTAGGTAGAGATAGGTGTAGGTATTGGGAGGTAGAGGTAGTTAGAGGTAGGTATAAGTAGAGGTGGATACGTGTAGGTAGAGGTAGTTGTATGGTTAGGTACAGGTAGATAGATAGATATAGGTGTAGGAGGAGGTAGAGGTAAAAGTAGGTGTAGATAAAGTATATATAAATAATGTTAGCTGTAGGCAGAGGTATGTGTAGGTAGATATCAATGTAGGTAGAGGTAGAGATAGATGTAGGTAGAGGTAGTTAGCAATTGAGGTACATTGAGATAAAGATAGGTAGAAGTAGGATAGGTGTAGGTAGAGGTACGTATGGATAAAGTTAAATGTAGGTAGAGGTAGATAGTGGAGAAAGCTAGTATTATAGGTATCTAGAGATAAATGGAGGTAGAGGTAGAAGTATGTGTAGGGAAAGGTTAATGTAGGTATAGGTTGGTTTAAGTTAAGATAGATTATAGTAGAGAAAGGTAGCCATAAATTATAGATTTGAAGGTAGGTAGAGGTAAAGGCATGTGTAGGTATAAGTAGAGATTGGTGTATTTAGAGTTTGGTATAGGTGTAACTAGGCATATGTGTAAATAAAGATAGAGGTAGGTGTAAGTAAAAGTCGACGTAGGTAGAAGGAAAGGTAGGTTTAAGTAGAGGTAGGTATCGGTAGAGGTAAATAGCAGTAGAAGTAGGTGAAGTCATTTTTATGTGTAGGCAGAGGTAGATGTAGTTAGAGCTAGAAGTAGGTCTAGGAAGAAGTATTTGTATTGAAAGATAGCATTAGAAGTAGGTAGAAGTACAGGTTACTAAAAGTAGAGGTAGGTGTAGGTAGAGGTATGTGTAGTTAAAGGTAAGTGTAGGAAGGTGTAGGTGAAGGTGTAGGGAGAGATAGGTGTAGGTAGAAGTAAGTGTAGGTATAGGAAACTAAAGGTAGGTTGAGATAGGTCTATGTAGAGTCAGATTTGGGTGTAGGTAGAGGTAGTTATTGTTACAGGTAGTTATAAGTTGGTGTAGGTAGAAGTAGAGATAGGTGTATGTAAAGGTAGAGGTAGGTAGAGATTGATGAAAGTAGAAGTAGAGCTAGATTGACGTACGTGTAGGTTACCAAAGCGAGCTCACAAACAACTACATATTGGGAAAGTTGAAATATGTGCGGTTTTATCCTTGTAATACACTATGTATGTACATTTAAAAAGTTACTTTAAATGTATAGTGTTTTTATATTTGAAACGAAAAAATTGCAAGCCCTTTTGAAAGCCTGCACATGGACATATAGTAATGGAAGTGAACGTTTTTGAAGCTGTAGTAATCAAGCTGATCACCTACGACACACCAAACAGTTTTCTTCCCAGCTTTTCACTGCTATAACTAGTTTAAGACTGAAACGATAAGCGATGCAAAGCATTGCTGAAGACAATAGCAGATAAAGGTGGTTATCTGCATTAAAGCCACTTCTAGAGACTCTTGAAGTGCTGCCTATTCTAAGTTAGTAAATGGTGCATTTTTAAGTGCACATGGAAGAGAATGTTTTAAGATGTGAGTACAATACTGAAGTTCACACTGGAGAAAACATCCTTATTATTTCTAAAGAGAGAACTATGTGGCCAGGTGCTGCGATTTTCGCAATGTTTATTGGAAGTGGCCTAGTGGGAGGGTAAATTAGTTATTCCAGCAAAGTAACAATTCTCTTTTGGTATGCCTTTCTGCAGTTGTGCAAGAATAAAATGCCTAATCTAAAATAAACACCAAAAGTTGTATACTGCGCAAATTAAACCTTAACTTTGTTGCTAGTTTTATATAGGTGTTTCTTTGAAAAAGAAGTATCATTTATATCAGTGCTTATGTTGTGCTTGTTGTTTCCGGTGCGAAGTACTGGCACAGATTTTTTAGGGCCTGCACTAATTTTTTTGCTTCAAGCATTTACTGCAAGCAAGAGGCACACATGGGAAAGACTGAGGAAGAGAAAAATGCGGTAGAAAAGTATGTGAAATGTGTTTACGCTCGTCACTTTTATGTTCAACAAATTTTACAAAAGCAAAAGCGCTACATTGAAAAAGTAATCACGTCCCTGCAAGTCCAAAATGGAAACACATTTAAAACCACTGTTTGCCGAAGCATACGTAAAAACAAATACATATTTGCAAAGCTGAAATCGTGAAGTTTTATTATATTAACTAAAAGTATATATGCTGTGAAAAAGTTAAATTAAATGCATAGCGTTTTACCATTTAAAATCAAAATCCTAAAGCCTTTTCGAAAGCTGACATACATACTTATACCAATAAAACCGAAAGGTTCATAACCACTAGTGTTTTTCTAGGGAAATAAAAATATTTAAAGGCCAAGTAAGCTTGTAAAATACAAAGTAAACATTCTATATTTGACATGCTGATAAGTGCAGCTTAATTTGAAACCGCGGCAAAGCGTGTTCGATAATAATCTAATTAATATTTATAGCTTCTACCTAACCACGTATCTCAGGGCCGACTTTAGGACTGCTGGCACCCTGTAGGACAGTTTATTGTGGCTCCTCCACCCCATGACCTCCTCCTCGGTTTCACTCACTACCACACGGCGAATGTGCCTCTCATCTCGCCATCACTCCCCTTTCACATACATTCATGTTTTTAAAGTACTTGTATAGGCTGGCTTTACTAATCCGCTCAGCTAGCCACTTAAACTATTGGGGCATATTTAAGAGCCCCTACCGCCATTCTAATGCCACAAAAGCGTAATTTTTTTAATGTTAATGTGGCGTTAGAAGACCAAAATTGCCAGTCCATATTTACAAAGTGGCGCAGTGCATGCATTGTGCCACTTTGTTTCCCTTTGCGCTACATTATGCCTGCGCCAGTCATAATGTATGCAAAAGTGGCATTCCCCCATGGGGGGGGGCGCAAAAAAATGGCTCAAAGATATCTGACAGATTTCTTAGCATAATTTCTTTCTGACACTTTTAATGCCTGCTCAGAACAGGCGTTAAAAGGAGGCTTCTGTTGGTTACAATGGGCCTCTGGGTGCTTTGCAGGATTAGCATCAACTGCAAAGCACTGGGCTAGCGTAAAAAATTCTGACACTAGTCCCCTTACTACCGCAATATTGTGCCATATTTTAAATACAGCGCACACATGGTGGCGTAAGGGGAGCGCTAAGGGGCGTAACAAAAGTGGTGCAGAACTGTGTGCAGCACCACTTTTTTCAAAGAGCCCTTAGTGCCATTCTAACGCCATATTAGTGTCAATTGTTTTAAGCTAATGTGGCGTTAGAAAGCCAAAAACGCTGCAGCATATTTACAAAGTGGTGCAATGCATGCAGTGCGCCACTTTGTAAACCTTTCCACTACATTATGCCTGCGCCAGGCATAATGTATGCAAAGGGGCATCCCCCCGTTAGGTGGGGCCATAAAAATGTCTCAAAGAAATCTCACAGATTTCTTTGCGTCATGATTTTCCGGCACTTTTAACGCCTGCTCAGAGCAGGCATTAAAAGGAGGATTCAATTGGTTACAATGGGCCTCTGGGTGCTCTGCAGGATTAGCGTCAAAATTTTTTATGCTAATCCTGCAAAGTGCCGAACTGGCATAAACAATTCTGACGCTAGTCCCCTAACTACCGCCATGGTGAGTCGTATTTTTAATATGATGCACACATGGTGGCGTTAGGGGGGTGCTAAGTGGCTCAAGAAAAGTGTCGCAGCACTGTGTGCAGCGCCACTTTTTTCAAAAATGCCCCAAGGGGCAGTGCTTAATTTGTAAATAAAAAGGTGCCAGTGCCCAAAGCCCTCCTCTTAAACATGCAGCTGCTGCAATTAAATGTGTGAACACAAAATGCAGTGACAGAGTAATCCTGAAGCCATCTCTGCCCTCTTCAATCCATTTACAGGCACTCCCCTTCAGCTCACTCTTGCGGATTTCTGTTTTTTCCCATCGTGAGGCTTTTTCGTTTTCCTCTTCCTCCGTCTTTCCCATATGTGTCTTTTTCTCGCAGTAAATAATTGAGGCAGAAAAATTAGTGCCGTCCCTCAAAAATAAGTACCGGTGCTCCGCACCGGAAACAGCAAGCACAAATTAAACACTGCAGTAGGGGCATATCTAAGAGCCCCTAGTACCATTCTAACACCACATTAGTGTCACTTTTTAAGGTAATGTGGCGTTAGAAGGGCAAAAACACTGCGCCAAATTTACAAAGTGGCTCAATGCATGCATTGCGCCACATTGTAACCCTTTCCACTACATTATGCCTGCACTAGGCATAATGTATGAAAAGGGGGCATCCCCCCAGTTAGGCGGGCCAAAAAATGGTGCAAAGAAATCTCACATATTTCTTTGCATCATTTTATTCTGACAATTTTAACGCCTGCTCAGAGCAGGCATTAAAAGGAGGCTTCCGTTGGTTACAATAGGCCTCTGTGTGCTTTGCAGGATAAACGTCAAATTTTTTATGCTAATCCTGCAAAAGCGCCAAACTAGCATAAAAAATGCTGACTCTAGTCCCCTAGCTACCGCCATGCTGCACGGTATTTTAAATATGATGCACACATGGTGGCGTTAGGGGGGTGCTAAGCGGTGCAAGAAAAGTGGCGCAGCATTGTGTGCAACGCCACTTTTTTTAATTTGCCCCAAATGGCAGTGCTTTTTTTGTAAATAAAAAGGTGCTGGTGCAAAAGCCCTCCTCTTAAACACGCAGCTGCCGCAATTAAATGCGTGAACACAAAATACAGAGGCAGCGTAATCCTGAAGCCATCTCGGGCCTCTTCAATCAATTTACAGGCACTCCGTGCCCCTTCAGCTCACTCTTGCGGATTTATGTTTTTTCCCATTGTGAGGCTTTTTCGTTTTTCTCTTCCTCCGTCTTTTCCATATGTGTCTTTTTCTTGCAGTAAATACTTGAGGCAGAAAAATAAGCGCATCCCCAAAAATAAGTACCGGAAACAACAAGCACAAATTAAGCACTGCCGTAGGGGCATATCTAAGAGCCCCTAGTACCATTCTAACACCAAATTAGTGTCACTTTTTAAGGTAATGTAGTGTTAGAAGGGCAAAAGCGCTGCGCCATATTTACAAAGTGGCTCAATGCATTCATTGCGCCACATTGTAACCCTTTCCACTACATTATGCCTGCACTAGGCATAATGTATGCAAAGGGGGCATCCCCCCGAGTTAGGGGAGCCACAAAATGGTGCAAAGAAATCTCACAGATTTCTTTGCATCATTTTATTCCGACAATTTTAACGCCTGCTCAGAGCAGGCATTAAAAGGAGGTTTTCATTGGTTACAATAGGCCTGTGTGTGCTTTGCAGGATAAACGTCAACATTTTTTATGCTAATCCTGCAAAGCGCCAAACTAGCATAAAAAATGCTGACTCTAGTCCCCTAGCTACCGCCATGCTGCACGGTATTTTAAATATGATGCACACATGGTGGCGTTAGGGGGGTGCTAAGCGGTGCAAGAAAAGTGGCGCAGCACTGTGTGCAACGCCACTTTTTTTAATTTGCCCCAAATGGCAGTGCTTAATTTGTAAATAAAAAGGTGCTGGTGCAAAAGCCCTCCTCTTAAACACGCAGCTGCCGCAATTAAATGCGTGAACACAAAATACAGAGGCAGCGTAATCCTGAAGCCATCTCGGGCCTCTTCAATCCCTTTACAGGCACTCCGTGCCCCTTCAGCTCACTCTTGCGGATTTCTGTTTTTTCCCATTGTGAGGCTTTTTCGTGTTTCTCTTCCTCCGTCTTTTCCATATGTGTCTTTTTCTTGCAGTAAATACTCGAGGCAGAAAAATAAGCGTGTCCCCAAAAATAAGTACCGGAAACAACAAGCACAAATTAAGCACTGCCGTAGGGGCATATCTAAGAGCCCCTAGTACCATTCTAACACCACATTACTGTCACTTTTTAAGGTAATGTAGTGTTAGAAGGGCAAAAGCGCTGCGCCATATTTACAAAGTGGCTCAATGCATTCACTGCGCCACATTGTAACCCTTTCCACTACATTATGCCTGCACTAGGCATAATGTATGCAAAGGGGGCATCCCCCCAGTTAGGGGAGCCAAAAAATGGTGCAAAGAAATCTCACAGATTTCTTTGCATCATTTTATTCCGACAATTTTAACGCCTGCTCAGAGCAGGCATTAAAAGGAGGTTTTCATTGGTTACAATAGGCCTGTGTGTGCTTTGCAGGATAAACGTCAAAAAATTTTATGCTAATCCTGCAAAGCGCCGAACTAGCATAAAAAATGCTGATGCTAGTCCCCTGACTACCACCATGGTGCACGGTATTTTAAATATGATGCACACATGGTGGCCTTAGGGGGGTGCTAAGCGGTGCAAGAAAAGTGCTGTAGCACTGTGTGCAGCGCCACTTTTTTTAATTTGCCCCAAATGGCATTGCTTAATTTGTAAATAAAAAGGTGCTGGTGCAAAAGCCCTCCTCTTAAACACGTAGCTGCTGCAATTAAATACGTGAACACAAAATACAGAGGCAGCGTAATCCTGAAGCCATCTTGGGCCTCTTCAATCCATTTACAGGCACTCCGTGCCCCTTCAGCTCACTCTTGCCGATTTCAGTTTTTTTCCCATTGTGACGCTTTTTCGTTTTTCTCTCCCTCCGTCTTTCCCATATGTGTCTTTTTGTCGCAGTAAATGCTTGAGGCAGAAAAATAAGCGCCGGCCCTCAAAAATAAGTGCTGGTACTCTGCACCGGAAACAACAAGCACAAATTAAGCACTGCCATAGGGGCACATCTAAGAGCTCCTAGTGCCATTTTAACCCCACATTAGTGTCATTTTTTGACACTGATTTGTGGCATTAGAAGGCCAAAAACTCTGCGCCATATTTACAAAGAGGCACACTGCATGCATTGCACCACTTTGCTACCCTTTACGCTACAGTATGCCTGCACCAGGCATAATGTATGCAAAGGGGGCATCCCCCCAGTTAGGGGGGGGCAAAAAATGGTGCAAAGAAATCTCACAGATTTCTTTGCATCATTTTATTCCGACAATTTTAACGCCTGCTCAGAGCAGGCATTAAAAGGAGGCTTCTATTGGTTACAATAGGCCTCTGTGTGCTTTGTAGGATAAACGTCAACATTTTTTATGCTAATCCTGCAAAGCGCCGAACTGGCATAAAAAATGCTGACGCTAGTCCCCTAACTACCACCATGGTGCACGGTATTTTAAATATGATGCACACATGGTGGCGTTAGGGGGGTGCTAAGCTGTGCAAGAAAAGTGGTGCTGCACTGTGTGCAGCGCTACTTTTCTTAAATATGCCCCATAGTTCTGTTTTTTGCAGCAAGCATATTAACCCTCCATGCTATTTTAAGTTGAGCCAAAGCTGCCACTAGGCAAAACTCTTATCTCTCTCTCTATCAGGAACATTAATCACAAGAGTTATCTTGACATGTTAATTGTTTCTTGAAGGTTAAACGCACAAGGAACTTCTCAGCAGGTGCATTTAAATGGCAAGTTTCGGAAGTTATTGCTAAACACAATGACCTGCAACAAGGAAGCCGGCTCCGAATAGAGCCGGCGGAGTTGCAGGGGTGCGACGGGTGCTGTTGCACCCGTCGCGATTTTCACTGTCTGCTAAGCAGACAATGAAAATCTTTATGGGGCCCTGTTAGAGGGCCCACAACACCCGTTCCCGCCATCCTGTTCCTGGCGGTAAAAACCGCCAGAAACAGGATGGCGGGAAGGGGGTCGGAATCTCCATGGCGGCGCTGCTTGCAGCGCCGCCATGGAGATTCAGCCCATGCAGGGGAAATCCGGCGGGAAACCGCCGGATCCCCTTTTCTGACCGCGGCTTTACCGCCGCGGTCAGAATGGGCTGGGAAGCACCGCCAGCCTGTTGGCGGTGCTTCTGTGGTCCCCGGCGGAATGACCCTCTATATCTTTAAAATGTCAATTCATAAAGGTTACTATGGAAACACAGCAAGGCGTTCCGAATAAAATTGGAAAAAATATTTATCACTGCCCTCGAAACACGTGTTATAAAAACAATGCAAAGAAACAAATAAATAAAACAGCGTTTACCAGTGCACACACATGCTACTTTATCGTTTGAGTTTATTGTTTGTTTTGCTGAGCCTATATGCCATCATTTTTGCACAAATCAAATTACCAATAGCAAAACACAAGCCCAACAACACACCGACAGAGACTCGTACCATTTAAGTGCCTCATGTTATGTTCCAAGGCCGTTGGCTGCCTTCTCACAGTAAAAGTAGCAAAATCATATATACACACACACTGCTATTCTTTAATAAAAGTGAAATAACACAAAAGACAAGCTCACACCAATTAGAAACAACGCATCATGTTCCAGTGCCATTGCCTGCCTTCTTATGCTACCAATTAGCAAACATATGCACACAGACCACTCGGTTTCAATACAAATAAAATAACACAACGGAAATAAGTGAAAAGTTAAACAGTTTCACATAAGCAAGACGATGGTGCCATAGGTGTGAAAAAGACACACAAAGGGATACTGACGTAGTGCTCGTAGTGAAACGTACAGGCAAAAGTGGAACTATCCATGTAACAGGGTCTATGTCATGCAAACCACTCGACTACTGCACAGCGAGATCACGCTGTCTATGAAATGAAAAGAAAAAGAGGTCCGGAAGCTGTAGGAGGCTGGCCTGGTTTGTAATGGGTACCTAAGGTACTTATACCAGGTCCAGTTATCCCTTATTAGTGAAATGTAGGCTGTGTCTAGCATCTTAGGATGTCTATGGATAGCTGTAGCAGAGCAGCTAAGGCTGAACTAGGAGACATGCACGGCTACTGCAATACCACTATATTTACACACTACTTCTACACAATAAATAAACAATACTCAGTGTTACCAAAAATAAAGGTACTTTATTTTAGTGACACAAGGTCAATAATATCTTAGAGGCAATACACCTTCTGGAGGTAAGTATTATACACAATATATGCACTAGTAACCAAAATCAGGTAAGTAAACAGTCGTAGAATTGTGCAAACAATAGAAAATACAATAGATTGCAATGGGCCTAGAGGCAACACAAACCATATACTAAAATAGTGGAATGCGAATGTCGAATTGCCCTCCTAGGCAAGTGTAGTGTGTAGAGGGGCACTAGGAGTGTAGGAAAACACCAGAGGTAAGTAAAGTATCCCACCCATGAGCCCAGGAAAGCAGAGGTAAAGTACAGCAAGTTTCCTCAGGACACACTACAAGTCATGGTAAAGGATTATGCAAGAACCAAACAAGACTGCAAGCAACAAACAATGGATTTCTGGACCTGAAGACCTGTGGAGAGAGGAGACCAAGTCCAGAAGTTGAAGAAGAGTCCAGGAAGAACAGGAGCCCCCGCCAACATGGAAGAAGGTGCAAAAGTGGATTCTCTGATTAGAAGAAAAGTACAGAAATGCATCAAAGAAGATAGCTGCAGGTTCCTGCTTGGTGAAAGAGATGTCCACGTCAAGTTGTTGGATGCAGGCTGTTTGCGTCTCTGGATTCCGCCAACGCACATACGCAGTTTGAGTCAAAGAGGAGCTGCCTAGACCCAGGAGGGACCTGGGGTCTCAACTCCAACTGAGAAGACAAAGGGGGCTCTCAGCACTTCAGAGAGCCCCCAGAAGACCAGGCAGCACCCAAGGGAGTCCCAGAACATGGGGACAAAGAGGATGCAAAGTGCGGTCATTGGAGCACTACACTGGAGGGTCCCACGCCTCCAGGGAGCAACTCATGGAGCTGTGCTTCACAGGATGGAGTGCTGGGGACCTGGGCTACGCTGTGCAAGAAGAACATTTGAAAGAAGTGCACAGAAGCCCAAGGAGCTGCAGAAGACTCCGTACACAGGGGTACTGTCACAGCACAGGGAGGCAAGCTCTTACCTCCAGCAAACTTGGACAGCTGGACCTTTGGACAGTCTGGGTCACTTCAGCCCACCACCTGTGTTCCAGGGAGCACGCTCGTTGTCAGGAGAGGAGTGCCAAAGTACCGGTTGTCATTGCAGAAGGGTGCCTGCTGAAGCAGAGAAATGACTCTGTCAGTCCACGGGAGATTCCTTTGGTTCTTCTGGTGCAGGGTGAAGCCAGGCAGTCCTCAGAGCGTGCACACCTTGGAGACTGTTGCAATTGCTGGCTGGAGAAGAAGTTGCAGGCCACAGGAGTCGTCCTGGATATTTTGTTGCAGTTATAGCAGTACCTGGAGCAGTCTGCAGTTGATCCGACAGTCAGAAGCTGAAGCAGAGGATCCAGAGGAGTCCTGGAGGAATCTTTCAAACTGAATCTGAGGAAACACACAGAGGAAAGACCCTAAATAGCCCTGAGAGGGGGAGTGGCTACCTACCCAGGTATGCACTTATCGGGAGAGGTCTCTGACTTCACCTGCTGGCACTGGCCACTCAAAGGTCTCCATAGGGTCCCCACACCTTGGGCTCCAAGATGGCTAATGCCAGGGACATACTGGAGGAGCTCTGGGCACCACCCCTGGGGTGGTGATGAACAAGGGACTGGTCACTCCCCTTTCCTTTGTCCACTTTTGCGCCAGAGCAGGGACTGGGGCTCCCTGAACTGGTGTAGACTCGATTATGCAAGGAGGGCACTGTTTGTGCCCTTCAAAGCTTTTCCAGAGGTTCTGGGAGGATACCCCTCCCAAGCCTGTAACACCTATTTCCAATGGGAGGGGGTGTAACACCCCTATCCTAAAAGAAATTCATTGTTTTGCCTTCCTGGGATTGAGCTGCTCAATCCCAAGGAGGGCAGAAACCTGTCTGTGAGGTAGCAGCAGCTGGGGCTGCAGTGGAAACCTCAGAGAGCTGGTTTGGAATTACTGGGGGTCCATGGTCATATTCGGAGTTACCATTGTGAAGCTACATATATATATTGAGATATATGTAGTGCACGCTTATAATGGTATCCCTACACTCACGAAGTCCGTGGAATTGGCCCTGGACCACGTGGGGCACCTTTGCTAGTGCAAGGGTGCCCTCACACATAGTAACTTTGCATCTAGCCTTCAGTAAATGAAGGTTAGACATATAGGCGACTTATACGTTACTTAGTGCAGTAAAAAGTGGATGTGAAATAGTGTGCGCACTATTTCACTCAGGCTGCAGTGGCAGACCTGAAGAAAGTTTTGTATGAGCTACTTATGGATGTCAAAAGAAATGTTGCAGCCCACAAGGATCTCCTGGAACCCCAATGCCCTGGGTACCTAGGTACCATATACTAGGGACTTATACGGGGGGTCCAGTGTGCCAATCAGAATTGGAATATGAAGTCACTAAACTATAGTGACAAATTTGGTAAGTAGAGAGAGCAATTGGTTAGCAGAACTTCAGTGACACAGTCAAGCATACTGACAACACAAATAGGCCACAAACTATAACCCCTGGGGTCCTGGCTAGCAGGATCCCAGCGAGAGAGGCAAAACACATTGACAAATAGGTTTTAAACTATGAGCACTGGGGTCCTGGCTAGCAGGAACCCAGTGAGACAGTAAAAACACACTGACAAACACTGACAAACAGGCCAAAAGTGGGGGTAACCATGCTAGAAAGAGGCTACTTTCTCACAGAAGCCATTTGGAAAACATGGAGCCGTGTATGTTTTCAGTAGTTGGCCGGTGCTCTCGAGGAGGGCTAAACACCAGAAAAGGTATGACTTGTGCATGCCTTTCACTAATGAAATAAACCATATTTTGAAAGGCAAGCCCACAAACCAACCAAAGTGATGGGTGTGGTTAAAAGCCAACAGAGAGATTATAACAGGGACTAAGCGCTTTGGGTGCTTGACCCTAAAAATCCTAGGTGGGTTTCATCATGTGATATTTTTGGAGCTTGCTTGCAACCTGCATGCACAGGTTTCAATCCTGAGACATTTTCTTCACATTCTAAGGTGAATTGAAGCAATAATATGTATTTAGTGGTTAGAAGTCTACAGGTATATGTTGCAGTGGTCTTCAAATGTTTTAATTCCATGCCCCCACCTCCTCGTATAAAACTTTTCTTATCCACCTCTCCCCCCTTTGAATGAGAAACATATTTTTCACGATTATTCTGTTCTATAGAAATGTCAGGTCTAAATATGCATAAAAATAAAATATTAATCTTACGTTTCAGTATCCCTTATAAAATGTAATCAAATCCATGATTGCCAACACGCTGTGAGGAACCTGGTCTCCCTGAAGAGTATAAGTGTCAACTGTGTGATCTTTAACCAGAAATGGGAGAGGTGACTTTGAGGGTTAGTTGGACCCTCACCACCTTTTGACACATACTCCGAGCAAGGACATAAGTGATAAAAGATTATACTCAGGACACATTGCAGGTTGGTACACTGCCCCTCTGTTTTTTTCACTACAATACAGCATGTTCCTCTTGGCCAGTGGCTTGTGCCCTTCCCCCTCCTCCCTCGAGATCAATTCTGGCTGCCACAGGGTGTCCCACTACCAGTTTGAGGACCTCTGATTTGCAGTCATCCAAAGAAATCTAGCTTAGACCACTATTTTGAAGTAGAGCATTGCAGGACAAATCCTCCAGACCTGAGAGACAAAAAGGCAATCATTGATCATACCTATGATTTCTGTATACCTTTGAGTGGACTGCTACTGTACCACTCATTAATATATCAAGGAGCACTGTTATGGGTTTTGAATGACTAAGGAGTGAGCTTCAGCAGTCAAGACTTATCTTTGAAGAATGAATAATGCAGGAACCCAGATGGATTCACATATGAATGCTTAGGCATAAATTCAATGTACTACATTGAAGCTTGTAATCCTTTTTTAAAAGCCTGCAACTAAACGCCCTATTACTGTCACCTGTAATAACAAAATGGCACAGATGCTCAACTGTAGTACTTTATTGCATTTGAGCTGTGACAAAGCCAGCAGGCAAGGTGAAGGACAGGTGACAAACCATCCCCTGCAGACTAAACAATGAAAACAAGAACTGGCCTTTTGATCCTGTCATCAGTTTTTGAAAAATAGACATTGACCAACAGAAAGGAGATCTTTAGGGCCTAATGAATATTTTTTGTCCACTGTGGTTAGTAATGAAAACTTAGACTCTCTGTTTGTATTTCTAAACATTCTGACCTACACCACATTAGCTCACTTACAATACACTGATTTGAATATCTTTTGCAACAAATTACTAACTGCTGTCAGCCTTGTTCCCCAGTTTTGAGCATTTATAAATGAATAGGACTATTATGATTCAGTGCTAAAGTAAGATATATGTATTATTTATTCTCTAATGCGACTAAGTGTATTTATACCATCAGGCCTAACCACTACTATACCTTTCTCCTCACCTTCAGCAGACATCCACCTTTAGAAATCAGATTCCACAAATGGGGGAACATTTAAGAAAAACCTAAATAGTACTACTACTACTAATAATAATAATAACAATAACAATGATGATGTAAAATGTGATAACGTAGGTACATTGATTTGTGCCTAATTCATGAACTTTCACCATCACACTTTCTTATAACTGCGTGCAGTTAAATCCTGGGAATGATTAAGCATTTGAAGCATATATTTACTTGCAGGTGCATAGTTAAGCTTTGTGTGGGTGCCAAAGCCAGTCCAGCAAGGCAGCCCAATAGATGTACTGCAAGGTGCTGGTGAGTCACTAGTCACAGTGCAAGACTTTCATCATATTGTTTGTGTTAGGAACGGAGTCTCTGGTTGGCAGTCTGTTTGCACTCTGTCCAAGCAGGGACCCTCGCTCTAGTGACGGTAAAGGAGAAACACACCTGGTTAACCCCCTCTCACCCCTTTGGTAGCTTGGCACAAGCAGAAAGGCTTAACCCCAGAAGCAATGTGTAAAATAGTTGTATCAACACACACAATAATACAGTGAAAACACTACAAAAGAGACACCACACCAGGTTAGAAAAATAGGTAATATTTCTTTAAATCAAACACGACCAAAACAACAAAAATCCAACAAACACAAGTCAAGATATGAATTTGAAAAAGAATAAGAGTTTTACTCCTTAGAAAACACAGTGAGAACGTTGTTGTTACACAAACTACCTGGTTTGCATCAAAAATAAAGCTGCACAGGCCAGCCAGCTTCGAAAAAGTCAGCGATGTGTCCATTCCTTACACGCAAGTGAGGCCGTGCATCATTTGTTCTCCGGTCAGGTCAGCAATGCGTCGATTTTCTCCCTTGTGAGAGAGAGAGAGAGATTGATGCATCGATTTCCAGACGGGCACCTCGGTTCCGGGCAGGCTCTGCATCAATTTTTCACACCCAGCAATGTTGCATTGAAATCCAGTCACACAGTGTCAGGAAACCGCACTGTGTCTGGTGTGCGTTGTTATCAGCAGATGCTAGTGGGTGTTACGCATCGTTTCTCCAGCCGCGATCTTCTAGCCGTGATGCAGGCAGAGCTTCGATTTTAGACGCGAGGCGGCGGTGCATCGTTTATCAGCCACATTGCGGATGGCGCGTCAACATTTCCCCGCACAGCGATCTTTGCGTGGATTTCAGTCCTTTTCCACCAGCTTCACCTTTTAAGGGCCCAGGGACTGGATGGGGCTTCACTTGGTCTCAACAGAGAGTCCAGGTGCTGGCAGAGGAAGTCTTTGATGGCCCTGGGACTTCAACAACAGGAGGCAAGCTCAACTCAAGCTCTTGGAGATTCTTCTTAAGCACGAATGCACAACAAAGTCCAGCTTTGTCCCCTTTATCAGGCAGAAGAAGCAACTGCAGGATAGCCCAACAAAGCACAATCACAGGCAGGGGCAGCACTTCTCCTCTACTCGTCAGCTCTTCTCCGTGGCAGAGGTTCCTCCTGAATCCTTGAAGAAATCTAAAAATGTGGGTTTTTGGTCCAATACTTATACTCCTTTCAGCCTTTGAAGTTGGCAGACTTCAAAGGAAAGTCTCTGTTGTTCACAGGGTCCTGCTTTGCCCAGGCTAGGCTCCAAACTCACACCAGGGAGTTGGAGACTGCATTGTGAGAGGGCAGGCACCGCCTATTCAGGTGCAAGTGATTACTCCTCCCTTCACTCTAGCACAGATGGTCTATCAGGATATGCAGGCTACTCCCCAGCTCCCTTTTTCTCGCTGTCTAGAGGGAATTCACATCAGCCTAACTGTTAGTCTGACTCAGACAGGGAATGCACAAGCAGGCAGAGGCACAGAATGCTTTAAGCAAGAAAATGACCACTTTCGAAAAGTGGTGTTTTCAAACTGAAAATTTAAAAAACAACTTTACCAAAAGATGTATATTTACATTGTGAGTTCAGAGACACCAAACTCCAGATTTCTATCCGCTCCCAAAGGGAATCTGCACTTAACAGTTATTTAAAGGCAGCCCCTGTGTTAACCTATGAGAGAGATAGGCCCTGCAACAGTGAACACTGAGTTTAGCAGTATTTCACTATTAGGACATGTAAAACACATCAGTACGTGTTCCACCTTTAATATACACTGCACCCTGCCCATGGGGCTACCTAGGGCCTACCTTAGGGGTGCCTTACATGTAGAAAAAGGTAAGGTTTCAGCCCACTTGCCAGGTCGAATTGGCAGTTTATTACTGAACACACAGACACTGCAGTGGCACGTCTGAGCCATGTTTACAAGGCTACCCATGTGTGTGGCACAACCAGTGCTGTAGGCCCACTAGTAGCATTTGATTTATAGGCCCTGGTCACCACTAGTGCACTTTACTATGGACCTACTAGTAAATCAAATATATCAATCAGGGATAGGCCAATTACACATAGAATTTACACAGGAGCACTTTAGAACTGGTCAGCAGTGGTAAAGGGCCCAGAGTACCACTAACAGCAAAAACAGAGTCCAGCACACAGCCAAAACATGGGAAGCAGAGGCAGGGGAGGCCACGCCAAGGATGCAACGTCTAACAGTTTGAATTTCTGGTGCCTGCTATTGGGAATCCCAGCTTAGAGAAAGAGTGAGTAGGCGTGGTTATTGGCAGAAAGCAGGGACTTTAGGAAACTGACACAAAAAATCTATGATTCACCAGGATGTTTCCTGAGGGCTTCTTTTGCTTTTCACTAATGACCGAGCTGAAAAACTCATACACTGGCAAAATATCTTTGGGATACACTTCTAAGTTCAAAGAAGCATCTTTTCTAAACATGTAAAAAAAACAATAATTGTGTTTTATCAAAGCACCCATCCGAAAATCTAGAAAGTCACAAAAACACATTTGCCAAGACATCATAACGCATTTTAATTTCACATGCATTTTCAAATATAGTTTGCGGTGCTTCCTTTAACTCTCTGAATAAAAACATATTTACACTTTTAAATTGTGCACTCTGAACCTCCAACCTCTCTTTTAGACAGTCTGATCTATGCCAAAATGTTATTCTTTTCACTAATGACAGAGCTGAAAAATTCATACACTGACAAAAATCTCTGAAATGCACTTCTTAGTCCAAAGAAGACATTTATTATTTCACTACGCAAGATTCCTAAAAGGAGATTAGCATGTTGAAAGGACACATTTAAAAATAGTCACAACAATGAAATTAAAACATACCCAACTGATTCTCCACTGCTATGTACACATCAAATATATGTATCTATATTATAATGCAAAGCAAATAATTAATAAAAATCCATCACCATAGGGCCTGTTGGGTGTTTCATCTTTCTCTTGCCAGCAAGCCTATGACCCCGTTTGACTGCGAAAGAGAAAGAAAGATCTCTACCCTCAGGGGAATCTATATCAGGCATCTGAAACCTGAATCCTGACTGAGGTCTCTGAATCCCTCACTGTCGCACTGGGTCTCTTTTATATCTTAAAAAAACAAAGAAAAAGCTTTATGGAAAAACCCCACCTGTTGCACAAGAAGTATTCAAACATTCTGGCTAGTTTAGGTATGCTTTGAAAATAACACGTTGGGGTTTGGCCACAATCCCAAGATGTCAAGTCAAAGCAAGGCC
The DNA here is from genome assembly GCF_031143425.1 of Pleurodeles waltl. Lineage (NCBI taxonomy): Eukaryota > Metazoa > Chordata > Amphibia > Caudata > Salamandridae > Pleurodeles > Pleurodeles waltl. Next base: position 216,645,048 of record NC_090450.1, on the reverse strand, counting down.
GTTCCCTGCTGTGTGAGTACATTCTTATCAACCAAAACCCTTGGTGAGAAAATGCCCGAAAACAGACAGACAGCGTTGAAAATCACTGACTACGTTTAGCGTGCAGTGTCTAATTCTATGATAAAGTCAATAGGCAGAATTAAGCTAAGGCTAAATTGGATACAAAAAGGAGTCTGTAACAGGTGAACACTGGACAGCTTAGTTAATTGCAAAGTGGTGCAACACAAAGTCAGTGGTCAAAACACACATTTCACTACATCCCGCCCTTGTGATCAATGACTGTGTGTAAACTACAGATTGAAAATCAACTTCTCTCTTTTTTTTCATAGAAAAAATTACAAGCAAATCAGGTATGTATTGTACACAGTAACATCATGAAATGATAAAAGCAATCACTATAAAGCATTGGAAGTTGATTAATGTGTTCACCTTACAAAAAGTTAAACCACCTACAATGAAAAGACTGAAGCTTTTATATTCTGATTGGGATAATAGCCGATTGAATAGTGTCTCTAGGATAGCAAGTTGATATAGAATTAGATGGAAACACCATGAGTCCTAATCATGTAAAGGTACAAGGTCCACCTGTAATGTTTGCTGGAATATAAGAAAAAGTGAGGTTACCATACGAGAATAGTCAGCCAACTGGCAACTTAAACATGCTTAATGAGACTGGCAGCAGTCATCAGATGATATCAAGCCATTGGGTAGTTCCAGTGGAAATGTATTCAAACAGGTTGAATACTGGTACTCTGCATTATTCCCATGCAGAACTTTGATCTGTGAAGTACAATTAGTGCTAAATGGATCCATTGATTTTGTACTTTAAAAGCCACAGGAGCATTGCACAATGGTTGATCAATCAGGTTAAAGTTGGGGATGCTGTCGCTCCCCTGACCCCACACGCAAATGCCCGAAGGGAGATTACATAGCATACTCATGGTCAGTGGCAAGTCATCGTATGATCTGTAAAAGAAACAAGTATGATTTTTCTTACAAATTACATTTGTCATCTGAAATGTGCTCCCATTTTTCCTTTCCTTGTTTTATAATCAGCAGGACGTTATTGGGGCCTTTGGCTATCATTTCTGCAGGTTCTGGAGGGCCGTTTGGTGATTCAACCCACACATTAGCACTGGGATTTCTATCAGCTGAACCACAACCTCCCTTTCCTTGCACTGTTAGAAGGGCTGGTGCAGTCCCCTTCCCTAACAATCCTCCATACATTGATCTTATGACAAGTTGGGCAATTCTGTCTCCAATCTGTATGAATAAATCAGCTTCTCCACTATTTAACAGAATAGCTTTGATTTCTATCTGACATGGTAACTTTCCTCTCCCCAATTGACCTTTGAATGTTTGTGGGACAGATCTCTGCTGTGTGTCCTGAGAAATAGGACATTGCAAAATCAGTTTTGTATCAAACCTAGTGGAATATGCATCCTTCTAATCTCTGCCCACCTGTAAGTGGCTTTTTCTCCCAGGTGTCCACATTTCTGGTGCACCCATTTAGCCATCCCCACCAAGTCAGAATTCTGGGTTTCCACTTCTGCCTCTGAATTTTGTCTTTGCCGTCTACGAGGGAATTGAACCAGTATTCTAGTGAGTCAATGGAACAATGAGCATCTATACAGTACACTGTGACTCTACTCTGTTCTAACATTTCCCACATTTCCTGCCACAACTCTTTGCCCCACCCCTCCTTTGTGTGAATAAACCAGTTATGTGCATGACATGTGTGAAGCCAAATGACTAGCCCATTGACAGTGGACCAAGAATCAGTATAAATATGACAAGTCCCCTGCAGTTCTTGCTTTAGAGTCTGATACACAGCATACAACTCTGCATATTGGCTACCTTTTCCTCCTCCTGTGGTGGCCAACAACCTTTTAGTAACTGGAATGTATGCCACTGCTTTCCAATGTCTTTTGGTACCCAGATATTTGAGTGAACCATCAGTGAACCAAACATTCTTCCTATCCTCAGGGGACAAGGATTCAAATGACACACCCCATCTCACTGGTGACTCTTTTACCTGTGGTACCTCCTGGCCCCTCTCCTCATCCTGTAAAGGAGCTTGTGACACCTGTTCATGTAGGGCTGCAGTGCCTGCCGGTCCTACTTGAGCCCTTTCTTGTATGTACCATTTCCAGCATATGATACTAGCCTCTTGTGCATGTCCTACACGGTGAGATTTAGGTGAACTCATCACCCACTGCATAATTGGTATTTCAGATTTCAGAATTACATTAAGACCTATTGTTATTTGCTCAGTATCCACTAGAGCCCAATAACAGGCCAAAAGCTGTTTTCCAAAAGGAGTATAGAGCTCCCCAAAGTCAGGTCGTTTTCTAGTCCAAAACCCCAGGGGCACCCTTGTCCTCCCTTGTTTTTGCACATACTCCAATTTGCATATCGTTCCTGAACAGTTATATGTAACTCAATGTCTCCCTCTTGCGCTGGCCACAAGTCTAAAGTCTATTGAATTATTTCATTTGCCAAATCAAAAGCATACTGCTGCTCTTCACCCCTTTTAAACTTATGTTTTTTTCTGGTTACTTTGTACCAAAGGGTTAAGATTTTACTCAGATGAGGGTCATGCTGTTTTCAAAAATCAAACAATGCCATGAAACGCTGTGTCTCTTGCTTAGTGAGAGTAGTAACAAACTCCAAAATCATTTGTTTTAGCAGTAACAACATCTCTTTATGTTCTGGATTCCACTGAATTCCTAGAAACTGCACATTTTGCGACAGTGCCTGTGTCTTGTCTGAATTAATTGTACACATCGTACTCTGCAAAAGTTCTGTGAATATATCAATAACATCCTCAACTTCTTGCTGGGTGTAATCTATTAAAGAATGCATTTCAACTCCTGCCAAAAACTGTGGGCTACTCTGTATTTTTCATCCAAATATTGGCTGCGCACAAACTACGTTCTGCTCATGCAGCTCACACTGGTCCCCACCTTTTTTAACCTCCTCATTACTAGAATGTGAAAAGGCAGATTCCCCTGTAACCGCTTGGTAGATTTCAGCTTTATCTTGTAATAACTTGTTCTGGTTAAATTGTTCTTTCAATTTCTGATTTGCATATTCTAACTGTTTATATCTCTCGTGCATTTTTCTGTAAGCAGACAAAAGTATCCAAACCCTTCTGTCAAGAACAAAAGGGGTATCATTCCATTCAAAAAGCACTTTTCTAAACATGTAAAAACATTCAATACATTTGTTTTATCCAAGCACCCATCGCAAAATTTAAAAAGTCCTGTTAAACAAGAAAACGCGCTTGCCAGGACATCATAAGGCATTTTAATTTCACATGCATCTTCAAACATGGTTTGCGGTGCTTCCTTTAACTCTCTGAATAAAAACATATTTACACTTTTAAATCTTGCACTCTCAACCTCCAACCTCTCTTTTAGACTGTCCAATCTACACCAAAATGTTTTGCTTTTTACTAATGACCGAGCTAAAAAACTCACACACTGACAAAAGCTCTCTGGAATGCACTTCTTAGTCCAAAGAAGACTTTTATTATTTCACTATGCAAGGTTACTAAAAGGAGATTAGCATGTTGAAAGCACACATTTAAAAATAGTCACAACAATGAAATGAAAACATACACAACTGATTCTCCATTGCAATATATACAGCAAATATATGTATCTATATTATAATGCAAAGCAAATAATTAATAAAAATGCATCACCGTAGGGCCTGTCAGGTGCTTCATCTTTCTCCTTCCGGCAAGCTGATGACCCCGTTTGACTGTGAAAGAGAACGAGAGATCTCTACTCTCATGGGAAATCTATATCAGGTATCTGACGTCTGAATCCTGACAGAGGTCTCTGAATCCCTCACTGTCGCACTGGGTCTCTTTTATATCTTAAAAAAACAAAGAAGGAGCTTTATGGAAAAACCCCTCCTGTTGTGCAAGAAGTATTCAAACATGCTGGCTAGTTTAGGTATGCTTTGAAAATAACACGTTGGCGTTTGGCCACAATCCCAAGATGCCAAGTCAAAGCAGGGCCATTCCCTGCCGTCTGAATACATTCTTATCAATCAAAGCCCTTGGTGAGAAAAAGCACGAAAACAGACAGACAATGTGGAAAATCAAAGGCAGCCTTTAATATGGCAGTGTCTAATGCTTCAATAAAGTCAATAGGCAGAATTATGCTAAGGCTAAACTGAATACAAAATGGAGTCTGTAACTGGTAAACACTGGACAGCTAAGCCAGGTGCAAAGTGGTGCAACACGAAGTCAGTGGTCAAAACACACATTTCACTACAGGGCTTCCCGTTGGTGAGGCTTTTCAGTGATACACAAGACAGTATCTCCAACAGAAAACATGGACAGATGGTGAGGAGATCATCCCACCCCAATGCAGTCATTTTAGGTTACACTGGGCTGTGACAGCAGCACACTTGTACCGGAAAGGCTCCTTCTCATCAACAGAAGTTTTTTCACATACATAGTGCTCTTCTGAACGTTGCAGTACTTGAAATGGGTTTCTCCTGGATCCCCGCCATCATGTCAAACTATCTGTTTTCCTCTGGTTTCGGTAGCAGAAGACATCTTCCTCAGTCCTAGAGCCTGTCTTTTGTACCCAAGGGACAGTAACCACATGGAGTTATGCCCATAGCCCAATGCTTCTACTATTGGGAACATAACTTCCTTAATGTCAAAGGTGAATGGATGTTCATGTATCAAGGACCAGTTTTTGTCCCAAAGATGTACCAGTTGCCAGACCAATTATCCAGTTACATCTTCAACTATACTTAACTTTCTCAAGAAAGCCAAGCAATACCAAGTTTGTATATCTTTTTATGTAGTTCAGGCACGTGTTGCTAAAGCATTCTATCATACTTATGTACGGCTCGCACACAGAGCATCTATCGTTTATTTCAGTTTCTAAATGTTATAATTCATGCCTGTGACATAGCAACAGTGGATAGCAATACTCTTTGCCCACTATTGCAACGTCATAAGAGCCTTTCAGGCCAGACTGACAGGGCTCTCATGGCATAGTTAAGTTTCTCCTCATCTTCCAAAGAAGAGCACAGGAAAAGTGATAAGAGAACATCTACTTGTTTCAAATAAAAGCAAGCAGCCTCACTATTTGTCTCTTTTTTTGGCCCTGTGTCACTTTGTGTAGGCCACAGGATGATGCTCTGGTACTTGCTAAACCTAATCTGGTAAACTTCAGTCTCCTCTTCGTTCCATTGTTGTGTTTGTTAATCCAACATACACACACATACACACACAACATCCTGAGCTACACTGGTCTACTCAGGGTGGAAGGATGACCAACAAAATGGGGCATTGTCAACATATTGCTACATTGGGATACTCTGAGTGTCGAGCTGTGCACTCAACAGTTCAATGTGTAAGGGTGAGTATTTTAGAGTATTCAATTTTGCGTAGTCTTACAACCAACGGTAAATACTGAAGCTCCTGATCCAGAGGTGCGTGAGTAACTTGGGGTTTAAAGGTGTGTATTCTAAGGTTAGGGAAACTGAAATTATATGGAAGGGTTGACCAAATTGTGTGGCCGGCAAAGCAAATTATGCTGTATAATGCGGCATATTTTCAACAAGTGTCACATCAATATTTTCAGATTTTTACAAAGGTTAACTCTTCTTAGGCATTGATTACACCTCATTCATATAATTTTAATACCTATCAGCAAATGAAAGGAAACCTGTCTCTGAGGACCAAAAGGAATGACACAGCTCAGCTGCATGATTGGTAGTGTTTTAGTAGCTTTCGTTCCGTTTGAACTCTAAGCATTTTCTGTTCAAATCTGCCAATTATGCAGACAATAATGCAATTGCACAATTCCGGCCATGCCCGAGACGAATAATATTTTCACATTATTGTACTTTCTCACAATGCATTACATTTTACCAAAATTAGCGAAGTTTGTAACCATATTCCTTACATTTTCTTGATAAAAGGAGTTTTATGGTTACCATTAAAATATGACTAGTAATGGTGCAGGTAAGTATGTCAAAGGAGGTAGCATATTTGATAGGTCAGAAATATCAATCAAGAATGTAGAGCCTTTGTTTGCATTTTCACAGTCTCTCGTCTCTCTCTCTCTCTCTCTTTGTTTTTCTATGCTTGTCTCACTCCCTCTGTTTCTCTTCAGCAGCATTGCAACCAATGAAATGGCACCAGAATACCAAGGCATAAATATAACTGAAAAAAAATATTGTGGCACAAGTCTTGCTTACAAAAATATTGCTCCATTTGAATTTTAAAAAATCAACAACCAGTGGAACAATATTTTTCTAAACAATATGTAGCCCACATTATTGATGTTAAAGTTTTTGTTTCCCATCTGATGACCAACAAAAACTGTATGAAGACTTGTGGGAGAAATTAACTGAGGAGCAGTGTCAGTTGTGATATTTTTGCAGTCCTTGTATGAATGGCATTTTTAACATAGACATTCACAATTCTATTTCTCAGTATAGCCTTCTCTCAGTCTCATGCCTGTGTGACTTAATCTCTCTTCCTGTAAGTCTGTAAAAGAATGTCACCTAGTTTCATAGATCACAAACTCTCCTGCTTTAAAACCCTGTCACTGCAATTTAACATTTCCTAATCTCCACCAGCCTGCTTATCTCACCACCCATTCACCTGAAACAACTTAGCCCCCATTAATGATCACTAATGATCACACCTAACTGGTATCAATAGAATTTATCACAAAGTAACTAGAGTAAATTCATGCAATGTTTTTTTTTTCTCTTGAGAGCACATGACTAATGACAATAACCAACATGTAACCCTTTTGGTGCTGAGGACGGAACAGTTCACTGTTAAATCATAATCACATGACCACTAAACCCCTCTGCTGTTTTCAGCAGAGAGATTTGTTTTTTTCCAAAAAAGCCCCAGGAGCTGAGAATGAGCTTTTTCAGGTCCCAAGGCTGTTTTTAGTTTTCACTGAAATCACAAGCAGCGCGCACGTCACACTGCTGTCATTTCAGTGAAAATGGCTCATTTCACTTTCAGTGCCTCGTTGCTCAGGGGTCTATCTCAGCCCCCTGATCTCTGAGGAAGACAAGAGAGGTATCATTGGAAAGGGGAGAATCTCCTCCTTTTGTTAATGTTACCCCTAGCTCATGGATCCCTGCTTGGAGATTGCTGTAGGAGGGCTATCCCCAAGCAGGGATCCACTCCACTAGGCACCAGAGAGAGGGAGCAGCCTCATGGGCAAGGCTTTTGCTCCCCCCCAAAAACAAAACTGTCTTTCTGCCCCTCTGGGGGGCAGATAGGGGCAGTAGCCCCCAATGCCCCCCCCACTTCCGGGGGACAGAAACCCCACTAGCCACCAGAGATTTTTCTTTTCTTCAAACCTAGGGTGAGGCCTGCCCTAAATGGGTTTTCCAATACCCCACCCCAAACACAAACATCAGTCTTTCCAGGGGGCAGAGAGCCTACTAGGCCCCAGGGATTTTGTTTTGGTAAGTAGGGGTGGGAGATGCCCAAAATGGGCATGCCAATGCCCCCAATTCTACCCAGACATAAAGAGCAACAATCTTCCTGCTCTGCCTGGAGGCAGATGGGGATTATTTCCTCAGATCTGCCCGTGGGGGGGAGGAAGCCCATTAGATACCAGGTTTTTTTTTTTAATAAAAGAGGGGTGGGGCTCCCCACATGGTCACAGTGATGCCCCCAAGCCACATAAGGGGGGAACAAAGTCTTTTTGGCCCCTCCGGCGGGGAGATAGGGTAATTACCCCCCAATCTGCCCCCCTGAAGGGGGTACAGCACAAAGCCCACTAGGCACCAGGGATTTTTCTTTTTTTTTTAAATGTCTAAGGGTGGAGGCTACCCAGAATGGGTGCCGCAATGCCCCCCTTTAATAGGTACAGTTTTTTCTGGCACTCCATGGGATCAGATTGGGTGTTATTACCTTCAATCTGCCCCCGGGGTGGGCAGAAAGCCCACTAGACACCAGGGATTATATTTTTAAAGAGGGGTGAGTGCTTACCACCATGGGCATGGTCATTCTCCCACCCCCAAATAAATGGGGACTCAGTCTTTCTGCCCCTGGGAGCCAGATGGAGGTAATTAGCCCTCTTGGGGGACAGACAACCTACTAGACACCAGGGAATTTCACAAAAAATAGAGTTGTGGGGCCTGCCCACCACCATGGGCATGATTATGCCCCCATCCCAACTGAAGGGAGCATCACTCTTTCTGCCCCCCACAGACTAAAGCAACTCATCCCAATGGCAAGCAAGATGGTATTTTACTCTTTTGGGTTTTGACATATGGGCCAAGAGTGCTTGGCTAACTTCCAATATTGTCCCATTTGCAATGGTAAGCAGCTGCACTTTTTTGGACTTCGGTACGCTGCCACCTAGAAAAATCTACCAGACCCAGACAAATCCGAAAACTAAACATCTAGGAAAATCCATGGTGGTGTACTTTACATGTACCCCGCACGATCTTACCCACAATGCTCTGGAAACCTCCAAGTTTGCCTGAAATCACACATTTTCCCTACATTTCTGTGATGGAAACTTCCGGAATCTGCAGGAATCTACAAAATTTTTACCACCCACCATCACCCCATCTGTACTGATAAAAACTGTGCCACACTTGTGTGGGTGCCCAAAGCAAAGTCAGCCTAAAAACATATGAAGAAAACCTGCTCTTCTGGACCCGCTTTGGTTTCCCTCAATTTCTACATGCTTTTGGCCCTTCCCCAGACACTTGAACCAGCTACACAAGTGAGGTATCATTTTCATCGGGAGACCGAGGTGAACACTGGGTGGAAGGAAATTTGTGCCAGAACGATGATCCCACACAAAAATGTTTGTAACTAAATTTGAGGTTTGCAGAGGATTCTGGGTAGGAAACATTGGTGGATCCATGGAAGCCACACCTCCCTGGCCCCCCACTTGTCTAGATTTCAGAAATGTCTGGGTATGGTAGGTTTCCTTAGATGGTGCTCAGCCAGGGTCCAAAAACACAGATGCCCCTCTTGCAAAAACAGGTTTTGTGGCAGATAATTTTGATGTGTCCTCAATACATTTTGGGCCCTTTCATGTTGTGGGCACTTTGCCTACCCACACAAGTGAGGTAGCATTTTTATTGGGGGATCTCAGGGAATGCTGGGTGGTAGGAATTTTCTGGCTCCCCTCAGATTTTAGAACTTTCCATCACAGAAATGTGAGAAACATGTGTTTTAGACAAATTTTGAGGTTTGCAAGCAAGGCACTCAACCCTTTATTCCTGTTGGTGTCTATTTTTAAAAAATGTATAGGTTTGCTAGGTTTCCCTAGGTGCCGGTTGAGCTAGGGCTCAATATCTACAGCTAGGCACATTGCAAAAAAATGGTCTGTTTAGGGTGGAAGAATGTGATATGTCCATGTTGCAGTTTGGGCCGTTTCCTGTCACAGGCACTAGGCCTACCCACAAAAGTGAGGTATCATTTTTATCAAGAGACTTGGGGAAATGCTGGGTGGAAGGAGGTTTGTTGCTCCCCTCCGATTCCCGTACTTTCCATCAGAGAAATATGAGGTAGATGTGTTTTTAAGATACATTTTGAGGTTCGCAAGGGAGTCTGGGTAACAGAACCTGGTGAGAGTCACACAAGTCACCCATCCTGGATTTCCCTGGGTATCTAGTTTTAAAAAAATACAGATTTGTTAGGTTTCCCTAGGTGCCAGTTGCTTTTTGGGCCATTTCCTGTCATGGTCATGAGGTCCACACAAGTGAGGTACTATTTTTATCCAGAGACTTAGGGGAAACCAGGATAGTAGAACAAGTGTTATTACCCATTGTCTTTCTCTGTATTTGTGCCTTCCAAATGTAAGACAGTCTGTAAGTAAGAAGTCATTTTAAGAAATGCCCTCTAATTCACATGCTAGTATGGGTACCCACAAATTCAGAGATGTGCAAATACCCTCTATTTCTAAACTCCAAATCTTGTGTCAGTTCAGTGATACATAGGTTTCCTTGATACCTATTTCTCACTCTTTATATTTCCTCAAACTACTGTATACGGGACACAATGAAAAACCATTGCAAGGTGCAGCTCAGTTATTGGCTTTGGGTACCTAGGGTTCTTGGTGAATATACAAGCCCTATGAATCACCAAAACCAGAAGGGTCCAGCGGATGTATCAATATATATTGCTTTTGAAAATCTGTCATAGTTAGAAAAAGTTACAGATTAAAATGTAGACACGAATGGCTGTTTTTTTCAGTTGGTTTTCTGGTTTAAGTCTGCCTGTTCCTGAAAAGTTGGGAAGATGATGATTTTACCACTGCAAATCCTTTGTTGATGCCATTTGCATGGAAAAGCCAAATGCTTTCTTCTGTAGCACTTTTCCCATTTTTCCTCATAAAACCACAATGTAGCTATACTTTGTCAATTTTCTCATTCCCCCAAGGGAAATCCACAAACCCTGGGTACCTTTGGAATACCTTGGATGTTGAAAAAAAGGACACAGATTGGGTGTGGGTAGTTTATGTGGACTAAAAGTTATGGGGGCCTAAGAGTGAACTACCCCGAATAGTAAAAAAAAAAGGCTTAGCACAGGGTGGGAAAAGGCCTAGCGTGAAGGGGTTAACTGCTAGACTGGCCACTAAACTTGGGTTCCGGAGTTGTGTGTTACTCACCATAAAGCGCTTCAACGTCTTGTCAGTGGTAATAAGCCCTATATAAATAGATTTAGAATTACAATATTACATTTTCCGTCATATACACACAGTTTGTTTCCTTGCTGGTGTTCGGACTCTGTAACTATACACACCAGCTAGCAGGAAAAAGGTGAATTTAATCTTTCACAATGCATTGTATTGTAGCATTTATGTAGCACTTCATATTCCTACGTGAGACACTGACGCGCATTTTCAGACACCTAGTAAGTACTTGCACCTTCAAGTAGTGCACAGTTGGCAGTGTGTTGTATTTGTTGTGATCCAACATTTCAATGACGTGAGAGAATGACCGGAGGGGTGCTCTTACTGTCACGGTATTTCTGGTATGCCAACACAGACGTCCTAGCCATCAGCTTTCTTTCATTGCAAATATGTTGACTCCTCAGCAAGGAGACAACTGGAGCATCAGCAGTTTGTTACATTTAATTGATGCTCCTCTGTGAGCATGCTTTGAAAGGAAACACTTCAAAGTCCCGAGGAGTCAGCTATTTACTACCAGGCGCTTAACCTCTAACGCATTCTGTAATATTGGACCCGTTTTTATCAAATGACAGCAAGATGTTCAATACCATGCTACTAACGTGTGAAACGGTCTGTAAATGTGGATCAATTTTTATCAAATAGTAGGCAGCCAGAGGTGAACATAAAGGCTATGATCCGCTACCCACTGGGGCAATGGCAGGGGGCCAATGGCGGGTACTAATGATGTCTGAATTTACACTACATCAGAAGGTCATGCTTTAATTGTTCGCTCTTTACGCAAGGGATCTGCACCAATAAATCCAGCTGCTTTGTACTTGATAGATGTTCTCTCACATTTCTCATTCTGTTGAATAATGAATGGGTTTGACCTCTGGTACCAAAGCGCTGGTTGAACACACAAACTCCATGCACTGACGATTGCATTCCAATCCCTGAGCGACTTAGTCTAAAACATGATTTAGAACAGCAGAAAATATTACTCACCATACTTTTTTCTGAAAGTAGATCATGTGACGATAGGCAGCCAATGAGCTGAGAGTGGAGTCGTGCACTTGACATTCTCTTATATAGTTGGCGCATAAGACAGTTGTGTTTGTGAATGGGCTGTCAAAAGAAGAAATAGTGATGGATTTTATGTTTATGTCATTTGCTGTGATTGCCAATGCTTGATTTTAAGATCTGACTCTATGCTTTTCTCTAAGCTAAGAGGAAAAAGCCTTAGAGGATTGAATGTGTGTAGGAAGGTGTCCCTTTGGTGTACACAGCCATAAACCCCAAGAGAAAAGAGTACAAAAAGGAGTCATTCGTTGCTAATTTAGTTGCAGTTTTGTAAAACAGCTGTTACAAGAAGGCAAATTTGTGGTCCTAATTATGGTAACCAGAAAATTATTTTTTTATCATTGGGCCTGGATACTGATCCCATATTCAGGAATGTAAGCAGCATGCACAAGGTAATAACTGCTTTTTATAAATCTTTCTTGACTATTATAAACTCTGCAGAAAAGTTGACATATTTAAACCCCTCCAACTGGGCCACTGATTACAAATTAAGACATGTTCAGCTGTTCAAGGAATAAGGTTGGAGACAAGGCACAGCTACCATTGGCGCACCAGGTGCAGTGGCACTGGGGCCCAGAGCCCGGTGTGGCCCATTGAACCTGATAATCGATGTATTGTACGACCTCAACAGCAGCCAAAGGGGGCAAGGTCCTCGCCTGTACTAGGGCCTAAAACATCCTTGCTACTTCACCACTGGAGAAATTAGCATATTATGATTGTGTGGGATTTAAATATGTAAATCAGTCACCTGACAGTTGCCCAAATCATGTCACCCTAGCCCAGATAATCGAGAGCAGTGATGAGATTTCACTGTTGCTGCAGATGGATTCAACAATGCCTTGTGTCCTGGACAAAAGCTGGAGGCAAATCATCCAGGCACCCATTCAGAAATAATCCTTATTGGTCTCGAGGTAATATGATAAATGTATGATAAGCTCATAAACTGAGTTTCAGGAGAGGGTGTTATGAGTTGTAAGCTTCTTTGCTAACCCCTGTTTGAATTATCTGAAGAAAGGAAAACTTGTAAAAGAAATAGCTAAAGAGATACTAACACTGTTTGAACCAAATTATAAAACATACTGAGCCCACTGGAAGGCAGAGAAGTGTTGTAAACAAAATTAATAACTAGTAGGGCTAGTGGCGCAAACTCATAGTATTAAGGTTTGGCGCTCAAGCCTCCACCTGTGCTATGGATTGTTAAGGCACTGCTTCAGTCACAATGCTTTCTTGATGAGACTTTTACATATGTGCATGCTGCATGAAAATCAAAAAATCCTGTCTGCCTCAAAATATTTTTTATCATGCAAACAATGGTATGGTAAAGGGGCCTGATTGAGAGACCAAATTGCCAAATCTGCCATTTGTCTCTTCCATTGGAGCGGAAGAGGAGATTTAGAAGGGAGACCAGTAAGCTAGGAGGGTCTCAAGGCAAGAAAAGCATGTTCTGGGAGCAAAACCACTGGAACCTCCTAAAGCCAGGCAAGGAGGCCAACACCTACTTTCTGTCTGTAAAGCCATACCCTTGATGGGATTTCTTCATCTGCCTCCTACACCGGCCTTTCACAGGCTGAAGACATCCACATTGGTGGAGGTATTTAGGAGCTCACCCATCCTCATGAGAAGTTCAGACGGAAATGTTCCCTTCCATAGACTACAGGAGCACATACCCTTTCCCTGACTCCCCAATGAACAACGACTGGATATTTTTGTCTTTTAGCCAGAGTTTACTCAACAGTAATGCATATATGCAGAAGGTCCACTGTGACATGGAATGTGACCTCGGCTCTGTGGTTAGGAGGGACACACCATTTACTGAGGTGGGGTGTGAGGAACTGACAATGGTGAAAGTGACCGACTATAATTTCAGGGCAAGCATTTCAGTAATTGCCTGCACAGGAAAAGTAGGTGCTCCACTTTTAGTTTGTCTTTCATTCCCTTCAGCCATGTACTTCTCTTCATCCATGTAGGGTATCGATGCCACTTATATGGTTACACTTAGTATGTGAAGCAGGATATGAGTGAATGACATGCGCTGTGTGTGAATTGCAGGGCTCCTCAAAAGTACTCCTGTATCCTTTTGAAATGGACCAGACTCTAGGGAGTGGTGAATTTGATTTAAATGGTCACTTGGAAGTATGTGTACTGCTGTTGTTCTCTTCCTGTTCCATTGTTCCACAGATCTATTAACCCCAATAGATTGAGAGATAACTGAGTGAGAAAGAGCGGGACACAGCACCAAATCTGCCCTTCTGGGAGTGACAGAACACCTTAGAAGACTTCTGGATGAAGGCGAGATTGCAGCGCTCATCCTGCTTGATGTCAGCACTGTGTTCAAGACTGTGTCACGTCACGCATTTAGAGAGACTGGCCAACCTGGGTCCCCAAGCAACAGCTTTATCCAGCATGGCATCCTCCTTAAAGGACCACATTTTCCAGGTTTCCTTGGAGAATTGCTCTTCCTCATGATACGCCCTCACCTCAGAGGTGCCCTAATGTTGAGCCTTAAGTCTGGCGCTATTTAACATCTATGTTCACCTACCGGCTGACCTGTTCAAAAGTTGTGACCTTATCTTATTCTCCTATGGGGATGATGATAAACAAATCATCTTCTCTTTGACATCTGCTCAAAACCACAACTCTGAGGCATTTAATTTCTGCTTGGGTCTGGGTGCCTCGTGGTTGAATAACTACTCACTTGGGTTCAACGGCGATAAGATCGAAGTACTCGTGCTAGGAAAGAATCCGTCCCTTCGAGGTCCAAAGCACTGGCCAGAAACCCTGGGTGCGCTTCTTCCTTAGGCTCATACAGTTAAGAACCTTGGTTTTCTGCTGGACGAGAAGCTGTCTATGAAGCCTCAGGTAGCTAAGGTGGCTGCTACCTGCTTTGCTGTCCTGAAATGGCTGTAAACAATTATCTGGATTCTTCCATATGAAGCTCAAAGGACAGTCAATGAGGCGCTCATCTTGGTGAGACTGATCTACGGCAACAGTATCTGGGGGCAGTCAAGACCTCCACGAGATGTCTGCAAGTGATCCAAAACTCAGCTGCTCGACTTCTCTGCAGACTCTGGAAGAGTGCATAAGCCTCTTCTCTCCTTCATAAGCTTCACTGGCTTAAGGTGGATAAAATGAATCCAATTCAAAGCCCTCTGCTATGTGCACAGAACAAGATCAGGAGTCAGCCCCGAATAGCTTCATGAAATAGTGAGACAACATTAGCCGGCCCCTCCCCTACATTCTACTGACCTTTCCCTGTGCACCGTTACCAGAGTCAAATGGACACGTTCGGAGGTTGGTCCTTTACTTAACTGTGTCCTAAGCTTTGAAATGTGCTGCCAAAACCCCTGAGAAGCTGCATCTGATTGTCCACCATTCAAAAACAGCTGACGACCTGGCTGTTTTGAGTCAGCATGTTGAGGTTAGATCATACTTGTCTTCAAAGTGCTGGGAACCCTGTGTTGGTAGCTGAGTGATATGCAAGATTTCCTAATAATAATACTAATAATTCCAACAGATTGAGAGGTAGCTGAGTGATAAAGTCCTCTTTGGGACTTTTGTTTTGGAGTTCCCTGAAAAGGAGATGCCAGCCCCACTTCTCCACTTTGCTTACACCAGAAGAAAGAGATTGGGGTTTGACCATTCTGGGAGGAATACACAAAAGTCAGAACTGTCTCAAAACATTGCCATAGCCTGGCCAGTGAGATTCACAATCTCTGTCTTCAAGCTTAGTAAAAGTATAGGGCAGAAACTCTCCTTTAGTGTGCCAGGATTTCTCATTGAGCAGTGCCAAGGATCCCACCATCTAAGACCAGTAAAGACTTTTGTGCTCCAGGGTTGGTATAGCTTACTGCCAACTCCATTTTACTAGATTTGGTAACAAGAAACTCATATTATTGCATCCTGCCAAGATGAAATGCCTTTAAACTGCCTTTTAGAAAAAACACCTCACAGAAAGTAAGTGGTAATGGGGAAGTACACCCAAAAGGCAGCATTGTCAAAAAAGCTCTGTGAAGATGTTGTGCAACAAATCTTATTATCGCATTTGGAGATTAACGTTTCACATGAAGAAACAGTGGCTCTTGATGGCTTTGCTCTTAAATGAATCGCAACCACATTGGGTGGTTCTTCATAGGAGGTAGATCACTATTTTGTGCAGCCCTTGTCATCTGTGTCCACCCTGTCCCTTCCTTTACCAAGTCAGATTTTGCTTGCCTGCGCACATCCACATTGCCAGAGAGCATTAAGAAGACCATTGGGCCAAGGCAGGATTTCAAAGCTTCTGCTCCCCAGAGGAATATGTGTGTGAGTAAGCGCCTGGCCAGAAGTAGTACAACACCCCAGCTGACAATGGATTGTAAGAGGTGGCTATGCACCAGACTGTAGAGGTAACATATGCATCCAAAACTCTGAAAAAAAGGGATTTTTGAGACACATAGGCAGCTATACTAGAAAAAATTTAACTATTGGGTTTTAAAATCAAACACTCATTTTTCATTATACAGCTTACACATTTAAGAGCAAGCCGCTCCTGCCCTTTCTTTGTATTATGATTACATACACCCGTGGGCTTTACAATCCACCGCCTCTCTTCGATATATAGGCTATTTCTAATTACCAATCAGGGGGGGGCACTATACTTTTTATGCATTGCCATTTTAGCATTTTTGTTTGTACAGGCTTACCATGGTCTTCAGATACTCCGCTCATCACCCAGCATATCATCTTCTAATAAATTAGCGATCTTTGGAATTTTGGAACACCGTGCGATATTTCTATCTCTAGGTATGCTCCTCTCTATACCATATACTATTAAGCATGGATTTTTTCTTTCCTTCTCCTCTTTCTCACGCTTCTTGTTTTTTTGTAAACTAATAATTTCCCTTACTATTATCACATTCATACACGGACTTCGTCTTTAACTCTTTGTATAACATGAGCACTGGGGCTCCCCCTTTTCCCCTTTTCCCTTTTCCTTTTTCCTTTTTCCTCTTTCCTTTTTCCTTTTTCTTATGTCTATGCGTCTGCTCACTGAGGCATGCTTTTATAGGCACTTTCGGTTTAAGACAATTTGACACAATAACGATAGGATTATCGTTATTTCTCATAGACGTCACAAAATCAGCATGCTCATACTCACGGCATGAACTGGGCCTCTTCATTTGTTCATGAATCTTTTTCTCGCTAGACAATGTATTATTCTCTTACACTAGCAACATCAGTGTTTGACACCTTACATTTGTATATGTTCACAGCCTTGAAAAAGTCAACCCTGACGAAACACGTGTCGGCTGTTGTTTTTCTGAATATGAGAATTGCATTCATCGTCTGATATTGTGCCCAGGATGTCTGATTGGGCCAGACGTCATTTGCTCACCTAGAGACATTATAGATGAATAAAAGTGGGACTTTTCATCTTTATGAGATGTGCCGTGGTTTTCTCTCTTGTATCGTATAACTGTGAACTCTCCTAGGTAACAGTTCACGCACCCTGTGGCTGGGTGCACTACCACTTGGGCACTCCTTCTATTATAGCCTTGTTTTCATCATGGACTCCGCAACAAGACGTTAGTTTACTTTTGGGAAGTGCTCTCCCTTCTCTACACAGCCACAGTTTTTGCTCATTTGTATGATTATAGTATATCACTACAGCCCAGGGGGACTGAAGGGTTGTTGTACTCTCTGAACTTTGGGCTTTCTGAATCTGTTTTTTACTTGCATCTTATAGTAACTAGGGGAAAGATAATATCAGAGCGGTCCCCAGGAGCAACATTATTTCTGCCCACAGAATTTAATATTTAATAATTAGATGTGTTCCATGATTAAAGATTTTTGATCCTTTTAAAGAAAAAGCAGTGACTGGAAAAAGATTCGTAGGGCCTCATTTACAAGGCCCTATGGCTGCTGGAGTGTCACTTTTTGCGACTCTGCAGTGGTGCTGTGCAGTGCACTATATCTATAAGGCAGCATTAAGCAACTTTTCCTAGCTTAACACAGCTTTGTAGATATGGGCTGTTACTATGCAGTTTTCTGTGGCTAAGGGGCATGGGGCTAAGGGGCATGCTATGAGTGTTGCTTTGGGCATTCCCATGCAACACCCATTTCTTTTTGACACTGCCTCAGATTTACCGGAAATCGTAAACCTGAGGCAGCACCAAAAACTATTGCCTTCCCACGGGAGGTGTTAGAGTGACAAAACCAAGAGAAATACTTTTATTTATCCCCGTTTTTTGTTCTTTATGTGTGTGCTGCATTCTACAGCACACATAGAGGAGCAAATCACTTTTAAAGATTGTTTTTGTGCTGGAAGGTGTCCCTTTCTGCGCAAACATAATCTCCCCCACAACGCTGCCAGCCTTGCACCATGGCTCAATATTAAAACCCCTCCAACCCCTCATATTTAAACCCCTCCAACTGGGCCACTGATTCCAAATTAAGACATGTTCAGCTGTTCAAGGAATAAGGTTGGAGACAAGGCACAGCTACCATTGGCGCACCAGGTGCAGTGGCACTGGGGCCCAGAGCCCGGTGTGGCCCATTGAACCTGATAATCGATGTATTGTACGACCTCAACAGCAGCCAAAGGGGGCAAGGTCCTCGCCTGTACCAGGGCCTAAAACATCCTTGCTACTTCACCACTGGAGAAATTAGCATATTATGATTGTGTGGGATTTAAATATGTAAATCAGTCACCTGACAGTTGCCCAAATCATGTCACCCTAGCCCAGATAATCGAGAGCAGTGATGAGATTTCACTGTTGCTGCAGATGGGTTCAACAATGCCTTGTGTCCTGGACAAAAGCTGGAGGCAAATCATCCAGGCACCCATTCAGAAATAATCCTTATTGGTCTCGAGGTAATATGATAAATGTATGATAAGCTCATAAACTGAGTTTCAGGAGAGGGTGTTATGAGTTGTAAGCTTCTTTGCTAACCCCTGTTTGAATTATCTGAAGAAAGGAAAACTTGTAAAAGAAATAGCTAAAGAGATACTAACACTGTTTGAACCAAATTATAAAACATACTGAGCCCACTGGAAGGCAGAGAAGTGTTGTAAACAAAATTAATAACTAGTAGGGCTAGTGGCGCAAACTCATAGTATTAAGGTTTGGCGCTCAAGCCTCCACCTGTGCTATGGATTGTTAAGGCACTGCTTCAGTCACAATGCTTTCTTGATGAGACTTTTACATATGTGCATGCTGCATGAAAATCAAAAAATCCTGTCTGCCTCAAAATATTTTTTATCATGCAAACAATGGTATGGTAAAGGGGCCTGATTGAGAGACCAAATTGCCAAATCTGCCATTTGTCTCTTCCATTGGAGCGGAAGAGGAGATTTAGAAGGGAGACCAGTAAGCTAGGAGGGTCTCAAGGCAAGAAAAGCATGTTCTGGGAGCAAAACCACTGGAACCTCCTAAAGCCAGGCAAGGAGGCCAACACCTACTTTCTGTCTGTAAAGCCATACCCTTGATGGGATTTCTTCATCTGCCTCCTACACCGGCCTTTCACAGGCTGAAGACATCCACATTGGTGGAGGTATTTAGGAGCTCACCCATCCTCATGAGAAGTTCAGACGGAAATGTTCCCTTCCATAGACTACAGGAGCACATACCCTTTCCCTGACTCCCCAATGAACAACGACTGGATATTTTTGTCTTTTAGCCAGAGTTTACTCAACAGTAATGCATATATGCAGAAGGTCCACTGTGACATGGAATGTGACCTCGGCTCTGTGGTTAGGAGGGACACACCATTTACTGAGGTGGGGTGTGAGGAACTGACAATGGTGAAGGTGACCGACTATAATTTCAGGGCAAGCATTTCAGTAATTGCCTGCACAGGAAAAGTAGGCGCTCCACTTTTAGTTTGTCTTTCATTCCCTTCAGCCATGTACTTCTCTTCATCCATGTAGGGTATCGATGCCACTTATATGGTTACACTTAGTATGTGAAGCAGGATATGAGTGAATGACATGCGCTGTGTGTGAATTGCAGGGCTCCTCAAAAGTACTCCTGTATCCTTTTGAAATGGACCAGACTCTAGGGAGTGGTGAATTTGATTTAAATGGTCACTTGGAAGTATGTGTACTGCTGTTGTTCTCTTCCTGTTCCATTGTTCCACAGATCTATTAACCCCAATAGATTGAGAGATAACTGAGTGAGAAAGAGCGGGACACAGCACCAAATCTGCCCTTCTGGGAGTGACAGAACACCTTAGAAGACTTCTGGATGAAGGCGAGATTGCAGCGCTCATCCTGCTTGATGTCAGCACTGTGTTCAAGACTGTGTCACGTCACGCATTTAGAGAGACTGGCCAACCTGGGTCCCCAAGCAACAGCTTTATCCAGCATGGCATCCTCCTTAAAGGACCACATTTTCCAGGTTTCCTTGGCCAATTGCTCTTCCTCATGATACGCCCTCACCTCAGAGGTGCCCTAATGTTGAGCCTTAAGTCTGGCGCTATTTAACATCTATGTTCACCTACCGGCTGACCTGTTCAAAAGTTGTGACCTTATCTTATTCTCCTATGGGGATGATGATAAACAAATCATCTTCTCTTTGACATCTGCTCAAAACCACAACTCTGAGGCATTTAATTTCTGCTTGGGTCTGGGTGCCTCGTGGTTGAATAACTACTCACTTGGGTTCAATGGCGATAAGATCGAAGTACTCGTGCTAGGAAAGAATCCGTCCCTTCGAGGTCCAAAGCACTGGCCAGAAACCCTGGGTGCGCTTCTTCCTTAGGCTCATACAGTTAAGAACCTTGGTTTTCTGCTGGACGAGAAGCTGTCTATGAAGCCTCAGGTAGCTAAGGTGGCTGCTACCTGCTTTGCTGTCCTGAAATGGCTGTAAACAATTATCTGGATTCTTCCATATGAAGCTCAAAGGACAGTCAATGAGGCGCTCATCTTGGTGAGACTGATCTACGGCAACAGTATCTGGGGGCAGTCAAGACCTCCACGAGATGTCTGCAAGTGATCCAAAACTCAGCTGCTCGACTTCTCTGCAGACTCTGGAAGAGTGCATAAGCCTCTTCTCTCCTTCATGAGCTTCACTGGCTTAAGGTGGATAAAATGAATCCAATTCAAAGCCCTCTGCTATGTGCACAGAACAAGATCAGGAGTCAGCCCCGAATAGCTTCATGAAATAGTGAGACAACATTAGCCGGCCCCTCCCCTACATTCTACTGACCTTTCCCTGTGCACCGTTACCAGAGTCAAATGGACACGTTCGGAGGTTGGTCCTTTACTTAACTGTGTCCTAAGCTTTGAAATGCGCTGCCAAAACCCCTGAGAAGCTGCATCTGATTGTCCACCATTCAAAAACAGCTGACGACCTGGCTGTTTTGAGTCAGCATGTTGAGGTTAGATCATACTTGTCTTCAAAGTGCTGGGAACCCTGTGTTGGTAGCTGAGTGATATGCAAGATTTCCTAATAATAATACTAATAATTCCAACAGATTGAGAGGTAGCTGAGTGATAAAGTCCTCTTTGGGACTTTTGTTTTGGAGTTCCCTGAAAAGGAGATGCCAGCCCCACTTCTCCACTTTGCTTACACCAGAAGAAAGAGATTGGGGTTTGACCATTCTGGGAGGAATACACAAAAGTCAGAACTGTCTCAAAACATTGCCATAGCCTGGCCAGTGAGATTCACAATCTCTGTCTTCAAGCTTAGTAAAAGTATAGGGCAGAAACTCTCCTTTAGTGTGCCAGGATTTCTCATTGAGCAGTGCCAAGGATCCCACCATCTAAGACCAGTAAAGACTTTTGTGCTCCAGGGTTGGTATAGCTTACTGCCAACTCCATTTTACTAGATTTGGTAACAAGAAACTCATATTATTGCATCCTGCCAAGATGAAATGCCTTTAAACTGCCTTTTAGAAAAAACACCTCACAGAAAGTAAGTGGTAATGGGGAAGTACACCCAAAAGGCAGCATTGTCAAAAAAGCTCTGTGAAGATGTTGTGCAACAAATCTTATTATCGCATTTGGAGATTAACGTTTCACATGAAGAAACAGTGGCTCTTGATGGCTTTGCTCTTAAATGAATCGCAACCACATTGGGTGGTTCTTCATAGGAGGTAGATCACTATTTTGTGCAGCCCTTGTCATCTGTGTCCACCCTGTCCCTTCCTTTACCAAGTCAGATTTTGCTTGCCTGCGCACATCCACATTGCCAGAGAGCATTAAGAAGAACATTGGGCCAAGGCAGGATTTCAAAGCTTCTGCTCCCCAGAGGAATATGTGTGTGAGTAAGCGCCTGGCCAGAAGTAGTACAACACCCCAGCTGACAATGGATTGTAAGAGGTGGCTATGCACCAGACTGTAGAGGTAACATATGCATCCAAAACTCTGAAAAAAAGGGATTTTTGAGACACATAGGCAGCTATACTAGAAAAAATGTAACTATTGGGTTTTAAAATCAAACACTCATTTTTCATTATACGGCTTACACATTTAAGAGCAAGCCGCTCCTGCCCTTTCTTTGTATTATGATTACATACACCCGTGGGCTTTACAATCCACCGCCTCTCTTCGATATATAGGCTATTTCTAATTACCAATCAGGGGGGGGCACTATACTTTTTATGCATTGCCATTTTAGCATTTTTGTTTGTACAGGCTTACCATGGTCTTCAGATACTCCGCTCATCACCCAGCATATCATCTTCTAATAAATTAGCGATCTTTGGAATTTTGGAACACCGTGCGATATTTCTATCTCTAGGTATGCTCCTCTCTATACCATATACTATTAAGCATGGATTTTTTCTTTCCTTCTCCTCTTTCTCACGCTTCTTGTTTTTTTGTAAACTAATAATTTCCCTTACTATTATCACATTCATACACGGACTTCGTCTTTAACTCTTTGTATAACATGAGCACTGGGGCTCCCCCTTTTCCCCTTTTCCCTTTTCCTTTTTCCTTTTTCCTCTTTCCTTTTTCCTTTTTCTTATGTCTATGCGTCTGCTCACTGAGGCATGCTTTTATAGGCACTTTCGGTTTAAGACAATTTGACACAATAACGATAGGATTATCGTTATTTCTCATAGACGTCACAAAATCAGCATGCTCATACTCACGGCATGAACTGGGCCTCTTCATTTGTTCATGAATCTTTTTCTCGCTAGACAATGTATTATTCTCTTACACTAGCAACATCAGTGTTTGACACCTTACATTTGTATATGTTCACAGCCTTGAAAAAGTCAACCCTGACGAAACACGTGTCGGCTGTTGTTTTTCTGAACATGAGAATTGCATTCATCGTCTGATATTGTGCCCAGGATGTCTGATTGGGCCAGACGTCATTTGCTCACCTAGAGACATTATAGATGAATAAAAGTGGGACTTTTCATCTTTATGAGATGTGCCGTGGTTTTCTCTCTTGTATCGTATAACTGTGAACTCTCCTAGGTAACAGTTCACGCACCCTGTGGCTGGGTGCACTACCACTTGGGCACTCCTTCTATTATAGCCTTGTTTTCATCATGGACTCCGCAACAAGACGTTAGTTTACTTTTGGGAAGTGCTCTCCCTTCTCTACACAGCCACAGTTTTTGCTCATTTGTATGATTATAGTATATCACTACAGCCCAGGGGGACTGAAGGGTTGTTGTACTCTCTGAACTTTGGGCTTTCTGAATCTGTTTTTTACTTGCATCTTATAGTAACTAGGGGAAAGATAATATCAGAGCGGTCCCCAGGAGCAACATTATTTCTGCCCACAGCATTTAATATTTAATAATTAGATGTGTTCCATGATTAAAGATTTTTGATCCTTTTAAAGAAAAAGCAGTGACTGGAAAAAGATTCGTAGGGCCTCATTTACAAGGCCCTATGGCTGCTGGAGTGTCACTTTTTGCGACTCTGCAGTGGTGCTGTGCAGTGCACTATATCTATAAGGCAGCATTAAGCAACTTTTCCTAGCTTAACACAGCTTTGTAGATATGGGCTGTTACTATGCAGTTTTCTGTGGCTAAGGGGCATGGGGCTAAGGGGCATGCTATGAGTGTTGCTTTGGGCATTCCCATGCAACACCCATTTCTTTTTGACACTGCCTCAGATTTACCGGAAATCATAAACCTGAGGCAGCACCAAAAACTATTGCCTTCCCACGGGAGGTGTTAGAGTGACAAAACCAAGAGAAATACTTTTATTTATCCCCGTTTTTTGTTCTTTATGTGTGTGCTGCATTCTACAGCACACATAGAGGAGCAAATCACTTTTAAAGATTGTTTTTGTGCTGGAAGGTGTCCCTTTCTGCGCAAACATAATCTCCCCCACAACGCTGCCAGCCTTGCACCATGGCTCAAGGGTGGTTGAGTTGTTGCTAGGCAGCTAATTTAGCACTGGTGATGTGGGGAAACACAGGGATGTGCTGTATTCTTTTAAATATGGTGCATCCCTGTGTTTTGGAAATGATGCAGCTCTGCAAAGCAAGGTTGCTTGCGGAATTGCGCTCGGCCATTTCCTTGTAGATGAGACTCATATTTTTTCATGATGTGATTTATTGAGTTCTTAGTTTGTACCTCACATCATCTCCCCACCTACATACTGCTCCAACGGCCCGATAGAGTGAGAGCCATTAGAGGTTTGAAACAACCACTGTTGGGACGAAAAAGTCTGTTGTTAAATGTTGATGGGCGTGGCCCCAATTGCAAGGATATCTTGATCCCGGGTGCTGATTTTTGTTGTAGTGGGCAAACAAGGACAATGCATGTGTGCAATGACATAGGCCTGTCTGATGGATGGTGGTCTTTGGAACAGAATGGGGCATTCAAAATGGTACCCTAATAGTGGTGAAAGGCTACTGTCCTTGCCAGGAATTAAGCAGCATGAGTGAGGTGGTGGCAGAAATCTATGTAGAGATCAATAGAAGTTTACCAGCCCCGTGTCACTGGAGTGAGGCCTACAGGCTCAGCATCTAAGTTCAGCTGCTGTGTGCTTAACTCGCCCTTGGCCCACATCAGGTTAGTTTGTAGTGTTATGCACTGCATGTGTCTTTTATGCATGTGATTGGGGTATTTGTGCCTGTGAATGGTACAATAAATGGAAAATGTAGAGCTGTGTAGTGCATTTCTGTTAGATGAATGTGCTGGATGTATATGTGCCTTTGAATGGTACAATATATAGAAAGTTCCGAGTTCCAATTTGAGGGATCCAGGGCTGACTGGAGGAGCATGAGGAGGTAGGGGAATTGCCCCAGACAGGTTTCAGAAATGCTGCATTCCTGGGATTTGGGGTGGACACACTGGAGGAAGGGAGAGCCAGGCTCTTCAGTAAGCAGTGTTCACAGAGTCCATCCCTGTGGAATTCTGCAGAGCTGAATAAAAACCCACGGAGTACTGAATGCGCCTGATCTCAGAAGCACTAAACAGGGTCGGGCCTGGTTAGCATGGCCTGAACCTGCTTAGCGCTTTCGAGATCGGGAACATTCAGGAGGGCTGTGGACAGTGAAAGCTGCTTTTTTAGGCCTCTTATGCACCAGCCTATCCTATGTGCAGTGCACATGGGTCAGGCCAGGGCTGTAGGCAACGAAAGCTGCCAGGCCTCTTGCGCACCAGCCTGCCCGTTGTGAAGTGCACACAGGACAGGCCGGTGCACAAGAGACCTGAAACGGCAAGTTTTGCTGCCTACAGCTCTGGCCTGAATGCAGGCCATGACCGTAGGGAGTGAAAGCTGCTGTTTCAGTCCTTGTTTGTGCACCAGTGTGCACAAACAACAACAAAATAAAGAAAGAGATGATGTTTTACCTAGGTCTTCCAGGGGGTCCTTCTCTCCTTGTCGTCTTCTCGCCTACCTCTTGCTCTGCTCTCAGACCGCGGTGCATGCTGCAGCACATTTACCAGCTGCACAGTGCAAGCACAGACTGTTTACGCTTGCACTGTGCAGCCCATTACTGGGCTGCAGAGCGCACCGGATGAGCTCCACTCGGCTGGCCGGGCTAGCAGAGTTTTTGACTAACTCCATGCTCCAAGCGGAGTGTGGCGTTCCAAAAACTCCATTAGCTCTGCTAGTGGAGCAGAGCTCCCCGCACACCCCTACTCTTCAGAATACTTCAAAGGGTGCTCTTTGATTGAGAGACAGGTGTAGGAGGCTGGCCTGGCCTATAGTGGGTACCTTGTGGTACTTACACCTTGTGCCAGGTCCAGTTATCCCTTATTAGTAGATTAGAGGTGTTCTAGCAGCTTAGGCTGATAGAGGTAGCTACAGCAGAGCAGCTTAGGCTGAACTAGCAGACATGCAAAGCTCCTACTATACCGCTTATATCATATATCACTATATCATAAGAAACACAAAACTCAGAGTTACTAAAAATGAAAGTACTTTATTTTAGTGACAATGTGTCAGAAATATCTCAGAGGATATACTCCCTTAGGAGGTAAGTGCTATACACGAAATGTACACACAAACCAAAATTAGGTAAGTAAACAGTTAGAAAAGTAGTGCAAACACTGTAGAATACAATAGGATGCAATAGGCCTAGGGGCAACACAAAACATATACTAAGAAATTGGAATGCGAACCACTTTGGAACCCCTGGCCTAGTGTAGTGTGTAGAGGGTTGCTGGGAGTGTAAGAAAACACTAAGGGTGTCCAAGACACCCCACGACAAGACACTGAAAAGTAGGAGTTAAGTGACCTTACTTCCCCAGAAACACACTAAAGTTGTGATAGGAGATTCTGCAAAGACCACGACAGACTGCAAAGCACTGAAGATGGATTCCTGCACCTGAGGACCTGTAAAGGAAGGGGACCCAGTCCAAGAGTCATTCTTGCTATTGACTACTTGCTAAGTGTGGCACTTCATGCTTATGCATTTGGGCAACAACTTACTAGGTTAGATGAACATTGATCTACATTTTCCTATTCTCCTTGGCATGTGTAATTTGCTCCATGGGTCTGTGACCTGGCTCATAATCTTTGAAATCTGTGTATATATTAAAATTGTTCTCATGTGTGGTTACACATGTGCTCAATGCATATGAGGGCTCCCAGGGGCAGAGGAACACATTGGCCCTAAATATGCCAGCGTGCCTTACTACACCATTTATCATTTGACACAGAAACAAAATGACTTAGAAGTTGCAGTTCATGCTTACTGACATTCAATGTTTAACACTAAGCTTCTACATTGTTTAGTGGCACAGGTGTGATACAAAATATGAAATGGTCTGTACATTGAAATCTGCTTATTCTCAGTGTATGCATTAGTATTGTACTATTGTGAAATCTCCAATGTGAGCATTGAGACTGACCTGTGCATGATGACATTGTTGTGATTACTGAGCGAGATATCTGCGGATATATGTGAAGGTGTCAGTGACACATGCCTCACAGGACACAATTTGTGCATGTATGCAAATCTGGACTGGTTGGGATTACTCACTGTGTGCTACTCTAGTTACTGATGCTTATTGTAATACCATGAAGTAAAATAGTTGAAAGAGTCTTTACACGCAATCACATGGCAGTGGAGGTGCAAAAAATAAAATGTGATAGTGATTGTAGGGCATATCCCATTAGATGGTAGGAAATGCCTTTTGGGTATCCACATTCACCATGGTCTGGTTAGTCCAATCAGCAACAGACATACAGCACATGTTCAAGGTAGTGCATTAATTTACAGGTGTGTTTATAGGCTGATTCATAGTAGAAGTTCTTGCAGCAACAACCCCAACATTGTTTGAGAGCCAAAGGATGTCCAGAGAGAGTCCATAGGAAATACATTTCATGTGACAAGTGGAGGAGAGAACTATTCTATTCAGGGACAGGTCAAAATTCCCATTAGGAAAGGCAGGTCTCATTGAGAGTCCACAAATGGATCAGATTAACAGGTGGATATATAAAAAGGAGACCGTACCAGGTGACAAGGGTGATGGCATGATGATTAACACAGGTCCAATGGAAAACTGCCCAAGAGCCACAGAAAAATTTTACTGGGTAGTTCACTGCTAGAAATTGGTAAAGTCCACATCTTCCTTCTCTGACGTATGTTGTGCCTCCCCTGAGAGTAGTGGTGTTTGTGGAGGAGGCACCTGAGGCACACACACATCACGGGCTAAAGATGTGGCTTCTCTGTCCCCAGCATCAGTTGCCTGTGCCAACAAGAAAGGCAACACAGCGCTGAGAAGGACCTGCTGGCTTGTCAGCGCAGCAACAAATTCATGGTGAAAGGTACTAATTGTTGTAATATAGGATCCAGCTTCCGCTTCATAGATTCAAGGATGGTACATATAGCCCCCATCTAAGTGCCAACCTCACTGGTATCACATCGGCACAGCTGATGTTCTTTCCTCTGGCTCATGACACCAGCGTTGTCAGCCAGGGACTGCTAAAATCTCTAGAGTGGAAAGTTGGTGCCTCTTATTGTCTCGGAGGTGTCCTTATTGGCACTAATATACCAAAGTCACCATCCTGCCTGCACCTCATCTACCAGCTGACTCTGGACTCCTACCACCTGCTGTTGGAAGACAACTTGGGGGTCCTCAGAGTCCAGGGCTGGGCTCGGTATGGCAGATGGAGTATGTCCTGTGGTAGGCAGTTCCTCTGGAGACCCATTGATGCTGTCAGCCCCTCTAACAACCAGAGATGGTGTTACAATGTAGTCCAGGTTTTGCTGAAAAGGGTCATCATCGATGGGGAGCAACATGTCATTGTCAGAAGGTTGGGCACCAAGGACAGGCAGCTGGTCAGGAGGAGTAATTTCTCCCTCTGTAATAAAATTGATATTTATCAATGGTGATGTATGCAAGATGTTGACATGAGTATTCTGGCTGACATACATTATGTATTGTCATTCACTTCAATTCAACATTGATGTGTAGGACCTATGTGACTTGTAGGTATTGAGGCCAAGTGGCACTGTAGTTGCCATTCAGAAGGCAGTATCTGTGCATTGTTCACAAAACACAGTGTGACAATGGTGATTGTTTGTGTCATACCACAGATTGCAGCACACTTCTTGCTGGTCTGCCCTGCCAGTGCAGGTAAGTTGAGGTAAAGTCCACATCTGTCTTGGAGATTAGCTTTCTTTTTCATAATGGCTATGTTGAATATATTTTCTGGTATTGATAGCTCTACAGTGCACATTGCACCAAGTCACCAGGGTGCCATGCATTCCATCTGGCCACTTCTCAGGCCGCAGCTCCTAAGAAAGTGAAGTGGGTTTGGTCATGTATTTGATTTGATCCTGCAGTCTACCTTTCACACAGAACACCACTGCAGTCTGCCTTGTTGTGCTGTCTTGCATGCACATTGTACATTCATGTGACTTATGGCTCACATTGGTCATGCATCAACACTACTATACACAGCTAGCAGCCTTGCTACACTGTGGGAATGTGTAAGGGCATGTACTTACAATGACTGTATTATCTGTGTATACTCATTGGATTTCATTACATACACAGTTAGATCCATAATTCAAAACAACATGGTAGTTTGCTGGCAGTGACGATCATCCCATTTCATTATTGCCAGAGTTGGTTATCTGCAGATTATCACACTTCATTTGATTCAGCCCCACTCACTTGTACATGTACATGACTCCACTGCAATCCTCATTTAGGGCCAGGGACTTCACGACCTGTCATACACTGATGGAACGCAGGTCATACACTGATTCTCATGTGATGCCAAGCCCCACAATATGAGTCACCACTTCCAATTGCCCAACATTGCGGCCTGTATTTGAGACTATTGGTCAAGCTATACCCCACAAACTAGTATTTATGATTATCACTGACATGTACCTACCCTGCTTAGCCACACAACTAGGCCTGTACCTCTCAGCCTCCAACCATCCCTGAACCCTGCACATAGTTGTGGCAATCTATCTCATCCTGTCACTTCACAGTTTCCTGGTTGACATCCTCCTACTTTGAAATATGTGGCCTGGTAATAAATGTTTTCTTCTGTATTCCTCCTGGCATGTGCTACATCTTCACCCAGGGCCACATCACATGTATGATGTAGTACACCTATGCCCTCTTCTACGTAACCCCTTCTCAGCTGTAACACAAATGTGACACAATCTTAAACAGAAGTGCAAATGTATTGCTGAGGCTACCTTGCAGTACACATCATTTCTCACCTCTTTCTATGCCATATCAACCAATTCAGACACATTACCAGTTCAATGTGCTCAGTCACATCTACATTGCACTGCACTACCAGAGGCCCACAGGCTCACACATACCATCTGTTGTTTGACCAAACACACATAGGCCCGTATTTATACTTTTTTTTGCGCCACATTTGCGCCGCTTTTTGACGCAAAACGGCGCAAACCTACAAAATACAATGGTATTTTGCAAGTTTGCGCCGTTTTTGCGTCAAAAAACGACGCAAATGCGGCGCAAAAAAAGTATAAATACGGGCCATAGTCTTCTGGTGTTCATCACTTGCTTTCCCTCACCCCAGTATGAATTTGTACATAACAGGAGTTAGAGTGGTCTCTACCATGGCAGGTAACACCTGTGTGCTCTCACCCCACACATCAGGACAGCTGTGGCTCTTCACATTTTCCCAGGTGGTGACACTTCACATGCCCAATACCTGACCCCCCTCTTAGGTAAGGAGTTTATCCTCTGACAAGCTCATTCCAATCCATGGCTCTGCAGTCCAGATTTGGCTGCATGGCCCAAAGACAGACACACTAGCCTTATGGTGTTAGGGGGCATGCAATATCCAAGTCAGGGTGGGAAGGGTTCTAGTGTCCAGGCATGATGTGGTGTTTCAGTCCCATTTTTTACATTGCATTGTGGGACTTGAAGTCCTAGTCACTAACGTTGTACATTACACAAGTCCCAGGATACAAAGGTGAACCTGTACTGTTGTGGCACATCACACAGGGACTCAACACACTTGATGGAGCTGGACGGGACTGTGCAACATTTGACTGGTTAATTTGACTTACATTTCAATGATGTATGTGTCAAAGCCCAGCTCACCTGAGTCCTTGTTCAGTTCTGATGGAGGTTGAAGACAATCCGACCCCACCCTGAAACTGCTTGTTCCAGCATACTAGTTTTTAAAACAGTGCACTAAGAACAGAAGCTCAAGGGAAGGGGGGAAGTGGATCAAATAAAATAAAGAGACAACACCGTTCTTGCGTTTCCACTGTTGAAGTGCTGCACAAATCTGCGGCCCTCTCTGACTTCTGTAGAAACTGGTGCCTAATGAAACATAAACAAAGAACAGATAAGTACATCCTATTCCTAACTGGGTTCCTGACTATACCTTTATTTATTAGAAATTTTCTTCTAAAAGTACCTCTTGGATCCTGGTCTTTAGTTTCCAGGTTTGGAATGTGTTACTGCTCTGGGATGTGCTTTCTATTACTCTAAAGCTTCTAAAACATTAAACAAATACCGTTATCAGAATTACCAATATCAAACATTCATCTTAATATAACTAAAGCCTAAATTGCCAATAGCAGACTCACTTTTCCCATATTTCCAGAATCTTTTACAAAACAAATACTGTACTTTTATGGCAAAATACAGCATGTAATTTGTGCAAGTCCTTGATTTACTGTTTGCCTTGCTGTTAATGGTTTCCACGGTTCGATTCTTAAAAGTTCCATAAAAAAAATGTTTGCTTCACAAAGTTCTGCAAAGTATTCTTGTAACAAAGAGTTTGAATCACAATGTTCGTGGAAGGTATCTTGTTTCAAATTGTCTATACACGAATCCAGAAATTGTTGTCAAAGTTCTTTCAGGTAATAAAAGTTTTGCACTTACTTGTTGCTGGCAAGAGATACTGATCAGTCTAACCTTGTCTTCTTTCTCTTTTGCAGGTTGCTTGTAGGAGAGAGGCTGAGGCAAGGAGGAACCGGAAACCGGAAGAAGGAAGAGCCAGCAGCTGCGCCCATTGAAGCCAATGAAAGTCTGTAGAGAGCAGGAGTGCCAGCGCCGAGGGATCTGTCCTCAGGTAAGCGGGAGGTAGACGAGCACAAGCACTGGGTGAGGCTCGGGGGCTGCCTTTTATAGACAGGGCTGGGTGTGGTCCTCACATGCTGCACATGTTCTTGAAAGGTGTGCAGAGCTGGGTGTGGTCCTCACATGCTGCACATGTTCTTGAAACGTGTGCAGAGTTTCAGTTATTATGCAAATGAGTTAAATTAACACATGGCCTAGAGAGGAGTGTTTTAAAGAAGCCTTGGTAAAAGCAAGGCCCAATTTGTAAGCAAAACAGCACATTAAACAACATACACAGAAGCCTAGGGGGGGGGGGGAGGTGAGATAACAAGAAAGGCTTTCAATAGTAAGTTTAAAAGGGAGCTATTACAGAACCCACTAGTGCAGTGAGAGGGGACATGCTCTTTGCTGTGCACAAACCCTAACAGTTGCCCCCCTCAAAGGCCCTCCTACAGGACTGGGTTTTCCTGGATTTTTTAAATAAAACCGTCTAATCAGCTGTGGGGCATGTACATATGATGCTGGTTCCCATGAATTCTCAGATTCATCATATCCTTTCCATTCTACTAAATAAAACAGACGTCCACTAATTCTTTTTGAGTCTTTTATGCTTTTCACTTCATATTCTAGATTTCCCTTAATTGGTATGGGTGGAGGTGGTGGTTCAGGTCGGGTTTTTGGATTGTACGGCTTAAGCAAGGATACATGGAATGTAGTATGTACTGGATATTCTTTTGGTAAATCTAATTTTACTGTTACCGGGTTTACTATGGCAGTTATACTAAAGGGTCCTATGAAACGTGGTTGCAGCTTTCGGGATCCCTCTATGTTTAGGTTCTTTGTGGAGAGCCATACCTTGTCACCGATTTTATACATTGGGGCCTCAGATCTGTGTTTGTCTGCTTGTCTTTTCATGCTTTCCTTGTACTTTAATAAATGTTTCCTGGCTTTGTCTTGTATGTCTCCTAACCTTGTTAGTCTATCCGTTACTGTAGGTAACAGAGAATCTTCTAACAAAATGGGTATAGCTCTTGGATGATACCCCTGCAAGAAATAGAATGGTGAGCAAAGTAGAGCTGAATGCTCAGTATTATTATAAACAAACTCCGCTACAGGGAGAGCTTCCAACCATTCACTAGAATAATCAGCCAATAAACAACGTAGCGTTTGAAGTAAGGTTTGGTTCAGTCGTTCAGTCTGTCCATCTGTCTCTGGGTGGAAAGCAGTGGATAATGCCACATCTATTTTCAGTTTTTTACATAATTTTTCCAAAATTTAGAGTTGAACTGGCTCCCTCGGTCTGACACCACTTTGCTTGGCAAACCATGTAAACGCACAATTTCCCTTATAAAAATATCGGCAAATTCTGCCGCCGTGGGTAATTTCCGTGATGGTACAAAATGTGCCATTTTAGATAAAAAATCCACTATAACCAACACTGTTGTGAAAGATTTTACAGGTTGTAAACCTACAATAAAGTCTACACTCACAGTGTGCTAAGGTTGCTTGGGTGTTGGCATTGGTATTAACAAACCGTCAGGGGCCTTATGAGAAGATTTATGTCTTGCACAAATTGGACAGGTAGTGACAAATTGCTTAACGTCCTTTCTTATAGTGTCCCACCAAAAGTATTTTTGCACATTTTCCAGGGTTTTTCCCCAACCAGGATGACCTGCCAACGGTGAGGCGTGAGGCCAAATTATCACCTGTGTTTGTAATTCAGAGGTGGGCACTAACAGCATGTTGTCGTGATACAATAAACCTCGTTGTATTGTGTTATGGGAGTCCTTTAACCAATCCTGAGGTGCTATTTGCATGTGTGCATTATATAGATCTGTGATGAAATCCTTCTGTTGTACTGGTGCCAAAAACTTTTGGGGAGGAATAATGGGTTCTCCTATTTTATCTTGTTTCATGTCTGAAGTATGTCCGTATCTAGATAACACATCAGATTGAATTTGTTGTGCACCTGGTCTATAAGTTATTACAAAGTCAAATGTGCTAAAAAAAATTAACCAGCGCATCTGACGTGGTGTTAGTGCTTTAAGTGATCCAAAAAACTGTAGGTTCCTATGGTCAGAAAAGATTGTAACTGGGTACTTGGCTCCCATTAAATGGTGCCTCCATTCTGAAAAGGCTACTTTGATAGCTAGTAGTTCCCTTTCAGCCACAGTGTAATTTTGTTCAGCTGGTATTAACTTTTTGGAATAGAAGGCTATAGGATGTAACTGGCCATCTACTGCATCTCGTTGAGAGAGAACTCCTCCTAAAGCTACTTGTGAAGCATCCGCTTCAACAAAAAAAGGCAAGTCAGGATCAGGATGTTTCAGAATTGGGGCTGAAGTGAACTTTTGTTTTAGGAGTTGAAGGCGTGTGCCGCCTCATCAGTCCAAAGAAATCGTTGCCCTTTCCGCAACAAGGTAGTTATTGGGGCCGCAATGTCTGCAAAATGTGCAAAAACCTCCTATAAAAATTGGCGAAACCCAGAAATTTCTGAATATCTTTTACAGAGGATGGTTCTGGCCAATCAGCAATAGCACTGATTTTCTTTACATCCATAGTTATTCCTTGAGGTGACAGGCAGTATCCTAAAAAGTCCACCTTGCTGACATTAAAAGTACACTTTTCTAACTTAGCAAAAAGATGATTTTCTTTTAACTTTGATAATACTGCACGAACATGTTGGGTATGTTCTTCTGAGTTCTTAGAGTAAACGAGGATGTCGTCTATGTATACTATGACACAAACGTCCAGGAATTCGTTTAGGACCTCATTTATAAAGAACTGAAAGGCCGCAGGGGCATTACATAACCCAAAGGGCATTACTGTGTACTCAAATAAACCAAACTTTGTCTTGAAAGCTGTCTTCCACTCATCCCCCTCTTTTACTCGGACCAGGTGGTAAGCTCCCCGCAGATCTAGTTTAGTGTATACAGTAGAATGTCTTAATTGATCCAACAACACAGGTATTAGAGGAAGAGGATATTTATTCTTTATTGTAGCCTTATTTAGTCCTCTATAATCGATACACGCGCGCAGGGATTTATCCGGCTTCGGGATAAAAAAGAGTGGATATGACACCGGAGATGTGGAATGACGGATGAACCCAGACTGTAGTAGGTCATCTAGGTAGGTTCTTAAGTATTTGGTTTCTTCGTCAGTCAAAGCATATACTCTGTTATTAGGTAAAGGGGCCCCTGGGATAAGATCTATACGACAGTCATAAGACCTATGTGGGAACAGCACACTAGCCTTTACTGGATCAAAGACGTCTTTAAAGTCAGAATATTCAGGAGGGAGACTTGGTTCATCTTGTATAACACTAGCACAGTGTAATACTGTGCTCTGTTCTGTACCTGCTTCTTGATAGCAATTGGTTCTACAGAAAGAGGAATCCAAAGTAACATTTCTATTCACCCAATCAATTTTTGGGTTATGAGTTGTTAACCAGGGTACCCCGAGAATCAAACCAAAATTAGGAGTATCTATCAGATCAAAGCTAATCACCTCTGTGTGCCCGTTCTGACAGACCATAACAAGTGGACTTGTTTGTTTTGTGATTAATCCAGAGGTCAATTCTGACC
This sequence comes from Pleurodeles waltl, assembly GCF_031143425.1. Taxonomy (NCBI): domain Eukaryota; kingdom Metazoa; phylum Chordata; class Amphibia; order Caudata; family Salamandridae; genus Pleurodeles; species Pleurodeles waltl. The sequence goes on along the minus strand of NC_090450.1, from coordinate 216,609,812 downwards.
CATCCACTGCACATACTGCTTCTGGACAAGGCTTTAGGCACATAGGAAGTCCTAAGTTTTCAGCTAACTTATTATCCACAAAGTTTCCTGTCGTGCCTGAGTCCAGTAGGACAGGGAGAGAATGCCTCACTTGGGTAGTAACAATTAAAACGACCTGAATTATGAAATGTCTAGGTATGTGCGGTACCATGAAGGCTGCAGCATTAGAGGTTTGATTAAGATGTTTTCTCGAACAAGTAACCTCTCCCCTTGTCGAGCTTAATCGTTTCCCGATTCAGTTGAGGAGGTGGAGGAAACAGCACCCTTTCGTGGATTTTTAGGCTTTACTGGACATTCTCTGGCAAAGGGACCTGCCCTTCAACAATATAAACATAATTGAAGTTTTCTCCTTCTTTCTTTTTCCTCTGATGTGAGTGAACCTCTGAGTGTCCCTATTTGCATAGGCTCAGGTTCAGGGAGTTTATTATCTGGGTCTTTCTTCTCGTGTCTAATAAAAGTTAACCGTGATTCCAGTTTGTATTTATCTCCCTTTCTTTCTCCTAGTCTATGTTCTAATTTCACAACTAAATCTACAAAGTCCGAATAGTCTTCTGGCAAATCAACGATATGAGCCAGCGCGTCTTTTAACTCGTCTCTCAAACCTTTATAGAAAAGGGAGACACGCTTTTCTTCTGGCCAGTGTGTCTCGGTGAGTAAACGATTAAAACTAGTGAGATAGGTCAATAAATCCTTGTTACCTTGTTTAAGATTTAAAAGCTCATTATCACTTGCCTGCATGAAAGTGTGTTTTGCAAAAAGGCTGGTCATGGTACGTTTAAATGGATTCCAATTATGGAGGATGGGATCATCTCTCTCCACGAAAGGAATTGACCAATTGGCTGCTGTGCCACCCAAATACGACAAGACGAATGCCACTTTCGTAGCATCAGTAGGGAACTGTTGTGGCTTACAAACGAAGTGTAATTGACATTGATTGATAAAAACATGGAATTTGTTACTATCTCCATGAAAACGTTCAGGTGCTGCTAAGGGCACAGCATTAGGAACATTAACAGTGACCTCAAGTGGGGGAGGCAAAGTTGTATGTTTTGATGGCGCCCCTGTCTCTGAGGAGGTTTTAAACAAAGGCGTAAAAGCTGTGTTCCACTGAGATACCCTAAATTTATACCTGCTTAAATCCTGTTTTAAAGAGGTATTCTCCATCTTTAATCTCTCTATTTCCTCTTGCATATGTTGCAAGATGCCAGACACTGATTCATTATGAGCCAAGTCCTCATTTAGGGCCTGCGCCATATCCGTGACGTCAATGCCCTCTATTTCTTCCCCGATATTCATCGTCCACCAGAACAGATTTTTTTTAATTTTATTTATTTAAGGCTTGTGCTTCTGTCAAAGCCCAGCTCACCTGAGTCCTTGTTCAGTTCTGATGGAGGTTGAAGACAATCCGACCCCACCCTGAAACTGCTTGTTCCAGCACACTAGTTTTTAAAACAGTGCACTAAGAACAGAAGCTCAAGGGAAGGGGGGAAGTGGATAAAATAAAATAAAGAGACAACACCGTTCTTGCGTTTCCACTGTTGAAGTGCTGCACAAATCTGCGGCCCTCTCTAACTTCTGTAGAAACTGGTGCCTAATGAAACATAAACAAAGAACAGATAAGTACATCCTATTCCTAACTGGGTTCCTGACTATCCCTTTATTTATTAGACATTTTCTTCTAAAAGTACCTCTTGGATCCTGGTCTCTAGTTTCCAGGTTTGGAATGTGTTACTGCTCTGGGATGTGCTTTCTATTACTCTAAAGCTTCTAAAACATTAAACAAATACCGTTATCAGAATTACCAATATCAAACATTCATCTTAATATAACTAAAGCCTAAATTGCCAATAGCAGACTCACTTTTCCCATATTTCCAGAATCTTTTGTAAAATAAATACTGTACTTTTATGGCAAAATACAGCATGTAATTTGTGCAAGTCCTTGATTTACTGTTTGCCTTGCTGTTAATGGTTTCCACGGTTCGATTCTTAAAAGTTCCATAAAAAAAATTTTTGCTTCACAAAGTTCCACAAAGTATTCTTGTAACAAAGAGTTTGAATCACAATGTTCGTGGAAGGTATCTTGTTTCAAATTGTCTATACACGAATCCAGAAATTGTTGTCAAAGTTCTTTCAGGTAATAAAAGTTTTGCACTTACTTGTTGCTGGCAAGAGATACTGATCAGTCTAACCTTGTCTTCTTTCTCTTTTGCAGGTTGCTTGTAGGAGAGAGGCTGAGGCAAGGAGGAACCGGAAACCGGAAGAAGGAAGAGCCAGCAGCTGCGCCCATTGAAGCCAATGAAAGTCTGTAGAGAGCAGGAGTGCCAGCGCCGAGGGATCTGTCCTCAGGTAAGCGGGAGGTAGACGAGCACAAGCACTGGGTGAGGCTGGTGGGCTGCCTTTTATAGACAGGGCTGGGTGTGGTCCTCACATGCTGCACATGTTCTTGAAAGGTGTGCAGAGCTGGGTGTGGTTTGAAGAGCTGGGTGTGGTCCTCACATGCTGCACATGTTCTTGAAAGGTGTGCAGAGTTTCAGTTATTATGCAAATGAGTTAAATTAACACATGGCCTAGAGAGGAGTGTTTTAAAGAAGCCTTGGTAAAAGCAAGGCCCAATGTGTAAACAAAACAGCACATTAAACAACATACACAGAAGCCTGGGGGGGGGGGAGGGTGAGATAACAAGAAAGGCTTTCAATAGTAAGTTTAAAAGGGAGCTATTACAGAACCCACTAGTGCAGTGAGAGGGGACATGCTCTTTGCTGTGCACAAACCCTAATAGTATGACCGGACATGTAATCCTTTCCAACCCTTTCCCATACACTCAGCGCAGTGCAGCACAGGAACATAGCATGCTGCGTTGCAGAGTATGACATATTTGGCCATATTGTCCCTTGTCACCACTTACTCTGGAGGTTTTATTGGTCCTCATAGGCTGCACTGTCAGGTCCTTCCACTCTTGCCACCAACTGTGCTGGGATGAATCATACCACCTGCTCCTCCAAGGTCGTCAGCTCTTCTGGGCCCTCACGTCATCATTTCCCGGTCTGCATGGCTGTCTTTAGGTTGTTGACCCGTTTCACCTTGGTCCTATGCTTAAAATCATGCCAGTGCTTCTTGACCTCTGGCACTGTCCTTTTAGCTACAGACTGCTAAATGGCCTCGTTCTTCCCTAATGGCACTTTGGTGGTGACAAAGAGTTAGGGCTTAATTAAGAGTTTGGAGGAGGGTGTTACTTCGTGACAAATGTGATGGATATCCTGTCTGCCGTATTACAATTTCATTACAGCCTATGGCACTTGGAACACAGTGGGTGGGATATACGTTATGGTTGTGCCTGAGTAACCCCTCCACCAAACTCTAAATCAGACCCTTAATGTTCCTACTTTGTCACCTGTGAAATGAGTATTTGATTTTCCTCCTCACTAAAATTTCTCTTCCTCATCCTCTTTCCCTGGGAGTCTGTCTGGACATCCCGGCTGATGCTGGGGTTGTTTCTTTGACTGCTACTGCCACCTGTTGCCTGCTCCATTTCTCCCTTTTGAGGTATAAGGAAATGTTGTTGATTGAAATGCACCACTTTTTAACTCCTGCAAGTCAACATACATATACAGTTTATATGGGGGTCACTTACACTTTAGCACTGGTCAGCAGTGGTAAAGTGTCCAGAGAAAACAAAACCAGCACACAGAAACAACCTGGGAAGAAGAGGCACAAAGTAAGGGGAGACCATGCCGATGATGCCAAGTCTAGCAGTGGCACATGCATGGTTTCTGCACTCAGAGCAGAATCTCCACACTCAGAGCAAAGACTCCACACCGGGGGAGAATCCCCGCACTAAGGGCAGAGAATCCTCGGGTCAGAACACAAAAATCTCAAGGTGTACAACCAAAATAGAATATAATACATCACTGACAATATAAGATATCCACATGTAGGTAATGGGCAGTTAGAAATGTGGATGGGTATTTTGTGTATTGCTGTGGTAAATGTTCTGTCAAAAATACACAGCACTACAAGAATGTTGAAAAACTTCATAAATGCTATTAAACATCTTCTCTACAGTATCATATGTTACCCGCAATCATAGGTCATGTAAAGTCTTCCACAAACAGGCAAATTCTGAATGTAATATACCACTCACAATCTATGAACAAACATAAGAATCCTAAGTTTCTCCCGAACACATCACACACACACATACACACACACGTGTCAGTGCTTACCATCTCCCCACCCCGCTCTAGCTGGAAGTCGTTAGCCTATCACAGCTTGGCTGCAGGCATAAATTCTGAGCTGCCACACACAAACCTTTTCAGACCTTTCAAAATGTAGCTGAATGTCTTTATTGGGTTGCCCCTGGTCATGCAACAGAACGATGTGAGGAGAAGAAGGAGGAGGAGGAGAGCAGAGAGGATCTTCAGGCAAAGGTTTAATCTCTTTCGGATGTTCAAAATGGCAGATCCAGATTCCGCTTTCCCCCTTATGTCATCTTGGAGTTGGATTCTGAGTGGGAGCAGGATCCTAATTCTGTGACCTGTTGCTCCCATGCCATCCCAGCCTATGTCAGGATCCTAGTAGTTCTCCATTTCTTTGCCACTGGCTCATTCCAGATGGTGTTCTGTGACATTGTGGCTATATCACAGGTAAGCCAGTCCAATGCTGGTGTCAGGTACTGCACTGCATAAATAGTTGAGTGTATCAATACATACATATGCCCCATACACTGGCAGGAAGGCAAAGGGTTGCAAGGGATTTTTAAATTTTATCTCCCTTCCCATGTGCGGTTGGTGCAATCGATTTCACTCAGCTACCTCATTACAATGCCCACATCTTATGTAACAGACACCACTGGCACTCCATCAACGTGCAGGGTGTGTATGATGCCAGTGGCTACTTATAGGTGTGCATGCAGTGTTCCCTAGTAGTACCATTGACAGCTACCTATTCCACAGGTCACCTCTAGCACGACGGCTGACAGCAGGAGAATTTGGCAACATGTGGCATCTGGATAAGTACACAAAATACAGAGAAGTATGCATATGTGCAAAGTTGTTTTCATACACATCCATCACAAGGTATGTTTACTTGCGACACATACATGATGCCAGCAGGCACTGCATGTACCATTTCATATCTTAGTACTTTAATAAATGCAACAGGGATATTTACCTAAATCTGTACTTTTCCTTCCTCAGATGATGCTGCAAATTCTCTCTCCCCTCATTTCCTCGCTGCGTACAGATGTACAATCACTTTACCTTAGCAGAGGTACAACAGGACACACATAAGAACACAAACCATAATCAAGCATATTTTTTGACTCTGAAAGTTGCATTTCAGATGACTTGACCGTACAAGGGGAATGCTGCTGTACTCCCCTGAAGTTGTGTGCAACATTATAGTAGTCTGTTGAGTCGTACACAACATTGAGGTGTGTCAGGGCTTACACATACCTCTGAACTCTCACCTCGGTCTGAATCCAGGGAACAGAGCCATTGTACCTAACGGAGGGCAGAGTATGGAAGTGTGTGACCAGCTGGTTCACAGGTATTTCCCGTGAGCCACTAGTTATATTATGCACTCCATATGGTTGCACAGTCTGTTGTCAGAGATGGTTGGTGGACATTTAACACTGTCCATAAATTCTGTGCTGACACTACTCTGTAAGCCAGATATATGGTTTGTCTACAACAGAGGTTTTCATGAGTAAAATGTCCCTGATACAGATTATGGGGGTCATTCTGACCTCGGCGGTAAAAGGCGCTTACCGCCGGTCAGAAGACCGCCATAACACCGCCGCGGCCGCGGAAAGCCGCCACGGTCATTCTGACCCACAACGGCCAAACCTCCAAAAATCCGACCTCCACTGCAGGCCGCCACATCAGCGGGCAGCGATAAACTGGAGATGACCAAACCTCCACCGTCACGCCAACAGAAAAATGCCCATGCCATTACGACCCACGAATCAACGCGGCGGGACTTCCAACGCGGTATTCCATTAGCGGTACACACTGCCGCGGTCAAAATACACACACAGCACCAAAACACAGGCACATTGGACAATTACAAATACACACACCTGATACACATACACAACCCACTCCCACACAATCAATCAACTATAAAACACACCCCCACATCACCCACAAACCCCTACGACCACAATTACTGAGAGAAGGAAAGAGAGACACAGCAGACAATCCATAGCAATACACACTGAGGCACACTACACCATCACACACACCACATAGTAGCACAAAGCACCACACACCAACATACTCATCATCACATACACCACCCCACACCTCACCCACACCACCCCATGGCACCCCAAAGGCACCCACGCTTTTCGGACCAAGAACTCCGGGTCATGGTGGAGGAAATCCTAAGAGTGGAACCCCAGCTCTTCGGCTCACAGGTGCAGCACACCAGTATAGCTAGGAAGGCGGAGCTATGGCAGCGGATCGTGGACAGGGTCAACGTGGTGGGACAGCATCCCAGGAATAGGGAGGACATCCGCAAACGATGGAACGACCTACGGGGGAAGGTCCGATCGATGGTCTCCAGGCACAACATCGCGGTCCAGAAGACTGGCGGCGGACCCCCACCCACCCCTCCCGAATTGACATCATGGGAGCAAGAGGTCTTCAACATCCTGCATCCTCAGGGCCTCGCAGGAGTAGCCGGAGGAATGGACTCTGGTAAGTCCAATCTCAACTACTAGATCCCCCCCACCCCACCAGCATGCCAACCCACACCCCCACCCTCACCCCCAACCCCCCAGCACACATCCTCCCTGACAATGTCTCACCAGCACAACCCACCCATCCCAACACCAACTCCTGCATGCCAACACAATCCATGGACACCCATCACCCAAGCATGACCACTGCACTTACCCCCCCCCCACTAACTACCTTCACAACACCTCCCTCAAGGGAATGCCTGCACTGGGGGACGAGGGCACCCATAACACGCACGCTATTGCACACACAGAAACAATAACCAAACTCTCTTACCCCATGCAGGACCCGAACGCCAAAACACCAGCCAGGAGGGTCCAGAAATGTCCATCCCACCCCCGGAACAGGCCCACAGTGAGGACAGCAGCTCTGTCGACACTGAACCTGATGACCAGCCCGGACCATCGGGGACCTCTGGGCAGTCGGTTCCCCTCACCCAGACACAGGCCACACCAGACCCGACCCCCTCTGCCAACACCAGCACAGCTCCCACCCAGCGGGCCCATGCCTCTGTCTCTAGGACACGTCAATCAGCAGTGTGTCTGCCACTACAGGGCACCCAGGCTAACCCAACACCCCAACAACAACAGGGACCTGGGGGCAGTGGGAGCGGGCACACCGTCTAGGAGACAGAGGCCGGGGGAAACCGGGCAGCTCGGAGGGCTGCTGTGCGACAGGGGGGGAGGAGAGGCCCAGGGAACCCACTCTCCAAGAGGCCCTCACCACCATCATGGGGGCCTACCACCACTCCCAAGAGATGATGGCGACGGTACTGGCCAGGTTCACGGAGATCCGGGCACAGCAGGAGGAACGCTACATGGGGTTCAGGGAGGAGCTGAGAATCATCGGGACCGCAATGGGGACCATCGTCCTGGCCCTCAACAGGATAGAAGACGCGTTGCGGGACCATGTGGCACCACACAGGGCCCCTGTCACTAGCCCGGACCAGGAACAGCCTACCACCTCCGCCGGCGCTAGTGGACAGGAGGCCCCAACACCACGGCAGGCCACCAGAACCCCACCTCCTGCTGAAGAACAACCACCCCGTAAGAGGAGCCTGAGATCCAAAAAAAAGACAGAGTAGGATGTCAAGACCCCCACCAGCAGGACATACCCCCTGAACTCTTCCCACTGTCCCACATTGCCACCCTGTCCAACCATGAACTGCCTCTGCTCCATCCTTCCACAGGCAAAAGGACAATGCACCTGTGAGACTGAGAACTGGACTCTGCCATGGACATTACTCCACCCCCACCCATCACCCTTATAATCACATGTACCAATATCTAGCACTGTAAATAAATCACATATTGCACACAAATCAGTTTGGAGTCATGCTGTATTATTAGCAAATGTATTACATATTACTGTTCAATATCTGTTCTGTCAATTAGTGATGACAACATACCAATGTCAATACGCTGTAGTTCATGGGCAAACCAAGCAGAAGTCAGGCACTGAGTCATACAGCACTGAGAAGGGAAGGGAAAAACAAAAATTACCCAAAAAGATCTGGTGGGAACTACAGAAAGTACAGATGCAAGAGGCTAGAACCAATTGTGAAATGGCGTGGGTGATTCTTACCTGGGTGTTACTGGAAATACTGTTGTATCACTCTGTCCCTATTGTCTGTGTCGTCCTCTGAGTCTTCCTCCTCTTTACTCTCCACAGGCTCCACGGCTTCTACAACACCACCATCTGGACCATCCTCCTGCAGGAAAGGCACCTGGCGTCGCAAAGCCAGGTTGTGAAGCATACAGCACGCCACGATGATATGGCACACCTTCTTTGGTGAGTACATTAGGGATCCACCTGTCATATGCAGGCACCTAAACCTGGCCTTCAGGAGGCCAAAGGTTCGCTCAATCACCCTCCTAGTACGCACATGGGCCTCATTGTACCGTTCCTCTGCCCTTGTCCGGGGATTCCTCACTGGGGTCAGTAGCCACGGCAGGTTGGGGTAACCAGAGTCACCTATTAGCCACACACGTTGTCTCTGTAGCTGCTCCATCACATAGGGGATGCTGCTATTTCGCATCACATACGCGTCATGCACTGACCCTGGGAACTTGGCATTTACATGGGAGATGTACTGGTCAGCCAAACAGACCACCTGGACATTCATCGAATGATAACTTTTTCTGTTTTGGTACACCTGCTCATCGTCTTTTGGGGGTACCAAAGCCACATGGGTCCCATCAATGGCACCAATGATGTTGGGGATATGTCCAAGGGCATAGAAATCACCCTTCACTGTAGGCAAGTCACCCTCCTCTGGGAAAATGATGTAGCTCCGCATGAGTTTCATCAGGGCAGACAACACTCTGCTCAAAATCTTAGAAAACATAGGCTGAGACATTCCAGATGACATGGCCACTGTGGTCTGGAATGACCCACTGGCCAAAAAATGGAGGACTGACAAAACCTGCACCAGAGGGGGAATCCCTGTGGGTTGGCGGATGGGGGACATCAGGGCTGGCTCCAGCTGGGCACACAGTTCATGGATAGTGGCACGGTCAAGTCTGTATCGAAGTAATATATGGCGTTCTTCCATTGTCGACAGGTCCACCAGCGGTCGGTACACGCGAGGATTCCTCCTTCTCATCGCAAGTCCCAGCGGACGGTGCCTAGGAAGGACAACATGGAGCACAGAGTCAGCCAAACCACAGGTACGTACAGACAGCTTGCACAGTTAAAGAATGGCAATGGGTTGAAAGGCGTGTATGTGTGGCAATGCAAGGCCTAGGCCTGTGTGTCGCAGTCAAAATTAAGCCATGTAGGCCCTTGAAATGGCGGCTGCCTGACCTGTGAAGTGGGACAATGGGATGTGAGGTCAATGCGCTGGCGGGGCACACCGTGGCGGTAGGCGGTCGAAGACCGCGGCGCAAAGCCGCATTGGTTAACATTGAAGCCTATGGGTTTCAGGAGCCAATGACGAAGTGCGCCGGCGGTCGCGGTACGCACCGCCGCGGTACGCACCGCCGCGGGCGTGACCGCCATTTTCTATCTGCTTAATCACTCGAGACCTGATCATCCACAGGAGAGGACCTATACTGCAAGTGCTGCTGTGACCTCGGTCTGGAAGATACAATGGCTGCTGCGACTGGGGAAAGGGCCCCTGCCTTCACGTCTGAAGAGTTGGAGAAGCTCGTGGATGGGGTCCTCCCCCAGTATGCGCTACTCTACGGTCCTCCAGACCAACAAGTGAGTACACCGAGTGCACATGGAATGGGCTATGCCTGTGTGGATTGGGGTGGATGTAAGTTGGTGGGGTGGGGGGCGAATGAGGAGTGCAACGCCCGACAGATGAGAGCATGTGCCATATGGCAAAGTTGATGGGGGGGGGCAATCACATCTAACATGCAGGTCATTCATGATTTCCTCCTTTCCACCCTGTACATGTCAAATAGGTCAGCGCCCATCAGAAGATCGAGATTTGGCGTGCCATCGCCAAGGAAGTCCGGAACTTGGGGGTCCACAACAGACGGGGCACCCACTGCCGCAAGAGGTGGGAGGACATCCGCCGCGGAACAAGGAAGACCGCAGAAACACTGCTGGGGATGGCCTCCCAACCTAGGAGGGGTGCCAGTCACACCATGACCCCCCTGATGTCCCGGATCCTGGCGGTGGCCTACCCTGAATTGGATGGGCGCTATAAGACATCACAGCAGACACAAGGGGGTGAGTATCAGCACATTCTCCTATCTTTCTGCGCAGTGGAGGCGTCTGGGTGGGGGAGGAGGGCTGTGGGTGACATTAGGCCAGGGCGCTTTCTGTAGTGTAGTCCTCTCCCTTAGGCATGGCCCTGTGCCCCCGGCCCCCACCTCGGTAGGGTGACAAGTACAGCCATTGAAGGTCCAGCATCTCCCATGTGCGCGTTTGACGTCTCTTGGCCTGTTGTCTTAGTCAGTAGTACTGAGTAGTGTACCCAGAATGCGCGGCTTAGTGCATTAGGCACCTGTGTCTGTCCTCTCCGCCAACGGTGTTGACATTGCATGCACTCAACCTGGTCTTCTTTTTTCTCCCCCCACCCTTTCTCTTCATCTTCTTGTGCATGTGTGCATTAGCATCATCAGGCGGAGGAGATTTGGCATCGGAGCACGAGGGAGCTGCAGGACACAAGGCCCCGGTGGGCCCAGGAACAGACACCGAGGGCACCAGTGATCCGGAGGGCGAGGGGAGCACCACGACGGGGACCGCTGGTGAGAGCAGCGAAAGCAACACGTCCTCGGATGGGAGCTCCCTAGGGGTGGCGGCAACATCCGTGCCCCCCGCCTCTACAGGTACAGCCGCCACCCAGCGCACCAGCCCCGCCCTCCCAGCAGCCCCTCAGTCTTCGCTCCGTGCCGGTTCGCCCAGGAAGGCGCGCGTCTCCTTCGCCCCAGGCACCTCAGCCCCTGCCCCTGTTGCCCCTGCTGCCCTCAGTGCGGAGCTCATTGACCTGGTAAGGACGCTCATTGTTGGGCAGACGACCCTTTTGAATGCCATCCAGGGTGTGCAAAGGGAGGTGCAACAGAGCAATGCGTACCTGGAGGGCATTCATTCGGGTCAGGCTGCCCATCAATGAGCGTTCACTGCTCTGGCCTCAGCACTGACGGCAGCCATTGTCCCTGTTTCCAGCCTCCCTCTTCTTACTGCCTCCAGCCTTTCTCTGTCTCCTGTTCCTCAGCCTATCCCATCCACACCATCAGACCAGCCTGCACACACCTCAACACCCAAGAGCAGCTCATCCAAACACAAGCACCACAGATCCCACAAACACTCACCCAAGCAACACCCAGATGCAGACATGCCAACAGCCACTGCCACCCCTGTGTCCCCCTCCTCCTCGTCTCCCTCCTCCCTCCCTGTGACGTCTACACTCACACCTGCATGCACCCCAACATCAGCCAGTGCTTCCATCACCACCTCACCCTCCAGTACAGTCCACACTCGTGCAGTCACCACCCCCACTGCCATTTACACGTCCCCTGTGTCCTCTCCCACTGTGTCTGTCACCCCCTCTTCCAAGACACACAAACGCAGGCAGACACCCACCCAACAGCCATCCACCTCACGACAGCCTACAGCACCAGCACCTTCACCCAATGACAGCACACCTGACTCTCCTACAACCACCTCCTCTACCTCCACTTCCATCTCCACTTCTCCTACCCTTTACCTTGGCCCTAAAAAACTTTTCCTGGCTAACCTTAACCTCTTTCCCCCCGATGTGCTCCCCCATCCATCTTCAAAGAGTCCCAAGAGCACCGCAGCCACCACCAGCCCAGCTTCGGGTGTCACTGTTGTGCCTGGGTTCTGGAGCCCACCCTTTGCCAGTAGTGACACATCGATCAGCAGCAAGGACACGTCCAGCCCCCCCCCCGGCAAGAGGACCCGCAAAAACAAGGGCCGCCGTGCGAGGACCGACAGGGCTGCCCCCAAGGAGCAATGTGCGGCCACTTCACCACCCACACCATCTAGGGGAGGCAAGGGCCCGAGAGCCCCATCAAAGGAGCGGAAGGGCAGCAGGAGCGCGGAGAAGGTGGACCCCACATGCCACATCCCAGCTGGGAAGGAGGACACTAAGGAGGCCAGGAGTCCGTCCCCGAAGGGTCCAGAAACGTCACGGTCCGAGGGCGACTGAGCAGGGAGTCGAAGCCAGGTCTGGCTCCCTTGACCTGCTGGATGAGCACCGCTGAACAGGGCCCGCGGTGCAGAAGAGCACCGCTGAACAGGGCCCGCCGTGGAGATAGGCACCGTTGAACCGGGCCCGCGGTGCAGAAGAGCACCGCTGAACAGGGCCCGCAGTGAAGAAGAGCACCGCTGAACAGGGCCCGCGGTGCAGAAGAGCACCGCTGAACAGGGCCCGCCGTGGAGAAGAGCACCGCTGAACAGGGCCCGCGGTGAAGAAGAGCACCGCTGAACAGGGCCCGCCGTGGAGATAGGCACCGCTGAACAGGGCCCGCCGTGGAGGAGAGCACCGCTGAACAGGGCCCCGCCGTGGAGTAGAGCACCGCTGAACAGGGCCCCGCCGTGGAGATAGGCACCGCTGAACAGGGCCCGCGGTGCAGAAGAGCACCGCTGAACAGGGCCCGCCGTGGAGATAGGCACCGCTGAACAGGGCCCGCGGTGAAGAAGAGCACCGCTGAACAGGGCCCGCCGTGGAGAAGAGCACCGCTGAACAGGGCCCGCGGTGCAGAAGAGCACCGCTGAACAGGGCCCGCCGTGGAGAAGAGCACCGCTGAACAGGGCCCACGGTGAAGAAGAGCACCGCTGAACAGGGCCCCGCCGTGGAGAAGAGCACCGCTGAACAGGGCCCCGCCATCTCAAGCACCGCTCCGCTGGGCCCTTCCTGTCAAGCACCGCTGAACAGGGCACCTCCGTCTCAAACACCGCTCCGCTGGGCCCTTCATCTCAAGCACCGCTCCGCTGGGCACCGCCATCTCAAGCACCGCTCCGCTGGGCCCTTCCTCTCAAGCACCGCTCCGCTGGGCACCGCCATCTCAAGCACCGCTCCGCTGGGCCCTTCCTCTCAAGCACCGCTACGCTGGGCACCGCCGTCTCAAGCACCGCTCCGCTGGGCCCTTCATCTCAAGAACCGCTCCGCTGGGCCCTTCCTCTCAAGCACCGCTCCGCTGGGCCCTTCCTCTCAAGCACCGCTCCGCTGGGCACCGCCGTCTCAAGCACCGCTCCGCTGGGCCCTTCATCTCAAGCACCGCTCCGCTGGGCCCTTCCTCTCAAGCACCGCTCCGCTGGGCCCTTCCTCTCAAGCACCGCTCCGCTGGGCACCGCCGTCTCAAGCACCGCTCCGCTGGGCCCTTCCTCTCAAGCACCGCTCCGCTGGGCCCTTCATCTCAAGCACCGCTCCGCTGGGCCCTTCCTCTCAAGCACCGCTCCACTGGGCCCTTCCTCTCAAGCACCGCTCCGCTGGGCACCGCCGTCTCAAGCACCGCTCCGCTGGGCCATTCCTCTCAAGCACCGCTCCGCTGGGCCCTTCATCTCAAGCACCGCTCCGCTGGGCCCTTCCTCTCAAGCACCGCTCCGCTGGGCCCTTCCTCTCAAGCACCGCTCCGCTGGGCACCGCCGTCTCAAGCACCGCTCCGCTGGGCCCTTCCTCTCAAGCACCGCTCCGCTGGGCCCTTCCTCTCAAGCACCGCTCCGCTGGGCACCGCCGTCTCAAGCACCGCTCCGCTGGGCCCTTCCTCTCAAGCACCGCTCCGCTGGGCACCACCGTCTCAAGCACCGCTCCGCTGGGCCCTTCCTCTCAAGCACCGCTCCGCTGGGCACCGCCGTCTCAAGCACCGCTCCGCTGGGCCATTCCTCTCAAGCACCGCTACGCTGGGCACCGCCGTCTCAAGCACTGCTCCGCTGGGCCCTTCATCTCAAGCACCGCTCCGCTGGGCCCTTCCTCTCAAGCACCGCTCCGCTGGGCACCGCCGTCTCAAGCACCGCTCTGCTGGGCCCTTCTTCTCAAGCACCGCTCCGCTGGGCCCTTCCTCTCAAGCACCGCTCCGCTGGGCCCTTCATCTCAAGCACCGCTCCGCTGGGCCCCGCCATCTCAAGCACCGCTCCGCTGGGCCCTTCATCTCAAGCACCGCTCCGCTGGACCCTTCCTCTCAAGCACCGCTCCGCTGGGCCCTTCATCTCAAGCACCGCTCCGCTGGGCCCTTCCTCTCAAGCACCGCTCCGCTGGGCACCGCCATCTCAAGCCCCGCTCCGCTGGGCACCGCCGTCTCAAGCACCGTTTATGGTTCACTGTGCCCACCATGCCTCCTCCTTGACCAGTGGAGACTGTCATCGACCTGATGGACTGTGGCTTTGCACTCCCCAGGATGATCCAGTGGGCAGCCCACCCACTGTAGAGACATTGAGAGACTGTGGCTTTGCACTCCCCAGGATGGTCCAGTGGGCAGCCCACCCACTGTAGAGACATTGAGAGACTGTGGCTTTGCACTCCCCAGGATGGTCCAGTGGGCAGCCCACCCACTGTAGAGACATTGAGAGACTGTGGCTTTGCACTCCCCAGGATGGTCCAGTGGGCATGGTGGCTCCTCGTGGATCTGGCGTCGTGGACTCATGTGGCTGTGGTGCCCCCCCCCTTCCCTTCCCCCTGAGGTGCCTGTAGTTTTTACATCTGATGCCCCTGCAGTGTTCTCTCCAAAGGACTCAGGTCTCCTGTGTGGGCTTTGCCCTTATTTCTCAAGACTTTGGCCCACGGACATGCTGAATTCGTAGGATGTGCAGGACTTGGTACTTCAGTTATACACTGATGTGTATGTCATTAGTTTTGTTGTGAATATCTTTCATGGTTGTACGATAATTTTCTGGAGCTTTTTGGTACATAAATATTTATTCCAAATTTGATTA
Organism: Pleurodeles waltl; assembly: GCF_031143425.1. Lineage (NCBI taxonomy): Eukaryota > Metazoa > Chordata > Amphibia > Caudata > Salamandridae > Pleurodeles > Pleurodeles waltl. The sequence continues at coordinate 216,594,679 of NC_090450.1, read as the reverse complement.
TGTCCTAGCATTTTTCAGGGGTGTTTGGGTGGTGTCACTGTGACTTGGTGCTCTGCATTGGTGAGTACATAGTTGGGGGGGGGGGGTCGCATATGTGTGTGCCCGTAATCTTTTGTCCTCCCCCTCCCGTGTGTCGTAGGTGCAGTACTCACTGTTGTCGTCTGCGCCGGACTTCGTACTCGTGGTAGATGAGAAGGTAGACGAGAGCAGGTAGGATGTTTAATTCGGGTTCCATGCTGTCCTCCTTCCTCCTGGAGTGCGTAGTGGTGAGCGTTTTCCCGTCCGTAGTCTGTTTCCGCCGTGTTTTTATCGGCGGTGCTCCCGCCCCGGAAAAGGTGGCGTATTGGTGAGTTGGAATAGTGTGGGCGGTACATTGTCTGCCGCCTGTCTGTTGGCGGTGACCGCCGCGCTGTTTGTTTGTACCGCCGTGGCGGTCGGAGTGTTAAGGTGGCTGTCTGTGTTGGCGGTTCCCGCCAGGCTCAGAATCCCATTTTTTTTACCGCCAGCCTGTTGGCGGGTTGGCCGCCGCTTTAACACCGACCGCCAGGGTTAGAATCACCCCCTATGTGTCAATGTAAGAGTATAATGTTGAGAAACTTGCAAATGACTCCATTGCCTAAGGTGAGTACATGTCAATTCATTGGTGTGATCTTCCTGGACAATGGACATCAGAAACTTTCTCTGCACCAAGAGCCATATTTATGAGCCCCTTGTTCTACTGTTGCATCACGTTTTGTGATGCACTGGTGGTGCAAAACTTGCAACCATATCAATGAAACCACGCAAAGCCAGATTGTGTGGCTATGAATGGGCTCATAGATATAGATTAAGGCAAGGTGTTAGAGCTGACAGCCTTAGGGTGGTCATCCCCCAACTTTTTGCCTGCCTCCCTGCCCCTTTTTGACACTGTTTTTGATGGTTTTATACTCTGCGCACCTTACCACTGCTAACCAGTGCTAAAGTGCATATGTTCTCTCCCTTAAACATGGTAATAAGGCTAGTGGCCTGTCCTCACACAATGGACTGCCAAACCCCGACTGGGACCCTTGGAGAAAGACCTGCACTGAAAGAGGACCTTTTGCACTTCAAAACCACTCATTGAAGTCTCCCCCCACTTCAAAGGCATTTTTAGGTGTATAAACTGGGTCGCGGACCCCACCAAATCAGACACTTCTGGACCTGAACCTGCAACCTGTCAAGAGGAACTGTCTGGCTGCCCATATGACTCATCTGGACTGCCTTGTTGAGAGGGACTGCTGCTGTGCTTTTACCCTGCTGCCTTGCTGCCCTCCGACTTTGCTGAGACGTGCTCTCCAAGGGCTTGAGTTGAGCTTGCCTCCTGTTTTCTGATGTCTCAGTGCCAAAAAGACTTCATCTCTTGAGGAAACTTCTTGTGCACTGAAAAATCGCCCCACAGCCTGCCGGAAACGATGCAGCCTGAATGAATTCCTGAGTGAAGATCCGATGAAGCGCATGCCTTGCGACCGGAAATTCGATGCACAGCTCTACCGGATCAATGCACAGTTGAACCAGAATGACGCAGCCTGACTTCCAGAGTGAAGAATCGACGCAGTGCCTGCAGTGCAACAGAAAATTTGGCGCATCGCCTCCCGGATTGATGCAGCGCTTATGACTTCTTCCCGCATGCCCAGATTTTCCCCCACATCGTCCCTGGGTGTCAAAGAAATCCCCTCATTACAGTGAGGAACCAAGACTGCGCACGAGAAATCAACGCAAAGCCCCTTACAACGTGGAAAGAAACAGCACATTGTCTGTGCCGCATTGGGAAATCCGATGCACACCCTATTTTTCCATGCATCTCCTCCTCTATGGTCTCCATGTGTGTTGTTTTTTTATGCAAACCAGGTACTTTGTGCAAAGAAGAGACAGCTGTTGAGTTCTAACATTTAAGACTCTTTTTAACCTCACAAACGTGTAATCTCAACTTGTGGTTATTGAATCTTTATCGTTTTTACCTTAATTTAACCGGATAAATATCTTATATTTTTCTAAACATGTGTGGTATATTTTTGTGGTGTTTTCACTAAGTTACTTTATGATTTATTGCACTAATACATTACACATTGTCTTCTAAGTTAAGCTTGACTGCTCAGTGCCAAGCTACCAGAGGGTGGGCACAGGATAATTTGGATTGTATGTGACTTACCCTAACTAGGATTGTGCTCCCTATTTGGACAAAGGTGAATACCTCTGCCAACTAGAGACCCCATTTCTAACAGTGGTGATCAGCGGTGAGATAGGACTTGTGTTTGTGCAGTGACATACAATAGCTCTGTATACACTACCTAGCCAAAGTTAAAGGTCAAATAGACCTTTTCTCTTTTTGCTGCAATTTTTCCTGCTTGACATTTTAATCTAATCCTGAACAACATGTCTTTGGCTGGGTCTCAAGAAGGAGCTGGAGAGTTTGACATAGCTAAGCTGAAGACATACACTGTCAGGCAGCTGAAAGGGATGTACCTACCCGGGGTGCCTCTATGAAGAAGTAGTTCCAAAGGCGCTGAGGGCCTGGACAGAAGCCCGTTCACAAGAGGATGTTGAGGTGGAGGGGTCAGAGGATGGCTTCTCTGAGGATTCGCCAATAGCGTGAGGGGTGATTCCACTGTAATTGTGTCCCATGCTAAACCAGGGAGCAGTGTCTCAAGTCATGGCCTGACCACAGAGGAAAGTTTCAACTGAAATTGACAAGTTTAAACATGGAGGCAGAGGATAGAAAGGCTGAGAGAGAAGCCAAGCAAGCCCAGACTGAGAGAGCCTTGGCTGAAAAGAAACTTCTTCTTGCTCATGAACTAGGTCTCAAAGAGCTGGACCTCAAGTCTAGGCAGTCTGAGTCCAGCAGTGTTGGTAGCAGCATACATAGAGGACCAGCTGGGGTAGGACACATGTTAGACCTGACAGCATCAGGGTGGTCATCCCCAACTTTTTGCCTGCCTCCCTCTACCTTTTTAACACTGTTTTTGCTGGCTTTAGGACTCTGCACACTTTACCACTGCTAACCATTGATAAAGTGCATATGCTCTTTCCCTTAAACATGGAAACATTGGTTAATTCCCAATTGGCATATTTGATTTACTTGTAAGTCCCTAGTAAAACGCACTGCATGTGCCCAGGGCCTGTAAATTGAATGCTACTAGTGGGCCTGCAGCACTGGTTCTGCCACCCATATAAGTAGTCCCTTAACCATGTCTCAGGCCTGCCATTGCAAGGCCTGTGTGTGCAGTTTCACTGCCACTTTGACTCAGCATTTAAAAGTAATTGCCAAGCCTTCAACTCCCCTTTTCCACATACAAGTCATCCCTAAGGTAGGCCCTAGGTAACCCATATGGCAGGGTGGTATGTAGGTAAAAGGCAGGACATACACAGGTGTGTTTTCTATATCCTGGTGGTGGAAAACCCCTAAATTTGTTTTCCACTACTGTGAGGCCTGCTCCTTTCATAGGCTAGCTATAGGTCTGCCCTCACAAATAGTTTGAGTGGCAGATTCTGATCAGAAAGGGGTAAACAGGTCATGTTTAGCATGGCCAGAATGGTATTAGAAAATACTGACTGCTTATTGATTAGATTGGATTTTATATTACTATTTTAGAAATACCACTTTTAGAAATTGAACATTTCTCTGCACCTAAAATCCATCTGTGCCTTACAGCTTTTCTCCAATCCATGTCTGGACTGGTTGACAGCTCCCTTGTGCGTTCCAACCACAAACACAGGACACTCAGACACATCTGCATTCATCTGCATACTGAATTGGTCTTCCTGGGCTGGAAGGGTGGAGGGCCTGACACATTTCAAAGGCTAGTGGCCTACCCTCACACAATGAACTGCCAAACCCCCTACTGGGACCCTAGGAGACAGACCTGTACTGAAAGGGGACCTTTTGCACGTCAACATCACTCTTTGAAGTCTCCCCGACATCAAAGGAATTTTTGGGTATATAAACTGGGTCCCTGACCCCACCAAATCAGACATTACTGGACCTGAATCTGCAACCTTCCAAGAGAAACTGCCTGCCTGCCCAAAGGACTCATCTGGACTGCTTTGCTGACATGGACTGCTGCCTTGCTGTTGCCCTGCTGCCTTGATGCCCTCTGACTTTTCTGAGAAGTGCTTTCCAAGGGTTTGGATTGAGCTTGCCTACTGTTTTCTGAGGTCTCTGGGCCAAAGAGACTTCATCTTTTGAGGAAACTCCTTGTGTGCCAAAAATCGCTGCAGAGCCTGCCGGAAACGACGCACAGCTTGCCTTGTGATGAAAAAATCACCCCACAGCCAAACCTGACCGATGCAGCCCAACTTCCTGAGTGAAGCTTCGACACAGCGCCTTGCTTGCGACTGGACATTTGACACACAGCTCTATAAGATCTATGCACAGCCGAACTACAACGGCACAGCCCGACTTCGCGAGTGAAGAATCGACCCAGCTCCTGCTGTGTGTGAGAAAATTAGACACATAACCCATCTTATCAACGCAACACTGTGACTTCTTCCCACACGCCCAGAATTTTCCCCACATCCTCCCTGGGCATCAAAGAGATCCCCGTATTGCAGTGAGGAACAAAGACTGTGTGCTGGAAATCAACGCAAAGCCCCTTGCAGCGTGAAAAGAAACAACCCATCTTCTGTGCCGCGTCGGAAAATCCAACCCACGTCCTATTTTTCCACGCGTCTCCTCCTCTGTGGTCTCCGCGTGTTTTATTTTTGACACAAACCAGTTTTTTTGTGCAAACAAGAGACAACTTCACTCAACCAGATAAATATCCTACATTTTTCTAAATCTGTGTGGTGTATTTTTGTGGTTTTTTCACTGTGTTACTGTATGATTTATTGCACAAATACTATACACATTGCCTTTTAAGTTAAGACTGACTACTCAGTGCCAGGCTGTCATGGGGTGGGTACAGGATAATTTGGATTGTGTGTGACTTACCCTCACTAGGATTGTGGTCCCTATGTGGACAAAGGTGAATAACTCTACCAACTAGATACCTCATTTCTAACACAAGGAATAGCAAATTGTTATTTTGCCTTACTCTGCGCAAAGGAGGTGTTTCATGGGCATTATGGTGGGTGTTCTCATGCAACACTCATGGATTTTTATGCATCCCCACATTGTATACCAGGGGATGTGCCAAAACCTCATGTCCCCCAAGGGGAGGTGCAACAAGGAAAATTTGTCCTAATTTTTTCCTCTTTCTATTTGTGCTGCATTGCGCAGCACACATAGATGTATGGAAAAGCCTCCCAGGATGGCTTTTGTGCAGAAAGGGGGTCCTTACTGCACAAAAGCAATCCTGTATGCAACACAGACACCCTTGCACCATGGTGCATGGGTGCCTGCATTGGTGCTAGGCAGCCTATTGTCCACCATTGCAAGGGCAAAGGAGAGGAATGCGCTGTATGCTATAAATACAGCCCATTCCTGTCCTTTCATCCTGATGCAGGGCAGTGCAGCAAGGTGACTAGCTGTGCTGCCCTGTGCCACATACCCAAAGAAATGCCCCCAAGTGTCACAATGATTGATGCCTATGCATAAAGTCAGTGACATTAGCACTTTATACAAGAAGGAAATTACGATTATATGTGAAACTGAAACTTTTACAAGTAAATATCAACCTTAGCTTTTTAAGATACCTATACTCCAAACAAGCACACCTTCCCCATTGGTTAGAGGAAACTTGCTGTGTGGCAGACTGCACATTGGCCCTTATACACATGTGACATGGGGTGTCAGGCAGTGTTATGAGATTGGGGCATTTGTACTAAAAGGTTGTGCAGTGCTGTGCAGCAAGTCACCTTGCAGAGCTGCACTGCATCACTGTGAATTATCAGGAATATGCTATATCTAAGGCATACACCACATTTCTGTGCTTTACCCCTGTGCTGGTGAAAAATGGGGTGCCTAATGCCAGCGTAGGCACCCTTGTACCACAGTACCCACGTTGGCATGCACAATTGTATTTCTGCAGGAAGAGGCACCTTCCTGCTGAAAAACAACCCCAGCAGGCTTTTTTTTCTTTTTCTGTGGGTCCTGCAGAATGCAGCACACATAGAAAGGGTTCAAACATGGGAGAACTAGTGAATTTTCTCTTCATTGCACCTCCACTGGGGAGGCGTATGGTTTTGGTATTTTCCCAAAGGTTACATGGCCTTCTAAATTGGAGGGTATGTCAAAATCTATGGGTGTTGCATGGGCATAACCACTGCAACCCAGGACACAGTATTGTAACATTGCGACTTGCACAGCATAGCTTTACTTCTAATTTATGAGGCCACTCAACACCACACACATTGGCTTTGTGTGGCTTCATATATCTGACATTGAGTCTTGCGTCATGCATGTATCACTTTGCATGGTGCTAAGTTGATACAATGCTCTCGTACATATGCTCCTTAAAATTGCCCATGCTTAATTCAACATCAGGAGTGCTGTCTTTCTTTGTTGGTAGTGAGGATGGCTCAGAAAAACCTCTCACTGGCTGCGTGTAATGTCAGGTGCATTTCCAGCTTTTTTGTTGCCTATGTGTCATTTTCTTTTGTAAATCAATGTGTTTAGCTTGAGTGCGGAGTCTCTGCCACGTGGGTGGAGCCTTTGCCCCAATTGCGTACACTCCACACACAGAGAAGAGTCTCAGCAGTCGGGTGGAATGATTTTGTACAGAATATGACAAATAAACCGCATGAAGTTCATAATAGGAAGCTGCTGGCAGCTATTTTAGTCATTCTGAGCCATACTCATTTTCAAGCACGATCCTCTGCCATCCTGCTGCTTTGTATACATAATCCGTCCCCAGTATGGCTGAGGTATGGCCCATCACCAGCAGTAATGGACCACTGTTTGTAAAAGAGAAAATGGATGTTAGCATTGCCATCACAAAGGACGTTAGGGCTTGTAGTGCAATAGCCAAAGTAGACACATGAGAGCCTAACTCACTATGTATTTTTGCACAAAATAGGAGTGACTTCCATAGCCACATTTGCAGTGCACCATACAAATGTAGCTTTTACATTAATATATATTTCTTCACATGTTACCTGGCACCACATTCTTTTCAGCAATCTCAGAGAGCCCATTTTGCAGTTGGGGGTCCATCGTGGAGAAGACATCCCTCTCAAGTGGGGTGAGTCTGAGGCGGGGTCCAGTTGGTCAACCAGGGAGAGCTCTTGTCACCTCTATCCTAGTGTACTTCTCCTTCACCCACCTCTTCTCATCCTGCCACTTATTCTTTATGTCAGTGACAGTGTGGACATCCACCCAATACAGTAACTGCAATTTCCAACGGCTGTCATGGGGCTGCCTTCTGTGTTGCACCGGTGTAGTGGAGTTCAAGGCCGTGCAACCTCTTGTAGTGTCTCACCACAAAGGTGACAATCATGTTTGCATCCTCCTCATTGTATTTAGGCTTCCTCCTCAAAGTTACTGTGGTGTGGGCAGTTTTTCCAGGCATAGAGCAGGCAGGTGCAGTGTCGGTGTGAAACGACCAGAGCCTTAAAGGTGTACTGTTTTTATGTGGCTTGTAGTGCAGGTTTGCAGGTGGTATTAAATGTCTGCAGGTAGTCATAATTACAATTACTTCACCATGTGGGTGGATTCTCCCCCCTGAGTTTGGGGATTCCACCCCGAGTGCAGACATAAGGATACTACTCAGAACTTACATTTGTGAATACCTAAAGCCGTAAACTTGCACTTTTGGTCTGAGTGTACCTTTGTGAATTGGGCCCTCAATGTTTACTCTTAGTTGGGAGAAATATGGTAAATTCCCATTGCCCAGTTAAATTACTATTCTTTTTTGTATTCGTCACAACCAAGGATGAAGAATAATCATGCCATGTTGCATGTCGTGCTCGTGAGAGTGCGCCATCCCTATGCAAGTTTAATTTACACCTTTCTCTGGCGTATTTGTTGTGATTTGTGACAGTTCCATTGATCTTGAAGCACTTTGCTGAATATTGTGTTTATTGTTTAGGGAGTACTATCTAGAGTACGCTGTCTGACTATGAACATTTATTTTGTTGGGATTAAAACAATGGTGTGCCAAGTCACTGTTGTGTATTCAATGTAGTATAATATGAGTTATCACAGCTATGTGGAATGGGTGTGGTACAGACTTCCTCTAATGTACTGTTTGTGGGATACAGTGTGGCTTTGATTTTACCCGTGATATAAGTCATAGAATTAATAGCTTTAATTAATTCCAAAATCAGAGTTGATTTTATACATTAGCTTTATATACAGTGGTTCCTTTTGAAGGTCAATAGTCAGCAGTGGTCATTTTGGGGAACTGTCCAAGTAGAAAAGCACAAGGATAGGAAGTACAAGTTTCACAGTCACTGATACACAAATCCTACAGCAGTCATATGATTACGTTCAATGCATTAAATTAATACTGTATAATTGAACTTCAAGGCATAGGCTTATAATATTATCACATTTGTATAGCAGCTACAATCATTGATAAGGTACTAAAGAGGTTTCCTAATTTGGGCATTTTGTATACACTTGGTAAGCTGGCATTTTAACATAGCAAGAGAAAGAGAATGGAGGTAGAAAAAGAGAGAAAGGGAGAGAGTAAGAGAGAGAGAGAGAGTGAGAGAGAGAGAGAGAGAGAGAGAGAGAGAGAGAGAGAGAGAGAGAGAGAGAATCAGAGTATTTGTGTGTGCCCATAACAGGCAAAATAGCAATATAATAAAAAATAAATACAAAAAAATAAATTAATTGTGGTAAAATTAATATATAAATTACAAAGCGGTGGGTGCCACTGGGCAGTAACTTTAGCCCTGTTTGATGAATCTTCATAGAACTTTCTAGAAAGGTGCTACATTTTGACTAGTTTGTCTATAAAGCCCTGTGATCGGTCGAGAGGACCATTTTCCCGTGATACTTCACGTTCCTGTGGGAGTGAGAGATTCCTGTGAGGCCCTCAGGATCGAGCACTCTGATTGGCTGGCTGTTGGAGGTTTGGAAATGAAATGGCTGCCATTACTCTTTACTGTGAAACATTGGTGATGTTGTGGGAATTAATGAAAAAAGGTGTAAAGGGAAAAAGGACAAAAGCATCCTGTCACCCTAATTATTGAGAAGAGGTCTGTAAAGCGTAAATACCATGATGCAAACCAATCTAAATTCTTTTGTAAAAAATTATGCAATCTAGTGGGACTCTAGCATTATCTGAAAGGTAAAAGAGTAAGTGATCTCTGAATACACTGTACTATGTACATGTCACGGTAAAAAGCAGTCTTACTGGAGATGGTATTTGTTTATTAGAGCCCACTATTCTCTTTATGAAGGTACTGTTTGTCCATATTTATTTTCTCTACTGTGAACTATTATGGACATTATCTAGGCCAGCATGGGGAAGTGGAGAATGCCCGAAACTGAGGCTTGGGTTCTGTCTGGCTCCACCCTAGACGGATTTCTCCAGAGACCGATGGGCCTAATTAGTAAGTAAGTTAATCTGGTGGAAAGTCAATTATCCTTTTTGCCCCTATTGTCTCTACCTCCTCCTTGTGACCACAGGTCACCTTCAACCTCAGTGGCCAGGAGCTTGTTGGGTACTTTAGCGTCCTGCCCTAACTTGAGAGCTGGGTTATGTTCAACTGCTTTTGTACCTGCACCTACATCCAAGGAGTTGGAAGGGTCACCAGCGCAGCTATTGAATCCTTCATTGCTTCCGGTGAGCACCATGCCACCAAAAGGGGTAAGAGACAAAGAAGAGGGCAGTCACCAATGCTAATGTAAAGAGATTGCGTCCTCCGGCCCGTGTGGAGTCGGGTATATTAGCAGATGGGACACTAGTTAAGACACACGAAGGGCTAAGAGACATGTTTGATAAGTTTATTTCACTTGTGTCAGAAAAATTAGAACCCATCTACCAGTGCCTGGGTGTGATTGAGTCTGAAATTAGAGAATTGAAGGATGCAGTAAACTCCAATCATATAATGCCTGAACCCGGCCCAGTGCCCCCGCCAACAAAGCCACAAGACCACGTCCCTCCAATTGTCCTCCAAGGGGGTTGTGACATGCCAGGAGCTGCATCATACAGCTGAAGCACACATCACCAGAGATAGCCACCCCCTAGGAGTGTTAGGGAGGAGGGAAGGTTGCCTATTGGGGCCAACAGTTTGGTCAGAGAGGGGAGGTGGATGGGTGAGAGGGATGATATGTCCGAACAGGGAGATGGCAAAATGGCCTAAGACTTCTGCACTGATCTTGCCCCTGATACTTGCCCCTATGTTGTTATACTGTCCAATGTGCCCTATATAGCAAATGGGGAAGAGGAATCTTTTTCACAGCTCAAAAACAAGACTTTGCACTGGCTCTGTACCCATGCCAGCCTCCCTCCATCAAATGCTTGGCACATTTTGATGGTAAGGAGGATGGGCTGGGTGGAGCCACTGCTTAAGTCTTATGGGGCTGATAGTGTATTTGTAAATTTTAGGGACCCATCTATTGTCTACAACCTCTTTAAGAGTGGCATACATAATAGCCGAGCGGGATCTAGCATCTCCTTTCTGCCAGTGAGCTTCTTTGGTCTTCAACTCAAGGGTAAGGCTGGGCCCGCCCATCACCCCTGCAAAGTTTGTCCCTGGAATATAGCATTGGCCAGTGAAGGGACTCTGTTACAACAGAAAGCCCCTATCCACTAACAGAGGTTGACTGATGCCATACCAACCAGGTGGACCATAGCAATAATGAGATACTGGGTTTAGTTAGTACAAGCCTTAGTCCCATCCTAAGTGGATATAGTCAGGTGCAGCTGTCCATAAGCAAGGACATCCCACCAGTACCCCAGGTCTTTTGGCCAACCCAGGTTCAGACAACCCATCCTCACTTGCTAACACAGTAGAATGAGCCTTGATGGGGGCTACTGATATTTAGCTGCAGCACCTTCTCTTTTTTCAGTCAACATTGCTAAACTGGAACATTGCAGAAATTAGAAACAAGTGAGGGGATCCTGACTGGGGTTCGATTGTCGATGGCTATGACATCTGTTTATTTCAGGAGACCTGGGCATTAGACCAAGTGAGTAGGTGTGGCTATTAATGTTAAAGCATACCTGTTGTTAAATCTAATGCTGGGTACCTCTCTGGCAGTATATTAGTCTTGGTTCGATCTACTGTATCCTCTTTATGTGTACTTCCCCAACATCAATGTGTTAATCTTTTCCCGCTCTAGCTCACAAATCTTCCTGTTATTTAATGTCAACAACTGGAGTAGAAGCTACAAACTGGTATCCAAAATGCTGCATTTACTGGATAGAGTGTTAGCAGATTATTCAATTACCCAGTATGTGATTGCAACAGGTGATTTTAATCTCACATTTGAGACAAATAGTTTGGATTGTGAATTGTCTAGAGATTAGAATTTAACTTGGGGTTTCCTGGACCTTGTTTGCCCTACCAGGAGGTGCCTCCCCAGAGCAGCACTCCAGGTTGTGGACGTTACCCTAACCCACAGTATTCAGGCATGCAATGGGCAATCCCCTTCAGACAAACTGATTGCACCAACATTCTGGTCAGGCACATACCATAGTACAATTGATTTTATTTTTCTGGACATAAGGCTATGGAGTAAGCTAGATGATATGGTTGTGGTAGAACTCAAGGAAAACTACTATAATCCTTTGCCATTAAAGTTAAAAGAATATACCCAGTTTGTACCTACTTATAATAGGAGGAATGGGAAATGGGAAACAGTGTGCTCTTCCCCCGAGGTAGTTAGGGCCTTATTATTCACTCTTGACCACCCACATGGACAGTATATCTATCAATTGTGGAACAGATGACCTGATCCTAGTTGAGCATAATATGGTAATTTGTAAGCGGAGGAACCTCTTTAACAAAGAGTCTCGGAAGTGCCCTAAACCAATGCCCTCAGGGGGGTGGATTAAAAGCCCATTCAAAAAGGTGAAGGCACATCTTATAAAAGCCATAACAGGGGGGACACACAGGTTATCTGGGAACACAGGGCCATCTACCGGACTAGCCTAAGAAATGCAAAAGTAGCTTGTGGAAACGCCATTTGGTCCGACCTATTGGATGCTGCTATGGCAAATGATCAGATGAAATTCTGATCCCGGGTAGGCATGAGCGATGGGAGGCCAGGCAATCCTGTAGAAAAATCCAATTTACCCTGTGACTGGGTTGCACTTTCGGGAGCTTGAACTCCTCTATTACTGCACTTGAGGTTCACCCTGCATGTGGGAGTTCTCCTAGAGTAAAGAACCAGAGCTCCCCTCCAGTACTCTTCAGCCTTGAAGAAACTGAGCAAGCTGTCGCCTCATTCAAGCCCAGGAAATCTCCAGGCCTGATAAAATACCCACAGATATATTTAAATCATATTTCAAGGTGTGGGTTCTATATATCAATGTGGTCTCGAAAGCTGTCTCAATGGAGATGGTAATCCCTCCATCATGGAAATGGGCGGAGATCGTACTAATTTTCAAAAAGTGAGACCCCATTGAGTCCTATAACTACCATCCTATCAGTTGGATAGAAAACCTGCAAAAAATATTTTGTAAGTAGGTATTAGAATGGTTGTTGGATAGGTGTGAGGAAATTCATATTCTTTCTGGCCGGCATGCAGGATTTAGGCATAAGGCTAGTGCTGTCGACCAAGCCTTTTGGTTTCTTTTGGTAAAATGGAAGACGGTGGACCTGGCTAAAGGCAACCTATATGTGCCATTTATTGTACTGCGTGCCGTATTTGACTTGGTGCCCAGAGGGAAGGATTGGAAAATACTCCAGAGGATAGGGCTCCCCCAAATCTTCTGTATCTGATCCAGCTGCTCTATTAGGGGAATTTTGCCATAGTCAGACGTGGTGCAAATGGAGAATTAACCAACTGAAACAAGAAGGGGCTTCAACCCGTTTTTCAAAGACTTTGGCCCTGAAATCAATGTGTAAAGAACAAATATATGATTTCCTCCAATAGAGCCAGGGCTACAGGGGTATTAAGGTTGGTCCTGAAACACTGGAAAGAGTACGGGTGTTGAAATATTTGGACAACAGGATAGATAATACTGCACCCTGGGACCCGAAATCATAAAGAGTACTCTAATTTTAAAGCATTGTGCTGGAGCCATCCCAAATTTGCCAAAAAAGCAGATTTGGTCCCCAGCAATTGAAGGATCAGGCAAGAGGAGCTGTGCTGTATGGAGCAGAATTATAGGGCCATTGTAACATCAGTGCCTTGAGTATAGCAGAAAACAATTTTATTAGAGGCCTCCTGGGTTTCCACTAGTGCTGCTTTGCTTGGATCTTGGGATCCGGGAAATATCAGTACTGACAGCGCTAAGACCACTATTGTTATGGATTCATATTTGGAATCCTTATGAATTGTGCCACAAAAGGGAGTGCTTGAAAGATATTATTATTGCCAAGGGAGTGCAGAAAGTCAGACGGTTAGGGTTCCTCAAAAATGCCAGTAGTGAACTGGGACTACGGAATTTCTGGAGCGAGCCCCAGTCCATTTGTCGAGCAGATGCCCCTAATGTTAAAAGATTGGTCCAGTAGAAAGCTACCCATAACAGGGACCACTCAACTTTATTAGGTATCTTAACTACTGATTTCTTCCTCCAAAAATGTGTAAGCAAGGCTAGGGAATTCCTGGATCTCATCCTTGTTTCTCCAGTTTATGTCTGGGAACAGTTTCAGTAGCAGCTTACACCATTAATTGGGGGAAGACAAATCCGTTTTCTAACCTTTGCTTTTATAGTTGATAGGTATGAGAAAGTGATGAGCATTTGTTTTTGTTTTTTTGTCCTCTTTATGCCAAACCAAGACACAAATGTATTATCCCCCTATGCAGATCCCTTAGTTTTACAAATTCAAGGAGAGGCATGCAGAATATTCAATAGTGATACATCTTGGAGTGTAGAGTAGCTGTTTACAAACTCCTGTTTATAGCTTTGTCAATAAAACTGATAGCATTAGCCCCTGCAGAAAAGCCAAGCTCTAGTTGATTTTTTGCACAACCCAAGTTTTTAGGTGACTATAGTTGTCTGATGAACTGTTGTGCACGTTTTGAACAATACAATAGAATATAGTTTTGATACAAGTGGAATGTGTCTCCATATCACATCACGCACATACCTCACTTCCCTTATGGTGACATGAAGAGCGATTTTAACAAAGGATCACAGCAGGGGTTCAGCACTCACCAGGCAATTGACATTTTATTTTACATTTTCCTTAAAAAAAAAACTTACAAATTCACTGAAAAAATAAAAGGTTAAAGTATCTGTTAGAATTTGGGTTACTAGTTGGCTGGGGTGTGAGTTCTGGTCAAGCAGTAACCACACAACTAGTCAGGGTAAGGTACCAGCAAACCTCAAAATAACCTGGGCTCACCCCCTGGCAGATTGGCACAGAACAGTCAGGCTTAACTTAGAGACAATGTGTAAAGTATTTGTGAAGCACTTCAAACAGAAAAACAGTGGAAGCTCCACCCTAAACGATCCCACACCAGGTTAGATACATTTAGCAGAATCCAATGAATAAAACAAGACCGAAATGACAAAAATCCAATCAGTAGAACCGGAGTTATGAATTTTTAAATAATAAACTACAATGTAGTGTCTAAAAGTATAAAATGCCAACCACGGCTATCTGGTCTTGCTGGAGCAGGTCAAAGTCAAAAGTTCAAGCCGACCATGATGTAGCATGGGTTGGATACAGTCCCAGATTATTCTCGCTGAACGTTTACCTTCTCAAGTTTTGTGCCTAGAGTCCTGTATCTGTTGATTCCAGGGATTTTTGAGAAAGATTCAAGGGATTCCTTGGAAGGAAACCTATACAATGGCTACAGTAGACGTAATGTCACTTCATACGTCAATCACACATATTGACGGCATAAAGTCTGTAAAACACTTCCTGAGGGACAGATGGATCAGTCATTTGGAGCATTCTGACATGTTGGATTTTTTGTCTTACCCATAATGTTTTTACTTTTAATGGTGATTTTTAGTTACAAAACCTGGGGACTGCCATGGGCACATCATTCTCTCCAACATATGCCAACCTTCTCATGGGGTATTGGGAATCAGGAGTGATTTGAGCAAACATATCATGTTTCAACTGGGCTTCATCTCCCTAAACACTACCAGGGGCCTCAGGAGGCGGTCCCTGGAATGAGAGACACCTGCCAGTGCATAAGCGCTACACAACCCATTCCGTGTCCCGCTGCACTGGGGGCTTATTTGTTATTGTTCAACTACACTTTATCTTCCTAACACCACCAGGGCCCCAGGGGGCTGTCCCTTGAACGAGAGACACCTGGCAGTGCCGAAGCTCCATATAGTACATTCCATGTCCCGCTGCACGTGCAATGTCCACGTGGATTGGGATCCAGAGGTGGCTGGGGTGGGCCACCTCTCTAACGCTTCTTGTTTGGGACGATTGAGGTACTGTTCATTGTTCATCTCCCCGGGTCCATCAGCATTCTGTATTCAAATCTGTTCTGGAAGTGACTCAGGTCCCTGTTGTACATTGAGGTTACAGGTCCTCCAGTAAATTAACTATTTTAAAATCGGCAAGAGGAAGGCTTTAGAGGGTGGTATAAGGTTGGCAAAAAAGAAAACTAGAAAGCATTTGAAACGTGCAGGCAACAATTGTGTCATGTATAGAATTGATAACATTTTAGTAGAGTGTGAGGAGCTGTTAGCGTTGCCTGATGCCACACCAATGGTTTCGCCCCAGACCTCTCCTACCCCTGGAAAGCCCACGAGCAAGGACAAAAAAATCAAAAAATGTTCAACAAAAGGACTAAACGGAGGTTGGAGTCAACGGGGGAAGATAGAGCAGTTTTAATCCCTGCCCGAGAGCCATCTGTTTCTGCTAATATAACACAGGGTCACGGGGTCACCTTTTAATTATGTAGCAATTGTTATACTCCCCTAAGCGACATGATGGATGACCAGGGTCATCCCATTATGCAGATTTTGTCTACTGTACCAAATGTGGCTTTGCACTCTGAACACTCCCAGTACGTCTCCCTCACATAAGGATTGAAGGCTGAGAGAACTAAAATGTATGGTTACTTTTATGTACTCTACATTAAATCAAATAATAGCTGATGAGGGGGAGAGAACAGAGAGTTTTGTGCAGGTGTCAGTGAAACGTACTGACAGCTATGCCCAGGCATTATCTACATCACTGCTGTTGGTTCTGAACAAGACTTCTTCTGTCCCCAGTAGGTGGTCAATAATGTTTGACCCCCCTCTCCCTCCTGTTTGATCTGATGTTGTGCAAGAAGTGATGTTTACTCAGCAGGGGTTGAACTGTTTTAATCTTAATCCCAGGAGGCCAGTAGGTGGGCAACTGGCATTAGACCATAGTGGGCAATGAGAGTGTGGTTAAACATGCTGAACATTTAAGTAAGAATGGGAAAAATTCCTCTAATATTGTATGGATGGTTAATGTTCCAAGACAAATGGCTTCACGATGCAATGAGGGTAAAGAGTCCATCAAGAATAAAGGGATGCATTGAATATGTCAAATTAGAGGCTATTGTTCAGGTATCCATGACGATATAGTCAGGGCTCATAGGACTCAAAATCCTCAGTTGCAGCATGACACAATAGAATTCGTATTAAAGGAGAGGGGCATGGTGGATAAGCTGGTGGCCCTTGATATTAGATGATGTCACACCGCAAATATCTGTATTCAGTTTAAATATCCAAAACCATCTCACAGACATGAGGTGCTGTCCAAATTTAGAACAGGTATTCACTTCGCACAGTTAGGTGATAACAATTGACTTGGAGGATAGATGAGGTGGCTCTGGATTCTTCTGGTTCTCCTCTATCTACCTTTGCCTTTCCTCTGGATTCAGCAAGTAGAAATGATAGTGTTTTGCCATATAATGGTTGTGCATCGGAATCTTTGTTGACACCAGGTTCTGATTACACCCTTGCAGATTTCCCTTTTTTCTGTGATGCGACTACTCAGAATTGTCTTCTGTCAAAATACAAGTTAAAGTCAGAAGTTGCTCAGAGTAGGTCTTTATCCATGACATCGAAGGGTTTAGTGCATGTGGCATCATCACCTGTCTCGTTGAATGTAGCAGGGTTGAAGTCCAAGGTTGCCTTACCTCACTGTATGCAATTTTTAGATGGTTATAATATCTGTCTTTTTACTAGAGACAAGGGCTTTGGATGTAGTTTTTATGTCAGGTTTTTAGAATTTCTGTATTCCAGCACTTCCTAGCCAGAGGGGCAGACCTTTGGGGGGCTTAGCTATATGGGTGAAAACAACATTGGACTGTCGTATTCAACAGTTAATCATTGACTCTTTGGAAACCTTGGGTATTCAGTTGAACTTTGAGCCTGATCGGGGACTAATTGTAGTGAATGTTTATGCACAAAGGGTTAGAGGAGGTATGACATTTTGTACTCTCTCTACTTTGGAGAATTTTCTTAGGTAGTGTCCTAGACATTTTCATCTTGTGGTGGTGGGAGACTTTGACGTCACTTTTGGACCTTTAGACTTCGATGATCTCTATTTGTCTCATCATGAGGATTCTGTGTGGGCAGTTCCCTCTATGGGCATTCCACCACTGGCAGGTGGTTTCAAGTGCCCATTCAACTAAAAGCCCTAACTATGGAGTTCAGGTTGCGTGGCCTCAATGGGACAAAAAAATCCTATTTGGGGGGCCGCATATGTACAATAAGGTTAACTGTACTAGCAGAATTTCCTGTTATAGATGTGTCTTGGGGAAGATTCAGGGATTAATAATATACTATGTTATCCTTAGTCTATAGGACCACTTGTGAGCCCAGTAGAAGGACCGGGAAGGTTTGGGAGAGTATGGATCAATGTCAAACTATTGCTGTAGTCTATTTGCCTGCAGGATTGCAGGCAAACTGATGTCCTCAAAGACACACAGCTATCTGCCTACAGACTTCAGGCCTCTCTGTCAAAAGACAGACAGCAGCTACTAAAACAATATGCAGACGCACAGCTATACTGCAGGTACAAAACGTGTTGACATTGTGATGTAGGGAAAAATATAACACAAATAATACATATACTAGTGGATTTCCAGAGAGCAAATGTGTCTAACAGAGAAAATATTGTACATGCCAAAACGGAAGAAATTGAGGAAGAAACATGTGCTAGCAATTTGTCTATAACCCTTGAGTCATTCTGTACTCAATGAGAGGCCACAGTAGGCCAGGCAAGTTACTTGCACTGCTACGTGCCATAGAAAGATATGTCACTAGCGGTTCAGAATGTAAATAATACATTTTTTGTCATATATGAAAACTGATTGCTCTTCGTTTTATTGGATAGCCAAAGCAATAGCATATATTCTTTTTACATTCAAGATAAAAATTATGGAGATATAAGAACATAATACCAATATTGTCAATGTCATTATCACCTCAAAAACAATTACTTATTACAATGGTCCTGTATGCACGTTCTTCAGTGGGCGTCGGAGCAGCTTGTCCTTTGGATGGAAGTCTGGACAGATGTTCCTCATCACTATATGAGTCATTACAAATGGACTCAACAGGCAAGCGTTTTCTAATTTTAATGTTGTGCAACAAAGCACATGCTGTAAGATCTTAAAACAATACACCCAGTGCATGTGGGCTGGGAAAACTCTGGTTTCAATCCATACATTCAATACTGTATGTAAAATATGCGCCAAAATATAAATCTACCTTTGTAAAATACAATCAGCAAGGTTGGTAGGGAAAAAATTTACATTTAATTTTTCAAGTGTGGCATTCAGAAAAGAGACAGAGGGGCTCATTACGTTTTTGGCAGTCCCACTGTGGGACATGCCAAACTCGTGGGTAGACCTTGGAGAGTTGGTATAGCAGCGCTCTGTGGAACTAAGCAAAGCCTAGAAAAAACTCTGTCGCGCTACACGTAGTTCCGCTAGCAGGGAGAGCTTTGTGCCGCATCCGTTTGTGTGATGTTTAACGTTACTGGCAACGCAAAGTTGTTCCTTGTGTTGGAATTTTCACATGAACGACACCATGTGGTTCGCATGGGTGCAGCCATCTTGTTTTTTTGCTTGTGGTGCTGGGTCCTACTTTTCTATCCATCTATATCTCTCCCATTCCTGTTTTAGAACCCATTTTCCCCTAGTTTATTTTATTATAGTAACTTTTCTCTTTCTCTTTTTCTATGTAACTTTTCTCCTATTTTTTTGTTTTTTGTGACTTTTTAACATTTTATTTTTTATTTTTAAAAAACGTTTTTCCCTTCCTTTTTCCTAATCCTTCCTTTCTTATCTCTTCACCCCTGATGTTGTCAGCACCATGGCACAGCAGGGGAGCGGCAGCGCCAGGCCCCCATCCATCAGCCGTCTTTCTTGCAGATGGGGTTGATGTCAAGAGGTGCAGCCCTGTGCCATATTTTCCGAGTTGGAGGTGGCTGCCTTGGTGTTCTATGTGCAGCACCACCTCCCCTCCATCTTGGCAGTAGGCGGAAGGCCAGGGTCTGGGTATGGCCCCTAAGAACACCAGCAGCGCTGGGAGAGAGTGCGCCTGCAGTCCTGCGCACCCAGCAACAGCTGACGCACTGGTGAGCCAACATCCTCAATTGGGAGATGGACCTGCTTGACCTGCTAGGTGTCGAGGTTGTGGGGCTCGGTCAGTAAAAAGTAACTATTAGTTGTGCTCTATGCTAATAGTTTCTTCCCAAATAGCAAGCACGCTGCTCACACGCAGGTAAGCTAACTTTATGTTACATATATAATATTACGTGGTTGCCATCTAGACAGCGGGTGCTCCCCGCTACCTAATTGTACTTCTATTTGGAGCTTGCTTGGACTGATTATGAAGTAATGCAGAGACTCCTCCTGTGTTCAGTCTAAGATAGTAATATAGTAGTATTAGTGATTTTGCATGTTCTCTCACTTCTCTGTGCCTTTCTTTTTTGTAGCTCGTACAGTGCCAACTGCCAAGCAATTTCCCAGTGATGTATAGTAGTTTTGCATGCATCCAATCTATGCATTGAGAGATTGAGAATGAAAAATCAATCATTGCAATTTATTAGTAATTCCAAAATGTAATTTATGAAATTAGTAACAGGGTTAAGAAATGTGAAATAGGATGGGCCTTGATACCAACATTATTATAATACAGGCTCCCTGAACCTCTGATGTAAAAGTGTTACTGTGTTTGAGATTATTTATTAACAGTACCACTAATCTTTTCTATTTTTTTTCTTGCATCATCCAACATCCAGGGATAGGAGCAAGGCTGTTGTTGAGGGGAGCAGGGCAGCTGAAGAAGGTACCCTCCACAAGTGCTGGAGCAGATGGCTCTGCTGGTCCCAGTAAGTCCTCCTGTTGTTGTTAATATTAATATTTAATTCCCTAACTTTTAAAGCTCCACACTTAGAATTATTTTCTACCTTTTTACTGTGCCTGTCTCTTAATTTTTTTCTTGATTTATCTGTTTCATAAATTCTTCTTATCCCTGCATTATCCTATTTACTTATTTTTTATATTTCAAGTTTCTTTACTTCAAACTGTCTGGCTAGGCTAGTCTGCCTGTAGCTTCCTTTCTTCTGCTTTGTCAGTGAGCTTTCCTTCTCCCCTCATGTATCTTATCTTCTGGAGTGGCGGTAAGGCTCAGAGAACACATGTACTGAAGATTGCATGCCAATGTAAGGTATTCTACATGTTTTCTTGCTCCAGCTCAGTCATAAAAAAAAAGGAAAACAAGGTCTTTTTGAACATGGTCATGTAATTGTTTGTACCCTCCAATGTTGTGTATGTATTATTAATTCACTAGCAGTTGATGACCATGCACCATGGTTGGAAGTATGAGGAGGATGGCCCCATTTCATTAGTTAACCAAGACCATATGTCCTTCATTGACCGATTATTGCTCCTTTTTATTTCTCTTGAAAAACTCAGATTCATCATTAGCTAGCTCTCCCTCACCATTTTTTTACTTGAGTACCTAGATTTAAAAAAAGTCCCAAACAACAAAATGTCCACCGGATATTTTGATAGAAGAGAATCTGTAACCAAAATATAATGAGAGGGAGGGGTATTTGGCATCTAAATTGTGTAATTTTTTTTTCTACTCGGACCAACCACCAGTGGCGGGGCCAGCAACAACAGTGCCAACGCAGCTGCAGGAGCAGATGAGGGGGGAGTCGATGTGGCAGCAGTGGCAGGTGGTAGTAAATCCTATTGCTTTCTCACTGATAATTAGTAATATAGCCCCACATTATGAACACAGCGGTGTTTACCGCCGTGTTCAGGCTGGCAGTCATTTAACTGACTGCCAGCCCCCCTGGAACTCCGCTGGCCGCATAAAGAACATTCTGCTGGGCCGGCGGGTGGAAACATTGTTTCTGCCCGCCAGCCCAGTGGAATGCATGGCTGGGACATTGATAGCGGCTTCACATGGAGCCGCTGTCACTGCCTCTGTGCAGCAGGTGCAGCTGCACCCGTCACACAGATCACTGCCCGTAAATCTGGCAGTGACCTGCATGATGGGTCACTGCACATGGGCCCCTGCACTGCCCATGCCAAGTGCATGGGAAGTGCAGGGAAAGGCTGGTGGCTGTAGGGATCATTATCCGAGGGGCAGCAGCGCTGCCCTGTCGGATGAGGATTCCTTCCACCATCAGGCTGCCTGTCGGAGGCAGCCTGGCGGTGGAAGAGTGCTGCCAATGGCGGCCCTCATGTGTACATTATATGGCGGTTCAGCTCACCATGCCGGTGCCGGGCTTTTCAACCACCACCGGCATGGCGGGCTGAACCGCCGGGGATCATAATGACCCCCATAGTCACTAAAAGGGTGTACTTGTGTTGTTGACTCCCTCGTCAACACCCTGCTTTTGCAGATGCAGTAGGAGTTAAGTAAGTATTGGGCCCTTCTATCTGAAACTCAGCAAAATAAGGTTTATAAAATGAACTTGAACTATCTTGTGTTTTGGAAAATTGAAAGACGGATGGAAGTAGAATGGATGGGTGAAATATAATATGGGTGAAAGGATGTGTGCATGGATGAGAGGGGGCATAATAATATTCATGCAGGTGGGTGATGAGGAGGATGATACAATGCATGTGCATGTGAAGAATGGATGAAAGGGTATAGGTGAAGGATGCCAGCCCATGTGGGTGAAAGGGTATGGGTGAAAGGATTCTATGCCTGGATGGGTGAACAGACTCCTCGGGTGAGTTAGATCTCTTGGATGGGTGAATGGGTGAACGTATGCATAGGTGTTTATTGAGTAAATATATGTTGGCGCAAGGTTAGTAGAGAGCCATGTACGGAATTTGGATGTTTTTTAAATGACAAAGGGCTGAATGAGATAATGTAAAGCTTAGCTTAAATGATGTGTATCAAAGCCAAGGGTGAAGAATAAGAGTACTAGAAGAACACATGTGCAATGATGAATAGACAAATGCTTGGAATGAAGAAACACAGGTGTTCTTCTGGATAGGGGCATTCTTCTCACCTACTTTACTTGCTTGGATTGTTTTTTATCAAAGGTTTGATGCAAAGGTTTGGATGGTATTTCAGAATATTCCCTTGACTCACCCTATTTTTCAAGTGAGGAAGGTAATATATATCCCTGTATCCACTTACCATCACCTCTCTCCCTCACTATGGCCTTTCACCAGTGCCACCCATGATGACCTAACAGCTGCATGGTTCAGCTCGGCAGAATTGGCACTGCAATGTTGGCTGTGCAATGTGCATCTGTCAGCTTAAGTTAAGTTAATGTGTCAAACACTTTTCAATGCATGACAATGCAAAAAAGGTGGGGTTCCCTTTCCTCCCAGGGCCCACTGTGTCAGTCACTTCCTAGTACTTCACTCCTTTAATCTTTCCTAACTTCTGTCCCAGTCTTCTGAATAATTTGAAAAATCCAGTCTTTGATTGCACCACATTTTTCTAACCAAGTGAATAATGTAATTTATTCTAGCTTCCATAATAGATTTACTTTTGTTCTTTTTTTTCCTTTCAACATTTGCCAACCACAGTGAGTCACACTAATAGCCAAACCGTGGACACACGATGATGATGAGGAATTGATTGATCTGTAAAGTGTGTACTCTACCTACCCATCCTTATCTACTATACGTTAACCTGAAGTTGAGTACGTTAAGAAGATTCCTTTCTTTACTGCAAAGCAAATGCATTTTTTTAAAGTAGTTGTTACAATGTGTGGTGGAGGAGGGGCATGAAGACAGTGAATAACGTGGTCCATAAGTAAGTGCAAATGCACCCCATACAAATTATATCCCATTCCTGAATCCTTTCCCTGTTCTGCAGTGCATCGCTTCTCCCACCGCCTACTTATGGCAGAAATGATGTCTTCATGATTGATTAAATTACGTGGTGTGTTTCATTCTTAGTACTCATTGGCCTTGTAGTCCAGGTACAATGACGAACAGGGCCATTGGAATAAAATAATTTTCTAGTACAGCTGCCCCAGCTACAAACAGTAACAAGTACAACTATGGCACCGACTGAGCTAGCAATGCCACCATTAATTTAGCACAACAGTAGAGAGAAGAATACTTGTACTCCATAGTTCATAATATGGCTGTGACAGTTATCACCTTAAAAATGAATGCCCAGAGGGGACCATCATTTGTCCTGCTGCATGATTTTAAACAAGTGTTTTACTCAGAGCATTGTTTACAATTTCTCTTTTTTCTTTCTTGAGATAGCTAATCCTGCTGGTCCACCATCACGGCAGGAAATAGCAGCCTGGCTGCGGCAGCCCAAGCTGGAGGCCATATGTGCCAATTACCAGTGGCTGGTGGTCCTCAAGAAAGAGGAGAGGGAGGTGGCAGTTAACTACTGCAGGAACTTAGGACCCCAGCCAGACTTCAGTACCTCCAGCCCAGCAACACCAACACTGCAGTGCCAGGGCACCTGCATGCAGTACCATCATCCCTGCTTCTCCCCCCCTCCAAGACTGTCTTCCAACCCCATGTCCTTCAGAGGTTGGCACAGATAGAGGCCCGTCAGGCATGTGTGGAGGCGCTCCTCAGCAGAATCCTGGCCCACCATTACTGTCCTCCTCTCACCCTTAGTTAACCTTTTATTTTGGTGGGTGCAACTTGTTGTGGGTGGAGAGAGTGGGAATGGGTTTGTTCAGGACTTTTTCTTTTTTTTTACTCCTTCTATGCAGCATTGGACAACTGGACATTTTTTATTTTGAACATTGGTTGGGGAAAGGGACATTTGTTTGGGGGTGGGACAGTTGTGATTGAAGATTATTATGTCCAACTCTACACCAACTGCTCTTGAGAGTCACAGTCTCACGACCCAGTTGAGATGGAGTAACTTGTAAATGTTTAACAACAAGAGAAACATTGAGTATTTGTTATTTTCTATACTAGAATCTTGATTTTTAGCTACATGGACTGGTCGGGTCTTCTTTGACAAGTGTAAACCAGAAAGCAGAGCACCAGAGAACAAAGCAGTGGGAAAACGCCAGCAAACATATTTTGGTAAGTATGAAAGGGGAATGGGAAAAAAATCACCTTCAGGAAAAAAAATGATCACCCATTATTGTTTTATGCCACCAACATTGTAAATCGATCACCACACAAACACAAGCCAGTGTAATATATTTAAACAACATTACCACCCACTCCCACTATCTGCCACCACTAGCCATGATGAGTCACACAAAACCATCTTAATTTTTAACATTGAAACAAGTATCCCTCATATCAATCATTGAGACATATTTATAGCGTTACTTACCTGTTCCAATCAGGCATGGTCGCATATTGCTGATCCTCTTCTATCCAGGAAACAAAACACACATTGGCCAGTAAGTTGTAAATCAAATATCTGGGGCAGTCTTGCTAGGGGACAAAAGAAAGGATAGGCATAGCATGGAGGCAGGCATTTTGATTTTGGTGGGTTTGGGGACTTCTATAAAGCACACTGGTCCAACTACAATTTTGCCATATATATGCCTAAAATAGTTGTGGTTCATTAGTCATTTAGACAGAAACAAACAGTATACAATAATAAGGTTCCGACGGCTAGCTACTTTTTTTTCTCAAAGCTGCTCATAGTAGAAAGTAGTCAGGGAAATACAGTTCATCCTCAAACTCAGGTGGTTCACCCAGATGTTGGTCAGCTAACACCCTACCATGACCTGTGTCCGACCAATCATCACCCTCATCCACCTCCTGTTGTATTTCAGCTATGCTGTAATTTGGTGGTATATAGTGCTGATTCATTTTGATCATGGTCAATCTCTTTACATTTTGGGGTGAGAGCCTGGACCTTCTCACTGTCACAACTGCACCAGCTGCACTGAACACATGCTCAGCAGACAACACTGGCTGCAGGGCAAGCCAGATACTTTAGTGCCAGCCTGCTGAGCACTCTCCATTGGCACCTCTTCCCATACCAATACACCAATGGGTTTTGGTCCATATAGACCTCCTGTTGGGTCATCCAGGTAGACCGGGACCATCCGCTCAATAGTCATTGGTGCACCACCTTGCTCAAGCTCTTTTGCCTTCCCCTCTGCGATAAACTTAAGCCTTGCCTTTAGAAACCAATCAAATGTTGATTTTGGGTCTTCTTCTCCTGTTGTTAGGTCTGGTGTTGATTTTGGCTGCTGTGAGCCAATAGCACTGTCCGGAGGCTTTATGAAAGTTGTAGGCTGCACCCCAGAACTGGTGCCCGTGATGGGCCTCTAATTTCCAGCTGTTCTTTTTCTAGGTCTCTGGCTTGCAAAGCAATCCATGTTTTGTCAACTGAAACATCCCCATCAGAAAAAGGAATGAAAGTGGCCAGTAATTGTTTGTACCGTGGTTCCAGTATTGTGGCACAGATGTTACATTTGGATGACACAATGGCCCTCATTCTGACCTTGGCGGTCTTTTCGCAAGACCGCCGAGTTACAGCCGCGGTGAAGGCCGCCGACCGCGGCGGTATGCCGCTGTGCGCATTCTGACCGCTGGGAGCGTTCCGCCGGAAAACCGCCAGCAGCCACACTGGCGGTCGGCGGGAAAGTGGAGACTGGTCAACCTCCACCGCCACGCCAGCAGAACACCGCCCACAGAATTACGACCCACATTTCTGTGTGGCGGTCTTCTGTTGGCGGTCTTCTGTTGGCGGTCACCTCCCCATGGCTCCCGTCGCCTCCCGGAGGACCAACGCACAAGGTAAGTTGACCGTCCGTGAGGGGAGGGGGTGGGGGGGTGTTGTGTGATGTGGGCGTGCATGGGGGTGTGCGTGTGAGTGTGTAGAGGGGGTGTGTGAGTGCGTGTATGCGGGCGGGGGGTGCTGCTGTGTCTATGGGTAATGTGTGCTGTTCGGCAGGTGCGCATGTCTGCATGTATGTGTGCGGGTATGTGTCCCCGTTGTGTATGTGTGTGTAGGGGGTGTGTATATGTGCATGTTGGGGGTGTGTGCATGTCGGGGTGCATGTATGTGCATGTCGGGGTGGGGGTGGGGAGGGGGTTCGTACCACCTCTGGGGGGTGGCAGGGGGGTGGAGGGTGTGGGGGGAGGACTCGGGTGGGTAGTGGGGGGTGGGGGAGACCCCTATCAGTGCCAGGGAAGGAATTCCCTGGCCCCGATAGTGCTTACCGCCATGGTTCGCACGGCGGTTCCCGCCCGCAAGAAACCGCGGCGGTAGGCAGGGTCATAATACCCTTGGCGGTCTTGGGACGACCGCCGGGCCGTGGCGGTCGGAGTGGAGAAGTGGCGGTCGGTCGCGGCGGGGACCGCCGCGGTCAGAATGCCATTTTTAATACCGCCGGTCTGTTCGCGGTCCGACCGCCGTCTCTCCGCCGACCGCCAGGGTCAGAATGAGGGCCAATGTCTCTTTGAAGCCTTATATTAATGGATAAGAGAATGATTAACCTCTCCACCAACTCCTGCACATCTGTTTTTACATCCATACCTATGTACATTTCAGACAACTCTTTTAGCTGTTTCTATAGCATATGTACCAATGGGATAGCTTGACCCATGGTACAGTCTTCCTTGCTGACTTCCTGTGTGAAAATTTCAAAGGGAAGCAGCATCTCTGTCAAGCATTTGACCAGGCCTGATTAGTCCATCGCAATGATCATACCTTTCACAGTTGCAACCCCTCTTTGCATGACATATTAATTGATCGGCCCGTACTGCTCAAATAGATGTTGTAACATGTAATAAGTAGAATTCCAACATGTTGACACCTCCTGTGTGAGGGCTTTACATGGCAGTCTATTATCACACTGGATTATCCTCAAGAGTTTGCAGGCTTTGAAAGAATGGCTAATATGAGTGCAGACTCTTCTACATGTGGACAGTAAGTTACTGATTCAAGGTTCTTTTTTGAGATAGTCCTGTAGAATGATGTTTCTGCAGTGTGTCAAATACAGAATCCTGAAATAGCCACCATATGACATGGCCTTAACTATATTACTGTCATTGTCCGTGGCAACAAATCCAACATAAAGCCCTTTAGGGCGCAGCAATTCAAAGACCTTGTTGTTAAAATCATCCAAGATGTTTGCAGCTGTATGAGATTTCTCCATGGTGAACAAAGCTACTGTTGCATGCCTCCGAGCACCATTAAGCATTTCAACTGTGTCAGTCCTGCAGATATCATTTCTCTACCCCCCACAAAAGAGATCCAGTGTGCAGTGATGCACATGTAATCAGTGGCTTGGCAACTGGTCCACCTGTCTGTCAGGTGGATTGTCTGGACAGCACTCTGCTGCAAATCTTGTCCGACCAATTCCAGCACATCGTGATGTAGTGCTGGAACAGCAACTCTGGTGGGAAAGGTCCACCTGGGAACCTTCCATTTTTGGCAAATAGCTACCACAAATTCTAGAGAACCCACTCTTTCCACAAAAGAAAAAGGGAGGAGGTCCAACGCTTACATTTTAGCTAGCTTCCCATTGAACAAACGTGCTGTTGGGTGGTGCGTTCATACTGCCCCTCCTGCCTAAACATGGCAGTAATAGTAGCCTGGATTTATTTATTTGCTGGTGCCACTGATGCAAGCAACTTAGAAGGTGGTGGTAGGCTCAATGCGCATCTCAGGGGAGCAGCCATTGTAGGTTCTTACCTTGGTGTTTTGACTCTATTCTGAGTCTTCCTGTGCCATTCCGATGTTGCTGATGTGGGCGACAATACTTCTGCATTGCTGGGACAGGGCTGATTTGTGTAACAAAAATGTCACCCCCTTCTTCACCTTCCACCATGATTGGATCAGATTCCCTACTTTCAACACCTTCACTAACACCATTTACAGGCTTTTCCTTTTGGCCTCTAAGGTGTGCCTCCCAGCGGATTGCGTGGTGTTTTCTCAAATGGATTGTTTGGCCTCCGGTTCCATAGTTTGTACCAAGCTTACCCCAACTAACACTTCCTCCATAAAAGGAGCACAGGACGATGTTTGGCTCCTTGTCACTAACCATAAAGAAGTCCCAAACTGTGGAGGTCAACTTTCTAAAACTGGTGCCACTGCCAATGTCTGAAGAAGTTGCGGTAGGTGGATGTTGGTATGATGACAGTTGCCTTTCTGCAGTGACTTCTTCTACTGAGGTGGGTGTGGATGAAGGTTGCACCCGGGGCCTTGTAAATATGGAAGGTAGTGGAGGTGGTGGTATCGCTGCCACATCTCTCTAAGCAGGTTGAGAAGATGGGGTAATGTTTGACTCTGGGGATGGGCTAACATCCATGATAACTGGCTCATCATCAGACTCGTCATCGTCCTCTTCTTCATCCATTAATCTAAGGATTTCAGGAACCTTCCTTTTCACTCCTTGCCTCTCCTGGAGTGCCTCAGACTGAGGTGGCATCCAAGTGGAGTCTTGATCATCAGAAGGGGGGGGCTTGAGGAAGAAGATGGTGGAGATCCGGAAGACAGAGGATCTTGTGAAAGAGGGGCTTCAACTGCTTCTTCTGTATGAAGATGAACATCTTGATGTGCTCCTACTTTGGGAGGAACTGCTATTGCTGGCTTCCCGTGTTGTTGTTCACTGGCCTGAGTTTCCTGCAACAATTGGGTACCTCTTTGAAAAAGAGAAAGGTCCAATTCAGTTTCACTGCTCCTCGGCGTTACTGTGATAAGAGAGGCTGCATCTGTGCCAGACATGGGCTTGGAATGGGGCCGCTGATGCAGGAGTGGGCTCCCAACTTGCTCCACAGAGGCTGGTGCGGCAGGCACACTTCTTTGCCCAAAAAAGGTCTGTGGCGACATACCAGTGGTGGGAATCCTCTTCTTATCACTGGCTCCTTTCTTGGTAGCAGCTTTCTTGAAGCTATCAGTTGGCAATAGCACTTAGCTTCACCAGCTGAAGAGATGTCTGTGTCGTCGTGAGTGTGGTCACACATCACGTCCAGCACAGGCCTTCTCTCTAGCAGTATGGTGGGTAATGTCTCTTTCTCTTTGTGCACCTAAAAGAAAACATGCAAGATGGATCAGTAAAGCGTGGCATTGTTGTTGCAGTTGCATTAGTAGTAAAAACAAACAATATCATAGAATGGTTACTTAAATAGACATATAAATAATTATGATATACAGTGTATCCATTCGTAAAACCAACACACCAGCACTAACTTTCATTATCATGTACAGTCATTAAGGATAAGAAAGAGCGACAACTACAACATACAGACTGTAACTGTTAGCTATAGCTGTCTGTATCAGGTTGGCATGTGCACTCAGCGAGGTGCTGGTGAGAAATGGAATAATAATAATCCTTGAATAATATAATGTTATGTAATGTAGTGCAACTGTCCGTCTATGACAGACATGGGGCTAATGGGGAAAATAGGAAAATTGATAAATACATAAAATATATATATTTTATTTATTTATTTCAAAAACATTGAAAAGCAAGAAAAAAGTTTGAACAAATATTTTAATGTTATATTATTATTAGACTGCGATTATAAAATTAAATAAATTAAAGGTTGTGAAAAAATAGAAGAAAAGGATAAACATAAAATTTAAATAGATTGCAATTGCAGATGTACTGGGGGAAGGGGACTAGCATGAAAAACCACAGGGATTTGGGAGGCAAAAAGTGGTAGAGGTGAAAAATGCAAAAAAGTATATAATAAAATATTTTTAAAACTGCTCATACAGTACCTTAAGTAATAAGCAAGCCCTACTAGGCCTGACTAAACACACAAAATGGCCACTAGCCACATGGGCAAACAACAACAAGCAAGGAGGCATGGCCACCACAACAAAGAAGAACACATGGAGGTCTAAAGCATACTTGTTGCCTACACAAAATGGCCGCCAGCCACATGGTCAAACGACAACCAGCAAGGAGGCATGGCCACCACACCAAAGAATAACACATGCAGGATCACTAGCTGCCTAAGCAAAATGGCCACCAGCCACATCAAACAACAAGCAGGATGAATGGAAAACAAAATACACATGTTGGTATAGGGCTATAATTTTGACTATACATAAAGGGCCCTGGCCTCAAGGCATGGAGAAGAAAGACAAATGGTGGCCTATGACAAACACTCTCACACACAGGCCAGACAAAGAAGGCATTGGATTGGTACAGGAGAAAAAACAAAATTAAGTCAGTATTAATAATTCCAAAAACTAAATGAAAGGGGCTAAAGTTTTATACAAAAACAACACACATCATACAAAGACATCAAGTACTATAACCCCTCATCTGCTGTTTGCAGCAAAAAAATTGTGAAATGCCACCA
The DNA here is from genome assembly GCF_031143425.1 of Pleurodeles waltl. NCBI lineage: Eukaryota > Metazoa > Chordata > Amphibia > Caudata > Salamandridae > Pleurodeles > Pleurodeles waltl. Next base: position 216,564,003 of record NC_090450.1, on the reverse strand, counting down.
AACAACATTTTGTTATCTTTAATCCAATGCCATCCATGGTGTTTCAGTTCCACATACACAACAAACAGTTGTTTTTCATCATGCACCCATGAATAGTACTGGGTCTACAGCTGGAAAGCCTATTACATTAGCAGGCTACGCTACTTAACGTTAGCATTCAATTTAATTAATCCTGCAAATTTACAAAACATAACACTGAGAAAATGTAGTGAACTGTTAAACACATTTTCTTTGTAGAACAAAAATTACAAGTAAAAATGTAACTAGGCCACATATGCAGGCTACCCACCAAAATAAATTTTAAAAAAATGAATAAAACTACAGATAAATTCTGGGGAATGCCCCCTATCCAACAAACATGTTGTACAACACTCTCATACAAGTGATTTTTAACTTACCTGTGAAAACGCAAATACAGCAGTCCTTAAATCCAATGATATGTCCAGGAGACAAAAATAGTTATCCTTCCAGCCCAAAATCAAAGTGAAAAGTGACCATGAGATGGACAAAGCAGTAGGAGGAGCCTGCTGGACAGGAACAGGAAGTTGGAGTCTCTGGAGCACTTCCTCTCATTGGAAAAACAAAGTACTCCTCACACAACAATATCAACGTGAACGGTCAATTAGAGAAGATTTTTCACTCGAAGTTGTAGATTTTAGCTGCTTCAGCTTTGCCAAGTTGCAGCAGCAGTCTATGGCACTCACTCGCTCCTCTCACATCTTGCACGAGCTAAGGGCCAGATGTAGCAAGCGTTTTGCATGGTGCAAACAGCAAATATTGCTGTTTGCGCCATGCAAAACGCACATCATGATGCTCATTCCCATTTTGCGAGTCGGTAACCTGGTTACCGACTCACAAAATGGGAATGCGACTCGCAAATAGGAAGGGGTGTTTCCCTTCCTATTTGCGATTCGCATCGCAATGTAGTATTGCTTTGTGACCGCGGTCGCAAAGCAATTCACAGTTAGAACCCATTTCCTTTAAGGAAAACGGGCTGCAATACAAAAAAAAAACAGCTTTTTTAAAAACCAGTCACGGGCATGGTGGTCTGCTGTCTCCAGCAGGTCACCATCCCTGTGAGTGCTGCGAATCATAAGGGGGCCGCAAATTGCGACCCACCTCATTAATATTAATGAGGTGGGTCTTTGTGACCCCCTTGCGATTCGCAGATGGTGTCAGGGAAACCATCCTGCATCTGGGTTTGCGAATTGCAAATTGGGAGTCACTCAGACTCGCAATTTGCAAGTCGCAAACTCAGACTTACCTACATCTGGCCCCAAATGACTGAAAGCCATGCTAATGAGGGGGAAAAAAGAAAAAAATCTCTGCTAAGTTGCAGAGTGTAGAGTCTATCGGTGACTCCACGTTTTCTGTGAAACGCGGAGTTGCCGAATTTTGTAAGCTCCATCAGCAGAGCGAAGTTTTTTGTCCTGGCTTACTCGCGGAGAGGATGCCACCCCCATGGAGGTGGTGCCCCAACCCTATTAAAAGATTTCTTCCAGTCTGACCTTGCTGACTAGCAGAATCCTTGGAATACAGTGTTCCCACAAGTCTGACCGGCAGAAAAAGTGCTACAAGATAGTACTCATCTCCCTTAAAGGAGCCAAGTGATATCTTGTAGCACAGAGGGGGCGGTCTAATACCCTTGGAATGTGCGCTATCTGTGCACATTCTGATGGTGCTGGGCAGGGGTGCCCATGCACTGCCCATGCCTATGGCATGGGCAGTGCAGATGCTCTCCTGCACTTGTTCTTCCCCAGCCTTTTCATGGTGGTGAAACTGACATTAAATGCTGGTGGAGAACACGGTTGTAATCACCAGGGCACTGCTGAATTTAGCGCCGACCTGGCTGATTGCACCCAAGACCGCCATCACCCTGTCAGGATCGAACATCCTGGCCGAGATGGCGGTCGGATGGCATTTGACAGCCAAACTTGTAATTTGGCGTTCGGACCACCGTAGCCATGGCGGTCCGACCGCCACCGAGAGGTTGGCAGTCTCATTACCGCCAGCCTCGTAATGTGGCCCAGAGAACTCTGAGATTTCCCCACAGCAACTGCTACTGTGCACTGGTAACAGGCAGAAGCAAGAAGGTGAAGACTACCAATGCTTGAATATGTGTAGGGATATCCTCACTATGCTGGGCGTACCTCTCTACAACAGACTACACCTCTGCAATCAAGTTATGCATCAGTTCCCTATTAAATCTATACCACACTTCCTCATCGCTTTGATCAAACAAAGTCACCTACTGTCTAAAACTTTTCTCTCTCTTCTCCTTCACTGCTTTGATGCCTAATGTACATCCTTCTTGCCAAAGCACAAAGTGCTGCCATTGTGAAATTTTGCAGTGAATTTTGAGTAAGCTTTTAGATGTTGCACCTGATTATCACCTGATTAAGGGTGATGCAGAATTACAAATGCCTTTCGCACAACTAATTGCACATGTTCAGTACATACAAATTGAGAATTTCTATTCGGAAAACTCTATTTAGGAAATACAGACACGTATCACAAATTAAAACATCAATACATATGCAGCACTCAATGCAATTGCACCAAACCTACGAGTGATACACTTAGGGGTAGTTTTATGAAAAGTGGCACTGCACCTAGTGCAGTGCCACTTTACTTGCGCCCCTTAGCGCCCCCTAACACCACCATGTGTGTGCCGTATTTAATATATGGCGTGCCATGGGGAAGTTAGGGAATTAGGGCCATATTTATACTTTTTGACGCAAAACTGCGCTAACGCAGTTTTGCGTAAAAAAAATTAGCCCCGGCTAACGCCATTCTGAAGCGCCATGCGGGCGCCGTATTTATTCAATGACGTTAGCCGGCGCTGCCTGGTGTGCGTGAAAAAAAATGACGTACACCAGGCAGCGCCGGCGTAGGGGAATATGGAGCTTGGGCGGCAAAAAATGGGGCAAGTCAGGCTGAGGCAAATTTTTCGCCTCAACCCGATTTGCGCCGTTTTATTCGACTCCCAACCCCCATTGAAATGACTCCTGTCTTAGCAAAGACAGGAGTCATGCTCCCTTTCCCAATGGCCATGCCCAGGGGACTTCTGTCCCCTGGTCATGGTCATTGGGCATAGTGGCATGTAGGGGGGCACAAATCAGGCCCCCCTATGCCACAAAAAAATAAAAAATAAAAACTTACCTGAACTTACCTTAATGTCCCTGGGATGGGTCCCTCCAGCCTTGGGTGTCCTCCTGGGGTGGGCAAAGGTGGCAGGGGGTGTCCCTGGGGGCATGGGAGGGCACCTCTGGGCTCCTTCCGAGCCCATAGGTCCCTTAACGCCTGCCCTGACCAGGCGCTAAAAAACGTCGCAAAAGCGGCTGGACGTCATTTTTTTTTACCCGGGAGTGTAAATACGGCGCACATGCCTCGGAATCAATTTTTAGGCGGGAACGCCTACCTTGCATATCATTAACGCAAAGTAGGTGTCCACGCAAAAAAATGACGCGAACTCCTTGGACTTTGGCGCTAGACGCGTCTAACGCCAAAGTATAAATATGGAGTTAGTTTTGCGTCGGAATTGCGTAAAAAAAACGACGCAATTCCGGTGCAAACAGAGTATAAATATGCCCCTTAGCGTCATCATTTTTTACGCTAGTTTGGCACTTTGCAGGACTAACGTAAAAAAGTTTGATGCTAATCCTACAAAGCACCCAGTGCTCCTTGAAACCAATGGGAGCCTCCTTTTAACGCCTGCTCTGAGCAGGCGTTGAAAATCATGGAAATAATTACACAAAGAAATAGTTTAGATATCTTTGCACCATTTTTCGGAACCCCTGACTGGCAAACACCCCCCTTGTATACAATATGCCTGGTGCAAGAGATTACATAGTGGCACAATGCATGCATTGCGCCACTTCATATATATGGCACAGCTTTTAATTGGCCTTCCAATGCATATTAGCGTAAAATAAGATGCTACGTGGCATTGGAATGGCGCTAGGCCCTTTTAAATCTGGGCCACTTAATACATCACACAAGGCCAGTTTAACAGTCCCAAATGATTTTGTGAATACTTTGTGACTTACAAATGCTTTGTAAATCACACACAAAATGCAGTAAATGCTTACATTTCTCATGAATGTTTACAAATACGCTATAGTGATGAGCCTCGTAATGTAAAGCAGTAGCATTTTGAAATGATGACACAATGGGTGTGCTTAAAGCCAGTTTTCGCATATCTCTAACAAACAATACCCTATAACTGCTGAGGGAATCCCCATAATGTCCTGTGCAAAACTGTGAACAGCCATCTCATTCCTCTCATTACACACATTGGGCCAGAGTTACAAACATTTTGCACTGTGTTTGATTCACAAAAGTAACTCATACAACACAATTTTTTTCTTATTTACTTTCCGAGTTCCTTTAAAGTAACGGCGAGGGTGGAGGAGGCAGGTAGACACTCGGAGATGCTCATCTGCTTCAATTCCCAAATTAGAGGAACCGAACCACATAGAGCAGTATCTACCTTTGTAAATCCATGGCGGTCATCCTAGGCACTTGTGATCTTATAGGTTTAACACCCCACACAAACCGTGCAAATTCTGGAAATATATCTTAGATCGAAGATTTGCGATATTAGCCCTGCAGGAAACCCACCTAAAACCTACTGAGGAACACTGGTTAAAACACAAATCCTATCCTCTAATCTACAGTTTGTCAACCATTTCTAAACATAATTGAGGGGCGCTGCTATTCCACTCCTCTCTTAAATTTCAAAAGACCACCATTAAAACAGACAGGGAAGGGAGAATGTTGATGGTTAAAGGTCTCCTACATGGTTGTAAATGCACAATAGCCATGACCGATGCTCCAAACTCAAATCAAACAGATTTCCTCCTCTCCTTTTTCAGCCAGCTTGGAGGCTTTGCAGAAGGAGAGACAATGCTATTGGGAGATTTTAGTCCCCGGACAGTACTCACCCCAAGAGATCACACACAAGCACCTTCTCCCACCCCACGACGCAAGAATGAACACATCTTGGGTTCTTAAATGCATGGCGTATATTCTGCCCCACTACCAAATATTACACTTTCTTCTTACATTTGCATAGACCTACCCCAGACTGGACCATGTCTTTGTGAGCCACACATTACCATTTACGACCTGTGCCACAGCTGGGACATACTTATATTCAACAATTTCTGCCAGGACTTCAATCTACCTACCAGAGCTTTACCATTACTACCATCTTAAGCACTGGGTAACACATCCTGAGATCTGACTTTGTCTCAATAGAGAAATTTGTGTGCAAACAGGGGGCTCCATGAAAGTATCTCTTTCCTATATTCTCTCTTGGCCTTCTTTACTGATCTTCCCACTCCAAGACACAAAAACCTCTGGGACCAGATCTTGGGAAAACCTATCATGGTAGAGCAGCGACAGAAGCTATGGAGGGACATTCTGAGGTTTAACCAGTTGCTGGGCCTCAGAGAAGCCCATTATAAAGTAGTTTACGACTGATATCTGCACCCCCTCTAAGCTTCACAAAATAAATCTGAAAACATTTGACAGATGCTGGAGGAGATGTGCTCTCCTAGGTGATTTCCAACACATATAGTGGGACTGTCCCATGATTCAACCATATTCCAATGAGATGCTAGCTCAGAAGAAAGACATTTCGGAGTACCCCCTACTTCAAATGCCTGAATTTACCCTGCTGGGGCTACATGACACTTTCCTTAAACACCAAAGAGTTGGAGATGGATCCGTTGTGGGGCTTTCTTTGGGGGCTGCTAAGATCTACAGAATTGCCAACTTCCCACATGTGATAGGGTGTGTAGACGGGACTCATATACAAATATGCCCTCCTGCAAATCTGGAATATCTGTTCCGCAACCGTAAGTGTACCCAGTCACTGAACATCCAGGTGGGATGTGACGCCCATTATGTCATCATTCACATGGTAGCCAAATTTACAGGGAGAACACATGACTCTTACATTTTCAGGCACAGTGGGATACACCAACGCCTAGAACGTGGGGAGTTTGGTGATGGATATCTATTAGGTATTGCTGAAGACACCCTGAAGACACACACACAGGTCACTGTAGAAACCATCCATGCCCTGCTAACATTGTTCATTTTTGCCAAACAGGTGACAGTGCATATGCGCTACGACCATGGATACTTACCCGGTACCTAACACCCAGCAATGAGAATGAGAGGCGATATAACAGTGCACATAGGAGGACCAGAAATGTCATAGAGAGGACCTTTGGACTGTTAAAGGCAAGATTCCGATGCCTCCACAGAAGTGGAGGTGCGCTCCAGTATGCCCCAATAACAGCATTCAAGATAGTTGGCGCATGCGCTATACTGCACGACATTGCCACCAAACGTGGGCTACATCTCACCCCTGAAAACCCAGATTTGGAGGATGAAGAGCAAGAGCTACCACATCGCCATCCTGGGGATAGAAGCATTACAAATCAAGGCAGACAGAGACGGGACCACATTGCAAACCAATACTTTGGAAGGTACGTGGTAACTGTCACCACACACACTAATGTCACACACAAAGAGCCCAGTTGTGAAGTGGAACAAACAAGAAGTTTTATTACGTGAACCTAATAAGTGAAGAACTGAACTTTTGTGAAGGGGCTGTAAATGTCCACCTGCAATGAGGACACATTCACTTCATGTGCCTCATGTGTCCTGCAGTGCATGGGCCTAACACCTCCGCCTGGGATCCCCAGCATGGCTAGTGCTCTGTGTGTCAGCAGACCCCTGACATGCACTGCCACTCCTCAAGACACGTGTGTCTGTGGCAGATGCGCTGCTGACGGTGGACCCCTCCTCACTATCCTGAGGTGTCTCTGTCGTGCCCCTAGCCACCTGTCTAGCCTCCAGCATGTCCACAGAGTGGCTAATGCGATCCAGTGCCCGAGCCACATCCCCTGCAAAGTGGCCCAAGTCCACCTGCAAACTCACAGTACGGCATGACAGCCCTGTGGTGTTGACTGCGAGACGGATGATGGATGCAGCCATGTGGTCCAATCTGTGTACCAGTTGCCACTCGCGGCGCCTTGTACTCTGTCTCTCTGACACTAGTTCTGTTACCAGTTGCCGTATTGAGAGAGCAAGGTCACCAACATTATCGTTCAAACGTGTGAACTGTGTGTTTACTTGTGCCAGCCCATTGGTGAAATTACGCTCCATCCGTTGCATTGCCCCAGAAATGATTCTCATCTGCCTTGTTTGCAGGCGCTGACCAGATATGAGGGCTGCCTCAGCTGCGGACATGGATGAGTCACCTCCATCCTCCTGGGACACTGCTTGGACATGGAGTCTGCGTCTGCGAAGCGGTGGTGCTTCAGGGCCCTGCTGTCTGACACTGTGGCTGGGACCAGGTGCTGTGTCTATTTCCACCATGTCCATTGGTTCAGCTGGAGGGAACTGTGGTGGTGTGGTGCTGGGCCCTGTAGCAGCTGCTTCAGACTCCTGTGCTGCCTGTTGGCTGCTTTCTGCACCCTGGACGGTGTGGCTGGTGGGGGTGTCTTGTGGGAGACCTGTGGGACATGGGGAACACACTGTCAGTATCTAACGTCTGTTGTATGCCTCCTAATAAACAGTTGCCTATAAGCTGACTACTGTACTACATTGCCCATAATGCACCATTCTGGTGGTTGCAAGTCTGGAATGGAGCTAGTTTGGTTGTGCATGCTGCTGTGTACTGGCTGGGTGGGGGTATGGCAGTTATGGGTGTACATGCATGTTATATGGTACTCACTTTTTGATGTCCCTGGCGCTGACGTGTCCAGTACTCCCATTCCTGCCACTGCCTCAGGCTCAAGGGTCTGTTCCACCAGTTCCTCCATGGGTGTGGGTGGTGGGACGGTGGATGGGCCTCCTCCTGTGCCCCTCCTCTCCCTGAGGCGCTCTGCCACCCTCTCCTTTGTCCTGGAGCGCAGGTCATACCACCTCTTTTTTATTTCTTCTATACTCCTGTGGCTCACCCCTATGGCGTTGACCCTCTCCTGGATGTCTTGCCAGATCTTCCTCTTTTGCGTGTCAGGAACACTCAGGGCAGCCCTTCCAAACAGCTGGTCATGGTGCTGGCAGCATTCCTCTGTCAGCACCTCAAGTTCCTTTTCAGAGAACTTCAGTTTTCTCTTCCTGCCTGCACTGCCTGAGTCTTCCATTCTTGCTGCTGTTCCTCCAGGTGGTTGCTCAGCAGTTAGAAAAGGGTGTGGTCCTCCCTCCTCCGAGGTTTATTTGATAACTTCCTGGCTGTGATGTCATCAGCCAGAGCCAGGAAGTGTTTTTCAGACTGTTTTGCTGCACCTGCATGCAATTTGCGGCACATTCGCAATTTGCGACACCCACTAGCAATTTGGAGTCCGTTTTTAGCGAGGTCGCAAAAAGCGACCTCGCTAACAGCGGACTCGCTATCTGCGGTGTGACTTCATTTGCGAGTCGCAAAATTAAGTTGCTTTTTCTTGTTGGATACCATTTTGCAAGTCGGAAATTGCGAGTCGCAATGACTCGCAATTTCCGACTCGCTATTTTTTAGCTTCCTACATCTGGCCCAACATCTCCTAATACTGAAACCTAAGGGCATATTTATAAAAAAAATCACACAGCATGATAGGGAAAAGGCAGGAATGCATCATATTTAACATAATATTGGGCATTCCTGTCTTTTTCGTGCCCTGGTGCACAATGTTCTGACTAGCGCCAATGCATGCACTCTTGTACAATGGTGCAAGGGTTTCTGCTTTGTAAGCAGTAATGTTTTTGTGCAGGATGGGACTCCTTCCTGTACAAAAACAATCCTCTGAGGCATTTTCCTCTTTCTATGGCCTTCATTACAACCCTGGCGGTAAATGCCGCCTACTCCCGTTCTGACGGCCACCAACATACCGTGTCCATGGCGGTATTCCGCCACGGGTATTATGACCCACACTGAGAATTCTGCCACTATACAGACACAAGTCCGCCAGACCAAATGTTAGTGATAAACTGGCGATAGCAAAACCTACACTGTTACGCCAACAGGAATAAGCCCACAGTATCACGACCCACGAATCACCGCGGCGGTCTTTCAACTGCGGTAAACCATTGGCGGTACACACAGCTGCGCTCAAAATACACACACACTTACAAAACTACACCACATTGGACTATTCAGACTACACACACCTGACACACATACACACACCACACCCACACACCCAATCCAAAATAAATCACACACCCACATTACCCACAACCCCTTACAGCGAAAAAAAAGATAGTAAGCAGCGAGAGACAAGCCAGGGGCACCCACTCAACCAGAGGCGCAGAACACCATCCCCCATACACTATTCACAAACATCACAGCATACACCACAACCCATCACCCCACACTCACCCCACACATCCTCACACATATCACTCACACCACATCCCTGGCACCCCAAAGACACCGCAGGTTTTCTGAGGAGGAACTAAGGGTCATGGTGGAGGAAATCATCTGGGTAGAGCCACAGCTATTCGGATCACAGGTGCAGCAGACGTCCATTGCAAGGAAGATGGAGCTATGGCGGAGGAACGTGGACAGGGTCAACGCAATGGGACAGCACCCAAGAACCAGGGATGACATCAGGAAGAGGTGGAATTACGGGGGAAGGTGCATTCAGTGGTAGCAAGACACTATGGGACATATTTATACTCCGTTTGCGCCGAACGTGTGTCGTTTTTTTCGACGCAAATTTGGCGCAAAACTAACGCCATATTTATACTTTGGCGTTAGACGCGTCTAGCGCCAAAGTATGGGCAAATAGCGTCATTTTTTTGCGTGAACGCCTTCCTTGCGTTAATGAGATGCAAGGAAGGCGTTCCCGTCTAAAAAAATGACGGCGACGCAAATGCGTCGTATTTATACTCCCGGGCAAAAATCACGCCCGGGAGTGGTCGGGTCAAAAAACCCTGCATTTGCGCAACTTTTTAACGCCTGGGTCAGGGTAGGCGTTAAGGGGCCTGTGGGCTCAGAATGAGCCCACAGGTGCCCTCCCCTGCCCCCAGGGACCCCCCCTGCCACCCTTGCCCACCCCAGGAGGACACCCAAGGATGGAGGGACCCATCCCAGGGACATTCAGGTAAGTTCAGGTAAGTATACATTTTTTTTTTTTTTTTTTTTTTGGGTGGCATAGGGGGGCCTTATTTGTGCCCCCCTACATGCCACTATGCCCAATGACCATGCCCAGGGGACATAAGTCCCCTGGGCATGGCCATTGGGCAAGGGGGCATGACTCCTGTCTTTACTAGACAGGAGTCATGTAAATGGCGTCTGGGCGTCGTTAAAAATGGCGCAAATCGGGTGGAGGCGATTTTTTGCGTCAACCTGACTTGCACCATTTTTAAGACGCCCTAGCGCCACTTTTCCCAACGCCGGCGCTGCCTGGTGTACGTGTTTTTTTCCACGCACACCAGGCAGCGCCGGTCTGCTTGCGCCGGCTAACACCATTCAATAAATACGGCGCCCGCATGGTGCTTCAGAATGACGTTAGCCGGCGCAAAATTTTTTGACGCTAAACTGCGTTAGCGCAGTTTAGCGTCAAAAAGTATAAATACGGGCCTATGTAGCTTTATAGAGGACTGGCGGTGGACCCCCACAACTAACAACATGGGAGGAGCAAGTCTTGGCAATAATGCATCCTGAGGGCCTCGCAGGAGTAGCAGGAGGACTGGACCCTGGTAAGTCAAATCTTTACTACTTCATCACCCCACCATACCTCCATGCCATCACAAACTCCTACCCCTACCCTCATCCCCATCACTCTACCACCTCACATATACCCCACCATCACAACCCACCCATCCCAATACCAAACCCTGCATGCCACAACAATGCATGGACCCCCATCACAGACATGCACGGACACCCATCACCACAGCATTCCCTGAAGGCCACCACTCACACAAGGCCAAGCCGACAGGGAAATCACAATCATAGAGGGAAACACACCCATGCACAATATGGCCCATGCAGATACACTAACACTGCATTTGCATCCCCACAGTACCCCTACTCAACGTCACCGGAGAGGAGGTGCCAGCTACATCCAGCCCCCCCCCACAGAGGCCCACAGTGACGACAGCAGCTCTGCACCCCTGGATCCGGATGACCAACCTGGCCCATCAGGGACCTCAGGACAGGCGGTTCCCCTTCCACAGTCCCAACCCACCACAGAGCCTCCCCCCTCAGGAAACATCAGCACAGCATCCACCCAGCGGGCCCATGCCACTGTCCCCATGACACGTCAATCATCAGTGTGTCCACCACTACAGGGACCCCAGGCAACCCCACAAACCCAAGAACATCAGGGACCTGGGGTCAGTGACAGTGGGCACACGGTTCAAGGGACAGAGGCACAGGACAACAGGGAAGCTGGGAGGACTGCCTGCGACAGGGGGAGGACAGGCCCAGGGAACCCACTCTCCACGAGGCACTCTCCAACATCCTGGGAGCATACCACCATTCCGAGGAGACGATGGGCCAGATACTGGCCAATTTGCAGGAGACCCAGCAGCTGCAGGAAAGACAGTACCTGGGGATCAGGGATGACCTAACAAAAATATACACCATCCTGGTCACCATTGCAGGGGTGCTGGCTGACATGGGCAAGACCATGAGGGAGGCAGTGGTACAACAAAGGGTGCCTGACACTAGCCAAACCGAGGAACAGCCTTCCAACTCCGCCGGTGCTAGTGGACAGGAGGCACCGCCACTGGAACAACAGGCCACCAGCACCCCACCCACTGCAGAAGGAGAACCACCCTGCAAACGGTCCCTGCAATCCAGGCAGAAGAGAGAGAACATTGCAAAGACCCCGGCCAGGAAATAGGACTTTCCTGATAGTCACTCTTCTGTCCCATTCTGTTACCCTGTCCGCCTTTAACTGCCATTGCTCCCCTTCCTATGCCCTCTTCGACAATGCACCTGTGATACCAAGATACTGGACTCTACCATGGACTTTCCTCTACCATAACCCCAGCCCCTTGCACATACCCCTATACTTATGAGCACCTAAATAAACATCCTGGAAACAAATACCAATCTGGAGTCAGTCTAATGAATCACAAATGTATTAGTACAACATCATCAAAGCATTGCAGCGCAAATGCACAGTGAAATATACTACAGGATGACCTTTGGTGGGCAGCAGTACATATAGCAGGAACCAGAATGGGGCATAGAAATCTGAAAATAGAGAATCCAAAGGGAACTGTCAGTGCTATAGACATACGGAAACAGGCTGCCTTGTACGATGTCCAACAGATACGTGAAATGTTAAGTGGAGTTACAGTGTCTTACCTGTGTGTCACTGGAAGTACTGCTGTATTATATTTGTTCTGTTGTCCACATCTTCTTCCTCTGCCTCCTCTTCCTCACTCTCCACAGGCTCCACCACTGCCACAAGACCATCTCCAGGCACATCCTCCTGCAGAAAAGGCCCCTGGTGTCTCAAGGCCAGGTTGTGCAACATGCAGCATGCAACGATGATCTGGCACACCTTCTTGGGTGAGTAGTACAGGGATCCACCTGACAGATGGAGGCACCGGAACCTGGCCTTCAGGAGGCCAAAGGTTCTTTCTATAATCCTCCTTGTACGCCCATGTGCCTCATTGCAACATTCCTCTGCCCTTGTCCTGGTATTCCTTACTGGGGTCAGTAGCCATGAGAGGTTGGGGTAGCCAGAGTCACCTGTAAATATTGAGGGACAACTGTTAGACACACACTAACCCTTAGGGACATCCCATACCCAGACACCAACATAACCTGGGTGGGGACCTTTGGCGCACCTATTAGCCACACTCAGGGGGTCATTCTGACCCCGGCGGGCGGAAACCGCCCAAAGACCGCACCGCGGTCAAATGACCGCGGGGGTCATTTCAACTTTCCCGCTGGGCCGGCGGCCGATCTCCAAAAGATCGCCCGCTGGCCCAGCGGGACAGCCCCTGCAAAGAGGAAGCTGGCTCTGAATGGAGCCGGCGGAGTTGTAGGGGTGCGACGGGTGCAGTGGCACCCGTCGCGATTTTCACTGTCTGCTAAGCAGACAGTGAAAATCTTTGTGGAGTCCTGTTAGGGGGCCCCTGCACTGCCCATGCCAGTGGCATGGGCAGTGCAGGGGCCCCCAGGGGCCCCACGACACCCGTTCCCGCCAGCCTCTTCCTGGCGGTGTAAACAGGCTGGCGGGAAGGGGGTCGGAATCCCATGGTGGAGCTGCAAGCAGAGCCGCCATGGAGGATTCCCTGGGCCAGGGGAAAACCGGCGGGAAAACGCTGGTTCCCCTTTTCTGACCGCGGCTTTACCGCCGCGGTCAGAATGGCCCGGGAAGCACCGCCAGCCTGTTGGCGGTGCTTCCTCTGCCCCCCACCCTGGCGGTTTGAAACCGCCAGGGTCGGAATGAGGGCCTCAGTGCCTCTGGAGTTGGCCCATCACATATGGGATGCTGCTATTCCTGAATATAAAGGCGTCATGCACAGAGCCAGGATATTTGGCATTCACATATATATAGAGATATACTGGTCCGCCAGACACACCATCTGCACATTCATTGAGTGGTAGCTTTTTCTATTCCTGTAAACCTGTTCATTTCTCTGGGGGGGGACAAATGCCACATGTGTACCATCAATGGCACCAATGATGCTGGGGATATGTCCCAGTGTATAAATGTCAGCCTTCACCGTGGCCAAATCCTCCACCTGGAGGAACACGATGTGGCTTTGCACTCCCCAGGACCAAGCAGTGGGCAGACCACCCACTGGAGAGACTTGAGAGACTGTGGCTTTGCACTCCCTAGGACCAAGCAGTGGGCAAACCACCCACTGGAGAAACTGGCTTTGCACTCCCCAGGACCTAGCAGTGAGCATGGAGCCCCCTAGAGGAGCAGTGGCGAAGTACCTTCTTCCGTCTGAGGTGGCCCCCTTCCCCGTCCCCCTGAGGTGCCGGTGTGTTTATGACCTGATGCCCCTGCAGTGTTCTCTACGCATTGAGGCAGGAGTCAAGTGTGGGCTTGGCCCATGATTTTTGGCCCAGTGGGCCACGGGCATGTGCGAAGGCCAATGTACCGCCTTCTGTACATATTGTAAATATTTGTATATACTGTTTTTCTATTCATAAAGTAAATCTGCATATTTCAAATTATCACTGATTTAACTCTATTCATTTTGTCCTTGCGTTCTTCCAGGGGGTTACAAGGTGTAAATGTAATGGTGATGCATGTGTTTGTGTGTATGGTGTTGTGGGTGGGGTTGGGGGTGTTGCGTGTGTGTGTCACTCTCTTCCCCCCGTGTGCTAGGTGCAGTAATCACAGTGGTCGTCGCCGCCGCCTTTGATATTCCTTGTGTATGAGGAGGTAGACCAGCATCGGCAGGACCTGCAGCTTGGGCTCCATGGCGTCCTGGTTCTTCGTTGAGTGTTGTGAGATGAGTGGTTTCCCTTCCAAAGACTGTTGCCGTCGTGCTTTTGATGGCGTTGGTACTGCCCCAGAAAAGCTGGCGGGTTGTGATAGGGTGGGCGGTACATTGTCTTCTGCCTGTCTGTTGGCGGTGACTGCCACGGTGTTTGTTGCTACCGCCGTGGCGGTCGGAGTGTTAAAGTGGCTGTCTAAGTTGGCTGTTTCCACCGTGGTCATGGTCCCATTTTTTATACCACCGGCCTGTTGGCGGTATTACCGCCGCTTTAACACCGACTGCCAGGGTTGTAATGAGGGCCTATGTGTGCTGCAAATGCAATACACATAGAAAGAGGAAGTAACAAGGAGAAATAATATTTCTCTTTGTTGCGCCTCACCTGTGAAGGTGTAGGATTTTGACACATTCCGAAGTCAACCAGTAATGGTAAATCTGGGAATGCTCCAAAAACCATGGGTGGATGCGTGGGGACACCTAGGCTCTCTACCCATGGACACCATTCCAAGGCAGAGTAACGCAACTTAGCAATTTGCACTGACTTGTGCTACTCTAGATTTATCAAGCCACGCAAAGCCACACAAGGTGGCCTTGCGTGGCTTGATAAATCTGAGTTAAGAGTTGCATCACTCTTCTGCCCCATTACACAACTAATATGCCTGTCAAATTCCAAATACCCATGTGTTTATCCCCACTGACTTGTTCATCACCAGTTCATGAATACAGGCCCAGATTTAAGAGGGCCCAGTGCCTCCTTGCACCACATTGGTGTAATTTCTTATGATGCTAATGTGTCCAACCGAAGCCAAATTCACTGTGCCATATTTACAAAGTGGAGCAATGCATGCATTGTGCCACTTTGTAACCACATTGAGCCACATTATGCCTGCAACAGGCATAATGTATGCAAGGGGGCATCCCCCATTAGGGGGGCCGTAAAAATGGCACAGTGGAATATAAGGCCCACATTTAAGAGGGCCTAGCACCTCCTTGCGCCACATTAGCGTCATTTTTTTCATGCTAATGTGGCCCCACGAGGCCAAAATCGCTGCACCAGATTTACAAAGTTGCACAATGCATGCACAATGCACGCATTGCGCCACTTTGTAACCCCTTGCGCCACATTATGCCTGAGCCTGGCATAACGTATGCATGGGGCGTTCCCCCATTGGGAGGGCTGAAAAAGTAGTGCAAAGAAATCTAAAAGATTTATTTGCACCATTTTTGCAGTATTTTTAATGCCTGCACAGAGCAGATGTTAAAAAAGGCACTCCATCATTTATAATGGGCCTCTGTGGGCTTTGCAGGATTAGCGTTACATTTTTATACACTAATCCTGCAAAGTGCTGAACTAGCGTAAAAAATGTTGACGCTAGTTCCCTGACTACCGCCATGGTGCACCATATATTAAATACAGCGCAACCATGGTGGCATTGGGGGGGCGCTAAGGGGTACAAGGAAAGTGGCGCTGCAGTGGATGCAGCAGCAGTGTTCTTAAATCAGGCCCTAAGAGATTCCACTGCACCATTTTCTGCAGATATTTTTTATGTGTTGGAAAATGGGTTATTGGTTGAGGCAGGTAGGTACCTACACTTAGCAACAGGCCACTAACCTCCACTAAGATCCAGTTAGGTCTCAGTAAATTAACCCAAGCTCAACCCTTGGTAGCTTGGCAACAAGAGTCAAGGCTTAACTTAGGAGACAGAGTGTAAAGCATTCAAATATCACAAAACAGTAATTAAATAAAACACAGGAAACAGTTTAAAAATCCAAAACCAATTTACAAAAATAGATAATATTCTGATCTTTAAAATGACACCAAAACGAATACAATCGGATAAGGGGAACCGGAGATATGAATTTTTAAAGAATTATTATTTTTTTAGCGCCTAGAAACAAAAAGCTCCAATTGGGTCATCTGGTTGCACCTCGACTGGGGCAAAGTCAAAGTTTAAGGCCGACCACGATGGAGCCCTGCTCTGCTACAGGCCATGGGAGGCCTCGGTTAAAAGTTTACCTTCACACTTAGGTGGTCATTCCAACCTTGGCGGTAAAAGCCGCTTACCGCTGTCAGAAGACCGCCAATATCCCGCACCGGCCGCGGTAAACCGACACGGTCATTCTGACCCACAACAGGCAAACCGCCAAAATACAGACATCCACAAAAGTCTGCAACATCAAAGGGCAGCGAGAAACTGACGATGACCAAACCTCCACCGTCACGCCAACAGAAATACGCTCACACTATCACGACACACAAATCCACGCGGCGGTCTTTCAACCGCGGCATACCATTGGCGGTACACACCGGCGCGCTCAAAATACACACACACTTACAAAACACAGCCACATTGGACAATTACAAATACACACACCTGATACACATACACACACCACTCCCACACACCCAACACAATATAAAACACACACACCACATCACCCTCAAACCCCCACTCCTACAGAATCGGGACCACGCACTGAGAAAAAGAGAACTGGGCACCCAGACGCGTATTTTACTTTCACCCAGCAATATTTCCACGCACTTCACACAACACACCAATACACATCACCACACAATCCACCCCACACATCACCCACACCACCCCATGGCACCACAAAGACACCCCAGGTTCTCGGAGGATGAACTCAGGGTCATGGTGGAGGAAATTGTACGGGTAGAGCCACAGCTCTTCGGAACACAGGTGCAGCACACCACCATTGCCAGGAAGATGGAGCTATGGAGCAGAATAGTCGATAGGGTCAACGCTGTGGGACAGCACCCAAGAAATAGGGACGACATCAGGAAGCGGTGGAACGACCTGCGGGGGAATGTGCGTTCAATGGTATCCAGGCACAACATTGCGGTGCAGCGGACTGGCGGCGGACCCCCACCTCCTCCCCCAGAATTTACAACATGGGAGGAGCAGGTCTTGGCAATCCTGCATCCTGAGGGCCTCGCAGGAGTATCTGGAGGAATGGACTCTGGTAAGTCTCATCTTCACTACTTCATCCCCCCCACCCCACCAGCATGCCAACTCATACCCCCACCCTCACCCTCACCCTCACCCCTATCACATCCTGCTCCTTGCAAATGTCTCCCCATCACAGCCCACCCATCCCAACCCCAAGCCCTGCATGCGACCACAAAGCATGGACACCCATCAAGAAAGCATGCCCACTGCACATACCCATCCCCCCCAAACCACCGTCACAATAGCCCCCACACGGGAATGCCAGCACTGGGGTACACGGGCACCCACCCATTACATGCTATGGCACACACAAATGCAATAACCATACTTTTATACCCCTGCAGGACCCGAACGCCACGTCACCGCGCAGGAGGGTCCACAAATGTCTACTCCACCCCCAGAAGAGGCCCACAGTGAGGGCAGCAGCTCTGTCGACCTGGATCTAGATGACCAGCCCAGCCCATCGGGGACCTCTGGACAGTCGGTTCCCCTCAGACAGCCACAGCCCATAGCAGACCTTCCCCCCTCTGGGAACACCAGCACAGCACCCACCCAGCGGGCCCATACCTCTGTCCTCAGGACACGTCAATCAGCGGTCTGTCCAACACTTCAGGGCACCCAGGTTAACCCACCACCCCAACAACAACAGGGACCTGGGGGCAGTGGTAGTGGGCACACGGTCCATGGGACAGAGGCCCAGGGAAACAATGGAACTGGGAGGGCTGCTGTGCGACAGGGGGGGGACAGGCCCAGGGAACCCACTCTCCACGAGGCCCTCTCCTCCATCATGGGAGCATACCACCACTCCCAGGAGACGATGGCGACGGTCCTGGCCAGGTTTCAGGAGATCCAGCTTCTGCAGGAGGAACAGTATTTGGGGTTCATGGAGGAACTACGAAACATCAGTACCGCCCTGGCCACCATTGTAGGGGCTCTGAATCAGGTAGTCACCACATTGCGGAACACTGTGGCACCACAAAGGGCCCCTGACACTAGCATGGACCAAGAACTGCCTACCACCTCTGCCGGCGCTAGTGGACAGGAGGCCCCGCCACAGGACCAACAGACCACCAGCACCCCACCCCCTGCAGAAGGAGAACCACCCCGCAAGCGGGCCCTGAGATCCAGGAAGAAGACAGAGTAAGATGCCAAGACCCCCGCCAGGAAAGGATACCTCCCTGATTGTCATCCCACTGTCCCACATTGACACCCTGTCCATCCTTATACTGCCCATGCTCCACTTTCCACAGGCATTTGGACAATGTACCTGTGATACTAATAGTCTGGACTCTGCCATGGACAATCCTCCACCATCACCCCTCACCGATTTGCAATCACCCACCAATATAGAGCACTGAAATAAACACAGTTATTGCACAAAACAATCAGGAGTCTGGCTGTGAGTTTGTACAAATGTATTAGACATTACCGTGCCAAAAATGCATATTTACATTGTGATGCCAACATACCACTGTCACACAGCTGTAGTCCATGGGGAAACAAAGCAGATGTCACGCAGTGGGGCCCACATCTCTGAAATTGGAAGGGAAAGTCACAACTCAGTTACCATACACTGGTGGAAAAGGTCAGACAGTAGAGAGGTAGTAGGGGTTAAGTATATGTAATATGCCGGGTTGGAATCTTACCTGTGTGTCATTGAAAATACTGCTGTATTACTGCGTTCCTGTTGTCTATGTCGTCCTCTTCGGCTTCCTCGTCTTCACTCTCCACAGGCTCCACAGCTGCTACAACACCACCATCTGGACCATCCTCCTGCAGAAAAGGCACCTGGCGTCGCAAAGCCAGGTTGTGAAGCATACAGCAGGCCACGATGATCTGGCACACCTTCTTTGGTGAGTACAATAGGGATCCACCTGTCATATGGAGGCACCTGAACCTGGCCTTCAGGAGGCCGAAGGTCCGCTCGATCACCCTCCTAGTTCTCCCATGGGCCTCATTGTACCGTTCCTCTGCCCTTGTCCTGGGATTCCTCACTGGGGTCAGTAGCCATGACAGGTTGGGGTAACCCGAGTCACCAATTAGCCGCACACGTTGCCTCTGGAGTTGACCCATCACTTAAGGGATGCTGCTATTTCGCATGATGTACGCGTCATGCACTGAGCCAGGGAACTTAGCATTAACATGAGAGATGTACTGGTCTGCTAAACACACCATCTGTACATTCATAGAATGATAACTCTTCCTGTTTCTGTACACTTGTTCACTCCTGCTGGGGGGTACTAAAGCCACATGGGTCCCATCAATGGCACCTATGATGTTGGGGATATGTCCAAGGGCATAGAAATCACCCTTCACTGTAGGCAAATCCCCCACCTCAGGGAAAACGATGTAGCTCCGCATGTGTTTCAGCAGGGCAGACAACACTCTGGACAACACCTTGGAAAACATAGGCTGGGACATCCGTGATGATATGGCCACTGTTGTTTGAAATGACCCACTTGCAAAGAAATGGAGTACTGACAACACCTGCACTAGAGGGGGGATCCCTGTGGGTTGGCGGATTGGTGACATCAGGTCTGGCTCCAGCTGGGCACACAGTTCATGAATAGTGGCTCGGTCAAGCCTGTATGTCAGTATGACATGTCTTTCCTCCATTGTCGACAGGTCTACCAGCGGTCTGTACATGGGAAGATTCCTCCATCTCCTCGCATGTCCCAGCGGGTGGTGCCTATGAAGGACAACAGCGAGCACAGAGTCAATCAACCCACAGGTACGTAACCACAGCTTGCACAAAACACGATTCCCAATGCATTGAATGGCTTGTATGAGTGTTGATGCAAGGCCTAGGTATGTGTGACGCAGTAAAAAGTAAGCCATGTGGGCCCTTGAAATGGCGGCTGCCTGACCTGTGAAGTGCGACAATGGGATGTGAGGAAAATGTGCTGGCGTGGCACACTGTGGCGGTAGGCGGTTAAAGACCGCGGCGCTAAGCAGCATTGGTTAACATTGAACCCTATGGGTCTCAGGAGCCAATGACGATGTGCGCCGGCGGTCGCGGTACGCACCGCCGTGGGCGTGACCGCCATTTTCTAGCAGCTTAATCACTCGATACCTGATCTTCGACAGGAGAGGACTGTAGGAGGCTGGACTGGTTTGTAGTGAGTACCAAGGGGTACTTGCACCTTGCACCAGGCCCAGTTATCCCTTATTAGTGTATAGGGTGTCTAGCAGCTTATGCTGATAGATAATGGTAGCTTAGCAGAGCAGCTTAGGCTGAACTAGGAGACGTGTGAAGCTACTACAGTACCACTTAGTGTCATATGCACAATATCATAAGAAAACACAATACACAGTTATACTAAAAATAAAGGTACTTTATTTTTATGACAATATGCCAAAGTATCTTAGAGTGTACCCTCAGTGAGAGGATAGGAAATATACACAAGATATATATACACAATAGCAAAAATATGCAGTATAGTCTTAGAAAACAGTGCAAACAATGTATAGTTACAATAGGATGCAATGGGGAAACATAGGGATAGGGGCAACACAAACCATATACTCCAAAAGTGGAATGCGAACCACGAATGGACCCCAAACCTATGTGACCTTGTAGAGGGTCGCTGGGACTATTAGAAAATAGTGAGAGTTAGCAAAATAACCCTCCCCAAGACCCTGAAAAGTGAGTGCAAAGTGCACTAAAGTTCCCCTAAGGACAAAATAGTCGTGTTAGAGGGAGAATGCAAGGAAAACACAAATCAGCAATGCAACAACGATGGATTCCTGTCTGGGGGTACCTGTGGAACAAGGGGACCAAGTCCAAAAGTCACAAGCAGCTCGGAGATGGGCAGATGCCCAAGAAATGCCAGCGGTTGGTGCAAAGAAGCTCTTACTAGGCTGAAGAACTGTGAATACTGCAGGAACGACAAGGTCTAGAGACTTCCCCTTTGGAGGATGGATCCTCCACGCCTTGGAGAGTCGTGCAGAAGTGTTTTCCCGCCGGATGGATGCAAACAAGCCTTGCTACACGCAAATCGTGCGTTTGGCGTTTTTGGACGCTGCTGGGGCCCAGGAGGGACCAGGAGGTCGCAAATTGGACCTGCAGAGAGAGGGGACGTCGAGCAAGACAAAGAGCCCTCACTGAAGCAGGTAGCACCCAGCGAAGTGCCAGAAACAGGCACTACGAGGATGCGTGAAACGGTGCTCGCTGAAGTTGCACAAAGGAGTCCCACGTCGCCGGAGACCAACTTAGAAAGTCGTGCAATGCAGGTTAGAGTGCCGTGGACCCAGGCTTGGCTGTGCACGAAGGATTTCCGCCGGAAGTGCACAGGGGCCGGAGTAGCTTGCAAAGTCGCGGTTCCCAGCAATGCAGCCCAGCGAGGTGAGGCAAGGACTTACCTCCACCAAACTTGGGCTGAAGAGTCACTGGACTGTGGGGGTCACTTGGACGGTGTCGCTGGATTCGAGGGACCTCGCTCGTCGTGCTGAGAGGAGACCCAAGGGACCGGAAATGCAGCTTTTTGGTGCCTGCGGTTGCAGGGGGAAGATTCCGTCGACCCACGGGAGATTTCTTCGGAGCTTCTGGTGCAGAGAGGAGGCAGACTACCCCCACAGCATGCACAAGCAGGAAAACAGTCGAGAAGGCGGCAGGATCAGCGTTACAGAGTTGCAGTAGTCGTCTTTGCTACTATGTTGCAGGTTTGCAGGCTTCCAGCGCGGTCAGCGGTCGTTTCCTTATCAGAAGGTGAAGAGAGAGATGCAGAGGAACTCGGCTGAGCTCATGCATTCGTTATCTAAAGTTTCCCCAGAGACAGAGACCCTAAATAGCCAGAAAAGAGGGTTTGGCTACCTAGGAGAGAGGAAAGGCTACTAACACCTGAAGGAGCCTATCAGCAGGAGTCTCTGACGTCACCTGGTGGCACTGGCCACTCAGAGCAGTCCAGTGTGCCAGCAGCACCTCTGTTTCCAAGATGGCAGAGGTCTGGAGCACACTGGAGGAGCTCTGGACACCTCCCAGGGGAGGTGCAGGTCAGGGGAGTGGTCACTCCCCTTTCCTTTGTCCAGTTTCGCGCCAGAGCAGGGGCTAAGGGGTCCCTGAACCGGTGTAGACTGGCTTATGCAGAATTGGGCACATCTGTGCCCAACAAAGCATTTCCAGAGGCTGGGGGAGGCTACTCCTCCCCTGCCTTCACACCATTTTCCAAAGGGAGAGGGTGTCACACCCTCTCTCAGAGGAAGTTCTTTGTTCTGCCATCCTGGGCCAGGCCTGGCTGGACCCCAGGAGGGCAGCTGCCTGTCTGAGGGGTTGGCAGCAGCAGCAGCTGCAGTGAAACCCCAGGAAGGGCAGTCTGGCAGTACCAGGGTCTGTGCTACAGACCACTGGGATCATGGAATTGTACCAACAATGCCAGGATGGCATAGAGGGGGCAATTCCATGATCATAGACATGTTACATGGCCATATTCGGAGTTACCATGGTGAAGCTACATATAGGTAGTGACCTATATGTAGTGCACGCGTGTAATGGTGTCCCCGCACTCACAAAGTTCAGTGAATTGGCTCTGAACAATGTGGGGGCACCTTGGCTAGTGCCAGGGTGCCCTCACACTAAGTAACTTTGCACCTAACCTTTACCAGGTAAAGGTTAGACATATAGGTGACTTATAAGTTACTTAAGTGCAGTGTAAAATGGCTGTGAAATAACGTGGACGTTATTTCACTCAGGCTGCAGTGGCAGGCCTGTGTAAGAATTGTCAGAGCTCCCTATGGGTGGCAAAAGAAATGCTGCAGCCCATAGGGATCTCCTGGAACCCCAATACCCTGGGTACCTCAGTACCATATACTAGGGAATTATAAGGGTGTTCCAGTAAGCCAATGTAAATTGGTAAAATTGGTCACTAGCCTGTTAGTGACAATTTGAAAGTAATGAGAGAGCATAACCACTGAGGTTCTGGTTAGCAGAGCCTCAGTGAGACAGTTAGGTACCACACAGGGAACATATACATGCACACCTATGAGCACTGGGGCCCTGTGTGACAGGGTCCCAGTGACACATACATATAGGCCACAAACCTATGAGCACTGGGGTCCTGACCAGCAGGATCCCAGTGACACATAACAACCATACTGAAAACCTAGTGTTTTCACTATGAGCACTGAGGCCTGGCTATCAGGATCCCAGTGAGACAGTGAAAACAGTGACAAACATCCTGACATACACTCACAAACAGGCCAAAAGTGGGGGTAACAAGGCTAGAAAGAGGCTACCTTCTCACAAGGACCTACACTGCAAGTGCTGCTGTGACCTCGGTCTGGAAGAGACAATGGCTCATGCGACTGGGGAAAGGGCCCCTGCCTTCACTGCTCAGGAATTGGAGAAACTCGTGGATGGGGTCCTCCACCAGTATGCGCTACTCTACGGTCCTCCAGACCAACAGGTAAGTACACTGGGGCCATGCTTAGTGGCCAATGGCAGTGTTGAGTGGGGTGGATGAAAGATGGTGGGGAGGGGAGCGATTGAGGCATGCATCAAACGACGGATGAGAGCATGTGCCACATGGCAAGGGTGGGGATGAGGGGCCACTCACATTGAGGGTGCAGAAGGTGATGACTCTTTTTGTCCCCCTGTACATTTCACATAGGTCAGCGCCCACCAGAAGATTGATATTTGGCGTGCTATCGCCAAGGACGTCCGGACCCTGGGGGTTCACCACAGACGGGGCACCCACTGCCAGAAGAGATGGGAGGACATCCGACGCTGGAGCAGGAAGACAGCGGAGGCTCAGCTGGGGATGGCCTCCCAACGTGGGAGGGGTGCCAGTCGGACTTTGACCCCCCTGATGCTCCGGATCCTGGCGGTGGCCTACCCCGATTTGGATGGGCGCGTGAGGACATCACAGCAGACACAAGGGGGTGAGTACACTCTTATTCTGGTGACTTTGCACGCAGTGGAGGTGTCTGGGTGGGGGAGGAGGGCTGTGGGTATCCCTAGGCCAGTGCGATTTCTGTAGGCTAGGCCCCTCCGTAAGGCATGGCCCTGTGCCCCCGCCCCCCACCTCTGTAGGGTGCCAAGTACAGCTATTCATGGCCCTGTGTCATCTATGTGTGCAGATGTCGTCCATAGGCTTGTAGGCCATGTCCCACGGATTGAGTAGTGGACCCCAAGTGCGCGGCGTAGTGCAGGGGGCTTCTGTGTCTGTCCTCTCCGCCAACGGTGTCGCCAATGCATGCACTCAACATGTCTTTATTTTCTCCCCCCCCCCTTTTTTGTGCTTTTCCTGTTCATGTGTGCATTAGCATCATCAGGCGGAGGAGAAGTGGCATCGGAGCACGAGGGAGCTGCATCCCACATGGCCATTGGGGGCCATGCAACGGATTCCGATTTCACCATTGGGACGGAGGGCGAGGGGAGCTCCACAGCGGGGACTCGGGCAGACATAAGTGACACGGACTCGTCCTCTGAAGGGAGCTCCCTTGTGGTGGGGGCAACATCTGTGCCCCCCGCAACAACAGGTACAGCCGCCACGCAAAGCGCCAGCACCGCCCTCACAGCAGCCCCTCAGCGTTTGCCCCGTGCCCGCTCACCCAGGAAGGTGGGCATCTCCTTCGCCCCAGGCACCTCAGGCCCTGCCCCAGTCACCCCTGCTGCCCTCAGTGAGGAGATCATTGACCTCCTGAGGACGCTCACTGTTGGGCAGTCTACCATATTGAATGCCATCCAGGGTGTCGAAAGAGAGGTGCACCAGAGTAATGCATACCTGGAGGGCATTCATTCTGGTCAGGCTGCCCTTCAGCGATCGTTCAACACTCTGGCCTCAGCACTGATGGCAGCCATTGTCCCTGTCTCTAGCCTCCCCTCTCCAACTTCCTCCACCCAGACCCTATCACCTGTACCTCTGCCTATCCCAGACACACCATCAGACCAGCCTGCACACAGCTCAACACCCAAGGGAAGCTCAGCCAGACATAAGCACCACACATCACACAGGCATTCACACAAGCAACATCCACATACAGACATACCAACACCCACTGCCTCCACTGTGTCACCCTCCTCCTCATCTCCCTCCTCCCTCCCTGTCGCGTCTCCACTCACACCTGCATGCACTACATCTTCAGCCACTACGTCCATCACCAGCCCACACACCAGAACCCCTGCACACATGCAGTCACCACCCCACTGCCATTTACACGTCCCCTGTGTACTCTCCCAGTGTGTCTGTGACCCCCTCTTCCAAGATACACAAACGCAGGCAGCCACCCACCCAACAGCCATCCACCTCACGACAGCCTCCAGCCCAAGCACCTGCACCCAAAGACACCAGACTTCAAACTCCTGCAACCACATCCTCTTCCTCCACTCCCATACCCACTACACCTACCCCTCCCATTGCTCCTAAAAAGCTTTTTCTGTCCAAACTTAACCTCTTTCCACCAACTCCCCCACCCCGTCCATGTCATAGGACTCCAGTCAGCACCTCAGCCACCACAAAACCGGGCCCTGTCATGACAGTCTGCCATGGACTATGGAGTCCCTCACCCTCCAGGGCAGCCAGTTCAGTACGGAGCCAAGGCATGGGCAGCCCACCCCCGGAGAAACAATCAAAGATAGGCAGTGACCGGCACGAGAGGGTGAAGACACCAGGCACAAAAACCCCTACCATGGCTCCGGCAGGAGGTGTGGAGACAGCTGTCACACCGCCCAAGGTGGGGAAGGGCCACAGGCGATCAGGGAAGGCTAGGAAGGGCAGCACGCTCGACAAGACCGCCATCAGCCCAGCTGGCCAGGAGGGCCCCGCCAGCCCCATCCCAAGTGGGCAGGAGGCCACCAACATGCCCGGCACTGCAGCCCAGGAGGGCCCCGCCAGCCACAGGACAGATGGGCAGGAAGGCACCGCCAGCCACAGGACAGGTGGCAAATGAGCTCCACACCATGGCCAGATCCGCTGAACTGGGCTCTTCATCTCAAGCACCGCTGAACTGGGCACCGCCGTCTCAAGCACCGCTGAACTGGGCCCTTCATCTCAAGCACAGCTGAACTGGGCACCGCCATCTCAAGCACCGCTGAACTGGGCCCTTCATCTCAAGCACCGCTGAACTGGGCCCTTCATCTCAAGCACCGCTGAACTGGGCACCGCCGTCTCAAGCACCGCTGAACTGGGCACCGCCGTCTCAAGCACGGCTGAACTGGGCACCGCCGTCTCAAGCATCGCTGAACTGGGCCCTTCATCTCAAGCACCACTGAACTGGGCTCTTCATCTCAAGCACCGCTGAACTGGGCCCTTCATCTCAAGCACCGCTGAACTGGGCCCTTCATCTCAAGCACCGCTGAACTGGGCACCACCGTCTCAAGCACCGCTGAACTGGGCACCGCCGTCTCAAGCACCGCTGAACTGGGCACCACCGTCTCAAGCACCGCTGAACCATGAGCGCCAGGGGCTGGCCCACATCTTAGTCGGGCAGGGCTGCACGAAGCAGTCTGGGCACCAGGCCCCACCCAGAACCAGTGGAGACTGTTATCCACTTGTGAGACTGTGGCTTTGCACTCACCAGGATTGAACAGTGGGCAACCCACCCACTTGTGAAACTTGACAGATTATGGCTTTGTACTCCCCAGGATGGAACAGTGGGCAACCCACCCACTGTAGAGACTTGAGAGACTGTGGCTTTGCACTCCCCAGGATGTAACAGTGGGCAACCCACCCACTGTAGAGACTTGAGAGACTGTGGCTTTGCACTCCCCAGGATTGAACAGTGGGCAACCCACCCATTGTCCGGACTTGAGAGACTGT
This sequence comes from Pleurodeles waltl, assembly GCF_031143425.1. Classification (NCBI taxonomy): domain Eukaryota; kingdom Metazoa; phylum Chordata; class Amphibia; order Caudata; family Salamandridae; genus Pleurodeles; species Pleurodeles waltl. The sequence continues at coordinate 216,536,852 of NC_090450.1, read as the reverse complement.
GGCTTTGCACTCCCCAGGATTGAACAGTGGCCATGGAGGCCCCTCGTGGATCTGGCGTTGTGGACTCATCTGGCTGAGGTGCCCCCCCTTCCCTTCCCCCTGAGGTGCCTGTAGTTTTGCTTTCTGATGCCCCTGCAGTGTTCTCTCCATTGGAGTCAGGTATCTTGTGTGGGCTTTGCCCATGTGATTTGGGCCCAGTGGTCCACGCACAATAAATGCTACAATGCTCGGACTTGTACATTTATGTATATAACAGTTTTTGATGTAGAATTATATTTTTAAGCCAGTAATACAATATATTCCTATGTTTAGAATCATTTCCTTTTGTGTTTGCATTCTTCCGGGGGGTTTGGGGGGTGTCACTCTGATGTGTTGATACGCATTGATGTGTGTGTTGTAGTGGGTGAGGGTGAGGGTGGGTGTGTCGCGTATGTGTGTACCCGTAATATTTTCTCCACCCCCCTCCCCTGTGGCGTAGGTGCAGTACTCACCGTTGTCTTCTGCACTGGCGTTCGTGATCCTGGTAGAGGAGTAGGAACACAATCGCTGGGAGTATGTGGAGTTCGGATTCCATGCTGTCCTTATTCCTCGCGGGCTGTATGGAGGTGAACGTTTTCCCTTCGAAATGGCTGTTTCCGCCGTGTTTTTATCGGCGGGGCTACCGCCCCGGAAAAGGTGGAGGATTGGTAGGTTGTGATACAGTGGGCGGTACATTGTCTCCCGCCTGTCTGTTGGCAGTGACCGCCGCGCTGTTTGTTTGTGCCACTGTGGCGGGCGGTGTGGTAATGTGGCGGTCTCTGTTAGCGGTTTCCGCCAGGGTCGGAATTCCATTTTTTTTCCCGCCAGCCTGTTTGCGGTTTGGCCGCTGGTTTAACACCGACCGCCAGGGTTGGAATGACCCCCATAGTCTCTTTTTCGATGATTTTTCTTCAGCGGGATGAACCTGCCAGTCCAATCCGACCTCCTGGAGCCCTTCTCCGGATACGCGATGCGGGAATCCTCAGTGGAGATTTTTACCTTCGGACTTAGGCCCTCATTCCAACCCTGGTGGTCGGAGGGCAGCGGAAGCACCGCCAACAGGCTGCCGGTGCTTCCAGGGCTATTCTGACTGCGGCGGTAAAGCCGCGGTCAGAAAAGGGGAACCAGCGGTTTCCCGCCGGTTTTCCTCTGGCCCAGGGCAGCGCCGCCATGGGGATTCCGACCCCCTTCCCGCCAGCCTGTTTCTGGCGGTTTTCACCGCCAGAACCAGGATGGCGGGAACGGGAGTCGTGGGGCCCCTGGGGGCCCCTGCATGGGCAGTGCAGGGGCCCCCTAACAGGGCCCCATAAAGATTTTCACTGTCTGCTTTGCAGACAGTGAAAATCGCGACGGGTGCCACTGCACCCGTCGCACCCCTGCAACTCCGCCGGCTCCATTCGGAGCCGGCTTCCTTGTTGCAGGGTCTTTCCCGCTGGGCCGGCGGGCGGCCTTTTGGCGGTCGCCCGCCGGCCCAGCGGGAAAGCCAGAATGGCATCCGCGGTCTCCTGACCGCGGAGGGGCCATTTGGCGGTGACCGCATGGTGGGCGGCGACCGCCGCCCGCCGCGGTCAGAATGACCGCCTTAGTCTCTTTTTCGAGGTGAAAGTCCTTCGACCGGGGTAAACCTGGATCTTGATCCGACGTCCCTCGGATACGCTGGCTGGAAGGTCCCGGTCAACTTTTTACCTTCGGACTTAGTCTCTTTTTCTGAGATTTTCTTTACCGGGACGAACTAGCAAATCAGGCCGGGTCGCAGTTGGGGCAAGCCGGCTAGAGTCGCCACGGCGGGTCGGTCCCTCTATGGAGCTTTTTTACAAAAGTTCTCCAAACTTCTCCAAACTTCTGGGGCTTCTCCCAGATGTCCTTTTAAGGTTATTTTGAGGTCCACAGGTCACCCCAAGGGTCCAGAAGTTCTGAAATGGTCCTTGGGGGGTGCGGACTACAACTCCCAGAATGCACCTGGCGCAAACTCCTTTTTGGCCACTGGGCAGTGGCCAGCTGGTTGATTTCTTCAGGATTTGGTACTGGGGACTCTGGATAGCAATTTTTCACCTGGAGCAAACAGGGAGTCCCTCCTTGAACCAGTTGAAGCCAGGCAAAGTCCTTCTTGTGGTGAAGCCCAAGAGTGCAGCAGGTGCAGTCCTTCTGAGTGCAGGTTCCAGGTGCAGGCCAGGGGTCCAGCAGGGCAGTCCTTCTTCTCCTTTGGTTCTTCCTTGTTGGAATCTGATGGGGATCTGAAGTGTGGGTGCAGGTCTGCCAGTTTTATCCTTGCTCCTGGGTGAAAAGCAGGGGGGTCCTGGTTCTCCAATCAGGTGCAGGGTCCTTCCCCCTGTGATGACCACTTCCTGGGAAGTGTGGCAAAAATCAATCCCAGGAGGCAACATTCTCCAAAAATCCATCATGGCTGAATCTGATTTTTGGAGGTTACATCTGGCTGAGCCCACCCACTGGTGTGGCTAAAAATCATAAACACACCCCTCTCCTGCCCTCTCCTAATCTAATCAAGGGGGCACCTGCTTGTCTGGGGTTGCAGGATGTGGGGGTGTTGCTGGTTGCTTCAAATGTCCTTCTCTGCCTTTGAAGACCAGTTTGGCAGACCTCCCCCTTCCTGCCTCTCCATCTGCTGAGGGGAGATTCCCTCCCACAGGCACATTCCTTTGTGTGAAGCCAGGCCACTTCACACCTCATCAAGTCAGCCTGGCCAGACTGCTAGAGTCTGGCCAATCAGAGCACAGCAGCAAAAACAATGCAGGGCTGAAATTGGCAACTTTTCAGGTAAGGTTTAAAACTTTTTACCTGAACAAGTTATATTAAATCCCACAACTGGAAGTTGTGGGATTTATTACAACAATTAATTTGATACCAAATTCTTGGTATGCATCATTTAAGGAGACTTTAAAAATTCAAATAAAGTCTCCCCATTCTAGCCTATGAAGGCCATTTACTACAATGAGGGAAAAACAAATTTGGCTGTTTTTACCTCACCAGGGCTTACAAAACTATTTTTATAAAGTCCCTGCTTATAGTTACATGGCACCCAGCCCTAGGGGCACATACGGCACACCTTAGGGGTGACATCTGTAGAAATAAGGTAGTTTAAGACTTTGGAACTACTTTTAATTCCAAAGTCGAATTTGCATCTAACTTTAATTTAAAAGAAGCCCGAAAGGCAGGCCTGCCTTTAAAATGACACTGGGCACCTCAGCAGTGCACCTATGGGTGCACTACCTATGCTGTGGTCCCTAAACCTACATGCCCTACCATATTCTAGGGACTTATAGGTAGGTTCACTTAGCCAATTATAATTAGCCTAATTTGCATATCCATGTTACACAGAGCACTGGCCCTGGTACTGGTAAGCAGTACCCAGGGCACAGCCAAGAGTCAGTAAAACACCAGCAAAAAGTGAAAAATGGGGGCAAAAAGTTAGGGGGCCTCTGCAATCAGCCCTGTTTTCTCACATTATTCCTGCACAGAGCAGGCGTTAAAATGGGGCATACCATTGTTTTCATTGGGTCCCTATGTACTCTGCAAGATTAGCAGAAAATTTTGGTGCAAATCCTGCACAGGACATCAATAGCGTAAAAAAAATTGATGTTCTTACCCCTACCCTGCGCCATGGCAGCGCCATTTTTCTTAAATTCGGGCCACAGTGTCTACATATTCAGTGCAACCTCATAAAAGGCATGTGTTGGAGAAAGGTGAAAGCAGACACAGATATCCCTTGTTCCCATTGGCTTTTGTTAATTAATGAGAGGCATTATGACGACATTTAAGCCATCTGCCTTTTGTGAAAGCTGGTAAAATAGCGATATATATTCTGTTCAAATACTCTGCAGCTTATTTCAGAACGTGCATTAACTGCACAGTGAAACATGCAACGAATACCTGCCGTAAAGACCATCTGGCAGGAGCCCCTGAGGCCTGTCAGAGGTGCTGGTGGACAGTTACGATAGTTGACAGGTTATAAATACCCCCTTGTCCAGACACATTTCACTCATTCTGAGGAGTATTTAGAGTAGACACTTTCAAAAAGTGATGCCTTTCAGGATAAATAACGAAACGCTTTTTCGCTAACACTGTAAAATATGTGAACAAGCATGATAGTAAATTGTTTTTGAATTTATACCGCACCACTTCCTAAGCGTTGCAAATATCAGATGTTACTATCACGAATTTTGATGGTTCTAACTTTATGCTCCTTCTGAAAGGCGAGAGGTTAAGTCACCTTACCCACGATTCAAACTCACACCTTGCCAACCAAGGTGAGAGCTGAATTAACTGAACCGCTATATGTATGATAGTGTGTTTATGCGATGGCATACTTGGTCGTGTGTGTGTGTATAGCCCTATGTTTTTGACTGTTGATATGTGTTTCTGTATGTTTATGATTATGAGTGTGTGTGTGGGGTGTGTATGTGTGTAATTCTGGTGGTTACAGATACAGGCTGCAGTACCTTAGGCTATCAGACAAAAGTCATCGAAGTAGTAGGCTGCTCTACCTTATTCGGTTGTTAGAGATCCCTTGAGTTAGACACTAATGATTGCTGTAGCTACCTGCAGTACCTTAAGCAACTATTAGAGGTCCCAAACGCTTTCAGATACGGAACATTATGAACAGACCAGACTCCTGACACGTTTCATTGATAGTGAAAAGTAACAATGACAAAAAACTTGACTGTGCTTTTATTTTTAGTAAGGGAAATTATAAAAGAAGGTGTCGATTCAACATATATATTCAGTATCACAAGTTTAATTACTTTCCCAAATTTCATGATTTTTGCTCGTTATATATGTCATCAATATACATCCTAACACAGGGTTATGATGGTGATAGTCTTTGTGGATTCCCTGACTGAATCTCTTGTATGTTGTTCAAAACGTCCCCATAATCTTCATGGGTATTACTAGTAATCAGAAACTGATTTTAAGCTATTTTCTGTACTATAGTGACAATGAAGGAGAATGGGCGAGTACGGAAGTGATGAGGGGTGTGATCATAACAGGAAATGAATGAGGACAAGGAAGGAAATGATGCAGGGCAGGAAGCAGGAATGACAATAAGTGACATTGGAAATGAATGGTCATGTGTGATTATGTGAAATGAAGGTGGTGAGTAAGGAAACGCGGGAGTGAATTGAGGGGAAGCAATCAACAAGGGGGCATGAGACTATTTCAAGTCAGTCCTCTCTCCAAAACCTAATAGGAACAGTAATGGATGCCAATGTAACCTTGTATGAAATACCTTGGCTTGCAATGGCAGACCTCGAAATCTACCTGACACCCGCAGCCTTAAAGGCAGTTGACCCAAAGAAGTGTCTTCCCGTAAATTTTTAACATGTACTGCTATGTTCTATGTTAGTAATATGAGCTCTCCAGACTGTTAAAGTTGTATGTAGTGAGACCTAAACAGACTAAGCAAGCACAGCCCAGATATTACCCTGAGCTTTGATGGTGGATCACTTCAGCGGCCCTATTAGGCACAGCTCTGTGGATGTGTTTCCACCTCTCTTCCAAAAATAAGGACATTATGCCCTTTGGAGTCATTTCACACACACAGAAGAAGTACATTAGATTGTTTCTTCTTTCTCATGATAAGAGTGAGAAAAAGAATGCTCACATATAGGGCCAACTGGCCTACTGTATTTGTCTAATGCACCTTGTGGTATAAATGGTCTGTGTTGCTGTGCATTGCTATTAAAGAACAATACCATAAGCACACATTGTATATATAAAAGATAGTCCCTATATGATAAACATGATCATGTAATATTAAAACTTAGGCAAAGAGCCAACAAGCCTTGGCCACGGCAAAAGTGCGTTTTTCATCAAAATGGCGCTGGATGGACCCAGGAGGGACCTGGAGGCCTCAACTCTGTGTGAGGAGGAGGAGGGGGCTCTCAGCACTTTAGAGAGCCCTCAGGATGCCAGCCAGCACCCCCAGAAGACGCAGGATCTGGGCTCAAAGAAGGTGCAAAACACTGTTGATGCAGCACAACAAAAGAAGGTCCAACACCGCTGGAGAACAACTCAGCAAGTTGAGCGTCGCAGGGTGGAGTGCTGGGGACCTGGGCCAGGCTGTACACAGAGGAATTTTGCAAAGAGTGCACATAGGCCTCAGGAGGTGAAGAAGACACAATACACAGGGGTACAGTAATTCTCGGGGAAGGCAAGGTGTTACCTCCTCCAAATTGTGTCAGCAGGACCTCAGGACAGTCTATGTCGATGATGTCCACCCTCTGTGTCCTTAGGAGCATGCTCGTCACAGTGAGAGGAGTCCCAGGGTGCCGGTCTTCGCCTTGAAGGTGCCTGCTTGGAGCAGGGGAGTGACTCTGTCACTCCACTGGAGATTTCTTCAGTCTTTCAGGTGCAGGATGAAGACAGGGAGCCCCCAGAGCATGCACACCATGGAACCTGTTGCAGTTGCTGACTTGGAGCTGAGGTTGCTGAAGAAAAGTGTCTCTTGTAGACACTTTGTTGCAGTTACAGCGTTTCTTGGAGCAGGCTGCAGTTGATCCGAGGTCAGAGGATGATGAAGTAGTTGCAGAGGATTCCTGAAGGAAACCTGCAAGCAGAATCTGAAGAGAACCCACAGGAGAGACCCTAAATAGCCCTGAGAGGGGGATTGGCTACCTTATCACGTATGGACCTATCCGGAGGGGTCTCTGACGTCATCTGCTGGCACTGGCCACTCAGAGCCCTCCAGAGTGCCCCCACACCTTCAAAACAAGATGTCTGAAGTCTGGGACACACTGGAGGAGCTCTGGGCACCACCCTTGGGGTGGCAATGGACAGGGGAGTGGTCACTCCCCTTTCCTTTTTCCAGTTTCCCACCAGAGCAGGGGAGAAGGGGTCCCTGAAATGGTGTAGACTGGTTTATGCAAGGAGGGCACCATCTGTGCCCTTCAAAGCATTTCCAGAGGCTGAGGTGGGCTACCCCTCCCCAGCCTGTAACACCTCTTTCCAAAGGGAGAGGGTGTAACACCCTGCTCTCAGAAAAAATGCTTTGTTCTGCCTTCCTGGGACTTGGTTGCCCAGACCCAAGGAAGGCAGAACCCTGTCTGTGAGGTGGCAGCAGCTGTAGTTGCAGTGCTTGCCTCGGAGAGCTGGTTTGGCAGTACTGGGGGTCCATGATGGAGCCCCCATGATGCATGGAATTGGGTCCTTCAAAGACAGAAATGTACCTGTCAGCATGGGGATGTCTGAGATGTCATGGGACCCCCTTTCTCCCGTCCAGAGGGCTACCTTGTGCCACTTCTTTGTGATGCACTTTCAGTGCACCTCCTACAGGTTTCTTTGCCTCCTAATACAGCTCAGGTGCAGAGGCAAAAAGATTCCCTAATTTGCAAGGTCCAATGCCCCCGTGCAAATGAGGGAAGGCTCTCTTGACATAGCACTGGTGCTACCTGTGAGCCAATGCTATCAGTGTTACTGAAGGGGCCACACAAATGTCACCGGCCCCTTCTATCATAACAAAGTGCCACTGGGGTGCACAAAGTGGACACATACGCCTGTTGTGTCCCAGGACACTTTCTGTAATATTGCCAATGATCGACTTACTTCACATATCACTGGTAGCACCCTCAAGGCAGATGCTGTTCTACAAATTTAATCCAGTCATCTCCATTACACCTTCATTTCATTCATCGTAACAGAAACTTGGCTGAATGAAGCTTCAGGAATTTTTATGGGCCTCAACGTTTAGTATGATTACTCCATCATCAGACTAGACTTTGGCAGGGTAATGTGCTAACTGTAATCCAGGCAGATTCTGTCCAATGTAAGTATATTCAGACTGAATTGTATTCCACCTTGGAATCATAGCCAAGCCCAGCTAGTGAAGGAAAAGTAAGTCAGTATAAAACATTGGAGGGGCACAGTTGATTGAAAGATTAGAAGAGCAATAGTGCTTGGCAAATATACAATCAGTAAGGAAGGGAAGAGGTGGGAGTGGATGGTTGAAGGTAAAATCGTGGCATCAGAAGGGCATGATTTGGGTGGGCAGCAGTGCTGGTACTTGTGGAGTGTGGAGTGGAACATGACATAGAGGGAATAATATGAGGTTCTTGGAACTGAAGAACTGCAGTTCATGAGGTGTGCAGTCAGCACTCACCAGAGGAGACCAGCTTCTAGTCCTTCAGGATGATTCCCATCTTGTATCTGAGACATCAGAAATTCAAGTCTGGAATTGCTTGATGGGGAGAACTGCTTTTCAAGGAATTTCAATGCATCTGTCCTGTGTGCTAGGCTATGTCCATGGTGGAAACTAGCAAGAGGAATTTGCTTGGACATTTTTCTGGATAGGAAGAAATGAAAATGGGAAGCCTGGGTGTGAAATTTGATGAAGGGAGGAAGCTTGATATTGATAGATGGAAGATTAGCAGTTGTAGGAAAAAATGAGCCACAACCTAAAGTGCTGGCAGAGGGAGTAAGACATATAAGGGAGATGTTATAAAGCGACCTGGGATAGTTAGTACAGAGAGAAGAGGGTAGTAATTAAGGACATTATATTGTTCCTCCTTAGAATATGCACTTTATTGCTAGTTTCTGGTGAGTTTTCTGGTGCATGCATGTGATTTTTTATGGTAAATTTTAGGTTTGCCAAAAAGGTCTATTCCTACCAAAAACAGTACATATTTTCAGTGTGGACCGATGCCTGTGGAAAATTCTGAAATGTAAGTCAATGCTTTCAACCACATCTTCTGAGGATGTGTGGGTGTGAATAATTGTAGACCAAAGAATCCACATGAGAAAACATCTCCCTGCACCAACTGGAAGACAGAGGTGGTGCTAATGGTAGAGCAATGAAGTAAAAACACCATGGGTTAGATGTACGAACAATAGTAATAATGATTACCAAATAGCAATTTTTGCTAATTGCTATTTGGTAATCGTGGTTACCATCATCCTAATGTCATATCTGGGCCTTATTTCCAAATTGGTGATTCGAAGTGGGCTGCAAATAGACCTACCTCCTTAATATGAAGGTAGTAGTTAGAAATTTGTGATGCCCTAGGATTTCCTGCCATTACATGGATGGAGGCTTGCTGGGGGTCAAATAAAGCAATCGTCTTTTTTTAAACCCAGACCAATTTTCTTAAAGGAAAATGGGACTCTATTAAAAATAAATATGAAACATTTCATTGTTACTTTTTAAAAGTAGGCAGTGGCCCCACTGCTCTTAAAAAATATTTTTTCAAAAATTCTCAAAGGATAAGGCATCTCAAGAGGACCCTTTCCCATTTGAGAATGGGTTACCACTAATTTTGAATTAGTGGTAAAGTGAAAATGTTTTGGAATTGCATTCCAGTTGAAAAATATTAGTACATCCTATTGTATTGTATTTCATTGTATTGTATTGTATTGTATTGTATTCTAATCATATTTATATAGCGCTTACTACCCCTGACAAGGCGTCAAAGCGCTTTTCGGTGAGTAGCACACTACTCTGGAACCCAACAAGAATTAGTGATGGATAAGTATCGGGAAATAATGAGTACAGTTTTTTTATTATTATGAGTTAATTTGAGCCGCGGATATGAGAGTTTGTTAGTTAGATTGATTGGAGTAAGGGAGGGGTGGAGGAGGAAAGAAATCCAGAAGTGTTAATTGGGAGTATATCCTTAATTTACTCAACCCAAAGGCTTGGGATGAGTAAAGGGGGATGGAGGAGGGAAGAATATGTGGAAGGGTTAGGGAGAGCATAGTAGCAGGGTGAGATAAATGCGGGAGAATTTAGTAGGGTTGTGTGGGAGGTCACTGTAGTAGAGTGAGGTTTGGTGAGTTAGATGTGGAAGCGGAGGGAAGAGCTTAGGCAGAGTTATTTAGGAGATGAAAGTAGTAGAAAGGATTTGGGATGAGTCAGAGTGAGAATGGAGGATAGTTTGATAGAGACATGACATATGATGATGGGTAGATAAGTGTGATAAGATGAGAGCAGTAATTCATAGATATCTAGAATAACAACCCACCCAGGAGCCATGCAATGACCCACGAACATGCCAAGCACAGAAACAACATATACACATACATACATACATATATATATATACACACACACACATGAATTCACACACATATGCACATATAATATTTAATTAGAACCATGAGTAAAATATACTTAGTCAAACAGGTTTAAAGAGTGTGTGTGTGTATTTTATTGTTATGACTTAGTAGTGATACATATTTTCTAAAGAAACTATACATAATTAGAAATATACAAATAATCTGAAAAAAATATTTATCAACATAGGCAAATGCAGTTCATAGTTGTTTGAATATGGTGGTTATGAAGGAAAGAGCCAACTCTTGAGTAGTTTTCTGAAGACAAGAAAGTTATCTGTGGCTCTTATAGTTGGGGGTCCTATTTGGAAGGGATGCTCTAAACATGCCCCTTCCAATTAGAAGTTCTGTTTTGGGTCACAAACCCAAACTGTGATTCAGTAACAAGTTACTGAATCACAATTTGGTGTTTGTGCATTTCAAAAAGCATTTTTGTCGTTATAAACAGCCTGATTCTGAGACTATGGCCATTTGTGACAGCAAATATGCTTTGTACATCTAGCCCCACGTTTTTTTCTCATTTCTCTGTACACAATGCAAGTTTCTCACTTAAATAGGGAGACAGGTATACTATTTAGCAATCACATCAAGCATTGCTAAATCAGAGGAAGGCTGTAGAGTGAAAACCACATGGGGCAAATTTATCATTACTGATCTAAGGCTGCGTGGCGCAGAGCTGGACCAGAACAAATTGCGCCATTTTGCTGCAGACCCTGATTTATAGAAATGCCATATTTATCATACAGCACACTATGACCAGGGCCTTGAGATGTGTCATGCATTGTGACGCAAAGTAGTTGATTATGGCTCAAAGTGCTGTAACGCAACTACTACCTACATGACACAAAGTCAATTTGAGGGTCATAAAACAACTTTACATCCTGTAAATCAGCATTGCATCATGATGGAGTGCATTGCTTCATGGGAACATTTAAAAGAGTAAACAGAGAAATGCAATTCTCAGTATCAACCCCACCCTAATATCTTCAACCATGGAAGGAGCCTCAGGAACCCTGGAAGGCAACAACCCAAACCCAGAAGACCTACCAACAACCTAGGGGAAAAGGATAGGAAGTCTAACTTCTCACAGGAGGAAGAGAAATATTCATCAATGAGATGACCAAGAATGAACATCCACTATTAGTTATCTCCAAATTGCCAATAACAAAGAAGGGTGCTATATGGCAATCTATAGTTGACAAGATCAACATCATTGTGTAAAGTCGAAGAACTGTTGTGGAGTGTAAGAAGAGATGATACAAATGTAGGACAAAAGAAATTAGTAAGGAATCTAAAGGCAGCCATGAGGTCTGGAGAAAAACCTGATGTCCAGGAGGATTTGGACCCATTAGAGGAGCAGGTGGCATCCCTCATTCCAAGAGAGTTGGTAGCTGAAGTTGGGGGGTCAGGCGGTGCTGATGCGAAGGACCACCAAGAAGTATCGGGTTAGTAACAAAAAGGGATGCAATCTCACAGAGACATGTACAAGGACAGAATAATCAATTGTCAAATAAAGGGCAGATAAATGGATTTTCATTTGATTGCTGCGGTAACAACCTAAATGAAAATGTATCAGTCTTTACTGTTGACTTGTGCTTTGCCAAGAGATGATAGTGCAAAGCAACCAATAAATCTGTAACATCAAGCCAGGCAGGGCTACCTTGCATGGTCCTGAATCGTATCAGATAACAAGGGGTATATTTATCAATCTTTTATGCAGCGCAATGCAGCAAATCACCTTGTGGCACTACACTGTGTGAAAAGAAAAGGGAATGAATATGCCATATTTAACATTATACAGTGCATTGCTGTCCTGCTGCCACATGTTTTCTAAACTTGGGCTAGTGCCAATACAGGCATTCTTGTGTCATGTTGCAAGTGTGCCTGCATTGTAGGCCTGGTTGTTTTTGGACAGGAAGGGACACTTTCCTGCACAAAGACAATCCTGAGAGGATTTACTACTTTCCATGTGTGGGGAACCAATGCTCCACCCATGGAAACCCTCCATGCCTCAGAGTAACGCAAGCCAGCGATTTGCACTGCCTTGTGTTTCTCTAGATATATCAAGCTACACAGGGCCTTGCGTGACTTGATTAAACTCACTTACATTTTGTGTTGTCCTTGTGCACCCTTGCGTGGTGCAAGGATGACAAAAAAACTTGATGAACATGCCCTCTACAGTAACACAAGGCTGCACAAATGTATCCACTGCTTAGCTGTGCAGCAGGGATGTGTGCCATGAGTGGAGCATGGATGTTCCCTCGCATCAGCGCATGGATTATGACCCAGACCCAGATTTTCCTAAAGAGGTAGACCTGGGGATGCATCACAGTAGTATGCCACTCCACCAGAGGTGCTATGAAATCTCACTATTGTTCCTTGTCGCTTCCTCTTTTGAAGTGTGATGCATTCTGCAGCACAAATAGAAAGAGGAAAATGCCTCTCATAGCGTTTCTGCAAAAAGGACTCCCTAAATCTAAAAAAGACAATGCTGCCTACAACACAGGCCCCCTTGTACTATGAGTCAAGGATGTCTGCATTGGGGCTAGGCAGGCAAAACTGCGCTAAGAAATGGCAGGATTGCTCCATAAAATGGCAAATATGGCACCTAAATGCCCTTTTCCTTGCACGCAGTGCAGCAGAGTGGCATACTGTGTAGTGTTGTGTGCATGTTTGATAAAAATAACCCCCTAAGATGCTAATATTCACAGATGGCATTCGAAATTGCAGCAAGGCAGCTTGGTGTGTTGTGCTGCATGAAAGGTAGAGGGCTATAATGTGGGCTGCTTAACCATACATGGTGCATTACAGCTCTTGGCTAGTGGTGGGACAGAAACTATTGCCTAAAGCAAATGCAGTCAACCTTATAGCATAGTGCATGGGTGCCAGTGTTGGTGCTAGGCAGCACATTTTGCGTCAGTGCAGAGTACAGTAATGCACTGTATAATGTTACATATGACCTGTGATACCTGACAGTCAAATGGTGGCCTTCTACCCTACTTTTTGCCTACCTCCTCTACTTTAGTGACCTCATTTTTGCTAGTATTAGGACCCAGTGTACTTTACCACTGCTAACCAGTGATAAAGTGCTTGTGTTCCTGCCACTAAACATGGACATATTGGCCCTCATTCTGACCTTGGCGGGCGGCGGAGGCCGCCCGCCAAAGTCCCGCCGTCAGGTTACCGTTCCGCGGTCGAAAGACCGCGGCGGTAATTCTGACTTTCCCGCTGGGCTGGCGGGCGGTCGCCTTCAGACCGCCAGCCAGCCCAGCGGGAAAGAGGCTTCCACGATGAAGCCGGCTCGGAATCGAGCCGGCGGAGTGGAAGCTGTGCGACGGGTGCAGTTGCACCCGTCGCGTATTTCACTGTCTGCGCAGCAGACAGTGAAATACATGTAGGGGCCCTCTTACGGGGGCCCCTGCAATGCCCATGCCAGTGGCATGGGCACTGCAGGGGCCCCCAGGGGCCCCGCGACCCCCCCTACCGCCATCCGGATCTCGGCGGTCCGACCGCCGGGATCTGGATGGCGGTAGGGGGGGTCGGAATCCCCGCGGCGGTGCAGCAAGCTGCGCCGCCGCGGAGGATTCAATGGGGCCGCGGTACACTGGCGGGACCCCGCCAGTGGTGCCGGTCCGACCGCGGCTTTACCGCCGCGGTCGGAATCCCCATTGGAGCACCGCCGGCCTGTCGGCGGTGCTCCCGCGGTCCTCCGCCCTGGCGGTCAAAGACCGCCAGGGTCAGAATGACCACCATTGTCTTTTCCCCAATTGGCATATTTAATTTACTTATAAGTCTCTAGTAAAGTAGTACTATGTGCACCCAGGGCCTGTAAATTAAATGCTACTAGTGGGCCCGCAGTACTGATTGTACCACCCACTTAAGTATCCCCTCAGATATGTTTCTGACCTGCAATTGCAGACCCTCTGAATGTAGTTTTAAACTGTCAAGTCAGCCTGGCAAAATAACACTATTGCCAGGATCAAATCTTTCCTTTTCATACATATACGTCACCCCTAAGGTAGGCTCTGGACAATCAGGTACAATGTATGTAAAAGGCTGGACAAGTAATTTTCAATTTTATGGATTTTAAATTGCAGTTCTGAAAATACCACTTTTAGAAAGTTGGTGTTTTCCTACTTTAGCCATTTGGTGCCTGCTGCCTGTCTCTGATCACATGTCTGGGGTGGATGACAGCTGGGATTTGTGTATTCATCATAGACAGCTACACAAAATGGGAGCTTAGGTGTTGCTTGAAGGGCCATCATTGCAGGATGGGAGTGAGGAGCTGGACCCAGCCTCAATTACACCTGAATAGACTGCATGCACCCCCTGCAGTGAGTCTAGAGTCAGGGTAGGAAGGGCAGGACCTATGCACACTTCAAAGGCCAGTCTTTGAAATCTCCCTAATTTCAAATGACCCACTGGGAATACATACTGGACTTCAGACAATACCACTTCAGTGCACTTCTGGACTAGTGAATACTCTGCCGGGAATAAGGACTGCCACACTGATAAAGGAGTGCTCACCCGCTGCTTGCTGCCCTCTGCCTGGGTGAGAAGAACTGGACCTATATGAGATGAACCCAGAACCCAGAGTGACTCCAAGGTCTAGCTGGCTAGTCTCCTGGCCTGAAGTCTCAGAGACATAATAGGCTTCCAGCCACCCTGCTTCTGGACTATGCCATCTGTGAGTCTACCCTGCTAAGTTGTGCCACCCCAGTCCTGGACCCTTGGAAGTGGGCCTAAGGTGCTTGCCAGTGGAACCAATGCATCACCTCTGCTAAGTGATGCATCCCAGATCAGAACTCACACAACTTCTCGGAAGATCACAGAAGTATAACATGGAAATATTCACTTGTGGAAACATATGTTCTTCATAGCCCTATGCACTTGAAAGAGAAGGACAATAATGTCAGAATGTAACAGAGATCACTTATGTCATATCCAATGATGTAATGTTTGTAACATATCCCTATTACCTTCAATAGAGACAAACAATATCACCTGAAGGTCAGCCTGTCTGTTATGATCAACCTGTTGATGGCACCCTTATCCTCCCCATGAATAAAGACACCTTCCAACAGCTCCTGAACATGTTTGAAATATCCCCTCCGGTTTTGGATGAAACAGCTCAGATTGGACATAGCGCATTTGCGAATGTCTCTTGGTCTGTTTTATGATCTGTCTTGTGTAGGACACCATGCCATCTTCTTTGCAACCCACTTCAGTGCTCTATTTTTGTGAAGTATTTGATCTTGTCCAACTGTTCTCATCAAACAGCATCCACATTTGTAATGGAAGTTTGTTCCTCACCACTTTTCATATGTAGCACATGTGACAATTGAGCATTATGTACTCTCCTAACTCAATAATTGGAACTTGAAGCAAAAAAATACAAATCACTGAGAGAACTATGTAAAAGGTATTTAAGTATAAAAGATATAATATAAAGACACTACCTAACCCTCCCTCACCTACACTACCAAGCCTACTGCGCCTTATCTACCACCTCTCTTCACAACCATTAACACATGACATGATAAACATTAACCCCCTTAATACGCATAGGTCAATATAACACAAACAAACTATGGTGGTCATTATGAACACGGCGGTCAGGACCGCTGACCGCCGTTGCGGCGGTGAACAGAAGACCGCCATTGGCGGTGAACAGAAACCCACCGTATAATGAACCAAAAACCAGAATCCGTCAAAAATCACCAGTCCACCAGTCACCACCAGGACCCTGTCGACGGAAATGCTGGACCTCCCACCCCGCCACTGCCGAGCACACTCACATCCCAACCTCCAAATAATGATGCATAAAATCACCTTAGCGGTCAGTGGAAGCCGAACAACCATTAGCGGTGCAGGCCGCCACGGGCGGCAAGTGGACCCAACAGTAGGAAGTGTACACATTGGATAAGTTAGAAACCCACACACCTGAGACACATCCACAACACCATAAAAACACTCACAGAGACACCCCACAATCCTATGCAATGAAAGTAGGCCAAGGAAGACAGAGAACACCAGAAGCAGACACCGAACACCACAATACACAAGACTCACACCGAACCACAGAAGAGCACCATTACTGCGATTCCACCCGACACCATTCACCACACTTACCATGTCATCTCCCCAAACATCCACGCTTCACAGAAAGGGAGCTAAGGACCATGGTGGACGAGATCCTGAAGGTGGAGCTACAACTATTCGGGGCTCAGGTGCAGCACATACCCATCGCCAGAAAGATGGAGCTATGGCAGACCATTGTCAACAGGGTCAATGCAGTGAGACACCATCCACGCACCCGGGACGACATCCGCAAGAGATGGAAAGACCTGCGGGGAAAGGTCAGGGCCATGGCATCCAGGCACCACATTGCAGTCCAGAAGACTGGGAGAGGACCTCTACCAAACACCACCCGATTACATTGACTGCGAAGAAAAGGTACTGGCCATCCTGCACCCTGAGGGACTCACTGAACTCACTGGAGGAATGGACTTGGGTAAGTCATCTCCAATTACCCTATATCCATCACACCTGTAATGCATGCACCACCTCACCCCTCCAACATCCACCAGGACCACTACCCCACCCAGCCCACATTGACAACATCCAGTCACCCTGCATGCCCATCAACCCTCTAACAGGCCCACATCCCTCCACATGTGCACAGCCACCTACCCCTGCAAGGAATCACAAAGGCACTACACCACCCACAATGCACCTCCACATCCCTAGCAAAATGCAGTGCAAACCTCACAAAGGCTCCCTGCATGGCCCCAAAGTGTAAAACCTGCACAAAACAGCCCAGCCCTGTGCACCCCATCCGATCATGCAAATGTAACAGACATGCCCATTTCCCTCAACAGGCACCACCACCCATGTCACCCTGACGGACCGGACAAGGAGTGCCAGTGCCCCCAAGGGAGACAGAGGAACCGCACTGGACACTGGGGATGGAACCCTGGACACTGATGAGCAGGCTGGCCCCTCACACAGTCCTGGACTGTCATCATCCAGCAGCCCCACCCATGATACCACTGACACCCCTAACACCCAAGCAAGAACATCAGCCCATGGCAACCGTTCACACACCTGTGTATCCAGGCCACATACTGGTGGAACACAAGTACAGAGGCCACAGTCACCCCCTACCAACAGGCAGGAAGATGATGGCCCCAGTACAAGTGGCACCGCCAGACTTGCGCAGGGGACAGACACAGAGGGCTAGGCCCAGTGGGAGGGCATCAGTGGCCCAAGGGGGGAGGCCATAGGATGGGTGCTGCAGCCCAGGACCTGATCTCTGAGGTCCTGGGGGCCTACCAGCATACCCATGACAGATTGGTCCAGATAGTATACTCCCTGGCGCATAGTAAGATGATGCAGCAGGAATACCACCAAGAGGCCATGGAGCAGTGGAAAATACACAACGCCACAGTGGCCAGGATGGCAGGAGCACTGCTGCAGCTTGTACAAACCCAGCCTGAGACCCCAACAGTACAGGAGGCCCCCACTACAGCACAGGAGACAGACCGGACAATGACAGCATCACCACCAACATTCCACGAACTACCCTCAGAGGAAACACAAGAAACAACCATTTCAACCCCTATAGGTCAACAACAGGCGCACAAACAGACCCTCAGGCCAAGATATGGGACTGGAACCCCTGCCATGAACAAGGCCCCCTCAAAGAAGTGACTCTGCAACAATCTGTCCACGAACCATCCCACACAATCAACCACCAAACAGTGCTAACAATAAATAAGAACTCATGTAAGCATTGATGGACCTACCAATCCTTACAACAAGGCTGCCACCATGTTGGCATTTAGGATAACCAACCATGACCAACTGCCAGGACTGTAATTTGCACCATTCAATCCCTGCCCCAAATAAAACACATATCACACCTGTAACACTGTCCCCTGTCATAATGTGTGAACAAAGTGAAGTATGGATGCAACTGGCTGATAACTACTTTATTTGTACCTGCGTAGCATGAAAGTACACACTCACCTTACATGTTGTTGTGCCTAAATATGTCAACAAAAAGAATCACTAAACTGTATTCTGTCCTATGCAGACCTGGACACAGATGCAATTAGTACATTCAAACCCCGCCAGATGACAAGGCACACTGACAGTATGTTTCACAAACACCAATCTCAGCCCTTAGTCTCACATAGTTACTGGAAGTAGAGTTGTGTAAGTTGGGTCCTGGAATTGACATTTTCCCCTTCCTCATCATCACCATCACTCTCGTCCCCTCTCTGAGGAAGCTGGTCTGGATATACAGCACCATCCACCTCCAAGAGTGGAATACAATTTCTCACTGCCACGTTGTGCAGCATGCAGCAGGCCACCACGATTCTACACACCTTTTCAGGCCCATAGGCCAGGGAACCCCCAGAGATATATAGACAACGAAACCTAGCATTCAGGAGACCTATTGTGCACTCTATCACCCTCCTAGTAGGTCCCTTGGCCTCATTGTCATTTCTCTCTGCATCTGTCCCAGGATTCCTCACTGGTGTCAGGAGCCAACGCAATATATTTGGGATAATTGGGATAGCCAGAATTACCTAGAAAAAGGTACAAAACAAAACTGTCATTGTCAAGCCTCAGAGTCAGACAGCCTGGCTATCTGCTAGGTGGCATTTAGTGCCAGAAACACCTACCTATGATCCACCCTCTGTCCTCTTGTAGTTTTTCCATCTTGTGTGGCACACTACTGTTCCTCAGCACAAAGGAATCATGGACTGAACCGGGGAACATGACATTCACATGTGAGATGTACTGGTCTGCAGTACATACCAATTGAATGTTCATGAAGTGAAGTTGATGTACTGTAGTTAAAAGAATATGGTGCATTCCTGCCTTTGTCCCTTCGCTGGTGCCATTTTGGCTGCCTAGCGCCAACGCAGGCAATCCTGCACCATGATGGAAGGGTGCCTGCATTGTAAGCGGTATTGTTTTTGTGATGGAAGGGGCATCTTCCTGCACAAAAACAATCACCTAAGGCATTTTCCTATATTTGTTCTGCAGAAAGTAGTGCGCACAAAAAGAGGAAAAACAAGCAGAAATAAAGGAATTTCTCCTTGCTATCCTCCTTCACTGGGAAAGTCATTTCATTTTTGTGCATTCCCAGGTCAACCACTTCTGGTAATTCTGGGAATGCGTCAGAATTTGAGAATGCCTCCCTGGGGCAGAGTAAAGCATCGCAGTGATCTGTGCTGTGTTACTTTACTCCAGATTTATGAAGCAACTCAAGGCCATGCAAGGTGGGCTTGCTTGGCCTTTATAAGTTGCACTAAAGGCTTGTGTCACACATGCAGCACATTGCGTGGTGCAACAGCAACACAACCCCAGTTAAAATATGTCCCTTACTAACTATGAACACTTAAAATAGAAAACAAAAAGATAAAGATACAGGGAAGGGGATGTTATGAGGGAGAGCCAGGCTATATTTGAGTTGCAATGTTCATCAAGGCCTCCTGGCATTTCCTTAAAATCTTTTTTTTTTTTGTTGCTCCCTCACCTTCATGGCCAACCCTATGCATCAAATTCTCCAGTCTCTGTATTATGTTGTATACAGCACGTTATTTTGTCTTGCATTGGCTGCTGTACAGTTGATGGTCCATGGGTGAGCTGTGTGCTGCTCAGTGCCTGAGTGGTCATTTAAGATTTAATAGTTGCCGGGGTTAAATGTTTGTCTGGAAACCTTATAGAGGTAGCCCATGTTCCTGCTGCCCTTTTACATTTGTATATGTGCCCCATTTTTCTGGAGCCATGCCCTATCTTCTTAATGCGTCCAGATCGTACCCTTATCAAGGCAACAGTTTTGGCCATAACAGCAGCCAAGTGAGGTAGGGAGGAAAATGTATGTATGGACATCTCTTATCTCCATAACCTACTCACATTATAATGAAAGAAAAATGAGGTGCCCATTTATACACCTACTATTCGTATTTTCAATGAGTTGTTCTATGGGCATAGAATAGAATGTATAAATTGTAAGCAATTTACGGGCATATTTACACGAATCGTACTTACAATATAGAGCACCATGATGAATGTTAGGCCAATAGCATCAAAATGTTTGACGATATTGTGGCACTTTGCTGCATTAGCGCAAAAAAAAATTGACATTAGTGAAGGAAAGTACAAGAAGGCCCATTGATTAAAATGGGTGTGTCACTTTAACGCCAGCTTTGAACAGGCATTAAAAAAGACGCCAAAAATGGTGCAGTGAAATCTCATAGATTTTACTGTGCCATTTTTTCAGGCATCCTAAAGCTGAAATTCCCCCTTGCATACATTATACCTGACCCAGGCATAATGTGGTGTAAGGGGTTATAAAGTGGCACAATGCATGCATTGCACCACTTTGTAAATATGGCACGACGAAAATTGCTTCCGTGAGCCAAAGTAGCATAAAATAAATGACGCTAGTGTGGCGCAAGGAGGCGATAGGGCCTTGTAAATCTGGCCCTTAGAATCACAGGATGTCAGCAGAGAACCTGCTGTTTGACAGTTACTTTCTGGTTGTGACTGTGAATGGCACATTTCTTACATTCAGTATATCAAAATAAATATTGATGTATTTTCATGAATCTGCCTTGGAGGTTTATCTTTTTCACATAGATACATGTGCAATATACCGTCATTACAATGACATTTCCTATTACAATATGACAATCTTGGAAGATGAAAGTCAGTGGAGGTAGACCTAAATCTCTTTAGTCACAACCATTAAAAACAATCATACATTTCAATCATAGCATTGACCTCATACTCATACAGATGTCTGGTTGCAACAAAAAGACAATTGGCCTGAGATATAAAGTTTTTGTGCTGGCATTACACTGTGCAAGGAGGGGCAAAGTCACACCAACACCTCAGTGAGATTTGTTAAGTTATGGAAGGCTGCCTTGCGTGGCTCTGCATGTCTTCAGTAATATAGAGTTCTGAAAGGCAGCACAAATCGCTGCTTTGCCTTTTTCTCCTGCAGGGAGTCATTCCATGGGTGTAGGGTGAGTGACTCTGTGGATCGACCTGATAGAGCCTGGGGCCCTTCCACTAATTCTGGGGTCTGTTTAATCTTTCCTTCTCAGTTCCAAGTGGGTAAGAGTAACAAAATTCACTTTCATTAAACAGTTTCTTTAAAACCCAAATGTCACATAATACCATTCGGGGTCAACTCATAGGGTTAAATTAGGCTTTATCACAGACTCATAGTCAACGTTACATAAATGAGTCTCAAAACCATAGTATAATCATATAATATCACTAAAGGAGAATTAGAGTATCACACAACAATAAACCTAGTTAGCATATACAAGACGAAAATGCAAAAGATCAAGAAAAACATATGATTCTTGGTCACTAGATTCAAACTCTCCTGCCTAACCATTAAAACTAAACTCTAACCATTCTAATACTAATCATATTTGCGAAAGAATTAGTAGAATATTCTGATAAGAGAGGTGTGATGCATGAAGCTACACAGGGG
The DNA here is from genome assembly GCF_031143425.1 of Pleurodeles waltl. NCBI lineage: Eukaryota > Metazoa > Chordata > Amphibia > Caudata > Salamandridae > Pleurodeles > Pleurodeles waltl. The sequence continues at coordinate 216,515,245 of NC_090450.1, read as the reverse complement.
TCCGTTCAGCTCTAAAGATAGGAAAGGGTATGATTCTTTACTAACTAAAACCCTCTTTAAATCACAATTTCCCAGGGTGATAACATCACGGTCAAAGCTTCTCGAATGAAACCCTAAAATTAATTGGAAGTTACAATTTCCAACCCCTGATGCATCCCACCTTTATTCTCTTTGGTCTCAGCAAATTCAAAATAGTTACGACTGCCAAGCTCGAAGAACACTCCTCTCTTCCTCCTTGCGTAGTTTGTTGCAGGCTTTCTAATCTTTCACGCAGAATGAGCTTCTTGTTGACTTCGTCTCCACTCCTAACACCTTCATTTCAAATTAAACATATTAAAAAAACTCCACAGTGAATGTTAAGTGGAAAAAGAAAATTATGGCCCTCAGTATGACATCGGTGGTAATTCCCACTTACTGCCACGCTGACGGGCGCCAACTTACCACGGCGGCGGCGGATATCTGTACACCATATTATGACACACACACACCAATCCGACAGAATTCAGCCACACACACAAATCTGCCATCCCAAAGGTCAGTGACAAAACTGTCGGTATAAAAACCCACACCGTTGCGCCAACAGAACAACGCCCATCACATTATGACCCACGGGTCACCACGGCGGACATTCAATGGCGGTAAACCATTGGCGGTACATACCGCCACGCTCACAATAGACACCCACAGACAAAACAACACGACATTGGCCAGTTCAAACAACACACACCTGACACCCATATACACACCACACCCGCACACCAACAGCACTATAAAACACACACCCACATTACCTACAAAGCATTGCCACCAGACAGACACCAAGACCACTGTCACAACTAGAACCACACACTACTCACACCTATACACCACTCACGCACTCCACATCACACACCCCAATACATTACCCAACACACCCTCACCAACACACTTCACATAACACCCATGGCACCACAAAGACACCCCTGTTTCACATTGGAGGAGCTAAGGGTCATGGTGGAGGAATTGTCAGGGTAGAGCCACAGCTATTTGGAGCACAGGTGCAGCAGATATCAATAGCCAGGAAGATGGAGCTATGGCAGAGAATCGTGGTCAGGGTCAACATCGTGGGACAGTAACCAGAACTAGGGATGACATCAGGAAGAGGTGGAACGGCCAACGGGGGAAGGTACGTTCCATGGCAGCAAGAGACCAGCTTGCTATCCAGAGGACTGGCAGTGGACCCCCACCTCCTACCCCATAACTCACAGCATGGGAGGAGCAAGTCTTGGCAATACTGCATCCTGAGGGCCTGGCCTGAATCAGAGGAGGACTGGACTCGGGTAAGTCAACTCTCTACTATTAGCAGCCCCTACCTGCATGCCATCACACACCCTCACCCTCACTCCCATCACTCCACTACATCTCACACACCCCACCATCACATCTCACTCATCCCAATGCCAAGTCCTGGATGGATACCCCTCACAGCCCTGCATTGACACTCATCACTAAAGCATGCATAACATAGAGAACTAACAATCCCACCATACAGTAACATACACAAGTGAAATCTGGCAGGGCAAATCCAACCATAGAGGGTGAGCCACGGATGTAAAATATGTCAGACACATAAACCGTAACACATCATTTACATTCCCACAGGTACCCCAGCCAATGTCAACGGAGAGGAGGTGCCAGCACTATCCAGTCCCCCAACTGAGGAGGCCCACAGTGATGACAGCAACTCTGGTCTTCAGCATCTGGATGACCTACCAGGCACATCAGGGACCACTGGACAGCTGGTTACCCGAGCCCAGTCACACACCATCACAGAGCCTCCTCCATCTGGAAACACCACCACAGCACAGACCCAGCGTACCCACACCTCTGTTCGCAGGACACGTCAATCAGCAGTGTGTCTACCTCTACAGGGACCCCAGAACACACCTCGCCCCCAAGACAATCAGGGACCTCGGGTCAGTGGTAGTGGGCACACGGTTCAGGGGACAGAGGCAAAGGCCAACAGGGAAACTAGGAGGACTGATGTGCGCCAGGGGGAGGACAGGCCCAGGGAACCGACTGTCCTCAAGGCACTCGCCGAGGTCCTGGGAGCCTATAAACATTCCCAGGACACTATGGGCCAGATCCTGAACAACGTGCAGGAGAACAGGCGGCTGCAGGAGGAACAGTACCGGGGGATCAGGAAGGACTTGCAGGCCATCAACAACACTCTGATCTCCATAGCAGGGGTTCTGGCAGACATGGCCAACATTATGAGGGAGGGAGTCTCACACCAGTGGGTCCCTGCAACTAGCCAGACATCTGAACTGCCTTCCACTTCTGCTGCCGCTAGTGGCCAGGAGGCCCCGCCACAGCACTCACAGGCCACCAGCGCCCCTCCCCCTACAGAAGGTGAACCACATCGCAAACGTTCCCTGTGATCCAGACAGAAGCCAGAGACACTTGCCAAGACCCCTGCCAGGAAATGGGACTCTCCTGACTGTCACCCTTGTGCCCCACTCAGTCATCCTGTCCACCCCAAACTGCCATTGCTCCCCTACCAATGTCCCCTTGGGCAATGCACCTGTGCTACAAACAGACTGGAACAATACTCTGGACTTTCCTTCATCATCACCCCATCCCATTGTACTTGCCCCCTATATGTTAGCACTTCAATAATCATTCTTTAAAAAAAATCAGTTTGGAGTATGTCATGTATATCAAATATGTATTGACTGAAACAGGTACCAACATTGAAAATTAACTGTACATAGAATGAGCATAGATTAATGACCTGTGGCTGGCTGTAGTGATCACACCAGAAGTATAAGTCAAGTCACCAACATCTGCAAAATGAATTGCAAAAGGGAACAGTAAGTGGGCATAGAAGTGGGAAATATCAGCATGTCATTGCCACACATAGTACAACCAAAGTCATTGAAATGTGAAGTTACACTATCCTACCTGGGTGTCATTGGAAGTATTGTCGAATAACTGATTTTCTGTTGTCCTCATCCTCATCGCTGCCTCCTCGTCCTCACTGTCCACGGGGTCTACTGCTGCCACACGGGCATCCCCAGGCTCCTCCTCCTGCAGAAAAGGGACATGTAGTCTGAGGGCCAGGTTGTGCAACATGCAGCATGCCACTACTATCTGGCAGACCTTCTTGGGTGAGTAGCACAGGGATCCACCTGTTAGATGGAGGCACCAGAGCCTGGCCTTCAGGAGGCCAAAGGTCCTTTCAATGATCCTTCTTGTTCGCCCATTTGCACCATTATACCGTTCTTCTGCCCTTGTCCTGGCATTCCTCACAGGGCTCAGCAGCCATGATAGGTTTGGGTAACCAGAGTCACCTGCAAATATTGAGGGACAACATTTAGCCACACACTATCCTATATGTCCCACACCATACACATACACCAACATATACTGGGTGGGAACCAGGGCTCACCTATTAGTCACACCCTGTGCCTTTGTAGTTGGCCCATCACATTTGGGATGCTGCTATCCCTGAGGACAAAGGCATCACGCACTGACCCTGGATACTTAGCATTGACCTGGGAGATGTACTGGTCCGCCAAGCACACCATCTGAACATTCATGGAGTGGAAACTCTTTCCATTCCTTAACACCTTTTCATTCTGCTGGGGGTAACAAATGCAATATGTGTTCCATCAATCACCCCAATTATGTTGGGGATATGTCCTATTGCATAAAACTCAGCCTTCACTGTGGCCAAATCCTCAACCTGGGGGAAAGCAATGTAGCTGCACATATGTTTTATCAGGGCCGTACGTTTGAGAACATTGGCTGTGACATTCCTGCTGCCACTTAGAAAGAACCAGTTGCCAGGAAATGGAGTACAGATAGCACTTGCACAAGTGGGGAGGTCCCAGTGGGGTGACGGACAGCAGAGATCAGGTCAGTCCCCAATTGGGCACACAGCTCTGTGATTGTGGCCCTGTCAAGTTTATAGATGAGGATAATGTGCCTGTCCTCCAGTGTTGCCAAGTCCACCAGGGGTCTGTACACAGGGTTATGTCTTCATCTCCTATTCATCTGCAGCGGTAGGTATCTAAGGGACACAAGAGTGAGGAGTCTGTCACAAACTGAACATTGGAGCCACAACAGGAGTTTGCAATCTATAAACTTGTAATGGGTCAGTGTGATTTGTCCAGTATGTGCCTATTTCTCCTGTGATGCAGCATGAATCCATAGGGCTGCCTCCCCCCTGAAATGGCGCCCACCTGTCCTGTGTGGAGGGACAGGTGGAAGTGAGGTAATTCCGCTGACGTGTGCGCCATGGCAGGAGGTGGTCGGGAACCACCGTGCAACTCCTCATTGATTTATATTGGCCCCTATGGGTTACAGTGGCCAATGGTGATCTACGCAGGTGGTGACGGTATGCACTACTGTGGATGTGACTGCCATTTTCTATCTAATTCCTCACTTGCTACCTGACCTTCCATAGGAGAGGACCTACACTGCATGTGCTGCTGTGACCTGTGTCTGGAACCTACCATGGCCCATGTGACCAGGGAAAGGGCCCCAGCTTTCACTTCGGAGGAGTTGGAGAGACTTGTGGATGGGGTCCTACCCCAGTACGGACTGCTGTATGGGCCTCCAGAACAACAGGTGAGTACACTTTGGTCACAATGCATGTGATATGAATGCATGGAGTGGTGTGAGTGAAGGCCTTGCATAAGGGGGTGGGTGGATGTCCTCTTTACGGCGTACAACTTGTGTGCTGGGCTATGTGTGTGCCATGATTTGCAGTGCAGGAATTAAATGAATCATATGAAATGTTACACAAAACATGGCTACCATCTTATGACCACCAGAAAATAATCACCCTTTCACGTTCTTTTCCCAGAGACGTAGTGGCACAGCCAAGCTACATTCTTTCAACTCTCCCTCTGATGACTTTTAGACTCATTACAAATCCCTCTTCATTCTTCAATGAAACTCTCTAAAGCCTAGCTGTTTTAAACAACTTCTGCCTAGATTCTTCCAGACCCTTCATATCATCATAATATCTACACTGAGGGGCATATTTACACTCTGTTTGCACGGGATTTACGTAATTTTTTTTACGCAAATCTGGTGCAAACTTAACTCCATACTTATATTTTGGCGCTAAAATATTGGAGTTAAAGTCATTTTTTGCCTGCGAAAAACTACCTTGCGTCAATGAGATGCAAGGTAGGCGTTCCCAGGCAAAAAATTACTCTAGGGCCCTGGCACCTTAATTATCCTCCCATGCAAAAATCAAGCACAGGGGGAGGAGGGGTCAATAAAATGGTGCAAAGTTTACTTTGCACCACTTTTTAACGCCTGGGTCAGGGCAGAAATTACGAGACCTGTGGGCCTATTTCCATGGTAGAACACCATGGAATAAGCCAGAAGGCGCACTCCCCAGGCATACCCCCACCCACACCAGAGAGATAGCGTAGGATAGGGAACCCCATCCCAGGTAAGTATAAGTAAGTACAAGTAAGTATTATGTTTTTTTAAAGTGCCATTGGGGGCCCTGAAATTGGCACTGGGTGCAATGGCCATTCCCAGGGGACCCTGATCCCCTGTGCTGGCCATTGGGGTGGTGGGTATGACTCCTGTCTTTTCTACAACAGGAGTCATGTGGTATGGATGGTTTTTCATTAGAAAATGACTCTGGGCAGGTTAGAGTCATTTTTTAACTCTAACTTGCCTAACGTCATTTTTTGGTGCAAACCCCCCCTTCTTCCATACTGCCAGCCCCACCCGACTAACGTCATTTTTTTTACGCTAGCCTACCTTTGCAACGGCTTGCACCATTCCATAAATATGGTGCACAGAAATAGTGCAAGCCGGTGCTAAACATTTTGGTGCAAAACTGCGTTAATGCAGTTTTGCCCCAAAAAAGTATTAATCAGGGCCTGACTATCTTCCAGTTCAACTTCTGCTCTCTGGCTTTTCCTGCCTTTTTGAACTTTCATTCTCTGAAACATTCAGTATCCCACAAACAATAATTTTTCTATGATCAAAGGAATCAACAATGGTCTCAACACAAATCCAAATATCACATTTCCTAAGCTACAAAACCATCTGCTTACAGCAGAAAATTCACTCCTGATTGCCTCCCTTGCACCAGTTGCTTCCAATTCCTTCAAATCGTGGGTTAACTATGAAGTGTTTTGAATGTACTTCTGCAAATCTTCACGTTTATCTGGGATAAAAGTGCTGCATTGTTGAACTTTAAGCATCCAACAGATTCCACCCTCGTTTGCGAGCAACATGTCTAACACAAGTCAATTTTGCAAAACAATTAATCTGATCACTATAATCTCAGTATTGACAACTAATAGTGCTCCAGCAGTACAAGTAGCCTGTTCATCCACTATAGCAGACAGACTTCTAATTTTCAAATCATTCAAAATCACTCCTACGGATGGAATTATAACACAAAAAATGTTTCCTACTACCTCCCTAGCACTCACACCCTGTTTAGGCCTAAACCCTTTTGTCCAAACAGGAATATTAAGGTGCTCCACAAGATAGATTTTAGGAAAAACAATTCCCAAATAACATGTACCACACCATCCTTCCGGTAGTACAAAATATGCTCGCTTACCACAAACAAAATAAACCCCAGGGATCACTGCACCTTACCCATACAAATGCAACCTGAAATTTTCCCGAACTTCAAATGTGTACTCACATTCACTCTTTCCCACAAACCCATCATCAGTGGTGGACCTCTCCATCCAGATGCACAATCTCTTTATATATTCCTAATCTAGAGCTGAAGCAGCTCAGTTTCAAGCTAACTGATATTCTATTTCTTCCCTTGTCTACTTAGTCAGACTTCAGAATAACTAATCTGTCTGTGATCCAGCGTCCAACTCTCTCCTGTCTTCAACAAAATTTGAAAACTTATTTTCTACATCTGATAAAAGGCAAGATAAGTAGTGTCTATGTCCATTTATAGTATGAGAGATAAAAACAAGTTTGACAAATCTTGCAATGCTTTTTATTTCCAAAGGAGCTGGGCATCTATTCAAATGTTCAATTATAGGAATTTCTGAAAAAAATGTTATAATTGGAGAAATAATATTGATAATGTCCTGTCCGATAAAATAAACTCAACAACAATACATGAAATTCCATAAGTCACAAGGATGTGGTGACAAGTAATACCCTCCGAAAGGGAAGCAGGCAATCAAGTACATACATAGCAGTCCCTTGCCTTCAAGTCCCTACATATTCATACAATAAGCAGAAATGTACATTTGCGGAATAATCTCCACTAGAAGCATCTATGTGTAATGCTTTCTCATTTAACCTATTACCCTTCCTAGACCTAATAGTTCAGGAAGGAAAATCAGAAGACATCCCTCCCTCTACAGGATTAGTGAGGGAAAACACTCCTACTGGTAATGTTGTTAATATGATAAGCAGAAAAAGCAGTAAAGCACTTATATTACATCTACATCAATTTCTTAGGTTTATCTCCATTATGCCTTTTGAATTCAATCTATTTTCAAGCAAAATATTGCAGCAACAAATATCTCTTTGTTGAAATGATCAAAACAATCAGAAAAATAAAGCTAAAAAAATTAAAGTTTATTCAGTATCAGTGCGTATAAATCTTAATGAGGCTACCTTACTGTACTATGTGTTCTTATAAATGACAACCCTCTTTCTTCTACTGGGGCCTATGTGTCTTCCCAAGTTCTTGATCCCGATCAATATAAATGTTTCTAATATATGAACAGACTACGCTTCCAGATGACAAGGAAAATTCCAAGTACAGCTCAATCATAATGTCGAGTTCATGGAGGCTCAGCTGAACCAGTATGATGATGCCAACATTCCCGGAATTCTTGATCTGCGTCATTTGTAAAGTAAGTCCATTTAGGTGAAGAGGACCTGCAACATTGGTACTCGTGCTCTTTTTGACTTTCTCTGGTTTACACCTTTGTCTTCCCTTTCACTCAGATCAGAATTCTCTGTTTCTTCAGCAATCGTTGATGGCACACGCTCTTTAGGCAGTGTCACTACTTCTTGCTCCTGTAATCTATGCCACCTGTCTCCAGTTTTCACTAACCTTCCAGTAGCACTCATTCCCTCACCAGGGTCTGATTCGGAGTCTGACTCCTGCTTCTCAGGACAAACTTCTATCGGTTCTTGTTGTGATTTTCTCTAGACCCTCTTTTGCTTTAAGGCTCAGGTTGGTCCTCGACAGTTTGATTGACCTACTCCGGTTGTCCTTCACATACTTCTGGCTCTTCTTGTTTCACTGAGGTGACACTCCTCCCTGTGAGTGTGAGAAGTATGGATCCAGTTAGGGAGACCTCCACACTTGGTCGTAGTCATCATTCCCAGGATCACCAGATAACGCCCATGCCAATGAGGGTCCAGACATGTCTTTCTGACATGCTTCTTTCCCAAGACTCAATTGCCGGGACTGATGGCACTATTCTTGTTGAGGGGAGGCTGTGACTGTTCCAACCTGATGAGACACAGAACATACCACATCAGCTAGGGACTTGCAATAGTCTAAGACCATGTCATCAGTCATATTCACAAGTGCATTTGCAGGAATTGCTGGCAGTCTCATCTGCCTTCCCTTAAGGATTTCATGGGGGACAAGACAGTCTTTTGATCAGGTACACTCTGAAGGCTCATCCACACAAGAGGCAAAGCATAAGGCCACTTCAGAGACATTGATGCACACACTTTTGCCTACCTCAATTTCTGCATGCCGTTCACTTGTTCAATAAGACCTGAAGCCTCAGGTCTAAAACTACAATGTAGTCTCTGATCCATCTGCAATGCTGTGCATAACAATTTTAGGACCTCATTATTTAAATGAGTTCCTGGATCTGATTCTAATGAAGGTGGGAAGCCAAGCTTTGGGATGAGTTCTCTCAATAACAGTTTTGTCCCAGTAAGACCATCATTTCGCCTAGTTGGGAATGCTTCAACCCAATGGGAAAAGATACACCTACAACGACCAAAATGTACCTCAATCCACTACATACAGGCATCTCAATTAAATCCATCTGCATTCTGTTAAAGGGTCCTCCTGATTTCCATATGTGACTCAATGTTAGACCTGACAGCCTTAGGGTGGGCACCCTTAACTTTTTGCCTGCCTCCCTCCACTTTTTAGATACCTTTTTTACTGGTTTTAAGACTCTGCACACTTTACCACTGCTAACCAGTGCAAAAGAGCATATGCGCTCTCCCTTTAAACATGGTAACATTGGATCATACCCAATTGGACTATTTAATTTACTTATAAGTCCCTAGTAGAGTGCACTATATGTACCCAGGTCCTGTAGATTAAATGCTACTAGTGGGCTTGCAGCACTGATTGTGCCACCCACTTAAGTAGCCCCTTAACCATGTCTCAGGCCTGCCTTTCCAAGGCCTGTGTGTGCAGTTTCATTGCCAATTCGACTTGGCATTTAAAAGTACTTGCCAAACCTAAACTCCCCTTTTTCTACATATAATCACCACTAAGTCATGCCCTAGGTAACCCATAGGGCATGGTGCTGTGTAGTCAAAAGGCAGGACATGTACCTGTGTAGTTTACATGTCCTGGTAGCGTAAAACTCCTAAATTTGTTTTTTCACTGCTGTGAGGCCTGCTGACTTTAAAGGCTAACATTGGGGCTGCCCTCATACATTATTTGAGTGGTAGCTGTTGATCTGAAAGAAATAGGAAGATCATATTTGGTATGGCCAGAATGGTGATACAAAATCCTGCTGACTGGTGAAGTTGGATTTAATATTACTATTTTAGAAATGCCACTTTTAGAAAGTGAGCATTTCTCTGCAATTAAATCCTTCTGTGCCTTACAATCCATGACTGGCTGGGTTTAGCTGACAGCTCCCTTGTGCATTCACTAAGACACACCCCAAACACAGGATACTCAGCCTCACTTGCACACATCTGCATTTTGAATGGGTCTTCCTGGGCTGGGAGGGTGAAGGGCCTGACACTTGCATGTCAAAGGACAGTAGCCTGTCCACACACAAAGGACTGCCACACCCCCTACTGGGACCGTGTCAGACAGGATTGAACTGAAAGGGGACCTTGTGCACTTCTAAGCCACTCTTTAAAGTTTCCCCCACTTCAAAGGCACATTTGGATATGTAAACAGGGCCTCTGCCCCTTCCAACTCAGACACTTCCTGGAGAAGAAACTTGAACCAGAACCTACATCCTGCCAAGAAGAACTGCCTGGCTGCCCAAAGGACTCACCTGTCTGCTTTCTGTGAAGGACTGCTGCCTTGCTGTTGCCCTGCTGCCATGCTGCTCTCTGGCTGTGGTGAAGAAGTGCTCTCCAAGGGCTTGGATAGAGCTTGCCTCCTGTTCCCTGAAGTCTCAGGACCAAAAAGACTTCATCTCTACAAGAAGGACTCCTTGTGCGGCGAAATTAGACGCACAGCCTGACTGAAATGATGCACAGCCTGCACCACAGTGAAAATTTCACCGCATGCCGAACCGGAACGACGCAGCCCGACTTCGCAACAAGAAGATCAATGCAGCACCAGCGTAGCGAATGGAAATTCGACACACGGTCCACCGAATTGATGCACAGCCGAGCCGGAATGACGCAGCCCGACTTCCAGAGAGGAATCAACATGTTGCCTGCCGTGCAGTTGAAAATTCAATGCAACGCCCACCGAATCAATGCAGTTCCTGTGACTTCATCCTGCCAGCTCAGGAAATCCACACATCGTCCACGGGGTGTCGGAAAACCCCACAACCCGAAGAGGATCCACGACCGAGTGCCAGAAATCGACGCACAGCCGTCCCTGCGAGAAAACTAAACGACGGATCACCATGTGCAGCACGAGAAATCGACGCACACCCCTTTGTTTCCACGCATCTCCTCCTCTGCAGTTCTTTAGAGAGATTTTTCATGCAAACCGTGTACTTTGTGCTTGAAAGAGACATTGTTTGCTTTTAAAATACTTAAGACACTATGGGCCTCATTACGACTCTGGCGGGCGGGGGAGAGGTGGCGGTAATACCGCCAACAGGCCAGCGAAAAAAAAATGGAATTATGACCATGGCGGTAACCACCATGGTCATCCGCCACTTCTCCACTCCGACCGCCAGGGCGGTGATGACCGCTGGGCTGGAGACTTCGATCTTCAGCCCGGCGGCCGTCACCAGACTGCCGGTGGTATCAGGCCCCTGCATACCGCCATGGATTTCTGGTGGTTTGGAACCGCCACAAAATCCATGGCGGTAGGCACTATCAGTGCCAGGGAATTCCTTCCCTGGCACTGATAGGGGTCTCCCCCACCCAGAGTCCTCCCCCAATACCTCCCACCCCCCTGCCACCTCCCAAAGGTTGCAGGACCCACCCCTCCCCACCCTCACCCCCAACATGCACATGCACACACCCCTACACGCACACATATACTACATCAACACATACCCGCACACATACAAACAGACATGCACACATACCGACCCGCACACATTTCCCATACACACAACACACCCCGCATGCATACACGCACTCACACACCTCCTCTACATACTCACACGCACACCCCCATGCACGCACACAACACACAACACCCTCCCACCCCCACCCCTAAAGGACGATCATCTTACCAAATGATGCAATGTTATTTAGTTCACAAACCTAAAAGTACAACATTTTAATGGGAATATTGGAGATTTTCTAAATTTAACAGGCCATTTGTCAATACTAGGTTATGTTTGATGCACTTTTACTGCGACTCAATTTGAGGACACTAACTTGATTTTTAGCCTCCAATTTAACATTTCTTCACATTTACAGAACATTTTAAAATTTTCAGTTTTGCTGCTATGTTTATAAACACTTAATGAATCTTTTAATATTATGTAATTTTATAAGTGCTTACGCACATCGGAGTAGGTTTCATGAACCCCCAACGGTCCCTGGACCACAGATTAAGAACCACTGTTCTACAGCATCTGTGAAAGCATTTGTGTATGTGTGCTGGTGATCTATGCCATTGTGTTTCACAGGGAGGGGTCCGTATCTGGAGTATGGCTTCATTTTGTACAATCATCCATTCTCCCCTAACAAAATGTCACAACTCATTAAAACTGACATCCTCGCCCTACTGACCTCACATCTCTACAAAACAGACCAGATGCTGGTCTCTGATGGAAAAGTTTCAAAGTTCATACTCTGGATTACACAAAGGTGCCTAAATGCCAACTAATGGTAGAATGCACATTGTACTGTGGTAGAAGTATAACGTCGGGCTGCCACACAGTTTCATCTCCCATGAAGTTCTCCTATGTGGTCACATCAGCATTATTTATTGTTCTATTGAGGCCATAAGTTATCGCCAGCAAAACTGTTCAGAGTGATCAAGTCTTGCTTTACTTGTGAATGACCTTTCCTGAGGTTTTGTGTCCTGCCATGAATCCCACCACATTACTGGAGCGGTTAACACTGGTGCATTGATAAGGCTGGGTTTGCGGAAGTGAAGGGTTTGTGAAGTATGAGAACTGCAAAACGCGCTGGAGAGGGGCAGTCGAGGGTAACGGTGCACAGCGCTCACGGGCAGAATAGAAGGAAAAAAACTTTCTAATGTGGCACACTACCTCACAAAAGCAGGGGTCCCCCAAGGATCAATCATCTCACCTTTGTTTTTCAACATCTACATGATATCTTTACCAGAACTGATCAATGATTTCCATCTCACATGCTACAACTATGCAGATAACACAGATATACTACTTAAATTAGAATGCCCCAAAAACATTGAAACTCACAAATCTTCAGTTGTCTCAGAGCCGTTGATCAGTGGATGACCTGGAGCCATCTCAAACTAAATACCTCCAAAACAGAAATACTCATATGTGGTGACTGGAAACATTATGCCCCTCTGTGCATCTGGCCTGATGATCTCGGACCACCTCCTCAATTATCCAAGGAAGTTAAAAACCTAGGAATCACCATAGATTCCAAGTTAACTATGACTGCCCAAGTGGACAAATTAGCACGAACAAGCTTCATCACCTTGAAGACTTTACGACGCATCTTCTCCCACCTCGGATTTCCACACAAGGTGCAAGCTAGTATCTCGCTTGTACTATCCAAACTGGATTATGCCAATGGCCTCTACCATGGATCATCTCTATCTATTATGAAAAACTATAACGTATCCAGAATTCCGCAGCCAGGCTACTATTACATGTAAAGCCGCAAGCCCACATCTCCCCTGCCTTGAGAGCACTACACTGGTTACCCGTTGCCAGAAGATGCACTTGCAAGCTGCTTTGTATCACCCACAAAGCTATACATGGAACAGGACCGCTTTTTATCAGAAACAAAATAACCAAATACATCCAACAAAGAAACCTCCGCTCAAGATTGGCACCCCGCCTTAGAACACCACCATAAAAGAAAAAGACTATAGATGGTACATCCTTCTCCGTTCAAACAGCCAAACTATGGAATTCATTACCCCCAACTATAAGAGCCACAGATAACTTTCTTGTCTTCAGAAAACTACTCAAGAGTTGGCTCTTTCCTTCATAACCACCATATTCAAACAACTATGGACTGCATATGCCTATGTTGATAAATATGTTTTTCAGATTCTGGGGGTCATTACAACCCTGGCGGACGGTGTTAAAGCGGCGGTAAGACCGCCAACAGGCTGGCGGTCTTTTTTTTAGTATTATGACCATGGCGGTTACCGCCATGGTCATCCGCTGCTTCCCCGTGCCGACCGCCAGGGCGGAGACGACCGCTGGGCTGGAGACCTGGGTCTCCAGCCCGGCGGTCGTGATAATACCGCCGCCGATATTGTGACCCGGCTTACCGCTGTGGATTTCCAGTGGTAGGAACCGCCATGAAATCCATGGCGGTAAGCACTATCAGGGCCAGGGAATTCCTTCCCTGGCACTGATAGGGGTCTCCACCACCCCCCACCCGACTTCCTCCCCTACACCCCCCACCACCCCTGCCACCCCCCAAAGGTGGCAGGGCCCCCCTCCCCACCCCGACCCCTGACATTACCTTACACATACACACCCGACACGCACGCAGGCACCACCAACACACATACACGCACACACACCGACATACATGCCAACATCCACACACACACACTCAGACACGTACACCCACATTCACACATTCATGCACACATCCATACAGACATACATACAGACAGACACGCACACATTTCCGAAACACGCAACACCCCCGCAAGCATACACGCACTCACACCCCCCCCCTACATACACAGAAGCACACCCCCATGCACCCACACAACACACAACACCCCCCTACCCTAACGGACGATCGACTTACCTGTTCCGTCAATCGTCCGGGAGGGGACGGGAGCCATGGGAGCAGCTCCGCCAACACCACACCGCCAACAGAACACCGCCGCGCAGAATCACAGGACGTGATTAACTCGGCGGTGTTCTGTTGGCATGTCGGTGGAGGTGGAGCAACCTCCACTTCCCCGCCGCCCGCAAGTATGGCTGTTGGCAGCTCTCCGTCAGAAAAACGACGGAGGGCAGCCAGCGGTCATAATACGCCGTGCGGCAAACTGCCACTACTGGCGGTCTTCCGCACTGCGGTCCCTCGGCGGTCTTCTTAAAAGACCGCTGAGGTTGTAATGACCACCTATGTGTATATTTCTAGTTATGTATAGTTCTTTAGAAAATATGTATCGCTACTATGTCATAACAATAAAATACACACACACTCTTTAAACCTGTTTGACTAAGTATATTTTACCCATGGTTCTAATTATGTATTGTATGTGCATATGTGTGTGTGTGTATTCATGTATGTGTGTATGTATATATATATATATAGATATATATATATATATATATATATATATATATATGTATAAACAATGAAAAGAACTTCCACAGAAGGACGCACACTCGGGAAATCCCAGAAATTAATTTGAGTATTTAATTCACACACTACGCGTTTCGGCTGTCAAGCAGCCTTGATCACGTGTAAAATTCCACCAATATACATTTAGTTTAAATACCCATCGGATATAAGCATAGAAACAGGACTACACATTGCATCAATTTTACAAACAGTGGAAATAAAATGGGAGTAAATCTATAGAAAATTATTCAATACAGCTAATACAGAAATAAATATATCATTAAGACAATACTCTTCCATATATTTACGAAATGCAATATTTCCACAAGTAAGGAATTTAAAACCATCAGCTTTCAACTAAGAATGCTGGCATCTCCTGACTGGCTCCTAATTAATACCCAAAATAAATAAATATAAATTTAAAATATTACATACATGAGTATAACAACTTAAATACATGAGTATAAATTTATTTTAATTTTTTTAAATTTCTAATGCACCTTATATTACTTTGTTTTAATGAATTTAATATTCTTAACAATTATAAATGTCTAAAAATGTGCAAAATCAATTATATCGGCATACTCAATTGCATATAAATATCTCCATAGTTAAATATAAATATATAAACATAAATATAAATAAGAACCAGTCAATTTTAAATTTCATTTCACCTATTTCACACTTTCAAATATACTTTATCAATGTACTGAAATCTCAAGTATTA
The DNA here is from genome assembly GCF_031143425.1 of Pleurodeles waltl. Classification (NCBI taxonomy): domain Eukaryota; kingdom Metazoa; phylum Chordata; class Amphibia; order Caudata; family Salamandridae; genus Pleurodeles; species Pleurodeles waltl. Next base: position 216,499,662 of record NC_090450.1, on the reverse strand, counting down.
ATTCAACATTCAATATATTACTCCCTAAAATGATTATGATCATATTTCCTTCAAATCTATATAACAGCATATTCTACACAATTTCTAAATATCCGATATCCCTGACACCTCGTGACTGAATCACCATCTTTGTATTCCGAAATCGGGAATCCATCCGGACTCCTCCATTCTGAAAAAATAAAAATAAAAAAAGTAGAATAAATATTAAAAGTATTAAAAAACATACTCTCAATGAAAAGCCACTACTCAAAATGCTCAAGCATCATTATTAATCCGGATGACTAAAGTCTCCCACCCCATATAGTATTCCTAAGAATAGTCATCAAAATAGATGAGTGGTAAGCTCTTCACTCATATTCAATCCTTGAGGTGTCTTAGTTTCTAAATCAACAATATATTTGGATTCTTTTATACGTAAAGTCAACTCCCTATTGCCTCCTCTGTGATGCACAGGTATATGTTTGATGCCAAAATAAGCCAATATAGTGGCATCGGAGTTATGGTACTCCTCAAAGTGTCTAGCTACCGGATAGTGGGGATCTCTTGATGTAATAGCCCGCATATGTTCAAGGATACGTTTTTTCACTGCATGTTTTCTACTTCCCACATACCACAGGTGACACGGGCATTCCAATACATAAACAGTGAAAGGAGTACTACATGTAAGAAACTGCTTAATGGGTCTGTTTGTCCCTGGTCTTTTTATAGAGTACTCTTTTCTTGCCACACTGTTACGACAGGCTTTACAATGACCACAGGGAAAAAATCCCTGTAGATTATGCTCCTTAACATGAGATAAAGGAGAGATATCATTAGATCTCAACATATCATGGAGATTACGACCTCTTCTGTACGTAATCGAGGGCCATCTCTGAATCTCCTTGCCTATAACAGGATCACTCTTCAGAATGTTCCATTGTTTGGAGATAATCTTTATGTATATGTATATGTTGTTTCTGTGCTTGGCATGTTCGTGGGTCATTGCATGGCTCCTGGGTGGGTTGTTATACTAGATATCTATGAATTCCTGCTCTCATCTTATCACACTTATCTACCCATCATCATATGTTATGTCTCTATCAAACTATCCTCCATTCTCACTCTGACTCATCCCAAATCCTTTCTACTACTTTCATCTCCTAAATAACTCTGCCTAAGGTCTTGCCTTCGCTTCCACATCTAACTCGCCAAACCTCACTCTACCACCGTGACCTCTCACACAACCCTACTAAATTCACCCACATTTATCTCAACCTGCTACTATGCTCTCCCTAACCCTTCCACATACTCTTCCCTCCTCCATCCCCCTTTACTCATCCCAAGCCTTTGGGTTGAGTAAATGAAGGATATACTCCCAATTAACACTTCTGGATTTCTTTCCTCCTCCACCCCTCCATTACTCCAGTCAATCTAACTAACAAACTCTCATATCCGTGGCTCAAATTAACTCATAATAATACTAAAACTGTACTCATTATTTCCCGATACTAATCCATCACTAATTCTTGTTGGGTTCCAGAGTAGCGTGCTACTCACCGAAAAGCGATTCAACGCCTCGTCAGAGGTAGTAAGCGCTATATAAATACGATTACAATACAATACAATACCTTGTCTGTTGATCCTCCGGGAGGGGACAGGATCCACTGCGGCTGCTCCGCCGCCATCACCCCTTTACCAGAACACCGCCACGCCGAATCATGGAACATGATTCGGTGGGAGGTGTTCTGATGACGGGCGGTGGTGGTGGAGCAGCCTCCACTTCCCCGCCGACCGCCAGTATGGCTGCTGGTGGCTCTCCGTCCGAAAAAGGACGGAGGGCTGCCAGCAGTTTATAATATGCTGTGCGGAAAACCGCCTGCACTGGCAGTCTACAGCACGGCGGTACCTCGGCGGTCTTTAAAAAAGACCGCTGAGGTCGAAATGAGGGCCTATATCATTTTTACAGTGATATCTGAACACATTCTTATTGCAGTTCAATCGTTTTGACCTGCATCTTATCAGATAAATATGATATATTTTTCTAAACACTGTGTGGTGTATTTTTGTGGTGCTATATGGTGTAATTGTATGATTTATTGCACAAATACTTTACACATTGCCTTCTAAGGTAAGCCTGACTGCTCAGTGCCAAGCTACCAGAGGGTGGGCACAGGATAATTTGTATTGTGTGCGACTTACCCTGACTAGAGTGAGGAACCTTGCTTAGACAGGGGGTAACCTGACTGCCAACCAAAGACCCCATTTCTAACACACAACGTAACTGCAGTCCTCTTCCTAACGTTGTTCTGTTGACACTTAACACACTTATGACACAGTGCTTCAGCCATTACTCAGAATTTTGTATTGAATCAAGTTTGCCTGAAGAACCTCATTATAACATCGCTGCAAATGTGAGCAGGGCCATGGAAATGTTGAGCAATGAGTGTTAACAGACTATGGGCCTGATTACAACTTTGGAAGAGGGTGTTAATCCGTCCCAAATGTGACGGATATCCTGCCCACCGTATTACGAGTTCCATAGGATATAATGGACTCGTAATACGGCGGGTGGTATATCCGTCACATTTGGGACGGATTAACACCCTCCTCCAAAGTTGTAATCAGGCCCTATGTGGCAATACTGGCCTTTCACCCATTGAAACCCAAATGTCATCATCTCTTTTGCCATAACCTGCTCTAACCCAACCTTGCTGTTCTTCCTCAGACACCTCTTCCTGTAACCTTTACACCTCATCCCAGGTGTCAGCTGTTGCCAACAAGAGGTTCACAATAGTCTCATCCTTTCCTTCGCTCACTAATTCTCCATCAAATCTACAAATATTATGTGCACAATACCTTGCAATCTCATCAGTGTATCGATTACCCAAAGTCAAATGATCATTTCGAGAGGAGGGTGCAGAACACTTAACCACTGCTACCTGTTTGGGCAATTTGAATGTGTTGAGAAGATTTTTCACCATTTTAGATCAGTGATCCAGAGGACATCATAAATTGTCGCTGAGACCACAGTTGCCCAAAGTCATGAATGACACCAAAGCCGCACTGACTTTCGGTAAAGATTGTCGCTTTCAATTGATTGGAAACACAAAATGCTCTTGTAAGAGAATCAGTTCACCCACTTGAAGACAAGAAGCTTCAACAACTCCAAATTAAGTACAGATGGCATAGATGTGCTCTCAGACATCCCCATTGTCTCTCAAACATGAACCATCAACATAAAGGACATAGGCCCTCATTACAACCAACAGGCCGGCGGTAACCAAAATGGAATTATGACCACGACGGAAACCGCTCAGACAGACAGCCACTTTAACTCACCGACCGCCACAGCAGTATTAACAAGCACCACAGCGATAACTGCCAACAGCCAGGTGGAAGACAATGTACTGCCCACACTATTACGACAGGCCTATCCACCACCTTTTCCAGGGCGGTACTAACAACATCAAAAGCATGACAGAAACAGAAGTCAAAGGACTCACCTGTGGAGACTCAGGGAACAACCACGACACCATGGAGCCTGAGCTGCACATATTTCTGATGCTTGTCTACCTTTTTCTGTATTATGAACATCAACGCCGGTGAAGACGACCACAGTGAGTACTACTGCCTAGCACACAGGGGAGGGGGGAGGAAAAAGAGAGTGACACACACACACACGCAACACGTAAAACCCCCACCCCCACACCGTACACACAATCAGATGCACAAACATTACATATTCACCCCGTACCCCTCAGGAATAATGCAATAGCAAAATGATTTGAAGAAAGTGAGTGTAATACGAGAAAATAACATGAATAAGTGCATCAAAATACAAACGTACATACATATTTACAAATGTAGGGACACTGCCCACTCCTCAATGTCCGTGGGCCACAGGGCCACAATACATAGGCCAAGGCCCCACATCACTCCTGTAACAACAGAGAGAGAACACTGCAGGGGCATCAGGTCAAAAATACATAGGCACTTCAGGTGGATGGGGAACTGGGGGGCATCTCAGCTGGAAGATGGTACAACACCACTGGTCCTGGAGGGGGCAACATGACCTGTGCGATGTCCTGGGGAGTGCAAGGCCACAGTCTCTCAAGTGGGTGGTTTGCCCACTGCTTGGTCCTGGGGAGTGCAAGGCCACAGTCTCTCAAGTGGGTGGTTTACCCACTACTTGGTCCTGGGGAGTGCAAGGCCACATTCTCTCTAGTGGATGGCTTCTCCACTGGTTCTGGAGGGGGTATAGTGCCCAGTGTGCTTCATCCTGTGAGGGATGGGGTGAGTGGATGGCTTCTCCACTGGTTCTGCAGGGGGCCTTGTGCCCAGTGTGCTTCATCCTAGGAAGGATAGGGTGAGTGGATGGCTTCTTCCACTGGTTCTGGAGGGGGGCCTTGTGCCCAAAGTGCATCATCCTGGGAAGGATGGGGTGAGTGGATGGCTTCTTCCACAGGTTCTGGAGTGGGCCTTGTGCCCAGTGTCTTTCATCCTGGGAAGAATGGGGTGAGTGGCTTCTTCCACTGGTTCTGGAGGGGGCCTTGTGCCCAATGTGCATCATCTTGGGAAGGAAGGGGTGAGTGGGTGGCTTCTTCCACTGGTTCTGGAGTGGGCCTTGTGCCCAGTGTGCTTCATCCTGGGAAGGACGGGGTGAGCGGATGGCTTCTCCACTGGTTCTGGAGGGGGCATTGCGTCCTGTGATGCAGATCTTGGAGAGTACAAGGTCACAGTCTCTCACCTGGGTGTCAGACTCCACAGGATTTGCAGGGTCCAGGACGCACAACAGCCCATGGAGGCAGGACTACATACTGTCCGCCAGCGGTGACGGCTGCTCAGTGGTAGCAGTGGCGGGGATGGTGTCGGTGCTGGTATTGGTGGGGGTAGGCTCCAGCCCATCTGCTACAGCCTCATACAGCTGCCCACTGGGGCTGCTGCATCTGGCAGTGGTGCTGGTGGCAGTGCTGCCAGTGGTGGGGGGAGGCTCCAGCTCATCCCCTGTAGCCTCGGACGGCTGCCCACTGGGGCTGCTGCTGCTGGCAGTGGTACTGGTGGCGGTGGTGCTGGCAGTGGTGGGGGGAGGCTCCAGCCCATCCCCTGAAGCCTCGAACATCTGAACGACCATGATTGGTGGTGGGGGCTCCGAATGAGTCCCAGCACCAAGCCTCCTGTCCTTCCTGCCTGCTGGTGCAGGCCCCTTGCCCTTCCTGCCAGCAGCTGGGGATTTCCCCTTGCCCTTCCCTCTAGGCTGGAGGTGCCGCCTTGCCCTTCCTAGATGCTGCTGATGGTGCCTCCTTGCCCTTCACTGCCGCAGCTGGTGGTGCCTCCTTGTCCTTCCCTGTCGCAGCTGGTGGTGCCTCCTTGCCCTTCCCTGTCGCAGCTGGTGGTGCTTCCTTGCCCTTCCTTGATGCACCTGGTGCAGGCACCCTTTCAATGTTGCTGCCTGGTGCCCGGGATCCTCTCCCACCTGCAGTAGCTGTCGACACTACTGTGGCTGTGGACTGGGTGGCTGAGGTGCTCACCTGGGTTCTGGCCACCCTGGCCCGACGTGAAGGACGGGGGGAGTGGTAGGGAAGAGGTCAACGGTGGAGAGGAAAAGCTTCTTAGGGACATTGGGGTGGGAAAGGGTGAAGGTTTGGGAGTGGAGGAAGTGGTTGTAGGAGGTGTCTGTCATCTGCTGGGTTTGGGTGCAGGTGCATATGCTGGATGCTGTTGAGAGGTGGATGGCTGTTGGGTGTCTGAGTTCTTGTGTTTGTGGACTTTGGGAGGAGGGGGCACAGACACAGTGGGAGAGGACACAGAAGACGTGTGCATGGATGTGGGGGTGGTGACTGCCAGTGAGGGGTATGTAGTGATAGGCATGATGGTAGTAGTGGATGAGAATGTAGTGCATGCAGGTGTGAGTGTAGACGCTACTGGGAGGCAGGTGGGCGAGGAGGATGGGGACACAGTGGAGACAGTGGATTTTGGTATGTCTGCATCTGGATGGTGTTTGCGTGAGTTCCTGTAGGATGATGTGTGGTCTTTGTGTTTGCCCTGAACCCCTCCAATGTGTTGTCCTGGGTGCACTATGGTCTGCCTGTGTGCTTGGGATAGGTTGGGGTTGAGGTGGATGGGATTGGGAAGAGGAAGTTGGAGGGGAGGCTAGAAACAGGGACAATGGCTGCCATCAGGGAGGAAGCCAGAGCCTGGATTGATCTCTGTTGGGCCACCATGCCAGAGTGAATGCCCTCCAGGAATGCATTTGTTTTTTGCAAATGGCCTGCCAGCCCCTGGATGGCAGTCATAATGGTTGTCTGCCCAACAGAGATGGATCACAGGAGATCAATAACCTCCTCACTCAGGGCAGCAGGGCTAACTGGGGCAGGGCCTGAGGTGCCTAGGGCGAAGGAGATGCCCATCCTCCTGCTTGAGCGGGCACAGGAAACACGCTGAGGGGCTGTTGGGAGGGCGGTGCTGGCAGGGGGGTGCCGGCTGTACCTGTAGTTGGGGTGTGCACAGAGGTGTCCGCCACCAACAGGGAGCTTCCATCGGAGGAGGTATCACTGTCAGAACTGTCCCCTCCAGTCTCCGCCAAGGTGCTCCCCTCACCCTCCATCCCACTGGTGCCCTCACTGTCAGTGGATTCAGCCTCCTGGGCCCCGTGAGATTCAGCTCTCCCCGTCGCTGGTGCCTATGCTCCTCCGCCAAATGATGCTAATGCACATAACGACAGGGTGACAAAACATAACTGGGGGAGAAACAAAGGATACCCGTGGTCAATGGAGGCAACAACACCTCCGTTGGCGTACATGACACACACACACAGGGAACAGCCCTACGCACTAGGCAATGCACTAACAGTCATAATGCTAGTCACCAGCCCATGGATGGGGACGCCTAACGCCAATTGCAGCATACCTGAGACCTACAGACACCTGCCCAGTAGTGGATGCCTACTAGCTTGGTTGGAGGAGGTTTACACCAGACCCTGCCCAACATGGGCCCTAAAGAAACAACTCAGTGGGGCACATCAACAAGACAATGTCTACATTTAAAGATAATTTGATATCTTAATGAGATAACATGGGAAAACCTATTGATTTCTAACTATAGTACTTAATATGTTGTCTCCCTTTCCTAAGAAGTGTAAACAAACAATAGCTATTCAACGAATGACATATATAAATGTAAGAACTAACCGAAAGAAGAATATGTCCATGCAAATAGAAGTTTTAATACAAAAAGAGAAAATCCTATTATACACATACACATATATACATACAAACAAAACATATCGAAAAACAATAATAAGCCATCAGCCAACATGGGCCCTACCCTGCAATGTCCGGCTTGGCCTAGGGGCATCCATAGGCCCACATCTCCCACCCGGATGCCACCCTACCACACGCAAGTAGTATGTTGGGCCACTGTACTCACACCCTTGTGCTGTTGTGATGGCCCCAAGCACCCATCCAGCTCCGGATGTGCCACCACCAGTATGCGGGGCATCAGGGGGGTCAGAGTTCGATGGGCACCCCTTCCTCGTTGGGAGGCCATCCCCAGCTGGGCCTCCGCCGTCTTCCGTGCCCAGCATCTCATGTCCTCCCACCGTTAGTGACAATGGGTGCTCCACCTGCCACAGACCCCCAGGCTCCGCACGTCCTTGGCAATGGCACGCCATATACCCTTTTTTTGATGGGCGCTGACCTGCAGAGAAATACACATAGGAAAAGGTATCAGTCAGACCATCCTGCCTATTACACTGATGGCCCACCATAGCCCTCACTTCCCCTTACACACAGGCATTGCACACGGCCCTTCCACTAACCCCCCCCACAGGAGGCCCTCACACACAGCATCCATGCATTCATGTCCCATGCATCATGCTCACAGTGTACTCACCTGTTGGTCTGGAGGCCCATACAGCATTCGGTACTGGGGTAGGACCCCATCCACCAGTCTCTCCAACTCTGCAGCGGTGAAGGCAGGGGCCCTTTCCCCAGTGACACGAGCCATGGTCGGTTCCAGACACAAGTCACGGCAGCACTTGCAGTGTAGGTCCTCTCCTGTTGAAGGTCAGGTAGCAAGTGAGTGAACAGATAGAAAATGGCAGTCACATCTACGGCGGTGCGTACCGTCACCGCCGGCGTACATCACCATCGGCCACTGTAACCCATAGGGCCCAATGCATCCAATGAGGAGTTGCACGGCGGTTCTCGACTGCCTCCCACAACAGCGCACAACGTCAGCGGAATTACCTCATTTCCACATGTCCCTCTATATAAGACAGGTGGATGCCATTTCAGGGGGGGGGCAGGCCATGGCACCTAACTGCGTCACAGTACACATAGGCACCATTTGGGCCTATCCAACAATATACTGTTACAGTAACAACATGCAATGCAGTGTAGTGTTTGGAAATATTGAATACCGACCAGCTGCTCACCGTTTGGCCCCTAGATTGCAACCCCTGCGGATGAATAGGAGATAGAAACATCCCCATGTACAGACCCTGGTGGACTTGGCAACAATGGAGGACAGGCACATTATCCTCACCTATAGACTTGACAAGGCCACAATCACTGAGCTGTGTGCCCAATTGGAACCTGACCTGATATCTGCTATCCGTCAGCCCACCGGGATCCCCCCCTCTTGTGCAAGTCCTATCTGTGCTCCATTTCCTGGCAACTGGCTCCTTCCAAGTGACAGTGGGCTTGCAGTAGGAATGTCTCAGCCAATGTTCTCAATGGTGCTGACCAGAGTGTTGTCTGCCCTCATCAAACACATGTGCAGCTGCATCGTTTTCCCCCAGGTGGAGGATTTGGCCAGAGTGAAAGCTGATTTCTATGCAATGGGACATATCCCCAACATTATTGGGGCTATTGATGGTACACATTTCACAGTTGTCCCCCCAGAGAAATGAACAGGTGTTCAGAAATCAAAAAATATTTCACTCCATCAATGTATAGATCGTGTGCCTGGCGGACCAGTACATCTCCCAAGTCAATGCAAAGTATCCTGGGTCTGTGCATGATGGCTTTATCCTGAGGAATAACAGCATCCCATATGTGATGGCTCAACTTCAGAAGCACCGGGTGTGGCTAATAGGTGAACCCTGGTTCCCACCCAGAAGGTGTTGGTGTATGGGTATGGTGTGGGCCCTAAGGGTTAGTGTGTGGCTAACAGTTGTCCCTCGATATTTGCATGTGACTCTGGTTACCCCAACCTCTCATGGCTACTGACCCCTGTGAGGAATCCCAGGACAAGGGCAGAAGAACGTTACAATGAGGCACATAGGCGAACAAGAAGTATCATAGAAAGGACATTCAACCTCCTAAAGGCCAGGTTTCGTTGCCTCCATCTAACAGGTGTATCCCTGTACTACTCACCCAAGAAGGTGTGCCAGATCAATGTGGCATGCTGTATGTTGCACAACCTTGCCTTACGTTGCCAGGTGCCTTTCCTGCAGGAGGATGAGGCTGGAGATGGGCGTGTGGCAGCAGTGGTCCCGGTGGACAGTGAAGATAAGGAGGCAGAGGATGAGGATGAGGACAACAGAAGTGCAATGATACGACAATACTTCCAATGACACACAGGAAAGACACTGTAAATTCACTTTACATTGACAGTTTTGTGTTTGAAATTGTCACCGAAAGGCTGATTTTCCCACTTCTATGGCCACTTACTGTACCCTTTGGCATCTCTGTTTTCAGATATTTGTGCCCCATTATCGCTCCTGGTGTGTTGACTGCAGCCAACTGCAGGTCATTCCTATGTATACATTACTGTACAGTTGTATTGCAGTTTTTAAAGCTTGTTAAACTAATACATAGTTCAATCATTTGACAGACTCCATACTTGTATTTATTCAAATGGTATTTATTTAAGTACTAATAAGTAGAGGGGCATGTGCAATGGGCTGGAGTGATGGTGGAGGAATGTCCAGGATAGAGTCCAGTCTATGTAAATCACAGGTGCATTGTCCAAGGGGGCATATGAAGCAGAGCAGTGGCAGTTCAAGGTGGACAGGGTGACAGAGTGGGACAGAAGGGTGACAATCAGGGGAGTCTTATTTCCTGGCGGGGGTCTTGGCAATAGTCTCTGGCTTCTGCCTGTATCGCAGGGACCATTTGCAGGGTGGTTCTCCTTCTGCAGGGGTTGGGGTGCTGGTGGCCTGTTGGTCCTGTGGTGGGGCCTCCTGTCCACTAGCGGCAGCAGAGTTGGAAGGGTGTTCATCGGTTTGGCTAGTGTCAGGGGCCCGCTGGTGTACCAATGCCTCCCTCATGGTGTTGGCCATGTCTGCCAGCACCCCTGCAATGGTAACCAGGGTGGTGTTGATGTCCTTCAAGTCCTCCCTGAACCCCAGGTACTGTCCCTCCTGCAGCCGCTGGGTCTCCCGCCACTTGTCCAGTATCTGGCCCATCGTCTCCTGGGAATGGTGGTATGGTCCCAGGATGTTGGTGAGTGCCCCCTGGGCCTGTCCTCCCCCTGTCGCACAGCAGTCATCCCAGCTTCCCTGTTGTCCTGTGCCTCTGTCCCCTGAACCGTGTGACAACTGCCACTGACACCAGGTCCCTGATCATTCTGTGTTTGTGGTGTGCCCTGGGATCCCTGTAGTGGTGGACTACTGCTGATTGATGTGTCCTGGGGACAGAGGTATGGGCACACTGGATGGGTACTGTCCTGGTGTTTCCTGAGGGGGGGAGGCTCTGTGGTGGTATGGGACTGTGCCTGGGTAACCGACTGTCCGGAAATCCCTGATGGCACAGGTTAGTCATCCAGATCCAGGCGTCCAGAGCTGCTGTCATCACTGTGGGACTCTTCTGGGGGTGGACTGGATGTTGCTGGCACCTCCTCTTCGGTGATGTTGGGTGGGGGACCTGTGGGGATGTAAATGCAGTGTTATTGTTTCTGTGTGTGACATCTTGTGCATGGGTGTGTTGCCCTCTATGGTTGTTAATGCCCTGGCAGCTTTGCCTTGTGTGAGTAGTTATTTGGTGGGCTAGGTGATTCTCTCTAGTGTGCATGCTTTAGTGATGGGTGTCTATGCAGGTCTGTGATAGGGGTCCATTCATTGGTGTTACATGCAGGGCTTGATATTGGGAGGGGTGGGTTGTGATGGTGGGGTGTGTGTGAGGTGGTGGAGTGATGGGAGTGAGGTTAAGGGTGGGGGTTTGTGATGGCATGCAGGTAGGGGGCGTGATAGTAATAGAGATTTGACTTACCAGAGTCCAGTCCTCCTCCTACTCCTGCCAGGCCCCCAGGATGCATGATTGCCAAGACTTGCTCCTCCCATGTTGTTAGTTGTGGGGGAGGAAGTGGGGTTCCACTGCCAGTCCTCTGTACAGCTATTTGGTGTCTTGCTGCTGTGGAACGCACCTTCCCCCGTAGGTCGTTCCAACTCTTCCTGATGGTGTCCCTTGTTCTGGGGTGCTGTCCCACGGCGTTGACCCTGTCCACAATTCTCCGCCATAGCTCCATCTTCCTAGCAATAGATGTCTGCTGCACCCGTAATCCGAATAGCTGTGGGTCTACCTGGATGATCTCCTCCACCATGACCCTTAGCTCCTCCTCAGAGAACCTGGGGTGTAGTTATGGTGCCATGGGTGTAGTGTAAGTGATGTGGGTGGGGATGTGTGGGGTGATGTGAGGTGCGTGGATGATGTATAGGTGATGGTGGTGTGTGTCTGTGGTGTTGCTATCTTTCTCGTGGCACTTGTTTGTAGTCATAAAGGGTTGTGGATAATGTGTGTGTGTGTTTTATAGAGGTGTGGGAGTGTGGGTGTGGTGTGTGAATAGGTGTCAGGTGTGTGTTAGTCAAATTATCCAATGTGGTGTTTTGAATGTGTGTGTGCATTTTGAGCGCTGCGGTATGTTCCGCCAATGGTTTAGCGCCATTGAATGTCCGCTGCGGTGATTCATGGGTCATAATGCTGTGGGCGTTGTTCTGTTGGCGCAACAGTGTGGGTTTTGATACCGCCAGTTTATCACTGACCTTTGGGCTGGCGGGCTTGTGTGTGTGGCTGTAAATTGACGGATTGCTATGTGTGTGTCATAATATGGGGAGCGGTAATCTGCTGTGGCGGCGGTATGTTGGTGGCAGTCAGCATGGCGGTAAGCGGTACTTACCGCCAAAGTCATATTGAGGGCCATAATCAGGTTTGAGCAATGGTTCATCTCATATGTCTGGTGTGGGTTGGGTACATAGTTCAGTGATGATAGAAATGGGGTCTTTGGTTGGCAGTCAGGTTACCCCCCGTCCAAGCAAAGACCCTCACTGTAGTCAGGGTAAGTCACACCAAATTATCCTGTGCCCACCCTCTGGTAGCTTGGCACTGAGCAGTCAGGCTTAACTTAGAAGGCAATGTGTAAAGTATTTGTGCAATAAATCATGCAATAACACAGTAGAGCACCACACAAATACACCACAGTGTTTAGAAAAATATATAATATTTATTTGATAAGATGCAGGTTAAAACGATTAAGATGCAATAAGTATCTGTTGAAAATATCACTGTAGAAATTACATAAAGTGTCTTTAGTCTCTTAAAAGCAACAGTTGTCTCTTGCACGCACAAAGTACCTGGTTTGCGTTGCAAATCTCCACAAGGACCCGCCGAGAAGGAGATACATGGAAAACAGGGAGATGTGTGTCGATTTCTCGGGCTGCACATGGCGATGCATCGTTTATTTTCCACGCCGGGAAGGCTTTGCATCGATTTCCAGCACTCGGACCTGTGTCCGCTTCGGGTTGCAGGGTTTTCGGATGCCCCGGGGGCAATGCGTTGAAATCTGGCACTTGCAGAACAAAGTCACAGAGACTGCGTCAATCCGGTGAGCGTTGCGTGGAAATTTCTCCCCCAAGGCAGGCGCTGCATCGATTCCTCTCAGGAATTCGGGCTGCGTCAGTCCAGCTTGGCTTTGGGTCAATCCAGTGGGTCGTGCGACGAATTTCTGGTCACTATGCTGGCGCTGCATTGATCTTCTCCTTGCGAAGTCAGGCTGCATCATTCCGGTTTGGTGTGCAGTGATTTTTTCAATACAATGCAGGCTGTGTGCCGTTTTCTGTAGCTGTTCGTCAATTGTCGCTGCACAGGGAGTTCTTCTTGCAGGAGTAAAGTCTCTTTGGTCCTGAGACCTTGAGCAGCCAGGAATTTCTTCTGGGGAGATTACAGGTTCTGGTTCAGGTTCTTCTCCATGATTTGTCTGAGTTGGTAGGTGCAGAGGCCCTGTTTAAATACCCAAATGTGCCTTTGAAGTGGGGGGAGACTTCAAAGAGTGGCTTAGAAGTGCACAAGGTGCCCTTTTAGTTCAATTCTGTCTGCCAGGGTCCCAGTAGGGGGTATGGAAGTCCTTTGTGTGAGGGCAGGCTACTGTCCTTTGACGTGTAAGTGTCAGGCCCTCCACCCTCCCAGCCCAGGAAGACCCATTCAGTATGCAGATGTATGCAAGTGAGTCTGAGCATCCTGTGTTCGGGGTTTGTCTGAGAGAATGCACAAGGGAGCTGTCAACTGAACCTAGCCAGACGTGGATTGTAAGGCACAGAAGGATTTAAGTTCAGTGAAATGCTCACTTTCTAAAAGTGGCAATTCTAAAATAGTAATATTAAATCCAACTTCACCAGTCAGCAGGAATTTGTGTTACCATTCTGGCCATACTAAATATGACCTTCCTACTCCTTTCAGATCAGCAGCTACCACTCAAACAGTATGAGGGTAGCCCTAATGTTAGCCTATGAAAGGAACAAGCCTCACAGCAGTGCAAAAACAAATTTAGGCGTTTTACACTACTGAGGTACATGTCCTGCCTTTTGTCTACACAGCACCCTACCCTATGGGTTATTTAGGGACTACCTTAGAGGTGACTTATATATAGAAAAAGGGGAGTTTTAGGCTTGGCAAGTACTTTTAAATGTCAAGTCAAATTGGCCGTGAAACTGCACACACAGGCCTCGCAATGGCAGGCCTGAGACATGGTTAAGGTGCTACTTAAGCAGGTGGCACAATCAGTGCTGCAGGTCCACTAGTAGCATTTAATCTACAGGCCCTGGGCACATATAGTGCACTTTACTAGGGACTTAATAAGTAAATTAAATAATCCAATTGGGTATGATCCAATGTCATCATGTTTAAAGGGAGAGATCTTATGCACTTTAGCACTGGTTAGTAGTAGAAAAGTGCGCAGAGTCCTAAAACTAACAAAAACAGTGTCCAAAAAGTGGAGGGAGGCAGGCAAAAAGTTAGGGGTGACCACCCTAAGTCTGTCAGGTCTAACAAGTGACATCAAGGCAATCATGGTCTCCTTTACACTTTCACAGTTTTCAACTGATCCTTGACACACTACTGGCAATAGAGTGGCAGGATTCAAAATTCTGCATCATTTAACTGTTACGTTTTCCACATGAAGCATGTGTACTATTAATGGATGACTTATAATAATATTTTCATACCTCTCAATTGCAGTGGTAACTGCAGCCATCACTTTAAGGGAGCCAGGCAAAGCAGACGCAACAGGATCTAAAATAGGAGAAAAAATTGCCACTGGTCTTTTGGCATTTCCATGTGTTTGGGTCAGCTCTGAGAGAGCACAGCTCTCCCTCTCACTAAAGAAAAGTACAAATGATTTATTATAATGGGTCATCCCTAGTGCCAGGGCACAACAAAGAGCTTTTTGCAGTTCGTGAAATGAGAAAGGTAGTTGTTCCATGGTACTGGATCTGGCACATCCTTGAGTGTCAGCCTCTGGAAAGGCTTGGCCACTAGGGAAATGTTGGGTATCCACTGTCTACAGTAGCCCACCATTTCCAAAAACCTTCAGACCTCCCTCTGTGTATCTGGTGGACCCATTTTCCGTATAGCTGAAATCCTTTCTTGTGACACCTTTCTCACTCCTTTGTCAATTTGATGTCCAAGGTATTGAACCTGTTTTTGACAGTACTGCAGTTTCCCAGTAGACACCTCATGTCCATTCTCATCCTGGTGGTTCAACAATGCAATAGTATACTGTTTACATGCTTCTTGAGTATGGACGCCACCATCAGGTTGTCGATATACTGAATCAAGATTGAATTTCAAGGCATATTCAGAGATTCCAGATTTTTCTTTAGAATCTGATTCAAGATCAGTGGAGATTCAGTATACCCCTGTGGGAGACGACACCATGTTAAAGCCCTGTTTCTGAGCCAGAACGCAAAGAGGAACTGACTGTCCTCATGCAGCAGTATCAAAACGAAGCCCTGACACAGGTCAATGACTGTGAACCATTCAGTCTCACATGAAATTGGAAATCATATCAGATTCGGTACCACAGTGCAGCAGGGAACAACAATATAGTTTTCTTTTCTCAAATCTTGTACAATCCTGTACTTTTCATTTGGTTTTTGAAGATCCATGATGGGACAGTTACAAGGACTTCCCATTTTCTCCTTCAGAATTCCCTGCTGAACCGTTGATTCGATTAAATGTGTTATTCCAGCAATTGTCTCAGGGTTCAAATTATATTGTGGGGTCTTTGGAAACTCAACATTTGGTTTGACAGTGATTTGGACAGGTTCTAAACCCTTTATCAGTCTGATTTCCTTTCCTGAAAAATCCCACAGTTCATGCTTAACAGTTTCCCACAAATCCAAGGTCAGATCATCAACTGTTAACATAGTCAGTAACATGCAGTATGCCTCATTCGTCATCAACTTAAAGGCAACATCTTCGCTTTGAGTATGAACTTCGAATCCTGCTGGGAAACAATAAATTACACAATTTAATTTCACCAACAAATCTCTTCCCAAGAGATCCGATGGACTGCGGTCACATAATGTGAACTTGTTCCTGTCTTTAAAGGATCCTATTTTAACTGAAACAGGGACAGTTTCCTGAATTATAATCTGTCTATTTTCCACACCAACAAGTTTGAGTGTTTTTCCCTAGAGGGGTAAGCTTGGGACTTCTACTGTTCTCAGAGTAGAATGGGTAGCACCAGTGTCAACCAAAAATTTTCACAGGGTGGCCATCCCCTTCACTATCATTCAATAGTCCAATCTGGTCTACCTCTAAGGCTGCGCCAAGTACGCAGTCTACCTTCCTTCTCAGGCACCTTCAGGCTAATTGATCTGAGCCATTTCTTTCACCTCTATCAAACAACAGATATTGCTGGAATGGACTTCCATTCTGCGTTCCATTCGCATTTATCCTCAGATCTTGATTTGGATGTTGACAAATGCCAATAGCATTTGGCTGTGACATCAGAGGTTGAGGGACTTGCATGGCTGAGCTTGGAACACAGTGAAATTTTGATTCCTAGGTCTTTGAACTTCCTGAATCAGATTAAAGTTCTTATTCTGCGAAGGTGCTAACCCTACATTTTGGGCTTGATTAGCAGGATTTGAATGACACTCCTGCTTCTAATGTTCTAGTTTGTTACAAACATGACAAGGGGTTGACCTCTTTAAACTATTTACATCCATTCCTGTATTAGGATCTTTTGGGACACCTCAACCTCTCCCTTGTTTTGGATTTTGTGATTGTTGATATATACCTTGCATTGTACCTGCATTACTCACAGCTATGTGCATCTGACTAGTTCTCTCAGCTGATTTGATGAGAGCCTTTTCTGCTTGATTTCTATTTCATCATGGCAGCATTTAGCATAACACAAAATCTCATCAGTGGTCTTATTCTTCCAACAAATTAAATGCTGCTGGATCATCACACTAATCTCTGGTCTCAAACCTGTCACAAACCATGACACAAAATGTCCCATATATTTTGCCTCTGGACTCTCCATACCACTACATTGTTTGAATGCCTCTAGCAATCTCTCATAATACACATTTATCATCTCCTTTGGTTCTTGAGTTGTCTTGTCAATTTTAACCCAATCAACATCCTGGTGGGGGGCACCTTCACTTCTAGAAATGTTATGAGCTCCTGATACTTCTTCATAACCAATTAAGAGGTTCCCTTGGTTATTAGATTCATAGGTGGTTCCTTCTCAGGCCGCTGAGCAGCTGTCTTACATTCTGCCCACAAATAATTCAGAATTATATTGTCATACAATGTGTTTAAATCAACCAACAACATCTGCAAAATCTTCACAATCCTTTCAACCTGTTTGTACCATTCAACTGGCTTCTCTTGCAATTTTGAGAAATCATTTGTAAATAATGCAAGATCACTCCTACTCCATCGCACATGTATATAACCCTCACCAGGCATCTCTCTCAAAGGGAACGTTTTGATGCTTTCCTCTGCGCGAGCCAGAGGCAGTTCACCAGAGGGTTTCTTCACCGCTTTCTTTTTAGCTCAGTTGGTTTCCAATTTATCCAATTAATTTAATTTCCTAATGTGATTAATCAGTTCCTTAACTTGGGTCTTTAATCCTGGTGTCCTCATCTCAGAAATATCTTTGACACTAAAGCATGCCCAATACTTCTATGCAAGCTTTTTGTTTTATTCAAATCTACCTCATATTTCTGTGCCAATTCTGCCAACTTATCATGTACTTGGCCCACTGATTTGGTAATATCCCTAGACATGAAAGCGAGCTCATCTTCTTAGTTTGTATCTAGCGTCTCAAACCCAATATTCCAATATTCAAAGAATCCTTGTGTCAGGCTCTACCAATAATTTGGTCTCATCTAAAAGTCTCTCCATTGGAGGTGATGGAAATGTTTCCTCACTCACTTCTGTACTCGTATTTCAATTAAACAATTGCACCCATTCATCTATCTCCTTGGCACTAATAGATCATTAAACCACAGGAATTTTTGGAGTAGTCTAATTTCTTTGAGTTGAAGGTGGTTCCAGATGGGAGGTGTGTGAGTAGACATCCTTTGATATGATCCTATGGAAACACATCCTGACATGTTCATGGTCGTATCTGCACTTCTCCCACTTGGAGTAATAGCATGTGTTGGAATCAAAGGAACAAAATGTTTGGCACTCGAAACATGGGAAACTCCACTCTGCCTTTCATCATTCCCAGGTACATTTAGGTTATACATATTTCTCCCAGAACCTTCTGTCTTGTACATAGGAACCAGTGGACCAATAGTGACTGTAACTGTAGGGGCATCCAGAGTACCCATGGTAGGATCAATGGGAACACATTCTCCCTGTACTCCTCTCTGAGACCCACAAGCTACCCAGTAGAAGGAACTTCCACCGAGCTAGGGATCAAATTTGTTGGGGCAGTCGCAATAGCAACTGGACCACTACCACCACCATTCTAATTTCCATTCTCATCTCTATTCTCACGATAAGGGGGTGGACGTTCTGAAAGTAACATGTACAGAAGACTATCTCCAGAATCCCCATCACTATCCAAACTCATGTCATATGGCTCCCTTGGATTCCTTTCTTTCGGTTTTCATGTTGTTTTCCTTTCCCCCTCTCCCTCAGCCACTTCAATAGTGAGAGCTGGATACAGCTTGACTCCCTCTATCATGTCTGTTCTCCATCTCTTCTGGTCAGCGTACAATTTAGGATCTGCATAACATTGCACAGCTTTCTGTACCCTACCTTGATGTTTCTCTCTTTCCTTTGCATGAGCAGCACATTTCCAGTCATTTAGCGATTCGCACTGTGCAGGTCTGGGAGGTGGCTTCGTTTCATCTAGAACCATCCTTAAATTCTCAATAATTCAAAAATTAAATGTGCCATATTGCGGAAATCTCAATGGACCATCTTTTTCTGTGATCTTGTACCATTGACCAAGCCAGACACACGCTTGAAGCCCTATATTTGTTGCCAAATAATGAGCAAGTGTACCTTCAGAAGGTTCCACTTCTCTCTCCCTTCTTGGAATATAAACATCTCCTCCAAACATGTCCCATTTTGCTTTAAAACATTTCATCTTTCCTAACTCAGAGTGATAATTTAAATCAATTCCATTCAAAATAGTGATGTATCCACAATCCCTTGCTCTACCGCAATCACCAATCACAGAGCAGAACTTGGTGACTTCATCCACCTATACCAGAGTGACACACTGACGTAGATCTCCCTTCTTGCAGTAGTTCCCGTCCTTTACAATCTGCATGCACACTTTTCCCTAAACAACACGCACATACAAAATACAGTACAATAAAACCCCTGTCTGCTTTACTAAAGAGTAAACAGTTTCAATCGCACAAGTTCGCAATCTATTCTGATGAGACCTAGACCTGTGGGGTGACATTCCAATCAGTAGAGTTTCTCTCCGCGCAATAAGATCCACTATACCAATTCTCTCACATTCATACAAAGTGAACTTCTATTCTAACCTGGCCATTGACGATGTCCCACAATGACTGCAAACCTCCAGCAGACAATATAATAAAGTGTTTTCTACACCTTTGAAACTATCCTTTGATCTTCGGACCCAATAACCATTTAAATTTCTCAATAAATCACCACACTCACACAACATTCAACATTCAAAACATTGCCACAAAGCACCATACAACGTTCCAATCACTGCAATCTAATTGCAAGCTGCTGCACTCCACATCCTGTTAATACTTGCTAGTTCACTGCCAGACCTTGGCGGTCATTCTGACTCCCGCCGGGCGCGGTCACCGCGCGCCCGGCGGGAGCCGCCAAAATACCGTACCGCGGTCGGAAGACCGCGGTGGGTATTTTGAGGTTTCCCCTGGGCTGGCGGGCGGCCTCCAAAAGGCCGCCCGCCAGCCCAGGGGAAACCGTCCTTCCCACGATGAAGCCGGCTCGTAATTGAGCCGGCGGAGTGGGAAGGTGCGACGGGTGCTGTTGCACCCGTCGCGTATTTCACTGTCTGCCAAGCAGACAGTGAAATACTCGTAGGGGCCCTCTTACGGGGGCCCCTGCAGTGCCCATGCCAGTGGCATGGGCACTGCAGGGGCCCCCAGGGGCCCCGCGACCCCCCCTACCGCCATCCGGTTCCCGGCGGGTGGACCGCCGGGAACTGGATGGCGGTAGGGGGGTTTCGGAATCCCCTCGGCGGCGCAGCGAGCTGGGCCGCCTTGGAGGATTCAAAGGGGCGGCGGTACACTGGCGGGAGACCGCCAGTGTTGCCGGTCTGACCGCGGCTTTACCGCCGCGGTCAGAATGCCCTGCGGGGCACCGCCGGTCTGTCGGCGGTGCTCCCGCCGACCCTGGCCCCGGCGGTCTAAGACCGCCAGGGTCAGAATCACCCCCCAAGTCTCTTCTACTCCTCTGCGACTCTGTCGATTTCCACCTCTAGGAATGGACACTGGAACTGGGCCCTGGGAACTACCTACTCTAAAACATAGTTCTAGCTCTCGCCACGTTGGAAAAAAAACCATATGTTTCTGCTCCCATTTGATAGAGCGTGGGGCCTTTTCGCAAATTCTGGAGGCTGATGAACCTTTCCTTCTCAGTTCTGAGGAGTAAAGAGCAACAAAATTCAATTTAATTAAACAGTTTCTTTACAGCCCAAATGACACATAATAACATTCAGAGTCAATTCATAGGGTTAACCTCTTAGCTGCTGGGCCTTTTCCCCCCCAGTGCTGAGCACTTTTTTGGCTATTTGGGGTAGTTCGCGCTTAGGGCTTCATAACTTTTTGTCCACATAAGCTAACCACGCCAAATTTGCGTCCTTTTTTTCCAACATCCTAGGGATTCTAATGGTACCCAGAGTTTGTGGTTTCCCCTGGAGGAGACCAAGAAAATAGGCAAAATACAGTGAATTTTTTTTTTTTTCCAAAAAAATTGGAAAAAAGGGCTGCCGAAGAAGGCTTGTGGTTTTTTCCCTGAAAATGCCATCAACAAAGGGTTTCTGGTGCTGAAATCACTAACTTCCCACCTTTCAGGAACGGGCAGACTCGAATCAGAAAACCACATTTTTCAACACAAATTTGGCATTTTACTGGGACATACCCCATTTTTACTTTATTTGGTGCTTTCAGCCTCCTTCCAGTTAGTGACAGGAATGGGTGTGAAACCAATGCTGGATCCCGGAATGCTAAACATTTCTGAAAACTAGACAAAATTCTGAATTCAGCCAGGGGTCATTTGTGTAGATCCTACAAGGTTTTCCTACAGAAAATAACAGCTGAAATAAAAAAATATTGAAATTGAGCTGAAAACAACAGCCATTTTTCTTTATGTTTTACTCTGTAACTTTTTCCTGCAATGTCAGATTTCTGAAAGCAATATACCGTTTTGTCTGCTGGACTCTTCTGGTTGCGGGGATATAAAGGGCTTGTAGGTTCATCAAGAACCCTAGGTACCCAGAGCCAAAAAATGAGCTGCACCCTGCAGTTGGTTTTCATTCTATACTGGGTATACAGCAATTCATTTGCTGAAATATGAAGAGTGAAAAAGAGGTATCAAGAAAACCTTTGCATTTCCAAAATGGGATCAAGATAAGGTTTTGAGGAGCAGTAGTTATTTGCACATCGCTGAATTCCGAGGTGCCCATACTAGCATGTGAATTGCAGGGCATTTCTCAAATAGACGTCTTTTTTACACACTCTCTTATATTTGGAAGGAAAAAATGTAGAGAAAGATAAGGGGCAATAACACTTGTTTTACTATTCTATGTTCCCCCAAGTCTCCTGATAAAAATGATACCTCACTTGTGTGGGTAGGCCTAGTGCCCGCGACAGGAAATGCCCCAAAACACAACATGGACACATCCTATTTTTTTTATAGAAAACAGAGCTGTTTTTTCCAAAGTGCCTACCTGTAGATTTTGGCCTCTAGCTCAGCCGGCACCCAGGGAAACCTACCAAACCTGTGCATTTCTGAAAACTAGAGACCTAGGGGAATCCAAGGAGGGGTGACTTGCGGGGCTCGGACCGGGTTCTGTTACCCAGAATCCTTTGCAAACCTCAAAATTTGGCTAAAAAAACACATGTTCCTCACATTTCTGTGGCAGAAAGTTCTGGAATCTGAGAGAAGCCACAAATTTCCTTCCACCCAGCGTTCCCCCAAGTCTCCCGATAAAAATGATACCTCACTTGTGTGGGTAGGCCTAGCGCCCGCAACAGGAAACGCCCCAAAGCGCAACGTGGACACATACAAATTTTTGGAAGAAAACAGAGGTGTTTTTTGCGAAGTGCCTACCTGTAGATTTTGGCCTCTAGCTCAGCCGGCACATAGGGAAACCTACCAAACCTGTGCATTTCTGAAAACTAGAGACCTTGGGGAATCCAAGGAGGGTTGACTTGCGGGGCTCGGACCAGGTTCTGTTACCCAGAATCCTTTGCAAACCTCAAAAAGTGGCTAAAAAAACAAGTTTTCCTCACATTTCGGTGACAGAAAGTTCTGGAATCTGAGAGGAGCCACAAATTTCCTTCCACCCAGCGTTCCCCCAAGTCTCCCGATAAAAATGATACCTCACTTGTGTGGGTAGGCCTAGCGCCCGCAACAGGAATGGATCACACAAGGGTCAATGGTAGTCATTGCTTGAGGTCTACTGTTAACCCTGGAGTGATTCATTCCTGAAGCATGCACTAGGCGCAGGCACACAAGCGGGGTTGTGTTTTTATCAGGACAAGTGGGGAAACACTGGGTGGTAGGAATTTTGAGGATCCCTGCAGATCCCTGGACTTCTGCTCATTTCCATGCTTTGAGCACACTTTACAGCGACGACATGGACGATCCTTTTTGGGTGTTTTAGGTATGCGATCAGCAAAGTGTTGCTCCTGCAGCCTTGCCACATCCTCCAGAACATATGAGGTGGAGGCTGCTGCTTCTTCTGTAACAGCAGTGAGGCTTTCAATTACAGACAACTGGAAGTCAAGGAAAGTCATGAGTCTTCCTGTTGTTGTCTGACGGTAAACAACATACGCATTATATGTTGCCATCTGAATCAGGTGGGTAAACAGTTTCTTGTACCAAGTGCGAGTTTTACGACACGCATTGTATGGTAGAAGAACCTGGTCGTTCTTGTCCACTCCACCCATGTACTTATTGTAATTGAGTATACAGATGGGCTTGTGGACTTCGGCCATCTGACCCCAAACCGTGATGGGAGAAGTGCTCTCATCATGAATTGTAGTGAGCACGTATACATCACGTCTATCTAGGAACTTGACTGCGAGCAGTTCGTTAGAACGCAATGCAGTACTCTGTGATTTCTGGAGCTTCTTGCAAACAAGCTCCCGCGGGAATCCTTTGCGGTTACAACGAACTGTACCGCAGGCCACAGTGCCAGCTTTGTAGAGCTCACTGAACAGCTCTACTCCTGTATAGAAATTGTCCACATAAAGGTTATAACCTTTGTGAAGAAGTGGCTGGACAAGTTCCCATACAATCTTACCTGTGACCCCTAACACGGGAGGGCAACCTACAGGGTTTAGGGTAGAATCCTTCCCTGTATACACTCTCAGGCTGTACACATAGCCAGTAGAGCTCTCACACAGCATGTACAGCTTTATGCCATAGCGAGCTCTTTTGCTCGCAATGTACTGTCTGAAAAGCAGCCGTCCTTTGTACAGGATCAAGGACTCATCGACTGCTATATTCTTTCCAGGAGTATATATCTCTGGAAACCTGGCAGACAAATGTTCCACGACAGGCCGAATTTTGAACAACCTGTCATGATCTTGATGGTCCCGGGGCAATGCAGCAGAATTGTAATTGAAATGCAGCATGCGCTGCAGTAGCAAAAAACGATCTCTGTTCATGTATGGTGCGAAGATGGGAGTTACCCAAACAGTGCGAGTCGTCCAGTAGGACTGCAAGGTGGGTTTCTGTACTAACCCCATTTTGAGCGTAAGGCCCAAAAATATCTTCAACTCCGCCAGTGAAGTGGGAGTCCACTGGCGTGCCCTAGAACGGGGCCCTAGAGTGCCTCCGCGCTCCCTCAGAAATTGGTCTGCACGAAAATTTGTTTGCTGCACAACTTTCTGAAGAAAGTCAACATCCAAAAACAGATAGATGTAGTCGACTGGCAAAAAGTTAGCTGTATCGACTTTACATCCAGCGTCACCAGTAAAAGGTGGAATTTGGGACTGAACCAAACAGGGGGGCTGCCAAGAGAGCACTCTCTCTGTGCTTGCGGCAGCAAGCACGTGCTCTCTGGGTTCGGCTAACCCAATGTGGTCCTGCTGCCCCGAATGTGCTTGCGAAGGGACTGCACGGATGTCGTCATTGTCTCCTTCAGACTCACTGGAAGAGGTGTCGTCAGATGGGACTCTGCCGACTGAAAAATCACTCCCAGAATCTGCCCCATTGTCCTCTCCCTCAGATGCTGTCTCAGTGTCTGCTGTCTCAGTCTCTGAGCCTACATCAGAACTGTCCTCCATAACCCGAGCTAGGGCTTGATCAGCAGTCATCCAACGAGACGCCATCTCTGCAACTGGCTAAACTGTCCCTCTAAATTACTAGCCTACGTAGAAGGCAGATAGTCACAAAATTGCGTGTGGGTATGTTTGTTGTGTACAACAGGAAATGTCGTCACCTTACCTTCGCTTCTTCTCCAATTCTGCAGATTTTCTGAAAACACTGAAAAAAACAAAAAAATAATGTATTACTTCACCTTACCACACACCCTGTGCAACAGTCATTTTTGGTGCTCTGCCTCCCATTACCTCCTCTTCTAATTCCCTCAGTACTACCCAGCAAAAGTGCCACTCATATCTCCATAGTCCCCCTGGCATTACATTTGTTTTAAAGCGCAGGTAACGCTTGCCTTTACTAATCCACTCAGCTACTTTATGGCAACTGCCACTACAGAAAAGACATGCATGCATGCATATATATATATATATATATTTATATTGTGTGAACAAGATTCTCACCCCACTACACGAGGTTCAAATTGACATCTTTTATTGCAAGCAACAGCCACGTACGCGTTTCGACTCTCAAGGATTCTTGATCACAGTAAATGAGTCCCTCTTTTCTTTCATTGTTTATACTTGCGATAAACATGTCAATTTGAACCTCGTGGAGTGCGGTGAGATTCTTGTTCACAAAATATTTCCGAGGTTGCTCTCCTCCATCACTGAGCACCGGCAGTGGAGTGCACTGCGCAACAGTCTTTTTAACCAATTTGTGTTGCATATATATATATATATATATATATATATATATATATATATATGTTTAGAAACAAAGTGGTTGAAGGGTTGCTGGGCGGCACACTCCACTGCCGGTGCCCAGTGACAGAGAAGACCAATCTAGAAATTATCTAATGCCGAAAAATTTCACCGCACTCCACGAAGTACAAATAAAAGTGTATTTTATTACAGTCAATAACCACCAACGTGTTTCAACTCACCAAGGAGTCTTGATCACGGTCCTCGTGGAGTGCAGTGAAATTGTTCACCATTATAAAACAACACACACAAGAATAACAAGCATTTACAATGTAGTGGGTCTCGTATCTGCTCGAGTTAGAGCTATTAGCGTTATAAACTCCTAACCCAACTTTTCTTGCACATAAATTGATAATTGAAAGTTAAACTCTTTCACATAAGAGAGCCGATTCATAGCGCCACGGCCACCATGAGCATCATGTGAAGAGTTACACAAAAGGAAAAGAAGTTCGCTCACAGTTAAACGTAACAGCAAAAGTGCAATTAGCCATGTACCAGGGGCGATTGCCAAGGCGGTAACATAACCTCCCCAAGGAGGGACAAAGGTAAATCATTTTCCAATGTCATCAAAGGATTTTTGAAGGGCAAGCCCACGAACGAGTGGTAGTGATGGGCGTGAGGTGGGCGTTGTTAGAAGCCCAGATACACACCAACAAGTCAGAAAAGCAGCACATGGACGCTGCAATGCTTGTCCTGAAAATATATATATATATATATATATATATATATATATATATATATATATATCTATATATATATGTGTATACATATATACACATATATATGAGAGAGAGAGAGAGAGAGAGAGAGAAAGAAAACACGACACTCATGTCACAAACCTTTTTTTTATACATGTGTGCTTGCCCTTGGCAAAGCACACATGTATAAAAAAAATATTGGCCCCATTGATGGTCACCCTAAGGGCTGACCAACAATTTTTTTTTTTATTTTTTATTTTTTACCCTGGGGGGGCGATTGGCCCCCCCAGGCAAAACTACATGGTTTTTTCCCCCCCCCTGGGGTCGACCCGTGTTCCAAGGGCGACCCCGCCATTTTTTTTTTTTTCATTTTTTTTTTATTGTGGGGGGCGCGATCGCCCCCCAAAACTGTGTAAATTATTAAATATTGCCCCCGGGGGGGGGCGGCCCGTTTACGAGGGGGCCGACCCCCCCAAAGAAGATCCCTGGTGCCTAGGGGCGTTTCCTGGCCGTGGATCGCAGCCGCGCTGCGATCCACGGCCAGGAAACGGTGCCAGGGAGGCATTGGTGGAAAGGGGAGAGCCTCCCCTTTCCATCGATGCCTCCCTGGCATCTGGGGAGGCCGTTTTGGCCTTTTTTCCCCCACCGGAGAAAGAGAGAACGCTTACCTGCTTCTCTCCTTCTCCGTGGGGAAAAACTGCACATGGACGCTGCAATGCTTGTCTTGAAAAAAAAAAAATATATATATATATACATATATATATATATATATATATATATATATATATATATATATATATAAATATATATATATATGTCTATATATCTATATATATATATATATATATATATATATGTGTATACATATATACACATATATATGAGAGAGAGAGAGAGAGAAAGAAAACAAGACACTGAAGTCACAAATCTTTTTTTTTTTATACATGTGTGCTTGCCCTTGGAAAAGCACACATGTATAAAAAAAAAAATGGCCCCATTGATGGTCACCCTAAGGGCTGACCACCAACTTTTTTTTTTTTCTTTCTTTTTTAACCTGGGGGGGCGATCGCCCCCCCCCCCCCCAGGCAAAACTACACATTTTTTTTTCCCCCCTGGGGTCGGCCCGTGTTCCAAGGGCCGACCCCGCCATTTTATTTTTATTTTTTCAGTTTTTTTTTTATTGGGGGGCGCGATCGCCCCAAAACTGTGTAATATATTTAATATTGCCCCCGGGGGGGGCGGCACGTTTACGAGGGGGCCGACCCCCCCAAAGAAGATCCCTGGTGCCTAGGGGCGTTTCCTGGCCGTGGATCGCAGCCGTGCTGCGATCCACGGCCAGGAAACGGTGCCAGGGAGGCATCGATGGAAAGGGGAGAGCCTCCCCTTTCCATCGATGCCTCCCTGGCATCTGGGGAGGCCGTTTTGGCCTTTTTTTCCCCACCGGAGAAAGAGAGAACGCTTACCTGCTTCTCTCCTTCACCGGTGGGGAAAAACTGTGACGTCAGCGCGCCTCGCGGCACGCTGATGTCATAAGGGGGCGGGAGGGGGGTAGGATGGAGACGCGGAAGCTCTTCCGCGTCTCCTATAGTACAAAAAATAATAATAATAATCCTCCGGTGCATTGCACCGGAGGATTTTTAACCCCCTCCCTGGTGTCGGCCACTGGTCGTGACCCGCACCAGGGAGGGTGTGTGGGCGTCAGCCAGTGGCCGACGCCCGCACCAAAGGGGTTAAATGGGGATTTATTACAGACTCAAAGTCAACTTTTCATGAATGAGTCTCAAAACCACAGTATAAACATATATCACAAAATGAGAATTCAAGCGTCACACAATATTAAACCTAGTTGGCATATACAAGACGCAATATTAAACCTAGTTGGCATATACAAGAGTGAAACCTTTATTGCAACAATACAAAAGATCAGGAAAAGCATATGATTCTTTGTCAATAGAACCAAACTCTCCTGCCTAACCAATTAAACTAAACTGTAACCATTCTAACTCTAAAAATATTTGATAAAGTCCTGCAACAGAAATTTAGTAGAATATTCCGTTAAGAGCATGTGATGGCATAAAGCCACACAACGTATAAGGTCTATACCTCAAAAGGGTCCTTCAGCTCTAAAGATAAGAAAGGGTCTGAATCTTTAATAACTAAACCCTCTTTATATCACAATTTTCCAGGACGATTACATCATAGTAGAAGCTTCTCGAAACAAACCCTAATTAAAATTAATTGGAAGTTACAATTTCCAACCCCTGATGCATCCCATCTTGATACTCTTCAGTCTCAACACCTCAAAAGAGTTATGACTGCCAAGGTTGCAGACTCATGGATTTTGACACCTTCCCAGATTTAGCATGCTGTGTGAAAGATTAAGAAATATGGTCCACAGTGTTGAAAATGACATGGACGTCTCGGATGGAGGGTCAGACACCCCTGAGTCAGGATATCAACACCTCTATACAGGTAAGTAGTGATAGTGAGGGAATGGCTGAATGATAGAAAAATGCCTCACATGCCTGCACCACCACATGGTGAAATGTCAATTGTATTTTTTAGGTTGTAATCAAGATACACTTAAAATTGTGAAGCTGCTGTCACATTTCCTGCATCACTCTCTTGTGCTATTATTGCAATGTGATGGCTAATCTGTTGACAATGTGCCTAATGTCTAGGTGCAGTTTGGTATGACACACAGGTTCTGTTTTAATAATACTA
Source organism: Pleurodeles waltl (assembly GCF_031143425.1). Classification (NCBI taxonomy): domain Eukaryota; kingdom Metazoa; phylum Chordata; class Amphibia; order Caudata; family Salamandridae; genus Pleurodeles; species Pleurodeles waltl. Next base: position 216,471,246 of record NC_090450.1, on the reverse strand, counting down.
TGCCCATGTATCAAGTGGTGTACATCTGAAATACTTACCAACACCTATATTGGCACTTTATTCACATTAACAGGGCTTCTTGTTTGTTGCACTATTTGCCTATACGGGCGATGTTGTATTGTTTGTCTAAATCAAAGTGATATGTTTCAAGATGATGAATACATTGCCTTCCACATTACACTGTTAATACTATTTGTTTACACATTTGCTACAGAGCTACAACCATGTTGTCATGTCACTTACGTTCCGCATTAGGATCCTCTTAGCAGTCGAATTCGTCTTTTGCAAAAGGGAATGTCCACCTGAACATTAAGTACAGTAAAATTGCATTAAAAATGGAGCATCAGCACAGTTCAAATTCTATACTAAGCACTATGATATCCTAGTGTAATCACATATTTTGACACACTTTGATAAACATATTTTTAACCGTAATAATACAATGGAACACAGCTGTTCACCTTGCAGGGCAGAGCTGCACGAAGGTGAAAGGCCGGAAATGTATAACATCATATTGCAAATTCACGCTTCATTCGTGTGCTGTTGTAAAAACTGCTGCCTAGCCACAACACAGGCAACCTTGCAACATGGTGCAAGGGTGACTGTGTTGTAGGAATTACATATTTATGTGCAGGAATAGGATACCTTCCCGCAACAATATGTCCTCTGAGACATTTTGCTCTTTCTAAGCGTGCTGTAGAATGCCACACACTCACTTAGCAAGAGGAACCAATGAGTACCAATAAAGGTATTTCATGGTGCACGGTGCAAGGGAGAGGAAAAAACATGGAAACATCATGTTCAATATTATCTCCTTATGCACTCATATGTTACCCACACAGAAAATATACAGCATTTTGGATGTAAATTGAGGAACAGATTTAGGTGCCATTGTGTCATGCACCAGTGCCAGGCAAGGACAAACAGTAAAATATTTGGAACGTATATAATTGACTTGTCATACAAACATATCTTGGGCAGTGTAGGTAATATGTATTGAGAATTAGCCTTACGAGCAGACTAACTAACATTTTGCGCTGTGTTTGTGTCTCAAAAGTGAAGCAAACCAGCACAAAATATTTTCGTATTACTTATTTTCCAGCACAAAACTTATTTTGTGCTGGAGATTGCCTAAAAGTAAGGCAAATTAGGGCAAAGCACTGCTTTGTGTTACGTAGCTTCTAAGGGAGTGTTACATGGACATTCCCATACAACCACCCATGCTATTTGTCACAAAACTGTATCTACCAAAAAACTGAGACAGGGATGTGAATAACAAATTAACAAGTTTTGAAAGCATGCATTAAAAGGAAAAACGTTTCAAATTCTCCTTTCTTTTCCAACCAATACAAAACATATGGTGGAGTATCACAGACACCCTTGCACTTTGGCCTAAAGGTACGTGCGTGCTGCATGGCAGCTAAATTCTGCACAGGCGCGAGCGAGAGGGAAGGAGAGTGCCATATCTCTGTAGATGTGGTGCTCTCCTGCAACATCCCTGTAAAGCAGCACAGCACCATATTTTTGGTTGCTGTGCTGCATTGAATCATTGTATCATTGTACTGTTGTATCTTTGTATCAGTTTGATACATCTGGCACCTGGTGTCACTCTGTCTTACTTGTGTGACACAAGGCATCCACACATCACTACTATATGTAGAAAAAGTAACATAGTTGAATTAATGACTTTATATGACTACAAGCTGATGGAAAGTAGATACATTCTTACATTTGTCTGCAACTTCTAACCCCAGTAAGTTAAGCACATGTTCCTCGAGTGCAACAAATTCCACCCATAGATGTTTGAGTTGGTGGATAGAAGTCTCTTCCTTAGACATCTTTGACATGTTCATCCGTATAGGCTCCCATCTGTCTCTCTTCTCCTTTGTCAGGTATCCTTTACTGATCCTCCCTCCAGCAGCAAACATTCATGGGAGGTGGTGCACTAAAAGCCATATACATGCACCTTCCTCTCACTCATTGAAATTGCGGCTTCTCCTATTCCCAGATAATGCCCTAACGGCACAAACCCTAACCCAACTAATCCTGGCTAATAACAAACCCCTTAAACCCATAAATATAACTAACAAATATACACCCTAAAGTAGAAAGACACCCAACAGTACTGAGACACAAAAAATAACAAAACCTGACTTAAACACAAAAGACATGACAAAAACTACTTGACAAGGACACTAGGACAAAGACTCCAAAAGATCCCCCACAAAATCTAGTAAACACTCTCCAAACTCCTCACAACACTAGCACAAACCAACAGCCACAAACAGAAAGTGAAAGTACCATTTACACTTCCTGCTATGCAGCCAGACCCATTGCATCATTTCCTGGGTGTGACAGGCAGGTTTTCTCATCTTGCATCAATTTTTCTGATGCATTTCTGCACAAATGGACATTGCATGATGTACTACTCTCTCCCTAACAATGCAACGGTCAACACCATACCTATGTGCCAAAGCAGCTGGGCTAGATAGTGCAATGCAAAGAGCCATGCAACCCATATGTTTCCTATGTAGTGAGCTTTATAGCACTCCAAAAATGACTATGCAATAGCACATAAGGAGCAAGACAAACAGCCACACAGTGGTACAATGGAGTAAAGCAATTGGTCAAACCACCCATATATTTCCTACACGTCGGCCTATATAGTGTTATGCAAATAGCTATGCAGTAGCACATGTGGAGCAACACATAGTGCCATGCAGTGGGCCTTCTCCAGCAATGCAAAGGGCCATGCAAATCATATGCTTCCTCTGCAGTAGCCTATATAGCGCTACACAAATGGCCATGAAGTTGCACATATGGAGTAACTCATATGACCATGCAGTGGCACACATGGAGCAAAACAAAGGGCCATGCAACTAATATGTTTCCTATACAGTTGCCTATATAGCACTACACAAATGGCTATGCAGTGGCACATATGAAGCAATGGAAAAGGCCACTCAGTGGCTCTTCTACAGCAACACAAAGGGCTACGAAATTCATATGTTTCCTACACAGTGCTCAATGCAGCGCTGTGCAAATAGCCATGAAATGGCACATATGGAAAAAATGCAAATGGCCACACAGTGGCGCTTCTACAGAACCCATAGGGCCATGCAACTAATATGTTTCCTGTGCAGTGGTGTTTATAGAGCTACAAAAATGCCCTTGCAGTGGCATAAATGGAGCAATGCAATGGGCACGCAGTGGCCATTCTACAGCAACACAAAGGGCCACGCAACTCATATGTTTCCTATGTAGTGGCCTATATTGTGCTATGCAAATGGCCATGCAGTGGCGCATATGGAGCAAATCAAATGGCTATGTAATGGCCCCTTTACACAAAGAAAAGGACACTCAATTCATATGTTAAGGGTGTAAAAAGTCATTAAAATGTGATGATGGCTCTCATTAATATAGTTAAGCAGTGATTTTGCTAATTATGGCATATTTGTGAAGAGCTACTTTCTGCAGATGTACATGTCACCCAGCACAATAAAGCACACAAAGAGCCATATGTATCTGTAGGAGGCTGGCCTGGTTTGTAGAGGGTACCTAAGGTACTTACACCTTATACCAGGTCCAGTTATCCCTTATTAGTCAAATATAGGCAGTGTCTAGCAGCTTAGGCTGTCTAGGGCTAGTTGCAGCAGAGCAGCCAAGGCTGAACTAGGAGACATGCAAAGCTCTTGCAATACCACTATAGTTACAAAGTACTTATACACAATAAAATACAATACTCAGTGTTCCCAAAAATAAAAGTACTTATTTTAGTGACACAAGGCCAAAAATATCTTAGAGGCAATACTCCTTCTGGAGGTAAGTATTATACACAATATATACACCAGTGACCAAAATCAGGTAAGTAAACAGTCATAGAATAGTGCAAACAGTGAAAAACACAATAGATTGCAATGGGCCTAAGGGCAACACAAGCCATATACTAACATAGTGGAATGCGAAAGTCGAATTCCCCCCTAGGCAAGTGTAGTGTGTAGAGGGGCACTGAGACTGTAAAACATCAAAGGTAAGTAAAATACCCGACCCCAGAGCCTCGGAAAACAGGAGTAAAGTACAGCAAGTTTCCTCAGAACACATTAGGAGTTGTGGTGAAGGATTATGCAAGAACCAAGCAAGACTGCAACAAACCACTGATGGATTCCTGGACCTGACGACCTGTGGAGAGAGGAGACCAAGTTCAGAAGTTGATGAAGAGTCCAGGAAGAACAGTAGCCCCTGTCAACCTGGAAGAAGGGGCAATAGTGGATTCTCTAGTTGGAAGAAAAGTACAGAAGTGCACCAAAGAAGATAGCTGCATGTTCCTGCTTGGTGCAAGAGAATCCCCTCATCAAGTCATTGGATGCAGGCTGATTGCCTGTCTGGATTCCGCCAACAAGCCTTGGTTCATGGAAGAATGCGTTTGGTGTCAAAGAGGAGCTGCCTCGACCCAGGAGGGACCTGGAAGTCTCAACTCAGACTGAGGAGACAGAGGGGGCTCTCAGCACTTCAGAGAGCCCTCAGAAGACCAGGCACACCCACGTGAGTCTCAGGACATGGGGACAAAGGAGTTGCGAAATGCGGTCCTCTCAGTACTGCACAGAAGGATCCCACACCACCTGAGAGCAACTCAGGGAGCTGAGCGTAGCAGGATAGAGTGCTGGGGACCTGGGCTATGCTGTGCATGAAGATCTTTTGGAAGAAATGCACAGAAGCCCATGGAGCTGCAGAGGACATGATGCACAGGGGTACTGTCTGGAACAGGGAGGCAAGCCCTAACCTCCACCAAATTTGGACAGCTGGACCTTTGGACAGTCAGGATCACTTCAGTCTACCACTTGTGTTCCAGGGATCACGATCGTCAACAGAAGAGGAGTCCCAGAGTACTGGTCATTGTCGACAGAGATGTGCCTGTTGAAGCAGAGAAGCCACTACACAGGAGATTCCTTTGGTTCTTCTGGTGCAGGGTGAAGGCAAGCAGTCCTCAGAGCGTGCTCAACCTGGAAACTGTTGCAGTTGCTGGCTGGAGCTGAAGTTGCAAGTCACAGTAGCCTTGTTGGATCTTTGTTGCAGTTAAAGTGGTTCCTGGAGCAGTCTGTGGTTGATCCGATGGTCAGAAGCTGAAGCAGAGGATGCAGAGGAGTCCTGGTGGAGTCTTGCAAACCAAATCATAGGAAACACCCAGAGGAGAGACCCTAAATATCCCTGAGAGGGGGATTGGCAACCTACCCAGGTATGCACCTATCAGGAGGGGTCTCTGATGTCACCTGCTGGCACTGGCCTCTGAGATGCTCCCATAGGTACCCCACATCTTGGAATCCAAGATGGCTAATGCCAGGGACACTCTGGAGGAGCTCTGGACACCACCCCTGGAATGGTGATGGACAGAGGAGTGGTCACTCGCCTTTCCATTGTCCAGTTTCGTGCCAGAGGAGGGACTGGGGGTTTCTGAACTGGTGTAGACTGGATTATGCAAGGATTGCATCGTTTGCGCCCTTCAAAGCATTTCCAGAGGCTCTGGGAGGATACCCCCTCCATGCCTATAACACCAATTTCCAATGGGAGAGGGTGTACCACCCCTCTCCTAAAGGAAATGCATTGTTCTGCCTTCCTGGGATTGAGCTGCTCAGTCCCAAGGAAGGCAGAAACCTGTCTGTGAGGTGACAGCAGCTGGGGCTGCAGTGGAAACCTCAGAGAGCTGGTTTGGCAGTACTGGGGGGTCCATGGTGGAGCCCCTAGGGTGCATTGAATTGGCTCCCCAATACCAGAGCCCTCACTCACAGTAACTGTGCACCTAGCCTTAAGTAACTGAAGGTTAGACATATAGGTCACTTATAAGTTACCCGGTGGAGTGAAAAATGGCTGTGAAATAGTGTGTGCACTGTTTCACTCAGGCTGCAGTGGCAGTCCTGAAGGAGTATTTGTATGAGCTGCTTATGGGTGGCAAAGGAAATGCTGCAGCCCATAAGGATTTCCTGGAACCCCAATGCCCTGGGTGCCTAGGTACCATATACTAGGAACTTATAAGGGGGTCCAGTGTGCCAATCAGAATTGAAATATGGAGTCACTAAACTATAGTGACAAATTTGGTAAACAAAGAGAGCATAAGCACTGGAGTTCTGGTTAGCAGATCTCCAGTGACACAGTCAGGCATACTGACAACACACATAGGCCACAAACTATGAGCACTGGGGTCCTGGCTAGCAGGATCCCGGTGAGACAGTAAAAACACACTGACAAATAGGTCTCAAACTATGAGCACTGGGGTCCTGGCTCACAGGTTCCCAGTGAGACAGTAAAAACACACAGACAAACACTGATAAATAGGCCAAAATGGGGGTAACATTGCTAGAAAGGGGCTACTTTCTCACAGTATCACAAACCCATGCAACACAGCTAGCCACTTGCTGGACTATGGTGTGTGAAGGGAAAAGGCCAATATGATCCATATTCATCCCTATGTGTAGCATCCCTTTCTTTTCCTACCACTGCCACACTTTTGGCTACCTTGCACCAACACAGGCACCCTTTCTTCATGTTGCAAGCATTCCGGTCTTGCAGGCAAGTTTGTTTTTGTGCAGGCAGATACACCTTCCAGTACAAACACAATCCTTTGAGTCCTTTTCCAGTTTGTAAGTGTGCTGCTGACAGCAGCACATGTTGAAAGAGGAAACAAGGAGGAGACAAGGCAATATTTTTCCTCCGTGGACCACTGGTGAGGAGTCTTACAACTATTGCACATTCCATGGTCTATCAATATATGTAAATCTGATAATGGGTCAGAATTCATGAGTGGATGCTTGTGAACAGCCACACTCCACCCAATGGGCCACCTCTCTGCAGCAGGGTAGCACAAGCCAGTGTTCTGTGCAGCATTGGGTTACTCTGGATTCACGAAACCACTCAGGGTCCTGCAAGGTGGTCTTGCATGGCTTGAGAAACCTTGTTTGATTTTGGCAATGCCCTTGCATTCCTTTGCGTGGATCAAGTGCAACCCCAAAACTTAATGAATATGCCCCAAAATGTTGCAAACATTTCTGCACAAGTGTATCTAGCATGCACAGCTATGCATGTAGCTGACAATTCCCTGATTTACCAGTGTTTTTGGTGACATGAATGCTATTTTAAAAATGTGTGGATATCTGTTATATTTTAGACTCGTAACACTATTAACACTTTGCAAGTTTTATTTTACACAGGTGGTAAAGGTATTGGCAAATGGGTGTGTTCACCATTCACTACCCTTACACACTCACACATCGTAGTAATTGGGGTCTACTTGTTTCTCACTGTAAGGTTGGTATCAGCCTCCATCCCCTCATGTGGCACAAGAGGACATCACAACATTCACAAAGACCAATCTTTCTATGCTGGGGACTCAGAGTCCCTTTTCTTTTGCGCAGTGTCCTAGTGTTACTTGTAAAGGAACATAGCAAGATGTGTAACATTGACACGTCTCAATGGATTGTTAAATCCAGGCCTATGGCATGACACAAAAGAGATTTATTTGAACTTTAATGAGCCATACATTTAAAATTAATGTGTGAAGATTGTGATGTTTGTCTTAGCTAGCGACGTCCACTAGACATCAAGTTCTTTTTTGTTCTCACATCAATCTGGACCTTTTTTTGGTAATTGGAAGTACTAGTATGGTGGTGTATGTAAGTTCCACAAAATTGGGTTGTTGGCAGACCAAATGAGATGATGCTTTAGGTTTGTTCTCTGAATTTCCAACCTTTCTCATCGCTCAAATTATATGTAATTCCAGTGCTTGCGACAAAACATTTTTATTCCAGTGTGATTTCCAGTCTACAATTGGCACTGATTGTGGTTTAATTTGTATACACAAAATGAAGTATTTAGAACTTTGTATACATTTACGTTTCTATTTTTACAACTTCACTGATCAGTATTTGATTTCAATGTTATAACCTTAGTAGCAGTTTTGGTTTGGCTGCAAAGGTGACTATCATTACCCTCTTAACTTAGGTTCATTTCACATATATGGTTCATTTCACATATTGCACAAAGTGTAAGACACACACCTCCTCAACATACTAATATTAATGTTTATACAGAAGATTAACATTGTAAAAAAGTTTGAATATTTGTATCAGCTATGTTTGAATTGCATTCATCATCATTATCACAAGTCTTTATTCGGTTTCTTTGTAAAAACTATAAAAGAACACAATTAAAAAGTAAGTAAAAGCATCCTCATATAAAATACAAGTTCATACAATGACTACAGCCGCCCAAGAAATTCTGACAACACATCATATAGCAATCAAAAGGCCAATTTAAGAAAAGTGGCACTTCATCATATGCAGCGCCACTTTTCCTGCGCCCCTTAGCACCCTCTAACATCACCATATATTCATTGTATTTAACATACAGCACACCATGGCTGTAGTTAGTGAACTAGCATCAAAATGACTGATGCTAGTTTGCAGCTTTGCAGGATGCATGCATAGCACCACTTTGTAAATATGGTGCACGGAAAAAAAAAACACTTTAGCGTGCTTTAGTGTTAAGAAAATGACACTATGGCAGCACTAAAGCAGCACTAGGGGATCTTAAATATGCCACAAAGTTTTTTCTCAAACAGGCAGCATTACATAACAAAAGGACTAGATTAAAACAAATAAACACAACTGGTAAGAACATTAAATAGAAAAGTGCAAGGCGAACTTGTGCAAAATGCTTACCAGTAAACAATGGAATAATAAAAGACCTTATAAGGTTTTTGTAGAAAATGCAAAACCTAATAAAGTACATTGGCCCTCATTACAACCCTGGCGGTCAGTGATAAAATGGCAGTAAGACAGCCAACAGGTTGGTGGTAATACCCGCAAAATTATGACCACGGTGGAAACAGCCCAGACAGACAGCCACTTTAACACACCGACTGAATCAACAGGCACCACAGCGGTAACCACCAACAGCCAGGCAGAAGACAATGTTCTGCCCACTGTATTATGAGAGGCCAATCCGCCACCTTTTCCAGGGCAGTACCAATGACATCAAAAGCCTGGCAGAAACACTGCACAGAAGGGAAACAGCTCACCTCAAAAGACTCAGCCACCATGGAGCCCGAGCTGCACATATTCCCAATGTTGTTTTACGTCCTGCTCCACTATGAACACCGACAGCAAAGATGACCACAGTGAGTACTGCGGCCTAGCACACGGGAGGGGGGGAGAGAGTGACACACACATGCAACACGCAACACCCCCACCCCCAACGCCATACACACAAGCAGATGCAGTAACATAACATATTCACCTAGTACCCCTCAGGAATAATGCAAGGACAGCTACTATAGAGTAAAAAGAGTGTAATAAGATAAATTAGTAGCAGGACGTGCATCGAAACCAAAAAGTATAAACATATTCTCAAATCAAGGGACACTGCCCAGTCCTCAATGTTTGTGGGCCACAGGGCCACATCACAAAGTCCAAGGCCCCACCTCACTCCTGCAACAACACGTAGAGAACACTGCAGGGGCATCAGGTCGAAAATAGCCAGGCACCTCAGGGGGACAGGGAAGATGGGGGCAACTCAGCCGGAAAATGGTACAACGCCACTGGTCCTGGAGGGTCAACATGCCCATTACTCTATCCTGAGGAGTGCAAGGCCAAAGTCTCTTAAGTGGGTGACTTGCCCACTGGCTCTGGAGGGGGCAACATGCCCATTACACTGTCCTGAGGAGTGCAAGGCCACAGTCTCCAAAGTGGGTGGCTCTGGAGGGGGCAACATGTCCTGTGATGCAGATCTTGGTGAGTGCAAGGTCACAATCTCTCAGATGGGTGGCAAACCCATAGGATTTGCAGGGGCCAGGCCACACAATAGCCCCTGGATGCAGGACTACACACTGTCCGCCGGTGGTGACGGCTGCTCAGAGGTGGCAGTGGTGGTGCTCCTGGAGGAGCTGGTAGTGGTGGGGGGAGGCACCAGCCCATCCCCGGCAGCCTCGGATGTCTGCACCAATATGGTTGGTAGTGGTGGCTCTGACTGAGTCCCAGCACCAGGCCCCTTGTCTCTACTGCCTGCTGTTGCAGGCCTCTTGCCCTTCCTTCCTGCACCTGGGGCTGCCTCCTTGCCCTTCCTTCCTGCAGTTGGGGCTGCCTCCATGGCCTTCCTTCCTGCAGCTGGGGCTACCTCCTTGCCCTTCCTTCCTGCAGCACTTGGGGCAGGCAGCCTTTCTGTCTGTCTGGCTGGTGACCGGGATCCTTTCCCACCTTGATTTTCTGGGGACACAACTGTGCCAGTGGACTGGGTGGCTGAGGTGCTTGCCTCAGTTTCGACCACCCTGGCCTGATGTGAGGAACGGGGGGAGGGCTAGGGAAGAGGTCAGTGGTGGCGAGGAAAAAATTCTTAGGGACATTGAGGTGGGAGGAGGGAGATGGTTTGGGGTGGAGGAAGAGGGATTGGTGGTAGGAGGTGCCAGTTTGCTGTGTTTGGGTGCTGTGCATGGGCTGGATGCTGTGGTGGAATGGATGGCTGTTGGGTGTCTGAGTGCTTGCGTTTGTGTACTCTGGGAGGAGGGGGCACAGACACAGTGAGAGAGGACACAGGGGATGAGTGCATGGATGTGGGGGTGGTGACTGCCTGTGAGGGGTGTGTACTGATAGGTGTGCTGGTGATGGTGGTAGTGGAGGAGGATGTAATGCATGCAGGTGTGAGTGGAGATGAACTGGGAGGGAGGTGGACTGCGAGGAGGAGGGTGCCACAGTGGAGGCAGTGGATGTTGGCATGTCTTCTTCTGGATGGTGTTTGTGTGAGTGCCTGTGGGATGTAGTGTGGTGCTTGTGCTTGCTTGCCATGCCCACTCTTTTGTGTTGTCTTGGGTGCCTGCTCATCTGCCTGTGTGCTTGGGATAGGTTGGGGATGAGTGGAATGGGATTGGGAAGAGGAAGTTGGAGGGGGGTGGGTGGAAATAGGGACAGTGGCTGCCATCAGGGAGGAGGCCAGAGCCCGGATCGATCTCTGTTGGGCCGCTAAGCCAGTGTGAATGCCCGCCAGAAATGCATTGGACTATTGCATTTGCACTGCCAGTCCCTGGATGTCATTCACAATGGTTGCCTTCCCAACAGAGATGGTTTGCAGGTGGTCAATGGCCTCCTCACTGAGGGCAGCAGGGCCTGAGATGCCTGGGGCGAAGGAGATGCCCACCCTTCTGGGTGAGCGGACACAGGAAACTCACTGAGGGGCTGCTGGGAGGGCGGTGCTGGTATTGTGGTGGCGGCTGTACCTGTAGCTAAGGTGGGCACAGAGGTGTCCCCTCCAGTCTCCCCTTCAGTCTCCACCGTGGTGCTCCCTTTGCCCTCCATCCCGCTGGCGCCCTCACCGTCGGTGGATTCGACCTCCTGGGTCCTGTGGGATGCAGCTCCCTCCGTCGCCGGTGCCTCTGCTCCTCCGCCAGATGATGCTAATGCACATACGGACAGGGTGACAAAACAAAAAGGGGGGGAAGAGACAAATTATACATGGATGGGGACGCCTAACGCCAATTGCAGCATACCTGAGACCCACAGACCCCTTCCCAGTAGTGGATGCCTACTAGCTTGGTTGGAGGACTTTTACATAAGAACCCTGCCCAACATGGGACGTACTCTGCAATGTCAGGCCTGGCCTAGGGGCACCCACAGGTCCACATCCCCCACCCGGACACCATTCCACCAGGCGTAAGTAGTAATGAAGGGTAGTGTACTCGCTGCTGTGATGCCCCCAAGCATCCATCCAGCTCCAGATAGTCCACCCCCAGTATGTGGGCCATCAGGGGGGTAATGGTTCGACGGGCACCCCTTCCTTGTTGGGAGGCCTTCCCCAGCTGGGCCTCCGCCGTCTTCTGTGCCCAGCATCTCAGGTCCTCCCACCGCTTCCGACAGTAAGTGCTCCACCTGCCGTAGACCCCCAGGGTCCGCACGTCCTTGGCGATGGCACACCACATACCCTTCTTGTGATGGGCACTGTCCTGCAGGGAAATACACACAGGGAAAGGTATTAGTCAGACTGTCCTTCCTGTTACACTTATGGCCCACCATGCCCCATCCCATCCCCATTAGCACAGACATGTCCAAGCATACATGCGGCACGCTGCCCAGGGCCCATCCACCCACCCCTCCCTACTTGAGGCCTTCACACACAACACTCCATGCATTCACATCCCATGCATCGTACTCACGGTTTACTTACCTGTTGGTCTGGAGGCCCATACAGCAGTTGGTGCTGGGGTAAGACCCCATCCACCAGTCGCTCCAAATCCGCTGAGGTGAAGGTAGGGGCCCTTTCTCCAGTAACACGAGCCATGGTCGGTTCCAGACACAGGTCACAGCAGCACATGCAGTGTAGGTCCTCTCCTGTTGAAGGTCAGGTAGTAAGTGAGTGGACACATAGAAAATGGCAGTCACGTCTGCGGTGGTGCGTACTGTCACTGCTGGCGTACATCACCATTCGCCACTGTACCCCATAGGGCCCAATGATAACCAATGAGGAGTTGCACAGCGGTTCTCGACCGCCTCCCGCAACAGCCCACAACATCAGCTGAATTACCTCATTTCCACATGTCCCTCCATAAAGGTCAGACGGATGCCATTTCAGGGGGTGGGGGAGGCAGGCCATGGATCCTAAATGCATCACAGTACACAAATTCACATTATGGACATTTCCCACCACAATATTGTAACTTTCACAATATGCATTGCATTAGTGGTTAGAAGGTACAGATAATGACCAGCTGCTCACTCTTTTGCTCCATAGACTGCAACTGCTGCGGATGAATAGGAGATGGAGACATCCCCCGTGTACAGACCCTTGGTGGACTTGGCAACAATGGAGGACAGGCATCCTCACCTATAGACTTGACAGGGCCACAATCACTGAGCTGTGTGTCCAATTTGAGCCTGACCTAATATCTTCTATCTGTCACCCCACCGGGATGCCCCCTCTTGTGCAAGTGCTCTCATTGCTTAATTTCCTGGCAACTAATTATTTCCAAGTGACAGTGGGCTTGGCAGCAGGAATGTCACAGCCAATTTTCTCAATAGTGCTGACCAGAGTGTTGTCTGCCCTGATTAAACACATGTACAGCTACATCATTTTCCCCCAGGTGGAGAATTTGGCCACAGTGAAAGCTGACTTCTATGGAATGGGACATATCCCCAACATTATTGGGGCAATAGATGGAACACATATTGCATTTGTCCCCTCTCCCCCGGCGAAATGAATAGGTGTTCAGAAATCAAAAGAGTTTTCACTCCATGAATTTCCAGACGGTGCGCCTGGCAGACCAGTACATCTCCAACGTCAATGCTAAGTATCCTGGGTCTGTCCATAATGCCTTTATCCTGAGGAATAGCAGCATCCCAAATGTGATGGCCCAACAGCAGAGGCACCGGGTGTGGCTAATAGGTGAGTCCTGGTTCCCATCCACTGGATGTTGGTGTATGAGTATGGTGTGGGCCCTAAGGGTGAGTGTGTGGCTAACAGCTGTCCCTCAATATTTGCAGGTGACTCTGGTTACCCCAACCTCTCATGGCTACTGACCCCTGTGAGGAATGCCAGGACAAGGACAGAGGAACGTTACAATGAGGAACATGGGCGAACAAGAAGGATTATAGAAAGGACCTCCGGCCTCCTGAAGGCCAGGTTTTGGTGCCTCTATCACACTGGTGGATCCCTGTGCTAATCACCCAAGAAGGTCTGCCAGATCATCGTGGCATGCTGTATGTTGCATAACCTTGCCTTGCTCCGCAATGTGCCTTTTCTGCAGGAGGAGGAGGCTGGAGATGGCCATGTGTCAGCAGTGGACCCAGTGGACAGTGAAGATGAGGAGGCAGAGGATGAGGATGAGGACAACAGAAGTGCAGTCATTTGTTAATACTTCCAATGTGACACAGGTAAGACAGTGTTATTTCGCTTCTCATAGAGAGTTTGAAGTGTGACATTGTCACTGGCAGGCTCTGGATTCCTTCTTCTATGCCCACTCACTGTACATTTTGGCATCTCTGTTTGCAGATGTTGGTGCCCCACTATAGCTTCTAGGGTGTTCAGTGCAGCCAACTACAAGTCTTTCCTATGTAAACATTACTGCACAGTTGAATTGCAATGTTTGTACCGAGGGGGTAGTGCAATGAGCTGGGGTGATGATGGAGGAAAGTCCAGGTTAGAGTCCAGTCTATTTTTATCACAGGTGCAGTGTCTAAGGGGGCATAGGAAGGGGAACAATGGCAGTTCAAGGAGGACAGGGTGACAGAGTGGGACACAAGGGTGACATTCAGGAGAGTCTTATTTCCTGGTGGGGTTCTTGGAAATAGTCTCTGGCTTCTGCCTGGATCACAGGGAACGTTTGCGGGGTGGTTCTCCTTCTGCAGGGGGATGGGTGCTTGTGGCCTGTTGTTTCTGTGGCGGGGCCTCATGTCCACTAGTGACAGGAGAGGTGGAGGAGTAGTGTGGCTAGTGTCAGTGGCCCGCTGGTGTGCCACTGCCTCCCTCATACTGTTGGCCAAGTCTGTCAACACCTCTGCAATGGAGACCAGGGTGGTATTAATGGCCTTTAAGTCCTCCCTGATCCCCAGGTACTGTCCCTCCTGCAGCTTCATGTTCTCCTGTATCTTGTCCATGGTCTGGCCCAGCGTATCCTGGGAATGTTGATATGCTCCCAGGATCACGACGAGTGCCTCTTGAAGGGTTGGTTCCCTGGGCCTGTCCTCCCCCTGTCGCACAACAGTCCTCCCAGCTTCCCTGTTGTCCTGTGCCTCTGTCCCCTGAACCGTGTACCCACTGCCACTGACCCCAGGTCCCTTATTGTCTTGGGTTTGTGGGGTGCCCCGGGGTCCCTGTAGTGGTGGACACACTGCTGATTGACGTGTCCTGGGGACAGAGGTATAGGCCACTGGGTGGGTGCTGTACTGGTGTTTCCTGAGGGGGGAGGCTCTGTGGTGGTTTGAGGGTGTGCCTGGGTAACCGACTGTCCGGAGGTCCCTGATGGGCCAGGTTGGCCCTCCAGATGGAGGCGACCAGAGCTTCTGTCATCACTGTGGGTCACTGTGGGTCTCTTCTTGGGGGGGACTGGATGTTGCTAGCACCTCTTCACCGGTGACATTGGTTGGGTTACCTGTGGGGATGTATGTGCAGTGTTATTGTTTCTGTGTGTGACATCTTGTGCATGGGCGTGTTGCCCTCTATGGTTGTTATTGCCCTGGCAGCTTTACCTTGTTTGAGTTATTTGGTGGGCTAGCTGATTGTCTCTAGTGTGCATGCTGTGGTGATAGGTGTCCATGCAGGTCTCTGAGTGGTGTCCATGCATTGGTAGTGCATGCAGGGCTTGGCATTGGGATGAGTCAGATGTGATGGTGGGTTGAGTGGGAGGTGGTGGAGTGATGGGAGTGAGAGTAAGGGTGGGGGTATGTGATGGCATGCAGGTAGGGGGTTGATGGTAGTAAAGAGTTGACTTACCAGAGTCCAGTCCTCCTACTACTCCAGCCAGGAACTCAGGATGCATAATTTCCAAGACTTGTTCCTCCCATGTTGTTAGTTGTGGGGGAGGAGGTGGGGTTCCACCCCCAGTCCTCTGTACAGCGAGTTGGTGTCTTGATGCAATGGAATGTACCTTCCCCTGCAGTTCATTCTACCTCTTTCTGATGTCGTCCCTTGTTCTGGGGTGTTGTCCCACGGCATTGACCCTGGCAACGATCCTCCACCATAGCTCCATCTTCCGAGCAATGGATATCTGCTGCACCTGTGATCCAAATAGCTGTGACTCTACCTGGATGATTTCCTCCACCATGACCTTTAGCTCCTCCTCAAGAACCTGGGGTGTTGTTATGGAGACATGAGGGTAGTGTGAGTGGTGTGGGTGAAAGTGTGTAGGGTGATGTGTTGGGGTGTGTGCTGTTGGGTGCGTTGTGGTGTATAGGTGATGGTGGTGTGTGGCTGTGGTCTTGTCTGCGGTTGTGGTGTCAGTCTCATGCCAATAGTTTGTAGTCGTAAGGGGTTGTGGGTATTGTGTGTGTGTGTGTGTTTCATAGTGGCGTGGGTCTGGTGTGTGTATGTGTGTGTCAGGTGTGTGTAGTTTGAATTGTCCAATGTGGTGTTTTGCTTGAGTGTGTGTATTTTGAGCGCTGCAGTATGTACCGCCAATGGTTTACTGCCATTGAATGTCCGCCGTGGTCATTCGTGAGTCATATTGGTGTGGGCGTTGTTCTGTTGGCATGATGGTATGGGATTTGATACCACCAGTTTATCACTGACCTCTGGGCTGGTGGACTTTTGTGTGTGGCTGTATGGTGACGGATTGGTATGTGTATGTCATAATATGGTAAGCGGATATCCGCCGCCGCTGCGGTATGTTGGCGGCAATCAGGATTTACCATCAATGTCATAATGAGGGCCGTTGTGTCCTGGGCTGAAGAATTATTACAACTACATGGAATGAGAGTAGATCCATAAGATCCACCACAAGGAACAGCTAACAGGTAGCGTATTAAGTTTAATCTAAAGCTTATCAGAAAGAATCAATGGTAATGAGCCATGTTATAGGTGAGACACGGTTCAATTAAAAAAGTGGTCTGAAATGGTAAATAAGCTCTTACAGACAATTCACTCTTAGCCAACAATGCTCTCTCTCTTTGGCCTTTCAAGTCAAATCAGGGTGATTAAACATTTCAGTGTGACTCAGCTTAATAAACCAAGCAGTTAATAAAGGTAATCCACAGGATACTGGACTTTCAATCAAGGGTCAAAGAATAATTTATTTTAGAACGATTACAGTGCTTAGCAGGGCGTACCCACACCAAGATACAGAGGAGTAAGGGACATACCATCAGATCTTCCTCTGGATAATCAATGCCTAGTTCCTCCTGAATAATTAAGAAAGATATACTCTGGGGAGAGAAAGAAGATTTCTTGAAAACTTGTTTTCAAGAACTTGGAGAGAGGACACATTAGTATACCCCCAGATGTTACTGCCATAAGCAGCTATGGCAACATGTTTTGCTCTGTGGATATCAGTCATAACTTTGATGAATTTATGACCATCCTCGAGTCAAAATCGAAAACAGAATGCTCCTAGAAAACTTATGTCCTCTGGCCATTACCAAGGATGACCAAGACAAATAAGAGTCAGACAGAACTTCCAAGTACAGGAACACGGGAACTCGATTAAGGGATTGCCCTTAATGCACTACGATCTAGACTTGGTAGACAGTGGACCAATCGCCATAACGTGGGACTTGAAAAAATTGGTACTTTAATCAAGGCTGTCCATAAATTTTGACAAATTGGTTGAGCAAGACATCTAGACATCAAGACATCTAGACCCATGATGATATAAGAACAACATCATCCACGTAAAGCAGTATTGGAGTCAAACGAAAACCAATTTTGGGAAAGTCCCTACCAACTTCTACCAATGACTTTTCAAGTCTACTGATGTACAGTGTAAACAGAAATGGAGCCAGGATGCAACACCGGCAAATTCCCCAGTTAAGCTTAAAGTGCTCTGTGCACTCACCCCATCACCAAATATCACTGAAACTGACAAGTTAACATGTAATTCGCACATAAACACTAGCTGAGCATCAGCCCCCATCTCCAGCATGATGGACAAAGCTTCTCCCTGTTGACTCTGTCGAAGCCTGTACTAAGGTCCATAAATGCAACAGGGAAAGCCCCTATTTTGGCAACAGTGCATTTGGGAAAAAGCATATACAGATTAAGAACTTGATCAAAAGTACCTATGCCTTGGAAAAAACTGCATTGAGTATCAGATTAGACGGTCTGATCCGTGGCCCAATCCACTAATCTGTTCAGTAAGATGCATTCTACAATCTTGGCTCTTGGGCTAATCAGTGAGATGGGCCTATAACAGTAAAGGCCATATTTATGGCTAAGTCACCTAGTGCAGCACAGCAAGTCATCTTGCTGTGCTGCACTGCGTGACAGGGAAAGGACAGGAATGTGTGGTATTTAAGGCAAAAGGTTGCATTCCTTGCCTTTCCCCTGCACTAGCACCCTTTTGAATGCCTAGTGACTACGCAGGCACCCTTGCACTATGGAGCAAGAGTGCCTGCATTGCATGCAGTGTTGTTTTTATTAAAGAACAGGCACCTTTCTGCACAAAAACAAATTCCTATTTCTATGTGTGCTGCAAAAACTATGGAAGTTGCATGGGAACACTCATTCAATGCCCACGGAATGCCTTCCCTGGGCAGTGATTTTTCTTGCATTGCATTACTCCAGATATATGAAGCCACGTAAGAACACCATAAGTTGGCTTTGCGTGGCTTCATAAATCTGGCTTAGGAGCTGTGTCCATGATGCAAGCCCAAATCAACATGGGCCATAAATATGGCTCCCAGGGTCTTGACGGTTGCCTTTCTTGAGAGATGCACAATTTCACAGCTGAATTAAATACAGAGTTAAAAGAGGAGCCCAAAAGTCTATAATCAACTTATATAAGTCAAGCGGAACCCCGGCTAGCGCATAAATGGCATTTTGAACCTCATCCAAAGTTAAACTAATGGGGCTAATGCATAATCAGGAGAGCCAACAGAGCTTGTGGGAATTGGCAAGTCAAATGTGGATTGAAATATTTGATCTGTACCCTAGGAAGGATAGTGAATGCAGAGCCAGCTCTAAAGCTGGTTTGAGCAGTGGGTGATTAACAACTTCCCAGAACGTAGTAATGCCCCTAAGATGACTAGGAGCCAGTTGCTGTTCCCGTGCTTCTTCTCTTAGAAACTTCTACCTCTACTCTAAAGTGCTCCTATAGGTAGCACAGATTATGGAAACCCAATTGTGGTCTCTTGGGACAGACTTGACTAGCTGCAGTAAAACTCAATGTACTATAGTGTATTTGGAATCAAACCATTTTAAAAGATTATAATCTTTGTTGTTACTCTGGCTTCTTAACATGGAGTGCATACAGCATCAGATAGCATTAAAATAATTCACAATAACAATGGCAACAGTAGAAACATTTAGACACAGGTAAAACTAATTAGGACATTTCCTAAGTAGGCCACTAAAAAAAGCATCATGAAGCACACTACTCCATTTCAATCGCTGCTCTTTGGAAAAAAGGCTCCAATTGAGTGTAGCCAAGTGTACTGACCGCTTCTGACTAGTATCCCAGTGAAAAACAAGTGGCAGGGTGTTATGATCACTCCATATGGACCGGGTAACCTAAGATTTTAATATAAAATCCACCAAAAAAGAGGAAAGAAAATAATCAATAATACTATTGACACCTTGGCCATCAAAATCAAAGACAGAGGTAGAAACTAGATTGGACTCACCTAGGAAATCATTCATGAAATCTCCCTCAGGAATTTGCAAAAAGGTCAAGAAATCTGAGAAATCACTGGACTTATTACCTAAATGGATTAAATGTTGATTCAGACAAGGTTGTAAATTAGAATCTCCGGCAAGAATTACATAGCTATTCATGAGACAGGCTTTAGTCAGGGAATTAAAGAAACTTTTGAGGGTTGCTATGTGACTAGGAAGTCCTGGCAAGGAAGGAACATTATAAAAATGTACTACAAATAAACTGAGAGAATTAGGAAATTTCAAGAAAACAGCGCCCAAATTAGGTGACCCAGTACAAATCGTGGACACAGTACATTGTAAAGTTATGGAAACTAAAATAAGAAGACCACCCTTATCCCTTCCATGCTTTGAGGGTACAGCAGGAACTGAAAAGGAAAGTCAATCATTCAGGGAAAAAAATGGAGGCAGTATCCCAAGTCTTTTGAAGACAGACAACATTAAAATTAGCTATAAATACATAGAAAATCTAATTGTCCTTCTTGTTAGCGAGAGCAGCAATGTTCCAGCTAAGGAAAGAGACAGTACCACAGTCCATCCGATTGGCCCTAGGCTCACTCAAATGAGCAGGCAAGCCCCTTGCAACAGTTAATCGTTATCATGTAATGAACCTAAAGGAGCAAATCAATTATAGGTGGAAATATTATCCTCTGGCATATGCAGAGGGACAGAAATTAAAGGGCTATCATTGGTGGGAAGAACAGTAGAGACATTAAGCCCACTGGAAGTAGAAATGGTGAACACTCTCAGACGTCCCCCACTGTCTCTCAAACATGAAACATCAACATAAAGAACATAATCACGTTCAAGCAATGGTTCATCTCGTATGTCTGGTCTGTGTTGGGTACATAGTTCAGTGACATCAAGGCAATCATTGTCTCCTTTACACCTTCATAGTCTTCAACTGATCCTTCTCCCATTATGGCAATTGGGTGGCAGGATTCTAAATTCTGCATTGTTTAACTGTTACGTTTTCCACAACTAAAATCTCTTGCTCCTATTTTGTAAGTCTAGTGTTGGTAAAATAGTGAGTGCTTGTCCTCGTCAATAAGAGTTCAATTAAATGGGGCTTGTATACAATTTATAGGTGACCCATAATAATATTTTCATACCTCTCAATTGCAGTGGTAACTGCAGCCATCACTTTAAGGCAGCCAGACAAAGCAGAAGCAACAGGATCTAAAATAGGAGAAAAATATGCCACTTGTCTATCGGCATTTCCATGTGCTTTGGACAGCACTGAGAGAGAACAGACCTACCTCTCACTGCAGAAAAGTACAAAGGTTTTATTATAATGGGGCATCCCCAGAGCTGGGGCACAACAGAGAGATTCTATCAGGTCAAGAAATGTGACAGGTAGTTGTAGTCCCATGGTACCGAATCAGGCACATCCTTGAGCGTCAGCCTCTGTTAAGGCTTGGCCACTAGGGGAAAGTTGTGTATCCACTGTCTACAATAGCACACCATTCCCAGAAACCTTCAGAGCCCCCTCTGTGTATCTGGTGGACCCATTGTCAGTATAGCTGAAATACTCTCTTGTGACACCTTTCTCAATTTGATGTCCAAGGTATTGAACCTGTTTTATGACAATTTCCCAGGAAACACCTTATGTCCATTCTCAGCCTGGTGGTTCAACAATGCAATAGTATACTGTTTACCTGCTTCTTGACAATGTGACGCCACCTTCAGGTTGCCGAAATACTTAATCAAGACTGAATTGCAAGGCATAATCAGTGATTCCAGATTTTTCTTTAGAATCTGATTAAAGATCAATGGATCACAACACCATGTTAAAGTCTTGTTTCTGAGCCAGAACCCAAAGAGGAACTGGCTGTCCTCATACAGCAATATCAAAACGAAGGACTGACACAGGTCAATAACAGTGAACCATTCAGCCTTACATGAAATTTGAAACAATATCACAGCTGGATTCGATACCACAGGGCAGCAGGGAACAAAAATATAGTTTACTTTTCTCAAATCTTGTACAATCCTGTACTTTTCAAGTGGTTTTTGAAGACCAGTGATTGGAGAGTTAGAAGGACTTCCAATTATCTCCTTCAGATTTCCCTGCTGAATCATTGACTCAATTACAGGAGTTATTCAAGCAATCGTCTCAGGGGTCAAATTATATTGTGGGGTCTTTGTAAACTCAACATTTGGTTTGACAGTGATTTGGACAGGTTCTACACCTTTTATTAGTATGATTTCCTTTCCTGAAAAATCCCACAGTTCATTCTGATCAGTTTCCCTCAAATCCAAGGGCAGATCATTGACTGTTAACATAGTCATTAACATGCAGTATGCCTCATTCCTCATCAACTTAGAGGCATCATCTTCATGTTGAGCATGAACATCTATTCTTGCTGGGAAACAATAAATGACACAATTTAATTTCACCAGCAAATATCTTCCCAAGAGATTCACTGGACTACGGTCACATAATATGAACTCGTGCCTGTCTTCAAAGGATCCTATGCTAACTGAAACAGTGACAGTTTCCACACCAACAAGTTTGTTTGTTTTTCCCTAGAGGGGTAGGTTTCGGATTACTACTGTTCTCAGCGTCGAATGGGTAGTACCAGTGTCAACCAAAAATGACACGGGGTGGTCATCCACTTCACTATCATTGAACAGTCCAATCTGGTCTACTTCTAAGGCTGCACCAAGTATACAATCTTTATCCCATCTCAGGCACTCTAAGGCTAATTGATCGGAGCCATTTCTTTGACCTGTGTCAAACAACGGCTATTGCTGGAACGGATTTCCATTCTGCATTCCATTTGCATTCACCCTCAGACCATGATTTGGATATTGATGAATGCCAGTAGCATTTTGCTGTGACATTGGAGGTTGAGGGACTTGCATGGTCGAGCTTGGGACACATTGACATTTTGACTCCTAGGTCTTTGAACTCCCTGAATCTGATTAAAGTTATTATTTTGCAAAGGTGCTAACCCTACATTTTGGGCTTGATTAGCAGGATTTAAATTACATTCCCACTTCTAATGTTCTAGTTTGTTACAAACATGACAAGGGGTTGACCTCTTTAAACTTTTAAATCCATTCCTGTACTAGGATATTTTGGGACACCTCAACCTCTCCCTTGTGTTGGATTTTGTGATTGTTGATCTACACCTTGCACTGTACCTGCATTACTCACAGTTATGTGCATTTGACTAGTTCTCTCATCTGATTTCATCTGAGCAAGCATAAACTTCTCTTTGAGCTTTTTCTGCTTGATTTCTATTTCATCATGGCAGTATTTAGCATAGTGCAAAATCTCGTCAGTGGTCTTTTTCTTCCAAAAAATCTAATGCTGATGGATCAGCAAACTAATGTATGTTCTCAAACCTGTTGCAAACCTTGACACAAAATGTCCCATATCTTTTGCCTCTAGAATCTCCATAACACTATACTGTTTGAATTCCTGTAGCAATCTCTCGTAATAAGCATGTATCATCTCCTTTAGTTCTTGAGTTGTCCTGTTAATTGTCACCCAATCGACATCCTGGGGGGGGCACCTTCACTTCCATAAACATTATGAGCTCCTGATACTTCTTCATAACCAATGAAGAGGGACTCTTGGTTACTAGATTCCTAGGTGGTTCCTTCTCAGGCCACTGAACAGCTATTTTACATTCTGCCCACAAATAACTCAGAACGACATTGTGGAACAACGTGTTTAAATCAACCCATGACACCTGCGACATCTTCACAATCCTTTCAACCTGTTTGTACCATTCAACTGGCTTCTCTTGCAATTTTGAGAAAACATTGGTAAATGATGCAATATCAATCCTATTACATGGCACATGTCCATAACCCCCACCAGGCACCTCTCTCAAAGGGACATTTTTAATGCTTCCCTTTGCTCGAGCCAGAAGCGGTTTACCAGAGGGCTTCTTCACCTCTTTCTTTTTCACTCATTTGGTTTCCCATTTATCCAATTAATTCCATTTCGTAATGTGATTAATCAGTTCCTTAATTTGGGTCATTAATCCTGGTGTTCACATCTCAGAAATATCTTTGTCACTAAAGTACACCCGATAACTTCTTTGCAAGCTTTTTGTTTTATTCAAATCTACCTCAAATTTCTGTGCCAATTCTGCCAAGTTATCATGTACTTGGCCCGCCCGTTTGGTAATATCCCTTGACATGAAAGTGAGCTAACCTTCTTAGTATGTATCTAGCATCTCAAACCCAATATTTCCAAGAATCATTTAGTCAAGCTCTGCTAATAATGTGGTTACATCTAAAATTCTCTCCATTGGAGGTGATGGAAATGTTTCCTCACTCACTTCTGTACTCGTACTCCCCTCAGATGGAGTATTTGAATTAAACAATTGTACCCTTTCATCTATCTCCTTGGCACTAAAAGATCATTAAACTACAAGAATTTTTGGGGTAGACTCATTTCCCTGAGTCGAAGGTGGTTCCCAGACGGGAGGTATCCTTTGATATGATCCTATGGAAGCACATCCTGAAATGTTAATTGTCGTATTTGCACTTGCCCCACTTGGTGTATTAGCATGAGTTGGAATCAAAAGAACAAAATCTTTGGCACTCAAAACATTGGAAACTCCACTCTGCCTTTCAGCATTCCCATGTACATTCAGATTATACATAGTTCTCCCAGAACCTTTTGTCTTGTACATAGGAACCAGTGGACCAATAGTTTTTGGAACTGTAAGGGTATCCACAGTACTCACAGTAGGATCAAGGGGAACACATTCACCCCGGTACTCCTCTCCGAGACCCACAAGCTGCCTCAGTAGAAGGAACTTTCACCGGGGTAGGGGTTGAATTTGTTGGTGCAGTCGCAATGGCATCTGGACCACTACCAGCAACATTCTGATTTCCATTCTCATCTCTATTCCCATTATAAGAGGGTGGACGTTCTAAAGTAATACGTCCTAAAGACTATATCCAGAATCCTCATCACTATCCAAATTCATGTAATATGGCACCCTTGGTTTCATGTTGTTTTCCTTTCCTCCCTCCCTCAGCCACTTCAGTAGTCAGAGCTGGATACAGATTGACTCCCTCTATCATATCTGTTCTCTATCTCTTCTGGTCAGCGTACCAACTAGCATTTGCATAACATAGCACAGCTTTCTGTAGCCTACCTTGATATTTCTCTCTTTCCTTTGCATGAGCAGCACATTCCCAGGCATTAAGTGCTTCGCACTGTGCAGGCCTAGGAGGTGGCTTCATTTTGTCTTGCACCATCCTTAAATTCTCAATTATTCACAAATTAAATGTGCCAGATTGAGGAAATCTCAATGGACCATCTTTTCTGTGATCTTGTACCATTGACCAAGCCCTATATTTGTCACCAAATAATGAGCTAGTGTACCTTCAGGAGGTGCCTCTTCTCTCTCCCTTCTGGGACTATAAACATCTCCTCTAAACATGTCCCATATTGCTTTAAAACATTTCTTCTTTCTAAACTCGGAGTGTTAATTGAAATCAACTCAATTCTAAATTGCGCCATATCAACAATCCCTAGCTCTGCTGCAATCACCAATCACGGAGCAGCACTTGGTGCCATCATCCACTTATACCAGCGTGGCACACTGTGACATAGATCACCCTCCTCGCAGCAGTTCCCCCTCCTTTACAATCTGTGTGCACACTTTCCCCCAAACAAAACGCACATTCAAAATACAGTACAATAAAACGTTGTCTGCTTTACTAAAGAGTAAATAGTTTCAATCACACAAGAAAGTTTGCAATCACTTTTGATGAGACCTCGACCTGCGGGGTAACATCCCAATCAGTACAGTTTCTCTCTGCGAATAAGATCCACTATACCAATTCTCTCACATTCAAGCAAAGTGAAAGTCTATTCTAACCTGGCCATTGACGACATCCCACAATGACCGCAAAACTTCAGCAGACAATATAATAAAGTGTTTTCTATATCTTTTTAACTATCCTGGGATCTTAGACCACATCAAGACCAATAACCATTTCAATTTTTTTATAGATCATCACACTCACACAACATTCAAAACATCGGCACAAAACACCATCGAAATTTGCAATCTAACTGCGAGTATCTGCACTCCGCGGCTGTTCATACTCACCAATCCACTGCCAGACCAAGTCTCTTCTACTTTTCTGCGACTCCGCTGATTTCCACTTCTAGAAATGGACACTGGAAACTGGGCTCTGGGGACTATCTACTCTAGAACATGATCCTAATTCTCTCCACTTTGGAAAGAGAACCATCTGTTACTGCTACTATCTGATAGAGCCTGGGGCCCTTTTGCTAATTTTGGAGTCTGATGAATGTTTCCTTCTCAGTTCCGAGGAGTGAAGAGTAACAAAATTCAATTTCATTAAACAGTTTCTTTATAACCCAAATGTCACAAAACAACATTCAGAGTCAATTCATAGGGTTAAATGGGGCTTTATTGCAGACTCAAAGACAATGTTACATAAATTAGTCTCAAAACCATAGTATGAACATATGATATCACTAAAGGAGAATTCAAGCGTCACACAATAATAAACCTAGTTGGCATATACAAGACTAAAATCTCTATTGCAACATTACAAAAGATCAGAAAAAGCATATGATTCTTGGTCACTAGAACCAAACTCGACTGCCTAACCATTTAATCTAAACTCTAAACCCTTCTAATTCTAAAAATATTTGAGAAAAGTCTGC
This sequence comes from Pleurodeles waltl, assembly GCF_031143425.1. Classification (NCBI taxonomy): domain Eukaryota; kingdom Metazoa; phylum Chordata; class Amphibia; order Caudata; family Salamandridae; genus Pleurodeles; species Pleurodeles waltl. The sequence continues at coordinate 216,445,235 of NC_090450.1, read as the reverse complement.
AACAGAAATTCAGTAGAATATTCTGTTAAGAGCAGTGTGATGGCATAAAGCCACACAACGTATGAGGGCTATACCTCAAAAGGGTCCTTCAGCTCTAAAGATCGGAAAAGGTCTGAATCTTTACTAACTAAACCCTCTTTAAATCAAAATTTTCCAGGACGATGACATCGCACTTGAAGCTTCTCGAAATAAACCCTAATTAAAATGAATTGGAACTTACAATTTCCAGCCCCTAATGCATTCCATCTTGATACTCTTCAGTCTCAGCACCTCAAAAGAGTTGTGACTGGCAAGGTTCCATACCATTGGATTTTGACACCTTCCCAGATTTAGCATGCTGCGTGAAGGATTAAGAATTGTGTCCAATAGTGATGAAACTGGCATGGACATCTCTGGTGGATGGTCAGACACCCCTGAGACAAGATATCAGCACCTCTATCACAGGTAAGTGGTGATAGTAAGGGAATGGCTGAATGATAGAGAAAGGTATCACATGCCTGCACCACCACATGGTGAAATGTCAATTGTATTTTTTAGGTTGTAATCAAGATACACCTAAAATTGGGATGCTATTGTCACATTTCCTCCATTGATCTGTTGTGCAATAATTGCAATGTGTTGGCTAATTTGTTGACACTGTGTCTAATGTCTAGGTGCAGTTTGGTATGACACACAGGTTCTGTTTGAATAATACTATGCCTATATATCAAGTGGTGTACATCTGAAATACTTACCAACACCTAGATTGACACTTTATTCACATTAACAGAGCTTCTTGTTTGTTACACTATACACCTCTATGGGTGATGTCGTATTTGCTTTCTAAATGAAAGTGATATGTTTCAAGATGATGAATACCTTGCCATCCACATTACACTGTTAATACTATTTGTTTACACATTTGTTACAGATCCACAACCATGTTGTCATGTCACTTACTTCCTGCATAAGGATCCCTGAAGCAGTCTAATTTGTCTCTTGAAAAAGGGAATGTCCATCTGAACATGAAGTTCAGTAAAATTGCATTGCAAATGGAGCATCAACACAGTTTAAAATCTATACTAAGCACTATGATATCCTAGAGTAATCACACATTTTGACACACTTTGACAAACTTAGACACATATTTAAACATATTTACCCAGTGGAACACAGCTGTTCACCTTGCGGGGCAGAGATGCATTACGGTGAAAGGCCGGAAATGTGTAACATCACATGGCAAATTCATGCTCCATCCATATGCTGTTGGAAAAACTGCTGCCTAGCTACAACACAGGCACCCGTGCAACATGGTGCAAGGGTGACTGTGTTGTAGTGTTGGACCTGGCCCTTGTGGCAGGTTCATCCCCTAACTTTTTGCCTCCTTCCTCCTATTTTTTCAGAACTCCCGCTGTTGGCTCTAGGGGGGTGATTCCAAGCTTGGCGGGCGGCGGGAGCCGCCCGCCAAGCGGGAACCGCCAGAAGACCGTACCGCGGTCAAAAGACCACGGCGGTCATTCTGGGTTTCCCACTGGGCTGGCGGGCGACCGCCAAAAGGCCGCCCGCCAGCCCAGTGGGAAACACCCTTCCACGAGGAAGCCGGCTCCGAATGGAGCCGGCGGAGTGGAAGGTGTGCGACGGGTGCAGTAGCACCCGTCGCAAATTTCAGTGTCTGCTGAGCAGACACTGAAATTCAATGTGGGGCCCTCTTACGGGGGCCCCTGCAGTGCCTATGCCATTGGCATGGGCACTGCAGGGGCCCCCAGGGGCCCCACGACACCCCTCACCGCCATCCTGTTCCTGGCGGTCGAAACCGCCAGGAACAGGATGGCGGTGAGGGGGTCAGAATCCCATGGGCAGCGGAAAGTCGGCGGTACACCGCCGACTTTCCATTTCTGGCCGCGGCTGTACCGCCGCGGTCAGAATGCCCAAAGGAGCACCGCCAGCCTGTTGGCGGTGCTCCCGCGGACCCCGGCCCTGGCGGTTTTTACCGCAGGGGCGGAATCACCCCCTAGGTCTCTGAGCACTTTATCACTGCTGATCAGTGCTAAAGTGCAGGTGCTCTCCCTTCTAAAGTCGGTTTGATTGGTTTATACCTATTTGGCATATTTAATTTACCTGTAAGTCCCTTGTACAGTGGTACAGGGCCTGTAAATTAAATGCTACTAGTGGGCCTGCAGCACTGCTTGCACCACCCACTGAAGTAGCCTTTCAATCCTGTCTCAGGGCCTGTGTGAGCAGTTTTCTGTCAGCAGGACATGGCATCTAAATTTGCATGCCAGGCCCAGAACTCCCATTTTACTACATGTATGTCACCCCTAAGGTAGGCCCTAGCTAGCCCTATGGGCAGGGTGCTATGTATGTAGAAGGCAGGCCATGTGCCAGGTTGCATGGCCTGTCCTGGTAGTGACAAACAGCCTAGCTGGGTGTCTTACTTCTGTGAGTGCTGCCTTCTCATAGGATTGCATTAGAAATGCCCTGCCTTATGCGTAGGGGCTATTGTCTGATTTATGAGGGGTAGCGTAGGCATGTTTGGTATGGTTGTAATGGTGATGAGCAATGCCGCTTACTGGTGTAAGTGGATTTTTTAGTACTATTACAGAAATGCCACTTCTAGAAAGTGAGCGTTTCTCTGTGCTTATGACTCTGGTGTTTTGCAGCTTGACTCCAATCCACGTCTGGGGCGAGTAACAGTTGGGCTTTGTGCATACATTTCAGACAGCCTGTACACAGGGAGGATGGAGGTGTCACAGAGGTGCATCTGCATACTGAGTAGTTTTCCTGGGCTGAGAGAAGGGAGCGGCGGGCACACCTACATTTGTAAAGCCTGTGCCCTGGCCTTACACAATAAGGATGTTTACCCCCAACTGGTGTTTGGAGCCTGTGCTGGAGGAGAGAGAGGGCACTCCCAGAACCAGTTGTAACTTTTTGGAACCTCCTCTCCCCTTTCTTTGCAAACACACTGTAAAACTGAGTATAAGTACAGGGTGTTTTCCCCACAATTTGGAGACATTTTGGTGACACCTTGAAACTGGACACAGAATACTGGAGGAACTCACCAGGAACCGTCATGGACTGCTGCTGCTGTGCTGACCTGAGAACTGCTTGGTCACTGTGAGGAACTGCCAACTGCCTGCAACCCTTTGTGCTGGCCTGCTGCTGAACCCCCGCCGCCTGTGCTCCTTTTTTCTTGGACTGTTGTGTCCCAGGGGTAGGGTGCTGTGGCCCCTGGTCCCTGCAACTGTTGGAGGCGCAGGAGGAGCACTTCCTTTTAGCAGCTTGTAGCGCCTTGGCAGCGCTTTCTCCTTGTGGATGTGTTGTCTGGAGAGTGCTGCGCTGGCGTTCCCCAAGCACCTTGTGGATGCTTTCCTTTCGTGACCTCAGCGCTTTGGCAGAGCTTTGCTGGCGTGGAATCTCCACCATGACCCGGGTGTGGTAAATCCCTGAAGCACAAGTGACGCGCTGCTGATGTGTCCCCAGGGCACAAGGAAAACCTGAAGAAAGAAAACCGGAGCAAGTGTACTCCTATCGGTGCCCCCGGGGCAAGGTTCGCTCGAGGAGCGCCCCCAGGGCACCAGAAAGCCCTAACTTGGGGCCGATCACCGCTGCAGGTCCGGGTGAGTCCTGCTGTGTGTTCCAGAGGACAGGTGGGGAAGGAAGCCTTATTGGGGCCCGATATTAAGGAAACAGAGGGGGTGCGTGCCACCAACTCCCCCCGACATAAACGGCCCCCGTTTTTGCGCACAGGAGTGCCGAGGGACGCCTTTTGTTCTTGTGGCACTGGAGGTGCCTCATCATGAAAACCAGGTACTTTTAAAGGACATATATGTGTCATAGGTTCCTTATATGGACACTAATGATTCTTATGGTGACCTGTTTTATTTCTGATGTATACATATGTGCTGGTGTTCCACTTATGGACATGACATGCTAATATGTTTTCTTGACTTGCCATGTGTTTTATAATGCTCTTGGTGCAGGCATTTATGAAACTTTAATGACAAGTGCTTTTATTTAGTAATGTGATTCCTGATTACTGCATATGTTGCAGAATACTAGGTAACCTGTGTGTTATATGTGACTACTGCTGGTTCTGCAGAGTAACTAATGTGTAACATTCTGAGAACTGCTAAGGTAGCAGGATTTACTGACATGTATTTGGTCTAATAATTGCATTGTGTACAATACAGTATATTTTCATATAATTGTGTTTCCTTTGTGGTGGGGATAGTGTGTCACGTTTGTTGTGTGTTGTGCAAACGCTTTACACATTGCCTCCGGGTTAGGCCTGACTGCTCGTGCCAAGCTACCAAGGGGGTGAGCAGGGGTTATCTTGGACGTGTAATTCCATTGCCCTCGCTGGAGTGGGTGGGTTCTGCCTGGCTTAGGTGCATGCCCTAGCCAACCAGAAACCCCATTTCTAACATGTAGGTATTACATATTTCTGTGCAGAAAGGGGATACCTTCCTGCAACAATATGTCCTCTGAGACATTTTGCTCTTTCTAAGCATGCTGTAGAATGCCACACACTCACTTAGCAAGAGGAACCAATGAGTAGCAATAAAGGTATTTCATGGTGCGTGGTGCAAGGGAGAGGCAAAACCATAGAAACATCATGTTCAATATTATCTCCTTATGCACTCATATGTTACCTGCATGGGAAAATATAATGCATTTTGGATGTACATTGAAGAGCAGATTTAGGTACCATTGTGTCATGCACAAGTGCCAGGCAAGGACACAAGTAAAATATTTGGAACATACATAATTGACTTGCCACACAAACATAACTTGTGCAGTCTAGGTAATGATGTGTATTGAGAATATAGCCTTAGGAGCAGATTAACTAAAATGTTGCGCTGTTTGCATCACAAAAGTCAGGCAAACCAGCAGCAAATATCTTTTTTTTATTATTTATTTTTCAGATTGTCTAAAAGTAAAGCAAAGTTTTGCAAAGCACTGATTTGCGTTACTTGGCGTCTAAGGGAGTGTTACATGGCTATTGCCATACGCCACTATTTGATGCAAAACTGTATCTACCAAAAACCGGAGACAGGGCTTTCCATAAAGAATTAACACGTTTTGAAAGCATGCATTAAAAGGAGAAATGTTTCCATTTCTCCTTTCTTTTCCAACTTTGGATGTCTGCTGCACTGTACAGCACACAATGTTGGAAATGTTTTCATACTTGTCTAGGTATAATATTATGTACTGGAAGCATGCCGTTCCAGTACAAAACCTATAGTAGAGTCACACAGACACCCTTGCACTTAGGCGTAAAGGTGTGTGCGTGGTGCATGGCAGCTGCACAGGTGTTAGGAAGAGGGGAGGAGAGTGCCATACCTCTGTAGATATAGTGCTCTCCTGCTCCCTCCCTGTAACACAGCACAGCACCATACCTTTGGCTGCTGTGCTGCATTGTATCATTGTATTGTTGTATCTTTCTAACAGTTTGATACATCTGGCATCTGGTTTCACTCTGTCTTGCCTTGTGTGTCACAAGGCATCCACACATCACTAATATATGTAGAAAAAGTAACATAGATGAATTAATGAATGTATATGACTACAAGCTGATGGTAAGTGGATACATTTCTACAGGGGCAGCAACTTCTAACCCTAGTAGGTCAAGCACATGTTCCTTGCATGCAACAAATTCCACCCATTGATGTTTGAGTTGGTGTCAGAATATTCTTCCTAGGACATCTTTGACATGTTCATCTGCATAGGCTCCCATCTGTCTCTCTTCTCCTTTGTCAGGTATCCTTTACTGATCCTCCCTCCAGCAGCAAACATCCATGGGAGGTAGTGCACTAAAGGCCATATAAATGCACCTTCCTCCCACTCATTGAAATTGCGGACTCTCCCCTTCTCAGATATGGTCCTAACGGCACAGACCCTAACCCAACTAATCATGGCTAATAGCAAACCACTTAAACCCATAAATATAACTAACAAATATACACCCTAAAATAGACAGACACCCAAACACACTGAGACACAAAAAGTAACAAAACAGGACACTTAAATGCAAAAAACATGACACAAATTACTTGACAAGCCCACTAGGACAAAGACTCAAAAAGGTCCACCAAAAAATCTATCAAACACTCTCCAATCTCCTCACAACACTAGCACAAACCAATAGACACAAACAGAAAGTGAAAGTAACATTTATACTTCTTGCTATGCAGCCACACCCATTGCGTCATTTCCTGGGTGTGACAGTCAGCTTTTCTAATTTTGCATCAATTTTTCTGATGCATTTCTACACAAATGGACATTGCATGATGTACTACTCTCTCACTAACAATGCAAGGGTCAACACTATACCTATGTACCTATGCAGCTGGGTTAAATAGTATAATGCAAAGAACCACACAACCCATATGTTTCCTAGGTAGTGAGCTACATAGTACTCCAAAAATGATCATGCAATAGCACATAAGGAGCAAGGCAAAGAGCCCCACAATGGAGTAAAGCAATTGGCCACACAACTCATATATTTCCTACACAGCAGCCTCTATAGTGCTATGCAAATGGCTATGCAGTAGCACATAAGAAGCAACACATAGAGCCATGCAGTGGGCCTTCTGCAGCAATGCAAAGGGACATGCAAATCATGTTTCCTATGCAGTAGCCTATGTAGCACTACACAAATGGCCATGAAGTTGCACATATGGAGTAACTCATATGGCCATGCAGCTGCACCCATAGAGCAACACAAAGGGTCATGCAACTCACATGTTTCCTATACAGTTGCCTATATAGCACTACACAAATGGCTATGCAGTGGCACATATGAAGCAATGGAAAAGGCCACTCAGTGGCTCTTCTACAGCAAAACAAAGGGCCACACAACTCATATGTTTCCTACACAGTGCTCTATGCAGCACTATGCAAATAGCCATGCAGTGGCACATATGGAACAACTCAAGGGGCCGCACAGTCACCGTTCTACAGAGCTTATAGGGCCATGCAACTAATATGTTTCATATGAAGAGGTGTTTAGAGCACTACATAAATGGCCATGCAGTGGCATAAAGGGAGCAATGCAATGGCCACACAGTGGCCATTTAACAGCAACGCAAAGGGCCACGCAACTCATGTGTTTCGTTTGCAGCGGCCTATATTGTGCTATGCAAATGGCCATGCAGTGGCGCATATGGAGCAAAACAAAGGGCCATGTAGTGGACCTTTTACACAAGACAAAGGACACTCAATTCATTTGTTAAGGGTGTCCTACAAACCATCACATGTAAAAAGTGATGATGCCTCTCACTAATATAGTTAAGCAGTGATGTTGGTAATTACAGCATATTTGTGAAGAGCTACTTTTTGAAGATGTACATGTGACCCAGCAAAATAAAGCACGCAAAAAGCCATGTGTATCCGTAGGAGGCTGGCCTGGTTTGTAGTGGGTACCTAAAGTACTTACATCTTATACCAGGTCCAGTTATCCCTTATTAGTGAAATATAGGCAGTGTCTAGCAGCCTACGCTGTCTAGGGGTAGCTGTAGCAGAGCAGCCAAGGCTGAACTAGGAGGCATGCAAAGTTCTTGCAATACCACTATAGTTACACAGTACTTATACACAATAAAAGACAATACTCAGTGTTACCAAATATGAAGGTACTTTATTTTAGTGACACAAGGGCAAAAATAACTTAGAGGGAATACTCCTTGTGGAGGTAAATATTATACACAATATATACACTGGTAACCAAAATCAGGTAAGTAAACAGTCATAGAATAGTGAAAACAGTGAACAACACAATAGATTACAATGGGCCTGGGGCAACACAAACCATATACTAACATAGTGGAATGCGAAAGTCAGATTCCCTCCTAGGCAAGTGTAGTGTGTAGAGGGGTGCTGAGAGTGTAAGAAAACACCAAAGGTAAGTAAAATACCCCACCCCAGATCCCAGGAAAACAGGAGTAAAGGACAGAAAATTTCGTCACAACACATTAGGAGTTGTGATGAAGGATTATGCAAGAACCAAGCAAGGCTGCAAGAAACCAACAATGGATTCCTGGACCAGAAGACTTGTGGAGAGAGGAGGCCAGGTCCAGAAGTCGATGAAGAGTCCAGGAAGAACAGGAGCCCCTGCCAACCTGGAAGAAGGGGCAAAAATGGATTCTCCGGTTGGAAGAAAAATACAGAAATGCACCAAAGAAGATAGCTGCGGGTTCAAGAGATGCCCCATGCCGAGTCATTGTATGCAGGCTGTTTGCATCTCTAGATTCCACCAACAATCCGTGGTTCACGCAAGAATGCATTTTGTGTCAAAGAGGAGCTGCCTGGACCCAGGAGCGACCTGGGGTCTCAACTCGGACTGAGGAGACAGAGGGGGTTCTCAGCACTTCAGAGAGCCCTGAGAAGACCAGGCAGCACCCACGGGAGTCCCATGATATGCTGCCGGAAAACAACTCAGGAAGCTGAGCATCACAGGATAGAGTCCTGGGGACCTGGGCTATGCTATGCACAAGGAACTTTTGGAAGAAGTGCACAGAAGCCCAAGGAGCTGCAGAGTACGTGATGCACAGGGATACTGTCTGGCACAGGGAGGCAAGCCCTTACCTCCACCAAATTTGGACAGCTGGACCTTTGGACAGTCAGGATCCCTTCAGTCCACAACCTATGTTCTGGGGATCACGATCGTCGACAGGAGAGGAGTCCCAGAGTACCGGTCATCGTCGCAGAGAGGTGCCAGCTGAAGCTGGGAAGTGACTCCGTCACTCCACGGGAGATTCCTTCGATTCTCCTGGTGCAGGGTGAAGACAGGCAGTCCGCCGAGCGTGCACAACCTGTAAACTCTTGCAGTTGATGGCTGGAGCTGACGTTGCAGGTCACAGTGGCCTTCTTGGATACTTTGTTGCAGTTACAGCAGTTCCTGGAGCAGTCTGCAGTTGATCCCACAGCCAGAAGCTGAAGCAGAGGATGCAGAGGAGTCCTGGCGGAATCTTGCAAACAGAATCTGAGGTAAAACCCAGAGGAGAGACCCTAAATAGCCCTGAGAGGGGGATTGGCTACCTATCCAGGTATGCACCTATCAGCAGTGGTCTCTAAATCCCCAGGAGGGCAGAAGCTCTCTGAGGTGGTAGTAGCTGGGGTGCAGTGTAAACCTCAGAGAGCTGGTTTAAAAGTACTGGGGTCCATGGTGGAGCCCCCAAGGTGCATGGAATTGGCCCCCCAATACCATATTTGCATTGGGGGTTCAATTTCACAATCTTAGACACCTCACATGGCCATGTTCACAGTTACCATTGTGAAGCTACATATATGCATTGACATATATGTAGAGCATGCGAACAATGGTGTCCCCACACTCACAATGTCTGGAGAATTGGCCCTGGACAACGTGGGGGCACCTTTGCTAGTGTAAGGGTGCCCTCACACACAGTAACTTTGCACCTAGCCTTCAGTAACTGAAGGTTTAGACATATAGGTGACTTAAATGTTACCTGGTGCATTGAAAAATGGCTGTGAAATAGTGTGTGCACTATTTCACTCAGTCTGCAGTGGCAGTCCTGAAGGAGTGTTTGTAGGAGCTCCTTATGGGTGGCAAAAGAAATCCTGCAGCCCATAAGGATCTCCTGAGACCCCAATGCCCTGGGTACCTAGGTACCATATACTAGGGACTTATAAGCGGGCCCAGTGTGCCAATCAGAATTGGAATATAGAGTCACTAAACTATAGTGACAAATTTGGTAAAAAGAGATAGCATAAGCACTGGTGTTCTGGTTAGCAGAACTCAAGTGACACAGTCAAGCATTCTGACAACACACATAGGCCACAAACTATTAGCACTGGGGTCCTGGCTAGCAGGATCCCAGTGAGACAGTAAAAACACACTGACAAATAGGTCTCAAACTATGAGCATTGGGGTCTTGGCTAGCAGGATCTCGGTGAGACAGTAAAAACACACTGACAAACACTGATAAACAAGCCAAAAATGGGGGTAACCATGCTAGAAAGAGGCTACTTTCTCACAGTATCACACAAGCATGCAACACAGCAAACCACTTGCGGGACTATTGTGTGTGAAGGGAAAAGGCCGAAATGATCCATATTCATCCCTATATGTAGCATCCCTTTCTTTTCCTACCACACCCACACTTTTGGCTACCTTGCCCCAACACAGGCACCCTTTGATCATGTTGCAAGTATTCCGGTCTTGCAGGCAAGTTTGTTTTTGTGCAGGCAGGTACACCTTCCAGTACATATAGAATGTTTTGAGGCCTTTTCAAGTTTGTAAGTGTGCTGCTGAAAACAGCACACTTTGAAAGAGGAAACGAGGAGACAAGGCAATATTTTTCCTCCGTGGACAACTGGTGAGGAGTCTTACAACTATTACACATTCCATGGTCTATCAATATATGTAAATCTGATAATGGGTCAGAATTCATGGGTGGATGCTTGTGAACAGCCACACTCCACCCAGTGGTCCACCTCTCTGCAGCAGGGTAGCCCAAGCCAGTGTTTTGTGCAGCATTGGGTTACTCTAGATTCATCAAACCACTCAGGGGCATGCAAGGTGGTATTGCATGGCTTGAGAAACATTGTTTGATTTTGGCAATGCACTTGCGTCCCCTTGCGTGGAGCAAGTGCTACCCCAAAACTTAATGAATATGTCCCAAAATGTTGCAAAGCTTTGTGCACAAGTTGATCTAGCATGCACAGCTATGAATGTAGCTGACAGTTCCCTGATTTACCAGTGTTTTTGGTGTCAGGAATGCTATTTCAAAAATGTGAAGATATCTGATATATTTTAGACTCCTAACACATTTAACACTTTACAAGGGTTTTGTTACACAGGTGCTAAAGGTATTGGCAAATGGGTGTGTTCACCTTCCACTACCCTTGCACACTCACACATCATAGCAGTTGGGGACTACTTGTTTCTCAATATAAGGTTGGCATCAGCCTCCATCCCTTCATGTGGCACAAGATGACATCACAACATTTACAAAGACCATTCTTTCTCTACTGGGGACTCACAGTCCCTTGTCTTGCGCAGTGTCCTAGTGTTACTTGCAAAGGAACATATGAAAATGTGTAACATTGACATGTCTCAATGGATTGTTAAATCCAGGCCTATGGCATGACACAATAAAGATTTATTTGAACTTTTATGAGCCATACATTTAAATTGATTGTGTGAAGATTGTGCTGATTGTCTTAGCTAGCTTTGTCCAGTAGACATCAAACTCCTTTTCGCTCACACATTAATCTGGACCTTTTTTTGGTAATTGGCAGTACTAGTATGGTGGTGTATGTAAGTTCCACAAAATTGTGTTGTTTGCAGACCAAATGATGTGATGCTTTAGGTTTGTTCTCTGAATTTCCAACCTTTCTCATTACTCAAATTATATGTCATTCCAGTGCTTCCGACAAAACATTTTTATTTTAGTGTAATTCCCAGTACACAATGAGCACTGATTGTGGTTTAGTTTGTATGCACAAAATGAAGTATTTAGAACTTTGTATACATATACATTTGTATTTTTACAACTTCATTGATCAGTATTTTATTTGAATGCTACAACCTTAGTAGCAGTTTTGTTTTGGCTGTAAAGGTGATGAGTACTCTACCAGTAGTGTTAATATTGAATGATCATTACCCTCTTAACTTACTGTGGGCTCCATAACATGACTGCCTTCAACGTGTATATGTGCTGATAGTTTCAATGACATCTGCATTACTCATTGGCTGATAGGCCTTCTCACCTAGCATCTTTATGACAATCACTACAGTACTCATCTGATTGCTGCATATCACAGTATGATTGAGGCATGAATTTCTGTGAGTGAGATATGTTTGATATCCACATGTGAATTTTGCCAATCATTTTGCTGTGTTAATGTTAATGATAGAAAAGCTACTTGTATGGTGCAGCTTTGATATCTTATCAATCATGGTGATATGACAGGATTATTTATTATGTTCAATAAACAGGTTTACAATTTTCAACATTGAGGCTCGTGTATTTGTGTGGGTTCATAACTATGGCCATTTCAAAAGATGTTGTTGATAGTGAATCTGATGTCACACATACCCACTTCAGAAGTTCACATTTGAATGCTCAATTTCTGCTCCTGTTTCACCTTCCTCATCATTTACTAGTGGGACTGTATAGCTAATATCTTGCAAACCACTAGTGGTGAGTACCGTAGTTTACCAACAGATTTAGCCAGGCATCTAAAATGGGACAAACATACATTTTGTTTTAGTCATACCAAAATTATATGTTTTTCTGTCCATCAGTCCGTGCATTTTGATAGGGGGTCATAATCCATGCCTGCAATCCGTATCCTTGGTCACCCGAAAATTCAATGTCAATTAATGAACTGTTGTAATGTCAACACAATTAGTTACATTTAATATGTATCTTGGCAAATTCCTACACATGTTTTTTGGAATTAAGGCTGAAAATGTTTAGATATTGTTGTACATTGCTTTACACATGAATGTTCAACATGTATGGTTCATTTCACATATTGCACAAAGTGTAAAACATGAACCTCCTCATCATACTAATATTGACGTTAATACAGCAGATTAACATTGTACAAAAGTTAGAATATTTGTATCAGCTATGTTTAAATTGCATTCATCATCGTCACCAGTCTTTTTTTGGTTTCTTTGAAAACTATAAAAGAACACAATTGAAATACAAATAAAAGCATCCACCTACAAAATACAAGTTGCTACAATGACTACACCTGTCTGACAACACATTATGTAGCAATCAAAAGGCCAAATTTAAGAAAAGTAGCGCTGCAGGAGTCAAACAAGAACCAATTTTGGGCAAGTCCCTACACACTGCTGATGTATGGCGTAAACAGAAACTGAGCAGGATGAACCCTTCTCAAACTCCCCGGGTAAGCTTAAAGTGCTCTGTGTACTCACCCCCAGCACCAAATCTCACTGAAACTGACAACTTAAAATGTAAATCACACAAAAACACTATCTGAGCATCAGCCCCCATCTCCAGCATGATGGACAAAGCTTCTCTCTATTGACTCTGTCTAAAGCTGTGCTAAGATCCATAAATGCATCATGGAAAGCCACTATCTTGGCAACAGTGCATTTGGCATTAAGTGTATACAGATTAAGACCTTGATCAAAAGTACCTAGGCCTTGGAGAAAACTGCACTGAGTATCAGATAAGACGGTCTGATCCGTGGCCCAGTCCACTAATCTATTCAGTAAGATGCATTGTACAATCTTGGCTCTTGAGCTAATCAGTGGGTTGGGCTCTAACAGTAAGGGCCTTATTTATGGGCAAGTTACCTAGTACAGCACAGTAAGTCACCTGCGTGACAGGGAAAAGACAGGAATGCATGGTATTTAAAGCAATCAATTGCATTCCTGTCCTTTCCCCTGCACTAGCACCCTTTTGGATGCCTAGTGCCTATGCAGGCACCCTTGCACTATGCTGCAACAGTGCCTGAATTGTATGCCAGGTTGTTTTTGTAAAGGAAGGGGCACCTTCCTGCACAAAAACAACCCTGAGAGGCATGTTCCTCTTTCTATGCAAAAGGCAGCACACATAGAAAGAAGAAGAAAGAAAGAGAAATTGAGATTTCTCTTTGTTAGGCCTCTCCTGAGAAGGTGTAAGATGTTGATATATTCCCAGGATTGCAAGTTCTAGTAAATCTGGGAATGCGTCAAAAACTATGGGAGGTGCGTCAGAACACCCATGCAATAGCCATTCAAAGCCTTCCCTGGGCAGCGATTTTTGTTGCGTAGCATTACCCCAGATGTATGAAGCCACGCAAGACCACCTTAAGTTGGCTTTGCGTGGCTTCACAAATCTGGCTTAGGGGCTGTGTTGAGCATGTACCACATTTCATGGTGCAAGCACAAAGCAACAAGGTCCATAAATATGACTCCCAGGGTCTTGACGGTTGCCTTTCTTGAGGGATGCACATTTTCACAGCCAAATTTAAATACAGAGTTAAAAGAGGACCCCAAATGTCTATATTTGACTTATATAAGGCAAGGGGAACACCCGGTAGAACCGAATGAATGGCATTTTGAACCTCATCCAAAGTGAAACAAATGGACCTCATGCATGATCATGAGAGCCAACAGAGCTTGTGGTAATTGGCAAGTCAAATATGGATTGAAGTGTTTGACCTGTACCCTATGTGGGTTAGTAGACTGCAGAGCTCAAAGCAGTGGGTGATTAACAACTTTCCAGAACGTAGTACTGCACCGTAGATGACTAGAAGCCAGTCGCTGTTCTCATGCTTCTTCTCTCAGAAACTTCTTCCTCTCCTCTAAAGTGCTCTTGTAAGTAGCACAGATTATGGAAACCCAATTGGGGTCTCTTGGGACAGACTTGACTGCCTGCAGTAAAACTCAATGCACAATAGTGTATTTCGAATTAAACCATGTAAAAGGATTAGCATCTTTGTTGATGTTACTCTGGCTTGTTAACATGGAGTTTATATAGCAACAGATAGCATTAAAAGAATTCACAATAGCAGTGGCAACAGTAGCAACATTTAGACACATGTCAAACTCATTAGTACATTTCCTAAGTAGGCCACTAAAAAAGGCCTCAGGAAGCACACTACTCAATTTTAATCACCGCTGTTCGTAAAAAGGCTCCAGTTCAGTGTAGCCAAGTGTACTGAGCGCTTCTGACTAGTATCCCAGTGAAAAACAAGTTGCAGGGTGTTATGATCACTCAATAGGGACCGGGTAATCTGAGATCTTAATTGAAAATCCATTAAAAAGAGGAAATAAAATAATGAATTATACTATCGACACCTTGGCCAGTATAAGTGGGATATTCCCTTTGAAAGAAGTATCAAAATCAAAGACAGAGGTAGAAACTAGATTGGACTCATCTAGGAAATCATTCATGAAATCTCCCTCAGCAGTTTCCAAAAAGTGCAAGAAATCTGAGGAATCACTGGACATATTACCTAAATGGTTTAAAAATAGATTCAGACAAGGTTGTGAATTAGAATCTCCGGCAAGAATGACATGGCTATTTACTAGAAAAGCTTTAGTCAGGGATTCAAAGAAACATTTGAGGGTTGCTATGTGATTAGGAGGTCCTGGCAAGGAGGGAGCATTATAAAAATGTATTACAAGTAAAAAGAGAGAATTAGGAAATTTCCACAAAACAGTGCCCAAATTAGGTGACGCAGTATAAATTGTGGACACAGTACATTGCAAAGTTATGGAAAATAAAATAAGAAGACCACCCTTAGCCCTGCCATGCTTTTTAGGGTACAGCAGGAACTGAAAAGGAAAGATAACCATTCAGGAAAAAAATCAGAGGCAGTATCTCAAGGCTCTAGAAGACACACAACATTAAAATTAGCTATAAAGTCATAGAAAATTACATGGTCCTTCTTGTTAGCGAGAGCAGCAGTGTTCCAGCTAAGGAAAGAGACAGTACCACAGTCCATCTGATTAGCTGTAAGCTCAAACATAAGAGCAGTCAAGCCCCTGCAACAGGTAATCGTTATCATGTAATGAACTTAAAAGTGCTAATCAATAATAGGTTGAAATATTATCCTCTGGCATATTTGCAGGGACAGAAATTAAAGGGTCATCGATAGTGGGAAGAAGAGTAGAGACATTAAACCCATTGGGATTAGGAATTGTGGCTTATAGAAGAAACCTAAAGGGAGCACTAAGATGCCTATCAGAGGCTTCATTTGAGTTGACAATTGTGTTTACAAAAAAACACCAATAATGGATTGTTAAAATTAATCACTACACAGTCGCCAACCAGGGATTTTCATTGAGGACCAACCCAGAGAACTATCCTAGCCATAACAACTTCCTTAAACCAAGGCAGGCCGTAACCTAGACATTTATTCAACCAGTGTATAACTTTGTTTATTTGCTGACCATAGTTTTCAGTGGTGTTAGGCACCAACATAGGGACATTCGCCAAGACAATCACATAAGGTGTAGCAGCTGGGGACAGTTCTAAATTAGGTGTATCATCATTACCAGGACAAGGAATAGTCTGTGGGCAAGATGTTAAATGTGAATGGATAGCCACAGCAGGTGGCCCTACTAGCCAGGCCTCAAATTTCTAACTTCTGGTGCGCTCCCAGTAGCACTGGGACCCTGGCTGGAACAACATGAAAAATGTGGAACCACTGGTAGGAGAAGGTCATAGGTTCCTGGTGCTGTGGAAAACCCCGGGTGGGAGATGGTGCCAGCTCCCTCTCCAGGGAGAAACGGTGAACTCAAGTTAGCCCCCAGCCTGCTATGTCCAGAGTCTTGAGTGCCTCCCCTGGCACTGACATTGTTGGATTGCACATCAAGGTTACTCTTTAGATTGTTAATCACTTCCTCAGTCTTTATAAGTATGTGCTCACAGGAAGAAAAAGAAGAAGTAGCTAAGGTTTCCAGTTTCAGAGTCAATAAGGTCATCAACCTGTCGACTATTAGGTTGCAAGAGTCACTAGTCAAGAAACAAGGCAAGTGATTACATGATGAGGAATAGCTGTCTACCTTACAACTGTTTTACTGGCCTTTGTGACACCTACACTGCTGGAGCCCAAACACCTGGAGGGGCCGAAGCACATTTATCACTTGGGACAGCCACAGACACCAGCAAGCCAGGTCCCAATCCAACTCCTAGGCTGGTCTCTTCTATGGCCAGGTCAGAGGGATGTTCAGGGACCTAAGAACCAAACACAAGCTCAAACTCTACTGCGTTAATTTCCGCCAAAACTGTCACAGCAGCAGAGGTGAGAAGTTAACTCCATTGTGCAGATGTTTAACAATACCCACAGTTGAGGACAATTTGCTCTTGCCTATTGTCTGTAGTCAAAAGAGGGATAAATGAGTTAAAGCAAGAAGCACAGAACAAAAAGGTGTGTCTCCCTTGATAGCGCTCAGCTGGCACGAAAATCGACCCCTACTCTCTCCAGTTAGTGTGGGAATCACCCGAGTCCTTCAGAAAACACAATACCAGGCTCAGTCATATTAGCTGTAAAAGAGTGCTTAGATGGAAAAGATTCTACCAGGTGGTTGTACGATCTGGGGATCCTCAGGTCAAGAGGGGTGGCCTGGGCTCTGACGGCCGCGGACGGGTGCAGGCGGCCTGCTCTTGGCCCAGTCTTCGCTTGGCATGCACCCGTGCATGTCCCGCACCACGGTGAAACAACAGGCTTTTACAAGCGCCCAACTGGTGCTGTGATGCTCCCCTGCCTCCTCACAGCATGGGTGAATTGCACTTAATTTGTATACAATGTTGACAACTTTGGATTATATTATCTTGCCTAAATTATGAGCTATTTAGGTAGGGACAGTGACATCCACTTTAAGACTCACCCATACAATTGGCCTTTTACACCTATGATGACCTTGCTTGCATATATAACAGGTGTACAGCATCAGATTAGTTAATATACGTTTAAATGTAGAATTGCTTAGAAAAGTTAGGCATTAATCAACATGGTACTTGGTAATTTTATGTGGGATTCCTCGATCTTTTTCAATTGTTATTTTTTTTGAAGACCTAAGAATGATACATAGGTATTGCAATGCAGTATTTTTATGAGGCACAGTGATGCACAGTAATGCTAAATTAAGTATATTTGATCTGCACACATGCTGTAAACAATTTTTAATGTAGATGTACGTATGTGGACTTTCTCGTTTTTGAATATTTCCTTTTATATCTTGCACCTTACACCATTTCTTCAGCATGAGAAGGTTCTTATTGTAATTGAAAATACACTGTGATACCTTACCTTGGTTAATGTTTTCCCTATATGATTTCCTGGTGCCTCACATCTTTGTAAGCCAAGACATTCAGTTTGTCACTACTACTTTGTTACACTGAGAAGCTGCAAATGTATGGAACCCGAGCAAGGATTTTAGGTATCATGTTAATGAACAAAGTTTATGTGGCTTATTATCTATGCGTATATTTTGACCCTGAGTGTTGTAAAACCTAGACATTTGCAACCTTTTACTCTTTTTGTATCTCATAAATACCTAGGGTCCATATTTATTTCCTGATTTGAAATAACACTTTCAGTGCCTGACAGATGTTGTTTGATGTGCATGTTCTTTTTGTTCTCCTAATACTCTCATCATCCTACAATTACAGCCATATGCAACATACATGCTTAGGATAAGAACACATCTTATACAACATTGCTTTATTTTTGAACATTTCAGCTATTCCTGACTTGTCACACCATTGCGCATACACATGTCCCTAACATTTATTTGCTTTATCTGTTGTTCTTAGATTATAAATATTCATTGACCACATTGTTTGTCAGTTGATGTTCATGACATTGCAGATATTGTGTTTCTGTTCTCTCACACAGTGTGACATGACACAGTACTTCAAACTGTGCATTTTTCTACATTCATTGCATAATCAGTGAAGTAATCCCACAATGGTACAGCAGTGGCTGTATGTCTGAGTGAAATTCCACATGACACGAGATCTAAACACAAACATAGAGATATCTATTATGTCTTGCTTTTCAATTTAGTTCATGCAGCAAATAATCTGCTTTCCTTACTAATGAATAAGGCATTCTCATTTCTGCCATTCTCGAACCACTCATTGATGGCACTGGGTTGGAAAATGGGCACTTCCACAATACTTGGAAAGGACATTGATGAACAGTACATTATGATCCACTGTTGCCTGGACATTGATTGAGTAATTGTGTTTGCAGTTTCTGAAAAAGTGCAAAGTGGCTGCGGGGCACAAATTACACATGTGTGCAATCAATGTCACCAAGCACATGAGGGGATCCAGCAATGTTATAGAGCCTTTTCTTGTTAGCTAATTGTTGGTGTCTGGTTTTTGGGAAGCAACGATACTGGGGTGTAAGTTTATGATGGCATCCAACGCAGATCAGAGAAATGCTGTAAATCCTGCCTGTGAAATGCCAGCTAGTCCTGCAGATGTGGTTTGAAAAGATCCTGAGGCCATTATTATTTGCAGCACAGACATAAGTTTGACATGTGCTGGGATGGCATTGATTTTTGCAGTTACTGACAGAAGCGTTGTCAATATCTTCTCCAAAATGTCCATGATAATGTCCCTCTTGAGTCTGTATGATTGGATGACGTCCTCCTCCCTGAGGTCAATGAGGGATATACGCTGATGGAATACACGTTCCTTCCTCCTTTACTGCCTACCTATTTGTGCCCTACCTACTCTCAATTGCATATAACAACCTCCATTGTGTAGTTCACCTTGCTACAGTGTACTGTGATGGTGAGAGTTTTATGCCACAGCCACTGTGTAATTTCCTCTGTCGGCATTGGCAATGCGCAGCCTTCTGATGCATTTCTATTGTTGCGTTACACTGCACCACGATGCGTGATGAAGTCATACGTTGATAAATGCCTCTGCATCATGTTTGTGTTGAAATTTACAGTGTAACACATATATTGCATAAATTATTTCCTGCCTGACGCAGCCATATTCAGTGCAGCAGTTGCTCTCCGCAATTGCCTGAAAACAGCACAGGTGTGCTTTTGCGTTGCTTGATAAATTTGACTTACTGCTAGTGTCGTCCTTGCGTCACACTGTGTGATGCAAGGAAAATGCAAGCCCTTCATAAATTTGCCCCATGGTGTTGAACAGGCAGTAGAGAATCAAGTCACAATAATTTCTTATTTTAGTTTCTATATAAAACAAGTTAAAAAGGTAGGTAAAGTAATGCTGACTTATGAAACGTACCTGGTTTTCAGATAATTCAGTGTCTCTACTTCGTTCTTCTCTTTGTGGGTAAAATTCTGTATTGGTGGTAGTAAGCCTGGCTTTATACATTACCTTGGAGTCAGGCCACCTCTTAAGGCATGTTTGTAGTCACTTTAACTAGAGGTGAGCATGTTGTAGTATTAATTAGAGTTAAACGTGGTCTGGCACAGAATTGTCTAGATCCAGTGAGGCATAATTGGCCCAACACTATTATATTCACTGACAACTGCATCTGAATATCACATTAATCATGATCATTACCTGAACTGAAAAAGACTCTAGCATGCATTTTGCTAGAACCTGAGTTAGAATAGGGATTCGATTTCTTAGACAATCTTCAATAGTTACATGCGGCTCCCACAATGTATTTAACAGCAAGAACATGGCCTACATACATATGCTGGAGACACCAAAATGCATATCAGAGTTCTCATGTACCTAGTAACTGTCAAATATCAATGTGGTTAGTAAGCAAAGAAAACTGGGTGCACCAAATCTGAATTTGCTTTGATGTGTCCAAAGGCAGGAGCCTATCAATGATTCTACAGTTGACCAATGCCACGAAAATAAGTGTTGTATCACATTCTATTTAGAATCCTGACATTACTGTCTCCCATATACCAACTGATGTGCTCACCAGACTAGACTACTGTTGTGATGTTTCTTCAGTCCCTTCCAGCTAAATAAAACATCTTCATTAAATATCTTATGCCTTGTGACCTACAAGCAGTCTTTCATTTGTTATCTGACACAAACCAAGCAAATGCTCTGCAACCCTCATTCCTCTAGAAAGTGCCCTGAAGTGACCTAAAGGGTGTACTGGCGCTGGACAAAAAAAATGGAAGGAATAAAGCTGCCTACTTGAAGTAACTAAGATAACGCTCTTAGATGAAGCTGTGGTCAAGGTGATTTAGTGGTCCTTCAATTGTATAGGTATAATGGTTGCAACATGAACCTTAAATTGCGCTTTTATTTAATTGATATGTTCTATAATGCGGCCGGCTTACATTTTGGAAAGAAACACCATTATGCAGAAACCTGGACGGCCAAATCAGACATTCATCTTTCCACTCCCGAAGTAAGGAATACTATAGGAATAATAGCAATTAAAAAAGAAGCTACACTCTACATTTTAGTGTGGGCGAATTTAGTTAGTGTGAGCTGCAAATTGGCATCACCTTTTTTACTATGTTGTAAGAAGTCTTACGTAGCCATATGGAAATAATGATTGAACATGTTTGTCGAACATAATAAGTTGCTCTTGCTATTAGCATAGCAGGAGAGCAATACATCAGCAGGCTAGTTATTATGTTTGGCACACTACATATTTGCATAATTGTTTTTAGCTGAACCACATAAGGGATAATTAATTGTGTTCTATAAATTGTTATGGTCACAACATGTATAATAGGAGCTCTACACATCCGCAGGATCTGCTGTGTGAGAATCATAAAATAATTACTACAGAGGATAATCTTTATTTTCATCAATCAAGCTCTTCCTGCACAGATGTAGGAACAAGAAAACGTCGAAACCTTTTAGTACTACAGATTCTTTAGTTTCTGGAACGTTACAGGATGAATAAGGCACAAGGAGGGCTAGACGCTAAACTACTGATTTTTCATACAAATTCAGAAACATAAGGCCGTATGTATCATTATTAGAAATAGAGATTACCTAATTGCGATTCAATGTGAATCCCTGTTAGGTAATCACTATTTCTATTCCTAATTTCATTTAGCGTTTCCTAATGGGTCGCAGATTGACCTACCTCTTTTATATGAATGAGGTAGGTCGCATTTTGCAACCCATTAGGAAATGGAAAAATCACAAGGATGGTGGCCTGCTAGGGTGAGCAGACCATTATGTCTGTGATTGCTTTTAAATGAAGTAAAACATTTTTTTTAATGCAGCCTGTTTTCCTTAAAGGAAAACGAGCTGCATTTAAAATGAAAAGTTACCTTTTTATTTTTTCAGAGTAGGCAGTGGTCCGTGGAGCCACTGCCTGCTCTGAAAAAATGTTAGAGCCCTCTTTCACAAAGGAGAAGGGGTCCCCTGGGGACCCTTTCCCATTTACAAATGGATTACGACCAATTTGAAATTGTTGGTAACTGTGACTGTTTTTGCAACCGCATTCAAGGTCACAAAACAATCATACATGGGCCTGCGAGTTGCAATCAGGAAGGAACGCCCTTAGCACATCCCTTCCTAATTGTGGGTCACAATCCCTATTTTGTGAGTCGGTAACAGGATACCAACTCGCAAAATAGGGATAGTGCATGCAACAAGGCCATTTTGCGGTCAAAAAAGGCAAATTTTGAACTTTGCGACCTCAAAATCTGGAACATCTGGCCCTAAAAACTTTTGAAACACTTTCGTAAATAAGTAGAACTAACAAGATACAGTGGCGGCTCTAACAGACTTTTGACCAGTGTGTTTCTTGAGGACATCTGCTCTTTGGCTAAGGGAAGGGCTATCTTCAAACGATTTTGGCAATCTTCGGATCTCGCCGACATATTTTTAAAGAAATATTTACTATTTATTTTTTGTCTAATATTAGGTCTGGGTAGCAGTAGCTTTAGCAGTTTGTTCAAGCTTACACCATTAATACAAAATAAACATAGAAAAAGGAACAGGTCAGTACCCTCATCTATTTGCTGTTGCACAAATCAATCACAATTTTAATCCACTCAATTACCAGCTGCTGGGTTTTGTGACTAACTATTTGACATATGGAAGATTGTTGATCGACTAGCCATTTCATTGCTGCAGAGGTTGCATGTGTCTGCATCCAGGATAATGCGAGTTTTAGGACTGACTTTAACCAAGACCTTTTGATCTCACCAACATTTCTGGCATTTGGCCACCTCTCTTCATCCATTGATCTGTTATTGTGTCATTCACATTTTGATTCCCCTCTATAAAGCATGGAGCATGGAGGAATAGGTCAGCCCACTTAAATCAGTGATTAACCACTCTGAGTGACTGCATTTTTCTCTTTCAGAAGGAGAAAATGTGAACGCAATGTAGTTTCTATTAGTGAACATTTCAGCTTTATCAGTTCCTGTCTCCCGCCAATGCTGATGTAAATTCCTTTTGCAGTGGCTTTTGCTTCTGACTGTTGCTACTTTTTCAGCATACCAAATTTTGTCCATTTGAGACTGTTCTGTGTTGTTACCCTTTTTTTACCTTCAATGTATGCACCCAATGAAGTGTAATTATATCTACCAATTCTAATATAATACACAATAGGATGCAAATTCATAAGCAGACAATTCTGCAGAACACATTTATCATAGACGCGGTTTCACCAATGGTTCTTTAATAACATTTGCACAGCAGGAAAACAGGGTTTTATCCTGTTCAATTTGTAGCACAGTTCTAACACTTTTAATTAAACATAGGTCAGGTGTAATTTAGGTTTTAGTATGCTATACTTTATACTACGATCTTCATGGAAAAAAACAGAGACACTTAACACTGGGTGCTTCAGTATTTGAAAACAGAAATACAGTTATAGTCATGCAGCAGTAAGGAAGTTTGTTTAGAATATAATGAAGGAAACTGTTGAACCTGTAAGATAACTCATTAGGAGTGTATTAAGTATACATTCCTGAGTCACGTAGACAGCTCTTTAACGTGTACTCAGTGATACATCTGTGTGCTGCTGAGAAAGCTCAGTGGGTTCAATGGGTTGATTCTGAGTTAACATCCCAATCTGTAATGCAGCAATTCATTCTTTCTTCCTTTCTTCCTTCCTTTCTTTCTTTCTTTCTTTCTTTCTTTCTTTCTTTCTTTCTTTCTTTCTTTCTTTCTTTCTTTCTTTTTCTTTTGATTTTACTAAAACTATGTGTATAACATAGTAACTGATATGGGTTTTTAGTCAGCCATCACTCATAAGTGAGCTTTGTTGTATTTTCTTCTGCCCACTCCAGCATGTTTGAAGGGGCAATGCAGCAGCCCACTTCAGCCAATTACTGATTTCACTATGACTTAAGGCATGCTGCCCTTCACAATGAGCACATCCAAACACAAAGTAATCACCTTTAGTGCCAGGGAGTACTAAGTTAATGATACTTTTTAAAAACCAGAATAATAATTTTCCCTTTAGCCGATGTTTATTTTTAAATTGATGAGGGCCCAGCTGCTTTCCTAACAATAACAATTTGCAAAAACCATGACAAAAAAACAAGAATTCCGGACCGAGAAACCAAAATCCAGACCTATTAGTTTTGCCCAATCTTGTTTGACGTTATCAGTTACACCTGTGTAAAGGCGGCAAGCGTGGTTCAATCCTGCTAATATGGAAAACAGTACTGAATCTTTCTGCGTTCCCTCTGCTGAAGATGAGTAGATGCATATTTTACTTTGACCCCCTGCCACCAGAGTTTGGTGTGCTCCCAGCTTACTGTCTTGCAAGTGCTCTGTGGTGCTGAAAACTTGCTGCACTCCCATGCCTTTGCAGGGATGGGAGCATAACAAGTTTCAGCATTGCAAAGCACTGGTGGGATCTTGAGAGTATGTGATTCTTGTGCTGTTCTCCTCCACTTGCTCTCTCTACCTGGGACCATTGATGCTAGGTACTGCCTTGAGACATTGGCACATAGTGCTGCTTACTTTCACTGTTACTCATACCTTAAAGGGCTATTGTTGCTTAGTAATGCCTGTGACCACTGTATTGTGTGTGGTAATTCAAGCACGCATTGTGAACGTCCATTAATCCTCATTAGATTCCCTACCCACCGATGTTCATAGCAGATTGGGGCCACTGATGCTCAATAGAGCCTGGAGCCTTTCATTGAGAACACTAATAAGTTAATTGATTCCATCCATTGGGGTGGGGGTCACGTTTTGCTAAAAGGGGGGAAAGCTTTTTTCAAGTAATAAGTATGGTTCAATACAAACACTGAAATGCATCCCACTGGCAGCGAGGCTTTTGGTGAGAGTATTTTAAAGAAAAAGCTAAGCAATATCTTCACTTTCACACTAAATGCTTGCAACTTACATGTGCGAACTAAAACTCACAAGAGAACAATGCAAGCATGCTTAGGTTGAGGAAATGTAGGAGAGAAATTGCTAAGTGAGGTTAGGCATGTTAATGAAAAAGCACAAGTCCTTTATCCAGTGCTTAATTTGTAAAAATGTAAGTGCCAGGGCCCTTGTTCAGGAAGGTCTTCAGCACTTGTGAAATAACCATCCGTCTTGCTGTTAACTTATTTTGATTTGTCACATGTCCTAGTACGATTGCACCGTAACAGATTGCCAGTCTCCTATGACACTTAAGAAGACTAAGAAGACTCTGAAGACTCTGAAAGTTGTGTGGTCAGTTCATTAAGAAGTTGCCCTTTTTATCTATTATATTATTTTGTGTCATGGTACAACATTTTTAGAGACAATTTAAAAAGGACTACTCTTTCTTCACTTGACATTGCATACTATTTATTTATTTGGAACTTGTATGATTCACTACATGTCTCCTTTTCGTTCCTTCAGACTACATAACTAGCCCATTTCCGATACTAAATGATAGAAACCTTCCTTTGCCCAAACAGTGACAAAATATAAATATTAGTCCTGGGAGGACATCATTCCACTTCTTGCCCCTTAATTTGATATGTCAGTCTAGGACTTGATCTATCTACCTCTTCACAAAATAAAACTCTTTGAATAATTTTTGAGTCAGATGTCTCATTCACGACTCAAATGTAAGCTATTGTCAAGGGCATCAACCCGAAACTCTTTACGTTTAAAAACATTCTCATGTTCAATAATACTGATCTTTGGATTGATCAAACAAAAGACCCAATCTTCGGTCCATAGATAACTGTCACTTCGTTTACACTGACCTCCCAAAGAGTCTCATTAACAATCTTCAAAAGCTACACAATCTAAACACATAAAATATGTATGAGGTCTGACCGTACCATATTAGCGCCAAAAATCCCTTCACTGGCTCTCAATAAATGCTAGGACCAAATTCAAGACAGTTGCATTACTCATAAGACCTACTGAACAAAAGGTCAAAGTTGTAACTGGAATTGTTACCATTCATCCTCTCCTTAGTCACCAGTTCCCTGCTGCTCAGCCAGTGTGTGTGTGTGAAGTCACAGAATGTTAATGAGTGCCTGGTTGGTGTGAATGTCAATTGGTGAGAGTGGGCTCAGCAGCAGGGATGCTGCTCCAGGTGGGATATTACCTGTAGCCTGTAACTAAGCTGAATAAACCTACATCTTATAATCTACAAAGGATACCTCCTTTATTTACAACACTGGTGACGAATGGAGAAGAAACCGCATTTGGCAGAAGATTGAAGAGGAAGTGAAATTTACAGAGGAAGACTAAGAAAAGACAATTTAAGAAGAAATCAGATGTTTAAAGAGGAAAAGTGGACACCCTGAGCCCCACCAGGATCTCAAATCATCTGACAGCCTGCAGACAGTTAGGGTGGTCTATTTAATGTTTCACAGAACAACATTCTGTGCAGCATTCATGGCAATGAATGAACCTGCAGTGAATAGCAGCAGCCATTTGAAGCACTGAAGCACAACTTGATGGTACACTTTGAGCAACAGTAATGGATGGCAGTGACCGACCAGCGTGTGAACCAGAGGAGGAATTGATGTTGGGTGTGAGTGCACTGCTTCCTTGGATTTCAGGTGTGAGAGGAAGTATGCATGACAATAATGTCACTGAAAGATGAGAGATCACCTGTAGTAACCTCTAATTCCTGAAGAAACTGATGTGACACAGGGAATTGGGATTTGCGATATTGACTCTCTTCATGGATGCAACACTGCTCGAAATACAATTGACTTCCAGGTTTCTCTATATTTTCTCATTTACACCAGCATCAATTTTTCAAAGTGATGGAGGTGGAGATGGCCGAAGGTACATTCTGTCAGTTTAGGTGTGAAAATGCTGGCAGGCACATCTAAGGGTTGAGTGCCATACGCAGCAAGTGCCAACACTGCACCAGTGATTCATGTCTTCTGGTGATAGGCACGCTCCTTAGAGAATGTTACACATATAAGGCATTCAAGCAGCAGGCATCACTCTTCCAGTGTTGAAGGTTTTCCAACTTCTGAATGGTAGTTCCAACCTTGCACCTGAAGAGGTGTAAAGATTTTTTCAACTATCGGAGATTTGAGTGCTGCATGTCCGGGTGAGATGTCTCTCACCAGGTAGGTGGAGTGTTTGATATATGTTTGTGTGAGATGTTGCTCACTGGCAAGGAGGACTTGACTCACCTTGCAGAAAATGTTGTTAAAGTTGTGACTGTCAAGTGTGTTTATTTTTGTGATATTGAGTATTTAAGTACTACGTCATGTTATGAAAATGTTGTGCACGGTTATGAAATTTATGTTGCTAGAATATTTTTCCGTAAGCATGCATGTGTGAGCTGTTGTGTGTGTATATTAGAGGGGTGAGTAGACCCTCATTCTGGCAGGAAATACTTGTTAATGTTGTTACTGCCTGAGTTGAATCTTATAAATGCCATGTTGAAATTGGTTATGCAGGAGGGTGTGTGTGCATTCAGTGTTCCTGCATGGTGTTACGTTGATTAGTTGTGTACACTAGTAAGAGGTTGTGTACCCTAGAATTACATTGTAGAGTTGTGTACTCTGGCAGAGGTCATGTACCCTGGTGTTACACTGTAGAGTTGTGCACTCTGGCATGGGTCATGTAACTTGGTGTTAGTTGTGAAGTTGTGTACTCTGGTATGGGTTGTGTACCCTCGTATTACATTGTAGAGTCATGTAGTCTAACAGGGAGAGTATACCCTGGTGTTATGTTGTAGAGTTGTGTACTGTGGCAGGGGTCGTGGAACCTTGTGTTATATTTTAGAGTCATGTACTATGGCAGGGGTTGTGCACCCTGGTGTTACGTTTCAGAGTCATGGACTCTGACAGGAGTAGTGTACAGGTGATACAGGGTTGTGTACCCTAGTGTTGTGATGTGTCTCTCAGAAGGGGAAGGGTAGGGGTTGTGTGTTGCACCTTAGTGTGTTGCACCTAAATGTTCTAGTGTGTTGCAGAAGGAGGTGAGTGTGGGTGTAGCACCCCAGTTATGCAATTGTCTTTAGCACATTATTACTTCCCTAAGTCCTGCAGAAGACTACATGCTGTGATCGTTAATGTATATGATGTTATAGGACTTTTTGATAATTTATTTCATTCTTAAGTCCTTTTTTAAATATTGAACTCTTAGTTTGAATTTTTACTTCTATTTCTTGCCATCATGTTAAAGGCTGATGTTATTTCCATCATACCTAGTTTGATATTTTCATGTATTTCCTTAAGGAGAGGAGATGTGTTGTGACTTGAATTGTTACTATGCATCCTCTACTAAGTTACCAGTTCCCTGCTGCTCAGTCAGTGTGTGTGAGGTCACAGAATACTGATGAGTGCCTGGTTTCTGTGAATGTCAGTTGGTAAGAGTGGGCTGAGCAGAAAGGATAGTGCTCCTGGTGTAGCAATACCTGTAACTTGTAACTAAGCTGAATAAACCCACATCCTATAATCTACAAAAGATTCCTACTTTATTTACAATAGCCACATATTTTTCACAACCCAGATTCACATTCAGTCTTACAAGAAACCTTTGTCAGCCATACAGAAACTTGATCCACCAACGTCTACCTAAGACGCTACAACACCGCAGCGATACTTGTGAGTTTTGACTCCAAAATGTGGAATATCATGGGCTCTTACTCTTAAACACCTTTAATCAGTTTTGAGATGGAAGAATTTGGGATGTCAACCTCTGTCACCTTTTACTATTGAACCATAACTGCACTTTGCCAAACGTGTATTGTCTTACTGTGAGAGTGCTCTAAAGTTGATGGCAAGACCACAAGTGCTTTACAAAGTGCAATAATAAATAATTCAGTATCCTGTTACTGTTTACATACTAAGGGGCATATTTATACTCCGTTTGCGCCGAATTAGCGTCGTTTTTTTCGACGCAAATTCGGCGCAAAACTAACGCCATATTTATACTTTGGCATTAGACGCGTCTAGCGCCAAAGTATGAGTAAAGAGCGTCATTTTTTTGCGTGAACGCCTTCCTTGCGTTAATGAGATGCAAGGAAGGCGTTCCCGTCTAAAAAAATTACGGCGACTCAAATGCGTCGTATTTATACTCCCGGGCAAAAATCACGCCCGGGAGTGGTCGGGTCAAAAAACCCCGCATTTGCGCCACTTTTTAACGCCTGGGTCAGGGTAGGCGTTAAGGGGCCTGTGGGCTCAAAATTAGCCCACAGGTGCCCTCCCATGCCCCCAGGGACCCCCCCTGCCACCCTTGCCCACCCCAGGAGGACACCCAAGGCTGGAGGGACCCACCCCAGGGACATTCAGGTAAGTTCAGGTAAGTATAATTTTTTTTTTTTTATATTTTTTTTTTGGCATAGGGGGGCCTGATTTGTGCCCCCCTACATGCCACAATGCCCAATGACCATGCCCAGGGGACATAAGTCCCCTGGGCATGGCCATTGGGCAAGGGGGCATGACTCCTGTCTTTTCTAAGACAGGAGTCATGTAAATGGCGTATGGGCGTCGTTTCAAATGGCGCAAATCGGGTTAAGACGATTTTTTAGCGTCAACCTGACTTGCGCCATTTTAAGACGCCCTAACGCCATTTTTCCCAACGCCGGCGCTGCCTGGTGTACGTGTTTTTTTTTCACGCACACCAGGCAGCGCCGGTCTGCTTGCGCCGGCTAACGCCATTCAATAAATACGGCGCCCGCATGGCGCTTCAGAATGGCGTTAGCCGGCGCAAAATTTTTTGACGCTAAACTGCGTTAGCGCAGTTTAGCGTCAAAAAGTATAAATACGGGCCTAAGAGTCATCTGACAATTGGTTGCCTCTTGCTTGTGGGAATCTCAAAGGCATATAGGCCCTCATTTCAACCTCAGCGGTCTTTTCCTGAAACCGCTGAGGCTCCGCCGGGCCGAAGACCGCCAGTGTTGGAGTTCTTCCGCCAACCATATTATGACTGCTGGCGACTCTCTGCCCTTTTTTGTATGGAGAGCCACCAGCAGCCATACTGGCGGGTGGCGGTGTAGTGGAGGCTGCTCCACTGTCACCGCCACGTCATCAGAACACCGCCCACCGAATTACATCCCAGTATTTGGCATGGGGGTGTTCTGGTGACGGGGTGCTGGCGGCGGAGCAGCCCCCATGGATCCTGTTCCCTCCTGGAGGATCACCGAAAAAGGTAAGGTGATCGTCCGTCAGGGGAGGGGGTGGGGGGTGTTGTATGGTGTGTGTGTGCATGGGGGTGTGCGTGTGAGTGTTTAGAGAGGGTGTGTGAGTGCATGTATGTATGCGGGTGGTGTAATGTGTGTAGGGGAAATGTTCCATTTATGTATGTGTGTGTATGTATGTGCGCGTGTATGTGTGTGAGTGGTGTGAGCATGTGAGAAGGGGGTGGGGAGTATGTTTGGGGGGTCTATGGGGGTTGGGAGGCGGGGTGTTGAGGGGGTCCTACTACCTTTGGGGGGTGGTAGGGGGGTCGTGGGTGTTGGCAGTGGACTCAGGGGAGGGGGGAGGTGGAGACCCCAATCAGTACCCTGGAATGAATTCCCTGCCTCTGACAGTGCCTACCACCATGGAGTTTGTGGAAGTTCAAATCCCCACAAAATCCATGGCGGTATGCGGGGTCATGATACCGCCGGCGGACTAGTGACGGCTGCCGGGCTGGAGGCCATTGTCTCTAGCCTGGCGGTCGTTACGTCATGGCAGATGGTGCCGTACATTGGCTGTTTGGCATATGTCAAACCGCCAATGTCATAATGGGGCGGTAATGACCGCCAGCCTGTTTGCGGTCCTACCGCCATCATTGCACCATCCGCCAGGGTCGTAATGAGGGCCATAGTCATCTGTATATGTCATTGTGTCATGACCATAGAGGTATCCATAAGGGGACAATGTATAGGAAACTTACACTTTGTCTCTGTGAGTGTTATTATTGTTACCTGCAGGTACTGGAATTAATTCTGCAGTGTTTTTCTTCAGTGGAACAAGTCTTGTGACCACCCCTAATCCATCTGAGTGTGGTCAGTGTCTGCATTTATTCAATATGAGTTTTTAAACACTTGAAGCTGTGCTACATAATGCAACCTAATGCAGAGCAATGGTATAATTTTGGCTTCATCATCAAATATCCTCAGTGTGTATTAACTTTGATTTCACACCAATAGCATGTAGTTGAAAAGTACATCATGGTCTTTAATCATTCACATGCAATTGTTGTGCTGCTTTGATCTTTTTTAATTTAGTACAAATTTCAGAATCCACAATTTCCAATAACACTCTCACACTCCCTTTACTTTTCTGAACCTGCATTGTGAGATACATTACATTTGTAGAGTGAGTTGCATGCCAAAGAACATGTCAAGTCAAGTCAAATGAATCTCTGTTATACTAGAGAAAATGTCTGTGCTTCCTTGTGAAACCCTCTTCCCTTTATGTGTATTCATTGATATCTGTTGGCCTTCATAGTGTTCAGGTTTATGTACATTTTTATTAATATTGGTTGTAAGGCTTGTGAGAAGCGCCTTTGTCATTTTTTAAATGTAGGGTCCTACGTAGGGATGTGTGGCATTGGCAAACTCATAATCATTTTTACAAAACGTGACTTGAAAGTGCCTAACATGCAAAGCTGGAAAAAATTAAGGACCCCTGGCCACAGCAGTAAATGTTTCCTACTGGGGTAGGAAGCCATGCCTCAGGCCCACCCACCTGTTAAAAGTTCAGAGTCCTGCACCTTCACAGTTCCCTGCTCATTGCAGGGGGGGTCATCACCCAAACCTGCTCTTTGCCTCCATGTCATTTCCTCCACCAACACCAGGAAATCTGGTGCTGCAGCAGGCGAGAGGGGTGAAGTCAAGTAACTTAACTCATTTTGCCAAAACAAAGCTTACCAATGAGGACCAACTTCAAAGTCTTTGTCAAAGTCTTCACCCATTCCGAGTTTGCTAGTTTCAGGAATATTAGAGTATAACATTTTATGATTTATGCTGGAACTGCTGCAGGCTTGCTGTGTTTGTTAGGGACATTAACTCCCAAGCTGCACTGCCCTGCGGAGAAGGGGTAAATCACTATCATGCTCATTGGTGCTATAAAGTGCACTTACTTCTCCTGTGGCGCAGTCCACACCTGGGCCCGTCCTGCGCCCGTCCTGCGCCCGTCCTGCGCCCATCAGAGACAGGAAGAGGCAGAGCAGGGTCACCACCCCTTGGCTCTGCATTAGGGATGCATTAGGGTTTCACCAGTCTGGTAAAATAGATATGACTTTTGGTTAAGGTTATTCAAGAAGCTTTGCAATACTGGCTGCACGTGTAAATGTTTTTAAAGTGGAGGAAAAGTGCTTTGCTTGAATTTCCCCACCCTTGTCACTGCTAGTTATCTCATCGCACCTGTTGCTGGAGGGTTGTTTGCCTCTGTAAGAAATGTGGAAGCGTGAAATACCACCAATTGCTTCAGCGAGTACAGGGTCTACCCTCGATGAGTTTCTACAACTAGCATTTGGGGTGACTTGCAAAGAGATTGAGTTGGCAGACCGCCATCTCTTTCATCTCCCCCACTTTGTCACTTCATTGCATCCACGAGGGATAACCCCAAAACTGACGATAATAATGATCCTCTTGCCCCATTTAAGAAAAGACCTCCTGCAGTTGTATTCTGCTGTTGTGTATTCACAATGCCCAGGGGGAAGTAGCAAATTTGCATACGGTTAGCAGGGGTCTGAAGGGCCAGGCTGGGAAAAGAAAGAGACCTACAGCACACTCTAAATCCAAGCGGCCACGCATTACCCCTCCAACTTCAGCACCTCTAAAGGGGCAGACTGATATGGAAGCTCTTGCTCATAGTCTTGAGGCCTTTGTCAGTGACCTTAAAACCTCTATAACAGATTATATCAAGTAAGTTTGAACTTATGTATGCCTGTTTAGGGGCTATTGAGGCTAAATAAAACAATTGTGCTTCTCCTAATTCTTTGCCATCATACTCAGCAGTACCTTTGGATCTTGCAGGTCCCAGGATGAGGCTGCGGGTGTCTGTTCCTGCAGTAAATGATCACAATGCAACACCATTAACTAAGCCCTCCTGATCCTCAATGAAGTCCAAGATGTATCCTGCTAAAAATCCTCCCATGGGTGCAAAAGACAATAAGAATAGCAACAAGGATTGCATAGAGGGAAGAGGCCGTCAGTTAAAACTAGCTGTGATGGGACTCTTGAGAAAGATATAAGCGCTGACTTTTCTAAATCTATGGAGAAATATGGACATTTTCCTCAACTCCCACCTGCTTACAATCTTCATATTCTCTTTTTCAAAAACGTCTGAACCGTTTCTCCCAGGACGTTTTTGCGACCCTGAAATATAAAACTATCTTTTGGCTCAAAAGCAAGACAGGTTTGGCACAGGATTTATCATCTGACACCCTGATGGTCAGAAGAGCTCTGTAGATTGTTCCTGGTAGTAAGGGTGATTGTGTTGCAGTGAATTTTAAGTCCCCTAGGATGGTGAAATCATTCTTAGACTTCTTTGAGAATTAGTATTACCCATCTGGATCTCTCCATGTGTTACCATTTTGTTCTTTTTATATACCACCAGTTCTTCCTAGAGTACATAACAGTGAGACCAATCAGTATACCATTGCACCTAGGTACAGATATGACATAATGACCAGTAATTCTTTTGAACCAGTGGCTTATTTGAAAGATATCAACTGACACCATTCTCCTTTGATTCTTGTTTATAAAAATGCAGAGTCCTTAGCTGCAAACAACCCTCACCATGCTAAGGCAGCAGCCATGGGAGTCCTATACATTTCTCAGTACTACCATCTTGGACCCCACCCTCTTAACTCGGAATCTTTTTCTTTAAATGTAGACCTAGTAGACAAGCCCTTAACAAACTTCTTTATGAGTGTTATAAGTATTGTCTCCCGATATTTTGCCAGAGCTCAGTTGAAACTGTCAAACCCGGACTGGACTGGTTTTTTAAATGCTCAAGACATCACATGTTACCAAGAGACACTGATTAAGGAGGATTTTCACATTGATGGGTATCAGGCTTTTTATCAACATGCAATACCTTCAAAGGTGGGTAGGGCGAGGGGAGGCCTTGGTAGTTTCTTCTCTATTAAAGTAATTACCCTAAAAATTACAAAATATTGGTCTTCCCCCCATTTTTTGGGTACCCTCTTATCATTTTCTGCTTACTATGATATCCTTCTAATTAACTTTTCTTATAATATTTTTAACCCATCAACAAGGAATATAATTGATGAATTGGATGATCAGTTAGTTGTTTTTTTCAATACAATTATCATATTGTATATATTATATGGGTTGGTGATTTCAACATTGCTACTTGTATGTGTTCTGATACTCAGATTTGCGGTTTTAGCAATGATCAATGCGAAAATGCCACTCATTTTGCCCACACAGTTTATGGCGAGGCATTGAATGAATTATTATTGAAATGGAACTTGGTCTTCACAGCTAATACTTGTGGGTCCCAAAGACCCGGGGCTCCAACCTTTACAGGAGGCCATGCTGGGAGTACAATAGACCACATACTTTTATCCTCTGAATTATCTTGTTTCTTAACCACTTAGGTGCGCGTGTCGGCCAATGGCGAGGAATTTCTTTAGAGCCCTCAGGAGACGCAAAAGCGCTTCAGTGTCTCCCCCTGACCCTTCTGCCCATCTGCGATGTCAGCATGCCGTGAGGATTCCCCTTTCACATGAGGGCTTCCTGAAAGGGTTTCCTGGACATGGACCGCGACCCCACTGCAATTGACAGCCAGGAAATCCCAAAAGATGCCAAGGATTTACTCAGGGGAGTCGGCCCTCGTGGGGATGGGCCACCTCCCAGTGGAATTTAAAAAAAAAAATGTTTCTTTACCCCCGGGGTTAGAAATAAAATAAAAAAGTTTAAGAAAAAAGAAATTGAGGGGGGGGTCTCCCGTGAGCAGGGCTGACCCCCTGTGGGGCTATTTGTTTTTTGTAGATATGTGGTTTCTGTGAGGGCCACGAGAGAGATCACTTTTTTCAATGCGATCGACCCCCACGGAAACCTCACACACATGTAACAGTGATACTTATGGTGAAAGAGACACTCTCTCCTTACATATATATATATTTTTTTTCACTGAAAAAAACTAAGTTATATGAATGTTGTAGTTAGGTTCTGAATTTACTCATACAAAATCATAGAAATTCAGCAGTTAAAGTTAGCTGAGATAACTACAACTTGAACTCTTGTAATGCACTGCTTATGACCTCTCATATTACATCACTCATGACATGGTCTGTGACATCACAATTAGTACCTTAAACCATATTCAAATGACAATTTATATAAATAAGATTCTATATTATCAAAATACAAAACTACATATTGCATTCAGTATATTACATGCTAAATACATCTCTTACTGCAGCCTATAAATTAAATTCTCTATGTCAATATCAGTAAATGAGTGTTTGTTAATTTCTCTAAATGAGTATAGGTCTCCCTTCATATTTGTATTATTTTCCATCTCCTCAACAGTATACATTACACAGTATACATATACCTTAACATAGCAAGTGCACTTTTAATACAATAAAAATTAAAAACGTTTTTCTTCTTCTTTAGACACAGCAACCTCCTCTTCAGCCTACATACAGTATGTCTGACCCCTTCACCTTCTAGAGCAAAAAACAATTCAACCTGCTCCCAACCAATCCCTTTTCTTACCTTTTCAAGTAATATACTTCACACATATCAATGTCTAACTCATAGTGAAATAACCTCTATCATCTCTCAGTACGGTTGACTCTCTGCATGAATTCAACATTGCTCTTATACATGACCATTTCTGTATAGACGAACACATTACATTTCTAGAACTCAATATAACATTTTTAACCATTAAATTGCTCATTAGTGCATTCTTCATACTAGCTTCAGCATACATGAGGGATCACTTTAATATACTGATAGAAACTGGAAACATTTATGAAACTCTTATCCATGTTCACCTGAAAACCTTTCTTATATAAATGAATCACTTGTATAATTCATTTACATAAATCACAAACCTAGCATTTATATCTTTTAGAGAATTTAGAGAACACACTTCTCACTTTCTTCAACCTAATATCATTTTATTTATATACTAACACTTTCTAAAATAAAGCACAATGCACTACACATATCTGAAGATTCTCTTTCTTGTTCTGTATGTTTCTCTTTCAGTATCAGTTAAAATTTCTTCTCACTGAACAAAGCTCAGACAACCAACCACAAGAATGGAAGTTCACTCTCATAGAAGGCAACCAGTAATGGCAATCTCTTCAACTCTCCTTTCAAGATTACTGAGTCAGTAAACCAATCACAATCTCCCTTTCATGTTAATACAATGTTGTACAACTTCTCACTGGTTTGTATAGTTAACCCTTCGCAGTGCTCCTGAAAAGTTAGCCAAAACGATGTGAGTTTTGCTGGATCCGTAGATCCATCATGGTGCTCAGCCCGGCCCCCCGTGTAAATTCATGGGTGGATACACGGCGAAGATCTGAAATTATGTTTTGATCTTATTAAAAAAAAACATCCATACAAACACTTTTTTAGAGCACAAAACGAAATCATAACATACAATAATCCTTATGAATCATTACTGAATCAATATATATTGTAAAACAAAGTCACATTCTAGTCTTTGTTTCTATTCCCTTCTCCCTCATTCTCCTCTAGCTCTGTTACCATGGTTATACAGTCTGCAACATTCTGCTGCACCAGGTCACTAATTCATAACAGTTTCTGACTAGAGCATGCTTAGTCACAGGCTACATTTAGCAGGTGTGGTTGAATCTTTCAGATTAAACATATCACAGCTATTGTTACTGTTTTCCAATTTTTCTAAACCCAATCCAACATATACTTACAATTCACATAAACTGACTACCTGCCTTCACCCTAAAATATCTACAACTGCCAATGGAATCACTTCTTTCAGACTGTACCTACTACCCTCGATTTCAACTGATTTTCATTCCATACCAACCTCATTAAGCTGCTGCCATCTTGTGTGTGCTTCTCCAGAGTACCTCCAAGATGCTCAGAGTGTGGATTGTAGGTCACAGCTTTGTGTTTTGGATCAGAAACATTGCGGAAAGAAGTTGTATTGAGAGGGGCCTAGGTTTGTCTAATGTGGATATTACTCAGATTGGACAGAGAAGTTTAAAGTGGCATAAAATACTTCCTTTGGTTGAAATTATAAGGATTGCCAACATCCAGACTTTATGATTGTACACCCTGGTGGCAATGACCTAGGTCTAGTTACAGGAGTTGGTTTGGAAATCCTAATGAAAGAAACCTTTGGAAAATTAATTAACCCTTCCCACACACCGCCTCTGTTTTTCCAAACATCTGCCAACGACAGAAGTGGAACTGGTCAACTCAATTCTGCCCACAAATAGAGAAATCCAGGAATCATGTCAAAAAAACTGTTTCTGCATTCCTCAGGGACCACAACATGATTTCTATATACCACAACAACTTGAGAGGCTTTATGCTCTATCATGTGTAGTAATCACCTACACATCGTAAATGCAAAGGCCAATCTATTACCCAGCTACAAATATATTTCTATTTATATATTTATTTATTTTCCAGCTTTCGCTTGGATCCGCAAATGGTTCCACGGATCTCGTAAAAGGAAAAAAACACTTTTTAAATGCGAGGGTGGATGTGAGAGTGTCTCTCTGACTGTGAGAGTCAGTGTGAGACTGTCTGTGTAGGTGTGATAGTTCTTGTAACAGTGTCTGCCTGAATGTCAGACTAAGTGTGAGAGTAGCTGCCTGGGTGTGAGAATGAGTGTCAGAATGTGTATCTGGGTTTAACACTACATGTGAGAGTCTCTATCTTAGTGTGAGACTGAGCATGAGAGTCTGTGTCTGGGTGTGAGAGGGAGAGTGACGTGTCTGCCTGGATGCAAGGGTGGGTGTGAGAGAGTGTCACTGGATGTAACAGCATCTCTGTATGTGTGAGGCTGGGTGTGACATGTCTCTCTGTGTGTAATACTGAATGTTCAGTGTCTTTTTTTTATGTTTCCCAAGCTCTGGGGAAAAAAACACAGATTCACACTGGGGCTGCTTGTGGATCACGGATCTCTTGAAGCATAAAAGAAAAATCATTTTGTGCATTTCAAAGGCATTATTTGTCCCATCACCACAACTATATTACCCCCATGGGGTCAGACAACCTGTACCCTGACCCCATAAGCTCAATTGCCCCCCACATTTCAGCCCCAGTGACCGTTTACAGACAAAAGAAAATGGCAGCAGCAACATTTCTCTCAGGTTGTGGGCAGCCACTCAGATTCTTTGTGTAGTGCATGAATCCACGAATCGGAGGTGGATCCACATCTCTATATATCTATATTTTTTGGCCTTAAATTTCTCTGAAACTACGAACAGATTTGCACCAAATTACAAAAAGCGTGATCTGCGCAACAGAATCTAGCTTTGTGCCAAATTTGGTTCATTTCTGTTCAGTGGTATGGGCTGTAGGCATGTCTAAATGTCCTATGGGAAAATGAATAAGGAAACCATGTTTTGGGACCCCCCTTTTT
The DNA here is from genome assembly GCF_031143425.1 of Pleurodeles waltl. Taxonomy (NCBI): domain Eukaryota; kingdom Metazoa; phylum Chordata; class Amphibia; order Caudata; family Salamandridae; genus Pleurodeles; species Pleurodeles waltl. The sequence continues at coordinate 216,406,894 of NC_090450.1, read as the reverse complement.
TCTCAGCCCTCGCTTGACAGATCACCCCGAAACTTAACAGACAAGGCCTGAACTTAGCAATCTTTGTTTTGAAAATTTTGTGAAGATTCATCAAACACCAAAACAAAAAAAACGTTTTCTATAGAAACTATGTCCTAACTATAAAACAACGATAAAAATATATATATATATATATATATATATATATATATATATATATATATATATATATATATATGAACAAACAAAGCGACTCAATTCGTGGCGCCGCGCTCCATAAACCGGTGCTCAGACCAAGGGCAAGCTGAACCCTCAATTGATTATTTGAAAAGAAACGTTCGGTCGAGCACTCCACCAAGGATGATAATTAAATTATTTATTGAGTGACTGTGACAAAAAGAAGAACAATGCGTAAAATGTAGTCAAACTTATTCCATCCAGTGGCTTATGAATGTGATGGGCCCTTGTCTAGCGGCGATAAATTGATGTGAATATAATGATTGGTTGGATTGGGACCATGGCCAGCAGTATGAAATGGTAGTGTGTTGTGCGTGAATGGCGTGTGGATGGACCAAAAAGCAGTTGGTGCCATGAAGTGCCATGAAGTGGCTTTATGGCTTACCTTCAGAAGGCTTGGTTTCAATATTAAGATACCTTGATAAGTATTTATGCTTTGAAACCAGAATTTCTCGAGGTGCTAAAACTAACCAGTGTCAGTGGTGGATTAACTTTAACATAGTAGTACCAGGGGACTCCAAGGGTGCAGGACTTGCATGGCTCTCACCAGTTTTTCTTCACCCAGAATCCTCTGCAAATCACAAACGTTGCTTCAGAAAACACATTTTCTTTGCATTTCTGTGAGGGAAAGTCCTTGAATCTGCAGGCAGCAAAAGAATGTCCTACCACCCTCTGTTTCCCTAAGTCTCCTGAGAAAAACGTTGCCTCAGTTGTGTGTGTGGGCAAGTGGCCGTGACAGGGAAGGGCCAAAACGTATTGTGGAGACATCAAAATTATCTATCACAAAACAACCTCTTTTTGTAGGGCAGGCACCTGTATTTTTGGTCCTGGGCCCAGCGGCCACATAAGGAAACCTACCAAACCCAGACATTTCTGAAAACTAAACACACGGGGGAGTCCACGAAGGTGTGGCTTGTGTGGATTCCCTTACGTTTTCTTAACCAGAATAACCTGCAAAGGTGAAACATTAAATAAAAACTCTATTTTTCCTTGAATTTCTGTCATATAAACTACAGGAATGTGCAGGTGGTTACATCAAGACCTCACAGTGAGGGTTCGGTGTGGCCCTTCAGGAGAATGTTCACCCCAAATTTGTCCCACTAGGGGAGTCAGGCAGGGGTGTATTTTGGCTCCCTTCCTCTTTCTGCTGTATATAAATGGGAAAAACAACTACTTAACCAAAAATGTGATGTATGTCCCCCATATGGGGGATAAGCTCATCCCCATTCTTGGTATGTAGATGATATGGTGCTAATTTCCTGCACAGCAAATGGCCTCCAGACTCTTTTGGACTGTTTTTAGTATTTATGAATGAATTAGATCTAAAAAGTAAATTATATCAAATCATACATTTTGACATGTGGTCACTCCTGGTACGAAGTCCAAGGCCCGGATTATGGAAAATGCAGCATTTGTTTTATGCAAAGGCAGTGCTAACTGAATGGCATATTTAGATTTTGATGCTAGAGCAGTCTAGGGTCAAATGTAAAATTTTCCGACTTAGTGTCATTTTTTGGGAGCGCCACTTCACCTTGCATCATTTAACGACAATGATATGCAAGGAAGGCGTTCCCTCCTGAAATATTACCCTAGGCCACTAGTGCCAAATTTAGATCTAAACAGGAAAACGACGTATGCAAAGGACCGGCTCCAAAAAATGACACTAAGTCCGATAAGCATCAAAGTTTTAACGCCTGGTTAGACCAGGCATTAAAATGAGACACACGCATTACTACACATGGGAAACACACAGAAGGGGCATTATAAAGCAAATGGACACCATGGAAGTATTATTCCTACAGCTTGGCACCTGTAGAAGATGACAGCGATGATGCCAAGTGCTAGCAGCACCACCGTAGCAACTGCTAACACCAGCACAGCAGCCACAAATGCAGCGTAGTAGATGGGAAAGGATATTTCCCAAGCGTGCAAGCATCATGGCCCTCAGGGAAGAAGAGGACATCAGGTTCTACCGTCTGAGGCAGTGGACACAAAAAACACAGATGTATAGACCACAACACATAAGTCACATGCCCCACTACACTGCATGCAATACACATCACCCTCACCTACACCCATATCTACAAGTCCCTGCCACCACCTGACTGACACATTGTTTAACGGACAGGTGGAGCAATGTCTTAGGTAGATCTATGAATAGAAAAGCTGGACTCAAACAACTACATGTGTCCACAGGTTCACAAAAAAACACACATCCTGCACACATAACACTTACCAAGGAATCACTCTGCTATGTGAATTGCATTCAAACTTCAAACAACTCACTTATTGGCACTGCCCCACATTTACTATGCTGTAGAAGTCTCAGGTTGCACTGATATCTATTGCCACCCGAGTGGTCTCACACCATCTACATATCATCTAAATAGAACAGATATACTCATTGTGTACAACTTTCCCTTGTGTGGTACATAGTGCAGCACACATTGAAATACAACATCACCATCAATTAAAGATCATGTGCAAGAATGGACCCCTCACAGTACACCAACAAACATACCAGTAAATCCCACATCTCCATACCATACCACACCATGATACAAGGGGACAAACAATGGACTGTGCCAGATGTACTACTGACAATGTACAGGGAGAGACCAGAAATGCACATGAATAAGGATACATGGAACTTAGCAGGGCTGGACTCCTGATGCAGGGCACTGCTGAAAAGCACAGCATGCCCTGTCCTTTCCCACATCTGTCTGAAAAATCGTACATACATCACAATAAGTCCCATATAACCGTCCCACACTGGGCATATGAACCTCATGCACAAACGTATGCCAGCCAGCAATTGCTAACAACAACACTTTGTGCAAGGGGTTCAAGGGGAAAGGGGTGGGGTGGCACACAACACACAAAATAGGTACAAGTCTACTTCATCACTCTTCTGCAGGTCTAAAGTGATGACACTAAGGACCACATGTCAGAAAGGTTGAACAGCATCTAAAGCAGTGCTACTTTACTTGGGCACCTTAGCGCCCCCGCCACCCAACATGTGTGTGCCCTAATCAATATATGGTACACCATGGCGCAGAGTAGATGCAATAGTATCAACATGATGGATGCCCTTGATGGAGTGTGTCGGATAAGTGCCAAATGTATGGTGCAAGTCCAGCACACTATATGGGCCCATATTTAAACCAATAATGTGCCCCATACTTATGCCTGCTCTGTGCGGCCATCAAAGGTACCAGATAAAAACTATGCTTTGGAACCTCTTTTATCCCTCTGCAACATTTTAGCGTTAGCCCAATGGGGGAATACACCCTGTGCATACATGATGCTTTTCATAGGCATAGTGTGTGGCAAAGGTACACTAAATGTTGCACTGCATGGATAGTGGCACTTTGTAAACATGGCACTGTGATTATTTGCCTACTTCGCCCACAATAGTGTCCACAAAAATTAGGCTAATGTGGCGCAAGGAGGTTCTAGGGCCTTGTAAATTTGGTTCCCTGGCTCAAATATAGACAACGCAAACATTTGGCATTGGTGAACTATCAGACAAAAATTTAAATTACAACCACCATATACCTAAGCCACAACACATGATCGAAAAGTGCACCACCACAAACCAATGCAACCATACATCCAAACAAGAACACACACAATACCAGATGCAATTCTAATACACCACTCCACTCAAACCAAATATGGGCCATGCCACCTAGCAATTAACTAATGTGCATGATTGACACATGTTCTTACATTCCTGTGCAGCTGACCAAGGTTACACCATCCAGCCATGGGTCATGACACCTCTTGGAAATCCTACAACGGATGTAGAGCGGGCCTACAATGAAGCCCACATAAGGACCAGAAATGTTGTGGAGCAGACATGTGGGCTCCTGAAATCAAGGTTCAGATGCCTACATCTTAAAGGAGAAGGAAAATTATAAATATGCACCACTCCTTGTCTGCAAAATTATCCTTGTGTGTGCCATTTTGCACAATATTTGTCTATGCACACCTACCCTGGGATGACCAAGTAGATGTCCCCAGTGAGGAGGATGACAACAATGATGTGCAACTAGAGGAGGAGAAACAACAAAACACCGCTGCTGGAGTATGCAGAAGAGAACTAATTGTATAAAACTTTTTCACATAGAACTGTACTCCAAGAATCACCATGTAAATAATTCAATAAAATCATGTAAACTCAGAATGTACATGGCGTACTATTTTATACCATCATATACCAATTGTCACTTGCCCATATCTCATAGACCATGACTAGAACACAAAAATTATAAACAACTATGGGACATAGATCCTGATTTAACAGGGCCTAGTGCATTCTTGTGCAAGATTAGTGTCAAACATCTGACGCAAATGTGGCCCAACTATGCAAATATCTGAGCAGCAGAAACTCATAGTGGCGCAAGTTAGGCAGTGTGCCACTTTTTAACACTTTGTGCCACAAAATGCCTGCGACAGACATTAAGTATGCAAGAGGGGGTGTACGGCTGGCAGGAGCCAAAATGGTGCAGTGGAATCTAACAAAAACAACTGTGCCATACATTGCTGCTACTTTTGATACCTGCTCAGAGCAGCTGTTTAAAGGGGCACACCATTGGTACCAATGGAACCTTGAGTACTGTTCATGGTAATGGCCTAACTCTTAGCTAGGACCCTGAACAGTACATCACTTGCATAAAATACCTCATACGCTATTGCCCCCTACCCTGTCCTGTGGTGTGGACTCTGTAAAATACGGCGCACACATGGTTGTGATTGGAGAATGCTAAGGGGGGAAGAAAAGTGGCCCGCACTGGCTTCTGCGTCACTTTACTTTAATCTGGTCCATAGTCAGGAACGATAAACATCTCCTAAATAATTCACTACCACAAGAATGTGTTGGTGGAATATAGGCATTGTCTGTAGCCATTACATTTTACATTGTCACACAAGTATGTTAGCTTGACATATCCCTGTAGCAATTGAGGAAATATATGTGAAAACTGCTGTACAGGTGCATGGGCTAGGTAGGAAAAGGCTAGTAAGTACCTACAATGGCAGGTTTGTGTCTGATAGGTAACCTAGCTAAGTGTGAATGACAATATCACATGTGAGTACTGAGAACATACTTCTCAGTGCCACTCACATGTATTAGCAAGAGAGTGACATACAGGGACCAATAGACACAAATGTCTAGGTGTATCAAACCCAATCAACTAGGAATGTGCATTTAAGTCAAGCAATGTGCTAACAAGTCACAGACCCTTGCCAAATTTTATGTGCGAAGAATGACATAGAAAGCTTGATCTTGTCATTCCCTCTTCTCATAGCTGACATGAGTAATCAGAGTACCAAAATACACTCTTGGCAATGTGACATAGTTTGTGGAAAGCAAATGTGAGCATGTGTCCATGAATGAAAAATGATGTGAAGCTACAGTAGAACAGTTGTGAGAGAAGTTGGAAGACTTGGAGGGCTGGTCCTGCTGAACTGATGTATGGACACTAGTGGTACCTTTAAATATAAAGGGCCCGGCCATGAACCTGTTTGTGGACGATCTCATCCCGAAACAGCTGCAAATGCATGGACTCCCAAAGCTCTTTAGGTGGAAGAAGCCCACCACATCCCAGGTACACCATGAAATCCTGGAGCAAACCCTTGTTCTATCATAGTAAGACTCATAACAATCCGATTCCGTGACGTGTGTGACCAAGCAGCTTGCAGTGCCCCTCCATTGCATATAGGTAAAGCTTGGGTTACATCCGTTTCCAATTTCTGTCTTTGGGTCCAGAGGCTGCGACGCAGTTTCCTCTTGGTGAAGAAGGCTCTGAGGAAATAGGACCACAAGTAAACAATGTCCTTATGCCCACACCATGCATGATGGATGCAAGGGGGGCATTTCCCCATTAAAGGGGCCAAAAAATGAAAGGCATAAAGAAAACAGAGAGAAATCGTTGTGTAAATCATTCTGGCATTTTTTACACCTGCTGAGACCAGGCATCATAAGGGGTAAGACGATTAATTATGATGGGCACCTATGTACTTTTCAGGGTTGGACCAAAATCTTGGCACTAACCCTGAACTGTACATCAATAGCTTCAACAATTATGATGCCATTGACCCCTACCCTGAGCCATGGTGTGCCTTATCTTAAATATGACACACATGGTGGCAGTACAGGAGTGATAAGGGGTGCAAGGATAGTGGCATTGCACTGGGTGCAGCAACACTTCCCTTTTATCTGCCCCTAAGCTTTGCACAATTAACAGTGTCCTCTCCCCCAGTAAGGGTGACGTATGAATCAGAGACATGTATGTATTGGTGAGTCACATTGCTATATATGCTTTTGGGTGCTACTCATGTCTGTCTGCCTGACATGTTGTAGATGGCAGTGGGTCATTCCTAACACTGAGTTGACTAGGTCACTCAGCTAAACAAGTGCAATGTGTTACAGTTATCCATGCTAATATTTGTTCACAAATCATAAAGCTGTGTTTTCCTGTCATGTCTTGGAGGAAGACCTCCACACTACACCATAGGCAAGGTTTCTACTTTTGAAGACCCCAATGCAGCTAGTAAGTGTCACCTTGTATGTCATGTGTACATACAGTGTTGTACCTGAGAGAGTTTGCTCTGTATTAAGCCATGTACAAATGGCATGTGTATCAATTTAGACACCACCATTTATCCTTGGGTATCAACATCATGTCCAATGGTATGCTGAAGATATGGAATAAATTGAATGTTGCACAGGTGCCAACGTGTGCTACCATGGACTAGTGGTTCTCAGGAAATGTTTTGCGCGGCCACAAACACACCGATGTCAGTCACGATATGTGTCAGGACTGCTGGCTTTCTGCAGTGCATGGATGTTGCAGACATATGTTTTCACAGCACCCGTTCCTGCACGGTAGGCCACACGTTGCACAAATTTAGTCAGGACATGGTACAATATATGTACCTGGGTAGAGCTCTCCAAGGGCCTTTCACTAGGAGACACTTGCACCACTGGTGCTTCACTGCTCTTCAATAATGAAGTGAGGCACCGGAGGTGCATGGAGCTCTTTTCAGAAGACCAGCAGTCAGTTGAGTACACATTGAGATTTGTGTTCTTCCAGATGAATGTGGGACAAGTCCATGGATTGTAGCAAATAAGATGTGTGCAGATTCAATGACAGGTTTTACCCATCATGATAGTTGTGCGCAAGCATGATCACATCATGTGTGTATGAAATGTGCATGGTGAGTGTGTATCTGGTAGTGACGAGGTGTATAAAGTTTATACACAGATTGGGGCAGACACAAGTAAACAGGTGCTGCACCCAGTGTTGCACCACTTCTTGTGCAGTACTTTGCTTCCCCCTATCCGCCACCATGTGTTTGCCGTTTATGATATATGGCACACCATGGTGATGGGTATGTGCCAATTGTGGTTAAGATCTTGATGGAAATTATGTATTATTCATGGTTAGTGCAAGAGAATCTAATGTTAACCATGGACTGTACATAGGGGCCCATTGTGACCAATGGTGTACCCCCTTTCAATTCCAGCGCTGAGCTGGCATTAAAAGTAGGAAAAACAAAATGAGACAGCTGAATCTCTTAGATTGCAGTGCGCCATTTTGGCAGTCACCCTACTGGGGTAACGCCAACCTTGCATATATCATGCCTGACATAGGCCTAATGTGGGGGAAGGGGTGACAAAGTTGCACAATACAGGTATTGCACCACTTTGTTGATATTCTGCTGACCATTTGGCCTTATGTATTATTATCGTCATATTTCTTATGACGCTAATTTGGTGCAAGGAGGCCCTAGACCCTGTCACATCTTGGCCCTAGTGTGCAACTTTGGAGAGCCATTATCCCTGTGACATGTACCAATTACTTTAGATGCTTGCTAGGCAGATTTGTATGGACTTGGGTCTTGCCCTTGTTGTTGGTTTACTGGTTGACAACATGTGTCATCAGAAAATGCTGTTTACAGTGCATGCTTGTTCTTCCTCTACCCAACGCAGTTACAGATGACATGTTCTCCTCATATTTTAGCTGCCACAATAACTCCAGGCGGGAAGCAGAAATTCAAAAAACGTGTTGAACGTTTCTGGCACATTTGCAAGGTTCAGGCTGGTTAAAGGAAGATGGCAAGGAGGTACCACACTGAAATGTCATTGGGTCATGGAAGGCCTTTCCTAATGGTGGACGAAGTCAACAGCCTGCAACCACCTCAACTAAAGGAGTTTTCTCAGCACCCAGAGTCTGTGGTGGTCCATCGGGTCTGACACCCTCAACATCTGTAGCATATCTGATAGCACCAGCATCACAGCAGCCACCACCATCTGCCACGGGGTCCAGCTTTGAGGGGGAAATGCATAAAGACCTGGCCGAGGTCAAGGCAAGGTTGGCCAGACTTGAGACAGATAATGCCCAAAATGACAAAATACTAAAATATATCACGGGAAGCTGAAGAAGATGTAGGTGAGGCTACTCACCACTTCCCTAGACCTTCCCTTCCCTAGTTTGCATTGTTTATAGTTTTAGTAGGTTTTAGGGGTTAGACATAGGTTAGGTAGGATAGAGGAGGTTAGTTGTAGGATATCAATAGTGTAGTTTAGGGGGTGGGATTTAGGCATAGTTATTGTTTGGGGGTAGTTGGGTGGGGTAATGTTTAGGCGTATGTGTACAAAAAAAAAAAAAAACATTTTACAAATTAAAAAATACAAAAGATATATATTTGTTTAGAACACAGGATTAGTTAGTATATGTGTAGCTTTAGTTCATGGTGTCCTGTGCATCTATTGGCTCATAAGAGGGGTGGAGGGCCAATGTTTATTGAGTGTCATTATGGTATAAATAAGATTAGAGTAGGATAGATAGCTGTAGGGTTAAGTTAAGATAAGTTAGTAAAGGTTACTTAGTGTAGGTTAGAGAGTAGGTTAGGTTTTTAATAGGTTGCGTTTTTAGGTACCAATAAATCCTGTTACTTTTTCACAATTAGGTGTCCATGATGATTGACTGTCTGGGTGTTCTCATTTCTGCACTGGCCAAGTTCTGTAAATGCCTTAGGGTATGAATTCAGTATTGATTTACATGTATGACTATATGTATCCACAATGACCGAGGAGCTGTCGGATTGATAGAGCTATGAAATCAGATACTGAGGACAGTTTTCAGCACAATTCCTGGCACTCAGATTGTGTATGGATACTATATCTTTGACAGGTAATGATGCAACATCAGTTGTCATTGCTGAGTTTTGAAACAGTAATTTTAGAAACATTTTGCACATCATATTTTACCTTATTTGGGGCATGGATATTGGCACAGTGACAGCTGCCAGTCACAGTCTCAAATATGCTTTTCAGTTCCTCACATATTTGTTTTATTGGTACATTCATCAGGGACATTTCCTGACACATGAGTTATGAACCATTCACGCCATATATCAACTTCATTGGATATATGTTCAATACATGCCTGGGAGGCTCAGTAAGTTGTTTGTAGTCCACAATACTATTGGTCACCTTTATCATGTTTGAGTCCTAGTGAATGCCTTTGTGTCTGACAGTAAGCCACACATGTCATTTGGTACTGTTCTCACTGACATTGGTTCACACAAAGCAGACATTTCTATGAGTTGATTAAATACTGAAAAAAGTGCATGATACATGGGATTATGGTGATTTATTTAGTTGTGCAAGTTTATTTTCCAATGCAGTACAATGTCTGGTTAACTAACCCCATGGGAGATCCTGAGCCATTTGATGTACATTCAGAGTCCAAGGGTGATGGGCATGTCATGAGACATGTGCAGGAGAAGTGTGCATTAGTGAGGAGCTGTTCAAATTGACAATTGGTAGGAATCGAGACAATGACAGTCTATAGAGGATACGTCAACAGTGGTTGAGTGAAGAGGGCACATTGCCAGCTGCCACAACACTGGTATGATCTTAAGCACAGATCAAAGGAGATACTGTCCATGTGGCACAGACTGGTGCTACCTGGTGGTTTTACGTGTGAATGTTGTTCCTTCCACATCTTCATCCTCTGATGTGTGTGGTGCCTCCTGTGCTATGAGCGGTGCTGTTGTTGAAGTTGAGGGGGCCACACACACATCAGGGGATAGAGATGTTGTAGGAGGCTGACCTGGTTTGTAGTGGGTACCTTGGGTAGTTACCCCTTATACCAGGTCCAGTTATCCCTTATTAGTGATATGTAGTAGTGCTCTAGCAGCCTAGGTTGATATAGGTAGCTATAGCAGAGCAGCTTAGGCTGAACTAGGAAACATGCAAAGCTCATGCAATACCACTTATAGTTACACAGTACTTATATACATGTAAAGATAATACTCAGTGTTACCAAAAATAAAGGTAGTTTATTTGGGTGATACAGTACGAAAAATATCTTAGAGGCAAAACTCCTTCTGGAGGTAAGTATTATACACAATATATACACTAGACACCAACATAAGGTAAGTAATTAGACATACGATAGTGCAAACAATAGGAAATGCTGTTGAATGCAATGGGAGAAAATAGGTCTGAGGCAACACAAACCATATACTAAGAAAGTGGAATGTGAATCAAGAATTCCCGCCAATACAAGTTTAGTGTGTGCAGAATTGCTGGGAGAGCAAGAATACAGTAAAGGTAAGTAAATTACCCCACCCCAGAGCCCAGAAAGCAGGAGTAAAGTACTGCAAGTTTTCTTAGGACACCCTACGCCTCATGATTAGAATTATTGCAAGAACCAACCAAGTCTGCAAACAACAAATAGTGGATTCCTGGACCTGAAGAACTGCAAAAGATGGAGACCAAGTCCAGAAGTCAAAAGAAGTTCCAGGAAGGACAGGAGCCCCTGCCAACCCAGAAGAGGGTGCAAAAGAAGAGTCCCCGGTTGAACGAAGACTGCAGAAATGCACCTTCAGAAGGTGCCAGCGTGTTCCTGCATGATGCAAAGGATGTCCCACGTCATGAAGTTAGATGCAGGCAAGTTTTGGCCCCGGATTCCTCAAACAAGTCTTGGTACTGGCAAAGTCGTGTTTTGCATCAACTAGATGCTATCTGGACCCAGGGGAAACCTGGGGGCATCAACTCTCTGTGAGAAGGAGGAGGGGGCTCTCAGGATTTTAGAGAGCCCTCGCAGGACCAGATAGCACCACCGGGAGTCCTAGAACTTGGGGACAAAAGAGGTGCAAAATGGGGTTGGTGCAGCACTATACAGGAAAGTCCCACCCCGCCGGAGAACAACTCAGCGAGTTGAGCGTTGCAGGATAGAGTGCTGGGGATGTGGGCCATGCTGTGCATGACGGAATTTTGAAAATAGTGCACAGAGGCCTCAGGAGGTGAAGAAGAAACAGTGAACAGGGGTACTGTAGTTCTGGGTAAAGGCAATGTCTTACTTCCTCCAAATTGCGACAGCAGGACCTCAGGACAGTCTGTGTCGATGGGGTCCACTCTCGCTGTGAGAGGAGTCCAAGAGAATCAGTCATTGACTTAAAAGGTGCCTGCATGAGCAGTGGAGTGACTCCGTCACCCACTGGAAATTTCTCCGTCCTTCTGGTGTAGGGTAAAGACAGGGAGGCCTCAGAGCGTGCACACTGTGGAAACTGATGCAGTTGCTGGCTGGAGCTGAAGTTGCAGAAGAAAAGTAACCCTTGGGGATACTTTGTTGCTGTTACAGCGGTTCCTGGAGAAGGCTGCGATTGATCCGAGGTCAGAGGATGAAGTAGTAGTAGCAGAGGATCGCTGCTGGAAACTTGCAAGTAGAATCTGAAGAGAACCAACAGGAGAGACCCTAAATAGCCCTGAGAGGGGGATTGGCTACCTTATCCGGTAAGGACCTGTCAGGAGGGGTCTCTGATGTCACCTGCAGGCAGTGGCCACTCAGAGCCCTCCAGAGTTTGTCCTGTTTCATGCCAGAGCAGGGGACTAGGGGTCCCTGAACCAGTGCAGACTGGCTTACGCAAGGAGGGTACCATCTGTGCCCTTCAAAGCATATCGAGAGGCTGGGGGAGGCTACCCCTCCCCATCATGAACCACCTATTTCCAAAGGGAGAGGGTGTAACACTCTGCTCCAAAAGGAAGTGCTTTGTTGTGTCTTCCTGAGTCTGAGCTGCTCAATCCCCAGGAGGGAAGAAATCTGTCTGTGAGGTGGCAGCAGCTGTAGCTGCAGTGCAAGCCTCAGAGAGCTGGTTTGGCAATACTGGGGGTCCATGGTGGAGCCCCTAGGAGGTATAGAATTGGCTCCCCAATACCATATGTGGAATGGGGGGACAATTCCATGATCTTAGACACCTTACATGGCCATATTCAGCGTTACCATTGTGAAACTACATATAGGCATTGACCTATATGTAGTGCACGCATGTAATGGCATCCCCGCACTCACAAAGTCCCATGAAATGGCCCAGGACTATGTGGGGTCACCTTTGCTAGTGCAAGGGTGCCCTCATACTTAGTAACTTTGCACCTAACCTTCCTCAAGTGAAGGTTAGACATATAGGTGACTTATAAGTTACTTAAATGCAGTGAAAATGGCTGTGAAATAATGTGTGCGTTATTTCACACAGGCTGCAGTGACAGTCCTGTGAAAGGGTTTGTCTGCGCTCCTTATGGGTGGCAAAAGAAATGATGCAGCCCATAAGGATCTCCTGGAACCCCAATGCCCTGGGTACCTAGGTACCATATACTAGGGACTTATAAAGGGGGTCCAGTGTGCCAATTGAAATTGGTAAATGAAGTCACTAACCTATAGTGACAAATTTAAAAGCAGAGAGAGCATAAGCACTGAGGTTCTGATTAGCACAGTCAAGCACTATACAGACCCACACATTAGGCCATAATCTATGAGAACTGGGGTCCTGACCAGCAGGATTCCAGTGAGACAGGCAAAAACATACTGACATGCAGGTAAAAATGGGGGTAACATGCCAAGAAAGATGGTACTTTCCTACAGATGTGGAGTCAAGTTCCAGACAGCTGCCATTTGTGGGAACACAAAAGGCACCACTGCAGGAAGGAGAAACTGCTGATTTCTCAACACCGCAGCTACAGCACAGTGGTTGGTAGCCATGTTTTCCCTGAGGGAGGTCAGTTGTCACTGTGTGGACTCCAGGGCATTTTTTATAGTCCCCAGCCTGTTATCTAACATGCTGCTGCCACTTTGGGAGGACAATTTCTCAAGCCTCTGCCTCAAGACAGAAGCTGTGTTGGCCAGGGACTGCTGGACTCCACGCAGCGGGGAGTGAGTGCCTCTGATGGCAGCTGAGTTGTCCTTATTTGGACTGAGGCACCTCTACACTCCCTCTAGGCTGCCGACCATGGTCTCCATCCCCAACCGCACCTGCTGTGCCAGCTCCCGATGGACTCCTATCACTGTCCTCTGAAAGTGATGCCTGGGTCCTCAGACTCCAGGGCTGTGGCAGGACTGGTTGGTGCTGTGTGTTGGTAGTTGGGTGGTTCATGTGGAGACCCCACAACGCTGTGTGTCCTCCCTGAGACTGAAGGTGGAGTATGGTAGGAAACTAGGACATCCTGGAGAGTCTCTTCATTGATTGTCGGCAGCTGGTCTTCCATGTCATCTGTGAAATCCAGGACAGGCAAATCTACCGGAGGTGAGGCATCATCCTCTGCAATTGGATAGTGAAAGCTCAATCTTTGACTGTAGTGGCTGTTGACATGGCTCATCATTTACCTGCTACTGGTGGCTCAGTGACATGCTACAGACCCCAGGTTGTAGTTGTTTATTGTATGTTGCATTGTGCATCACACATAGGGCAACATTTCAAGGTATTTGGTGCATTGATCCCACACCACCATATTCCTTGCAGGCCCTTTACCCCAGTCACTGACACCATGGTAGCACGTAATTTACATTCCTGTTCACCATAGTGGACATTCTCACAGTAGTCTACTGAGTTTTGTCTCTATTTTGGTGCTTTACTGCATTGGCACCATGAATAATGGCACTAGTGCAGGAAAGCACGGGGAGGTCGATTGCTTACAATGCTTGTGTCACTTTGTCATCTGCCTATAGCAGGCCTCACACATGTGGTCATTAGATGGCACAGTGCAACCTTCACGTATTCTCAGCCCCATTAGTTTGTCCCTCCCTGTAGAAGGGGCATTTCCTTGCTTACAGGATATCTTCCACAGGCAAATGTTGGTGTAAGGATGTACAATGTGAATCAATGCATGCATTTTGTGACTTTGTTAATGTAGAACGAGGGGAATGGGAAGCATGGATCCACACTGGAAACTATGTGTATGATGGTACTGTTGCATTATGGGGTAGTGACATTAGGCCTGCAGTGTGACATTGATGCCACTTGTTTCTGTTATTCCGTATGAAGATTTCCCTTTGTGCACAACGCCAACCATTCCCACAACACAGGCAACCTTGTTACATGGTGAAATGGAAGCTACTTGTACAGCTGCACAAATGATGATCACAGACATGCACCATATGTTGTAAGTGTTCACTTTTATGCCGATTCCCAAATGGTGCATGAGGGTTGTAGGATGCTGGCCTGTTTTATAGTGGGTAAATATGGTACTTTCACCTTATACCTAGTCCAGTTATCCCTTATTAGTGAAATGTTGGAAGTGTCTAGAAGCCAGGTTGTCTAGAGGTAGCTGTAGACAGAGCAGCCAAGGCTGAACTAGGAGAAATGCAAAGCTCTTGCAATACTACTGTAGTCACACAGTACTTTCACACAAGAAAGACAATACTCAGTGTTTCCAAATCAAAAAGGTACTTTATTTTAGTGACACAGGGCCAAATATATCACAGAGCCTATACTCCCTTAGGAGGTAAGTAAAACATATAAAATATACACAAGTAACCAAAATCAGGTAAGTACACCGTCACACAATAGTGCAAATAGTGAAAATAACCTCAGGGTAGAATGGGCCTGGGACAACACAAACCATATACTAAAATAGGTGAATGGGAAAGTTGGTTCCCCACCTATGCAAGAGTAGAGGGGCACTGGGAGTGTAAGAAAACACCAAGGGTAAGTAAATATCCTACCCCAGAGCCTAGGAAAACAGGAGTAAAGTACAGCAAGTTTTCTCAGAAGACACTAGGAGTCGTGGTAAAGGATTATGTAAAAACCGAGCAAGACTGCAAGACACCAACAATGGATTCCTGGACCAGTAGACCTGTGGAGAGAGGAGACCAAGTCCAAGATCAGATGAAGAGTCCAGGAAGAACAG
Organism: Pleurodeles waltl; assembly: GCF_031143425.1. Classification (NCBI taxonomy): domain Eukaryota; kingdom Metazoa; phylum Chordata; class Amphibia; order Caudata; family Salamandridae; genus Pleurodeles; species Pleurodeles waltl. Next base: position 216,391,479 of record NC_090450.1, on the reverse strand, counting down.
GAGCCCCTGCTAACGCAGATGAAGGTGCAAAAGTGGATTCTCCGGTTGGAAGAAAAAGTCAGAAATGCACCAAAGAAGACCTCTGCCGGTTCCTGCTTGGTGCAAGAGATGTCCCACGTCGAGTCGTCGGATGCAGGCTGGTTTTCGTCACTGGATTCCTCTAACAAGCCTTGGCTCACAAAAATGTTGTGTTTTTGGGAAAGGGTGCTACTTGGGCCCAGGAGGATCTGGGGGTCTCAACTCCGACTGAGGACAAAGAAGGGGCTCTCAGCACTTTAGCTGTCTAGAAGCCAAGCTGTCTAGAGGTAGCTGTAGGCAGAGAAGCCAAGGCTGAACTAGGAGACATGCAAAGCTCTTGCAATACCACTGTAGTCACACAGTACTTACACATAAGAAAGACAATACTCAGTGTTACTGTAGGAGGCTGGCCTGGCTTATAGTGGGTACCTGATGGTACTTACACCTTGTGCCAGGTCCAGTTATCCCTTATTAGTAGATTAGTAGTGTTCTAGCAGCTTAGGCTGTTTGAGGTAGCTACAGCAGAGCAGCTTAGGCTGAACTAGGAGACATGCAATGCTGCTACTATACCACGTATATCATATAGCACTATATCAGAAGAAAACACAATACTCAGAGTTACTAAAAATAAAGGTACTTTATTTTAGTGACAATATGCCAAAAGTATCTCAGAGGATATACTCCCTTAGGAGGTAAGTAATACACACAAAATATACACACAAACCAAAACCATGTACTTAAAACACTTAGAAAAGTAGTGCAAACACTGTAGAACACAATAGAATGCAATAGGAGAAAATAGGCCTAGAGGCAACACAAACCATATACTCCAAAAGTGGAATGCGAACCACGAATGGACCCCAGGCCTAGTGTCGTGTGTAGAGGGTCGTTGGGAGTGTAAGAAAACACTAAGGGTGTCCAAGATACCCCACCCCAAGATGCTGAAAAGTAGGAGTAAAGTTGCCCTACTACCCCAGAAAGACAGTGAAGTCGAGATAGGGGATTCTGCAAAGACAACAACTGACTGAAAAGCACTGAAGATGGATTCCTGGACCTGAGAACCTGCAAAGGAAGGGGACCAAGTCCAAGAGTCACGCAAGTGTCCAGGGGGGCAGGAGCCCACTAATCCCCGGAGTAAGGTGCAAAAGGGCTGTCTCTGGGTAGAAGAAGCTGAAGATTATGCAACAACGGAATGGGCCAGGAACTTCTCCTTTGGTCAGAAGATGTCCCACGGCGTGCTGGAGGATTCAGAGTAAACAAGCCTTGCTACCTGCAAGAGTAGTGGTTGAAGGTTTTGGGTGCTGCCAGGGCCCAGGAAGGACCAGGAGGTCACCTCTTGGAGAAGGAGACAGGGGGGGCACTCAGCAACTCAGAGAGCCCACGCAGAAGCAGGCAGCACCCGCAGAAGTACCTGAACAGGCATTCAGAAAATCTGAGCATGGTAGTCAATTCAGCACAACAAAAGAGGGTCCCACGAAGTTGGAGGTCAGCTCAGCAAGTTGGGCAGTGCAGGACGGAGTGCTGGGGACCTGGGCTGTGCTATGCAAGAAGGAAGTCTTGCAAAAGTGCACAGAAGCCCTAGCAGCTGCAGATCACACAGTACACAGGATTACTGTCTGGTGTGGGGAGGCAAGGACTTACCTCCACTAAGGTTTGACAGAAGGACCACTGGACTGTCGGGGTCACATGGATCCAGCTCCTGTGTTCCAGGGAACACGCTCGTCAGGATAAGAGGGGACCCAGAGGACTGGTGATGCAGAAGTTTGGTGCCTGTGTTAGCAGGGGGGAGATTCCTTCGACCCACGGGAGATTTCTTCTTGGCTTCCAGTGCAGGGTGAAGGCAGACAGCTCTCAGAGCATGCAACACCAGGAAACAGTTGAGAAAGCCAGCAGGATGAGGCGCTACAATGTTGTTGGTAGTCTTCTTGCTACTTTGTTGTGGTTTTGCAGGTGTCCTGGAGCAGTCAGTGGTCGATCCTTGGCAGAAGTCGAAGAGAGAAGTGAAGAGGAACACTGGTGAGCTCTTGCATTCATTATCTGTAGAGAAACCCACAGGAGAGATCCTAAATAGCCCTCAGAGGAGGATTGGCTACCTAACCAGGTAAGAGCCTATCAGGAGGGGTCTCTGACGTCACCTGCTGGCACTGGCCACTAAGAGGTCTCCATTGTGCCCTCAAACCTCTGCATTCAAGATGGCAGAGGTCTGGGACACACTGGAGGAGTTCTGGGCTCCACCCCTGGGGTGGTGATGGACTGGGGAGTGGTCACTCCCCTTTCCTTTGTCCAGTTTCGCAACCGGAGCAGGGGCTGGGGGCTCCCTGAACCGGTGTAGACTGGCTTATGCATAGAGAGGGCACCATCTGTGCCCTTCAAACAATTTCCAGAGGCTGGGGGAGGCTACTCCTCCCCAGCCCTTAACACCTATTTCCAAAGGGAGAGGGTGTAACACCCTCTATCAGAGGAAATCCTTTGTTCTGCCTTCCTGGGACTGGGCTTCCCTGACCCCAGGAGGGCAGAAACCTGTCTGAGGGTTGGCAGCAGCGGTAGCTGCAGAAAAAACCCCAGGGAGCTAGTTTGTCAGTATCCAGGGTCCATGCTGGAGCCCTGGGGATGCATGGGATTGGCACACTAATACCAGATTTGGCTTGGGGGGACAATTCCATGATCTTAGACATGTTATAAGGCCATGTTCAGAGTTACCATTGTGAAGCTACATATAGGTATTGACCTATATGTAGTTTACGCTTGTAATGGTGTCCCCGCACTCACAAAGTCTGGGGAAATTACCCTGAACAATGTTGGGGCACCTTGGCTAGTGCCAGGGTGCCCTCACACTTAGTAACTTTGCACCTAACCTTCACTGGGTGAGGTTTAGACATAGAGGTGACTTATAAGTTACTTAAGTGCAGTGTAAAATGGCTGTGAAATAACGTGGACGTTATTTCACTCAGGCTGCAGTGGCAGTCCTGTGTAAGAATTGTCTGAGCTCCCTAAGGATGGCAAAAGAAATGCTGCAGCCCATAGGGATCTCCTGGAACCCCAATACCCTGGGTACCTAGGTACCATATACTAGGGAATTATAAGGGTGTTCTAGTGTGCCAATCAGAATTGGTGAAAATAGTCACTAGCCTGCAGTGACAATTTTAAAAGCAGAGAGAGCATAAACACTGAGGTTCTGGTTAGCAGATCCTCAGTAAAACAGTTAGGCACCACACAGGGAACACATATAGGCCATAAACTTATGAGCACTGGGGTCCTGGCTAGCATGATCCCAGTGACACATACCAAATACACTGACAGCATAGGGTTTCCACCATGAGCACTGGGGCCCTGGCTAGCAGGATCCCAGTGAAACAGTAACCACACCCTGACATTTACCCATAAACAGGCCAAAAGTGGGGGTAACTAGGCTAGAAAGAGGATACCTTCCTACAGTTACCAAAAATAAAGGTACTTTATTTTAGTGACATAAGGCCAAAATCATCTTAGATGCTATAATCCCTTAGGAGGTAAGTAAAACACATAAAATATAAACTAGTAACCAAAATCAGGTAAGTACACAGTCACAAAATAGTGCAAATAGTGAAAATCACCTGAGGCTAGAATAGGCCTAGGGGCAACACAAACCATATACTAAAATAGTGGAATACGAAAGTCGGTTCTCCACCTAGGCAAGAGTAGTGTGTAGAGGGGCACTGGGAGTGTAAGAAAACAAGAAGGGTATGTAAAGTACCCCACCCCAGAGCCCAGGAAAACAGGAGTAATATACAACAAGTTTCCTTAGGACACTCTAGGAGTCGTGGTAAGGGATTATGCAAAAACCAAGCAAGACTTCAAGACAACAACAATGGATTCCTGGACCTGAAGACCTGTGGAGATAGGAGAACAAGTCCCAGAACAGATGAAGAGTCCAGGAAGAACAGGAGCCCGTGCTAACCTGGATGAAGGTGCAAAAGTGGTTTCTCTGGTTGGAAAAAAAAGTCAGAAATGCACCATAGAAGACAGCTGTGGGTTCCTGTTTGGTGCAAGAGATGTCCCACGTCGAGTCATCGGATGCAGGCTGGTTTTTGTAATCGGATTCCGCCAACTAACCTACATAATAATCCTATATTGTTCAGTGGTTAAGCCAAATCCATCCAAGCGTGCAGTCTTGAGAACATTGTAATTATCTGAATCATCTTCTCTGACAGTAAGAAGTCTATATCTCCCCTTGCAAGAGAAGGACAACCACAGAATAGCAGCCCACAGTACCTAAGGGGTCCTCTGAACTTTACAGGTCCTCTCAGGTGCAGCAAACCACTTGTATATGTCATCCCCCTCCTTGTAAGGGGGAACACTTTTATGCAAGTTTCTAGAACCAAATGTGTTTTCTCTGACATTGTAATTTCTAAAACAGCTGTTGCTGCTGTCACCATGGGGAACTAACCCCAACCACTATATATCCCTTTCCACAGCTAGGGATTCCCTTTCTAAGGCCAACAGCTGCTGTTGCAGCATCAGTCTGGCCTCCTCTAACCTCAGCTTTCTGAGTTCCCTATCTAGGGTGTTGTCCTCAGTTTTGGATGGGTGGGACACCTCTGAGACAGAGGTGACATGGGAATGAGCAGAGGTTGATCTTTCCCTAACCTGTGTAACCCTAGGGACCTGCACTCTAGGTGTGGCGGGTGCCGTACCTGTGTATGGCCCCTTCCCAATTTCAGCAACACTAGGAGGTTTGTTAATGGAAAGATCTGTGGAAGGACCCTCCCCTGGATATTCAGGACCCTCTCCTGAATTTACCTAGTTAGAATCTCCCTCAACCTCCTCCTCTGGCTATACTTGATCATCAGAATGCTCCTCGTCATCTTGCAAGAGGAGATTTAAGAGGAAATCCTTATTGGGGTTCTTCCCAGTCCCTAAGCTTCTCTCTAAGCACCGCCTCCTGAGGCTTCTACAGTTAAGGTTCTCATAAGTTGTCTTGATAACCCTAGGGTTGACCTCAATAGAAGACATAGTGATAGAAAAAGTTAGGTTAAAGTTGTGAAAAAGAAAAATAACTACTTTATCTACCTTTTTAGAAGTTTAAGAGTGAAAGTGAGACTGCTAGTTATTATACTCATGTATAGCTCTAAGTGCAGAGAATACGTACTTGTGGAAAGCACCAGTGACAGAGTGATAAGGCAATTCCAAGCATGTATCCCACCGCTGCCACCAATGTAGGAGGATGGCTTGGATTGAAGAGGGTACCTATGGTACTTAGCTTATACCAGGTTGAGTTATCCCTTATTAGTGAAATGTAGGCAGTGTCTAGAAGCCAGGCTGTCTAGAGGTAGCTGTAGGCAGATCAGCCAAGGCTGAACTAGGAGACATGCAAATCTCTTGCAATACTACTGTAGTCACGCAGTACTTTCACAGTGTTATATCTTAGAGGCTAACTCCCTTAGGAGGTAAGTAAAACACATAAAATGTACACTAGTAACCAAAATCAGGTAAGTACACAGTCACAAAACCATATACTAAAATAGTGGAATGTGAAAGTCAGTTCCCCAACTAGGTGAGAATAGTGTGTTGAGGGGCACTGGGAGTGTAAGAAAACACCAAGGGTAAGTTAAGTACCCCACCCCAGAGCCCAGGAAGACAGAAGTAAAGTACAGCAAGTTTCCTCAGAACACACTAGGAGTCATGGTAAAGGATTATGCAAAAACCAAGCAAGACTTCAAGACACCAATGATGGATTCCTGGACCTGAAGACCTGTGGAGTGAGGAGACCAAGTCCACGAACAGATGAAGAGTCCACGAAGAACAGGAGTCCCTGCTAACCCGGATGAAGGTGTAAAAGTGGTTTCTCTGGTTGGAACAAAAAAGTCAGAAATGCACCAAAGAAGACAGCTGTGGGTTCCTGCTTGGTGCAAGAGATGTCCCACGTTGAGTCGTCGGATGCAGGCTGGTTTTTGATATTGGATTCTGCCAAAAAGCATTCGCTCACGCAAATGTTGCGGTCGGGGGGAAAAGGTGCTACCTGGGCCCAGGAGGGACTTGGGGGTATCAACTTGGACTGAGGAGACAGCGGGGGCTCTCAGCAATATAGAGAGCCCTCAGAAGGCCAGGCAGAACCCACAGGAGTCCCAGGACATGGGGACAAAGGAGTTGCAAAATTCAGTTGTTGCAGCATTACACAAAGAGATCCCTCAGGATAACAACTCAGGGATCTGAGCTTCACAGAATAGATTGATGAGGACCTGGGCTACACTGTGCACAAAGGATTTCTAGAAGAAGCACACAGAAGCCCTAGGAGATTCAAAACACACGGTGTACATGGATACCCTCTGGCTCGAAGAGGCAAGCCCTTACCTATACCAAATTTGGACAGCTGGACCTTTGGACAGTCAGGATCACTTTGGTCCACTACCTGTGTTCCAGGGATCATGCTCTTCAACACAAGAGGAGTCCCAGAGTACCGGTTGTCGCTGCAGAGCGGTGCCTGTTGAAGCAGGGAAGTGACTCTGTCACTCCACAGGAGATTCATTTGGTCCTTCTAGTGCAGGACGAAGACAGGCAGTTCTCAGAGCATTCACAACCTAGAAACTGTTGCCGTTGCTGGCAAGAGCTGGAGTTACAGAGTTGCAGTAGCCTCTTGGATACTTTGTTGCAGTTGAAGAGTTCCTGGAGCAGTTCTGCGGTTGATCCGATGGAAGAAGGTGAAGTAGAGGTTGCAGAGGAGTCCTGCTGGAATCTTGCAAAATCAAATCTGAGGAAACACCCACAGGAGAGACCCTAAAAGGTCCTGAGAGGGGGATTGACCGCCTATATCAACACTCACCCCCAGTCACAGATCTGGGTTTAATCCATCGTTCTTTTGCTTACCATGCCACCCCAGTTTGGACCCAGCCATATGGAAATCAGTCTTGACCCTGTTCCCTATGGGAACTGTCCAGCCAAAGCTGCCAGGCCAGGTCCACGCTGGACCGTAAACAAGCATCTTAGGACTGGATTCTGGGAATCACACTTCATCAGCCAGGCTATCTTGAATCCAGTGGCACAGGGTTCAAGGGACCCACGTCTGGGCATACCTTTCCCACTTAAGGCAACTTTATCAACACAAAAAGATGATGGACAGAGTGTTGAAACTTTTCAAACACTCAGCCTCAGTAACAGATCTGGATTTAATCCATCATTCTTTTGCTCACCATGCCACCCCAGCCCTAACAGCCAGACCAGGCACTCCCTGGACCAGAAACAAGCATCCTAGGATCGGTTTCAGGGTATCACCCTTCATCAGCCAGACTAGCTTGAATCTAGTGGCACAGTGAGCAAGGGACCCACGTCTGGGCATACCCTTCCCACTTAGAGCAACTCTAGCAACACAAAAGGATGATGGACAGAGTGTTGTAACTTTTCAAACACTCACCCCCAGTCACAGATCTGGGTGTAATCCATTGTTCCATGCCCAGACGTGGGTCCCGTGCTCACTATGCCACCAGATTCAAGATAACCTGGCTGAAGAGGAGTGATACCCCAAAACTGGTCCCAGGATGCTTGTTTCTGGTTCAGGGAGGACCTAGCCGGCAGTACAAGCTGGACTGTTCCCATGGAGAACAGGGTCAAAACTGATTTGCATACGGCTGGGTTCAAACTAGAATGGCATGGTGAGCAAAGAAAACTGATGGATGAAACCCAGATCTGTGACTGGGGGTGAATGTTTTATTTGGTCTACATTCCATCCATCAACTGTTGTTTTTGCATTTGGGGATTGGCCACCTCACCAGGTAACTATGAGGAAGGGTTGCTTACGTTACCTGCTGGCACTGGCCACTCAGATGTTCCCAAATTTTCCTGACCATCCTGAAAACAAGCCCAGGGACACTCTGGAGGAGATCTGGGCACCACCCCTCGGACGTGATGAACAGGGGAGTGCTCCCTCCCCTTTCCTTTGACCAGTTTGTCGCCAGAGCAGGGACTGGGAGTCCCTGAACCGGTGTAAACTGGATTATGCAAGGACAGCACCGTTTGTGCCCTTCAAAGCATTTCCAGAGGCTCTGGTGGATACCTCTCCCATGCCCTTAACACCTATTTCCAGTGAGAGAGGGTGTAACACCCTCTCCTAAAGAAAATGCATTGTTCTGCCTTCCTGGGAATGAGCTGCTCAATCCCCAGGAGGGAAGAAATCTGTCTGTGAGGTGGCAGCAGCTGGGGCAGCAGTGCAAACCTCAGAGAGCTTGTTTGGCAGTACTGGGGGTCCATGGTGGATCCCCAAGGGTGCATGGAATGGCCCCTGTTGGAAAATGGTTCATTGGTAAGGACAGGTAAGTACCTACACTTAGCAATAGGCCACTAACCTTCACTTAGGTCCAGTTAGGTGTCAGTAAATTAAACCTAGCTCAACACTTGGTAGCTTGGCAATGAGCGACAAGGCTTAACATAGGAGACAAAGCACAAAGCATTTCAAACAGTAATTAAATAAAACACAGGAACAGTTTTAAAATCCAAAATCAATTTATAAAAATAGGGAATATTTGTAGCTTTAAAATTACACCAAAATGAATAGAATCTGATGAGGTGAACCAGAGATATGAATTTTTGAAGAATTAATGCTTTCTACCGCATAGAAACGAAAAGCTCCAATCTGGTCATCTGGTCGCACCTCGACCGGGGCAAAGTCAAAGTTTAAGGCCGACCATGATGGAGCCCGGCTCAGCTACAGCCCGCGGGAGGCCCCGGTCAAAAGTTTACCTTAGGACTTAGTTGTTTTTCTGGAGATTTTCTTCAGCGGGACAAACCTACCAGTCCAATCCAACCTCCTGGAACTCTTCCTCGGATACGCGTCACAGGAGCCCTCACTGGGGATTTTTACCTTCGGACTTAGTTGATTTTTTTAGGGGAAAATCCTTCGACTAGGGCAAACCTGAATCTTGATCCGACGTCCTTGGAGCCCTCTTCGGATACAATGACTGGGAGGTCCGGGTCAACTTCCTACGTTCAAACATAGTCACTTTTTTGGAGATTTTCTTCACCGGGACCAACTTGAAAGTCAGGCCAGGTCACGGTTGAGGCAAGCCGGCTAGAGTTACCACGGCAGGTCGGTCCCTCTATTAAGCTTTCTCCAGAAGTTCTCCAAACTTCTACAAACTTCTGGATCTTTTTCCAGATGTTCTTTTAAGGTTCTTTTGAGGTCCACAGTTCACCCCAAGGTTCCAGAAGCTCTGCGATGCTCCATGAGGGTGCGGACTACAACTCCCAGAGTGCACCTGGTGCAAACTCCTTTTTGGCCACTGGACAGTGGTCAGCTGGTTGGTATCTTCAGGAGTTGCTGCAGGGGACTCTAGTCAGCAAGTTGTCACCTGTAGCAAACAGAGAGTCCCTCCTCGAACCAGTTGAAGCCAAGCAAAGTCCTTCTTGTGGTGAAGCCCAAGTGAGTAGCTGGGGCAGTCCTCCAGAGTGCAGTGTCCAGGTGCAGGCCAGGGGTCCAGCTGGGCAGTCCTTCTTCTTCTGTAGTTCTTCCTGGTAGGGATCTGGTAGGCAACTGAGATGTGGGTGCAGGTCTGCCAGTTTTATCCTTGCTCTTTGGTGAAAAACAGGGGGATCCTGGTTCTCCAATCACAGGCAGGGTCCTTCCCCCAGTGATGACCTCTTCCTGGGAAGTGTGGCAAAACTCAATCCCAGGGAGCAACGTTCCTAAAAAATCCATCATGGCTGAAAGTGATTTTTAGAGGTTACATCTGGCTGAGCCCACCCACTGGTGTAGCTAAAAATCCTAAACACACCCCTCTCCTGCCCTCTCCTAATCTAATCAAGGGGGCACCTAATTGTCTGGGTTTGCAGGATGTGAGAGTGTTGCTGGGTTGCTCCAAATGTCCTTCCCTGGCTTTGAAGACCAGTTTGGCAGCCCTCCCCCTTCCTGCTTCCCCATCTGCTGAGGGGAGATCTCCTCCCCAAGGCACATCTCTTTGTTGTTGAGCCAGACCACTTCACACCTCAGCAAGGCAACCAGACCAGGCTGCCAGAGGCTGGCCAATCAGAGCAAAGCAGCAAACTGGCAACTTTTCAGGTGAAGTCTAAAACTCTTTTTCTGAACAAGTTATATTAAATCCCACAACTGGAAGTTGTGGGATTTATTAAAACAATTAATTTGATAACAAACTTGTGGTATCTGTTACTTAAGGGGACTTTTAAAATTTAAATAGTCTCCCCCTACTAGCCTATGGAGGCCCTTTCCTACAGTGAGGGAAAAATGAATTTGGCTGTTTTACCTCACCAGGTCTTATAAAACTATTTTTATAAGGTACCGGCTTATAGTTACATGGCACCCAGCCCTAGATGTACATAGGGCACACCTTAGGGGTGACATATATGTAAAAATAAGGTAGTTTGAGACTTTGGAACTACTTTTAATTCATAAGTCGAATTTGTATGTAACTTTAATTTAAAAGCAGCCGGCAAAGCAGGGCTGCCTTTAAAATTACACTGGGCACCTCAGCAGTGCACCTATGGGGGCACTATCTATGCTGGGGTCCCTAAACCTCCATGCCCTACCATATACTAGGGACTTATTGGTAGGTTAAGTTTGCCAATTATAATTTGCCTAATTTGCATATCCACTTTGCACAGAGCACTGGCCCTGGGACTGATTAGCAGTACCCAGGGCACCATCAGGGTCAGGAAAACACCAACAAAAAGTGAAAAATGGGGACAAAAAGTTAGGGGGCCTCTGCAATCAGGGCTGTTCTTTCACAGCCCCCTAATACCAGATTTGGATTGGGGTTCAATTTCACAATCATAGACACCTCATATGGCCATATTTGGCGTTACCATTGTGACGCTGCATATATGTATAGACATATATGCAGTGCACGCGTATAATGGTGTCCCCGCACTCACGAAGTCCGGGGAATTGGCTCTTGACAAGGTGGGAGCACCTTTGCTAGTGCAAGGTTGCACTCACACACAGTAACTTTGACCCTAGAATTCAGCAACTGAAGGTTAGACATGTAGGTGACTTATAAGTTACCTGGTGCAGTGAAAATGGCTGTGAAATAGTGCTTGCACTATTTCAATCAGGCTGCAGTGGCAGTCCTCAAGGAGTGTTTGTGTGAGCTCCTTATGGGCGGCAAAATAAATACTGCAGCCCATAAGGATCTCCTGGTACCCCAATGCCCTGGGTACCTAGGTACCATATACTAGGGACTTATAAGGGGGGTCCAGTGTGCCAATCAAGTGGAATACGGTGTCACTAGGCTACAGTGACAAATTTGGAAACAGAAAGAGCATAGGCACTGGAATTCTGTTTAGCAGGATTCCAGTGTCACACTCAAGCATACTAATAATACAGTAAAATATACTGACATATAGGCCACAATTCGAGAGCAGTGGGGTCCTAACTAGCAGGATTCCAGTGAGACAGTAAAAACACACTGACAAACAGGTAGAAATTGGGGGTAACATGCAAAGAAGGATGGTACTTTCCTACACAACCCTCCCCAAACGAGGGGGGTTAACCTTGCCCAGAAGTGTCTTCATTGTCTAAGTGGAAATACCTGGAGAGTCCATCTGCATTGGAGTGGTGACTCCCAGGTTTACTTTCTACTGTAAAGTCCATTCCCTGTAGAGAACTGGACCACCTCAACAATTTAGGGTTTTCTCCTTTCATCTGTTTTAACCATAAGAGAGGTCTGTGGTCTGTCTGAACTATGAAGTGAGTCCCAAATAAGTATGGTCTCAACTTCTCAGGGCCCAGACCACAGCATAGGCCTCCCTCTCTATGGCTGACCAACGCTTTTCTCTAGGGGTCAACCTCCTACTGATAAAAGCAACAGGTTGATCCTAGGCCTTTGAGTTTAGTTCTGAAATCATCGCCCAAACCCCCAGTTCAGAAGCACATGTCAGGACAATGATTTATTTTTAGTACTTTGGGCTTTTTTGGACAGGTGCATTACACATAGCCTACTTAAGCTCCTCAAAAACGTTTTGAAAGCTGGCTGTCCATAATACCTTGTTGGGCATTTTCTTAGAGGTGAGGTATTTAAGATGGGCAACAATGGAGCTATAGCTCTTAATGAACCTCCTGTAATACCAAGTGATACCAAGAAAGGCTCTGACCTGGGCCTGAGTAGTAAGGGGAACTCAGTCTAAAATTGTTTGGATCTTCCCCTGTAGTGGTTCAATCTGTTCCCCACCAACTAGGTGTCCTAGATAAATCACTTTTCCCTGACCTAACTGAAATTTAAAAGCCTTGATAGTGTGGTCTGCCTTTTGCAGGGTCTCCAAAACTTTCCACAGGTGGAGAAGGTGGTCATCCCAGGTAGAGATAAATACAGCAATATCATCTAGATATTATGTACTGAATGCTTCCAGACTTTGGAGGACTGTGTTCACCAGCCTTTGGAACGTGGTAGGTGCATTTTTCAGACCAAAGGGCATAACTGTGAATTGATAATGCCCTACAATGGTTGAAAATACAGTCTTTGTTTTAGCATCCTCTGATAGTTTGATCTGCCAATAACCTGCAGTCAAGTCAAAGGTGCTCAGGTACTTTGCAGATGCCATTGTATCTTTCAGCTCATCTGCCCTGGGTATAGGGTGAGCATCTGTTTTTGTAACTGTATTGAGCCCTCTGTAGACAACACAAAACCTAATTTACCTTTTTCCATTTTAACTATGACATTTGGGGACAAGCACCAATGGGCTGGCCCAGGGTCTGTCTGAGTGCTCAATGACACCTTGGTCCAACAATTTCTGTACCTCTGGTTTAATACAGTCTCTGGCATGGTCAGGCTGCCTATAAATCTTACTTTTGACAGGCAAACTCTCTCCAGTTTCAATAGTATGCTCACTCCAAGTAGTCTGACCAGGTGTGAGTGAAAAGAGTTCAGAAAATCGGCCTAGGCGGTTCTTGTAGTCCTCCTTTTGCTCTGCTGTAAGACAGTCTACAAGGAAAACCCCCTCCACTGAGCCATCAGCTTCAGTGTTGGAGAAGAGGTCAGGGAGAGGGTCACTATCTTCTTCCTGCCCCTCATCAGTGGCCATGGGTAAGGGCAAATCTGCCCTATCATAGTAGGGTTTCAGGCAGTTGACATAAAGTACCCTGAGGGAAATTCTTGAAGTTTCAAGGTCCACTAAGTAGGTGACCTCACCCTTCTTTTCCACAATAATGTGTGGTCCACTCCATTTGTCTTGAAGTGCTCTTGGTGCCCAGGGTCCAATACCCACACCTTCTGTCCTGGGTGGTACTCAGTCAGGACAGCTTTCTGGTCATGCCATTGCTTTTGAAGCTCTTGGATGGCCTGAAGGTATTTAGTGGCCTTGTTTATGTACTCAGCCATTCTTGATCTTAGGCCAAGCACATAATCCATAATGTCTTGTTTAGGGAAATTCAAGAGTTGCTCGCACCCCTCTTTGACAAGTTCAAGTGGACCCCTAACAGGGTGACCAAAGAGGAGTTCAAAGGGTCTGTAGCCCACTCCTTTCTGGGGTACCTCCCTGTAGGCAAAAAGTAAGCATGGCAGGAGGACATCCCATCTTCTTCTGAGTTTTTCAGAGTCCCATGATCATGCCTTTGAGAGTTTTGTTAAATCTTTCAACCAGTCCATTTGTTTGTGGGTGACATGGTGGTAAATTTATAGGCTACACCACATTCCTTTCACATTGCTTTTAAGTATGGAGACATGAAGTTGCTACCCCTGTCTGAAACAACCTCTTTAGGGATGCCCACTCTGGAAAATATTCCCAGGAGGGCCTTTGCTACTGCAGGAGATGTAGTGGTCCTTAAGGGGATGTCTTCTGGATATCTGGTGGCATGGCCCACTACCACTAAGATGAATCTGTTTCCAGAAGCAGTTGGTGGGTCAAGAGGGGCAACAATATCAACCCCCCTACCCTTTCAAAGGGTACCCCAACCACAGGCAGTGGGATTAAGGGTGCCTTTGGGGTGCCACAACTTTTGTCACTGGCTTGGCAAGTGACAAAAGAGCGACAGAACTCTTTTGTGGCCTCTGACATGTGAGGCCAGTGAAAGTGAGGGACACATCTGTCCCAGGTCTTATTGTGCCCCAAATGTCAAGCCAGGGCAATGTCATGTGCAAGTGTTAGAAGGAATTCCCTATACTGCAAGGGAATGACCAGTCTCCTGGTAGCACCAGGCTTTGGGTCACTTGTTTCAGTATAAAGGAGATTGTTTTCCCAATAAACTCTATGTGAGTCACTGATATCTCCAGCTTGCTGCTTGAAAGCTTGTTGTTGTAGACCCTCTAGTGTGGGACAGGTCTGCTGTGCCACACTCAGTTCCTCCCTGGCAGGCCCCCCTGCACCCATGAGTTCAGCTGTAGCAGTCTGAAGCTCCTCTGGTGTAGGGTCTGCACTAGGAGTTGACTCCTCCCACCTAAAGGGGAATCTTCTACAGAGGGATGGATAGTGGACAAGGGTTTGCCCTTTCTACCCCTAATTTTTGGGAGCACTTGGTCCATTGCTCCAGGATCCAAGTTTCCCTGTCCTTTTTGCTTCTTAGATTTAGCCCTGGAAAGAGCAAAGATTGCCCTCGAATGCCCAGCATGGCTGCATGGGCCTCCAACTCCACTTTAGCCAAAGCTGAAGTCTCCATATCATTGCCCAGTAGACACTCAGTAGGTCAGTGGATACTGCAACTTTTTTAGGACTAGTAACCCCCATTTGAGATTCACAACAGCCATCGGGTGGCTAAAAGTGTTGTTATGGACATCAGTAGCTTGGTACTGATGGCCAAGTAGGTGTTGCTCAGAGCATGCCACAAGGTGATGTGTCAATTTCCAGGAGCACAGCCTTGGTTCCTCAGTGTGATGCAGGGATATTTTGAAGCCCAGGGATGATGAGTTGAAAAACCATGCATGCTGGTACAAAGCAGCAAACACTGCATCGATCGAATAGATAGAAGATGTGGTGATTTTTCAGAACAGAAGGTAAGCTCAATCCAACCCCTTGGAGAGCACTTGTGGGGAAGGCAGTGTCCTTCCAGCAGAGTCAGGGGGCAGCAAGCAGCAGTGCAACAAGCAGGGTAGCAATCCTTCTTAGCAAAGCAGTCCAGATGAGTCATGTGGCCCGCCAGGTAGTCCCTCTGACAGAGTCTAGTTGCAGGTCCAGAAGTGTCTGATTTGGTAGAGTCAGAGAACAAGTATATACACTTAGAAATGCCTTTGAAGTGGGGGAAGCTTCAAAGAGTGGTTTTGAAGTGCACAAATTCCCCTTTCAACCAAGCCCTGTCTGCCAGGATACCTGTGGGGGGTATCAGTCCTTTGGGTGAATGCAGGTCACTGGTCTTTGAAGTGTAAGTGAGAGCCCATCCAGCCTTCCTGCCCAGGCAGATCCATTCAGTAAGCAGATGTGACTGAGTTTCCTTGGTTTCACGGTTGTCTGGGTGGAATGCGCTGTCAAACAGCACAGACCAGACGTGGATTGGAAACAGGCTGTAAGGCACAGATGGCAGTAAGTGCAGTGAATTGCCCACTTTCTAAAAGTGGCATTTTTTAAAATAGTAATATTAAATCCAACTTCACCAGTAAGCAGGATTTGCTATTACCATCCAGGTCATACTAAACATGACAGGGCTACTGCTTTTAGATCAGAATCTACCACTTAAAGGATATAAGGACAGTTCTAATGCTGGCCTGGGACAGGAGCAAGCCTCACAGTAGTGAGAAACAAATTTGTGATTTTTTCACTACCGGAACATGTAAAACACATAAGTACATGCTCTGCCTTTTACTTACATAGCACCCTGCCATATGGGTTACCTAGGGTGTACCTTAGGGGTGACTTATATGTAGAAAAGGGGGAGTTTAAGGCTTGGCAACTAGTTTTAAATGCTAGGTCGAAGTGGTAGTGAAACTGCACACAGGCAAGGGCAGGCCTGAGACATGGCTAAGGGGCTACTTATGTGGGTGGCACAATCAGTGCTGCAGGCCCATTAGTAGCATTTAATTTACAGGCCCTGGTTACCTCTAGTGCACTTTACTAGAGACTAACAGGTAAATTAAATATGCCAATTGGGTAAGAGCCACTGTTACTATGTTTACGGAAGAGTACACATAAGGACACATGCACTGGTCAGCACTAGTAAAGTACGCAGAGTCCTAAAACCAGCAAAAACAGGGCTAGACAAATGGAGAGAGGTAGGCAAGAAGTTAGGCATGGGTATGCAGCATCGAAAGATTGTTTTTCTCTCGTCAGAGTCATGGCACCAGGTTCTTCTGCCCTGCCTGTGTGACAATATTGCCACGCAATGCACAAGTCGCTTTGGCCTTCATTCCAACATTGGCAGTATTGACCGCCTACCGCCACGGCGACGGCCACCAACATACCGCCACCATGGCTACCGCCGACGCTATTCCGCCAGAATGCTTTTGGAACACTGCCGACGGTCATGGTGGCAGGCAGCGGTAAGACGGCGCTGCTGACAGCAGCACCACCACGCCAGCAAAACACCGCTGACCATATCATGAGCCATGATACGGACTGGCGGTGTTTTGCTGGAGGACGCTGCTGCTGATAGCAGCGCCGCGGACCATCTCCAGCCGGAGGACCCCCTGAAAGCAGGTAAGTTGGGTTCTCTGACTGGAGAGGGGGTGGGGGTGTTGTGTGTATGTGGGGGGTGTTGTGTGTATGTGGGGTGTGTGTGTGTATGTATTGGTATGCGTGCATGCAGGTTTGAGTCACGTAGGATGCATGAGTGAATGAATGATTGTGAGTGTTGTGTGTTGTGAATGCATGTGTGTGACAAGGTATGTTGTGGTGTGTGGGTATGTATGTGTTCATGCATGGGTGGTGGTGGGTATGCTTGTGTGCATGTGTGTATCTGGGTGCACATGTGGGTGTGTATATGTGGGGGGCAGGAGAGGGAGTGGGAGGGTGGGGGAGGACTCTGGGGAGGGGGAGGGGTGGGGCAGGGGAGACCCCTATCAGTGCCAGGGAATGGATTCCCTGGCACTGATAGTGCCTACTGCCATGGTTTTAGTGGCGGTAATTTTGGCACGAAAACCATGGCGGTAGGCCGGGTCGTAGTCCCGAGGGTGGGATTGTGGCAGCTGCCAGGCTGGAGACTGAAGTCACCAGCCCAGTGGCCGTTACCACCCTGGTGGTCGGTGTGTTAAAGTGGCGGTTTTGGATGGCGGTAGCCGCCATGGTCCAAATCCGATTTTTTTTTTCGCCGGCCTGTTGGCAGTATTACTGCCTCTTTAACACCGACCACCAGGGTTATAATGAGGGCCTTTATGTTGTTGTGTACTCTGTACTCTGAACCTAGACTCTCTTTCCTGGCCTCTCTTTAGCACAATACGAGTTTGAGGTGTCACAATGAGAGGTTAATTTGTTTGCAATGCTTAACAACCCCTCAAATTTGCTATTCCATTCTAAATTACATTATATCAGCCTTTTGAATCCGGAAAAAGTATGAGTCGTAAGCATCTATTTCATGTTGCATTCGCTTGTATTATGGTGTTTTAGGTGAGGGCTTATCTGCATAATTAATTTAATTGCTTTTATTGACAGTTGCTTTTTAAATGCTGAAATTTAAATGTATTTTATGATATTTTGTTGTGCTTTTATGGCCTCAGCTGAATAAGGTTTTGTTTGACTGACCGACTGACTGATATATGCTTTAATTATTTTCTATTATCCTAATTGTAGGGAGGGGCTACATTTGTCAATAAGTTATTTTCGAAACTTATTGATCAAAAAACTTGTAATGAATCATTGAAAAATGTATGTTTTGTATGCTATTGTATTTGTATAGCACTTGCTACCCCGGTATGTGACACCGAATCACTTGCCCACATGGATAGTAAGCTACACCATGTAGGGTGTATAGTTGGAATGGTGTTGTGTTATATGTATATTTAAAGTATTGTCATTTCATATGTGATAACCACCAAAGAGCCTGATGGTACAATGAGGCATGTGAGAGGTAGATGCCAAATTATAATTAAAATAGGGACTAACAAGCTACTAGTCACAGGGGTAATGTAAAGGGGGATGCTGGACTTGGCCCTCTCTGCAGGGTCATCACCAAACCTTTTGCCTTCCCCGTCCTGTTTTCAGAACCAATTTTTACTGGCTTTTAGGACTTGGCACATTTAAGCACTACTAACCAGTGCCAAGGTGCTTGGGCTCTCTCCTTAAAACATGGTAGAATTTGCTTATACCTTATTTGCATATTTAATTTGCTTTTAAGTCCCTAGTAATGTGGAATTATTTGTACCCAGGGCCTGGAATTTCAATTCTATTAGTGGCCCTACAACAGTGATTGTACCCGCCACTTAAGCAGCCCTTTAAATATGACTCAGGCCTGCAATTGCAGCTTGCTGTGTAGCTTAAACTGATACTGGCAAAATAAACCTTTGCTAGGTCCAAACATTCATTCGCAGTACACACAAGTTATGCTTAGGGTAGACCCCAGACAGCCAAGATAGCAGGGTGCAACATATTTAAAATGTAGGACATGCACTTTTCAGTTTTACATGTATTGGTAGTGAAAATCTATAAAATTCACCTTTCACTACTGCAAAGCCTACCTCTCTCTTAAGAGAGCATTCAAGTCACTTTATAACATGTGAAAAAGCTGTAATTTCCAAATGGGAGCAGGTAACAAGGTCATGTTTGAGGTATTTTGAGCTGTAATGAAAAATCCTAACTTATGAAAAGGAAGATTTTAAATTACAATTTTGCCAATACCTCTTTTAGAAAATTTGCATTTTCCTTCCTTAGCCATTTCAGGCCGGTATCCTGTCTCTGGGTCACATGCCTGGGTGTAGTTGACAGTCAGGCTTTGTGTATTCCTCCTCTGCAGCCATACACAATAGAGACCTAAGGCTTGCCTGGATGGGCTGTCAATAGCAAGATAGGAGGGAGGTACTGGGCCCGCCCCACTTACCCTTGAATGGGCTGTGTCCTGCCTCTACACAAAGGGCTGCATGCCCCTGTAGTTAGTCTGGAGCCAGGAAGGCACAATACCTGTGCACTTCAAAGACCTGACTCTAAAAGCTTCATCCCATTTCAAAGGCTCAACTGGTTATAAATACTGGACCTCAAACACCAACTTCAGTACCCTTCAGTACCCTTCTAGACCTGTGGATACTCTGCCAAGAAGTAGGACTGTTGAGCTTTTGACTGGACTGTCATTGTGCTGGACTGCTTCTCTGAAGGACTGCTGACCTGCTGCGCTGACCTGCTGCTTGCTGCCCTTTTGCCTGGGAGAGAAGGACTGGACCTGCTTCCCTCTTGTCTGGGTGAGAAGACCTGGACCTGCATCAGTTGATCCCAAGACCCCATATTGACTCCAATGGCAGTTGGTTGGCCTCCTGACTTGAGCCTCAGAGACAGACGTCTCCTCCAACTTCAACCCCAGCTCCAGGACTCTGCCATCTGTGAATCTACCATGCTAAATAGGGCCACCCCCTGGACTCTTGAAAGTTGGCCTATGTGCTTTGCCAGACTCTGTGGATCCAAAAAATCTGACATCTCCTCTGCTGTGTTGCAGAACCTCGAGTGGAACTGATGCATTGCTGCTGCTGCATGGATTGGACCCATCACAAAGATCCACATCGCCTCCACAGCTTCTTTAGAACTACTGCTGCACAATGCATCCTCAGTACAGGCTCTCCCATTCCTCGTTGCTGGCAGCCTCGACAATGATACAAGACTCCACATCCCAGCCTCGTAGCTCCTCAAAACCAATGCATCACCCCGACTTCTTGACGCATCTTTGATGCAGTTTGCATTGCCAGCCCGCATCGATGGGATCCTCAACGGTGATGCAGGACCTCACATCCTAGCCTTGCCACACCTCAGAACCAATGAATCGCTTCAGCTGCGTGACGCATCTTTGATGAGGATCCTTGTAACACTGTGCTAACTAGGATTTAAGGTACCTTGTTCAGCTGACCTAATAAGGTCCCTGTAGCTGGCCTGCCTCCCTCGTGGCCTCTTGAACTTGTGAATTTGTGACCAGATATCCACAGTTTGTGCTTTGTGCTTTTTGGAACTATTATTACCAAAATATTTAAAAATGCATATCTCTGGTTTTACTGATTGTATTTTTGGCAATTTGGTCTTGTTTTATTTATCAGAAAAGTCTCCATTTTGATTCGATTTTGTTGAATGAGTAAAATATTACCAAAAGGGTAGGAAGGAGAATTGGTAACAAAAGTATGCATGCACCATTTTATGTATTTATTTTATGATGAATACTGCCGAACAAACACTTTATGAAGGAAGGCTATGGAAGAGCAATCAAGGTTGCCAAACTGAGCAGAAATCACACAAACATGAAAAGGGCCAGGTTCTAGGTTCCACCTAATCCTATTGAGCCACAGGGAATTAAAATTTGATCAAGGGCTCACGTCCAAAGCCCCTCTCAGGCTCCCAGAAGCAGATTAACACCAGCCAGGTGAGCCCTAGTCAGGCTGTAACACTGATACCAGCTAGAGGGACACCTTGCACAAGCAAATGTGAGAGAAAAAAACACTGCGTAGTTTGTTGCTCTGACAGCGCAAGAGTTAATCGGCTTGCATTGTGTTGCCTTGCTGTCCTCACCCTTTCTTGGCAACCCAATACTTTTTGTAGATGCCAGAGCCCCTTGGTCTATGTAACTTGCCAAATGAGACAACATCTTGACCTTCTGGAATTTCCTTCCAGAATAGTTTACACTTTCATTTTTAGTAGTGAATGACATTTCAAGGGTAAAAAATGACAATGTAGCAATAGCAGTCTTACCCTACTTCTATCGTTTGGCTAGGGCAGCAGCATAACCCTAATTTGTTGGTTTTGAATTTGCTCAATCTTAACTCACCCTTTCTCTGTCCTGTGGTAAGTATTTTTCATACAAGCCTCTATACGTTAATTTCCCTTCCAAGTTCCTTTGTCTGTCTACTCCCATTTTACCCTTCCCATGCCCATTACCTCTGTTCCCACCTCTAGCCAGAGGCATTTGAACTAAAACAATAGCAGTCAATAGTTGCACATTTCTGTCCCAGACAACTCCTAATTCAGAAACCTGAATGCGGCTCCAGCCAGCAGAGTGTGTTAGTTGAGCACATCGCACACTCCAGCCTTGGTGTTCTTTGGAACAGCAGAGCCTTTGCCTACCTCATTCATTCAAGAACACTGGCCATACAGGGACATTGCAGCAAAAAATTAGACTACCCCTAACTACTTTAAGGCTGGTTGTTACAATTTCACGCTACACCTCAGCACAAGGATGCATTTTGTGTAAAAAAAACTGCACAAGAAAACAAAAGCACAATGAACAAAAAGAGCACATATACTGTTCTTCCTTTGCATTTGTGGCAACTTTTCACTGCGAATGGCAGACTTGCAGCAAATCCTTCTACATGAAATTTTGTCCTGTGAACCACGTTGATGCAATTTAAATTTCACCCATGCATAGTCATTATGTCTTGGGCTACCTTGCTGATTCCCGGGGTTCGGTCCCATCTTGTAACCCATTGCATTGCAAAGTTATGGCATGCAATCTGCTTTTAAACATTAGGAGGTGCAAGTAGGTGGACCTTTGAGTGCATTCCATACAAAATTAATGCTAGTCGCATAGTCCAAGACTAGCTTTGCTGAATCTTAGGCAATTGGTCCCATCCCACTAATCCTTCCTATGATAGAGATATGGCTCACAATCTGAATTTATTATAAGATGAAAGTATGCAGAACCCTCCTAGCTAAAAACTAAAATCAAAGTTCTGCTACCACATGAAGGTTGGTCACAATTAGAGTGACTACCTCGGATGGAGGGAAATTATGGGCAGTGGATGGAAAATTTCAGGACAAGGGTCAACATTAAGGATAAAAATTCAGTTAAAAGGATAAATTTTAAAGAAACATTGGCAGAAGTCATGCAGTATTATGTTACGTAAGTAACTAGAAGACTAACACAAGTACAAGTAAAAAAAATGTTATGTTCTTTGGTCTGTATAACACGTTAACCACATCAAATACACATTCATATTTAACTGGACAGACTTAAATATTTAAATACTAGCCAACATGCACACTAAGGAATCTTTTACTGCTGATATAGGGACAAGTTGTCACAGGATTCTGCCCTTTCGACGTGAATGTTGGTTCAATAAACAGCACTCTTTTGTTGAACATAGACTCCTACCAAGTAGCACCATTAATTCTTGCTTTTGGATGTGCACTTTTTATCCAAACAGTCAGGTCTCAGAAGCTCTATTCTGGAGAGAAAGCAAATAATTATCTGCATGAGTGTTTCATGCTGATCTGGATCTGCAATCCTGCTTTAACAAACTCAACATTACACTTATTTTGTTTGTTAGTCTAGGTGAGTTTGAGTTGAGAACAAATTCTCTCTATAGTTGCATTACTGTCTGGCAAGGAAAGTACAAACAACATTTTCATTTATTTTAATGTTGGGAATATTATATGGTAGTTTTGAAAAGAAATTCTGCCATTTCTGCACACAAGATTACTGGTTAACCATACCAGCAGCTTTGCAGAGTTGCTGAAAGGTTAACATTTCCTTGAAGGAAAATGGTTCCAGCACTGAGAGGTGTTTGCCCTCTAAAAAATCTAACAATTTTTCCAAATAAACTATAGAACACTTCTAAAAATGCAAAGAAATCACTCTGCACACTGGATATCAAATTAAAGTCATCAGACTGCAAGTCCTTAAAATTGTTTTGCAATATGGAAGATACCTGGAACTTCAGGGGCACCAAGCTCATCATTTACATGCTGCAGGTTGGATGTATTAAAAATGAATAAAATATCATGGACAAAGAAAAGGTAGATTTCACCCTAGAACATAGTGGCCTTCCCCTATTCAAGTCCTAGAAAATTCCATACAACTTTGGATGTCCTTTCTTGGCTAAGAGTAGGAAATAGGGTTTCTGTGCTGGCCAGCACTTCAACAGTCAACTGAAGCTAGTAAAATGATGAGCCACTGTGTTGGGACATGCCAAATCAAAGGTTTCCCCTCTAGGTCCACAAACAAAAACCACTATTTTGACACTGCTGTTAATTTTGCTGAGGAAATGAAAAGATTACAGAATTTGAAAACAAATGAAGCCACATCAGTAGAGAGGTAAATAATAGCTTGTTGAGCCCAGGTTTTTAGGATGAGGACTAGACAATTTGCTGGAAGAATGCCTTCATTTGCTCCTTCAGTAGCTGGAACGTAGAATAATGGCACCTATAGTTCACACTAGCATTATCCCCACAGTATGCAGCCATGTTTTCCAACTTCAGTCCATGTTTTGTTAGCTTGATTGTGATCATGTTGGACCTGACCTTCTCTGCATGGTCATCCCAGATTTTTGCCTCCCTTTGCTGACCCCAATTTTGCTGGCTTTTAGTACTCTCTGCATTTTTTCCTGCTAATCAGTGATAAAGTGCATGTGCCCTCTCCTTTAAACATGGTAAATATGCCTACACCTGATAGGTGCACTTAATTTGCTTGTAAGTCTCTAGTATATGGTACTACATGTTGCCAGGGCCTGTAAATGAAATGCTACTAATGGGCAGCAACACTCATTGTGCTGAGGAAATTCGATTTTTAATACGATCGTATCGACCCGCCATTTTGTGGCCCGCCGCCATTTTATGTTGCCTTCACTCAGGCAGCACAGCGAACGAAGTCCATTCTGCCTTTTCTGCTTATTCTGCAACATGGTGTTCAAAACAGCCTTCTGCCTCTATCTTTACAAGACTGGTATTAAGGTCTGACCGAGTACACTAATCCCTGTCTGGTTTTCTAATCCTTGTTTCAACTATCTGTAGGCTCACACTATTCTCCGCCGATCTTATCTTATCGTCTGGCCTTCGCTGTCCTTTGCTAGTATTCTCTCATTTCACAACTGTCTTCCAAACGCACACAAACTTATCGCACCACATGCAAACTTCGTTGTGGATCGGTTAATGAATTAGTTCAAGGGAGGGGTGACAAACACAGCTGGAGGGGAGGCAACCTTAAGTCACTTGATACTTTGTTCTGTCTTGTTTTCCGACATTTCTATTGACTCTGCTCTATCTTTACATCATTCTTACTGGCTCCTTTCTATGTGTTCTGGGAGTGTATGTAGTTAATAAATGTTTTTATACGGTATATAAGATTGTGCGCCACAAAGTAAAGTGGCAGTCTCCTGAGAACATACCTTGTGTACTTCTTGGACAACTGTACTAGCTGCAGCTAATAAAATCTGATCTTTTACGCCTGACAGAGTGTCCCGTGTCTCTGTTAGTTGAGGCAGGTGAATCCAAGGAGATTTCAGGCGTACCCTGCGCCGCCAGGCCCATAAGGTTCTGGTTCTTCAACTGGCGCCCAACGTGGGGCGGCTTCAGCGGTACCGGTTCTGCCTGAAGGTCGTGAGGAACCCCGCAAGAAAATTCTGGAGGAATCGCGAGCCACGTCAAGCGACCCCTGTATGTCGAAGTGGTCCGAAGGTCTTTTTCAGCGCGGTTACTCCTTCCTGACGGCTACTGACGACTGCTGCCCTGACTGCCGCCCTGCCTTGGCCCTTTCTTTGATGATGTATGGTAAAGCGAGACGATAGACGGGCCTCTGTTGGTGTAAGAAGACATCCTTAGTTAAGTATTTGGTGGGTCGCGCCCACAAATTTTGGTCTTTGTTTTGTCCTTAGGTCCTCAGATTTGGCCATTGCAGTGGCCAAAGCCGAGGGGTAAGTGCATTTGTGCTGTGTAAACTGAAAGTTTTACCCCCTTGATGTTTGTGAACAGCCAGTAAAAATCGTGAGATGTCTGGTCTGACTAAGTTTGGAAAACTTTGTTGCTTTGGTTGTAATAGGGACTCCCAGCTTGAGGACTCCTGTCCGATTCCTTCGGTTGGAACTCCCACATATGAGCTCTATTCTAAACATGGTGTTGGTCCTATTGCCTTTAATAAGACATGGACCCGATATACAAAGAAAGATGGTGTTTTAAAATGGCCAGAAAATGGTAGTTTCGAAACTGATGTGCTAGATAATTTAGAAGCAACGTTATTTAAAAGAAAAGCCCGGCCGGCAATGTTTGACTCTTTTCGCCTTTGGCGTAAGGAAGCCAAACAGAGAGAAATTAAACAAGCGAAACGAGATAGGAAAACACAGGGAATGACGATTATACAGGCTGCTCAGCAATTCAAAGATGATGAAATAGATAATGCAATGGAAATTTCAGACAGACAGCATCGAATGGCAATAGATAAATGCTATCCGACGTTGCCTATCTCTTCCCTTGATAAAAGAAAAGATTTTGAGGAAGATTCCTTAATGTCCCACTTATTGAAATTGCCTCCGCCCTATGTACAAGGTGCTAATGCACCCCCGATGTTACAGCCTGTTCAGCCGCCATTTGTGCTTCCGCCTGCTCCAGCTTTTCCACATTTGCCTCCTCAAGTATTGCCTATGCCAGCTTTGCCTTTAACTCCTTTGCCTTCTGCTCCTTTGGCAATTCCTAATGCTCCTTTAGTTAATTCACCTAATACCTTGTCCCCTATCCTTATGTCAAATTCTCCATCTACGCGTAAGCGATTTACCGATACTGTCTCTGGTCTCTTATCACCTTTCTTTGAAGCTTTAAACGTGTCTCCAGCTTTTTCTCGAAGACAGTCTCGTAGTCAATTCCCAGACTCCGAAGAGCGAGAAAAATTGGACTCACTTGCTTGTAGATGGATCAAGAAGGGTCCCCAATATAGTACGTCTGATATTATGTCCACCTTTCTGCAATGGAATGCACCTACGCAGAGATATGTTTTTAAAGTTATGTGCGATACTCTCGCTAAAGAATGGGAGGATATGAATTTGGGTTCGGTCCCACAGGATCTATTAGATGTTCAGGCTGACTTTGACAAAGGACTTATTGTGGGTCCTAAGGTTGAAAACGCTGTCAGAACACTTATTTCTTTCAGATCCCTATTGTTCTCACAGACTTTTCCTGATTCTGATCCTTCAGTTAGGACAGCACTGAAAAACTATCCCATGAGAGAGGTTTCTCCAATATGGAAGGAAGAAGTTGCAGCAGCAGGTGCTAATCCAGCTATTCCTGCGCATTTTCAGCGCATATGGATACATGTCCCCTGGAAAAGGTCTGAAGTTTTAGCACTTAAACAGTCACTACCAGATCCACGCAAAAATCCTGCTGGTTACTATAAAGAGTTGTCGCAAACAGTTGATGCATGTACTATGAATCTAGCAGATATTGACATGTTGATGGGAAATGTAGTTCCACAGACAATATGGGCTAAAATTCGTAGAGAGGATCACGCTCAAGAATTAGGCGGCGATTGGAACGCTATTATTGCCGCAGATAGAGGTCAAGTAGGTGGTGCAAAGCCCGACGCTTTGATCTCAGAACTCCCTGGTAGGATTATTACATTAATGAAAACAATGATGCCTGCTTTGAGAGTTAATTGGGATAAGCTAGCAGCATGTAAACAAAAGAAAGATGAAAGTGTTTCCGATTTCTTTACCCGATTCGAGGAGACATTCATTGATCACAGTGGTCAAGATATGGCTACAGAAGGGGGACAGCGATTATTTGTGGATAAGTTCGTATATAACTTGCTTCCTGAACTATCACACAAGCTAAAAGACTCCGAGAGTTCATGGGCAGTTTCTTCTTCCGCCCAGATATTGGCTACTGCACAATATTATGAAAATAGAGACAAAGAAGAAAGGGAAAAACAAGAGAAAAAGACGAAAGAATTAAAAACTAAAGTTCTCTTGCAACAGGCTTATCCTCCTCGTTATGTTCAGCCTCAGTTTCAACCGCCTCCGCAGTTTCAGAGGTTGTATCAAAAGCCTGAACCATTCATTCCAAGACCTTTGCTAGGTCCCAATCAATGTGCTTATTGTAGGGAGGAAGGTCATTTTAAGAACAGTTGTCCGACATTGTTGCAGCGTAATGGAACAACATCTGCTTCACGAGGTCGTGGTGGTTCTCAGTCAGTAAATAGAGGTAGAGGTCGAGGTGTGTTAACCCAAGGGCAGCGTTCTTTTGTTCCTCCAAATTCCGGAAATTACTTTGATCAGCAAAATGTTAGGTCTACACAGTATTACAGTGAGGATCAGTATATTGAAGGAGGGAATGAAAGTCTTCATTTTGAATAGGACAGCCATGGACAAAGTAAGGGGGTTACGTCAATTCCAGTGGATCAGAATGGACCTTATGTTAATGTCACTACAATGGGTGTTTCAGAGCCATTTCTTTTAGATACTGGTGCCATGAGAAGCTCTATCATTCATTCTAAACTCCCTGGCGCACCTTTGTCTGGCTTAACGAATGTATCTGTAGGATTTTCTGGAGCCCCTGTTCGCAATCCAGTTTCTTGCCCTTTGCCTGTTTCAATAGGCCCTTATGATTTAGAAGCTCCGCTTCTTCTGACGAATGGTTGTGGTGAAAATCTGTTGGGTTTAGATCTATTAAAAAGAATGCATGCTACGATATATTGTTCACCTTCTGGTGTATACCTCACTCTAGGACAGAAAATGACTAGTCCAATGTACTTATCAAAAGATCAATTCCCACCTGAATTGCTTTCTCTTCCCGAAACGCTTTGGGCTACGGGTCCGAATGACGTTCGTTGTCTTGAGATCCCACCTTATGTTGTTACTCTTAAGCCCAATGCTGAAATGCCACGTATTCCGCAATACAGAATCTCTACTGAAGGTGAGAAAGCACTTCTGGAAATTGTCCATGATTTGATTCAGAAGGGTGTGGTTGAGGAAACGAGAGGAAATACATGTAACAGTCCTGTTCTTCCGGTTCTTAAACGCACTGATCCTTCTCAGCCTCCTGTTTATCGTTTTGTAATTGATCTTCGGGAGGTAAACAAGATTGTCGTACCGCAGTTTCCTGTAGTCCCAGATATCACTGCTCTGTTGACGATGATACCTTCTACAGCGACTTGGTTTTCAGTTATCGATTTAAAGAATGCTTTCTTTAGTATTCCCATCGCCGAAGAGAGTAGAGATATTTTTGGTTTTTCCCTCGGAGGCCGAAGCTTCCGGTTTAAACGCGCACCTCAAGGTTATTGTGAAAGTCCCTCTGTTTACAGTCAAGCTCTAAAATGTCATCTTGATGCCTTTTCCTTACCGTCCGGTGCCGCTCTCATTCAGTACATGGATGACTTATTAGTTGCAGCTGATTCAGAGGAGATTTGCAAAAACGTGACCGTTGCACTGTTGCGTCATTTGTTTGATCTGAATCACAAGGTTTCTCCTTCTAAATTACAATATGTCTGTCGCGAGGTGACTTATTTGGGTCATCTCTTGTCAAAGGAGGGACGACGATTGACCCCCGAACGAATTCAGGCAATTGCACAAATGTCAGTGCCATCCACACAAAGAGAGGTACGTGCCTTTTTGGGCATTACTTCTTATTGTAGACAGTGGATTCCGAGTTTCTCTTTATTGGCTAAACCGCTGTTGGCGCTAACTTTAAAAGATACGCCTCAGCCTCTTCCGTGGACTGACGAGTGTCAGAAGAGTTTTACTGATTTGCGTATTGCTTTGTGTTCTGCTCCTGTATTGGGCACTCCTGATTACAGTAAGCCCTTTACGCTCTATGTCCACGAAAGAGAGGGTTGTGCATTGTCAGTCTTAACACAGCGTTTTGGAGATCAACAGCGACCATGCGCATATTTCTCAGCTACGTTAGATCCAGTAGCTAAAGCATTGCCTAGTTGTCTTAAGGCGACAGCGGCAGCAGCAATTTCTATTCGACAGTCTGCTGGAGTAGTGCTAGATAATACTCTCATTGTTATGGTGCCACATGCAGTGGATATTTTACTAAATAGGACAAAAACGCAGCATCTTACGAGTGCTCGGTTGTCCGGATATGAGCTGACGCTTTTGGCTAGTCACATACACATCAAACGATGTAATACCCTGAATCCAGCTACTTTGTTGCCTCTTCCAGAAGAGAGAGATGACTCTGAACAGCATGATTGTTTTCTCCGTACTGAAGAAGAGACTAAGGGTAGAATTGACCTAAAAGACACGCCATTGGTGAATCCAGATGGAACACTATGGGTAGATGGTTCTTGTTTCAAGCTCCCGAATGGAGATACAGTTTCAGCCTACGCTATTACCACTTTGCATACGATTGTGGAGACAGCACGCATTAGACATAATTCAGCTCAGGCAGCTGAATTGATAGCCTTAACTAGAGAGTGTGTGTTATCCAAAGGAAAAAGAGTGAACGTGTACACTGATAGCCAATACGCTTTTGGTGTAGCGTTTAACTTTGGCCGCTTATGGAAGGAAAGAGGATTCTTTACTTCCCATGGTACTAAGATACAACATGGTCAATTAGTGACTGAACTTCTTGAGTCACTTACAATGCCTACTCAGATAGCGATTGTGAAGTGTAGTGCACACAAAAAGATTGTGGACGATGTTGGTCGAGGAAATGCATTTGCAGATGAGGTAGCGAAAAAGACAGCCAGAGACAACACAAGTCGAATGTATGTTGTAGGTCCCGCAAACTGCGTAAGAGAAAAGGGAATGTGTGAAGATACAGTAGAGAGTGTGAAATCAATTCAAGGAGAGGCTACGGAGAATGAGTTGAAAAAGTGGAAGGAAAGTACAGGAATGTTAGATGAGATGGGATGTTGGGTTGAATTATCAGAACATCAACGTTGGCTGTTACCAGATGCTTATGTACTACCTGTAGTTACTATGGCACATGGTCCAGCTCACCTAAGTGCAAAAGGAATATGTAAACTTCTGGCTCCAGTGTGGCAAAATGAGGGGATCCCAAAGTGTGCAAATAATGTAAAAAAACATTGTATTGTTTGCTTGATGTACAATCCGGGAAAGGGAACCCCAACTCCAGCAGGTCATTTTGCTCCTCCAACATATCCATTTGAGGTGTTGCAGATCGATTATATTCACATGGAACGATGCAACAACCTCAAATATGTTCTGGTGGTAGTATGTGCTTTTTCTAGATGGGTAGAAGCCTACCCTCTGAAGGACAATACTGCTTTATCAACTGCCAAAATACTTTTGAAAGAATTCTTCCCTAGGTTTGGTTTGCCGCGCATTGTCTGGAGTGACAATGGGAGCGAATTTGTGGGTCAAGTCATGCAAAAAGTTTGTGCAGGTCTTGGCATAAAACAGAAGTTCCACGCGGCGAATCACCCACAGTCGGCTGGTTTAGTAGAATGCTACAATGGAACCTTGAAGCTTAAAATTGCTAAGGTGCAAGCTAGCACAGGACTTAATTGGCCTGATGCTTTACCATTGGCTCTTCTGTCCACCAGAACAGCAGTACACTCTCGTTTGGGGCTTAGCCCTTACGAAGTGATATTTGGTCGCCCAGCTAATGTATGGGGAGTTCCTCGCCCTAAGAAATACTCAGACTTGCCATACCCGATGTTGATTGACTACTTGCATGACCTTACAACTAAATTGCGTGTTCTTCATCAACAGGTTCAGAGTGCTCTACCAGAGGCTTCCACAGACCCAGGTCATTCCATCCGACCAGGTGACTGGGTCTGCACGAAAAATTTCCAACGACAGAGAAATTTGGAGCCCAGATGGAGAGAGCCACGCCTGGTTCTTTTGACCACAAGAACAGCAGTTAAAGTCGAAGGAAAGAAAAACTGGGTGCATGCCGTGCACTGCAAGAAAGTGCCTTTGCCCTTGCCTTTCGATCAGTGGGTCCGTAGAGGCATCAGTGACTCTGAAAGTGAGAAAGTTCCGCAATTTGTACCATTCAGTGATGCGCGTCTAATTGGAACACTTTCTGAGAAAGAGGACGACGACATCCTTCAAGAAGCAATACCATCGCATCGTCGCTTGAACACGACAAATCCAGGAACATTGTTTCAAAACCAGACTGCCTCTGGACAAGAACGCTATAATTTGAGACCAAGACCAAAGAACTTGTAACTTTCTCTCCTATGTAGTACTCTATCCCGGTTGCAGGGTCACGGTAGGAGTCTTAGTCACGACCTGAGTAAGTGGCAATAGGCCTGCAGGACCTCACAGTGTCATAGGACGGTAGATAATCGTGACTACAGTGATTGAGGAAGATTGCCGTGAGCATCCACTTAGAAAGATGGAGGCAACATTCAATAAAAGAGAATGTAAAAATGTAAAGAATAATTGTAAAGAAATATGTAGTCGTTGTAGTATTGCTCTATGCGTCATTATATTGTCGTGTATTCTTTTGGCATCTGTAAACTGGATCACTATTACTCTGCAGCAAAAAGTTGTCTCTTCTCCTACCTCTACATCTTCTTCTACTATCTCTCCGCACCTATTTCACACTCTCCCCCAGCATGAACTCATCAGAAGAACTGAATACTTTAACAATTCCTTCGTCCAGTTGTTACATCAACATCAGTTAGTGATCAATACAACTGACTGTTGGGTGTGTGGACTCATACCACATACAGTAGAAAATGGAATGCCATATTTAGTTCTTCCATTCTCCTATGAAGGTTCCGCTTGGGCTTATTTTGTCATTTTCAATAATGCATATCAAAGTAAAATTAAACAACCTGTCAGTTCACATAGTGTTGGTTCAGATTTTAGTCATAGTTTATTGATAAAGGGAATGGTAGCTATGGCTAAAATCATGGAAAAAAGTGAAGATTCCATAGATGAAAGAAAAGCATATACCAATTGGAACATAACTAATTACATTTCCAGCCTCAATGATAAGATTGAGCAAGGAAAATCTCCTCCGATACGGGTCATACCCCAACAAGGAAATTTCTGTCTGCAAATAAATGGTAGAACTCCAAACACCGGACAAAGAGAAAGTTTATGTTCCCATACATATGTTTATTCAGCCCTGAATTCACCGCCGTTAGTACCATCTCAAGGTACATACTTCGTTTGCCACGATAGGGCTTATACATGGTTGCCAGCTGATTTTTCTGGTACTTGTTATATAGCCTTTCTTCTTCCCCCTACATACACCGCTCCTGCGAACCATCATAAAAATAGATATGGCAGAGGGATTGTGGATTCGAAAGACACAGCAGGACAAGAGGGAGGAGATTTCCTCAAAGGATTTCTTCCCTTCTGGGGTCCAATGGCCAACAGCAGAAATATAAGGCAATTGGTTCGTGTCGTAGAAACCACCATAGACATCACTGTAGGAGCTTTAAGTAACATTACAGCTGAACTACAGGCTGATCGTCTTATGACCTTGCAGAACCGTGTTGCCTTAGACTTTGTTCTTGCGGACCGTGGTGGAGTATGCAAATTGATCGGATCAAGTTGCTGTATTTTCATACCTAATGACGCTCCGACAGTATACCAAGCTATCTCTAAGTTACACATAATCTCCGAGTCGATTCATCAGGACGAAGGAGATTGGTCCTTTTCAGAGTGGTTTTGGGGATTACTGTCCAAATGGGGTTGGAAGGTATTGACATTCTTTGGAGTAATTTTAGCTTTTATATTCTCTTGTTGTCTTTGTATGCACTGCGGTCCTGCCGTCTGCAACCTATGTGCTACTGCATGTATTCCCAAACCCAAGTCACAAAGAGCAGAGAATATCAAAATGATGGTACAGCAACAGCTTGATGACCTCATGGCCATAGACATCGACTCAGATTAACATGAGTTTGTGTATCTTGCCTGAGTTCTGGCAAAAGGAGGGTCTGAGGAAATTCGATTTTTAATACGATCGTATCGACCCGCCATTTTGTGGCCCGCCGCCATTTTATGTTGCCTTCACTCAGGCAGCACAGCGAACGAAGTCCATTCTGCCTTTTCTGCTTATTCTGCAACATGGTGTTCAAAACAGCCTTCTGCCTCTATCTTTACAAGACTGGTATTAAGGTCTGACCGAGTACACTAATCCCTGTCTGGTTTTCTAATCCTTGTTTCAACTATCTGTAGGCTCACACTATTCTCCGCCGATCTTATCTTATCGTCTGGCCTTCGCTGTCCTTTGCTAGTATTCTCTCATTTCACAACTGTCTTCCAAACGCACACAAACTTATCGCACCACATGCAAACTTCGTTGTGGATCGGTTAATGAATTAGTTCAAGGGAGGGGTGACAAACACAGCTGGAGGGGAGGCAACCTTAAGTCACTTGATACTTTGTTCTGTCTTGTTTTCCGACATTTCTATTGACTCTGCTCTATCTTTACATCATTCTTACTGGCTCCTTTCTATGTGTTCTGGGAGTGTATGTAGTTAATAAATGTTTTTATACGGTATATAAGATTGTGCGCCACAAAGTAAAGTGGCAGTCTCCTGAGAACATACCTTGTGTACTTCTTGGACAACTGTACTAGCTGCAGCTAATAAAATCTGATCTTTTACGCCTGACAGAGTGTCCCGTGTCTCTGTTAGTTGAGGCAGGTGAATCCAAGGAGATTTCAGGCGTACCCTGCGCCGCCAGGCCCATAAGGTTCTGGTTCTTCAGTGCCACCCACGAAATTAGCCTTGCAAAAATGTCTCAGACCTACCACTGCAGGCTGTAGTACATCTTTAAGCTGCCATTTTGACCTAGCAAAATATACCTTTTGTCAGGCCTAAACCTTCTTTTTAATACTTATACGTCACCCCTAAGATAAGCCTTAAAGTCTTATAGGGCAGGGTGCATGGTATTTAAAAAGTGTTTACATGTCCTGATGGTGAAAGACTCCTAGAGACATTTTTACACTAACATAGGGTTATCTTATTACATTTATCAAGTGCTAACTTCAGTTTGTGACAAGAAAATGAAAAACTGTCTCTACTCAAAATAATTGCAATTTAAACACTTCTTTAATGGTAAAGTAAAAATGTAACGTATAACTTTGAAAACGCAACTTTTAGAAAGTTGGCATTTTTTGCTCAAACCAAAAGCACTTTCTGCCAGTGTCCTGGGTCACATGCCCTTGAATGGCTCTTCTGTTGTGAATTAAGTATTCCTTCCAGACAATGAGACAAAAGAAGTCTAGGTTTGAGGGGACGGGGTCTTCCTAACAGGATCGGTGAGATGTGCCCTGCCATGATTGCACTTCAAAGTGCCCTACCTGCAGCACTCACAAAGGAACCTTGTCCAGCTTGGATGAATAGCTCACCATAATTAATTTTGGGAGCTGGCCTCTGCTGGAATGAGTCCTGATCCCCATGATGTGCCCCAATGGTCCCTGGAAAATGTGTGATCCTTTTAGTTTCCTGATGAATAGTTTAATCGAACCATATAGTGAAAATACATGACTAGAAAGAACAGGGGTTCAGGATTAAAAGTTTTGCAAGAAGGATGCTCAAACAGGATACTATTGATCTGTCTCAGCAAATAATACCTTGGAAAAGAAAGATTGATGACACATTAGTTCCCTCTGGCACAATATTAACCTAGTCAAGCAGTGTCTTTTCAGTAGTGAGAGGATAGTTTCAATACTAATCAAAACTTATACATAAGGACAAGAATGGATCCGCACCTACCTGCATTGTCAAGTAGTCATGCAGTGCAGCACAGCAAACCACCTTGCTTTGCTGTGCTGAACTGTGTGATGGAAAAAGGCCAATAATGCACTGCATTTAACATTATAAGGCACATTCAAGTTTTCCCAGTGCTGGCGTACAATGTACTGCGTAGTGTCAACACAGGCACCCTTGTACCCTGGTGCAAGGGTGCCTGCATTGTAAGCATGATTGTTTTGTGTGGGAATGGCACCTTCCTGCACAACAATCCCCTGAGGCATTTTCCTCTTTCCATGTGTGCTGCAAAATGGAAAGTGGAAAATAATGATGAGAATTAAACATATTTCTCCTCGTTACGCCTGACGTGGGGAGACATAGCAGTTTTGGCATATTTCCAGGTAGCGGAGGTATATCTGAGAATGCGTTAAAATCCACGGGTGTTGCATTGGAACACTCACGCATCACCCACTGAAGGCCCCCTCTGGGCAGAGTAACTCAACGCAATACTTTGTGCTGAATTGTGTTACTCCAGATTTATCAAGCCACTCAGGGCCATGCAAGGTGGCCTTCCATGGCTTGACAAATAAAACTTAATAGTTACATCGTGCTTGCACCCTGTTGAGTGGTGCAAGTGTGATGCAACTAGATGATAAATATGGACCACAATGTTTACTTTGCTACCATTGTATGAGTTGTGATGAGTAAAAAGAAATAAGCTTTATTTTTGACAAAAGCTCTGCTTACAATTGATTGAAATCATTGTTAATTAGGAGCAGCATTGGTCAGAAATCTTCTGAGGAACAGAACATAAGGACCTTTTTACAATGACTGATGACAAAAGAAACATAAATTGGAAAGGCCAGTAGGTTTGGGAGTGGCTGTAACCATTTGACTTTGTCAATCCCATTTATGTTTTGTCAAAGTTTTTGTTAAACCTTACTACTGGGGCAGATACTGGTCCCTCATCAATATAACAAAAATGGATAATAGCAAAACTACTTTTGGGTATCAAAAAGGCCAAGTGACCAGAATAGTCCTTTGTACTGAAGGGGACTCCTTTGTGTATGGCTGTGCTGCTTGTAAAAGGGACAAATGCAGTCACTCACAGTGAAGTTAGCCACTGGCAGAAGGGGACTCATACTTTTCCCTATCCAAGATGGACCTCATCCACCACCGATAATACACTTTCCTGGAATGGAATGTCCCAGTCCTATATAGAATGCTTCTCCTTTACCCAAATTGACCTTGGCAGCAACAGCATAATAGGACATCTACAGCCTAGCTACATTGCATTGATGGGCATGTATTAAAAGTGATAGATTTTGAACATGAGCTTAAAAACATTCCTACTCCCCTACCATAACAGAAATGGCACTAGTGAAGTAGTCAGTCGTTATGTGTAACTTACATGTGGGCTAGAATCCTATAGGTGGAGCAACATTATTTTCTGTTAAATCAAACACAAAAGGGTTTTGTACAGATCATTTCCTGACTGTAAATATGGCAAATGCATTTACATTACACATCGACTACCCCTGGTGAGACGCTGAAGTGCTTTACACTGGACAGTACGCTGCTCCCAAACCTAGGTTTCCTGGTTAGCCCAGCTTTCTCAGTTGTTGTTGGCTACTGGGATGGGTCTTCTGCACCAAAGCAAACGATTCTATGCATTCACTCCAGTTTCTTTGTGGTGAATTAAATGAATAGGAGTTAGTTGTGATCATTAGTGGAGGGAGGGAGCTATGTGAGCCCATGCACATTGTTGGTAGATCAACAGATGAGCTAGAGAAGATTAGTCATTGCAAGGCTGCAGGGGTGTGGCTTTCAGTGGAAGGAGGAGAGGTTGTGACCTTGTAAATGAGCTGTGGGCAGTTGGCAGAAATAAGGCTGATATGCTTGTGACAGGGGGTTGAGCTCAGAGAAGAAGCATGCAGAGAATAGAAGGGAGGGAGAAGGTCATTTCAAAGAGAAAAGGAGAGACAGAAATCAAAAGTTTTAATTAAAGGTCACTTTTTGCATGCTAGCTACTGCTAGACACAACTCCAACCAGGCCAGTTGATCAGCTCAAAGGTTGGAAGTGAAAAGTAATGGCACGCACATATGTCGAGAAATATCAAGAACTTTAGGCTGCACTCATTGCAATGTGGGAAAATGCATGGATATACATTTTATACATGTATAAAAGAGGATTCTGCAAACACTTAATCAAATGTTTTCTGGTTTTAAACCTCCAGTTTGCTCACAGTATACATTATAAAACAGAGTGTAACCGATTGGGATGCCCTTGGTTTGACCTGGCACAAGATGGATGATGAGGATAGCTTCCCAGACATTGAAAGTGTATCGTCAGAATTCCAGTGGCTGGAGGATGGAGAAGCAAACACTGGCGAGAGGAGAATGGTGACAGGGCCCCTTGTACAAATT
The DNA here is from genome assembly GCF_031143425.1 of Pleurodeles waltl. Lineage (NCBI taxonomy): Eukaryota > Metazoa > Chordata > Amphibia > Caudata > Salamandridae > Pleurodeles > Pleurodeles waltl. Next base: position 216,354,686 of record NC_090450.1, on the reverse strand, counting down.
GCATCTCTTGTTTGAGTAGGTATTTCTAATAAAGCATTAAGAATTTCAGTTTTTTTAAATAATTGACCACAAAGCATTATTACACTGTAAGATAAATATGGCCAGTTTTAATGCGCTGCTATGAGGGTTAGCAATAACAAATATAACCTCGGCTTTCTCGTCAGTATATTTTGTGGTGTTGTATCAGACATATAACTAGTCCTGGATTGAAAAACAAAATGTATGGAAGACGTTACCATTCCAAGGAATTAATTGCTTTCAACCCTAGCTGTCTCAGAATATGCAGTTCAATGTATTACCATCTCTGTTTGAACTACAATGTTTATATCAGCTAGAGTTTGTGAAAAATAAAGGCCTTGAAAACCGGGGGGGCTAGGGTGCACAGAAGCTCAAATGACAAATGTCAGCTTGCATCATGGGCTACGGCCATCATAGTTTTATGACTGTAGCAGGAATGACCCTTTGAAATTGTGCTAGTGAGAGAATTCAAAGTCATATTTTATTACAAACAAAAAATCAATTACTCTTGTAGACTACACAATTACTCTTGACTGAATACGATAGTTAGTCTTAAATCAAAAATTAGACCTCAAAACAAAGGAATACCCTACCACTTTCAGAAAGCAAAGTTGTATCTCAGCTCAGTGGCCTTGGAGATTGTAGGACCCATTTGGCTTCTTCCAGGCATTTAACGCTTGAGCTTCTCCTAATTTAGAGGTAGATATGACTCTCACTCCCAATGCACATCTTGTTAAAAGAGTTATCGATATTTTTTCCTCTGTTAAAGTTTTGTGAGTTACATGATATGCTGGTGAGTCCCACACCAAGTCAAGGGTGCCAGATATAAAAGTGCAATTTGAGTTTCTCAAGAATTAAGTTTTGTTTTATTCAGGAAACTCCACATTTTCATCACAACATTAGGATTACAAAGGCTGCGCCCAGTAGGGCACTTTATGGAAAAGCAAACACCGAAATCCACATTCCAACATGAAAATATGAACCCTGTCTTTGCTCTTTAATAGTCCTTCAGATAGAAGTACTCTGAAATGTTTCAATGTTTATTTTGCATGCTGTCATGTAGACAAGTACAATAAGTGTGCTCCCAGAAAACAAGCCATTCTTCTGTATGCAGTAGCAGCCTGATTTAGGAAATGGAAAACAATTTAGGTAAAATTGGAACATTACATTATAACAGGTCATGATCATTACCACGAAATAAAGGGGGAAATACGGAAAGCTGAAAATTATTTTAATTACTGTTCATGGTGTAACAAAACGTTATAGTGAAGGGGGAAACTGCAATTTTATTTCAAACAGTGAAAGAAAGGTAGCCCAGTGCTATATACAACCATTGCAGAAAAACAGGCAACTTACATATGAAGAGAGAATATATCCATCTCTCTGAATTTTAACTCACGACATCAATTCCTCAAATAGGCACAGGTGAAAACCGTTTTCCTCAAAATCATAAATTAGACTGTCATATTTGAACGTGCTCTCATATGCCACAATAATAAAGGAGGCTCTTTGAATTAAATTATTTGCATAGAATCACACAATTTGGTCGAGGAGCATGCCGCTCGACATTTCAGCTGCCTTCCCACCTCTGCTCGTGCAGCAGTATTTTAAAGTCCCTGAACTCGAAACAAATGAAGGCTGAACATTAATCCAGAAGGGAGAGACAGTGTTAAGGGGAGAAAGGCTGTGGGGGCGGCAATGAGGTGAAGGCGAGTAAGAGTGACTGAGAGAGAGAAAGAGAGCATGGCAATATGTGAGAAGGAAAAGAAAAAAATAATGTTACAATTATTGCAAATGTGGAAAGGAGGCAATAGTGAAGGGTGGCCACTAACTAACCGGCCTCACTCACATGTAGTTGCAGAAATTGAGATCCGTGCTCTCCATGTAGGTCAGATAGGGGCTGGTTCACGGGCTAGAAGTCCATTCCCACATTGCTCCTGCAGGCCTGAAAGAATAAATCTGCTGGATGAACCTAGAGGCAAAAATAGTAAAGATTTACTCCACACTCCCCATAGTAACTCCAGGACAAAACAACAATGAAACATTCAGATGATGGGGAGTGATGAGCCCTAAGATTGTCTGAGAACATGCAATTCAATCCTAGGGAATCTTGAAGCTGTGGGCATAGTACTGAAAGGCCATTAGAGGGTGAAATCCAGCCACAGCATTGGCTGTAAACCTGCATCGTCTAAATTACAGACAAACTGTGTCCCTCAAAAAAGTCACTACGGAAAATGAACAGGAGTTCGAAATTATGGACTGTGCATCTAAATTACGGTGGTCACCCTAGGCACAACATCTCAGGACGGCCTTGCTAAATCCTAGGCTAAACCCTGGAAGTAATCCTTGGTCTCATCTTACTGCCACTTCCCATCCAGAAAATATGACCCGCAATCTGCATTACGAACATTAGTAGATGAAAGTATCCCAACCCCCACTAACCAGGAAAATCAAACTGCAACCTACCTATTTATGGTGATACCGTCAAACTTTATTAGGATGGTGTAGGAAACTGGACTTCTTTTCAGATGCCCACCCCAACTTTTTGCCCCCTGTTAGAACTACTAGATGTTGATTTTCAACTCTGACAATGCACAGAGACCTGCTAAACAGATCTCAGTGCCAGTGCTCTTTTCTTAAAACAAAGTATGTCAAATTGTTCCACAATTGGCACAGGACTTTAGCACCTCTATAAGTCCCTAGTAAATGGTACTGCTGGTACCTATGGCAATGGCACTAAAGAGGGTCATTAATGGATGTTCCCCCAGACCGGCTCCCCAGTCCCTCCATTCAGCCACTTTCTATTCAGACCAATCCCCATTGAAGTGAATGGGATATCTAATGCCCTAAAACACCTCTGCCCCCGATGCTCCAATGCCCCCTGAGGGGACCTTGTTGGTATGGCCTTGGACCTTGTCCATACTCACCTCAAGCCCAGAAGAACAGTCCTGTAAGTCTGATGAAGCTGAAATGAAGGCTTTACATTTATTAGTGCATAAACGTAGTACTGCAATAATCGAGTGTGACTTTAATCGAACTAAATAAGATTGTACGGGGACAAAATGTGCCCTCAGCGTAGTTTGCCAACATTTATAAGCGTGCTTCATATAACGTGATGTATTAGAATTGTACTAGATTGACATAATCGTAAACGTGTGCCATGATTTGCTTGTTAGAAATGCTTTAGCTTAGCATAACTTTAGTGGAGGCTTTGGCCTAGTTGCCATGCCTCACGATTTAGATGCTCGTATTTTTCCAATGTGCTAATGAAACGTGTATTCTTGCTTGAAGCTGTACTTTTCCAGTGAGATCGTTCACATGCTTATCTTAAGGTTTCGTGCCAGCCTGGCATTTTTCTTCTTCACTCCAAGGTCAATCTGCAGGTGCAGACAATGGACGCTCTGAAAGTGAGTTAATTGGTAAAATATGTTGCAACTTACGTTCCCGACTCCAAGGATAATGTATGCTTAAGTAAAAGCTTGAGAACTGTTGTTTTTGATTGGACAATTTGAAGCTAACCTATGAACCCTCCAATGGAAGACCCTACTGGATTTGAACTGTTGTCTATTTAAACCAGGTGCACAAGGAGAAAGTAGCGAGAGCGCGCACCCATTACGAACTTTACCAGCCATTTTGAGAGACATTACGAGAGACATCGCCCATACCCGCCATTTTGCAGGACATTGGCCATTATGGCCTATCTTGCTGACTTCGTCATTTTGCTTTCTTCTAGTGACTTTTAAGTAATTCTCGCCCTAGAGACTTTAACTTTGATTTGCCCTTTGCATGAAGTATTAGTCTTATCTTGCCGCTGTGAGGCAATTGCCCCGTCCAACCTGCCCCTTTGCCCCCGTCCCATGCTGATCGAATCCGGTACCTGTGAGACGAAGACTTCCTTGAATGCTGATTGAATTTGGTAAATATGAAAGGAAAATTGTACAATTGCATTCTGTTTTCTTTTTAGGTAACCAACTGCTGATTTTTGATAAGAGCCCTAGTTAGGAGTTTTCTAAATTAATGTTGCTAAATTGTTTTTGCATGAAGACCCACATGCTGATGCTAATTTGAGGTTAGATGAGGATTCATTTGATGCACGATGCAATTTGAGACCTTGTTATGCTGACTAAATGTATGCAATTAGCCCATTACAGATCGTAGTTTTAGTGGTTTGCGTTGCCATCATAGAAGGCATTGTTATTCAAATGCTGCATAGATTGCATCTGTTTCGCCATTATGGACAGCTATTAATGTTCATTTACATATATCATTTGGTGTTGAGACACATCTACATTGTGCTAGCTTTGTTAATATAGGGAAATAAATTCATTAACTTTGCATAAACTGGTGTGGTTATTCATGACCGAAAGGTCATGGTTTCGCCGAAATGTATTCTGGATTAATTGTGAAATGTTATGTTGATCAGGGCATTGCTTATGTTCGTTATTGATTATCGATTATTGATTTTGATTGATTGCTTCTGGGTAAAGAGGGTCCCACTTGGTCAAAAGATTCATCGACCCAAGAGCGTCCAAATACAGGTAAATTATTAGGTACGGAACGCTCTATCAGTAGATGGTAGCAGAGGACGGTTTCGCCCTTTGGGACCCCGTACTTTTAAAGTAAATGGTGTTGAATTAACGGTTACGCTCTTTGAAACCCCACTCGAGAAGCTGAATTAGATTTTTCTTGGGTAAAACAGATTGAGAGAATGATGATGGGCTAAGTCCCCCGCGACTTTCCCGGGATCTCGGAGCTTGCGAATGGAGAGAATGGAGGTGTGAAATCAGCGTTGGTGGTACTAGTGACGGTATGAGTGAAGTTAGGGTTTTGCGCTTGCACAGCTTATTGCCGCAGATTGTGTGAAAAGGTTGCGAGGATTTTAGAGAATAGCGGAGGTGCGACTCCGAGTGTAGAAGTAGAGAAGTCGTCGAACTTCATAGAAAATAGCAGAGGTGCGACTCCGAGTGTGAGAGTAGGGAAGTCGTCGAACTTCATGTGCGTGTGGCGCTTTGTGCAGAAAAAGGTCCACGTGGTTGTTGTTGTTGAGACGGGCCCTGCGAGGTCAAGAGACTCCGGAGTATGTTGAAAAGTGTATGAGACACTTGTTTATGTTGTGGTCTGGTCGGTTTAGTAGGTTGATCGGGCGTGGTCAACGAGTCGGTACGTGTGTTAAGGGAGTGAAAGAAACTTCGACTTCGGGCTTTGACAAATTCTAAGTGCACTAGAATAGATCACTGACAAGTTGAGAGCAGAGTCTGCGGGTCAGATTTGCTTGCGAAAGTGGGGACCGAGAAAGATGGAATAACTGCCGAGGCTAGTGAAAAATCCCTAAGGTCCTAAAGCGATTGTGTTACCCTTCCTGTAGTAAACCGACAGATCTGTTTTATATTTTTGGTTGCTCGCGATATATGCTAGAAGTTGATACGAGAGGAGTTGAGTGAAGGAGGACAAGCCGCGAGGCTTTGCCAGCCACAGTGTGTGTGAGTGTGACGTCACTAGGAGCCGCGCTGGGATAGGATGGTTGCAGAGAAGGGTCGCGCACGGATTGGACGCAGTCCGTGGGACTCGATTGGAAGGGGAAAGGCAAGCGAAGAGTATTCCGGGAATTAAAGTCACCTATTGATTACAAATTTTGTGAAATAAAAGACGAGAAAATGAAATTTTTTAAAGCGTTAAAGAGTGCGATGAAGGGAGAGTCTTACATTAAAGCGAGCGTAGGAGAGGAGACGCCGCCCGAAGGTACACCAGCTTACATTGTAATGGAGGAAAAAGGGGTAGCTCCATGCCTTTGGCTAAAACAATGGCACAAGCTGACAGAGAAACATGGGAGCGTAGCGTTCCCGATCCATGGGACATTCAATATAAGGATCCTAGAGAATTTGAGATTCGCGATGTACGACATGAAGGTACCTCCAAGACCAGCACAGTTTGAGGCTCTAGCGATTTGGGAACTAATGGCTAGACAGCAACAGCAAAAGAAGTTCGAGACCAGGATGAGAAAGGTAGAAAAGACACTAGCGGACGCTAGGTGGGACAATGCACAGAAGGTGTGGAGGTCAGATGTATTGCAGGGGATAAAATTGTTTCCCGCAATTGCTAAGGAAGAAGAGGAGACAGGCAAGAAAGCTACCTGTTAGACAAACAGGAGGTGTTCCAAAGATAGAGAAGATGAGTCAGATGATGAGGAGTTCATCATGCAATTGCTGAACGACCGTCCACCGCCTTATGCAGAGAGTGGACAAGGTCCAAGTACCAGTTCTGCCCCTCCGGCACCGGTACAGAATAATGAAACTGTGAATTCAGAAATGCCATCGGGATCTAAGGACCCGAGTTTACTGTTTACCCCGCAGATACCGCAGGTTAGGAGAATATATCCAGATGTACCCCTATTGAAACCAGCAGAAAATTATCAGCCGCAGGTCCCAAGGTACTACACCAGTGACAACAGTGCAGGGATGATTCTAGATCCAACCGTAATGGGAGTACAGAATGGTTGCAACCCAACATTGGCACAAGCTGAATCAACTCAGTTTTTGATGCCTCAAAAGCAGATGCAAGGGGGAACCGCACATGCTCAGATGACGGGGAGTCAGATGGGCATGCCGGCAATGATGACCCATAGTGTGGGAATGAACATGCCTCAGAACCTGGGGAAGGGACAGAACCCAGATGCGATAACCCTACCCATTACTGTAGGTCCACCGGTACCTTTGTACACCCAGCCTAACTTAGGTATGAGCGGTCAAGGATCAATGCTGCAGAATGGGACGGAGAGGAGGTGTATAGAAAACACTTCAGAGGTAACTCTGATAGCGGCTCAGCCAACTGGATCTGGGTCCTTGATGGAGTTTAGTCCCATATGTGCTCAGTCAACAGTGGTGAGGTCGAGCCCCCCACTGATAATACCTCTAACATCGAACACTGAGAAGTTGCCGCAACCATCAATGGCAGTCGATGTGAATGCTACACTGATGGGGTTGAATGCGCAACAGCTAACACAGTGGTTCAACAGTCTGAATTCCACACAAAGCTCAACAAGTGGGAAGGGGGAAGACTACCTGAATAGGGTAAGGTTGGGCATGGAAGCAGTTGGTGGAAGGGACTATGGGTGTGAACAGGCTAGAGTCCTACTCGGAAGAAGAGCTGAGGTATCTATGTCCCAGGATTACGAGAGAAGTGAATAAGGTACACAGAAGGTTGCAAGAAATAGCTGACAAAAACGGGATTGAGATAGACAAGACAAAACACTTGAGCAGGAGCTATAGATTGGATTTCGGGACCACAGACTTTGAACACATGAGGTCAGCAGGCATGAAGACGCACCTTAGAGAATTGCTGCAGAGTGCACAAGTGTGGAGGTGCTTAGACAAATGGGAAAGCAGGTGGGCAAAGAAAAAGGAAAAGAAGAAAGACAGTGTCCCCGAGCATAAGGAGAAAAGACCACAGAGTAGTGATGCAGTAACCATGTTACCGATGAGGGAGACAGCAGGGGGAAAATTGATACATGTACCGTGGCACAGAAGTGACATTCAGTCTTTTACGGATGATTTTCCCAAACTGAGAGAGAAACCGATTGAATGGTATCAACAGACTGATAGGTTTGTGAAGCTTGCAAAATGTCTTTGGGAAGACCTGAACACCCTCTTTGAGATTGTGGTTCCGGCAGATTTGTGGGAAGAATGCAAAAGGGCTGTAGGTTGGCCGACAAGCGAACCAGAGAGAGACAGGGATACGGGTGCACCATCACCTATGGTGATGAGCTTGTACCACAAGGTGATTGAGCATTTGAAGACGAAGGTTGCCGCGAAAAATGTGGATTGGCAGAAGATTGATCGAACTGCCCAAGAGGCTAAAGAGTCGATTCATGGTTACTATGAGAGGTTGTTGAAGGCGTTCAAGAACTACAGTGGCACGGAAACAATAGAGGCGAAGGACATGCTTCATTTTGTGTTTAGATTTGTGGAAGGGCTGAGACCAGAGATAAGTCAGATGATAAAGACGCATTTAATTTGTTGGCAGTCGAAACCGATTGATGAAGTGTTGACTTATGCGAAATACTGTAGTGACGAAATTGAGGTGAAACAGAAAGGTTGAAAGAGAAGGTGATGATGATGCAGCTTAAAGCAGCTCAGACAGGTTTGCAAGGGTTGCAAGGGTTCCAACAGCAGGTACCGCAGCCGCAGCCGCAGCTACAGGGAAATATGGTGTTCCAGCCACAAGCGAGAGGCAGAGGCAGAGGAGGTTTTGTGAATAATGGTCCGGATTTGAATACTGTTGTGACTCCGAATGGTATGCAGGCAATGAAAAGGGTGATGCCGTGTCACGCGTGCGGAATCGTCGGACATTGGAAACGCGAGTGCCCAATGATGGTGCAGGAAGGTGCAGGTGTTGGTCAGCAAAACAATGATGTCAATGCATTCCAGACAATGAGGGGACCGAAAATGAGAGGTCCAAACCCAAATTTTCAGACCATAAATCAGCTGCAAGGATTACAGCCTATGCAGCCGCAGCAGATGCAAATGCCCCGTATGCAGATGACGCAAATGCAGCCGATGCAACAGCAGTTTCCCATGGTACCTAATCAGCAAATGCAAATACCTTTGGCACCAATGAATCAGCAGCAAGTGATGGGTCCTCCACAGGTCTCGAGTCAGGTGATGAGTACAAATGGCACAGTACAACAGTTTCCATTACACAGTGAGAGTGGAATAAACAATGTATGGGAGAGTGAAAGTTCAGATGAGGAGGGAAATTGTGTGCTTGCAGCATCCTTGGAAGTTGATCAAAAGGGTCCATATGTAGAGGGAAAAGTTATGGGTCATCGTGTTTCATTCTTAGTTGACACAGGAGCCACACGTTCAACTGTTAGGAGCATTGAAGTACCAAATTTGCCCCTTTCAGGGAGAACAGTCCAAGTGGTGGGAGTAGCAAACAGGTACCTGACGAACCCAATCACAGATCCAGTACCAGTCAGCATTGGTAACTACCAAGGGTTACATAATTTTGTGGTATGTGACTCAAGCCCGATAGCACTGTTAGGGAGAGACCTATTGTGCAAATTGGGATGTTCGATTATGTGTTCGTACGATGGAATAAGAATTCAGACGAGCAGTGATGGGGAAGAGGAGGACAGTGTAGAAGGGGACGAGATGGAAGTTGTCGATGAAAATTATCCTCTGATTACCCTTCTTCCGATGTTAACTGAAGAAGATATTCCAGCTGAGTTACGGGAAACAGTCGGAAAAGAAGTATGGGATATGACAGGAAAGGAGGTGGGATTGGTGAAAGGAGTGGAACCAGTGAAAGTGACAGTAAAAACCAATGCAACCTTTCCCCAGACCCCACAATACCACATGGAACAAGACACCCTCATGAAAGTCGCCCAACTTATTGACGAGTTTGTAAAACAGGGAGTACTGAAAGAAGTGCTAAGCAGTCCATGTAATTCACCAATCATGGGACTGATAAAGCCGAGTGGAAAGGTCCAAATAGTGCAGGACTTGAGGAAAATAAATGACATCATAGTCAAATGCTGCCCTGTAGTACCGAATCCAGCCGTGATAATGTTTCAAATCCCTTGCGATGCCGAGTGGTTCTCAGTCATCGACTTGTCACAAGCTTTCTTTTCGGTGCCTCTTCATGAGGACAGCCAATTTCTCTTTTGTTTCAAATTCCTAGACAGAGTATACAGTTGGTGTCGAATTCCTCAAGGGTTTTCTGAGTCACCGTCAATATTCAATCAGATTCTAAAGAAAGACTTGGAAGCGTTAGAATTGCCATTCGAGTCAGTCCTAGTGCAGTACAATGATGACTTGCTGATTGCAGCTAAGACAGAAAGTGGCTGCACAGCTGATACCATTGCCCTACTGAACCATTTGGGAAGGAATGGACACAAGGTGTCTCCTTCAAAGTTGCAGTTCTGTCAGAAGAAAGTGAAATATTTGGGTCACCAAATAGAGAAAGGGTCACGGAGAATAATGAAGGAAAGAATAACAAGTATAGAATAAGCTTTTTAGATCGCACAGATGATAGAAGGGCACAAATGAATGCGAAATTAGAAAAGGAGCTACATAAGAGGACTTCAGTAGATAATTATGCTTTTGCTGCAATAAAGACACAAGGGAGAATAGCTTTAGATGCTTGGCATGTAGGGAAATTTTGTATATATCGAGGTGAATCTTATTATGATAACATTTTTGTAGGAGCGAGTGAGTGTAAACACACGTTTATCTTTAAAGCCAAATGGACATTCATGCCGAACGGACTTGATCCTGTCATACCAGGTGTATATTACATTTGTGGGCATAGTGCCTATTATCGTCTTCCAAAAGGATGGTGGGGGAGATGTTATTTGGGTATAGTGTTCCCAAAGGTTTATCAACTGGATGACTTATCGATGATTCCAAAGACATCTGGATCCCATCGTATCCAGAAAAGAGAGACCGCAGCTGCTGTGGTAGGAGATATATTTGGAGCCATGATTCCTTCATTGGGAGTTGTGTTGAATTCCATCAAAATAAGAAAGTTGTCTACTATAGTGGATAACATGTTGACAAAGTTTTCAGGTGCTATAATCCTGATAGATGCTGAACTTGCAGCGGAAAGAGCTATGACTCTTCAAAACAGGCTTGCCTTAGACATTCTTTTAGCAAAGGATGGCGGCGTTTGCAAAATGCTTGGTGCATGACACTGTTGCACGTATATACCAGATAATAGTGTGAAGATTAAAACAATGCTTGCTAATCTAACAAAAGAGAGTGCAGATTTGAAGGAATTGAAAGAACCAGGAGTGTGGGAGAAGGTTGGAAAGGGACTTGCTTCAGTGGGAAATTGGCTTGGTGGCATTTGGAATGGAACTTTACTAAAAATAATACAGGGAATTTTAATAGTTCTAATTTGCATATTTGGAATTTGGGGAATAAAAAGGGGAATAATAATGATCATGGAAAGAATTAAAAGAAGGAAGGAAGAGAAAATGATGAAAAGAATGGCAGAAGAATACAAAGCAAGGACAAGGGGAACTAAAAGGCAAAGAGAACTGACAGAATTTTAATGAAATAAAATTTGTGGGAATAGTTTGTGTGATGACAAGTAGTCATCAGAGGAGGGATTGATGAAGCTGAAATGAAGGCTTTACATTTATTAGTGCATAAACGTAGTACTGCAATAATCGAGTGTGACTTTAATCGAACTAAATAAGATTGTACGGGGACAAAATGTGCCCTCAGCGTAGTTTGCCAACATTTATAAGCGTGCTTCATATAACGTGATGTATTAGAATTGTACTAGTTTGACATAATCGTAAACGTGTGCCATGATTTGCTTGTTAGAAATGCTTTATCTTAGCATAACTTTAGTGGAGGCTTTGGCCTAGTTGCCATGTCTCACAATTTAGATGCTCGTATTTTTCCAATGTGCTAATGAAACGTGTATTCTTGCTTGAAGCTGTACTTTTCCAGTGAGATCGTTCACATGCTTATCTTAAGGTTTCGTGCCAGCCTGGCATTTTTCTTCTTCACTCCAAGGTCAATCTGCAGGTGCAGACAATGGACGCTCTGAAAGTGAGTTAATTGGTAAAATATGTTGCAACTTACGTTCCCGACTCCAAGGATAATGTATGCTTAAGTAAAAGCTTGAGAACTGTTGTTTTTGATTGGACAATTTGAAGCTAACCTATGAACCCTCCAATGGAAGACCCTACTGGATTTGAACTGTTGTCTATTTAAACCAGGTGCACAAGGAGAAAGTAGCGAGAGCGCGCACCCATTACGAACTTTACCAGCCATTTTGAGAGACATTACGAGAGACATCGCCCATACCCGCCATTTTGCAGGACATTGGCCATTATGGCCTATCTTGCTGACTTCGTCATTTTGCTGTCTTCTAGAGACTTTTAAGTAATTCTCGCCCTAGAGACTTTAACTTTGATTTGCCCTTTGCATGAAGTATTAGTCTTATCTTGCCACTGTGAGGCAATTGCCCCGTCCAACCTGCCCCTTTGCCCCCGTCCCATGCTGATCGAATCCGGTACCTGTGAGACGAAGACTTCCTTGAATGCTGATTGAATTTGGTAAATATGAAAGGAAAATTGTACAATTGCATTGTGTTTTCTTTTTAGGTAACCAACTGCTGATTTTTGATAAGAGCCCTAGTTAGGAGTTTTCTAAATTAATGTGGCTAAATTGTTTTTGCATGAAGACCCACATGCTGATGCTAATTTGAGGTTAGATGAGGATTCATTTGATGCACGATGCAATTTGAGACCTTGTTATGCTGACTAAATGTATGCAATTAGCCCATTACAGATCGTAGTTTTAGTGGTTTGCGTTGCCATCATAGAAGGCATTGTTATTCAAATGCTGCATAGATTGCATCTGTTTCGCCGTTATGGACAGCTATTATTGTTCATTTACATATATCATTTGGTGTTGAGACACATCTACATTGTGCTAGCTTTGTTAATATAGGGAAATAAATTCATTAACTTTGCATAAACTGGTGTGGTTATTCATGACCGAAAGGTCATGGTTTCGCCGAAATGTATTCTGGATTAATTGTGAAATGTTATGTTGATCAGGGCATTGCTTATGTTCGTTATTGATTATCGATTATTGATTTTGATTGATTGCTTCTGGGTAAAGAGGGTCCCACTTGGTCAAAAGATTCATCGACCCAAGAGCGTCCAAATACAGGTAAATTATTAGGTACGGAACGCTCTATCAAGTCATTACCAAGTACCACTTTGCAGTGTCTGTTTCTTTCCCTTAGGATAACATTAGGGCACTTGAGGCTGCAAAGCACCTCTGCACCCAGGTGCCTCAGTGCCTCCTGAAGTGACCTGGTGGTGCTGCTTTGGACCTTGTCACTCTAATAGAACAGTCCTCTAGGTCATTGTTAAGTGCCTGAATGCCGTATATGTCTTTTCTCCATAGGATAACATTATCGGTCCAGAAATTGCTGTATCAACTTTTGAAAAGTATAAAATTCATATCTGAAAAAGTACTTAATAGATTCTGATTATCTTGATATCTAAATTCATACGAAGTTTTATTTTTATAAATTGGTGTTGGATTTCTTTATTGAGTGTGTGTCTTGCTTACTGGCTCTGTGTGTGCAATAAATGCTTAACACTGTCCTCTAAGAAGCCTAACTGCTCTCCCACACTACCAAAAAAGAGAGCTTTTAGGGTTATTATTTTAACCCCTGTCAGCCAATAAAGGTCGCCCTGGACTATCTTCATAGTGCCCCTTAAATTGGTACACTGCATAGATAGCCAGCTTCCTACAGATGGTATGTAGTTATTGCTGTCTCTGTTAACATCTGATATCAGTTAATACCACTCTAAAATTAGCCAATGGCCACTGCTTCCCTCTGAAACATTTGAAAGTGAGCATTGTAGCAGATCTGGTAAGTCTCTAGCCACTTTCCCACCCTTTTCATTTCAGTTAATTTCTGTTAATCACCATCATCAACACACTGCCATTCAAACTGACCAAGAGAGAGCAGTACTAGTGGCCGCAGAACTCAGTAACATATCTCTTCATAGAGCGTGAAACACGAATTACACATGTATGTTCCAAGTGTTGGTCTGAGCTTTGTATTACATGAAATGACAAAACACAGAGATGCTTCTACCATAGACCCAGTGACACCAATGAAAACACACCACACAATGGTAATACTAGATCTGGCATGAGTGGCGCTTGTCCCAACTAAAGGTTAGTTACATTCACAGAAATCAAAATAAATAAAAATTCACCCATACTTTCACAAGATTGAAAATATGAGATTCAAGGCATGGTCGTTTCACATTTTTTTATATCACAAACATTTTTTGCAGTTAAAATCTAGTCTGTAACAGGTCTGGTACATTCACCAGGACAGTAATTCTAAGGACACCACAGAACATCACAACAGAATGTTCCTTTGACAGCCATAAATCCTGAGGCGGCTCTGCCGTTATGGTGGAGGAGCATAACCTGCCCACCCCCGCCAACAGCAGAAGCTGCATAAACCTTTAGCCCCTTCGCTGCCAGGCCTTTCCCCTCCTGTGCCTCGCCTTTTTTGGCTATTTGGGGCAGTTCATGCTTAGGCCCTCATAACTTTTTGCCCACATAAGCTATCCACGCCAAATTTGTGTCCTTTTTTTCCCACCATCCTAGGGATTCTAGGGGAACCTAGTTTGTGGGTTCCCCTGGAGGAGACCAAGAAATTAGCCAAAATACAGCAAAAAAATAGTTTTTTTCAAAAATTGGGAATAAAGGGCTGCAGAAGAAAGATTGTGGTTTGTTCCCTGAAAATGGCATCAACAAAGGGTCTGCAGTGCTAAAATCACCATCTTCCCAGCTTCCAGGAACAGGCAGACTTGAATCAGAAAACCACATTTTTCAACACAATTTTGGCATTTTACTGGGACATAACCCATTTTTACTATTTTTTGTACTATCAGCCTCCTTCCAGTTAGTGACCGAAATGGGTGTAAAAAAACAATGCTGGATCCCAGAAAGGTAACCTTTTTTGAAAAATAAACAAACTTCTGAGTTCAGCAATGGGTCATTTGTGTAGGTCCTACAAGATTTTCCTATGGAAAATAACAGCTGAGATAAAAACATATTGAAATTGAGGTAAAAAAAAACAGCCATATTTCTCCATGTTTTACTCTGTAACTTTTTCCTGCGATGTCAGATTTTTTAGAGCAATATACTGTTATGTCTGCTGGACTCTTCTGGTTGCAGGGATATATAGGGCTTGTAGGTTCTTTAAGATCCCTAGGTACCCAGAGCCGATAAATGAGCTGCACCTTGCAATGGGTTTTAAATCTTTACCTGGTATACAGCAATTCATTTGCTGAAATATAAAGAGTGAAAAATAGGTACCAAGAAATCATTTGTATTTCCAAAATGGGCACAAGATAAGGTGTTAAGACATTCAGGCATGCATGCAACATTTGGATGTACTTTCGGAAAGCGCTAGAGATACCCTATTTTTGCAGCTCTGCCCCCATTTGGGATTCACCTGGTACTCCTGAATGCCTTACTGATAAATTATCAATTCCTTTGAGAGTGAGTGGGATTGTAAGATGGGGCCAGATAATGGAAGGACCAGAACTGTTAAGCTGGTCGACACTTTATGAAGGGACTGGAGGGACAGTCTCCAAATTCAAGTATCTTCAGATAGCTAGTTGGGTTAAATCGCAACAAACAGGAGAAATAGGAAGGAATATATGGGAAGGAAAATTAAACCAGAAAATCATTAATAAAGAAGTCGCTATGTGGTACCATGCTCTGTTGGAAGCAACAAGGGATGGGATATCCCTTCCCTTGTTGAAGTGGGGGGGGATTTTTCCAACTCTAGATGTGAAATCTTTATGGTATAGGTCCTGCTCAGAATTGTGGTTCACGACCAGCCCGGCAGAGTTGAAGAAAAACCACTTGTTCACACTTCATAGGGTTTACTGGACGCCGGCTAGATTAACAGCTATTGTGAAAACTCAGAAAAACTGTCCGAGGTGTGGTGACGATAAGGCAAACGATATACACATGTTTTGGCAATGTTCAAAGTTGTGGGAATATTGGGAGGAGATAGGAAACACTCTAAAGATAATATTTAATGTGAAAGTAAAATTGGATCTCTCTATGGTGGTGTTTGGGGTCAGCGAACAGGGTATGAATTATCAAAAACTGTCAACACATCAGGAGCATTTGTTGTTTGTATTAATACTCTTGGCTAGGCGAGAAATTTGTCGTAAATGGGTTGACCCCTTTCCCCCCCGCTCTAAGGATTGGCAAATATCTGTAAATCGAATGTGTATAATGGAACAACGAGGTCCCCTTTCTAGAAGGGATAACTTCTGGATGAATTGGGAAAATGTCTACCAATAGTTCATTACTTCCCTTTCTCTCTTTTCTTTCCCTTTTTTTTTTTTTTTTGTATATTACTGTTTTGCTGTCTGGTCTCCGCCTTGTGCAAACTTAGTCCAATGATTAGTACTCCCCTTACCCAATATTGGGTGATGCTTTGGTTTAAGACTAGGTTTCATGGAAAATAGTATATCCTGGTTGATGGCATACGATTGGGAGAATAATAATACGTAGACCAAACGGGATGTCCTAAGGGTTACGTTTCCCTCGTTCGGAACTATTCTTCTCTCTTCCAAAGCAAGGGTGATAATTATGAGGACCAAAAAAAAAAAAAAGATAAGGTGTTAAGAAGCAGTGGTTATTTTCACATCTCCTAATTCTTGGGTGCCCATACTAGCATGTGAATTACAGGGTATTTCTCAAATGTACGTCTTTTTTACAAACTTTCTTACATTTGGAAGGAAAAAATGTAGAGAAAGACAAGGGGCAATAACACTTGTTTTGCTATTCTGTGTTCCACCAAGTCTCCCGAAAAAAATGGTACCTCAGTTGCGTGTGTAGGCCTAATGTTTGTGACAGGCAACGCAACATGGACACATCACATTTTTACATTAAAATCTAATGTGTTTTTTGCAAAGTACCTAGCTGTAGATTTTGTCCTCCAGCTCAGACGGCACCTAGAGAAACCTACCAAACATGCGCAGTTTTGAAAACTAGACACCTAGGGGAATCCAAGATGGGGAGCCACAAATTTCCTTCTACCCAGCGTTCCCCCAAGTCTCCCGATAAAAATGGTACCTCACTTTTGTGGGTACACCTAGCGCCCATGACAGGAAATGCCCCAAAACACAACGTGGACACATCACATTTTTCCAAAGAAAACAGAGCTGTTTTTTACAAAGTTCCTAGATGTGGATTTTGGCCTCTAGCTCAGCCCGCACCTAGGGAAACCTACCAAAACTGCACATTTTTTAAAACTAGACACCTTTGGGAATCCAAGATGGGGTGACTTGTGGGGCTCTCACCAGGTTCTGTTACCCAGAATCCTTGCAAACCTCAAAATCTGGCCAAAAAAACACTTTTCCTCACATTTCAGTGACAGAAAGTTCTGGAATCTGAGGGGTTGCTCCCCATGCATAAAAATATAAAGTAAACAAAAGAAATATCACTGGTGTCTAGGGGTTTCTGCCCCCCCCCCCCCCGGGCCAGATCAGCCTAATTATAGTAGGCCAATCTGCCCCCTGGGGGGACAGAAAAGACCTAAAAGTATTTTGCCCTCCTGGGGAGGGGCCCTTTCCCGTGGGGCCGCTCCCCTTATGCGCAAGTATTAAAACAAAACAAAAACTTCCCTGTGTCTAGTAGTTTTTTCCCCCTTGGGGGCAGATTGGCCTAATAAAAATAGGCTGATCTGCCCCCAAGGGGGGCAAAAATGGGCTAAATACATTTTTCCCCGCAGGGGAGCGACCCTTGCCTAAGGGGTCTCTCCCCATACATAAAAACATAAAGTAAAAAATATATATCTATATCCCTGGTGTCTAGAGGTTTCTGCCCCTCACCGGGGGCAGATCGGCCTTATTATATTAGGCCGATCTGCCCCTAGATGGGTCAGAAATAGCCTAAACAGGATTTGGCTCCCCGGGGAGCGACCCTTGCTTAAGGGGTCGCTCCCCACATATAAAAAGAAAAAAAATTATCCCTGGTGTCTAGGGGGTTTCTGCCACCCCTGGGGGCAGATCGGCCTTGTTATATGAGGCCAAACTCCCCCTGGGGGGAAGAAATGGCCTAAAAATAATTTTGCACCCTGGGGAGCAGCCCTTGCCCAAGGGGTCGCTCCCCTTATGCGTACTGTGAAAAAGTCAATTCCCTTGTGTCTAGTGGGCATTTCTGCTGCCCGAACGCATCACGATCGGGCAGCAGAAATGAATGCAGAGACATGAAAGGAAAAGCCTTTCCTTTCCTTTCATGCCTCTGCCTGCCCCCTCCTCCCGAGCGGAAGAGAAATGCTGAGCATTTCTCTTCCCCATTGCACTGGAAACATGCTTCCAGCGCAATGGGAGGTGACCTCTGATGAGGTCAGCACGCGATCACGTGCTGACATCATTAGACATCATGGTGGGGGGTTTGGGGGGCCCAGGGGTGGAAGGGGAAGCGATTCACCCTCCAGCCCTGCCAAGGGTGGGAGTGGGGGAAGCCCACGGAGGGAGCGCTAGCGCTCCCTCCAAGCTCCAGTGCTGGGACGTAATGGTTACGTCCTCGGCACAGGAGCACTGTGCCGCGGGACGTAACCATTACATCCCCGGCACAGAAGAGGTAAACAAATGAAACAATAATAAAACATGTCTATTATTGTTTCATTTGTTAAAGGGGCGGGGCAACGGGGGTGCACTGTACACTCCCCTCAGTGCGCATGTATGATTGGCTGGCTGCATGGGTCGGCCAAACACATAGGCACAGTAGGTTCTGTTGTGGTGTACAGCCATAAGCAGAATTTATTCAGGGATTGAATTCCTGTTGCAAAGATATGCCCGAAATGCCCTTGTTTTCCAGCATATCCATGATGGGCTGGAGCCTTTTCGGGCCGGTTTTAAGGGCAGGGGGTGGCTACTGGTGCTTAAGCCACTTTCTCCACCTTCCGCCAGTAATTACAGTAGACACAGGGGTGGGAATTGGGGGTTGTCAGGCGAGAGTGAGGGGGACAGGAGAGCAGCTGGTTTGAACATTTTTGCCAGCGCTGCTTTTCGTTTCCCGTCTTGTCCTGTCCAAAGAACAGTGCAAGGCCTTGTAAGACTAGTTGAACATACACAGTGCACTTAGCAATAGGGACTAAACAAGCATATTAAACTTCAGAAACGACGTTTAGATACAGAGGTATATGTATGTCAACATGTTAATAGCACACTTATTCTCTGACAGGAATATTATGCACTAAGGCCAATATTTATACTTTTTTATCCCGCATTTGTGATGCTTTTTTACGCAAAAGTCACGCAAACTTACAAAATACAATTATATTTTGTAAGTTTGTGCTGCTTTTGCAAAAATAAACGATGCAAATGCGGTGATAAAAAAGTATAAATATGGGCCTAAATATTTACAAAAAAGGTTCCACTGAATGCAGATTTTCTATAGTGAATCCTAATAAGGAGATATGTTTAGAACACAATGTATCTGTCAGTCGATAGGTAGGCCACCATATTCAAGTCAGATACCACAGACATACTTATTATTCAAACAGCCTTAAGAATGCTCCAGGCAAGGAAGCAATGAGAAGAGAAAGGTTTTGGTTCCAACCATTTTTTACAATAGTTAATGCAAATAAAAGCCACTCTGCACATCAACTAATTTGGGATTTTATTATCAGTTCTGCACAATTCTTTCTAACTGAACACCAATTACTGAATCTAAACACAGTTTTTGCCAGGGCAGTACAGCGCTTCTATGCAAGGCAAGGCTCTCCCAGTAACAACATCTGTATGAAGTGCAACAAATTATAAAGAAACACGACTATAGCAGAATAGTGAGACCCTGTGGCCTTTTGTACTGGCACTTTTGTGGTATTATCATCATTGCAGTCTATGTTATTTTTAATGGATACAGAATACGTTTCTTGATTCAATGCTATAGTAGCAGGCAAACTCAGCTTAAAAGTAACTTGGGTATGCCCCATATTAACCCTTACAGCACTGGATCATTGGGGTTAACCTTAATTTATGTTGACCAGCTACATGTGTCACTATGTAAGTGTTCCGGTGAGTATTCTGTACAAAGAGGAATAGACACATTCAACTCACCGCATCCATTATTGTTTTCCCATGTTAGCTTAAATAATGAGGGATACCCAATTAATCCAGTATTTAGGCCCAGATTTCTGGGCATTTGGTGCAGGGCAGAGCAGCAAGTCACCTTGCTGCGCTGCCCTGAGTCAAGAGGTATAGGGCAGGAATGAGCCATATCTATGCAATATGGCGCATTCCTGTCCTTTCCCACTGCACTGGTGCCATTTTGGTAGCCCTGCACTAATGCAGGCACCATTTTCACCTTGTTTCAAAGGTGGCTGCATTGCATGCAAAGTTTTTTCCTCTTTTTATGTGTGCTGCATTCTGCAGAAAACTTAGAAAGAGGAAAAACGAGGAGAAATAAAGATATTTATCATTGTTATGCCTCCCCTCGGGAGGCATAAGGTTTTGATGCATCCTCAGGTTTACATGGCTTTCTAAATCTGAAGAAGCATCAAAATCCTTAAGTGTTGTTTGGGAACACCCTCCAGAATGCCAATGGAATGCCTCCCTAATACAGAGTAAGGCCATGCAGTGATTTGCGCTGCCTTGCCATACTCTATATCTATGAGGCCATTCAAAGCCATGCAAAGTGGCTTTGTGTGGCCTCATAGATATGGTTGAAAGATCTGTGCTGATATTACATCATTGCAAGTGACTTAACAGTGTTGCAAGCCTCTCATAAATATGCCCCTCAAACTTTACAAATGAACATGGCAGTCCTGCCAGCATTTCCATCATTTGCTTACGTAGAGTTGGATATCTTTTGTACCTTTCTCTGTATATCATTTAGAACTGTTGGCGAGGCTCTGTGTGGAGAGGAGTGAAGGGGCACAGCACCACTGCTGTCCAGACCACATTTCACGCCTTTCACTATTTCTATGTATTTAGAGGAATCTTACTTAAAATTGTGTAGCACATTCTGCACCTCTGCTCTCCTCATCTCAAAGGTGTCCTCGTACCGCTTTCCAGAGGCAAAGGTAAAATCCGTCTTTCAGCTTTTCAACAAGTCAGCAATCTAAGCTCTGTCCTGTCAGAAGACTCTCCTTGCTACACACTAAGGCTGCTTCAGTAATCCTGCAATAAGGCATAGTCTTGATGGCATGATAAATTCCATGGACACTTGACATGCCCTTCTCTACCTCTGCTTGAACAGTGGTAGTGCCCTGTTACACCTAATTGGAAAAGCTGTTCAGGAAGCTTCCATCCTGTTCTGCCTCACTGGAATCGCTAATAGGATTTTCTAATACTCTTTTAGGAACTTATCTGCTATAACAGTTCTATCAGTTTAAATCGTTATTTGGCGAATGCCATAAGAGTCATAGAATACACTACACATAAAATGAGCTGAATACAAAAAATTAGGAAACATTTTTCCAAGCGAATCATTAGAAATAAAACCATCTAATTCATGTACTGGCAAGGTAATTGAATAAGATTAAATATATAACTCTTTAACTTGTTTCCTGGTTACAAGGGCCTTCTTAATAAAATGTAACACTGAATAACAAATGTCTATTGTGTAAAGTTGCTGTGAAAATACTAATCCCTTCTGATGCTGTCTGAAATTTGACCTGCACAAGACCGGGGCCAGGAAGGAGGAGCAAGGTGCTGGGTATAATGAGCAGAACAATATAAAATGACTTCTGCTTTGGTTGATACCAGTGAGCATCTCCTTACTGTCACCAGGTCCTGGGGCTTCACCAACCCTGCTCCCTTATAATGCTCAAGGTAATGCTGTGTCTGTACCTCTTTAGTTATGAGTGATCTTTTGTGGATTAATCTACACATCTGTAAGACCCAGTATCTCAAAAGTTTTCTTCAGATATGAGAACCAAGGGATTAGATTAACCTTATGCAGGGATAAACAATCAAAAAGGCAACTTATGATCAGAGCTGCCTCTGGATTCCCCCAAATACAATATATGTGGGGCTTGCCTGATCAGAGCCTCCACATAAGGCAATTCTAGTTCCTCATGGCAAATGAACGTGGCAGTGCCTTTGGGAACTGTGAGAAGTCTGTGAGTAAAACAATTTTCTATCTGTTGCATTATAGTAGCCACTCAAACCCACACCATATAATCCTGCTGAAATGAATTTACTTTTATATCAGTTTATTATCTCCTCAATAGGTTTGTACTTTAATTTCTGTGCAAATATAAATATGGTCTCAATGTTCTTGCAAAGTTGCTGTGATCTAGCAGTTAGAAGAGCATTACAAGAAAGACATGCTCCTTAAATAGTTAAAATTGTTTACCTTCTGTAGATGTGGGTTAGAACTTTGGCTCGACTGGGGCCACAGACTTCAGGGACCAGTATACCTAGTGGCTGGGGGGCCGCCCTTGTTACATTTTGCGCCAGCAAGGCACTTATACCTCTGCATCTCTGCCACAGTGGAGGTCAGAACTTTGGCTCGGCGGGGGCTGTGGACTTCAGGGACCAGCACACCTAGTGCAGGGAGGCTGCCCTTGTTTTGTTTCACTCCAGGAAGGAGCTCATAACCCCTGCACCTCTCCCTCATCATGGGTCGGAACTTTGGCTTGTGCGGGCCATTGATGTCAGGGACCAGTGCACCTAGCAGCAGGGAGGCTTCCCTTGTTATGTTTCACACCAAGGTGGATCTCATAACAACTCCTTTTCTCCTGCAGCATGGGATGCACGATGCATGCGTGCCTGGGTGAAAACCTTGCCAAAGCGGGCCCGTCTTCGCCTATCATTGGCCACAAGAGACTGGGCTGGGCCACCCCTTTTGGCTCTTGACCTCAGAGCAAGACAACCCGGGCCTTCTCAATTGAACATAATGTAGGCCCTACCTTGACTAAACAGTTCTGTAGGCTTTTGTGTGATATGGGGAAAAGGAAGGCCATCCTCTCTAAAAGATAAGGATGCGACCACTTGGTTCTGAAGTCATCTATTGCTAATTATTTGACCAGTGCAATGGGGGTAATTAAATTAGAATTGAAAACGCGGGGAGAGGATTGATACAGCGCATAGGCAAGCCCAAAAGCTTTCTCTGGAAATAGAGGTGATAATCATCAATAATAGTGGTGGGATGAACTCACGGAGTTTCACTCCATGGAATTCCACGGAGTTAAATGAAAACTCTGTGAGATTCTGTGGAGCTCTGCAAAGCGGGCAGATCCGGCAGCACATCATGCTGAAATACAGAAATACAGGGTAGTAAACACTATTGTAGCATAACATCAACAGTCTGCCAACATGTTTCATTAATCCACCAGAAAGTTGTGCTCTCAGACTGCTGCCATAGCCCCTGTAGAGAAATGGCGTCTTTGTTTGGCAGTCAGGTTACTCCCTGTCCAAGCAAGTACCCTCACTCTAGTCAGGGTAAGTCACACACAATCCAAATTATCCTGTGCTCACTCTCTGGTAGCTTGGCACTGAGTAGTCAGGCTTAACTTAGAAGGCAATGTGTAAAGTATTTGTGCAATAAATCATGCAATAACTCATGCAATAACACAGTATAGCACCACAAAAATACACCACACAGTGTTTAGAAAAATACATAATATGTATCTGATAAGATGCAGGTCAAAATGATTAAAATGCAATAAGTATATGTTGAGATATCACTGTAAAACTGATATAAAGTGTATTTAGTCTTTAAAACGCAATAAATGTCTCTTTCATGCACAAAGCACAAAATACCTGGTTCGCATGTAAAAACTCCACAAAGAACCGCAAAGGAGGAGATGCGTGTAAACAAAGGGGGTGTGCATCGATTTCTCCGGCCACACGCGGCGAAGCGTCATTTAGTTTTCACGCAGAGACGGCTGTGCATCAATTTCCGGTGTTCGTCGTGGATCCTTTGCGGGTTGCGGGGTTATCGGACGCCCCAGGGACATTGCGGGAATTTCTGGCACTGAGATTACGAAGTCATAGGGGCTGCATCGATCCGGTGGGCGCTGCGTGGAACTTTCAACTGCACGGCAGGCTGTGTCGATTCCTCTCTGGAAGTCGGGCTGCATCATTCTGGCTTGGCTGTGCGTCAATCCAGTGGGCCGTGCGTTGAATTTCCGGTCGCTATGCTGGTGCTGCATCGATCTTCTCATTGCGAAGTCGGGCTGCGTCATCCCGGTTCGGCGTGCTATGAATTTTTCACCGTGGTGCGGGCTGTGCGTCGTTTCTGGCAGGCTGTGCATCCATTTTCGCTGCACAAGGAGTCCTTCTTGTAGAGATGAAGTCTTTTTGATCCTGAGATTTCAGGGAACAGGAGGCAAGCTCTATTCAAGCCCTTGGAGAGCACTTCTTCACCACAGCCAGAGAGCAGCAAGGCAGCAGGGGAACAGCAAGGCAGCAGTCCTTCACAGAAAGCAAACAGGTGAGTCCTTTGGGCAGCCAGGCAGTTCTTCTTGGCAGAATGCAAGTTCTGGTTCAGGTTCTCTTCTCCAGGAAGTGTCTGAGTTGGTAGGGGCAGAGGCCCTGTTTAAATACCCAAATGTGCCTTTGAAGTGGGGGAGACTTCAAAGAGTGGCTTAGAAGTGCACAATGTCTCCTTTCAGTTCAAAACTGTCTGCCAGGGTCCCAGTAGGGCGTGCGGCAGTCCTTAGTGTGAGGGCAGGTTACAGTCCTTTTACATGTAAGTGTCAGGCCCTCCGCCCTCTCAGCCCAGGAAGACCCATTCAGTATGCAGACGTGTGCAAGTGTGAGTGAGCATCCTGTGTTTGGGGTTGTCTGAGTGAATGCACAAGGTAGATGTCAACTAAACCCAGTCAGACATGGATTGTAAGGCACAGAAGGATTTCAGTGCAGAGAAATGTTCACTTTCTAAAAGTGGCATTTCTAAAATAGTAATATTAAATCCAACTTCACCAGTCAGCAGGATTTTGTATCACCATTCTGGCCATACTAAATATGACCTCCCTACTCCTTTCAGATCTGTTAGCCTATGAAGGGAGCAGGGCTCACAGTAGTGTAAAAATGAATTTAGGAGTTTTACACTACCAGGACATGTAAACTACATAGGTACATGTCCTGCCTTTTGCCTACACAGCACCGTGCCCTATGGGTTACCTAGAGCATACCTTAGGGGTGACATATATGTAGAAAAAGGGGAGTTTTAAGCTTGGCAAGTACTTTTAAATGCCAAGTCGAATCAGCAGTGAAAATGCACACAAAGCCTTGCAATGGTAGGCCTGAGACAAGGTTATGGAGCTACTTAAGTGGGTGGCACAACCAGTGCTGCAGGCCCACTAGTAACATTTAATCTACAGGCCCTGGGCACATATAGTGCACTTTACTAAGGATTTATAAGTAAATTAAATAATCCAGTTGGGTATGATCCAATGTTACCATGTTTAAAGGGGAAAGAGCATATGCACTTTAGCACTGATTAGCAGTGGTAAAGTGCACAGAATCTTAAAACCAGCAAAAACAGTATCCACAAAATGGAGGGAGGCAGACAAAAACTTAGGGGTGACCACCCTAAGGCTGTCAAGTCTAACACCCCCATGTCCTCCTCTCTATTATTCACTCCACATGCTCACAGACGAAGGAGCGAGAAACTGCCCTTGTGAAGATGTATGCTAACTGTGCAGCCCTTGCAGCAACGTGGCTACTTTTTTAAATAAGTAATGCTAGCGCAAGTGTCTTTTAAGAATTTATTAATGAGTGTTTATGAATTTTGAATAATGAGTTTATGCAGATAATGAATTAACGTAGAAAAAAAATACATCCATTTGAAAATGTGACCTCGAAGAATGGCCATCAATGTTCACAAAATGTACTAATTAATGATTAATACTTATGAATTGTTGAAAAGATATTAGACAAATGCAGTAATATGTCTTATTAAAGGTTATGAAGTATGCTTTAGCTTTATTAATTATACACCTTAACTTAGCTAGTGTCTTGGCCTATTTTGCCGGGCGTCATGCAGAAGCTGAATTTCTTAGCGTTTAATGAAAATGCTGACCGAGTGAATTAAACGGTGAAAATGTCCTTTGTATTGTTAAAAGTGCTTAATGGAAGCTTTTTGTGACAACCGACTGCTAGGAGTTGATGTTCCAGCTAGTGTAACATTTTATGTGTAATATGTGTAAAATGGACTTTTCCAGGGCAAGAACAATGAAGATACTGACTTTAGTGGAAGCTGCAACAATATTGTTACCTGACAAGCCGGATGATGAAACCATTGTAAGGCAGACCAATCAACTGTATGTGAATGGTGAAATATTAGAATTCATAGATTTGACATAGAAATATTATTGGATAAAGTATGAACATACGATAAACTGACCAATAGGGAATTAGGGGATAGTTTAGGTGACTTTGATATAACAACGCAGCAGAGGGAAGAGATTTCAGAAGACAATGAGAAGACACTTTAGGAGAGAAGAGAGCAGTCTCTGCCCACATTTCTGACTGAAATGTTATTAGCTTTTTGTGCGTCTGTACTAGAGACATGCTTACCTTTAATGCTGAATGACTTTACCCATACTTTCCTGATCAAGGCCTGATGCCTTGCTGTTCGACTGATGACCTGAGGACGAAGACTGATTCTGCTTTGCTGACCCATACCGAGGATAGGTATAAATGATAAACTGTGACTGTTATGCATATTTTGCTTTTTCTTTCTAGGCACCAACTGTGCTGTTTTGATAGAATCATAGTTAGATATTTTCCAAATCCCAAATTTGTATTACTAAATTGTTTTGCATAAAGTCCAACACACTGATGCTAATCTGGTGTTAGTTGAGGATTCCGACTATTGACGAAGAGACTGATGTCTGATGGATTTCCTTGCTTAACTGCATCTATTACATTTCATTAACGCAGCTGACTAAAGGTGTGGTTATTCATGGCTGAAAGGTCATGGTGCGTGGCATTTTCTGACTCCATTGATTATTGATTTTATTGATTACTAAGGATTGTTGGTTATTGTGTATTGATTATTGATTGTGTACTGGAGCTATGGTAAGAACTTCTTAACTGTGAGTCAAAAGGTTCATCGACCTATTTGCATCTCCTTGTAAGTATACTTATTAAGGTCTGATGCGCTAACAGTTATGGTAGCAGACTGATAGTTTTTCCCCTTAAGAGCTTCCCATAGATGTCCAGTAGAGAGTATCAACAGTTAGGATAAGAGATTGATGGTTAGTCTCATTAAGAGCTTGCCATAAATGTGTGTGCGGTACAGAGTGATAACAGAGTCAGTAAGAGACCGATGGGTCGTCTCCTTAGGAGCAGACATAGACGTGCAGTGTACAGTGACGGTTGTCCCCAGTGATGGTAGCAGTTTGATGAGCTGGTCCTTTCGAGAATCATTATTATTGAGATTTGGATTTTGTTTTTCAAAGATGATAATTGGAGAGAAAATTATGTTCCCTTAGGCATAGAAATTACTTTCCCAGATCCTGGATCCTGTTAATGGTTGTTGAGGATGTTCCCGGCGTTCTAGTGAAGGAGTGAGTGAAATAGGTCACGCTTGCACAGCTTATGCAAATCGCAGGTGAATTGTGAGGTTTGTGAGGATCTTAGGGAGTTTGCGTACTCCAAATTAAGTTGTAGTAGGAGTGTGCTTACTCCGCAGTGTGAGAGTAGGGAAGTCGTCGAACTTCATATGTGTGTGGTGCTTTGTGCTCAAAAAAGTGTCCACTTGGTTGTTGATGTACGGACCCTGCATGGTCTAAGACTCCGTAGTATATTGAGAAGTGTATGAGACACTTGGTTATATGTTGTAATTTGTCTGGTTAAGTAGGTTGATCTGGCTTGGTCACAAGTCAGTGAGAGGAAAATTTAGACTGAGATTTGGCGAGTCCTATGTGCACGAGGACAGACCCATTAATCAGTTCAAAGTAAAATTTGCCGGTCGAATTTTGCTTGCGAATCTGGGAGACTGAGAAAGAGGAATAGCTGTAAGTGCGGAAAGAGCCATCAGTGAAAATCCCTAAGGTTTCTGAAGCGTTTGTGTTACCCTTCCTGTAGTAAACCAGCAGTTTTTTTTTTTTTTTTTGGGTTTGGTTAGTGCTCGCAATATTTTGCATGAGTTTTGTGAGGATTGAAGTTTAGGAAGATGAGCCTCAAGACTTTGGGGGTCATTCTGACCCCGGCGGGCACCGCCATTTGGTCGCACCGCGGTCAGAAGACCGCTGGTGCCATTCTGACCTTCCCGCTGGGCCAGCGGGAAGGAGCCCTGCAACACAGAAGCCGGCTCCGAATGGAGCCGGCGGTGTTGCGGGGGTGCGACGGGTGCAGTTGCACCCATCGCGCTTTTCACTGTCTGCTAAGCAGACAGTGAAAAGCTTAATGGGGCCCTGTTAGGGAGCCCCTGCACTGCCCATGCCAGTGGCATGGGCAGTGCAGGGGCCCCCAGGGGCCCCTAGACACCCGTTACCGCCAGCCTCTTCCTGGCGGTGACAACCGCCAGAAACAGGCTGGCGGTAAGGGGGTCAGAATCCCGATGGCGGCGCTGCTTGCAGCGCCGCCATGGCGGATTCGCCCAGCCGGAGGTAAACCGGCGGGAAACCGGCGGCCCCGGTTTTCTGACCGCGGCGGTAATGATGGGCAAGGAAGCACCGCCAGCCTGTTGGCGGTGCTTCCGTCATTCGCGGCCCTGGCGGTCGGAATGACCCCCTTTGTCAGCTGCAGTACGTGTGAGTGTGGCGTCATCGGAGCCGTGCTGGGATAGGTTGATTAGAGAGAAGGGTCGCGCACGGATTGGTAGCCGTCCGTGAGAGGCAATTGGTTGAGAACATGGGTGAAAAGAATCTTGGGATTAAAAGTTATTTCCTGATTTGGGATTAAGGCCCTCATTACATCCGTGGCGGTCGGTGTTAAAGCGGTGATAATACCACCAACAGGCCGGCGGTTACAAAAATAGGATCACGACCACGGCGAAAACCACCAACACAGACAGCCACTTTAACACTCCAACCGTCACGGCGGTAGCAACAAACACAGTGGCGGTCACCGCCAACAGACAGGCGGAAGAAAATGTACCAACCACCCCATCACAATCCGCCAATCCGCCAGCTTTTGTGGGGCGGAACCAACACCATCAAAAGCACAGCAGAAACAGAACACAGGAGGGAAACCACTCACCTCTCGACACTCAACGAAGAACCCGGACGCCATGGAGCCCAAGTTACAGATGCTGCCCATGCTGGTCTACCTCCTCATCTTCCAGGAATACCAAAGGCGGCAGCGACGACCACAGTAAGTACTGCGCCTAGTACACAGGGGAGAGGGGGAGGAAAAAGAGAGTGACACACACACAACACACCACATCCCCACCCCCACCCTCACCCACAACACCATTCACACAAACACATTCAACAACATTACATTTACACACCGTTACCCCCTGGAAGAACGCAAGGACAAAATAAATTGAGTTAAATCAGTGATATTTTGAAATGTGCAAATATAATTAACGAATAGAAAAACAGTATGTACAAATATTTACAATATGTACAGAAGGCCGTACATTGTCCTTTGTAAATGTCTGTGGCCCACTGGGCCAAAAATCATGGACCAAGCCCACACTTGACTCCTGCCTCAATACGGAGAGAACACTGCAGGGGCATCAGGTTGAAAACACACAGGCACCTCAGGGGGATGGGGAAGCAGGGGGCACCTCAGCCGGAAGATGGAATAACGCCACTGCTCCTGGAGGGGGCCCCATGCCCACAGCAATGTCCTGGGGAGTGCAAGGCCACAGTCTCTCAAGGGGGTGGTTTGACCACTGCTTGGTCCTGGGAAGTGCAAGGCCACAGTCTCTCAAATGGGTGGTTTGCCCACTGCTTGGTCCTGGGGAGTGCAAAGCCACAGTCTCTCAAGTGGGTGGTCTGCCCACTGCTTGGTCCTGGGGAGTGCAAAGCCACAGTCTCTCAAGTGGGTGGTTTGCCCACTGCTTGGTCCTGGGGAGTGCAAAGCCACAGTCTCTCTAGTGGATGGCTTCTACACTGGTTCTGGAGGGGGCCTAGTGCCCAATGGGTTTCATCCTGCCAAGAAGGGGGTGACTGGATGCATATCTCTACTGGTTCTGGAGGTGGTCTTCTGCCCAGTGTGATTCAACCGGCCAAGGAGGTGGTGAGTGGGCAGGAGGGGGTAAGTGGATGCATATCTCCACTGGTTCTGGAGGGGGCCTTGTGCCCAGTGTGCTTCATCCTGCCAAGGAGGGGGTGAGTGGATGCATATCTCCACTGGTTCTGGAGGGGACCTTGTGCCCAGTGATGCAGCACTTGGTGTGTGGCAGTTCACTTTCCCTCACCTGGGTGTCCGAGGCACGAGATTGCAGGGACCAGGTTGCATGATAGGCCATTGAGGCAGGGCTAGACTCCATCCTGCGGCGACTAAGGGTGCAAACTAGTGGTAGTGCTGGTGGGGGTGCTTCCAGTGGTGGTAGGAGGCTCCAGCCCGTCTCCTGCAGCCTTGAACGGCCACCCACTGGGGTTTCTGCTGCTGGTAGTGATCCTACTGTCAGCGGTGCAGGTGGCAGTGCTTGTGGCAGTGCTTGTGGCGGTGCTTGCGGCGGGGCTTGCGGCGGGGCTGCTAGTGGTGTATGCGTGGTGTAGGTGCCGGTGCGGCCAGTGGTGGAGAGAGGCTCCAGCCCTTCTCCTGCAGCCTTGGGCGGCTGCCCATTGGGGATGCTGCTGCTGCTGACAGTAGTGGTGCTAGCGGCTGTGCAGGTGGTGGTGCAAGTGGCGGTGCTTGCGGCGGTGCTTGTGGCGGGGCTGCTGGCAGTGCTGGCCGCGGTGCAGGTGGCAGGGCTGTCGGTTGTGCTGGTGGGAACCAGGCCTTCACCTGCATCCTGCGGCGGCTGAAGTGCCTTGCCTTGGGTTTTCAGCCCCTCCTCACCTTGGCAGATGCTGTTGTGACTTTGGCTCTGGCAGCTGGAGTTTTGGAGGAGGCCTTGCAGGGTGGGTCATGCTCCTTGCCCTTGCTGCATGTTGTCCCCTTCTTCACCTTGGCAGGTTGAGGAATGGTTTAGTCCTTTGCAGGGGTTGGTGGCAAAATGGCTGGCCTGACGGGTGCCCCCTTTGAGCCTCTGTGAGTTGCAGGTACCACAGCGGATGCCGACTTGGTGGTTGAGGTGCTGGCATGGGTTCTGGACACCTTGGCCCGAGGGGAAGGACGGGGGGAGATGGAAGGAAGAGGTCAATGTTTGCCAGGAAATTCTTTTTAGACACACTTGGGCGGGAAGAGGGAGAGGGTTTGGGAGTGGAGGAAGCGGGAGTAGTTGTAGGAGGTGTCTGTCTGCTGAGTTTGGGTGAAGGTGCATGTGCTGGATGCCATTGTGAGGTGGATGGCTGTTGGGTGGGTGGGTGCTTGCGTTTGTCTACTTTGGGAGGAGGGGTCACAGACACACTGGGAGGGGACACAGGGGACGTGTACATGGATGTGGAGGTGGTGACTGCCAGTGAAGGGTGAGTAGTGATGAGTGTGCTGGTGATGGAGGTAGTGGATGAGGATATAGTGCGTGCAGGTGTGAGTGGAGACAATACTGGGAGGGAGGTGGATGACTAGGAGGAGGGGGACACAGTGGCGGCAGTGGATGTTGGTGTGTCTGCATGGGGATGGTGCTTGTGTGAGTGCCTGTGGGATGGTATGTGGTGCGTGTGTTTGCCTGAGCCACTTCTGTGTGTTGATTTGGGTGAATGCTGGTCTGAAGGTGTGCTTGGGATAGGCTGGGGTTGAGGGGATTGGGACTGGGCAGAGAAAGTTTGAGGGGGAGGCTAGAGACAGGGACAATGGCTGCCATCAGTGCGGAGGCCAGAGCCTTAAATTCTCTTTGTTGGGCTGCCACATCAGAGTGAATGCCCTCCAGGTATGCATTTGTTTGTCGCAAATGTCTCTTGACACCCTGGATGGCATTCGGAATGGTTGACTGCCCAACAGTGAGGGATCTCAGGAGGTCATTAGCCTCCTCACTGAGGGCAGCAGGGCTGACTGGGACAGGGCCTGAGGTACCTAGGGTGAAGGAGATGCCCACTCTCCTTGGTGAGCAGGCACATGAAACACGCTGAGGGGCTGCTGGGAGGACGGTGCTGGTAGGGGGGTGTACTGCCATTTGATAAAGTTTGTTTTGACCAATGACTTTGTGTTTCACCACTGCGCATATTAGTTGCTCAATGTTCACCAGTAGCACATGGTATGTTTTGTTCAGTTTAGCCGCCTATGGGCTTTGACATTGCATTAGTCATTACATTCTGTATTCTGCCTATTGGCTTTGACATGGCATTAGCCATTACTTTCTGTATTCAGTTGAGCCGCCTATGGGCTTTGACATTGCATTAGCCATTACATTCTGTATTCTGCCTATTGGCTTTGACGTGCTGTATCCAGTCTAGCCGCCTATTGGCTTTGACATTGCATGCCTATTGACTTTGACATGATGTATTCAGTTTAGCTGCCTATTGACTTTGACATGCTATTAGATATTCTGCCTATTGGCTTTGACATGATATCATATATTACATTTTGTATTCAGCTCCGCTGCCTATTATCTTGGACATGATATCATATATTACATTTTGTATTCAGCTTAACTGCCTATTGGCTTTGACATGATATTATACATTGCATTTTGTATTCAGCTCAGCTGCCTATTGGCTTTGACATGATATTATACATTGCATTTTGTATTCAGCTCAGCTGCCTATGGGCTTTGACATGATATAAGACATTGCATTTTGTATTCAGCTTAGATGCCTATTGGCTTTGACATGACACTAGACATTGCATTTGATATTTAGGTTAGCTGCCTATTGCCTTTAACATGACATTGCATTTGATATTTAGGTTAGCTGCCCATTGCCTTTAACGTGGAGTTAGACATTGCAGTTGAGAATCCAAGCTGTATTTTTCCAGCTGTGTTTTTGCACCAGATGAACCAAGATGTTTTGCTCTCACAGTAGACTAGACCTGATAAGAGAGGGTACATGGGTGTTGTTTTTTCTTCGCTTGAGCTTGGGAACAGGAGTAGTCTTGGAGACCTGGCCAGTCTCCAAAAGGCTTGCTCAGTTTCCCAGGTCTGAGAGGAGGGGGCACACCTTTGTAACGAATGTAACAGGCTGCAGAGGGTCAGATTCGAATCTGCCGGACCTCGTGCTGGAGCTTGGCGCCAGCTGCCAGCATCCCGTGTGGGTAGATGAAACTCTTTCTCGCGGCTGACAGGGGTCATCAGCTTGCAGACCTTAGAAAGATGTAGCTGTAAATAGTTCCCACACGGTGAAGTATTTGTTTTGCTTTGCATTCAATATCTTATAAATATAACCTGCTGTGTATATTGCAAACTGATATATTTTGTTTGATTAACGCGGACTTGAAAGCTACTAATTCGTCATTCATAAAATATTGTGGTTAGGGAAGAATTAACAACAATAAAAGTCTTCTTTGACCTCAGAAGTGCATTTCTGTTGTGTTATGTTAGTGCTTAGAAACTAAATAAGAGAAAAAGCACTACAATTGGTACCAGAGGTCGTGGGGTGTCGGTCATTAAGAGGTGATTAAGAAGGGGTTTGACGAGTTAGTAGATTTCTAAGTGCACACTTTAAAAGTGTAATTGTTTTTTTGTTGTTTGGAGAGTTACAGAAATTGTTTTTTGTTGTTTGGAGAATCACAGTAGCACGGCAGACCATGTCATGTGTTGTTAAACTGCCTGATGGTGCTACGAAAAACTGTGAATTGTTTGTTGTTTGGAGAATCACAGTAGCACGGCAGACCATGTCATGTGTTGTTAAACTGCCTGATGGTGCTAAGAAAAACTGTGAATTGTTTTCTGTTTGGGGAATTACAGAAGAAAATGCATGTGTAGAAAACGTGTGTTTTGGAAGTAATGATGACAGAAAGGTCTGGATACCTTTATCTGCTTACAGAGAAATGCAGGAGAAATGTAGGCAGTTGGAACATGAAAATAGGAATTTACGTGAGCAAATTAGCCCGACTGAAAGTTATAAAAGGGCTGTTTTAGACACCCCGACTTTCATTAGCTTGTTTGATTTTTGGAAAAAGAATAGCTCTCATTTGAGAGAAATCCTAACACTTTTGTATATGGTCACTGTGAAAAATTATATGCAGCTGCGCGCTTGTGATTTGGCAAATGAAATAATGCAGACTTTAGGTTTCTGCGCAGTGCAAGAAGGAAAAACTGATGTACATGTAAATCAAGAACAAGGAAAGAAAATAGTGCCCCTAGCTAGAATCATACAATGGATCTGGTACTTGCAAGACAGGGCTAGAGTACCACAGGTAAAAGAATTACCGGTGAAATTGTGTGCACCATTTGAATTCGTGTCTACTGAAGATAAAAAGCATGTTTGTTTTACTAATGATTCATTGACTGAAATGTTGCTTTCTGGCACAGTAGAAGGAACAGCGTTGTATAATGTGTGTCAGATTTTAAAGCAAGAGCTACGTGAGATGTGTCATTTTTATGCTGATTTTTGGTTCTTTGATAATGTTTTAGCCACATGGCTTGTACCTAACTGGTTCAATTACCTTGCAGATGTTAATGAGAAAAATTCAGAGAGAGAAGTGTACACCCAGAATTCTGCCTTAGTGGGGATGGCTAAGTGGGTGCCCCAGAAATGTGAACAGCTGAGAGAAAAAGCCACTTACAGGTGGGCAGAGATGAGAGAGATGCACATTCCCCTAGATTTGATAAAAACTGTGCAGCACGCACAAAAGCAATCTGTCATGCAAGCAGTCACAGAGCAGTTGGGGAGAGGAAAGTTACCAGGACAGAAATGGCAAATTGATCAGGTTTTAGGGAGAGTGATTGCTGCAAATTACCAAGGAAAAATCGAAATTATGCTGATACCTAGAAAAGAATCTGATTCATTCATACAAATTGGAGACAGAATGGCCCAACTTGGCAAAAATGCAGTGAATGGAGGTTTGGTAAAGAATGAGTCTGCCCCAGCCCTTCTGACAGTGCAAGAAAAGGGAAGCTGTGGTGCAGCAGATAAAAACCTCAGTGCTGATGTGTGGGCTGAAGCCCTAAGTGATCCTCCAGACCCTGCAGAAAATATAACAAAGGGCCTCAAAAACGTCCTGCTGATTATAAAACAGGGAAAGAAAGAGGATGGGTGCAGTTTAAATGAAAAATGTTATTTGCAAGAAAAGTCATACTTGTTTCTTTTGCCGATCCTACCAGGTTTCGCCACTGTCCCTGAGTGTGCTGTGTGGTCCCCCTTCCGGTGTGTGCGTGTGGGGTCGGGGAAGGGACCGAATCCCCAACCTGAACCTGGCTGAGTAAAGTGCCAGCACCATGGATCCATTTTGCGCAAACTGCGCCTTCAGTTCAAGTTCAACTTGTTTGATTGCCTTCTTCTACTGGAACTAAGCTGTGTTTTTTTTTTTTTTTTCCTCTCGTATGGAACTTTGACTTTTGCTTACCTTCCAGCAAACCTTTCAGGTGGACCGTGCACCTTTACATGAGCAGAACTCATGCCACATCAAATTGCTAACACTGTTGAATTAGAGACTCATTCAGAGTATAAAAATTGCCCAGTCTTTTCTATGTAGATGTATCTGATGTGAAAGGTTATGAAATCAATGTGTTAATTCACTTCTATTGCTTTACAGGGATTGCTTTGATCATTCTGATAATGTTTTTTTTGTTTGTGCTGATGTTTTTTTGTTTTTGTTTGAAACAAGAGATATGTGAAACAAAAATTCATTGGTCAAAGGGCGGAATGTACTGCCATTTGATAAAGTTTGTTTTGACCAATGACTTTGTGTTTCACCACTGCGCATATTAGTTGCTCAATGTTCACCAGTAGCACATGGTATGTTTTGTTCAGTTTAGCCGCCTATGGACTTTGACATTGCATTAGTCATTACATTCTGTATTCTGCCTATTGGCTTTGACATGGCATTAGCCATTACTTTCTGTATTCAGTTGAGCCGCCTATGGGCTTTGACATTGCATTAGCCATTACATTCTGTATTCTGCCTATTGGCTTTGACATGCTGTATCCAGTCTAGCCGCCTATTGGCTTTGACATTGCATGCCTATTGACTTTGACATGATGTATTCAGTTTAGCTGCCTATTGACTTTGACATGCTATTAGATATTCTGCCTATTGGCTTTGACATGATATCATATATTACATTTTGTATTCAGCTCCGCTGCCTATTGGCTTGGACATGATATCATATATTACATTTTGTATTCAGCTTAACTGCCTATTGGCTTTGACATGATATTATACATTGCATTTTGTATTCAGCTCAGCTGCCTATTGGCTTTGACATGATATTATACATTGCATTTTGTATTCAGCTCAGCTGCCTATGGGCTTTGACATGATATAAGACATTGCATTTTGTATTCAGCTTAGATGCCTATTGGCTTTGACATGACACTAGACATTGCATTTGATATTTAGGTTAGCTGCCTATTGCCTTTAACATGACATTGCATTTGATATTTAGGTTAGCTGCCCATTGCCTTTAACGTGGAGTTAGACATTGCAGTTGAGAATCCAAGCTGTATTTTTCCAAGCTGTGTTTTTGCACCAGATGAACCAAGATGTTTTGCTCTCACAGTAGACTAGACCTGATAAGAGAGGGTACATGGGTGTTGTTTTTTCTTCGCTTGAGCTTGGGAACAGGAGTAGTCTTGGAGACCTGGCCAGTCTCCAAAAGGCTTGCTCAGTTTCCCAGGTCTGAGAGGAGGGGGCACACCTTTGTAACGAATGTAACAGGCTGCAGAGGGTCAGATTCGAATCTGCCGGACCTCGTGCTGGAGCTTGGCGCCAGCTGCCAGCATCCCGTGTGGGTAGATGAAACTCTTTCTCGCGGCTGACAGGGGTCATCAGCTTGCAGACCTTAGAAAGATGTAGCTGTAAATAGTTCCCACAACGGTGAAGTATTTGTTTTGCTTTGCATTCAATATCTTATAAATATAACCTGCTGTGTATATTGCAAACTGATATATTTTGTTTGATTAACGCGGACTTGAAAGCTACTAATTCGTCATTCATAAAATATTGTGGTTGGGGAAGAATTAACAACAATAAAAGTCTTCTTTGACCTCAGAAGTGCATTTCTGTTGTGTTATGTTAGTGCTTAGAAACTAAATAAGAGAAAAAGCACTACAGGGGGGTGGTGGCTGTACCTGTTTTTGGGGTGGGCACAGAGGTGTCCGCCAGCGCCAGGGAGCTTCCATCGGAGGAGGAGTCACTGTCGGTGGTCTCAACTCCTGTCCCCGTCGTGGTGCTCCCCTTGCCCTCCATCCACTGGTGCCCTCACCGTTAGTGGATTTGGCCTCCAGGCCCATGTGGGATGCAGCTCCCTACGTCACCGGTGCCTCTGCTCCTCCGCCAGATGATGCAAATGCACACAAGGACAGAGTGACAAAACAAAAAGGGGGGGAGACAGAGGATACACTTGGTCAATGCCAGCAACACCACTACTGTTGGCGTACACAACACACAGGGAGCAGCCCTCTGCACTAGGCCATGCCCAACCATTTGCTAAGATAGTCACCAGCCCATGGGGTAGAATGCCTAACGCCATCAGCTGCACACCTGAAACCCATAGGACCCTGCCCAGTAGTAAGTGGCCACTAACACTATTGGGGTAGGAGTGCTTCAGAGCCTGCCCAACAAGGGACCTACCCTGTCATCTTCGCCCTAGCCTAGGGGCACCCATAGCCCACATCCCTTACCCAGGTACCTCTTAATGCGTGCTAAGTCAGGATTCAGAATCTGTACTCACCCCCTTGTGGCTGCTGTGTTGCCTTCAAGTGCCCATCCATCTCCGGATATGCCACTGCCAGGATGTGGAACATCAGGGGGGTCATGGTGCCGACGGGAACCCCTTCCTCGTTGGGAGGCCAGCCGCAGCTGGTCTTCCACTGTCTTCTTTGCCCAGCGGCGCAGGTCCTCATCCTCTTGCGGCAGTGGGTGCTCTGCCTGTGAAAGACCCCCAGGATCCACACCTCCTTGGCGATGGCAGGGCAAATACCCTTTTCCTGGTGGGCGCTGACCTGCATGGAAAAGACAGCAGAAAAGGGAATTAATCAACCATCCGGACCGTCACACTCATGGCCCACCAGATCCCTCCCATCCCCTGACGCACATACATTGACCAAGCAGCACCCTGGCCAGGACGCGTCTGCCCCCCCTACATGTGGCTTACATACACAGCACTCCATACATTCATAGCCCACGCACCATGCTCACCCACCTGTTTGTCTGGAGGACCGTAGAGTAACATGTACTGGGGTAGGACCCCATCCACCATATTCTCCAGCTCCTCCACAGTGAAGGCAGGGTCGGTTCCAGACACAGATCACAGCAGCACTTGTGGTGTAGGTCCTTTCCTGTTGAAGGTCAGGTAGCAAGTGAGTGGACATATAGAAAATGGCGGTGAGTACATCACCATTTGCTCCTGGAACCCATAGGTCCCAATGATAACCAATGCAAAGTTGTGCAGCGGTCTTTGACTGCCTACCGCGACGGAGCACAATTACCTCATTTCCACTTGTCCCTCATCACAGGTCAGGCATCCGCCATTTCAGGGGGGCACAGGGCATGGCACCTAACTGCGTCACAGCACACATTGGCACAGCAACTGACTCTCGGATTCACATCTTGTTTCTGTAAAGTAAACAAATCATCAATAGTGCAATAGATGTGGGAATATGACCCTCGGCTCACCGTTTTCTTCCACAGGCTTCAACCACTGAGGCTGAATATGAGATGGCGGCATCCTCCCGTGTACAGACCTCTGGTGGACCTTGCGACAATGGAGGACAGACACATTATCGTAACCTACAGACTTGATTGTGCCACAATCATAGAACTGTGTGCACATATGGAGCCAGACCTGATGTCAGCTATCCGCCAGCCCACAGGTTTCCCCCCTCTAGTGCAGGTCCTGTCAGTGCTCCATTTCCTGGCTAGTGGTTCCTTCCAAACAACAGTGGCCATGGCATCAGGGATGTCCCAGCCATTGTTCTCCAACGTGTTGACCAGAGTGTTGTCAGCCCTGCTGAAACACATGCACAGCTACATCGTGTTCCCCCAGGTGAAGATTTGGTCACAGTGAAAGCTGACTTTTATGCCTTGGACATATCCCCAACATCATTGATGCCATTGATGGTACACATGTGGCATTTGTCCCCCCCCAGAGAAATGAACAAGTTTTCAGGAATAGAAAAAGCTATCACTCTATGAATGTGCAGATGGTGTGTTTGGGGGACCAGTACATCTCCCATGTGAATGCCAAATATCCTGGATCTGTGCATGATGCCTTTATCTTGAGGAATAGCAGCATCCCATATGTGATAGGTCAACTTCAGAGGCACCGGGTGTGGTTAATCGGTGAGCCCAGGGTTCCCATACACTATGAGTAGGTGTCTGGGTATGGGGTTGTCCTTAAGGGTTAGTGTTTGTCTAACAGTTGTCCCTCAATATTTGCAGGTGACTCTGGTTACCCCAACCTCTCATGGCTACTGACCCCAGTGAGGAATGCCAGGACAAGGGCAGAGGAACATTACAATGATTCATATGGGCGTACAAGGAGGATAATTGAAAGGACCTTCGGCCTCCTGAAGACCAGGTTTCGGGTCCTCCATCTGACAGGTGGCTTCCTGCACTACTCAACCAAGAAGGTGTGCCAGATCATCGTTGCATGTTGCATGTTGTACAACCTGGCCTTGAGATGCCAGGTGACTTTTCTGCAGGAGGATGTGCCTGGAGATGGTTTTGTGGCAGCGGTGGAGCTTGTGGACAGTGAGGAAGAGGAGGCAGAGGAAGAAGATGTTGACAACAGAAGCAATATAATTCAGCAGTACTTCCAGTGACACACAGGTAAGACACTGTAAGTTCAATTTACATTTCAGTTATCTGTTGGACATTGTACATGGCAGCCTGTTTACCTATGTCTATGGCCACTGACTGCACCCTTTGGCATCTCTATTTTCAGATCTCTGTGCCCCACTCTGGCTCCTGCTATGTGTACTGCTGCCCACCAAAGGTCATTCCAAAGTATATTTCACTGTACATTTGAGTTGCAATGCTTTGATGATGTTGCACTAATACATACGTGAATCATTTGACAGACTCCAGATTAGTATTTGTTACAAGGGTGTTTATTTAAGTGCTCAGAAGTAGAGGGGGGATGTGCAATGGGCTGGGCTGATGGTGGAGGAAAGTCCATGGTAGAGTCCAGTCTCTTGGTATCACAGGTGCATTGTCCAATGGGGCATAGTAAGGGGAGTACTGGCAGTTCAAGGTGGACAGGGTGACAGAGTGGGACAGAAGGGTGACAATAAGGAGAGTCTTATTTCCTGGCGGGAGTCTTGGCAATGTTCTCTGGCTTCTGCCTGGATCTCAGGGACCGTTTGCAGGGTGGTTCTTCTTCTGCAGGGGGTGGGGTGCTGGTGGCCTGTTGGTCCTGTGGCGGGGCCTCCTGTCCACTAGCGCCAGCAGAGGTGAAAGGCTGTTCATCGGTTTGCCTAGTGTCAGCCGCCCGTTGTTGTGCCATTGCCTCCATCATGGTCTTGCCCATGTCAGCCAGCACCCCTGCAATGGTGACCAGGATGGTGTAAATGTTTTTTAGGT
Organism: Pleurodeles waltl; assembly: GCF_031143425.1. Taxonomy (NCBI): domain Eukaryota; kingdom Metazoa; phylum Chordata; class Amphibia; order Caudata; family Salamandridae; genus Pleurodeles; species Pleurodeles waltl. Next base: position 216,314,491 of record NC_090450.1, on the reverse strand, counting down.
CATCCCTGTTCCCCAGGTGCTGTCCCTCCTGCAGCCGGTGGGTCTCCTGCAAAATGTCCAGTATCAGGCCCATCGTCTCCTAGGAATGGTGGTATGATCCCAGGATGTTGGAGAGTGCCTCGTGGAGAGTGGGTTCCCTGGGCCTGTCCTTCCCCTGTCACACAGCAGTCCTCCCAGCTTCCCTGTTGTCCTGTGCCTCTGTCCCCTGAACCGTGTGCCCACTGCCACTGACCCCAGGTCCCTGATCGTCCTTGGTTTGTGGGGTTGCCTGGGGTCCCTCTAGTGGTGGACACAGTGCTGATTGACGTGTCCTGGGGCCAGTGGCATGGGCCCGCTGGGTGGGTGCTATGGCGGTGATTCCTGAGAGGGAGGGTCTGTGGTGGGTTGGGACGGTGGCAGGGTAACTGACTAATCAGAGGTCCCTGATGGGCCAGGTCTGTCATTGTAATCCAGGCGTGCAGAGCTGCTGTCATCAATGTGGGCCTCTTCAGGGGGGGACTGGAGGTTGCTGGCACCACCTCTCTGGTGACGTTGAGTAGGGGTCCTTTGGGGATGCAAATGCAGTGTTATTGTATCTGTGTGTGCCATCTTGTGCATGGGTGTGTTTCCCTGTATGATTGTGATTACCCTGTCAGCTTCGCCTTGTGTGATTGGTCGATCTTGTGGGCTGGGCGATTCTCTCTACTGGGCATACTGTGGTGATGGGTGTCCATGCAGGTCTGTGTTGGGGGTTCATGCTTTGGTGTTACATGCAGGGCTTGGTATTGGGATAGGTGGGTTGTGATGGTGAGGCGTGTGGGAGGTGGTGGAGTGATGGGAGTGAGGGTTTGGGTATGGGATGGCATGCAGGTAGGAGGGTTAGTAATAAAGATTTGACTTACCGGAGTCCAGTCTTCCTGCTACTCCTGCGAGGCCCTCAGGATGCATAATTGCCAAGACTTGCTCCTCCCATGTTGTTAGTTGTGGGGGAGGAAGTAGGGGTCCACTGCCAGTCCTCTGTACTGCTACCTGGTGTCATGCAACCACAGAATGCACCTTCCCCCGTAGGTCGTTCCACCTCTTCCTGATGTCATCCCTTGTTCTGGGGTGCTGTCCCATGGTGTTGACCCTGATGACAATTCTCCGCCATAGCTCCATCTTTCTAGCAATGGATGCCTGCTGCAGCTGTGATCTGAATAGCTGTGGCTATATTAGGAAGATTTCCTCCAACATGACTCTTAGCTCCTCCTCTGAAAACCTGGGGTGTCTTTTTGGTGCCATGGATGTGGTGTGAGTGATATGTGTGAGGATGTGTTGGGTGATGTGTGGGGTGATGGTGTTGGGGTGTATGCTGTGATGTGTGTGGATGGTGTATGAGTGATGGTGTTCTGTGCCTCTGACTAAGTGGGTGCTCCTGGCTTGTGTCTCTCTGTGTTGGCAATCTTGTTTTTCATTGAAAGGGTTGTGGGTAATGTGGGTGTATGTTATAAAGTGGTGTGGTGTGTGTATGTGTGTCAGGTGTGTGTAGTTTGAATTGTCCAATGTGGTTTTGTTTTGGAAATGTGTGTGTATTTTGAGCATGACGGTGTGTACCCCCAATGGTTTACCGCTTTTGAAAGACCGCCGCAGTGATTCGCAGGTCGTGATACTGTGGGCGTATTCCTGTTGGCCTAACGGTGTGGGTTTTGCTTTCGCCAGTTTACCACTGACCTTTGGGCTGGCGGACTTGTGTTGGTGTCTGTATAGTGGTGGAATTGTATGGGTCATAATACCCGTAGCGGAATACCGCCGGGAGCACGGTATGTTGGCGGCCATCAGCATGGCGGAAGGTGTCATTTACTGCCACGGTTGTAACGAGGGCCTAAGTTTTTCAAAGCGTTGAGAAGTGCCCTAAGGGAAGACACGTACATTACAGCCAGTGTAGGCGAGCCTACACCGCCAAAGAATACACCAGCTTACATTGTAATGGAAGAGAGAGGTGTCACCCCATATCTTTGCGTAAAGTAATGGTGCAAATTGACAGAGAAAGAAGGGAACTTAGGCCCTCATGACAACACTGGCGGTCATTGTTAAAGCGGCGGTAAGACCGCCAACAGGCCGGCGATAAAATTTTTTTAATCATGACCATGGCGGAAACCGCCAACACAGACAGCCACTTTAACACTCTGATCGCCACGGCAGTAGAAACAAACACCGCGGCAGTAACCACCAACAGGCATGCGGAACACAATGTACAGCCAACTGTATTACAAGGCACCAATCCACCACCTGTTCTGGGGCAGTACCAATGCCATCAAAAGCACTGCAGAAACAGTCTTTGGAACGGAAACCACTTACCTCTCAACACCATACGAGGAACCAGGATGCCATGGAGCCCGAGTTACAGGTGCTACCAATGTTGGTTTACCTCCTCTTCTACCAGGAGCAGCAAAGACAGTGGCGACGACCACGGTGAGTACTGCACCTAGCACACAGGGGAGGGGGGGAAGAGAGAGTGACCCACACACGCAACATGCAAACCCCCCTCCATCACCCTCATCCCCAACACCAGACACACCAAATACATGCATCAACATTACATATACGCCCCGTAACCCCCTGGAAGAACGCAATGACAAAAGGAAATTATTGTAACGAGTGTAATCATCTAAAATTCAGATATGGAAACAGGTCTGTAACAGATCATTATATACAAATATGTATAGCAACTACACAAGTCTTAATAGTGTTCCAATCTTTGTCCATGGAGCAGTGGTCCCAAAATGCATGGGCGAAGCCCACACATGATACCTGATTCCAAACGGAGAGAACACTGCTGGGGCATCAGGTCGAAATTAAACAGGCACCTCAGGGGGAAGGGGAGGGGGCACCTCAGCCGGATGAAGGGACGATGCCACTGCTCCACGAGGGGAATCCATGGCCACTGTTAGGTCCTGGGGAGTGCAAAGCCACAGTCTCTCAAGTCTCTCAAGTGGGTGGTTTGCCCACTGCTTTGTCCAGTGCAAAGCCACAGTCTCTCAAGTATCTCAAGTGGGTGGGTTGCCCACTGCTTTATCCTGGGGAGTGCAAAGCCACAGTCTCTCAAGTCTCTCAAGTGGGTGGTTTGCCCACTGCTTTATCCTGGGGAGTGCAAAGCCACAGTCTCTCAAGTCTCTCAAGTGGGTGGTTTGCCCACTGCTTTATCCTGGGGAGTGCAAAGTCACAGTATCTCAAGTGTGTGACATGTTCCACTGGTTCTGGAGGAGGCTTAGTGCCCAGAGTGCTTCATCCTGCCCAGGACTGGGATAGTGGATGCTGTTCACCACACTGGCACACTGGCAGCCCTAATGGGTGCCACCCGCGATGTTACAGGACTTGCAGGGACCACAGTGCTGGAGGATGTTCTGGCTCAGGTGCTGGGCTGGAATCTGGACATCCTGGCCCTAGGGGAAGGACAGGGGAGGAGGTGTAGGGAAGAGGTCAATGTTATCTAGGAAAAGTTTTTTAGACACACTGGGACGGGAAGATGGAGGGGGTTTGGATGTAGGAGGTGTACATCTGCTGAATTTGGTTGAAGGTGCATGGGTTGGAGGCTGTTGTGAGGTGGATGGCTGTTGAGTGGGTGTGTGCCGGCGTTTGTGTACTTTGGGAGGAGGGCTCACAGACACACTGGGAGAGGACACAGGGGACGTGTGCATGGTAGTGGGGGTGGTGATTGCACGTGAGTGGTGTGTGATGATGGGCGTGCTGGTGATGGAGGTAGTGGCTGAGGATGTAGTGCATGCAGGTGTGAGTGGAGACAAGACTGGGAGGGAGGAGGAGGACGTGGAGGAGGGGGACACAGTGGAGGCAGTGGATGTTGGTGTGTCTGCATGGGAATGGTGCTTGTGTGGGTGTTTCTGTTTGCCATGTCTACTCTTGTGTTTTGATGAGTGCGCCTGCTGGTCTGATGGTGTGCTTGGGTTAGGCTGAGGTACAGGGGATTGGGTCTGGGTAGTTGAAGTTGGAGGGGGGGAGGCTGGACACAGGGAAAATGGCTCCCATCTGTGCTGAGGCCAGAGCCTGAAATACTCTCTATTGGGCTGCCATGCCAGAATGAATGCCATTCAGGTATGCATTTGTTTGCTGCAAATGCCTCTCGACACCCTGGATGGCATTCAAAATGGTTGATTGCTCAACAGTGAGGGATATCAGGAGGTCCATAGCCTCCTCACTGATGGGAGCAGGGCTGACTGGGGCAGGACCTGAGGTGCCTGGGGCGAAGGAGATGCCCAGCCTCCTGGTTGAGCGGGCACGGGAAACATGCTGAGGGGCTGCTGGGAGGGCGGTGCTGGTAGGGGGGGTGGCAGCTGTACCTGTTGATGCGCTGGGCACAGAGGTGCCCGCCACCGCAAGGGAGCTCCTATCAGAGGAGGAATCGCTGTCGCTGGTGTCTCCTCCTGTCCCCATTGTGGAGCTCCCCTCGCCCTCCATCCCACTGGTGCCTTCAGACACCATAAATTCACCCTCCAGGGCCATGTGGGTTGCAGCTCCCTCCTGCTCCTGTGGCAATGCTCCTCTGCCAGATGATGCTAATGCACACAAGGACAGGGTGACACAACAAAAAGGGGGGAGGGAAGACAGAAGAGACACATGGTCAATGCCTGCAACACCACTAACGTTGGCGGACACAATACACAGGGAGCAGCCCTATGCATTAGCCCATGTACTAGCAGTTTAGGGGAAAAGCACATGCCCATGGGGGACTCTGCCTAGATCCATTCGATGCACAGCTGGAACCCACAGGAGCCTGACTAGGTGTAGAGGGCCACTACCACTTTTGGGGTTGGAGTGCCACTGAGCCTGCAAAACAATGGATCTACCTTGGTGCGTCTGCCCTGGCCTAGGGGAACACACAGCCCACTCCCCCCATCCAGAAACCTCATAAAGCATGCAGAGTCAGCTGACTGAGACTGTACTCACCCCCTTGTGGGTGCTGTGATGCCCTCAAGCGCTCATCCAACTCAGGATATTCCACCGCCAGGATCCGGTACATCAGGGGGGTTATGGTGCGACGGGCACCCCTTCCACATTGGGAGGCCATCCCCAGCTGGGCCTCCGCCATCTTCTTGGTCCAGCGGCGCAGGTCCTCCCATCTTTTGCAGAAGTGGGTGCTCCGTCTATGGTAGACTCCCAGGGTCCGCACTTCCTTGACGATTGCACACCAAATACCCTTCTTCTGTTGGGCGCAGACTTAGAGGAATAGTGAAGTAAGAATGGATGTTACTCCCCCGCCCGGTTCTTCTTACTCATTGGCCACAAACCTCCTGCCCTGGCCCAGAAAAACATACACTCACCATCCTCACATGCTGGCCTCTGCCCCCCGTCTCTTCCATCCAACCACTCCACACATTCATGTGTCATGCATCATGCTCATAGTGTACTCACCTGTTTGTCTTGAGGACCGTATAGTAGCGTGTACAGGGGAGGACCCCATCCACCAGTTTCTCCAACTCCTCCGCAGTGAAGGCAGGGGCCCTTTTCTCAGACACTGTAGCCATTGTTGCTTACAGACTCAGATCACAGCAGCACTTGCAGTGTAGGTCCTCTCCTGGTGAAGGTCAGGTATCAAGAGATAGAAAATGGCGGTCACATCCGCGGCGGTACGTACCCTCACCGCCGGTGTACATCGTCATTGGCTCCTAGAACCGATAGGGCCCAATGATAACCAATGCTGATTTGCGCTGCGGTCTTTGACTGCCTACCGCGACGCTGCACAACGGCAGCGCAGTTACCTCATTTCCCCTTGTCCCTCCTTACAGGTCAGGCAGCCTTCATTTCAGGGGGGGCACATGGCAGGGCAACTAACTGCATCACAGCACTTTTGGCCAGGTATGCGGACAGACAGCGCCACACAACGATTACATCACAATTGTTCTAAACACCCTTCTGAAGCCTATGTGGTGTATGACCCTCTGCTCACCCTTCTCCTCCATAGGGCACTTCCGCTGGGGCAGGTGAGAAGATGGCGTCATCCTCCGGTATACAGACCCCTGGTGGACCTGTCGACAATGGAAGACAGACACATCATTATTACCTACAGACTTGATCGTGCCACAATCCAGGAACTGTGTCCCCAGTTGGAGCCATACCTGAAGTCAGCTATCCGCCATCCCACAGGGATCCCTCCTCTAGTGCAGGTCCTGTCTGTACTCCATTTACTGGCCAGTGGGTTCTTTCAAACAACAGTGGCCATGGCATCAGGGATATCACAGCCAATGTTCTCTAACATGTTGTCCAGAGTGTTGTCTGCCCTGCTGAAATACATGTGCAGCTACATCGTTTTCCCTCAGGTGGAGGAATTGCCCACAGTGAAAGGTGACTTCTATGCCCTGGTACATATCCCCAACATCATTGGTGCCACTGATGGTATACATGTGGCATTTGTCCTCCCTCCCGCAGGAATGAACAGGTGTACAGAAACCGCAAAAGCTACCGTTCTATGAATGTGCATATGGTCTGTTTGGCAGACCAGTATATCTCCCATGTGAATGCCAAATATCCTGGCTCAGTGCATGACTCTTACATTTTGAGGAATAGTAGCATCCCCTATGTGATGGGACAACTCCAGAGGCACTGTGTGTGGCTAATAGGTGAGCCCAAGGTCCCAACACAGTTGACATAGGTGTCTGGGTATGGGAGAGTCACTAAGGGGTGGAGGATGTCTAACAGTTGTCCCTCGATATTTGCAGGTGACTCTGGTTACCCCAACCTGTCATGGCTACTGGCCCCAGTGAGGAATCCCAGGACAAGGGCAGAGAGGAATGTTACAATGAGGCACATGGGCGAACTAGGAAGATAAAAGAGCGCACCTTCGGCCGCCTGAAGGCCAGATTCCGGTGCCTCCATCTGACAGGTGGCTCCCTATACTACTCACCGAAGAAGGTGTGCCAGATCATCGTGGCATGCTGTATGTTGCACAACCTGGCTTTGCGACGCCAGGTGCCTTTTCTGCTGGAGGATGGGCCTGATGTTGGTCTTGTGGCAGCTGTGGAGCCTGTGGACAGTGAAGAAGAGGAGGCAGAAGAAGAAGAAGATATAGACAACCGAAACAACATCATCATGCAATACTTCCAGTAAGACAGAAGTAAGAGGATGGCACTGCTTCTCACATATCATACTACTGTAGGGCATTGCATAAATCTGCCTTTTTACCTCTGTGTATGGACCTTGACATGTCACTTTGAATTTCCATTGCACAGATATGGGTCACACTTTGTGCCTTCTGCTATGTTTACTGCTGCCCAACAACTGTCTGACATTGGTATGTGAACATGAACATTGACATTGCTATATTTCTGAGAAGTTACAATTACACATTTGTGAAAGTACAGACTGACTCCAGATTGATTTGTGATTCAAGGGTGTTTATTTCTGTGCAAATAAGTGGAGGGGGGTGTGCAATGGGCTGGGGTGATGGTGGAGTAAAGTCCATGGTACAGTCCAGTCTCTTGGTCTCACAGGTGCATTGTCCAAGGGGGCATAGGAAGTGGAGTAATAGGAGTTCAAAGTTGTCAGAGTGACAAAGTGGGACAAAAGGGTGACAATTAGGAGAGTTTTCTTTCCTGGCGGGGTCTTGGCAATGTTCTCTGTCTTGTTCCTGGATCTCAGGGACCATTTGCGGGCTGTTGGTCCTGTGGCGGGACCTCCTGTCCACTAGCGCCGGCGGAGGTGGAGGGGTGTTCATCGTTCAGGCTAGTGGCAGGGGCCCATTTGTGTGCCAATCTGTCCCTCATGGTGTTGGCCATGTCTGCCAGCACCCCTTCATTGGTGACCAGGGTGGTGTTGATGGACTTCAAGTCCTCCTTGATCCCCAGGTAGTGTTCCTCCTGCAGCCGCTGGGTCTCCTGAAACTTGGCCAGTACTGTGCCCATGGTCTCCTGGGAATTATGGTATGCTCCCATGATGTTGGAGAGTGCCTCATGGAGAGTGGGTTTCCTGGGCCTGTCCTCCCCCTGTTGCAGAGCAGTCCTTCTAGTTTCCCTGTTATCCTGTGCCTCTGTCCCCTGAACCGTGTGCCCACTGCCACTGACCCCAGCTCCCTGATTGTCTTGGGTTGCTGGGTTTGCCTGGGGTCCCTGCAGTGGTGGACACACTGCTGATTGACGTGTCCTGGGGACAGATGGCTGGGCCCGCTGGGTGGGTGCTATGGTGGTGTTTCCTTAGGGGGGAGGGTTTGTGGTGGTTTGTTACTGTGGCAGGGGAACCGACTCTCCAGAGGTCCCTGATGGGCCAGGCTGGTCATCTTGATCCTGGCGTGCAGAGCTGCTGTCATCACTGTGGGCCTCTTCTGTTGGGGGACTGGATATGTCTGGCACCTCCTGTCCAGTGACGTTAGGTAGGGGTCCTGTTGGGGTGTAAATGCATAGTTATTGTATCTGTGTGTGCAATCTTGTGCAATGGGTGAGTTACCCTCTACTCCTGTGCTTGCATTATTGTGTTTGCACTTGTGTTATTAGTGATTTTGGGGTCTGGGTGGGTATCTGTACTGGACATGCTTTGGTGATAGGTAGTAGTAAAGATATGACTTACCAGAGTCCAGTCCTCCTGCCACTCCTGCAAGGCCCTCAGGATGCATTATCGCCAAGACTTGCTCCTCCCATGTTGTTAGTTGTTGGGGAGGAGGTGGGGGTCCACTGCCAGTCTTCTGTACTGCTATCTGGTGTCTGGATACCACGGAACACACCTTCCCCGTAGGTCATTCCACCTCTTCCTGATGTCATCCCGTGTTCTGGGGTGCTGTCCCACTTCGTTGACCCTGTCGACGATTCTTCATCATAGCTCCATCTTCCTAGCAATGGAGTTGTGCTGCACCTGTGATCCGAAAAGATGTGGCTCTACACGGATAATTTCCTCCACCATTTCCTCCACCATTCCTCAGAACACCTGGGGTGTCTTTGAGGTGCCATGACGTGGTGTGGGTAATGTGTGAGGTGCTGTTTGTTGTGCTGTGTGAAGTGTTGTGTTGGGGTGTGTTCTTTGAGGTGCGTGGATGTTGTGTGAGTGATGGTGTTGTGTGCCTGTGGATGCTGGTGTTGTGTTTGCTATTCTCTCTCTCTGCTTCTTCAAATAAATGTTATTGTAAGGGGATTTGGGTAATGTGGGTGTGTGTTTTATAGTGGTGTGAGTGTGTGGGTGTGGTGTGTGTATATGTTTCAGTTGTGTGTATTTTGATTTGTCCAATGTGGTTGTGTTTTGTAAGTGTGTGTGTATTTTGAGCGCAGCGGTGTGTACTGCCAATGGATTACCGCAGTTGAAAGACCGCTGCGTTGATTTCTGGGTTCGTGACAGTGTGGGCGTATTCCTGTTGGCGTGACGGTGTGGGTTTTGGTATCGCCAGTTTATCACTGACCTTTGGTGTGGCGGACTTGTGTGGGTGTCTGTATTGTGGCGGATTACGAGATGTGGGTCGTAATACCTGTAGCAGATTTCTGCCGCGGCCACGGTATATTGGCGACCTTCAGCACGGCGGTAAGCGGGATTTACCGCCAGGGTTGTAATGAGGGCCTTCCTGTTTCCCACTAATGGGACGTTCAATTTGAGGGTTCTAGAGCATTTACAGATGGCGCTAAATGAGTCGAAGCCCCTTCCGAGACCAGCGTAGTTTGAGGTACTAGTGGTCTTGGAAGTAGTAGCTAGACAACAACAGCTATTGAAATTCAAGAGAAGGACGAGAAAGGCAGAAAACTTTAGGGGAGACTAAATGGGATTGCGATCAGAAGACTTGGAGAACAGAGATTTTGAAAGGGATGAAGTTGTTTCCAGCAATTATGCAAGAGAATGAAAAGAAAGGAAGGAAAGCGACTAGGAAGACTGATGGAAGTCCATCTGAAAGTAAGGGAGCTAGAAAGTCTTCAAGAGTAGAGGAAGAATGAATGATGATGAATTCCTTACACAGTTATTGAGAGAACGACCACCACCATATACACTACGCAAGAGTGGTCCAAGTACTAGTGCTGATCCGACAGCCCCGACACAGGTTAATGGGACAGTGAGTCTGGTACAGGTTAATGTTAACCTGACACAGAATGCGGTGCAAAGTAGACCTAATGTGCCAACTACTCCTGTAGTGCAGACTCAGATGCAGCCACCACAGATACAGAGAATATATCCGGATGTGCCCATTTTAGAGACAACTTCGAACTTAGTGGTGCCCACCGAGCAGGTGATTCCAAGACCCATACTGGTCTAGACTGAGCCAACTCCGATTTTATTGCCCCAAGTGCAGCCGCAGGTAATGCTGAGATTTACACCAGGGACAGGGACACAGTCAGACTTGACTCTGATGATGAATCAGATTATGGGAGTTACTCTCCCACAGAGTGTAGGTGCCAGAGCAGCCCCGGATGCAATATTGCTACTGATCACTGTTGGTCCAGTGGTACCATTATTTGCAAAAAAGAAGCCGACTGTGAGTGAACAAGGAGCAATGGCGCAGAGTCTAATGTGGGGAGGACATAATGAACAGGTTCAGGTAGTTTCTCCTGTGGGTCAGACTATTGACGAATCCAGATCATCTTTAGATTTTAGTCCACTTGTTGCACTTCCAGATGCGGTGACAGGACCAAATGTAAGTCAGAGTTTTAAATTATTGACACTGCAGAATCTGAATGCAGTGGCACGGCAGGTGCCCCCGGTCCAAGCAAGTAACATTTCGTTACAGGGGTTGACAGCTCAGCAACTAACTGAATGGTTAGACAAACTGAATACCCTGCATAATGCCTCTAAAGGAGAAGAGTATTTGAATTGTGCTAGGTTGAGCACGGAAGCGGTGAACTAATTGAGGCAAAAGACTTTCAACACATGAGGTTGGCCGAAATGAAGGCACACCTTAAAGAATTACTGCAGAATGCTCAGACATGGGGGGCATTAGACAAATGGGAAGGCAGATGGGTAAAGAAAAGAGACAAGAGGAAAGGGGATTCTTTGGAGCTGACTGAAAATGTGCAGCCGTATGAGGATCCATTAAAGATTTTACCAAGGAGGGAGATTCCAGGGGGAAATTTTGTTCACGTCCCTATGAGCAGAAGTCATATTCTATCATTTACTAATGGTTATCCAAAAATTGAGAGAAAAGCCCGTAGAGTGGTATCAGCAGACAGACAGGTTTGTAAAACTTGCAAAGTGTTTGTGGGAAGACTTGAACACATTACTGGAGATAGTGGTTCCAGCTGACTTGTGGGACGAGTGTAAGAGGAGTGTAGACTGGCCAACAAGTGAACCAGAGAGAGATAAGAATACAGGTGCACCATCTCCTGAGGTAATGAAATATTACTATAAGGTGACTGAGTTTCTGAAAGCGAGGATTTCACCCAAGAATTTTGATTGTCAGAGGATTGACAGGGCAGCGAGGGAAGCAAAGGAGTCGATACATTTGTATTATGAGAGATTGTTGCAGGCGTTTAAGCATTACAGTGGTACAGAAACAATTGAGGAGAAAGACATGCTAGATTTTGTGTTCAGATTTGTGGAAGGATTGAGACATGAAATTAGCCAGATTATTAGGAATCATTTGATTTGCTGGCAATTGAAGCCGATTGATGAGGTATTGCAGTATGCAAAATACAGTAGTAATGAGATTGAGCTGAAGCAGAAAAAGGTGAAAGAAAAGGCTGTGGTGATGCAGATTAAAGCAGCTCATACAGAAGTGCAAGGTAATTTTGTGCAGCAGATGCCACAGCAGCAGGAAAATATCGTGTGTCAGCCCCAGATGAGAGGTTGAGGGCATGGAGGCAATATGAATCTGGGTCCGGATTTGAATACTGTAGTGGTTCAGAATGATGTGCAGGGAATGAAGAAGCTATTGCCATGTGACATTTGCGGAGCAGTGGGACTTTGGAAAAGGGAGTGTCCGATGATGGTGTAGGAAGGTTTTGTTCAGCAGAGTAATGACATCAATTCATTTCAGAATCCTAGAGGACCGGGAATAAGGGGCCCTAATTCAAATTTTCAGAATAATGCGAATCAAGTGCAAAATGTTCAGCCCATGTAGCAGGTGCAAATGCCCTGTGCACAAGTGTCACAGTTGTAGCCAATGCAGCAGCAGGTTCCCATGGTACCTAGACAGCAAATGAAAATACCTCAGGACCCGATGCAGCACCAACAGATGATGCTTTCTCAACAGGTCGCAGGTCAGAGGCAAGACAGAAGTAGTAACACAGTGCACAAATTCCCGTTACACAGTGAGGATGGAATAAATGGTAAATGGACGAGTGACAGTTCAGACGAGGAACCATGTGTGCTTGCGACTTCTTTAGAAGTAGATCAGAGAGGACCCTATGTGAGGGGAAATGTTATGGGTCATGGAGTTTCTTTCTTGGTGGACACAGGAGCTACACATTCTACATTGAGAAGCGTAGAGGTTCCGAATTTTCCCCTTTCAGGTAGAACAGTTCAGGTTGTGGGAATAGCAAACCAGTATCTGACAAACCTGATTTCTGATCCAGTTCAAGTTGAGATTGGCAATTTTCAGGGATTGCATACGTTTGTAGTCTGCGATTCAAGTCTTGCATCCCTATTGGGAAGAGACTTGCTGTGTAAAACAAAATTTTTCATTACTTGCTCAAATGACGGAATTGAGATTCAGACAAATAGTGATGACGAGGAAGACCAAGCCCCAGAAACAGAATGTGAAACTGCAAATGAGAAGTACCCTTTGACTGAGTTTTGCTGATGTTCACTGTGAAAGAGGTCCATCCTGATTTGCAGGGAACAGTACAAGAGAAGGTGTGAAATTTGACAGGAAAAGAAGTAGGTCTGATCAAGGGAGTGGAGGCAGTTAAAGTTACCATAAATCCGAATGCAGTTTTTCCCCAACTTCCACAGGACCACATGCCACAAGATGTCCTGATGAAAGTGGCTCAGATAATTGAAGATTTTGGGAAACAAGGAGTTCTGAAAGAAGTGTTGAGCAGTCCATGAAATTCACCGATAATCGGTTTGACGAAGCCCTGTGGGATTGTTCAGGATTTGAGAAGAATAAATCAGATTGTGGTCAAATGTTGTCCCGTAATGCCAAATCCATCTGTGATACTATTCCAGATTCCATGTGATGCAGAGTGGTTCACGGTCATTGATTTGTCTCAAGCGTTCTATTCTGTACCTCTTCATGAGGATAGCCAATTTCTCTTTTGTTTCAAATTCCTGGATCAAGTCTATTGCTGGTGTAGAATTCCTCAAGGGTATTCAGAGTCACCTTCCTCATTCAATCAAATCTTGAAAAAGAATTTAGAGTTGTTGGAATTGCCTTTCCGATCAACTTTGGTGCAGTACATTGATGACTTACTGATTGCGTCCAAAACAAGGGACGAGTGCAAGTATAATACGATTGCCCTTACTGAACCATTTGGGAAAGAATGGTCATAAAGTGTCTTCACTGAAGTTGCAGAACTGTCATAAAATAGTGAAGTATTCTGGTCATCAGATTGAGAAAGGGTTGAGGAAGATATCCAGACAAAGGATTACAACGATATTGCAGATAAGTCCCCCAACCACACAGAGAGATGTCAATATGTTCCTGGGAAAGGTGGGCTATTGTCGCCAATGGATCCCAAATTTTTCAGTCATTTGAAGACCATTGGAGAAGCTGACACATAAGGAAGTTACTGATCCCATAATATTAGACCAGGATGAGATAAAAGCATTCACTGAGTTGAGAGAGAGAGAGTTTGTGCAGAACTCATGCATTGGGTATGCCTGACTACACAAAGACTTTCACATTGTTTTGTCATGAGCATGATGCATGTTCACTGTCTGTCTTGACTCAAGTCCATGGAGGAGCACATCGCCCAGGAGCATATTTTTTAGCTACTTTGGACCCAGTTGCAGCAGCCTTACCAGGTTGTTTGTGTGCATTTGCCACAGTTGGTCAAAGTCTTTCACAGTATGAAGGTGTGGTGATGGGATATCACCTGACTGTAATGGTCCCTCACTCAACTGAGATTTTACTGACAAGGACAAAACCCAATACTTGACTGGTGCTAGGTTGACTAGGTTGACTAGGTACGAAACTAGTATTTTTGGGTCACTGAACGTGACACTGAAAAGGTTTACAGTGCTGAACGCGGCAATCTTACTTCTGAGTGAAAATGCTGAAATTGAAAAAGAAGAAGATGTTGAACATGACTGCATCGAAGTAACTGAGTTGCGCACCAAACCGAGACCTGATATTAGAGATACACGATTGGAAGAAAATGACCAAATTATCTTTGTTGACGGTTCTTGTCTGAGAGACAATACAGGAACACTGAGAGCAGGATATGCTGTATGCACAATTAAAGGTACTCTAGAAGCTTTTTGGCTTCGAGGAGTGTATTCTTCCCAGGTAGCGGAACTGGTCGCCCTTCATAGAGCGTGCCATGTTTCTGCTCAGTTAAGAGTCACAATCTATACAGATAGCAAGTACGGATTTGGAATAGTTCATGATTTTGGTCAGTTGTGATAACAGAGGGGTTTCCTGACTTCTTCTGGTTCACCGGTGGGAAATGGTGAGAGAATCAAAGAATTGTTACATGCAATACAAATGCCTGAAAAGATTGCCGTGGTGAAATGCAGTGCACATCTGAAGTCGCAGGACTGTGGCCCTCATCACAACCCTGGTAGTAAATGCCGCCTACCGCCGTGCTGACTGCCGCCAACATACCGTGACCGCAGCGGTATTCCGCTACGGGTATTATGACCCACACAGAGAAATCTGCCACTATACAAACACCCACAAAAGTCCGCCAGACCAAAGGTCAGTGATAAATTGGCGGTACCAAAACCCACACCGTTACGCCAACAGGAATACGCACACAGTATCAGGACCCACGAATCACCGTAAACCATTGGCGGTACACACCGCCGCGCTCAAAATACACACAAACTAACAAAACTACACCACATTGGACAATTCAAAATACACACACCTGACACACATACACACACCACACCCACACACTAACACCACTAGAAAACACCCACCCACATTATCCACAACCCTTTCAATTAAAAAAACAATTGCCAACAGAGAGAGACACAAGCCAGAAGCACCACTCAATCTGAGCCACAGAACACCATCACCCATACACCATCCACTCACCTCACAGCACACACCACAACACATCACCCCACACACCCTCACACATACCACTCACACCACATCCATGGCACCCCAAAGACACCCCAGGTTTTCAGAGGAGGAGCTAAGGGTCATGGTGGAGGAAATCATCCGGGTACAGCCACAGCTATTCGGATCACAGGTGCAGCAGACATCCATTGCAAGGAAGATGGAGCTATGGTGGAAAATCGTGGACAGGGTCAACGTCATGGGACAGCACCCCAGAACAAGGGATGACATCAGGAAGAGGTGGAACGACCTACGGGGGAAGCTACTTTCCGTGGTTGCAAGACACCAGGTAGCTGTACAGAGGACTGGCGGTGGACCCCCACCTCCTCCCCCACAACTTACAACATGGGAGGAGCAAGTCTTGGCGATCATGCATCCTGAGGGCCTCGCAGGAGTAGTAGGAGGGCTGGACTCTGGTAAGTCAAATTTTCACTACTTTATCCCCCACCCTACCTGCATGCCATCACAAACCCATCCCTACCCACACCCCCATCAACCCACCACCTCACACATACCCCACTCTCACAGCCACTCCATCCCAATACCAAGCCCTGCATGCCACAACAATCCATGAAACCTCATCACAGACCTGCATGGACACCCATCACCACAGCATGCCCATTAGAGAGAATCACCCAGCCCACAAAATCACTGTGCACACAAGGCAAAGCTGACAGGGAAATCACAACCATACAGGGAAACACACCCATGCACAAGATGGCACACTCAGATACAATAACACTGCATTTGCATCCCCACAGGACCACTACTCAACGTCACCAGAGAGGATTTGCCAGCAACATCCAGTCCCCCACAGAAGGGGCCCACATTGATGACCGCAGCTCTGCACGCCTGGATCACAATGACCGATCTGGCCCATCAGGGACCTCTGGACAGGTGGTTACCCTGCCACATCCCAACCCACCACAGAGCCCCCCCTCATGAATCACCACCAAAGCACCCACCCAGCGGGTCCATGCCACTGTCCCCAGGACACGTCAATCAGCAGTGTGTCCACCACTACAGGGGCCCCAGGCAACCCCACAAACCCAGGACGATCAGGGACCTGGGGTCAGTGGCAGTTGGCACACAGTTCAGGGGACAGAGGCACAGGACAACAGGGAAACTGGGAGGACTGCTGTGCGACAGGGGGAGGACAGACTCAGGAAACCCACTCTTGAGGAGGCACTCACCAACAACCTGGGAGCATACCACCATTCGCAGGAGACGATAGGCCTGATACTGGCCAAGTTGCAGGAGACCCAGCGGCTGCAGGACAGACAGTACCTGGGGATCAGGGAGGACCTCAAACATATCTACACCATCCTGGTCACCATTGCAGGGGTGCTGGCTGACATGGCCAACACCATGAGGGAGGCAGTGACACACCAATGGGCCCCTGACACTAGCCACACCGAAGAACAGCCCTCCATCTCCGCGGGCGCTAGTGAAATGGAGGCCTCGCCACAGGAACAACAGGCCACCAGCACCCCACCCATTGCAGAAGGAGAACCACCCTGCAAACGGTCCCTGTGATCCAGGCAGAGCCAGAGAACATTGCCAAGACCCCGGCCATGAAATAAGACCTCCTGATTGTCACCCTTCAGTCCCACTCTGTCACCCTGTCCACCTTGAACTGCCATTACTACCCTTCCAATGCCCCCTTGGACAATGCACCTGTGATACCAAGAGACTGGACTCTAACTGGAAATTCCTCTGACATCACCGCAGCCCATTGCATATCCCACTCTACTTATGAGCACTCAAATAAACACCTTTGGAACAAATACAAATCTGGAGTCTATCAAATTATTCAAAATGTATTAGTACAACATTATGAAAGCATTGCAAGTCATATGTACAGTTATATTTGCATTGGAATTACCTTTAGTGGGCAGCCGTAAACATACCAGAAGCCAGAGTGGGCCACAGAGATCTGAAAATAGAGATGCCAAAGGGTACAGTAAGTGGCCATAGACATAGGGAAATCAGTCTGCCATGTACAATGTCCAAAAGAAAACTGAAAAGTTGAGTGAAGTCACAGTGTCTTACCTGTGTGTCACTGGAAGTACTGCTGTACAATATTACTTCTGTTGTCCACATCTTCTTTCTCTGCCTCCTCTTACTCACTGTCCACAGGCTCCACCGCTGCAACAAGGCCATCTCCAGGCTGATCCTCCTGCAGAAAAAGCACCTAGCATCTCAAAACCAGGTTGTGCAAAATGCAACATGCAACGATGATCTGGTGCACCTTCTTGGGTGAATAGTACGGGGATCCACCTGTCAGATGGAGGCACCGGAACTTGGCCTTCAGGAGGCCAAAGGTTCTTTCAATTATCCTCCTTGTTCACCCATGTGCCTCTTGTAATGTTCCTCTGCCCTTGTCCTGGCATTCCTCACTGGGGTCAGTAGCCATGAGAGGTTGGGGTAACCAGAGTCACCTGAAAACATCGAGGGACAACTGTTAGACACACACTAACCCTTAGGGACAACCCCATACCCAGACACCAACTTATGCTGGGTGGGGACCTTGGGCTCACCTATTAGCCACACCCAGTGCCTCTGGAGTTGGCCCATCACATATGGGATGCAGCTATTCCTCAAGATAAATGTGTCATGCACAGAGCCCGGATACTTGGCATTCACATGGGAGATGTACTGGTCCGCCAAACACACCATCTGCACATTCATAGAGTGATAGCTTTTACTATTCCTGAAAACTTGTTCATTTCTCTGGGGGAGGACAAATGCTACATGTGTACCATCAATGGCACCAATGATGTTGGGGATATGTCCCAGGGCATAAAAGTCAGCTTTCACTGTGGCCAAATCCTCCACCTGTGGGAATACAATGTAGATGCACATGTGTTTCAGCAGGGCTGACAACACTCTGGTCAATATGTTGGAGAACATTGGCTGAGACATCCCTGATGCCACGGCCACTGTTGTTTGGAAGGAACCACTTGCCAGGAAATGGAGCACTGACAGGACCTGCACTAGAGGGGGGATACCTGTGGGCTGGCGGATTACTGACATCAGGTCTGGCTCCAATTGGGCCCACAGTTCTTGGATTGTGGCCCAATCAAGTCTGTATGTTAGGATAATGTGTCTGTCCTCCATTGTCGCAAGGTCCACCAGGGGTCTGTACACTGAAGGGTACCAACATGCTGGCAGTAACTATCGCCAAATTATGACCTTAGAGCTGTGAACTCAGATAGACCGCCACTTTACCACACCGACCGCCATTGAGGAAATAACAGCCACTACGGCGGTAGTCGCCTACAGCCAGTCGGAAGTCAAGGTTCCGCCCACCATATTAAGAGACACGAATCCGCCACCTTTTTCAGGGTGGCACCAATGACATCAAAAGCCTGGCGGAAACAGACCTCAGAAGTGAAAGGACTCACATTTGGAGACACAGGGAACAACCACGCCACCATGGAGCCTGAACTTCAGATCTTCCCAATGATTTTCTACGTCCTGCTCCACCACAAACACCAACGACGGCAAAGACGACCACGGTGAGCACAGCCGCCTAGGACACAGCCGAGAGAGGGAGGAAAAAGAGAGTGACACACACACGCACAACACACAATCCCACCCCCAACACCATACACACAATCAAATGCAGTAATACAACATATTTACCCTGTACCCCTCAAGAATAATACAAGGACAACAGTAGAAATATGAAAATTCTGTCAAATGGTATATACATATGTACAGTTCAAGGGACACTGCCCAGTCCTCAATGTGCGTGGGCCACAGGCCAAAGTCCAAGGCCGCACTTGTCACCTGCACCAACACGGAGAGGACACTGCAGGGGCATCAGTTAGAAAATAGGCAGGCAGCTCAGGGGGATGGGGAGTGGGGTGCACCTCAGCCAGCAGATGGAACAACACCACTGGTCCTGGAGGGGGCAACAAGCCCTGTGCTTTGTCCTGGGGAGGGCAAGGCCACAGTCTCTCAAGTGGGTGACTTGCCCACTGGCTCTGGAGGGGGCAACATGCCCTGTGCTCAGTCCTGGGGAGTTCAAGACCCCAGACTCTCAAGTGGGTGGCTTGCCCACATGCTCTGGAGGGGGCAACATGCCCTGTGCTTGGTCCTGGGGAGTGCAAGGCCACAGTCTCTCAAGTGGGTGACTTGCCCACTGGCTCTGGAGGGGGCATCGTGCCCTGTGCTTATGATCCTTCTGAGGATGGGGTGAGTGGGTGTCTTACCCACTGGTTCTCGATGGGGCATTGTGTCCTGTGCATCTGATCCTGAGGAGGATGGGGTGAGTGAACAATGTGGGAGGCTGGCCTGGCTTATAGTGGGTACCTGATGATACTTACACCTTTTGCCAGGTCCAGTTATCCCTCATTAGTAGATTAGTAGTGTTCTAGCAGCTTCGGTTGATAGAGGTAGCTATAGCAGAACAGCTTAGGCTGAACTAGGAGGCATGTAAAGCTCCTACTATACCACTTATATCACATAGGTACTATATCACAAGAAACACAATACTCACAGTTACTAAAAATAAAGGTACTTTATTTTATTGACAATTTGCCAAAAATTTCTCAGAGGATATTCTCCCTTAGGAGGTAAGTAAAATACACAAAATATACACATAAACCAAAATCAGGTAAGTAAAACAGTCAGAAAGCAGTTCAAACACTATAGAATACAATAGGATGAAATAGGCCGAGTGGTAACATAAACCATATACTAAGAAAGTGGAATGCGAAACACAAATGGGCCCCTAGGCTAGTGTAGAGGGTCGTTGGGAGTGTAAGAAAACAGTAAGGATGTCCAAGATACCCCACCCCAAGACCCTGAAAAGCAGGAGTAAAGTACTACTATTTCCCCAGAAACACACTAAACTTGTGATAGAGGATTCTGCAAAGACCACAACAGACTGCAAAGCACTGAAGACGGATTCCTGGACCTGAGGACCTGCAAAGGAAGGGGACCCAGTCCAAGAGTTGTGAAAGTGTGCCGGGGGGGGCAGGAGCCCACTAAACCCCAGATGAAGGTGCAAAATGGCTGCCTCCGGATAGAAGAAACTTTAGATTCTGCAACAACAAAAGGTGTTAGGAACTTCTACTTCATGCAGAAGATGTCCCACAGAATGCTGGAGGATGCAGAGTTGTTTCTTTGGAGAAAGACCGCAAACAAGCCTTGCTAGCTGCAAGAATCACAGTAGAGGAACAAGGGTGCTGCCCGAGCCCAGGAAGGACCAGAATGTTGCCACTTGTGAGAGGGAACAGAGAGGGCCCTCAGCAACAAAGAGAGCCCACACACAAGATGGTAGCACCCGCAGAAGTCCTTGAACACGGGTTCAAGAAAACTGAACACATCAGTCATCTCAACACTACAAAAGAAGGTCTTACGAAGCCAGAGGTCAACTTAGGGAGTTGAGAAATGCAGGACAGAGTGCTGGGGACCTGGGCTTGGCTGTTCACAAAGAATTCCTTGTAAATGTGCACAGAAGCCCTAGCAGCTACAGTTCACGTGGTGCACAGGATTACTGTCTGGAGAGGGGAGGCAAGGACTTACTTCCTCCAAATTTGGACAGTTGGACCACTGGATAGTCTGAGTCACTTGGGTCCACCACCTGTGTTCCAGGGGCCAGGCTCGTCAGGATGAGAGGGGTCCCAGAGTATCAGTGATGCTGAAGTTTGGTGCCTGCTGGAGCAAGGGGAACGTTCCGTCAACCCATGGGAGATTTCTTCATGGCTTCCAGTGCAGGATGAAGGCAGGCAGCACCCAAAGCATGCACCACCAGGAAACAGTCGAGAAAGCCAGCAGGATTAGGCGCTACAATGTCGCTGGTAGTCTTCTTGCTAATTTGTTGCAGTTTTGCAGGCGTCCTGGAGCAGTCAGCGGTCGATCCTTGGCAGAAGTCAAAGAGAGAGGTGTAGAGGAACTCTGGTGAATTCTTGCAAGTCATTATCTGAAGAAAAGCCCACTGGAGAGACCCTAAATAGCCCTCAGAGGAGGATTGGCCACCTAGTGAGGTAAGCACCTATCAGGAGGGGTCTATGACGTCACCTGCTGGCACTGGCCACCTCTGGATTCAAGATGGCAGAGGTCTGGGACACACTGGAGGAGTTCTGGGCACCACCCTGTGGTGATGGACATGGGAGTGGTCACTCCCCTTTCCTTTGTCCAGTTTCGCACCAGAGCAGGGACTGGGGGTTCCCTAAACCAGTGTAGACTGGCTCATGCTACGAGGGCACCATCTGTGCCCTTCAAAGCATTTCCAGAGGCTGGGAGAGGCTACCCCTCCCCAGCCTTCAACACCTATTTCCAAAGGGAGAGGGTGTAACACCCTCTCTCAGAGGAAATCCTTTGTTCTGCCTTCCTGGGACTGGGCTGCCCAGACCCCAGGAGGGCAAAACCCTGTCTGTGGGGAGGCAGCAGCGTTAGCTGCAGAGAAAACCCCAGAGAGCTGGTTTGGCACTACCCGGGGTCCATAGTGGAGCCCCGGGGATGCATGGGATTGGCACCCCAATACCAGATTTGGCATGGGGGGCAATTCCATGATCTTAGACAGGTTACATGACCATATTCAGAGTTACCATTGTGAAGCTACATATAGGTATTGCCCTATATGTAGTTCATGCCTGTAATGGTGTCCCCGCACTCACAAAGTCTGGGGAAATTGCCCTGAACTATGTGGGGGCACCTTTGCTAGTGCAAGGGTGCCCTCACACCTACTAACTTTGCACCTAACCTTCAGCAAGTGAGGGTTAGACATATAGGTGACTTATAAGTTACTGAGGTGCAGTGAAAATGGCTGTGAAATAACATGTGCGTTATTTCACTCAGGCTGCAGTGGCAGTCCTGTGTAAGATTTGTCTGAGCTCCCTATGGGTGGCAAAGGAAATGCTGCAGCCCATAGGGATCTCCTGGAACCCCCAATACCCTGGGTGCCTATGTAACATATACTAGGGAATTATAAGGGTGTTCCAGTGTGCCAATCAGAATTGGTAAAAATGGTCACCAGCCTATAGTGACAATTTTAAAGGCAGACAGAGCATAAGCACTGAGGTTCTGATTAGCAGAGCCTCAGTGACACAGTTAGTCACTACACAGGTACACACATTCAGGCCAAAAACTATGAGCACAGGGGTCCTGGCTAGCAGGATCCCAGTGAGACAGGCAAAAACAAACTGACATACATGTAAAAATGGGGATAACATACCAGGCAAGATGGTGCTTTCCTACAGTGCTGTTGCTGCTGGTGGGGGGACCCTCCAGCCCATCCCCTGCAGCGTCAGATGGCTGCTCACTAGTGATGGTGGTGGTGCTGCTGCTGGTGGGGGGAAGCTCCTGCCCATCCCCTGCTGCCTTGGATGGCTGCCCACTGGTAATGGTAGTGCTGCTGGTGCTGCTGGTGGTGGGGGGAGGCTCCAGCCCATCCCCGGCAGCCTCGGACGGCGGCACAACCATGATTGGTGGTGGGTGCTCCGACTGAGTTCCTGCACTAGGCCCACTGTCCTTCCTGCTTGCTGGTGTAGGCCCCTTGCCCTTCCTGGCAGCAGTTGGGAATGGCTCCTTGCCCTTCCGTGCATCACTTGGGTCAGGCTCCTTACCCTTCCTGGCAGCAGCTGGGGATGACTCCTTGCCCTTCTGGGCAGCACTTGGGTAAGGCTCCTTGCCTTTTCTGGTGGCAGCTGGGGATGGCTCCTTGCCCTTCCTGTGAGCAGCTGGGGATGGCTCCTTGCCCTTCCGGGCAGCACTTGGGTGAGGCTCCTTGCCCTTCCTGGCAGCAGCTGGGGATAGATCCTTGCCGTTCCGGGCAGCACTTGGGTCAGGCTCCTTGCCCTTCCTGGCAGCAGCTGGGGATGGCTCCCTGCCCTTCCTGGCAGCAGCTGTGGATGGTTCCTTGCCCTTCCGGGCTGCACTTGGGGCAGGCACCCTTTCTTTGAGGCTGCCTGGTGCCCTGGATCCTTTACCACAACGAGTGGTTGTGGATACTACTGGGCCTGTGGACTAGGTGGCTGAGGTGCTTGCCTGAGTTTTTGCCACCCTGGCCAGATGTGAAGGACGGGGAGGGAGGGGAAGGGAAGAGATCAATGGTGGAGAGGAAAAGCTTCTTAGGGACATTGGGGTGGGAAGATGGAGAAGGTTTGGGAGTAGAGGAAGAGGAAGTGGTTGTGGGAAGTGTCTGTCTGCTGTGTTTAGGTGCATGGGCTGTATGCTGTTGTGAGGTGAACGGCTGTTGGGTGTCTGAGTGCATGCATTTGTGTACCTTGGGAGGGGGGGAAGACACAGTGGGAGAGGACACAGGGGACATGTGCATGGCTGTTGTGGTGGTGTCTGCCAGTGAGGTGTGTGTTCTGCTAGGTGTGGTGGGGATGCTGGTAGTGGATGATGGTGTAGTGCATGCAGGTGTGAGTGTAGACGAAACTGTGAGGGAGGTGGAGGAGGAGGATGGTGATTGTACGAGTGCCTGTGGGATGATGTGTGGTGCTTGTGTTTGCCTGAACCACTCTTGTGTGTTGTCTTGTGTGCATGCTCATCTGCCTGTGTGCTTGCCATAGGTTGGGGTTGAGGGGAATGGGATTGGGAAGAGTAAGTTGGAGTGGGGAGGGTGGAAACAGGGACAATGGCTGCCATCAGAGAGGAGGCCAGAGCCTGGATTGATCTCTGTTGGGCCGCCAAGCCAGTGTGAATGCCCTCGAGGAATACATTAGACTGTTGCATTTGGGCTGCCAGCCCCTGGATGGCATTCACAATGGTTGACCGCCCTACAGAGATGGATCGCAGGAGGTCAATAGCCTCCTCACTCAGGGCAGCAGGGCTAACTGAGGCAGGGCCTGAGGTGCCTGGGGCGAAGGAGATGCCCACCCACCTGGGTGAGTGGGCAAGGGGAACTTGCTGAGGGGCTGCTGGGAGGGCGGTGCTGGTACAGGGGTGGCGGCTGTACCTGCAGCTGGGGTGGTCACAGAAGTGTCCGCCACCACCAGGGAGCTTCCATCAGAGGAGGTATCTGTGTCTGAACTGTCCCCTCCTGTCTCTGCTGTGGTACTCCCCTCGCCCTCCATCCCACTGGTGGCCTCACCGTCGGTGGACTCTGCCTCCTGGGTCCTGTGGGATGCAGCTCCCTCTGTCACCTGTGCCTCTGCTCCTCCGCTAGATGATACTAATGCACATAAGGACAGGGTGACAAAACAAAAAGGGTGGGAAGAGACAAAGGATACACTTGGTCAATGGCTCCACTAACACCACCATTGGCGTACACACCACCGTCACACACAGAGAACAACCCTACGCACTATGCAATCCACTACCAGTAATAATGCTAGCCACCAGAGCATGGGGAGGGGCACATACCGCCAACTGCAGCACACCTGGGACCCAACAGCCCTAACCAGTAATGGATGCCTACAAGCTAGGTAACAGGATTATCACTTCAGAACCCTGCCCAACAAGGGACCTACTCTGCAATCTCAGGTATGGCCTAGACGCACTCACAGACACATATCCCCCATCTGGGTACCCCCCTACCATGCGTATGTTGTAATGATGGGAACTGTACTCATCCCCTTGTGGCTGCTGTAATGCCTCAAACGCCCATCCAGCTCCGGATAGGCCACCGCCAGTATGTGGGCCATCAGGGGGGTCAGGGTTCCCCTTCCTCGTTGGGAGGCCATCCCCAGCTGAGCCTCCGTTGTCTTCAGTGCCCCGCACCTCAGGTCCTCCCACTGTTCCGCCAGTGGATGTTCCACCTGCCGTAGACCCCCAGGGTCCGCACGTTCTTGACGATGGCATGCCATATACCTTTCTTTTGATGGGCGTTGACCTACAGAGAAATACACACAGGAAAAGATATCAGTCAGACCACCCTGTCTGTTACGCGTATGGCTACTCACCCAAGAAGGTCTGCCAGATAATTGTTGCATGCTGCATGTTGCATAAGCTGGTCCTGAGACGCCATGTGCCTTTTCTGCAGGAAGTGGAGGCTGGAGATGGCCTTGTGTCAGCAGTGGACCTTGTGGACAGTGAGGATGAGGAGGCAGAGGATGAGGACAACAGAACGGCAGTGATTCGACAATACTTCCAATGACACACAGGAAAGACAGTGTTACTTCATATTTCATTGTAATTTTATGGTTTATCTATGTCACTGTCATGCTGTTATTTCCCACATCTATGCCCACTCACTACCCTTTGGCAAATCATTTTGCAAATGTTGGTGCCCCACTATTGCTCCTGGTGTGGTCACTGCAGCCAATTGTAGGTCTTTCCTATTTGTACATTACTGTACAGTTGAATTGCAATGTTTTAACCTGGTTAAACGAATACATACTAAAATGTTTGACATACTCCATACTTGTATTTTTTCAAAGGGTGTTTATTTAAGTGCTAAGAAGTAGAGAGGCAAGTGCAATGGGCTGGGGTGATGATAGAGGAAAGTCCAGGGTATTGTTCCAGTCTATTGGTGGTAGCACAGGTGCATTGTTCAAGGGGACATAGGAAGGGGAGCAATGGTAGTTCAAGGTGGACAGGGTGACAGAGTTAGACACAAGGGTAACAATCAAGAGAGTCTCGTTTCCTGGTGGAGGTCTTGCCAATAGTCTATGGCTTCTGTCTGGATCACAGAGAACGTTTGCAGGGTGATTCTCCTTCTATGGGGAGGTGTTCTGGTGGCCTGTTGGTCCTGTGGCGGGGCCTCCTGTCCACTAGTGGCAGTGGAGGTGGAAGGCAGTTCAGATGTCTGGCTAGTGGCAGGGGCCCGCTGTTGTAAGACTGCCTCCCTCATGATGTTGACCATGTCTGCCAGCACCCCTGCAATGGAGACCAGGGTGGTTTTAATAGCCTGCAAGTCCTTCCTGATCCCCTGGTACTGTCCCTTCTGCAGCCGCCTGTTTTCCTGCACATTGGCCAGGATCTGGCCCAGTGTATCCTGGGAAAGTTGGTAGGCTCCCAGGATCTTGGTGATTGCCTCCTTAAGAGTTGGTTCCCTGGGCCTGTCCTCCCCCTGGTGCACAGCAGTCCTCCCAGTGTCCTTTTTGTTCTGTGCCTCTGTCCCCTGAACCTTGTGCCCACTGCCACTGACCCCGGGTACCTGATTGTCTTGGGTGCAAGGTGTAGCCTGGGGTCCCTGCAGTGGTGGACACACTGCTGATTAACGTGTCCTGGGGACAGAGGTATGGTTATACTGGGTGGGTGCTGTGGTGGTGTTTCCTGATGGGGGAGGCTCTGTGGTGGTGTGTGACTGTGCCTGGGTAACCGACTGTCCAGAGGTCCCTGATAGGCCAGGTTGGTCATCCAGATCCTGGTGACCAGAGTTGCTGTCATCACTGTGGGCCTCTTCTGTTAGAGGACCGGATAGTGCTGGCACCTCTTCTCCGCTGACATTGGCTGGGGTGCCTGTGGGAATGTAAATACTGTGTTATTGTTTCTGTGTGTGACATGTTGTGCATCGGTGTGATGCCCTGTTTGGTTGTATTTGCCCTGACAGCTTTCCCTTGTGTAAGCTGGTATGTGGTGGGCTAGCTGATTCTCCCTAGTGTGCATGCTTTAGTGGTAGGTGTCTATTCAGGTCTGTGAGTGGTGTCCATGCATTGGTATGGCATGCAGGGCTTGGCATTGGGATGAGTGATATGTGATAGTGGGGTGTGTGGGAGGTGGTGGAGTGATGGGAGTGAGGGTGAGGGTAGGGGAATATGATGGCATACAGGTAGGGGGGTGATCGTTGTAAAGTATTGACTTACCAGAGTCCAGTCCACCGATATGTGATGGTGGGGTGTGTGGGAGGTGGTGGAGTGATGGGAGTGAGGGTGAGGGTGGGGGTATGTGATGGCATGCAGGTAGGGCGGTGATAGTAGTAAAGTGTAGACTTACCCGAGTCCAGTCCACATGTTACTCCGGCCAGGCCCTCAGGATACATGATTGCCAAGACTTGCTCATTCCACGTTGTTAGTTGTGGGGGAGGAGGTGGGGGTCCACCGCCAGTCCTCTGTACAGCGAGTTGGTGTCTTGCTGCAATGGAACGTACCTTCTCCGTAGGTCGTTCCACCTCTTCCTGATATCATCCCTGGCTCTTGGGTGCTGTCCCCCTCCATTGGATGTCTGCTGTGGTGATTCGTGGGTCATAATTTGATGGGCGTAGTTCTGTTGGAGTAACGTTGTGGGTTTTGATACCGCCAGTTTATCACTGACCTTTGGTGTGGCGGAATTGTGGGTGTGGCTGAATAGTGACGGATTGGTGTGTGTGTCATAAAATGGTGAATGAATGCCTACGGCGGTGAGGGTATGTTGGCAGCAGTCAGCGTGGCGGGAAGTGAGATTTACCGCCAATGTCATAATGAGGGCCAAAGTATTAGTTACAGGATTCTTTGAACCTACATTAACATTTGGCACAGCTTGTGTCACTGCAATAATCTGACATGCTTGCTTACACCCTTAGAGAAGAGCTTTTTAGATAGCACAGATGATAGAAGAAAGGTGTTCAAGGAGAAATTGGAAAAAGGCTTAGAGAAAAGGAATTACAAGAATGATTATGCTTGTAGTGCAATTAAAACACAAGGGAAATTAGTTTTAGATGCCCACCACGTAGGGAAGCTTTGTATATATAGGCCTAAATCACACACTGACACTTTGTTTGTGGGTACGAGTGAATGTAGGCATGTATTTTTGTTTCAGAGTAGATGGACTTTTATGTAGAATAGGCAGGACCCTGCAATTCCAGGGATATATTAAGTTTGTGGACTTAATGCATATTACCATCTTCCAAGAGGATGGGACATGTTATTTGGGGATAGTTTTCCCAAAGATTTATCAAATGGAGGATTTGAAAAAGTTTCGGAAAGTGACTGAATTACATCATAAGAGACAGAGGAGGGAGTCCTCTTTTGCAATAGTGGGAGATAAATTTGGAGCGGTGATTCCTTCAGTGAGAGTTATCCTGAATTCGATCAAGATTCAAAAGTTGTCTACTATTGTGGATAACATGCTGACAAATCATTCACAGGCCATACTCCTGATAGATACTGAACTAGCTGCCGATAGAGCTATGACTCTACAAAATCGTGTCGCTTTGGCCATTCTTTTAGCGAAGGATGGCGGAGTCTGTAGAATAATTAATTGTGGCATTGTTGTTCGTATATACCTGATAATAGTAAAGAGATTAGAGATTTAGGGCCAGATGTAGGTATATTCCAATTTGAGACTTGCAAATTGGAATGTAGGATGGTGTCCCTGACACCATCTGCGACTTGCAAGGGGATCGCCAAAGGCCCTAATGAGGTGGGTCACAATTTGCGACCCCCTTGAGACTCGCGGCACTCACATGGATGGTAGCCTTCTGGAGACAGCAGACCACCATGTCTGTGACTGCTTTTAAATAAAGCAGTTTTTTTTTTTTGTAATGCAGCCCATTTTCCTTAATGGAAAAGGAGATGCATTACAAAACTAATAATGAAAAGTATTCGTTTCATTTTTTCAGAGCAGGCAGTGGTCCACAGGACCACTGCCTGCTCTGGAAAAATGTTTTTAATGCCATTCACAAAGGGGAAGGGGTCCCATGGGGACCCCTTCCCTTTTGCAAATGGGTTAGCACCTGTTTGAAATGGGTGCTAACGGCGATTGGTTTGGGACCGCGTTCGCGGTCACAAAGCAATCTGGCATTGCAATGCGACTTGCAATTTGGAAGGGGACTCCCCTTCCTAACTGCAACTCGCAAACCCGTTTTGGATTCGGTTACCAGGTTACCGAATTGCAAAAAGGGTTTTGTGCATTGTAGAGAGCAGTTTGAATGTCGCAAACAGCAAAAATCGCTGTTTGCAACATGCAAACTGTTACCTACGTCTGGCCCTTACTTACTAATCTGACTAATGCAAGTGCTGATTTGAAAGAATTGAAAGAACCAGGTGTCTGGGACAAGGTTGGCAAAGGGTTTGCTTCCATGGGAAATTGGCTCAGCAAAATTTGCAATGAGGTTCTATTGAAAATATTACAGGGACTATTAATTGTCATGGTTTGCCGAATTTGGATATGGGCCTTATGCAAATTAAGTAAAACGATTAAATTGAAAAGGTCTAAGAATAATCAGAGGAGGGACGAAAAGAAAAGGGAAAAATTTTACAGGGAAAATTCAAGGGGAAGAAAAAATTATGAAGAAATTGAATTGTAAAAATTTGTGGGTGATCATTAATGTGATGACATATTTAGTCATCAGAGGAGGGATTGCTAGTGCAGGTGTCTTTTATAGAATGTATTAATGAGTGTTTATGAACATTGAATAATGAGTTTAGGAAAAAATTAATTAATGTAGTAAAATAATGCATGCATTTGAAAATGTGACCTCGAAGAATGGCCACCAATGTTCACGAAATGTACTAATTAATGATTAATACTTAAGAACTGTTGAAAAGATATTAGACTAATGCAGTTATATGTCTCATTAAGGGTTATCAAGTATTCTTTAGCTTTATTAATTATAGGCATTAACTTGGCGAGTGTCTTTGCCTATTTTGCTAGGCCTCATGCAGAAGCTGTATTTCTTATCATTTAACAAAAATCTTGACTGAGCTAATTAAACTGTGAAATGTCCATTGTATTGTTAAAAGTGCTTAATGGAAGCTTTTCATGACAACCAACTGCTAGGAGATGATGATCCTGCTAGTGTAACATTTGATATGTAACATATGTGAGATGGACTTTCCCAGGACAAGAACAATGAAGATATTGACTGGAGTGGAAGCTGCAATAATATTGTTACCTGACAAGCCAGATGATGAGAACATTGTTAGGCGGACCAATCAACTGTATGTGAATGGTGAAATATTAGAATTCATAGATTTGACATAGAAATATTATTGGGTAAAGTATGAACAAACGATTAACTGACCAATGGGGAATTAGGGGATAGTTTAGGTGACTTTGATATAACAACACCGCAGAGGGAAGGGACTTCAGAAGGCAATTAGAAGATACTTTAGGAGACAAGAAAACATTCTCTGCCCACATTCCTGGCTGAAAGGTTTACCTTTGTGTGCATCTATACTGGAGACATGCTTATCTTTAATGCTAAATGACTTTACTCATACTTTCCTGATCGAGATCTGATGCCTTGCTGTTCGACTGATGACCTGAGGACGAAGACTGATTCTGCTTTGCTGACCCTTACCGAGGATAGGTATACATGTTAAACTGTGACTGTTATGCATATTTTGCTTTTTCTTTCTAGGTACCAACTGTGCTGTTTTGATAGAATCATAGTTAGATATTTTCCAAATTTGTATTACTAAATTGTTTTGCATGAAGCCCAACATGCTGATGCTAATGTGGTGTTAGTTGAGGATTCTGACTATTGTAGAAGAGACTGGTGTCTAACGGATTTCTCTGCTTAACTACATCTATTACATTTCATTAACGCAGCTGACTCTGCTATTGATTTGCAATGTAACTTTAGAATGTGTTGTAATCCAAGGTTTGATTAGATTGCATTTCTTCTGCCGCTTAGGATAAACAGTGTTGTTTTTATATGTATTTAATTTGATTTTTAGATTAATCTGCATGACCTTAACATGGTCAATATAGGGAAATACACTCACTAAACTTTTACCAAATGTGTGGTTTTTCATGGCGAAAGGTCATGGTGTGTGACATTTTCTGACTCCATTGATTATTGATTTTCTTAACTACTAATGATTGTTGATTATTGTGTATTGATTATTGATTGTGTACTGGAGCTATGGTAAGAACTTCTTAACTGCGAGTCAAAAGGTTCATCGACCTATTCGCCTTCCCTTGTAAGTATACTTATTAAGGTCTGACGCGCTAACAGTAATGGTAGCAGATTGATGGTTTGTCCCCTTAAGAGCTCGTCACAGACGAAGGAGCGGGAAACTGCCCTTGTGAAGATGTAATCTAACTGTGAAGCTCTGGCAGCAGCGCTGCATACTTTATAAATAAGTAAATAGCGTTTTCCCTAACATGTTTCCAGTGCTGACTCAAAAGCCTTTTACACGTGCATGCACTGCCCCATGAAGAAGAAACACAACAAGCCATGATGGCACAGGTTGCCACATTCTCCTCCCACTCACCAGTGCCTTGCTTCTGCTTGCCCGCTGCTCTGTCAAAGGAAGTCCTGGTGGGGAATGTCTGTCTTGTGGTGCCTCTGTGCTGTCCGTCAGCTTGGTTGTTGTATTGCAGCAGGCCAGGGATGTAAACGTCTGTTGCTCAGCAGCTCAGACCTCTTCCCGCTGAGCAATGGCATTGATAGCAACGTTAGCCTACGCCTTCTGTCACACCACATGATCCCTGGAGAGTAATGCAACAGGTCTCAACTCCTAAAATATATACGTAGTATTTCTACACTTTCTAAAGGGCTTGCAAGAAGCTCTGGGAGACCTCAGCAAAACCCTGTAGCACTACAGGGAGGTAGGATGCCATATGGAACTGCAAACGTGATAGCATTAAATCTACAGAGCTACTTTTAGATGGCTGAAGTATGAGGCTGCAAACCAAAGCACACATATTGCAGGTTTTAGTCCATGCCGATTTGAATCACGCAATGAAACAGAGAAGCTGTGAAATGCTGCCCACCTTGGCTTCGCTGAGCCTATAATGTTATAAAGTATCCTCAAACATTGATCTATTTAACGTAAGTTCAATGCTTAATTTGTGCTTGTTATTTCCGGTGCTGAGCACAGCACTTATTTGTGAGGGCCGGGGCTTATTCTACTGCCTCAAGCATTTGCTGCGAGCAAAAGACACATATGGGAAAGCCGGAAGGAGGAAAAACTTAAAAGCGTCATAAAGGGAGAAAGTAAAAAGTTGCAGGATGAGCTCAAGAGGCAGGGAGTGGCTTTAAATGGATTGAAGAGACCCGAGGTGGCTTCAGGATTATGCTGCCTCAGTATTCAGTGCTGGCAGATTTAATTACAGCAGCCTCGTGTTTAAGAGAAGGGCTTTGAGCACCACACTGCGTAAGTTTAACTGTGATGCTGGACGGTGATAAACCGCTCTCGAGACACCGGAAGTGCAACCATGAAGAACGCTCTCCCATTCCACATCACTCAAGGACAATCAAGGTGGAGCAGATCAAGAGCTTTTTTAGAACATTTTTATGTCAATATTATTTGAATTTGGCCTCATTATTAGTATTGCAGCCATGTCATATTTCTGGTGACGCTCTTGTTGGACCATTCCATCCGAGTCCTAAACTGTGGGTCTCTGTTTAATAGTAGCAATAAACTGAGCACTCAAATGAATAAGTACACCACCATTACACGCATAGAGGGATGTACTGGACTCCACTTACACCTAGTTAACCATTATTTACTTAAATGGTATGTATTCATTTATATTGTTGCTTTTAGCAAGCTGCATGCGTCAGTAGGAATATGTGTCCTGCATCTCCAGAAGCCAGGAAAAGAGCCAATCAGAAAGGCAGATGGTCCTCATTACAAGGGGTGGGCGCCAATAAACTCCGCCGCATGGCTGCTGGCAGAGTTGTCACCAAACTCCACGTTCCAAGCAGAGCCCAAAGTGGGCAAACCCTGTTAACTCCGTCGGAATAGCGGAAGTTACCACTCACCCAAAATTAACAATAGGCGGCCTAATTCTCAGATTCTCACATCTGCCATACAGGGAGACATGAAAGGGGAAGGGTCAGGGGCCCAACCGCTCAGGGAGGTGTCTGTCGTCCCCTCACATGTAAGAACTGACCCAGAGGAACTCCCAAAGGCAGAGGCTTTGCTGTTAGCAAAAACACCAAAAAAGAGAAGGAATGTAAAGATCTGACATCTAACAAAATCAGCACCGTTGGAAAAATTAATTGCACCAGTCAATATGAATCAAAGCAGTCGTGGGGCACAGCCCATAAAGGGACCCAAACAAAAACATGAGCATGTGGATGTAATAAAATATAACAAATTTGTGACAGAGACGCTGAAACAGTTCATAATTAAAACTGAGACTTTATTGAATGATTTCTGTAGAAAGCTAGAATCCAAGATAACAACACTAATTTAACATGAGCTGGAACAAAGTGCTCTTGCAATCCTTACCACTGAATCACGCAGCAACGTTTATTAGGGCCAGATCTGAAGTATTAGGTCATTTTACCATGAGGGTTCCCAATTTGATAGGTGAGACAGCAATTTGTGCTGAACCCCATGAAATAGTCACCCAACCTGGCCAAGCAAGAAGCATGGTTAAGCAAAAGGGCCCTTATAAGATAATGACCTGGAAATCATTTTTGATACAAAATGTATTGGTGCAGTCTCTGCAATTGCCACCTGTGTGTACCCCCTATGTGAATGTCTCAGAAAATGTCCCATCACTACAAATTGGGGTGGTTGAAGGCGATGAGCCTCTAAAACACAAGACTGCTCCCTTGTTACGGTGTAAATAACAACTCTATCACACCTTCCACATATGCTTTTCCTTCCTGCATATACTCAGAGGCCAATGACATCACATTATGTAGGTGTTTACTGATATAGATGGCATAGAGTTAAATGAATTGAGCTTAGAGTCCCATGTTCCATTCTACCATCTTGAATGACTTTTAGGGGGCAGTTCCAGCTCAGCTCGTTCAGAACCTCAAAGGGTTTGCACCCACTTCACCCTGAAACACCAACCACTAGGTTCGGAGGAGGTAGGGCTAATCCTCCAACCATTGTATTTCCTGATTTTCAGGACCATTTTGAATTTCCAGCATAGCCCATTTGTTTGACACCAGTAATGCAACTTGGTTTTGGGTTTTCTGACAGAAAGACCAGAGTCTTTTTCATTACACTGTTGATGAAATGAGTCAGAAATTAACTCGTCAGCGAATCCCACCCTGACAATCTCATCACGCACTAGTCTTTCTAACTCAGCCCAAAGAGTCATTGTAGAACATAC
Organism: Pleurodeles waltl; assembly: GCF_031143425.1. NCBI lineage: Eukaryota > Metazoa > Chordata > Amphibia > Caudata > Salamandridae > Pleurodeles > Pleurodeles waltl. Next base: position 216,280,536 of record NC_090450.1, on the reverse strand, counting down.
TGCTACTTGTCATAGACCATTCCAAAGGTCATTGATGCATCACTTTGCCTTCTGCAGATTTCTGATGCAAACTCAAGTACAGGCTGAACTCAAGCTGATGAACCTGAAGTTCTGACCAAAGTTGGCATATCAATCAATACATTTCAATAATGTGAAGCACATTTGGCCTGCAAAGATGACAGAGTGTTAGCTCTACAAACCATGGCCCAGACCTACTTAGCTAAGCTAGGAAATGTCAGGAGGGTTGTGGGAAAAGTCAGGCCGAAGGTGTCAGCATCAAAAGTCATTATAAGGCTGTATTTATGAATCAAATAAATATTTGTCATGTAAGTGAGGAAGATAATTGCCCATGAGTCAAACTCTTTTGGGCGACAGAATGAGGCATGATTTCTAAAGGGAGTGAAAAAGGCATCTTCTGAATGAAAGTGTCCATTTCATTGGTTAAAGAACACAATTTCATCATCTGGTTACACCGACACGATTCCCATGAAGAGAAGCAATAAGGTTAAGGTACATTTCAGATAATGGAGCTTGATTATTTCTCAAACTAAACTATAGAACAATGAAATGTCTACAAGCATTATCAGGTTTCAATATTGGCTGCATAAGATGATACCGCTGTTCCAGGGAGTTCTCTCCAGCTGCACCTGTTAGTGAATACTTCGAGGGTTGCGTAAAACTAAACATTAACATGGGAAAGCAAATTAAAAGATACAATATTCACGGCTGTTAGTACAGCTGGTCTCATGGAATGAAAATCAAGAAGATAAACTGCACAGAACACAGAGAAAACATAATGTCCGGCATTTTAATATGAGGCTTATTTTAACCATGGTCAGTAAAACGTGAAAATATGCATTGTAAATATATTGGTTTGTTGCAGGTCAATATTTATGTATGTGCAAACATTTTAATTATGAAAAGGTTATTTAGGCATCTTCTTCCCCTCCCAGAACAGTGCTATCCACCTAGATACCCCAACAAAGCCTAGACTTTTTTTAAATGTTTCTGTAATGGTAAAACTCATGCTACAAGCACATTCTGGAGTTTCTCATCAGCAGCTGTGCTCCAAACATCAGCCACAAAGTGCACATCTAAGGAAAGTCTCTGCTGAATTAAAATACAGTGACATGACACTCCCCAGTAATCTTGTTGTAGTCCCCAGGACTAGTGTTACCTGTGTTTCCCTTCATCTAGGGCACAATTTCCCCACCATCAGCAGATCCCTTCTGCACCTTGACTTGAGGACGTGCTCAAGTATCTACACTTTTTGTGGTCAGTCCATGCTGATAATAGTGATCTGTGAATGCGTGCAGGGTCAAGAATCCGCAGAAAAATACAGTCATTCTTCAAATTCACTCCTTCCCAAGAGCCTCATGTGTTCTCCAGCAAAGAGCAGAGTGACTGGTGCTCCTTCCATTTATCCTTTCTCGTGATAGTCACATCCACGATGTTGAGCTCTTCCTCTAGGAGTGTTACTTGGTACTGTTTCAGTATGTCTAAATAAGTGGTTTGTAACCTTTTGACTCCTCACGTAATCATTACTGGATACTGGGAGCCCGCACTGAATCATTTTTGGTATCCGGGGACCCCCGCTCAGTCCTCAGTGGAAGCCAGAGACCCCAGCCGAAGCATTGTTAATGATTTGAAACAAAAAAAACAATAAATAAACATACAAAAGCAAATATTCATCACACAAATACATAAATGATAAACAAATTGCATTGAATTCACAAACAAATATAAAGAAAATCTGATTTTTAATGGGAAGGTATCCACTCATTGTCCATCCTATAATCTGCATGACGTACTTGCACTGTTCCCAAGAATCAATCAGAAGGTATTAACTTAGGGTCTGATTTTTTTAGCAGTACGGCCATCCCATGCCAGTGTGATGCCCTGGTGGAGATTTCGACTGACAAATTTATAAATGTCTGTCTGGCCTGCGGACATTTACTGCATTGACAGAAACTGCCATCATAACAGTCACAGCAAAGTTACATTTTTTTATTTTCAAAAACAAAACTCCAAAGTGGGATTTTGTTTTTGAAAATAAAAACAAAAACAACCCCCTGCCAACCTGGGAGTTATCTCCCAGGGTGAAGGTGGCATTTTGCAGGTTTTACTTCCCCTTACCACCAGGTTTCTCATGGCAATGATAAGCAGTGAAGACTGAGTTTTATGTCATCCCATCTAAAATAGGTAGGTGGACATAAGATCAAACGCTGACACCCCTTGCTCTGTTGGGGCACTGGAGGGGGTATATCTACATTGGAGAAGGAGAGTTACACCAAAGGTCTTCCCAATTTTAAATCAGGCCGACTGACTATTATGGTGGCAGGACTTTCCACCAGCATATAATTTTGCCCCTTAATTCTAAGCCTCCAGGTTCAAAGTCCTTCACATTTACAGAACATTTAAAATGTTTCAACTTTAAATTTTGCTTCTTCATTTTTTATACACGTCATTATTCTCAATCGTTATGGTCCAACACTCTTAAATTGTATCATATTACATCCACGTATTTCAAATGAAAAATGGGGAATATCAATATTTCTTCATAATCAAAATAACAGGTCATAAAGATCTCCGTTTTCGTCGGCACCAAGAGCACACAGTATTTTGCTGAGCGCTAACATAGGACGAAAACGGAGAGTACTGGTGATCATACTATTACATGCAACATGGCAGGAAGTTTTTATCTCTCAAGACCCTAAGATGTAATATGAAGCCCTGTTGAAGTTTGTTTGGAATGAAACGTGATGGCTATAAGGCAATATGCATTGGAATTCATCTGTCAATAAAGAACATCTTTTTGAGTAACGTTGGGATCTCTACCACCTGTTATTTTGATTACAAAGAAATATTGACATTCCCCATTTTTATTTGAAATACATGACTGTAAAATGACTCATTCTAAGAGTGCTGGACCATATTGATTGAAATGTTCTAAGAAAAGATTTCCTTTCTTGTAAGGGGGATGTGTGATTGTTGCTTTTCTTGGTATGATTGCACCTAAATTTGCTCAATTTTGTTTTGGTGACAGTGATAGGAGTGGCTTATTATCATAGGGCATCAGCTATCTTCTTCTAAATCTTTCACGACACTTTATTAATCTGTTAGTGTTATTTCGTTTTCGAACTAGTCATAAGCCCCCTGGGTAGGTTTGGCAGACACCCAGGAATCCCAAGACTACAGGTTAAGAACCACTGACCTAAATAACTAGTCTCTATAAATAAGGTCCACACAGAATCGGAGTTACTAGACCCAATTAACAACAGCTCTAATTGTATGCTTCCATGCCTGAATATCGGTGGGATTTTATCACTACTCACTAGAAGCATGCTTTAAATGACTGTTTTCCCAGAAAGGAGCCGCTGCTTAGACGTTATGGGCATTATTACAAGTCTGGTGGTCCAAGGGCCGCCAGACTCGCGGTGGCGGTCAGACCGCCGCTCTAAAGGCAGTCCGACCGTCACATTACGACCCTGGCTGACGGACTGCCATTCCCGCTAGCAACCTGGTTCCTGACAGGCTGCCAGGGGTTGGACTCATGGTCAGCCGTGACGGTGCTGAATTCAGTGCCGCCGTGCTGATCACGACTCCTGTTTCTGCCAGCCTTTCCCATGTCAAAGACCACACCTTGGAAAGGCAGGTGGAAATTCAGTGCTGGGGGCCCCAGGAGACCTGCCCGTGGCATGGGCAGTGCGGGGCCCCTGCACTGCCATGTGCATGGGCAGTGCAGGGCCCCCACCCAACACCCTTAAAATGCACACTACCTACTACAGCAGAGAGTGTGTATTCGGAGAGCCTCTGTGTGACGGCATTGCCCTTGGCTCCATTAGTAAACAAGTTCAATGCTGCTTCATGGTTTCCACTGGGCGGATGGGCAGAAACCTCAGTTTTCTGAGGTTTTTTGTCATATCTTTTTTTTCTGCTCTGAACCTTTAGTAGCCGTGCGATCCCCTAAGTATTCCCCTCCATGGTGTCTGCATGGATTCTTGTCCAGCATATTTCTCTCTCTTGTTAATCTAATATTAACCTTTACTCACTGTTTTTCTGAATGGCGATTAGGTATCCATTTTGTGCTGATTTACTGCATGCTGACATCCTTCTGGGTCAATAGCTTTATATAAAAAGGTGAAGTTAATAAATAAGGGCATTCAGTCTTACCCTCATAGGCATTTCAAATAAGGCTGTTGCCACTTGGCCCATTAGGATGCACCTAGCTTAGTACAAACCCTCTTACAGATACTACCACAAAATCTATCAGTAGGCATATGTTTCTCAAGTATTTCTTGGGTGCTTGTGAACAAAACAATTCTATACAAATAGACTTCATATCACTCTATTCAGCACCAGACATACACATACACAATGACGTGCCTTAACAAGAACTTCTAAATGAAAATATACATACAGGCTATCAAGTAAATGAAATATCGAACAGTGCAATGCAAAAAAGCTAATGTCTCACCTCAGAGAGACTTGCTGTCACCAAGTAATGTGCAACACAACACTCCAGTTGTATGTTGTACAGTTCACAGTTACAGAGTTCAAATCTATCTGCAGAGAAACATAGCATGGCATCAAATTGTATGGGGGCCAATACAATCTACTTAGAGTGGTACAATAAGCCTTCTTTGGATGCCATGTGTGTTGTGGCAAAGATAGTTATCATTTACAAAAGCTTTTTTGTTATTGGCACAGTAGGAACAGTAGTGTATGAGTGAGTCCTCTCTGTCAACAATATGCCTGCGCTTCAGTTGCAAAATAATTAACACGGCCCTCCCTGAGACATCAGGTAGGATCCGATTTCATCAAATTCCACTTCTCCATCAAATTATATTCCCTAAGCCAACATCACTGCATTTTTTGAGCGGTGAGGTTGTGGAAAGAGTCATAGTTTTGAATTTATGGGGGGGTCTTCAACCATTTCTAAAAGCCAATATGATTATATGTGCATGATTCAACACCCAAGAGATGTTGAAACCTTTTATGTGTACTTCATCACAACTTTCTAACATGATGCTTATGGAACTTGTGTTTTGAATGCAATGAAAAAACATTGAACCTGATTGACAAAAATTAAATAATAATGATGCATAATTACTACTACATCCAGGAATAACTTTGCGCATTTTTGCTGTGCTTCCAAATGCAAATTTACACCTATGTACACGTTCCACCCCCTAAAATCAGGGTTTGGAGCATCCTACAACAGGAATGACTAGTGCAAAGTTACTATTAGTAACGTTTCACAGGTATATAAATTACCACTCTTAAGAATAATTCTACTTTTTTTTCAAATTCACGATTTCCAAGTGTTGATTTATACCTAGATGTATACTCACATGTCTCCGCCCCTTCAAATGAATGAGTGGAGCCCCTATGACAAGACTAACAGACAAGACTGATAAGTTTTATATGTATGTGTAAAAGAGTGGTAAAAATCTCCCTATGGGGAAGTATTAGTATTCCAAAGATATATTAAAAAAATATAATATATAAATGTAATTCCTTTAAACTATTTATTTTTAACCTAGCCTTAAACTAAAAAAATAAAATGTTATAGCACATCAACACATACAGTTAAACATGTATTAAAGAAAGAATTTAAATATATTAATTTCATTTATAAATAATAACTTTTAACAATAATTTCAAAAACTTCCACGTTCAATAACATTTTTACTTTTTTTAAACTAATTTTATTTACTATTTATTAAATTGTGTGAAAAGTTGGTTTTAATTCATTTAAATTTCTGTTCTTTTTTTTAAATATTTAAAAGGAACTTTACTTTTTAACTAAGTTAATAAATTTTATATTAAAAAAATAATTATGGATTATATATATATATATATATATATATATATATTGCCTATCTATCTATCTATCTATCTATCTATCTATCTATCTATCTATCTATCTATCTATCACTATATATATATAGATATATATATATAGATATCTATATATATATTTATTTGCTGCAGCCGAGTCCCAAGATGGCTGTCAACACTTTGCTATCTATCTATATATATATATATCAACAACATTCATGAAATACTTCACAAACGACCGCACTCCGGGATCTCTTATTTCACAAAATTCATTTATTCAGGCTCCGTTAACTTCGTTTACAGCTCAACAATCGCCTGCCCTAAACGTTTCGGTCTGAGAGACCTTGATCACGGGCATTTCCGGTAGGGGGTTTCTGTTTCCACATTTATATCTACAGATAACAATTCATTAAGACTCAACATATTTCTAAATGCACTTAGAAACTACTTCTCTCTGCTTGTTAAGTTTAATAACTGCGGTCTGCACAACTAAAACTCACCCATAATTTCCAAATAAATTCAATTATTAACTAGTGCACTATAAACTTATAATGCTGCATTCTGGGAGTTGTAGTTACCGCAAAACAAAACCAATTTAACCAATATGTTGATACACCTCATAATTGTGCGTATGTGACATACTGTCTGTGTCTCCCCCCATAATAAAAAATCTAAAATATTAACCAAACTGAATATTAGCTGCAAGTGCTACAGAATAGAAAATAGAATATAGAAAAAACTGTGTTTAGGAGGGGACAGAGAAAAGAGACTACGACAATTGGAGTCTAAACACATCTTGGAGATTCGAACCTTGACCCCTCTGGGGATGAATCAGGATGAGGAGTTATTTGTACATTTGTAATTTTACATGGCAGCCATTGCAAATAATCATAAAACACCGTTTTTTCTATATTCTATTTTCTATTCTGTAGCACTTGCAGCTAATATTCAGTTTGGTTAATATTTTAGTTTTTTTATTATGGGGGAGACACGGACAGTATGTCACATACGCACATTTATGAGGTGTATCAACATATTGGTTAAATTGGTTTTGTTTTGTGGTAACTACAACTCCCAGAATGCAGTATTATAAGTTTATAGTGCACTAGTTAATAATTGAATTTATTTGGAAATTATGGGTGAGTTTTAGTTGTGCAGACCGCAGTTATTAAACTTAACAAGCAGAGAGAAGTAGTTTCTAAGTGTATTTAGAAATATGTTGAGTCTTAATGAATTGTCATCTGTAGATATAAATGTGGAAACAGAAACCCCCTACCGGAAATGCCCGTGATCAAGGTCTCTCAGACCGAAACGCGTAGGGCAGGTGATTGTTGAGCTGTAAACGAAGTTAACGGAGCCTGAATAAATGAATTTAGTGAAATAAGAGATCCCGGAGTGCGGTCGTTCGTGAAGTATTTCATGAATGTTGTTGATAAATTACGGAGTGTCCTGCCATCACCAGCACCACCGCTGAACTAAGCGCGCTAGTACATGCCAAAACAGGGACAATCTTTGAAATATATATATATATATATATATATATATAGATATATATATATATAGCCAGATCGATAGATATAAAGCAAAGTGTTGCCAGCCATCTTGGGACTCGGCTTTGTCGGGTCTCAGGAAACAGTGTAAAAAACAGAAGTGGCCAGGGTGGATTCACCCTGACCTCTTAGCTTTGGCACTGGGGTCTAAGAGGGACAATCCCAGAGCCAAAAAGCAGTTATTTTTTTTTAAATGTTGCTGCAATTTGCCGCGGATCCGCAGTTCTGGTGAAAATTAAAATAAAACAAATGTGGACTCCCATTCTTGGTAATTCTGAAGCTTCCAGGTGGGCCAAGTCCCAGAAGCATTCCCATTTTATTGCTGGGGGTGCCTGCTGGCCCGCCCTTCTGCACCCGGACCACCACTTCCTTGTGGCAAAAAAAAAAATGTGTGTGGGATGCCACCTGGCCTCTAGCTGCTCTGGGGACCGCCACCTCCCAGGCCTTTAAACCAAAATGATGCCGGGCCATGTGGCCCCCCAAAGCTGCAGAGACTGCCACCTCCCCGGGCTTAAAGAAAATTTCATGCAAGGGGGCCACGCACCCCTCCCACAACCCCAGGGGCCACCACCTCTTCAGGGCTATTATCCAATTGAATGTGGAGAGCCCATGCAGCCCCCGCGGTCTCAAGCACCAACAGCTCCACAGGGCTCTCAATTTATACAGGGCAAAGGTCATCGGAGGGGTCGCTGCATGACTGCCCTCAAAGAGCCACAGATGGGTCTGCGGACTGCCCCCCACAGCCAGCTCCTGCTATGTCCCGGGGTGCCCACCCCCAGGATATTGCTGTTTGCTTTTGCATGCTTGGAGCTTTGACAGTTACCACCAAGCAAAAGCAAATAAAGTCCGGTTTCTGCAAGAGAGAGCTCACAGACCCTGTGAAACCCTCACGCATCCACTCACAGACCCACAGAGACACTGACGCACCCACTGAGACACTGATACACCCACTCTCAGAACCAGACACACACTCTCACAACCACTCTTTCCTCCAGATACACCCTTTGACACCTATTCACACACCCGGAGAGACAGGCCGTGGCCAATTGCTGCCACGCACGGCCAAAGGGCCGTGCACAGAGTGTGGTTGGGTGGTTAAGGGGGTGGGCTGCAGGGTCTGGCTTCAGGCCAGGCCCTGCTGCCAACTGCCTCTGCAAACTCCTAAAGGCCAGGCACGGCAGAGGTTGGATTAACGTATAGTAATGAAAATTACTTTACATTAAAAGAACCATAGAAGTTCACTGAAAAAAAACACAAAGGTTACAGGGGCGTTATAGTTAGGAAATAGAATTAAAAAAACATAGAAATTCTTTTAAAGAACCAAAGGTTGCAGGGACGTTATAGTTAGGCTTACATTTTAAATGTACAAATCCATAGAAATTCGCCTGTTATAGTTAGTTATCTCAAGTAATTATAGCTCATGCCCGCGCCATGCACCGTTAATTACCCCACAAATTATGGCACTAATGACATCTTTGATAACATCATTGATAATATCAATGTATTATTTGCCGTAAAATATTTGAAAAAAAAAGCTGTGAATGGTGGAGGCGGCTTACAGTTACTTCATGACATGAGTTATAGTTACTTGAGATAACTCTAACAGTGAATTTCTATGATTCCGTGCATTTAAAATGTGAGCCTAGCATACATGTGTTTATTTTCTTAGAAACCTTAGGCCCAGCCACAGCCCAAAGGGCTGAACAGATTTACACCAAATTTGGTTGAAAGCTAGGTCTTGTTCCAAAAAGTGTGCTTTTTGTGATTTGGTGTAAATCTGTTCACTAGTTTTTGAGAAAATTATGCTAACAAACTTTGGCATATTTAAGAAAAATGGCGCTGCACAGAGTGCAGCACTACTTTTCTTGAGCACCTTAGCATCCCCCATCTCTACCATGTATACGCCGTATTTAAAATATGTGCACCATAGCGGTTGTTAGGGGACTAGCATTAGAATTTTTTATGCTAGTCTGGCGCTTTGCAGGATCATCGTCAAAAATTCAGACACTAATCCTGCAAAGCACCCAGATGCCCATTGTAACCAATGTTTTGACCAGGCACTAAAAGTCCCGACAAAATGGGGCAAGGAAATCTGTTAGATTTCCATGTGTTATTTTCTTGGCCCCCCTAAAGGGGGAACTTCCCCTGGTGCCGGCATAATGTAAAGCCAAGGGTTACAAAATGGTGCAATGCATGCACTGCACCACTTTGTAAATACGGCACAGCATTTTGGCCTTTCAACACCACATTAGCGTAAAAAAAATGATGTTAATCATTTTGATTAAGTCAGTTTTCCCTAGAATGGTGAGCTGAAGATGCGACCACTGATGAAGGAGCCGCTTAGTATCTGCCATGAGTCTTGTAAAATTGACCTGGGCCATATCCCCCAAGTTCTTCATCACTCTCAGTCCTAAGTATCAAATTTCCTCTTTTTCTAGGGAGTTTACCCTTAGTCAATTCCAGGTCATAAATCTGGACTTCTCTGCATTAACTAAATAGCCCAAGACTTTCCCAAAGCTGTTTATAGTTTCTAAAATTGCCGGAAAAGACCATTGGAAGTCTTCCATATAAATCAGCAAATCATCCGTATAAAGGGCTTCCTTCTTAACCCAACCATGGTGCTGAAACGTAATATCCTCTGGTTTTGCCTAATCCTCCTAGCAAGTGGTTCAATGTAAAGATTAAACAAAAGTGGAGAGAGTGGACATCCTTGTTGTGTGCCTCTTCCTATTTGAAAATGAGGTGAAAGATTGACATTAATTACAATAGGGAAGTTATAGATTGCCTTATTTGCTTTAGGACAATTGTCTCCTAGCTTATTCTGCCTTATTATTGCCAATTAGAAAGGCTAACTCACTCTGTCAAATGCATTAGCGGTGTCAACTAACCTAATCGAAATGATGATCTTACCCAAACTCACTTTTACTTTTAATGGCTTCCCCTTATATTTTAAGGCTGAATGGCTCCAAAAACTTCAGGGGAAATATCTAGCTTTATTTGGGCATACAAAAATCCAAGAATTGCTTGGAGAAGATTGATTAAAAAGAAATTAGACGGGGGAATAGCACTGCCAGATTTTCAATTCTACTGCTGGGCTCCCAACTGAAAAATATTAGGCTAATAATATCCAAGGATTATGCATCTCCCAGATTGCGGGCTTTAACAGAAGACTTTCAGGAGAAGGGCTCCTATTTCCTCTTCAAATTCAGCCATCTAAAGTACTACAAGAAAGTCAGGCTGAAAGTGCTAAATGAGGTCTGTAGAGTATGGTTTCAGGTGAGGAGAAAGCTAGGAATTCCTTACTATAGCGAGATGGTCCTGATTTGGGAATCCCCCGGTACTCCGGCATGCCTTCAGGAAGCACTGGCTATTCTATTAATGGATGTGGGTATTGTACAATGGGGGAATTAGTCATGGAGGGTTCTGTGATTTCATGGGACTCCTTAGCCAGCTGGACCAATGACAAACTATCTAGGTTTAAATATTTACAAATAAAAAGCTGGCCGCATAGAGAACCGAAGGTAGGGTTCAGTAACAAATGGGAAAATGATATAATAAATTCATGGAAGCTAAAGAAGGAGGTATCAAGATGGTACTGGTGTCTGGTTCAAGCAGAGGATGCCTCTCTTCCTTTGTCTGAAGATGTTTAGAAGACGGATCTAACTGCCTGCAACCTTTCACATCTTTGGCAAGTATTAATGCGCTCACTTTGGCTTGTTGTGAAATTTGCACCCCTTAGAAGGAATCATTTGTTTACTGTATACAAGGCTTACTGGATGCTTAGAACACTGACAAAATTAGGAGCCCTGAGGAAGAATTCTTGCCTGAAGTGCTCTTTGGAAGGTGCATGTACACATGTTGTGGCAGTGTCCGTACATTCAAATCTTTTGGCAAGATGTGGGTAAGTCTGTTTCAGTTACAAAGAAAAGAGAAATAGAGATGACCCTACCAACAGTTGTATTTGGTCTGTATGAGGGGGCCAGGATGAGTTTTGGGGGCAAAAGGGAAGCTTCAGGTGCACCTTATTTTCTACCTGGTATTGATAGTGCATGGAGAGATCTGCTTTAAATGGCTACCTAAGTCTCCCCCTACCGATATAGATTGGTTGCTTTCGGTATAAAGCATCACTAGTTTAGATTATATTAACGGTTCAGAGTTAAATGTGGGAGTTTTTCTTCTCTTATTACTCAGTTAGCTCACCTTTTCCTATCCTGGGGGATAGTCAATCAGCTCCGATATTGAGGGTGTGATAGTCCTATGATTGAGAGACAAAGCTCAACAAGGTGGAAGTAAGGGCAGGGGATTTTTTCTGCTTTCTTTTCCCTCTATTTGTTGGTGGAGGTCAATTGCAAAAGGCTATGATGGGGTCTAGGACGGAATTTGGTTATAAGTTCGATACCTCCTGTTCTTTTTTTATAAATGAGGACTAAAAAAATGACACTAATGTGGCATTGGAATGGCACTAGGGGCTCTTAATTATGCCCCTTTGTATATTTCACACCGCAGTAGACCAGCAGACTGACAGATCTCCAAGAAGATTTGATTGGCTGCTATGACACAAACAGTGACCTGGCAGTAGCCATTTTAGGACTAAGGACTCAGTCCCAACTCCTGCAAAAAGTGAAAAAAACACAAAAGGAGAGAGGACAAGTACACCCTGGCCCCCTAGCCCTGGTGATCCGATTCCAGAGGAGCCAAGCCTAGGTTCAAAAACATTTTTGTTTATTAAACTTTGCAGAAAATTTGCAGAGGATCCAAAAATCTGCATCACAATTTAAATAAGCATTTGCAATGCAATGGTTGTCCCATTTGCTCAAGATAGAGCTATTAGCATTGTAAACTCCTAACTGGACTTTTCTTGCCACATATGTTGAAAATGAAAAGTGAAACAGTTGAAATAAGTGAGCCGCCATGAGCGCGAAGAAGGAAAAAAGGAAAAAGTTTGCTCGCAGTAAAACGTATTGGTAATCGTGTAATTATCCATGATACAGGGGTAGTGTGCAAGGCGGTAACGAAACTGCCCCAAGCAGGGACAAACATAGAGCATTTACCAAGGATAACAAAGGATTTTTGAAGGGCAAGCCCACAAACGAGTGAAAGTGATGGGAGTAAGGTGGACGTGGTTAAAAGCCCAAATAGATAACTACACGTAGGAAAACGCAGTGCTTGCACACTGCTATGTTGAATCTAAAAAAGGAATAACTAAACATTTCTTACTAAAGAGCCTTTGTCATGATTAGTGACCTTCCAGGATCACATCAGTCGCAATGGCCATTCACAGCAATGAAGACATCTCACCCAACATAATGGGTGGTCACCAGTCAAACGCCACAGAAATAAAACACCTCTACCAAGGGCAGTATGTTCACTGTTGACAGCCAATAGAGTTAGGAGAGAGCGCATAACTCCACTGAAATGAGCAGAGCTAAGACATGAATGACATTTTAAGCCAATGGCGGCAAGAAGCTGGTCGAAGAAAGATACTACTTGAAGGGGTCGTGCTCCAAGCTCATTCCATGTATATTCGTACCAAGATGTCTGTTTGACAATTGCTCTGTCAAGACCCAGACCTAAAGTAGCACTTTGTGTGGAAATTATTCCACTTGCACGCAAGTAATTAGACTAAATTTCCAAAGTTTGACCTGCAGCGTTTTAGAAATGGATCACACGAGGCTGCTCTGCTGGGTCATACCTGAACTACAATTGTGATCCATCTTTAAGGGCTAAAACGAATGTGCCTCTCACAAACACATATTTGTGCTCAGTAATTAAGATAATGAGTGGACAATTTTACCAAAAAAACAGCAGTGAAGATTAAATGAAAATCAGCTGCAAAACGTTGCTGGTTCAGTGTGAAAATTAACAAGGACTGGCAATGAAAAACTACCCCCCCCTTCAAGTTGTACATCACAAAGCACTTTTTTCTGTTGATTACATAAGATATGACAGAAGTAGTGCAGAGCTAAAAAGTTCACTTGCTATTAAGTTGAGTGTTAAAGGGGTCCCCGAAGCAAATAAACAAAAAGCATTTCTTATCCAATGCATGCCTTATTGTAAAGTTAAAATAACCCCACATTAAGGTGCTCTGATTAATTTTGCTTTTGGCAAGACACTGAACCTATGTATTTCATGTAAGGTAGTGAATTACTACACAGAGGTTTACTTCCATGGTTATGTTGCCCCCTATTCATCGGGATAACTGCATCCCTGCTCCAATTTAGGGAACAGCTTAAGATAAACCTTTAATGTGAGGCACATCCGGACAGACATCCACTCACAGAGCCTCTGTGTGCCTCGAATCAAGTGGGGACATCATAGCTTTTTCCCTTGTACAAAGTTCTGTAGTCTTTCTGCTATGCTTGAACAATATAAATTGACAACAATAGTTGTATATTCTGTATTTTATTTTAGCCATTTAGGGAGATTTTGACAATTTATCAAAGTGTATCTGATTTCAGGAACAGAGCTTTCTTAGCAGAACACACGATAATGCAATGTAATGACAGGTAAGTCACCACTTAGCCCAATGACACTGCCCACAGCCTGAACTGTTCTAACCCACCCCACATGAAAGTCAGTGGTGCAGAACACTCAAACTGCACAACTAGTAACACTGCAAATCGTGGAAAACTACCCAGAATGAATTTTTTTTGATATATGGAGAATGTATGTAAATGTGTTGAAAGAATGTATTTAAAAAGTTAGAAAGAGCTTTCAGCCTGATGCACATCACGCACCTTGAAAATGCTGGCCTGTTGCTCATAATGTAGCATGTGCGGACACTAAAAAGGGTACGGTTCTGGCCACTTCAGGTTCAAATCACTGATTTTCCAGAGAGTTGTTCCCATCTCAGCAGTTCGGTTGTGCACACCAGTAAGGCCAGGACTGGAGAGTGCAGGGCTTTTCTTCAAGGAGGCCTCGCCTACACAGCTCAATTGACGGTGCGGTTTGTGCCGGCTCATGAGCTTAATGTACAACACTGATTAAAAAAATACTTAAACTGGAGATCTGGGACATGTGCCAGAAGAATGGAACTATCTTCAAGTAGATCCAATACACCCACAACTTATATGGGGGAGCAGGGCACTAGTAACAAATTCAGATCAAAAGGTTTAGAACCATCAAAGGTTACGAAAATTGTCAGCACCGTCTTGGGAAAGTTTTATTAATGTGCCCAGCCTACCAATTAATGCTAAGACCCCTAATAACAACCTGACATGTGAAAACATATTCCTGTTTCAAACTAAAATTACGTGTCAAAGGGAATATCCCACAACCCTCAACATCTCATAAAACATCCTAGAGTTGTTTGTTGGCAGCATTGCTACATTTAGCAGCAACCAATGAAAATCAGCATTTCAAGGGGCTCCACCTTTGAAAGCATTGAGGTGTCCGAATGCGCGCCGTAACAGCAGTGGCACAGGCCAGAATGAGTGGTTCACAATGTTGAGGTATACAGTTCTTTATAAGGCACCGACTAGGCGAATTTCGTGCCCCTCTAATATCAAAGAGGAGCCCCATAAAGAACAATCACAATCCTTAATTTTATTGGACCCCTCAACGTACAGCCACAAATTGCCGGAGTGCCTCGGTGAGGATGGCCATATGCATCCCATGCACATTTCACTAGAGGAATGAGCTGTGCAGTTTAGTTGTTCGTGGTTTATTGTACGAATTAAACCTTCACAGTACCAAAGCCAAATAACTGCATTACCCTTACATAGATAAACACTCAGGGAATCTTTAAGTCCTAGCACAGACACCTAAAGTCATGTCACTCAAATTACAGGAAAGCCAAAAGCTAACATGAGAAGAGCCGACAACTACGGTGACCCAAGGATCGAGACTCTTATGCAAAGCCCACAGAAATGTAGTGCTTTAATGGCGTGCACCGAGTGCCTACACGTCTCCACCTAAGAGGCGAGTGGCAATGCTTCTAATCAGGTCTAAGGGCCCTCCTCTAGGGCTTCGCTTCTCCATTTCACGTCCTGTGAAATGGAGGTGATCGCGTTTGTGCCCTTTTTCCGTTGTGTAATTGGTGGCAATGCACTGCCTGGCTTGGGTTAGGAACACTTTTCACCGAGGGTAGAGCACTACACACAGGCTCTGGGAGGTGTGCTGTAAGAATAGCATACAGTATGGGGCCATGGCCACCCCAAGAATGCAAGTAGAGTCCGGACACAGGATCCTGTCTGAACAATCAAGGACACGCCGTGCAAGCATAGGCCTCACATTGCATGTGTCAGCAGTAACTGCAGGTGGTCCTCCAATAAGGGTGGGGGTGGGGGGGGGGTCAAGCGCAGAGACCCCTGAAGGCACCAGCCAGGCGAGCACACAAGAGCTGCCTTCAGGGGCAGAGATGCTGCCCAGCCCTGTACACTGCTGGGCCTGAGACTTAACCAGTGACGCAGAAAGGCTATTTTGCCATAGTTCAATGCATCTCCGAGATGCTAAAACAGCTTACATGCCCATTGTAGTGAACGGATTCAACATCCTCCCAACCACACACCCTACGCAGTATAGCGTGCTACCCATGTACACAAGTAAGTGCTATACAATTAAAAAATACAAGAGCTTCTGCGCCCCACACTTTCTTGCCACGTAAATTGAAAATGAAAAGTAAAACAGGTTCACATAAGCGAGCCGGCGGCCGCCATGAGCATAAGAGTAAAGGAGACATACAAAAGGTAAAATATGTTCGCCCGTAGGCAAATGTATTGGCAAAAGTGTAATTAGCCATGTACATGTAACAGGGGGGATGGCCACGGCGGTAATCAAACCGCCCCAAGGAGGGACAAACATAAAGCATTTGCCAATGATGACAAATGACTTTTGAAGGGCAAGCCCACACACGAGTGTACGTGATGGGCGTAAGGTGGGCATGGTTAAAAGCCCAAATAGATAACTACACATCAAAAGCAGTGTTTGAGCGTTGCTATGCTCAACCTAAAAATAGTTTTAAAAAACTGCTACTTAAAATTGTGTGATTCTTGGCTAATCAATTAGAGCTAGATGTGCAAAGAGTTTTAGCATTTGTTAACCTTACACATCTGTAAGTCTGAAGGTTTGCAAAAGCTGAAACCCTTTTTTTCCCATGTATGAAATGCATTCAGTGATTCACAAAAGTGTTTCTAAAATTGCAAAACTTGTTTAGAAATGCGTATCAATTCAGTATTGGAACGGGTGAGTTGTAGGCGTCCCATACAAATACCGAACTGGTGTGCTGTATATTGATATGTTGTAAGCAAAGATAGGGGAACAAAACATTAAAATTTCACCAAAATCTCAAAGGAGGTGACAACTCTTTCATAATAGGGAAAGGTTCCCCTTGGTACACCTTCCCCTTTGTGAATGTAATTTTTTTTTTGTTGAAGTGGAGGCAGTGGCCAACAGATCCACAGCCTCCTCCTAAACAAAAAAAACCATTATTTTTAAATGCAGGCCTATTTCTTTTATGCTAAATGGGTTGCATTGCTTTAAAAAATGTTTGCTTTATTAAAAAGCAATTACAGACATAATGGTCCGTCTGACCTCAGCAGGCCTTCATCACTGTGATATCAGCAAATCATAATGGGTCACAGTTAGTGACCACTTGATGGCAATGTCTTGAAATAAAAGGGGGAGTTATGACTACTGTTTATGCAATAACTAAGTAAAGCTGTGATTGTTACTTCCCAACAACTAACAAACTTATTACACCCACCATACCTCTGGAAGAGACAGATTCTACTATATATAGTTGCTAACACTTACCTGTATGGAGCACTTCCCTCCTCTCTAGGGCAATCATCGGTCATCCCCTTCCCTAACCTTGAGACACCCCTCAAGCATGCTAAGAGACAACGCACCCAAAAAGAGGTAAAAAGAGAAATACCTGCCAGTCAGGCAGAGTGATTCCCTGTAGGTGCAGCCAGAAGTGTTAGGTCACTCCTCACTGGGTCTCTCATCACTTTTGAGATATAGGGGCATATTTTTACTCTGTTTGTGCGGTTTTAACGTCATTTCTGTTCTGCTAAAACAGTGCAAACTTAAGTCCATATTCATATGTTGAAGCTAGACACATCTAGCATCAAAATATTGGAGTTAGAGCCATTTTTTTGTATGTGTGAACCCACCTTGCGTCAATGAGATGCAACGTAGGCGTCCCTGTCCAAAAAATGACTGAAAGCACGTAGCGCCATATTTATCCCCCCATGCAAAAATGGCACACGGGTGAGAGGCGGATGTAAATAATGGCGCTAAGCTTTGCACCAAAAAGTAGAAATACGGGCCATTGTTTGTGCACTGTGTACTTCAGACTTTATGACAAGAATACAACACATAATAAAACTTAAAAAGATAAGAATGAGTCTTGAGCACTCTTCTTTAGGCCTATTGCCACTTACTGAAGAAAGTTTTTTTCCAGTGGAAAGTGTGATGTTTTAGGGCACACTCTGATCATTTCCTCTGACAGCTCTGTAGGTCATTGATTACATCTCTATTCCATGATAACAATTTATAATTTTTGCAAACTAATGTTGGAGGAAACTAGCTGATTAATAGTGCCGACCTTTCCTCCTGCAACTGAAAGGAAGATACATACTAAAAATGTCTGCATGTGGAGAAAATTAGATTGGATTTCTATTGGTGTGTGTTTGTTTTGTTAGAACTGAGCAGTCAATTTGCATTGCACAAAGCCTTCCATAAAACTTTCATGGAAGGGAAATTAGTAGCGCAGCTGGAGACAGCACACATTGCATGCTAACAAAATAAACTATGAAGCAAGTTGGAGAACACCACATCTGCACTGTGATGAATGCAAAGTACAAACTTTAAATTGGGCAATAATAGGAATATTGACTGTCATTTCACCCAACAAAGTGAAACAAACCAAATTTGCTGTTGTGCATTGCTCCAAAGGAAGGGAGCAGGACAGCACTGTTTCTCTTAAGATATTTACTTTTCCTGAAGACTGGTGCACTTCGTGCAGCCTACCTCCATACACAAGATTTAGCAGCATGGTGCAAAGGGGGTTGCATGAGTTTGCTGTAGGTTTTGTAATGGAAGGGTGTAGGAGGCTGGACTGGCTTGTAGTGAGTACCAAGGGGTACTTGCACCTTGCACCAGGCCCAGTTATCCCTTATTAGTGTATAGGGTGTCTAGCAGCTTAGGCTGATAGATAATGGTAGCTTAGCAGAGCAGCTTAGGCTGAACTAGGAGACGTGTGAAGCTACTACAGTACCACTTAGGTGGTCATTCTGACCCTGGCGGTCTTTGACCGCCAGGGCGGAGGACCGCGGGAGCACCGCCGACAGGCCGGCAGTGCTCCAATGGGGATTCCGACCGCGGCGGTAAAGCCGCGGTCGGACCGGCACCACTGGCGGGGTCCCGCCAGTGTACCGCCGCCCCATTGAATCCTCCGCGGCGGCGCAGCTTGCTGCACCGCCGCGGGGATTCCGACCCCCCCTACCGCCATCCAGATCCCGGCGGTCGGACCGCCGGGATCCGGATGGCGGTAGGGGGGGTCGCGGGGCCCCTGGGGGCCCCTGCAGTGCCCATGCCACTGGCATGGGCATTGCAGGGGCCCCCGTAAGAGGGCCCCTACATGTATTTCACTGTCTGCTGCGCAGACAGTGAAATACGCGACGGGTGCAACTGCACCCGTCGCACAGCTTCCACTCCGCCGGCTCGATTCCGAGCCGGCTTCATCGTGGAAGCCTCTTTCCCGCTGGGCTGGCGGGCGGTCTGAAGGCGACCGCCCGCCAGCCCAGCGGGAAAGTCAGAATTACCGCCGCGGTCTTTCGACCGCGGAACGGTAATCTGACGGCGGGACTTTGGCGGGCGGCCTCCGCCGCCCGCCAAGGTCAGAATGAGGGCCTTAGTGTCATATGCACAATATCATAAGAAAACACAATACACAGTTATACTAAAAATAAAGGTACTTTATTTTTATGGCAATATGCCAAAGTATCTTAGAGTGTACCCTCAGTGAGAGGATAGGAAATATACACAAGATATATATACACAATAGCAAAAATATGCAGTATAGTCTTAGAAAACAGTGCAAACAATGTATAGTTACAATAGGATGCAATGGGGAAACATAGGGATAGGGGCAACACAAACCATATACTCCAAAAGTGGAATGCGAACCACGAATAGACCCCAAACCTATGTGACCTTGTAGAGGGTCGCTGGGACTATTAGAAAATAGTGAGAGTTAGAAAAATAACCCTCCCCAAGACCCTGAAAAGTGAGTGCAAAGTGCACTAAAGTTCCCCTAAGGACAAAGTAGTCGTGTTAGAGGAATAATGCAGGAAAGACACAAACCAGCAATGCAACAACTGTGGATTTCCAATCTAGGGTACCTGTGGAACAAGGGGACCAAGTCCAAAAGTCACAAGCAAGTCGGAGATGGGCAGATGCCCAGGAAATGCCAGCTGCGGGTGCAAAGAAGCTTCGACTGGACAGAAGAAGCTGAGGTTTCTGCAGGAACAAAAAGGGCTAGAGACTTCCCCTTTAGTGGACCGATCCCTCTCGCCGGGGAGAGTCGTGCAGAAGTGTTTTCCCGCTGAAAGAACGCCAACAAGCCTTGCTAGCTGCAAATCGTGTTTTTGGCGTTTTTGGACGCTGCTGGGGCCCAGGAGGGACCAGGAGGTCGCAAATTGGACCTGAAGAGAGAGGGGACGTCGAGCAAGACAAAGAGCCCTCACTGAAGCAGGTAGCACCCGGAGAAGTGCCAGAAACAGGCACTACAAGGATGCGTGAAACGGTGCTCGCCGAAGTTGCACAAAGGAGTCCCACGTCGCCGGAGACCAACTTAGAAAGTCGTGCAAGGCAGGTTAGAGTGCCGTGGACCCAGGCTTGGCTGTGCACAAAGGATTTCCGCTGGAAGTGCACAGGGGCCGGAGTAGCTGCAAAGTCGCGGTTCCCAGCAATGCAGCCCAGCGAGGTGAGGCAAGGACTTACCTCCACCAAACTTGGGCTGAAGAGTCACTGGACTGTGGAGGTCACTTGGACAGAGTCACTGGATTCGAGGGACCTCGCTCGTCGTGCTGAGAGGAGACCCAAGGGACCGGTAATGCAGCTTTTTGGTGCCTGCGGTTGCAGGGGGAAGATTCCGTCGACCCACGGGAGATTTCTTCAGAGCTTCTGGTGCAGAGAGGAGGCAGGCTACCCCCACAGCATGCACAAGCAGGAAAACAGTCGAGAAGGCGGCAGGATCAGCGTTACAGAGTTGCAGTAGTCGTCTTTGCTACTATGTTGCAGGTTTGCAGGCTTCCAGCGCGGTCAGCAGTCGTTTCCTTATCAGAAGGTGAAGAGAGAGATGCAGAGGAACTCGGATGAGCTCTTGCATTCGTTATCTGAAGTTTCCCCAGAGACAGAGACCCTAAATAGCCAGAAAAGAGGGTTTGGCTACCTAGGAGAGAGGATAGGCTAGCAACACCTGAAGGAGCCTATCAGCAGGAGTCTCTGACGTCACCTGGTGGCACTGGCCACTCAGAGCAGTCCAGTGTGCCAGCAGCACCTCTGTTTCCAAGATGGCAGAGGTCTGGAGCACACTGGAGGAGCTCTGGACACCTCCCAGGGGAGGTGCAGGTCAGGGGAGTGGTCACTCCCCTTTCCTTTGTCCAGTTTCGCGCCAGAGCAGGGGCTAAGGGGTCCCTGAACCGGTGTAGACTGGCTTATGCAGAATTGGGCACCTCTGTGCCCAACAAAGCATTTCCAGAGGCTGGGGGAGGCTACTCCTCCCCTGCCTTCACACCATTTTCCAAAGGGAGAGGGTGTCACACCCTCTCTCAGAGGAAGTTCTTTGTTCTGCCATCCTGGGCCAGGCCTGGCTGGACCCCAGGAGGGCAGATGCCTGTCTGAGGGGTTGGCAGCAGCAGCAGCTGCAGTGAAACCCCAGGAAGGGCAGTTTGGCAGTACCAGGGTCTGTGCTACAGACCACTGGGATCATGGAATTGTACCAACAATGCCAGGATGGCATACAGGGGGCAATTCCATGATCATAGACATGTTACATGGCCATATTCGGAGTTACCATTGTGAAGCTACATATAGGTAGTGACCTATATGTAGTGCACGCGTGTAATGGTGTCCCCGCACTCACAAAGTTCAGGGAATTGGCTCTGAACAATGTGGGGGCACCTTGGCTAGTGCCAGGGTGCCCTCACACTAAGTAACTTTGCACCTAACCTTTACCAGGTAAAGGTTAGACATATAGGTGACTTATAAGTTACTTAAGTGCAGTGTAAAATGGCTGTGAAATAACGTGGACGTTATTTCACTCAGGCTGCAGTGGCAGGCCTGTGTAAGAATTGTCAGAGCTCCCTATGGGTGGCAAAAGAAATGCTGCAGCCCATAGGGATCTCCTGGAACCCCAATACCCTGGGTACCTTAGTACCATATACTAGGGAATTATAAGGGTGTTCCAGTAAGCCAATGTAAATTGGTAAAATTGGTCACTAGCCTGTTAGTGACAATTTGAAATAAATGAGAGAGCATAACCACTGAGGTTCTGGTTAGCAGAGCCTCAGTGAGACAGTTAGGCACCACACAGGGAACATATACATGCACACCTATGAGCACTGGGGCCCTGTGTGACAGGGTCCCAGTGACACATACATATAGGCCACAAACCTATGAGCACTGGGGTCCTGACCAGCAGGATCCCAGTGACACATAACAAACATACTGAAAACATAGTGTTTTCACTATGAGCACTGAGGCCTGGCTATCAGGATCCCAGTGAGACAGTGAAAACAGTGACAAACACCCTGACATACACTCACAAACAGGCCAAAAGTGGGGGTAACAAGGCTAGAAAGAGGCTACCTTCTCACAAAGGGTATCTTTCCAGTATGAAACATTAAGGCCCAGGTATAAGAAGCTCGAGCACCACATTAGCGTAATTGTTTTTACGCTAATGTGCTGTTAGGCTTCAAAAATCACCCCATCAAATTTACAAAGTAGCTCAACGCATGCATTGCACCACTTTGTAACCCTTTGCACCACAGTATGCCTGCACCACGCATAATTTATCCATCAGGGGCGTTAGGGGGGGCCTAAAGATTGCGCAAATAAATCTTTTAGATTTCTTTGCACCATTTTTAACTCCTGCACAGAGCAGGAAATAAAAGGAGGAACACCATTATTTATAATGGGCCTCAATGTGCTTTGCATGATGAGCTTCAAAGTTTTTGACGCTCATCATGCAAAGCACCAAATAGCATCAATAATTTTGATGCTAGTACCCTAGCTACCGCCATGGTGTGCTGTATATTAAATACGGTGCACACATGGTGGTGTTAGGGTCAGAGCTAAGGGGTGCAAAAAAGTGGGGCTGCATTGGATGCAGTGCCACTTTTCTTAACTCTGCCCCTAGGTTTAGGTGAAATTTGAAACTTTTCCAATTTTATATGAGGGCTGGACAGTGCAGCACCTCTGCATATATAAAAAAGTTTTGAAAAATTAAAACGTTTGTGCTGCATTGTTTCTGCCTTAAGGAGGTGTATCTTTAGTGTAATGCCCTGTTTATAAATGTTAGCAGGCAGGTCTTTGAATCAAAAACCATATTTTGTAGTGTTGCAACATATATGTGCCACCCATGGGATGCCTACTTGATGCAAAGAAGCACAATGTGGTGCAGGGAACTCCTTTGTGTTAATGTTAGGCAACTTTCCATATCCAAACGTACTAGAAAGAGAATCCCAAATTAATACTTTGCATTGGTTCACATCACTTTGGTGACTTTGCACTGTTACAAAGCAGGGGTGGTTTCTCCTTTAGGGATAAGGGGAGGGGCCCCTTTGAAATGCCTGCACATCTACATTAAAAAATATTAAATAGATTTATTTGTTTGGAGATATGATCATATCTCCAAACAAATCAATGTGTTTAACTCTGGGCTGTCATTCCCAGGCTGCCTGCCTGCCCTGGCTTGCTTTGAAGTAGAAGACTAGAAGACACTAGATCAACTTTTCCACACTGTGACTCAGGACGCAGGGCTTAGCTTTCTAAAGCCCTTTGTTTCCATTGTGGTCTACTGTGGTATTCACAGTAGGACAGTGATGCTTTTAGTGTCATGGTTTCGGGCATTGGAGTCTTCATCCCTGTGTGAGGGAAGGCATCCATCATTCAGAGGCATAGATCCCACCCCTTCCCATTCATCACACAGTAGAAGTGAATGCAAGCATTTCTGTTTTAGTGCCACCTTGTCCTCAGTAATTTTAAGTGGTATAATGCTAATCTTGGGTTATTTAAATTGTGCTGAGACCCCATTGTCACCTTAACCTCCCCACTGTGATACCCGAGTCCCTGACTTCAGGTCTCTGGCCCCTTCAGAAGTTGAACTGCTATATTTACTACCCTGCTAAATTGTTCCAAAAGACGAGCAGGGTTCTGATTTTCCTTGTGAAGTTTATCCAAATATCTGAGTCGAGCTCAAAGCAAGAAACATGTGCAGTTAACATTAATTCCAAAAACATGGATTGATTTGCAAACAATTAATGTGAAAAACGTTAAGGTAATATGTGTCAGTGATTTTGTTCCTCTCTTTTTTCACGTTTTACTTAATGTTGCATTTCCGAAGAGAGTTAACTGTTTAATCTTGCTGTGTTTTTGTATGTTTTTTCATTGCATCGTATTACTTTTCAGTAATACATACCTTGACTTGTGCCAGGTGTTTCTGTTGGGCTTTGATTGAGTGTGCTGGCACTGAGACTGAAGCTGGCAAAGCAAAGTGCCTGTCAGTGTGTTGGCACTTCTGCAGAGCACATAGAACAATGGTCATGTATTCCCGTTACAATTGAAATTCAGTGGCAATGTGTGCAGAGGTTGTGCCAAGAGGTCAAAATATTTAGAAGGTGAAAGCAAAAGGAAATAAAGTTCTTAAATGTGTATGCGCGTAGAGTATGTTTGGGATGGTAAAATGAGGGACATGTGAGGAAGTGCATTCAGGCGTGACTGAAAAGAGGGTGCTGAAGAGGAAAGAGAGGAGGTTGAAAACATGCACATGGATGAGATGTACAGAGAAAAAGGGCATACATATCTAACATAAAGCACACATAACTGATGGCCATACTCCTTCCATCTGCCTCAATAATATTTAATTTGTAGTCTCACAATTTCAGAATTGAACATTTCCAATGTTAATTATTTGTAACAAATCATTGTTGTTACTCATTTATCTTAAACAGATAACCATGGACAAAACCAATAGGACTGACAACTTTTAGGTGTATGTCAGTTATATTTCTGGATGCAATACATCTCAGAGAGAAACAAAATTAGAAGTCGGTGGCACACTAAGGAAATCACAGAAACTTATTTTATGTGTCCCTTTTAGAAAGCTCACACTTTTTCATCCCAGTTAAAACCCTATCCACACATATTTCTGTATGGCTGATTGCATCCAGCAGCTGTGAGTACTTCCTGATGCCTGGTTAGAACATGTTCTTCCAAAGTTGATATTGCACGCAGAGCAAGACACTGGGCAAGCACACACTTTAAGGGGCCTGAAGTTGTTGCGTTGTACTATTTCCACATTAATATAACTGTTGAACTTATTATTACAGTAAGCTATGGGGCAGTTTTTAATGTGTTTAATATTTCAGTGCTATACATTTGCCCTGCTTTGTAAACCTTGCTTTCGCACTAAATTCAATTGCTTTCAAATGCACCATTTGTCCATCTTTTTTCATTTTTTCTTTGGAGGAGGGCCCACCCTGGACCCCACATTCGTCCATTAGGCTTGGTTGCTTCACTCGCTACATAAAAGTTATACCCAACTTTTACACCCCACCACTTTCAAATGTCACTAGCCACCACTGTCACAAAGTGTTGATAAATTTGGCCCTTTACTAATTCAGGTTTGGATTTATTGGAAGTCAGAAAATAACTATTCACTGGGAGTCAAAGGGAGTCAGGGAGAATAACAAACAATGAACTTGATGTGGTGTATTACAAAGTAGACAAGGTTTTCCCAGGAAGTCAGATTTATTTACTCTAAAAGCTGTGCAGGTGTGCACTGAATACCAATTACTTACTGAGATTGATATCTGAGTGCAGGTATAGCAGATGTATTGAGGTCAAGTAGAAGAAAGCACATTGTAAAAGAGTTACACCAGGAATTAAATAGTTTTGCTCTGAGCCAATACCTACTACACATCCATCTAGACAAAAGGCAGATCTTCGTGCCCAAACACCAGAAAACAATATACCACACATCACATAGAACTAAACAAAAAAATCAGATCAGACTTTGATTCAAGTAGTGTTACAGCAGGTGTTCTGATGAGTTTTACCGAGTTATGTAAGACTTGTTACATTGTATAGAGTTTGGTTAGTTGAAATGAAAATTATTAATGGTGCTAAATACAGTTAGCTGGAAGTCAGGTAGAAGTAAATTGAGAGTTGCTGAAGTTTAATTGGGACTGAAATAGTTATACTCTGGGTCATAGAAAGTTACCCTAGGAATGCAGAAGAGACTTCTAAGTAAATCAGGAAGTTAGATACAGTTAAAGTGAGTGCCAGTGACACCAGGAGTCAAGCAGAGTTACACAAGGGATGCAAAAGGTGTGTTGAAGTTGGAGAAATAAGTTAGATACCATAACGGTGAGAGTCCGAATTACACAATCAGTCAAGTAGATTTTACACACAGAGTGTTGAAGTGTCTGTTGTAGATAAAACAAGAAGTTTGATACCATCTCAGTGAGGGTCAGAATTACCCTGGGAGTTAGGCAGAATTACACAAGAAGTCTGGGACATTTACACTGGACTCAGATGGAGTTGTAGTAAACACCAATAACAATCAAACTAGGATTGTGTAAGAGTATTCCAAGTCCTCAATTAGATTCATGTGCAAATGAAGGGCACATAAGCATTACCACCAAACATAATAAATGTTATTTGTGCTCGGTTTAGACATTAATTCATACAAATTGACCTCTACAATTAAAAAACGAGACAGTACTATGTACACTCATTTTACCTCAGGCATATCAATCTAAATGATCCTTAAGAGTTTGATAAAGATGCTTCAAAAGTAATGTAGAGTTATAGAAGCCATGTAGTGCTTCATAAGCCTAGTGACTGATTGGCACTCTTACATGACTTGATAACTAACAGGTAGCCCTTGGTTCCAATGCTAGCAAAAATCACTGGATTAGAGGGGCCAAATGGTCTGACTTCTTTTTGAAAGGTAAAGTTTAGAAATCAGGTGCCTCCAAGGAGCTGCTTGGGACATGGGATCCCCTACTCAGTTAAGACAAAAGGTGAGTGGGTGTGATTAGCCAGTGGGTTCAGACTACCCTGAG
This sequence comes from Pleurodeles waltl, assembly GCF_031143425.1. Classification (NCBI taxonomy): domain Eukaryota; kingdom Metazoa; phylum Chordata; class Amphibia; order Caudata; family Salamandridae; genus Pleurodeles; species Pleurodeles waltl. The sequence continues at coordinate 216,253,844 of NC_090450.1, read as the reverse complement.
GAGAGAGAGAGAGAGGGAGAGGGAGAGAGAGAGAGAGAGAGAGAGAGAGAGAGAGAGACAGCGCCCAATTAGACAGAGACTTTGACCAATGGGTCTGCAAGAGAAAACAATACCTAATGCTACCACATTGTACCATACATACTGTACACACACAAAAATATGTATGTACAAGGGCATCAATGTTAAAATATCTACTTACAAAACTGTGGCTTCCTATATTTAAAATTAATGTGACCAAAATATCTGCTACCAAATTGTTAACTTACATATATAGAAAGCATAAAAATATCTATTACCAAAATACATACTTCAACAAAGTAATATTTGTAAAATATCTTTAGAATTAATAAAAATGTGTACTACAAAATATAGAATAGGGAAAGTATTGTTACAATATACAAACATACATATTTAGTTAATAGTAAATGAAGTAATAAAAAATGATATTATTTCGAAATATACATTATGTGTAAAAATACTATAAAGTATAAACAAATCATCTAAATTTGTGATAAAAAATAAATTAAGATATTTCTCATATGATCTTCAAAATTATAATTATGTTTAATTTATTTATATTGAACATACATTATTTGACCAAACTACATCAATTAATTTAAATACTTTTTAGAAAAATAATATTATACTCAAATAAAACATTTAGGAAAAATTCAAATCTACAATATTAAAATTAAAGAATAACCTTAAAAACATTTATAATGTAGACATAATGAATAGTTAATGAATATAAAATGTGATTTTAACAACATATGTATCAACAGTGTATACTCTAAATTCATTCAAAAACTGTAAAACATGTAAATAATACTCAAATACATATCAAAACGTTTTAAATGTGTTAACAAATTACATAAATGTTTAAAATAATAATGATAAAACTCACTAATCAAACATGTAAACAAATGTCAAAAATATACTTTTTAATTACAATCCTATAGGTATTATGATATATATTGAACATATAGTCCAAAAAGAATTGAGGAGGTGCATATATTTTGTACTGTCAAATGTACTATTTTAACTCCATCACTACAGACACTGGGGAAAGTACATAAACATTGGCAAGGCCAGATTTACTGTCCAAACTCTAGTCCCATAAACATTGGGGAAAACTTACATAATAAGGAGAGATCATATTTACTCCAATCCCACTAACACTGGGGTAATGCATATATATCTATGTTTTGTTGGGGGGGTTGCTATTCTAACTCTTTTCCCACAATCATTGGAGAAAGTGTACCTAATTGGGAGTGACAGATTTACTATTCTTACTACAGTCCTAATAACATTGGAGATAATTCATATTTTTTGAGGGGGCTAGCAACAATGCCCCACCCTAACTGAATACAGCCTGCTCTACCCTTTGATACCCTTTCCTCCAGCCCTTACCCCTCAACGTCCACCAGACAGTCCAAATCGGTGATAAATGGGGGCTCAATCACAGATTTGGACCAAGTAGTTCCACAACTATCAAATTATTCCCCATTTGTGGATAAAAACGCTTAACTGCACAGTGCAGTGGTGCAATTACCAGCCGGACGTGGTGATTCTGGATATGATCCTTGCACTGTGCAACTCTTGATTTGGGAAAGGCATTTGAAGATTTTGTAAAACCACTAAGACTTTCTTTGTGGTTGGATGGAAAGGGTATATATACTTTATTTAGCTGAAAGAAGACTGTCGTTTCTGCATAAGTGTTTACAATATGTTTCTGAACTGTCTTACAGATCTTATTTGAGATTCCATGCAAGATTTTGAGTTATGAGCTCTATGAAAGCTGGATATGTTATGTGTAAACATTTCAAGGCAGATTCGAGGCCGATTCACTGGTTGATTTACGCACATGGGAAGCATTACTACAGGAATACTCTTTTGCATACTCGTATATCTTGTAAATCAGATCCAAAATGTCAAACTTTCTGTTGCTACATGTTGAAAGAGGACATAGGGCCAGATGTAGCAAGCAGTTTTGCCCATTCTGTGTCTATGGGAAAATGTGTTCGTACATATGGTCCATAGTCCTTTCTATTTGTGCAAACTTCCTATGAATAAAAACGGACTATTTCCATTCATTCCCATTTAAAATGTGTTGTGGCTATTCATACGGGCGTGTAAAAGTACTTAAAAGAGAACTACAGGAGATCCCTTTTATTTATTTCTGCATTCCTATGTAAATTTACACTGATTAGAGAAGAGTTTTTACTAAAATTTTAGATCGCTTCTATTAGGCATCTGATCGATGATGGAGTCAAAGGAGTAAGTTAACTATGAAATGTATAGTTATATAACAATGTGCTCTCACAGTATATATTTGAAATTACTTTGTTTGATGTAAATGTACAAGGAAGAGGATCACCATGAAGACAGATACTGATCTGATTAAATATTTCTGACAGGAATGTGTTTGATGCTCTCTTCGAGATCTTCAGAAACTTAGGCTCAGATTATTTTAAACTTTAGCATCAACGCTCACATGTTGCAAAGGGATTTTGCAAGATGCAAATCGGTGCAAATTGCAGCGTTCATCAAATTTTGCATACAAAAAGTTTGGTGACCTGAAAGGTGACAAAAGTGCTTCCCTGAAACAGGGTTGCATTGCCGTTGCGATATCCTGATACTGTAAGCAAAGTGCTTCAGAACCCTACACGAAGCTAGATCAACAGAGGTCACACAAAGCAGCTCTCCCTGGCTTTGCATGAAATCTTGACACCACATGAAAATAGGTGCAAACAGTGTGAAAAATGTAATGTGTGGTATAGTTGCACGGGTAATAAAATACACAAATGACACATATTATGGGATATACTCCGGTGCATTTGTCTTCATGTGAAGGTCTTCACTAAAAGGTGTGACCCAAATACGCAAGACTCTGCTTGCTGATCTTTGTGTTTGGCACATTGCGGGTAACGTTTAGCGTTGTATAAAGAAGGCATTTCTGTGTGAGCTATGACCTGAGAGCGTCATAATCAAATAACCTATAATAAGTACTGCAGTCTGCAACTTTCCGCTGTTCAGGCAACTCAGTGCTGCAGATTTCCTTTAAACACTGTGGGGCATATTTATACTCCGTTTGCGCCGAATTTGCGTCGTTTTTTTAGACGCAAATTCGACGCAAAACTAACTCCATATTTATACTTTGGCGTTAGACGCGTCTAGCGCCAAAGTTCATGGTGTTAGCGTAATTTCTTTGCGTGAACACCTTCCTTGCGTTAATGATATGCAAGGTAGGCGTTCCCGTCTTAAAAAATGACTCCGATGCATATGCGTCGTATTTATACTCCCGGGCAAAAATGAAGCCCGGGAGTGGGCGGGTCTAAAAAACCCGCATTAGCGCCGGATTTTAGCGCCTGAGTCAGGGCAGGCGTTAAGGGACCTGTGGGCGCAGAATGAGCCCAGAGGTGCCCTCCCCTGCCTTCAGGGACACCCCCTGCCACCCTTGCCCACCCCAGGAGGACACCCAAGGATGGAGGGACCCACCCCAGGGACATTAAGGTAAGTTCAGGTAAGTATTTAAAAAAAAAAAATTGTGGCATAGGGGGGCTTGATTTGTGCCCCCCTACATGCCACTATGCCCAATGACCATGCCCAGGGGACCGAAGTCCCCTGGGCATGGCCATTGGGCAAGGGGGCATGACTCCTGTCTTTGCTAAGACAGGAGTCATTTCAATGGGGGATGGGCGTCGTAAAAAAATGGCGCAAATCGGGTTGAGACGATTTTTTTGCCTCAGCCTGACTTGCACCATTTGTGGACGCCCATACGCCATTTTCCCCCTACGCCGGCGCTGCCTGGTGTACGTCGTTTTTTTTAACGCACTCCAGACAGCGCCGGCGGCTAACACCGGCTAACGTCATTCAATAAATACGGCACCCGCATGGCGCTTCAGAATGTCATTAGCCGGCGCTAATTTTTTTGGCGCAAAACTGCGTTAACGCAGTTTTGAGTCAACAAGTATAAATATGGCCCTGTATCTATGCAGATGTGCGCCTGAGTTTCGTTTTCTTTTAACTTCTTTAGCTAATGAGTCATAGTTACCCACACTATAATCGTTTTCTTAATCCATCATATACCTTGAATGTTGCTGAAGATACAAATATAATGACCATGTTCTCCACAATGAAGGTGGAGGAGATGATTCTTGGAAAAGTAGGAGTATTCCCATAGGATGGATGTCACTAGATGGAAACAATGTTGGCCAGTCAGTTCTCCGCGCTAATAGGAGGGGTCTAATGTGGCTGTATGCCAAAAGGATAGATGGTCAGTTTACCTGGCAAAGTACTCATCTCCTTGAAGCGTGATGTTGGAAAGCTGTTAGGATTGTTTTTATATATAAAAGCCGTTGGCCACAAATGTCCCTGCCCTCTGCCAGCACGGCGCTGCAGTAACACCGTATATTAATATTCTTCCACTGTGCTCCCAGGGTTCAGTTGGCACAGGCCGATTCTTTTACGAGAGAAGGCATCGATTGGGGTGTGCAGATAGAACTGTATTAGGGAAACTTAATTTATGTGAACTGCAGTATACTATGTATAGAGCAGAAACACAGCCAGCGAGGCTGATAAAAAAATAATCATTAATTACTTTATAGCCAAAGTGTCTTTCAGATTCAGACCAAAGCACACATTTGGCAATTACAACAGGTATGAAACTAGGGTTTGCTCTGACAAGTTATTTAACTTTTTATATTAAAGGTCTACAATGCCAAGTTTTTGAGTCATCGCGGAGAAACCCTGCTAAGCAAGTGAAAATAAAGGAATCTACATTATATGGATAACTTGCTACTCTTAGCAAGGACAGTCAGGTCATTTCAACATCTGTGGTAAATACATAGGAAAGCTGCCAAGAAAAGACCAAACAAAATATAATGCTGTGACAATACATCATTTTGATGCAGGGCATTGTTCGCTAATTCCTTGGCCTCTTGGTAATGCAGAAAATCCCACCAGGCAGATAACTGTGTGTTGTAAGTGACTTTCCCAGTAGTGGGTGCTCAAAACGGAGACTTGGGTCATGTAACCTTCTACAGTGCCCAAGTTTGTGTTGTAATGTAGTCTGAGGATAGCCCCAAGATGGTGAGGTAAACAGGACAGGATAAACTTAAGAGGGTCTTCATGGGAGGTTCATGAGAGGACATGGTCATGTGCTAGAGTAGTAGTTCAGAAGGAAAGACAAGAGAGTGGAGAAGAGAGCGGAAGTGTGACAAGAAAACTGGATCGTTCAGGGCACTAAGGATAGTAGTTACGAGAACTGAGAGGAGCAGTGTAAGGTAAGAGAAAGAATTATAGGAGTGGGCTTGCACCTATGCGTAGAAAAACACTTGCATCTATGATTTCTCAATTACGTCTTGGTGGCTGAAAGCCAGCAGACTGGCACAATTGTGAGTAGTTCACGCAATCCCCCTTAGACTGTGAATGTAAGAGCTCTTTTGATTGACCATTGTGCCAGCTGGTGTGCATATGTGTTAGAAAGCGATTCTCTGTTTAGTGCTACACACTCCAGAAAGTCGTCAGTGATGCTCGGTGACTCTCCGGTTTTTCCCACCACTAATCAACTACCCATGGCCGGTCTGAGCAGTTAAGCGGCCAAGTGGAACCAGAACGAAGCCGGTTCCTGCTCTTCAAGAAAAATCATGACTCCGAATGCACTTCTCACAGTATCCAACCAGTGCAAGGCACACGATGCATGCAGCACAAAGAAGAGAGCTCAGTAAGGGCAAGAAACTGGTCAATTAGATGGAATGTAGGCTGCAGGTGCGTGAAAGCAATAACTGCACAGCATTGGCATAATCTACACTTTGAGAGAGCATGATCTTCCCAGCTCAATGCAATTCAAAATCTCGTGACACTAATCTCTGTTCAATGATTGACACCTTGCACCATCGTCTTGTCTAGGAATCTGCACGGAATGATAGCTCCAATGAGTTGCACCACTTTTGTTTTAAAATAAAAATTATTATCGGGAGTTCTGGGCACATTGCAGGATTTTGACCAACTACAAAAATCCACATTCCCCAAAATGTAGTGCCGGTGTTGAACTCTGGCTCAAATGAAGCAATGCTTAAATCAGTAGGTGCTGATCATGAAGACTTGATGATGGGGTAGACTGGTCAGTGGCCTTCCGTCTGGGCAGGGTGTTGTGTTCAATGGAAGATGTGTCTACCAAAGAAGTAAATGGTCTGTCCCTTCCCTAACACTCCCCATCATGTAAGAACAGCCTGAGAAGGAGCCATACCTCATGTAAAAACAAAAGAAAAAAATATCAGCAAGATTTTCCTCTCCGCTGTTCATTTTAAAAAATTCAATCAAGTACTTCAAGAAGGCTCCTATATCCTAACCTATTCAAAGGTTGGCTGTTACATTTGCCTAGATAATCCCTGTGGGGAAAATGTCCTTCTAATAGACATGGTGGTTACTAAAAGATGCCCGCTCCTTGTGTCACCCACACCGCTGGTCTCTAGAACCTATGGGGTCTAGCAATAATCATTTTTCAATTCCCATTACGATTTTTCTACAGAGAGGCTTACTTGATGTGTAGTCTGGTGTATGCTTCCCTTGGCCATGGACTGGATAAGCTTGAACAGTCTGCCTAAGAGCCCACACAATTTTATTGAGAGGATTCAGGGTGTCAAGTGTTAAACAGAGCTTTTACAAACCCTCTTCATCATGATTGTGGAGGTAAAGACCACAATAGATCACTGCAGGATGTATTTACTCTCTATTTTTCTCAAGACTATGGGCAAGCATCTTTGGTTCGGGGGTTTGGTCCTAGGGGCCAGGTAAAAACACAAATCTGTGTCCATGAGCCTACTGCCCATGTCCCCTATGTATATGTACATGATGACCTACTTAGCCATAAGACCTGTGGCCTGGTGTCTGAAATGGCTCTATTTTGATTATGACCCATGCCAGTCGAAAGGAAACCGTGCACTGGCAACATGCCACGTCAAGGCATCTAGGGTCCTTCTAGTCTGTCCTATAACTCAACTCACTATGGGGCCTGTCACTTTCCTTCCAAATATTTTCTGGGAGGTCCTGGTTGCAAGTGAAGTTTTGTGGAGAATTAGGGGCATGACCCTCTAACACCAGGCTATTTACTCACCAAAGTGTAACATACAAGGAGCTCCTGCTCATGCCCGTCAAGAGAAAAGAAAACTATGTTAACAGACACCCAATTGCATGGCTTGGGTGCAACAGAAAAACACTGGGCTCTCCATTGTATTGGGAACTCCACTTGTTAAAGCAGGTAAGCACGTTAGTAATGGGAGAACCTAACAGAGCATTAAACTGGTGCACCAGAAATCAGGTTTATTTACACTGAAAATCAATCAATCAACCAATCAATCAAATAATTTCATAAGCGCACTACTCACCTGGTAGGGTCTCAAGGCGCTGGTGGGTTGCTGGTTATTGCCCAAAAAGCCATGTTTTAAGGTGCTTTCTGAAGGTTAGGAGATCCTGGGTCTTGCGTAGGTTGGTGGGCAGGGAGTTTCAGGTCTTGGCGGCGAGGTGGGAGAAGGATCTGCCGCCAGAGGTGGTGCGTTGAATGCAGGGGACTGTAGTGAGGGTGAGGTCGGCGGAGAGGAGCTGTCGAGTTGGTATGTGGAAGTTTACTCATTCATTGAGGTAGGCCGGTCCAGTGTCGTGGAGGGCCTTGTGAGCGTGGACGAGGACTTTGAAAATGATCCTTTTGTTGATGGGCAACCAGTGTAGGTATCTGAGGTGGGTGGATATGTGTTCGTGGCGAGGGAGGTTGAGACGTGGGGCTGCGTTCTGGATTAGCTGGAGTTTTCTTTGAAGTTTCGCTGTGGTCCCTGCTTAGAGGGGGTTTCCGTAGTCCAGTCTGCTGCTGATGAGGGCATGGGTGACTGTTCTTCGTGTTTCTAAATGAATCCATTTGAAAGTCTTGCTTAGAATGCAAAGGGTGTTGAAGCAGGCATAGATTTACCAAAATCTGAGAAGAGTTACACAAAGAGTCAGGCAGAGATAAGTCAGTAGTTACACGAAGTGTTTTGAAAAAGTACTTCTTAATTCAAATATTGTTCCACCAGTGTAGGTCCAGAATATTGAGGAGAGAATATTGTTATACCTTAATATCTAATCAAAATATCAAGGACACAAATATTGACAGATAACTGTGATTAGATTTTCCATACCTAGATCCACATATATGAACCTTGGTAACATATAATATATGTAGATGGGGATTTCGGAATAGTAAACCTTTACCTCTTGGTATGATCATCCCTAAATTTCTGGACTGATGCTGCTGACTTTTCGACTCTGGGGTGAACTGGGCCCTGCATACCAGGTGCCAGTGCATGTACTCTGACTCCTCAAAAGAGTATGTACAATTGGCTAGTACCTGATTGTCATATTTAACTTATCTATCAGGCCGTAGTCTGATGTACCCAGTGTACCAGGGCCTGTAAGGTTAAATGTTACCAGCGGAATGCAACTCTTTTGGTGCCACCACTGCAGTGACAAAATAAAAACATAGCTCCAGATCGGCCGATCACTAGTCAGGCAGCTTTGAAACTGTCAACGCAACACAGCAAAACCTATTTGCCTAGTCCAAACCTTCCTTTTTAATTAGCAAAAGTTACCTTTTGTGTAGGCCTTAGAATTCTAGTAGCTGTTTCGGATTAAGTTCAGCAGTTGTGACCTGAGACAGCCTGCTTTAGTCCTGATGGGAGGAGGGAAGCACTCCCAGGAATGGGGAACAAAAGGACAGTTGGTGGGAGGAGGTGTGACCTCCCGTGGAAGGATGGTCAGAGGGCTGTGGCCAAAAGTAGACAGCTCTAAGAAGCAAATGTGAGTCACACTCTAGCCTGCCCTTTCCTGTGTAGGTAGACAGACTGGCACCTCCTCCAGAAAAGGAATACTCATTGAAGAACCAGTGTTTCAGGAGAGGTGGCTCATTATACTGGATACAGCTCAGGTGTGTGTGCATGGCTCTGGCCCACAAAAGAAGGATACTGACCTCTTGGATTTGGGCAAAGTGATTGTGGGAAATTGGGGGATTTGGTTGAAGGGAGTGAAATCCTACCCAAGCAACATCCAGAATCCTTGTCAGGGTGAACCACAAAAAGTCACTAAATTAATCTGTGCTTATCCCTCTGGTAGCTTGGCATAGAAGAGGTGAGGCTTAACTTAAAGGCAGTGTGTAAACTATTTTTGCAGCACTCAAACAATAATAAAGTAAAAACAGAATGCAAGAAAAATCCCACACTAATTCGGAAGAATATAGTAAAATATATTACATTATTTCACACCTAAACAACAAAAATCCTATCAGTAGAACCTGAGATATGTAATTTCAAAGATTTAACAAACACATGGCACCTAAAAGCACAAAGCGCCACAGAGGGTTATCTGGTAGTGCTTGCCGCCAGCTGAAAGTCACAAACTAAGGCCAAGTTGGATACAGGGCAAAGTTAGTCTTGCTGAAAAAATTACCTTCTGAAGTCCAGCTCGAAGAGTTCCGTTCACAGTGGAGAAGGCTGCAAAGAGCAAGAAGATCATGGATTGTTGTTGTTGTAACACGAACAAAGAGCAATCATTGATGTAGTGCGTAGATTTTGTCTGGCGTTGTGGGCGATCTTTACTTGAGCTTTGCATTGACAGTCACTGTAGGCTAATGACCCTGCAGCTTAGTGGTTCTCAACCTTTTGACATCTGTGGGACCCACACAATAATTACTGGATCCTGGGAACCCCCACTGAATCATTATTGGAATCTGAGGACCCCCACTGAGTCATTACTGGAAGCGGGGCACCCCAGCTTGAGAGTTTTCCTTGATTTGAAATATAAAAAAATAAAATAAACAAAAATACAGAAACAAGCATTCATCAAACAAATACATAAATTATTTTTTTATTTAATTCACAAACAAATATAAACACAATCTGATTTTTAACTGGAAGGTTAGAGCTTTTTAAATTCAATTTAAGCCCCTCATTGTCCATCCTATAATCTGATGTACTTGCAATGTTCCCACAAATCAATCAGACAATAGTAACTTAGGGACTGATTTTCTTGGAAATCAGGCCATCCGCTTCCAGGGTGAGGCCCTGTTCGAGGCTCCAACTGACAAATGTATAAATGTCCATCAGGCCAGGAGACATTTACTGCATTGACAGGAATCACCGTCACTGCAGTCTCTTGAACCTCAAAGTAGTTTTTTTTTTTAATTTAAAAAACAAAACTCCAAAGGAGGATTTTGTTTTATGAACATAAAAAGAAAACAAGCCTCCCCCCCCAATCCCCCTCACTATGGGTGTTACCTCTCAGGGCGAAGGGGGCATTTTCCAGTTTTTACTGCCCCTTACCAGCAGGATTTTCATGGTTATGATAGGCAGTGAAAACTGGTGTGTATGTCTGAGCATCCAAAATAGGTGGGTGGACACACAGGTCAAACTCTGGCAGCCCTTACTTCGTCAGGCTGTGGGAGGGATCTAGCTACAGTGGAGATAGAGAGTTACTCTAAAGGTCCACCTTCTTTTAAATCTGGCGGGAGGACCATTATTGTGGCAGGAAGGGTACTTTGTCGTTGGAATACCCTAGATACCAAATATGGCCCTACATTTTTCAACTCTGAAATTTGCTTCTTCATTTATAAATATTTTATTAATATGTTAGGATTATTCAGTTTTCAAAGCGGTTGTGCTCCCCTGAGTAGTCTTTGTGGACCCCCAGGGATCCACGGACAACAGGTTAAGAACCACTGCTGTATAGTAAAGTGCAGATCTTCTCTTGCCTGTTGTCACTGGGGGTCACTGTAAAGTGAAGAGATAGATTTACCGAAGGTTCACAGGAGGCAAGATGTTACTACGAACAGGACCTCTTGATGTCGCAAACTTGCCCAACTTCAGGTTTTCGCTTTTCCTTTGATGATGAATTTAACGTATGTCCTACCAAGGGTCCAGGACCTGAAGGGCACCTCTTGGGGATAAGGAACACACTCCAGGAGAGGCTAGAAGACCTAAGGCATTCCCAGTTGCAGGTCCACACAGCAGGTCAGCTTGGCAGATGCAGAAAGGCCTCTTGAGTGTGTTATGTCCCTGAAGTTCTAAGAGGAGAGCAGTCAGCTGACCCTTGGAGTCACGTCTGCCTGGGATAAACTGTGCAGGTCCTTCTCAGAAAGCAGGACACGCCTCAAGCAGCAGAGCATGAGGGTGTTCATCTTCTGTAGTATCCACAGGTCAAGGAGTGTACTGAAGAATGAGTTTAAGGATCCAATATTTACACCTAATGCTCATTTTGAAATAGAAGAAGCTTCTGAAGTTTCCCCCTACAGAGATGTCTGGAATTTCCTGCTTCTCTGCCCTAGTCCCAGTCTGTTTGGGGGCAAAATGGGCTATTGAGAAGTCCTTTATGTGTATTATGAGCCAGCGCCTTTAAAGTGCAGGTGTGGCAAGTGAAAAATTCACCCTCAGTCAAGTCAGAGATGGCCCATCCTGTCAACATCCTTATCCTTCTTTGTGGTACTGTTTTGGATGAATACACAAAGGCCAGCTGCCAATTACACCTAATCATGCAGCCCAGGAACATGCTGCAGGTACCAAATGGTTAGGAGAAGAAAATGCCAACTGTGTAAAAGTAGGATTTTCAATATTGGGACTTAAAATACAACTTTACCATTAAAGAGGGAAATTAAATTAGAATTCTGTAGATACCCTATATGACTTACCTACCAGCTCCTAATCAAAAGTTATCCCCTATTAAATGTACTAAGGTAACCCAATGTCATTTTATGGGAGAGGTAAGCCATGTAATAGTGAAAAACAAATGTGAGAGTATTTCACTATCAGGATGTATAAAACTTAAAGGTACATGTCCAACTTTTTAAATACAACATACCCTGCCCTAGAGGATATTACGCATTTACCATGAGGTGACCTATTTGTGTTAAAAAGGAAGATTTAGGCCCAGCAAAAGGTTTATTTTGCCATAACAAAAATCAAACAAGTGACAAGTCGTATGGCAAGACTGCTCAAATCACAGGAATTTCTCTGTAATTCTTCTGTCTGTACTGTTCTATTCCTAGGCACATGTAGGACACACATGCCTCAAAAATGTCAAAGTTTTGATAGGTGTGGCCTCACAGTATAGTGAGGGAGGACGCAATCAAGTGACTGCCCGTTAATTCTCTCATTCCCTCGGACATTTTTGACAGTGAAGGTCTGCAAGTTTTTTTTAATAGTATATTTTGCTAGGTTGAAATGTAAGTTTAAAACTGCAAACACAGGCTGGAGTAGTAGGCCTGGGAAACGTTTGAAAGGCTACTTTACTTTAGAGGCCCTGGGAACCTATACTACCACTTTATTAGGGACTTAAAAGTGAACTGTGCTAGTTGAGTGTACGCCAATTTCACCATTTCTTAAAGGAGAGAGCACAAGCACTTTAGCACTGGGTACCAGTGGTAAAGTATACAGAGTCCTAAGGCCAACAACAACTAATTCAGTAAAACAGGCAAAATGTTTGTGGAAAACTGCTCTAGGGATGACAGAGCGAACAGAGATGCACTGTGGGATTGTTTAATGCCGAAATCCCAGAAAGTGATGTAAAGGTGGGCATGGTTGCCTCGTGGGAATTGAAGCCCTATTGGCTAGGAAGTACTTCACACCTACAAACTCTGAATTGGCATAAAAGTGGTAGCCCTGGCTACCAGCCTCAGTATGCTACTGGACTCAGAGAGAACAGAAGAAGGACTGCACCTGTTGAACCTGTATACCTCAAAAAGAAAGGTTGCACCAGGGAAAACCATACTTGGTGCACCTGCTGAAACAAAACAGTTCTTCAGTATTGGTATGCCACCACTACTGCCATGGACTAGTGAACTGACTCTATTTGCTAGTTGGCTAGTCTCCTGTTAAACCTCAGGTACACAAAAGCTGATAAGTACTGCACCTGCAAATTGCCATGTTGAACATTTCACATGGACTTGCCCTGGACTTCGTTTGTGCAGCCAGCGAGATCAAGTATTAGCCCTAAGATGTGTCCCCCAGTCCTGGATCCTTGGTTGGTGCTAGAGTGTCCTCTTTTGCCCCACAGACCTTCATCCTGTGAGCCAAAGCTAAAAGATAATGGGTTTTGGCACAGAATCCAGGACTTATATACTACCTCTACTTGCCCGTTTGTAGGTACTCTCAAACGCTGTAGAGAACTAAGGTTTCCTAGTAGAATGCTGGAGTTTACCTGTCCATCGACATTGAACGTAAAACTGTACTCAAGCTCTGGAGAACCCCCCTGATCAGCTTGTTGGCAAGAAAAAGAACCAGAAAGGTTTCTAAGTGCAAATGTAAAACTTTGACCAGGACGTGTCTGGCCCCTGCATCTGATCCATGCTCCATCACCGTTGGCCTGAAACTTTGCCCTGCACCCTCACTTTCGAAGCACATAGAATACACCCACAAGTCAAAAGTAGTGAATAAAACTTCCTGAGCGAATTGAGTGATTTTTTTAAAGCTTTGCAAAAGTCATAACTCTGGTTCCCACATCAGATTTTTGTCATTTTGGTGTCCATGCATGAATATAAAAATATATACCATTTTTTAAAAATAGGAGTGAGGTTTCTTTGGGTCTTCTTTCTTACTTCTTAAATGTGTTGGTATTGATAAATTCTTTACACTTGTTTTCATTTGAGTTAAGCTTCCTTGCTCAGTATCCCAGCCACCTAGGACTGAGCTAAGATTTGACTTAAAGAGAACTAACTGGACCTGCTATGAAATAGTGGCAATGGATTACTGGTAGTTTAGTTGTTTTCTTACCGCTCTCTTCCAAAGGGAAGGGACGACAATAGCAGATCTCCCCCTAGTTTACTTCCCATCTTTTACATTTCAAACGAGAATGTAGAAAGTGGGAAAGGAAATGGCGAAAGTCATATGACGATGCAATAAAACAAGAATATAGGAAAGAGATTCGATCCTATCATACTGATATAAAAACAGCCCAAACAAGATATTACTCCTCAAGAATTGAGCGGGCGGCAAACTCTTCTACAGCGATTTTTTGGGTTCTTAACGAGATTACCCAGTCTCAATAGGAATCGATGCCTTTGCATGAATCGCAGGAACATGTTAATAACCTTGCTTCTTATTTCCAACAAAAAGTATTGAATATCTATTCCACCTTCTCCCCTGTTACTGAGTATACTCAGACACTAGAACAGAAATATATAGCCCCCGCGATTTTATCAGACTTCTGTGCGATATCGAAAGAAGATGTCAGTAGATATCTTTTGATCATTAAATCAGGATCTCCTCTAGATCCAGCCCCTCCTCAAGTACTATCGCTGGGTGCGCTAATGACAGTTCCTATCATCACAGTTGTTATTAATCTTACACTGTCCTCTGGAGTAGTGCCAGATCAGTGGAAACATGCAATTGTCGAACCACTCTCAAAGAAACCCAACCTTGATCCGGTACTGCTTAGCAACTATAGGCCTATCTCACTATTGCCTGTTATGTCCAAAATTGTCGAAAAACATGTCAACACCCAATTGTTCAGTTTCATGGAGGACAATAATATTCTACACTCCACTCAAATGGGCTTTAGACCATTACACAGTACTGAGACTGCATTGATTGCGGTCACAGAAGAGGCCAGAAGGCGCCTAGACCAGGGTTTGGAGACAGCTATTATCCTCCTAGATCTGAGCGCCGCCTTTGATACAGTTGATCTTGACATTTTAATCAATAGGCTACAGAAAATTGGAATCTCTGGGCTGTCTCTAGACTGGATCATTTCTTTTTATCAAGAATAGAACATTTCAAGTTCTAGATAGATCTTATTTTTCAGAATGCACCAACAATAGCTACGGAGTCCCACAGGGTCCTCCTTTAGTCTCACGCTTTTTAACATTTATATGCAACCCCTGGCAAAAATAGTTGAACCTTTTGGACTAGCCTTAGTGTCATATGCAAATGACACACAGCTAGTCGTTTCCATTTCTAATGACTCCTGGAGTACAGGTACATCACTCGTCCCCTGTCTCCAAGCTGTGGTAGCATGGATGTCTAGAAGCAAGTTAAAACTTAACGATGATAAAACGGAGGTGATGATACTTGGACAACACACAAAGCCAATTCCCAATCCAGTAATTAGGGACAGCCTGGGATCCTTACCCCCCTCAAAGGACTGATCAAAAGTCTGGGTGTGTGGCTTGATCCCCAACTATCGATGGCTCATCAAGCCAACAAAATAGCTGCAACTTCCTTTGGCATCCTTAAGCTTTTAAGGAGGGTCTTTACAATCCTACCGTTTATAGCAAAAATAATTATTATACAGGCACTGATTATTTCATGACTGGACTATGGAAATGCACAGTTCCTTGGTGCACCAGGATATGTAATTAAAAGACTGTAGACTGTTCAGAATGCTTCTGTGCCTCGGCTGCTGAATATCCCCAAACACCAATCTACAAGAGCAGGAATCGCCTCACTTCATTGACTTCCCGTGGTGAAGAGGATACAATTTAAGACATTGTGCCATATACATAGAGCACTACATCATAAAGGTCCAGTAATGCTGACGACTCTAGCTTCCTTCTATTCACCTAACTGACCTCTTAGATCTTTATCTGCCTACCTGGCAGTGAT
Organism: Pleurodeles waltl; assembly: GCF_031143425.1. Lineage (NCBI taxonomy): Eukaryota > Metazoa > Chordata > Amphibia > Caudata > Salamandridae > Pleurodeles > Pleurodeles waltl. Next base: position 216,238,227 of record NC_090450.1, on the reverse strand, counting down.
CCCAAAAGTAAGGAAAGCTAGATGGGGAGGAAGATCTTTGGCAAATCAGGGGGCAATGCTGTGGAATTCCTTACCCCCATGGCCTATGAGAAGTCAGCCACAAACTGAATTTTCGCAAGGCTCTGAAGACTTGGCTATTTAAAACTTAACTCCCTCTCTCATTATTCTTGCTATTATTTTAGCCATAAGCGCTGGGAGGCCTACGGGTAGCCATGCGCTATACAAATCCATATAACATAAAATTATTACTTGATGAAGTCTCACAAACACCCCAACTAATTATTCACTTTTCTCACACTTTATCTCCCTAATCATGCTTTCCTTTCGTTATTTTTCTCCTCAATATTTTGACAACGGTATTAAAGTATTGCAGTATTCCATACTAGATATTCCAGACTAAAAGTGTTCCACCTAGAGTCAGGTAGAGGTGTACTAGGAACGAGCTAAATTTACACTAGAATTGAGAGATATATTATAACTTGAGTGCAAGTGACATTTTAAGCAATTAAAATTAGATAGGAATGAAAGTAGAGTTACACCAGTGGCCAGGTCCACCTTCAACAGAAGCCTAATAAATACAGCAGTATTGAAGTAGAATCACATCAATCATCAGATAGAACTGTATGGAGAAGGGTTGAAAGCAACAGGATCAAAATAGAATGGCATACTACTTATCTAATAATACAGTAATGAAAAACACGGTTATCACATAGGATGCTTATCAAGGCATAATGATACTTTCTGAAACCAGTTTCCCTGCACAAATGGGTCGATCGAAAATCAAAATTTAAAATAGGTTCTATTATATTCAATTGTACATCTGTCAAATGCAAGCCGTAAATCCTTTATAGCTACAAAGAATAATATGTAAATATAATATGCAAAGAGTCAGAAATGCCTATTAACATCAAATATGGGGACAAGACTTCCCAGTACCCAAAATCGTTTAGCAGTGGTTTGGGAGAGGAATGGGGGGAACATTGTAAAACTAAAGAAGATGCCTACTCCTTTGCACATATGAACATACACCCCTACACATACACTTAAGCACATACAATATAATCACACAATTTTCCATAGCCTAGGACTAGAGCTTCAAATAAAAAATCCAATTTGCTAAAAATTAATACAGTCACCTAATGCTCTCCTTTATAGGGTAAGCCGCTTCTCCAGTAAACACCATAATCCTGGAAACTGACAAAACAAATAACTTAGCTTACTCTAACTTCCACTGAACAGTCTCTGCAGCAATGAGTTTCTAGCATATTCAGTACTTTGACAGACAGTGGTTGTTACCAATGCAAGCAGAAAGGCGGATTTCGGAAAACCATCATTTTCGCAAAGTATTTCCCTATATAGCACACATTCCCTGGTAAAAAATGACAGCATATAAAAGCTCACAACAGTCTGTATAAAAAGGGAAAAGCTACTTCTAGTATTTATTATTCAGACATAAACAGTGTAGGGTTTGAAGGCTGCTGTCAAGCTGACAGCCACAGCATTCTAGCTGAAGGGATAGTTGGCTGTTTCTTTCAGCAAATAGCTTTCACGATTAGAAGGATCAATATCTAGACACCTCCACAGGAAAACTACAGAATCAAATCATGAGCAGTGGTGGCCCTTTCACAATGCGGAGGAGTTTTCCCCCATGCCAGCAGCAGCAGCTGAGCAACTTTTACAATAAAACCATAATGAACAAATGACTTACCTTCGGTACTGATTTATCAGGTAGAGGCATATTCTAGTTGCAGATTCCTTTCCCTGGAATTTCCCCCAGGCATCAGACTGGATTCAGAGATTTTTCTTGGAGCCGTACTCTTGTGTGCTGTCAGGTGGCATCGTTCGACTCTGCATTCCTTGTTGGCGCTTTGGTCACCGTGATGACGTTGGGGCTGTAAATGAGCGCTGCCTTGGTGCAGTGACGTCAGATTCTTTTCACGACTTTCCACACCATAGAGAGGGTCCCTGCACCAGAAGTAGGTTGTGGTTTGTTATTCCTGCTACTTTCTGGTGCTCAAACGGAGAAGGACTTATGTCCTATTATAGATCTTCAGGCCCTCAATCACTTCCTCAAGAAGGAGAAGTTCAAAATGCTCACTCTGGCTCAGGTCCTGTCTGCCCTGGATCCATGAGACTTGATGGTAGCATTGGATTTGCAGGACACTTACATCCATGTACCCATCTTGCCTGCCCACAGATACTACAATCGAATCTTGGTAGGTCACAAGCACTTTCAATTTACCATGCTTTCCTTCAGCCTTACCAGCGCGCCTCGGGAGTTCACAGCTGTGGTTGCAGCTCAGCTGCGCAGGTTAGGGGTTTCTGTCTTCCCCTACCTCAACGACTAGGTGTTGAAGGTGGGCACGCCTGAGAGAGTCGCCTCCTACCTTCAGACTACGGAGAACCTTCTGCACGCGCTCATGTTCACCATAAACATGCCTGTTCCACCTAACTCCCTCTCAGACGCCTCCTTTCATCATAGCTGTTCTGGAAATGGTGCAGTTTCAGGCCTATCCTCCTGAAAAGAGAGTCCAGGATATTTAGGCTATGATTCCAATGTTTCAGCCTCTATCCTGGGTTTCAGTGAGATTGAGGCTACAGGGCCACATGGCCTCTTGCATCCTGCTGGTGACACATACCAGATGGCATATGCAGGCTCTGTAGTGGGACTTGAAGTTCTAGTGGGCGCGCCATCAGAGAAATCTTTCCGACATGGTCTAGATCTTGAAGGGGACTGTGAAAGATCTGCAGTGGTGGCTTGTGAATCAGAAATGGGTCAATGGTAGATCCCTCTCCCTTCCACAACCAGATCTTACAGTAGTGACAGACACGTCACTTCTGGGATGGGGCGGCCACATGGGAGAGGGGGAGATCAGAGGTGTTTGGTCTCTGGCCGAGTTTGGACTACACATCAATCTTCTGGAGCTCCAGGTGATCCAGAAGATTGATGTTGACCTCAAGGCCACTGTTGATGCAACTGATCTACTCAGAGAGTCGGTTGTGTCCAGCCCACAGCAAATAGTGAGCTTTGCCACGTCTCTCCCATCAGCAACAGCTTGATAGGTGATAGCCGGGGCCTCCTGCAGGATCTGCGGCAAGACTTGCAAGACTGTATCCCACAATGAGTGAGTATAGTGGCCCAAAAGGCATGTGGTGTTCACTGACCACAATGCCAGACTGGAGGAAGAAAGCAGCTTCTTCCCAAGTTGGTCCAGACTCTTTGATTCCCCTTCTGGGGGAGTGGAGGGGAATGCGCTGGAAGAAGAGGTAGCCTGAATCAGAAGACTTTCAGGTGTGGTGTGTTGGGACAGGAATTTAGAGTCGTTCAGAGCAGGCCGATGGCAGCGGGCAACTGTCCTGTTCGCAGGAGCCCCTGTGCTGGGTCCGGACCAAGTACTAGAAGGACATCAGTGAGGGCTTCATTGAATGGGAGTAGAGGCTCCAAAGTGGAAGCCCCAGGTTGAAGTACCTCCATCAGGAGATTATTCCTGACTGCTACAGTGGGCAGTTTGAGTCCAAGGACCTCAGCCACCCTACTGACCACTATTGAATCGGAGGCTCCCTCCTCCGTAGCCACAGTAGGAGGAGAAAGCATCTTAGCATCTGAAGAAGTATCCAGACCACTGGCCTCGCCCAATTCCTGTGCCCAGCCCATGTTAGGGTAATCCAGCAGGAATTCATGAGGGTCTAGCGATCCCTCCAATCCCTCCTCATATTCGTACCCATTGGAAAAAGGGTCTGAATCTGACCTGGGGTGAGTAGGCCCTGTTGAAGTTGACAGCAGTGTCGGCTAATGCCATTCTGGCTCCGAGTCATCGGGAATTAGGATTGGGTCGACATCGATCATTGGCCCCACTGACGTCGAGAGCGTTGACGACTTAGCTAGGGAAAGTCGCAATGGCATGACCGGTGTCAGCACAGATCTGATAGTGGATCTGGAGGGGGCCTCAGAGTCCGAAGCCAAAGCTGCCATTGCGGAACCCGAAGGTCCCCCAGCCAAACCCTTAGGGCTAGACAGCACTTCAGGGAGGTCGGGCCGCCCAAATATGAGGCGCATGGCCTCATAGAACTCCCTTAGTTGGACAGGGGTCACTCAGGCTATCAGAAAGTGAGAACAGTCAGGTTTTTTCAGGTTTTAAGATTTTCTATTGTGCGACCGAACAAAAACATTGGTTCAATGTCAAGTGGACGGAGTATCTATTGTGGGTGGTCTGAGATTTTCCTACCTTCAAATTCAAAACGTCTTGCAGGTAGTCGAGAAAATAATAGACCTGTCTGCCTCCACAATTGCCCGGGCTTTCTATTAGAAAAGTAAGCAGGGTACAGGTAATTGGTATTGGATTTGTGGGCCTGAGGTCTTCGTCAATAATCATTCCCTGTTTTTTGCCGAAGTTCGAAATGGCAACAGGATGTGAGATACATCTCCAGTTGTGGAGGAACTATAATATTCTATCTCACAAGACGATGAGGGGTGTAAACTTTAAAAACAATGTATTTTACTCAAAGTGGATGATGTATTATACTCCAGCTCAAATAAAGAAAGCATTTCTGGCAGCTTCCAGGCATTGCCCACGCTGTAGGTGTACTTAGGGGGATTGGCTACATCTATGCTTTACATGTCCGAAGCTGGCAGAATACTGAGAGAGAATATTTCACTGGATTACCTCTAACGTTCAAGTTTTTCTTGTCCTAGACCCCGCCAGGGTGCTTTTTGGCATTTCCAGCCATACTAGCTTATCAATCTATTCCAAGAAAATCCTATTAATCGCTTCCCTGATTGCCAAATCATTAAGCAAACAGGTGTGGAAGTCACCCTTACCACCATTTTATGAGACTTGAGAGTGTAAAATGAAAATCATACACTATAAGGAACAATTGTATGCTCAATGAATCAGTGCAACACGGAAGTTTAAGGGTATCTGGAGAACAAGTAGGAACCTACTCTTATAATAATGGGCCGCAGCATTGTCTACCTGGGAAATAGTAATGCAATAACCTATATCGGTTCTATGTATATTGCACAGACTTCTCTCAAGTCAGGAATATAATATCCTTGTTATTTATGAATAATTTTGTATGCCGACATTGATTGATTTATCCACAAATTTTCAAATTATGTACCTGCGAAATCTGATTAAATAAAACTGTAAAAAACATAATGTATGAACGTTTGAACCTTATCCTCTGTCTTCTGGACCTTAATGTGTGACCAAATGTGTTAAACTGTCGATTACATCGAAAGGTTGATGTTGACTCTCCTTTTCTTCTTTAACATCTTAAAAAGGTCCATCGGAAAATGCAAAATAATATCATGGGCCCTGAGCATCATCACTAGTGATGTCACTTCCTTTGCAGGTGGATAATGCACTTCCCATGCAGACAAATGAAAGAAAAATAAAAAAACCAAGGGTTAACTTTGGACACAGAACTTATGGTTAGTGCTCAAGAAAGAAAACAAAGACACCTTTTCTGTACCTATTCGAATTACTTTGTCAGAAAAATGTCTAGCATGCAGAATAAAGCGTTCTTCAAACAGCAGCAGCTACCTTTTAGTCTCTTCTCCATCGTTCAACTATAACTTCACCGCAGAGTTCGAATGAATGGCCAGGGAACTAAGATTCTATGCTTAAACAAAACTCAGGCATTCCAAAAGAGCATTTTACTTGAAAAGGAGCTGTTGCATTTAAAGTGTTTTTATGGAATATGCTGAAATATTTAAGCATTGAGATGTTAATGCAGAAATTAAATCAGCTTCTTAAAAAGATGCGAGAAGCATTATGGATTTATAGTAATTTATGGGATAATATATTTTAAAAAGAGCTAAAAATGTTTAATGATAGAGATCCCAACATACGTTGAGCTAAATGTTAACTATTTTAGAAGACCTCAACGATATTTTTAGTTGGTCATTTAAATATGTGCGAATGGTGCAGGAAGTTATTTGCAGACTGATATTATATGTAAAATGAATAGAATATGCCCATATGGGTAGTGAGACTCTTCAAATAACCTGCTGTTCTGGCATGTATTCTTTCTTTTTACTTTATCCCACTTCCTTTTGCCAGTGCTTGAATCTCCCTGCGTGAAAATGCACTGGCTTCAAAATATTTTTATTGTGAGTAAAATATAAAACAGTTATAAAAGCATTTAAAAGTATGTATATATATATGTAAAAATCCTGCTCTGTATACCTTCTAAAAACTATATTCAAATGTAATTAATTAAAACATTTAAAAATAAATAACATTGTAAATCCGTTGGAACAATAACTCTACTAGTCTATAACATGGTCAAACTGTCACCGTGTACACAATTTTCACAGATTGCAACACTTGGGGCCATATTTATACTCCGGTTGCGCCGAATGTGCGTCAAAAATTTTGACGCACATTCAGCGCAAACGATGCCCCATATTTATACCCTGACGCCCGATGCGGCGCACAAGGGGAATGGCGCTATGTGCGTGAGTTTTTGGAAGCGGCACCCCGCCCTGCGTTAATGACATGCAGGGTAGGCGTTCCCGTCCAAAAACCCACGCATACAGCGGTGCGTCGTATTTATGCTTCCGGGCAAAAATGTCTCCCGGCCGTAGGCGGCGCAAAAAAATGACGCAAAGCACGAATAGCGTTAAATTTTAACGCCTGGGTCAGGGCAGGCGTTAAAATGGGGCAAACACACCTGTACTTAAGCAGAACACACAGAACAAACAACAGAGCAGCAGAGCAGCAACAGGGAGCTATGGAGGTGCTTTTTCTTCAACGTGCACGTAGACGCAGAGCCCTGCAGCAACAACAGCAGCTACAACAACAACAGCAGGGACCCCAAAGACAGCGCAGAAGGCAGGACAGGATATTCCGCCCAAGAACAACCCTGCATGGCCTCAGGGAACGGGACATCATCCAGAGGTACCGGTTGAACTGGCAGGCCATTCAGCAGCTGCTGGCAAATATCGAACAACAGTTGGCCCCCACTTTAGTGACACCCCGCACTATCCCAACTGAAACAAAGCTGCTTGCCGTACTACACCTGCTGGCAAGTGGCTCCTTTCAGACAACTGGTGCCCTGGTTGGTGGAATATCCCAACCATCATTCTCTGCATTCCTGCCTAAAGTCCTGGATGCCATCATTCGCCTGACACCCCGCCATATCTGCTTCCCTAACACACTGCAGAAGCAGCAGGAAATTAAACAGGGGTTCTACGCCATCAGTGGCTTCCCGCACGTCCTTGGTGCAATCGACTGCACACACGTACGCCTTGTGCCACCTGCTGATTCAGAACACCTCTACCGCAACAGGAAGCACACACATTCAATCAACGTGCAGGCCATAGTCGATCACCAAGGACTGATCACCAACATCGTGGCCAAATATCCTGGGAGTGTACATGACGCATTCATCTTCCGTCACTCCACCATCAACCAACACTTCCAGGATGGACGCTATGGCAATGGACTACTTGTTGGTAAGGACAAAAAACAAACCCATACACACACCGCACACAAACCCTCTAGGACAAACAACACATACACCACAATAGCAACACCTAGCCAGGAACACACTGAGGTACTCACATCACTAGCCATGTGTCAGAAGTCAACATTTAACCTGTCACACATTGGAATTTAATCCACAGCCTAATGTGAAGACATCAATGAGTGTGGTTGGCCAAATGTCACTTTACAGATTGGAAGTCTCAAAATAACCTGTACACTAATACAATGCATAAGTCAAAAGGTATGGGATGGCCTGGGCTCATACACATGAAGGTGTCAAATACACTTTCACGTTTTAACTCGGCATGGAACTAACATCACACCCCCAGTGAGGACACACAGACAACTGTATCACTAGTCACAATGCTAGGGAGGGAACACTCTACTGCAACAACAAAAACAGTCCTTCTGACAAACGGTTAGCCAACAAACACTTGCTCAGCCAAGGGAAAATATATCAAAGCAAAGTTTTCAATAACAACCATAGGTTGGAACATTAGTACACAAAAGAGTCACAGACAACACAAGACAACTACAGCCATCAAAGATCCGTACAACACTGCCTCCTACATCTAATTCAATCCATTCTCTTTCTCTTTCAGCTGATCAGGGGTATGGCATCCAGCCTTGGGTGATGACACCATTCGGGAACCCAATCACTGCTGCAGAGCGGGCATACAATGACGCCCACAAGAGGACCCGCAGCATTGTGGAGAGGACCTTTGGGATCCTAAAGTCTAGGTTCCGCTGCCTTGACATCACTGGCGGGAGCCTACTCTATTCCCCAGAGATGGTGTGCAAAATCATCCTCACTTGTGCCATATTGCACAATATATGTGTCCAGAGGAACATTCCCCTCCTTGAACTGGACCCAGGCATGCCTGAGGATGACGAAGAGGAGGATGCTGGGCCGCAACAGGAGGGGGGACAACCCAACACGGCAGCAGGACAGCGTAGGCGCCAGCAGCTTGTAAATAATTTTTTTGCTTAATGTATAATAATCACCTGTATTACACTATTGTAAATAAACACAGATATCAAACACCACATCATGCTTTGGTCCATGCATTACTGAGCACCTTTACTTATAAAATGCTGACGAAGAATGTGGTCTCCTTGACCAACAATGCCATAACAATCATCACAACAAAAAAGAACATTTCAATAGTATGCACAGAGGGTAGGATGTGACATGATACATTGCCATACACAGAGGCCCACATGAGTACAAATGTGGCAAATCCACATGCTACATCAAAACACCTGAGACAGTCTTGCACCCAGACAAAAAAAGTAGATCATGTGAAAGTCACATCACATGTGGTCAGAGACAGGGTGGGACCATCCATGTGTACGTCACCATGTCATCAATGGCTTCTCTCCAGTGGGTGATATGAGCAAAACACAATTGGGACAACATTAGCTGCCACTAACTCAGGAGGAGACCTGGATGTCACAGTGACAACATACACCCAGACAGGTGATAGTGGATCCACATACCAACACACATGTACACATATGTCATACAATCAACCAAATTATTGAAAGTAGACCATCACAGTCGGGTCCCAGTTTGAACCTAGCAGGAAGAATGTGACATGCCACTTAACCAGTTAATGCAGAAAGGGACACAGACACCCACTAAAGAATATTCCCCAGAACATCAGGAACGCTCAGAGTCTTCCAAACATAGTCATTGGGAAATGGTAGGCATGTCAGCTCAAAATCATCATTACTGCAAACTTCTAATGGGCTAATGAGATGAATGAATGGTCAACAGTCATACATACCATATGGCCTTACATTAGCCTGCTGCTGCAGGTTTCCCATAAAATATTAAGCCAAGCCATGGATACTGTAACTAATCAGGATGGTCAAATCCTAGGGTGCTGGGGGCCTAAGTCCACTTCTACGGTCCCACAAACATACACAAATCCTGTACTTGTGAGCCAAACACATGCATAAGGTACATGTGTGGCCTACATGTCAAGAGTAGAACACAAAGCACAAACACAAAATGAGGCTAGGACATGGTTAGCCCCATAATAACTGTAAGTGACCATTGCACTCCCTGTTAGGACTCCAGATAAAAGCATCACCATCATAAGTGTGGACCAAATTTGGAGAAGGAATACATCATGGTATCCCATCCATCATTTCCAAACAGCCATCAGCAATTGCCACAAATATGTTGACAAATATGGAAAAGACATTATGTAACGTATCCACACCATTACTGTGTGAATGCCTGCCATACATACAACAATGGACATGTGGCATATCCAAACACAAATGTGTATCACATTGCCCCGTTTGACCCTGACAAATCACCTTCCCCAAGTTAAAAACATGAAGACGTAACAAAAAGATTTGATCATAATTCTACGCATACAGCATGGGTGTCATATTTTGGTCACGTACATGAGTGCACAGAATGCAGAGTCAAATCTGAATGTATACAAAAATTTCACAGATTTAGACAGCAAAATATAAGTTACATCATATTTCAGATTTGACTCAGCAGCATGTGCATTCCTGTACGTTTCAAAAATATGACGCCCATCATGTATGCGTCGGAAAAAATGACGCAACATGCACATATTTTCGTACATCTCGTACAGTAAATGAATATTAATATTTGTAGGAGGCTGGACTGGCTTGTAGTGAGTACCAAGGGGTACTTGCACCTTGCACCAGGCCCAGTTATCCCTTATTAGTGTATAGGGTGTCTAGCAGCTTAGGCTGATAGATAATGGTAGCTTAGCAGAGCAGCTTAGGCTGAACTAGGAGACGTGTGAAGCTACTACAGTACCACTTAGTGTCATATGCACAATATCATAAGAAAACACCATACACAGTTATACTAAAAATAAAGGTACTTTATTTTTATGACAATATGCCAAAGTATCTTAGAGTGTACCCTCAGTGAGAGGATAGGAAATATACACAAGATATATATACACAATAGCAAAAATATGCAGTATCGTCTTAGAAAACAGTGCAAACAATGTATAGTTACAATAGGATGCAATGAGGAAACATAGGAATAGGGGCAACACAAACCATATACTCCAGAAGTGGAATGCGAACCACGAATGGACCCCAAACCTATGTGACCTTGTAGAGGGTCGCTGGGACTATTAGAAAATAGTGAGAGTTAGAAAAATAACCCTCCCCAAGACCCTGAAAAGTGAGTGCAAAGTGCACCAAAGTTCCCCTAAGGACAAAATAGTCGTGTTAGAGGGAGAATGCAAGGAAAACACAAATCAGCAATGCAACAACGATGGATTCCTGTCTGAAGGTACCTGTGGAGCAAGGGGACCAAGTCCAAAAGTCACAAGCAGCTCGGAGATGGGCAGATGCCCAAGAAATGCCAGCGGTTGGTGCAAAGAAGCTCTTACTAGGCTGAAGAACTGTGAATACTGCAGGAACGACAAGGGCTAGAGACTTCCCCTTTGGAGGATGGATCCCCCACGCCTTGGAGAGTCGTGCAGAAGTGTTTTCCCGCCGGATGGACGCCAACAAGCCTTGCTACACGCAAATCGTGCGTTTGGCATTTTTGGACGCTGCTGGGGCCCAGGAGGGACCAGGAGGTCGCAAATTGGACCTGCAGAGAGAGGGGACGTCGAGCAAGACAAAGAGCCCTCACTGAAGCAGGTAGCACCCGGAGAAGTGCCAGAAACAGGCACTACGAGGATGCGTGAAACGTTGCTCGCCGAAGTTGCACAAAGGAGTCCCACGTCGCCGGAGACCAACTTAGAAAGTCGTGCAATGCAGGTTAGAGTGCCGTGGACCCAGGCTTGGCTGTGCACACAGGATTTCCGCCGGAAGTGCACAGGGGCCGGAGAAGCTTGCAAAGTCGCGGTTCCCAGCAATGCAGCCCAGCGAGGTGAGGCAAGGACTTACCTCCACCAAACTTGGGCTGAAGAGTCACTGGACTGTGGGGGTCACTTGGACGGTGTCGCTGGATTCGAGGGACCTCGCTCGTCGTGCTGAGAGGAGACCCAAGGGACCGGAGATGCAGCTTTTTGGTGCCTGCGGTTGCAGGGGGAAGATTCCGTCGACCCACGGGAGATTTCTTCGGAGCTTCTGGTGCAGAGAGGAGGCAGACTACCCCCACAGCATGCACAAGCAGGAAAACAGTCGAGAAGGCGGCAGGATCAGCGTTACAGAGTTGCAGTAGTCGTCTTTGCTACTATGTTGCAGGTTTGCAGGCTTCCAGCGCGGTCAGCGGTCGATTCCTTATCAGAAGGTGAAGAGGGAGATGCAGAGGAACTCGGCTGAGCTCATGCATTCGTTATCTAAAGTTTCCCCAGAGACAGAGACCCTAAATAGCCAGAAAAGAGGGTTTGGCTACCTAGGAGAGAGGAAAGGCTACTAACACCTGAAGGAGCCTATCACAAGGAGTCTCTGACGTCACCTGGTGGCACTGGCCACTCAGAGCAGTCCAGTGTGCCAGCAGCACCTCTGTTTCCAAGATGGCAGAGGTCTGGAGCACACTGGAGGAGCTCTGGACACCTCCCAGGGGAGGTGCAGGTCAGGGGAGTGGTCACTCCCCTTTCATTTGTCCAGTTTCGCGCCAGAGCAGGGGCTAAGGGGTCCCTGAACCGGTGTAGACTGGCTTATGCAGAATTGGGGACATCTGTGCCCAACAAAGCATTTCCAGAGGCTGGGGGAGGCTACTCCTCCCCTGCCTTCACACCATTTTCCAAAGGGAGAGGGTATCACACCCTCTCTCAGAGGAAGTTCTTTGTTCTGCCATCCTGGGCCAGGCCTGGCTGGACCCCAGGAGGGCAGCTGCCTGTCTGAGGGGTTGGCAGCAGCAGCAGCTGCAGTGAAACCCCAGGAAGGGCAGTTTGGCAGTACCAGGGTCTGTGCTACAGACCACAGGGATCATGGGATTGTGCCAACTATGCCAGGATGGTATAGAGGGGGCAATTCCATGATCATAGACATGTTACATGGCCATATTCGGAGTTACCATGGTGAAGCTACATATAGGTAGTGACCTATATGTAGTGCACGCGTGTAATGGTGTCCCCGCACTCACAAAGTTCAGTGAATTGGCTCTGAACAATGTGGGGGCACCTTGGCTAGTGCCAGGGTGCCCTCACACTAAGTAACTTGGCACCTAACCTTTACCAGGTAAAGGTTAGACATATAGGTGACTTATAAGTTACTTAAGTGCAGTGTAAAATGGCTGTGAAATAACGTGGACGTTATTTCACTCAGGCTGCAGTGGCAGGCCTGTGTAAGAATTGTCAGAGCTCCCTATGGGTGGCAAAAGAAATGCTGCAGCCCATAGGGATCTCCTGGAACCCCAATATCCTGGGTACCTCAGTACCATATACTAGGGAATTATAAGGGTGTTCCAGTAAGCCAATGTAAATTGGTAAAAATGGTCACTAGCCTGTTAGTGACAATTTAAAAGTAATGAGAGAGCATAACCACTGAGGTTCTGGTTAGCAGAGCCTCAGTGAGACAGTTAGGCACCACACAGGGAACATATACATGCACACCTATGAGCACTGGGGCCCTGTGTGACAGGGTCCCAGTGACACATACATATAGGCCACAAACCTATGAGCACTGGGGTCCTGACTAGCAGGATCCCAGTGACACATAACAACCATACTGAAAACATGGTGTTTTCACTATAAGCACTGAGGCCTGGCTATCAGGATCCCAGTGAGACAGTGAAAACAGTGACAAACACCCTGACATACACTCACAAACAGGCCAAAAGTGGGGGTAACAAGGCTAGAAAGAGGCTACCTTCTCACAATATTCATATCATATTTTTTCACTCAGCAGCATTAGCACTCCTGTAGGTGGATAAAATATGACGCCCATCATGTATGCGTCGGAAAAAATGACGCAACATGCACATATTTTCGGACATCTCGTACAGTAAATGAATATTAATATTCATATCATATTTTTTCACTCAGCAGCATTAGCACTCCTGTAGGTGGATAAAATATGACGCCCATCATGTATGCGTCGGAAAAAATGACGCAACATGCACATATTTTCGGACATCTCGTACAGTAAATGAATATTAATATTCATATCATATTTTTTCACTCAGCAGCATTAGCACTCCTGTAGGTGGATAAAATATGACGCCCATCATGTATGCGTCGGAAAAAATTACGCAACATGCACATATTTTTGGACATCTCGTACAGTAAATAAATAGTAATATTCATATCATATTTTTACACTCAGCAGCATGTGCAATATTATGCGTCATAAAAAATGACGCGAAATTATGTATGCGTGAAAATACGACGCAAACCGCGATTAAAAAACGGCGGCCATTTTATGCAGGAAGTGATGTAATAGGATATCCTGTTTGCCAAATCTGTATTGGAAGTTGACTTTCACTTTCACTTTTCAGTCTCAGATTTTTCTAGACTGTGTGGTTCAGTGAAGAGTGTTGTCCTGTGAATTACTGCTTTGTTGTCCTGTGTAGCTTGTCTTTTGTACTTTGTTCAGTCTAATATTGTTGTGTATCATTGTCTCAGTCTGTTAAGTCTAGTTTTGTCCATTCCTGTATTTGTTTGTATTGTCTGTGGGAGTCTGTTGTGGCTAGGGTAGTTATTGGGGTTAGTTGGGCTATTTTCTCCTTTTCTTAACTTCACACCTCTACCTTTCCCCATTTCCTACTTTATTTTTTCTGTTAGTCATCAGTCATAATGTCAGGGAGGCCTCGCCTGTCCAGGATGGGCGAAGATGAATTGGGGGGATTTATCTGGCTAGTGTGCCATTTCCTCCCGCTGATGCTGGAGGCTGGGGGCCGTGTGATACAGGGGTATCACACGGAGGCCCGGAAAATTCGCTGGGAGAAGGTGCGCCATCACATGGTCCGGGTCCATGGGACCATGCGGAATGTCCATCAGTTGAAACACCGCTGGGCCGATCTGATCACGAGGGAACAGGACCTGCTGGACCACCTGGGAGTCAGGATTGGTGGCCCTGTTGGTGAGTAGCAATCAATTACATGGACATGATAGTAATCTGTGTGTGAACATGTGATGAATGTTACCCAATCTGCTAGATAAGGAGCTGCCTATGTGTAATGCTAGGGAAACCTAGGCCCTTGTCAATATATATTGATATCCCCAAATTGGCTACACTTTTTCTCCCTCAAACAGCAGAAACTTAATACATATATCTGTATTTGGCAGGTGTGGCCCATCTCTGCGTGATGCAATGATGCAAATGCTGCCTTACTAATGTTTACATATGTGCCCTAATGTGTACGTGTTGCACAATGTGTATGAAGACCTATGCTAGCAGTCAGATGGCTCAGTTGTTCTACACATACCAGATGGCTGTAGCTGTATGTAATGTAGTGTAGCATTTGTGTCAGACAAGCAACACGTTAATGGCTCTATTTGTACTCTACATGTCATAATGGGCAATGAGTAAGTCATGTCGAAACAACATACCTACATATGTAGACCCCATCGCTCGAAATCTGATTTTAATCCCATGATGATGATATACATGTGTGTTTTATACACGTCACATGAAGTCAGATATGTTTTCCACAGATATGTCACATGTGTGTGTGGTTGCTGTGTGTTGAACATGTCCACATAGGCTGTTTGACTGTGAGTGGTCATGCAGTCCTCATGGAACAAGTGTCTGGATGTCTCTCTGGAATGCACATGCTGAGATGTTTGGATAACAATATTGGCGGGGCATAATTATTGTGAGTAAACTTGGACGACACCTGACTGTCCTGGCCACTGCATGTGTGTAGTAGGGTGTGTAACTGTAGCAGGAGAATCATCCAATGTTAATGTTGAATACAAACTCATCCATGCAGTATGAGCATGTGTGAAAGTGTATCATTACCATGTCATATTCTCACAGTGTCATTGTAACAGAATTATTTTGTCAGTCCACCCAGTCTGAGTACATTCTTCCTGTCATGCTTTACAGGTGGACCAGAGCCTTACACCGTGGGAGAGGTGGCACACTTCGACGACCCCGATACCTACAGTGAGTGTTGCCTGAGTGCTATTTGATATATTTATTTGGCAATGACGCAAAATGGACTACTGTGTGTTCAAGAGAAATCATGATGTGATGCGCTGGCCGTTCATTGCCATTGTCGTGTTAGTGTGATATCAAATTGGACTTATGTTTCTGTTAAGCAACACCTAGCCATCTCTGAGATTGAGGGGCTGTAGGACATTCCAGTTGGGCCGCAATGGGGAATGGGATGAGTTACTTAGAATACACTGGTCAAAGTAAGACTTGGTCGCGGACTTGACATGAACTGAGTCTGCATATCAGACTGACAGTCTCCCATATAGCTTAGGCACATGGCTGTGATGAAAAGTGCATCTTCCTAGTTGAGGATGGACTGTGCACACTGTAGGTTGGATCTTCCGGGGGCATGTACTTACACAAGCTGAACTAGGAGTGTGTGTGACTTGAGTGCAATGGCCTATGTGTTCTGTTGAATCATGAGAATGGGTGTTCCACCTCCTCTGTGTGTGTAGTAAAACATGCCTCACTGATAGTATGTCATGTTGGCAAAAGTCATATCATTGTGACATGTGTGGTCCATGGATGTCACAATGTTTGCCTAAGTCCAACGTGTTGCTAGCCATTCATAGGTCTTGTGTGTGAAGGCACATACTTGGTGAACGTTCAATACACTCCTGGGTGTGCATTTCACATGGGATTGGTGGTTGTTCTTCCCACACCACCCTCAACGACTGGGATGTTAATGTGAAACAGGCTACCTTGGACTGTAGCAACCAGTATCTCACACTTACTTGACACCTTTTGTGTCGTGAGTCAGAACCTAGGGCCAGATGTGCCAAACTGTGTACAAGTTGATAAACTCATAATTATTGTGTGTGAGTTGCAAACATCTGTTTCCTATTCCGAAATGTATTAGGTGATCATGAAAATATATGGGAGATTTTATTCCTAATCCTAAATATGAAGGCTTTTTCCAGTCCTATTTGCAACTGACAGTGGTATGCAAGTCCATTTGCAATGGAGTTTGTGGTTGCTAAGTGAGTCGCAGTTATCATCCACTTTAAGTGGATGGTAACCCACTTGCTAGCAGTAAGGGGTCCCCATTGTAACCCATCACCTTTCCGAGTGTACCAAAATAATCCTGTACAAAACAGGCAGTGGTCCTTGGGACCACTGCGGCCCGTATTTATAATTTTTTTGCACCACATTTGCCCAGCTTTTTGACGCCAAAACGGCGCAAACTTACAAATTACAATTGGAATTTGCAATTTTGCGCGGCTTTTGCGTCAACAAGTGACGCAAATGCGGCGCAACAACAAATATAAATACGGGCCTAAGTGCCTTAAATTATTCAATATTGAAATTGTCGTAATTTATTTCTAAGTGCTGCTCATTTCCCGTTGAGGTAAACGGCCTACACTTGGGGAACATGTTCTGCATTATTTCCAAGCGGTCACGGACATGGAGGTCTGCTGTTCCCAGCAGGCCTCCATCCCCGTGAGTGCCCATAGTTGCAAAGGTGGAGCAACTTGCAACCCACATCATTGATGTAAATGAGGTGGCTCTTAGCAACCCCATAGCAACTCACAGACGGTGTCAGATACCCCATTCTGCATTGCAGATTGTTCGTCCCATTTCCCATCTTCCTACATCTGGTCCCTAGTGTAGACATTGGGTTATAGCCCATTGGTTCAATCTTAGCACACAACCAATTCCAGATGGCTTAGAGTGAGGAGTGTGATAGTTATCACATATAGTGACATATGTAGTGAAGTAAGTATGCGGAAGAGGTGCAGCCATGATGTACAAAACCGTAGGGATGATTAGGATGAGTAGTGTAGGGTGATGTCATCCATCATGTAGAGACCTGGATATTCTAGGTGTGATATGCCCTTATGTATGCATGCTTCACATGTACTTCCTCTGAGCCCTTCTGTGAACTATGTTGTGACAATTGCTGCAACCTATACATTTCTAGTAATGTACAAATAACCCATTGTGCTATCCCACCCAATGCAAAGCCAAAGGTAAATATCTGCCTTTTCTCTTCACAGCTGCTAACATGAGGGCGGCCGATCGCATCCATTTTGAGCGGCGTGCCATCCGTTACAGGCACATCCTGCAGGTGCAGTCTGGGTATCGGCGGATGGGCCGCAGGTATCACTCCGAAAGGGCCTCCGGGGCGTGGTGGGCCACACCACAGCCTCCAACAAGTGTGCCACCTACAGCCACCAACGACACAGCCACCAGGTCTGGCCCAGTGGTCCCATCTACTTCGGCTGCCATGGACCCGCCGCATGCAGCACGACCTGGACCCAGCCGTGTGCTGGCAGCAGGACAGTCACATGTCCCACCAACAGCTGCCACTAGCTCGACCTCTGCTGGCACACAAACCCTCCCCACAGACCCTCCCGTGGACCCTGCAGCCTTCCAGGCATTGTCCCAGAAAGTGGACAAACTTTTGAGGAAGGTGGACAACCTGACTGATGACATGAACTATGTAAAGACCCGGGTCCGCGACATCAGGCGCACACTAAGGAGTGCAAACGTCTAGTTCGTTTGCCCTCTTAAACTTTTATCCCTCCCCTCTCACCTCTTTCCTTTTTTTCTCCTGTTAGTTGGGCTTTGGGGATTAGTATTAGGATTAGGATAGGTATGTAGCTTAGTTAGTGTTAGGGAAGAGGGTGGGGGGTCCTTGTTATTTTTCTCAAATATTTGTGTGTGGGTGGGTGGGTGGGGGGCAATGTTGGGATTCATGTTTAATAAAACAAAAAAACAAAAAAAATGTAAAACAAAAAAATAAAAAAAATTATCTGCTTGTTTAGGATAGTGTAGTATGTGTGTAGGTTAGTATGTTTTGTCCTGCATGTGTCCTGTCTCATAATGGTGGGTGGGGGGTTGATGTTTAGATCGTTTCGTTACATGTGTAGAGTAAGTTTAGCTTAGGTTAGATAGGGACAGTTGTGGGTTATTAGTAGTCAGGTTAGATTAGTGTAGGTGTACCTTTCCCTTAGTTGCCTCTTGTAGTACTAGATATAAATAAATATTTTGTTAACCCTTTACTTGATGCGTTAGGTGCTACTTTATCATGGCCTTGACATCCATGTTGCAGAATGATTTAGTGTGACATTTGTGTCCTATGCTCAGCATCCCCTGGGAATGGATGTTTAACATCCCATCTACCCGTGTGCTCACTTGTTAAGTATCCTCAAATTGGGAGACTCCCCATTGGTAGTGTGCATTGTACACCAAGCTTTTGTTATGATATGTGTCCAACTTCACAAAGAGTGCTTCATTACATGTCAATGTGGGTTAATTGTTAGGTCGGACAGCAGTGTGAAGCTCAGGGAGATCTTTGTAGATGAGGAGTTGTTCACACTCATGTATTGCTGCTTTCATTGCTGAGCTACATCATGTGTGTACTGAAGCAGCATGAATTTCCTTCATGGAAGCCTACTCTGTAAGGGAAGTTAATGCAGTGTGATTTGTACACGATTCATTACATTAAGCGGCATCCATTCTTATTTAAGTCTTGCATGGAGCCTACATTTCCCAGACACCATTTGCTCTCTGGAATAGCGATAGATGGTGCATCATTCTGACCAACACAGCATGATTGTGTGTGCTTAGTTCCTTCCTCAGTTATTTCCCTCAGTATGGTAGGGCTATGATGCAATCCTGGCCAATGCACAGATGGATCTGAATATATGACATCAGGACAGTAGTATAGAGATTCAACAGGGTTGCCACACAGCCACTTTGGAGTTAGGTACTGCACAGTTGAAGTGTGAAATGACACAGAGACACAATAGGTGAGCAAGTGCGATTTATTTACAGGTGTTGTAGTGCAAATTGTCCATTCAACATTTTGGCAGAGTCCGTTCTGGGGCATCATTTCTTGGTGAGCCTATAGAAGGTGTCAGTGCAGAGGGACAGGATTACCAAATTGTAGGAGAGAGACATTCACTGGCAATGTGGACAAGTCAAACAGTGGATTGCCAAACAGTCATTGAGTGTAGGTGTTCAGAAACTGGGCTTTGACTAAACGCAGGACCTTGGTCAGAGTAGGCCATGGTGCAGGGACTAGGGCTTCCGGGTACTCCTCCGTGTGAAGGTTATCTGTTCCACGTCTTCTTCTTCTGATGTGTGTGTTGCCTCCTCTGTCCTTGTTGTTGTTGGTTGTGAAGGGGCAACACACACCTCAGTGTTAGAAGACATGGACGCAGACATCCCGGGGGCTAGTCCCTGTGGACTTAGGAAGGGCAATACTGCAGCAAGGAGGGCCTGCTGGTTTCTCAGAATGGCAGCCACATCCCGATGGTAGGCAGCCAGGTCAGCCCTGAGGGGTTCGATGTTGCATTCGTGCACCCGTTGACTGGCTTGCATTCTTAGTTGTTCCGTCAACTGGATGACAGCTGTGGCGATTTGCTTTTGAGTTTCTACAAGTTCCTGCATGTGCGATGTTAGTGCTTGCATCACAGCTGTCTGATCAGCAGGAGGGATCATGCACGAACGCACCCTCTCAAGGCTGGCTGCCATAGTTTGCATCCCCACCCGCACCTCCTTGGCCAGCTCCCGCTGGACCCCAACGACGGTTCTTTCAAAGCTGGTTCCAGTGTCGTCGGAGTCCTCAGCTGTGTTGGAGCTGGCAGGTATTACATTTGGGGTGGCAGGTGGGTCTACTGGGGTGGCTGCTTCTTCTGGGCTCCTCCTTGGGACTGAAGGTGGGGTTTGGAGGCTTCCTAAGACCATGTTGAGGGTTTGTGGGGAGAGGTTGATGGGGTCGTCATCGATGTCATCAGGGAAATCAGGGTCAGGCATATCGGCAGGAGATCCATGTTCCTCTGCAATGAAACAGGGTACAATTAGTGTGTCTGTGTTGTAACAAGTTTGCAAACAGTTACAGGCGTTTGGATGCCTTATCTTTGGTGTCTGTTTTTTTCTGGGTATCTGCTGTCCTTCATATGGGCATTGTTGTAGGCCTATGGCCCACCTGTGTGTCACATGTGTGATGTGGAGCTACCAGACTTGTCTGCCTAATTGCCGCTAGGTGTTGCTTTGTAACATTTTGTGAATAGGCATCTTTGTGTCCTACTAGTCCCTCCGTGATTAACTATTCTTATGTAGAGACATTTTCGAGGGTGTGTTCTCATTATCCGACCTGAGCTGACTTGCTTACGAGGCAGCAGGATAGCTAATGGTGTGATGGACTGAGTCTGACCCACTTTTAATTGACTCTGTCACCCTGATTCTTTCATTTTGCTCTAGCTAACTAGCATTGGCTCATGTCTCCCACAGCAAAGGAATGATTATACATCCGAGCGCATGACATCTTTGGAACTTTTCAGGGAAGTTGTGGTCACTCAGATCCCAACATCTTCACTCTTTTCCAGTATGAACTCATACACAAAAGTCAAAGACAGTATTTGTTTCATATGATGATCTCTTTGAACAACTGACTTGTCTATATTTAGGTGTGAGCCACAATAACCCAAATACTTCAACATGGTAGACTTGAAATAGTCAGCAGGAGAGTAAGACATTGGTCGAAAGCTATCATGGTGCCTAACAGTTTGTACTCTCCCTCTGCTTGTTCTATTTATAGCACAGCATGTTAAGCTTCTAGCCTGCCTGTCTGAATCACTGGGGAGACTTCATCCGTCATATCTGAGCAATGGCCTGTGATCTGGTTTTGCATCTGCAGCAAGGCAGGCAGCGTCTGGTGTTTCTCTGTTTGGAGACTCCCTCTTGTGTGTCTTGGGACAAGGAAGTGATTTTATAAGTCATAAGTCATGGTGATGAGATAGTTTCCCTACGCAGGAATGGCAAATCAGAACCCCTACCCCATCTATCCGCAAAGTACCAGACTGTATCCTTGACTGGGGCACAGAGTGTATCTGTTCTGGCACACTCCAGTGCAGATGTAGGCAAAACAGTGTGATTGGACTTATTAACAACACCCTAGGACTGGGTATTTGGTATATTTCCTGATAGGAAGGCCAATGAGAAGCATGTAGTGCAAAGTGCTCAGAGGCTCTTAGATGTGAGCATATGCGTAAGAGTACATTCAGGGAAAGGTGCAGAAAGGCCTACAGCCTGAGGCTAATGCGCAAAGTATACATTACACTTGCCAGAATACACATTGACTGACTGTGGGTGTTGTGAGTGCCCTGCCAACACACTTGCCTCTCAGGACCTGCCCCATTCACTTTTGATTCACATTGCATGCAGTGTACATGTTCCGTGCCATTTCCTATGCATGTTCATGTTTGGATGTGGTGTGGATGTAAACATTGTTGATGTTTGAAGATGAAGGTGGGTCATGTGTGTTTGATTGTATAAGCCTGTTTATCGTATGAAGGTCCGATTTGTTTGTCAGACTTTGCAGGTGTGTTGGAGTGACCAGTTGCCTATGTCTCCTCCTCAGGTGTTGTCTGAGCAGTATGACATTAGTGATGTAGCCTTGTTATCCAGGCATGTGAGGGACCCTGACGTATGCAGCATGTGTGTGTGGTTGGTGCTGTGTGGGTCCTATTGCTGTTTACTTTGGCTTATGTATGTGTCAGGTATGGACATTGGGCATTTGAGTGTACTGGAGCGTTTGTATTTTTACACTGACTTGTTGCGGATGTCAATGTCACCCCCTAATTTGTGTATGTATATTCCATGGGGAGGTTGCTGCCATTTGGTACTGTAGCTGCACAGAGATGAGAGGCGTTATTGTAAGGTGTTGTGGCAGTTACATTGCAGTTGTTGCTTTGCCTACTGGGTTACTGATAGGGACCTAGTTGCTGTAGGATAGATTTTACAAAACAAGTGCCTGGATGTGAGTTTGCTGTAGTGGCCTTCCTACCTGTCGCTGCTTTCCCTTGGCTCTATTGTTGTACTTACAGGATGTCCCCATGGGGCTGTACTTGTTGCTGTGTTTGGTGGTGCCCCAGCTTCAGTGTGTGCTAGGCATGCCCCCCTACTGTGCTCCTTTACCCATGCCACTCTATGTATATGCTGACTTACATGCATTGTGTAGTAGGTATTCCCCCCCTGGTTGCAGTTAACATTAGTGCATTATAATTCCCCATGCGACTTACCCTGCATGTGCATTGTGTCTTGGTAGTCTGCACTGTCCTGCCCTTGAATCCCTGTGACGATCTCCTCGGGGATGACGGCTGCAACCATCTCCTCCATGTGGTCCAGGGCCTCCTGTTGTGCTGGACTCCCACCTCCAGTCTGCATTGCTGCCTTCCTGTTCCTGGCCATTTTCTCTTTGGTCCTGCGTTTACAGTCATGCCAGCGTTTCTTACACTCAGTGACTGTGCGGCGTTCTTCAGCCACACTGTTGATCTTGTCCACTATTTGCTTCCATATGGCCTCTCTCCTACTGAGTGGCAATTTGGATGTTATGAAAAGTTGGTGCTGGTGTTCCGTCACCTCTCTCACCAGGATTTCCTGCTCCTCTTCACTGAAGCGACACTTTCTTTTCTTTTTTTGGTTATCCTGGTTTGTTTGTGGGACCTCTTGGCTGGTTCCTGGTCTGCTGTCATCATCCTGGGCTCTGTTGTGTCCACTGGGATCCATGTTGGCTCTCTGGTAACACTGCAGTTTTCGCGCTAGAATTTGACGCAATTGCGTGAGAAAAACCAGCGCTTTCACGATTGCGCTGTCGTAAATCGGCCCACGGTGATGTGCGTCGCCTTTACGTGGTTTTTCCTTACGACTTGACGCCGCTGTGTGCGTCACAATATCCTGACGCCCACCTGTTGGTTGCGCCGCCGTACGTCAAAGTATAAATTTGACGCCCGCACGGCGCATCCAAATGGCGTTAGACGGCGCAAATTTTTTTGACGCAAAACTGCGTTAGCGCAGTTTTGCGTCAAAAAGTATAAATATGGGCCTTGAAGCGTGTAATATGGACAAATGGAAATGTATATTTTCAGGGACGCCTTTAATTCAGGAACTTGTAGTGACTGAGATAAAAAAAAACATGCTCAGGTACATACTCAACCTTATGCATAGGAAATAAATTATTCTAAAGTTGCTTTGTCGGCAGCATTTCTCCCAGTGCAGACACATTTAGTAAGCTAGGTAAACATCTTAGTTATTTATTAGGACTCTGTGATCTTCACAGCCAGGTGTTAGGTTCTGTAATATGTGGGTGAATGGTGTAATAAAGCTTGTCTCGGGTACTAGTTCTTGTGTAGATATTGATGAACTAAGAAGTAATGAAAATGCAGCATTGTAGTAGTTTATACCTGTCTCATTTACAATTGTTCTTCTGTCCTCTTGTAATCCTATAGATAATTGTCTCCAGAAGCAATGTTTGTGATTCTCTTCGTGTATTGTATACATAAATAATACATATGACTGTACACTACTGCAGAAAAAAGAGAATAGCAGCTATGAAAACAATGCATTTTCCCTTGACAGCTGCATCTTTTGATGAATCTAGTTTGCTTTCATATGAGTGTTTGATACAGTAAAATATATAAAGCCGAAGGCCTTTGTGCTATACTCTGTTTCTAATATAAAGAACACTGTGAGATGAATAGCCCTTGGAATTAGCGGAAAGAGAGAACGGTTTAGCTTTAATGATCAATAAAATAGTAATTACAATGTAATAATAACATTATAGCCCATTAAGTTTGCAGCATAATGAACACTTGAAAGTGCAGTGCCTGTCATCAACCTAAAAACAAAGACGGGTGACAGAAAACCAGATGTTTAGATGAATTCTTGTTCTGCAGAGCATTCCTAGAAAACATGAAAATATTTAAAACTAAACAGCACACTCCTTGGCTAAGGGTTGCCTTTGGGACCTCAGGGCCCAGATAGATTTTGACCCCTCCCCAGTCCCCCTAAAAAAAGCATTACGAGCAGTCTGGCATAAGATGTGACTTTTGAATATTTGTTTTAATTCTTTTTGCACTCATCAGGCACAGTAATATTGAAGTACTATTCAAAATTTCATACACTAAAAAACTGGAGTAATGGCGTTTCATGGAATGGATTTAGGATTGCCCTTAGCTTCAATAATTACTCTGTCAGTGCTCATAATTACATTGGGGAGCTTCGTTGAGGATGTGTTCAATGTTGCTATTCCGTATCAGCAGGAGAGACGTCCCTTTAAGACCCCAATATGAAAATTCAATCACATCTTAAGTATGGGTCTACTTATAAAGGTAAATGCAGTCGTAAGCCCATTTGCAACCAAATTTACATTACTTATACCTGCCAGAAAGTCACGAAGAGATTCCTGGCAGACGTAATCTCATACATATATGTGTGGAGATCTCCGCCACATGGGTAGTCCTCAATCCCTCTTGAGAAGTGCCACCTTGGCTTTCCAAGATTGGTTGGAACCAGACGTTTGTGACTGCTGTGTGTCCGTATTTAAAAGCTTTGCTTCAACCTCTTTCCGCACTGTGAATGTTTTGAAATTTACTCCGGTCAAGGGCTGGCATAAATCCACTTTAAGGGTTAGAAGGGGAATGGATCACCGAAGTTTTGCTGGGGGTGTGTACTGAGATATTTCTCCACAATGAAAATATTTTAGCCATGAAGAAAACGAAACAAAAATTGCGTGTTTGCACAGGGGATCCTAGTTCCCTTTTTTGGATTTCGCTGCTGTGAAGAACTCGGCATAGTCGGAATGGATTCCTTCTGGGAATGGCGTTCTACAACGTTGATGCGTTTTTGTGAATGTGTATAATCATGAGTGAAACCGACACATACGTGTAAATTCACAAATCCAGATGTATGGCTTTTTTAGTGAATCAGATCCTATTCTGGGAAAGTTCGCTGTCACTTTACCAGACTCCAGGTCCTCACCTTTGATCTGTCACTGCTAAATTTCAGCTCATTTTCAGAACAGTGTGACTAAGTTGCATCGAACTGATTTTGAAAGGGTTTAGCAGTATAGATCAGTAGTATGGCACTTTGAATTTAAAGAGTATTGGTGTTCAACCATTTTCAGTTTGTGGTGTCTCTCAGATGGCTTCCAGCAAGGTATTTTAAAGGTAGGTTTGTGTAATTGTTTTTTACGCCTTTTAAGTTTGAGTTCTGCAAATTTCATGGCGCGAAATTTCCCTCAATTAGTTCATCATGACTTGCTTCAGCAGAAAATTGCTCATGAGAGAAATTTTCGCCTCCATTTGTCAGAATCTTGTGTGAATTGTGAATGACAGCAATATCTTAGCACTGATTGAATTCTCACATGAAAAAGGCCATATCACAAAATGTCATGTAATTTCACAACCTTTCTAAAATTTCACATAATTTTCGTAAAATATCTGGAAATCACAATTTTTCATTGCTGCTTACATGCTGAGCCAGCAGATATTGTTATCTGACTCAGGTGTCTCATCATGTCTTTCCTTTGTCTTTGTCATGGATGGTCGATATAGCAGTTTCTGCTAATGGCTTCAATAATTATGAGAAGGTGAGCAATTATTGTCGTTTTTATAGGTTTGAATTAAAGATGATGCCTATCTTTTAGTCTGATGGCTCAGTGGATTAAACGGTCAACACAAATGGCAGTGAATAAACACGATTATTAATTCCTTCAATGTCACTATAAGGAGAACTATCATGCAGTGGAATCAACATCACATTTCATGATTAGCCTTTATTCAACCAAGAAAGAGTAGAATGCAGATGTTTAGATTTTTAATGTGATTAGTTTCAGCAAAGTTTTGAACAGTCTTCTTTATTTTCAAGAACGTTTCATCTTAAGTGTATGAATGGTTTCCATTTCTTTTTCATATAGATTTTGATCCCGTTACTGTAAATGTCACAGACCCAAATGTTACATAACAAGTTGTCGCCCAAATTACACAATCATACTAAGGCCCTCATTACAACATTGGCGGTAAAAGCTGCTTACCGCTGTGCAGAAGACCGCCAACACAACGCCACGGCTGCGCAATTCCACCACGGTCATTATGACCCACAGCTCGAAATCCGCCAAAATTGAGACACCCACACAAGTCCGCCACACCAAAGGTCAGTGATAAACTTGCAAAAACAGAACCTCCACCGTCATGCCAACAGAAATACGCCCCCACTATCACGACCCACGATTCCACGCTGCGGTCTTTCAACCGCGGTATTCCATTGGCGGTACACACACAGCTGCGCTCAAAATACACACACATCTCCAAAACATAACCACATTGGACAATTTGAAATACACACACCTGATACACATACACACACCACTCCCACACACCCAATACAATATAAAACACACACCAACATCATCCACAAACCCCTACGACCAAAATCCCGAAAGAAGGCCAGAGAGACACTACAAACTACAACCAAGCATCCACAGGCACACAATACCATCACCCACATAACTTCCACGCACCTCACACAATACACCACTAAATATCACCCCACTTATCAAAACACACACCACCCCACACATCACCCACACCACCCCATGGCACGGCAAAGACACCCCAGGTTCTCTGAGGAGGAGCTCAGGGTCATGGTGGAGGAAATCGTCCGGGTAGAGCCACAGCTATTCGGATCACAGGTGCAGCACAGCTCCATAGCTAGGAAGATGGAGCTATGGCGAACAATAGTGGACAGGGTCAAAGCAGTGGGACAGCACCCAAGAAATAGGGATGACATCAGGAAGAGGTGGAACGACCTACGGGGGAAGGTGCGTTCCGTGGTATCAAGACACCACCTTGCGGTTCAGAGGACTGGCGGCGGACCCCCACCTCCTCCCCCACAACTAACAACATGGGAGGAGCAAGTCTTGCCTATTCTGCATCCTGAGGGCCTTGCAGGAGTAGATGGAGGAATTGACTCTGGTAAGGCAATTCTTTACTACTATATCCCCCACCCTACCTGCATGACATCACATACCCCCACCTTCACCCTCATCCTCATCCCCATCACTCCAACTCCTCACAAATGTCCCAATATCACAAACCACACATCCCAACACCAAGCCCTGAATGCAACAACAAAGCATGGACACCCATCACCAAAGCATGGCCTCTGCACATACCCATACACACCCCTAAACCATCATCACACAAGGTCCCACACAGGAATGCAAGCACTGGGGTACACAGTCACCCACCCATTGCACACCATGGCACACACAGATGCAATAATCATGCTTTTATACCCCTGCAGGACCCCTACCCAACGTCACCGCACAGGAGGGTCCAGACATATCCACACCACCACAAGAGGCCCACAGTGATGACAGCAGCTCTGTCCAACTGGATCTAGATGACCAGCCCGGCCCATCTGGGACCTCGGGACAGTCGGTTCCCCTGACACACCAGAACCCCACCCCTGCAGTGGGAGAACCACCCCACAAAAGGTCCCTGAGATCCAGGACAATGACAGAGAACGATGCCAAGACCCCCGCCAAGAAATGAGACCGCCCTGAATGTCATCCTTTTGTCCCCCCTTGTCACCCTGTCCATCCTCAAACTGCACCAGCTCCACTTCCTATGCCCCTTTGGACAATGCACCTGTGAGACTAATAGACTGGACTCTGCCATGGACATTCCTCCACCCTCACCCCTCACCATTTTACAACCCCCTCCAATATTGAGCACTTAAATAAACACCCTTAAAGCACAAAACAATCTGGAGTCTGTCTGTGACTTCGAAATAGTGTATTAGCAATTACAGTGACAAAATGCTCTTTCAATTGTAATGTCAACATACCTATGTCACACAGCTCTAGTCCATGAGGAAACAAAGCAGATGTCACACAGTGGGACCCACATCTGTGAAATCGTAAGGGAAAGTGACAACTCAGTGACCATACGGTGAAAAGGACAGACAGTAGAGAGGTAGTAGTGTTAAAGTACAAGTGGTAGGCAGGTTTGTATTCTTACCTGTGTCTCACTGGAAGTATTGCAGGATCACAGAGTCCCTGTTGTCGACGTCCTCTTCTTCTGCTTCCTCGTCTTCGCTGTCCACAGGCTCCACAGCTGCCACAACACCTCCATCTGGACCCTCCTCCTGCAGAAAAGGCACCTGTTGTCGCAAAGCTTAGTTGTGAAGCATACAGCAGGCCACGATGATCTGGCACACCTTCTTTGGTGAGTAGAATAGGGAACCACTTGTCATATTGAGGCACCTGAACCTGGCCTTCAGGAGGCGGAAGGTCCGCTCTATAATCCTCCTAGTTCGCCCATGGGCCTCATTGCAGCGTTCCTTTGCCCTTGTCCTGGGATTCCTCACTGGGGTCAGTAGCCATGACAGGTTGCGGTACCCAGAGTCACCTGTAAATGGCGAGGGACAACTGTTAGACACAAACTAACCTGTAGGGATATCCCCAGGCCCAGACAACTATTCCCAACGATTTGGTTCCAGGTGCTCACCTAATAGCCACACACAGTGCCTCTGGAGTTGCCCCATCACATAAGGGATCCTGCTATTCCGCAGGATGTAAGCGTCATGCACTGAGCCAGGGAATTTGGTCTTAACATGGGAGATGTACTGGTCTGCCAAACACACCATCCCCACATTCATCGAATGATAACTCTTCCGGTTTCTGTACACCTGTTCACTCCTGCCGGGGGGACCAAGGCCACATGAGTCCCATCAATGGCACCTATGATGTTGGGGATATGTCCATGGCATAGAAGTCACCTTTCACCGTAGGCAAATCCTCCACCTGAGGGAACACGATGTAGCTCCGCATGTGTTTCAGCAGGGCAGACAACACTCTGGAAAACACGTTGGAAAACATAGGCTGGGACATCCCTGATGCTATGGCCACTGTTGTTTGAAAAGACCCACTTGCAAGGAAATGGAGTACTGACAGCACCTGCACTTGAGGGGGGATTCCTGTGGGATGGCGGATAGCTGACATCAGGTCTGGCTCCAAATGGGCACACAGTTCCAGGATTGTGGCACGATCAAGCCTGTAGGTGAGGATTACATGTCTTTCCTTCATTGTCGACAGGTCCACCAGCGGTCTGTACACCGGAGGATGCCATCATCTCCCCATATGTCCCAGCGGATGGTGCCTATGAAGGACAACAGCGAGCACAGAGTCAACCAACTCAGAGGTACGTAAACACAGCTTACTCAGAAAACCATTCATAGCCCAAATTTTGCCTGTATGAGCGTTGAGCCAAGGCCTAGGTATGTGTGACGCAGTTATAAATCAAGCCATGTGGGCCCCTGAAATGGCGGCTGTCTGACCTGTAAAGTGGGACAATGGGATGTGAGGTAACTGCGCTGGCGTTGTACACCGTTGCGGTAGGCGGTCGAAGACCGCAGTGCAATTCTGCATTGGTTAACATTGGACCCTATGGGTCCGAGGATCCAATGACGATGTACGCCGGCGGTGACGATACGCACCGCCGCGGACGTGACCAACATATTCCATCTGTTCAATTACTCGATACCTGATCTTCAACAGGAGAGGACCTACACTGCAAGTGCTGCTGTGACTTCAGTCTGGAAGAGACAATGGCTCAAGCGTCTGGGGAAAGGGCCCCTGCCTTCACCACGGAGGAGTTGGAGAAACTCGTGGATGGGGTCCTTCCCCAGTACACGCTACTCTACGGTCCTCCAGACAAACAGGTAAGTACACTGTGAGCATGCTGTATGGGCAATGTCTGTGTGGAGTGGGGTGGATGAAAGAGAGGGGGGAGAATGATGCGTGCATGAAACGACGGTGAGTGCATGTGCCACATGGCAAGGATAGGGATGCGGGCCAATGACTGTGATGGTGCAGTTGGTAATAACTTCTCTTTTACCCCTGTACAATTCCTGTAGGTCAGCGCCCACCTGAAGAAAGATATTTGCGTGCTATCGACAAGGAAGTCCGGACCCTGGGAGTCTATCACAGACAGAGCACCCACTGCCGGAAAAGATGGGAGGACATTCGCCGCTGGAGCAAGAAGATGGCGGACGCCCGCTGGGGATTACCTCCCAACGTGGGAGGGGTGCCCGTCGCACCATGACCCCCCTGATGTTCAGGATCCTGGCGGTGGCGTACCCGGAGTTGGATGGGCACTTGAGGGCATCACAGCAGTAACAAGGGGGTGAGTACACTCTCATTCTGCCTATTCAACATGCAGTGGAGATGTCTGGGTGGGGGAGGTGGGCTGTGGGTTTCCCTAGGCCAGGGCGAGTGTGCTAGTTAAGTCCCCTTTTTCAGGCAGACCCTGTGGCACCTTCCCTACCTGGGTACAGTGCCAACTAAACCTAGTCCGGATCCTGTGACATCCATGTGTGCAGATATCGGCCCTAGCCTTGTAGGCCATTTACCAGGCATTGAATAGTGGACCCCAAGTATGCGGCGTAGTGCAGGGGGCTTCTGTGTCTGTCGTGTCCGCCAACGGTAGTGGTAATGCATGCACTCAACATGTCTTTCTTCTGTCTCCCCCCCCCCCTTTTTGTGGCCTCCCTGTACATGTGTGCATTAGCATCATCAGGCAGAGGAACAGTGGCACCGGAGCAGGAGGGAGCTGCATCCCACATGGCCCTGGAGGGTGACACTACGGAGTCTGATTTCACCAGTGGGACGGAGGGCGAGGGGAGCTCCACGGCGGGGACAGGGGCAGACACCAGCAATACAGACTCGTCCTCTGATGGGAGCTCCCTTGTGGTGGCGGCCCAATCTGTGCCCCCCGCATCTACAGGTATAGCCGCCACCCCCCCTCCAGCACCGCCCTCCCAGCAGCTCCTCAGCCTTTGCCCTGTGCCCGCTCACCCAGGAGGGTGGGCATCTCCTTCGCCCCAGAGACCTCAGCCCCTGCCCCAGTCACCCCTGCTGCCCTCAGTGAGGAGGCCATTGACCTCCTCAGGCCCCTGACTGTTGGGCAGTCTACCATTTTGAATGCCATCCAGGGTGTAGAGAGACAGTTGAAACAAACCAATGCATTCCTGGAGGGCATTCATTATGGTCAGGCAGCCCTTCAGCGAGCTTTTCAGACTCTGGCCTCAGCACTGATGGCAGCCATTGTCCCTGTCTCTAGCCTCCCCCCTCCAACTTCCTCCACCCAGACCCAACCCCCTGTACATCAGCCTACCCCAAGCACACCATCAGACCAGCATGCACACACCTCAACACACAAGGGAAGCTCAGGCAAACATA
Organism: Pleurodeles waltl; assembly: GCF_031143425.1. Taxonomy (NCBI): domain Eukaryota; kingdom Metazoa; phylum Chordata; class Amphibia; order Caudata; family Salamandridae; genus Pleurodeles; species Pleurodeles waltl. Next base: position 216,206,634 of record NC_090450.1, on the reverse strand, counting down.
AGCACCACACATCCCACAGGCACTCACGCAAGCATCACACACATGCAGACATAGCAACATCCACTGCCTCCACTGTGTCCCCTCCTCCTCGTCTCCCTCGTCCCTCCCAGTCTCATCTCCACTCACACCTGCATGCACTACATCTACAGCCACTACGTCCATCACCAGCACACCCACCACCACACCCCGCTCACGTGCAGTCACCATCTCCACTACCATTCACATATCCCCTGTGTCCTCTCCCAGTGTGTCTATGACGCCACCTCCCAAGGTACACAAACGCAGGCACACACCCACCCAACAACCATCCACCTCACGACAGCCTCCAGTGCATGCATCTTCACCCAAAGTCACCAAACGTACACCTCCTACAACCACAACCTCTTCCTCCACTCCCAAACCCCCTCCAGCTACCCGTCCCAGTGTTCCTAAGAAGCTTTTCCTGTCCAACCTTGACCTCTTTCCCTCACCTCCCCCGCCCTGTCAGTCTCCTAGGGCCCGACTCTCAAGGTCCCAACCTAGCACCTCAGCCACAACATCTCCGGGACCAGTGGTGCCAGTAGTCACCGGATTCTGGAGTGCACCAGGCAGCAGGGCAGCCAGTGTGGCAAGGAGCCACAGCACGGACAGTCCCCCACCTGTCAAGCATCAAAAGTTGGCCAGTGCTCGGCGGGAGAGGGGGAAGACAACAGCCTGCAAAGCCGCTCCCAGGGGCACAGGTGGGAGTGTGGAGTCACCAGCGACACCTTCCAAGGTGGGGAAGGGGCACAAGAAACCCGGCAAGTCTGGGAAGATCACCACTGCAGAGAAGACTGCCAGCAGCCCCGCTGGCCCAGACAGGACCACCAGCATCAGCCCCGCTGGCCGAGACAGGACCGCCAGCATCAGCCCCGCTGCCCAGGAGGTGACTGCCAGCAGCTCCGCTGGCCCAGACAGGACCGCCAGCAGCAGCCCCGCTGCCCAGAAAGCGACCGCCAGCAGCCCCACTGGCCCAGACAGGACCGCCAGCAGCAGCCCCGCTGGCCCAGAGAGGACTGCCAGCAGCAGCCCCGCTCGCCCAGAGAGGACCGCCAGCAGCAGCCCTGCTGGCCCAGACAGGACTGCCAGCATCAGCCCCGCTGCCCAGGAGGTGACCGCCAGCAGCCCCACTGGCCCAGACAGCACCACCAACAGCAGCCCCGCTGGCCCAGAGAGGACCACCAGCAGCAGCCCCGCTGGCCCAGAGAGGACCGCCAGCAGCAGCCTCACTGGCCCAGACAGGACCGCCAGCAGCAGCCCCACTACCCAGGAGGCAACCGCCAGTAGGCCCGCTGGCCCAGAGAGGGCTGCCAGCAGCAGCCCCGCTGGCCTGGACAGGACCGCCAGCAGCAGCCCCGCTGCCCAGGACCCAACCACCACCAGCCCCGCTGGCCCAGAGAGGACTGCCAGCAGCTGAAGCGCTGCCCAAGACAGGACTGCCACAAGCCCCGCTGCCAAAGGCAGGATCGCCACAAACACCGCTGTCCAAGACAGGACCGTCACTAGCACCGCTGCCAAAGACAGGACTGCCACAAGAACTGCTGCCAAAGACAGGACTGCCACAAGCACCGCTGCCAAAGACAGGACCGCCACAAGCACCGCTGCCAAAGACAGGCCGCCACAAGTACCGCAGGCCCATGAGTGCCAAATGCACTGACGCTACTGAGGCCGCCATGAGAAGGATGAAGCACTCTGGGCACCAAGCCCCCTGCAGAACCAGTGGAGTATCACATCCACTACCTCTGTCCTTGGCAGGATGAAGCACTCTGGGCACCAAGCCCCCTCCAGAACCAGTGGAGACTTACATCCACTACCTCTGTCCTTGGCAGGATGAAGCACTCTGGGCACCAAGCCCCCTCCAGAACCAGTGGAGTATCAGATCCACTACCTCTGTCCTTGGCAGGATGAAGCACTCAGGGCACCAAGCCCCCTCCAGAACCAGTGGAGACTGTTATCCACTTGAGAGACTGTGGCTTTGCACTCCCCAGGATTGAACAGTGGGCAACCCACCCACTGTAGACACTTGAGAGACTGTGGCTTTGCACTCCCCAGGATTGAACAGTGGACAAACCACCCACTGTAGACACTTGAGAGACTGTGGCTTTGCACTCCCCAGGATTGAACAGTGGGCAAACCACCCACTGTAGAGACTTGAGAGACTGTGGCTTTGCACTCCCCAGGATGTAACAGTGGGCCCCCTCGTGGATTTGGCATCGTGCACTCAACCGGCTGAGGTGCCCCCACTTTCCCTTCCCCATGAGGTGCCTGTTTTATTTCTATCTGATGACCCTGCAGTGTTCTCTCCATCACGTTCAGGTATCTTGTGTGGGCCTCGCCCATGCAGTGTGGGCCCAGTGGTCCATGGACTTTAAGGGTGGAATACCCTGGACTAATATTCTTGGTGTATATATTTGTAAATAGTGTATGTATATTATTTGACTACTGAATTTTAATATATTACAATCGTTCAGGTCATTTCCTTTTGTCTTTGCATTCTTCCGGGGGGGTTTGGGGGTGTAACTGTAATGTATCATGCTGTATTGGTGTGTGTGTTGTAGTGGGTGAGGGTGGGGGTGTTGCTTGTTTCGTGTGTGTGTCACTGTTTTATTCCTCCTCCCTCCCCTGTGTCGTAGGTGCAGTACTCACCGTGGTCTTCGCCGCCGGCGTTCGTGCTGGTAGAGAAGCAAGAAGATATAGACTGGAAAAATGTGGAGCTCTGGTTCCATGGCGTCCTGGTTCCTTGTGGGGTGTGCAGAGGTGAGCGTTTTCCCTTTGGAGTCCTGTTTCCGCCGTGTTTTTGTTTGCGGTGAATCCGCCCCGGAATAGGTGGCGGATTGATTGGTTGTGATACTGTGGGCGGTACATTGTCTCCCGCCTGTCTGTTGGCGGTGACCACTGCGCTGTTTGTTTGTACCGCCGTGGGGGTCGGAGTGTTAAAGTGGCTGTCTTTGTTGGCGGTTTCCGCCACAGTCGTAATTCCATTTGGGCATAGTGGCATGTAGGGGGGCACAAATCAGGCCCCCCTATGCCACAAAAAAAGAAAAAAAAAACACTTACCTGAACTTACCTTAATGTCCCTGGGATGGGTCCCTCCATCCTTAGGCATCCTCCTGGGGTGGGCAAGGGTGACAGGGGGGGTCCCTGGGGGCATGGGAGGGCACCTCTGGGTTCCTTCCGAGCCCACAGGTCCATTAACGCCTGCCCTGACCAGGCGCTAAAAATCTGCGCAAAAGCGGCCGTACGTCATTTTTTTTGACCCGCCCACTCCCGGGCGTGAATTTTGCCCGGGAGTGTAAATACGGCGCACATGCCTCGGAGTCAATTTTTTAGATGGGAACGCCTACCTTGCATATCATTAACGCAAAGTAGGTGTCCACGCTAAAAAATGCCGCAAACTCCATGGACTTTGGCGCTAGACGCGTCTAACGCCAAAGTATAAATATGGAGTTAGTTTTGCGTCGGAATTGCGTAAAAAAAAACGATGCAATTCCGGCGCAAACAGAGTATAAATATGCCCCAGAGTCTTTCACAGGACTGCAAAGCTATCTGTCAGGTAACACAAGTTTCACTGATACAGGTATATTAAGAAGAGCCATAATTTTTCTTATGGGCTCACCCTACTGACATGTTGATTGCTTCTAGTGAAAAATCTATTTTGTTTCAGGTTCCATTATGTAACACTTAAAATTAGCTTGCCGAACGTCTGAAGGTCACCTGGCTTGTGCTGAACTGGCAACAACCACAAGGCTTTGAGAAATAAGTCAATCATGTGTGCATATAATTCCCAAACTATTAGAAATTGGTTTACTGGTTGACTGGGATGTGAGCCCTTGTCAAGTAGCAATCACAATCCTAGTCTGGGTGAGCCACACACAAACCGTAAATTTTCCTGTGCTCAACCCCCTGATAGCTTGGCACAGAGCACTCAGGCTTATTCTTGACCAGAAAAACAAATAGAACTGGAGTTATACATTTTTAAAGCATAAACTTCAACTTAGCACATAAAAGCATAAAGAACCATCCAGGGATACCTGGTAACCCTGGATTGGGTCAAATTCAAAAGTTCAAGCCGACCTCAATGGAACGCAGGTTGGATACAGTCCCAGATTAGTCCCGCTTAAGGTTCACTTTTTCAAAATCAGAACCAAGAGTCCTGTTCGTGTGGAAGAACACCAGGAGCAAGGACAGCATCACTGGCGGTGGTCAGCATGGTGTGAGGAGCAGGCCAGGTGTCACCAATGGGGGGCCTGGAGCTTCGCAATGGTGGTCCACATGGTTATCGATGTTTGTTTTTTGAAGAGATGGACTTGCAACAACTCCCACTGATTTTTCATGCAAGCGGTGTGGTTCCAGTGCGAACAGGCCCATTCACAATCGTGAACAGCCTAAAGCTCCTGGGTTCAAGATGGAGTATAGGTCCAGTTCATCTTCCTGAGTTAAGAGTGCGAGCAGCAGGTCAGCACAGCAAAGCAACAACTCCTTCTGAGTAGCAGGCCAGCAGAGGTGCAGTCCTTGTAGCAGCACAGCAGCCCTTCTTACTGGCAGAGTATCCAAAGGTCAAGAAGTGCACTGAAGTGGGGGTATCTTCGTTCCTTCTTTTATACACAATTGTGCATTTGAAGTGGGGTGAAGCTTCTAGAGGCATGCCTTTGTGTGGAGACAGAGCACAGCCTAATCAGTTATAAATGCAAAGGCAAGAAAATGCTGACTTTCTAAAAGCGGTATTTCCAGAACTGTAATTTAAAATATGACTTCACCATAAGTTATGATTTTAAATTGTGATTCCAGAAATACCTAACATGAACCAGTTAACTCTCCCCATTTGGAAATTACACTTAGAAAATGTTGTACGGCAACTCCAATGTTAACCTATAGGGGAGATAGGCCTTGAAGCAGTGAAAAACGAATTTAAAAGTTTTTCACTGCCAGGACATGTATGTCTTAAACATACATGCCCAATTTGTTAAATACATTACACCCTGTCCTTGGGGCTGTCAAGGGCCTACCTTAGAGGTGCCTTATATGTATTAAAATGGAAGATTTGATCCTGGCAAATGGTTTATTTTGCCAGGTTGACATGGCAGTTTAAAACTGCACACACAGGCTCTGCAATGGAAGGCTTAAGACACGATTAAAGGGCTACTTAAGGTGGTGGCACAAGCAGTGCTGCATGTTCACTACTAGCAATTAATTTACAGATTCTGGGCACATGTAGTGCACTTTACTGGGGTCTTATACGTAAATTAAGTATGCCAATTAGGTGTATACCAATCAAACGATGTTTTAGGTAGAAATCACTGGTTAGTAGTTGTAAAGTGCACAGGGTCCCAAGGCTGACAAAAGCAAATTTTGAAAAATTGGGTACAAACCAATATGACCTTGTTTAGAGGAGTGAACACTTGCACTTTAGGACTGGTTAGCAGTGGTAAAGTGTTTAGAGTCCTAAAGCCAACAAAACGAATATAGCGAAAAGAGGAGAAGAAAGGCAAAAAGTTCGGGGATGACCCCACAGAAACGTCAGTTTACCAACAATGACAAACTGCTACTTCTCCTTACTTGCTGATTTCATAAGTGATTATTGACATACATAGCCAAATGTTTGAAACAAATTAATGATTGGATAAATGTTAAGAAATCTCTAACTCATGGGTATGCCCAATTGACTGTGTTTTAAGACAGGATGTGTCAAGCAGGTATAAAAAAAAACCAAAAATGTTCCAATGGGAGTGAGACCCACAAGGAGACCATCTCCATGCTTCTGCATTTAAAAAAAGTATTACTCTGAATCTTACTTCATATTTGATTTAGGCTTCAACACCTTCACCTGGTGTCTCTTCTGGCTTTAAGTCATGGTGAGTGCAAAATTATATGCCAGAATGTCATTACCAAAACTATCATCTGGGAGTAATATTTTGTAGTAAAAATTGTTAAGATTAATATTGTCCCTTTGGGTGTAATGTTTTTATTGTTAACTTAAATATGGTCAATTTCATGTAACATATTTAGGACATGATATTTTTGTCAGACAATATTTTGGTAATTCTCTTCCGGTGTTACAACATTGTACCCATTAGGTCCCTTGTTTACTCTCGAACTAAAGGCTTATTCCCCTCTCATGAGGACTCTTACCAAAAAGAGTGAAGCTACGGACAAAAACATGTTGGGGTCATATGGTGACCGTCAACAATGTAAAACATGTGCAACAAGGGGGTGTAAAATGTAGGTAAAAATATAGGAAGCGCCCCAAGAGCCTGCAGAGGAGTTCAAAGGACTGCTTTGTGTCCCTTCATTGGCTCTTTTATGTAGATGCAGGAAAACGGCCAAACCTCAAAGAACTACTTCAGGGGAGGACTGACAGGTGTTCAGAAAAAATTGTGCATTAGCGCCTGTATCAAAGAAGTCAACGGTCCTTCCTTAACTGAGACTTCTCTCATCACTGTCACAGTCTCAAGAGACCAAAAACAATGTTAGATATGTGTTAGAAGTACCCAGTAAAAATGCTTTAACTGAATGAGTGTTTTAAGCAAGATTAAAACAACTAGACATGTTAAGACTACAAAGTAATGGACGGCCGACATGTTTCATTGACAAAAGGACATTGTGGCAATTTCATCAGTTTAAGGGGACCCAACTGTCACCCAACAGTACACATCACCACATGGCTGCTAGGTGAAGGCCTACCAGTGGTCAGAAAGGTTCAAAGTGATGAATCCTTAGCAACTACACTTAACCTCTTGTGGTGCTGAACTTAAACAAACTGCATCTTCTCTCTCTGTTTGCATGGTTTGAATTTCACAATGAAATGTATAAAAAAAGAAACATGATACATAGGTGGTGTCACCACATTGGATTGCAGATGCAAAATCAGGCATAGATGTTAGAGGGTACTTATAAGGATGGCTCCGTCACAGGTATAGTACATTTCCCTTCTGCCTGGTTATTTTAATTTTCAAATCAGGAGGCTTGGCTCGTGTGTTGCTCTTTACTTTGTAAGCAAATTATGTTTAATATCAGTATACTATCCTAATCATTATGTGAGTTCTATGGTGATATGAATAATCATTAGCCCCTTCTAAAATGGGCCGGAAATTAAATGGAAACCTTGATGGATAAATCTAAATGTGAACATTTACATTGCTATGCCAAGCTGCTGTGGACAAAAATGAAGATGTGAATTTGCAAAGAAAATATATTATTGTCAAATTAACTATTCAACCCGTTAACTGCTGAGGCTTTACCACCCCACCTTCACAGGCCAGATCTTTTTTACATGTTTGTTGTACTGTATGTTTAAGCCTCTATAACTTTTATTTCCACAAAAAATATTCAGGTCAAATTTTGGTTATTTTTCTCCATATGCTGGAGATTATAAAAGCACCCAGGGTTTGTGGATTTCCTTATAAGGAACCAAGAAAATAGCTAAAGTTTTGTGAAATGTAGGGTTTTTTAGAATGATGTGAAAAAGTGAAGTGCAAGAAATAGTATTTGTGTTCTAAAAATGGCAGCAATAGAAGCTTTGCTGTGCTACAGTCACCCTCACCTCAGCTTTCAGGTATAAGCAGAGTTGTAAATAAACTTCCTTTTTTACCACAGTGTTTGCAGTTTTCTAATTAGCAGCTGATTTGGCCCATTTCTGAATGTTTCCACCAGTTTGAAGTTTGTGGGGGGGAACAGGTGTTGAAGCTCGATGGATAAACACAGAAAACTATACATTTCTGACAAAATTTGAAATTCAGCAAGGGGAAATGTATATTGGTCCCTTAAGGTTTTCCCACGGAAACGAATTGTTAAAATCCAAAAATAATAAAAATAAGAAGAAAAACATTGAGAAAGATAACATTTTCATAACTTTGTGCCTTTATGATTGATTTACAAAACTAATACAATACATCCATCAGACTCTTCTGGTCACAGGGATATATAGTGCATGCTGGATGTCTAAAATCATGCCAGATCCCAAACCAACATTTGTCATGCAGCTTCTAATGATTTTTCATTGTGTACCAAACATGTGTCCATTCATATTGTAAAATCCAACAAAGTAAAAGTATGTATAAAGGAAAGCTATGCATTTTTTAATGTGGATAAGATAATGAGTTTAGGAATAGTTATTATTTGTAAATCTCACTCTCTTGTAATTTTGGGGACATTTTGTAAAATGTGTCCTCTCTTGCACATTAGCTTACATTTGAAAGCCAATATTGAAGAGAAATTCAAATGATAACAACAAAAGTTGTTCTAATCGGTGTTCCAATTCTTCTTCTGATAAAAATGGTACCTGAATTGCGTGGCTGCACTTTTCATCTGCAACAGGAGAGACTGCAAAATGCAGCAAGGAAACATCAAGATTTTGCATTTCAAAATAACTCATTCTAGGAATGTGGTTAGCTGTGATATTTGAGCCTGGGCTCAGCTGGGACCTGCGGAAACATACTAAACCCAGACATTTATGAAAACTGGAGACATTGGGAATCCAGGGTGGTGTGACTTGCACCAACTCTACTCTGTTTTCTTACCTAGAATGCCCTGCTAGTGTCCCACTTTGGCAAAAATCACAGTGTTTTCTTAAATAAAGGTGAAGGAAAGTTTAAGATCTTTGGGGGTCTACAAATCTCCTACCAAACAGCATTCTTCCACTTCTCCTTGTCCATCACCTGAGAAAAAACCCCAAAACACCACAAGGAAACATCAAGATTATGACTTGCAATCCAACTCTTTCTGGCAACAGGGCTTGCGTGGTATTTGTGCCCGGGCTCAACTGTCACTCAGAGAAACCCACAAAGCCTAAACATTTCTGAAAACTAGACATCCAAGGAGGTGAGGGTGATGTAACTTGTGTGGATGCACAATGTATTCTTTACAGTATGTCTTGCGATTATCACTCTTTTGCTGATTTCACTGTTAAGTAATCTGCGGGATCAATAAAATTAGACAACCAGCATTCCTACACTTCTCCAGTTTTGCCAGTGAAAACAGTGTCCCACGTCTGTGACTGAAACTATAACCTGACAGGACCCTTTCAAAACATAGACCATGTCAAGTCAATGTGGTGTCAATGAGGTCTTCACATGGTTATAGTTTTGGTCCATTCCAATGACGTGCATTAGGTCCACCCACATATGGAAGGCATGCTTTTTAATGGGGTGGTATGTTGAAACACGTGGGGGTAAGGCTTTGACCAACGGCTGAGTTTTCTACAATAAATATGAAACACATAGCCTTTTTTGACCCATAGTTTGATGTTTACAGGGTATTCCAGTTAAGTTCCCTACTGGGATTCAACCAATCCATACCACCCTAAATTAACCATGGACTCTAGTTTTCAGAAAAGTCCAGGGTTGTTAGAGTTCTTTGGTTGCTGGCTGACCTACAATCTGAATAGTGCAGCCATTTAATATGGCAAGAAAGAGGAAATTGTGATTTCTTCAAGCATAGTTTTGATAAGCTGTCTAGCAGAGAAAGGATAAAACTGCTATCCTTCCAAACCATGGGGGCAGACGTTTTGTCTGGAGCTGCAGGAAGGATACCAATTTCAAAATGGTCCATCATTCCATCCCATTAATTTTCTCCTTGTCAATCTAGTGAGGTTTCAGCCCCCCTTGAAGGGCAGACTAGGGTGTTTACCAGCTATTTGTCCATCCCATGGGGTTAGAAAGCCTACCAGACAATCAAGGAAATAAGTAAGAAACAGATTGGGGCATGAGGTGTGCCCATTTTAGCTCTGGGGTAAGGGGTAGACATCAGGTCCAGTGCCAGGGTGGGCAGCCAATCCCCCATTAATATTTTTTATTCTCTACTAATTACACAGATAAGTGATAATCTCCCATTCACCTTCTCCAGGAGAACAGAAAGGATCAATTTATTTTGTATGTGGTGGGAACACTTGTCCATGTCTTGGTGGGCCACTCCCACAAGTACCCTGGGGTCCAGTGGGTCGACCTTGACTTAGGGGTCACCTGCCTGGAGTGGTGAATGACTAGTGAGAGAAACCGTTGCAAAAGGGACATTCATGTCCTTCCCACTGGGGAGGTACTACAGAGGATGTGATTGCTTTGTTGTTGATAGTAAGAATGTTAAGAAAACCTGTGAACAGCTCATTTGATAGATAAATCAGAAGCTGATATTTTGAAAAGCATAACATGAATAAATAAACATTACATTTAAGCAAAAAGTATAATCTGCAGTGACTTTCAGTGTACAGTCTATTGTTTAGATCTCACCATCTTTTGTCAAAGACCTATTGTCTTCAATATGCCTCCCAACATGAAACTGAAGCATCCATTACAAAACAAAATAGGTACTTTTCCTGGAGAAGTACATCAGACAGACACTACAGGGGTAGAATCAACTGCGGCCTGGGGCACCCCAAAAGGCCTTGCAAGGGCTATTTATAATTTGCATATTCTGTTGGTGGTGCTCCAGTGAGAGCAGGGGCACCACAAACCTGGTCTTAAATGTTTGTGGGGCTTCCAGGAGTACTGTAATCCCCACAAGAGCCCCACTTTTTTAAGCTACCCTAATTCACACAGGGGGTTCAACTGGTGACCCCCATGAAAGTTCACATACAGTTTTGTGAACATCTAGAGTTTGACTTTATGTGCAGCACATTTGGTGGGTGTGGAGGATTTCTATTTGCATGTGTCATATTTGATTGAAATTGCAGTGCTTTACTGACAATGATAATATTCACAGTTGTATATGCCTCAATCAAAGCCATAACAATGTTTTATTGAATATCATGAGATTAATATAAGCCATTGCAAGGTGGGATCATCTCCTAGCATTTTTAATGAGGTTGCATTGGTCTCTCATGGTATGTTTCTGCTTTTATGAATGCAGTGACACCTTTACAAATCCAGCCTTCCTGACTTTGGTAACAACGCTGCCTCATATTCAGGGCCACTGGAATTATACAGCATGAGAGGGACACATTATGTGGCAGGGTTTAGTAAATTGTGCGGCAGAAAAAGGTAAATTAGGCAGCATAATGCAGCACATTGTTTATAATATTACTTCATTATTTCAACATTTGTACACTAGATAACACTGTCTTGCCATTGTCTGCACCTTGTTAGTACCATTTTAAAGCCCATATGTAGGACGTTGGCTCTGTAAATACTATCTCAAAGTGAGAGATAGTGTGCACAGAGTCCAAGGGTTCCCCTTAGAGGTTGATAGTGGCAAAATTAGATAATACTGATGCTCTATTTTGTGGTAGTGTGGTCGAGCAGTAGGCTCATCAAAGGGTAGTGTTAAGCATTTGTTGTACACACACAGACAATAAATGAGGAACACACCCTCAAAAACTTAACTCCAGGCAAATAGTTTTTATATAGACAAATATATTTTCTTAATTTATTTTAGAACCACAAGATTCAAGATTTAAGGTAAGGGCATAAAATGCAAGCTACTTCACACAAGTAAGTATAGAACTTTGATTCAAAGCAGTAGTGCACACAGTTTTAGTTAAAATGGCAATAAGCTATTTTAAAAGTGGACACAGTGCAAAAATCAACAGTTCCTGGGGGAGGTAAGTTTAGTTAAGTTTCTCAGGTAAGTAAAGCACTTACACAGTCAGTCTCCTGGACATACGCAGCCCAGTTCAAGGCAACCCCAAAGTCACCGCACCAGCAACACAGGGCCGGTCAGGTGCAGAGGTCAAAGGTGGGTCAAAGGTGGGCCCAAAACACATAGGCGCCTATGAAAAACAGGGGTGCTCCGGTCCTAGTCTACTTACAGGTAAGTACCTGTGTCCTCGGGGAGCAGACCAGGGAGGTTTTGTAGAGCACTGCGGGGACACACACAAGCCCACAAAACACACCCTCAGCGGTACAGGGGCGGCCGTTGCAGTAGGCTAAGTAGGCATCGAGTTTGCTATGGAAAGTAATGTAGGGACCAGGGGTCACTTAGGCGATGCAGGCAGGGCATGGGGGGCTTCTCTGGCCAGCCACCAACTGGGTCCAAGAGTCATGCAAGTGTCCAGGGAGGGCAGGAGCCCACTAAACCCCGGATGAAGGTGCAAAAGGGCTGCCTCTGGGTGGAAGAAGCCAAAGATTCTGCAACGATGGAAGGTGGCAGGAATTTTTTCTTTGGTCAGAAGATGTTACACGGCATGCTGGAGGATGCAGAGTTGTTCTCACGCACAAAGACCACAAACAAGCCTTGCTAGCTGCAAGAGTCGCAGTTGAATGTTTTGGGTGCTGCCAGGGCCCAGGAAGGACCAGGAGGTCGCCCCTTGGAGGTGGAGACAGAGGGGGTGCTCAGCAACACAGAGAGCCCATGCAGAAGCAGGCAGCACCTGCAGAAGCACCTGAGCAGGCGTTCAGAAGATCTGAGCACAACAGTTGACTCAGCACAACAAAAGAGGGTCCCAAGAAGTCGGATTCCAACTCAGCGAGTTGGGCAATGCAGGACAGAGTGCTGGGGACCTGGGCTAGGACGTGCATGAAGGAAGTCTTGCAAAAGTGCACAGAAGCCTGAGCAGCTGCAGTTCACGCAGTACACAGGATTACTGTCTGGCGTGGGGAGGCAAGGACTTACCTCCACCAAATTTGGACAGAAGGGCCACTGGACTGTCGGAGACACTTGGATCCAGCTCCTGTGTTCCAGGGACCACACTCGTCAAGATGAGAGGGGACCCAGAGGACCAGTGATGCAGAAGTTTGGTGCCTGAGTTTGGAGGGGGAAGATTCCGTCGACCCACAGGAGATTTCTTCTTGGCTTCCAGTGCAGGGTGAAGGTAGACAGCCCTCAGAGCATGCACCACCAGGAAACAGTCGAGAAAGCCGGCAGGATGAGGCACTACAATGTTGCTGGTAGTCGTCTTGCTACTTTGTTGCGGTTTTGCAGGCGTCCTGGAGCAGTCAGCGTTCGATCCTTAGCAGAAGTCGAAGAGGGAAGTGCAGAGGAACTCTGGTAGGCTCTTGCATTCGTTATCTGGTGAGATACCCAGAGGGGAGACCCTAAATATCCCTCGAAGGAGGATTGGCTACAGAGAAAGGTATATAATCACTGAAGGTGTGGGGTAGTAGGAACTAAAAAGGGGGATGCTGTGTTGTCACGCAGAAGTCAAGGGGAGTTTCCTTTACGGACTAGGTGGTCTCACACACATAATAGTGTCTTGCTTCATCATATGACCACCTAGCCCCACCCAAGTAAGATGATACTACTTGGGCGGACTCAACCTCTTGGTTAAAAGAACCAGAGGGAGTGCTGAAATTAAACTGACTGGATAGTTACAGTGATCCAGATAGGGTGAATAATAAAATTACCGAGCAAATCACCGATAACTATTCCTAATTTTAATGGTGGTGTATGCTGGTAAGACTAAAAAATCTATATGGGGGAAGAGAGGCTCGTTAGAGAATAATGTCTCTAGGAGTCTAAAAAGGAGTACATAGGACCAACATGTTTCTGCCCTCACTGTGTGCTGGGAAGTCAGGGGCATTCGTCAGGGTCGGAGCACATGTAGTCAGTGGGGTGCTCAAAGATAATGGTGTAGCCTACCTGAACAGGTAGTTCACGGTGGGGTAGGCCTGTGGTAGATGATAATTAGATCACAGTTATTCAAGGTGGAATAAGTGGGCACTGCACACAACACAGCAATTGGTGAGGAATAAAATAAAATAAGGTAAAAAACACTCACACATGCATGCAAATGTGACTTACCCCGGGCAGAGGGGCGGTATGCCTCAGGTCTGGCTGATGCCGGGGGGGGTTTTCCCTTGTAGTCACACTCTGAGGGGGTCAACAGTTTAGCGTGGGGTCAACAGTAAAAAAGGAGACGAAAAGTAGGGGCGCAAAGTATGCAGAAGGGAGACTGGAGACCAGGGGGATTAATGAAGGGAGGGGATAAAAAGAGCGAAGGAGAGAAGGAAGGGAGGAGGGACTAATAGAAAAAAAGAGAGAAGAGAGAGGGGGGAAAAAAAGGGGTGGAAAAAAGAAGAAAATAGAGGGCAGAACATGAGAAAAAGGGGAAAGGTGTCAGAGAAGGAAAGAAAGAAAACGCCAGGTCATAGAGACTATCCGAAGAAAGGTCAGAGCGTGGAAGAGAGCAAGGGAAAGGGAGAGAATTCCAAGGGGCCAGGGAGGCCATCACTTACCACTCCAAAGGGAATACCATGGGGGGTACCTACATGCCGGAGCCAGGCCGCTCTGATACCGGCTAGTAAGCAAAGTGAGTCTTTATGGTGGCTTGCAGCCAATCTGTCTGGTGCTCCTGGCGTGGGGGCGGGGCCCGAACGGGATCAAGTATGCCGGGCAAAGCCAGGTGAGCCCGGTTCGAAAGTATTGGTGTGCCACGCCCATATGATTGGCCGCGCCCTCTCGGGGGCTGTGCCGTGTCATGGGCCTGGGGGCCAGCAAGGCCGTGGTGAAGCGTTGTGGTCCGCGGGACCTCTGGGAACCGGGGTCCCGTGGAACAGCCCACGGAACGTAGGCATAGTGGTATCCCTGTCGTGGTACAGGAACGATATCATGTTGGTATCAACTGATCAGCCTAAGGCTGACCATTGGATGTTGTCATTCAGTCCTAGGGTGTCAGTCCGCAGCCTCCAGATCCATCTCTGTTCATATAGCAGGAGCTTGTGTTTGGCATTGGTTGTAGTGGGTTTAAGTTGGTCCAGTATCACCCACTGCATGTGGTCAGGATGGTGATTGCTGGAGATGTAGTGCTCGGTGAGTCTTGTGGCGTCTCTTTTACATCGGATGGTGCTTCTATGCTCACAAATGCGTGTACCCACTCTTCTTGTCGTCATCCCGATATATTTCTTGTCACAAGGGCATGTGATCATGTACACCACGTTTTTGCTGTTGCAGTTAGTAAGTTGTCTGAGTTCCCAAGGGGTTTGTAATCCCAAGTCAAGTGTAAGGGTTTTTTTGGTAAAGATACAGACACTGCAATTCCCACAAGGGTAGTGTCCTTGAGGAGGGGGAAGATTCCACTCCCGTGTGCGCCAGCCGCGCCACGACAGGGATACCACTATGCCTACGTTCCGTGGGCTGTTCCACGGGACCCCGGTTCCCAGAGGTCCCGCGGACCACAACGCTTCACCACGGCCTTGCTGGCCCCCAGGCCCATGACACGGCACAGCCCCCGAGAGGGCGCGGCCAATCATATGGGCGTGGCACACCAATACTTTCGAACCGGGCTCACCTGGCTTTGCCCGGCATACTTGATCCCGTTCGGGCCCCGCCCCCACGCCAGGAGCACCAGACAGATTGGCTGCAAGCCACCATAAAGACTCACTTTGCTTACTAGCCGGTATCAGAGCGGCCTGGCTCCGGCATGTAGGTACCCCCCATGGTATTCCCTTTGGAGTGGTAAGTGATGGCCTCCCTGGCCCCTTGGAATTCTCTCCCTTTCCCTTGCTCTCTTCCACGCTCTGACCTTTCTTCGGATAGTCTCTATGACCTGGCGTTTTCTTTCTTTCCTTCTCTGACACCTTTCCCCTTTTTCTCATGTTCTGCCCTCTATTTTCTTCTTTTTTCCACCCCTTTTTTTCCCCCCTCTCTCTTCTCTCTTTTTTTCTATTAGTCCCTCCTCCCTTCCTTCTCTCCTTCGCTCTATTTATCCCCTCCCTTCATTAATCCCCCTGGTCTCCAGTCTCCCTTCTGCATACTTTGCGCCCCTACTTTTCGTCTCCTTTTTTACTGTTGACCCCACGCTAAACTGTTGACCCCCTCAGAGTGTGACTACAAGGGAAAACCCCCCCCGGCATCAGCCAGACCTGAGGCATACCGCCCCTCTGCCCGGGGTAAGTCACATTTGCATGCGTGTGTGAGTGTTTTTTACCTTATTTTATTTTATTCCTCACCAATTGCTGTGTTGTGTGCAGTGCCCACTTATTCCACCTTGAATAACTGTGATCTAATTATCATCTACCACAGGCCTACCCCACCGTGAACTACCTGTTCAGGTAGGCTACACCATTATCTTTGAGCACCCCACTGACTACATGTGCTCCGACCCTGACGAATGCCCCTGACTTCCCAGCACACAGTGAGGGCAGAAACATGTTGGTCCTATGTACTCCTTTTTAGACTCCTAGAGACATTATTCTCTAACGAGCCTCTCTTCCCCCATATAGATTTTTTAGTCTTACCAGCATACACCACCATTAAAATTAGGAATAGTTATCGGTGATTTGCTCGGTAATTTTATTATTCACCCTATCTGGATCACTGTAACTATCCAGTCAGTTTAATTTCAGCACTCCCTCTGGTTCTTTTAACCAAGAGGTTGAGTCCGCCCAAGTAGTATCATCTTACTTGGGTGGGGCTAGGTGGTCATATGATGAAGCAAGACACTATTATGTGTGTGAGACCACCTAGTCCGTAAAGGAAACTCCCCTTGACTTCTGCGTGACAACACAGCATCCCCCTTTTTAGTTCCTACTACCCCACACCTTCAGTGATTATATAGCTTCTTCTAGGGAGACGGTGTGGGCCAGCTATTCTCCCAGTACTCTCTTTTTGTGTATTTACAGAGAAAGGTAAACACCTATCAGGAGGGGTCTCTGATATCACCTGCTGGCACTGGCGACTCAGAGCTGTCCATTGTGCCCTCACACCACTGCATCCAAGATGGCAGAGGACTGGGACACACTGGAGGAGCTCTGGGCACCTCCCCTGGGGGGTGCTGTTGAGCGGAGTGGTCACTCCCCTTTCCTTTGTCCAGTTTCATGCCAGAGCAGTCTGGGGGGATCCCTGAACCGGTGTAGACTGGCTTATTCAAGGAGGGCACCCTCTGTGCCCTTCAAAGCATTTCTAGAGGCCAGGAGAGGCTACTCCTCTCAGGCCCTTCACACCTATTTCCAAAGAAAGAGGGTGTAACACCCTCTTTCAGAGGAAACACTTTTTTCTGCCTTCCTGGGACTGGGCTGCCCAGGCCCCAGGCCCCAGGGGGGCAGAAACCTGTCTGAGGGTTGGCAGCAGCAGTAGCTGCAGAGAAAACCCCAGAGAGTTAGTTTGACAGTACCCGGGCTCTATGCTGAAGCTCCGGGGATGCATGGAATTGTCCCCTCAATACCAGAATGGTATTGGGAGGACAATTCCATGATCCTAGACATGTTACATGGCCATGTTCGGAGTTACCATTGTGACGCTACATATAGGTATTGACCTATATGTAGTGCACACGTGTAATGGTGTCCCCGCACTCACAAAATCCGGGGAATTTGCCCTGAACAATGTGGGGGCACCTTGGCTAGTGCCAGGGTGCCCACACACTTAGACATATAGGTGACTTATAAGTTACTTAAGTGCTGTGTAAAATGGCTATGAAATAACGTGGACGTTATTTCACTCAGGCTGCAGTGGCAGTCCTGTGTAAGAATTGTCTGAGCTCCCTATGGTTGGCAAAAGAAATGCTGGAGCCCATAGGGATCTCCTGGAACCACAATACCCTGGGTACCTAGGTACCATATACTAGGGAATTATAAGGGTATTTCAGTGTGCCAATCAGAATTGGTAAAATTAGTCACTCGCCTGCAGTGACAATTTTAAAAGCAGAGAGAGCATATACACTGAGGTTCTGGTTAGCAGAGCCTCAGTGATACAGTTAGGCACCACACAGGGAACACATACAGGGCATACTTTATGAGCACTGGGGTCCTGGCTAGCAGGATCCCAGTGACACAGGCAAAAACAAACATACATATAGTAAAAATGGGGGTAACATGCCAGGCAAGAGGGTACTTTCCTACAATAGGAAACCCATTAAAGATTTTTCTTTTTTTTTTAAGTTTCCCTAAGTCTGTTAGGGGGTTCAATTAGTGAACCCAGGAGAGTTTGCATATGGTTTCAAGCACTCTTATAATTTAGGTATTTTGCAACTGGGGACTGAGAATTGATGTAGGTGGGTCCTAAGGTTGAATTTACAGCATGTTGAAAGTAAAAGAAAACACATGCTTCTATTTTATTGAAATTATAGTGTTTTTTTCAAATGACTAAATTGACAGTGATACAGACGGTTTATGCCTGAATAAAGGTTGTATGAATATGTTATAAATTATCAACAGATTTAAAGTGAATCATTGTAAGGCCATCCTTAGCAGTTTTAATGGTGTTAAATTAAATTGGTCTGTTATGGTATTTTTCTGCTTTAATGAATACGGGAACACCCTGACAAAGCCAGTAGGGCAGCCTTTTTAACACCTAAATCCCTTTATACTGTGCCTAGTATATATGGGGGGTATCATAGTCTTAGGATTCATGGCTCACTATGGGTGTGGTTTGTTAGGAAGGTGACACTATAGGTGTTTCCACCTGTCTATTTTCAATTATTTTCAAGTTAATGTGAAGCATTAAGTAGCATATGCCTAATAAAGTACTTTTTCTTTTTCTGCTGGGCATGATTTAATGGGTATTGTTCTTTGTATACTGGGGTAGCAGCCCACAACACCGCCACTAACTAGGCTTTGGACTACTCAGCCTCTAAGAAAGTCAAGTGTTGCAATGGATTATTGGGTTCCCAGTAGATGGAAGGATGCAGAATTATTACTCAAGACGGGCTCATATCCTTTCCAACTAAAAACCCACTTTCTTACACTGGTAGGGGGTGAGTGCCAGTGGGGCACGGTGCAGGTTCCCCAAGGGATTGGGTGTATGTTCAACTTTGAATTTGATGGAAAAACACTGAATTTAACTGAAGAATATCTTTTAAAAACTGAAAAACTACTGTAATTTGAAAGTTTTGGTTTAGTGATCTTTCTATACCGTGCAACCTGTCATGTACTGCTTATGATCTCACATATTACATCGCTCGTAACATGTTAAATGACATTTCTGGTGATATCCTTGAAAACATCTTTGATGGCATCTCAAATGGCCTTTCCTTGGTTCTGCTATTCACATTATTCCAAAAGCCCTCACATCATTTTTAAAAAGAAAGTTGTTTGGAAAGGGCCTATATTCATAAACAGCATAGAGTTATTGTGTGTACAATGGAGGGTGCATAGAATGGAAATAGTGGAAACCTGGGAGGAAGTGTAATTGTGCCTCTTGAAAGATATATGGTGCTCTGTTTACAAACCAGTAAAGTTTGTGGCGCAAGTATTACTCCATGTTCAATAAGGTAAAGGCTGAGGGCATTTGGGGGCATATTTATACTCCGTTTGCGCCGAATGTGCTTCAAAAATTTTGACGCACATTCAGCGCAAACGTTGCCTCATATTTAAACACTGACGCCCGAGCCGGCGCAAAGGAAAATTCCGCAATGTGCGTCAGTTTCTGGAAGCGGCACCCCGCCCTGCGTTAATGACATGCAGGGTAGGCGTTCCCGTCCAAAAACCGACGCACACAGCCGTGCGTCGTATTTATGCTTCCGGGCAAAAATGACTCCCGGCCGGTAGGCGGAGCTAAAAAATGACGCAATGCACGAATAGCGTCAAAATTTAACGCCTGGGTCAGGGCAGGCGTTAAAATGGGGCAAACACACCTGTATTTAATCAGAACACACAGAACAAACAGGAGAGCAGCAGAGCAGCAGAGCAGCAACAGGGAGACATGGAGGTGATTTTGATTCAGCGTGCACGTAGACGCAGAGCCCTGCAGCAACAACAGCAGCTACAACAACAACAGCAGGGACCCCAAAGGCAGCGCAGAAGGCAGGAGAGGATATTTCGCCCAAGAACAACCCTGCATGGCCTCAGGGAAAGGGACATCAAGCAGAGGTACCGGTTGAACTGGCAGGCCATTCAGCAGCTGCTGAGAAATATTGAACAGCAGTTGGCCCCCACTTTAGTGACTCCCCGCACTATCCCAACAGAAACAAAGCTGCTTGCCGTACTTCACCTGCTGG
The DNA here is from genome assembly GCF_031143425.1 of Pleurodeles waltl. NCBI lineage: Eukaryota > Metazoa > Chordata > Amphibia > Caudata > Salamandridae > Pleurodeles > Pleurodeles waltl. The sequence continues at coordinate 216,186,815 of NC_090450.1, read as the reverse complement.
CAAGTGGCTCGTTTCAGACAACTGGTGCCCTGGTTGGTGGAATATCCCAACCATCATTCTCTGCATTCCTGCCAAAAGTACTGGATGCCATCATTCGACTGACACCCCTCCACATCTGCTTCCCTAACACACTGCAGAAGCAGCAGGAAACTAAACAGGGGCTCTACGCCATCAGTGGCTTCCCTCACGTCCTTGGTGCAATCAACTGTACACACGTACGCCTTGTGCCACCTGCTGCGACTGAACACCTCTACCGCAACAGGAAGCACACACATTCCATCAACGTACAGGCCATAGTCGATCACCAAGGATTGATCAGCAACATTGTGGCTAAATATCCTGGGAGTGTACATGACGCATTCATCTTCCGTCACTCTACCATCAACCAACACTTCCAGGATGGACGGTATGGCAATGGACTACTTGTTGGTAAGGACAAAAATCCTACTAATATACACACTGCACAGCAAACCTCTAGGACAAACAACACATACACCACAATAGCAACACCTAGACAGGAACACACTGAGGTACTCACATCACTAGCCATGTTTCAGAAGTCACCATTGAACCTGTCACACATTTGATTTTACTCCACAGCTTAATGTGAAGACATTAATGAGTGTGGTTGCCTAAATGTCACCTTGCAAATTGGAAGTCTCACAATAACCTGTACACTAATACATTGCATAAGTTTTAAGGTATGGGATGGCCTGGGTACTTTCACATGAACGTGTTAACTACACTTTCATGTTTCAACTCTGCATGGAACTATCATCTCACCCCCAGTGAAGACACATGGACACCTGTATGACAAGTCACAATGCTAGGGAGGGCACACTGTACTGAAAAAACAAATACATTCTGCTGACAAACGGTTAGCCAACAAACACTTGCTCAGCCAAGGAAAAAAAATCAATGCAAAAGTTTTCACCAACAACTATAGGTTGTCACATTAGTACACAAAAGAGTCACAGACAACACAAGACAACTACTGCCATCAAAGATCTGTACAACAGTGCCTCCTACATCTAATTGATCATATTCTGTGTTTTTCTTTCAGCTGATCAGGGGTATGGCATCCAGCCTTGGATAATGACACCATTTGGGATCCCAAATACTGCTGCAGAGCGGGCATACAATGACGCCCACAAGAGGACACGCAGCATTGTGGAGCGGACCTTTGGGATCCTAAAGTCAAGGTTCCGCTGCCTTGACATAACTGGCGGTAGCCTACTCTATTCCCCAGAGATGGTCTGTAAGATCATACTCAGTTGTGCCATATTGCACAATATTTGTGCAAAAAGGAACATTCCCCTCCTTGAACCGGACCCAGACATGCCTGAGGATGACGAAGAGGAGGATGCTGCCCTGCAACAGGAGGGGGAACAACCTAACACGGCAGCAGGAGTGCGTAGGCGCCAACAGCTTGTCAATAATTTTTTTTCATAATTTCTTATAACAACTCGTATTGCACAATTGTAAATAAACACAGATAACAAACACCACATCATGCTTTGGCCTATTCATTTCTGACCACCTTTAGTTTGAAATTGCTGAAGAAGAATGTCGTCTCATTGAGCAAGAATGCTATACCAATCATCACACCAAAAATAAACATCACAAATGTATGCACAGAGGGTAGGATGTGACATGATACATTACCATACACAGAGGCCAACAGGAGTACAAATGTGGCAATTACACATGCCTGATCCAGACACCTGAGACAGTCTCTCACCCAGCCCAAAAATGTAGATCTTTTGAAAGTCTCATCACACGTGTTCAGAGACATGGTGGGACCATCCATGTGTACGTGACCATGTCATCAATAGCTTCTCTCAAGTGTGTGATATGAGCAATACCCAATTGGAACAACATTAGCTGCTACTAACTCATGAGGAGACCTTGAAGTTACAGTGACAACATACACCCAGACAGGTGATAGTGGATCCACATTCCCACACACATGTACACATATGTCATCCAATCAACCAAATATTTGAAAGCAGCCCATCACAGTAGTGTCCCAGTTTGAACCTAGCAGGAAGAATGTAACATGCCACTAAACCAGGTAATGCCGAAAGGGCCACAGACATCAACTAAATATTTGTCATCAGCACATGAGGAGTGCTGAGATTTTGCAAAAATAGTCATTGGAAAATGGTATGCCAGATTGCTCCAACTCATCAATAGTGCAAACGTCAAATGGGCTAATGAGATGAATGAATGGTTAACAGTGATTCATACCATATGGCCTTACATTAGCCTGCTGCTGCAGGTTTTGCATAACAGAACAAATAAAAGCCATGGATACATTAGCTAATCTGGATGGGCAAATCCTAGGGTGCTGGGGGCCTAAGTCCACCTCTACCGCCCCACAAATATACAAGAATCTTGTGCTTGTGAACTAAACACATGCATAAGGCACATGTGTGGGCTACATGTCAAAAGTAAAACAAAAATCAGAAACACAAATTCATAATGGGACATGGTTAGCCCCATAAAAACTGTAAGTGACTATTGCACTCCCTGTTCGGACTATAGATAAAAGCATCACCATCATAATTGTGGACACATTTTGGAGAAGGAATACATCATGGTATCCCATCCATCATTCCAAAATCAGCAATTACCCAAAATATGTGGACAAATATGGTTAATACATTATTTAACGTATCATAAATATTACAGTGTGAATGCCTTCTATACATACAACAACGGACATGTGTCATAGCTAACCACAAATGTGTATCACATAGCACCGTTTGGCCATGACAAATCACCTTCCCCAAGTTTAAAAAATGAAGACATAATTTAAAAATTGCTCAAATATCTACGCATACAGCATGGGCAACATAATTTTTTCACGTACAGGAGTGCACAGAATGCAGAGTCAAATATAAATTTTCATAAATGTTTCTCATATTTAGCTATGAAATTATAATTTTCATATCATATTTTTTGACTCTGCATAATGTGCACTCCTGTACGTGGAAAAAATATGACGCCCATGATGTATGCGTGGAAAATATGACGCAACATGGACAATATGTTGGACATCTCATGTACCTTATTAAATTATTAATTTTCTTATCATATTTTTTGACTCTGCATTATGTGCACTCCTGTACGTGGAAGAATTATGACGCCCATGATGTATGCGTGGAAAATATGACGCAACATGGACAATATGTTAGACATCTCATGTACCTTATTAAATTATTAATTTTCATATCATATTTTTTGACTCAGCATCATGTGCAATGTTATGCGTCATAAAAAAATGACGCACATTGTGTATGCGTGAAAATATGACGCATAACGGGAAAATAAAAACGGCGGCCATTTTATGCAGGAAGTGATGTAATAGGATATCCTGTTTACTAAATCTGTACTGGGAGTTAACTTTCACTTTCACTTTGCAGTCTCAGATTTATCTAGACTGTGTGGTTGTGAGAAAGGTGTTGTCCTGTGTTTAACAGCTTTTGTGTCCTGTGTACCTTGTATTTTGTCTTTTTGTGATCCTAGTCTTGTTGCATAATATTGTCTCAGTCTGTTTAGTCTAGTTTTGTCTAATCCTGTTTTTGTTTGTATTGTCTGTGGGAGTCTGTTCTGGGTAGCATAATTCTGGGGTTAGTTGGGCTATTTTTCTCATTTTTCTTTTTCCTTCACAACTCTACCTTTCCCCATTTCCCACTTTTACTTTATTATTTCATTTGTCTAATTTTTTCAGTAAATATGTCAGGTAGGCCTCGCCTTTCCAGGATGGGTGAGGATGAATTGGGGGGATTCATTTGGCTAGTTTGCCATTTCCTCCCACTGATGCTGGAGGCTGGGGGCCGTGTGATACAGGGGTATCACACGGAGGCACGGAAAGTCCGGTGGGGGAAGGTGCGCCATCACCTGGTCCGGGTGTATGGGAGCATGCGGAATGTCCATCAATTAAAGCACCGCTGGGCAGATCTGATATCCAGGGAACAGGACCTGCTGGACCACCTTGGACTCAGGATTGGTGGCCATGTTGGTGAGTACAAATCAATTACATGGGAATAATAGAAATCTGTGTGGGGACATGTGATGATAGTTACCCAATCTGCTAGATAAGTAGCTGACTGTGTGTAATGCTAGGGAAACCTAGGCCCATGTTTGTACATTTCTATCCCCGATTTAGCGCCACATTTTCACGCAAAAACGGCGCCATCTTACAAAATATATTTGTATTTTGCTAGCTTGCCCCGCCTCTGCGTCAAAAAATGATGCAAATGCTGCGCTACAAAAGTATAAATATGTGCCCTAATGTGTATTTGTTGCACAATGTGTAGGAAGACCAATGCTAGCAGTCAGATGGCTCATGTTTTCAACACATACCAGATGCCAGTAGCTGTATGTAATGTAGTGTTGCATTTGTGTCAGACAAGCGACACGTTAATGCCTCTATTTGTACTCTACAGGTCATATTGGCCAGTGAGTAAGTCATGTAGAAACAACATACCTACATATGTTGACGCCATAGCTAGACAGACAATTTGTAACCCATGATGATGCTATAAATGTGTGTTGCCTTCACGTCACATGAAGTTAGATATGTTGGCCACACATATGTCACATGTGTGTCTGGTTGCTGTGTGTTGAACATGTCCACCTAGCCTGTTTGATTGTGAGGGGTCATGCAGTCCTCAAGTAACCAGCTTTTGGATGTCTCTCTGGGATGCACATGCTGAGATGTATGGAGGACATTATTGTTGGGCCATACTAATGGAGGGGTATCTTTGACAACACCTGACTGTCCTGGCCACTGCATGTGTGTATTAGGGTGTGTAACTGTAGCAGGAGACTCATCCAATTTTAATGTTGAATACAAATTCATCCATGCAGTATGAGCATGTGGGAAAGTGTATCATTACCATGTCATATTCACACAGTGTCATTGTAACTGCAATTATTTGTCAGTGCACCCAGTCTGAGTATATTCTTCCTTTCATGCTTTACAGGTGGACCAGCCCCGTACACCGTGGGAGAGGTGGCACATTTTGAGGACCCAGATACCTACAGTGAGTGTGGCCTGAGTGCTATTTTTATTGTGTGCTAGTGATGCATGATGGACTACTGTGTGTTCAACAGAATTCATGATTTGATGCGCTGGCCGTTCATTGGCATTGTTGCTTTAGTGGGATATCAAATAGCACTTCTGTTTCTGTAAACCAATACCTAGCCATCTTTCAGATTTAGGGGCTGTAGGTCATTCCAGTTGGGCCGCAATGGGGAATGGGATGAGTCATTTGGAATACACTGGTCAATGTAAGACTTGGTCGGGGACTTGGCATGAACTGAGTCTGCATATCAGACTGACATTCTCCCATTTAGCTTTGGCAAATGGCTTTGATGAAAAGTGCATCTTCCTAGTTGAGGATGGACTGTGTACACTGTAGGTTGGATCTTCCGGGGGCATGTACTGCCACAAGGTGAACTAGAAGTGTGTGTGACTTGAGTGCAATGGCTTAGGTGTACTATCGACTCATGATAATGGGTGTTCTTGCTCCTCTGTGTGTGTTGTAAAACATGCCTCACTGATAGTATGCAAGGTTGGCCTAAGTCATGGCATTTTGACATGTGTGGACCTTGGATGTGACAATGTTTGGCTGACTCCAACGTGTTGCTAGCCCTTCATAGGTGTTGTGTGTGAAGGCACATACTTGTTGAACTATCTATACACTCCTGGGTGTGCATTGAACATGGGATTGTTGGTTGTTATTTCCACACCACCCTCAAAGACTGCCATGTTAATGTGAAACAGGGTACCTAGGACTGTAGCAACCAGTATGTTACACGTACTTGCGACCTTTTGCGACTTGATTTAGAACCTAGGGCCAGATGTAGCAAACTGTTTACAAGTTGCAAATGTCATAAATTGCTCTTTGTGATTTGCAAACGTCTGTTTGCTATTCAGAAATGTATTTTGTGATTCTGAACATACTTGCAAAATGCTTTTCCAAATCGCAAATAGGAAGGTGTTTTCCCCTCCTATTTGCAACTCGCAGTGGTATGCAATTCCATTTGCAACCGAGTACGTGGTCGCAAAGGGAGTCGCAGTTATCATCCACTTGAAGTGGATGGTAACCCACTTGCTAACTGGAAGGGGTCCCCATAGGAACTCTTCCCCTTTGTGAGTCGACCTAAATCATCATGTACAAAATAGCTAGTGGTCCAAGGGACCACTAACTGCCCTGAAATAATCCAAGATTGAAGATTTTGTATTTTTTTCTAAGTGCAGCTCGTTTTCCTTTCAGGTAAACGGCCTACACTTGGGAAAAAATAACCTGCTTTATTTAAAAGCAATCACGGCCATGGAGGTCTGCTGTTCCCAGCAGGCCTCCATCCCCGTGAGTGCCCATAGTCGCTAAGGGGGCGCAACTTGGAACCCACCTCATTTATGTAAATGAGGTGGGTCTTAGCGACCCCATAGCGACTCGCAGACGGTGTCGGAGACACCGTTCTGCATTGCAAATTGCTAGTCACAATTTTCCATCTTCCTACATCTGGCCCCTAGTGTACACATTCGGTTATGGCCCATGGGTTCAATATTAGCACACAACTAATTACAAATGGCATTGAGTGAGGATTGTGATAGTTATCACATAGAGTGACATATCTAGTGAAGTCAGTATGCGGAAGAGGTGCAGCCATAACGTCAGATGCCTTAGGTATAATTTGGATGAGTAGTTTAGGGTGATGTCATCCATCACGTAGAGACATGGATATGTTAGGTGTGAGATGGCCTTATGTATGCATGCTTCACATGTACTTCCTCTGAGCCTTTCAGTGAACTATGTTGTGGCAATTGCTGCAACCACTACATTTCTAGTAATGTACAAATAACCCATTGTGCTATTCCACCCAATGCAATTCCAAAGGTAAATATTTGCCTTTTCTCTTCACAGCTGCAAACATGAGTGCCGCAGATCGCAACCATTTTGAGAGGCGTGCCATGAGATACAGGCACATCCTGCAAGTGCAGTGTGGGTACCGGAGGATGGCCCGCAAATATCATTCGGATCGGGCCTCCGGGGCGTGGTGGGCCACACCACAGGCTCCCCCTACATTGCCACCAACAGCCACCAACACCACATCCACCAGGTCTCCCCAGGTGGCACCAGCAACGTCGGGAACAATAGACCCTGGCTCTTCCTCCAGACCTGGACCCAGCCGTGTTGTGATACCAGGACAGTCCAGTGGGCAACCAACTCCTGCCACAACCTCAACCTCCACCGGCACACAAACAACCTCAGACCCTCCTGTTGACCCAGCTGCCTTCCTGGCATTAACAAGAAAAATGGACAAGCTTGTCAAGAAGGTGGACAACCTGAGGGAGGATATGAGCTATATTAAAAAGAGTGTCCGCTCCATCAAGCGGACACTACGGAGGGCGAACCTGTAGGACTTTTGCCCTGTAGAACTTTTACCCCTCCCCTCTCTCCTCTTTCCTATTTTCTACTGTTAGTTGGGTTTTGGGGATTAGTATTAGGTAAGTATAGGTAATTAGCTTAGTTAGTGTTAGGGAAGAGGGTGGGGGGTCCTTATTCTTTCTATCTTTATTTTTTGTGTGGGTGGGTGGGTGGGGGGCAATGTTGGGATTCCTGTTAAAAAAAAAATATATATATATATATATATATGTTTGTTTAGGATAGTATAGTATGTGTGTAGGTTAGTAAGTGTTGTCCTGCATGTGTCCTGTCTCATAATGGTGGGTGGGGGGTTGATGTTTAGATCGTTTCGTTACATGTCTAGAGTAAGTTTAGCTTAGGTTAGTTAGGGACAGTTGTGGGTTAGTAGTAGTCAGGTTAGATTAGTGTAGGTTTACCTTTCCCTTAGTTGCCTCTTGTGTTACTCAATAGAAATAAAAATATAGTTAACCCTTTACATGATGCGTTAGGTGCTACTTTATCATGGCCTTGACATCAGTGTAGCTGAATGTTTTAGTATGACATTTGTGTCCTATGCTCGCCATCCCCAGGAAATTGAGGTTTAACATGCCAGCTACCCGTGTGCTAACTTGGTAAGTATCCACCATTTGGGAGACCCACCATTGGTAGTGTGCATTGATCACCAAGGTTTTGTGTTGGTATGTATCCTACTTCACAAAGAGTGCTTCCAGACTTGTTATTGTGGGTAAATTGAGAGGTCGGACAGCAGTGTGAAGTTCAGGGAGATCTTTGTAGATGAGGAGTTGTTCACACTCTTGTCTTGTTGCTTTCATTGCTGACCTACATCATGTGTGTACTGATTCTGCATGACTTTCCTTCATGGAAGTATACTCCGTAAGGGTGATTGATGCAGTGTAATTTGTTAATGTTTCCTTACATTTTGCAGCATTATTTCTTATTTTAGTATTGCATGGTGCCTACATTTCTCAGCCACCATTAGTTGTCTAGAATAGCTATAGATGGTGCATCATTCTGTCCAACACAGCATGATTGTGTGTGGTTAGTCCCTTCATCAGTTATTTTCATCAAGATGGTAAGGCTATGATGCAATCCTGGCCACTGCACAGATGTTTCAGAATACATGAAATCAGGACAGTAGTATTGAGAATCTACATGGTTGCCACACAGGCACTTTGGAGTTAGGTACTGCACAGTTGAAGTGTGAAATAACACAGAGACATAATAGGTGTGCAAGTGCTATTTATTTATAGGTGCTGTAGTGCAATATGTCCATTCACCATGTTTGCTGAGTCCGTTCTGGTGCATTCTTACATGGTGATCCTACAGAAGGGGTGGGGATGATGCTCCTGACATGCTGGAGTGATGTCACAGACAGTGCAGAGGGACAGGAATTGGCAAATAGTAGGAGAAAGACATTCACTGGCAATGGGGACAAGTCATACAGTGGATTGCAGAACAGTCATTGAGTGTAGTTGTAGTGAGACTGGCATTTGACAAAACGTAGGACCTTGGTCAAAGTAGGCCATGGTGCAGGGACTAGTGCTTCCGGGTACTCTTCCGTGTGAATGTTATCTGTTCCATGTCTTCTTCTTCTGATGTGTGTGTTGCCTGGTTTGTCCTTGTTGTTGTTGGTTGTGAAGGGGCAACACACACCTCAGTGTTAGAAGACATGGAGGCAGACATCCCGGGTGCTGCTCCCTGTGGAGTTATGAAGGGCAGTACTGCAGCAAGGAGGGCCTGCTGGTTTTTCAGAATGGCAGCCACATCATGATGGTAGGCAGCCAGGTCGGCCCTGAGGGGTTCTATGTTGCATTCGTGCACACGTTGACTGGATTGCAGTTGTAGTTGTTCTGTCAACTGGATGACAGCTGTGCAGATTTCCTTCTGTGTTTTGACAAGTTCCTGCAAGAGAGATGTTCGGCCTTGCATAGCAGCTGCCTGATCAGCAGAAGACATCATGCACGAACGCACCCCCTCAAGGCTGGCTGCCATAGTTTGCATCCCCACCCGCACCTCCTTGGCCAGCTCCCGCTGTACCCCAACGACGGTTCTTTCGAAGCTGGTGCCAGTGTCGTCAGAGTCCTCAGCTGTGTTGGAGCTGGCAGGTCTTACAATTGGGGTGGCGGGTGGTTCTCCTGTGGTGGCTGCTTCTTCTGTGCTCCTCCTTGTGACTGAAGGTGGGGTTTGGAGGCTTTCAAGGACCATTTGGATGGTCTCCTGTGGAATGTTTATGGGCTCGTCATCCATGTCATCAGGGAAATCAGGGACAGGCATATCGTCAGGAGATCCATGTTCCTCTGCAATGAAACAGGGTACAATTAGTGTGTCTGTGTTGTGACAATTTTGCACTAAGATACAATCCTTTGGATGCCTTAACCTTGTGCTCTGTTTTTGTCTTGGTATCTGCTGTCCTTCATATGGGCATTGTTGTAGGCCTATGGCCCACCTGTGTGTCACATGTATGATATGGAGCTATCAGACTTGTCTGCCTGATCGCCTCTAGGTGTTGCTTTGTCAAAATTTAGGAATGGGCATGTTTTTGTCCTACTCCTCCCTCCGTGTTTAACTATTCTTATGGAGGGACATTTTGTTGGGTGGGCTCTCATTATCCTACATGAGATTACTGGCTTTCTAGGCAGCAGGATAGCTAATGGTGTGGGGGACTAAGTCTGACACACTTGTAATTAACTCTGTCACCCTGATTCTTTCTTTTTGCTCTGGCTAACTAGCAGTGCCTCTGGTCTCCCACAGCAAAGGAATGTTTAGACATCCGAGCGCATGACATCTTTGGAACTTCTCAGGGAAGTCGTGGTCACTCAGATCATACACAATTCTCTCTTTTCCAGTATGTTCTCATACACAAATGACAAAGACAGTATTTGTTTAATATGATGATTTCATTGTACAACTGACTTGTACATATTTAGGTGTGAGCCACAATAACCCAAACAATACAAACTGTTAGAATTGGAATAGTCAGCAGGAGAGTAAAACATTTCTACAAAGCTATCATGCAGCCTAACTGTTTCTACTATCCTTCTGCTTGTTCTATTATAGCACAGCATGTTAAGCTTGGAGCTTGCCTGTCTGAATCACTGGGGAGACATCATCCCTCATATCAGAGCAATGGCCTGTGATCTGGTTCTGCATCTGTAGCAAGGCAGGCAGCGTCTAGTTGTTGTTCTCTGTTTGGAAACTCCCTCTTGCGTGTCTTGGGACAAGGAAGTGATTTTATGAGTCATATGTCATCGTGATGACAAAGTGTCCCTACGCAGGAATGCCAAATCTTAACCCCTACCACGTCTATCGGCAATGTACCAGACTGTATCCTTGACTGGGACACAGAGTGAATATGTTCTGGCAAACTCCAGTGCAGAAGTAGGCAAAACAGTGTGATTGTGGACACCACCCTCAAAGACTGCCATGTTAATGTGAAACAGGGTACCTAGGACTGTAGCAACCAGTATGTTACACGTACTTGCGACCTTTTGCGACTTGATTTAGAACCTAGGGCCAGATGTAGCAAACTGTTTACAAGTTGCAAATGTCATAAATTGCTCTTTGTGATTTGCAAACGTCTGTTTGCTATTCAGAAATGTATTTTGTGATTCTGAACATACTTGCAAAATGCTTTTCCAAATCGCAAATAGGAAGGTGTTTTCCCCTCCTATTTGCAACTCGCAGTGGTATGCAATTCCATTTGCAACCGAGTACGTGGTCGCAAAGGGAGTCGCAGTTATCATCCACTTGAAGTGGATGGTAACCCACTTGCTAACTGGAAGGGGTCCCCATAGGAACTCTTCCCCTTTGTGAGTCGACCTAAATCATCATGTACAAAACAGCCAGTGGTCCAAGGGACCACTAACTGCCCTGAAATAATCCAAGATTGAAGATTTTGTATTTTTTTCTAAGTGCACCTCGTTTTCCTTTCAGGTAAACGGCCTACACTTGGGAAAAAATAACCTGCTTTATTTAAAAGCAATCACGGCCATGGAGGTCTGCTGTTCCCAGCAGGCCTCCATCCCCGTGAGTGCCCATAGTCGCTAAGGGGGCGCAACTTGGAACCCACCTCATTTATGTAAATGAGGTGGGTCTTAGCGACCCCATAGCGACTCGCAGACGGTGTCGGAGACACCGTTCTGCATTGCAAATTGCTAGTCGCAATTTTCCATCTTCCTACATCTGGCCCCTAGTGTACACATTCGGTTATGGCCCATGGGTTCAATATTAGCACACAACTAATTACAAATGACATTGAGTGAGGATTGTGATAGTTATCACATAGAGTGACATATCTAGTGAAGTCAGTATGCGGAAGAGGTGCAGCCATAACGTCAGATGCCTTAGGTATAATTTGGATGAGTAGTTTAGGGTGATGTCATCCATCACGTAGAGACATGGATATGTTAGGTGTGAGATGGCCTTATGTATGCATGCTTCACATGTACTTCCTCTGAGCCTTTCAGTGAACTATGTTGTGGCAATTGCTGCAACCACTACATTTCTAGTAATGTACAAATAACCCATTGTGCTATTCCACCCAATGCAATTCCAAAGGTAAATATTTGCCTTTTCTCTTCACAGCTGCAAACATGAGTGCCGCAGATCGCAACCATTTTGAAAGGCGTGCCATGAGATAAAGGCACATCCTGCAAGTGCAGTGTGGGTACCGGAGGATGGCCCGCAAATATCATTCGGATCGGGCCTCCGGGGCGTGGTGGGCCACACCACAGGCTCCCCCTACATTGCCACCAACAGCCACCAACACCACATCCACCAGGTCTCCCCAGGTGGCACCAGCAACGTCGGGAACAATAGACCCTGGCTCTTCCTCCAGACCTGGACCCAGCCGTGTTGTGATACCAGGACAGTCCAGTGGGCAACCAACTCCTGCCACAACCTCAACCTCCACCGGCACACAAACAACCTCAGACCCTCCTGTTGACCCAGCTGCCTTCCTGGCATTAACAAGAAAAATGGACAAGCTCGTCAAGAAGGTGGACAACCTGAGGGAGGATATGAGCTATATTAAAAAGAGTGTCCGCTCCATCAAGCGGACACTACGGAGGGCGAACCTGTAGGACTTTTGCCCTGTAGAACTTTTACCCCTCCCCTCTCTCCTCTTTCCTATTTTCTACTGTTAGTTGGGTTTTGGGGATTAGTATTAGGTAAGTATAGGTAATTAGCTTAGTTAGTGTTAGGGAAGAGGGTGGGGGGTCCTTATTCTTTCTATCTTTATTTTTTGTGTGGGTGGGTGGGTGGGGGGCAATGTTGGGATTCCTGTTAAAAAAAAAAAATATATATATATATATATATGTTTGTTTAGGATAGTATAGTATGTGTGTAGGTTAGTAAGTGTTGTCCTGCATGTGTCCTGTCTCATAATGGTGGGTGGGGGGTTGATGTTTAGATCGTTTCGTTACATGTCTAGAGTAAGTTTAGCTTAGGTTAGTTAGGGACAGTTGTGGGTTAGTAGTAGTCAGGTTAGATTAGTGTAGGTTTACCTTTCCCTTAGTTGCCTCTTGTGTTACTCAATAGAAATAAAAATATAGTTAACCCTTTACATGATGCGTTAGGTGCTACTTTATCATGGCCTTGACATCAGTGTAGCTGAATGTTTTAGTATGACATTTGTGTCCTATGCTCGCCATCCCCAGGAAATTGAGGTTTAACATGCCAGCTACCCGTGTGCTAACTTGGTAAGTATCCACCATTTGGGAGACCCACCATTGGTAGTGTGCATTGATCACCAAGGTTTTGTGTTGGTATGTATCCTACTTCACAAAGAGTGCTTCCAGACTTGTTATTGTGGGTAAATTGAGAGGTCGGACAGCAGTGTGAAGTTCAGGGAGATCTTTGTAGATGAGGAGTTGTTCACACTCTTGTCTTGTTGCTTTCATTGCTGACCTACATCATGTGTGTACTGATTCTGCATGACTTTCCTTCATGGAAGTATACTCCGTAAGGGTGATTGATGCAGTGTAATTTGTTAATGTTTCCTTACATTTTGCAGCATTATTTCTTATTTTAGTATTGCATGGTGCCTACATTTCTCAGCCACCATTAGTTGTCTAGAATAGCTATAGATGGTGCATCATTCTGTCCAACACAGCATGATTGTGTGTGGTTAGTCCCTTCATCAGTTATTTTCATCAAGATGGTAAGGCTATGATGCAATCCTGGCCACTGCACAGATGTTTCAGAATACATGAAATCAGGACAGTAGTATTGAGAATCTACATGGTTGCCACACAGGCACTTTGGAGTTAGGTACTGCACAGTTGAAGTGTGAAATAACACAGAGACATAATAGGTGTGCAAGTGCTATTTATTTATAGGTGCTGTAGTGCAATATGTCCATTCACCATGTTTGCTGAGTCCGTTCTGGTGCATTCTTACATGGTGATCCTACAGAAGGGGTGTGGATGATGCTCTTGACATGCTGGAGTGATGTCACAGACAGTGCAGAGGGACAGGAATTGGCAAATAGTAGGAGAAAGACATTCACTGGCAATGGGGACAAGTCATACAGTGGATTGCAGAACAGTCATTGAGTGTAGTTGTAGTGAGACTGGCATTTGACAAAACGTAGGACCTTGGTCAAAGTAGGCCATGGTGCAGGGACTAGTGCTTCCGGGTACTCTTCCGTGTGAATGTTATCTGTTCCATGTCTTCTTCTTCTGATGTGTGTGTTGCCTGGTTTGTCCTTGTTGTTGTTGGTTGTGAAGGGGCAACACACACCTCAGTGTTAGAAGACATGGAGGCAGACATCCCGGGGGCTGCTCCCTGTGGAGTTATGAAGGGCAGTACTGCAGCAAGGAGGGCCTGCTGGTTTTTCAGAATGGCAGCCACATCATGATGGTAGGCAGCCAGGTCGGCCCTGAGGGGTTCTATGTTGCATTCGTGCACACGTTGACTGGATTGCAGTTGTAGTTGTTCTGTCAACTGGATGACAGCTGTGCAGATTTCCTTCTGTGTTTTGACAAGTTCCTGCAAGAGAGATGTTCGGCCTTGCATAGCAGCTGCCTGATCAGCAGAAGACATCATGCACGAACGCACCCCCTCAAGGCTGGCTGCCATAGTTTGCATCCCCACCCGCACCTCCTTGGCCAGCTCCCGCTGTACCCCAACGACGGTTCTTTCGAAGCTGGTGCCAGTGTCGTCAGAGTCCTCAGCTGTGTTGGAGCTGGCAGGTCTTACAATTGGGGTGGCGGGTGGTTCTCCTGTGGTGGCTGCTTCTTCTGTGCTCCTCCTTGTGACTGAAGGTGGGGTTTGGAGGCTTTCAAGGACCATTTGGATGGTCTCCTGTGGAATGTTTATGGGCTCGTCATCCATGTCATCAGGGAAATCAGGGACAGGCATATCGTCAGGAGATCCATGTTCCTCTGCAATGAAACAGGGTACAATTAGTGTGTCTGTGTTGTGACAATTTTGCACTAAGATACAAGCCTTTGGATGCCTTAACCTTGTGCTCTGTTTTTGTCTTGGTATCTGCTGTCCTTCATATGGGCATTGTTGTAGGCCTATGGCCCACCTGTGTGTCACATGTATGATATGGAGCTATCAGACTTGTCTGCCTGATCGCCTCTAGGTGTTGCTTTGTCAAAATTTAGGAATGGGCATGTTTTTGTCCTACTCCTCCCTCCGTGTTTAACTATTCTTATGGAGGGACATTTTGTTGGGTGGGCTCTCATTATCCTACATGAGATTACTTGCTTTCTAGGCAGCAGGATAGCTAATGGTGTGGGGGACTAAGTCTGACACACTTGTAATTAACTCTTTCACCCTGATTCTTTCTTTTTGCTCTGGCTAACTAGCAGTGCCTCTGGTCTCCCACAGCAAAGGAATGTTTAGACATCCGAGCGCATGACATCTTTGGAACTTCTCAGGGAAGTCGTGGTCACTCAGATCATACACAATTCTCTCTTTTCCAGTATGTTCTCATACACAAATGACAAAGACAGTATTTGTTTAATATGATGATTTCATTGTACAACTGACTTGTACATATTTAGGTGTGAGCCACAATAACCCAAACAATACAAACTGTTAGAATTGGAATAGTCAGCAGGAGAGTAAAACATTTCTACAAAGCTATCATGCAGCCTAACTGTTTCTACTATCCTTCTGCTTGTTCTATTATAGCACAGCATGTTAAGCTTGGAGCTTGCCTGTCTGAATCACTGGGGAGACATCATCCCTCATATCAGAGCAATGGCCTGTGATCTGGTTCTGCATCTGTAGCAAGGCAGGCAGCGTCTAGTTGTGGTTCTCTGTTTGGAAACTCCCTCTTGCGTGTCTTGGGACAAGGAAGTGATTTTATGAGTCATATGTCATCGTGATGACAAAGTGTCCCTACGCAGGAATGCCAAATCTTAACCCCTACCACGTCTATCGGCAATGTACCAGACTGTATCCTTGACTGGGACACAGAGTGAATATGTTCTGGCAAACTCCAGTGCAGAAGTAGGCAAAACAGTGTGATTTGACTAATTAACAACACCGTAGGACTGGCTATTTGCTAAATTAACTGATAGGAAGGCCAATAAAAAGCATTTAGTGCAAAGTGCTCTGAGGCTCTTAGATGTAAACAAGTGAGTAAAAGTACATTCAGGGCAAGGTGCACAAAGGCCTAAAGCCTGAAGCTAATGCGCAAAATATACGTTACACTTACAACACTACACTTTGACTGGCTGTGGGTGTTGTGAATGCCCTAGCAGCACACTTGCCTCTCAGGACCTGCCCCAAACACTTTTTATTCACATTGCCCGAAATGTACATGTGACGTGGCATATCCTATGCATGTCAATGTTAGGATGTGGTATGGATGTAAACATTGTTGATGTTTGAAGATGATGTTGGGTCATGCGTGTTTAATTGGATTGGCCTGTTTATCGTATGAAGGTTCTATTTGGTTGTCAGACTGTGCAGGTGTGTTTCGGTGACCAGTTGCCTGTGTCCCCTCCTCAATGTTGTTGTCTGAGCAGTATGACATTAGTGATGTAGCCTTGTTAGCCAGGCACGTGAGAGACCCTGACTTATGCAGCATGTGTGTGTCCTTAGTGCTGTGTGGCTCCTATTGCTGTTTACTTTGCCTTATGTATGTGTCAAGTATGGACATTCGGCATTTGAGTGTACTGGTGCCTTTGTCTTATTTCTATGAATAGTTGCAGATGTCATCCTCACCCCCTAATTTAGGTATGTATGTTCCATGGGGAGGTTCCTGCCATTTGGTACTATAGCTGCACAGAGATGAGAGGTGTTATTGTCAACTGTTGTGGCAGTTACATTGCAGTTGTTGTTTTGGCTACTGCATTACTGATAGGGACCTAGTTGATGTAGGATAGATTTTGCAAGACAAGTGCCTGGATGTGAGTTTGACGTAGTGGCCTTCCCACCTGTTGCTGCTTTCCCTTGGCTCTATTGTTGTACTTACAGGATGGCCCATTGGGACTGTTGTTGGTGCTGTATTTTGTCGTGCCCCAGATTCAGTCTGTGCTGGCCATGCCCCCCTGCCGTGCCCCTTTACCCATGCCACTTCATATATGTGCTGACTTACATGCATTGTGTAGT
Organism: Pleurodeles waltl; assembly: GCF_031143425.1. NCBI lineage: Eukaryota > Metazoa > Chordata > Amphibia > Caudata > Salamandridae > Pleurodeles > Pleurodeles waltl. The sequence goes on along the minus strand of NC_090450.1, from coordinate 216,169,797 downwards.
AGGTATCCCCCCCTGCTTACAGTCCCCATTATTGCAATTTAATTCCCCATGCGACTTACCCTGCATGTGCGTTGTCTCGTGGTAGTCTGCGCTGTCCTGTCCTTGAATCCCTGTGACGATCTCCTCCGGGATGACGGCTGCGACCATCTCCTCCATGTGGTCCAGGGCCTCCTGTTGTGCTGGACTCCCCCCTCCATTCTGCATTGCTGCCTTCCTGTTCCTGGCCATTTTTTCTTTTGTCCTACGCTTGCAGTCATGCCAGCGTTTCTTACACTCGGTGACTGTGCGGCGTTCTTCAGCCACACTGTTGATCTTGTCCACAATTTGTTTCCATATGGCCTCTCTCCTACTGAGTGGCAATTTAGAGGTGATGAACAATTGGTGCTGGTGTTCCGTCACCTCTTTCACCAGGATTTCCTGCTCCTCTGCACTGAAGCGACACTTTCTTTTTTTTCTAAAAATGTCCTGGTTCCGGTATGGATCCTCCTGGCTGGTTCCTGGTCTTCTGTCATCCTCCTGGGGTCTGTACTGGCTTCTGGGATCCATTTTGGCTCTCCTCTGCTGAAAGGGCAGTTTTCGCGCTAAAATTTGACGCAATAGCGTCAAGAAAAACAACGCTTTCCGGTTTGCGCTGTCGTAAATCGACCCACAGTGATTTGCGTCGCGTTAACGTTGGTTTCCTTTACGACGTAACGCCGCTGTGTGCGTCACGAAATAATGACTCCCACCTGTTGGTTGCGCCGCCGTACGTCAAAGTATAAATTTGACGCCCGCACGGCGCATCGAAATGGCGTTAGCCGGCGCTAATTCTTTTGACGCAAAACTGTGTTAGCGCAGTTTTGCGTCAAAAAGTATAAATATGGCCCTTGATGTGGGTAGCAGAGGCATGTTTTGAAGTGTCTTAATTGCAAACCCTGTTGCAAACAACCTCTGAGAAAAGTCAAGACTTTTGTTGACAACAGATTATCCACCAGTGGTGTGTGGGCATGCATACATTACTTGTAATACAGTGCCATACACAAATTCTATGAGCCTCATTTTATTTAATTCTCTGATGGTGCTGAGTGGTAGCCCATTTTTACCAGGCCACACAAAGCCACCTTGCGTGGCTTTTCATGGCTGTGTAAAAACTGACCATTTTCACGCATAACACTGAGTGAAAGGGGCGTTCCAGGGGTGTTACTGTGGGTGTTACTACGCAACACCCATGGAACCTGAAGGAATGTGATGCATTCCCAGACTTACAAGTCTGGAAATGCATCACATTCCTGCACCTCCTCAAGGGTGGCATAAGAATGACACAACTCAGAGAAATATCTTTAATTCTCCCTGTTATTTCCTCATTCTCTGTGTGCTGTGTTCTGCAGCACGTTTAGGAAGAAGAGAACACCTTGTGATTGTTTTTGTGCAGGAAGGTCTCCCTTCCTGCACAAAAACAATAATCCATGCAACTCAGTCATCCTTGCACTATGATGCAAGGGTGCCTGCACTCGCGCTAGGCACCAATTTGTGTGTCAGTGTAGGGGCAGACAAAAGAAATGTGCTGTATCTTGTACATATGAAACATTCTGGATTGGACGGAGCACCCAACCAGAATGTTGGAGAGAGCGTAGTGCGCATGTGTGTTTGGCCGGCCGAAATCAAATTAGCTATATTAAATTCAGCACACACATGGAGGCTTTAGGGGTGGAGCTAAGGGGCGCAAGAAAAGTGGTCCGGCACTAGGTTCAACGCCACTTTTCATAAATATGCCCCTGTAGTTTATTAGCGTTTTCTTGATAAAGTTTTCCAGCTGCTGCTGGTGGGGGGCTGATGCTCCTCCACCATAGCGAAGGAGCCACCCCTACCCATTGGTATCTTGGCAGGAGCAGTCAGTCTTATCTCAGAGGCAATATGTAAAGTATTTTTATACACACACAGTAACACAATGAAAACACCACAAAAGTTCTCCATACAAGCTTAGACAAATAGCCAATACTTAACTGAGTAAAACAAGACCAAAATGACCAAATCCAATATACACAAGCAAAAATATAATTTTTTAAAGGTTAAATCTCAATAAAACACTTAGAAACACATAAGCTCCAACTGAGGCTATCCTGACGTCATTGATGGAGTCTTTCCCAACAGTCTAACACCACTGGCAAGGGAGTGCCGGCCGGTCACAGAGTTGCATGAAACCAAGCCTACTTTTGGACAAGATGTTGCATGAAGGTGAGGCGTTGCTGAAGCCAGTGCAGTGTTGGTTCCTTACTGCTACCAGGGAGGTGAGGTGTTGGTTACTTACTGCGAGGCAGGCAAGGTGAGGCCTGTAGCAATATGTTTGCAGGTGATGTTATGCAGAGTCAGTGGTGAGGCTTCAGTTACTTACAATCGGGGGGGTCAATGAATCCAGCAGGTCAAGACGTGAGGTGTCGACTTTGCAGTATCGTGATCACATCACAAGGCCGCAGGTGTTGCGGAAGAATGAGGTTCAGGTGTCCCAGACTTCGGAGACACAGCACTCAGGATTCACTATGTGACGGGACTTCAGAGGCGCTGCAGCTGCATCGGTGCACTGGTCACGGTTGTTGCACTGAGCAGGGACCACAGCTCCTGGTGCAGGTAGTGGCATAGAGTCAGACAGTGGCACCAGTTCGAAGCCACTCTAGAGTCGATGCACTTTGTTTCTTCTTGGTGACACAAGGACTCACTCCCAAGGGCCCAGGGACTGGATTTGGCACCACTTGGCGAGTCATGACTCTCAACAAGAGAGCCCAGGTGCTGGCAGATGAAGTCTTTGATGTTACTGAGACTTCTAACAGGAGGCAAGCTCAATTTAAACTTTTGCAGAACCTTGGAAGCAGGATTTAAAAAACAAAGCAACTCTGAATGGCGATGCGGTCGCAAATAGGAAGGGAACACCCCTTCCTATTTGTGAGTCGCATTCCCAAATTGCGAGTCGGTACCAAATCGCAATTTGGGGATGTGCATCGCGTTCGGCCTTTTGCATGCCACAAACTGCGTTTTTCGCAGTTTGCGACATGCAAAAGGCTTCGTACATCTGGCCCATAGTGCAGTGCAAAATGGTTGTCAAATAGTGTGTGCAATATTTCACTCAGGCTGCAGTGGCAGTCCTGATGAAAGGTTTGTGTGAGCTCCTTATGGGTGGCAAAAGAAATGGTGCAGCCTCTAAGGATCTCCTGGAACCCCAATGCCCTGGGTACCTAGGTACCATATACTAGGGACTTATAAGGGGGGGTCCAGTGTGCCAATCATAATTGGAATATCGAGTCACTAAACTGTAGTGACAAATTTGTTAAGTAGAGCGAGCATAAGCACTGGAGTTCGGGTTAGCAGGACTTCAGTGACACACACAAGCATACTGAAACACACATAGGCCACAAACTATTAGCACGGGGTCCTGACTAGCAGGATCCCAGTGAGACAGGCAAAACACACTGACAAATAGGGTTTTAACTATGAACACTGGGGTCCTGGCTAGCAGGATCCCAGTAAGACAATAAAAACACACTGACAAACACTCACAAACAGGCCAAAAATTGGGTTAACCATGCTAGAAAGAGGCTACTTTCTCACATAACCCCGCACCCCAAACGAAGGACAATAAGTCTAACCATGGGCAGTTGAGACTTTATTGTCTAAGTGATGATAAGTGGAGAGTAGATCTGCAATAGAGTGGTTACTCCCTTTATAATCCACTGTAGGGTTACTTCCCTTTGGGGATGCAAACCACCCTGTTTGGATATTTTTACCTGGAAAACAGTGCAAGTGTAAATTCTCAGAGTCTATATTTGTAAGTTTTAGAGTTGGGCAGTGGGATTGTTCCACTGAGCCTATGTCAAGACCAGGTTGCTGTTCTGTGGAAGAGAATACCAGACAGGGATGCTGTCTCAGTAAAGCCATAGCTGGGCAGGATGTTTGTCCATATGGCTGACAGAGAGAACAGGGTTGCTGTTTCTCTTGGGTTGGAGCAGGGCAGGGCTGCTGTCCTAAGTGTTCAGATGTAGTGTAGGGCTGCTGCACTAAAGTTTCTCTGGGATGGCTGGAGGGTTGCTCCAAATGTACTGAAACATCTGGTTCATGGTGCCACAGAGAGGTACTTTTATCTCTGGGAGTCCAGCTGTGGTAGCTGTGGGCTCCTTTGGCACAGGTTCCACCCCAGGAGAAGTTTCTCCCACCACAGGAATGGTATCCTTAGTGGTATGGTGGGGAAGGGAAGGGATACTTTGATACCCTTTTTACCTGTTGGTGGAGAAAGATCCTGAGATTTCAAGCCTTTTCTCTCCTTTGGTTTTTAATTTCACCTGAAATGAGAGGAAGCAATTCCTCAGGGATACCCAGCATGGATGCATGGGTATTAAACTCTACCTCAGCCCAACCTGAGGCCTCTAGTTCATTACCTAACAGACAGTCTACAGGTAAGCTAGGTGATATCACCACCTGCTTTGAGCCAGTAACTCCACTCCAACCAGGTTGCACTCAGCTAAGGGGAGAGAGTAAGTAGAGTTGTTGAATAGAGTAACCTGGTACTTTTGTCCAACGAGATGTTGTGCAGGTGACACCAAGTTTTCAGTCACCAAAGTGATACTGGCACGTGTGTCCCTGTAGGCCTGGGCGTCAACACCATTTATAAAAATTGACTGCTTGCACGTGTCCATATTAAGGGGACAAGCAGCCAAGGTGGCAAGGCCAATGCCACCAGGTGTGACAGAAACTGTCTTGGGAGTGTCTTCCCAGTTTCTATGATGGACCCAAAAGTGAACCCAACTACACCCTTTATTTGACTATTGCCAGTAGTCCCACCACAATTACCACTACTGCTAGGGGCACTAGAGTTTGATGTATTAGTGGTGGTAGACTCAGGGGCTTTACCTGGGCAGGACTTATGCCCTAGCCTATGGCCTTTACCTCTGCACACATAGTACCACAGCTTTTTATTGTGTGCAGAGTGAGAAGAAGAGGAAGATGATTTATTCCCACGCCCATTGGAGTGTTGTGGACCTGAAGAAGGGTCTTTGTGCTTACTTTTATACCCGTGCTTATCCTGAGATTTTTCACCATCTTTCTTCTTTTCTTTGTCACCCCCTATGAGCTTTTCGGCTCAATCTTGATCTGACCCATTTGTCTGCCTTCTTTCCCAATTCCTGGGGAGAGGTCATATCTGAATCCACAAGATACTGTTGTAACAAATCAGACATACAATTTTAAGGATATGCTCTCTCAAAATCAGATTCTATAAGCTTTCATAGTCAGACACCTTGCTGCAATGCGACCAACTTTCTAAGGCCTTCACTGAACATTCTACAAAATCTATCCAATCCTGAGAAGACTCTTTTCTGGGTTCTCTGAACTTGATTCTATATTGTTCAGTGGTTGAGCCAAATCCATCCAAGAGTGCAGTTTTCAGGACATTGTAGTTGTCTGAGAAATCTTCTCTAACTATGAGGAGTCTATCTCTTCCCTTGCCAGAGAAAGATAACCACAGGATAGCAGCCCACTGTACCCTCTGAACTTTACAGTCCTTCTCAAGTGCAGCAAACCACTTGTAGATGTCATCCCCCTCCTTGTAAGGGGGAAACATTTTATGCAAGTTTCTAGAATCAAATGTGTTTTCTCTGACATTGTAACTTCGAATCTGCTGTTGCTGCTGTCACCATTGGGAACTAACCCCAATCCCTGTCTTTCCCTTTCCACAGCTATGGATTCCCTATCTAAGGCAAATTGTTGCTGTAGTCTGGCCTCCTACAATCTCAGCTTTCTGAGTTCCCTATCTAGGAATTGATCCTCAGGGTTGTATGTGTGGGACACTTCTGATACAGAAGTGACATGGGAATGAGCAGAGGTTGACCTTTCCCTAACTTGAGTTACTCTAGTGACCTGACCTCTAGGTATGAAGGGTGCCCTACCTGTGTGTGACCCCCTCCCACTACCAGCTACACTAAGAGGTTTGTTAAGGGGAGGATCTGTGGAAGGACCCTCCCCTGGATCTTCAGGACCCTATCCTGAAGCAATCTGGGTAGAATCTCCCTCTATCTCACCTTCTGATTGTGCCTGAACAGTAGGATGTTCCTGGTCATCTTGCAAGAGGAGAGTCAAGAGAAACTCTTTGTTGGGTTCTTCCCAATTACTAAGCTTCTTTCCAAGCAGAGACAGCTCAGACTTTTGAAATTCAGACTTTCATACAACCCAGGGGGTAGCCTCTATGACATACATGGTGAAAGAAAAAGGTTATGGAGAAGAGTACAAAGTTAGCAAACTATTTCACTTAACTTTTTAGAGGAAAGAAAAACTTTTCAGAACTTTTGAAAACTTTTAGAATGTTTAACAAAACTTTTTGAAAGTGAAAAAAATGACTGCTAAGTATAATTGTATATAGCTCTAAGTATTTGAGTACTTTTATCTTTGAAAAACACCAGTGTAGGAGGCTGGCCTGGTTTGTAGTGGGTGCCATGGGCACTTACACCAGGTTCAGTTACCCCTTATCAGTGAAATTTAGTAGTGTTCTAGCAGGTTAGGCTGATAGAGGTAGCTATAGCAGAGCAGCTAAGGCTGAACTAGAAGACATGCAAAGCTCCTGCAATACCACTCACAGTTACACAGTACTTATACAGAAGTAAAGACACTACTCAGTGTTACCAAAAATAAAGGTATATATTTTGGTGACACAGTACCAAAAATATCTTAGAGACAATACTCCTTTTGGAGGTAAGCATTATACACAATATATATTCTAGACACCAAAATAAGGTAAGTAATTAGACATAGGATAGTGCAAACAATAGGAAATGCTATGAAATGCAATGGGAGAAACTCGGTCTGGGGCAACACAAACCATATGCTAAGAAAGTGGAAAGCAAATCACGAATTGCCCCCTAGACAAGTGTAGTGTGTGCAGAATCGCGGGGAGAGTGAGAATACAGTAAAGTTAAGTACATTAACCCCACCCCAGAGACCAGAAAAGCAGGAGTAAAGTACTGCAAGTTTCCTTAGGACGCACTACACCTTGTGATATGGATTATTGCAGTAACCAACCAAGTCTGCAAACAAGAACTGCTGGATCCTGGACCTGAAGACCTGCAAAAGAAGGGGACCAAGTCCAGAAGTTGAAAGAAGTTCCCGGAAGGACAGGAGCCCCTGCCAACCGAGAAGAGGGTGAAAAAGAAAAGTCCCCGGTTGGACAAAGACTGCAGGAATGCACCCTAGGAAGATGCCAGCGGGTTCCTGCATGATGCAAAGGATGTCCCACGATGTGAAGATGGATGCAGACATGATTTAGTGTTGGAAGTCGCCAACAAGCCTTGGTTACAACAAAGTTTCATTTTGCGTCAAAATGGCACTAGCTGGACCCAGGAGGGACCTGGGGGCCTCACTTCTGTTTGAGGATGAAAGAGGGGGATCTCAGAACTTTAGAGAGTCCTCAAAATGCCAGACATCATCCATGGAAGTCCACGGACACAGGGAAAAATGAATAGCAAAATGAGGTTGGTGCAGCACTGCAAAGAAGGGTCCCACGCGGCCAGAGGTCAATTCAGCAAGTTGAGCATCACAGGATAGAGTGCTGGGGACCTGGGGCAGCCTGTGCATAAAGACATTTTGCAAATAGTGCACAGAGGCCTCAGGAGGTGAAGAAGATGTGGTGCACAGGGGCACCGTCACTCTCAGGGAAGGCAAGGGCTTACCTCCTCCAAATTGCGTCAGCAGGACCTCAGGACAGTCTTGCTTGATGGGTTCCACCCTTTGTGTTTCCAGAAGCACGCTCGTCACTGTGAGAGGAGTCCAGGAGTACCAGTCCTCCACTTAGAAGGTGCCTGTTTGAGCAGGGGAGTGACTCTGTCACCCCATGGAAGATTTCTTCGGTCCTTCTGGTGCAGGATGAAGACAGGGAGTCCTCAGAGCGTGCACACAGTGGAAACTGTTGCAGTTTCTGGTTGGAGCTGAAGTTGCAGAAGAAAAGTATCCATTGTGGATACTTTGTTGCTGTTACAAAGGTTCCTGGAGCAGGCTTCGGTTGATCCGAGGTCAGAGGATGAAGTAGCAGTTGCAGAGGATTCCTGCTGGAAACTTGCTAGTGGAATCTGAAGAGAACCCACAGGAGAGACCCTAAATAGCCCTGCGAGGGGATTGGCTACCTTATCAGGTAATGACCTATCAGAAGGGGTCTCAGACGTCACCTGCTGGCATTGGCCACTGAGAGCACTCCAGAGTGCCCCCACACCTTGCAAAGCAAGATGGCTGAAATCTGTGACACACTGGAGGAGCTCTGGGCACCACCCCTAGGGTGGTGATGGACAGGGGAGTGGTCACTCCCCTTTCCTTTGTCCAGTTTCACACCAGAGCAGGGGACAAGGGGTCCCTGAACCGGTGTAGACTGGCTTATGCAAGGAGGGCACAATCTGTGCCTTTCAAAGCATTTCCAGAGGCTGGGGGAGGCTACCCCTCCCCAGCCTGTAACACATATTTCCAAAGGGAGAGGGCGTAACACCTTGCTCTCTGAGGAAATGTTTTTTTCTGCCTTCCTGGGACTCGGCTGCCCAGAACCCAGGAGGGCAGAACCCTGTCTGTGAGGTGGCAGCAGCTGTAGCTGCAGTGCAAGCCTCAGAGAGCTGGTTTGGCAATACTGGGGGTCCATGTTGGAGCCCCCAGGATGTACTGAATTGGCTCCCCAATACCAAATTTGGAATGGGGGGACAATTCCATGATCTTAGACATATTACATGGCCACATTCGAAGTTACCATTGTGAAGCTACATATAGGTATTGACCTCTATGTAGTGCACGCATGTAATGGCGTCCCCGCACTCACAAAGTCCCGGGAAAAGGCCCTGAAATATGTGCGGCCACTTTTTCTATTGCAAGGGTGCCTTCACACTTAGTAACTTTGCACCTAACCTTCAGCAAGTGAAGGTTAGACATATAGGTGACTTAAAGTTTACTTAAGTGCAGTGAAAATGGCTGTGAAATAACGTGGACGTTATTTCGCTCAGGCTGCAGTGGCAGTCCTGTGTAAGAATTCTCTGAGCTCCCTATGGGTGGCAAAAGAAATGCTGCAGCCAATAGGGATCTCCTGGAACCCCAATACCCGGGATACCTAGGTACCATATACTAGGGAATTATAAGGGTGTTCCAGTGTGCTAATCAGAATTGGTAAAATGTGTCACTAGCCTGCAGTGACAATTTTAAAAGCAGAGAGAGCATAAACACTGAGGTTCTGGTCAGCAGAGCCTCAGTGATACAGTTATGCACCACACAGGGAGCACATACAGGGCACTATTTATGAACACTGGGGTCCTGGCTAGCAGGATCCCAGTGACACAGGCAAAAAAAAACATACATACAAGTAAAAAATCGGGGTAACATGCCAGGCAAGATGGTACTTTCCTACAAACCCCCCCAACGAGGGACAATAAGGCTAACCTTGCCCAGAAGAGTCTTCATTGTCTAAGTGGAAATATCGGGATAGTCCATCTGCATTGGAGAGGGTACTCCCAGGTCTTTGTTCCACTGTATAGTCCATTCCCTGTAGGGATATGGACCACCTCAACAATTTAGGGTTTTCACCTTTCATTTGTTTTAGCTAAAGTAGAGGTTTGTGGTCTGTCTGAACAATAAAGTGAGTACCAAACAGGTATGGTCTCAACTTTTTCAGTGCCCAGACCAGAGCAAAGGCCTCCCTCTCCATGGCAGACCAACGCTTTTCTCTAGGGGTGAACCTCCTGCTGATAAAAGCAACAGGTTGATCCTGGCCCTCAGTATTCAGCTGTGATAGCACTGCCCCAACCCCTAATTCAGAAGCATCAGTCTGGACTATGAATGTGTAGCATGGGCTTTTTAGGACCGGTGCAGAGCACATGGCCTATTTGAGCTCATCAAAAGCGTTTTGACAGCTAGCTGTCCAAAATACCTTTTTAGGCATCTTTTCACTAGTAAGGTCATGAAGAGGAGCTGCAATGGAGCTATAATTCTTAATAAACCTCCTGTAATACTCCATGAGGCCTAAAAAGGCTCTCACCTGGGTTTGAGTTGTAGGGGGAGTCCATTCCATAATGGTCAGTATCTTCCCTTGCAGTGGTGCAATCTGTTCCCCACCTACCTGACCCAGAGAAAGCACTTTCCCCTGCCCTATCTGGCACTTTGATGCCTTGATAGTGAGGCCTGCCGTTTGCAGGGCCTCCAAAACTAAAAGCTTCCAACCCTTGCAGGACTGTGTTCACCAACCTTTGAAAAGTGACAAGTGCATTCTTCAGAGCAAAGGGCATCACAGTGAATTGATAGTGCCCTCCAATGGTTGAGAATGCAGTTTTAGGTTTTGCATCTTCTGATAATTTAATCTGCCAATACCCTGCAGTTAAATCAAAAGTGCTTAGATACTTGCCAGAAGCCAGTGTATCTATCAGCTCATCTGCCCTGGGTATAGGGTGAGCATCTGCCTTGGTTACTTGGTTGAGCTCTCTATAGTCAACACAAAACCTCATCTCTCTTTCTCCATCCTTACTGTGAGGTTTTGGAACCAGCACCACTGGGCTAGCCCATGGGCTTTCTGAAGGCTCAATCACTCCTAAGTCTAACATTTTCTAAACTTCTTGTTTAATGCAGTCCCTGACATGGTCAGGCTGCCTATAAGTCTTACTTTTGACAGGTAAACTGTCTCCAGTGTTGATTGTATGCTCACACCAAGTAATGGTACCTAGTATCAGTGAGAAGAGTTCAGAAAATTGACTTAAAAGATTTACACAGTTATCTTTCTGCTCAGCAGTAAGACAATCTGCTAGTACTACTCCCTCCACTAAGCCATCAGCTTCAGTGGTGGAGAAGAGATCAGGGAGAGGGTCACTCTCTTCTTCCTGTCCCTCATCAGTTGCCATGAGCAGGGTGACATCAGCCCTGTCACAGTAGGGTTTTAGGAGGTTGACATGGAGCACCCTAAGGGGACTCCTGGCAGTGACTAGCTCTACCAAGTAGGTAACCTCACCCTTTTTCTCAACACTTAGATGGGGCACACTCCACTTATCCTGGAGTGCTCTTGGGGCCGCAGGCTACAATACCCACACCTTCTGCCCTGGGTGGTACTGGGTCAGGACAGCCTTCTGGTCATGACATTGCTTTTGCTGCTCCTGGCTGGCCTGAAGGTTTTTACCGGCCTTTTTCATGTACTCAGCCATTCTTGATCTTAGGCCAAGTACATAATCCACAATGTCCTATTTATGAGCTTTTAAAGGTTGTTCCCAACCCTCCTTAGCAAGTGCTAGGGGACCTCTTAGAGAGTGCCCAAAGAGGAGTTCAAAGGGGCTAAAGCCCATTCCGTTTTGGGGTACATCCCTGTAAGCAAAAAGTAGGCACGGTAACAGGACATCCCATCTCCTTCTGAGTCTTTCAGGGAGTCCCATTATCATACCTTTCAGAGTTTTATTAAACCTCTCAACCAGACCATTTGTTTGTGGATGTTAAGGAGTAGTGAACTTGTATGTTACACAACACTACTTCCACATAGCTTTGAGGTATGCAGACATGAAGTTACTACCTCTGTCTGACACCACTTCCTTAGGGAAACCCACCCTGGAAAAGATTCCCAGGAGGGCCTTTGCCACTGCAGGAGCTGTAGTGGTCCTTAAGGGGATTGCTTCAGGGTACTGAGAGAGCGTAGTTTAAATATTATATATTAGACGTGAAATGCTTATACCTAACAATGCTGCATACAAAAATGATCACAAAATATTATTCGCTTGGATGTATTCTTAACGCAATTATAAGTGTGAAGCTGCTATTGTACTCATATACTAATGTCGATTATAAGAAATAATTGCTTGCATTATGATTAATTGAATATGTTAACACCTACGAGGATTATGTTTATTACAATCCATAAGTCTTAAGTTAGCGTGAGTTGAAAACTTAGTCGTGTAGCTCTCATATTAAAGCATATTTTTCTGTTTCTTCAGTGTGCTGACTCGCAAAAGGCCATGACCCAGCATTTGTTCTTTTCTCCGTTTTATGTAACAATGCTAGTTTTTCTCATCCGCATGCTAGCTGTTTTAGTATAAGTTATACGTTTTGTAACGTTAGTTGAAACATTCAAGTACATTCGACCATGGACAAAGGAACTTTTGACCTGATGAACGTGGCAGAAAATGAAGTAACCCCCGGATGTGCCACCTACGAAGACGTCAATTATGAAGACCAATCAAAGCGTTATACATTATCATGGAATGACAAATGCATTACTTAATGTATAATCTGATAGGTTGAAGATAGTGGGGTGTAGTGACTATCCAATAGAATTTTGGGAGAATGTATTATGAAAAAGGGATAAAAACCCATGACACAGGAGACTCAGGGGAATTAGGTAGGGAATATATCGAAAGCATCCAGAAACTCTGTCACTCTATTTGATGATTTGAGACTTAGACAAAACCATCCTCATCCATAGACTGCCCCATTACACTTCCCTCCTTATGAGGGAAGTGTCCCCTGTCCTTAGATGAAATAGACTGTTGGCGCTCTAACTGACGCCCTGAGGATGAAGACTGATCCTGTATGCTGACTCAATCCGAGGAGGGTAATTATGACAATTGCTATCGTAATTTGTCTATATGCTTTTCCTTTCTAGGTACCAACTGCTGTATTTTGGGTTAGAGACCCTAGACAGATGTTTTCCAAATTCGTGTTCTAAATTATTTTGCATGAAGTCCAACATGCTGATGCCAATTAGTGGTTAGATTAGGTATTCACTTTGACTGACGCCAACAGACGTGACTGACATGGTGCTATGTTGAACTAAGGCGTATATAATGTTCTATGCATCCTGATCTGTGTGCCTCATATATCAGTGTCTTATGTTTGTGATCTTTGCGTTATCAAAATCCTATCACAGTTGCCATATCACGACTATGCTCTTTGCTTCATGGTTTTGAGATTAATACTCTTGCTATTAGATTGTAATCAATAGGGAATAAAATTCACAAAACTCCCATCAAGGTGTGGTTATTCATGACTGAAAGGTCATGGTTGCGCCGGTAGCTTAATCAATGTCTAAAGTAAAGTATATTGTGGTGATATATGTTGATAACATAATTGACATATTGCTTGACATATTGATCGGTTATCTCGTTCTACGGTGTCTCACCACTGGGTCAAAAGATTCATCGGCCTAAAACGAGTCCTAATGTGAATGAATTAACATAGAGGGACGCGTTAACAGTTCTGGTAGCAGAGGACCGGTTTGGCCCCTGGGGGCCCTAGGCAGAGATCCATTGTTTAATTTGTTTTTCTGTGATAATGCAATTCGGAGGTATGATGGGTTTCTAAGTTTGCCATGGCTTTCCCGGGATCTTGGAGCCTGCCTAAATGAGTTGGAAATGTTCTTGGCGCCATAGTGTGTGTGGTTAGGGTCTTTGCACTTGCCTAAGCTTATGCATCTTGCAGGTGGTTGTGAAACATTTGTGTGTATTTAGGCCAAATTAAGTGTTGTTTAGAAGGAGTGGGCGTACTCCACAGTATGAGAGTAGGGAAGTCGGCGTACTTCATGTGAATGTAGCGCTTGTTGCTCAAAATTATCCACGTGGTTGGTTGTTGCGTACGGACCTGTTGAGGTCTAAGACTCCGGAGTATGAAGATAAATGTGGTTTATGTCGTAATCTGTGCGGTTTAATAGGTCATGGTTGACAAGTCGAGTTTGAGCTATAATGTGTGTATGAAACCTTCGATGGAGATTTGACAAATTCTAAAGTGCACTAGAAGGAGTCATTGACAAGTCGAGAGTAGAATTTGCGGGTCGAATTTTGCTTGCGTATGCGGGAACTGATAAGGAGAGAGTAGCGGCTGAGGATTCAAGTGAAATCTCTGTAAAGTTCTGAAGCGAATGTGTTACCCTTCCTGTAGTAAACCGACAGATTTGTGTTGTCATTTCAAGGTGCTCACAATAATTTGCATTAATTTGTGTGAGTTGTAGGGGTCAGTGAGGAGCAGACAAGCCGCAAGATTTGTCAGCTGTAGTGCGTGTGAGTGTGACGTCAGTGGTGCCGCGCTGAGATAGGTCAGATGTCGAGAGGGGTCGCGTACGGATTGGCTGCCGTCCGTGAGAGGCAATAGGTTGAGAAAGGCAGGTGAAGAGTATCTTGGGAACTAAGCCATTTCTGATTAAATACGAAATAAGAGAATCGCAAAAATGAATTTTGTCAAAGCATTCAAGAGCGCTCTAAAAGGAGATGTATATATTGTTGCAACCGATGGGGAACCTACACCACCTGAGGGTACCCCAGCCTATACGGTTATGGAAGAAAAGGATGTTGCACCTTGTTTATGGATGAAACAGTGGCGCAAATTAACAGAGCAGGAGGGGTGTCTAGCGTTCCCAGAACATGGGACGTTTAACCCAAAGGTGCTAGAGAATTTGAGGTGGATGTTAAGTACGCAGAAACCACCTCTGAGACCGGCACACTACGAGGCTTTGGCGATCTGGGACTTGATGGCTCTTTAACATAGACAAGAAATGTTTCAGAGAAGACTGAGAAGGGCAGAGAAATCTTATGCAGAGGCTAGATGGGACAATGAGAGCAAAATGTGGAGACGGGGAATTGTAGACGGGTTGAAGTTGTTCCCAGCAATAACACAGGGAGAAGAGATCCAGGGAAAGAAAGCCTCCTGTAAAACCGACAAAGATTCAGGCAAAACTAAAGAAAATAAAAGGTCCTGGGAAGAGGAAGATGATTCAAATGATGAGGAATTTATGGATAGATTGTTACATGATCGTCCGCCACCATATGCGGTGAGCGACAGTGCTCCAAGTACTAGCTTGGATCCTGGGAACCAGACGCAGGAAAAGGGAGTTACTGATACAGTACAGACTAGCGATACAGCTTTGATACAGAATGGTGTCAGTGTACCGACTGCACCAGACTTACCGATACAGTTGCAGCCTCCACTGCAGATAAAGAAAATCTACCCTGATGTTCCAGTGCTTGAGGCTACTACAAACTTGATAGTGCCGCCAGACCCGATATACACAAAGCCAAAGCTAATACAGATTGAATCGATTCCGAAATTAATGTCTCAACCACCATCACAGCTGATACCAGGGTATAACCCTGTAGCGGGACCACCGTTAGTACCTGTTCCGGGTACATTAGAACAGACCTATGGTGTTGAGGCCCCAAGAAGTCTGGGTCCAGGTCAGACACCTGCCGCTATATCGTCACCCATTACTGTTGGTCCCCCCGTACCATTGTAAGCACAAGGTAAAACAGAGGTATGTGATCAGGGAGTGATGACTCAGGAAGCGATAAGAGGAGGGTCTATGGGAACTCCACAGATGATGGCTCCTGCAGAACAAGTTATTGAACAGCCCAGGCCCTTGATGGACCTTAGTCCAGTAGGGGCACCTCTCGAAGCGATGCGTCAAGCAGGATTGGGAGTTTTAACTCCCCAAACCATGAGTACAAATACCTCACACTCCCCAATGATACATGCAGGGAATATTTCACTGCAGGGCTTTACAGTACAGCAGTTAAATGAATGGTTAGAGAAAACTTATACTTCACAAAAGACTGCAGTGGCTACAATTGAACCTGAGAAAGAAAAACAAGATGAATACCTGAACTTTGTACGACTAGGGGCGGAAGCTGCCGAGTTAGTGGAAGGGACAATGGGAGTAAATAGATTGGAGTCCTACACAGAGGCAGAATTGAGATACTTATGCCCCAAGATTACCAAAGAGGTAGGCAAAGTACATCAGAGATTAGCGAACTTGGCAGACAAATACAATATCGATATCAGAAATACTAATCATTTGAAAAGGAGTTACAGACTAGATTTTGACCCAAAAGATTTTGAACACATGAGATCTGCAGGCATGAAGGCACATCTGAAAGAACTGTTGCAGAGTGCACAAATTTGGGGTGCATTAGAAAAATGGGAAGGCCGATGGGAATAAAAAAGGGATAAGGGAAAGGGTGATAGCCCAGGATCTAATCAAGCTAAGACCTCGCCTGATCTGGAATCAGTGAAAATATTGCCTATGAGAGAGACAGCTGGTTGTGTTTTAGTACATGTGGCGTGGACTAGAGGAGACATTTTATCTTTTACGAACGATTATCCTAGATTAAGAGAGAAGCCGATTGAGTGGTATCAACAAACGGACAGGTTTGTAAAACTTGCAAAGTGTCTTTGGGAGGACTTGAATACTTTGTTTGAGATCATTGTTCCACCTGATTTGTGGCTCGAGTGCAAGAGAGGGGTAGACTGGCCAAAGAAGGAGCCGGCAAGAGATAAGGTGACTGGAGCACCTTCAGAAGAGGTAATGAAATATTATCATAAAGTAATTGAGTTCTTGAAACAAAAGGTGTCGCCGAAGGTGACCGATTGGCAGAAAATCGTATATTACATGCTTATTACGAGAGATTGTTAAAAGCGTTCAAGCATTATAGTGGTACCGAGACTATTGAACCGAAAGACATGAATCACCTTGTGTTTAGATTCGTCGAAGGATTAAGACTGGAGGTTAGCCAAATGATTAAGAATCATTTGATTTGTTGGCAAGCTAAACCGATTGATGAGGTATTGCAGTATGCAAAGTACTGTAGTGATGAGACCGAGTTGAAGCAGAAAAAGTTAAAGGAAAAGGTGATGGTGATGCAGATAAAGGCTGCACAGGCTGGAATACAGGGAAATGGAGTTCAGCAGATGATACAGCAACAACCGCAAATGAATGGTGTGTTTCAGGCACAGACGAGAGGCCGAGGTCGAGGGTTTGTGAACCGTGGTTCGGACATGAATAATGTTGTTGTCCAAAATGATGTTCAAGGGGTGAAAAAGATGTCACCATGTCACGCGTGCGGGGCGTGGGACACTGGAAACGGGAGTGTCCGAATATGGTGCAGGATGGTGCAGTTCAGCAAAGCACTAATGTTGGTACCATACAAAATTTGCGAGGCCCAAAAATAAGACATCAAAACCCGAATTTTCAGAATAATCTGGTACAAATGCAAGGGGTACAGCCCATGCAGCAAATGCAAATGCCACTTTTCCAATCAATACCAATGCAACCAATGCAACAGCAGATTCCTATGGTGCCTAGACAGCAAATGCAATTACCAATGGCTCCGATGGGACAGCAACAGGTGATGCTTCCTCAGCAGGTCACAGGTCAGGTAACAAATCAAAACAATACTATGCAACAATTCCCATTACAAGTGAAAATGGCATGAATGAGAATTGGTCAGATGATAGCTCAGACAGTGAGGAGTGCAGGCTTGCAGCATCCCTAGAGGTAGATCAGAGCAGCCCATATGTAGAAGCGAAGGTGATGGGCTATAAGGTTTAATTCCTGGTTGACACAGGAGCTACGCGCTCCACAGTTAGAAGTGCAGAAGTTCCAAGATTACCTCTCTCAGGGCGTACTATAGGGGTGGTTGGAGTAGCAAATCAGTACCTGACTAACCCGATTACACATCCAGTACAAGTTGAAATTGGCAACTTCCAAGGGCTACATAGATTTGTAGTATGTGATTCAAGTCCAGTATCCCTATTGGGAAGGGACTTATTCTGTAAGACAAAATGTTCAATTACCTGTTCTAATGACGGAATTGAAGTACAGACAAATAGCGACGATGAAGGAGAGGAAAGTCAATTCATAGAGGAAGAAGCAGGGACAAATGAAGACTATCCCTTAATTACCTTATACCCAATGCATACTTTGATTGACCTGCCTGTCGAATTGCAAGGAACAGTGTCAGAGAAAGTGTGGGATTTGACCGAAAAAGAAGTAGATTTGATAAAAGGGGTAGAACCAGTCAAAGTTCAGATCAAGCCGAATGCAGTGTTCCCACAGGTGCCACAATATCACATGACCCAAGATGTCCTCATTGAGGTGTCACAAATAATTGCAGATTTTCTCAGACAGGGAGTTCTGAAAGAAGTCTTGAGCAGTCCGTGTAACTCTCCCATAATGGGTTTAAAGAAGCCCTGAGGAAAAGTTTGAATTGTCCAAGATTTGCGAAAAATAAATGAAATTGTGATAAAATGCTGCCCTGTGGTACCTAACCGAGCAGTAATAATGTTCCAAGTTCCCTGTGATGCTGAATGGTTTACCGTAGTAGACCTATCACAAGCCTTCTTTTCGATAAAACTACATGAGGACAGTCAATTTTTGTTCAGTTTCAAATTCCTGGATAAGGTGTACAGTTGGTGCAGAATTCCTCAAGGGTTTTCTGAGTCACCATCCATCTTCAATCAGATATTGAAAAAGGATTTGGAACCTCTTGTGCTGCCTTTTAATTCAACTCTTGTGCAGTACATCGATGATCTGCTAATTGCGTCCAAAACAAGAGACAGCTGTAAATACGAAACCATCGCATTACTAAATCATCTGGGAAAGAATGGACACAACATGTCACCCAGAAAGTTACAATATTGTCAGAAAGAAGTAAAATACTTGGGACATCTAGTTGAGAAAGGATCCAGATGAATATCAAAGATAAGAATAACAGCAGTTTTGCAAATGAATCCCCCAACAACAAAAAGAGATGTCAGGATGTTTTGGGAATGGTGGGCTACTGTCGTCAGTGGATACCCAACTTCTCAATCATCTCAAAGCCGTTAGTAAAACTGACAGGAAAGGAAGTCAAGAATGAGCCATACGCTATAACTTTGTCAAAAGAGGAGCTTGAGTCATTCGTAGAATTAAAAGAATGCATGTGCAGGGCACCAGCATTAGGAATGCCAGACTATGAGAAACCTTTTCTGTTTTTTTGTCATGAACGTGATGCTTGTTCTTTGTCTGTCTTAACACAGGTCCACGTACATGCAAATCGCCCTGTAGCATATTTTTCAGCTACCTTGGACCCTGTCGCAGCAGCCTTACCGGGCTGTTTGCGTGCATTTGCAGCAGTTGGTCAGAGCCTTTTACAATGTGAAGGCATAGTCATGGGGTACCCTCTGACAGTAATGGTTCCACATTCAGTTGAAATTCTGTTGACATGAACCAAGACTCAACACATGACAAATGCACGACTCACTAAGTATGAGACGATCATACATGGGTCACCTAATGTCATTCTTAAAAGATGCACTATACTGAACCCGGCAACTTTGCTTCCAAATGAAAATACAGAAATTAAAGATGGTGAAGAATCTGAACATGATTGTCTTGAGGTGACTGAGTTGTGCACCAAGCCTCGTCCAGATATTCAGGACACTCAATTGAAAGAAAATGACTGCATTATGTTTGTCAATGGGTCCTGTCTAAGAGATTCTGCAGGAACACTGAGAGCTGGTTATGCAGTATGCACTATAACCGGCATTGTCGAAGCCTCCTGGCTCGAAAAAGTGTTCTCTGCGCAAGTGGCAGAATTGATTGCTCTTACAAAAGCATGCCACGCAGCTGTAAATTTGAAAGTTACTATCTATACTGACAGCAGATATGGATTTGGAATTGTGCATGATTTTGGCCAACTCTGGTCACAGAGGGGTTTTATGACTTCCTCTGGTTCCCCTGTAAAAAACGGTGAACAAATAAGAGATTTGTTACACGTGATTCAGTTACCTCTCGAAATTGCCGTGGTGAAGTGCAGTGCTCACACCAGATCACAAGATTTTGTGTCTATGGGAAACGGCTATGCAGATCAAGTCGCAAGATTTTGTGCACTAAACTGTATATCGTTTAAGGAGCAATGGGAATTGTTACCACAAACTGAAAACGACACATGTTTAAATCTAGCATTACGAGTGGTTGATACCTTAGACGAACTGAAAACATTACAAGGTCGTGCTAGCAAGGAAGAAAAACGTTCCTGGCAAAGAATGCAATGTGTACAAAGAGCTGATGATCTATGGGTTTCAGAGGAGGGAAAATTGGTCTTGCCAAATAGCCTTTTGTCACAGTTTGCCCGGCTCTATCATGGGCAGGCACATCTGGGAAGAGATGCCATGATCAGATCCTTTAAGATTGATTGGTTTAATCCAAAATTCAGACATGCCTCAGAAATAACTTGCCACAGGTGCGTCATCTGTCAACAGATGAATGTCGGAAAAGGAACTGTGGTAACTTTGAGCCACATTGGGAGAGCTGGAGGTCCATTCAACCAAATGGAAATGGATTTTATTGAAATGCCTGTTTGTGGAGGTTGAAGTACGTGTTGGTGATTGTATTTGTTTTCAGTCATTGGATTGAGGCATATCCCACACGCAGGAATGACAGTCTTACAGTTGCAAAACTACTACTCAGGGAATTGATACCCAGATTCGGGTTTCCGGTTTCTATAGAATCAGATAGGGGAAGACACTTCGATAATGAGGTGATTAAACTCCTGTGTGCCGGACTCAACATTGAACAAAAGCTGCATTGTAGCTATCGCCCTGAAGCATCAGGACTAGTAGAGCAGATGAATGGTACTTTGAAATCACGAGTGGCAAAAATGTGCGCAGCAACTAATAAAAGTGGCCAGATGCCTTACCTCTAGTGTTGAGGTCAATGAGAAACACACCAGACAAGAAAACAGGACTGTCCCCCCATGAAATCCTCATGGGCAGAGATATGAGATTACCAGCAGTACCTGCAAATGCACTAGTGAATATTACAGATGATATGGTGTTGGATTACTGCAAAGGTTTGGCTGACGTGATTCGCTCTTTTTCTCACCAGGTGGAAGCTAACACGTTGCCACTGATCGGCGATCCAGGTCACTCTCTACAAGCCGGCGATTGGGTGGTTGTTAAGAAGCACGTGAGAAAATCATGTCTAGAACCACCTTGGAAAGGGCCATATCAGGTAATATTGACGACTACTACTGCTGTGAAGTGTGCTGGGGTTCCCAACTTGATACATGCCAGTCACACGAAAAAGGTAACGTGTCCTGTTGAAGAGGAACTTGAAGTTTCCGGCACAGCAACTTTGGAGGGAAAGGTCTCAGGGTCAGAGAACAGTCAAGAAGGAACTGAGACTATTGGAGGGCCCACTGAGAACAGCCTTGTCCCTCAAACAGTCAATGAGTTCGAGAGAGGTGACAGAGTGCCTATCTCAGTAGAGGCAGCAGGAGACCTAAGCCAAGGAGAGGTTCTCCCAGAAGTAGACGAATACGGGTTACAGCCCGAACCCAACTTAGAACCCGAAGAAGAAAGAGCAGGAGAAACTGTAAACACAAACGTGTCAGAGTTTCCTGAACTAGTTGCAGGTCCATCAAGAAAAAACACCATATCACAAGAGGAGGGTGCTGTCCACCGTCCTGAAGGAAAACATCAAACCAAGACACATAGAGGCGATAATTGGCCAGACAAGTCGCTTCCTAAGATAAGGGAGGTATCGAATGACACCATAATAGAAGAGAGTGATACCTCACAAGCAGATGATCTGAGTGAGGGAGAACAACAAGGTGAACGAAGATTAAAAAGAAAAAGAATTGCAAACAGAAGATATACAGGTCCCGAATGGGCATATGCTACAACCTCTGAATGGCAACAAGAGTTCCTAGCATTTTGTTTTGACCGAGAAGTACCAGGCCAATACTACGGCACCTGAATGAGTTCAAGAAAATATTTTTGCCTAAATTGAAAACTAGAAAGAAAGAGAGACTTAGAAACTACAGGAAGTGACACTAGAAAACTGGATTTGACTTTTAAAGAAACCTGATTACGACAAGTTGCTAACCTGAATTGACGAAAAGGGCCCTGGAGTTAGTGAAGACGCTGTAATATACACACAAAAAAAAAAAGTGGGGTTTATCCTTGAGTTGATTGTTGATCTGCTATTCTGATTCTATACAAACATGGCTTACAATAGAAATAGTAGCAAGGGAAGTAAGGTGTGTGGTTGGTTAGGTCTTATAATAGGTGTTGTATGTGCAGTGATAATAGTGGGAGTGATTGTAGGAATGCCATGGATAGAGAAAGAAACTATTAACGCTACTTCAAAAAATGAAACTACTACTGCACTAACACCGTGGGAGAGATTTGAGCAAGAAGCAAGACACATGCATGAGGGAACTAATGCAAAAGGAGAACTCTCTACTAAGGTCTTCTATAGCTTACTAAATGAGTATGTGGAAACTATGGATGCGAAAGATTGTTATGTATGTACTAAAATTCCTTCATCTGTGCAGGAGGGGGTTACTTATCGTCGCCTCCCTCTTACTTATGGAATTAGTTGCAGCTTGCTACTAACAAGGTTCTATAATCAAGAGCGTGTGCAATACTTTTATTCAAATTTGGATGTCGTGTTTTCCTTTGTGCTTGTGATTGAGTTCTTAAATAAATTAGCTAAAGAGCACGATATAAAAATAGTTAGAGGATTCTTTGAGCCAACACTTACATTTGGCACTGCTTCTGCACACCGCAATAATTTGACTTGCTTATTATCGCCTGTAGAGAAAAGCTTTTTAGATCACACAGATGATAGACGCAAAGCACTGAAAGAAAGATTAGAAAAAGGATTAGAGAAACGTACATATGCAAATGATTATGCTTACACTGCAATCAAAACACAAGGCAACCCTAGCTATAGATGCATTATATGTAGGTAGGCTCTGTATATATAGGCCAAAATCTGATCAGGATAATTTGTTTGTGGGAACGAGTGAATGCAGACATGTGTTTTTGTTTCAGAGCAAGTGGACCTTTATGTTGAATGGACAAGATCCAGCAATTCCTGGAATCTATTACATCTGTGGGCTAAATGCTTATTACCGTCTCCCTAAGGGATGGTATGGGACATGTTATTTGGGAATAGTATTCCCAAAGATATACCAGATTGATGACTTAAAACAAATACCTACAACATCCTAGACAAAAACGAGAATCAGTGGCGGCTGTCATTGGTGATATATTTGGAACCATAATCCCATCAGTAGGGGTTATCTTGAATTCCATGAAAATTCTAAATTTGTCTTCTATAGTGGATAACATGTTGACAAATTTTACAGGAGCTATCCTCCTGATCGATACTGAACTTGCTGCAGAAAGAGCTACGACTCTTCAAAATCGGCTTGCTTTAGACATTCTTTTAGCAAAGAGTGGAGGAGTCTGCAAAATGCTTAATGAGCGTCATTGTTGCTCATTTATCCCGGATAACAGTAAGAAAATTAGAAGCATGCTTACTAACCTTACTAGAGATAGTTCAGATTTGAAAATTCTAAAAGAACTTGGTGTTTGGGAGAAATTTGGAAAGGGAATTGCCCGAGTCAGAAGCTGGTTTACCAACATTTGGAATGGGGTAATTGCAAAAATTCTCATGGGTTTACTGATTGTTTTGATTTGTCTATTAGGATTATAGGGGCCATGTAAAATTAATGACAAGGAAAAATGAAATTGGACCAAAAGAGCCAGAAGAAATTAAGAAAGTGAAAGAGAGAAAATGTTCAATGAGATATGGGAAAGCTCACATAAAGGGCAAGATGTTGAAATGCGTATTATGTGCAAGGTGAAAAATTAAGATCAAAGAGAAATTTGTGTGATGACGAGCGTCATCAGAGGAGGGACTGAGAGAGCGTAGTATAAATATTATATATTAGACGTGAAATGCTTATACCTAACAATGCTGCATACAAAAATGATCACAAAATATTATTCGCTTGGATGTATTCTTAACGCAATTATAAGTGTGAAGCTGCTATTGTACTCATATACTAATGTCGATTATAAGAAATAATTGCTTGCATTATGATTAATTGAATATGTTAACACCTACGAGGATTATGTTTATTTAGAATCCATAAGTCTTAAGTTAGCGTGAGTTGAAAACTTAGTCGTGTAGCTCTCATATTAAAGCATATTTTTCTGTTTCTTCAGTGTGCTGACTCGCAAAAGGCCATGACCCAGCATTTGTTCTTTTCTCCGTTTTATGTAACAATGCTAGTTTTTCTCATCCGCATGCTAGCTGTTTTAGTATAAGTTTATACGTTTTGTAACGTTAGTTGAAACATTCAAGGACATTCAACCATGGACAAAGGAACTTTTGACCTGATGAACGTGCCAGAAAATGAAGTAACCCCCGGATGTGCCACCTACGAAGATGTCAATTATGAAGACCAATCAAAGTGTTATAAATTATCATGGAATGACAAATGCATTACTTAATGTATAATCTGATAGGTTGAAGATAGTGGGGTGTAGTGACTATCCAATAGAATTTTGGGAGAATGTATTATGAAAAAGGGATAAAAACCCATGACACAGGAGACTCAGGGGAATTAGGTAGGGAATATATCGATTGCTTCCAGAAACTCTGTCACTCTATTTGATGATTTGAGACTTAGACAAAACCATCCTCATCCATAGACTGCCCTATTACACTTCCCTCCTTATGAGGGAAGTGTCCCCTGTCCTTAGATGAAATAGACTGTCGGCGCTCTAACTGACGCCCTGAGGACGAGGACTGATCCTGTATGCTGACTCATTCCGAGGAGGGTAATTATGACAATTGCTATCGTAATTTGTCTATATGCTTTTCCTTTCTAGGTACCAACTGCTGTATTTTGGGTGAGAGACCCTAGACAGATGTTTTCCAAATTCGTGTTCTAAATTGTTTTGCATGAAGTCCAACATGCTGATGCCAATTAGTGGTTAGATTAGGTATTCACTTTGACTGACGCCAACAGACGTGACTAACATGGTGCTATGTTGAACTAAGGCGTATATAATGTTCTATGCATCCTGATCTGTGTGCCTCATATATCGGTGTCTTATGTTTGTGATCTTTGCGTTATCAAAATCCTATCACAGTTGCCATATCACGACTATGCTCTTTGCTTCATGGTTTTGAGATTAATACTCTTGCTATTAGATTGTAATCAATAGGGAATAAAATTCACAAAACTCCCATCAAGGTGTGGGTATTCATGACTGAAAGGTCATGGTTGCGCCGGTAGCTTAATCAATGTCTAAAGTAAAGTATATTGTGGTGATATATGTTGATAACATCATTGACATATTGCTTGACATATTGATCAGTTATCTCGTTCTACCGTGTCTCACCACTGGGTCAAAAGATTCATCGGCCTAAAAAGAGTCCTAATGTGAATGAATTAACATAGAGGGACGCGTTAACAGTTCCTAGTGACATGGTCCACTACCACCAGGATAAACCTATTGCCTGAAGCTGTTGGAGGGTCAAGGGGGCCAACTATATCAACCTCTTCCCTTTCAAAGGGCACCCCAACCACTGGTAGTGGAATTAAGGGGGCATTTGGAGTGCCACAAGTCTTGCCACTGGCTTGGCAAGTCACACAAGAGCGACAAAACTCTTTGGTGTCCTGTGACATATGAGACCAGTGAAACAGGGGAACAAGCCTGTCCCAAGTTTTACTTTGGCCCAAATGCCCAGCCAAAGGAATGTCATGTGCCAAGGTAAGAAGAAACTCTCTGTATTACAAAGAGATGACCAATCTCCTGGCAGCTCCAGGTTTAGGGTCCCTTGATTCAGTATACAGGAGGTTGTCTTCCCAATACACCTTATGGCTATGACTGACATTCCCATTCTGCTGTTTGACAGCTTGCTGTGTCAAACCCTCTAGTGTGGGACAGGTCCGCTGTGCCACATTCAGCTCTTCCCTAGCAGCCCCCCCTGCACCCAAAGGCTCAGCAGTGTCTGCTGCCAGCTCATCTGGTGTAGGTTCTGCACACGGAGAGGATTCCTCTTCCTCAAAATGGGAATCTTCTGGTGAGGGAGGGATAGTGGGCAAGGATTTACCCTTTCTACCCCTAGCTTTTGGGAGCACTTTGTCTATTGTTCCAGGATCCAAGTTTCTCTGTCCTTTTTGCTTTTTGTCCTGAGCCCTTGTCAAAGCAAAAATACGCCCAGTAATTCCCAGCATTGCTGCATGAGCCTCCAACTCCACTTCAGCCTAAGCTGATGTCTCCAAATCATTGCCTAGTAAGCAATCTACAGGTAATTTAATGGCCACCACAACTAAACCAATAACCCCTCCCCCAGTTGAGATTCACAACAGCCATGGGGTGTCTAAGTGTGTTATTGTGAGCATCAGTCACTTGGTACTGCTGACCAAGCAGGTGTTGATCAGGGTGGATCAGTTTCTCTATCACCATAGTTACACTGGCTCCTGTGTCCCTGTAGGCCTCAAACTCAACACCATTAAATAGGGGTAGTTGCTTGGACTTACCCATATTAAGGGGACAAGCAACCAAGGTAGCAAAGTCAATGCCACCATCAGAGACTAAAACAGCCTCTGTGATCTCCCTAACAAGACCAACCCCAACTACACTGCCAATAGTGAGCCCAGCCACACCATTGGATTGGCTATTTGTAGTAGACTTCTCACCAGCACTGATATTACTAGGGGCACTAGAGGTTGCAGTTGGGGTTGTGGTGGTGGGAGCCTTGGGGTTTTGCTTTGGGCAAGTGGCATCACTTGCCCAATGGCCTTTTACTTTACATAAATAAAACCATGGCTTTTTCTGATTGTGAGAAGAGGATTTGGACCCACCACCCCCAGAGGATTTTTGTTGGCCCGATGAAGTCTCATAATGTTTTTTATCTTTGTCCCCACGCTTGTCAGAGGACTTACCATCCTTCTTCTTGTCATCCTTGTCACCCCCTGTAGGAACATTTCTGTTCATTCCTGTTCTGACCCATTTGTCTGCCTTCTTTCCCAATTCTTGGGGAGAGGTCAGATCTGAGTCTACCGAGTGCTGGTGCAACATAGTCAGTCACCTTACTGCCATGTAACCAACCCTCCAAGGACTTCACTGAACAGTCTACAAAGTCGCTCCAGTCTTGAGAGGACTCTTTTCTGGTGTCTCTGAACTTAATTCTGTATTGTTCAGTGGTTAAGCCAAATCCATCCAAGAGTGCATCCTTCAAAACTTAGTAGTGATTAGCATCACTTTCTCTGACAGTAAGAAGACTATCCCTGCCCTTACCAGTGAAAGATAGCCACATGATAGCAGCCCACTGCCTTTGAGGGACCAACTGTACCATACAGGCCCTCTCAAGTACAGCAAACCACTTGTTAATGTCATCCCCCTCCTTGTAAGGGGGGACTAACGTATGCAGGTTTCTGGAATCTCTCATACAGGATTGCTATCAAAAACACTGCTGCTGCCACCATGGGGAATTAATCCCAACCTCTGCCTTTCCCTTTCTATGTCCAGAGATTCCCTGTCTAAGGCCAGATGCTGCTGTTTAAGCTTCAGCCTGGCATCTTCCAACCTCAGCTTTCTGAGTTTCCTTTCCATTAAGTTATCCTCAGGGTGGGAGGCTTGGGAATTGTGATACACAGAAGTTATGTGGGAATTGGCAGAGTTGGACCTGACCCTAACTGACTGGACTCTAGTAACCTGGCCTTTAGGAGTGAAGGGTGCCCTGCTAATGTGTGACCCCCTCCCACTACCAGTGTCACTAGATGGCCTGTTAGCTGACAGGTCCTTGGAACAATCCTCCCCAGCAACCTCAGGTGACTCCTCTGATTCTGTCTGGGTATCTCTCACCTCTACCTCCTGATCCTGGGATGGGCCAAACTGGTTCTGGTCACTTTCTAGGAGAAGATCTTTTGTAGGATTCTTACCAATTGCTAAACCTCTTTCAATGCAGAGATCCCTCAAACCTTTAAGGTTTAGATTCCCATATGTTGCCTGGACGACTGTGGGAGTAGTCTCTACTGCAGACATGACAGAAAGGGGTTAGGACAGAGAGAGAAAAAGTTTTTAGAACTTTTAAAAGAACAGAGAAAAACTTTTTCAAACTTTTGAAAACTTTAAAAAGTTTTCAGGAACTTTTCAGAAACATTTTAGAAAGTTTTAGAGAAGGAAAGTTAAACTGTTTAGGTTACTATGTATATTCTGAAGTAGTATTTAGTATATGTTTTTCTTATGAAAAGCACCAATGACAAAGTGGTAAAGCAGTTACAAGAACTTATCCCACCACTGCACCACCAATGTAGGAGGCTGACCTCGCTTATAGTGGGTACCTTGTGGTACTTACAACTTGTGCCAGGTCCAGTTATCCCTTATTAGTAGATTACTAGTCTTCTAGCAACTTAGGCTGATAGAGGAAGCTATAGCAGAGCAGCTTAGGCTGAATAGGAGACATGCAAAGCTCCTACTATACCACTTATATCACTTAGTACTATATCATAAGAAACACAATACTCAGAGTTACAAAAAATAAAGGTACTTTATTTTAGTGACATTATGCCAAAAGTATCTCAGAAGATATACTCCCTTAGGAGATAAGTAAAATACACAAAATATATACACAAACCAGAATAAGGTAAGTAAAAAGAAAAGTAGTGCAAACACTGTAGAACACAATAGAATGCAATAGGAGACAATAGGCCTAGGGGCAACACAAACCACATACTCCAAAAGTGGAATGCGAACCACGAATGGACCCCAGGCCTAGTGTAGTGTGTAGAGGGTCGCTGAGAGTGTAAGAAAACACTGAGGATGTCCAAGATACCCCACCCCAAGACCCTGAAAAGTAGGAGTAAAGTTACCCTACTACCCCAGAAAGACAGTAAAGTCAAGATAGGGGATTCTGCAAAGATAACAACTGACTGCAAAGCACTGAAGACGGGTTCCTGGACCTGATGACCTGCCAAGGAGGGGACCAAGTCCAAGAGTCACGCAAGTGTCCGGGGGGGCAGGAGCCCACTAAACCCCGGATGAAGGTGCAAAAGGGCTGCCTCCGGGTGGAAGAAGCCAAAGATTCTGCAACCATGGAAGGTGCTAGGAACTTCTCTTTGGTAAGAAGATGTCCGACGGAGTGCTGGAGGATGCAGAGTTGTTTCCAATCAGAAAGACTGCAAACAAGCCTTGTTAGCTGCAAGAGTCGCGGTTGAGGATTTTGGGTGCCCAGGAAGGACCAGGAAGGACCAGGAGGTCGCCCCTTGGAGGGGAAGACAGAGGGGGCGCTCAGCACCACAGAGAGCCCACGCAGAAGCAGGCAGCACCCGCAGAAGCACCTGAACAGGCATTCAGAAGATCTGAGCATTGCGGTCCTCTCAGTACAACAAAAGTGGGTCCCAAGAAGTCGGAGTCCAACTCAGCGAGTTGGGCAATGCAGGACGCAGTGCTGGGGACCTAGGCTATGCTGTGCACAAAGGAAGTCTTGTAAAAGTGCAGAGAAGCCGTAGCAGCTGCAGTTCACGCAGTACACAGGATTACTGTCTGGCGTGGGGAGGAAAGGACTTACCTCCACCAAATTTGCACAGAAGGGCCACTGGACTGTCGGTGACACTTGGATCCAGCTCCTATGTTCCAGGGACCACGCTCGTCAAGATGAGAGGGGACCCAGAGGACCGGTGATGAAGAAGTTTGGAGCCTGCATTGGCAGGGGGAAGATTCCTTTGACCCACAGGAGATTTCTTCTTGGCTTCCAGTGCAGGGTGAAGGCAGACAGCCCTCACAGCATGCACCACCGTGAAACAGTCACGAAAGCCGGCAGGATGAGGCACTACAATGTTGCTGGTAGTCTTCTTGCTATTTCGTTGCAGTTTTGCAGGCGTCCTGGAGCAGTCAGCGGTTGACCCTTGGCAGAAGTCGAAAAGAGAAGTGCAGAGGAACTCTGGTGAGCTCTTGCATTCATTATCTGATGAGAAACCCACAGGAGAGACCCTAAATAGCCCTCAGAGGAGGATTGGCTACAGAGAGAGGTAAGTACCTATCAGGAGGGGTCTCTGACATCACCTGCTGGCACTGGCCACTTAGAGGTCTCCATTGTGCCCTCACACCTCTGCATCCAAGATGGCAGAGGTCTGGGACACACTGGAGGAGCTCTGGGCACCACCCCTGGGGTGGTGATGGACAGGGGAGTGGTTACTCCCCTTTCCTTTGTCCAGTTTCACGCCAGAGCAGGGGCTGGGGGCTCCCTGAACCAGTGTAGACTAGCTTATGCAAGGAGGGCACCATCTGTGCCCTTCAATGCATTTCCAGGGGCTAGGGGAGGCTACTCCTTCCCAGCCCATAACACCTATTTCCAGATAAGTAAAATACACAAAATATATACACAAACCAGAATAAGGTAAGTAAAAAGAAAAGTAGTGCAAACACTGTAGAACACAATAGAATGCAATAGGAGACAATAGGCCTAGGGGCAACACAAACCACATACTCCAAAAGTGGAATCCGAACCACGAATGGACCCCAGGCCTAGTGTAGTGTGTAGAGGGTCGCTGAGAGTGTAAGAAAACACTGAGGATGTCCAAGATACCCCACCCCAAGACCCTGAAAAGTAGGAGTAAAGTTACCCTACTACCCCAGAAAGACAGTAAAGTCAAGATAGGGGATTCTGCAAAGATAACAACTGACTGCAAAGCACTGAAGACGGGTTCCTGGACCTGATGACCTGCCAAGGAGGGGACCAAGTCCAAGAGTCACGCAAGTGTCAGGGGGGGCAGGAGCCCACTAAACCCCGGATGAAGGTGCAAAAGGGCTGCCTCCGGGTGGAAGAAGCCAAAGATTCTGCAACCATGGAAGGTGCTAGGAACTTCTCTTTGGTAAGAAGATGTCGGACGGAGTGCTGGAGGATGCAGAGTTGTTTCCAATCAGAAAGACTGCAAACAAGCCTTGTTAGCTACAAGAGTCGCGTTTGAGGATTTTGGGTGCCCAGGAAGGACCAGGAAGGACCAGGAGGTCGCCCCTTGGAGGGGGAGACAGAGGGGGCGCTCAGCACCACAGAGAGCCCACGCAGAAGCAAGCAGCACCCGCAGAAGCACCTGAACAGGCATTCAGAAGATCTGAGCATTGCGGTCGTCTCAGTACAACAAAAGTGGGTCCCACGAAGTCGGAGTCCAACTCAGCGAGTTGGGCAATGCAGGACGCAGTGCTGGGGACCTGGGCTACGCTGTGCACAAAGGAAGTCTTGTAAAAGTGCACAGAAGCCGTAGCAGCTGCAGTTCACGCAGTACACAGGATTACTGTCTGGCGTGTGGAGGAAAGGACTTACCTCCACCAAATTTGCACAGAAGGGCCACTGGACTGTCGGTGACACTTGGATCCAGCTCCTATGTTCCAGGGACCACGCTCGTCAAGATGAGAGGGGACCCAGAGGACCGGTGATGAAGAAGTTTGGAGCCTGCGTTGGCAGGGGGAAGATTCCTTTGACCCACAGGAGATTTCTTCTTGGCTTCCAGTGCAGGGTGAAGGCAGACAGCCCTCACAGCATGCACCACCGTGAAACAGTCACGAAAGCCGGCAGGATGAGGCACTACAATGTTGCTGGTAGTCTTCTTGCTATTTCGTTGCAGTTTTGCAGGCGTCCTGGAGCAGTCAGCGGTTGACCCTTGGCAGAAGTCGAAAAGAGAAGTGCAGAGGAACTCTGGTGAGCTCTTGCATTCATTATCTGATGAGAAACCCACAGGAGAGACCCTAAATAGCCCTCAGAGGAGGATTGGCTACAGAGAGAGGTAAGTATCTATCAGGAGGGGTCTCTGACATCACCTGCTGGCACTGGCCACTTAGAGGTCTCCATTGTGCCCTCACACCTCTGCATCCAAGATGGCAGAGGTCTGGGACACACTGGAGGAGCTCTGGGCACCACCCCTGGGGTGGTGATGGACAGGGGAGTGGTTACTCCCCTTTCATTTGTCCAGTTTCACGCCAGAGCAGGGGCTGGGGGCTCCCTGAACCAGTGTAGACTAGCTTATGCAAGGAGGGCACCATCTGTGCCCTTCAATGCATTTCCAGGGGCTAGGGGAGGCTACTCCTTCCCAGCCCATAACACCTATTTCCAGATAAGTAAAATACACAAAATATATACACAAACCAGAATAAGGTAAGTAAAAAGAAAAGTAGTGCAAACACTGTAGAACACAATAGAATGCAATAGGAGACAATAGGCCTAGGGGCAACACAAACCACATACTCCAAAAGTGGAATGCGAACCACGAATGGACCCCAGGCCTAGTGTAGTGTGTAGAGGGTCGCTGAGAGTGTAAGAAAACACTGAGGATGTCCAAGATACCCCACCCCAAGACCCTGAAAAGTAGGAGTAAAGTTACCCTACTACCCCAGAAAGACAGTAAAGTCAAGATAGGGGATTCTGCAAAGATAACAACTGACTGCAAAGCACTGAAGACGGGTTCCTGGACCTGATGACCTGCCAAGGAGGGGACCAAGTCCAAGAGTCACGCAAGTGTCCGGGGGGGCAGGAGCCCACTAAACCCCGGATGAAGGTGCAAAAGGGCTGCCTCCGGGTGGAAGAAGCCAAAGATTCTGCAACCATGGAAGGTGCTAGGAACTTCTCTTTGGTAAGAAGATGTCCGACGGAGTGCTGGAGGATGCAGAGTTGTTTCCAATCAGAAAGACTGCAAACAAGCCTTGTTAGCTGCAAGAGTCGCGGTTGAGGATTTTGGGTGCCCAGGAAGGACCAGGAAGGACCAGGAGGTCGCCCCTTGGAGGGGAAGACAGAGGGGGCGCTCAGCACCACAGAGAGCCCACGCAGAAGCAGGCAGCACCCGCAGAAGCACCTGAACAGGCATTCAGAAGATCTGAGCATTGCGGTCCTCTCAGTACAACAAAAGTGGGTCCCAAGAAGTCGGAGTCCAACTCAGCGAGTTGGGCAATGCAGGACGCAGTGCTGGGGACCTAGGCTATGCTGTGCACAAAGGAAGTCTTGTAAAAGTGCAGAGAAGCCGTAGCAGCTGCAGTTCACGCAGTACACAGGATTACTGTCTGGCGTGGGGAGGAAAGGACTTACCTCCACCAAATTTGCACAGAAGGGCCACTGGACTGTCGGTGACACTTGGATCCAGCTCCTATGTTCCAGGGACCACGCTCGTCAAGATGAGAGGGGACCCAGAGGACCGGTGATGAAGAAATTTGGAGCCTGCATTGGCAGGGGGAAGATTCCTTTGACTCACAGGAGATTTCTTCTTGGCTTCCAGTGCAGGGTGAAGGCAGACAGCCCTCACAGCATGCACCACCGTGAAACAGTCACGAAAGCCGGCAGGATGAGGCACTACAATGTTGCTGGTAGTCTTCTTGCTATTTCGTTGCAGTTTTGCAGGCGTCCTGGAGCAGTCAGCGGTTGACCCTTGGCAGAAGTCGAAAAGAGAAGTGCAGAGGAACTCTGGTGAGCTCTTGCATTCATTATCTGATGAGAAACCCACAGGAGAGACCCTAAATAGCCCTCAGAGGAGGATTGGCTACAGAGAGAGGTAAGTACCTATCAGGAGGGGTCTCTGACATCACCTGCTGGCACTGGCCACTTAGAGGTCTCCATTGTGCCCTCACACCTCTGCATCCAAGATGGCAGAGGTCTGGGACACACTGGAGGAGCTCTGGGCACCACCCCTGGGGTGGTGATGGACAGGGGAGTGGTTACTCCCCTTTCCTTTGTCCAGTTTCACGCCAGAGCAGGGGCTGGGGGCTCCCTGAACCAGTGTAGACTAGCTTATGCAAGGAGGGCACCATCTGTGCCCTTCAATGCATTTCCAGGGGCTAGGGGAGGCTACTCCTTCCCAGCCCATAACACCTATTTCCAGATAAGTAAAATACACAAAATATATACACAAACCAGAATAAGGTAAGTAAAAAGAAAAGTAGTGCAAACACTGTAGAACACAATAGAATGCAATAGGAGACAATAGGCCTAGGGGCAACACAAACCACATACTCCAAAAGTGGAATCCGAACCACGAATGGACCCCAGGCCTAGTGTAGTGTGTAGAGGGTCGCTGAGAGTGTAAGAAAACACTGAGGATGTCCAAGATACCCCACCCCAAGACCCTGAAAAGTAGGAGTAAAGTTACCCTACTACCCCAGAAAGACAGTAAAGTCAAGATAGGGGATTCTGCAAAGATAACAACTGACTGCAAAGCACTGAAGACGGGTTCCTGGACCTGATGACCTGCCAAGGAGGGGACCAAGTCCAAGAGTCACGCAAGTGTCAGGGGGGGCAGGAGCCCACTAAACCCCGGATGAAGGTGCAAAAGGGCTGCCTCCGGGTGGAAGAAGCCAAAGATTCTGCAACCATGGAAGGTGCTAGGAACTTCTCTTTGGTAAGAAGATGTCGGACGGAGTGCTGGAGGATGCAGAGTTGTTTCCAATCAGAAAGACTGCAAACAAGCCTTGTTAGCTACAAGAGTCGCGTTTGAGGATTTTGGGTGCCCAGGAAGGACCAGGAAGGACCAGGAGGTCGCCCCTTGGAGGGGGAGACAGAGGGGGCGCTCAGCACCACAGAGAGCCCACGCAGAAGCAGGCAGCACCCGCAGAAGCACCTGAACAGGCATTCAGAAGATCTGAGCATTGCGGTCGTCTCAGTACAACAAAAGTGGGTCCCACGAAGTCGGAGTCCAACTCAGCGAGTTGGGCAATGCAGCACGCAGTGCTGGGGACCTGGGCTACGCTGTGCACAAAGGAAGTCTTGTAAAAGTGCACAGAAGCCGTAGCAGCTGCAGTTCACGCAGTACACAGGATTACTGTCTGGCGTGTGGAGGAAAGGACTTACCTCCACCAAATTTGCACAGAAGGGCCACTGGACTGTCGGTGACACTTGGATCCAGCTCCTATGTTCCAGGGACCACGCTCGTCAAGATGAGAGGGGACCCAGAGGACCGGTGATGAAGAAGTTTGGAGCCTGCGTTGGCAGGGGGAAGATTCCTTTGACCCACAGGAGATTTCTTCTTGGCTTCCAGTGCAGGGTGAAGGCAGACAGCCCTCACAGCATGCACCACCGTGAAACAGTCACGAAAGCCGGCAGGATGAGGCACTACAATGTTGCTGGTAGTCTTCTTGCTATTTCGTTGCAGTTTTGCAGGCGTCCTGGAGCAGTCAGCGGTTGATCCTTGGCAGAAGTCGAAAAGAGAAGTGCAGAGGAACTCTGGTGAGCTCTTGCATTCATTATCTGATGAGAAACCCACAGGAGAGACCCTAAATAGCCCTCAGAGGAGGATTGGCTACAGAGAGAGGTAAGTACCTATCAGGAGGGGTCTCTGACATCACCTGCTGGCACTGGCCACTTAGAGGTCTCCATTGTGCCCTCACACCTCTGCATCCAAGATGGCAGAGGTCTGGGACACACTGGAGGAGCTCTGGGCACCACCCCTGGGGTGGTGATGGACAGGGGAGTGGTTACTCCCCTTTCATTTGTCCAGTTTCACGCCAGAGCAGGGGCTGGGGGCTCCCTGAACCAGTGTAGACTAGCTTATGCAAGGA
The DNA here is from genome assembly GCF_031143425.1 of Pleurodeles waltl. Taxonomy (NCBI): domain Eukaryota; kingdom Metazoa; phylum Chordata; class Amphibia; order Caudata; family Salamandridae; genus Pleurodeles; species Pleurodeles waltl. The sequence goes on along the minus strand of NC_090450.1, from coordinate 216,134,700 downwards.
GGGCACCATCTGTGCCCTTCAATGCATTTCCAGGGGCTAGGGGAGGCTACTCCTTCCCAGCCCATAACACCTATTTCCAGATAAGTAAAATACACAAAATATATACACAAACCAGAATAAGGTAAGTAAAAAGAAAAGTAGTGCAAACACTGTAGAACACAATAGAATGCAATAGGAGACAATAGGCCTAGGGGCAACACAAACCACATACTCCAAAAGTGGAATGCGAACCACGAATGGACCCCAGGCCTAGTGTAGTGTGTAGAGGGTCGCTGAGAGTGTAAGAAAACACTGAGGATGTCCAAGATACCCCACCCCAAGACCCTGAAAAGTAGGAGTAAAGTTACCCTACTACCCCAGAAAGACAGTAAAGTCAAGATAGGGGATTCTGCAAAGATAACAACTGACTGCAAAGCACTGAAGACGGGTTCCTGGACCTGATGACCTGCCAAGGAGGGGACCAAGTCCAAGAGTCACGCAAGTGTCCGGGGGGGCAGGAGCCCACTAAACCCCAGATGAAGGTGGAAAAGGGCTGCCTCCGGGTGGAAGAAGCCAAAGATTCTGCAACCATGGAAGGTGCTAGGAACTTCTCTTTGGTAAGAAGATGTCCGACGGAGTGCTGGAGGATGCAGAGTTGTTTCCAATCAGAAAGACTGCAAACAAGCCTTGTTAGTTGCAAGAGTCGCGGTTGAGGATTTTGGGTGCCCAGGAAGGACCAGGAAGGACCAGGAGGTTGCCCCTTGGAGGGGAAGACAGAGGGGGCGCTCAGCACCACAGAGAGCCCACGCAGAAGCAGGCAGCACCCGCAGAAGCACCTGAACAGGCATTCAGAAGATCTGAGCATTGCGGTCGTCTCAGTACAACAAAAGAGGGTCCCACGAAGTCGGAGTCCAACTCAGCGAGTTGGGCAATGCAGGACGCAGTGCTGGGGACCTGGGCTATGCTGTGCACAAAGGAAGTCTTGTAAAAGTGCACAGAAGCCGTAGCAGCTGCAGTTCATGCAGTACACAGGATTACTGTCTGGCGTGGGGAGGAAAGGACTTACCTCCACCAAATTTGCACAGAAGGGCCACTGGACTGTCGGTGACACTTGGATCCAGCTCCTATGTTCAAGGGACCACGCTCGTCAAGATGAGAGGGGACCCAGAGGACCGGTGATGAAGAAGTTTGGAGCCTGCGTTGGCAGGGGGAAGATTCCTTTGACCCACAGGAGATTTCTTCTTGGCTTCCAGTGCAGGGTGAAGGCAGACAGCCCTCACAGCATGCACCACCGTGAAACAGTCACGAAAGCCGGCAGGATGAGGCACTACAATGTTGCTGGTAGTCTTCTTGCTATTTCGTTGCAGTTTTGCAGGCGTCCTGGAGCAGTCAGCGGTTGACCCTTGGCAGAAGTTGAAAAGAGAAGTGCAGAGGAACTCTGGTGAGCTCTTGCATTCATTATCTGATGAGAAACCCACAGGAGAGACCCTAAATAGCCCTCAGAGGAGGATTGGCTACAGAGAGAGGTAAGTACCTATCAGGAGGGGTCTCTGACATCACCTGCTGGCACTGGCCACTTAGAGGTCTCCATTGTGCCCTCACACCTCTGCATCCAAGATGGCAGAGGTCCGGGACACACTGGAGGAGCTCTGGGCACCACCCCTGGGGTGGTGATGGACAGGGGAGTGGTTACTCCCCTTTCCTTTGTCCAGTTTCACGCCAGAGCAGGGCCTGGGGGCTCCCTGAACCAGTGTAGACTGGCTTATGCAAGGAAGGCACCATCTGTGCCCTTCAATGCATTTCCAGGGGCTAGGGGAGGCTACTCCTTCCCAGCCCATAACACCTATTTCCAAAGGGAGAGCGTGTAACACCCTCTCTCAGAGGATATCCTTTGTTCTGCCTTCCTGGGACTGGGCTGTCCGGGCCCCAGGGGGGCAGAATCCTGTCTGATGGTTGGCAGCAGTGGTAGCTGCAGAAAACCCCGGAGAGCTAGTTTGCTGCTCTATGCTGCTCTATGCTGGAGCCCCGGGATGCATGGAATTGTCCCCCCAATACCATAATGGTATTGGGGCGACATTTCCATGATCCTAGACATGTTACATGGCCATGTTCGTTGTTACCATGGTGACGCTACATATAAGTATTGACCTATATGTAGTGTACACGTGTAATGGTGTCCCCGCTCTCACAAAATTCAGGGAAATTGCCCTGAAAAATGTGGGGGCACTTTGGCTATTGCCAGGGTGCCCTCACACTAAGTAACTTTGCACCTAATCTTTACTAAGTGAGGGTTAGTCATACAGGTGACTTATAAGTTACTTAAGTGAAGTGTAAAATGACTGTGAAATAACGTGGACGTTATTTCACTCAGGCTGCAGTGGCAGTCCTGTGTAAGAATTGTCTGAGCTCCCTATGGGTGGCAAAAGAACTGCTGCAGCCCATAGGGATCTCCTGGAACCCCAATACCCTGGGTACCTAGGTACCATATACTAGAGAATTATAAGGGTGTTCCAGTGTGCAAATCCAAATTGGTAAAATTAGTCACTAGCCTGCATTCACAATTTTAAAAGCAGAGAGAGCATAAACACTGAGGTTCTGGTTAGCAGAGCCTCAGTGATACAGTTAGGCACCACAAAGGGAACATATACAGGGCACTCTTTATGAGCACTGGGGTCCTGGCTAGCAGGATCCCAGTGACACAGGCAAAAACAAACATACATAGAAGTAAACAATGGGGGTATCATGCCAGGCAAGATGGCGCTTTCCTACAACTAGCCTAGGGGTCCATTCGTGGTTCGCATTCCACTATCTTAGTGTGTGGTTTGTGTTGCCCCTAGTTCTATTGTATCCTATTGTATTCTACAGTGGTTGCACTACTTCCTGACTGTTTTACTTACCTTATTTTGGTTTGTGTGTATATTTTGTGTATTTTACTTACCTTCTAAGGGAGTACATCCTCTGAGATATTTTTGGCACATTGTCACTAAAATAAAATACCTTTATTTTTAGTAACTCTGAGTAATGTCTTTCTTATGATATAGTACCTATGGGCCAGATGTCTGAAACTTTTTTGCATTCGCAAACGGTGCGAATCGCAAAAATCGTCCATTTGCGAATGCAAAAACGTGGTCTGCGATACATGAAAGGCATTCGCAGACCAAAAATAAGAAATAGCATAAAATGCAATTTTTTGTGTTGCGACCTGGTTTTGCGAGTCGCATTTTGCAATTTGGTATGTTCACAAAATCCAAGTCGCAAATCGATGCATCAAAAAATCGCAAATTGCGATTTTTCGCAGAATGGCATTTTACACATGCAAAATACCACTAAGTGAAACCAGGTGGTAACCAGGTGCAACCTATATAAAGAGCCCCAGAATCCCTCAGACTCTTTTCTAAAATGGCTGCACTCTATGTCATGGCAAGGAGGATGAGGATCTTGACAGGTTTGAGGAGAGGGAGGAGGAGACAGGAGAGCATTTTCAGAGTGCGCATTAAACTTTTTGACCAGACAGAGAAGGAAATATTTGAGAGGTATAGGTTGAACTCAGCCATGATACTTGGACTGATAGCTGAGCTACAACCCATACTGCAGCGCAGAACACATAGGACTCATAGCATCCCCACCCATGTGCAGGTATTATGTTCCCTCCACCTACTTGCCTCAGGGAGCTATCAAGGGGTCAGAGAAGCAGCTGGAGGGGTGTCACAGAGTACCCTCTCCAGATTTTTCAATGCATTTATTAATGCCATGCTGAGCAGGATACACCAGTACATCAGATTCCCCCACACCCACAGGATATACAGCAGACAAAAATAGATTTTTAATAGATAGCACAGTTCCCCCAAGCCCTAGGTGTCATAGATGGTACACATGTTGCAACGTGTCCACCATCAGCCACAGAGTATGTGTACTGCAACCGTAAATACCAACATTCACTGAATATACAGGTGATATGCAATGCCTCCTACATCATTACTGATCTCGTGGCCAGGTATCCAGGTAGCACACATGATTCGTACATCTTTCGCCATAGCGGCATTCACACAAGACTGCTAGCTGGGGAGTTTGGAGAAGGATATCTACTAGGTATTGTCTCTCTGTACAGTGGCGCATTAATGGTGTGCAGATGTCAGATGGCTCACTTACTCATCATACCCTCTGTCCCTTCCAGGAGACAGTGCCTACGCAGTGCGCACCTAGATGATGACCTATCTAAATCCTGCAACACCAGCAGAACAGAGATACAATGCAGCACACAGGGCGACCCGCAATGTGGTGGAGCGCACCTTTGGACTGCTGAAGAGTCGCTTCCGGTGCCTCCACAAAAGTGGAGGGGCACTACAGTACAGCCCAGAGATGACATGTAGAATAGTGGCTACTTGTGCAATCTTGCACAATATAGCTACCACAAGGGGCATACCTGTGGAAATATCGGAGCCAGACTCAGATGAGGATGATGATCCCATACCACCCCTACAGCCAGCAGACAGGACCAGTGCAGCAGAAGGAAGGCAAAGGCGTTCTGACATCACACACAACCATTTCGGATGTAAGTATGAATAAGACAAATGCACTGACACATGTACCTGTAGTGGAGTAAATTTATTACCTTAATGTCAAGTAATGTTAGTCCAACGAATTCCAACAAAAGTGAGTTAAAAAATAGAAACAATAGAAGTTCAGAGTAAAGCACTATTACTTCATAGTGTACTCATTACCCCTCTGGCCGCTACAATTACTTCTTGCGGCCACGCACACCACTCAGGTGCCCAGTTGCCTCACTGGCACCTTGATTGTCTGCCTCAGTGGCAGTGCTATTCCTGGCACTGCGCCGTCTGGTGTCCATTGCGGGCACAGCTAGGCTGCTGAAGCTGGAAGTGTCCTCCGTGTCCCCCAGTCCAAGCTCGCTGGGTGTGGCTGACCTGTGTCCCATGACGTTGTCAAACACATTTGTGATTTGGACTAGTCCGTGAGCCACATCCCTGCTGCTGTGTGCTGCCTCAACCTGTGCAGCCATTGCACGACGTGAAATCTGTGAGGTTGAATTAGCTAGCCTATTGACAGAGCGACAAAATCCCCTGAACATGTTCATGAAGCGTTGCTCCTGCCTGCAGTGGCTCACCCTGTCATGGCGCAGCTCCTGGCATAGTTCCCACACAGCAGAAGTGAGCTCCCTTGTGTCCTGCGATGCCTGGACCTGTCCCTCATACAGCTGTTCTATATTTGCATTCAGGCACTCCAGCTGGCGATGCAGGCCCCCCATGTTAGCATTATCTTGCTGCATCTGTTTCTGTAAAGCAGTGATCTTTTTATTCTGCAGGCGCTGCTGCAACATAGCCGATTCCAGGCCACCAAAGAAGGAGGTTCCCTCACCTGCCTCATACGGCTGTGCACCTGCATTTGTAGCCATCCTGTGGGGTGCTGTGTTCTGCTGTGAACTGGCCTCCTGCATCTGGGTGCATCTGCCAGTTGGGGATGGTGTATGTGGTCCTTCCTGCTGCTCATCGGAGTCCTGACTGAGCTCTGGCAGTGGCAGTGCCCTGGGCCTGCGTCGGAGTGGCGCTATGGTCAGAGACCCACTTGTGTTGGAGTCTGAGGCTGGATGGGTGTCAGTCTCCCCTAAGCTGGCACATGCTGTGGCTGCTGGGCCTGGCCCACCTGCAGCGACAATATGCAGCATGTCAGTTATGTTTGTTACAAGTAAGGTCACACAATGGTAATTAAGGTACAGGTACTTCTCTTCACTGTGTTGTGGGTGTTGTGTTCTTCTAGGTGTCGCTCTACTTAATTACATTGTATGTGCTACTTTCAGCTCTGGGTTGTGGACTGCCACTCCCATAATGCATTGTTGTGCTGCTTCTAAGATGTGGAATGGACTACTTCTCACAATGTTTTACATTACTTGCTAATTTATAAGGGGCTTTTGTGCATACACATATTGGGTTACAATTCAATATTGCACTTACCTTTGCTGGTACTTGGTGTGTCGGAGGTGTCTATCTCTGTGACCCCACTGACTGCTTCAGGGAGGAGTGTGGACTCCACTAGGTCCTCTAACGGGGTGGATGGTGACTCTGTGGGTGGACCGCCTCCTGTGCTCCTGGCCTCCTGCAGTCGTCTTGCCACCCTCTCCTTGGCACGGGACCGTAGGTCGTACCACCTCTTCTTAATTTCTTCGAGTGAGCGCTGTGCCACTCCAAAAGCGCAGATCTTTGTTTGTATGTCTGCCCAGAGTCTCCTTTTCTCACTCTCCGGCACCTGGAGAGAGCTTTTGCCAAAAAGCTGGTCATGGCTCCTGACCACCTCCTCTGTCAGCACCTCCAGCTCTTGCTCGCTTTCTTTCTCCCTTCTCCTTTTCTTAGGCTGAGGTGTCCATGCTTGTTCAGGTGTGCTGCCTTCTTCAGAGTGTTGCTCAGTGTGGCTGGGCTGACTCTCTCGGGATGCTGGTTTGGGTGTGGCACCTGAAACTGCCTGGGATGACTCACTTTCTGCTTTTGATGTCATCAGGCTCCTCCAGGTGTGCTTTCTCACAATTTCTCTCAATTTTCGATTGCCACATCAGCCTGAGTGAAATAATGTCCACATTATTTCACAGCCATTTTACACTTCACTTAAGTAACTTATAAGTCACCTATATGTCTAACCCTCACTTAGTGAAGGTTAGGTGCAAAGTTACTAAGTGTGAGGGTACCCTGGCACTAGCCAAGGTGCCGCCACATTTTTCAGGGCAATTTCCCCGGGCTTTGTGAGTGTGGTGACACCATTACACGTGTGCACTACATATAGGTCGATACCTATATGCAGCTTCACAATGGTAACTCCGAACATGGCCATGTAACATGTCCAAGATCATGAAATTGTCTCCCCAAGACAAATTTGGTATTGGGGTGCCAATCCCATGCATCCCCTGGGCTCCAGCATGGACCCCGGGTACTGCCAAACTAGCTCTCGGGGTTTTCTCTGTAGCTACCGCTGCTGCCAGCCCTCAGACAGGTTTCTGCCCTCCTGGGGTCTGGGCAGCCCAGTCCCAGGAAGGCAGAACAAAGGATTTCCTCTGAGAGAGGGTGTTACACCCTCTCCCTTTGGAAATAGGTGTTAAGGGCCTCAGAGGATTAGCCTCTCCTGGCCTCTGGGAATGCTTTGAAGGGCACAGATGGTGCCCTCCTTGCATAAACCAGTCTACACCGGTTCAGGGGTCCCCCAGCCCCTGCTCTGGTGTGAAACTGGACAAAGGAAAGGGGAGTGAGCACTCCCCTATCCATCACCACCCCAGGGGTGGTGCCCAGAGCACCTCCAGTGTGTCCCAGACCTCTGCCATCTTGAATGCAGAGGTGTGAGGGAACAATGGAGACCTCTGAGTGGCCAGTGCCAGCAGGTGACGTCAGAGAACCTGCCTGATAGGCTCCTACCTGGTTAGGTAGCCAATCCTCCTCTAAGGGCTATTTAGGGTCTCTCCTGTGGGTTTCTCATCAGATAACGAATGCAAGAGCTCACCAGAGTTCCTCTGCATCTCCCTCTTCGACTTCTGCCAAGGATCGACCGCTGACTGCTCCAGGACACCTGCAAAACCGCAACAAAGTAGCAAGAAGACTACCAGAAACTTTGTAGCGCCTAATCCTGCCGGCTTTCTCAACTGTTTCCTGGTGGTGCATGCTCTGAGGGCTGTCTGCCTTCACCCTGCACTGGAAGCCAAGAAGAAATCTCCCGTGGGTCAACGGAATCTTCCCCCTGCTAACGCAGGCACCAAACTTCTGCATCACCGGTCCTCTGGGCCCCCTATCATCTTTCAAGGGAGAGCAGATCCACACAGTCGGTCGTCATTGCAGTTGGTGCCTGCAGAAGCAGGGGAGTGGTTCCTTCACTCCAAGGGAGATTTCTTCTTGCTTCTTGGTTCAGGCTGAAGTCTTGCTGACCTCAAAGAATGCACAGCCAGGGAAGTGTTGCAGTTGCTGGAAGGAGCCGTAGAAACAATGTTGCAAAGTGGAGTCATTCCTGCAGTTGCAGATTGTTGGTTCCTGAGTAGTACAGTAGCGGTTCCAGGGGACAGAAGCTATAGTAAATGATGCAGATGAGTCCTGCTGGAATCTTCTACATCGAATCTGGGGACTCACCTTAAAGTGGGTTTGGTCACTTTGGCCCTCATTATGACATTGGCGGTAAATCCCGCTTACCGGCTGTAGGAGGCTGGCCTGGTTTGTAGTGGGTACCTAAGGTACTTAAACCTTATACCAGGTCCAGTTATAATATATTAGTGAAATATAGGCAGGGTTCTAGCAGCTTAGGCTGTCTAGAGGTAGCTGTAGCAGAGCAGCTTAGGCTGAAGTAGGAGACATGCAAAACTCCTGCAATACCACTATAGTTACACAGTACTTATACACAACAAAAGACAATACTCAGTGTTACCAAAAAAAAGGTACTTTATTTTAGTGACACAAGGCCACAAATATCTTGAGGCAATACTCCTTCTGGAGGTAAGTATTATACACAATATGTACACTAGTAACCAAAATCAGGTAAGTAAACAGTCATAGAATAGTGCAGACAGTCGAAAATACAATAGATTGCAATAGGCCTAGGGGCAACACAAAGCATATACTAAAACAGTGGAATGCGAATCACAAATTCCCCCCTAGGCAAGTGTAGTGTGTAGAGGGGTGCTGGGAGTGTAGGAAAACACCAAAGGTAAGTAAAGTACCCCACCCCAAAGCCCAGGAAAGCAGGAGTAAATTACAGCATGTTTCTTCAGGACAGACTACAAGTCGTTACAACAGATTTTGTAAGAATCAAAGAAAACTGCAAGCAACAAATGATGGATTCCTGGACCTGAGGACCTGTGGAGAGAGGAGACTAAGGCAGTCATTCTGACCGCGGCGGGCGGCGGTCGCCGCCCGCCATGCGGTCACCGCCAAATGGCCGCTCCGCGGTCAGGAGACCGCGGATGCCATTCTGGCTTTCCTGCTGGGCCGGCGGGCGACCGCCAAAAGGCCGCCCGCCGGCCCAGCGGGAAAGCCCCTGCAACATAGAAGCCGGCTCCGAATGGAGCCGGCGGTGTTGCAGGGGTGCGACGGGTGCAGTTGCACCCGTCGCGATTTTCACTGTCTGCAAAGCAGACAGTGAAAATCTTCATGGGGCCCTGTTAGGGGGCCCCTGCACTGCCCATGCCAGTGGCATGGGCAGAGCAGGGGCCCCCAGGGGCCCCACGACACCCATTCCCGCCATCCTGGTTCTGGCGGTGTAAACCGCCAGAACCAGGCTGGCGGGAAGGGGGTCGGAATCCCCATGGAGGATTCCCTGGGCCAGGGGAAAACCGGCGGGAAACCGCCGGTTCTCCTTTTCTGACCGCGGCTTTACTGCTGCGGTCAGAATGGCCCTGGAAGCACCGCCAGCCTGTCATGGACCGCCAGGGTCGGAATGACCCCCTAAGTCCTGAAGTCGAAGAAGAGTCCAGGAAGGACAGGGGCCCCAGCCAACCTAGAAGATGGTGCAAAAGTGTATTCTCCGGTAAGAAGCAAAGTACAGAAAAGCACCAAAGAAGATGGCTGTGGGTTTCCTGCTTGGTGCAGGTGATGTCCCACATCGAGTTGTTGGATGCAAGCTGTTTGCATTGCTAGATTCTGCCAACAAGCCTTGGTTCTAGCAAGTATGTGGTTTGCGTCAAAAAGGAGCTGATTGAACCCAGGAGGGACCTGGAGGTGTCTACTTAGACTGGGGAGACAGAGGGGGCTCTAAGCACCTCAGAGAGCCCTCAGAAGACCAGGCAGCACCCACAGGAGTCCCAGAACATGGGGACAAAGAGGATGCAAAGCGCAGTCATCGCAGCACTACAGTGGAGGGTCCCACGGCGCTGGAGAACAACTCAGGGAGCAGTGCGTCGCAGGATGGGGTTCTGGGGACACGGGCTACGCTGTGCATGAAGGATTCTTGGAAGATATGCACAGAAAACACAAGGAGCTCCTGAAGACGCCGTACATAGGGTTACTGTCGCATCAGGGGGAGGCAAACTCTTAACCCTACCAAATTTGGACAGCTGGACCTTTGGTCAGTCTGGGTCACTTCAGTCCACCACCTGTGTTCCAGGGAGCACACTCGTCAGTAGGAGAGGAGTCCTAGAGTTCCTGTGTTTGTTACAGAAGGGTGCCTGCAGAAGCAAGGAAGTGTCTCAGTCACTCCATGGGAGATTCCTTCAGTTATTCTGGTGCAGGATGAAGACGGGCAATCCTCAGAGTATGCACACCTTGGAAACTGTTGCAAATGCTGGCTGGAGCTGAAGTTGCAGGTCACCGGAGTCACCCTGGATACTTTGTTGCAGTTACAGTGGTTCGTGGAGCAGTCAGCAGTTGATCCGACGGTCAGAAGCTGAAGCAGAGGATGCAGAGGAGTCCTGGAGGAATCTTGCAAACCGAATCTGAGGAAACACCCAGAGGAGAGACCCTAAATAGCCCTGAGAGGGTGATTGGCACTAGCCACTCAGATGCTCCTAGAGGGTCCCCACACCTTGGAATCCAGGATGGCTAATGCCAGGGACACTCTAGGCACCACCCCTGGGGTGGTGATGGACAGGGGAGTGGTCACTCCCATTTCCTTTGTCCAATTTCCCACCAGAACAGGGGAGAAGGGGTCCCTGAACCAGTGTAGACTGGTTTATGCAAGGAGGGCACCATCTGTGCCCTGTGCCCTTCAAAGCATTTCCAGAGGCTGGGAGAGGCTACCCCTCCCCAGTCTGTAACACCTATTTTCAAAGGGAGAGGGTGTAATACCCTGCTCTCAGAGGAAATGCTTTGTTCTGATTTCCTGGAACTCGGATTCCCAGACCCCAGGAGGGCAGAACCCTGTCTGTGAGGTGGCAGCAGCTGTAGCTGCAGTGCAACCCTCAGAGATCTGGTTTTGCATGGAATTGGCTCCCCAATACCAGATTTGGAATGGGGGGACAACTCCATGGTCTTTGACATGTTACATGGCCTTATTCGGATTTACCATTGTGAAGCTACATATAGGTATTGACCTATATGTAGTGCACGCGTGTAATGCTGTCCGCACAATCACAAAGTCCGGGGAAATGGCCCTGAACTACGTGGGGGGACCTTTGCTAGTGCAAGGGTGCCCTCACACTTAGTAACTTTGCACCTAACCTTCACTACGTGAGGGTTAGACATACAGGTGATTTATAAGTTACTTAACTGCAGTGAAAATGGCTGTGAAATAGTGTGCGCACTATTTCACGCAGGCTGCAATGGGAGTGCTGTGTAAGGGTTTGTCTGAGCCCCCTCTGGGTGGCAAAAGAAATGCTGCAGCCCATATGGATCTCCTGGAACCCCAATTCCCTGGGTACCTAGGTACCATATACTAGGGACTTAAAAGGGGGATCCAGTGTGCCAATTGAAATTGGTAAATGAAGTCACTAGGATACAGTGACAAATTTAAAAGTAGAGAGAGCATAAGCACTGAGGTTCTGATTAGCAGAGCCTCAGTGACACAGCTAGGCACTACACGGGCATACACATTAGGCCACAAACTATGAGTACTGGGTCCTGGCTAACAGGATCCCGGTGAGATGTAGGTTTTTATCTATGAGCACTGGGGTCCTGGCTAGCAGGATCCCAGTGACAGTATAAACACAATGACACACACTCACAAACAGGCCAAAACTAGGGGTAACAATGCTAGAAAGAGGCTACTTTCTCACACAACCCCCCCAAATGAAGGACAATAAGGCTAACCTTGGCCAGTTGAAACTTTATTGTCTAAGTGGTGATAAGTGAAGAGTAGATCTGCAATAGAGTGGCTACTCCCTTTTTCATTCACTGTATGGTTACTTCCCTGTGGGGATGTAAACAACACTGTTTTGAGATTTTTACCTAACCAACAATGTAAGTGTAAATTCTCAGAGTTCCTATTAGTATGTTTTAAAGTTGGGCAGTGGGATTGGTACACTGGGCCTATGTCAAATGCAGGAAATGCTAGACAGTGATGCTGTCTCAATAAAGCCATAGCTGGGCAAAAAGTTTGTCCATATGGCTGTAAGGTAGAATAGGGTTGCTGTTTCTCTTGAGTTGGAGCAGTGCAGGGCTGCTGTCCTATAAGCTCCACACCAGGACAGGGCTGCTGTCCTAAGTGTTTAGAGGCAGTGCAGGGCTGCTGCACTAAAGTTTCTCTGGGAGGGCTGGAGGGATGCTCTATATTTACTAAAATGGTGCAATTATGCACATCTTCTTTAAAAGTTCCACAGAGAGATACTTTTACCTCTGGGAGTCCAGCTGTGGTAGCTGATGGCTCCTTTGGCACAAGTTCCACCCCAGGAGAGGTTTCTCCCACCACAGGAATGGTATCCTTAGAGGCAGGGTGGGGAAAGGATACTTTGATAACCTTATTACCTGTTGGTGGAGAGGGATCCTGAGATTTCACGCCTTTTTCTCTCCTTTGCTTTTTCATTTGACCAGAAATGAGAGGAAGCAATTCCTCAGGGATACCTAGCATGGATTCATGGGTCCTGAACTCTACCTCAGCCCAACCTGAGGCCTCTAGGTAATTCCCTAAGAGACAATCTACCTGTAATATAGGTTATACTACCACCTGCTTAGGGCCAGTAACTCCACCTCAACTAAGTTGAACTACAGCCAAGGGGAGAGTTATTGACATCAGTAACTTGGTACTTCTGTCCAAGGACGTGTTGTGCAGATGACACCTGGTTTTCAGTCACCAAAGTGATACTGGCACCTGTGTCCCTGTATGCCTTGGCCTCAACACCATTTATTAAGATTGACTGCCTGTACTTATCCATGTTAAGGGGACAAGCAACCAAGGTGGCCACCAGGTGTGATAGAAACTGTCTTGGGAGTGTCTACCCCAGTTTCTATCATGGTCCCAAAAGTGAACCCAACTACACTTTTAGTTTTACGATAGCCAGTAGTCCCACCACTATTACCACTACTGCTAGGGGCATTAGAGTCTGATTTCTTAGTGGTGGTAGGCTCAGGGGCTTTACCTGTGCGGGACCTATCCCCTGGCCAATGGCCTTTATTTCTACACACAAAGCACCAAAGCTTTTTTTGTTTGAGTGAAGAGTTTGAAGAAGATGAAGACGTTTTATCCCCACCCCCAGAGGAGTGTTTAGGACCTGAAGAAGGATCATTATGTTTACTTTTATCCCCTTGCTTATCCTGTAATTTTTCACCATCTTTCTTCTTACCATTCTTGTTACCCCCTGTATGAGCTTTTCTGCTCACCCTTGTTCTGACCCATTTGTCTGCCTTCTTTCCCAATTCTTGGGGAGAGGTCAGATCTGAGTCCACAAGATACTGATTTAACAAGTCACTCACACAATTATTTAAGATATAGGGGGTCATTCCGACCCCGGCGGGCAGACCGCCAAAAGACCGTACCGTGGTCAAATGACCGCCCGCCCAGCGCGAAAGCCCCAGCAACGATGAAGCCGGCTCCGAATGCAGTGGCACCCGTCGCGATTTTCAGTGTCTGCTTTGCAGACACTGAAAATCCTAATGGGGCCCTGTTAGGGAGCCCCTGCACTGCCCATGCCAGTGGCATGGGCAGAGCAGGGGCCCCCAGGGGCCCCACAACACCCATTCCCGCCATCCTGGTTCTGACGGTGTAAACCGCCAGAACCAGGCTGGCGGGAAGGGGGTCGGAATCCCCATGGCGGCGCTGCAAGCAGCGCCGCCATGGAGGATTCCCTGGGCCAGGGGAAAACCGGCGGGAAACCGCCGGTTCTCCTTTTCTGACCTCGGCTTTACTGCTGCGGTCAGAATGGCCCTGGAAGCACCGCCAGCCTGTTGGCGGTGCTTCCGTGGTCCCCGGCCCTGGCGGTCATGGACACCCGTTACCGCCAGCCTCTTCCTGGCGGTAAGGGGGTCAGAATCCCAATGGCGGATTCGCCCAGCCGGAGGTAAACCCAGGGGCCCCACGACACCCGTTCCCGCCAGCCTCTTCCTGGCTGTGTAAACCGCCAGGAACAGGCTGGCGGGAAGGGGGTCGGAATCCCCATGGCGGCGCTGCTTGCAGCGCCGCCGTGGAGGATTCCCTGGGGCAGGGGAAAACCGGCGGGAAACCGCCGGTTTCCCTTTTCTGACCGCGGCTTTACCGCCGCGGTCAGAATTGCCCCTGAAGCACCGCCAGCCTGTTGGCGGTGCTTCCTCCGTCCCCGGCCCTGGCGGTCCATGACCGCCAGGGTCGGAATGAGGCCCATAGTCTCTCAGAATAAAGTTATATAGGCTTTCATAATCAGTCACCTTACTGCCATGTAACCAACTTTCTAGGGCCTTCACAGAACAGTCTACAAAGTCTGTCCAGTCCTGTGATTACTCCTTTCTGGTCTTTCTGAACTTAAGTCTGTACTGTTCAGTGGTTAAGCCCAGACCATCCAAGAGTGCATTTTTAAGAACCTGGTAATTATCTGCATCATCCTCTGTGACAATAAGAAGTCTGTCTCTACCTTTCCCAGAGAAGGATAACCAAAGGATAGCGGCCCACTGTACATGAGGGACCCTCTGAAGTTTACAGGCCCTCTCAAGTGCAGCAAACCACTTGTTGATGTCATCACCAACCTTGTAAGGGGGGAGACAACTTTGTGCAGATTCCTAGAATCAAATGAAGGTTCCCTCACATTTGTATTGCTAAAACTGCAACTACCACCATGGGGAACTAACTCCAAACTCTGCCTCTCTTTCTCCACAGCCAGAGATTCCCTGTCTAAGGCCAACTGCTGCTGCATTAGCTTCAGTCTGGCCATCTCTAACCTCAGCTTTCTGGGTTCCCTATCTAGGGACTGGTCCTCAGAGTTAGAATTATGTGAAGCCTCTAAAACAGAGGTAACATAAGAGTGTGCAGAGGCAGACCTATCTCTAACCGGGCCACACTAGTGACCTGGCCTCTACGGGTGAAGGGAGAGCTACTTGTGTGTGAACCCTTCCAACTAACATTTATAGTAGGGGGCTTGTTGACAGATAGGTCTGTGGAAGGACCCTCCCCAGGATTGTCATCTTGCTCCTCTGAGCCTTCCAAGTTGGAGTCATCCTCTACCTCTTCCCCTGTCTGATCTGGACCAGTGCTGAGTCCCTGGTCATCTTGGGGGTAAAAGATTTAAGAGGAACTCCTTACTGGGGTTATTCCCAATCCCTAAACTTATTTCAATACAGAGACCTCTCAAACTTTTACAGATTAAATTCTCATATGTTGTTTTCAAAACTCTAGGGGTAGCGTCTACAGAAGACATATTGAAAGAAAAAACTTTTGGGAAAGTGAGTAAAAAGTTAGTAGAATAACAGAGCTAACTTTTTAGAGAAAAGAAGAAATCTTTTCAGAACTTTGAAAAACTTTTGCAGAGTTAAACAGAACTTTTAAGAAAGGCCAAAAGTGGGGGTAACCATGCTAGAAAGAGGCTACTTTCTCACAGTAGGTTGTCACAATTTCAACAATGGAACCACAATCTCAGTGTACATAGTGCATTTAAGGTCAATCTTATCGTTGTCCACCACCATGAAATGACGACCGCCTGTCTTATATGTAGGGACAGGTGGAAGTGAGGTAACTCTGCCTACGTTGGCGTCGTGGTGGTAGGTGGTCTTGCACCGCCGTGCAATTCCTCATTAGATAATACAGGGCTCTATGGAGTACAGTGGCCAATGGGGATCTGCGCCGGGGGTGACGGTGTTCACCGCTGAAGATGTGACCGCCATTTTCTATCTGATTCCTCACTTGTTTCTTGAAATTTGGGCAGTGAAATGAGCAACGGGGCTATATAACTGGGGGCCCCAGCACTGCCCAGGCCCCCAGAGGCACCCCAAGTCCTCCTTACCTCCAGCCCTTCCATGGCGGTGGGCAGGAGCCCACTAAACCCCGGATGAAGGTGAAAAAGGGCTGCCTCTGGGTAGAAGAAGCGGAAGATTCTACAACAACGGAAGGTGCCAGGAACTTCTCCTTTGGTCAGAAGATGTCCAACGGCGTGCTGGAGGATGGAGAGTTGTTTCCACGCAGAAAGACAACAAACAAGCCTTTGCTACCTGCTACATCGCAGTTCAAGGATTTGGGTGCTGCCAGGGCCCAGGAAGGACCAGGAGGTCGCCCCTTGGAGGAGGAGACAGAGGGGGCGCTCAGCAACAGAGAGAGCCCACGCAGAAACAGGCAGCACCCGCAGAAGCACCTGAGCAGGGATTCAGAAGATCTGAGCATGGTGATTGTTTCAGCACAGCAAAAGAGGGTCCCACATAGTCGGAGTCCAACTCAGCGAGTAGGGCAATGCAGGACGGAGTGCTGGGAACCTGGGCTGTGCTGTGCACAAAGGAAGTCTTGCAAAAGTGCAGAGAAGCCCTAGCAGCTGCAGTTCATGCAGGACACAGGATTACCATCTGGCGTGAGGAGGCAAGGACTTACCTCCACCAAATTTGGACAGAAGGGCCACTGGACTGTCGGGGACACTTGGATCCAGCTCCTGTGTTCCAGGGACTACGCTCGTCAAGATGAGAGGGGACCCAGAGGGACCGGTGATGCAGAAATTTGGCGCCTGCGTTAGCAGGGGGAAGATTCCGTCGACCCACGGGAGATTTCTTCTTGGCTTCAAGTGCAGGGTGAAGGCAGACAGCCCTCAGAGCATGCACCACCAGGAAACAGTCAAGAAAGCCGTCAGGATGAGGCACTACATTGTTGCTGGTAGTCTTCTTGCTACTTTGTTGCAGTTTTTCAGGCGTCCTGGAGCAGTCAGCAGTCCATCTTTGGCAGAAGTCGAAGAGAGAAGTGCAGAGGAACTCTGGTGAGCTCCTGCATTCATTATCTGGTGAGAAACCCACAGGAGAGACCCTAAATAGCCCTCAGAGGAGGATTGGCTACCTAACCAGGTAGGAGCCTATGAGGAGGGGTCTCTGACGTCACCTGCTGGCACTAGCCACTCAGAGGTCTACATTGTGCCCTCACACCTCTGCATTCAAGATGGCAGAGGTCTGAGACACACTGGAGGGGCTCTGGGCAGTACCCCAGGGGGGTGATGCACAGGTGAGTGGTCACTCCCCTTTCCTTTGTCCAGTTTCACGCCAGAGCAGGGGCTGGAGGCTCCCTGAACCGGTGTAGACTGGCTTATGCAAGGAGGGCACCATCTGTGCCCTTCAAAGCATTTCCAGAGGCTGGGGGAGGCTACTCCTCCCCAGCCCTTAACACCTATTTCCAAAGGGAGAGGCTGTAAAACCCTCTCTCAGAGGAAATCCTTTGTTCTGCCTTCCTGGGACTGGGCTGCCCAGACCCCAGGAGGTCAGAAACCTGTCTGAGGGCTGGCAGCAGCGGTAGCTGCAGAGAAAACCCCAGAGAGCTAGTTTGGCAGTACCCGGGGTCCATGCTGGAGCCCCGGGGATGCATGGAATTGTCCCCCCAATACCAGAATTGTATTGGGGTGACAATAACATCATCCTAGACATGTTACATGGCCATGTTCGGAGTTACCATTATGATGCTACACATAGGTATTGACCTATATGTAGTTCACACGTGTAATGGTGTCCCCACACTCATAATGTCCAAGGAATTTGCCCTGAACAATGTGGGGGCACCTTAGCTAGTGCCAGGGTGCCCTCACACTAAGTAACTTTGCACCTAACCTTCACTAAGTGATGGTTAGACCTATAGGTGACTTATAAGTGACTTAAGTGCAGTGTAAAATGCCTGTGCAATAACGTGGACGTTATTTCACTCAGGCTGCTGTGGCAGTCGTGTGTATATGAATTGTCTGTGCTCCCTATGGGTGGCAAAAGAAATGCTGCAGCCCATAGGGACCTCCTGGAACCCCAGTACCCTGGGTACCTAGGTACCATATACTAGGGAATTATAAGGGTGTTCCAGTGTGCCAATCAGAATGGGTAAAATTAGTCATAAGCCTGAAGTGACAATTCTAAAAGCAGAGAGAGCATAAACACTGAGGTTGCAGTGATACAGTTGGGCACCACATAGGGATCACATACAGGGCACAATTTATGAGCACTGGGGTCCTGGCTAGCAGGATCCCAGTGACACAGGCAAAAACAAACATACATACAAGTAAAAATGGGGTAACATGCCAGGCAAGATGGTACTTTCCTACACACAGGCCTTTCACTGACAGGCCTAAGACATTGTTAAGTGGCTACTTAAGTGGATGGCAAAATCAGTGCTGCAGGCCCACTAGTAGCACTTAATCTACAGGCCTTGGGCACATATAGTGCACTGAATTAGGGACTTATAAGTAAATTAAATAATCCAATTGGGTATGATCCAATGTCATCATGTTTAAAAAGAGAGAGCATATGCACCTTGTAGGAAAGTAACATCTTTCTTGGCATGTTACCCCCATTTATACCTGTATGTCAGTATGTTTTTGCCAGTCTCACAGGGATCCTGCTGGTCAGGACCCCTTTGCTCATAGTTTATGGTCTAATGTGTGTTTCTGTATAGTGCTTGACTGTGTCACTGAGGCTCTGCTAATCAGAACCTCAATGCTTATCCTCTCTCTGCTTTTAAATTTGTCACTATAGGCTAGTGACTTAATTTACTAATTTCATTTGGCACACGGGACCCCCCTATTAGCCCTAGTATATGGTACCTTGGTACCTAGGGCATTGGGGATCCAGTAGATCCTTATGGGTTGCAGCATTTCTTTTGCCACCCATAAGGAGCTCAGACAAACCCTTTCACAGAACTGCCCCCACAGCCTGCGTGAAATAACACACACGTTATTTCACAGCCATTTTCACTGCACTTAAGCAACTTACAAGTCTCCTAAATGTCTAACCTTCACTTCTTGAAGGTTTGGTGCAAAGTTACTAAGTGTGAGGGCACCCTTGCACTAGCAAAGGTGCCCCCACATAGTTCAGGGCCATTTCCCGGGACTCTGTGAGTACGGGGACGCCATTACAAGTGTGCACTACACATCGGTCAATAACTATATGTAGCTTCACAATGGTAACTCTGAATATGGCCATGTAAGGTGTCTAAGATCATTGAATTGCCCCCATTCCAAATCTGGTATTGGGGAGCCAATTCCATGCATCCTGGGGGCTCCACTATGGATCCCCAGTACTGCCAAACCAGCTCTCTGAGGCTTGCACTGCAGCTGCTGCCACCTCACAGACAGGGTTCTGCCCTCCTAGGGTCTAAGCAGCTCAGTCCCAGGAAGGCAGAACAAAACATTTCCTCTGAGAGCATGGTGTAACACCCTCTCCCTTTGGTGTTACAGGCTGGGGAGGAGTAGCCTCCCTGAGCCTCTGGAAATGCTTTGAAGGGCACAGATGGTGCCCTCCATGATTAAGCCAGTCTATATCGGTTCAGGGACACCTTGTCCCCTGCTCTGGTGTGAAACTGGACAAAGGAAAGGGGAGTGACCCCTCCCCTGTGAATCACCACCCCATCAGAGCTCCTACAGTGTGTCCCAGACTTCAGCCATCTTGCTTTGTAATGTGTGCGGGCACCCCTCTTGATGGGTCCTTACCTGATAAGGTAGCCAATTCCCCTCACAGGGCTATTTAGGGTCTCTCCTGTGGGTTCTCTTCAGCTTCTACTTGCACGTTTCCAGCAGGAATCCTCTGCAACTACTACTTCATCCTCTGACCTCGGATCAACCGCAGCCTGCTCCAGGAACCGCTGTAACAGCAACAAAGTATCAACAAGGGATACTTTTCTTCTGCAACTTCAGCTTCAGCCAGCAACTGCAATAGTTTCCATGGTGTGCACGGTCTGAGGACTCCCTATATTCATCTTGCACCAGAAGGATCGAAGGAATCTCCTGTGAGGTGACGGAGTCACTCCCCTGCTCATGCAGGCACCTTCTATGTTGACAACCCCTACTCTTGGACTGCTCTCACAGCAAAGAGGGTGGACCCCATCGACACTGACTGCCCTGAGGTCCTGCTGATGCAATTTGGAGGAGGTAAGACCTTGCCTTCCCTGAGAGCGACAGTACCCCTGAGCACTGCGTCTTCTTCACCTCCTGAGGCCACTGTGTGCTATTTGCAAAATTCCTTCATGCACAGCCTGGCTCAGGTTCCCATCACTCTATCCTGTGGCGCTCAACTCACTGAGTTGACATCCGGCAGCATTGGACCCTTCTTTGCATTCCTGCACCAACTGTATTTTGCACCTCCCTTGTCCCCATGTCCTGGGACTCCCGTGGGTGCTGCCTGGTGTCCTGAGGGCTCTCTAAAGTGCTGAGAGCCCCCTCTTCCTCCTCACACAGAGTTGAGGCCCCCAGGTCCCTCCTGGGTCCGGCCAGCACCATTTTGATGCAAAACGCAACTTTGTCATAACCAAGGCTTGTTGGGGATTTCCAACACAAAATCACATCTGCATCCATCTTCACTTTGTGGGTCATCCATTGCACTGTGCAGGAACCCACTGGCATCTTCCTAGGGTGCATTTCTGCAGTCTTCGTCCAACCGAGTACTCTTCTTCTGCACCGTCTTCTGGGTTGGCAGGGGCTCCTGTCCTTCCTGGAACTTCTTTTGACTTGGCCCCCTTCTTTGGCAGGTCTTCAGCTCCAGGAATCCAGCAGTTCTTGTTTTTAGACTTGGATGGCTATTGCACTAATTCCAATCAAGAGGCGTAGTGTGTCCTGAGGAAACTTGCAGTACTTTACTCTGCTTTTCTGGGCTCTGGGGTGGGGCAATTTACTTACCTTTACTGTATTCATACTCTCCCAACGATTATGCACACACTACGCTTGTCTAGGGGGGAATTTGTGATTCACATTCTACTTTCTTAGTAAATGGTTTGTGTTGCCCCTAGGCCTATTTCTTCCTATTACATTCTATGGTATTTTCTACTGTTTGTACTATTCTGTGACTGTTTAATTACCTGATTTTGGTCTCTAGTGTATATATTTTGTATAATACTTGCCGCCAGAAGGCATATTGCCTCTAGGATATCTTTGGCCTTGTGTCACTAAAATAAAGTACCTTTATTTTTGGTAGCACTGAGTATTGTCTTTTATTGTGGATAAGTACTGTGTGACTATAGTGATATTGCAGTAGCTTTGCATGTCTCCTAGTTTAGCCTAAGCTGTTCTGCTACAGCTCCCTCTAGATAGCCTAAACTGCTAGAACACTGCCTACATTCAACTAATAAGGGGGAATTTGACCTGGTATAAGGTGTAAGTACCTAGAGTACCCACCATGAACCAGGCCAGCCTCCTACACCTGAGACTTCAAAACAGGAGGTAAGCGCAGTCAAAGCCCTTGGAGATTCTTCACAAGCAGGAATATACCACAAAGTCCAGTATTTTCTCTCTTTTAGGCAGAAGCAGAAACTGCAGGGGAACCCAGCAAAGCACAGTCACAGGCAAAGGGTCAGTACTCCTCCAGCTCTCTAGCTCTTCTCCTCAGCATAGATTCCTCTTGATTCCAGAAGTAATTTGAAAATCTGGGGTTTTGGCTCCACTTTTTATACCCCTTTGTGCCTCTGAAGTTGGCTTACTTCAAAGGAAAGTCTCACAAGATCCTGCCTTGCCCAGACCTGGCTCCAGACTCACACCAGGGGTTGGGGACTGCATTGTGTGTGAGCACAGCCCAATCAGGTATAAGTGACCATTCCTCCCTCCACTCTAGCCCAGATGGCCCATCAGGATATGCAGGCTACACCTCAGCTTCCTTTGTTTCACTGTATAGAGGGGATTCACAAACAGCCCAACTGTCATTCTGACCCAGACAGGTAATACACAAACAGGCAGAGTCACAGAATGGTTTAAGCAGGAACATGCCCACTTTCTAAAAAGTGGCATTTTCAAACTGACAATCTAAAAAACAAATTTACAAAAAGATGTATTTTTAAATTGTGAGTTCAGGGACACCAAACTCCCGGTCTGGATCTGCTCTCAAAGGGAAACTCCACTTAAAAAGTTATTTAAAGGCAGCCCCCATGTTAACCTATGAGAAAGATTGGCCATGCAACATTGCAACCCAAATGTTGCAGTATTTCATGGCTAGGAGATGTAAATCACACCAGTACATGCCCCACCTTTAACATGCAGCGCACCCTGCCCATGGGGCTACCTAGGGCCAAACTTTGGGGTGCCTTACATGTACAAAAAGGAGAGGTTTGGGCCCGGCAAGTGGGTATACTTGTCAGGTTGAATTGACAGTTTAAAACTGCACACACCGACAATGCAGTGGCGGGTCTGAGTCATGAGTACAGGGCTACTCATGTGGGTGGTACAACCAGTGCTGCAAGCCCAGTAATAGCATTTGATTTACATTCCCCGGGCACCTCTAGTGAAATTTACTAGGGACTTACTAGTAAATCAAATATGCCAATCACAGAAAAGCCAAATACACATAAAATTTACACAGGGAGCACTTGCACTTTAGCACTGGTCAGTAGCGGTAACGTGCCTAGAGTACTGAAAACAGCAAAAACAGAGTCCAGCACACAGTCAAAAAATGGGTAGCAAAGGCAAAAAAGACAGGGAAGACCACGCCAAGGATGCAAGGTCTAACAATCACTCCAAGGTCAATGGAAGTCCTTGCATGAGGGCTACTCTTTTTATCAGGGCAAGTTGGGGAACACTAGGTGGTAAGATATTTGTGGACCCATGCATATTACTGTAGTTTACTTTACAAAAATTCCATGAAAAATAGTGTTTTTATTCCATATTGCACCTTTGGGAATCCACACAAGCCACACCTCTATGGACTCCCCTGGGTGTCTATTTTTTTAAATGTCTGAGTTTGGTAGGTTTCCTTCAATGGTTCCAGATGCCAGGGCTGATTAGCACACTCACCTCAGCTATCATTATCGGCACACAACATTTTGGGCCCTTCCCTGTTGCAGGCACTTGGCCAACCCACACAAGTGAGGTACCATTTTTATCTAGAGAATTTGGGTGATGCTGAGTGGAAGGACGTTTGTGGCTCCTCTCAGATTCCAGAGTTTTCCATTGCTGAAATGTGAGGAAAATGTGTTTTAGCCACATTTTGACTTTTGCAAAGGTTTCTGGGTGACAGAACCCGTGAGAGCCCCGCAAGTCACCCAATTCTAAATTCCCCTAGGCGTCTAGTTTCACAAAATAGGTTTACTAGGTTTCCCTAGGTGCCGACTAAGCTAGATGCCAAAATCCATAGCTATGCACTTTGCAAAAAAGGCATCTGTTTTCATTGGAAAAATGTGATGTGCCCATGTTGTGTTTTGAAGGGTTTCCTGTTGCGGCCACTAGGCATACCCAACAAGTGAGGTACCATTTTTAGTGGTATACTTGGAGGAATTCAGAGCGGAAGGAAGTTTGTGGCCCCCCTGAGATTCCAGAACTGTGCATTGCTGAAATGTGAGGAAAAAAAGTTTTTTTAGCCAAATTCTGAGGGTTGCAAAGCATTCTGGATGACGGAACCTGGTAAAAGCTCCACAACTCACCCCATTCTTGATTTCCCTAGGTGTATAGTTTTCAAAAATATATAAGATTGCTTGGTTTTCCTTGGTGCCGGATGAGCTAGAGGCCACAATTCACAGCTAGGAACTTTGCAAAAAACTCATCCGTTTTTATTGGAAAAATGTGATGTGTCCATGTTGTGTTTTGGGGTGTTTCCTTTCACGGGCACTAGGCCTTCCCACCCAAGTGAGGTACCATTGTCATCAGGACACTTGGGGAATTGCTAGGTGGAAGAAGGTTTTGTGTCTCACCTCAGATTCCTGAATTTTGCATTGATGAAATGTGAAGAAAATCTGTTTTTTAGCCAAAGTTTGAGGTTTGCAAAGGATTCTGGTGACAGAATCTGGTCACAGCCCCACAAGTTACCCTATTCTGGATTTCCCCAGGTATCAAGTTTTCACAAATGTATAAGTTTTCTAGGTTTCCCAGGTGCCAGCTGAGCTACAGGCCAAGATCCACAGCTAGGCACTTTGCAAAAAACGCGTTCATTTTCATTGGAAAAATGTGATGTGTTCACGCTGTGGTTTTGGGCGTTTCCTGTAATGGGTACTAGGCCTACCCACACAAGTAAAGTACTGTTTTTATCAGAAGACTTGGGGACTTGCTGAGTGGAAGGAAGTTTGTGTCTCACCTCAGATTCCTGAATTTTGCATCAATGAAATGTGAGGAATATTTGTTTTTTAGCCACATTTTGAGGTCTGCCAAGGATTCTGTGTGACAGAACTTTGTGAAAGCCCCACAAGTCACCCTGTTCTAGACTTCCCTAGGTGTCTAGTTTTAAAAAATATATAGGTTTGCTAGGGTTTCCTTGGTGCCAGATGAGCTACAGGCCAAAATCCACAGCTAGGCACTTTGCAAAAAAGCATCCATTTTCATTGGAAAAATGTGATGTGTCAATGTTGTTGTTTTTTGGAGCATTTCCTGTTGCAGGCAGTAGGCCCACCCACACGTGTGGTACCATTTTTATCAGGAGTCTTGGCGAAATGTTGGGAGGAAGAAAGTTTGTGGTTCCCTTCAGATTCCAGAACTTTGCTTAGCTGAAATGTGAGGAAAATGTGTTTTTTAGACAGATTTTCAGGTTTGCAAAGGATTGTGGGTAACAGAACCTGGAGAGAGCCCTACAAGTCACCCTATTCTAGATTTCCCTAGGTGTCTAGTTTTGAAAAATAAATAGGTTTGCTAGGATTCCCTAGGTGCCAGCTGAGCTAGAGGCCAAAATCCAAACTTTGCAAGAAACGCGCCACCTGAAGCGTGGCTCAAAAATGAGGCGTCACCTACTTTGCGGAAAAAATTGATGCTCCACCTGCATCGTGGCTGGCAGATAGAGGCATCGCGGCTGGAGAAACGATGCAACACCCACTTGTAGCTGCTGTTAAGGCCGCAAACCTCACATAGCGGGGTTTTCCATCGCCGTGCGGTGAGATTTCACACACATCATCGATGGCTGTCAAAAGTCGACACAAGCCTGCATGGATCTGAAGTGTCCGTCCAGAAATCGACGCATCGCTCTATTGCCGGAGAGAAAAACTATGCAGCGCCTACTCAATCACAGAAAAAAACAATGCACGGTCTTGCCTGCGAGCGAGAAATCGATGCAAACCTGACTATTTTGATGCACATCAAAAAAGAAAGAGGGACTGGGAGAATAATGGTCCAGTGTACAGTCTCCCAAGACTCAAACATATAAATAGAAATAGTACACTGTTTCAAAAAATAAGAAGAAGAACATGCAGGGTTGAAAGGAGTCAGTGGTTTCAGGAGAGCCCTCAAACACCCAATGGGATGCCAAGCTTCATCACTGGGCAATGTCCTCGTCAGACAGGTGCGGTGCTGCATGTCTGGCAGACTACCCCTATTATGGGGGTGGTACTATACCGAAGATTGTATGACAAATTAGTTCGGGTCTGAAACGAATACTGACTGTTGAGAAAACGTGGGAGAGACAGAAATAATTAAATTTGTCTCTGAGCCTTAAACATCACTTCTAATGAATCAGGGAAAGGTTCAGGCCAAGATTAAAAGAAAACAAGGGGAGTGAAAACGGGGATAATGTCCCACTACACTCTACACAGAGGAAAAAGTTGTGTACCTAATCCTAGAACAATGTGTTCAACATGTTTCGCATCTTGATGGTCAAAAAATGATCCCAAGATGCCTCATCAGGACCGTAACTACTACTTCTCCTATTCTAATATACAACAACAAGTGCTGGGTAGTCACTTACTGAGTGAAGACTATTCGTCAACGTCGATTGGTCAATCAGTCGCCCTGCATGAGAGTGAGAACATAAAAGTCCGTTAGTGAAAGGGCAGTGCGGGACGCAAAGGGTAGTACAATCACAAGAAACCAGGTCCCAAGTGCGGCACAACCGTAAATAACAAAATAGGCTTGCCATCCCTTAGTAGAGAATAGGCATCATAGGAACGCGCAAGCCTCATCCAAAGGATGTATGTATGAAAACAACATAGTAATACACAGATTGAATATACACTGACATGTTATTCATTTAAAGTGGTGAGAAAAAAATTACATATATAAATGCTCAATTGGTCATAGAGCCAATCATGTCCAAACTGTCACAAAAAGCGGTAAAGAAACAATCCCAGTATAGTCTCTAACACAGGGGCTTGTCACTGCCAAATCCCAATCACAAAGACAAAGTGAACAATAGCGTTCCAAAGGGAATCCAGTTTCGTGTCACAAAAACCATGTGCAAAAAGGAGGACTTACTTTGTTCTGTCCTCAGTCCTGCGTTCAACCTGCCCTCAGCCGCGTGCCTGGAGACACTGAACCAGCACGTGAGGGCTCTTAATATACAAAAATGTAGAGGCGCAATCGCTCGCGTCTGTATCCGGAAGTGTTAATCCGGTAGGTCTGGCTTGGTGGAGCAATAAAAATAAAAGATGGACTAGCGTTGATTAGAACGGCGGCCATCTTGCTGGTAGAAAGGCTCCCAGTAAAACACTGTCTGGCAGAATAAGTAGCGGCCATCTTGGGGGTAAAAAGAACACACCAATGATGAGCTCCTATGTTGAGCATAGATGGGGGCCATCTTGCTAGAAAAAATACAAAAGTGTACCAATATGCTCTTAACTACTCAATCTGTGGTGGCCAAAAAGAGAATATTGGGACCAGCATAAGGTTAGTGTACATGTAGGAGACCCCAAGGAATTTGGTTAATGTAGACATATGCAGATAAACAAGGAATCAATGTACACTGATTGTCAAAGTGAAACTTCAAGCCAAAAAACTATCGTATTGGCAGGGTTCAATAAGCTGCAATCCAATTAGGGTATCAAAGTGCTCCAAGGGATCTCATCATTCAACCCTTCACTGGATGTCTTAAGTCTAAACACCCACTGTTGTTCTATTATAAATAGGTATTTTGGATCATTGCTATTGTGTCTCTGCACCTGCAGGACGATCCACCACAAGTCATTAGGACCATGGTTGGCTTCCAGAAAATGTGAGCTTAATTTCGTGGTGATGTCTATTCAAGTGCCAAGTGCCAACAAAGTTCAAGTCCAATCGGTCAATTTGTTTTGTGAGGGGGCAGACGTTACAGAAACCACACGGGTAGTGCCCAGTAACCGGGGGTGAATTCCATAGAGTGGTCTGTTTCACCGGGTCCTGTTGATGGCGGGGGCGTGTATGGGCAACCAGATCTTTAATATTAGGTGACCTTTTAAATGCAAAAAGGGGCCTAGGGATCTGGGCACCACTGCTCTGTAAAATGTTCCACCGTTTGCTGATGTTTTTTTCACAGTGTTGGACAGGGGGGTGTACGTAGATACACATGTCAAACAAATCTCTGGTTCTGTAACCACAGGTGCCAACAACGCCTCCCTGTGGTTATTACGAGCCCTCTTGTAGGCAGAATTGATGATGTTCTTGGGGTAATGTCGATTAGATAATTTACGTTTGAGGTCAAGAGCCTGAGTGTCAAAAGATTGGACCGTACTACAATTGCGACGTAGCCTAAGAAACTGTCCAAAAGGAAGATTATCACGCAGGGCCTTAGGATGATGGCTATCGTATAGGAGCAAGCTATTGCGGTTGGTACTTTTGTGGTATCGGTTACAAGCTTACCATTATCAATCTTGATCACTAAATCCAAAAAGGAAACTTGTGTGGAAGAAGTATGAGCAGTGAAGCTCAAGAAGGGGTCCAAGGTATTGACCCAGCTGGTAAAGGGATCAACATCCTGGAGAGGACCCTGTCAAATGATGAGAATATCATCTATATATCTCCGCCACAGTTTGATATGATCATGAAAGGGATTGGATGTAGGTAGAATGAACATTCTCTCGAAGTGGTACATATACAGACAGGCCAGACTTGGTGCGAATGAACTGCCCATAGAAGTACCCCGAATTTGGTGGAACAAAGAATCCTCAAATTGAAAAAAAAAAATTGTCATGGCGAATGTCTCACATTGCATCACAAAATGCACAGGGGTTGGGGAGGAACAAGGACTTTGGAGAAGGGCAGACTCCACGACTCATAGGGTGGCTTCCTGAAGAATATTAGTATAGAGGGCCTCTACATCCAAAGTGATCAGGGCCTGGACTTGGGTAGTGGAATTGATAGTTTTGATCAAGTTAAGAACATGCTTGGTGTCCTTTAAAAAGGTGCTGGAATCTTTCACCAAAGGTTGGAGAAAGAAGTCCCAAAAAACAGACAGAGGTTCTAGATCCGAGCAAATACCTGACACAGTGAGGCGACCAGGAGAGAAAGAGAAAAGCCAGTCTATATCGGTTCAGGGACACCTTGTCCCCTGCTCTGGTGTGAAACTGGACAAAGGAAAGGGGAGTGACCCCTCCCCTGTGAATCACCACCCCATCAGAGCTCCTACAGGGTGTCCCAGACTTCAGCCATCTTGCTTTGTAATGTGTGCGGGCACCCCTCTTGATGGGTCCTTACCTGATAAGGTAGCCAATTCCCCTCACAGGGCTATTTAGGGTCTCTCCTGTGGGTTCTCTTCAGCTTCTACTTGCACGTTTCCAGCAGGAATCCTCTGCAACTACTACTTCATCCTCTGACCTCGGATCAACCGCAGCCTGCTCCAGGAACCGCTGTAACAGCAACAAAGTATCAACAAGGGATACTTTTCTTCTGCAACTTCAGCTTCAGCCAGCAACTGCAATAGTTTCCATGGTGTGCACGGTCTGAGGACTCCCTATATTCATCTTGCACCAGAAGGATCGAAGGAATCTCCTGTGAGGTGACGGAGTCACTCCCCTGCTCATGCAGGCACCTTCTATGTTGACAACCCCTACTCTTGGACTGCTCTCACAGCAAAGAGGGTGGACCCCCTCGACACTGACTGCCCTGAGGTCCTGCTGATGCAATTTGGAGGAGGTAAGACCTTGCCTTCCCTGAGAGCGACAGTACCCCTGAGCACTGCGTCTTCTTCACCTCCTGAGGCCACTGTGTGCTATTTGCAAAATTCCTTCATGCACAGCCTGGCTCAGGTTCCCATCACTCTATCCTGTGGCGCTCAACTCACTGAGTTGACTTCCGGCAGCATTGGACCCTTCTTTGCATTCCTGCACCAACTGTATTTTGCACCTCCCTTGTCCCCATGTCCTGGGACTCCCGTGGGTGCTGCCTGGTGTCCTGAGGGCTCTCTAAAGTGCTGAGAGCCCCCTCTTCCTCCTCACACAGAGTTGAGGCCCCCAGGTCCCTCCTGGGTCCGGCCAGCACCATTTTGATGCAAAACGCAACTTTGTCATAACCAAGGCTTGTTGGGGATTTCCAACACAAAATCACATCTGCATCCATCTTCACTTTGTGGGTCATCCATTGCACTGTGCAGGAACCCACTGGCATCTTCCTAGGGTGCATTTCTGCAGTCTTCGTCCAACCGAGTACTCTTCTTCTGCACCGTCTTCTGGGTTGGCAGGGGCTCCTGTCCTTCCTGGAACTTCTTTTGACTTGGCCCCCTTCTTTGGCAGGTCTTCAGCTCCAGGAATCCAGCAGTTCTTGTTTTTAGACTTGGATGGCTATTGCACTAATTCCAATCAAGAGGCGTAGTGTGTCCTGAGGAAACTTGCAGTACTTTACTCTGCTTTTCTGGGCTCTGGGGTGGGGCAATTTACTTACCTTTACTGTATTCATACTCTCCCAACGATTATGCACACACTACGCTTGTCTAGGGGGGAATTTGTGATTCACATTCTACTTTCTTAGTAAATGGTTTGTGTTGCCCCTAGGCCTATTTCTTCCTATTACATTCTATGGTATTTTCTACTGTTTGTACTATTCTGTGACTGTTTAATTACCTGATTTTGGTCTCTAGTGTATATATTTTGTATAATACTTGCCGCCAGAAGGCATATTGCCTCTAGGATATCTTTGGCCTTGTGTCACTAAAATAAAGTACCTTTATTTTTGGTAGCACTGAGTATTGTCTTTTATTGTGGATAAGTACTGTGTGACTATAGTGATATTGCAGTAGCTTTGCATGTCTCCTAGTTTAGCCTAAGCTGTTCTGCTACAGCTCCCTCTAGATAGCCTAAACTGCTAGAACACTGCCTACATTCAACTAATAAGGGGGAATTTGACCTGGTATAAGGTGTAAGTACCTAGAGTACCCACCATGAACCAGGCCAGCCTCCTACACCTGAGACTTCAAAACAGGAGGTAAGCGCAGTCAAAGCCCTTGGAGATTCTTCACAAGCAGGAATATACCACAAAGTCCAGTATTTTCTCTCTT
The DNA here is from genome assembly GCF_031143425.1 of Pleurodeles waltl. Taxonomy (NCBI): domain Eukaryota; kingdom Metazoa; phylum Chordata; class Amphibia; order Caudata; family Salamandridae; genus Pleurodeles; species Pleurodeles waltl. Next base: position 216,104,620 of record NC_090450.1, on the reverse strand, counting down.
TTAGGCAGAAGCAGAAACTGCAGGGGAACCCAGCAAAGCACAGTCACAGGCAAAGGGTCAGTACTCCTCCAGCTCTCTAGCTCTTCTCCTCAGCATAGATTCCTCTTGATTCCAGAAGTAATTTGAAAATCTGGGGTTTTGGCTCCACTTTTTATACCCCTTTGTGCCTCTGAAGTTGGCTTACTTCAAAGGAAAGTCTCACAAGATCCTGCCTTGCCCAGACCTGGCTCCAGACTCACACCAGGGGTTGGGGACTGCATTGTGTGTGAGCACAGCCCAATCAGGTATAAGTGACCATTCCTCCCTCCACTCTAGCCCAGATGGCCCATCAGGATATGCAGGCTACACCTCAGCTTCCTTTGTTTCACTGTATAGAGGGGATTCTCAAACAGCCCAACTGTCATTCTGACCCAGACAGGTAATATACAAACAGGCAGAGTCACAGAATGGTTTAAGCAGGAACATGCCCACTTTCTAAAAAGTGGCATTTTCAAACTGACAATCTAAAAAACAAATTTACTAAAAGATGTATTTTTAAATTGTGAGTTCAGGGACACCAAACTCCCGGTCTGGATCTGCTCTCAAAGGGAAACTCCACTTAAAAAGTTATTTAAAGGCAGCCCCCATGTTAACCTATGAGAAAGATTGGCCATGCAACATTGCAACCCAAATGTTGCAGTATTTCATGGCTAGGAGATGTAAATCACACCAGTACATGCCCCACCTTTAACATGCAGCGCACCCTGCCCATGGGGCTACCTAGGGCCAAACTTTGGGGTGCCTTACATGTACAAAAAGGAGAGGTTTGGGCCCGGCAAGTGGGTATACTTGTCAGGTTGAATTGACAGTTTAAAACTGCACACACCGACAATGCAGTGGCGGGTCTGAGTCATGAGTACAGGGCTACTCATGTGGGTGGTACAACCAGTGCTGCAAGCCCAGTAATAGCATTTGATTTACATTCCCCGGGCACCTCTAGTGAAATTTACTAGGGACTTACTAGTAAATCAAATATGCCAATCACAGAAAAGCCAAATACACATAAAATTTACACAGGGAGCACTTGCACTTTAGCACTGGTCAGTAGCGGTAACGTGCCTAGAGTACTGAAAACAGCAAAAACAGAGTCCAGCACACAGTCAAAAAATGGGTAGCAAAGGCAAAAAAGACAGGGAAGACCACGCCAAGGATGCAAGGTCTAACAATCACTCCAAGGTCAATGGAAGTCCTTGCATGAGGGCTACTCTTTTTATCAGGGCAAGTTGGGGAACACTAGGTGGTAAGATATTTGTGGACCCATGCATATTACTGTAGTTTACTTTACAAAAATTCCATGAAAAATAGTGTTTTTATTCCATATTGCACCTTTGGGAATCCACACAAGCCACACCTCTATGGACTCCCCTGGGTGTCTATTTTTTTAAATGTCTGAGTTTGGTAGGTTTCCTTCAATGGTTCCAGATGCCAGGGCTGATTAGCACACTCACCTCAGCTATCATTATCGGCACACAACATTTTGGGCCCTTCCCTGTTGCAGGCACTTGGCCAACCCACACAAGTGAGGTACCATTTTTATCTAGAGAATTTGGGTGATGCTGAGTGGAAGGACGTTTGTGGCTCCTCTCAGATTCCAGAGTTTTCCATTGCTGAAATGTGAGGAAAATGTGTTTTAGCCACATTTTGACTTTTGCAAAGGTTTCTGGGTGACAGAACCCGTGAGAGCCCCGCAAGTCACCCAATTCTAAATTCCCCTAGGCGTCTAGTTTCACAAAATAGGTTTACTAGGTTTCCCTAGGTGCCGACTAAGCTAGATGCCAAAATCCATAGCTATGAACTTTGCAAAAAAGGCATCTGTTTTCATTGGAAAAATGTGATGTGCCCATGTTGTGTTTTGAAGGGTTTCCTGTTGCGGCCACTAGGCATACCCAACAAGTGAGGTACCATTTTTAGTGGTATACTTGGAGGAATGCAGAGCGGAAGGAAGTTTGTGGCCCCCCTGAGATTCCAGAACTGTGCATTGCTGAAATGTGAGGAAAAAAAGTTTTTTTAGCCAAATTCTGAGGGTTGCAAAGCATTCTGGATGACGGAACCTGGTAAAAGCTCCACAACTCACCCCATTCTTGATTTCCCTAGGTGTATAGTTTTCAAAAATATATAAGATTGCTTGGTTTTCCTTGGTGCCGGATGAGCTAGAGGCCACAATTCACAGCTAGGAACTTTGCAAAAAACTCATCCGTTTTTATTGGAAAAATGTGATGTGTCCATGTTGTGTTTTGGGGTGTTTCCTTTCACGGGCACTAGGCCTTCCCACCCAAGTGAGGTACCATTGTCATCAGGACACTTGGGGAATTGCTAGGTGGAAGAAGGTTTTGTGTCTCACCTCAGATTCCTGAATTTTGCATTGATGAAATGTGAAGAAAATCAGTTTTTTAGCCAAAGTTTGAGGTTTGCAAAGGATTCTGGTGACAGAATCTGGTCACAGCCCCACAAGTTACCCTATTCTGGATTTCCCCAGGTATCAAGTTTTCACAAATGTATAAGTTTTCTAGGTTTCCCAGGTGCCAGCTGAGCTACAGGCCAAGATCCACAGCTAGGCACTTTGCAAAAAACGCGTTCATTTTCATTGGAAAAATGTGATGTGTTCACGCTGTGGTTTTGGGCGTTTCCTGTAATGGGTACTAGGCCTACCCACACAAGTAAAGTACTGTTTTTATCAGAAGACTTGGGGACTTGCTGAGTGGAAGGAAGTTTGTGTCTCACCTCAGATTCCTGAATTTTGCATCAATGAAATGTGAGGAATATTTGTTTTTTAGCCACATTTTGAGGTCTGCCAAGGATTCTGTGTGACAGAACTTTGTGAAAGCCCCACAAGTCACCCTGTTCTAGACTTCCCTAGGTGTCTAGTTTTAAAAAATATATAGGTTTGCTAGGGTTTCCTTGGTGCCAGATGAGCTAGAGGCCAAAATCCACAGCTAGGCACTTTGCAAAAAAGCATCCATTTTCATTGGAAAAATGTGATGTGTCAATGTTGTTTTTTGGAGCATTTCCTGTTGCAGGCAGTAGGCCCACCCACACGTGTGGTACCATTTTTATCAGGAGTCTTGGCGAAATGTTGGGAGGAAGAAAGTTTGTGGTTCCCTTCAGATTCCAGAACTTTGCTTAGCTGAAATGTGAGGAAAATGTGTTTTTTAGCCAGATTTTCAGGTTTGCAAAGGATTGTGGGTAACAGAACCTGGAGAGAGCCCTACAAGTCACCCTATTCTAGATTTCCCTAGGTGTCTAGTTTTGAAAAATAAATAGGTTTGCTAGGATTCCCTAGGTGCCAGCTGAGCTAGAGGCCAAAATCCAAACTTTGCAAGAAACGCGTCCGTTTTTATTGGTAAAATGTGATGTGTTCGCGTTGCGGTTTTGTCTGTTTCCTATTATGGGTACTAGGACTACCCACACAAGTGAAGTACCATTTTTAGAGGTATACTTGGGGGAATGCTGGGTGGAAGGAAGTTTGTGGCTCCCCTCAGATTCCAGAATTTTGCATCACTGATGTGTGAGAAAAATGTGTTTTTGGCCACATTTTGAGGTTTGCAAAGTTTTCTTGGTAACAGACCCTGGCGAGAACCCCACAAGTCGATCCATTCTATATTTCCCTAGGTGTCTAGTTTTTAAAAAGGTATAGGTTTGCTAGGTTTTCCAATGAGCAAGATGAGCTAGGGGCCAAAATTCACAGCTTGGCACTTTGCAAAAAACGCATCCGTTTTCATTGAAAAAATGTGATTTGTCCATGTTGTGTTTTGGGGAATTTCCTGTCACGGGCACTAGGCCTACCCACACAAGTGAGGTACCATTTCTATTTGGAGTCTTGGGGGGATACTGGATGGAAGGAAGTTTGTGGCTTCCCTCAGATTCCAGAACTTTGCATCACTGATATGTGAGGACATTTTTTTATCCAAATTTTGAGGTGTGCAAAAGTTTCCAGGTAACAGAACCTGGAGAGAGCCCCACAAGTCAAACCCATTCTAGATTTTCCCAGGTGTCTAGTTTTCAGAAATGAATAGGTTTGCTAGATTTCCCTAGGTGCACACTGAGTTAGAGGCCAAAATCCACAGCTACGTACTTTGCCAAAAAGGGTCAGTTTTCAACGGAAAAATTAGATGTGTCCACGTTGAGGTTTGGGGCATTTCCTGTCATGGCCATCAGGCCTACCCACACAAGTAAAGTACTGTTTTTATCAGGAGACTTCGGGAATTACTGGGTGGAAGGAAGTTTGCGCCTCACCTCAGATTCCTGAAATTTGCAGCGATGAAAGGAATACGTGTTTTTTAGCCACATTTTGAGGTTTGCCAAGGATTCTGTGTGACAGAACCTGGTGAAAGCCCCACAAGTCACCCTATTCTGGATTTCCCTAGGTGTCTAGTTTTCCAAAATATATAAGTTTGCTCGATTTTCCTAGGTGCCAGATGCGCTAGAGGCCAAATTCCACATCTAGGCACTTTGCAAAAAAGCATCCATTTTCATTGGAAAAATGTGATGTGTCAATGTTGTTGTTTTTTGGGGCATTTCCTGTTGCGGGCACTAGGCCTACCCACCCAAGTGAGGTACTATTTTTATTGGGAGACTTAGAGGAACACAGAATAGAAGAACAAGGGTTATAGCCCCTGGTCTTTCTCTACATTTTTTCCATCCAAATATAAGACAGTGTGTAAAAAAAAAACATATATTTGAGAAATGTCCTGTCATTCACATGCTAGTATGCGAACCCCTGAATTCAGAGAGGTGCAAATAACCTCTACTTCTTATCTTCATATCTTGATGCCTATTTCAGAAATAGATAGGTTTCCTTGATAACTATTTTCCACTCTTTATATTTTAGCAAATGGATTGCTGCATACCTGGTATACAATGAAAACCCATTGCAATGTGCAGCTCTTTTATTGGCTCTGTGTACCTTGGGTTACTTGATGAACCTAGAAGCACTATATATCCATGCAACCAGAAGAGTCTAGCATACGTAGGGGAATACATAGGGGTATATGGCTTTAAAATATCTACCACAGTTAGAAAAAGTTACAGAAGAAAACGTTTTACAGAAATGACTATTTTCATCAACCCAATGTCAATACTTTTTATTTCAACTGTTGCTTTCTATAGGAAAACCTTGAAGGAGCCACACAAATGAATTCTTGCTGGATTCAAAATGTTGTTTAATTTTCAGAAATGTCTAGGTGTCCAGGTTTCGCCATTGATTTCACATCCATTTCTGTCACTAACTGGAAGGAGGATTAAAGCACAAAAAATAGTAAAAATGGGGTATGTCCCAGTAAAATTCCAAAACTGTGTTAAAAAATATGGTTTTCTGATTCAAGTCTGCCAGTTCCAGAAAGTTGGGAAGATGGTGGTTTTAGCACCGCAAACTCTTTGTTGATCCCATTTGCAGGGAAAAACACCCTTTCCTCTGCAGCACTTTTTCCCACCCCCCACCCCCCAAAAAAAATAATTTTGGCTAATTTCTCTAACCTCCTGAGGAACCCAGAAACCCTGAGTACCTTTAGAATCCCCAGGATGTTGGGAAAAAAAGGTTGGAAATTTGGCACGGATAGCTTACGAGGACTGTTAGACCTGGCATCCTTGGCGTGGTCTCCCCATGTTTTGACTGTGTGCTGTACTCTGTTTTTGCTACTCTGGGCACTTTACTCCTGCTGACCAGTGCTAAACAGCAACTACTCCTGTGTAAATTATATGTGTCATTTGCTTTTACATGATTGGCATATTTGATTTACTAGTACGTCCCTAGTAAAGTGCACTAGAGGTGCCCAGGGCCTGTAAATCAAATGCTACTAGTGGGCCTACAGCACTGGTTGTGCCACCCACATGAGTAGCCCTGTAAACATGGCTCAGACCTGCCATTGCAGTGTCTGTGTGTGCAGTTTTAAGCTCCCAATTTGTACCCACTTGCCAGGCCCAAACCTTCCCTTTTTGTACATGTAAGGCATCCCTAAGGTATGCCCTAGGTAGCCCCATGGGCAGTATGTAGTGTATGTTAAAGGTGGGGCATGTAGTGATGTGTTTTACATGTCCTAACAGTGAAATGCTGTCAAATTCATTTTTCACTGTTGCTTAGCCTTTCTCTTGCATAGGTCAACATGGGGGCTACCTTTAAATAACTTTTAAGTCTAGATTCCCTTTAGGAGCAGATAGAAATCTGGAGTTTGGTGTCTATGAACCCATAATTTAAAAATACGTATTTTGCTAAAGTTGGATTTTAAATTGTCAGTTTGAAAATGCCACTTTAAGAAAATGGGCATTTTCCTGCTTAAACCATTCTGTGACTCGGCCTCGGTCAGACTGACAGTTGGTCTGTTTGTGAATCTCCTCGAGAGAGAGTGAGACAGAGTTAATTGGGGTGCAGCCTGTATATCCCGATGGGCTATCTGAGCTAGAGTGGAGGGAGGAACAGTCACTTACACCTGAATAGGCTGTGCCTGCCCTCAAACAATGCAGTCTCTAAGCCCCGAATGTGTGTCTGGGGCCTGGCCTGGGCATGGCAGGATCTTGTGAACAACAGAGACTTTCCTTTGAAGCTTGCCTACTTCAAAGGAAGAAAGAGGTATAAGTAGTGGACCAAAACCCCAGACTTTTAGATTACTTCTTGGATCAAGAGGAACCTCTGCCAAGGAGAAGAGCTGAAGAGCTGAGGAGAAGTGCTGCCCTTGCCTTTGACTGTGCTTTGTTGGGCTATCCTACAGTTGCTGCCTCTGCCTGTGAGAGGGGACAAAGACTTTACTTTGTTGTGCATTCCTGCTTGAGAAGAATCTCCAAGGGCTTGAACTGAGCTTGCCTCCTGTCACTGCTGAGACGTCTGCTCTGCCACGTGGTGTGCTATCCAGTCCTTGGGCCCTTGAGAAGTGAAGTTGGCAGAACAAGGACTGAAATCCATGCACAGAACGGTGTGCGGGAACATTTTCGACGCACCACCTGAAGCGTGGCTCAAAAATGAGGCGCCACCTACTTTGCGGAAAAAATTGATGCTCCACCTGCATCGTGGCTGGCAGATAGAGGCATCGCGGCTGGAGAAACGATGCAACACCCACTTGTAGCTGCTGTTAAGGCCGCAAACCTCACATAGCGGGGTTTTCCATCGCCGTGCGGTGAGATTTCACACACATCATCGATGGCTGTCAAAAGTCGACACAAGCCTGCATGGATCTGAAGTGTCCGTCCAGAAATCGACGCATCGCTCTATTGCCGGAGAGAAAAACTATGCAGCGCCTACTCAATCACAGAAAAAAACAATGCACGGTCTTGCCTGCGAGCGAGAAATCGATGCAAACCTGACTATTTTGATGCACATCAAAAAAGAAAGAGGGACTGGGAGAATAATGGTCCAGTGTACAGTCTCCCAAGACTCAAACATATAAATAGAAATAGTACACTGTTTCAAAAAATAAGAAGAAGAACATGCAGGGTTGAAAGGAGTCAGTGGTTTCAGGAGAGCCCTCAAACACCCAATGGGATGCCAAGCTTCATCACTGGGCAATGTCCTCGTCAGACAGGTGCGGTGCTGCATGTCTGGCAGACTACCCCTATTATGGGGGTGGTACTATACCGAAGATTGTATGACAAATTAGTTCGGGTCTGAAACGAATACTGACTGTTGAGAAAACGTGGGAGAGACAGAAATAATTAAATTTGTCTCTGAGCCTTAAACATCACTTCTAATGAATCAGGGAAAGGTTCAGGCCAAGATTAAAAGAAAACAAGGGGAGTGAAAACGGGGATAATGTCCCACTACACTCTACACAGAGGAAAAAGTTGTGTACCTAATCCTAGAACAATGTGTTCAACATGTTTCGCATCTTGATGGTCAAAAAATGATCCCAAGATGCCTCATCAGGACCGTAACTACTACTTCTCCTATTCTAATATACAACAACAAGTGCTGGGTAGTCACTTACTGAGTGAAGACTATTCGTCAACGTCGATTGGTCAATCAGTCGCCCTGCATGAGAGTGAGAACATAAAAGTCCGTTAGTGAAAGGGCAGTGCGGGACGCAAAGGGTAGTACAATCACAAGAAACCAGGTCCCAAGTGCGGCACAACCGTAAATAACAAAATAGGCTTGCCATCCCTTAGGCATCATAGGAACGCGCAAGCCTCATCCAAAGGATGTATGTATGAAAACAACATAGTAATACACAGATTGAATATACACTGACATGTTATTCATTTAAAGTGGTGAGAAAAAAATTACATATATAAATGCTCAATTGGTCATAGAGCCAATCATGTCCAAACTGTCACAAAAAGCGGTAAAGAAACAATCCCAGTATAGTCTCTAACACAGGGGCTTGTCACTGCCAAATCCCAATCACAAAGACAAAGTGAACAATAGCGTTCCAAAGGGAATCCAGTTTCGTGTCACAAAAACCATGTGCAAAAAGGAGGACTTACTTTGTTCTGTCCTCAGTCCTGCGTTCAACCTGCCCTCAGCCGCGTGCCTGGAGACACTGAACCAGCACGTGAGGGCTCTTAATATACAAAAATGTAGAGGCGCAATCGCTCGCGTCTGTATCCGGAAGTGTTAATCCGGTAGGTCTGGCTTGGTGGAGCAATAAAAATAAAAGATGGACTAGCGTTGATTAGAACGGCGGCCATCTTGCTGGTAGAAAGGCTCCCAGTAAAACACTGTCTGGCAGAATAAGTAGCGGCCATCTTGGGGGTAAAAAGAACACACCAATGATGAGCTCCTATGTTGAGCATAGATGGGGGCCATCTTGCTAGAAAAAATACAAAAGTGTACCAATATGCTCTTAACTACTCAATCTGTGGTGGCCAAAAAGAGAATATTGGGACCAGCATAAGGTTAGTGTACATGTAGGAGACCCCAAGGAATTTGGTTAATGTAGACATATGCAGATAAACAAGGAATCAATGTACACTGATTGTCAAAGTGAAACTTCAAGCCAAAAAACTATCGTATTGGCAGGGTTCAATAAGCTGCAATCCAATTAGGGTATCAAAGTGCTCCAAGGGATCTCATCATTCAACCCTTCACTGGATGTCTTAAGTCTAAACACCCACTGTTGTTCTATTCTAAATAGGTATTTTGGATCATTGCTATTGTGTCTCTGCACCTGCAGGACGATCCACCACAAGTCATTAGGACCATGGTTGGCTTCCAGAAAATGTGAGCTTAATTTCGTGGTGATGTCTATTCAAGTGCCAAGTGCCAACAAAGTTCAAGTCCAATCGGTCAATTTGTTTTGTGAGGGGGCAGACGTTACAGAAACCACACGGGTAGTGCCCAGTAACCGGGGGTGAATTCCATAGAGTGGTCTGTTTCACCGGGTCCTGTTGATGGCGGGGGCGTGTATGGGCAACCAGATCTTTAATATTAGGTGACCTTTTAAATGCAAAAAGGGGCCTAGGGATCTGGGCACCACTGCTCTGTAAAATGTTCCACCGTTTGCTGATGATTTTTTTCACAGTGTTGGACAGGGGGGTGTACGTAGATACACATGTCAAACAAATCTCTGGTTCTGTAACCACAGGTGCCAACAACGCCTCCCTGTGGTTATTACGAGCCCTCTTGTAGGCAGAATTGATGATGTTCTTGGGGTAATGTCGATTAGATAATTTACGTTTGAGGTCAAGAGCCTGAGTGTCAAAAGATTGGACCGTACTACAATTGCGACGTAGCCTAAGAAACTGTCCAAAAGGAAGATTATCACGCAGGGCCTTAGGATGATGGCTATCGTATAGGAGCAAGCTATTGCGGTTGGTACTTTTGTGGTATCGGTTACAAGCTTACCATTATCAATCTTGATCACTAAATCCAAAAAGGAAACTTGTGTGGAAGAAGTATGAGCAGTGAAGCTCAAGAAGGGGTCCAAGGTATTGACCCAGCTGGTAAAGGGATCAACATCCTGGAGAGGACCCTGTCAAATGATGAGAATATCATCTATATATCTCCGCCACAGTTTGATATGATCATGAAAGGGATTGGATGTAGGTAGAATGAACATTCTCTCGAAGTGGTACATATACAGACAGGCCAGACTTGGTGCGAATGTACTGCCCATAGAAGTACCCCGAATTTGGTGGAACAAAGAATCCTCAAATTGAAAAAAAAAAATTGTCATGGCGAATGTCTCACATTGCATCACAAAATGCACAGGGGTTGGGGAGGAACAAGGACTTTGGAGAAGGGCAGACTCCACGACTCGTAGGGTGGCTTCCTGAAGAATATTAGTATAGAGGGCCTCTACATCCAAAGTGATCAGGGCCTGGACTTGGGTAGTGGAATTGATAGTTTTGATCAAGTTAAGAACATGCTTGGTGTCCTTTAAAAAGGTGCTGGAATCTTTCACCAAAGGTTGGAGAAAGAAGTCCCAAAAAACAGACAGAGGTTCTAGATCCGAGCAAATACCTGACACAGTGAGGCGACCAGGAGAGAAAGAGAAAAACGATGCAGCGCCTACTCGATTGCAGAAAAAAACAGTGCACGGTCTTTCTTGCGAGTGAGAAATCAAAGCATCCCTGACTGTTTCGATGTAGGCTCGCCTGTGCGGCTCTATGTTTGATGCAAAGAAGGTACTTTGTGTAACAGCATCCTTTCCATTGTTTTCTAATGAGTAAGATTCTTATTCCTTTTGAAAACTTTTATCTTGACTTGTGTATGTTGGATTGTTGTCATTTTGGTCTTGTTTGATTCAGATAAATATTACCAATTTTTTTAAACGGGTGAAGTGTCCATTTTGTAGTGTTTTCACAGTATTACTGTGTGTTGGTACAAATACTTTACACATTACTTCTGTGTTAAGCCTTTCTGCTCATGCCAAGCTACCAAGAGGGAGAGTGGGGGCTTACCAGGTGGGTTTCTCCTTTGCCCTGACTAGAGTGAGGGTCCTTGCTTGGAAAGTTAACCTGACTGGCAACCAAAGACCCCATTTCTACAATGGACAAAAAGTTATGGGGCCCTAAGCACAAACTATCCCAAATAGCCAAAAATGGGCTTAACAATGGGGGGAAGACCCAGCAGCTAAGGAGTTAAAAAGCTATAGGCAAGAGGGGAGGAGAGGAAGGGATGGAAAGAGAACACGAGGAACAGATGTTAGGAATTGGAATGAGGGATAAAGGAAACAGAGGGGCATAATTATGATGCCCCTAGCGCCACCTTGCACCACATTTGCATTGTTTTCTTTTTTTTAATGCAAATGTGGCGTTAAGGTGGCACAACACTTGTGCCACATTATGCCTGCACCAAACATAATGTATGCAAGGGGGGTGTTCCCACGTATGGAGGTCCAGAAAAAGGGCCCAGTGAAATTTACTGGATTTCACAGTGGCATTTTTAGCTTCATTATTTATGCCTGCCTATTTCAGGTGTTAAGATGATGCTCCCTTTGAAAACAATGGGCCTCCCAGTGCTTTCCTGCATTAGCGCCATCATTTACGTGCTAATCCAGTAAAGCACCACATTAGAGGCAAAAATGTTGACGCTACTCTGGACACGACTGACATGGTACACCATATTGCAAATATGGTGCACACATGGTATCGTAAGTGAGGCGCAATAGTGTGCTAGAAAAGTGGTGCATCATGAATGATGCACAACTTTTCCATAAATATGCCCCACATTGCTTTGTCACAGTAGGGGCTGTAATCTCTCCCATCTGCTCTAGAAAAGTAAACACCGCGCTGCAGTGTGCCATTGTTGTTTTGTCCATGCGTCTCTATAAATTTGGCAGGCAGAAAGAATCAGCATGTTTGTTATAATTAATGACAGCCCTCACCCCCAATTAATATCTCAGTAACTTTGAAAAAAAAGCCAGCTGTGCGCTCATTTGTTACTGTAGCTTCAAGATGAGGCTGGAGTTAACTTCTTATTCGGTCAGCATCTTATTCGCAGGCTGAAGTCAGCTTCTTATTTGGCCAGCATCTTATTTGCAGGCTGAAGTTAGCTTCTTATTCAGCCAGTGTCGTATTTGCTGGTGAAAGTTAGCATCTTATTTGGCAAGCATTTTATTCGGCCTGCATTTTATTCGCAAGCAACATCTTAAATAAAATACAACCTTAAATAATTAATCTAACTCCATTTTATTAGACTCTGCATTACCATACTATGAATACATTGTTTTTCAATCACAACACATACCACTATTACTTCTATTAAAATTTGGGGCCTGATTACGATCTTGGCGGATGGGATACTCCATCACCAATGTGAAGGATATCCAATCCGCTGTATTACACGTTCCATAGGATATAATGGAACTTGTAATACTGTGGACAGGATTGATACCCATCACATTTGTGTCAGAGTATCCCATCTGCCCAAGATCATCATCAGGCCCTTAGTCTGACACAAGCAACATTTCCACCTAAATATAGGAAAACTTTATCACTCTGAAAATTCATATTTAGCTTAAGAAATAGAGCACCGATTTACAATACCTGTATGTAAGCTGTCTAAACTGATCATTATTTGTGGCACTATATGGGTCACCCTGACCATAAGGCATTCCTAAGCAGTGATCTCAGAAGAAGTAATCATACTTTTTCTATAAGAAATTCACATTGGTTCAGAAATGTTGTAAACAAACTACATCCCCCAGAAACTTCATAAAGCTAAGGATTTAACCTGTGCCCACTGTGCCATCCTCAAACCAATACCTTCCTATGGAGTTAAAGACGAATAGGTAACCATCCTTTCAATCATCAAGATCAACTTGGCTCACCAATTTTCATGTTAATTCTAATAAAGGAAGAATCACTCTATAGTACTTTTATATAAATTGCCTGAGCCAAGTAGAATTTACCACAACACTTAGCACCAAAAAGGGTACCCTCATACTAGGTAATTATATTTGAAAATGTGATTGCAGTGGTCTTGTAGGAAAATCACATTGGTTCACAAATATGTATATTGTTTTACAAATGCACCATATCCACTTACATGGTCCTCAAGTATTTAGCCTGAGCCGAGCAATGTTTCTATCAAAACATGGGCCCACTCTGCCACCCAACAGCGAATGCATTCCTATGGAGCTACAGGTGCATAGTATCAACCTGGCTCACCAATTTTCATATTGATCCTAATAGAGGGAGCTCCCCTCGACACTATCTGTATGTAAATTGCCTGAGCTAATTCCAATTTGTCACAAAAGGTGGCACCAAATTGGTTGCTCTCACCTCAATGCATTTCTATGCAATTATGTCTGAATAAGTAATTGTGGTTCTATTATCTGAAAAACACATTGGCTACAAATATTCATGATGCTTTTCAAATGCACCACATCTCCTTTAGGCACCTTAAGGATTTAGTGTGACCCAAGCAATGTTTTCATCTGTGCCCACTGTGCCGCCCTCAGGCCAATGCATTCCTATAAACTTATAGACAAATAAGTAAACATCCTTTCACGCATGAAGGTTACTGTGGCTCACCAGCTTTCAATATTAATCCTAACAAAGGGAACCCCACTCTACACTACCATTATGTAAAAGCACGACCCAGACAAAATTTGTACCCCACAGGTGGCACCAAACTGGTTGCCCTGGACTCCTTCCATTCCTATGGATTTATATCTGAATATGTAGTTGTGGCTCTACTATAGGAAAAATACATTAGCTCACAAATATATTTTTTTTTACACACACCACATTTGCCTACAATGTTCATAAGGATTTCAAATGAACCATGCAATATTTACACCTGTGTCCACTGCGCCACTCTCCAGCTAATGCATTCCTATTGAGTTGAAGACGAATAAGTAACCATTCTTTCTCTCATGAAGATCAACCTGGCTGTGCTACACTCCAGAGAATACATTCCTATAGAGTTATAAATAAATAACTATCCATTATTTCTTCCATCAAGATCAACTTCACTCTCCAATTTTCATATTGTTCCTAATAAAGGAACTCCCCTGTACACTACGTGTATATAAATTGCCTGGGCAGAGCAACATTTTCACAACAGGTGGCACCAAACTGGATGCTCTCCACTAAATGCATACCAATGCAATTAGGTTTGAATAGGTAATTTCAGCTGTCTTACAGGAAAATCACTTTCTCTCACATATATGTACTTTGTTTTTTAAGCACACCACATCTCCTACAAGTTCCATAAGGATTAAGTGTGACCCGAACAACATTTCATCTGTGCCCACTGTGCAACCCTCCAGACAATGCATTCCTACAGTGTTATAGACAAATAAGTGTCAATGTTTCTCCCGTCAAGATCACCTTGTCTCACCAGTTTTCATATTGGTCATAATAAAGGGAACTCCCCTCTATACTACCCATGTGTTAATTACCTGAGCCGAGCAAAATTTGTCACAACAGGTGCCGCCAAATCAGTTGCCCTCACCTCAAAGCATTCCTAAAACAGTTATATCTGAATAAGTAATTGCAGTTCTCCTATAGCAAAAATCACACTGGCTCACAAATAAGAATTTTAATTTTCAAACACATCACATCCCCCTACAAATACTTAAGGATTTATCCTGAGCCAAGCAACACTTCCACCAACACAAAGGCCCAACAGCCAATGCATCCCTACCCAGCTCTAGGTGATTAAGAAACCATCCGTTCTCTCATGAATATCAACTTGGCTCACCAATTTTCATATTGATCCAGATAAATAGAGATCCCTTTTAAAATACCTGTATGTAAATTGCCTGAGCCAAGCAAAATTTCTCACAATAGGTGGCACCAAACTGGTTGCCCTAGCCTCAATCTATTCCTAAGCAGTTACATCAGGATAGGTAATTGTGGTTCTCTTACAGAAAAAACACATTGGCTCACAAATATATATTTTGTTGTTTCTCAAAGACACCGCATTACTCTACAAGGTCAATAAGGATTTAACCTGAGCCCAGCAATGTTTCTACCAAAGCATGGGCCCACTGTGCCACCCAACAGCCAATACGTTCCTATGGAGCTATAGCAAATAAGTAACCATCCTTTCTCTCATGATCAACTACGGTCACCAATTTTCAGATTGATCCTAATAAAGGAAGATCCCCTCTACACTCCCTTTATGTAAACTGCCTGAGCTGAGCACAGTTTGTCACAACAAGTGGCACCAAACTGGATGCCTTCCAATCAATGCATTCCTATGCAATTACATCTGAATAGGTAATTGCAGTGGTACTATAGGAAAATCACACTGGCTCACAAATATGCACTTTGTTTTTCAAGCACACTACATCCCCCTACAAGAGACATAAGGATTTAGTCTGAGCCAAGCAACGTTTTAACCAAAACATGGGCCCACTGTTCAAACCAACAGCTAAGGCGTTCCTAAGGAGCTGTAAGAGATTAAGAAACCATCATTTCTCCCATAAAGATGAACTTGGCTTACCAATGTTCATATTGATCCTAATAAAGGGAGCTCTGCTCTACACTACCTGTATATTAATTACCCGAGCAAAGCTAAATGTGTCACAACAGGTGGCACCCAACTGCATTCCTCTGCATCTATGTCTGAATAGGTAATTGCAGTTGTCTCAGAGGAAAATCACATTGGCTCACAAATATGTACTTTGTTTGTCAAACAGACCACATCCCCCAACAAGATCTATAAGGATTTATCCTGAGCCACGCAATGTTTCCATCAGTGGCCAATGTGCCACCCTCCAGCCAATCCATCCCTATGCAGCTGTAGGTGAATAAGAAACCATCCTTTCTCTCATGAAGTTCAACTTGTCTCACCAATTTTCAGATTGATCCTAATAAAGGGAGCTCCCCTCTAAACTACCTCTATGAAAATTGCCTTAGCTAAGCAAAATGTGTCACAATGGGTGGCACTAAAATGGTTGCCCTGGCTTCAATCTATTCCTAAGAAGTTACATCCAAATAGGTAATTGGGGTTCTCTTACAGGAAAAACCTTATTATGTACTTTGTTCTTCAGGCACACCACATCCCCCTTCAAGAGCCATAAGGATTTTGTCTGAGCCAAGCAAATCCTCACGCAGCTGTAGGTGAATAAGAAACCATCCTTTCTCTCATGAATATCATCTTGGCTTTCTAATTTTCAGATTGATCCTAATAAAGGAAGCTCCCCTCTACGCTAGCTGTATGTAAATTGCCTGAGCCAAGCAAAATGTGTTACAACAGGTAGTACCCAACTGGTTATCCTCACCTCATTGCATTCCTCTGCAGTTATGTTTGAATGGGTAATTGCATTTCTCTTATAGGAAAATCACACTGGCTCACACATATGTACTTTGTTTTTCAAACACATCACATCGCCCTACAAAACCATAAGGATTTAGTCTGAGTCAATCAACGTTTCCATCTATGCCCACTATGCAACCCTCCAAGTAATGTATTACTATGGGGTTATAGGAAAATAAGTATACATTGTTTCTCCCATCAAGATCAGCTTGGCTCGCCAATTTTCAAATTGGTCCTAATAAAGGGAGCTTCCATTTACACTACCTATATATAAATTGCCTGAGCCAATCAAAATGTGTCACAACAAGGGACACCAAACTGGTTGCCTGGCCTAATCTATTCCTAAGAATTACATCTAAACAGGTAATTGCAGTTGTCCTATAGGAAAATTACATCGGCTCACATGCATGTACTTTGTTCTTCAGGCACACCACATCCCCCTACAAGATTTTGTCTGAGCCAAACAAGGTTTTAACTGAAACATGGGCCCACTCTGCCCCCCAACAGATAATACATTCCTAAGTAGCTGTAGGTGAAGAAGAAAGCATCCTTTCTCCCATAAAGATAAACTTAGTCCATCAAAAGTCTTATTGATACTAATGAAGGAAGCTCCCCTCTATACTACCTTTATATAAATTGCCTGAGTCAAGCAAAATTCGGCACAGTAGGTAGCACCTAACTGGTTGCCCTTTCCTGCTTGTATTCCTCTGCAGTTATATTTGAATAGGTAATTGCAATTGTCTTGTAGGAAAATCACATTGGCTCACAAATTTGTACTTTGTTTTTCAAACACACCACATCCCCCTACAAAGACATTAGGATTTAGCCAGAGCCAAGCAACGTTTCCATCCGTGCCCCTTGTGCAACCCTCTAGACAATGCATCCCCATGGAGTTATAGACAAAGAAGTGTACATTGTTTCTCCCATCAAGATCAACTTGGGTTGCCAATTTTTAAATTGGTCCTAATAAAGGGAGCTCCCCTCTATACTACCTGTATGTAGATTGCCTTAGCCACGCAAAGTTTGTCAGAGCAGGTAGCACCGAACTGGATGCCCTCCACTCAATGCATTCCTATGTAATTACGTCTGAAAAGTTAATTGCAGTTGTCTTACAGGAAAATTACATTGACTCACAAATATGAATGTTGTTTTTCAAACACATCACATCCCCTTACAACATATTTAAGGATTGATCATGAGCCACACCACGTTTAAACCAATTCATGGGTCCACTGTGACACCCTCTACTCAATGGATCCCTAATGAGCTAATGAGCTCTAGGCAAATAGGAAACCATCCTTTCCCTCATGAAGATCAACTTGGCTCACCAATTTTCATGTTGATTTGTATAAAGGGAGCTCCCCTCTGAACTACTTGTTTGTAAATTGCCTGATACAAGCATACTTTGTCATAACAGGTGGCATCAAACTGATTGCTCTGGCCTCAATCTATTCGCAAAGAGTTACATTTGAATAGTTAATTGTGGTTCTCTTACAGAAACAACACATTGTCTCAGAAATATGTATTTTGTTTTTCAAACACACCACATTCCCCCACAATACCCATGAGTATTTAGCCTGGGCCAAGTAACATTTTAACCAAACCATGGGCCCATTGTGCCAATCACCAGCCAATGCACCCCTACAGAGCTGTAGGAAAATAAGAAACCACAATTTATTTCATGAAGATCAACTTGGCTTACCAATGTTCATATTGATCCTAATAAAGAAAGCTCCCCTCTACACTAACTGTATGTAAATTACCTGACCCAAGTAAAATATGTCACAACTTTTAGCACCAAACTGGTTGCCCTCACCTCAGTACACTCCTCTGCAGTTATGTCTGAAAATGTAATTGCATTTGTCTTATAGGAAAATCACATTGACTAATGCATTCCTAAGGAGCTGTAGGTGATTAAGAAACCATCCTTTCTCCCATGAAGATCAACTTGGTCCACAAATTGTCATATTGATCCTAATAAAGGAAGGTCCCCTCTACACTACCTGTATGTAAGTTGCCTGAGCCGAGCACAATTTGTCACAACAGGTGGCACCAAACTGGATGCCCTCCACTCACAGTATTTCTATGCAATTATGACTGAATATGTAATTGCAGTTGTCTTATGAGAAAATCACAGAGGCTCACAAATATGTACTTTGCTTTTAAAACACACCACATCCCCCTACAAGATTCATAAGTATTGAATCTAAGCCAAGCAACGTTTTAACCAAAATATGGGCTCATTGTGCCCTCCACCATACAATTCATTCACATAGAGCTCTAGATGAATAAGAAACAATCCTTTCTCCCATGGAGATCAACATGGTCTACCAATTGTCATATTGATCCCAATTCAGGAAGCACCCGTCTATACTAGCTGTATGTAAATTGCCTGAACCAAGAAAAATATGGCACAATAGGTGACACCCAACTGGTTGCCTTCACCTCAAAGCATTCCTCTGCAGTTATGTCCGAATAGGTAATTGCAGTTGTCTTATTGGAAAATCACATTGGCTCACAGATATGTACTTGTTTTTCAAACACACCACATCCGCCAAGCAACTTTTCCATCTGTGCCCTCTGTGCAACCCTCCAACCAATGTATTCTTATAGAGTGATAGATGAATAAGTAACCATCCTTTCTCCCATCAAAATCGATGTTCTCACTGATTCTAATGAAGGAAGAATCCCCCTATAATTTATGTATGTACATTTTCTGAACCTAGCAGAATTTGTCCAAGAGGTGGCACCAAACAAGGTGCCCTAACCTCAATGTATTTCTGTGCAATTATATCTGAATAGATAATTACAGTTATCTTACAGGACAATCACATCAGCTCACAAATATGTATTTTGTTTTTCAAACACACTACTTCCTCCTATAAGGATTTAGCCTGAGCCAAGCAACATTTCCATCAAAACATGGGTCTACTGTGCCACCCAATGGCGAATTCATTTCTAATGAGCTCTAGCAAATAAGAAACCATCCTTTCTCCCATGAAGATCAACTTGACTCAACAATTTTCATATTGGTCCTAATAGAAGGATCTCTCCTCTATACTACCTGAGTGTAAATTGCCTAGGCCGAGCAAAATGAGTCACAACAGGTGGCTCCAATCTGGTTGCCTTCAACCCAAGGCATTTCTGTACAGTTATATCTGAATAGGTAATTGTAGTTCGCGGATGGGAAAAACATTTTGGCTACAAATATGAAGGCACATTTCTGTGTATTTATGCCATGTGACGCTCAGTAAGGAGAG
Organism: Pleurodeles waltl; assembly: GCF_031143425.1. NCBI lineage: Eukaryota > Metazoa > Chordata > Amphibia > Caudata > Salamandridae > Pleurodeles > Pleurodeles waltl. Next base: position 216,085,183 of record NC_090450.1, on the reverse strand, counting down.
TAGTTGATTGTGAAAGGGTGGTCTGCCAGCCATGCTTGATTCTCAGTAGATAACATGAGTTCCCACCTTGAGGCTGTAATCTCCTGGTGCTCTAAGAAATGTATTAAATTGTCCCCCAATGATCAAGGGGGCCTACTGCAAGTGCCGTAATGGTCAGTAGTATATCCCTTAAGAATGATTTTGGCTGTAGTTGGGGACATAAACAGAAACTATGCAGATCATTTTGGTGTCCGAAAAGCCATTGGCAATCAGCCACCTGCTATTTTTATCCACTTTCTGACTGTGTCTAGTGAACCAAATGGGTGTAGAAATAAGAATCGCCACTCCCATTTTATGGAGCAGAATTTGTATGGTAATGGGGTGGTAACTTGTGTAAATGGAATCAACGTGTATCTGCCCTCAGGAGATGGAACTCCTGAAGTATGCAGATTGCAGCACCCAGCGAGTGAAGTTCCCCCAGAGCTACCTAGTCACTTGGAGGGGTTATTGAGATTTCAAAAATTATATTTCACAAACTTATTTAGGGGAGCATTAGTGATCATTAAAGACTGATAGTGTGGGAATATTCACTATTCTCTCCCAAGACCCGACGTTTAGCTATTGTGGAGGATGATGGCTGGTACATACTCTTTCACTTCCCTCCCAAACCCCAAACATGTATAACAGGAATATGTATGAAACATTAGAAAGAAGAATTGTAGGTTGCGATCATCCTCTACTCTGAAAAGGGTCTTTGAGTGGATAATAGTTAGGATGACTTTGGTCCAAAGCCTGTCCCTGACCCGGTCCCTGGAGAGAAAGAAAAAAATTGATGCAGAACCAGTCTCCCTGCAGGGCAGGCTAACATGGATTGAAAAAGGGGGAGCTTTGCCAAGAAGATCTGTGTCACAGTTTCCTTTCCTCGGGATCTGCACGTTGCTGAACAAAAGGCCCACCTCCCAGTGTCACCAACTCAGAAAGCTATTATAGCTATTATTACTCTTGACTAAATGCGTCTCCTTGATATCAGATGGAGACCCCTTTTGAAGCGAGGGCAAAGCCCCTTCTTTGAATCATGGAACAAGAACAAACTACAACCTCAGAACCAAGAGATGGCAAGAGCTTTAGACTATGAACATACTCTGAATATCAATCCTGTAACATCTATGCATTCATAACATAAAACCTTTGATCATGACCTAGAAAATTTCAAATAATTAAATATGCTTTTCACATGTTATGCTTTCCAAAAAACAATGAAAACTATAATTTGCTTATCTCCAAAAATACTTTCACATTCACAACTATAAAGGCCAGAAAGTTTTTACTCATTGAACTTGAAGTGCTTTGTTTCGTATGCCAGATAGCTCTTTCATTTGTTTTATCTGAAGCACTACTCTCCACTCATTATGCTAAGGGGCGCCTTACTCATGTGGCCTGGATCACTTTGATTGTTGTGCCAAGGGCTTTTTATGCATGTGGATTGAAGAGCTTTGATTGCTGTGCCACGGGCGCTTTCCTCATGTGGACTGAAGCGCTTTGATTGCCGCGCCAAGAGCGCTTTACTCATGTGGACTGGAGCGCTTTGATTGCTGTGCCAAGGGCACTTTACTCATGTGAACTGAAGTATTTTGATTGCTGTGCCAAGGGCGCTTTACTCATGTGAACTGAATCGCTTTAATTGCTGTGCCAAGGGCGCTTTACTCATGTGGACTGAAGCGCTTTAATTGTAGTGCCAAGGGCGCTTTACTCATGTGGACTGAAGCGCTTTAAGTGTTGTGCCAAGGGCGCTTTACTCATGTGGACTGAAGCGCTTTGATTGGTGTGCCAAGGGCGCTTTACTCATGTGGACTGAAGCGCTTTAATCACCGTGCCAAGGCCACTTTCCTCATGTGGACTGAAGCGCTATAATTACCGTGCCAAGGCCGCTTTCCTCACATGGACTGAAGCGCTTTAATTACCGTGCCAAGGATGCTTTCCTAATGTGGACTGAAGCGATTTGATTGCCGTGCTAAGGGCACTTTACATGTGTGTCCTGAAGCGCTTTGCTCGTTGTAATAAGGGGCGCTTTACTTCTGTGCTCTGAAGCGCTTTAATCGTCGCGCCAAGGCGGCTTTACTCTGAAAACTGAAAACGCTTTGCTCGTTGTGCTAAGTGGCGCTTTACCTTTTGGAAATACAACTCCCTTCAAGATTTGGCTCATCTAGACCTTACCGCTACGAGTACGACCTACTCGTATCTGAATTCACCATGGAAACAAGGGTACTCCGATTTGCCGTCCATCTGCCATGCAGGAAATATGCTCTTCTTCAGAGGAACCCCAACGAGGTCTGACTGCATCGAAGTCTTCAAAATAGTGAGCAACATGCTTGGGTGTGGCTCTGCTTTACAGGCCTGCCACACCCCAAGATGGCTGCTGTCTCTAAAAACATGACAATTGTAGTCCCTTCATGGAATAGAACTGATAAGTGCATCTTGTCCACCAATATCCTGAACCTGCAGCTCTAAGAGCTTTGCCACAGGGCAGACGACGCTGATGTCCACCTTCGGAACAAGAGGGGATGACAAGTGGTATGCTTAAAGCGCCTCATAGCCGCGCAGTGGAGTTTCGAGCGAGACCTGGACTGCGCATGGCCTTATTCCTGCCAATCTGTCACTTAGTCACTGTGCTGGTAATTATCAGCAGCAGAGAGACGTAGGTGTTCCAACAACTGAACCTTGCTGATTTCGATTTATATGGGGCTGGAATTGTTCTGCCTTGATCGCTTAAGAAGTGTACACCACTCAGACTCTGTGTTCCTTACAGCCTGGGAGCCCCAAGCTCAGCAGTCTCCACAGTTAGATCAAAGATCTGCTTTGCCTCTGAGAGTGAAGCCACAACATGCCTTTGTCCCTCCCATGAAGGTTTGATGCAAGTGGTTGTGCCCTGTGGTATTTAGTGTCATGTTGTGAGAAAGTAGCCTCTTGGGAGCACGGTTACCCCCATTTTTGGCCAGTTTGTGAGTGTTTGGCAGTTTTCTTTTTACTGTCTCACTAGGATCCTGCTAGCCAGGACCCCAGTGTTCATGGTTTGTGGCCTATGTGTGTTGTCAGTATGCTTAACTGTGTCACTGGAGTTTTGCTAGCCAGAACTCCAGTGCTTATGCTTTCTCTACTTACCAAATTTGTCACTACAGTTTAGTGACTCCATATTCCAATTCTAATTGGCACACTGGACCCCCCCTTATAAGTTCCTAGTATATGGTACCTAGGTACCCAGGCATTGTGGTTCCAGGAGATCCTTATGGGCTGCTGCATTTCTTTTGCCACCCAGTAAAAAAGCACTGACAAACAGTGACAAACATGCCAAAAATGGGGGTAACCATGCTAGAAGAAAGCCACCTTCCTACAATCACATCCCCGGAGCACATAAATACTGGATCTCACTCAAGAAAGCAAACTACCAGTAGGTGAAGCCAGAGTCAGCACCCTCAACCTATGCAACCCTCATAATCCCACAGCCAAAAGGTATCAAACAAGGAAGAAAAAGAATTGCAGCACATCCCTACAATCATGTACCATAAAGATACCAGTCAAACACTATAAAGTTGCCAACTCCTGCCATTCTACCTGTTGATTTAATCCTTCCTTCACGGTATTGGCCATCCAAATCCATCTATTTGCACTCATTGTAAGCAGGCAATCAACATCATGTCTGCGCTTAGGGCACTTCATAACTTCTAATACAAACCATTTCATTGCATTCGGTGCGTGACACATTTTCAAATAGTGTTGAACAAGGGGAGCATTCTGTACTTTGCAGCGAATGCTCGACTGATGTTGTGTAATACCTTTCCTTACCTCGTGGGTAGTTTTCCCAATGTAAAAATAATGCACGTGGGCATTCAATATAATACACAACATTTTTAGAACCACAATTAGAATGTTGTTTGATAGCTCAGGTAAAATCATTAATCTTACATTTTTTCACTATTTCAATTGTGCCACATGCATTGCAATCACCACATGGGTAATGCCCAATAACAGGTTCCAAACCCCATAATTGGTGCAGTGAAATTGGCTCAGGATCATTGTAGGCTTGGACCAGTCGATCCCTTAAATTCTGACCTCTTTTAAAAGCAAATAAGTGTCTATCCTGATAAAACTGACCTATACTTTACAAGTGATAATTTTTGGAGAATAATTTGTTTGATCATATTAGACTCTGTACCATAGGGTGTTACACATGTGAGCTTAGACTGAACTTGTTTCTCCTTCACTTGTAATAGGGCCTCATGGTCAAAATACCATGCATTTTCAATGATCTTTTAACCAATCTGTAGGGATACTCTCTATTCATCAATTTAGAACACAATACTTTTGCTTCATTGAAATAATCATCTTTTTTATACAGTTCCGTCTAATATGTAAAAACTGCCCAAATGGGAGATTTTCTCTCACATTACGAGGGTGATGGCTAGTGTATTTGAGAAGAGTATTCCTTGAAGTTGGTTTTGTATATAAACTCACCAAGAAATGACCATCTTCATGAAAGATTTTCAAGTCAAGAAAATGAATAAAAAATTAACAATCATAGTTCTATTACTTTTCTTGACTTGAAAATCTTTCATGAAGATGGTAATTTTTTTGTTTGATTCCTCCATGAACATTGTGTGCTTCAAAGTTTAGGTTACCCAATTCTGTGGGAAATATTAGGTTACCCTGTTTATTGGTAACACTAGTGGGTCTGCAGCACTGATTGTGCCACCCACTTCAGTTGCCCTTCAAACATCTTGCAGGCCTGTCACTGCAGAGCCTGTGTGTGGAGTTTTAAACTGCCATTTTGACCTGACGAGTGTACCTACTTTTTGAGGTCTAAAGGTAACTCACAAGTCTCATAAGAGGACTGTTTGACAGACATAACCATCCCCTCTAGGACCACCAATTGTGCAGAAGCCTATTGCACTTTTGGCTTGTTTAGGCCAGGCAATTAGAGATTATGAAGAGTAAAAGAAAAAAGGCAAATGTGATTCAAATTGTGGAGGCATTTGTATTCCTCCAGACCCCAGTCTGACCAAGCCTCTGCACTAATCCAAGATGATTAAAAGATTAACAACATTTTCCACATCCTCTTTTCTAATCATTGAGCTGCTGAACTGTCAGGGAAATTCCAAGGACACATTACAGATGCCTCACTAAACATGCCTCCATCCTTCTCCAGCTTTCCTTCCTACACCATTCAGGCAGGACTCCTTTTGTCTGATTCTAACATGCAAACTATGACTGTCCCAGACAGAAAAGGTCCTTAAATGTTCCCCATGCACTGACAGAAACTCCAGCAAAGTTTTCCTCCTCATGATAGGAGAAGTACCCTAGTGCATTGATCTCTCTCCAGTGCAGATGACAGGCTCCTTAGTTCAGCCTCAGGTGGGGGGAAGTAATCCAGAGTTAATGATGCTGCAGCACCCACAGCTGAGGTGAAATGCCCAAAGTCGGTGGCATGATCACAGTGCAGTGTTCTGAATAAGATGCAGTCCACAGATCCCACAGTTAAGTCATGTCACTTTATGGGCTCCTTCATAAAATGCCACATTTCAGCAGGACACCAACATCTTAATATCAATACCAAGTTTGCCAGTATTTGTTTGTATCAAACTTTACTAAGCTAAAATGTTCAAAGCTGACCTCTGTGATTTCCAAAACAAATATTTCTGTCATAGAGCCTACTTTCATAATAACACCAAAGTTAAAAGTGGAGTAATTATATCCAAAATAGCTCTTTGTATTGCCTTCAAGGCAGTTATGTGCACTAAAAATAAATCTCAAATAAAAACTAGGTTAATGTATGACACCTTTAAGCTTTGATGCATTGTGTTGATAAAAATACCATGCCATGCAGGTTGTGTAATAATATTAATTTCAAATTAGAAGTGCTGCCTTACTTTACCCCAAGAGATAATTTTTTTGTTGTTCTACTGTTCTAAGTATTGAAAGTTTGCTTTCTGTCGCAAAATGGCCTTTTGAGGCTACCATACTAATGCATTACTCTGTAAGCCTGCAGAGGACACCAAAGGAATTGAGTCCTGATTTGGTGGCATTTGCAACACAGCTCTTTGCAATTCCTGAGTCTGTTGTTTACTAAAGACTTCAGGATTTCCCGTAAACACCAGAAGGAGATGTGCTATAAAGATAATTATTGCAATTTATAGAAACGTAGCAAAAGTGTTACCTCATCACAGAGCAAAGTTCACTGTTAGGAAAGTTTACTGTTCATTTTGTAACATTACTGTTGGTCTCCTTTGTTTTCAGAGATTAATGTTGCCATCTGTTAGCTGTTTCCTACAACAATCCTAAGAAAAGCAAAAGGACATTTTCACAGCAAACATTTCATGCTTGGAATCCTTTTTCATTTTAAAAAGTTATTTCCTTGCTATCAGTCTTCTGACTCTTCTTGCTCTCTTTGTCAAGAAAGCACCTCACATCTTAATCTTAACTTGAAAACAGTGCTGTGTTGTAGTACTGCAATGTAATTAAAAATGTTTGGTGGCAACTTTCATATTGTATAATATTTTCAATCAGGAATTCAATTTCTGTACTATATTTGCAATTATTCAACTGAACTAACAAGAAACATTCATGCAAGAATTGTAAATAGTTAAAAATGTCCTGGAAACTTGTTTCTGATAAAATCTCAGAAAGTAAACTTATAAAGTTGTTTGATGAAAACATCTCATCTCTAAACAATGAGGGTTACCATAAGTCTAACTCTGGGGAAAATTGGATTGGCCCTCGGGCAGAACAAGTTATGCACAAGGTTATGGCTTTATCATGTCTGGAGAGAAGACAGAAGGGCAATTAAGACAAAACATTGGCCTATCAAAAGACAAAAGACCAGAGTCTCCGGTCAATGAGAACCCCCCATTTTCTCAGGAAGAAGATGAAAATCTATATTGTGTATGCAGGCAAAAAAATTAGCCCCAGCAACCATATGCCCATTGTGATTTATGTAAAGAATAGTTTCACCAATGTGTTTTGGCTGTAAAAGCATTATGGATATACCATCTATTTCACCAGGGTTTTACCCTAAATGTAAATAAAAAAAAGAGCAGTGCCAGAAAAAGAAACTTCACAGACTTTGATGTTTCATTTGCATCTCCTAAAAGATTGTTCACATCACAATTTAAATCTTGGACAAATTTAAAAGAATTAGGTCAAATTTTGACATTTGAAAGTGGAAATGATAAAGATGTCTCTCAGCTAACTGTGCAAAAGATTGTCATACTTCTAAATACCAAAATTAATATGCAACAGCAATAAAACAAAATAGAGGGCTCTTCTGAAAAACCAATAGATGCAAAAAAAGCAAACATTTTACACATACAACATTGCAAAATACATCTATTGCTAGTACAAAACAGGAAGACAATGTACCATCACAATTTAAAAAAAAATTGACCAGAGAAGAATGGAAACAGATAAAACCAGACAACAGGCAGGGGTATCGTCTGCTAAAGAATGGTTGGTCTGACTTAATATTCAGAAGGGTTAATGAAAGAAACATATTTTGTGTTATTTCTTTCAAATAGAATAGTCAGATGCAAAGGTTCTTTCAAATACAATAGTCAGATGCAAAGGTTCACGAAAACAAGTATCTGTTTACTGGAGTGAGAAAGGACATTGTAAATGTAATGGTTGAACCAAATATGATTTCACAATTGCCAAGAAACCCTGACTGGTGCTATCAACCATACCATTCAACATTTTTATAAGAAGCGTACTTGCGGTCTAGAAAGAGAGAAATTAAAATCCTGGTTAGGACAAACACAACCCTCTCATATGTATATAAAATCCATAGCTAATGGAGATCCAGAACAACTTTTAGCTGGTAACCTGAATGCCGTCAAAACAACTGCAGTCCTACAAAAAATGCCCAGTGAAAAGAATTGTTGGAAAGTGGATTATTGGTAAGTGCAGGTGAGTACCTCCACTTACCAATAGGCCATTAACCTCCACTTAGGTCCAGTTAGGTCTCAATTAATTAATTAAACCCAGCTCAACCCTGGGTAGTTTGGCAACGAGGGACAAGGCTTAACTTAGGAGACAAATGTGTAAAGCAGTTAAAAAACACAAAATAGTAAATAGGTATAACATAAGACACAATAAAAATCCAACACCAATTAATAACAAAAGATTATATTTTTATCTTTAACATGACACCAAAGTGATTAAAATTGCTTAAGGGGAACCGGAGATATGAATTTTTAAATAACTAGCTCTCAAAGGGTTATAAAAGATCACACTGGAAAGAGACAAAGGGGGTGATTCTAAGTCCGGCGGGCGGCGGAGGCCGCCAGCCAGACTTCCCCCACCAAAATACCGCTCCGCGGTCGAAAGACCGCTGAGGGTATTTTGGGATTTGCCCTGGGCTGGCGGGCGGCCGCCAAAAGGCTGCCCGCCAGCCCAGGGCAAATCAACCTTCCCACGAGGACGCCGGCTCAGAATTGAGCCGGCGTAGTGGGAAGGTGCGACGGGTGCAGTGGCACCCGTCGCGTATTTCAGTGTCTGCATAGCAGACACTGAAATACTTTGTGGGGCCCTCTTACGGGGGCCCCTGCAGTGCCCATGCCATTGGCATGGGCACTGCAGGGGCCCCCAGAGGCCCCGCGGCACCCCCTACCGCCATCCTGTTCCTGGCGGTAGGGGGTGTCAGAATCCGCTCCGCCGCCATGGAGGATTCTGCAGGGCAGCGGGAAACCGGCGGGAAACCGGCGGGTGACCGCCGGTTTCCCGCATCTGACCGCGGCCGAACCGCCGCGGTCAGAATGCCCTGCGGGGCACCGCCGGTCTGTCGGCGGTGCTCCCGCCGACCCTGGCCCCGGCGGTCTCTGACCGCCGGGGTCAGAATGACCCCCTAAGTCCCGAGTTCAGACCGGCCATAAGGTACCCTGTTACCCTGTTCAGAAGTGTTTTGGAAAGTGTTCCACAGCACCAGCCAAGGGTTTAGAGGCTTTGGTTTGCAGCTTGGGGTCTGGGACTCCCACTCCCACAATGCACCTCTTTAAGTAGGGAGTTGATCCAAATGTCTCCAAACATCGCTACCTTCTTCCAGAGGCCGTTTTTGGGTCCTTGAAGTGTCCACAACTTGATCCAAGATTCCAGAAACTCTAAGTTGCTCCATAGGAGTTGGGGCTGCAATTCCCAGAATATACCTGGTCAGAATCCTCAAATGGCCACTAGTCGCTGGTCAGCTGGGCTCTGCTTGCAGGATTTGATGCAGGGGTCTCTGGGGAGCTCTTTTGTACCTGTAGCAAACAGGGAGTCCCTCCTTGAACCAGTTGAAGCCAGGCAAAGTCCTTCTTGTGGAGGATCCCAAGTGTGCAGCTGGTGCAGTCCTTCATAGTGCAGTGTCCAGGTGCAGGTCAGGGGTCCAGCAGGGCAGTCCTTCTTTTCCTGAAGTTCTTCTTTGTAGGGATCTGATAGGGATCTGAGTTGTGGGTGCAGCTCTGCCATATTTATCCTTGCTCCTGGGGTAAACACATGGGGGTCTTGGGTCTCCACTCAAATGCTGGGTCCTTCCCCCTGTTATGACCACTTCCTGGGAATTGTGGCAAGAATCAATCCCAGGGAGCAACATTCTTCAAAAGTCCATCATGGCTTAAACTGATTTTTGGAGGTTACATCTGGCTGAGCCCACCCACTGGTGTGGCTAAAGATCTTAAACACACTCCTCTCCTGCCCTCTCCTAATCTAATCAAGTGGGCACCGAATTGTCTGGGGTTGCAGGGTGTGAGGGAGGTGCTGGTTTACTCCAAATGTCCTTGCCTGCCTTTGAAGACCAGTTGGGCAGCCCTCCCCCTTCCTGCTTCTCCATCTGCTGAGACATTTTCCTCCCCCAGGCACATTCCTTTGTGTTCAGTCCAGGCCACTTTACACCTCAGCAAGGCAGCCTGTCCAGGCTGCCAGAGGCTGGCCAATCAAAGAAGGGAACTACAGAGCTGAATTTGGCAACTTTTCAGGCAGAGTTTAAAACTCTTTATCTAAACTAGTTATATTAAATCCCCAAATTATAAATTGTGGGATTTATTACAACAATTAATTTGATACGAAACGCGAGGTATTTGACACTTAAGGGAACTGTGTTAAATAAAATAAAGTCTCCCCATTTTAGCCTATGGAGGCCATTCACTGTAACGGAAACACAAATTTGGCTATTGTGCCTCACCAGGGCTTATAAAACTATTTTTATAAGGTCCCTGCTTATAGTTACATGGCGCCCAACTCTAGGGGCACATAGGGCACACCTTAGGGGTGACTTGTATGTGAAAAATGAGGTAGTTTAAGACTTTTGAAGTACTTTTATTCCAAAGTCGAATTTGCATATAACTTTAGTTTAAAACCAGCCAGCAAGGTAGGCCTGCCTTTAAATTGACACTGGGTACCTCGGCAGTGCACCTATGGGTGCACCACCTCTGCTGGGGCCCCTAATCCTAAATGCTATACCATATACTAGGGACTTAAAAGTTGGTTGACATAGCCAATTATAATTAGCCTAATTTTCATACTCATTTTACACAGAGCACAGGCCCTGGGACTGATTACCAGGACCTAGGGCACCATCAGAGTCAGGAAAACACAAGCAAAAATTGAAAAATTTGGGGCAAAAGATTAGGGGGCCTCTGCAATCAGCCCAATTTTCTCACACAATCTTAGCAACGGAAAGAATACTAATATTACACTGCCTTGAACTACAACAAAGGCAAGATCAGAAAGAACATAATCCAATTGTGACTGCTCATGCATTCATCCAATATATTCGCATGAGCCCTCTTGTTATTCATGTGTACAATGACGTTCAGCTACACAGGCTAAAGGATCTGCAGGCATTCGGTAATTGTCATCTTTATCTTGATGCAACAGGGTCAGTCATTGGAAGCCCCAAAGAGACCCACCACAGAGTCTTGTATTATGCTTTGTGTCTTCAAACAACAATACCTAGAAATCATACAGTCCCAGTTGCAGAAATGTTATCTTCTGACTAAAGCACACCAACTATTTTGCACTGGTTAAATTGTGTATGTCATAATTTCTCAAAGCTGTCCAAGGCAATGATCCATGCAACCATGCAGGCTTTCAATCAGATTACCCTTGTTCAGTACTTAAAACACTGTTTTAACATGTGCATTGGTTTAGAGAAGAATACCTTGAATGTGGTCCATATCTGTGCAGCTCATATGATTAGACTTTTGGCTAATAAAATAAGTAAAGCGGAAGCCAGAAATGAATCCAAAGAGTTGTTTATGTATTCCTTTGCCCTTTTTTAAAAAGCAAGTAAATTGACTGCGGTTAAAGTACTTTTTAAGAGTGTACTCTATGTTCTATCAGTGAAAACTGAGACAAATACATATTTGGAATACATGACAGAAATGAGAGCATCAATCAACAAACAACAAATCAAGCTTTCTAATGATGAATTTGAAGACACAGGTTACGCTGACAATACAGACAACCTTTTGAAAGAATCCACCTTAAAAGACTCTTCTCCATTTCAAAAATATTTCAAGCCGTTTTATCTGAAATGTAAAAAAAAACACTGAATGCTGAAAATGAAGATAAAAATCTGAGGCAAACATGAATTACTATCCTCGCTTTGTTCCCTTGTTTAACAAATATGTCACAACTTTACCACTTTGGAGTAGAATAATGATAGGTGAAGAAAAACATGGAGACACTAATGCAACAGTGGAAACCTGGTTCAGGACTGTAAAAAAAATGTGTTAAATGAATGGTTACATCAAAGATTAGCAGATGTCTTGAAACTAATGAAAGAATTTGTTGAGGGGAAAATGTGTGAGATTGCACTAGTAAACATAAAATGTACTACAAGTGAGAAGTCTAAAAGGGAAACAACACAACATAATCACACACATCCGAGTGAATGTACTGATGAGGATATTTATAAGGGAGACATGTATAAGGATAACCCATTGTTCAGAAGATGAAGGCCACATGTTAACTCATGAAGAGCAATGGGGAAAGAGACCCAAAAGGGAAACAAAGCAGACTAAGTACAATAGCTCACCAACACCTAAATCGGTGTTGAAGAAAATTACAAGCAACTGCGCACAGTGGTCAGGCACAGGAAAGTTGGGAAGAAGACGCATTAAACTATGTACCACTTGTACAATTGACAACTTGCTTTTTCTTATACACAATACAGAAATATCCTCAGGTTTAACATGAGTTGATGGCTATAGCACAAAAAGAGCCATGGATTCAAGCACTCATGACAGTGCATGCACATTTTACTAAAGGTCAGTGGGTGAAAGGAAAAATTCAATGGTTAAAACAATTTGCCCGTTTTCAAGGCAAAAGTATTTGGGATGTATATGGCACTGAAACAACATAGTCAGTTGCCATCTTGACTATTCTATAATCACTGCTGTTAAAGCAAGATGAAATTCCCCCTTTTGCCTGGAAACATTGACCATGAGGCAAACAAACGTGATTGAAGTCTGGTAAGAAATCATTAATAATTCATAGTCTCATATTGTGGTGTCTTACCTTAATGGGGTATATATTCCTTTTTTGCTGGTTCCCACCACAGACTGTGGTGGAGCATTAGCTGTAGTTAGGGTATCTCCGAGGTCTATTTCACATAGTTAAGGATATATAGGCATAATCAAGGCAATAGGTATGGTTTTTCTGAATAACATTTTTGGGCCATAAATGTGTGCTTAGTTGTTCTTCCAAAAGCCTCCCTGACCACATGTATCTTTGTCTTTTTCAGTAAAGCTTTCAAGGAAAGAACTTTTCAGATGGAGTATGAAGTATAGATTTAAGCAATGCTAAAACAGCCTGAAGAACTTACAGATTGGAGAATAGATCAATATGATAAAGATATCTGCATGTCACCTAATCTTGAACTGTCAAGTGCAACGAGTGGGTAAACAGGTCTAATCACTAACCAGTTCCACCACATATAACTTTAAAAAGTGAATCACCAACTATCCAAAATCTGGCTTAAAAAAAGATCCTGGCCAAGCACTAAAATGGATTGGTATGTATGGCTTCCTCAGTGCACCTTTTTGTGAATTCCAGATTCTAAATCTAGTTATGCACTGCTATAACACAGTGACAGTGGGAAATAAAAGTTGTTTCTCCCTGCTGCTTCTTCATTGAAGAATTCCAGGCTGCTGGCACAGCACTCACTGAGGGCCTGTTAGCGCAGACTAGCTCTCTGTCACAATGGATAGCAAAGGGCACAGGTTTGGGAGGAAAGGCATTAGGAATGGGAAGAGGGTAGACTGCCCTCAAGGCAGTGGGGGTGGGTTGCAGATGGCAAAGTATTTTGCTTTATGTGAGAAACTGGGGCTGATTGCAGAGGCCCCCTAACTTTTTGCCCCCATTTTCCACTTTATGCTGGTGTTTTCCTGACTCTGATGGTGCCCTGGGTACTGCTAACCAGTCCCAGGGCCTGTGCTCTGTGTAAAATGGATATGCAAATTAGGCTAATTATAATTGGCTAAGTTAACCTACCTATAAGTCCCTAGTATATGGTAGGGCATGTAGGTTTAGGGACCACAGCATAGGTGGTGCACACCTAGGTGCATTGCTGAGGTGCCCAGTGTCATTTTAAAAGCAAGCCTGCCTTGCTGGCTGCTTTTAAATTAAAGTTATATGCAAATTCGACTTTGGAATTAAAGGTACTTCCAAAGTCTTAAACTACCTTATTTTTACATATAAGTCACCCCTAAGGTGTGCCCTATGTGCCCCTAGGGCTGGGTGCCATGTAACTATAAGCAGGGACTTTATAAAAATAGATTTATAAGCCCTGGTGAGGTAAAAACAGCCAAATTTGTTTTTCCCTCATTGAAGTAAATGGCCTTCATAGGCTAGAATGGGCAGACTTTATTTTAAATTTTAAAGTCTCCTTAAATGTTACATACCAAGAATTTGGTATCAAATTGATTGTTATAATAAATCCCACAACTTCCAGTTGTTGGATTTAATATAACTAGTGCAGGTAAAAAGTTTAGACTTTACCTAAAAAGTTGCCAATTTCAGCTCTGCATTGTTTTTGCTCCTGTGCTCTGATTGACCAGCCTGCAGCAGCTTCTGCCAGGCTACTTTAATGAGGTGTGAAGTGGCCTGACTTCACACAAAGGAATGTGCTTGGGGGAGAGAATCTCCCCTCAGCAGATGGGGAAGCAGGAAGGGGGAGGGCTGCCAAACTGGTCTTCAAAGGCAGAGAAGGACATCTGGAGCACCCAGCAACACCCCCACATCCTGCAACCCCAGACAGCTAGGTGCCCCCTTGATTAGATTAGGAGAGGGCAGGAGAGGGGTGTGTTTATGATTTTTACCCACACCAGTGGGTGGGCTCAGCCAGATCTCTCCTCTAAAAATCAGATTCATCCATTTTGGATTTTTAGAGACTGTTGCCTTCTGGGATGGATTTTTGCCACACTTCCCAGGAAGTGGTCATCACAGGGGGACGACCCTGTCCCTGATTGGAGGACCAGGGCCCCCCTGCTTTTCACCCAGGAGCAAGGATAAAACTGGCAGACCTGCACCCACGCCTCAGATCCCCTCCAGAAATCAACAAGAAAGGAACTAAAGAAGAAGAAGGACTGCCCTGCTGGACCCCTGGCCTGCACCTGGAACCTGCACTCAGAAGGACTGCACCAGCTGCACACTTGGGCTTCACCACAAGAAGGACTTTGCCTGGCTTCAACTGGTTCAAGGAGGGACTCCCTGTTTGCTACAGGTGAAAAATTGCTAACCAGAGTCCCCTGCACCAACTCCTGAAAGAAGCGACCAGCTGACCACTGCCCAGTGGCCAAAAAGGAGTTTGCGCCAGGTGCATTCTGGGAGTTGAAGTCCGCACCCCCAAGGACCATCACAGAACTTCTGGACCCTTGGGGTGAGCTGTGGACACCAAAAGAACCTTAAAAGAACATCTGGGTGAAGCCCCAGAAGTTTGGAAAAGATTGGAGAATTTTTGAAAAAAAGCTCCATAAAGTGACCGACCCGACGCGGAAATTCTAGCCGGCTTGCCTCAACCGCGACCCGGCCTGACTTCGTGGTTCGTCCCGGTAAAGAAAAACATCCAAAAAAGAGACTAAGTCCGAACGTAAAAAGTTGACCGGGACCTTCCAGCCATCGTATCCGAGAAGGGCTCCACGGACGTCGGATCAAGATCCAGGTTTACCCCGGTCGAAGGATTTTCATCTCGAAAAAACGACTAAGTCCGAAGGTAAAAATCACCAACGAGGAAACCGACTTCGCGTATCCGGACAAGGGCTCCAGGAGGTCGGATCCAACTGGCAGGTTCGTCCCGGTGAAGAAAAACTTCAAAATAAAGACTAAGTCAGAAGGTAACTTTTTAACCGAGGCCTCCTGCGACCTGTAGCCGAGCAGGGCTCCATCGCGGTCGGCCTGAAAGTTTGACTTTGCCCCGGTCCTGGTGCAACCAGATGACCCGATTGGCGCTTTTTGTTTCTAAGCGCTAGAAAATAATAATACTTTAAAAATTCATATCTCCGGTTCCCCTGAACCGATTTTAATCGTTTTTGTGTCATTTTAAAGATGAAAATATAAGCTATTTTTATAAATTGGTTTTGGATTTTTAAACTGTTTCCTGTGTTTTATTTAATTACTGTTTTGTGATATCTGAATGCTTTACGCTTTGTCTCCTAAGTTAAGCTTTGACGCTCGATGCCAAGCTACCAAGGGTAGAGCTGGGATTAATTTACTGAGACCTAACTGTACTTTTGTGGAGGTTTGTGGCTTGTTGCTAGGTGTAGGTACCTACCTGCCCTACCAATAACCCATTTTCCAACATAATTGGAAGCAGCGACGGGATCCTGTACTTGTGTTCAATATCACGTTACAGTTTTGGATAAAACAAATTAAAAATCCTTTAAATTGTCCTAGTGCAAAAATTGTTTTTAATTTTTAATTAAAAATTTTTTTTTTAAATTAATTTGGATTAATTTCAATTATTGAATTTTTGTAATTTTTCTAAATTCTTGTTTCCAATTTTTGCAAAAAGTTTTTGTTGACACAAAACTAGGGAACCATGGAGCTTGATCTGGCTAGCCTACCCACACTGACAGTAGTCCAGCTTAGGGGGTTGTGTATTGAGAGGGGGTTGCCTGCAACCCCTGATCTCAGGAAGCAAATCCTGATTAAATCCCTGACAGCATGGGCTGAGGCACAAGAGGTAGAGACAGAGGAAGCTCCAGAGGAGGAAGAAAAAGAGGAAGATGCTAACTCTAACCACTCAGGGGAGGGAAGGCATCAGACCCCAAGTGAGGAAGAGGAGGAACGGTCCTCACTGGATACAGTCACTAGGGGCAGACCCAAAGCTAGTGGTAGGAAGAGGGTCCTTTCAGGAGGAGAGAACCCATCCATCAGGGAAAGAGAGCTGGAAGCCCAGCTAGCCTACATAGCTTTGGAAGCAGATAAGCTGGCCCTAGAAAAGCAAAAGTGGGCATTCAAAGAAAAAAGAGATGGAAGCAGCGATAAAGAAGCTGAGGTGTCCATGGGTGGGGGAGTTTGCCCCAGATTACCCAAGGGGGTGGTTCCTGCTTATGTAGAGGGGGATGACATAGATAAGTGGCTAGGGGCCTTTGAGAGGGCACTCCAAATGAGAAGGGTTAGGCCTCAATACTGGGGTTCCCTTTTGTGGGAGTTGGTCCCCTACTCAGGGAGGGATAGGCTTCTGACCTTAAGGGGGGAGGAGGCAGATTCATACCCTAGTATGAAGAGGTGCTTAGTCAAGAAGTTTGGTCTGACCCCAGAGCAATATAGAATGAAGTTCAGGGACACCCAGAAGGTCAGTACCCAGTCTTGGGTTGACTTTGTGGACACCTCACTAAAGGCACTAGAGGGCTGGATTATTGGCAACAAAGTAAATACTTATGAGGGGTTATACAATCTGATCATGAGAGAGCACATCTTGACCAATTGTATCCAAGAAAGGTTACGCCAGCATCTAGTGGACTCTAAGCAGACCAACCCTAGAGAGCTAGGGGAGGCAGCTGATGAGTGGTTGAGAACCAGGGTGGTTGTCAAGTCCCAGGGGGGAGACTCCAAGAAGGGGGGGACAGGTCCCCAAAAACCTAAGGAGGGAGGTGGTAAGCCCACCACAGAGACTCCCTCTGTACCCCAGAACCCTAAGAAGGAGGAGAGTAAATCCCACTCCCACTCTGACATGCAGAGACAGGGAGACCCAGGGTTAAAAAAGCTCTTGGACAGTAGGGCTTGCTTTGACTGTCAGCAGACAGGTCACTTCAGAGGAGATGCAGCCTGTCCAAAGAAGGTGGTTAGCACTGGGCTGTCCAGTGTAGCCATAGAGGAGGATTCCTCAGATGATGAAGTCCTCCTAGCATTGTGCTGGGAGACAGGACCAGATGGTAAGCTGGTGATCCCTGAGGGTGGGAGTAGGCACTTCCACCACATTCAAGTGAATGGGATCCCTACCACTGGCCTGAGAGACACCTGTGCCAGTCACACTGTAGTGAGTGACCGGTTAGTGACCCCAGACATGTATGTCCCAGGAAAGACAAAGAAAGTCAGGATAGCCACAGGGGAGGTCTCCTCCAAACCTGTAGCCATAGTGCCCCTAGAGAGGGAGGGTATCCTTGACTGGATTAGGGTGGTAGTCAGTGCTGACCTTCCCCTAGATTGTATCCTGGGCAATGACCTCCCAGAGGTGAGTCTGGTCACAGATGGGGTGGTCGCCCAGGGCGCCCCCCCAACCCAAAGTCCTGGGGAGTCAGTCCCTACAGTTAGGAGACAGGGGTCCCCAAGAAAAGGAAAGAAGAAAAGGAAGGGTAGGCCACTCTTAAAGAGAGTTCCAGGGAGCCAAAGGCCTTCTGCCCCAGTAGGGGGGGAGCCCAGAGTTGGCACTGGTGAGGCCTCACCTGACCCCAAGGAAGTCCTGAGTAGTCAGGCAGCTGTCCAGATGCAAGGTGTTGCCCCTGCACTGACAGAAGGGAGAGTGGAAGGAGGGTGTCTGCCACAGGAGGTGGTAGCCCCCCACTCTAGACAGCAAGAGGGGTGCCAGGACCCCAAAGATGCCCCTAAAGCAGCTCAGCCACCTGTCAGTGGAGAGCTTAGGGTGTGGTTCTGGGTACTGACAGCTGTCAGTAGCCTCTGCTGGGTGCTAGCCTTCCTGGCAGCACTGTACTTGGCCTGGGAGGCAGACCCCAAGGCCAATAGCAAAGTAGGCCCCCTGACCCTGTTGGTCATGGTGGGGTTGCTCAAGTGTTGGGTGACCTCTTTGGGTAAGCTAGGTCTTGCCCTAGCAAAGTTAGGAGTAGGGGAGGTGGGCACCTCACTACCCAAGTTGGCAGAGAGAGAGGAGGAAGACCCCCCTAGAGGGAAGTTTCAGTTTGGGTTGGGTCCTTTTACTGTTGGGATGGCTTCACTACCCAGAGGGAGTGACCCTGACAGGAGGATATAAGGCAGAGTAGGCCCTGCAAAGGGACAGCCAGTTTTCTTCACTGTCTTCCTCGCCTAACAAGCCAGGAAGACTCTCCCAGGGTTGGGCTGAGTCTCCTGGGCGTGTGGGCTGGGGGGGGGTTGTGTGAGAAACTGGGGCTGATTGCAGAGGCCCCCTAACTTTTTGCCCCCATTTTCCACTTTATGCTGGTGTTTTCCTGACTCTGATGGTGCCCTGGGTACTGCTAACCAGTCCCAGGGCCTGTGCTCTGTGTAAAATGGATATGCAAATTAGGCTAATTATAATTGGCTAAGTTAACCTACCTATAAGTCCCTAGTATATGGTAGGGCATGTAGGTTTAGGGACCACAGCATAGGTGGTGCACACCTAGGTGCATTGCTGAGGTGCCCAGTGTCATTTTAAAAGCAAGCCTGCCTTGCTGGCTGCTTTTAAATTAAAGTTATATGCAAATTCGACTTTGGAATTAAAGGTACTTCCAAAGTCTTAAACTACCTTATTTTTACATATAAGTCACCCCTAAGGTGTGCCCTATGTGCCCCTAGGGCTGGGTGCCATGTAACTATAAGCAGGGACTTTATAAAAATAGATTTATAAGCCCTGGTGAGGTAAAAACAGCCAAATTTGTTTTTCCCTCATTGAAGTAAATGGCCTTCATAGGCTAGAATGGGCAGACTTTATTTTAAATTTTAAAGTCTCCTTAAATGTTACATACCAAGAATTTGGTATCAAATTGATTGTTATAATAAATCCCACAACTTCCAGTTGTTGGATTTAATATAACTAGTGCAGGTAAAAAGTTTAGACTTTACCTAAAAAGTTGCCAATTTCAGCTCTGCATTGTTTTTGCTCCTGTGCTCTGATTGGCCAGCCTGCAGCAGCTTCTGCCAGGCTACTTTAATGAGGTGTGAAGTGGCCTGACTTCACACAAAGGAATGTGCTTGGGGGAGAGAATCTCCCCTCAGCAGATGGGGAAGCAGGAAGGGGGAGGGCTGCCAAACTGGTCTTCAAAGGCAGAGAAGGACATCTGGAGCACCCAGCAACACCCCCACATCCTGCAACCCCAGACAGCTAGGTGCCCCCTTGATTAGATTAGGAGAGGGCAGGAGAGGGGTGTGTTTATGATTTTTACCCACACCAGTGGGTGGGCTCAGCCAGATCTCTCCTCTAAAAATCAGATTCATCCATTTTGGATTTTTAGAGACTGTTGCCTTCTGGGATGGATTTTTGCCACACTTCCCAGGAAGTGGTCATCACAGGGGGACGACCCTGTCCCTGATTGGAGGACCAGGGCCCCCCTGCTTTTCACCCAGGAGCAAGGATAAAACTGGCAGACCTGCACCCACGCCTCAGATCCCCTCCAGAAATCAACAAGAAAGGAACTAAAGAAGAAGAAGGACTGCCCTGCTGGACCCCTGGCCTGCACCTGGAACCTGCACTCAGAAGGACTGCACCAGCTGCACACTTGGGCTTCACCACAAGAAGGACTTTGCCTGGCTTCAACTGGTTCAAGGAGGGACTCCCTGTTTGCTACAGGTGAAAAATTGCTAACCAGAGTCCCCTGCACCAACTCCTGAAAGAAGCGACCAGCTGACCACTGCCCAGTGGCCAAAAAGGAGTTTGCGCCAGGTGCATTCTGGGAGTTGAAGTCCGCACCCCCAAGGACCATCACAGAACTTCTGGACCCTTGGGGTGAGCTGTGGACACCAAAAGAACCTTAAAAGAACATCTGGGTGAAGCCCCAGAAGTTTGGAAAAGATTGGAGAATTTTTGAAAAAAAGCTCCATAAAGTGACCGACCCGACGCGGAAATTCTAGCCGGCTTGCCTCAACCGCGACCCGGCCTGACTTCGTGGTTCGTCCCGGTAAAGAAAAACATCCAAAAAAGAGACTAAGTCCGAACGTAAAAAGTTGACCGGGACCTTCCAGCCATCGTATCCGAGAAGGGCTCCACGGACGTCGGATCAAGATCCAGGTTTACCCCGGTCGAAGGATTTTCATCTCGAAAAAACGACTAAGTCCGAAGGTAAAAATCACCACCGAGGAAACCGACTTCGCGTATCCGGACAAGGGCTCCAGGAGGTCGGATCCAACTGGCAGGTTCGTCCCGGTGAAGAAAAACTTCAAAATAAAGACTAAGTCAGAAGGTAACTTTTTAACCGAGGCCTCCTGCGACCTGTAGCCGAGCAGGGCTCCATCGCGGTCGGCCTGAAAGTTTGACTTTGCCCCGGTCCTGGTGCAACCAGATGACCCGATTGGCGCTTTTTGTTTCTAAGCGCTAGAAAATAATAATACTTTAAAAATTCATATCTCCGGTTCCCCTGAACCGATTTTAATCGTTTTTGTGTCATTTTAAAGATAAAAATATAAGCTATTTTTATAAATTGGTTTTGGATTTTTAAACTGTTTCCTGTGTTTTATTTAATTACTGTTTTGTGATATCTGAATGCTTTACACTTTGTCTCCTAAGTTAAGCTTTGACGCTCGATGCCAAGCTACCAAGGGTAGAGCTGGGATTAATTTACTGAGACCTAACTGTACTTTTGTGGAGGTTTGTGGCTTGTTGCTAGGTGTAGGTACCTACCTGCCCTACCAATAACCCATTTTCCAACATCAAGTATGTATGGCTCCCCTATAACTGTGTAGCAGTTGAAAGCAGGGGTAGATTATATTGGGGGCATATATAACAATCAATTATTAATGTGTAAAAAGTGAATAATGGTGATGTTTTTCACCTCGGGTTCTGACTGACATTATAGAACAGTTGAGCTTCACTCTTGACTATTTGAGGTAACTCAGAACCCCTTGATAAAAGAAGTCCTCTTATTCACTTTCTGCCACCTATAATTACATATGTTCCCAGCTTCCACATGGAAAGAGGTACTTTTAGGGGATGCAAGAGAATCTGGAACATGCTATTGATTCCTGCTGTACTAATACCAATATTCAAAGGGACAAAATCTACAGAACATTGACAAGACTTTAGGGTAGAACCACCAAGGGTGTGTGGTAGTATAGGTTTGAGGGTGGAACTTAACCAGTGTTCCCTCAAAGAGCGGTATCAATTAGGTCACCTTAACGTACGGGTTGTAAAAGGCATGAGCAAAGAGTGTCCCAGGAATGGGAAACTGTGTTGTCCTAGGGGGGGAGAGATAAAGGGGGGAGTTCCCTTACGGACTAGGTGGTCTCACACACATGATAGTGTCTTGCTTCATCATTTGACTACCTAGCCCCACCCAGGTAAGATGATACTACTTGGGCGGACTCAACCTCTTGGTTAAAAGAACCAGAGGGAGTGCTGAAATTAAATTAGCTGGATAAATACGGGGATCCAGATGAGGTGGAGATAAATTTACCATACATGTCACCAGTAAATATAAGTTAAATTTTAATGGAGGTGCATGTTGGTAAGAAGAGGTGCGTCCTGTGTAGGCAACGCGGTTGGGCGCCTGGCGATGACGCGCCGCAGAGTGTGCGGCGCGTAACGCTGGCCCGGGGGACTCTGGGAAAGAGAGTCCTGCGGTCAGAAACCAGTTTTTCACCCCTATTTATTTGTGTTTCATTTATCAGCCATTACAGACCTACCACACCATGAACCACCTGTTCAGGTAGGCTCCTTATGATTCACTTTGAGCACTTCACTTACTGTTAGTGCTCCGGGATCCCAGACCCTGACAAATGCCCCTGACCTACCAGCACTTTGAGAGGGCAGAAACATGTTGGTCGTACGTATTCCTTTTTAGACTCTAGGAGACATTATTCTCCAGTGAGCCTCCTCCTTATTTTTTAATCTTACCAACATGCACCTCCATTAAATTTTAACTTATATTTACTGGTGACATGTATGGTAATTTTATCTCCACCTCATCTGGATCCCCGTATTTATCCAGCTAGTTTAATTTCAGCACTCCCTCTGGTTCTTTTAACCAAGAGGTTGAGTCCGCCCAAGTAATATCAACTTACTTGGGTGGGGCTAGGTGGTTAAATGATGAAGCAAGACACTATTATGTGTGTTAGACCACCTAGTCCGTAAGGTAACTCTCCACTTTCTCTCTCCCCCCTAGGACAACACAGTTGCCCACTCCTGGGACACTCTTTGCTCATGCCTTTTACAACCCGTTCGTTAAGGCGACCTAATTGATACCGCTCTTTGAGGGAACACTGGTTAAGTCCCACCCTCAAACCTCTATTACCCCACACCCTTAGTGGTTCTATAGATTTCTTTTGGGAGGTGGTGTGGGTTAGCTAATACTCCCATTACTCTCCTTTTGTGTTTCACAAGACTTTAGGGTACTCACATTCATAATTAGCAACATGACCCACTAAACCACTGATATTGGTTATTCTTGGTCAGTAGACCTGACCACTCACACCAGACCTGAAGACTCACTAATCACAACTGCATTGATTAGAAGTAAGATCGAATGCACCCCATGTGACGCCTCCACTATGTTATCAAGCGCATTCCACTGTTAGTAAATGAGTAAAGGAGTTTGGTGATCGGACAAGCCGACCACCAAACTCACGAAGAGGACACCACCACCATGACAGTGGCATCTCCTTCAAGCATATTACAATGTTCCCACTGTGTTGACCGGCAGGAACATTGTATTGCACTGTTCGCTCTGGCTGACCAGTGGGAACAGTGCAGAGGTATTGGCCTCAGCTCCCTTAAGGGAGAAGAGACCAATACCATAAAACATCAGCACTACTGGGATGCACACTTTCTGCAAAGCAGACAGTGCACATTCCGTTGGTGATGGGCGGGGGATCCCTGCACTTCCCATGTCATAGCAGTGAGCCAAGACTGAATTTGTGGTTGTCTGGAGCTTTCTCGAGTTGTGCTTTGGACATCTACTGAACATCCAGTTGTAGATTAATATAAGACAGTTTTGAGTCAATGAATATCATTTGGTAAAGAGATTACTAGATACAGTTGAGTGTTTGTTGGCAACTTAATGTTGCAGGGAGTATTGTTCAGCGATGTTCCATACAGTGGTTTAAAATGATGGAGGATGAATGCCCGGAGTACCCTGCAGAAGTGAAGGAGGCTTGGGGATTTTGCTTTTATTTTGTAAATTAATGAGCTGCTATGCAAGTGATTAAGGTAAGAGCCGAAACATTTCTGGTTCCATTTTTGCTTCCAGGGAAGTGCAAGCAGTATTAGGAGGTAGGAGTCATTGATGAGGAAGGTGATGTCAACTACACGAAGAGCCGCAGTCATCATGCTGCAGCTTGGTGTGAAGCCTGATCGATATGCTAGCAGAAAATTACTTAGGCCGGACTCCTCTTGAAGCTCAGTGGTTACTGCTCTCTAAACAGTTTTAAGGGCAAATGATTGATAGCTTGGTTGATAGTGTAGTTGATGGCTAAATGAAACAGGTACAAGAAAAGTTTCTGGTGCAGGGTCAGGGTTTGCCCTGTAATGCAGGCACCTGGAAATAGATTTTTGGAGAGAAAAACAATAGCGGTGTTAAAGATGGGTATGAAGGCATTTTCTTAGAAAAATGTTACAGTAATAAGGGACGGAATATTATTTTCAAAGGAAGTGGCCTTAACTGAGTTTAGAAAGCTGGTGAGCTCAGTATATGAGATGGTGTTTCACTTAGGGGTGGAGCAATGGGTATATATAGAGGATGCTTGTTTTATGCAGTTAAAATGTGATCTGATTTTGTCGATCATCTTCCTCGTTCAGTGCTGCACAGCTTTAAAGATAGCTTTGCCTCTCTTTGTTGTCTCATAGAAAGTGACTTTGGTTGTGGCAATGAGGGATCTGCCTAAGGCCTGGAGTGCTTTGTAATTTAATGAGTCAGATTCGTCCTTCTCCATTTCTGTTCAGGTCTGAATGTACAACAATGCTAACGGTTTAGGTCTGCAGGGCCACAATTGCAGTTCAGCATAGATTTCTGTGTAGATTTTCCATGTTGTATGGTAAACACTGATGAATGAATTGACATCTTCTGTGTGTTCAGTGAATTACACACAACTCTGAGCTCCTCTTGAGCGCGTCCATCAGAGGGCATTGAAGGAGCATAAAGTTATTTTGTTCTATTCTTTTAATGAGCTCAATGCAAGTGTTTTGCTTCACTAATGACTGAGCCCGAACACTCATGCACCGACACAAATCTCTGGAATGCGCTTCTTAGTCTGAAGAAGACATTTATTATTTCACTTCGCAAGGTTCGTAAAAGGAGATTAGTATGCTGAAAACACAAGTTTAAAAAAAATGATCATAGCAATGAAATGAAAACGTACGAATGAGTATCTACTGCAATATACACAGCAAATATATGTATCTATGTTATAATGCAAAGCAAATAATGAATTAAGAAATATGCATCACCATGAGGCAAGGGCACAATCACTTCATCTCTATCCTATTCAGCATCAGATCGCCAGATCCCAGAATGGATCGAGGAGAGAGAGACCTATTATCCTCACAGAAGGATGACACACCCCAGCAACCTGGGCATGCCTGAGATCTGAAAACACTCTCAATCCCCGGTCCATCTTGTCTCGGCCTCTCATACAAACGAGAGAGGAAATTTCTAGAACCTCCCTCTCACTGCAGAAGTTTATCTATAAAAAAACTGCTGATTTCTTTAGGCCAGCTTTGAAAATACCACACCTCAGGATTTGGCCACAATC
Organism: Pleurodeles waltl; assembly: GCF_031143425.1. Classification (NCBI taxonomy): domain Eukaryota; kingdom Metazoa; phylum Chordata; class Amphibia; order Caudata; family Salamandridae; genus Pleurodeles; species Pleurodeles waltl. The sequence continues at coordinate 216,060,109 of NC_090450.1, read as the reverse complement.
CCAAAGTACCACTTCAAAACAAGACCGTGAGGCTGACAGGATCAGGCCAACCTTGTTGCTTTTGGAGGTGGTTGTTCTAGCTATGTTCTCAATCTTGAGGATTGTGCAGTGGGATTCCTCTATAGTCTTTGAGTTGCAATTGCTAGGTTGACTGAAATCACCAAGGAATGGCAGTCTGTACTTAATGGAGGCAAAGTAGATTAAATTGGACATTTCTTATGTGAAGATATTGGTCCTCATTATGACACTGGTGGTAAAAACAACCTACTGCCATGGCGACGGCCGCCAAAAGACCGTCGCTGCCACTACCAGCCGTCTGCCATATTATGACCACAGCCGGAATTCCGCCAGAAGGATGGCGGAAATCCGGCTGTGGCCATGCCGGTGGATGGAGGTAAGGTGGCGCTGCTGCCAGTAGACCTCCACCAGCCGTATTATGACCAATAATAGGGCTTGGTGGTGTTCTGCTCGTGGGTCCCGTCTCCTGCTGGAGGACCACCTGAACACAGGTTAGTGGGTACTCCGACAGGTGAGGGGGTTGGGGGGATTGTGTGGGTGTGTGTGAATGTCTGTGCATGCATGTATGTGGGTGTGTTTCGTTTTGAATGTGTGAGCATGTATGGATGTGTGAGTGTGTGTATGTTGTGTTGTGTGAACGCGTGTCTGCGAGTATGTATCTAATTGTGTGCTGATGTGTGTGTGAATGGATGTATGCATGAGTGGATGCATGTGTGTATGGGTGTTTGTATGCATGTGTATGTGTGTGTGTGTGTGTGTGTGTGTGAAGGGGGCGTGAATTTAGGGGGTTGGAGAGGAAAGGTTGGAGGGAACTCTGGAGAGGGAGGGGCAGGGGTAGAGACCCCTATCACTGACATTGAAGGAATTCCCTGTCACTGATAGTGCCTACCCCCATGGTTTTTGTGGCGATAAGGAAGCCACGAAAACCATGGCAGTAGGTGGGGTCATAATCCTGCAGGCGGTACAGTGACAGCCGCCAGGCTGGAGAAAGATATCTCCAGCCAGGGGATGTCACCGCCGTGGCGGTCGGAGTGGAAGCCAACCCGCCAGTGTCATAATATGGCGGCAGGTACCGCCTGCCTGTTGGCGGTACTTAACACCATGTTACCACTGACCGCCGGGGTCATAATGACCCCCATTGTTAGATATTGTTAGGACTAGGAAGGTTGCAGATCAGATTGAAGGAGGCATTCCAAACTGAGAGGGCAATCTGACAGGTGAGGAGCTCAACTGACTTAAGTGTTACTTAGGCACTAAGGGAGCTGTGGCAGGATGACTTGTGAATGACTCAAGTTCCCTAGCTGTTTTCTGTGTATGAACTACGAGTTGCATAATGTAGTCTCAGGGATCAGAACATCATTGAACTGGGTGGTAATGGATGTGATGAAGAATTCATTTTGGCTGTGTTGTATGATGATGTCAGCTATACCAAGAGGTGGAATTATTTCATGCTTTGTAACAGTGTTCAGAATACATTAATGCATTTCATGCACATACACAATTAAATAAAGGCCTAGTATTTAAAGTGAATGCTTACTCTTTAATCTGGAGTCTTTTTACAGCAAGTTGGTTCACACCACAAAACTCTACCCTCAGCTTTTCAGTATAAGAGGCAAAATTTACATATCAAGGTTATCATAATGTTTCTGTTTTAAATGATTACATCAAACCTACTGATAATTATAGGTTTAGATTGTGAGAATATGATTAGTGAGTTGAATTCAATATTGATAGCATTTGATGACTCTCAATGTGAAAACTACAGTGCTATGTTTCTTTATGTATTCTAGTTGTGATGATCTCACAAAACTTCAGGAGGTGATGGACAATTGGCTATCAGGACATACTGCTGAATGTAAAATTATGTTTTCTGGGTAAGCTTTCCATAAACAAGTCATTTATTCTGTAAACTTTACAGGGGAATGCACACAAGAGACCAAATGAGAAAAACTACAATTATGACTAATACCCTTTGCAGCAGTTATGAAACAAGTCTGCCTCATATTTTGACCTCGAAATGCTTATTAAATGTGTGCTGCTGTAAAGAATGTCACTCAAATCAAGTTTTCGTCCTAAATGTCTTTTTTTGAGTTGTTCAAATGTTAACCATTTTATTTTGCATGAAAAGGTACTACATGAATCTATGAATGTTGACTCTGGGCTCCAACATCACTCTGATCACAGTTCCTTTATAAAAAGTAAAACATTTATTTGGTGGAAATCCTAAAACTTACATTTCATCCAATTTTTTAATATGAAAATATTGGCAAGATCATATTTTTTCAAGAAATTGTCATTTATGTGTAATAGAAAATGGACTACATACTGGTTCCAGCAAGTGAGTAAGCAGACAACAGTGGACATAAGTCACCTTCTATTTTATTTTAAAGTCTTTTGTAAGAAACTGGGTTCTTGGTTAGGGGGAGGAAGGGTTCTCAAGCAACAGCCACAGTCCTTGTCAGAGCAAATCCCAAACGTCACTGAATTAATCTGTGCTTAACTCTCTGGTAGCCTGGCACAAAAACAGTTAGGCTTAAACCACATAGCAATATGCTAAGTATCTGTGCAGCACTCAAACAGCATTAAAGTGAAACCTCCACTGAATTGGAATCCCACACCGATTTAGAAAAATATGGTAAAATGTAATAATTTAATTATCACCAAAACAACAAAAATCTAATTAGTTTTACTGGATAGCTCCTGCAAGCACAAAGTGCCAACCGCGGTCATCTGGTCATGCTAAACTGGGGGAAAGTCACATGTTCAGGTCGTATGCGATGGAGTGGGATGCAGGGACCCCGTTAGTCCCGGCAAAAAAAAATATCTCCTAAAAGTACAGTGCAAAGAGTCTAGGTTGCAGTGGAGGAGGCCACAAGGAGCAGAGAGCAGAAAGAGCACTGCAGATGGTCATCGCTGCAGCGTGAAGAGCAGGCCAGGCTTCATGCATGGTCATCGCTGCAGCACAAGGATCCAGTTGGATATTGTGGACAGTTGTTGTTGCAGCTTCACATTAGTCATTCACCGCAGGCTATAGATGCTGTAGCGTGAAGCTCAAATCTCGTGTTGAAAGTCATTTCTGGTTGGTGCTGTATCGCAAAGGGTCAGTTGCCCCAGATCTTTACATCAGTGCCAGAGGTGAGGTCTTGGCATGAATGGGCTCATACGTGGTTCTAAAGTGCTCAAAACTTCAGGATTATGCTGTTTTCTCCTTGGAGGAACTCTGGTGATGCTTGCCAAGGGTCCAAAAGCTGGGATGGCACCCCTTTAGTATCAGGAACTCACTCCAGCAGAGGCCAGAAGGGGTCTGGCAGGTCCAGTCGCAGGACCAGGCATGACCAGTGCAACAGGTCAGCTGGGCAGTTGCAGGGAGGCATCTGGAGCTTGTTATGTCCCTGAAGCTCTAAAGAAGAAGTCAGTCATCTGACACTTGGAGTCAATTCAGGGATCATGGAATGAAGAGACCAGATCCCATCTTCCTTCTCTGCAAGCAGAGCAGGCCTCAAGCAGCAGGACAGCAGGACGTCCTTCTTCTACAGTATCCACAGGTTCAGGAGTGAATTGAAGAGTCAGGTGTGATGGACCAACCTTGAATCCTTGTTCACACTTTGAAGTGGAAGAACCTTCAAGAGTTTCCCCCCACAGATTTGTTGAGAGTTTCCTTTCTCCCTGCCCTTATTCCAGACTGTCTGGAGCCACAATAGACTAATATGAAACCCTTTGTGAAAACCCTTTGTGAGTGTGCTCAGGCAGACCCTTTAAAGAGCAAGTGTTGTAGGTGACAACTCTGCCCTCCATCCTTCTAGAGCTGGCCGATCCTGCCAACACCTAGCCCCCTCTTTGTGATCCTGTCTGAGAGGAATACAAAAAGGCCAACTGCCAGCTACACCTAGTGATGTGACCCAGAAAGCAAGCTACAGGTGCCAGAGTGCAAACCTGTATCTCATTTACTTGTCCAGTGTGCTTCAACAGCTTCGACCGGGAGCAGTGTAGTACCTTAACAAACTTTGGTGCTCTGAGATGGACCCATCTCTACTGAATTAAATCAGCACATTTGAACAAGGCTGTAAACATTCTCAATAAGAATGACAGACAAGGTCTAAAGTTGAAACGTTTACTCAAAGAATATAAGTGCAGAAATATGTAAGCTGGACCATCAATCAGTTAAGCATATAAGTGTATGATTGGCAATACATGGAGAACTCTGTAAAGTTCCATGGAAAATCCAGCATAGACTCACATTATAACAAAGGGAAATAGTGAGTCATACAACAGAGGAAAATCAAGTCCTTCTATAGGACTTTAGACAAAGGATTCCATACATTTGTTACACAACTGCATAGTTTACATGACATACACCAATGGCAACAAGCAAGAAAAACATTTTACTGCAGAATTATGGGTTTCTAATTGGCAGAGATATACACCATTCAGAGTAGGGACCTCAATCCTAGTCAGGGTAAGTCGCAACGCAACCTAAATTATTCTGTGCTCACCCTTTGGTAGCTTGGCACAGAGCAGGTATGCTTAACCTAGAAAGCAATGTGTTAAGTATGTGTGCAGCAACCCATTCAGTAACACCGAAAGAACACCATAAAAGACTCCACATCGAATGAAAAATAGATTGTGATTATATAAATAAAAGAAGACCAGAATGACAAAAATGCAATGTGCAAAAGTTGAGATATTCATTTTTAAAGAATAAATGCAAAATAGGGCTTAGAAGGAAATAGCGCTTCAAGTGTTACTTTAGGTCATGCTGGACTGGAGCAAGTCAAAGTTCTGGTTGACCGTGATGGAGCACAGGCTGGCTACAGGACCCAAGCAGGTCCAGGGAACAAAGTACTTTTCCTGGTCACAATAGCAAGATCTATGGTGAGATGCATTGCGCTGGTCCTTGCAGGGATGGCGATAGATCGATCTGTCCCATGAAGTTATGACAATGTGTTGGTTCCAAATACAAGCGCTGGAGATGAGATGCATTGGTTTCAAAGTGCAATGTGGCAGGCTTCTCCATGCAGTCGAGGGATACAACAATCTCTGTAGACTGCTGGGGTGGTACAGCGCAGTTCTGATGCATTGGGCTCTCTAGGCAAGGGGTTGGTTCACAGAGCAATGCACTGATTCTACTGCTGCAACTGGGTTATTGCACCATTTCTGCTACTTGCAGACTGGAGATGCTTCGATTTCCGTGATGCAAGTATCTGCCACCACTTACAGTGAACCAGGCAGAGGAGCTGGATTAGAGACTTCGATATCTCTGAATCTCAAGCAACAGGAGGCAACTGAACAAAGTGATCACTTGGAGAGTACAAGGCCAAGTCCAACTCTCCCTCAGCAGAGTCAGAAAGCAGCAGACAGCAGGGTGGTACAGCAGAAAAGCAGTCCTTCAACGTCAGACGTCCAGCAGAATAACAGTCAGTTCTTGAGACAGAGTTCAGTTGTATGCCTAGAAGTGTCTGATTTGCTGTGGTCAGAGACCCAGTATTTATACCCAGTTGTGCCTGTGAAGTGAGGGAAACTTCAAAGAACCAATCAATCAATCAATCAAATATTTGTAAAGTGTGCTACTCACCTGCTAGGGTCTCAAGGCGCTGAAAGGTGGGGAGAGAAGCACTGCTACTGCTCGAATAACTGGGTCTTGGGGCATTTCCTGAAGGTCAGGAGGTCCTGGGTCTGTCATAGGTGGGTGGGGAGGGTTTTCCAGGTCTTGGCGGTGAGGTGGGAGAAGGATCTGCCGCCGGCTGTAGTTCGATGGATGCGAGGGACGGCATGGAAAGAAGGGTCTTTGAAGTGCACACAGGCCCTTTCTTCCCAACCTTGGCTCCAAACTATCAGTAGAGGGTAATCAGCCCTTTGTGTGGGGACTCCCTATTCAGGTGTGTCATCCCCTACTACCCTTCTTGCCCAGGAAAAACCATCAGAATGCATATGAATGCAGATGAGTACTTACACACACCTAATTTTCTTGTGTTTGTGGCTGTCTACAAGGAATGCACAAAGTGTGGCTGTCACCCACCCCAGACATGTAGTGGAAGCAGGCTGCAAAGCACACAGATCAGTATGAGCTGAGAAATGCCCACTTCCTAAAAGTGATATTTTTAAAATACTAATGTTAAATCCAACTTTACAAATAAAGAAGATTTATCATTACCATTTCAAAGATATGAAACATTATGTAAATACTCCTTTCTGATCAGGAATTACAGCTGATAAGTGTATTAAGGAATTCTCAATGCCAGCCTATGAGAGGAGTAGGCCTCACCTTAGTGAAAAATGACTTTGGGAGTTTTTCACTACCAGGACATATAAATCTCAAATGTATATGTCCTACCTTTTAGTTACGTAGCACCCTGCTCAATGGGATACATAGGGCCTACCTTAGGGATTACTTAAATGTAATAAAAGGGGAGTTTAGTATTATGCACAATATATACACTAGTAAGCAAAATCAGGTAAGTAAACAGTCATAGAATAATGCAAACAGTAGAAAATGCAATAGAATGCAATGGGCCTAGCGGCAACACCAACCATATACTAAAATAGAAGAATGCGAATCACAAATTCACCCCTAGGCAAGTGTGTTGTGTAGAGTAAAGTACCCCACCCAGAGCCCAGGAAAGCAGGAGTAAAGTACAGCGAGTTTCTTCAGGACACACTACAAGTTGTGATAAGACATTTTGCAAGAACCAAGCAAGACTGCAACCGACAAACGATTGATTCCTGGACCTGAAGACCTGTGGGGAGAGGAGACCAAGTCTAGGAGAACAGTCACCCAAGCCCTCATAGGCAGCAAACTGGACTACGGCAATGCCCTCTATGCAGGAACCACAGCCAAACTCCGGAAGAGGCTGCAACGCATCTAGAACGCCTCCTTACCTTCAGGAAACTTCTCAAGAACTGGCTGTTCGAGCAGTAGCAGCACTCCCCCACCTTGCCCCCTCCCTTCCTCAGTACCTTGGGACCATTATTAGTGAGCAGTGCGCTTTACAAATCCCCGATTGATTGAGAAGTCAAAGAAGAGTCCAGTAATGACAGGGGCCCCAGCCAACCTAGGAGATGGTGCAAAAGTGGATTCTCCAGTATGAAGAAGAGTACAGAAGAGCACCAAAGAAGATGGCAGTGGGTTCCTGCTTGGTGCAGGTGATGTCCCACGTCAAATTGTGGGATGCAGGCTGTTTGCTTCGATTCCACCAACAAGCCTTGGCTCACGCAAGTACGCGGTTTGCGTCAAAATGGAGCTGCCTGGACCCAGGAGGGACCTGGGTGTCTCAACTTGGACTGAGGAGACATAGGGGGCTCTCAGTACTTCAGAGAGCCCACAGAAGACCAGGCAGCACTCACAGAAGTCCCAGAACATAGGGATAAAGAAGATGTAGAGTGCAGTCGTCGCAGCACTACAAATGAAGGTCCCACGCCGCAGTTGTGCTTCGCTGGCTGGAGTGCTGAAGACCTGGGCAACACTGTACATGAAGGACCCTTGGAAGAAGTGCACAGAAGCCCAAGGACCTGGAGAAGATGCAGTGCACAGGGGTACTGTCGCTGCACAGGGAGGCAAGCTTTTACCTCCACCAAATTTGGACAGTTGGACAGTAAGACAGTCTGGGTCATGTCGGTCCACCACCTGTGTTCCAAGGAACAGGCTTGTCGTCAGGAGAGGAGTCCAAGATTACCGGTCGTCATTGCAGAAGGGAGCCTGCAGAAGCAGGGAAGTGACTCCGTCACTCAACTGGAGATTCCTTCGGTTCTTCTGGTGCAGGATGAAGACAGGCAGTCCTCAGAGCATGCACACCTTGGAAAATGTTGCAAATGCTGGCTGGAGCTGAAGTTGCAGGTCACAGGAGTCGTCCTGGATAATTTGTTGCAGCTACAGCAGTTCCTGGAGCAGTCTGCAGTTGATCTGATGGTCAGAAGCTGAAGCAGAGGATGCAGAGTACTCCTGGAGGAGTCTTGCAAGCTGAATCTGAGGAAACACCCAGAGGAGAGACCCTAAATAGCCGTGAGAAGCCGATTGGCTACATACCCAGGTATGCACCTATCAGGAGGGGTCTCTGACGTCACATTCTGGCACTGGCCACTCAGAGTTCTCCAGAGCGCCCCCACACCTTGGAATCCAAGATGACTAACAACAGGGACACTCCGGAGGAGCTCTGTGGACCACCCCTGTGGTGCTGATGGACAGGGGAGTGGTTACTCCCCTTTCCTTTGTCCAGTTTCATGCCAGAGCAAGGACTGGGGGTCCCTGAACCGGTGTACACTGGCTTATGCAAGGTGTGCACCATCTGTTCCCTTGACAGCATTTCCAGAGGCACTGGGAGGCTATCCCTCCCAAGCCTGTAACACCTATTTCCAAAGGAAGAGAGTGTAATACCCTCCTCCCAAAGGACATGCATTGTTCTGCCTTACTGGGATTGAGCTGCTCAGTCCCCAGGAGGGCAGAAACCTGTCTGTGAGGTGGCAGCAGCTGGGGCTGCAGTAGAAACCTCAGAGAGCTGGATTGGCAGTACTGGCGGTTCCATGATGGAGCCCCCAGTGTGCATGCGATTGGTCTCCCAGTGCCAGATCTGGAATGGGGGGATAATTCCATGATATTTGGAGTTACCATTGTGAAGCTACATATATGTATTGACATATATGTAGTGCACAGGTGTAATGGTGTCCCCGCACTCACCAAATCCAGTGAATTGGCCCTGGACAACACAGGGGAATCTTTGCTAGTGCAAGGATGCCCTCACACACAGTAACTTTGCACCTAGCCTTCAGTAGATGAAAGTTAGACAAATAGGTGACTTATAAGTTACTTAAGTACAGTGAAACTGGCTGTGAAATGGTGTGGGCACTATTTCATTCAGGCTGCAGTGGCAGTCTTGAAGAAAGGTTTGTCTGAGCTCCTTATGGGTGGCAAAAGAAATGCTGTAGCCCATGAGGAGCTCCAAAGTTATCTTATGGGATTGCTAGGACTTGCAGTAGTGAAAAATGAATTTACGAGTTTTTCACTAGCAGGAGATGCAAACCTTTAACACACATGTTCAAATTTTAAAATACAAGCACCCTCTCCTATTTACTGGTTATGGCCTACCCTAGGGCTCACTTATCTGTATTAAAAAGGAAGGTTTTGGCCTGGCAAAAGGTTTTTTTTTTGCAGGTTGAGATGGCAGTTAAAACTGTACACAGAGGCTGCAATGGCAGGCATGGAACATGTTTTTAAAGGCTACTTAAGTGGGCGGCACAATCAGTGCAATAGGCCTACTAGTAGCATTTAGGCCGGCGTACATGTAGTACACATTTCTAGGGACTTACAAGTAAATTAAGTGTGCAAACTTGATGTAAGCCAATTTGACTATATTTAGAGGTGAGAACATAAGAACATTAGAAGTGGTTAGCAGTTGTAAGGAGTGCAGAGTCTTAACCCCTTTGCTGCCAGGCCGTTTTCCCCTCAGGTGCCAGATCTTTTTTTGGCTATTTAGGGCATTTCGCACTTAGGCCCTCATAACCTTTTGTCCACATAAGCTACCCACGCCAAATTTGCATTCGTTTTTTCAAACATCCTATGGATTGTAGAGGTACCCAGAGTTTGTGGGTTTCCCTGGAGGAGACCAAGACATTAGCCAAAGTATATAATATACTGTTATGTCTGCTGGGTTCTTCTAGTTGCGGGGATATATAGGGCATGTAGGTTCATCAAGAACCATAGGTTCCCAGAGCCAATAAAGGAGCTGCACCTTGCAATGGGTTTTCCTTGTATACCTGGTATACAGCAATTAATTTGGTGAAATATAAATAGTGACAAATAGGTATCCAGGAAACCTTTGTATTTTCAAAATGGGCACAAGATAAGGTGTTGAGAAGCTGTGGTTATTTTCACATCTCTGAACTCGGGGGTGCCCATACTAGCCATGTAAATTACAGGGCATTTCTCAAATAGATTTCTTTTTTACACACTGTCCTACATTTGGAAGGCAAAATGTAGAGAAAGACAAGGGGCAATGACACTTGTTCTGCTATTCTGTGTTCCCCCAAGTCTCCCGATAAAAATGGTACCTCACTTATGTGGGTAGGCCTAATGCCCAAGACTGGAAACGCAAAATGGACACATCACATTTTTACTTTGAAAACTGACGTGTTTTTTGGAAAGTGCCTACCTGTGGATTTCGATCTCTAGCCGGCACGTAGGGAAACCTACCAAACCGGTGCATTTTTTCAAACTAAGCACCTAGAGGAATCCCAGATGGGGTGACTTGTGCGGCTCTCACCAGGTTCTGTTACCCAGAATCCTGCAAAACAAACTCCCTGGTGTCTAGTCGGCATTTCTGCTGCCAGCAGAAATGCTCAGTGAGACATCAAAGGAAAGGAAAGGCTTTTCCTTTCCTTTGATGCCTCTTCCGCTCCACCTCCCGGTCGGAAGAGAAATGCTTTTGCATTTCTCTTCCAGATGAGGTCAGTGCACTATTTGCACACTGATGTCATCAGATGTCACTGCAGGGCAGGGGAGGTGGGGGGGTCCTGGGTGGAAGGGGAAGCGATTCCCCTTCCATCCCTGGCCCTAGGATCATTGGGGGAGTGCTAGCGCTCCCACCGTGGGCTGGGTGCAGGATGAGCTGGCATCATCCCGGCACACTTCGACCGTGGCAAGGGTGAGACCCGCTCATCCAGGGCACCCTATGGGTTAAGGCCAACTAAATAAATTCAACAAAACAGGAGGAGTGAAGGCAAAAAGTATGGAGGAAGGCCAACCTAAGGCTGACAGATCTAACATCTTAATTAGTGTTTTTAAGATCCATAACAAAACAATAGACAATGATGAAGTATAAAGTAATCATGTAAATTTGTTGGATTAAAAAATGAAACGAACCTCATTATCCCGACTGATTCCTAAATGCTATAAAACAGTAATCAGGCAATCAGAGATCATCCACATATTCAAATAAGAGAATGGGTTCATAAACACAGACAGTGGCAGTCTCTGTCACTCGTGTATAAAAACATTTTCCTCAGAGTTTGGAGTTGGCAGTCTGGGTCTTTCCAATCACGAGTAGGCAAGTACATGAGGACCTTCTGAAAGAGAGGCCAGGCTTAGGCATGTTCTTCTGCTCTGCATTTCGGATGGTGTTCCCCATATCTTGTTGATCCCAGAGTCTCCGACACTCAAGGCAGTTTATTTTCTGATTTGAGCTCTAAATCCAAGGTCAGGGAATCCCAGCTGACCACAATTGTATCTATTTTTGCTCTGAGCTATGGTTATTTTAATGTGGCAACCTCAGCCTGCACCCACTTCTAAAGTTCTGCTTTCCAACTTGAGAGAGTGGGAAGCTGTGCTGCCTTCCAGTTTTGTGATACTGCTCATTTGCAAAGCAACAGGGCAATGTCAACAAATTTGCAGTAAGACCTGTTGATTTTAGGGCTGACCATCAGTGCCAGCAAACATACTTTTGGATTATATAGATTCCCTTTGCGTGTCCATTTGCTTACCTAATTTATTACCTTCACCGAGAAAGTCTGCAGAAATTGGAACTCCCAGAACATATGACAAAAATAAGTATTTGCCTTGTAGCAGCTGGGACATTAGTGTGGAACCAGGGGGTACATCATAGTCAGCAGGCAGGTTTAAGATAAGTGTGATGAAGATAATTAATTTGCAAAATGCAGAGTCTTGCATTTCTAGAAACTCTCTGTTTGTATTGAAGTGACAGTTACCACTTCCCATCTGTCAATTCAATTTCTAGGTCACTTTCTAATTTCTGCCAAAAACCCTCAAGCTTCCTGCTTCCTGTCATCCTTGCCACCTCATACAAGTCCATCCTGGGTTAATATGGAATGCAAGACATGATTTGTTTTGAGTTTTAATGTTTCCAATCCCCATGTTGTCTTGACTACTAATGCAACACAGCAAAAGTAAACAATTGGCAAGCGGGTAGCCCATATTTGTCTCTGAGGTCCTCAAATGTTTTGAGTATGCAGGAGTAGAACAACTGTCTTCTATGTATACGCTCAACTAAATACAAAGGGGCTTATTTACAAGCCCGCTGTGCCACCAGAGCATCAGTTTTTTGATGATCTGGTGGCACACAGTGCAGACTCATATCTACAAGCCCATGTAAAGCCACCCTGCATGGCTTTACACAGCCTTGTAGAAATGGTATTTGGGAACGCAGTGCTAGTCACTGCATGTCTCACATTACGTGCCATGGGTGTGGCTGTTGGTGTTCCCACTCAACACCCATGGTTTTTGACAGTGCTCCAGAATCACAACATAGCATAATTCTGGGGTAGCGCCAAAAATTTACACCTTCCCAGTGCAGCCCTGATTTTTTACTCTTTCCACGGTTGTTGCATTCTGCAGCACTCAATGAATGAACAAAATGCCTATCGTAATGGTGCCCCTTCCTGCACAAAAATAATCTTGCCAACAACACACCATGGTGCAAGGGTGCTTGCGGTGATGCTCAGCTGCAATTTCTGCACTAGCTGAAAGGAGAGTCATGCACCACATCTTGTAGACCCGGTGCAATCCTGCCCTTTCCATGTGGCGTAGGGCAGGGCAGCTAAAAAGCTTGCAGCGCTGGCCTATGCCAACTGCTTGTAAATAAGGTCCAAAGAGCTTTTGTTATAATTGTGTCGATGTTTAAGTGACCGCAGCATACACAAATTGGGAGCTGTGGGAAATATGGCACCCAATCTTTGCTTATGTCTATTCCATCAATACTTGCCTGTCCTCAAAAACCTACTTCTCTATTCCATCAAGTCTTGCTATCCATAAATAAAATCAGCTATAGAAGTTCCTTATATGTCTGTCTGCAGATATTTCAGGGAAGGCCTCTTGACTATCCAGGCTGCCACCCACTGTAGTTGTGGCTCTGAATAATAGGATTCAAAATCAGCCATCACTGATGTTGCCCTTCATCAGCAGGCAGGGAAAGCGTTTCTATGGATATCCTTCATCTACCTGAGCCTCATATCAAATCAATTAAAATAAAATTCCAATTGACCAAAAAACTTGTCCCAGGGACACTGATGTCTTGACAAACAGGTACAGCAGGCACACAAAAGAATCATTTCTGACTTTGTAAACAATAGAGAGTCTGCATTAGCTTTTCTCCAGATTTAATGAGTTAGAAAGTGACTTGTTCATTCTTGCTCAAGAGACGGATGTTATTGAGTAAGCACAATTAGAAGTGACAATGAATAGTGCATAGCACAGCTGTGACTATTTGTGTGGCAATTTCATTGTCATGCCTTTAGATCAGGCTGAATGTATGACAGGTATAATACAACGTTTATTAAAGATGTTGGCTAACTGTAAATGCTGAGTAATCCGTTGGTCTTGCAGAACAGTGTGGCTATGAGAGGCACACAATTCTGGAGGTAATTATGAATTTTGATGGGAAGGCAGTACACAGTGATAACTGGGAAATATGACATGTTTGGATTTATATTTCACTGTGGTCGATGCTTTTAAGTGTTTTATTAAGGTGGAGATCCAGTTTTTTTATTTTTTAAAACATTTTTTTTTTTACTTATTTATGAAAACGTTTGAAAATTACCATTGATCACTGATGGTATAAATTGATTGGTGTCATAGTATGTGAATTACATTTGATATAGCATTGTAACTTTTGATTAATTATGGAAAGTTGAAATCATATAATGAATCCATCCATTTTCAAATGCACAAAACAAAGCACAGACACAGATAGCTGGACACTTCCTGAGAGAAGGTAGGCTCTTTCTAGCATGGTTACCCCATTGAGTACCCAGGGCATTGGGGTTCCAGGAGATCCTTATGGGCTGCTGCATTTTTTATGCCACCCATAAGGAGCTCATACAGACACACCTTTAAGACTGCCACTGCAGCCTGAGTGAAATAATGCACTCACTATTTCACATCCATTTTCACTGCACCAAGTAACTTATAAGTCACCGATATGTCTAACCTTCAGTTACTGAAGGCTAGGTGCAAAGTTACTGTGTGTAAGGGCACACTTGCACTAGCAAAGGTGCCCTCACATTGTCCATGGTAAATTCCCTGGACTTTGGGAGTGTGGGGACACCATTATAAGAGTGCACTACATATATGTCAATACAAATATGTAGCATCACAATGGTAACTCCAAATATGGCGATGTGAGGTGTCTAAGATTGTGAAATTAAACCCCAATCCAAATCTGGTTTTGGGGGGCCAATTCTATGCACCCTAGGGGCTCCACCATGAACCCCCAGTACTGCCAAACCAGCTCTTTGAGGTATCCACTGCAGCCCCAGCTGCTGCCACCTCACAGACAGGTTTCTGCCCTCCTGGGGACTGAGCCGTTCAATCCTAGGAAGGCAGAACAATGCATGTCCTTTGGGAGGAGGGTGTTACACCCTCTCCCTCTTGAAAGAGGTGTTACCGGCTTGGGAGGGATAGCCTCCCAGAGCCTCTGGAAATGCTTTGAGGGGAACAGATGGTGCACACCTTGCATAAGCCAGTCTACACTGGTTCAGGGACCCCCAGTCCTTGCTCTGGCGTGAAACTGGACAAAGGAAAGAGGAGTGACCACTCCCCTGTCCATCAGCACCACAGCGGTGGTGCCCAGAGCTCCTCCAGAGTGTCCCGGGTGTTAGTCATCTTGGATTCCAAGGTGTGGGGGCACTCTGGAGACCTCTGAGTGGCCAGTTCCAGAAGGTGACATCAGAGACCCCTCCCTATAGATGCTTACCTGGGTATGTAGCCAATCAGCCCCTCTCAGGGCTATTTAGGGTCTATCCTCTGGGTGTTTCCTCAGATTCAGTTTGCAAGACTCCACCAGGACTCCTCCGCATCCTCTGCTTCAGCTTCTGACCGTCAGATCAACTGCAGACTGCTCCAGGAACTGCTGTAACTGCAACAAAGTATTCAGCCAGCAACTGCAACAGTTTTCAGGTGTTGCATGCTCTGAGGACTTCCTATCTCCACCCTGCACCAGAAGAACTGAAGAAATTTCCTGTGGAGTGATGGAGTCACCTCCCTGCTTCAGCAGGCACCTCTCTGCGATGACAACCGGTAATCTGGGCTCCTCTCCTGTCAACGAGCATGATCCCTGGAACACAGGTGGTGGACTGAAGTGATCCTGACTGTCCAAAGGTCCAGCTGTCCAAATTAGGTGGAGGTAGGAGCTTAACTCCCTGTGCCAGACAGTACTTCCTAGCATTGCGTCCTCTGCAGCTCCTTGGGCTCTGTGCACTTCTTCCAAGAGTTCTTCATGCACAGCATAGCCCAGGTCCCAAGCATTCTATCCTGTGACGCTAAGCTCCCTGAGTTGTTCTCCGGCAGGTGATATCCCTCTGTGCAGTGCTGCAATGACTGCACTTTTTAACTCCTTTGTCCCCATGTCCTGGGACTCCTGTGGGTACGGCCTGGTCTTCTGAAGGCTCTCTGAAGTGCTGAGTGCCCCCTCTGTCTCCTCACTCTAAGTTGAGACCCCACGTCCCTCCTAGGTCCAGGCAGCTCCTATTTGATGCAAAACACGTTGTAGTGTGAACCAAGGCTTGTTGGCGGAATCCAGTGACGCAAACAACCTGCATCCAATGACTCGATGCAGGACATCTCTTGCACCAAGCAGGAATCCACAGCTATCTTCTTTGGTGCATGTAGGAGGATGGCCTGGCTTGTAGTGAGTACCGAGGGGTACTTACACCTTGCACCAGGTCCAGGTATCCCTTATTAGTGTAGAGGGGTGTCTAGCAGCTTAGGCTGATAGAAAATGGTAGCTTAGCAGAGCAGCTTAGGCTGAACTAGGAGATGTGTGAAGCTCCTACTATACCACTGGTGTCATATGCACAATATCATAAGAAAACACAATACACAGATATACTAAAAATAAAGGTACTTTATTTTTATGACAATATGCCAAAGTATCTCAGTGAGTACCCTCAGTATGAGGATAGCAAATATACACAAGATATATGTACACAATACCAAAATATGCAGTAATAGCAATAGAAAACAGTGCAAACAATGTATAGTCACAATAGAATGCAATGGGAGCACATAGGGATAGGGGCAACACAAACCATATATTCTAGAAGTGGAATGCGAACCACGAATGGACCCCAAACCTATGTGAGCTCGTAGAGAGTCTCTGGGACTGTAAGAAAACAGTGAGGGTTAGAAAAATAGCCCACCCCAAGACCCTGAAAAGTGGGTGCAAAGTGCACCTAAGTTCCCCAGAGAGCACAGAAGTCGTGATAGGGGAATTCTGCAAGAAAGACCAACACCAGCAATGCAACAACGATGGATTTCCAGACGAGAGTACCTGTGGAACAAGGGGACCAAGTCCAAGAGTCACGATCAAGTCGGGAGTGGGCAGATGCCCAGGAAATGCCAGCTGTGGGTGCAAAGAAGCTGCCACTGGATGATAGAAGCTGTGGATTCTGCAAGAACAAAGAGGGCTAGAAACTTCCCCTTTGGAGGATGGATGTCCCACGTCGTGAAGAAGCTTGCAGAGGTGCTTTCGTGCAGAAAGATTGCAAACAAGCCTTGCTAGCGGCAAGGGTCGCGGTTAGGGTTTTTGGATGCTGCTGTGGCCCAGAAGAGACCAGGATGTCGCCAATTGTGTGATGAGACAGAGGGGGTGTCCAGCAAGACAAGGAGCCCACTCAGAAGCAAGCAGCACCTGAAGAAGTGCCAGAAGAGGCACTACGAAGTGGAGTGAACCAGAGCTCACCCGAAATCACAAAGGAAGGTCCCACGACGCTGGAGGACCACTCAGGAGGTCGTGCACTGCAGGTTAGAGTGCCGGAGACCCAGGCTTGGCTGTGCACAAAGGAAATCCTGGAAGAGTGCACAGGAGCCGGGGCAGCTGCAAAACACGCGGTTCCCAGCAATGCAGTCTAGCGTGGGGAGGCAAGGACTTACCTCCACCAAACTTGGACTGAAGAGTCACTGGACTGTGGGAGTCACTTGGACAGAGTTGCTGAGTTCAAGGGACCTCGCTCGTCATGCTGAGAGGAGACCCAGAGGACCAGTGAAGCAGTTCTTTGGTGCCTGCGGTTGCAGGGGGAAGATTCAGTCGACCCACGGGAGATTTCTTCGGAGCTTCTAGTGCAGAGAGGAGGCAGACTACCCCCACAGCATGCACCACCAGGAAAACAGTCGAGAAGGCGGCTGGATCAGCGTTACAAGGTCGCAGTAGTCGTCTTTGCTACTTTGTTGCAGTTTTGCAGGTTTCCAGCACGGTCAGCAGTCGATTCCTTGGCAGAAGGTGAATAGAGAGATGCAGAGGAACTCTGATGAGCTCTTGCATTCGTTATCTAAAGAATTCCCCAAAGCAGAGACCCTAAATAGCCAGAAAAGGAGGTTTGGCTACTTAGGAGAGAGGATAGGCTAGCAACACCTAGAGGAGCTTATCAGAAGGAGTCTCTGACGTCACCTGCTGGCCCTGGCCACTCAGAGCAGTCCAGTGTGCCAGCAGCACCTCTGTTTCCAAGATGGCAGATGTCTGGAGCACACTGGAGGAGCTCTGGGCACCTCCCAGGGGAGGTGCAGGTCAGGGGAGTGGTCACTCCCCTTTCCTTTGTCCAGTTTCGCGCCAGAGCAGGGCTGGGGGATCCCTGAACCGGTGTAGACTGGCTTATGCAGAAATGGGCACCATCTGTTCCCGTGAAAGCATTTCCAGAGGCTGGGGGAGGCTACTCCTCCCCAGCCCTAACACCTTTTTCCAAAGGGAGAGGGTGTGACACCCTCTCTCTGAGGAAGTCCTTTGTTCTGCCTTCCTGGGCCAAGCCTGGCTGGACCCCAGGAGGGCAGAAACCTGTCTGAGGGGTTGGCAGCAGCTGCAGTGAAACCCCAGGAAAGGCAGTTTGGCAGTACCCGGGTCTGTGCTAGAGACCCGGGGAATCGTGGGATTGACTCCCCAATACCAGGATGGCATTGGGGGGGCAATTCCATGATCTTAGACATGTTACATGGCCATGTTCGGAGTTACCATGGTGAAGCTACACATAGGTAGTGACCTATGTGTAGTGCACGCGTGTAATGGTGTCCCCGCACTCACAAAGTCCGGGGAATTTGCCCTGAACAATGTGGGGGCACCTTGGCTAGTGCCAGGGTGCCCACACACTAAGGGGGTCATTCTGACCCTGGCGGTCAACGACCGCGGGAGCACCGCCAACAGGCTGGCGGTGCTCCCAAGGGCATTCTGACCGCGGCGGTACCGCCGCGGTCAGAAACGGAAAACCGGCGGTCTCCCGCCGGTTTTCCGGTGCCCTGAGGAATCCTCCATGGCGGCCATGGGGATTCCGACCCCCTCACCGCCATCCTGTTCCTGGCGGTTTTGAACAGGAACAGGATGGCGGTGAGGGGTGTCGTGGGGCCTCTGGCGGCCCCTAAAAATTTTCAGTGTCTGTCATGCAGACACTGAAAATCGCGACGGGTGCTACTGCACCCGTCGCACTCTTCCACTCCGCCGGCTCCATTCGGAGCCGGCTTCCTCGTAGGAAGGGGTTTCCCGCTGGGCTGGCGGGCGCCTTCTGGCAGTCGCCCGACAGCCCAGCGGGAAACACAGAATAACCGCGGCGGTCTTCTGACCGCGTAGCAGTATTCTGTTGGGGGAACTTTGCCTCCGCCGCCCGCCAAAGTTAGAATCACCCCCTAAGTAACTTAGCACCCAACCTTTACCAGGTAAAGGTTAGACATATAGGTGACTTATAAGTTACTTAAGTGCAGTGGTAAATGGCTGTGAAATAACGTGGACGTTATTTCACTCAGGCTGCAGTGGCAGGCCTGTGTAAGAATTGTCAGAGCTCCCTAAGGGTGGCAAAAGAAATGGTGCAGCCCATAGGGATCTCCTGGAACCCCAATACCCTGGGTACCTCAGTACCATATACTAGGGAATTATAAGGGTGTTCCAGTATGGCAATGTAAATTGGTAAAATTGGTCACTAGCCTGTTAGTGACAATTTGGAAAGAAATGAGAGAGCATAACCACTAAGGTTCTGATTAGCAGAGCCTCAGTGAGACAGTTAGTCATAACACAGGTAACACATACAGGGCACACTTATGAGCACTGGGGCCCTGGCTGGCAGGGTCCCAGTGACACATACAACTAAAACAACATATATACAGTGAAATATGGGGGTAACATGCCAGGTAAGATGGTACTTTCCAACAGTGCATTTTTGCACTTTTATTCCAACCCGAGAATCCATTTTTGCACCTTCTTCCAGGTTGGCAGGGGCTCCTGTTCTTCCTGAACTCTTCATTGACTTCTGGACTTGGTCTCCTCTCTCCACAGGTCTTCAGGTCAAGGAATCCATCATTGGTTTCTTGCAGTCTTGCTTGGTCATAATCCTTCACCATAACTCCTAGTGTTCTGAGGAAACTTGTTGTACTTCACTCCTGTTTTCCTGGGCAGGGTATTTTACTTACATTTGGTGTTTGCTTACACTCCCAGTGCCCCTCTACACACTACAATTGCCTAGTAGGGAATCCGACCTTCGCATTCCACTATTTTAGTATATGGTTTGTGTTGCCCCTAAGCCTATTGCAATCTATTGTGTTTCTCACTGATTGCACTATTCTATGACTGTTTACTCTTACCTCCAGAAGGAGTGTTGCCTCTAAGATATTTTTGCCTTGTGTCACTAAAATAAAGTACCTTTATTTTTGGTAACACTGAGTATTGTGTATAAGTACTGTGTCACTATAGTGGTATTCCAAGAGCTTTGTACATCTACTAGTTCAGCCTTGGTCGCTCTGCTACAGCTTCCTCTAGACAGCCTAAGCTGCCAGACACTGCCTACATTTCACTAATACGGGATAACTGGACCTAGTATAAGGTGTAAGTACCTTAGGTACCCACTACAAACCAGACCAGCCTCCTACATTGGTGGTGCAGCGGTGGGATAAGTACTAGCAATTGCCTTATCACTTTGACACTGGTGGTTTTCACAAGAAAAGTGTACTCCAATACTTAAATATATATACAATTGTACCTAGCAGTCACTTTTTTCACTTCCAAAAGGTTTTTCCAACCTTTTTTTTAATGTTTTACAAATTTCTGAAAATCTTTTCTTTTCCTCTAAATGTTAGGTGAAATAGTTGGCTAGTTTCTTACTCTTTTCTCTAACTTTTTCTATCACTGTGTCTTCTATAAAGGCTACCCCCATGGTTGTCAAGACCACTTATGAATATCTTAATTGCAAAGGTCTGAGGGTTTCTCCTTAGAAAGAAGATTAGTGATTGGGAAGACCTCCAATAAGGATTTCCCCTTGAATCTCCACTTACAAGATGACCAAGAGCATCCTGATGGTCATGTACAATCAAAAGGGGAGGTAGAGGGAGATTCTGACCAGGTAGATTAAGGAGAGGGCCCGGAAGATGCAGGGGAGGGCCGTCCACAGATCTTTCTCTTAACAAACCACATAGTGTAGCTGGTAATGGGAAGGGGTCTCACACAAGTAGGGCACCCTTCACACCTAAAGGCCAAGTCACTAGGCTTACACAAGTTAAGGAGAGATCTTCTTCTGCTCATTCTCATATCACCTCAGTCTCTGAAGGGTCTAACATATCCATTCCTGAGGAAAAACCCCTAGATAGGGAACTCAGAAAGCTGAGATTGGAGGAGGCCAGAATGAGGCTGAAACAGCAACAGCTGGCCCTAGATAGGGAAGCCTTAGCTGTAGAAAGAGAAAAAGAGTGGTTGTGGTTAGTTCCTCATGGTGGCAGCAGCACTGAAAGTTTCAGGACTTATGAGGTCAGAAAGGACCACATTAGCTCCAGAAACTTACATAAGATTGTTCCCCCATACAAGGTGGGGGATGATATTCAAAAGTGGTTTGCTGCACTTGAGAGGGCCTGTGAGGTTGAAAGGGTCCCTCAAAGCAGTGGGCTGCTATACTTTGGTTGTCCATCTTTGTCAAAGGAAGGGACAGACTCCTCACTGTTAGGGAGGAGGATGCAAACAAAGACAGCATTTTAAAGAATGCACTCATCGATGATTTTGGGCTCACCACAGAGTAATACAGAATTAAGTTCAGGAAAACCAAGAAAGAATCTTCACAAGATTGGGATGACTTTGTGGACTGTTCTGTGAAAGCTTTAGAGGGTTGGTTACATAGCAGTAAAGTGTCTGATTACCAGGGGCTGTATAATCTGATTTTGAGAGAGCATATATTGAACAGTTGTGTGTCTGACTTGTTACACCAATATCTTGTGGACTCAGATCTGAATTGGGAAAGAAGGAAGACAAATGGGTCAGAACAAGGGTGAGCAGAAAAGCTCATTCAGGGGGTGACGAAGAAAAGAAGAAAGATGGTGAAAACTCTCAGGATAAGCATGGGGATAAGAGTAAATACAAAGATCCTTCTTCAGGTCCACAACACTCCTCTAGGGGTGGGGATAAATCATCTTCCTCTTCTCACCCTACACACAATAAAAAGCCCTGGTGCTATGTGTGCAGAGGTAAAGGCCATAGGCAATGGCATCAGTCCTGACTAGGTAAAGCCCCAGAGCCTACTACCACTAATACATCAACTTCATACCCTAGTGCCCGTAGCAGTAGTGGTAATAGTGGTGGGGCTACCGGCTATAGTCAAACAAGTGTAGTTAGGTTCACTTTTGGTTCCATCATAGAAACTGGGGTAGGTATAGAAACTCCCAAGAAAGTTTCTGTCACACCTGGTGGCATTGGCCTTGCCACCTCGGCTGCTTGTCCCCTTAATATGGACCCTACAAGAAGTCAATTTAAAAAAAATTGTGTTGATGCCCAGGCCTACAGGGACACAGGTGCCACAATCACTTTGGTGACTGAACAATTGGTGTCACTTGCATAACACCACCTTGGACAGAAGTAACAGGTTACTGATGTCAATAACTACACTCAGTCTCTCCCCTTAGATGTAGTGCAACTTAGTTGGAATGGAGTTACTGGCCCAAAGCAGTTGGTGGTATCACCTAGCTTACCTGTAGACTGTCCGTAGGGAATAACTTAGAGGCCTCAGGTTGGGCTGAGGTAGAATTTAGGACCCATGCATCCATGATGGGTATCCCTGAGGAATTGCTTCCTCTCATTTCAGGGGAAATGAAAAAGCAAAGAAGAGAAAGAGGCCTGAAGTCTCAGGATCCTTCTCAGCCAACAGGTAAAAAGGGTATCAAAGTATCCCTTCCCCACCCTACCACTAAGGATACCATTCCTGTGGTGGGAAAAACCTCTCCTGGGGTGGAACCTGCACCAAGGGAGCCCACAGCTACCACAGCTGAACTCCCAGAGGTAAAAGTACCTCTCTGTGGAGCTACGAAAGCAGATAAGCAAACCTGCACTATTTTAGTGAATATGGAGCAACCCTCCAGCCCTCCCAGAGATACTTTAGTATCGCTGCCCTGCACTACCTCTGAACACATAGGACAGCAGCCCTGTCCTAGTGTGCAGCTTATAGGACAGCAGCCCTGCCCTGCTCCAACCCAAGAAGACAACAACCCTGTTCTTTCTTTCAGCCATATGGACAAACTTTTGCCCAGCAATGGCCTTACTGAGACAGTGTCCCTGTCTAGCATTCTCATCCTTAGGACATCAGCCCTGTCTTGACATAGGATCAGTGGAACAGCCCCACTGCCCCACTTTAACACTTACAAATAGAGAATCTGAGAATATACACTTGCACTGTTTTCTAGGTAAACATCTCCAAACAGGGTGGTTTACATCCTCACAGGGAAGTAACCATACAGTGGATGATAAAGGGAGTAACTACTCTATTGCAGATCTAATCTCCACTTATCACCACCTAGACAATAAACTCTCAACTGGCCAAGGTTAGCCTTATTGTCCTGCTTTTGGTAGGGGCGTTATGTGAGAAGGCAGCCTCTTTCTAACATGGTTACCCCCATTTTTGGCCTGTTTGTCAGTGTTTTTACTGTCTAACTAGGATCCTGCTAGCCAGGACCCCAGTGCTCATAGTTTGAGACCTATTTGTCAGTGTGTTTTTACTGTCTCACTGGGATCCTGCTAGCAAGGACCCCAGTGCTCATAGTTTGTGGCGTATGTGTGTTGTCAGTATGCTTGACTGTGTCACTGAAGCTCTGCTCACCAGAACTCCAGGGCTTATGCTCTCTCTGTTTACCAAATTTGTCACTATAGTTTAGTGACTCCATACTCCAATTCCAATTGGCACACTGGACCCCCCCTTATAAGTCCCTAGTATATTGTACCTAGGTACCCAGGGCAGTGGGGTTCTAGGAGATCCTTATGTGCTGCAGCATTTATTTTGCCACCCATAAGGAGGTCAGGCAAACCTTCTTCAGGACTGCCACTGCACCCTGAGTGAAATATTTCCCACTCTATTTCACAGCCATTTTCACTGCACTTGAGTAACTTATAAGTCACCTATATGTCTAACCTTCATTTACTGAAGGCTAGGTGCAAAGTTACTAAGTGTGAGGGCACCCTTGTACTAGCAAAGGCGCCCCACCTTGTCCAGGGCCAATTCCCTGGACTTCGTGAGTGGAGGGACACCATTACACGTGTGCACTACATATATGTCAATACATACATGTAGCTTCACAATGATAACTCCAAATATGGCCATGTGAGGTGTCTAAGATCATGGAATGGTCCCCCCATTCCAAGTCTGGTATTGGGAGGGGCAATCCCATGCACCCTGTGGGCTCCACCATGGACCCCCAGTACTGGCAAACCAGTTCTCCTAGGTTTCCACTGCAGCCCCAGCTGTTGCCACCTTGTAGACAGGTTTCTGCCCTCCTGGGGACTGAGCAGCTCAATCCCAGGATGGCAGAACAATGCATGTCCTTTGGGAGGAGGGTGTTACACCTTCTCACCTTTGGAAATAGGTGTTACAAGATTTAGAAGGGTAGCCTTCCAGAGCCTCTGGAAATGCTTTGAAGGGCACAGATGGTGCCCTTCTTGCATAAGCCAGTCTACACAGGTTCAGGGACCTCCAGTCCCTGCTCTTGCGTGAAACTGGACAAAGGAAAGGGGAGTGACCACTCCCCTGTCCATCACCACCCGAGGTGTGGTGCCCAGAGCTCCTCCAGAGTGTCCCCGGCGTTAGCCATCTTGGATTCCAAGACCTCTGAGTGGCCAGTGTCAGCAGGTGACATCAGAGACCCCTCTTGATTGGTGCATACCTGGGAAGGTAGCCAATCCCCTCTCAGGGCTATTTAGGGTCTCTCCTCTGGGTGTTTCCTCAGATTCTGCTTCAAAGACTCCTCCAGGAATCCGCTGCATCCTCTGCTTCAGCTTCTGACCATCGGATCAACTGCAGACTGCTACAGGAACCGCTGTAGCTGCAACAAAGTATCCAAGAAGGCTACTGTGACCTGCAACTTCAGCTCCAGCCAGCAACTGCGAGAGTTTCCAGGTTGTGCACACTCTGAGGACTGCCTGTCTTCACCCTGCACCAGAAGAACCAAAGGAATCTCCCATGGAGTGACGGAGTCACTTCCCGGCTTCAGAAGGTACCGCTCTGCGATGACGACCGGTACTCTGGGACTCCGCTCCTGACGACGAGCATGCTCCCTGGAACACAGTGGTGGACTGAAGTGACCCAGGCAGTCCAAAGGTCCAGCTGTCCAAATTTGGTGGAGTTAAGGGCTTGTCTCCCCATGCCAGACAGTACCCCTGTGCATGTGTCCTCTGCAGCTCCTTGGGCATCTGTGCACATCATCCAAGAGCTCTATGTGCACAGCGTGGCCCAGGTCCCCAGCATTTTATCCTGCAGCTACCTGAGTTGTTCTACTGGCGGCGTGGGATCCCTCTGTGTAGTTCTGCAATGACTGCACTTTGCAACTCTTTTGTCCCCGTGTCCTGAGAGTCCCGTGTGTGCTTCCTGGTCTTCTGAGGGCTCTCTGAAGCTCTGAGAGCCCCCTCTGTCTCCTCAGTCCGAGTTGAGACCCCCAGGTCCTTCCTGGGTCTGGGCCGCTCCACTTTGATGTAAAAACGTGTTCTTGCATGAACCAAGGCTTGTTGGCGGAATCCAGCAACGCAAACAGCCTGCATCCAGCAACTCAACATGGGACAGCTCTTGCACCAAGCAGGAACCTGCAGCTATCGTCTTTGGTGCATTTCTGTACTTTTCTTCCAACAGGAGAATTCACTTTTGCACCTTCTTCCAGGTTGGAAGGGGCTCCTGTTCTTCCTGGACTCTTCATCACATTTTGGACTTGGTCTCCTCTCTCCACAGGTATGTGTGTCCACAAATCCATTGTTGGTTTCTTACAGTCTTGCTTGGTTCTTGCATAATCCTTTAAGATGACTCCTATTGTGTTCTGAGGAAACTTGCTGTACTTTACTCCTGTTTTCCTGGGCACTGGGTTGGGGTATTTTACTTACCTTTGGTGTTTTCTTACACTCCCAGCTCCCCTTTACACACTACACTTGCCTAGGGAGGAATCCGACCTTTGCATTCCACTATTTTAGTATATGGTTTGTGTTGCCCCTAGGCCCATTGCAATCTATTGTGTTTTTCTCAGTTTGCACTATTCTATGACTGTTTTCTTACCTGATTTTGGTTACTAGTGTATATATTGTGTATAATACTTACCTCCAGTAGGAGTATTGCTTCTAAGATATTTTTGGGCTTGTGTCACTAAAATAAATTACCTTTATTTTTGGTAACACTGAGTATTTCTTTTAGTGTGTATAAGTACTGTGTGACTAAAGTGGTATTGCAAGAGCTTTGCATGTCTCCTAGTTCAACCTTGGCTGCTCTGTCTACAGCTACCCCTAGACAGCCTAAGCTGCTAGACACTGCCTACTAATAAGGGATAACTGGACCTGGTATAAGTTGTAAGTACCTTAGGTACCCACTACAAACTAGGCCAGCCTTCTGCAGTTCGTCCCAATTTACACTCCCCTGCCGTTCCCAAATGGACCCCTCCTCTCCATCCAATTGGCTAAGTCGTGCTTTACTCCTCTTTCATTGCTCAGGGGGACTCTTTGTAGAAGCCTTGCTGTTGGGGAGTTACTTAGTACTTCATCAAGTCCAAAGTACGTTCTCCATTTACCCCAGACCTTGTGAATCAATGCATTTCTGTCTATTTAGTATATATTGGATCATGTGACTTAAATCCACAATATGTTACTGTGTATCATCCTTGTTTTCACTACAATTATGAAATTATTTTCCAAAGGACATCAAATTGTCATGATTCTCACACTCAGACACTTTTAATGAAATACACACAAAAACAGTGCAAGTTGGAGATACCACTCAAGCGAAAGCTGAATGGCCTAATGTTCCTAACTCAGGGATTACCATGTGCTGGAGCACCAGGCTCTGTTTGATCGAGTGCAGAAAAGCATCTGGTGAAACCAGGGACCAGCGGTTTAGGTCAATTCCTAGCCAATGCGCTTACAAAGCATGGGGAATCTTTCAGTGCTCCCCACGCTACCCCAGAACCTGCCTTTTACCTGACACCCTGGCTAAACCCCTCTCATTCATTGTTATTTACTACGGCACCTAATCACATTTACCACCTGATCCGAGCAAGTGGTAAATTTGAGGGGAAGGTGCCACAAACGAGGAAGAACATGTATTCTTTATCCCAGTAAATAATGGTCATGCAAGTTATTCTTCTTTCTGGGGACTTCAACTCATACTGCTCAGATCATGGTTGGAGATAGCATCTGGAATTGATAATTTCAGCCCATACAACCCCCCCTTACCTTCTGGCAATTTGGAATGAGACCCTCAGGATGAAAGTCATTGAAATCTTTTTTAAATCAACTCCTCAAACATCAGTTGCTACATAGATGGTGCCCTCAACTCTTGTCCTCTTCTATCCTGTTACATGTCATTTATGTTCTTGTTTCAAGTGCAGCGCTCCGCACAGTTAAATAGCAGTTTATTAATTGATGGTGAATGAGGGTTTATTATCAATTTGTTCTGTTTATTAGTTGGTTATGCTGTCCTAAAAAAATACCGAAATAAGGAGTTAACGCATAATTTACTATGATGTCAATATCACTGCTTCTAATGATCATATTTTGATTCTAAAAACTACACATCAGGTGCCTTAGATTGATGAAACATTTGAATGCATTGTCTTCTTTCAAGAAAAGAGATACAGTGTCATGGTATGAGGATGTATTCTGACAGAAAGTTTGAGCATGGTCCGCCATGCATATTGATCATTGCAGCTTCAGCAACAACACTAAATAATGGCATAGATTGCACCCCTATTCCTGTTGATCTTCACGTTATTAGTATTCAAGGCTGTAGGTAAGTCAGCCTTATTTGTCTGTTTTCTCTTCTACTTCCTAAAGGTTCTAAACAAATTTATTTTGCATTGCATTTATTCAATGTTAGTGAAATAAGTCTTCCTGTGTTCACACATATATCTAATTAATTTTTTTTAGCTTAATTGAATTTTTTATATCATCAATGGGACTCTTTTACTGCAGAGAAGGACTCATATTTTTCACTGCAATTTGGAAAGGAGTACTTTAAGTAACCTGGAGGGAGGCAGCACTTATATTTTGTTGAGAGTTCCTGGCATGGTAGAGGCAATGGTGGTCACCAATATAAAACAATACTCAAGTTTGACTGGAGGGCCAAACATATTACTGCATTTGAGGGCAAAGATGCAATGGAAATTGCCATACTAGTGAGGGTTTATTAGTCACAGTAGACTGAACACTCCAATATTCCAAAATAATATGATTGGATATCATCCTAAGGGTAACATGGATAGGCCAAGATGCACCAAAGCTATAGAAATGTTGCATCCCAGGAGACTGTTTGGAAATTACAGAGACACAACACATAGGGGGTCTACACTTCCTGCCCTAGCGGATCACTGACATATCGATGCATACAATATCAAAATACAAAAATATCAAACAATAAACATCATTACCAACAACATGGTCTTCCTATACTTAACTAATAAAACAACAAATATTGAGAATACAAATAACCTTGTTAAAAATATTGATTTTTACTTTTGTCGAAAACACAAATATTGAACAGTGAAATATTGTCACCCTTATATTACGCAATTGTGCAGCCACTGCGATTTTCACATAATTATAGATGTTCTGCACTTGTCACATAATCCATCATCTGCTGTATAATCTGAAGATTTTAACAAAAAATTATTTGTTTCTAACTCAAAAGGTTCAAAAGTTACTAAAAATGCAGCGCCACTTGTTGCTGCACTATGGAGAGCCCTTTGAAAAGCTGGATGGATCACTTTTCTCTTGCTTATTGCTATATCTGAATGTTAAACTTATACAAATGAGGATGGAACCTTCAAAATGTGCCCCAAACAATTGACTCAGATATACAGCATACATGGTGAGTATCAAAACACAAATATCCCTTTTATGTATGTCTTACGACAAAATAAACAAAGCAGCACTTATTAAAAACTCTTAAACCACATTAAACATAAAACAAATAACTAGTTCCCACAAAAAATAATCATAGAATTTGAAAGAGCCATGATTCTAACCATTTTAAAAATGTATACCCACACAGACATACAAGGCTGTTACTATCATTTCAATCAATCAAAGCATATGGAGATACCCCCAACAATCTGAGGTAAGGGCCTCATTACAAGGCTGGTGGTCCATCGACTGCCAGCCTTGCGTTGCGGTGGGACCACCGCAAATGTGGTCGTCTGACCACCACAATACAACACTGATGGGTGGAACCGCCAGAGGACCGTAATCCCCGCCAGGACAGCAGTCAGAGTTGTACTCAGCCAGGGCGGCGCTGAAGTCAGTGCTGCCTGTCTGATTGCTACTCAGCTTTCAGCCAGCCTATCCATGGCAGGGACCCCGCCATTGAAAGGATGGTGGAAGCCACTGCAGGGGGCCACGGGGGACCTGCACTGCCCATGGGCAGTGCATGCCCCCCCACCCAGCAGCATCAGAATATGCACTGTCTGCACTGCAGACAGTACACATTCCAATGGTCCTGATGTGTTATGGTGTTGGCCTCAGCTCCCTTAAAGGAGCTGAGGCCAATATTGGAGCACTGTTCCTAGTGGTCTTCCCGGCAGGAACACGTATTACAATGTTCTCGCTGGTCAACCCGGTGGGAACATTGTAAAATGCTCAGGGGGCACCACCGGTATGATGGTGACATCTCACCCGCGAGTTTAGCGGTTGGGTCGTCCGACCACAAAACTCCTAATGAGGCCCTGAGTGAAGAATATGCTACAAACAGGCAATTTGCCTTTGAGATAAGAAAAATGATAGCACTAGTCTATGTCCCTGTCACAGAGGTAGCCAGCTACTAAAATGTACTAATATAAAGCCTTTTCTAGCAACTAAACAAAGACAAACTAAGGCCCCAAATTGATTATTTTGAAGACAATTGAGTTGCAGAATGCATTGCTCTGGATACAGATGCCAAAACAAATTCTAGATACCACTGTGGAATGTCTATGACAACACCTTAGCACAGGAAGCCAAAACAAAAAGCACAGTGGAAGGACGGCACAATGGATTCCATTCCACACTAGGCCGAACCCAAACTACGCTCTGCAAATTTATAGAAGCATTACAAAAAGAGTAAAGCTCCCATCAACTACAAATGAAGCAATCTGTAACCCAAATTTCACTTAAACTTAGCAAACAAACTAAAATAATGCATGACATGTTACAATTTAAAGTAAAACTTTTCAGTAACATCGAAGGAGTAGATTACCCAGAAATAATAGATAAAGGCATATTTTAAAATAAATACTAAACTAAGAAAACTCCCAAAAATGTATAGCATAATATTAGCCAACATTAAATTGTTTTTTGTATAGATAATAAACCTGATATTTTATTACATCAGTTTGAACATTAAATAAAACTGCAATGTTAAATAAGACAGATTTTAAAAAGTTTATGAATAATGAACAAGAAATATCAAAACCTCACCAACCAAAAAGCTCAAACAGCCAACTCAGTCCATCATGTAAAATAAATACAAAACATAAAACACACATTTCCAACTAACGTTCACATAACATTTATACAAAGAATAAAATATATATTTCCCACCTAAAACAAATAAAATAAATATGACTTACTGTTCAGCAACTGCAGCTCTTTCTCTTTATCCATGCAGTTAAAAGTTATAATCCACCAAAAATGTGAAAAATATTTCTCAAAAAGCTAAATAAAATGGAAAAATAAAATGGCTCTAATATAGATCCATTGAAGATATCAAAAGAATCTGGGAGCTAAAAAAAGTTTTAAAAAAGAAACACTTCTGGAAATCTAAAAAAAAGGAAATCAAAATAAAAAATATTAGTTTATTATAAATCAAAAGTGTTTTTCTTTAAAAAAAATGCGTAACTCCCAATGCTCATAGGACATGTTAGTAGACAAAAACCTGTAAAGTAATTAAGAAAATACACTCATAAAACACAAAACATTCTAAAAAAAACATACATTATACTTAGGGTGTGATTTAGAGTTTGATGGAGGAGTTACTCCTTCAGAACGGTGACGGATATCCCATCCACCGAAATCGAAATCCCATAATGTACTATGGAATTTAGATTTCGATGGGTGGGATATCCATCACCATTGTGATGGAGTAACCCCTCGTTTAAACTCCAAATCAGGCTCTTAATCACCAAAAAAAGTAACATAACACAATGGCCCTCATTACAACCCTGGCGGTCGGTGGAGATATGGTGGTAATACCGCCAACAGGCCGGCGGAAAAAAAAATGGCGTAACAAGCATGGTGGTGACTGCCATGCTAAACTACCATTTCTCCACTCCGACCGCCAGGGTGGTAACGACCGCTGGGCTGGAGACTTACGGTCTCCAGACCAGCGGCAGTCACTACACCGCCGGCGGTATCACGACCCTGCATACCTCCATGGATTTCGTGGGGTTTTGTACCGCCACAAAATCCATGGCGGTAGGCACTATCAGTGCCTGTGAATTCCTTCCCTGGCACTGATAGGGTCTCCCCCACCCCCCTCCGAGTCTTCCCACCACCCCGACCCCTCTAGTACCCCCCAAACGTGGTAGTACCCCCCTCCCCACCCCCCCACATTGACACACACCCCCTTCACGCACACACACACCACCACCACACATACCCGCACACATACTAACAAACTTTCCAGCAGACACACAAAGTCATACACGCACACATACCTACAGATATACACGCACACATACTCACAAACAAACATACAGACAGACATGCATACATTTCCAAACACACAACACCCCCCGCATGCATACACGCACTCACACACCCCCTCTACTCACTCACACCCCCATGCACGCACACAACACAGAACGTCCCCCCATCCCACTCCACTAACAGACGATCACCTTAGATGTTCTGGTGATCCTCTGGGAGGGGATGGGATCCATGCGGGCTGCTCCGCCACCAGCACCCCGTCACCAGAACACTGCCACACCGAATCATGGGACGTGATTCGGTGGGCGGTGTTCTGATTATGTGTCGGTGGAGCAGCCTCCACTTCCCCGCCGACCGCCAGTATGGCTGCTGCCAGTATGGCTGCTGGCAGCTCTCCGTCCGAAAAAGGACAGAGGGCTGCCAGCAGTCATAATACGCTGTACAGAAAACCGCCTGCACTGGCGGTCCTTAGCGCGGTGGTACCTGGGCGCTCTTTCCAAAAGACCGCCGAGGACGAAAGAGGGCCAATATAACATAACATAGGGCCCAATTACGTGTCTGGAGATCCGAAGACCGCCACACTCACGGTGGAGGTCGGACCGCTGCGACTGTGGTGGTCCAACCGACACATTACCTGATTGGCGGTCAGTGCTGTGAAAATACTGCTGTCTCTGCCAGGATCTCTGATCCCGATGGGATGTTGGCGGTCGTGATTGTGATCAGCCACAGGGGTGCTGATTGCAACCATGTTCTCTGCCAGCCTTTTCATGGTGGTAAATCACCATGAAAAGGCTGGCGGAGAACAAGTGCTGGGGGCCACAGGGAGGCTCATGCACTGCCCACCACATTTTGTGGCCAGTGCAGGGGCCCTCCTCCCCAGAACTGTTGGAAGGAGCACTGTCTGCTGTACAGACAGTGAGCATTCTGAGGGTGCTAAGGGGGCCCCCTGTGCGACCTCATTGGCCTTGGCTCCATGTGGAGCAAAGGCCACTGACGCCACACGTTTTCCACTGGGCTGACTGGTAGAAACCCTGGTTTCCTCCAGTTAGCCCAGTGGAAAACTCCTAATAGGACAGGTGGGGAGACAGCCAGATCCACAGTGGTCTCCTTACCATGGGTCTGGTGGTTTGGTTGGCCAAGCGCCAAACTCTTAATCAGGAATATAATGATACATTACTAAAACAACATATGAAAACCCAAAACTACTCAATAGTGTCAAACACTGCTATTAATACCACTAAA
Organism: Pleurodeles waltl; assembly: GCF_031143425.1. Classification (NCBI taxonomy): domain Eukaryota; kingdom Metazoa; phylum Chordata; class Amphibia; order Caudata; family Salamandridae; genus Pleurodeles; species Pleurodeles waltl. Next base: position 216,027,770 of record NC_090450.1, on the reverse strand, counting down.
CATACCTTCAAAACCCTAAAAAATGACTTACCTATTCTGCGACCTGGATTGACTATAAAATAAAAGGTAACATTAAAAAATAAATAGACGCTAAATGAAACTAAAGGAAATACATGAATAGGAAAACATTTCAAAATGTTTAATAAATGTAATAAAAAGTGTAGGAAATTATTAGATATGTAAAACATGTAAAAAAAATGACGTAAAATGTTTAAAAATTATAAAGTATTTAATATATACTGAAAACCCTTTGTTAAAATGATGTTCAATATATGTATATAAAATAATTTAAGATATGTTAAAAAAGTTAAATAATGGTCGAAAAGGAGGAAAATACACAACATAACACTAAACAGTAAACACTATTTAAATGTGATTTACATTTTTTTATGTGACAAAAATTTACTAAAACATTTTTATTTATCTAGATGTAAAAGTTCATTTTTAAGTTGAAATAAATATATGCTTAACCATGCAAAAATATACATTAAATAAACTTTAAAAACATAACTAAAATTAGAAAAAAGGGTTACATGCTTTTATTATATAAAAATATGCAATTGATAATATTATTAGTTACAAACATACAACTATTTTTAATATATTTACAAACACCAAAAATAACAATTAAATAACATAACCTATTTATATCACATATAAATACAACAAAAACAAAGGATTTCACACTAAAATGATAAAATTAAATAATCACACCCCAACGTAAACCATTTTAAAGAAAGTGTTAGACACTGACGGGGGACAGTACTATTTGGTCACTAAAGGGGTAACATTTACTATTCTCACACCAATCTAAACCAATTAGGGGAACATGTTGTACAATAAAGAGGTGACATTTACCATTTCTACTTGTCACACTGCACATCTCAGAGGGGAGAAGAAAGAAAGTGAATCTGAAGTTCCACTCAACTCCCCAGCAGCCGCAGCACCTGTCATAGAACTGCAAGACAGACTATTATTTTCACAGGGTTCAGAAGAGGAGCAGGAAATAGAGAAAGGACAAAGGAAACTACAACAACAGACAGAAAGGACAGGTGAGGAGAGAACAGAAGACAAGGATGCTGATGTTGACAGCAACCAAGCAAGCCATCAAAAACACTTTGACAAATGCAAGACACGAGGATGAATTCACCATTGGTAACTGCTACCCCTGTGCCTCAGCCATGCTCAACTGTGCCTCAGACATGGGAACCAACAACGTGGATCCTGGTGCCCTTCTGAAGTAAGGTTGAAACACCCCAAGGGCAGAATGCTGACAACTGAAGAGCATATTCTCCAACGCAATTTCATGCATGGGAGGATACGCTCTTGGCAAAGAGAGGGAGACCCGAGAGGAGGAAGAGCATTGCGGGAGGGAAAGTGTTTAAATATCTTAACTAAACCCATATATCCCAGAGAATATTGAGAGGATACATAAATAAACTTTGGGATAGCACGGAGCTAACTGAGTTTTTGGTACTCTGTGCTCCGCTATGAGTGCAGAGTTCAACCAAAAACTCTGCCAGCCCTGCCAGCAGAGCGGAGCTCATAGCATGTGCCCTGCAGCCCAGTTTTGGGCCACACAGCGAAGCACAGAAAGTCAGCGCTTGCACTGTGTGACACACAATTGGGCTGCAATCCGCACTTTCAGCCCGACGACAGCATGGAGCTGCTGTCGGTGACAGCCCCGAATCCAGGCATCCCTCCAACAACAGCCCGGTCCGGGCCCAGGAGATGGGGGCAGAGGGAGGCAGAGGGCCAGGCTGCTGGCAAGTGGCAACAGGGACCCTGGAGATGACGCGGACCTAGGTCAGACCCTCATTTACCTTTCTCTTCTGTGTGCACACGGAGAGGCAGGCCGGTGCAGAAGAGGCCTAAAACAGCAGCTTTCGCTGCCTACGGCCCTGTCCTGATTGCGCCTAATCTCCTAAGCTCTAAGCAGGGTCAAGACTTGCTATCATTACGATGCAGGATGTCTTAAGACCGCCAGCCTCATGGTGGCAGTCAGGACTGCTGCTGCTGTGGTGGTCTGACTGCCACATTAAGGCCAGGGTTCTGCCGTCTCTGCCAGTATTGGTGATCCCGATGGGTTGACAGCAGGTGGAAAGCTGGTAGAGAACAGGTGCAGGGGGCCACAGGGGGGCTCTGCCTTGCCCAGAAACTTGGCTTGGGCAGTGCAATGGCCCCCACCCAGCACCCTGCAGTTGACAGCTTTTCCGCCGGCTTGATTATGAGCTGGAGACAATGCTGTTTGTTTCCCACTGGGCTGATGGGTGAAAAAGGAGGTTTCCACCTGTCAGCCTAGTGGGAAACACCTAATGGGTCTGGTGGGGTGGTCGCAACCATGGCGCTGGCACCCTGTCGGGAATTTGAAGGACGAGTATCCCATCCACCAAACTCCTGAGTAATATAACAACCTCCTTATAGTTTGACAGACTATAATTTGTAAAGTTGAATGGGGACACATTTCACTGAGATTTATCTAAAATCTTCACTATGAATAAAAAAATACTGTTAAACAAGAAAGTGTTCTGGACCCATATTTTCCAAGTGACACCACTTTAATCTAAATCAATTTGGGGAAGTGTTGGACACTAAAGGGTTGACATTTACCCTTCCCACTCCAATGTATTCCAATTTGGGAAAGGCATTGGACACTGTAGGAGTTACATTTACTATTCCAACTCCAATCTAAACCAATTTGGGGAAGGTGTTGAACACTAAGGGGGTGACATTTACCATTTTCACACCAAGGTATACCAATTTTTGGAAGGTAATGGACATCATATAGGTTACATTTACAAACCTAACTCCAATCTAAACCAATTTGGAGAAGCTGTTGGACACTAAATGGGTGACATACCCTTCCCACTCCAACATATACCAGTTTGGAGGACACTAAACGGATTACATTTAGTATTTCCAATCTAATCTAAACTATTATGGGGAGGTGTGGGACACTGAAAGGGCAACATATATTGTACCCAATCCTAAGTAAACTATTTTGAGTTTTGGACACTAAATAGGTGACATTTACTATTTGCACTAAGATCTCAAATATTACATCCAAACTACTATACACTAACAGTTTAATACTCACAATCAATATATCATACTCATAGATAATTATTTAATAATAAAATAAAAATAAAAATTACTTCAAACAAACGCTAATCCAAAATGTAAACATATATACATAAAGATTACCTTATAATAGATAATTTTATCACTATTAATAATTACTATATTTCAAAAAATATTTACTACCTTCCCATATAAATTAACATAACAATATCATACTCCAACATTAACAATCATAAACATAAATATTTTTGTTTATACATATAAATATTTTTAAATTACTTTGAATACATTTTAGAAAATATATTCCCAACATAAATTATAGAATTACTAAACATAACAAAAATCAGATTATTGATTTTTAACATATATTTCATATGTAAGCCAATAAATATGAATGCATATACCATAATTAATACATATTTATATCATTTTCATATTATAATTAAGGCTCCCAGTTTTCCATTTTTACCGAAAACAATGTGTTAATACAGAAAATCGTGCTTCCTGTAAGTGACTTTCCATGCTGTCTTTTGTGATTTCCAGGACAACAGCTGAGAAGATAGATAGCATGGGAAGTTAGAAAAACAGGTTGAGATTTCCCTAAATACAGGCATATGTTAACATATAATTGCTTTATATGGTGTTATTTAACAATAGGTATAATGTTTTGCTATATTTGGCTGCTTAGTTTGCTAAATCCTGACAGCAGCATAGTATGAGAGTGTTTATCAATTAAATAAATGTAGAAATATACCTTTTTAAAACTATTTCTTCTCAAAATGCAAACTAAATATGAAAAATACCAATAAGTTGGCAAAAAATGTATATGGATAAATACAGATGGAAATGTTGAAAAAATAAATACCATAAAACCGGGAGTCCTAATTATAATTAAACCACATTTCAATTTTTTTGCAGATAAGTGTAAATCTAAAAATATTATTTGTCCCAAAAGTCATTACAAATTTCAAAATGTCTTTTTTAATATTTTATTTTTGATAACATTTTGTATATTGTTTTTTATGTCACTATATTAAATCAATTTCTGATCTATGTGTGTTTTTCATAAATGTGACATAATTTGTTTGATTTCAAAATGTTAAATTCAATCTTTTTTAAATTGAATATAATTAATATAGGTTCATTAATATATATTCATTTACTACAAACTATTATTTATTCAAATTAGTAATGTAACAACATTTGTTAATCATATGCTATATTCATTTGCATATAATCAAAAATGAACATTATATTTAAATTAATATTATCCGCATTTTAATAATCTCCCCACCCCTATCCCCTATAAACCCAACATTCTGCTGCTAAAAAAATATTAATCCTTTATTTCTAGACATAAAATCTACTCATAAGTTATTTCAACAATTTCATAATTAATAAATTATCTTCCTAAAACACAAATAAAAAAAATATTAAGCATATATCATCATACACACTACAATAAATTACATATAAAACAGCACTTAGAAATCATAGTCCATACAACAATATTTTTTAGAACAATGTTTTTTACAACAATATGAAAATACTTAAAAAACAATGTCCTACCCTATGAAATTCCTTTCGATTATATTTTCCACATTTCGGTAGTGTTGAAATGTTTGTTTTTGTATCACAATTGTTTTTTTAAATATTTTATCCAAACACTGCAATGGTAATACAAATTACTGTGATTATTTCCCTTTCCCTTCTTTATGAAAATCAATGAATACTGCTCTCTACTTTAGTTGTCTATGTTAATTTGTTTAACTCACCACCATAACTTAATTGGCCCATTTTTTAAGGTAAAATTATTTTGTGAGTCATGCATTGCAAGCACAACATGGGTTTGTCACTGACATAGTGCATTAAGAGCTCATGGTATCTTTTTGTAGTTTCCGATCATGTTAAAAATGGACACGTACCAGCTTTGAATTCCTGGCACAACATGGATCAAATTAGGATTTGGATTTTATTGCCTTATTCAATTTTCCTAGTTGTCCATTGGTACTATGTATATTTGGTAGAGCTTTCGTAGTATACATTCTAGCAAAATGTATGTATATTTTGCATACATCTGTTTTCATCTAAACCAAGTATAAACCAGTGGCCGTTACGTACCATGCTACTTCACACTTTGTTTCCTTTCACTGCCTCGAGAATGAAAACTACTGGTTGTTTTAGGATGGAATGAAAGAAATGTACAATCCAAACAATGGTCAATAAGTTTGCTCAACTGAAGGTATGGAACAAGAAATAACATCACCACATACAGTGGGGCATATTGTTTTGGTTTGTCGCAATGAAGCACCATCCGATACTACAGAGGTAATATAGAAATGTGAAGACATGCTAGCTCCACTAGCTTTGATGAGTTTTCTAGCAAAGCTCCAAACTCAGATGTACAGATTGATTTTAAAATTGTCATTATGAAATTCAGCTACAGTCATTACTTTGTTCAATAACTGGACCTGAAAATGGTAAATCATTGATGAACAAGGACCTCCACCACTACTGCATTTACCTAAATCAGTTATTGTACAGTTTTCTTTCACATCAAAATACACTTTAGCATCATGCGAGTTAAAAATATTTTCACACCTTTTCATATGTTATTACAAAACACCAAAAGCATGTGGTCGCATTGACATTTAAGACTGCTATTTCAATAATACAGCATAGTTGGTATAGTTATCCCAAGATTGCTTTTAGACCACTGACAATAAGGCACGCAAGAAATGTATTTTGTTTACCAAATCAGACACCTTCAGTGGAGCAGGGAGAAGGGACAACGTCTTGGTGAGAAAAGCAGGATAACAAATCTTTTTGGTGTCAAAAGCAACTGTGTAGTGTGACCTGGTCTATAATTTAGTTGAGGTGTTGTGACATTCACTGGCATGGTAGTTTCTATGCCTTGTCATTTAAAAAAACCTTCTAGTTCTGAAAAGCATGTAGAATGGTTGAAATCTTGGATATGGGTAAAAGGAGTCCCATAATGCAGTGCATTGTAACCCGATTGATCAGCCTCTGGGTTTGTCTACTTAATCAGGGCATTTGAGGGAGCTTAGCTGTTTGGTGGGGATGTAATATAAGCAGTTTCTCTTAACAGCTAAGTCTCTAAAGTGTCTGAGTGCTTTGTATATTGATAAATAACATTTTCTGTGTTGCCCTTTGTCCCACTAGGGTCCAATGTAGTGATTGAATCATGGCTGTTTTGTGTTATCATCTTTTATGGATCAAATCTGTTTATTGATTTCAACATATAAACATATAAGTTACAGCACATCATAGTGTGACAAACACAATGCAGCACTTCTAGCCAAAAGCTTTAAGGCGACCCATAGAAATCCATCCCCCGTGTAGCCATGTCAGAAGGGACCTCCCTCTGCCTCCTCCTTGCAACCCCATGAACAGGTGGGCCACTCGCAAAAGTCTGTTGCGTTGCGAAGCAAACTCCATACATTGTAATACAAAGCATAACAATAAATAATAAAACACCAACATTGCTTCCCTTAAAAGCCCCCATTATCCTTCAATCTCTCTGTTCCTCCGCCACGCCCCCGCTTAGCTTCAGTTCTCCCATTGATCCCTCAGACCGACACACTCCCAAAGGTTCAGGTCAGCCCCAATACTCCCAGATAAGTCGGGCATGTCAACTCAGTGAATTCTGTGGATAAGATGTGCAGGAACGGTCTCCATAAGGCATTCAGATCACCCACCCGCTGCTGAGAGGCCATAGTGAGCTTCTCCATTGCCAGAATAAACCAGAGCTTCTGCAGCCAGGACACATATGTCGGTACCCTGTCTGTGCCCCCAGCTGCAGCGCCGGATTGAGGGCCAGGGCCATCTGCCGCCCTTTTAGTGATCGCAGAGGAAAGGTGAGGGGATTGGGCAGACCGAGCAAGATATACAATGGGTGTCTAGGAATCTTAGTATTAAACGCTGTATCGACAGTGTCTATAACGCTCTCCCAATATCTATGGAGCTTGGGGCAATGCCAAAGTAAGTGCACAAGTGTACCCATGCCCCCACACCCCCTCCAACAGAGGCTAGACTTAGTTTGATCCCATGTGTGTATCCTTGCAGGGGTGTAGTACCAGTAGGAGGCCACCTTATATGCTGTCTCTGTTCTTGCCGCATTATAGGCCGTATGATGTATCCTATAAAAGATACTATCCCACTCTTATTCAGAAAGCTCCCTTTCCAGCTCCCTCTCTCATCGCAACTGTCCCTTAGATTGAGGCAGATGCCCCTCCCCCTGCAATAGCCTGTAAAGCTCTGAAATTACTCGTTTATCATCCTTCTTCTTCAGGAGCTATTTCTCAAACGGCGTTAGCGGGCTATCTATTAATGCTCTATTAGCCGGCAACAGGGCCCAGTGCCGGATCTGATAGTACATCAACCTATCCACCTCTGTCAAGCCATATGTCTCTCTCATCTGGTCGAAGGGAATCACTCCTTGCTCATCAAAAAGGCTCCCCACCCTTTTACAGCCCCCAAAATGCCAACGTCGCAACTCTTCCACGTGTAGCCCAGGCTCAAAGTCAGGATTCGCACCTACAGGTGTCATCGGGGACGGAAACAACGTCAGCCCCAACCGGCCAGCCACCACATCCCATACACGTAACGTTGGTCACGTGATCGGGAAAGAATAGAGTCCCCCCACCCTGTGCCGACGTCGGAGCCAGGGCTCCTTCCATATGTGAGAGCCCGCCACCGCCTGGTCCATAAAGCTCAAAATGCTTCTCCATAAGCGAGCGATTCCACTCTAAAAGAAAACGCAACTGTGTCGCCTGAAAATATCGCAAAAGACAGGGAACCGCCAGCTCCTCTCCCCCTTAGGGGGATACAGAACCCGTCACGGAAGGCGCGCCGGTCGACCCTCCCAGACAAATCTCAGAACCGCCGCTTGAAGAGTCGCTATCGTCCGGGGGGAGGAGTCAGGGGAAGCGTTTGGAACACATACAGTTTACGCAGCAAGATTGTCATCTTCACCGCCGCCACTCTGCCCAGCCAGGACAGCTGGATCTCGCTGCACTTCACGAACCAACTTCGTGTAATTCAAGCTCCCCGTCTTTGCAGCAGAAGGCGCCAGCTCAATCCCTAAGTAGGAAAGCCGCGAGGACGACCATAGGAAGGGGTATCGGGCTCTCAGATCTTCCTCATGCTCCGTGCTTATGAACCGACTAAAAACCTGCGACTTCTGCATATTCACCCGGAATCCCGAGACCTGACCAAACTCATCAAGTATCCCTATAAGCGCAGGCAGCGAGGTCGCGGGCTCCGCCAGGGTGAGGATCACATCATCTGCATACAAGGTAATGAGATGATTATCGCCTCCGAATTTCACGCCAGTGAGCGAAGGGCTGTCTCGCCTACACTGTGCCAGGGGCTCCATGTATAGCACAAACAAAAGAGGAGAGAGCGGGCACCCCTGCCAAGTCCCTCGCCTAATTGGAAACGGCAATGAAAGCGTACCATTAACTCGGACAGCAGCCCTGGGAGACTGGTAGATACAACGGATCCACGTCATGAAACCCGGGCCCAGTCCGAAACGCTCCAGTACTTTAAAAAGATATGGCCAGTGAACCATATCGAATGCTTTCTCTGCGTCAATAGAGAGGAAGAGTGCCTCCCGGCGGGAACAATCCATTTTGTCTAGCAAATAAAGCAACCGCTTCGTGTTATCGCTGTACTGTCGGTGCGGTATAAAACCTGCCTGATCCGGGTCAACAAGACCCGGCATATAGAAATTAAGGCGATGGGCGAGTATGCCTGTGAATAGTTTGGCATCTATATTCAGGAGCGAAATCGGCCTATAGGAAGCGCACTCCTCTGGCTCCTTCCCCGGCTTATGTATAACTGCGATAGTAGCGTCCAGCATACTGGGCGTTAGGGCTCCCGACCTTCGGATGGAGTTGAAGAGCCGCACCAAAAGCGGCACCAGTTCCACACAAAAGGTCTTATAGAAAAGTGCCGTAAAACCATCTGGGCCGGGGGACTTCCCCACTCTTAGGCGTGAAATCGCTGATATAACCTCCTCCGCCCGTACAGGTTGGTCCAATGAAGATGCCTCCCTCTCGCTAAGAGGAGTGAATTGCTATACCCTCCAGAAATGTATCCGGAGCCACCTTGCTCCATTCATCCGGCACATACAACCCCCGGTAAAACTCTGCAAACGCCTCTGCAATCTGATCGCTCGTTCGCGCTTCCATTCCTGGAGGGGAACGAACCAGCTTTATCGTCGATGCTGTGCACTGCGCGCTGCGCTCGTAGCCGGTTCGCCAAAAGCCTCCCACACCTGTTGCTCCCAATGTAATATTTGTGCTTCAGACGCGCTATCGCATACTCCGCCCTGTCCCAATCCAGCCGTTTCAGCTGTCGCCTTACCTTCTCCAACTCCTGCCAAATTCTAGGCGCGCCTGTGGATTTATGGGAGCACTCCAATACCGCCATGCGCTGTTCCAGCTCTTCCCTCTTCTCCCTCCTTGCTTTATTATCCCTAGTGGACAGCGACATCACCTCCCCTCTCACCACCGCCTTCAAGGCCTCCCACAGAGTCCCCACACAAGTGTTCCCGTCGTCATTAAAACCAAGGTAATCCGTGATTGCACGCCGAAGCGACTCCACCGTTGCCCCATTCTGAAGACGTCCATAGTAAGCTCAACGGTAATAGGAGCATGATCCGTCAAGGCCCGTTGCTCGATCGTGGTCTCTCTAACTCGGGAGAGGAACTCCTGCGATGCCATAAAAAGGTTGAGCTGTGCATACGTCTTGGTCGCCGCTGAGTAAAAGGAATGATCCCTAAGCGTGGGGTGCGCCTTCCTCCACACATCCTCAAAACCACACTCAGCCAGCCTCTGACGCCCTGCCGCTGTCAATGCCCATAGCGGTGACCAGAGCGATCTAGATTATTATCCATCACCAAGTTAAAATCTCCACCCACCAAAATTGCGCCATCTGGCGAGTGCAGCATCGGGGAAACAGCCTGTCTCAGGAAGGTTTCTTGCTGAGTATTAGGAGCATATAGGGATGCAATAGTAAAAGAAAAGGCCCCTACCCTTATTCTAATAGCCAGAAACCTTCCTTGCACCTCATGTATTTTCGCCACTACTTCCCCAGAGAAGGACTTTGAAAGCAATATTGCAACCCCAGCATGTTTCGTGGAAGCTGAAGACCAGAATTGCCTAGGGAACCACTTTGAGCGCATGCGATATGTGTGCTTATGCACTAAGTGTGTCTCCTGTAACAAACAGATATGACTCCCAGACTTCTCGAGGGCTGACAGGATCGCCAACCTCTTAGTCGGACTGTTAAGCCCACGGACATTCAAGCTAATACATTTAATAGTCATGCATCAAAAAGGGAAGAGCTCTCAAGAAGGGAAGATCTCCGAGGGGGAACCACAGCCCAGAGCAGCCCATCAACCACTCCGAACAACAGGGCCGTACCACTAAGCCTCGCAATGACCAAGATCTCCGGGAAGCACACCAACATAAAACCAGTACACACAGCAGGTGCTCACAACAGAAAAGTCCTCGCACACACATCTCCGCAGAGGCAAAGTCTCGACAGGGCTGTAGAACCTCTCAAGTTCGTCGAACCAGGTCCAATGACTCCACCACCAGGGCCCCTCTTAAATGGCCATAAGGCCTGAAACGATGCGACCCACAACATTCCAGCCTTCCTCGGCCACCTCTTCCTTAAGCATTAGTCCCAGCGGCCACGCTGCTCAATGCCGACTTCCGTTCCGACATCTGTTCCCGAAGCAGTAGGTCGCTGCTGCTTCCTCCTTCTCTCCTTCCGCCGCCAGTGCAGGCGATCCCCACCAGCCAAGCCCACGTTGGCACCCGGGTCCCGGCTATCACCCTCCTGGCGCAGAATCTGGTTTGCCTCCGAAATGGACCTCACCTGTCAAAGCTGATCCTCCCATCGAAAGACAAGACGAAACGGGTGACCCCAAGAGTAGGACACATCATGCGCTCGCAAGTGCTCTGTAATGGGCTTGAATTCTCACCGCTGCTGCAAAGTCCGTGCCGAGAGGTCCTGAAATAATTGGAGCGCATGCCCTCTGAAATGGACCTGCGGAAGATTGCGAGCCCGCTGCAAAATGCTTTCCTTAAGCCCGTAGCTGTGAACACAGGCTAGAATATCTGGCTGGTCCCGGGTCCCACCAGCACGGCCCACTCAATGAACTCTATCTAGCGTAATCTCTCGGGTCTCGTCCAGACCGAGTAATGAGCGAAACAGAGCCACCACAAAGTCTCCAATGTCCTCCTTCTTAGCCCCAGTCGGCACTCCTCTGATGCGAATATTATGCCTTCTCGAGCGGTTCTCCAAGTCCTCCACCGCAATCTGTAGGAGGTCCTGGTGCTCCCGCAGGGGGATGACCTCCAGTTGCAGGCCCGCCACTTCCTCACCACGGGAGATCTCACCATCCTCCATCTGTGCCACTCGCTCACCCAGGGACGTGACCTCCCCTCGTATCTCCTTCACCTCTTGAGATATATCCCTTCTGAGTTCCTGTATGTCACTCCGGAGCGAGTCAAACAAGGAGGTAAGGAAGCCCTTTGTGATGGGGGACCCCTCGTCCTCCTCCGTCTCCCCACGCATCTCTGGGGACTTTGTCGCCGGCGGCCCCTCAGCTTCTCCACCTGGCACCGGGCGCGCTCCAGTCAGCATTTCTCTTACTGACGGCTCCCGCTTGGACTTGAAGGCTGCCATCGCTCCTGGTTTCCTGCCGCGATCGTGCTATCACCCAGCCAGGGCCCCTTCGCAGTCTCTCCAAGGGAACAGGTCACCCCAGGCCCGTACTCCCACCAACAGCCGCTGGCCTTTCGCTCCTGGAGTCCCTCTGGCCACTCGCCACCTTGTTGCTTACTGTGTCACCAGCTGGGGCCACCGCGGGCCGACCGCACCGCCGATCAGCGGCCCAGCACCGCCACGCCGCCTTAAGCCACCCCGCTCCCGAGACGGGGTGACCAGACGCACCCCGACTCCACCGCCACCTCGTCCGGCGGCCCCGTCCTCCACCAGGGGCCGCCAGTGCTCCACTCCACCCCAGGCCCCCGGCGCAGCCCTCACTGTGTCACAGCACCACAGCCCCTTTCTGGGCTCCCGCCGCAGCCTCTCCCGTGGTCAAAGGACCGACGGGCCGAGGACCCGCCACGCGGCTCAGTCCTCCGCGCGCCATGCTCACCGGCCGCAAGCACGGACCCAGGCCTCCCGGCTCCATCTCTCGCTGCCGTGGGCATCCCTGACCCCCTCGGGCGTCCTCAGCTCCTCCGCGCCAGTCACTGCCCCCGGGTGCCCCGGGCCATCAATCTCCTGGGTCGCAAGGCTATTTTCTGAGGCCCAGGCGGCAGAGCTCGGACGAACGCGTCTGCTCACGCTGCCATCTTGGCCACGCCCCTCGTTATCAACTTTTAAAAGGCATATTATGCAGCCTTTTATTTATTTATTTTGCTTTTTTACACTACACACTTCTTTCATTCCTTTCTTGGGTACACTAATGACTTTTTTATTTAGAGTCCTCTTGACAACTAATCTTTGTTTTGTGATCACTGACAGTTTATCAGAAACAAAAATATTGTGTGGACCAAATTTTATGTCAAACATATCAAGGATAAACATATCAAGAAGGTAAGTGCAAATGGATAAGTATGGATTCACTATTCTTAACTCCACATCTACATACCTTGAAGATACATATATTGTCAAGGTACATATATGTGGAGTTATTTATAGTAAAACTGTGCTTAACTATAGAGAATTTGGCCCATATTTATACTTTTTTTGCACCGCATTTGTGTCCCTTTTTGATGCAAAAGCGTTGAAAACTTACAAAATATATGTTTATGTCGCTTTTGTGTCAAAAAGTGATGCAAATACAGCACAAAAAAAGTATAAATATGGGCCTTAGTTTCACAATATTTTTGTCCTTGATATTCTTGACACAATATTTTGGTCCACAATATTTTTGTTTCTGAAATTCTGTCTGAGCACCTTGTTTTGTCTAGCTTACTCTAAGGTGTTGGAAGCAATCTTTATGTGTTTGAAATTAGGAAACTCATTTGTACTGTATATCTAAACTGCAGATGCCAAGTGTTCCTACCATTGATTTCAAATGAATCTACACTGCAATGATGAGCTTGGGTTCACAACCTGTCTTAAAGGGCTTGGGTCTTGGGAGAACTGTGCCCAAGCAACACTTGATTGTTTGCTACCTTGCATTGCAGAGCTCTAACGACTTGCAGGATTGCGGACTAGCTAAATTCAAAGAGCAGGAAAGGAGCTGTATGGTTCTACCATGGACAGTCATACCTTTCAACTTACACACCAACTACTCCTGTCAGTCAAACAATCACCTGGCCCATTAAATACTGTGCAGATAATGATCTGGAGTCAAAGAGACCTCAGGTCTAGAGAGCAATGTTTTCTAAACAACTGGCGAATAATAACTGAAAAATGGGAGATAAGCATATCTTTGGGAGTCTATAGGTCTGAACAAAGATTTTTAAACATGATTTTACTGTTGTGGGATTGGGTTTTCTTCCTTTACAAGTTTCCCCAATTGTACTGTATAAATTTGTTACTTTTCTAGTATTGTGATTGGGTAGTAACTAGATACAATGTTTGGACACTTGGCATGGTTGGGGAGGGAGATTGCAATCTTGTGTACCACCTTCCTTCTATGAAAAAGCCAGTATTCAGATTCATAGGTCGCAAACAGATCACAGAGGGCCTGAATAACAAAGGTAAACTTACACTATTATGTAAGTTAACTCTTTGTCAATATTCACAAAATGTTTATTTAATTGTAAGTTTACTTCTGGGGATATTCTGCAGTCTGAGTGGAAAACTCCACAATAAAAAGATAGGCCTGTCTTTTTTAAGTGCTGCATTCTCTGCCCCAATTACTGAGTCTCTGTAGTAGTAAATGTACTATTAATTTTTTGTTTGTGAATACCAAAAAAGAGTAAACTTACACATGCATGTAAGTTTACCATTGTGAATCTGTCCCTCAGTGTGAGTTAGTTGTCCAGTTGTGCAACTGAGTTTCATTGTGTGAAGTTGTTAATTATATATGGATCCTCCTAATCTGTGAAGCACCATTTTATTACACTTTGGCTTGATATTTCATCATTATTATAGCTACGATAATTGTGTTTTCCTTTACCTCATGTCAACCTTCATACCACCTCCTTTGAGCTAGGCATTGACTGTTCAACCAAGCTATTTGGAGATTCAAGGATGCTTGGCTGTCTCTACCTCACATCTCAGCCCAAGTACCCAGTCTCGTAGTCAGGGACGAACACCATAAATGTCACATTTGATATTGTAAGGTTGTTCCTAGAACTGCAAAGATCTGAAAGTAAGGTTGAAAAGAGAAATTCAGACATGGGGCCTGATTAGGAGTTGGGCAGTTGAACTGCCACAACTTCAATACGGCGGTGGCGAAGCAGCCATCAAGCCAGAGGCTTCACCATCTTCGTATTACGATGTTTCCACTGGGCTGACTGCAGAAATGTTGTATTATAATGTTTCCACTGGTCAACCCAGTGTAAACAGTGCAGCGGCCTTGGCTTTGGCTCCCTTAGGGAACCAAGGCCAATGCCGTCACACACAGCACCTTTGGAGTGCGCATTACAAGGGTGCTGGCAGGGGGGTCCTTGCACTGATCACAACATGGTCCTGGGCAGTGCATGGGACACCCTGTGCCCCCCAGCGCTGCCTTTCCACCAGTTTTTTCATGGCTGGCTGGAAGCAAAGTTGTGATCAGCACGGCGGTTCCGAACTTGACACTGCTGTGGCTGACCACAACTTTGAATGCCTCCAACCTGTAGGGATCCCTGATATGGGCGCAGTAGGTGGTCTCTTGGCAGTCCAACTACCATGATCGTAATCCAGGGGTTGGACTGCCAGGAATACAGTGGACCAAACACCACTCCAAGTTTGGTGGTCTGTGGACTTCAAAACCTGTAACTAGGCCCATATTCTGGAGCTGTTACCGCCATGAAAAGGCTGGTGGAGAAAAAGGTTGTCATCTACAGGGCAGCGGTGTCAAGCGGATTATGATCCCTGCCACTGCCAGGCAACCAGGATCATGGATCCTGCTGATGCTGCCTTTTCCATGGCACCCTGACCACCAGGGTTTTAATGTGGCAGCCGGAACACCGCAACAGCGGCGGTCCTGACCGCCACCACGTGTCTGGCTATCTGAAGACCACCACACTCGTAATGAGGCCCTAAATGTTACACAGATAAACTTTTACATACAATTCTTCATTTTACAGGGAAAGAGAACGTTTCAGGATACTAAGGTGGCAAATGAATGGCTTGAAAACAACATGTACAAAATGAATGGAGACATATGTAAACCAAAACTGCTCAGATTTGAAAAAATAGAAGTGGGACAAACACTTGCAAATTATGAAGACAATATGAACTCTGCTGACAATTATGTCAATAGCAACTATCATCTACAACTATTTGTTTTTACTTTTTATAATATTTTGGGTATGGATTTTTTTTTATCAGAGAAAAGAGACAAACAGCAACTACGTGTGCATGCAACACATGAGGAAAAATTATAAAATATCATTGTGTTTGTAAGGAAATGCCTCCTTGGCATGGTTACCCCCTGACTTTTTGCCTTTGCTGATGCCAAGTTATGATTTGAAAGTGTGCTGAGGCCTGCTAACCAGGCCCCAGCACCAGTGTTCTTTCCCTAAAACTGTACCTTTGTTTCCACAATTGGCACACCCTGGCATCCAGGTAAGTCCCTTGTAACTGGTACCCCTGGTACCAAGGGCCCTGATGCCAGGGAAGGTCTCTAAGGGCTGCAGCATGTCTTATGCCACCCTGGGGACCCCTCACTCAGCACAGACACACTGCTTGCCAGCTTGTGTGTGCTTTTGCAGAGAAACTGACTAAGTCGACATGGCATTCCCCTCAGGGTTCCATGCCAACCTCACACTGCCTATGGCATAGATAAGTCACCCCTCTAGCAGGCCTTACAGCCCTAAGGCAGGGTGCACTATACCATAGGTGAGGGAATAGGTGCATGAGCACTATGCCCCTAAAGTGTCTAAGCAAAACCTTAGACATTGTAAGTGCAGGGTAGCCATAAGAGTATATGGTCTGGGAGTCTGTCAAACACGAACTCCACAGCACCATAATGGCTACACTGAAAACTGGGAAGTTTGGTATCAAACTTCTCAGCACAATAAATGCACACTCATGCCAGTGTACATTTTATTGTGAAATACACCCCAGAGGGCATCTTAGAGATGCCCCCTGAAAACATACCCGACTTCCAGTGTGGGCTGACTAGTTTTGCCAGCCTGCCACACACCAGACATGTTGCTGGCCACATGGGGAGAGTGCCTTTGTCACTCTGTGGCTAGTAACAAAGCCTGTACTAGTGGAGGTGCTTCTCACCTCCTCCTGCAGGAACTGTAACACCTGGCGGTGAGCCTCCAAGGCTCACCCCCTTTGTTACAGCGCCCCAGGGCACTCCAGCTAGTGGAGATGCCCGCCCCCTCCGGCCACGGCCCCACTTTTGGCGGCATGGCTGGAGGAGATAATGAGAAAAACAAGGAGGAGTCACTGGCCAGTCAGGACAGCCCCCTAAGGTGTCCTGAGCTGAGGTGACTCTGACTTTTAGTAATCCTCCATCTTGCAGATGGACGATTCCCCCAATAGGAATAGGGATGTGTACCCCTCCCCTCAGGGAGGGGGCACAAAGAGGGTGTAGCCACCATCAGGGCTAGTAGCTATTGGCTACTAATCCCCCAGACCTAAACACACCCCTAAATTGAGTATTTAGGCGCTCCCACAACCTAGCAAGATAGATTCCTGCAACCTGAAGATGAAGAAGGACTGCTGACCTGAATTCCCTGCAGAGAAGACGGAGACACCAACTGCTTTGGCCCCAGCCCTACCGGCCTGTCTCCCCACTTCAAGAAAAACTGCAACAGCGATGCGTTCCCCAGGGTCCAGCGACCTCTGAAGCCTCAGAGGACTACCCTGCATCTAAAAGGACCAAGAACTCCTGAGGACAGCGGCTCTTCTCCAAAGAAGAAACAACTTTGCAACAAAGAAACAACTTTTAAAGGACTGCATGTTTCCCGCCGGAAGCGTGAGACTTTCCACTCTGCACCCGACGCCCCCGGCTCGACTTGCGGAGAAACAACACTACAGGGAGGACTCCCTGGCTACTACGTCCCTGTAAGTAGCCAGAGGTGACCCCCCTGAGCCCCCCCAGCAACGCCTGCAGAGGGAATCCAGAGGCTCCCCCTGACCGCGACAGCCTGCTTCTAAGAACCCGACGCCTGGTAAAGACACTGCACCCGCAGCCCCCTGGACCTGAAGGATCCGACCTCCAGTGCAGAAGCGACCCCCCAGGTGGCCCTCTCCCTTGCCCAGGTGGTGGCTACCCCGAGGAGCCCCCCTTGCCTGCCTGCTTCGCTGAAGAGACCACTGTGTCTCCTATTGAACTCCATTACAAAGCCGACGCCTGTTTGCACTCTGCACCCAGCCGCCCCTGTGCCGCTGAGGGTGTACTTTTTGTGCTGACTTGTGTCCCCCCCGGTGCCCTACAAAACCCCCCTGGTCTGCCCTCCGAAGACGTGGGTACCTACCTTCTGGCAGACTGGAACCGGGGCACCCCCTTCTCCATTGAAGCCTATGGGGGTCATTCTGACCCTGGCGGCCGGTGGCCGCCAGGGCCACCGACCACGGGAGCACCGCCAACAGGCTGGCGGTGCTCCCACGAGCATTCTGACCGCGGCGGTTCAGCCGCAGTCAGAAGCGGAAAGTCGGCGGTCTCCCGCCGACTTTCCGCTGCTCGGGGGAATCCTCCATGGCGGCGGAGCGCGCTCCGCCGCCATGGGGATTCAGACACCCCCTACCGCCATCCTGTTCATGGCGGGAAACCCGACATGAACAGGATGGCGGTAGGGGGTGCCGCGGGGCCCCTGGGGGCCCCTGCAGTGCCCATGCCAATGGCATGGGCACTGCAGGGGCCCCCGTAAGAGGGCCCCGCAAAGTATTTCAGTGTCTGCCTTGCAGACACTGAAATACGCGATGGGTGCAACTGCACCCGTCGCACCCCTGCAACTACGCCGGCTCAATTCTGAGCCGGCGTCCTCGTTGCAGGGGCATTTCCTCTGGGCCGGCGGGCGCTCTTTTGTAGAGCGCCCGCCGGCCCAGAGGAAATGTCTGAATGGCCGCCGCGGTCTTCTGACCGCGGTGCGGTCATTTGGCGGCTCCCACTAGGCGGGCGTGTCCCGCCGCCCGCCGGACTCAGAATGAGCCCCTATGTGTTTTGGGCACCACTTTGACCTCTGCACCTGACCGGCCCTGAGCTGCTGGTGTGGTAACTTTGCGGTTGCCCTGAACCCCCAACAGTGGGCTACCTTGAACCCAACTTTGAAGCCTGTAGGTGGTTTACTTACCTGCAAAACTAACAAACACCTACCTCCCCCAGGAACTGTTGAAAATTGCAGTGTCTTGTTTTAAAATAGCTTATTGCCATTTTTGTGAAAACTGTACATGCTATTTTGCTGTTTCAAAGTTTCTAAGTTACCTAAGTGAAAAACCTTTCATTTGAAGTATTGACTGTAAATCTTGAACCTGTGGTTCTTAAAATAAACTAAGAAAATATATTTGTCTATACAAAAAACCTATTGGCCTGGAATTGTCTTTTAGTGTGTGTTCCTCATTTATTGCCTGTGTGTGTACAACAAATGCTTAACACTACCCTCTGATAAGCCTACTGCTCGGCTACACTACCACAAAATAGAGCATTAGAATTATCTCTTTTTGCCACTATCTTACCTCTAAGCGGAACCCTTGGACTCTGTGCATGCTATTTCTTACTTTGAAATAGTACATACAGAGCCAACTCCTACAGTGTTTGTATGTGTAAACAACACTTCTGGAGTAGCAAACTGATTGTTTGTAAAGTAACTATTTTTCATATATTCATGCCTTACACTAACACCCGAAAGAAAGCCCTTGAATGCACAAGTGATTTGTTTAATGGCATTTTTGTTTATAAATTGTACAATTATTAGTTTTACATGTATATTAACTAGGCACATCAACTCCACAAACAGCTGACAAATCAAAATGACACATTACAAATATTACTTCATCTATGTGTCAGTTGAATAGCATGTACAAATTTCTCTAAATTCTTACCAATGATAAATAAGCAACAGTCACATCAATGAGAACATGCGTATAATCAGTATCTGTACATCCTGGGCAAGTGAATCCTCACATATGAAATATATTCTAATGGCGTGTCTGTGGTCCGTCCTTTACTTGATGTTGTATAGACTGTGAGTGTGATAATGAGGGTTGTACTATTTGTTCACAAATTACAGGCAGTAGCTGTCGGACTACATATGTAAATGCACTTTTTGATGTTGCCTCCTAGCACAGTAAAGGTGTTAGTCCAGAAGCAGCTGCTGTATCTTAATTGCATGGGAGGCTGCAACGGAAACATACTTTGCATATGTATTTTGGACAAACTGTCATGGAGGGTATTCATTTCACAGATATAGCAATACAGAGAGAAATATTTTCCAATCAACATATTCTACCCTTGAACTTCTCCAAGCCTTTTTGATAAGAATGTGACCCTCCAGTTATACAAACCTTTTTAGCATGGAGCCTAAGCATTAGCTGTGACTGTGAAGTTTCTTTTCAGGTTTCAAAAACACAAGGTATGATCAAACTATTTTTTATGTTTTGAGTTTATGTTCTGCTAGTGTTGGATAAAGACTTCCTATTATTTCTGCATTGCAAGTACCATATTGACAGGTGCCAGGACATAGTAAGTGGCACAATGCACCTCATCTTTAGTCTTTTGGACATAGCTGTATAAAAATGCAATGCTCAATTTATTAAAAGCAATAGAAATATTTGTGAGCGAAGTTGATGTACATGGGAGAAAGGATGGTTTCTTATTTGCCTAATGCTTCACAGGGATGCAGTGGCTGGTGGGTGGCACAGTGGGCCCACGTTTGGTGAAAACGTTGCCTGGATCAAGCTAAATACCTATGGATCTTGTAGGGGGACGTGGTGTGTTTGAACAACAAAATACATATTTGCTAGCCAATGTGATTTTCCTATAAGACAACTGCAATTACGTATTCTGACATAACTGCTTACGTATAAATTGAGGTGGGGCACCCTGTTTATTGCCATCTGTTGTGACAAATTCTGCTTGGTTCAGAAAATTTACATTCAAGTACTAAAGAGGGATTTTACCTTTACTGAAATCAATATGAAAATTGGTGAGGCAAGTAAATCTTGATGGGCGAAAGGATGGTTACTTATTCGTCTATAACTGCATTGGCTTGAGGGTGGCACATTGGGCGCAGGTGGAAATGCTCCTTGGCTTCAGCTACATCATTATGGAACTTGTAGGGAGATAGGGTGTATTTGAAAAAAAAAGTACCTATTTGCAAGTCAATGTGATATTCTTTTAAGAGAACTGCATTTTCCTATTCAGACATAAGAGCCTAGGAATGCATTGAGGTGATGGCAACCAGTTTGGTGCCACCTGTTGTGACAAATTGTGCTTGGCTCAGGCAACCTACACACAGGTAGTGTAGACCAGAGCTCCATTTATTTGGATCAATATGAAAATTGGTGAGCCAAGTTGATCTCCATGGGAGAAAGGAAGGTGTCTTATTTGCCTATACCTCTATAGGAATGTATTGATTATTGGGTGGCACAGTGGGCCGATGTTTTGGTGGAAATGTTGTTTGGCTCACTGTAAATCCTTATGGACCTTGTAGGGGGATGTGATGTGTTAGAAAAACAAAATACATTTTTGTGAGCCAATGTGTTTTTCCTATAAGAGAACCACCATTACTTATTTTGATGTAATTATAGGAATGCATTCAGGTGAGGGCAGCTAATTTGTTGCCCCCTATTGTGAAAAATATTGCTCGACTCAGACAATTTACATGCAAGTACTAAGGAGGGATGCTCCCTATATTAGAATCAATGTGAAAATTGGTGAGCCGATGTGATCTTGAGGTGGAGAAAGTATGATTACTTACTTGTCTGTAACTCCATAGGAATGCATTGTTTGAGGGTCGCACAGTGGGCACGGGAGGAAACATTGCTTGGCTGAGGCTTTATCCCTATGACGCTTGTAGTGAAATGTGTTGTGTTTGAAAAACATCATAAATTTTTGTGAACCAATTTGGTTTTTTTTGTATAACGGTACTACAATTACTTATTCAGATGTACTTTTACAGGAATCCATTGAGGTGAGGACAGCCAATATAGTGCCTCCTGATGTGATAAAGCTGGCTCAGCTCAGGCACTTTACATACAGGTAGTGTAGACCAGAGCTCCTTTTATTAGGATCAATTCGAAAATTGGTGAGCCAAGTTGATCTTAATGACAGAAAGGATGGTTACTTATTGGCTGATGGGTGGCACAGCAGGCACATGTTTGGGTGGAAACATTGCTCGGCTCAGGCTAACTTCTTATGATCCTTGTGGGGGAATGTGATGTGTGTGAAAAACAGAATACATATTTGTGAGCTAATGTGTTTTTCCTATAGGAGAACCACAATTACTTTTTCAGATGTAACTTCTTAGGAATGCATAGAGGCGAGGGCACCTATTTTGGTGTCACTTGCTCCAATCCTGCTATGTCTCTGCTCTTGCATGTCAAGAAGAGACGACATCAGACCTGCAGTCTAAATAACAGCTGCCTTGTGTACTATGGAAGACTGCTCGAGGGAGAGGTAGCATGAGAGACACATAGGTGCAGCTAATCCGGCAAGGGCTAAGATAAAGGAAGGAGCTATGATCCAAGACCTGGAGGTAAAGCTCCGGAGTGGAGTCTGCCTTATGCATTCCTCCCTTGCACTAAATATAAGGTCTAGCCCCCTTCAACCTCTTCAACAGGCCTGATTATGCATCCATTACCTAGTACTGACTGACTTGATTCCAATACTGGTAGAAATAAGATTATATGGCCGTATTTCCCATACAAACATAAATTCAAATATTTGGTGCCACCTTTACCCTAATCCTATGGTCTCTTCTGCACATGGGGAAACCTGTACTTTTTGATCCCCACGACAAGACAGAAATATTTATTTCAATTATTTTTATTTGTTTTTGTATCTTGTCACAAAAACAGTAAAGATATAAACAAATCTCAGGCAGCACAGAATTTTGATCATGTTTTTAGGAACCAATCTATAGGGCCACTAAGATGGTCTGCACCCTAGAGTGACAACCATGAAGTACATGTTCTGCTGAGTACCCCAAGGATACTTCGAACCTGTTATCGAGATCAGTCACTATTGTGTCCTAAGGAGTTTCCTCAACCACTATTGGTGACCTGGAGGCTGTGGGGTACCGGACAGATATTGATGTGTCCACTTTTATTCTTACAGCACTTTTACTTCAAACGTCTAGGAATCTTAACCGGACGACCAAACACTGTAAAAACATTATCCACTCTTATTTCATTGTAGTGATGAAACTTTGGTCATCCAACAAGAGCCATAAACTGTCTGGGAGACTACTATCACAGCCCTTAGAACAATATGGCACAATTATTCACAAGAGAACCGAGTGATTCCCCCCTTAATATAAATATGTGTGGACGCGTATTTATCTCCCCTTGCATTTCTAAGAACCTTCATATTTGGTTTGTCATGCTTTATTTTAACTGCCCTACCTTATCACAATGTAAATAATGTCGCAAAAACACTGCAGACTGGACACTGGTTTTTATTGCGTACAATCGCTCTAAGTACTGTTTCTGTTTCTACTTCTACTTCTAATTTATAGGGCGATCTGTGTTCCCTCACTTACCTAACTGTGAGATTTTAGTATGCAAAGCAGTGTGTAAGGCAAAATGACGGCCTTCCCTCCGCTGCAGAACGTGTTGCGGGGTCCCTGAGTCTTGCATATCTCACAGATATTCATTGGCCTTGCGCTGGAAGAAGGCCCAAAGGAAGGCGGGTGTGTGCGAGAAGCGTTGGAGTCCCTTATGCAGCAGGGGCTGCAGGGGCATGTGTTACACCATGATGCAAAGAGTGTATTGGAAAAGCAATTTCAGACAACAGTACCCTGCGTTCTTGGGCGTTATAGGCAAACATACCCATTAAGTATACTGCCAACTACTAAACCTTAAAAAATAATACCATTAAAAAACAACACATACATTATTTGTTTTGCATGCATTTGATATACAAAGGTTTATGAATAGAGGTTTTCTGTAAAAGTGTCTTATCTTTATTCTGAAGTGTCCAGCTCCATCGTCTCTCCATCTTCACTTCTGCGTGAAAGGGTAAAAACACGGTGTGCGGTGACTTTGTCCCTCCCGAAAATTGCTTTTCGCGTTAGAATTCGTGAAACCTATTCAGAAGGAAAGAGGAGAGCACACATGAGAAGCTCAACTCGATCCTTGCTGCTTTTGATGTAGTAGTGAATCTTCAAGAGAGTTCTCCACTAATGAAAATTCACTTGATGCCGGGCTCAGCTCTTTAGATACAAATTGAACCATCGCTGCCTCATGCATTTAAGTTGTGTACATTACATGAAAGGCACCTGAATAGGAGAGAAGGGCTAGGTGTTCATTATTAGCACAAAAGCCTGTCAGACAATGAGCAGGGAAGAGTGGTTTCAGGCAACTGATACTCTGAGCATCATTGTCAATCAACCTTGCTATGCCAGTTCCTCCCCCGCGATCGAGAGACTGCTGCATCAGTGACTGGAAGTATTCAACTCTGTCATACCTCAAAATTTAAGACACCTGATAGTCAATTCTGACCTATGTTCCTGACCTTTGCATGGCCATGGTTGCTTAATGTATCCCATTGCAATCCTTTCATATTCGGAGAGCCTCAAGCCTTGTTCAGCTCCTGTTCATCAACTGTTACTCCTGGACATAGTAAAGGTATATCCATTATAACGTGTGTTGGTAAGATGTTCCTTGTCTGCAATCATGATCTGCCTATGGTCCCAAATCCATGGGTTCTCCCTGATGGTCTAGTCGTGAGCCGCCACACATTGGCTGTTCAATAGCGTAGAGAGGATGACATGAGCATGCAAGCAAATGGCCATTTTGTCCGATGTTAGGGTAGTAAATAGAGCAATTATCAGGGCTCAATGGCAGGCTACTTGGAGATCAGAGCCCCAGGGCCATTGTTCACCACTATTAACAATGCCCCTCTGGCTGTTGCTCTGGTCTTACTTGTATTTCAGTCCTACAGTCAATTCAGTAATCGAGTGATATAGTTCCTAAAAAGTCATATGCTGTAAAGGTCTACATCACAAATTATCTGATTGGCTAAAATCAAATAAAATACATTACTGTGCAAAATTGCAACCTTTCAGACAGTACTTTTGACACTTGTGCTTGGAGCCTCATTTAGGGGTGGTGATATTGGAGCATTAACAAAAAAGGGTGGCTGCCCTGTATGTCAAACTCTTGGCTTTTCCCAGTGTTTAACATGTTAAAAATCAAGGACCGGGGCCCAATGGGTCAGAAGTCCATCAAGACTTACACCACCCACTGCCCTGACAGGTTTGCGAAATACTAGTTCTGGTGCCACTTACTAACCCTCACACTGATACAAGTGTGGCATTTTGGGCGATGCCAGGCTACCAAGACTTCTAAGGATCGACTAGACACACTAGTTCATAATGGTTGTTAAGGTTGTTGAAATTATGAAACACGTTCCTGGTCTTAAGAAAATAGACAGACAGCGGCACGGGGTGGTCATACTCGGGTGCCTGTGTTTATAAATAGGTGCCGCTGCTGAACACCTGTAAACATCGTCACAAATGAATCACTTATTCTCCCACCTCATTTAAAGTTCCGAAGTATTTCCAAGTGTTATGTTTCCGATGGTGGAACTATAGTCAGAAAAACACTCTCTTATCACTATGATGTTTGATCGTTGGCAGGCTTGCCCTTTTAAGACTGGCCTCTCTCTTCCACGTCGGCCCTTTTTTTCTTATCCCTTAGTCCCAGTGAGGACAAAACAAAAATTGTCCTCACACGCAGGAAGGCAGGGAAAACACCCATCTTACCAAGGACATCCAAACCACTCTTTTGAAGACTTGTACCTGAGAATCAAAAAAATGCTATTCCACCATGCTGCCATAGCGATGCTGACTTACCGTCTCTGCTTGCTTTCACCGAGAAACCTGCAGTCAAACCGCTGATCTTTCACCTAATTCGAGAATTCGGATGTGGGATGTGGCTGAGGTGGCCGCTGCTGCTTGGTACTCCCCCAGACAAATTGAGAAGGAGGGAGGGCACTGTTGAGAGACAACGAATGTTGGAAGCCACGTACTGTCGGAGGTGCCCAGAGGGGAGCTCACTCCTCTCAAATCTCATCTAAATCTACTCGTGCTGCCCAAGTGATCATTGCTAGAAAGTGTTAGGCCATGAGCAGTGAGAGCAGCCCAACTGAGAATGCTCACAAAACATGAAGCAGGTTTAAAAGCAAGTAGGGGCACTGAACTACTTATGCAATATTTTTGAGACACACGCTTTAACCCCTTCGCTTGATTGGGCCCACATTCCTGGCTGGAACCTCCATTGTTCCTGTGAACTGAGTGCCTGATGTTGCATGTGACTTGAAGCAGTGCGATTGGAACATACCTTTGAACCAGTGGCATGCTTGAAATAGTGCTCCCTGAGGCCTGCCTGGTGCATTACTAAGGGAGAAATAATCCTGGGGACCTATCTGCGACTATAGGCCCCATAACACCATAACACAGTGCTCTGTCCCGCTGCTGCTGCACAGTGGTCACAACCTGGATTGTTGGGGGGGGGTGAGATGGGGAGCGTGTGCTTGGCAATTGTGGACAACTTTGCCTCCTGATTAGTGTTGGATCTGGTGGCACTCAGCCATTTCACTCACATATTTCATAGAGGACTCTGATGGCATCACCATGACATGCACCAGACATTTATGAGACTCTCTGAGGCCTAAATGTCTATTAGGCATCAGCTCAACCTATCAAAATAAGGACCTGGACCCGGGCAGAATTATTCTGAGAACTCACCATATGTTAGGTGTCCTCATTGCTAACCCCTTTTGTTTGATGTGGTGAGATAGAAGTAGCACAGTTGCGCTTTGGCCTCCTTCCAAGGACAGATACCGCCACAGACAAAGACACCACCATGGAATGCATCAAGTCGAATTGCACCAGGGCCAGGTGCCTGCTCAACAAAGGTGGAAGGTGGAAATCCCCCTGACTACAACTGAGGAGTGAGGACTGTGTCCCCCACAGACTAGTCTCCCTTGATTGATAAACTTGACCTGATCCTTAGAGAAATACTAGACTCTTGGTCAGCCATTGAACATCACATAGAATCTCTAGTGGCAGATCAAGGCCTACTGCACGATGATCACTGTAAATTGGCTGACAAGGTCCACATGGCAGAAGGGAAAATAATAGAGATGGTCCCACAGTAGGTCTCAAATACTGCTGCCATCAAGGAGCTTCAGAGATGAGTTAATGTGCTGCACGAGAGAGCTGAAGATGCTGAAGGCCAGGCACGACGAAATAACATAAGAATAGTGGGAATGCCTGAAAGGCCGGAACGGCTGAATCCAGCACTATTCATCGAAGAATCGCTCTAGGATGTTGTGGCCCCCCCAGGGTCTATCAACAATGTTTATGGTTGAGTGTGCACATAGGGTGCCAGCTCACCACCCCCCCTTACCCAGATCACCACATCAACCAATGGTAGCAAGGATATTGAACTTTAGAGATTGCAACCATCTTCTCCAAAGGCCAGGCAGGCAGCACCTATCATTGTGGATAACGCTGCAGTCTCACTCTTACCTCACTGACATTTTAAGTGCAATAACGTTGTGCGTCTTGAATAGGTGAAGCAACAGCTCTGTAACGAAGGACTCGCATCCGCTTTACTGCACATGGCTCGCCTAAAAGTTCTACATGAGGAACGCTCACTGTTTTTTGATTCTCCAGAAGATGCTGAGGACTGGCTAGAATGTCAATATCCCACTGCTCCTACAAAGCTGAGGGATGGCATTAGCGGTGGCACCCTTGCCTCAACAGGCATTTGAAGACAGAGCAGCAGTGCTTGCCACAGTGTCATCCATGGGAGCATAGCTATGAAGGTCTTCAACAAGTTTCCCCATGATGGCAGACTCAGAATCGGATTCAAATGCCAGTATGGCACTCTTCCCTACTGTCACATCCAAAGCTGCAGACACATTGATATGATTAATCCTAGTGCTAACTTTACACAAGATTGCTTATGTATATTGCGTTGGTCCCCTGGTGATGCTGGTTTGCTCTGATAGCTTGTTTTTCCAGACTGCTGTTCCTTTCCCTTTTTCTGCCCTTTTCATATGTCCCTCTCCTAAGAGGTTGAGCTTCCACATAGTTCTCGGCCTGACAATCTTGTACTGAAGGTTGATATATGTCTGTAGCCCTCACTAGCACTATATGTACCCTGAGATGTGTGAATTCTGAATTAATTACTAATAAATTTGCATTGATTGATAACTATGAATTTTACATAAATTATGCTAACATAGAGAAATCGAGTGTCTTGGAAAAAGTGTCCACTGAAGTGGCCACCATGATATGTACGACATTAATAAAGAATTGACATTAATAGTTTAAATAATGTGCACAAACAGAATAAAATGTATTGGTGGATCATACTAATATATTGAGGAAATGTATTTGCTTAAATGTACTAGGCATAGAGTAATTTAGAAATTTTGGATCCAGTCAACAAGGCTTCATGTTAAGCTTCATGGCATACATAAATGTTCATAAATATTTTTTGTAAAAGCAGAGAATTACACTTATTCATTGCTCACACAGAGCTGACCAAATAGATTTGTAACGTTGCAATGTTAAATAAGTTGATGTCCTAAACTTTCTTGTGAGAACTGTCTGCTGTAAGGCAGTGTACTACCTACGAATACATTTGTATACTTGATGCATGAGAAGCAAATGTTCCCATAACTTAACAATGGCTTCACTGACTGGAGTCATGATTGCAACTAAAAAGTTACTCGACAAAACTGGTGATAGGAACGGGAGAAGAAGGGCCAATCATTGACGCGTGAAAGACTGTTTAATTATATCATAGATTTGGGAAATAATGTTTGTTGGTTCTACTTTGAACACATGATATTCTGACCAATGGCGATGTGAGAAAATACTTTTTGGATTTTTAGTTTACCCAAACTAAACTTGGAAGGAGAATTAAGACTTTTCCAGTTCCACTTGAGGAGCTGAGCAGTTCCTGATGTCTTCTCTTCTTAGCTTGAGCCTCATAGCGTACTTGTGTTTAATGATCTTGATGTTGTTTCTTAGCTTGATGCCCTTTCTAAGTTGGTCCAGTTAACTTAGAGCCCAATTGTGGCTGAGCCAAATCTTTTCACTGTCCCTTGTCAAAGCTGACCAGGCAGATGCCCAACAGATGAAGAAATTACAGCTTGCTGATCCATTCAGGAGAGGTATAATAAAATGCTATTGTTTCTGTTATAGATTGTTGTTCTTTTCTTTTGTTAGAGCCCTAGTTAGATGTTTTCAAAATTAACTTTTGACTATATTACTTTTGCATGGAGCCCAAACATGCCATTCTAATTCAAGGGTTAGTTAGTGTGACTTATTACCAAATGTTATTAACAAAGAATTGATTTTATTCATCTGTTGAAGTCTCAATGTATGCCATCTCTATTGTTCAGTTATTGTTGCTATTAATATGCTAACTCTTTAATGTTTAATGATAAATGCTTTGGTTAAATTTAGATTTTTCTGCCGCTTTGGTCAGCCTGCGTTGTGATATTAGCATTGTTAATCTAGGGAAATAAACTTTCTATCTTTACTAAAAGGTGTGGTTATTTCTGGCCAAATGGGTCATGGTGCATAGTGATTACTGACTCCAAGTATCGGATGGTTGATTTATTAGACTGGTTATATTGTTGCTGGTTAGTTCATGAGTAAAATGTGTGCCTGTGGTGGATCACTCTTAGCTTGAGACAAAAGTTCCATCAAACCTCTAACGAGTCCCCTTATAAGTAAATTACCAAAGACCAAATAAGGCCAGATGCGCTCACAGATGCATACTCATAAGGAATTGGATGTTGGGCTCCCAAGAGCATGGTGTAAACTGTACTGCCTGAGTTGGACTCGGTAAGACCAACTCATGAGCTGCACTGAAAGATTGGTCCCCTCCTTTAGCGATAGCTCACAGTTTTACAGATTGATCGTTTTTGTTTGGTCGAACAGAAGTTTCTTGTTGGACCTAGAATTGGGAAATTGGTTTTATTCCCACCAGATATGTCTTTGTGCTCATCAAGTATACTGTAATGTGAACGGTGCCTTTCTAGCTGGGATGTCCATCACAGCAATGACAAGGCACCCGTGTTACAACGTTATACTTTAATGACATGGAATATTAGGGGTTCGGGTTCTCCTCATAAGAGATATAAGGTCCTGGCATTGCGACATCACTGGAAGGTCTCCATAATATACTTGTAGGAGACTTACATTGCTGCTCCTGAAGCAGTTAAACTGCGGACGAAGTGAAGGGGGCAGATATTCACCACAACGTATTCTGGATTCATCTGTGTGGTAGCAATTTGGCTCAGGACTTTGGTTCCCTTCAAGACAAAGACCACCAAAATCGAAACACAGGGCAATTATGTTTTTATCCAGGGCCATTTGGATGGGACTGCAGTGGTTCTGGTAAGGGTGTATGATCCTAATGCTGAACAAGATGTATTCCTACTATGGTTGTCTGTGGTCCGAGCTGACTGGGCATATATCAAATTGTTTATAGCTGGGGACTTTCATGCGGTACTAGATGTCTCCATGGACAGGTTCCACTCCCCCCATAGTCCAATACTAATTTGGTTAGACAGGCACAGTCCATCACAAATTGGCTATCACACTGGTCCATGGTGGATATTTTAAAAGTACACAATGTAGGTTCATGAGAATATTCCTTTTTCCCATGCCTCATGGCCTAAATGCCCGAATGGATCGTATACTATTACTGACATACCTGACGGGGCTCTTCACTGATATGACCTACCTGGGGAAAACAGGCTCGGCCCATCACCAGTTCTGACATGGCAAATGCAGCCATCCCAGCTGGCGGACGTGACATTTTGGAAAACACTAGGCAATGCCATAGACAGTTATTTCACTACTAACGAGGGCACAGCCTCAACACCCTTTGTAGAATGGGGGGCATTCAAGGTAGTGATCAGAGGGGTGTCCTTAGTGGCAGTATCAGGGACCCTGAGCAAAGTAATAGGAACCCTGCTCCAAATCGCAAAACACATAGGTGCCCTCAAACAGGACGGTGGAACCAATCCTACACACTTGACAAAACTGAAGGAAGGTAGAATAGATTATGCGGATACATTAGAGCAGGTCAGAATGCTTTACCACACAAATTACACAAATAGTCTGGTACGTTATTAGCCCGCATGTGCCAAATCCAAAATCTCCGGCCCAATACTAAACATTAGCTCACCCTCAGGGACATATTGTACTATACAGCTCACAATTATTAATGTTTGATAAGCATACTATGGCAATCTATACAAGGTAGGCACTGCACCCTGTCTGGCACTCCAGGAGCGGTTCCTCGATAATTTACAACTCCCACAGATCTCGGGAGAAGCGTGTACAACACTGGCAGCACCTATCTCGATGGGAGAACTACGTATGGCCATTAAGGAAATGGCATGCAGCAAGGCATGGGGTGTAGATGGGCTATTCATTGAATACTACTCTATGTTTGCCCCATGTTTAGTCCCATGACTAAAGAACCTGTATCAAGCCGTGCTTGACACCAGCAAGTTACCTTCCACGTCAGGCCAGGACTTTGTCACCTTCCTGTTGAAACCTGGCAGGGAACTTGAGGGCTTATTTTGTTTCAGACCGCTTCACCTCTTAACCATAGATTATAAAATTATCAGAAAGCTACTAGCCCACGGCTGCTTCCTTTGCTTCCAGGGTTGAAAAATATTGACCAGTGTTGATTCATTCCCCGCAGGAGTACTTCCTCGAATATTAGGCGCCTTTATCAAATCACGAAGTTTGCACGCACTCGCTTCCCCAAGGCAGGTTGTTTTTCGTTATACTTATTGCAGGCTTTCTACT
The DNA here is from genome assembly GCF_031143425.1 of Pleurodeles waltl. Classification (NCBI taxonomy): domain Eukaryota; kingdom Metazoa; phylum Chordata; class Amphibia; order Caudata; family Salamandridae; genus Pleurodeles; species Pleurodeles waltl. Next base: position 215,996,505 of record NC_090450.1, on the reverse strand, counting down.
ACTTAAAATGAGACTAGCTCTTCCTAGTATTACAAAAATTTTATGTCCCACCTGCCCTTATAAATTAAGTCAAAATCCTTTGTGCACACCCAACGGCCAGGGCTAGAACAGGGACATGGATTTCTTCTGAATATCTTATATCTCGGGGCACACAACACGGTTGTCCATTGTCACCACTGCTATCTGTCCTGGCTATGGAACCACTTGCACAAAGACTGTGCCAGGATGGGGTGAGATGGAGCATTATTTGTGAGCATCAGACACACACCGTCTCCTTATATGCAGATGACATGCTTATACATACTTGTGATGTGACAATTGACCTAACACCCAGAGCTAGAACCCTCCAATTATTTGTGGATCCATCCGGCCTGTGGGTCAATCATGCAAAATTAAAAGCATCAGGCCACCTTGCCCCCTGGTGTGATTCCACTGGGTGCACAACAAATCCTGTTGGCCCAACATACCTTTCGATACCTAGACATCCAAATTTTCCTGTTCCACACAGACTTCCTTAATGGGAACCTATCGAGGGTGATAGCGGCTCTTTCGACCCCAGGTAAAGTTCTGGATAACCCTATCTCTGTTAGTGGCTGGCCGTTTGGCCCTGGCTAAGATGGTGATGCTCCTGTAGCTATTATATAATTTTGTTAATCTTCCCATCATTATCCCATCTACAGTTTTTTTAACAGTAAACTCTTTCCTAACTGACCTCATATGTGCCTCGGCTGCTGCTGCATTGGTTTTTAAAAATTACAGCTACCAGTCAACAAGATGAGGATGGGTACTCTTTATTTTCACTCTTTCAAATTAGTAATGGCCAGTTACAGTGGCTTTCATGCTGGCTAGCAGGCATAAATGTACAAGAAATAGGTTAAACACCATCTCAGTTATGTAACGGCTACCTTCACTCACTGTTGTTGCTAGGGAGGGTGTATCGTCCCCAAATTTTACCACTGTAGCTACATAATGCCCTAGAGTACTGGTGCTTCGCCTCACAAGAGCCACAACCTGTATGCCCCTAATATTCCACTGTGTGGCCTGCCCACACCTACAGTTGTTCTGTCAATAGCTAGTCTCAGGCATCGGGAAGTGCAAAGTATGTCTACGGTGGGGGACCTCTTTGAGGCGGGATTGCTGATTTTGCATCAGGAAATCCTGGGACCTTCTTCATCATGCATGCCAATATATTGTGATTTATTAGAACACACTGGATGCAGACGGGAAGAACAGCAAACACGTGTGTTGGTACGAGCAATACATGAGATGGGTGTCAGGTGGGAACATACCAGCATATTTACAAGCCCATTGCACCAACTTGCATTGCCCTACCGTCATTTTTTACACCAAGTTGGTGCTAAGGCAGCCTTTATCCCATGTCAGATTTACATAGTGGTGCAATGCCACATTGCAACCCTCGTCAGGCATAATGTATGCAAGGGGGTGTTCTGATGCAGGGAGACCTGAAGAAACAGGCCAGTGAAATTTACAAGATCTCACTGTGCCATTTTTTTCCATAATGTTTAAATGCCAGCCCAAGGCAGGCATTAAAATGACGCACCCATAGTAACCTATGGGCTTCCCTGTGCTTTGCTGGACTACCGTCAACATTTTTTATGTTAGTGCAGCAAAGCATCACAAATTTAGATGCTATTGTGCTAACGACCGCCATAGTGCGCCTTATTATAAATACCGCACAACATTGTGTCCTTTGGTGGTGGAAGGGGGATGCAAGAAAAGTGGCGTATAGGGACGAATGCACCTCTTTTTTGTAAGTCTGCTCCTTTGTTCGGTAGCTCTATAAAGGCTTACGCCTTCACCTCCAGTTGTCATTGTCCCCACTACTTGACAAATGAGAAATGGAGAGTACTCACCCGCTGCATGATAAGGAGTGGTCATTCCTCCTAGAATATGCCTGCTTATACTCCATAACACATGGTTTAAGATCATTAAATTTATGATCTTTCATAGGCCATACCTGATGCCCTCAAGGGTCCACACACTCTTCTCCTTGGCAGTGTCTCCTTGTCCCCAGTGCACATTGAAGAAGCAGATTTGATACACATGATACTGGGAAGGAGTCTGTGTTTCACTTTAGTCACTAATGTAACATTCATATTGGGCTACAATTTAACATTGCATACTGGGGCCCCTGAGATCGAAAAGTGCTCACACTGAAGCCACCCTTAGTGTTACAGTGGAGGGAGGAGGTGTGCCAGTAGGGGGTGTAGGAGGCTGGCCTGGCTTGTATGGGTACCAAGGGGTACTTACACTCTGTACCAGGTCCAGTTATCCCTTATTAGTGTAGAAGAGGTGTTTCTAGCAGCTTAGACTGATAGAAGGTAGCTATAGCAGAGCAGCTTAGGCTGAACTAGGAGACATGCAAAGCTCCCACTATACCACTGGTGTCATATGCACAATATCATAAGAAAACACAATACACAGATATACTAAAAATAAAGGTACTTTATTTATATGACAATATGCCAAAAGTATCTCAGTGAGTACCCTCAGTATGAGGATGCCAAATATACACAAGATATATGTACACAATACCAAAAATATGCAGTAATAGCAAAAGGAAGTAATGCAAGCAATGTAAAGTTACAGTAGATTGCAATAGGGGCACATAGGTATAGGGGCACCACAAACCATATACTCCAAAAGTGGAATGCGAACCACGAATAGACCCCAAACCTATGGGAGCTTGTTGAGGGTCACTGGGACTGTAAGAAAACAGTGAGGGTTAGAAAAATAGCCCACCCCAAGACCCTGAAAAGTAGGTGTAAAGTGCACCTATAACCCCCAGAGAGCACAGAAGTCGTGATAGGGGGGTTTATGCAAGGAAGACCAACACCAGTCCAGCAACAACTGTGGATTTTCGGACCTGAGTACCTGTGAAACAAGGGGACCAAGTCCAAGAGTCGCGACAATGTCGAGAGTGGGCAGATGCCCAGGAAATGCCAGCTGAGGGTGCAAAGAAGCTGCCACCGGATGGTAGAAGCTGTGGATTCCGCAAGAACAAAGAGGACTAGGAACTTCCCCTTTGGAGGATGGATGTCCCACGTCGTGAAGAAGCTTGCAGGGGTGTTCCCATGCAGAAAGACCGCAAAAGAGCCTTGCTAGCTGCTAGGGTTGCGGTTAGGGTGTTTGGATGCTGCTGTGGCCCAGGAGGGACCAGGATGTCGCCACTTGGGTGAGGAGACAGAGGGGGCACCCAGCAAGTCAGGGAGCCCTCACAGAAGCAGGCAGCACCCGCAGAAGTACCGGAACCGGTAGTTGGAAGAGGAGTGAACCGGAGTCCACCCGAAGACACAAATGGGAGTCCCACGACGCCGGAGGACAACTCAGAAGGTTGTGCACTGCAGGTTAGAGTGTCAGGGACCCAGGCTTGGCTGTGCACGAAGGAAATCCCGGAAGAGTGCACAGGAGCCGTAGCAGCTGCAAATCACGCGGTACCCAGCAATGCAGTCTAGCGTGGGGAGGCAAGGACTCACCTCCACCAAACTTGGACTGAAGAGTCACTGGACTGTGGGAGTCACTTGGACAGAGTTTCTGAGTTCCAGGGACCATGCTCATTGTGCTGAGAGGGGACCCAGAGGACCGGTGATGCAGTCTTTTGTTGCCTGCGGTTGCAGGAGGAAGATTCCGTCGACCCACAGGAGATTTCTTCAGAGCTCCTGGTGCAAGAAGGAGGCAGGCTACCCCCAGAGCATGCACCACCTGTAAACAGTCGAGAAAGCCGGCAGGATGAAGCGATACAAGGTTGCAGTAGTCGTCTTTGCTACTTTGTTGCGGTTTTGCAGGCGTCCTGAGCAGTCAGCGGTCGATCCTTTGGCAGAAGGTAAAGAGAGAAGTGCAGAGGAACTCTGGTGAGCTCTTGCATTCGGTATCTGAAGAATTCACCAAAGCAGAGACCCTAAATAGCCAGAAAAGGAGGTTTGGCTACCTAGGAAGGAGGATAGGCTAGTAACACAGGTAAGAGCCTATCAGAAGGAGTCTCTGACGTCACCTGCTGGCCCTGGCCACTCAGAGCAGTCCAGTGTGCCAGCACACCTCTGAATCCAAGATGGCAGAGGTCTGGGGCACGCTGGAGGAGCTCTGGGCACCTCCCCTGGGAGGTGCATGTCAGGGGAGTGGTCACTCCCCTTTCCTTTGTCCAGTTTTGCGCCAGAGCAGGGCTCGGGGATCCCTGTACCGGTGTAGACGGGCTTATGCAGAGATGGGCACCATCTGTGCCCATCAAAGCATTTCCAGAGGCTGGGGGAGGCTACTCCTCCCCAGCCCTGACACGTTTTTCCAAAGGGAGAGGGTGTAACACCCTCTCTCTGAGGAAGTCCTTTATTCTGCCTTCCTGGGCCAGGCCTGGCTGGACCCCAGGAGGGCAGAAACCTGTCTGAGGGGTTGGCAGCAGCTGCAGTGAAACCCCGGGAAAGGCAGGTTGGCAGTACCTGGGTCTGTGCTAGAGACTCAGGGGGTCATGGAATTGTCTTCCCAATGCCAGAATGGCATTGGGAAGAGAATTCCATGATCTTAGACATGTTACATGGCCATGTTCGGAGTTACCATTGTAACGCTATACATAGGTAGTGACCTATGTATAGTGCACGTGTGAAATGGTGTCCCCGCACTCACCAAGTCCGGGGAATTTGCCCTGAACGATGTGGCGGCACCTTGGCTAGTGCCAGGGTGCCTACACACTAAGTAACTTAGCACCCAACCTTCACCAGGTGAAGGTTAGACATATAGGTGACTTATAAGTTACTTAAGTGCAGTGAAAAATGGCTGTGAAATAACGTGGACGTTATTTCACTCAGGCTGCAGTGGCAGGCCTGTGTAAGAATTGTCAGAGCTCCCTATGGGTGGCAAAAGAAATGCTGCAGCCCATAGGGATCTCCTGGAACCCCAATACCCTGGGTACCTCAGTACCATACACTAGGGAATTATAAGGGTGTTCCAGTATGCCAATATGAATTGGTAAAATTGGTCACTAGCCTGTTAGTGACAATTTGTAAAGCAGAGAGAGCATAACCACTGAGGTTCTGGTTAGCAGAGCCTCAGTGAGACAGTTAGGCATCACACAGGGAACACATACATATAGGCCACAAATTTATGAGCACTGGGGTCCTGGCTAGCAGGGTCCCAGTGACACATAACAGACATACTGAAAACATAGGGTTTTCACTATGAGCACTGGGCCCTGGCTAGCAGGATCCCAGTGAGACAGTGAAAACACCCTGACATATACTCACAAACAGGCCAAAAGTGGTGGTAACAAGGCTAGAAAGAGGCTACTTTCTCACAGGGGGCCACAGAAAATATAGCACTGAGCAGGGAAAAGGAAAGGATGTTACATAAATGATCAATTTCTATGTTGTGGGACATAATGTTTGAACAGTTCCGAATGCATGGAATGCATGGTAATTGATAAGTGCAGACCATCCTGAACATCAGGAGGTGTACCTCGAGGCCTTTTCTAGTCCAGTCCCATTTGATTCCCCCCAGTGGATTCAGACATTGAATACACTCTGCCATGGACATTACTTGTTTTTTATTAAGTAATGCACACATACGGAGCCTGACTATCTTGGTATTTTGGGTGGGATGGGGTGGCAGGATCTATTAGTTTATGAAAGGAGCAGGTGAAATATCCTGAGCAGGTGATCTGAATGTGTGGGTTACAGAAATTATCTGTCTTCTGGATCCTGTATGTGTCAACAACGACCCTGCTGTTCATGCTCACTTTGCCATTGATTTGTACCAAATGCCACTTAAGTAGATGTCTTAGTTGTTTGCGATAAAACAAATAAAATATGTTTTAAAAAATTCAATGAATTCGTTTCAGGCATATTCATACATAACCCGTAGTAGTGTCTATACTTATCAATTATATAAAAGTACAGTTAATATTGTCTGAAATTGCTGAATCCGAGGTTGTTTGCCAAGGTGCTTTGTCTAAATAATATTTTTGTAGCGATGAAAAGTGTTACCATAAATTCAGTCAGTTAGCAGGGGTCATCACTTAAATCTTGCTGTGACTGTCTTCAATGGAGCTTTTTAAATGTGAATGTGATTCTGCTTGGGAGGCTTTCTGTGAAATATTACTTGCAACTAATGTCCAGCAAGAGGAGAATGGCCCGTAGAGGTCCATCATTATGCTAATTAGACCAAGTGGCATAATCATTAATCTTGAAGGCAGACTACTGCTGGAGCAAGTGAGAACTTGGCATTGCTCTCAGTTCCTACTTTGTGTCAGTGGTTACCAGTGGTCTTTACAGATACTTAGGGCCTCATTTATAAAAGAAAAAGTCGCATCTGTCCCGATGTAGTATATTTCTTGAGCTGCCTAACGATTCCCTAACGACACCATAAGCGCTGTATTTACTTTACAGAGCACCATAGCACACATTTCCACAGATGCACAGAAATTCTGATGCATCTGTGGTGGTAAACTCGTGCATTACTGGCTAGTGTAAAAAAAATTATGATGCTCCAGCAATGCAAGGAAGGCTTCCATGGGAAAAAGCCCTGCATCAGTTTAACTCCCGCTCTGATAAGGCATTCACATTTTGATACAGTGAATTGCAGAATTATACAGTGAAATGTTGTAAATTTCACTGGGTCAGTTCTGCGTGGCTTTTTGCCCAGGAACGTCTACCTTGTATACATTATACCTGGTCCAGGTATAATGTGACTCAAGACTTTACAAAGTGACACATTTGGGCCCAATACGTCACTTTGTATGTATAGAGCAGTGTAAAGCACTGCTTAGTGCCACTCCTGCGTCAAAACAATGATGCAAAGGTGGCTCAAAGGCCTTGTAAATGAGTCCCTTATTTATCCTTACCAGTCTCATTACAGTTAGTCACTAGGGTCACATTGCTCACCATCTATCGATCTATAAAGTATTACTGTCTGGACGTTTAGTCCTTGAGGCCCACAAAAGTCCAGGCACTGATGTCACCTGCATCAGTATAAGGAGTCAAGCAAAGGTGAATCTAGGGCCCTTGGTGACTACCAAGAATTAGATGCATGTGAAGCCTGTTCATGCAGATGGCTACCTCAATTCTTAGACACTGTGATTCAAAGATATGCCTCAGTGGCTGCCGGCTGCTGCTCAGCTCCTACTGCATCCGGTCTTCCTCTACCCCCAAGGATAACACGCAGCCTGGCTAAATGGACTGCACAGTGTAGGTCCCATGCTGTGGTGGGACCAAGATCATCCATGTGTGTGGCCAGGTGACCTCTCAGTACTGGTTGATGAGTCAGACTGGCTGTAACTACACTGGTCTACAGGGAAAGCAAAGGTGTTTAGATGTCATGGGCCTCTCAGCACTTCCTGAGAAGGGGAGGAGGGATACCAATTGAAGTGGACTGTCAGCCAGGGTAGAAGCTGCAGCTGGATTTTCACTGTAGCTTTCTCTTTCCCCCTGTCCACCAGCAGGCCACAAAAAGAAATATGAAGAGTATGGTGGAGTATGGACTAACCTAAACTACTGTCAACATTGGCTGAGCAAGCTTCTTCAGCTTCCTGGTCTGAGGCACAAAGTTATGATCATGGAGCACAAACTTAGTGGCATGCTGAGGACTGAATGCAGGCCAGGTGGCAAGCAATGAGCAGTGGCAGTAAAGGGCAGAGTGTTAAGGGATTAAGAAGGGAAAGAACTATAGGGTATCAGGGCCTGGGAAGGCTGAAAGCAACAGATTCCCAGGACATGGGAGTGCATGAGTTGCAGGGAGAGTGGTTAATGCAGACAGTGTAGCAGACAGAGTTTTGGTATGAGAGCGCAGATTGGAAGATTTGGGTGCATACCAATATGTAATTACTCAGGCCTGACGGCACATGAGAGAGAGTAAAAAAATCCCAATACATGGCAGAGCAGAACTACATGAGAGTAAAATGGAAGGGAAATCACAGGCAAGATTTGAAGGATCCCAGAGCATGGGTGATAGGTAGGGAGATAAGAACAAGTAATCTGACAAAGAGGGCTAACATAAGAGGGCAGAGGCCATGGTAGCACTGTATTTACAATACAGCACAACATGGCACAAGTCAGCACAGCTGCATCAGAATTTCTGACACAGTTGTGGTGCTTTGCTGGACTAGTGTAAAAAATGTTGATGCTAATCCAGCAAAGCATGGGAAGCCCATAGAAAAAAGCACAGCATCACTTTAAAGCCTTTAAAAATGACACTAGAATGACACAGTGAAATCTAGATTTCACTGTGCCATTCTTAAGGGCTTCCTTGAGGTGGAATGCCTCCCTTGCATATATTATACCTGGTGCACTTGGTGCACAGGTTTGCAAACTAGATCAATGGTACCATTGTGCCAGTTTGCAAATATGTCACACAGAACTGTTCTGCACCACCGTAGCATCAGAAAAAATGATGCTTCTGTGGCTCAAGGGGCTTGTAAAAGAGCCCCTTAGCGTCTTATGTTAGAGGTGTGTCTCAGAGCATGGTAAGAAAAAAGACAGGCCCAAGATCACAAGGGAGCACCCTTGTATAGGAGCACAAACCCCTTTGAATATTGTTTCTAAGACTGTCATAGTGGCATCTGCATGATGTGGAACAGATGAAGTTTAAAGAGCAATAGTAGAGTTTCAACCAGAAAGAACAAAAGTAGTCATCTATCATCCTGCATAAGACTGCGGCCATCTTAGCACAATTTTGCTCAAGAGAATGCACATACAAAAAGGAAAGCAGCTCTTTTGAGAAAGTTTGAGCACAAGCAGTATTCAAACTTTCAGGTCAGCACTAAGAAAAGTCACCACATATGAGAGGTTGGGTGTAAGTTGTACTAAAGTCACTAAGCGTCTGAATTAAAGGTGATGAGTAAACAGGCAGAAACAATAGTCGTCTGATACATAAATGAGAGACTCTACCGAGCTCTCAAAGGCAACTGATTGACATGCCAGCAGAAGGGTGTAAAAAAGCTGCAGACCATCTTGGTGAAGGCTGGACGAAGTTGATAATAACAGAACAGAATGGGCATCAAAAAAGGTCATTCAAAAAATCCCCGACTATTTGATAAGGTGACGCTCCAAAATGACCTATAGTGGTAAGAAGTAGATTCACAGGAGAAGAAGCAGCCTATACAGAAGAGGGCCACTGAGGCGATCAAGATCTGTTACAAAGGATACTTTGAATGAACCAGTAGGTTCTTTCTGGCCTCCAGGACTCTTAATTATGTCTTGAGGGCTTTGAAAGGGAACAGACAGGTGCCTCATAGTGCCTCCCTTGGCTATGACATGGGTTTGACAGGACTGCTACGTGTGTTGCAGAATACAGCACACACAGAAAGTAGAAAAACAATCAGAGAAATAAAGATATTTCTCCTCGTTATAGCGCCCCTGTGGTGGGGCAGCATTCTGATGCATTCCTAGGTCTACCAGCATTGGTAAATCTTGGAGTACCTCAGAATCCATGGGAATACCCATACTCCACCCATTGAACAACTCTGTGGGGCTGAGTCACACAAGGCAGTGACTTGCTCTACCTTGCGTTACTCCAGATTTAACAAGCCACGCAGGGCTGTGCAAGATGGCCTTGCATGGCTTGGTGTGAAAAAGTAGCCTCTTTCTAGTATGGTTATCCCTATTGTTGGCCTGTTTGTCAGTGTTTGTCAGTGTGTTTTTACTGTGTCACTGGGATCCTGCTAGTCAGGACCCCAGTGCTCATAGGTTGTGGCCTACTTGTCAGTCTTTTCACTGTTTTTGTCAGTATGCTTAACTGTGTCACTGGAGTCCTGCTAACCAGAACTCCAGTGCTTATGCTCTCTCTGATTCCAAATTTGTACTTACATACTGGTAACCCAGTATTCCACAACAAATTGGTATACTGGACCCCCCTAGTATATGGTACCTAGGTACCCAGGGCATTGAGGTTCCCGGAGATCCTTATGGGCTGCATCATTTAGTTTGCCACCCATAAGAAACTCATACAAACACTTCTTCAGGACTGCCATTGCAGCCTGAGTGCAATAGTGTAAGCTCTATTTCACAGCCATTTTCACTGCACCAGGTCACTTATAAGTCACATATGTGTCTAACCTTCAGATCCCGAAGTCTAGGTGCACAGCACCTGTGTTTGAGGGCACCCCTGCACTAGCAGAGGTGCCCCCACGTCATCCAGGCCCAATTTCCCAGACTTGGTGAGTGCGTGGACGCCATTATAAGTGTGCACTATATATAGGTCAATACCTATTTATAACTTCACAGTGGTAACTGGGAATATGGCTATCTGAGGTACCTAACAACTGGAAATTGTACCCCAATACTGATTCCAGTATTGGTTGCACAATCCCATGCTCTCTGGGGGCTCCACCAGGGACCCCAGTTCTGCCACACCAGCCTTCTGAGATTTTCACTGTAGCCCCAGCTGCTGCCACCTCACAGACAGGCTTCTGCCCTCCTGGGGATTGAGCAGTTCAAACCCAGGAAGGCAGAGCAATGCATTTCCTTTAGAAGAGGGGTGTTACACCCTCTCCCTCCAGAAATAGGTGTTACAGGCATGGGAGAGGTATCCTCCCAGAGCCTCCCGAAATGCTTTGAAGGGCACAAATGGTACCCTCCTTGCATAATCCAGTCTACACCAGCTCAGGGTCCCCCAGTCCCTGCTCTGGCACGAAACTGGACAAAGGGACGGGGAGTGACCACTCCGCTGTCCATCACCACCCCACGGGTGGTGCCCAGAGCTCCTCCAGAGTGTCCCTGGATTCTGCCATCTTGGTTTCAGGAGGTTCACGGAACTCTGGGAGCATCTGGCTGGCCAGTGCCAGCAGGTGACATCAGAGACCCCTCCTGTTAGGTCCATACCTGGTTAGGTAACTAATTCCCCTCTGAGGGCTATTTAGTGTCTCTCCTGTGGGTGTTTCCTCAGATTCGGTTTTGCAAGACTCCAGCAGGAATCCTCTGCAACCTCTGCTTCACTTTCTACCATTGGAACAATCGCAGAACTGCTCCAGGAATTCTACTACTGCAACAAAGTATCCAAAAAGGCTACTGCAACTCTGTAACTTCAGCTCCTGCTAGCAACTGCAACCGTTTCCAGGTTGTGCATACTCCGAGGACTGCCTGTCTCCATCCTGTACCAGAAGGACCAAATCAATCTTCTGTGGAGTGATGGAGTCACTTCCCTGCTTCAGCAGGCATCTCTCTGCAGTGACGACCGGTACTCTGGGTCCCCTCTCCTGATGGCGAGCATGGATCCTGGAAAACAGGTGGTGGACCAAAGTGACCCAGACTGTCCAAAGGTCCAACTGTTCAAATTTGGTGGAGGTAAGAGCTTATCTCCCGAGACAGACAGTACCCCTGTACACCAAGTGTTTTGCAGCTCCTAGGGCTTCTGTGCATTTCTCCAAGGAATCATTTGTGGACAGCATCTCCAGCACTCTATCCTGTGAAGCCCAGCTCCCTGAGTTGTTCTCCAGTGATGTGGGATCCCTTTGTGTAGTGCTACGATGACCGCGACTTGCAACTCCTTTGTCCCCATGTCCTGGGATGCCTGTGGGTGCTGCCTGATCTTCTGAGGGCTATCTGAAGTGCTGACAACCCCCTCTGTCTCCTCTGTCCAAGTTGAGACCCCCAGGTCCCTCCTGGGACCAGCCTTTTCCTGCAAAACACATCTTTTGCATGATCCAAGGCTTGTTGATGGAATCCAATGACGAAAACCAGCCTGCATTCTTCTACTCGACGTGGGACATCTCTTGTACCAAGCAGGAACCCGCAGCTGTCTTCTTTGGTGCATTTCTAACTTTTTCATCTAACAAGAGAATGCACTTTTTCACCTTCATCCCGGTTAGCAGAGGCCCCTGTTCTTCCTGGACTCTTCAGCTGTTCTTGGACTTAGTCTCCTCTCTCCGCAGGTCTTCAGGTCCAAGAATCTATTGTTGGTGTCTTGCAGTCTTGCTTGGTTTTTGCATAATTCTTTATCACAACTTCTAGTGTGTTCTGAGGAAACTTGCTGTACTTTAATTCTGCTTTCCTGGGCTCTGTGATGGGGTATTTTACTTACCTTTGGTGTTTCCTTACACTCCCAGCAACCCTCTACACACTACTCTTGCCTAGAGGGGAAACCGACACTCGCATTCCAATATTTTATTATATGGTTTGTGTTCCCCATAGGCCTATTGTAACCTATGGCGATTTTCACTATTTGCACCATTTTCTGTCTGTTTACTTACCTGTTTTTGGTTACTAGTGTTTATATTGTGTAATTTACTTACCTCCTAAGGGAGTATAGTCTTCAAAGTATTTCTGTCCTTGTGTCACTAAAATAAAGTACCTTTAGTTTTTGGTAACACTGAGTATTGTCTTTCATGTGGGTGAGTACTGTATGACTACAGTGGTATTGCAAGAGCTTTTCATGTCTCCTAGTTCAGCCTTGGCTGCTCTAACTACAGCTACCTCCAGACAACATGGCTTCTAGACACTGACTATGTTTCACTAATAAGGGATAACTGGACCTGGTATAAGGTGTGAGTACTTGTGGTACCCACTACAAACCAGGCCAGCGTCCTACACTTGGTAAATATCATCTTGTTTTAGCATCGTCCTTGCATTACCTTGCATGGCACGATTGCAATGCGAAACGCTGATAAATATGACACTGTTTTTTATATTATTAGTTTGTAGAAAATGTGTGTAAAGCTAGTCTTTGCTTCTCAGGACGTGGTCGGGAATTAGTTCAGGAAATTATACCTGCGCAAGAAACTTACACATGAAAATAAAACGACTATGTTCACAAATTCTTTGCTCACAATAATCACACATAACACAAAAGCACAAACATAAATACACAGATATGTTTACAATAGCATTATAAATAAGCAAAAACCTTCTAATAAAAATAATAACAAGATTCAACTATGTAGCCGTACTTGTGCTATTGTAACAGCAACATGATAATGTCACAGGTCAGGACCCCGTAAGTTATAGTCACCCTTGGCAACATACGCATAGCTCCCCGTTGAGGAAAGTGCAAGAAATGCCCATACAAAGTCTATGAAAGTCTGGTCTGGCATTCTGTGTGTGTATTTTTTTTGCACGAAATGTGTCTTTGCACCATTTCTGGACGTGACACCACGTGTCATTAAAAATGTAAGCAAAATCACACGTTGTCTTTAACAGCCGCTTATGTTTTGTTAATTTCCATGGTTCCCATGCTCCTACGACAGGATTTTTACCTGAGCGACATCTTAATTATGTGACGTGACATACTTGTATAATCTCAACCTAGGGAAAGGACAGTATTGCTGAGAGGCTTTATTGATTGAAAACAAATGGAAAGTACATGCTAATCCCGTGAAGTAGATATTCAGACTTGATTATTCACTGGCCAAGTGGTGACCCTTAACAGGTTCTTCTATGAGACCTGTGACTAGCAATGTGCACAGTAACTCCAAAGATAATAAAGAGGCAGGAGGTCCTCTCCCAATAAAGGGCAGAGATGCCCAGAAGAGGTTGGAGGCCGATTCCTTTCCCTTGGTAACAATCTGATTCTAGGAAAAATGCTAGGGCAAGTCTTGAATGCACTTGAGCCCCTGTGCTACCCCGTATGTGGCCCTGGAAATCAGCAGAACAATGTTTGGCCTCCCAGAGATTAACTTCACAAGCCTTTAACTTTCAAGAGACCTATGTCTTTTAGTCTGTAAAAACCTCCGAATACTAAATAAAAGTATTCATTAGTGATTAACTAATTGTAGTGGCTTCTTGTATCAACATATAAAAGTAAATATTGCTTTTTAACTATTTCTTATTTTTTAAGTTAACAACACAACAAGCTCCATCAAAGACATTTTAAATTTCCCAACATTGACATTTCCCTATATCGAAAACAGGAAAACTTCACAGCTTTATAACTGGCATGGCCAACAGTACATTAGAAGGAATCCATGGACACTAAAACAATTGACAAGCCACAAATAAAGGTAGAACATCCTTCCAACCTATCACCCCATATACTGTATAGTGAAATCTGAAGAGATAAGGGCGACCCTCTGTATTTCTCCAAGGGTCTGTACATTAGCAAATTTTCTTGAAAAACTATGGTTAGAATAGGCAATTCTTTCTGCCAGCTACACCAGTCCAAATCAGTTTCCCAGATAATGAATCACGAAGGGTTGTGGGTATCAAATTTCTGGGCAACATTTGCTGAGCAGCAATTAAACACATGCCACAAAATGTTTATTGTATTTTTGGGGGACACACCAATCCCAGGGAGACTCAGTACCCCACTGATACAATATTTCACTTCCTCCGACTATGGACCTCTTTACATGTCAGGCAGAACAAACTTCAAGCATGCTACTCCACCAGATTGTTAGTGGTTGTTAGTTTGTTTCTGCAGCCACATTTACCAGATGAAAAAAAAACTTCCCAAATCTTGCCAAACGGAAAAAAGAACAGGAAACATCACATAAGACATTGTCTAAAGTCTCAGCCAAGCCTCGTTTTGGTTTTTTTTAATAACAGTGAAAAGAGAAGCATGCAATGCTTCTCTGTTCTGAAAAAAAAAAAAATTGAATTCCCTTCCTCTCCCTTACAGCCCCATCCCTTTCCTCACCCAGGGGCAACTGGTGTTCATGGTCAAAAGGACCTTTGCCCCGCCTCCCTCTGGGGAGAGGCATGAACATGGAAATAAACACAGAAGGCTGAAAATAAATCACTGCTCTGAGACAGTGTGCTGAATCTCTTGGATGAACTCTGGCGAACAGTTGTGGGTAATTAAACACACACTTGATGACTGTGGAGTAATTAAAAGGGTTTATTTGAATCAGTAAGCATAGAGCATGAGAGCCCACAATTGATTCTCTCACATCCTCAGTGCTCCACTGAAATGGCAAGCCATTCTATAGTACACCAAGAATGGAGTGAGCAGAATGTGAGACTCACATTACAAATATTCATGCTGTGTCCTGTGAGGGAATATGGAACAGTATACAGCAATAAACAATAAAGGGTGACAAGTTGTAAAATGTTGCACACACCATCATCCTACCCTTTACAACAAAAAATAAGAATAATAGCATTGTACAAAAATCAACAAACTCAGTCTAAACATCATGTCAAAGAGAAACAACTGTGATAACAATTACTGCAAATAATAATCCTTGAATTTGGGCGATAATGAGAAATTACGAGTAGGCCTATCTGAAACTCTTGGTACCAGTGAAGAACTGGAGCAATCTATACAGTTGGATATGGTGAACTCTCTTGTGGATGTGGAATTAATCAACCTGTCTTCAACCTAGTGTTTGAAGAACATTCATCTTCTTGACTAATTACACTTGAATTAGCAGTATCAGCACAATCAGGTTTGTCATGTGCAGGATTATGAGCAACATCCTGTTGAGAGACATCCCACCAATAATTATCAAGATCTTTCCCAGATTCAAGATCTTTGTTTTTAACATAAGTAAGTTTTTTAGCTTGTTCCTGAGAAATTTTCTACAGATGTCTCCTGCTTGTAGGAAAATACCATCTTGCCTGGCATGTTACCCCCATTTTTCACTGTATATATGTTGTTTTAGTTGTATGTGTCACTGGGACCCTGGTAACCCAGGGCCCCAGTGCTCATAAGTGTGCCTGAATGTGTTACCTGTGTAGTGACTAACTGTCTCACTGAGGCTCTGCTAACCAGAACCTCAGTGGTTATGCTCTCTCATTTCTTTCCAAATTGTCACTGACAGGCTAGTGACCATTTTTACCAATTTACATTGGCTTACTGGAACACCCTTATAATTCCCTAGTATATGGTACTGAGGTACCCAGGGTATTGGGGTTCCAGGAGATCCCTATGGGCTGCAGCATTTCTTTTGCCACCCATAGGGAGCTCTGACAATTATTACACAGGCCTGCCACTGCAGCCTGAGTGAAATAACGTCCACGTTATTTCACAGCCATTTTACACTGCACTTAAGTAACTTATAAGTCACCTATATGTCTAACCTTTACCTGGTAAAGGTTAGGTGCAAAGTTACTTAGTGTGAGGGCACCCTGGCACTAGCCAAGGTGCCCCCACATTGTTCAGAGCCAATTCCCTGAACTTTGTGAGTGCGGGGACACCATTACACGCGTGCACTACATATAGGTCACTACCTATATGTAGCTTCACAATGGTAACTCCGAATATGGCCATGTAACATGTCTATGATCATGGAATTGCCCCCTCTATGTCATCCTGGCATAGTTGGCACAATCCCATGATCCCAGTGGTCTGTAGCACAGACCCTGGTACTGCCAAACTGCCCTTCCTGGGGTTTCACTGCAGCTGCTGCTGCTGCCAACCCCTCAGACAGGCAGCTGCCCTCCTGGGGTCTAGCCAGGCCTGGCCCAGGATGGCAGAACAAAGAACTTCCTCTGAGAGAGGGTGTGACACCCTCTCCCTTTGGAAAATGGTGTGAAGGCAGGGGAGGAGTAGCCTCCCCCAGCCTCTGGAAATGCTTTGTTGGGCACAGATGTGCCCAATTCTGCATAAGCCAGTCTACACCGGTTCAGGGGACCCCTTAGCCCTGCTCTGGTGCGAAACTGGACAAAGGAAAGGGGAGTGACCACTCCCCTGACCTGCACCTCCCCTGGGAGGTGTCCAGAGCTCCTCCAGTGTGCTCCAGACCTCTGCCATCTTGGAAACAGAGGTGCTGCTGGCACACTGGACTGCTCTGAGTGGCCAGTGCCACCAGGTGACGTCAGAGACTCCTTGTGATAGGCTCCTTCAGGTGTTGCTAGCCTATCCTCTCTCCTAGGTAGCCAAACCCTCTTTTCTGGCTATTTAGGGTCTCTGTCTCTGGGGAAACTTTAGATAACGAATGCAAGAGCTCATCCGAGTTCCTCTGCATCTCTCTCTTCACCTTCTGATAAGGAAACGACCGCTGACCGCGCTGGAAGCCTGCAAACCTGCAACATAGTAGCAAAGACGACTACTGCAACTCTGTAACGCTGATCCTGCCGCCTTCTCGACTGTTTTCCTGCTTGTGCATGCTGTGGGGGTAGCCTGCCTCCTCTCTGCACCAGAAGCTCCGAAGAAATCTCCCGTGGGTCGACGGAATCTTCCCCCTGCAACCGCAGGCACCAAAAAGCTGCATTACCGGTCCCTTGGGTCTCCTCTCAGCACGACGAGCGAGGTCCCTCGAATCCAGCGACTCTGTCCAAGTGACCCCCACAGTCCAGTGACTCTTCAGCCCAAGTTTGGTGGAGGTAAGTCCTTGCCTCACCTCGCTGGGCTGCATTGCTGGGAACCGCGACTTTGCAGCTACTCCGGCCCCTGTGCACTTCTGGCGGAAATCCTTCGTGCACAGCCAAGCCTGGGTCCACGGCACTCTAACCTGCATTGCACGACTTTCTAAGTTGGTCTCCGGCGACGTGGGACTCCTTTGTGCAACTTCGGCGAGCACTGTTTCACGCATCCTCGTAGTGCCTGTTTCTGGCATTTCTCCGGGTGCTACCTTCTTCAGTGAGAGTTCTTTGTCTTGCTCGACGTCCCCTCTCTCTTCAGGTCCAATTTGCGACCTCCTGGTCCCTCCTGGGCCCCAGCAGCATCCAAAAACGCCAAACGCACGATTTGCATCTAGCAAGGCTTGTTGGCGTTCTTTCGGCGGACAAACACTTCTGCACGACTCTCCAAGGCGAGAGGGATCCGTCCACCAAAAGGGAAGTCTCTAGCCCTTTTCGTTCTTGCAGAAACCTCAGCTTCTTCTGTCCAGTCGAAGCTTCTTTGCTCCCGCAGCTGGCATTTCCTGGGCATCTGCCCATCTCCGACTTGCTTGTGACTTTTGGACTTGGTCCCCTTGTTCCACAGGTACCCTAGATTGGAAATCCACAGTTGTTGCCTTGCTGGTTTGTGTCTTTCCTGCATTATTCCTCTAACACGACTACTTTGTCCTTAGGGGAACTTTAGTGCACTTTGCACTCACTTTTCAGGGTCTTGGGGAGGGTTATTTTTCTAACTCTCACTATATTCTAATAGTCCCAGCGACCCTCTACAAGGTCACATAGGTTTGGGGTCCATTCGTGGTTCGCATTCCACTTTTGAAGTATATGGTTTGTGTTGCCCCTATCCCTATGTTTCCCCATTGCATCCTATTGTAACTATACATTGTTTGCACTGTTTTCTAAGACTATACTGCATATTTTTGCTATTGTGTATATATATCTTGTGTATATTTCCTATCCTCTCACTGAGGGTACACTCTAAGATACTTTGGCATATTGTCATAAAAATAAAGTACCTTTATTTTTAGTATAACTGTGTATTGTGTTTTCTTATGATATTGTGCATATGACACTAAGTGGTACTGTAGTAGCTTCACACGTCTCCTAGTTCAGCCTAAGCTGCTCTGCTAAGCTACCATTATCTATCAGCCTAAGCTGCTAGACACCCTATACACTAATAAGGGATAACTGGGCCTGGTGCAAGGTGCAAGTACCCCTTGGTACTCACTACAAGCCAGTCCAGCCTCCTACATTGGTTGTGCAGTGGTGGGATAAGTGCTTGAGACTGCTTACCACTCTTGTCATTGTACTTTTCATAAGAGAAAAATATACAAAACAAGGTCAGTGTATATACACATAGCCAAAAAGTTTTGCATTTCCTCTTTTCACTCTTTTCTAAGTGCTGAAAAGTACTTCTAAACTTTCAAAAAGTTCTTAAAAGTTTAAAAAGTTTTTTCTGTCTTTCCAAAAAGTTCTGAAACCTTTTTTCTCTTTTTCTATCACTTTAACTCTCTCTAAAAAATGTCTGGCACAGGCCAAAGTGTTGACCTGTCCAAACTTGCATATGACAACCTTAGCTGGAAAAGAGCAAGGAGTCTCTGTATAGAGAGAGGTTTGAGTGTAGGGAAGAATCCTTCCTTGGAACTGTTACTTAACATGCTTAGAGAACAGGATAAGGCCATAGGTGCCCCATCTGTTGAAAAAGTACCTAATAGTTCTCAATCTGATTCAGGGACTCCCACAGGAAAAGATTCAGGAAAGAAACTTCCTAGCCTGCCCATTACTAGACAATCTAGCATAGATGGTAATGATGATGAGCCACACCAAATAAATAGTGTTGTCTCACATCATAGCAAAAGCATTTATTCTCACCATACTGGTAGTAATGTTTCTGTAAACCAAGCTGTTAAGTTGGCTCCTGTAAGGGACAGGTCTCCTTCTGTTCATTCCCATCATAGCTCTGTTTCTAGAAATGTCCCTCCCACCAACCCTGATGACAGAATGTTAGAGAGGGAACTCAATAAGTTGAGGGTGGAACAAACCAGACTGAAGCTTAAAAAGCAACAGCTGGATTTGGATAGACAGTCTTTTGAATTAGAGAAGGAAAGACAGAAGTTGGGTTTAGATACCCATGGTGGCAGCAGCAGTATTCCCCATAGTCATCCTGCAAAAGAGCATGATTCCATGAATCTGCACAAGATAGTTCCCCCTTATAAGGAGGGGGATGACATTAACAAGTGGTTTGCTGCACTTGAGAGGGCCTGTGTTGTACAGGATGTCCCTCAAAGGCAGTGGGCTGCTATCCTATGGCTATCATTTAGTGGAAAAGGTAGGGATAGGCTCCTTACTGTGAAAGAAAATGATGCTAATAATTTCCAAGTTCTTAAGAATGCACTCCTGGATGGTTATGGCTTAACCACTGAACAGTACAGGATAAAGTTCAGAGAGACCAAAAAGGAGTCTTCACAAGACTGGGTTGATTTCATTGACCAGGCAGTGAAGGCCCTGGAAGGGTGGTTACATGGCAGTAAAGTTACTGATTATGACAGCCTGTATAACTTGATCCTGAGAGAGCATATTCTTAATAATTGTGTGTCTGATTTGTTGCACCAGTACTTGGTGGACTCTGATCTGACCTCTCCCCAAGAATTGGGAAAGAAGGCAGACAAATGGGTCAGAACAAGAGTGAACAGAAAAGTTCATACAGGGGGTGACAAAGATGGCAACAAAAAGAAGGATGGTAAGTCTTCTGACAAGGGTGGGGACAAATCTAAAAATGAGTCTTCATCAGGCCCACAAAAACACTCTGGTGGGAGTGGTGGGTCCAAATCCTCCTTTAATCAGAACAAGGAAAAGAAACCATGGTGCTATTTATGTAAAATAAAAGGCCATTGGACAACAGATCCCAGTTGTCCAAAGAAAGGCACCACAGCTCCTACCACTACAACCCCTACTGCTACACCTAGTGTCCCTACTAATAGCAGTGGTGGTGGGAGCAAACCTACTAATAGCCAATCCAAGGGAGTAGCTGGGCTCACTTTTGGTAATTTAGTTGGGGTTGGTCTGATTAGGGAGACCACAGAGGCTACTTTAGTCTCTGAAGGGGCTATTGATTTAGCCACTTTGGTTGCTTGCCGCCATAACTTGGAGAAGTACAAGCAACTAACCCTAATAAATGGTGTTGAGGTCCAGGCCTACAGGGACACAGGTGCCAGTGTCACAATGGTGATTGAGAAACTGGTGCACCCTGAACAACACATACTTGGACACCAGTACCAAGTAACCGATGCTCACAACATAACACAAAGCCACCCCATGGCTGTTGTAAATCTCAACTGGGGGGGGGGTAACTGGTCCAAAGAAAGTTGTGGTAGCTTCAGATTTACCTGTAGACTGTCTATTAGGGAATGATTTGGAGACATCAGCTTGGTCAGATGTGGAGTTGGAGGCCCATGCAGCAATGCTGGGCATTCCAGGGCATATTTTTGCTTTGACAAGGGCTCAGGCCAAAAAGCAAAAAGGACAGGGAAGCTTGGATCCTGGAACAATGGACCAAGTGCTCCCTAAAGCTAGGGCTAGTAGAAGCAAACCACTTCCTACTATCCCTCCCTCTACAGTGGATTCGACTTCTGAGGAAGAAGAATTCCCTCCCTGTGCAGAACCTACACCAGAGGAGCTGGAAGCAGACACTGCTGAGCTTTTGGGTGAAGGGGGGCCTGCCAGAGAGGAGCTGAGTGTGGCACAGCAAACCTGTCCCACATTAGAGGGTCTCAGACAGCAAGCTGTCAAACAGGCTAATGGGGATGTCAGTGACTCTCACAGAGTTTACTGGGAGGACAACCTCTTGTACACTGAGCATAGGGATCCTAAACCTGGAGCTGCCAGAAGATTAGTGATTCCTCAGGAGTACAGAAAGTTCCTCCTAACACTGGCACATGACATTCCCCTAGCTGGGCACCTGGGTCAAATGAAAACTTGGGACAGATTGGTTCCATTGTTTCATTGGCCTAGGATGTCTGAGGACACAAAGGAATTTTGTAAGTCCTGTGAAACCTGTCAAGCCAGTGGCAAGACAGGAGGCACTCCAAAGGCACCCCTTATCCCACTGCCTGTGGTTGGGGTTCCCTTTGAAAGGGTAGGGGTTGACATAGTTGGCCCCCTTGACCCTCCTACTGCTTCAGGCAATAGGTTTATCTTGGTGGTAGTGGACCATGCCACAAGATACCCTGAAGCAATTCCTTTAAGGACCACTACAGCCCCTGCAGTGGCAAAGGCCCTCCTGGGAATATTTTCCAGGGTGGGCTTCCCAAAGGAAGTAGTATCAGACAGAGGAAGCAATTTCATGTCTGCATACTTAAAGGCCATGTGGAAGGAGTGTGGTGTAACGTACAAGTTCACAACACCCTATCATCCACAAACAAATGGACTGGTGGAGAGATTTAATAAAACTCTCAAAGGCATGATTATGGGACTCCCTGAAAAACTCCGCAGGAGATGGGATATCTGATCTCTTCTCTTCCACAGATCAAGATGCTCTTGTGGAAGGTGTAGTTTTGGCTGATTGTCTTACTGCTGAGCAGAAAGACAATTGCATTAATCTCCTAGGACAATTTTCAGAACTCTTCTCTACTGTGCCAGGCACCACTTCTTGGTGTGAGCACACTATAGATACTGGAGACAGTTTACCTGTCAAAAGTAAGATCTATAGGCAGCCTGACCATGTCAGGGACTGCATAAAGCAAGAAGTTCAGAAAATGTTGGAACTAGGAGTGGTTGAGCACCCTGACAGTCCATGGGCTTCTCCTGTGGTACTGTTACCAAAACCCAATTCTAAAGATGGAAAGAAGGAAATGCGGTTTTGTGTAGACTATAGAGGTCTCAACTTGGTAACCAAAACTGATGCTCACCCTATACCCAGGGCAGATGAGCTTATAGATACACTGGCATCTGCCAAGTATCTAAGCACTTTTGATTAGACTGCAGGGTATTGGCAGAGCAAATTGTCAGAAGATGCTAAACCTAAGACTGCATTTTCTACCATTGGAGGACATTACCAGTTTACTGTAATGCCTTTTGGTTTGAAAAATGCACCTGCCACTTTTCAGAGGTTGGTGAACACAGTCCTGCAAGGGCTGGAAGCTTTCAGTGCAGCATATTTGGACGATATAGCTGTCTTTAGCTCCAGCTGGGATGATCACCTGGTCCACCTATGGAAAGTTTTGGAGGCTCTGCAAAAGGCAGGCCTCACTATCAAGGCTTCAAAGTGCCAGATAGGGCAGGGTAAGGTGGTTTATCTGGGACACCTTGTTGGTGGGGAACAGATTGCACCACTTCAGGGGAAAATCCAAACTATTATTGATTGGGTTCCCCCTACCACTCAGACTCAGGTGAGAGCCTTCCTAGGCTTTACTGGGTATTACAGGAGGTTCATTAAGAACTATGGCTCCATTGCAGCCCCTCTTAATGACCTCACATCCAAGAAAATGCCTAAAAAGGTATTATGGACAGCAAGCTGTCAGAAAGCTTTTGAGGAGCTGAAGCAGGCCATGTGCTCTGCACCTGTCCTGAAAAGCCCTTGTTACTCTAAAAAATTCTATGTCCAAACTGATGCATCTGAATTAGGAGTAGGGGCAGTCCTATCACAACTTAATTCTGAGGGCCAGGATCAACCTGTTGCTTTTATTAGTAGAAGGTTGACCCCTAGAGAAAAGCGTTGGTCTGCCATTGAGAGGGAGGCCTTTGCTGTGGTCTGGGCTCTGAAGAAGTTGAGGCCATACCTGTTTGGCACTCACTTCATTGTTCAGACAGACCACAAACCTCTACTTTGGCTAAAACAAATGAAAGGTGAAAATCCTAAATTGTTGAGGTGGTCCATATCCCTACAGGGAATGGACTATACAGTGGAACATAGACCTGGGAGTAGCCACTCCAATGCAGATGGACTCTCCAGATATTTCCACTTAGACAATGAAGACTCATCAGGTCATGGCTAGTCTTATTGTCCTTCGTTTGGGGGGGGTTGTGTAGGAAAGTACCATCTTGCCTGGCATGTTACCCCCATTTTTCACTGTATATATGTTGTTTTAGTTGTATGTGTCACTGGGACCCTGGTAACCCAGGGCCCCAGTGCTCATAAGTGTGCCTGAATGTGTTACCTGTGTAGTGACTAACTGTCTCACTGAGGCTCTGCTAACCAGAACCTCAGTGGTTATGCTCTCTCATTTCTTTCCAAATTGTCACTGACAGGCTAGTGACCATTTTTACCAATTTACATTGGCTTACTGGAACACCCTTATAATTCCCTAGTATATGGTACTGAGGTACCCAGGTATTGGGGTTCCAGGAGATCCCTATGGGCTGCAGCATTTCTTTTGCCACCCATAGGGAGCTCTGACAATTATTACACAGGCCTGCCACTGCAGCCTGAGTGAAATAACGTCCACGTTATTTCACAGCCATTTTACACTGCACTTAAGTAACTTATAAGTCACCTATATGTCTAACCTTTACCTGGTAAAGGTTAGGTGCAAAGTTACTTAGTGTGAGGGCACCCTGGCACCAGCCAAGGTGCCCCCACATTGTTCAGAGCCAATTCCCTGAACTTTGCGAGTGCGGGGACACCATTACACGCGTGCACTACATATAGGTCACTACCTATATGTAGCTTCACAATGGTAACTCCGAATATGGCCATGTAACATGTCTATGATCATGGAATTGCCCCCTCTATGTCATCCTGGCATAGTTGGCACAATCCCATGATCCCAGTGGTCTGTAGCACAGACCCTGGTACTGCCAAACTGCCCTTCCTGGGGTTTCACTGCAGCTGCTGCTGCTGCCAACCCCTCAGACAGGCAGCTGCCCTCCTGGGGTCCAGCCAGGCCTGGCCCAGGATGGCAGAACAAAGAACTTCCTCTGAGAGAGGGTGTGACACCCTCTCCCTTAGGAAAATGGTGTGAAGGCAGGGGAGGAGTAGCCTCCCCCAGCCTCTGGAAATGCTTTGTTGGGCACAGATGTGCCCAATTCTGCATAAGCCAGTCTACACCGGTTCAGGGGACCCCTTAGCCCTGGTCTGGCGCGAAACTGGACAAAGGAAAGGGGAGTGACCACTCCCCTGACCTGCACCTCCCCTGGGAGGTGTCCAGAGCTCCTCCAGTGTGCTCCAGACCTCTGCCATCTTGGAAACAGAGGTGCTGCTGGCACACTGGACTGCTCTGAGTGGCCAGTGCCACCAGGTGACGTCAGAGACTCCTTGTGATAGGCTCCTTCAGGTGTTGCTAGCCTATCCTCTATCCTAGGTAGCCAAACCCTCTTTTCTGGCTATTTAGGGTCTCTGTCTCTGGGGAAACTTTAGATAACGAATGCAAGAGCTCATCCGAGTTCCTCTGCATCTCTCTCTTCACCTTCTGATGAGGAAACGACCGCTGACCGCGCTGGAAGCCTGCAAACCTGCAACATAGTAGCAAAGACGACTACTGCAACTCTGTAACGCTGATCCTGCCGCTTTCTCGACTGTTTTCCTGCTTGTGCATGCTGTGGGGGTAGCCTGCCTCCTCTCTGCACCAGAAACTCCAAAGAAATCTCCCGTGGGTCGACGGAATCTTCCCCCTGCAACCGCAGGCACCAAAAAGCTGCATTACCGGTCCCTTGGGTCTCCTCTCAGCACGACGAGCGAGGTCCCTCGAATCCAGCGACTCTGTCCAAGTGACCCCCACAGTCCAGTGACTCTTCAGCCCAAGTTTGGTGGAGGTAAGTCCTTGCCTCACCTCGCTGGGCTGCATTGCTGGGAACCGCGACTTTGCAGCTACTCCGGCCCCTGTGCACTTCCGGCGGAAATCCTTCATGCACAGCCAAGCCTGGGTCCACGGCACTCTAACCTAGATTGCACGACTTTCTAAGTTGGTCTCCGGCGACGTGGGACTCCTTTGTGCAATTTCGGCGAGCACCGTTTCACGCATCCTTGTAGTGCCTGTTTCTGGCACTTCTACGGGTGCTACCTGCTTGAGTGAGGGCTCTTTGTCTTGCTCGATGTCCCCTCTCTCTTCAGGTCTAATTTGCGACCTCCTGG
Source organism: Pleurodeles waltl (assembly GCF_031143425.1). NCBI lineage: Eukaryota > Metazoa > Chordata > Amphibia > Caudata > Salamandridae > Pleurodeles > Pleurodeles waltl. The sequence continues at coordinate 215,971,224 of NC_090450.1, read as the reverse complement.
TCCCTCCTGGACCCCAGCAGCGTCCAAAAACGCCAAACACACGATTTGCGTCTAGAAAGGCTTGTTGGCGTCCTTTTGGCGGGAAAACACTTCTGCACGACTCTCCAAGGCAAGTGGGATCTGTCCACCAAAGGAGAAGTCTCTAGCCCCTTTCGTTCCTGCAGAAACCTCAGCTTCTTCTGTCCAGTCGAAGCTTCTTTGCACCCGCAGCTGGCATTTCCTGGGCATCTGCCCATCTCCGACTTGCTTGTGACTTTTGGACTTGGTCCCCTTGTTCCACAGGTACCCTAGATTGGAAATCCACAGTTGTTGCATTGCTGGTTTGTGTCTTTCCTGCATTATTCCTCTAACACGACTACTTTGTCCTTAGGGGAACTTTAGTGCACTTTGCACTCACTTTTCAGGGTCTTGGGGAGGGTTATTTTTCTAACTCTCACTATTTTCTAATAGTCCCAGCGACCCTCTACAAGGTCACATAGGTTTGGGGTCCATTCGTGGTTCGCATTCCACTTTTGGAGTATATGGTTTGTGTTGCCCCTATCCCTATGTTTCCCCATTGCATCCTATTGTAACTATACATTGTTTGCACTGTTTTCTAAGACTATACTGCATATTTTTGCTATTGTGTATATATATCTTGTGTATATTTCCTATCCTCTCACTGAGGGTACACTCTAAGATACTTTGGCATATTGTCATAAAAATAAAGTACCTTTATTTTTAGTATAACTGTGTATTGTGTTTTCTTATGATATTGTGCATATGACACTAAGTGGTACTGTAGTAGCTTCACACGTCTCCTAGTTCAGCCTAAGCTGCTCTGCTAAGCTACCATTATCTATCAGCCTAAGCTGCTAGACACCCTATACACTAATAAGGGATAACTGGGCCTGGTGCAAGGTGCAAGTACCCCTTGGTACTCACTACAAGCCAGTCCAGCCTCCTACACTGCTCAACAACCATTTCCTTTCCTGAAGAAGAGCACATTTTGACCCTTTGGCCACTTTAACAAGTAAAGTAAACTTAGACTCACATGTCTTGACTTTGTGGGTGTTTGTTATGAGGACCAAGACTCCCACTTTACACTCACACACCTTAGAATATACTATGTTTGTCATTAAAATATTGTATAATTGACTTTTGTTTGTTTAACACCTTCTTTCTCATATAGACAATATCAACTTGCTTCTCAGTGTTCTTAGCTATGACTTTAAACCAATCTGAAACCAAGATACATCTGGGCAACCTGTTGCACAGTAACTTAAAAGGAGATTCACCTGTGATGCTGTGGGGCGTTGTTGTCAGACTTGTACCTTTCCTATGGAATGAAATGGAAGCGAGGCAAGTTTCCAGCCTCCCTATGAAACAAACAGACTAGATTAGCCAAGTTTTGTCCAAAGGGATAAAGGGACTATAGACAGCAGGACTCAGACAGATGTACCAGGTAGACAGGTGCGGCCTATGGTTTCTATAACAAAACAAATTATAAGTATAATTGGAATCTGAGTTAAAACAAAAGACCTTCTGTATATTACTGTTGACATGTTAATCTTATCTTCATGTCCCTTCCTCATTTCTTTTAAGGAGTTGAGTCCAGGATGTGAACTGAAAAGCACTTGGAACTAGAAAAAGACTCTGAAATCAGTAGTGTCAATAGACAAGAACAACATTATGCCAGTCTAGAGGAGTTTTATACACATACCTAAACTAGTGCTGTTTACCCCAATGCAAAATGTGGTAACAATTTAGGGGGTTATTCCAACTTTGGAGTAGGTGGTAATCCGTCCCAAATGTGACGGATTTACCACCAGGCGTATTACGAGTTCCATAGGATATAATGGACTCGTAATACGGCTGGTGGTATATCCGCCACTTTACCGTCACTTTTGGGACGGACTACCACTTCCTCCAAAGTTGGAATAACCCCCTTAGTAACAGCTATCTTTCACATTTCCTGCAAATAGAAGTATATAAGGTAAGTCATCTGGCATATATATATATATCTTGAATAATAGTGAGAGCATGTTATGAACTAAGAATACCTTGACCGTGTTCATACGTAACAGACAATAACTCTATTACATTAGTCTACAGTTGCCTAAGCCTCTAATAACTCCTTGGAGACTGAAAGCAGTAGTCCAATAATTAATCATCTAGATTTTAAGAACAAGTTCAGGAGTTCATGGCAATTAAAATCTTGCTGCAATCCATTCATAACTTTACAAATAAGGTCCCATTACTCATGCTGAGGTTGGAATTAGTATTCTGAAGCACACCATTCATGACTTTACAAATGCGTTCCATTATTCAGGTTGAGAACGCAAGCACAACAAACTGATAACGCGGGAAGCAGCGGGCCAATACAGGGTCAGAACTCGCTGAAAGACAAAGCAGCATGGGAAAAGTCAAGCACTTGAAAAAAGACACAGAAGACGTGCTGCGTCTTCCTTGATTGCAAAAATGTGGTCTACTGGGGAGAGATGACACGGCCATCTATGGGTCGAAGAGGAATCCTGCTGGCAGCTTGAGGACAATGAGAGCGACCTGCATCAGGCTCGAAGAGAGGAAACAGGAACTGATGATAAGCAATCATAAGGGCAGTGCACAGTTTTAAGGCTACATGCTCGCCCTTAAAGCAGCCGCGATCTGTGGGGCCTGAAAGTAGTATGATAACTCCAATCTTTTCCCTAGGAAATTTCTCTACTTGGAGACCTGAAGATAATGCTGTCTGTACCCCCTCTTTCAAACAATTGTTTACACATTGTACCAGACCATTAGAAGTAGGTCTGTATAAATCTACTTGTACATACTTGATATTTAAATTCTCTAAAAATTGTGTCATCTGATGGTACCTGATATGGTTACCATTATCAGTCACTGTCTCATCAGGTGGTCCTTCAACCAGACACATATTTAGCAAAAATGTAATGACAGATGCAGTGTCAGGAGTAGCAACCAAATTGAAATATTTCCATTTTGAAAAGTAGTCCACTGGGACTATGATGTACCTCTTGTTGCTTGGCAGTATCTCAAATGAACTGTCAAAATCAAGTGAGACTTTGTTCTAAGGTGCATCTGGTAATGGGACCATGTGCACATTTTGCTCACATGTTTTTCAGTGCATATCCGAAATCAAGCTCATATTGCAATTTGACATCAATCTGTTGAATTGTGCATCCATTCCTGACCACCAGTACTACTGTTTTAACCTGCGAACAGTAGCTGTGATCCTTAAATATCCCTCATGAGCATTTAAATACAGCATTTTTCTCAAGTTTGGGGATGGTACCAACAACTCATGAGGTAGTAAAAAAAACCTTCGACTAATTATATTTTGTCAGCAACGTGTGCAGAAGATCCCAGAACTGGTTTCAAATTTCTTTGCTTAGGCCAAAAATTCTTGACATAGTTAATAACCTTTTGTAAAATGGGAACTTCAGTGAGGGCATCCACCCAATCCTTTCTACATATAGTATTGTGAACCTCAGACAGATCCCCAACCAGAACCACAACACATTCCACAACATCCTAGGAACATCTCAACTCCCATCAAACACAGGCATCCTAGAGAGGCAATCCACTCTAGCATTCTTGCCCTAGGTAAATATTTTATTGAGAAATTGAATGATTGAAGTTTAGACAAGATGTGGCCCAACCTGGTTGTGACACTGCCTGTGCCCTTACCATTCAGCATGTGTATGAGAGGTTTATGGTCTGCAAAAATTTCAAACTTGGTGCCCCACAAAAACGTCTTGAATGTTTCAACAGCCCATGAACATGCAAGAACCTCTCTTTCAAAGGTGTTTAGTTCTGATGGACTTAGGGATCATGAGGCAAATGCAATTGTGTGTTTCTTATTACCTACCCATTGTGACAGTTCAGCACCCAAACATAATTGGCTGGCATCCACTGTCAAGAAACATGGATGCCCAGCTGTAATAGCAGACAAAATGGGAGCTGATGTGATGTGAGACTTGATTTTAAGAAATGCTTCATGGGTTTTACTGAACTATTCAAACACCGGTCCTTTTTTAACAATTATCCCAATGGTTATACTACCAGTGTTACCCATGTATGAAACCTGAATAATATACACATAAACCCAAAGAGCAGTGCAAGGTATCTTTGTTCTGAGGTGGTGTGGTGTTCTGAATGGCAGAAACCAATTACATCTTGCGTTTCATGCCTTGATCGGAGATGCTGTGACCCAGACAGTCCAACTGATTGGCCATGAATGCATTTATCTTTCCTAAGGTTGATGCCTATGTCCTCAATGATGAGTAATCATTTTTCTAAAGTCAAATTGTGTTCCCAAACTCTCTTTGCAAAAAAAAGCATGTCATCTTGAAATGCTTCCACACCTGGAATATCCCTCAGAACGGTATCCATATTTTTTTTAAATACACTTGCTGCGAAGGCAGGGCAAAATGGCATATGCAAGAATTTGTACGCTCCAAACGGAGTGATAAAGGCTGTACGGTCTTTACTCTCCGCAGCAAGTGGTATCTGATGATAAGCCGATCTGAGATCAAGTAAAGAAAAAACTTTGGACCCCCACCAAGTTGGCCAACAAGTCCTGTACTTTGGGTAACAGGTGGCAATCAAGTATGATGTTTTTGTTGAGTGTGTACAAGTCAATACATGGCGTATTTCACCTGTTTTTTTTTACTATTACTACCGGACTGACCCATTCAGATAAGTCAGTGTCTTGAATCACACCCTCTGCACACAGTTTGTCTAGTAACTTCTTGAGATCCGATCTGACACTAAAGGGAACAGATCTGACCTTCTGCACAACAAGACTAGCATCCTCCTTGAGTTTGTTCAAATGCTGAAATCTCGTAATGTTTTCTGTTTTGTCACTGAGAATGTTATGAAACATATTATTTACATTTATCAAGGTTAACATCGTCAACATTTTCAATAAACGAGATAGAATGATTAGCCAACACAATGGGGTTCTCAGTGCTAGGTATTAACATGATACCAAGCCAGGCCTCGCCTGCCATCCTAGAATGTTCCTACCTTTGAAGGCAACAGAAATTTTTGTAATAATTTGTCTTCCCAAACAGCAACGTGCATCAGTGAAATACATCAGCATGTTAATATCTTGTTCCCGAAATGTTTTTGGGTGAATGTCCCTTTCTATTAATGGGGTTGTGTTCCATTTTTCCTGGAAAGAATGTCTTAGATGATGGTGATGATTGCACTGTAGTCCACCATCATGTCAACAGATACCTGTCCTGCAAGTTCCTTACACCAAGGAAAAGCTGGACAATATGGGTTATTTTCAAAATGTGACCTGGATTCACACTTGTAACATGTATTAGTGTTCTTCTTGAATCTAACTTGGGTTCCTCTGTTTTTAATACCAATTAGTCCAATGGTCTTGTGTTCAGCAATTACATTTACTTCTGAATTTCCTGTTGTTGGTGCTTCTGTTGAGATCATTTTGGATGAAATAATCTTTGGTGGTGCTTCTGTTGAGATCATTTTGGTTGAAATAATCCATCTCTTCATACTTTTTCCAATTTCAATGACCTTTGAAAGAGTAGGGTGACTGCAACTCAGCATTCTCTCTTTGATTTTCTTGGAGGCAAAACTGTACACAAAATGATCTTTGATTTATGTATCAAGTGAATTGCCAGAGTTACAAGATGAGGCTACCAGCCTTAAGGCTGAAATATATTCTTTTACCAACTCCTCCATGTTCTGTTTTCACCTGAAACAATTAAAACTTTCTAATAACACACTTGGTTGCTCTGAAAATGTCTTTGTGAGCCTCACAACAGCCTCTGTATAAACCCAGGGAGGAGTTCCAAAACTCCAATCCTTTGAATGGCTGGGGGTAGGGCAGGCCAATGAAACATGGACTGAGTGGGTTGCAACAATTTGTTATTCATCACAGAGGGGTGGGCTGTAGGAGGGGTGCAGGAGGCTGCGCCCCCGGCAGTAACATGTATTTAGACCTGCATTTGGTTTCACATGACAGAATGCTCCTTATCTCGAACATATGAATTAGTAAAACAATGGATGGATGAGTGAAAGGCAGGACAGATGGATATCTGGATGAAAGGATGGCTTGATGAGTGAAAGGGTGAATTGATGGATGGATGAAAAGATGATAGATGGGTGAGTGAGTGAAAGGATGGATGGGTAAATCAATGTAAGGGCAAATGGAGGGATTTATGAATGGAACAAAGGGTGGAGGGGTGGGTGTAAGGATGGATGGTTGAGTGAAAGGGTATTAAATGGGTGAGCCAAAGAGAGGATGATAGATGGAGTCAAAAGATGGATAGAGGGAGAAAAAGGGAGGATGGATGAGAGAAAGGATGTATGGATGATTGAATGGGAGGATGACTGGATTGATGAAAGGGAAATGAATAAGTGATAGAATGGATGATTGAGTGGATGGATTGGTTTGATGTATAGGATGGATAGGTGTCTCTGGAGCAGGGACGGCTCTCCTTTATGGGCTCAAAAGCTGCACTACACCCTCCCTGTTATTGGTGCATTTTTATGATATAAAGAGTGAATAATTACTCACTCTTCATGCAATAAAAATAAAATGCAGACTTGTTTTGGCTCCAGCGACAAACTGAGGCAGCTAGTGACATTGTTTGATTGCTGGCACATGTGTATTAAGGTGCCTGTGCCAGCTATCAGAGATACTGTTCAGAGCTGGTGATATCCCAGAACTTTGAGCATGTCTGGGTGACTATGTGTGTGAGCTAAAGTGAGAGAGCCAGTGAAGGAATGAGTCCGACTGAGTGAGATGAGTGGCAGCAAGGACCAGTATGCGTGAGAAAGAATGTGAGTGATTGAGGGAGAATGACAGTCAGTGTAACTAAGTGTTACTGTGTGTGAGACTGAGTCACACTAAGACTGAGTAATTCAGAATGAGTGTGAATGAATGGGACTGAGTAGAATAAGTGAGAATGCATTAATTAGTGAGACCAAATGAGGTGAGTGGGTCAGAGTGAGACAGTAAACAGGGCAAGAATGTGTGAAAGAACTGTTCAAGAAAAAACTCTTTGGAATTCGAGCCAAGGATTATGCCCCACCACTTTTAAAGGTCACCAACCACCATTTCCCTCACCCTACACACCACACACAGGCCCACTCATACATTTACTTCCTGCTCATAGCATGTGGTAAATCTATGTGGAAAACCCCTTGGAGTGGCGAATTTCAAATGTTTTCTCTGATTGGATGTTAGAAATGGGGCCTTTGGTTGGCAGTCAGGTTGCCCCCTGTCCAAGCAAGGACCCTCGCTCTAGTCAGGGCAAAGGAGAAACACACCTTGTTAACCCTCGCTCACCCCCTAGGTAGCTTGGCACAAGTGGAAAGGCTTAACCCAGAAGCAATGTGTAAAGTATTTGTACCAACACACACACTAATACAGTGAAACACTACAAAATGGACACCACACAGGTTTAGAAAAATAGTAAATATTTATCTAAGTAAAGAAGACCAAATATGATAAAATTCACAGTACACAATTGAAAATATGATTTTAGCAAATAAAAACACAAAAATAGTGCCTAGAAGCACCAATGCTGCAACTTGGTGTTAAGCGGTGTTGTGACAGAGTCGTTTCCCACAATGTGATGTCACTGGCACGGTTTACGGAGTCACACGGACCCAGAGGTACAGTACGTCAGCAAAAGTGTGGAAAACAGACCGGTGCACGGAGTCAAGGAGCGAGGTGTCGCTGGATTTGATGCAGCATCAGTTCTGGTGGTGAGAGGTAAAGGAGTGGAGGTGTCACGAATAGGCATTGGGTCCTAGCTGTGGAGAGGTGGAGGAGTCGGTCCTTGGGCACCTTTGGCAAAGTCAAAGTCTGGCAAAGTAACAATGCTGCGGGGAGACCTCATGGAGTTGCGGTCACCTCACAGGGTCACAGGTGCTGCAAAGGAGTCGAATGTCATGAACTTCAGTGCTACGACACTCTGATCTTGTGAGTTCTTGGGACATCAGCGGCGTCAGTAACAAAGAGCCTGCCATGTCGGCGGGGTCGTTGCGCTTCTGCAGGGTCCACGGCTTCAGGTGCATTCAGAGTCACAGGTTCCATGAAGCGGCATCTTTACGAAGTTGCACGGCCTCGTCCCTTGTCGTTTCACTGGGACTTGACCAGAAATTTACTCTCAGGGACCCAGGAACTAAAATGCACCCTCTGACAAGCTAGAGTCCAAAACAGGCAGACTCAGAGACTGGTTGGGGAAGCCTTTTCTGTTCCTGAGGCTTCAAAAACAGGAGGCAAGCTCAGCCCAAGGCCTTGGAGATACCTCTCAAGCAGAAATGCACAACAAAGTCCAGTCTTTTTCCCCTTTTACAGGCAGAAGCAGCAACTGCAGGATAGCCCAACAAGCACAGTCACGTGCAGGAACAGCATATCTCCTCAGCTCTTCAGCTCTTCTCCTGGCAGGGGTTCCTCTTGAATCCTTGAAGTAATGCAAAGTATGGGGTTTGGGTCCAATACGTATACCCCTTTCTGCCTTTGAAGTTGCCCAACTTCACAGAAAAGTCTTTGTTGTTTACAGGATCCTGCCTTGCCCAAGGCAGGCCTCAGACACACACCTGGGGGTTGGAGACTGCATTGTGTGAGGGTAGGCACAGCCCATTCAGATGTAAGTGTTCACTTCTCCCTCCACTCTAGCCTATATGACTCATCAGGATATGCAGGCTACACCCCAGGTCTCTTTGTGTCAATGTCTAGAGGAGATTCACAAACAGCCCAGCTGTCGGTTTGACCCAGACAGGGAATCCACAAACAGGCAGAGTCACAGAAGGGTTTAAGTAAGAAAATGCCTACTTTGTAAAAGTGGCATTTTCAAACTAACAATCTAAAAACCAACTTTACTAACAGATTTATTTTTAAATTGGGAGTTCAGAGACCCCAAACTCCAAATTTCTATCTGCTCTCAAAGGGAAACTACACTTTAAAGATATTTAAAGTCAACACCCATGTTCCTATGAGATTGATAGGCCTTGCAACAATGAAAAACTAATTTGGCAGTATTTCACTGCTAGGACATGTAAAACACACCAGTACATTTCCCATCTTTAACATTAACTGACCCCTGCCCAAGGGGCTACCAAGGGACTAATTTATGGGTGCCTTACATGTATAAAAAGGGAAGGTTTGAGACTGGCAAGTGGGTACACTTGCCAGTTTGAATAGGCAATGCAAGACTGCACACACAGACACTGCAGAGGCAGGTCTGAGTCATTCAGGGCTTCTCATGTGGGTGGCATAATCAGTGCTGCAGGCCCACTAGTAGTGTTTGATTTACAGGCCCTGGGCACCTCCTTTACTTTCTAGTAAATCAAATATGTCAATCATGGATAAACCAATCAACAATACAATTTACACAGTGAGCATATGCACTTTAGTACTTGTTAGCAGTGGTAAAGTGCCCAGAGTCCTAACGCCAACAAAAACAGGTCAGACAAATTAGAAGGAAGGAGGCAAAACATTTGGGGATGACCCTGCAAAGAGGGCCGGGTCCAGCACGAGAACATACCTCATGGTGTTTCTCCATTTCGTGGGTTTTTAATCAGGTGATTTGCATGTGAATTTACCATGCAATAAAACTAGCACAGCACAGTGCAACAGGTAATTAGGATCTATGAAGGAAAGTCATCTGGATCCCACAACCTCTGATATAGGGGCCATCAGCAGCTTCATGCCATTCCTCATCAGAAAGTATCTCTAAGTCATTATAATCTCTTTGCACTTTGCAATTTAACTGGTTTTTAAGGGTCATTATTTACCAATGTTTCCGGAATGCCTCCATCTGACATCAGAATGTGATTGTCATATTCAGTTTAACAAGGGATTCTTCAGATATTCAAGTACGAGTATTCTTCAAGATACATAAAAAACTATTGTAGAGATTTCATTTTAAAGAGGTGAGCTCTCTCCAATGAGGACAGGTTGAGTGTTCACCAGTACACAATATCCTCCCTGAATTGGATGAAAATATTCACCTGAATCCTCTTAAGAAAAACATTCCTCTCTCAAGTCTCAAAACCACCAAGGTACTAAAAATTAAGTTGATGACTTTGAATGGGCTAGGCATGGGCACACTGTACAAGGTCAGGTAATCCACACTCTCCAACAATTTTGAGTAACTTATTAATGGAAGCATCAGGGATGGCACCTTCAATCAATTGCTCAGTCTGCAAAACTCCCTAAGTCCAGAATAGACCATCTTCTTTACAGCTCAGCCATGAAACCTGTGGAATTTCCATTCAGAACACTTGGGAATGAGGGCCTAAATGATTTCTTGGTTAACATGTAACTCTTCTTCCTTCTTTAAAGCAGATGGGGCCATCCCAGTGCCTATTAAGGAAATGGGCAAGGAATGCAACTGACCAGGGTCCCTAAAATCCAAGGGGCCTCCTGAGAAAAAGATCAGGACAGTCACAAGAATATAACTCTCTTGCTTGCTCTTTCTCTCTCCCTCCCTCCCTCTCTCTCTCTCTCTCTCTCTCTGTTTCTCGATTCTCTAGCTCGCTCATTTGTTTCTTTCTCAATTTCAGCATCTCGCCATCTTGGTCTACCTCTGGCTTTGATTTTCTCTGCCTATCCCTGCTTCATTCGACTCCAGTTTTCCTCCTCTCACCCCTTGCTTTATTTCTCTCCTGTCGTGTTCAACCTTCTTCACCTTTCCTACTCTTCTTCTACTTGTCAGGATTTCAATACAGAACCAAGTTATGAAGGGTTTACATAGACACTTGCCTAATCTATTAAAATTCAGGGCATTCCTTAAATAACATGGGCCCTCATTACAACCCTGGCGGTAAATCCCGCTTACTTCCGTGCTGACGGCTGTCAAGATACCGTGGCGGAAATCCGCTACAGGTATTACGACCCACATCTCGTTATCCGCCACAATACAGACACCCACACAAATCCGCCACACCAAAGGTCAGTGATAAACTGGCGATAGCAAAATCCACACCGTCACGCCAACAGAAATACACCCACACTATCACGACCCACGAATCAACGCGTCAGTCATTCAACTGTGGTAATCCATTGGCGGGACACACCGCCGCACTCAAAATACACACACATTTACAAAACACAACAACATTGGACAATTCAAAATACACACACCTGCTACACATACACACACCACACCCAAACACTCACACCACTATAAAACACACACCCACATTACCCACAACCCCTTCAAACAATTTTTTGGGAAGAAGCAGAGAGAGAGAGAGAATAGGAAACAGAACACCAGCATCCACAGGCACAAAACACCATCACTCATACAACATACACGCACCTCAATGAACAAGCACCAACACATCACATCACAGAGCACAACAAACCTCACCTCACACATCACCCACTCCACATGATGGCACCTCAAATACACCCCAGGTTTTCTGAGGAGGAGCTCAGGGTCATGGTGGAGGAAATCATCTGGCTGGAGCCACAGTTATTCGGATCACAGGTGCAGCAGACGTCCATTGCTAGGAAGATGGAGCTATGGTGGAGAATTGTCGACAGGGTCAACGCAGTGGAATAGCATCCAAGAACACGGGATGACATCAGGAAGAGGTGGAACGACCTACAGGGGAAGGTGCCTTCCATGGTATCCAGACACCAAGTAGCCGTACAGAGGACTGGCGGTGGACCCCCACCTCCTCCCCCACAACTAACAACATTGGAGGAGCAAGTCTTGGCGAAGATGCATCCTGATGGCCTCGCAGGAGTAGCAGGAGAACTGGACTCTGGTAAGGCAAACCTTTAATAATATATCCCCCAACCCTACCTGCATGCTATCACAAACTCCTACCCCAACCATCACACCCATCACCCCAGCCCCCACAGATACTCCACTATCACAATCCACACATCCCAAATCCAAGCCCTGCATGTAACATCAATGCATGGACACCCATCACCAAAGCATGTCCAGTAGAGATACTCACCCAGGCCCCAAAATAACCAATCACACAAGGGCCAAGACAATAAGGCAAGCACAGGAGTAGAAGGTAACTCACCCATTGAACAAGATGGCACACACAGATACAATAACTATGCATTTACACCCCAACAGGACCCCTACCCAACATCATCGGACAGGAGGTGCCAGACATATCCAGTCCCCCCACAAAAGAGGCCCACAGTGACGACAGCAGCTCAGCACGCCTGGATCAAGATGACCAGCCCTGCCCATCAGGGACCTCTGGACAGCAGGTTCCTCTGCCAGAGTCACAAACCACCACTGAACCTCCCCCCTCAGGAAACACCACCACCACAGCACCCACCCAGCGGGCCCATCCCTCTGTCCCCAGGACACGTCAATCAGCAGTGTGTCCACCACTACAGGGACCCCAGGCAACCCCACTAACCCAAGAAAATCAGGGACCTGGGATCAGTGGCAGTGGGCACACGGTTCAGGGGACAGAGGCACAGGATAACAGGGAAGCTGGGATGACTGCTGTGTGACAGGGGGAGGACAGGCCCAGGGAACCCACTCTCCACGAGGCACTCTCAAACATCATGGGAGCACACCACCATTCCCAGGAGACCATGGGCACGGTACTGGCCAAGTTCAGGAGACTCAGCGGCTGCAGGAGGAACAGTACCTGGGGATCAGGGAGGACTTGAAGTCCATTAACTCCACCCTGGTCACCATTGCAAGGGTGCTGGCAGAGATGGGCAACACCATGAGGGACACAGTGGTACACCAACGGGCCCCTGACACGAGCCTGAACGATGAACAGCCCTCCACCTCCGCTGTCGCTAATAGACAGGAGGTCCTGCCACAGGAACAACAGCCCACCAGCATCCCACCCCCTGCAGAAGGAGTACCAGCCTGCAAACGGTCCCTGAGATCCAGGAACAAGACAGAGAACATTGCCAAGACACCCGCCAGGAAATAAGACTCTCCTGATTGTCACCCTTCTCTCCCACTATGTCACCCTGACAACCTTGAACTGCCATTACTCCACCTCCTATGCCCCCATGGACAATGCACCTGTGATACCAATAGACTGGACTCCACCATGGACATTCCTCCACCATCATCCCAGCCCAATGTGCATACCCCTCCACTGAATAGCACTTAATTAAACACCATGAATCACAAAACGATCTGGAGTCAGTCTGTACTTTCACAATTGTGTTATTACAACCTCTCTGAAAAATAGCAATGTCAATGTTCATTTTCACATACCAATGTTCAACAGTTGGGCAGCAGTAAACATAGCAGAAGGCAGAAAGTGGTACCCAGATCTGTGAAATGGAAAGCTAAAGTGAACTGTCAGGGTTCATACACAGAGGTAAAAAGGCAGAATCATGCAATGTCCTACTGTAGTCTGATATGAGAGGAGCAGTACCAGTCTCTTACATGTGTCTCACTGGAAGTATTGCATGATGATGTTGTTTCGGTTGTCTATATCTTCTTCTTCTGCCTCCTCTTGCTCACTGTCCACAGGCTCCACAGCTGCCACAAGACCAACATCAGGCCCATCCTCCTGCAGAAAAGGCACCTGGCGTTGCAAAGCCAGGTTGTGCAACATACAGCATGCCACGATGATCTGGCACACCTTCTTTAGTGAGTAGTATAGTGAGCCACCTATCAGATGGAGGAACTGGAACCTGGCCTTCAGGAGGCCGAAAGTCCGCTCTATTATCCTCCTAGTTCGTCAATGTGCCTCATTGTTGCGTTCCTCTGCCCTTGTCCTGGGATTCCTCACTGGGGTCAGTAGCCATGACAGGTCGGGGTAACCAGAGTCACCTGCAAATATCGAGGGACAACTGTTAGACACACACTAACCCTTAGGGACTCTCCCATACCCAGACACCTATTTAAACTGTGTTGGGACCTTGGCCTCACCTATTAGCTACACACGGTGCCTCTGGAGTTGCCCTATCACATAAGGGATGCTGCTATTCCTCAAAATGTAAGCGTCATGCACTGAGCCAGGATACTTGGCATTCACTTGGGAGATGTACTGGTCTGCCAAACACACCATCTGCACATTCATGGAATGGTAGCTTTTGCGGTTTCTGTACACCTGTTCATTCCTGCAGGGGGGGGACAAATGCCAGATGTGTACCATCAGTTTCACCAATGATGTGGGGATATGTCCCAGGGCATAGAAGTTACCTTTCACTGTGGGCAAATCCTCCATCTGAGGAAAAACGATGTAGCTGCGCATGTGTTTCAGCAGGGCAGACAACACTCTGGACAACACGTTAGAGAACATTGGCTGTGACCTCCCTGATGCCATGGCCACTGTTGTTTGAAAGGACCCACTGGGCAGGAATTGGAGTACTGACAGGACCTGCACTAGAGGGGGGATTCCTGTTGAGATGGCTGACATAAGGTCTGGCTACAACCGGGCGCACAGTTCATGGATTGTGGCCCGATCAAGTCTGTAGGTGATAATGATATGTCTGTCTTCCATTGTCGACAGGTCCACCAGGGGTCTGTATACCGGAGGATGCCGCCATCTCATCATCTGCCCCAGCGGACGTGCCCTATGGAGGAGAAGGGTGAGCAGAGGGTCATACACCACATAGCTTGCACAAGTGTGTTTTTAACAATAGTGATGTAATCGGTGTGTGGCGATGTCTGTCCGTATTCCTGCCCAAAAGTGCTGTGACGCAGTTAGTTGCCCTGCCATGTGGCCACGTGAAATGGCGGTTGCCTGACCTGTAAGGAGGGACAAGGGGAAATGAGGTAACTGCGCTGGCGTTGTGGAGGGTCGCAGTAGGCGCACGAAGACCGCAGCGCAATTCAGCATTGGTTATCATTGAGCCCTATGGGTTCCAGGAGCCAATGATGATGTACACCGGCGGTGACGGTACGCACTGCCGCGGACCTAACTGCCATTTTCTATCTGTTCACTCACTTGATACCTGACCTTCAACAGGAGAGGACCTACACTGCAAGTGCTGCTGTGACCTGAGTCTGTAAGCGACAATGGCTACAGTGTCTGGGGAAAGGGCCCCTGCCTTCACCGGGGAGGAGTTGGACAACCTTGTGGCTGGGGTCCTCCCCAGTACACGCTACTCTACGGTCCTCAAGACAAACAGGTGAGTACACTGTGAGCATGATGGATGGGATATGAATGTATGGAGTGGGGTGGATGGAAGATACTGGGGGGTGGGCTGAGGCCAGCATGTGAGGATGGTCAGTGTATGTGTTTCTGGGCCAGGGTGGGAAGTTGTGGCCAATGAGTAAGAAGAACTGGACGGGGACTAAAATCCATTCATACTTCACTTTTCCTCTAGGTCAGCGCCCACCAGAAGAAGGGTATTTGGCGTGCCATCGCCAAAGAAGTGCGGACACTGGGGATCTACCATAGACGAAGCACCCACTGCCACAAAAGATGGGAGGACTTGCGCCGCTGGAGCAAGAAGACGGCGGAGGCCCAGCTGGGGATGGCCTCCCAACGTGGGAAGGGTGCCCGTCGCACCATGACCCCTCTGATGTACCGGATCCTGGCGGTGGCATATCCTGAGTTGGATGGGCGCTTGAGGGCATCACAGCAGCCACAAGGGGGTGAGTACAGTCTCATTCAGCTGACTCTGCACGCTGTATGAGGTGTCTGGGTGGGGGAAGTGGGCTGTGGGTTCGTCTAGGCCAGGGCAAACGTGCCTGGGTAGGTCCATTGTTAGGCAGGCTCTGTGGCACTCCAACCCCAAAAGTGGTAGTGGCCATTTACACCTAATCAGGCTCTTGTAGGTTCCAGGTGTGCATCAAATGGGCTTAGCACCAGTCCCGCATGGGCAGGTGATTTTCCGATGAACTGTTAGTGCATGGCCTAGTGCATAGGGCTGCTCCCTGTGTGTTGTGTCCACCAACGGTGGTGTTGTTGCTGGCATTGACCATGTGTCTCCTCTGTCTTTCCCCCCCTTTTTGTTTTGTCACCCTGTCTTTGTGTGCATTAGCATCATCTGGTGGAGGAGAATTGGCACCGGAGCAGGAGGGAGCTGCAACTCACATAGCCCAGGAGGGTGAATGGGACGGAGTCTGAAGGCACCAGTGGGACGGAGGGCGAGGAAAGCTCGACGGGGACAGGAGGAGACAACAGCTACAGCAACTTCTCCTCTGATGCGAGCTGCCTTGCGGTGGAGGGCACCTCTGTGCCCACCGCAACAACAGGTACAGCTGCCACGCCCCCTACCAGCACCGCCCTCCCAGAAGCCCCTTCGCATGTTTCCCGTGCCCGCTCACCCAGGAGTGTGGGCATCTCCTTCACCCCAGGCACCTCAGGGCCTGCCCCAGTCAGCCCTGCTGCCCTCAGTGAGGAGGCTATTGACCTCCTCAGATCCCTCACTGTTGGGCAATCAACCATTTTGAATGCCATTCAGTGTGTCGAGAGGCATTTGCAGCAAACAAATGCATACCTGGAGGGCGTTCATTCTGGGGTTGCAGCCCAACAGAGAGCATTTCAGGCTCTGGCCTCAGCACTGATGGCAGCCATTGTCCCTGTGTCCAACCTCCCCCCTCCAACTTCCACTACCCAGACCCAATCCCCTCTACCTCAGCCTATCCCAAGCACACCATCAGACCAGCATGCACACTCATCAACACACAAAAGTGGCTCAGGCAAACATAAGCACCACACATCCCACAGGCACTCACACACACACCATACCCATGCAGACACACCAACATCCACTGCCTCCACTGTGTCCCCCTCCTCCACATCCTCCTCCTCCCTCCCTGTCTCGTCTCCACTCACACCTGCATGCACTGCATCCTCAGCCACTACCTCCATCACCAGCATGCCCATCACCACACATCGCTCACGTGCAATAATCACCCCATTACCATTCACATGTCCCTTGTGTCCTCTCCCAGTGTGTCTGTGAGCCCTCCTCCCAAACTACACAAACGTACGCACACACCCACTCAACAGCCATCCACCTCACAACAGCCTCAAGCCCATGCACCCTCACCCAAACTCAGCAGACGTACACCTCCTACAACCACTACCTCTTCCTCCACTCCCAAACCCCCTCCATCTTCCCGTCCCAGTGTATCTAAAAAACCTTTCATAGCTAACATTGACCTCTTCCCTACACCTCCCCCCCATCCTTCCCCTAGGGCCAGGATGTCCAGATCCCAGCCCAGCACCTCAGCCACAAAATCCTCGAGCACTGTGTTCTCTGCAAATCCAGTAACATCGCGGGCGGCACCCATCAGGGCTGCCTGTGTGCCACCTAGTGAGGCCAAGGATAATCCTATTCCGCCACCTGCCAAGGTGAAGAAGGGGCCCACATGCCATAAGGAAACGCCGCACCAACCACCCAGCAAGGCCTCCTCCAAGACAAAAGAGGACAGTGCCAAGGTCCCAGCAGTGACTTCCAAGGTAGGGAAGGGACACAAGGCCAAAGGGAAGTCAGCTCAGGGCACCGAGCCTCCGGGTGAGGGACTGGTGTCACCCCTTCTACAAGACAGAACAGCAACCTGCACGGCGGTGGCCACCACCACAACCACCGCCACCTGCACCGCCAGCTGCACCACCACCTGCACCGCCACCTGCACATCTGCTGCCTCTGCTACAGTCCCCAGCATCATCCTCAGTGGGCAGCCATCTGAGGCTGCAGGAGACGTCCTGCTGTCTACCTCCACAGGTGCTGACACCTGCACCACAGGCAGCATCTCCGTCACAGACACCGCCACAGCCACTGCCACCTGCCCCGCGACGTGCCCAGCCAGTGCCACCACAGCCTACATAAACATCATCCCCAGTGGGCAGTCGTCCGAGGCTGCAGGAGACGTCCTGGACCCTGCACACACTACATGAGGCACCACAATCAGCACTGGCAGTACCAGCAGTTGGCAGGCAAAGTCGCTGCAGGGTGGAGTGTGTCTCTGCCTCCATCGAGTATCATGCTACCTGTTCCCAGAAAATCTTGTAGCTCAGACACCCAGGTGAGGGAATGGAAACTGCCACACCCCATGTGCAGCACTGTGGGCACAAAGCCCCCTCCAGAACCAGTGGAGAAAAGCATCCACTACCCCAGTCCTTGGCAGGATGAAGCACTCTGGGTACAAAGCTCGCTCCAGAACCAGTGGAGAAAAGCATCCACTCCCCCAGTCCTTGGCAGGATGAAGCACTCTGCGCACAAAGCCCCCTCCAGAACCAGTGGAGAAAGCATCCACTACCCAAGTCCTTGGTGGGATAAAGCACTCGGGACACAAAGCCCCCTCCAGAACCAGTGGAGAACACATCCACTAGAGAGACTGTGGCTTTGCACTCCCCAGGTCCAATCAGTGGGCAAACCACCCACTTGAGAGATTTGCGAGACTGTGGCTTTGCACTCCCCAGGACCAATCAGTGGGCAAAGCATCCACTTGAGAGACTTGTGAGACTGTGCCGCTGCACTCCCCAGGACCAATCAGTGGGCACAGCACCCACTTGAGAGACTTGTGAGACTGTGGCTTTGCACTCCCCAGGACCAATCAGTGGGCAGAGCACCCACTTGAGAGACTTGTGAGACTGTGGCTTTGCACTCCCCAGGGCCAATCAGTGGGCAGAGCACCCACTTGAGAGACTTGAGAGACTGTGGCTTTGTACTCCACAGGGCCAATCAGTTGGCAACCCACCCACTTGAGAGACTTGAGAGACTGTGGCTTTGCACTCCCCAGGACCATGCAGTGGGCATGGAGCCCCGTCGTGGAGCAGTGGTGTTGTCCCATCATCCGGCTGAGGTGCCCCACCTCCCCTTCCCCCTGAGGTGCCTGTGTTTTTTTCGACCTGATGCCCCAGCAGTGTTCTATCTGTTTTGAGGCAGGTTTCATGTGTGGGCTTCGCCCATGCATTTTGGGACCACTGGTCCACGGACATTGAATGGAACAGTATCCGGACTTGTGTAGTTGCTGTACATATTTGTATATACTGATCGTTTACAGTTATGTTGGCCTATCTGGATTTTCGATGATTACACTCATTACAATAATTTCATTTGGTCCTTGCGTTCTTCCAGGGGGTTACGGAGAGTGAAAGTAATGTTGATGCATGTGTTTATGTGTGTGTTGTTGTGGGTGGGGGTGTTGCGTGTGTGTCACTCTCTTTTTCCTCCCCCTCTCCCCTGTGTGCTAGGTGCAGTACTCACTGTGGTCGTCGCCGCCGTCTTTGATGTTCCTGGTAGAAGAGGAGGTAAACCAACATTGGTAACACCTGTAACTCGGGCTCCATGGCGTCCTGGTTCCTCGTTGGGTGTCGAGAGGTGAGTGGTTTCCGTTCCAAGTACTGTTTCCGCCGTGCTTTTGTTGGCGTTGGTACCGCCCCGGAAAAGCTGGAGGATTGGTGCCTTGTAAATCTGTGGGCTGTACATTGTCCTCTGCCTGGCTGTTGGCGGTTACTGCTGCAGTGTTTGTTTCTACCTTTGTGGCGGTCAGAGTGTTAAAGTGGCTGTCTGTGTTGGCGGTTTCCACCGTAGTCGTGATTCAATTGTTTTTACCGCCGGCCTGCTGGTATTACCGCTGCTTTATAA
Organism: Pleurodeles waltl; assembly: GCF_031143425.1. Lineage (NCBI taxonomy): Eukaryota > Metazoa > Chordata > Amphibia > Caudata > Salamandridae > Pleurodeles > Pleurodeles waltl. Next base: position 215,951,732 of record NC_090450.1, on the reverse strand, counting down.
CCGACCTCCAGGGTTGCAATGAGGGCCATAGTATTGATTTACCCACACTTAAATCATAGAGTTAACCATTTCAAACAAGGAAGGGGTCAGAAACTCTTGAAGACTAGGCAATAGCATCTGTAAACCACTAGACTCTTACTACTGCAAAGGTGTGAACTTCCTAGCTCAGGATTCCACTTCCTCATCAACAGTGGTAGAGCACATATATATCCTCCTTAAATTTAAGGCTCCTTGTCTAGCAATGATTCATGTTTGTGAAGGCTCACTGCTCCCACTTAGGTCATCCACTGATCTTGGATCCTATCCCCTTTCTTGTTTTCTTCATTCCTGGGTCCTCTTTCAAATTCAATACTCCCTTTGTACCTTCTTGTCCTGTGTCTTGTTTTTTATATGTTGCTTGTTGACTATCTGTCTGCTGATTTTCAAAGAGATCCCTATTCTTTGGCATCTTGTTATTCTGTGCTAGTATCTTGGGTGACATCTGATCTCATCGCCATGTCTCTAGCCTTGTATAAGGGTAAAGTATTCACCTCAATAATGTGTATTGTCTCTCAGTTTAAAATCTTTGAATTGCCTGTTCATTGACATTTGCACACTTGTCATATCCATCTACAACTCACTTCAATGCCTGAGAGTCAGTCAGCACACTAGTCCCTCAGTAGGTGACAGTCAAAACCGTGTGTTCCGGACCAAAACCACCACAGCAGAAACACATGTATTTTCTCTTTTCGTTCCCATTTTCCTCATTATTTGCTGTGAGGAATTCCAGTTCTTGATGTCTCCAAAGAGATTCAGGGATGTGGAGGATTCTCAGTGGATCTACAACTCTGACCTCAGCTTGACACAACATCTCTGTTACCTACAAGTTACACTTACCTCCCTCTGCCTCTCTTGCCTTTTTCAGTCCCACTCTTTATGCCTCACTGTTCGACCTGTCAGCCTTAGGATGGTCTTTCCCCAAACGTTTTGCCATCACGTTTTTGCGATGCTAACTAGTGCTAAAGTGCATGTGCGTTCTTGTGAATTGCATTACACCCGATTGCATATTTAGTTTACTTATAAGTACCTAGTAAACTGGTACTACTTGCACCCAGGGCCTGGTAATTAAATGCTACTAGTTGTTCTGCAGCACTTATTATGCTACCCACCTAATTAGCCCTTTAAACATATCTCAGGTCTGCCATCCAGTCTAGGCATGCAATTCTTTAATACATATAAGTGCCTCCTAGCTTGGATCCTGAACAGCCCAAAGGGCAGAGTGCACTGTATTTAAAATTTGTACATGTAAATTCAGGAAATAAAATGGTGAAACACTCCTGAATTGGTTGTTCACCACTGTGAGGCCTAACTCTCCTATAGGGTAACCTTGGGTGACTTTATTACATTTAATAATAAATAACTTTCAATTGAGAGCAGGTAGGAATCTCAAGTTTGGTGTCTATGGAATTGTGAAGTAAAGCCCACTTTAATGGTAAAGTTGGATTTTAAGTCACAATTCTGAAAATGCACCTTTTAGAAAGTTGACACTTTCTTGTCATATCCATTTGATAACTGCGTCTTCGTTCTGGGTCACATGGCTAGGTATAGCTGGCAGTCAGTGTTTGTGGCCGTGAGACAAAAGGAAGCTAGGTGTTGGCAGGATGGGTCACTTAGACTTAACAAAGGGGAGGTGCTGTCACCTTCCCAACTTGCACATCACAAAGGTCACAAAAGGTTAGTCACTATGGTTTTCTGTCCTTAGCCAAGCTGGGGCACAGGCAGGGAGGAAGGGGATGCCTGACACCTGAGGGAGGTGGAAGCCTCTATAAATGTCTCCTACTTGAAAGTGAGCACCAGGCATAAATATTGGACCTAAGACCCCAATTCTACAGTACACATCTGGATCTCTGGAAGACTCAAAAGAAGGACTGCTGTGCTTCTTTGCTACAAGAAGGATTGCCACTATACTGCCCTGCTTTGCTGCCCTGCTGCCCTCCTACCTGCACCTTTCTCTTTTCAGCTTTTGCCTATTCAAGGTCACATATCCCCTTTTCATCCCTGCCTCTCCCTCCCTTATTCCTCTCCTTCATCTCTCTTGTTATACCAATCTGTTTACCTCTGTCTTTCTTCTTTCTTGCTGTAGGAAAGTGGAGTATTATGTGGTGTGGGGGTTAGTCCTCACCATGTAATACTCTCACAATAGCCCAAAGATGGTCCTTGGATTCACACTAATAAAATCTTAGCTCAGTCCTGGTAGTGTGGCAAAGACCAGTCAGGCTTTACTAGAGGACCATCTGTTAAGCATTTCAGAGCACCAACATGGGCAAAGTAATTGGCACGACTCGAAAGAAATATGACACCAATTTATAAAAATTTTAGACATCAAAATGAATAGTCTTGTATCAGTATAACCGGAGGTTTCAATTTTAGAAGCAATAATAAATTACAATAAAAGTGTACATTAAAAACTTAACATTGTGATCAATGGGAAACACCGCTAGTAAGAAACGGTCACTTTGAGGTTGATTTACTAGGAATCCTTATTGAGGTAAGGTGGTACAGGCCCTAGGTCCAGGCCATGACAGTCAGTTCAATTTTACCCGGCCAGTGGAGTCCGGGTGTAGTGTTGTCCTGCCTGTCTTGGGTGCTAAACGGGACCTGAGCTGGTGCAGAACTTACATCTCACATGGTGCTGCAAGAAGAAAGATGCAAAAGCACAGCAGCAGCTGGGTTGTTAATGTTAGATGCAGGCTACATGGTGTGCCCTGCAGATGCAGTATTGAGTGTGAGGGTCAGTTACCAGACTGGCAAACAGCAAGCCTTTTTCAGTGGTAAACACAAGGAAATGGGAACTTCATAGGGTCCGGGGGAGTGATGTAGCAGTCTGAAACTTTGGGGAAGGTGAGATTACAACTCCTTGAAGACACAAGACAACCTGGTTTTGGGTAATCCCATGGATGGCCCTGATGGCTGGTGAATCTTCGGATCTTGTGAGTGTTTTTATCTGCAGTTTGCAAGGGACTAGTGCCACTAGTCCAGGGAAGACTGAGGGTGCTTCTGGTGTCCACGGTGGTCCATCTGGTTGGGGGTGCCGAGTTTGAGTCAAGGACGAGGGTTGTTCCCTCAGTTCCAAGTCTGTTGCCACAAGAACAGACTATCCCTCTTTTGCTTTGTTGCAGGGGCAAAGTCCTGTTGTTGGTGTCACAGTCCCTTAAAACCTGAATTTAGGGAGTCATAGATATGGAGAATAGTGGCCAATGGGCAGCTAGCTCCTACAGCTAATCCGCCACATGAGGTGTCCACATCTGGTGGAGTGGGTCCCCTTTAACTACCTAGAACCCTTTATCCTGTCACTTCTAACATGGCACAAATCAACATTTAGTGCACGGTCTGGGCTGCTCACCCTAGAGGTTTGGTCAAACTTCTGAGGGGGTGCACTATGTACATATTTAATTTCCCATCTGTCTACAAGTAGGTGTGTCTGGTGCAGAGGTAGGGCTACGTCCTCATATGGAGACAGCACAGATGCATATCAGGAATAGTAAAGCCTTTGAAGCACACTGCCCTAAAGTGTTCTTCACTAACCTGGCTGGAAGGCAGGAGGTGTGACAACCTTCCTTTTACAGTCTTTGTCTCTGACTCCTGGGAGTGTTCACACTATCTGGCAGAAGGTCAGACACCTGTCATGTAGGCAGCAGGCACGCTAAAGCATGGGTTGACCAGCCACAGCACAAAAAAGTTGGGGAAACTTGGTGGGTACTGTCTAAGGTCTAAGGAGCCATCGTTCGACATCAGATTTGCATCAGGGGACAGCAGGCACATTGTTTGACACCAAACTCAACCTATCTGGGCGGTACCATAATGGAGCTAGCAACCTGGGGTGCTCAGGTGCAAGTCCTATATTATCCTATGGACCGGCTATCACATATAGGGCCTGATTCTAACTTTGGAGGACGGTGTTAAACCGTCCCAAAAGTGGCGGATATACCACCTACCGTATTACGAGTTCCATAGGATATAATGGACTCGTAATACGGTAGGTGGTATATCCGCCACTTTTGGGACGGTTTAACACCGTCCTCCAAAGTTAGAATCAGGCCCATAGGCCCTAATTCTGAGTCTGACGGGCGGCGGAGGCCGCCCGCCAGACTTCCCCCCTCCGAAATACCGCTCCGCGGTCGAAAGACCGCGGAGGGTATTCCGAGTTTTCCCCTGGGCTGGCGGGCGGTCTTCGCAAGACCGCCCGCCAGCCCAGGGGAAAACTCCCTTCCCACGATGACGCCGGCTCGTAATAGAGCCGGCGGAGTGGGAAGGTGCGACGGGTGCAGTTGCACCCGTCGCGTATTTCAGTGTCTGCTTTGCAGACACTGAAATACTTTTAGGGGCCCTCTTACGGGGGCCCCTGCCGTGCCCATGCCATAGGCATGGGCACGGCAGGGGCCCCCAGGGGCCCCGCGACTCCCCCTCCCGCCATCTGGTTCCCGGCGGGAGAACCGCCAGGAACTGGATGGCGGGAGGGGGAGTCGGAATCCTCCATGGCTGCGGAGCGCGCTCCGCAGCCATGGAGGATTCCTTCGAGCGGCGGAAAGTCAGCGGGAGACCGCTGGCTTTCCGCGTCTGACCGCGGCTAAACCGCCGCGGTCAGAATGCTCGTAGAAGCACCGCCAGCCTGTTGGCGGTGCTCCCGTGGTCGGTGGCCCTGGCGGCCACCGACCGCCAGGGTCGGAATGACCCGCATAGTGTACTTTAATAGTAAAGACACTGTAGACACATAAAGGCTTGTGCTTACATCTATGCAACTTAAATATAATGCACCTGCCTCCTGGGCTGAAGAGGTCTTCCTTAGGGGTCTCTGACATATATGAAAAGTAGGACATTGGACTATGCCACACATGGTGAGGACACAGTCGAGTTCGAGCAGTTTGCACTGCTCGTGCAGTCTGCAATGGCAGACTTACCATCAGTAGTTCACATGGGTCACTCAGTGTGGCACAAACCTGTGCTGCAGCCAGGGGATCCCTTTACCACCTATGCCCTTGGTACCCCAGGTATCATTTACTAGGGACTTATAAGGGGGTAAAGTCTTTGCAAATTAGAGAATTACCAAGTGGACAAATCAGTTTTGGGAGAGGGCCTAAGCGCTAGGGCCTGGACAGAAGGCTCCAGTGCACTAACAGAGTCATAGCCATCAGCATTAGGGGCATAAATTGAGGGGTGTCCATACACAAAGAGGCACTTTCTTACACTTGCTCCCTCTTACTTCTTACTCACAGAAGAGTTTGATGTAGCTGTCTACCCAGAGAGGTGTGCACTGAGATAGAAGTGAAGTGGTACAAGGCAGGAGAATTAGGAAGGGAAACCTACTATTCACAAGTTAACGTGCTGTAAACCCTTGGAACATTATTTTGATTCTCACTGTTTCAACAAGCCTGACTGTTTAATTTTTGTGATCATGACTATCCCACAATTACATCTACAATTTTGATTTTTATAATCACATGTCGTATTTTCATACTCCGCATTATTCCACTAAAAATCTATTAAGTCATAATTTCAGAGTTTTCCCTATAATGGCATGAATAGTCTTGTTAGACACTTATGGTCAGACTTCTCTTTAAGTCAGATTTACCAAGCAATCGAAAAGGCCATACTGCGCGGCCATGTATTATTCGCTAAATCTGGAGTAACACAACACAGCGCTGCCTTGCGTTACTCTGCTCTGGAAAGGCGTTTCATGGGTGGAACATGGATGTTGCCACGCATCCACCCATAGATTTTGGCACATTCCCAGATTTACCAAGACTGGCCACCACAGGAATGTGTCAAAATACTACGCCTTCCCAGGAGAGGTGCAAAAAGGAGACATATTTTTGTTTCTCCATGTGTTTCCTCTTTTTAAGTGTTCTACATTCTGCAGTACACTTAGAAAAAGGAAATTGCCTCTAAGGATTCTTTTTGTGTAGGAATGTATGCCTTCCTTCAGAAAAACAATCTTGCCTGCAATGCAGATACCCTTCCACCATATACAAGGGTTACTGCGTCATTTTTTGACACAAAAGCGGCGCAAACTTGCAAAATACAATTGTAAGTTTGCACCATTTTTGTGTCAAAATGTGGCGCAAATGTGGCACTAAAAAAGTATAAATATGGGCCCAAATGCATTTGGTACCAGAAGACTTTGGCCTCAATATCACCTGACAAAAGCAATGGGACTCATTTATGCACACCGTGGTGCACGGCAGCGCAGTAAGTGCCTTTCTTCCCCACCCTGCGCCACCGGGAAAGGGCAGAAGTGCACTGTTTCTACAAGATATACCACATTTCTGTCCTCTCCCCCTGCACTGGCACACATATTGCTGCCATGTGCCAACACACGCACCCTTGCACAATGATGCAAGTGTGTCTGAGTTGTGAGGATGATTGTTTTTGTGCAGGAACGGACACCTCCCTGCACAAAAGCAATCACAAGAGGTGTTTTCCTCTTTCTATGTGTGCTGCAGAATACAGCAGACATAGAAAGTGATAAAATCAGAGAGAAATAAAGATATTTCTCCCTGTTGCATTACTCTTATGCTACCCCTGAGGTGGTGTAGGAATCTGATGCATTCCCAGACATGTAAATCTGGGAATGCATCACATTCGTTCAGGTTCCATGGGTGTTGTGTGCTAACACCCCTAGCAACACCCATGGAAAGTCCCTTTCACACAGTATTATGCATGAAAGGGGTCCATGTTTACAAGGCCATGTAAAGTCACTCAAGGTGGCTTTGCGTGGCCTTGTAAATATGGGGTGGCACACTGCACCACCGTGCCACCAGATAGTGGAAAAAACTATGCTCCGGTGGCACAATGTGCCGCTATGGCCTTGTAAAAGAGGCCCTCAATGACATAAATGTGGCTCATTAAAATATCACCACATTGGAGTTAGCAGAAATCTTACGCTCAGAATAGTTCATAAGTTTTCAAATGTTTTTTATGCCTTTTCATTTCTAAACAGTAGACAAAATTAATGTTCAAAATACTTGATATTTTCATAATTTAAACTCTGTTTCACATTTGTTAATCCAGGACAACGTCTAAAATAGTTTAAAAATGTGATTCATGAATTCAAAGACATCAATATGTTGTATTGCTTTTAAATGGAGTCTTGGAATTAGTGTTCATCTGGCATGGGTTAATTCACATAGTATTCACACGTTCAACTATGCTGTGCTAACAGCTTGACATACAAGTACAAGCAATTCATAAAAGGTGATGTTTTATTACTTAATGGATTTTTGAATGCTTGATATTGCAGCAGGTGTGGTGTATTTCGCCTGAGTAAACATACCACAAGTGGGGAGAGGGGTGGAGTTCCCTACAAGGTTTGGGCAAATCCACAAACTCTTCAATTGGTCTGTTTTCACAAACCTTTCAACAACAACTTTCCATTTTGGAATCAGTTAGAAATGTACACCTTTCAAGAGCAGAATATACCTTTCCATTATGAGAATGGGTGGACAGAACGTGCTTTCTGTACAAGGAAAATATTTTCCACGTGGAGAATAAAAAAGTGTAACAGTATTCATAAAAACATTTTTCACATGTGCAATTGTACATCAAGTAAAGTTGTGCATGCGCAGAAAACATAATTCACAAAACCTTACCAGCAGTACTCCTGAAAACGTGTGTGTGTGTCAAAGACTTTTATTTGATTGTGAATCCCTGAAATTCATCAGTTTGCATACATGCAAAGGCATGCAAGGCAGATTTACAAATATTTTTGAGAATCAAGTGTACAGTATAGTTTTTCTATTCAGTGGGGGGACCTGTCACAGTTCATGGAGGGAAAATGGGCAGAGTGGTATAGTGCGTGCCAGGGGTGGGAGGGAAGGACAAACAACAAAAATAATGATTTAAAAAAAACGTACCTATATCGCAGCCTCTGCCCCTCATGGCAGGCACAGGCTCCCAGGGGCTGGCAGCATGAAATAAGCATTAGGATTGGCTGGAGTGCCCTGACTTGGCGCTCAGAAGCAGAGTGGGAGCCTCTGCCTTCTGTCTCCAACCCGGCAACACAGTGCAGAGTTGGAGAAAGCCCAGTGCACATGTGTGTTTGGCCTGCCCGAGACGGCCGGTCTAACATATATGGGCACTGAAGGGAGTGCTGTGCACCCCCCTCCGGCCCTGAAGTGCCCCATGCCTCTGCCCCTTTTACAATAAAATTATAATAAACATGGTTTATTATTGTTTTATTGTAAAAGGTTTGCAGCTGCAGGGGACAACGCTCCTCCACCATAGCAGAGGAGCCACCGCTGGAGGGACCAACCAAAAGTCTACAGAGTAGGACGTTGATTTGCATAGTTTCTTGCCCACTGCCCTGACCTTCAACATAACCTATTTGCAAGTGGCCTGCGATCAAACATCAACTGCCTGTGAACCCCATGAAACAGAAGGCCAACCTCAAACTCGAATGCTAGACAAGAGGGGGAACTGCAGCACCAGTGACCCTACTGCCGACTTTGAGATCCAAGATAGCAACTGGAAAAGAGCTTTGGTCTGTGTGGACATAAGGCTCAGAAAAGTTTAAAATAACATAAGGGTTTTGTTATGGTGTAAACTAGCAAACAAGTTAGAGCCTGGTTGAAACCGCCTGTGGTAGAGACCACAACATTGAGACTAGACTCATGTGAGAGAAAGACCACAACACTGAAACTAGACTCTTGTGGGACAATCTGTACAGTGAGCAAGCACCAGACCCAGAAAGACAATGAAGGCCAGTACTCTTCTTTCTAGGTGACTAAGGAGAGGCAAATAAGTGCCTGGCCATGAATCCATGGGTTGAGATATAAGGAAACCCTCCATTACTGCAATACATTATCACTAGAGTTGTTTTAAATCACCCTCAGACCTGGTGCGGTGGGGTGTGGTAGTGCACTGCAGAAGCAGCCTGACAGGATGAAGAGGAAGGGTAGGGTGCTGACTCTGGGCAAGGAATAGAAATATCACACAAATCTTTAAATTGTGATCCTGACTTGGTATGTCCTTAATGGATAAAATGGCAGCCTGGAGCATATATAATGGCACAAACCATGCAGAGCAAACATGACTGGAGAATTATCGATATTGAGTAAAGAAAAGCACTACATATTGAGAACTCAGAGGGGCTGGCTGTAGACCTACCTAATCCAGGCTAGAAGCTGTAAACTGTCTCTCTAGAAGAGACCATTCCTCATTTCATGAAGTTTGTGCCACCCTCTTATGGCCAAGTAGTTATGTGATTCCTGTAGAGGAATACCAAACAATTAGGGCCCTAAAGTATAAAGCATAGAAGGGAGATATTAAATATACCCAGTACCTGTACATTGTATTATCAATAAGAAATGTATGCTTTGAACAGAGAAGACTGAAGGAGGCAAGCATGACAGAAGAGAACCCTTGATAGTAACTGAGTGCACCACAAACTGAAATGTCAGAATTTAAATATCGTTGGCAGATACAACAGCTACAAATAGAAATGTTGGCATGCTAGAAATTGTAACTAGTCCAGGGCAAAAGACTAGCTTACTAGATCAAATAGAACTGGTAGGCACACTCACAAAATGCAAGTGCCCGTTATTGAGAAATTATAGGTTAACCAAAAGAAGTCAAGGATCACGCCTGGATTCAGGGATTGTAGCCAAAAACAACAGGCTCTTAACTTAGAAGTCCTCAGGAAAAGAAGAAAAGGAAGTACAACCTTGCAAACTGGATACAATACTGGATGCCATAACAACCATGAGAGAGGTATTAGAGAGCATGATACACTTGAGTTTTATAGATATTGAGCTGTTACAAAAAAGACCAGCAAAAACTGTCTGACTGCCTTTTATAAAACAAGTATTTACTTAAATAACTGCATTCAAACATGGTAAGAGTAAAGAAAAACAAGTAAACGATCTCACCAAGAGGGTGACATTCCAGGAATACAGACCTGAAGACTCTAAGGGGGTCATTCTGACCCTGGCGGTCTCGGACCGCCAGGGCGCAGAACGACGGAAGCACCGCCAACAGGCTGGCGGTGCTTCAATGCCCATTCCGACCGCGGCGGTAAAGCCGTGGTCAGAAAACCGGGGCCGGCGGTTTCCCGCCGTTTTTGCCCCGGCTGGGCGAATCCGCCAGGGCAGCGCTGCAAGCAGCGCTGCCCTGGGGATTTCGACCCCCTTCCCGCCAGCCTGTTTCTGGCGGTGTACACCGCCAGGAAGAGGCTGGCGGGAACGAGTGTCCTGGGGCCCCCTGCACTGCCCATGCCACTGGCATGGGCAGTGCAGGGGCCCCCTAACAGGGCCCCAGCCTGCTTTTCACTGTCTGCCTAGCAGACAGTGAAAAGCGCGACGGGTGCAACTGCACCCGTCGCACACCTGCAACACCGCCGGCTCCATTCAGAGCCGGCTTCAGTGTTGCAGGCCGCCTTCCCGCTGGGCCGGCGGACGCTAACAATGTTAGCGCCCGCCGGCCCAGCGGGAAGGTCGGAATGGCCCCAGCGGTCTTTTGACCGCGGAGCGGCCAAATGGCGGTTCCCGTCTGGCAGGCAGCGACCGCCGCCCGCCAGAGTAGGAATGAGGGCCTAAGTATCCTTCCTGTCACAATAACATCCAAGTTACAGGATTACCAGAGGCGTCAGAAGGCATGAATGTGGCAGGCTTCCTGGAAATGCCCATTGAACAGGAGCTGTACCACTGGGCCTATCCAAGTTCTGTGCTATTAAGAGAACATGTAGAGTACTAGCACAGAGATCACTTTCAGGCTCACCCCTTCAGTAGGTGGCAGTTGTTTTCAAGACTCTGGCACTTTATTGCAGAAAGTATGCAGCTTCTAGACTACAAAACATTTTTACAAAAACAAATATCTTACTTTCTGCAAGATAGGATGAAGGTGAGAGATACTATTATATTTGTACTTTTTTCCAGTGAAACTGACTGTAATGACAAGCCATTTTCCTACACGAATCCTAAAGTACCCTAGGATTCAGTGGGGGAGGATGTTGCTACAGTTGGTGGCAAAGATTTGGCAGGTAATCCACCTGTGAGATGTAGGAGGAGAAGAATATCTCATCCCATCAGATTAAGTGGACGTCGCTGACCAGGAATGCACGGTATAAACAGCTTCAATTTAATGTATTACTTAGGACCTACTGAGCCCCGCACATTAAGTAAACTCTGTTCTTTGTGCATTGGGACATGGTGTGCTGATCATGAAGCCGATTTCTATCATTTGCTGTGGTATTTTCCAGTGACCTCAGAACTCTTAACAACTGTGATAGTCATATCGAGGAAGTAACAACCAGGGTAAGTCTGCTCAGGGTCAAAGCATGATTGTTGGGCATTTTGCTTTGCCCTAGAAAGTAGAAGGTGAGAAGTACATTTATTAATCTTGCCTTGCTTCTTATGAAAAATATGTCACTATGAATTGGAAGTCTGCTTAGGTACCATAGGTGAAGCAAAGTGATTAGATGTGTAGCTCTAGAGTGGGCTACTTTAGTTGTGACTGCTCAGGCACGTGATGAGATATGCAATACTAACACAATTTGAAAAGAGCAGCACACATATGAGAATTAACTCAGGTTGAATTTTACAATCAAGATAGAAGCTTACAGGAAAACCAAAATGGATAGAACTTGGCCAACAATATGAGTGGATTACATAACTAACAGTTTCTTTAGTGGCAGCAATGTTACACAGAAAATACAACATTTTAATGTATTTTCTTTCAAAATCAATGAAATAATTTTGTAAAGACATTCCATTCACCTTCTTACTCACTACCTCATTCCGTTTCATCTGCCCAGTTCTCAAAGCTACTTATGCACCTTAGGGTGGTTGCTACACAAGTGACCAATATAGAATAGGTGTGCTGACAAGCCAGGTGAGAAAAAAAGGCCCTCTTTTTTAGTAGCACTTTTTGGAGACATGGTGAGAGCATGAGGATAACAAGATGAAATGCTCAGCACCAGCACTTTGATGAATTTTAAGCATCATTAAAAAGACCCGTATCTGTTAAGGCATTGAGAACTTCCGAACGGGATGAGTTACTGAGTAAGGACCCAAATATTTTATGATATTTTAACATTTGGATTAAAACTACTATTCGAAAGATTCTGTTTTAATAAGAGATTGTGGGGGTTATTACGACTTTGGAGGAGGTGTTAATCCGTCCCAAAAGTGACGGTAAAGTGACGGATATACCACCAGCCGTATTACGAGTCCATTATATCCTATGGAACTCGTAATACGGATGGTGGTATATCCGTCACTTTACCGTCACTTTTGGGACGGATTAACACCTCCTCCAAAGTTGTAATAACCCCCTGTGTGTGTGCTTTGGCTCTCTACAGGTAAAGGAGAGTGCGCTCTGAAGCACCAAGGAAACTTTTGTGTGTAAGAAAATATTGGGGTGAAGTTGAGGGAAAGATGGTGTTGTGGCTTATCCATCAAGCCTCTATATCGCCAACTTCCCCTGGGGGTAGCACACAGATAGAACTCCTTGCCTGCACAATTGAACCTTTGGTCTTGCGGAGTCCTGGGATTCTCTGAAGGCTCTCTGACATACCTTGAATGCTGACTGCACCTTTAGTGCTTTCATCTTTGCTGGTATCCTCCATGGCTGCCGGTCGCACTTGAGGGGCTCACCATTAGGATACAATCTTGCCGCTGCAATACAGCCAGGAAGGGGGGACAGACGCCTTTCACCCTGGTCCTTCCAGATCTGCTATTTCGCAACAGGCAGTAAGTCGATTTGTGGTGGGTAGAGAGGGGGATGCCGGGATCTTGTGGATGGCCAGAACCATGCACGGTATATGCAGGGAGCAGTATCTTCTGCCCGCGCCTGCTGTGCTCTGAGTCCAGATGGACAACAGGCGGGGGTATACTACGCAGGCAGGGTCAGTGAGGAGAGAGAGAATGTCTGACTACTGGTGGCATGGCTGGACCTTCTGAGCTATCTCTGTGCAGCCTAATCAGCAGCCCAAAGCATCCAAGGAGCCCAGAGACCCCAAGGAGCCTCAGGAGTCCAAAGAGCCCAAGGGGTCCATAGAGCCCAATTAATTAGGCCCTGGGATTGGATTACATTCTGCCAATAGTGATTCTGGGGCCCAGGCAGCTGGTGGGGGGCTACCATGGGGTGCTATTCGGAAGTGGAGCAAGTGGAGCTAGTGGGGCAATCGCAAGAAAGCCAGCGCAGGCAAAGGGCCTTGTAGAAGGACCGTGCGGTGCATGGGGGGGAAACAAGGGGTCAGCTCCATGACCAGAAGGACTGTTCTGCCGTCTGTGACCCAGACTCATGAGATATGCACAATTTCTAATGTATCAAGATGGTAGACTTTTTTGGTATTAAGGAGGCTGGTGACCCTGAACCCTCTAAACCCTTGGTGATACCCTCCATGGTCCCTAGTTTTCTGTCTCCAACATTTGAGGCCCATTCCACTGTAAGTGTAAATGATCTGACTCGGGGATAGGAGGTTGTGAATCAAGTGAATAATTTTAATCAGATAAACTCTACCTTACGGGAAGCTTACGGGACAGCCCCCTGCCAGAATCTGGCCCTGAAAGTATTCCTGAAAGTATAGTGGCACTGAGGGACCATGGTGGTCATTCTGACCTCGGCGGTAAAAGGCGCCTACCGCCGGTCAGAAATCCTCCATAATCCCGCCGCGGTCGCGGAAACCCGCCACGGTCATTCTGACCCGCAGAAGGCAAACCTCCGAAAATCCGACCGCCACAACAGACCGCCAGACCAGCGGTCGGCGGAAAGGTGGAGGTGACAAAACCTCCACCGTCACGCCAACAGAAATACGCCCATGCCATTACGACCCACGAATCCACGCGGCGGTCATTCAAACGCGGTATTCCATTGGCGGGACACACCGCCGCGGTCAGAATACACACAAACGAACAAAACCCAGCCACATTGGACGATTTGAATCCCACACACCTGATACACATACACACACCACTCCCACACACACAATACAATATAAAACACACACCCACATCACCCACAAACCCCTACGCTAAAAAATTCGTAAAGAAGGCAAGAGCGAGACACCAGCATCCAAAAAATAACACCCACAGCCACTCAACACCATCACCCACACACTAACCACACACAAAACAACACACACCACCACACTCAACTCACTTAAATACACATACTCCACCCCACACATCATACACACCACCCCATGGCACCCCAAAGACAACCCCGCTTCACAGACGAAGAACTCAGGGTCATGGTGGAGGAAATCGTTCGGGTAGAGCCCCAGCTGTTCGGCACACAGATACAATACACTAGCATTGCCCGGAGGACGGAGCTATGGCAGAGGATTGTCGACAGGGTGAACGCAGTGGGACAGCACCCCAGAAATCGGGAAGACATCAGGAAGCGATGGAACGACCTACGGGGGAAGGTGCGTTCCATGGTATCCAGGCACAACATCGCCGTGCAGAAGACTGGCGGAGGACCCCCACCTCAACCCCCACAATTCACATCATGGGAGGAGGAAGTCTTGAACATCCTGCATCCTGACGGCCTCGCAGGAGTCGGCGGAGGAATGGATACTGGTAAGTTGAAGCTTCAATACTGCTTCCCCCCCACCTGCATGCCAAATCAGACCCCAACCCTCACCCCCATCCTCGAACCCCACCCTCACCCCCACCCCCATCCTCACCCCCACCCTCACCCCCACCACCATCCTCACCCCCACCACCATCCTCACCCCCACCACCATCCTCACCCCCACCCCCAGCACACCTATTCCCCGCCAATGTCTCACCATCACAACCCACACATCCCAAAACCTAGGCCTGCATGCGTCCACTAAGCATGGACACCCATCACCAAAGCATGCCCAATGCATATACACATCCCCCCCACAAGCCACCCTCACCAAAGCCCCCACACACGAATGCCAGCACTTGGGGACACGAGAACCCACAGATACACCCATATGCCACACATTGAAACTATAACCATACCTCTATACCCCTGCAGGACCCGACCGTCAACACACCGCGGCGGAGGGGCCAGAATTATCCACACCCCCCACCCAAGAGCCCGTCAGCGATGACAGCAGCTCTGTCGATCTGGACACCGATGACCAGCCCGGACCATCGGGGACCTCTGGACAGTCGGTTCCCCTCACACAGGCACAGGCCACTACAGACCCTAACCCCTCTGGGAACACCAGCACAGCTCCCACCCAGCGGGCCCATGCCTCTGTCTCCAGGGCGCGTCAATCTGCGGTGTGTCTACCACTACAGGGCACCCAGGATAACCCACCACCCCAACAACAACAGGGACCTGGGGGCAGTGGTAGTGGGCACACCGGCCAGGGGGCAGAGGCCCAGGGAAACAGGGGAACTCGGAGGGCAGCTGTGCGACAGGGGGGGGAGGAGAGGCCCAGGGAACCCACTCTTCACGAGGTCCTCACCACCATCATGGGAGCATACAACCGCTCCCAGGAGACGATGGCGACGGTACTGGCCCGGTTCCAGGAGATCCAGGCACTGCAGGAGGAACACTATCGGGGGTACAGGGAGGACATCAGAGCCATCAACACCACCCTGGTTACCATGGTAGGGCTGCTGCAGGACCTCGTAAACACCAGGGCGGACACTGAACAACACCCAAGGGCCCCTGCCACGAGCCTGGACCAAGAACAGCCAACCACCTCCGCCGGCGCTAGTGGACAGGAGGCCCCCGCACAGCAGCAGCCCACCAGACCCCCACCTCCTGCAGGAGAAGAACCACCCCGCAAGAAGGCCCTGAGATCTCGCAAGAAGACAGAGTAGGATGTCAAGACCCCCGCCAGCAATGGATACCACCTGATGTCATCCCACTGTCCCACATTGTCACCCTGTCCGTCCTTGAACTGCCCATGCTCCATCTCTCCACAGGCCTCTGGACAATGCACCTGTGTGACTGTTACTCTGGACTCTGCCATGGACATTCCTTCACCATAGCCCCCACCCACTTGAAACCACCCATCCCATTTTGAGCACTTCAATAAACACCTATTTTGCACCAAAATATCTGGAGTCTGGCTGTGATTTCAATAGATTGTAATTGACATGACAGTGCAAATATGTCCTTGTACATGGTGAAGTCAACAAACAGCTGCCACAAAGCTGTAGTCCATGGGGAAACGAAGCACAGGACTCGTAGTGTGGACCCCAGATCTGAAATAGGGAGGGAAAAGCCAAAACTCAGTCATCATACACTGGGGCAAATAGACAGGCAGCAGAGATGCTGGAGAGTAGTTCACATTTACTAAATTATCTTTGAAATGTTACCTGTGTCCTATTGGAAGTACTGTTCAATGATTCTGTCCCTGTTGTCTGTTTCAGCCCCGTCGTCTTCCTCCTCGTCACTCTCCTCAGGTTCCACCGCTGCCACAACGCCACCGTCTCGACCATCCTCCTGCAGGAAAGGCACCTGGCGGCGCAAAGCCAGGTTGTGAAGCATGCAGCAGGCCACGATGATGTGACACACCTTCTTAGGTGAGTACATTAGGGATCCACCTGTCATATGCAGGCACCTAAACCTGGCCTTTAGGAGGCCAAAGGTGCGTTCGATCACCCTCCTAGTACGCCCATGGGCCTCATTGTACCGTTCCTCTGCCCTGGTCCGGGGATTTCTTACTGGGGTCAGTAGCCACAACATGTTGGGGTACCCAGAGTCCCCCACTAGCCATACACGGTGTCTCTGTAGCTGTTCCATCACGTAAGGGATGCTGCTATTCCTTAGGATGTAGGCGTCATGCACTGACCCTGGGAATTTGGCATTTACATGCGAGATGTACTGGTCAGCCAAACACACCACCTGGATGTTCATTGAATGGTAACTTTTTCTGTTCCTGTACTCCTGCTCCCTGTCTCTTGGGGGAACCAAAGCCACATGGGTCCCATCAATGGCACCAATTACGTTGGGAATATGTCCAAGGGTGTAGAAATCACCCTTCACTGTAGCCAATTCGCCCACCTCAGGGAAAATGATGTAGCTCCTCACAGATTTCATCTGGGCAGACAACACTCTGGATAACACCTTCGAAAACATGGGCTGAGACATCCCAGAAGCAATTCCCACGGTTGTCTGAAATGACCCACTTGCCAAGAAATGGAGTACTGACATGACCTGCACCAGAGGGGGAATCCCTGTGGGTTGGCGGATGGGGGACATCAGGTCGGGCTCCAGCTGGGCACACAGTTCATGGATAGTGGCACGGTTAAGACGGTAGGTCAGGATAATGTGGCGTTCTTCCATTGTCGACAGGTCCACCAGCGGTCGGTACACGGGAGGATTCATCCGTCTCCTCGCCCAACCCAGCGGACGGTGCCTAGGAAGGACAACATGGAGCACACAGTCAAGCAACCCACAGGTACGTACTCACAGCTAGCACAGTATACGATTCTCTATGCAGTGAATGGCGTGTCTGAGTGGCTATGCAAGGCCTAGGCCTGTGTGACGCAGTTGAATTTTAGCCATGTGGGCCCTGGAAATGGCGGCTGCCTGACCTGTGAAGTGTGACAATGGGATGTGAGGTCAATGCGCTGGCGTGGCACACCGCGGCGGGCGGCGGGCGAAGACCGCGGCGCAAAGCCGCATTGGTTAACATTGAAGCCTATGGGTTTCAGGAGCCAATGGCGAAGGGCGCCGGCGGTGGCGGGACGCACCGCCGCGGTACGCACCGCCGCGGACGTGACCGCCATTTTCTATCTAATTATCCACTTGCGACTTGAACTTTCACAGGAGAGGACCTATACTGCAAGTGTTGCTGTGACCTCGGTCTGGAAGGGACAATGGCTGCTGCACCTGGGGAAAGGGCCCCTGCCTTCACTGGAGAGGAGTTGGAGAAACTCGTGGATGGGGTCCTCCCCCAGTATGCGCTACTCTACGGTCCTCCAGACCAACAAGTGAGTTTAATTCAATCTGGATTTGGGGATACTGGCTGGCTTGGGGGCCTGGCGGGGGGCCTGGCGGGGATGGGGGGCATGTTGGGCCTGGCGGGGGCATGGCGGGGATGGGGGGCATGTTGGGCCTGGCGGGGGGCCTGGCGGGGGGCATGGCGGGGATGGGGGGCATGTTGGGCCTGGCGGGGGGCATGGCGGGGATGGGGGGCATGTTGGGCCTGGCGGGGGGCCTGGCGGGGGGCATGGCGGGGATGGGGGGCATGTTGGGCCTGGCGGGGGGCCTGGCGGGGGGCATGGCGGGGATGGGGGGCATGTTGGGCCTGGCGGGGGGCCTGGCGGGGGGCATGGCGGGGATGGGGGGCATGTTGGGCCTGGCGGGGGGCATGGCGGGGATGGGGGGCATGTTGGGCCTGGCGGGGGGCCTGGCGGGGGGCATGGCGGGGATGGGGGGCATGTTGGGCCTGGCGGGGGCATGGCGGGGATGGGGGGCATGTTGGGCCTGGCGGGGGGCCTGGCGGGGGGCCTGGCGGGGATGGGGGGCATGTTGGGCCTGGCGGGGGGCCTGGCGGGGATGGGGGGCGTTGGGCCACTGGAAAGGAAAATGCTGACAAACTTGAACGTGGTATTTCTCCCTCCCTGTACGTGTCACATAGGTCCGCGCCCATGAGAAGATCGGGATTTGGCATGCCATCGCCAAGGAAGTCCGGACCCTGGGGGTCCACCATCGACGGGGCACCCACTGCCGCAAGAGGTGGGAGGACATCCGCCGCGGGACCAAGAAGACCGCCGAGTCTCTGCTGGGGATGGCCTCCCAACGTAGGCGGGGTGCCTGCCGTCAACTGAGCCCCCTGATGTTCCGGATCCTGGCGGTGGCCTACCCTGAATTGGATGGGCGCGTGAGGGCAGCACAGCAGACACAAGGGGGTGAGTACAAGCATTATCTACTCTGTTGTCGCGCAGTGGAGGTGTCTGGTTGGGGGAGGGGGTCCCCCTAGGCCAGGGCGATATCTGTAGGCTGGGCACCCCCGTAAGCCCCTGTGTCCCCAGCCACCACCCTCAGTAGTGTGTCAGTACAGCCATCCCTGGGCCGTGTCATCCATGGGTGCAGTTGTCAACTCTAGGCGTGTAGGGCATGTTCCACGGAATGCGTAGCGGACCCCAAGTGCGCAACTTAGTGCAGGGGGCATCTGTGTCTGTCATGTCCGCTAACTGTACCGGAGATCCATGTACTCAATATCCCTTTATTTCTCTCTCCCCCCCCCTTTTTGTTTGTCTTTCTGTGCTTGTGTGCATCAGCATCATCAGGCGGAGGAGAAGTGGCATCGGGGCAGGAGGGAGCTGCATCTCACATGGCCCAGGAGGGCCATGCCACAGAGTCAGACTGGACCAGTGAGACGGAGGGCGAGGGGAGCTCCACGACGGGGACGACTGGACCCTGCAGCGACACGGACACGTCCTCGGAAGGGGGCTCCCTTGCGGGGGTGGCACCATCCGTGCCCCCCGCCATTACAGGTACAGCCGCCACCCAGCGCACCATCTCCGCCCTCCCAGCAGCCCCTCAGCGTTCGCCCCGTGCCCGCTCTGCCAGGAAGCCGGGCATCTCCTTCGCCCCAGGCACCTGAGGCCCTGCCCCTGTTACCCCCGCTGCCCTCAGTGAGGAGGTCATTGACCTCCTCCGAACGCTCATTGTTGGGCAGACTACCCTTTTGAATGCCATCCAGGGGGTGGAGAGGGAGGTTCATCGCAGCAATGCGTACCTGGAGGGCATTCATTCGGGTCAGGTTGCCCATCAGCGATCGTTCCAGGCTCTGGCCTCAGCACTGACGGCAGCCATTGTCCCTGTCTCCTGCCTGCCTCTACTAACTCCCTCCTCCCAGTCTCCTGTTCCTCTGCCTGTCCCACCCACACCATCAGACCAGCCTGCACACAACTCAACACCCAAGAGAAGCTCCTCCAAACATAAGCACCACAGATCACGCAGACATTCACACACGCAACATTCCGATGCAGACATGCCAACAGTCACTACCACCTCTGTGACCCCCACCTCCTCGTCTCCCTCCTCCCTCCCTGTGACGTCTACACTCACACCTCCATTCACCTCACCATCAGCCAGTGTTTCCATCACCAGCACACCCTCCACTCCAGTCCGCACACGTGCAGTCTCCACCCCCACTGCCATTTACACGTCCCCTGTGTCCTCTCCCACTGTGTCTGTCACCCCCTCTTCCACACCACACAAACGCAGCCACCCACCCACCCAACAGCCATCCACCTCACGACAGCCTATCCCTCCTGCACCTGCACCCAAAGACAGCAAACGTGACTCACCTACAACCACATCCTCTCCCTCCACTCCCATTCCCACTGTACCTACCACTCTCCATTGTCCCAAGAAGCTCTTCCTCGCCACTACTAACTTCTTTCCTGACCCTGAGCCCCCCCCTCCTTCTCGTCGGGGTAAGAAGAGCACCTCAGCCACCACCAGCCCTGCAGCCCCCTTGACAAGGGTGCAGGGGTATTGGAGCCCGCCAGCCCGCATGTCTGGATCTTCGCCCAGCAGCAAGGGGACAGCCAGCCCACCCCCTGGGAAGAGGAGCAGAAGGCGGAAGGGCCGCCGCAGGAGCCCGCCTTCTACATCCCCCCCGGACACCACCCAGAGACAGTCACCAGCCACAGCTCCAAAGGGAGGAAAGGGACACAGGCCCACGACTAAGGAGGGCAAGGGCAGCAAGTCGGAGAGGTCAGGCAGCAGGCCTGCTGCCCAGGAGGAGCCCACAACCCCCATAGCCGCTGCCCCGGGAGGAACCGGCACAGCTGCCCCGGGAGAGCCCACCACCCCCGTAGCCGCTGCCCAGGGAGGACCCAGCCCAGCTGGCCAGGAGGGCCCCACCACCCACAGCCCAGGTGGGCAGTGAAGGAGCACCATCCCCGCTGCCCAGGAGGGCACCACCAGGCAATTAGCAGTTGGCCATAGACCGGCCGCCGTCTCAAGAACCGCTGAACTGGGCCCCGCCGTCTCAAGCACCGCTCCGCTGGGCCCCGCCGTCTCAAGAACCGCTCCGCTGGGCCCCGCCGTCTCACATACCGCTCCGCTGGGCCCCGCCGTCTCAAGAACCGCTGAACTGGGCCCTTCAAGGCAAGTAGCGCTGACCTGGGCCCCGCCGTCTCAAGAACCGCTGAACTGGGCCCCGCCGTCTCAAGAACCGCTGAACTGGGCCCCGCCGTCTCAAGAACCGCTGAACTGGGCCCCGCCGTCTCAAGAACCGCTGAACTGGGCCCCGCCGTCTCAAGAACCGCTGAACTGGGCCCTTCAAGGCAAGTAGCGCTGACCTGGGCCCCGCCGTCTCAAGAACCGCTGAACTGGGCCCGCCGTCTCAAGAACCGCTGAACTGGGCCCTTCAAGGCAAGTAGCGCTGACCTGGGCCCCGCCGTCTCAAGAACCGCTGAACTGGGCCCCGCCGTCTCAAGAACCGCTGAACTGGGCCCCGCCGTCTCAAGAACCGCTGAACTGGGCCCCGCCGTCTCAAGAACCGCTGAACTGGGCCCGCCGTCTCAAGAACCGCTGAACTGGGCCCTTCAAGGCAAGAACCGCTGGCCCTTTGGCAGACGTGGCAGGGCAGGATCTATCTCGGGCAGGGCTGCAGGATGTCCTCTGGCCAACTTGCCTCCTCCAGTGGCAGTGGGGTCTGTTATGGACTGTATGGACTGTGGCTTTGCTCTCCCCAGGATGGCCCAGTGGGCAGGCCACCCACTGTATGGACTGTATGGACTGTGGCTTTGCTCTCCCCAGGATGGCCCAGTGGGCAGGCCACCCACTGTATGGACTGTATGGACTGTGGCTTTGCTCTCCCCAAGATGGCCCAGTGGGCAGGCCACCCACTGTATGGACTGTTTGGACTGTGGCTTTGCTCTCCCCAGGATGGCCCAGTGGGCAGGCCACCCACTGTATGGACTGTATGGACTGTGGCTTTGCTCTCCCCAGGATGGCCCAGTGGGCAGGCCACCCACTGTATGGACTGTATGGACTGTGGCTTTGCTCTCCCCAGGATGGCCCAGTGGGCAGGCCACCCACTGTATGGACTGTATGGACTGTGGCTTTGCTCTCCCCAGGATGGCCCAGTGGGCAGGCCACCCACTGTATGGACTGTTTGGACTGTGGCTTTGCTCTCCCCAGGATGGCCCAGTGGTCATGGAGTCCCCTCGTGGATCTGGCGTCGTGTACTCAAGTGGCTGAGGTGCCCCCCCTTCCCTTCCCCCTGAGGTGCCTGTCCTATTTTCTTTCTGATGCCCCTGCAGTGTTCTCTCCGTGGAGTTCTTGTCGTGGGACTGGGCCTTGCCCCTTTGCACAGGAACCCTGTGATCCACGGACAGTGGTTGGACTACATTTAGTAGCTGTATATATTTTGTATATAGTTTATTTATTTATTGGGATTACTGGTGTCCATATTTCAATATATCTGCCCGTTTATGATCTCTTCTTTTGGTCTTTGCATTATTTCGGAGGGGGGTGGTTTGTGGGTTGTGACAGTGATCTGTGGGAATGCATTGATGTGTGTGTTGTAGTGGGTGTGGGTGGGTGGGTGTGTGCCGGTAATCTTTTCCCTCCCCTGTGTCGTAGGTGCAGTACTCACCGATGTCTTCCGCGCCGCCGGGCGTGCTCCTGGTATATGAGCAGGAATAGGAGTGCGGGGATGACCTGCAACTCTGGTTCCATGCTGCCGAAATCTCGCGTGGAGTGCGTAGAGGTGAGCGTTTTCCCGTTCGTAGTCTGTTTCCGCCGTGTTCTTATCGGCGGTGCTCCCGCCCCGGAAAAGGTGGCAGATTGGTGGGTCGTAATAGGGTGGGCGGTACATTGTCTGCCGCCTGGCTGCTGGCGGGAACCGCCGCGCTGTTTGTTTGTACCGCTGTGGCGGGCGGAGTGTTAAGTTGGCGGGCTGTGTTGGCGGTTCCCGCCAGGGTCAGAATTGCATATTTTAGACCGCCGGCCTGTTGGCGGCTTGGCCGCCGCTTTATCACCGACCGCCAGGGTCAGAATGAGGGCCCATCATGTCTCTAACGAAGTAATTGAAGTACATGAAACCCAAGAGGCTCTAGAGAATTTTTTTTTCTGTCTGACTTTTCTAAGACTGGCAGTATGACTATGGCCCTCATTTCAACCCTGGCAGTACATTCCGCCTACCGCCGTGCTGATGGCCGCCAACATACCATGACCGCAGCGGTATTCGACTACGGGTATTATGACCCACACAGAGAAATCCACCACTATACAGACACCCACACAAGTCTGCCAGACCAAAGATCAGTGATAAACTGGCAATAGCAAAACCTATGCCGTTAAGCCAACAGGAATATGCCCACAGTATCACGACCCACTAATCATCGAGGTGGTTTTTCAACTGCGGTAAACCATTGGCGGTACACACCGCTGCACTCAAAATACACACACACTTACAAAACACCACCACATTGGACAATTCAAACTGCACACACCTGACACACAGACACACACCACACCCACACACCCAATTCAATATAAAACACACACCCACATTACCCACAACCCCTTACATTGAAAAAATATATAGCAAGCAGAGAGAGACAAGCCAGGATCACCCACTCAATCAGAGGCACAATACATCATCACCCATACACCATCCATGCACCTCACAACACATCCCCCACACATCACCCAACTCATCCTCACCCATACCACTCACACCACATCCATGGCACCCCAAAGACACCCCAGGTTTTCAGAGGAGGAGCTAAGGGTCGTGGTGGAGGAAATCATCCGGGTAGAGCCACAGCTATTCGGATCACAGGTGCAGCAGACGTCCATTTCAAGGAAGATGGAGCTATGGTGGAGGATCATGGACAGGGTCAATGACTTGGGACAGCACCCAAGAACTAGGGATGACATCAGGAAGAGGTGGAACGAACTACGGGGGAGGGTCCGTTCCCTGGTTGCAAGACATAAGGTAGCCATACAGAGGACTGGCTGTGGATCCCCATCTCCTCCCCCACAACTAACAACATGGGAGGAGCAAGTCTTGGCAATAATGCATCCTGAGGGCCCCGCAGGAGTAGCAGGACTGGACTCTGGTAAGTCAAATCTTTACTACTTTATTCCCCCCATCCTACCTGCATGCCATCACAAACTCCCACCCCTACCCTCACCCCATCAATACACCAATTCACACATACCCCACTATCACAACCCACCCATCCCAATACCAAGCCCTGCATGTAACACCAATGCACGGAACCCCATCACAGACCTGCATGGACACCCATCACTACAGCATGCTCAGTAGAGAGAATCACCCAGCCCACAAAATCACCATGCACACAAGGCAAAGCTGACAGGGAAATCACAATCATAAAGGGAAACACACCCATGCACAGGATGGCACACGCAGATACACTAACACTGCATTTGCATCCCCACAGGACCCCTACTCAACGTCACGGGAGAGGATGTGCCAGCCACATCCAGTCCCCCCTGAAGAGACCCACAGTGATGACAGCAGCTCTGCACGCCTGGATCAGGATGACAAACCTGGACCATCAGGGAGCTCTGGACAGTTGGTTACTCTGCCACAGTCCCAACCCATCACAGAGCCTCCCCCCTCAGGAAACACAAGCACAGCACCCACCCAGCTGGCCCATGCCACTTTCCCCAGGACACGTCAATCAGCAGTGTGTCCACCACTACAGGGACCCCAGACAACCCCACAAACCCAGGACGATCAGGGACCTCGGGTCAGTGGCAGTGGGCACACAGTTCAGGGGACAGAGGCACAGGACAAGAGGGAAGCTGGGAGGACTGCTGTGCGACAGGGGGAGGACAGGCCCAGGGAACCCACTCTCCAGGAGGCACTCACCAACATCCTGGGAGCACACCACCATTCCCAGGAGATGTTGGGCCAGATACTGGCCATGTTGCAGGAGACCCAGTGGATGCAGGAGGGGCAGTACCGGGGGATCAGGGAGGACCTCAAACACATCTACACCATCCTGGTCACCATTGCAAGGGGGCTGGCTGACATGGCCAACACCATGAGGGAGGCAGTGGCACACCAATGGGCCCCTGACACTAGCCACACCGAAGGACAGCCTTCCACCTCCGCTGGCGCTAGTGGACAGTAGGCCCCGCCACAGGAACAACAGGCCACCACCATCCCACCCCCTACAGAAGGAGAACCACCCCGCAAACTGTCCCTGCGATCCAGGCAGAAACCAGAGAATATTGCCAAGACCCCCATCAGGAAACTGTGACCCTTCTGTCCCACTCTGTCACCCTGTCCACCTTGAACTGCCATAACTCCCCTTCCTATGCCCCATTGGACAATGCACCTGTGATACCAAGAGACTGGACTCTAACTGGACATTCCTTCTCCACCACCACCCCAGCCCATTGCACTTTCCCCTCTCCTCATGAGCACTTAAATAAACACCCTTGGAACAAAGACAAATCTGGAGTGTGTCAAATGATTCACTTATAAATTAGTACAACATTATCAAAGCACTGCAAGTCATATGTACAGTGAAATTTACATTGGAATGACCTTTAGTGGGCAGCAGTACACATTCCAGGAGCCAGAGTGGGCCACAGAGATCTGAAAATAGAGATGCCAAAGGGTACAGTAAGTTGCCATAGACATAGGGAAATCAGGCTGCCATGTAAAATGTCCAACACAAAACTGAAAAGTAAAGTGAAGTTACAGGCCCTCATTCTGACCTTGGCGGGCGGCGGAGGCCGCCCGCCAAAGTCCCGCCGTCAGGTTACCGTTCCGCGGTCGAAAGACCGCGGCGGTAATTCTGACTTTCCCGCTGGGCTGGCGGGCGGTCTCCTTCAGACCGCCAGCCAGCCCAGCGGGAAAGAGGCTTCCACGATGAAGCCGGCTCGGAATCGAGCCGGCGGAGTGGAAGCTGTGCGACGGGTGCAGTTGCACCCGTCGCGTATTTCACTGTCTGCGCAGCAGACAGTGAAATACATGTAGGGGCCCTCTTACGGGGGCCCCTGCAATGCCCATGCCAGTGGCATGGGCACTGCAGGGGCCCCCAGGGGCCCCGCGACCCCCCCTACCGCCATCCGGATCTCGGCGGTCCGACCGCCGGGATCTGGATGGCGGTAGGGGGGGTCGGAATCCCCGCGGCGGTGCAGCAAGCTGCGCCGCCGCGGAGGATTCAATGGGGCCGCGGTACACTGGCGGGACCCCGCCAGTGGTGCCGGTCCGACCGCGGCTTTACCGCCGCGGTCGGAATCCCCATTGGAGCACCGCCGGCTTGTCGGCGGTGCTCCCGCGGTCCTCCGCCCTGGCGGTCAAAGACCGCCAGGGTCAGAATGAGGGCCACAGTGTCTTACCTGTGTGTCACTTGAAGTACTGCTGTATTGTATTACTTCTGTTGTCAACATCTTCTTCCTCTGCATCCTCATCCTCACTGTCCACAGGCTCCACTGCTGCCACAAGACCATCTCCAGGCACATCCTCCTGCAGAAAAGGAACCTGGCGTCTCAAGGTCAGGTTGTGCAACATGCAACATCCAACAATGATCTGGCACACCTTCTTGGGTGAGAAGTACAAGGATCCACCAGTCAGATGGAGGCACCGGAACCTGGCCTTCAGAAGGCTGAAGGTCCTTTCAATAATCCTCCTTGCATGCCCATGTGCCTCATTGTAACGTTCCTCTGCCCTTGTCCTGGCAGCCCTCACTGGGGTCAGTAACCATGAGAGGTTGGGGTAACCAGAGTCCATAGACAGCGACTCCTCCTCTGATGGAAGCTCCCTGGCGGAGGCAGACACCTCTGTGCCCACCCCAAAAACAGGTGCAGTCACCTCCCCCCCTACCAGCACCGCCCTCCCAGCAGCCCTCAGCGTGTTTCCCGTGCCTGCTCACCCAGGAGGGTGGGCATCTCCTTCACCCCAGGCACCTCAGGGCCTGCCCCAGTCAGCCCTGCTGCCCTCAGTGAGGAGGCTATTGACCTCCTGAGATCCCTCACTGTTGGGCGGTCAATCATACGGAATGCCGTCCAGGGTGTTGAGAGACATTTGCAACAGACATATGCATACCTGGAGGGCATTCACTCTGACGTGGCGGCCCTACAGAGAGCATTTAAGGCTCTGGCCTCCTCCCTGATG
The DNA here is from genome assembly GCF_031143425.1 of Pleurodeles waltl. Taxonomy (NCBI): domain Eukaryota; kingdom Metazoa; phylum Chordata; class Amphibia; order Caudata; family Salamandridae; genus Pleurodeles; species Pleurodeles waltl. Next base: position 215,924,683 of record NC_090450.1, on the reverse strand, counting down.
GCAGCCCTTGTCCCTGTCTCTAGCCTCCCCCCTCCAACTTCCTCTACCCAGACCCAATCCCCTCAACCCCAGCCTATCCCAAGCACACTTTCAGACCAGCATTCACCCAAATCCACACACAAAAGTGGCTCAGGCAAACACAAGCACCAAACTTTATCTCACAGGCACTCACACAAGCACCATCCCCATGCAGACACACCAACATCCACTGCCTCCACTGTGTCCCCCTCCTCCTAGTCATCCACCTCCCTCCCAATAGCATCTCCACTCACACTTGTGAACATGCACTACATCCTCATCCACTACCTCCATCACCAGCACGCCCATCACAACACACACCACACGGGCAGTCACCACCCCCATATCCCTGCACACGTCCCCTGTGTCCTCTCTCAGTGTGTCTGTGACCCCTCCTCCCAAAGTACACAAACGCAAGCACCCACCCAACAGCCATCCACCTCACCACAGCGTCCAGCTCATGCACCTGCACTCAGCAGACGGACACCTCCTACAACCACTCCCTCTTCCTCCACTCCGAAACCCTCTCCCTCTTCCCGCCCCAGTGTCTCCAAGAAGCTTTTCCTGGCAAACATTGACCTCTTCCCTAGCCCTCCCCCCGTCTTTCCCCCTCAGGCCAGGGCATCCAGAACCCAGGCCAGCACCTCAGCCAACAAGTCGACAGCCGCTGTGGTTCCTGCAGCTCACAGAGGCTCAAAGGGGGTACCCGCCAGCCCAGCCAGTGTGCCACCAACCCCTGCAAAGGACAAAACCATTCCACCACCTGCCAAGGTGAAGAGGGGGACAGCATGCAGCAAGGGCAAGGAGCATGAACCACCCAGCAAGGCCACCTCAAAGACTCCAGCTGCCACCATCTGCCAAGGAGAGGAAGGGGCAGAAAACATCAGCCAAGGCACTTCAGCCATCAGAGGCTGCAGGTGAAGGCCTGGTGGCTACCAGCACAACTGCCAGCCCCGCCACCTGCACCGCGGGCAGCACCGCTAGCAGCCCCGCCGCTAGCACCACCGTCACCTGCCCCGCCACCTGCACTGCTGCTAGCACCACTACTGTCAGCAGCAGCAGCCCCAGTGGGCAGTTGTCCGAGGCTGCAGGAGAAGGGCTGGAGCCTCCCTTCACCACTGGCAGCACCTGCACATGCACCACGGCCAGCACTGCCACCTGCACCGCCGCTAGTAGCGCTGCAGGCTCTGCCGCAAGCACCCCACCTGAACCGCTGACAGTAGCACCACTACCAGCAGCAGCAGCCCCAGTGGGCAGCCGTCCGAGGCTGCAGGAGAAGGGCTGGGGCCTCCCACCACCACTGGCAGCACCCCCACCAGCACCAGCACTACTACTAGTTTGCAGCCTTAGTCGCCGCCGGATGGAGTCTAGCCCTGCCTTCATGAACTATCATGCAACCTGTTTCCTGCAACTCGATTGCCTCAGACACCCAGATTAGGGACTGTGAACTGCCACACCCCAAGTGTTGCATCACTGGGCACAAGGCCCCCTCCAGAACCTGTGGAGATATGCATCCACTCACCCTATCCTTGCAGGATGAAGCACACTGGGCACAAGGCCCCCTCCAGAACCAGTGGAGAAAGGCATCCACTCACCCTATCCTTGGCAGGATGAAGCACACTGGGCACAAGGCCCCCTCCAGAACCAGTGGAGAAAGGCATCCACTCCGCCCATCCTTGGCAGGATGAAGCACACTGGGCACAAGGCCCCCTGAAGAACCAGTGGAGAAAGGCATCCACACAGCCCCTCCTTGCCAGGATGAAGCAAACTGGGCACAAGGCCCCCTCCAGAACCAGTGGAGAAAGGCATCCACTCACCCTATCCTTGGCAGGATGAATCACACTGGGCACAAAGCCCCCTCCAGAACCAGTGAAGAAGCCATCCACTTGAGAGACTGTGGCTTTGCACTCCCCAGGAGCAAGCAGTGGGCAAACTACCCACTGGATAGACTTGTGAGACTGTGGCTTTGCACTCCTCAGGACCAAGTAGTGGGCAAACCACCAACTGGAGAGACATGTGAGACTTTGGCTTTGCACTCCCCAGGACCAAGCAGTGGGCAAACCACCTACTGGAGAGACTTGTGAGACTGTGGCTTTGCACTCCCCAGGACCAAGCAGTGGGCATGGAGCCCCCTCGAGGAGCAGTGGCGTTATTCCATCTTCCGGCGGAGGTGCCTCCCCCTTCCCCGTCCCCCTGAGGTGCCTGTGTGTTTTTGACCTGATGCCCCTGCAGTGTTCTCTCCGTATTGAGACAGGAGTCAAGTGTGGGCTTGGGCTGTGATTTTGGGCCCAGTGGCTCACGGACATTTTGAATGGACAATGTACCATCTTATGTACATATTGTATATTTTTGTAAATACTGTTTTTCTATTTCTTACGTATATCTGCCTATTTCTAAAATATCACTGATTTAACTCAATTCCTTTTGTCCTTGCGTTCTTCCTGGGAATTACGGGGCGTGAATGTAATTTTGATGCATGTGTTTGTGTGAATGGTGTTGTGGGTGGGGGTAGGGGTGTTGCGTGTTGCGTGTGTGTGTCACTCTCTCCCCCCCTCCCCTGTGTACTAGGTGCAGTACTCACCGTGGTCGTCGCCACCGCCTTTCGTATTCCTGTTAGATGAGGATGTAGACCAGCATGGAAATGACCTGCAGCTCGGGCTCCATGGCGTCCTGGTTCTTCGTTGAGTGTCGAGAGGTGAGTGGATTCCCTTCCAAGTCCTGTTTCTGCCGTGCTTTTGATGGCATTGGTACCGCCCCAGAAAAGCTGGCAGATAAGCGGGCTGTGATGGGTTTGGCAGTACATTGTTTTCCGCCTGGCTGTTGGCGGTTACCGCCACGGTGTTTGTTGCTACCGCCGTGGCGGTCAGAGTGTTAAAGTGGCCGTGATCCCATTTTTTTTAACGCTGGCCTGTTGGCGGTATTACCGCCGCTTTAACACCGACCGACAGGGTTGTATAGAGGGCCTATATCCGATGATGGCTCAAATTATGATGGTGGTTGTAAGAATCAGCTGCCAACGGTGATACAATAAAGCACAATCTAGGACAGCCATCTAGTTCTTTAAGTGTTGCACTGGAGAACACTTTGGTCCCTGTGTGTGGTCCTGGGCATTTTAGTGAGCATGAGTTCCTTTGGGATCCTGACGGTACAGACTTAACCTCCACTAATACTACTTTGCGAAAGATTCCTTCCAAGGTACCCTGGTGGGCTATACAGACAGAGGATAGAAATCTCCCCCTGGGGGAGCAGACACTGAATTCTCAACATGCTGGAGAATTATGCAATCTGATCAGTTGACACCAGAAAATGCAGAAATTCCCACACTTACATTTATATATAACTCATTCTTACAACACACGGAGGAGTAAAAAAAAGACTTGTAGGCCCTGAAGACATCCCATCTGAAGATGCAGGTTGTATTAAAAAGTTGTAAAAAAATATCGATATGCTCCATGGACGCTCATTGAGATGGCTACAATAGTGGATTCCATAACAGCCATGAGAGAGACAGTAAAGAGCAATATAGGCTTGGTTATGATAGATATTGGCCTGTTACAAAACGTACAGCAAAACCTGACTGCATTAAAAAAAAACAAGCATGTACTTAATGAACTTCACTTAAACATGGTAACAGTAAAGAAAAACAAGTAAATGATCTCACTTAGAGGGTGAAAACCCAGGAATGCAGAGCTGAAGATTCTAAGCATCCTCCCCTATGCTATTACATCCAAGTTACAGGATTACCGGGTGAGTCATAGAATCAGCTAGTCTGACGGCATCTATGCAAGGTATCAAAGAAAAAATGCAGGACCACGATAGTAAAATACACTCTATGTTGCAGAAACTCTAGGATATTGAAAATCAAATGCCGCGTAATGATCTTCGGGTGCTAGAAATACCGAAGTGGAAAGAGTGGGGAGATTAAGATGTATTGTCTAACTGTTCCAACAACTAACTCAGTGACTGGGACATATAGGCCCTCATTCTGACCCTGGCGGTCGGCGGAGAGACGGCGGTCGGACCGCGAACAGACCGGCGGTATTAAAAATGGCATTCTGACCGCGGCGGTCCCCGCCGCGACCGACCGCTACTTCTCCACTCCGACCGCCGCGGCGGTCATGACCGCGGGGCTGGAGTTTGCGCACTCCGGCCCGGCGGTCGTCCCAAGACCGCCAAGGGTATTATGACCCTGCCTACCGCCGCGGTTTCTTGCGGGCGGGAACCGCCGTGCGAACCATGGCGGTAAGCACTATCGGGGCCAGGGAATTCCTTCCCTGGCACTGATAGGGGTCTCCCCCACCCCCCACTACCCACCCGAGTCCTCCCCCCACACCCTCCACCCCCCTGCCACCCCCCAGAGGTGGTACGAACCCCCTCCCCACCCCCACCGCGACATGCACATACATGTACCGCGACATGCACACACCCCCAACATGCACATATACACACCCCCTACACACACATACACAACGGGGACACATACCCGCACACATACATGCCGACATGCGCACCTGCCGAACAGCACACATTACCCATAGACACAGCAGCACCCCCCGCCCGCATACACGCACTCACACACCCCCTCTACACACTCACACGCACACCCCCATGCACGCCCACATCACACAACACCCCCCCACCCCCTCCCCTCACGGACGATCAACTTACCTTGTGCGTTGGTCCTCCGGGAGGCGACGGGAGCCATAGGGACGTGACCGCCAACAGAAGACCGCCAACAGAAGACCGCCACACAGAAATGTGGGTCGTAATTCTGTGGGCGGTGTTCTGCTGGCGTGGCGGTGGAGGTTGACCAGTCTCCACTTTCCCGCCGACCGCCAGTGTGGCTGCTGGCGGTTTTCCGGCGGAACGCTCCCAGCGGTCAGAATGCGCACAGCGGCACACCGCCGCGGTCGGCGGTCTTCACCGCGGCGGTAACTCAGCGGTCTTGCGAAAAGACCGCCAAGGTCAGAATGAGGGCCATACTGTCAAGTACAGCGGGAGCATAGGTTTCCCTTAAATAACCCCAGGCAAGGTTGTGCTGCCAATTATCCAAGGGCAATCCTAATTCATACTGGACAATTCATGTGCCAGCAGCATATCTTTCATCAGCCAACTGGTTTGCCCCCATAAACCAGTTTGAGCACATGGAATTGCTTTCTCCACATAGTCCGAAATTTTTGTCACAAGATAGTGGAGAGCAGGTGGCAATTGCAGGAGACAATTTCATCCTTCTTTAAATCATTGTTGTAACCTGCAAGATTGAGGATTATACTGAAAGGTCAAACAACTCACTGTTATGACCCACAGAAGGTGCATGATCTGCTGAAGTCATGGGGGGAATCCAAAGAATAACAATTTCATGACTGGGACATCAACATTGATTCTCTTGTACTTGATTATCGAGTGACTAGAGCCCCACAAATTCTCCCAAACACTTCCAGTTGATGCCTGAAATCTCCTCATTGAAGTTTCTTTCTTTTTTTACTATATTTATGATGGTCTTGTTTATATGCTTGCTCTGTTTTCTCTTTTCGTTGTTAGGGGTGTTTTGTTTTTTCTTTGTTCCTCATCATTACCTGATCCTCAGATTACCCCTGGGGTATGGGGGGCCTTGATCTCAGCAGAGACACTGAGGGGGTCATTCCGACCCCGGCGATCAAGGACCGCCGGGGATGCGGGAGCACCGCCAACAGGCTGACGGTGCCCCGCAGGGCATTCTGACCGGGCGGTTTGGCCGCGGTCAGACCAGGAAAACCGGCGGTCTCCCGCCGGTTTTCCGCTGTCCTGGGAATCCCCCATGGCGGCGCAGCTTGCTGCGCCGCCATGGGGGATTCCGACCCCCTCACCGCCATCCTGTTCCTGGCGGCTCTGACCGCCAGGAACAGGATGGCGGTGAGGGGTGTCGTGGGGCCCCTGGGGGCCCCTGCAGTGCCCATGCCAATGGCATGGGCACTGCAGGGGCCCCCGTAAGAGGGCCCCACTTTGTATTTCAGTGTCTGCTTTGCAGACACTGAAATACGCGACGGGTGCCACTGCACCCGTCGCACATACCCACTCCGCCGGCTCCATTCGGAGCCGGCTTCCTCGTGGGGAGGGGTTTCCCGCTGGGCTGGCGGGCGGCCTTCTGGCGGGCGAGCGGGAAAGCCAGAATGGCCTCCGCGGTCTTTCGACCGCGGAGCGGCCATATGGCGGCTCCCTCCAGGCGGGCGGCTCCCGCCGCCCGCGGGGGTTAGAATGACCCCCTGAATGTTCATCTTTGGTGTGTGGGTGTGGTTTCACACCTAGGGCTACTACAAAGTCCTACTCATAGAGTAGGGCAGGCATGGGTTTTGGGGTTGTGGTCAGAGGTTGGGTGGGTAAGGTGAGAGCGTCTGGCAGTGGGAGAAAGAGTCGGTGATGGGTTTGATGGATTAGGGGTGGTTCTGGGCAAGGTTTGTAAGGTTTGGGGAGATGCACAATGGTTAATTTTGTTACAAAGAGGGATAATAACACTGACAACAGTGGCTTGGAACCATCATACCATGCATAAGAATAACTCTTGATCAATCAATAGATAACACTTTGGGCCTGATTCTAACTTTGGAGGACGGTGTTAAACCGTCCCAAAAGTGGCGGATATACCACCTACCGTATTACGAGTCCATTATATCCTATGGAACTCGTAATACGGTAGGTGGTATATCCACCACTTTTGGGACGGTTTAACACCGTCCTCCAAAGTTAGAATCAGGCCCTTTGTGTGGTCTCAACCAAGATTTGCATTTCTCAGCTGGAATATTAAAGGTATACATTAAAATATTACAGTTATATAGGTCAGGGAACAGCTTTGCACAGTGAACCATTATCTTATTTGTATTGAAGTGACTCATCTTACTATTGGGGAATCTTCTCAGATTAGGGGCTTAGGATACCACATCCTTGCTGCTGCTGGGGCTGAGGTCCCAAGGATAGGGGTTGCCTTATTATCGAATGGGAAAGGATGGGTGGCCGGCTGGGTTCCATTTGACAGATGTGGGAGATGGTTAATTGCACATATAGGTAATGGTTGTCTATCATTAACTGTCTGTGTGGTTTATGCCTACAACCATGATCCTGCCCTATTTAATCTCTTACTAGAACTTCGTACATGGCCTGACCCAATTGTTATGTGCATGGATTCCAACATAGTTTTGGAGCTGGAGGTAGATTCCACGTCCTCTCTATGGGCCACCCAGGAGCGGATGGCCAAGTCCTGGGCAGTTGTTTAACAGATTATTGGAACATATGTATTGTCTGATACCTGGCGTGCCTGCCAGAGCCCTGAACCAGGATTTAGATTCCAGTCTATTCCTCATAGCACATCATCCCGACTCAGTTACCCATAGTTTGTTGTCAGCAGTAACCATAAAGTTAAACCTGTGTTAAAGAGCACCGCTCGTCCCATTAGAGACACCAGAAGCCCCTGCTAGCCCCTGTCAGTGGGTACATCGCTGCGGAGGCACTCCTACTGTGGAAGCAAGTTTTGCCTCTAAAATTCCTCCACAATTCGTTTTATAGATCCCTAGGTACTGGAAACCATCCACCACTACTGGGGCCGCAGATCTGGGGAAGAGTGAGGGCACCATCCCTGCCAGGGGCAAAAATCAGGGGTTTGTCCCAATTGATGGTGCATCCAGAGTGGGTACCAAAAATTTGGAAAATATGGAGTATCCTGTCTATCAAAATGTGAGGACGCTAGATATATAGTAGGATGTCAACAGTGTATAGAGAGATTCTCTCTTCCAAACAGCTGCCTCCTTCAATGCCCCACACAAGTGGGTCCTGTCACACCAATGCAGCCAGTGGTTCCAGGGCCAGAGCAAAGATCATTGGAGACAGGGGAAACCCTGTCCTGTGCCCCTGCAAAGAGCAAAGGGGTGAGAAAAGACCCCATTCACTTTCACTCTCACCAGGGATCTTTGGTAGAGGAGCCAAACCCAGCCACAGAACTGTGGGCCGAAGACTAGTCTATCCAAGGTTGCAAGTAGATATGGCCATTCAACACTATCAAATGTCATTTTCACATCCAAAGAGAGCAGCATGCCTCCTCACTGTAGTTGGGGCTGGTCATGTGAAGGACGCCAAAAAGTCATCTAAGATTGGGGCATAAAGCCGGATTGATCTGAATATATAACTGTGATTAGTACTTTCTGTAGCCTGGTGGCCAGGATCTTAGCTGGGACCTTGGCCTCTACATTGAGGAGTGAGATAGGGTGGTATGAACCACACTGTGTGGGGGGCTTAACCCTTTGGGGACTACAACTATAGTACCTAATCTCTGATCCTCGGGGAGAACACCCTGGCGGTGAGCCTCATGAAACATATCCAGCATATAGGCCCTCATTCTGACCTTGGCGGTCTTTTCGCAAGACCGCTGAGTTACCGCCGCGGTGAAGACCGCCGACCGCGGCGGTGTGCCGCTGTGCGCATTCTGACCGCTGGGAGCGTTCCGCCGGAAAACGGCCAGCAGCCACACTGGCGGTCGGCGGGAAAGTGGAGACTGGTCAACCTCCACCGCCACGCCAGCAGAACACCGCCCACAGAATTACGACCCACATTTCTGTGTGGCGGTCTTCTGTTGGCGGTCTTCTGTTGGCGGTCACGTCCCTATGGCTCCCGTCGCCTCCCGGAGGACCAACGCACAAGGTAAGTTGATCGTCCGTGAGGGGAGGGGGTGGGGGGGTGTTGTGTGATGTGGGCGTGCATGGGGGTGTGCGTGTGAGTGTGTAGAGGGAGTGTGTGAGTGCGTGTATGCGGGCGGGGGGTGCTGCTGTGTCTATGGGTAATGTGTGCTGTTCGGCAGGTGCGCATGTCGGCATGTATGTGTGCGGGTATGTGTCCCCGTTGTGTATGTGTGTGTAGGGGGTGTGTATATGTGCATGTTGGGGGTGTGTGCATGTCGGGGTACATGTATGTGCATGTCGGGGTGGGGGTGGGGAGGGGGTTCGTACCACCTCTGGGGGGTGGCAGGGGGGTGGAGGGTGTCGGGGGAGGACTCGGGTGGGTAGTGGGGGGTGGGGGAGACCCCTATCAGTGCCAGGGAAGGAATTCCCTGGCCCCGATAGTGCTTACCGCCATGGTTCGCACGGCGGTTCCCGCCCGCAAGAAACCGCGGCGGTAGGCAGGGTCATAATACCCTTGGCGGTCTTGGGACGACCGCCGGGCCGGAGTGCGCAAACTCCAGCCCCGCGGTCATGACCGCCGTGGCGGTCGGAGTGGAGAAGTAGCGGTCGGTCGCGGCGGGGACCGCCGCGGTCAGAATGCCATTTTTAATACCGCCGGTCTGTTCGCGGTCCGACCGCCGTCTCTCCGCCGACCGCCAGGGTCAGAATGAGGGCCATAGTTTGTTACTTTGTCAGACAGACATTTATATAGTTCCAGGGGAAGACCGTTGGGGCCTGCCACCTTGCCAGACTGCAGTCTGGGGACAGCACTCCCCACTTTCTCCACTGTTAGATCAAGCTCAAGCGCATCCCTGTCATCACCAGAGTGAATCACCCCCTCACGTCTTTGATCTCCACCACCCAGTTACTACCCTTTTCTCTTCTATCTATACAGGACAATTACTTGCCAGCCTTATCAACAACATCGTAGAGGTGTCTCTACATGGCCAGCGCTTTGGATGGGGCAGAGTCTTTCGCCAGGTCTTTAAGATCTCATTGGAGAAGTCTAAGCTGATGTACTTGTGCAGAGTTGGGTGTTCTCCAATCTGTCAACGCTGATTCCAGATCAGCTATATCCGTCTCCAAGGCTTTGCACTTTATCTCGCGTTCTTTTCTCAGCCACCTAGTAGCACCTGGGTGTGGCCACATCGTCTAAAGGGTCTCCCATAGGGTGCAGACCAAAGCAACTGTACCCTCATTATCCTGAAAGTATTGTTCCTTGCTTTCCAGAAGTTTGTCACAGAGCGACCCATCCTTCAGGTACCATGCATTTATTCTGAGAGCCTGGGTCTGCCTCCAGAGATGACCGGTGAGCGTTTCCTCAACCAGGGAGTGGTCAAGGTGACCTCTCGCCAGGTGCATAGCACTGTGAGAGCGACCCACAGTTGTAGTAAGGGTGAATAGATGATCAAGTCGTGAGAAGCTGTTGTATGGGGCCGCTAAGTGTGTATATTGTCATGTCAATGGGTGATGTTTGCGCCAGAGATCCACTAGGCCGATTGCATCCACAACGGACCGAAGGGCAGCGGTATTAGTCCCCTCCTGAGAAGTGGAATTCCTGTCCATGCCTGGTGTCATGGTGGCATTCATGTCTCCCCTGAGTATCAGAATCCCGATTGGCAAGTCTAGGAGGGGTGTGCGGTGCGCCGGGAGAGTGGCCACATGTAGTTGTGGTGGTATGTAGACTGAGCAGAGATTCAGCATGTGGCCCTCCCATGTGCCTTCCTGGGGCACATAGCAGCCTAGAGGATTGTACCATGGTTATGTGAAGTGTATGGCACTGAGGATTTGATGAGAATGCCTGCCCCTCTGGAGTTAGAGGCAAAGCTTGAGTGAGCTGCAAAGAAGTATCCCAAGTGATTGAGTGTTTTATATTGGTTACCCTTAAGATGTGTTTCCTGCAATAGGATGATGTCTGGAGAGTGTCTGCGGGTGTACTGTAGAACAAGGGTGCATTTGATTTTGTTGCCAAGGCCATGTCCATTCCACGTCATGACTTTTAATGCTGATCTAGTGTGTGACACATTTTGTAGCACAGGTTAGGGAATTTCACCCCTTGTGTATAATACCACACTCACCCACAAGAACTCGGGTGGTCTCCCCAGGGTACCCAGTGTAGCTGAGCATGAACCAACCAACCATGTAAACAGTCAAAACATATTATTACAACCGTCTCCAACAAATTGCCCCCTACCCTGCTAACCTGCACTTTAGGTGATTGTCCACCCAGCTCCCCAACTAGCAGAGCGCCTGTCACAAAACAGGTAACAAGAAAAAATACAGTCAAGGGGTGGCCAGCTCTGTCACAACAATCAGCCTTACAGTAATAGAACAGATAAAACTCTGCTTGGTAAAATATTCTTATATTCCCGCATCTGACAGTTTATTGTCATGCAAACATTAATACTTCCAACTTGTAAGAGCTGTTTAGTTCAATGGCACCACATGCAGAGGGGTTACATCCCCTTTGTCTTCCATAGTTCATTCTCAATCTCTGGATTCTACGGTGCCTGGGGCTTGACTATCATTTTCTTCCATTTTTCCCCTTCACTTTGATTTGTGGGCTTCCTTTTTTTGCCACTTGGTGTGCGCCATCCCTCAAACCATTCCCAGGCCTCCAATACCACAACTTGTCCTCCACAAGTACTCGTAGTTTTGCCAGATAAAGTATCATATATTTATTCTCTTTAACCCGAAGCACCTTTTTGATCTCATCAAAACCCTGGCTTTGGTGTTGGACCTAGAGGGTAAAGTCTGGAAAGAAACTTATCAGAGTTCTCAAAATGCAGATCGCTGTGGGAACAGGCCGCTTGAAGGATGGCGTCTTGGTCTCTGTGATTAAAAATACTGGCAATGATAGCCCTGGGTGGGGCTGGCTTCAGCAGGTGGACCGGCACCCTGTGTGCCCGTTTGACAGAGGAAAACATGCAAAGCTTGAGTGAGCTGCAAAGAAGTATCCCAAGTGATTGAGTGTTTTATATTGGTTACCCTTAAGATGTGTTTCCTGCAATAGGATGATGTCTGGAGAGTGTCTGCGGGTGTACTGTAGAACAAGGGTGCATTTGATTTTGTTGCCAAGGCCATGTCCATTCCATTTCATGACTTTTAATGCTGATCTAGTGTGTGACCCATTTTGTAGCGCAGGTTAGGGAATTTCACCCCTTGTGTATAATATCACACTCACCCACAAGAACTCGGATGGTCTCCCCAGGGTACCCAGTGTAGCTGAGCATGAACCAACCAACCATGTAAACAGTCAAAACATATTATTACAACCGTCTCCAACAAATTGCCCCCTACCCTGCTAACCTGCACTTTAGGTGATTGTCCACCCAGCTCCCCAACAAGCAGAGCGCCTGTCACAAAACAGGTAACAAGAAAAAATACAGTCAAGGGGTGGCCAGCTCTGTCACAACAATCAGCCTTACAGTAATAGAACAGATAAAACTCTGCTTGGTAAAATATTCTTATATTCCCGCATCTGACAGTTTATTGTCATGCAAACATTAATACTTCCAACTTGTAAGAGCTATTTAGTTCAATGGCACCACATGCAGAGGGGTTACATCCCCTTTGTCTTCCATAGTTCATTCTCAATCTCTGGATTCTACGGTGCCTGGGGCTTGACTGTCATTTTCTTCCATTTTTCCCCTTCACTTTGTTTCGTGGGCTTCCTTTTTTTGCCCCTTGGTGTGCGCCATCCCTCAAACCATTCCCAGGCCTCCAATACCACAACTTGTCCTCCACAAGTACTCATAGTTTTGCCAGATAAAGTATCATATATTTATTCTCTTTAACCCGAAGCACCTTTTTGATCTCATCAAAACCCTGGCTTTGGTGTTGGACCTAGAGGGTAAAGTCTGGAAAGAAACTTATCAGAGTTCTCAAAATGCAGATCGCTGTGGGAACAGGCCGCTTGAAGGATGGCGTCTTGGTCTCTGTGATTAAAAATACTGGCAATGATAGCCCTGGGTGGGGCTGGCTTCAGCAGGTGGACCGGCACCCTGTGTGCCCGTTTGACAGAGGAAAACATGGAAAGGCACTTGGGACGGAGGATCTTTAGGATAAGGTCTTCCAAGAAGAGGTCCACACTGTGCCCCTCCGCCCTTTCGGGGGCCACAACCACTCTAATGTTATTTCTTCTGGCCCTTCCCTACTGATGCTCAAATCTCCCAGCCATGAATACATTTTGTTTAGTAAGATATTGAACCTGGTCTTTCATCCATTTAGCCGTGGCCTGAAGCGTATGAATGTGCGATTCAGTAGTCATGAGTTTTTCTGACATTTTTGGGAAGTCCGCCCTCAGGAGGGTGACATTGATTGTCGCTGCATCTATCTTTGGTTCAGGGGTGTTTGAGGTCTTGAATGGAGGTCATAATGACACCCAAGGATGGCTCCTGCGTCGCAGCCATCATATGTCTCAACTCCTCAGCATTCGCAGGCGGTATGGTTACTGCATATTTATCCATTCTGTTGGATTATATCCGTGGGGGTCCCTTGGGTTTCACCATCGCAACCTGGGCCCTGAGCGGGGTGATCCGGCGAGGGGGTCACACTCCAGAACCAGCAGCTGCGCTGGAGCCCTACAGTTACCGTAGACCCCCAAGCCCTTAATGTGAGCAGCCACTTCACGCCAATAGAGCCATTCACCACCTCGCCACACCCAGCCCAACCCATCTCAATTGACCCTCAGCAATTCAGTGACCCAGCGCAGGACTCCCACTTTCAGCTGGGCCAGGGGAGGAAGCCGGACTTGCACAAGTGAGAAGTGTAGTCTTTGTCTTCTAGGGAGAGGGGGCCTGTTATGGATGGTGGTGCAATTACACAGGTCCGGCCAGCCTCACTGTGCACCCTTCCATCATCTTCAACTCAGTATGTTCCTCTCATGGGCTCCCATCTCCTCTCACCCCTGGTGCTCCTTTCTTCAGCTCCAGCCACCACCGGCATCAGTCTCCTTCTCCTTGGGGCCTAGCTGGTTCAGGACATGGTGCTCTCAACCGCCACAGCTGCTGGTGGGATTCCTCCTGGGGGCCAGCAGTCTGGAGTGACTCTTCTCCAATGCCCCCCTTAATGCTTTGACTGGAGGCCCACCGCCTCCCGATGCACCCAGATGAGAGCAGTGTTAGTAGCCTGGGGGCTCCGCAGTCCCCCGGAAAAAAATACCAGGTATCCTTGGGGGTGGGGGGGCAGGGAAGTTGCTCCACCGCCATCTCCATGGTCCTCTTCAATGTCCACATTCTGCTGGGTTGCGCCGCCACCAGGCCCAGGTCTCTGGATCTCGCCCTCCTCAATATCTACAGTGCCACAGAGATCTCAAAGTATTCCATGTCCCCAGGCACTCACAAGGGCAGCCAGTTCGGGACGGATGCAGGTGGATATGTGAACAGATGGCGGGGTAAATTACTTTGTGACTGCGGAGTAGTCTCAAGCTGTGGCCATCTTGGCTGAGGCCACGCTACTCCCCCGACAAGTGTCTATATTATGTGTATGATCAAGTAGGACCGGACCTCATAGGCTCGGTTACGGGAAACGCTTATTCAACTTGAGCATTCATTTTGTCAAAGTTTTCCATACCACACAGCGATAACTTCACAACTTTTCCAGCAATGGACCCTTTAGCAGATGCAGCTCAAGAAGTGGATCTGGGTTAGGGCGTGCACCAAATAACAAGTGAGATGGCTTCTGTGTTTTGAAAACTCTGAGGACATGGGCAGCTATTAGTTTTCCAATTGAAGGATAAGGTTAACAACAATCTGATTAGGGGTATTAGAGATACAGGTGGAGCAAGGTGGTTACCAGTAGCTTTGGCATCAGAGTGGTTTTTCATCAGTTCTACTCTGAGTTCTACATGGAAGAATGCATCGCCAATCACGATAGGGTTGATTCATATTTGCAGGCTGCAGGGCTGAATAAGCTTGTGGAGGGGCAAAAAGCTGCATTAGATGTTATGGTATCCAGGGAAAAGATTGAAATGGCTATTATGCAACTTGCAAGTGGCAAAGCAGGAGGGCCGGACTCCATTCTGACTGAGTTTTAAAAACAGTTTAAGGATGTTTTGATTCCTTTATTTACTGAGTTAGTTAAGTCAGCTGCCTTTTTAGCAGCAGTCCTGCCATCATGGGTGGAGATATATATTTATATATTTGCAAAAAGGAATAAAGAACAAAGATAAAAGATCGTTTAAATTGCAGTTCATACTACCCCTTCTCTTTGATCAACTGAGATTCCAAGATTTATACTCGGGTTTTGTCAAATAGACTTGCAGCTGTAATTGCTTCATTAATCGATCCTATGAAGCATGGATTCATCCCCTCGCTGGACCCTACCTCCTATGTTAATCTTTTTATCTCCTCCTTGGATGTAACGAGGGAACTTAATGGGTCCACTGGGCTGATCCTGTTAGAAGATGAAAAGGCATTCAATAGGGTTCTGCGGGGAGTTATGGAAGCAATGAGATTTGGGCCAGGCTTTGTGGCTAGAAGCAAGGCACTATATTCAACTTTGACAGCAAGGCTCTCGTACATGGGAACACTTTTGGATATTATTCAGATTGGTAGGGGAACTTGACAAGGCTACCCTATCTATACACTGTTATTTTGCTCTTTAACTGGACTCTGACATATGTGAATTAGAGAGGACAGCCTCTGTTCCATCTCTTCTGATGCATATTTGGGAGACCAACGGCCAGATGTATCATTCTTCACAATAGCGATTACCTACTTGCTATTTTTAACGATTTAGCAAATCACAATTAAGTAATCGCTATTGGAATGTATGAAACTCCAGGAATTTCATACTGCGATTCGCAAGGGCTCGCAAATGGAACTACCTCATTAATATTCATGAGGTAGGTCACAATTTGCGAGCCATTGCGAATGGCTACAATCACAGGGATGGTGTCCTGCTGGGCTCAGCAGACCACCATGTCTGTGATTGCTTTTCAATCTTTTTAATGCAGCCCGTTTTCCTTAAAGGAAAACAGGATGTGTTTAAGAATGAAAAATGGGACAACTGCCTGCTCTTATAAAACATTTTCGCATGCATTCACAAATGGGAAGGGGTTCCTCTTTGCGAATGGGTTACCACCATTTTGAAATTGGTGGTAACTGCGATTGTTTTGCGAGCGCATTCACGGTCACAAAACAATCATACATACCTCTGCAATTCGGTATTAGGAAGGGACGCCATTGACACGCCCCTTCCTAATACCGAATCGGTATGTTGGCACAAATCCAATTTGCAATTTGGTAACAAGTTACCAAATCGCAAATTGGACTTGTTACATACCAAAATGCATTTTTACGATCGCAAAAAAATGTTTGATACATCTGGCCCCAAGATTGCAGCCTATGCTAATGATATTGCCCTGCTTACAACATTACAAATTGAACATCAATAAAACTGAGGTTATTTTTAGTAAGGAATATAATAGTGAGGATCCTTGCTATTTAACCCCAGCTAAATACCTGGGGATTCATGTATCATTCAATAAGGATTCAGTGTTTCCCTTTTTATAAACTTGGATGCGTTACACATGGGTCTGATTGGGCAATGCAATATCACCAAGATGAGCATTTTGCCATGTTATTCATGTCTTTTTAGGGCTATTCCTTAGTACCTGTACAAAGGTTTTTTAACAAGTTCGAAAGTAGTTGGCAAAAAGTTATCTGGGTGTACAAAAAACCTTCCTTTGCTGTTTGTTAGCTTCAACTCCATCGTAGAGAGGGGGATTTGCACGTACATATTTGTGGCACTATTACTTAGCAGCACTTATGTTCCGGTTTTCAACAGTGGTGAGACTTAGATCATGGGTCTTGGCTGGCCTTTTTCCTGAGTAGAGGACCTTTTCAACCACTGCCAGACCCAACCGTGGGCTAGGCGATACTGCTTACTTTAAACATATTCGGCTTAAGAAGTTAATAGTCTATCATAAGGCCTGGCTGGCCATAGGTGACATCTGCCATGTAGCAAGGCTCCATTAATACATCCGGTTAGGAAACAATCCTAATATCCCACCTTCCTTCCGGAACACCTTTCTTAATTGCTGGAGATATGCAAAAGTTCATGTTTTGGGTCAATTTTTTAAGGGGGTTATCCTCTCCTCCTTACAAGATTGGAATATGCATTACAGGATCCCTAGCATTGCAGTGTTCTGTTATTTACAATTAAAATAATTTGTGCAGCAACTTTCCGGATATAGTTATGACTTGTAATGAATTCCTTGAGAATTTTATTAAGATAAAGGGATGTGGATTCATACACACTTTCTGTCTGACTTTGGAGCACCAGGGGAAAATGGGGGATAAGTTTGATACACTTTCTGCTAAGTGATCTCGTAGCCTGCAGTGTGATGTTTCTGTTTCTGAGACACGTCCTATCAAAATCCATTCTTTTAAACTCCTGAACGATATATATTACACACCATATAAGCTTTGGAAGTGGGGTTTGAGAGATTCATCTGCTTTTTTTTTGGTGTGAGGAACTGGAGGCTGATTTGTATACACATTTCCGCAACACATGGGTCCATCAAACTTTTTTGGCATGGAGTCTTTGTATTAATAAATTAAATATGTATGACAAATGCTTCCCCTGATGCTAAGCTAAAACTGTCCTGTTCGGACATCCCCTGATGTTCCGGCTGAGGTTGCTGGATGCTTCCATTGTGCAGGTACTTCTGGTAGATTAACGATTGCCTGAGTTTGGCTGCAAAAGGAGGCCTTGGATATTGTATCTTGGTGTGGTGAGTTTATATTTCTTTGTGGTCTGGAGCTGTCTATACCTGACCAACATCCGAGTCAATATAAGCTTTGAAGAATTTGGGAGATGGTTAAGGGGGGCTTATTGGATTTTTTACATGGTTGCGACGTACCAATAATTGTATAGCCTTAAAGGATTTTCACCTGATCCTTCCACTTATTTATGTGTGATGGATCTTTTATGATGTATTTCATTTTATATGCTGCTTAATAAGTGTAATTTTGTTACGTATATTAAAAATTAATTATTACCTCCCAATAAAAACAATTTAAGAATTGAAACACAACACAAAGTAGATAATACTCCTTGTATCACATTAAGGAAAGGAAACTTTGGTGCACAAACAACAGCGCTAGGAGTGCAAATTCAACTTTCTAAGCCACAAAATCTGAATTTATACTAAAACAAAATAATTCACTCATATGTAAAAGCACACCAGTATGTGTAGGTTTATGGGTGGTAGGCAAATCTCTTACATAAAGTCTAATTAATTATCCCCCGTAAACATGCAAGTCAAACTCCCACATGCAAATAGCTTAATTTATGAGTACAACCAAGTCTCAAAAAGTCAAGCGTACTTATAAATTGATTTACTCGGGTGTAATTTTAACCCAGGATTGGTGTAATATTACACCTCAGTAAATCTCTGGGGTTAAGGAAAGGGTGTTCCAGGACTCCGATAGACCCCAATCCATTCCTTCCCGGGAGACAGAGAGATTTACTTGTATTACGTGGAAGAGGAAAAGGAATGTGTGTTAGAATGTGAAAGAACAAATTGATTTGTAATCCTATAGCAAGTAAACGCCTCAAGTTAAAAAGCGGCATAAAAACTAATTTGAAGAAAAAGTAAACAGAACATATATACACAATTGAGCATTAAAACACTCAAAAACAGAAGCAGCTTAAAAAGTGTTTACAATAAGTCCATAATAAGAAATAAATCGTCAGTATTTAATTGTGATTATCTAAATACTGTGGGTAAAATATTCTTTGTAATTTGTTTTCAAAATATAAGGATAAGATTGAATAATGAAGGATTAGTTAAATCCAGAGAGTGTTTAATCTTGGACTGCAACACTATATTGTATTTATTCATGTAATCCTCCATTTTTTGTCTGAAGCTTATCTTCAGTAAACGTCACCAGTGGCGAGTAGCAATGTAAAAAAGCTTCAGGCCAGCAATGGATTTGCACACAGAATTCAGAGTTTTATTTTTTTCTGTAGCTTTTCTGTCTTTAATGCGTTAACTATTGGCCTGGAGTGAAAACCTTCCATTTGCCGGCATTTCAGTTTATCAAACTGCCAAAGTCTACTTCCTGATGTACAGAGAGCTTATCTGATATCCAAAGAATCCTTGTAGTATATTTAGAGGTGTCAGTCAGATACCGCAGTCCAATTTTGTATGTTTTACCTCAGGCACTAATGAAAACTTCAGCGCCTCGGTTTTTGAAAATACTGTGACAAGATGATAAAAGGATTAAATATTTTTCTGTTTAAAACCGCACAGATACCTCTCCACCAGACAATACAAGACATACGAGGTTAGCTAGGTTAGAGTACGAGATGCTAAGAGGCCTCAGTAGCTCTAATTAACCGCCACCGGTGTGTTTTTTTGAAGACCACAGAGACTCCCCGGTTTATAAGCACAGAATATATGTCTCATATTTTGACAAACAGGAAATAGTTTCAAAGTTCGCTCGGCTTTCTTAGCCACGCTGTCGCATCCTGAGAAGCCTTCAACCTTTCTGTAATTTTAATTTCGTGGACAAGACTCAGTTGAAATTCACTTCGGTTATGCTAGCGCAGGTGTTTTAATAAAATTATTAATAGGTGTTTATGTATTCTGAATAATGGATTTGTGTGGAAAATATAATAAGTAGGAAAATGTATGCACTAGGGGTTCCCAGAGCCTGCATTTGAAATGCTACTAGTGAGCCTGCAGCACCAATAGTGAAACCCACATAGGTAGCCCCTAAACCATGTCTGTTAGAAATGGGGTCTTTGGTTGGCAGTCAGGTTACCCCCTGTCCAAGCAAGGACCCTCACTCTAGTCAGGGTAAGTCACACACAATCCAAATTATCCTGTGCCCACCCTCTGGTAGCTTGGCACCAAGCAGTCAGGCTTAACTTAGAAGGCAAAGTGCAAAGTATTTGTGCAATAAATTATAAAATAACACCATATTACACCACAAAAATACACCACACAGTGTTTAGAAAAATATATAATATTTATCTGATAAGATGCAGGTCAAAACGATAAAAGATGCAATTAGTAGATGTTTGGATATCACTGTAAAAGTGATATGAAGTGTCTTAAGTCTTTTAAAAGTAAACAAAGTATTTTTCAAGCACAAAGTACCTGGTTCACGTGAAAATTCTCGGCAAAGAACCACAGAGGAGGAGAAGCATGGAAACAAAGGGGTGTGCGTCGATTTCCCGGGCCGCACACAGCGATACGTCATTTAGTTTACATGCAGGGTTTGCTGGGCGTCGATTTCCAGTGCTCGGTCATGGATCCTTTTCGGGTTGCTGGGTTTTCATATGCCCCGGGGATGGTGCGTGGATTACCTGCGCTGGCAGGATGAAGTCACAGGAGCTGCGTCGATCCAGTGGGCGTTGCTTAGAATTTTATACTGCACAGCAGGCGCTGCTTCGATTCTTCTCCGGAAGTCGACCTGCGTCATTCCGGGTCGGCTGTGCGGCGATCTAGTGGGCCATGCGTCAAAGTTCCAGTCGCTATGCTGGTGCTGCATCGATCTT
The DNA here is from genome assembly GCF_031143425.1 of Pleurodeles waltl. Lineage (NCBI taxonomy): Eukaryota > Metazoa > Chordata > Amphibia > Caudata > Salamandridae > Pleurodeles > Pleurodeles waltl. The sequence continues at coordinate 215,904,467 of NC_090450.1, read as the reverse complement.
CTCGTTGCGAAGTCAGGCTGCAGCGTTCTGGTTGGGCGTGCGGTGAAATTTTTACAGCAGTGCAGGCTGTGCATTGTTTCTGGCAGGCTGTGCATCGAATTTCGCCGCACTAGGAGATCGTCTTGAAAAGATGAAGACTTTTTGGTCCTGAGACTTCAGGGAACAGGACGCAAGCTCTATCCAAGCCCTTGGAGAGCACTTCTTCACCTCAGCCAGAGAGCAGCAAGGCAGCAGGGCAACAGCAAGGCAGCAGTCCTTCACAGAAAGCAGTGAGGTGAGTCCTTTGGGCAGCCAGGCAGTTCTTCTTGGCAGGATGCAGGTTCTGGTTACAAGTTTCTTCTCCGGTAAGTATCTGAGTTGATAGGGGCAGAGGCCCTGTTTATATACCCAAATGGGCCTTTGAAGTGGGGGAGATTTCAAAGAGTGGCTTTGAAGTGCACTAGGTCCCCTTTCAGTTCCATCCTGTCTGCCAGGGTCCCAGGAGGGGGGTGTGGCAGTCCTTTGTGTGAGGGCAGGCCCTCCACCCTCCCAGCCCAGGAAGACCCATTCAAGATGCAGATGTATGCAAGTGAGGCTGAGTATCCTATGTTTGGGGTGTGTCTGAGTGAATGCACAAGGAGCTGTCAACTAAACCCAGCCAGACGTGGATTGTAAGGCACAGAAAGATCTAAGTGCAGAGAAATGCTCACTTTCTAAAAGTGGCATTTCTGATTAGTAATACTAAATCCAACTTCACCAGGCAGCAGGATTTTATACCACCATTCTGGCCATACGAAATAAGACCTTTCAGATCAGCAGCTACCATTCAAACAATGTATGAGGGCAGCCCCAATGTTGGCCAATGAAGAAGGCAGGCCTCACAGCAGTGCAAAATTAATTTAGGAGTTTTACACTACCAGGACATGTAAACTACACAGGTACATGTCCTTCCTTTTGCCTACACAAAAACAACAGATGATGGACGGAATGCATAACAAGTCAAACATTCACCCCCAGTCACAGATCTGGGTTTAATCCATCAGTTTTTTTGCTTGCCGTGCCCTACCAGTTTAGACCTAGCCATATGCAAATCAGTCTTGACCCTGTTCCCCATGGGAACAGTCCAGCCTGAACTGCCAGGCTAGGTCCTCCCTGGACCAGAAACAAGCATCCTGGGACCGGTTTCAGGGTATCATCCTTCATCAGCCAGGCTAGCTTGAATCTGGTGGCATAGCAAGCACCGGACCCACTTCTGGGCATACCCTTCCCACTTGGGGCGACAAATACAAAAACAACAGATGATGGATGGAATGCAGAACAAATCAAACATTCACACCCAGTCACAGATCTGGGTTTAATTCATCAGTTTTTTTGCTTGCCATGCTCTTCCAGTTTGGACCTAGCCATACGCAAATCAGTCTTGACCCTGCTCCCAATGGCAACAGTCCAGCCCGAGCTGCCAGGCCAGGTCCTCCCTGGACCAGAAACAAGCATCTTGGGACAGGTTTCAGAGTATCACCCTTCATCAGCCAGGCTAGCTTGAATCTGGTGATATAGAAAGCATGGGACCCACATCTGGGCATACCCTTCACACTTGGGGTGACAAATACAAAAACAACAGATGATGGACAGAATGCAAAACAAATCAAACATTCACCCCCAGTCACAGATCTGGGTTTAATCCATCAGTTTTTTTGCTTGCCATGCCCTTCCAGTTTGGACGTAGCCATATGCAAATCAGTCATGACCCTGTTCCATTGCTCTTTGTTTGATTGACAAGAATAACATTTTTTTGAGGTAAGAAATATCGGTGAAGGTAATATAAGATGTTTTAACATTGTTTTCACCAATATACTGGTTACAAATATCCTCAAATTATTTGAACATGTTTTAGTTAATATAAAAATGTTGTTACTGTTGTTTATATAAATGCAATCAATAGTTTTTAGAACAATAATAATTATAGTCTCACAGTGGATTGTTGAGCTTGAAGGGGGATAGGGTGAGAAGTTGATCAGGTAATAATTAAGAATTATTAAAATATATATATATATATATATATATGATTAATATTTATTATGAAATGTATGTAATACTGATTTATTTTCGTTATATGGTTTTTGCGGGCTGATAGATATGAAGGGATATAAGGTGGGAAGCTAATTAAGTAATAATTAATTAACAATGAATTATTAATTGCTAATTCATTATTTGTTTGATTTTTAAATATGTAATTTATGCATAGTTTTTTCTTCAATAATTTGACTGCTTATGTTTCATAAATTTTTTATTGCTATTATAAAATTAGTCATGGGTGCTGTAATATCTGGGGTATTTAGCAGTGCATGGCGAGGGTGCGTGTCATAGTTACCTCATGGTGTGAGTTTAGTTACTTGAAATAACTCTAACTGTAAAAGCAGAATTTCTATGGTTTTGTGCGAGTAGATTCAGAACCTAACTATAATTTCCCTGTAACCTTTGCTTTTTAAGTGAATTTCTATTGTTTTTTAAATTCTATTTCCCAACTAATATGTACCTGTAACCTTTGTTTTTTTCAGTGCAGTTCTGTGGCTTTTTTAAAGTAAAGTAATTTTATTTACTATACGTTAATTCAACCACTGCCTGTGGCCAGGCCCAACGACCCAACCCCCCAATAGCCACCATCCCCACACACAGCCTTTGGCCATGCATCAGGGGGTTTGACCAGAGGGCCTGGCCTGCGGCCATGATCACAACTAACCCCCAATAACCACTGTACCCCGCTCCATGCATGGCATTTGGAGACGCTCAGAGGGGGTTGGCCACAGGTCCTGTCTCTCTGGGTGTGAGAGGTTTTCTCAGGGTGTGAGAGTGTCTGTCTGGGTGTGAAAGTAGGTGTGAGGGGGTGTATCTGAGTGTGTCAATGGGTGTGAGAGTGTCTCTGTGAGTAGGTGTGTGACTGTCTGGATAGGTCGGTGAGTGGGTGTGTGAGAGTCAGAGGTGTGTGAGTGGGTTTGTGAGTGTCTGAGTGGGTCTGTGAGTGGGTGCATTAGTGTGTGAATGAGTGTATGAATGTGTATATATATTTCTGTAAAATTTCAAAAAGGTTCGCGACTCCATTGCGGTGTTGCATGGGGGGACACATTGAGCGTTACAACCGAGTTGCAACTCCATGCACGTGAAAAAAAAACAGTTTGGGGCTTTTTAAAAAAAACTTAAGGGTTCCTTCAGAGACCCCAACAATGCACCCTTGGGGTCAGGACACGCCTATCGTGACCACATCTATAGTTTCCAATCTTTATTTTCATCTTTCTTTACAGGTTTTGACCCCCCAATCACAGCACTTCTCTTGGTGCAATAGTTTGCGAAGCTCAACGTAGGCCAGAGTCCAACTAGCTTTTAGTGCATTAGTTGCCTTATTTTGTAAATATTTTATATTATTTGTTTTTATTTTAAAATATATTTTAATGTATATAGTATTTTTTTAAGCATTTTTTAGATTATTCAATTTTTAAATATTGTATTTATTGTCAACATTAATTTATAAAAAAAAGTTCTCATTCAAATGTTTATATTTTATGGTTTTGTTGTGAATGTATGTATGTATTTTTATGAACATTTTAAATGTATTACTGCAAATATGTACACATATATATTTTCATATCAATATACTTCAAATATGAAAACATAGTAAACTTTTATTAATTATGTTACTCTGAATATTCTATATTATATATCACTGTAACTGCTATGAGCAATATGTACGGTGGCTATATTATGGCTGACACTGCTGTATTTTGCTAACTGTGATGGCTGATGGTTACTTTATACGCAAAAAATAGTATATTAAATTTTTTTTTTGTGAGTCTGCTATTCACTTTCAAATACTGAACCAGTACAGTATGTCTCAATATGTTGATTTATTGATGTAGATATTTTAAGATGGTGACCATAGTATATTTAGCTTGTAGTCCGCTTTCTATTGCTACGCACTCACTGTTAAGAGACTGTCTCTCACAGGGACATGTACGCATGAGAAAGGAGGTCAGCTCAAAACACTTGCATGAGCTGGTGTTCCTTTCTATAACAAATATATGTTTTCTGCAAGTCCTGAATATACATGAACATGTATACTGTGAGTGTGAATAACTGTATCTGGATTTTGGTGGTCGGGTACCACTGTCCGCAACACTTGGCAGCTCCTAAGGGGATAGTAGTGTAAAGCAGACATTTAGCTATATAAATATATATATATTATATATATATATATATATATATATATATATATACATATATATATATATACATATATATATATATATATATATATATATATATATATATATATATATATATATATATACACATGTATATATATATATAGATATATATATGTGTGTGGGTGTGTGGGTGTGTATATATATATATATACATATATATATATATATATATATATATATATATATATATATATATATATATATACACACACACACACACACACACAAAAAGAACAGATGGACGGAAAGCTGAAGAATGTCAAACATTCATGGCCTAAATCCACAATTTCATCCCAGTTTGAAAATCAGTCTTGATTCTGCTTCTCAACTGCCTAGCTGGCTTGAATACAGTGCACAGTGAGCCCGGGACCCACGTCTGGGCATACCTAGTGCACTTAGGGTGACAAAAGCAAAAGGAACAGATGATAAACGGAATGCTGAATAATGTAAAGGATTCACCACATGTCAGAGTACTCAAATGATTCCATTCTGATTACAGAATGCCCCAACTAGACATGTTCTTAACCTGAATCAATGTGATCACGATGCCCTGTTCTCAAGGCCCACACTGACTCTCTGTTGCTAGAAATTCCCTTTAAAAGTACTCTGCATCACTCACAGGGCTCTCCATAATATTGGAATGATTTTTTTTTTTACAATATTTATTCCACCACCATAGGAGAAAAGCAAATGACTTTTTTTCAGAATTCCAGAAACGTACTCTAATAGAGGAGATACACCAGCGGTATAACATTCTGCTGGGTACTGTCAGCCTATTCACAATGAGAAATAGCTTTCTACGAAATAGATATTGAGAGAAGCATCCAGTGGTACACTACTAGCCTGTGAATAAATGAATGAGATTTGCAGAGCTTGCTGCTTTCAACGCTGGCACCCTGTTAAAGATGGTGAGCTGCCCAGGGTAACAGGAAGAATATACATCATGTGGCAGCCAGGAAGGAAATACAATGATCTCCTTTTAGGCTATGGTTTGAGTGAGGAATTTGAACTAAATCTGTGTTGGAAGATCAATGCACACATGATGAACAACATGTGTAAAATATGATCCTTAACCAACAGCACCAGAATTGTGTGGGTCTTGTAGACTTGAGACAGTGTTTTGAGGATGGAACACAAGTGAATAGGAAGCCAATGCATGAGGTGATATTAATTAGCAAAGGGCATCATTGGCTGCAAATGAGGCCTGCACAACAGAACCTATGTTTCCTATCAAATAAATGTTGTAGATACATTATATATTTGCTTTGTGTTTCTGATCCCTTTCTTCAGGCACTGCATTGATGAAGCATATCCAGAATGTACTTCCAGTGCACTTTTCACACCACTGGCAACAGGTAATGCCAGAGATGGATGTTTCTGTTTTGTGTTTCCACCTCTGCAACAAGGTAAGGAGATACAGACACTGGCAATCATTACCACAAGAATGATGTACATCTGCAATGATTCACTGGTAGTGCCATTCACTTGTTTCCCTTGTCACCTCAAGGTCACAAAAAATCCTTATCACTTATTTAGTTCCCCAGAATTCCATACAACCTCCTGTCATCTTCAGCCATTACAGGTAGAAAATGTGGTGCTTTGCTGACAGATAACAGAATCAGGATTGGCCAATATAATACCCAACTCTACTTGAAAGCTACCTTGAAAGCTATCCCTGCTTCAGACATTCAACCCCTCAAACACTGCTTCTACTTCATATAGACCTGGATATTCAAAGTTTACTTGAAGCTCAAATCGACTAAAACAGAGTTTGTGCTATTTGCTGAGAACAACAAACAATACAAAATTGCCTCAGAATTTGAACCTTGATTGCTTCAGACCCCAACTTTCACCAAATGCCAAGTTACCTGGATTTATCCTGGATGCCAACCCTATCCTCAAGGAACATATTGTCAAATAAACAGAGAAAAGCTGGTGCCAATTCTCTTCTAAAAAATCAAACTATTTCTTCTAGAGAATTACTTTAGAACGGCTCTTCAAACCCTCATACTCTTGCATCTGGAAAGTGATAATGTCCCACTCCACGGTCTCTTGACTCCACACTGGACCTCCTAAAGGCATCCAACAGACCACAGCACATTACATCAAGGGCCTAAAGAAATATGATCACATCACCCCCATCCTAATGGAACTACAATGGCTTTCCTTTCCGGCTGAAATCATCTTCAAAACCAGCCTCGTCAGTTACAAATCACCCACGGTTATCTTGCTGACAAGCTCATCAGCTCAGTAGGTTCTTGACAAACCAGCAGCTAGGACTTGATTTAATTGTGGTCTCGAATGTGTAAAAAAGTAAAAAGACAAGACAGCAAGCCTTTTCCATCTATGCATGCAGGATCTGGATCGCATTCCGGTATCCAAGAGGACCATTCCAACATTGCTTCAATTTGAAGGCTCACTCTTTAAAGGACGGTGTTAAGGTGGAGCTGCTACCACCAACAGTGCCACACCAGTAGACTGCCGCCAGCCATTTTATGACAAATAATACGGCCTGGTGGTGTTCTGCTGGCAGGCGCTGCTGGCCGTAGCCGCGCCCCATCCAGTCCCCTGCTGGAAGAACCCCTAGATGCAGGTAAGTCGGGTTTCCGACAGGGGAGGGGGTTGGGGGGTGCTGTGTGGGTTGTGGGGTTGTGTGCATGAATGTGTGAGTGAATGTGTGTGTAGTGTTGTTTGCGTGTGTGTATGCATGTGTGAGAATGCGTGTATGAATGGAAATCTGAATGCATGTTTGCGTGTCTGTGTGAATGTGTTTACAGATGTGTGCAAGAATGAATGGATGCATGTGTGAATGAATGAGTGTATGCATGTGTGAGTGAGTGTATTTATGCGTGGTGCGTGTCTGCCAGAGTGCGTAAATGGGGTTGAGGGAACGCAAGGGGGAGCGTGGAAGGAGGGGGGTTGGGGTAAATCTGGGGAGTGTTTGCGGGGGTGGGTGAGCCTCCTACCAGTGACAGGGAAGGAATTCCCTGTCACTGGTAGGGCCTACTGCCATGGTTTTTGTGGTGTTACGAATGCCACGAAAACCATGGTGGTAGGCAGGGTCAAAATGCCGCTGGCGGTACAATAGTGGTCACCATGCTGGAGATTGTAATCTCCAGCCCGGCGGCTGCTACTGCCATGGCGGTCAGAGTGGCACATTGGCGGGTTGGCAGCAGCCAACCCGCCAATGTCATAATGTGGCAGTATGTACCTCCAGCCTGTTGGCGGTACTACCACCACATTATTACCAACCGCCGGGGTCATAATGACCCCCCCATAGTGTGATACTTTCAATTATTGGTTCTAAGTCAGGTTGTGCTTCTCAGCAAGTCTGGTAACTCTCCTCAAACAAAAAGGTACAAAGTGGCTGGTCTAGAAGCCACAGGCACATTTTATTATCCTGCTATGGGTGACAAAAAGTAATTCACTCTTCTCATGGCATGTAGGAGTTCATGATTGCTCCTGGCAGCATCAGCAAAGTCCTTGGCTTCAGTAGATATGTTGGGCTGTATAGCTGTTGTTGGATAGTGCTTGCGGTCTCACTGCTCTGCCCTCTGTAGTGATAATAAGGGAAACACTCTCCAATACTTGGTTCAGAATTGGACTACTTCCTTGCTTCAGTCTGCTTCTCTGCACTGTGCCAAGCACCAGGCAGAGCAACTGGCTCTCCCTCAAGCTGTCTTATCCTGCAAGGTCAATGCATCTTCCTTTATCTCTGCAGGGGGAATGGACTCTCACGAGTCCAAGCAGAACCCCAGCTTCTGCCAGAAATATTGTGCAGAGTGTGGACCCCACTTACCTTTCAGACTCTGACAATCAGTGACTCCAGCCCTGGTACCTCTAGATAGTCTTGACAACTGTGCAGAGTACCTCCTCCATAGGTATGATGATCTGCAGCTCCCTTCCAAAAAGGGGGTAGGGTGGCACACTTCCTGACATACTAGCACACATTGCAAAAATGTAAATGCAGTGCATGATAACTTTCACTTACGTTTACTCGTAAGTATTGAAGTATTCACCATTGTTGGAATAGACTATGCTGTGTATCTCTGGGCAAGTACTCATGGACTAAATTTTTACATCAACAGAGATGTTGGACAAGGCCCTTTTTGTCAGGTCATCCTCAAACCTTTTGCCTTCCACCTCCTATTTTTCTGACCTCTTTTTGTTGACTCTAGGACTCTGGGCACTTTATCACTGCTGATCAGTGCTAAAGTGCATGTGCTCTCCCATCTAAACAAGGAATGATTGGATTACACCTGATTGGCTTATTTACTCTACCTTTAAGTTCCCTGTACAGTCGTACAGGGCCTGTGAATTAAATGCTATTAATGGGCATGCAGCACACCTTGCGTCACCCACAGAAGTAGTCTCTCTAACATATCTCAGGCATGCTGCTGCAGGGCCTGCGTGTGCAGTTTAATGCCACATGGACCTGGCATCTAAATTTACTTGTGAGGCCTGGAACTCCCCTTTTACTACATATAAATTACCCCTAAGGTAGGGTCTAGTTAGCCATATGGGCAGGATGCTGTGTAGGACATCTGTCTTGTTGTGTGTTCTGTCCTAGTAGTGACAAACAGCCTATTTGGTTTTGCACTGCTGTTAGTGTTTCCTCTCTCATAGGCTTGCATTGGAAATGCCCTTTCCTATGTCTAAGTGGTATTTTCTGATCTACAAGAGGTAGCATTGGCATGTTTGGTGCGGTTAGAATGGTTGTGAGAAATGCTGCTTATTGGAATAGGTGGATTTTTTATTACCATTGTAGAAACGCCACATTTAGAACGTGGGCATTTCTCTGTGCTTTTGATTCTATTGCTTTGCAGCTTGACTCCAATCCACATCTAGGGTAGAGTGAAATCTCCGCTTGGTGTCTACTTTCCAGACATCCATCACATAGGAGGGGCTGGGTGTGACAGAGGAGGCATCTGCACACTGATTTTCTTTCTGAGTTGGGGAGTGGGAGGATCATTCACACCTTACATGTGAATAGGCTTTGTCCTGCCCTCACACGATTGTCAGGAGTCCCCAAGGTGCCTCCTGCATTATCTGTCAGCATCCCCAGGGCATAGGTTTAAATCATATCTCTGTTCTAGGTGAAACCTTCGTGTTTCTAAGTAAACATAATGTGCTGTGTTACACTCTTGTTTTTATCAATGATTGTTTTACCAATGCTTGTTTGCTAATGTGAGCAGGTGTAGACATGTGCTTCTAATTGGGTGTGGTGTAGACATGTGCTTCTGATTGGGTGTGGTGACTCATCCACATGTGGAAACTCAACTGCTTTCCCGATTGGCTGTACATAGCAGAGTGAAGCATGCCTCCCTGCTTGGCTTTGTTTTGCTTCCTGATCTCAGCATCTGATTTGGCAGCCCAACCCCTGCTGTCATCCTCGTATTCAGGAGTTTGAGGCAATTCTTTTCTTCGTTCCTGTACCAGCTGACACCAGGCATTCCTCCAGCACTCCGGAAAAGTCTGCAGCTAAGTGACTAGTATTCTCCAGGGAGTTTGTTCTTTGAGCGCTTCGCTTTCCTAGAACAGCTGGTGTATTTCAGACCTCGTATTTTGTCAGAGTGCTTATCTTGAAGAGACAAATGCATTTCTGAACATTCTACATTATTATTGTAGTTACTTGCCTAAATGTGCTTCAGGAAATCTGCTTCAGCTCAAGTACTACCAAAAGTGACAGTGCAATTTTAAAAGAGCATTTACGTGACTTTTCTTTCTCCTATAGCATAACTCTTGGATTGAAATTGTGTCATTCATGCCTGTGTTTCAGGTTTGAGGAATTTGCTTTTGAAGGGTTTTTCACCCACACAGTGAAACCAAACCAAACTGTGCCACCCTAACTGTTTAAACCCAGAGTAGACATTTGTATTTCTTGGATTGTTTTTGTTCCTTTTAGTTTAACCCTATGCATTCAGGAAAGTTATACATGATATAATTAATGCCCTTGTTTGTCTTTCTTGTGCATGATGAGTGCAACCACAGTTCTAATTGTAGTGTGGAACAGTGAATCTCTGTGAAGCCAGCCCTAGTGTTGCAGTACTTATTGTTATGGTACTCAGTTTTTTTTTTTGGGTAATGCAGTGTTAGTAATTGTGCCAACAGTTATTATTATCCAAGAAAAGTGCTGGAGCATCCTGGTGTTCTTCTACCTTTTCCTCGCCTATTTCAGAAAGAGAGATTCAGTTTCAAGGAAGTTAAGTGCACTCGCTCTACTATCACTCTGTCAACAACTACCTGCCCCCGAAGATACAGGGTGCCTGGCTAGACCAGAAAACGTGGCAGTGTTTTCTCTCTTTCTCTTCCACTCCCCCTTTCCTTTTGGGAGACCTGCCAGGGTTTCTGTGTCCACCAGGAAGTGCCAAGAGGTGTTGCAGGAGGTTGGGGGCATACCATCGCGCCTGCAGACATCCTGCTTTTCAGGTGAGTGCCCCGTCTCCACAACAATGGGCTGATTCCCCCTACTAACATCTGGAGCATAGACTGAGTCTGAAACGAGGGTGTTGTGCACTTCTGAGAATCCTTCGAAATGACCCCTTTGATCAAAGACTTTTGGAGTATAAGTGCAAGGGGTTGTTTCTCATGTTTTTGAGACAGAGACAGAACAAAGACACTGTTGGACACTGGTGGACTGGACTCTAACTGCTGCTGTAAGTACTCTCCAGGAAACACATTGGGACTATCCTGCTGCTGTGCTGACCTCTGACCTGCTAGGTCACTAGAGGGACAGCCACTGCTTTCTTCTAGACCCTGTGCTGGCCTGCTTGCCTGGACTCTACAGTCTTGTGCCCCCACAGCTGTCTCTCGGGACTGGGTGGTGTGCCCCCTGTCCCCTGCATTTCTGTTCCTCTGGTACTGTTTTATTGGATGGGCACAGGTGGAGTGCACCTTGATCTTGTAGAGCATGTGGAGAGTGCCTTAGGAGTATCAGCGCGTGAAGAGTGTTTTATTTCTTGCCAAGAGTGCTTTATTTCTTGCCTAGAGCACTGTATTTCTGTCTTTATTTGCCAAGGACACAAGGAAGCTCCCCCATATCATTGTGTTTGTGACTCCCCCTCCCCGACATAGGAGAGGTCACAAGGAGCCCGTTGATCCAGCACAGACATGCTCTCTCCTTCTAGTGCCCTTTTTGCACAAGTAGGCACTTCTTTCTTGAGGAATCACTGCCGCCTGAGCCACAAAACAAAGGTAGCGTGGCTGAGGGGAGCGAAGATTGCTGCCGGCCATGTGGGTGAAAAGTACCATTTTTCTGAGAGGACTGGAAGACTTGGCTCCATGTTGGGCGGGTTCCAGAGGCTCGCCCCGCCAGGCCGCATTGTTGTGGGAGGAGACGTGTGGTCTCCAAAGACACCGGAGAGGATGCGGGAAGGCGTGCCTCGTGCCTTTGTTCCTCATCAGATGGGAAGGAAGACTCAATGGAGGCCCTGGCTTGCTGCGGGTTGCTTCATTGGGGTAGCACCCATGAAAGGAGTAGGATCGCCTCCCTTCATGCTACTTTTGGTGATTTTGGCATTGCCCCTGAGGGGCATGCAGGACTACCACAGTCTTGGGCAGGAAGCCGCATTCCTGGAATAAGTTCCAGTTCAGTACAATACTCTTGCCCGTATTATGACCTGAGGCTGTTTTGCTGTGTCGCACTTGCAGTATTGGAGATACACAGTCTACCTGATGGGGAGCAGGAGGGAGTGCCTATGATTTATGCCTTATGGGAATATTTCATTCTATGCACATTTATGTTGATAATGATGATCTGACAACTGTTTGTTTTGCAAAATACAAGTAATCTATTTGATAATCTGACAACTGCTTGCCTTGCAGAGTACTAGTAATCTATGTGATGATCTGTCAACTGTGTGTATAGCACAGTACTACTGATGCATGTTGTTTTTGGTCCAAAGATGTTTTGTGCAATACAGTATATTTTTAAATAACTTATTGTGGTGTTGTCTTTGAGGTTATTTATTGTGTCACTAGTTTTGTGTGTGTTGTGCAAATACTTTACACATTGTCCCTGGGATAAGCCTGACTGCTTACGCCAAGCTACCGAGGGGGTGAGCATGGGTTATCTTGGGTGTGTAGCTCCCTTGCCCTGACTAGAGTGGCGGTCCCTGCCTGTCTGAGGTGTCTACCCTGGCCAACCAGGAACCCCATTTCTAGCAAGAGAGTAACTTGTCAGTTTACAAATGCTTGGAAATGCTGCCAAAGTCTTTACAGGTTAAGTACCACTTCCAAGGTGCATGTGCACCCACATGAGCTTGTCAGGACAAGAAGGAGCCAATCAAAGTGGGAAGGAAAGCACACTACCTGGAACATCAGCACACATTTTCTCTCACATTCTTTACAGTAAATACACTGCATGATAACATTGATTGGAAACAAGTGACAAAGAAAACATGCTGGCATAGTTTTACATTGAAAAAGCCTTTGATTTAGTAGGATGTTCCTGAAAGGTTATGGCCTGGTCTCTCAACTCCTGAAATGGATAGAATTGGTGTACTTTCATGTTTGGGCTTGCTCAGGACTAATGGAGTTATCTCAGAGAGATAGGCATTAAAACGTGACCCCAGCCAAGCTTGCCACTGTCACAGCTTCTCTTCCTCTAGAGATCAAGTCACTGGTGTGCTTACTCCACACTAGGGTAACAGATTGGGGTATTAAAGCAGGTGGCACAAAATATGACCTCTCACTACATGCAGGAAACACATGAGTACTTGCTAGACAAGATGAAAGAAACCAACCTGGACTCTGGAAGTCCTGGCAATCCAAAACTATAAAATACTTGGCCCTTCATGTGGAAAACCTAAAGACATGACTGTAGGCTGAGTAAAGAAAGGCTCAAATCAACCAATGTCCTTTTGGATTATGCTACTCCATTACGCATAGGAGAGTGATGAAAATAAAGGTGGTGCTACTTCCCCGATGTTTATATGTGTTCTAGGGAACAATAGAGGCTGCCTACATCAATATTTAAAGAGATGGAGAGCATGCTCATGTTACGGTCTTATTTGCAGTGGCACATACCATGCATACTGCACTTACTCCACTGGAGGAAATAATTGGACACAACACATAAGAGTGTGGAGGTTCTCAGCATCAGTCAAAGTCAGAACTAGTTCCATCACTTCTTTGTCAGATGGGGCACATGCTGAAGCTTTATTCTTTCTTTCAAGACACCCAAAGTATGGTGCCATGTGCTACATTCTTGTACACTAATTGCAGGTACTTACTTATTGTCAGGTATGTTATTTTATAATTAGTGCTATTGCGCTGTAGTAATCATGGCCAAGAATAATGGAAAAAAGCAGCACTAGTTTTAACCTAAAGAGAGAATTCTAGAACTAAATCTAGACCCACAAGACTTTTAAGATCTCAGAGGCCACCTTAATTAGGAAAGTATTTTTACCCAACCTGTGTCCTGCCAGTTGTTAGGAATTAGGATAATTGATGAGAGGAGCTCACCAACAGAGGAATCCTCAGTGCAAGAGATTTTAAGAAATCCCATAATTTAATACAGCTGGAAAATTACAAGTTAAATCAGCATTGTAAATGAGACCGTACCATTAACAGATACTTGAAGCCAGTCCACCAAGCTGGACATAGAATGTCCAAGGCAATCATGTGCTACAATCAAAGACTATTGTAGTAGTTGTCAGTCAGTCAGTCAAAAGAGCTTTATTTCGGCTACAAGAGCCATAAAAGCACATAGCAGCAATAAATACAAGTAAATACACATTTTAAATAAATATAACAATACGTATGTCTGATAAAATAAGAATAAAATAAAGATAAAATACACTCACACGGTACGATGGAACAATCTTGTTGGTACCATTAAACAGATAAAATTTTTCCTCTAACAATCCAACTTGCTCCGAGGAACTTGGCGACGGCGATCACTAACGTTGGCCAAATGTCTGATCTGAGGATTCGGAGGACTATTTCGGGAACTGCGGACTCCCAGCAGTCTGCATGCCGGGGCCAGCCATTTCCTACGTGAGGCAATGTACTCGGGCCAAGCAAATAGGACATGAGGGAGGTTCTCAATGGGGGCTTTGCAGGCTGGGCAAGTGGTTAATTCTTCATGTGACCAGCGGCTGGTAAACGGTCTTAGTGGCATTGTGCCAATGCGGAACTGAAAGCACAGTTTCCTTTCCCTTGGTACCGTGATTAGGTCCCAGAAAGCCTTGTGCTTGCATGTCTTTTTTAGGTTGACAAAGTTGCAAGATAATGTAGTATGAAGTGCGGACCCAGATCTTCGGAGTCTACCATGTGCAATACAGTTTTTTAAGTTTGCTTTTTGAGGGAAAGGAAGAGGTGGTTGGTGAATTCCAGAGTTCTCTAAGCCCAAGTGAGTAGAGTAACCCCTTGATGTATCTAAGCCAGGGGATGCTATGAAAGTGGTCAGCTTTTAAAATGACCTGCAGGGCTGCAGTGAAGGATTCGAGCTCTGGGGTAGTCCAGAGATGCCGCCAGTACAGAAGAGGGCATAGGCGGGCTTTGTGACCAATGCGTTTCATACCAAGATCCTTGAAAAGGGGGAACAGTGGAGTGCTTGGTGGGAGGGACACAAGGTTTCCTAGGAAGTTGTTTTCAGGGATGGTTATACCTTGGATTTTAGCATAGCCCCATAGTTCAGCTCGTAAAGTGCTGAGATCACAGCCTGGGCTTCGAATTTCTGGATTGCTGGGCGAATTGGTTTTGTATGTGAGAGGTGAAAATCCTTTATTAGTACCCCCGTTGTTTGCTTTAGTTTTAAAGCTTGCTTTCCTATGTGTGGTTTCCAAGACATGTTATCAGTCAATGCTATACCCAGGTAACTGAAGGTGCCCACCTTCTCAAGCGTGGGGCCCTCTAGTGTGAACTTCCATCTAAAGGGTCTATTGGGATTGAGGGTCATTAGTTTTGTTTTTGAGGTGTTGATTTCAAGCCCCCGCATGGAGCAGAATTCCTCAAAGCATGTGAGGAGTTTCCTTAATCCACTAGGGGTCTTGGATATCAGGAGAGTGTCGCCTGCAAAGAGCAAGACAGGGATTTTTTGTGTGCCAAGTGATGGTACGTCAGCCTCTACTCTAAGCAGAGAGGGATAATGTCATTGATATACAAGGAGAAGAGGGTGGGGGGAAGGACACACCCTTACTGCACACCCCTTGATACCTGGATTCTATCAGTTAGTTGCCCCTTGTTGTCCCACCTGACGCGTGCATAGTTGCCCTGATGGAGCCGTATCAATAGTGCTAGGATGTGCTTGGAAACTCCCATTCGGGAAAGAGTGTCCCATAGTTCGCTGTGGGGGACTAGATCAAATGCAGATTTTAGGTCCACAAAAGCTACATAAAACCTCCCTTTGCCAATGAGCACTGTTTTCCAGTATAAAAATAGGAATCTGAGGGCTTGCTCAGTGGTAGTTATTTATTTCCGGAAACCAGCTTGGAGTCGACTAAGGATATCATATTCAGTTATCCAGTCTTCGATCTTCCCCAAGAGACAGTGGCAGAACACTTTTTGCACACAATCGATTAGACTGATTGGATTGTGGTTGCAGGGGAGTGATCTATCGCCCTTTTTAAAGATTGGGACAACAATAGCCCCTTTCCAGGACTCAGGATTGGTGCCCCAGATGCTATTGCATTCCCTATGATATTGATGTATCTTGTCCAGGTTGCAATATCACTTGAGAACAGGTCTGCTGGAACACCATCCGAGCCAGGGGCCCTGCCACGCTTTATAGTGCCTAGGGAATATACTATGGGGGTCATTACGACCCTGGCGGAACTAGTCCGCCAGGGCCGTGGGACGCGGTGGCACCGCCGACAGGCCGGCGGTGCCCCGCGGGGCATTCTGACCGCGGCGGCTCAGCCGCGGTCAGAGAAGGGAAACCGGCGGTCTCCCGCCGGTTTCCCGCTGCCCCAAAGGAATCCTCCAAGCCGGCGCAGCATGCTGCGCCGGCATGGGGATTCCGACTCCCCCTCCCGCCATCCAGTTCCTGGCGGTTCTCCCGCCGGGAACCGGATGGCGGGAGGGGGAGTCGCGGGGCCCCTGGGGGCCCCTGCCGTGCCCATGCCTATGGCATGGGCACGGCAGGGGCCCCCGTAAGAGGGCCCCTAAAAGTATTTCAGTGTCTGCAAAGCAGACACTGAAATACGCGACGGGTGCAACTGCACCCGTCGCACCTTCCCACTCCGCCGGCTCTATTACGAGCCGGCGTCATCGTGGGAAGGGAGTTTTCCCCTGGGCTGGCGGGCGGTCTTGTGAAGACCGCCCGCCAGCCCAGGGGAAAACTCGGAATACCCTCCGCGGTCTTACGACCGCGGAGCGGTATTTCGGAGGGGGGAAGCCTGGCGGGCGGCCTCCGCCGCCCGCCAGGCTCGGAATGAGGGCCTATGTCTTTTTGGGAGAACAGCTGAGGCACTTGAGTGGTGGGTGCTGAAGTAATGTTTAAGCAAGGGTCCATGTGATCAGGAATGGAGCTATCATGATCGTAGGAGTACAACCCACTGAAATGGTCTACCCAGTCTTTTAGGGCAATGTTAGTTGTTATGTTCAATCCACTGCTTTCTGGGCCTTGCGCTGCCAGGGACCAAAACAGACTACAATTCCTCTCACACACAGCGTCGCTGAGTGCTGTCCACCACTTATCAACTTGGTCACGCTTGGCTTTGCATATGGCTAGCTTGTAGGACTTCCTAGCTAAGTGGATGGCGTTGGCATCCTTGGATTTGATGACTTGGATTAAATGCTTGTTTGAGGACCGGCACATTTTATTAAACCAGCGATGCCTACCCTTAGGTCTCTTGCCATCATGGGCTGTGTATACTGAGAAGTGGGCCGCGATGTCCCTGAAGCATGAGGTGTGGGTTAAACTTATTTCCTCATTGGGGACTGCGTGACCCTCCTCTAGGTCCATTAATGCAGTCTGTAAGGTGTTATTTGCTGCATTAATGAGTGCGGGTCAAGCCACAACCTTGTCCCACTTTAGGTGACGTTTGTCGTTAACCAAGCTAATGCCCTTTGGTACTATCGCTGAGGAGTTAATCATGCGCGGGTAGCTACTCAGAGCTAGCACATGGACAAAGAGAGGATTGTGGTCACTTTCAGTTCTCTCAATGATCGTCATGTCAATGACTAGGGGCCATAATCTTATGTTGACTAAACAATAGTTGATTCCACTGGTGTGGTTGGTTTTGTTGAATGTGTGACGGCTTTTGGCATCTGATTTGGTTCTGCCATTTAATGCCCTGAGCCCAAATTCCATGGTCAGCGATTTTACTTGGACTGCGGCCTGCGGCCATCTCTTGATGGGTGGGATAGTCAGGGCAGGGATAGACCTAGCTCGATCCTCCTCGTCTGTGGACCTGAGGTCGTCCCAGTCTAGAGGTTCGAATGTGACATTAAGGTCACCTGCCACTATGGTTTTAGGATGGCGGGGACAGTTTTGCAGAAAGGCTGCCAGGACACAAAGGGTTTTGGAGACTTGCTTCCCCCCGACCCCTCGAGTGTAGATGTTAAAAATGTTTACAACTGTGTCAGGCCCGGATGATAGGCGAAGACCTAACAGGTCGGAGGAATCAGTGGATAACTATGATATACGACAGTTAAGTGATGTTCTAACCCAGGTGGTCAAGCCCCCAGAAGGCCTGCCCCTGGTGCTGGGCAAGGCAGGGATCTAGAAATTTGAATAGCCTGTTCGGAAAAGTGGACAAATTGACCATGTCTCCTGAAGAACGCATATGTCTTGTTCCTCGATAAAAGAGGTGAAGGATGGAAGAGGGAGGATAGATTTCAAACCTGCCACGTTCCATGAGACAAGTCGTACCCCAGTGAGTGGAGGAGCTGTCCTGTCCAATGGCCTAGTATTTACAGGATTGGCTAACAGGAGTTAGTTTGACAGGTGTAGTTGAGAGGGAGGAGGGGGGTCAATGCCGCTGTTGCCCAGTGAGACCTGGGGTGAGTGGCGCTGTTCCTCTGGTAGAGCTGACCTGGCCCTGATGGAGGAAGTGCTTGCGTGCTTAGCTATGGGTTCTTGATTTGGTGGATAATATTCCTGCAAGGTAAGAGATGCAATGTTGTCGTGTTTGCACAGTAAGTCGTCAGAGGTCTGTGGGAATATGTCATGAGGGGTAACATGAGTACTTGCAATGACAGTGTTGGAGACTGCAGCCGACCCAGGGACAGTTGATATATGTGAGTTCCACGGTATTTCATCATAGATTCCAGATGGAGATTTAAGTCAATTGTTCTCACTGAGGGCAGATAAACTGATTGCTAGGCAGTGGCTGGGGCAAATCCCGTGGTATGTTGGTGGCCTAGGGTATTTGAACTGGATGTGCGAGTGCCCTGGAGGACTTGTTATTGCATCTAGGGCCACCAAATTGTCCACCATGGTCCTGTCCCTAAATGTCAGTTTTAAGATGTCAAAATGTGTCACCGGGTCAGGCCTCATTGCTATATTAATTATATCCTCACATATTACAGAGCGACAGTCTCTTACGTGGCTGATCCAGTGAATTGCCTTGTTTTTCATAGAGTCTGCCCCTTCCCTTTGTGTCAGTGAGTTTAACTTGGGAACGTTGACCATAAGAACTAAATTTCCTGATTGAAACCGATCAATGGCAGCCTGAGCAGGGTATTTTGGGGCAGCGTCGTTCATGAGTTTGGGGATTTTGTGACAGGCTTCTAATGCATTTCCTGCGCCTAAGCTGTTGTGCGAAGGAGGCTGGTAGAAGTTCTTGGTCTTAGCGCCGTCTGAGAGGAGGCCCTCACAACGGGGTGCTGGTAATTTGGGCAACTTCATTGAGTTGCCTGATAGGGTTGTAATTGGGCTTTGGGTGTAATTCAAGGTGGCCGTGGCATCTGGAGGAATTAGCTGCTTTACTATTGCAGTTAGGGATTTAACCATAAGCTTGAGTTCTGATATCTCCCTTTTTAGTTCTTGTATGCATTGAATGTGCTGGGTGTTTATGTGACTTTGGTGTGTGTTTGCAACTACTAGCCAACCCACCCCAGTACCTGGGTCGGAGTCATCATGTAGGTCTGGGGCATAAATTAAAGGGCTAAAGTGGTTGCTGCACTGGATGGAGTAGTTAGAGCCCAGTAGTGGCTCATTCACTGAAGATGGAACAGAGTGGGTAATGACATTCCTGCCCTCTCCCTACCCTATAGTAGCTGTGTCCTGATGTCCACATTTTTACAAATATCTTAGCAATTTTCTTTGGGCCTGCCCTCCTCTTGGTTGGGGAGCACTCTCCCCCAATTCTGTTAGAGTCATTTCCCTGAAAAGCGATTAAAATTCCTTCCAATTCACCAAGAAGAGTGTAAATTTTGTCCATAACGCAGTTACTAGCTGCATGCTTGTGCCTTTTCCACATAGTTTTTAGCGCTGCCCCTGCCCCAGCCTCTATTGCTTTCCTTTTACCCATCTGGGACTGTGGTTGGTGATAAAATATGCTGTAAAGTATTAATATAACGATGCCACCTACAGGGTGGCACAGTATTGAAATAATAATGTAAAGCGAGGGTCTGTGATGCCTACTTGAAAGGTCAATGTTAGGGGGGTGACCCAGCCCAGCCTCTTCCAGGCTTCATCATGCGAGGCCTGCGTGCGTCCCGTGCCGCGAAGTGCCCCCACGCGCTTTATAGCGCTAGTTGGTATCAAGTGAGTGCGGGTGCTCGTGAAAATGGCCGCCTCCTGGGGCCTTCGAAGCAGCTTGGGATATGTAGTCCCTCTCAAGTCATTAGCGCGTCCTGTGCCATGAAGTGCCCACACGCGCTTTATAGAGCTCGTTGGTGTCAAGTGGGTGCAGGTGCCCGTAAAAATGGCCGCCTCCTGGGGCCTCAACGCAGCTTGGGATATGTAGTCCCTCTCAAGTCTTTAGCGCGTCCCGCGCCGCAAAGTGCCCTCACACCTTGTTAGCTAGGCCGGACGGATCCAGGAGGGCCGTAGGCAGTGAAAGCTGCAGTTTCAGGCCTCTTGTGCACTAGCTTGTCCTGTGTACAGTGCACACAGGGCTGGCCGGTGCACAAGAGACCTGAAACAGCAGGTTCTTTTGACGCCTACAGCCCTGCCATGAATTCAGGCCAGCGCTGTTGGCAGGGAAAGCTGCCAAGCCCGTTGTGCACCAGCCTTCCCGTGTCCACTGCATATGGGACAGGCTGGTGCACAAGAGGCCTGAAACTGTAGCTTTTACTGCCTACGGCCCTGGCCTGAAATCCGCCGTTTCAGTCCTTGTGCACCAATGTGCACAAACAATGACAAAGGAAAGAGACAAGGACTTAACTGGGTTTTCCACGGGGTCCGCCTCTCCTTGTTGTCTGATGGCAATAAGTCTGCAGCGCCTGCCCCCCTTTGGCCTCTGCTGACGGGCTCCAGTGCATGCTGCAGCCCAGTTGTGGACTGCACAGCGCAAACACAGACTGTCTGCTCTTGCGCTATGCAGCCCATACCTGGGCTGCAGCATGCACCTGGTGAGCTCCTCTCTGCTGGCAGGCCTAGTGGAGTTTTTGGACTAACTCTGTGCCCCGCTTGGAGCGCAGAGTTCCAAAAAACTCTGTTGGCTCCCCCAGCGGAGCAGAGCTCCCCGTACACCCCTACCAATTATTGGCTGAGAGAGTGATATTAAGTTTGTGAACAGCGATAGGAGGGACAGTAAGGAATGTACCAAAACTTTATTTGGATTACTCACACAACAGAAAATCGGAAAAATTAGATACAAGATAGTTGAACTCTCCCAATAGCCAGGCAATGCAACCGAACACACGTCATCATAGAAGAAATGAGACTTGGCCGAATAGATGTTGGTGGAAGAACTGGTACCCACAGATGATAAAGTGTCTGATAGTCTAATGGAACAAATAACATTGTACTAAAAGTTCAAATGACAGTGAGGGATAGAACTATTCAGGTAGGGGGAAGGAGGGGAAAAAGATGGGAGAATGGGGTAGACAATGAGAGCAATGAATAACTTTAGACACAAGCTCGGTAGCTATGCATTCTTTAATTGTTCCCTACTTAACGTAAAGAACAATAGATCACTGCTTTGTAATATTATATTGACAGTTTAATCTGTTTTTTTCCCCCTTTCTGTTAGACTTTTTTCTACGCTGTGCAAGAACTCTTATTACTGAGAGCTCTGCAGCACCCTTGCAGATCTACTCATCATGAAAGATAAGATAATGGAACACTTCTGAAGCATAAAACATGCAAGACAACTGTAGGTCCTTCCTCTCAGGATGACGTACTTGGGCTGACACACAAACCTGACTTTCATTAAGCAACTTCCACCACTGGCAGACATGGCTGTATCAAGAAGAATTTAATTTGGGGTTTTTGGCAGGTTTTACGGAAAGGGTTTGTGTCTTTTAAACAAAGCTATCTACTAATCTACAGAGCAAATTGTGCCCGGACAGAAACAACATTGTCTGCTTATCTTCTTTTTCACCTTAACTACTAAGCACCATTATTCCATCTTTAAATATTTGCTCATCTCAGTATGTCCAGCACTCAGAACTGACTAACATGTGACATTTAAAAACTTTAGAACATATTAAAAAATAAATATTTTAAGTCTGAAAAGTGTCTTGGCTCAAGTCTCTCATGTTGCTGTGACATGGGATGAGAAAAAGGACCTGCTTACTTGCTAAGGAGTTTGGCCATTCACCCTACACCACTGGAGTAAAGAAGAAGAACATCAGGGTCATGAAGCTCTTGCATTGCTGTCGTTGGTATCAGGTTGAGTTTGTACCTTCCCTTCATATGCATTGAAAGGTATCTTATAGTCCCTTCGTCAGACCCAGAGGAAACAGGAGAATGCTGGACTGCCATCTGGAGTTAGTGCCCCTCAATGATGTTTGTAGCGCTCAGAGTACTGCATATATATTGCTGATTGAAGTAACAGTCAAGCCTAACCATAAAAATGATCTGTGCTTGGTTGGGACTTGTACCATCAAGAACTGCAGAGGATTTTCCTAGTCACAGTATCTCCCCCTTCAGAAGAACATCCTGACAATCAAAGGTGCATCTCACAATACAGGCCCCTGAAAGAAAGTCATATTTTTGATTCAATAGAGAAAGGTGACCTACTTTTCCTTATATTCCCACTGAAAAACACAGAGACTGATTGGGTCTTTTCAATGTCTCTGGACTCCAGTGCAGTGTGGGCTATATCTCCACTTAGGTACAGGTGACAGGACACTGGGGGCCATATTTACAGGCGGCTTGCACTGCTGGTGCATCACTTTTTTTGACACACCGACTGTGCAGGATGCAGGCCCATATCTACAAGACCACGCAAATCCACTCTGTGTGGCTTTACAAGGCCTTGTACATATGGAGTAAGGCAATGCAGCACAAGTCGCTGTGTTGCCTCACTCTGCGTCAAAAAGGCATTCCATGGGTGTTGTGGTGGGTGTTCCCACACAACACCCACGTATTTTGATGCATTCCCAGATTTACAAGGGTTTGTAAACCTGGGAATGTGTCAAAAGCTTACCTGTCCCTAGGGGAGGCATAAGGGAGGTGCAACAAGGAGAAATACATTTATTTCTCCTTGTGATTTTCCTTCCTGTATGTGTGCTGCATTCTGCACAAAAACAATCATTACTGCAATGCTGACACCCTTGCAAGCAGTATAAAGAGATACCTTTCATCAAGCTCAAAAGAAGGCGTGATTTGCATAATATGACAGTCCCACTGTTGGAAAGTGGATTCTTGGTAAGGCCAGGTAAGTACCTACACTTAGCAACAGGACACTAACCTCCACTTAGGTCCAGTTAGGTCTCAATAAATTAAACCCCGCTCAACCCTTGGTAGCTTGGCAACAAGCTACAAGGCTTAACTTAGGAGACAAGTGTGTAAAGCATTTATCAACCACAAAACAGTAAATAAACAAAACACAAAACACAATAGAATCCAACACCAATTTAAAAACATAGCTTATATTTTTATCTTTAAAATGACACCAACATCAGATAAGGGGAACCAGGAATATGAATTTTTAAAGAATTCATGCTTTCTAGTGCATAGAAGCAACTAGCGCTCAAAGGGCTAAAAAAGGTCACACTGGAAAGGGGCAAAATCCAGAGTTCAGGCCTCCCACAAGGTAACACTGTCACACTTACTTTCAGATGTGTTTCTTGATTCAGGAAAGTGGCCTACAGCACCAGCCAAGGGTTCCGATGCTTTGGTTTGCCTCTTGGGGTCCGGGAGTACAACTCTCACAGTGCACCTCTTCAACTTATGGAGTTGCTCCAAACCAAATGTCTGGATCTTCTTCTAGAGGTCCTTTTTGGGTCCTTGAAGTGTCCACAACTTGAGCCAAGGTTCCAAAAGCTCAGAGTTGCTCCTTGGGAGCTGGGCCTGCAATTCCCAGAATGCACTTGGTCAGAATCCTCAAATGGCCACTGGACGTTGGTCAGCTGGGCTCTGCTTGCAGGGCTTGATGCAGGGGACTCTGGGCTACTCCTTTCTACCTGTAGGAAACAGGGAGCCTCTTCCTGAAGCAGTAGTAGACAGGCAAAGTCATTTTAGTGGTGAAACCCGCTTGTGCAGCTGGTGCAGTCCTTCAGAGTGCAGTGTCCAGGTGCAGGTCAGGGGTCCAGGAAGTCAGTCCTTCTTCTTTTTTGCCTTGTTCTCTGAAGGGATCTGAGGTGTGGGTGCAGCTCTGCCATATTTATCCTTGCTCCTGGGTGGGTGGAAAGCAGGGGGTCCTGGTTGTCCAATCACATGCAGGATCCTTCACCCTTTGATGACCAATTCCTGGGGAGTGTGGCAAAAATCAATCCCACGGAGCTACATTCTTTAAAAATCCAACAGTGCTGAAAGTGATTTTGGGAGGTTAGATCTGGCTTAGCCCATCCACTGGTGTGGCTAAAAATCCTAATAACACCCCTTTCCTGTCCTCTCCTAATCTAATCAAGAGTGCACCTAATTGTCTGAGGTTGCAGGATGTGAAGGGGTCCTGAACTGCTCCAAATGTCCTTCCATGCCTTTGAAGACCAGTTTGTCTTCTCTTCCCCCCATCCTGTTTTCCCATTTCCTGAGGCATATCTCCTCCCCAAGGCACATTCCTTTGTGTTCAGCCCAGGCCACTTCACACTTCATAAAGGCAGCCTGGGCAGTCGGCCAGAGGTTGGCTAATCAGAGAAGGGCACTACAGAGCTGAAGTTGGCAACTTTCAGGTCGAGTTTTAAAACTATTTACCTGAACTAGTTATATTAAATCCAACAATTACAAGTTGTGGAATTTAACATAACAATTAATTTGATACCAAACGCAAGGTATCTGGCACTTATGGGACTTCGGTAATTAAAATAACGTCTCATCATTTTAGCCTATAAAGGCCATTCACTACAGTGAAAGAAAAACAAATTTGACTATTTTACCCACCAGGGCTTATAAAACATTTTTATAAGGTTCCTGCTTATAGCTACATGGCACCCATCCCTTGGGGCACATAGGGCACACCTTAGGGGTGCCGTATATGTAAAAATAAGGTGGTTTAAGACTTCAGTACTTTTAATTACAAAGTAGAATTTGCATTTAACTTTAGTTTAAATGCACCCATCAAGGCAGGCCTGCCTTTAAAATGAAACTGGGAACCTCAGCCATGCACCTATGGAGCACTACTTATGCTGGGGTCCATAAACCTACATCCCCTACCATATACAAGGGACTTAAAGGTAGGTAGACATAGCCAATTATAATTTGCCTTATTTGCATACTCATTTTAGACAGAGCACAGGCCCTGGGACTGCTTAGCAGTACCCAGGGCACCATCAGAGTCAGGAAAATGCCAGCAAAAAGTAAAAAATGGGTGCAAAAAGTTAGGGGGCCTCTGCAATCAGTCCTGTTTTCTCACACCCACCCCATGAGTGGGACCACTTCTGGCCCACGTGACCCACCAGTGATGTCGGTGGTTACCGCTAACCTGGAGGTGACGTCACTCCCGGCTCATGTGGCCAGATAGGGATGTCACCTGTGACTCCTAACTTGGAAGTCCCTCCTCCGGAAATGAAGTCATTGAGACGTCACTTCCGGCTTATGTGACCGTGAAGGGATGTCACCTGTGACCTCTAAAAAGGAAGCCCTTGCTCCTGAATTGAAGGAATTGCAATGTCACTTCCGACTCATGTGACCATGAAGTGACATCGGAAAGTGCTATTTTTTAGCTAAGGGTAGATACATAAGGAGGTCCTGAGACTGTCCCAGCTAGAGCCTATGCAACGCTACACCCATGAGCAGCGTACACCATGAAGAAATATAGTTACTGCAACAAAAAAATGCCTTCTGCCAGAAGTCTGAATACTATTGTAATTATTACAGACCATTATTGACACCATCACCGGAGGGGGAGTCGCAGAACCCTATATTTAAAGATCAAGCCATGATGTCACAGGGTTTGAGGAAGAGCTCTGCCAGTGGTTATCAACCCTCAGTTTGCATGATGTGCCACAGCTCTTATTTCCTACTAAGGAGGCCTGATGCATCGCCAGCTCAGACATTGAAAACCCATTTGAAAACAACTTTGCTGATCTGGAAATTGTGGATGAATCTATCAATGTTCCTGGCTCACCTGTGTATGAAGATATTGTTTTTTTGGATGATGTGAATCCTGGCGCTGCTGGAGCCCATACCCCTGCACCAACCTTCAAGAACGCTATACACCTGTGGAAGTACAGCAATGAAGTGCCTTTGAACAAGCAGAATGCTCTGAAGTGAATAAAGTGTGTCCACTTGTGTTGGTAAACTGTATGGAGATACATATTTAATAGGAACTAATAGAGTGACTTTTCTTTTTTTTTTTACTGTAGAAAGCATCTATGAAAATCCATGGTGATGAGGGTCAACAGCCCAAGTTAAATCTATTAATTTGTACTGCTTACGCTGTTCAAAACAGACCAAAAATTTAACTACCCAGGGCAGGGAGATAATTAAGTACTGTGTATATTATGATGATATTGGTGATTACGAAAAGGCAGCCCCAGGCTACCCCAAGATGACATCTGGGAGGTTAAGGGTTTTGCAGCAGCTGTTGAAAAATGCCTGTTTAAAGCAAGACAATTTTAGTCACTGGTATGAACATAAAATCAAAGGCTACATGATAGAAAGACCAAGCCCAATCTGACTGTTATATAAGGCCTGGATAAATATGCACAGCAAAAAAGCTATGCCTGCTGCATAAAGAAAGACTAGCAGAAGTACAACCTACAACTTTGAAGTATTTGAGGTTTTGTGTTCCACTTGATACTCCACAGTGTAATAGCCTCATGTGCATTGCCAATTTATGGGTAAACATATAGGCCCTCATTACAACCCTGGCGGTCGGTGTTAAAGCGACGGTTAGACCACCAACAGGCCGGCGGTAAAAAAAATTGAATCACTCCCATGGCGGAAACCGCCAACATAGACAGCCACTTTAACACTCTGAGCACCATGGCGGTACAAACAAAGAGCATGGCGGTCACCACCAACAGATAGGCGGAAGACAATGTACTGCCCACACCATTATGAGAGGCCAATCCGCCACCTTTTCCGGGGTGGATTCAACGCAAGCAAAAACACGGCGGAAACAGGACTTGGAAGGGAAAACTCTCACCTCTACACACCCCACGAGGAACCAGGACGCCATGGAGCCGGAATTCCAAATTCTCCCTGCGACAGTCTTCCTGCTCCTCTACCAGGAGCACATCGGACGGCGGCGACGACCGCGGTGAGTACTGCACCTACGACACGGAGGGGGGAGGGAAAAGAGAGTGACACGCACACGCAACACCCCCACCCTCACACACAACAACACACACAACAATACATGCTAAAACATTACATTCCTCCCCCAACCCCCACCTCCGGAAGAACGCAAGGTCAAAAGAAAATGAGTTGAACGATTGTAATCAGGAAAAATTAATTACTCAAAAAAATATACATTATTAACAAATATGTACACCAAGAATTCAAGTCCATGTACTGCACCTACATAGTCCGTGGACCACTGGGACCAAAATGCATGGGCGAGGCCCACACTCAATACCTGATCCAAACGGAGAGAACACTGCAGGGGCATCAGATCGAAATAAAACAGGCACCTCAGGGGGGAGAGAAGGGGGGGCACCTCAGCCGGATGAGTGCACGATGCCAGCTCCACGAGGGGGCTCTATGCCCATTGAGGTATCCTGGGGAGTGCAAAGCCACAATCTCACAAGTCTCTCCAGTGGGTGGTTTGCCCTCTGCTTTATCCTGGGGAGTGCAAAGCCACAGTCTCTCAAGTGGATAACAGTCTCCACTGGTTCTGGAGGGGGCTTGGTGCCCAGAGTGCTTCATCCTGCCAAGGACTGAGGTAGTGGATGCCATTCTCCACTGGTTCTGGCCGGGGCTTTGTGCCCAGAGTGCTTCATCCTGCCAAGGACTGAGGTAGTGGATGCCTTTGTCCACTGGTTCTGGAGGGGGCTTTGTGCCCAGAGTGCTTCATCCTGCCAAGGACAGAGGTAGTGGATGCCTTTCTCCACTGGTTCTGGAGGGGGCTTTGTGCCCAGAGTGCTTCATCCTGCCAAGGACAGAGGTAGTGGATGCCTTTCTCCACTGGTTCTGGAGGGGGCTTTGTGCCCAGAGTGCTTCATCCTGCCAAGGACAGAGGTAGTGGATGCCTTTCTCCACTGGTTCTGGAGGGGGCTTTGTGCCCAGAGTGCTTCATCCTGCCAAGGACAGAGGTAGTGGATGCCTTTCTTCACTGGTTCTGGAGGGGGGCTTTGTGCCCAGAGTGCTTCATCCTGCCAAGGGCAGAGGTAGTGGATCTGACACTCCACTGATGGTGGGGTAACATGGAAGCTGTCCAGGCCCCTGGAACTGACCACCAGCCTCGTATGAATGACCACTGGGGATGGCAGCCATGTCTGCGGTGGTGCCACTGGCACTGGATGTGGCGTGGCAGCTGGCGGTGCTGGCGGCGGGCTCAGTAGCAGCGGTGCTTGTGGCGCTCATTGGGCAGCGGTGCTGGTGGGTGGCTCACTGAGCGTGCGGCTGGCGGCGGTGTCCTGAGCAGCGGTGCTGGTGGAGGGCTCACCTGAGCGGTGGTACCCATGGCAGCGGTGCATGTGGCGGTGGCAGTTTTGTCCGCCATGCAGGTTGGCGCCGACGTCCCTTTCTTTCTCTGGCCCTTCCCCACCTTGGATGGTGGCGCAGCTGTCTTGCCACTCCCAACTGTTGTCCTGGCTGAGCCCTTGGTGGCAGGTGTTTTGGCCTTCTCCCTCCGGGCTGTGGGCAACTTCTTTTGTTTTGGAGGTGGGGGAATGTCCTTGGCCTCGCTCCTTGGGACACTGGCTGCCCTGCTGCTTGGTGCACTCCAGAAGCCGGTTACTGCTGGCACCACTGTTCTTGGTGATGTGGTGGCTGAGGTGCTGGGTTGGGACCTGGAAAGGCGGGCCCTAGGGGACGGAAGGGGTGGGGGAGGTGAAGGTAAGAGGTCAAGCATTTGACAGAAAAAGTTTTTTAGACACACTGGGATGGGTAGATGTAGGGGGCTTGGGAGTGGAGGAAGAGGTAATGGTTCTAGGAGGTGTTTGTTTGCTGACTTTGGGTGAAGGTGCCTGGGCTGGAGGCTGTCATGAGGTGGATGGCTGTTGGGTGGGTGTGTGACTGCGTTTGTGTAGTTTGGGAGGAGGGCTCACAGACACACTGGGAGAGGACACAGGGGATGTGCAAATGGTATTGGGGGTGCTGAGTGCACGTGAGCGGTGTGTGGTGATGGGCGTGCTGGTGATGGAGGTAGTGGCTGAAGATGTAGTGCATGCAGGTGTGAGTGGAGACGTGACAGGGAGGGAGGAGCGAGACGTGGAGGAGGGGGACACAGTGGAAGCAGTGGATGTTGGTATGTTTGCATGGGTATGATACTTGTGTGAGTGCCTGTGGGATGCGTGGTGCTTATGTTTGCCAGAGCTACCCTTGTGTGTTGAGGTGTGTGCATGCTGGCCTGATGATGTGCTTGGGATAGGCTGAGGTACAGGGGATTGGGTCTGGGTGGAGGAAGTTGGAGGAGGGAGGTTGGACACAGGGACAATGGCTGCCATCAGTGCTGAGGCCAGAGTCTGAAATGTTCGCTGTTGGGCTGCCTGGCCAGAATTAATGCCCTCCAGGTATGCATTTGTCTGTTGCAACTGCCTCTCTACTCCCTGGATGGCATTCAGAATGGTAGACTGCCCAACAGTGAGGGATCTGAGGAGGTCAATGGCCTCCTCACTGAGGGCAGCAGGGCTGACTGGGGCAGGGGCTGAGGTGCCTGTGGCAAAGGAGATGCCCATCCTCCTGGGTGAGCAGGCACGGGGCACACGCTGAGGGGCTGCTGGGAGGGCGGTGCTGGTAGGGGGGGTGGCAGCTGTTCCTGTAGATGCGTTGGGCACAGAGGGGCCCGCCACCGCAAGGGAGCTCCCATCAGAGGAGGAGTTGGTGTCGCCGGTCTCAGCTCCTGGTGCCTTTTCTGCAGGAGGATGGTCCTGAAGGAGGTGTTGTGGCAGCTGTGGAGCCTGTGAACAGTGAAGAAGAGGAGGCAGAAGAAGAGGACATAGATAACAGAAACACTGTGATCCATCAATATTTCCAGTGAGACACAGGTAAGAAGACATCACTGCCTCCTACATCTGATAAAATTGTTCAACCTGTCATCTGTCTGTCACTTTCACCCAGTGTATGGACCCTGATTTGTCACTTTGCCTTTCGATTTCACAGATGTGGGTCCCCACTGTGTGACCTCTGCTATGTTACCTAATGGACTAGAGCTGTGTGACATAGGTATGTTGACAATACAATGGACATTGCTATTTTCCTCAGTTATTGCAAATAGACAATTGTGAAAGCACAGACTGACTCCAGATTGTTTTGTGATTTAAGGGTGTTTATTTAAGTGCTAAATAGTGGAGGGGGCTGTAAAATGGTCAAGGGTGATGGTGGAGGAATGTCCATGGCAGAGTCCGGTCTATTTGTCTCACAGGTGCATTGTCCAAAGGGGCATAGGAAGCAGAGCTAGGGCAGTTTAAGGATGGACAGGGTGACAAAGTGGGACAGAAGGATGACAATTAGGGTGGTCTCATTTCTTGGCGGGGGTCTTGGCATTGTTCTCTGTCTTTGTCCAGGATCTCAGGGACCACTTCTAGGGTGGTTCTCCATCTGCAGGGGGTGGGGTGCTGGTGTTGTGGTCCTTTGGCAGTGCCTCCTGTCCACTAGCTCCGGAGGAGGTGGTGGGCAGTTCATTGTCCAGGCTAGTGTCAGGGGCCCCTAGTTGTGCCACAGTGTCCCTCCTGGTGTTCACGAGGTCCTTCAGCACCCCTACAACGGTGCCCAGGGTGGTATTGATGGATTTGAGTTCCTCCCTGAACCCCAAATACTGTTCCTCCTGCAGCCACTGGGTCGCCTGAAACTTGGCCAGTACCGTTGCCATCGTCTCCTGGGAATGATGGTAGGCTCCCATGATGTTGGAGAGGGCCTCGTGGAGAGTGGGTTCCCTGGGCCTGTCCTCCCCCTGTTGCACAGCAGCCCTCCCAGTTCCCCGGTTATCCTGGGCCTCTGTCTCCTGAACCGTGTGCCCACTACCACTGCCCCCAGGTCCCTGCTGTTCTTGGGGTGGTGGGTTAGCCTGGGTTCCTTGTAGTGGTGTACACACTGCTACTTGACGTGTCCTGGGGGCAGAGGTATGGGCCCGGTGGGTGGGTGCTGTGGTGGTGTTTCCTGAGGGTGGAGGCTCTGTGGCCTGTGACTGTGTCAGGGGGAACCGACTGTCCCAAGGTCCCAGATGGGCCGGGCTGGTCATCTAGATCCAGTTGGACAGAGCTGCTGTCATCACTCTGGGCCTCTTCTGTGGGTGGAGGGGACATGTCTGGAACTTCCTGTCTGGTGACGTTGGGTAGGGGTCCTGCAGGGGTGTAAAGGCATGATTATTGCATCTCTGTGTGCTATGGTGTGCAATGGGTGGGTAACCCTGTACCCCAGTGCTTCCACTCCTGTGTAGGACCTTGTGTGATAATTGTTTAGGGGTCTTTGAGGGTATGTGTAGTGGACATGCATTGGGGATGGGTGTCCATGCTTTGTTGTTACATGCAGGGCTTGGTGTTGGGATGTGTGGTTTGTGATAGTGGGACATATGTGAGGAGTTAGAATGATGGGGTGAGGGCGAGGGTGGGGGTATGTGATAGCATGCAGGTAGGGTGGGGGATGAAGTAGTGAAAGATTTAACTTACCAGAGTCCATTCCTCCAGCTACTCCTACGAGGCCCTCAGGATGCAGTATAGCCAAGACCTGCTCCTCCCATGTTGTTAGTTATGGGGGAGGAGGTGGGGGCCCGCCGCCAGTCCTCTGAACCACAATGTGGTGTCTTGAGACCACGGAAGGCACCTTCCCCCGTACATCGTTCCTCCTCTTCCTTATGTCATCCCGTGTTCTTGGGTGCTGTCCCACTGCGTTGACCCTGTCCATGATTCTGCACCATCTTCCTTGATATGGTGGTGTGCTGCACCTGTGATCCGAATACCTGTGGCTCTACCCAGATGATTTCCTCCACCTTGACCCTGAGCTCCTCCTCAGATATCCTGGGGTGTCTTTGCGGTGCCATGGGGTGTTGTAGGTGATGTGTGAGGTGGCGTGTGTTGTGATGTGTGGGGTGATGTTTAGGGGTGTGTGGTGTTTTGTGTGTGGACGTGTATGTGTGATGGTGTTGTGTGCCTCTGTATGCTGGTGTTGTCTTTGCTTTGCTGTCTCTCTGGTCTTCTTCACATTTTTGGTAGTAAGGGTTTGTAGGTAATATGTGTGTGTGTTTTATATTGTATTGGGTGTGTGGGAGTGGTGTGTGTATGTGTTTCAGGTGTGTGTATTTCGATTTGTCCAATGTGGTAGTGTTTTGTAAATGTGTGTGTATTTTGAGCGCGCCTGGTGTGTACTGCCAATGAAAGACCGACGCGTGGATTCGTGGGTCGTGATAGTGTGGGTGTATTCCTGTTGGCGTGACGGTGGAGGTTTTGTTATCGCCAGTTTATCACTGACCTTTGGTGTGGCGGACCTTGTGTGGGTGTCTAGATTTTGGTGGTTTCTGAGCTGTGGGTCGTAATAGCTGAGGCAGAATTCCGCGGCTGCGGCGGTGTGTTGGCGGTCTTCTGCACGGCGGTAAGCGGCATTTACCGCCAATGTTGTAATGAGGACCATAGTTACCTACAACCGATCAATATTGGCATTTAAACAAGTACCATATGAAGGGCTTGACTTTACCACCCAAAGTCAGAGTGCAAAATGGCTTATAACATTTAATTGTGCATTATTTCAATAATAAGGTTTATGTACTTCTTGACAGAGAAATGTATAAACTAATGAGTGCCGTATGTGTACTATGTATACAAAGGTATAGGCGTGGAGAAAGGCACAGTCTATTTTATGCCCTTAATATTATAATTCAAAAAATATCAAAGATGTGACTTTACGTCAACATATCTTTGAACAGTGTATTGATAAATGCCCAAATGTCCTTCTCTGAATACAACCTGACACGTATGGTGGCAAGTAGTTAGTATACTTAAACACCCCTATTTTTTGCACGTTTTAAAAATTAGAAATGCAAACCATGTGTTTCTAATTATTTTTTTTAAAATAAAATCATCTTACACAAAACAAGTGTCTTTCATTTTATGGATTGCATCTGTGAATAACATGACTGATGCTCTGCGGAGGAAGCTTTAATATGATGAAAAAGGGGTTAGAAGTTTTGGAAGTGCTGAAGCTTTGATAGGAAGGGTTGGGGATGAAAAAGAGCCTGTTACTTTGGTGAAGGAGTGGTTATCTGATGAAGATACATATTCTCTACATAAACCAGTTCGGAAGCGATTTCCTGTTTTGAATTACTATGGAGCTTATTATTTGCTAAGTATAACAAACTAAATACGAGGAATATCCCACATACATTAAAAAAGTTATATGTATGTTTGAAAATATGTTTAAAATTTGTAATAATGGAGAGTCGTTACTCAGACTTTAACAGAGGATTTTATTTTAAAGATACAAAACAACAGGTACAATATTGCATAACAAATCCGTTTACATTTTTTTACATTTTTGGCAGAATGTGTAAGCAGTTTTTGACACTTTTGCTGTGCCCGCAAGTTTTGATTTATGTATTTATTAACAAGATGGTGATTTTTCAAACGGTCATCTGAGTACAGTTTCAAGAAATTTTGAAACGACATGCCCTCTCATGTTTTACTTATAAAATAGATACAGTGCTTGCCACACGTAAGAGCCAGAGTATCCTGGACAGGTGCTTTACTATATTCTAACCTTGTTCTGCGTTTTTTTAAAATAGGAGTACAAAGGCTTTGTGTATATGCTATGTTCAGGAAAAGCTGCAAAACTATGAAAGATAATTACTTTGTTTGTGTCTAAAAAACAGAGCTGCCCAATGAGTTCCTTCCTTATAATGGGGGTCTGTGTTAAATAAAAGAGTAAGAGGCTTTTTCCATGCTGAATTTCCCTAGGGAGAGTGTCAACTGGAAAAAACATAAAACATTTCTTAGCATTTCTATGGCTGTTCAAAAAATCAGATATCTGAAAAGTGTCAATTTTGTATTATTCTTTTTAGATAATCAAACAAAACCTGTCTTGCGTGATTGATTTGTAGCACATTGTCAAGCACAGCGAACACTACCATATTCACGTTCATTTCAAGTGGTTGTTTAACATGTATTTCAGATTTCAGATTGCCATTTTTGATTTCTAGCTTTCATTTCAGGACTCAGATCAAAAGCAAACCTTGTGTATACCACCCACCTCGCTCTCTGGCTACAGCAACACCAGAGTCGTGTAAATGTTTTCCAGTTATTGAAACCAAACCTAGACATTCCCAAACATAATTGCTGTTATCAAAGTAAGGCTTTGGGGGTATCACAGCCCCTTCCTGAAACAGAGCCGTATAGGTGATGTCATAGTGTTTGGGTTTGCAGCATAAGACCCACTAAAGGCAGTATTATCAACAAAGCCTATAATGATGAACTTTGGAAGCTGTCCCAAAAATAAATGTTGTGGTTGAGTTAAGAGTGTCCCTGCAGGTATGCTGAATATCTTCAAAGCCACTCTCAATAACTTTCTTGACATTTGATAGTTGCAAAGATTCAGCGTGTGCCAGACTGACACTGGGTGACATCGTCACTCTCTTTATGAATTAACTGGCTCAAAGTATTACCAATTGATATAATCAGCATCTCTGAGGATAAGGCAAAATGCATCTTTGTTGTGGGAACGTTTCACCTTGAGATCAACCCCATTGATAAGTAGTTTATCTTGAAAAAGGAGATCAGAATGTGTAAGACAGAGGAGGCCAAACTGCTTACTTTAAAATGCGTAGCTGGCTCTCTTTACAAATCCCCCATAGTCACCATCCAGATCTGTATTTTCAAGGTGGGAGAATGTGTCCTTGAAAAAAAGCCTTGCAGGGCATTGCTGTAATTGAGAATACTCTTAATATAGGCTCTATGAGCAAACTTATTATAACTTTGTGTTATGAGACAGTCACTGCAACTCTGGCATCAATTCTATATTGGTCCCACCAGCTTTTGTGATTTTACAAATCCGGTCTAAGAGTATTGTTGAGATCCATATACATGTCTGAAGATCTAGATGCAAAGAACTCTATTGAGGCCAGAGGTGTTAAAGTCGCTAAATGTGAGACTTCCATGAAAAACCACTTTCAATGCTGGTCTGTTTGGGCTTCAGGAAAAACAAGTCTAAATCTTACTAAACACATTCTCCTGATGCACAGTATACAAAGGCCATTGTTATTGTTTTTAGAGTTTAAAAACTATGTACACGCGCAGCAGTTTTCCTGCTCTTGGAAGACCTCTTCGGACTTGCAGATCATCTTATTTTGTGAGAGACTTTCGAAGTGCACTTCCTTTTTTTATGAGACAATGCTGAACCCCTTTGGAGTGATGCTCTTCTCTTAATTTTGGTACCAATCTTAGGCCTGTACAGAAGTCCAGTTCCTTCTTGGTGCTGTTTGTTCATACTCTCAGCAGCAGCTGATGTAACTGAGCCCACTACATCATGAGCAATGTTTGAAGCTGCAGCTTTAATATTGTGTTTGGCTATTTCAAACTCTTTTCTTAAGAAAGGTACAGCTCTTCTGCACAAACTTTGAAAAAAACTCCCAGTCTGACGCCATACATAACAGGTGAACCTTGAAGAAAAGAGGGACTTCGATCTCCAGCCTGATTACTGATAATCCTCATTATGCAGGGAAAGGTATCCATATGTTTTCACGAACACCATGTTGATTTCTTTTCTGTATTCACTGTCACATTGCGGTCTTAAATTAAGCTTCATAATTCCTTTCCGTACTTAAAAGCCACTTCCCGTGATACTGGTCGTCAAAATATCAAAACTGACATGTGTCAAGTGGTTCTGAGAGATAACTACGTAGACAGGCTTGACATATTGAATGTTAACAAATGTGCCATTGTCGCCCTCGACCTGCACACACCTTAGCAAAGGGGCATAGCTATTAACAACCCTCTGAAGCTCTACATACATACAGAGTGTAGAAACCCCTATTAATATCTGACCATAATGGATCCACTGGAGCAGTACTTTTCACACGTTGGACTGTACCTAAAACCCTACTTAACTTGCCCGTGCCAAAAATTTCTGTATAAAGATGGGTGCTTCTTAAATAACTTTTCCTTTGATGCTAAATAAAAACAGCTGAATATCTGAATACTTGTCAATGTTAGCAAGAGCTCTGTTGAAGGCATCTATCACTGCTGTGAATCTTGGGTAATATCCATAAGGAAATCCAGCATGAAGTAACTGTATGGCATGTTACCTCTTAATAGTAAACTTAGCCTCAGATCCACTAAAGGTGTTCCAGGTACAGGCATACTGGATTTCTGCGAGGGCGACTTCCCAGTCCCCTTTTAAATCCACTGGTTTAGCCAATTTCACAGTAAAGTTAGAAATTAGATTTTTGAAGAACATGCCTGGTGAAGCGTTTGATGGTGAATTGATATAAAATTACGAGGTCTCCATATTTTTATTTCGTCAAGAACCTTTTTTTCTTATGCCCTTTAGGCAGCTAGCCTACATTCAATTGTGAAATTTCTCAGGCCACACCCGCCATTTGACAAAAGCTTGCTTCTTTGCACCTTTACCTTTTTATTTTAATACCTTTTCAACCCTGTAGGCACTATAAGGCTCCTCCACGACTTTTTGTAACTCCTCACTGTAAAAGGCCCCTGAAACAACTTCACTGGCATAATCTCGCAAGCAATAAATATAAAAGTCTTGCTTAAGCTCAACCTTATCACTATAAATATTTCATCACTGAAAGTCTGATGATAACCTCTTGTAAATACATCTTTCCTCTTAGACAATCTAACGTGATCCTATTCTTTTAGAATGGGCTTCTTTACCCGAGCCATGAATCGATCGCAGTACACATTACTATAAGCTGCTAAAGCATTCTGGGGTCTTAACAAATCAAGTGTAGCCTTCATAGTCTGATGGTGACTAGCATTATAAACCTGTACAAATGACTGTAACACATCCATGTAGCGGAAGATGTTGTATGCTGTGAAATACCTTTTATTTTAGATTTTAAAGTTCAATTGAAATGTTTTCTTACTGCCGCTCTCACTTCTGTGTGCATAATAAAATGATGAATTGCATGCTGTTTTAATATTCTCTGAAAAGGCTTGTTCAAAAATACTTTCCCAGCATCCATTTGTAGTTTTTGAGGTGTTCGCCCTTTGCTAAATATGGCCTTAAAGGCCACCATAACACATGGACCGGTCTTGTCTTTTAGTGGCTCTGCAAAGACATACTTAGATAGTACATGTATGTCAGTCAATATATATTGTGCACCACCATTGTGTTTGGAAAATTTCTGAAGGCAAATTAGATCTGCCTGCCACTGATAATCTATAGTCTCCACAACTATTAGTGTTCTCTTAAATCGCTTCCGAACCGGTTTTGTAGAGAATATGTTTCTTCACCAGACAACTACTCCTTCACCAAAGCTCTTGTAACAAGCTCTTTTTCATCCCGACAATTCTTATCAAAGCTATGCACTTCCAAAACTTCCAACCCCTTTTTCATCATATTGAAGCTTCCACAGCAGGGCATCAGTCATGTTACTCACAGGCAGAGTCCATAAAATGAAAGACACTTGTTTTGTGTAAGATCATTTTAATAAAAAATAATAATCAGAAACACACAGTTTACCTTTTTTTAAATGTTTAGAGCTTGCAGAAAATAGGGCTATTTCATTATACTAACTACCTGTCACCACACCCATCAGTTTGTATTTAGAGAAGGACATCTTGCGCATCTCTCACTGCACTGTTCACAGTTACATTGATGTAAAGTCACCATCTTTGCTATTTTTCAGGTAATAATATTAATGGCATAAAACAGAATTTCTCTCTCTCCAAACCTACAGCTTTGTATGCAAGGTACACTCCCGGCATTCATTAGTTCACACATTTCTCGGTCAAAAAGTACATAACCCGTATTATTGAAATAATCCACAATTAAATGTTAAAAGCCCTCTTGCACTCTGACTTTTGGTGGTAAAGTCAAACAATTCATATGGTACTTGTATGAATGCCAATATTGATTGGTTGTAAGTAACCAAGAGGCAGATTTATGAAAAGTGGCGCTGTACCTAGTGCGCCCCTTTGCGCCCCCCCTAACGCCACCATGAAAACGCCACATTTAAAATACAGTGTAACATGGCAGTAGTCGGGGGTTCTAGCGTCATAATTTTTTAAGTCAGTCCAGCGCTTTGCAGGATTAGTATCAAAAATGTTGACGCTAATCCTAAAAAGCACCCAGAGGCCCTTTGAAAAAAATGTGAGCCTCCCTTTAATGCTCGCACTTAGTAGGCATTAAAAATGCAGACAAAAATAACACAAAGAAATCTCTTGGATTTCTTGGCTCCATTTTTTCAGCCCCCCCAGCGCAGGAACAACCCCCTTACATACATTATGCCTGACGCAGGCATAATGAGGGGCAAGGAGTTACAAAGTGGCGCAATGCAAGCATTGCGCCACTTTGTAAATATGGCGCAGCGTTTTTGGCCATCCACAGTCACATTAGTGTAAAACAAAATGACGCTAATGTGGCATTGGAATGGAGCTAGGCCCTCTTAAATCTGGGCTTATGCATTTAAGCATAAATTGGCAATGCACATGAGGCTATTACACTGTGGAGTATCAGGTAGAGCACACAACTTCAAAGCTGCAGATTGTACTTCCGCTAGTCTTTCTTTAAGCAGAAGTTGTAGCAATTTTGCTGTGCATATTTAAACAAGGCCTTATATAACGGACAGATTGAGGATGGTCGGTCGGTAATTTGGCCTAAAAGGTAAGTATATAAATGTAAGTAACAGCAATATGTAGCCACAGCATATTCTTTTAAAACAAGCTCTTATGTGTTAAAGAACCTCCAAGATGTCTATTTTCAAAATAAACATCACACACGTTTTTCAATAGCTCCATCAACCTGTCTTACAACAAAAACTAAACTTTGGCCTTGTATCCACTCCAGATTTCTGTCCGGGTTACACGTAGCTAGAATCTCTCTGAATGTATTTGACAAGATATGTATCATCTCAGCATGCACATTTTCCCGCTATCAAATTATACAACAGCCTGAAAAAAATCTAAAATTTGTGAGGATCTAACGAAAACGTATAAGGCAAATGGTTCTTGACATGTATGAGGTGTGTAGACATTTATAGGCATCCTGCTAAGGATCTTTGAGTTTATGTCCATAATAGCGAGTAGAAAAATGTAGCTTTAAACAGGCATTTACAACAGTGGCTGCAGAACCCTTAACCTCCCAAATGTCATTTAAGGGTATGTCCGGGGCTGCCTTTTTAAAATCACCAATATCATCATAATATACACAGTTCTTACACATCTCTCTGCCTTGAGTAGTTAACCTTTTGCTCTGTTTTAAAAAGCATAAGCAGTAAAAGTTAATGGATGTAACTGCCGGCCAAAGTCCCTCATCAGCTTCAATTTTCATAGATGCACTCTAAAGATC
The DNA here is from genome assembly GCF_031143425.1 of Pleurodeles waltl. Classification (NCBI taxonomy): domain Eukaryota; kingdom Metazoa; phylum Chordata; class Amphibia; order Caudata; family Salamandridae; genus Pleurodeles; species Pleurodeles waltl. The sequence goes on along the minus strand of NC_090450.1, from coordinate 215,865,167 downwards.
AAAAAAGAAAGAATGGACAATCTATTAGTTCCTTTAAATATGTATGTGCATACAGTTTAACAACACAAGTGGACATATTTTACTCACTTCAGAGCATTCTGCTTGTTCAAAGGCACTTCTTTGCTCCTGAGAGTCATGTACTTCCACAGATGTATAGCCTTCTTGAGGGTTGGTGTGTGATCTATGGGCACCAGCAGCATCAGGAGTCACATCATCCACAATCCCCATATTTTCATTCACAGGTGAGCTAGGAACATTTATAGATTCTTCCACAATTTCCATATCAGCAAAGTTGTTTTCAGATGGGTTTTCAATGTCTGAGCCAGTGATGCACCCGGCCTCCTTAATAGGAAATAGCTGTGGCACATCATGCAAACTGAGGTTTGATAACCACTGACAGAGCTCTTCCTCAAACCCTGTCACATCTTGGCTTTGATCTTAAAGATATAGGGTGCTGCGGCTCCCCTTACAATGATGGCGGTATCAAGGTCTGTAATAATGATCAATAATATTCAGACCTCTGGCAGAAGGCATTTTTCTTTGTAGTAGCTATATTTTTTCATGGCTCACAGGTGCAGCCTTGCACAGGCTCTAGCTGGGACTGTCTCAGTGCCTCCATATGTATCTACCCTTAGCTAAAAAATATACCTTTCTGTGATGTCACTTCCTGGTCACCTGTGCCAGAAGTGACGTCACAGTTACTTCATTTCGGGAGCAAGGTCTTTTCCTTTTTAAGGGTCACAGGCGACCCCCCCCCCTTACAGGGTCGCATGAGCCGGAAGTGACGACTCAATCACTTCAATTCCGGAGGAGGGACTTCCGGGTTAGAGGTCACAGGTGACAACCCTACCTGGCCACATGAGCCGAAAGTGATGTCACCTATAGTTTAGGGGTCACTGCCGACATCACAACCTCGTCACATGAGCCAGAAGCGATGTCACCTCCAGGTTAGGGGTCACCATTGACATCACAGCCTGGTCACATGAGCCAGCAGTGACATCAGCTCCGGGTTAGGGGTCACCGCTGGCATCACTGGCAGGTCACATGGGCCGGAAGTGACATCACCTCTGTGTTAGAGGTCACCAGTGACACCACTGGCGGGACACATGGGCCAGAAGTGATGCCACTTAATGGGAGGGACTTCTGGGGCATAACCACCTGTCACATTATGCAAACCACGCCTACTTTTTAGCTTGTTGAAAGTATCCCATCATAATACTCTTGCACAATGGTGCTAGGGTACCTCCATTGGGCATTAGCAGCCCATTGTGCGCCTGCACAGGGGAAAAGGGCAGGAATGTGCCATATCTTGCAGATACAGCACATTCCTGCCCTTTTCTTTTGATGTAGGGCAGTGCACCAAGAAGGCTTGCGGTGCTGCCCTGCGTCAAATAATTGTCTATATGCCCCTGGGTCTCCAGAAAATCGGTTGGGCAGAGGGAGCATGAGATTGGTGGTGCCCAAGCTGCTTGAGTGGTGGGTGTTTGGGCTGTACATTTTTTGAGTGACCGCTTCTATTCTTGCCTTCTACTGCTTTTAGAAGGCATGTCACCCTATAGAATTTCAGAACTATCCATGGATCATAATGCGGTCCACTGCCACTGTATCTTTAGATGTTGCTCAGATTCATGTTTGTAAGCTTTCTGCTAGGACATAGGGCCTGAGGGCTTACTAAGCTCCCAGGGTTAGTCTGAAACAAACCTCCATAGGAAAAGATTTTCCATAGGGTGAATAATAACAGAAATTCAGTGCGTAGTGCTAAGAATTTATGATAATGTTTGGGGTGATAGCTCAGCTGTAAAATGTGCTACGTATGCTGTGTGTGCCTTCTTTTAATTGAACTATGTAGTTACCTGTTGAATATAGTTATTTCTTCTTCAGAAGTTCCGTCTGAATATTGATGTTATTGAGTGTTGTTTCCTGGGTTATACTGAAACTTAGTTTCAAACTGCCACCACCTGCTGGAGTACATCATCTCTACTCGCTACTACTCGCTACATCAAGAGTCAAGTGCCTGAAGTGAGTGACTTGAATATCCATTTGCAATGCACCAGTATTGTAGCCATGGGCCATCAAAGGTTCACAGTACCTACACGAATTATGTCCAGTAATCAAGGATTTGCACAAGATCCTGTGTGGCAGTTCATTTCTTTTCTACAGGTGAAAATGAGACACATATTCTGATGCATTGATTGAGCAGTGAATGTAGAGTGACTGTAGAGACAAAGGCATGTGCTAAAAATGCCGTAACCAGTGTATAACTGCTATGCCCTTGGTGCTCTGTCCTCACCCTTAAAGACTGTTACTTCACAATTTTGCCACACACTTCCTTGCTCCTTCTATACATTTCTTTAATTGTCATTTCACCCCAGGATAGCTGAGTGAGTTAAAAGTTTGGTGCAGAAAGATGTGTCCCAAAGATAAGTCCATCTGGAGGTCATTAGGTCTAAACCAGCAATGCTGCCTTATTTCTTTCTGTGTTTGGTAAACTGTGCACTATTAATTGCATGAACAGTAACAACAGAAATATGCAAAGGTATTTACAAAGGTTGGAAATGGTAGATTGCAAAATGAAGCCCTAAACAAAAAACAAGTTATTATGATTAGCATTATTTGTATTACAAGCCGCCTCTCAACTATGATTTCTCTTGCTTTCCTTTAGCTGTTGCAGTAAGGAGCCTTCCTGTATGCTGGAGCACACCATTTCCCTATGTTCTCTAGCACAGACCCATTGTCCTGTGTCTTGAAGCAGTGCCTATTCAATGTGTGCTTGGTTTTAGTTTTTGTGACTGTAGGAGGCTGGCCTGGTTTGTAGTGGGTACCTTGGGTACTTACACCTTATATCAGGTCCAGTTATCCCTTATTAGTGAAGCAGTAGTGTTCTAGCAGCTTAGGCTGATAGAGGTAGCTATAGCAGAGCAGCTTAGGCTTAACTAGGAGACATGCAAAGTTCATTCTGCCAACCCAGAAGAGGGTGCAAAAGAAGAGTCCATGGCTGGTTGAAGACTACAGAAATGCACCCTAGGAAGGTGCCAGCGGGTTCTGGCATAGTGGAAAAGAGTCCCACTGTGTGAAGATTGTTGCAGGCGAGATTTCGTGTTGGAAGGAGCCAACAAGCCTTGGCTACAGCAAAAGTGCGTTTTTCATCAAAATGGCGCTGGATGGGCCCAGGAGGGACCTGGAGGCCACAACTCTATGTGAGGAGGAAGAGGGGTTCGCAGCACTTTAGAGAGCCCTCGGGATGCCAGCCAGCACCCCCAGAAGCCGCAGGATATGGGTTCAAAGGAGGTGCAAAATGCAGTTGATGCAGCACAACAAGAGAAGGTCCCACGTCGCCGGAGAACAACTAAGTGAGTTGAGCATTGCAGGGTGGAGTGCTGGGGTCCTGGGCCAGGCTCTGCCTGAAGGAATTTTGCAAAGAATGCACAGAGGCCTCAGGAGATGAAGAAGACATAATACACAGGGGTACTGTCATTCTCAGTGAAGGCAAGGTCCTACCTCCTCCACATTGCGTCAGCAGGACCTCAGGACAGTCTATGTTGAAGATTTCCACCCTCTGTGTCCTTAGGAGCACGCTTGTAACCGTGAGAGGAGTCCCAGGGTACAGGTCATCGCCTTTGATTGGTGCCTGCTTGGAGCAGGGGAGTGACTCCTTCACTCCACAGGATATTTCTTTGGTCCTTCTTGTGCAGGATGGAGACAGGGAGTCCCAGAGCATGCACACCATGGAAACTGTTGCAGTTGCTGACTTGGAGCTGAGGTTACTGAAGAAAAGTGTCTCTTGTAGACACTTTGTGGCATTTGCAGCGTTTCTTGGAGCAGGCTGCGGCTGATCCGAGGTCAGAAGACTCTGAAGTTGTTGCAGAGGATTCCTGAAGGAAACTTGCAAGTAGAATCTGAAGAGAACCCACAGGAGAGACCCTAAATAGCCCTGAGAGGAGGATTGGCTACCTTATCAGATATGGACCTATCAGGTGGGGTCTCTGACATCACCTGCTGGCACTGGCCACTCAGAGGCCTCCAGAGTTCCCCCACACCTTGCAAAGCAAGATGGCTGAAGTATGGGACACACTGGAGGAGCTCTGGGCACCACCCCTGGGGTGGTGATGGACAGGGGAGTGGTCACTCCCCTTTCCATTGTCCAGTTTCCCACCAGAGCAGGGGAGAAAGGGTCCCTGAACAGGTGTAGACTGGTTTATGCAAGGAGGGCAACATCTGTGCCCTTCAAAGCATTTCCAGAGGCTGGGGGAGGCTACCCCTCCCCAGCTTGGAAAACCCATGTCCGATGGGAGAGGGTGTAACACCCTGCTCTCAGAGGAAATGCTTTGTTCTGCCTTCCTAGGTCTGGGCTGCCAAGACCCCAGGAGGGCAGAACCCTATCTGTGAGGTGGCAGCAGCTGTAGCTGCAGTGCAAGCCTCAGAGAGCTGGTTTGGCAGTACTGGGGGTCCATGGTGGAGCCCCAAGGATGCATTGAATTGGCTCCCCAATACCAGATTTGCAATAGGGGGACAATTCCATGATCTTAGACATGTTACAAGGCCATATTCGGAGTTACCATTGTGAAGCCACATAAAGGTATTGACCTATATGTAGTGCACACGTGTAATGGCATCCCCGCACTCACAAAGTCCAGGGAAATGGCCCTGAACTATGTGGGGGCACCTTTGCTAGAGCAAGGGTGCCCTCACACTTAGTAACTGTGCACCCAACCTTCAGCAAGTGAATGTTAGACATATAGGTGACTTTTAAGTTACTTGAACAAAAACAACAGATAATGGACGGAATGCAGATCAAATCAAGCATTCACCCCCAGTCACAGATCTGGGTTTAATCCATCAGTTTTTTTGTTTGTCATGCCATTCCAGTTTGGACCCAGCCATATGCAAATCAGTCTTGACCTGTTCCCCATGGGAACAGTCCAGCCCGAACTGCCAGGCCAGGTCTTCCCTGGACCAGAAACAAGCATCCTGGGACCGGTTACAGGGTCTCACCCTTCTTCAGCCAGGCTAGCTTGAATCTGGTGGCACAGCAAGCACTGGACCCACATCTGGGCAAACCCTTCCCACTTGGGGCAACAAATGCAAAAACAACAGATGATGGATGCAGTGCAGAGCAAATCAAGCATTCACCCCCCACTCACAGATCTGGGTTTAATCCATCAGTTTTTTTGCTTGCCATGCCATACCAGTTTGGACCCCGCCATATGAAAATCAGTCTTGACCATGTTCCCCATGAACACAGTCCAGCCCGAACTGCCAGGCCAGGTCTTCCCTGGACCAGAAACATGCATCCTGGGACTGGTTTCAGGGTATCACCCTTCATCAGCCAGGCTAGCTTCAATCTGTTGGCATAGCAAGCACGGGACCCACGTCTTAAGTTACTTAAGTGCAGTGAAAATGGCTGTAAAATAGTGTGTGCACTATTTCACGCAGGCTGCAATGGCAGTCCTGTGTAAGGGTTTGTCTGAGCTCCCTATGGGTGGCAAAAGAAATGCTGCCACCCATATGGATCTCCTGGAACTCCAATGCCCTGGGTACCTAGGTACCATATACTAGGGACTTATAAGGGGAGTCCAGTATGCCAATGGAAATTGGTAAATGAAGTCACTGGCCTATAGTGACAAATTTGAAAGGAGAGAGAGCATAAGCACTGAGGTTCTGATTAGCAGAGCCTCAGTGACACAGTTAGGCACTACAAAGGCATATACATAAGGCCACAAACTATGAGCACTGGGGTCCTGGCTAGCAGGTTCCCAGTGAGACAGGCAAAACACACTGACATATAGGTTTTTATCTATGAGCACTGGGGTCCTGGCTAGCAGGATCCCAGTGACACAGTAAAAACACACTGATACACGCTCGCAAACAGGCCAAAAGTGGGGGTAACCATGCTAGAAAGAGGCTACTTTCCTACAGTGACCGCATATTTTTTGTGTAATCAGTTGGAATGTGCATTATCAACAAGAACATCTGACTATTGTCTACGATGGATACATTTTATTTACCGTTAGAGAAACTCCATCTCTCAATTAGCTTGTATTATGGCTGATATCCTCGAAACATATTTGTAGATGCAGCACCATTTTACATGCACTGAATGGTAACACGTTTTTCACACATATAGCACCAAATGTACACAAGTAGCAGCATGATTAATAACTTGTTTTATGTAGCAGTTTGTATCACACTTCTAAGAACCATTATCCAGTGTGATGGTATCCGGTTTACTGACTTCACATGGATGGAAGACGAAGGTAGCCTTATTATGATGTGAACCTGTGATTTGCAAATTTTGGAAATTGTCAGCGGTGACCATTTAACAGGCTTATGGATGAAGACGGTCACTGAGTTAAATACTGGCCGCTGATACATACAGTAACTTTTAGTTCATAAGTCTGACTCTGCCAAGCCAAACTCAGCATTCAGTCCTACCGAGGTTGGCAAATGTACAACATTGTATTTTATAATATTAACACCTGCATTCTGTTTCTCATGAGTATTAGTTTTATCAGTACTAAAATATTTTTTGAAGGGTCTATGGTCTCCACACTGAAATACCACCAAGTTACACCTTTTCAGGATATATTCCAGAGACAAGTCTGACAGTTCCCTTTATCTCGGTTTCAGATTCAGGAAGTCTGAACATTATGGGGCAAATTTACAAGAAAGTGGTGCATCAGCTCTGATGCGCTGCTTTTCTTGTGCAACCCTGTGCCCCCTAACGTCACCATGGTAGCACTGTATTGACTATACAGCACCATGGCTCACGTTAGTACAATAGCTTCATAATTTATGACGCTATTGTGGCGTTTTGCTGGATTAGCACCATAAATTGTAGCTGTTGTCCAACAAAGCGCAGGGAGGCCAATAGGTTATTATGGGAGCGTCAGTTTAAAGCAGGTGTTAAAAATGACGGAAAAAATGGTGCAGTGAAATCTTGTAAATTTCAATGCACCTTTTTGTTGGGCCTCCCCGCCTGGAAACTCCCCCTTGCATGCATTATACTGGCCGCAGATATATTGTGGCGCAAGTGGTTACAAAGTGGTGCAATGCATGCATTGCACCACTTTGTAAATATGGTGCACAGCAGAGTCCTCCTTAGTTCCTCCTTAGCGTATCAAAAATGATGGTAGGGTGGCGCAAGGAGGGACAAGGGGCTTATAAATATGCCCCTACATGTTGACTAGCATAACACATGAGAATATAAAGTACTTCACAATATTTTTAAGTATATAGTACAGCAGGGTGCCCGGTGTCTTTGTGGCTCTCAGTAATAGAGTGGAGAGAAAAGTAGTTGAACTTAAGTCCCTTGACCCTGGACAATTACTAATAAGGGAGTGTACTGGACAGAAAGAATAAGGATAACATATAAGATGACCTCAAGAAAAACAACAGTGTACCATGCTAGCTAAAAAACGTTTCTCTCTTGGAACAGTTATTCCTCACGCAACTATAATGTTAACACAACAGGAAAGGAAATATTGTAAAATGTAATTCGAGGCAGGTGGCATGTATTGGTCTAACTACTGAAACATGTTATTGTGGTTCTCTCATTAGACTGAGGGCATCTTTTATCTGTGGGGATTTTACCCCCTAGCTGGCAACCCCTCCATGGTGAAAGCTACTTCAGGAGAAAATCGAAACAGCAGATATACCATGCAATGATGAACACTCTGACACTTATTTTCAACGCTAGACTCCTAAAGTATGAGTTTATTTTCGGAAATGAAATAACAGTTCTTCGCCATATGCTGGAATCTTTCTTCAAGACACAAGGGGTTAAATGTTGTCTTTTTCTGTCCAGGACTTCCATGGTTGACATGGAAGTCAAGGACTTAAGTGACGCTGGCTGTAATGTTTTTGGAGGGGCCACCAGAACAAGGCAGCCATTTTACTTCTTTTCTCACCTTTGCCAAATTAAAACCCATGGCTTTTCTAATCTCTAAATGAAGAATGAGAACTAAGAAGAAGTCTGATGACCAATGTCCTAGGGTTCATCCTACTTTAGTAATGCAAAAATGAGACAAGTGCAACTTCCTTCGGTATGCAACTCTCAGTGGCAGTGGTGCTGAGCACTCACACAGGCTTCTCTGGGAAGTAGTGCTGGGTGCTCAGGCTTACAACTCAACAATCACCCAGAAGTGCAACAACGGGTTGTCCAACCCAGTGCTTTACTTTGATAAAGAAAAGTACTTTAATACACACAGAAAACTCATTACTTCACAGATTAGACTACAAGGAGAAATGATTCAATGGTGCTGGGACGACTCCTTCTGGGGTCCTGGATCCCCCAGTTTCTCCCCCACTTGGGTATCCTTCCTATATTCCCCCATTTCTGAGTTTGCATTCTCTCTGGGGTGGTATGAAGGTACCGGTTCAGCAAAGTCACTCTATCTTCTTTGATGGCCAGCCAGGAACCACAACACCTGTCTTGCTTGCTCCTTTTTCTGTGAGCAGATGTGCCTGCTGGAGGTGCTCCTGTACTTGGGATGCACTCACGACAGGCAGCAATGGAGGCTGTCACCCAGAGTATGTGAGGTATGCACGGCTCCAGCATAGATGGACTCCAGCTGTTGATAAGCATGTTTCTGGGCTCATGGTGAGATGGGGGTTTGTGCCGCAGTATCAGAGGATACGGCTTGCCTCGGTGCAATATCTGGAGCATCATAATTCCACAACTGACACAGTTTGTTGATGCAGACACAAGGTCCAGTCAGGCACAGCTTGTTGTTGCAGTTGTCCAGTCCGCTGCTGTAGAGATCTTGTTGCTGCTGCACAGTTCAGTCAGGCCCATTTAATTGACGAAGCAGCACAGTCCTTTCGGGCTCTGTTCATTGATGAAGCCTCAAATGCAATATAGAAATGCTAAAAAATAATTGAACTGTTAGCTGCTGGACTCAACCACGCTCTGGAAACCCCATATGTAATTGCCATTAGCAGAACATCATGCAGACATCTCATTATTATAATCTATCAGTTCATTAATTAATCACATAAAGGAAATGCTAGGTGTCCCTAAACACTCCAGTCAAAAAACAAATAACATAAGGTACTCAAAAGATCCTAAATTTGATAAAAGAGTTTTCAAACACGTGTCACTGCAGATCATGCCATATAAAGGTGAATGGATTTCTCAGATAAAGCTGAGACACTCAATAGAAAGTGCAGTGACTATTACAAACATGAATGGAAATCTAAATTCAAGAAAATGGAGAATGGTTGGACACTGTTATTTGTAATATGTAAGGGTAGCGAGACTAAGAAATTCTGGCAATACATAAATACACTAGATTCTGACAGTAAACCAAAAGTAGGGAATAGTATTTTGGCATATGACTGGGAAAAGTATGTATCCTGATTGTACAATCGAAATCTTTCTGAACCTGAGAGTGACGACGTCCTAGTTCCTACAATTGCTGTAGTCATAGAAGAGTGTCAAGAGAAAGCAGTTATAGATACTGTAGATAAATCCTGTGCTTGTGACTGGCGTATGGAGAAATGTGTACTATGCATCATAGGGAGAGCCATATCGGATCGGCAGCTGGCACAAATGGTATCCCTAATAAGAATTTTAAGATGGATATGAATTTCTGGGCACCATGTCTAATTCTGCTATTTCATGGATGCTTTCACACTGGCACCATTCCATCCTCCTGGAAGGGTTCCATCCCTTTCCCACTACATAAGAAGGATTCAATGGCAGATACAGCCAACTACAGAATGATAGAGTTTCTAGATGTGGAAAAAACATTTTATGCATCTCTGTTGCTAAAGTAAAGGAATGGTCAGACAGAAAAACCAGATTCAAGGAAAACAGTGGAATAATTAATATAATCTTGGCACTATCAGCACTGGCTGATTCTTACGTAAAACTAATTCAATGAAACGTTATGCTTGATTGATCGAATTTAAAACAGCATTGATTAAATCAACCGAAAGATGTTTTTACAAAAGTTGGATGCCTGGGGAACTGACCTACAATTGTTGGAAGCTATACTGGTCCTTTACATCATTTCTTTGCATGGCCATTTCTGCTCACTCCCAGTCATGCGCCGCAGCAGAGCGAGTCCTGCTGCGTTGTGTTACGCGTCATCTTAGTGAGTCTTCCCCAAAAATTTTGTCTAAAAAAATATAAACACATGCGACCTTAAACAAGGCTGTGGCCTTGCCGCCATTTTATTTAATTTAAACATCTCAGACATTGTGTCATGTCTTTCCAGTGCTTGAGCCTGTGGTTCAAAATTAGGACAAAGTAGGTAATCCAGTATCAGACATATATGGGCATGCTTGTTACAGGCCTCGATGTACAAGACTTGTCCAGAACTTCACTAGTGACCTGGTGTTCACACACTCGTGCACACACATGCACACACTCTCTAGATTATGCTGTGGTCAAAATAAAAAAAAAACAGGATGGCAGATACTCCCAGTCAGACAGTCAATGCAGGGTAACACGACTGTGCACCACGCAGGAGACATTCCCGTACAAACAATTCTATTGGCACTGTCATTTAAAGGAGAGCTTGAGTCTGATAATTAGACTTTTTTTTCATTACATACGTTCTACAGAAAAGTGATTAAAAAAGAAAAGAAAAAAAAATCTCGGTATTCTGTCAATTGATATCATTTTTTTTCACACTCATTATCAGTCTTAGAAGTACAGTTATAAGCTTCAGTACAAAAATAACGCTGCTTCTTCCCAAAAAGTACGTATTTTCAAGATAAATCCGAAAATAACTCACATCATCCTAATCAGTAGTCATTGAACTTCAGATTTGTGAATACTAACCAGCTCAGTGGCATTTCAACGACTTTTTTCAAATGGAGGTTATGTTAGATGAAATGAAGCATGACTTTGAACTAACAGCAAGATATTCAAACTATTAACTACATCCTTATATGTACACTAACATTCTGAATGGCATTTGTAAAACTCTTTTTAATTGAATAGCACACACAAAGCAGGTATGCAATAGTAGACAGCGGGCTAAAATCCACATGCGCATAAATCATATAATACAGATCACATCACTTAAGGTAATTCCCCACAGCAGGGGGAATCATTAGCGGTTATCAAAGCACATTGCTTGACAGTAAAGTAATAAGGGTAGCAGTGAGTCCATAAAGACATATTGCTATGCAACTATCCAGTACATTCCTCTACATTGCCAACCATCAGTGTCCCCTTCGTCTTCACTCGATACATTCACAGGAGCTATAAATCGAAGACAGATCCTGCCCACGCTTCTACGTCTTTCTGCAACTTCTCATTGGTTCTGCTAGACCTCAGATGAATTTCCTCGATTAGTGTTCATTCAATGACATCCCTAACCCATTGAGCCAGTAGTGGTGCCCTCGGACCCTTCCAAATAATTGCCACCGTCCTTTTATCCATAACCAACGCCAGTTGCATGTACTTATAGGTCATTTTCTTCCTTTTGTGTCTCACTATAACACCTGGCAGGCAAAACTGTGGCTTTAGGGTTCACGGCAGTGTCGTAGTGCACATGAGCCTAGTGACAACCTGAGTCCAAAAGTCATGCACTAATGGGCAACCCCAGGCCAAATGCAGAAAGTCTGCCCCTTCCATATTCCATCGAGGGAAGGAGGTGGGGCGGTCAGGGTACACTCGACTAAGCCTTACGGGGGTCATATATGTGTAATGTAGGAAACTGAAGTGTACCAACTTAAATCATGCATTTCTAGAAAACCTACAGATCTAGGCACTCCCCTGTCCCAGTCCTCGTCCATCAGTAGGGCCCCCAAGCCCTCTTCCCTAGCCTCCCGAGCCCTCAGTGTCCCATGTGTAACATCAGCCCCCATGGTCTTGTATAAAAGTGACACCAAGGCCCAGATTTATGACAAAATGGCGCAATGCGGTGCTGTGCCAAAAATAGCCGCACCACTTTTGAGACGCAGGGATGCGCCGTATTTACAGGAATACAGTGCACCCCTGTGTTTCCCCCTGTGCCGGTGCTGAACTCAACTGCCTGCACCAATGCAGGCATCCTTGCACCATAGTGGAAGGGTGTCTGCGTTGAGGGGATAGATTGTTTATGTGCAGGTGTAGGAGGCTGGCCTGGCTTATAGTGGGTATCTTGTGGTACTTACACCCTGTGCCAGGTCCAGTTATCCCTTAGTAGAATAAAGGTGTTTCTGGCAGTTTAGGCTGATAGAAGGTAGCTATGGCAAAGCAGCTTAGGCTGAACTAGGAGACATGCAAAACTCCTACTATACCACTTATATCATATAGCACAATATCATAAGAAAACACAGTACTCAGAGTTACTGAAAATAAAGGTACTTTGGCCCGTATTTATACTCCGTTTGCGCCGAATTAGCGTCGTTTTTTTCGACGCAAATTCGGCGCAAAACTAACGCCATATTTATACTTTGGCGTTAGACGCGTCTAGCGCCAAAGTATTGGCAAATAGCGTCATTTTTTTGCGTGAACGCCTTCCTTGAGTTAATGAGATGCAAGGAAGGCGTTCCCGTCTAAAAAAATGACGGCGACGCAAATGCGTCGTATTTATACTCCCGGGCAAAAATCACGCCCGGGAGTTGGCGGGTCAAAAAACCCCGCATTTGCGCCACTATTTAACGCCTGGGTCAGGGTAGGCGTTAAGGGGCCCGTGGGCTCAAAGGCCCATATTTATACTTTTTGATGCTAAACTGCGCTAACGCAGTTTAGCGTCAAAAAATTTAGCGCCGTCTAACGCCATTCTGAAGCGCCATGCGGGCGCCGTATTTATGGAATGGCGTTAGCCGGCGCAAGCAGACCGGCGCTGCCTGGTGTGCGTGGAAAAAAACCACGTAGACCAGGCAGCGCCGGCATTGGGCAAAAATGACGTTAGAGCGTCTTAAAATGGGGCAAGTCAGGTTGAGGCAAAAAAATCGCCTCAACCCGATTTGCGCCATTTTTTTACGACGCCCAGACGCCATTTCATGACTCCTGTCTTAGTAAAGACAGGAGTCATGCCCCCTTGCCCAATGGCCATGCCCAGGGGACTTGTGTCCCCTGGGCATGGTCATTGGGCATAGTGGCATGTAGGGGGGCACAAATAAGGCCCCCCTATGCCACCCAAAAAAAATTAAAAAAAAAAAAAAATTATACTTACCTGAACTTACCTGAATGTCCCTGGGGTGGGTCCCTCCATCCTTGGGTGTCCTCCTGGGGTGGGCAGGAGTGGCAGGGGGGGTCCCTGGGGGCAGGGGAGGGCACCTGTGGGCTCATTTTGGCCCGTATTTATACTCTGTTTGCGCCGAATTAGCGTCGTTTTTTTCGACGCAAATTCGGCGCAAAACTAACGCCATATTTATACTTTGGCGTTAGACGCGTCTAGCGCCAAAGTATTGGCAAACAGCGTCATTTTTTTGCGTGAACGCCTTCCTTGCGTTAATGAGATGCAAGGAAGGCGTTCCCGTCTAAAAAAATGACGGCGACGCAAATGCGTCGTATTTATACTCCCGGGCAAAAATCACGCCCGGGAGTTGGCGGGTCAAAAAACCCCGCATTTGCGCCACTATTTAACGCAAGGAAGGCGTTCACGCAAAAAAATGACGCTGTTTGCCAATACTTTGGCGCTAGACGCGTCTAACGCCAAAGTATAAATATGGCGTTAGTTTTGCGCCGAATTTGCGTCGAAAAAAACGACGCTAATTCGGCACAAACGGAGTATAAATACGGGCCAAAATGAGCCCACAGGTGCCCTCCCCTGCCCCCAGGGACCCCCCCTGCCACCCCTGCCCACCCCAGGAGGACACCCAAGGATGGAGGGACCCACCCCAGGGACATTCAGGTAAGTTCAGGTAAGTATAATTTTTTATATTTTTTAATTTTTTTTGGGTGGCATAGGGGGGCCTTATTTGTGCCCCCCTACATGCCACTATGCCCAATGACCATGCCCAGGGGACACAAGTCCCCTGGGCATGGCCATTGGGCAAGGGGGCATGACTCCTGTCTTTACTAAGACAGTAGTCATGAAATGGCGTCTGGGCGTCGTAAAAAAATGGCGCAAATCGGGTTGAGGCGATTTTTTTGCCTCAACCTGACTTGCCCCATTTTAAGACGCCCTAACGTCATTTTTGCCCAACGCCGGCGCTGCCTGGTCTACGTGGTTTTTTTCCACGCACACCAGGCAGCGCCGGTCTGCTTGCGCCGGCTAACGCCATTCCATAAATACGGCGCCCGCATGGCGCTTCAGAATGGCGTTAGACGGCGCTAAATTTTTTGACGCTAAACTGTGTTAGCGCAGTTTAGCGTCAAAAAGTATAAATATGGGCCTTTATTTTTATGACAATATGCCAAAAGTATCTCAAAGAATGCCCTCACTTAGGAGGTAAGTAATATACACAAGTTATATGTACACAAACCCAAAATAGGTAAGTAACAGTAAGAAAAGTAATGCAAACAGTGTAGAATTACAATAGGATGCAATAGGTGAACATAGGTCTAGGGGCAACACAAACCATATACTCCAAAAGGGGAATGCGAATCACGAATGGACCCCAGACCTATGGGAGCTTGTAGAGGGTCGCTGGGACTGTAAGAAAACAGTCAGGGTGTCCAAGATACCCCACCCCAGGACCCTGAAAAGTAGAAGTAAAGTACACCTACTACCCCAATAGGACACAATGGTCATGATAGGGGGATTCTGCAAGAACCACAAACACCAGCAAAGCACTGAAGACGTATTCCTGGACCTGAGGTCCTGCAAGGCAAGGGGACCAAGTCAAAGAGTTGCAATAGTGTCCATGGTGGGCAGGAGCCCAGGAAACCCTGGATGAAGGTGCAAGAAGGTTGCCTTCAGATGGAAGAAACCTAGGATTCTGCAACAACAAAGAGAGCTAGGAACTTCTTCTTTGGAAGGAAGATGTCCCACGGCGTGCTGAAGGTTGCAGAAGTGTTCCCATGCAGAAATACTGCAAACAAGCCTTGATAGCTGCAAGGGTTACGGTAAAGATTTTTGGGTGCTGCTGGGGACCAGGAAGGAGCCAGATGTCGCCCCTTGGAGAATGAGACAGAGGGGGCACTCAGCAACTCAGAGAGCCCCCGCAGAAGCAGGCAGCACCCGCAGAAGTACCGGAGCAGGCACTTAGAAGATTTGTGAACCGGAGTCCACGCAGAGTCACAAAGGAGGGTCCCACGACATCAGAGTCCGGCTCAGAGGGTTGAGCACTGCAGGACGGAGTGCTGGGGTCCCAGACTAGGTTGTGCACAAAGGAATCCTTGGAGAAGTGCAATGAAGCCGGAGCAGCTGCAAATCACGCAGTACACAGGTTTGCAGTCTAGCGTGGGGAGGCAAGGACTTACCTCCACCAAACTTGGACTGAAGGATCACTGGACTGTGGGAGTCACTTGGATAGAGTTCCTGTGTTCTAGGGACCATGCTTGTCAGGATGAGAGGGGACCCAGAGGACCGGTGATGCAGTCTTTTGGTGCCTGTGTTAGCAGGGGGAAGATTCAGTCGACCCACAGGAGATTTCTTCTTGGCTTCCAGTGCAGGGTGAAGGCAGACAGCCCCCAGAGCATGCACCACCAGGAAACAGTCAAGAAAGCCGACAGGATGAGGTGCTACAATGTTGCTGGTAGTCGTCTTGCTACTTTGTTGCGGTTTTGCAGGCGTCCTGGAGCAGTCAGCGGTCGATCCTTTGGCAGAAGTCGAAGAGGGAAGTGCAGGGGAACTCTGGTGAGCTCTTGCATTCATTATCTGAAGAATACCCCAGAGGAGAGATCCAAATAGCCAGAAAAGGAGGTTTGGCTACCAAGAAAGGAGGATTGGCTACCAAGAAGGGTAATAGCCTATCAGAGGGGGTCTCTGACGTCACCTGCTGGCACTGACCACTCAGAGCAGTCAAGTGTGCCACCAAAACCTCTGTTTCCAGGATGGCAGAGGTCTGGGACACACTGGAGGAGCTCTGGGCAGCTCCCCTGGGAGGTACTGGTCAGGGGAGTTGTAACTCCCCTTTCCTTTGTCCAGTTCTGTGCCAGAGCAGGGCTGGGCGATCCCTGAACCGGTGTAGACTGGCTTCTGCAGAGATGGGCACCATCTGTGCCCATCAAAGCATTTCCAGAGGCTGGGGGAGGCTAATCCTCCCCAGCCCTTCACACCTATTTCCAAAGGGAGAGGGTGTAACATCCTCTCTCAGAGGAAATCCTTTGTTCTGCCTTCCTGGGCTGGGGCTGCCCAGACCCCAGGAGGGCAGAATCCTGTCTGAGGGGTTGGCAGCAGCTGCGGTGGAAACCCCGGAAAGGCAGTTTGGCAGTACCCGTTCTGTGCTAGAGACCTGGGGGATCATGAAATTGTCCCCCCAATACCAGAATGGTATTGGGGTGACAATTCCATGATCTTATACATGTTACATGGCCATGTTCAGAGTTACCATTGTGACGCTACACATAGGTAGTGACCTATGTGTAGTGCACGCGTGTAATGGTGTCCCCGCACTCACAAAGTCTGGGGAAATTGCCCTGAACGATGTGGGGGCACCTTGGCTAGTGCCAGGGTGCCCACACTCTAAGTAACATGGCACCCAACCTTCACTAAGTGAGGGTTAGACATATAGGTGACTTATAAGTTACTTATGTGCAGTGAAAAACGGCTGTGAAATAACGTGGACGTTATTTCACTCAGGCTCCAGTGGCAGGCCTGTGTAAGAATTGCCTGAGCTCCCTATGGGTGTTAAAAGAAATGCTGCAGCCCAGAGGGATCTCCTGGAACCCCAATATCCTGGTTACCTGAGTACCATATACAAGGGAATTATATGGGTGTACCAGTGTGCCAATGAGGATTGGTATCTTTAGTCACTAGCCTGCAGTGACAAATTTAGAAAGCAGAGAGAGCATAAACACTGAGGTTCTGGTTAGTAGAGCCTCAGTGATACAGTTAGGCACCACACAGGGAACACATACAGGGCACATACTATGAGCACTGGGGTCCTGCCTAGCAGGATCCCAGTGACACAAGGGCTAAAACAACATACATACAGTGAAAAATGGGGATAGCAAGCCAGGCAAGATGGCACTTTCCTACACAACCTCCCCCCACCCCAAATGAGGGACAATAAGGCTAACCTTGCCCAGATGAGTCTTCATTGTCTAAGTGGAAATATCTGGAAAGTCAATCTGCATTGGAGTGGGTACTCCCAGGTCTATGTTCCACTGTATAGTCCATTCCCTGTAGAGATATGGACCACCTCAACAATCTAGGGTTTTCACCTTTCATTTTCTTTAGCCAAAGTAGAGGTTTGTAGTCTGTTTGAACAATAAAGTGAGTACCAAACAGGTATGGTCTCAACTTTTTAAGTGCCAAGACCACAGCAAAGGCCTCCCTCTCTATGGCAGACTAAAGCTTTTCTCTAGGGGTAAACCTTCTGCTGATAAAAGCAACTCGTTGATCCTGGCCCTCAGAATTCACTTGTGATAGTACTGCTTCTACCCCTAATTCAGATGCATCAGTTTGAACAATGAATTTCTTAGAGTAACATGGGCTTTTTAGGACAGGTGCAGAGCACATGGCCTGTTTGAGCTCCTCAAACGCTTTCTGACAGCTAGCTGTCCATAACACCTTCTTAGGCATTTTCATGCTAGTGAGATCATTAAGAGGGGCTGCTATGGAGCCATAATTCTTGATGAATCTCCTATAGTACCCTGTGAGGCCTAAAAAGGCTCTCACCTGGGTCTGTGTTGTAGGGGGAACCCAATCCATTATAGTTTGGATTTTCCCCTGTAGTGGTGCAATCTGTTCTCCACCAACCAGGTGGCCCAGATAAACCACTTTCCTCTGCCCTATCTGGCACTTTGAGGCCTTGATAGTGAGGCCTGCCTTTTGCAGGGCCTCCAAAACGTTCCACAGGTGGACCAGGTGATCATCCCAGGTTGAGCTAAAGACAGCAATATCATCTAGATATGCTGCACTGAAAGTCTCCAACCCTTGCAGGACTGTATTCACCAACCTCTGAAAAGTGGCAGGGGCATTTTTCAAACCAAAGGGCATTACTGTGAATTGGTAGTGCCCTCCTATGGTAGAAAATACAGTCTTTGGTTTAGAATCTTCTGCCAATCTAATCTGCCAATACTCTGCAGTTAGATCAAAAGTGCTAAGATACTTGTCAGAAGCCAGTGTATCAATGAGCTCATCTGCCCTGGGTATAGGGTGAGCATCGGTTTTGGTTACCTGATTGAGCCCTCTGGAATCTACACAAAACCTCACCTCTCTCTTTCCATCTTTGGAGTGAGGTTTTGGTACAAGCACAACTGAGATAGCCCAGGGTCTTTCAGAGGGTTCAATCACCCCTAAATCCAAGATTTTCTGCACCTCTTGTTTAATGCAGTCCCTGACATGGTCAGGCTGCCTATATATTTTACTTTTGACAGGCAGGCTGTCTCCAGTGTCAATTGTGTGTTCACACCAATGTGTTGTACCTGGTACAACTGAAATGAGGTCTGAAAATTGGCTTAGGAGATTGATGCAGTTGTCTTTCTGTTCTGTAGTCAGACAATCTGCTAAAACTACTCCCTCCACTAAGGCATCTGCTTCAGTAGTGGTGAAGAGATCAGGGAGAGGGTCACTCTCTTCTTCCTGTCCCTCATCTGTTGCCATGAGCAGGGTGAGATCAGCCCTGTCATAGTAGGGTTTTAGGTGGTTGACATGAATCACCCTAAGGGGACTCCTGGCAGTGGCCAGGTCTACCAAATAGGTAACCTCGCCCTTCTTCTCAACAATTAGATGGGGTCCACTCCATTTGTCCTGGAGTGCTCTTGGGGCCACAGGCTCCAATACCCACACCTTCTGTCCTGGTTGGTACTGGATCCGAACAGCCTTCTGGTCATGCCATTGCTTTTGTAGCTCTTGGCTGGCCTCAAGGTTTTTACTGGCCTTTTTCATATACTCAGCCATTCTGGATCTTAGGCCAAGTACATAATCTACTATGTCCTGTTTAGGAGCTTTTAAAGGTTGTTCCCAACCCTCCTTCACAAGAGTAAGTGGACCTCTTACCGGGTGCCCAAAGAGAAGTTCAAAGGGGCTGAAGCCCACTCCTTTCTGGGGTACCTCCCTGTAAGCAAAAAGGAGGCAAGGTAACAGGACATCCCATCTCCTCCTGAGTTTTTCAGGGAGTCCCATTATCATACCTTTGAGAGTTTTATTAAACGTCTCAACCAGACCATTTGTTTGTGGATGGTAAGGGGTGGTGAACTTGCAGGTAAAACCACACTCCTTCCACATTGCTTTTAGGTATGCAGACATGAAGTTGCTTCCTTTGTCTGACACCACCTCTTTAGGAAAACCCACCCTGGAAAAGATTCCCAGGATGGCCTTTGCCACTGCAGGAGCTGTAGTGGTCCTTAAAGGTATGGCTTCAGGATATCTTGTGGCATGGTCCACTACCACCAAGATAAATCTATTGCCTGAAGCAGTAGGAAGGTCAAGGGGGGCAACTGTGTCAACCCCTACTCTTTCAAAGGACACCCCAACCACTGGAAGTGGAAGTAGAGGGGCCTTTGGAGTGCCACCAGTCTTGCCACTGGCTTGGCAGGTCACACAGGACTTACAAAAGTCTTTGGTGTCCTCTGACATATGAGGCCAGTGAAACAAGGGGACAAGTCTTTCCCAAGTTTTCGTCTGGCCCAAATGCCCAGCCAAAGGAATGTCATGTGCTAGGGTGAGAAGAAACTCTCTGTGCTGCAGGCGAATGGCCAATCTCCTGGCAGCTCCAGGTTTTGGGTCCCTTGACCCTGTGAACAAAAGGTTGTCTTCCCAGTACACCCTATGACTGTCACTGACATCCCCATTTTGCTGCTTGACAGCTTGCTGTCTGAGACCCTCTAATGTGGGACAGGTTTGCTGTGCCACACTCAGCGTTTCCTTGGCAGGCCCCCCTCCACCCAAAAGCTCAGCAGTGTCTGCTGCCAGCTCCTCTGGTGTAGGTTCTGCACAGGGAGGAAATTCATCTTCCTCAGAAGGGGAATCATCTGTAGAGGGAGGGATAGTGGGTAGGGGTTTACCCTTCTTACCCCTAGCTTTAGGGAGCACTTGGTCCATTGTTCCAGGATCCAAGATACCCTGTCCTTTTTGCTTTTTGGCCTGAGCCCTTGTCAAAGCAAAAATATGCCCAGGAATGCCCAGCATTGCTGCATGGGCCTCCAACTCCACTTCTGCCCAAGATGATGTCTCCAAATCATTTCCAAGTAGACAGTCTACAGGTCAATCTGTGGCTACCACAACTTTCTTTGGACCAGTAACCACCCCCCCAGTTGAGATTCACAACAGCCATGGGGTGACTAAGAGTCTTGTTATGAGCGTCTGTCACTTGGTACTGCTGACCAAGTAGGTGTTGATCAGGGTGGACCAGTTTTTCTATCATCATAGTTACACTGGCTCCTATGTCCCTGTAGGCCTCAACCTCAACACCATTGATTAGGGGAAGTTGCTTGTACTTATCCATATTAAGGGGACAAGCAACCAAGGTGGCAAAATCAATGCCACCATCAGAGACTAAAACAGCCTCTGTGGTCTCCCTTACAAGACCAACCCCAACTACATTGCCAATTGTGAGCCCAGCTACACCCTTGGATTGGCTATTAGTAGTAGATTTCCCACCACCACTGCTATTACTAGGGGCACTAGAATTTGCAGCAGGGGTTGTGGTGGTGGGAGGTTTGGTGTTTTTCTTTGGACAAGTGGAATCACTTTCCCAATGGCCTTTGACTTTACACAAATAACACCAAGGCTTTTTAGGTTGATTATTAGGAGAGGATTTGGACCCACCTCCCCCAGAGGATTTTTGTGGGCCTGATGAAGACTCAGAATGCTTACTTTTGTCCCCACCCTTCTCAGAAGACTTACCATCCTTCTTCTTGCCATCCTTGTCACCCCCTGTATTAACTTTTCTGTTCACCCTTGTTCTGACCCATTTGTCTGCCTTCTTTCCCAATTCTTGGGGAGAGGTCAGATCAGAGTCCACTAGGTATTGGTGCAACAAGTCAGACACACAATTGTTAAGAATATGCTCTCTCAGAATAAGATTATACAGGCTTTCATAGTCAGAAACTTTACTGCCATGCAACCACCCTTCCAAAACCTTCACTGAACAGTCCACAAAATCTGTCCAGTCTTGAGAAGACTCTTTTCTGGTGTCTCTGAACTTAATCTTGTATTGTTCAGTGGTTAAGCCAAATCCATCCAAGAGTGCATCTTTCAAAACTTTGTAGTTATTGGCTTCACTTGCTCTGACAGTAAGGAGCCTATCCCTACCCTTTTCAGTGAAAGATAGCCACAAAATAGCAGCCCACTGACTTTGAGGGACCAACTGTGCCATTCAGGCCCTCTCCAGTGTAGCAAACCACTTATTAATGTAATCCACCTCCTTGTAAGGGGGACTATCTTGTGCAGATTCCTGGAAGCTTGCTCTTTAACAGGATTGCTATCAGAAATACTGCTGCTGCGACCATGGGGAACTTACCCCAACCTCTGTTTTTCCCTCTCTATGTCTAGGGATTCCCTATCTAAGGCCAGCTGCTGCTGTTTAAGCTTCAGTCTGGTCTCTTCAACCCTCAACTTTTTGAGTTCCCTTTCTAACAAGTTATCCTCAGGGTAGGTGGGTTGGGAATGCTTTGACACAGAGGAAATGTGGGAAGTTTCAGAGGGGGACCTGTCCCTAACTGTCTGGACCCTGGTAATCTGGCCTCTAGGGATGAAGGATGCCCTACTGTTGTGGGAGCCTCTATCACTACCAGCATCACTAGGTGCCCTGCTAGGGGGCAGGACCTGATAAGAGCACTCCCCAGCTTTCTCAAGGAACTTCCCTGAGTCAGACTGTGAAGCTTCCCCATTTTCTAACCTCTCCTGAGATGGGCCAGACTGGTTCTGGTCATCTACAATGAGCATGTTAAAGAGAAACTCTTTTGTAGGATTATTTCCTATACTCAAACCTCTATTCAGGCAGCGAGCCCTCAAACTTTTATAGTTTAAACTCTCATATGTTGCATTAAAAGTTTTGGGAGTGGGATCTACAACAGACATGGTAGTATAGGATTAAGGATAGTGAGAAAGAAAAAAAGTTTTAGAACTTTAGAAAGCACAGAAAAAACTTTTTCAAACTTTGGGAAAACCTTTAGAAGTTTTCAAAAACTTTTCAGAACTTTGTTTAAAGTTTTAGAATAGAAAAGTAAACTTTTTTGGTTAAGTGTACATATATCGAACTATTTGGTATACGATTCTCTTATGAAAAGCACTAAATGACAAAATGGTAAAGCAGTTGCAAGTACTTATCCCACCGCTGCACCACCAATGTAGGAGGCTGGCCTGGCTTATAGTGGGTACCTTGTGGTATTTACACCCTGTGCCAGGTCCAGTTATCCCTTATTAGTAGAATATAGGTGTTT
Source organism: Pleurodeles waltl (assembly GCF_031143425.1). NCBI lineage: Eukaryota > Metazoa > Chordata > Amphibia > Caudata > Salamandridae > Pleurodeles > Pleurodeles waltl. Next base: position 215,842,783 of record NC_090450.1, on the reverse strand, counting down.
CTAGCAGCTTAGGCTGATAGAAGGTAGCTATGGCAAAGCAGCTTAGGGTGAACTAGGAGACATGCAAAGCTCCTACTATACCTCTTATATCATATAGCACAATATCATAAGAAAACACAGTACTCAGAGTTACTGAAAATAAAGGTACTTTATTTTTATGACACTATACCAAAAGTATCTCAGAGAATACCCTCACTTAGGAGGTAAGTAATATACAAAAGTTATATGTACACAAACCCAAAACAGGTAAGTAACAGTAAGAAAAGTAATGCAAACTGTGTAGAATTACAATAGGATGCAATAGGTGAACATAGGTCTAGGGGCAACACAAACCATATACTCCAAAAGTGGAATGAAAATCACAAATGGACCCCAGACCTATGGGAGCTTGTAGAGGGTCGCTGGGACTGTAAGAAAACAGTCAGGGTGTCCAAGATACCCCACCCCAAGACCCTGAAAAGTAGGAGTAAAGTACACCTACTACCCCAATAGGATACAATAGTCGTGATAGGGGGATTCTGCAAGAACAACAAACACCAGCAAAGCACTGAATACGGATTCCTGGACCTGAGGACCTGCAAGGTAAGGGGACCAAGTACAAGAGTCGCAATAGTGTCCAGGGGGGGCAAGAGCCCAGAAAATCCTAGATGAAGGTGCAATAAGGTTGCCTCCGGATGGAAGAAACCTAGGATTCTGCAACAACGAAGAGAGCTAGGAACTTCTCCTTTGGATGGAAGATGTCCCACGTTGTGCTGAAGGTTTCTGAAGTGTTCCCACGCAGAAATACAGCAAACAAGCCTTGCTAGCTGCAAAGGTTGTGGTAGAGATTTTTGGGTGCTACTGGGGACCAGGAAGGACCAGGATGGACCAGGATGTCGCCCCTTGGAGGAGGAGACAGAGGGGGTGCTCAGCAACTCAGAGAGCCCCCACAAAAGCAGGGAGCACCCGCAGAAGTACCGGAACAGGCACTTAGAAGATTTGTGAACTGGAGTCCATGCAGAGTCACAAAGAAGGGTCCCAAAACGTCAGAGCCAGCTCAGAGGGTTGAGCACTGCGGGATGGAGTGCTAGGGACCCAGGCTAGGTTGTGCACAAAGGAATCCTTGGAGAAGTGGACAGAAGCCGGAGCAGCTGCAAATCACGCAGTACACAGGTTTGCAGTCTAGCGTGGAGAGGCAAGGATTTACCTCCACCAAACTTGGACTGAAGGATCACTGGACTGTGGGAGTCACTTGGATAGAGTTCCTGTGTTCCAGGGACCAAGCTCGTCAGGATGAGAGGGGACCCAGAGGACCGGTAATGCAGTCTTGGGAAGATTCCGTCGAACCACGGGAGAGTTCTTCTTGGCTTCCAGTGCAGGGTGAAGGCAGACAGCCCCCAGAGCATGCACCACCAGGAAACAGTCGAGAAAGCCGGCAGGATGAGACGCTACAATGTTGCTGGTAATCTTCTTGCTACTTTGTTGCGGTTTTGCAGGCGTCCTGGAGCAGTCAGCGGTCGATCCTTTGCTGAAGTCAAAGAGGGAAGTGCAGAGGAACTCTGGTGAGCTCTTGCATTCGTTATCCGAAGAATACCCCAGAGGAGAGACCCTAAATACCCAGAAAAGGAGGTTTGGCAACCAAGAAAGGAGGATTGGCTACCAAGAAAGGTAAGAGCCTATCAGAGGGGGTCTCTGACATCACCTGCTGGCAGTGGCCACTCAGAGCAGTCCAGTGTGCCCCCAACACCTCTGTTTCCAAGATGGCAGAGGTCTGGGACACACTGGAGGAGCTCTGGGCACCTCCCCTGGAAGGTATTGGTCAGGGGAGTTGTAACTCCCCTTTCCTTTGTCCAGTTTCGCGCCAGAGCAGGGCTGGGGGATCCCTGAAATGGTGTAGACTGGCTTATGCAGAGATGGGCATCATCTGTGCCCATCAAAGCATTTCCAGAGGCTGGGGGAGGCTACTCCTCCCCAGCCCTTCAAACCTATTTCCAAAGGTAGAGGGTGTAACACCCTCTCTAAGAAGAAATCCTTAATTCTGCCTTCCTGGGCTGGGGTTGCCCAGACCCCAGGAGGGCAGAATCCTGTCTGAGGGGTTGGCAGCAGCAGCAGCTGCAGTGGAAACCCCGGAAAGGCAGTTTGGCAGTACTCGGGTTCTGTGCTGGAGACCCGGGGGATCATGGAATTTTCCCCCCCAATACCAGAATGGTATTGGGGTGACAATTCCATGATCTTAGACATGTTACATGGCCATGTTCGGAGTTACCATTGTGACGCTATACATAGGTAGTGACCTATGTATAGTGCACGCGTGTAATGGTGTCCCCGCACTCACAAGGTCCGGGGAAATTGCCCTGAACGATGTGGGGGCACCTTGGATAGTGCCAGGGTGCCCACACACTAAGTAACTTGGCACCCAACCTTCACCAAGTGAGGGTTAGACATAGAGGCGACTTATAAGATACTTATGTGCAGTGAAAAATGGCTGTGAAATAACGTGGACGTTATTTCACTCAGGCTGCAGTGGCAGTCCTGTGTAAGAATTGCCTGAGCTCCCTATGGGTGGCAAAAAAAATGCCGCAGCCCATAGGGATCTCCTGGAACCCCAATACCCTGGGTACCTGAGTACCATATACAAGGGAATTATATGGGTGTACCAGTGTGCCAATGAGAATTGGTATCTTTAGTCACTAGCCTGCAGTGACAAATTTAGAAAGCAGAGAAAGCATAAACACTGAGGTTCTGGTTAGCAGAGCCTCAGTGATACAGTTAGGCACCACACAGGGAACACATACAAGGCACATTCTATGAGCACATTCTATGAGCACTATGAGCATTCTATAGCAGGATCCCAGTGACACAAGGGCTAAAACAACATACATACAGTGAAAATTGGGGGTAACATGCCAGGCAAGATGGTACTTTCCTACAGCAGGAAGGTGTCCCTTCCTGCATGTAAGCAATCTACAATGGTGATTTGGCACTTCCATGTGTGCTGCAGAAAGCAGCACACATAGAAGTACCAAAGCGTCAGTTTGGACACCTTCCTGCACATAAAAAATCATTCATGTCCTTTTGCTCCTTCTATGTATGCTGCAAAATGCAGCACACATAGACAGAGCAAACACCAAGGAGGAATAAATTTATTCCTCCTCATTCTGCCATGCAAAGCCACCCCGGAGGGGCCATATTTACAAGGAGGCTTTAAGCCACAAAAAGTGGCTTAATGCCTCCTTGTAAATACAGTACAGTGAAAAGTGCCACCAGAGCGTCACTGAAAGTGATGCTCCGGTGGCGCTAGGGCCTTGTAAATCTGGCCCCAAATGTCTCCCTGTCCTGGATGTCAGCAATCCCCCCACCCTGTGTGCCAGTTACAGGTGGGGCCACCGGGAAGGTCCTCTAAGGACCTCTAAGGTCCTCTATGACTGCCTAGCAAACTCAAGCAGGCCAGCATAGTGTAAATAATGTCCTCCTCCCACACCAAACTCCTGCTGGGCTTCTTCAAAGGAAAAAAACTAATTTGGGTAAGGGACACTCTAGGCATCACATCCTCCATCCTTCCATGCCTAATCTGTCATATTTCCCTCCAAGCAGCGCAGAGGACCAAGAATCCACACCAGCAGTTATCTATGGAAAGGGATCCTTGCGGAGAACCACTCATACCATCCTGTGACATACCCAGCCGTTTGCTGAACCATGCACAGGGTCCCTAGCGACCTCACTCCCTCCATCAGCAGCACCGGCAGGTTCTACATGGCTAATCTACCAGCCAAAAATCATTCCCCCCTAATTAATAACCTCTGTGAACCGTTGCGCCAAATGCTGCAGCATTGCAGTATAGTAATATAATTCCAATCATGGGGCCACCAGCCCCATGCTCATATGTCCTCATTAGGGTGCTTCTAGCCGCCCTGCTACTTCCGCCTGCCCATATCAGGGATGTCAGGAGCGAATCCAAATTTTAAATACCCACGCAGGAAGGGGGCAAAAAGAGTGTTGGACAGTGTAGAGACAGCAGGGGAGTAACACCATTTTAGAGATGACAATCCTACCCATAAGGGAGAGGGGCAGAGTATTCCAAAATGCTATAGATAATTTCAGATATTCCAAGACTCTGCCCATGTTATATTGCATTTGGGCTTTCTTTGAGTGTGCAACCATAATTCACAGTTTATGAAACCTAACAAGCTCCCACCGATGGCCCAGATCTGGCAGAAGCACTGCCGCTGTTACACCAACCAACACTGTAAGATGGAACAACAGTGACTTCTTCTGGTTCAAACGTAAAGCGGAGACTGCTCCCAATTCGTCAAGGATGTGCAGCAGTAGACCCAGTGACTCCCTCGGGCTCCGGAGGTAAAACAAGGCATCATTCATATATAGCAACACCAAATGAATCCCCCCTCCCACTGATATCCCCCACCTGTGCATGTATCTTCAGATTTTATCGCCAGTGGCACAAGCGCTATGGGAAGCAGCAAAGGTGACAACAGGCAGACCTGCCACATGCCCTGGCACAGCTCCTAAGCCTCCAAACATAGTTGCCCCAGTTAAATTCATGCCTTCAGGCTCGTGTGTAACAGGTGGATCCAGGTGCAAAATTTCTGGCCAAATCCATTTTGCCATGGGACTTGCAACAGGTAATACCAGTCTACCATGTCAAACACTTTTTCTATATCGACAGTGACCAGAACCATTTCCTCATTCTTGCCCTCTACCTCATGCATCATGTGTGAGACGCCTTAAGTTCATCCCCATGTTGCGACCAGGGATGAAACCACACTGGTTGTTATGGACCAAATTGCCCACTACTGGAATCAATCAAAGTGTGATAATCTTACACAGGATTTTCACACCAATGTTTAACTTAGCGAGCAGTCGATAGGCAGTTGGATCCGGCATGTCCCCAAAATCCTAAAAATAGGCCCAGGTGGCACCCACTGCCAACCACCAGCTCAAATTAAGCTGTGGCAGTGGCAAGCTGGGATGGCTCTTTTCTTGCAACAGCCTTTGTCTTCACAATGCCCCCTCTTGATTTACAGAGGTTAGGACTAGCCCACACAGATGACAGCCCCTCTGGGTTACAACACTGCATGGGCGATGGCCCGCTTCTTGTCACAGTGATGCACCAGGGCTTGTATTAAATAATTTAAACAGCCCAAGAATTAACTCTGTAACAGTTTCCTAGGCAGAGATAGCAGTATTAAATTTAATATTGTATCACAGTTCTTGACTATGGAGCAGCCAAACCTGATATAGCTTATCACTGTAAGGACATGTTTAACATAAAACATTTACATCTCCTACTTATAAATACCATGCATCCTGCCTTATGGGGAATAAGGCCTACTTAGGGTTGACATTAATATTGAAAATGGGTGTTTGGGATGTCAAAGGAGGCTATTTTTATTGGTCATATTTGCAGTTAAAACCTACTCAGCTGTGCTACACATGACAGGACTGCAATCATGTTTGCCTTGTCACTGCAGTGGGTGGCTCAATGGGTGCTGCAGCGCACTGGTGACATTTAACTTACTGGGTACAATGTGGGGACCATTTATTAGGGATTTTTAGGTAAGTTAGCTATGCAAGTAGAAGTGTGCCAATTTCCTCATGTTGAAGGGGAAATTGCAGGTAACTTACCTCTGATTATCAGGGGTAACATGCACAGAATTCAACCTCCAGCAAAAACAGGATTCAGCAAAAAGGCAAAGAAAATAGGGGTTGACCCCGCAGAAATGGTAACTTTCCAACACATATGTGCAAGCTCTCTTGGAACCTAGACAACAACCAGGCCTGCACTGGAGGTAGAGGTACTTATTCATGAGGGAGCAGTCAAAGCTGACATCCCAAGTTTCTCTCTCAGTGGCTATCTTTTGCCTGTCCTGCTATCTTTATTTTTCCATTTTCTACCATTCTCATTGTATCTCTTCCCTTTCTCTTAGGTTTTCTTCCCTTTCTCTCAGTTTTCCTCCCAAGACTCTTTCCTCCCATCTCACCCATTTCCCCTCCTCTTTTTCTAGGTGAGCTGGCTTTAGATTTTCCCTCTCATACTCCCTGGCCTCCTCTTCCTGCTCAGCTTTAGCTTTCTGGAGAGCCATCTACAAGTTCAGGGTAGACCCAACAGACTAAAGGATTTACTCCTGGGAATGGTGAGAGTTTTATGATGAACATTAAAAGTGGTGTCCAGTATCTAATGGGGGGGAGGAGGTGTCAGGGAAACTCTGGAAAGTAGATTAGAGGACACACTTGGCTTGTGTCTGGGATAGATTAGTGTTAAGGGAACTCAAAAGTCTGACTTCACATTGCTTTCCTCCTGGCAGAATCTACTCCATCCTTATCCATTGCGCCCAGTTTCTTAAACTGGTCAGTAACTAAACCAGCAAGGACCTCCCTGCCCCTAATTCTGGGAGTCCTCCTCCAACTGTCAGCCCAATTGCTGCTGTCTGTGAACCCCCTATGCAAGGTAGACCCTTCAGAATATCAATAGACATGCTGCTGAGGTCCACTTCAACCCTGTGCAGTCCACTATTTACATGGGCAGATTTTGTGCATAAAAGCTTGGCCTATAGTGTTACTTACATGAATTGGAAATAGCCTGTGCCCCTCCACTTGCCACCAATTGTCAGAACTCCTTTCAGAGGGCAAGTTGGAGCTACTGGGCCCAATTGTAGTGGTTTGTTCTTTTACTCCTGATATCCTGGGTCCTGACTTATTATGGGTCCTGAGCAACTTAGACAAGAACCCCTTCATCACTGAACTGTCTGGTCGCACAGGTCAAGTAGTCCAAGGCATCCTGGGGAGGGGGGTTAGATGCAACATGAATACAAATTCACAACTCAAATCAGGCTCAGCATCCCAAATAAATGAGGGTCTAGCCAGATACTTACCTCTATGGAAGAAGTAGTATGTATATATGAATACAACATGGAATATAACACACAACAAATTCATAATGCTGGTACTCTTTGCATTGCCTAGGTAAGTCTATGAGTCCCACCTACCTGTATAAGGACAGTGGTTATTCCCCTTTATTGTGAGGCAATCATTCAGGTTAGGCCCTGCTAGAAAGTTTAAGTCTTAGAAGTTCCACAGTTGTTCAGTGGACCAGCAGTGAGTACAAGTCAGCTGCTGCGGGCAAGGTGGCAGGTGATCATGATGCTCCCCAGATTGTACAGTAAGCTTTCCTGATTCTGGTGACCAGTCTTGGTTGCTCCTGTGTTCAGGTGATTGAATCAATGCTGCACTCCTGTTGGTCATAGCCCACTACGCATCCATGGCATACACTGCTCCAGGAGGATGACCTCTATCTTAACCAGGCCCTCACCTGGCATACTGGAGTCAAAAACAGTGTACTAAGGGTGACGGCTCCTTTGAGTCACAGCACTGCACAGGAGTGATGGCCATCTTGTTGACACAGAGCTGCACCAGGTCAACAGCTGTACTCTTCACTGCAGTGCCCATCTGGCATACAGGGGTCATCACCAGCACACAATGTACAACAGTTAATCAGGGTCACAAATCTGCACTGGCAATGACCTGCTTCTTGTCATAGCAATGCACCAGGGTGGTGGACTTCATCTTCACCGCAGCCTCACCTAGCAACCTAGAGTCACTTACAGCAGCACTTTTGTGGACAGCTTGATCGTACAAAGGTCTTCTTCACCAAAGCCCCAACATGGCATATGGTGTTGCAGACAGAAGCACTCAAGCGGACTGTCAATGGTCATTAATCATGAGGATGACCCCTACCTAGCATAGGGGGTTCGCAGACAGCAGCAATTGGGTGGACAGTTGGATCAGTGATATGGGCCTCACCATGTACCCACTTGACAGGATCCCCATTTGACTTTTCTCCTCCTAAGCACTCTCCTCTTCCTCACAGGGTCCTTTGGTCCTGTAGGTAGGGAGATTCTGGTGCCTCAGGCTCTAGAGCAAATGGTCTTGAGTCTACTGGGTGAAGTTCCCTCACCGAACAGGGAGACTGGCAGACCATAGTCCCCAGTCCTGATCACAATAGCCAGAAGTCATGCTGAGCTGCGCCACAATTCTGTACAGCTCCAGTTTGACAATTGTGGGAGGCTTGAGCTCTCATTTTTATAATCCATTGTCTGGTGCGGATGTGACTAAGTTTCTTTTTCTTTAAAGTTCATGGTATGGGGGTTTCCTCCTTTGAAGTGCCCACTCCTATGTCCTGCTCTTTGTGCAGGAAGCAGTCTGTCACAGAAAGAGTGACCCACAACACAGTCCATGTGAATGACTAGAGGACTACGCCTGGATGTCAGTCTCACTAATACAATGTTATAAAGGCCCCAAGCCCATTCGCTTCTGATTCTCGTATCAGCCCCTTCTCCTTCCTGAGATTTACCCAGACTCCCAGTGACCTTTCCAGAATCAGAGCCCTCTTGAAGTGCACAGCGGAGCTTTGTTCTCCCTTCCTCCCGTGTGTGTCCCACCCAGCTATTGGGAATGCTACAATCCACAAATCTGTCTAGGATGGCTCCTCCATCTACACATGCAGTTGTCAAGGCCTGGGGCTTCCAATATGAACTGGCAGTCCTTCATGTAGTGTGCCACACAAGGGAACACATACATTACTGCATGCACGTAACTCGGATGAATAATGCAAAACGATTTAGCTAAAGTGAATGTAATGAGTCCAACACAGCATGAAAAATAAATTAGGCAAGATAATAGATATATACATATGTACAGAAAAAGGGGCACAGCCCAGTCCACTATTACCGTAGTCCACATGGCCACAGGCCGAAGTCCTAGGCCACATGTCACCTGCTTCAACACAGAGAGAACACTGCAGGGGCATTAGTTGGTAAATAGACAGGCACCTCAGGGGGATGGGGGACAGGGTCACCTCAGCCGGGAGATGGAACAGGACCACTGGTTCTGGAGGGGGCAACACGCCCTGTGCTTGGTCCTGTCAAGTACAAGGTCACAGCCTCTCAGTGGTTCCGGAGGGGGCATTGTGCCCTGTGTTCTTGATCCTGGGGAGTGTTGGGCATGTGGGTGTCTTGCCCAGTGGTTCTGGATGGGGCATCGTTCCCTGTTCTTGATCCTGGGGAGTGTTGGGCATGTGGGTGTCTTGCCCACTGGTTCGTTCTGGAGGGGGCATCGTGCCCTGTTCTTGATCCTGGGAAGTGTTGGGCATGTGGGTGTCTTGCCCACTGGTTCTGGAGGGGGCATCGTGCCCTTTTCTTGATCCTGGGGAGTGTTGGGCATGTGGGTGTCTTGCCCACTGGTTCTGGAGGGGCATTGTGCACTGTGCTCTTGATCCTGGTGAGTGCAAGGTCACAGTCTCCCAGGTGGGTATCATCCCCACTGGCTTTGCAGGGGGCAGGCCGCTCAGCAGCCCATGGTGTCAGGATTGCATACTGTCTGCCGGCGGTGATGGCTGCTGAGTGGTGGTGCTGCTGGTGGGGGTAGACTCCTGCCCATCCCCTGCAACCTCGGATGGCTGCTCAGTGGTGGTGGTGCTGCTTGTGTGGGGAGGCTCCTGCCCATCCCCTGCAACCTCAGATGGCTGCTCAGTGGTGGTGATGCTGCCGGTGGGGGGAGACTCCTGCCCATCTCCTGCAACCTCGGACGGCTGCTCCATGGTTGGTGGTGCTGCTGGGGGGGCTCCTGCCCATTCCCTGCAAACTCGGACGGCTGCACAATCATGGTTGGTGGTGGGGGCTCTGTCACAGTTCCTGCCCCAGGCCCCTTGGTCTTCCTGCCTGCTGGTGCAGGCTCCTTGCTCTTCCTGGCAGGTGGGGCAGGCTCCTTTCCCTTCTTGCCTGCTGGTGCAGGCTCCTTTGTCTTCCTGGCAGGTGGGGCAGGCTCCTTTCTCTTATTGCCTGCTGGTGCAGGCTCCTTGGTCTTTCTGGCAGCTGGGAAAGGCTCCTTTCCCTTGAGGCTGCCTGGTGCAGGCTCCTTCACCTTCAGGACATGTGGCCTGGATCCTTTTCCACCACAAGTGGGTGTGGTGACAACTGGGCCAGTGGACTGTGTGGCTGAAGCGCTTGGCTGGGTTATTCCTACCCTGTCCATACGTGCAAGATGGGGGTAGGGGTAGGGAAGAGGTCAATGTTGGATAGGAAAAGTTTCTTAGGGACATTGGGGCGGGAAGAGGGAGAAGGAATGGGGTGGAGGAAGAGGGAGTGCTTGTTGGAGGTGTCTGCTGCTTTTGGCTGCAGGTGCATGGCCTGTTGCTGTTGTGAGGTGGATGGCTGTTGGGTGTCTGAGTGCTTGCGTTTGTGCACCTTGGGGGGGGAGACACAGTGGGAGAGGACACAGGGGACGTGTGCATGGCTGTTGTGGAGGTGTCTGCCAGTGAGGTGTGTGTTCTGCTTGGTTTGGTAATGCTGGTAGTGGATGATGATGTAGTGCCTTCAGGTGTGAGTGAGGACGGAACTGGGTGGGAGGTGGTGGAGGAGAAGGAGGGGGAGACACTGGAGACAGTGGACGTGTGTGTGTCTGCTTCTGGATGGTGTTTGTGTGAGTGCCTGTGGGATGAAGTGTGGTGCTTGTGTTTGCCTGTACCACTCTTGGGTGTTGTCTTGTGTGCATACTTCTCTGCCTGTGTGCTTGGGATGGGTGGGCGTTGAGGAGAACAGGACTGGGCAGTGGATGTTAGAGGGGGAGGGTAGAAACAGGGACAATGGCTGCAATCAGAGAGGAGGCCAGAGCCTGGATCAATCTCTGTTGGCCTGCCAATCCCATGTGAATGCCCTCCAGGAATGCATTAGTTTGTTGCATCTGGGCTGTCAGCCCCTGGATGGCATTCACAATGGTTGACTGCCCTACAGAGATGGATCTCAGGAGGTCAATAGCCTCCTCACTCAGGGCAGTAGGGCTCACTGGGGCAGGGCTTGAGGTGCCTGGGGCGAAGGAGATGCCCACCCTCCTGGGTGAGCGGGCATAGGAAACTCGATGAGGGGCTGCTGGGAGGGCGGTGCTGGTATGGGGGTGGTGGCTGTACCTGTAGCTGGGGTGGTCACAGAAGTGCCCGCCACCACCATGGAGTTTCCATCGGAGGATGTATCTGTGTCAGAACTGTCCCCTCCCCTCTCTGCTGTAGTGCTCCCTTCACCCTCCATCCCACTGGTGCCCTCAGCCTTGGTGGACACTGCCTCCTGGGTACTGTGGGATGCAGCTCCCTCTGTCACCTGTGCCTCTGCTCCTCAGCCAAATGATACTAATGCACATAAGGACAGGATGACAAAACAAAAACGGGGGGAAAAGACAAAGGATACACTTTGTCAGCGGCTGCACCAACACCACTGTTGGCGTACACAGCACCCTCACACACAGAGAACAGGCCTACACAATATGCCATAGCACTAGCAGAGAAATAATTAGTAGCCAAGGCATGGGGAGGGGCACACACCACCAAAAGCAGCACACCCGGGAACCACGCAGTTGCGGATGCCTACAAGCTAGGTATCAAGATTATCCCTTCTGAGCCCTAGCCACCAGGGTACCTATGCTGCAATATCAGGCCTGGCCTAGGGGCACCCACTGACACACATCCCTCACCCGGATACTACCCTACCATGGGTAAGTTGTAATGATGGGCACTGTACTCACCCTCTTGTGGCCGCTGTGATGCCCTCAAGCCCCCATCCAGCTCAGGATAGGTCACAGCCAGTATGCAGGCCATCAGGGGGGTCAGGGTTAGACGGGCACTGATTCCTCGTTGGGAGGCTATCCCCAGCTGGGCCTCGCCGTCTTCTGTGCCCAGCGTCTCAGGTCGTCCCACCGTTTCCGACAGTGGGTTCTCCACCTGCCATAGACCCTCAGGGTCCGCACCTCCTTGGCGTTGGCACGCCATAGACCCTTCTTTTGATGGGCACTGACCTGCAGAAGCAATACACAGAGGAAAATTGAATTACACATACAGTCCTGCCTGTTACACATATGCCCCACCATACCCATTTACATCACCATTGGCACACACATGCCCCAGTACACAACCTATATACCGCCCAGAGAACATCCACCCACCCCCTTACATGAGGCCTTCACACATACCACTCCATGCATTCATGTCACATGCATCGTGCCCACAGTGTACTCACCTGTTGCTCTGGAGACTCATACAGCAGTCTGTACTGCCGGGTAGGACCCCATCCACCAGTCTCTCCAACTCCTCCAAAGTGAAGGCTGGGGCCCTTTCCTCGATCACACAGGCCATGGTAGGTTCCAGGCACAGGTCTCAGCAGCACATGCAGTGTAGGTCCTCTCCTGTGGAAGATCAGGTAGAAAGTGAGGGATCAGTTAGAAAATGGCGGTCACATCCACAGCGATGCATACCATCACCGCCGGCGTAGATCCCCATTGGCCACTGTAACCCATAAGGCCGAATGTTAACCAATAAGGAGTTGCACGCCGGTTCCAGACAGCCTCCTGCAACAGCGCCCAATGTCAGCGGAATTACCTCACTTCCACTTGTCCCTCCACACAGGACAGGCGGACGGCATTTTGGTGGGGGGGAGGTCCTAGTAAATATATGCGTCACTGGTGAGATTAGGACGTACTGGACAAATCACACTGACCCATTACAAGTTAACAACATGCAAAGTTCTATTGTAGCTCCATTGTTCAGTTTGTGACCGGCTTCTCACTCTTTTTCCCCATAGATTCCTTCCTTTGCGGATGAATAGAAGATGGAGACATACCCCTGTGTAGAGATTCCTGGTGTACTTGGCAACACTGGAGGACAGGCACATAATACTCACCTATAGACTTGACAGGGACACAATCACTGAGCTGTGTGCCTAATTGGAGCCTGACCTGATATCTGCTATCCGTCCCCCCACTGGGATCCCCCCTCTTGTGCATGTTCTATCAGTGCTCCATTTCCTGGCAACTGGTTCTTTCCAAGTGACAGTGGACTTGGCAGCAGGAATGTCACAGCCAGTGTTCTCAATAGTGCTGACAAGAGTGTTGTCTGCCCTGATTAAACACATGTGCAGCCACATTGTTTTCCCCCAGGTTGAGTATTTGGCCACTGTGAAGGCCGAGTTTTATGCAATGGAACATATCCCCAACATAATTGGGGCGAATGATGGAACACATATTGCATTTGTGTCCCCCCCCGGCAGAAAGAACAGGTGTTCAGGAATCAGAAGAGTTTCCACTCTATGAATGTACAGATGGTGTGCTTGGCGGACCAGTACATCTCCCATGTCAATGCTAAGTATACTGGGTCAGTGCATGATGCCTTTGTCATGAGGAATAGCAGCATCCCAAATGTGATGGGCCAACTACAGAGGCACAGGGTGTGGCTAATAGATGGACCCTACTTCCCACCCAGTGTATGCTGGTGTATGCCTATGGTGTCAGCCATATGGGGTAGAGTGTGGCTAAATGTTGTCCCTCAATATTTGCAGGTGACTCTGTGAGGAATGCCAGGACAAGGGCAGACGAACAGTATAATGAGGCACATGGGTGAACCAGAAGGATAATTTAAAGGAACTTTGGCCTCCTGAAGGCCAGGTTCCGGTGCCTCCATCTGACAGGTGGATCCCTGTGCTACTCACCCAAGAAGGTCTGCCAGATAGTGGTGGCATGCCGCATGTTGCAGAACCTGGCCCTCAGACGCAATGTCCCATTCCTGCAGGAGGAGGAGGCTGGAGATGCCTGTGTGCCAGCAGTGAACCCTGTGGACAGTGAGGAAGAGGAGGCAGAGGATGAGAATGAGGACAACAGAACATCAGTGATCAGACAATACTTCCAATGACACACAGGTAGGACAGTGTACTTCACATTTCAAGACATTTGTTTGAATTTCTGTTGCAGCGGCATGCTGTTATTTCACACCTCTATTCCCAGTAACTGTTCCCTCTGCCAATTCCTTTTGCAGATATTGGTAACCTCACATATACACCTGGTTTGATCACTGCAGCCAGCTACAGGTCATTGATCTATGCTCATTTTCTGTGCAGTTGAATTGCAATGTTTGTACCTGTTTCAAAGAATACATAATTGATATACATGACAGACTCCAAAGTTCTTTTTGTTTCAATGGTGTTTATTCAAGTGTCAAATTATAGAGGGGCAAGTGCAATGGGATGGGGTGACGATGGAGGAAAGTCCAGAGTATTGTTCCAGTCTGTTTGTAGCACAGGTGCATTGTCCTAGGGAACATAGGAAGGGGAGCAATGGCAGTTCAAGGTGGACAGAGTGACTGAGTGGGACACAAGGGTGACAATCAGGAGAGTCTCATTACCTGGCAGGGGTCTTGGCAAGTGTCTCTGGCTTCTGTCTGGATCACTGGAAACATTTGCCGGGTGGTTCTCCTGCAGGGGGAGGGGTGCTGGTGGCCTGTGTGTCCTGTTGCGGGGCATCCAGTCCACTAGCGGTGGCGGAGGTGGAAGATTGTTCAAATGTCTGGGTAGTGGCAGGGGCCCGCTGTTGTGTGACTGCCTCCCTAATAATATTGGTCATGTCTGCCAGCACCCCTGCTATGGAGATCAGGGTGTTGTTGATGGCATGCATGTCCTCCCTGATCCCCTGGTACTGTCCCTTCTGCAGCCGCCTGTTCTCCTGCACATTTTCCAGGATCTGGCCCATCGTGTCCTGGGAATGTTGATAAGCTCCCAGGATCTCTGCAAGTGCCTCCTGGAGAGTCTGTTCCCTGGGCCTGTCCTCCCCCTGGCTCACAGCAGTACTCCCAGTTTCCCTATTGGCTTGTTCCTCTGTCCCCTGAAGCGTGTGCCCACTGCCACTGACCCCAGGTCCCTTGGTTGTCTTGAGTATGAGGTGTGGCCTGGGGTCCCCTGTAGAGGTGGACACACTGCTGATTGATGTGTCCTGGGGACAGAGGTGTGGGTACACTGGGTGGGTGCTGCGGTGGTGTTTCCTGATGGGGGAGGCTCTGTGGTCGTGTGTGACTGGGCATGGGTAACCGGCTGTCCAGGGGTCCCTGATGGGTCAGGTTGGTCATCCAGATCCTGAAGATCAGAGTTGCTGTCAGCACTGTTGGCCTCTTCTGTTTGGGGGACTGGATATTGTTGGCACCTCCTCTCCACTGACATTGGCTGGGGTACCTGTGGGGATGTAAATGATGTGTTGTGGTTTCTGTGTCTGACATTTTGTGCATCCGTGGCTTGCCCTCTTTGGTTGTATTTGCCCTGGCAGCTTTCACTTGTGTACATTGGTGTATGGTGGGATGATTAGTTCTCTATAGTGTGCATGCTTTAGTGAGGAGTGTCCATGCAGGGCTGTGAGGGGTGTCTATGCAATGGTAGAGCATGCAGGGCTTGGCATTGGGATGAGTGAGATGTGATGGTGGGGTGTGTGGAAAGTGGTGGAGAGATGGGAGTGAGGGTGAAGGTGGGGGTATGTGATGGCATGCAGGCAGGGGGGTAGTAGTAGTAGAGAGTTGACTTACCAGAGTCCAGTCCTCCTCTTACTCCGTCCAGGCCCTCAGGATGCAGGATTGCCAAGGCTTGCTCCTCCCATGTTTTTAGTTGTGGGGGAGGATGTGGGGGGTCCACCGCCAGTCCTCTGTACAGCGAGCTGGTTTCTTGCTGCAATGGAACGTACCTTCCACCTTAGGTTGTTCCTCCTCTTCCTGATGTTATCCCTATTTCTTGGGTACTGTCCCACGGCGTTGACCCTGTCCACTATTCTCTGCCATAGCTCCATCTTCCTAGCCATCAATATCTGCTGCACCTGTGCTCCAAACAGCTGTGGCTCTACCCTGATGATTTCCTCCACCATGACCCTTTGCTCCTCCTCTGTGAAACAGGGATGTCTTTGTGGTGCCATGGTTGTTGTGTGAGGTGTGTAGTTGAGGGTGTGTTGGGTAATGTGTTGGGGTGTGTGATGTGGGGTGTGTGAGCGGTATATAGGTGTATATAGTGTGTGGCTCTGGTTGTGTCTGTGGTCTTTGTGTTTCTCTGCTGGCAATGGTTTGTAATGGTAAAGGGTTGTGGGTAATCAAATCAAATCATTAACATTTATAAAGCGCGCTACTCACCCGTGCGGGTCTCAAGGCGCTAGGGGAAAAGGGGGGAGGGGTTACTGCTGCTCGAAAAGCCAGGTTTTTAGGAGTCTCCGAAATGCGGAGTGGTCCTGGGTGGTCCTGAGGCTGGTGGGGAGGGAGTTCCAGGTGTTGGCTGCCAGGAAGGAGAAAGACCTCCCACCCGCCGAGGAGAGGCGGATGCGAGGGACGGCAGCGAGCGCGAGGCCAGAGGAACGGAGGAGGCGTAGAAGCTGAGGCGTCGGTTGAGGTGTCCCTTGTTGTGGAGCGCTTTGTGTGCGTGGGTGAGAAGTCGAAAGGTGATCCTTTTGCTGACTGGGAGCCAATGCAGGTGTCTCAGGTGTGCGGAGATGTGGCTGTTGCCGGGTACGTCGAGGATGAGGCGGGCCGAGGCGTTTTGAATGCGTTGCAGGCGATTTTGGAGTTTGGCGGTAGTCCCAGCGTAGAGGGTGTTGCCGTAGTCCAGGCGGCTCGTGACGAGGGCGTGGGTCACGGTTTTTCTAGTGTCGGCGGGGATCCAGCGGAAGATCTTGCGGAGCATGCGGAGGGTGAGGAAGCAGGCGGAGGACACGGCGTTGACTTGCTTGGTCATGGTGAGAAGGGGGTCAAAGATGAAGCCGAGGTTGCGGGCGTGGTCTGGGGGGGTCGGTGCGGTGCCGAGGGCCGTGGGCCACCAGGAGTCGTCCCAGGCGGACGGGGTGTTGCCGAGGATGAGGACTTCCGTTTTGTCAGAGTTCAGCTTTAGGCGGCTGAGCCTCATCCAATCTGCGACGTCCTTCATACCCTCTTGTAGGTTGGTCTTGGCGCTGGCGGGGTCCGATGTTGGCGAGGGGGCTCATGTAGACATTGAAGAGTGTCGGGCTGAGCGATGAGCCTTGAGGTACGCCGCAGATGATCTCGGTGGGGTCTGAGCGGAACGGTGGGAGGTAAACTCTTTGGGAGCGGTTTGAGATGAAGGAGGCGATCCAGTCCAGGGCCTGGCCTTGGATCCCGGTGGAGTGGAGGCGGGTGATTAGGGTGCGGTGGCAGACGGTGTCGAAGGCAGCCGAGAGGTCTAGGAGGATGAGGGCGACTGTTTCACCGTTGTCCATCATGGTTCTGATGTCGTCTGTGACTGAGATGAGGGCGGTTTCCGTGCTGTGGTTGGTTCGGATTCCGGTTTGTGAAGGGTCGAGCAGGTTGTTGTTTTCCAGGAAGGTGGTCAGCTGTTTATTGACGGTCTTCTCTATTACCTTGGCTGGGAAAGGCAGGAGAGAGATGGGGCGGAAGTTTTTCAGGTTGCTCGGGTCGGCCGTAGGTTTCTTTAGGAGGGCGTTGACTTCGGCGTGTTTCCAGCATTCGGGGAAGGTAGAAGAAGAAAAAGAAGAGTTGATGACGGCCTGGAGGTGCGGGGCGATGATGGCGTCGGCTTTATTAAAGATGAACTGAGGGCAGGGGTCCGAAGGGGCGCCGGAGTGGATAGAGTTCATGATGGATTTGGTTTCTTCAGTGTTGATGTGGGTCCAGTTGTTGAGGGTGAAGGCCGGGGGTGCGGGTTTTGTGATGTTTGGTTGGGTCTGGTGTCCGAAGCTGTCATGGAGGTTGCTGATCTTGCGATGGAAGAAGTTGGCGAGGGATTCGCACAAATCCTGTGAGGGCGTGACGGCGTTGGCGTTGGGGTTGGAGAACTCCTTGACGATGCTGAAAAGTTCTCTGCTGTTGTGGCTGTTTTTGTCCAGTCTGTCGGTGAAAAAGTTCCTTTTGGCAGTGCGGATCAGGTGGTGGTGTTCGTGGGTAGCGTTCTTGAGGGCGGTCATGTTGTCAGCGGTGTGGTCCTTGCGCCAGGCCTTCTCGAGGGTGCGACAAGTTTTCTTTGATTCTTTGAGGGTGTCAGAGAACCAGAGAGGTTTCTTGGCGTTGGTCTGTCGATGCGTGCGTTTGAGCGGAGCAAGTTTGTCTGCGCAGTTGGAGATCCAGTTTGTGATGCTGAGGGCTGCGTCGTTGGGGTCGGTGGTGAGGGTGGGTTGGTTGGCGGCGAGTGCGGAGAAGAGTTGTTCTTCGGGGATCTTGTTCCACTGTCGACGAGGGATGGGATGAGTGCGGAGATGGCGTGTCTCGCGTCGGAATGTGAAGTGGACACAGCTGTGGTCGGTCCAGTGTAGAGCGGAGGTGTGGCTGAAGAAGATGTGTTTGCTGGCGGAGAAGATAGGGTCAAGCGTGTGTCCGGTGATGTGGGTGGCGGTGTTCACCAGTTGCTTGAGGCCGAGGTTGGCGAGGTTGTCGAGTAGGGCAGTGGTATTGGGGTCGTTGTTCTGTTCCAGATGGAAGTTGAGGTCGCCTAGGAGGATGAAGTCCGGCGAGGCGAGGGCATGCGGGGAGATGAAGTCGGCAATGGCGTCGCTGAAAGGGGCGCGCGGTCCGGGGGGACGGTAGACGAGGGATCCTCTGAGGGTGGTCCTGGGGTCGGTGCGAATTTGAAAATGCAGATGTTCAGCGGCGAGAGGGGTGTCTTCGGTGGAGGTGGTGACGCTGATGGAGTCTTTGAAGACGATGGCGATACCTCCTCCTACTTGGTTGGTGCGGTCTTTTCTGGAGATCTTGTAGCCTTTGGGGATGGCAGTGGCGATGTCTGGAGCTGATGAGGCGTTCATCCAGGTTTCCATGATGAAGGCGACGTCCGGAGCTGTGGAGTCCAGGAGGTCCCAGAGTTCAACGGCGTGCTTGTGGACAGAGGAAGCTTTGACCAGGATGCACTTGAGGTGGTTGATGGCGCGTGGGCTGGTGGTCGTGGTAGTTTCGTGGTGGAAGATGCGTTTGCAGGAGTTACTGGCGAAGGGTCCGTGGGTGCGCTTGGGGTGGGCTTGGAAGCAGGTGTTGGAGCGCCCGGGGTTGAGGGCGTGGAGGGTGGTGGGGTCGTACTGGGTCAGCGGGGTAGGGGAGGGCTGGGGACCAGGGGTCGTGGCGCTGGGCGTGGGCCAGGCGCGGACGGGCGCAGACAGGCTTGCCTCTGGTGTTCCTCCAGCGCGCCAGCTGCGCGGTCGCGCAGCGGATGCCATAAGAGGGAGGAGGGGGGGAGGGGTCAGCTGGGGGCAAATGGGAGCTGGGGGGCGGGGGCGGAGGCGTGCAGGAGGTCGCGGCGGGAAAGCGCGAGGGAGGGGGGACAGGTAGAGTGAGAAGATCCCAGGGAGGGGGGTTTAAGGGTGGAGGGGGGTGAGTGTTAGAGTTTTAGGAGAATAGGGAGATAGATAGTAGTAGGGTTGAAAAGATAGGGGAGGGGGGGTGGTAGAGGCGGGTGAGGGTGAGAGGTAGAGTGAGAGGATAGGGAGATAGGTAACAGAGGGGGTGTCGGGACAGGGGGGAGAGATAGGGAAATAGATAGATGGAGAGATAGATGGAGAGATAGAAAAATAGGTAGATAGGAGGAGGGGGTGAGTGAGGGAGTTAGGTGGAGAGATAGGTAGAGGAGTGAGGGAGGCAGGTAGCAAAAGGGTAGATGTGGGTGATAGTGAGAGATAGGTGGAGAGATAGAGGGGGGTGAGGCAGGAGCAGGAGGGCAGAGACAGGGGCGGGAAGAGACAGGAGTCGGAGAGGACCGAAGAACAGAAGAAGACCGGAAGAACACAGAAGAACAGAAGAGAAGAACACAGAAGAACAGAAGAAGACCGGAAGAACAGAAGAGAAGAACACAGAAGAACAGAAGAGGACCGGAAGAACAGAAGAGAAGAACACAGAAGACCGGAAGAACACAGAGGAACCGAAGAGAAGAACACAGAAGAACAGAAGAAGACCGGAAGAACAGAAGAGAAGAACACAGAAGAACAGAAGAGGACCGGAAGAACACAGAAGACCGGAAGAACACAGAGGAACCGAAGAGAAGAACACAGAAGAACAGAAGAAGACCGGAAGAACAGAAGAGAAGAACACAGAGGAACAGAAGAGGACTGGAAGAACAGAAGAGAAGAACACAGAGGACCGGAAGAACACAGAAGAACCGAAGAGAAGAACACAGAAGAACAGAAGAACACAGAAGAACGGAAGAGGAGAACACAGAAGAACAGAAGAAACACAGAGGAAGATGCGGGGGACGAAGAAGCATAAGAGCAGACGAACAGAAGATCAACAAAGAAGATACAGAGGACGAAGAGCAGAAGGCAGAAGACCACAGAGCAAGATGAGGAAGAAGAGAGGCGAGACGAGAGGCTGAGGAGCACACAGAAGAAGAGAGAAGACGGGGAGAAGAAGAGTACAGAAGAAGATTGCAGAGGAGGAGCGAGGAGGAAGAGACAGAGAGGAGGAAAAGAAGCAGGAGCAGGAGAGAGGGTGAGTAGCGCGGGGCAGGGTGAGGGGCTGGGGGGTGGGTGGTACTTACTGTGAGGTGGGTTTCAGGAACTCAGGAACCTGGAGGAGCTGGAGGAGCTGCAGCGGCAGGGGGAGCGACCTCCCCGTGGGTCAAGGGTCGCTACCACTGTCGCGCAGCGGCCGCCATAAGAGGGAGGAGGGGGGGGAGGGGTCAGCTGGGGGCGAATGGGAGCTGGGGGGCGGGGGCATGCAGGAGGTCGCGGCGGGAAAGCGCGAGTGAGGGGGGGGACAGGTAGATTGAGAAGAGCTGGGGGAGGGGGGTTTAAGGGTGGAGGGGGGTGAGTGTTAGAGTTTTAGGAGAATAGGGAGATAGATAGTAGTAGGGTTGAAAAGATAGGGGAGGGGGTGGTAGAGGTGGGTGAGGGTGAGAGGATAGGGAGATAGGTAACAGAGGGGGTGTCGGGACGGGGGGGAGAGATAGGGAAATAGATAGATGGAGAGATTGGTGGAGAGATAGAAAAATAGGTAGATAGGAGGAGGGGGTGAGTGAGGGAGTTAGGTGGAGAGATAGGTAGAGGAGTGAGGGAGGCAGGTAGCGAAAGGGTAGATGTGGGTGATAGTGAGAGATAGGTGGAGAGATAGAGGGGGGTGAGGCAGGAGCAGGAGGGCAGAGACAGGGGCGGGAAGAGACAGGAGTCGGAGAGGACCGAAGAACAGAAGAAGACCGGAAGAACACAGAAAAACAGAAGAGAAGAACTCAGAAGAACAGAAGAAGACCGGAAGAACAGAAGAGAAGAACACAGAAGAACAGAAGAGGACCGGAAGAACAGAAGAGAAGAACACAGAGGACAGGAAGAACACAGAAGAACAGAAGAGGACCGGAAGAACAGAAGAGAAGAGCACAGAAGACCGGAAGAACACAGAGGAACCGAAGAGAAGAACACAGAAGAACAGAAGAAGACCGGAAGAACAGAAGAGAAGAACACAGAAGAACAGAAGAGGACCGGAAGAACAGAAGAGAAGAACACTGAGGACCGGAAGAACACAGAGGAACCGAAGAGAAGAACACAGAAGAACAGAAGAAGACCGGAAGAACAGAAGAGAAGAACACAGAAGAACAGAAGAGGACCGGAAGAACAGAAGAGAAGAACACAGAGGACCGGAAGAACACAGAAGAACAGAAGAGGACCGGAAGAACAGAAGAGAAGAACACAGAAGACCGGAAGAACACAGAGGAACCGAAGAGAAGAACACAGAAGAACAGAAGAAGACCGGAAGAACAGAAGAGAAGAACAGAAGAAGACCGAAAGAACAGAAGAGAAGAACACAGAAGAACAGAAGAGGACCGGAAGAACAGGAGAGAAGAACACAGAGGACCGGAAGAACACAGAAGAACTGAAGAGAAGAACACAGAAGAACAGAAGAACGGAAGAGGAGAACACAGAAGAACAGAAGAAACACAGAGGAAGATGCGAGGGACGAAGAAGCAGAAGAGCAGACGAACAGAAGATCAACAAAGAAGATACAGAGGACGAAGAGCAGAAGGCAGAAGACCACAGAGCAAGATGAGGAAGAAGAGAGGCGAGAGGAGAGGCTGAGGAGCACACAGAAGAAGAGAGAAGACGGGGAGAAGAAGAGTACAGAAGAAGATTGTAGAGGAGGAGCGAGGAGGAAGAGACAGAGAGGAGGAAAAGAAGCAGGAGCAGGAGAGAGGGTGAGTAGCGCGGGGCAGGGCGAGGGGCTGGGGGTGGGGGGGTACTTACTGTGAGGTGGGTCTCAGGAACACGGGAACCTGGAGGAGCTGGAGGAGCTGCAGCGGCAGGGGGAGCGACCTACCCTTGGGTCAAGGGTCGCTACCACTGTCGCGCAGCGGCCGCCATAAGAGGGAGGAGGGGGGGGGGTCAGCTGGGGGCGAATGGGAGCTGGGGGGCGGGGGCGTGCAGGAGGTCGCGGCGTGGAAGCGCGAGGGAGGGGGGGGACAGGTAGAGTGAGAAGAGCTGGGGGCGGGGGGTTTAAGGGTGGAGGGGGGTGAGTGTTAGAGTTTTAGGAGAATAGGGAGATAGATAGTAGTAGGGTTGAAAAGATAGGGGAGGGGGGAGGTAGAGGTGGGTGAGGGTGAGAGGTAGAGTGAGAGGATAGGGAGATAGGTAACAGAGGGGGTGTCGGGACGGGGGGAGAGATAGGGAAATAGATAGATGGAGAGACAGGTGGAGAGATAGAAAAATAGGTAGATAGGAGGAGGGGGTGAGTGAGAGAGTTAGGTGGAGAGATAGGTAGAGGAGTGAGGGAGGCAGGTAGCGAAAGGGTAGATGTGGGTGATAGTGAGAGATAGGTGGAGAGATAGAGGGGGGTGAGGCAGGAGCAGGAGGGCAGTGACAGGGGCAGGAAGAGACAGGAGTCGGAGAGGACCGAGGAACAGAAGTAGACCGGAAGAACACAGAAGAACAGAAGAGAAGAACACAGAAGAACAGAAGAAGACCGGAAGAACAGAAGAGAAGAACACAGAAGAACAGAAGAGGACCGGAAGAACAGAAGAGAAGAACACAGAGGACCGGAAAAACACAGAAGAACAGAAGAGGACCGGAAGAACAGAAGAGAAGAACACAGAAGACCGGAAGAACACAGAGGAACCGAAGAGAAGAACACAGAAGAACAGAAGAAGACTGGAAGAACAGAAGAGAAGAACACAGTAGAACAGAAGAGGACCGGAAGAACAGAAGAGAAGAACACAGAGGACCGGAAGAACACAGAGGAACCGAAGAGAAGAACACAGAAGAACAGAAGAAGACCGGAAGAACAGAAGAGAAGAACACAGAAGAACAGAAGAGGACCGGAAGAACAGAAGAGGAGAACACAGAGGACCGGAAGAACACAGAAGAACCAAAGAGAAGAACAGAAAAACACAGAAGAACGGAAGAGGAGAACACAGAAGAACAGAAGAAACACAGAGGAAGATGCGGGGGACGAAGAAGCATAAGAGCAGACGAACAGAAGATCAACAAAGAAGATACAGAGGACGAAGAGCAGAAGGCAGAAGACCACAGAGCAAGATGAGGAAGAAGAGAGGCGAGAGGAGAGGCTGAGGAGCACACAGAAGAAGAGAGAAGACGGGGAGAAGAAGAGTACAGAAGAAGATTGCAGAGGAGGAGCGAGGAGGAAGAGACAGAGAGGAGGAAAAGAAGCAGGAGCAGGAGAGAGGGTGAATAGTGCGGGGCAGGGCGAGGGGCTGGGGGTACTTACTGTGAGGTGGGTCTCAGGAACTCAGGAACCTGGAGGAGCTGGAGGAGCTGCAGCGGCAGGGGGAGCGACCTACCCTTGGGTCAAGGGTCGCTACCACTGTCGCGCAGCGGCAGCCATAAGAGGGAGGAGGGGGGGAGTGGTCAGCTGGGGGCGAATGGGAGCTGGGGGGCGGGGGCGTGCAGGAGGTTGCGGCGGGAAAGCACGAGGGAGGGGGGACAGGTAGAGTGAGAAGAGCTGGGGGAGGGGGGTGTAAGGGTGGAGGGGGTGAGTGTTAGAGTTTTAGGAGAATAGGGAGATAGATAGTAGTAGGGTTGAAAAGATAGGGGAGGGGGGGTGGTAGAGGTGGGTGAGGGTGAGAGGTAGAGTGAGAGGATAGGGAGATAGGTAACAGAGGGGGTGTCGGGACGGGGGAGAGATAGGGAAATAGATAGATGGAGAGATAGGTGGAGAGATAGAAAAATAGGTAGATAGGAGGAGGGGGTGAGTGAGGGAGTTAGGTGGAGAGATAGGTAGAGGAGTGAGGGAGGCAGGTAGCGAAAGGGTAGATGTGGGTGATAGTGAGAGATAGGTGGAGAGATAGAGGGGGGTGAGGCAGGATCAGGAGGGCAGAGACAGGGGCGGGAAGAGACAGGAGTCGGAGAGGACCGAAGAACAGAAGAAGACAGGAAGAACACGGAAGAACAGAAGAGAAGAACACAGAAGAACAGAAGAAGACCGGAAGAACAGAAGAGAAGAAAACAGAAGAACAGAAGAGGACCGGAAGAACAGAAGAGAAGAACACAGAGGACCGGAAGAACACAGAAGAACAGAAGAGGACTGGAAGAACAGAAGAGAATAACACAGAAGACCGGAAGAACACAGAGGAACAGAAGAGAAGAACACAGAAGAACAGAAGAAGACCGGAAGAACAGAAGAGAAGAACACAGAAGAGGACCGGAAGAACAGAAGAGAAGAACACAGAGGACCGGAAGAACACAGAGGACCGAAGAGAAGAACACAGAAGAACAGAAGAAGACCGGAAGAACAGAAGAGAAGAACACAGAGGACCGGAAGAACACAGAAGAACAGAGGAGGACCGGAAGAACAGAAGAGAAGAACACAGAAGACCGGAAGAACACAGAGGAACCGAAGAGAAGAACACAGAAGAACAGAAGAGGGCCGGAAGAACAGAAGAGAAGAACACAGAGGACCGGAAGAACACAGAAGAACTGAAGAGAAGAACACAGAAGAACAGAAGAACACAGAAGAACGGAAGAGGAGAACACAGAAGAACAGAAGAAACACAGAGGAAGATGCGGGGGCGAAGAAGCAGAAGAGCAGACGAACAGAAGATCAACAAAGAAGATACAGAGGACGAAGAGCAGAAGGCAGAAGACCACAGAGCAAGATGAGGAAGAAGAGAGGCGAGAGGAGAGGCTGAGGAGCACACAGAAGAAGAGAGAAGACGGGGAGAAGAAGAGTACAGAAGAAGATTGCAGAGGAGGAGCGAGGAGGAAGAGACAGAGAGGCGGAAAAGAAGCAGGAGCAGGAGAGAGGTTGAGTAGCGCGGGGCAGGGCGAGGGGCTGGGGGGTACTTACTGTGAGGTGGGTCTCAGGAACTCAGGAACCTGGAGGAGCTGGAGGAGCTGCAGCGGCAGGGGGAGCGACCTACGCTTGGGTCAAGGGTCGCTACCACTGTCGCGCAGCGGCCGCCATAAGACGGAGGAGGGGGGGGGGGAGGGGTCAGCTGTGGGCGAATGGGAGCTGGGGGTCGGGCGTGCAGGAGGTCGCGGAGGGAAAGCACAAGGGAGGGGGGGGACAGGTAGAGTGAGAAGAGCTGGGGAGGGGGGTTTAAGGGTGGAGGGGGTGAGTGTTAGAGTTTTAGGAGAATAGGGAGATAGATTAGTAGGGTTGAAAAGATAGGGGAGGGGGGGTGGTAGAGGTGGGTGAGGGTGAGAGGTAGAGTGAGAGGATAGGGAGATAGGTAACAGAGGGGGTGTCGGGACGGGGGGAGAGATAGGGAAATAGATAGATGGAGAGATAGGTGGAGAGATAGAAAAATAGGTAGATAGGAGGAGGGGATGAGTGAGGGAGTTAGGTGGAGAGATAGGTAGAGGAGTGAGGGAGGCAGGTAGCGAAAGGGTAGATGTGGGTGATAGTGAGAGATAGGTGGAGAGATAGAGGGGGATGAGGCAGGAGCAGGAGGGCAGAGACAGGGGCGGGAAGAGACAGGAGTCGGAGAGGACCGAAGAACAGAAGAAGACCGGAAGAACACAGAAGAACAGAAGAGAAGAACACAGAAGAACAGAAGAAGACCGGAAGAACAGAAGAGAAGAACACAGAAGAACAGAAGAGGACCGGAAGAACAGAAGAGAAGAACACAGAGGACCGGAAGAACACAGAAGAACAGAAGAGGACTGGAAGAACAGAAGAGAATAACTCAGAAGACCGGAAGAACACAGAGGAACCGAAGAGAAGAACACAGAAGAACAGAAGAAGACCGGAAGAACAGAAGAGAAGAACACAGAAGAGGACCGGAAGAACAGAAGAGAAGAACACAGAGGACCGGAAGAACACAGAGGACCGAAGAGAAGAACACAGAAGAACAGAAGAAGACCGGAAGGACAGAAGAGAAGAACACAGAGGACCGGAATAACACAGAAGAACAGAGGAGGACCGGAAGAACAGAAGAGAAGAACACAGAAGAGCGGAAGAACACAGAGGAACCGAAGAGAAGAACACAGAAGAACAGAAGAAGACCGGAAGAACAGAAGAGAAGAACACAGAAGAACAGAAGAGGACCGGAAGAACAGAAGAGAAGAACACAGAGGACCGGAAGAACACAGAAGAACTGAAGAGAAGAACACAGAAGAACAGAAGAACACAGAAGAACGGAAGAGGAGAACACAGAAGAACAGAAGAAACACAGAGGAAGATGCGGGGGACGAAGAAGCAGAAGAGCAGACGAACAGAAGATCAACAAAGAAGATACAGAGGACGAAGAGCAGAAGGCAGAAGACCACAGAGCAAGATGAGGAAGAAGAGAGGCGAGAGGAGAGGCTGAGGAGCACACAGAAGAAGAGAGAAGACGGGGAGAAGAAGAGTACAGAAGAAGATTGCAGAGGAGGAGCGAGGAGGAAGAGACAGAGAGGCGGAAAAGAAGCAGGAGCAGGAGAGAGGGTGAGTAGCGCGGGGCAGGGCGAGGGGCTGGGGGGTACTTACTGTGAGGTGGGTCTCAGGAACTCAGGAACCTGGAGGAGCTGGAGGAGCTGCAGCGGCAGGGGGAGCGACCTACCCTTGGGTCAAGGGTCGCTACCACTGTCGCGCAGCGGCCGCCATAAGAGGGAGGAGGGGGGGGGAGGGGTCAGCTGTGGGCGAATGGGAGCTGGGGGTCGGGCGTGCAGGAGGTCGCGGCGGGAAAGCGCGAGGGAGGGGGGGGACAGGTAGAGTGACAAGAGCTGGGGAGGGGGGTTTAAGGGTGGAGTGGGTGAGTGTTAGAGTTTTAGGAGAATAGGGAGATAGATTAGTAGGGTTGAAAAGATAGGGGAGGGGGGGTGGTAGAGGTGGGTGAGGGTGAGAGGTAGAGTGAGAGGATAGGGAGATAGGTAACAGAGGGGGTGTCGGGACGGGGGGGAGAGATAGGGAAATAGATAGATGGAGAGATAGGTGGAGAGATAGAAAAATAGGTAGATAGGAGGAGGGGATGAGTGAGGGAGTTAGGTGGAGAGATAGGTAGAGGAGTGAGGGAGGCAGGTAGCGAAAGGGTAGATGTGGGTGATAGTGAGAGATAGGTGGAGAGATAGAGGGGGGTGACGCAGGAGCAGGAGGGCATAGACAGGGGCGGGAAGAGACAGGAGTCGGAGAGGACCGAAGTACAGAAGAAGACCGGAAGAACACAGAAGAACAGAAGAGAAGAACACAGAAGAACAGAAGAAGACCGGAGGAACAGAAGAGATGAACACAGAAGAACAGAAGAGGACCGGAAGAACAGAAGAGAAGAACACAGAGGACCGGAAGAACACAGAAGAACAGAAAAGGACCGGAAGAACAGAAGAGAAGAACACAGAAGACCGGAAGAACACAGAGGAACCGAAGAGAAGCACACAGAAGAACAGAAGAAGACCGGAAGAACAGAAGAGAAGAACACAGAAGAACAGAAGAGGACCGGAAGAACAGAAGAGAAGAACACAGAGGACCGGAAGAACACAGAGGAACCGAAGAGAAGAACACAGAAGAACAGAAGAAGACCGGAAGAACAGAAGAGAAGAACACAGAAGAACAGAAGAGGACCGGAAGAACAGAAGAGAAGAACACAGAGGACCGGAAGAACACAGAAGAACAGAAGAGGACCGGAAGAACAGAAATGTGATTGTCTGGTTTATAATGGTGTGGGTGTGTGTGTGGGAGTTGTTTTGTATGTGTGTGTCCATTCTGAGCGCAGCAGTATGTACCACCAATGGTTTACTGCAGTTGAATGTCCACCGTGGTGATTCGTGGCTCATAATGTGATGGGTGTAGATCTGTTGGCGTAACAGTGTGGTTCTTGATACCGCTAGTTTATCACTGAACTTCCCTGTGGTAGATTTGTGTCGGTGGTTGAATCGTGACGGATTGGTGTGTGTGTGTCATAATATGGTGAATGGATATCCGCTGCGGCGGTGGTAAGTTGGCAACAGTCAGCGTGGCGTAAGTGTGATTTACCGCCAATGTCATAATGAGGGCCATTGCATCATTGGCTGTGCGGGCAATGATGATGCATCACCTGGAATGCTAAGGAACCACTGACATCACATCTTGGACTGCGTGACTCAGAATCAGTGCATCAACTATATTCAGCAGGATCAAGGCAAAGCCTCGTCTCATCCGCACAACGGGGCCCAACAGCTGTGCAGCAAGGTACCTTTTCAGAGAGATAAGTTTGGTCCTTGTACATGCTTCAATGCAGTCAGCCTGACTTTTCAAATTTCACCCGATGTAGCGCGACCAGATAGCTCTGGTTGGCGCTTTACGCTTTGAAGCACTGTGTTGCATTTTAATCTTAAAAATTCATATCTCGACTTCTACTTATTGGATTTTTGTTGTTTTGTTCTTGTTTTGTTAATTAAACTAAGCTCTGTTTTACTAGCAAGGTGTGGTGTCTTTTCACACGGTGTTTTCACTGTTTTACTGTTTTAAATGTTGCACAAATACTTAACACATTGCCTTTAAGTTAAGCCTGCCCGCTCTATACCAAGGGACCGAAGGGTAAGCGCAGGTTTATGGTATGTAACTGACTTACCCAGACTAGGGTTGTAGTCCATCTGTTTCTTCAATTTGTGTGCCATTCTTTCTAGTACACTAAATAGAGGCCATAACTGCTTGTAACAATCTTTCATGTTTTTGAAACTAGGTTGCAGATTGAAACCTCTGACACCCACAGGTTAATGCTGCACAAGAACATCTTCCAGACAAGCCCCTCAAAATAGCTAGGACTCATTTTGCTTCTTTTATATATTACCTGTGAAGGCAGGAGAAGAAATTGGCATGAAATGAGCTGAAGGCTTTTTTAAAATTGGAAAATGAAAAAGCCGGACAGTTTCTTCCTTGTGTTGTGTTTTTTGTAAAAGAGATATTTTAAAGACATAGTTCAGTCCTTATGTGAAATTTAAGTCATGTCTATAATGGGAATCAGAAATAGGCTGAATGTTCTTTGTGTGTAATTGACCTTTTGAGAATTTGTCTGTCTCGCAGTTTCTTGTGTGACCTTTGTTACTGGTAGACCTTCTTATGCTTCCAAATGACGTTTTTTTCAGTGGTGGCTTGTGACATTTGAAAGTGGTGGGGCGTAAAAGTTGGGAGTGACTTTTATGTAGCAATTGAAGCGAGCAAGCTAAATGGACAAACATGGGGTCAATGGTGAGTCCTCCTCCCAAGAAACAAATGACAAAAGATTGACAAATGGTGCATTTGAAAGCAAATGAGTTTAGTGAGAAACCAAGGTTTGTTAAGCAGTGGGAACGTATGGGCCCCTCATTATGACCCTGATGGTCTTCTGACCGTCAGGGTTAATGTGGCGATATTACCGCCAACAGGCTGGCGGTACATACAGCCACATTATGAGTTTGGCGGGTTGGCTGCAGCCAACACGCCACTTCTCTACTCACATCGCCATGGCGGTATGAGCTGGCGGGCCAGAGATGTCAATCTCCAACCCGGCGGCTGACAGAGTACTGCGGCTGGAATTATGAGCCGGCCTGCTTTTGAATGGCGTTAGCAGTGTCACGAAAACCATGGTGATAGGCCCTATCGGTGACAGGGAATTCCTTTCCTCCAACACTCACCTGACACCCCCCTACCTTCCAAACACACACCCCCACCAACCCGCCAATCTGAACTCGCCCCCCACCTCATCCCCCAATTCAAACACTCACTGGCACCCCCTCTAATACACGCACTCACGCTCCACTCCCATAAATGCACTCACCCCCACTCCCTCTGACACACGCACTCATCCCAGCCCCCATAAACACACTCACCTCCCCAACCCCCCATAAACGCAAACACCTGTAGACACGCACATACCACACAACTGCCCCCCCACAGCCACACATGCACACATCACCCCCACTACAGTCACAGCACCCCTCACCCCACACCTCCCCTGCATGCGCACACACAAACATCCACACGAACCACGCATACATCGATTCATTTACACTGGCATACATGCATTCACTCATGCATACTTCCAGACATACTCACAGACATTCTTACCCACAATCACACTGATATGCAGACATGCACTCACTTCACCATTCCTACACACATTCACTTGTCGCGTAGGCTCTCATTATCCTAATGAGACTACTGGATTTTGAGCGGCAAGATCATTCACAGAGTGGGGGACTGAGTCTGACCCACGGTGAAGGACGCTTGTCACTCTAAATCCGGGTTTTGCTCCGGCTAACTAGCAGTGCCTCATCTCGCCCAAAGGGAAGAGACAATTGGGCAACCGAGCACATGGCATCTTAGTACTTCCCAGGGAAGCCGTGGTCACTCAGGTCACAACCGGTTCTCTCATACACAGGGCGGTCTCATATATAAATGACAAAGGCAGTTTGAGTTTTAAAGATTGGTTTAATAAAACAACTGCATTTTGGATAGCAAAGCGTGAGCTGCAATAACCAGAACTAAACAACACAGTAGGATTAAAATAGTAACGATGATAGTGAAGCACAAGAATAAGGCTATCATAGTGCAACTAGATTAGGTCCTCTCTAAGTTATATTCTGAGCACAGCAAGTAAAGCTCTAAGCCTGCCTTTCAGGTTCCCCCGTGAGGACATCAACCCTCATATCTGAGCAAAGGCCAGGAATCTGCATCAGCATCTCCAACGGGGTAGTCAGCATCTAGTTGCAGGTTCCTGGTCGGAATCTCCCTCTAACGTGTACTAGGACTAGAAAGAGTTTTTATAACTAACATACAGATGTTATAAGAAAATGTCCCTACGTAAGAATGCATTTTTTCTACGAACGCTAGAGACTAAACTTCTACCACGTGTACCGGGAATGTACCAGACTGTAGCCTTGACTGAAGCACAGGGTTAGCAAGAATGCATTGTTTGAGATCACAGTGCTGAACTAAGCTAAACAGTGTGATAGAAAGAAATAAAACAAGACCGTAAAACTGGTTATTATAAAATAACAGTGCGAGGTTGAATAAAATGTATCTAGGGCAAAGTGCACAAAGGCCTAATATGTTACCCTAACGTGCATGAAGCTATATTCAAAAATGGCTACACTACACACTCACATGCATACAACCACGCAAATAAGACAACACACACAGATGCATTCACATATACAGGGAGTGCAGAATTATTAGGCAAATGAGTATTTTGACCACATCATCCTATTTATGCATGTTGTCTTACTCCAAGCTGTATAGGCTCGAAAGCCTACTACCAATTAAGCATATTAGGTGATGTGCATCTCTGTAATGAGAAGGGGTGTGGTCTAATGACATCAACACCCTATATCAGGTGTGCATAATTATTAGGCAACTTCCTTTCCTTTGGCAAAATGGGTCAAAAGAAGGACTTGACAGGCTCAGAAAAGTCAAAAATAGTGAGATATCTTGCAGAGGGATGCAGCACTCTTAAAATTGCAAAGCTTCTGAAGCGTGATCATCGAACAATCAAGCGTTTCATTCAAAATAGTCAACAGGGTCGCAAGAAGCGTGTGGAAAAACCAAGGCGCAAAATAACTGCCCATGAACTGAGAAAAGTCAAGCGTGCAGCTGCCACGATGCCACTTGCCACCAGTTTGGCCATATTTCAGAGCTGCAACATCACTGGAGTGCCCAAAAGCACAAGGTGTGCAATACTCAGAGACATGGCCAAGGTAAGAAAGGCTGAAAGACGACCACCACTGAACAAGACACACAAGCTGAAACGTCAAGACTGGGTCAAGAAATATCTCAAGACTGATTTTTCTAAGGTTTTATGGACTGATGAAATGAGAGTGAGTCTTGATGGGCCAGATGGATGGGCCCGTGGCTGGATTGGTAAAGGGCATAGAGCTCCAGTCAGACTCAGACGCCAGCAAGGTGGAGGTGGAGTACTGGTTTGGGCTGGTATCATCAAAGATGAGCTTGTGGGGCCTTTTCGGGTTGAGGATGGAGTCAAGCTCAACTCCCAGTCCTACTGCCAGTTCCTGGAAGACACCTTCTTCAAGCAGTGGTACAGGAAGAAGTCTGCATCCTTCAAGAAAAACATGATTTTCATGCAGGACAATGCTCCATCACACGCGTCCAAGTACTCCACAGCGTGGCTGGCAAGAAAGGGTATAAAAGAAGGAAATCTAATGACATGGCCTCCTTGTTCACCTGATCTGAACCCCATTGAGAACCTGTGGTCCATCATCAAATGTGAGATTTACAAGGAGGGAAAACAGTACACCTCTCTGAACAGTGTCTGGGAGGCTGTGGTTGCTGCTGCACGCAATGTTGATGGTGAACAGATCAAAACACTGACAGAATCCATGGATGGCAGGCTTTTGAGTGTCCTTGCAAAGAAAGGTGGCTATATTGGTCACTGATTTGTTTTTGTTTTGTTTTTGAATGTCAGAAATGTATATTTGTGAATGTTGAGATGTTATATTGGTTTCACTGGTAATGAAAAATAATTGAAATGGGTATGTATTTTTTTTTGTTAAGTTGCTTAATAATTATGCACAGTGATAGTCACCTGCACACACAGATATCCCCCTAACATAGCTAAAACTAAAAACAAACTAAAAACTACTTCCAAAAATATTCAGTTTTGATATTAATGAGTTTTTTGGGTTCATTGAGAACATGGTTGTTGTTCAATAATAAAATTAATCCTCAAAAATACAACTTGCCTAATAATTCTGCACTCCCTGTACAGGTACACACTCAGACACACACACTCAATGCAACCCCCCCTCCCGCCCCTCCCCTGTTGAACGCCCGACTTACCTTGTCCGGCAAGAAGGTCGTCTGGCAGGGAACGGGAAGGGGCACTGCTACCGCCAGAAGAGCCCTGCCCGCAGAACAACTCCAGGCCATATTAATGCTCATAATACGGCTGGCGGCATTCTACTGGCGGGGCAGTGCTGGTATTATCAGTGCCAGGTCACCACCATCTGCCAGCATGAACACTGCAGGATTTATGCCCTGATTGTGGCGGAAGTCAGCCAGTGCTCATAATCTGGCAGATGAATGGTCGCCACCACAGTGGTATGTTGGAGGCCGTCACCGCGGTGGTAGGCTGTTATTACCGCCAAAGTTATAATGAGGACCATAGTCTTATAATCTTGAAATACTAAACACATTAAAAACCGCCCCATATCTTACTACATTAATACGTTCAACAATTACTTTAATGTGCAGATTGTACAGTGCAACAACTTCAGGCCCTTTAAAGTTTGTGCTTGCTCAGTGTCTTGCACTGCATGCAGCATCAAATTGGAAGAAAATGCTTTAAGCAGGCATCAGGAAGCACCCACAGCTGCTGGCTGCAGTCAATCATACAGAAATATGAGCAGACAGATGTTTTAGTGGGATGAAAAAGTGGGGGTTCTCTAAAAGGTAACATGTAAAATACATTTCTGTGATTCTCATAGTGTGCTACCCAGCCTGTATTTTGGTTTCTCTCTCAGATGTTATTGCATCCAGAAACATAAAACAACTGCCATTCACCTAAAACCTGTCAGTACTATTGGCTTTGTCAATGGATGTTGGCTGTTTTAGATAAGTGAGTAACAACAATGATTAGTGATAAATAATTAACATTGAAAATGTTTCAATTCTGAAATTGTGAGACTGTGCATTATATATTATTGAGGCCTATAGAAGGAGTACGGCCTTCAGTTATATGTGCTTTATGTTAGATATGTATGCCCTTTTTCTCTTCACATCTCATCCATCTGCACATTTTCAACCTCCTCTCTTTCCTCTTCAGCACTTTCTTTCCCCTCTCACCTGAATGAACATCCTTGCATCTCTCTCATTTTACTAACCAAACGTACACTACAATCAGTCACATTTAAGCACTTTATTTCATTTTGCTTTTGCATTTTAAATATTGTGACCTCTATGCAACCCTTCACACACATTTACACTGATTTTCATTTGCAACCGGAATACATGACCATTGTTATGTGTGCTCTGGAGAGACCAACCCCCTGTCAGGCACTTTGTTTTGCCTTCAGCCTCAGCACCCGCACTCTCAATCGAAGACCCTCATAAACACCTGTCACGAGTCAAAGTATACTCTGTGCAAGAGTAATACAATGCACAGAAACACAGCATGATGAAACAGCTAATTCTCTTGAGGAATGCATCACTAAGTAAAAAATGTGTGCATGTGTGTGACCGAATGGGGTTGTTCATGTGCGTGAGAGCATTTGCATGGGTGTGAATGAGTACGTGTATGTGC
This sequence comes from Pleurodeles waltl, assembly GCF_031143425.1. Taxonomy (NCBI): domain Eukaryota; kingdom Metazoa; phylum Chordata; class Amphibia; order Caudata; family Salamandridae; genus Pleurodeles; species Pleurodeles waltl. Next base: position 215,808,377 of record NC_090450.1, on the reverse strand, counting down.
ATGAATGAGTGTTTCTGTGTGTGTGTTTGAGTGTGTGTGCTCAATTAAATGGGGGTGTATGTAGCGACTGCATGGGTAAGTTCGTGTAAAAGTGTAGAAGTGTGTGGGTGCATGTGTGCGGGTGTGTGGACGTGTGGGGGTGTGTCTCCCGGCGACAGGAATGAAGATTCCTGTCACCAGGTGCAGGACCGTCAGCATTTTCATGGCAGTGTGCCACCAGGAAAAAGAAGGGGGTCGGCCACCTCGTACGCTGCCGACGGACCAGAGGTGCACACCTCCAGCCAGGTGGACTGCCTAAAAGTGGAAGTATGGGTGGCGTTCCTGCAGTTTGGCTTAGGCCAAACCACCAAACTCATAATATGGTGGTCTTTACTGCCCGTCTGTTGGCAGTAAAACCGCCACCACAACACTAGTGGTCTTAGGACTCCAGACTTGCAATGAGGGCTATATGTTCCCATTGCTTTATAAACCTTGCTTTCTCACTAAATTCATTTGCTTTCAAATGCACCATTTGTCAATCCTTTTTGAAAAAATTCTTGGGAGGAGGACCCCATGTTTGTTCATTTAGCTTGCTCGCTTCACTCACTAGATAAAAGTCATACCCAACTTTTAAGCCCCACTACTTTCAAATGTCACCAGGCACCACTGGTCTATGATTTTGCAAAGTTACACAACTCCAAACTTCGTACACGTATTTTTGAATTTGACTAAGTGCTCAAATTATGAAGCTTGTAAAATTTAAAAAACGCATAAGGGTCAGCTCAGGGCAATGGGGAGACTAGTGCCACTTGGCCCCAATCCCTTCTGCCCTACTCTAAGCGTTTTTCCTGCAGGGAAGTCTATTGAACCAGATTATCCCACCCGATCTCACAGGGTTCTTTAGCCTGCCCACTAGCCCGCCCATTAGGGGTGATCCCTCCATTGAGTAATTTTCAGGGCCCCCCCTTGTCTACCCACAATCTACATATGCCCTGCAGTCATCCCCTGCACCATTTACCTAGTGCTGGTGGAGGATTTCAGGCTGTGGTGATCTCCTAATAGAGGAAGAGGATGCCCCACACATCGTACGTTCTAGATCAAGGAACACATCAGAAGGGAAGCAAGGCAAGAGTTTTCACTATGCCTCAATAATTTAGAGAGAATATAGAAATCATTGCCACTTTTGTAAAAGGTTAAGACTTCCTGACTTTGCCCAGTGACATGGGTGCAATAAAAACCTCACCTACCCCTATTTTCTTTACTTAATGTTGAAATCTCTATTTTTAATGTGTAGTCTCTTGCTGCTAAGAGCCCTACCCAACTTAAGAAAGAGTTGATTTGAACTGAGCAATGATTCTGGAAAAGTGAATTATTAGTTGGAAAATAATTGCCCACCTCAAGTTAGAACATCCCCAACTTGTCAGTTCCAGTCAGAGGCTTCAGTAATGTAAACCTGAGTAAATATGGCACATAGCAGACTATCCTAACTCAGTGAGAAAGTATAAAGACCTTAGAAGTATCAAAACAGTTAAAAAGTCAAAAACAGTCACAATTAACATCTCACTCCAATATAGAACAATAGAATATAATTCAATAAACAAAATGACACCCAATGACTAAAATCCAATAGGAGAACAGGTGATATACATTCATAAAGATTTATGGAAAAAAAAAAAAAAATTACAGAATGCCAATAGTAGTCAATGGTCGCAGCAGCTTAGGGTGCGTTTTGAGGTGAGCCATGAAGGAGCACAGGTCAAATACACCAGCCTGGTCGAAGACTTTACCTTGGGCTTTAGACTTTTTTTCTGGAAGTCATATCCTGCAGCGGGGCAAGGCAGTTGGTCATATCTGAAGAAGTCCTCACAAAGTTGGATAGGCAGTGGATGAGGTCCTGCTTAAGCATTTGGTTTGGCAGCATCGAAGTCCTCCAGCCCATCACATACTATTAGCATTTTCACCTGGCCAAGATTTTTACCTTCGGACTTTGTTGATTTTTTGGAGCTTGGAATCCTTCAGCAGGGCAAGGGTCCGTCTGTATCTGACACTAAGTTCCACAAGGCAGGATACCTTCTTTATGATGGTCTCCTGAATAAAATATACTGCTGCTAATGAACTCAGAGCAGGAGAGCCTGTTTTCTCAGCCAAGCAAGATTGCACCTTGGTCAGACAGTCTGAGGTGATTGGTCCCAGTCTTCCAGTTGCCTGGAAGCCCAAAAATCATTTGGAACCCAGGTTTTCAGAAGTGATAGGAGAATCAAATTAGCCACAGCCAAGGGATTCAGGACCACAGGAATGCCACTTGGGGGTCTAGACTCACTCCAGCAGAGACCAAACACAGGGTCCAGGTCAAGTCAATTGGTATTAGTCAGCCAGGCAATCAGGAAACAGGACTTTTGGAGATTTGTGAAGACCTGTAGCCACCATGCAGGTTAGCCAACTGACCTGTAGAGTTCACTTTTCTGTCCTGTGTACAGGAGAGGTCAGGTTCGGTCTTTCAGGGCTACTCTCAGGTCTTAGCTAGTAGGTCCAGTCCTCTTCTGTGTATCCACAGGTCCAGAAAATTTTCTGATGAGGGTGCCTTGGGGGTACCAATTTATGCCTATGATGAGCTAGTTGGTGGGGGTGGCTTCTGGCTCCTCTCTAACCTGTGGTGTAAAATTTCCCAATGGTAAACCTACCCGCTTTTGTAGCAGTTCCCATTTGCTCTACTGCAAATAAGCCCACATTGCCCCTTACCCTTAAAAACACAGGTAGGGAAACTCTTATCCCCTTTATGAAGAACTTGTGTGCCCGCTCAGAGTTGTTTTTCCAGACTAAAGAGGAGTCCCTTTTTCTGTGATGACTTCAAATCAGTTATGGAAATAGCTTTCCTCTGACTGGATATGGTGTCTGCGTGACTGTCAGTACAAAAGCTGGAGCCTTTCCAGATGTCACCTAATATTTGATAATAACATGGGAGCTCCATTTGATGAAAATTAAATTCTTGTTAAAACCCTAACTGGTCATTGTGACAAGGAACAGGAATACACCTCACAACACCCAACCCATTGTCTCTGCTATGGGATCAGTTTTCATTCCTCAGCAGAACTAAGCACTTACTGGGCGATTCTGGAAAGACAATGCAAATTACCCTCCAGGAGCATCAGACGGTGAAAAGAACACTTTCTAAAAGTTACTTCTCCCTAATATTTATTACAAATCTGACTTTATGATTTAGTTGAGCTTTTAAAGAATTTTAAAGAACAAGTTACTTATGTTCGATAACGCCTTATCTGGTAGAGACAATATCTGGTTGCAGACTCCTTACCTTTGAAGTTTCCCCAGGGGTCAGACTGGATTGGGATATTTTTATGAGCAGTACCCCTGCACACCATTAGGTGGTGTTAATTGGCTCTGTGTCCATCGTCTGCATCATCTGTCGGATATGACATCACACTTCTTATTTAAGTGCCTCCCTGGTGCGCTGATGTCAGTTTCTTTTTACAAATTTCCGTGGCAGAAGGGCAGAGCCATAAAGAAACTGACTGCTGATGCATCAAAACTAAGGCCCTGAAAGAAGAATCCCTGCCCCTAGAAATCATTTCGCAGAGCAGGGAGGATGGGTGGATCAGTAAGGAATGTGCAGCTAGATAATGTCTCTACCAAATACGGCATTATGAAAGGTAAGTAACTTGTTCATATGATTGAGCCTTTTTGTTACAGATTACTTATCTTTGAATACATACCCAACTAATACCATCCCCAAAGTTAAGTCTGAGAACCAAGGGCTGTATTTATAGGCCACTAGCACCACAGGAGCGTCATTTTTTGTGATGCTCCTGTGGCCCTAAGCAATGCGCTGTATTTATAAGGTGGCATTAAGCCAATTTTTGTGGCTTAACGCCACCTTGTAAATACAGCCCCTTCCCATGCAGCACTGTGCATGGAAGGGGCGTGTAATGGGTGTTGCTGTGGGCATGGTCTTTTTGGGTTCAGGTGGTGGAGTCTCTACTCTTCCTCAGAAGGATGTGGGGATGCATAAAAAGTAGGCAGGTGATGAATTGGCCTACATGAAAGGGCACAACCACTTTTGGCAGACAGGAGGCTCTAGTGTGAAGCACCACTTTGTGAGGATAGGTGGAAAGGTAGGGTGGCTTAGATGACAATGTCTGCAGCTCACTCACCCTGCGGTCAGATGTAATGTCCATAAGGAAGGCAGTTTTCAAAGTGAGAAACCTGAGAGAGTAATTGTGGAGAGGCCTGAAAGGAGCGCACATCAGATATGTCAAAACCAAATTCAGATCCCATTGGGGCATAATGAATGGGGAGGGAGGAACGAGATGTGTAAGACCTTTGAGGAACCTATGTCAGATGGGACTTAAACAAAAACCATTGATCAGGCAACCTTGGAAAAGCAGAAATAGAAGCAAATATCCTTTAAGAGAGCCCACAGCAGAACCCTGCTGGACCAAGGAAAGGGTAAACAATAGGAATGCAAGAGATGGGCAGAAAGAGGTCAACAGACATGTCTGTGCACCATGCTGTAAATTTCTTTCAACAACAGGCGTATATCGTTTTGGTGGAGAGATGCCTGGCTGTCAAGATTACTCTACAGATTTTGGGAAAAAGTTTAAAAGCTGGCTACTGTCACCGCTCAATCTCCATGCAAGATGACGGAGAGTGGACAAGCTTGGGTGCAGAACCCTCCCCTACTGCTGCAACAGAAGATCCTTCAATAGGGCCAGCAATCTGATCAGAGTTTCGATGGACATGCTCAGTAGCTTGGGATTCCAGACTTTCTGTGTCCAGTCCAGAGCCACAAGGATTCCTTGACCTGGTTGTTCTTGATCTTTTTGAGAAATCTGGGCAGAAGTGGTATGGGCGGAAAGGCATACAAGAGGCCAGAGTTCCACTCAAGATAAAAAGCGTCTCTGAACGATTGCCTTGCAAACTCCAACGCACAAAACTAGTGACATTGCGCATTCTCAGCAGAGGTGAACAGATCACACCAAGGCTCTCCCCACTGTTGAAAGAGACCCTGCGCCACCTTCGGATGGAGATGCCATTCTTGATCCGCTAGACATTTTTGGCTGAGTTTGTCTGCTCTGACGTTCAGAGATCCCGCCAAATATTGAATCACCTGGGATATGCCCTGCTGTTACAGCCATGTCCAGAACCATAAAGCCTCTTGCCAAAGGGTCTATGTTGCAGTACCACATAGCGGTAGTGTTGTTTGTGAACATTTGCACCTTCTTTCTCTTGATAGAGGGAAGAAAAGCTTTTAATGCTAGTTAGATCACACAGATCTCCAACAGGTTAATGTGGAGCCCGGATTCTGTGAGAGACCAGATGACTCAGATCTTCACCTCTCCCAGATGGCTGCACCATCCCAGGAGTTCCCAGGAGTAATGCATCTGTCACTACTCTCAGATCTGGTTGGAGAAGGGAGAGGGATCTGCCTCTGACACAATTGCAATTCATCAACCACCACTGCAGATCTTCTGCAGTTCCCTACAAAATCTGGACCTTGTCAGAGAGATTCCCCTGATGTTGTGCCCATTGGACCTTCCGGTCCCACAGCAGAGCCCGCATATGCCACCTGACATATGCCAGCAGTAGGGTGCAGGATCTGTCACCCGCAGGATGCAGGAGGCCATGAGTCCCAGCAGCCCAAGAGTCATTCTCACCAAAATCCAGGATAGAGCCTGAAACATCGGTATCATAGATTGAATATCGTGGACTCACCGCTTGGGAGGATATGCCTGAAACTATACTGTGTCCAGACTAGATCTGATGAAAGGGAGCATCTGAGATGGAGTCAGGGGTACTTTTGGCGCATTTATATCGAACCCCAGCAATTGCAGGAGGTCTGCTGTAGTCTGGAGGTGGGAGACAGCCTGGGGTGAGCCGCCTTCAACAATCAGTTGTCAAGATAGGGGAAGACTGAAACCCCTGATCTCTGCAGATGAACTGCAACCACCGTCATCAGCTTGATGACCACCTGAGGTGTGCTTGTCAGGCCAAAGGGGAGCACGGTGAACTGACAGTGTTTGTGGCCTACCATGAATCGCAAGTAACATCTGTGGGCAGGGAGGAAGGAGATATGAAAATAAGCGTCCTGAAAATCTAACCTACCATCCAGTCTCCTTGGTCCAGGGCAGATAGAACCTGAGCCAAAGTGAGCATTTTGAACTTCTCCTTCTTGAGGAAGCATTTGAGGGATCGAAGGTCTAAGATAGGGTGTAGGCCCTTGTCCGTTTTGGTGACCAGAAAGTAGTGGAATAGAAACCAGAAATTATGTCTGGTAGGGGAACCCTCTCTATAACTCCTTTGTCTAAGAGAGCTGTAACTTCTGTGCAGAGAAGGGACTAAGTGATCCTCAGTCTTCTGAGCATAGGATGGTGGCATTGATGGAGGGTTAGTCTCGTTGGGGAAGGAGCAGCCCCTTCAGACTATCTGCAAAACCTACCTGTCTGACATGATGGATTGCCAGCAGAGCAAGTGAGCGAGAATTCTGCTGTCAGCTGGCCCATGCTGAAGAAGAGTCAGACCAGGAAGGTTTAGAGGTTGCTGGGGGGGGGAGGGAAGTGGCAGACTGTTCAGATCGCTATCCACCTGATTCACAAGACCAGTGGATCTCATACCCTTGGCCATGCAGAGGCTGGGCAGCATGTGTGGCATGGTGGCTGGCCGGGAGTGGCCACGGTTGGAGGCCTCTTCTGTAGCCACAAATGGAGTGAAAGGCATACTCGGGAGACAAGGGGCTGCCACGAACCCAAAACTCTGGCCTTAGACTCAGAATATTTGAAGCGCTTGAGCGCCAAGTCTGCCTTGTCTCCAAAGAGGTGTGTGCCATCAAAGGCCATGTCCATCAAGGAAGCTTGGACACCCTCTGAAAAGCCAGACATCCTCAGCTAGGCATGGTGCCTCAGGGCAACTGTCGATAAAACTGCTCTGCCTAGTGAGTCGTTCATATCCCGTCTATGAAGGATTGTGAACTTCGCTGCATATCACCCATTGGCACCCTTTGGCCACAGTGAGTGAGAATAATGGCCCAAAAGTCACGTACTGTTGATGGACCACTATGCAGGGCTGGTAGAAGAAATCATCATCTTCCCAAGTGAGTCCAACCTCTTGGATTCCCTATCCTGGGGAGCGGAAGAGAATGCATTGTGGGAGGTAGAGGCTTGGATAACTAAGCTCTCTGGGGTAGGAACTTATGTCAGAAAACTTGAGTCCCCAGGTGCGAGGAGATGGTGGTGGGCAATTGTCCTGTTCACAGGAGCTCCTGTACTGGGTTTGGACCAGGTACCCAGTAGGATGTCCCTGTGAGCCTAATTAAATGGGAACAGGGGTTCTGAGCAGGAAGCTCCTGGTTGTAGCATCTCTGTGATAAGATTAGTCCTGATGGTCACCAAGAGCAACTGAAGGTCCAGGACCTCAGCGTTCCCTCTCACCACCATAGAGTAAGAACTTCCCTCCTCCATACCCATGGTAGGGGGAGAAAGCATGCCAGCATCTGAAGAAGTATCCAATCCTCTGGCTTCACCCAAGTCTGTACACCAGTCCATAGGTACTTTGCAGAGCTGGTATTATAAAGGGTCCAGTAACCCCTCCCATTCTTCTTCGAAACCTAACCTATAAGAAAAGGGCTTAGGATCTGACCTAAGAGGCAAGGCTCTTGCCGCTGTGTGAATCGGTGTCATACTATACCCATCTGGCTCCGTGCTGTAGTCGGGGCTCACAATAGGGATGGTGCTGCCCATGGGCACAGACGGTGCCGGGAATGTCAGTGACAGGGGTTGTGGAATGTCAGGATGGTATGAACTATGCCGGTCCGGATCCAAGACTGGATTCTTGGCTGACCCTAGGTGCCCAGGCCGAAGCCGCTGGTGCAAAACCCAAGGGGCCCCTTCCAACTCAGCAGAGCCTGAAGGCACTCCAGCAGTGTCGGGCTGTGCAAAAAGGAGGAGCATAGCCTCGTAAGACTCTCTGAGTTGGGCAAGGGTCGCTCCAGCTCCCAGAAACTCGGGGAGGTGCGTAGTTAGCCTAGGCTCAGGCTATGCAGAGTGAGGCCTAGAACGTCAATGCTCCCTCACCTCGTCAGCGGATGGACTTGGAGAAGTCAAAGACTGCTTTGACTTCTTTGACTTCTTCTTATGCCTCGACTTACCCAACCACCCCAAGGACTTGAAGTGGGACGACAACAATGGAGCGTTCCATGACCGATCCTAGGTTATTCCTCTCGACCGAGATCACGACTTGTGTGAAGTCCAACATCGGGCCACCATCAGCTTTAGGGACTGCTCCCTCAAAGCCTTTGGATGCTTGGCCCAACACTCAATGACAGGATCCACATGGCTTGAAGCTGGTGACATTCCTCAACACACCAGGAGTAGAACACTTAAAAAAATCTTCAACAAAAAGTAAAACAAATCAGTCAAAACGTGTCTGAGTGGTAGCATTCTTTGGATCAGCGCTTGTTTTCGTGGAAAGAAAAGAACTGACGTCAGCATGCAGGGTGGTACCTTTATAGGAACCACAATGTCAGATCTAGCATGGATGATGTGGACGATGGACAGAGCGTCGAGGAACACCACCTAACGCACGACAAAAATGTCCAGATCCAGTCTGATACCTGGGGGAAATTAAAAGGTAAGTAATCTGCAACTATAAGTCTCTATCACATAAGGAGTGTTCTTTTGTTTTCTTTTTTTTTTTAACTATTTTTCTTAGCATTTTATGTAACCATAACAATAAGCCCCATCGGGCCAGGTGACAGTAAAAGCATTGACATAATACATTCAGACAGATGCCAATTCTACTGATGTGGTGCAAACACTTTTCCTTTGGGTTAAGGAAAGAGCTTCAGTTGTTTCTTTTATCAGCACGGATGTTCTCTGCATCAACATTCAAGAGGAGTACAATCACCTATGCGGGGTTGAGTGTCCTGTAAATCGTGGTAGGACTTCGATGGGCCCCACACTTTGTTGAAATTCAAAAAAGGAGTGTTTTAATCATATTTCTAGTTGATTCCAATCAGGACGTAGCAGAATTATAATTTGATCCTGCTTTCCATTGTTCTCTGTTGGCCAGCGAAAGCACGTGTTAATTAAAATTTCTACATGTTCTACTTTTAAATACCATGCACCCCTTCTTGTAGGTTCATACCTTACTTAAAAGTGACATAAATATTTAAAGGGAAGGTTTTCTTGTATCCAAAATTGTTCTTTTAATAGGCTGGGCTGTAGCCTTTAAGCTGCAAAAGCCAGTCTACAATGGTGGGCCTGATGCCATGTGTTCCTTTGTCCTTCTAGTGGATGGCACAATAAGTGTTGTAGTCAGCAGGAAACATTTATCTTTCCAGGTCATGGGTGTATTTCCGCACCATATATTATGGCTTATAGAAAAGTTAAATAAGCCAATCATGGATTAGTCAATTTCAACATGTTTTAGTGGTCATGAGAAAACATGGCTGGTTGCAGAGCCCCCCTAACTTTTTGTCGCCATTTTTCACTTTTTTCTGGTGTTTTTCTGACCCTGATGGTGCCCTGGGTACTGCTAACCAGCCCCAGGGCCTGTGCTCTGTATGAAATAGGTATGCAAATTAGGCTAATTATAATTTGCTAGGTCAACCTACCTATAAGTCCCTAGTATATGGTAGGGCAAGTATGTTTAGGGACCCCAGTACAGGTGGTGCACCATAGGTGCACTGCTGAGGTACCCATTGTCATTTTAAAGGCAGGCCTGCCTTGCTGGCTTCTTTTAAACTAAAGTTATATGCAAATTTGGCTTGGGAATTCAAAGTACTTCCAAAGTCTTAAACTACCTTATTTTTAATATATAAGTCACCCCTGATGTGTTCCCTATGTGCCCCTAGGGCAGGGTGCCATATAACTATAGGCAGGGACCTTATAAAAATAGTTTTATAAGCCCTGGTGAGGTAAAATAGTCAAATTTGTTTTTCCCTCACTGTGGTGAAAGTCCCCTTAAGTGTCAGATACCTCATGTTTGGTATCAAATGAATTGTCATAATAAATCCCACGACTTACAATTGTTGGATTTAATATACCTAGTTCAGCTAAAGAGTTTCAAACTCTACCTGAAAAGTTGCCAACTTCAGCTCTGTAGTGTCCTTCTCTGATTGCCCAGCCTCTGGCAGACTGGCCAGGCTGCCTTGATGAGGTGTGAAGTGGCTTGGACTGAACACAAAGGATGTGCCTGGGGGAGTAGAACTACATCAGCAGATGGGGAGGCAGGAAGGGGATGCCAAACTATTCTTCAAAGGCAGGGAAGGACACTTGGAGCAACCCAGCACCTCCCTCACAACCTGCAACCCCAGACAATTAGTTGCCCTCTGGATTAGATTAGGAGAGGGCAGGAGAAGGGTATCTTTAGGATTTTTAGCCACACCAGTGGGTGGGCTCAGCCAGATGTAACCTTCAAAAATCAGTTTCAGCCATGAAGGATTTTTGAAGAATGTTGCTCCCTGGAATTGATTTTTGCCACACTTCCCAGGAAGTGGTCATCACAGGAGGAAGGACCCTGTATCTGATTGGAGAACCAAGAACCCCTTGATTTTCACCCAGGAGCAAGGAGAAATATGGCAGAGCTGCACCCATACCTCAGATCCCTACCATATTCCAATAAGGAAGAACATCAGAAGAAGACGGACTGCCCTGCTGGACCCCTGACCTGCACCTGGGCACTGTACTCTGAAGGACAGCACCAGCTGCACACTTGGAATTCACCACTTTGCATGTCTTCTACTGCTTCAAGAAGGGACTCCCTGTTTGCTACAGGTACAAAGGAGCTGCCCAAATTCCCCTGCATCAAGTCCTGCAAACAGATCAGCTGGACACTCCAAGGACCCACAAAGGAACTCTGAAACACAATGCAGAAGTTTGGAGCAACCCCATAAGGTGAAGAGGTGCATTGTGGGAGTTGTAGTCCCAGACCCCAAGAGGCAAACCAGAGCTTCTGAACCATTGGTGGGTGCTGTGGACCACTTTCCTGAATTTAGAAACACTTCTGAAAGTAAGTGTAACAGTGTTACCTCGTGGATGGCCTGAAGTCTGGGCTTTGTCCCTTTCCAGTGTGACCTTTTAAACGCTTTGAGGGCTAGTTGCTTCTATGCACTAGAAAACATTAATTCTTTAGAAATTCATATCCCCGGCTCCCCTCATCAATTTTAATCATTTTGGTGTCATTTTAAAGACAAAAATATAATCTATTGTTATAAACTGGATAATTGGATTTTTACTGTGTTTTTTGTTTCACTTATTTACTGTTCTGTGATTTTTAAATGCTTTACACATTTGTCTCCTAAGTTAAGCCTTGTCGCTCGATGCCAAGCTACCAAGGGTTGAGCTGGGTTTAATTTACTGAGACCTAACTGGACCTAAGTGTAGGTTAGTGGCCTATTACTAAGTGTAGGTACTTACCTGCCCTTACCAATAATACACTTTCGAACAGGGGTCAAACCAGGGGACATGTCAGTGGTGCCCCAGTCTTCAGAGTCTAAAAACCATCAATTAAAATTTAGCAAAATATGAGGGCAGCCACTCACTAAATTGACATTTTCGCACAATTCTTCTGATTCCTTCAAATGTTATGCATTAGCTCTTTTGTGCTACTCCTGCAATACTTCAAAGAACAAATATGACATCATAGAACATAATCTAAATTAGAGCACTCTCACAGCCTCTTTGTAAACCTCTCTCTTCAGGTTCCTCTTCCTCTTTTAATTCTGAAAGGAGGTGATCACCCAGACCCATTAAAATCCAATTCTTGCCCAGCTATGTATCAGCTTCTAAATCTCTTATAGCTGATTAACTACAAATAAATGATATAATAACAGCAAAACAGGACAAAACCATTTTCAAACACATTGACCAACTCTACATACACTGTGAAACACTTACTAAAATGTGTTGTATGAAAATAAAAGTAACTTTCCTCCCACAGGAACTCTAACTTTAAAAAATGTCTTATTTTTTTCTTTTTTATGTGATCTATACATGTGGGAGGTGTAGGGAGGTATAATGCTAGCCTCTGTGTCTTTATTGAAATCTAAATTCTCCCTTCATAGAGCCTGGAGTACCATCACTTTGTTACATGACAGATAGCTAGCATTGTACGTGTTCAATGCCTTCTACAACTACTTTTTCCATTTGCTCCACTGCTGTGAAATAATACCTGCCAAGCACATCCACCCCTGACCAGTCAGCTGCTTTCAAGATATATTCCAATCTTCCTCCTACACCACTCATGGAATACACTTTAAGTGGCAGATTTAAGAAAAGTGGAGCTGCATCCAGTGCAGCGCCACTTTCCTTACGGCCCTTAGTGTCCCCTATTGCCACCATGTGTGCTCCGTATTTAAAATACAGCACACCATGATGCAGGGTAGCGGGGAATAATGTCAAAATAATGGATGCTATTGATATACTGTTCAGGGTTAGCGCCAAAATGGTGTGCACCAATGGTGTGCCCCCTTTTAATGCCTGTGCTGAACAGGGGTTAAAAGTAGAAGCAAAACAATGGTGCAGTGGAATCTCTTAGATTCCACTGCGCCATTTGTGCGGTCCCCCTAACGAGGGAATGCCCCCTTTACATACATTTTGCATAGCGCATGCATAATGTGATGCAAAGAGTTACAAAATGGTGCAATGCATGCATTGTGCCATTTTCTAAATATGGTGCAGTGCTTTTTTAGGTCTAATGCCACATTAGCATAAAAAATATGATGCTAATGTGGTGCTAGAGCTTCTTAAATCTGGACTAACTCTGCCTAACTCATACCTGCCTCATCCAATGACCTTCTTAATACCTTTCAATGTCAGCCATTGTACCTGTCTTATATGGCTTTACAATAGAAATAAGAAATGTATTCATGCCATTTGTGCTACGCTTCACCAGCCTAGTCTCATAATCTTGTATGCATCCTATCATACAGAATTTAGCAAAGTCCTAAAATCTATTATAAAAAAAAATAGTCTTTATTCTTCATATCAAAACTGTCTCTGATCTATGAAAAACTTCTAAAATTGATAAAACATAATTTCAGATTCCTTCTTAGCATCCGGGGCCAAGATTCCTAGAAGAGCTCAACTGCCTCTCATGAAAGGCCTGTGAGACTTTCCAAATAAGAAGGTTCAAGATACCAGACAGCACTACAGGATGCACCTTTCCATTTCTGCTCACCAACAAACCATTTCCTACTTGAATTAGAAAAAGAACCTTGCACACCAACTCTAAAATGCCAATTAACTATGCTTGAGACTTCCAAAATGGTGTGACCAATACAGTCCAACACCTCTCTCTCTCTCCTCACCTTCAGAAGAAAGGGAAAGCAAGCTTATCAAGCAAAACCTGCTGGAAAGCACCACTACTACCACCTCAGGATCAGACTTCCAACTGAAAAAACTGTCTAAATGCTATGTCAGCTTGCTCGCAAACAGCTCCACCTCCAATGGACCACATTAAATAGGAAATATTGCTCGTCCAATATTGAGCCATTGAAGTCAAATAGAAATAGATACTGAGAATTACAATTTGTTATAAAAGTCTCCTTACCTGGAAAGTAATTTGCTCTCAAATAAATCAAGTGTTACAGGCAGAATATCTTAGTCTTTCGGCAATTCTCATAACTCCTGTGACCTGCACTCTCCTCATTGATTTGTGTAGGTCACCACCAACACATTGCCCATCTAAATCAATACTATGAAGCTTCTCAATGTCTCCTTGAAACACCTCAGACTATATAAGCCTGCTATCAGTTCCAAGTAATGCATGTACTGGAATGTCTCAGAATCTGAACATTGCCACCTATCTCTTGCTGCCCCAGACTGGCATACCAACCATACAAATTCTCTATAACAAAATCTTGGGCAGAACTAAAATCTTCACAGCCATTCCATGCATCCAAATTCTCTACCAACGAACTCAACTCCAGCATTAACAATACTTTGCACCCATACCAAGAGCCATGTTTTAATGCACCTGCTTCCATACAACCTGGCAAAATTACATGACCTGATGAAGAAAGGCACAACTATCTCTACTAAATCCCTCAAAGACAAATCCCCTTTTATCAGAACATAAGTGATCTTCTTCCTGATGAAACTCATATTCCTTCTTGGTAGGAAATGTCTCATTTGAAAGGTGTCTATTTAAATATTCTGCAATTCAAGCTTTTTGGAAGGAATCACAGCTTAATTTTTCACAATAATTATGAAGCTCAAACTCTCTAGAAGAGGTCTCACTAACTGTAACTGACTCACCAACTCTTCCAGAGTCTACATCATGATAACCACATCAGAAGAAATTATTGACCATACTTCTCTCTTCCTCAAGTAAGCTACTACCAGTCTCAGCACATTGGTAAAGCACCAAGAACCTGACAACAGTCCTAAAGGAAAACAATGGAATTGGTACAAATGAGAAACTGGGTTGTTAGTTGACTGGGATATGAACTCTGGTCAAGCAACAGCCACAATCCCTGGAAGAGAGAACCACAAAAGTCACTAAATTAACTTGCACTTAACCCTGGTTAACTTGGCATGAAAATAGTCAGGCTTAACTTAGAGTGTATGGTAGTTAGGCAGCAGATATACAGTAATGTAGTGAAAACAGAGCACATGAAAATTCTTACACCAGTTTAGAAAAATAGAGTAAATTTGAAAACGTTATTTGACACCAATAAGACACAAATCCAATCAGTAGACCCAGAGTTTTTTATTTTTTTAAGTTTTTGGGAAAAACTAGCCTGTAAAAGATAAAAGCGCCAACTACGGACATCTAGTTGTGCAAGACCGGGTCAAAGTAAAATATGGCTGACCGTGATTCGGGGGGTGATTTGGATACAAAAAGTGGATTGGGCACTGTCAGCACTTACCTTTATACTTAGAAGAAGTTCTGGTGAAAAAGTTCTGAGAAGGTAATGTTCAGCAGAGCAAGGATGCAGGCAGTGTCCAAGGACAGAGCAGCATCATCAGGGAGCTTCAGGACTGTGCGGTGAAGAGTTCTAATTTAGGCCATACTCACTATTTTGGAAGTTGAAAATCTCCAGCTGGACAAGACAGGAAGATGTAGTCAGTTTCAGGAATTCAGATACCCCTTTGACAATGGACTGCTGAACAAGATTTGTTGCTGTGAAGAACAAGATAGTGGAAGAAGTGCTGTAGTATGGCAGACCAGGGATGCACCTTAGGCAGATCGACAAGCAGGTTAGTCCCAGTCTTCTGACGGTTCTCAGAGCAGTTTTTAACCACAAATTGTTTAAGTCTCAAAGTTTTGGATTTTGGCTATCTGGGTACCTTTAGAACCACAACTAAGGGTCAAGGACTAATGGAACACCATTTGAGGGTTCAGGACTCACTCAGGCTGGAATCAGGTGCAGGTTCAAGATTATGTCCATGGCTCTGAACAGGAGGCCAGCAAACTAGCCATTGGAGTCATATTGGTAGTCCTGGGTTGACATGAAGATGCACCAACAGTAGGACTTGCCGCTGAGAGTTCAGGGCATGCTCCAGGTAGCAAAACAGTACTTCCAATGCATTCTTGTGAAGTACACAGCAGGCCACAGCAGCAGGCAGTCCTCTGAGAGTCCTTCTACAGGTTCAGAAAGTAAACTGAAGAGTTTGTCTGATGGCTCTAGTTGTATACCTGGTTCCATCTGTGAAGTTGGGAGAAGTTTCTAGAAGTTTTCTATTAGTTTATTTTTGAAGTGCTTAGAATTTCCTGACTCCCCTGTCCTGGCTCCAAGATGGCTGCAGAGACAATGTGGAGGTGATAAGCCCTTTGTGTAAAGGCAGAACACAGCCTATTCTGCTGCAAGTGGAGCTGTGCCCAGCTGTGCACCCCTATCCTGCCAGCATATGGCCCATTCAGCCACACATAAGCCATCTTCTGTGTGAGTTTAAGGGTAGGAAAAGTGCAACTTTCTAAAAGTGACATATTCAAAATTATACTTTAAAATCTGGCTTTACCATTAAAGTGGGTGTTAGGTACAATTTCATTGATACCAAACATGAATGGCTTATCTGTCCCTGATCAAAAGTTAGTAAGTATTACTTGTACTAAGGCAACCCTATGTTATCCTATTGGACAGTAGTGGAAAATGACTTTAGAAGCTTTTCACTACCAGGACATGTAACACTTAAAATTAGATGTTCAACCTTTTAATTATAATGCACCCTGTCCTATGGGATAGTTAGGGCCTACCTTAGGGGTGACATGCAATAAGTTTGTGTGTTAAGGCTTAGCAATTGGGTTATACTGCCAAGTCGATTTGACAGTTTAATTCTGTACAAGGCTGGCCAGGTTTGTAGGTGGTACTTTGGGTACTTACACCTTATACCAGGTCCAGTTATCCCTTATTAGTGAAATGTAGTGGTGTACTAGCAGCTTAGGCTGGTAGAGGTAGCTGTAGCAGAGCAGATTAGGCTGAACTCTGAGACATGCAAAGCTTCTGCAATACCACTGTAGTTACACAGTACTTATTCACAAGTAAAGACAATACTCAGTGTTACCCAAAAATAAAGGTAGTTTATTTGGGTGACACAAGGCCAAAAATATCTTAGAGGCAATACTCCTTCTGGAGGTAAGTATTATACACAATATATACACTAGCCACCAAAATAAGGCAAGTAATTAGACATAGGATAGTGCAAACAATAAGAAATGATATAGAATGCAATAGGAGAAAATAAGTCTAGGAGCAACGCAAACCATATACTAAGAACGTGTACTGCGAATCACAAATTCCCCCCTAGACAATTGTAGTGTGTAGAGAATTGCTGGGAGAGAAAGAAAACCACAAAGGTGAGTAAAATACCCCACCCCAGAGCCCAGGAACGTAGGAGTAAAGTACTGCACATTTCCTTAGGACAAACTACAAGTCGTGATTAGAGTTATTGCAAGAGCCAAGCAAGACTGCAAACAACAAAAGGTGGATTCCTAGACCTGAAGACCTGCAAAGAGAGGATACCAAGTCCAGAAGTCGGAGAAGGTTCCAGGAAGGACAGGAGCCCCAGCCAACCAAGCAGAGTGTCGCATAGGCTCTCATCATTCTAATGAGACTACTGAATTTCGAGCGGCAGAATCGCCTGCGTTGTGGGAGACTGAGTCTGACCCACTACAGGTGACACGTGACGCTCCAATCCGGGTTCTGATCTGGCTAACTAGCAGTGCCTCATCTCTACCCAAGGGCAGGGATGATTGGGCAGTCGAGCATCTGACATAACTGGTTTCTCAAGGAAGCTTTGGTCACTCAGGTCTCATCCGTTTCTCTCAGTTATGTTAGTCTCACATACACAATGACAAATAGAGGCAGTATATATTTCAATAATGCTTTATTAAGTGACTGCATCTTAGATAGCAAAGCGTGTACTGCAATAACCAGGACGATACAGCATGACAAGATTAAAATTGTGACAAGGAGAGTAAAACATAAAAATAATGCTACCATATTGTCACGAGAGTCAACAGAGTAATTCCTACCTAATCTATGATAGAGCACAGTTTGATAATCTCTAATTCTGCCCTTCAGATTCCCCTGGGAAGACATCATCCCCCATACCTTAGCAAAGGCCTGAAGTCTGCAAAACAGCTGTAGCAAAGCATTCGACAATCAGCATATAGTCAAGGTTTTCTGGCTGGAATCTCCCTCTAACATGTAAGAGACAGGGAAGTGTTTTTATAATAAAAAAGCTGATGTTCTGAGAAAATGTCCCTATGTAAGGATGTGTATTTTCTATGAATGTCAGAGACTAAACTTATACCACGTTCACCTGGCAACCTATCTTGCTGCAGCCTTGGAAGAAGCATAGGGTGAGCAAGAATGTCTTGTTTGAGAACAGAGTGCTGGCCTAGACAAAAACAGTTAGATAGAGAGGAAATAAAACAAGACCGTAAAAGTGGCTATTGTAATAATAATAAAGCAAAGCCAAATAAAATATATCTAGGTTAAAGTGCACAGCGGCAGGCCTAGTATGTTAAAATAAAGTGCATGGAGCTATAACTAAAATGGCTACACAATAAGATGGTGCAAAAGAAGAGTCCCCGGTTGAAAAAAGACTGCAGAAATGCACCAAGGGAAGATGGATGCGGGTTCCTGCATGATGCAATGGATGTCCCACGTGGAAATGTTGGATGCAGGCGAGTTTCGATGCTGGATTCATACAACAAGCCTTGGTTCAAGCAATGTCACGGATTGCGTCAAAGTGGTGGTACCTGGACTCAGGAGGGAGCTGGGGGCCTGAACTCAGACTGAGGGGGCAGAGGGGGCTCCCAACACTGGAGGGAACCCACAGATGACCATGCAGCTCCCATGGGGGCCCCAGGACATGTGGACAAAGAAGGTGCAAATTGCAGTTGTTGCAGCACTACAAAAGAAGGTCCCAAGCAGCTGGAGAACAACTCAGCGAGTTGAGCTCCACAGGATATAGTGCTGGGGACCTGGGCCAGGATGTGCCTGAAGGATTCTTGCAAATAGTGCACAGAGGCCTCAGGAGGTGGAGATGACATGATGCACAGGGGTACTGTCGCAAACGGGAAAGGCAAGCTCTTACCTCCTCCAAATTTGGACAGCAGGACCTTAGGACAGTTTGTGTCGAAGGGGTCCACCACCTGTTTTCCAAGGAGCATGCTCCTCACTGGGAGAGGAGTCCAAGAGAACCGGTCATCATCTTAGAAGGTGCCTGCAGGAGCAGGGAAGTGACTCTGTCACTCCACTGGAGATTTCTTTGGTCCTTCTGGTGCAGGGTGAAGACAGGGAGTCCCCAGAGCGTGCACACTGTGGAAACTGTTGCAGTTGCTGGCTGGAGCTGAAGATGCAGAGGAAAAGTAGCCCTTCTGGATACTTTGTTGCTGTTACAGTGGTTCCTGGAGCAGTCTGCAGTTGATCCGAGGTCAGAGGATGAAGTAGTAGTTGCAGAGGATCCCTGATGGAAACTTGCAAGCATAATCTGAAGAGAAACCCACAGGAGAGACCCTAAATAGCCCTGAGCGGGAGATTGGCTACCTTATCAGGTATGGACCCATCTAGAGGGGTCCCTGACGTCACCTGCTAGCACTTGCCACTCAGAGACCTCCAGAGTGTCCCCACACCTTTGAAAACAAGATGGCTGAAGTCTGGGACACACTGGAGGAGCTCTGGGCACCACCCCTGGGGTGTTGATGGACAGGGGAGTGGTCACTCCCCTTTCCTTTGTCCAGTTTTGTGCCAGAGCAGGGACTAGGGGTCCCTGAACTGGTGTAGACTGGTTTATGAAAGGAGGGCACCATCTTTGCCCTTCAAAGCATTTCCAGAGGCTCTGGGAGGCTACCCCTCCCAAGCCTGTAACACCTATTTCCAAAGGGAGAGGGTGTAACACCCTCCTCCCAAAGGAAATGCTTTGTTCTGCCTTCCTGGGACTGAGCTGCTTAGACCCCAGGAGGGCAGAACCCTGCAGTGCACGCCTCAGAGAGCTGGTTTGACAGTACCGGGATCCATGGTGGAACCCACAGGATGTATGGATGTAGCTCCCCAATACAAGATTTGGAATGGGGGGACAATTCCATGACCTTGGACACCTTACATGGCCACATTCGGGGTTACCATTGTGAAGCTACATATCGGTATTGACATATATGTAGTGCATGTGTGTAATGGCAAACCCCCATTCACAAGGTCTGGGGAATTGACCCTGGACAGTGTGGGGCCACATTTGCTAGTGCAAGAGTGCCCTCACACTTATTAACCTTGCACCTAGCATTCAGTAAATGAAGATTATACCTATAGGTGACTTATAACTTACTTAAGTGCAGTGAAAATGGCTGTGAAATACTGTGTGCTCTATTTCATGAAGGCTGCAATGGCAGTCCTGTGAAAGGGTTTGTCGGAGCTCCTTATGGGTGGCAAAAGAAATTCTGCAGCCCATAAGGGTCTCCTGGAACCCCAATGCCTTGGGTACCTAGGTACCATATACTAGGGACCTATAAGGTGGGGGTCCAGTGTGCCAGTTGAAATTGGTAAATGAAGTTACTAGCCTATAGTGACAAATTTAAAAGCAGAGAGAGCATAAGCACTGAGGTTCTGGTTAGCAGTTCCTCAGTGGCACAATTAAACACTACTGACAACACACACATTAGGCCACAAACTATGAGCACTGGGGTCCTGACCATCAGGATCCCAGTGAGACAGGCAAAAACATACTGACATACAGGTAAAAATGGGGGTAACATGCCAAGAAAGATGGTACTTTCCTACAAATGCTGCAATGGCAGGCCTAGGAGATGTTTTAAGGGGCTTCTTCAGTGGGTTGTACAATATGTGGTGCAGGCTCACCAGCAGCATTTAGTATACTGGCCCTGGGAACAGGGTATCCCACATTACAAGGGAATTACAGTGAATTAAATATGCCAATAAGGTGTCTACCAGTTTAACTGTGTTTAGGGCAGTGAGCACAAGCACTTTAGCATTGGTTAAAAGTTATAATGTACACAGAGTCCTAAGGCTAATGAAAGGAATTTCAACAAAAATGGAGGGAAACAGTCAAGTGGTTTGGAGAAGACCACCCTAACACAGACAGATCTGAAAATGTCGATCAGTTTTTTTCATTATGACATCAATAATGAAAGTTGACATTGGTGCTGTGGCAGAAGTATCTTTGGGTTGCTGCTTCATTTTGTTGATAGCTGCTTCAGAAAAGACCAATTGTCTGACAGGTTTCAATTCAAAACAGACATCAGCAGAGGCAGGTCTCCACAACCAAGTCAGATGTAACACACAGGTTTCAGTGTGACAGTAGACTAGAGTCAACCTTCTCTCCAGAACGCTATCACTTAAAATCACAGTAGCCCCCTCACTGGTGCCACGGAATCCTAGCTATTATCATCCTTGAATAGTGGATTCTGAGCTAGAGGACAATGGATCGAAGCGACATAGGTTTGAGGAGATGTCATCAATGGGAGGTGTGAGGACCAGCAATATCAATAACAGCCAATATTAAAAATTTCAGTCAATAATTACACCAGTTTATTAAGAAGAAATCATAGATTTATTTCCCTATATTAACCATGCTACTGTCATGAAAATAACTCTCAAACACAAAGGATAAGCATATAAGATCAATAGCGGATGATTGAAACGTTGTATATATCTCAATTTGATTAAAACAATCAAACAAATTATCTCTAAAAGTATCACACTTATTAATAATACAAAAACTGGTAATAGTGGTAAAGTATACATTAGTTCAGCATCAAATGATTCCAAAATAAGTCATGAGCATTTCAAGATTAGTTCCCTCACTAACCACTGATTAGCATCAACATGTTGGGCTTCATGTGAAAAGAATTTAGTTACACAAATTTAGAAAAACTCCTAACTCAATTAATAATAGGGAAATGTTATTAATGTGCAGTAATAAAATCGTAAATTGTAGCTGGTACCTGAAAAGCAAGAGACACAATTCACATTTGAATAGCATACATTGCCAAGGACAAAAGTAGAAACAGCAAATGGCTTGCTTCAGCCTGGGGACACCATCAGTTATGTCATCAAAAGATTTGGGCCTATCCACAGCTACAGCCAATAAGTCTTGAACCATCAGACTTGAACCTCATCTGCTATAATCTGCTCTAAGCACACAACCCAATAATAATCCCTGAGAATTCTACCCAGGTTGTTATGCTAAATTCTAATAAGCACCTGATTGGTCAATCTATGGGGTGTTTTGATTTCAGCCAATCAGCAACTAAATTGATGACCTAAAACACAACAAATCTACACTAACTATAACATTTTCCTCTAGTGTATCATTACTTCTTCTGACTCGTCTGTAACTCCATTGTTTTGTCGCATTTTGAATATCTTGTTCTCAGGAAGAAACTTTTACAGTTTCCATCTACTTCCATCCTCGAGGAAAGACCAGATATTATTAACATTCTCAAACAATAGGACATTTCAACTTATGCAATGTTTGGTTGGAACATGGCCTTTTAAGACAACGCTGCAACCCAATGGGGTTAGCTGCGGGGCACATCTACACAAACTTCCAAGACACATTTATGAAACCTTTGAACCATGGAAAATAACCACAGCGTCTGAATATTATTTTGCTTAGCCAAGAACAGAAAAACAAGTATTTTTCAAAAGTCACTCGTTTTGCACATTGGTTGGGTTCATTTCACATTTTTAGTATGAAAATCATTAATAAACATTAGAAAATTCACCCACTCACACTGGCTTTGATGTTCCAGGTAGCAACTGAATTGTTATATGAAGGCTTTTGTAGATAATAGGCGTGGCAGTAAATAATCCCCATGTGTCTCTAGAATCATGTAATTAGGGAGTGTCAGAAGCACTTATAAGAGAGATGCTACTGCGATATGAAAATGAAGAGATAGGTCTCATTGGGTTTTTTTCAGTAATCAAATACAGTTAAGGACCAGATTCTGCTCGATATCCTAGGCAACCAATACCCCAGGTGACAAATTCAGAAATGTTTCCATGGTTTGTGAACGCTCTAGTACAATGTCCGCCAACAATCAGCAACTGGTGAATCTTCGAGCCAGCTTCATTCATGACTCCATGACAGCAGGTCAATCAGCCAGGAACTCTAGATGAATGCATCTCCGTTCCAAAGCACCAAGCAGTGCCTATCAGGAAAAATTATTTAGTTAAGTGTAATCTAGAACTATGATTATACAAATATCACTAGCCTATTTTAAAATGTTTACAAAACCATGTTTGATAAAATCAGGGCCAGGATTAATGATAAAATTGTTATTTGGTTAAACATTTAAGTGTCATTAAGGGCTGCGGTAAGAGTTTTGTTCCAGTACTCTTACTTATAATTAATGTAACTCAAACATGAACGATCAGGATTAGATTTAATACAAACGAATACAATTAAAGTAATGATACATTTATTTGATTACTTGGCGTAATTTGGCACGAACAAAGAGATTAAACATAATTTAAATGTTTTACAAATAATTATTAAATATGAGTAGAGTTAGCTTTAGGGTTAAGGTAAGGCTGCGTCTTTATTTCGTTAACTTTTACTTAATAAAAATTAGGGTTAGGATGAGTTTTGTGTTAACTCGAAAATAATTTAAAATTATATAATTTTATGTAATTCCGGTTTGCGCTAGAATTAGTATTAGAATCGGGTAATGCATTGTTTTAGTTAAGAATGGGGGAAGTAAAAGAAAGGTGAGGTAAAATAGACAAAGTAAAAGGATGTGAATGTGAGGGTAGTCAAAGTAAAGACAAACAACTACCCATTGTCCCATACATATAGGCCAGAATTAAAAAAATGAGGATTGATACTCATTAAATCGCACAAGTTAGAATTCGATCTTTTCTGAATGCTAAATCAAAACCTGCTTTTTGTGTGCTTCCGTTTTGACCTTCAATGAGATCTTACACCAGTATACTGACCCAATGCTCATCTGTGTCTAATGAAAGGCAAAATTGCCCCTTGATTTATAAGCAACATAGGCAAAAGAAGTGAAGCCCACGGCATGATAGGACATATGGACAAATTGTGCTTTTATAAATTCATGGTGCATATCTGCTGCCAGCTCCTGCACATTACTCTGTTAAAATTGAAGAAGACTTGCTTGTCATTGTGATGGGCTTTCTTAACATTCAGATACAGATGCGTGCAAACCTGATATCATGTAATGTTAAATTATTAATTATTTCCCCTAAATAGCGGCTATTTTTATGAAAATTAAATGGTATGTGTAAGTTGAGGCAAATCAGAAATGTTTCTGACAAGGTACAATATCTGATATCTAGCCAGCTTTGAGCTCAATACACAAGAGATTGCTTGAGGACACCTTGGCTTACATAGTTATGCTAAGGAATCTTTCTCGAAAAGGCACAGGTGCAATGCCTCACCCTGGTCCAGCCAAGTAAGAACCATCTGTTGGGAATGAAGCTTAGTGCTCACCTACTGTCCACAGTGAGGAGAAAGAAAAAGGATAGTTTCAAAGACTAGTAGCAACACCTCTCGCAGTGCTTCATTAAAATCAGACTTATCTTTGAATTGAAAGTAGGGAGTCAAAGGGCAAAGTGGGTCCTACTAATAAGCAACTAGATCTCCCACCTAAGATTCAGGAGATGTAGTTAATAGAAAAGGTTTATATAAAACTGTCTAGCTAGGACTCACAGTCTTTATTTCAGCATTAGATCTAGAAGACGTTCCTGATTCCTGTAGTAAAAAACATATGTTCTCCATTCTAGTGGAGCTCCTGCTTGACTGAGCCTGGCTTCCGTTGGTTAAGCATCAATTGGTTGCTTGGATGCTTGTCCAGTAGCTTTCTGGAAGAGGCCCCAGGAGCTTGTAACACTCGGTGCCATGATGTACTGGAATCCCAAGAAAAGTGAGGGAGTCAGAGGTTGGCCGTTTTGAGGCTGTTTCAGTTCCTTGCTTGTCTGTATGCAGTAAGGGTAATATTAATCCGGCTCATGGTTGTTGCTGATTTGTGGGAATGCAAGTAAGTGAAACATCAATTCCAATGTTTCATGGGTAGTATTCATACCTCTTTGAAGTAGAAAGGTATGCTGAGAAAAGCTAACAACTCCGAGATATATTTGACTATCAAGGAAAAGCACCTATATTGATTCAGGGAAGATATTGTTTTTGCAGATGTCACCAGCACGAGGCACTGGTTCATGTTGTTTAAATCTCTGCCAAGGTCTCCACTTTGATTGTGTGCTAGTCCGAATCCAGTCCCTGCAGCCCTGGTCAATCTCAGTCTTTTGGCTCTGATGGAGAGAGAAAGCTCAGCAACTCAAACCGAAGACGAACCGGCCAGGGAAAGTGGTCTGGAGCATCCAGCAACATGTTATGGAGCACTGGTAATTGAGAGAAAGCCACCAATAATTGTAACACCTTGTTCTTGTTTCTGAAGGTTAAAGGTAAAGACACAGCATATTTGACTTTGCTATGGCCTCATTGAAGCAAGACATATGATCCAGTGTGTTGCACTGTGCACTGGTGATGCTATGACTCCTGAATCCTGAACAGAAGCTAAGGCCCTGATAATGAAGACGATGGCAATGATAATTTACCCTGTCTTGATGGATTTACCAAATTGGGAGTACAGTTACTGGCAAATCTCTTTCTGGAAGAACCTCCTCTGGCTCTACCATTGGCTGTGTCAATTAATCTACTAAAGTGTTAAGGTAATCCCACTATGCTATAGCAGATGGTGGATTAATTACTGAGTCTAAAGTGGCTAATCCACCCTTGCCGTGCATGTCTTACAGAGTAGCTGCATAAAGGTCCACCAAGTATCAGATTCTTACTTTCAAAACAAAGTGCCTTTAAAAAAACTGGAGAACCATACTTCGCATTCCAAAGTTATGTGGACATAGACAATGTACTCAAGCTTTATGGTCCAAATTCCACAATTCACCAGAGCTTGTTGAATGTTGAAAGTGACTCCTTCAGTGGAAGATGGAGTCATTTTGCCAGAGTACTCTGTCCTGACAGAGTACATTAAACAGGACAGACTTCCTTCTATCATTTTGACATAGGAAGAACACTAATTCCGATGCCAGGCAGAACTTAAGTCAGACTGACCATAAGGTCCAGCATTAGCATTTTCCATGCATGATCCATACTCCAGTGTGGCAGAGGGGCCAGTACTGCCGCACTGTTAGAAGGGAAATCAGCCTAATTTCAAGAAGGCCACAATGGCGACAACTGATTGCCATTTAGATAGTTTAAGAAGCCATCTCAGAGAAAAACTATAAGTCTTCAACTTATCCATGTCCATGCAACGTGGGGTAGTTGCTTCCACCAAACGTGGAAACTGAAAAATTATCTCAGAATTGCAGCACATTACCAGGACCCATATGATAAAAATGTTCATGTCATGCAGAGAGATTTCTCTGGGGCTGAGAAAAGAGGTTACTTGCATAGGCAGTTTGTGCTAAGTTTCTTCACTGTAAGTAAACCCCTTACTAATTGTTGTCAAACATTAAGCAGATTAATCTAGTGCCTATATTGCAGAGATAAATGATTGCAAATGTATAAACTGACACAAACAATTTACTCTGAGTGTCCAAGTATATATGTTTAGTGAAAAGCAAACTATGTAGGATGAACAGCCGAAAAGTTAAGAAAGTCATTAGCAGATAGATTTCTATCTATTTCACCAAGGGGAAAAACAGTATTACCAGTGGTGCGCTTCTTTCATGAAATGGAAGCAACAACAAAGACTTCACAGAAAGGTGGTCCTAGCATGCCACATTCCGTGTCGGGGAACAAGCGCAACCCATGCGAGCTAAGAAATGGAAGTAAAATACAATGATCTCACTATGAGGAGTAACCCAGTAAATTAGAGCCCTCATCCAAACACAGGAGTCATAAATATAAGTTTGTTGAAGTTTAACAGCATCGGTAAGACCTGCCATATTCACATTATTGCCTCTTTTTTTATGTGAAAGTCATATTAAGAGTTATTCATAACTCATAAACACTGATCGCCGAGAAATTGTTATTTATCACTGATGACAAATACAATCTCCCCTACCATTTTACTGGTTTCAGATTGTGAGAGTGTATCCGATTTCACACAATGGTTGAAAAACCTCCCTGTTAATAGTTAATGCTTATATTCCCCCAGGTAAGGAATTTGATACTGTTTTATTGTCTATGCTCAATCAAATGTTAGTAATCTGCTCTAATCCACATGAAAGGGTAGATGAGTTACTAATATTGGGAGATTTAAATTGTAAAATCTCCAACTTATCCCTTTCCACTTTTGAGGGCCTAGAGAGGGAAACTGCTTTAAATATTCCGCTCACTCTATTTCCCCTGAAAATAAGGACTGATAAAAGGGGGTATATCCTACTGAAAGGCTTGCGAGAACTATGCTGCAATTTTCTAAATGGGTGTTTTAGTTCGGATCATCCAGCAGCCTTAACACATAAATCCCCGCAGTGTAGCTCAATAATTGATTATATGATAGCTCCTTATAATATTGCTCAATCAGTAGAGCATA
Source organism: Pleurodeles waltl (assembly GCF_031143425.1). Classification (NCBI taxonomy): domain Eukaryota; kingdom Metazoa; phylum Chordata; class Amphibia; order Caudata; family Salamandridae; genus Pleurodeles; species Pleurodeles waltl. Next base: position 215,781,401 of record NC_090450.1, on the reverse strand, counting down.
TGAGAGTAATAAATACATCCTTTAGTGATCATAAAATCCTCATTCTTTCATTAAAAATGCTGTTTTCCCCCATAGATTCTTGGAATCCCTTGGGCAAAACCATTAGCTTTTGCGGGAAAACAGGTAGAACCTTTTGGACTCCTGCTAAAATGTCCTCTGTAAAAAAAGCTCTTGAATCTGTAGTGAGAGATGGAGTGGAATGGAATGTCGATCCCCTAAATCATTTTCCTAAATTTATTGAATATATAACCCGCAGTGCTAAATATCACCGTCCAAAGCCACAACAAAAGAAAGTAAGCCAATTCATTTTACTACTAAATAGAGAAATTAATAAATTGGTAGGAGACAGCATGAACGAGAGTCTACAGATAGGAGGAAGAGAATATCTTTATTAAAACGTAGAAGAGCACAAGTGAAGTTAAGTATGAAAAGGGAAAAGGAGGAACAGAAGTGGATAGCTGCGAGGCAAGCAGCAGTGCTAAAAAAAATTCCAGCAAATCTTGGGGCAGTATTGCCAAAGGCTGTGGAAGGCGTAAATCGTCCAGCACCCACCCCCATAGTGGATTGGAAGAATTATATGTTGGCTCTGTACACAGAAAACGAGGGGAGTGAGCCTTGGGAAATAGATTGAAGTAAAAATAATAGCTCAGACAAGAATTGTTGGGACCCCCCTCTGTGTCTGAAATTGCGGGGTTCATTATGACAATGAAGAATTCCAGAGCTATGGGCCCTGATGAGGTCCCGATGGCTTTAATAAAACTTGAACCTCTGCTTTGGGCAAAAATCCTCCATCCAGTTTTCCGTGCCTGCTACTTAAAAAGTGAAGTCCCAGACTCCTGGAGAGGGAGTGTTATTGTCCCACTACATAAAAAGGGTGATAAATCCTTGCCCGTAAATTATCACCAAATCGCACTATTGGACACAACTGGCAAGATTTTTGCAAAAAGTATTTTAGTGCATTTAACTTCGTGGGTCGAGGACAACAAAATTCTTCCACTGGAACAAGCAGGTTTTTAGAAAGGAACATAGTACTTTGGACAATATTCTATTGTTACAAACGATAAATTAAAAATATGTTCAGATAAGGGGGGGACAGTATATGCAGCATTTATTGACTTCTCTACGGCTTTCGACAGAGAGGGCAGGAAAAAACTGTGGAAAAAACTATATGAGCTGGTTGTCCCCCCAAACCTGCTTCACTTGATTAGAGCCTTGCACTCCTCCACCTGGTGTACAATTTTGTTAAGAGGAGAACAGGGCTTGTCTGATAAATTCCCTACAAAAAATGGCCTGAAGCAAGGCTGCTTGTTGGCACCACTATTATTTTCCTTATATATTCATGATCTGCCCAGTTTTTTGCAAGATGTGGATGGGTTTTCACTGAAAATTGGAGGAAATCCTTTGTCCTGCCTCCTATATGCTGATGATATAATAGTGATTGACCTTACCCCAAAAGGTTTAAATCAGCTATTGGCGGCGCTACATCTATATTCTACACAGCATCATCTACAGATTAATCTATCCAAATCTCAAGTTACATGTTTTCGTGGGAAAAAACTGGGTAAGAAAACCAACTTTTCCCGGTCTTTGGGCCAACACAAGCTAGAGCAGGTAAAATCCTACTGTTTTTTGGGGAAAACCTTTTTCTCCTCACTCAATGATGAAGATCACATGTACAACAATGTTTAGAAGGCTTTATGTCAAGCACAAGGTTTAGCTGCATTTTTTACAGCAGTTGGCCAGCGTCATGTCCACCATTTATTAATGGTCTATCAAACAAAGATCCCGGCCACTCTTCTGTATTCTCTCAAGGGCATAGAGATCTCCTCATTGAATTTTTTAGATAGGACAGAAGGACAGACATTAAGACGATTAGCCCTGTGTATTAACTCAGCCTCAGTTGCAGCCTTAAAGCTCTAATTTGGTATTCAGAATGTTTTCGTATTGGGCCTTGTGGCTGTGGTTAGGAGAGCTTATAGTTTAGCCCACAGTAAGGCAGCTGCCATAAGAAATTTAGCTTTTTTTTAGAAATCTTTAATAGATTGAAAGAAAAATCTATGTTTTAAAAGAATTATAATCTAGCTTTACAATTGCTTGAGCTAAACCATGATTCGATTCAATCCTCCATGCCCACTACACTTAAAATTATTTTAAAAGAAACTTCCTGGCTGAAAAGTTTCTCCTCTGATTTACAATTCTGCAGTAATAAAAGAAAACTGACTAGGTTAACCGAATCAGTAATTCCTAAACAATCTCAGCCCTACCTTTCTTGGAATCTCCCCCATGGGATAAGGCGCCTGTTCCTTATGCTGAGATTAGATAGCTTACCCCTTAGAGATCTTACCTCTAAATGGGATGGTTCTGATAATAATTGCGATCTATGTCAAATGGATTACATTTGTCTGGCTAGGAAAAAATGGCTAAGACCTCTGTACCTGCACTTTAATATTCGCTCAGTAGGAGAATCTTTGGAAGCCCTCTGTAATCCTTCCAATGAACTCTTTTGTTTTAGGATTTTCTAATTCTTTCAGTCTTTTCAAATCTCTACTGAGTGTCCTGTATGGGCGATAAATACGAAGATTGAAAATGTGCTCTACAGGGAAGATTGGAGATTGGAGAACTTTGATAAGATCTCCTGGTGTTTCTCATTTCGCATTTACTGTTAAAGGTCGTTTGCCTTAAATTTGTGTATTTTATTTGGCTTGAAGTATATGTCTCACAACTGTTTTCATTGCAGAAAATGTTATGGTATGTGTAGGTTCTCTACGAGAAGGCTCCCCATGGTTACACATCATACTGCCTGAGGTACTCCATGGATTTTTCCTCCTCAGATTATTTAATGCTTATACTATACAGGCTAATTTGAAGAACTAGAATAATCTTGATCAATTTTAGACCTGCTACTATGATATTTTATATGATCAATGAATTTGTATAATTTTTGTGCCTTTTGCTTGGTCTTCTGTGGAATTTTTATGTGATAGTTCTTAGGTTGTTGTATGTTTTTGTTAGGAAGTGATTTTACATGTGGATCTCTTAGTTGTTCCAATTCATGAAATAAAAACTTGAAACTACTGGTAATGACGGTTAGAAGGTTACTATCTACATTAGTCCTTTTGCAGTCGAACAGAAAAAGGGGTGTTTTTTGTGAATAAGATTTATATTGTAAGCGCAGCTACATTTTAGAGTACCTGTCGCTAGTTTTAGCGAAGGAAGAACTTGTCTCCAGATTTTAAAGTGGATAATTGCATTGCAGCCAGACATTGGTTGCTCAAGTGCCGAGGAAACATATATGTACTTTGTATTTTGTATTTACAATTTCAACAAGTGCTGATCAATATTAAGCACGATAGGGGCAAAGTAACGTGGTTTGTAGTATTACAGAATGGGCGGGCACCAAGGTATGATCATTCCATACTCCTACATGGGGACGGTGAATTATGAAAGTGGAGCATGCAACAATGTAATGCAGCATTGAAGTGCATTACTTTATTTAAAAAAATTGACAAAAAGCAGTGAGAAAAGTTGTATTAGAGCATTTTTAACACATTTGGGGGCAGATTTACAAGTCCTTAGCGCTGCCTTGACGCCGCCTTAGCGCCACCTTAGTGTCATTTTTATGATGCTAAGGTGGCGTTAACGTGGCCATTCCCCCATGCCATATTTACTAAGTGGTGCAACTTTGCAACCCCTTGCACCACTTTATGCCTTCTCCAAGCATAATGTATGCAAGGGTGGGACGCAAGAAAAGTGGCACATCATGACCGATGCACCACTTTCTTATAAATCTACCCCTTACATTTACTAACTCAAGCTGAATGCTAACTGGTCCTGTGGCAGATCAAATGATAGCTGAAAGAGTTGATCCTTATGATAATAGAATTAACTTAAATAAGACAACACATTGTGTTCCGTAATCAGAGGCATCAGTTCACAAAGGCATTTAAAAGTACTGATTTGGCTCCAAAAATGTCAAATGGGAATATTAAGGGGATATGTATTTGTTCTTAGTACACATTGAAAGGATAGTGTCCTCTTTGTGCTGCGACTAATAAGGAATCAGACATTTTTGTTCCATTTCACAAGCAATTTAGGGGTAGGTGAAGTATGACTCCGGTGCCCTTGTGTATCGGCCCCAGAGAGTTCATCCTAATGAGCTTGAATATTTATTTACCTTCTTCAGGTATACCCTGATGTGACACTCCATCAGTCAATTACAGAACTGCCTAAAGGGACAGAATGTAAAAATACAAAGGCTCATATTTATACTCGGTTGCGCTGAATTAGCAGCATATTTTCTACCCTAACTAAGCACAAACCTAATTTGATAGTTATACTTTGGCGCTAGACACATCAAGCACAAAAGTTATGAAGTTAACGTTGTTTTCTGGATGTGAAAACCTACCTTGCGTCAATGAGATGCAAGGTAGGCTTTCCCGTCCAGAAAAGGATGATACGGCCTTAGCGCCATATTTATCCACGGTGCAAAAATCCAGCGCAGGAGATGGGGGCCTTAAATAATGATGCTAAGCTTGCTTAGCGCTATTATTTAACGCCTGGGTATGGGAAGGTGTTAGGGGACCTGAAGGCATATTTCCATGGTCAGAGACCATGGAAAAAGAACACAGGTACCCTTCCCTGGCCCCAGGGACACCACCACCCACCCCCACACACACCAGAGGGACGCCACAGGATGGGGGACCCATCCCAGGTAAGTCCTGGTAAGTATTATTATTATTATTTTTTATGCCCGGGGGCCCTGACTTGGGGCCCCCTGCATGGCACTGGCCCCAATGGCCGTGCCCAGGAGACATTCGTCCCCTGGGCATGGCCTTTGGGGTGGTGGGCATGGCTCCTGTCCTTTCTAAGACAGGAGCCATGTCCATGGGGGTTGTGTGCGCCAGAAAATGGCGCTACACTGCTTAGAGGCATTTTTTTGCCTCTAAACAGTGTAGCACCATAATTCGGCGCACAAGCTCCAGTTTCCCCTACGCCTCCCCCACCCTGTTAGCATCCTTCACAAGGACGCTAACAGGGCATTAGCACCGGCTAGCTCCATTCCATAAATATAGCACCCGGCTGGCGTCTTTGAATGCCGCTAGCAGGAGCTATACTATTTCACGCAAAACTGCGCTAACGCAGTTTTGCATGAAAAAGTTTAAATATGTGCCAAAATCTGACAAAAACTCTAATCTGAATGGCGTGGCATGAAATATTGTGGGAAGAAATACTATTCAAATTGTAAAACAAATTTGCATGTGACTAAGTTAGGAATTGGTTTAGAAGATCTGCTATTACTTTCTTGGTCAGAGGTGCTGTGACCAACAAAAGTGGCTTGTGACCATCTCTGTAAAAAAAATATATAATTTTTTTTGATTGGATGTGCTAAGCAAGGAGTATATTTCCATCTCCCAGAATGTGACATCCATACTGTGTATGGGTGTGTTGAAGTGTCTTTACTATTGATATGAACAGCAGATTGGTTAGAAGGATGATTGTTTCCAAAGTAACTCAACTGAAACCTCGTAAACCAGTTGGAATAAAATAACAAAAAAAGAAGGTTATCATTATGAATACCAGGTTTCCAAACTCAAAGAGATCAAACGGAGGCTTACACAGTCAGATATTTTTGCATTTTTTACTAAGGATTGTATTAAGGAACTGACAAACATTACTGCATCTCTCAGAGTGGCAGAAGACATTACCTTCTCTGTTAAGACATATTACCGTCCATCACTTTAAGGGATGATGGCCAACTGTAAGAAGGTAGCCTCTTTCTAGCATGGTTACCCCCATTTTTGGCCAGTTTGTCAGTGTGTTTTTACTGTCTCGCTGGGATCCTGCTAGCCAGGACCCCTGTGCTCATAGTTTGTGGCCTATGTGTGTTTGACTGTGTCACTGGAGTTCTGCTAACCAGAACTCCAGTGCTTATGCTCTCTCTGTGTACCACATTTGTCACTACAGTTTAGTGACTCCATATTCCAATTCTGATTGGCACACTGGACCCCCCCTTATAAGTTCCTAGTATATGGTACCTAGGTACCAAGGACATTGGGTTCCAGGAGATCCTTATGGGCTGCAGCATTTCTTTTGCCACCCATAAGAAGCTCATACAAACCATCCTTCAGTACTGCCATTGCAGCCTGAGTGAAATAGTGCACATACTATTTCACAGCCATTTTTCCACTGCACCAGGTAACTTATAAGTCACCTATATGTCTAACCTTCAGTTAGTGAAGGCTAGGTGCAAAGTTACTGTGTGTGAGGGCACCCTTGCACTAGCAAAGGTGCCCCCACATTGTCCAAGGCCCCAGTGGTGGTGCCCAGATCTCCTCCAGAGTGTCCCTGGCATTAGCCATCTTGGATTCCAAGGTGTGGGGACCCTCTGGGAGCATATGAGTGGCCAGTGCCAGTAGGTGATGTCAGAGACCCCTCCTGCCAGGTGCATACCTGGGTAGGTAGCCAATCCCCCTCCCAGGGCTATTAGGGTATCTCCCCTGGGTGTTTCCTAAGATTGGGTTTGCAAGATTCCTCCAGGACTCCTCTGCATCCTCTGCTTCAGCTTCTGACAATCCAATGAAATGCAGACTACTCCAGGAACCGCTGTAACTGCAACAAAGTATCAGGAAGACTCCTGTGACCTGCAACTTCAGCTCCCACCAGGAACTGCAACAGTTTGCAAGGTGCGCACACTCTGAGGACTGCCTGTCTTCACCCAGCACCAGAAGAACCGAAAGAATCTCCCGTGGAGTGACAGAGTCACTTCCCTGCTTCAGCAGGCACCTCTCTGCGATGACAACTGGTAATCTGGGACTCCTTCCCTGTTGACGAGTGTGATCCCTGGAACACAGGCGGTGGACCGAAGTGATCCTGACTGTCCAAAAGTCCAGCTGTCCAAATTTGGTGGAGGGAAGACCTTGTGTCCCCGTGCAGCGACAGAACCCCTGTGCATTGCCTCTTCTGCAGCTCCTTGGGCTTCTGTGCACTTCTTCCAAAAGTTCTTTGTGCACAACGTAGTCCGGGCCCCCATCACTCCAGCCTGTGATGCACAGCTCTCAGAGTTGTTCTCCGGTGGTGTGGGTTTCTCCTGTGTAGTACTGAGATTACCTCACTTTTCAACTCCTTTGTCCCCGTGTTTTTGGACTCCTGTGGGCACTGCCTGGTCTTCTGAGGGCTCCCTGAAGTGCTGAGAGCCCCCTCTGTCTCGTCATTCCAAGTTGAGACCCCCAAGTCCCTACTGGGTCCAGGCAGCTCCTCTTTGACGCAAACCGCTTACTCGCGTGACCCAAGGCTTGTTGGCGGAATCCAGCGACACAAACAGCCTGCATCCAACAACGCAACATGGGACATCCCTTGTACCAAACAGGAACCCGCATCTATCTTCTTTGGTGCATTTCTGTACTTTTCTTCCAACCAGAGAATCCACTTTTGCACCTTGTTCCAGGTGGGCAGGGGCTCCTGTTCTTCCTGGACTCTTCTTCGATTTATGGACTTGGTCTCCTCTCTCCGCAGGTCTTCAGGTCCAGGAATCTATTGTTGGTTGCTTGCAGTCTTGCTTGATTCTTGCATAATTCTCCATCAAGACTTGTAGTGTGTTCTGAGGAAAGTTGCTGTGCTTTACCCCTGCTTTCCTGGGCTCTGAGGTTGGGGGACTTTACTTACCTTTGGTGTTTTCTTACACTTCCAGCGTCCCTCTACACACTACACTTGCATAGGGGGAATTCAACATTTGCACTCTACTATTTTAGTATATGGTTTGTGCTGCCTGTAGGCATATTGAAATGTAATGTATTTTCCACTATTTGCACTATTCTATGACTGTTTATTTACCTGATTTTGGTTACTAGCGTATATATTGTGTATAATACTTACCGCCAGAAGGAGTATTGCCTCTATGATATTTTTGGCCTTGTGTCACTATAATAAAGTACCTTAATTTTTGGTAACACTAAGTATTGTCTTTTATTGTGTATACGTACTGTGTGACTATCTTGGTATTGCAAGAGCTTTGCATGTCTCCTAGTTAAGCTTTGGCTGCTCTGCTACAGCTACCCCTAGACAGCCTAAGCTGCTAGACACTGCCTACATTTCACTAATAAGGGATAACTGGACCTGGTGTAAGGTGTAAGTACCATAGGTACCCTTTACAAACCAGGCCAGTCTCCTACACCATTTAAGTGGTCATCTCTGCACGTTGAAAGAAACACCATCATGGCAGTTCATTTTAATGTTAAAAAAATGTTGGTGGGCACCTGGCATCGGTTCTGAAAGCTTTTGATCAAACTATTCAGTTTTCTTTTTTTTTGTTTTTAACAAACTCCCACAACGCAAATTCAAGTACAAGCTGCACTTAAGTTGATGGACCATTATATTGATTTGAGACTTAACATGAACAAGTCAATACAATTACAGTGAAGCACCTTTTGCCCCACAAGGATGACAAGAGTAATAGATTTGCAAACCATGAAGCTTTATTAGCAAAGTAGCAAAGTTACAAACTCAAATCATTCAAATTAGTTGTAAATCAGTCAGTCAAAATATCTTTATTCGGCTTTTACCATAAAAGCACATAAATTAAACAACCCATTTATTAATTACCGATATCAAATTTCAAAACAGTAATAATTTAAAACATTTAAAACTCATATTTAAATCTAGAACTTTCAGCGATTAAAGTACAGGGATCAGTTCATATATTTTCCTAATAGCCAAAGCAGATCTTAAAACATTTAGTGCAGAGTAACAATTCTCAAACGTGGGACATTTTTTAATATATTCCATCCCTTTTGGAAATGTCTAACATTTACACTCTGTAGCATTGGCAATATGTAGGCAGATCTTGGTGCTGCGTACAATGTGCTTCAAAGTAAGAAATGACATGTGCACACATTAGAAATATCATCAGAAGGGCACACCGGTGGGTCCTTTTTCCACGCACACTGTATTGGAAATACCACTCTGAAAAGGATTTAGGGGGTCATTCTGACCCCGGCGGGCGGCATTTGACCGCTCCACGGTCAAAAGACCGCTGGCGGCATTCCGACCTTCCCGCTGGGCCAGCGGGCGCTAACAATGTTAGCTCCCGCTGGCCCAGCGGGAAGGGGGCCTGCAACATTGAAGCCGGCTCCGAATGGAGCTGGCGGTGTTGCAAGTGTTGCAAGTGTGCGACGGGTGCAGTTGCACCCGTTGCGCTTTTCACTGTCTGCTAGGCAGACAGTGAAAAGCAGGCTGGGGCCCTGTTAGGGGACCCCTACACTGCCCATGCCAGTGGTCGGTTTCCCGCCGGTTTTCCCCTGCCCCAGGGAATCCTCCACAGCAGCGCTGCAAGCAGCGCCGCAATGGGGATTCCGACCCCCTTCCCGCCAGCCTGTTCCTGGCGGTTTACACCGCCTGGAAGAGGCTGGCGGGAACGGGTGTCGTGGGGCCCCTGGGGGCCCCTGGGGGCCCCTGCAGTGCCCATGCCACTGGAATGGGCACTGCAGGGGCCCCCTAACAGGGCCCTATTCAGATTTTCAGTGTCTGCAAAGCAGACACTGAAAATCGCGACGGGTGCCACTGCATCCGTCGCACACCAGCAACTCCGCCGGCTCCATTCGGAGCCAGCTTCATCGTTGCTGGGGCTTTCCTGCTGGGCGGGCGGCCTCTTGGCGGTCGCCCGCCCGCCCAGCGGGAAAGTCAGAATGACCGCCGCGGTCATTTGACCGCGGTGCTGTCTTCTGGAGGTCTGCGCCCGCCGCCCGCCGGGGTCGGAATGACCCCCTTAGTGTTTAAAGGTCAGCTGACATAAGGCTTGGCAAAATTCACTTTCAAGACCCACAGAAAATCAAAAAAAAAGATCTAGAAGACTTTGTAGCTCATTTGCTGTGCAAGAAAGTAGGACCACATCATCTGCATACAGTAGTATCAGCATTGTTCTCCCATCCATCCTTGGTAGGTCCTTTACATGCCTTGTCAAGTAATCAAATATCCCATTTATATAAATCAAGAAAAGAAAAGAGGCTCAGATACATCCCTGGCTTACTCCCTACCTCAAGGATATTTGGAATGTTCTCTCTCCACTTGTGCCATAATGTAGCATCACTTTCAAATAAAAATGTAGGCACTATATTACATTTAAGAGTTTTAAACCCAAACCCATTGTATCCATTATGTCCCAGAGTTTCTTCCTGTTTACCAGGTTGAAGCCACTTCAGAGCTCAATGAAGGCCATGTGAATGCCCCCTTTTTTTGCTAGAACATATTTACTACTAATTAAGTGCAAATTTAAGGCTTGGTCCACTCTACTTAGGCCGGTTCTAAAACCAAACTGTATCAGGGAGAGGATTCCTTTCTCTGCCACCCAATCCTCCATTCCTGGAAAAATCACACACCCTAAGATTTTTGTAATGAAGTTGATAAAATAAATCAGCCTACAACATGCAGGATTTAGCTATACACCTTTTAAAAAACGTGAGATAATTATGGCCAAACTTTAGGAAGATGGAATATCACTTTTGACTGCACTTTGTAAAACATTTGTAATTAAGGGCCCCCAAAACTGCAAATTGGATTTAAATAAGTCAACAGGAACCACGTCTGGCTCTGGTGCTTTACCAGAGGCAGATTGTTTTATTGACAAAACTACCTCTTATAAGTCAATAGGGGTATCCAGGGCCTCTGGGGCTAGTTCTGGGTGGGATTGGCTGTATTCTTCACGACCTGTTAGTAGGCATTCCCTATGTGGCTGAAAGACCCATTGTAGGAAAGTACCCTCTATTTGGCATGGTTACCCCCACTTTTTGCCTGCTGTCTGTATGCTTAGAATGTTTTCACTGGGGTCCTGCTAACCAAGAACCCAGTGATTGTGCTCTCTCTCTCTCTCTTAATTTGGTTCGCTAGGACTTTGGACACCCCACAATTGGCATACTGGGGCCACATTAGAAATCCCTACTATATAGTACTTAGGTACCGAGAGCACTGGGGCACCAAGGGTTCCCCATGGGCTGCAGCATGTATTGTGCCACCATGGGAGCCTATGCAAGATATGTCTGCAGGCCTGCCATTGCAGCCTGCATGAAGAAGTGCATGCCCCCTTTCACCACAGGCCACCGCACCAAGTCACTGTAAGTCACCCTGTGGTAGGCACTCCTAGCTCAGAGGGCAGGATCATGTCCCTATGTGTGATGACAACTCTGCATGAGCATAGGCGCACCTTTGAACTCCACCTCCATTACACTGGACTTCGTAAGTGGGGGAAGCCATTTTACCTGTGTACTGGACACAGGTTACTACCTGTGTCTAGCTACACAATAGTAACTCCGAACCTAGGCATGTTTGGGATAAAATATGTCTTAATCATACCCCACTACTGTTGCCAGTATTGGTTGTATGATTCCATGCACGCTGGGGGGTCCTTAGAGGACCCCCAGCATTTTTCCTACCAGTCTTCTGGGATATTCCAGGCAGCCCTAGCTGCTGCCACCCATCAGGCAGTTTTTGCCCTCCTGCTGCTTCACCAGCTCGGGCAGAGGAAGACAGAACAAAACATTTCCTGTGGGAGAGGGAGGTAACAACCTCTCCCTTGGAAATGGGTGTTAGATGGCTTGGGAGGGGAAGCTTCCCCAAGCCACCGGTATGATTTGAAGGGCACATTTGGTGAACCTTGCATAAACCAGTTTGCACTAGTCCAGGGACCCTCAGCCCTTGCTATGGCATAAAACTGGACAAAGGAAAGGGGAGTCAACCTTCCCCTGTCCATCACCACACCAGGGGTGGTGCCCAGAGCTCCTTCAGGTGGCCACTTGATTCTACCACCTTTATCCAAAATGGGTAGAGGCCCCTAGGACCATCTGAGTGGCCGGGTTAGGCAAGTGAGGTCACTTGCCTAACCCTTCCATGATTGGTGGTCACTTTGCTATGTGACCAATCCCCCTTGCTGGACTATTTAGGGTCTCCCTCTTGTGTGGGTCCACAGGTTCAATGTGCAAGATTCCAGCAGGACTCCTATGCATCGTTTACTTCATCTTCTGGCCACTGAAACTGAAACTGGACTCTTTAGGAAACGACAATCTGCAACATCAGCAACAACTCCACTTTGCAACATTGTTTCTCTGGCTCCTTCCTGAAACTGCAACATTTCCCTGGCTGTGCATCCTCTGAGGTCAACGCGACTCCAGCCTGCACCAAGAAGTAAGAAGCAATCTCCCTTGGAGTGAAGGAGTCACTCCGCTACATCTGCAGGGATGAACTGCAACTGCAACAGCTGCGTGGATCTGCCCTCCTCCAGAACTGCCTTGATCCTGCATCACAGGTGGTGGCCTGGAGTATGTCCCCTTAATCCTCTCTGCCGGTTCTCCAACTTGAGAGGCGGTAAGCCTTTGCCTCTCCTTGCAGGACAGTGCCCCTATGCACTGCTATTCTTGTAGCTACCAAGGCTTGTTTTCTCCTACTCCAAGGGATCTTCAGACTTCATGTAGCCCTTCCCCCAGCACCCCTTCCTGCCAAGCACAGTCTCCTCTCTGCTGCTCCAATGACGTGGGACTCCTCTTCAGGTGTGCTGTGTGGGCCTCACTACGACTTGGGTTGCCTGTGGGGGCTGCACCCTCTTCTGGTTGCTGAGGGTCATGCCAGACTCCCCTCCTTGGTTTGAGTCCCCTGGACCTTGCGGGTCCTCTTCAGCCTTCCAACTCTTCCTTTTCTTCTTTAGCATTTGCCAAGGCTTGTTGGAGATTATCCCGCAACAAAATAGGGTGAAGACAATCTAAGTATTGCTTTTACAGACATTAGTTTAAGAGAAAACCAAATAGTGAGACCCCCTCTCACCCTTCCTGCTGTTGATGGAAATGTGGGCTGATATAAAGCTAGGTATACATTCAAATAGAAAGGGTAATCGACCAGGTCTCCTGAAGACAGATAACGTCAAAGGTAGTTACACAACTTAACCAGTCTGGATTGTTTAGTTTGGACCCAACACCTGCGATTTTCCAACTAATCAGTGATAAGGGGTTCGGTCCTGTTCAAAAATCTTTCCTACGTTTGCATAGGAAGCCTTCAGAGGTAGAATTTATTAGACCCAATTCACCCTGGGGTGATGCTACTTCTTCTCCTGGCACACTCTGCTGTTGCAGGATATCATCCCTCAAGAGTCAGTCATTTGAGGCAAGAGAGCTAAGTGCCTCAAAGCTATTTGAAATAGGGACATTTGAAAGAACCTGTAAGGTAATGTATTATTCATAGGTGTAGGTGACATATTTAAGTTTCTCTTAAATTCAGCAGAGGTATCATAAAAATAACCTAATGCTTGGACTCTAATTCTCCCTTATTTCCCTGCACAACAAATTAAATTTGCCAACAGTGATCTCACCAAGCATGGATCTCTAAAATGAATCACCATACAATCGCCCAGAGCTGATTTCCTTGTAAAACCCTCCTATTCCATCTCTGTACGTGTAGGATCTCAGTATTCAAGTCATCAGGAAAACCTGAGTTTAGCCATAGCCAATGGTCTGACTTTCGGATTAATGCCAATGTATCTTCTTTAACTCTGGGCACTAGTAATACAGAGTTTTCCAAAATCAATATATATGGGGCACTTTCCCAAGATAATTGCAAAACGGCTGCTGGACTGTCTACAGTTGGACACAAGGAATTTGGACCTCTGAGGTGCTCCAAAATGTGTTCTTTCGGGATACAGGGCCTCTCTTTTTGAGCATTATCCTCCTGATCTGTAACATGGCCAGGCTCCCTTGTGCTAGGCTTGGACAGGTCTGTAACTATATTCCCTGTAGCCAGCATGCTAAAATTTTGCTCAGGTGATAAATCCCCATTAACTTTTTGAATGGCATTTTAACTACATATACATATAATCGATCCATTTTCTCCAATTAAATTAATGATCTTCTCCTCCAGGGAAGTCCAAAGAATTTTAAAACCAAATCAATTTTGTAGGTGAGATCACTTGAAAATCATTCCCCATATTACTATCTCTTGGTAACAATATTTCATCCATCATTTGCTCCCCACCTAGTTTCCTCTATACCAGTAATCTTATTCTTTTTTTGCCTTTTGCAGCTATCTGTCTTTTTTCCCCTCCCTTCTCTTCTTGGTCAGAAGGGAGTTCGCTGGAGAGGTATCTTTGGCTACACTTGGTAACAGGCCTGTTGGCTGTATGCTCAGATGAAATGGATTTGCCTTTCGTCCTTTCTGAGCTTGGTTTGTTTCCAAAAGCCATAGTACATGGGTACATGTGGGGCGTGTGGGACAGAGTCAATATTCTCATGTGGGTCCAGTGGGGGTCTCTGTGCCAACTTTTTCACGGCCACAGTCTTTTCCTCTACTTGTACCAGCTCGGACTCAATAGTTCCCATTACTGAGGACAGGTGATTTGTGATTAAGGTCTGAGAGGGAGAATGAGAGCCATCTTTGTTTACTTTTGCGCTGGATGTTCTTTTCCCCATGGTTGGTCATGGCTTCATCTTGCATGTGCCTTACCCTATGTCCTCAATAAACCCCCCCACCCCCACCCTCCAATGGGTAAAATGCCAGAGTGGGGTTCCACCCTGGCCTCTTCCGATCAATGACCGGCAAAGACTGACCAGGTCTTGGCCCGATCACAGGTCCGGTGTGTCCCCTGCTCGTCCCTCACTGCGGGGCACTGACAGTGATTTTATGCACAACAGAGCACAATGACGCTTCCCGCCTCCTCCTGGAGTTGAAGGCAGCCTGGGAATTGTAGTCCACCCTCAGTATGCTCAGGCTCCTCTCCTAACATTCTGTATCCTGTGCTGAGGGCACCAACAGTGATTGTATGCTCAACACAGTGCAATGACACTCCCCTACTCCTCCTGGAGTTGAAGGCAGACTTGGACTTGTAGTCCACCCTCAGGATGCTCAGACTCCTTTCCTAACGCTGTGCATCCCTTGCTGTGGGGCACCACCATTGACTTTGTGCAGAACAAAGGGCAATGACACTCCCCGCCTCCTCCTTGTGTTGAAGGAAGCCTGGGAATTGTAGTCAGCCCTCTGTATGCTCAGGCTCCTCTCATAATGCTGTGTATCTCACGCTGTGGGGCACAAACAGTGATTTTATGCACAACACAGTGCAATGACACTTCCGACCTCCTCCAGGATTTGAAGGCAGTCTGGGAATTGTAGTCTATGCTCAGGCTCCTCTCCTAACAGTGTGTATCATAAATCAATAATCACCTTAAAAAAACATAGTTCCGCATAATCCAAAATGCGCCAAAATAGCAAATTCAAAGGCAAGTTTATAAAGACTGTCATATGCAAATCCATTAAGATTCAGTTTCCTCAGAAAGGAAATTACCTAATGCTATTCAAAGGAGTCAAGGGCCACATGTACGAAAACCAGGTTGTGTGACTCGCAAATTGAAAGTCAGAGCGACTCGCAATTTACGAGTCGCAAAACCTGACGTACAACAGTGTCAATGACACTGTTTGCGATTCCCAATGGGGTCGAAAATGACCTACCGCATGAATATTCGTGGGGTAGGTCGCAACTTGCGACCCCATTGAGAATGGGCACCCTCACAGGGATGGTGGCCTGCTGGAGACAGCAGACCACCATGTCTGTGACTGCTTTTAAATAAAGCAGCTTTTTTATTTTTTATTTAAATGCAGCCCGTTTTCCTTAAAGGAAAACGAGATGCATTTCAAAATCAAAAATAAAAAGTTTTCTTTTCATTTTTTCAGAGTAGGCAGTGGTCAGTGGGACCACTGCCTGCTCTGAAAAATGTTTTCGCTACCATTCACAAAGGGGAAGAGGTCCCATAGGGACCCCTTCCAGTTTGCAAATGGGTTAGCACCTGTTTGAAACAGGTGCTAACTGCGATTGTTTTGCGACAGCATTCGCGGTCACAAAACAATCATATGTCACACCCGGATTCGGTATTCGGAAGAGACGCCCTTGTCACACCCCTTCCTAATACCGAATCACAAATCCCAAACTGCGATTCGGTAGCAAGTTACTGAATCGCAGTTTGGGCTTTGTGCATCCCAAATGGCATTTTTCAGGTCGCAAACGGGCCGATTCGCCGTTTGCGACTTGAAAACTGCTTCGTATATCTGGCCCCAAATGAGGTAAGGGAAATTAAGCAGCAGGTATCACAGCAAATAAAGGCAGAACTAAATGAAGGATCAATCTGGTAAACAAGAAAGTAATTGATCAAGAGGTTAACTGTATGAGCAGGGGAAAAAGCAAGTAAAAGTCTCATGAGCAGAGAGAGGGACATCTGCGTTCACGCGAGTGAGAAAACGTATCTGAATCTGAACTAGCTCTGCAATGCGCAATTAAACATACATCTTCTTCAATAAAGAGCAGCTCCCTTTGCTTTCCAAGAAGTAAGAATCAACCAAAAGCCAGAATTCCCTGATAAGGTGGTATTGGCCGTTTTTTGCTGGCCTTGCACAAAGGAAGCTTACAGATGCGCTGCCTTTACTAGATATCTCGTACAGGATGGTACATTGTGGTCAGTCTGTCCCCGTTGCAGGTGCAAGAAACTCATTAATTAGTTAGAGCATGGGTACTCACAAACTTTTTCTCGGGGGCCAAAATTGCAGCATGGTTTGCGGCCGAGGGCCGCACTGAAGTGACAGCGGGGGGCGGGGCTTAGAGGGGGCGGGGCTTAGAGGAGCTAGATTTAGTAATTAGTGATATCTGGCGCGGATAGACTGCTTGCTCCTGTCACCCTGATGGACACAGATGGCACAGCTCAGAAACACAAATATCACGTCTGTTCCTGTCTCTCTCCCAGATGGCTAATTTCCGCTAAGTTGCCACTGTTAACTCTACTGCTAGCATTTTAATGTTACACTCCCGAGCAATCCCACTAACAGCTGACCTCTGGAACATAAGAGAATTAATGGTTCAGCAATACGAAATAGATTGATGCAATTGTAAAACACATCTCGGTTGGGGTAAAATAGGAAGGCATGTTCATTTAAAAATAAAAAAAAGTCCTGGTTTCGCGGAAAGCGTACATTAATCTCTTTGGACGGAGGACCAATAAAATATTGCAAAAACTCCATATCACTATTATTTCTAGTGGCATCAGCCCTCGGTATTCCCTTTCTGACTGCGCAGCAATTCCCTCCAACAACTGCGGCATGTCAGTAAGTAATAAAATTAGATTTTCCTCTGTGGAGAATGAGATAAACAAAATGTGTTGTGCCTTAATTAAAAATGAATCGGATGATCTTAAGATGTGTGATACCTCGGGGATCGCACTGTGGTGCACGTGCACGTGGCACTAAATTTCGTTAGGGAAGAGAGCAGATACTTAGGGATTTAGATAAGGGACTAATTAAACCAAGCCGAAGTATCTACAAAACCGTATTTAATGCTATTGCCATATAGATAATGTTTAGGCCACCACTCACTCGCGGGCTGCCAAGGTAGGTCCGTGGGGCCGCTGGCGGCCCGCGGGCCGTACTTTGAGTAACGTTGAGTTAGAGGGAAACTTGCAAAGAGAAACAATTCTCATGGACACTAAACATTCAAACAATTAATCAATTCAAACTACTGTATTAGGGAGGTTGGTTCCTTTAATCAAAGAAAGAGTGAGATATCACACAGTAGCTAGAAACCACACATTTGAAGTTAACATGCGTTGGTTGGCTGAGGCCTACATTAACTATGGCTAATTTAACATGAACACACTTTAACTATCATCAACTATTGCATTATTGGGGATTACTTACTATGGTCTACTTAACATTTAACTTCACGCTTTATATATGATTGTGATATGTGGGTTAAAATGCATAAGACAAACCAAACAATGGTGATAGACCTTCACCAATTCCTTCCACTGATGACTTAGAGAGTCATCACACAAAACAATATTCATAAGTCACCTCCAAGTCTGAATTATAAATGCCAGTTGTTGACCTCTGCCGTTTACTTCTGAACTCCTCTTGAAATTGTAGTTCGTCATAAACGATGACTATGCATCTCTTTGAGTTCCACCTCTTCTCTATTTAATTTTCTCCCTTTCCATTTGTTTATGATTTTCAATCTGAACTCCTCACTCAAATCTTTCCATCCCTGTAATCCAGATCATACATAATAATGAGCAGAGAACTAGGACACAGATGATTAGTATGTGTGGCAAAATAACTCACAATATCCCACTCTCAATGCCACAAAGCCAGCTACCAACTGCAGAAAAACCTTTCCCAATATCCCACCAGGCACATGTTGCTTCCAATTCCTTCAGATTTTTTGAAAGTCTGGTAATGTCATTTACAAATGTATTAATTTATTTGCTTTGTCAGGCCACATGTGCAGCACTTAACATGCAGCAGGCTCTGCCCTCATTTGCTAGAGTGAGGCTTTTCTAAATAACTATGTCCCTAATATCCACAAGTTCTGAGATATTGGCAGGCAACACTCCTGCCATTTTTGATGCAAGTTGGTCAACCAAGCTAGATAGCTTTCTAATCTTCAGGTCATTCAAAGCTACTATGCCTACAGAAGGAACCATAGTAGCACCAAAGATGTCATCTGCTATTTGTGAAGCATTACGCTTGTGTTTCAAAGAAACATCACTCCCTCATCATTGACATTATCTACATGATGCATCTTAGGAAACACTAAAGTCAGATAGCAGCTGCCTACTCAATTAGCAGGAAGCCGAAAATAAGACTTATTCAGACACACATCATAAACTCCAGGAATAACAGAATCCCTTCCACCACACACTTCTTCTCCCACAACTTCAAATATCTGCAAACATTCACTCCAGCCCATCATCTGAGGATTTCTAATCTTTTAATTTATTTTTATAAAACAAAGTTTTCCTTGTTTTTTTCAAATCCAAACTCAACTTTAGCTATATCCCCACATCTTTTAGTTTTGCTTCCTCCTTTTTCCACTCACCCTGATGTCATCTCTTGCCCTTGTGTTCAAGTCTTTGCCTTCTGTCCTCCAATTCTTCAATAAATTCTTTCTCAGATGTAGCTATCTAACATGTCAACCCTTGTATCTGAGCACTGGAGACATCAATTTTTGTTAAAGACCTAATGAAATGCACTCCTGTATCTATGTCTCCAGTGTTATAATGATGATTTGTGAGGAAATTACTTTTTGCAGGCTCACCCCCACTTTTTGACTCCCTTTTTGACTATTACGTCTTGGTGTACCCAGTCTGTGCTACACCTGGTTTTGCTGACATGGCTTCAGTGCACGTGGCCTGACCCTTAAATGTATATGTTGTATTGGGTTCTACATAATTGCCATGAGTAAATTTACTTATAACTCCATAGTATATGTTAAGGGTCTGTAAGCTGAAACGTCTCTCACGTAATGCAGCACTTATTGTGCCACCACAAGGATGACAAAGCAAAGTATGACTTCCAGCCCACCATTGCTGGCTAGGAGAGCAGGTTCAAATTTCTAACTCAACTTTACCATTTAAGGTAATGGTGAAGCTCAAACCCTCTTTTTTAATGTGCTTGTGAAACCTAAGGCAGGGTGGTATATATTAAAAAGTCGGATGTGTTTTTACATGTCCTCAATGTAAAAATCAAACATTGTCATGTTTACTGTAGAAAGGCTAGTGGCCCCGTTGGTGAGTGCAGGTTACACTCTGAGAACTCAGCAGTGCTCCTTACTGAATGTAACTACTAAATATGATACTCAAGGTATCACAAGAATTATTACATTAAACCCAACTTGATGCTCATGTTGATTTTAATGTACCTTTTGCATAAAAGGCAACTTTAGTAAGCAGACACATTTCTCCCATAACCATTAACAGGTGCCGGCCACAAGACACCCTTCTGTCCTCCTGGGCAGAGGTGTGAACACCTCTCAGTACTGACAGAAAGGACCTGGCTTTGGAAGAAGTGTGACCTCTCCCTGCCAGGATGGCCAAATAGGGTGTGACCGCTAAAGACAAGCTTCAAAGGAGAAGCCACCTTTTGAGGGCATATATGGACATATGCCAGAGGGATTTCACTTTTGCTCTTGCACATAGGTTGGCAATGAGGATATCGAGGTGGAAGCCATGGTCAAAATGTTTTCGGTTTTTTTCCTCTGGGCGTGTAGCCCCTATGTAGCCATACCTCTGGGTGGACTAGGGAGCTCCTCAGGCCTAAACATCTGTGCCAAAACCATGTGACAGAACCAAATGATTTGTCCCTCTTACAGGAGACCTCAGGCCACCATGGAAACATGTCCACAGTTGCCAACAGATAGGGCATGGCATATTGATCTCTAAGTGGACCTACAAAATTTTGTGAAATCTCTTTCCATGAACCTTCAAGTAGTTCCCTCCACACCATGGAGTTATTTTGGTCTTACACATCTTCTAATAGACCTCACATTCTCCACACCTATGGACAAACCGCAACATCCTTCAGATCAAGACTAGGCCACAAAAAGGCTTACCTTAACTGTCCTTTTGACTTCACAATGCCTTGATACCTCTCATTAGCTTAATCCGAAGATCGCTGTTGCTATGTAGTTTTAGCTTCTCTCTAAAACTAAATTGCAACACCAGTCAGATGCCTATCAGAATAACATCATTTCTTTCCACAAGTTCCTCCATCACACATTAAAAAGGATGAAGATCCAAACAAATCAACTTTTTATCTGGCCACCATTGCACCATGAACATGACAAGCCCTCAAAATAGCATCCTTCTCAACTTCCTCTTTCCAAGTGTTTTAGGGCCAGATGTATGACATTTATTTGCACTCGCAAACGGTGCGAATCGCAAAATTCGGCCGTTTGCGAGTGCAAAAAAGTGGTCTACGATGCATGAAAGGCATTCGCAGACCTCAAATAAGAAATCTCAAAAATTGCAGCCCGTTTTCCTTAAAGGAAATTCGCAAAATCCACATTGCAAGGAGATGCTGCAAAAAATTGCAAATTGCGATTTTTCGCAGAATGGCACTTTGCACATGCAAAATACCATGAAATGAAACCAGGTGGTAAACTGGTGCAAAATTTAAAAATGCTTTTAAAATGCATTTTTAAATTGAGCATGTAAAGCACACATGCCCTTTTGGCATGTGTGCACCTTACATGTCCCCCAAAACATTTTTGGGGTGCAGCAGAGGGGGCCTTAGGCCCCCAGCACCCTGGGCTTTTGCATTTCCAAAATTGCGATTTCTGGTTCAGAAATCGCAATTTTGGAAATGCAAAAAATTCGCAGGTATGGGCCAACAGGCCCATAGCTGCGAATGGGGCCGGTATCACAATTTGCGACTCGGTAATAGCATTTGCAATTTTTAAGAAATCGCTATTACCGAATCGCAAATGTGATACATGGCACTTTGCGAGTTGGAAATAGCGATTTTAAAAAAATCGCTATTTCCACTCGCAAAGGGCCGTGATGATACATCTGGCCCTTAGTTTCTTCGATCATGTTTCCCTTAGAGATCTCACAAAAACTCTCTTCCATACATGCATTGTTGTCGCCACCTTTAACTTCAGGACCCATACTCAACAACAAACTAAAAAGGTACTCTGCAACATGATTCTTTGTCCACAGTAAGTACTCTCTTTTACATGCCTTCTCCTGTAATTCAATTACCCACCTTCAAATGTACCCTGAGACTTTAATCCAAACCTTTTTTAGGCAGAACTTCCTTAAGAGGTTTATGATCAGAATGTGTAGGTATGATACTTCTCCATAAAATGTTTCTAAATTAATTCACAGCACAACTCAGAGTCCAAGTCCCTCTCTCAATAACTGAACAATTAAATGATGTGTCTTCGGTACCCTTAAAATTCATGCAACTGCTCTTTCCAGTTTACCATTTGTTGTACTAGGACAGCCCTGTAGGAAAGTAACATCTTTCTTGGCATGTTACCCTCGATTTCTGCCTGATTGTCAGTGTTTTTAGGCTGTATCACTGGAACCTGCTAGTCATGACCCCAGTGCTTATGGTTTGTGGCCTGCTTGACAGTGTACTTGTACTGTTTTCTAAATTGTCACTGGAGTCCAGCTAATCAGAACTCCAGTGCTCATGCTCTCCCTGTTTCTAAATTTGTCACTATAGTCTAGTGACTCCGTATTTGTTGGAAAGTACCATCTTTCTTGGCATGTTACACCCAATTTCTGCCTGATTGTCAGTATGCTTGACTGTGTCACTGGAGTCCTGCTAATAAGAACCCCAGTGCTTATGCTTTCTCTGTTTCCAAATTTGTCACTATAGTCTTGTGACTACTTATATCACTCCAAATTGGCAGACTGGACTCCCCTTATAAGTTGCTAGTACATGGTACCTAAGTACCCAGGGCATTGGGGTTCCAGGAGATCATTATGGGCTGCAGCATTTCTTTTGCCACCCATAAGGAGCTCATACAGACACTTCTTCAGGACTGCCATTGCAGCCTGATGACTGAAAGGTCACTTATCAGTCACCTATTTATCTAACCTTCATGCCCTAAAGGCTAGATGCATAGGACCTGTGTGTGAGGGCACCCCTGCACTAGCAGAGGTGCCCACATGTTGTCCAGGCCCATTTTCCCTGACTTCGTGAGTGCAGGGACGCCATTATAAGTGTGCACTATATATAGGTCAATACATATATGTAGCTTCACAATGGAAACCTGAATATGGCCAAGTGAGGTGTCTAGGAACTGGAAATTGCCAATTCCATGCAGCCTGGGGGCTTCACCATGGACCCCCAGTACTGCCAAACCAGCTCTCTGAGGTTTCCACTGCAGCTCACAGACAGGCTTCTGCCTCCTGGGGCTTGAGCAGTCCAATCCTAGGAAGGCAGAACACTGCATTTTTGTTAGGAGAGGGTTGTTGCTGCCTCTCCCTTTGGATATAGATGTTACAAGCATGGAAGGGGTATCCTCCTAGAGCCTTTGGAAATGCTTTGAATGGCACAAATGTGCCCTCCTTGCATAATCCAGTCTACACCGGTTCAGAGCCCTCCAGTCCCTGCTCAGGCATGAAACTGGACAAAGGAAGGAGGACTGACCACTCCCCTGTCCATCACCACCTCAGGGGTGGTGCCCAGAGCTCCTCTAGAGTGTCCCTGGGTTCTGCCATCTTGTTTTCAGGATGGTCGGGGAACTCTGGGAGCATCTGAGTGGCCAGTGCAGGCAGGGGACATCAGAGACCCTCCTGATAGGTGTTTACCTGGTTAGGTGACCAATCCCCCTCTCAGGACTATTTAGAGTCTCTGCTCTGGTGTTTCCTCAGATTTGGTTTTGCAAAACTCCAGCAGGAATCCTCTGGAGCCTCTGCTTCACTTTCTACCGTCAGATCAACTGCAGAACAGCTCCAGGAACTCTACAACTGCAACACTGTAACCAAGAAGGCTATTGCAACTCTGCAACTTCAGCTCCTGGCTGCAACTGCAACAGTTTCCAGGTAGTGCACATTCCAAGGGCTGCCTGTCTTCATCCTGCACCAGAAGGACTGAAGGAATCTCCCATGGAGTAATGGAGTCATTTCCCTGCTTCAGCAGGCACCTGTCTGCAGCAACGACTGGTACTCTGGGACCCCACTCCTGACAACAAGCTTGGATCCTGGAACACAGATAGTAGACGGAAGTGACGCAGACTGTCCAAAGGTCCAGCAGTCCAAATTTGGTGGAGGTTAGAGCTTGCATCCCGAGCCAGCCAGTACCCCTGTGCACTGCATGTTTTGCAGCTCCTAGGGTTTCTGTGTGCTTCTCAAAGGAATCCTTCATGCACAGCGTAGCCCGGGTTCCCAGCACTCTATCCTGTGACGCTCAGCTTCCTGAGTGGTTCTCCAGCATCGTGGGATCCCTTTGTGTAGTGCTCAGACGACCGCGATTTGCAACTCCTTTCTCCCCGTGTCCTTGGACTCCTCTGGGTGCTGCCTGGTCTTCTGTGGGCTCTCCGAAGTGCTGAGAGCCCCCTCTGTCTTCTCAGTCTGAGTTGAGAACCCCAGGTCCCTCCTGGGTCCAGGTGGCACCTTTTCCCACCAACACTGTCTTTTGTGTGAGGCAAGGCTTGTTGGCGGAACCCAACGATGAAAACCAGCCGGCATACTTCTATTCAACGTGGGACAACTCTTGCACCAAGCAGGAACCCACAGCTGTCTTCTTTGATTCATCTCTGACTTTTTGTTCTAACCAGAGAATCCACTTTGGCACCTTCATCCTTTTACTCCTGGAATCTTCAGTTGTTCTTGGACTTGGTCTCCTCTCTCCCCAGGTCTTCAGGTCCCGGAATCCATTGTTTGTGTCTTGCAGTCTTGCTTGGTTTTTGCATAATTCTTTATCGCAACTTCTAGTGTGTTCTGTGGAAACTTGCTGTACTTTACTCCTGCTTTCCTGGGCTCTGGGGTAGGGTGCTTTACTTACCTTTGGTATTTTCTTACACTCCCAGCACCCCTCTACGCATTACTCTTTCCTAGGTGGGAAACCGACATTCGCATGCCACTATTTTAGTATATGGTTTGTGTTCCCCCCTAGGCTCATTGTAACCTATGGTGATTTTCACTATTTGCACTTTTTGATGACTGTTTACTTACCTGATTTTGGTTACTAGTGTAGATTTTATGTATAATACTTACCTTCTAAGGGAGTATAGCCTCTAAGATATTTTTGGCCTTGTGTCACTAAAATAAAGTACCTTTATTTTTGGTAACTGAGTATTGTCTTTCTTGCGTGTAAGTACTGTGTGACTACAGTGGTATTGCCAGAGCTTTTCATGTCTCCTAGTTCAGCCTTCGCTGCTCTGCCTACAGCTACCTCTAGACTGCCTGGCTTCTAGACACTGACTAGATTTGACTAATAAGGGATAACTGGACCTGGTATAAGGTGTAATTACATGAGGTGCCCACTACAAACCAGGTCAGCCTCCTACAAGCCCCAAGACTATTTCTACTTGTGTCTGTAACTACTATGGAATCCCTGCCTGAGACCAATTTCTTAAGGTCTAGAGCGTTTATCAAATCTCCTTTATCATAATGTATTCCCTATAATATTCCATGTCTACCTAAAATGTGTACCTTTTTGAAACAGCTCTGTTAGGGCTACTGATTTGATAGTCAACTTAGGTTTGTATCTTCTATAGAATTTCAATGATACTCAAAAATCAAGCCACTTCATCTTTACTCTTGGGTACCACAAGAGGGCAGATGGTGGCCCCCAACTCTTCCTTCGGCCTCACTTGTTTACCTGAAATTGTATGGCCAAGGTAAATAATTTCCTCCTTGCCAAACTGACATTTCTCATCTCACAATGTCAGGCTGGCTTTTCCCAAGCATTGCAAAATCTGATGCACACAACATTTGTGCTTCAGTCAAGACTCACCAAAAATAAGCGTATCATCTTAGAAGTATTTCACTCCCATCATGTCACACAGCAAAACATCCCTCACCCTTTGAAAACCTGAATACTACAAAAACACCCCAAATGGTACTCTAAAAAAACTACAGAACCGATAGGTGGAATAAATGTTTCAAGGTCGTGTGATTCCTTATGCATTTTGACCTCCTATTAGGAAAATGCAAGTTTCAAGGTAGTAAAGACCCTTGCAACTGCAACTGTAAATAACATCTCCATCAAATTAAGTAAGGGAAAATGTTCAACAACAATCTCTCTGTTTGGGCTACACAGGTCAACACATATCATGACATCACCACTGGGCTTATGTACAATGACAACTGGCACCAACCACTAAATGGCCTCGGATTACTCGCTAACTCCATTATCACACACCCTTTTCAACTACGAACCCATTTCATCCTTCACATCCGAAAGAACCTTCAGATCATACAAACAACAGATGTAGCACCCTCCCTCAGTTCAAGTTTGTGTACAGATTTGTGAAGACAACCTAGTTGTCACAGAAGATCTCAGGCTAACAAATTTCAGCTATCCTCACAACCACTCACCACCTAATGTACACACACACTTGGGAATCAGCACTAGACTCAAAGTATATGTCTAAATCTTTCTGATGTGGCCACACCACAATGCTGTTACCTGTTACCCTTAATGGCCATATAAATTCTACCCTCTACAAGTGAATGAGACTGACCCACCGTTTTGATGGGTTGACCCCCAAAAACTTCTGGTTTAATATCCATGATCAGTAAAACCACTTGATGCTTGGAATGTTCTATGAAAACGTATAAACATAAAATGCTCAGCTTTGAACATGAATGAAAAACCACTAACGTCTTAAACATTCCATCTCAATCAGGTGAAGTGGATGGGGCCATACCAGTGTGATTAATCCATTGTTTATAAGTCAGCTGAGAAATGTCTTTCATATAGGCAGAAATAGCAGGAGCCTTAAGATCAGGAACTGCGGTTGTGTTGAAGTCTAGACTCTACACCAGCATCCTCTCGTCACCAGTAAAAAAAATAACACCAAAAGCATAGGGTAATTTGGAAGCCTCTTTACTTTTCTCATTTGCTGACATTCAGGCCATATCTGCCACTTCTGGAATTTGGCGGGAGGAGCTTCCTAACATCATTCCTTTTAATTATTGAGTGTAAATTCCTGGTTTGAGATTGCTAGGATTGGCTAAAACATTCCAGTGAAACACAAATCATCTAAAATTCATCCATGGAAGAACATGTACATTTGGGGCAAGTTTTGTCATTTTTTCTTAAATACATTCCATTTGGCAGATATTGTTCTACATCATGGGCTTAATGGAATTTGTAGGGTTTTCTTCTCTTCCTACATGAGTCAAACTAGTGAAGCACCACAAAATACCACAAACTGTGAAGCACAGATCACAATGGACAATGTTTTTGTACCCCTGGAAGAAACTGGTTTGACACATTCATTACAGTTCGTAACTAAAATAAAAATGACGTACTGACAACTGTCTGTGAGAGTTTGACAAGTGGTACAAGTGGGATGACAAAACACATACATACAACAATAAAAATTGTAGCAACATGACTTCAAAACGTTATGGTTTCAACAGACAATTACCTGTGAGCTACCTTTGCTAAGAGATTTTTATTCCTTGGTGCCCGAATACATATGATATCAGATAGGTTTGACTAACAAGGTCAGTACTCCAGGTGGACTCAAAAAGCATTTTGAAAATATTGCAGCAAACGAAAATAATACATCATATTAGATATTCCTCTAGGCAGTAGTTAGTGAGGGAAATCTGGGTCTCAGTGTTTCAGGGCATTCAAAAGGTACTAGGATCCAAAAGCTACTGTGGTCTTTTTTGTGATGTTACAGACTCACATACTGGTAAGCACGGACTTAACCCACAAGATAGTGAGGGAGAACAGGTCAAAGTTCAATCAATCAATCAATCAATCAATTTAACATTATTCAGCCAAGTTGAAAAAGACAATTGATTACAATAAATACCAATAAATATAGATAATACATAAACACATGTGCTAGGCTACCAAAAATTACATACAAAATTTAGAATTGCAAATCTTCAAAAATCCAATACCAGATCTGATAACAGATCTATTTCTCAATTTTGAAGTGCATATTTCCTTCTAATGCGTAGAGCAACTATCAAATGATTTAAGACCGCTGAATAGATTTCCTCGGATGACAATTGCTGTAGGTAGAACAACCCTTCTTTATGAGATAAAAAACGTATAGGGTGCTCAAATCTCTGCCTAGGTGAGGAGTATAAGGGACAAAACAAAATAAAATGCGTGGTTGATTGCTCTGTTACATCACATGTACACTGTGGGAGAACTGCATGCCATGCCTTCGCCACCGGGAAGGATAACAAATGATGACCTAGGTTCAACCTTAAAACCTTATATTTTATACCTTATAACCTTAAACATGTATATCTAACATGGGCTTCACTGCCTGAGTTAGATAGGGATCTAGGGTAGATAATTACATGCACATATCTTATATGTTATCATCAATACATGTTTAACACACTTACAATCCTAAATTCTTCACTATATGACAGTCCAAAGTTTAATCAGGGGAGATAACATAGACTAAAGATTTAGAACTCAGCAAAACAGCAAACAGCACTTAATAAATCACTGTCTAGTCAGTGCTTGTGATTATTAAATTTAATGACAACATTAACAATCATGTAGAGATTGGCTAGTGGAAATGTCTGAGAGAATTTCCTCTAAGGAGCCTCTCAACATAGATGGAGCAAACAACAAAGAAAGGTTCATGTTCTCTTCAGCAAGGAAGGTAGGACTCCCCTGAGTATTCGGATGACTGATATGCAACTAGAGCTGATGACTGCTATGCAGCCAGAGCTAATGTCTGCTAGCAGCCAGCTTCCCAGATGAGAGGAGACATCACCTGGAGACCGACCGGCAAGGAAAAAACTGTCCCCCTCCTGGAGACAAACTGCCTGCTGTGAGAGTGCAGGAGAGTGACAGACCTATAGGAGGCATGATTGTCCAGGGGGAGCCAGAAGCATCTTTTCATGAAGCTTGGTGGTCCATCCACACATGAAGACAGCAGAGACTGATCTACATGCTCCAGAGTTGTGGAGCTCTGCCTGAGCATACAGTGTTGCTATATGGATTATGGAATTGCCCCCAAGCAGACTACTCTGTTGCTACATTGTCAGGTTGAGCCTAAGCAGACTATGCTGCTGAAACATTGTAAAGCTGTCCCTTAGCAGACAGTTTGGGAACTGCACCTGTGCAGGCTGTGCTACTAAGACAGCCACATGAGCCATGACAGGTTGTGCTGCCAGAAAAAGAATGCTTTGAGGTGTCCCTGTGACTACTGAGCTCGTTACCCACTACCCAAACTCGCCCAAAGTCCAGAAGCAAAGCTGCAACCAGAGATAATGCGAGAGCCTGCACACCTGCACAAACTCAGGGTGGTGGCATCTGCTGCTGCCTTCTGTGAAATTGACCTTAGAGTCAGAGCAC
This sequence comes from Pleurodeles waltl, assembly GCF_031143425.1. Classification (NCBI taxonomy): domain Eukaryota; kingdom Metazoa; phylum Chordata; class Amphibia; order Caudata; family Salamandridae; genus Pleurodeles; species Pleurodeles waltl. The sequence goes on along the minus strand of NC_090450.1, from coordinate 215,752,598 downwards.
TTGGAGCCAGTGTGTCTTTTCCCAAAGAGGAGAGAGACCAGCGGTTGCCTACCATACCCAAAAGGAGATAAAACACCACAGTGGGTGAAATATGGGTGATTCACACTAATAAGAGTAACTGAAAGCACTAACTCAATACAGAAGGTAAACCTGCCCTGATGACTGATACCTGCCCAAGACAGACATCAAGGCTAGGAGCAGAGGGAGGGATGAGGGGAATTTAAAACCACAAGTAAAATTGTCTGGCATCAGTAAATCATCAGTATCCATGACCTAGAGTCTATAGTATTGACTTCTTTTAATAAAGACAAGCACTGGGCTGGACAATCTTTTATTTCTCTTCTGGGTAATTGCTTGGCCCTGATCTTAAAAAACCTCCATACTACCTCCTTTAGAAGCCTGAGACTAAGACCGCTTACCATCACCACTATTGGAGGTTTTTGTATAATTACTTGTTTTTCACACATAACAATATTAATCCTTTCGCTGCTAAACTGTTTCACCATTCTAACCCTTTTTTGGCTTTTTGGGGCACTTCACGCTTAGATCCCATAACTATTTGTCCACATAACCTGTCTATGCCAGATTTGCACCCATTTTTACCAACATCACGGGGATTCAAAAGGTAACCAGAGTGTCTGGAATTCCCCTGGAGGGGACTATGAATTCATCCAAAATACAGCTAAATGATGGTTGTTTTGGGGAAAAAATGGAAAAAAGTGCTGCAGAAGTGTCTGTTTTTTCCCTACAAATGGCATCAATGAAGGGTTTGTAGTGCTAAACTCACCATCTTCCCAGCTTTCAGGAACAGGCAGACTTGAATCAGAAAACCAAAGTTTGCAACACGGTTTTGGTATTTTACTGGGACACAGCCCATTTTTCCTATTTTTTATGCTTTTAACCTACTTCCAGTTAGAAGTAGAAATGGGTATAAAACCAATAGTGGACCTCAAAAAGCTATATATTTCTGAAACGTAGACACAATTCTGGATTCAGGAGGGGGTGATTTGTGTAGATACCTCAAGGTTTGCCAAAAGAAAGTAACAATTGAAATAAACAAATATTGAAAGTGAGTTGAAAAAAAGCCATTTGTGTCTATATTTTCATCTGTAACTTTTTCTAACTATGGCAGATTCTCAAATACAATGTACCATTGTGTCTGCTGGTCCCTTCTGGTTGTGGGGATATATGGGGCTTTTAGGTTTACCAAGAACCCTGGATACCCTAAGCCAATAACTGAGCTGCATCGTACAATGGTTTTTCATTGTGTACAGGGTATACAGTAATGTATTTGGTAAACTATAAAGAATGGAACATATGTATCAAAGAAACCTATTTATTTCTGATATGGAGTCTAGGAGCAGTGGTTATTTGCACATCTCTGATTTTGGGGTTACACATATTAGCATGTGAATTAGAGGTCAATTCTCAAAATGACTTCTTACAAACTGTTTTACATTCGGACGGTGGAAATGCAGAGAACGACAATTGGTAATACCACTTATTCTACCATTCTGTGTTTCCCTAAGTCTCCTGATAAAAATGGTACCTCCATTGTGTGGTTAGGCTTAGTGCCCACGGTAGGAAACTGCCCAAAACACAACATGGATACATCACATTTTTCTATGCAAAACGGACCTGTTTTTTGCAAAGAGGATAGCTGTGGTTTTAGGGCCCTACCTCATCTGACAGCTAGGGAAACCTAGCAAACCTATATTGTTAGACTTGGCATCACTGGCATGGTCTCCCCTAACTTTTTGCCTCTACTTCGCTGGTTGTTTTTGTGTGCTGTACTCTGTTTTTGCTGTTTTTGTTTGCTGTGGACAGTTCACCCCTGCTGACCAGTGCTAAAGTGTTCACTGTATAAATTGCATGTGTACTTTGGTTTAGTCATGATTGGCATATTTAATTTACTAGTAAGTCCCCAGTAAAGTGCAGTACAGGTGCCCAGGGCCTGTATATCCAATGCTACTAGTGGGCCTGCAGTACCGGTTGTGCCACCCACATTAGTAGCCCTGTAAAGATGGCTCAGACCTGCCACTGCAGTGTCTGTGTGTGCAGTTTTAAAATGCCAATTCAACTTGGCAAGTGTACTCACTTGTCAGGCCCAAACGTTCCCTTTTATACATGTAAGGCGCCCCTTAGGTAGGCCCTAGGTATCCCCATGGGCAGGATGCAATGCTAAAGGTGGGACACGTACTTATGTGTTTTACATGTCCTAACAGTGAAATACTGCCAAACTTGGGTTTCAGTGGGGGGGGCTGCCTTTAAGTATTATTAAATTGCAAATTCCCTTTGGGAGAAGATAGACAGATGGAATTTGGGGTCTCTGAACTCACAATTTAAAAATGCATCTTTTAGTGAAGCTGTTTTTTTTTATTGTGTGGTTGAAAATGACACTTTTAGAAAGTAGGCATCTTCTTGCTGAAACCATTCTGTGAATCCGCTTTTTTGTGGATTCCCTGTCTGGGTCAGTTTAATAGTTGGGCTGTTTGTACCTCTCTTCTAGACAGTGACACAAAGGGAGCTGGGTGTAGCCTGCATTTCCTGATGGGCCATCCGGGCTGAGGGGAGGAGTGGTCACTTACCTCTGAAAGGGCTGTGCCGGCCCTCACACAATGCAATCTCCAACCCCCTGCTGTGTGTCTGGGGCCCGGCCTGGGCAAGGCCGGATCTTGAAAACAACAGAGACTTCTCTTTGAAGTAGGCCTACTTGACAGGCAGAAAGGGGTACAAGATGCGCACCCAAAACCCCTGAAAATCAGAGTACTTCTTGAACCAAGAGGAACCTCTGCCAAGGAGAAAAGCTAGAAGCTGATGGAAGAGTGCTGCCCTTTTGCCTGTGACTGTGCTTTGCTGGGTTGGCCTGCAGTAGCTGCGTCTACCTGAGAGAGGACAAATACTGTCTTTTGTGTGACTTCCCACTGGGTAAGAATCTCCAAGCGCTTGAACTAAGCTGGCCTCCTGTTGTTGAAGTCTCAAGGACATCAAAGACTTCTCTCTGCCAGCACCTCAGCTTTCTGCTGAGAGTCCTGCCTGCCAAGTAGTGTCCTAACCTGTCTGTTGGCCCTGGAAAGGTGAAGCTGGTGGGAAAGGACAGAAATCCACGAAAAGACCGCTGTACAGGGAAACATTTGATGCACCATCCACCTCGCGGCTGATAAACAATGCGCCGCTGGCCTCGCAGCTAAAATCGATGCTCCACCTGCATGGCGGCTGGCAGATCGACGCAACACGGCTGGAGAAACGACACGCAACACCCGCAGCGGCCGCTGTTAATGATGCAAGGCCCCACGCAGCATGGTTTTTCACACTGTGCGACTGGATTTTAACTCAACATCACTGGGCGCAGAAAATCAATGCACAGCCTGCCCAGACCCAAGGTGCCCGTCCTGATTGACACATCGCTCTCTTGTGAGAGAGAAACAATTACGCACGCTGACCCGACCGGAGGAGGAAAGATGCGCGGTCTCACTTGCGAGTGAGAAATGGATGCATTGCTGCCCTTTTTCGACGCACACTCACCCACGTGGCTTTCTTATGATGCTACCCAGGTAGTTTTGTGTAATAACAGCATTCTCACTGTTTTCAAAGGATTTAGGGCCAGATGTATCAAGCTACCGGTTTGCATTTCTTACATAGCGAATTTTAAGAAATCACTATTGAAGAAATGCAAAATTGGATGTATAAAAATTGCGAGTCTGTAATACCGGTTTCTTAAAATTCCTAATTGCTATTACCAAATCGCAATTAGGGAACTGGACTCCATTCATCCCTATGGGCCTCTTGGCCCATAGGTGCAAATGGTTTTGCATTACCTAATTTGCGAATTCCAGTTAGGAATTCGCAAATTAGGTAATGCAAACCCCCTGGGTTGCGGGGGGCATAAGGCCCCCTTTGATGTACCCCAAAAAAATACTTGCGGACATGTGAAGCACCCATGTCATTTTTAAAAATGCATTTATAATGCATTTTTAAAAATTGCACATGCTTACCACCAAATTGGATTTGGTGGTAATTGCATTTCCTAAATGCCCAAATCGCATTTAGAAAAAGCTTGATACATGTGCTTTGAAAATCGCAAATAGGAATTGCCTATTTGCGATTTCCTATTTAAAGAATCGGAATTTGCGATTCTCTAAATGGAGTTGCAATTTCAGGGAATCACTATTTTAGCGATTCCTTGAAATTGCATTGCAAAAGCCTTTCATACATCTTGAAAGGCATTTTTGTATTCGCAAATGGTCGAATTTTGCGATTCGCAACGTTTGCAAATGCAAAATTGTTTGATACATCTGGCCCTAAGACTCTTATTCTTTTTAAAATTGATAACTTGACTTGAATATGTTGGATTTTTGTCGTATTGGTCTTATTTTGCTGAGATAAATATTATCTATTTTTCTAAGCCTGTGTGGTGTCCATTTTGTAGTGTTTTCACTGTATTACTGTGTGTGTTGGTACAAATACTTTATACATTGCTTCTGAAGTTAAGCCTTCCTGCTCATGCCAAGCTACCAAGGGGGTGAGCGGGGGTTAACTGAGGGTGATTTCTCCTTTACCCTGACCAGAGTGAGGGGTCCTTGTTTGGACAAGGGGTAACCTGACTGCCAACCAAACACCCCATTTCTAACAGATGCAGTATTAACATTGGGAGAATACCCCAGGTAAACATCTATTGACTGATCTAGCCCTAAAGTGCATAAACAGTGTGCCTGAAGTTCTGCCTAAAAGGTTATTTTAGGGCAGCCCCAGATAATGTAAGTCCAGTTGCCTCCCCCCTCAATTGAGCCCCTAAAGCACTTATTGGGTACTGTGGGATTAATTCTGTAATGTACCCACTTTCCATAGATTTGAATTCTGTGAAACATCGCCCCTTTCATTAAAGAGAAATTAAACACATTTATATTGTCCAGGTATCTTCAATAATTTGAAGACCTTCCTTGGACTGCTATTTGTCCCGAGCTTTCAAAAATAAATAATTGGCCTTTGGGTGTCTAAGAATACCCACCCAGCTACAAATATATTTTCGAGTTATAGTTTCCATCCGGTCTTCAACTAGACCCAGGCTGACCCAGATAATACTAAAATCTAGGTTATTAAAAACTGTTTTATGCCAAAAAAATACCAATGCATCAGTGTTTTAAAGTGCCTGATATAGGTTCTATTTCAGCTCACGCTTTCCAAGTGACAGAGTTTGAGAAATCCAAACCTTTATATAACCAGTAAGCTCCCACCTGGAAGCAGTACTCTTATCTAAGAGGGGTCGATTCCCAACATAAATGTCTATCAGGAGTATCGCTCCATTAACGGCTGGGATATTATAGTGCTTACACAATTGTGCTTTTCGTTTAAGAAAACAACGTAAAACCTTGTAATAAACCTTCTTAGGGGATCTTGTGAGGCGCAGAAAATAAACAATCTCGTATTCACGAAAGATCAAGTTGATAATAAATTATCTATCCCAATCGTACTGTTGTTTGTCTTTTTTAAAGTTTTTGAACCGTGTGCAAAATTAGAAAAATAGCATACTCTTAAATCTGGCAGAGTGAGGCCCCTTCTTTCACTGGTCTATGTAATGAATTGAACGACAATCTAGGCACCTTATTTGCCCAAATAAAAGTGGAGAATGTTCCCTCCAGCTCCTTCAAAAACGTTGGGCCAGATCTGCAAGAATGTGGCACATCACACCGATATGCCACTTTTCTTGTACCGCCCTTAGTCCCCCTAACAGCACCATGGTAGTGCTATACTTATAATACAGCGCACCATGGCACACGTTAGTACAATAGCATCAGAATTTATGATGTTATTGTGATGCTTTGCTGGATTAGCACCATTACTTATGGTGCTAATCCAGCAGAGCACTGGGGAGGTCCATAGGTTATTATGCGTCTGTCACTTTAACGCCTGTAATTTGCAGGTAGTAAAAATGAGGGAAAAAATGAAGCAACAAAATCTTGTAGATTTCACTGCACCATTTTTTGTGGCCTCCCTGTGGGGAAACACCCCCTTGCATACATTATGCCTGGTGCATGGCATAATCTGGAGCAAGAAATTCCTAGCTAATGCCACATTAGCATAAATCTCGCTAATGTTGCCCAAGGAGGCACAAGGGCCTTGTAAATTGTCCCTTTATCTAGTGAGAGCATGGAATAGCTGCAAAAAAAAAAAATACACAAAGGTAAGATTGACTTTCGAATCAAAGCAATGCGGCCCATTATTGAGAGAGGTAGAGCAAACCATTTTGCAAAAAGAGTCTTGATCTTACGGACCAGAGGGGACTCATTCACTACAATAGGTTATTACCATTCTCTATGATGTATACCCCTAAATATCTCTTCGGCCTTGAATTAACTCAGGGGTGAAGTTCAACAGGTAAGGTGTTGAGTGTGCAATTCCACAATAAAATCTCAGTTTTCAACTTGTTTGTTCTTGTACCCGCCCAGTTCTTTAAACTCTTGAAATACTTTAAAAACCCTCTTGAAATTTGCTGTATCTGGCTTTAGAAATAGAGCAATATCATCAGCATATAATTTAATGCTGGTCATGCCGCTTATTGGTGGCTCAATGCTCATATCAGTCTGCACTGCTATTGCTAGGGGCTCTATGAATAGCACAAAAAGAATGTGCAATGGGGGACATCCTTGCCTGGTGTCCCTTGCTACCTTGCAGGCCCCAATATTGTGAGAGTTAATAATTATATGGGCAGTTGCCCCTCTGAAAAACAAAATATGATCTGAATAAATCTCTCAGGAAACCCGTACTCCCTCAAAATAGCAAAGAGTCTTTCCCAACACAGTAAATCAAATGCCTTTGCTACGTCTAATAAAAGAACCTGGGCGGGTACTTTATTTTGGGAGAAATAGTCTCATTCTTCTATTAAAAAAACATGTTAAAGAATAACTGCCTACCAGATATACAACTGCACTAGTCCAGATAAATATTAGAACTCAACATTCTGCTCATGCGATTGGCCAACAACTTTGCAATAATCGTATATTCTACATTCAAAAGACTAATGGGCCTATATTAGTTAACATTCTCTTCATTTTTATCCTTTTTCAGAAAACTGACCACTATCGCAGTGCAGAATGATGCCGGGACCTCCCCCCCTCCAGGATGTAGTTAGCATGTTTTAAAAGTTATGGCTTTAAAACTGGTACATATTTCTTTTTAGACTTTGTTGGTAGACCATCTTAACCACAAGCCTCTCATTAGTTAATGACCTCACAACATCCTTGATTTCCCCAAAAGAAATGTTAGCTAGCAGGGCTTGAATTTGACTAGCATGTAGCTTTTGAAGGGGGTGCTGGGTTAGACCTGGGGAGAGAGGATCTTAGTAGACAGCAATACATCTCCTGTGCTGAAAGAAAAGAAAGTGCAAATGTGAAGATACATTACTTTGGCAAATAAACCACCCCCTTACATCTATAGCCATCCTTCTGCATTAATCTCCCCATAAATTACTATGTTGTGCTTTGGGACGCCTCGAAAGCACCATAGATATCAAATTACTGCATACTTCGAGGTAAACACCCCATGCTGGAAAAAAGGGACATATTAGAAATACTGAAATTGTAATGCCACCGAGGAGTAAAGTGTCAACCATGTGCAATGTAAATTTCTTCCTACTAGTGCAAAACAGGTGTGTCATGAATAAAGTGTGTTACATAAAATCCAGAGGCGCCCCTACGGTGCCACACATCAAAAAAATGCAACGTGCTACAGTAATATATTGGCCCTCATTGTGACATTGGTGGTAAATCCCGCTTACCACCACGCTGACAGCCGTCAATTTACCGCTGAGGTGGCGGATATCCATTCACCATATTATGACACACACACCAATCTGACAGAATACAGCCACATACAGAAATACGCCAGCCCAAAGGTCAGTAATAAAGTGGCGGTCCCAAAACCCATACCGTTACACCAACAAAACAGCGCCCACCACATTATGACCCACGAATCACCACGGCGGACATTCAACAGCAGTAAACCATTGGCAGTACATACCGCCGCGCTCATAATGGACACCCATATACAAAACAACACTACATTGGCTAATACCAAAAACACACATCTGACACCAATACACACACCACACCCACCCACCCAGCCACACCACTATAAAACACACTATAACAATTGCCACTAGAAGACTGAGAAGAAGAGCACTGAGAAAACTAGACACACACACACCACTTAAACCCATACACCCCTCACACACTCCACATCACACACCCCACCACATTACCCAACACACTCCCACCAACACACATCACACAACACCCATGGCACCCCTGTTTCGCTGAGGAGGAATTAAGGGTCATGGTGGAGGAAATTGCCAGGGTAGAGCCACAGCTGTTTGGAGCACAGGTACAGGCAATATCCGTTGCGGGAAGATGGAGCTATGGCGGAGAATTGTAGACAGGGTGAACGCTGTGGGACAGCACCCAAGAACAAGGGAAAGGACATCAGGAAGAGGTGGAATGACCTATAAGGGAAGCTACGTTCCATAGCAGCTACATACCAGCTCGCCATACATGAGAGATTCGGTGGAGTTGCCAGAGGACTGGACACTGCTAAGTCAATATTTACTACCTATCACCCCCCAATATCTGCATGCTATCTTATACCCACACCCTCACCCTCATCACTACACTCCATCCCACACACTGCTCCCTCACTTCTGACTAACCCAATGGCAAGCCCTGCATGCCATACCAATGCATGGACACCACTCCCAGCCTTGCATGGACACCCATCACTAAAGCATGCACAACATAGGGAAACTAACATACCCACAATACATAACCATACAGAAGAAAAAGCCGGCAGGGTAACGCCAACCATAGAGGGGAAGCTATGGAAGTACAAATGTCAGACACATGAAGCATAATACATCATTTACATCCCCACAGGTACCCCAGACAATGCCAGTGGAGAGGAGGTGCCACCACTATCCAGTCCCCCAAAAGAAGACAACCCCAGTGATGACAGTAACTCTGGATTTCAGGATCTGGAGGACCTACCTGGCCCATCAGGGACCACTGGACAGTTGGTCACTCAACCCCACTCACAGACCACCACAGAGCCTCCCCCATCAGGATCTAACACCACAACACCCACCCAGCGTACCCACACCTCTGTCCCCAGGACACATCTATCAGCAGTGTGCCCACCTGTACAGGGACCCCAGACCGCACCTCACCCCTAAGACAATCAGGAACCTGGGATCAGTGGTAGTAGGCACACCTTTCAGGTGACAGAGGCACAGGCCAACAGGGACACTGGGAGGACTGCTGTGTACCAGAGTGGGGCAGGACCAGGGAACCAACTCTCCAGGAGGCACTCTCCAAGATTCTGGAAGCCTATCAACATTCCCAGGACACAATTGGCCAGATCCTTGACAACGTGCGGGAGAACAGGCGGCCGCAGGAGGGACAGTATCAGGGGATCAAGGAGGACTTGCAAGCAATAAACAACACCCTGATCTCCATAGCAGGGGTGCTGGCAGACATGGCCAACATCATGAAGGAGGCAACAGCACACCAGTAGGGCTCTGCCACTAGCCAGTCCATCGACCAGCCCTCCACTTCTGCTGCTGCTACTAGTGGACTTGAGGCCCCGCCACAGGACCCAGAGGCCACCAGCACCTCTCCCCCTGCAGAAGGTGACCCACCCCCAAACGTTCCCTGCGACCCAGACAGAAGCCAGAGACACTTGCCAAGACCACCGCCAGGAAATGAGACTCTCCTGATTGTCCCCCTTGTGTCCCGCACTGTCACCTTGTCCACTTTGAACTGCCTAGCACCCCTTCCTATGTCCCTCTGGGACACTGCACCTATGTTAAAAACAGACTGGAACAATACCCTGGACTTTCCTCCATCATCACCCCATTCCATTGCACTTTACCCTCAATTTCTTAGCACTACAATAAACACCCTTGGACAAACTTTGCCTACTAGTATTTCATGTTTTGCAAATGTGTATTCATTGAAACAGCTACATCCATTGCAAATGAACTGTACATAGTGAGAACATAGAATGAATGACCTGTTTCTGGCTGCTGTGATCACATTAGGACATTGTTGTCATATCACCAACATCTGTAAAAAGACAATCCATAGGTAACAGTAAGTAGAGGAAACAAGTGGGTAATGCCAGCATGCCAATGCCACACAGAATACAACAATAGTCATGGAAATGCGAAGTTTCACTGTCTCACCTGTGTGTCATTGGAAGTACTGACAGATCACTATAGTTTCGTTGTCCACATCCTCATCCTCTGCCTCCTCATCCTCACTGTCCTCAGGGTCCACTGCTGCCACAGGAGCAACTCCAGTCTCCTCCTCCTGGAGAAACGGCACATGGCATCTGAGGGCCAAGTTGTGCAACATGCAGCATGCCACTACTATCTGGCAGACCTTCTCGTTGAGTAACACAGGGATCCACCTGTCAGATGGAGGCACTTGAACCTTGCCTTCAGGAGGCCGAAGGTTCTCTCTGGTTTGCCCATGTGTTTCATTATAATGTTCTTCAGCCCTTGTCCTGGCATTCCTCACAGGGGTCAGCAGCCAAAAAAGGTTTGGGTAACCAGAGTCATCTACAAATATTGAGGGACAACATTTAGCGGCACACTATCCTATTGGGCCAACAGCATAGGCATACACCAACATACACTGGGTGGGGACCAAGGCTCACCTATAAGCCATACCCTGTGCCTCTGTAGTTGGGCCATCACATTTGAGATGCTGCTATTCCTCAGAACAAAGGCATCATGCACCGACCCAGGATACTTAGCATTGACGTGGGAGATGTAATTTTCCTCCAGGCACACCATCTGCACATTCATGGAGTGGAAACTCTTACGATTCCTGTACACGTGTTCAATTTGCCTAGGGGGGACGGGGACAAATGCAATATGTGTTCTGCCAATCACCCCAATTATGTTGGGGATAGGTCCCATTGCAGAAAACCCGGCCTTCACAGTGGCCAAATCTTCCACCTGGGGAAAGCAATGTAGCTGCACATGTGGTTTATCAGGGCGGACAAGACTCTTGCCAGCACTATTGAGATTATTGGCTGTGACATTCTTGCTGCCAAGCCCACTGTCACTTGAAAAGAACCAGTTGCCAGGAAATGGATCACTGATAGAACTTGCACAAAAGGTGGGGTCCCAGTCGGATGACAGATAGCTGATATTAGGTCAGGCTCCAACTGGGCACACAGCTCTGTGATTATGGCCCTGTCCAGTCTATAGGTGTGTATTATGTGCATGTCCTCCAGTGTAGCTAAGTCCACAAGGGGTCTGTACACAGTGGTATGAGTCCATCTCCTATTCATCCACAGAAGTTGGTATCTAAGGGACACAAGAGTGAGTAGGCTGTCACAATTTGAACAACTTTACCACAACAGCAGTCCACATCGTGCAATCATTCTTTGGGAGAGTGGAATTCAAAAGTATGTGCTTTTTATCCTGTGACGCAGCAACTATCAATGGGCCTGTCCCCCCCTGAAAAGGCGACCGCCTGTCCTTTGTGGAGGGACTGGTAGAAGTGACGTAAATCTGCCGCCGTTGGCCACTGTGGTGGGAGGCGGTCGTGAACAGCCATGCAATTCTTCGTTGGATATTAATGGGCCCTATGGGGAACAATGACCAATGGGGATGTACGTCGGCGGTGACAGTATACACCGCCGCGGACATGACTGCCATTTTATATCTCATTCCTCAAGTGTTTCCTTGCACAGGAGAAGACCTACACTGCATGTGCTGCTGTGACCTATGTCTGGAACCTACCATGGCCTCTGTGACCATGGAAAGGGGACCAGCCTTCACTTCTGAGGAGTTAGAGGGACTGGTGGATGGAGTCCTACCCCAGTACAGACTGCTGTATGGACCTCCAGACCAACAGATGAGTACACAGTGGGCACGATGCATGTGGCATGAATGCATGGAGATGTGTGTGAAGGCATTGTGTAAGGGTGGGTGGGGGTATTTTCTCTTGACGGTGTACAAGTTGTGAGCTGCCCTATGTGTCTTGCAATGATGATAGGATCGGTTATGGTGGGCCATGTGTGTGACAGGCTGGACTGTTTGTTTAATGGAGTTCTCCTGTATGTATTACCTCTGCAGGTCAGCGCCCATCAAAACAAGGGATTGTGGCGTGCCATCGCCAAGGCCGTGAGGACCCTGGGGGTCTATGGAAGGCGGAGCACTCACTGACGGAAACGGTGGGAGGACCTGAGACGCTGGGCACGGAAGACCTCAGAGACCCAGCTGGGGATGGCCTCCTAACGAGGGAGGGGTGCCCGTCGGACCCTGACCCCCCTGATGGCCCACATACTGGCGATGGCCTACACAGAGCTGGATGGGCGCTTGAGGGCATCATAGCAGCCACAAGGGGGTGAGTACAGTGGGTATAGTTACAACTTATGGCTGGTGGTGTGGTATCCGGGTGGTTATTGCATGTTAGTGGGTGCCCCTAAGGCCAGGCCAGATATAGCAGCGTAGGTCTTCTGAAGGGTAAGGTTTGCATGGCAATTACAGGTAACATAGCTTGTTAGTATTCACTTCTAGACAGGGCTGCGTGGATCTCAGGTGTGCTGCAGTTGGCAGTGTGTGCTCCTCCTCATGCCTTGGTGGCTAGCCCTATCACTGGTAGTACAATGCATAGTGTGTAGGCCTGTTCCCTATGTGTAAGGGTTCTGTGTACGCCAACGGTGGTGTTGGTGCAGTCAATGACCCAGTGTATCCATTGTCTCTCTCCCCTCCCTTTCTTGTTTTGTCATCATGTCCTTGTGTGCATTAGCATCATCTGGTGGAGGAGCAGAGGCACCAGCGACAGAGGGAGCTGCATCCCACAGGACCCTGGAGGCGGAGTCCACCGACCCTGAGGGAACCAGTGGGACGAAGGAAGAGGGGAGCATTACGGGAGAGACTGGAGAGGACAACACAGACTCAGATACCTCCTCAGATGGGAGCTTGCTGGTGGTGATGGACACCTCTGTGACCACACCAGCTGCAGGTACAGTCGCAACCCCGTACCAAAACCGCCCTCCCAGTAGCCCATCAGCGAGTTGCCCGTGCCCACTCATGCTTGACCTCCTGCGATCCACCTCTGTTGGGCAGTCAACCATTCTGAATGCCATCCAGGGGCTGGCATCCCAGATGCAGCAATGCAATGCAATTCCTGGAGGGCATTCATGGTGATTTGGAGGCCCATCAGAGATTGATTCAGGCTCTGGGCTCCTCTCTGATGGCAGTCATTGTCCCTGTTTCAACCATCCCCCCTCCAACTCCCACTTCCTAGTTCCAGGCAAACACAAGCACCACACTTCATCCCACAGGCACTTACACAAGCATCATACCGTTGCAGACATGACAACATCCACAGTCTCCACTGTCTCCCCCTCCTCCTCCCACTCCACCCCCTCCCAGTTACATACATACTCACATCTGCATGCACTACATCAACATCCACTACCAGCATCACCACACCAAGCAGAACACACACCTCACTGGCAGACACCTCCACAACATTCATGCACCCGTCCCCTGTGTCCTCTCCCATTGTCTCTCCCTCCTCCCACCCCAACGTCTGTAAAAGACTTTTCTTTGCCCAACTTAACCTCTTCCCTACCACTCCCCCCCATCCTGCATGTATGGACAGTGTACGAAAGACCCAGCCGAGCACCTCAGCCAAACAGTCCACGGGGACAGTGGTAGCACCACCTACTCGTGGTGGTAAGGATACCAGACCTACGACACTGAAGGAGAAGGAGACAGCACCACCAGGGATGAAAGAGAAGAGTCCTTCACCAGCAGTGAGGAAGGGGAAGGGGCCTGCACCAGCTGTGAGGAAGGGGAAGGAGCCTGCTCCAGCTGTGAGGAAGGGGAAGAAGCCTGCAACATCTGTGAGGAAGGGGAAGGAGCCTGCACCACCAGGCAGGGAGGGGAAGATCCCATCCACCCCTGCCAAGAAGGGAAACGGATCCCCGAACCATGAAGAGGAGGAGAAGAGGCCATTGGAAGCTGTCAGGCTAACCCCGCCACCACCACCAGCTGTCACGGGGCCACCACCGCCAGCTGTGGATGTGCAGCCATCAGTGAGAACAGGGGCTGCCCAGGAGTCTCCCCCAAACAATACCACCATCCAGCCATTGTTGAGTACAGGGGCTACCCAGGAGCCTCCCCCAACCACCACCACCATGCAGCCATCACTGCCGGTGGACGCCATGTAGTCCACCCTCCAGTGGCTACTGTGTGGGCTTCCCCCACCAGAAGCAGTGGGCAAGTCACGCACTTGAGAGACTGTGGTCTTGAACTCCCCAGGACAAAGCAATGAACATGTTGCCTCCTCCAGAACCAGTGGGGAAGACATCGACTCCAGAGACTGTGGCCTTGAACTCCCAAGGACAAAGATATGGGTATGTTGCCCCCTCCAGAACCAGTGGGGAAGACACCCATTCCAGAGACTGTGGCCTTGTACTCCCGAGGAAAAAGCAATGGACATGTTGCCCCCTCCAGAACCAGTGGGGAAGACACCCACTCCAGAGAATGTGACCTTGCACTCCCCAGGACAAAGCAGTGGGCATGTTGCCCCCTCCAGAACCAGTTGGATGTTCCCGCATCCAGCTGAGGTGCCCCCTCCCGGTGGGCCTGCCTATTTGCAAACTGATGCCCCTGCAGTGTTCTATCCGGCTGTGCTCAGGATTCGAGTTGGGCCTTCAACTGTGCCCTGTGGCCATGTGGGCCCTTTGAACTTTGGACTGAGCAGTGTCCCTTTTTTGTACATGTGTACATATCTGTTTCATTGCCAAATCGAATTATTAATGTTGCTGTTGATCTGATTACAATCACTTTCGTCAATTTGTGTTGTCCTTTCATTATTCTGCTGATTTTTGGGGATAAATTGTTTTTCTTGTGCAGCTGGTTGTGTGTATGGTATGTGTTTCGGGTGTGTGTGGTGTGTGTGTACCCACCGTCGTCGTCTTCGTTGGTGTTCCTGGTGGAGCATAACGTAGAAGATCATCGGGAAGACTTGCAGTTCGGGTTTCATGGCGGCATGGTTCTTTCCTGTGTCTCCAATGGTGAGTCCTTTCACTTTTGAGCTCTGTTTCCACCATGCTTTTGTCGGCATTGGTACCGCCCCGGAAAAGGTTGCGGTTTCCTGTGTCAAAATATGGTGGGCGGTACTTTGTCTTCCACCTGGCTGTCGGTGGCTACTGCCGTTGTGGCTGTTGTTTGCGCCCTGGCGGATGGTGTGGTACGTTGGCTGCCTATTGGGGGTATCACCGCCATGGTCATAATTTGGCAGTAATTACCACCAACCTGTTGGAGGTATTACCGCCACTTTATCACCCTCCGGCAGGGTCGTAATGAGGGCCATTGTCTTCCATTTACCTCCTCCACTGCGCCCCCCAGGGAAAATCAAGAATAAAACATTCCTGAAAGTGCCAATGCACCAATACAGAATATACCAGACCAAATGACCAAATTATCACTATATTTTCCTACCCTGTATAGATCCTATGAGTACTCTGAATAGGCCCGAATTAGATTGTCCCCTTTAAGATCCCTGGCTGCAGTGCAGATTCTGAAGTGCTTCTTAGTTTTCCTATCTCTGCTAGGCCTACCTGCATAGGCCAAAGTGCCCCCAGATTCAACAGTCTTATCTGATACTGCTAAATTAGTTATGAAGTCTTCCATTTTCCACTGCAGAATCCCATAAACTACCACTTTTCCCTCAGCACCCACCCCATGCACCTCTTAGGGAAGGATTTCATCCAGCTCTCCTCCCTCTCACCCTAAAGTGCCCTGGGTGCCATGGTGCTGCACCCCTGCATACTCATATCCCAGAAGACCCCAGAAGACCCCAGGATCCCCCCAACCTCCTCCTCCACAAAGGCATCACTGGGCACTCCAACAAAGACATGTATTATCACATTATCCCTCCTGTGAAAGAAAAAGAAAATCATCCTGAATCATTAACCACATCTGCTATCCCTAGCAGAAAAGAGGCAATGGTGTACAAAGTCTGAATGATTAGTTAGCAGCCAGATTCGATAAGTTCTGGAGAAAAGTTTGGACCTCCACAGTGTCCGAGAAAAGATGAAAATGGCCCCTCAACAAGACCTTAAACTTGTCCTGCTGGACAATCTTTGCCTGAGAACCCTTGACTTTGAACAAGTCAATCATCTTAACAAACTCCCTATGTCTCAGTGCTGTGAGAGCCAACATGTCTGGGGAGATTTTGAACTGAGACACCTCAGAGGTTGAGAGGGCTCTCTTTTCTATAGCTCTTGACAGGATGCGATCTTTGATTTGATAATCGGCAACATTCTCTAAGATTGCACAAGGAAGTTTAGCATTCATGGGGCACTGGGAAGGCACCCTGTGGGCCCTGTTGATCAAATGCCCCCTAGCTCCAGTGTTGCCTTCTTCAATAGAGTGTCCACCCATTCAGATACCTACAGCACCCTTCCAGCCTACCAACAATCCATGATTTGACCGTCTGTTGTAATTCTCTAGGTCCCGCAGTTTATCTTCGAAGGTGTGTCCAATTTTTCCTTTTGGGTAACTTCTTGTTGCATAGACTCATCCTTGTCCTCCAACTTTGAAATCCTGGCTTCCTCCTCCTTCAGTCTGCCCGGTAACTGGGCCACACCCTCCTCAATCTTTTCCATACGCTCATTGATAGCTGCTATTTTATGCGTTTTTGCAATTTTCAGCTCCCTGGTCTCGACTAAGATAGTTTCAAATATGCTTCTGATGGACTGCTCAGGGGATTCCCCAATGTCTCCCAGTGCCTGCTGTGACAGATTACTCACCGAGACCACTCTTGTCACCATCCTCTGTATTATTTCATCGTTTGAGTTCAGATTCTGAGATACAATCTTCGGTGTCATTGCCACCGGTGAGGATGGTTGAGAGAGGGTAGCCAGTTGGACCTCACTGTCTTTTGCTGAGTCCAGAATCGGGGTGTACATCTGTGTAGCACCCTTCGGATGCTTGAAAAAAAGAGGGTATTGCTTAGACCCATCTGCTGGGGTTGGAGCTGCTCTCATTATGGTTACCCCGGATCCATAACCCTTCAGAATCTCTGCATCAGTACTTTCAAAACTTGAGGGAAAGGCCATTTGTTGGAGATCGGACTATTCACCCCTACTATCCATTTTGGACCCCTTCTCACTACCTGTCTGAAGGCCACAGCCTTCTTTGCCTCAAGGAGCTCTCTGACTTTAAAATCCATCTTTTGTTGTGCATTACGGCTCATGCGAGTGGTGACCGATTCTAGTTGGCTTCCCTTATGTTTCAGTTTCAGGAACTGGAGTGGATTGACTCAATACTGTGGCAGCTAAATTAGCTGATTTCCATTGAATAGTTCTCATACTTGGCTGATTGATTTGGTCGTCTGTATCAAAGTTGTTGAGCACCAACTATACCAGTTCTACCAAACTTTAGAATAGTATCCAGTGCTTAGTTGCTGCAGGAAAAACTTCTTACTGACAGTGCAAGATACAAAAACAACTGCATTCTCTCTCAGAATCCGTAGCAGATTACTGTCTAGTCCAAGCTAAGGCCAAGGGACTGCTCCTTCCTATTTAATACAGTATAAGTCATCAAACTGTACTCCTCAAGACTCTCCTTCCATGCTGCAGGCAGATTTATCACTGAATCTAGACCAAGATCAGTCACTGCTGTACAGTGCTATGTAATGAGGTTCAGTATGAGCTAATACTCTCCCAGGGGAGGGCATCTGGTTCCCTGTTGCCAGGTGATAATCGTAGTCTGCCCAGACAGACTAGGGGGGACACAACCCTCCTCCAGATTCCTCTTCTTCCTCAGATAGGAGACATTTAATCATTTAGGGAGGGGAGCACAGGTCAAAGCTGTTGCTGCTGAAATACCTTTTCTGGCCAGGCATTCGGTGAAAGAGGATCATCCACAATTGTCCCGTTGGTCTGGCACTACACTTCAGTACTGCCTTTCTGAATGCTGCCTCATAGCCACCTCAGAGCAGCCTTACTCAGAGCTGCCTGCACCGCACTGGGTGAAATCCCTTGGCACCCATTGGCATGCAGACCGGCTTTGTGCGCTTGTGCTTCTGGGAGAGGGGCTGGATGAGGGTGATTAGCAGTGGAATGTGCAGGTTCTCGGTGTTCAGATAAAAATTTCCTCTTGTGTAGGTGGGCCAAGTGCCTGTGACAGGCATGGACCAAAAATGTGTAGAAATTGAGGGGGAACCAGACTGGTTCCAAAGGGCAGCTTTTTTTCATATGTTTTTAGGCTGACTCTGCTTTGTGCACCCAAAAGTGCTGCTGCTCAAAATTGAAAGTGGGACGATATTATGAGTTAACCAAGTTCTCTTGGACCATATGTAAAATCAAAACCCAAAAGAGTCAAATGTCCTCCTGCTTGCAATTGCAATGAGATGATTTAGGCCACAGGGGGGACGGAAAGGCTGTTGCCCCCTTAAGTTGGTGTGAGAGGCATAACTATGCCATGGTGGAGGTCTGTCCCCCACCCTCTATTTAAAAAAAAAAAGATTTTCTAGTGTCTAGAGGGTGTTCTGCCTGCCCTGGGGATAGGTCAGCGTTAATAATCCCCATCTGCTCCCAGTGGAGCACAAAGACTGTGTCATTTATTTTAGGGGGGGTTATTGCCATGCCCATTCTGGGTAGCCCTTCCCCCTAAACTACCAAAATAAATTCCTGGCACCTAGTGGAATTTCTGCCCCCCGAGGGGGGAAGAAAGGCTGCACCAATGTTTTTTGGGAGGTGTGGGGGCATTGCAATGCCCATTCCATGCATCCCTCATCCCTAGCTGAGTGAAAAAAATCCCTAGTGTCTAGTGTGTGTTTTCTGCATGCCCCTGGGGGCAGATTGGGGGCTATTACCACATCTGACAGAAAGACTGTGCTGATTTTTTTGGGCAGAGGGGTGGAGGTATTACAATGCCCATTCTGGGCAGCCCTCACCCCTAGATGAATAAAAAGAAAATCCCTGGTGCCTAGTGGGCTTTCTTCCTCCTCGGGGAAGCAGATTGGGGGCCATTACCCACAAATGCCCCCTAGGAGGGCAGAAAAACTGTGCTGATTTTTTGTGGGGGGCATAGCAGTGGCAATTCTGGGCAGCCTCCGCCCCTAAATAAATGAAAAAAAATCCCTGGGGCCTAGTGGGCTTTCTGCCCCGTGGGAGGGAAGGTCTGGGCTATTGCCCCCACCTGCCCACCAGGGGGGCAGAAAGATGGTGCTGCTCTCTGGGAGGGATGGGGCATAACAATGCCCATTTAGGGAAGCCCCAAACCAAAGATGGATATGAAAAAAAAAAATCTGGCACCCAAAGGGGCAGAAAGACTGAATTTGCCCAAAATAAACCAGGGGAGCAAAAGCCCATGATGAAGGGGCCTCTTCCCACTCCCTGGTGCCTAGTGGGTAGATCCATTCTTGGGGATCGCCCTCCAGTAGCACTCCCCAAGCAGGAATCCACTAGGAAGGGGTACTGAGGCAGTGAAAGTGAAATCACTCTGGTGCGCATGGTCCACATGTTCGGATGGCTGGCAGCTGTGAGACTCACATGAGCGTGTAGCGTTGGACGGCTCCTGATCATCCGATGCACACAAGTGGTTAACATGCAACACACAAGTGTATTTACAATGTATCTTTCACTTTTAACTGACTGTAGTTAACATAGGCCATTTTTAAGATGGCTAACATTTGACTGCCATATTTCTTTTTGCCATGCATCTTCTTTTTCATTTCAGAATAAAATATGTACCAACAATTTTGACTGATGTATATCATGTTAGAGGTCACATGTTTGAAGGACGTTTATAGAGTCTTTATTGTGCTTTAGAATGTGTAAATAATGAATCCACTTAACTATTTTGTACTAAAATCAAATAGTTTCTTTTCCTAGGAATCACATATAGGTGTAACAAAATGTGGAAAAATGTGTGTTTTAAGTAACTGCAATGTAGACTCAGAGGCTGATGACTTTCCTTTTCGTTAGCGGAAGTTTCACCCTACTCTTAGAGAAAAATTCCTTTCATTTGCTTTCAAGCAGATTTCTTTCTGTTGCCTTTCAAAGGCTTTCATGCACACAATCATTATCTTGCCTTGTCCCCAATTTTACAGACCTTACCCTAGTTTAGCAGTTTAGAGTGGTCTCTTTCTAAGAATACAGATTATGTTCTGTTTTGTTTGAGACAACTTTATAGCAGTTTGTTGTGGTGCTTATGAGGTTAAATTGCTTTTAAATATGTTGACCAAGGCATTCATGTACTGGCTACTGAATTACAACAAATTTGATGAACTGAATTTGTAAATTTGTAATCCAAAAATAAACCTGTCTTTTTTGTGTGAAGCTTAATGTGCTTTAGGTTATTAATCTGTACTGCTTTTGACAATTAGCCTCAATCTGAACTCAAGAGTTATCAGAGTAAGAGCAGTGTTTATCTGAGTTTTCACCAAAATGTGCTTTATTCAAAGTGCTCTATCACTAACCCAGAGAGCCAGGTGCTGAAGGGGTTGTACTTGGCCTAGTTTGCAGAGCCATAGTAGGATGGAACCTGAGATATCAGAGGCAAACAACCCAGCCAACACAGATGAGGCCCAGTAGGTCCTGCTTGTCGTACGACCCCTGAAAGGGATGTGATAGGCAGTAATTGATTTATGTGGTGCGCTCAAGGAAGAATCATTATTCACAAATGGAGGCAGCAACATTTTTTAGGCAGACTAGAGGTGTTTGGATGATCTGCAGATTGCTTGTGTGCAGCAACAGAAGTTTTGGTCCATAGAACTGTTAATTTACAAATAGAATTCTGGCACTTTAGTGCTGATGTTCATATATGTCATAGCCTTAGTGGAACTGATGTAAAATAAGTCTGGTTTAAAACAGGAATCATGCTGAGCCAAAACAAAGTAAGGGCACCTCAAGACTAAGCAGTATGTCTGTGGCAGAAACACGAACTGTTGCTGGTAGTGAGCACATTTCTCAGTCCTAAGACACACAACTGTGTGACCCGTAGGTCACTACAAGAAAATAAAATAATTGTACAGCACTGTGAGCACTACATCTCATCCATTAACAATAGCAATGTACAGTGAACTGGGTGCCGCTTCACCCCGTGACACCAATAAACCACATAAAACATAACAAGAGCCATATTTATGAACCCCTTGCACCACTGTGCAGTAGTGCAAATCCTGAAAGACAGCCCTCTGTGGGTTGACTTGCAATCTAGTGCAGTCACTCACTGAGCCCGCTCGCAAGGGGATCGCTAATCCTCTGTAAAAGTGCAGGCAGGGTGACGCCTGCACAGAGAAACATGCAGCAGCTTTTAAACACTTTAAAAAGTTGTTCCATATTTCTCTTAAATGCGCTGACTCGAGGGCAACACATTCAGTGTAATACAGCATACTCTCCTTGTTTGCACTGGGCGCACTTTTTGAAAGCTGAGTTCTATAGTATGGCCCTAGGATAGTGCATGACATTAGAAAAAAACCTTTGAAGCATTTGGGAATACATTAGAGTGCACCTACAGAACACTGTTCCATTTCTGTAGCAGAAACATTACATGTTGGGCACACAAAACCACTGCACAGGTAAAGAAGTGACAAGTGTTGGTACCTTAGCAGAGGCCAAGCAATGGAAGAGTAAGGAGGAGACAATGTAAGTGTAAGAAACTGGCTCTTGTTCCAGTTACCTCTTAAGTTCTGCCTGATATTGATGCTGACTTGACTGAGATTGTGCTGGGATCCTGCCAACCAAGCTCCAGCACCAGTGTTCTTTCCCTAAAAATGTACCATTGTTCCCACAATTGGTATACACTAGGCACACAGCTAAGTCCCTTGTAAAAGGTGCCCCTGGTACCAAGGGTCCTGTGGCCACAGAAGGTCTCCAAGGGCTGCAGCATGTATTATGCCACCCTAGGAGACCCCTCACCAATCACAAGCATCCTGCCATTGCAGCTTGTGTGTGTTGGTGCGGAGCAAAAGATTTAGTTGATATGGCACCCCTCTCAGGGTGCCATGCTCCCAAACCACTGCTTGTGGCGTAGGTAAGTCACCCCTCTAGCAGGCCATACAGCCCCATGGCAGGGTGCAGTATGCTACAGGTGAGGGCATAGCTGCACAAGCAAAATGGCCCTTCAGTCTCTAAGTTCATTCTTAGACATTGTAAGTCCAGTGTCAAATGGGCTGGGAGTTTGTCATTACAACTGCATCCTTGAACCATTTACTATTAGTAACCCGGAAAGCATGTATGCCACACAAGCAGGTATGCTCAGTGGGTTGTGTGGGGCTACATTAACCTGGTTTACCTTCTGAAGTGATGGTGCACTGAACTCAGTCCAGGCACTCATGAGTAGGGAAGCTAAATCTTGTAGAACTGGGTCAAAATCCTAGGAAATACAGTGGTAGAATACCATTCTAATTGTTTCCTCAAATAATGAAATAACTAGACTAAAATATGAATTTTATGATTGAATATACAATGTTAAATGGCCTCTGTGAAAAACATCACCTAAAAAGGTTTTCCTCCAAGCTCTCCTCGTGGCAAATAATTATGTAGTAAACAAAGGCAAACATCAAAGAATCTTGTGTACTGCCAGGTTATTATGGGGGTCATTCTGACCCTGGCGGTCGGTGATAAAGCGGCGGCCAACCCGCCAACAGGCAGGCGGTCCAAAAAATGCAATTCTGACCCTGGCGGGAACCGCCAACACAGCCCGCCACTTTAACACTCCGACCGCCACGGCGGGACCGACAAACAGCGCAGCGGTCACCGCCAACAGGCAGGCGGCAGACAATGTACCGCCCACCCTATCACAACTCACCAATCCGCCACCTTTTCCGGGGCGGGGGCCCCGCCGATAAAAACACGGCGGAAACAGACTACGAATGGGAAAACGCTCACCTCCACACACTCCACGAGGAATCTGGACAGCATGGAACCCGAATTAAACATCCTACCAGCTCTTGTCTATCTGCTCATCTACCACGAGTACGAACGCCGGTGCAGACAACAACAGTGAGTACTGCACCTACGACACAGGGGAGGGGGGAGGAGGAAAGGTTACGGGCACACACATACGCGATACACCCACCCCCCCAACCCAAATACCTACACACCAATGCAGAGCAACAAGTCACAGTGACACCCCCCAAACCCCCCTGAAGAATGCAAAGACACAATTAAAAAGAAGTTCCAAATTTATGTATAAAATAGGTTCATTGAAGTCATGGTAAATATGCCATATGAAATATACAAAAGAAATAATGAACATAGTGCAAAGTATAAACATATGCAATAAGTCCTGCACAGTCCGTTAAATATCCATAGTCCGTGGGCCAATGTGTACAAACACATGGGCAAAGCCCACACAGGAGACCGGATACCATTGGAGGGAACACTGCAGGGGCATCAGATGATAAAACAACAGGCACCTCAGGGGGAAGGGAAAGGGGGGCACCTCAGCCACATGAGTCCACGATGCCAGATCCACGAGGGGCCTCCATGCCCACTGTACCATCCTGGGGAGTGCAAAGCCACAGTCCATCAGATGGATAACCGACTCCACTGGTATTGGAGGAGGCATGGTGCCCCGAGTGCTCCCTGAAGCCCTGCTCGACACTGAAACAGCACTGTCAATGGACCAGCGGTGCTTGAGACGGCGGTGCCCAGCGGAGCGGTGCTTGAGACGGCGGTGCCCAGCGGAGCGGTGCTTGAGATGAAGGGCCCAGCGGTGCGGTGCTTGAGATGAACGGCCCAGCGGTGCGGTGCTTGAGACGGCGGTGCCCAGCGGAGCGGTGCTTGAGATGAAGGTCCCAGCGGAGCGGTGCTTGAGACGGCGGTGCCCAGCGGGGCGGTGCTTGACAGGGAGGGCCCAGCGGTGCGGTGCTTGAGACGGCGGTGCCCAGCGGAGCGGTGCTTGAGATGAAGGGCCCAGCGGAGCGGTGCTTGAGACGGCGGTGCCCAGCGGGGCGGTGCTTGACAGGAAGGGCCCAGCGGGGCGGTGCTTGAGATGAAGGGCCCAGCGGAGCGGTGCTTGAGACGGCGGTGCCCAGCGGGGCGGTGCTTGACAGGAAGGGCCCAGCGGGGTGGTGCTTGACAGGAAGGGCCCAGCGGGGCGGTGCCTGACAGGAAGGGCCCAGCGGAGCGGTGCTTGAGATGAAGGGCCCAGCGGAGCGGTGCTCTTCACGGCGGGGCCCTGTTCAGCGGTGCTCTTCACGGCGGGCCCTGTTCAGCGGTGCTCTTCACGGCGGGGCCCTGTTCAGCGGTGCTCTTCACGGCGGGGCCCTGTTCAGCGGTGCTCTTCACGGCGGGGCCCTGTTCAGCGGTCCTCTTCACGGCGGGGCCCTGTTCAGCGGTGCCTGTCTTGGCGGGGCCCTGTTCAGCGGTGCTCTTCACGGCGGGGCCCTGTTCAGCAGTGCTCTTCACGGCGGGCCCTGTTCAGCGGTGCTCTTCACGGCGGGGCCCTGTTCAGCGGTGCCTGTCTTGGCGGGGCCCTGTTCAGCGGTGCCTGTCTTGGCGAGGCCCTGTTCAGCGGTGCTCTTCACGGCGGGGCCCTGTTCAGCGGTGCTCTTCACGGCGGGGCCCTGTTCAGCGGTGCCTGTCTTGGCGGGGCCCTGTTCAGCGGTGCTCTTCACGGCGGGGCCCTGTTCAGCGGTGCCTGTCTTGGCGGGCCCTGTTCAGCGGTGCTTGTCCTGTCTTTCAAGGAACCCAGACCTGGCCAAGACTCCCCGCTTAGTCGCCCTCCGACCTTGCGGTAGCGGGGCCCTCCTGTGATGGAGTCTTGGGCCCGTGGGTGTCGTCCTTCACACCCGGTATGGGGCTGGTGGGGCCCTCCTGGTGCGCTCGCATGCTGCATGTCTTCTCCGCCCTGCTGCCCTTGCCCTCCTTCGCTGCAGCTCTCTGACCCTTGCCTCCCTTAGATGATGTGGCAGGTGACGGGGCAAGGCCACTCTCCTTGGTGGCAGCCGTCTCAGGCTTTTCGCGCCAGCCCTTAATTTTTCTTGTCCTCTTCCCAGGGGGTGGGCTGGCTGTCCCCTTGCTGCTGGCCGATGTTCCTTCCCTAGGAGCTGGTGGACTCCAATAGCCCTGCACTATGGTGATACTAGATGCAGGGCTGGTGGTGGCTGAGGTGCTCTTTGGACTCTTACCAGATGGAGGGGGTGGGTCAGGTGATGCAAAGAGGTTAATTTTGGAGAGGAAAAGCTTTTTAGGAGCAATGGGAGGGGTAGGTGCAGTGGGAATGGGAGTGGAGGAAGAGGATGTGGTTGTAGGAGAGTCAAATGTGCTGTCTTTGGGTGCAGGTGCTTGGGCTGGAGGCTGTCGTGAGGTGGATGGCTGTTGGGTGGGTGGCTGCCTGCGTTTGTGTGGTTTGGAAGAGGGGGTGACAGACACAGTGGGAGAGGACACAGGGGACGTGTAAATGGCAGTGGGGGTGGTGACTGCACGTGTGCTGACTGTAATGGATGGTGTGCTGGTGATGGAAGTACTGGCTGATGGTGGAGGGGACTAGCCTACAGAAAGCGCCCTGGCCTTGAGTTACCCACAGCCCTCCTCCCCAACCCAGACACCTCAACTGCGCGCAAAGATAGCAGAATGTGCTGATACTCACCCCCTTGTGTCTGCTGTGATGTCCTCACGCGCCCATCCAAATCGGGGTAGGCCACCGCCAGGATCCGGGACATCAGGGGGGTCAATTAGCGGCTGGCACCCCTCCTACGTTGGGAGGCCATCCCTAGCAGAGACTCAGCGGTCTTTCTGGTCCCGCGGCGGATGTCCTCCCACCTCTTTCGGCAGTGGGTGCCCCGTCTGTTGTGGACCCCCAGGGCCCGGACGTCCTTGGCGATGGCACACCAAATGTCGATCTTCTGATGGGCGCTGACCTATTTGACATGTACAGGGAGGGAAAGGAAATATTATCACTTTACTGCATGGTCGATGTGAGTGGCCCCCCCTCCCCAACCTTGCCATGTGGCAAATGTTCCCATCTGTAGGGCGTTGCACTCCTCATTCGCTCCCCTCCCCACCATCCTACATACACCCCACTCAACACAGGCATAGCCCATTCAGCGTGCACCCTGTGTACCAACCTGTTGGTCTGGAGGACCGTAGAGTAGCGCATACTGGGGGAGGACCCCATCAACAAGTTTCTCCAATTCCTCAGATGTGAAGGCAGGGGCCCTTTCCCCAGTCGCAGCAGCCATAGTGTCTCCCAGACCGTGGTCTCAGCAGCACTTGCAGTATAGGTCCTCTCCTGTGGATGATCAGGTCTTGAGTGATTAATCAGATAGAAAATGGCGGCCACGCCCGCGGCGGTGCGTACCGCGGCGGTGCGTACTGCGCATATCGTCATTGGCTCATGCAACCCATAGGGTGCAATGTTAACCAATGCGGCTTCGCACCGCGGTCTTCGACCGCCTACCGCCACGGTGTGCCACGCCAGCGCATTGACATCACATCCCACTGTCACACTTCACAGGTCAGGCAGCCGCCATTTCCAGGACCAACATGGCATAATTTCAACTGCGTCACACAGGCCTAGGCCGTGCATTGCCACTCATACAAGCCTTTCAATACATTGCGCTTCTTTTACTGTGCAAGCTGTGTGAACGAACTTGTGGTTTGCTTGACTTTCTGCTCCATGTTGTCCTTCCTAGGCACCGTCCGCTTGGACTTGCGAGGAGAAGGATAAATCCTCTCGTGTACCGACCGCTGGTGGACCTGACGACAATGGAAGAACGACATGTTATCCTTAGATACAGACTTGACAGAGCCACTATACATGAACTGTGTGCCCAGCTGGAGCCAGACCTGATGTCCCCCATCCGCCAACCCACAGGGATTCCCCCTCTGGTGCAGGTTCTGTCAGTACTCAATTTTTTGGCAAGTGGGTCTTTTCAGACAACAGTGGCCATGTCATCAGGGATGTCTCAGCCTATGTTTTCTAAGGTTTTGTCCAGAGTGTTGTCTGCCCTGATGAAATACATGCGGAGCTACATTGTTTTCCCTGAGGAGGATGATTTGGCTACAGTGAAGGGTGATTTCTATGCCCTTGGACACATCCCCAACATCATTGGTGCCATTGATGGGACCCATGTGGCTTTGGTTCCCCCCAGTGGAAGTGAGCAGGTGTACAGAAACAGAAAAAGTTATCATTCGATGAATGTCCAGGTGGTCTGTTTGGCTGACCAGTACATCTCCCATGTGAATGCCAAGTTCCCTGGGTCAGTGCATGACGCGTATGTTATGAGAAATAGCAGCATCCCTTATATGATGGAACAGCTACAGAGACACTGTGTGTGGTTATTGGGTGACTCTGGTTACCCCAACCTCTCCTGGCTATTGACCCTAGTGAGGAATCCCCGGACCAGGGCAGAGGAATGGTACAATGAAGCCCATGGGCGAACTAGGAGGATCATAGAAAGGACCTTCGGCCTCCTGAAAGCCAGGTTTAGGTGCCTACATATGACTGGTGGATCCCTAATGTACTCACCAAAGAAGGTGTGCCATATCATCATGGCCTGCTGTATGCTTCACAACCTGGCTTTGCGACGCCAGGTGCCTTTCCTGCAGGAGGATGGTCCAGATGGTGGTGTTGTAGCAGCTATGGAGCCTGTGGAGAGTGAAGAGGAGGAAGACGACGGGGACGACACGGACAACAGGGATACAGTCATACGACAATACTTTCAGTAGCACACAGGTAAGAAACAGCCACCCCAATTTACATTTACCTAAGGCCTCCTGCGTCTCTACTGTCTACTGCTTCCCCCCAGTTCCTTTTAAGTTAATTGTGACTTTCCCTTCCCTTTTCAGAGCTGTATGACCGACTGCGTGACTACTGCTTTGTTTGCCCATGGACTAAAGCTTATTGACATTGGTATGTTGTCATCACATTGTTACTGAACATAATTGCACCGTTATGTGTAAAACATTTGTGAAAGATACAAGCAGACTCCTGTTATTTTAAGTGCAATGAGTGATTTATTTCAAGTGCTACATATAGGTAAATGATTGGGAAGCGGGGATGGGTGGGGGTGGAGTAATGTCCATGGCAGAGTCCAGTTCTCAGTCGAACAGGTGCATTGTCCATATGCCTGTGGAAGGATGGAGCAGGGGCATTTCAAGGTTGGACAGGGTGACTATGTGGGACAGTGGGATGACATCAGGGGGTATCATATGCTGGCGGGGGTCTTGCAATCCTACTCTGTCTTCTTGTGAGATCTCAGGTTCCGCTTGCGGGGTGGTTCTTCTTCAGCAGGAGGTGGAGTTCTGGTGGACTGTCGTTGTGTGGGGGCCTCCTGTCCACTAGCACCGGCAGATGTTGTAGCCTGTTCCTGGTCCTGGCTCGTGACAGGGGCCCTTTGTGGTGCCACATGGTCCCGCAATGTGGTGACTATCTGGTTAAGGGCCAGGACGATGGTCCCCATTGCGGAACCGATGTTCCTCAGTTCGTCTCTGAACCCCATGTACCGTTCCTCCTGCTGTGCCTGGATCTCCTGGAACCTGGCCAGTACCGTCGCCATCGTCTCCTGGGAGTGGTGGTATGCTCCCATGATGGTGGTGAGGGCCTCTTGGAGAGTGGGTTCCCTGGGCCTGTCCCCCCCCTGTCGCACAGCAGCCCTCCCAGTTCCCCTGTGTTCCTGGGCCTCTGTCCCCTGGACGGTGTGCCCACTACCTCTGCCCCCAGGTCTCTGTGGTTGTTGGGGTGTCATCCCGATTGCGTGGATGCTGTCCCACCGCGTTGACCCTGTCCACTATCCTTTGCCAGAGCTCCATCTTCCTAGCTATTGTGGTGTGCTGCACCTGTGCCCCGAATAGCTGGGGCTCTACACGGACTATTTCCTCCACCATGACCCTGAGTTCTGCGTCAGAGAACCTGGGGTGTCTTTGGGGTGCCATGGGGTGGTGTGGATGAGGTGAGGGGTGGTGTATGTGTTGTGGAGTGTAATGTGTGTGGTGGTGTATGGTGTTTTGTGCGTGGTAATTGTGTGGGTGATGTTGTGATTTGCCTCGGTGTGATGGTCTACTCTAAGCAGTGCTGTCCCTCTCGGTCCTTGATTCGCAATTGTTGTCGTAGGGGTTTGTGGGTGATGTGGGTGTGTGTTTTATTTTGTATTGGGTGTGTGGGAGTGGTGTGTATATGTATCTCAGGTGTGTGTGTTTCAAATTGACCAATGTGGGGATGTTTTGTAAAGGTGTGTGTATTTCGACCGCGGCGGTGTGTACCGCCAATAGAATTCCGCAGTTGAAAGACCGCCGCGTGGATTCGTGGGTCGTAATGGCATGGGCGTATTTCTGTTGGCGTGACGGTGGAGGTTTGGTCATCGCCATTTTTTCGCTGACCTTTGGTGTGGCGGACTTTTGTGGATGTCGGGTTTTTGGAGGTTTTCAAGTTGCGGGTCAGAATTACCGTGGCGGTTTACCACGGCCGCGGCGGTGTTATGGCGGGCTTCTGACCGGCGGTAGGCGCCTTTTACCGCTGAGGTCAGAATGACCCCCTATGTTACAAGGTCTGTGATTAGGCAGTCTAAATTACATGCTATCTGATTTTTCAAGAAATGCTGCTTTCTTATATTTCTATATAGCAATTCAGTGCCTTACCATGGGCATATTACTCTGTGTCTTCTGTCTCCACATCCAGTAACTTCTGGTAATCGTGCTAGTAGGTAAAATCTAACCCTGGTGTTCTGAAATGTGATAATGAATCCCAGATAACCGAGCAGTAAGGAAAGTTCTAAACACATGGAAAAATTCCACTTTAAGAAATGTTCCACACTGCAGCATTTATTCCTTGATAACCACTTGAGGACATAAGATAACAGTGGTTACCTGGGAATCACTTAGGTCAGAAAATTTCAACGGTGTGCACAAAATTGTGCAAATCTCACAGCACATCGAATGACGCATGTAAACAAGCATGAAATTCAAAACATTTAGCATGTATTAAATATAAGGCAATGAATTATTTTAGACTTATGTTAATGCAGACCTGCGAAATCACATGATGCCACTGTGTGTCACACAATGCAGCTCCCTTCACACTGCTACCTGGTGAGGAACCAAAATCGCACTGTGGTGGCAAAATCAGCTGAAAACCCCTGTAAACTGTGGTGTTAGAAATTGGGTTTATGGTTGGCAGAGGTATGCACCCTGTCAAAAGTAGGACCCACAATCCTAGGCAAGATGGGGCAAGACGGATACAGATTATAAATGAACCTTTGCTCACCCTCTGGTATCTTGGCACAGAACATGGGGGCTAAACATAAGAGGCAATGTGTAAACTATTTGTGCAACACTTCAAACAGTAAAGCTGTGAAAACACAACACAAAAATAAACCACACCAGTTTAGAAAAATAGAGTGTAATTTAAGAAATCACAAAAGACCAAAAGAACAAAACTCTAAAAAATAGAAATTAAGATATACATTTTTAAAGCATAAACGTGCAAGTAGCACTTAGAAGCATTAACTGCCTATTGGGGTATCTGGTTGCACTGGCCTGAGACAAAGTCAAGAGCTCAGGGTGCCCGTGATGAAGTGCAGACTGGCTCCAGGACCCACGCAGGGCCCGCTGAGCAACAGTACCTTAATCCTTGTCACAGCATGAAATGTGCTGATGGTCCCCACACAGTTGGGGTGTTGGACCTGAATTCACCACACAACTACGGCCATGCTTCAGTTTCAAGTGCGATGTGTGGTTCCAAATGCGATGCACCAGGTTAATCCATGCTGGAGGAGTGATGAATTAATCTTCTCCACGCAGTGGCAGCATTGCTTTGGTTCTAAAGCAGTAGTTCTGGTGGCGATACAGCAGTTCAGAGTCTGATGCATCGGTCCCTGCAACAGCACTGACGCTTCGATCAGAATCTCACAGCAGGCGATGCTTCAGTTCTGAATGGTGCAACACTTGTGAATATGTAAGTTCTGGAAGATGCAGCACTTTATACTTACTTCCAGTGTCCCTGGACTGGATTGGTTGATTGGCACCACTTGGCAGAGTCCAGGTGCTATGTATAGATTGAAGAGAAATCTTTGATGTCCCTGAGATCTCAGAACAGGAGCCAAGCCAGCAAGCCCTCGGAGTCCCTTTGGTTCTGGGAATGTAGAGATGCACGTTCAGCCATTCTCACTCCCAGGTACAGAGGGCAGCAGGCCGCAGGCAGCAGGGTAGGCACAGCAAAGCAGGAGTCCAGAAAATTCCAGCAGAGGCCAGCAGAGTAACAGTCCCTTCAGCAACACAACAGACCATCTTTCTGACATAGGTCCTCATTACAACCCTAGCGGTAAATCCCACCTACCGCCATGCTGACGGGTGCCAACATACCATGACCGCGGCGGTAATCCACCACGGGTATTATGACCCACACATACAAATCCACCACTATACAGACACCCACACAAGTCCGCCAGACCAAAGGTCAGTGATAAACTGGCGATAGCAAAACCCACACCGTTACGCCAACAGAAATACGCCCACAGTATCACGACCCACGTATCACCATGGCGGTCTTTCAACTGCGATAAACCATTGCGGTACACACCGCTGCACTCAAAATACACACACACGATCAAAACTACACCACATTGGACAATTCTAAATACACACATCTGACACACATACACACACCACACCCACACAGTCAATCCAATGCAAAACACACACCCACATTACCCACAACCCCTTACAGAGAAACAAAAGAGACGAAGCACAGAGAGACAAGCAAGGAACACCCACTCAATCAGAGGCACAGAACACCCTTACCCATACACCATTCACGCACATCACAGCATACACCACAACACATCACCCCACACATTACCCCACGCATACTCACACATATCACTCACACCACATCCATGGCACCCCAAAGATACCCCAGATTTTCTGAGGAGGAGCTAAGGGTCATGGTGGAGGAAATCATCCGGGTAGAGCCACAGCTTTTCGGACCACAGGTGCAGCAGAAGTCCATTGCAAGGAAGCTGGAGCTATGGCGGAGAATCGTGAACAGGGTCAACGCCGTGGGACAGCACCCAACAACCAGGGATGACATCAGGAAGAGGTGGAATGACCTACGGGGGAAGGTGCGTTCCGTGATATCAAGACACCAGATTGCTGTACAGAGGACTGGCGGTGGACCCCCACCTCCTCCCCCACAACTAAATACATGGGAGGAGCAAGTCTTGGTGATCATGCATCCTTAGGGCCTCGCAGGAGTAGTAGGAGGACTAGACTCTGGTAAGTCAAATCTTAACTACTTCATTCCCCCCACCCTACCTGCATGCCATCACAAACTCCTGCCCCTCCCCTCACACCCATCACTCAACCAACTCACATATACCCCAGTAGCACAACCCACCCATCCCAATAAAAAGCCCTACATGCACCCCCAAAGCATGGACACCCATCACAGACCTGCATGGACACCCATCACCACAGCATGCCCAATAGAGAGACTCACCCAGCCCACAAAATCCCCACTCACACAAGTCCAATCCAACAGGGAAATCCCAATCATACAGGGAAACCCACCCACGCCCAAGATGGCACACGCCGATACATTAGCAATGCATTTTCATCCCAACAGGACCCATACCCAACGTCACCAGAGAGGAGGTGTCAGCTACATCCAGCCCCCCCCCGAAGAGGCCCACAGTGATGACAGCTGCTCTGCACGCCTAGATCAGGATGACCAATCTGGCTCATCAGTGACCTCTGGACAGTCAATTCCCCTGCCACAGCCCTAACCCACCACAGAGCCTCCCACCTCAGGAAACACCAGCACAGCACCCACCCAGCGGGCCCATGCCACTGTCCCCAGGACACGTCAATCAGCAGTATGTCCACCACTACAGGGACCCTAGGCAACCCCAAGAGCATCAGGGGCCTGGGGTCAGTGGCAGTGGGCACACGGTTCAGTGGACAGAGGCACAGGACAACAGGGAAGCTGATAGGACTGCTCTGCGACAGGGGGAAGACAGGCCAAGGGAACCGACCCTCCACGAGGCACTCTCAAACATCATGGGAGCATTCCACCATTCCAGGAGACCATGGGCCAGGTACTGGCCAAGTTGCAGGAGACCTAGAGGCTGCAGGAGGGACAGTACCTGCGGATCAGGGAGGGCCTTACAAAAATATACACCATCCTGGTCACCATTGCAGGGGTGCTGGCTGACATGGGCAAGACCATGAGGGAGGCAGTGGCACAACAAAGGGCACCTGACACTAGCCAAACTGAGGAACAGCCTTCCACCTCCGCCGGCGCTAGTGGACAGGAGGCCCTGCCACAGGACCAACAGGCCACCACCACCCCACCCCCTGCAGAAGAAGAACCACCCTGCAAATGGTCCCTGCGATCCAGGCAGAAGACAGAGAACATTGCCAGGACTCCCGCAAGTAAATAAGACTCTCCTGATTGTCACCCTTCTGTCCCACTCTGGCACCCTGCCCAACTTGAACTGCCATTCCTCCCCTTCCTATGCCCCCTTTGGACAATGCACCTGTAATGCAAAGAGACTGGACTCTAACTGGACATTCCTCCACCATCACCGCAGCCCATTGCACATATCCCTATACTTAGTGGCACGAAAATAAACACCCTTGAAATAAATACCATACTGGAGTCAGTGTAATGATTCTCAAATGTATTAGTACAACATTATCAAAGCATTGCAACGTACATGTTCAGTGAAATCTACTACAGGATGACCTTTGGTGGGCAGCAGTACATATAGCAGGATCCAGAATGGGGCACACAGATCTGTAAATTGAGAATCCAAAGGAAACAGTCCTGCCATGTACAATGTCCAAAAGATTACTGAAATGTTAAGTGGAGTTACAGTCTCTTACCTGTGTGTCACTGGAAGTACTGCTGTATTATGTTTGTTCTGTTGTCAACATCTTCTTCCTCTGCCTCCTCTTCGTCACTGTCCACAGGCTCCACCGCTGCCACAAGACCATATCCAGGCTCATCCTCCTGCAGAAAAGGCACCTGATGTCTCAAGGCCAGGTTGTGCAACATACAGCATGCCACAATGATCTGGCAGACCTTCTTGGGTGAGTAGTATAGGGATCCACCAGTCAGATGGAGGCACCGGAACCTGGCCTTCAGGAGGCCAGAGGTTCTCTCGATAATCCTCCTTGAATGCCCATGTGCCTCAATGTAATGTTCCTCTGCCCTTGTCCTGGCATTCTTCACTGGGGTCAGTAGCCATGAGAGGTTGGGGTAACCAGAGTCACCTGCAAATATCAAGGGACAACTGTTAGACACACACTAACCCTTAGGGACAACCCCATACGCAGACCCCTACTTATACTGGGTGGGGACCTTGGGCTCACCTATTAGCCACACCCGGTGCCTCTGGAGTTGGCCCATTACATAATGGATGCTGCTATTTCTCAAGATATAGGCGTCATGCACAGAGCCAGGATATTTGGCATTCACATGGGAGATGTACTGGTCCGCCAAACACACCATCTGCACATTCATCAAGTGATAGCTTTTTCTATTCCTGTAAACCTATTCATTTCTCTGGGGGAGGGGACAAATGGCACATGTGTACCATCAATGGCACCAATGATGTTGGGGATATGTCCCAGGGCATAAAAGTCAGATTTCACTGTGCCCAAATCATCCAGCTGGGGGAACACAATGTAGCTGCGCATGTGCTTCAGCAGGGCAGACAACAATCTGGACAACACGTTAGAGAACATTGGCTGAGACATCCCTGATGCCATGGCCACTGTAGCTTGAAAGGAACCACATGCCAGGAAATGGAGCACTGAGAGGACCTGCACTAGAGCGGGGATTCCTATGGGCTGGCGATAGCTGACATCAGGTCTGGCTCCAATTGGGCACACAGTTCTTAGATTGTGGCATGATCAAGTCTGTAAGTGATGATAACGTGTCTGTCCTCCATTGTTGACAGGTCGACCAGGGGTCTGTACACCGGAGAATGCCGCCATCTCATATTCTGCCTCAGCGGTTGTAGCCTATGGAAGAGAACGGTGAGCAGAGGGTCATACCTGCACATAGATTGCACACGTGTTGCTGAATTTACGTCACAGAAGCAGTATGTGAATTCAAGAGTCAGTTGATGTGCCATTGTCTGCTGTGACGCAGTTAGGTGCCATGTGCCCCCTGAAATGGTGGCTGCCTGACCTGTGAGGAGGGATAAGTGGAAATAAGGTAACTGTGCTGGCGTTGTGCGCCATCGCGGTAGGCGGTCGATGAGCGCCGCGCAACTTCGCAATGATTATCATTGGGCCCTATGGGTTCCAGGAGTAATTGTTGATGTACGCCGGCGGTGACGGTATGCACCGCCGCAGATGTCACTGCCATTTTCCATCTCTTCACTCACTTGCTACCTGACCCTCAACAGGAGAGGACCTACACTGCAAGTGCTGCTGTGACCTGAGTCTGGAAGCAACAGTGGCTCATGTGTCTGGGGAAAGGGCCCTGCCTGCACTGTTGAGGGGTTGGAGAAACTGGTGGATGGGGTCCTAACACAGTACACATTACACTACAGTCCTCCAGACAAACAGGTGAGTACACTGTGAGCATGAGGCATGGGAAATGCATGTTTGGAGTAGTGTGGATTTAAGGCACATGTTGGGGGGTGCTGTGGCGTCCTGGCCTGAGTGCTGCATGAGAGGTGGTCAATGTATGTGCGTCAGGGCAAGGCTGGGAACTGGTGGGCCATGAGTATGCCAGTCTGGACGGGTGAGTAATTTCCTTTTTTGCTGTCTTTTCCCTCCAAGTCAGCGCCCACCAGAAAAAGGGTATTTGGCCTGCCATCGCCAAGGAGGCGCAGACTCTGGGGTTCTATCACAGGTGGAACACCCACCGCCACAAGAGATGGGAGGACCTGTGCAGCTGGACCAAGAAAACGGCGGAGGCCCAGCTGAGGCTGGCCTCCCAATGTGAAAGAGGTGTCCATCGCACCATGACCCCCCTGATGTTCCGCATCCTGGCGGTGGCCTTTCGGGGTTGGATGGGTACTTGAGGGCATCACAGCAGCCACAAGGGGGTGAGTACAGATTCTGAAAGCTGACTTAGGCCCTCATTCTGACCTTGGCGGTCTTTTCGCAAGACCGCTGAGTTACCGCCACGGTGAAGACCGCCGACCGCGGCGGTGTGCCGCTGTGCGCATTCTGACCGCTGGGAGCGTTCCGCCGGAAAACCGCCAGCAGCCACACTGGCGGTCGGCGGGAAAGTGGAGACTGGTCAACCTCCACCGCCACGCCAGCAGAACACCGCCCACAGAATTACGACCCACATTTCCGTGTGGCGGTCTTCTGTTGGCGGTCTTCTGTTGGCGGTCACGTCCCTATGGCTCCCGTCGCCTCCCGGAGGACCAACGCACAAGGTAAGTTGATCGTCCGTGAGGGGAGGGGGTGGGGGGGTGTTGTGTGATGTGGGCGTGCATGGGGGTGTGCGTGTGAGTGTGTAGAGGGGGTGTGTGAGTGCGTGTATGCGGGCGGGGGGTGCTGCTGTGTCTATGGGTAATGTGTGCTGTTCGGCAGGTGCGCATGTCGGCATGTATGTGTGCGGGTATGTGTCCCCGTTGTGTATGTGTGTGTAGGGGGTGTGTATATGTG
The DNA here is from genome assembly GCF_031143425.1 of Pleurodeles waltl. Lineage (NCBI taxonomy): Eukaryota > Metazoa > Chordata > Amphibia > Caudata > Salamandridae > Pleurodeles > Pleurodeles waltl. The sequence continues at coordinate 215,715,980 of NC_090450.1, read as the reverse complement.
CATGTTGGGGGTGTGTGCATGTCGGGGTACATGTATGTGCATGTCGGGGTGGGGGTGGGGAGGGGGTTCGTACCACCTCTGGGGGGTGGCAGGGGGGTGGAGGGTGTGGGGGGAGGACTCGGGTGGGTAGTGGGGGGTGGGGGAGACCCCTATCAGTGCCAGGGAAGGAATTCCCTGGCCCCGATAGTGCTTACCGCCATGGTTCGCACGGCGGTTCCCGCCCGCAAGAAACCGCGGCGGTAGGCAGGGTCATAATACCCTTGGCGGTCTTGGGACGACCGCCGGGCCGGAGTGCGCAAACTCCAGCCCCGCGGTCATGACCGCCGTGGCGGTCGAAGTAGCGGTCGGTCGCGGCGGGGACCGCCGCGGTCAGAATGCCATTTTTAATTCCGCCGGTCTGTTCGCGGTCCGACCGCCGTCTCTCCGCCGACCGCCAGGGTCAGAATGAGGGCCTTAGTGTGCTTTAGGAGCCAACTGGTTGGGGGATGTGGGCTGTGGGTGCCCCTAGGCCAGGGCGATCATGGCAGGGTAGGTCACTTGTGTGCAGGCTCAGGAACACCCCTACCTCAATGATACAAGTGCCCATCTACTAGTGGGCAGGGTCCTGTGTGTGTCAGGTGTGCAGATGCTGGCATTAAGCATTGTATCCCATGGGCTGGTGACTACCTTAGTGAATGGTTGGGCATAGCCTAGTGCATTCTGCAGCTCCCTGTGTGTTGTGGACGCCAACGGTAGTAGTGTTGCTGGCATTGACCAAGTGTATCCTCTGTCTCTCCCCCCCTTTTTGTTTTGTCACCCTGTCCTTATGTGTATTAGCATCATGTGGTGGAAGAGCAGAGGTATCGGCGAGGGAGGGAGCTGCATCCCACATGGGCCTAGAGGCCGAATCCACCGAGGGTGAAGACACCAGTGGGACGGTGGGCGAGGGGAGCTCCACGATGGGGACAGGAGGGGATACCACAGAGAACGACTCCTCCTCCGATGGAGGCTCCCAGGCACTGGCGGGCACCTCTGTGCCCACCCCAACAACGAGTACAGCTGCCACCCTGTCAACCAGCACCGCCCTCTCAGCAGCCCTCAGTGTGTTTCCCGTGCCCGCTCACCCAGGAGGGTGGGCATATCCTTCACCCCAGACACCTCAGGCCCTGCTCCAGTAAGCCCTGCTGCCCTCAGTGAGGCGGCTATTGACCTCCTGAGATCCCTCACTGTTGGGCAGTCAACCATTCTGAATGCCACCCAGGGAGTTGAGAGGCATTTGCAACAAACAAATGCATACCTGGAGGGCATTCACTCTGGTGTGGCGGTCCAACAGAGAGCATTTCAGGCTCTGGCCTCTGCATTGGTGGCAGCCCTTGTCCTTGTGTCCAGCCTCCCCTCTCCAACTTCCACTACCCAGACCCAATCCCCTCTACCTCACCCTATCCCAAGCACACCTTCAGACCAGCATGCACCTCATACAACTGTAGTGAAAATAAGTATGTTTGACCACTGACTTTGTGTTTCACCACTGTGCATGTTAGTTGTTCAATGTTCACCAGTTGCAGATTACATTTTGTATTCAGTTTATCTGCCTATTGGCTTTATTGTGGCATTAGACATTATATTTTGCATTCAGTTTAGCTGCCTATTGGCTTTATCGTGGCGTTAGACATTGCAGTTGAGACATTGCAGATGAGCTGTGTTTTTCTACATGGTAAACTAAGCTTTTGTTTGTCGTATTTTCTCTTACCGAACACGATAGCATGATAAGGAAGCGCATATTTTGTGTTTTTCTTTAGTGCAGAAAATAGATTGACCTTGAAAGGCGTGTCTCAAAACGGTGGCCAGCTCTCAACATATTCCTGTCAAGGTTTACCTAAACAAGCCAGCATTTTTGAATAATTCACATCTGAGAGGGAAGTGCCTTTCAGAAGGCTTTTTCCCATGATTATTTAATCTATAAAAGGTGTCCCTGGGCAGCAGCGAGGGGAATTTTCTTAGACTTCAGTCAGGATCGGACGTCAAATGCCTGACCTCCCATGAGGGTGGAAAACTCTTTCTCGCATTTGAACAGGGGTCATCAACTTGCTGGCATTTGAAAGATGAAGAGTGGTGACAGGCCCTACGGTGATGAATTTTGACTTTATTCTTTGCTTTGCAGTTATGCTATAATATAATCACATATATTTGCTGTGTACATAGCCGTTGAGAATCACTTTGATATATTTTCCTTTCATTGCTGTGACTATTTGTATACGTGTGCCTCCAACCTACTAATCTCTTTTCTCAGGAACCTTGTGGTGAAGTAATAATAAATGTCTTCTTTAAACTAAGAAGTGCATTCCAGAGATTTTTGTCAGCTCGGTCATGAGTGAAAGCAAAACAACAACACACAAAAGTGGCTCAGGCAAACATAAGCACCAGACTTCCTCTCACAGGCACTCACACAAGCATCATGCCCATGCAAACACACCAACATCCACTGCCTCCACTGTGTCCACCTCCTTCTCGTCGTCCACCTCCCTCCCAGTAGCGTCTCCACTCACCCCTGCATGCACTACATCTTCATTCACTATCTCCATCACCAGCACACCCATCACTACATGCCCCTCACTGGCAGTCACCACCCCCACAACCATGCACACATCCCCTGTGTCCTCTCACAGTGTGTCTGTGACCCCCTCCTCCAAAAGTAAACAAACTCAAATACCCACCTATCCAACAGCCATCCACCTCACAACAGCATCCAGCCCATGCACCTTCACCCAAACTCAGCAGACATACACCTCCTACAACCACTCCATCTTCCTCCACTCCCAAACCCTCTGCATCTTCCATTCAAAGTGTGTCTAAACAACTTTTCCTAGTAAACTTTGACCTTTTTCCCTACGCCTCCCCCCCCCGTCCTTCCTCTCGGGCCAGGGTGTCAAGATCCCAGGCCAGGACCTCAGCCACCAAGTCAGCATCCGCTGTGGTACCTGCAAGTCCCAGAGGATCAAAGGGGGCACCCGTCAGGGCAGCCAGTGTGCCACCGACACCTGCAAAGGATCAACCCATTCCACCACCTGCCAAGGTGAAGAAGGGGCCAGCATGCAGTACAGCCAAGAAGCACGACCCACCCAGCAAGGCCTCCTCCAAAACTCTAGCTGCCAGTGCCAAGGTCCCAGCAGCATCTGCCAAGGTGGGGAAGGGGAAGAAAATCCAAGACAAGGCACTTCAGGCCTTGGAGGCTCCAGGTGAGGGACTGGTGCCCACCGTCAGTAACGATAGCAATGCAACCTGTACCGCGGAGGGCACCGCCACCTGCACCGCCATCTGCCCCACCACCTGCACTGCCCCCTGCACACCACCTGCACTGCCGCTGCCGCAACTGTTAGCAGCATCATCCCTAGTGGGCAGCCGTCTGAGTCTGCAGGAGAAAGCCTGGTGTCTCCCTCCACCACTACCAGCACCGGCACCATGGCCAGCACCGGCAGCATCCCTGCCGCAGACAACGCCACAAGCACCGCCACCTGCACCACCATCTGCACTGCCACATGCCCTGCCGGTGCCACTACAACTGTCAGCAGCAGCATCCCCAGTGGGCTGCCATCCGGGGCTGCAGGAGACGGCTTGGTGTCTCCCCCCACCACTTGAAGCACCCCCACCAGCTCCGGCACTACCATCAGTTTGCAGCCTTAGTCGCCGTAGGATAGAGTCTGGCTCTGCCTCCATGGAATATCATTCTACCTGTTCCCTGCACATCTCGTGCCTCAGACACCCCGGTGAGGGAATGGGAACTGCAACACCCCAGGTGTAGCATCACTGGGCACAGGGCCCCCTCCAGAACCAGTGGAGAAATGCATCCACTATCACTTTCCTTGGCAGGATGAAGCAAACTGGGCACAAGGCCCCCTCCAGAACCAGTGGAGAAATACATCCACTATCACTTTCCTTGGCAGGATGAAGCAGACTGGGCACTAGGCCCCCTCCAGAACCAGTGGAAGAGGCCATTCCCTTGAGAGACTTTGGCCTTGCACTCCCCAGGACCAAGCAGTGGGCAAAGCACCCACTTGAGAGACTGTGGCTTTGCACTTCCCAGGACCAAGCAGTGGGCAAACCACCCACTTGAGAGACTGTGACTTTGTACTACCCAGGGCATCGCTGTGTGCATGTTGCCCCCTGTAGGAGCACTGGTGTAGTACCATCTTCCGGCTAAGGTGCCTCTACCTCCCCTACCCCCTGAGGTGCCTGGGTGTTCTCTCCGTTTTGAGGCAGGAGTCAAGTGTGGGCTTCGCCCATGATTTTTTTACCCACTGGACCATGGACGTTTGCAAAGGACAGTGTACGGCCTTCTGTACATATTGTAAATATTTGTATATACCGTTTTTTCCAATTGTTTACTTTTCTGCATATTTCTAATATATGAAAGATTTGACTCAATTCCTTTTGTCCTTGCGTTCTTCCAGGGGGTTACGGGGTGTAAATGTACTGTTGTTGCATGTGTTTGTGTGTATGGTGTTGTGTGTGAGGGTGGGGGTGGGGGTGGGGGTTTTGCATGTTGCGTGTGTGTGTGTCACTCTCTTTTTCCTCCCCCCTCCCCTGTGTGCTAGGTGCAGTACTCACCGTGGTCGTTGCCGCCGCCATCTTTGGTGCTCCTGATATATGAGAAGATACACCAGCATCGGCAGGACCTGCAGCTCGGGCTCCATGGCATCCTGGTTCTTCGTTGAGTGTCGAGAGCTTAGTGGTTTCCCTTCCGAGTCCTGTTTCCGCCAAGCTTTTGATGTCGTCGGTACCGCCCCGGAAAAGCTGGCAGATTGGCGGGTTGTGATAGGGTGGGCGGTACATTGTCTTCCACCTGTCTGTTGGCTGTGACCGCTGCGGTGCTAGTTGCTACCGCCGTGGTGGTCGGAGTGTTATAGTGGCAGTCCGTGTTGGCGGTTTCCGCCGTGGTCGTGATCTCATTTTTTTTTACTGTTGGTGGTATTACCACCGCTTTAACACCGACCACCAGGGTTGTAATGAGGGCCATAATGTCCTCAGGTCCAGAAGTATACTGAGTTGGTGGGGTCTGGGTTCCAGTTCTTATAGCCAGTGGTGCCTTTGAAGTGATGAACACTTCCAAGAGAGGTATTTGAAGACCACAGAGTCCCTGCCCTTCCTGCCCTTGCTTCAGATTCACTAGAGTGGGTTATGCAGCACTTGTATGGGATCAGGAGACATCCCATTCAGGTGTAAGTGTCGGCTCCCCCTCCCAACCTACTCAGGACAGGCCATCAGGATATTGATGGTCCATCAGTCACACATAAGCTCCATTTTTGTTTGGCTATCTGGAGGGAATGCAGGAAGCCAGCTGTCACCCTCCCCAAATGTGTAGTCCAGTGACAAGTAGAAGGCACCAAATGGTTTGAGCAGGAAAATGCCAACTTTCTAAAAGTGTAATTTTCAGATTTACAATTTTAAATCCGACTTCATCATAAGTTGTGATTTTAAATTGTAGTTCCAGAGACACCAAACTCACCTCTTCCCAATTGGAAATTACACTTAATAAGCCAATTCAAATGTTATCCTATGGGAGAGCTAGGCCTTGCACTAGTGAAAACCAAATGTAAGAGTTTTTCACTACTTAGACATGTAAAACTTAAAAGTACATGTTCTCCATTTTGGGTATACTGCACTCTTCCCTTGGGGTGTCTAAGACCTACCTTAGGGTGACATATGTATTAAAAAGGAAAGTTTGGCCCGGCAAGAGGGTTAACTTGCCAGGTCAACATAACAGTTTACAAATCCACACACGAGCTCTGCAGTGGCAGGCCTGAGTCTTGTTTAAAGGCCTAGTGAAGTGGGTGGCACAACCAGTGCTTCAGGCCCATCAGTAGCATTTAATTTACAAGCCATTGGCAGGTATAGTGCACTTTACTAAGGACTAATAGGTAAATTAAATATGCCAATTGTGGGTAAGCCAATGTTACCATGTTTTAAGCAGAGACCTCATGCACTTTAGCACTGGTTAGCAATGGTAAAGTGCCCAGAGTCCTAAAGCCAACAAAAACAAATTCAGCAGAAAGTGAAGGAGGAAGGCAAAAGGTTTGGGGATTATTCTGCAGAAAGGACCAGGTCAAACAAATGATTTTACAGCTCATTTATGGAGACAGTGGTCAGCTGATTTCCATTAAAAGGTGTGACATCGCAACAGCCCTGATGACCCTTTAGTTTTTTTGGGGGGGATAGGGTGGGGAGCTTTGTAAGGGGCAGAGTGCCTCTTAGCTCTCGGCACCAGGCCCTGCCCGCTCCAAGGTTCCACCCTGTTCCTCATTGTTAGAAATGGGGTTTCTGGTTGGCTAGGGTATGCACCTCAGCCAGGCAGAACTTACCCACTCTAGTCAGGGCAAGGGAGTTACACGTCCAAGATAACCCCTGCTCACCCCCTTGGTAGCTTGGCACGAGCAGTCAGGCTTAACCCGGAGGCAATGCGTAAAGCGTTTGCACAACACACACATACATGTGACGCAATATCCCCACCATAAAGGAAACACAACACCAGATTATATAAAAATACACTGTATTGTACACAACGTAATTATTAGACCAACATCACATAACAGTACTATCCTGCTACCTTAGCAGTTGTCAGAACACGTTACACATTAATTACTCTGCAAACTAGCAGTAGTCACACATAACACACAGGTTACTCAGTATTCTGCAACATAAGCAGTAGTCAGGAAACACGTTATCACATTAGAACACTTGTCATAAGCATATCATAAAACGCCCATAGTAGGAACATTAGAAAACCTATGGCAAGTTAGGGAAACATATTAGCAAGTCATGTCCATAAAAGGAACATGTGCACACATATGTAAACACATCATAGGACAGGCAGGCAATATAACATAATTACAAAGTCTGTAAAAAGAACTTTAAATCAACGTTACATTAGTCCGTTTTAAAGTACCTGAAAAATGATGAAAAGGCACCTCCAGTGCCCAAAACGAATAATGGGGCCCCCGGCGCTCTTCTGCGCAAAACGGGGGCCTCCCTAGACTTGGCAGATAGAGAGGGGCAGCACGCACCCTCTCTGATTCCTGGCCGGGCCCCTTCTGGGACCCGGGATCATTGGGGGGCCCCCTGGGCCTCCACCGGCCCTCTCCAGGGGGGGGCCCAAGTCAGGGAAATCCTTGAAGGTGGAGGGGGGCGCCTCGCACCCCCTCCTGGGTGAAACGCGGGCCCCACCGGGGACCCGCTAACTCCTGGGGTCTCCCGGGGCCTATACTGGCCCTCGCACCGGGGAGACTCCCAGTTATAATGCTACTGGCCCACGCGGGGGCCAACAAAAGAGCCGGTGGCCAGGGCGAGCCTCCAGTGAGGCTGCCGCCCGGCCCGAAATGGCAGGAGAGTCCTCCGGGACTCCTGCAAGGGAGGAGAGGCGTCCTCCTCTCCCTCTGCCTCCGGGACTCCTGTGAGGGAGGGAGAGGCGTCCTCCTCTCCCTCGGATGACGTTGCGGCCCCAGGTGGGGCCTGCTGGTGCCCCGGGGGCGCTCCACAAAGCGCGCGTCCCCCGGGAGCACGATAGGAGCATGATAGCTCCTTCCTTTACTCCGTGCAGTGCCCCGGGGGCACTAAAGTCAGCGCGATCCTCGCGCTTTAAACAGACAGCCCTACCCGGGCTGCGGCGGTGATTTTCTTTGTAGCAGAAACGCGCTCCAGACAGCGCGAGGGCACCATTAAAAGCCCGGGCTGCGGCGGTGATTTCCTGTAGTCCAAGAAAAGCGCTTTCAAAGCGCGCTAGCACCTCAGCAGCTTCACCCATTTAAAAGAAGCCTTTTTCCCTTAAAACATCCTGGGCAAGGATGTAAAAGATCGTTGCAGGGGTCAGGGGCCACAGCACCCTGCCCCTGGGAACAACTAAGCAAGAAGGAGCACAGGGCTGGTGGGCCCAGCTACAGGCCAGCACAAGGGGTGCAGATGGTGGCAGTTCCTCCTAGTGACCAGGCAGGTCACAGGTCAGCACAGCAGCAGCAGTCCATGGCGGTTTCCTGGTGAGTCCATTCATCAGCGTTCTGTGTCCAGTTCCAAGTTCCAAGAATGTTCAAATTGTGGGGAAAATTCCCCTGTACTTATAGTCAGTTCTTACAGTGTTTTACAGTGGTAGGGAGAGGAGGTTCCAGCCAGTTACAACTGGTTCTGGGAGTGCCCCCTCTCTCCTTTCAGCACAGGCTCCAAACATCAGTGGGGGGTTAACGACCCTATTGTGTGAGGCCAGGGCACAGCCTTTACAAATGTAGGTGTGCCCCGCCTCTCCCTTCTCTCAGCCCAGGAAGACTATTCAGTATGTAGATGCACCTCAGTGACACCTCCACCCTCCCTGTGTACAGGCTGTCTGAAAAGTATGCACAAAGCCCCAACTGTCACTCTGCCCAGACGTGGATTGGAGTCAAGCTGCAAAACACCAGAATCATAAGCACAGATAAATGCGCACTTTCTAGAAGTGGCATTTCTGTGATAGTAATAAAAAATACACCCACACCAGTAAGCAGTATTTATTATCACCATCACAACCATACCAAACACGCCTACGCTAGCCCTCATAATTCAGACAATACCCCTACACATAAGGCAGGGCATTTCTAATGCAATCCTATGAGAAGGCAGCACTCACAGCAGTGAGACACCAAGTTAGGCTGTTTGTCACTACCAGGACAGGCCATGCAATATGGCACATGTCCTGCCTTTCTACATACATGGCACCCTGCCCACAGGGCGTAATTTAGGGGTGACTTACATGTAGTAAAAGGGGAGTCCTGGGCCTGGCAAGTAAATTTAGATGCCAGGTCCCTGTGGCAGAAAACTGCGCACACAGGCCCTGCGCTAGCAGGCCTGAGACAGGTTTGAAAGTCTACTTCAGTGGGTGGCGCAAGCAGCGCTGCAGGCCCACTAGTAGTATTTAATTTACAGGCCCTGGGTATAGAGATACCACTGTACAAGGGACTTATAGGTAATTTAAATATGCCAATCAGGTATAAGCCAATCATACCAACTTTAGATGGGAGAGCACCTGCACTTTAACACTGGTCAGCAGTGATAAAGTGCTCAGAGTCCTAGAGCCAACAGCGAAAGGTCAGAAAACCAGGAGGAAGGAGGCAAAAAGACTAGGGATGACCATGCGTATGGCCAAAAGTCCAACACAACCCCCTACCAGCCAAAATCCAGGGGAGAACAATCAATACCATGATGTACTTTCCTGATTGGGGCGATAGAACAAGGACCCAGGCCCACAACAGCAGGGGCATGTTCCAGTTCTACGCCTTCCTGACTCCACTGGGATCTCTCTGTCAATGCGTCCCCGGCAGCCTAGACCAACCCACGGGGATTCTCTAGCTGCCAATGGCCAGAACCAGGCCCCAGGCCATCTAGGAGCCTCTGGTCTCTGAAACCACAATGAGTGGGGGGCGGTAGCCCCAGGTGCAAAGCAACCTGTCTCCACTCCATTTCCGATCAGTTCAGGGGCTCTACCCTGCCACTGATCCACCAACCTAGGGTCCGCACCCATAGGTTCTACAGGGGCTAGAGGCGAGGCTCTCCTCCCTCTACCCCTCCTTCTAGGATCCCGCCCTCCTCTCCTAGGAGGGGTATCACCAGAATCCACACTTGCCAGGGTGCTGGGTACAGCAGCCCTGCACAACTTTCTCGCCAGCCCAGGATCACTACCTGGCGACTGACCACCCAACCTAGGGACGACACCCTTGGGTTGCACCGGGGTCCAGGGCGGGCTTCCCCCTCCCTGACCCCCACTTCCAGAGTCCTGCATCTCCCCACCTCGGGAGAAGCCACCAGAAGTTTCACACAGGGGGGTGAGCACACTAACCGCCCCCCCAACCAGGTCAGAGTTTACCCCCTGAACCTGTCTATCTAGTCCAGGGACGACACCCTTAGACTGGACCATTGCCCAGCGAACCAGGACTTCCTTGGGAGCACACCTACCCCCTACCAGATCAGAGTTTACCCCCTGAATCTGGCAATCCAACCCAGAGTCACTACCCTGCGGTTGAACCACTGCCTGGCGCACCAGGACTTCCTGGGGAGCACACGTACTCCCCATCAGGTCAGAGTTTACCCCCTGAACCTGATCATCCAACCCAGAGTCACCACCCTGCGGTTGAATCATTGCCTGGCGCACCAGGACTTCCTGGGGGGCACACCTACCCCCCACCAGGGAAACACTTTCCCCAAGGGCCACACAAGAGTCTGGCTGGCGCAAGTCTCCTGACCTCTGCCCATCGGACAGAGTCTGGATTCCCCCCAGCCCAGAAATGGTCTCACCAAGGTCATTCCTGGGGGGCTCTGCACTCAGAGCTGACCCCTGACCCTCCCGGTTCTCCACTGGGGCCCGCAGCCCCCTCTCAACCCTATGTCTGGATTTCCGCCTCCTCCGCTGTAGAGCGAGACTACCAGACACCAGGACCGGCGGAACGCTATCACCAGCCACCCGCCTAAATCCTAATGACAAAATGGGATCCTTCTGAACAGCTGGCCCTACGGCACAGGTTAGGCTCACCTCCTGGCGTTCACTCATGGAACCTTCAGGGGCCTGGGACGGTATCTTGGGCACCTTGGGCCTCAGCCCAGCCCCATTCCCTCTCCTCAGAGACGGGACATGGGGTCCCTCACCCATCCCAGTCCACTGGGACCTACCTGGGACACTCCATTCCTTTCCCACCACACCTTGTTGGGAAACACCTAGACCACTCTCATTAGGAACACCCCCTAATGCCACACCAGACCCTCTGGTACGCAACCAGAAGTCTGCCTCCTTTGCGAGCTCCCTGGGGTCAGAGAGCTCACACACTGACAAGTGTTGGCGTAACTCTGAAAAACAACAACGAAACAGGTGCTCTCTGAGAATCAGATTAAACAGCCCTTCAAAATTGTTTACTGTGCTACCCTTCACCCATCCATCTAGTGCAATGCAGCAATCCTCCACAAAATCCTCCCAAGACTGGTGGGACAGTTTCTTACCACCCCTAAACCTTTTTCTGTATTCCTCAGGGGAAAAACCATACTTCATAATCAGTGCGTTCTTCACAGCAGAGTACCCCTCCCTGTCACTCTCTTCTAGAGTCAGTAGGGCATCCCTCCCCTCCTCAGGAAAAAAACTCCCTAGGCCAGTTCCCCAATCCTTCTCAGGGATCCTGCGCTCTACCAGAGCCCTCTCATATTCCTTTAACCACTGACGTATGTCACCCCCCTCTTGGAACCTAGGTACCAGATCTATGGGTATGTGAGGAACATCTTTGCTACAGCACTGTACATTGCTGCCACCACTGGACTCCACCTGCAGCGCTGGTGAGTCCAGATCCTTCAGACTGCGCTCTAGAGCGAGTCTTTCTCTGGCAAAGGCCCTCTCTGCCTCTGCCATTCTCTCCTGTACTAAGGCCTTCTCTACCTCAGCCCTTCTCTCCTCAACAGCTAGGCGCGCTAACTGCAACTTCAGGTCCCTCTCTTCCCGCCTATCTCTTAGCTCATCAGGCGTCAAGGAATGAGAGGTAGCCCTGCTTCTTACACTGGACCCAGCAAGGGACTCCCTATCACTGGGGCCTTCCCTGTCAACTGGCGTCCCCAACCGGTCATTCTCACCCTCCTGATCAGTCTCTCTACCACTCTCTAGGGATGAGGTCTGGGAGCCCTCCCATTGGGAACCCTCGCTACACTCAGGATCCTCTGGGTACCCCCTACGCACACTCCCTCCCTGGGTAAATGTCACAAACCTTTCAAAGAAATTCAGAGATCTCCTGAGGTCCCCTTCTACAGGCAGCCCTCTCTCTCTACAGAACCCCTCTAATTCCCCCTGCGTGTAAAACGGCAGGTCCTCTAAATCAAAGGTAAGCCCCATCTTGAAAAGGTACAAATAACTCAACTGTGACAACCACAATACCCAAGCGTGAGAACTGAAAACAGGAAAAATGACCAAAGAGAGAAAGTTAAGAGAAGTCAAACATGTGATGGTCTAAACGCAATCCTTGTAGTGAAATAATGAGTCACAATGGTATTGTGCAAGCGCAAGTCCTATCCTCACCGCTGACTTCCAATGTTAGAAATGGGGTTTCTGGTTGGCTAGGGTATGCACCTCAGCCAGGCAGAACTTACCCACTCTAGTCAGGGCAAGGGAGTTACACGTCCAAGATAACCCCTGCTCACCCCCTTGGTAGCTTGGCACGAGCAGTCAGGCTTAACCCGGAGGCAATGCGTAAAGCGTTTGCACAACACACACATACATGTGACGCAATATCCCCACCACAAAGGAAACACAACACCAGATTATATAAAAATACACTGTATTGTACACAACGTAATTATTAGACCAACATCACATAACAGTACTATCCTGCTACCTTAGCAGTTGTCAGAACACGTTACACATTAATTACTCTGCAAACTAGCAGTAGTCACACATAACACACAGGTTACTCAGTATTCTGCAACATAAGCAGTAGTCAGGAAACACGTTATCACATTAGAACACTTGTCATAAGCATATCATAAAACGCCCATAGTAGGAACATTAGAAAACCTATGGCAAGTTAGGGAAACATATTAGCAAGTCATGTCCATAAAAGGAACATGTGCACACATATGTAAACACATCATAGGACAGGCAGGCAATATAACATAATTACAAAGTCTGTAAAAAGAACTTTAAATCAACGTTACATTAGTCCGTTTTAAAGTACCTGAAAAATGATGAAAAGGCACCTCCAGTGCCCAAAACGAATAATGGGGCCCCCGGCGCTCTTCTGCGCAAAACGGGGGCCTCCCTAGACTTGGCAGATAGAGAGGGGCAGCACGCACCCTCTCTGATTCCTGGCGGGGCCCCTTCTGGGACCCGGGATCATTGGGGGGCCCCCTGGGCCTCCACCGGCCCTCTCCAGGGGGGGGCCCAAGTCAGGGAAATCCTTGAAGGTGGAGGGGGGCGCCTCGCACCCCCTCCTGGGTGAAACGCGGGCCCCACCGGGGACCCGCTAACTCCTGGGGTCTCCCGGGGCCTATACTGGCCCTCGCACCGGGGAGACTCCCAGTTATAATGCTACTGGCCCACGCGGGGGCCAACAAAAGAGCCGGTGGCCAGGGCGAGCCTCCAGTGAGGCTGCCGCCCGGCCCAAAATGGCAGGAGAGTCCTCCGGGACTCCTGCAAGGGAGGAGAGGCGTCCTCCTCTCCCTCTGCCTCCGGGACTCCTGTGAGGGAGGGAGAGGCGTCCTCCTCTCCCTCGGATGACGTTGCGGCCCCAGGTGGGGCCTGCTGGTGCCCCGGGGGCGCTCCACAAAGCGCGCGTCCCCCGGGAGCACGATAGGAGCGTGATAGCTCCTTCCTTTACTCCGTGCAGTGCCCCGGGGGCACTAAAGTCAGCGCGATCCTCGCGCTTTAAACAGACAGCCCTACCCGGGCTGCGGCGGTGATTTTCTTTGTAGCAGAAACGCGCTCCAGACAGCGCGAGGGCACCATTAAAAGCCCGGGCTGCGGCGGTGATTTCCTGTAGTCCAAGAAAAGCGCTTTCAAAGCGCGCTAGCACCTCAGCAGCTTCACCCATTTAAAAGAAGCCTTTTTCCCTTAAAACATCCTGGGCAAGGATGTAAAAGATCGTTGCAGGGGTCAGGGGCCACAGCACCCTGCCCCTGGGAACAACTAAGCAAGAAGGAGCACAGGGCTGGTGGGCCCAGCTACAGGCCAGCACAAGGGGTGCAGATGGTGGCAGTTCCTCCTAGTGACCAGGCAGGTCACAGGTCAGCACAGCAGCAGCAGTCCATGGCGGTTTCCTGGTGAGTCCATTCATCAGCGTTCTGTGTCCAGTTCCAAGTTCCAAGAATGTTCAAATTGTGGGGAAAATTCCCCTGTACTTATAGTCAGTTCTTACAGTGTTTTACAGTGGTAGGGAGAGGAGGTTCCAGCCAGTTACAACTGGTTCTGGGAGTGCCCCCTCTCTCCTTTCAGCACAGGCTCCAAACATCAGTGGGGGGTTAACAACCCTATTGTGTGAGGCCAGGGCACAGCCTTTACAAATGTAGGTGTGCCCCGCCTCTCCCTTCTCTCAGCCCAGGAAGACTATTCAGTATGTAGATGCACCTCAGTGACACCTCCACCCTCCCTGTGTACAGGCTGTCTGAAAAGTATGCACAAAGCCCCAACTGTCACTCTGCCCAGACGTGGATTGGAGTCAAGCTGCAAAACACCAGAATCATAAGCACAGATAAATGCGCACTTTCTAGAAGTGGCATTTCTGTGATAGTAATAAAAAATACACCCACACCAGTAAGCAGTATTTATTATCACCATCACAACCATACCAAACACGCCTACGCTAGCCCTCATAATTCAGACAATACCCCTACACATAAGGCAGGGCATTTCTAATGCAATCCTATGAGAAGGCAGCACTCACAGCAGTGAGACACCAAGTTAGGCTGTTTGTCACTACCAGGACAGGCCATGCAATATGGCACATGTCCTGCCTTTCTACATACATGGCACCCTGCCCACAGGGCGTACTTTAGGGGTGACTTACATGTAGTAAAAGGGGAGTCCTGGGCCTGGCAAGTAAATTTAGATGCCAGGTCCCTGTGGCAGAAAACTGCGCACACAGGCCCTGCGCTAGCAGGCCTGAGACAGGTTTGAAAGTCTACTTCAGTGGGTGGCGCAAGCAGCGCTGCAGGCCCACTAGTAGTATTTAATTTACAGGCCCTGGGTATAGAGATACCACTGTACAAGGGACTTATAGGTAATTTAAATATGCCAATCAGGTATAAGCCAATCATACCAACTTTAGATGGGAGAGCACCTGCACTTTAACACTGGTCAGCAGTGATAAAGTGCTCAGAGTCCTAGAGCCAACAGCGAAAGGTCAGAAAACCAGGAGGAAGGAGGCAAAAAGACTAGGGATGACCATGCGTATGGCCAAAAGTCCAACACTCATACTGTAAAAACATTTTGTAAATTGGCAGGTATGTTAAATGTGATAGATATTCAATGTGATGGTACAACTGATTAGTTAACAAGAATCTATGCACAGCAACAAACAATTGTTTGAAAGGAAAACAGAAAGAAGAAAAACAATGGTAGTATAACCCAAAATCTGTTGATGAGCACAGACCACACCATACATTCAGGCTGAAAGTGTACACATTTAACGTTCAACCAAAACAGTAAGAACGCCATCAAGGTGTTTATCAGGTCCTCATCACCACAGATAAATAGAATCTCACTCTTTCTAATCTCATGACTTGTAAATAAATAGATGATGCCATATACCGCACGCATCATTGATTACCAAGAGGTAGAATACATCTATCTTATAATGGTGATTCGTTGAAAGGAATGATGCCAAAGAAGCACGCATCCGAGGTATCTGTGTATGGTTTAAATATCCATTACATTTGATAATAGAAAAGTATACCTCAGAAGTGCTAATACTTCAAACATCAAAAATGTATTACTGCAGAATCTAAACTATTTGTATCACTGGGCTTTGCACAGTGTCTCACTTGAAAGAGGCTGAAGGACTTCGACAGATTAAAGTATGTCTCAGGTAATTCCGATTCAGTGTCTAACATTTAATGTATGCTATTTTTATAAATCTCATGGTTTTTGTGTACCGGTCATTTGTTGTGTATTGAGGTTGCATGTTTTGTGTACAAGTCATTTGTTCAGTAATGAAATATTTGCCATATCTAGCCTTAGTGAATCTAAGGAAACTAGTGCTATATATTACATTCGAACCCAAGTTTCACTGAATAATGGGTTACCCCATACGTTTTAGTATTTACCTGAGGCCAGCAAAATGTAAGAAGCACTTGATTTGAACGCAAATATGTATTACCTGACTTCTATATAGGTAGCCCTAACTGGTTGTACATCATGTGTTTAATCCAATTAGATCTGCCTGCTCAGTCTATATGTCCCACAAATATATTCTTCAGATCGTTCAAATTTGCATTCTTCTCACCATAGTATACAGGGGTGCCATTCAGAGAAAGTGTTTTGCGTTCTGGGTCTATCTGTTTTAGTTTGTACATGGTTAACAACCTACTTCTACTTGGTGATAAATGGGCAGAGCTAAATCCCCATTCCACCTGTAATCGCGAATTACAAATCTTTGGTCCAGTTAAATAGCAATTCCCTATTTGGGAATCACAAATAAGAAATCGATAATTGGAATCAGTATATTAACAAATCACAGTTTGTTATGGTGGCTCATTTTTCAATCTCAACGGCTTTTATGGATAGAAAAAACACGTTTTGGTATTCTCTTCACGGTTTGTGGCTGGTTACCGAATCACTGATTTTTTGCATATCTTGCTCTTATGCTCAACACGACAGCCCCTGTTTGCCTGGCACAACACGAGGGGGGAATTACAAAAGGCAGGCCTATTACCTTTATCAGGTTCTCACCACATTATTCAAAAGTAGATAAGCCCTTCCTTTATGATTTTTTTTCATTTGGAAAATATTCCAAAGCGGAAATAAAAATACAAATTTAATTTTGCTTTAACTGACATCAGAAATATGCATTGAATTGGGAGACAGCCTTTACTAGACCGGAACCATACATAGCCTTTACAACTCACTAACAATAAATGCGTATTTACCACAAATATCTTTACAACGATTTGCCTTTACCACACATGACTTTACAATGAATATGTCAGCATTTCACAGGTGACACACACACACACACTCATAGATAGATATAGATGTATAGATACACACATATACACATTTATGTATATTCACTGAAATAAACAAAGGTTATTCAGCTGTTAGAGTTATTTCAAGCAACTATAACTTGTGTCCTAAGGTAACTATAACTCGCGCCCCTGCCATGCACAGTTTTTGTATGAATAAATTTACAGCAAATGTTGCAATTATATTATCAACGGTTTTACAAAAGATGTTATGAGTGCTGTAATATCTGGGATAATTAACTGTGCATAGTGAGGACACTAGTTATAGTTACCTTAGGGAACGAGTTATAGTTCCTTGAAATAACTCTAACAGCTGAATTTCAATGGTTTTCAATGGCCGCAGGGTCTGCCCTGTACCCAGGCCCTGCAGCCTACCCCATATAAGTGATTAACCCCACATGGCCATGCGTGGTGCAGGGTTTGGAGTTTAAAGGGGGCAATATTAAATATATATTTAGGGTAGCTGCATGGCCCCCGCAAACCCCATGGACTGGCACCGCCCCAGGGCTACATAATAAAAATAGTTCAGGGGAACTGCGTCAACCCCTCGTGATCCAGGGACCAACACCTTCCCGTGTCTGCATTTAATAAATATATAAATATATGGGGGCCGTAGGACCCCCCCCCCAGTGAGCACCACCTCCCCAAGGCTACATTTATTAAATTTAAGGGGGGCAAACAGACCCCCCCTGGTCTCGGGGAGCACCCCCTCCCCAGGGCTATATTTATTGAATATAAAGGGGACCGCACAGATGACCCAAATTACAGCCACTTCCCTGGGTCTACATTTATTCCATATAAGGGGGGGCCACGGTGACCTCCCCGGGACCACCACCTCCCCAGGGCTACCATTAATATATATAAGAGGAGCCACTTGGCCCCACCAGTTCCCGGAGACCACCACCTCTCTGGGGCTACATTTCTTTAATATAAGGGGGGTCCGCGCAGACCTCCCTGGGCACCGATGACTATTGCATACTTGTGGATACATTTATTAAATATAAGGGGGGGTCCGAGCAGACCCCCTTGTGTCCCAGGGACCACCACTTACCTCAGGCTACATTTATTAGGTATGAGGGGGATTGCGCAGTCTCTCCTGGGGACCACCACCTCCCTGGAGCAAAATACTTAATTTAAAATGGGGGGGGGCACGTGGACCCCTTCCATAGGCTAATTTTGGCCCTGGGACCCTATCCCCCCAGGTCTAGCCACATGTTCCCAGGTGCCCTGGCCCTACCGAGGGCACCCAGTATAAAAATTGGTCCCTGGGAGGTGTTGGTCTCTAGAGCCAAGGGGGGTCTACGTGGCCCCCTGCATCTTTTTTTTTTTCTAGTCCCAGGGTAGTGGTGGTCCCCGTGGCCAGGGGGGTCCACATGCCCCCCACTTTAGCTTATTATTGTAGCCCCAGGGAGGTAGTGGTCCCCAGGACCCAGAGGTGCTCCACGCAACCCCCCCACACAACTTAAAATTCAACCCCTGGAAGGTGGTGGTCCACTGGGGCTTTCTACAGCCTTCCTCCTCAGTAATACAAACAAGTTTGCCCCTGGGACCTGGCCCACCTAGGAGCACAAGTAAAAACAAGCAAGGGAGAGAGCACTTGCTTTTTTCAAAATTCCTTGTGAAATTAGATAATATTCGCAAATTTCATCATGACCTTTTTTAAAAATGCTTTATTTTTGCCCTGGCTGGATCCCAGGGGGACCCCTGCATCAATGCTAGGGTAAACATGCCCTGTCGCCTTTTCTTTTTCTTTTAATTTGTTTTTGAGACTCGGCTGATGCCAAGTCTCAAAATGACTGTCAACTCTTCCTGATTGAAGGGCGGGCAGCCAATCAGATCTCTGCATGAGATCAGGAGGATTTGAGGTCAGGAGGATTTGCGAAGTGTTCATCCCTCCAGCCATACAAATTTGGTTTTCCTTTAATATGTCATAAGCTATAAAGAGATTTACACCAAATGAAATGAGTGTGATATCTGGACTAAAATCTACCTTTCTGCCACATCTGGTGTATTTCCATTCCTTGGATCAGACTGCACGCTTGTCCAAAGTGTCTAAGGAATTTAACATGAGATACAGAGTTTTTTGACCCCCTCTTTTTCTCAGCCCCAGCTTGACGGCTCACCCTAGAACTTTTCATGCATAACAAGACCATCGGGCACGCTATTTTTGGAAAACTCCGTGAAGATTCATCAAACGGCACTAAAGGAACAGCCAAGTCAAAAAAACGCTTTTTCAATGGAAACTAGGTTCTTACTATAACTACCTGCTGGTGACTGCCAGTAGTATGTATGTATATACATATATATATATATATATATATATAGAGAGAGAGAGAGAGAGAGAGAGAGAGAGTGTTTCTACTCAAGTTTCTAAATTGTATGCCGTTAGAGTGAATGCTTTGATGTACACCAGGCTTCCACTTGTCCCCACGTTGTGTGACTGTATGCAAAACTTCTATGTGTACCCCAAACTTGGACTGCTGTATCACAAAATAATGGGGTCCCCTGCTGAATGTTATGAAGTACTCCTGAGTATTCCATATCTCAGACATATTCATTGTCTTCAAGGGGCCCTTTGAAGTGTTGTGGGCCTGCATATTCGTGCCTGCAACCTAAACATGCAGAGGTGACTCTCTGAGAGTCAGTAGCAAGGTAGACGACTGAGCACGAACCCACAGACGCCCAGGCAAGACAGAGAACTGAGGTACCTCCCCATGACCTCACACCCCTCCCCAATGTTCCCACGCATGCCAAGTTTCAGCAGACAAAGACAACAGGCATATTTGTCCAAGATCATACATGCAGTCAAAGGAAGAAACCGAGTATGAACTTATTCCGAAGTTTCGTCTCTAAACCAGAACTCCTTGTTAAACATCAAGACGGCAGAACAGCAACAGAGCGGGCAGCTATACACACCTTTCCCCTCTGTGAAGTCCACATAATGTAAGTATTTGAGGCTTTTCACTTTATTTTGTGTTCTATTTACACCACCTTGGTGTTTACAATGTAGCACCGTTGTTTTGCTTCCATGTTGGTCCCCGTTCTGTTGGACGCACACACCTCAGCTGCTTCTGGGGTTTTTAAGACAACGAGATTTCACAGTTTTCTGAATCACTAAATGTTGCTCCTTAAATGTTTCGCTTTCTATCATGGTCCGCAATAGAGCACTCGCTGTTCACTGTAACGCAAAGCGTTGTTACTTTCTACTTATTTCCACCTCTCAAGGCCTCTCCTGCATCAAATCATTCATTTAAAAATCATTCATTCACGAACAGCTTTTTATTCGCCCGAATGGGTGTTCATTTATCTATTCACGTGCACATTACTTAGCAAACATGTTTAACTACAAGGCGGTCCAGTGGACTCATTCACCCACTTAAAGACACCTGCAGCTGCATGCTCAAAACCCACCAGTCTGTCATCATTCACAGGTTAAACAATGAACACAAAATGTCGGTGTGTAATCACATGTCACCTTTCATCCCTCTGATACTGACTGGGGTGCTGTGTTTCAGCCCTTGGTACAGTATAGTGTGCAATGTGATTTTTTGTGTACATTTTCCTTATACACCAGGGTCTTGCACCCATCAGGAGCACCTTTTCTCCACAGCAGGAAATTCCGTCTGTCCCTACAAATATACTGTGTTACATCCAGAAAGGTTGGTTATGGTGTTGGGCTGCATTCGCCCACGCTATCATGTTACAACGGAGACATGTGGCCATTAACTGCAGTTTGCTATTTCAAAGCAGTACCACTACAAGGGACCTCAGTTTAGCTCATGAATGGTTTTGGCACTTACCCTGTGGCACTTTATGCAGATATATGTATACCGAATATAGGGGCATATTTACAAGCCCCTGGCACCACCGGAGCGTCATGTTTTATGACACTTTGGTGGTGCTGTGCACTGTGCCATTTTTACAAGGCAGTGCTAAGCAACTTTTTGGCTTTTGGGCATTTTTGCTTTTTTATGTGCGGTGCATTCTGCAGCACACATTAAAAGAGCAAAAGCCCATGAAGGATTGTTTATATGCAGGAAGGTGTCACTTCCTGCACACAATCATTCAATAATGACGATTTGCTACTTGCATGTGTGCTGCAGAATGCAGCACACATAGAAGTGCCAAAAAAACATTGTATATTGTTTATGTGCAGGAAGGGACACCTTCCTTCACATAAACAATCATTCCCTTCAATGCAGACACATTGTGCAAGGGTGCCTGCAATGGTACTGGCAGCTAAATTTATCACCAGCGCTAGGGCAAACACAAGTGTGTGTTGTATTTTTGTAAATATGGCGCATCCCTATGTTTCAGAACTGATGCAGGATGGTGCTGCCAATTCTTGCACAGAGCCGCTCTGCACCAGTTCCATGTAAATATGACCCATGGTGCTTTAAAGAAGATCCAACGACAGTAAACCACTTGCAGAAGGGGGATGAACAGACAGGGGGCAGTTTACAGGGAGCCCGTATTCTTTTGTAAATTACTAGTTCAGGAAGACCGTGTGCTGAAAAAACCCGATTAGAATTGGACTGTCATTTTGTTTGTGGTAACATTGTTTCTAAGAACTTTTCTCAAACCGATCTTTAAGAATTTGCGCTTTGTAGGTCAAATTAGCATTTCGTCTTCTAAACGTGAACATGAAGTAAAATAAAATGGTTAATGGTAATGTGGTTTACAATGATTTTATAGGGCAGACCGCTTCAATAAGTGCTTTCTAAAGCAAAGTCTTATTTAAAAGAGAGTCAGTAAAAAAGCAATGAATGTGTGAATCGATCTATGAATAAAAGACTGGATGCCTCTCCGCTATAATTTAGGAGTATCATGTCTGAGCAAAATTTATACAGCCAGTCAAGCAACACCATACAGCAGACACCCAACACATGATTGGCTGCACAAAGGGCTAGATTTGTAAAAAGAGTCACTAGTGAGTGACACTTGGATGAATGTGTTTACGTCCAATTATAATATAGCATGTCAAATGCATGAAAGGAGCCGATTTAATAGACACATAACCGGCACATGGGAAATTATATATACTCTGATCTGTGAGAGGAATAAAAGTCAAACGTGCTCTTGAATGCACCGTAGGAATGCCTCACAAATGTGTGGATTCATCAAAAATTTTAAATGTTTTTTGAAATGTGAAATATTTTTGCAATGGTCACATGGAACACATGAAAACCCAAGGCTGTGGGCTGCTTCAAGGCGCTCAAAGCAGACCCGATGTATGAAACACAATATTTTATACAGTGAGACATGATTTCTGCCGTGGAGAAATGATAGTAAATAGAATTGAAAAAAAAACATAGCAATTCACTAAAAAACACAAAGGTTAGAGGAACATTATAGTTAAGTTCAGAGTTTACACACACAAAACTACAGATATGTAACAGTTAAAACTTTACTTATCTCAAGACACTATAATTCATGCTCTATGGTAACTATAACCCACAACTTTTCCATGTACTGTTACTTACCCCTCATATTATGTCAGGAATGACACCTTCTAGGACATTATTGATAATATCACTGTAACATTTGCAAAAATATTATTGATGAGAAACCTGTGCATGGCCATGGCATGAGTTTTAGTTATCTTGGAGCACAAGATTTTAAATGCAAATTCTAAACTCTAACATTTCTGTAACCTTTGGTTTTTTAATGCTAATTTCAGACTATAATGTCCTGTAACCTCTGTATTTTTCTGTGAATTTCTAGGGTCATTTTCACATTAAGTAAGATGCCCATCGCAATGCACAGTGAGGGAAGAGTTGAACGCAGGGCCTGGCCTGGCATTGAGCTGCCATCCCCTAAACTTGCTCCTACTGCCCCAGTCCTTGCCATCCATTGTCCAAATCCTTGCCCCTGCACCCTCATTACAGCCCTGTGTGGCTGTTGGTCGGCCTATGTCCTTCCCACCTGCCCAGAAAAGTTAGTTTTTTTTCCTCCATCTACCACTTCACTACCCCCTGTTGTCCAAGTCCATGCACCAGCCCCCTTCTTCCTGTCCTGTGTGAGCACATTTTTCATCCTTCGCAGAAATCAAACACTTGACCGAGATCGAAATACCTTTTGACCCAGAAAGAGTGTGGTGAACAATACACAAATTTACATTAACACCACACAAACAATTTAGACACCATGACCAACGTAGTCATGGAACGACTCCAATCAATAAAAAGTTTCAAAGCTTTATTTTATAACTCAAAGCTAATGTAATGAAGACTGTGCACAAAATCAGATTATAAAGGTGATTCAACACCATTGACTGCCTAAAGCGGTGAAACAAATGTAATGGTATTAATATTAACACAATTAAATATTCAAGAACAATAATACATATCATCAAAGAGATAATCTGAGAAACTGCAACATATCTGAGGTCAGACTATATCAAGTTCAATTTAGCAGAGTATGCAAATTTTGCAATGGACATAGGTTCTCCTTACAGCTAGCCAAATTAGGAAATGCATGCCTGGGGACAAACGCGTGGACAAAATACAAAAAAAGACAAAAATAATTTGGGAAGAGGGACTATAGATTAGTAACTAGAAAAATAAAAAAGTCTGAGTGTCAGCATGCTAACACTAACTTCTATTGTAGAAAAAGGAAAACATGTCTAGGGACATGGAATCAGCAGGGGGATATACGTCTCCTAAGGTCAGCATTCAAGGATTCTTCATCAGCAAAGCATGAGATTAGCAGCAGAGTCCCGTCAGGCATCATCAGAAAAGTGCAGAGTGAACTGCACAGAGTCAAGAGTTCTCAAGAGCGCCAAGGAAAGACTTAATAAAATGTACAAAGTCTATCCCTATAGAAAAACACACTGATGGATCTGATTCGTCAATTCTGTGACCTCACATCACACAAAAGAGGCATCATTCAATCAAAAATCAAGAAAATGTCAGGTTACATAGTCCATTTGTTTCTCAGGTTTGGACTCGGAACATATCCTCTTTCGGTGTGAAACAAGACAGTTCAGTAACAATTTATTTTCATTTGCAACAATCCAGTTTCTTCCCACGGTGTACAGTGGACTTGTCTCAGTCCCATGTGAATTCTCATGTTAGTTAAAACAATTTATTTCATGTAATGTCCACAGACCAAGATGTTCCATTTCAATGTTGCTAAACTAGAAGTCTCTATACAATTGAGCAAAGAACTAGGCCTGGGCAGAGTTCATGAAGTTCCACTCTAAGGAATTCTGCAGAGTTGATTAAAAACTCCATGGAATTCCTTGGAGGCGGGGTTCTGGGACCTGCAGAGTCCTGAATGAGCCCTAAGCATGGTCACGCCTGGTTAGGCAGGCCCCAACTTGCTTAGCACTTTCGAGATCAGGCGCAATCAGGAGAGGGCCCTAGGCAGTGAAAGCTGCCTTTCCAGGCCTCCTGTTCACCGCCCTGCCCTGTGTGCACTGCTCTTCGGACAGGCCAGTAAAAAAAAGGCCTAAAACAGAAGCTTTCACTGCCTCCGGCCCTGGCCTAAGTACAGGCCAGGGCCATAGGCAGCAAAAGCTGCAGTTTCAACCCTCTTGTGCACCAGTCTGCACAAAAGGAAAAAAGAAACGAGGACTTACCAGGGTACTCCAGGGGGTCCTCTTCATCCTACGCCTTCCCAGCGGGCTGACTCTCTGCCTCCCTCTGACCCCTGCTCCCGGGCTGCTGGCAGAGAGAGTCCTGGATCCATCACCGGTGAGCACTTCAGCCCAGTTGTGAGCAACACAGTGCAAGGGTAGACTGTCTGCGCTTGCACTATGTAGTCCATAACTGGGCTGCAGTGTGCACAGGGTGAGCTCCGCTCCACTGGCAGGGCTAGTGGTGTTTTTGGGTGAACTCCGCATTCCAAGCAGAGCGCACCTTGCCAAAAACTCCGTTAGGTCTGCCAGTGAAGTGGAGCTCGCCATCCACCCCTACAAAGAACCTATTTCTACTCATGAGGACAGAACTTAGAGAAAAATGTCACGTTAGAAAGAACAACGATTCATCTCTTTTACATGACTGCAGACACTGAGCTCTGCAGGCCAAGTTACGCTAAAACAAGAAATATAAATGCATTAATATATTTGTTAATAAAATACACATAATATGCAAATTTGTAAAGTCAGCATTAATAATACACCACCAGAATAAGTAAAACATTTCAGTACAAACTGTAAAACGTTGTTAATGCATACTGTTAGGTATAACAGAAAAGTGCATTTCATTCTATGCACACGTCTATTTAAATCCATAAATCACACATTAAACATTAGAAATCTAAACTTGTTTCAATACTCGCAATTACTCTGGAGTCTAAAATATAGGCTTTCTATGTTAGGCTGGTAACATAAGACATAATTTGTCATCTTCTGCTGATGTCTGGGTCACTATTTAACAGGAGCCATCAACGAAGAAGACATAGGTGGTCATTACAACCCTGGCGGTCGGTGTTAAAGCGGCAGTAAAACCGCAAACAGGCCGGCGGAAAAAAAAATGGAATCACGACCGTGGCGGAAACCGCCAAAAAAGACAGCCACTTTAACACTCCGACCGCCACAGCGGTACAAACAAACAGCGCATCGGTCACCGCCAACAGACAGGCGGAGGGCAATGTACCGCCCACAGTATCACAACCTACCAATCCGCCAACTTCTCCGGGGCGGATTCACCGCGAACAAAAACACGGCGGAAACAGGACTTCAAAGGGAAAACGCTCACCTCTACACACCCCACGAGGAACCAGGACGCCATGGAACCCGAGCTGCAGATCCTGCCAGCCCTTATCTTCTTCCTCCTCTAGCAGGAGCACGAACGCCGGCAGCGAAGACCACGGTAAGTACTGCACCTACGACACAGGGGAGGGGGGGAGGGGGGGAGGGAAAAAACAGGGACACACACACGCAACACCCCCACCCCCACCCTCACCCACTACAACACACACACTAATACATCATGATACATTACAGTTACACCCCCTAACACCCCCAGAAAAATGTAAAGACCAACGAAAATGAGTGTACCATTGTAATATATTAAAATCCAGTACGCAAAAATAGATATATACACTATAAACAAAATATACACCAAGAATAGTAGTCCAGGTAGTGCTCCATTGAGGTCCGTGGAACACTGGGCCCACACGGTATGGGCGAGGCCCACACTCAATCCCCGAACATGACGGAGAGAACACTGCAGGGGCATCAGATAGCAAGAAAACAGGCACCTCAGGGGGAAGGGAAAGGGGGGGCACCTCAGCCGGTTAAGTACACAACGCCAAATCCACGAGGGGGCCACCTGCCCCCTGTTCCATCCTGGGGAGTGCAAAGCCACAGCCTCTCAAGTCTCTACAGTGGGTGGTTTGCCCGCTGCTTTACCTGGGGAGTGCAAAGCCACAGTCTCTCAAGTCTCTACAGTGGGTGGTTTGCCCGCTGCTTTACCTGGGGAGTGCAAAGCCACAGTCTCTCAAGTCTCTACAGTGGGTGGTTTGCCCGTTGCTTTACCTGGGGAGTGCAAAGCCACAGTCTCTCAAGTCTCTACAGTGGGTGGTTTGCCCACTGGTCCATCCTGGGGAGTGCAAAGCCACAATCTCTCAAGTCTCTCAAGTGGGTGGTTTGCCCACTGCTTTATCCTGGGGAATGCAAAGCCACAGTCTCTCAAGTCTCTACAGTGGGTGGTGTGCCCACTGCTTTGTCCTGGGGAGTGCAAATCCACAGTCTCTCAAGTCTCTACAGTGGATGGTTTGTCCACTGTTCCATCCTGGGGAGTGCAAAGCCACAGTCTCTCAAGTCTCTACAGTGGGTGGTTTGCCCACTCTTCCATCCTGGGGAGTGCAAAGCCACAGTCTCTCAAGTGGATGCCTTTGTCCACTGGTTCTGGAGGGGGCTTTGTGCCCAGAGTGCTTCATCCTGCCAAGGACTGAGGTAGTGGATGTGAATCTCCACTGGTCCTGGAGGGGGCTTTGTGCCCAGAGTGCTTCATCCTGCCAAGGATAGAGGTAGTGGATGCCTTTCTCCACTGGTTCTGGAGGGGACTTTGTGCCCAGAGTGCTTCATCCTGCTAAGGACTGAGGTAGTAGATATAAATCTCCACTGGTTCTGGAGGGGGCTTTGTGCCCAGAGTGCTTCATCCTGCCAAGGACTGAGGTAGTGGATGCCTTTCTCCACTGGTTCTGGAGGGGGCTTGGTGCCCAGAGTGCTTCATCCTGCCAAGGACAGAGGTAGTGGATGCCTTTCTCCACTGGTTCTGGAGGGGGGCTTTGTGCCCAGAGTGCTTCATCCTGCTCGTGACGGACTCAGTAGCGTCAGTGCCCTTGCCGCTCATGAGCCAGCGGTGCTTTTGGCGGCGGTGCCCTGTTCAGCGGTGCTAGTGGCGGCGGTGCCCTGTTCAGCGGTGCTTGTTGCGGCGGGGTCCTTTGCAGTGACTCAGCTGCTGGCGGTCCTGTCTGGCCCAGCGGGGCTGGTGCTGGCGGTCCTGTCTGGCCCAGCTGGGCTGGTGCTGGCGGAGGTGTCTGGCCCAGCGGGGCTTGTGCTGGCGGTCATGTCTGGCCCAGTGGGGCTGGCGGTGGCCTCCTGGGCAGAGGGGATGATGGCGGTGGCCTCCTGGGCAGCTGGGCTGGTGCTGGCGGTGGCCTCCTGGGCAGCGGGGATGATGGCGGTCGCCTCCTAAGCAGCAGGGCTGGTGGCGGTGGCCTCCTGGCCAGCTGGGTTGGTGCTGGCAGTGGCCTCCTGGGCAGCGGGGATGATGGCGGTCACCTCCTGGGCAGCAGGGCTGGTGGCGGTGGCCTCCTGGGCAGCAGGGCTGGTGGCGGTGGCCTCCTGGGCAGCAGGGCTGGTGGCGGTCGCCTCCTGGGCAGCTTGGCTGGTGCTGGCAGTGGCCTCCTGGGCAGCGGGGATGATGGTGGTAGCCTCCTAGAGAGCAGGGCTGGTGGCGGTCGCCCCCTGGGCAGCTGGGCTGGTGGCCTCCTGGGCAGCGGGGATGGTGGCGGTCTTCTCCGCCGTGCTGCTCTTCCCAGACTTGCTGACTTTCTTGTGGCCCTTCCCCACCTTGGAAGGTGTTGCAGCTGACTCCACACTCCTACCTGTACCCCTGGGAGCGGCTTTGGTGGCTGGAGTCTTCCCCCTCTCCCGCCGGGCACTGGCCAACTTTTGATGCTTGACAGGTGGGGGACTGTCCGTGCTGTGGCTCCGAGCAACACTGGCTGCCCTGGTGGCCGGTGCACTCCAGATTCCGGTGACTACAGGCACCACTGGTCCCGGAGATGTTGTGGCTGAGGTGCTAGGTTGGGACCTGGAGAGTCGGGCCCTAGGAGACGGACGGCGTGGGGGTGGTGTGGGAGAGAGGTCAAGGTTAAACAGGAAAAGTTTTTTGGGAACACTGGGACGGGTAGCTGGAGGGTGTTTGGGAGTGGAGGAAGAGGAAGAGGTTGTCGTTTGGTGACTTTGGGTGAAGGTGCATGCGCCGAAGGCTGTCGTGAGGTGGATGGCTGTTGGGTGGGTGTGTGCCTGCGTTTGTGTATCTTGGTAGGTGGCGTCACAGGCACACTGGGAGAGGAAACCGGGGACGTGTGAATGGCAGTGGGGGTGGTGACTGCACGTGAGCGGGGTGTGTTGGTGGGTGTGCTGGTGATGGAAGTAGTGGCTGTAGATGAAGTGCATGCAGGTGTTAGTGTAGACGAGACTGGGAGTGAGGAGGGAGACAAGGAGAAGGGGGACACAGTGGAGGCAGTGGATGTTGCTGTGTCTGCATGTGTGTGATGCTTGCGTGAGTGCCTGTGGGATGTGTGGTGCTTATGTTTGCCAGAGCTTCCCTTGTGTGTTGACGTGTGTGCATGCTGGTCTGAAGGTGTGCTTGGGATAGGCTGAGGTAGAGGGGATTGGGTCTGGGTGGAGGAAGTTGGAGGGGGAGGTTAGGCACAGGAACAATGGCTGCCATCAGTGCTAAGGCCAAAGTCTGAAAAGCTCGCTGAAGGGCCGCCTGACCAGAGTGAATGACCTCCAGGAATGCATTTGTTTGTTGCAACTGCCTCTCTACACACTGGATGGCATTCAAAATGGTAGACTGCCCAACAGTGAGGGACCTGAGGAGGTGAATGGCCTCCTCACTGAGGGCAGCAGGGGTGACTGGGGCAGGGACTGAGGTGCCTGGAGCGAAGGTGATGCCCACCCTCCTGGGTGAGCGGGCACGGGGCAAAGGCTGAGGGGCTGCTGGGAGGGCGGTGTTGGTAGGGGGGGTGGCGGCTGTACTTGTAGATGCAGGGGCACAGATGTTGCCGCCACCACAAGGGAACTCCCATCAGAGGACGAGTCCGTGTCACTGGTGTCAGCTCCTGTCCCCGCCGTGGAGCTCCCCTCGCCCTCCGTTCCACTGGTGAACTCCGAATCCGTAGTGTCGCCCTCCAGGGCCATGTGGGATGCAGCTCCCTCCCGCTCCGGTGCCACTGCTCCTCCACCTGATGATGCTAATGCACACAAGAACAGGGAGACCACAAAAAGGGGGGGTGGCAACAGAAGAAAGACCTGTTGAGTGCGTGCAATACCGCTACCGTTGGCGAACATGACAGACACAGAAGCCCCCTGCACTACGCCGCGCACTTGAGGTCCACTGTTCAATCCCTGGGACATGGCCTACAAGGCTATGGATGACATCTGCACACATGGATGACACAAGAGCCTGACTAGGTGTACTTGGCACTGTACACAGGTGGAGTGGGGTGCCACAGGGTCTGCCAGAACAAGGGGACCTAACTAACACACTCACCCTGGCCTAGGGGAAACTCACAGCCCACCTCCCTCACCCAGACACCTCCACTGAACACAAAATCAGCAGAATGAGAGTGTACTCACCCCCTTGTGGCTGCTGTGATGCCCTCAAGCACCCATCCAACTCCGGGTACGCCACCGCCAGGATCCTGAACATCGGGGTGTCATCGTGCGACGGGCACCCCTCCCACGTTGGGAGGCCATCCCCAGCTGGGCCTCCGCCGTCTTCTAGCTCCAGCGGCGAATATCCTCCCAGCTCTTACGGCAGTGGGTGCTCCGTCTGTGGTAGACCCCCAGGGTCCGGATGTCCTTGGCGATGGCTTGCCAAATATCTTTTTTCTGGTGGGCACTGACCTACATGAATTGTACAGGGGGAAAAGAAAAGTTATTACTAAATGCACCGTCACAGTCATTGGCCCCCATCCCTACCCTTGCCATGATGCACATGCACTCACCGTCGTTTCATGCATGCCTCAATCTCCCCCCCCCATCTATCATCCACCACACTCCATACAGGCATAGCCCATACAGCATGCTCCCAGTGTACTTACCTGTTTGTCTGGAGGACCGTAGAGTAGCGTGTACTGGGGGAGGACCCCATCCACGGGTTTCTCCAACTCCTCCGTGGTGAAGGCAGGGGCCCTTTCCCCAGACGCACGAGCCATTGTCTCTTCCAGACCGAGGTCACAGCAGCACTTACAGTGTAGGTCCTCTCCTGTCGAAGATTAGGTATCGAGTGATTGAAGTGATAGAAAATGGCGGTCACGTCCGCGGCGGTGCGTACCGTCACCGCCGGCGTACATCAACATTGGCTCCTGGGACCCATAGGGTCCAGTGTTAACCAATACAGCACTGTGCCGCAGTCTTTGACCGCCTACAGCAATGGTATACAACGCCAGCGTATTTACCTCACATCCCATTGTCCCACTTTACAGGTCAGGCAGCCGCCATTTCAGGGGCCCACATGGCTTAATTTTTAACTGCGTCACACATACCTAGGCCTTGCCTCAACACTCATACAGGCCAAATTTCGGATTATGATTCGTGTTCTGTGTAAGCTGTGTGTACGTACCTCTGAGTTGGTTGACTCTGTACTCGTTGTTGTCCTTCATAGGCACCGCCCGCTGGGACATGTGAGGAGATGGCGGCATCCTCCGGTGTACAGACCACTGGTGGACCTGTCGACAATGGAGGAAAGACATGTGATCATCACCTACAGGCTTGACCGTGCACAATCCTGGAACTGTGTGCCCAGCTGGAGCCAGACCTGATGTCAGCTATCCGCCACCCCACATGAATCCTCCCTCAAGTGCAGGTGCTGTCAGTACTCCATTTCCTTACAAGTGGGTCATTTCAAACAACAGTGGCCATAGCATAAGGGATGTCCCAGCCTATGTTTTCCAACGTGTTGTCCAGAGTGTTGTCTGCCCTGCTGAAACACATGCAGAGCTACATCGTTTTCCCTCAGGTGGAGGATTTGCCTACAGTGAAAGGAGACATCTGTGCCCTGGAACATATCCCCAACATCATAGGTGCCATTGATGGGACACATGTGGCTTTGGTACCCCCCGCAGGAGTGAACAGGTGAACAGAAACCGGAAGAGTTTTCATTCCATGAATGTGCAGATGGTGTGTCTGGCAGACCAGTACATCTCCCATGTTAATGCCAAGTTCCCTGGCTCAGTGCATGACGCTTACATCCTGCAGAATAGCAGCATCCCTTATGTGATGGGTCAACTCCAAAGCCACCGTGTGTGGCTATTAGGTGAGCACCTGGAAGCAAGTCAGTAGGAATGGTTGTCTGGGTCTGGGGATATCCCTACAGGTTAGTGTGTGTCTAACAGTTGTCCCTCGCCATTTGCAGGTGACTCTGATTACCCCAACCTGTCATGCCTACTGACCCCAGTGAGGAATCCCAGGACAAGGGCAGAGGAACGCTACAATGAGGCCCATGGGCGAACTCGTCGGATAATAGAGCGGACCTTCGGCCTCCTGAAGGCCAGGTTCAGGTGCCTCTTTATGACAGGTGGATCCCTATTCTACTCACCAAAGAAGGTGTGCCAGATCATCGTGGCCTGCTGTATGCTTCACAACTTAGCTTTGCGATGACAGGTGCCTTTTCCGCAGGAGGATGGTCCAGATGGCGGTGTTGTTGCAGCTGTGGAGCCTGTGGACAGTGAAGACGAGGAAGCAGAAGAAGAGGACATCAACAACAGGAACTCGGTGATCCTGCAATATTTCCAGGGAGACACAGGTAAGAATACAAACCTGCCTACTACATGTATTTTAACACTACTACCTCTCTACTGTCTGTCGTTTTCACCCAGTGTATGGTCACTGAGTTGTCACTTTCCCTTACGATTTCACAGATGTGGGTCCCACAGTGTGACATCTGCTTTGTTTCCTCATGTACTAGAGCTGTGTGACATAGGTATGTTGACATCACAATTGAAAGAGCATTTTGGCACTGTAATTGCTAAAACACTATTTCGAAATCACAGACTGATTCCAGATTGTTTTGTGCTTCAAGGGTGTTTATTTAAGTGCTCAATATTGGAAGGGGTTGTAAAATGGTGAGGGGTGATGGTGGAGGAATTTCCATGGCAGAGTCCAGTCTATTAGTCTCACAGGTGCATTGCCCAAATGGGCATAGGAAGTGGAGCTGAGGCAGTTTGACGATGGACAGGGTGAGAAAGTGGGACAGAAAGATGACATTCAGGGTGGTCTCATTTCTTGGCGGGGGCCTTGGCATCGTTCTCTGTCTTTGTCCTGGATCTCAGGGACAGTTTGCGGGATGGTTCTCCATCTGCAGGGGGTGGGGTGCTGGTGTGGTGGTCCTGTGGCGGTGCCTTCTGTCCACTAGCGCCGGTGGAGGTGGTGGGCAGTTCATCATTCAGGCTAGTGTCAGGGGCCCCTTGTTGTGCCACAGTGTCCCTCCTGGTGTTGAGTACTTCCTTCAGCACCCCTACGATTGTGCCCAGGGTGGAATCGATGGCTCTGAGTTCCTCCCTGAAGCCCAAATACTGTTCCTCCTGCAGGCGCTGGGTCTCCTGAAACTTGGCCAGTACCGTTGCCATCGTCTCCTGGGAGTGGTGGTAGGCTACCATGATGTTGGAGAGGGCCTCGTGGAGAGTGGGTTCCCTCGGCCTGTACTCCCCCTGTCGCACAGCAACCCTCCCAGTTCCCCTGTGTTTCTGGGCCTCCGTCCCCTGGACCGTGTACCCACTACCACTGCCCCCAGGTCCCTGTTGTTGTTGGGGTGGTGGGTTAGCCTGGGTTCCCCGTAGTGGTGGACACACTGCTGATTGACGTGTCCTGGGGACAGAGGTATGGGCCCGCTGGGTGGGTGCTGTGCTGGTGTTTCCAGAGGGGGGAAGCTCTGTAGTGGCTTGTGACTGTGTCCGGGGAACCGACTGTCCCGAGGTCCCTGATGGGCCGGGCTAGTCATCTAGATCCAGTTGGACAGAGCTGCTGTCATCACTGTGTGCCTCTTCTGTTGGTGGTGTGGACATGTGTGGACCCTCCTGTCCGGTGACGTTGGGTAGGGGTCCTGCAGGGGTATAAAAGGATGTTTATTACATCTGTGTGTGCCATGGTGTGCAATAGGTGGGTGACCATGTACCCCAGTGCTTGCATTCCTGTGTGGGACCTTGTGTGATGGTGGTTTAGGGGGGTGTATGGGTATGTGCAGTGGCCATGATTTGGTGATGGATGTCCATGCTTTGGTGTTGCATGAAGGGCTTGGTGTTGGGATGGGTGGGTTGTGATAGTGGGACATTTGTGAGGAGTTGGAGTGATGGGGGTGAGGGTGGGGGTATGTGATGGCATGCAGGTAGGGTGGGGATGTAATAGTTAAGATTTGTCTTACCAGAGTCCATTCCTCCATCTACTCCTGCGAGGCCCTCATGATTCAGAATCGCCAAGACCTGCTCCTCCCATGTTGTTAGTTGTGGGGGAGGAGGTGGGGGTCCGCCGCCAGTCCGCTGAACCGCAAGATGGTATCTTGAGACCACAGAACACACCTTCCCCCGTAGTTCATTCCACCTCTTCCTGATGTCATCCCGGTTTCTTGGGTGCTGTCCCACTGCGTTGACCCTGTCCACTATTCTGCACCATAGCTCCATCTTCCTAGCTATGGAGGTGTGCTGCACCTGTGATCCGAATAGCTGTGGCTCTACCTGGACGATTTCCTCCACCATGACCCTGAGCTCCTCCTCAGAGAACCTGGGGTGTCTTTGCTGTGCCATGGGGTGGTGTGGGTGATGTGTGGGGTGGTGTGTGTAGTGATAAGTGGGGTGATATTTAGTGGTGTGTTGTGTGAGGTGCGTGGAAGTTCTGTGGGTGATGGTATTGTGTGCCTGTGGATGCTTGGTAGTTGTTTGTGGTGTCTCTCTCTGGCCTTCTCTCAGTAATTGTGGTCGTAGGGGTTTGTGGGTGATGTGGGTGTGTGTTTTATATTGTAATGGGTGTGTGGGAGTGGTGTGTGCATGTGTATCAGGTGTGTGTGTTTCAAATTGTCCAATGTGGCTGTGTTTTGTAAAAGTGTGTGTATTTTGAGCGCGGCGGTGTGTACCGCCAATGGAATACCGCGGTTGAAAGACCACTGCGTGGATTCGTGTGTAGTGATAGTGTGGGCGTATTTCTGTTGGTGTGACGGTGGAGGTTTTGTTATCGCCAGTTTATCACTGACCTTTGGTGTGGCGGACTTGTGTGGGTGTCTGAATTTTGGCGGATTACGAGTTGTGGGTCATAATAGCTGTGGCCGATTTCCGCGGCTGCGGCGGTGTGTTGGCGGTCTTCTGCACGGCGGTAAGTGGCTTTTATCGCCAATGTTGTAATGACCCCCATAGTCATTTTTATCTAATGGGGCATCTTAAATATCAGGTTTTGGTTTGCTGCACAGTTCAGTCACATTGAGACAGTCATGTCTACTTCATCTTCTCGGTCATTTACATTTTCAACACAATTTGGTACGAGCGTTGCCATGTTCAGAACATTACATCTTTTAATGTTGACATTGGGGGACCCCAAAATGACTCATTCATAACAGGTTAAATGAGCATTGGTCAGGTACCGGGTCTTCATATGGGTCAAAAGAACTTCAACAGAATGGGGCCTAAAACAATTCAAAGGATTACCATGTCAATGTTTTTGCATTGTCCAATGGTGACACTCACAGCTGCTACGGCTTTTAAACAGATTGGCAATGCAGCAGCTACAGGATCAAGTGAGACTGAAAAATATGCCAAGGGCCTGTTGGCACCTATGTGTAACTGTGTCAAAACAGAAAGCACACAACTATATCTTTCGCAGTAAAACAACGAAAAACATTTGTTGTAATCAGGCATTTGAATAGCTGGGGCTCAGCACAGGCTTCCTTTCAGCTCTGAAAAGGTTTTCATTCATGTGTCATGAAATGTCACTGTATCAGACACATCCTTGTCTGTCAATTTCAGAACAGGCTTGAACAAAAGGGAATAATTCGGACCATCCCCACAAACATTCTGACATCTCTCTGCATTACTGGTGGATTCATCTGCATGATTACTGAAATTCTCTCTTGGAATACATTCTTTGACCTAAGTATTTTACTTCTTCTTGACAATACTGCAACTTTGCTGTGGAAACTTTGGGCCTGATTACAACTTTGGAGGAGGGTGTTAATCCGTCCCAAATGTGACGGATATACCACCCGCCATATTAAGAGTCTATTATATCCTATGGAACTCGTAATACGGTGGGCAGGATATCCGTCACATTTGGGACGGATTAACACCCTCCTCCAAAGTTGTAATCAGGCCCTAAATGTCCATTTTCTCCTAAATGAGTTAACAGGGCAAATGTATCTCTCCCATAGGCTGTCACGTGTATTTGATGCAAACATCAAATCATGAATGTATTGCCCTAAAGCTGGAGGAAAAGGATTTTTAAGGAATTCCAAATTCTTTTTCAAAATCTGATTAAAAATTGATGGTGACTCCACATACTCTTGAGGCGTACAACACCATGAAAAAACACGGCTTCTGAAGTTAAAAGCAAATGAGAATTGGCTATTCTCATGGAGAGGAATGGAGAAAAATGCTTGGCACAATTTAATGGCTGTAAATCATTCAGTTTCACAAAGAATCTGGAACAAAAACACTGCTCTATTCAGTATCACAGGACAACATGGAACGGAAATCTTGTTCACCTTCCTCAAATCCTGAACTGTGCAGTATTTTTCATTGAGCTTCCACAATCCTAAAGTAGGAGAATTACATGGGCTTCTTAAGATTTCTTTTAGAATACTTGTTCAATTAAATTTTCAATTACAGGAATTTTTCCTGCCATTACTTCTGAGGCCTTGTTATAAGGCGGTATCCTCCGATACACTGCATTTGGCTTCACTGTAATTTCAACTGGCTCATCTCCTCGTCTGAGTTCTATCTCTTTTCCTGAAAACCCCCAGACGTTTACCATAACTGTCCCTTGCAACTCCTCAGGTAAATCTTTAACTGTCATCATTGGGAACAAAGTGAGAAGAGGGTACAGTTCTTCAATTTTACCGGGCAGTTCTTCATCACTATTTGTTTGAATTGCTGTTCCATTGTGTTGGCAGCTAATGGAACAATTTAGCTTACACAACAGACTGCGACCTAACAGGGTATCAGGACTTCAATCGCAAAACGCAAGTTGGTGCCGGTCCTCAAAGACTCTATTTTAACATGGATACGTTATATAACAGGATTTGTCAATTGCTTATTTGCTACTCCTACCACCTGAATTATTTTTCCTGGCAAGGGCACATTTAGTTCTTCAGCAGTTCTGACAGTGGAAAGTGTGGCTCCATGGTCCACCAAGAATTAAACAACATGTCGCATAATGCAGGCATTTGCATAGTGACCATGTTGATCCACCTTAAGTATGATGCTAACATTTCAATCCTCATCATCAGAATTGTAGCTGTTAAATGTTTCTGAAAATTCCTCATCACTCAACTCAATTAAGAGAAATTGTGTCAGTAACTGATTTGCATTTGCTCTCTGAATCATGTTTTTCTGAGGAACAATCATGTGCTGCTGTTTCATCGGGCTTGTGAAATTTGCATTTGTTGCGGGACTTGTATCTGCTGTGGAATCTGTACCTGCTGTGTACCTGTAGAAGCAATCACATTTTGGACTTGGGGGTCTTTGAATTCTCTGAATTTAAACTTGATCATTGCCAATAGTCTGAGCAACACCACCATTCTGCACCAAATTGTTCACAATTCCTACCTCCAATGTCCAAAACGTCTGCACACATGACATGGCGCATTTTCTTCATTGACTGAACATCAATCACATTACCACACTGATCTATCTGAACACCACATCCTGTACCTCTAAACTGAGGCATGTTATTAAGCTGCTGTTGCACACCTTGCTTTCCACAAGTGTTCATCATCATCTGCGGGCTCTGATTTCCTCGAGAGCGAATTTAAATTTCATCACCATTAATTTGTCCTTCAGCTTTTTCTGTTGCAATTCAATTTCATCACTGCCTTACCTTGCATACTGTAGGACCTCTTTCATGGGCTTGTTCTGCCAACAAATGCTCCTGAATCATGGTGCTAATCTCAGGCTTCAATCCTTGCACAAATCTAAATACAAAATGACTCATGACTTTTGGCTCAATCGTTTGGGAACCATTGTGCTGTTTGAACACTTGCAACAATCTTTTGTATTAGGTGTGCATCAACTCTTTTGTTTCTTGTGCTGTCCTGTCAATCTTTTGCCAATCAACATCTTTCTGGTAAACTTATTTTCAGGAATTCATTCACTTTATAATACCCTTTCATCACCTCTTCAGATGGCAGACCTGTTACTGGATCCCTCAGCGGTTCATGAACTGGCCAATCAACACTTCGCTTGCACTCAATCCACAAATCAACTGGAACCACAATATCAAACAACGTGTTCAAGTCTTCCCACAGGCATTTTGAAAGCTCCACAAAGTTCTCTGTCTGCCTGTACCACTCCACTGGCTTCTCCATCAATCTTGGGTAATTTGTGAATGAGAATATGTCACGCCTGCTCTAAGGGACATGTATATAACCTCCAACTGGAATCTTCCTAATAGGCATATTTTTTATATTGTAATCAGCTTGATTTGCTCCAGCTGGAGATAAATTCTACTTTGCTTTCTTCTGATCTGTTTTCTTAGCCCATCTGCCTTACATTTATCTAATGCACCTCATGTTTGTAAATATGCAATTAATTCTTTAATGTGCATTCTCATTCTGGGTGATCTCATATTTACTATGTCTTTGGTACTGAACTTTAATCTGTAATTTCTTCACAAGGGTTTGAACTTTCCTAAATCCACAGCATATTTCTCGTAAAATCTGCTAACTTCTCATAAGCCAGTGTAGTGTGGTTAGTTTTACGTATACTTTGCGCATTAGCTTCAGGCTTTAGGCCTTTGTGCACTTTGCCCTGATTGTATTTTATTAATTTGCTGACAGCTTAGAGCCTCTGTGCACTTTGCTCTAAATGCTTTTTATCAGGCTTCGTACTGTTATTTTTCAAATAGCCAGTTCTACGGTGTTGTTTTTTATTCATATCACACTGTTTTGCCTACTTCAGCACTGGAGTTCTTCATAACATATTCACTCTGTGCTTCAGTCAAGGATACAGTCTGGTACATTGCCAATAGACATGGTAGGAGTTTAGATTTGGCATTCCTGCGTAGGGAAATTTTGTGATCACGATGACATGTTAGTTATAAAATCACTTCCTTGTCCCAATACATGCAAGAGGGAGATTCCGACCAGAGATCCACAGCTAGACGCTGACTGCCTCGTTGCAGATGCTGAACCAGATCACAGGCCTTTGCTCAGGTATGAGGGCGTATGTCTCCCCGGTGATTCGGAAAGGCAAGCTAGAAGCTTAACATGCTGTGCTCTAAATAGAACAAGCAGAGGGAGAGTAGAAACTGTTAGGAAATATGATAGCTTTATTCTTATGTTTTGCTCTCCTGGTGACTATATCAATCCTACTATGTTGTGTGGTTCTGGTTATTGCGGCTCACGCCTTATTATCTAAAATACAGTCGTTTTATTAAAACATTATATAAAACTTATACTGTCTTTGTCATTTGTATATGAGATCATATTGTAAATGAGAGAGTTGGTTCGGATCTGAGTGACCACGACTTCCCTGAGAAGTTCCAAAGATGTCATGCGCTCGGCTGCCTAACCATTTCTTCCCCGTGGGAGAAATGAGGCACTGCTAGTTAGCCGGAGCAAAAACCGGATTTAGGGTGACAGAGTTCCTTACACGTGGGTCAGACTCAGTCCCCCACACCGTTATCGATCCTGCTGCCTAGAAATCCAGTAGTCTAATTTAGGATAATGAGAGCCCACGCGACATGTTGCCGCCAACGATTGGTCTGGCTCTAATGTTTAGGTCCGACTAACTCTCTCGGTCTCATATATATTTTGACTCCTCGGTTCCGTACGCGGAGACGTCCGTGGGGCTGACGGTTTCCGCCACCATGGGATAGGTACGTCCTATTGCTTAGTGGTTGGTTGTTCAAGCTTGAACTTTGAAAGGAAAAACCCCGATATTGGTGTGCCTTCTCTGACCTAGAGCTATTTTTTGCAAATGGCGAATCCTAATGTAGTGAATATAGCAATCAATATGCGTCACCCGCTCACAGGACATCTGATAGCACATGGACTAACAGTCCAGGGGGGTCCAGTCACTTTTGTGGTGGATGCCCATGCAGCCTATAGGACAGAACATTTTTATTCTTGGGTCGCATTTCCAGCAGTTGATGGGGGTACAAATACTTTTCACGAATACACTGTTGCGAATGCCCCTGTACAATACAGGGCTTACGCTTATTTAGAGATACCTCTATCTTATCAAGAACACTATAATTGGCTTGATGGCGCCCTCCCACATACAGTAGCACAAGTGAGGTTAGGTCCGTTGAGTAATGATGGTCCGACCTGGCCTTTATTGGCTACTTACACACCATATCCTGCGGTTGCAAATTTGGCAGTGGCTGATGTGCGTCGTTTATATATAGACTTAGCTACAACATACAGAAGACTGGTTCAGTTTGTGATGAAGACATTAAATGCTAATGCAGCGCGTGCTGCTCCGGCGCACCCACAAGCAGTGGTTCCGGGAATCAATCCGGACACTGTACACTCAGTTATGGGCAAGGTACCGGCTAAACGTGAGGAGACTCCATTTTGGCTGGCGCAAAAAATTAATATGCTGGAAGCAGTATTTCCCCATACGGGACCTCAGGATAAACATAGAATTTTGACGATGTGTTTGCCGTATGGGATGGTTCCTACGGTGGACCTTTGTAATACCTGGGGCACGGTGTTTGCCGCGCTCTACACTACAGCACACGGTATACCGACTTTAGCTAATTTACCGGAAGTGCTTAAACAAATTCAAGATGAATATGGGGCTGCCCCTGCCTTAGATTTGGGCATGCAGTTAATGGGCAATTTTGCCGCAGTTTCTTCTATTATTTTGAGTAATCTCAAGGGGGAGGCAGTAGCACTAGCAGTGCGAATGCGTCTTCGGGATGTTCTGCAGATTGATCAAGAGCGGGAACTTCCGAGAATAATAGCTGAGACATATTCAAGTATTGGTCGCGATAGCCTAGGGGCTAGACCGCAGAAACCCCAATTGCAGGGTAAAAATAATAAAGATAATGCTAAGCAACAGCAACCTGAGGGTACAAAAAAGCGCTGGGAAAAGAAACAGCAGACACCTAAAAAAGATGGGGGACAGTCTCCGCAACCGGAGACCCCGCAGAATAGGTATAATCTCAGAAATAGGGATAATTTGAAGACGCCTGATAGATATCAATATACTGATACATGCCAATCTCGTTCTTTTCAGGACTCCTCAGAGAAGAGAAGTGAGAGAGGTGGGCGGTCAGAGCGGAGGACGGAGTATGTGAAACCGAGACAGGATTCACAACGCTCAGCGGAAGTTTCTGTTAAACAAGAAGAGAAACCGCTGCAACAAAAACAGCAATTTAAAAAGAAAAAAGTGGCAGCAGTCTCAGTTAGACATGCCGCTCAAGAAGAGAGTTCTCTTGATAAACAAGACATGGGCGTTAGCACTGTTAGACAGCGCGGCAGAGGTCACGATAGTTCGCCGGAGTCTTCTAGAGCATCTGGAGGTGAAACTTCATACAAGTCGAAACGGCGGACATGCGTGTCTCTGATCCTGATAGAGTATATCATGTGACTCTACGATTAGAAGGGGACATTGAACGCATTGTACAAGCCATCTTTTGGGACCATGTGGTAAAATCATATGATGTTCTGTTGGCCGAACAGGATTGGCCACCTGACTTTGTTCGCAACTGTCCGGTTGGGGAGGATGTTATTGTACCTTCCTTCTCACCACTTGTTCCGAGAGAGCTAGCGGAGTCCTATGGTAAAACATGGGCTCTAGCACAGGCTCCCGCCCTATATAGAAATAATGTGGGGTGGGATAGACAATCACCTTATCATGTAATTCCAATAAAGGGCACACCTCAGCCACAGCCGCAGTATCCTATTAAATTTGAGGCAAGGGCATCGGTTCGGAAAATTCTTACACAATTGGAGTACCAGGGTTTAATTGAGCCCTGTGTCTCGCCGATGAATAATCCCTTATTTCCGGTTGCTAAACCGGACCATTCATATAGGATAGTGGTGGATTACAGACATTTGAATAGTCACACACGCACATATGCAATACAGAATTCACATAGCGCAGCGCTTATGAACAATAAAGTGCGTAAGAAATACAAAACAACGTTGGATATCTCGAATGGATTTTTTTGCCAAAATATAGCGCCCGAAAGTCGGGACACTACCAGTTTCAGTGCGTTTGGCTCTCAGAATTTTTTTTGTCGTTTGCCTCAGGGGTTTAAGAATAGCCCAGGACTGTTTTCGGCTCGTGTGACTGAAATGCTGCACGAGTTGGACCCTGAAGCGTTATCATATGTTGATGACATATATCTGACTGACGATGAGGTTCTGCAAAATCTAAGGCACGTATCGCACATTGTTGTGGGGTTTGCTGATATTGGCTATAAGTTTAATTTCAAGAAATCAAAGATTGCCTTCCTCAGCATCATTTTCCTGGGATATGAGTTGTCGAGTGAGGGCAAGAGCCTAGCGCCACATTTTTTGGAGAAATGTGCTTTATTGCAGCCTCCTAATACGGTTCGGAAGCTCCAGTCATTGTTGGGGTTTCTGAATTTTGGCAGAACTTACATTCCTGATTATGCTACGCGTGTAAAACAATTATACGAACTGATTCGCACAAATTTTTCGAGTAGATTTTGGACGATTGAGCATACACACATACTGCGAGAGTTACAGACTGATCTCTTAGCAGTTAAACATTTACATACACGGGACAATAAGACACATTTAGTCATCAGGGTGATACCTGGGGATGTTGGGTTTACGTATGTCACCTTTAATGAGGGTGAGACAGTCCCGATTGCATACAAGTCCCACTTGTATTCTGCTGCAGAACAACGATTTGCACAGACTGAGAAAATACTCACTGCAGTACAGATGGCTGTGATCAAAGAAAGACCGCTTGCCCAGGGCCAATGCATCATTGTCGTTTCCCCGATTCTGGCCTTAGAGGCTGTTACAAAAGCGAGTGTTCCTAATTCAAAAGCTTTACACCCGCGATGGATCCAATGGGCTACGTCTTTGACAGCCACTGATGTAGATTACATATTTGACCCTAAACTGCAGACTCAAGAATTTCTTCAATATGAAATAGAGTACCCAGTTCCTGCTGGCACATTGCCTATTGACCAATATCAAGTGGTCATGTATACCGATGGCTCTGCGCAACCAGCGGTTGGGACTAAACAACAGTATTCTGCTGCATGTGCGGTGGT
This sequence comes from Pleurodeles waltl, assembly GCF_031143425.1. Taxonomy (NCBI): domain Eukaryota; kingdom Metazoa; phylum Chordata; class Amphibia; order Caudata; family Salamandridae; genus Pleurodeles; species Pleurodeles waltl. The sequence continues at coordinate 215,673,634 of NC_090450.1, read as the reverse complement.
GAGCGGCACTATGGAGGGGGAAGTGTTCTGCCCCCGACATACTTATACTAAAACCTTGGGAGATTGCACGGCGCAGCTGGCTGAGCTCAAAGCTCTATTGTTAGCGTTGGAGCACGCGGATCCGGCGATTTTGACCTTGCTGGTCTGTGACTCCTACTACTGTGTTCAGTCTTTCAATGAATATCTGCACTATTGGAAGTTGAATGGGTTCAGAGATTCTAAAGGCAACACCATTAAACATAAATTGTTGTGGGGTAAGGTTGCGGATCTGAAAGAAACGCTTCCTAAGGTCCATGTTGTGCATACACTTGGACACCAGTGCGTTGGAATACACGTTGCTGGGAATACTTTGGCTGATGAAGCCGCAAAGTCGGCAGTGGCTATCGCCACTGTGGCCGCAGTGACTCGTTCGAGTTCCAAACCAGACACAGAGATTTCGGCTGCCATAAAAGCTACGGCTGATGGCACACCGTTTCCTAAAGGATTTCCTTCTAAATATAGTTACTGCTTGAGTGGTGCGCTAAATGCTGTTGTTAATATTCCAGGCATTGGTGTACGTGAACTTCCCAATAGAATTGAGAGACCTCGATTAATTTCTGCAGCACATGAGGGGGTGGCATCTGCACATGCTGGTGTGGCTGCCAAGATTTCACTTTTACAGGCTCGTTACTGGTGGCCTGGTCTCTATAAAGAGACAAAGCAGTATGTCCTTTGTTGTGACGTCTGTCAACAAATAAAAGCATTGTCGGCTAGACGCCCGCAGCAGACGCCCCTTCTGATTTCAAACAAACCGTTACAGTGTGTGTACTTGGATCATTGTGGTCTGCTGACACCAGATAGTGCATACAAATATATATTGGTTGCTGTAGATTCGTGCTCCAGATTTGTGTGGGTATGGCCTCAAAGCTTGGCTGACGCTCGGACTGTTATTAAAGATTTGCGCATCTTTGTCGATTCATTTGCAGTTGCGGCTTTTCATTCGGACCAGGGCCCTGCTTTCGCCTCTAAGGCATTCAGGGACACCATGGCTTCGTTGGGGGTCCAGCTCCAGTTCTCGTCTCCATTTCATCCCGAGGGAAATTATGTTGTGGAGCGTTTAAATCGTGATTTAAAGCAATCCTTAACAGCCAGGGTTATAGGTACGGGTCGTAGTTGGCTAGCCCACCTATATGGAGTACAGAGAGCACTTAATAACTTGCCTAGACGGTCACTGGGGGGTCGTACTTCATATGAGTGCCTGTTTGGAACACAAATGTATGTTCCTGATCTAGATGGTCCTGGTGTGGAGGCGGCAGTTACGCCCTTTGACATAAATGATAGTGTCACTGTTTTGCAGGATTTACAACAATTCCGTGAAGATAACTCTTCTGCAAGTGCTGCCTCCTCAGGAATTAAGGATGAGCCAGTAACACCTACTGGTTGGATACCCAGGATTGGGGATCTAGTGCGTGAAAAGGTCGCAGTAAAGAAAGAATTTGGTCCTTCTTATCGGGCACCTTTCCCTGTGTTAGGGGTGAGCGGCACGAGAACTGTGATTTTACCGCCGCTGCAAGGGGCCAAAGGAAATCGCTTTGTTTCTATTGATAATGTCAAGTTACAACATGTGGCCGATTCTGCACAGCAGACCAAGAGGGACACCCAGTAGTTCCGGCATCCCTCTCACTACTGGGGAAGAAGTCCAGCTGCAGGTGATTTACACTGACGCTGTTTCCTCTCCGAGCTTGGGGAGGGTGGAAGATGATCTTGCGATTGTTCCACAGACAACGATTAATATGGAATCTTTTGATCAAGTTGCTGTACGTTCTACTGATGTTTCTGAACATGTGGTTTATAGCGTGCCTAGGAGAGACCCTCCTTCTGCTTCTTTGTTCACAATTGCACCTTTTGCAAGAACTGCCTCTGGCTGCTTCAACGACGCTGATGAAGCAGTGTACAGCTCCTCGTCCTCGATGTCTTCTGTCCGAGGTCCACGTAAGCTGCTGAGTTGGCTTAAACGCACATATTTTGTTTTTCCTTGGAACTATTTATGGCTTTTTATGGCAGTAATGACTCTTTTTTTATGGTTGGGATTTGTAGTTACTTTTTTTCTAGTGATACATGGTCATTTTCTTCCTGATCGATCTGACATTGAGCACGTGGAGACTGTGTTGAGACCACATTTTTCGTCTCATATGGTTCGAAGAGACTTGTCCAATGTGAACATTTCTGCAGTACCGATTCCGGATGGGATTGTATGGGATAAAGTGATGTTTGATATATATGGTCCCACTGAATTGATTCAAATACCGTATGTCCTCAAGTTATCAATGAATGATATTGTTATACCAGGCATTGTTTCTGATGATTGGGATGTGAAGACAGTAGATTCTATGCTAACAGATTTGCAATATTATACTGTCTATGACAATGAAGATGCTTACCAATTTAGAGATTATCATGGTGACATGTTTTGCTACAACTATTATGGACACCACTTTATTCATAAAGCTAGTAGCCCTAAGTACATATTTAATTATGTGCAATGGGAACATTGCTCGACTCCTCCACAAGGGAGTTCAAAAACGTATTATGATAAATGTGCATATTTTTCTGGGCATGATCAATGAAATGCTAAGTCTTACTATTTTAAAGTTACTCCGTATTCCAATAAGCAAATGTTACTGACCAATACTAAATTACTGTATTCAAATTTGTTTGTATCTAAACTTTCGGTCGAGGGGTATGAATACTGGTTTAAGACTGTTGACTTGAAACGTGTTTGGGGTACGAAAAATTGGCAGATGCAAGGCAGGGATACATTATTTAGAGCATGTATTATCCCTGTACAGATGATTTTCCTCAATGAGACAGTATAACAGACTAGCTGTTTGGGCTTAGCGACAATTAGAGAGTTGACTTTGCCTAGTATACCTGTCCCTTCCAAATTAAACAACTGGCAGCACTATGTGAATGCTACTTTTAGTGAATTTACGCATTGGGTCCAGAATGGTACGCTTAACACTTCATCGTTACATCCGGGCGGGTGGTTATTATGGCCTGTAGACACTAATCAGTGTCATCAACGTTTTGTCACCTCTTCAGGGGGTTCAGGACTAGTAGGGCAGACGCTCGTTACATTTCACCAGAACATGCTGATATTATAGCTACGTACAGCGTGGGGAAGCTTTGTCAACAATGGTTGAAGTCATCCACGCTGGATGCAGTTAAGTCACATCTCAAGTTACTGTCTAATGGTACTGATTTACAAGATTTTTTGTCAGGTCCCAAGGTACCACGGAAGAAAAGGTTTTTATATGAAGTTTATAATGAGATTTGGAAACTTTCACAACAGGAGGCTGCAGCCCGGTTGAGGCAGATTGATCAAGAAAATCTACTGCAGACTTTGTCTGTTGTTGATAATGGCATGCATACCCTTTCTGACCGTGTTTACACGATTGACAGCATTGTTTCCTCTGCTATTGACATTATTAAATCAGACATGTCTTCTTTATATCATGGGCAGAGTCAGACACGGTCCATCATGCAGCTGGGTTGGACTCTTCAGACCTTGAAGGCGGGTTGCGTTCCATGGCAGCACATTCGTGCCAGAGAGATCTTTATCTCCTTTAATTTGACTCGTCAACAACAGTTGATGGCTAAAAAGGAAGCGACATATGTTATGTTGAATATTGAGAAATTGGAGAAACTGCCTTTCACGGTGGCTGAGATTCCGTCAGCTGAGTGGTTGATTCATGGGGTTATTAATTTGCCTATTTCCACTCTGCAATTTACTTCTTGTTTGAAGCACATTCCGGTGGGTAGATATGAATTATTGGGAGACAGTTACATACACGAGGTGTGGGAGCTTCCCTTTCAATACAGATGTGTTAATGGTTTGAGGGAGGTTTTTCTTAGCGGTAGCGAATGCAAAGCTTCTGTCAGCCATTCCATTTTTTGTAAGCAGCTGTCCTTGCACGGAGCTTGTAACGCTTCGATTGCTAACTTAGCTTGTTATCTGAAGGGTGTTCCAGTCCCAGTTATTAAAAACACTTTCCAGGTGCTTTCTAACAGCAGTTACGTTGTTCTTAACAGCGAACGCTGCTGTGGCATGCGTGCCGGAATAGTTTACGTTGGCGTTGTCAACAAGGCCGTTACGTGCTGCGGGAATGTGTTGTTTCCCCCCACTCAAATTAGGGAGGTAGCAGACATCTGGCCTCATATTGCTACTTCCAAGGTTGATTTCGACAAGTTGAGTAGGCTGAAAGCTTTATTGTTTCAAAAGCATGTGGCCCTTACATCTGCTAGCGAGACCTACGCACTTCAGGTGGCAAGGTCATCAGCGGAGATACAGTCCCTTTTGAATATTATCTTTCCAAGTCACTTCGGTGAACTTGTGGGCCGTATATTTAATGCATCCAGCACTGCTGGTATTGCTCATTTTTTCAAAGCCGTTGGTGTTGGTTTCGCTCACACCTTCTCTTCCATATTCGGTTTGATACCTTCGGCTATACACTCTATTTTCGGAAGCATTTTTGGGGGTTTCCCGATTACTTTGGCTTTGTTGGCTGGAGTCTTGCTATTGTTGCTATTTTTTCGCAATGGCTGTCCCGCCATGATGAAATCCTATATTGCTGCTCCCGTCAGCGCAGCTGTGTCGTGAACGCATGATGCAGCATTTTGGAGCTACACTCCTGAGTCATTTGGAGTGTGACTGCTCTCTGTCATTCAGACCGGTTTTGGATTGTGTGCAACCCGTGTTTTGATGCCTTTGGTGCTCGTTTGAACATGCACTGGCTTTCTGTCTCTCACTGCAGCGCCCTCCAGTGGTCGATCCTGATCTGTTGATGTTCCCGATTAGGGCTCATTCCCAGACTTGTGCACTACGGTTGCGTTTGCTTCGTGAGGCGGTTTATGAGATTCCCTTCCTGGAGGAAGATGGTATTTCATTGGCGCTGCACGGGGTGCCGCCCTGAATGGTTTTGGGGCTTTGGAACACACCTGCTCCATGGTACTTTGTGGCGTGGATCTTCCGATATTAACATATCTCGAAGTGGAGGAGCTCCTACGTTCTATTGCTTCTGTCTGACAATTGGATGTCGGCAAAATTGACACTATATTGAATTTGGCTTTATCGTCAAATGTTCCCTAAATTTATGACTTTGTTGTCTTCTTACCTTGTCGAAATATATTGTTTATGTTTTGGGCATGTTTTTATGTTATTGGAACCACTTGCTACCGACAAGGGGAGGGTGTAGTGTGGTTAGTTTTACGTATACTTGGCGCATTAGCTTCAGGCTTTAGGCCTTTGTGCACTTTGCCCTGATTGTATTTTATTCATTTGCTGACAGCTTAGAGCCTCTGTGCACTTTGCTCTAAATGCTTTTTTTAGGCTTCGTACTGTTATTTTTCAAATAGCCAGTTCTACGGTGTTGTTTTTTATTCATATCACACTGTTTTGCCTACTTCAGCACTGGAGTTCTTCATAACATATTCACTCTGTGCTTCAGTCAAGTATACAGTCTGGTACATTGCCGATAGACGTGGTAGGAGTTTAGATTTGGCATTCCTGCGTAGGGACATTTTGTGATCACGATGACATGTTAGTTATAAAATCACTTCCTTGTCCCAATACATGCAAGAGGGAGATTCCGACCAGAGACCCACAGCTAGACGCTGACTGCCTCGTTGCAGATGCAGAACCAGATCACAGGCCTTTGCTCAGGTATGAGGGCGTATGTCTCCCCGGTGATTCGGAAAGGCAAGCTAGAAGCTTAACATGCTGTGCTCTAAATAGAACACGCAGAGGGAGAGTAGAAACTGTTAGGAAATATGATAGCTTTATTCTTATGTTTTACTCTCCTAGTGACTATATCAATCCTACTATGTTGTATTGTTCTGGTTATTGCGGCTCACGCCTTATTATCTAAAATACAGTCGTTTTATTAAAACATTATATAAAACTTATACTGTCTTTGTCATTTGTAAATGAGATCATATAAATGAGAGAGTTGGTTTGGATCTGAGTGACCACGACTTCCCTGAGAAGTTCCAAAGATGTCATGCGCTCGGCTGCCTAATCATTTCTTCCCCGTGGGAGAAATGAGGCACTGCTAGTTAGCCGGAGCAAAAACCGGATTTAGGGTGACAGAGTTCCTTACACGTGGGTCAGACTCAGTCCCCCACACCGTTATCGATCCTGCTGCCTAGAAATCCAGTAATCTCATTTAGGATAATGAGAGCCCACGCGACACCAGTACTGCTCACTGTGTGACATCTTTCCACATGAATCACAATTTGTCCTCTGCATGTTTCCAATTTCTTCGTCTCAAGGGTTTCCGTAATTAATTCATTTCATTCTTATTTTAATCTCGACACATTGACTGTTCTGTCCTTTTCTGGTTTGTCTTCTGTGCTAACATTACTATTTGTTGCCCCTGTTACTCCTTTTGGGCTGAGATTGCTTAACCACTTGGTTATCTACTGTGCTGAAAAGCCTTGCAAATTAATATTATCTCTCAGTGGCATATTTTGTGGGGTACTCTAATGTAACTCGTAACCTGATCTGGTGTGGGCATGTAAGGAAGTGGCATTCCCTGAGGACACCTTGCATCAAAAACCGGTCCTGCTTGATTTAACATTTGGTTTGGTACTGCAATTCGTGTAGGGGTCACGTTTGGGGCACAAGAAGCTATTCTCTCTATCTCTGAATTGTTTGAATATACTGATTTTTGCATACTAATTGGTGACACCCCTGCAGGTACTGGTGTTTCTGGGACTGCCGACACATTCATAGACTGGGCATTACTTCCAGGGATGCCAGAAGCATGCAATAGAACAACTGGACCTATAGTCATGGGAACTGTTAATGCATCGGGCGACCCATAGGAGCTGTTTGATTCTGTGGAGTTTGCATTCCAGCACTTTGACCTGTTAAAGCACTACTGAAAGTCTGTCCTGTTTGACTCGGGGTAACATTTGACATTTTCTGCACTGATGTATACATAGGCAGAGTCTGATTCTGAATAGAATTCTGCACAGTTATAGTCACATTAGGTGTAGACACCATCTGATTCACATAAGGACTTGGCACTACCTGATTCATAACTGGGCTTATAATGTAATGCCTGTGTTGACAGTTAGAACTGGTGGGTAAACCACGGGCACTTGTGTCACTGAATTTCCAGGTGTACTTGGAACTATGTGAATCCAGCTCTGTGTAACTGGATCAGCTGGCACTTTTGGGGCAGTATTCTGTATTGTTTCCTCAACTGAATGATACAGTGGGGAACGATTCATCAGAAGTTGATTTATGAACTAATCTTCCAAATCGCTTTTGTGTGCCTGTCATTTTACCCTCATCTACTGTCTGTTCTGTTTTAGCTGTCTGCTTGTTTCTTATAATAGGTTTTGAACCCTCATCATCATTCTCTGTGATAGCTGAAAGCATTGTTACTCCATCTAGTATCTCAGCTCTCAATCTTTTCTGTCCTGCATCCTGTCCAGCTTCCGCTAATGTCTTAACTGCTTTCTTCATTCTACTCTGAAACTTTGTAGTTTCTTTCTGTCTTGTAAAAAGTTCCCAAATAGCAAGATCTTCATATTGTGCAGTTCTTGGATCAGGCTTTAATTTGCACAATACTCTTCTCTAATTTTCTAAAATTCTCACATTAAATGGTTCCGTAATAAGGAAAAGCTAATGAACCTTCTTTCTCTGTGATCTTCCACCATTGTTTAATCCAAATGCATGCTGAAACTCTTTTCGCCTCTGACACTTCCTATGCTGGTGTTCCTTCGGGTGCTACCTGTTCACCCTCCCGAACTGGAATAAACACATCTCCTCACAGGTTACTTCTTAAAGCTTTGAAAATTTTAATTTTCGCTCTATTTCAATTATTAACAATGATTTTCACTGAAATCAGGAAGTAAATTCAATTCACAATCCTTTTCGTAATGCCTTCTCAACCAACTGCAACACAGTATTGTCCAACAATATGAGCCCAGCTTTCTCACCAACTGACTTGTCCCAGCGTGGTACAAATGGTGTCACACTCACTTCACTCACCAGCTGCAGTCGCGTCACAATTGTCTATCAGACAATTGTTCACACTTACACTATATGCAAAATATTGCAAGATCAAAAACCAAAAACCAGTCTGCACACTATGGGTAGGGCTCAAACACTCAAAGCTGTATGGCTATATTTCTGACTGTGGCTTTTGTAAATACACAGCGAGTGAGATTTTACCAGCAGTTTTTACACTGGTTGATACAGAGCCTCCCTAGGCCTTTGTGATTCACCTAATACCAACCAATAACTCAAACACACTCAAGGAAAGCTATCAGCACTGTCAATGGCACCTCATGATCAGTACCTCACTGCAGACAATAAATTAACCAAATGTCTTCTACACTTGTGCATTATCCAGAGGATCTTAGGCCTTGATGGACCTGTCAACAACAACAACCGCTGATGATTTTTTAGCACAGAGTGCCACAATCACTTTGAGTACGACAACTCCACAAAACACTTCACATCACACTTCACTGCAATCCTCAAGCAAAAAGCATTTCAAGCACAAATCCCTATTTATACTCACACAACATGTTTAACTGTAGTCATTACACTGGAACTTCACCAACCTCTGGAATGGATCATTGGACAAATGACAAAGTGGACAAAATTTGGACTGGGCAATGACATGTGAACTAGGGAGTCCACTAATGTACTCAAAAATATGGTTCCCCCTCTTATGGGATGAAACCCTTGACTGTTATCAAACCTGTGAATCCTAATTCCCCAATATTAACTTAAAATACAGTTCCCCCTATTATGGGATGGAACCATCACTATGCTATCAAACTTTGAGTGTGTTTTTCATCCTTCACAGGAATCAAATGCTTCTCTGATGTTGACAGACCTTTTGTCCCAGAAATAGAGTGGTGAACCATACACAAATTTCCATTAACACTACACAAACAATTTAAACACCATGACCAATGAAGCCATGAAAGGGGACTCCTATCAATGAAAAATTTCAAATCTATATTTTATAACCACAAAGCTAATGTCATAAAGACTGTGGGCAAAATCAGATTAAGAAGATAAATCAAGACCAGTGGCTGCCCAAAACAGTGAAATGACTTTCATCAAATTATCATTAAAACAATTAAATATTCAATTATAATAATAATTATCATCCAGGAGATAATCTGAGAAACTGAAACATATCTCACGTCAGACTGTAGAAACATTAGTCAACTTCAATTTAGCAGAGTATGCAAATGTTGGAGTGGACATAGGTTGTGCCTACAGCTAATTAAATTAGGAAATGCACGTATGGGGACAAACATGTGGGCACAATACAAAAGAAGACAAAAATCATTTGGAAATAATATATCTAGGGCTATAGATTAGTCTCTAAAAAATTAAAAGTGTAAGTGTCAGCATGCTAACGTCTATTCTAGAAAAAGGAAAACATGTCAAGGGAAATGGCAATCAGCAGGGAGATAGTCCTCTCCTAGGGTCAGCATTCAAGGATTCTTCATCAGCACAGCATCAAATCAGCAAATGTATTTGTTAATAAAACACACATAGTATGCAAACGTATAATTTCAGCATTAATAACATGTCATCAGAAGAAGTAAAACATTTCAATATAAACTGTAAAACGTTGTTAATGCATCACATTTGGCATAACAGAGAAGTGCAATTCATTTTATGTGCATGTCTATTTAAACTCATAAATCACATATAATGCGTTAGAAAACCAAATGAATTTCGCATACTGGCAATTAATTAATCTAGAACCTAAAATATAATTTGGCATAATTTAAACCTTATTAACACGTTGTTGAAACTGGTAGGCATATTTGTGGCCACCAAGAATGAAAACATGAGCACTTTTTAAATAAGTATCAGTGCAGATTTCTATGTTAGGTTGTTAACATAAGACATAATTTGTCACCTTCTGCTGATGTGTGGCTCACTAAAAGCCTTACTAAAATGTACGCTTCAACATCTGCATGGTACCACGTGCTGCCACTGTTCATTTCCTCCTGCCCTTCATGGTCCGTCATGCTGCAACTGTCCTTCTTGTCTGTCTGGTATGCTCATACTGCTGCCCTAACCTCTTTCTTCTCTGCCCTCTATTGTCCATGTGCATTGTCGTGTCCCCTCCCTATTGTTTTCTATGGTTTGTTGCGCTGCACTGCCATCCCGTTTGTAGTGTGTGGTGTATTTTGGTGCTGCAACCCTTGAAACCTTCCTTGTAAGGTCAGTTTGGTGCCCCTGTCCGTCTCACACCTGCCCTCTCTTATCCTAGTCCATGTCTCTGCCCCATTCCCTACTCCTCTGTGATCCAATGTACTATACTTGCCAACATTCTGAATTTGCTATCAGGGAGATTTTGAAAAAAAAAACTGGAGAAATTATTTGCCCCAATCACTTACATTGAAAAAGAAGACATTTTAGGTAGGAGATAGATAAAAGAAAGCCCCTTTGGGCTTAAAAACAGCAAGAGTCTCCTGCCTGAATGGGATCTGTTGGCATGTATGGTTGTACTGCCACTGACTCTTTCTTCTGCCCTCAATGGTCTGTTGTATTGTTTTAGCCTCTCTTAGCTATCCTGTATGGTTGGTTTGTTGCCCCTGCCCCCTTTCCCTGTCCTCCATGGTCTGTTGTGCTGCCACTGCCCTCCTGCCTGCCAAGCGTGCTCAACTTGTTGCCTCTGCACACTCCTCACTGCCCACAATTATCTGAGCCTGTGCTTCTGACCTCTGCCTCCCCACAGTATTCTAATGAATGAATAGATTGCTAACATTCTATATTTATTACAAAAGTATGGCACGCGTGATGTAATAAAAACTGTGATACCTAAAGCATTTCCTTCAGAAATTATAAAAGTGAGAGGGTCTTATTTGCATAGAAATTATGGCTAGTGCTCTAAAAAACAAAAATAGGACATATTTTATGAGCTCTCAAATAGCAACAAATCACTTTAAAATTATTTGCTATCTTTCTGTTTTTACCCATTTGATCACCTAATTATTTGTTACACTTAGGGGTGAGGATGTGACGTTAAGGCCAGAGCTGCAGACTTTGGGGCTCATTATGAACACGGCTGTAAGCCCCGCCTTGTTCATGCTGGCGGTCTTTCCGTAAACCGCCAGCCCCCTTGAGACCCCGCCGGCCGCATTACGAACATTCTGCTGGGCCCGCGGGCAGAAACAGTGTTTCTGCCCGCCGGCACAGCAGAATGCAGGGCCGAGACATTGCCGACATGGAGCCGTTGTCAATGCCTTAGTGTGGCGGGTGCAGTAGCACCTGTTGTGCAGGTCACTGCCCGTAAATCAGGCAGTGACCTGTGCGAAAGGGCCCTGGAGCACTCCTTCTGTCATCCTTTCTCTGGCGGGGGAACCCACCAGGGAAAGGCTGGGGGAAACAGGGTTCATCATCCGGAGGGCAGCACTACTTGCAGCGCTGCCCTGTCGGGTAATGAAATCCACCATTGTCAGGCTGCCTGTCGGCGGTAGCCTGGCTGTGGCGGAAGGCCGCCACAGGCGGCCCTCCCTGTATTTATTATATGGCGGTTCATACCACCATGCCGGTCTTTCCCGCCGCCGCCGGCATGGCAGTCTGAACCGCCAAGTTCATAATGAGCCCCTTTGCAACAGGGGAACTAGTTTCAAATTTTGGCACCAACCCAACATCCTGTGATCCTGTGCAAATCATTTAGACCCTCATTACAACCCTGGCGGTCAGTGACAAAGCGGTGGTAACACCGCAACAGGCCAGCTGTAAAAAAATGGAATCATGACCACAGCAGAAACCACCAACACAAACAGCCACTTTAACCCACCGACCGCCACGGCGGTAGCAACAAACACCACAGCGGTAACCGCCTACAGCCATGAAGAAGACAATGTACCGCCCACTGCATTATAACACGCCTATCTGCCACCTTTTCCAGAGCGGTACTAACGCCATCAAAAGCACAGTGGAAACAGAACACTGAAGGGAAACAACTCACCTCTCGACACTCAAGGAAGAACCACAACGCCATGGAGCCCGAGCTGCAGTTTTTTACAATGCTGGTGTACCTTCTCATACACCAGGAACACAAACGCTGGTGAAGATGACCAAGGTGAGTACTGCACCTAGCACACAAGGGGGGGAGGAAAAGGAGAGTGACACACACACCCAACATGCAACACCCCCAACACCATACACACAAACAGATGCAACAACATTACATATAGTCCCCGTAACCATCAGGAATAACGCAATGACAAAAGGAATGGAGTAAAATTAGTGTAATAGTACTGTTTTAGATAAATACGTACTTATATCAATAAACAGTATGTACAATATATACAATATATACAAAAGGAGGGACAATGCCCACTCCAAACTGTCCATGGCCCACTGGGCCAAAACACATAGGCCAAGGCCACACTTGACTCCTGCCTCAATACGGAGAGAACACTGTAGGGGCATCAGGTTGAAAACACACAGGCACCTCAGGGGGACGGGGAATGGGGGGCACCTCAGCCGGAAGATGGTACAACCCACAAACCTGGAGGGGGAAACATGCACACAACGATGCCCCGGGTAGTGCAAATCCACAGTCTCTCAAGTGGGTGGTTTGCCCACTGCTTGGTCCTGGGAAGTGCAAAGCCACGGTCTCTTAAGTAGGTGGTTTGCCCACTGCTTGGTCCTGGGGAGTGCAAAGCCACAGTCTCTCTAGTGGGTGGTTTGCCCACTGCCTGGCCGTGGGGAGTGCAAAGCCACAGTCTCTCAAGTGGGTGGTTTGCCCACTGCTTGGTCCTGGGAAGTGCAAAGCCACAGTCTCTTAAGTAGGTGGTTTGCCCACTGCTTGGTCCTGGGGAGTGCAAAGCCACAGTCTCTCTAGTGGGTGGTTTGCCCACTGCTTGGTCCTGGGGAGTGCAAAGTCACAGACTCTCAAGTGGGTGGTTTGCCCACTGCTTAGTCCTGGGAAGTGCAAAGCCACAGACTCTCTCAAGTGGGTGGTTTGCCCACTGCTTGGTCCTGGGGAGTGCAAGGCCAAAGTCTCTCAAGTGGGTGGTTTGCCCACTGCTTGGTCCTGGGGAGTGCAAAGCCACAGTCTCGCAAGTGGGTGGTTTGCCTACTGCTTGGTCCTGGGGAGAGCAAGGCCACAGTCTCTCTATTGGATGTTTTCTTCCACTGGTTCTGGAGGGGGCCTTGTGCCTAGTGTGCTTCATCTTGGCAAGGAGAGGCTGAGTGGATGGCTTCTTCCACTGGTTCTGGAGGGTGCCTTGTGCCCAATGTGCTTCATCCTGTCAAGGAGGGGCTGGTTCTGGATGGAACCTTGTGCCCAGTGTGCTTCATCCTGGCAAGGAGGGGCTGAGAGGATGCCTTCTTCTACTGGTTCTGGAGGGGGCCTTGTGCCCAGTGTCCTTTATCCTGGCAAGGAGGGGCTGAGTGGATGCCTTCTTCCACTGGTTCTGGATGGGGCCTTGTCCCCAGTGTGCTTCATCCGGGATGGGGCAAGGTCACCGACAGGTGTTGCAGGGGCCAGGATGCACTGCAGCCCATGTAGTCACCACTACACACTGCTCGCCGGTTGTGATGGCTGCTCAGTGGATGCCAGTTGCGCTGCAGGTGGCGGTGCTGGAAGTGGTGATGGCAGCTTCCAGGCCTTCATCTGCAGCCTCGGACGGATGCCCACTGGGGCTGCTGCTGCTGGCAGTGGTGCTGGTAGCCCCGGTGCATGTGGCGGTGCTGGCGGCGGTGCATGTGGCGGTGCTGGCCACGGGGCAGGTGGCAGTGCTGGCCACGGGGCAGGTGGCAGTGCTGGCAGTGGTAGTGGTAGCCTCCAGGTTTTCACCTGCAGCCTCAGACAGCTGCCCACTGGGGCAGCTGCGGCTGGCAGTGGTGCTGCTGGTGGTGGTGCATGTGGCGGTGCTGGCTGCGGTGCAGGTGGCGGTGCTGGCAGTGGTGGTGGTAGCCTCTAGGCCTTCACCTGCAGCCCGGACGGCTGAAGTGCCATGGCTGGTGTTGTGTGCCACTTCCTGCCATTGGCAGATGGTGGTGCCTCCTTGCTTCTGCCAGCTGGTGTCTTTTTCTTGCCCTTGCCGGCTGGTGGTGCCTCCTTCCCCTTGCTGGCTGGTGTCCCCTTCTTGCCCTTGCTAGATGGGGGACCCTTCTTGGCCTTGGCAGGTGGTGCTGGCACACTGGCTGGGCTGACGGGTGCCCCTTTGGAGCCTCTCACACCTGCAGTAGCTGCACAAACCACAGTGGCCATGAACTTGGTGGCTGAGGTGCTGGGCTGGGTCCGGCCACCCTGGCCCGAAGTGAAGGATGAGGGGGGGAGGGGTAGGGAATAGGTCAAGGGTGGCGAGGAAAAGCTTCTTAGGGACACTGGGGTGGGAGGAGGGTGAAGGTTTGTGAGTGGAGTAAGAGGGAGTGATTGTAGGAGGTGTCAGTCTGCTCTGTTTGGGTGCAGGTGCAGGTACATGGGCTGGATGCTGTTGTGAGGTGGATGGCTGTTGCGTGTCTGTGTGCTTGCGTTTGTGTACTTTAGGAGGAGGGGTCACAGGCACAGTGGGAGAGGACACAGGGGACGTGTGCATAGATGTGGGGGTGGTGACTGCCAGTGAGGGGATAGTGATAGGCATGCTGGTGATGGAGGTAGTGGATGAGGATGTAGTGCATGCAGGTGTGAGTGGAGAGGCTACTGGGAAGGAGGTGGATGCCGAGGAGGAGGGGGACACAGTGGAGGCAGTGGATGTCGGTGTGTCTGCATGTGGATGGTGCTTGTGTGAGTGCCTGTGAGATGAAGTGTGGTGCTTGTGTTTGCCTGAGCCACTTCTGTGTGTTGATTTGGGTGATTATTGGTCTGAAGGTGTGCTTGGGACAGGCTGGGGTTGAGGGGATTGGGACTGGGTAGAGGAAGTTGGAGGGGGAGGCTGGAGACAGGGACAATGGCTGGCATCAGTGCATTGGCCAGAGCTTGGAATGCTCTCTGTTGGGCTGCCACGCCAGAGTGAATGCCCTCCAGGTATGCATTTCTTTGTTGAAAATGCCCTGCTACACCCTGGATGGCATTCAGTATGGTTGACTGCCCAACAGAGTGGGATCTCAGGAGGTCAATAGCCTCCTCACTGAAGGCAGCAGGGCTAACTGGGGCAGGGCCTGAGGTGCCTGGGGCAAAGGAGATGCCCACCCTCCTGGGTGAGCGGGCGGGGAAACACGCAGAGGGGCTGCTGGGAGGGCGGTGCTGGTACAAGGGGTGGCTATGCCTGCAGTTGGGGTGGCCACAGGGGTGTCCGTCACCATCAGGGAGCTGCCATCCGAGGAGGTGTTGCTGTCGGTACTGTTCCCTCCTGTCTCCGACATGTTGCTCACCTCGCCCTCCGTCCCACTGCTACCCTCACCGTCAGTGGATTTGGCCTCCAGGCCCATGTGGGATGCAGCTCCCTCCGTTGCCGGTGCCTCTGCTCCTCGGCCAGATGATGCTAATGCACACAAGGACAGGGTGACAAAACAAAAAGGGGGGGAGACACAGAGGATACACTTGGTCAATGCCAGCAACAACACTATTGTTGGTGTATACAACTCACAGGGAACAGCCCTAAGCACTAGGCCATGCACTACCAGTTACAATGCTAGTCACCAGCCCATTGGGTACAATGCCTGATGCCATTAGCTGCACACCTGAAACCCACAGGACCCTGCCCAGTAGTAGATGCCCACTAACATTATTGGGATTGGAGTGCATATGAGCTTGTCCATCATTGAACATACCCTGCTATGTTCGCCATGGCCTAGGGGCACTCACAGGGGCACCCACACCCCCCACCCAGGTAATACCTTAACACGCACAAAGTCATGATTCAGAATCTGTACTCACCCCCTTGTGGCTGCTGTGATGCTTCAAGCGCCCATCCAAATCCGGATAGGCCACCGCCAGGATGCGGAACATCAGAGGGGTCAGGGTACGATGGGCACCCTTCCTAGTTGGGAGGCCAGCCCCAGCTGGGCCTCCACCATCTTCCTTGCCCAGCGGCGCAGGCCTTCCCACCGTTTGCGGCAGTGGGTGCTCCGCCTGTCAAAGACCCCCAGGGTCCGCACCTCCTTGGCGATGGCATGCCAAAAACCCTTTTTCTGATTGGCGCTGACCTGCAACAAAAAAACAGCAGACAAGGTATTAGTCATACTGTCCGGACTGTTATACTCATGACCCAACATATCCCCCACATCCCCTTACGCACATACATTGCCCACCATACATGCAGCACTCTCCCCAGGACCCCTCAGACCCCCCTACACGAGGCCGAAACACACAGCAATCCATACATTCATGGCCCATGCATCATGCTCACAGTGCACTTACCTGTTTGTCTGGAGGACCATGGAGTAAAGTGTACTGGGGTAGGACCCCATCCACCAGTCTCTCCAACTCCTCCGAAGTGAAGGCAGGGGCCCTTTCCCCAGACAATCGAGCTTTTGTCGCTTCCAGACACAGGCAACAGCAGCACTTGCAGTGTAGGTCCTCTCCTGTTGAAGGTCAGGTAGCAAGTGAGTGCACAGATAGAAAATGGCAGTCACGTCCGCGGCCATGCGTACATCGCCATTGGCTCCTGGAACCTATAGGGCCCAATGATAACCAGTGCAGTCTTGCGCGGCGGTCATCGACCGTCGACTGTAATGGCGCCCAATGGCAGCGGAATTACCTAATTTCCACTGGTCAGACAGCCGCCATTTCATCGGGGCACAGGCTATGGCACCTAACTGCGTCACAGCAGACATTGGCACATCAACTGACTTATGAGTTCACATACTGTTTTTGTAAAGCAAAAATTGCATATTAATGTTGAAATATGTGTGAATAGACCTTCTGCTCACTGTTTTCACCCTAGAGTTCAACTGCTGAGGATGAGTAGGAGATGGAGACATCCCCTGTGTACAAACCCCTGGTGGACCTGGCAACAATGGAGGACAGGCACATTATCTGACCTACAGTCTTGATAGGGCCACAATCCAAGAACTGTGTGTCCAATTGGAGGCAGACCTGATCTCAGCTATCCGCCACCCCACAGGTATCCCCCCCCTAGTGCAGGTCCTGTCAATGCTCCATATCCTGGCAAGTGGTATCTTCCAAGCGACAGTGGCCATGGCATCAGGTATGTCACAGCCTATGTTCTCAAACGTGCTGACCAGAGTGTTGTCTGCCCTGCTGAAAGACATGCGCAGCTACATCGTATTCCCCCAGGTGGAGGATTTGGCCACAGTGAAGGCTGACTTCTATGCACTGGGACATATCCCCAACATCATTGGTGCCACTGATAGTAAATATATTGCATTTGTTCCCCCCGGAGAAATGAACAAGTTTTCAGAAATAGAAAAAGCATTCACTCTCTGAATGTGCAGATGGTGTTTTTCGCGGACCAGTACATCTCCCATGTGAATGCCAAGTATCCTGGCTCTCTGCATGATGCCTTTATCTTGAGGAATAGCAGCATACCATATGTGATGTCTCAACTCCAGAGGCACCGGGTGTGGCTAACAGGTGAGCCCATGGTCCCCACCCAGTTGATGTAGGTATATGGGTGTGGGTTTGGCCCTAAGGGTGAGTGTGTGGCTAACAGGTATCCCTCGATATTTGCAGGTGACTCTGGTTACCCCAACCTCTCATGGATACTGACCCCAGAGAGGAATGCCAGGACAAGGGCAGAGGAACGTTACAATGAGGCACATAGGCGACCAAGGAGGATAATTGAGAGAACCTTTGGCCTCCTGAAGGCCAGATTCCGGTGCCTCCATCTGACAGGTGGATCCCTGTACTACTCACCCAAGAAGGTGTGCCAGATCATCGTTGCATGATGCACAACCTGGCCTTGAGACGCCAGGTGCCTTTTCTGCAGGAGGATGAGCCTGGGGATAGACGTGTGGCAGTGCTGGAGCCTGTGGACAGTGACAAAGAGGAGGCAGAGGAAGAAGATGTGGACAACAGAGCTACACTAATTCAACTGTACTTCCAGTGACACACAGGTAAGACACTGTGACTTCACCTTCCATTGCAGTTTTGTGTTGGACATTGAACATGGCAGCCTGAATTCCCTATTTCTATGGCCACTTACTGTACCCTTTGGCATCTCTATTTTCAGATCTCTGTGCCACAATCTGGCTCCTGGTGTGTTCACTGCTGCCCTCTACAGGTCATGCCTATGTGAATATTACAGTAACTTTGAATTGCAATGTTTACAGTTTGTGAAACTAATACATTTGTCAAACAATTGACAGACTCCATATTTGATTTTGTTCCAAGGGTGTTTATTTAGGTGCTAATAAGTGGAGGGGGTATTGCAATGGGCTGGGTTCCTGGTTAAGGAAAGTCCAGGGTAGAGTCCAGTCTATTTGTATCACAGGTGCATTGTCCAAAGAGGCATAGGAAGGGGAGCATTGTCAGTTCAAGGTGGACAGGGTGACAGAGTGGGACACAAGGGTGACAATCAGGAGAGTCTTATTTCCTGGCGTGGGTCTTGGCAATGTTCTCCAGCTTCTGCCTGGATCGCAGGGACCATTTGTGGGGTGGTTCTCCTTCTGCAGGGGTGGGGTGCTGGTGGCCTCCTGTCCACTAGCGTTGGCGGAGGTGGAGGGCTGTTCTTTGGTTTGGTTAGTGTCAGGGGCCTGTTAGTGTGCCACACTGCCTCCCTCATGGTGTTGGCCATGTCTACCAGCACCCCTGCAATGGTGACCACGGTGGTGTGGATGTCCCTCAGGTTCCCCAATCCCCAGGTACTGTCCCTCCTACAGCCGCTGGGTCTCCTGCAACTTGGCCAGTATCTGGCCCATAGTCTCCTGCGAATGGTGGTATGCTCCCAGGATGTTGGTGAGTGCCTCATGGAGAGTCAGTTCCCTGGGCCTGTCCTCCCCCTGTCGCACATCAGTTCTCCCAGCTTCCCTGTTGTTCTGTGCCTTTGTCCCCTGAACCGTGTGCCCACTGCCACTGACACCAGGTCCCTGATCGTCCTGTGTTTGTGGAGTTGCCTGGGGTCCCTGTAGTGGTGGACACACTGCTGATTGACGTGTCCTGGGGACAGAAGGATGGGCCCGCTGGGTGGGTGCTCTGGTGGTGTTTCCTGAGGGGTGAGGCTCTGTGGTAGGTTGGGACTGTGCCTGGGTCACCGACTGTCGAGAGGTTCCTCATGGGCCAAGATGGTAATCGTGATCCAGGAATGCAACTCTGCTGTCATCACTGTGGGCCTCTTCTGGGGGGGGACTGGATGTGGCTGGCACCTCCTCTCCGGTGACATTGAGTGGGTGTCCTGTGGGGAAGTAAATGCAGTGTTATTGTTCCTGCGTGTTCCATCTTGTGCATGGATATATTTCCCTCTATGGCTGTTATTAGCAAGGCAGCTTTGGCTTGTGTGAGTTGTGATTGGTTTGGCTAAGTGATTGTCACTAGTGTGCATGCTGTGGTGATGGGTGTCAATGCAGATCTGTGAGTGGTGTCCATGCATTGTTGTTGCATGCAGGACTTGGTATTGGGATGGATGGGTTGTGATGGTGGGGTATGTGTGTGGTGGTGGGGTGATGGGGGTGTGGGTAGGGGTTGTTGTTTGTGATGGCATGCAGGTAGGGTGGGGGAATAAAGTAGTGAAGATTTGACTTACCAGAGTCCAGTCCTCCTGCTACTCCTGCCAGGGCCTCAGGAAGAATGATCGCCAAGACTTGCTCCTCCCATGTTGTTAGTTGTGGGAGAGGAGGTGGGGGTCCACTGCCAGTCATCTGTACAGCTATCTGGTGTCTTGCAACCACGGAACCCACCTTCCTCCGCAGGTCGTTCCACCTCTTCCTGATGTCATCCCTTGTTCTTGGGTGCTGTCCCACGGTGTTGATCCTGTCCACGACTCTCCGTCATAGCTCTATCTTCCTTGCAATAGATGTCTGCTGCACCTGTGAATAGCTGTGGCTCTACCCAGATGATTTCTTCCACCATGACCCTTAGCTCCTTCTCTGAAAACCTGGGGTGTCATGGGTGTAGTGTGAGTGGTATGTGTGAGGGTCTGTGGGGTGATGTGTTGGGGTGTGTGCTGTGAGGTGCGTGGTTGTTATACGGGTGATGGTGTTTTCTGGCTCAGATTCAGTGGGTGCTCCTGGCTTGTCTCTCTCTCACTTGCCAAAATCTTTGGGTCGTAAAGGGTTGTGGGTAGTGTGGGTGTGTGTTTCATAATGTTGTGGGTGTGGTGTGTGTATCAGGTGTGTGTAGTTTGAATTGTCCACTTTGGTGTTGTTTCCTTAGTGTGTGTGTATTTTGAGCGTGGCCATGTGTACTGCCAATGGTTTACCACGGCTAAATGATTGCCACTGTGATTCGTGGGTCATGATGCTGTGGGAGTATTTCTGTTGCCGTAACAGTGTGGGTTTTGGTACCGCCAGTTTATCACTGACCTCTCGGTGTGGCGGACCTGTGTGTGTGTCTGTATAGTGGCGGATTTCTATGTGTGGTCATAATACGGGTAGCGGTATACCGCCGTGGTCGTGGTATGTTGGCGGCAGTCAGCATGGCGGTAAGCGGCACTTACCGCGAATGTTGTAATGAGGGCCTTACATGCCTAAAACCAAAATGAATGTGTCCTAATGTAATGGAACTAATGCTCATGTAAAGCACTCCAATACCTTTAGGTCAAGTCTGAGCTATGTAAAACTACAAAAAAGAAAAGAAAATTAAGGGACTGATTTATACTTTTTGCTGCAAAACTGCGCAAATCCAGTTTTGCAGCAAAAAGTAAAGCGCAGGCTTGTGCTATTCCACATTGCCAGCCGGGCGCCATATTCAACGAATGGTGCAAGCTGGCACAAAACTTGGTCTAGCATCTTAAAAGAAGATGCTAGCCGGGTGGGGCTGGCGGTAGGGAAGGAGAGGGTTGTGTGTCAAATAATGACTCTTGCCTGGTTAAAGGCAAAAAATGCCTCTAACCAGACTTGCGCCATTTCCTGGTGCACAACCACCAAAAACATGCCTCCTGTCTTAGGAAAGACAGGAGTCCTGCCCACGATCCCAATTGCCAGCACAGGGGACAAGTGTCCATGGCCTGTGCCATGCAGGGGCCCCCAAGTTAGGGCCCCCGATGGCAAAAAATAAAAATAAAAAATACTTACCCAGACTTACCTGAGATGGGGTCCCCGTCTTCTGGTGTCCCTCTGGTGGGGGTGGGGGTGGGGGTGGTTCTGGGGCTTGAGAGGGCACTTTTGAACCCAATCCATGGTGTTTAACCATGGAAATGGGTCCACAAGTCCCCAAACGCCTGGCCTGACCCAGGCTTTAAATAATGGTGCAAAGCATGCTTTGTACCTTTATTTGGCCCCTTTCCTCCCACCCGTGCATCATTTTAGCACGGGTATAAATATGGGGCTATATGGATAGCACCATTTTTTAGACGGGAATGCCTACCTTGCATCTCATTGACACAAGGTAGGCACACATCCAAAAAATTGTACAAACTCCTATATTTTGACGTTAGACCTGTCTAAAGTTAAAATATAAATATGGAGTCAGGTTTCTGCTGAATCTGCATCAAAAAATAATGTACGTTCGGTACAAACAGAGTATAAATCTGCCCCTAAGTCTACACTTCTGCTATTGGGCTGTACTTGGGCTACATATGGGTGATCATTGTGCTACATTGGGCTAGTTTTTTCTCTGGTGGCCATCTTGGGAGATTTATTTGTGATGAAGCTCCCTAATATCCTTATTCACTGCAATATGCTCAGTAGAAAATGTTTTCATTTTTCTACTTTGATTCCATCAAGTTAGTGTTCAGATGTGCCACACTTTTGGCATAAATTCAGAATGTCAGCTGTCTAGTTGCTCATTAGAACAATGTAGTAAAGTTGATGATCTCCAGAGAGTTGACTGGCAGTCTGCTGCTGGTGTTGAAAGAGCATGTTTCAGTCCGCTTGTCAGAATGTTTTAATGAAATAGAAGAGGAAGATATTTGACAACTTAATTAAAATGTGTCCTAATTTTTCTTTCTACAGCACTATTCAATTTCTATGAAAAAATGAACCCTCTCATTTTGTTTCTTTCTGAATTAAGGGGGTTATTCTAACTTTGGAGGAGGTGTTAATCCGTCCCAAAAGTGACGGAGAAGTGACGGATTTACCACCAGCCGTATTACGAGTCCATTATATCCTATGCAACTCGTAATACGGCTGGTGGTATATCCGTCACTTTACCGTCACTTTTGGGACGGATTAACACTCCTCCAAAGTTAGAATAACCCCCTAAGTGTTTTAAGTTTTACCAGTCTGATTCAATCAAGATTGCTTCAGGTGATGGCACACTTTTGTCATAAGTAAGATTGATAGCGCTGTAGTTGTTCTTTAAAACACTCTGGGGTGCTGTAGAGGAACACAAGGGTATCAACTGACAGACTGCTCTTGTTGGAAGTAAGTGTTTTACTGAGAATGTCAAACTTCATTCTCACATGGTTGAGAAAGATAGTGTGAATTTGCAGAATATATGCTCTCAGTTATCTTCCGGAGAAAAGCATGAGAAAACAGTTTTCTCTCAGGCATGATCCATGAAATCCCAGCAGAAGGCGTTTTCACAGGGTACAATCACCTGAGGACACACCACAATTCCTAAAAGTAGTATGGTACCATCAACAAATGACTTTTTCAGCCTTAATACGTTCTCCTTTTTGTACCACTCAAAACCTGCCATTCACTATAATGCATATATATATATATATATATATATATATATATATGCAGTGGCAGCACTTACAGGACTTACATTGAGAGGGCCCCCACGCTCCATATCCAGTCAGGAGCTCCTAGTCCAGGGGCTGCTGCCCAAGCACAGAGTGGGAGGAGAGGCCCCTGGAGCTCCGGGTCCCCTGAATGCTGGGGCTGTGGGGCTATTGCTAAGTCACTTGTGTCCTACTGCTAGTTTTATTAGTGCCAAGTGTCCAATCTTAAACCTGAATGCCTTGCAGCACTGTCTGCATTTCATCTCTTTCACAATTATCCCCTGTCCAACCACTTCACCAGCTTTTGCAGTTGATAGTAGGCTTCATACTGCTGAGCTGCTATCCCATCTTCCCTGATGTGTCTTTCAATTTCTGCTGCCATCAAAAAGGGAAAGTTGAATTTGCTCTTGCACAGAAAGCTGTTGGAGTGGGAAGATTGTAACTTTGTCTGATTTACCTGGAATGATGTGAGAAAATAGGGCTGATTGCAGAGCCCCCCTAATTTTGTGCCCCCATTTTTCACTTTTTGCTGGTGTTTTCCTGACTCTAATGGTGTCCTGGGTACTGCTAACCAGTCCCAGGGCCTGTCCTCTGTATAAAATAAATATGCAAATTAGGCTGATTATAATTGGCTATGTCAACCTTCCTATAAGTCCCTAGTATATAGTAGGGTATGTAGGTTTAGGGACCCCAGCATAGGCAGTGCACCTATAGGTGCACCGCTGAGATGCCCAGTTTAATTTTAAAGACAAGCCTGCCTTGCTGGCTGCTTTTAAACTAAAGTTATATGCAAATTCATCTTTGGAATTAAAAGTACTTTCAAAGTCTTAAACTACCTTATTATTACATATGTTACCCCAAAGGTGTGCCCTATGTGCCCCTAGGGTTGGCTGCTATGTAACTATAAGCAGGGACCTTATAAAAATAGTTTTAGAAGTTCTGGTGAGGTGAATTAGGCTAAAATGGGGAGATTTTATTTTAATTAACAAAGTCCCCTTAAGTGTCAGATACCTCAAGTAAGTTTGGTATCAGATTAATTGTTATAATAAATCCCACAACTTACAATTGTTGGATTTAATATAACCAGTTCAGGTAAAGAGTTTTAAACTCTACCTAAAAAGTTGGCAACTTCAGCTCTGTAGTGCCCTTCTCTGATTGTCCAGCTTCTGGCAGCCTGGCCAGGCTGCCTCGATGAGATGTGAAGTGGCCTGTGTTGAACACAAAATATGTGCCTGGGGGAGAAGAACTGCCTCTGCAGATGGGGAAGCAGAAAGGTGGGAGGGCTGCCAAACTGGTCTTCAAAGGGAGGGAAGGAGATTTGGAGCAACCAAGCACCTCCCTCACATCCTGCAACCCCAGACAAGTAGGTGCCGTCTTGATTAGGGAAGGACAGGAGAAGGGTGTGTTTAGGATTTTTAGTCACACCAGTGGGTGGGCTCAGCCAGATGTAACCTCCAAAAATAATTTTCAGCCATGATGGATTTTTGAAGAATGTTGCTCCCTGGGATTGATTTTTGCCACACTTCCAGGAAGTGGTCAACACAAGGAGAAGGACCCTGCATCTGATTGGCAAACCAGGACCATCCTGTTTTTCACCCAGTCGCAAGGATAAACATGGCAGAGCTGCACCCACACCTCAGATCCCTACCTGATCCCTACAAGGAACAAGACAAAGAAGAAAAAGGACTGTCCAGCTGGACCCCTGACCTTCACCTGGACACTGCACTCTGAAGGACTGCACCAGCTTCAGACTAGGGCTTCACCACTAAAAGGACTTTGCCTGTCTTTTACTACTTCAAGAAGGGACTCCCTATTTGCAACAGGTGCAAAGGAGCTGCCCAGAGTCCTCTGCCTCAAGTCCTGCAAGCAGAGCCCATTTGACAAGCGTCCAGTGGACATTTGAGGCGGCTGACCAAGTGCATTCTGGGAATTGTAGTCCCAAGGAGCGACTCAGAGCTTCTGGAACCTTGGATCAAGTTGTGGACACTTCAAGCACCCAAAAAGGACCTCTGGAAGAGGATACAGAAGTTTGGAGATGTTTGGAGCAACTCCATCAGTTGAAGAGGTTCACTGTGGGAGTTGTGGTCTCAGACCCCAAGAGGCAAACCAGTGGCTATGAAACCTTGGCTGGTGCTGTGGACCATTTTCCTGAATCAAGATCTGAAAGTAAGTGTGAAAGTGTTACCTCGTGGGTGGCCTGAACTCTCGACTTTGTTCCTTTCTAGTGTGACCTATTTTAACCCTTTGAGCGCTAGTTGCTTCTATGCGCTAGAAAACATTAATTCTTTAAAAATGTATATCTCTGGTTCCCATATCCAATTTTAATAATTTCGGTTTCATTTTAAAGATAAAAGTATATTCTATTGTTATAAATTGATGTTGCATTTTTATTGTGTTTTATGTTTTACCTATTTACTGTTTTGTGATTTTTAAATCCCTTACACACTTGTCTCCTAAGTTAAGCCTTGTCGCTCGTTGCCAAGCTACCAAGGGGTGAGCTGGGTTTAATTTATTGGGACCTAACTAGACCTAAGTAGAGGTTAGTGGCCTGTTGCTAAGTGTAGGTACTTACTTGCCCTTACCAATAATCCACTTTCCAACAAATGACAACCAAATTCTTTCAGTTCATTCATTACTCCCCCCTAAGAAAGTGCGCTCACTCTACAAATATATTAGAGCTTTGACAATGGAATGATATGCTTCCTCTCAAGTATACAGATACCCAGTCTGCCTCTACCTTCCCACAAAAGGCATGCAAGTCGGTCCGCTGCCCAAGCAAATTACAGTGACAACAGGAGACACCCTTGCCTTGTTTCTCTGCATATAGCAGAACCTCATCCAGTTTTGGACCTGACCACTGCTGAAGAATACAATAACTTCAACCATTTTAAATAAGACATGATCAGTTTAGAGTACTGAATGTTTTTTGATATCTAGGGATGATACCCAAGGGGCAGGACTATTCGTGGGAAAACTATCCATCATGGGAAATAGACTTTGAAGGTTAAGAAAGATGTTATACAGCAGATAAAACCTTTTTGGTCAGAGTACACCAGTGATGGTACTACTGTCACTATTCTATTGGGCAAAGGTTTACCTAAAAATATAATACCTACATTTAAGAGTGACAGGGGCCAATATGATCTCTTCTGAAAAGGATCACTTCCTTGTTTGGGCAGTATAACTATTGTCTTCTCTCTTGTGGTTTGTCACAACTGGCCAATTTCCCTAGACCCCTCCAAATGCTTTTATCTCTTTAGGTGTTATTTGATCCTTTTTTCTTGAGATGAATTCTACTGGAAGGCCACCCTGTCCTGTGGTCCAGTCTCTCGCTAATTGATCAATTGCTACTGTTA
Organism: Pleurodeles waltl; assembly: GCF_031143425.1. Classification (NCBI taxonomy): domain Eukaryota; kingdom Metazoa; phylum Chordata; class Amphibia; order Caudata; family Salamandridae; genus Pleurodeles; species Pleurodeles waltl. Next base: position 215,647,556 of record NC_090450.1, on the reverse strand, counting down.
TTTCAGCCAGCGGTAGTGGGTTATCTAATGCTTGCCGCTGTTCCTGTATGATGTGGAGCATCCTATCAGCATTCAGGTAAGTGCAAATGTGTTCCTGTGACCTGTTTCTGCTCCCTTTGTACAAGGTGATGTAATAATGAGTGTACACACTATTAATTACTACCTGAGTATTAACAATGGCCCCTGGTGCTGCATGCTTGATGCAAAACAGAACTCTCTGAGAATTTGTTTTCAGCAACTAGGCCAACATTTTACCAGACATGTCTCCTTTAGTTTGCTGCCTTGCAGCATATGCAACAGCTCAGAGTGCTCGGTCTTGAAATCAACCAAGTTTTGTGCCACCTGTGGGTCTTTTGTGGTGTTGTTTTCCAATAAACAAAGCCATGAACAAAGCTTTTATTTCACCTCTAGTACCTCACTGTGCATTGTATATTGTACTCCATATGTCATTTGAATACACTTTACCCATATTACTGTTTTAAGTGCATACTATTCAATCCCCACACCTGGGCCTTGCTCTCATTTTCTATAAAATAATCATGTATATGGTCACACTCAACATCAATAAAGGGAATATCCAGCAGTGCCCCCTGGCGCAACCTCCATGATGGAATCATTGATAGCATTACCCTACAACGCAAAGGGATGTGATCTTAAGATGTATGTCACAATTATTCCATATCACTAATCACCTCCTCCGCACACAAAAATAAATCAATTCTGGTATGAAGCTGATGTATCAGATAGTAATAAGAGTATTCCGGCGTAACTGGGTATTTGTCATCCAAGATTTAAACTTTGCAAAAACTGTGTGACTTTCAGCCCAGGGCAATAGTGGACTCAATCAGTCAATGTCAGCATTCACAACACAGTTACAAGCACATCCCCATATGCATTGTGACTATGGGTTGTGAACCATTTCTAGTGTGATTAGAGTTTGGTGCATACACACACTGCATAAGTTAGTCTCCACTTTAATGTCCCCTTGTGCATCACATATCTTCCCTCTCTGTCCAGATGTTCATGTTGTGTCACGTATGGAACTTGTGGTGAGATCCATATGAACAATCCCCTTGAACATCATGAGTACGTAGTATCCACTACATGTCTTTTCCATTTCTTTTTCAATTTATCTTACGCATGCAGCACTAGGTGAGTTTCCTGAAGGTAATCTATGTGAACAGTGTAGTGTTTCAAATAAGCATATATCTGAAACCATTTGGCTACAGTACCAATCCCACTGACATTCCCCCTGTTATATGTACTGTGGGGGGGCTGTTTTCAATCTAATCACCAATGGATGTGGGCATCGATAAATTAAACTCAATATTTGCTTCTAAAGTGGCTCTATTGCCTAAAATTTCCTATAGAACTTATAACATTTTCCAGTATGCCCATCAAGTGTTAATTCCACATGTCTCAAGGCATCCCCAGTACCTTCATGTGCAGGGCTGGGACCCCTCTACGTTCTGCAGTCATCAATCCTTTGCCAAAATCAGGTTTTACTATTGTTGCAGTAATATCCTTGCTCCAGTCCATCAAAGCAGCACTGTGCCTCACCACCACCAATCCATTAATAAGAGGTTTTTACTTGTTCAAAATAATTGCACTTCACATTCCTGGGCCGCAATGAAGAGCGATGTCAGGGCCTCCTGTAGTGAATTTAAGCAGCACAGTTCACCCACATTACCAATTACCCCTCAAAGATGTAAATTAAGACAGGTATTTCACAAGCAGGCTCAGGGGAATGTACATCATAGCTATAGCTTAGCAAGCGATGCACCACATTGATCCCAGTAGGGATCATTTTATACCATTTCTGGTTGCCCAGTCTCTCTTCTAAAAAAAAAACAATCCGCACAGCCGGCCTCATTACCCCAGAGTCCCCTAATTAGGTGGAGCTAAAGTCTCTTCCACTCAGAACCACAAGGTGGTCACAATACATGGGCAAAACAAGCAGGTCTTTAGTAGAGTCAGAACACATCGCATATCAACACAAGGCCTTTAAGTATGCTCAAATCTCCGGAAGCACCTCTATTTGTTTTGCCTCCAGTCCACCATACTCAATTTGTGGTTAACCAATTTCTTTCAGAAGTGCTTCCTTTCTGCTTCCCCATCTTCATACATGTGACCTGCATTGTGGTCTAAGACCAGAAAATCATCTGTCCTTCCACATCAGGAACTGTGTCTCTGTGCACAGAAACGTGCAAGTGCTCCTCATGCACAGCTTGATAGCACTGCAGTAGAGAGCTCCCCGCAATGTGCCAATATTCCATGTTGTCAAAGTAGGTCCCCCTCCTTGTCTCCCACTATGGTTGGCAGGACAAGGCAATAGCCATCCTGCAGTTGCACACTTCTTCTTCAGCCACCAGACTCCTCAGCTAATTTACCTCAGTAGAGCCATTGCCAGCTCTCTTACAGCCTCTGAATAGGACACCAACTATAACCAAGGACAAAATAAACAGATGTTTAGTGCCAGGATCAACAAGATAATTGAATACTTGGCTGACGGCCTCAAAGGTATCCTGGAGTGTGACTCACACCATTGCCGGATTGGTCATGATCCCAGCAACATTCAACTTAAACACCAATATTAATCATTATACAGTTTATAAATAATATGAAATTACAGCTTACAAACATCATACCTATATATTCATCGTCAAAGTAATGTACATCATTACCAATATAAAAAATCAAACGCATTCAAATGGCATAAAAAACATCTTTACTGAATAAAATAAAAAAATACTCGCAGTTCCATTTTAATTTGCCTTTTTATAAATTTGAAATAATTACATTTTGAATTCAAATTAAGTTAATACTGCTGTAGCATTTTTATTTTCTTCTACAATTAAAATAAATATACCACATTAATTGACACTAATATATTAACTTAAAAATATTTTACTGATTTAATGTTTGTAAGAAAATGCCTCTTTTTTCATGTTTTCCCCACATTTTTTGACGAGGGTCCTGTTTTTACGACTCTCAGAGTGCAATGAGGCCTGCTAACCAGACCTCTAGGCCAGTGTTCTAACCCCTTACATTCTGTGTGTATGTCAGATTAGCCATCCCCAATTGGCAAGTACTAACTTACTTATAAGTCCCTAGTATATTTTTCCCAGGAGACCAAGGACATGTAAGGCAGAGTGTCCACCCAGAGCTGCAGCATTGATTATGCCACCCTGTGTGTGACAAAGTACAAAATGGCTCTAGTCTGCCACTGCAGACTGGAAGGGCAGTGTTTATGCTGCTGGTCTTATTTTGCCAATCAAACCAAAAGCAAAGCCACCACTTCCTTTAACAACATATGCAAATCTCCCCTAAGAAGGCCTAAAGAGACCTATGGCATGGAGCTCTATATTTTTCATGTAGGACATGTATTATTTTATATGTCATAGAGGCAACACCAAATTGTTGTTTTGCTGTGGAAAGGTTAGTAGCCCCGCTGGCTAGTACAAGGTTACTGATTGGCCCACAGACAATTTCAGCCCACCCGGGGAGTAGTGTGAATGACGCTCAGGCTTAGGAAAAATAGCAGCCTGCTGCAGGGCATGGTGTTGCCTCCCCTTTGCAGAAAGTCACTCAGGGTGTTAACCCAAAAGGTGAGCTTCAAAGGGGAAGCCACCTTTGGTGGCCAAATTGGAATTACTCTCCTGAGGGACTGCCCTCTGTTCAGTTAGATGGGCTGGCATTAGAGACAGAGGGGGAAAGCAATGACCAAACCAGTTCTCCTATGAGCGTGTAGCCCACAAGTAGTCACATCTCTAAAGTAGACTACCAAGCTCCTAACAGCCCAGGAAGGATGCTGACACCTTGGAAGTGGGCAGAATAGTGGAATGGGGAAAAGTTATGTCCCTGCCCAAGAACAAAGAAGTTGTCCAAGGATCTGCTGGCTTATCCCCTGGAAGCACCTCAAGGGACAAAAGCGCTGAAGAAGCCAAAACCAACATGTTGGTAGCTACTTCTACTAATTTGCTGCTGACTGCTGCTGGGTGCCACAAGAGACTAATCCTCGATGGCCAAAAGTTGCACCCAGGTCAGTTGCACCTGGGAATGTCATCAGATTCTGGATTGGTCACCCAAGAGGGACACTTGGATCTCTTCACAGCAGTTCCTTGCTTCCCTGCTATTGTGACATCCAGGAGTGCCTACGGGTGGGACTACATCCTTCAGTGTGTAGTAGAACAAAATCCTACCTTGGATCGCTTTAAAAACCGCGACAGCCTCCCGCAGAGTGGGTCTCTTCACAGCGGTTCCTTGCCTCTCTGCTATTGTGACATCCAGGAATGCATTGGGATCGGACTATATCCTCCAATGTGCAGCGGGGCCTAATCCTAGCGCGGGACACTTTAAAAACTGCCTCAGCCTCCGCAGAGTGGGATCTTGCTGGGCACACCTAGCCGTGAGCATGGGCAAAAACCGGCCCAAAACCTGGTCTGTTTTGACCCGTCGTTGGAAGAAGCAGGGCTGGGCCCTGTCTCTTTTATCTCTACCTGGGATTCCTTGTGGATAACACTGGGCACTTGTAAGTACTCTTTTGATAATATGTTTATCATTTCAGATAACTGCATTAGTCACCCTCTGACAGAGACTCCAGGGGGCTAAAAAGGGGAAACAGAAGGGACCCCAATTGACCTAAACAGACATTAGAAGATAAATAAAAAAACAACTTCAGTGGCAACTCCTCTTAGATCTAGAATTTGTGTAGGGAAAATTTGACTCTCAATGATATTGATCATCTAATGAAGGAGGTCGAGTCAATATTGCACACTGAACCAGAAAGTGATGGTAAACGTAATGCTAAAGTTCCAGCTATGTTTAAGAAGAAAGGACGGGAGATTGCTATTGAAATACAAAATACTGATGTCAATTCATGGACCCCTGCCCTTTCTTCTCCACCACCAGTGCAGAAATTGCCATTGTCACCCAAAATTAAAATGTTCCCTAATTTTCTTTTGCTCTAACCGATTTTCAGTCTTGGTAGGTGATGGAAAAAAATAAAAGTTTCCTGAGAGCCAGTCAGGAGGCACTCCCGCGAACCTAACACACCACATGCGGATATTGCAAGATAAGGAGCTTCGGCCTGATGATTTGCGCCTGATACAGAATCATGAGAGACACTCTAAGGGCCAGATGTAGCAAACGTTTAGCGAGTCGCAAACGGCAAAATTTGCCGTTTGCGACTCGCTAAACGCGTATCCCAATGCAGAAATGCATTTTGCGACTCGTTACCGACTCGCAAAATGCATTTCAGACTCGCAAATAGGAAGAGGTGTTCCCTTCCTATTTGCGAGTCGCATTGGGATGCAATACCATTTGCGACCGCATATGCGGTCGCAAATGGCATCGCAGTTACCATCCACCTCAAGTGGATGGTAACCCAATCGCAAATTGGAAGGGGTCCCCATGGGACCCCTTCCAGTTTTTGACTGGACCCCAAATTATTTTTTCAGGGCAGGTTTCGGTTTTTTTGAAGTGCAGCTCGTTTTCCTGTCAGGAAAACGGGCTACACTTAAAAAAAAAAAAACTGCTTTATTGAAAAGCAGGTCGCGAACATGGAGGTCTGCTGACGACAGCAGGCCTCCATGTTAGCGAGTGCCTATACTCGCAATGGGGCCGCAATTTGCGACCCACCTCATGAATATTCATGAGGTGGGTCATTGAGACCCCATTGCGAGTCGCAGTCGGTCTCTGAGACACCGTACTGCATAGCAATTTGCGACTTGCAAATTGCGAGTCACAGGGACTCGCAATTTGCAAGTCGCAAATTGCCGACTTGCTACATCTGGCCCTTAGTCTTCATCTATCTACCCACTTGATGACAGGGTGAGATTAAATCTGCACCCTTCCACCATCAGATTCCCTCAAGTTGCTCCATCAACATTGTTCCTACCCTGCACATTCTATGTCCAGGCAAACTGTCAATTTAACCTCTATGCCTAAACTTGACTGGGACCCCCAAGAAGACATAGACTTAATTTATGAAGTGAACCACTGGTTTAGATCTAAATTGGGCTGGCAATAGTTCCTGAGGTCTAGTATAGTATGTGCTACACGACAGAGAATGGATTTTTCTTCCATGGATTGTATTAGTGTGGAGCTGAGAAATTAGTCTTTGGCCTATAATTTGAATAATTTTGAGTTGCGTACCAGTTATTTACCAGATTTGGCTAGTACTGGTATAAGAATAAAAAAACAGCCCCCCCACGTCATTGCCACCCTCTGATAAAACCTTAAATTCACAATTCAATCAATGTAAATCCCAGCAAGCCGCTGCCTTTGTTAGACTAAATTACCAACTTAACCAAGAGGTCTCTGAGTTAAATTTGATAGACTGACTGAACTAATGTGACAGCTGCAAGAAACCTGATAATTCAATCAAGAAATCTCTTTATTGGAGGGTGGTCACAATCGATAAACCTGCGCTTGGAACACATGGTAGCACTGAGCCTGTGCAATAATTAAATTATCAGTGCATGGAAGGTCTTACAAATGAAAGGGTAAATGCAACATTACACTGACAAGCGTAAATGCTTCGGAAGGGGGTTTCTCTTTTATATCCTGGAAGGAATTAGGACTAAGTTGAATGATTGTGAATGGATCTCATTGTTGGGGGATATGACATGTGCCTTTTTCAGAAAACCTGGGCAACGGAAAAGGTGTTCATTGATGGATTTGTAACTTATGGTGTTGATGCAGTACCAGCTGTTAAATCTGGGCGGGCAATCGTGGTGTTGATGAGATTGGTAAAATGTGATATAACATGTTCTCATGAAGTATTGCACTATTTCTGAAGTTCGCTTTCCAATATTGGAGAAACACGCGTGCTTTTTTAGTTCATTGCAGGATATTTTTACAGAGAGTGCCATTATAACTATAGAACCCCTCCAAGGAAAAAATGGCTGTTAGGTGATGCAGTCACCCAGATATTAGAGCAGCGAGATCTAGCTACAGTAAGTGCTAAACGATACCAAGTACAATTTGGAGGATAGTATTGGCAAAGCATGCTGTAGGTTCTCAAAATGAAGGATAACCTTTCCTTCAGGCATATAGGGCCTCATTACAATTCTGGCCATCAAAGAACTGCCAGACACACAGGGACAGCCGGACCTCCACACTCCAGGCAGTCCAACCACCACATTGCAACCCAGGAGGTCAGACTGCCATCACTGCCAGGAACTCAGGGCCAGATGTAGCAAAGGTTTTTACCCATTCTGTGTCTATGGGAAAAAGTGTTCGTACATATGGCCCTCAATTCAGGGGGCCCTGCCATGGAAATGCTGGCAGAAACACAGTGCTGGTGGTCCACAGGGGGGCCCTGCACTGCCCATAGCATTGGCCATGCAGGGGGCCCCGTGCCAACCTCTCTCTGAATGCAGACTGTCTGCTTTGCAGACAGTGTGCATCCGGAGGGTGCTGTAGTGCTACAGTATTAGCTTTAGCTCCTTTAAGGAAGTCAAGACCAATATTGTAGCACTGTTCCTTCCAGTCTGATCAGCGGAAATGTTGTATTACGGCGGGAACATCGGACCAGGGGAGGCAGCCAGTATGACAGCTGACTCCTCCCCGCGAGTTTGGTGGTTGAAGTTTTCTGACCGCCAAACTCTTAATGAGGGACATAGTTACTTATGGGAATATTGGTAGTTCAAAACCAAGACGTCATCTGATTGAGCCAGAAAAATGGGAAGCACGTTTCTTTCATCTGTACGCACAAGATTGCTGTAATACACCCTGCGTGGGTAATGAAAGCTCTGGAGGGGTTGTATCGAATGCAGATAATGGGCAAAGTGACAGGATCTTTTTCAGGTTAGATGACACACTTCTGCCATTGATAGATTTAAATCATCCAAGAATCCTAAACCTGGTCATATTCCAGGAGACTTATATCCGAAATTTCAGCTGCATATGCAAACCTGCTTTCTAATGTGATTGCAGCTGGCGGGGAGATTCCAGGCATCTGTCAGGGGGGCAAAATAATCCTGCTCTACAAGTAGGGTTATGCTTGTTGCCCTACTAACAATAGGCCTATCAGCCTAATAGATAATTTACAAAAATAAATTGCTAGGCAAGTAGATGACAAACTTAAATTTTGGATTGATAGGAAACAGAGCTGCCCCTCCCCCAGGCAACATTTAACGTCAAAACTAGTACTATTGATCATGTTTTTTAATTCTCCATTCTATATTGGAAATTTGTCTTGCTAAGAAGCCAGCAATTATATGTGGTGCTTGTAGATCTTCATGCTGCGCTTGATTTTGTACCCCGGGACAAGCTTTGGGGATTTCCAGAAAATATGGGTGCCCCCTAAAGGTTTTATTGCTCTCCCTAGAATACCTCATGAAAGGAATTATGCACAGGTTAGGTAGAGGGGACAAAGATGAATTAACAAAATGCATCATAATTTTACGTGGGGCTCACCAGGGGTGCATACTCACACATATCCTGTTCACTGTGTACGACAATGATGTAGTAGAGGAACTGCTGAAGTGCGTAAATGACTCTTCAACATTAAATGGAATGCTAATCCCAATTGTATTATTTTGGGTGATTTGCTGCTAATTTCAAAAACTCCTATGGGCTTACAAAACTTGATTGATAGATTTTTGGTGTTTTGCTTGGAGAGGGGCCTGGACCTAAATGTGAGTTAAACTAACTTCATGGTCTTTGGCAACAACGCCAAGAAAAGTAGGTCTATCTGGGGTTGGTGTAGACATGCTTGCCAGGGTGTATAGTATTGATTACTTGGGGGTGACTTTGTCAGATAAACCCCAATGAGGGTCCCAAATGACCAAAGGCTCCCTACTAATCCCCCATAGATCCAAACCTATCTTGCGCTTCCACAGGAGAACTTTCTCGCACTCTATTTCACCTGCCAAAGAAGCATACTGCGCTAAGGCTCCGAGTGCTGTCCTTTATAGAGCAGAAATATGGGGCTATGCTAACACAAACAAGCTGACTATAGCAGAGAATCATTTCATAAGGGCATTGGTTGCAGTACCTGTCAGTACTTCTCTTATTCTATTATATTATGACCTGGGCATTACACATGTATCTGATTTGGGTCAACTGAAGCCCTCTCTTTTGTGGATTCATATCTGGATGACTCCTGATCTCTCCGATTACAGAGACTCCTTCAGAGATCTTTTGAAAATGGACTCAGCCCTAAAAGTACCCTGGTTGAGATTCATCTTTGGGTGGTATAAAAAACTTGGCCTGATTAAGTGATGGACAGCATCTGAACAAGTCTGCAGTGCGATGGGAAGGTTTTAATTACGACATATTGGTCATTTGTGTACGAACAACTGGCTAAGGGAGGCAGCCTGGGTCATTTGACTGACCAGTTTTTGGATTTCAATCCAATACCAACATTCAAACCTTTTTGTGATAGTATTACTCCATCTCTGGCAAAAAAGTTTGTATTTCAGATTCAGATTGGGATGCTTCTCCCTTTCAACATTTAGCAGAAACTGAAGAAACGACCAGTCTATAAACTGTTGCTCCAATTGTGGTATGTTCCCAGACACAGTGGAGCATTTTTTGTTTGTCTGTGTCGGGTATAACCGCACGTGCCGTAAGTGGTTGTATCCACTTTGCCTAACCCTAGGGGTTACTCATAATCTAAAGGCCCAATAAATTTTAAGGACTGACACTTCGGGCCCAAGTGTATTTTTAGTGTCCTTCTACCTGCTAAATGTTTGCTACAAGCGTGAGGAATCTTTGAAATTTACCTCAGCCTCTCTATAGTGTTATAGCACTAGTTGGGTCGTAAGCTGCTTTCTGTATACATTTGTTTTATGATTCACGAGTACGGTTCTCTAACTTAACTCAATTATAATGTAGAAAAATCCAAATAAATTCCTTTGGACTGGAGTTACAATTTAAAATGATTATCTTTCCAGGTCGAGTACCTGCACGGTTACAGCCATGAATGTAATGAGTATACTGTGAAAATTGATCTTGTATTTAGTAGGGCATTTAATAGGAGGAACTTCTCGCTGGCAGAGAAACAAATTTCTGCTATTGACTTATGCTTTTACAACTATGTATTTGTACTGTTCTCCCTTTAACCAGATACTCTATTTTGTTTTTAACTATTGCTTGTTTTAGGGGGTTTATAAATTATTTGTTTTTACAAATTAAGTGCCAAATGTTTACTTAGTGTGCACCCTAGGAAGATCATATATTAATTCTATTTTTCAATGATTCAAGTGCCTGTTTTTATATGTTATTGTGGCAATTTGTGATTTTTTTAATGTTGAATCATGAATGCATATATGACACTGAATGATTTCGCTCAAACGGTTGTTTTCGGAGACCAGTAGTCCAGCAGTAGCTGACCTTCTACTGTCTCAAAAAATGCTTTGCGGAACCTGGACCTCTGTGAACAAGCCATCCAACATCACCTGTGGGCTGAGGAATCACCACAATGGCACGTCTATTGACCACACCACCACTAGAGCATCTTTGAGCATTTTTTCATTCTGCATCCCCAGCATCAAGGCTACTCCATTAAAGTCTATGGCAGTCATGCTGTAAAGTTTAGAACTGGACTGGAGATAACTGTCCAGACCTACCCCAATGGATCACCATACCTTCATCTTGTTGGATTTGGTCACTCCAGTCTGGCTGGAGTACCCAAACTAAATTTACAAACTTTTAAAAAGTTTCCAAACTTTCTGTTGATAACTGCTCGTTTACGTTTAAATTTAAAATTTTAAAAATATTTGAAAATGTCTATCTCTGGAAATGCTCAAGTGGATTCCGCTCATCTTGGACTCTAAAAATGTATACAAATATAAACGATTTTTATAAATTGGTGTCATGTTTCTTTCATGTGGTGTGGTTTTCTTATTTCGTTGTTTGTTACTGTTAAGCCCTGCTGTATAAAAAGCATAGCTATCCAGGGTTGAGCTTAAGGTTGACTGGACCAAAGACAGTTTTTGCCAGTGTATTCCATGGTAACACTTCACAGCCATAGCATATAATACACCCAAATCCTCACAATGTGTAATAAACGTTTTTAATTTGCCCTTTACTTTACCATAGGGAGACCTGTCTACCTCGTTGGGCCCTTGTTATGCCACTGCCTTCATGGAGGGCTGTGAGGCTTGAGCTCAGCCCACATTGGCTTCAGCAATTGCCAGCCTAGGACCTGTACAATTGCATATAAGTTACTGCTTTCTAAATCCAATCAATATTTGATGAAGTTGTTATAGGGACTCTACATTTGTTCCTGTTGTTGTTATCATACCCAAAGGTTCTGAATGAGAAAAATGCAACTTCACTTAAATCCAGTGGAAATGTTTAGTAGGCTTTGGCAAACTTAAGTTACACCAGGGACTTTGGGGTCAGATGTATCAAAAATCCTATTTGCATTTCTTAAATAGCGAATTTTAAGAAATCGCTATTTAAGAAATGCAAAATGGGATGCATTAATTTTGCGATTCAGTAATAGCGATTTCTTAAAATTCGCAAACACTATTACCGAATCGCAAATAGATAATGGGACTCCATTCAACCCTATGGGCCTGTAGGCCCATAGGTGCGAATGGTTTTACATTTCCCAATTTGCGAATTCCAGTTAGGAATTTGAAGATTAGGTGATGCAAACCCCAGGGTGCTGGGGGCCTACTACCCCCTCTGATGCACCCCAAAAAAACATTTGAGGACACGTGCAGCACACACATGCCTTAGGGGCATGTGTGCGCTACATGTCAATATTAAAAATGCATTTATAATGCATTTTTTTAATTTGCACATGCTTAGCACCAAACTTTAATTTGTGGTAAATGCATTTCCTAAGTGCCCAATTCACATTTAGAAAATGCTTGATACATGTGCTTTGGGAATCGCAAATTCTCTATTTGCGATTTCCTATTTAGAGAATCGCAATTTGCGATTCTCTAAATGGGGTCGCAGTTTTAATTAAGGAATCTCTTTCTTTGCAATTCCTTAAAATTGCACTGTGAATGCCTTTCACACAGTTTGAAAGGGATTTTTGCCTTTGCAAATGGTCGAAATTTGTGATTCGCGCCATTTGCAAATGCAAAAACGTTTGATACATGTGGCCCTTAGTGTTATGCTACTTGAGTGAAATTTCCGAAATGACACCATTAACTCACTTTGTGCAATTACACGTCATTCAAGGTACAAGTTTACTGCCGGCACATGGGAAAAACAGAATATGAGCAGCTGTTGTTCGTGGTGTCATTTAGATTGGACTAAATTGTTTGCAAGTATGCTTTTTGCGCTAAAATACAACTAAATTATGGTTTTGCAAATTGTGTAATTATATGAAATCAAATTACACAAATTTTGCACTCCCCTAACGTGGAGTAGTAGCTGACGAGCCTATGCCTATAAACTCTTCATCAGCCTGCAATAAAAATTTTTGTCTCTGCAGCCTCCTTAACCCCTTAAGTGTGGTGGATGTGATATTCACATTCTTCAGACTACACCATGCCACTACACTTAGGGCACAATCCCTTTAGTGAAAGCACAAGATGTAATCCATTTTTGGAGTCCTTACCTCAGGATGCTGAGGTAGGGCTTCCCCTTCAGCATGAACATTTCAACCCAGGCTTGACCAGCACAAAGAGATCCCTACTGATCCTGGGATTTCTGAAACATAGAGACCGAGAGGAATCCAAGGTGGTATGCTTGCATGGATACTAGCATGTTTTTGGACCCAAAATTAAGTGCAAACTTAAATATATGGGTCAGGTTACTAGTTTTCTATGTTTACGTGACAGAAATCTAAAACTTCCAGCCAATGTACAAAGTCTTCCTATCACTCTGCATTACCAGACTTTTTCTGAATAAAACAATGCACCCACTTGAGGGTGGACTTAATTAATCTCATGGGAACAGATCAAAACTGCAACTATGCAAAATCTAGAAAAAGCAACCAGGGCACTCCATGGTAGATGGGTAAGTAACAGATACTTTAATCCTTAGCGTAGCAAAATATGAACAAAAATACAAAGATAGTATAAGTCCATGTAGACAATCGAATATACGTGGGATTGGTGACAGCCAACACGTGTTTCGTCCTCACGGACTTCTTCAAGGCTGTAAACAAAGACAGATTGGAACTCTTTACAAAGAGATCTCTACACTACCCGCCGGTAGGTACATATTCAAAGTGTCCATTAACGCATCTTTTAACGTACAACGTTTGCCAGAAACAGAGATACCCATTATGTTCCGAGGTGTAGACCAAAGTGAAATCACTATGTAGGACGTGCCCCAGTGTACAGGAGGAAAGTGAGAGAGAAAAGAAGTCGTGAGAGGAAAAAAAAGGGTAACCAATAGTAGTATGTGGGAGAGTATCCAGCCACCACGGGAGAATAAATTGTGATGAAATGGGTGCTTGTGTACATCAAGCAAAAAATACAATAAGTGCCTACACGCGTGCATATGCTGTAAAAATGTAAGACAAGAAAATGCCTGTGGAGATCTTAAAGTACCTTAAAGGGTCAATGTATTCAGGTAACACAGTGTTTCTGTGTGCAGTAAAAATATGCAGCCATATCTGTGAAGGGAATCCAGAAAGAAAAAAGCTCACTTATATTAAATTAAGAATGATATATCTATTAGTGCTGCGCTGGTGCTGCAGTGAAAAGGACGGAAGCAGAAACCTACCAGGAAAACTATGATTTGAATATCCAGGTAAGAGAGGGTTCCTCGTTATAACAGGGACCGTTAGTACTCTCCAGGGCAGAGAGACTGCCCCGTGGGATGTATCCGTAATCCGAGCTTTTTCTAGATTTTGCATATTGTTCCATACAGCACACAACATAGCCGGTTTCTGCTACCGCCTATGTGTCTGTGCATTTTCGAAGCCCTTGGTGGTTGGGTTTCTGCACCAGTTTGGCACCCTCCACATGACTTACATATGATATTATGTTTCCGGACTTCTTTGTAGCCAGATGTGCAATGATTAGCATTTAACCACCGTTTTTGAGTAATAAAAACTGCAACTATGTTAAGACCATGTTGAGGCCACATTGACTTCACATAGTTGAAATTTTCATAGGTACTGTTTTTATTGGGAGAAATGTGGTAAAGCTGGATGGTAGGACTTTGAGAATCCTCACAGATTCCAGGCCTTTCCCTCACATAATCTTAAGAAGAGTCTATAACTTTATGTAAAGTTTATCATTTGCACAGCATTCTGTGTCAGATAAAGTAGTGGGTTTCATGCAAGTCACAACAACCTGAACTTGTCCTGGTGTTTTGTTTTTAGAAATGCTTGGGATTCGCAGATTTCCAAATTAGGCCTCAGTTACATATGCTTAATTTATTTTTGCAGAAATGAAATTCCCCAAAAGAAATGCGTTATTACTTGAAAAGCCCATCTAGCATTTTAGGTTATATTTTAGACTAAAGTACACCTTCAAGGCCATTTATGATACCAGGATGCTTTTTACACTAAACAAATAGTGCACAAATCAAATGTGAAGTGCACAAGGTTTGCATGTGTTCAGTTTTTTCACGTTGTTCCTGTGACAGGATTTTCACAAGAATGAAATCTCAATTATGTGTTGTGGCTTAATGATAAAATCTTGGGCATTTTGTGTAAAAATTATAATGCAAAATGCTGTAAATTATGCAAGATCATACAGACAAAAAATAAACTTTACTAGGATTAAGCACAAATACAGCAGCAAGCAACATCTCCAAAAAGATTTTGATTTTGAGGAAAAACCTTTTTTCCATGTTAGATTTTAGCGTGGTAGGAATTTTGTTGATCCTCTGGCTCTGGAACTTTCCCTCATAGACACGTGAGTAAATTCTGCAATTTGTGACCTAAAGTTTAATGTATGCAGGCCATTCTGGGCAAGAATAAATGATGGGATCCATGCAGGCCACACCAATGTGGACTAACTTGGGTTTCTAGTTTTTTAAAATGTATAGGGATGCTGGGGTTCCCTGTGTGCCAGTTGATTATGAGCCCAAATACTGCAGCTACCCACATTCACAGTAAAACTGAAATTCCAAGGGAAAATCTTGATGTTTCCATGTTGCATTTTGGGGCCTTCATTTTGCAGATGATAGACTCACTCAAACAACAGGGTACTGCTTTAATTGAGTGTGATGCTATTAATTGTGTTTGACCAATGACTTTGTGTTTCACCATTGCGCATATTAGTTGCTCAATGTTCACCAGTAGCACATTATGGGGGTTATTCTAACTTTGGAGGAGTGTTAATCCGTCCCAAAAGTGACGGTAAAGTGACGGATATACCACCAGCCGTATTACGAGTTCCATAGGATATAATGGACTCGTAATACGGCTGGTGGTAAATCCGTCACTTTTCCGTCACTTTTGGGACGGATTAACACCTCCTCCAAAGTTAGAATAACCCCCTATATGTTTTGTTCAGTTTAACTGCCTATTGGCTTTGACATGAAGTTAGCCATTACATACTGTATTCAGGTCAGCTGCCTATTGGCTTTAACATGGCATTAGACATTGCATTTGGTATTTAGTTTAGCTGCCTATTGGCTTTGACATGGCATTAGCCATTACATTCTATATTCAGTTTAGCTGCCTATTGTGGCAAATAAAGTTGAGATACCTCGATTAATTTCTGCAGCACATGAAGGGGTGGCATCTGCACATGCTGGTGTGGCTGCCACGATTTCACTTTTACAGGCCCGTTACTGGTGGCCTGGTCTTTATAAAGAGACGAAGCGCTATGTGAATTCTGTATTGCATATGTGCGTGTATGACCATTCAAATGTCTGTAATCCACCACTATCCTATAGGAATGGTCCGGTTTAGCAACCGGAAAGGGATTATTCATCGGCGAGACACAAGGCTCAATTACACCCTGGTACTCCAATTGCGTAAGAATATTCTTAACCGATGCCCTTGCTTCAAATTTAATAGGATACTGCGGCTGTGGCCGGGGTTCACCCTTTATTGGAATGACATGATAAGGTGATTGTTTATCCCACCCCACATTATTTCTATGTAGGGCGGGGGCTTGTGCTAGAGCCCATGATTTACTGTAGGACTCCGCTAGTTCTCTCGGAACAAGTGGTGAAAAGGAAGGTGTAATAACCACCTCCCCAACCGGACAGTCGCGAACAAAGTCAGGTGGCCAATCTTGTTCAGCCAATAGAACATCATATGATTTTACCACATGGTCCCAAAAGATGGCGTGTACAATGCGGTCAATGTCCCCTTCTAATCGTAGAGTTACTAGATATACTCGATCAGGACCAGAGACTCGCATATCCGCCGTCTCGACTTGTATGAAGTCTTCAGTTGCTTTCACCTCCAGATGCTCTAGAAGACTCCGGCGAACTATTGTGACCTCTGCCGCGCTGTCTAACAGTGCTAATGCCCATGTCTTGTTCGTCAAGAGAACTCTCTTCTTGAGCGGCATGTCTAACAGAGACTGCCGCCACTTTTTTCTTTTTAAATTATTGTTTTTGTTGCAGCGGTTTCTCTTCTTGTTTAACAGAAAACTCCGCTGAGCGTTGCGAATCCTGTCTCTGTTTCAGGTACTCCGTCCTCCGCTCTGACCGCCCACCTCTCTCACTTCTCTTCTCAGAGGAGTCCTGAAAGGAACGAGATTGGCGTGTATCAGTATATTGATATCGATCAGGCGTCTTCAAATTATCCCTATTTCTGAGATTATACCTATTCTGCGGGGTCTCCGGTTGCGGAGACTGTCCCCCATCTTTTTTAGGTGTTTGCTGTTTCTTGTCCCAGCGCTTTTTTGCACCCTCAGGTTGCTGTAGCTTAGCATTATCCTTATTATTTTTACCCTGCAATTGTGGTTTCTGTGGTCGAGCCCCCAGGCTATCACGACCAATACTAGAATATGTTTCTGCTATTATTCTCGGAAGGTCCCGCTCCTGATTAACCTGCGGAACGTCCCGAAGACGCATTCGCACTGCTAGTGCTACAGCCTCCCCCTTGAGATTACTCAAAATAATAGAAGAAACCGCATCAAAATTGCCCATCAATTGCATGCCCAAATCCAAGGCAGGGGCAGCCCCATATTCATCTTGAATTTGTTTAAGCACTTCCGGCAAATTAGCCAAAGTCGGTGTACCGTGTGCTGTAGTGTAGAGCGCGGCAAACACCGTGCCCCAAGTATTACAAAGGTCCACCGTAGGAACCATCCCATACGACAAACACATTGTCAAAATTCTATGCTTATCCTGAGGTCCCGTATGGGGAAATACTGCTTCCAGCGTATTAATCTTTTGCGCCAGCCAAAATGGAGTCTCTTCACGTTTAGCCGGTACCTTACCCATAACTGAGTGTACAGTGGCCGGATTGATTCCCGGTACTACCGCTTGTGGGTGCGCTGGAGCAGCACGCGCTGCATTAGTATTTAATGTCTGCATCACAAACTGAACTAATCGTCTGTACGTTGCAGTTAATTCCATATATAAACGACGTACCTCAGCCACTGCCACATTTGCCACTCCAGGATATGGTGTATATGTAGCCAATAAAGGCCAGGTTGGACCATCATTACTCAACGGACCTAACCTTACTTGTGTTACTGAGTGTGGGAGGGCGCCATCAAGCCAATTATGGTGTTCTTGATAAGATAAAGGAATTTCTAAGTATGCATAAGCCCTGTATTGTCCAGGGACATTCGCAACAGTATATTCGTGAAAAGTATTTGTACCCCCATCAGCCGCTGGAAATACGACCCAAGAATAAAAAAGTTCTGTTCTATAGGCTGCATGGGCGTCCACCACAAAAGTGACCGGACCCCCCTGGACTGTCAGTCCATGTGCTATCAGATGACCTGTGAGCGGATATCGCATATTAAGCGCTATATTTACCACAACTGAATTCGCCATTTGTAGAAAAAAATAGCTCTAGGACAGAGAAGGCACACCAATATCGGGGATTTTCCTTTCAAAGTTCAAGCTCGAACAACCAACCACTAAGCAATAGGATGTACCTAACCCGTGGTGGCGGAAACCCTCAGCCCCACGGACGTCTCCGCTTACGGAACCGAGGAGTCAAAATATATATAAGACCGAGAGAGTCAGCCGGACCCAAACATTAGAGCCAGACCAATCGTTGGCGGCGCCATGTCGCGTGGGCTCTCATTATCCTAAATGAGACTACTGGATTTCTAGGTAACAGGATCGATAACGGTGTGGGGGACTGAGTCTGACCCACGTGTAAGGAACTCTGTCACCATAAATCCGGTTGTTGCTCCGGCTAACTAGCAGTGCCTCATTTCTCCCATGGGGAAGAGATGATTGGGCAGCCGAGCGCATGACATCTTTGGAACTTCTCAGGGAAGTCGTGGTCACTCAGATCCAAACCAACTCTCTCATTTACAATATGGTCTCATATACAAATGACAAAAGACAGTATAAGTTTTATATAATGTTTTAATAAAACGACTGTATTTTAGAAAATAAGGCGTGAGCCGCAATAACCAGAACAATACAACATAGTAGGATTGAGATAGTCACCAGGAGAGTAATACATAAGAATAAAGCTATCATAATTCCTAACAGTTTCAACTCTCCCTCTGCTTGTTCTATTTAGAGCACAGCATGTTAAGCTTCTAGCTTGCCTTTCTGAATCACTAGGGAACATACGCCCTCATACCTGAGCAAAGGCCTGTGATCTGGTTCAGCATCTGCAACGAGGCAGTCAGCGTCTAGTTGTGGTTCCCTGGTCGGAATCTCCCTCTCGCATGTATTGGGTCAAGGAAGTGATTTTATAACTAACATGTCATCGTGATCACAAAATGTCCCTACGCAGGAATGCCAAATCTAAACTCCTACCACGTCTATCAGCAATGTACCAGACTGTATCCTTGACCGAAGCACAGAGTGAATATGTTATGAAGAACTTCAGTGCTGAAGTAGGCAAAACAGTGTGATATGAATAAAAAACAATACCGTAGAACTGGCTATTTTGTAAAATAACAGTACGAAGCCTAATAAAAAGCATTTAGAGCAAAGTGCACAGAGGCTCTAAGCTGTCAGCAAATGAATAAAATAAATTTAGGGCAAAGTGCACAAAGGCCTAAAGCCATTCCAGCAAACCTTTCAGGTGGACCGTGTACCTTTACAGGAGTAGAACTCATGCTACATCAAATTGCTATTTTAGAGACACTGTTCAATCAGAGTATATAAGTTTCAGTCTTTTCTGTGTAGATGTATCTGATGTGAAATGTTATGTGATCAATATGTTAATCCACTTCCATTGCTTTACAGTGATTGCTGTTATCATTCAAATCTGATTTGCTTATAATGTTTTGTTGTGATTTTTTTTTTTTTTTTTTTTTTTTTTAATAAGAGGTATGAAACAAAAATTCATTGGTCATAGGGTGGAATGTGATGCTATTAATTGTGTTTGACCAATGACTTTGTGTTTCACCATTGCGCATATTAGTTGCTCAATGTTCACCAGTAGCACATTATGGGGGTCATTCCGACCCCGACGGGCAGCGGGCGCTGCCCGCCGGACGGAAACCGCCAAAACACCGCACCGCGGTCAAATGACCCCGGCGGTCATTCTAACTTTCCCGCTGGGCCGGCGGGCGATCTCCAAAAGATCGCCCGCCGGCCCAGCGGGAAAGCCCCTGCAAAGAGGAAGCCGGCTCCGAATGGAGCCGGCGGGTTTGCAGGGGTGCGACGGGTGCAGTGGCACCCGTCGCGATTTTCAGTGTCTGCAAAGCAGACACTGAAAATCTTTGTGGGGCCCTGTTATGGGGCCCCTGCACTGGCCATGCCAGTGGCATGGGCAGTGCAGGGGCCCCCAGGGGCCCCACGACACCCGTTCCCGCCAGCCTGGTTCTGGTGGTGTAAACCGCCAGAAACAGGGTGGCAGGATGGGGGTCGGAATCCCCAACCGGCGGGAAACCGCTGGTTCCCCTTTTCTGACCGCGGCTTTACCGCTGCGGTCAGAATGGCCCGGGAAGCAACGCCAGCCTGTTGGCGGTGCTTCCTCTGCCCTCCACCCTGGCGGTTTCAAACCGCAAGGGTCGGAATGAGGGCCTATATGTTTTGTTCAGTTTAGCTGCCTATTGGCTTTGACATGGCGTTAGCCATTACATTCTGTATTCAGGTCAGCTGCCTATTGGCTTTAACATGGCATTAGACATTACATTTGATATTTAGGTTAGCTGCCTATTGACTTTAACGTGGGGTTAGACATTGCAGTTGAGACATTGCAGATGAGCTGTGTTTTTCCAAGCTGGTTTTTCCACAAGATAGACCAAGCTGTTTTCTTCACACCAGACCTCAGCTGATAAGAGCACGTAGATTTTTTGTTTACCTCTAAATCCAGTCTGAGAACGAGTGAGCTCTGGAGAATTGGCCACTCTCCAAGTTTCTTCGGTTCTCACACTGAGTTTGCTTTTAAGGATGACTCTGGACTACAGCAGAGGTAGATTGAATCTGCTTGACTTCAGACAGGAACGGAGACGTCAGTTGCCTGTCTCCCGTTTGGGTAGAAAATCTCTTTCTCGCAGTTGACCGGAGTCATCAACTTGCAGGCCCCAGAAAGATGAAGCTGAATATAGGCCCTACTTTGACAGCCTTGCCCTACGGTGATGAATTTTGACTTTTATGCTTTGCTTTGAAGTTATGCTATAATATAATGTATTTGCTGTGTACATTGCAAATGAGAAGTACTTTGATGTATTTTGCTTTCATTGCTGCGACTACTTTTGAACGTGTGCTTCCAATCTACTAATTTCGTCTCTCAGGAACCTTGTGGTGAACAATAAATCTTCTTTAAACTCAGAAGTGCATTCCAGAGAGGTTCTGTAAGCTCGGTTATGAGATAGGAGCAGGAAAGCAGAACATTGAGGGAAGTGTAAGAACACAGAATAGTAGAGTTCGTTTTTATTATCAAGTTAATTTGCCTCCATTTTTGTCTTGTAAATGTAAGCTAGTGTGCAAGAAAGAACACATTTTACAAAACACCATTTGAGTCATGGTATTTTGGGTAACCCCAAATTCAGACTCATAAAAATAACCACTATTCCTAAACCCAGATTATAGGACACATTTCAAAAACGCACAGATGTCCTTCATACCCATTTTTTCAATCATTAGATCTTACCTTCTGAATTGATGCATGGTCGGTGCATAATTAAAAAATATTATAGGCTGCAGCTTGATTGATTGTTCTTGGTATAATGTATTTCTGTAAAACAAATGAACACTATGGGGGTGATTCTGACAGGCCGGTGGTGCCCCGCAGGGCATTCTGACCGCGGCGGTTCGGCCGCGGTCAGAAGAGGCAAACCGGCGGTCTCCCGACGGTTTACCGCTGCCCTTAGAATCCCCCATGGCGGCGCAGCTTGCTGCGCCGCCATGGGGGATTCTGACACCCCCTACCGCCATCCTGTTCCTGGCGGTTCGCCCGCCAGGAACAGGATGGCGGTAGGGGGTGCCGCGGGGCATGGGCACGGCAGGGGCCCCCGTAAGAGGGCCCGCAAAGTATTTCAGTGTCTGCTAAGCAGACACTGAAATACACGACGGGTGCAACTGCACCCGTCGCACCCCTGCAACTCCGCCGGCTCAATTCTGAGCCGGCGTCCTCGTTGCAGGGGCATTTCCTCTGGGCCGGCGGGTGCTCTTTTGGAGAGCGCCCGCCGGCCCAGAGGAAATGTCTAAATGGCCGCCGCGGTCTTTTGACCGCAGTGCGGTCATTCAGCGGCGGTACCTTGGCGGACGGCCTCCGCCGTCCGCCAGGGTCATAATCAGGCCCTATATGTATATATATATATATATGTATACCTGCAAGTGGAACAGTCAGTCAGATTAAATAGTGTCATACTTTTGTAAATCTGCCACTGGAGCAAAATATAGAGATGAAACCATTGTAACATATTTCTATTTTCTTTGACTTACTGTCATTAGTTTTTTACTTCTATAATTAGTTCCTTTGAGGAGACTTTGAGCAATATATACCACTTACCACTTGTTGAATTCAAATGTTTGTCTGTTTTTCAGAAAGGAATAGCTTTATCGGTTTCACACCTTTCCACCCAAACTACAAATAGGTTAAAAAAAAGTATTGATTATCACTTACAAAACTGCAAATACTGTGGTGAAAAAATATTTTTTTATAACAACTCTGTCTGTTCCTTTAAAACTAGGAAGAGAGTGATTCTAGCACAGCAGACCTTTTGTTGATACAATTTTTAAAATAAACAACTCTCACGATCTTGCACAGCAAGTTGTTCCATTTTAAAAAAAATAAAAACAAAATGTTGCTACATTTTTGTGATTTTCTCATTTTTCTCCAAGGTAATCCTCAAACCCTGAGTACCTTTAGTATCACCACCATGTGGGGGAAAAAGTGACACAAATTTGGCATGAATATCTATTATGCAAAAAAACATGAAGGCTTTAGGGTGGACTGCCCCGAACATCAATAAAAGGTCTGAACACTGGGGGGGTAACACATTTGCACCTAACGGGTTAATGCTTAAGAAACAAGACTCATTACATAGTGTATTAGTGCTGTACATCTTGGCTCTGGCTTCTTCCACTCTCTTAAAATAGTGTCAAGGCTTTCAGTTAAGAAACAAATAATGGACAGAAATGTTGATGTCTAATCATCAAACGGTCTGTGGACTATCTGCTCAGGAGGTCACCCTGCCAATGTCATCAGCACAAACAAAAATCAAAGTAATTTAAATGTTGTCAAATTGCACAAACAAACTAAAATATAGTTGAGTAAGAAAAAAGGGACACACAGCCAATTTTAAGGTAAGCAGAAATGGACTGTTAGCAAAAGTTACAAACTGTTCATCACCTCATTTAGGCCGAGATTTACTATGATTTTCCATCACGGTGGCAGCACTTTTATGGCATAGCCTCAACACAAAATCTATTGTGGGATTTACAAAGGTATGCATAGCTCAATTTGTCTGGTTTTGTGTGGCTTTGTTAAAAACAAGTAATGCAACACAGCACATAGTGCTGCCTTCCATTACCTTGCACCAGGTAGCCATTGCATGTTTGTTTTACTGTTATCGACATGAAGAATATCAACATACAAGAATATTGAGGAAAGAATATTGAAGAACAAAATATCTAGAAAGGTAAGTGCATATAGGGAAGTATTCCTAATTCCACATCTATACATGTTGAAGATATAAGTACCACAAATGTACATATTTGTGAAGTTATGTACAGAAAATCAAGAACACCTCACCTGTAAATATTTGTTTTAAATATTTTGTCATTGATATTTAGTACACTTGGTACTCTGCAGCTCACATGCAAAGAGGAATGAACCTCAAACAATTGTTTTTGAGCAGTTGATTATTGCTTCCTGCACAAAAACTATCCTGAACTCAACAAAGGTGCCCTTGGCCTATGGCACAAGGTGCCTACATTGTGGCTAGGCAGTTCAAAGTGCACCAGCGGAAGAAGAGAGCTAAACTGGGCCATATCTTTGCAAATATGTTGCAGTTCCACACCCTCCATTTCACACAACACAGTGTAGCAAATTCCCTTGCTGAGCTGTGTTGCATGAAATCTTAGTAAATTCGAGCCTTAGAGTGCAGGATTAGTATGATGTCAAAAAATGTAACATTTTAGTCAGAAGAACATATCAGATATAATTTACAAGAACATCACCCAACAGGAGTTAATAATAGAAAATCTGCAACCAATACAATGATATTTCTGTAAACAATAATTACGCCAGAATATTTATATTAGAAATATTTCTGCATGCGATATTCAGAGATACAGACGATGGTGACTTTGCCAATAACAGATCCTGCCCTCTGTCAGAAAAACTGCCATAGCGGACCTAACACATTCAAGAATGTCCCTATTCAGGTCAGATTCTTTGATGCCTCGGTCACAGAGTATTTGCTTTCTGTTTCCACCATGTCAGGAATCTTGGTTCCAAAAAGGAAATATCCACAATTGTAGGCAACGTTAATTTTGCTTGCAAGCCCTTCAGTGATGGTATGTCTTTGGAAAGATGAGGAAACAAAAGCAATCATGGGAAATGTGTTTTACCACCACCCATATCAGGGGTGGCTCCTCCATTAGGGGGGACGACTTTGCCTCCTGCCAGCAGCGGCAGCTGCAAACCTTTTCCCAAAAAATGATCAAAAACTATGTTTATGATTGTTTTTTGGGAAAAGGGACGGGGCCACAGGGGTGGCGAGCAATGAGGGGGAGTGCTAGAGCGCATGTGTGTTTGGCCAGCCGTCTCAGGCCGGCCAAACGCACATGCGCAGTGGCAGGCTCCAAGTCTGCCTGGGAGCATCCTGGCTGGGCACTTCCAGCCAATCCTAACTCTGCTCTTAGTAACATCAGGATTGGTGCAGGGCAGGTTGGGAGCTGTGTCTGCCTGCAGTGAGACGGGAGGAGGGAGAGGAGTGGTGCGGAATTGGAGGTAAGTGTTATTTCTTGTTGCAACTCTTTTTTATTTAATTTAATTCTTCCCCCCGTGCGTGTGCTGCTCCGCCCCTTTTAATTCGCGCGAGCCACAACTGATTCCACATTTTGTTTGACTATGTTCATGGCACTTAATAACTAATATTTCTTGTTATCCAACTTAGTGGCACTCATTTTATCAACATCAGAAGGATGAGTGGACTAGCACAGATTTTAAACACATGACCATGAAATCAAATACAGATTAATGAAGCCAGTACATTAGTTTTCTGAGCCACCAGAACCAGATTTCAATATCTCTTACTGTGGCGCCTTAGTTAGTTACATCGATTAGTGAAAGTAAATGACAGCAGTAACTAGTTACAGCCAAGGAAAAATAAAACAGAGAAACGCAAAAGTCATAATGCAGCTTACAAAAATGATTCTCTATGTGATTCCACAAAATGGTCAACTGGGAAAGGCAGAAGTAAAACGTGAAAAAAACGACATGCACACAGAGATATTTTTCATTGCTTTGTCATAAACGGAAACAATTGTAGAGGCAGACTTGATTTCGAAATTGCACAGCCTGTGTTCTGCTCTTCCCCATTTAACATCAACTTACTACTTTGTCTTGAATGTAAATATTAGGTGGGCACTGATTGTGTTACAAGCCTTTAGGCTCATATTATGAACTCTCTTTTCTCACTCTTTATTTTGACAGCATTTTTGAAGCAGCATAATTGTGTCTGACTAGGCAGGAAGTAGCAACAAAGAATGCATACCACCCATAGTATACATAGAGCAGTCAATAAGTGCCTTGTCCATTTTTGCTACTTTAAATTTAAGTATGATGAATGTGCTATGATATATGGTCTGATTTAAACATTGATTCAATGGCAAAGCGAAACTTGAGGAGACCGACTTGCAAAGTACCTAGAGGGCACCCCCTCCCGGCCGCCGTCAAGGGCCTGCCACCCGTGCACAGTATACTGTGGTGAGGGGACCCCATGGAGCTCAGGGCCCCTCCCGCACAGTGGCAGCTGCGGGGGCCTGTGTTACACCAGTGCAATGATTGGTGGTGGATAAGACGAGAGGGAGTGTGTAACTGCTTGTTTGGCTGAGTAAAACATTCTA
Organism: Pleurodeles waltl; assembly: GCF_031143425.1. Lineage (NCBI taxonomy): Eukaryota > Metazoa > Chordata > Amphibia > Caudata > Salamandridae > Pleurodeles > Pleurodeles waltl. The sequence goes on along the minus strand of NC_090450.1, from coordinate 215,622,044 downwards.
GTAGAGCTGCTGTGCATGGCCAGCTACTTCGTAACTTTTTCATCATTCGAAAGCGGTATTTCACATTAATGAACAAATTGCTACTTGTTTAGAGCAGAACAGGGGCAATGTACTCCTGTCATTTCATCAATTTCGTTGAATTCGTTTCTGGAAAAGCGACATTTTAGCAGCAACATTAACTTTTCACATGAGATCTGAAACATTTGAGTAAACGTGTTCTAGTAGTAGGCTTTCACGCTGACAATTTGGAGTTAAAAACCAGGTCTTCCACTGTAGCTTAAAACACCCTGCATGTTTTCCGTAATTTCTCAGTACTGCAAATCTGATTGAAATGGAATGTATTTTTCATAATTTATGGAACTGAAAAACTTGTCTGTATATGCTTGTCATGTGCTTATCTTGTTCCAACAAAGGTGTTTAGGCATTTATTTAAGAGACAGTTAGTGGGTTTACTTTTTTATTCCTAAATGCTATATATGTTAAGCAGCACTTTAGGGTTTAATTCACAAATTTGGGTTAATGGTGATTATGAATATTAATGACAAAACCATATGGTGAATGCAAATGAAGCAGAGGAGGAAATAATAACACCTCTGTGTCGAATTCAGTTTGGAGAGTGGATTTTTCCTCATTTAAGTATGTAGTCACAGGCATATGTAACATGGTGGCTACTGTAATAACAACTACTTTGTCTGCGCCCTCAGGGGCCTAACAGGAAATCCTGTAAATCAGTGTTTTTAGATAGGAGACTGAGGTGTTCTCTAACCTCATCTAGTGAGGAGCTCTTCAGCCATTGCTGGCATAGTTTCCCCACACTGTATGTTGTTACTATACCCACATGTTTGGATTATATATAGCAAGGGTTCGGCCTACTAGTTCTCAAACCCCCCTTGGAGTTTATAACACTTTTATGACACCCATTAGTATCTATTGGCCACAATAACCACCTGCCAGGACGTGACAGTGAAGCATTAAATGTGCCATTCCGAGCTGATCTTCAGTTGCATTTATATATTTTTCCCATTTGTGAAATTTTGCAGGGGCAGGAATACTAGGCACATTCAACTCCTTAATCTTTGCTAAGCCTAAACAACTTCTTTGTTGTACAGTTTCATTTAAAATATCATTTGAACAGGTATCAGGCATGCTCTAAATAAAGCTTTCTTCCCCCTTATTTTCCAATTTCTACTTCCCCATAAATGTTTTAAGTCAATCGACTTCAGCCAATATTCATAGCTTTCTATAGTCAACCAGGAAACAAAGGAATCCAAATAAATAAATTTTGTATTTGTTATTAATATGTGTACATGTTCATTCAATGGTAATTTAAAATAATATGTTTTAGAACTTCCCTGTGGTGGAGTTGGACAGTGTTCCCATTGTGTGTAATTAAAAACAGTATTTGGGGTACTTGCTCTGTGAATGAAATAGTGCTAATTATAGCAAAACATATCACCATAATTCTCTTTAGATTGGTAAACATCTTCGTTTTCAAATACAGTATAATACTGCAATTCAGTCATCATAGAATCAACTGTATTCACATCCCAGTCATCAGAAATAACTCAGAGTATCATTACATAGTTCATTGAAAGTTTACACATATGGTATTTGAGTGACTTCTGTGGGGCCATATTTATCAAATGTTACTTTATCCCAAACAATCCAATCAGGAATTAGTATTGTGGAAATGTTCACAAAAGACAAGTCTCTGCGGACCTTGTGAGAAGAAAAATGTGGTTTTAGGACCTCATCCACCAGTTCAACTGTTGATCTTTCAGGAAGAAAATGGCCATGTATTAATAGAAAGAATGTTATTGCAAAACCAATCCAAAGTAGGAAAGCCAATATAGTCATGGTAGAATGAAGTGAGATGCTTTTAGACAGTTTATCAGTACGACCCCCAGGGTTCTTCTAGGCAGAATGTTAAGTGCTCTCTGAACTCCGTACAGGTGGTTAAACCAACTACAACCCAACATGACTGTTTTGGATCACAGTTTAGTCGCTCCATGACTCTATTTCCCTCAGGGATGAAACGGACACAGGTAATGGAGTTGGACCCCTAACGAAGCCATGGCGTCCCTGAATGCCCTTAATGCAAAAGCAGGGCCCTGGTCGCAACTGCATAGGTACGGATAAAGACTTGCAAATCTTTAATAGCAGTCCGAGCGTCAGCTGAGCATTGTGGCCACACCCATAGAAATCTGGAGCAGGATTCAACAGCAACTAAAATGTATTTTTTAAGCACTGTGCCATGTTAGGGGACCACAATGGTTCAAGTACACACATTGTAATATTATTTGGGAAATTAGGAGGGGTGTCTGCGGTGGACATTTAGCAGTGGAAACCTTAATTTGTTGGCAGATGTCACAGCAAAGGACATTCTGCTTGGCCTGTTTGTATAGACCTTGCCACCAATAACATGCTTGCAACAATGATATTGTAGCCGCCACACCAGCATGAGCAGATGCAGCCCCTCATGCGCTGCTTTAATCACCTTTAATCTTATATCTTTGTTGGGAATTGATCGAACCCCTAAGCCTGGTATTTTTGCCTCATTGTTTAGGCAGCCCACCATTCGGTAGGAATATTTAGTAGGAAATAATTTTGGGTAGGGCATACCTTCAGCCGTAGCTTTCACAACAGCCCATATGTCATCGCTCGGTTTCGCAACTAATCGGGTTACTGCAACAACAGTGGCAGTAGCTACTGCTGACTTTGTGGCTTCATCAGCCAATGTATTTCCAGCAACGTGTATTCCAACGTGCTGGGGTCCAAGTGTATGTACAACATGGACATTAGGTAGCGTTTCCTTCAGATCCGCTACTTTTCCCCTCAGGAGTCTGTGTTTAATGGTGTTGCCTTTAGAATCTCTGAACCCATTCTGGTGCCAGAAATGCAGGTATTCATTGAAGGACTGGACACAGTAGTACGAATCGCAAACAATCAGTGGTAAGTATGTAGGATCCGTATATTCCAGTGCCATCACCAGAGCCTTTAGCTCTGCTAATCGTGCTGGGCAATCCCCCAGGGTTTGTGTGAACGTATGTTGGGGACAAAATGTATTATCCTCCATACAGCCGCTTACGTCTGCGCAAGCAGGGGAGTATTGATGTTTTGTGCCAATTGCAGGTTGTGCTGGGCCATTGGTGTACATGGCTCTTTGATACTGATCAATAGGCAGTGTGTTTGTTGGAACTGGGTATTCTAGTTCATATTGCAAAAATTCTTGAGTTTGTAATTTTGGGTCAAAAATGTAGTCTACATAAGTGGCTGTCAAACACGTTACCCATTGAATCCAACATGGATGTAATGCTTTAGCATTTGCAATGCTGGCTTTGGTGACAACCTCAAGGGGCCGGAATTGGGGAAACAACAATAATGTGTTTGCCTTGGGCTAGAGGTCTTTCTTTAATGACAACCATCTGAACAGCAGTGAGAATTTTCTCTGTGGGAGCAAAGCGTTGTTCAGCTGCTGAGTACAAATGTGATTTGTATGCCATTGGTATTTTCTCACCCTCATTGAAAGTTACATAGGTAAAACCAATGGCACCAGCAATTACTCTGATGACCAAATGTGTTTTGTTGTCCCTTGTGTGTAAGTGTTGTGCTGCAAGCATGTTTGCGAAGCTCTGAGAATGCATGTGTGTTCGACTGTCCAAAATTAACTTGAAAAGTCAGGACGTATTAAGTCATATAAAGGTTTGATGCGTGATGCATAGTCAGGAATGTAAGTTCTGCCAAAATTTTGATAACCCAATAGAGATTTAATTTTTTAATGGTATTTAGAGATTGTAACTGTGCACATTTTTCCAAGAATTGTGGCCCTAGGCTCTTTCCTTTACTTGATAACTCATATCCCAAAAACAGGAGGTCAGGGAAGGCTATTTTTGTTTGTTTTAATTTTAATTTGTAGCCGAACTCGGTAAATCCTACAACAATGCGGGATACCCGTCTCAAATGCTGCAGTAGTTCATCATCTGTGAGATAGATATCTTCCACATAGGACAATGCTTCAGGGTCAATGTTGTGCAATACTGAAGCCACAAGAGTCACAAACAATCCTGGACTGTTATTGTACCCCTGGGGTAAACAATAGAATTTTTTCTGGGAGCCTAGTCCACTGAAACTTGTTAAGTCTCTACTCTCAGGCAGTATATTTTGGTAGAGGAAACCATTCGAAATGTCCAGTTTTGTTTTGTATTTTTTGCGTGCTATGTTATTCATAAGTGCAGTGCTAAGTGAGTTTTGTATAGCATATGTGTGTGTATGACTGTTTAAATGTCTGTAGTCTAAGACTATTCTGTATGAATGGGCCGGTTTAGCTACTGGTAATAAGGGATTATTCATAGATGAGACACAGGGTTCAATTACACCCTGGTACTCCAATTGTGTGAGGATTTCCCTCACAAGTGCTTAAGCATCATGTTTGTTTGGATATTGGGGTTGCGGTTGTAGTTGACTTAATAGGAATTACATGGTAGGGAAAATATTTGTCCCATCCTACGTGGAAGCAATATAACGGCATAGTATTCTGCGAACTCCTCTGAACAAGGGGCGAGAAAGAAGGTTTAATAACTTCTTCCCCATATGGGCATGTACAGACAAATTCAGGTGGCCAATCCTGTTCGGCCAGCAAAACATCATATATGTTGACGAAGCAGTCCCAAAAGATTGCATCTATTGTGCGTTCAATGTCTCCTTCTAACTGTAACGTTACTTTGTACACGCTTTCCCGCATGTAGACACGCATGTCTGCAGTTTCTACTTGTAGAAAGTCATCAGTTGCTTTCACCTCCAAATGCTCTAGAAGATTCCGGCGAACTATTGTGACCTCTGCCGCACTGTCTAGTAGCGCTAGTGCCCACTCCTTGTTCTTCAAGAGAGCCCTCTTCTTGAGTGACATGTCGAACTGCAACTGCTGCCACCTTTTTCTTTTTGAATTGGGGTTTTTGTTGGGGAAGTTTATCTTCCTTTTTAACAGAGACTCCTGGTTTCACATAGTCAGTTCTTCGCTCTGACTGCCCACCTCTCTCACTGCGTTTTTTCTGAGATTATATCTATTCTGTGGTGTCTCCGTGTGCGGAGATTCTACTCTTTTTATTTTAGGTGTTTGTTGGTTTTCATCCTAGCATTTCTCATTACTCTCAGGAGCTAGCTTGGCAAATCTTTATTAGATTTAACTTGAAATTGTGGTTTTGTTGGTCTGGCCCCCAGACTCTCTCGACCAATACTAGAGTAGGTCTCCACAATGATCTTTGGCAGCTCACATTCTTGATCCTGTGGAGGAATGTCCCGCAGCTGCATGCGCAGCGCTGATGCTTTCGCTTCCCCTTTAAAGTTTCTTTCTTTAATTGAGGATACTGTGGCAAAATTGCCCATTAATTGCTTTCCCAAATCTAGAGCCGGCGCAGCCCTGTATTAATCTTGAATTTATTTCAACACTTCCGGTAAATTGGCAAGTGTTGTTGTACCGTGTGCGGTAGTATAGAGCGTGGCAAATACTGTGCTCCATGTATACAGTTGTCTACTGTGGGAACCATCCCAAATGGCAAGCACATAGTTAGTATTCTGTGTTGATCCTGAGGTCCCGTGTGGGGAAATACTGCTTCTAGCGCATTTATTTTTGGAGCTAACCAAAATGGATTTTTTTCTCATTTGGCAGGTACCTCCCCCATGATCGAATGTACAGTTGCAGGGTTAATGCCTAGTGTCACTGCATGTGGTTGCGCTGGTTCAGCACATGCTGGGTTTCTGTTTAATGTTTGCATTACAAACTGTACTAACCATCTACATTTTGCCATGTGCTCAGCATATGAGTGACGGACTTCAGCTGCTGCTAGGTTTGCTGCAGCAGGGTGAGGTGTATATGTGGCCAACAAAGGCCAGATAGGACCATCATTACTTAGAGGACCTAACCTAATGTGTAAAATTGTGTGGGGTAGGGTACCATCAAGCCAATTATTATGTTCTTGATAAGATAGAGGTATTTCCAAATATACACATGCTCTGTATTGTGCAGGTACGTTTGCAGGTGTATAGTGATGAAATGTATTTGTGTTTCCATCAACTGCTGGAAATGTGACCCAAGAACAGAAAAGTTCTGTTCTATATGCTACGTGTGCATCAACAACAAACCTGACTGGACCCCCCTGGGCCGTTAAACCATGTGCCAATAAATGTGCAGTCAGGGTCTCATATAGACTGCAATTGCTACCTGTTGTGGATTCGCTATAATAAATGGTGCATTTGTTAAGAGATAAGCACACCAAATGGGGATTATCCTTTTAGAGTTCAAGCTTGAACAACCTACAGCTTTAGTTAGGTGTTCCCTACTTAGCTGAGGAGGAAATCATCAATACCACAGATGTCTAGGTGTATTGTACTGTGGTGTCTTTGTATATAGTGAGACAGAGACACTCAGGAGGACCCGAAAATTAGAGCCTGACCAAACATTGGCGGCGCCATGTCACGTAGGCTCTCATTATTCTAATGAGACTACTGGATTTGAGCAGCAGAATCACCTGTGGTGTGGGTGTCTGAGTCTTAACCCACTACAGCAGCTGTAGCAAAGCGTTCGGCAATCAGCATACAGTCGTGGCCCTTTGCATGGAATCTCCCTCTAACGTGTATGAGACAAGGAAGTGTTTTTATAATAAAATAGCTGATGTTCTGAGAAAATGTCCCTACGTACGGATGTGTGTTTTCTATGAATACCAGAGACAAAACCTTTACCACGTTCACCTGAAACCTATCTTACTGCAGCCTCAAAAGAAGCACAGAGTGAACAAGAATGTCTTGTTTGAGAAGGTAGTGCTGGCCTAAGCAAGAACAGCTAGATAGAGAGAAATAAAACAAGAGCGCAAAAGTGCCTATTATTACAATAATAAAGAAAGCAGAATAAAATATATCTAGGTTAAAGTACACAGTGGCAGGTCTAGTGTACTAAAATAATGTGCATGGAGATAAAACGAAAATGGCTACACAACAGCAGTATTGGATTGAAATTTAGAACATTCGGGCAGTCTGGTAATGTCAGATGGGTCAGTTTGAAAGAGTAAGTGTGTAGAGTCGTTTTGTGGGGTCCTGTCATGGCTCACATGACCAACAAAATATGGTCTACACACTACCCTTTCAAGCTGGCTCATCAGGCAATTCCAGTCTACCAGACTGCCAAACCTTCCAATTCAACACTGATAACTAGGTAATATTTAGAACAGATGCAAGATACTATGAGCAACTTGTCTTTGACTCTCAAGGAGGAGGTACATTTCTCACAAACAGTGTAACACATGTAAATAGGGACTATTGTGTGGAGGATATCCAAAGAACATTATAAAAAACAAAGGGCCAGATTTACGAGGCCTTTGCGCCCTTTAGTGCCACATTTGCAGCAAAATTATTGCTACAAATGTGACACTAATGGGCCACTACCATAGCGTCATATTTACAAGGCGGCGCAAACTAGGTTAGCGCCACCTTGTAAACCCTTTTCCCCACATCATGCATAATATATGCATGATGTATGCAAAGGGGGATTTCCCTTGTTAGAGTTTTGCTACAAATGGCGCAATGGGATCTACAAGGTTCCATTGCAGCATTTCTAGCATCATTTTTAATGCCTGCTTCAAACAGGCTTTAAAATGAGGGGCCTATTGATTTTTTTATGCTAATCCAGAATAGCGTTACAATAGTCTTAGAGATCAGGCTTCTATTTGGCAGAGGTAAACACCCTTGTCCAAGTAGGGACCACAATCCTAGTCAGAGTAAATCACACACAATCCAAATTATCCTGTGCCCAACCTCTGGTAGCTTGGCACTGAGCAGTCAGGCTTAAATTAGAAGGCAACATGTAAAGTATGTGTGTAATAAATCACATAGCAACACAGTGAAAACACCAGACAAATACTCCACACAGACTTAAAAAAATAAATAATATTTATCTGATTAAAATAAAGTCAAAATGATAAAGATTTAATAAGCACAAGTTGAAATATCACGTTTGTAAGTTTGAGCAGAGTCTTAAATCTTAGAAATCAACAGTTGTCTCTTGATTACACAAATTACCTTGTTTGTGAAAAAAGCTAATAAACACAGAGACAGCAGAGGATTAGATGTGTGGAAAATTCTGATGTGCGTCGGATTTTATGATGCGTCACAGATGATGCGCTGCGTCGTTTTTTTGGCGTGCAGTCTTGATTCCTCACTGCGATGCGGGGATCTTTTTGATGGTCAGGGATGATGCGGGAAATCCCCAGTGTGCTGGAAGAAGTCACAGGCGTTGCATCGATCCGGTAGGGTAATGTGTTGAATTTTCAGTCGAACAGCAGGTGCTGCATTGATTTTCCACTTGGAGAATCAGCTGCATCATTCCGGTTCAGCTGTGCATCAAATTTTCAGGTCGCAAGGCAGGTGCTGTATTGAATTTTCACTGTGGAAGTCGAGTTGATTTGTTGTGGGTCAGCTATCTGGCAATTTCTCAGTCACAAGGCAGGTTGTGCATCGTTTCCAGAAGGCTTTGCATTGATTTCAGCGCACAAGGAGTTTCCTGGAGTCTTTTTGGCCCTTAGAATTCTGAAAACAGGAGCAAGCTCAATCCAAACCTTTGGACAGTACTTCTCAGCAAAGTCAGAGGGCAGCAGGGCAACAGTAGGGCAGCAGTCCTTCTCAGCAAAGCAGGCCAGATGAGTCCTTTGGGCGGCCAGGCAGTTCCTATTGACAGGTTGCAGGTTCAGGTCCAGAAGAGTCTGAGTTGGTGGGGTCAGAGACCAAGTTTATATACACAAAAAATGCCTTTGAAGTGGCAGAGACTTCAAAGAGTGGTTTTGAAGTGCACAAGTTCCCCTTTCAGTACAGTTCTGTCTGCCAGGATCCCAGTAGGGGGTTTGGCAGTCCATTGAGTGAGGGCAGGTCACTAGTCTTTGAAATTTAAGGGTCAGGCACTCCACCCTTCCAGCCCAGGAAGACCCATTTAGTATGCAGATGAGTGCAGGAGTGACTGAGTGTCCTGTGTTTGTGGTTGTTTGGGTGAAATGCACAAGGAATCTGTCAATCAGCCCAGACGTTGCTTGGAGGCTGTAAGGCACATGGGTTTTTTAAGTGCAGAGAAATGCTCACTTGCTAAAAGTGGCAGTTGTAAAATAGTAATATAAAATCCAACCTCACCAATAAGGTGAATTTTCTACTGCCATTCTGGCCATACTAAATATGACATGGTTACCCCTTTCTGATCAGATTTTACCACACAAACAGTATTTGTGCTAGCCTATGAAAGGAGCAGGCCTCACAGCAGTGGAAAATGTATTTAGGAGCTTTCCACTACCAGGACATATGAAACATACATGTGCCTGTCCGGCCTTTTACCTACATAGCACCCTGCCCAATGGGTTACCTAGGGCATACCTTAGGAGTGACTTATAAGTAGAAAAATGGGAGTTTAAGGCTTGGCAAGTCCTTTTAAATGCCAAGTTAAAGTGGCATTGATCTTGCAATGACAGGCCTGAGACATGGTTAAGGGGCTACTTATGTGGGTGGCACAATCAGAGCCGCAGGCCCACTAGCAGCATTTAATTTACAGGCCCTGGGCACATGTAGTGCACTTTACTAGGGATTTACAAGTAAATCAAATATGCTGTAATGATATTTGTGTTATGACCACTGACTCCACGTTGCACTTACCCTAGCAGCACACCGTCACATTAGTGACCACCAACTTCATTTTTCCTATTGACCTTATTTTAGCATTAGCTTCCGCCACGTTCAAACTGCAAGTATTTTTCCTCGTTATTCAATGTGATCATGTTTTTATTCTGCATGTTTGTGTGCTTTTTCTCACCGAGGGCTTAGGCTGATAAGAATGTACTAGGACATCAGGGAACTGTTTTGTTTTGATATAGGGCACCTTGGGATTTTGGCCAATTCCCAACGTGTTCTTTTCAAAGCTGACCTGAAGTAACCAGCATATTTTGAATAATAAAGTTATGCAGTGGGAGGGAGTTTCTAGAATTCTCCTCTCTTGTTTGTTCAAAGTATAAGAGGCCGAGACCAGATGGGCCAAGGAGTGACTCAGATCTTGGACATGCTCAGGACGCTGAGGTGTGTCATCCTTCCAGTGAGGATAATTGATCTCTCTCTCTCCACGAACGATTCTGGGATCTGGCAATCTGATGCTGATTAGGAGGTAGATGAAGCAGATTTACCCTTGCTTCATGGTGATCCATTTTTTAATTTGTTATTTGCTTTGCATTGTCACATAGATACATATATTTGCTGTGTATATTGCAGTGGAGAATCATGTGTACATGTTTTTAATTCATTGCTGTGACCAATTTTTGAACGTGTACTTTCAGCACGCTAATCTCCTTTACGAACCTTGTGAAGTGAATTATTAAATGTCTTCTATAAACTAAGAAGCGCATTCCAGAGATTTGTATCAGGGCATGAGTGTTTCAGCTCGGTCATTAGTGAAGCAAAACAGATGCTGATTGGGAATGAACCAATATTACCATGTTTAAGGGAGAGAGCATATGCACTTTATCACTTGTTAGCCGTGGTAAAGTGCACAGAGTCCTAAAACCAGGAAAAACAGTGTCAGAAAAGTGGAGGGAGGCAGGCAGAAGGTGGGGGATGACCACCCTAAGGCTTCAGGTCTAACAAATAGCGTAAAAGAAACTGATGCTATTGCCCCTAACATGCGCCATGGTGCACTGTTTTGTAATTGCAGCACTACCATGGTGACGTTAGGAGACGCAAGGGGGCTGCCAGAAAAGTGGCCCATCAATAGTGGCCCAAAGTTGTTAAACATACGCCTCATAACTGAGAGATACACACAGATTCTCAATTCCAAAGTATAGCATTACAAGGTGCTACATAACTTCACACAGGGAAGCATTCATAGAAAGCTGTTGCAAGGCACTCACGTTAATGAATCAGTGAGTATTGTATACGTGACACTCAATAGTGAGGTTTGTCACAGTCAATTTCTGGCTCTGGATACAACTCAATGCATTGTAGGGTAGCAGATGCATGCTATGAGTGCATGTAATCTAAGTGGTGTACAAGAGTGATTTGGAAATAAATTTTTGTAACACTGGAAATAAATCTGAATAATGAAATATTGAATATACTTGTGTAGATTTGTGAATTTAATGGTATATTTATACTCTGTGCTGAATTGGCGTCATTTTTTATTACACAAATTCAGCGCAAACTCAATGCCATATTTATATTTTGACGCTAGATCCTCTAGCATCAAAATATTGGTGTTAACGTCATTTTTCGGATGCGTGAAATGTCCTTGCATTAATGAGATGCAAGGTAGGGGTTCCCCTCCAAAAAAATGACTCAAACACCCTAGCACCGTATTTATCCACCCAACCAAAATAGGCGCACAGGTGGGAGGCAGACCCAAAAAATTACGTTAACACCGATTTATTTCAAAATTTAACATCTGGACCAGGGCAGGCATTAAAATGAGGCAAACACACCTCTACTTAAGGAGAACACAAAGAAGCAACATTAGCGACTCACAGGAGAAGATGGAGGTGATAATGATCCAGATTGCAAGACGGCGCAGATGACAGCAACAACTCCAGCAATTACCACCACTATAAGGTGGCCCAAAAAGGCAACGCAGAAGGTAGGAGAGGGTCTTCAGAACCATGACAACTCTCCTTGGCCTCAAGGACATGGACATTATTAGGACCTACAGATTGAACCGGCAAGCCTTACTACACCTGCTGCACCACATTGAGCCCCAAATTACAGCCAGCCTGCAGACCCCACACAACATACCACCTGTGACAAAGCTGCTAGCTGTCCTGCACATGCTGGCAAGTGGTTCCTTCCAAATAACAAGTGCCCTGGTTGCTGGTATCTCACAGTCGTCATTCTCTGCTTTCCTGCGAAAGGTGTCAGACGCTATCATCTCCCTGACGCTCCACCAATTAGCTTCTCCAACACCCAGAAAAAGCAGAAGGAGACAAAACAGGGGTTCTGTCAAATCCATGTCTTCCCACATGTGCTTGTGCAATTGACTGCACCCATGTCATGCTCTTCCCACCTGCTGGGACAAAGCACTTATACCAGAATCACAAGCACACACCTTCCACTAATGTGCAGGCAATACCGGACCTCCGGGGACTCTTCTTAAACATTTTCGCCAAGTATCCTGTGAGTGTCCATGAGACCTACATACTCCTGCACAACAGGATCAATGAACAGTTCCAGGATGGACTATTTGGAAATGGCATACTTGTGGGTAAGTCAACAAATCCAGCAATATACACACCAACCCTGTCGGACACACAAGACGTACACCACTAAATGTTCACATGGCCAGGGCAACACATGTACAAGTAACAACGCATATGCACCATAGTGTGGTACAGCACAATCAGTGCACACCACAAAAACATACAACCACATGTACATAACACACCCACAACTTGACAGGCACACCACTGGACGTACAGGTGCAGACATGTAGCCTTTGCTAACAGTAGAACTACAGAGACCACTCCAAGTACCCACAGGTTGCCTACTACATACACTTCACACACAGTACACCAAACAAAGAATAAGACAGACATGTCAATGGCATACGCTATGCCCATGTCATATAAGTTCCAAGTAGGCACATATCCCTCAAGTCATACCGTGAAAATCACTGCCAGAACAAATATCAAATACCAGACAACTTGAAACTACATCTCATCAATACATAAATGACTTACCTGTAGTGTGCAGAGACATCTGCCTGACGCATTGGATGCCACAGATAGGAATACAAGATCAATGCCCGTCACATACCATGTGCCAGATGTGTGATAAGTGTTACCACACCTACTGTAGTGCCACCTCACATGCAACACTCACTGACTCAAAGCACCATCATGTCGGTACCAGATACAATAAATGGCCCAACATGGGGCAGAGTCACTGTCAGACAGTGCTGATCATGGATGTCATAGTGTGACCCAGAAGGAGGAAATAGGACATCACTAACACATGCCTCAACGGCGCAGGAATCCGCAACAGAGCCCTGGACTGGATCACCTCCTTTCTCACCGGCAGAACTCAGAGAGTCTGCCTCAATCCATTCCGCTCTGAAGCCACCAAAATCATCTGCGGCGTACCCAAGGGATTGTCCCTCAGCCCGACCCTCTAAAATGTCTAGTTGGCTCCGCTCGCTAACATCACCCAATCTCACAACCTCAACATTGTCTCATATGCCGATGACACCCAGCTGATCCTCTCCCTTACCAAGGATCCCGCCATTGCCAAGACCAACCTCCATGAAGGAATGAAGGCCATTGCCAAATTAATGAAGGAAAGCTGTTTGAAACTAAATTCCGACAAGACTGAGGTCCTCATACTCGGCTCCACCCCATCTGCATGGGATGACCCCTGGTGGCCTGCCACACTCGGATCCACTCTGACTCCCACCGACCATGCACGCAACCTAGGATTCATCCTGGACTCCTCACTATCAATGACCCAGCAAGTCAATGCCATCTCCTCCTCCTGCTTCAATACCCACTGCATGCTTTGGAAGATCTACAATTAGATCCCCACTGAAACCAGAAGGACAGTCACCCAAGCCCTCAAAAGCAGCAAATTGGACTAGCGCAATGTCCTCTACGCAGGAACCATGGCCAAGCTCCAGAAAAGACTGCAATGCATCCAGAATGCCTCTGCATGCCTCATCCTGGACATCCCCCGCCACTGCCACATGACAGCCCACCTGAGAGACCTACACTGGCTCCCCGTCAACAAGAGAATCAAGTTCAAACTCCTAACCCACGCTCACAAGGCACTGCACAACACCGGACCAGAATACCTCAACAGACGGCTCTCCTTATTCACCCCAGCCCGACAGCTTCACTCCCCCGACCTTGCCCTCGCCACCATCCCACGCATCCACAGAACGACCACCAGTTGCAGATCATTCTCCCACCTCGTCGCCAAGATGTGAAACACTCTTCCTACCCACCTGCATCAGACACAGGACCTACTTACCTTCAGGAGACACCTCAAGGCATGCCTGTTCGAGCCCTCCCCTCAGCGCCAGAGACCCTCACAGGTGAGTAGTGCACTTTACAAATACTCTGATTGATTGATTGATTGACTGACCTGACACGCACTGTGCCAAGGGACACATTTGTTAAGTAGCGGAGCTCAATCCCATAGCCTGCACTGTGCATGTGTCAATGGTATAAATGCATATTAATGTATTGGAAGATACCCGAGACACTGGTAGTTATGTTGATCATCCTGTAACAATGGGATACATAGCCTTGGACACCTCATGGCTGCCACAAACATTTGCTCCACTCTGGATCATCAAGGGACCTATGAAATAGTCCACACTACCATTGTCATGGCCTGCACTGAATGTCCAACTTGGCAGATGACCATTTCATAATGACTTGAAGCTACATTGTAAATCAGCCACCCTCCCATGCTGTATGTAGTGTGGAAATGGTGTGCAATTAATCAATCAAGGAATTTGTAAAACGCACTACTCACCCGTGAGAGTCTCAAGGCGATGGGGGGGTGGAGGGGGCGCGGCTAATACTCGAACAGCCAGGTCTTGAGAAGTCTCCTGAAGATAAGGAGGTTCTTGACCTGATGCAGTTGAGTGGGAAGAGTGCGACACGTCTTGGCGGCGAGGTGCGAGAATGATCTGCTGCCGGTTGTAGTTCTGCAGATGCATAGGATGGTTACAAGGGCGAGGTCGGCGGAGCAGAGCTTATGCTGAACTAGGAGACATTCAAAGCTCCTGCAATATCACTTATAATTACACAGTACTTATATGTAAGGAAATGCCTCCTTGGCATGGTTACCCCCTGACTTTTTGCCTTTGCTGATGCTAAGTTTTGATTTGAAAGTGTGCTGAGGCCTGCTAACCAGGCCCCAGCACCAGTGTTCTTTCCCTAACCTGTACTTTTGTATACACAATTGGCACACCCTGGCATCCAGGTAAGTCCCTTGTAACTGGTATTCCTGGTACCAAGGGCCCTAATGCCAGGGAAGGTCTCTAAGGGCTGCAGCATATCTTATGCCACCCTGGGGACCCCTCACTCAGCACAGACACACTGCTTGTCAGCTTGTGTATGCTAGTGGGGATAAAAAGACTAAGTCGACATGACACTCCCCTCAGGGTGCCATGCCAACCTCACACTGCCTACAGGTATAGATAAGTCACCCCTCTAGCAGGTCTTACAGCCCTAAGGCAGGGTGCACTATACCATAGGTGAGGGCATAAGTGCATGAGCACTATGCCCCTACAGTGTCTAAGCAAAACCTTAGACATTGTAAGTGCAGGGTAGCCATAAGAGTATATGCTCTGAGAGTCTGTCATGCACGAACTCCACAGCACCATAATAGCTACACTGAAAACTGTTAAGTTTGGTATCAAACTTCTCAGCACAATAAATGCACACTGATGCCAGTGTACATTTTATTGTAACATACACCCCGGAGGGCACCTTAGAGGTGCCCCCTGAAACCTTAACCGACTATCCGTGTAGGCTGACTAGTTTTAGCAGCCTGCGACACACCAGACATGTTGCTGGCCACATGGGGAGAGTGCCTTTGTCACTCTGTGGCTAGTAACAAAGCCTGCGTTTGCTTCAGGCGTTAGGCCTTTGTGCACTTTGCCCTGGGTGTATTTTATTCCTTTGCTTGCAGCATTGAGCCCTTGTGCACTTTGCTCTAAATGCATTTTATTCAGCTTCGTACTGTTATTTTTCAAATAGCCAGTTCTACGGTCTTGTTTTATTTTTGGTATCACACTGTTTAGCCTACTTCAGCGCTGGACTTCTCAATAACACATTCTTGCTCACTCTGGGCTCCAGTCAAGGATACAGTCTGGTACATTGCCGATAGACCTGGTAGGAGTTTAGTCTTTAAATACATTCTTGCGTAGGAACATTTTGTGATCACACTGACATGTTAGTTCTAAAAACACTTCCTTGTCCTAATACACGCAAGAGGGAGATTCTGACCAGGGAACCACAACTAGACGCTGACTGTTGCAGATGCTGAACCAGATCACAGGCCTTTGCTCAGGTATGAGGATTGATGTCTTCCCAGGGAATCTGAAAGGCAAGTTAATAGCTTAACATGCTATGCTCGAAATATAACTTACTGAGAGAGAATAGAATCTATTAACACCATGATAGCTTTGTTCCTATGTTTCACTCTCATCGTGACTATTTCAATCTTACTGTGTTGTATGGTTCTGGTTATTGCGGCTCACGCCTTAATATCTAAAATGCAGTTGTTTTTTTAAAAACAATCTATAAAACTTAAACTGCCTTTGTCATTTGTATATGAGATCATACTGTAAATGAGAGAGCTGGTTGGGACCTGAGTGACCACGACTTCCCTGAGAAGTTCTATAGATGTCATGCGCTCGGCTGCCCAATCATCCCCTCCCTTTAGGAGAGATGAGGCACTGCTAGTTAGCCGGAGCAAAACAGGATTAAAGGTGACAGAGGTCCTTCTAAGTGGGTAAGACTCAGTCCCCCACACCAGGAACGACCCTGCTACTTAGAAATCCAGTAGTCTAATTTAGGATAATGAGAGCCCACGCGACAGGGGAACCCTTGGACTCTGTGAATACTATTCCTTACTTTGAAATAGTGCATACAGAGCCATCTTCCTACATATACACAAGTAAAGACAATACTCAGTATTACCAAAAATAAATGTCGTTTATTTGGGTGAAACAAGGCCAAAAGTATCCTACAGGCAATACTCCTTCTGGAGATAAGTATTGTACACAATATATACATTAGACACCAACATAAGGTAAGTTATTAGACTTAGGATAGTGCAAACAATAGAAATGCTATAGAATGAAATGGGAGAAAATAGGCCTAGGGGCAACACAAACCATATGCTAAGAAAGTGAAATGCTAATTCCCCCTAGACAAGTGTAGTGTGTAGAGAATTGCTGGGAGAGAAGGAATACAGTAAAGGTAAGTAAATTACCCCACCCCAGAGCCCAGGAAAGTAGGAGTAAAGTACTGCAAGTTTCCTTAGGACACCGTACAAGTTGTGATTAGAGTAATTGCAAGAACCAAGCAAGACTGCAAACAACAAATGGTGTATTTCTGGACCTGAAGACCTGCAAAGGAAGGAGACCAAGTCCAGAAGTCAGAAGAAGTTCCAGGAAGGACTGGAGCCCCTGCCAACCCAGAAGAGGGGGCAAAAGAAGAGTCCCTGGTTGGACGAAAACTGGAGAAATGCACCCAAGGAAGATGTCAACCGGGTTCATGCATGATGCAATGGATGTCCCACGAAGGGATGTTGGATGCAGGCATCTTTTAGTGCTAGATTCACCCAACAAGCCGTGGTTCGGGCAAAGTTGCGTTTTGCGTCAAAGAGGTGCTGCCTGGACCCAGGAGGGACCTGGGGGCCTCAACTCTGTGTGAGGAGGAAGCCTGGGGTTCTCAGCACTTCAGAGATCCCTCAGAAGATCAGGCAGCACCCACGGGAGTCCCAGGACATGGGAACAAGGAGGTGCCAAATGCAGTTGGTGCAGCACTATAAAGGAAGGACCCACGCCGCTGGAGAACAACTCAGCGAGTTGAGCATCGCAGGATAGAGCGCTGGGCATCTGGGCCAGGCTGTGCATGAAGGAATTTTGCAAATAGTGCGCAGAGGCCTCAGGAGGTGACGAAGATACGGTGCACAGGGGTACTGTCATACTCGGGGAAGGCAAGGTCTTATCTCCTCCAAATTTGGACAGCAGGACCTCAGGACAGTCTGTGTCGAAAGGGTCCACCACCTATGTTCCAAGGCACATGTTCGTTGCCAGGAGAGGAGACCAAGATAACTAGTCATCAACTTAGAAGGTGCCTGCTTGAGCAGGAAAGTGACTCCGTCATTCCACAGGAGATTTCTTTGGTCCTTCTGGTGCAGGGTGAAGACAGGGAGTCCCCAGAGCGTGTACACCATGGAAACTGTTGTTGCAGTTGCTGCCTGGAGCTAAAGTTGCAGCGGAAAAGTAGCCCTTATGGATAGTTTGTTGCTGTTACAGTGGTTCCTGGAGCAGTATGCGGTCAATCAGAGGTCAGATGATGAAGTAGTAGTTGCAGAGGATTCCTGATGGAAACTTGCAAACAGAATCTGATGAGAAACCCACAGGAGAGACACTAAGGGCCAGATGTAGCAAAGGGTTTTTCCCATTCTGTGTCAATGGGAAAATGCATTTGTACATATGGCCCTAAATACCCCTGAGAGGGGAATTGGCTACATTATCAGGTATGGACCTATGAGGACGGGTTTCTGACGTCACCTGCTGGCACTGGCAACTCAGAGACCTCTAGAGTGTCCCCACACCTTGGAAAACAAGATGGCTGAAGTTTGAGACACACTGGAGGAGCTCTGGGCACCACCCTGTGATGGTGATGGTCAGGTGAGAGGTCACTTCCCTTTCCTTTGTCCAGTTTCGTGCCAGAGGGGTCACTGAACCTGTGAAGGCTGGCGTATGCGAGGAGGGCACCATCTATGCCCTCCAAAGCATTTCCAGAGGATGGAGGAGGCTACCCCTCCCCAGCCTATAACATCTATTTCCAAAGGGAGACGGTGTGACACCCTCCTCCCAAAGAAAATGCTTTCTTCTGCCTTCCTGTGACTGAGCTGCTGAGACCCCAGTAGGGCAGAACCCTGTCTTTTTGTTGGCATCAGCTGTAGCTGCATTGCAATCTTCAGAGAGCTGGTTTGGCAGTAATGGGGGTCCATGGTGGAGCCCCAAGGATGCATGGAATTGGCTCCCCAATACCACATTTGAAATGGGGGGACAATTGCATGATCTTAGACACCTTACATGGCCATTTTCTGAGTTATTATTGTGAAGGCACATATAGGTATTGACCTATATGTAGTGCACACTTGTAATGGTGTCCCGCACTCACAAAGTCTCAGGAGTTTGCCCTGAACTATGTGGGGGCACCTTTGCTAGTGCAACTTAGTAACTTTGCACCTAACCTTCAGTAAATGAAGGTTAGACATATAGGTGACTTATAAGTTACTTAGGTGCAGTGAAAATGGCTGTGAAATAGTGTGTGCACTATTTCATGCGGGCTGCAATGGCGGGCCTGTGGGAGGGTTTGTCTGAACTCCTTATGGGTGGCAAAAGAAATGCTGCAGTCCGTAAGGATCTCCTGGAACCCCAATGCCCTTGGTACCTATGTACCATATACTACGGACCAATAAGGGGGGTCCAGTGTGCCAACTGAAATTGGTAAATTATGTCACTAGCCTATAATGACAAATTTTAAAGCAGAGAGAAAATAAGCACTGAGGTTCTGGTTAGCAGAGCCTCAGTGACACAGTTAAGCAGTACTGACAACACACACATTAGGCCACTAACTATGAGCACTGGGGTCCTGACCAGCAGGATCCCAGTGAGACAGGCAAAACACACTGAAATATAGGGTTTTCACTATGAGCACTAGGGTCCTGGCTAGCAGGATCCCAGTGGCACAGTAAAAACACAATGACACACACTCGCAAACAGGCCAAAAATGTGGGGGTAACCATGCTAGAAAGAGGCTACTTTCTTACCTAACCCCCCCCCAAATGAAGGACAATAAGGCTAACCTTGGCCAGTTGAGATTTTATTGTCTAAATGGTGATAAGTAGAGAGTAGATATGCAATAGAGTGGTTATTCCCTTTATCATCCTCTGTATGGTTACTTCCCCGTGGGGATGTAAACCACCCTGTTTGGAGATTTTTACCTAACCAACAGTGTGTGTGTAAATTCTCAGGGGCATATTTATACTCCGTTTGCGCCGAATTAGCGTCGTTTTTTTCGACGCAAAATCGGCGCAAAACCAACGCCATATTTATACTTTGGCGTTAGACGCGTCTAGCGCCAAAGTATGAGGAAAGAGCGTCATTTTTTTGCGTGAACGCCTTCCTTGCGTTAATGAGATGCAAGGTAGGCGTTCCCGTCCAAAAAAATGACTGCGACACAAATGCGTCGTATTTATACTCCCGGGCAAAAATCACGCCCGGGAGTAGGCGGGGCAAAAAACCCCGCATTTGCGCCTCTTTTTAACGCCTGGGTCAGGGCAGGCGTTAAGGGACCTGTGGGCTCAAAATGAGCCCACAGCTGCCCTCCCATGCCCCCAGGGACCCCCCCTGCCACCCTTGCCCACCCCAGGAGGACACCCAAGGATGGAGGGACCCATCCCAGGGACATTCAGGTAAGTTCAGGTAAGTATACATTTTTATTTTTTTAATATTTTTTTTTGGCATAGGGGGGCCTGATTTGTGCCCCCCTACATGCCTCAATGCCCAATGACCATGCCCAGGGGACATAAGTCCCCTGGGCATGGCCATTGGGCAAGGGGGCATGACTCCTGTCTTTACTAAGACAGGAGTCATGTAAATGGCGTCTGGGCGTCGTTAAAAATGGCGCAAATCGGGTGGAGGCGATTTTATAGCGTCAACCTGACTTGCACCATTTTTAAGATGCCCTAACGCCATTTTCCCCAACGCCGGCGCTGCCTGGTGTACGTGTTTTTTTTCCACGCACACCAGGCAGCGCCGGTCTGCTAGCGCCGGCTAACGCCATTCAATAAATACGGCGCCCGCATGGCGCTTCAGAATGGCGTTAGCCGGCGCTAAACTTTTTGACGCTAAACTGCGTTAGCGCAGTTTAGCGTCAAAAAGTATAAATACGGGCCTCAGAGTTTCTATTAGTATGTATTAAAGTAGGGCAGTGGGATTGATCCACTGGGCCTATGTCAAATGCAGTAAATGCTAGACAGGGATGCTGTCTCAATAAAGCCATAGCTAGGCATAAACCTTGTAAATATAGCTGTAAGAGAGAATAGGGTTGCTGTTTCTTTTGAGGTGGAGCAGGGCAGGGGTGCTGTCCTATAAGCTCCACACTAGGACAGGGCTGGTATCCTAAGTGTATAGAGGTAGTGCAGGGCTGCTGCACTAATGTTTCTCTGGGAGGGCTGTAGGGATGCTCCATATTTACTAAACTGGTGCAATTTTGCACATCTGGATTAGTAGTTCCACAAAGAGGTACTTTTACCTCTGGGACTCCAGCTGTGGTAGCTGAGGGCTCCTTTGGTACAGGCTCCACCCCAAGAGAGGTTTCTCCCACCACAGGAATGGTATCCTCTATGGCAGGGTGGGGAAGGGATACTTTGATACCCTTCTTACCTGTTGGGGGAGAGGGATCCTGAGATTTCAGGCAGTTTTCTCTCCTTTGCTTTTTCATTTCACCAGAAATGAGAGGAAGCAATTCCTGAGGGTTTCCCAGCATGGATGCATGGGTCCTAAACTCTACCTCAGCCCAACTTGAGGCCTCTTGGTCATTCCCTAAGAGACAATCTACAGGTAAGCTAGGTGATGCCACCACCTGCTTCGGGCCAGTAACTCCACCCCAACTAAGTTGAACTACAGCCAAGGGGAGAGACTGTATGGAGTTATTGACATCAGTAACTTAGGACTTCTGTCCAAGGAGGTGTTGTGCAGGTGACACCAAGATTTCAGTCACCAAAGTGATACTGGCACCTGTGCCCCTGTATGCCTGGACCTCAATGCCATTTATTAAGATGGTCTGCCTATACTTATCCATGTTAAGGGGACAAGCAGCCAAGGTGGCAAGTCCAATGACACCAGGTGTAACAGAAACTGTCTTGGGACTGTCTCCCCCATTTTCTATGATGGTCCTAAAAGTGAACCCAACTACACCTTTAGTTTGACTATTGCCAGTAGTCCTACCACTATTACCACTACTGCTAGGGGCACTGGAGTTTAATGTATTAGTGGGGGTAGGCTCAGGGGCTTTACCTGGGCAGGACATATCCCCTGGCCAATAGCCTTTACTTCTGCACCCATAGCACCAAGGCGTTTTCTGATTATGTGAAGAGTGAGAAGAAGATGAAGACGTTTTATCCCCACCCCCAGAGAAGTGTTTTGGACCTGAAGAAGGATCTTGGTGCTTACTTTTATATCCATGCTTGTCCTGAGATTGTTTACCATCATTCTTTTTGCTGTTTTTGTCACCCCCGTATGAGCTTTTCTGCTTATCCTTGTTGTGACCCATTTGTCTGCCTTCTATCCCAATTCTTGGGGAGAGGTCAGATCTGAGTCCACAAGATACTGATGCAACAAATCAGACACACAATTATTCAATATCTGCTCTCTCAGAATTAAGTTATGTAGGCTTTCATAGTCATTCACCTTACTGCCATTTAACCAACCTTCTAGGGCCTTCACTGAGCAGTCTACAAAATCTGTCCAATCCTGTGATGACTCCTTTCTGGTCTCTCTGAACTTTATCCTGTACTGTTCAGTGGTTAAGCCCAGACCACCAAAGACTGCACTTTTAAGAATGTGGTAGTTATCTACATCATCTTCTCTGACAATAAGGAGCCTGTCTCTCGCCTTGCCAGAGAAAGATAGCCACATGATAGCAGCCCACTGAACTTGAGATACCCTCTGAACTTCACAGGCCCTCTCAAGTGCAACAAACCACTTGTTTATGTCATCTCCATCCTTGTAAGGATGGACAACTTTATGCAGATTTCTTGAATCAAGTGAGGGCTCCCTAACATTAGAATTCTTGACACTGTTGCTGCCACCATGGGGAATTAACCCCTAACCCTACCTTTCCTTTTCCACAGCCAGGGATTCCCTGTCTAAGGCCAGCTGCTGCTGCTGTAGCCTTAGTCTGGCCTCCTCTAACCTCAGCTTTATGAGTTCCTATCTAGGGACTGGTTCTCAGGGTTAGAATTGTGGGATACGTCTGAGACAGAAGTAACATTGGAATTCGCAGAGGCTGATCTTTCCCTAACTTGAGCTACCCTAGTGACCTGGCCCCTAGGTGTGAAGGGAGCCCTACAAGTATGTGAACCCTTCCCACTCCCAGTTACACTAGGGGGTTTGTTGATAGAAAGATCAGTGGAAGGACCCTCCCAGGATTATCAGTGTGCTCTTCTGAGCCTGCCTGGCAGGAATCTTCCTCTACTCCTCCATCTGGCTGTTCCTGACCAGTGCTAAGTCCCTGGTCATCTTTCAGGAGAAGAATTAAGAGGAACTTCTTATTGGGGTTCTTTCCAATCCCTAAACTTCTTTCAATACAGAGACCCCTTAAACATTTAAAGTTAAGATTCTCATATGTTGTTTTCTCAACTCTAGGGTTAGCTTCTACAGAAGAAATTTGAAAGATAAAAAAGTTTAGGAAAGTGGGTGAAACGTTAGTAGACTAACAGATCTAACGTTTTAGTGAAAAGAAGAAAAACTTTTCAGAAACTTTGTAAAGCATTTGCAAAGTTTAAAGAACTTTTTAGAAAGTTAGAACTTAGTTCTAGGCATATATTATGTATGGTTCCTAGTATTGGAACAAGTTTGTCTTGTGAAAAGAACTAGTAACAAAGTGGTAAAGCAATTTCGAGTACTTATCCTGGCGCTGCACCACCAATGTAGGAGGCTGGCCTGGTTTGTAGTGGGTAACTTAGGTACTTACAGCTGACACCAGGTCCAGTTATCTCTTATTAGTGAAATGTGATAGTGTTCTAGCAGCTCCGTCTGATAGAGCTAGCTATAGCAGAGCAGCTTAGGCTGAACTAGGAGACATGCAAAGCTCCTGCAATACCACTTATAGTTACACAGTACTTATACACAAGTAAAGACAATACTCAGTTTTACCAAAAATAAAGATAGTTTATTTGGGTGACACAAGGCCAAAAACATCTTAGAGGCAATACTCCTTCTGGAGGTAATATTATACACGATATATACACTAGACACCAAAATAAGGTAAGTAATTAGACATAGGATAGTGCAAGCAATAGGAAATGCTATAGAATACAATGGGAGAAAATAGGTCTAGGAGTAACACAAACCGGATACTAAGAAAGTGGAATACGAACCACGAAGTCCCTCCTAGACAAGTGTACTGTGTAGAGAATCGCTGGCAGAGTAAGAATACAGTAAAGGTAGGAAAATTACCCCACCAAGAGCCCCGAAAGTAGGAGTAAAGTACTGCAAGTTTCCTTGGGACACACTACAAGTTGTGATTTGAGTTATTGCAAGAACCAAGGAAGACTGAAATAGACAAATGATGGATTCCTGGACCTGAAGACCTGAAAAGGAAGGAGACCAAGTCCAAAAGTCAGAAGAAGTTCCAGGAATGACAGGAGTCCCTGCTAACCCAGATGAGGGTGCAAAAGAAGAGCCCCCTGTTGGACAAAGACTGCAGAAATGCACCCAAGGAAGATGTCAGCGGATTCCTGTATGATGCAATGGAAGTCCCAAGAAGTGATGTTGGATGCAGGTGTGTTTTGGGGCTATATTCATCCAACAAGCCTTGGTTCCGGCAAAGTTGCTTTTTGAGTCAAAGCGGTGCTGTTTGGACCCAGGAGGGACCTGGCGGCTTCAACTCGGTGTGAGGAGAAAGAGGGGGCTCTCAGCACCCCAGAGAGCCCTCAGAAGATCAGACAGCACTCACGGGAGTCCCATGACATGGGGACAAAGGAGGTGCAAAATGCAGTTGGTGCAGCACTACAAAGGAAGGTTCCACGCCGCCGGAGAACAACTCAGCGAGTTGAGCATCGCAGGACGGAGTGCTGGGGACCTGGGCCAGGCTGTGCATGAAGGAATTTTGAAAATAGTGCACAGAGGCCTCAGGAGGTGAAGAAGATGTGGTGCACAGGGGTACTGTCATACTCGGGGAAGGCATGGTCTTACCTCCTCCAAATTGGGACAGCAGGACCTCTGGAATGCCTGTGTCAAAGGGGTCCACCACCTGTGTTTGAAGGAGAATGCTTGTCGCCAGGAGCGGAGTCCAAGAGAACTGGTCATGGACTCCTGCTTGAGCAGGGAAGTGACTCCATCACTCAACGGGAGATTTTGTGAGTCCTTCTGGTGCAGGGTGAAGACAGGGAGTCCCCAGAGCATGCACACTGTGGGTACTGTTGCAGTTGCAGGTTGGAACTGAAATTCCAGAGGAAACTTAGCCCTCTTGGATACTTTGATGCTGTTACAGCAGTTCCTGGAGCAGTCTGCGATCGATCCGAGGTCAGAGGATGAAGTAGTAGTTTTAGAGGATTCCAGATGGAAACTTGCAAGCAGAATCTGAAGAGAAACCCACAGGAGAGACTCTAAATAGCCCTTAGAGGGGGATTGGCTACCTTATCAGGTATAAACCTATCAGGAGGGGTCTCTGATGTCACCTGTTGACACTGGCCACTCAGAGGCCTCCAGAGTGTCCCCACACCTTGGAAAACAAGACGGCTGAAGTCTGGGACACACTGGAGGAGCTCTGGGCACCACCTGTGGGGTGGTGATAGACAGAGGAGTGGTCACTCCCCTTTCCTTTGTCCAGATTCATACCAGAGCAGGGACTGGGGGGCCCGGAACCGGTGTAGACTGGTGTATGCAAGGAGGTGTGCCCTTTAAAGCATTTCTAGAGGCTGGGGAGGCTACCCCTCCCCAGCCCGTTACACCTATTTCCAAAGGGAGAGGGTGTAACACCCTACTCCCAAAGGAAATGCTTTGTTCTGCCTTCCTGGGACAGAGGTGCTCAGACCCCAGGAGGGCAGAACCTTGCCTGTGAGGTGGCAGCAGCTGTATCTGCATTGCAAACCTCGGAGAGCTGGTTTGGCAGTACTGGGGTCCATGTGGAGCCCCCACCATGAATGTAATTGGCTCCCCAATACCAGATTTGGAATGGGGGGGACAATTCCATGATCTTAGCCACTTTACATGGCCATATTCGGAGTTACCATTGGGAAGCTACATAGAGGTATTGACCTATGTATAGTGCACACGT
The DNA here is from genome assembly GCF_031143425.1 of Pleurodeles waltl. Classification (NCBI taxonomy): domain Eukaryota; kingdom Metazoa; phylum Chordata; class Amphibia; order Caudata; family Salamandridae; genus Pleurodeles; species Pleurodeles waltl. The sequence continues at coordinate 215,596,227 of NC_090450.1, read as the reverse complement.
GTAATGGCGTCCCCACACTCACAAAATTCCCGGAATTGTCCCTGAACTATGAGGGGGCACCTTTGCTAGTGCAAGGGTGCCCTCACACTTAGTAACTTTGCACCTAACCTTAAGTAAATGAAGGTTAGACATATCGGTGACTTGTAAGTTACTTAGGTACAGTGAAAATGGCTGTGAAATAGTCTGTGCACTAATTCACACAATCTACAATGGCAGGCCTGGGGAAGGGTTTGTCTTAGCTCCTTATGGGTGGCAAAAGAAATGCTGCAGCCCATAAGGATCTCCTGGAACCTCAATGCCCTGGGTACCTATGTACTATATACTAGGGACCTATAAGGGGGGTCCAGTGTGCCAATTGAAATTGGTTAATTATGCCACTAGCCTACAGTTACACATTTAAAAACAGAGAAAGAATAAGCACTGAGGTTCTGGTTATGAGAGCATCAGTGACACAGTTAAGCACTACTGACAACACACACATTAGGACTCAAACTATGAGCACTGGGGTCCTGACCAGCAGGATTCCAGTGAGACAGGAAAAACACATTGACATATAGGGTGTTCACTATGAGCACTGGAGTCCTGGCTAGCAGGATCCCAGTGACACAGTAAAAACACACTGACATACACTCACAAACAGGCCAAAAGTGGGGGTAACCAGCCTAGAAAGCGGCAACTTTCTTACAATAGAAAGCTGTCTTTTGAGGTTTTCTGGTCCGGTGTTGTGCAGTGGCTTGTGAGCATGTGTGAGGAGCTTGAGGTTGATTTTCTTGTTGACAGGGAGACAGTGCAGGTCTCTCAGGTGGCCTGTAATGTGCCAGTATCGTGGGATGTCCAGGATGAGGCGTGCGGATGGGTTCTGGATGTGTTGCAGCTTTTTCTGGTTCCTCCGTAGAGGGCATTGCCGTAGTCCAGTTTGCTGCTTACGAGGGCTTGGGTGACTGTTCTTCTGGTTTTTGTGGGGATCCATTTGTAGATATTTCGGAGCATGTGGAGGGTGTTGAAACAGGAGGCGGAGATGGCGTTGACTTGCTGGGTCATGGATAGCGAAGAGTTCAGGATGAATCCTAGGTTGCGTGCGTGGTCGGTGGGAGTCAGAGCAGATCCAAGTGTGGCAGGCCACCAGGAGTCATCCCATGTAGATGGGGTGGAGCCGAGTATGAGGACCTCAGTCTTGTCGGAATTGAGTTTGAGGCAGATGTTCTTCATCCATTCGGCGATGGCCTTCATTCCTTTGAGGAGGTTGGTCTTGGCAGAGTCCGTGGTGAAGGAGAGGATCAGCTTGGTGTCATCGGCGTATGAGATGATGATGAGGTTGTGAGACTGGGCGATGTTAGCGAGCGGAGCCATGAAGATGTTGAAGAGGGTCGGGCTGAGAGACGAATTGTGGGGTACGTCGCAGATGATTTTGGTGGCTTCAGAGCAGAATGGAGGGATGGTGACTGTCTGAGTTCTGTCGGTGAGAAAGGAGGTGATCCAGTCCAGGGCTCTGTCAAGGATTCCTGCATTGCTGAGGCGTGTGCGTAGGGTGTGGTGGCAGATGGTGTCGAACGGGGCTGAGAGGTCCAGGAAGATGAGGGCCGCCGTTTCGCTGTTGTCCAGTATTGTTCTGATGTCATCGCTGGTGGCGATGAAGGCAGTTTCGGTGCTGTGGTTGCTGCAGAACCCAGATTGGGAAGTGTCCAGCGTGCTCTTCTCCTCAAGGAAACGGGTCAGTTGTCTGTTGACAGCCTTCTCAATTACTTTTGCTGGGAAGGGGAGCAGGGAGATAGGCCGGACGTTCTGGAGGTCCTTTGGGTCCACCTTGGGTTTCTTATGCCCATTGTCCTGCAGAGTGGGTAAGTGTTGTGACGAGCTGTTTGAGGCTGAGATTGGAGAGGTGGTCAAGCAGGGTGGCGGTGTTGTAGTCATTGGTGTTCTTGATGTGGAAGTTGAAGTCCCCAGGGACTACATAGTCAGTGGATGCAAGAGCGTGAGTGCTGATGATGTTGGTGATGGAGTCGCTAAACTGCTGTCGGGGGCCACGGGACCTGTAGACGAGGGTTTGGTGTGGATCTGGAAGTGGAGATGTTCAGCAGTACTGAGGGTGTCTTCAGTGCTGGTCGTGATCCTGAGGGAGTTCTTGTGGACGATGGCGATGCCTCATCCTGGTTTGTTGGAAAGGTCCCTGTGGGTGATCTTGTAGGCGTCCGGGATGGCTATGGCGATGTCAGGCGCTGTCAGGTCTCGGTCAGGAAGGTGATGTCTGGGGAAGCTGAGTCAAGTAGATTTCATAGTTCTACTGCATGTTTCTGGACAGAGCGGATGTTGAGAAGGATACATCTGAGATGGTTACATCCTGCCTTGGTGGGTGGGTTGTTGGCGTGGAGGCTGGTGAAGGTGCAGTTCCATCAGGAGAAGGCTCTTCGGGAGATCTGTGGGAGACTTAAAGGCAGGCAGGTGAGTGGCCAGTGCTGATGGCATAGAGGGTGGTGGCGTCGTAGTGAAGACATGCGTTGAGGCGGTGGGGGGGACGAGAGCCAGGGGTTCCAGCGCTGGGCGCGATCTAGGCGTGGACTGGCTCAGACGGGCTTACCTTTGGTGAGCCAGCGGTGCGGCTGCACAGGAGGCAGGAGCAGGAGCGGGAGCAAAAACAGTGCAAAAAAGGGGCGGCCGTGGGGGCAGCTACAGCTGGAGAGTAGCACGAGGGAGCAGAGTGGGTGGGGCCACAGGGGCAGCAGTGGCAGGGGAGAGAGAGTGGCAGGAGGGCGAGAGTGAGAGTGAGAGTGAGAGAGAGACTGGAGGGAAAAGCAAAAATGAAGAAAAAGTAAGGCAGGAGTAAAGAAAAAGTAAAGGCAAAAAGTAAAGCAAGTCAAATGGCACAGAGGAGAGCGAACAGCAGCTGGGGCACGGGGGGCAGACACGGAGAGAGAGAAGATGGAGAGAGGAGCAGAAAAAAATGAGGAGAGAGGCAGCCTAGAAGTAAAGCAGATCTCTCCCACTAGACACTGGGGATGAGGTGCAGGCAGAAGCCTGTGGGTGGAGGAGGACCTCAAACACCTGACAGGGGTCAGGAGTTCAGAGGAACAAGGTATGAGGACTCTTCTTAGCAGGTGAAGCCACAGGAGGCAGAGCAGTTCACTGACCAGGTCAGTGGTATTACTCGACCTACTGCACAGCGGCCGCTATTAAGTAGGGAGGTGGGAGTAGAGGACAGCTGGGAGGCAGGAGCGAAAACAGCACGAAAAAAGGGGGCAGGACGTGGGGCAGCAGCGGTGGGAGAGCAGCACAAGGGAGCGGAGGGGTGTGGGGCCACTGGAGCAGCAGCGGCAGGGGAGGGAGACAGGTGGGAGGGAGAGAGAAAGAGTGGAGGTAAAAGCAGAAGGAAAGCAAAAGTGAAGAAAAAGTAAGGCAGGAGTAAAGCAAAAGTAAAGGCAAAAAGTAAAGCAAGTCAAAGGGCACAGAGGACAGTAAACGGCAGCAGGGACTCAGGGGGGCAGACAGAGAGAGAGAGAGAGCACATGGAGAGAGGAAGCGGAGAAAAAGGAGGAGAGAGGCAGTCTAGCAGGAAAGCAGAGCTCTCCCAGAAGACACCACGGAAGAGGTGCAGGCAGAAGCCTGTGGGTGGAGGAGGGCCTCGAACTCCTGACAGGGGTCATGAGTTCAGAGGAATGAGGGATGAGGGCTCTACTTAGCAGGTGGAGCTACGGGAGGCAGAGCAGTTCACTGACCAGGCAATGTGTGTCGCTGCAGCTCTGTCAACACAAGATACATAGAATGATGATGCTGACTCAGATGTAGCTGTCACCTAAAACCTGAGGAAGTGCCAACAACAAACACCACCCCAGGGGTGCTCTATGCAGATTGCGATAAGGAAGTAGACTGTGCTTTGAACTCAGATGATTGTGCCACCAATGCATGCTGCATACTGCTGCACACACAGAAAGAGACAGTTGGCTATCAAAACAGCATCTGTATGGGGCGGTGTTCCTTCCTGCACAGATACATCCACCTCCACAAGGCAGCTAGCCAAGTGCCCTGGTGCAAGGTAGGTTGTGTCTGTGCACGGCTGCATATGAGCAACTGGCGCAGGGTACAAAGGGTTCCCAAGTAACATGTCACACATGGGGCATTCTTGCATACCCAAAATGTTGCAGGACAGTGCAGCCAATTTTGGAGACGTGTTGTGCATTCTCACTTACCAATTTTAAAGGCCCACTTAGTGTCACACTTCATCTACAATGACACATGTCAAAATGGATAGGATGTCCAGGCTCTCTAGTGCTACCATGTTGCCACCACATGTGACCCATTGTGTTGTGAGGATGTGTCAGGTCCCCTCAAGTGATACCACACTGAGACACAGGTGCACTACACAACGCATGGTACATACATTATGGCCATCAGTTTGGAATCCAAATCACATGTCCCAGGTCCTTGAGCCAAACACAAGATTGTCATGTCCACCACACTAGTACTGAGGAGACATTACACAATAGGATCTCACACCATAACACAAATACATGTGAGTCACAACCAGCTCAAAATATCAACTACCATGCTACATGTCATACCCTTTGCAAGCCCTAACAACAACTTACTCCATTAAGCTTTTTCAGCAGATCAGGGTTATGGCAAACAGCCATAGATAGTGGCCACATTTCCCAACCCAAGCACAGCAGCAGAGAGTTTATATAATGAGGTACATCGGAGGACACAGACTATTGTGTAGATGACATTTGGCATCCTGAAGTCCAGATTCAGGAGCCTCGACATCACAGGAGGCAGCCTCCTATATGCCCCACGCATCGTCTGCAAGATAATTATGACATGTGCTATCCTGCACAAAATATGTGTGCGGATGAACCTCTCCTTATATGACCAGTTTGATGACCTGCCTGACCTGGGGGAGGAGGATAATGGAGAAGAAAATGAGGGGGAATAGCACAACACAGCTGCTGGGATAGGCCACAGACTGCACATCGTAGAAAACTTCTTCACTTAATAAACCCGTAACTCACCTTGTACATTTTGTCAATAAACATCTCACTTATTCACAAAATGCGGCTTTGATCTCTTTAATCTACACAACATGTATCACTGGATTGTGAGTCTAACCTCAGGTAGCATGTCACAAACTCTAATCTGATGAGTACATTAGCAACAATACATGTGATGCGTAAGATTCAACTGCTACCATCACACACATCACAAAGAGCCTCATCACTTGATTGTGACAACTGAAGGGCACAATCTATGGACCACAACACATTATTTATATCCACGTTGGCAACTTGTACTACAATAGCTCATCACACACAACTACAACATGTCCAAATAGGAGGTAAACAAGGGGCCCACACATGAGGCAGTGGATGTCAAAATATGGTGAGACGGAAATGTTTGAACAGACCACTGATACAACTCAGTGTAAGAGTTGCAAAGGCTGCATGGAGCATGTGTGACAAGGGGGAGACATCATTGTTGACAATGGTCATCATGATTAGCCCAGGTATGACATGCAATGGAAGAAATTGAGCCTGACCAGTACATCCATGGAAATCAATCCTGTCGCTGCCATTGGGCCCAATCTTTACACAGTGTACACATGACCTCACACTTTGGACGGACACATCTGTGGAATGCACTTCAGAATGGAATAGAACATATGCAGCTAGGGCTGCAGGTCCATCACACAAAAATTAAAATAACACTGCTAAATGTAATGACTTTAATCTGACTAGTGTGTTCAAAACATGATATGGGTGGAATGTAGGCAGAGTGTGTCAATCACAGTATGTACCTATTATGTACACATGTCAGACATATGTGTAGTCCACACACAAGTCACCATAAACTCAAGCTCAACATATGGAGACAGTTGTTGGGTAACATTTGCTAGATAGCATTCATCAGCTATCATCAACAATGCCCGAGCTGTGTATGTCGTCTGAAATGTAATGCTCTGTGAGACGACTACACACACCACATAACTAAGCACAATCACATTACATTACTGTTGCATAGTACTGGCTGCCTTACATATGTGGATACACTGTTGTCACACATGCATACATATGCATGACATTAATACATTGGCATGCTGTTGAATCTGTAACACTTACATTGGTGTAACAGACCAATCACACCCAAATCACATTATTGTATGGACAACCACATGTGGCCATGCACAAAATGCAACAGTGCAGCCTAGCACATTCCATTTGTATGTTGCTAAAGGGTTAGTCCATAGACAAAGGACAAAATCACGCAATCTGGAATAGAGTAAAAAAAATGACGTAAAAGAGTCGAAAAACGCAAAGTATATGACCCATGGGCCATTACCATGAATTCCACCTTCCTACTCATTTCAATGCTGATTTACTGCTAAATCGACGCATAAAGGTAATGCATCAAGAAAATAAGACACACATAGGTCATGCGTCTGAATTACTCACGCTAATAACAGATGCATCAAATAAATACATGTATAACAGAAAACGTGACGCACGGGGACAGGAATTGGTGGAATAGGAAATCTTGTTCACAGGCAGGGTGTACTTTCACTTTCTCTTTACAGTCTGTGTCTCTTTTGACTGTATAGTGGTGTCTTGGAGTAGGTGGTGTGTTCTTACCCTGTATTGTATCTTGTGGTGTCCCTCCTGATGTGTTTTTTGTAGTATTTGACTGTACTTTGTCCCAGTGTTATTAATGTTGTGTGTTTTTTGTATCTTTCATTGTACTTGTACTGTGGATTGTCTGACCGGGAAAGTTGTTCAGTTGGGTTAGTTGGGATTGTTATTTTTGGGCCTTAAGTTTCCATTACTTTATATTTGTTTAGAATCATATTTTTTGTTCACCTGTATCTCAGAGATATGTCTGGTAGGGGGAGGCAGACTAGGATGGGGGAGGGAGGATGTCCCCTGGGCATGGCCATTGGGCCATTGGGGCCAGCCAGGTGCAGGGGGCCCCAAGTCAAGGCCACCGAGCAGTGTTGGTGAAAAAAAATAAAAATACTTACCCAGACTTACCTTGGATGGATCCCCCATCCTTAGGTGTCACCTGGTGTGGGTGGGAGTGGGTGGGGGTGTTCCGGGGGCCAGGGAAGGGCACCTATGGGCAATTTCCACAGTCTCAGTCCATGGAAATATGCCTAGGTCCCCTACCACCTGCCCATACCCAGGCATTAAATAATGGCGCGAAGCAAGCTTCGCACCATTATTTAAGGTCCCCATCCCCCGTGCCAGATTTTAGCACAGGCAATAAATATGGCGCAAAGTCCCTATCGTCCTTTTCTGGACAGAAATACCTACCTTGCATCTCACTGACACAAGGTAGGTTTTCCCATCCATAAAACAGCTTTAACTCCATAACTCTGGCGCTAGACGTGTCTAGCGTCAAAGTATAAATATGGAGTTAGGTTTGCGCTGAAATAGCGTAAAAAAAAATTACTTTATTTCAGCGCAAACCGAGTATAAACATGGGCCCAAGAGACTCAAATTCATCAAGCTGGAACTCATGATGGCCAACCTGTGAATGGCTTAATGACTCTCACCCCCAATTCAGTCCCCTCCCCCCTCATTTGTTTTAATGTTTTATAGTAGGTTTTAGGGGGTTAGTGTCAGGTTAGATTAGGTTAGTAGGTTAGTTAGGATAAGTAAGTTTGGGGGGTGGGTTTTCACCTTTTTACATTTTACTCTGTGGGTGGGTGGGGGTGGATGTTGGGGCATTTATGTGTTATATATAATATATATATATTTATATATATATATAAAAAAATATATATATACCAAAAAAATATAGATTTGTTTAGTTATAGGTAGTATATGTGTAGTTTATTATATATTGTCCTGCATGTGTCTCGTGATATAAGACGGTGGGGGGGCTAATTTTTAGAGTGTGTTGTTAAATGTATTAGGTAAGTTTAGCATAGGGTAGTTAGGGTTAGTTGTTGGTTATGTATAGTTAGGATAGGTTAGGTTAGGTTAAGATAGGTGTTCTTCATTATTTTCATTTTAGTTAAATTATAACTAAACATCTTTGTGTACGCCCTTATTTCATGTGTCTTATTACACTTGGGTCTCAAGGTCTTCCCATGGGTCTACGGTAAAAATTGTGTGTTGGCCTAGGCATTCCGTCCTGCCTCCAGATCCCTGTCTTGACATGTTCATCACCTTCTTACAAGTGAGCTGTCACATTGGCAGCCACTACGCATCTACTTGTCTGTGCATCTGCCATCTAGTATACTCATCACTAAAGGTGACTATGTTGACCATGTATTGGACAGGTAGGTGTGGTAATTCAGCCGGCAATGTTCGGGTCAGTTGTCGGAATATTGGGCACTGTGGGACATCTGACAACAGTCTACATTTCATATCTATCCTGCTGAACTGAACAGTGGCAATTACAGATGAGGTTGAGTCCATCTGTTTCACACCAATGTGTTCTACTGGTACTCCCAGCTGACGATATTGCCTGAGAAATCTTTCACAGACATTCCTGTAGTGGGTGAAGCATACATGTGTTCCACATTTTTTACATACTCAGTGAATTGCTTGTACCGGATGAGACCAGCATTGAAGTTCATCATGTAGGTACTATGTGCATAGATATGTACCCACATATTCCTGCTCTCTTGTACTGACACTCTGTGACTAAAGACATGTTACACACATCACAATTCCAAAGCATAGTAGATGTGGCATAACACACAAAGACATGCTGGTTGTGTAGGTGGTGTTTAATTACAAGTGTCGTAGTGCAATATTTACAATGTCCAGGTCTGTGGAATCCATTTGATTGTGACACAACACAATTCTAGAGTTGAGGGACATGTCATGGGGCATGCTTGGGTAAAGTGTCTTTCAGTGCAGGGGAACATAAATTGCCAATTGAAAAGTTAGAGACAATTGCAATCTTTAACAGAAATATCAACAGTGTGTCAGTGAAAAGTGCATATCTGCAACAGTGGTAACACTGACATGATGTCAAGCATAGGACAAAGGAAAACACTGCACGTGTGGCATGGGCTGGTGCTACCGGGAACTTCTATGGGTGAAGGTGATCTGTTCCACATCTTCATCCTTCGATGTGTGAGGTGTCTCCTCTACTGTTGATGGTGGTAGTGGGGATGTAGAGGGGGCCACACACATTTTAGAGGTTGGAGATGTGGACTCCCAATTCCCAGAAGCTGCCATCGGTGGACCTACATATGGCATCACTGCAGCAAGGAAGAGGTGCTGATTTTTATAGTATAGCAGTAACATCCCTGTGGTAGGCAGCCATGTCTGCCCTGAGGGAGACCATTTCCCGGTGCATGGAGTCCATCTTGTCCTCAAGCTCACTGCTGACAGTTTAGGAGGGCAGTTGTTGTGGCCTCTCCCTCATGGCAGCAGCTATGTCCCTCAGACACTCCTGGACTCCACGCATTGGGGAGTGTATGAGTTGGTTGGCTGAAGAATGTTCAGTAACCGTAACCAGGCACATGCACATCCCCTCCAGGCTGGCTGCCATAATTTGCATCCCCACCCATACCTCCTTGGCCAGCTCCTGCTGACTCCTACCACTGTCCTCTCAAAGCTGGTCGCTGAGTCCTCAGCTGTGTTGGTGCTGGCAGCTCGTACTATGGGGGTGCTAGGTGGGGCCTGTGGGAAGTCTTCTACATCAATACTCCTCCTTGCGACTAGAGGTGGTGTCTGGAGGTTTACAAGGACTTCTTGGATGGTCTCTTGGCTGATGTTTGCCAGCTGGTCATCCAGGTCATCAGGGTTCTCCAGGACAGGCAGATCAGCAGGAGAGCTATCATACTTTGCAATGAGATGGTGTAAAATCAGTCTATCTGTGTTATGGCAGTTGATATGTCATGTCACTGACTTGATATTTGAGGCTCATTGTTATATTAGAGCCAGATTTATGGAAAAGTGGTGCAGTGCGGTGTTGCGCACAAAAATTGGCAGCCTTGCTCTGCGCACTTTAGAAACGCAGGGATTCACTGTCTGTAGGTGAATACGGCGGACCCCTGTGTTGTTCCCCATGCTGGTGCAAAATTTGACTGCCAGCACCAACGCAGGCATCCTTGCACCATCATGCAAGGAAGTATTCATTGAGGAGGGTGATTGTTTATGTGCGTGAAGATGTCCCTTCCTGCATATCAACAATCACTAATGGCACTTTGGCACTTCTGTATGAGCTGTAGAATGCAGCACTCACAGAAGTGCCATATCTTCATTTTCAAATGATTGTTTATGTGCAGGAAGGGACACCTTTATGCACATAAGCAATCTTTTCTGGCATTTTGCTCTTCCTATGCATGCTGCTGACTGAAGCACACATTGGAAAAGCAAAAAACGAGGAGGTATAAATGTGTTCCTCCTCGTTTTACCCTGCTAAGGCCACCCCTGGGGGTAGATTTTGGCACACCCACAGCAACACCCATTGTACGCCCCTCCATGCACAGTGCTGCATAGGAAGGGGCCATATTAACAAGGTGATGTTAAGCCACAAAAAGTGGTTTAACGCCACCTTGTCAATACGGCACAGTGCTTAGCGCCACAGGAGCGTCACTCAGAGTGATGCTCCTGTGATTCTAGGGGCCTATGATATGCCCCCTTAGTACCAAAGAATTGTTCCTGTACATCATGGATGAAGTCTACAGCCCTATGCTCCACCTGTATGTCACATGAAGGGAAGCCCGATTGGCACAATTGGCTGCATCATATGTTCTAAGTGTGATGTCTATCATTTTTGTGGCTTGACACCATCTTTTCGTTACTTACCCTCCCTATGCATCCATTGGCATTGTGAGGCCCTGCAATGGGTGTTGCTATGCTTATGTCACAGCACCACAACCGTCACAGTCTTACATGTCTCACATACACCCATGCAGTGCTGAGACCTTGCACCACCCCTAGGATTGCATTGCCTGACACTATGCTCTTGTTACCATTGATGGCTCCTCATGTTGTTGTTTGTGTATGTGTGCTACGTTGCATGGCACTCATGCACCTGGAAGAGTTCAGTTCATCTTCTGTCTGTGTAGGTGTCTTTGCCTTACTACACACCTATGTCCTCTCCCTTAACGCAGCCCTCCTTGCACTATGATACATGAGTGCAGCATGGTGACAGTACAGCTCATTTGACAAAAGCACAGGATTAAACCCAGGGATGGGCAGCATGGATATGACATTTCTGCTGTGTACATCATTCTGTATGTGACAGGGCCTGATGGTGAATGAGTCTATGGACATAGCCAGTTAACAGTAGTGGTACTTAGGTCAGGGCTTGAAGCTAGTTGGAGGTGATTCTGCAGGTAGTCATACTGGTCCCTCATTTCAAGTGCGTCAGTCCTATGGGCACCTGGCTGCCATTGTGTTTTTGACCGCCTCCAACAGCACAGGTGGCAGCGCAACTGTTGTCAACGAGAAATGGGCCAATGGCCTGGCACTGACGGGTTTCCAGCATCTTACGGACTGGCTATTGTAGGAGACTGGCATAGCTTGGGTACCTTGTGGAACTTACACCTTGTGCCAGGTCCTGTTATCCCTTATTAGTTGATTGTGGTGTTCTAGCAGCTTAGGCTGATAGAGGTAGCTATAGCTGAGCAGCTTGGGCTGAACTAGGAGACATGCAAAGCTCCTACTATACCACTTATATCATATAGCACTATATCATAAGAAATACAATACTCAGAGTTACTAAAAAATAAAGGTACTTTATTTCAGTGACAGTATGCCAAAAGTATCTCAGAGGATATACACCCTCAGGAGGTAAGTAAAATATAGAAAATATACACACAAACCAAAATCAGAGAAGTAAAACACTTAGAAAAGTAGTGCAAACACTGTAGAATACAATAGAATACAATAGGAGAAAATAGGCTTAGGGGCAACACAAACCATATACTCCAAAAGTGGAATGCGAACCACAAATGAACCCCAGGCCTAGTGTAGCATGTAGAGGGTCACTGGGAGTGTAAGAAGACACTGAGAATGTCCAAGATACCCCACCCCAAGACCCTGAAAACTAGGAGTAAAGTTACCCTACTACCTGAGAAAGACAGTAAAGTTGAGATAGGGGATTCTGCAAAGACAACAACTGACTGCAAAGCACTGAAGACGGATTCCTGGACCTGAGGACCTGCAAAGGAAGGGGACCAAGTCAAGAGTCACGCAAGTGTCCGGGGGGGGGGGGGCAGGAGCCCACTAGAACCTGGATGAAGGTGCAAAAGGGCTGCCTCTGGGTGGAAGAAGCCAAAAACTTCTCCTTTGGTCAGAAGATGTCCCAGGGCATGCTGGAGGATGCAGGCTTGTTTCCATGCAGAAAGACTGTAAACAAGACTTGGTAGCTGCAAGAGTCACAGGTAAAGATTTTGGGTGCTGCCAGGGCCCAGGAAGGACTAGGAGGTCGCCCCTTGGAGGAGGAGACAGAGGGGGTGCTCAGCAACAGAGAGAGCCCACGCAGAAGCTGGCATCACCCGCAAAAGGACCTGAACAGGAGTTCAGAAATTCTGAGCCAGCATAACAAAAGAGGATCCCATGAAGTCGGAGGCCAACTCAGCGAGTTGGGCAATGCAGGACAGAGTGCTGGAGACCTGGGCTCTGCTGTGCATGAAGGAAGTCTTGTAAAAGTGCACAGAAGCTGCTGCAGATCACGCAGTACACAGGATTACTGTCTGGCGTGGGGAGGCAAGGGCTTACCTCCACCAAATTTCAACAAAAGGACTACTGGACTGTCAGGGTCACTTGGATCCAGCTCCTGTGTTCCAGGGACCCTGCTCGTCAAGATGAGAGGGGACGCAGAGGACCGGTGATGCAGAAATTTGGTACCAGCGTTGGCAGGGGGAAGAGTCCGTCGACCCACAGGAGATTTCTTCTTGGCTTCCAGTGCAGGGTGAAGGCAGACAGCCCTCAGCCCTCAGAGCATGCACCACCAGGAAACAGTCAAGAAAACCAGCAGGATGAGGTGCTACAATGTTGCTGGTAGTCTTCTTGCTACTTAGTTGTGGTTTTGCAGGCATCCTGGAGCAGTCAACGGTCGATCCTTGGCAGAAGTTGAAGAGAGAAGTGCAGAGGAACTCTGGTGAGCTCTTTCATTCATTATCTGAAGAGAAACCCACAGGAGAGACCCTAAATAGCCCTCAGAGGAGGATTGGCTACCTAACCAGCCTATCAGGAGGGGTCTCTGATGTCACCTGCTAGCACTGGCCACTCCAAGGTCTCCATTGTGCCCTCACACCTCTGCATTCAAGATGGCAGAGGTCTGGGACACACTGGAGGAGCTCTGGGCACCACCCCTGGGGTGGTGATGGACAGGGGAGTGGTCACTCCCCTTTCCTTTGTCCAGTTTTGCGCCAGAGCAGGGGCTGGGGGATCCCTGAACCGGTGTAGACTGGTTTATGCAAGGAGGGCACCATCTGTGCCCTTCAAAGCATTTCCAGAGGCCAGGAGAGGCTACTCCTCTTAGGCCCCTTACACCTATTTCCAAAGGGAGAGGGTGCAACACCCTCTCTCAGAGGAAATCCTTTGTTCTGCCTTCCTGGGACTGGGCTGCCCAGGCCCCAGGGGGACAGAAAAACTGTCTGAGGATTGGCAGCAGCGGCAGCTGCAGAGAAACCCCAAAGAGCTAGTTTGGCAGTACCCGGGGTCCATGCTGGAGCCCCGGGGATGCATGGGATTGTCACCCCAATACCAGATTGGTATTGTGGGGACAATTCCATGATCTTAGACATGTTACATGGCCATGTTCGGAATTACCATTATCAAGCTACACATAGGTATTGACCTATATGTAGTTCACACGTGTAATTGTCTCCCGCACTCACAAAGTTCGGGGAAATTGCCCTGAACAATGTGGGGGCACCTTGGCTAGTGCCAGGGTGCCCTCACACTTAGTAACTTTGCACCTAACCTTCACTAAGTGAGGGTTAGACATATAGGTGACTTATAAGTTACTTAAGTGCAGTCTAAAATGGCTGTGAAATAACGTGGACGTTAGTTCACTCAGGCTGCAGTGGCAGTCCTGTGTAAGATTTGTCTGAGCTCCCTATGGGTGGCAAAAGAAATGCTGCAGCCCATAGAGATCTCCTGGAACCCCAATACCCTGGGCACCTAGGTGCTATATTCTAGAGAATTATAAGGGTGTTCCAGTGTGCCAATCAGAATTGGTAAAATTAGTCACTAGCCTGTAGTGACAATTTTAAAAGCAGAGAGAGCATAAACACTGAGGTTCTGGTTAGCAGAGCCTCAGTGATACAGTTAGGCACCACAAAAGGAAAACATACAGGGCACACTTTATGAGCACTGGGATCCTGGCTAGCAGGATCCCAGTGACACAGGCAAAAACAAACATAATTACAAGTAAAAAGTGAGGGTAACATTCCAGACAAGATGGTACTTTCCTACAGCTATGCCATCTGTCCTGTGACACCAGACCAGTATTAGGTTAAAAACTACCCTCCAGGTCTGTTTAACATTTCCACCAGCCTTTGCATGGCGGTGAAACCCCCATTCAAAGGTTGTTGGTGATGTGGTGTGGTGTGGCCCTGGGTGCCCCTGTACAGCCCATGCACTTGGCATGGGCAGTGCAGGGGGTCCCATGCCCTGGCCCTTTGCCTTTTCCACTGCCTGATTTGCAAGGGTGAGTGCAGCGTGTCCTGTCACACCCAATGCAGTGCAAAAGTGACACTGAGTCTACTTGATACATCAAGGATGTTGTACGAAACGTCCTACATAGCTACCATGAGAAGACAGATTTCCAGTCACCATCCCAACGTGTGACTCATAATGGCAAGCACCAAGGGTACACTGCACTGGCAGTCTTACCAACACCAGACTTGCCCATGGACTATCCCCCGCCCATCGTAGTGGAATTATTCTCCATTATGTTCACACTCATACTCCATGTGTCGTATGTGTGTGTTTATTTCCACATTCCCATGTGTCCGACATGGTTGTGTTAGAGTAGTTGTGGGCTCATCCTGTGACTGTTGTGACATACTGTTTGCTATCTGTGGCACATATTTTCTGTAGTGGCACATTTCAGTTCAGCATCAAGATGTGTGATTCAACACTACTTCCGTTTAGCTGGTCCGGGTAGTGGCATGTTACCAATGATACAGTTCCAGCCTGCTATTCCCTCAGGGCCTTTTCAGTTCATTTTTCCATGCACCCAAGGGACACCCTGACTGCATGATGGAGTGGTGGCTGCCACATGTGGATGTGTTATCTATGTGCGGTGTGGTGGTGCTATGGCACATGTCTGGGTACTGTTGGGACAGTTGCAATGACTTGTGTGCTGTGAGATGCAGCACACATGCATTTGGGCAATGAGGCAAGGCAGTTGCAAGGTGTTACAACAAGGAACATCACTATGACGTAAACCCAGGAATGGTATTGACTGACTACCTGGTCTCTGAGGTCTTGGTCGTGTTGGTGGTGTTGATATGACTACATGCAAGGGATGTTGTGATGACACAACTAGTGGCACAGTGATTTATACATGCCATCCATCCCATGTGCTGCATATGTACATGTAGGCCTGGTGTTCAACATATGTCCAGGTTGTGTATGTGTGATGGTGCATGGCACTACCAAGGCATAGGTGTATGTGTAGCTTATGTCAGCATAGTGCAACTTGCTTAATGTGCATTGTGGCCCTCTTTGCTCCTTTGGCATGCATTGTGTGAGTCCTATGTGCCTCCCTCTTCTTGCACTTATAATTTTAGCATAACTTTCCCCCATGCAACCTGGTATTCTGCGCTGCCCTGTCCTGCGATTCCTGTGACGATTTCCTTCGGGATGGCCGCTGCAACCATCTTCCCCATCTCGTCCAAGTCCTCTAGTGGTGCTGGACTCCCACCTCCAGTTTGCAGTGCTGCTTTCCTATTCCTTGCCATTTTCTCCTTTGTCCTTCTCTTGCAGTCATGCCAGCGTTTCTTGCACTCAGTTAGAGTTCTCCTGACCTCTGCCACACTGTTTATCTTATCCACTATCTGCTGCCAGATAGCCTCTCTCCTTCCAATTGGCAATTTGGAGGTGATGAGGAGTTGATGTTGATGCTCCGTCACCTCTCTCACCAGTATTTCGTGCTCCTCTGCGCTGAAAGACACTTTCTATTTTTCTTCTCCCTCCCCTGGGTCTTGTCTGTATCCTTCTGTCTGGGTCCTAGTTGAAAGGGGTCTACCTGGGGTCTCTCCTTGCTCCACTGTGCATCTCCTTTGCACTGTTATCCCCATTAGCATCTGTATTTGATGCTATTGCGGGCAAAAATGGTGCATTTCTGTTTTGCGACTTGTTTACATGTCGTAAAACGGATTTGAGTCATTTATCCTCTTTTAATGTCATTTTGCCTTACGACAAGCCACAATGGTTAATGTCGGGAAAATTGACTTTAACCAATTTTTAGCCCAGCGGCAGAATATAAATATGACGCCAGGATGGCGTTAAACAATGGTGCTAGTCAGTGCTAAACTTTTTGATGCAAAACTGTGTTAGCGTTGTTTTGCATCAAAAAGTATAAATCAGGGCCTAAATGCACAGAGTGGCATACAGATACTGTGCCAAAATAATGTCAAAGTGATTCAAAAATAAGAAAAACAGATTACTTTCCCACCGTTTTCCACATAAAATGTTGTTGCAAGACAAAAAAAGAAGTTTCAACGCAAAAACGTTTTTATTGCTTATTCAAGCTTTCTTTTGTGTAGCCGAGAAATATCGGCGGCATGCACGTTTGACTTTTCTAGTGTGTCTCTGTTTGTTAGACAAACAGCACCGAGCTATGCTCCCATGAAAGCCTAGTGGTTGAAAGGATGGCCTAAGGCAAGCACAGCCGGCTTTAGCGCTGCTGGTGTCCAGTGCAACATCTTATTTGGGGCACCAATTAATTCCTATTACCACCTTCTTGGATTCCCTCACTACCACTGGGCAAATGTTCCTCTCATCTCCACATAGCC
The DNA here is from genome assembly GCF_031143425.1 of Pleurodeles waltl. Lineage (NCBI taxonomy): Eukaryota > Metazoa > Chordata > Amphibia > Caudata > Salamandridae > Pleurodeles > Pleurodeles waltl. The sequence goes on along the minus strand of NC_090450.1, from coordinate 215,579,300 downwards.
CTTCTCTCACATGGATTCCATTTGTTTTAAAGCCCTGGTAAAGGCTTGTTATACTAATGAGTGTATATCAGCAACATTAGGAGTCGATAATGAAAGTCTTGAGGAAAAAAAGCCGAACGCTCTAACATATTTTATGTAGTTTGCATGCAGCACTTTGATGACAGTTGGTAACAGCCACTGTTCTATATCGGAGTTGTCTCTTATGAACTATGGTAACAAAAAAATATCTGTGACAAAAGCAGTATCCACTCAGCTATCCACATGAAATACAAATCTGTCATCAACACAGTACGTTCTTTACGCATATATTCTGACACCCTGCCCTACTTTATGGCAAGTCAAAACTGCCGCTAGACAAAACTCCAATATCTGTCTCTCTAACAGGAACTTTAATCACAAAAGTTATCATCACATTTTTATTGCTGCTTATAAGCTGGGTGCACAAAGAACTCTGCAGCGGGCGATTTTAAATTGTATGGTATTGTAAAACACAGCACCCCCCTGAGGTCAGTGCCCACCTCGCATGTCAGCACCAGTCACATTGCCCTAAAGCACGCCCCGAAGGCTACCAATCACCACTCATGTGTCCACTTCTGTGTTGGCACCAGGGGGACCACCTAGCGTAGAGGCGAATTCTGGACAGTGGGTGTGAAAATTCAGGACAAAGGGTCGAAATTCAGGACAAAGGATCGAAATTCTCGACAATGTTAGTTTTACGGACACATCAGCTGAGGTCTGCTAGCCTTTTGCCTTTAGCAATGGTAGTTTTGTTTTGTCAAAGTTTTTATAAAACCTTACTGCTTGGGGAAATGCTGCCCTCTCAGCAATCAAACAAAAATGACTAGTTGAAAAAAAATATTTTGGGTCTCAAAAAGCACAAGTGGCCACAATGGTCCTTAGCTATGTATATAGATGTGCTCCCCGTGAAATGAAAAATGGAGTAACTCACGGTGAAGTTAGCCAACGGCTGAAGTGAGATGCTCCACTGCTGCAAGATGTACACTGTAGTGGGTGAAAGTATTATGTGAATGACAACAGACCAATGGCTGAAAGACTGGTTAAGATTTTCATACCTACATATATGTATATCTCTAGCTATGTATCCATCTATTGTACATGTCTAATTTTAGTAAAATTAAAAGGTCTTGGCTAACACCTGGCCAAACTTTAATGAGAGACAGCTATTCAACCAAAACACTGCTGAGAAAACACGCCACATGAGGCTGGATTACTCAGTGGAATTTGAGTAGCTGTAGCTAGAGGTATATGTTTACTAAGACATCACAGGTAGCAATGTTTGTGAACACTTTTCGAACATCTATGAAGTAAGGAAAAATGTGCAACTTAGTCCAAATCAACACATTTGAAATGCAAAACAGACTGGAAAACATCATAACTGATTTTAAAAACGTTAACAGAGTTACAAGTGTTAAGACCTCTGAGTGGACCATGGGGTACTCACCATGTAAATCCCACACTGCACATGCAACACCTCATGTGTATGTTACTCGGCCCTCCGTTCCTTCACAGATGCCCATTGTCATGTGGGGGACATCCCCAGAAGCATTCTTGCCTCCCTGACACTTTATTACCCCGTATGCCTCTGCAACAACACTTTACGGGGCAGTTGGTTTCTTTTCATTATGATCCTGGAGGGGAATGTTTCCAGTGATGTTTTGACATTCATCAGTGGTTTGCAACAAACACCTCACATACATTTTTCTGTTGAAGATGGAAACCAGTCTGCCACCTCCGACACTTTTTCTTGGGAAGGAATGTCCTAATCTTATTTAACGTAATCCCCCTTTCACCAGATCAATCTCACCAGCAATCGTATACTCGGAGGTTTACAGTCTAGCTACACTTATTTGATGGGCATGTATTAAAAGTGATAGAGTTTCAAAATGAAATTAAAAACATTAATGTACCCTTACCATGATAAAAATGCCACTAGTGAACTCTTGAGTTGTTATGTGTACCCTATATGACGACTAGAGTCTTCTTGATGGAGCAATATTCTAGTCTGTTAAATGAAAAACAGGAGGTTTTTGTATAGTGCACTTCCTCAATTTACATATTGAAGTTGCATTTAATAGTGCTTACTACCCCTAGCAAGGCATTGGAATGCTTTAAGCCTGGCACCAAGCTGCTCCAGAGCCCAAGGTAAGTGGTATTCCAGTTTTATTGTTAATTGTTATTTACTAAGGTTTACCTTGTGTGCCCAAAAAAACATTCCATGCAGTCAATCCAGTTACTTTGTGGTGGATTAAATATTTAGGAGTTAGTTGTGATCATTAGTGGGGGTAGGAATATATGTGAGCTCACACACATGGATGGTCAGATTTACAGATGAGCGAGAGCTAGGTATTATTAGGTTGGATAGTCTGACTTTCAGATTAAGGAGCAGAAGTTGTGATATTGTAAATGGGTTTTGGACAATTTGCAGAAAAACAATAATAGAGGTTAAGAAAACATGCATGTGGCAGTAGGGTGTGCTACCGGAAGGGGGCATGCAGAGGATGGAAGGGAAGTTGAGGGCCTTGCCATCTTGAAGGGAAAAAGGGAGGTGACAATCAGACGTTTTAATTAAAGGTCAGTTTTTTGTGTTGGATTTTAGGTATTTAGAAGATACTTTCGGGGCAGTGTGCTATTTGATGATAAACAACTGTAGAAATTAACAGCATTATTTGCATATGAAGATTATACTATATTAGCTATTTGTGATAAGCACTAGAATCAGTCATGTTTCTAGAAACCCCACCACTCTTCTGCACTAGAGGCCTAATTTAAGAAATAGAAATATGCCTGACAATTTTAGTAAACTTGGAACAATACGACACAACAGGCGACAATAATGAATGCCTGTAGTCATTCTGGCTAAATATAGGGTGTATCACAGTTGAGTTGTAACAAAATGCTAAAGTTAAGGTGCAAAATGCTTTTTTTGTTTACAGCAGGGAAAGAAAGGTAGCTCAGTGATATAGCAGTCACTGCAGATATACCTGCCCTTTACCTATATAAAGTAAAATCCATTTGCCTAACTGAAATTTAATTTCAGAACAGCAGTTTCTTAGGAGGGCACAGATGAAAACTATATCGTCCTGAATAGCTAGGTTGCAAAATGTGAACGTACATTCATATACCATGGAGGTGGGCGAGCCACTGAAAGCTCTAAAGCCACTGAAAAGCTCGAGCCAGTCTCAGCTATGGGGCCCTCTGTAACTTCAAGCCCAAAACAAGCTGAGCTTGCATGTGGCATCTGCCTGCTAACCAAGCCCTACTCTTACGGGCAAAGAGTTAAAAGCAATACTTTAGCATATGTAATAAAATAGAGACACATATATAGATACCCATTTAGTGAATGGTTTATACAAAGTGAAAACCAGGGATTAGTCCCAGCTTCCTCCCTTAACCAAACTGTGTGATTTTCGCAAATATTTTACTTTGGCAGTCTTCCTTTTGCTTCATTATCACATATGAAAACATGAAAACACCTTCAAATAAGTGACTTCAGAATACGAGCTATAAAAAATTGTATTGCGTTTGATTTAATAGACTATAATCAGTGCTTAATTTCAGACAGTGGTTTCTGGGCTTCATAACTGGCACTTAATTGCCAACACCGGGGCTTGTGTAATTTAGAAATGAGCACAACAACAGTTGTTAAATGATGCAGTATACATTACAATTGACTATTAGTGACCTCCCAAGCCATTCCCATAGCTTAGAGGCCTGGAATAGTCTGAAAAGTCACATTTGTGGGAGTGTGATTGTTAGTAGTTGCGTTAATATTGTCATTAGCAGCACTTCCAGGATCAATGTGTGGTGCAAGCTACAGTGGCGTCTGATAAGGTCCATGGCACCTATTTTTTTTTTACAAATTAAGCACTGACTCTAATGTTGTACCTATAAGAATCTGGGCCGTATGTAGAGTGCAGATGAAAACTGGGTTGCCTCTTAGGTCGCTAATGCCACTGTCTACAGGGCACCTGTGAGACAAGAATGGTTCTAAATGTGGGTTTAAAAAATGTCCCTTTTAATAAGTACCTCTCACTGGAGTGATAAAATGTGACAACAAAAAAAATGCTTTTGCATGTTAAAGTAATACACTTTTTTGACTTTTAAAGAGACTTTACCATATTTTACATGGTGCTGTTGCATAATTTACATGGTAAAAAATTCAGGGCTCGGCTCGTGCATGCGCTCTTAGAACCAACCAATACCTATGGCTTGTCTCTACCACCTTGAACACACCACAAAGATAAAGAAAGCTCTTTTAGTCCACATATTATTACCTAGGATGACTCTATTTGGTCAAGCAGCATGCCACATATTTCAGGCGAGCACCGAGGTGTGCATCTGTATTTTGTAAAACCCTCACTCTACACAGATAAATGAAGGCTGAACATTCACTTGATCCTGCAGGAAATCGAGTACCTTGAGGCACAGCATGAGGGGGAGGAGGCTATTGGAGTAAGACTTAGGGGAAAACTAGAGTAATGGGAAGATGGGCGAAAGAAAAAGAAGGAAATAATGCACCTGATAAAAATGTGAAAATAAAGACAAACTTGTCCAGAGCAAATAATGTGTTACTCGCCTGCACTGCAACCAGGAAAGAAAAGAAGCATAGGTGTGAACATAACCGTTAAAGTAACCCCAGGATGAATTCAAGTATTCTATTGGGAGGGGGTTGGGTGATGATCCCTAGCTTTGGCTGGGGATGCATAAGCTAATCCTAGGTAATCTTACACGTTCTGGCCACCCTACTGGGTGGGCACTACAGGGTAAAATTCCCTGTTGCTAGACACCTCAGATGGCCATATTCGGGTTTCCATTGTAAAGCTACATATATATATTGACCTATATGTAGTGCACACTTATAATGGCATCCCCGCACTCTTGAAGTCTGGGAATATGGGCCTGGGCTATGTGGGGGCACCTCTTTTAGTGCAGGGGTGCCCTCACACACAGGTTCTTTGCACCCAGCCTTCAGGGTCTGAAGGCCTGACATATGGGTGACTTATAAGTGATCTGGTGCAGTGAAAATGGCTGTGAAATAGTGCTTACACTATTTCACTCAGGCTGCAATGGCAGTCCTTAAGAAGTGTTTTTATGAGTTCATTATGGGTGGTAAAAGAAATGCTGCAGCCCATAGTGATCTCCTGGAACCCCAATGCCCAGGGTACCTAGGTATCATATATATCAGGGACTTATAAGGGGGGTCTAGTATGCCATGTGAAATTTGGAGTTCCTAGAAAGTAGAGAAAGCATGAGCACTAGAGTTCTGATTAGCAGGACTCCAGTGACAATTTAGAAAACAGTGAAACACAGTGACAAGCAGGCCAAAAGCCACATGCACTAGGATCCTGACTAGCAGGATCCTGTGACACAATCAAAACACACTGACAATCAGACAGAATTTGGGGGTAACATGCCAAGAAAGATGGTACTTTCCTACACACTGGGTAGTAACTTTTGGCCATTCTTGCTTTTGCATTGCATAAAAAGTCAGTGGTAGTGTGCTAGCTGTTTCTAAAGTCTGTTACTATTTTTGCAATGAAGAGGGAAGTTGCCATTCACATGCAGCTCAGCATACATACAGAGAAACTAGTTTGAGTAGATTATACGATTTGCATTTCACCCAGTCAATCGTCTGTTACCATGGTGTTCTAAAACACACATCTATCATTTACGTTTTGTGCCTCCATCGTGTATATGCACCATACAGGCAACAGCTCTGCAATTTCATTGTTTCACGGAGAATCACCTGGTTAAGCATAAGCTCTTTCTGGCTGATCGCTTAAGTTCTGACTCTCATCAAAGGCACACAGATAATTGTCATATTCTGAGAGGCCCCATTTAAGAGTACTTGAATTATTAATAGTAGATTTCGAAGGTTTGTGTAAACTCTCAAAAACAATGAGCTTTGTTTACAAGAATCTGACACATCATCATCAGTTCGTCAGCTTCCTTGTGTCTGCCGCACATCCCCTAAAAGCACCATGGAGATGCTGTATTTACAACACGGAGCTCCATGGCGCACATTTTCACAGATGCGCCAGAATGTCTGACACACCTGTTGGTGCTAAACTGACACATTGCTGGAGTTGCGTCTTAAACTGATACAGCTCCAGCAATGCAAGGAGAGTCCCATAGGAAAAAGTCCTGCCTCAAATTTACTCTGGCTCTGAGCAGGCTTTAAAAGTTGTAGAATGATGCAGTGAAAAGTTGTACATTACACTGCGTCAGTTCTATGTGGCTTTTTCGATAGAACGCCTACCCTGTATAGAGTATACCTGGTACAGGAAAATTGTGATGCAGGGCTTCACAAACTGATGCATTGGGCCCAATGTGTCAGTTTGTAAATATGGAGCAGTGTAGTGCACTGCTAGAGCCACCCCTGCATCCAAAAAGAAATTGACGCAGCTGTGGCGCAAAGAGCTTGTAAATGAGACACAAAGGCCCATATTTTTTTTTTTTTAGCGCCGCATTTTTGTCGTTTTTTGATGCAAAAGCGGTGCAAACTTGCAAAATCCAATTATATTTTGTAAGTTTGCACCATTTTTGCATCAAAAAGAGGCGCAAATGCGGCGCTAAAAAAGTATAAATACGGGCCAATGTTTTTAAAACATAAGTGGTGTTTTAACAGTTCTTGCACAACCAGTGCTTAATTTGTAAATTAAGAGGTGCCGGTGCTCAATGCCCTTCTCTTAAACAGGAGGCTGCTGTAATCAAATCTGCCAGCACTGAATACTGAGGCAGCGTAATACTGAAGCCATCTCGGGCCTCTCCAAACCATTTACAGGCACCCCTGCCCCTTCAGCTCATCCTGCAACTTTCTACTTTCTCCCCTTATGACCCTTTTTAGTTTTTCATTCTTCCGTTTTTCACATATGTGTCTTTTGCTCGCAGCAAATGCTTGCGGCAAGCCCCGGCCCTCACAAATAAGTGCCGGTGCTCAGCACCGGAATCAACAAGAAAACATTAAGCACTGTGTACAACGTAAAATCTCACTACTTCTACTAAACCCATTTCCGACTCCCCCACCCCCTAGCGCTGTAATCCACATGCCCAACCCTTCTGCAAAAATGTGATGAGAGGCTCTGAGTTTCCCACATCTCAGAGATATTCATCGGCCTTGGGCTGAAAAGGGGCCTCATCAAGGGCTGGGGGTCCCTCTGCACCACAGGGGTCAGGCCTGTGTTACGCCCCACTCTCCAACGCCTGTGTTGGCCTAGCCTACACAGTTGAAAGTGGCCTACGAATGTAACCAAGCTTTCTTCCTATGCCCCACGTCTGACACCACCAGACGTGTGAAATGTGAAAAGGAAGTCGCGTGAAGCCCATGTTCAGCAGTTAAAACATAAACATCAACATTTTATAATACTTTATTCTTTCATATCTCACATTTCTTTCAAGCTACTTTGGGTGCACATATTCTATTTTAAACCTTATTTTCTGAATCTGAATGCAACTTTACTTGTTGTCTCATTGGCCATGAAGTAGCCCGATTAGCATAAAACAATCAGACAGCATCAATGTATATTCTATAGCCGAAATATCCCATTTACATTAACATCTATATTAATCCGAAATAATCCTACCTTAAGGTTGGCACTGCGTCAGACACTGCATATCTCTTGCCACTTTAATATAACACTCTCATAAATCTCAATTGCTTACATGGGGTATGTTTGCTGGAGTGATATTATGCAGATATGTCAGCTGTCAAGCTTGAAATAAGTTTATTACCTTCCATGAAAAGGCTATTACAATACATCACCTCACATTGATTGTGAACATATTTCTTTTTTACTTTATATAACTGTGACAACAGAGCATTATGAGTTGTTATCACCAACAACGTTAGCAGTTTCCTGAAATTTGAAAGGGTGCCGCATGGTGCAAAAAAAAAAAAAAGCCTAGTATCATATTTTTAAATTGTGCTTATAAAAAATAAACTTCCATGGAAAATCATGATCGTATAGCAATTCCTGGCATTTATAATGCCGTGTCATTGTAGTTATCTGTCATTTGCTCTTTTAATCAGCCTCACCTTGTCATTGGACGTATCAATTATTCATAATCTCTTTGTCTGGAGAAAGCACGTTATGATCCAATATACTCTCCTGCACGTTGTTTATGTGCTAAAATGATGAATAGCAACGAGTCAACCTACTTAGAGATACCAATGGGTTGATCTCTCAAAGTCAAACGGAAACGGTGATTGCACATTATTCATCTAGAAGCAACCATGGCAATACATTGTGCAACTACTACAACATCAAACCTTTTAATTACATCCGTAATAAAATTCGTTACAAAAGCCATATATAAAAAGACTTCAAAGTTAATAGATTGGTTAAGGGCAATACTCAGGAGCCAGTGCTTTGTGAAAATTAATTGACTACATGCATGTCCATACTTTGCAACAACTATTCAAACATTATATGAAGAATGGAGTGTATGAAATACCTCAAGCTAATAAAAATTGGACTGCGTACATTCTTCACTGTGCCTCCGCACTCCCTACATAAATTTAGATCAGAAAATCCGTAGTGGGATTCTGGCAATTTATCCTATGGAGGTAACTTAAACTACTGTACGCAACGGGGACACCAAGGTGTCAAATCCATACCTTCAAATCCTACTTGATTGACATGCTTTCTTATACTCTTTAAACAGGAGGAATAGCTATCCCATTCTTCAGAAAGTCAGAAAAGGCATTAATCCTAGTTGACTAAGGATTTACAGAAGACATGATGTAATGAATGTCTGCCTCGTAAACCATCTGAGCTTTGGGATCATAGGTAAAGCCTGTACATGCATATGTACTGCAACATCATTGTTCACGTTCTTTGTCAAGTTGCTGGCTATTGTAATTTGGGGTCATAAACTGGTAAATAACTGTGAACTATATTTGGAGGACAGGCAATCAATTCAGATGACAAATTACCAGTCAATGATCAATCTAGGGAGGAGTATACTATTGGTTCAATGTACATGAGAATGGGTGAATCTGGTCTGATACACTTTGGTTACTTATTCGTACCTCGTTGTGGATAGCTAACATATGTAGGGTTCCAGCTGCTGCATAAACATTTAGGGCCTTATTTACAGGCCCGTGGGGCAGGGCGACGTGCCTTGCTGCGCCGCCCTACACTACTGGGAAAGGGTGGAAATGTGCTGCATCTACAAGATACAGCACATTTCTGTCCTCTCTTCCTACACTGGTGCACAAATTGCTGGCATGTGCCAATGCAGGCACCCTTGCACATGGTGCAAAAGTGCCTGCGTGGTGGAGATGATTGTTCTTGTGCAGGAAGGGACACCTCCCTGCACAAAAACAATCAAAAGAGGTGTTTTCCCCTTTCGATGTGTGGTGCAGAATGCAGCACACATAGAGGAACAAATGGGGAGGAATAAATAAATTTCTCCCCGTTGCCTCACACCCCTGAGGTGGCATAGTAATCTGATACATTCCCAGACTTGTAAATCTGGGAATACATCAGATTCCTTCTGGTTCCTCAGATGTTGTGTGGGAACACCCTAAGCAATGCCCATGGAATTCCCAGTGAAAGGGGTCCATAATTATGAGGCCATGAAAAGCCATGCAAGGTGGCTTTCCTTGGCCTTGTAATAATGGGCTGATACACTGCACCCTTGAGGTGTCAAAAAAAATGATACACCAGTGGCACAGTGTTCCACTAGGGCCTTGTAAATAAGACCCTTACTTTTACTCACCAAACCAGCTCCATAAGAAGATTCCATCAGTAGACAGTGCCTACTTTCACTGTAGAATAGCAGAGAGAGACATAAATTAGGCTGTGGGACTACCCTGAAACAATGGTGTAAAAGGAAGATGCATTTTCTATTATCCCTAATTATGCTGTGTTTACATTGCATACCACTGAATATAATCATGTGATCTAACCTTTTTATCTTTCTGCCCCCTCTTAAAAAGCGTTGTTGTTTCTTGCATGCAGTTTATGGACAATACTGTGATGAGCCCTGACTTTAAGCAATTCTTTCTCTTGTCATCCATTAAAAGTCATTGCCACAATGCTTTGTGTCTCTAAGGTGTTTGTAGTGACAAGGGAGGCAGTTGCCTTTCCCACTCAACTCTCGGATATCATGAAGATCATTTGTTATGAACTGGCCTTAGCCAATCATCTTTCTTACCAGGATATTCTAAATCACAGAGCAATTATTTTGTAAGTTTTGTGTCTACAAAATGTGTATGCACCAAATGGGTAATGGTCTTGAACTTCTGTTGGTTTTCAGAGGGTCATCTGCTTATGCGTAGTTTCTTTCTTTGCTAATCTCTTGGGTTCTGATGCTTAATAAAAGCACATGGCTTTTTGTTACATTCCGAAGGGCCACATTTGAGGATACCTCAATATTTATTAATACAATTCTTTTCAACTATGAGTCAGGTTACAACAGGATTTTTTCAAAGGTGAAGTTGCACCTCTTGCACACCAGTCCCTCAAATAGTTTCGGTAACACAGGTGATAGTGGCCTCCAGAAGAAATCAAGTTTTCTTACTACCCCCTCACATGCCTCACCATTTGGGTAAATGTGAAATGTAATTTTGTCTGAACTATTACAAACCATTGAATCAAATGAAGTCATGTGGAGCTCCTGTTCAGCAGTTAAATGGACATACAGCTGTATTTTCTAATCCTTTATCTTTTATTTCTTGCATTTCTATACATTGGTCATATACATTCTTTAATGTTAAAATGTATCCTTTGAATGTAAATGCAACTTTCCTTGTTCTCTCATTAGCCAAGAAGTAGTGTTGCTCGAATGTGATTTTACCTTGAAAAAAAAAAGAAAGACAAAAGGTGTTTGGCAAAATAGGAACAGTTGGTTTAATTAAACACCACAGCCGGGAGAACAGATAAAGAAACAGGGTAAAAGGACTGTCTCAAGGTATAATTGACTTGTGCGCTGTTTTAAAATGAAGCAGTATCAGTATTCCTTTTTTGGTATGGAATGTGGGCTGTTGCCTTGGAGTCGTGAATAAGGTCCTGCCAACAAATGCGGGTGGGCCTTGACCTTGTGTGGACACAATGGGGGCCATTGGGTAACGTGTCCAGATGTCTGGCCTGAGGGGCACATGAACGCAGCATGTTGCCTTCTGATTGTGTGAGTGTTCCTAACTACATGTGGCATCTGACTTTATAGTGTTTTGGGAATGCGTGCACTCCTCGGGCCATATGTGCTTTATTGGGGCCAGTCTCCTGGGGCCATTGTGGTGTCACTGCACTATCTGTGGGACTGATCGTGTGACTGATCTGTGTTCAAACGTTTGTCTGCCAGCTACCTGGTGCCCCATCTGTGACCTGTCAATAAGTAACCTCATTCCTAAGACTCAGAGCCTGCCAGACCATGTACTATTGAGGTGGGGAGTGACAGAAAGTTTATGATGGGTGAATTTGACAATAGTGGTGTGATTTTGTTTTTATATGTGAACGTATCAGCGTGCACATGAACATCAATTTGTCTAATATTATCATTTCCCCTTCTAGGTGAATTTTCATCTACACTATCTAATACATACTTCATAAAAGTCACTTTATTGGCGGTTTGTTGTTCTACTTCTCCAGCTACTTGCATTCTACCTAATTTGAGGACTGTGTTTAAACCCCCAGAGTCAGGAAATCAATCAAAAACAATAATATTATGAAAATGGATAATAATGACGTGAACAGACGGGCCAGCCACCAGGGGTACCATGAGAACTAGTTTGTGAACTACTTCTGCTCAGGGACACCTCACTGTTTGTAAATGGTGCAATGCTTGGATGACAGGAGTCAGAGTCCCACTGTCCATGTCATCGCCTGGTCTTGGTATACACCTCTCCCTCCACTGTGGTCATTAAGTCCAAAGTGTATCGATGTTGCATCACCATGAGGTGGATGGCTCTCAATTCTTCCTTGATCTCATTAAGGCTGATCTCAGTGTGGTTCATCATCTGGAACACTTCCTACCTGATTATTTGTAACCAGTGGGCATTCGCTTCTGTCTGCACAATGATATTTATGCATAAGAGAACAGTTTGAATTCTTCTAGAATGTCCTTGTAATGATCCCAGCCAAAACAATCATAAGCTCTTTTTTTCTCACGCTTGATTCAACAAAGTTTTCTTCTTCTTCAGCAGGTGTTGGTACAACACTGACAGATCTTCTCTGGGAATGACCAGAGTTGGGTTGTTTGTGGAGATGAGGAAAAAGAGGCCACGCCATCCGAGGAAGAGCTGAGTGTGGGCAAACTCGCCGTATTGCCAGTAAATGTCCATCAGCATTGAGGTTCCCCATTGCATGTCTGGAATGTGCAGGATTATGCTACAGATTTCATTGGTTCCCACTGGAATTTTTCCTTTACCTCTGAAACACAAGATATACAGTGTAAGTTTCCGTACAATTAGGGTTTGCTCCTTACCTTCTATCTACATATATCTATCTACCTCAGTATCCCAGGTTTCCTGACGTGGGTTATCTACAGTGTTATGCAACCCTCCCCTATGGGACTCATTTCCCTTCGTATCATTGAGGTGGATGGTACTACACTGGAACTTCATGTCTGGGGTCCATTTGTTATTACAGAAGGCAGTCCCAGATATGCTAATGGAAGTGGGAGTGTATGTGTTCGAACACTAGTTTGGTGGTTTTGCTACCTCTAAGCATCTCCTTTCTGGAAAGTCTTGTTGCCAAAGATCATCCTCCCCTATGGTGCCCTTCCTACACATCCAATCTAGCTCAGTTTGAATATCCCTAGGTTCAGTAAAAAAGTACTGTGCTGTGGGATTGGACTTGCATCCGGTCAGATTCACAACTACTCTATGGGGCTCTACTCTGTTGGGTTGTATAGTGGCCCTAATCCTACATAGATATAGGTGGAGAGGGCATTTTGCTTTTTCAGGAGCTCCCTATTGGGGCAAGTAAAGCCTGTCTGCACCTACTGCTTTCAGTATCAGCAAATAGACATAACATGACATGGCTGATGTCTTGGGAAACCACGATGACCATGTGCTGATACCATATGTTGTGTAAGAGGGTGCAGTGTAGGGCTTGTGGAATGCTAGTGTTCGGTGCAGTGTATAAGCAAGCGTGGGGATAATTTCTGGATAGACTCCATTTGACTAGGCAGTTCTTTGGAAATGAATGGATGCAGCTGCACCCCTAGTAAACAGATTCTATACAAATGTACAACAATTCATAACTCATAGAGCATTGTAGGTCTTGAGATTAATCCAGGGGAGATGTCTGTAGTCCTCTGGTGATGGGGGTTTTCTTGGTTTTAACCGTTTGAAAAAAGTTGTCGGAGCAGTTTGTAGTTCTTGATACTGTTGAGTGTATTGTTGTGGTCGCTGAAAAAGGGATGGTCCGCTGTAAAGTAGTGCACTTGGAGGCCTGATTGCAGACCTGTTGGATGAGAGATAGGTTTGGTTTATTATTCCAAAAAACATTGCATCCTTGCATGTGTTATAGACAAATATTTCTTTGGGGTTCCTGTGCTTTTCTTTTGGGGGGTGTGTTCTTCCACACATCATTTGTATCTATTTTAGTGAGGCACCTGAGGGTGGCTACACTCAGGGTATCTATTTTGAAAAAAAATGGATTATTGTTTAAGGGCATATACATTTTTATGGATTGTTGGGCCTCCCCGTTCTCTGTGCCTGACTAGGTGTATGGCGGTGAAGCATTTTTATAGGGTGATTTTGGAGTATGTAAATGCTTTTAGTTATTAACTAGCCCTCAGTGGGCTTCAACCGCTCTCCAGTTCTAGTGTGTGCATGGGAGCATCATTGGTGAGGCTGGTGTCCCTCGGCTTACAGATGCGTGGTGATGTACTGTATATAGGAGAGACTTGTCGCAAATGAACGTTGTTTGGTGATCACAATGTACCCTGAGGTCACATGTATACGTCTCTAGTCTCTGAATGTGGCATGTAACGTGACCCTCCCTGGTGGCACCAGGTGTCCTGACTACATCCTTATTCTAAAGGCTGCTTTTGGGCTAGCTTTGGGCTTCTTTTTATTGGTCTTTGAGCGTGTACCTAGATCTTCGCATGATCTGTTATCTTAATTGTCATAAACCCGAGGTGGCCGGAGAGTTTTTCTGTGGCCCATGGGATTCTGACATTGCGGTGTTTGTCTGGAGGCCTCTAGCTTTCTCGGGGTACTGTTGGGATCACACGCCATGAAATAATTTTTGTCCCGGACTGGATGCCCCAGAATGGGGGCTTTTTGACTTGGTGATCAGAACCCACCTCAATTGACTTGTGGGTATGAGGACCTGGGTGGCTGCTTTTAAGCACTGTTTGGGGGAGCCGCCCTGCCCCCCTTGCCAGACTGCCCTCCCCTGGTGTGTGGCCAGCCAACCCCACCCTGGGGGATCAGCAGCAGAGTGGGGCCTATGCTCCCACAGGCACCCTGAATGGCGGATTCTAGTGAGGATACCTAATCAACAAAACATGTAGAGCAGCCTTAAGCTTTCTGAACTCAAGTAAAGGCTTGAATCCCTAATGCTATCTCATTGGTCCTTCCTTTGACCTTTAGTACAGCAAATGCTGAGGTGTGCATTAAATGGATACTTCGCATTGGGGGTATTATCTTACTGCACCTTTGGGTTCTGTGTTTGTTTGAAAGCATTGCTTCCACAAACAAGTTACTCCTTTCTGCCATGGTTGTAACCCCCTTCCTTGTTGAGCTGGGTTCCCTGCCTATTGTTGCTTATGCCATGTGTTTATCCAACTACCTGACCTCTGCTGAGGTTGTGCGGCAGTGGACTGACCTACCTGCGGCTGATTCTAAGGTGCACTCAGGTTTGCGTACGTTGGTTTTGTAGATGGAGATTTTGCAGGGACTCCGTTTGTGATATGCCTTTAGCCAGCACCTGTCAGTCATGTGGCCCATTCTGTGGTGATAGTGAAATTCTCTAAAGTCTGGCTGCTGCCAACCTGCCTGGTTTCTGCCATTATAGCTAGGTTGAAACTCTCTGGTGTTTTGCAGTGGAGCTCCCGTCAGAACTGGTGCCATTTGCGTGATCATGGTCAACACTCCCCCCTCAAGCGCGGTCTTTTTCAATGTGTGTTGAACCAACTTAGCCGTGTTCCTCTGGGCTTGCTCCTGTGTTTCCTTGTCCTTTTCTTGTTTCTTTTTATGATAGTATAATATGTGAGCTTGTATCTCCCACTAGAGTTTGGTGTCTAGCCCCACTGCGCTGCCCAATCCACTTTATATTTCGGTGGGCAACCCCTTTTTCAGGATATTGTAAAAGAAAGCGACCTGGGTGCCCATATTGGTCTTAGATGTCCTGTCTGTTGCCCTATCGTTCCCTCATCCTAGTCAGAAAATCGGTTATGGTCTCCCCAGGTTTCATAGTTTCTGCCATTAATCCTCCTACATCTGGGCAGTCAGGGAACAGTTCCGTTAGGGACATCAATATTTGGTGCCTGTAAGAATTGAATGTGGCCCGTCATGCTCAGTGTTTGTCAGGTGTTTGCTGGAATGCAGGCTCATGCGAACACCATGTTAGTCTGTTCTCTGATAAGACTACTAAGAAGACTTTTTATATTGCACATCGCTAGGTTTATTCATGCAGTGTTCTTCTTCTGGTCTCCATCCAACAATGGTGGCAATTTGGTTCTTCGTCCTTCTTTATCCATCTGAGCCTATGGCACATAGATGATCCCTGACATGCCCTTCTGCAGTAGAGGGTATATTTTGGCTGTGAGTAGCTCCAATATTTTCTTCCTAATATAATTTTCCCATCTTTTTAGACAATCCTGCATGTAGGCAAAGATCCACTTGGGATCTTCCTGTCCTTGCCGAATGCAGGCTTCTGCTATTGCCACATCCTATGGTTTGAAGAATCCCTCCTTCGGCCAGGGTTAATTATACTGGTCTCTTCCCTCGGTCCAGCAGGCCAACAGGTGACAAAATGGTGGCGCTAAAATCTCGCCTTTCTCTCAGACCACAATCTTAGTTTGTCTGTCCTGCACGACATTCAGTAGGAGCAGCAGGCGTCTTTGTCGCTGCTCCCTTCATTTGCCTGCAAAGGTGGCATCTTGGTTCTCCTGCATTTAAGATGAGTTTGCACAAGGCTATCTTGGTCTCTTCTTTCCTGGTCAGCCCCTCCCCTGTTTTGACAATCAGGTGAGGCTTGGATCCCTGCCAAAAGCCTCTTCTCTAGCTCTGACTCTTTCCCAAATGGTGCTCTGTACCAATACCCACACTCCTCAGGTGGAGGGTGCGCTGCTCTACTTTCTCGTTGTGCTTCCAGGGTGCTCTCTCTCTCTCCTTAGTTCACACCTTTGCTCCAAATCCCACCTAGAAATCCTCCTTCTCTCAGAGCTATGTGCTGTTCTTTTTGGTCGGGACTTCCCTCAAACTTTCTGATGTTTCTTTCCTACATTATAGGAGGCTGGCCTGGTTTGTAGTGGATACCTTGGGTACTTACACCTTACACCAGGTCCAGTTATCCCTTGTTAGTGAATGTAGTAGTGTTCTAGCAGCTTAGGCTGATAGAGGTAGCTATAGCAGAGCCGCTTACGCTGAACTAGGAGACATGCAAAGCTCATGCAATACCACTTATAGTTACACAGTACTTATACATAAGTAAAGAAAATACTCAGTGTTACCAAAAATAAAGCTATTTTTTTGGGTGACACCGTACCAAAAATATCTTAGAGACAATACTCCTTCTGGTGGTAAGTATTATACACAATATATACACTAGACACCAAAATTAGACAAGTAAATAGTCCTAGAACAATGCAAACAGTAGGAAATCCTATAGAATGCAATGGGAGAAAATAGGTCTAGGTGCAACACAAACCATATACTAAGAAAGTGGAATGTGAATCATGAATTCCCCCCTAGGCAAGTGAAGTGTGTGCAGAAACACTGGGATAGTAAGAATACAGTAAAGGTAAGTAAATTACCCCACCCCAGAGACCAGAAAAGCAGGAGTAAAGTACTGCAAGTTTACTTAGGAAACACTTCACCTCGTTTTGGGGATTTTGCAGCAGCCAACCAAGTCTACAAAGAACAACTGCTGGATTATTGGACCTGAAGATCTGCAAAGGAAGGGGACCAAGTCCAGAAGTTGAAAGAAGTTCCAGGAAGCACAGGAACCCCTGCCAAACCAGAAGAGGGTGCAAAAAAATAGTCCTCAGTTAGTCAAAGACTGCAGAAATGCACCCTAAGAAGATGCCAGCGAGTTCCTGCATGATGCAAAAGATGTCCTACAATGGGAAGATTATTGCAGATGAGATTTGGTGTTGGAAGGCTCCCAGGCACTTCAGAGAGCCCTCAGGATGCCAACCAGCACCCCCAGAAGCTGCAGGATCTGGGTTCAAAGGAGGTAAAAAATGCAGTTGATGCAGCACAACAAAAGAAGGTCCTACGCCGCCGGACAACAACACAGTGAGGGGAGCATAGCAGGGTGGAGTTCTGGGGACCCGGGCCAGGCTGTGCACAAAGGAATTTTACAAAGAGTGCACAGAGACCTCAGGAGGTGAAGAAGCCACAATACACAGGGGTAACATCATTCTTAGGGAGGACAAGGTCTTACCTCCTCCAAATTGCATCAGCAGGACCTCAGGACAGTCTATGTCGATGATGTCTACTATCTGTGTCCTTAAGAGCACGCTTGTTGTTGTGAGAGGAGTCCCAGGTTACCGGTCGTCACCTTGGAAGGTGTCTGCTTGGAGCAGGGGAGTGATTCCATCACTCCACATGAGATTTATTCAGTTTTTCTGGTGCAGGATGAAGACAGGGAGTCCCCAGAGTGTGCACACCGTGGAAACTTTTTCAGCTGCTGACTTGGAGCTGAGGTTGCTGAAGAAAAGTGTTTCTTGTAGACACTTTGTTGCAGTTACAGCGTTTCTTGGTGCAGGCTGCGGTTGATCTGAGGTCAGAAGAGTCTGAAGTTGTTGCAGAGGATTCCTAAAGGAAACTTGCAAGCAGAATCTGAAGAGTACCCACAGGAGAGACCCCGAATAGTCCTGAGAGGGGGATTGGCTACCTTATCAGGTATGGACCTATCCGGAGGGCTCTCTGATGTCACCTGCTGGCACTGGCCACGCAGAGCCCTCCAGAGTGCCCCCACACCTTGCAAAGCAAAATGGCTGAAGTCTGGGACACACTGGAGGAGCTCTGGGAACCACCCCTGAGGTGGTGATGGACAGGGGAGTGGTCACTCCTCTTTCTTTGACCAGTTTCCCACCAGAGCCGGGGAGAAGGGGCCCCTGAACCGGTGTAGGCTGGTTTATGCAAGGAGGGCATCATCTGTGCCCTTCAAAGCATTTCCAGAGGCTGGGGGAGGCTACCCCTCCCAGCCTGTAACACCCTGCTCTCAGAGGAAATGCTTTGTTCCGCCTTCCTGTGACTGGGCTGCCCAGACCTGAGGGGGGCAGAACTCTGTCTGTGAGGTGGCAGCAGCTGTATCTGCAGTGCAAGCCTCAGAGAGCTGGTTTGGCAGTACTGGGGGTCCATGGTGGAGCCCCCCGGATGCATGGAATTGGCTCCCCAATACCATATTTGGAATGAGGGGAAAATTCCATGATCTTAGACATGTTACATGGCCATATTCGGAGCTACCTCTGTGAATCTACATATAGGTATTGACCTAAATGTAGTGCACGCGTGTAATGGCGTCCCCGCACTCACAAAGTCCGGTGAAATGGCCCTGAACTATGTTGGGGCACCTTTGCTAGTACAAGGGTGCTCTCACACTTAGTAACTTTTCACCTAACCTTCAGCAAGTGAAGGTCAGACATATAGGTGACTTAGAAGTTACTTAAGTGCAGTGAAATTGGCTGTGAAATAGTGTGTGCACTATTTCACGCAGGCTGCAATGGCAGTCTTGTGTAACGGTTTGTCTGAGCTCCTTATGGGTGGCAAAAGAAATCCTGCAGCCCATATGGATCTCCTGGAACCCCAATGCCCTGGGTACCTATGTCCAATATACTAGGGACTTATGAGGGGGGTCCAGTATGCCAATTGAAAGAGAGAGCATAAGCACTGAGGTTCTGATAAGCAGAGCCTCAGTGACACAGTTAGGCACTACACAGGCATACACATTAGGACACACACTATGAGCACTGGGGTCCTGACTAGCAGGATTCCAGTGACACAGTAAAAACACACTGACATACGCTATCAAACAGGCCAAAAGTAGCGGTAACCATGCTAGAAAGAGGCTACTTTCTCACATACCTGAGCAGACCCTGTGGCTCTCCCCTCATCATCAGATCTCAGAGCAAAGGGACCCCTTTCCTTACCCTGCTATTTGTGTCACTATCCAGAACCAATATGAATCTCACCGTCACTCAAGTGTGTTCACCAAACCAGTGGGAGTGCTTGTTCCCGGTGATGCTGAGGTTCAGGGGGCTGAACGCAATGGACAGAAGTGTCAACATTCTGGGAGCTCTAGCACTGGATTGTCATGGTATTGGGATTGCCAGGGCCTGCTTGCCTGTTAGACGATTCTGCCTGGACCTAAAAGTTCATTGTTTTGTGAGGAATCCTCTGGCTCCCTCGACTGGCAGAGTGGTTTAACCTAATGCAGGAATAGCAGGCATCAGGAAGAGAATCTCTAATCCTGCATATGGTGATGGAGGTGCAGACACCTTGCTTGCCGATTGTTGGATGGGATTAACGGTCTACGCCTCCTCGAAGATGGCCCATGGTTCTTATAGGGCTTCTCTCCTGTCCTTCTTTTGCCCTACGTACTTGGTCTGCATGTGTGTACTTGTGTGTTTCATTATGTTAGTGTAGACGGTTCCCTCCTTTGACTAGAGTAACATATCTCCCTTAGTGTGTGTGTGTCACTCGTAGCAAAACTTGTTACTTTTTTTAGCCTGTGTTGGGAACCTGGTTTGCATGTGTTTTAGTGGCGACTCCATGATAAGTTGAGTAGTTTTTTAGGGAACAGATACAATTATAGAAATTCTGGTTTCAAGGAATCTTAGCTATACATGCCTACCTTTCCTGGTTTTTGGGAATAGTAATTTCTTCTCCGGTCATGGGGAAATATATACATGAGGATTGCTAATTCTAACTATGCACTATGAGTGCAGCGTTTTTTACAGATTGTTTAGTGAGAGCCACTCATCTGAATTCCAGATGTTCCAGTGAGGCAATGACAATTCCCCAATCTCGGTGAGGACTAACATGACAGTGATGATGAGTACATTTCCCTCTCACAAAGTCTTCAAGGGCAGGGGGTCTTGGGGAAGAATAAAAGAGAAAATACCAGCTTCTGCTTCGTGAACTGCAGAATTGGACTGTTGGACCCTGGACTGCGTGTCATGTTAGATGTCAGGCCTTCGGATTTCTCACAATACTGGGTTCTTGGTTTCTAGTATTCTGGGCTGCAAAAGATTTTTTTAATTAATACATTGAACTTGCATAATACATTGCATAATGTCAGTGATTGTTGACACATTGTGTATACATTTCTATAAGGCTGATAAGTCTCTTCCTCTTTTTACAATGCTTTCAGAGTCTCTGAATCAATGTCTAACCTCAAAAACAATCAACTTGACTAAAGGACTTCTTTGTGTTCTGGCGGAATCCCTTGCCAATAATAGTTTTGATAAACTTGCTCTATTTCTGAACTCCTTATTCTCCAGGGAGCTCTTGTTACAGAATATATGTCTTTCCTTAATGTCTGTTTAGCGGTATCTTGGATTCCCACACAAACAATAAATCATGCTAGTTCTTATTGTCATAAATTATTTAAAAGACAGAGCTCTGTTTTGTTTCATTTAAGCGATTCATCTTTCTTTACTTGAAATTAAGTTCCTTGCTTGACAATTTCAGAAGAGCCTAAACTGTGTTTTTTCACTTTTCTTATTTTCTCTCTATTCCAAGAAATACGGGATCGTCAGCAGAAGATGAAATAGGAGAGCCAGAACTGTGCAGGGAGACAATCAGAGGGTGAGGATTGCCAGAACTTGAATGGAGGCTATCCGGAGGACAAGAATTGCTGGAACTGGACTGAAATCTGGTTGGAAAATGAGGAACACTAGAGCTCGACTGGAGGCAGGCTGGGGGACAAGGAACTTGACTTGCACTGGAATTCGACTGGAGGCAGGCTGGAGGACAAGGAACTTGACTTGTATTGGAACTTGAATGGAGGCAGGCTGGAGGACAAGGAACTTGATTTGACTGGAAACAGGTGAGCAGAGCAAAGGGTATGAAGCCAAGCAAGGCCATAGACTCACAAGCATTCTTTAATACTCAAATGTGCACATGTGCCTTTTAGCAATGAATTGCTTGTTAAGGAAATGAGCAATTATCCTCCTGATTGTGGCACATATTCAATACAGATCACATTGTGAAGAGCACATGTTTTGATAGTAACAGTTAGAGCAGGTGGAAAGGCAGTTGGTTGCTTGTTATGAAAATGAACAATTATCCTCCTGATTGTGGCTCATGTTCAATACAGATCACATTGTGAAGAGCACATGTTTTGGCAGTTACAGTTGCCATGTGGTTAGCACTTGGGATACAATGTGCATAATCAACAATAATTGGTTATAAAAAATGAGATATTTAATAAGCATTGGTTATTGCAAACTTGATATTCAAGGATGTAATGAATATACCAAAATAGGTTTCAATGTTGCAAGCAGCAGCACCTTACTATAATTGTGCTCTTGGATGTCGTAGTGTACCCACAACAGTTCTCACCCCCAAAGGCCAACCTACTTGGGTGTGGTTTCCTAGCATATAACTGATGAAATTGTCACACCAAAAGAGGGGCATGAACGAAGAAAGATGCGGGTTCCCAGCACCACTCAAAAGTATCATATCCTTTCCAGTTTATTAGATAATGCAATTTATCATGGATTCTCTTAGCATCTAAAATGCCACATACCTTGTATTCCTTATGCCTATTGACAATGACTAGAGGAGGTGGTGCCAGATCTGGTGTTTGTGTGGTAGGGTTTTAACAGATATACATGAAATATTGGGTGTATCTTATATTCAGGAGGTAGTTGCAGCTTCATCATAACTGGCCCTAAGACTTGTCTAAGTTTTAATGGTCCTAGATAACATGGGGCCAGATGTAGCAAAGGGTTTTTCCCATTCTGTGTCAATGGGAAAATGTGTTTTTACATATGGCCCATAGTTTGTAGTTTTCTGGTACCTGCTAGGATAATGCTACAAGTAGAGAGACATACTAAATCTCCATTGTGGTACGTGGGTTCAGGACTTCTGTGTTTAGCTAGCTTGTTTTTCACTTTCAATTGGATGTCCTGTAAAATCTTTAATCGTTCAGTGACAGGGGAGACTGAAGGGGTTAAGCCTGGTAGGTTTACTAGGAGATTACAGGGATGGGTGCGGGTGAGAAAATAAAACAGTGAGCACCCTAAGCCTGGGTGGATC
This sequence comes from Pleurodeles waltl, assembly GCF_031143425.1. Classification (NCBI taxonomy): domain Eukaryota; kingdom Metazoa; phylum Chordata; class Amphibia; order Caudata; family Salamandridae; genus Pleurodeles; species Pleurodeles waltl. The sequence continues at coordinate 215,556,886 of NC_090450.1, read as the reverse complement.
GATTTATTATATGTGAATTCTGCCAATGGTAGGGCTTGGACCCAAGTCCCAGATAGTGAGGATACCTGAGTGTTTGTTCTAATGTCTGGTAAACTTTCTCCATTTGACCATCCATTTGACGGTGCTAAGCAGTGGATAGGGCTATTTCTATGGAAAGTGAAGAGCTAAAGCCCTTCCAGAATCTTGAAGTGAATTGACTTCCATGATCTGAGATAATTTTCATGGGCATGCCATGGAGTTTGACTATATGGTATAGGAACAGAGTGCTCAGCTCAGCAGCCATTGGTAATTTCTTGAGTGGCACAAAATGTGTCATTTTTGGCAAGAGGTCTAGTACAACTAACACCCTATTATGTTTGTTAGATTCTGGTAAGTCTGTAATAAAATCTATGCTGTGTTTCATGGTTTAGGGGGAATTGACGAGGGTTGGAGAAGACCAGCGGGCGTGAGATCTGGGGTATTTTTGGGGCACGGGTTCGGCATGAATTCACATGGTCATAAACATCTTGGAGCATGGTTTTCCACCAAGATTTTTGTGAACAGATTTCTAAAGTCTTTTTTATACCTGGGTGTCCAGCCAGAGCAGAATCATGACTCCAGGCTGGTACTTGATGTTGTAATTCCTCCTTTGGAATGTACAATTTCCCTGCACATAAGTAATAGTCCTGTTCAATGTTATTATATGGTTTTCTGAGCCGGGGGGAGGTCATTCAATGTCTTTTTGACATTATCTGTGAATATATCTATTGTGGTTAGAGCTAGCACTTTGTTTGCATGTATTATACTGGGAGGGTTACAAGAACTAGCATCCTCTGGTTGCCCTATACATGACAAGATATCTGACTGAAGTTGTTTGGCCCCTGGTCTGTATGTGATGATGAAGTCAAAATTGCTGAAGAAGTGAAGCCAGCACATTTGTCTAGGGGTCAAAGCCTTAACTGACCTAAAGAATTGCAAGTTCTTATGGTGGGTGTAGATGGTAACAGTGTGTTTTGCTCCCAGCAAATTGTATTGCCACTCAGTGAATGCTGTTTTAATAGCTAATGGGTCTCTTTCAATAATGGTATAATGTTGTTCAGCTGGAAGGAGTTTTTTAGAATAAAAGGCTACAGGATGGAGACTCCTTGTTTGTGGATGTTTTTGTGATAACACACCTCCCAGAAGGAATTGAGAAGCATCAGCTTCAGCATAAAATGGCTGCTCAGGATCTGGGTGGCATAAAATGGAAGCAGAGGTGAAACTTCTTTTGAGAGTTGTGAAGGCTTGTTCCACTGCTCCAGACCAGATACATGGTTGTCCCTTCTTTAATAAGGTGGTTATAGGGACCACTATTTGTGAGAATTGTGGGATGAAACACCTAATAAAATTGATGAAACCAAGAATCTTTTGAACATCATTAACAGATGTAGGGGTTGGCCATTAAAGAATAGTGTCTACTTTTTTTGGGGTCCATGGTAATGCTACTGGATGATAAATGATATCCAAGGACCTCTACTGAGTCAGTGTTAAAGGTACATTTTTCTAATTTGACATACAGGGAGTATGCAGGTAGACGGTGCAGAATGGCCCTGAAGTGCTGAGTGTGTTCCTGCTTATTTTTAGAGAACATCAAGATGTCATTAATATAGATGACAGCACAGACATCTAGAAACTCATGTAATACATCATTGATAAAGTATTGGAACGCAGCCCAAGCATTCAATTCCCAAAGGGCATGATGGTGTACTTAAAAAACCCAAACTTTGTCCGAAAAGCAGTCTTTGATCCATCGCCTTCCTTGACACGGATCAGGTGATATGCATCATGCAAGTCTAGCTTGGTGTAAATGATGGACCTCTGGATTTGGTGCAACAGGACCAGAATCCGAGGCAAAGGGTAAAAATGTTGATGGTTGCTTTATTAACCATTCTGTAATCAATACAAGCCCACAAATATCTGGATTTTTTTGCCTGAAAGAAAAGAGGCAACAAAATGGGAGAAGTAGAATGTCTTATAAACCTCAAATCCAAGAACTCATCCAAATTCTTGCACAGATATTGATTCTCAGGTTCTGTTAATGCATATATTCTACTGCAAGGAAGGACCCCTCTAGGAACTAGGTCTATCTGACAATCATAAAACCTATAGGGTGGCAACTGAGTTGCTTTGATTGGGTCAAAGACGTCTTGGAAATCCCAATATGTTTCTGGTATAATAGTGGGAGAGGGGTCATTTGTTGCAGTACAATGTAGGGGTGTCAGAGGACAGCGGGCTTCTTAACAGCATCTGGTCATGCAGAAGGGGGAGTACAAGGTTCAAGAAACCCAATCAATTTTAGGATTATGGTGTTTCAGCGAGGGAATACCAAAAATAACACCAAAAGTGGGGGTATCCAATTAAGTGAAAGGTTGTTTCTTCTGTATGACCTTTGTCACATACTATGGTTAACAGATTAGTGTGAAACCAAGTAAGGCCATAGGACAAGGCTGAGCCATAAACTGCCCTAATTGGTTCAGGTACTGCCTTGGTAACACATTACACTCCCAGCTTGGCAGGCAGGGCCAGATCAAGGACATTACCACTAATACCTGAGTCTATGAGCATTGACAGACTTTGTATTTTCAGAGGGGATAGAATGAGGGTTACTCTAAAGGTCAGGTGTCTAGATACACAGTTTAGGACATTAGTCAAGTATTGGGAGATCTGGTAAAGGGACCATCTCGGAGAGGCGATCTCAGTTCTCTCTGAGAGCATTTGGTTTCCTGCTGCAGTTTGGGAACACTCAAACTAGCAACAGCTTTTTTCTTTAGTAGGTATAGCTGTGCAGTCTTGTGTGAAGTGACTGGATTTACAACAATATAGGCACAGACTGGCCTCATAGTGCTGTTCCTTCTCTTCAATAGATAAAGGACCTCTAACTCCCCCAATTTGCATGGGTTTTGGTTCCCATGCTTTTTTTAATTTCTTTTTTACCTGTTTTTAAGACATCTACCCGGGGTACACTCTGAGGACGTTCAGATTTCCTTTCTCCTAATCAATGATCTAGTCTCACTACTAAATTACTAAATTCAGCCCAGTCTTCTGATAATTCAATGATATGGGATGAACTGTCTTTTAAATCATCCCTCAGGCCTCTGTAAAAACGTGAGGTAAGTTTTTCTTCAGGCTATCTAGTCTCAGTAATTAGTCAGTTGAAAGTAGTAATGTAAATAAGGAAGTCCTTGGACCCCAGTCATAAACGAAATAATTTGTTATGACAAGACTAGATAAAAAACTTTTTTTACCAACATTCGCGTTAGGGCTCCTTTGTAGGTGACAAAATTATATAGGATGGGATCATTGTTTTCAATAAGTGGAACAGACCAATGGCAGCAACACCACCAAGATAGGAAACTACAAAAGATACCTTAGCAGCATTAGATGTGAATATTGGAGGTTTACACAAAAAAGCAATTGGCATTGGCTCATGAAAGCAGCAAAGCAAGAACTATCCCCAGTGAATTTTTCAAGGGTTGACCAACGGTACAGATGTTGGAGTGGTCACTGTTACATGTAGATTCGGGTCAGAGGGATTAGCAGGAGTGGAAGTGGAGGGTTGAGTGCCACATTTTGGGGGATTTATAATGGGCCATGGACCGGAGTGTTCCCTCCATTGCGTGAAAGGTGTGGAAGGTGTCAGAGTCTCCCTGAGTTCTTGATTCTTGGTTTGCAATTTCAGGACTTTTTCATGTAAATTTTGTACTAGAAGTGCCAACTGCTCAGTAGGGGTTAAATGATCCAAATGAGTGACAAACTTGTGAACCATGATGATTTCTCCCCAAGGGAACTTTAATGTTGTGGCTTGGCTTTCTGTTCTGTGCAAGCCATTCACCTGAATTCCAGGCATTCCAATGCGGCAATGACAATTTCCCATTCCAAGTGAGGACTAACATGACCGTGATGAAGAGTACATTGCCCTCTCACAAGTCCTCAAGGGGAAGGGTGTTTTGGGAAGAGAAAAAGAGAAAATACCAGCTTCTGCTTGGTGGACTGCTGGACCCTGGACCGCGTGTTGTGTTGGGCGTCAGGACTTCTGATTTCTCAAAATACTGGGTTCTTAGTTTTTAGGATTCTGGGCTACAAAATAATTACTTCATTAATACATTGAACTTGCATAATACATTGCATAATGTCAGTGATTGTTGACACATTGTGAATACGCTTCTATAATGCTGAACATGTCTCTTCCTCTTTTTACAATAATTTCAGAGTCTCTGAAGCAATGTCCAAATTCAAAAACAATCAACTTGACTAAAGGGCTTCTTTGTGTTCAGGCGTAATCTATTGCCAATAATAGTTTTGATAAACTTGCTCTATTTCCAATCTGCTAATTCTCAGGGGAGCACTTCTTACAGGAAATACGATTTCCTTAATGTCTGTTTATCAGTATCTTAGATTCCCACCCAAATGCTAAATCATTTCTTATTGTCATAAATTATTTAAAAAGCAAGAGCTCTGTTTTGTTTCATCTAAGTGATTAATCTTCCTTTACCTTGAAATGAAGTTACTTACTATAAAATATCAGAAGAACCAAAACTGGGGTTATTTACCTTTCTTATTTTCTCTCTTTTACAGGAAATATGGGATCATCGGCAGAGGAGGGAAGAGGAAAGCCGGGACTCTACAGGAAGTCAATCAGAGGGCGAGGATCGCCGTACCTTGACTGGAGGCTGTCCAGAGGACGGGAACTCCACTGGAAGCTGGTTGGAGAACAAGGAACACTGGAACTCCACTGGAGGCAGGCTGGTGGGCAAGGATCTTGACTTGCACTGAAACGTGACTGGAGACAGGCTGGAGGACAAGGAACTTTATTTGACTGGAAACAGGTGAGCAGAGCAATTGGTATAAAGCTAAGCAAGGTCTCAGACTCACAAGCATCCTTAAATACTCAAGTGTGTACATGTGCCTTTTGGCAGTTGATTGCTTGTTAAGGAAATGAACAATTCTCCTCCTGACTGTGGCACATGTTCAATACAGACCACATTGTGAGGAGCACGTTTTGGCAGTTACAGTTGGTACAAGTTTAGCAGGTGGTATACAATGTGCATAATCAGCAAGCATTGGTTATAATAATTGAGACATTTAACAATCATTGGTTATTGCAAACTTGATATTCAAGGATATAATGAATATACTCAAAGAAGTCTGAATGTTGCAAGCAACAGCAACGTACTTTAATTATGCTAGTATACCCACAACACAGATGCATCAACATGAGCAATTCACAAACACAAAAAGCAATGCATATGTAGTGTCACAACCTGGAAGAACGTGCAATTGTTAATTAAAATGTAACGAAATCTGGCATCAAATAACAAACTTTACTTTTGGTATTCAATAGCGATTGTGAGAAATAGGAACACCTTCATATAGCACATTGAGTCATTGATAAAACACAATACTCAAGACAAAACACAGTCACATTAATTTACCAGCGCCACAACTTCAAAGATAAATCAATCTTCAAACTACAATAAGGAAAAACTGATAGAAAACAATTATGACTTTGTCAGAAATACCTTAGCCCACTCCTTGCACATGCTATCCTATGACCAGAGGAAGCTCTGTACAGTAAATAGACTAAGGGGCAGATTTAAGAGCCCCTAGCGCCTCCTTGCACCACATTAACATAATTTTTTTACGCTAATGTGACCCAACAAGACTAAAATTGCCATGCCAAATTTACAAGGTGGCGCAATGCATGCATTGTGCCAGTTTGTAACTCTTTGCGCTGCAATATTCCTGCGCCTCGCATAATGTATGTAATGACCGCATTCAACCCGTTGGGGGGGCGAAAAATGGTGCAAAAACATCTAAGAGATTTCTTTTTGTCATTTCTTTCTGCACTTTTACCACCTGCTAAGAGCAGGCATTAACCCCTTAATGGTTACGTCCTGAGGCACAGTGCTGCTAGCGCTCCCTCTGTGGGGTTCCCCCCAAACCCCCCAAGTCAGGGATGGAAGGGGAAGCCCTTCCCCTCCCACCCCCGACCCCCCCAACCCCCCCTGTGACGTCAGCGCGCGAGCGCGCGCTGATTAGTCACAGGGTCTCCCCCATCGCGCTGGAAGCCCTGCTTCCAGCGCGATTCAAAGAGAAATGCAAAGCATTTCTCTTTCAATCCCACGGGGGAGGCCCGGAGGGGCTTCAAAGGGAAGGAAATGTATTTCCTTCCCTTTGAAGTCTCTCACAGAGTTTCAAAAGCCGGATTGCTTGCAATCCGGCTTTTGAAACCCCACTAGACACCAGGGATTTTTTTATATTTTTCCTGAAACTGTCAAAAGGGAGCGACCCCTTGGGCAAGGGTCGCTCCCAGGGGGGGCATTTTTTTGGGAAGGCCTTTTGCAGATCGGCCTATTATTAGGCCGATCTGCCCCCGGGGTGGGACAGAAACCTCTAGGCACAAGGGATCTTTTTTTTTTTTTTTTTTTGTGATGTTTTCTTTTTTTTTTTTAGGTGGGGAGCGACCCCTTAGGCAAGGGTCGCTCCCCTAGGGGGCAATATATATTTAGGCCATTTCTGCCCCCCTTGGGGGCAGATTGGCCGATTTTGATGAGGCCAATCTGCCCCCAAGGGGGGCAGAAACCATTAGACACCAGGGAGTGTTTTTTTTTTGCGTGAATTTCACGCAACGGGAGCGACCCCTTGGGCAAGGGTCGCTCCCAGGGGGGCATTTTTTTGGGAAGGCCTTTTCTGCCCCCCCTGGGGGCAGATCGACCTATTATTAGGCCGATCTGCCCCCAGGGGGGGCAGAAACCTCTAGGCACCAGGGATCATTTCTTTTTTTTTTCTTTTTGTTATGTTTTCTTTTTTTTTTTAGGTTGGGAGCGACCCCTTCGGCAAGGGTCGCTCCCCTAGGGGGCAAATTATATTTAGGCCATTTCTGCCCCCCTTGGAGGCAGATTGGCCTATTTTGATGAGGCCAATCTGCCCCAAGGGGGGCAGAAACCATTAGACACCAGGGAGTTTTTTTTTTTGCGTGAATTTCACGCAAGGGGAGCTACCCCTTAGGCAAGGGTCGCTCCCTGGGGGGGAATTATTTTAGGCCATTTCTGCCCCCCTGGGGGGTAGATTAGCCTATTTTGATTAGGCTGATCTGCCCCCAAGGGGGGCAGAAACCACTAGGCACAAGGGATTTTTTTTGTTTTGTTTTACAGATGGGGAGCGCCCCCTTGGACAAGGGTCGCTCCCCTGCAGGGGCAAATTGTATTTAGGCCATTTCTGCCCGCTTTGGGGGCAGATCGGCCGATTTTAGGTTAATCTGCCCCCAAGGGGAGCAGAAACCACTAGGCACCAGGGATCTTTTTTTTGCGCCGTCACGCAAGGGGAGCGACCTTATAGGCAAGGGTCGCTCCCCGGGGAGGGGAGTGCGGGGGGCAAATTTATTTTAGGCCATCTCTGCCTACCCTGGGGGCAGATCGGCCTATTGGTATTAGGCCAATCTGCCCCCAGGGGGGGCAGAAACCTCTAGGCGCCAGGGCAAATTTTTTTTGTGTGTTTTTTTTTTGTTTGTTTGTTTTTTTAGAGATGGGGAGCGAACCATCAGGCAAGGGTCGCTCCCCTGGGGGGCAAATTGTATTTAGACCATTTCTGCCCCCCCAGATTGGTCGATTTTAGGTCAATCTGCCCCCAAGGGGGCAGAAACCACTAGGCACCGGGGATTTGTTTTTTGGCGCCAATGTCACGCAGGGGGAGCGACCCCGTAGGCAAGGGTCGCTCCTGGTGGAGGGGTGGGGTTGGGGATGCAAACTTATTTTAGGCCATTTCTGCCCCCCCCTGGGGGCAGATCGGCCTATTATTAGGCTGATCTGCCACCAGGGGGGGCAAAAACCTCTAGGCACCAGTGCAATTTTTTTTTTTTTTTTTTTTAGAGATGGGGAGCGACCCATCAGGCAAGGGTCGCTCCCCTGGGGGGCAAAATGTATTTAGACCATTTCTGCCCCCCTTGGGGGCAGATTGGTCGATTTTAAGGTCAATCTGCCCCCAAGGGGGCAGAAACCACTAGGCACTGGGGATTTGTTTTTTGGCGCCAATGTCACGCAGGGGGAGCGACCCCATAGGCAAGGGGCGCTCCTGGTAGAGGGGTGGGGGTTGGCTATGCAAATTTATTTTAGGCCATTTCTGCCCCCCCTGGGGCAGATCGGCCTATTATTAGGCCAATCTGCGACCAGGGGGGGCAGAAACCTCTAGGCGCCAGGGAAAATGTTTTTTTGTTTTTTTGTTTTTTGTTTGTTTGTTCTTTTAGAGATGGGGAGCGACCCATCAGGCAAGGGTCGCTCCCCTGGGGGGCAAATTGTATTTAGACCATTTCTGCCCCCCTTGGGGGCAGATTGGTCGATTTTAGGTCAATCTGCCCCCAAGGGGGCAGAAACCACTAGGCACTGGGGATTTGTTTTTTGGCGCCAATGTCACGCAGGGGGAGCGACCCCATAGGCAAGGGGCGCTCCTGGTAGAGGGGTGGGGGTTGGCTATGCAAATTTATTTTAGGCCATTTCTGCCCCCCCTGGGGCAGATCGGCCTATTATTAGGCCGATCTGCCACCAGGGAGGGCAGAAACCTCCAGGCGCCAGGGCAAATATTTTTTTTGTGTTTTTTTTTTTTTTTAGAGATGGGGAGCGACCCATCAGGCAAGGGTCGCTCCCCTGGGGGGCAAATTGTATTTACACCATTTCTGCCCCCCTTGGGAGCAGATTGGTCGATTTTAGGTCAATCGGCCCCCAAGGGGGCAGAAACCACTAGGCACCGGGGATTTGTTTTTTGGCGCAATGTCAAGCAGGGGGAGCGACCCCGTAGGCAAGGGTCGCTCCGGGGGGGTCCGGGATGGGGGGGCAAATTTATTTTAGGCCATTTCTGCCCCCCCTGGAGGCAGATCGGCCTATTATTAGGCTGATCTGCCGCCAGCAGGGGCAGAAACCTCTGGGCGCCAGGGCCAATTTTTTTTTTGTGTTTTGTTTTTTGTTTGTTCATTTTTTTAGAGATGGGGAGCGACCCATCCGGCAAGGGTAGCTCCCCTGGGGAGCAAATTGTATTTAGACCATTTCTGACCCCCTTGGGGGCAGATTGGTCGATTTGAGGTCAATCTGCCCCCAAGGGGGCAGAAACCACTAGGCACCGGGGATTTGTTTTTTTGGCGCCAATGTCAGGCAGGGGGAGCAACCCCGTAGGCAAGAGTCGCTCCCGGTGGGGGGGGGGTGCGGGTTGTGGGGCAAATTTATTTTAGGCCATTTCTGCCCACCCCGAGCCTATTTTAGGCCGATCTGCCCCCGGGGGGTAGAAACCTCTAGGCACCAGGGCACATATTTTTTTTTGTTGTTTTTTTTTGTTTAGAGATGGGGAGCGACCCATCAGGCAAGGGTAGCTCCCCTGGGGGGAAAATTGTATTTAGACCATTTCTGCCCCCCTTGGGGGCAGATTGGTCGATTTTAGGTCAATCTGCCCCCAAGGGGGCAGAAACCAGTAGGCACTGGGGATTTGTTTTTTGGCGCCAATGTCACGCAGGGGGAGCGACCCCGTAGGCAAGGGTCGCTCCGGGGGGGTGCGGGTTGTGGGGGCAAATTTATTTTAGGCCATTTCTGCCCCCCCCTGAGCCTATTATTAGGCCGATCTGCCCCCGGGGGGGCAGAAACCTTTAGGTGCCAGGGCAAATTTTTTTTTGGTGTTTTTTTTTTGTTTGTTTGTTTTTTTAGAGATGGGGAGCGACCCATCAGGCAAGGGTCGCTCCCCTGGGGGGCAAATTGTATTTAGACCATTTCTGCCCCCTTGGCAGCATATTGGTCGATTTTAGGTCAATCAGCCCCCAAGGGGGCAGAAACCACTAGGCACCGGGGATTTGTTTTTTGGCGCCAATGTCACGCAAGGGGACCGACCCGAAAGGCAAGGGTCGCTCCCGGGCAGGAGGGGGTTTGGGGGGTCAAATTTATTTTAGGGCATTTCTGCCCCCCCCGGGTCCGGCTGAGCTAGAGGCCAAAATCCACAGGTAGGCACTTTGCAAAAAACACCTCTGTTTTCTGTGAAAAAATATGTTGTGTCCACGTAGCGCGTTGGGGCGTTTCCTATCGCGGGCGCTAGGCCTACCCACACAAGTGAGGTATCATTTTTATCGGGAGACTTGGGGGAACGCTGGATGGAAGGAAATTCGTGGCTCATCTCAGATTCCAGAGCTTTCTGTCACCGAAATGAGAGGAAAAAGTGTTTTTTGGAGAAATTTGGATGTTTGCAAAGGATTCTGGGTAACAGAACCTGGTCAGAGCCCCGCAAGTCACCCCATCTTGGATTCCCCTATGTCTCTAGTTTTCAAAAATGCGCTGGCTTGCTAGCTTTCCCCAGGTGCCAGCTGAGCTAGAAGCCAAAATCCACAGGTAGGCACTGTTTTCTTTGAAAAAATGTGATGTGTCCACGTTGTGTTTTGGGCCATTTCCTGTCGCGAGCGCTAGGCCTACCCACACAAGTGAGGTATCATTTTTATCGGGAGACTTGGGGGAACGCTGGGTGGATGGAAATTTGTGGCTCCTCTCAGATTTCAGAACTTTCTTCCACAGAAATGTGAGGAACATGTGTTTTTTTAGCCAAATTTTGAGGTTTGCAAAGGATTCTGGGTAACAGAACTTGGTCCGAGCCACACAAGTCACCTCATTTTGGATTCCCCTAGGTCTCAAGTTTTCAGAAATGCACAGGTTTGGTAGGTTTCCCTAGGTGCCGGCTGAGCTAGAGGCCAAAATCTACAGGTAGGCACTTTGCAAAAAACACCTCTGTTTTCTTTAAAAAATTTGGATGTGTCCATGTTGTGCTTTGGGGCGTTTCCTGTTGCGGGCGCTAGGCCTACCCACACAAGTGAGGAATCATTTTTATCAGGAGACTTGGGGGAACGCTGGGTGGAAGGAAATGTGTGGCTCCTCTCAGATTCCAGAACTTTCTGCCACAGAAATGTGAGGAACATGTGTTTTTTTAGCCAAATTTTGAGGTTTGCAAAGGATTCTGGGTAACAGAAGCTGGTCCGAGCCGCACAAGTCACCCCATCTTGGATTCCCCTAGGTCTCTAGTTTTCCGAAATGCCCAGGTTTGGTAGGTTTCCCTAGGTGCCGGCTGAGTTAGAGGCCAAAATCTACAGGTAGGAACTTTGCAAAAAACAGCTCTGTTTTCTTTCAAAAATTTGGATGTGTCCACGTTGCGCTTTGGGGCGTTTCCTGTCACGGGCGCTAGGCCTACCCACACAAGTGAGGTATAATTTTTATCGGGAGACGTGGGGGAACGCTGGGTGGAAGGAAATTTGTGGCTCCTCTCAGATTGCAGAACTTTCTGCCACAGAAATGTGAGGAACATGTGTTTTTTTAGCCAAATTTTGAGGTTTGCAAAGGATTCTGGGTAACAGAAGCTGGTCCGAGCCACACAAGTCACCCCATCTTGGATTCCCCTAGGTCTCTAGTTTTCAGAAATGCACAGGGTTGGTAGATTTCCCTAGGTGCGGCTGAGCTAGAGGCGAAAATCTACAGGTAGGCACTTTGCAAAAAACACCTCTGTTTTCTTTCAAAAATTTGGATGTGTCCACGTTGCGCTTTGGGGCGTTTCCTGTCGCGGGCGCTAGGCCTACCCACACAAGTGAGGTATCATTTTTATAGGGAGACTTGGGGGAACGCTGGGTGGAAGGAAATTTGTGTTGTGACTCCTCTCAGATTGCAGAACTTTCTGCCACAGAAATGTGAGGAACATGTGTTTTTTTAGCCAAATTTTGAGGTTTGCAAAGGATTCTGAGTAACAGAAGCTGGTCCGAGCCACACAAGTCACCCCATCTTGGATTGCCCTAGGTCTCTAGTTTTCAGAAATGCACAGGTTTGGTAGATTTCCCTAGGTGCGGCTGAGCTACAGGCCAAAATCTACAGGTAGGCACTTTGCAAAAAACACCTCTGTTTTCTTTCAAAACTTTGGATGTGTCCACGTTGCGCTTTGGGGTGTTTCCTGTCGCAGGCGCTAGGCCTATCCACACAAGTGAGGTATCATTTTTATCGGGAGGCTTGGGGGAACGCTGGGTGGAAGGAAATTTGTGGCTCCTCTCAGATTCCAGAACTTTCTGCCACAGAAATGTGAGGAACATGTGTTTTTTTAGCCAAATTTTGAGGTTTGCAAAGGATTCTGGGTAACAGAAGCTGGTCCGAACCACACAAGTCACCCCATCTTGGATTCCCCTAGGTCTCTAGTTTTCAGAAATGCACAGGTTTGGTAGGTTTCCCTAGGTGCCGGCTGAGCTAGATGCCAAAATCAACAGGTAGGCAATTTGCAAAAAACACCTCTGTTTTCTTTAAAAAATTTGGATGTGTCCACGTTGCGCTTTGGGGCGTTTCCTGTCGCGGGCGCTAGGCCTACCCACACAAGTGAGGTATCATTTTTATCGGGAGACTTGGGGGAACGCTGGGTAGAAAGAAATTCGTGGCTCCTCTCAGATTCCAGAACTTTCTGCCACAGAAATGTGAGGAACATATGTTTTTTTAGCCAAATTTTGAGGTTTGCAAAGGATTCTGGGTAACAGAACTTGGTCCGAGCCACACAAGTCACCCCATCTTGGATTCCCCTAGGTCTCTAGTTTTCAGAAATGCACAGGTTTGGTAGGTTTACCTAGGTGCCGGCTGAGCTAGAGGCCAAAATCTACAGGTAGGCAATTTGCAAAAAACACCTCTGTTTTCTTTCAAAAATTTGGATGTGTCCATGTTGCGCTTTGGGGCGTTTCCTGTCGCGGGCGCTAGGCCTACCCACACAAGTGAGGTATCATTTTTATCGGGAGACTTGGGGGAACGCTGGGTGGAAAGAAATTGGTGGCTTCTCTCAGATTCCAGCACTTTCTGCCACAGAAATGTGAGGAACATATGTTTTTTTAGCCAAATTTTGAGGTTTGCAAAGGATTCTGGGTAACAGAACTTGGTCCGAGCCACACAAGTCACCCCATCTTGGATTCCCCTAGGTCTCTAGTTTTCAGAAATGCACAGGTTTGGTAGGTTTACCTAGGTGCCGGCTGAGCTAGAGGCCAAAATCTACAGGTAGGCAATTTGCAAAAAACACCTCTGTTTTCTTTCAAAAATTTGGATGTGTCCATGTTGCGCTTTGGGGCGTTTCCTGTCGCGGGCGCTAGGCCTACCCACACAAGTGAGGTATCATTTTTATCGGGAGACTTGGGGGAACGCTGGGTGGAAAGAAATTGGTGGCTTCTCTCAGATTCCAGCACTTTCTGCCACAGAAATGTGAGGAACATATGTTTTTTTAGCCACATTTTGAGGTTTGCAAAGGATTCTGGGTAACAGAACTTGGTCCGAGCCACACAAGTCACCCCATCTTGGATTCCCCTAGGTCTCTAGTTTTCAGAAATGCACAGGTTTGGTAGGTTTACCTAGGTCCCGGCTGAGCTAGAGGCCAAAATCTACAGTTAGGCACTTTGCAAAAAACACCTCTGTTTTCTTTCAAAAATTTGGATGTGTCCACGTTGCGCTTTGGGGCGTTTACTGTTGCGGCCGCTAGGCCTACCCACACAAGTGAGGTATCATTTGTATCGGGAGACTTGGGGGAACGCTGGGTGGAAGGAAATCTGTGGCTCCTCTCAGATTCCAGAACTTTCTGCCACAGAAATGTGAGGAACATGTGTTTTTTTAGCCACATTTTGAGGTTTGCAAAGGATTCTGGGTAACAGAACCTGGTCCGAGCCACACAAGTCACCGCATCTTGGATTCCCCTAGGTCTCTAATTTTCAGAAATGCACAGGTTTGGTAGGTTTCCCTAGGTGCCGGCTGAGCTAGAGGCCAAAATCTACAGGTAGGCACTTTGCTAAAAACAGCTCTGTTTTCTGTGATGTGTCCACGTTGTGTTTTGGGGCATATCCTGTCGCGGGAGCTAGGCCTACCCACACAAGTGAGGTATCATTTTTATCGGGAGGCTTGGGGGAACATAGAATAGCAAAACAAGAGTTATTGCCCCTTGTCTTTCTCTACATTTTTCCCTTCCAAATTTAAGACAGTGTGTAAAAAAGACATCTATTTGAGAAATGCCCTGTAATTCACATGCTACAATGGGCACCCCGGAATTCAGAGATGTGCAAATAACCACTGCTTTTCAACACTTTATCTTGTACCCATTTTGGAAATACAAAGGTTTTCTTGATAGCTATTTTTAACTCTTTATATTTCAGGAAATGAATTGCTGTATACCCGGCATAGAATGAAAACCCACTGCAGGATGCAGGTCATTTATTGGCTCTGGGTACCTAGAGTTCTTGATGAACCTACAAGCCCTATCTATCCCCGCAACCAGAAGAGTCCAGCAGACATAACGGTATATTGCTTTTGAAAATTTGACATTGCAGGAAAAAGTTACAGAGTAAAACGTAGAGAAAAATTGATGTTTTTTTCACCTCAATTTCAATATTTGTCTTTTTCAGTTGTTATTTTCTGTAGGAAACCCTTGTAGGATCTACACAAATTACCCCTTGCTGAATTCAGAATTTTGTCTACTTTTCAGAAATGTTGTGGTTTCTGGGATCCAGCATTGGTTTCATGCCCATTTTTGTCACTCACTGGAAGGCGGCTGAAAGCTCAAAAAATCGTAAAAATGGGGTATGTCCCAGTAAAATGCCAAAATTGTGTTGAAAAATTGGGTTTTCTGATTCAAGTCTGCCTGTTCCTGAAAGTTGGGAAGCTGGTGATTTTAGCATCACAAACCCTTTGTTGATGCCCTTTTCAGGGAAAAAAACCACAAGCCTTCTTCTGCAGCCCCTTTTTCCAATTTTTTTGAAAAAAACGAAATTTTCACTGTATTTTGGCTAATTTCTTGGCCTCCTTCTGGGGAACCCACAAAGTCTGGGTACCTCCAGTATCCCTAGGATGTTGGAAAAAAAGGACGCAAATTTGGCGTGGGTAGCTTATGTGAACAAAAAGTTATGAGGGCCTAAGCGCGAACTGCTCCAAATAGCCAAAAAAAGGCTCGGCACAGGAGGGGGAAAAGGCCTGGCAGCGAAGGGGTTAAAAGGAGACACACCATTGTTTACAATGGGCCTCAATTGTCTTTGTAGGATTAGCATCAACATTTTTTTAACTAATCCTGCAAAGCGCCAAACTTACATCAAAAACTATGATGCCAGTTCCCTAACTATCACCATGGTGCACACATGGTGGCGTTAGGGGGCACTAAAGGGTGCTAGAAAAGTGGCGCTGCACTAGGTGCAGCGCAACATTTCATAATTCTGCCCCTAAGTTAACCTGATAGTCTGGCACTATCGGCTCAGGGACAAAGATAATAACAATTTATGTAGAGAAAAAGGAATGACTCAACAACCACAGGTCCTTAATGGCCTACACCTATTCTCCCAGATCCCAATCTGTTTCCTTAAAGTCCAAATCACATCCTATATCACACCCAGGTGTCATGCGTACCATTTGTGTCACGCCTGGTGGTCCAAATGGTGAGTCCTCTACCCTATATCATACCCAGGGAACATGCAGTCCTTGAGTGCCATGGCCAGTGGCCAAAGCGATAGACACCTCTCAAAATTGAGGTGCCAGTCCAATACCACACCCAGGGCCTATGCATAACATCAGTGTCACACCCAGTGATCCATGTGGTCAACCGTGTATCACACCCAGAGGATAAGCGTACTGTTAGAAATTTGGTATCTAGTTGGCAGATGTATGCACCCTGTCCAAGTAAGGACCACGTTCCTAGTCAGGGTAAGACATAACACAACCTAAATTATCCTGTGCTCGCCCTCCGGTAGCTTGGCACAGAGCAGGCATGCTTAACTTAGAAGGTAATATGTGAAGTATTTGTGAAACAACTCAAAAAACACAAAAAGTATTCCATACCAGTTTAGGAAAGTAGGCAACATTTATCTGAATTAATAAAATAAGACCGAAACAACAAAAATCCAATAAGTCAAGATATTACTTTTTAAAGTTTTAATCATTAAGAATCAGTAGTTGTATCCTTGTAACACACAGGACCCGGGATGGGTCAAAAATAACGACACACAAGAGGAGATGCATTGAAAAATAAGGCACTGTGTCAGACTTTCCAGCGCGGCACAGACAATGCGTTATTTCTTTCCATGCCTCAAGGTGATGCATTGATTTCGAATACTGCAGCCGTGGTTCCTTCCTGTGATGAGAGGCTATTCTGATGCCCAGGGACAATGCGTTAAAAATCCTTGACATGCTGATAAGAAGGAACAGGCATTGCGTTGATCCAGTAGGTGATGCAGCAATTTTTTAGCCACGAGGCAGGCGCTGCGTCGACTTCTACAGGACTATAATCAATTTTCCAATGCACAGGGATTTTCTTTTTTTTGTGACCTCTTTGTTGCCCTGAGACTTCAAAACAGGAGGCAAGCTCAATCTAAGCCATTGGAGAGCACTTGTGGAGAAGGCAGAGTTCTTCCAGCAAAGTCAGAGGCCAGCAGGACAACAAGCAGGGCAGCAGTCCTTCCAGCAAATCAGTCCAGATGAGTCCTTTGGGTAGCCAGGAAGTCCCTCCGACAGTCTAGTAGTAGATGCAGCAGTGTCTGATTTGGTGGGGTTAGAGACCCAGTATATATACCCAAAAGTGCCTTTGAAGCTGGAGGGGGACTTTAAAGAGTGTTTTTGAAGTGTGCAAGCTTCCCTTTCAGCCCTGCCCTGTTTGCCAGGAGCCCTCTGTGGGGTTATCAGTCCTTTGTGTGAGGGCAGGCTACTGGCCTTTGAAGTGTAAGTGAGAGCTCCTCCACCCTTCCTTCCCAGGGAAACTCATCGGTATGCAGATGAATGCAGATGCAGCTGAGTGTCCTGGGTTTATGGCTGTCTGGGTGGAATGCACAAAGAGAGCTACCAACCAGCACAGACCAGATGTGGACTGGAGACAGGTTTAAAGGCACAGATGGCAGTAAGTGCAGGGAAATGCCTACTTTCTAAAAGTGGCATTTCTGAAATAGTGATGTAAAATCCAACTTCACCAGTAAGTAGGATTTTGTATTACCATTCAAACCATGCCAAATATGACAAGTTTATTCAACTCAGACCAGAATTTACCCTTAAAAGTATATAAGGGAAATTCCAAAACTCGCCTATGAGAGGAGCAGACTTCACAGTAGTGAAAAACGACTTAGGTAGTTTTTCACTACTAGTACATGCAAAACTGATAAGTACATATCCTGCCTTTTACCTACATAGCACCCTGCCTTATGGGTTACCTAAGGCCTACCTTATGGGTGACTCATATGTAAGAAAAGGGGAATTTAGGGCTTGGCAAGCAGTTATAAATGCCAAGTCAAATTGGCAGTAAAACTGCACACACAGGCCTGACAGTGGCAGACCTGAGACATGGTTAAGGGGCTAATTATGTGGGTGGCACAATAAGTGCTGCAGGCCAATGAGTAGCATTTAATTTAGAGGCCCTGGGCACATCTAGTGCACTGTACTAAGAACTTATAGGTATATTAAACATGCCAATTGGGTAGGAGCTTATGTTACCATGTTTTAGGGAGAGATCACATGCACTGAAGCACTGGTTAGCAGTGGTAAAGTGCCCAGAGTCCTAAAGCCAACACAAACGAGGTCAGAAAAAGAGGAGGAGGAAGGCAAAAAGTTTGAAGGGACACTTCAGAGAGGGACATTTTCCAACATGTACCATCTGTGTCATGCCCAGTAGTCAAAGCAAAAGACACCTCTTACATATTGAGGTGTTGGCCATATATCACACCCAGGGCCGAAACATACCATGTGTCACGCATAGAAGTCCAAGCAAAAAACAGCATTTGCCTTTCCTAGAGTGCTGACTATCAGAAAAGAAAGGTGAACTCTATAGGAATGCCTATGAGACTGCCCAAACTCAGTTCGGTCACATACAATAGATAACATGCCAGATTTCTGTCAGTGGCAGAGTGGTCAGGTTAAATTGTTATGGTTCTTACTAGTTTGCCATATGCCAATAGCTAGGTCTAAGGCCCTGATGTAGTCTGTTATCCTCTGATGGCGGTTTCAGGAATGACCTCCGACCTGTGGATTCAGCAGAACTTCAAAGTGGCATCTGCTCACCTTCCTTGTTGCGCAAATGTGAATCCGTCCCTTCCCTCAGCCTCAGCCTGGTCTGAGGTACCAATCAGCTCCTGGCTCACAAAACAAAAGACAAGTGACAATGCAAAACAGGAACAGTTGGTTTAATCAAACACTACAGCCTTGTGTCAGTGTCACCAGATCCTTGGGGTCTGCACACGTTCCCAACACGTCCACCCCTGAACAGCTCCAAGACTCTGATAGATAAATCACAGAGGCTAAGAGAGTTCAAGAGGGGAAGAGGGGATTAGGAAGGGAAGTAGCTGGGAAGGAGACCCGTTGTAAGAAAAAGGTTAGAACACACAATATGAAAAGTATATCTCCTGAAATCAATACTAGACTATGATTCTAAGCATAGTCATTCTGAAAACATGAACAATCTAAGAATTAAGTTTAAAATGACTAAGTTTCAAGATGGCCGGATACCTGTAAGGGAATCAAGATGGATTGAATGAAAACTTACTTATTCAAGTACTTTCCTTTGCATGAGAATCAGAAAAACATTCTGACTAAATTTTAAACCAGTCATATAAATCCTTTTTTTGAGAATGCATACTAGGACCATGCAATATTGCATCTAGAAACTCTGATCTTCTGTGTACTCTTAAAATGTTTCAACACAAATTGCGCATAGTGGAGATTTATATATATATATATATATATATATATATATATATAGTAAACACCATAAAAGGATTGTGCACCATGAATAACACAATATGGATTCAGGAAAACAAATCACATAACTTGTCAACTTGAATATTACATGATAAATATCTTAGAATAGTGGCATACAATAAACAACATGAATTAAACTCGAGGAGAGAATCGTGCGTCTTGTCGATTCGAGTGTCACCATGTAAAATGCCAAGAAATGGTAGTACGGAATGAATATCAAAGTCAAATCATCGTTAAACGAATCGCGCGTCTTGCCGATTCGTAAACCACAATGTAAATGCCAAGAAATAACAGCTTACAATGAACGACAAGATAAAAGTACAATTAAACGAATCGCGCGTCTTGCCGATTCTTAAGCCACCATGCAAATGTCAAGAAAAGATAGCGTGCAATGAATAACAAGATTAAATTATCATGAAACGAATCGCGCGTCATGCCGATTCACAAGTCACCCTGCAAATGTCACAAACACTCAAGAACATGAGAGTTCTCAATAACGGTGTCGGGAGGCCAGCCCAACCACCGTCTTACCGCCTAGAACAAGGATCTCCAAATGAAGAATGAAAGTCAGATGTCTGGAAGATCAAATAAGCCACCGGGACAGGAGCTCAGGAAGTAGCTGCTGCTCTGCACCGGGACCTCTGAACAGTGAGCACTTGGAGCTGGGCTGGCTCCTTTTTATAGAGTCTTGGCCCAGCCCACAACCACACCCAGGCATGTTGCAGGGAAAGTCTCTAGAAGGCCCTGGAAATGGACCACACCCTAACACACTCTGAAAGCCTGCAGCAATACTTTGCAAATGAACAGCATTTGTAAGCACATTAAAAATAAGTCTTCAGGATTGAACTCTGCAATGCAAAAGGTTAAACAACAACATATCAGCACAATGCATGAATTACGTTGTTTTGAGAGTGCTGGGTTTTTGCATTCTAGTCTCCAATAGAGCGCGCACTGCCCTGGTGTTGACACCTTGAGAACAGTTACAGAAATGGGATCTGAGTATTGTCTCAAGGTACAATTGGACCGAGCTGTGTTTTCAGACATTTCTCTGGGTAGTATAAAACAGTTTAAGTATTCCTCTTTTGGTATTGAATGTGGGCCGTTGTCTTGAGAGTCGTAAATAAGGTCCTAGTAACAAGTGCAGGTGGGCCTCGACCTTGCGTGGACACAATGAGGGCCAATGGAAAACGTGTCCAGATGTCCGGCCTGAGGGGCACTTGATTGCGGCGTGATGCTGTGTGTGTGTATTCTGACTGGCTGAATGTTCCTAATTACACGTGCCACCTGACTTTATGGTGTTTTGCAAATGTGCATACCTCTTCAGCCTTATTGTGCTTTGTTGGGGGCCAATTTCCTAGGACCGTTGTGGTGTCGCTGCCCCTATCTGTGGGACTGATTTGAGTTTCCTGTTTGCACGTTTGTCTGCGGCTATGTGCTGCCCCACCTGTGACCTGTCAATCAGTAACCTCAGGCCTAGGTCTCAGACCCTGCCTGACCATATACTTCCGAGTCGGGGTTGGCGGGGAGCTCATGATGGGTGAAGTTTACTATAGTGATGCAATTTCATTTTTATATGTGATTGTATCATGGTGCACATCGACTTTTCTATTATTAACACTAGCAAATGTGGCATAACAAGTACTCACAAAACACCAATGTGCACTATTTATCAGAAATATCCATTTATATCTTATATTATGTTTTAATTTAATCTGAAAGTATCCTGTTCTCATGTAGGCACTCCGTCCCCCAGATACTGGACATCTCATCCCACTTTAAAATTAGTCTTTTATAAATCTCTTTTGCTTATTTGTGTTACACATTTTTCAAGTGACTTTATACAGAAATGTCAGATGTCAAGAATATTAACTTACTGAAATGCCATTAATATGTATCACTTCACAATGAATATGGAAAAATATAAAAAAAAAATATATTTCTGTTCTGACAAAGAGCAGTATACCTTTCTCAAAGTGAGCCATATTCCACAACATCTTTATAAGTATCCTGAAATGATGACAGATTGTTGCATGATGGAGAAAAGAGGCACTGTCATTTTTTTTAAAATGTCCTTGTAAAAATAAGGTGCTAAGATAAAGAATACCACTGCTTTGCATTTATTATTCCATGTCCATGTAGTTATCTGTCATTTGCTCTTACATCAGAATCACCTTGTTATTGAAATCATCAGTCATTTATAATTCTAACTCTTCCTGTTTGGAAACATCACATTATGAATCCAAGTACTGTTTTGTTTATGTGATAAAATGATAGGAACAACAAATCTCTCAAAGTATGTGCAATCTTGGGTGTAAATTTGTTGGCTTAAAAAAGACAGGGAAATGGACTGATCTAGTTAAATCTGAAGGTAAGATCAGGTGAGCATCATTCTTTTAGTAACTATTCTAATAAATAGTGCAAATGTTACTGAAGAATTGCATAAAGACTGCAATATATGAATATCGTCAAACTCATGAAGACAGACATAAGTACATGTCTCACTGTGTCTCCTCTCTACTTACATAAATTCATATTAAAAAGTCTGTATGGAGATTGTGGCAACATATTGTATTTGGGTAACTTAAACTACTGTGCATCCATGGAAAAGCATGCACAATTATAAAGCATTGCTTGGCATTTGTAGTTCTATGTTTTTGTAACTATCTATTGATCGCTCTCACAGCGAGCCTCTTCTTGTCACTGGAAGCATCAAATATTCATAATTTCCATCTTTTTGTGTCTCGGAAAAGGACATTATGGTGGTCATTACAACCCTGGCGGACAGTGTTAAAGCGGAGGTAACACCGCCAACAGGCCGGCGGTAACAATTTTGGAATTATCACTGTGGTGGAAACCGCCAACAAAGACAGCCACTTTAACACTCCGACTGCCACAGCGGTTCAGATAAACAGCGCAGCGGTCACCGCCAACAGACAGGCGGAAGACAATGTACCGCCCACAGTATCACAACCTACCAATCCTCCACATTTTCCGGGGTGGATTCACCGCAGATAAAAACACGGCGGAAACAGCCATTTCAAAGGGAAAACGCTCACCTCTACACATCCCACGAGGAATCAGGACACCATGGAGCCGGAACTCCATATTCTGCCAGCGATAGTCTTCCTGCTCCTATACGAGGATCATCAACGCCGGTGGCGAAGAGCACGGTGAGTACTGCACCTACGACATAGGGGAGGGGGGAGGCAAAAACACAGGGACACACACAACCAACATCCCAACCCCCACCCCAACCCTCACCCAATACAACACATACACCAATGCTTATCTATACATTACAGTAACACCCCCCAATCCCCCCGGAAGAATGCAGAGACAAAAGGAAATTAGTGGAACCATTGTAATATATCAAAATACAGTCAGCAAATATATACAGATATATATACATATTAAACAAAATATACACCACGATTAGTAGTCCAGGTAATGCACCATTCATTGTCCGTGGACCACTGGGCCCAAAATGCATGGGCAAGGCCCACACAAGATACCTGATCAAAACAGAGAGAAAACTGCTGGGGCATCAGATAGAAAAACAACAGGCACCTCGGGGGAAGGGAAGGGGGGGCACCTCAGCCGGATGAGTGCACCACGCCAGATCCACGAGGGGGCTCCATGCCCATTGATGTATCCTGGGGAGTGCAAAGCAACAGTCTCTCAAGTCTCTACAGTGGGTGGGTTGCCCACTGTTCCATCCTGGAGAGTGCAAAGCCACAATCTCTCAAGTCTCTACAGTGGGTGGCTTGCCCACTGTTAAATCCTGGGGAGTGCAAAGCCACAGTCTCTCGAGTCTCTACAGTGGGTGGCTTGCCCACTGTTCCATCCTGGGGAGTGCAAAGCCACAGTCTCTCAAGTCTCTACAGTGGGTGGCTTGCCCACTGTTCAATCCTGAGGAGTGCAAAGCCACAGTCTCTCAAGTCTCTACAGTGGGTGGCTTGCCCACTGGTCAATCCTGGGGAGTGCAAAGCCACAGTCTCTCAAGTGAATAACAGTCTCCACAGGTGCTGGAGGGGAACTGGTGCCCAGAGTGCAGCACACACCCCGTGACGGTCCCAATTGCGTCACTGCCCCTGCCGCAAATGGGCTAGCGGTGCATTCCATGGCGGTCTTTGCCCTGTTCAGCGGTCCCTGGCCTGTTCAGCGGTGCTTGCGTTGTCAGTGTCAGACCTGTTCAGCGGTGCATTCCATGGCGGTCTTTGCCCTTTTCAGCGGTCCCTGGCCTGTTCAGCAGTGCTTGCCAAGGCAGTCCTTCATTGCCTAGCAGGGCTGTGGCTGGCAGTCCTTCATGGGTCAGCTGGGCTGTGGCTTGTGGGGCCCTCCTGGCCAGCTGGGCTGTGGCTGGCAGTGGCCTCCTGGCCAGTGACAATGGGGCTGGCCTCTTGGGCAGTGACTCAGGCGGTGGCCTCCTGGCCAGTGAGGATGGGGCTGGCCTCCTGGACAGTGACTCCGGTGGTGGCCTCCTGGCCAGTGACGATGGGGCTGGCCTCCTGGGCAGTGACTCTGGCGGTGGCCTCCTGGCCAGTGACTCTGGGGCGGGCCTCTTGGGCAGTGACTCTGGTGGTGGTCTCCTGGCCAGTGACGATGGGGCTGGCCTCCTGGGCAGTGACTTTGGCGGTGGCCTCCTGGCCAGTGACGATGGGGCTGGCCTCTTGGGCAGTGACTCTGGCGGTGGCCTCCTGGCCAGTGACAATGAGGCCGGCCTCCTGGGCAGTGACTCTGGCGGTGGCCTCCTGGGCAGTGACTCTGGCGGTGGCCTCCTGGCCAGTGACGATGGGACTGGCGGTGGCCTCCTGGGCAGCGGGATGATGGTGGTCCTCTCCGCCGTGCTGCTGCTCCCAGACTTTGAAGATTTCTTCTGCCCCTTCCCCACCGTAGGAGGAGTCACAGCTGAGTCGACACTCCCACCGGGACCCTTGTGAGCGGCTTTGCTGGCTGGAGTCTTCCCACTCTCCTGACGGGCACTGTCCAACTTCTGGTGCTTCACAGGGGGGGGACTGGCTGTGCTCTGGCTCCGTGCCACACTGGCTGGCCTGGTGGCCGGTGCACTCCACATACCTGTAACAACAGGTACCACTGGTCCCGGAGATTTCTTGGCTGAGGTGCTAGTACGGGACCTATGAGTTGGAGGGGGGTGGTGGTTGTGGGAAATAGGTTAAGGGGGGCCAGGAAACGTTTTTTGGAGACACTGGGTTGGGTAGATGGAGGGGGTTTGGGAGTGGAGGAAAGGGTGGTGGTTGTAGGCGGTGTAAGTTTTGTGGATTTGGGTGCAGGTGCATGGGTTGGAGGCTGTCGTGAGGTGGATGGCTGTTGGGTGGGTGTGTGCCTGCGTTTGTATATCTTCAGAGGAGGCGTCACAGACACACTGGGAGAGGACACAGGGGACGTGTAAATGGTAGTGGGGGTGGTGAGTGCACGTGAGCCGGGTGTGGTGGTGGGTGTGCTGGTGTGGGACGTAGTGGCTGTAGTGGTAGTGCATGCAGGTGTGAGTGTAGATGAGACTGGGAGGGAGGAGGGAGGAGGGAGACGACGAGGAGGGGGGCACAGTGGAGGCAGTGGATGTGCTGGTAGGGGGGGTGGCGGCTGTACCTGTAAAAGTCGGGGCACAGATGTTGCCACCACCACAAGGGAGCTCCCTCGGAGGACGAGTCCGTGTCGCTGGTTGCAGATCCTGTGACCGCCGTGGTGCTTCCCTCGCCCTCCGTCCCACTGGTGTATTCTGAGTCTGTGGTGTGGCCCTCCATGGCCATGAGGGATGCAGCTCCCTCGTGCTCCGGTGCCACTGTACCTCCGCCAGATGATGCTGAGGCACACAAGAACAGGGAGACCACAAAAAGGGGGGGGATGACAGAAGAAAGACAGGTTGAGTGCATGGCTTACCACTACCGTTGGCGGACAATACAGACACAGCAGCCCCCTGCAGTACGTTGCGCTGTTGGGCTCTACAGATGCAATTCCTGGGATATGGCCTGCAAGGCTATGGAGGACATCTGCACACATAGATGACACAGGGGCATGAATACCTGTACTTGGCACTCTACAGAGGTGGGCTGGGGTGCCACATGGCCTGCATTACGGAGGGGCCTAGCCTACGGAACTCGCCCTGGCCTAGGGAAACCCACAACCCTCCTCCCCCACTCAGACACCTTCACTGCGCGCAAAGTCCGCTCACTGATGTTGTACTCACCCCCTTGTGTCTGCTGTGATGCCCTCAAGAGCCCATCCAACTCAGGGTAGGCCACTGCAAGGATCCGGAACATCAGGGGGGTCATGGTTCGACAGGACCCCTCCCACGTTGGGAGGCCATCCCCTGCTGAGCCTTTGTCGTCTTCTTGCTCCAGCAGCGAATGTCCTCCCATCTCTTCCGGCAGTGGGTGCTCCGTCTGTGGTAGACCCCCAGGGTCCGGACGTCCTTGGCGATGGCACGCCAAATATCCTTCTTCTGGTGGGCGCTGACCTACATGACATATGCAGGTGAAGAAGAGAAGTCATTAACAACTGCACTGTCTAAGTGAGTGGCCCACATCCCTACCCTTGCCATGTGGCACATGCATTCACATTCCATCTTGCATGCAGAACTGTGCCCCCTTCATTCTTACAACCAGCCCTCTCCACACAGGCATAGCCCATACAACATGCTCCCTGTGTACTCACCTGTTGGTCTGGAGGACCGTAGAGTAGCGTGTACTGGGGGAGGACCCCGTCCACAAGCTTCTCCAACTCCTCTGCAGTGAAGGCAGGGGCCCTTTCCCCATACGCACGAGCCATAGTCTCTTCCAGACTGACGTCACAGCAGCACAACAGATAGAAAATGGCGGTCACGTCCGCGGCGGTCACGTCCATGGCGGTGCGTAACATCACTAACATCACCGCTGGCGTACTTCGTCATTGGCTCCTCGGACCCATAGGGTCCAATGTTAACCAATGTAGCATTACGCCGCAGTCTTCGACTGCCTACCGCAACGGTGTACAACGTCAGCGCAGTTACCTCACATCCCATTATCCCACTTTAGAGCTCAGGCAGCCGCCATTTCAGGGGCCTACATGCCCTAATTACCAACTGCGTCACACAGACCTAGGCCTTGTCGCACAACACAAATACAGGCCAGATTTTGTGTATGAATGGTGTTCTGTGTAGACTGTGGGTACATACCTCTGAGTTGTTTGACTCTGTGGTCACTGTTGTCATTCCTAGGCACCGTCTGCTGGGACATGTGAGGAGATGGCGGAATCCTCCGGTGTACCGACCGCTGGTGGACCTGTCGACAATGGAGGAAAGACATTTGATCATCACCTACAGGTTTGACCGTGCCACTATTCAGGAACTGTGTGCCCAGTTGGAGCCTGACCTGATGTCAGCAATCCGCTATCCCACAGGGATCCCCCCTCAAGTGCAGGTGCTATCAGTGCTCCATTTCCTTGCAAGTGGGTCATTTCAAACAACAGTGGCATGGCATCAGGGATGTCCCAGCCTATGCTTTCCAACGTGTTGTCCAGAGTGTTGTCTGCCCTTCTGAAACACATGCGGAGTTACATCATTTTCCCTCAGGTGGAGGATTTGACTACAGTTAAAGGTGACTTCTATGCCCTTTGACACATCCCCAACATTATCGGTGCCGTTGATGGGACCCATGTAGCTCTGGTCCCCCCCTCACAGGAGTGAACAGGTGTACAGGAACCTTGAAGAGTTATCATTCGATGAATGTACAGATGGTATGTTTGGCAGACCAGTACATCTCCCAGGTAAATGCTATGTTCCCTGGTTCAGTGCATGACGCCTACATCCTGCGGAATAGCAGCATCCCTTATGTGATGGGTCAACTCCAGAGGCACCAGGGGTGGCTATTAGGGGACTCTGGTTACCCCAACCTATCATGGCTACTGACCCCAGTGAGGAATCCCAGGACAAGGGCAGAGGAACTCTACAATGAGGCACATGGGCGGACTAGGAGGGTGATCGAACGGACCTTCGGCTTCCTGGAGGCGAGGTTCAGGTGCCTCCATATGACAGGTGGTTCCCTATTCTACTCACCAAAGAAGGTGTGCCAGATCATCGTGGCCTGCTGTATGCTTCACAACTTGGCTTTGCGATGACAGGTGCCTTTTCTACAGGAGGATGGTCCAGATGACGGTGTTGTGGCAGCTGTGGAGCCTGTGGACAGTGATGAGGAGGAAGCAGAGGAAGAAGACATTGACAACAGGGACTCAGTTATCCAGCAATATTTCCAGTGACACACAGGTGAGAACACATTCCTGCCTACTACAAATACTTTCACACTTCTACCTCTATCCTGTCTGTCGATTTCTACCAGTATATGGTAACTGAGTTGTGCATTTCCCTTACGGTTCCACAGGTGTGGTTTCCAATGTGTGTCGTCTGCTTACATTCCTCATGGACTTGAGATGTGTGACATAGGTATGTTGACATTACATTTGAAAGAGCATTTTACCACTGTAATTGCTAATACACATTTATTTTCGAAATCACAGACTGACTCCAGATTGTTTTGTGATTCAAGGGTGTTTTTTTAAATACAAAATATTGGAGTGGGAAGTTAAATGGTGAGGGGTGATGGCGGAGGAATGTCCATGGCAGAGTCCAGTCTATTACTCTCACAGGTGCATTGCCCATATGGGCATAGGAAGTGGAGCAGGGGCAGTTTAAATATGGACAGGGTGACAAAGTGGGACAGTGGGATGACAATCAGAGTGGTATCATTTCTTGGCGGGGGTCTTGGCATTGTGCTCAGTCCTGTTCCTGGATCTCAGGGACTGTTTGCGGGGTGGTTCTCCATCTGCAGGGAGTGGGGTGCTGGTGTGGTGATCCTGTGGCGGTGCCTACTGTCCACCAGCGCTGGCGAGGTGGTGGGCAGTTCATCGTCCATGCTAGTGTCAGGGGCCCCTTGTAGTGGCACAGTGTCCCTCCTGGTGTTAAGTATTTCCTTCAGCACCCCTACGATGGTGCCCAGGGCGAAGCTGATGGTTCTGAGTTCCTCCCTGAACCCCAAATACTATTCCTCCTGCATGCGCTGGGTCTCCTGAAACTTGGCCAGTACCGTTGCCATCGTCTCCGGGAAGTGGTGGTATGCTCCCATGATGGAGAAGAAGGCCTCGTGGAGAGTGGGTTCCCTAGGCCTGTCCGCCTCCCTGTCGCACAGTAGCCCTCCCAGTTCCCCTGTGTTCCTGGGCCTCCATCCCCTGGACCGTGTGCCCACTACCACTGCCCCCAGGTCCCTGTTGTTGTTGGGGTGGTGGGTTATCCTGGGTTCCCTGTAGTGATGGACACACAGCTGATTGACGTGTCTTGGGGACAGGGGTATGGGCCCGCTGGGTGGGTGCTGTGCTGGTGTTACCAGAGGGTGGAAGCTCTGTGGTGGCCTGTGACTGGGTGTGGGGAACCGACTGTCCCAAGGCCCACAATGGTCGGGGCTGGTCATCTGGATCCAGTTGGACAGAGGTGCTGTCATCACTGTGGGCCTCTTCAGTGGGTGGGGTGGAGATGTCTGGACCCTCCTGTCTGGTGACGTTGGGTAGTGGTCCTGCAGGGGTGTAAAAGCATGATTATTGCATCTGTGTGTGTCATGGTGTGCAGTGGGCGGGTGACCGTGTACCCCAGTGCTAGCATTCCTGTGTGGGGGCTTGTGTGATGATGGTTGAGGGGGGTGTTATGTGTATGTGCAGTGGGAATGCTTTAGTGATGGGTGTCCATGCTTTGTTGCTGCATGCAGGGCTTGGTGTTGGGATGTGTGGTTTGTGATGTTGGGACATTTGTGAGGAGTTGGAGTGATAGGGGAGGGGGCGAGGGTTGGGGTCTGTGATAGCATGCAGGTAGGGTGGGGGATATGAAAGTTAAGATTTGATTTACCAGAGTCCATTCCTCCACCGACTCCTGCGAGGCTCTCAGGATGCAGAATCTCCAAGACCTGCTCCTCCCATGTTGTTAGTTGTGGGGGTCCGCCGCCAGCCCGCTGTACCATGATGTGGTGTCTTGAGACCACGGAACGCACCTTCCCCCGTAGGTCGTTCCAACTCTTCCTGATGTCATCCCGATTTCTTGGGTGCTGTCCCACGGCGTTTACCCTGTCGACTATTCTTCTCCATAGCTCCATCTTCCTTGCAATTGAGGTGTGCTGCACCTGTGCTCCAAATAGCTGTAGCTCTACCCGGACAATTTCCTCCACCATGACCCTGAGCTTCTCCTCAGAGAACCCGGGGTGTCTTTGCCGTGCCATGGGATGGTGTAGGTGATGTGTGGGGTGGTGTATGTGGTGATAAGTGTGGTGATGTGTAGTGGTGTGTGGTGTTTTGAGTGTGGAAGTACTGTGGGTGATGGTGTTGAATGCCTGTGGCTGCTAGTTTGTGGATGGTGGTGTCTCTCTCTGGCCTTCTCTCTGTAATGGTGGTCGTAGGGGTTTGTGGGTGATGTGGGTGTGTGTTTTATATTATAATGGGTGTGTGGGAGTGGTGTGTGTATGTGTATCAGGTGTGTTTCGTATTGTCCAATATGGCTGTGTTTTGTGAATGTGTGTGTATTTTGAGTGCGGCGGTGTGTACCGCCAATGGAATACCGCGGTTGAAAGACCGCCGCGTGGATTCGTGGGTCGTGATAGTGTGGCCGAATTTCTGTTGGCGTGACGGTGTCGGTTTTGATTTTGCCAGTTTATCACTGACCTTTGGTGTGGCGGTCTTGTGTGGGTGTCTGGATTTTGTCAGATTTCAAGCTGTGGGTCATAATAGCTGTGGCGGAATTCCGCGGCCGCGGCGGTGTGTTGGCGGTCTTCTGCATGGCGGTAAGCGGCTTTTACCGCCAATGTTGTAATGACCCTGTATGATCCCATGCACTTTTCTGCACTTTTGTATGTTTAACAAGTTCCTCAATTTACTTGTGATCTACTGTGGGACATAATTCATTTGGTTTAAAAAAACACAGGAATGGCTTGATCTCTCAAAATTAAAATGAAATGCCAACTATCAAGTATCCATTTAGAAGCAACTTACTCAATAAATTGTACAACTACTCTTTATACACTGTATTAAGAGTGCAATATTTGAATCACCCCAAACTAATAAAGATGGGAGTATGTACGCTTGTTACTGTGCCTCCAATTTACTTACATAAATTCTGATTAAAAGGTTCATATGAGCATATCATGTTAGGGTACCTTAAACTATCTTATTCCTATAAACTCTGTTTGATTAACCCCTTCGCTGCCAGGCCTTTTCCCCCTCCTGTGCCAGGCCTTTTTTTGCCTATTTGGGTCAGTTCGCGCTTAGGCCCTCATAACTTTTTGTCCACATAAGCTAACCAAGCCAAATTTGCGTCCTTTTTTTCCAAAATCCTAGGGATTCTAGCGGTACCCAGACTTTGTGTGTTACCCTGAAGGAGGCCAAGAAATTAGCCAAAATACAGTGAAAAAATCGTTTTTTTAAAAAAAATTGGAAAAAGTGGCTGCAGAAGAAGGCTTGTGGTTTTTCCCCTGAAAATGGCATCAACAAGGGGTTTGCGGTGCTAAACTCAGCAGCTTCCCAGCGTTCAGGAACAGGCAGACTTGAATCAGAAAACCCAATTTTTCAACACAATTTTGGCATTTTACTGGGACATACCCCATTTTTGCAATTTTTTGTGATTTCATGCTGGATCCCAGAAACCTAAACATTTCTGAAAAGTAGACACAATTCTGAATTCAGCAAGGGGTCATTTGTGTAGATCCTACAAGGGTTTCCTACAGAAAATAACAACTGAAAAAGAAAAATATTGAAATTGAGGTGAAAAAAACATCAATTTTTCTCTACGTTTTACTCTGTAACTTTTCCCTGCAATGTCAGATTATCGAAAGCAATATACCGTTACGTCTGCTGGACTCCTCTGGTCGCGGGGATATATTGGGCTTGTAGGTCCATCAAGAACCCTAGGTACCCAGAGTCAAAAATTGAGCTGCACCCTGCAGTGCGTTTTCATTCTATACCGGGTATACAGCAATTCATTTGCTGAAATATAAAGAGTAAAAAATAGCTATCAAGAAAACCTTTGTATTTCTAAAAAGGGCACAAGATAAGGTGTTGAGGAGCAGTGGTTATTTGCACATCTCTGAATTCCAGGATGACCATACTAGCATGTGAATTACAGGGCATTTCTCAAATAGATGTCTTTTTTACACACTCTCCTATATTTGGAAGGAAAAAATGTAGAGAAAGACAAGGGGCAATAACACTTGTTTTGCTAATCTATGTTCCCCCAAGTCTCCCGATAAAAATTATACCTCACTTGTGTGGGTAGGCCTAGCGCCCGCAACAGGAAACGCCCCAAAACGCAATGTGGACACATCGCATTTTTTTTAAAGAAAACAGAGGTGTGTTTTGCAAAGTGCCTACCTGTAGATTTTGGCCTCTAGCTCAGCCGGCACCTAGGGAAACCTACCAAACCTGTGCATTTTTGAAAACTAGAGACCTAGGGGAATCCAAGATGGGGTGACTTGTGGGGCTCTGACCAGGTTCTGTTACCCAGAATCCTTTGCAAACCTCAAAATTTGGCTAAAAAAACACATGTTCCTCACATTTCTGTGGCAGAAAGTTCTGGAATCTGAGAGGAGCCACAAATGTCCTTCCACCCAGCGTTCCCCTAAGTCTCCCGATAAAAATGATACCTCACTTGTGTGGGTAGGCCTAGCGCCCGCAACAGGAAATGCCCCAAAGCGCAATGTGGACACATCCAATTTTTTTAAAGAAAACAGAGGTGTTTTTTGCAAAGTGCCTACCTGTAGATTTTGGCCTCTAGCTCAGCCGGCACCTAGGGAAACCTACCAAACCTGTGCATTTTTTAAAACTAGAGACCTAGGGGAATCCAAGATGGGGTGACTTGTGGGGCTCTGACCAGGTTCTGTTACCCAGAATCCTTTGCAAACCTCAAAATTTGGCTAAAAAAACACATGTTCCTCACATTTCTGTAGCAGAAAGTTCTGGAATCTGAGAGGAGCAACAAATTTCCTTCCACCCAGTATTCCCCCAAGACTCCCGATAAAAATGATACCTCACTTGTGTGGGTAGGCCTAGCGCCCGGGACAGGAAACGTCCCAAAGCGCAACGTGGACACATCCAATTTTTTTAAAGAAAACAGAGGTGTTTTTTGCAAAGTGCCTACCTGTAGATTTTGGCTTCTACCTCAGCCGGCACCTAGGGAAACCTACCAAACCTGTGCATTTCTGAAAACTAGAGACCTAGGGGAATCCAAGATGGGGTGACTTGTGGGGCTCTGACCAGGTTCTGTTACCCAGAATCCTTTGCAAACCTCAAAATTTGGCTAAAAAACACATGTTCCTCACATTTCTGTAGCAGAAAGTTCTGGAATCTGAGAGGAGCCACAAATTTCGTTCCAACCCAGCGTTCCCCCAAGTCTCCCGATAAAAATGATACCTCACTTGTGTGGGTAGGCCTAGCGCCCGCGACATGAAACGTCCCAAAGCGCAACGTGGACACATCCAATTTTTTAAAAGAAAACAGAGGTGTTTTTTGCAAAGTGCCTACCTGTAGATTTTGGCCTCTAGCTCAGCCGGCACCTAGGGAAACCTACCAAACCTGTGCATTTCTGAAAACTAGAGACCTAAGGGAATCCAAGATGGGGTGACTTGTGGGGCTCGGACCAGGTTCTGGTACCCAGAATCCTTTGCAAACCTCAAAATTTGGCTAAAAAAACACATGTTCCTCACATTTCTGTGGCAGAAAGTTCTGGAATCTGAGAGGAGCCACAAATTTCCTTCCACCCAGCGTTCCCCCAAGTCTCCCGATAAAAATGATACCTCACTTGTGTGGGTAGGCCTAGCGCCCGCGTCAGGAAATGCCCCAACGCGCAACGTGGACACATCCAATTTTTTGAAAGAAAAGAGGTGTTTTTTGCAAAGTGCCTACCTGTAGTTTTTGGCCTCTAACTCAGCCGGCACCTAGGGAAACCTACCAAACCTGTGCATTTCTGAAAACTAGAGACCTAGGGGAATCCAAGATGGGGTGACTTGTGGGGCTCGGACCAGGTTCTGGTACCCAGAATCCTTTGCAAACCTCAAAATTTGGCTAAAAAAACACATGTTCCTCATATTTCTGTGGCAGAAAGTTCTGGAATCTGAGAGGAGCCACAAGTTTGCTTCCACCCAGCGTTCCCCTAAGTCTCTCGATAAAAACGATACCTCACTTGTGTGGGTAGGCCTAGCGCCCACGAAAGGAAATGGCCCAAAACACAACGTGGACACAACATATTTTTTCACAGAAAACAGAAGTGTTTTTTGCAAAGTGCCGACCTGTGGATTTTGGCCTCTAGCTCAGCCGGCCCCGGGGGGGGGGGCAGAAATGCCCTAAAATAAATTTGCCCCCCCCCCAAACCCACCCTGCCCTGGAGCGACCCTTGCCTACGGGGTCGCTCACCCTGCGTGACATTGGTGCCAAAAAATAAATCCCCGGTGCCTAGTGGTTTCTGCCCCCTTGGGGGCAGATTGACCTAAAATCGACCAATCTGCCCCTAAGGGGGGCAGAAATGGTCTAAATACAATTTGCCCCCCAGGAGAGCAACCCTTGCCTGATGGGTCGCTCCCCATCTCTAAAAAAACAAACAAACAACAAAAAATACAAAAAAAAAAAATTTGCCATGGCGCCTAGAGGTTTGGGGGCAGAAATGGCCTAAAATAAATCCCTCCCCCCCCGGGAGCGACCCTTGCCTGATGGGTCGCTCCCCATCTCTAAAAAAAAAAAAAACACAAAAAAACCACAAAAATAAATTGGCCCTGGTGCCTAGAGGTTTCTGCCCCCCCCTGGGGGCTGATCGGCCTAATAATAGGCCGATCTGCCCCCGGGGGGCAGAAATGGCCTAGAATAAATTTGCCCCCCTACCACCACCCCCCGGGAGCGACCCTTGCCTACGGGGTCGCTCCCCCTGCGTGACATTGGCGCCAAAAAACAAATCCCCGGTGCCTAGTGGTTTCTGCCCCCTTGCCCTCCAGGAGAGCGACCCTTGCCTGATGGGTCGCTCCCCATCTGTAAAAAAACAAACAAAAAATTGCCCTGGCGCCTAGAGGTTTCCGTCCCTCCTGGGGGCAGAAATGGCCTAAAATAAATTTGCCCCCCCGGGAGCGACCCTTGCCTACGGGGTCGCTTCCCCTGCGTGACATTGGCGCCAAAAAACAAATCCCCGGGCAGATTGACCTAAAATCGACCAATCTGCCCACAAGGGGGGCAGAAAGGGTCTAAATACAATTTACCCCCCAGGGGAGCGACCCTTGCCTGATGGGTCGCTCCCCATCTCTAAAAAAACAAACAAAAAAAAAACACAAAAAATAATTTGCCCTGGCGCCTAGAGGTTTCTGCCTCCCCTGGGGGCTGATTGGCCTAATAATAGGCCGATCTGCCCCCAGGGGGGGCAGAAATGGTCTGAAATAAATTTGCCCCCCAACCCCCACCCCCCCCGGGAGCTACCCTTGCCTACGGGATCGCTCCCCCTGCGTGTCATTGGCGCCAAAAAACAAATCCCCGGTGCCTAGTGGTTTCTGCCCTCTTGGGGGCAGATTGACCTAAAATCGACCAATCTGCCCCCAAGGGGGGCAGAAATGGCCTAATTATAATTTGCCCCCTAGGGGAGTGACCCTTGCCTAAGGGGTCGCTCCCCACCTAAAAAAAAAAAAAAAAAAGAAATGATCCCTGGTGCCTAGAGGTTTCTGCCCCCCCTGGGGGCAGAAAAGGCCTTCCTGAAAAATGCCCCCCCCCTGGGAGCGACCCTGGCCCAAGGGGTCACTCCCTTATGTCACTTTCTAAAAGAAAAAAAAAATCCCTGGTGTCTAGTGGGGTTTCAAAAGCCGGATTGCAAGCAATTCGGCTTTTGAAACCCTACGAAAGACTTCAAAGGGAAGGAAATACAATTCCTTCCCTTTGAAGCCCCTCCGGGCCTCCCCCACTGATTGAAAGAGAAATGCTTTGCATTTCTCTTTCAATCGCGCTGGAAGCAGAGCTTCCAGCGCGATGGGGGAGGCCCCTGTGACAAATCAGAGCATGCTGACATCACAGGGGGGGTGGGGGGGTCGGGGGTGGAAGGGGAAGGTCTTCCCCTTCCATCCCCGCCTTGGGGGGGGAGGGGGGTGCACGGGGGGCGCGCTAGCGCTCCCCCAAGTTCCTGTGTGCCCTGGACGAGGTGACCTCGTCCAAGGCACACGGGAACTGTAGCCTTGGACGAGGTGACCTCGTCCAAGGCACAGAAGGGGTTAACATACTTACCTATAGTCCAGAAATAGGAGGAACAGCTATCAAAGCCTTATTATATCCATAAAGAGCATTCATCCTGGTTGACTAAGGATTTGCAGAAGTAGTAAGATGAATGGCTGCCTAGTGGACCAGTTAGAGTTTGCGATTCTCTGTAAAGCTTCTTAATTATGTACCTCAACATTATCATCTATTTTAACTATCGAATTACCAAATATTGACGTTTATGGTACTATCCTCGTAAATACCTCTTCTGTTTGTTGAAAAGTGGCTTTAGTCAGGCAATGGAGTGTTGTGGCTATCATGTCAATGTGTGTGAGAATGGGGTGAACCTTTATGCTATACACTTTTCTTACTTACCCATACCCTGCCATGGGTGGCTAATCTTTGTAGGGTTCAAACTACTGTATGAACTATTTGCCTTCAAAATCAACCCCACTCCATAAAATGGTTCCAACAGTAGACAGCTTCTAATTACATTATATACTAATAGAAAGAGAAAACTGTTGTACTAAAGGAGTGTCCAAAGGAAATAATTTGTGGAAGGTGTCTCGGAACTGGGTTAGACAATTGATAAGAGAAGAATCTCCAATTGTGGAATGGTTATGTTTGGATTGGTTCATCAAATGAATTGTGCCAGAAATCCGAGAAAAAACAAAGAGGGAATGACTTTGGGGAAAATTTCAAGTATGTGCTTAGACATATTACTGTTAGATCATTCATGAAAATAAGTCAGACATACATCGCATTCTCTGTACTCTGGACAATGTTTAGCAACTTATCAGGTCAGCACATATGAGTCTTTTCAGCAGAAAGGCAGTGTTTGCTGTAACCCTGGTTTGGGATTTTACAGTGAGCTTGCCCAGCATGTCCAAAATGAATGAGAATTTTATTTGCCCATGAGAGGACTTGCCTAGGATATAAAACAGAATCTGTGTCCTGTTTATGAGTGAGCTTCTGCAGAGTACATTGTAGTTGATAGGTGTTGGAAATAGCCCTTTTGGGAGGGTTACCCCAAACCTTTTGCCTTCATCCGCCTCTTTTTTCTGACCTTCATGGATTTCTGTCATTTTGGTCTTGTTTTACTCATAAAATGAAGCTCTGTTTTTCTAACCAGGTGTGGTCTATTTTTGTGGTGTTTCTATTGTGTTACTGTTTGATGTGTTGCACAAATACTTTACACATGGTCTTTTAAGATAGGACTGACTGTTCTGTGCCAAGCTATCAGAGAGTGAGCACAAGTTAATTTAGGGTGTGTATCTGACTTACCCTGAAGACAATTGGGGTCCCTACTTGGACAAGGTGCACACCTCTGCCAACCAGAGACCCAATTTCTAACAACAGGGAGAAGGCAAGGGATTGAATTTGAAAATGAGTCCATGAAGATCATGTTGATAAGGAACATAACTTGGGGAGGATAATCAGTGATATTTACAGGATGATGCATACATTTTAGGAGGCTGACCTGATGTTGAGGATGCCTCACGAAAGCATTGAATGAACAGGAGCAATCACCTATAGTAGTTGTGTTATATGAGGAGATGTCATCTGAAGGGAGGGGTACCTTTTTTTAATGGAAAGAAACAAGACAAAATCAGCATGTCATTTTAGGTTGCCTGCGGAGCTATGTCAGGAACCACAAATCAGTAAAATCTGCTTTTTGGTGGGATTATTCAAAATAGTGTAATCTTTGCCCAAACACAGGAAAACTGTGTGACGGCACACTCAATGCACCTGTCGGACTGGAAAAATGGCAGGTAGAGTCCAATGAATGGTCAGAAAGGCCCACGTTTCCTGTTTAAATACTAAACACTTCAACCTTAAACATTTAAAATGCGTCTCAGTGGTTAAATCATTACTTATGGCCGATCTGAAGTGATTCAGAATGAACTGTTCCAGCTCACCCCTACTGGCATAGCCTGCCTATGATGAATTGGATAGATTTCAATCCAATCAATCAATAATCGATATTATCCAAGGTTGAGGTCTCTCACAGTTAGTTATTGCCCAGAGTGGAGTCAGAGTGCCTGAGATAAGCTGTGGGCCCTTTTCCACTGATGTCAACATCTACATGGCAGTGCCCTCCTCCTTTGATAACATTTCTTTTGTAAATCACACCCTTCATGGTTGGGGTAAAATTCACAGAAATATGTGTTAGCTGGTGTGTTTTTCATTTGGGTATTTAGGTACAACATTACAAAATGTGTATATATATTTTTTTTTTTGGGTGAGAAGCTGAAGTTAATTGTACTGAATATCTGGATTTATGGGTACAAAAAAAACATAAGGAAAGAATGATAGCAAATTTAAGTCTCAATATAAATCATTTGTTGGTGGCATCATACTCATTTTAGGAATTAAGGTGATTTTAACCTGTTAAGAATTCTGTTTACCTGCTGGGATTTGAGGGACCATGTTTTAAAGAAAACTGCTTGCTCTGATGAAATCCTTATCGAAATTATAGTCAGTGCTCTAAATTCTAAAATGAGGATACGGTGTCTATAAATTATCTAATATGTTCTTCAGTGATCTGAGGAACAATTGTCTCATGCTAAGTACAACATACGTCCAACAGCATCAGGAGTCTGTCAGTTGATTCCTCAGTGGTCTTATACATTTTTACTAGGATGTTCTTATAATCAACAATGTTCTGTATTCATGACAAATGTCAGATACATTTTTGCCAAGTTGCTGGAATCAGTGCAGTAGAGCTGGAGGCATTTTCTATGAGGCAGACTGCAGTAAATAAATAAAATGAGGGCGGTTTATTTAGTCATAGAAATTACAGTTTGTCATTCCTCCAGATAGCTAGATCAGGGCATGTCCTTTAAATTCCTAAATATCTTACTTATCCGTGGCAGAAAACAGTCTGGCATGCAAATGATACATGCATTTCCAACACCAGCAACAGTCTGTCAGTTGACTCTCCATTGTTCTACTGTATCTGCACCACAGAGCTCTAATCAACTAGACTGCAAACATTCAGTAATCGAGACAAAAGTGAGACACTCCTGAACATGATTTTATTGCATTTGGAGCTATTGTATTGAAAGCCCTTCCTTTCAAACCAGGCTTTAAAAACACATGTATGGGGGGAGACTGCATTTATAATTATTTGACAAATACTATATCTTCAAAGGGCCTAAAAAGTGCTAACATGAGAGATCCCTACCCACAACTATTATTATTACTATTATTATTATCCTCTTTTTTCATCTGTTTACTCAGGATACCCATTGCCCTTGTCACTTAATACCTTCCTAATAAAAAATAAAAAAACATTTTGACAGGGAAGTTTCTATTTACCTGGTTGCCGGACAAATGGTATCAAATCACTGCTATTTCTCCATCTGCAGGCACAATAGTACATTTTCTCTGCTATTTAGCAGGCCATTTACTAAGTAGTAAAGATGATGTACACTTTGACTAGAGGTTGTATAAAGTATGTGAAGGAGGTATTTATTTAGCAGGCTATGAAGAAAAAAGGGACTGTAGGCAATGGTAGTGTTTTGGCCATCTTGTAATGGGGATGCATCATGGTTGAAGCATTTGACAGGAAGTGCATATGCAAGTGTACAATAGTTCGTAAAAAGGTAAGTGCATGAATGAAGGAATCTAAGCTCAATTTTGAATAAAAACACGTATGCTATTTGATATTCAAGTAAGATGTAGAAATGAAAGAGAAGCTTCAGGATGGGGCACACAGATATTTTGCGTGTCAGTCAGGGAGTATTTGTCTGCCAGCAAAGACTACTCAGTATGGTTTTAAAGCATGTTACATAAATGTTTTATTCACTTATGAGAATAAATTGGGGCAGATTTGAGAGCCCGTGACACCTCCTTGCACCACATTAGCATCATTTTTTTATGCTAAAGTTGCCCACCAGAGACAAAATTGTAGCACCAAATTTACAAAGTAGTGCAATGCATGCATAGTGCCACTTTGCAACCCTTTGCGCTACATAATGCCTGTTGCAGGCATAATGTAGCACAAAGGGGGGCTTTCCCCCATTAGAGGAGGTGAAAAAAAGGGTGCAAAGAAATCTAAGATATTTGTTTGCATCATTTTTTCGGCATTTTTAACGCCTGCTCAAAACAGGCATTAAAAGGAGGCACACCATTGTTTGCAATGGGCCTCAATGGGCTTTGCAGGATCAGCATCAACATTTTTGACGCTGATTCTGCAAAGCTCCGAACTAGCATCAAAAAGTTTGACACTAGTTCCCCTAACTACCACCATGGTGCACCATATCTTAGATATGGTACACCCATGGTGGCATTAGGGGGCACTAAGGGATGCAAGAAAAGTGGCGTTGCACTCGGTGTAGCGCCACTTTTGTTAAATCAGGCCCATTTTTTAGTGTTCATGGTGCTCCTTTTGATGATTTTTGAGGGCTGTGCTCTTTTTGGACTTCATATGGAAGGCCTTGTGCAAGATTTTTGCTTATGTTTAGGGGGGACTGCGCTTGCTTATTATGTCAAATATGGCAATGCAGAAGCAGACATCAAGCAGTAGCAAACAAAATGTAGACAGGTGATATTTGAGCCCCAGAGGGTGGAACACGTGCAGCAGGTAACTGATGTTTGGGTGCACAGTGCTTTGTGGCAATTGAGCGAGGTAAATTAAGTGAGAAACTTTAATGAGGTTTCTGTGGAAAGGAGAAGTGAAAGAAGAAAATAGGCAAGTAATGCATATGGGTAATTCATAAGAGGAGTTCACTCTGCTGCCTGTGAAAAAACACACTTTCCATACTTTTCACCCAGCCGAGGAGGTTTAGGGAATTGATGCCTAGTGTTACCATGTCATGAGTGACCCCTTCAGCTACACTGACATTTTAGTCACTGGCACAATGCATTTTGGGAATGAGACATGGTTTTTTGTATGCTAAGCAGTGTAAACTCCCATTTCTACTGAGAACTTATTTCTTTACTTGAAAGTGCTGTCTCAGCAAAATAAAGAAGGAAGTCAAAAAAAATCTGTGTTACAGACTTTGAGGCTGTACCTGATTAAAGACATTGTGGAGGGTACCCTGAAGCAGTAGGAGAAGAAGGTTGAAAAGAAAGAGAATAAAGATCTAGAGGTGAACCACTAGGAGGGCCATGAGCAGGACAAGAAGAACCAGGCCTAGAAAGTCCTAAACCTTGAGGATCAGGGTTACCAGGGCCAGAGGGGACTAGGAACAAATAGATGGTGAGGAACAGCACTAGGGGGCACCAGGCTAGGGTTAGGAGGGCAAGGAGGATATGGAACAGGGGGTTTGGACTCAGTGTATAAGGGCTTGAAGTAACAGAAGGACCAGAGGTAAAAGGAACAGAATGCCCTGGACCATAACCCCAAGGAGGGCTATGAGGGCCTCTGCGCACCCACTATGACCAGAGGGATGAGGACAAACAGGGACAAGAATAGCAGATTAAAGTAGACAGATCGAAGAAGACAGGTATCAGGAAACCAAAAGAGAGGAGGACCAGAGACAGCAGAACCAAGACCACATACATCGGATTGCAGAGGACTATGGGGTCAGAAGCAAAAGCACCAGAAAAAGGAAGACCACAACCAGAACTACCAGGGCCTTCAGGACCTGGAGACACTAGATTAGAATGACCGGGGGTTCTAAAGAATAAGGAAGGCTAGATCCAGTGGGACCAGGATTAGTAGGTCCAGGACTGTCAGACTAAGGGGGATTATAAACCAGGGTGACAAGTGTAGGAGGCTGGTCTGGCTTATAGTGGGTACCTTGTGGTACTTACACCTTGTTCCAGGTCCAGTTATCCCTTATTAGTAGATTAGAAGTGTTCTAGCAGCTTGGGCTGATAGAGGTAGCTATAACAGAGCAGTTTAGGCTGAACTAGGAGACATGCAGAGCTCCTACATACCACCTATATCACTTAGCACTATATCATAAAAAACACAATACTCAGAGTTACTAAAAATAAAGGTACTTTATTTTAGTGACAATATGCCAAAAGAATATCAGAGGATATACTCCCTTAGGAGTTAAGTAATATACACCAAATATACACACAAACCAAACACAGGTAAATAAACACTTAGAAGAACACAATAGAATGCAATAGGAGACAATAGGCCTAGGGGCAACACAAACCATATACTCCAAAAGTGGAATGCGAACCACGAATGGACCCCAGGCCTAGTGTAGTGTGTAGATAGTCACGGGGAGTGTAAGAAAACACTAAGGGTGTCCAAGATACTCCACCCCAAGACCCTGAGACGTAGTATTAAAGTTACCGTACTACTCCAGAAAGACAGTAAAGTCGAGAAAGGGGATTCTGCAAAGACAACTGACTGCAAAGCACTGAAGATGGATTCCTGGACCTGAGGACCTGCAAAGGAAGGGGACCAAGCCCAAGAGTCACGCAAGTGTCCGGGGGGGCAGGAGCTCACTAAACCCCGGATGAAGGTACAAAAGGGCTGCCTCCAGGTGGAAGAAGCCAAAGATTCTGCAACAACGGAAGGTTCCAGGAACGTCTCCTTTGGTCAGACGATGTCCCACGGTGTGCTGGAGGGTGCAGAGTTGTTTCTATGCAGAAAGACTGCAAACAAGCCTTGCTAGCTGCAAGAGTCGTGGTTGAAGGTTTTGGGTGCTGCCAGGGCGCAGGAAGGACCAGGAGGTCGCCCCTTGGAGGAGGAGACAGAGGGAGCACTCAACAACAAAGAAAGCCCATGCAGAAGCAGGCAGCACTGGCAGAAGCACCTGAACAGGTGTTCAGAAGATCTGAGCACGGTGGTCGTCTCAGCACAACAAAAGGGAGTCCCATGAAGACGGAGTCCAACTCAGTGACTTGGGCAATGCAGGACGGAGTGCTGGGGGCCTGGCCTAGGCTTTGCACAAAGAAAGTCTTGCAAAAGTGCACAGAAGCCCTAGCAGCTGCAGTTCACGTAGTACACAGGATTACTGTCTGGCGTGGGGAGGCAAGGACTTACCTCCACCAAATTTGGACAGAAGGGCCAATAGACTGTCGGGGACAATTGGATCCAGCTCCTGTGTTCCAGGGACCACGCTCGTCAAGATGAGAGGGGACCCAGAGCACCGGTGATGCAGAAGTTTGCTGCCTGCGTTAGCAGGGGGAAGATTCCATCGACCCACGGGAGATTTCTTCTTGGCTTCCAGTGCAGGGTGAAGGCAGACAGCCCTCAGAGAATGCATCACCAGGAAACAGTTGAGAAAGCTGGCAGGATGAGGCGCTACAATGTTGCTGGTAGTCTTCTTACTACTTTGTTGCGGTTTTGCAGGAGTCCTGGAGCAGTCAGCGGTCAATCCTTGGCAGAAGTCGAAGAGAGAAGTGCAGAGGAACTCTGATGAGCTCTTGCATTCGTTATCTGATGAGAAACCCACAGGAGAGACCCAAAATAGCCCTAAGAGGAGGATTGGCTACAGAGAAAGGTAAGCACCTATCAGGAGGGGTCTCTGACGTCACCTGCTGGCACTGGCCACTCAGAGGTGTCCATTGTGCCCTCACACCTCAGCATCCAAGATGGCAGAGGACTGGGACACACTGGAGGAGCTCTGGGCACCTCCCGTTGGGAGGTGCTGGTCCGGGGAGTGGTCACTCTCCTTTCCTTTGTCCAGTTGCACGCCAGAGCAGGGCTGGGGGGATCCCTGAACCGGTGTAGACTGGTTTATGCAAGGAGGGCACCATCTGTGCCCTTCAAAGCATTTGCAGAGGCCAGAAGAGGCTACTCCTCTCAGGCCCTTTACACCTATTTCCAAAGGGAGAGGGTGTAACAC
This sequence comes from Pleurodeles waltl, assembly GCF_031143425.1. Taxonomy (NCBI): domain Eukaryota; kingdom Metazoa; phylum Chordata; class Amphibia; order Caudata; family Salamandridae; genus Pleurodeles; species Pleurodeles waltl. The sequence continues at coordinate 215,514,144 of NC_090450.1, read as the reverse complement.
CCTCTCTCAGTGGAAATCCTTTGTTCTGTCTTCCTGGGGCTGAGCTTCCCATGCCCCAGGGGGGCAGAAACCTGTCTGAGGGTTGGCAGCAGCGGTACCTGCTGAGAAAACCCCAGAGAGTTAGTTTGGCAGTACCTGGGCTCTATGCTGGAGCCCTGGGGATGCATGGAATTGTCACCCCAATACCTGAATGGTATTGGGGCGACAATTCCATGATCCTAGACGTGTTACATGGCCATGTTCGGAGTTACCATTGTGACGCTACATATAGGTATTGACCTATATGTAGTTCACCCTGGTAATGGTGTCCCCGCACTCACAAAGTCCGGGGAATTTGCACTGAACGATGTGGGGGCACCTTGGCTAGTGCCAAGGTGCCCTCACACTAAGTAACTTTGCACCTAACCTTCACTAAGTGAGGGTTAGACATGTAGGTGACTTATAAGTTATTTAAGTGCAGTGTAAAATGGCTGTGAAATAACGTGGACGTTATTTTACTCAGGATGCAGTGGCAGTCCTGTGTAAGAATTGTCTGAGCTCCCTATGGGTGGCAAAAGAAATGCTGCAGCCCATAGGGATCTCCTGGAACCCCAATACCCTTGGTACATAGGTACCATACACTAGGGAATTATAAGGGCGTTCCAGTGTGCCAATCAGAATTGGTAAAATTAGTCACTAGCCTGCAGTGACAATTTTAAAAGCAGAGAGAGCATAAACACTGAGGTTCTAGTTAGCAGAGCCTCAGTGATACAGTTAGGCACCACACAGGGAACACATACGGGCCACAAACGTATGAGCACTGGGGTCCTGGCTAGCAGGATCCCAGTGACACATATCAAACATACTGACAACATAGGGTTTTCACTATGAGCACTGGGCCTGGCTAGCAGGATCCCAGTGAGACATTAAAAACACCCTGACATATACTCACAAACAGGCCAAAAGTAGGGGTAACAAGGCTAGAAAGAGGCTACCTTCCTACAACAAGAACTGCATGAACCAGGGTGAGCCACAACATATGAACTAGGAGGACCAATGCCAGAGGGATGAGGAAGGCCAGATCCAATAGGATCATTACTGTGAGACCTCTGATGGGGGCTCATGGTCAGATGGACAAGACCAAGATAGAATAGGCAAACAAGGATACCAGGAGGACTAGTCAGAGTAGGGTGGGATAAGAGGACTGGGTACAAGGAGGGCTAGAGAAACTAAGGCCATTTGAACTAGCACTAGAAGACCCGATACCTGAGGGACAGACAAAGGAGTACCAGAACTAAGAACAGGACTTACTGGACCAAGGTGACCAGGATCAGAAGGATTAGGCATAGGAAACCAACAGGACTAGATAAACCAGTGCTGCAGGACCAGGAGGACTAATGAACAAGGTTTAGGGTGAGGAGGATGAAAAGGGTCAGGACTGGGAGCTTGTTAAACAAGAAACCCAGGATCCAAATGACTAGGGCAGGAGCACATGGAAATGATGATCATTCAAATCAGGACCAGGAAGTACAGGACTAGGAAGTTCTTAGACTAGCATGAAGCAGAGGTCAAAGAACACCAGAATTAGGAAAGGCTAGATGATCAGTGACAGGACACGTTATTGCAGATCCATGCAGACAAGAAGAATGAGGATGAGGGTCAGGAGGTTTACGGGCAGATTGAAGAACACTACAAAGATCAGGACTCCCAGGGCAATAGCTAGTATGTCTATGATTCAAGGAGAGGTAGGACAGGAATTTGGAATGTTGAGTGGGCAATACCAAGGGTACCCAGAAGACCACAGGAAGAAGACTAGATAAACTAAAAGGATCATGACCAGGAGGACAAGAACCAGGGATTATATGGTCAAAAACACCAGTACGTAGGGGACTAGGGCTTGTATTACAATGTGGGATACAGTAATCATTACAAGTATCAGGAAGAGGGCGAGGAGGATCTGAGGTAAGAAGACCAGCTGGCATCTGGAAGACCAAGAGGAATGGATAGTGGAAGGCAGGAGGGAAAGGACCAAAATGACCAGGCTCAGGAGGACCCGAACAGTACCAGTAGGATGAAATGGACAAGGAAAAGATCTAGGAGGAAAAGGACAACCCAAAGTATGAGGACAAAGATTAGGAATGCCAGGTTGTGAGAAGCAAGAGGGACCAGGGCCTACAGTATCAGGGCAATGAGATTGACAATGAGGACAACAGAGCAAGGAGACAAGGACCAAGAGGACCACAAAGGAATAGAGCCAGATGGGCCAAGACTATGGGAACTATAGAGGGCAATGATGGCCAAAAGGCAAAGTTTATGATAACAAGCATAATAGGACAAGAAGGACAAGGATGGCCAGGATCAAGGAGACCAAGACTAAGATAGCAGGTGGGTCAGTTCTAGGAGAACACAGTCCAGGATAGCTCAACCCATAAGAAACAGGACCAAGACAATCAGGGACAATGGGCACAGAACCTTGAGAAAGACAAGGACTATGAAAAACAAGAATAGCATGCCTTTGACATAGAATGCTAGGTAGCTGAGACTAGGTATACAGACAGGGTCATAAGGAAATGCTCTAAGATGCCCCAAAAAACAAAGGACTAAGTAGACCAGGAAGATCAGGGTTCATAGGTTTAGGACCTTGAGTGTCAGTACCCAGAAGACCAAGGTGAGGAGGAAAAGGAGTTTGAGGATGATCAGGAACAGGGACATCAGGACCAAGATGATCACAGCCTGGAGGGTCACAGAGCTAAGAACAGAATGGCCAGAAAGTGGAGCAACAGGATGCCCAGACCCAAGAGGACTAGATAAAGGAGGACCATGATGACTTTGTGCATAAGCATGAGGATAAACAGAAGGAACATCAGGACCAAGAGGATCAGGACCAGATCCAAGAAGATAAGACCCAGGCAAATTGGACTTGGTGCCAGAATAAGCAAGGAAGGCAATGGTGTCAGTACCAAGAATGCCAGGAGGACCGCAGTTTAGAGGCTCAGGACCAGAGCAAGGAGGATTAGAAGAATCAGCACCAACAGGACCTGTAACAGGCTAAGGAGTGCCAGGGGGACCATAACCATAGGATAAGGGCTCAAAGTACCATGTTGAGCCAAAAGACCAAGACCTGGGGGGAGTAGGATCAGAGTTAGGAAAATAAGGTGGACCAGAATAGCCAGAGCCAGAAAGACTAAAGGGATTGGATCAGGATGTCCAGGAAGACCACGACCAAATATACAAGGCTCAGAAGGACCCAAACAAAGAGAATCCGGACCAAGAGGGCCCTGACCATTGGGTGGAGTGCCAGAAGGACCATGAAAGAAAGGTAAACAGAGCCAGGAGGACAAGGATGATTCAAAGCAGGAAGCCAAGAGCTAAGAGGGCAAGGCCTAAACGAACAAGGACACAAGAGGCCAGGTAGACTGAGGGGACCAGCAGGACTAGGAACTGATGTACTAGGAATCACATGGCAGGTAACTCCCAGCCATATTTCTCAGATTTCCTAAACACTGTCCTGGATGCCATTGTACACCTAACATTGCAACACCTATTCTTCCCCAACACACAAAAACTACATCTGGAGATCAAACAAGGTTTCTATGCCATTGTCGGTTTTCCACATGGGCTGAATGTGATGGACAGCGTACATGTGCAACTTGTTCCCCCTGCAGCTGGATCCCATCTCTACAAGAATCTGAACCACACATACTTCATAAACGACTAGGCCATTGTGGAGCATCGTGGCATGTTCATCAACATGATTGCCAAATAACCTGAGAGTGTACATGACTCATACATCTTCTGGCACTACATCATAAATGAGTGATTTACGAATGGCCAATATGGGAATGGCCTACTGGTTGGTAAGTACAGCTGAAATACATGACAGACTTAATAACAGTAAATGAAGAATGACCCAATGGACATATTCATGTGTGTTTCCTAAGACAGTGCATATGTAGGATGGGAGTACCTCATACCTGCGCCATTCATATGGGCACATCTGCAATGCAAACCTCAAAGTCACATGTGTTGAGACATGCTAAGCCACTGTGACTGTCAATTAATAGGGGGTAGAACCTGAGCAATGCAATGTTTGGAAATTTCCACATTGCAATACTGTGTGCAAGGAAGGGCTGCCATGGTTGTTGTCTGTGTGTCCAAATGTAACCCCCATGGCACGTTAGGGATGTCAAGTAACCCAGACCAGGGAGCCTGTGTAGAATGCACCACATGTACTCACTAGATTTCACTTCCTAAAGGGAGTAAACAATTTGAAGTCTCCACTATTGGTAGGTTGTGCAGCTAGAACATCATTGGTTCCACTGGGACTCATGTAGGTGCGTGTGTGAAATATTTTCATACTGGCAAAGTCTACCTGTAGATTACAACAAACCTCAATTGGTGATCAACAGACTGTCACTTACAGTGACAATGGACCTACAAAACAACTGTCACAGTAAGCTACAGCCCAATGGTATGTGTCCTATTGTGGCACTGCAAAAGTAGCAGGCCATGCACATGTTCAATCTGACATAGGGAACAGGACTAGACATGTGGAATTAAATGTGACAATCTTACTGTGATCAACAGCGTACAATAGCAGTAGAAATGCGTAAGAGTCATTCAGTATACATAACGGACATGTACTTGAATGTGGGTTGATCAACCACCATAAACATTGACTAACTTTTCTCCTTTTAGGCCAGATGTACAATACTTATTAGAGGTCTCAAATGGTCTGATTCCCAGAATCAGGCCGTTTGCAACCATTAAAAAGCTTTTTGGTATGTACTAAGGCCAAATTGAGATTTGGTAACCTGTTCCAGAATCACAATTTGGCATTGCAATACGGGATTAGAAGGGGGCGTGTTTAGGGTGTCCCTCCCTAATACCATATTGCAGTGAGAGATAAGTGCACCACATTGCAGTAAGAGTGTTTGATTGTTTTGTGACCAGAATGGGGTCACAAAACATTTGCAGGTTACCATCAATTTCAAATTGGTGGTAATCCCTTCACAAATGGGAAGGGGTCCCCAAGGGACCTCTTCTCCCTTGTGAATGTCTCTAAAAGCACTTTTTAAGAACAGGCAGGGGTTCCACACACCACTGCCTACTCTTAAACAGTGACAAGAAAACTTTTCATTTTATTTAAACACATCCTGTTTTCCTTTGAGAAAAAACGGGCTGCATTAAAAACAAAACTGCTTTATTGAAAAGCAATCATAGGCATGGTGGTCTGCTCACCCAACAGGTCACCATTCGTAGGATTTTTGTGATTCCTAGTTGGTCGCAAAGCGAGGCATACCTCATGAATATTAATGAGGTAGGTCTTTTTGCAACCCACTGTGAATTGCAATGTATTGTAAGATCTTGACTACGATCTGTTTCTGCACACACTACTAGGGTGTATCCTTTTTCTCCCCAGTGTGCTCCCGAACATATGGTTTGGCATGCGATTAGAGAATAATCATCTAACCTGATGTACTTGTTTTTTTAATTTTTTTATTTAGGTCAGTTTTTCATTTGGATGTACACTACATACCTATGTGAAGGCTTTTTCGGCATGAATAAAAGTACTTGTTCATCTTAAAGGCTCAAAACGATGAGTAGATTAGGATTTCAGTACTGACGAATTGCCATGATCAGTTTTGACTATAAGGAGCCAAAAACATATCAACCTTCTATTCACTCACTACCTTTTAAACCAGTTTTGACCATTATATCCTTCTCTAATGCACACTATAACTTATAGTTTAAATAAATAAGGGCAGTTGCATAGTAAAAAGAAATGGATACTCCTTAGTTATTTTTAAACCTCACTAGACACCAGCCTACTCACTTAGTCACATCATACATTACACCTCACTCTTCACATCAGCAAAATACAGATCTCCCTCAAACAGACCCCTAGTGGGACCCATTGGGTATTGTAGTGATGGTCCAACAAGATGCTGCCCGATGATGAAGCATGATACCGCCAATGGTGTGCGAGGTCTCTTGCTCCTGAGCAATCAGATCCTTTGATCCATTGTCTCAGGTTCGTTCCTACTTAGTTTCATTGTTTTTCCTTTTTTCAAACATGTTTTCACTTAGAAACTGCCTACTCCATGTACTCACATAGCCCTGCATAGGGACATGTATGCTGGACCTTGATTCACCCCTAGTCCCACTTTGTGTATTTTTTCTTAGAGTACAGTGGCTTAACTGTAGAACTTATCCTTCTATTGAAGCAGCATTATTGCATCTCTGCAATCACTGTACCTCCTTGCTCTATGACCTTTCTCCTTTTAGTGCCCCATACTGGCTCACTTCTGCTCACACACTTCAGGATATGATATTATACCTGCCATTATGGCTGACCAGCAGGGCTTGAGCTTTTGTGACGACCTGGTCTATGAGATTCTAAAAACACCATGCTTGTTGGGTGCTGATGGGACTAGCCCCTCCATCAGTTAGAATGATAACTAGAACTCTTTAATGGCCCTTAAAAGACAATTGATGAAACCTATGCCCCATGGGGCCCTGATGTCAGAATATCTGAGGGCTAACAAAGCCCCCAATGGACTTATAGTCTCTAAAATCCCACAGATTTTCCAGGAAGATGCTGTTTTCAAACGTGAATGGTCCCAGGTGGAATGGAAATGCACTAGGGACTGGCTCATCCTGATTATCAAACACAGAGAAACGTTTGGCGGATGCTCTGATAATCAGGAGTAACAGAGCAGAAAATGCTTTAAACACTGAAATTTTGATTACCACCTATAAATCCAGATTAGCTGAAATCAATAATGATATCAATGAGAAGAAAGATTAGTTAATGAAGCAAACAATTAACAAGCTTCAGAAGGACATTAAAAGATTTGATAAAGAAAATGTCTACCCTTACTTCAGATATTACCCTACAACAACAGGGGATTCCTTCTCTTAGAGTAGTGGCTCCTTCAGGAAACAAAATACCTCAGTTAATAGTAACTCTAGTTCAGGCAGCTGGTGTTAAGATGGGAATATACAATGACCCCATTTCCTCCTTCTTTGGTTACAGAATGGCCCAATATCAGTGTCCCCCATCTATGTGGCCACATCCCTATGCCTTACATCCTCAGGGACCCCAACAGGCATTTACACAAGTCTTGAATCCACCTTTGTAGGCAAAGGCTGGGGCAGAGGGAGAGGCACACAAAGAAGAGTGCAATGGCACAAACCAACTACTCAAACACAGAGACAAACACGGAGCCAGACCAGCAACAACCAAAAAAAGTCATAGTGAACCTTTTGACTACAGTCTAGTCTGTAACTGAGACAGCCATATTACAGAAAAGTTTAGGCTGTGTGTAGGAGGCTGGCCTGGTTTGTAGTGGGTACCTTGGGTACTTACACCTTATACCAGGTCCAGTTATCCCTTATTAGTGATATGTAGTAGTGTTCTAGCAGCTTAGGCTGATAGGGATAGCTATAGCAGAGCAGCTTAGGCCGAACTAGGAGACATGCAAAGCTCATGCAATACCACTTATAGTTACACAGTACTTATACACAAGTAAAGACTATACTCAGTGTTACCAAAAATAAAGGTATTTATTTGGGTGACACAGTACCAAAAATATCTTAGAGACAATACTCCTTCTGGAGGTAAGTATTATACACAATATATACACTAGACACCAAAATTAGACAAGTAAATAGTCATAGAACAATGCAAACAGTAGGAAATCATATAGAATGCAATGGGAGAAAATAGGTCTAGGGAAAACACAACCATATTCTAAGAAAGTGGAATGTGAATCACGAATTCCCCCCTAGATAAGTGTAGTGTGTGCAGAATCGCTGGGAGAGTGAGAATACAGTAAAGGTAAGTAAATTACCCCACCCCAGAGACCTGAAAAGCAGGAGTAAAGTACTGCAAGTTTCCTTAGGCCACACTACACCTCGTTTTTGGGATTTTGCAGCAGTCAACCAGGTCTGCAAAGAACAACTGCTGGATTATTGAACCTGAAGACCTACAAAGGAAGGAGATCAAGTCCAGAAGTCAAGAGAAGTTCCAGGAAGGACAGGAGCCCCTGCCAAACCAGAAGAGGGTGCAAAAGAAGAGTCCCAAGTTAGTCGAAGACTGCCGAAATACACCCTAGGAAGATGCCAACGGGTTCCTGCATGATGCCAAAGATGTCCCAATGAGTGAAGATTGTTCCAGACAAGATTTTGTGTTGGAAGGCATCAACAAGCCTTGGCTACAGTAAAAGTGCATTTTGTATCAAAATGGCGCTGGATGGGCCCAGGAGGGATATGGGGGCCTCAACTCTGTGTGAGGAGAAAGTGGGGGCTCTCAGCACTTTAGAGAGCCCTCAGGATGCCAGCCAGCAGCCCCAGAAGCCACAGGATCTGGGTTCAAAGGAGGTGCAAAATGCAGTTGATGCAGCACAACAACAAAAAAGTCCCACACCACCGGAGAACAACTCAGCGAGTTGAGCATCACAGCATGCAGTGCTGGGGATCTGGGCCAGGCTGTGCACAAAGGAATTTTGCAAAAAGTGCACAGAGACCTCAGGAGGTGAAGAAGATACAGAACACAGGGGTACCGTTGTTCTCGGAGAAGGCAAGGTCTTACCTCTTCCAAATTGTATCAGCAGGACCTCAGGACAGCCTATGTCGATGATGTCCACCCTCTGTGTCCTTAGGAGCACGTTCGTTGATGTGAGAGGAGTCCCAGGGTACCAGTTGTCATCTTGGAAGGTGCCTGCTTGGTGCAGAGGAGTGACTCCGTCACTCCACAGGAGATTTCTTCGGGCCTTCTGGTGCAGGATGAGACAGGGAGTCCCCAGAGTGTGCACACAATGGGAACTGTTGCAGTTGCTGATTTGGAGCTGAGGCTGCTGAAGAAAAGTGTCTCTTGTAGACAATTTGTTGCAGTTACAGCAGTTCTTGGAGCAGACTGCGTTAATCAGAGGTCAGAAGAGTCTGAAGTTGTTGCAGAGGATTCCTGAAGGAAACTTGCATACAGAATCTGAAGAGAACCCACAGGAGACACCCTAAATAGCCCTGAGATGGGGATTGGCTACCTTATCAGGTATGGGCCTATCAGGAGGGTTCTCTGACGTCACCTGCTGGCACTGGCCGCTCAGAGCCCTCTAGAGTGCCCCCACACCTTGCAAAGCAAGATGGCTGAAGTCTGGAACACACAGGAGGAGCTCTGAGCATCATCCCTGGGGTGTTGATGGACAGGGGAGTGGTCACTCCCCTTTCCTTTGTCCAATTTCCCACCAGAGCAGGGTAGAAGGGGTCCCTGAACCGGCGTAGACTGCTTTATGCAAGGAGGGCACCATCTGTGCCTTTCAAAGCATTTCCAGAGGCTGGTGGAGGCTACCCCTCCCCAGCCTGCAACACGTATTTTCAAAGGGAGAGGGTGTAACACCCTGCTCTCAGAGGAAATGCTTTGTTCTGCCTTGCTGGGACTGGGCTGCCCAGAACCCAGGAGGTAGAACCCTGTCTGTGAGGTGGCAGCAGCTGTAGCTGCAGTGCAAGCCACAGAGAGCTGGTTTGGCAGTACTAGAGGTCCATGGTGGAGCACCCAGGATGCATGGAATTTCCTCCCTGATACCAGATTTGGAATAGGGGGACAATTCCATGATTTTAGACATGTTACATGGCCATATTCGGAGTTACTATTGTGAAGCTACATATAGATATTGACCTATATGTCGTTCACGAGTGTTATGGTGTCCCCACACTCACAAAGTCTGGGGAAATGGCCCTGAACTATGTGGGGGCACCTTTGCTAGTGAAAGGGTGCCCTCACACTTAGCAACTTTGCACCTAACCTTCAGCAAGTTTAGGTTTGACATATAGGTGACTTATAAGTTGCTTAAGTGTATGAACATGGCTGTGAAATAGTGTGTGCACTATTTCACGAAGCTGCAAAGGCAGTCCTGTGTAAGGGTTTGTCTGAGCTCCTTCTGGGTGGCAAAAAAAACTGCTGCAGCCCATATGGATCTCCTGGAACCCCAATGCCCTGGGTACCTAGGTACCATATACTAGGGACTTATAAGGGGGGTCCAGTGTGCCAATTGAAATTGGTAACTGAAGTCACTGGTCTACAGTGACAAATTTAAAAGCAGAGAGAGCATAAACACTGAGGTTCTGATTAGCAGAGCCTCAATGACACAGTTAGGCACTACACAGGCATACACATTAGGCCATACATTATGAGCACTTGGGTCCTGACCAGCAGGATCCCAGTGAGACAGGCAAAAACATACTGACATACATGTGGAAAATGGGAGTAACATGCCAAGGAAGATGGTACTTTACTACACTGTCCCACTCTCTAAAGATGAAAATTCTGTAATAATTGTGAACTGCACATCTTTCCCTGAAAATCCACCTCAATGTGTTTTTCCAAGAGAGAACCATTAATGAGACTTCAGACATGGGTCTTAGGAACCCAACTACATTTACCCCTTGTGCAGGTATTATTCAACACGAGGTTTTGATATTTGAACAAGCAGTTCTCATGGAGGTGGATAGGATCACTTGTGGTACTAATTTTCACAATATATCTAAAGTGGAATGGTTGGCCCTACAATCCCTTGCTGTTGATACAAAGATTATAACAAAACCTTCAGACAAGGACAGGGCTATCCTCCTCATGTCTATTGGTGATTATAACCTGGAATGTAAACGTCAGTTATCAAACAGGAAATACTACACTCCAATCATATAGGACCCCACCATGAGATTGAGCACCAAGATAACCTATCTAGTTGCTTCAACATCACCTTGAACTGAAAGAGTCATTAAAAGTTTGGAAAAGCAGACCTCTCCTTAGCTTCTGCTGTGAGGGCTGTCCGCCAATAACCTGAGGTCGGTTTAAAGGTGCTTAAATGTTTTGCAGCCCCAAACTTATCAATGAACCCATCAGCTCTGGGTATGGGGTCAGCATCAGTCTTTGTGACTGCATTCAGACATCTGCAGTCCACACAAAACCTCACCTCTGGTTACCGCCTTTTGGATTTGGGTTGAGCACCAGAAGCACCTGACTGACCCATGGGCTACTAGAGTGCTCAATTACCTCAAAACCTAGCATTCGCACAACCTCAACACAACCTCATCTTTAAATCTAGCTTGGACCTGGTCTTACAACTTGTACATTTTATTTTTGACAGGTAAACTTTCATGTGGATTCACATCATGTTTGACTATGTTGACCAGAAAACTGTACAAGCAAGTTCTAAGAGTTTTTCTGTTGCTGACTTGTCAAGGAGGAAGAGAGCCATATACCCTAAATTGAGCCATTTTGATATTGGTTGACATCTGTTCTGGGAGAGGCCCGCTTTCTTCCTCTTCTCCACCATCTGTCACCATGAGGATTGTGAGCTCCTCTCTGTCATGATGTAACTTGAGCCTATTCACATGTATCAGCCTATGAAATTTCTTTGGGGTACCTCAGTCCACCATGTATATGACTTTCTATTTTTTTTCAAAGATGGGGTAAGGCCCTCTCCATTTTTCAAGGAGGGCTCTAGGTACCACGGTCTCTAACACTCATACCAATTGTCCAGGTTGGTACTCAACCATAACAGATGTTTGGTCAATCCAGTGTTTGACAATCTCCTGGCTAGCCTCCAAGTGTTTGTCTTTGTCATGTTTTCTGTCATCCTGGAAAAGAGGCCTAACACATAATCTAGGATGTCCTGTTTGGGCTCCTTAAGTGGTCTCTCCCTACCTTTTCTGACCAAACTTAAGAGACCCTAGACAGGGTGTCAGAAAATTAGCTCAAAGGGACTAAAACCTCCTCTCGACAACCAACCAAGAGGCGTGGGAGAAGAATATCCCATCTTTTCCTGAGTTTTGCAGGTAAACTCATGAACATGCCCTTCATGGTTTTGTTAAATCTTTCAACAAGTCCATTTCAGTCCAGATGATAAGGTGTTGGGGACTTACAAGTCACTCCTCACTCATCCCACCTGGCAGACATAAAGTTAATTCCTCTATCTGAGATGACCTCCTTGGGAAATCTAGCGCTGGTAAACAAATATACCAAGCGGGGTACTAGCTACTGCAGGAGCAGTAACTGTTCTAAGGGGTATGGCTTCTGGACACCTGGTGGTATGGTCCATAACCAAAAGGTGCCTAGAGGCGAAAGGCAGGTTCAGGGGACCAACAATATCAACCCCCACTCTCTCAAAGGGAGTCCACACCACAGGAAGTAGTAGCAGGAGAGCATTTGGGTTGGCTCATGCCTTTCCACTGGCCTGGCAGGTAACACAAGAGCAGCAAAACCCCTTCATCTTTTCAGACATCTGGGACCAGTAAAAGTGGTAGACCAACCTGCCCCTGGTTTTGGTCTGCCCCAGGTGTCCAGCTAAGGGGATGTCACGGGCTAGGTTACAGAGGAATTCTCTGTACTGTTGAGAGACCACCACTCTCCTAGTTGCCCTGGGTTTGGGGTCCCTTACCTCACTCTGCAGGACTCCCTTGCCCCAGTTTACCTTATGGGTACCACTGACATCACCTTCCTCCTGTCTGATAACCAACTATCGCAGGCCCCCAAGTGTGAGACAAGTCGTCTGTCCCTGCCTCAAGTCCTCTCTGCAGAGACTACCTGCTCCCTGAAGTTCTACAACATCAGGTAAATTTCTCAAGGCAGCACCCTCCTCTTCAGGAACCAGGCCTTCCCTTGATGGTTAGGCTACTTCTGGTTCTGGGGACTTTTGGAAGAAGACTTGCTAGGCTTCCTGCCCTTCCTCCTGGTACTAGGGACTTGGGGCCAATGGACCACTGCCTGCCTACTCTGAAAAAACAAAACCAAATGGTTTCATTTTTTCTTTTGTATTGCAACTCGTTTTCCTTTAAGGAAAACGAGCTGCAATACAAAAAAAAAATGCTTTATTGAAAAAGCAGTCACAGACATGGAGGTCTGCTGTCTCCAGCAGGCCACCATCCCTGTGAGTGCAGGGAATCGCAAGGGGGTCGCAAATTGCGACCCACCTCATTAATATTAATGAGCTGGGTCTTTGCAACCCCCTTGTGATTCGCAGAAGGTGTCTGAGACACCATTCTGCATATGATTTTGCGAGTCGCAAATTCATATCTTACTACACCTGGCCCTTGGTCCACTGTTTCAAGATCCATAATCCCTTGACTTTCCCTCAAGGCCTCCTGTGATCTAATGGAGATGCAAACCCACTCAGTGACACCCAGCATTGCTGCATGATTCCTTCTGTCGACCTCTGCCCATGCAGAACTTTCAAGATCATTGCCCAGTAGACAATCCACTGGGATGGCAGAGGACAAAGCTGCTTTCTTAGGGCCAGTAATCCTTCTCCACACAAAGTGTACCACAGCTATGGGATGTGACTTTATAACATTGTCAAATATAACTATTTCATGAACCTCATCAGGTAGGATCTGGCTTCTGGGAACCATCTTACCCATTACCATGTTTATGCTGGCATCTGTAACCCTTAAGGACTGAACTTCCACCCCATTGTCTTTTTGGCCACTGTCTGTACTTTACCATACTGGCAGGCCATTGGGCTAAAGTTTTAATTTTCTCACCACTCAGGGAAACTAAAGTGGGTTTAGCATATGCTTTGCAATCCAGAGTGACAACTTCCACCCTAATCCCTATAATGGCAATCCCCTTGTGATGTTTTGATGCATGCAGAATTACGCTTGAAGTGCCCTGGCTGTCTATAGTCATAGTACACCCTAGCTTTTGAAGGGTCATAATTCTTTCTCTGACACCCCCCTCCCCTTTCATTGGGATGAGAGTCTGGACCCCTCTCCTTAGGATGCTTTTAGGGTCTCTTTGGGCATATCTGACTTTTTAAACTTGCCCCCATCTTTTCCCTGAAGGGGAGCCTGTCCTACCTTTTTATGTTCACCACCTGAGGAATTTTGGGGCATCCTAGTGTGTACCCACTCATCAACTATCCCCCCTAGAGTGCTAGGTCTAGATAACTTGGGAGTATGGGGGTCATTCTGACTCCCGCCGGGCGCGGTCACCGCGCGCCCGGCGGGAGCCGCCAAAATACCGTACCGCGGTCGGAAGAGCGCGGTGGGTATTTTGAGGTTTCCCCTGGGCTGGCGGGCGGCCTCCAAAAGGCCGCCCGCCAGCCCAGGGGAAACCGTCCTTCCCACGATGAAGCCGGCTCGTAATCGAGCCGGCAGAGTGGGAAGGTGCGACGGGTGCTGTTGCACCCGTCGCGTATTTCACTGTCTGCCAAGCAGACAGTGAAATACTCGTAGGGGCCCTCTTACGGGGGCCCCGCGACCCCCCCTACCGCCATCCGGTTCCCGGCGGGCGGACCGCCGGGAACTGGATGGCGGTAGGGGGGGTCGGAATCCCCTCGGCGGCGCAGCTTGCTGCGCCGCCTTGGAGGATTCAAACGGGCGGCGGCACACTGGCGGGAGACCGCCAGTGTTGCCGGTCTGACAGCGGCTTTACCGCCGCGGTCAGAATGCCCTGCGGGGCACCGCCGGCCTGTCGGCGGTGCTCCCGCCGACCCTGGCCCCGGCGGTCTAAGACCGCCGGGGTCAGAATCACCCCCTATGTGTTCTTTAACCATTAAATTGTACAAGCCCTCATTGTTATCTATCGTATTACCCTTGCTCCAGCCATCCAGTGACTTAACAGAGGCATCTACAAAATCAACCCATGTCTGAGTTGCTCCCTTCTATGTGCTCCTAAACTTTTGTCTTTACTCTTCTGGGGTGAGACCAAAGAGCTTAAAGTAAGCCTCCTTCAGGTTGGTAAAAGACTCTGGGGGTGATTCTGACCCCGGCGGTCTTAGACCGCCGGGGCCAGGGTCGGCGGGAGCACCGCCGACAGGCTGGCGGTGCCTCGCAGGGCATTCTGACCGCGGCGGTAAAGCCGCGGTCAGACCGGCAACACTGGCGGTCTCCCGCCAGTGTGCCGCCGCCCGTATGAATCCTCCAAGGCGGCGCAGCTAGCTGCGCCGCCGAGGGGATTCCGACCCCCCCTACCGCCATCCAGTTCCCGGCGGTCCGCCCGCCGGGAACCGGATGGCGGTAGGGGGGGTCGCGGGGCCCCTGGGGGCCCCTGCAGTGCCCATGCCACTGGCATGGGCACTGCAGGGACCCCCGTAAGAGGGCCCCTACGAGTATTTCACTGTCTGCTTGGCAGACAGTGAAATACGCGACGGGTGCAACAGCAACCGTCGCACCTTCCCACTCCGCCGGCTCGATTACGAGCCGGCTTCATCGTGGGAAGGACGGTTTCCCCTGGGCTGGCGGGCGGCCTTTTGGAGGCCGCCCGCCAGCCCAGGGGAAACCTCAAAATACCCACCGCGGTCTTCCGACCGCGGTACGGTATTTTGGCGGCTCCCGCCGGGCGCGCGGTGACCGCGCCCGGCGGGAGTCAGAATGACCCCCTCTGTCACTTCCTCCTCAAGTGCAAGTACCCCGTCTCTCCCTACTTTTGGAATCATTTCCCAAAGAAAGGACCACCAAATGTGTGCACCCACCCTTCTCATTCTAAGAGCTCTCTAAAAGGATGCCCATACTTATCTATGTCATCCCACTTTACATATTTTGGACCAACCCAATTGGGCAACCTGGGATCATAGGCACCCTCTGCAGTTACCTCTGCCTTTCTGTTGCTGCCACCTTGTCCTTGGGGTTTCATCCCCAGCTTGAACCTCCTCTCCTATATGGTCTGTTGCTCTTTTTCTAGGGCCAGCTTCCTCTCCTGAAGATCTAAGAGGCTTAGCTGAGACTCTAGGTTCTTTGGTCTCCTCACTGATGAAGAACTACTCCTATTCCCAGACAGGGACTTGTGCCTTGAAATATTTATGGGGACTACACTCTCTTGTCCCCCCTCTGTTTCAAAGGGATCATTGTCATTTAACTCATTCACATTCTCAGTAGTAATCTCATCCTCCAGCAGCGCCTGGGATATTCTTACTTTGAGAGTTTTCTCCAATTCATCCTTTTTGGCATACATTCCTGGAAAATCTTTCCTCTCTTTGCACAGTACTCTCAGCTCATTGATTCTCAATGGGAGCGAGGTGGCCAAGTCAATTACCCTGCTCTCCATTCTCGAAGACCTTCTGGCAAAAACTTTTTGCAAGGTTTTCACTTTTACACCTTTGTAACTTTATCTCCTTAGAAGGGGTTGACTTTGGAATTTCAGAACTTGGCAGCTTTCTAAAACTTTCCCTCAATGTCCAATTGGTTGTTTCTCTTTTAGTTGGTTTTTGACTTATTGGTTGTCTTGTGCAGCTCAACACAAGTTCTGGATCCCACCGCCATGCAATATTGTGAGGGTTTGGGTCTACTATATGATATGGCTGTGGGGCTTTAACATGCAATACACTCTCAAGTACCATATTGGGTCCAGTCAGGCTCATTTACGTAACCTGAAGCTCAACCCTAGGTAGCTGTGTGTCACAACACTATCTTGTGCCCTTTGTGCTTTGGGTTTTATTCGCCGGGCTCATGTCACCCTTCCCTTGTGGTGCCTCTCTGTATTGAGCACTCCAAGTCATGCTTCCCTTTTGGTACCTTCCAGTCTTGGGTACTCCACTATTCCCTTTCCAGAAAATCCTGAAACATTGACCCTTCTATTCTATTGCTATGAAAGTTTGGTCTATTGTACACCTGCAGATATCACATGTCCATTTAGGGATGTTACATTTCCACTGTGAAACATTGAATTGTACCATCATGCACTTGGGGTTCCATTGTACTTGTTTGTTCTTGCCAATTACCAATTGCACCTGCCACCTGCTAGGCCTCATATACATTGTAACATGTGATCTTCCCCAGGCTCATTGGAATATTCCACGCTTCCAGGTGGTACATGTGCTCTTCTGGAACACTCTTTGCTTCCTGTATAAAACCCCCCTCTGAACCTACATTGGTATTTGGGTTCATTCCAGTCCTGAGCAAGCAATGTCCCTGCACTCATCTCCTGAGTCGCCCGGAACTTCCAGCACTCTAGTCTTCCTGATGATTCTGTGATCCAGGCATCTGTGACTCTTCCTCTTGAGCTTCTTGTATCAAGTCTCCTGTGGACTTCAGATTCCGGTTTAAGTACTGTCTTGTCTAAGTACCTTCCCCTCAGGTTAGTGCGCATTAATCCACATGTTAGCAAATATGCAAAAGACTGATCCCTTGGAAGGAGTGAGCATGTTTTCCGATACTGATAATTATTTGAGTGTTCACCCACTTGAGGCCCACCACTCTGGACTCTTTCATTGCAGCACTCTGAACTCTATTGTATCTGAACTGAAACTTTGATTCTGGGTTTCTAGACAAGTTGTATCTTGTATTCTGGGCGAAACATCTAGAGTTTGAAGTTGTATTTGAGTTTTTAATTTGAATCCTGTATGTTCCGGGATACCAGATAATCTCCAGTTTTTTCTTGAAAATGGTTTCTGCTCTCTCCCATGAAATATTTATGATAAAGCCTGTAAGTGTGCAAATAGTGTAAATAAGTGATGGATTATTTTTAATTAGGAATCTATGGGTAAAATTGCTTCTTGTTCTTTTAGTGTATCATACCTTCATTGAGGATATGAGTCCTGAGAGTTCTGATCCTAATAGACAGTGCATGAGACATTCAAGCAGTTTCCTCAGTGATACGAGATCATCTAATCTTGTTATATAGAAGCCCCTTTATCCTCTGGGGACAGTGTTTGGAACCAGACACTTGTTACTTGTTTCATTAAGCTGCTCCAGCTGGGAGTGGAGGTCCAGCATTGGCTCCATGGTTGGAGCCAGGTGAATCCGTGACACTGTGGCTGCAAGCAGTAAGGCTTGGCAAAAGAACTTAGGGCCAGATGTATCAAACGTTTTTGCATTCGCAAATGGTGTGAATCGCAAAATTCGGCCGTTTGCAAATGCAAAAATGACTTTCACGATGTATGAAAGGCATCCACTGTGCAATTTTAAGGAATCGCAAAAATAGCGATTCCTTTAAATTGCGACCCCATTTAGAGAATCGCAAATTGCGATTCTCTAAATAGGAAATCGCAAATAGAGAATTCCTATTTCCGATTTCCAAAGCACATGTATCAAGCAATTCCTAAATGCAAATTGGGCATTTAGGAAATGCAATTACCACACATTCAAGTTTGGTGGTAACCATGTGCAAATCTTAAAAATGCATTATAGATGTATTTTTTCAAATTGACATGTAGTGCACACATGCCCCTAAGGCATGTGTGTGCTTCACATGTCCGAAATATTATTTTGGGGTGCATGAGAGGGGGCCCTACACCCCCAGCACCCTGGGGTTTGCATTACCTAATTTGCGAATTCCTACCTGGAATTCACAAATTGGGAAATGCAAAACCATTCGCACCTATGGGCCGACAAGCCCATAGGGTTGAATTAAGTTTCATTCTCTATTTGCAATTCGGTAATAGCATTTGCAAATTTTAAGAAATCGCTATTATCGAATCGCAAAATTCATACATCCCATTTTACATTTCTTAAGTAGCGAATTAAGAAATGCAATCCATATCTTTGATATATCTGGCCCTTAGTGTAAATTGTTTTGCAGCATCAAACAACAAAATAAGAAAGCCATACAACATGAAAGAAATTTGACACCAATTTATAAAAATAGATTATATTTTTCTAAAATTTTAGAGGCTTTAATGAACAAAATCTGCCTGAGTGTTCCGGAGATACAGATTTTATTATCACTTTTAAATGCAACAGCAAACAAGCATTGGTCATAAACAGTTTGTAAACTTTTGGAAAGATTGAAAAAGTTAGCTTGATCAATTACAGCTTGGGAGAGATCTAGGGGGCTGTGGGCATTTTAGACTGTTACCTGGCCACCAGACCATTTTTAAGGCGAGTTCCAAACTTTACAGGACGACCGCCATATACATCAATGGAGTGGTCCTGATGCTGAGGATACATTTGAAGCATGCTGAAAGGATGTTCTGGTTGTAGGGCAGTTGATGAGGGTGTCTTTGTTGTTGCTCCTTGGTCCACGGGTGAAGAGGGGTAACTTTGGCCACAGAGATCGGGGTCCATCAAAGTCCTCTACATTGCATTGGCAGGCCAGTCAATGCTAGGCTTCCGGTCTCTTGCAATGTGGATGGGCCGAAAACCTTAGGTGGGGCAGTGTTTCTTGGATGCAATGAATCCAGACTTGGATAGCACTCCTGGGTCAGGCAGACTTAGGCTCAACTTTTGGCTATCTCAGATTTGTCTTTTTGGGTGCTCAGTGACTGGTAGCGGCAAAACTTGTGTGGTGGCTCCTAATGCAAGGACACCTCTGACCCTTGTGTGATCCATTCCTGTTGTAGGCCCAGGTGCATCAGTGGGGTAGCGTTTTGTATTAGGACAAGTTGGGGATTCCTGGGTGGTATGACGTTTGTGGAGCCTTGCACATTCCTATAGTTTATGTCATAGAAAAGAAAGGAAAAATAGAGTTTTTATTCAATGTTTCACCTTTTCAGAGTATTCTGGGTAAGAAAACATTGGGGGATCCACACAAGCAACCCTTGACCCTGCTTCTGCAGGCAGGTCGCTCCCCGCTCCGCCGCCCATGCCACCCACTCACCGTCTTTTCATTGTGCCTTTTCCCCGCCACTGCCTTCCCCTGCGGCGCTGCCACCCCAGCCTTCCCGTTTGACCAGCCCTCCCTCCTCCCAGCTGCCACTCCCACCCTCCCCTCCTTTTATGGCAGCCACGGCACAGTAACGAGGAGCAACCCTTGACCCTGCTTCTGCAGGCAGGTCGCTCCCCTCTCCGCCGCCCGCGCCACCCCCTCACCATCTTTTCATTGTGCCTTTTCCCCGCCGCTGCCTTCCCCTGCGGCCCCACCCCCCCCAGCCTTCCCATTCGACCAGCCCTCCCTCCTCCCAGCTGCCACTTCCACCCTCCCCTCCTTTTATGGCAGCCGGGGCGCGGTAACAAGGAGCAACCCTTGACCCTGCTTCTGCAGGCAGGTCGCTCCCCGCTTCGCCGCCCGCACCACCCCCTCACCGTCTTTTCATTGTGCCTTTTCCCCACCGCTGCCTTCCCCTGCAGCCCCACCCCCCCAGCCTTCCCATTCGACCAGCCCTCCCTCCTCCCAGCTGCCACTCCCACCCTCCCCTCCTTTTATGGCAGCCGCGGCGCGGTAACGAGGAGCAACCCTTGACCCTGCTTCTGCAGGCAGGTCGCTCCCCGCTCCGCCGCACGCACCACCCCCTCACTGTCTTTTTATTGTGCCTTTTCCCCGCCGCTGCCTTCCCCTGCAGCCCCACCCCCCCAGCCTTCCCATTCGACCAGCCTTCCCTCCTCCCAGCTGCCACTCCCACCCTCCCCTCCTTTTATGGCAGCCGTGCCAAAGGCAAGCCAGTCTGCACCCATCCGCGCCAAGACCACGCCCAGCGCCAGTCCCCCTGGCCCTCTCAGACAAACCTACTCCCCCCTCACCCTCCACTAACTCAACCCAGGCCCCCGCCCCACGTGCACCCCTTCCAGCCCCACGCACACTCCTGGCCCCTTCACCTGCCACACCTGTCATTTCTCCTGCTCCTCATCCCTCACACCACACACCAACCCTATCGATCCCACCTTCAACAAACACAACACCCCCAACGCAATACTCACCTGCTCTGCCCCCACCAACCAACCCCGCCGCACACCAGCCTACAACCAGAACACACCCCGCAACAACACCCTCATGCACCACACCAATACCGCCAACCACAACCACCTCAACTGCCTGCTCCTCAACACCCGCTCCCTTCACAAACATGCCATAGAAGTCTGGGACCTCATCACATCACACTCACCTGACATCGCCTTCCTCACAGAAACCTGGACCAAGCCCTCCTCAGAACCCGACATAGCCATCGCCACCCCCAAGGGATACAAACTCCAACGAAAAGACCGCCTCAACAGGCCAGGTGGTGGCATCGCTATCCTACACAGAGACACCATCAAAGTCACCACCAGCTCCCAAGACACTATCGACAACACAGAACACATGCACTTCCTGATCCACATTAACAACAACTCCACCCTCAGAGGTACATTAATCTACAGACCACCAGGACCACGCCACGGCTTCTGCAACACCATCACCGTCACCATCAGCTCGCACGCCCTCACCGCCACAGACTACATCCTCCTTGGTGATTTCGAATTTCACTTGGAAAACCTACAGACCACAACTCCACCTCCCTCATAGACAACCTCACCAACCTCGGCCTCGGACAACTGGTCACCGCATCCACCCACTCAGCAGGACACACGCTTGACGCAATTTTCACATCAAGCCAACACATAGACTACATCCACGCCACCGAACTCCTCTGGACTGACCACCACTCTGTCCACTTCTCCTTCACCAAACCCCCCACACACCACCATCAACACACCACACCCTACCGCATGAGGGACAAGATCCCCACAGAATGACTAAACTCCCAACTAGCTCACAACCCCCCCCCACGCCAACAACCCCAACACAGGAGCACACAACCTCTCCAAATAGATCACCAACTGCGCAGACACACTAGCCCCCCTCAGAAAACTCAATACCACCCGCAACATCAAGAACACCCAATGGTTCACCCCCGAACTCCAAGACTCCAAGCGTAAATGCAGCCAAGTGGAGAAAATATGGCGACTAGAACCCTCCACAACCAACTTCTCCACCCTCAAAACCACCATTCGCACCCATCACCAACTCATATGCACCGCCAAAAGAGATCAATACAAGACACGCCTTGACAACAACTCTCAAACCAGCAAAGAACTCTTCACCATCATTAATGAATTTGCCAAACCCAAAGCCAGCAACATAGACCACTCACACACACAGCCCCTATGTGACGCCCTCTCCAACCACTTCCACCACAAAATCCTGGACATCCACAACAGCTTCATACCCCACACACCCACCGCACACACCTCTCACTCACCCAACCCAACCCCCACTCATGACCCCCCACACCACACTCACCACCTGGGACCCCACCACACACGAAGAAACCGAAAAAACCATCAACTCCATCCACTCAGAATCCCCCTCCGACCCCTGTCCACACCGCCTCTACAACAAAGCCAGCCCAACCATCGCCCCCATACTCCACAACATAATCAATTCCCCTTTCGACTCCGCCACCTACCCAGACCCCTGGAAGCATGTGGAAATCACTGCTCTCCTAAAAAAAAAAAAAAACGACCTGGAGATCCTCTCCAACTATTGCCCCATCTCCCTCCTCCCTTTCCCCGCCAAGGTTGCCGAGAAACTAGTCAACGCCCACCTATCCCACTTCCTCGAAGCAAACAACACTCTTGAACCCTCACAATCCGGGTTCCACAAGAACCACAGCACGGAAACCGCCGTCATCGCATGCACCGATGACATCAGGACCAAAGTCGACAAAGGCGAAACCGTCACAATCATCCTCCTAGACCTCTCTGCAGCCTTTCACACCGTCTGCCACCACACACTCCGCACATGCCTCCACAACATAGGAATTCGCCACAAAGCCATAGACTGGCTCACCTCCTTCCTCACCGACCGGACCCAGAGAGTCCGCCTTCCACCTTTCCACTCCACCACTTCCAAGATCATCTGCGGAGTCCCCCAAGGGTCCTCCCTCAGCCCCACACTCTTCAACATCTACATGATCCCCCTAGCCAACATCCTCCAAGCACATAGAATCACTATCCTCTCCTACGCAGATGACACCCAACTCATCCTCTCCCTCACCCGCAACCCCACCACCGCCAAAACCAACCTACACGCTGCTCTCCTCGACACCGCTAACTGGATGACTACTAACCACCTCAAGCTTAACTCCAACAAAACCGAGATCATTATCTTCGGCCCCAACAAAACCACATGGGACGACTCCTGGTGGCCCACCGCCCTAGGCCCGCACCCACCCCCGCAAACCACGCACGCAACCTCTGCATCATCCTGGACCTCTCCCTCTCCATGACACAGCAAATAAATGCCCTAACCTCCTCCTGCTTCCACGCACTCCGCACTCTAAAAAATCCTTCAAATGGATTCCCCCAGAGACCAGGAAGACAGTCACCCATGCACTCATCAGCAGCAGACTAGACTACGGTAATGCCCTCTATGTCGGCACCACACTCAAACTCAAACGCAAACTCCAGAGAATCCAGAACACAGCCGCACACCTCGTCCTTGGCCTCCCCCGCCATGAACAAATCTCACAACACCTCAAATCCCTTCACTGGCTCCCCATAGACAAGAGAATCACATTCAAGATCCTCATCAACGCTCACAAATCCCTCCACAACACCGGCCCAACCTACCTCAACGAAAGAGTGAACTTCCACACTCCCACACGCAACCTCCGATCAGCCGACCTCGCCCTAGTCACAGTCCCCCGCATCCAACGCACCACCACAGGAGGTAGGTCCTTCTCCTACCTCGCCCCCAAAACCTGGAACTCCCTCCCCACCAACCTTCACAAAACCAAAGACCTCCTGCTCTTCAGAAAGAACCTCAAGACATGGTTGTTTGAACAGTGACCATCCCTGCCCACCCCCTTGGTCCCCCCCCTCCCAGCGCCTTGAGACCCTCACAGGTGAGTAGCGCGCTCTATCCATTTTTTTGATTGATTGACAAGCGATACCTCCCTGGACTCCCCTTTCTGAAATGTCTGAGTTTGATAGGTTTCCCTACATGGTTTTCGATCCCAGGACTAATTAGTACACCCACCACATTTTGGGCCCTTCCCTGGCATGGGCACCTGGCCCACCTACACAAGTGAGGCCCCTTTTTTCTGTGGGGACTTGGGGGAATGTTGAGTGATAGGAAATGTGTGACTGTCTCCAGATTCCAGTACTTACCATCACATAAATGTGAGGAAAATGTGTTTTAGTCAACATTTGAGGTTTGCAAGGGATTCTGGGTAAGAAAATGTGTTGTGAGCCATGGAAGTCAGCCCACCCTGGATTCCCCTAGATGTCTAGTTTTTTAAAATGTATAGGTTGGTTAGGTTTCCATGGGTGTCAGTTGAGCTAGGGTCCAAAATCTTGAGCTAACCAAAGTGGAAAAAAAGGAACAGTTTCGGTGGAAAAATGTGATGCGTCCATATTGAGTTTTGGGGTGTTTCCTGTTGCAGGCACTAGGCTCACCCACACAAGTTCAGTACCATCTTTATCGAGAGGCTAGTGGGAGCACAGAATAGTAGAACATTTGTTTTAACCTATTGGAATTTGCTGTATTTTTGCCTTTCAAATGTAAACCAGTCTATAAGAAAGATAACATTTTGAAATATACCATCCAAATCATATGCTAGTACCCACAAATTCAGAGATGCAGAAATGACCATGGTTCCTAAACTCTATAACCTGAGCCCATTTCAGAAATACATAGGTTTTCTTGATACCCATGTTTCACTCTGCCTATTTTGCTATCGGAATTGGTCTATACTCGGTACTCAACGAAAAACCATTGTACTGTGCTCTTCAGTTGTTGGCTCTGGGTACCTTGGTTTCTTGGAGAACCTAGACACTCTATGTATCCCTACAACCATAAGGGTCTAGCAAACCTAATGGTATATTGCTTTTGTTAATAGGCCATTGTGGCAAAAAGTTACAGATGAAAATGTTGCAATACATGGCTGTTTTTTCCTAGTCATTAGTTATATTTATTTCAACAGTTATTTTCCTTGGCAAAACCTTGAGGGATCTACACATATGACCTCTTGCTGAATTCAGAATTTTATCTACTTTTTCGAAACCTTTACTTTTTCTGGCTCACCCATAGGTTTCACACTGGTGTCCACCACAAACTGGAAATAGGCTGAGAGCCCCAAAAATAAGGACAATAGGTTACCTGTCAGAATAATGCCAAAAATGTGGTACAAAATTAGGTTTTAGGTTTCATCTCTGCATGTCACTGAAAACTGGGAAGATGGCGACTTTAGTACAGCCAACCTTTTTTGGATTCCATATTTAGGGAATAAAACAACCACTTTTATGTCTCTCATATAAATATGGAAAGCAAGCTCGCTCTTCGAGAGCTCTTTTTGTGGCAATAATACCACAATGTCCACAATGTCCTTTGAGCCATTTCAATTATTTTCTTTTGCAGACTCTCCGGAATCAGGATTCTCAACCCTTGGAGTATAACTAACTACTGAGTTATGGACAGTTCATCTTTGACATTGCTGTATTTTTGATATTCCCCATCATCATTCAGCATGTCACTATCACAACTTGTTGCAATGATAATCTGGGCTAACAAGGTAACAGCTGATGTATTTACTTTTACAATGAAGGTAATGCAGGCTTCAACATTCTTAGATGTAGTACCATTTTGCAGCACACATTGAAAGAGGAAAAAGCCACCACAGATACTTTTTTTGCAGGAAGGTGTCCCTTCCTGCACAGAAACAATCCTGTCTGCAACGCAGGCATCCTTGCATCATTGATCAAGGGTGCCTCTGTTGGCGCTAGGAATCCCACTGTGCTCCAGCCCAGGGGGAGCGGACAGAAATGAGCTGTATCTTGTAGATACAGTGCATTTCTGCTCTTTTCTTGTGGCACTGGGCAGCACACTTGCTGCCCTGCCCTGCACCACAGGGCTTTTGAATAAGCCCTTTATTGTATAGTATTTAACACTACCAAACAAACGGAATAAGAAAGTTACGCAGCATTACAGAACCAGGGCAACAATTCATAAAAACAGATTTTATTTTTACAAATTTTTAGAGACCTGGGGGGTGATTCTGACCCCGGCGGTCTTAGACCGCCGGGGCCAGGGTCGGCGGGAGCACCGCCGACAGGCCGGCGGTGCCCCGCAGGGCATTCTGACCGCGGCGGTAAAGCCGCGGTCAGACCGGCAACACTGGCGGTCTCCCGCCAGTGTACCGCTGCCCTGTTGAATCCTCCAAGGCGGCGCAGCTAGCTGCGCCGCCGAGGGGATTCCGACCCCCCCTACCGCCATCCAGTTCCCGGCGGTCCGCCCGCCGGGAACCGGATGGCGGTAGGGGGGGTCGCGGGGCCCCTGGGGGCCCCTGCAGTGCCCATGCCACTGGCATGGGCACTGCAGGGGCCCCCGTAAGAGGGCCCCTACAAGTATTTCACTGTCTGCTTGGCAGACAGTGAAATACGCGACGGGTGCAAATGCACCCGTCGCACCTTCCCACTCCGCCGGCTCGATTACGAGCCGGCATCCTCGTGGGAAGGTCGTTTTCCCCTGGGCTGGCGGGCGGCCTTTTGGCGGCCGCCCGCCAGCCCAGGGGAAAACTTGAAATACCCGCCGCGGTCTTTTGACCGCGGCGCGGTATTTTGGAGGGCGGAATTCTGGCGGGCGGCCTCCGCCGCCCGCCAGAATCAGAATCACCCCCCTGATGAGCAAAATTCACCATAGAGAATCTGAGCTACAGATTTTTAAATGTATTATCACTTTCTAATCCAACAACAAACATCCATTTGTCAACAACAGGTTTGGATGATTTTCAAAAGTTTTAATGTTAGTTTGGCTGTTCCAGTCAGATCCAAAAGGATGAAGGTCTAGGGGGCAATGGGGTACATTTGGACAGTTATCTGGCCACCAGAGTATTTTTCAGTCCTGTTCCAAACGTTACAACATAACTGACATAGACTGTAATTGAGTGGTCCTGAGGCTGGAGAGGAAGGATGAAAAGATGCTGAGGGCTGCTCTGGTCGTTCTGTGGTTGAAGCAGGTACCTCAGTCCATAGGTGATGTGGGGAGATTTTGGCCACAGAGATTGGGATCCCAGAAAGTCCTCTTCGAGACAGTAGAAGGACAGATGATGCCGGACTACTGGTCTACAGATACAGTGCTTGGATTGAAAACATTTGGTGAGGCCATTGAGAATTGGTCTTTTGAGATGCCCAGCAGCTGTTAGCTGTGGATCTTCTGTGGCGGCAATCAACTTGCCAGCTTTGTCCCTGGAGCTGCTTCCAGGTGATCAGCCAACTGATCCTTGGAGTTACTGATTTGGTCTGAGGCTGTGCCACAAATTTTCCCCACACCAGGAGCCACAAGCACTATCTCAACTTTGCTAGCCCACAGTGCAGCAGGTGCAGTACAGCAGACACTGCAGCCTCCTTCTTTGGTTCTTGTTTGGATTCCAGTGTGATATGATGTTCAGGGGCCAGGGGTACCACATTTACCACAGGAAAATGCTCTGAGGGGACCATGCAGTCACTAGCCACATTTCTGGAAAAGGTTGGCATTTGGCAATCCCAGGGTGCATTATTTTAGCCACCCTCAGGGTGTCTGAACATTCCCTCAACTGTGAGGAGCTTGGCAGCCCAACCTAGAGGTGAGGCTACCTGGGTGCTATACGCCCACAGAAAAAATGGTTTGGGCACTGGTCTTTCCTCTCTATCCCCAGCCTATCTACCTGAACAAAGGGCAGTCTCTTGGGAGTGTTATTGCCATTTGCCCACCAAAGGCTACTTCCCCTTTGATGCTTGCCTTTTGGGTTAACATCCAGATTGACTTCCTGCTAAGAGGAAGTAACACCTCTCCCTTGTGTGGGCTGCTATTGTTTCTAAGACTGGGAGTCAAATATACCCCTCCCTAGCTGGACAGAAAACTGTTGGCTGGCCAGTGCCTGTGTGAAGCTGCTAAACCTTTACCAGAAAATGATAAACTGAGTTTATTATCATTTTCTGGTAAAGGGGCGGGCCAGGGGGTGACGAGCAACTGGGGGGAGTGCTGAGCATTCCATCTCACTGCACATGTATGTTTGGCCGGCTGTCTCACGCCGATCAAACACACATGCGCAGTAGGGTCTCTCCAGCCCGGCAAATGTGTTGGGCACTCACAGCCAACCCTGACCTTGATCTGAGCAGCGTCAGGATTGGCCACTGGGCAGGCTGGGAGCCTGTGCCTGCTTACAGTGATGGAGGAGAGGAGCGGTGTGGCAGCAAGGGAAGGAAAGTGTTTTTTTTTTTTTACTTAAATGAATGTTTATTCCTCCTCCCCCCAACTGCCTCTTCTGCACCTCGTGAGCTGCTACTGGCTTTTTCGTTAGTTGTATCTGCAGATAAATATAAAAGAGGAGGGGCATTTGTGGAGCATGACACAGTTTCATAAAGAGCCTCGTAAGTTGCTATGTTTTGGTGGATGGTGTAATGCAGTGGCATTCTGTGTAGTGTCTGTCGAAATAACTTAGAAACATTCAAACATTTGGGATTTTTAGATGTAGAAGTTGATCTCTGCATGTAAGCCAGATTTAGGACTAAGAGTCTCATGTCACAAAATCACAAGGTTTGTCATCCAGAAAGTACATATCATTATATACAAAACCCTTTTTCATAAGTTGGAAATTTCTTTAGAATAGTAAAAGGATGTTTGCAATCAATTTTGAAATGCAACAAGGAGGGTTCATGAAAGGGGTTTCCTCCTTCCCCTTTCCAAATTGGAAAGGAATGTATTGATGGTTTGTGACTTCAATTGCTGTTACAAACCATTGATGAGCTAACAACCCTCGAGTTGGGGGTGGTAACTAATTTGCAAAAGAGAAAGGGTCCCCTTGGGGTAGTATATTGGCAGTCTCGGGAGGTGGGGTGGAAGGTTTCCAAAAACTGCAGGCCAAACAGGGCAGAAGCACTACTATTTAGACAGCGATTTGGTAAATAGTGACTTTTTTGGTATTTGCATGACTCACAGCTGAACATCGCTGAATTTCAACTTTTCAAGCAGCAGCTGGGAAAATATTTAAGTTTTCTTCCTATTTGCACAGCTGCCAGACAAACAGGGCAGAATCTCCACTATTTAACCAATGGCTGGGTAAATAGTGTTGTTTTCTGCTATTTGCACGGCTGCCACCTGCATAGTCCAGAATATTTATTGTTTATCCAGCAGCTGGGTAAATAGTCAAGATGTTCCTGCTATTTGCGCGGCGGACAGCTGGACAACGCAAACTCTCTACTATTTAGTCAGCAGCTGGGTAAATATTTATATTTGCCTACTATTTCATAGGCTGCAAGCAGGACGGTGCAAAATCTCTACTATTTACCAAGAAGCCAGGCAAATTGTGAGGTTTTTCTGCTATTTCCACAGCAGTCAGCTCAACAGTTCAGAACCTCTACTGTTTAGTCAGCGGCTGGGTAAATAGTGACATTACTCTGCTATTTTCAAGGCCCCCGGCCAAATAGTAAACAATTTTTACTATTTAGCCAGCAGCTGACTAAATAGGAAAAAACATCACTATTTACACAAAGGCTGGGTAATTAGACACTACCTTTTGGCAGTCATCAAATGTTGCTTGACAATCCCTTTAAATGTATGTGAAAAGATTTGTAGAGGTACAGCAAGCTATTTACACACAGATCTTCTATTAAAAGTTAATAGATTTGTGTTGTAATGGGTAGTGAGACTTTCCAAAGGATTTCATATTTAGATATTTCTTTTTT
The DNA here is from genome assembly GCF_031143425.1 of Pleurodeles waltl. Lineage (NCBI taxonomy): Eukaryota > Metazoa > Chordata > Amphibia > Caudata > Salamandridae > Pleurodeles > Pleurodeles waltl. The sequence continues at coordinate 215,484,807 of NC_090450.1, read as the reverse complement.
CTTTTTAGTTTTTCCCCACTTCCTCTTGTCACTAGTTGCATCTACCTACATGAATGCGCACTGGCTTCAAAATAATTTGTATTGTTAGGTTAACACAAAGAAATGAAATATCAGACATCCACACATACATTTATAGTCTATGAAAATGTTCCTCTGTTATAAATAATGCATGTCTGCATTCAAAGTTAATGGATGAAGACATATTTTAAAATACATACATCAGACAGAAAAAATAAGGCTCCTGTTTTGAAACATTGAAAAAACTGTCAAGGACAAAACAATTTTCACAGACTCAGAACAATGTAAATATGTAATATAAAGAAATGTTTATGGATGCTCACACATTCATTCCAGAAACTTGTAGCAGGAGAGATAGGAAACATTTTAACATATTCAGGAAAAAGAAGGATTCTAAAGCTGTCTTTTCCAGCAGCTTGTTTCTTAGGGCAGGTAAATTATGTGAGCTAGGTGACCATTCAAGTCTTTTATTATGTGTCCTGGGGTAGCGGGTTAGAATTTCAAAGGCTGATATTCTAATAGGATCATCTTGCTAGGTAATGCATGTATTGTAGACATTTTGTGTAACGTGCAGCTTACATCTTCTACTTTTGATAAAACAGATAATTTGGGGGCACATGTACGTATCATTTTCCTGCCGCAAACGGCCCGATTCGCAGAATTGGACCGTTTGCGACAGGAAAAAAACATTTTGGTATGTACCTAGAATATTTTGCGATTCGGTAATCTATATACCAGATCGCAAAATAGGTTTGTGAGTCGCAATTAGGAAGGGGCGTTTCCTTCCTAATTGCGAGTCGCAGCTCAATGTAGCATTGTTTTGTGATCGTAAATGCGGTCACAAAACAATCACAGTTAGCACTAGTTTCAAACTGGTGGTAACCCATTCGCAAATGGGAAGGGGTCCCCTTTGTGAATGGCAGTGAAAATATTTATTCAGAGCAGGCAGTGGACCACTGCCTGCTCTGAAAAATTGAAAAGAAAACTTTTCATTTTTGTCTTTGAAATGCATCTCGTTTTCCTTTAAGAAAAGGGCTGCATTTAAAAAAAAACTGCTTTATTTAAAAGCAGTAACAGACATGGGCCCTCATTCTGACCTTGGCGGGTGGCGGAGGCCGCCCGCCAAAGTCCCGCCGTCAGGTTACCGTTCCGCGGTCGAAAGACCGCGGCGGTAATTCTGACTTTCCCGCTGGGCTGGCGGGCGGTCGCCTTCAGACCGCCAGCCAGCCCAGCGGGAAAGAGGCTTCCACGATGAAGCCGGCTCGGAATCGAGCCGGCGGAGTGGAAGCTGTGCGACGGGTGCAGTTGCACCCGTCGCGTATTTCACTGTCTGCGCAGCAGACAGTGAAATACATGTAGGGGCCCTCTTACGGGGGCCCCTGCAATGCCCATGCCAGTGGCATGGGCACTGCAGGGGCCCCCAGGGGCCCCGCGACCCCCCCTACCGCCATCCGGATCTCGGCGGTCCGACCGCCGGGATCTGGATGGCGGTAGGGGGGGTCGGAATCCCCGCGGCGGTGCAGCAAGCTGCGCCGCCGCGGAGGATTCAATGGGGCCGCGGTACACTGGCGGGAGCCCGCCAGTGGTGCCGGTCCGACCGCGGCTTTACCGCCGCGGTCGGAATCCCCATTGGAGCACCGCCGGCCTGTCGGCGGTGCTCCCGCGGTCCTCCGCCCTGGCGGTCAAAGACCGCCAGGGTCAGAATGACCACCATGATGATCTGCTATCTCCAGCAGGCCACCTTCCCTGTGAGTGCGGCCATTCCCAATGAGGTAGGTCATTTGCGACCCCATTGCGAATTGCAAACAGTGTAAAGTACACTGTTGTACATCTGGTTGTGCGACTCGCAAATTGCGAGTCTCAAAACTGGATCTTTGTGCATGTGGTCCTTGGCTATTTTCAAACTTAACTCATATCTAACTCAGTGAGTTATGCAGATACTACCAATATATGCATTTAATCTGCAAGGTATGGTTTTAACTTGTATTCTTTTAAGGTGCACACAAAAGATGATATTGACTTGAGTGGTGACCAACTCTTATTAAGGGACAAAAATCAATTCAGATTGCATTTTTTGCTTTATAAATGTTCGTTAATAGGGCCTTGTAATTACACCAATAGATTAAAGAACTGTTCATTCTTTCAGAGTTTTAGAAAGCAAAATGCTTTGAAGTCTGGGTGCACATCTCACCCAAATTAAGTCACATGCTTTGTTTTCTTTGAGAAGCTGGATGGAAGTTAGGACAGTGACTAGCAATTTTTTCCTTGAATTCTAATCTGCTTCTAGCTATCGTACAACTCGTACAAAAAACAGTCCTTATGCACTGGGAGTTAGGCACAATAGTGAGAAAAAAGCATTCACTCTCTCCAGTCCAATGAAGACTACTGCTCAGCATAGCTCGGCAAATACTAAGGCCCATATTTATACTTTTTTAGCACCGTATTTGTGCAGTATTTGTGCCGCTTTTTAACGCAAAAGCCACGCAAGCTTACGAAATACAATTTTATTTTGTAAGTTTGTGCCGCTTTTGCATCTAAAAAATGACGCAAATGTGGCACTAAAAAAGTATAAATATGGGCCTAAATATCCCCAGGATTCAAAGGGTTCTTGTCGTGATGTGTTTTGGTATCTGCACACTATACTAGGGCACATTTGTTTGAACGTAGTTCAAGCATAACAAAAGCTTCTTGTTAGACCTGCCAGCCTTAGGGTGGTCTTCCTCCAAACCTTATACGTTCTCCCCTCCTGTTTGCCGAAATTTGTTTTTGTTGGCCTTGGAACATTGTGAACTAAACCACTGCTAACCAGTGCTAATGTGCTTGTGCTCACTCCTCTAAACACAGTAACATTGGCCTACACTTGAAGGGCACATTCAATTTACCATTAAGTCAGTAGTAAAGTTGGGGGCGAGGCCAAGATGGTGGCCGGAGCGGACGCTTGAACAAGGAGCTCCGCTCACGGCCCACCTTTTGCTCAATTATCCTGGTCCCTGGTGGGCATATTGATAAGGAGGCTTCTCCCCCCTGCCTGGGGGTAACTCCGAGGAATCTGGACCCGCAGAAGCTGGTCCCGCGCTGGCCCGTCGAGGAAAATGTGGTGGGACACGGTCGGTGCCCCGGACCGGACGACAGACTGGCCTAGCCGAGGTGGGTGCGGCATACACGCAGCATCGGGGCGGTCCCCTCGGACTCCGCCGAGATTCTACTGAGGCCGGGGCTGGGACGCCCGTGTAGCAACGCAACGGGGCCGGGAGCCATCTCCCTGGGGCGCGGCTTCTGAGCACTGCGTCACCCGACCTGGCCGCGGCCTGGCTGTGCAGCCCGTGAGCCGGGGTGCACGTGGAGGATGGGCGTGGCCCCCAGTCGGGGGGTAGCGCCCTGGGCGTCCTGCCTCGGTGGCTCTCCCCGCGCAGCGGTGGCGCGCGGGTCCGGGGCCCACGCTGGATTGGACTTCGGGCTGGGGCTGAAGATAGCGGGTGCTCACCTGCGGGGGACCCGGGCCCCGGGTGGCCCACCGGGGCGCTCTGCCTGCCGTGGGACGACACAGACTCTCTCCCTGGGCACCCTCCAGAGGCGGGCGCAGGACACACCGGTGCCTGGGCCGGGAGCGACGACCTGCTGTTGACGGCTGCCCCTCCCCCGCGCTGAAGAACTGAACGGGCCTGCACGCGGCCCTTGGGGAGAGGATCGCCCTGGTGCGGCAACTTGGCGCCGCAGTGGCGGCCAGGAGATGAACTCAACAAAAAGAAAAGAGAAAGCAGGAAAACCCAAGAAAGGGGGGAAAAAAATACAAAAAACAAAACAAAAAGGGAAAAGAGTGTGAAAAGCAAAATAACAGAATAGAAATCAAAGACAAAAGAAAATAAATGCTATAAAGCGATGGAATAATCGTACAAGGCCTTCACAGTGGCAAGATGCAATCCAACAAACTAATAAAGAAAGAAACTACTGCTATTGGAACAGAGCTGGGGTCAGCACCAGTGGTTAATCAGGTGTTGGCGAATAAGTAGGGCCTATAGCAATAATAAAGACTCAAGCATGAAGTAGTCACGCTCAGACGTCAAGCTCAGGGCAGCCTTCAGGAGAGCTCAACCACAGTAACACCTTCTGGCCCCCCGAACCATCGATTTATCGCATGTAGGCTCTCCGTCTTGCTCCGCCAGGGCCCGCTGGTGACCTCACTAAAACCGGCCCCCCCTCGGCGCCACGGGAAGCGCCATGGTCAAACCGAAACACCCCAAATTGGGGACCTCCGCGGACAGGGATCCCCCCCCTTCTGCAGGTCACTCGAACACGCAATCTGCAACACTGCTCCAACAGAGCGAAACACTACGTACACACTCTCTACAGTTCGATAAAATCATGCAAGCAATAATGGAAACCAAAACCTCGCTGGAAGGGAAAATCGATGCTGCGGCACTGGAAGTCTCGCTGCTTCAAGCTGACCAACACAAACTAACAGATAGAGTGCACAACACAGAACTGTCACTAAAAACTGTTCAACCAGAGGTGGCAGATATGAAAAAAAAAATCCAACAAATGGAAACTGAACTGGCGCAGTTGCAACGTAGGGCCGAGAAAGCGGAAGGTCGCTCAAGTTAAACATCAGATTTATTGGTATCCCGGAACGTTTGGAACTACCCAAAGCTGAGGAATTCATTGAGACCTGGCTGAAAGACATAATGAAAATACAAGACGCCACTAAAGCCCCAATGATAGAGAGCCCACAGAATCCCGGGCAGGCCCCCGCGGCCCGGAACACCACCTCGGCCTCTGATAGCCCGGTTTCTTAACCATAGAGACAGAGACTCTGTCCTTCAACACTTCAGAACCTCTAACCCAATCAGCTTGGAAAACAGTAATGTATCTGCCTAACCGGACTACACGTTGGAAGTGCAACCTAAAAGATCAACATTCGTCAAGATCAAACAACTCTTTCGGGAACATAGTATCACCTACTCTCTTATGTTTCCAGCCCGCCTGTGTATAATCATCAATGTGAAAACGCTCATGTTTCCTACCCCGGAGGACGCATGGACATAGATCCATGCTAAGGGTCTGGTCAGCACGCCAACGGAAGAGGCAACAACCGAAGAATGGATCACCCCCAGCGCCAGAAGAAGAAAAAAAACAAAGCAACATCGCGTCCAACAAAATCACAAATGGAAGCTGATCAAGCGCAAATTCTAAGGGAAACCAGCACATTCACCTGATCACAAACTGACACCCGGAGCGAAGCAGACATAACCGACAGCGGATCCCCTGGAGGGGAATCCAGGTCATCCTTCTCTCCCCTTCTGGCCGGCCCCGATCTCACCCCGCGCTCGGCGGACTAATTCTAGGGCCCCAGTACACGCACAGGCTGCACCCTCTCCGGGAGCTGTGTGGGTGGATGCGGGGCCCCCTCTCCCCTGTAGCCGCGCATGGAAGTTTGCGACTGTCCCGGGACGGGGCCCGACCGTCTGCCACCTCATCGGAGCTTTATCGGACTACCACTGAAGACGCGGCCACAACCAGGAGCACACAGGGAAAGAACTATCCTGGAGATGGGCCACCTGATGCCTGGCTCCAATCAACCCACGCTCCCCATCGCCCTAACTATACCCGTATGGAACTTAACCTCCCAGACTGCAGTTTAGGCACCGGTGTGCCACTTTGTTTATTCACGGGCTTTACCCGAAATATCCTTTTATTCATTATTTCTTCCCTCTCCTTCCTCCCTATCCCATCTCTGCATTATCTTCTTTTGGGGCCATGGGAGCAGGCAGGCGGGTGCGGGGTGCGCGGGGGGCGCGCGTATCAGACTAGCGGCGATTAGCAGACGTAGCTGGTGTTGGGATCCCTGGATCACAACGTTTGGCGCTTTATAACTCAATCCAACACAATGAATAAGGAACCATTATACAATACAATGACTTGGAATGTAAAGGGAATGGCGGGAATAAAAAAGCGCAATAGGATACATGCACATTTAAAACGACACCATATCCACATAGCCATTCTCCAAGAAACGCACATTACCTCTGAAGATATCCCATGGCTAGAAAGGAGGTGGGCGGGACAGATCTATGGTTCTGGAAACTCATCATTCGCCAGGGGGGTCTTGATCTGGATAGCCCCAGTGGTCCCCTATGTGGTACAACGCATCGTAACCGACAGTGATGGCAGGTATATACACTTAATAGGCCACTTAGACGGGGAACTAATAGTGATTAATGGACTATGGCCCTCATTCTGACCTTGGCGGGCGGCGGAGGCCGCCCGCCAAAGTCCCGCCGTCAGATTACCGTTCCGCGGTCGAAAGACCGCGGCGGTAATTCTGACTTTCCCGCTGGGCTGGCGGGCGGTCGCCTTCAGACCGCCCGCCAGCCCAGCGGGAAAGAGGCTTCCACGATGAAGCCGGCTCGGAATCGAGCCGGCGGAGTGGAAGCTGTGCGACGGGTGCAGTTGCACCCGTCGCGTATTTCACTGTCTGCGCAGCAGACAGTGAAATACATGTAGGGGCCCTCTTACGGGGGCCCCGCGACCCCCCCTACCGCCATCCGGATCCCAGCGGTCGGACCGCCGGGATCTGGATGGCGGTAGGGGGGGTCGGAATCCCCGCGGCGGTGCAGCAAGCTGCGCCGCCGTGGAGGATTCAATGGGGCGGCGGTACACTGGCGGGAGCCCGCCAGTGGTGCCGGTCCGACCGCGGCTTTACCGCCGCGGTCGGAATCCCCATTGGAGCACCGCCGGCCTGTCGGCGGTGCTCCCGCGGTCCTCCGCCCTGGCGGTCAAAGACCGCCAGGGTCAGAATGAGGGCCTATATGTCCCGAATGTTGGACATGGTGAATTCCTACAAAGAACGATCTCTCACTTATCAAACGACCTACCCTCAATATGCATCTGGGGCGGGGACATGAACTGTGTTCCACAAACAGACATGGACAGATCACACACCCCCATAGTGGCCTCCCCAATAACTAAAAACTCACAGATGCTACGCCTATGGATATCAGACCACCGCCTGACAGACTCTTGGAGACACCTACACCGTTGGGATCGGGAATACTCCTATTACTCCCCGGTACATCTCCTCCACACCCGCATAGATCTTATTCTCACCTCACAGGATATTACTCATAGGATAACAGGTGCCGAATATACTGCCAGGGTAATCTCGGATCATTCCCCACTTATCGCCCACATCAGATGGGGTAGACCACGCGCTTGCATCCCAACTTGGTGCCTGCAGACCCAATTACTAGAGGACCCTCCATTTAAAACAGAGATAGCCACACACATTTCTTCTTACTTCACCCAAAATGAGGGGACAACGAGCTCCAGAGCAAACGAATGGGACGCACACAATGCAGTCATAAGAGGAGCATGCATTTCAGTGACAGTCGGAGTACGTCAAACACTAGTACGTAAGCTTCGCAATTTAGAAAGGGAACTTCATTCCTCCGAGTGTAACTTCGCTAGGGGCTCAATCACACAGATAGAGCTTACTAGAAAGCGTTCGCAATGGAACGACGTTGACAAACGACTAGGACTGTTTGATTATCGTACCACATGGCTCGTGCAGATGCGGAAGGGGATAAACTGCTGTCATGGCTCACACATAACGAACGCCGGAACTCCCCCATAGGAGCCATCCAGCTCGACACAGGATTAATTGTGAACACCCAAGCCGATATCAACATAGCCTTTAGGGAGTATTACAGCACACTTTACAAAAGCTCCCCCCCTTCCCCCGAAGCACTTTTACGTGAGTTTTTCAATGATAGTAGGTTAAACTGCCTAACCGCCACGCAGGTAGCGGTCCTAGATAGGCCGATAGATATTGTGGAAATACAACAGGCTCTACAACAACTTTCACAAGGCAAGGCACCCGGCAGCGATGGCCTGCCTATTGAATATTACAGCATGTTCCCGACTCAAATATTAACTCCATATCTTGCAATGTTATCTGAGGCCTTAAAACGCGGCCAGCTACCTGACACATGCCGGGAAGCACTGATAGCGGTATTGCCTAAAACTGGACGAGACCCACTTGATGTACACTCATACAGGCCGCTATCGTTATTGAACACAGACTGCAAACTACTCAGTAAACTCTTAGCCAACCACTTACTTCCATGTATGTTAGACTTGGTCCACCAAGATCAGTCCGGCTTTATACCTGGTCGTAGTACCTTCAGCAACATTCGGAATCTATTGCGCCTAATGGCAAACTCCCCAGAGGGCGATTATTGCCAAGTTGCAGTGTCATTAGACATAGAAAAAGCATTTGATACGCTAGGATGGCCCTTTCTGATGGAAACACTCCGTCGCATGGGCTTCGGACAGACATACATTAACTGGGTAAAGGTGCTTTACACTAATCCATCAGCGAGGTTGAAACGGGTGACACGATTTCTCAATCGTTCAGTATAGAGAGAGGCACCAGACAGGGATGTCCATTGCCTCAAGAACGAAGTAGGCGAGTTGAAATCCTTACTGCCTGAAATCACTACTCTTCTTAAAAGCAAACATCTCCCCCTTACTTGCGAGCCCAAGCCAAACCCTGTGACAATCAAACATCCGCTTGTAAAAGGCGTTTTGACAACTGGGCCCCTGCCATCGCCAGCAAGTGCAGCAGGCCCTATGGAAAGGCAGTGTCTCTACAGCCGGCATGTGCCCCCTTCCGAAAGTAACACTTCTCTTTCTCCTAATGCTCTCTTCAAATGGGACACTACAAAGGCTTTTTGTCGGAATTCATATCTAAGTAATAATAACTATATATACATGTGTAATTTTCCATCTTTGTCCCCAAAGACACGGGAAGACAAAGCCTCGCTCGTTAACAAGGTCTCACACTGGTTGAGACACGTCAGAGGCTGTGGCTCAGTTATCCATGATGATATTCTATCTGCCGAACGAGTAAATGGCCTACCTGGTAGCTGGGACTTCATAAAACTTAATCTCAAAAATCCCCATTTGGTAACAGGTCTTCTAGATATGGAAGCAATTAACACAAATAGGAAGTCTTCTGCTATCTTTCTTAGCGACAGTCGCTCTTCTGCTGGCCACATGCAGCTGAATCCTTTTCCCAGAACAGCCGATTTGGTTCTGAGCTGTTCTGCAGATTATCAAGATTCCAGGCCACTAGGCCGTCAGGTTTCCAAAGGCACACCATCTGATTCAGCTCCCACGACCAGCGCCGGTCCTGTTTTCAGTGGCCAAACAGCATGCAAACTTGATTTCCAGGGGGCTACCTTTGACATTGATTGACTATGTCTTCCCAACTCTTATATTTCTATTTTTAGCCAAGATCCATTGGCTACAGGTCCTTTACCTAATTTATCCAGTCCAGGTGCTGTGCCATCCCTGGAATTACAATCCGATATTACCAATAACTTTACAAATTCACCTCCGGAGGAGCTTATTGACAGTCATCCCCCAGATGACATTCTTAGGAAATTAAGCTGTTCCACCGCTCAGGCGACAGCAAAACTTCTGCCCTGGAACGTGGCTGGCATCAATGGCAAACTTGCTGACACTGAGTGGGGGACATATGTTGAAAATTTTAATGTCTGTATGTTTCAGGAAACTTGGGCAACACACTGCACGTATAGACAGGGGTTTAGCTCCTTTTTTAAACCAGGTAAGCCATCTTTAGCAGGTAGGGCAGTAGGGGGCTTATGTACCTGGGTAAAATCGACAGAGGTGGGAGGAATTAAGGAGGTATATGTAGATTCCCCCCATATCTTGGCCATTGCTATCCAACCAATCTCAGGCTCCCCTGTTCTTTGTATAAATATCTACTGCAGGCCGGAACCTTCCAATCATCGTTCAATTATTATTGAGCTACTGAATACTTTAATCCCGGATCTCCGTTTAAAATACCACATCATAATAGCAGGGGATTTTAATGTTCAACTCGAACTTAATTCAGCCTGAAGACAGCATATGGAATATTCCCCCCATCCCATACAACAAAATTCATACAAACCTTGTGTTAGGGCTATGCAGATAATAGACCTTATTATGCTTCATGGTCTCCGTCTTGGTAACGGCCGCTTTCCAGCCGATACGCCTGCCAGACCAACTTTCTTCAGGGGCTTATACAGTAATAAATTGGATTACATTTTCTTTGATTTAAGAGTATGGCACCACATATTAGATGTGGAAGTGGGTAATCCATATACCAGCGACCATGCCCCTCTCCAGATTACGTATAAGAGATCTCTTTTAGCAGGAGCTGCATTCTCTTCTGCTCCTTCTGGTGACATGGAGTTGTCAAGCAATGGGCGCAGAGTAAGATGGGACTCCTTTCAGATATCGAATAAGCTTCGAGACAAACTGTGTGTTCTAATTTCTACCCACCAGCTATTCAACGATAGCCTTACATTTGCCCCATCTGAAGTTACGTCTTTACATTTGGACCTCTTTGCAATCCTGAAAGAGCTGTTTTCTAAATGCGTCGGGCCATTGACTAACTTTTGTGCCCAACCCTGCAGCAAATGGTTCAACAAGAGGTAGAGAGGCAAAAAATACCTTGGTTAATGTGTTAAGGACAAAAGATAGACTAGGAATTGTTAATGCTAGGCGCCACTATGTCTCCATATGTAACAAGAGCAAACATGAGTACGAAGAGGGGCTTTGGATGGAACTATCTGACGGAGCTAGGGTCCACGACTCCAAACGGTTCTGGCTTCTGGTCTCTCGTAGCGACCAGAACCGAGCACCTTATCTGGAGTCCCATATTACTCCGGATGACTGGCTTTCCCATTTTAAGGAACTGTGGGGGTCATTCTGACCCTGGCGGCCAGTGGCCGCCAGGGCCACCGACCACGGGAGCACCGCCAACAGGCTGGCGGTGCTCCCACGAGCATTCTGACCGCGGCAGTTCAGCCGCGGTCAGAAGCGGCAAGTCGGCGGGCTCCCGCCGACTTACCGCTGCTCGGGGGAATCCTTCATGGCGGCGGAGCGCGCTCCGCCGCCATGAGGATTCTGACAGCCCCTACCGCCATCCTGTTCATGGCGGGAAACCCGCCATGAACAGGATGGCGGTAGGGGGTGCCGCGGGGCCCCTGGGGGCCCCTACAAGTATTTCACTGTCTGCTTGGCAGACAGTGAAATACGCGACGGGTGCAAATGCACCCGTCGCACCTTCCCACTCCGCCGGCTCGATTACGAGCCGGCATCCTCGTGGGAAGGTCGTTTTCCCCTCGGCTGGCGGGCGGCCTTTTGGCGGCCGCCCGCCAGCCCAGGGGAAAACTTGAAATACCCGCCGCGGTCTTTTGACCGCGGCGCGGTATTTTGGAGGGCGGAATTCTGGCGGGCGGCCCCCGCCGCCCGCCAGAATCAGAATCAGGCCCTGTATGGCTCCCCATTTGGCCTGTGATGCACCAAGTTTGGGAGAGCTGACAGTATCTTATTCGTCTATGTCCCCTTTGCCTCCCTTCACATTGAATGAAACCATTCTGGCCATTACTGCACAAAAAGCAGCGAAGGCCCCAGGGTCGGATGGGATCCCCTCAGATATGTTCAAAGCGGACCAGAACATCTGGAGTCCGTATATTAATAGGCTTTCCAACGCCATTCTGATTACTAGATCCTACCCTGACTCATGGAAAGAGGCAATTATCGTGCCCATCTACAAGAAAGGAGGGAGGAATTTCCCGGGAAATTATAGACCTATCAGCCTTCTCGACAATCTTCAAAAAATATTTTGCCACCAATTATTGAGCAGGCTGAGGAAATGGATAGTGGAAAACCAAATCCTAAGCCACCTCCAAGCGGGCTTCAGGGAAAAAGTCAGTACAATAGACCAGATTTTCCGTTTTTTTTCTATTAAATGGAAAGTTGTTGATGTGGACTTGGGCCATCTATTTGTAGCATTTGTTGACTTAAAATCAGCTTTTGATCTAGTTCCCCGCTACAAACTGTGGGAGGTCTTGACCAAACTGGGATTCCCCTGCTCTACGTTACATATCATTAGAGATCTCTATACTGGAAATTATGCTAGAATTAGATGGGGTCGGCAAGGTGAATTAACTGAAGAATTTCCTACTGCCCGTGGCGTGAGACAATGCTGTGTACTCGCCCCTAGCTTATTCCTTCTATTTATAAATGCATGCATTCCCTATCTTATGGAGTGTTCCAATGATGCCCCAAAAATAGGAGGGCAGAAGATTCCTTGCCTCCTATTTGCCGACGACACTTTGCTGATATCCCAAACAGCTACAGGCCTTTCAACCCTGCTTTCGAGGTTCATGGACTTCTGCAATGACCATGGCCTGGAAATCAATTGACTAAAAACTAAATGTATGGTTTTTGGGGACAAAAAAGGCAGGATGCGGCGACCTATTTACTTAGAGGGTGCCGCGCTGGAAAGAGTTGGTGATTTCGACTACCTAGGTCTGAAATTAGAAGACTCACACAAGTGGCATTCCCATCTCCAGAAAACAAACCTCCGCTTGAAACAACGGACGAGTGGTATCGTAAGATTTGCAGCTAGATCTCCCAGCTTCGCCATGACGCCCACTATTGAAATTTACAAATTGCAAGCAAGGGGGGGGGGGGCCCTCTATGGAGCTGAACTGTGGGGCCATTGCAATTTAGACGATTTGACAAGGGTGGAAAACTCTTTCTTAAGGTCGTTATTAAGAGTTCCCCCTAGTACCCCAATGCTTCCTATTCGAATGGATTTAAAATTGCCTCCCATTAGCCAGATTGCTGCTCTCAGGCCTTTGTTGTATTGGATCCGCCTATGGTCACTAGATTCCCTTACTCCCTATAGATGTGGGCTAGCTAACTTGATGGCCAATAGCACAAGTCTAAAAATCATGTAGTGTGCGTACATAGAACGGGCACTCGTACTACTTGGTTTGGGGTCATATTGGAAGGACCCGTCATCTATTCCAAAAAATGCATCACAGACCCTGAAGGATGCATTTTGGCTTAATGTCCAACTTGCACAACTGTCCGCAGTCCCACCATCATCTTTGACTGGCAGCTTTCTGAAAATCAAATGCCACTATGAATCTGAGCAATATATGGACACAGTACTCTCTCCACGTGCACATGCATTGTATATCAGATTTAGGATAGGTTCTCTTCCCTTGCGCATCCTAACACACAAATGGACTAATACTAGTTGTACCTCTAAGATGTGCCCGATGGGCTGTGCCGGGGAAGAATCCATAACCCATGTCCTCTTTCAATGCCCTGCATACCACAAACAGAGGGCTCGTTGGATTATTCCATTATGTAGAAAAATGGGTTTTAGGAATTTTCTACTGGCTTTGAAAGTTCTTAAGTCTGATCCATCTGTTTTAGTGGCTTGTTGTTTGGCAAAATATTTAGATTCCATTTGGCATTGCAGATTGAATATTCTTAAAAAAATTGGGGAAAATACAACAATAGATAATGGGAGTGGCCACTGACGAACTCATTTGTGAATTTTAATGAATGCACTTATCAATTTTCTATTGTCTAACACATTTTTTATGTCCATATATTTTTTATACTTTTTAGAAATGTTTTATTCTTATTTTATTTATTGTGTCTAGTTAGGTATGTATCTGACTCCTGATACCCATCATGAAAAACTGCATTTTCGCATGATCCCATAATATGGCATACATTTTTAGAGGGAAAATGTTTATGTCTAAGTTTTTTATGTTGGCCAACATTTTATTTCCGAGGATTTTTATACATGAGCTTGTTGTTTTGTAAAATTATGAAATTGTGATTTATGGTGTGCTTTTATGGTATATATCTGTACCAAAATAAAGCTAACCAATGAACGAAACGAACGAAACACTCCGTCGCATGGGCTTTGGACGGACATACATCAACTGTGTAAAGGTGCTTTACACTAATCCATCAGCGAGGGTTAAAACAGGTGACACGATTTCTCAATCGTTCAATATAGAGAGAGGCACCAGACAGGGATGTCCATTATCCCCACTTTTATTCGCCCTTGCCATTGAACCACTAGCAGCTCAATTGTGGGCGGTGGCCCCGTCGAGGGGCGTTCGAGACGACCACATATACCGCATGGTGTCCCTATACACTGATGATGCACTAATCTTTCTCCGAGATCACACGGAATCCCTGCCCGACTTACTGAAACTACTGCGTAAATATGGCTTACTGGCCGGACTGAAGGTGAACTGGTCAAAATCGTGTATATTTCCCATGCGCCCAGTCCCTGAAGTACACAGGTTGCCCTCTAACCCGGGCAACCTGAAGTGGTGCTACACCACCTTCAAATACCTAGGTATAAATATATACCACGACACACGGGATCTCAGGGACGGCAACCTTGGGCAAGCGATCAGATCCATTAGAGGCTCCTTGCCCTTCTGGTGCTCACTTCCACTCTCACCTCTGGGCAGAGTCGCCATAGCAAAGATGATAATTCTCCCTCGTCTGTTGTATTTTTTTATGGCCCTCCCACTGGCTTTACCAACCTCCTTTTTCAAACCACTAAACAGCATATTAACAGATTTAATATGGGGCAATGGACGGCGACGTGTGGCATTACCTAAAATATACCAGCCACTAACAATGGACGGATTAGGAGCACCCAGTTTCGAATTATATTATACAGCTGCCCACTTGCAATGGATATCTACCTGGCTTGGCTGCCCCGATAGCGTTGAATCACAATCGATTCTCTCGACTTTGGGAAACATGGGAGTATTGCATTACCCTATGAATCGCGAGTCCCCCAAACACCAGCGAAATATTTTATTGAAAACCGCGCACTATATGGGGCCGCCATGCTCTAACTGGCAATAAAACGCTACAGTACTCCCCCAGGATCCCACTACTGGCCAACCCGAAACTTGCCAATATAGCTGCCAAGGTGGGCCTGAGTGGATGGTACGACAAGGGAATACGCACAATCGGCGACATATATAATGAAGGACGCCTCCTAACTTTTAAGGCTCTATCTGACAAATACAATTTGGGGCAAGGAAGCTTCATAGCATTTGGAGCAGTGCGACAGGTACTTTGCTCCCGCTAGAATTGCGGAAACTCTGAACCAAATGTATCCCCCACGCTGCATGACTTGCTAGGAAGCATAGCCGACCCAATAAATGTATCAAGAACATACACAATCCTAACCACCCACCTGGAACATAAACAGGAACAAGCAAAAAATAGATGGGATAGCGTGCTGTCAGAGCCCCTATCACAGCCCGCATGGAGTCAGGCTATGAAAATGATAAAAGAGGTATCAGGCAACCCGCGTTTCCGTTACACCCAGTTTAATTATTTGCACCAAACATACCTGTCACCTCACTGCATAATGCGCATGTACCCTCAATCGATGCAGACATGCCCCAGATGCGCAACCTCCGAGGCCACCTTCTTCCACATGACCTGGGACTGCCCCCCAATCCGAAATGTATGGTGCGACATAATAACATTGCTGGCCGAATGGACAGACGTTACACTGTCCCCTACCCCGGAATTATGCTTACTGGGAATAGGCCCGAGTCTCAAAAACTGGAAACAAACACTCAGCTGCATAGCCCTAGCGCTGGTGATGTACAGACGCCTCATAGCTATGCACTGGAAAGCTCCGGTCGCTCCATGTATTGATCAATGGCACGCTGAACTGCTGCGCTGGGCCAAGGCCGAGGCGCAGATGCTGCAGCTTCTCTTGGACAAAGGGATCCCCGTCAAAGGCCTTGACACTTGGAATTCTTTTGTAACAACTATAGAAAGCAAGGATGACAAGCGACCGCCCTGAAGATTCTCTTAAACGACAACGCCCGTGTGAAAGTGGCGAATAATACTTCTAAATAACCAAACTTAACTACAAACATTACAAAGTCATTTCCCAACATACTCAAGGGAAAACTATCACATGTGGGTGCCCACTCACAACACAAGCAAATAAACATGCAACAAAAAAAAAAAAAGGAACAAAAAAAAAAAGAAGGGGGGTACCCAGCGACTGCTCTAGTGATGCACTAAATGAGGGCGTACCCAACAGTAACATCTGCCTTCCAGGGAGTCCCTCGACCACAACCGATCTTGCCTGCTTGAGGATTCCCCCCCGCCCCTAACGGCCTGTGGACAAGATCCCCCAGGGGGCCTCGGCCTGCCCCAAGATAGCACGCCAAGCTTCACGGCCAATGCATGGGGAGAGCAATGGAATATGAAGGGGGCCTCCGGCCTTTCGATCCCATATCCCCCCTCCCTGTCCTCCCCTCTCCCCGTGCGCGCCCGACGGGCCCCCAGTCCCCCTTTCACTGTATTCCTCTTCTATATCCCCTTGTTCGTAGATTTTTTATTTTACAAGGTAGATTCGATTAATGCTTTGCCTGGGCCCTGCCCCTCCGCCCCGGCGTGCACCCGCTCGGGAGCTCTTGCGTTCGTGCGGGCTGGGAGGTCACCGGCTCTGGAACGATAAATGTGCCCCCCAAGAGCGGAGTGGAGTGTATTACCCCTTGTACCGCATCATAATCACTTGTATCTTTCTTTTGTGTTTATTTGTTGTGTTATATAACAATAAAAATATATTTGAAAAAAAGAGAAAAAAAAAAAGTCAGTAGTAAAGTGGCCTAACATACACTGAGGGCTGGTACATTAAATGCCACTAATGGACCTGTGGCACTTATTCATTGTAGACTCTGTGTAGTTTTAAAATGTTAACTCAACCTGGTAAAATAAACCTTTTGCAAGGCCTAAACCTCCCTCCTTAATACATATGTCGCCACTATAGTAGGCCCTAAACAGCTCATAGAGCAAAGTGCATTGTATTTAAAATGTTGGTCATGTGTTTCTAAGATTTACATGTCCTGTGTTTAAAAACTACAAAATTCATGTTTCACTATTGTGAGGTCAATCTCCCCTGCAGGATACCATTGGGTTACTGTATTACATTTAATAAATGATAACTTTTGTTTGGGAAGAGGTAAACATAACATATTTGGCCTCAAAAGAATTGTAATTTAAATTTCTGGTTAATAGTAAAGATAGATTTTAAGTCACAATTCTGACTGTTAGAATGTTCTTATCCTAATCATTTGGTGCCTGTGCCGTGCATCACCTAACTGTGAAAAGCTGGCAATTGGCCTTTGTTTATTCAGACAGTGAGACAAAGGGATACTAGGTGTTGGGAGGATGGGAGGGGTGAAGATGTTCCCAGCCTCACTAACATTTTGAAGGAGCCGCCTTAGCACACTCACAAAGACCTTCGCATCAGTCTTTTGCTGCCCTAGACCTCTTACACTCTGGGCATGGAGGAAGGAAATCCTGGAACCATCTATAGAGGGAAAGTGAGAACTCTAGTAGTTTATTCCACTTCAAAGCTGGCACAAGGTGTAAAAATATGATCCTCAGTTCCATTCTTCAGTTCAATCAGGACCCTGTGGAGGACCCCCAGAAGGACTGCCTTGTACTTCTGAGGACTGCCCTGCTGCTTGAGGCCTGCTTTGTATTTCAGAGGACTGCCCTGCTGCTTGAGGCCTGCTTTGCTTCTTGGTTCCAGGACTACCAGAGTGGCTCCAAAGGCTAGGCCTCCTGTTCTGAGGTACAGAGACATATAAAGCTCTAGCAACTTTGAACCTCCACCTGAAACCTTCATGCGTCCTGCCCTTCAAGTGTTGTCCACTCAGTCCTGGACCCTTGGAAGAGGTGCTAAATTTGCCCAAACAGCCAAAATGCAAAACTTGTGACTTTCATTAAAAAGTGTTCTGAGAACTCACAGGGGACCAGGACATACCTGCTTGTCCATCTGCCCAAAATGCATGGCCGGTTGGACTGACTTTTCTGTCGTTCCCATTACATTCTTCTCTGCAGCAGCAAAGAAGCGACAGTGGCACCTCTTTGGAAGGGTATCCGGCCTCTTGAAACCGTTGTTTGCTACAGGGAGCAGCCTTGTCCCACTGGAGATTTTCCACTTCCAGAGACTAAGGCCTGCATTTCGAGTTTGGTGGTCCGAGAACCGCCAGGGTGGGGGTCGCACTGCCGCCAGCCCGTCATATTATGACCATGGCATTCTTATGAATCGAGCATAGCCAATTCACCGCCAGTACTGCCAGTGCAGACGGGCAACCTTGGAACTTGCTAGGCATCTCCAGCCCAGCAGGGACCATGTTTCTGCTGAGCGTATTACGAGGTTGCACACCACCAAGGTTTCTGCTGTGGTCGCACTGCCACCAAAACCCTGGTGGAAACAAACCAAATAAAAGAGGACACTCACCTTCAGGAACACAGACACATCTGGAGCCACCATGGAACCAGAACTCGAAGTCTTCCCAGTGCTCCTGCTCGCACTGTGTCTTCACAACCAGCGATGACGAAGAGGACAACAACTGTAAGTATACACACCTAGCACATACTTTAGGGAAAGGCATTAGAACACACGCACACACAAAACACACAGCCGGGATGGATACCGACCGACACACACACACATGCAAACACACACACACCAACACACACACACCCACATACAAAAAACACACACATATACATGCGTGTATATCAGCCACAACACACACATATTAGACACACACCTCCCCGCACACACATCATGCCACACGCCAACACACATATACACAACACCACGGAGTCACACACCAACTCAACTGCAGCTACACAAATGTGTTGCCATGACATGGCACTGCACACCTACACATGACAACCCATACCCACGACAACACTCATAGACAACTCATAACCAGTCAACACAGGCACACACCCACACAAAGAACACACCACTCCCACACAGCACACAACGCTGATGACAAAGCCATAACTACATATCTGGACACACACACAACAACCACACAATGGCAAACCACAGCACCACAACACATCACACCACGCACAATGCACAACTAAGAAACCACACATGCACGGAACCACACAATCATAACACTCACACAAAACACATCACTAACATGAGGACGATGGCAGGGCCACACACATGTATACACAACACACACAACTCATACACACAAACCAAAATCCACAAACAGCAAACAGACATGTAGAAGGAAAGGCAGGACAAGCATGTCATCATCGACACTAACAGTAGGTTGGACCTGATGTAAAAGGTCAGTGGCCAGTCAATGTCCGTTTCTGCCCCAACTTGACTCCTGACTGCAAAATATACCTCCACATGGTTAGGGCCACAAGGGGGCAGGTGGGCACCTCAGGGGGGAGGTGGTGGGGGGTGTGGTTTGGGCTTGGGAGGGTAGTCCTTGGGTTTGGGGGCCTTGGGTTTGAGCTGGGGGTCTTTAGCGTTAGCTTTGGGAGGGTGACCCTGTATTTGGGTGGGGTAGATTTCTTTTCAGGAGGAGGAGCATGGGATACACCAGGGGGGCATGTGAGGACACGGAGGTGAAAGAGCAGGACTTTGGAAGGGACACAGGGTGCTTCTGGGACTCATAAAGTGGGAGGGGGTAGGGGACTGGGCAAACTCAAAAAGGGAATGCTTTTTAGGTACAGCAGGGCGGTCATGGGAAAATCATTCGCATTGGAGGGAGTGGGAATGGTTGTCATATGTGTCCTCTGTGTCTTGGGTGCAGGTGAATGAATGGACTGCTTGTGTGTGCTGGGTGTCTGTTGGGTGGGTGAGTGTGGGTGTTTAGGTGACTTGGGAGGAAGGAGGGAGGAGGTGCTTGGAATTGCCATGCTGGACGGGGGCCTGTGTGTTGTGGTGATGGCTGCAGGTATGGTGGATGTGCTGCATGCAGGTGTCAATTGTTTGTGGTGAGTGATGATATGGTGACTGGGGTGGATGTCTGTGGGTCAGCTATTGTGGTGACTGTGAGTAAGATGGGAGTAGTGGCTGGATCAGGGGGTGTTGATGTAGTGCCAGCAGGTGTGAGTGGTGTAGTTGCTGTGATGGAGGGGGTGATGGGGAGTCTTGCAGGGAGTGGATGTTGTTATGCCTGCAGGTGTGTGTTGTTTGTGTGCATGCTGGTGGTAGGACTTGTGGTGCTTGTGTTTTTCATGTGCAACCATGTCTGTTGGAGTGAATGCCTGCATGTGTGAAGCTGATGCACACAAAGGGAGAGAAAGACGGGGGTAGGGAGACAGTCAAACCTAACTCGCATTAACACATATGTACATGTACATATCATACATTACTTCACATGCCAGGGCATGCCATTGCAATTGCACTCCAAGTCTGCCAATACTTATTTCACCTGCAAAGCTGTAATTGACATTTAACATCAGATGTGCTCACAAGTAGGACTATGTACATGAAGAGCCAGTGACACTGCATTACACTAGGATTTTAGCAGGGTAATATGAAATTTCACATGGATTCACAAAGTTGTTACTTCAGTGCCCTCCCTGGGCACTTACCACATCTAGTACCATCCCATTGTTGTAAGGCTAAATCCACACACTGATATCTACAAGAGCTGCACTTGCTGTACCATCAGCCCTCATGTAAGATAATTTAGCAGTACCCCTTTGTTGTGTCCCTACACATCCCTAAACACTGAAGGTGACATACAATTGTATAGTCAGCTATCAGGCTAATACTCCTGTCCCATTGAGGCCCTTCTTGGGGATGGAAATGTGAAGGTAGACCCACTTACAGTCAATGACAGCGACTGCATTAAACCAATACATACACTGTTCCAGCAGGAGACTAACACAGATGGATTTGCATTCCTAGCTCTGATACACTGATGGCGATAGTTGGAGCTGCTCAGACACAATGCATAGGTAGTGAAAACAGCTCCAAAGTGGTATGTGTGGGAATGAACTCCACTGCCAGCATTGTCTTGTCACACACTAATCATGGTTACCCTGGCAGGGTCACTGATACCCATCGTAGTTATGTGTCTACCAATGTCCACATTCACAGTGTGGCAGAATCAAGCCACCCAATCCCACTCAAGCCCTGTCAAGTATGAGATAGCAGTCAGTACTCACCCCCTTCTGTCTGCTGTGCTGCCCTCAAGTGCCCATCCACCTCAGGGTAGGCCACCACCAAAATGCAGGTCATTAGAGAGGTCAGGGTCTGATGGGCACCCCTCCCTCGTTGGGAGGACATCCCCAGCTGGGCCTCCGCGATCAACCGGGCCCAGTGTCTCCGGGCCTCCTACTGCTTTCTGCAATGGGTGCTCCACCAACTATGGGCCCCCAGGGTCTGCCCTTGCTTGGCGATGGCACGCCAAATCCCCTTCTTCTGATGGGTGCTGACCTGGATGGGTGATTCAGAGTGGCAGCACATTGACAGCAGTGGACTACAAACACCAGACACACCACATCGCCATCCACATCCATCCAAACAGGTTACCCTCCATATATCCATGCCCCCGGCATGCATGCACTCCGTGGCCGGTATGCCTACGCCACTCACTATGACACACACAAACACACCGAACACACACTACAATGGCATGGGGCTCACCTTCTCTTCTGGTTCCCCATACAGCCGTCCATACAGGGGTGGGACCTCTTCCACCAGTTTCTGCAGTTCGTCTTGGATGAAGGCCTGGGCCATAACATCTGCAGGACATGACATGATGGCTCCCAGAGACAGTACACAGCAGCTCACGAAGTAGAGGTGTTGCTATCAGGAGTGTCATGACTCAAATGAGCTAGGTGGCAGAAAATGTCGGTCACGGCCACCGCCTACAGGACTGTCACCGCCGGCGTTGATCATCATTGGCCCCAGTCCCCTATAGGCAGCAATGTAACCCAATCAGAAGTTGCACGGCGGTTGCAATCTCCTACTGCCTCTAACGGCAGACGCCGGCGGACTTGGATCACTTCCAACTGTCCTGTGCTGGAGGACAGGTGGCTGCCATTTTAATTACAGTTAATGGGTTTTTCCCCAAAAATGTAAGTGCATCATGAGAGTGAAATGTCCATAATTCTGCACAGGCCCACATATTTACATCCTGTATGGGCACATACATGTGGAATTCAACACGGATGTCACCTGAAGTGCATTTGCTCCCATATGCTGCCCCGTAGGCGGTGTTGCACCCTAGAGCACTGTCATATCTACATGCATGGTTCATCGGGGTGCATATGTGCACACAATATGGAACATAACATTGGGTGGCACAAACAATGTACAGGACCAGCAATGGGCAGCACGCATGGCATAAATGGCACTCCTGCATACACACTGAAGTACCTTTCAGGCATGTCTGCATTTTTTAGTGTGTGGCACAAGACATTGAACTGCTAACATGTTGGGAGTGATCATCACACACTACATGTTATTCTCTCTATCCTAAATACCATATAATGTGGATGAGGAGACATGCACCTGTGTACAGTCCGTTAGTCCACCTCACCACCTTGAAAGAGAGATGCATCTTGCAGACCTATTGTCTGAATCGTGTCACCATCATGGAGCTCTGTACTCAGTTGGAGCCTGATCTACTGCCGGCCATCCACAATCCCTATGCCATCCCTCCTATGGTCCTAGTATTGTCCGTGCTGCTCTTCCTTTGCACAGGGTCCTTTCAGGTCACAGTGGGCTTGACTGCAGGGATGTCGCAACCCATGTTCAGCATTGTATTGTGGGATGTACTGTCAGCTTTCCTGGACAGATACATCAGGTTCCCCAACCTTCGGATTTGCCCACTGTGAAGGCTGACTTCTATGAGCTGGGACACATCCCTCATGCAACTAGTGCAATTGATGGCACTTATATTGGTTTGGTTCCTCCAAGTGTCAGCGAACAGGTCTATTGGAACCAGAACAACTTTCCCTCCATTAATGTGCATGTTGTGTATTTGTCAGAGCAGTACATCTCCAAAGTGACTGCCAAGTTTCCGGGATCTCTCCGTGACGCCTACATATTGAGGAACAACAATGTCCCACACATGATGGCACATCTACAAAGAGAGAGGGCTTGGCTCATTGGTAGGTATCAGTGTGGATGTGTGTCTCTGTTGTTGCACCTGTCAACAATACCTTCCCTGTGGCTGTCCTTGGTTTCTGACTGATCCTGCTTTTATACGTACAGGAGACTCAGGATATCCTAACCTTCCCCGGCTGTTGACACAAGTGAGGTACCCTACCACGGATGGTGAGAAATGTTACAATGAGGCCCACGGCAGGACAAGGCATGTGAGAAAGGACGTTTGGCCTACTCAAGGCAAGATTCCAGAGTCTCCACGTCTGAAGAGGTGCCCTCCTCTACCGTCCCCAGAAGGTGTGCCAGATCATTGTTGCCTGCTGTATGCTCCACAATCTGGCCCTCAGACGTCAAATCCCATTACTGGCAGATGAGGAGATAGCCCCTGGACCAGTGGGTGGTGGAAAGTGATGAGGAGGCAGATGATGATTGTGCAGCAGAGTCTAGGACGTAGCTGACCAATCAGTACTTCCAATGACATAAAGGTATTCTGTGTGTGTAATGTTGCAGGTGAAATATTTGCACTTGCATTCAATAAACAGCCCCTCCAGGCCAGGTACATCAGTGGGGATGTCACATTGACACTTACCGAATGTAGGTGGTGACAGGCAACAGAGTTTATGTCAGGAGCATTGTCAGTGGTGTAAACACTGCCATTTCTACCATATCCAGGTTGCTAGTTTGACATCTACTGAGGACAGTCCTGTAGTGTTCTATGCGTCATGTCGTGTCCTGTCCAGAATTGAATCAAGCTATGGGTTCTGCACAGTGTTTTCTTTCATATACTGACTGTTGCCTGAGTCATTCATTGCAAGTTGGGTCTGCTAACAGTTGGAGGTGTTGCGTTGAGCCCATTCCCGTTGTCAGCTACAGGTTTTTGGTTATGTCATTCTTGGTTTTTTTTTATGTAGAGGTGTTATGTGTTGTGCCCTATTTCCTTGCCAAACCACAAGGGGCACTATGACGATGTACTGCATATATGCATAGGGTGGTACCATGGCTCAGATCTTAATTTGGGCCCCTGTGTTGTCATTTTTAGAGATTGGATTACTGAATCTACTCTTGTGTTTGGCTGGACTGCTAACTCTCCTTGAGGAGACTAATTTGACATCTCTGGTGTCCTATGTTCCCTGAGGTGGACGCTTCTCTTTACTGTGATTTGCACTGGCTGTAGGTTGATGGGTATTACAACACAGGACATTTCAGTTTGCACACATTTCCACATCATACAATAAAGACACAAATGCATATGCTGTGCTCTACAGTGTTTATTGTGCACATTTTGTCCTACAGTTGATGAGTAGGGTCGTAATGGATGATTTCATCAGAGAAGATGGCCTACCTGTAGGCAGTACAGGCCCAGTGTCCAAGGGCCATCGGAAAAGGTGAAAGATGACATTGAACAGTCAACAGGGTCTGTCAGTGGAACACAAGGGAGAATGTTCAGGAGAGGTTCACTTCCTGGCAGTGGTTTTTGTCTTGGCATCAGCTCCAGCCAGATGCCTAGATGGGTGACCACATTTACAGGGGGTTTCCTCAGCTACAGAGGGAGGGGTGTCAGTGGCCTGGGAGTCCTCTGGTTGGGCCTCCAGTCCACTGGCTGCCCCTGACGTAGATTTCTCTGATAAGGGGGTGCCAGTGATAGGGGCCTGCTGGTGGCCGCAGGTGGGATGCAGGATTTTGGGGAGATCCCTGAGCACCACTGCAATGGTAGCCACGGAGGCCACTGCTGCCTGGCCTCCTGATGGTATTCCTTCTGCAGCCTTTGGTTTTCTCCAAAGAAGTTGAGAATTTTGCCCATCTTGCCCTGGGATTGCTGGTATGCTCCCAGAACATGGTAGATGGCGTCCTGGTCAGTCAGGTCCCTTGGCTGCCCCATCCACTGGCCCACAGGTGTCCTTCCACGCCCCCTGCCCCCATGTGCCTGTGCCACAGGCAAAGTGTGCCCACTCCCAGACTCACAAGACCTTCAGGCCCATATTTATACTTTTTTAGCACCGCATTTGTGCCGCTTTTTGATGCAAAAACAGTGCAAACTTGCAAAATACAATTATATTTTGCAAGTTTGTGCCGCTTTTGCGTAAAAAAAAAGACGCAAATGCGGCGCTAAAAAAATATAAATATGGGCCTCATTGTCTTG
This sequence comes from Pleurodeles waltl, assembly GCF_031143425.1. Lineage (NCBI taxonomy): Eukaryota > Metazoa > Chordata > Amphibia > Caudata > Salamandridae > Pleurodeles > Pleurodeles waltl. Next base: position 215,459,803 of record NC_090450.1, on the reverse strand, counting down.
TGTTTGAGTGTTAGAGTCTGGTCCCTGTACTGTGGGGCACACAACTGATTGACCAGTCCTTGTGACACAGGTTTGGGGACAAGGATTTGGCTTTGCTGTAATTGGCACAGTGTGGGGGGTTGGATGTGGGTAGGGTGAGGCTGGGAGTGGTGGACTGAGCAGATGTGCCCGATGGGCCAGGTAAGTCATCACTGTCAAAGCATCCTGAGGCGTACTTGTCACTAGGGCCTTCATCCTGGGGAGGGCTGGCAGTCTCTAGTATCTTCTCCATAGTGCCACTGGTTGGGGTACCTGTGAAAGAAGTAGAAGATTGTTACCTGTTGAAGTTGTGATTGGTTGTTTGGTTGTCTGATGCATACAGTGGCTTCACTTGAATCACAGTTATGGCAATGACAGATGAATCACTGCAAACATTGTTTGTGTATAGTAGATTGTGAGCGAGATGACACGTTACATTGAATGTTGGGGCATGGGGATTGCATTGCTGTCAATGCCATTAGTTGGTCCTCATTCTAAGCATCCAGTTGGTGTCGGGGGTGTAATGGTTGTACAGGCAGGAGTTGTACTGTGCAGTGCTGTTAGCAGGTATTGATGTGGCTGAAGAGGTGCTTTGTGGGAATTGTAGTGATTGTTCTTGGCAGTACGATCGGTGCACTTGGTGGGACTTTGTGGGCCTTGTGGCTGGGTGATGGTGTGGTTTGCAGGGGAGGAATATTAGGTGATTGGCTGTGAGGTGTAGTGGTAGATGGAGTGACGTGGGGAGTGATAGGGTGGTGAGGGGTATGCTGGGCAGGTGTACTTAGTGCCAGGGGAGTGATGGATACTTACCAGACTCCAGTCCTCCGGATACCCCAGTCAGGCCCTCAGGATGCAGGATTGCCATAACCTTCTCCTCCCACAATGCAAACTCTGGGGGGGGGGCACCACCAGTCTTGTGAACGGCTATCTGTGCCGTGATGCTATGGAACGCATCTTCTCCCGTAGGTCATTCCACCTCTTCCTGCTGTCATCCCTTGTGCATGGATGGTTGCCCACTGAGTTGACCCTGTCAATAATTCTCTGCCATAATTACATTTTCCTGCCAATGGATGTTTGCTGGACCATCAACCATGACCCTCAGCTCATCATCTGTGAAATGTGGGTGCTTTTAACTTGACATGGTGGTTGTGTTGTGAGTGGTGTTGTGTATTTTGTGCAAGGGTGCAGTGTGGGGTGTTTGGTGGGGCGTTTGGTGGGGTGGGGGTGTTTTGTTGTGTGTGCTGGTTGTATGTGGTGTTTGTGTGCAGTGGCGATGTGTGTATTGTGTGGCTGGTGCAGTTGTGTTGTGTGTGATGTATGTGAATTGTGATGGTGGCTATGGTATAACAGTGCTGTGTCCTCCGTTTGTGCGCTCCTCGCTGTAAGTATGTGTTTTTCTGGTTGCAAAAGATTGTGGGTATGTGTGAGGGTATGTTATAATATGCAGTGAGTAGGTGTGTGTATGTGTCTCAAGTGTGGGGTATTCATATTGTCCAATGGGGTGTTGTGCTAGCGGAGGTGGGTTTTTGACCGAGGCAGTTCACACCACCAATGGTTTTCTGCCATGCAATGACCACTGTGCTGAATTGTGGGTTGTAATGTGGAGGGGGGAATGGGGTTGGCGTGGCGGTGCTGGTGGTGGAACCGCCTCTCTCCTGCCCTCCGTCATCCTGGCAGTCTTGGATTTGTGGCTGCATTTTGGCAGTGTGCTGTGTGTGGCTCAAAATATGGTGGTCGGAATACCGCATCCATTACGGTCTTTTGGCGGTCGCCACCGCGGTGGTCTTCAGAAAAGATTGCCAAACTCATAATGAGGGCCGAATGAAAGAAACTCTCTGATGAGGATGCCTCCTTCTCAGTCACGAACGGCCTTACCCTACTGCACTTCACCTACTCAGAAGTTTTTCTTCAAAAATTCTTCTAATTCTGAAGGTAAGAGGAGACAGGGCCCAATCCATCTTGTGTATGCGAACCATTCTCCATCCTAGTCAGTCACAACTGCCCAGTCTCGCATGACTAGATGTGCACATTTGGTGCTTTGGTCTTCTAGGGGCAAGTTTTTACAAAACACTTAAAAAATGTATTTCTCTGGTTCTACTCATTGGATATTGTGTGATCCTGGTGTCAAGTTATTTATTAAAAATGTTGTCTATGTTTTTTAATTGGTGTGGGATTTTTCTTGCGTTGTGTTTTGACTTTATTACTGTCTGAGTGCTGCAGAAATCCTTAACACATTGACTCCTGCGTAAGCCAAGCTAGCAACAAGTTAAGCACAAGTTAATGTAGGGACTTGAGTGGTTCACCCTAACAGGGATTATGGTTGTTGCTTAAGAAGGGTCTTCACCGCCCTCAGACAAAAACCCAATTTCCTAAACTTCTCAAATCAAAATGTATCCAGTTTTCAGTAGATCCTGCACTTTTTATCAGATAGAGCTTCATTTGAATAAAAAATATTCATTCTAGCTGGACCATAAAGGGTAACAGATAGTTGCCAGAAATTCTGCCAGGCTAGAAGGGGGGCCGCAACTGGGTAGGAGTGAAAAGAACTAGGAGTTTAGTTTGTCTAAAGGCATAGATGATTCTCCAATTGAAAACCAGTCATAATCACAGCAAAGCCTAAGCCAGTATTCCATCCTTCCGAGGTTGGTCATTTGAATTTCATTGCTACATATAATTGCAACACCTCATAGTCAATGTATTAAGATGACAAAATAGTGGTAAGAAGTGCAAAACACTTTACAAAAACAGGACATTATTCAGGACTAGCTTTTTTTAGAGTGAGGGTATTTTTCCAAAAACTAAATTTTTAAGGTTTCAAGGCTTTTGCATTGTATCTATGGCATACTTGATTTGAGAAGTAAGGGCTACATGTATCAAAGTTCGGATTTGCGACTCACAAATTGCGAGTCGCAAATCCGAATGTAGTATAGTTTCATTGACACTAATAGCGATTCGCAAGGGGGTCGCAAATGCCCACCTCATGATTATTCATGAGGTAGGTCGCAATTTGCGACCCCCTTGGTAATGGCGGCCCTCACAGGGATGGTGACCTGCTGGAGACAGCAGACCACCATGTCTGTGACTGCTTTTAAATAAAGCAGTTTTTTTTTTTTAATGCAGTCTATTTTCCTTGAAGGAAAATGAGATGCATTTCAAAAACGAAAAATGAAATGTTTTTGTTTCATTTTTTCAGAGCAGGCAGTGGTCCGTAGGACCACTGCCTGCTCTGCACAGGAAGGGATTCTATGGGGACCCCTTCCCGTTTGGAATGGGTTAGCACCAGTGTGACACTGGTGCTAACTGCGATTGTTTTGCGACCGCATTCGCCATCACAAAGCAATCATACATGGGACTGCGAGTCGCAATTAGGAAGGGAACACCCCTTCCTAATTGCGAGTCGCAATCCCATTTTGCGATTCGGTAAAAAGTTTACTATATCGCAAAACTGGAGTTGTACACGGGGAAGTGCATTTTGCATGTCACAAACAGCCCGATTCGCTGTTTGTGACGTGCAAAAACCTTCGTACATGTGGCCCAAAATTTCTTGCAGGAACTGTGAAACTGAATGTGTGCAGGTTCTGCATGTTCTGAATGAGCAACATTCACTGTCCGAGTTTTGAATGTGTATGGGCAATACAATTACCTGATTTCATGCGTAGGCGCATCTACTATACAATTCTCACATAGCTGACGAACCCATGCATAATACACATAGAAAGCCTGATTTAGAAGTCGGCTGACTGGTTACTCCGTCACAACGATGACAGATATCATGCCTGCTGAAATCTAAATCCCATTCTATCCTAAAGGATTTAGATTTTGGCAGAGGGGATATCCGCCACCGTTGTGACAGAGTAACATTTTCAACAAAAAAGGATGATGGATGGAATGCTGAACAATGCAATCATTCACCCCCAGTCACAGATCTGGGTTTAATCTATTGTTCTTTTGCTCACCATACCACCCCAATTTAGACCCAGTCATATGCAAATCAGTCTTGACCCTGTTCCACATGGGAACAGTCCAGCCTGAACTGCCAAGCCAGGTCCTCCCTGGACCAGAAACAAGCATCCTGAGACCGGTTTCAGGGTATCACCCTTTATCAGCCAGGCTAGCTTGAATCCAGTGGCACAGTGAGCAAGGGACCCACATCGGGGCATACGATTCTGACTTAGGGCAACTTTAGCAACACAAAAGGATGATGAGTAACCTTTTTACCTGAGTTCTAAATCAGGCCCATAATTTGAAAATAATATTGCAAAATATGTAGATACTATGCTTGGAAAAAGGTTCACAATTTCAGCCTGGCCTAGTATTATTATAAGGTCCTTCTATCTCTGTATGAAGACTCTGATCAATGCTGCAATGTAAAAAAGGTATGCAACAACGAGCATATGATGCACAATTGTACCTCAAACTCTCAATTTTATTGATTATATTAAACCTAAAGATCTTCTGAAGGCATTTATATATTGCATCCTCTTTGAAACTAAATCCCAGGTTAGCAGAATTCCTCTTATGTGAATCCAAAGAGACTCTTCCTCCTGTTCGAAAATTACTAGAAACACTCCGAGAACTAGATGTCTCACCCCTCGTCCTATTCTCAAAATCACATGGTGCAATCTCTGACTAAAAGTTAAATTTGTCAAAAGCAACAAAACAGCTCTTTCTAAATACTACCAACGAAGGGAGAATTATCCATCCTTTCTCAAAATCCAGAAGTACTGAAGGAGCACTAATTATTTTCCATTTTGATGGGAGCAACTGATCAATACATCTACTATTGCTTCTATTAAGACTTTCCATCATATGACTGCTTGTCTACTAAAAGGCGCTAAGAAAACTGATCGTACCTGTTCTGAAAGACTTGCACTGGCTACTGACTGCCAGCTGGAAGAAAGGGTGCACTTCAAAATGTCATACATCAATCACAAAACACCCCATTTTGGCATCCCAGGTATATGATTGACAAGCTATATCTCAGGGGAGGACAAGGGAGGTAAAAGGTAAAGCTTGCTCACTCCTGAAAATTCCAAAAATTGAAACAATCCAAGGTAACACCAAGTACTAAGGCTCTGGAACCAATTCTTGGATGAAGTAAGGCTCAACTCTAACTTTCTGTTCTTCTGGATAAAGAAGTAAATAAACAGTGCAACCCAATCTGCCAGACGAACATCCATGATTTCATAGATGCCGATTTACTAATTTTTCATGCAACGCAGCAAGGCAACTGTTCATTCATAAAATGCTCACAGATTAGTACAGTTAATCACATGTTGCATATATAAATGGCACATAAAGGGACAGGCACTAAGTTATTCTGCTCTACAGTGAAAAAACAGTGTACCAATGATGTAGTCCTGAGGAACAGGTTGAAAGACAGAAAAAGGGAGCGGAATGAAGAGGACCAAGTGGAGAAACAGTTAAGGGCACTTTGGAAAATTATCGATGTTGGAGCGTAAATTTTAGAAATGGTTTTAGTGCATCACGCATCAGCAGTTGATATAATTTATATATTCATGCTTAAAAAGCCTAAGGTAGAAAAGCTGCACTGACACTTATTTTAGAAGTGTACATGTTTATATTTGTGGCAGACATAGGGCCTGATTCTAACTTTGGAGGACGGTGTTAAACCGTCCCAAAAGTGGCGGATATACCACCTACCGTATTACGAGTCCATTATATCCTATGGAACTCGTAATACGGTAGGTGGTATATCCGCCACTTTTGGGACGGTTTAACACCGTCCTCCAAAGTTAGAATCAGGCCCATTGGCCCTCATTCTGACCTTGGCGGGCGGCGGAGGCCGCCCGCCAAAGTCCCGCCGTCAGGTTACCGTTCCGCGGTCGAAAGACCGCGGCGGTAATTCTGACTTTCCCGCTGGGCTGGCGGGCGGTCGCCTTCAGACCGCCAGCCAGCCCAGCGGAAAAGAGGCTTCCACGATGAAGCCGGCTCGGAATCGAGCCGGCGGAGTGGAAGCTGTGCGACGGGTGCAGTTGCACCCGTCGCGTATTTCACTGTCTGCGCAGCAGACAGTGAAATACATGTAGGGGCCCTCTTACGGGGGCCCCTGCAATGCCCATGCCAGTGGCATGGGCACTGCAGGGGCCCCCAGGGGCCCCGCGACCCCCCCTACCGCCATCCGGATCTCGGCGGTCCGACCGCCGGGATCTGGATGGCGGTAGGGGGGGTCGGAATCCCCGCGGCAGTGCAGCAAGCTGCGCCGCCGCGGAGGATTCAATGGGGCGGCGGTACACTGGCGGGACCCCGCCAGTGGTGCCGGTCCGACCGCGGCTTTACCGCCGCGGTCGGAATCCCCATTGGAGCACCGCCGGCCTGTCGGCGGTGCTCCCGCGGTCCTCCGCCCTGGCGGTCAAAGACCGCCAGGGTCAGAATGACCACCATTGTGTCTACCGTGGCAGATGTTGGGCCTGATTCTAACTTTGGAGGACGGTGTTAAACCGTCCCAAAAGTGGCGGATATACCACCTACCGTATTACGAGTCCATTATATCCTATGGAACTCGTAATACGGTAGGTGGTATATCCGCCACTTTTGGGACGGTTTAACACCGTCCTCCAAAGTTAGAATCAGGCCCGTTGTGCCTACCAGAACTGACAATGTGCTAACATGATTTAAACCATGTTGAAATATATTTTAATAATCAGAATCAGATTTTATGAGTAGAAATTAATATGATTTATGATGATGTTTGGGATTTATTAGTTTAAAGGTAAATGTGTGCAGAAAAATAAATGCACATCTTTGTCATATCTTTAACGCATTAACAAAAATTGCAATTAATAAAGACATGCTTTTGCATATCTTGACGATATAATCTTAATGATGAATTCATAAGTTTGCATATTACGTGTGTTTAATTAATGACAGTATTAATGCATTGAATTTCTTGTTTTAGCTTAACTAGACCTGAAGTGTTCATGTTGTAGTAACATAAAGGCCCTCATTACAACATTGGCGGTAAAAGCCGCTAACTGCCGTGCAGAAGACCGCCAACACACCGCCGCGGCCGCAGAATACCGCCACAGCCATTATGACGTACAGCTCGGAATCTACCAAAATCTAGACACCCACTCAAGTCCTGATAATGAAATATAATACACTGTTCCAAAGCTGACACAAGGAAAAGGAAAGAAGTCCTGATAATCAGGAGCAAAAGTCCTCACACACCACATATGGTGTCATGCTTCATCATCGGACAGCTCCTCGTCAGGCCGGCGCTGCAATGCCTGACGGGCACCCCCCGAAGGGGGGCTCTTTGCCGGAGATCTTTTTATTAATGATGAAGCCGCGGAACCAAATGTGGGTCCGAGAAGAAGGAGGAAAAAGAAAAGGACAAAGTAAAATTGGCTCAAAACCCTCACTAAATGGTTTATTATTTGCTGTTGGGAATTGGTCAAGATTAAAAGAAGTTACAAGGGAGTGAAACAAGAGATAATGCTCAGGCACTCGTACAAAAAATCAGGGTAAAGGAAGACGGTATTTATCCGAAATCCCCCAGTATATGGTCAATATGCGGTCGACATGTTTCGCGTCTCTTATGGTCCAACAGGATCCCCTGACGCTTCTTCAGGACCTACTAAATCATTGGATTATTCCAATAGAAAACAAAGGAAACAAATATTATTATCCCTTTTCTCAGCTCCTGCAATTCAACGCTCACAGTCAAGACGTCATCAGTCACTTACTAGAGATAAAATGGACTGGCTTTCCTTTCCTATCAGTCACCCAACTCCATTCTGAGAAAGGGTATCATGGGATCACGCAGGCCTGTTGCCCGGTTCACAGTGAATTTGTGAAGTTGCCAGCGCTCAGTGGTACACCTACCCCCGCGGCTGCGTTCCCACTCAAGTCCGCCACACCAAAGGTCAGTGATAAACTGGCAATAACAAAACCGACACCGTCATGCCAATAGGAATATGCCCACACTATCATGACCCATGAAACCACCTGGCAGTCTTATAACTGCGGTATTACATTGGCGGTACACACCGCCGCGCTCAAAATACACACACATTTACAAAACACTACCACATTGGACAATTCAAAATACACACACCTGATACACATACACACACCACTCCCACACACCCACATCACCCACCAACCCCTACGACAACAATTGCGACAGAAGGCCAGAGAGAGACACCACCAGAGAGAACAATAACATCCACAGGCACCCAACACCATCACTCACACAACATCCACGCACCTCACACAACACACCTCCAAATATCACCCCACACATCACAACACACACCACCCCACACATCACCCACACCACCCCATGGCACCGCAAAGACACCCCAAGTTTTCTGAGGAGGAGCTCAGTGTCACAGTGGAGGAAATCATCCGGGTAGAGCCACAGCTATTTGGATCACAGGTGCAGCACACCACCATAGCTAGGAAGATGGAGCTATGGCGCAGAATCGTGGACAGGGTCAACGCAGTGGGACAGCACCCAAGAAAACGGGATGACATCAGGAAGAGGTGGAACAACCTACGAGGGAAGGTGCGTTCCGTGGTCTCAAGACACCAGATTGCGGTTCAGAGGACTAGCGGCGGACCCCCACCTCCTCCCCCAGAACTCACAACATGGGGTGGGGCAGGTCTTGGCTATACTGCATCCTGAGGGCCTCGCAGGAGTAGCTGGAGGAATGGACTCTGGTAAGTCAAACCTTTAACTACTTCATCCCCCACCCACCTGCATGCTATCACATACCCCCACCCTCGCCCTCAACCCCATCACTCCAACTCCTCACACATGTCCCACTATCACAAACCACACATCCCAAACCCAAGCCCTGCATCTAACACCAAAGCATGGACACCCATCACCAAAGCATGTCCACTGCACATACCAATACACCCCCCTAAACCATTATCACAGAAGGTCCCACACAAGAATGGAAGCACTGGGGTACAGGGTCACCCACCCATTGCACACCATGGCACACACAGATGCAATAATCATGCCTTTACACCCCTGCAGGTCCCCTACCCAACGTCACCGGACAGGAGGGTCCAGACATGTCCACTCCACCCACAGAAGAGGCCCACAGTGATGACAGCAGCTCTGTCCAACTGGATCTAGATGACCAGTCCGGCCCATCTTGGACCTCGGGACAGTCGGTTGCCCTCACACTGGCACAGGCCACAACAGAGCCTCCCCCTCTGGAAACACAAGCACAGCACCCCCCCAGCGGGCCCATACCGCTGTCCCCAGGACACGTCAAGCAGCAGTGTGTCCACCACTACCGGGACCCAGGCTAACCCACCACCCCAACAACACCAGTAACCTGGAGGCAGTGGTAGTGGGCACACGGTTCAGGGGGCAGAGGCACAGGGAAACAGAGGAACTGGGAGGGCTGCTGTGCGACAGGGGGAGGACAGGCCCAGGGAACCCACTCTCCATGAGGCCCTCCCCAACATCATGGGAGCCTACCACCATTCCCAGGAGATGATGGCAACGGTACTGGCCAAGTTTCAGGAGAACCATCAGCTGCAGGAGGAACAGTATTTGGGGTTCAGGGAGGAACTCAAATCCATCAATTCCACCCTGGGCACCATTGTAGGGGTGCTGAAGGAACTCGTCAACACCAGGAGGGACACTTTGGCACAACAAGGGGCCCCTGACACTAGCCTGGATGATGAACTGCCCACCACCTCCGCCGGCGCTAGTGGATAGGAGGCACCGCCACAGGACCACAACACCAGCACCCCACCCCCTACAGATGGAGAACCACCCCGCAAGCGGTCTCTGAGATCCAGGACAAAGACAGAGAACAATGCAAGACCCCTGCCAAGAAATGAGACCACCCTGATTGCCATCCTTCTGTCCCACTTTGTCACCCTGTCCATACTTAAACTGCCCTAGCTCCACTTCCTATGCACCTTTGGACAATGCACCTGTGAGACTAATAGACTAGACTCTGCCATGGACATTCCTCCACCATTACCCCTGACCATTTTACAACCACCTCCACTTGCTAGGAAATGGAGTACTGACAGCACCTGCACTAGACGGGGATTCCTGTGGGATGGCGGATAGCTGACATCAGGTCTGGCTCCAACTGGGCACACAGTTCCAGGATTGAGGTACGATCAAGTCTTTAGGTGATAATTACATGTCGCTCCTCCATTGTCAACAGGTCCACCAGCGGTCTGTACACCGGAGGATGCTGTCATCTCCTCACCTGCCCCAGCGGACGTGCTCTAAGGAGGAGAACAGTGAGCAGAGAGTCAACCAACACTGAGGTAGGCAAACACAACTTTATCAGAAAATTTTTGAAAATCGACATATGGCTGTATTAGTGTTTAAGCAAGGCCTAGATATGTGTGACGCAATAAAAATTAATGCCATGTGGCCCCCTGAAATGGCGGCTGCCTGACCTGTAATGTGGGACAAGGGGATATGAGGCAACTGTGCTGGCGTTGTACACCGTCGCGGTAGGCGGTCGAAGACCGCAGCGCAATCCTGCATTGGTTAACATTGGACCCTATGGGTCCTAGGAGCCAATGACGATGTACGCCGGCAGTGACAGTACGCACCGCCGCAGACGTCACCGCCATTTTCTCTCTGTTCAATCACTTGATACCTGATCTTCGACAGGAGAGGACCTACACTGCAAGTGCTGCTGTGACCTCAGTCTGGAAGAGACAATGGCTCGTGTGTCTGGGGAAAGGGACCCTGCCTTCAGCACGGAGGAGTTGGAGAAACTAGTGGATGGGGTCCGCCCCCAGTACACGCTACTCTACGGTCCTCCTGACAAACAGGTGAGTACACTGTGAGCATGCTGTATGGGCAATGCCTGTTTGGAGTGGTGTTGATGAAAGATGGGGGGAGAATGAGGCGTGCATGATACGACGGTGAGTGCATGTGCGTCATGGCAAGGGTAGGGATGCAGGCCAATGAATGTGACGGTGCGGACGGTTATATCTTCTACTTTTCCCCTGTACTATTCCTGTAGGTCAGCGCCCACCAGAAGATGGATATTTGGCGTGCCATCGCCAAGGAAGTCCGGACCATGGGGGTCCACCACAGACGGAGCACCCACTGCTGGAAAAGATGGGAGGACATTCGCCGCTGGAGCAAGAACACGGCGGATGCCCAGCTGGGGATGACCTCCCAGCGTGGGAGGAATGCCCGTCACACCATGACGCCCCCTGATGTTCCGGATCCTGGTGGTGGCGTATCCGGAGTTGGATGGGCGCTTGAGGGCATCACAGCAGCCACAAGGGGGTGGGTACACTCTCATTCTGCTGATTCAGCGCGCATTGGAGGTGTCTGGGTGGGGGAGGTGGGCTGTGGGTTCCCCTAGGCCAGGGCAAGTTTAGTAGGCTAGGTCCCTGCTTAAGGCAGGCCCTGTGGCACCCCACCCCACCTGTGTTCAGAGCCAATTACACCTAGTCTGGCACCTGTGACTTCTATGTGTGCACCTGTCAGGCATAGGCCTTGTAACCCATGTCCCTGTGATTAATTAGGGAACTCTAAGTGCATGGCGTAGTGCAGGGGGCTTATGTGTCTGTAGTGTCCGCCAACGGTAGCGGTTTTGGATGCACTCAACATGTCTTTCTTCTGTCTTTCCCACCCTTTTTGTGGTCTCCCTGTTCTTGTGTGCTTTAGCATCATCAGGCGGAGGAGCAGTGCCACCGGAGCAGGAGGGAGCTGCATCACACATGGCCCTGGAGGGCGACATAACGGAGTCAGAAGCCACCAGTGAGATGGAGGGTGAGGGGAGCTCCACGGCGGGGACAGGAGCTGAGACCAGCGACACCGACTCCTCCTCTGATGGGAGCACCCTTGCAGTGGCGGGCCCCTCTGTGCCCCCCGCATCTACAGGTACAGCCGCCACCCCCCCTACCAGCACCGCCCTCCCAGCAGCCCCTCAGTGTGTGCCCCGTGGCCGCTCACCCAGGAGGGTGGGCATCTCCTTCACCCCAGGCACCTCAGCCCCTGCCCCAGTCAGCCCTGCTGCCCTCAGTGAGGAGGCCATTGACCTCCTCAGGTCCCTCACTGTTGGGCAGTCTACTATTTTGAATGCCATCCAGGGTGTAGAGAGGCAGTTGCAACAGACCAATACATACCTGGAGGGCATTTATTCTGGTCAGGCAGCCCAACAGCAAGCTTTTCAGACTCTGGCCTCAGCACTGATGGCAGCCATTGTCCCTGTCTCCAGCCTCCCCCCTCCAACTTCATCCACCCAGACCCAAACCCCTGTACCTCAGCCTATTCCAAGCACACCATCAGACCAGCATGCACACACCTCAACACACAAGGGAAGCTCAGGCAAACATAATCACCACACATCCCACAGGCACTCACGCAAGCATCATACACATGCAGACATATCAACAGCCTCCACTGTGTCCCCCTCCTCCTCATCTCCCTCCTCCCTCCCAGTCTCATCTCCACTCACACCAGCATGCACTACATCGTCAGCCACTACCTTAATCACCAGCACACCCACCACCACACCCCGCTCACGTGCACTCACCACCCCCACTACCATTCACAGTGTGTCTGTGAGCCCACCTCCCAAGGTACAAAACCGCAGCCACACACCCACCCAACAGCCATCCACCTCACGACAGCCTCCAGCCATGCACCTTCACCCAAAGTCACCAAATGTACACCTCCGACAACCACTACCTCTTCCTCCACTCCCAAACCCCCTCCATCTACCCGTCTCAGTGTGTCCAAAAAACCTTTCCTGTCCAACCTTCCCCTCACCTTCCCCACCCCTTCAGTCTCCTAGGGCCCGCCTTTCCATGTCCCAACCCAGCGCCTCAGCCACAACATCTGCGGGAACAGTGGTGCCAGTAGTAACCGGCTTCTGGAGTGCGCCAGGCAGCAGGGCAGCTAGTGTGCCAAGGAGCCAGACCACAACAGTCCCCCACCTCAAAAGCACAAAAAGTTGGCCAGTGCCAGGTGGAAGAGAGGCCAAACATCTTCCACCAAAGCCTCTCCCAGGGGTACAGTTGGGAGTGTGAAGACAGCTGTGCCACCATCCAAGGTGGGGAAGGGGCACAGTAAAACAGGCAAGTCTGCGAAAACCTGCACGGCGGACAAGACCGCCACCAGCACCACTGAACAGGACACCGCCGCCACCATCACCGCTGAACAGGACACTGCCGCAACAAGCACCTCTGCCAAGGACACCGCCGCCACCAGCACCACTGAACAGGACACCGCTGCAATAAGCACCGCAGGCCAGTGAGTGCCAAAGCTTACAACTCTACTGAGGCCGCCACAAGCAGGATGAAGCACTCTGGGCACAAAGCCCCCTCCAGAACCAGTGGAGATTGACATCCACTTGAGAGACTGTGGCTTTGCACTCCCCAGGATGCAGCAGTGGGCAAACCACCCACTGGAGAGACTTGAGAAACTGTGGCTTTGCACTCCCCAGGATGCAGCAGTGGGCAAACCACCCACTGGAGAGACTTGAGAGACTGTGGCTTTGCACTCCCCAGGATGCAGCAGTGGGCAAACCACCCACTGGAGAGACTTGAGAGACTGTGGCTTTGCACTCCCCAGGATGCAGCAGTGGGCATGGAGCCCCCTCGTGGATCTGGCGTCGTGCACTCATCTGGCTGAGGTGCCCCCCTTCCCTTCCCCCTGAGGTGCCTGTTGTATTTCTATCTGATGCCCCAGCAGTGTTCTCTCCGTTTTTATTGGGTATTGAGTGTGGGCCTCGCCCATGCATTTTGGGCCCAGTGGTCCACGGACTATGATGGTGGAATACCTTGGACTTGTATTCTTGGAGTATATATTTGTTTCTAGTGTAAATATATCTATATGTATATATTTTTGATTACTGTATTTGAATAGATTACAAAAGTTTGACTCATTTCCTTTTGTCCTTGCATTCTTCCAGGGGGGTTTGGGGGTTGTTAGTGTAATGTATCAACATGTACTTGTGTGTCTGTTGTAGTGGATGAGGGTGGGGGTGGGAGTGTTGCGTGTGTGTGTCACTCTTTTTTCCCTCTTCCCTCCCCTGTGTCGTAGGTGCAGTACTCACCGTGGTCTTCGCCGCCGTCTTTGTTGTTCATGATAGAGAAGCAGGAAGATAAAGGCTGGGTGTATCTGGAGCTCAGATTCCATGGCGTTCTGATTCCTCGTGGGGTGTGTAGAGGTGAACGTTTTCCCTTCCAAGTCCTGTTTCCGCCGTGTTTTTGTTCGCGGTGAATCCGCCCCGGAAAAGGTGACGGATTGGACTGTTGTAATACAGTGGGCGGAATCTTGTCTTCCGCCTGTCTGTTGGCGGTTACCGCCTCAGTGTTTGTTTTTACCGCCATTGGCGGTCGGAGTGTTAAAGTTGCTGTCTATATTGGCGGTTTCTGCCACGGTCGTGATTTTTTACCGCTGGCCTGTTGGCGGTTTTACAGCCGCTTTATCACCGACCGGCAGGGTTGTAATGACCACCAAAATGTCGAGTCATCTTCTTTTTCTTTAATATGATTTTTTTCATTAGGTTGTTTCACAAGAATAGTAAATAATCCTATTGTATTATGTGTAAATATATTCTGTAGCAACCTTGGATGTTTCAACATTAGAACATGAAGACTGGAAAGTGAAGCAGTACCATTGTTTAACTCTAGTTCCCAAGTGAAAGGAGAAAACTGTTCTGTGCTATGGGAAGGAACGTGGATTGCAACAAGTGATGTCCATAGTTGCTAGTCATTGCCGGTGTCACATAGGAGCAGAGATTACCTCATCCAGACCTGGAAATCTTCAGTGTTGTTGCAAATTCAATGTGTGTTTTAATTTCCGTTCGATATTTCCTCATTGCATAATGTGGACTCATCTAATTGACTGATCAAACTATTTGAGTATTTTCTAATCAGGAATGGACTCCTAAATGTCTGAGCAGAGCCTCTTTGAATCTTGAACTGTTAACTTGCCTCCTGTGTCTTTCCTGATTTCCATGCACAACTCATGTTCTACATTTTCCCCCTGATGGTGCTTCTGATGTACTTTGCTGATGATCTAATGCTTTGCTGACAAGCCTGAATGTAATGCTGATTCCAGGAGAGGTATATTCAAATGAAATGCTAATTGTTCCCTTGCCTTGTTTTTGCTAATTAGAGCAAACTATTTTTGTCTTCTTTCCTTTTTCTTTTTGCCCACGTGTGTTAGCCTGTCCCCACACTTTGTCCTAATTTGAGGTAGTAGTAGTTATAACCTTGCCCACCTAAATTGATGTATTGATTTTTGTGATTTAACTTTACTAATGTCATCTTCAAATGTTTTGAAATATATTTCTGTTGCACAAATAGTTTATTTGCTGGTCTGTGACAATATTTTGGATTGCTTAATGGTGTTGATACTAAGTAGATTAAACTAGTTTCATAGATTTGGTCAGCGTATGACTTTTCTTTATTTGCACAATTTGATCCTGTGCATAATTTACATTACTTTGGCTCTGTAGCTATAATAAAGCTTTGAAACTATTCACACATTGGAGTCATGTTTCCATGAACTCCTTAGTCATGGTGTTTAATGCATACATTGAACCACTTTGTGAATTTGGCGAGGCAAATTTGGCCTTGTTGGGACACATTAGCATAAACAAAATATGCTAATAAATCTGCCCCTCAGTGTCATCTCATTCCTTCAACTCTGTAGCTCAAATTCTAGCTTGAATATCCTATATGTCCTGCTTTGTATGGTATTTCCAATGAGCCTGCAGTGTCTTCATGTCTGCATTTTAAGTGGATTGCCTCAATTAAGAGTGTAATTATTCTCAAGCGACAGATCTACCTAATTTTTCACTTAGATCTACTGCTCAGGGGATGTGCGTAAGTAATCTAGTGCACTTGCTACTGTGATTGCCCACTTTTGGGATTTGGAAGCCATTTATAACAGTCTTTCTTTTTTCCGTTGATTTTATTACTTCCTGTGCCACTCCTCTCTGTAGATTCATTTTGCCAAACTGCTATCTGTTTTATGTGGTTCTTACTTCTACTTTATGGAGTACATGTATTTTCTCTCATCTAAGAATGAAACGGAGTCAGGGCTGTAGCCAGGAGTATTTATTTTGGGCATTAATCAAAGCTGTCACTAATCTGCAATACAGTTTGCGACAGGACATTAACCAATTAGCTACTCTCCTTCCTCCTCTCCCTTGCTGTAAGCTACTCTTTGCCCTACCATCATTTTCTCGATAAACATTAGCACAACTTTATATGCCCTGCACTCCTAATATTGATTACTTAATATTGAAGCACTTTAGAACACTTTGATAATTAAATATCAAAACATTCTGAAAAATGTCTTGGCTTAAGTCTAAGAGCTTTGCCGTGTCAACTTGCACATGTAACCTGTGGAGAGAAGGAAGAATTGCATTGCCTGCTAAGGAGCTATACAAAGCCTGCTAGGAGGAGTGACTTCATCCCTGGGAGAACATGAAAAATTCCTAACTGAAGGGAAGACATTTGTGAGCAGAGCCTGCCCAAAAACCACTAGATCACCCCACACCGCCAGAATTAAAGAAGAAGAGCGAGTGGGTCATGTAGCTGTTCCATTTTTATCATTGCTGCCAGGTTGCGCCTGCACTTCCACCAACAGATCATGTGCAGTGAAGTGTAACTATCTGTAACACCCCTTTTCAGCCCCAGAGATAAACGTAGGACCCTTCTGGGGTGTAATCTTCATACCCCTAGATTAGGTCCAGGCTTTGATTGCTGTAGTTGGTGGCTTTCAACCGTCTTTCTAGCCGTTAGGGTTCTGGAAATATTGCTGGTTGAAGTCACAGTCCAGTCCAGTCGCATTGGCTCCCCTTTCAGCAGAAAATCCTGACAGTTACTGGCGAGTCTCAAGATGCATAACCCTAATGAGAAGCAATCGTTTGGACTGAAGTAAGAGAGGTGACCCACTTATTCCATTATTTCCCTTGAAAAACAAAGAGGCAAATTATGTCCTTAAAAAACATTGGAATCCATTTCCATTCAGACTGTTTCTCCAACCAGACGCTGGTGACATGAAACTAGGTCATCGGAATATCATTCAGAGTAGGGGGAGCACGATATGGATGGGGAGCTGGCTGTTAAGGTGGTGGGTTTTTGTGCCCTCTATTTATTAGGTGACATATTTTATTCGTGCCTTTTACAGGTTTTGTACAGAGGTTACCTTTTATTTTACCCTATGGCATCTGCTTGGATATCCATGGATCAGAGTTGGGTCCAGTGTCATCACATCTTTATCTGGTGGCCTTATTCAGACACATTTTTGAGACCGTTTTGCTCCTGATAAGAAATAGGGAACCAGATGTTTACTAAATAGCTGAGTCAGTCTCAAACAAACCTCCATAGGATGAATGTTAACTGAAATCTAGGGCCTGATTTAAGGAAAGTGGTGCTGTACCACGTGCAGCACCACTTTCCTTGTGCCCCTTAGTGCCCCCCTAATGCCACCATGTGTGCACCTTATCTAAGATACAGCGCACCATGGCGGTAGTGAGGGAAACTGGTGTGAAAACTGTTGACGCTAGTTCGGAGCTTTGCAGGACTAGCATCAAAAATGTTGTCGCTAATTCTGCAAAGCTCACTGAAAACAATGGTGTGCCTCCTTTTAACGCCTGCTCTGAGCAGGTGTTAAAAGTGGCAAAAACAATTACACAAAGAAACCTCTTAGATTTCTTTGCCCCATTTTTTCAGCACCCCTAACGTGGGAATGCCCCCTTTGCACACATTATGGCTGGCGCAGGCATACTGTAGCACTAATGGTTACAAAGTGGCCCAGTACATGCATTGCGCCACTGTTAATCTGGTGCTGCAATTTTGGCCTCCTTGGGCCACATTAGCATAAACAAAAATGCCGCTAATGTGGCGCAATGAGGCACTAGGGGCTCTTAAATCGGCTCACTAGTACCTAGTGCTGAGAAGTTATAAAAATACATGGGACCATATCTCAGCCCTAAATGGTGCATTTTCGTAATTAAACCATGTACTTAACTCTTAAATATATAATTTCTTCCTAAAACTTTGCCTGGACATTGATTTTATGAAGTGTTATTTAAAGGATCGTATTGAATTTGGAGTTTCTAACTCCCTCTACCGCATCCTTGCTATTTCAAGTGAGTCAAGTACCTCAAGTGAGTGATTTAGTTTTCCATTTGAAATGCACCATATTGTGACCAGGGGACACCAAAGGTAAACAATCCTATGTGAATACTGCTCAGTAACCACAGATACGCACAAGAACCTGTGTGCCAGTGCATTTCCTTTTCCAAATGGCTAAGTAAGAAGAAAAACGAGACACTTTTTCTGACCCATTGATCTACTTGTAGAAGTGGGAATACATTTATGCGCTGAAAATACTTGATTTAGTCCGTGACTGCCATGCCCTGGTAGTGCCATTCTCTCCCTTAAAATCTAATTCTTCACAATTTTGCTCATACTTCCCTGCTCCTTGAATGCATTCCTTCACCTCCCATTTCATCAGCAGGGTAGCTGAGTAAGTTGAGCGCGTGCTGCTGGAAGATGCAGCCCAAAGATGGGTCCATCTGGAGGTCACACTAGGTTAAATCCTGGCAAAGCTGCCATCCATCCTTCCTTCAGACTTTCTTAAACCGTGTATTAATAATTGGGCTAATGACATCAGCGATTTAAAATAGTTGCAAATGGCATCAGTGCAGAATGAAGCAAAACAAAAATCTATTTTTAATTATTAGCATTATTATTATTACAGACAGTCTCTCTGCCATAATTTCTCTTGCTTTAATTCATCTGGAGCCTAGAGAACTTTCCTGTATCGTGCAACACATAATTTTCTTGTGTGCTCGAGCACAGAGGACTTTTCCTATATCTTGAAGCACGGTCCATTAATTATGCCTTTTGTTCTAATTTTGCTTTCAGCCACTTCACATATTTCTATGTGTAATCAGTTGAAATGTATATTAACAAAATAACTTCTGTCTATTGTCAATCTTCGATACAATGTAATTACATTTCCCGAAACATCATCTTTATAATCGGTTCTATTATGGCATAGTCACATGATGCACCATCAACATATATGCACTGTGTACGAAATGGCAACACAGTTGTCGACAGATGCAGCCCAAACTTCATTTACCTCCAGTAGTACCGTGTGTACGGCAGTAGCACTATGAGCAATAACTTGTTTTTATGTAGTGTTTTGTACCACAATTCTAAGAAAAAATATCCAATCCCATGATATTCAATCTACTGACTTCAGAAGGCTGTAAAACTAAGGCAGACTAACCTGTGATTCACAAATCATGGTCGTTATCAGTGTCCAGCATTTGGTGCACTGAAATAAATGCTGGAATCTGATACATGACATTATAAGCTGCAGTGCATAAATTTCATTCTGCCGTACCTAACTCAGTCTTCCATCCCCTCGAGGTTAGCAAATGGATGCAAGCTGGTGCAAAACAATTATTTGGAATTTACATCCTGCCTCAAAACGTGTTCTGTGATGCTTTGCATGGAAATACTAATGGTTTTTGACACAAAGGCCCATATTTATACTTGGTTTGCACTGAATTAGGGTCAATTTTTTTACACTAATTCAGTGCAAGCCTAACTCCATATTTATACTTTGGTGCTAGACAAGTCTAGCGCCAAAGTTATGGAGTTAACGTCATTTTCTGGAGGGGAAAACCTACCTTGCGTCAATGAGATGCAAGGTAGGCGTTCCCGTTATGGCTTACCTTGCATATGGCTAGAAAAGGACGATATAGCCTTCGCGCCATATTTATCCCCCATGCTTAAATCCAGCAAGGGGAATGGGGTCCTTAAATAATGGCGCTAAGGTTGCTTAGCGCCATTATTTAACGCCTGGGTATGGGCAGGTGTAAGGGGACCTGTAGGCATATTTCCATGGTCGGAGACCATAGAAATTGCACACAGGTGCCCTTCGCTGACCCCAGGGACACCCTCACCCACACCAGGAGGACACCTAAGGATGGGGGACCCACCCCAGGTAAGTCCAGATGAGTATTTTTTTCCCTAACACCGATGACTTGGGGCCCCCTGCACAGCTCTGGCACCTGTGGCCGTGTCAGGGGATGTTTGTCCTCTGGGCATGGCCATTGGTGTGGTGGGTATGGCTTCTGTCTTTACTAAGACAGGAACCATGTCAATGGGGATTGTGTGCCAGAAAATGGTGTTACACTGCTTAGAGGCAATTTTTTTGCCTCTAAACAGTGTAGCGCCATAATTCGGAGCCGAAGCCCAGGTTCCCCCTACGCCTACCCAGCCCTGTTAGCGTCCTTTCCTAGGACGCTAGTAGGGCATTAGCGCCGGCAAGCACCATTCCACAAATATGGTGCCCAGCCGGCGTCTTGGAATGGCGCTAGCATGCACTATACTTTTTCATCTAAAACTGCGCTAACGCAGTTTTGCATGAAAAAGTATAAATCTGTCCCGAAGTCTTATCTACTAACAATAGTAACCAGGATTCTGACCCAAAAATAATTCCTCTTGGAGGCAGGAGTTAAAAGATGGAATATTTGTATTTCTCCATCTGACTTTGCATGTTTAACAGTTTATTTAGACATGGTAATTTGAGCTGGAAGGGAACAATTCTAGAGGATAATCTATGCTTGACATGATTCACCCACCTTTGCGCTATGGGTGTGTATATAATGCTAGTAGTGCTAAGCAGCCTGATAGTGCACCAGCTCTAGGGGTAGAGCCAGACAGGGCCATATCTTTGTGGAAATTGTATTGTCTTCTCTTTCCCTCTCACGCAATTCAGAATAGCAACTTTGTCTTTTGTACTGGTTTGTGTGGGTTCTTAGTAACTCTATCCCAACGTTTCATCACAGATACACAGGGAGAGTGTTACACTATGTCTAAGCACAGTATTTTGTACTGGAAGGACAACCTTCCCGTTCAAAACCTCTGCTTGGCATCGCGCATATGAGCACGGTGCATTACAGCCTAAAGTGCACCAGTGCAGAGAGAGAGAGAGGGGGGAAACAGTGGGTAAAGCGCTGTTCTGCTCCCTCCCTTTTAGTCAATGCAGCACTGCAACTTTGATTGCTACACTGCATTGCGTGAAAAGTTAGCATGCACGTTTGACTCTCTGTTTAGGCCTAGGCTTGTAGAGTTACTCGGGATGGGGTGGAATATGGAGCAGCCTGCCCTCTCTAGACCCATGTAGCTATGGCCATGAAAACAGTGCTTCAAATGTATATTTGTTTGAAGAAAATTAATTGAGCATTTCTTTGCAGAGAATGCCACCTGCCTAATGCCATTGAAACCCTTAGCATGTCTAGTATCTTGTGAATATTATTTTTGTGTTTTGATTACCAAAGTGTTACTGAGGCTTCTGCCATTGTGCACATTTTTCTAATCCATTAGGTGTCATCAGAATAGCCTGCTCACTGTATAGAGCCAACACGTCTCTGACTCGAATTCTCTGCGTTTTGAGCATATTTGCTTCTCAGGAAATATCAACTAGATCAGTAATTGGTGTAATATCATTAGCGATAATGGTCATATAAAAGCCACTGGTTGTCTGGTGCGTTCTCAGGTATGCAGCTAATTAACTTGGCTAAACAATGTGCATGGACATTCAAATACCATTGAATGGGGGCGACTGCCAATCACAAGTATTCCACAATGCCACTTGTGAACAAAAAATATAGACTCCTGTTTTCAAAATAGGAGTAGTCTGAGAAATAAGAAACGTTTCCCCAAGTTTAACATAAATATCAAAATGTATTAGTAGATGAGATGTCTCTGTACCCCTCTTGTAAGTTGTAAGGTGAACCTAGACAAATCGGCAGTAATTCATTATCTAGGGTATTGCTTCCAAAAGGTTTTAGAAACAGGACCCAATCTCTATAAAGACACTTTTGCAACGTACCTAGCTTTAATGGACATGGGGCAGGGGTGATTTCTTAAAGTAAGAGTAGACATGTTTTCAAATTACTGTGAATTTCCAAAATAACATACTCTTTACAATTTGTTATGTTCCTACTATCACAACCTTGAACACGCCCTTCGATATGACTTTATCGGACTGGGGTCAAGATATTATCTGCCCATAAAAGTGGAAGATGGTGCACTATACTGGAGCAGGAACACTTTTCAGAGTGAGCTAAGGGCCTGTGGCTTCTGTTCACTAAAATCAAAAGGCTTCTGAAAATTTTGGGTGGTCATACCAGTGAGTTTTGCAAGTTTTAAAAACCCCTTCTACAGGAGAGTATTGGATAAGTGATTTGCCCAGAGCCAACATGAGCACTCAACCTGGTACCCTAGATCCAATATTGCCTGATCTGGCTGTTAGGCCAAATCCATACTTCTTCATTCATGTGTGGAAGTCATACACAAGTGGAATGAGTGTGCATGACTATGTATTTTGGGCATATTTTCAGTTGAAATCACTTTGTGAAGTAAAAAACACACAGCAGCAACAAACAATGTTAAGTCGTGAGACTTCCCTGGGAATACTAGCAAGAGTTTGTTTTAAAACTGGACTTAGAGACATTGTTCAGCACCTTTGCACCAGTGGTGTTGGAACACTCCCTTGCTGACATCAATGTTACATTGCTAACGTCATGGGTACTGTGAAAAATCCTAACTTCACACAAAGTGTAGCAAATGTATTTTGTAGGAGTGGTAAGAATGTATGTGTAGCTGGTGGTGCCTTTTGGAGCATTCTGGTGCAAACATTTTATTAAAGACCATGCAGTAGCACATTTTTTACTGAAATGGTCACTGAATTTGCACATTGTACAGTTGTACTTCTAAAACTCCATAGCACACAAACGATAATGAGTGTAAATCGGGTTTCAGTGAATATTTATCATTTAGGCATCACCAACTAAAAGTGCTTTGATTTGTTTTTTTCCAAATAAAATAATTGCTCACATTTCACATTTTAGGTTTCCAAACTGCTGAAATATTTTGAACTATGCATATAGATCATTTACAGGTATTTAAATTTTGTTGTCGGTTACAAAAAAATGAGATGCTACAGCATTTCCTTGGGCACTCCATGGGCCAGATTTACAAGGCCCTAGTGCTACCGGAACATCACCTTTTGCAACGCTCCATGCCGCTAACCACTTCTACATATTTACAAGGAGTTTTAATGCCACTTTTTGTCCTTGTTAATTTGGGCCCCTCCGATGCAGTTTTCTGTGTCAGAGGAGCGTGCAATGGGTGTTCCAGTGGGCGTTCCATGCAACACCCATTACTGGTGATGCTGTTCCAGATTTACAAGAATTAGTAAATCTGAGGCAGCGCCAAAATATAGTGCCAGCCCAGGGCTAGAGTTAGCATGGCACAACGAGGAGGAATACTTTTATTCCTCCTCCTTTTTTACTTTTTCTATGTGTTCCTCATTCGGAAGAAGCAAAATGCCATGGATGATTGTTTATGTGCAGGAAAGGACACCTTCCAAAACATAAACAATCACACCCCTCAATGCAGACACCCTAGCACTATGGTGCAAGGGTGTCTGCATTGGTGCAGGCTGCTTGATTTAGCGCCAGCGCAGGGGGAAACGCAGGGGTGTGCCGTATTCTTGTAAATACGGTGCATCCCAGCATTTAAAAAAGGGCACAGTGCTGCTACTTTTGACGCAGCACTGTGCTGCGCCAGTTTGTTGTAAATCTGGCCCCATTTTCCCCAGCAAGATTGTCACATAGTTCACTTTAAAAAAACTCCTCTACCTGTGCAGTCAGAAAAAGAGAAGTAAACACCTGTTCCCATGTTACAAGAGTAAGCAACAATTTTTCTGAAAACATAGCCTGACATTTGACCTCTGACTTTGAAGAACAGCAAATGTCACAAAATAAATACAAAATGTAAAGGCAAATTTATGTATTGCTCTTTTTCAACCCACCAGAAATTGGCTGGTGACCCACCAGTGGGTTGCGAACTTTGTGATCGCGTCTGACCTTATTTGGTCTTTTATAGTTCAATTGATAAGGGGATGCGCTAGAGGTTCGAATGACCTTTTGACTAGGCTTATAATGGTTCCACCATAAGTCATAACCTCATCAGAAATCTTGACGACAATATCAAAATACAACATCTATCTGGAGTCAATAATCTTTAGACACCCATGACCCCTTTGGCCATGAATAACCACACCCTTTTGTACAATTTTAGTATATTTATTTCGCTAGATTAACAATGCTAATATCAAGTAGATTAGTCTCAAAACCAAATGAGAAACATGTAAAACAACACAGGTTGACCAAATCTTCTAAAGAATCTCAATTTAAAGCATTAACAGTTAAACACTCAAGGATTACAGTGCAAATCAACAGTAGCATTATTTGGAAAACAGAAACCTTATACAACTAGGCTTGACAAGTGAATAGAATCAATTCTTTGTTAATAACAATGTGGTCAACATTCTAGGCCTACTAACTAACCTTCAAATTAGAATAGCATGTTTGGGTTTCATGCAAAACAATTTAGTCAAAAGATACTTTGGAATACATCTAACTATGGCTCTGTCAAAATAGTGGTTGGTACTTAAAAGAAAAGCACAAATATAACACAAAAGAATAGCATGGTTATACCTCTCCTCAATGAGTCAGCAAAAGACAGTTTCTTCATCAGTTGGACTTCGGTCCGGTCAGCATCAGCAGTGAGCAGTGAAAGGGGGTGGCTCAGTCACGGTTGGACTCTAAGTTATCTGAACCATGGGACATTAGGCTACAAGAATCAGTATTAACACAAAATAGCAGAAGACATAGAACTGTGATTCTCCATGGACAGGACACTAACAAGGACAGAAAGAAGCGCTCTGAATGTTTCAGAAAAAACAGACTCTCCTACTTAAGGGCATGCAGGCTAAGTTAAACTACCATCAAAGTCTTCTCAGGCCATCATTGGTTAGAATCTCGTATGTTTACAGTACGACCAATAGGCTGTAACCTCTATGTCTAAAATACAACTAAACCGTCTTTCACATGTGGATGATTGGCTTCTCTTCTCCTGCTCCCATTGTCAGGTTTGTCAGGTTACTTCTTGTTGCAATCCTAACTGCAGTAAGTGCATCCTTTGTTTGGTACTGGGAAAATCGCTGTCTCACGCACCAAACCTACAATTTTGCATTTTCTAGTACAAGACAGTTTAGCAAGCAGTTTTCATAAGAAAGTTTAAAACATTTACAAATCACTTGATCACCCCTGTGTGAACAAGAAATGGGTGGTCATTCTGACCCTGGCGGTCTTTGACCGCCAGGGCGGAGGACCGCGGGAGCACCGCCGACAGGCCGGCGGTGCTCCAATGGGGATTCCGACCGCGGCGGTAAAGCCGCGGTCGGACCGGCACCACTGGCGGGGTCCCGCCAGTGTACCGCGGCCCCATTGAATCCTCCGCGGCGGCGCAGCTTGCTGCACCGCCGCGGGGATTCCGACCCCCCCTACCGCCATCCAGATCCCGGCGGTCGGACCGCCGAGATCCGGATGGCGGTAGGGGGGGTCGCGGGGCCCCTGGGGGCCCCTGCAGTGCCCATGCCACTGGCATGGGCATTGCAGGGGCCCCCGTAAGAGGGCCCCTACATGTATTTCACTGTCTGCTGCGCAGACAGTGAAATACGCGACGGGTGCAACTGCACCCGTCGCACAGCTTCCACTCCGCCGGCTCGATTCCGAGCCGGCTTCATCGTGGAAGCCTCTTTCCCGCTGGGCTGGCTGGCGGTCTGAAGGCGACCGCCCGCCAGCCCAGCGGGAAAGTCAGAATTACCGCCGCGGTCTTTCGACCGCGGAACGGTAACCTGGCGGCGGGACTTTGGCGGGCAGCCTCCGCCGCCCGCCAAGGTCAGAATGAGGGCCATAATGTCAATTCTCTGCTTTCACATAACATTTACAAACATTTTCCATGTCGAGCAATTTAGCATGAGGCTTGCCAAGTAGGCCCAAAACTACATGAATAATTAATGGCTAATATTGTTTACGTAAATAGATAACATTAATATATAATTAGAATTCGTCTTCTACGTTTGCACATCAATAAAACGTATGATTATAGGTGTATTATTGGTATTTAAATGCACAATGGTGGCCACTCAGGGGGGCACATCTTCTAGAACATACTCTTTTCTCTATGTCACCCTAATTCATGTTTATTATTACCATATTAATCAATACAAATGTATTGGTAATTAATTCCGCTCTCACACCTACAGTTTGGAAAGCACTGATCTAGGCTCTTATTTTGTTTGGTTGGTTTTTTATATAGCTAGCCTTCTTTTGGCTACTTCCAGGTACTTTAATGGAAGTTCATATATATTGTTTGTTAAGCATCTAACAGGCTCATTTAGGCCCTCATTCAGAGCTGTTTTGTTTTACTTGGAGTGCTAACTCTGAATGTAATAATACAAGTTAAATTACACGTGAGTCAGGGCCTGGAATTATCAAGTCCAAAAACTATGGGCCCAGTAATTACATTCCGGGCATGGGCCTGCGAGAATTGCTGAAGGACTAGGGCAGTGACAACAGCATTGCCTGACCCCTTCCCATCCTTGGCTTTACTTGGACAGGCAAGCATCTTCAACTGCTGTGTTCCTACTCCTAGGGCATTCACTTTCTATCTGTTCAGAGAGGGAGAGAAGTGTGTTTCTTGCAAAAATTGTGAAAAACTACAGAGAGGAATGCTAAGAAATCTGAGTTCAAACAAGTATTCCGCATTTTGACTAAACACTCATAATGGCCACACATAGCATCTGAGATCCGACTGAGAAATTGAATTCCAGCTCCCGGTATTTCCACTACAACGTTAGATCAACTGGTAATGAGGCCTTCGAGTTCTGTCCATTTCAAATCCACAAATTATGGTGTCAGCGAATCAACGAGTCACAGGGCCACCACTTCATCCATATATATATGATAGTCCTTCGATGAGCGCATGCAATGTAATCCAACTTACGTGCAGACACATCCTGGTCGAACCATGTGTTGGACTGCAGTTAACTGCTCATGTTCCATATTTCCAGTTGAAATATAGCTGATGTAAAATGAAAACACAACCACTGCACAATGGAATGCTGCAGTCATGCAGCAATGGCAAAGCAGCTGTGCTTGTAGCTCCAGGACTGGAATAAGACTTTTTAAAAGTAATTCTAGTCCCGACGCTCCATATTCTCTAAGGAGGTGCCAAATCATCTTGTCACATAAATCAGTAATAGAAATGATTAAATTTATCAACTTTCCAATGTCCAAAAAGTTTATTGTATGATGCCATACACCAATTGAAGTCAAGTGTGGTGCCTCAAATGATTCTTATTTTTCATGGCACAGATCTTCTATTATTGCTTTATATTTGTAACAATTACCATTGTCATTGAAAATGTAATTTGATTCTTGTTAGAATGTTTTTGGGAGCTGATGGAGGTGTCACACTGTGGTTGGCTGAGGCAAGGCCCTAGCCAGGCATTACCCGCCACTCCCATCAAGGGTGGGTGATTACACTCACTATATAACCTGTGCTTAACCTGGAGTACCTTGGCACAGATCAGTCAGGCGTATCACACAGGCAATGTGTAAAGCAAAGACACAGCACTTCCCCGCCACAACCATCCTGCGAGGCACAAATGACACTTCACACACAGTGTATGTATAAAAAGATTTTATTCAATACATACCTTGTCAACATAGTCCGATCATAATGTAATTCTGGGCCTGTACCCCAATTAGCAAATGCATTTCATGACGTGAGGTCCAACTGTGTTAGACATTAGCTACCATATGTACACATGAGGAAAACTGTACATTCCCTACCCACACCAATACAAGGTGCCAATCGTTGTCAGCATGAGTGACACCCTAGAATTCCCCACAATTAGTGTAACACATAAATTCAGAATGCAACCTGTTTCCCAACGTTAGCAGTAAGATGTTCATGTAAGGTTTACACAATTTCCATTTAGCACTGCGGGCGAGGCCGCACTAGTAAGCCATAATGCCAACTGTAAGAACTCTCTGAAAGAAAAAACATGATCAGCAACACCACAGTACTGCCTCCGCAATTCACCCGCACTCACTCCCACATCCACTCTGCACCGTCGCCCAGTGCCACGGGTTTCAGTCGGCAAGTGCACACAGACACTCATATGCACTCACTCCAGGTATCCTAATGTAGTGCCCTGATATCCGGATAGAGTATGCTCCTCCATTTGCAAGAACCCAGTGTTCCTAACCGTCTTCCATCCACCAACCCGCTCTGGTTATCCTGTCCCTCCATGAACCAAAGATTGCATCAATCTTTTGCATGTTACTAGGCTGCTTGTGGCTAAGTCACACTTCTAGGGATTCTGGAGTTAAGGTGGGGGAAAGGAAAGACAACAACAACTGGTGAACAATTAATAAGAAGACGTTTGTGCTCCCCACAGGAGGTTCACCCAGAGGTCAGCAAAACACGGGTGGAGTAACTGGGGCCCCAGTTAGACACTGAGGTGCCCACCCAGTCAGACAGTTCAATTTTACCAAATAGTTACCAATTTCAGCACCTCTGGAATGGAGAGGCACTTTTGGGGCTTGTTGACTCGAGTTGCCCTTGAAACTAGTATCGCACATCAAGTTACTAGTGCCTGCGGGACTAGATGCTCTATCTGGGGCACGCAGAAGTGACACTATAAGGTTAGGATTCCACGTGAAAAGTGCTCAGTGCCATGCCTCCACAAAAAGGAGGCAAAATGTCAGGTGTCCATTGATCAGAGTCGCCCTGACCGTATGTTTATTCACAAGCCAAATCCCAAGTTGGTACCTACTCGGACAGAGGCACCAGCCTGGTGCATAATAAGTTAAACCGCACCAGACAATCCTGGACTCTCCCATGAAGGAGGTAAATCCTGCACCCCTCTGGGAGGCACAACATCTAGCACACAAGGACATGAGTCCCACTAGACTATCTGGTCACACTCGGAACTTGGTTTCCATACCTTTCTGGAATGAGGCACACTGTCTAGTCAACAATGACTTTAGTCATACCAAACTCCACATGCACATACTTCGCAACAAGTTCAGCCCTGCCATACGAGGCCAAGTACAGCAGAACTCAGGTTGCACCCCCACCTCCAAGAGTCGAAGAAAATAAACAGGGCACCGCATGCAACAAGAGTGCAACCGAGGCTCACACAAGAGAAATGTGACACACTCAACAATACCAGGCCCTGCGGGGTCCTGAACCAGGCGATCCTGTTCACACCAATGAGATGTTTCAGAATGCAGTGGTCCCCTCAAGGAAGGGCCACTCACATGAAGAGTGGGCGGACCTTGAAAAGCTTGGCACTAGGCAATTCACGTCTCCAGATACAGTACTTAGGCCACACTAGTACCGCTGCTGCCAGGTGAAGTCCAGCATACGATGCAGGTTCAGCAGAGGGCACCACTCTAAAGATATTATTGGTCGTCGATGTAGGTCCTTCTCAGCAGGTCTCTGATGTCCCGGAGACCTAATTGGAGAACAGAGGGAAAGCCAACCTGCCATTTGAGAGTACTCTTTGGATGCCACACAGCAGCAGGCAATCAGTCCCAGGCCAATCTCTAAGCAGGAAGGGAGAGCGGATCCCCTCCTCAGACAGTTATCCTCCTGGACATAACAGATTTCTCTGGCAGTGTGACCACACAGTCCATCAGTACTGGTCCTACATCGCCATAAAGGCTACTCTGCCTGCAGAAATGGAGTACCCTTAGTTCTACTAGATGATTCCTTTGAAGCTGGGGTGGTTTAAAGGGTTCTCATTTGAACCACACATGTCCTGTACATTTCCTCCCTGTCTGCCCTGGGACTATGGAATGCAGATCGTTATCTTTAGTGGGACTGTGCTCTGGCTCTGAGAGGCCAAGTTTTAAAAACCAGTCCCCAAACTATTTTTCCTGGTTCCAAATGACAGGGATCTATCATTCAGCATTCCCACGTTTATAGTGGTCACCTGGGGAATACACAGATGTGCTCCTCCCCTGTGACCTGTGGAATGAATCCTAATTTACAAGACACCAGAACCGTTTCTGAACCAAGAAATGCCCACTTTCTAGAACTGGCATTTCTAGGGCATCAGTAACAAAACCACCTTTACCATCAGAAGGGGGTTGTCACCCTGAATATAATGATACAAAACATCATGAGGCTGCTCCCCAGCAATCAACTATTTCAGTCAGATTTAATAAGACTGATTCACCCATGTTACCTTAAGGACAGAGCAGCGCACCTAGGTAGCGCAAACATGCATGGGTATTCAGCACACCCTAGGGCACATATGCCCTGGTGCACACCCTTCCGAGGCACTTGGGGCACTTTCATTAACATCACCACCAAGGTGCAAGAGAGCCAATACTAACCTGCTCTATCAGCCTCAGTTCCTATATTAGAATACCCATGCGCAAATGTGCACACCCTGGCAAGTGATGCCAGCTCCAGTACCTATATAGGAAAACCTCCTGGGGGCAAGTATGTACACAGGGATGAGCGATGCCAGTCTCCACTTACACATGGTAACACCTGTGTGCAATTCTGCAAAACAGGCAAGTTGTGCCAGTCCCCTTTAGGCGTATGACGGCCTGGTGCAAGTACACACCTACAGGCCAGCTATGCCAAACTCCTCATATATATGAATTTCCACATGCACAGGGGCACAGAGAGCCCCCCCCCCCGGGCCTGGTATACTATATTCTCAGGCACCCCTCTACAAGGGTGTACTATTGGAAAGCTGTGCCAGGTGCAACATACATGAATTTCCCCATAGTGTGAGGGTGCACCCACTGGCCTTGTATACTAGGCTCAGTACCTCTGATGGCCCGATAGATTCTGTGCACACCCCGGGCCCTGTCATGGTGGGGCCTGCACACATTGGTCAATGTCCCCTCCCCTCCAGGGAAGGACATGCTCACACACTTTCACCTTGCCATAAATGGGTACAGTGCCCATGGACCACCGCCACTAGTAGAGGACTGGCCC
The DNA here is from genome assembly GCF_031143425.1 of Pleurodeles waltl. Lineage (NCBI taxonomy): Eukaryota > Metazoa > Chordata > Amphibia > Caudata > Salamandridae > Pleurodeles > Pleurodeles waltl. The sequence goes on along the minus strand of NC_090450.1, from coordinate 215,428,867 downwards.
ACTCTTAAAGACACAGCCGACTGCCTACCCCCCCTTTTAGCTAGGGGACACCCACATGAGGGTGCTCTCCTGCCCAGACAGGATACATCTTTTTAAAACCACCCTGCCCTTCACCTACAACCAGCCCTACCGCCAGGTCCCTCCAGGGAAGGTGTAAGTCAGCCCAGGGTTGGCTCCCGCATAGGGGCTGCCACCCTGAGCGCAGGTGCACTAACTCCCTTGCAGGCCTAGCCCAAAGTCCTAGGACATGGTTAACAGTGTCTTCTAGTGGGTCGAACACCCACTGCACGTCTCCCTGGCAGCCAGTGGTGTACTCACCCCTGGTATGTTGTATACCTGGTTCACAGGGCCATCCTGGCTAAAGTACCTGAACAATGTCCCTACTCACCCTTTCCTATCATAGACAGGATGGGTGCATCCACTTTCCCACTGCCAGACAGTGGGGAAGTGCCCAGAGTCCTAAGGTCAGACACAGAGTCAGCAAAGACTGGGAGAAAAAAAGCAAAATGTTTCAGGAAAATTCCCTCAGCAGAATCATGTCAAACATCATTATGGGTTACTGGGCTTAAACTGTATCCATAAGAGCCTTTTATCTCTAATGTTCTACGGGTTATCCTAGTATTTGCCCCAAAACTGAATGTACACGCATTTCAACACTTGGCCCTCATAATAGCGAGGCAAAGAGAGCCAAGTTCTTCTGAGGGAGCGGGTGTGGTGTAAAGATTCAGCACTCAGTCAACCACATAGTTATTAACAAAATAACTATTATTTAATTATGGTCCAGCAAATGATTTCACTGGAAATGATAAAGGAGTTTAATCACGAGTCACAGGCAAACCCTACACATGGAAAGGCAGAGGGCTAAAGGCATACAGTTATCTCAGGGGAAATGTAGGCGCAGGGAAACAGCCAGAACAAACTTCAGGCTGATCCTACTACTCACATGTAATATTATGAGATCATTGTGAAGCAACACTAAGCTATTTCAATGTTTGGTAGGAACAATCTCCTTTCACTCTCCCAAGGCTTGTATTACCAGTAGACTTCATTATCCATTTTTTGCTGCCCCTGTGTCTGTTAGAGTTATTACTGTTCCTGTAACTTATTGCAGGCAAGTCTTAAAGTGTGAGCTTGTCTTCAGTCTCATCAACTATACTGTTCGTATCATTTGACTGAATGCAGCAAAGAATAAAGGCCATTTCCCTGATCGAGCCCTCATGGAAGGATAATCTTTCTGGCACAGTAAATACTATAAAGCACTTGAAAGTTAAGATTGATAACAATCACCCTTTTACAAGTCAAGTATTTTCCATGATATCCTCTTGTAGGCACCATCTTAAAATGCCACCAACAATTGCACCCGTTCTTGACTAGAATGGGAAAAGGAGCATCATATCTGCAGTAAATAGATGAGGGCTTGACTATGTCAGCTCTCCAAATGTAGGCTTCCCAAACCACCTCCTTTAAAGGCTTCACATCATCAAGATTGTAGCATCCAGAATTGTACTAGAAATTCTACCACATATTACCTCTTCTTAAAAAATTCCACTGGCTTCCCAAGAAAGAGTCCATCCAATTAAAACATATACAAATTGTACACAAGTTTGGCTTTGTTTAGGTGTCTCAGTACACAGGGATGCACATTAAGAGATACAGGCCCTCAAGAACTGCACACTTCCCTTCAGATTACCTCCTAGTTACTCTGAAATTTACCAAATGTTGCCTATGTGGGCACAGATTTACAGACAGTGCAGCAAATTCTATAAAGTGCTACAGAAATCTGAAGAAGAGACAATTCCTTTAAACTTTTTTAATTTCTTCCCACATTAACTGTCCTCCATTGGTCAATCATCAGCAAGAAGCACAGGATGTACATGCACTCTATATATCACTGTAACATAATGTGGCATGGACGTTTCTCGTTATGTGATGCTGGTGGAGGAGGGTGCCCAGCTCCTACTTCTATGGGCACATGGGCAGTCTCTAGGGAGAGACAATCTACACTATATCCTAGCAATCTGACTTCAACACCACCCCAAGAGCTTATTCAGTGGCAAATGAAGATTACAACCTGGGTCACAGCAGTGATATTTGCTAGGGGTTTGGAGTAAAAACAGTAAATATTGTGAATTTTCTTGGAGCCAAACTGTCACAGACGCTTGTAGTTCTTGAGCTAAAATCGATAAATATGGTTTCAATTCTGTTTAGTAATGTGCCATACAAGCTTCCTTTTCTTCTCTGCTGTTTGTGCCCATTTTTGCAGTCTGTCACCTTTTAGTCAAGAGAGGATCCTAGTGACCACATGCAGGCACATTTTCAAGTCATCACTTTTTGGAAGAAGCTGCAGCGGGACACACATGACAAGATCTCACCCCATGAGTCCTCACCACACAAATGGCAGTGCAGGTTATTCACTGGGCTACAGCGGACCAACTACAGTTCCTCATGTACAACTTCCTGTGGCCCTACTCTTTTAGGCAGCCTTTAATTTGTGTAAGTGTATCTCCAGCACCCCTTCTTGGAAGGCAACATACTACTTCCTTCAAGATAGTTCATGAAAACTCCTTTCATCAGGTTGCAGAGCTTCAAAGCTCCTGATCCCGAATCTGGCAAGAGTTGGCAAAAACATTTCTATCCCTGAAGCCCAGAAGTCTTTCTCGGTCTCCTCAAGTGTGGGATCTCTGGCACTGACAAATGAGAAACATAGTGATTGGGATCTGGTCCTGAACCATACATTTAGTCAGTAGTTGAAATATATTGTGGATTCTACAAGCATGGGTCTGTGACTAGTTGCAAGCAGTTTCTGTATGTTTGCATGCTTCCCCCAAACCATTTTTTTTCTTTTAGTGTCATCAGGAAGGAGAGTGAGGTTTCAAGCTCCCCTATCAGAGAGACACACAGCAAACAAAAAAGACTAGAGGGTTTGTCACTCAGCTACCTCACAACATTTTGGAGATTGTGCCTTTGGGGAAGAATGAAGCAAGATGTGGCAAGGAGAGACTGTGTCCTCCAAAGCACCACCGTGTGTCTTGTTCCACACCCTAGAATCTGGTCTGTTTTAAAAGCTGTCAAGAATATGTTGGAGGAGTCCTGAATTTACTTTGATGAAGAGATCAAATTGGGTTCCTGTGCTGTAACAGTAAAACATAACACATAAGCACTCTATCCATCCTACTCCACACACAACACATACATATCATACACATATGAGCAACATTCATATCCTATACTGTTGAAAGAAATGACAAGTTTGCAGGAAACTTACACATCTTCATTTCGGCCAATGGCCATAAAAGTAGTACAAAATTATTCAAAAGAAAGCACAATACAAAGTCAGGTCTAAAATGTACAGATTCCATGCATATAATATTCTTAGAAGTATCAATTTGTGGCCTAAAAACACAAATCAGATGAATACACACTTGACCATTGGCAAAGGCTTAATGTGGTCTGTCATGCATAAAAGTACACTTTATACTTTATACAGTAATACATATATTTACAAAAACTTCAAACCAGAAAAATATCTTTCAAAAAGCAGACACTCTTATGAGAAGCATAACTAGGCACAAGCATGTCACATTTAACACATAAGAAATAAGAATTAGTCCATGCAAACGGAGATGGAGTAGATTCAGGGATAGAGGTGAGGATACAAACTCTACCATACCTCTCAGGACAGCCTAACAGATTAAAGTGCAAGTGCTCCGGCTTACAAGGAAGTTAAAAACACAAGTTATAAAATCAATAAAACCATGACACACAATAGGGTGAGGATGAGCATTAGGCAGAAAGTGAAATAAGGGTAGGAGATCCAATTTTTTTTCACGGAATTGGCTGTATGATCTCCAAATATTTAGCTTTGGAGAAAACAATGACTGGAGAGGTGTCCGCTCTGCATAATCTTAACGCTACCCTTATCGCTATGATAGTTGGTCTACATCTAAAACGAGTCACAAAGGAACAATCCAACGTCTACACTGCTTATAGTACCTTGGGCAAAAAATAGGAGGTGAGCATCCGTTATTTCTGCACTTCTGCAAACAAGCCATGTTTTATTACCTCCTTGCTGACCATTCCATTTAACAGTCAGAGTAGCAGGCGGTAAAGTACCTAACCTAAACCTTATATAAAGAGCTTTTTTTAAATGGGGGAATCAATGTCATTCATATCATTTTCAAAGTACGGGGTAGGCTTGAACCCTATGAAACCATCAGTCAATTTGCCCAGGCCTAGCTGTTCGGGCAATTTAACATCCTCAAGCTCCCAGTAGATGGCCCTCAATTTCTTATTAGCAGAAGGTGGAATGGTTTCAGGGGACTACTAATACTCGTGTAGATTGTTTTACATAGTCCAGCCAGGGTAGCAAAACTCCTCTCTGTGGTTTATCAAAAACACCTGTTAGACCCACCCTATATGTAGCCAGCTCAGATGTTGACCATATCAGTAGCCAATACAAGATAGGTTTCAGATGTGCTAGGGTGGCAACAGATCTAAAAACAAAAGGTCATATTTAAAAATCACTGGTGTGCTGTCGGGCAATTTATTCTCAGCCACCTGTAGGGCTTTTAGATTGATGTATCCCCAGCATTCTGCTCATATACTGCAGCAGGTACCTCTTTGGCCCTCCATACTTTAAAAAGGAGGAAATCAGGTGAGGCAAGGTCTTGTTAGCAAATTGTAAGATGGCTGCAGCACTGTGTTTTAATATAAAGGTACTTTTGGTAACTTGGGTTATCCATGAGTTTGCACTAGAGAGAGGAAGGCCAAGATAATCAAAATCAAGCGCCTTCTCCAACCCCTCACTTTCCAAAATTAATGATCCTCTGAAACCTCCTCGGGGATGGACGGTCATATATTTGGTATTACTCGCGTTAATTGCCAGTTCGTTATACAAATAGAATATATTAAAGTTACTCAAAAGAGTTTCTAGGCCTTTGTGGGTTTTCGATACTAGTAAAGTATTGTCCGCGAATAATAGTGCAGGCATTTATATACAGCAGGAACAATAGGGGGGCAAGTGCGCATCCTTGCCTGACTCCTTTTACAATCTGAGAAGGATCAGTGTTTTCTCGGTTTGTACCCCATCTAACTTGAGCAAAACTATCCTGGTGTTGCCTAACAAATAGATTAAGGAGTGGGCGAGGAAGTCCTAAATCAGCTAGTGTGCACCATAACTTATCCCTAGGGACCATATCAAACGCTGCTTTAAGGTCAACAAAAGTGACTTAGAGACTACCCCTTTTTATGTCTACTTCTTTTCCCCTAGTAATTGCAACCTAAAAACGTGGTTAACTGTGCTAATTTTGGAACACAGTCCAGCCTGAAGCTGTGTTAAAATTTTATTTTCATTGTCCCAGGTGAGGAGATGATCTAATAAAAGATTACAAAAGATTTTTTGGCTTGAATCAATAAAGCTAAATGGGCGGTAGTTGCGTGGGTCAGATTTCAAGCCTTCCTTGTGTATAGGAATAAGTTCTGCCCCTTTCCATGAGGTTGGAATCTCTCCTCCTGCGAAAATGGCATTACAAATGTGTGCGAAGTAGGGTGCCCAGATTACCGATTCAATCTTACCCGGGTGCTTTTTTTGCCTTCTGAGTTCTTCTATAGCCACTGTGAATGCCTAAACATCATTAAAAGTATCTGATTTAAAGGGAATCTTTTAGGCTGCAGGGGTTGGATGGAAACCAGAGAATTCAGGGTTTGTAACTGCCGGAGGGCAGCAACCATATAAAGATTCAGAATGGTTCATCCAATCTTGAGGAAGAATGTGCATTTTAGCGCTGCATTTGCATAATTTTTCACGTGAAGGCGGTGCAAACTTACAAAATACAATTGTATTTTGTAAGTTTGCACTGCTTTTACGTCAAAAAGTGGCGCAAATGTGGAGCTAAAAATGTATAATTATGAGCCTAAGTGGTTTGGCACCATGGGCTAATATATGCCAGAAGGCTTTCTGGCCCCCTGAGTGTGTTGAAGACATATTGTTACTCCAAATTGCTGTATCCCATGTAGATTATGCTTGTTTTAAGGCTAGTTTATAGTCTGCTCTGGCTGACTTTGTGACCTCTTTTAGTAGCAGTAAGGAGATTACTCTTGGCTAACCTACAAGTCCTATGAACCATTTAGGGTCTGCCCTCTGGGGAAAGTTCTTGCATGGGGGAGGTTTAGTGAAAAAACTCATTTTCTGATTTTTAAACCATCTGAAGTGGGCATCCATGATCATGTCAGGGGCTGCCTCTGGGCTAGCCATGTAGGACAAAATGGGAACTATGGGGGTTATTCTAACTTTGGAGGAGGTGTTAATCCGTCCCAAAAGTGACGGAAAAGTGACGGATTTACCACCAGCCGTATTACGAGTCCATTATATCCTATGGAACTCGTAATACGGCTGGTGGTATATCCGTCACTTTACCGTCACTTTTGGGACGGATTAACACTCCTCCAAAGTTAGAATAACCCCCTATATCTTGATATAATACAACATATGTTAGACTTGGCATCATTGGCATGGTCTCCCCTAACTTGTTGCCTCTACTTCCCAGGTTGTTTCTGTGTGCTGAACTCTGTTTTTGCTGTTTTTGTTTGACCTGGACACTTTACCACTGCTGACCAGTGCTAAAGAGTAAGTGTTCCCTGTATAAAATATATGTGTACATTGGCTTATCTATGATTGGCATATCTGATTTGCTACTAAGTCCTATTAAAGTGCACTAGAGATACCCAGGGCCTGTAAATAAAATGCTACTAGTGGGCCTACAGCACTGGATGTGCTACCCACATTAGTAGTCCTGTAAACATGACTCAGACCTGCCACAGGAGTGTCTGCAGTTTTAAACTGCCAATTCGACTTGGCAAGTGTACCCACTTGCCAGGCCTGAAACTTTACTTTTTTATACATGTAAGGCACCCATTCGGTAAACCCTAGGTAGCCCCATGGGCAGGGTACAGTGTATGTTAAAAGTGGGACATGGACTCATGTGTTTTACATGTCTTGACAGTGAAAGACTGCCAAATGTGGTTTTCACTGTTGCAAGGTCTATCTCTCTCATAGGTTAACATGGGGGCTGCCTTTAAATATTATTAAAGCACAGATTTCCTTCGGGAGCAGATAGACATGTGGAGTTTGGGGTCTCTGAACTCACAATTTAAAAATACATGTATTAGTGAAGTTAATTTTTAGATTGTGTTTTTGAAAATGCCACTTTTAGAAAGTAGACATTTTCTTGCTTAAACCATTCTGTGACTCTGCTTGTTTGTTGATTCCCCATCAGGGTTAGTTTGACAGTTGGGCTGTTTGTTCCTCTCCTCTAGACAGTGACACAAAGGGAGCTGGGGTGTAGCCTGTGTATCCTGATGGACCATCTGTGCTGAGGGGAGGGGAGGAGTGGTCACCTACACCGAAAGGACTGTGCCTGCCCTCACACAAATGCAGTCTCCAAACCCCTGGTGTGTGTCTGGGGCCTGGCCTGGACAAGGCAGGATATTGAAAACAACAGAGACTTCTCTTTGAAGTAGGCCTACCTCAAAAGCAGAAAGGGGTGTAAGAAGAGTACCCAAAAACCCTGAAAATCAGATTGCTTCTGGAACCAAGAGAAACCTCTGCCTGGGAGAAGAGCTGTAGAAGCTGGAGGAGGAGTACTGCCCCTTTGCCTGTGACTGTGCTTTCTGGGTTAGCCTGCAGTAGCTGCATCTGCCTGAGAGATGACAAAGACTGACTTTTGCATGACTTCCCACTGGTGAAGAATCACCAAGGGCTTGAACTGAGCTTGCCTCTTACTGTTGAAGTCTCATGGACAACAAAGACTTCTCTCTGACAGCACTTGGGCTTTCTGCTGAGAGTCCTGCCTGGCAAGTGGTGCCCTTACCTGTCTGTGGGCCCTTGAAAAGTGCAGCTGGTGGAAACGGAGAGAAATCCATGCAAAGATGGCCGTGCGGGGAAACTTTGACACACTCCCTGCTTCGTGGCTGATAAACAATCCGCCACCAGCCTCGTGACTAAAATCGACCCTACACTTGCATCGCAGATGGGAGATCTATGCAACACGGCTGGAGAAATGACATGCAACACACGCAGAGGCTGCTGTTAACGACACAAGCCCCTAAGTAGCGTGGTTCCTTGACACTGTGCAACCGGATTTCAAAGCAAAGCCTGCCCAGACCCGAGGTGTCCGTCCGGATTGACGCATCACTTTCTTGCGGGAAAAAAGAAACTACTCACGCAACCCGACCGGAGGAGGAACGACACACGTTCTCACTTGAGGGTGAGAAATCAACGCATCGCTGGCCTTTTCTGACGCACGCTCACTTGTGCGGCTTTAGTTTGATGCTACCCTGGTACTTTTGTACAATAACAGCATTCTTACTGTTGTCTAAGTATTAAGACTCTTATTCTCTTTAAAATTCATAACTTAATTTGTGTATGTCAGATTTTTATTGTTTAGTCTAGTTTAAATATTGCCTATTTTTCTAAACCTGTGTTGTGTCATTTTGTAGTGGTTCACTGAGTTACTGCGTGTGTTGGTACAAATACTTTACACATTGCTTCTGAAGTTATGCCTGCCTGCTCGTTCTAAGCTACCAAGGGGTTGAGCGAGGGTTAAATGAGGGTGATTCTCCTTTACCCTGACTAGAGTGATGGTCCTTGCATGGACAGGGGGTAACCTGACTGCCAACCAAATGCCCCATTTCTAACAGCGTACTTGGACTCATTGACCATCATGCTCTACTACTTAATCCTCCTATGGTTATTACTGACTGAAGGGACGCCTAGAGGAAGTTGGAGAGTTCTACTCCCCTTTTTCCACTTTTGCAAAGGGAGAGGTGAAGAGGGTAGTGGTCACTCTCACATCTGGGCAGGACTTTCATATCAATAAGGTTTCCCCAGAAGTGGACATCTAATAAAAAGTTATTAATACAGCTGCGGTAGTTTTTCCTTTTAAAGGTGGAACATGACTCCAAATCAGATTTAATTCTACCCTTAAAGGCCCTAAAGCGGCAACTCATACAAAGATCCAACATTTGCAAGCCAGCCTGCGGGAGCAAAGATAAAAATGGGCTCGAGATGTGTGAAATACACCAATGCTAATCTTCCTCTCCAGCGACTTCATTATAGAGTATTTATGGCTCAAAACAGACATGTAAATCCCAGCCGCAATCACAACCAATTCTTTCTCTACTAAGGTGGAGAAATAATCAAGGGCTAAACATCTATAGTGAAGCCAAAAATTATGTAAAGAATGCAGACATAAATGTGGGTGATAAACTCATCTACAGGATATCCCGTCAAGAACAGCTTTTCCATCTTGTTTTATATAAGCAGTGAGCATCATAGTTCACCCCAATATATATTTTCACTTCTTTTGAAATGTTCCTGTTGTTCTTAAACGGAGAGGATCTACTCTATTTTAAAATATTTTCTTATTCATTGCTTTCCTCGCTACTTTTCTAAATCCCCTGGTTGCTTTTTCCTTTTACTGCTTCACCATTGCTTCCCAAACCTTATTCTATTCATTATGTTATGAAGTTCATGTGCTTGTAGGCCAAACCTTATAAACCTTGGCCTAGGTTTACTGACATCTTGGGCAGCACAATGAAGCAAGACTCTTGCTGCGCTGCGCCAACTGGAGAAAGCAGAAAGACACTATGGCCCTCATTCTGACCTTGGCGGGCGGCGGAGGCCGCCCGCCAAAGTCCCGCCGTCAGGTTACCGTTCCGCGGTCGAAAGACCGCGGCGGTAATTCTGACTTTCCCGCTGGGCTGGCGGGCGGTCGCCTTCAGACCGCCAGCCAGCCCAGCGGGAAAGAGGCTTCCACGATGAAGCCGGCTCGGAATCGAGCCGGCGGAGTGGAAGCTGTGCGACGGGTGCAGTTGCACCCGTCGCGTATTTCACTGTCTGCGCAGCAGACAGTGAAATACATGTAGGGGCCCTCTTACGGGGGCCCCTGCAATGCCCATGCCAGTGGCATGGGCACTGCAGGGGCCCCCAGGGGCCCCGCGACCCCCCCTACCGCCATCCGGATCTCGGCGGTCCGACCGCCGGGATCTGGATGGCGGTAGGGGGGGTCGGAATCCCCGCGGCGGTGCAGCAAGCTGCGCCGCCGCGGAGGATTCAATGGGGCCGCGGTACACTGGCGGGACCCCGCCAGTGGTGCCGGTCCGACCGCGGCTTTACCGCCGCGGTCGGAATCCCCATTGGAGCACCGCCGGCCTGTCGGCGGTGCTCCCGCGGTCCTCCGCCCTGGCGGTCAAAGACCGCCAGGGTCAGAATGACCACCTATATTTACAATGATATGGAACATTCTTGCTCTCTCTCTGTACTGGTGCACTGAGTGTTGTCTAGAGACAATGCATACAATATTCTGTGTTATGAGCAGGATTATTTTTGTGCCAGAGGGACATCTTCCTGCGCAATAACAATTTTTAGAAGCATACTCTTCTTTCTTTTGTATAATGCAGAATGAAGAACAGGTAGAAAGACTAAATAATGAAGAAAATAAACATATTCTCCTTCTTATGCCTCTGGATGAAGTACCATTTTGACGCATAACCAGGGTTTCTAATCTTAGTAAATCTGGGAATGCACCAAAAGCCATGGGTAAAAGCACACACTCCACTCATGAAACGCTTTCCCAATGCAGAGTAATCCAAGGCAGTATCTTGTGCTGACTTGGATTGCTCTAAATTTACTAAGCCACGCTGAGCCAGGCAAGGTGGCTTTGTGGTACTGATTGAAGAAGAAAGTTATAATTGTTTTTCTCTTTTGTTCTGTCATTAACAGAGCATGTCAAGTAGTATTAGTATATACTGAGACAAACCTAATATTAGAGTTCCTGTGTCGTGGGTGTACAAACCAAATTTTGCAAAACACGGACGTTTCCCAGATATATGCCTAGACTGAAAATGTATACAGACATCTGAAATCTCTATAACAATATCAATGCTATTGATACCAGTTGTTTGTGGGGTTGCATTTAGGAATGAAATTGAGTAAATTGAGAAACAAGTAAAAAACGTAATATTATATCAACACACACATCATTCAAATATGAGATGTAACTTAAAATGATACTTCTATGTGACACAACTGAAGAGGGGAGTTAGAAGGGAGATGGAAGGTTTTTTTATTCACCAATTGTTCCAGTTGCTTAGTAACATTTACTTACTATTGTCAGTTCATATGGCTGAGAGTTGCGGCACGAAAGGAGATGCACAAACAAGTTGAGCCTTGGGTCATCAAATAAACATTTGAAGTTGCCTTCAAATGGGAACAACTTTTATTGCTAATTGGCTCATTAAGCTGCTGTTGTTCAAAAGAGAACCTTTGGTTACACTGAACTGAACTTTTCTCTAAATGAGATTTAGAGCTTATGTCTTCTGGTAGCTTCAACAAAAGTGAGAATGTATAGAGCTCCTTACAGTATGAAGCAGAAATGGCAAGCTGCAGTAGGGAGTAATAGATCTATTTTAGCCATACTGCTTTTAGGTGAATAGAGTAACATGAGATTTATCAGGTTGCTAAACTAAATATTTTTTCCAATGTGTTCTTCATGCCGTTTGAGATTAAAATAGACGTGTTGACGATTTAGGTTATTTATGCTCAGCTTGAAGACTTCAGGTCGCATTTAGAGTTTGGCAGAAGAGAAGCAGTGCAGTGAATTAATGTTGTTTTGACTCCATCAAAGTCACTATTCCCCCATTTTTAGGTTTCACCAGCAAAGCGCTTGAAATCTATTGTGTTTAATATAAAGGGACTTACATCCAGCTTTTCATTGGATTTTGTGCTTGCTACTTAGCTTTCTTCTGTTTCTATTGGCTGTTGCACTATTTCTTGCATTTACCAATGCTTGCTCCTCTATGTTTCCTCTTATCAGTGTCCCGAGAACCTAGTACTGTGTTCACATCTGCTTTGGTTTCCTAACTTCCTTTCTTAATTGATTTTCTACATAACACATAGCACAAACTCCAAAGAAGGTATAGGAGTGTTTTACAGGCATGGAAAGATTAAGGGAAAGATTAAGGCCCTCATTACAACCCTGAAGGTCGGTAATTAAGTGGTGGTAATACCACCAACAGGCTGGTGGTAACTACCACCAAACTATGACCATGGCGGTGAGAACTCAGATAGACAGCCCCTTTACCACACCGACCGCCAGGGCGGAAACAGCAGAGGTAACCGCCTATAGCCAGGCAGAAGCCAATGTTCTGCCCACCATAGTAAGACACACAAATCCGCTGACTTTTCCGGGATGGTACCAACGACATCAAAAGCCTGGTGGAAACATTGCACAGAAGTGAAAGGACTCACCATTGGAGGCACAGGGAACAACCACGCCACCATTGAGCCGGAACTTCAGATATTCCTGATGGTTTTAAACGTCCTGCTCCACCATGGACACCAACGACAGCGAAGACGACCACAGTGAGTACAGCCACCCAACACACAGGAGAGGAAGGGAGGAAAAAGAGTGTGACACAGCCACGCAACACCCCCACCCCCAACACCATACACACAATCAGATGCAGTAATAAAACATATTTACCATGTACCCCTCATGAATAATGCAAGAACTACAAGAATGTGATAAAGTGATTGTAGTAATACAAATACAGTAGAAATACGAAAATTCAATCAAATGGTATATACGTATGTACAGTTCAAGGGACACTGCCTACTCCTCATTGTGTGTGGGCTACAGGGCCACAGGCCAAAGTCCAAGGCCCCACATGTCACCTGCAGCAACACAGAGAGAACGCTGCAGGGGCTTCAGTTGGAAAATAGGCAGGCACCTCGGGGATGGGGAAAGGGGGGCACCTCAACTGGCAGATGAAACAACACCACTGATCCTGGACAGGGCAACATGCCCTATGCTTGGTCCTGGGGAGTGCAAGGCCACAGTCTCTCAAGTGGGTGACTTGCCCACATGCTCTGGAGGGGGCAACATGCCCTGTGCTTGGTCCTGGGGAGTGCAAGATCACAGTCTCTCAAGTGGGTGACTTGCCCATGTGCTCTGGAGGGGGTAACATGTCTGTGCTCTGACCTGGGGAGTGCAAGGCCACAGTCTCTCAAATGGCTGTCTTATCTACTGGTTCTGGAGGGGGCATCATTCCCTGTGCTCTTCATCCTGGGGAGGCTGAGGTTGATGGGTCTCTTACAAACTGGTTCTGAAGGGGGCATCGTGCCTTGTGCTCTTGATCCTGGGGAGGCTGGGGTTGGTGGGTGGCTTACCCACTGGTTTTGGAGGGGGCATTGTGCCCTGTGCTCTTGATCTTGGGCTGGCTGGGGTTGGTGGGTGTCTTACCCATTGGTTTTGGAGGGGGCATCGTGCCCAGTACTCTTCATCCTGGGGAGGCTGGAGTTGGTGGGTGTCTTACCCACTGGTTCTGGAGGGGGCATTGTGCCCTGTGCTCTTGATACTGGAGAGGCTGGGGCTGGTAGGTGTCTTACCCACTTTTTCTGGAGGGGGCATCGTGCCCTGAGCTCTTCACCCTGGGGAAGCTGAGGTTGGTGGGTGTCTTACCCAGTGGTTCTGGAGGGGGCATCGTGCCCTGTGCTTCTATTCCTGGGGAGTGCAAGGTCACGGTCTCTCAGGTGGGTGTCATACCCACAGGATTTGCTGGGGGAAGGACGCACAGCAGCCCATGGAGGCAGGACTACATACTGTCCATCGGCGGTGATGGCTGCTCAGTGGTACTGCTGCTGCTGCTAGTGGTGGTGGTGGAGGGAGGCTCCAGCCCATCCCCTGCAGCCTCAGACAGCTTCCCACTGCTGGTGGTGGTGGTGCTGCTGCTGGTGGGGGGCGCTCCAGCCCATCCCCTGCAGCCTTGGACGGCTACCCACTGCTGGTAGTGGTGGTGGTGCTGCTGCTGCTGGTGGTGGGGAATGCTCTAGCCCATCCCCCACAGCCTCGGATGGCTGCACAACCATGGTTGGTGGTGGGGGCTCCGTCTGAGTCCCTGCACCAGGACTCTTGTCCTTTCTGCCTGCTGATGCAGGCCCCTTGCCCTTCCTGGCAGCAGCTGGGGCAGGCTCCTTGCCCTTCCTGGCAGCACTAAGGGCAGGCTCCTTACCCTTCCTGGCAGCATCTGGCGATGGCTCCTTGCCCTTCCTGCCAGTGCTTGGGGCAGGCTCCTTGCCCTTCTTGGCAGCACTGGGGGTAGGCACCCCTTCCTTAAGGCTGCCGGTGCCCTGGATCCTTTCCCACCTCAAGTGGGTGCGGAAACTACTGGTCCCATGGACCTTGTGGCTGAGATGCTTGCCTGGGTTTTTGCCACCCTGGCCAGATGTGAAGGACTGGGAGGAGGAGTATGGGAGAGATGAATGGTGGAGAGGAAAAACTTCTTAGGGACATTGGGGTGAGAAGAGGGAAAAAGTTTGAGAGTGGAGGAAGAGGGAGTGGTTGTAGGAGGTATCTGTCCGCTGTGTTTGGATGCAGGTGCATTGGCCGGATTCTGTTGTGAGCTGGATGGATGTTGGGTGTCTCAGTGCTTGTGTTTGTGTACCTTGGGAGGGGGTGAACAGCCACAGTGGGAGAGGACACAGGTGTGTAGGTGTGAGTGTAGACGCAACTGGGAGGGAGGTGGAGAAGGAGGGGGGGAGACAGTGGATGCAATGGATGTTTTCGTGTATGCAACTGTATGGTGTTTGTGTGAGTGCCTGTGGGATGATGTGTGGTTCTTCTGTTTGCCTGTGCCACTCTTGTGCGTTGTCCTGTGTGCATGCTCCTCTGCCTGTGTGCATGGGATGGGTTGGGGTTGAGGGGAATGGGATTGGGAAGAGGAAGTTGGAGGGGGGAAACTGGGACAATGGCTGCCATCAGAGAGGAGGCCAGAGCCTCGATTGATCTCTGTTGGGCCAACAAACCAGTGTGAATGCCCTCCAGGAATGCATTTGTCTGTTGCATTTGGGCTGCCAGCCCCTGGATAGCATTCACAATAGTTTACTGCCCTACAGGGAGGGATCTCAGGAGGTCAATTTCCTCCTCACTCAGGGCAGCAGGGCCCACTGGGGCAGGGCGTGAGGTGCCTTGGGCGAAGGAGATGCCCACTCTCCTGGGTGAGTAGGCACGAGCAACTTGCTGATGGGCTGCTGGGAGGGCGGTGCTGGTACCTGGTGGTGGCTGTACCTGTAGCTGAGGTAGTCACAGAAGTGTCCACCACCACCAGGGAGCTTCCATCAGAGGAGGTATCTGTGTCTGAACTGTCCCCTCTAGTCTCTGCCGTGGTGCTCCCCTCACCCTCCATCCCACTGGTGCCCTCAGCGTCGGTGGGCTCTGCCTCCTGTTGGATGCAGCTCCCTCCATCACCGGTGCCTCTGCTCCTCTGCCAGATTATGCTAATGCACATAAGGACAGGGTGACAAAACAAAAAGGGGGGGAAGAGACAAAGGATACACTTGGTCAATGGCTGCACCAACACTACAGTTGGCGTACACACCATCATCACACACACGGAACAGTCCTCCACACTATGCAATGCACTACCAGTAATAATGCTAGTCACCAGGGCATGGGGAGGTGCTCATACCACCAACTGCAGCACACCTGGGACCCACACAGCCCTGACCAGTTGTGGATACCTACAAGCCAGGTAGCAGGATTATCACTTCAGAACCCTGCCCAACATAGGACCTACTCTGCAATGTCAGGCCTGGCCTAGGGGCACCCACTGACACACATCCCCCACCCAGGTCCCCCCTACCATGCATACGTTGTAATGATGGGAACTGTACTCACCCTCTTGTGGCAGCTGTGATGCCCTCAAATGCCCATCCAGCTCTGGATAGGCCACCTCCAGTATGCGAGCCATCAGGGGGTCAGGGTTCGACGGGCACCCCTTCCTCATTGGGAGGCCATCCCCAGCTGGGCCTCCGCGGTCTTCCATGCCCAGTGTCTCAGGTCCTACCACTGTTCTGACAGTGGGTGCTCTGCCTGCCATAGACCCCAGGGTCCGCACGTCCTTGGCGATGGCATGCCATGTTCCCTTCTTTTGATGGGCGCTGACCTACAGAGAAATACACACAGAAAAGGGTATCAGTCTGACCATCCTGCCTGTTACTACTATGGCCTACCATACTTTTTCACATTGCCATTTGCACACACAGGGCCCACCACACAAGCTGCATGCCGCCCAGGGGACATCCACCAATCCACTCTACATGAGGCCTTCACACACACCACTCCATGCATTCATGTCCCATGCATCGTGCTCACAGTATACTCACCTATTGGTCTGGAGGCACATACAGCTTTTGGTACTGGGGCAGGACCCTATCCACCAGTCGCTCCAACTCCGGCGAGGTGAAGGCAGGGGCCCTTTCCCCGGTCCCATCCTGTTGAAGGCCAGGTAGCAAGTGAGTGATCAGACAGAAAATGGCGGTCATATCCGCTGCAGTGCATACCGTCACTGCCAGCGTACATCACCATTGGCCCCTGTACCCCATAGGGCCCAATGTTAACCAATGAGGATTTGCACGGCAGTGCCCGTCCACCTCCCGCAACGGTGCACAACATCAGCGGAATTACCTCACTTCCACATGTCCCTCTACAAAGGACAGGTGGACGCCATTTGAGGGGTAGGGGGGTCAGGCCCTGGACAATAACTGCGTCATGGTTCAAAATTAGACATACAGCTCAAATACCACTTATACATTAAAAATTAACATCATGCATTGTACTGTTGTGGCTACGATGTTCAGTTTGTGACCGGTTCCTCACTTTTTTCTCCCTTAGACTGCAACCACTGCGGATAAATAGGAAATATAGACATACCCCCCTATACAGACCCCTGGTGGACTTGGCAACAATGGAGGATAGTCACATTATCCTCACCCTTAGACTTGACAGGGCCACAATCACGGAGCTGTGTGCCCAACTGGAGCCTGACCTAATATCTGCTACCTATCACTCCACTGGGATCCCCCCTCTTGTGCAAGTCCTATCTGTGCTCCATTTTTGGGCAACTGGTTCTTTCCAAGTGACAGTGGGCTTGGCAGCAGGAATGTCACAGCCAATGTTCTCAATAGTGTTTACAAGAGTGTTGTCTGCCCTCATTAAACACATGTGCATCTACATTGTTTCCCCCCAGATGGAGGATTTGGCCACAGTGAAGGCTGACATCTATGCAATGGGACATATCCCCAAGATAAATGGGGCAATTGATGGAACACATATTGCATTTGCCCCCCCAGGCAAAATGAACAGGTGTTCAGAAATCAAAAGAGTTTTCACTCCATGAATGTCCAGATGGTGTGCTTGGCGGACCAGTACGTCTCCCACGTCAGTGCTACGTATCCTGGGTCAGTGCATGATGCCTTTATCCTGAGGAATAGCAGCATCCCAAATGTGATGGGCCAACTACAGAGGCACAGGATGTGGCTCATAGGTGAGCCAGGGAACCCACCTAGTAGATGTTGGTGTATGGTGTGGACCATATAGGATAGTGTGTGCCTAAATGTTGTCCCTCAATATTTGCAGGTGACTCTGGTTACCCAAACCTATCATGGCTACTGACCCCTGTGAGGAATCCCAGGACAAGGGCAGAAGAACGTTACAATGAGGCACATGAGCGAACAAGAAGGATTTTTGAACGTACCTTTGGCCTCCTGAAGGCCAGGTTCCGGTTCCTCCATCTAACTGGGGGATCCCTGTGCTACTCACCCAAGAAGGTCTACCAGATAATCGTGGCATGCTGCATGTTGCATGTTGCACAACCTTGCTTTGAGATGCCATGTGCTTTTTCTGCAGGAGGAGGAGGCTGGAGATGGCCGCGTGGCAGCAGTGGAGCCTGTGGACAGTGAGGATGAAGAGGCAGCGGATGAGGATGAGGATGAGGACAACAGAACTGCAGTGATTCAACAATACTTCCAGTGACAACCAGGTAAGACAGTGGTACTTCACATTTCATTGTCATTTTTTGGATTATCTTTGTCACAGGCATGCTGTTATTTCCCACTTCTATGCCCACTCGCTGTATCCTTTGACAACTCATTTTGCAGATGTTGGTGCCACACTATCCTGGTGTGATCCCTGCAGCCAACTACAGTTCTTTCCTATGTGAACATTACTGTGCAGTTGAATAGCAATGTTTGAACATGGTTAAATGAATACATACCTAAAACAGTTGACATACACCATATTTGTATTTATTCAAAGGGTGTTTATTGAAGTGCTAAAAAAGGAGAGGGGCAAGTGCATTATGATGGGGTGATGATGGAGGAAAGTCCAGGGTATTGTTTCAGTCTGTTTGTAGCACTGGTGCATTGTCCAAGGAGACATAGGAAGGAGAGCAATGGCAGTGCAAGGTGGACAGGGTGACAGAGTGGGACACAAGGGTGACAATCAGGAGAGTCTCACTTCCTGGCGGGGCTCTTGGCAATAGTCTCTGGCTTCTGCCTGGATCGCAGGGAACGTTTGCGGGGTGGTTCACCTTCTGTAGGGGGAGGGGTGCTGTGGCCTGTTGGTCCAGTGGCGGGGCCTCCCATCCATTAGCGGCAGCGGAGGTGAAAGGCAGTTCAAATGTCTGGCTAGTGGCATGTGTCCGCTGTTGTAAGACTGCCTCCTTCATGATGTTGACCATGTCTGCCAGCATCCCTGTTATGGAGACCAGTGTGGTGTTGATGGCCTGCAGGTCCTCCCTGGTACTGTCCCTCCAACATTGTCTGGGCTACCTCTGTGGATGTAAATGCAGTGTTATTGTTTCTGTGTGTGGCATGTTGTGCATTAGTGGGTTGTCAATTTTGTTTGCCTGGCATTTTTTTCATTAAGCCTCTACAATCTGACAGTGGCTTTTTGTTTGACTAAAGGGCTGACAGGTCTATAAGTAGCAAAAAAAAAACATCATATTGTTAATTGTGACCTACTTGTCACGCACCTTTAAGGCACCCTCTTACATTTTCGTTTACTTTTACTTTAAGTTTGGCAAAGCTGTTGTAAGCCCTTAAGAAAACATTCTTAGAAGAGTTTGTTTTAGGGTGTGTATTTCATCTGCTGGCCACATTATAGCGTTTTATTTTAATAGACATGATGCACGTACCTAGCACTGCTGTGTGACATGTCTAAAAAAAATTGACAAAACCAATAGATTTTGCAGAGGCAAAACCCATTGGCTTTGCCACAGCTTGTTCTTTACAGCTGCGGAAGCACTGTGTTTACAGTAGCAGAGCCCACTCTGGCTTCAACAGTGAAATCCTCTAACAGCTGACTGTCAAGCAAGGAGCTGCCAGGTCACAGAGATGGCTGTACAACCCCTTTCAGAGAGACTGTCACTCACATTCCCTGATAGTGTCAGGTGCAGGGAAAACATAGAATGGCCCCCAAGCACAGGGTGAAAGCTCCCTTCACTTTTGAGCCATTTATTTTTTGAAAAGTCAAAAAAATATCCTACTTTGGGAGTTTATTTTCTCAAACAAAAACAATTACTGAGTGGGAGCTTTAAACATGGTGCTAACTTGCCAACTCATCAATGCTATGAAGGGAGCCACAAAAGCAATCGCTCCCTTCTAAGCACAAAGATCAAACTAGGTAGGTGGAGATATCTCAATAGGAAGGTGGTCCTCCATCGTGGGGGTAGACGTCATGGTCTCCATAACTCTTTCACGCAGTGTGCTACCCGCCAGGTTTTATATGACATCATTTGTTACTAGACTTTCTAAAGGCCATTAGTCTCCACTTTATGTTCCAGCAAGGACCCAATGCCTCACACTGACACCTCCACTCCTTTGCCCACAGCACCTGAACCGATGCTGCACCGGATACAGCAACACCTCGATCGCTGACTCTGTGCACCGGCTTGTTTCTTCATTTTTACAAGGTAATGTAGAGGGGCGTCCTTGTGACTCAGTGACCGGCCCCGTTGGGGTCGGATTGTTGGAAACAACTCCATCACGATTCAGTGATATCACCAAATTGAAGCATGTGTGTTTCTAAGCACTACATTGAAGTTTGATCTTTGAAAATTCGTAACTCGACTTGTTCATGTTGTATTTTTGTCGTTTTGGTCTTGTTTTACTCAGATAAATATTGGCTATTGTTATAAACTGGTGTTGCGTGATTTTGTGGCGTTTTCACTGTGTTACTGTTTGTGTTGGTACAAACACTTTACACATTACCTCTGAGATAAGCCTGACTTGTTGTGGCAAGCTAACAAGAGGGTGAGCAGGGGTTATCCTAGGTATGTATCTCCCTTACGCTGACTAGAGTGAGAGTCCCTGCTTGGACGGAGTGAAAACTAACTGCCAACTGGAGACCCCATTTATAACACTTTGTATTATCTTTCAGCAAGGATCTGAATAATAGAGACATAGGTGTGAGGTTTGATCCTGGGTTTATGGATAAGCTGCCTGTTGGGGATGATCGTGACAGATGTGAAGGTACCTTTAAAATGTATGTGCTTGCCAGTATAATTTTTTTAAGCTAACTGCTTACCTAGAAGTGCAGCATGTGATTAATTTACTGTTGGGTGCTGTTAATTATATATTCTGGATATAGGTGTGTAAAGTGCATTGAGTTTTCTTTCCTCAATCACCATTACACTGATTTTGTACTTTCTACTGTTTATTTTCATCTGTCTCCTCCACACTACTTATTATCTAACATTTTCTGTCTCCCTAATTCAATTCACCTCCTCCCTCTTATCCTCCGGTCCTCTTTCTCCTTCTCCCAACTACAAGGACCACTTATTGACATTGTGTTATTTGCACTATTTCTGAAATCTAATTTTCCTGTTCTCATGTCCCTTCTCTGTCTCATAGTCTGGTCTGGCTTCCATTCAGACCATACCTCACCTAGCTTCTATAGAACATGCTCACTTCTCTTTTTCCCTAATATTCCTTTCAATCTTTGATTTTGTTCTACATAATGTTCTTCCTTTACATCTGTTTTGGGCCCTTCTTTAACTTTCCACCTATTGGATTCCAACACTATTCTCAGACTTTTATGTCCTAGATCATGATGGAATATTATGTTTTCTTACCTTTAAATTCCAACACTAAAGATGGTTCTCCATTCTTTCTATTGTAGTGCCTGGCAGATGTAACTTTGTGCTATTAAAACAACAATAACGATTTCCCATCCTCAACAGTATCATCTACAATACCAACCATTGACCACATACTACATGCCAATGTATTATTTTATCTCACAGATAACTAAATAGCAATGTGAATCTGAGACCAAAGAGGCCCAACCAAACAGCTGATGCAGATATTGAGCAGTGGGAAGGGCTTGTGGGGACTTCCTTGGAAGTCAAGGAAGAGGTACCCACCTGTTGATTCTGCTCACCCATTAAAAATGTGCCCAGCTATTCTGTGAAACCAAGGACTCCCTCTTCACACTAAGGTATCAGTTTGATCACCTTCTGGGTACAGAATCATTGAATGTAAATAGAAGTAAACCACCAAAACTGATTTGTAACTACATTTGAAGCTAAAACATGGGTCAAGCTGGGAGCAATATGCACATTATGGTGGTGGCTATATGGGTACACTCATGAGTTGCTACGGTGAACTCTGAGGAGCACTGAGAATTATTTTTATACTCCAGGCTAATGACATCTGTAGGATGAAGTTATTATTTTAACCTAAAGTGAGAGATAGAATACAAGCCGAAAAGCAGGGGTTCTGAACAAAATCCCTTTTGACGCATTAAAAAAAGACCAAACACAAAAGACGACACCACCAGACACTATTTACCTCATTTTTTCTTCACCTGGATATTTGAGGGTGACACCATAGGAGGGAAGGTTGAGTATGGATTAGGAGCCTAAATGGAGGAGGTAGGATACATGGCAGCTGTTGTGTCCTGTGACTGGAGAGCAATCTGCTATCTAGCATTTTCCATTTGCATCCAGAATTCATGTTGAGTGCATGTAGGAGGCTAGCCTGGTTTGTAGTGGGTACCTTGGGTACTTACACCTTACACTAGGTCCAGTTATCCCTTATTAGTAAAATGTAGTAGTGTTCTACCAGCTTAGGCTGATAGAGGTAGCTATAGCAGAGCAGCTTAGGCTGAACTAGGAGACATGCAAAGCTCCCGCAATACCACTTATGGTTACCCAGTATTTATACATAAGTAAAGACAATACTCAGTGTTACCAAAAATAAAGGTAGTTTATTTGAGTGACACAGTACCAAAAATATCTTAGAGGCAATACTCCTTCTGGAGGTGAGTATTATAAACAATATATACACTAGACACCAAAATAAAGTAAGTAATTAGACATAGGATAGAGCAATCAATAAATGCTATAGAATGCAATGGGAGAAAATCGGTCTAGGGGCAACACAAACCATATACTAAGAAAGTGGAATGCGAATCACAAATTCCCCCAAGACAAGTGTAGTGTGTAGAGAATAGCAGGGAGAGTACGAATACCATAAAGGTAAGTAAAATACCCCACCCCAAAGCCCAGGAAAGTAGGAGTAAAGTACTACAAGTTTCCTTAGTACACACTACAAGTTGTGATTAGAGTTATTGCAAGAACCAAGCAATACTTCAAACAACAAATGGTGGATTCCTGGACCTGAAGACCTGCAAAGAGAGGAGACAATGTCCAGAAGTCGGAGCAGCTTCCAGGAAAGACAGGAACCCCTACCAACCTGTAAGAGGGTGCAAATGAAGAGTCCCCTGTTGGACAAAGACTGCAGAAATGCACCAAAGGAAGATGGCTGCGGGTTCCTGCATGATGCAATGGATGTCCCAAGTGGAAATGTTGGATGCAGGTGAGTTTCGGTGCTGGATTCGTCCAACAAGCCTTTGTTCAAGCAAAGTCGCAGATTGCGAAAAGTGGCGCTGCCTGGACACAGGAGGGACCTGGGTGCCTCAACTCAGACTGAGGAGGCAGAGTGGCCTCCCAACACTGGAGGGAACCCACAGATGACCAGGCAGCACCCACAGAGGTCCCAGGACACGGGGACAAGGAAGGTGTAAATTGCAGTTGGTGCAGCACTACAAATGAAGGTCCCACGCTGCCGGAGGACAACTCAGTGAGTTGAGCATCACAGTATAGAGTGCTGGGGACGTGGGCCCGGCTGTACATGAAGGATTCTTGTAAATAGTGTACAGAGGCCTCAGGAGGTGAAGATGATGTGGTGCACAGAGGTATTGTCAAAAATTGGGAAGGCAAGCTCTTACATCCTACAAATTTGGACAGCAGGACCATAGGACAGTCTGTGTCAAAGGGGTTCACCGCCTGTGTTCCAAGGAGCACGCTCATCGCCAGGAGAGGAGTCCAAGAGAACTGGTCATCATCTTAGAATGTGCCTGCAGGAGCAGGGATGGGACCCTGTCACTCAACAGGAGATTTATTTGGTAGAAAGTAGAATCTGAATAGAAACCCACAGGAAAGACCCTAAATATCCCTGAGAGGGGGATCGGCTAGCTTATCAGGTAAAGACCTATCAGGAGGGGTCTCTGATGTCACCTGCTGGCACTGGCATCTCAGAGGTCTCCAGAGTGTCCACAACACCTTGGAAAACAACGTGGCTGAAGCCTGGGACACACTGGAGGAGCACTGGGCATGACCCCTGGGATGGTGATGGACAGGGGAGTGGTCACTCCCCTTTCATTTGTCCAGTTTCGAGTCAGAGCAGGTACTGGGGGTCCCTGAACTGGTGTAGACTGGCTTATGCAAGGAGGGCACCGTCTGTGCCCTTCAAAGCATTTGTGGAGGCTGAGGGAGGCTACCCCTCCCCAGCCTGTAACACCCATTTCCAAAGGGAGAGGGTATAACACCCTCCTCCCAAAGGAAATGCTTTGATCTGCCTTCCTGGGACTGAGCTGCTCAGACCCCAGGAGGGCAGAACCGTCTCTGTGAGGTGGCAGCAGCTGTAGCTGTAGTGCAAGCCTCAGAAAGAAGCTGGTTTGGCAGTACTGGGGGTCCATGTTGGAGCCCCCAGGATGCACAGACTTGGTACACCAATACCAGATTTGGAATGGGGGGCAATTTCATGATCTTAGACACCTTACATGGGCATATTCGGGGTTACCTTTGTGAAGCTACATGTGGGTATTGACCTATATATAGTGCACGCATGTAATGGCGTCCCCGCACTCACAAAGTCCGGAGTATTGGCTCTGGACTGCGCGGGGGCACCTTGGCTAGTGCATGGGTGCCCTCAGACTTAGGGGCATATTTATACTCCGTTTGCGCCAAATTAGCGTCGTTTTTTTCGACGCAAATTCGACGCAAAACTAACTCCATATTTATACTTTGGCGTTAGACGCGTCTAGCGCCAAAGTTCATGGAGTTAGCGTCATTTTTTGGCGTGAACACCTTCCTTGCGTTAATGAGATGCAAGGTAGGCGTTCCCGTCTTAAAAAATGACTCCCAGGCATGTGCGTGGTATTTATACTCCCGGGCAAAAATGACGCCCGGGAGTGGGCGGGGCAAAAAAACCCGCATTTGCGCCTCTTTTTAACGCCTGGGTCAGGGCAGGCGTTAAGGGACCTGTGGGCTCAGAATGAGCACAAATGTGCCCTCCCCTGCCCCCAGGGACACCCCCTGCCACCCTTGCCCACCCCAGGAGGACACCCAAGGATGGAGGGACCCATCCCAGGGAAGAAAAGGTAAGTTGTGGTAAGTATTTTTTTTACTTTTTTTTGTGGCATAGGGGGGCCTGATTTGTGCCCCCTATATGCCACTATGCCCAATGACCATGCCCAGGGGACATAAGTCCCCTGGGCATGGCCATTGGGCAAGGGGGCATGACTCCTGTCTTTGCTAAGACAGGAGTCGTGTTAATGGGGGATGGGCGTCGTAAAAAAATGGCGCAAATCGGGTTGAGACGATTTTTTTGACTCAACCTGACTTGCCCCATTTTGAGACGCCCATACGCCATTTTCCCCTACGCCGGCGCAGCCTGGTGTACGTGTTTTTTTTTCACGCACACCAGGCAGCGCCGGTCGGCTAACGCCATTCTATAAATATGGCGCCCACATGGTGCTTCAGAATGGCGTTAGCCGGTGCTAATTTTTTTGACGCTAAATGCTGAATATATGTAAAACCTGAGGTGGCAATAGCAAACCAAGATATGGTAATTACATTTATTGCTAAATACATGTATACAACATGACTTATTTAATTAAAATATTCATATGAAAATGCTTTCGGCAATACAGTAAAAAATTATCGTCAACTGCTAATGCCATACCTGGGGAGCAAGCACCCTGCAATAATTCCCTGCTTCAGCTATATTAATATCTAAGGATGATATGAGCAACTATCATACTTGTCCACAGGTACCCCAGGTAATATCAGCCGGCAGCATGTGCCACATCTACCCAATCCTCCACCAGAAGAAGGTCCCAAGTGATGACAGGAACTCTGGATGTCTGGATCTGGAAGATCTCCCTGGCACATCTGGCACCTCTGGTCAGTCAGACACCACAAGCGTCACCCAGCCCACACCAGAACACTTCACATTGGAGTCCACTACAACAGCGGCCACCCAATGTCCTCAAACCTCTGTCCCCAGGACACGTCGATCAACAGAGTGCCCACCTTCACAGTGACTGGAGTCGACACCTCCCAGTGGGAGTGGGCAAACAGTTCAGGGGACACAGGCACAGGGGGCCAGGGCCATTGGAAGGGCATCTGTGCTTCAAGGGGTGGGTCAACACAGGGAACCTGGCTAGGAGGCACTGTCTCAAGTCCTGGGAGCAGACCAGATATCCCAGGACAGGTAGGGCCATGTACTCACCACCTTGCAGGAGAACCAGAGGCAAACACCACCAGGAGGTCATGCAGCAGTTGCAGGCCTACAATGGCAACATGGCCTCCATTGCAGGGGTGCTTAGGGAAACTGCCACCACCATGCGTGAGTACTCAACACACCTGCGGGCCCCTTCCACTAGCCAGAGTACTGACCAGCCCTCTACATCTGCACAGCTAGTGGACTAACAGCCCACCAGCACCCCACCCACTGTAGCAGAGGAACTACCCCACAAACGTTCCCTGCGAGCAAGACATCCCACAGAGACTGTAGCCAAGACTAAAACCACTGCCAGGAAGTGAGCCTCTCCTACATGTCTCCCTTGTGGGCCACTGAGACACCTTGTTTACTTTGGACTACCATTGCTCCTTTTCCCTATAGCCCCATGGATACTGGACCTGTGCTACAAACCAACTGGGCCACTACACTGACAATTTCGTCCATCATCACCCCACTCTATTGCACTGTACCGTCCTTTTTCTAATTTAAATAAACACACTTAAACACAACCGAAGGAGTTGTGATTTTATTTTATCAATATGAAATGTCTTGACCTTTATTATCCTGTGCAAATGTAATGTAAATTGTAAATCCATCCAATGTACAGTCCGCTTGGGGTACACATCACCAGTGTACGTGCTTGCCACAAGTTACCATCCACCAAACTGTGTGAAAGCAGTCTGTAGGCATTCCATGAGTACTCAGTAGTGACCACACCAACATCTTAAAAATGGGAACCTTTAGTGACGTTCAAATTATGAGTAAAGGGAAGTAAAGCAACACGAGCCGCTGTAACACACACATGAGGAATGCATGGTCAGCATGAAGCACTACCAATCCCACAATGCATCACCATACACTAACCAAATGTTCAAATCACTACACACATTCCATAGGGAAACCTATCAATGCTGAATATATTTACACCTGTAAAACCTGAGGTGGCAATAGCAAACCAGGATATGGTAATTACATTTATTGCTAAATACATGTATACAACATGACTTATTTAATTAAAATATTCATATGAAAATGCTTTCGGCAATACAGTAAAAATATATCGTCAACTGCTAATGCCATACCTGGAGAGCAAGCACCCTGCAATAATTCCCTGCTTTAGCTATATTAATATCTAAGGATGATATGAGCAACTATCATACTTGTCCACAGGTACCCCAGGTAATATCAGCCGGCAGCATGTGCCACATCTACCCAATCCTCCACCAGAAGAAGGTCCCAAGTGATGACAGGAACTCTGGATGTCTGGATCTGGAAGATCTCCCTGGCACATCTGGCACCTCTGGTCAGTCAGACACCACAAGCATCACCCAGCCCACACCAGAACACTTCACATCGGAGTCCACTACAACAGCAGCCACCCAATGTCCTCAAACCTCTGTCCCTAGGACACGTCGATCAACAGAGTGCCCACCTTCACAGTGACTGGAGTCGACACCTCCCAGTGGGAGTGGGCAAACAGTTCAGGGGACACAGGCACAGGGGAACAGGGCCAGTGGGAGGGCATCTGTGCTTCAAGGGGTGGGTCAACACAGGGAACCTGGCCAGGAGGCACTGTCTCAAGTCCTGGGAGCAGACCAGATATCCCAGGACAGGAAGGGCCAGGTACTCACCACCTTGCAGGAAAACCAGAGGCAAACACCACCAGGAGGTCATGCAGCAGTTGCAGGCCTACACTGCCAACATGGCCTCCATTGCAAGGGTGCTTAGGGAAACCGCCACCACCATGCGTGAGTACTCAACTCACCTGCGGGCCCCTTCCACTAGCCAGAGTACTGACCAGCCCTCTACATCTGCACAGCTAGTGGACTAACAGCCCACCAGCACCCCACCCACTGTAGCAGAGGAACTACCCCACAAACGTTCCCTGCGAGCCAGACATCCTACAGAGACTGTAGCCAAGACTAAAACCACTGCCAGGAAGTGAGCCTCTCCTACATGCCTCCCTTGTGGGCCACTGAGACACCTTGTTTACTTTGGACTACCATTGCTCCTTTTCCCTATAGCCCCATGGATACTGGACCTGTGCTACAAACTAACTGGGCCACTACACTGACAATTTCGTCCATCATCACCCCACTCTATTGCACTGTACCTTCCTTTTTCTAATTTAAATAAACACACTTAAACACAACCGAAGGAGTTGTGCTTTTATTTTATCAATATGAAATGTCTTGACCTTTATTATCCTGTGCAAAGGTAATGTAAATTGTAAATCCATCCAATGTACAGTCAGCTTGGGGTACGCATCACCAGTGTAAGTGCTTGCCACAAGTTACCATCCACCAAACTGTGTGAAAGCAGTCTGTAGGCATTCCATGAGTACTCAGTAGTGACCACACCAACATCTTAAAAATGGGAACCTTTAGTGACATTCAAATTATAAGTAAAGGGAAGTAAAGCAACACGAGACCCTCTAACATACCAGCCTACATTCATCTGGTCACATCAACTTAATATTATGCACTGCAACTAACTCCAAACACTAGTAGTGACAAGGCACACATTTTGTAAGGGCTTTAGGTAATATACAGGTTTAGCTATGCCATGTTGTCAGTGTGCCAATCACTCCTCTATAACACCTCGTCAAGGCCAAACAGTCAGGCACAATAAAATCACAGAGTGGTTGTGTAAGCACATTGAAACTCAAATTACATTCTGTAGGAAAGTACCATCTTTCTTGGCATGTTACCCCCATTTTTACCTGTATGTCAGTATGTTTCTGCCTGTCTCACTGGGATCCTGCTGGTAAAGACCCCAGTGTTCTTAGTTTATGGCCTAATGTGTGTGGTGTGTACAGTGTTTGACTGTGTCACTGAGGCTCTGCTAACCAGGCTCTCTTTTTTTAAATTTGTCACTATAGGATAGTGACTTAATTTGCCAATTTCAATAGGCACACTGGACCCTCCCTTGTAAGTCCCTAGTATATGGTACCTAGGTACACAGGGCATTGGGGTTCCAGGAGATCCTTATGGGCTGGAGCATTTCTTTTGCCACCCATAAGGAGCTCAGACATACCCTTCCACAGGCCTGCCATTGTAGCCTGCGTGAAATAGTGCACAAACTATTTCACAGCCATTTTCACTGCACTTAAGTAACTTATAAGTCATCATCATTTAACTTTATTTCAGTAAGTAAAAAACATACCATAAAAGTACAGTGCAGACAATAACAGTTGAAATTAAAAGACACTAAAAGTACATGCACATTAGAGAATTAAAA
Source organism: Pleurodeles waltl (assembly GCF_031143425.1). NCBI lineage: Eukaryota > Metazoa > Chordata > Amphibia > Caudata > Salamandridae > Pleurodeles > Pleurodeles waltl. Next base: position 215,399,919 of record NC_090450.1, on the reverse strand, counting down.
AATACAAGAGGGTTAAAATCCAACCAAAGTATCAAAGATGAGTCTCTTAACAATAAGGGGGTCCCCTCAACAAGGGGCCACTACCCAGGGTCCATAAATACTCGATAATATAGTAAAAAAATAGCTTTGTGGTAAGAGGAAAAATGTAAAACCAGTCATCACGAGTCAATAAATATGCATAAATAAGTATAAAAATTAACTACCCTATATTTTTCTTTAAAATACCTAATCTAAGGCGCCAGATCGCTTCGAGAAATTTTGCCACTGGAAAAACTACTTGGACAGATGGATCATATTTTAAAATTCTCTCAGCATGGAGATGAGACCTGACACCTATAGATTTACAAAGCGGGATAATCCAAAGGGCACTTTGTTAGAGGTATTCATGACAGTAAAAAAAAAACATGTGAAACAGACTCTTCACTGTTACAACCCATCGGGCAAAACTTGGATCTGTTAGTGGAACTAGGCCAATTGTGCATCAAAGAACATAAAGGAAGGGACCCTACTCTAAATCTAACAAAAAGAGCTTGTGCTAATGGAGATAGTGCGATGTCCATGAAGGGCTCGAGTTCGTAATGGCATTTGATTAATAAGAACTTGTCCGATATTGACAGAGCTATAGATATAAGTCACCTATATGTCTAACCCTCACTTGCTGAAGCGTAGGTGCAAAGTTACTAAGTGTGAAGGCACTCTTACACTGGCAAAGGTGCCCCCACATAGTTCAGGGCCATTTCCCCATTTCCCCGGACTTCATGAGTGCGGGGATGCCATTACACACGTGCACTACAAATAGGTCAATACCTATTTGTAGCTTCACAATGGTAACTCTGAATATGGCCATGTAAGGTGTCTAAGATCATGGAATTGTCCCCCCATTCCAAATCTGGTATTTGGGAGCCAATTCCATGCATCCTGGGGGCTCCACTATGGAACCCACTACTGCCAAACCTAGCTCTCTGAGGCTTGCACTGCAGCTGCAGCTGCTGCCACCTCACAGACAGGGTTCTGCCCTCCTGGGGTCTGAGCAGCTCAATCACAGGAAGGCAAAACAAAGCATTTCCTTTGGAAATAGGCGTAACAGGCTAGGGAGGGGTAGCCTCCCCCAGCCTCGGAAACGCTTTGATGGGCACAGATGGTGCCCTCCTTGCATAGGCCAGTCTACTGTGGTTCAGGGACCCCCAGTCCCTGCTCTGGCGTGAAACTGGACAAAGGAAAGGGGAGTGATTACTCCCCTGTCCGTCACCACCCTAGGGTTGGTGCCCAGAGCTCCTCCAGTGTGTCCCAGAATTCAGCCATCATGCTTTGCAAGGTGTGGGGGCACTCTGGAGGCCCTCAGTGACCAGTGCCAGCAGATAACGTCAGAGACAAATGCTGATAGGTCCACACCTGATATGGTAGCCAATCCCTCTCTCAGGGCTATTTAGGGTCTCTCCTGAGGGTTCCCTTTAAGTTTCCAGCAGGAATCCTCAGCAACTACTACTTCATCCTTTGACCTCGGATCAACCGCAGCCTGCTCCAGGAAAACAGCAACAAAGTATCCAGAAGGGCTACTTTTCCTCTGCAACTTCAGCTCCAGCCAGCAACTGCAAAAGTTTCCATGGTGTGCACGCTCTGAGGACTCCCTGTCTTCACCTTGCACCAGAAGGACAGAAGAAACCTGCCATGGGTGACAGAGTTATTCCTCTGCTCACACAGGCACCTTCTAAGTCAATGACAGATTCTCTTGGACTCGTCTCCTGGTGACGAGCGTGCTCCTTGGAACACAGAGGGTGGACCCCCTCAACACAGACTGTCGTGAGGTCCTGCGGTCCCAATTTGGAGGAGGTAAGACCTTGCCTTCCCCCAGAATGACAGTACCCCTGTGTACTGCGTTGTCTTCACCTCCTGGGGCCTCAGTGCACTATTTGCAAAATTCCATTGTGTACAGCCTGGCCAAGGTCCCCAGCACTCTATCCTGTGACACTCAACTCGCTGAGTTGTTCTCCGGCAGCATGGGACCTTCCTTTGTAGTGCTGTACCAAATGCATTTTACACCTCTTTTGTACCCATGTTCTGTAACTCCTGTGGTTGCTATCTGGAATCCAGAGGGCTCTCTAAAGTGCTAAGAACCCCCTCTTCCTCCTCACACAGAGTTGAGGCCCCCAGGTCCCTCTGGGATCCAGATAGCACCTTGTTGATGCAAAACCCAACTTTGCCAGAACCAAGGGGGAGGAATCCAGTGCCAAAACTCGCCTGCATCCAACTTCACGACGTGGCACATCCAGTGCATCACCCAGGAACCCGCTGACATCTTCCTAGGGTGCATTTCTGCAGTCTTCGTCCAACAGGGGACTTTTCTTTTGCACCCTCTTCTGGGTTGGCAGGGGCTCCTCTCCTTCCTTGAACTTCTTTCAACTTCTGGACTTAGTATCTTTCCTTTGCAGGTCTTCAGGTCCAGGAATCCACCATTTGTTTTTGGAGACTTGGTTGGTTATTGCAATAACTCCAATCATGAGTTGTAGTGTGTCCTAAGGAAACGTGCAGTACTTTACTTCTGCTTTTCTGGGCTCTGGGGTGGGGTAATTTACTTACCTTTACTGTATTCTTACTCTCCCAGTGATTCTACACACACTACACTTGTCTAAGGGGGAATTTGTGATTCACATTCCACTTTCTTAGTATATGGTTTGTGTTGCCCCTAGACCTATTTTTTCCCATTGCATTCTATAGCATCTCCTATTGTTTGCACTATTTTATGTCTAATTACTTGCTTATTTTGGTGTCTATTGTACATATTGTGTATAATAATACCTCCAGAAGGAGTATTGTCTCTAAGATATGTTTGGTACTGTGTCACCCAAATAATCTACCTTTATTTTTGGTAACACTGAGTATTGTCTTTACATGTGTATAAGTACTGTGTGACTATATGTGGTATTGCAGGAGCTTTGCATGTCTCCTAGTTCAACCTAAGCTGCTCTACTATAGCTAACCCTGTCAGCCTAAGCTGCTAGAACTCTACTACCTGTCACTAATAAGGTGATAACTGGTGATGGTATAAGGTGTAAGTACCCAAAGTACCCACTACAAATCAGGCTAGCCTCCTACACATTCCCAGCCACAAAAGTTAAATACTGTATAAAATGAGGATGCAGTTTGATGTGGGCATGTATTTGAAACTGCCAAACTTTTCTCCATATTTCATACCTGTGACAACACTAACCACTGATGGAACAGTTTTACGTTTCAAAATGCACACATTAGAGATTTGTACATTATAGCTGCCACATGGCTCTTCATTAAAATAGTGGTATGAACAGAACTACAGACTTTCCTGGCTGTCATTGGAAGTACTGGTGTATTATATGTGTCCTGTCGTCCACATCATCTTATTTTTCATCTTCATCACTGTCCTGAGTTTCCACTGCTGGCACAGGTGCATTGTCTCCCCCCTCTTCCTGCTGTAATGGCACGTGCCTTCTGAGGGCCAAATTGTGAAGCATGCAGGTGGCCACGATTATCTGGCAGACCTTTTTACAGGAGTATAGTAGGATCCACCAGAAATATGTAGGTACCTAACGCTGGCTTTAAGAAGATGAAATGTACTTTCTATCACTGTTCTGGTCTGTCCATGTGCCTCATTGTATCGATCCTCAGATTCCTAACTGGTGTCAACAGCCAGGATAGGTTTGGGTAGCTGGAGTCACCTGGAAAAAGTGAAAATCTCACATTAAATGTTTACAATACTACAGAGGACAACTTAAAGGTAATATACTGTGACATACATTGAATGAAAACATCATACTCACCAATGAGCCAGACTCTCTCTCTGTAGTTGTGCCATGTCCTGTCGGACACTGCTGTTCCTCTTTACGTAAGCATCATGTACAGATCCTGGAATCTTTGCAGTAACGTGAGAAATATACTGATCAGCAGGGCACACCATCTGCACATTTATGGATTGGTAACTCTTCCTATTTCTAAACACCTGCTCATTTATCCTGGGAGGAACCAAAGCAATATGGGTCCCATCAACAGCCCCAATCACATGTGGAATATGTCTCTTTGTGTAGAAAGCATCCTTAACAGTGGGCAAATCATCACTTTGGGGGAATGTGATATAGCTATTTAAGTGTCTCAACAAGGCATTCAGAACTTTTTCAGCACTATAGTAAATATTGGCTGAGATATACCTGCAGCCAAGCCCACTGTCACCTGAAATGATCTACTGGCTGGGAAGTAGAGCACTGACTGTGGGAGGTATTGTAGTAGGACTACAAAGAGCAGGAATTTGATCTAGCTTGAATTGTGCACAGTTCAAAGATTGTCACCCAGTTCAGATGATTGGTGAGAATTATGTGGCCTTCCTCCATTGTAGCCAAGTCAACTATGGGTCTGTACATGGGTACCTTCCTCTCCTCCTCAGTGGTTGGTATCTAAACAAACGAAACGTCACAAGTGTGAGAAAGCATAAAGAATTTGAACACACAATATTACAGAACATAGAGCTTTCTAATACAGTTAAGACAACCAATATTTGCAATCTGCTCTGGCTGCCTCAACATGCACACAGACTTCTAATACTATTCAATATTAATATATGGTAATACTGCTTCACATTTGTAGTCTAAGTAGTAAGATGTTTTTTTAATCATAACATTTTCAATGATGTTCAACTACTCTTTAGTCAAGCAGTGCACTGATATGAGCGCTAATATTGTAAGGCAGAAATATGCCATCAAATGTACAATGTTAACATATAGGAATTGGCTTGGTGTGTACTATAAGTACCTATGATACACATATCATTGACAACAATGAGAACAAACTTCATAAAATGGCATCCACCTGTCCTGCATCCAGAGGAAAGATGGAAGTGACCTCACTCTGCCGGCGTTAGTTGTCATGGCGGAGGGTGGTCAGAACCGCTGTGCAACTCTTCATTGGATAACATTGATGTCTATGGAGAACAGGGGCCAATGATGATCACCGCTGGCGGTGACAGTGATTACCGGCGAGGACATGTCTGCCATTCTGAGAAGCCCATTTCAAATGACGCCTGACTTTCACCCTATCAAGACCTCCACTGAGTGAGCTGCTGTGTCCTGTGTCTGGAAGCCACAATGGCCCATGCTACAGGGGATAGGGCCCCAGCCTTCACATCTGAGAAACTCAGGGGTCTGTATGGACAGTTGTATGGGGCTGCAGATCAACAGAAGAGCACCATTTTGGCATATTAGATGCAACATGGTTGTATGTTGATGAATGTGTATGAATGCAGTGTGTCTTTTAGAGAGTATTAGTGCATGCAAAATGTACACAGAGGTACAAGTGATGTGTATGATGATTGTGAGATCGATACAGTATGTAGTCCCTTACTGTAACTGACTGAAGTGTATTGTTAATGGTGTCCTTCTGTCTGTGTCTCCCATGCAGATCAGCACCCATCAGAAGAAAGGGGTATGGCTTGCCATCGCCAAGGACGTGCAGACCCTAGGGGTCCATAGCCTTCGGAACACGCACTGCAGAAAGTGTGGGGGACCGTGAGACCCTGGGCCCGGAAGACTGAAGAGGCCCAGCTGAGGAGGTCCTCCCAATGTGGGAGGAGTACCCATCATACTGACGGTGGCCAACACAGAGATGGATGGGCGTTAGAGGGCAGCACAGCAGCCAAAGGGGATGAGTTCTCACAGTGTTATTTTTTTTCCTTGAAACTGGCATAGTCTTTGGATACCAAGGTAATAGTCAGTGTATGGCTAAGTATGCCATTGTTGGTAATGTTGTACAGTTCTGCATAGCAATGGTGAGTAGTATGTACAATAGGTATTAGTTAATTGCTGATATTCTACATAAGTAAGGCATACATCCTGACTCTCCAGTGTAGGAGTGATACTCTGATGTCCTCTATCTTAGTGTTATGTCCTGGCAATTGCAAGTTGTTCAGATACTGTAACGGAGTAAGTGAAGCTGTACCTTTGTCAACAGGCAGACATGGATTAGTGAGTCTTAATAGGTGTGCAGATTTCAAAGTACAGCATTGCTTATGGACAATGGTAGTTTGTTCAGATTTCATATTCAGCTGTTGTTCCCAGGCAATGGTGCGGTTTTGTGGTTGTCATTGCACAGTGCAAATTAGCAGTCAGTTATTATGATGTGTATGTCATATATGTGCTGTAATTGCTGTAATTGACCCTGTGCTCTATTTCTTTCTCCCCTACCCTCCCTCCTTTTCTTCTTCTGTCCTTGTGTGCAGTAGCATCATCCGGCGAAGGAGCAGGGGCACCGGCAATGTGGGAGCTGCAGCCCATGGGACCCAGGAGGCAGAGTCCACTGACGCCGAGGGGACCAGTGGGTTGGAGGGCAAAGGGAGGCACAGCAACATCATCTTCTGCCACCCCCATTCCAGCACCACCCTCCCAGTAGCTCCCCACCCACTTGCCCATGCCCGCTCACTCAGGAGGGTAGACATCTCCTTCAGCGCAGGCACCTCAGCCCCTGCCCCAGTCAGCCCTGCTGCCCTTACTGAGGAGCTATTGACCTCCCAAGGTCCATCTCTGTAAGGCAGTCAACCATAGAGAATGCCATCCAGGGGCTGGCATCCCAGATGCAGCAATGCAAAGCCTACCTGGAGGGCATTCACGTTGGCTTGGCTGGCCTACAGAGATCCTTTCAGGCTCTGGGCTCCTTTTTGATGGCAGCCTGTGTCCCTAGTTCTTCTGTGCCCCCCTACTACCTATAACCAGTCCCAGACCTCTCCTACCCGCCCATCCCAAGCACACAATCAGACAGGCACGCACCCAAAACAACAGAAAGGACTCGCAAAGACAAGCACATGCACCACAGATCACACCACAAACATACACACAGCCAACACACAGAAGCACACAGAAGAACAGCCACTGCCTCTACTGTCTCCCCCTTCACCTCCTCCCTCACAGTCACATCAGCACTCACACCTGCAACACTGCATCCTCAGTCCCAGATCCTGCAACCTGTTCAGCCTTGCCCACAGTAATCACAACAGCAGACACTCAGACTAGCACCCCATACACCATGTGCGCAGTCTCCACCACCACATAACAACCACATGCAGCACACCCACCTTACTTGCAGACTCCACGCCAACATACATACACACTACCTGCTGATCTTCTCCCACCCTCTCTTCCCCCTCCTCCCAAAACACATAAACACCCCCACTCACCCACCCAACAGTCATCCACCTCACACAAGCCCACTTTGCATGCACCTACATCCACATCCAGCATGCCCACATGTTCTACAACCACTCCCTCTACCTCCATTCCCAAACCTGCTCCTACAGTCCGCCCCACTGTACATAAAAAAACATTTCCTTGCCTGCCTTGACCTGCTCCTGACCCACCCCGTGTTGTCACTAAACATCAGGTTCCTCTCTCCCAGCCCAGTCCCTCTAGTTCCCAGTCCTCCCATGGCCCGCTAGTGTTTCCATTGTTCCGCCGTCCACCAAAAAACCTCCCTCTATGAAGCAAAAGGTAGCCATTCCCACCTCTCGCTCCAAACCCAAGTCCCCCCCCCAAACTGAAAAGTCCAAGGACCCCCCTTCTAAAACAAAACTCCCCCCACCACCCCCTCACCTTTTATAGAGCTTGTTTCCGCCAGGCTTTTCTTGGTGGTGGAACCACTCTGGAAATCCTGGCAGTCTGCTAAGTCACAATATGGTGGGCGGTGAATGGTCTTCCACCAGCCTGAAGATGGCAACAGCCGTTTTAGTGTACAGTGAGGGCCTCCTGAGTTAATTCCAAAGTGCACAGAGCCTGTCACACAGCAGATGGAAGACTTTGATGGCCCTGAGTCTTACACACAGGAGACCAGCTGAACGTGCCCTTGGAGTTCTTGTGAGTTCCTGGCTATAGGGAGCAGGATGCTTAGTGCAGTCCCTCCTGGCAACTCAGCAATCAGCTCATGGTAGGCCAACATAGCAAATCAATGGCAATGTGGCAATCTCAGCACAGCTTCTCTAGGACCCTGAAGTGAAATAGACGGGTCTTGGTTTGGGGTCCAGCTTTTATACTGTGATCCCAGAGTCTGGAGAGTTTGGGAAACTTCCAGGTCTTCCTTTGAAGTTCCCAGGGTCCCTTCCCTCCCTGGCTCCAGACACTATACAGGGGGTATGCAGCCCTTTGTGTGAGACCAGGCACAGCCGTATTCAGATGCAGGCGTCAGCTCCTCATTCCCACCTAGTCCAGAAAGACCCATCAGACTGGTGATGGGTCATCCATATGCTAAAGCCACACCCAAGCTCACTTTGTGCCTGCCTGTCTAGTGGGAATGTACAATGTCTAGCTGTCTTCTATCCCAGACATGTATTCAGGGACAGGCAGAGGTGCAGAATGGTTAAAGTAAGAAAATGCCAACTTTTCAAAAAGTGACTTTTTCAGACTCACAATTTAAAATCCAACTTCACAATAAGTTGTGATTTTGAATTGTGAGTCCAGGGACACCAAACTCTATATTTCTATCTTGTTCCATTTGGAAGTTAGACGTAAAAGATGTTTTAAGACAACCCCAGTGTTATCCTATGTAAGAGATAGGCCTTGCAGTAGTGAAAAATTAATTTAGCAGTTTTTCATTACCTTGGCATGTTAGTCTTAAAAGTGCATGTCCACATTTTTATATACATTGCACCATGCCCTTGGGGCTAACTAGGGCCTACCTTAAGGATTACTTGCATGTAGTAAAAGGAAGGTTTGGGCCTGACAAGTGGGTGAACTTGCCAGGTCGAAATGACAGTTTAAAACTGCACACACAGGCCCCTCAGTGGCAGTCCTGGGATATGTTTGAAAGGCTACTGTGGTGGGTGGTAAAGTTAGTGCTGAAGACCCAATAGTGGCATTTAATTTAGAAGCCTGGGGCTTAGTGTAAGTCCCTAATGCTCTTTATGATGGACTTACAAGTAAATTAAATGTGTTGATAGTGGAGAAGCCAATGTTACCATGTTTTAGAGGACATAGCACCTGCATTATAGCACTGGTCAGCAGCGGTGACATGCGCAGATGTCTAAAGGTCAGCAAAAACAGGTGAGAAAAATAGGAGGAGGAAGGCAAAAAGGCTGCAGATGACCCTGCAGAAAGGGCCATTTCCAACAAGGAGCAATTTTTCTGCACAGCATAAACCCTTGGAGGCATGATATTGTATGGCTGTGTGCCACAGAATGCACCACACATAGGTGGTAAGGGTTAGTGGGATGACTGAAGTAATTTTTCTATGGTACATATGAACTGGGGAGGGCAATTGATTTGAGACATTTCACAGTTTGCCTGGTGTTGGATACATGACATGCCTCATCACCATGGGTTTTACATGTGGACACAGCATTGCAACACAGTATTTTTCCAAGTGTTTCATTCCTCAGGATTGTTCCACCACTGAAAGAAACAAACAGTTTGACTTTCTTGGTTGCATTACAGATGTGCCATGATGTGTGGTGAAAGTATGAGGCAAACCCTTTCTACATGCACTGTCTCAGTCACCAAACCCACAGATGGCTATTTTACCAAAAATTATTTACTGTTATGAGGTATGTCATGTACTTCATTTGTACTTACCAACCAGTTGGCCATTCCCATATCTCTCATTCTGGAAAGGCTCATTGATGATGGAGTGCCTGAAGATGCAGACATCATGAGAACTCCCAGGGGTACTTTGCCAGCACAATTAGAAACACCCCCAGATGGCCCTCTATTCCCTGTACATTTATTGAGTAGGCATTCTTCCTAATTGTGGTACAGGTGGGTTGTTGCAGCAGGAGGCACTAGTTGCACATGTGTGGAATCCATTGCACCAAATACATTTTGGAAGCCATCTATGGCATAAAAGTCTTGCTTGGTGTCCAGTTGTTGCTGCTGTCTTGGGTAACATGATGTACTAGGGTGTCTAGCTGATGATGGCACCCAGGACAAAGGGCCGAAATGTCAAAAAATATGGCTGTGAGTTTCCTGCCACTCTGGCTGGGGTGGTCTGCGATGACCCAGATGCCAGCATGTGGAGAACTGACATCAGCTTGACCACTTGAACGCCAGGGATTTTTTTATTAGTTTATTTTTGTGGGGGGGGGGGTCCCCTTGGGCACGGGGTGCCCCCCCCAAGGGGGGCAATGACCTGTTGGCCATTTCTGCCCCCAAGGGGTGCAGAAGCCACGTAGACACCAGGGATAGTGTGTGTGTGTTAGTGAATGAAGGGGGCCTTAGGCAAGGGTCGCCCCCCACTTTGGGGGCACATGTACTGAGGCCATTTCTGCACCCCTTGGAGACAGATCGGCCTATTATTTTTAGGCTCATTTGCCCCCAAGGGGGGCAGAAACCACTAGAACCCCAGGGATTTTTTTTATTAGTTTATTTGTGTGGGGGGGTGTCCCCTTGGGCACGTGGCGCCCCCCCAAGGGGGGCATTGACCTGTTGGCCATTTCTGTCCCCCTTGGGGGCAGGGGGGCCTATTTCTTTAGGCCCATCTGCCCCCAAGGGGGGCAGAAGCCACTTAGACACCAGGGATAGTGGGTGTGTGTATGTTAGTGGATGGGTGGGGCAAGGGGGCACATGTACCAAGGCCATTTCTGCACCCCTTGGGGACAGATCGGCCTATTATTTTTAGGCCCATCTGCCCCAAGGGGGGCAGAAGCCACTTAGGCACCAGGGATAGTGTTGTGTGTGTTTCTTTGTTTTTTTTTGTTTTGGGGCTGCCCCCTTTGGCAAGGGTCGCTCCCCATGTGGGCACACTACTAAAGGTATTTTATGCCCTCCTTGGGGCAAATAGGCCTATTTTTTTAGTAGGCCCATCTGCCCCTATGGCAGAATCCACTTAGGCACCAATTTCTAAATGTTTGATGGTGGAGTGTTTGTCAACTGATGAAGTATTTGCATTTGTGATAAAAAATGTTTTCCTCCTTTTTGTTCTAGTTCAAAGCTTTTGCTTTATTTGCTGTGGCTCCTTATGGTATTGCCAGTGGTTGACCTGCAGTTTGCACAGTTGCATGTTTTAGGTAAGTAAAAACATTTTACTCCAAAGGAGTATTGTTGCCATGCATGAATGACATGTTTGTAGGGGGTGTACTAAATGCAGAATTGTGTGTGAAATTGTCCTTAGATTTGTGCACAATGATATTTGTTTTGTCTTATTACTAATTTGCCATTCTTTCTTTCTTTTTAGTGGGATATCATTGGTGATTGCTGAGTCTGTGCAGAGTAGTTGCTGGTGAATCAAGCTTTTTCAGGCAAGTGAGCGGTATAGTTTTTGAGTTTCTAACGCTTACTAACAAAGCTACACTTTGTTACTTGTCTTACACAGTGCTGGTTGTTGGTGGTGAATTTATCCAGTTAATTTTAGTAGGAAAGATCATGGCTAGCCGCAAGATGACCGCTCAGCAGGTGGTTGGTGTGCTTTTTGAGTCATTGTCTAATCATGATTATGAGACGGACTCTGCATCTGAGGCAGAGGAGGAAGTGAGAGATTCTGGCAGTGATGTTTCTGTTCGAGGGGAATCTTCTGATAATGAAGCCACACTCAGTGCAGATGAAGGGCCTGTTTTACAGGAGGACACTGATGTGCCATTAGTGCAGTAACCTGGGGCTGAAAGGTTTCCCGTTATAAGACCTGATGTCTGGGTTGCCCCAAACATGGAGCAGCCAGAGTTGCCTGCCTTTACTGGTCTCCCGGGGTGTAACGCCAATACAGAGAACTTTTTGCCTTTCTGTTTCTTTGAGTTATTCATGGATGATGTGTTTTTGGAAGTGATTGTTGAGCAGACTAATTTGTATGCGGAGCAGCATTTGAGGGACAACGCTGCTAGACATATTACCACACTCTAGAGCTGTCCAGTGGATTCCCACAAATTTGGAGGATATAAAAGATTTTTTGAGTTTGACTTTTTTGATGGGGTTGATAAGGAAGCCGTCACTGGCTTCTTATTGCTCTACTAGTCCCTTGATGGCAACAGCTATATTTCCTGCGACCATGAGTCGTAATCGGTATTTGCTTCTTCTTAGGATGCTGCATTTTGTTGACAATGCATTAGCCTTGCCACAAGATCACCCAGATTCTGACCGTCTTTTTAAGATTAGGCCTGTCCTTGATCATTTTGTAGATCGGTTTTCGGAGGTCTATGTTCCAGGCAAAGAGATAAGTAAGGACGAGTCTTTCGTCCTCTTCAAGGGTTGTTTGGTTTTTAGGCAGTACATTCCTAGCAAAAGGGCACGATATGGAATTAAATTGTATATGCTGTTTGAAAGTAGTAAAGGATATGTGTATAGTTTCCGTGTCTACACTGGTAGGGATTCCAATATTGACCCCCCTGGTTGTCCTCCCACTTTTGGAGTTACTGAGAAAATTGTGTGGGATCTTGGTAGATGACTGTTCATCAAAGGTCACCATTTGTATGTAGATAACTTCTACACTGGAGTGCAGTTGTTCAAGGAATTGTTTAAAGTGGACACTGTTGCTTGTGGCACAATTTGTTGTAACCGGAAAGGCTATCCAAGGGAGCTTGTTTGTAAAAAACTTGAGAGGGGACAGTGCTGTCCCTTGCGGAATGATGAGCTGCTAGCTTTGAAATTTTCAGACAAGAGGGATGTCTACATGCTAAGTACCATCCATGATGAGAGTACTTCCCCGTGACTGTTTAGGGCCAGGTTGCTGAAGTGCGCAAACCTGTGCGCATTTTAGATTATAATAAGCACATGGGAGGTGTAGATAGAGTTGATCAGAGGTTGGAACCTTATACTGCTATTCGTAAGTCTTACGTTTGGTATAAGAAGTTAGCAATTCACCTCTTCCACTTAGCAACCTTCAATGCTTTTATTGTGTTTAGGGATAGGTCTCCAGAGTCATAGATGACATTTGTGAAATTTCAGGAGTGAGTGATAGGGAGCCTTATTGTGGTGGAACAGGCCAGAGTTCCTAGAGAAGCAGTGGTGGAGGATGTGGCTAGATTGAAAGATCGCCACTTTGCTGAGCACATTCCTCCCACACCCAAAAAAGACTTTCCAGCTAAGAAATGTAGAGTGTGTTTTCGAAGAGGTATCCGGAGGGAGACTCGAATGTACTGCCCAGATTGTCCTTCAAAGCCTGGGCTGTGTGTGGGTGGTTGTTTTAAGAATTACCACACCCAGAATAATTTCTGGGAACAACCATGAGTGTAAACTCATGTCTGTTTTGTATTTTCATGTGTTCAGTTTCATGGTTAGCATTTCTGTCATGTACTTACTTAGAGCTTTTATGTTTGTAGTTTTGTAATTCTTTCTACTTAGTTAGGGGTTCCTCTGTTTAAAAAAAAAAAAAATTGTGCCATTGTGTGTGGAGTGGGGCTTGGCTGAGAGTGTACATATTGACTTGCTGTTGGCTACTGCAACACACTGCCAGCCAAACACCAGTCCACACACTCCCATCAGCTGGTGTGATTGTTGTATCAGGCATGTGGGCGTATGTAAGTGATAGGCCCTTGACTGGCGCTGTCTGTCGATGTGAGTATTGTAATGTGCTGGGCCTGTGGCTGGCGGTGTGAATGGTCTTGTGCTTGTCATGTATGAAAGTTGTGTGAATGGACTGTAAAGCGGTTGGTGCCTTGTCGCAGCTTTACAGCTCACAAGCTGTGAGTCATTGGCTCAGTTTTTTTACTTTCATTTATTAACAGTGCATTTCATATTTGTGAAAGCTCTTGTTAATACAATTTGATCTGCTGAACCATCACTCACCCTCGTGCCAAATCCAACTAGTATGTGTGGTAAAAATGACAAACCTGCTACGCTGTAATCAGGCGTCGCAGCACACCTGTGACACGCTAGGTGCCTCAGGTGGGACCCCGATGATGAAGCATGCCACCAACTTGGTTGGTGGGTAAGGGGTCTTTTTCACATTACCTAAGTGCGTTTCTTTTCACAATTTTTGTGTTTGGCACATCACGGACGTATGTGGACACATCAAAATGACATATTACAAAACTACCTGTGTTTGGGGGGGAGGGGGCACCTATGTTTTTGGTCCTGGGTGCGACCTTCATCTAGGGAAACCTACCAAACCCAGACACTTTTTAAAACTAGACACCCCAAGGAGTCCAGGGAGGTGTGGCTTGCATGGATCCCCCAACATTTTCTTACACAGACTCCTCTGTAAACCTCAAAATTTGCTTAAAAAAGCATATTTTCCTGACTTTTCTTCGTAGGATCACCGCTCCAGCACAAAATTCCTACTCCCCAGTGTTCCCCTCAGTCTCCCAAGTAAAATGCCACCTCACTTATGTGGGTCCCCAAAGCAGAGTCAGTCTAAAGATGTATAAAAGAATATGTCCTTATAAACTCACTGTGGTATCCCCTCTATCTCTACAAGTTTTGGGCCTTATTCTGTTCCAGGTACCGGGCCCACCCACACAAGTGAGGTATCATTTTTACCGGGAGACTTGGGGGAACGCTGGGTGGAAGGAAATTTGTTCCTCCTCTCAGATTCCAGAACTTTCTGTCACCGAAATGTGAGGAAAACGTGTTTCTTCAGCCAAATTTTGAGGTTTGCAAAGGATTCTGGGTAACAGAACCTGGTCTGAGCCCCACAAGTCACCCCATCTTAGATTTCCCTAGGTCTCTAGTTTTAAAAAATGCACAGGTTTGGTAGGTTTCCCTAGGTGTTGGCTGAGCTAGAGGCCAAAATCTACAGGTAGGCACTGTTTTCTATGAAAAAATTGGATGTGTCCACGTTGTGTTTTGGGGCATATCCTGTCACGGGCGCTAGGCCTACCCACACAAGTGAGGTACCATTTTTATCGGGAGACTTGGGGTAACGCTGGGTAGAAGGAAATTTGTCCCTCCTCTCAGATTCCAGAACTTTCTGTCACCGAAATGTGAGGAACAATGTGTTTTTTTAGCCAAATTTTGAGGTTTGCAAAGGATTCTGGGTAACAGATCCTGGTCAGATCCCCACAAGTCACCCCATCTTGGATTCCCCTACGTCTCTAGCTTTAAAAAATGCACAGGTTTGGTAGGTTTCCCTAGGTGCCGGCTGAGCTAGAGGCCAAAATCTACAGGTAGGAACTTTGGAAAAAACACCTCTGTTTTCTGTCAAAAAATGGGATGTGTCCACGTTGTGTTTTGGGGCATTTCCTGTTGCGGGCGCTAGGACTACCCACACAAGTGAGGTATCATTTTTATCGGGAGACTTGGGGGAACGCTGGGTGGAAGGAAATTTGTCCCTCCTCTCAGATTCCAGAACTTTCTGTCACCGAAATGTGAGGAAAATGTGTTTTTTTAGCCAAATTTTGAGGTTTGCAAAGGATTCTGGGTAACAGAACCTGGTCAGAGCCCCACAAGTCACCCCCATCTTGGATTCCCCTAGGTCTCTAGTTTTAAAAAATGCACAGGTTTGGTAGGTTTCCCTAGGTGCCGGCTGAGCTAGAGGCCAAAATATACAGGTAGGCACTTTGCAAAAAACACCTGTTGTCTTTTAAAAAAATGGAATGTGTCAATGTTGTGTTTTGGGGCATTTCGTGTCGCGGGCGCTAGGCCTACCCACACAAGTGAGGTATCATTTTTATAGGGAGAATTGGGGTAACGCTGGGCGGAAGGAAATTTGTGGTTCCTCTCAGATTCCAGAACTTTCTGTCACCGAAATTTGAGGAAAATGTGTTTTTTTATCCAAATTTTGATGTTTGCAAAGGATTCTGGGTAACAGAACCTGGTCAGAGCCCCACAAGTCACCCCATCTTGGATTCCCTTAGGTTTCTAGTTTTAAAAAATGCACAGGTTTGGTAGGTTTCCCTAGGTGCTGGCTGAGCTAGAGGCCAAAATCTACAGATAGGCACTTTGCAAAAAACAGCTCTGTTTTCTGTCAAAAAATGTGATGTGTCCACGTTGTGCTTTGGGGCATTTCCTGTTGCGGGCGCTAGGCCTACCCACACAAGTGAGGTATAATTTTCATCTGGAGACTTGGGGGAACGCTGGGTAGAAGGAAATTTGTGGCTCCTCTTAGATTCCAGAACTTTCTATCACCGAAATGTGAGGAAAATGTATTTTTTTAGCCAAATTTTGAGGTTTGCAAAGGATTCTGGGTAACAGAACCTGGTCAGAGCCCCACAGTTCACCCCATCTTGGATTCCCTTAGGTCTCTAGTTTTAAGAAATGCACAGGTTTGGTAGGTTTCCCTATGTGCTGGCTGAGCTAGAGGCCAAAATCTACAGGTAGGCACTTTGCAAAAAACAGCTCTGTTTTCTGTCAAAAAATGTGATGTGTCCACGTTGTGCTTTGGGGCATTTCCTGTTGCGGGCGCTAGGCCTACCCACACAAGTGAGGCATCATTTTCATCTGGAGACTTGGGGGAACGCTGGGTGGAAGGAAATTTGTGGTTCCTCTCAGATTCCAGAACTTTCTGTCACCGAAATGTGAGGAAAATGTGTTTTTTTAGCCAAATTTTGAGGTTTGCAAAGGATTCTGGGTAACAGAACCTGGTCAGAGCCCCACAAGTCACCCCCATCTTGGATTCCCCTAGGTCTCTAGTTTAAAAAAATGCACTGGTTTGGTAGGTTTCCCTAGGTGCCGGCTGAGCTAGAGGCCAAAATCTACAGGTAGGCACTTTGCAAAAAACACCTCTGTTTTCTTTCAAAAAATGGGATGTGTCAACGTTGTGTTTTGGGGCGTTTCCTGTCGCGGGCGCTAGGTCTACCCACACAAGTGAGGTATCATTTTCAGAGGGAGACTTGGAGGAACGCTGGGCAGAAGGAAATTTGTGGTTCCTCTCAGATTCCAGAACTTTCTGTCACTGAAATTTGAGGAAAATTTGTTTTTTTATCCAAATTTTGAGGTTTGCAAAGGACTCTGGGTAACAGAACCTGGTCAGAGCCCCACAAGTCACCCCATCTTGGATTCCCTTAGGTCTCTAGTTTTAAAAAATGCACAGGTTTGGTAGGTTTCCCTAGGTGCTGGCTGAGCTAGAGGCCAAAATCTACAGGTAGGCACTTTGCAAAAAACAGCTCTGTTTTCTGTCAAAAAATGTGATGTGTCCACGTTGTGCTTTGGGGCTTTTCCTGTTGTGGGCGCTAGGCCTACCCACACAAGTGAGGTATCATTTTCATCTGGAGACTTGGGGGAACGCTGGGTGGAAGGAAATTTGTGGCTCCTCACAGATTACATTACTTTCTGTCACCGAAATGTGAGGAAAATGTGTTTTTTTTAGCCAAATTTTGAGGTTTGCAAAGGATTCTGGGTAACAGAACCTGGTCAGAGACCCACAAGTCACCCCATCTTGGATTCCCTTAGGTCTCTAGTTTTAAAAAATGCTCAAGTTTGGTAGGTTTCCCTAGGTACCGGCTGAGCTAGAGGCCAAAATCTACAGGTAGGCACTTTGCAAAAAACACCTCTGTTTTCTTTCAAAAATTGGGATGTGTCAACGTTGTGTTTTGGGGCATTTCCTGTCACGGGCGCTAGGCCTACCCACACAAGTGAGGTATCATTTTTATAGGGAGACTTTGGGGACCGCTGTGTGGAAGGAAATTTGTGGCTCCTCTCAGATTCCAGAACTTTCTGTCACCGAAATATGAGGAAAATGTGTTTTTTTATCCAAATTTTGAGGTTTGCAAAGGATTCTGGGTAACAGAACCTGGTCAGAGCCCCACAAGTCACCCCATCTTGGATTCCCTTAGGTCTCTAGTTTTAAAAAATGCACAGGTTTGGTAGGTTTTCCTATGTGCTGGCTGAACTAGAGGCCAAAATCTACAGGTAGGCACTTTGCAAAAAACAGCTCTGTTTTCTGTCAAAAAATGTGATGTGTCCACGTTGTGCTTGGGGCATTTCCTGTGCGGGCGCTAGGCCTACCCACACAAGTGAGGTATCATTTTCATCTGGAGACTTGGGGGAACGCTGGGCGGAAGGAAATTTGTGACTCCTCTCAGATTCCAGAACTTTATGTCAACGAAATGTGAGGAAAATGTATTTTTTTAGCCAAATTTTGAGGTTTGAAAAGGATTCTGGCTAACAGAACCTGGTCAGAGCCCCACAAGTCACCCCATCTTGGATTCCCTTAGGTCTCTAGTTTTCAAAAATGCACAGGTTTGGTAGGTTTCCCTAGGTACCGGCTGAGCTAGAGGCCAAAATCTACAGGTAGGCACTTTGCAAAAAACACCACTGTTTTCTTTCAAAAATTGGGATGTGTCAACGTTGTGTTTTGGGGCATTTCCTGTCACGGGCGCTAGGCCTACCCACACAAGTGAGGTATCATTTTTATAGGGAGACTTTGGGGACCGCTGTGTGGAAGGAAGTTTGTGGCTCCTCTCAGATTCCAGAACTTTCTGTCACCGAAATGTGAGGAAAATGTGTTTTTTTATCCAAATTTTGAGGTTTGCAAAGGATTCTGGGTAACAGAACCTGGTCAGAGCCCCACAAGTCACCCCATCTTGGATTCCCTTAGGTCTCTAGTTTTAAAAAATGCACAGGTTTGGTAGGTTTTCCTATGTGCTGGCTGAGCTAGAGGCCAAAATCTACAGGTAGGCACTTTGCAAAAAACAGCTCTGTTTTCTGTCCAAAAATGTTATGTGTCCACGTTGTGCTTTGGGGCATTTCCTGTGCGGGCGCTAGGCCTACCCACACAAGTGAGGTATCATTTTCATCTGGAGACTTGGGGGAACACTGGGCGGAAGGAAATTTGTGGCTCCTCTCAGATTCCAGAACTTTATGTCAACGAAATGTGTGGAAAATGTGTTTTTTTAGCCAAATTTTGAGGTTTGAAAAGGATTCTGGCTAACAGAACCTGGTCAGAGCCCCACAAGTCACCCCATCTTGGATTCCCTTAGGTCTCTAGTTTTCAAAAATGCACAGGTTTGGTAGGTTTCCCTAGGTGCCGGATGAGCTAGAGGCCAAAATCTACAGGTAGGCACTTTGCAAAAAACACCTCTGTTTTCTTTAAAAAAATGGGATGTGTCCACGTTGTGTTTTGGGGTGTTTCCTGTCGGGGGCGCTAGGTCTACCCACACAAGTGAGTTATCATTTTTATCGGGAGACTTGGGGGAACGCTGGGTGGAAGGAAATTTGTGGCTCCTCTCAGATTCCAGAACTTTCTGTCACCGAAATGTGAGGAAAATGTGTTCTTTTAGCCAAATTTTGAGGTTTGCAAAGGATTCTGGGTAACAGAACCTGGTCAGAGCCCCACAATTCACCCCATCTTGGATTCCCCTAGGTCTTTAGTTTTCAAAAATGCACAGGTTTGGTAGGTTTCCCTAGGTGCCGGCTGAGCTAGAGGCCAAAATCTACAGGTAGGCACTTTGCAAAAAACACCTCTGTTTTCTTTCAAAAAATGGGATGTGTCAACGTTGTGTTTTGGGGCGTTTCCTGTCACAGGCGCTAGGCCTACCCACACAAGTGAGGTATCATTTTTATAGGGAGACTTGGGGGACCGCTGGGTGGAAGGAAATTTGTGGCTCCTCTCAGATTCCAGAACTTTCTGTCACCAAAATGTGAGGAAAATTTGTTTTTTTAGCCACATTTTGAGGTTTGCAAAGGATTCTGGGTAACAGAACCTGGTCAGAGCCCCACAAGTCACCCCATCTTGGATTCCCCTAGGGCTCTAGTTTTCAAAAATGCACAGGTTTGGTAGGTTGCCCTAGGTGCCGGCTGAGCTAAAGGCCAAAATCTACAGGTAGGCACTTTGCAAAAAACACCTCTGTTTTCTTTTTAAAAATGTGATGCGTCCACATTGTGTTTTGGGGCACTTCCTGTCGCGGGCGCTAGGCCTACCCACACAAGGGATGTATAATTTTTATCGGGAGACTTGGGGGAACGCTGGGTGGAAGGAAATTTGTGGCTCCTCTCAGATTCCAGAACTTTCTGTCACCGAAATGTGAGGAAAATGTGTTTGTTTAGCCAAATTTTGAGGTTTGCAAAGGATTCTGGGTAACAGAACCTGGTCAGAGCCCCACAAGTCACCCCATCTTGGATTCCCTTAGGTCTCTAGTTTTCAAAAATGCACAGGTTTGGTAGGTTTCCCTAGGTGCCGGCTGAGCTAGAGGCCAAAATCTACAGGTAGGCACTTTGCAAAAAACACCTCTGTTTTATTTCTAAAAATGTGATGTGTCCATGTTGCGTTTTGGGGCATTTCTTGTCACGGGCACTAGGCCTACCCACACAAGTGAGGTATCATTTTTATCGGGAGACTTGGGGGAACAGAGATTAGGAAAACAAGTGTTATTGCCCCTTGTCTTTCTCTACATTTTTTCCTTCCAAATATAAGAGAGGTTGTAAAAAAGACATCTATTTGAGAAATGCACTGTAATTCACATGCCAGTATGGTCACCCCTGAATTCAGAGATGTGCAAATAACCACTGCTCCTCAACACCTTATCTTGTGCCCTTTTTGTAAATACAAAGGTTTTCTTGATAGCTTTTTTTCACTCTTTATATTTCAGCAAATGAATTGCTGTATACCCAGCATAGAATGAAAACGCACTGCAGGGTGCAGCTCATTTATTGGCTCTGGGTACCTAGGGTTCTTGATGAACCTACAAGCCCTATATCTCCCGCAACCAGAGGAGTCCAGCAGACGTAACGGTATATTACTTTCAAAAATCTGACATTGCACGAAAAAGTTACAGAGTAAAACGTAGAGAAAAAATTATGTTTTTTTCTCCTCAATTTAAATATTTTTCTTTTTCAGTTGTTATTTTCTGTAGGAAACCCTTGTAGGATCTACACAAATTACCCCTTGCTGAATTCAGAATTGTGTCTACTTTTCAGAAATGTTGCGGTTTCTGGCATCCAGCATTGGTTTCATGCCCATTTCTGTCACTGACTGGAAGGAGGCTGAAAGCACAAAAAATCGTAAAAATGGGGTATGTCCCAGTAAAATGCCAAAATTGTGTTGAAAATTTGGGTTTTCTGATTCAAGTCTGCCTGTTCCTGAAAGCTGGGAAGCTGATGATTTTAGCACCGCAAACCCTTTGTTGATGCCATTTTCAGGGAAAAAAACACAAGCCTTCATCTGCAGCCCCTTTTTCCAATTTTTTGGAAAACAACAAAATTGTCGCTGTATTTTGGCTAATTTCTTGGCCTCCTTCTGGGGAACCCACAAAGTCTGGGTACCTCTAGAATCCCTAGGATGTTGGAAAAAAAGGACGCAAATTTGGCGTGGGTAGATTATGTGAACAAAAAGTTATGAGGGCCTAAGCGCGAACTGCCCCAAATAGCCAAAAAAAGGCTCGGCACAGGAGGGGGAAAAGGCCTGTCAGCGAAGGGGTTAAACCAGTGCAAATGTGTAATTTCTTATGCCTGGGTTGTTGATGTGCCAGAATTTTGATGCATTTCAGGCTCTGCATGCCAGTTGCTGATGATGTCTCACTTTTCCATTAACTCGTTCTGCATTGGAGATTACTAAGGAATGTCTACCTTATGTTTAAAGTTGCGTGACACAGCAGGTTTAGGCGCCTGCAGGAGGCTGGCCTGGTTTGTAGTGGGTACCTAAGGTACAAACACCTTATACCAGGTCCAGTTATCCCTTATTAGGGAAATGTGGGCAGTGTTCTAGCAGCTTAGGCTGTCTAGAGGTTGCCGTAGCAGAGCAGCTTAGGCTGAACTTGTAGACAAGCAAAGCTCCTGCAATACCACTGTAATTACACAGTACTTATACACAATTAGTGTTACCAAAAATAAAGGTACTTTATTTTAGTGACAGAAGGCCAAAAATATCTTTGAGGAAATACTCCTTCTGGAGGTAAGTATTACACACAATGTATTCTCTAGTAACCAAAATCAGGTAAGTAAACCGACATACAATAGTGCAACAGTAGAAAATACAATAGGACGTAATAGTGCTAGGGGCAACACAAACCATATACTAAGAAAGTGAAATGCAAACCACAAATTCCCCCCAGGCAAGTGTAGCATGTAGAGGGCGCTATGAGTGTAAGAAAACGCCAACGGGAAGTAAAGTACCCCATCCCAGAGCCAGGAAAAGTAGGAGTAAAGTACTGCAAGTTTCCTCAGGACATACACCAAGTCGTGATAAGAGATTTTGCAATAACCAAGCAAGACTGCAATCAACAACCAGTGGATTCCTGGACCTGAAGACCTGCGAAGAGAGGAGACCAAGTCCAGAAGTTGCAGAAGTTTCTAAGAAGGACAGGAGCCCCAGCCAACCTAGAAGATGGTGCAAAAGTGGATTCTCCTGTAAGAAGAAGAGTACAGAAGAGCACCAAAGAAGATGACTGTGGGTTCCTGCATGGTGCAGGAGATTTCCCACGTTGAATTGTTGGGTGCAGGCTGTTTGCGTCACTGGATTCCACAAACAAGCCTTGGTTCACGCAAGTACGTGGTTTGCGTCAAAATGGAGCTGCCTGGACCCAGGAGGGACCTGGGGGTCTCAACTCAGATTGAGGAGACAGATGGGGCTCTCAGCACTTGAAAGAGTCCAAAGAAGACCAGGCAGCACCCAGGGGAGTCCCAAGACATGGGGACAAAGAAGATGCAAAGTGCTGTTGTTGCAGCACAACAAAGGAAGGTACTACGCTGCCGGAGAACAACTCAGCGAGTTGTGTATCGCAGGATGGAGTGCTGAGGACCTGGGCTACACTGTGCACAAAGGATTCTTGGAAGAAGTACACAGAACCCCAAATATCTGGAGATGATGTGATGCACAGAGGTACTGTTGCAGCAGGGGTAGGCAAGCTCTTACCTCCACCAAACTTGGATAGCTAGACATTAGGACAGTCTGGGTCACGTCCGTCCACCACCTCTGTTCCAGGGAGCATGCTCGTCGTCAGGAGAGGAGTCCCAGAGTACCGGTCGTCACTGCAGAATGGCGCCTGTAGGGGCAGGGAAGTGACTGTCACTCCAATGGAGATTCCATTGGCTCAGGATGAAGACAGGCAGTCCTCAGAGTGTGCACACCTGGAAACTGGTGCAAATGCTGGCTGCAGCTGAAGTTTCAGGTCACAGGTGTCGTCCTGGATACTTTGTTGCAGTTACAGCAGTTGCTGGAGCAGTCTGCGGATGATCTGACGGAGAGAAGCTGAAGCAGAGGATGCAGAGGATTCCTGGTGGAGTATTGCAAGCTAAATGTGAGAAAAGACCCAGGGGAGAGACCCTCAATAGCCATGAGAGGGGGATAGGCTACCTACCCAGGTATGCACCTATCAGGAGGGGTATCTGATGTCACCTGCTGGCACTGGCCACTCAGAGTGTCTCCACAACTTGGAATCCAAGATGGCTAACGCCAGGGACACACTGGAGGAGCTCTGGGCACAACCCCTGGGGTGTTGATAGACAGGGGTTTTCCTTTGTTCAGTTTCGCGCCAGAGCAGAGACTGGGGGACCCTGAACTGGTGTAGGCTGGTTTATGGAAGGAGTGCACCATCTGTGCCCTTCAAAGCATTTCCAGAGGCTACCTCTCCCAAGCCTGTAACACCTATTTCCAAAGGGAGAGGGTGTAACACCCTCCTCCCAAAGGAAATGCATTGTTCTGCCTTTCCGGGATTGGGTTGTTCAGTCCCCAGGAGGGCAGAAACCTGTCTGTGAGGTGGCAGCAGCTGGGGCTGCAGTGGAAACCTCAGAGAGCTGGTTTGGCAGTACTGGGGGTCCATGGTGGAGCCCCCAGGATTCATGGGATTGGACACCAATACCAGATTTGGAATGGGGGTACAATTCCAACATCTTACATGGTCATATTCGTAGTTACCATTGTGAAGCTAAGTATATGTATTGACATATATGTAGTACACACGTGTAATGGTATCCCCACACTCATGAAGTCCAGGGAATTGGCCCTGGACAGTGTGGGGACACCTTTGCTAGTGCAAGGGTGCCCTCACACTTAGTAACTTTGCACCCACCCTTCAGTAAATAAAGGTTACACATATAGGTGACTTATAAGATACTTAAGTGCAATGAAAATGGCTGTGAAATAGTGTGTGTACTATTTCACTCAGGCTGCAGCTCCTTTGGGTAGCAAAATAAATGCTGCAGTCCATAAGGATCTCCTGGAACCCTAATGCCCTTGGTACCTAGGTATCATATACTAGGGACCATGAGGGGGGGCAGTGTGCCAATTGGAATTGGAATATGAAGTCACTAAACTATAGTAACTAATTTGGTAGGTAGAGAGAGCATAAGCACTGGAGTTCTGGTTAGCAGAACTTCAGTGACACAGTTAAGCACACTGACAACACACACATTAGGCCACAAACTATGAGCACTGAAGTCCTGGCTAGCAGGATCCCAGTGAGACAGGCAAAACACACTGACAAACAGGCAGAAATTGGGGGTAACATGCCAAGAAATATTGTATTTTCCTACACAACCCCACCAAACGAAGGACAATAAGGCTAACCTTGCCCAGATGAGTATTCTTTCTCTAAGTAGAACTATCTGGAGAGTCCATCTGCATTGGAGTGGTTTCTCCCAGGTCTATGCTCCACTGTAAAGTCCATCCCCTGTAGGGAAATGGACCACCTGAATAATTTAGGGATTTCACCTTTCATCTGTTTTAACCATAGGAGAGGTTTTTGGTCTGTCCGAACAATGAAGTGAGTCCCAAATAAGTATGGTCTCAATTTCTTCAGGGCCCAGACCACAGCAAAGGCCTCCCTCTCTATGGCTGACAAATGCTTTTCCTCCATGGCAGGCCCCCCTGTACCCAAGAGCTGAGCTGTGTCAGCTTGCAGCTCCTCTGGTGGAGGTTCTGCACAAGGAGCTGACTCCTCCTCATCAAAAGGGGTATCATCTGGAGAGGGAGGGATAGTGGACAGAGGTTTGCCCTTTCTACCCCTACTTTTTGGGAGCACTTGGACCATTGTTCCAGGTTCCAAGTTTCCCTGTCCTCTTTGCTTCTTGGCCTGAGCTCTAGTAAAAGCAAAGATATGCCCAGGAATGCACAGCATTACTGCATGGACCTCCATCTCCACTTCAGCCCAAGCTGAAGTCTCCAAATCATTTACTAATAGACACTCTACAGATAAGTCAGTAGATACCACAACTTTCTTTGGATTTCTTTGGACCAGTAACCCTCCCCAGTTGAGATTCACAACAACCATAGGGTGGCTAACAGTGTTGTTGTGCGCGTCTGACACTTTGTTCTGATGACCAAGTAGGTATTGCTCAGGGGGAACCAGTTTCTCCATCACCATCACCATAGTGACACTGGCACCTGTGTCCCTATAGGCCTCCACCTGAACACCATTATTTATATTAAGGGGGCAAGTCACTAAGGTGTTGATCAGTGTAGGGAATGGTGCAGAAGACATTGTGACATGAAGGGTTAATTATTCTGAATAGTGTAGATGAGCGTGTGCCTGCAGAAACCTGAAACAACGTGGAAAAGTCCACGATGTCACTTTCAAGCTTGTTTTCCAACATTCCATAGATAAAATTATCCGCAGCTGCATGTATAAGAAGCAGGAAGTGTGGGAGAGAAACGCAAAGGTTGTTCTAACCCTGAGAAAGGGAGTACAGGAAAAGGACAGAAAGAACAATGGCTGGTGAACAAGAGAGCAGCCATGCACACATGCTGATAACATAGCTAGAAGATGCGAGAAAGGGATAGAATCCAAACGTCTGGTTATTCAAGCACTGAAGCATGGGTGAGGGGATTGAAGCTTGCAGATGGAGTTGTGCAAGCTGCCATCAACCACATCACTGCCTCCCTGGCTGTGCTGTTCTTAGACCGTGACGCTCAAGGGGGAGAGAGGTTCAAGCAGGCGGGAGAGGGCTTCCCAGCATTGTGGATAAAGTTAAGTTCCACCCAGGGATGAAAGGCCTTTGTTTCTCTGCTTTATTCTGATTGATTAGCATACTTGCACTATGTTTATAATCTGAAGTATTCTGCTCATTTATATTTGCATTTTCCTTGAACGTCTTAAGGTGAACATGATGCAGTAACTGAAATATGTGTTTTGTAGACAGTTAACCAATGCCGCGTTCCCATCGGTGAACTCTTTGCTCATATATAAATAAATGGTCTTTATTGCTATTTTTCATTCTACTTCGTTGATGTGCCAAATGCATATATTTTATTGAAATTCTATTAAAGCTAAGTGTGTTCATTATTGGCGTGTGGACCTTCATTGAGCGTCCTTATTGACTTATATCGAACAGATCAGGTGTCAATCAATCACCTGGATAAGACGGGTGGCAAGGTCAATGCCACCATCAGAGACTAAAACAGCCTCAGTGGTCTCCCTAACTAGTCCAACCCCCACTAAATTACCAAAAGTGAGCCCAGATACACCCTTTGATTGGCTATTTGTAGTGTTTCTCCCACCACTACTGCTATTACTAGGGGCACTAGTGGAAGAAGTGGGGGTTGTGGTGGTGGGAGGTTTGGTGTTTCTTTTTGGAGAAGTGGGATCACTTGCGAAATGACCTTTGGCTTTACAGGGCTAACACCATGACTTTTCTGATTGTGAGAAGAGGATTTGGTCACACCACCCCCAGAGGTTTTTTGTGGGCCTGATGAAGACTCTGATGATTTTTTATCTTTGTCCCCACCCTTGTCATGAGACTTACCATCCTTCTTCTTGCTGTCTTTTACAGGCCCTCTCAAGTGCAGAAAACCACGTGTAGATGTGA
Organism: Pleurodeles waltl; assembly: GCF_031143425.1. Taxonomy (NCBI): domain Eukaryota; kingdom Metazoa; phylum Chordata; class Amphibia; order Caudata; family Salamandridae; genus Pleurodeles; species Pleurodeles waltl. Next base: position 215,373,379 of record NC_090450.1, on the reverse strand, counting down.
TCCCCATCCTTGTAAGGAGGGACAACTTTGTGCAGATTTCTTGAATCAAATGTAGGTTCCCTAACATTGGAATCCCTGCCTTTCCCTTTCCACAGCCAGGCATTCCCTTTCTAATGCCAACTGTTGCTGCTGTAGCCTCAGCCTGGCCTCCTCTAACCTCAACTTTCTGAGTTCCCTATCTAGGGACTAGTCCTCAGGGTTAGAAGTGTGGGATGCTTCTGAAACAGAAGTAACATGGTAATTGGCAGAGGCTGATCTTTGCCTAACTGGAACCACCCTAGTGACCTGGCCTCTAGGTATGAAGCAAGCCCTACAAGTGTGAGAACCCTTCCTACTCCCAGTTATACTAAAGGGTTTGTTGACAGAAAGATCAGCAGAAGGACCCTCCCAATGATTATCAGAATGCCCCTCTAAGCCTGCCTGGTTGGAATATTCCTCAACTTCCCCAACCTGCTGTTCCTGACCAGTGCTAAGTCCCTGGTCGTTCTTCAGGAGAAGATTTAAAAGAAATTCCTTATTGGGGCTTTTCCCAATCCCTAAACTCCGTTCAATGCAGAGACCCCTCAAAATTTTAAAGTTTAGATTTTCATATGTCGTTTTCACAACTCTAGGGGTAGCTTCTACAGTATACATGTTGAAAGAAAAAGAGTTTAGGAAAAAGAGTAAAAAGTTAGTAGACTAGCAGGCCTAACATTTTAGAGAAAAGAAGAAACATTTCAGAAACTTTGTAAAACCTTTGCAAAGTTTAAAGAACTTTTTAAAAAGTTAGAAATTACTTCTATGTATACTTATGTATAACTAATTCTTGGAGCAAGCTTTTGTAGTGAAAAACACTAGTAACAAAGTGGTAAAGCAATTGCAAGTAATTATCCCACCTCTGCACTACCAATATAGGAGGCAGGTCTGGTTTGCAGTGGGTACCTTAGGCACTTACACCTTATACCAGGTTCAGTTATCCCTTATTAGTGAAATGTAGTAGTGTTCTAGCAGCTTAGGCTGATAGAGGTAGCTGTTGCAGAGCAGCTTAGGCTGAACTAGGAGACATGTAAAGCTCCTGCAATACCACTATAGTTAGACAGTACTTATACACAAGTAAAGACAATACTCAGTGTTACCAAAAATAAAGGTAGTTTATTTGGGTGACACAAGGCCAAAAATATCTTAGAGGCAATACTCCTTCTGGAGGTACGTATTATACACAATATATACACTAGACACCAAAATAAGGTATGTAATTAGACATAGGATAGTGCAAACAATAGGAAATGCTATGGAATGCAATGGAAGAAAATAGGTCTAGGGGCAACATAAACCATTTACTAAGAAAGTGGAATGCAAACCATGAATTCCCCCCTAGACAAGTGTAGTGTGAAGAGAATCACTGTGAGAGTAAGAATACCACAAAGGTAAGTAAAATACCCCACCCCAGAGGCCAGGAAAGTAGGAGTAGAGTACTGCAAGTTTCCTTAGGACACAATACACGTCGTGATTAGAGTAATTGCAAGAACCAAGCAAGACTTCAAACAACAAATGGTGGATTCCTGGACCTCAAGACCTGCAAAGAGAGGAGACCAAGTCCAGAAGTCGGAGAATCTTCCAGGAAGGACAGGAGCCCCTGCCAACCTAGAAGAGGGTGCAAAAGAAGAGTCCCCTGTTGGACAAAGAATGCAGAAATGCACCAAAGGAAGATGGCAGCGGGTTCCTGCATGATGCAATGGATGTCCCACGTGGAGATGTTGGATGCAGGCGAGTTTCGGTGCTCAATTCGTCCAACAAGCCTTGGTTCAAGCAAAGTCGCAGATTGCGTCAAAGTGGCGCTGCCAGGACCCAGGAGGGACCTGGGGGCCTCAACCTGGACTGAGGAGGCAGAGTGGGCTCCTTATCATTGGAGGGAACCCACAGATGACCAGGCAGCACCCACGAAGGTCCCAGGACTAGGGACAAAGAAGGTGCAAATTGCAGTTGTTGCAGCACTACAAAAGAAGGTCCCACGCCGCTGGACGACAACTCAGCGAGTTAAGCGTCACACGATAGAGTGCTGGGGACCTGGGCCAGGATGTGCATGAAGGATTCTTGCAAATAGTGCACAGAGGCCTCAGGAGGTGAAGATGATGTGGTGCACATGGGTACTGTTGCAAACGGGGAAAGCAAGCTCTTACCTTCTCCGAATTTGGACAGCAGGACCTTAAGGCAGTCTGTGTCAAAGGGGTCCACAACCTGTGTTACAAGGAGCACGCTCGTCATCAGGAGAGGCGTCCAAGAGAATTGGTCGTCATTTTAGAAGGTGCCTCTAGGAGCAGGGAAGTGACTCCGTCCCTCCACGGGAGATGTCTTTGGTCCTTCTGGTGCAGGGTGAAGACAGGGAGTCCCTAGAGGGTGCACACTGTGGAAACTGTTGCAGTTGCTATCTGGAGTTGAAGTTGCATAGGAAAAGTAGCCCTCCTGGATACTTTGGTGCTGTTACAGCAGTTCCTGGAGCAGTCTGCGGTTGATCCGAGGTCAGAGAATGAAGTAGTAATTGCAGCGGATTCCTGCTGGAAACTCGCAAGTAGAATCTAAAGAGAAACTCACAGGAGAGACCCTAAGTAGCCCTGAGAGGGAGATTGGCTACCTTATCTGGGATGGACCTAGCAGGAGGGGTCTCTGACGTCACCTGCTGGCAATGGCCACTCAGTGGCCTCCAGAGTGTCCCCACACCTTGGAAAACAAGATGGCTGAAGTCCTGGACACTCTGAAGGAGCTCTGGGCACCACCCCTGGGGTGGTGATAGACAGGGGAGTGGTCACCCCCCTTTCCTTTGTCCAGATTCGTGCCTGAGCAGGGACTCAGGGACCCTTAAACAGTGTAGACAGACTTATGCAAAGAGGGCACCAGCTGTGCCCTTCAAAGCATTTCCAAAGGCTGAGGTAGTCTACCCCTCCCCAGCATGTAACACCTATTTCCAAAGGGAGAGGCTGTAACACCCTCCTCCCAAAGGAAATGCTTTGTTTTGCCTTCCTGGGACTGAGCTGCTCAGCTGCTCTGTGAGGTGGCAGCAGCTGTAGCTGCAGTGCAAACCTCAGAGAACTGGTTTGGCAGCACTGGGGTTCTATGGTGGAGCCCAAAGGATGCACGGAATTGGCTCTCCAATACCAGATTTGGAATGGGGGGGCAATTCCATGATCTTAGACACCTGACATGGCCATATTCGGAGTTACCATTGTGAAGCTACATATAGGTATCGACCTCTATGTTGTGCACGCATGTGATGGTGTCCCTGAACTCAGCCTTAGTAACTTTGCACCTAACCTTCAGTAATTGAAGGTTAGACATATAGGTGACTTATACATTTCTTACGTGCAGTGAAAATGGCTGTGAAATAGTGTGTGCACTATTTCACGCAGGCTGTAGTGGCAGTCCTCTGAAAGGGTTTGTCGGAGCTCCTTATGGGTAGTAAAAGAAATGCTGCAGCCCCTAAGGATCTCCTGGAACCCCAATGCCCTTGGTACCTAGCTAACATATACTAGGGAATTATAAGGGCGGTCCAGTGTGCCAATTTAAATTGGTAAATGAAGTCACTAGCCTATAGTGACAAATTTAAAAGCAGAGAGAGCATAAGCACTGAGGTTCTGATTAGCAGAGCCTCAGTGACACAGGTAAGTACTACTGACAACACACACATTAGGCCACAAAGTATCAGCACTGGGGTCCTGACCAGCAGGATCCCAGTGGGACAGGCAAAAACATACTGACATATAGGTAAAAAATGGGGGTAACATGCCAAGAAAGATGGTACTTTACTACACACATGTGGTTAGGTTTTCAGACCAGATGGTCATCTGTGCATTTTCTGACACATTGGCCCTCATTACAACTTCGGTGGTCTTTTCCAAAGACTGCCATGGTGACTGCTGCCAAAAGACTGCTGCGGAGGTGGTAATCCGCCTGCCGTATTATGAGTCACAAACACAAAATCGCCAGAAAGCAACAACAACATCTACACTGCCAGAGCTAACGACTGTGGGAGAGAGGCGGTCCCACCAACCTTACTGCCACAGCAACAACAAATCGCCCTCCAAATTATGACCCACAAATCACCACAGCGGTTTATCAACGCCGGTAATCTATTGGCGGTGCATTCGATATGGCCACTCTACAAGAACAGAAGTTCCCATTCGCCAAATTGAAAAACCCACACTAAAACCACACAACCCACAATTCCTTGCAAATTCACAAATTCTGCTACACAATGCAGCCCAAATATCTCAAGAACTGCACACACAAACCACAGCCACCTATACACCCTTCACGTATCACTCACCACACATCATTCCCCTACACCAAACACACACATCACCACTGCACTCAATCACTACTTCACAGCATCCCACATATCCACACACCCTACACCCACACCAAACACCCCTCCCTCTGCACAACACACACACACACACACTACACAGTCAGCATGTCCTCACAAAAGCACCCCCATTTCACTGATGATGAGTTGCGGGTCATGGTAGATTATATCGTTAGGGTAGAGCCATAGCTGTTCAGTGCACATGTTCAGCATATATCCATTGACAGGTAAATGAAGTTATGGTAGAGAATTGTAGACAAGGTGAACTCTGTGGGAACCCATCCACAGAGAGGGGATGACATAAGGAATAGGTGGAATGACCTACGGGGGAAGGTGCATTTAATGACATCCAGGCACCAGATTGCTGTAATGAGGACTGTCGGTGGACCCTAACCTCCTCCCTGTAGGAAAGTACCATCTTGCCTGGCATGTTACCCCCATTTTTTACTTGTGTGTTAGTTTGTTTTTGCCAGTCTTACTGGGATCCTGCTAGCCAGGACCCCAGTGCTCATAGTTGTGGCCTGAATGTGTTCCCTGTGTGGTGCCTAACTGTGTCACTAAGGCTCAGCTAACCAGAACCTCAGTGCTTATGCTCTCTCTGCCCTTAAAATTGTCACTGCAGGCTAGTGACCATTTTTACCAATTCTAATTGGCACACTGGAACACCCTTATAATCCCATAGTATATGGTACCTAGGTACCCAGGGTATTGGGGTTCTAGAATATCCCTACGGGGTGCAGCATTTCTTTTGCCACCCAAAAGGTGCTCAGACCAATATTACAAAGGTCTGCCACTGCAGCCTGAGTGAAATAACGTTTTCACAGCCATTTTACACTGCACTTAAGTCACCTATATGTCTAACCCTCACTTGGTGATGTTCGGTTCCTAAGTTACTCAGTGTGAGGGCACCCTGGCACTAGCCAAGGTGCCCCCACATAGTTCAGGGCAATTTCCCCAGACTTTGTGAGTGAGGGGACACCATTAAATGTGTGCACTACATATAGGTCAATACTTATTAGTAGCTTCCCAATGGTAACTCCCAATATGGCCATGCAACATGTCTAGGATCATGGAATTGTCCCCCCATGCCAAATCTGGTATTGGGGTGCCAATCCCATACATCCCCGGGGCTCCAGCATGGACCCCGGGTACAGCCAAAACAGCTCTCTGGGGTTTTCACTGCAGCTACCACTGCTGTCAACCCACAGGCAGGCTTCTGCCCTCCTGGGGTCTGGACAGCCCAGTCCCAGGAAGGTAGAACAAGGGATTTCCTCAGAGAGGGGGTGTTAACCCTCTCCCTTTGGAAATAGGTGTTAAGGGCCTGACAGGAGTAGCCTCTCCTGGCCTCTGGGAATGCTTTGAAGGGCACAGATGGTGCCCTCCTTGCATAAACAAGTCTACACCGGTTCAGGGATCCCCCAGCCCCTGCTCTGGTGCAAAACTGGACATTGGGAAGGGGAGTGTTCACTCCCCTGTCCATCACCACCCCAGGGGGTGCCCAGAGCTCCTTCAGTGTGTCCCAGACCTCTGCCATCTTGAATGTAGAGGTGTGAGGGCACAATGGAGTGGCCAGTCCCAGCAGGTGACGTCAGAGACCCCTCCTAAGAGGTGCTTACCTGACTAGGTGGCCAATCCTCCTCTGAGGGCTATTTAGGGTCCCTCCTGTGGGCTTATCTTCAGATAATGAATGCAAGAGATTACCTGAGTTCCTCCACATCTCCCTCTTTGACTTCTGCCAAGGATTGACCGCTGACTGCTCCAGGATGCCTGCAAACTGCAACAAAGTAGCAAGAAGACCATCAGCGACACTGTAGCGCCTAATCCTGCCGACTTTCTCGACTGTGTCCTGGTGGTGCATGCTCTGGGGGCTGTCTGCCTGCACCCTGCACTGGAAGACAAGAAGAAATCTCCTGTGGGTCGACAGAATCTTCCCCCTGCTAACGCAGGCACCAAACATCTGCTTAACCGGTCCTCTGGGTCCCCTCTCATCGTGATAAGTGTGGTCCCTGGAACACAGGAGCTGGATCCAAGTGACCCCGACAGTCCAGTGGTCCATCTGTCCAAATTTGGTGGAGGTAAGTCCTTGCCTCCACACGCCAGACAGTAATCCTGTGTACTGCGTGAACTGCAGCTGCTAGGGCTTCTGTGCACTTTTACAAGGAATCCTTTGTGCACAGCTCAGCCCAGGTCCCCAGCACTCCGTCCTGCATTGCTTAACTCACTGAGTTGACCACCGGCTTCGCAGGACCCTCCTTAGTAGTGTTTAGACGACCGTTGTGCTCAGTTTTCTTGAACCCGCGTTCAAGTATGTCTGCGGGAGCTGCCTACTTCTGCATGGGCTCTCTGTGTTGCTGAGTGCACTCTCTGTCTCCTCCTCCATGAAGTGACCTCCTGTTCCTTCCTGGGGCCAGACAGCACCCATTTTCTGCAAACGCAACCTTTAGAGCTAGCAAGGCTTGTTTGTGGTCTTTCTGCGTGGAAACAACTCTGCATCCTCCAGCACGCCGTGGGATATCTTCTATGCAAATGTGAAGTTCCTGGCATCTTCCATTGTTACAGAATCTTCAGCTTCTTCTACCATGAGGCAGCCATTTTGTGCCTGCATCCGGGGTTTAGTGGGCTCCTTCCCCCCCGGACACTTTCATGACTCTTGGACTTGGTCCGCTTCCTTTACAGGTCCTCAGGTCCAGGAATCCATCTTCAGTGCTTTGCAGTCAGTTGTGTTCTTTGCAGAATCTCCTATCACGACTTTAGTGTGTTTCTGGGGAAGTAGGGTAAATTTATTCCTATTTTTTAGGATCTTGGGATGGGGTATCTTGGACACCCTTAGTGTTTTCTTACATTCCCAGTGACCCTCTATACACTACACTAGGCCTGGGGCCCCTAAGTGGTTCGCATTACACTTTCTTAGTATATGGTTTGTGTTGCCCCTAGGCCTATTGCATCCTATTGTATTCTACAGTGTTTGCGCTACTTTTATAACTGTTTACTTACCTGATTTTGGTTTGTGTGTATATTTTGTGTATTTTACTTACCTCCTAAGGGAGTATATCCTCTGAGATACCTTTGGCATATTGTCACTAAAATAAAGTACCTCTGAGTATTGTGATTCTTACGATATAGTGCTATAAGATATAAGTGGGATAGTAGGAGCTTTGCATGTCTCCTAGTTCAGCCTAAGCTGCTCTGCTATAGCTACCTCTATCAGCCTAAGCTGCTAGAACACTACTAATCTACTAAGAAGGGATAACTGGACTAGGCACAAGGTGTAAGTACCATCAGGTACTCATTATAAGCCAGGCCAGCCTCCTACACTCCCCCACAGTTGACATCATGGGAGGAGAAGGTCTTGGCTATTCTGCATCCTGAGGGCTTCACTGGAATATCTGGCAGGCTGGACTCTGCTATGTCACCCATACTTCTCTATCACTATGCACACATGCGTGGCTTGTCTACCCGTCACCCTATTTCCCTTCAACTCACTCCATCCCAAACTCATACGCACCCCCTTAACCACCCTTTTCAATTTCCCTTGCATGCCAACCCACTAAAATAACACTTCTCCAGTGTCATCATTCACACACATGAGTAATGCATGGTCAGCATGAAGTACTACCAATCCCACAATACATCACAATACACTAAGCAAATGTTCAAATGACTACACCCATTCCATAGGAAAACCTATAAATGCCGAATATATTTACACCTGGAAAACCTGAGGTGGCAATAGCAAACCAGGATATGGTAGTGACATTTACTGCTAAATATGTATATACGACTGATATTCATATGAAAATCATCATCAACTGCTAATGCCATACCTGGGGAGCAAGCACCCTGCACTAATTCCTTGCTTTAGCTATATTAATATCTAATGATGATATGAACAACTATCATACTTGTCCACATGCACCCCCATCTAATGTCAGCCGGCAGCATGTGCCACGTCTACCCAGTCCTCCACCAGAAAAAGTGATGACAGGTACTCTGGATGTCTGGATCGGGAAGATCTCCCTGCCCCATCTGGCACATCTAGTCAGTCAGACACCACAAGCATCACCCAGCCCTCCCCAGAACACCCCACATTGGAGTCCACTAGAACAGCAGCCACCCAACGTCCCCAAACCTCTGTCCCCAGGACACGTTGATCAACAGTGTACCCACCTGCACAGGTACTGGAGTCAACACCTCCCAGGCAATACGAAGAAGGTCCTGGTGTAAGTGGGAGTGGGCACACATATCAGGGGACACAGGCACAGGCGGCCAGGGCCAGTGAGAGGGCATCTGTGCACCAAGGGGTGGGCCAACACAGGGAACTGACTGGCCAGGAGGCACTGTCACAAGTCCTGGGAGCATACCAGATATCCCAGGACAGGAAGGTCTAGGTACTCACTACCTTGCAGGAGAACCAGAGGCTGCTGAGGAAACACCACCAGGAGGTCATGCAGCAGTTGCAGGCCTACAATTCCAACATGGCCTTCATTGCAGGGGTGCTTAGGGAAATTGCCACCATCATACGTGAGTCCTCAAAACAGCTGCGGGCCCCTTCCACTAGCCAGAGTACTGACAAAACCTCTACATCTCCTGCAGCTAGTGGACTGGAGGCCCTGCCACAGCACTCACAACCCATTAGTACCCCTCCCTCTGTAGCAGAGGAACTACCCCGCAAACGTTCCCTGCGAGCCAGACATCCTACAGAGACTGTAGCCAAGACTAAAACCACTGCCAGGAAATGAGCCTTTCCTACATGTCTCCCTTGTGTGCCACTGAGACACCTTGTTTTCTTTGGACTGCCATTGCTCCTTTTTCCTGTGCTACAAAGTAACTGGGCCACTACACTGACAATTTCGTCCATCATCACCCCACTCTATTGCACTATCCCTTCCTTTTTGTAATTTAAATAAACACACTTAAACACAACTGAAGGATTTGTGCTTTTATTTTATCAATATGAAATGTCTTGACCTTTATTTCCGTGTGCAAATGTAATGTAAATTGTGAATCCATCCAATGTACAGTCAGCTTGGGGTACACATCACCAGTGTAAGTGCTTGACACAAGTCACCATCCACCAAACTGTGTGAAAGCAGTCTGTAGGCATTCCATGAGTATACAGTAATGACCACACCAACATCTTAAAAACAGAAACCTTTAGTGACATTCAAATTAGAAGTAAAGGGAAGTAAAGCAACATGAGCCCCTGTAACATACCAGTCTATACTCATCTGGTCACATCAACCTAATATTATGCACTGCAATAACTCCAAACACTAGTAGTGACAAGGCAGAACTTTTGTAAGGGCCTTAGGCAATATACAGGTTTAGCTATGCCAGGTTGTCAGTATGCCAATCCCTCCTCCATAACACCTAGTTCAGGCCAAACAGTCAGGGACAATGAAATCACTGAGTGGGTGTGTAAGCACATTGAAACTCATATTACATTCCCAGCCGCAAATGCTAAGTACTGTATAAAATGAGGATACGGTTTGATGTGGACATGTATTTGAGACTGCCAAACAGCTGGTACTTAGTATAGGCAGAATAAGCTTTCCTCCATATTTCATACCTGTGGCAAAACTAACACTGATGGAACAATTTTAGGTTTCAAAATGCACACATTAGAGATGTGTACATTATAGCTGCCACACAGCTCTTCATTTAAATAGTGGAATGAACAGAACTACAGACTTACCTGGCTGTTATTGGAAGTACTAGTGTATTATATGTGTCCTGTTTTCCACATCATCTTATTTCTCATCTTCACTACTGTCCTGAGTTTCCTTTGCTGACACTGGTGCATTGTCCCCCCACCTCCTCCTGCAGTAATGGCACATGTCTTATGAGGGCCAAATTGCGAAGCATGCAGCAGGCCACGACTATCTGGTAGACCTTTTTACGGGAGTAGAGTAGGATCCACCAGAAAAATGAAGGCACCTAAAGCTGGCTTTCAGAAGGTGAAATGTTCTTTCTATCACGCTTCTGGTCTATTAATGTGCCTCATTGTAGCGATTCTCAGCCTCTGTCCTCGGATTCCTCATTGATGTCAACAGCCAGGATAGGTTCAGGTAGCCAAAGTTACCTGGAAAAAGTGAAAATCTCACATTACATGTGTACAATACTACAGAGGACAACTTAAAGATAATGCACTTTGACATACATTGTATGGAAACATCATACTCACCAATGAGCCAGACTCTCTCTCTCTCTCTGTAGTTGTGCCATGTTCTGTGGGACACTGCTGCTCCTCATTACATGGGCATCATGTACAGATCCTGGAATCTTGGAAGTAACATGAGAAATATATTGATCCGCAAGACCCACCATCTGCACATTTGAGTAATGGTAACTCTTCCTATTTCTAAACACCTGCTCATTTATCCTGGGAGGAACCAAAGAAATATGGGTCCCATCAATAGAGCCAATGTCATGTGGAATATGTCCCATTGTATAGAAAGCAGCCTTAACAGTGGGAAAATCATCCCATTGGGGGAATGTGAAATAGCTATTCATGTGTCTCAACAAGGCATTCAGAACATTTTTCAGCACTATAGTAAATATTGGCTGAGACATATCTGCAGCCAAGCCCACTGTCACCTGAAATGATCTATGGCCAGGAAGTGGAGCATTGACTGTGGGAGGGTTTGCAGTAGGACTACAAAGAGCAGCAATTAAATCTAGCTTGAATTGTGCACACAGTTCAATGCTTGTCGCCCTATTCAGACTATAGGTGAGAATTATGTGGCGTTCCTCCATTGTAGCCAAGTCAACTATGGGTCTGTACACTGGTGCATTTCTCCTCCTCCGCAGTGGTTGGTATATAAACAAACCAAACATCACAAGTTTGAGAAAGCATAAAGGATTTGAACACACAATATTACAGAACATAGAGCTTTCTAATACAATTCAGACAACCAATGTTTGAAATCTGCTCTGGTTGCCTCAGCATGCACACAGACTTCTAATACTATCCAAAATTAATATATGGTAATACTGCTTCACAGTTGTAGTCTAAGTAGTAGGATGTTATTTGTATCATAACATTTTCTTTGGTATTCAACTACTCTTTAGTCAAGCAGTGCACTAGTATGAGCGCTAATATCGTAAGGCAGAAGTCTGCCACCAAATGTACACTGTTAACATGCAGGAATTGCCTTGGTGCATCTTATAAGTACCTATGATACACATATCATTGACTACAGAGACAACAAACTTCAGAAAATGGCATCCACCTTTCCTGAATGCAGAGGACAGATGGAGGTAACCTCACTCCGCCGGCGTTAGTTGTCATGGCGGAGGGCGGTCAGAACCGCAGTGCAACTCTTCATTGTATAACATTGATGTCTATGGAGAACAGGGGCCAATGACGATCACCGCTGGCGGTGACGGTGATTAACGGGCTGCCATTTTAAGAAGCCCATTTCGCTTGATGCATGACTCTCACCCTATTAAGACCTCAACTGCAGGGGCTGTTGTGTCCTGTGTCTGGAAGCAACAATGGCCCATGCTACAGGGGATAGGGCCCCAGACTTCACATCCCAGGAACTCGAGAAGCTTGTGGATGGGGCCTACACCTGAATGGACAGTTGTATGGGGCTCCAGATCAACAAAAGAGCACTATTTTGGTATATTAGATGCGGCATGGCTGTATGTTGATGAAGTGTGTGCATGCAGTGTGTCCTTTGGAGAGTATTGTCTCGTGCATGCAAAATGTACACAGATGTACAAGTGATGTGTATGATGATTGTGAGATTGATACAGTATGTAGTCCAATACTGTAACTGACTGAAGTGTATAGTTAATGGTGTCCTTCTGTCTGTGTCTCCCATGCAGGTCGGCACCCATCAGAAGAAAGGATTATGGCTTGCCATCGTCAAGGACGTGCGGACCTGGAGGGTCCATAGCCAGCAGGACACCCACTGCAGAAAGCACTGGGGGAACGTGAGGTGCTGGGCCCGGAAGACCGAGGAGTCCCATCTGTGGAGGTCCTCCCAACGCAGGAGGGGTGCCCGTCAGACCCTCACCCCACTAAAGGGCCCACATACTGGCGGTGGCCAACCCAGAGCTGGTTGGGCGTTAGAGGGCACCACAGCAGCCACAAGGGGGTGAGTACTCACAGTGTTCTTTATTTTCCTGAAGACTGGCATAGTCTTTGGATACCAAGGTAATAGTCAGTGTATGCCTAAGTAAGCCATTGTTGGTCATGTTGAACAGCTCTGTATAGCAATGGTGAGTGGTATGTACAATAGGTAATAGTTAATTGCTGATATTCTACATAAGTAAGTCAAGAGCTGCTACATCTGACTCTGATTCCACCAGCAACATCATCTTCACCACCCACCGTTCCAGCACCACCCTCCCAGTAGCTCCCCACCCGGTTGCCTGTGGCCGTTCACTCAGGAGGGTAGGCATCTCCTTTGCCGCAGGCACCTCCACCCCTGCCCCAGTCAGCCCTTCTGCCCTCAATGAGGAGTCTATTGACCTTCTGAGGTCCATCTCTGTAGGGCAGTCAACTATAGTGAATGCCATCCAGGGGCTGGCATCCCATCTACACGAAGGCAATGCCCACCTGGAGGGCATTCAGGCTGGCTTGGATGGCCTACAGAGATCTTTTCAGGCTCTGACCTCCTTTTTGACGGCAGCCAGTGTCCCTAGTTCTTTCATCCTCCCTCCAATTACCTACACCCAGTCTAAGACCCCTCTCCCCCACCCATCCCAGGGAGATAATAAGAGAAGCATGCACCCAAAACAACAGACAGGAATCGCAAAGACAAGCACATGCACCACAGATCACACCACAAGCATACACACAACCAGCACATAGAAGCACACACAACAACAGCCACTGTTTCAACTGCCTCCCCTCTAACTCCCCCCTCACAGTCACATCAGCACTTAAACCTGCAACACAGCATCCTCAGTGCCAGAACCTGCAACCTTTTCAGCCTTGCCTACAGTCACCACAAAAGCAGACAGTCAGACTAGCACCCCATACACCACATGCGCAGTCACCACCACCACCATAACAACCACTTGCAGCACACCCACCTTACTTGCAGACACCACTCCAACATACGTACACACTACCTGCTGATCTTCTCCCACCCTCTCTTCCCCCTCCTCCCAAAACACATAAACGCCCCCAGTCACCCACCTAAGAGTCATCCACCTCACACAAGCACACTTTGCATGCACCTACATCCAACTCCAGCATGCCTACATGTCCTACAACCACTCCCTCTACCTCCATTCCCAAACCTGCTCCCACAGTCCACCCCACTGTACATAAAAAAACTTTTCCTTCCCTGCCTTGACATGCTCCCTCGTCCTGACCCACCCTGTGTTATCCCTACACATCAGGTTCCTCTACTCCAGCCCAGTCCCTCTAGCCCCCCGTCCTCCTATGCCCCCCTAGTGTTTCCAATGTTCCTCCCTCCACCAAAAATCCTCCCTCTACGAAGCAAAAGGTAGCCATTCCTAACCCTCGCTCCGAACCCAAGCCAGCCCCTAAACCGAAAACCAATCCCCCACCTCCTCCAAAACTAAAGTCCAAGGACCCCCCTTCTGAAACAAAACTCCCCCCTCACCCCCGCCTCCTGCCCCCTGAGGTGCCTGCCTTCCATATGGGTGTTCCTGCCCAGTGGAGTCATTTAGGCGGTCAGGAGTCCAGTTGGGCCTGTTTGCATGCCATTCGTGCCCTGAGATATCTATGGACATTTGCTTATTGTTATTGTTTAATTTATTACCTATTTTGAGATAAAATACCCAGCTCAGTACAGTGGAAAAATCACAGGTATTTGTCCTGCCTTTCTTTTCTTATGGCTTATGTAATTGTTGTATTTTACAGCAGATTGTTCTCCATATGTGTGGTATGTGTACAAGGTGTCTGCTGTCCGTGGTGTGTCAATGTTGGGTGTACGTGTCTGTAGTTTATGTGTAGCGGTGTGTTTGAGGATGTGTGTGTGTGTATCTGGACAGGTGTTTGTTTGGGGTGTATGTATGCATCGCAGTCTGTGGCGGGTGTGTGTGTTGCGTGTGTGTGTGTGTCACTCTCCCCTCCCTCCCTTGTGTGCTAGGTAGCTGTGCTCACAGTTCTTGCCTTCGTCGCTGCTCCTAAACTTCCATTACGTGGTACAGCATACGGTTCCATGGCGGCCGCGGACTACTCTGTGTCCCTGGCGGTGAGTTTCTCCTTTTATAGAACTTGTTTCCACCAGGATTTTTGTGGCGGTGGTAGCACCCCGGAAATCCTGTCAGTCTGCTAAGTCGTAATATGGTGGGCGGTTAATGGACTTCTGCCGGCTTGAAGACGGCAACCGCCGTCGTCAGTGGTCGGGCTGCACTGGTGGTTATGGCGGGGCATTGACTGTATTTGAGTGGGATCTCCGCCGTGGTAGTAATATGGTGGTCTTCACTGTCAGCCTGGTGATGGTACAATTGTTACTGCCAGCGTGGCAGTCAGCTGACCACCAAAGTCGTAATGAGGGCCATTATGGCACACTAATTTGGAAAACGTCAGTGCGTGCTACCTTGGCAGAAGTGATATTGTATGTAGTCATACCTTCACATCCATTCATTTTTTTAAATATCATAATCTCTTTGTGTCCTATTTTTAATAACACACATAGACGGAACTGTAGGAGTGACAGCATTGTTTGTACCAGAGTGAGACACAGCTACACGGATCCCTTCAGGTAACAGTCACATCTTGGCCTAGTAGGGCAAGTGTGCCAGCATTGGATCTAGGTAGACAATCCAGCAACTGCACAGTTAAGGACTCCACATTTATATGTGTTATGTGACATACCATAATGATTTTGCTGGGTGTTTGCAAACTTTTATGTAGCATATAGTTACTATATGGTTTGCACAGTGTCCCAGAACACAAATGTGCCTCTATTCACATTCATCTGACTATGAGTTCATTATAGTGGTCTCCATGAGAATAAGGCAGTACAAATGGATGGATGTACAACATACACATGCAGTCATTGCACACTGTTTACAGTTACACTCCCTTTGGGTTGTGGTAGGATATCTGACAGTCAGTACGCTGTAGCAGCACACATACTCACTATGGGGGTCATTCCGAAGGACCGCGGGGCCGGGGTCGGCGGGAGCAGCGCCAACAGGCTGGCGGTGCTCCTGAGGGCATTCTGACCGCGGCGGTATGGCCGCGGTCAGAACCGGAAAACCGGCGGTGTCCCGCCAGTTTTCCGCTGCCCTGAGGAATCCCCAATGGCGGCGCAGCTTGCTGCGCCGCCATGGGGGATTCCGACCCCCTCACCGCCATCCAAACCGCCAGGAACAGGATGGCGGTGAGGGGTGTCGTGGGGCCCCTGGGGGCCCCTGCAGTGCCCATGCCAATGGCATGGGCACTGCAGGGGCCCCCGTAAGAGGGCTCCACTTTGAATTTCAGTGTCTGCTTAGCAGACACTGAAATTCGCGACGGGTGCTACTGCACCCGTCGCACACCTTCCAATCCGCCGGCTCCATTCGGAGCCGGCTTCCTCGTAGAAGGGTGTTTCCCACTGGGCTGGCGGGCGGCCTTTTGGCGGTCGTCCGCCAGCCCAGTGGGAAACCCAGAATGACCGCCGCGGTCTTTTGACCGCGGGACGGTCTTCTGGCGGTTCCCAAGCTCGGAATGACCCCCTATATGTCCACACTGTCCCACATTGCTAGCTTTTTTTATATCAGTTTTCCCCAAGCACATGCGTCTGCCACATGCTGATCATATTCACTCTAATTTGGATCAAGATGATGTTGTGATGGGATGAGTGTAATACCCAGCAAGATCCCTTTGGGATAGGCCATAATCATGCTTAGGATATGGGAGTGTTGTGATGTTTAAGGTGACTGAGATATGCAATTGGTAACACTAAAGAAGAGTATAAACATGTATTTACGTTTTGCAGACATCAGTTCATTATTTGAAATACAGTCCATCCAGACATAGAATATTTCTGAAAAAATAGACTGTACAATGATTGATTGTTTGATTTCTCCTCTGTCCTCATCCTTCACCTCAGCCATTGTTCTGGCTCCTCAGGGGGCACATCCCATGGTGCATTAGTCCTTACACATATATTGGGCAGTATGCAACATGTCAGGATTATTTTGCACACCACAGGAGGAGATTATATATATCTGCCGTCTGACATGTCCAGGCAGCAGAAGCAAAACTTCAGGTCCCCAGAAGCATGCTCCAAATACCCCTGGTCTTCCCCAGTGCTTGGTTGTAGTTGCACTGTGCCTCTGTCTAGAGATGTGCATGGAGTCATGACCCATGGCTGCAGACCGTATCCTCAGTCAGCTCAAAAGACAGGATAAGAAAAATTAATCAATAATCATGATGATTGATTGACTCACATTCAAGTACGTATCTGTTATATGTACCGAATGACTCATAAACATTTCTGCAAGTATGGGGCCTACACTGACATTGGATGGCCCACATGCCCTTTCATTTTTGTTAATATTGACACTGTTCTACACATACAAGTTTACTGGCACGTGTGATACACTTACTGAATGAAAAAAATATTTTTCACACTAGCATGAAAATGGTGAGTCTTTACTGATAAGGACAATGAACACGCCATTGAGAAGGCAGTTATCTCACACTTCTCTATTGTGTTGGCTTCGGACCATTCTTGGCATTTCTGGCCGACTACGCATATTATTTTTAATTAGTTACCCAGTGCAGATGATGTGGTCCTATTCATTCACACAGATTTAGATTTGACAGTAGTAGTCACTGTTGTTCAGTAGTTACAGCCATGAATAGATTAGTGAGTGGAGGTCAGTGTGGGTCATCATTGTCTACACATCGCAGTGCGTTGGGTCCACTATGTTGACAGAACACAAGGGGCCAAATATTTAGATATGTTGCAATATACAGTGAAACAAGTAGATTATCATCACTTCGCTGCCTCATTGAGTAAAGGCAGTGTAGGACATATTTAGTCCTGAGATTTCAAGCTGTACTGGCACACAATAGGCTGCGCAGCACCAAGGCAGGCACAATTGTAAAATGAAGTCTGGCTGCATTCTCTGTGAGATGCACTTTGAGCATGAAGAGTGTTAGAAATGAAACTGGGCCTCTACTTGGCAGGGTATGCACCCTGTCCAAGTAGAGACCACAATCTTAGTGAGGGTAAGACAGTTACACTTGTGAAAGTAACTTGTGCTCACACTCTGATAGCTTGGCACAGAGCAGGCAGGCTTAACTTAGAAGGCAATGTAACAAGTTATTGGGCAACACATATTTGCAGTAGTAGTAGTAGTAGTAGTAGTACGAACTTTATTCGACTTTCAACAAGTCATAATAGTATCAAATATTATACATTTCAGTATATAATAAATAAGATAACATTTTAATAAATTACAATAATAAAAGGATACGTACAAAAGCAGTATTTAAAATTTCTTTTAAAATTTCCTAGTTACGAACCATTAGATAAACTAGATAAAATTCCATCGCTACCCCCATACGCTTTCTTGTATTTAATACGGAGCATAAAAAGTTAGCCAAGGTTCCACACATCTCAATAGAGGATAGCACCTGGAGGCTGGCGTACGCAGTACGACACTGGGGCAAATTAATTGACCTTAAGAGAGGGGCTACTAAGCGCTTTCTCTGCTTGGCATAGAATTTACAGAATAAAACCATGTGAATTGTAGTTTGAGGTGCCTTTGCATCACATGGACAGACCTTCAGGGTGGTGCTCCAATCGTTCATAGTTGGAAAGGTTACTAAACGATGAAATATATCTAGCCTCAGTCTGGTGAGAACAAAACGGTGGCGGGGGTTTACCACATTCGTCAAATAAGGCTGTATGGCCTCCGTCGACAGAATTAATTGATTGTAAATGACGGTGGGCTTTTTTGATTCAACCTCCCATTGTAAATCTTCTAAATATTTTAATGCCAGAACACTCAGGTCCTTCCTAGAGATTTTTCCCAACAAAAAAAAACTCCAGTTGATCAATTTAAGGGTAATGCATTTGTGAGTTCTGGTAGGGTGCTAAGCAGAATGAATCTGCCTGTCACAAGTTTGTCAGAATCTGTGGTTGTGCTCACTGTACTCCCCGCAATGAGAGGAAAGCGTGGGTAAACCTTGGCGAGCTAAAATGACTACTGTGTGGATGAAAAGTGTTTCCTCTCCCATAAGGCAAAGCCCTTGTGAGAATCAAGTCTTTAGACGAATTATGCAGGAGCTCCCTCTAGGGAGTTATGGTAGTTTGTGCTCCAGTCCACCGGCCACCCCGTCGATGGCAGAGGCAAGGGCTGGAATGCTGCCGAAGTCTCAACCTATTCAAGAGCTACAGTGAGAGTGCTGGCTTTTTTATCTTTCCCCAGGATGGCAGGGGCAAACAATGCCCTCGTCGGCCATGCGTCTCTGTCCTGAAGCATAAGTGTAGTGAGAGCCGGTCCTCCCGATTCTCGGTACGGGTGGCTCGGAATGCAGGGAGCACGACTATCACTCTAGCACAGCGGAATTGCTGGCAGTCCGCTCGGCGCTGAGGGCGCGGCTCACCAGTCCTCTGGACAATCTTTTGATGGGGGGGCTCCTCTCTTAGGTGCTGTGTCCTTTGATTGGTGCTGGGAGCATGGCTCACCACTCTCCTGGGCAATCCTTTGGTAGGTAGCGCCTCCTGGAAAGGCATTAGGATTGCAAGGAGGGCACGTCTTGCTCTCCCACTGGCTGAACCTCAGCGATCGTGCATCCCGGGGCAGTCCAGAGACTGGACAGTTTTAGTTTACATTGAGCGCCTCCTGAGTTAATACCATAGTGTACAGAGTCTGACACACAGCAGATGAAAGACTTTGATGGCCCTGAGTCTTACACAACAAGAAAACAGCTGAACATGCCCTTGGAGTTCTTGTGAATTCCTGGCTAAAGGGAGCAGGATGCTTCCTTCTTCACCTCCCCACAGATGCAGCAGGCCAACACAGCAGAGCCCAGTGCAAAGTGGCAGTCCCTCCTGGCAACTCAGCAATCAGCTTATGGGAGGCCAGCATAGCAAATCAATGGCAATGTGGCAATCCCTCCGGACAGCACAGCTCCTCCAGGACCCTGAAGTGAAATAGCCTGTTCTTGGTTTGGGGTCCATCTTGTATACTGTGATCCCAGAGCCCGGAGAGTTTGGGAAACTTCCAGATCTTCCTTTGAAGTCCTCATGGTCCCTCCCCTTCCCTCCCTGGCTCCAGCCACTATACAGGGGGTATGCAGCCCTTTGTGTGAGACCAGGCACAGCCGTATTCAGATGCAGGTGTCAGCCCCTCCTTCCCACCTAGTCCAGAAAGACCCATCAGCCTCGTGATGGGTCATCCATATGCTAAAGCCTCACCCAAGCTCCCTTTGTGCGTGCCTGTCTAGTGGGAATGTACAGTGCCTAGCTGTCTTCTATCCCAGACGTGTATTCAGGGACAGGAAGAGGTGCAGAATGGTTAAAGTAAGAAAATGCCAACTTTTCAAAAAGTGATATTTTCAGACTCACAATTTAAAATCCAACTTTACCATAAGTTATGATTTTAAATTGCGAGTCCAGGGACACCAAACTCCATATTTCTAACTCGTTCCATTTGGAACTTAGATTTAAAAGATGTTTTAAGACAACCCTAATGTTATCCTATGTAAGAGATAGGCCTTGCAGTAGTGAAAAATTAATTTAGCAGTTTTTCATTACCTGGGCATGTTAGTCTTAAAAGTGCATGTCCACATTTTTATATACATTGCACCGCACCCTTGGGGCCAACTAGGGCCTACCTTAAGGATGACTTGCAAGTAGTAAAAGGAAGGTTTGGACCTGGCAAGTGGGTGCACATGCCAGGTGGAAATTACAGTTTAAAACTGCACACACAGGCCCCTCAGTGGCAGTCCTGAGATATGTTGATTGTGGAGAAGCCAATGTTACCATGTTTTAGAGGACAAAGCACCCGCACTTTAGCACTGGTCAGCAGTGGTGACGTGTGTAGAACTCTAAAGGTCAGCGAAAACAGGTCAGAAAAATAGGAGGGGGAATGCAAAAATGGCTGGCGATGACCCTGCAGAAAGGGCCATTTCCAACAAGGAGCAATTTCCCTGCCTGCACAGCATGAACCCTTGGAGGCCTGATATTGTATGACTGTGTGCCACAGAATGCACCACACATAGGTGGTAAGAATTAAGAGGACGACTGAAGTAATTTTTCCATGGTACATATGAACTGAGGAGGGCAATTGATTCGAGCCATTTCACAGTTTACCTGGTGTTGGATACAAGACACGCCTCATGACCATGGGCTTTACATGTGGACACACAGACATGGAAGCTCTTCCTTGCACGCAGCAATGCAACACAGTATTTTTCCAAGTGCTTCATTCCTCAGGATTTTTCCACCACTGAAAGACACACACAGTGGCTTAGCGTACCCTAACATGTGTGACATGTGGGGTTGCATTGCAGATGCGCCATGATGTGTGGTGCAAGTATGAGGCACACCCCTTCTACATATGCACTGTCTAAGATACCAAAACAGAAATGGCTATTTTAACAAAAATTATTTACTGTTATGAGGTATGTCATGTACTTCAAATGTACTCACCAACCAGTAGGCCATTCCCATACCTCTCATTCTCGAAGCTCTCATTGACGATGGAGTGCTTGAAGATGCAGACATTATGAACACTACCAGGCCAGTACAATGACAAACATCCGTAGATGGTTCTCTATTCCCTGTGCGTTTATTGAGTAGGCATTCTTCCTATTGTGGTACAGGTGGGATGATGTAGCAGGAGGCACTAGTTGCACATGTGTGCAATCCATTGCACCAAAGACATGTGGGAAGCCATCTATGGCATAAAAGTCTTGCTTTGTGTCCGGTTGTTGCTGCTGTCTTGTGCAACATGATGTTCTGGGGTGTCAAGATGATGATAGCACCCAGGACAAAGGGCAGGAATGTCAGAAAAGATAGCTGTGGGATTCCTGCCACTCTTGCTGGGGTGGACTGCGATGACCCAGATGCCAGCATGTGGAGAACTGACATCAGCTTGCCCGTCAGAGGGATGTTGGTTCACCTCTGTGATGTTGGCTGCAGCCTTGGTGCGATCTGGTTCAAGAACTGTATGATGGAATCCCTCCTGAGCCTGTTGTAGTTGATGACTTTTCCTCCCTGAGGTCAATGAGGGTAGTCCTTTGACGGTATATATGCTCCTTTCTCCAACGCTGCCTATATGGTGTTGGTAGAGAAGGTAGTGGTCTTCTCACTGCTCCTAGCTGAAGTATTCACACCTCTACAGAACAGTTGAGCTTGACGAAGTGATTTGGGTGTGTTCTGTTTATAAACCAGTGCAAATGCATAATTTATCATGCCTGGGTTGTTGATGCACAGGAATTTTGATGCATTTCAGGCTCTGTATGCCACTTGCTGATGATGTGTCACTTTTCCAATAACTCGTTCTGCGTTGGATATTACTAAGGAATGCCTACGTTGCATATATTTAAAGTTGCATGACGCAGCAGGTTTAGGCACCTGTAGGAGGATGGCATGGTTTGTAGTGGGTACTTAAGGTACATACACCTTATACCAGGTCCAGTTATCCCTTATTAGTGAAATGTGGGCAGTGCTCTAGCAGCTTTAGCTGCCTAGAGGTAGCTGTAGTAGAGCAGCTTAGGCTGAACCAGGAGACTTGCAAAGCTCCTGCAATACCACTACAGTTACACAGTACTTATCCACAATAATAGACAATACTTAGTGTTACCAAAAATAAAGATATTTTATTTTAGTGACAGAAGGCCAAAAATATCTTAGAGGCAATACCCCTTCTGGAGGTAAGTATTATACACAATATATACACTAGTAACCAAAATCAGGTAAGTGAACAGTCATACAATAGAGCAAAAGTAGAAAATTCAATAGAACGCAATAGGCCTAGGGGCATCACAAAGCATATACTAAGAAAGTGAAATGCGAACAACAAATTTCTGCCCAGGCAAATTTAGTGTGTAGAGGAGCGCTGGGAGTGTAAGAAAAGACGAAAGGTAAGTAAAGTACCCCACCCCAGAGCCCAGGAAAGTAGAAGTAAAGTACTGCAAGTTTCCTCAGGACACACTATAAGTTGTGATAAGAAATTTTGCAAGAACCAAGCAAGACTGTAATAAAAAACCAGTGGATTTCTTGACTTGAAGACCTGTGAAGAGAGGAGACCAAGTCCAGAAGTCGCAGAAGTTTCCAAGAAGGACAGGTTCCCCTGCCAACCTAGAAGATGGTACAAATGTGGATTCTCCTGTGAGAAGAAGAGTACAGAAGAGCACCAAAGAAGATGGCTGTGGGTTCCTGCATGGTGCAGCAGATGTCCCACGTTGAGTTGTTGGATGCAGGCTGTTTGCATCGGTGGATTCCACCAACAAACCTTACTTCACGCCAGTATGTGGTTTGCATAAAAATTTAACTGTCTGGACCCAGGACGGACGGGGGGCTCTAAACTCAGACTGAGGAGACAGGGGGGGCTCTCAGCACTTCAGAGAGCCCACAGAAGACCACTCAGCACCCACTGGAGTCCCAGGACATGGAGACAAAGACAATGCAAAGTGCAGTCATCGCAGCACAACAAAGGAAGGTCCTACGTTGCCGGAGAACAACTCAGCGAGTTGTGCGTCATAAGATGGAGTGCCGGGGATCTGGGCTACACTGTGCATGAAGGATTCTTGGAAGAAGTGCACAGAAGCCAAAGAACCTGGAGATGACGTGGTACACAGGGGTACTGCTGTAGCATGGGGAGGCAAGCTCTTACCTCCACCAAATTTGGACAGCTGGACCTTAGGACAGTCTGGGGCTCGTCATCAGGAGAGGAGTCCCAGAGTACCAGTCGTCGTCGCAGAAGGGTGGCTGCAGCAGCAAGGAAGTGACTCCGTCACTCCACTGGAGATTCCTTTCGTTCTTCGCATGAAGGATGAAGACAGGCAGTCCTCAGAGTGTGCACACCTTGGAAACTGTTGCAAATGCTGGCTGGAGCTGAAGTTGCAGGTCACAGGAGTCATCCTGGATACTTTGTTGCAGTTACAGTGGTTCCTGGAGCAGTCTGCGGTTAATCTGACGGTCAGAAGCTGGAGCAGAGGATGCAGAGGATTCTTGGAGGAGTCTTGCAAGTTGAATCTGAGGAACCACCCAGAGGAGAGACCTTAAATAGCCCTGAGAGAGGGATTGGCTACCTACCTAGGCATGCACCTACCAGGAGGGGTCTCTGACGTCACCTGCTGGCACTGGCCACTCAGAGGTCTACAGAGTATCTCCACACCTTAGAATCCAAGATGGCAAATGCCAGGGACACACTGGAGGAGCTCTGGGCAACGTCCCTGGGGTTGTGATGGACAGGGGAGTGGTCACTCCCCTTTCCTTTGTCCAGTATACTCCAGAGGGAGTCCACCATAAGCCTGCTGAACCAGATTGCACCAAGGCTGCAGCCAACAACTGACAGGTCCACCAACATCCCTCTACAGGTCAAGCTGATGTCAGTCCTCAACATGCTGGCATCTGGTTCATTCTAGGTCACAGCAGCCAGAGTTGCAGGAATATCCCAGCCATCCTTCTCTGCATTCCTCCCCTCTGTCCTCGATGCAATTATTAGCCTTACACCCCACTACTCCCTGTTCCCCAAGACACATCAACAACAGCTGGACACTAAGCAAGGCTTTTATGCCATTGCTAGTCTTCACATATCTTGGGGGTTATGGATTGCACACATGTAGAACTGGTTCCGCCTCCTGCAACATCACATCTATATGCGAACCAGATGCACACATACTCAGTCAATGTGCAGGAAATCTTGGACCATCAGGATCTCCACAAATGTACTGGCAAGATATCCAGGAAGAGCACTTGATGCATACATATTCTTACACTCCATCAAAATGACCGGTTCCAGGATGGGCAATATGAGAATGGTATATTTGTTGGTAAGCAAAACTGAAATACACTATAGATCAACTAACAATAACAAATGTATTACATAATAGCCATCTCTGTGTCTGTTGAAGAACATAGGGACATATGTCTTATGTGTGTTTCATACATGCACCAGCAATCATGGTACACATGTAATGCAAACATCCAAGTCACACAGGTTAAGATACACAAAGTCACTTTCTGTGACTTTGAATGATGCAAAGGTACAGAGCTGTGCAATGCTGCCCAAAATGCAGTGTAGCATCACTGTGTGCAAGGGAGGGGTTCCATGTGTGTTCTGAGGGAGTCTCCACGCAACTCCCATGGTTCAAGAGGCAAGTGATGTATCACACACCAGGTGAACTTTGAAATGTGACAAATCAACTGTGTCCTTCAGGTGATGTGTAACAAGGAAACTGAATTGAAGTCAGCCAAGTCAGTAACACGCCTGTACATGTTGCAGCCAGTGGCAAAAATACATAGACAATCAAGGCTCTGAAGGTGCATCATGTGCAGGAAGGTGCCCTCCTGCACAAATACAATCCTGCATGCCATGCAGGCACCCAAGTACTGTGGTGCAAGTGTGTCTGTGTCCATGCTAAGTAGCACATTGTTCCACATTAATGGGGAATTGTCACAGGGCAGTGCAGTAAGTTTTCTTGCTCCGCAATCCTACAGCAATGTGAAGGGCAGGAATTTATGGAATAAGGCACATTGGTCTTCTTTCCCCCTGTGATCGGGTTGTGTTGCAAGAGGATTGTGTTTGTGCATGAAGGGACTTCTTCCTACACAAAACAATCTCCCGAGGTATATTCCTCTTGCCATGTGTGCTGCACAATGCAGCACACATCGAAAGATGAAATACGAGAAACAAGGAAAATAATTCTCCCTGTTACGCCTGCTCTGGGAGGTGAGTGGTTTTAGCACTGCCCCAGGTTTATGTGTTTAAGCAAATCTGGGTATGGATCACAGTTAGGGGCGGCTCCTCTGCAATAGTGGAGGAGCATCACCCCACTGGCTAAGAGCCAGCAGCAGAAAAATAAAACAATACTTGAATATTGTTTTATTTTCTGCTGCTGGCTAAGCCAGCATGTGAAGGGAGGGGCAGGGCTGATACCCGGGAAGTCGGAGGAGGGATGAGGAATTGTGTGCACTAAGTGCACATGTGTGTCTGGATGACATAAGACGGCCGTCCAAACACACATGCACACTTAGGTTTCTCCAGCCCAGCTGGGTACACAACCGGACTGGAGAAACTGTACAAGCCCCAAGGTTGTATCTGAGCGGCAGTCTGAACAGGTCAGAGCAATCCTGATGCTGCTTTCATGCCAACTGGGGAGCCTGTTCTGGTGTCCCAGCAAATGCTGGGACATCAGAACAGGAAATAAAGATGAGCGAGGCGGCAAAAGACGACAGAAGCGACAACGAACTGTGAGTCTTTTTTTATTTATTTCCCTGCCCCTGTCATCCCCTCGCCTCTCCTCTTGATATTTGCGGTAGTCGCTACTGGTCAAAATCCATGTGTGTTACAAATGAATACCCACTACAGTTCCTATGGAACACCTTCCTGATGCAGAGTAAGGCAACGCAGCAATTTGCACACCTTTGTCTTACTTCATATCTGTGAGACCATGCAAAGCCATTCAAAGAGGCTTTGTGTGGCCTCGTAGATATTACTGAGAGGTTTGCACTGTTGAAGCCCCAAAAAAGTGAGGACATGGTGGGGCAAGCCTCTCATAAACATGCCGCGTTGTGTAAAGGTGTAAGGGGAGAGGGGAGGGACGTAATATATGGCCAAAATACTGTTCACTACAGCCCTTTCTCTGAGGCACAGTACAGAGCAGACTGATGATGTGCAGCACTGCACAGTGCCACATACCCAAATATCTGGGCCCCTGTGTCATGTGAACATAGATCGATCAATGCACTGCAATGTGTAGACAATGGTGTGACATGCCCTTACTAATCTGTCAATGGCAATAGTGGTTGATCATCAGTGTGTATCATGTGTCATCAACTGCACTGGCTAATGAATCCTGAATTAAATCATGTGGCATGACAGACAAGCCAATTATAAGTACAAAGACAACTCCAGAGAAAAGTCTGATGTGAGTGTCCCCTCAATGGCATACCAACTTTTGGTATCAGCTACAAGCTCAGCGGTGTTTAAAAAAGTATGGTGGAAACCATCAAGTGTGTTACACATAGAGTATACTTGTAGGTTGACCAATGTTTTAGGAGCAACACAGGAAGGTATTTGTAAAGCCCATGTGTGGCATGTTGTTTCAGTGAATGGCCCATACAATATAAATGGCAATCCTGGATAACATCATGACATCAACGGTACAAAACACACATACATCTCAGCAATACTAAGGCCCAAATTTATACTTTTTTAGCGCCGCATTTGCGTAATTTTTTTACGCAAAAGTGGCGCAAACTTACAAAATACAATTGTATTTTGTAAGTTTGCGCCGCTTTTGCGCCAAAAAGCGGCGCAAATGCCGCTCTAAAAAAGTATAAATATGGGCCCAAGAGTCTATGTACATACATACACGTATGCAGACAGCTGCATTGACGGATGCAACCAATGTGATGGTTTACCTGTTCTGTGCAGTAAGTTTCCCAAATGAAAAGCACATGAATGCAACAATGTGAAACTCACAACGTCATATACAATGCTGGCATACATGTCATACATTAGTCATCAACATAGAATAATATCTAACGTGGACAAGGCACTGCAGAGTACTCAGGATACCAATCTCATCATTCATTTTGCCACAGCACTGTTGAAAAACTCAAGCAATAGAAGTACACAATCCACCAAAAGTTAGAGACATAAACATATTTGTGAAAACTCAATGCATTGTGTTTTTCTTTTATAGTACCCAGCTCTTTGTAAGAACATCACAATGTCCTACATGAAGATGGCCCTCCACTGGCTCCTCGTCCAGCAAAGATGTCACTTCAAGCTCCTCATGCAAGCCTACAAAGCCCTCAATGACATCATACGGGCCCATATAATCAAACGCATCACATTCCACCAAGGCACCAGAGAGATCTGCTCAGCCATCCTCATCCTGGCCTACGTCTCCGGCATTTGTCGGGAACGCCTCAGTGGCCATTCCTTCTTCCAACTGGCCGCCAAGTCTTGGAACGACCTCCACCTGCGCACCTCGCCTTCTCTGAAAGACTTCAGAAGACAGCTAAAGGCATGGCTTTCTGATCGACACCACCTGCTGGCCAGGCTCACAGACCCCCCCAGGGTCTGGAGACCCCCTGGGGTGACAAGTTTGCACTCTACAAATCTCTATGATTGATCAATTGACATTGCAATGCATATGCACAAATCAAAGTGCACCATTACAACTTCTCTGCCAAAATGTTAGTTTCTGCCTGACAATTAAAAGCATAACAATCCATGTGACGTATGAACTGCACCACATTCATGCCCTTAAATCACATGGACAAATAAGTGTACTATGAAAAGGCTGTACCAAACTCATGTAGGCCAAGAACAACATCTGTGGTTTCCCATAGACCTTTATATGTGTGAGTGAAATACATGTTGAAAATGTGAATACCTTCCTAGGAAGGACCAACAAGCCAAATATCTGATCACCAATTTGCCACTTCACACGTATAGGGAGTGCACATCACATAGAGTGGTCAGGAACATCTCCAATAGCCATCACAGATAATTGCTGGATCATCATAAAAGTCAGGATGTAGAACTATAGAATGTATCAGGCCATGTTATACATTTGCTATTACACAGAGAAATTGAAGAGATGTGTAAACCCATGGCCAACTGTATAAGTAACACACACTGTGAGATACTGTAAGAACTGTGTATGATTATTTCAGCAGACATAACACACATGACCAGAAATGTAGCTGTAACAAACGTCCAAAGTATTGACAGTTGTCTTTTCTTTTTCACTTTCAGCTGACAGAGAATCTGATCTCCAGCCATGGGTCATAACACAAATTCCACAATCCAGTTGAGAGCGCCTTCAATGTGTTCAAGTCCTGGTTCAGTTGCTTGGACATGTCAGAGGGAGATTGCTCTACTCACCCCCTCTCATCTGCAGGATAATACTTGTCTGTGCCATCCTTCACAATATCTGTGTCAGGACAAGTGTTCCGTGGGATGGGGACCAACAAGAGCAGGACCCAAGGGAGGATGATGGTGCCGAAATCCATAATATAGTTGCTGGGAGTAGACGACACACACATTGTGCAACATTCTTTTCCTGAAGCACATGTACTGTGATGGAGCATGACCATACATAATTGCGAGGTTCACATGCAAATAAATTTTCAAATCCTTTATTTGTCTTTGCATTTAAGGTACAGTCCCTGAAAACATCAACTCACCCACATCTCGTCTACTTGAAGTAGGCCTCAAAAGTCAACAATCATCTCATCAGACCTGTTGCGCAACATGAGGCCGTGCCTCAAATCTATCAATTACCCATACACAGAAATGCCATGTGAAGCAGTGTACTGCATTTAAGGGACAGGCCGACCACGTAACATTCCAAATTCCAAATTGATTATCACTCGCCCTTGCACTTGAACAGCACAGATCTATACATTTAGCAGTCTTGCTTGGTTGTGCAGCAGCAAAGTGCACAATAGATGGCATTCAGTGAAGTGCTGCACAGAACCAAACAACTTCCATACTAGACAATAACATCACAATATAGTGTGTCTCACAAATGTGTTAGCAGACAAAAAGGTAGCATCTTGCTTGAACTAATGGTGCTCAACCTATCAGTGATAATGTGGGACAACTGGCAAGGACAAAGGCCTAGTGTCAAGCAAACATGTCAATGTTGTCACTCGTAACAAACACATAAATGCATGTGTGGCTTTCCAAAAAACACTGCCCATGTAAACATTTTGCTAGCTGCATTGTCACAAATACCACATAATGCTACAGCAGAGAAAGGACACATTTCTCATGCATTGCACATCAATGCAGTGAGGAACAAAGGCAAGTACATTTAAAATATAAGTAGATGACATTGTACAGTCAATAAATAGGCAGAGCAGAATGACATTGGATAAGTAATATGCAAACATCTGATCACTTGAAAAGTATTGAAATGTCAAGAGTGGGATCACACTTAGATCAAAAGTCAGACACAAGTATATGTGCATGCACACAAACTCATTGCACATGGTTAAATGGAGGGATCTTGATATTAACTTTGGTTTACATGTCAAGAGTTGGGTACCTGTGACTTGAGTGTACAGGTGCACAGTAGAGTGGATTACAAATCTTGTATCCACCTAAAGGTGAGTTGTACATTTAGTGTGCCCAATTACATATCCCTGTGTCGGGGAATGCAGTCTACTTGGACCAGGAGGCACCTATAAAGCCTATGTATTGTTACTAATGTTGACAGAAGTAAGATACAGATCATGTTTGCATGGCAGCATCTTGTTAATTCAACATCACAAGTACAATGGACTATTTAAACATGTCTTACTGCAGGGAAGACTAATGGCTAATACACATATTCTAAATGTCTGTTGCTGTGTGACACACTCACCCTAGAACTATATTGTGTTTCATGATATAAGTGGTTATGACAACACCATTTGTGGCTCATGAGGGCTTGACAAAGACATTCACAACAGAAACATTGCAATGTGTAACTGTCTGCACATACAAACTGTGAGTCCTGCTACAGTGTGTTCAGTGAGAGACCATTTATCACAGTCCAAATTGAGTGTAGTACCAAATAGTGTGCAATGACTGAGTGTCTGTCCTGCACTTCATGATGTATGATGACAGATTACTTAGGTCAAAGTAGAACTATGTGTGCTGCTGAAAACAGAACACAAAGAACACCAAAGTGAAGATAAGTTGACACAGTCTAACTACATGGAATATCACTCCTGTTACAGTAGTCTTCAATGACGCATTGCAGGTTTGCGTTGTGTCATTTGTCAGTAAATGCACATATGACCATCTGGTGTGACTGGATAGCCACTTTCAAAGGTCAAGGAACCCCACTCTGGTGTAAAATAATGTGATGCAGGGGATTGTGAAACATAGTGACGCTTGGGATTCATCACACTTGTCTGACCTAAACAAGCTGTCCTTGTGATGATGAAACAATAAGGAAATAGATTTAGTTAACACCTTTTCACAGGTGTATTGTGCATGTGCCACACATATTGTTCCAGACACAAAGCCCAGACAGCAGATGTAGCTGAACACAACATTCCATGGTAGTCATCTGCTATTTTAGTCTGGTAAATGATGTTTGCTCCAGAATCATAGGTCTCATATTGGCATAACACCATACCTTTCATGTCTATCCAGTCAGTCTTTGAGCTGGAAGCCACATACACTGTAGATGGCTGAATCAGCCAGTGTATGTTAGTTCCTGAGTGAGTACTGCATCCATAACACAATCTATAGCAGGAATGCAAATAGAAAGAATGAATTGCGACTTTGTGCATATTTATGTATACAACTGTGTATTTAATTTGCATAGCACTGCACTATAATTGAATGAAAAGCTGCCTACTCTGCAGCTACCTATGTTCACCCAAACATACTCCAAACAGTGAGACAATTGTTTTTTAATATCTCCACACCTCACAATATGTATGTGGTCTTTTGCATTAATATAATGTCACTCATAACGTTAGCACCATAAATGCACTGACTCACGCACAGGTGCACTTTTACCATAGAAATGCAAAATATCACAGGTCTTCAAGCCTGTCAGGTAAGAAAAGAGGAGCCAGGAAAGTGAGCCCAGGGTGTGTTTACCTTCATTGCACAATTCACTACATTGTATCATACACAACAGACCAGTTGTGCAGGTCAAAACCCATGCATTGGCAATTTGCGAGACGCATTGCAGTTGGTGCGTCAGACGGAAGTCATGCATCAACACCAATGCATCAAAAACAATGCATTTGCATGTCTTGTGCATTAATCACGCATTCACTATTTCTGTAGTGATGCATCATAGAAACCATGCATTTATCGAAAACGGGTAGTGTACACCCAGGAAATGAGGCAATGTCTCTGGCATGCTGCAAACTAGAAGTGTGAAGTTACTCTTACTTACAGTGTTTTTGTCTGTGCCAGCTCTAGGAGGTGTTTTGTGGTTTGTCCTGGTACTTTTGGGGAATTCTGGTCTTGTTGGTGTCTGTGCTGCCCCAGTTGTGTGTCAAATGTGTTATTTGTGTGTTGCATTTGTCATTGTTATTGTTATTGTATTGTTGGGTGTCAGTCTATTTAGGGTTTTTTGTAGTTTTAGGCATAGGGGTAAGGTTATGTTTTAGTTTATATAGTGTTTAGGGTGCATAGTGCAGGTAGGTCCAAGTTGGGGAAAGGTAGATCCAAAAACCTGTCAGAGGGAGAGTTTGGGGACGTGCTTTGGCTGCTGGCACATCATGTGCCAAACATGATAACTATGGGGGTCATGGTCAGCCAATGCTACCCCACAAAGGAACGTTGGGACTGAGTGCACTGGCATATGAGCCAGGTTTTTCGTGTCAACCTCACCATAAACCAAACGAAGCACTGATGGGTAGACGTTGTGATCTGCGATGCTGATCTACTTGATCACCTTGGCATGGAAGTTGTTGAACCCAATGGTAAGTATATATGTAGCATTCGCTTGCAGTTTTGTGTGTTTTGAAAAATTGAGTAACTGATTTATCAACAGGAATGGGCAGCTTTTTGGAGGAGTAGTATCCCAAAATACAGGCTAAATCTACCAAATGGTCTCACCATGCACCAGGGGGCCGTTCACAGTGGCCTAATAGCCGATGCAGACCCTCCAGTGCGGGGCAGACCGAGGGGTTCTGGTGGCCCCCTCTGGCACTGTGCAGGAAGTGTTGACCCCTGGCCTGAGAGCTCATGGCTGGGCCCAGAATGTGGGTGCCAACCTCCATGTACTTTGCAGGGGGCCCCTCCTCACATTTTGTCACACCACAGGCTGGACATAGTGTTCGGTTCACACCAAATAATTTCACATGCATGTATTTGTATACATGACCTCAATTCACAAACCAGCCTGTACAGAGCAAGAATATTTTACCCTGCACTTGTAATATAAGGAGCAAAGTAATGAAAATCATCTGTCATATTGACTGTCTGATGTGTGTTACATTGTTCAGCACACAAATAGAGTTGGGCACACCCCAGCCAAATTAATAACTTCAAGAGTGCGGTCATTCCAAAATTGAATGAAGATATGGCGATCAAAGTCATGCACCATTTACCATATAGCAAGGAAGGATATTTTTTGCATACTCTGCACTCTGTGCACCAGTGATATGATTTATTTGATACAGTTCTTAAACACTTCATATGCCATATATCTGTCCATTTTTAAGTCATGTCAACTTTGCCATGTGCTACATGTCCAGGGCCTGATCCACAACTTAACCTTATGTGTTTGTTCTAAACTTAGACCAAAAGTCTCTGTTTATGACTTTGGGAATTTACAAATTTACAAGTGCTATCTTTTTGTCCACACTCGGACAGTGAAGTATATAGGTATGTGTAACTTAGTGAGAGGCCTATGGGCAAGAGTCAGTCAACTTTGCAATGGAGTCACTTGGGGAATCTTCAACATTCTTTGGGCACTGAAATGAGTCTGCTTTGTGTGACTGGACACACAGTCCAACAACTCCTGCAGCACTGTGTATAAGTTAAGATACATGTACTAGAGGTATGGATCTGTCACCGCATGGTAGACAATCATGGCTGTGTTAGTCACATACTGGTGCCTGCCATGCACACACTCACCCTTGCAGCATTGTACGAGTACATCATTGTGGTTTGTTGGTTGGTGTCCATAAAAGTGTCCCCTATTTGACTGAGAACATCAATCTTCCTTGGCATTGAGTACTTGCTAAGTTTGAATTACTGCAACTACTTGCTAATTTACAATATACAATTATCTGATATTTCCTCTCAGCCTAGGGTCCTGTAGCTTGTTCCCAAGGTCTGTGCTCTGGCTCCTCCATATTGTCATATGTGTATATCGTACAACTGATGTCATGTGTGGTTACACTCACACTCAATGGCCCCAATTCACAAGGGTAAACTTAGACTTTTGGTTTATGTTTAGACCAAAGGTCTAAGTTCACTACTTTTTGGTATTCACAATGGTATGTTACAAGTAGTATCTTTACATCTGCAGTTGGGGTGGAATCTCTGCACTCTGGGTGGAATTTCAGCCCTGTGTGTGGAGATTCCACTTAGCACCCGGAGTGTAATCTCAACACCTGGAGAATGCTTTCCGCACCCAGGGATGATGTCCCCTTGAGTGCGGAGATTCTGCCCATAGTGCAGAGATTTCCCCCGAGTTCGGGCGTACAGATACTACTTGTAGCTTACCTTTGTTAATACCAAAACATTGTAAATGTAAACTGTTTGTCTAAACTTAGACCAAAAGTCTAAGTTTACCTTTGTGAATACATGCAAGGGCTCTCAGTGGCATAGGCACATATTGTCCCTATGTGTTCCTGTGTGCCTTCAGACACCATTTTTCATTTGGCACAGGACCACAAATACTTAGTAGTTTCAGTTCATGCATAATGACATCCAAGGTGTAGCACTGAGCGTTTACATCCTTGATTGGCATAGATATGATGCTACACTGAAGTGGTCTGGCCATTGTTATCAGCATATTGTCAGTGCATGCAATATGATAGTACTTATAGGTAGGCCCAGGCACAGAACTTTGCTCTGCCTGTGGAATTTTGGGAATTTGGGCAGTCAGCTCTGCACATAGTAGCATGGAGTTCTGGAATTCTGCTAGCCAAATGCGGTGCAGCGTTTGTTCATGAGTGTGAGGATTTGGTTTTTCTCCCCAGGCCACTAGTGACCGCGAACAAGACTTTGCAAAAACAGTGCTGCTCAGGAGCACACCTCGAGCTGCATCTAAAATTTCTAAATCTAGTGATTGATTTATTCATTTTTGTAATTTGTAAAACATTTTTGATTCTTTCTAGTATTTATTTAATTCTGCATTTTGACTTGATCCATCCATCCATCTAACATAAGCCCACAGCAGCACTGTAGCATTCAGTTTCTTTAGGTGTACAATTTCATCTGTCCCTGGTTGGGGTGCACTGCAGACATATCAGCAGCATCATTCATTTTTTTTTATGATCATTCTATTTCCCTGGACAATCTTGCTTCCATAGGTTTTTTTAAGGGTTATTCCATTTACCCATGTACATCTCTGACTACCACAGGTGTCTCCTTTAAAATAGATGGAGATAAAGCAAAGAGCTATACCTGCTTGTTGTGTTAACTGATTTGAAATCAGCTTTTATGGTGTGGTGGTATGGTTTGACTTTACAGTGTTTGAATAAATTAGGCCCTCATTATGACATAATTGGTAAATGACGCCTAATGCCACGGCACCAGCCGCCAGCCGACTGCCATATTATGACAGTAGCCGGAATTCCGCCAGAAGGCTGGCGGAATTCCGGCTACGGTCATGGCAGCAGACAACGGTATGGTGGCACTGCTGCCAGTAGCAGCACCACCCCAGTAGACCGCCTGTAGGAGGCTGGCCTAGCTTAAAGTGGGTACCTGATGGTACTTACACCTTGTGCCAGGTCCAGTTATCCCTTATTAGTAGATTAGTAGTGTTCTAGCAGCTTAGGCTGATAGACGTAGCCAATAGCAGAGCAGCTTAGGCTCAACTAGGAGACATGCAAAGCTCCTACTATACCACTTATATCATATAGCAATATATCATGGAGAAACACAATACTCAGAGTTACTAAAAATAAAGGTATTTTATTTTAGTGACAATATGCCAAAAGTATCTCAGAGGATATACTCCCTTAGGAGGTAAGTAAAATACACAAAATATACACACAGAACAAAATAAGGTAAGCAAACAGTTAGAAAAGTAGTGCAAACCCTGTAGAAAACAATAGGATGCAATAGGAGACAATAGGCCCAGGGGCAACACAAAGCATATGCTCCAAAAGTGGAATGCGAACCATGAATGGATCCCAGGCCTAGTGTAGTGTGTATAGAGTTACTGGGAGTGCAAGAAAACACTAAGGGTGTCCAAGATACCCCACCCCAAGACCCTGAAAAGTAGGAGTAAAGTTACCCTACTACCCCAGAAAGACAGTGAAGTCGAGATAGGGGATTCTGCAAAGGCAACAACTGACTGCAAAGCACTGAAGGCAGTCAAACCTCGGAGCATGCACCACCAGGAAACAGTCGAGAAAGCCGGCAGGATTAGGCGATAAAATGTTGCTCGTAGTCGTCTTGAAACTTTGTTGTGGTTTTGCAGGTGTCCTGGAGCAGTCAGCGGTTGATCCTTTGCAGAAGTTGAAGAGGGAGATGCAGAGGAACTCTGGTGAGCTCTTGCATTCGTTATCTCAAGAGAAACCCACAGGGGAGACCCCAAATAGCCCTCAGAGGAGGATTGGCCACCTAACCAGGTAAGTACCTATCAGGAGAGGTCTCTGACATAACCTGCTGGCACTGGCCACTCAGAGGCCTCCATTGTGCCCTCACACCTCTGCATTCAAGATGGCAGAGGTCTGGGACACCTTGGAGGAGCTCTGGGCACCACCCCTGGGGTGGTGATGGACAGGGGAGTTGTCACTCCCCTTTCCTTTGTCCAGTTTCACGCCAGAGCAGGGGCTGGGGGATCCCTGAACCAGTGTAGGCAGTGTAGGCTGGCTTATGCAATGCCCTTCAAAGCATTTCCAGAGGCTGGGGGAGGCTACTTCTCCCCAGCCCTTAACACCTATTTCCAAAGTGTGAGGGTGTAACTCCCTCTCGCAAAGGAAATCCTTTGTTCTGCCTTCCTGGGACTGGGCTGCCCAGACCCCAGGAGGGCAGAAGCCTGTCTGTGGGTTGGCAGCAGCGGTAGCTGCAGTGAAAACCCCAGAGAGCCAGTTTGGCAGTATCCGGGGTCCATGCTAGAGCCCTGGGGATGCATGGGATTGGCACCCCAATACCAGATTTGGCATGAGGGGACAATTCCATGATCTTAGACATGTTACATGACCATATTTTGAGTTACCATTGTGAAGCTACATATAGGCATTGACCTATATGTAGTGCACAAGTGTAATGGTGTCCCCGCACTAACAAAGTCTGGGGAAATTGCCCTGAACAATGTGGGCTAGTGCCACGGTCCCCTCACACTTAGTAACTTTGACCCTAACCTTCACTAAGTGAGGGTTAGACATAGAGGTGACTTAAAAGTTACTTAAGTGCAGTGTAAAATGGCTGTGAAATAACGTGGACGTTATTTCACTCAGGCTGCAGTGGCAGTCCTGTGTAAGAATTGTCTGAGCTCCCTATGGGTGGCAAACAAAATGCTGCAGCACACAGGGATATCCTGGAGCCCCAATACCCTGGGTGACTAGGTATCATATACTAGGGAATTATAAGGGTGTTCAGTGTGCCAGTCAGAATTGGTGAAAATGGTCACTAGCCTGCAGTAACAATTTTAAAAGCAGAGAGAGCATAATCACTGAGGTTCTGGTTAGCAGAGCCTCAGTGACACAGTTAGGCACCAAACAGGGAACACATTCAGGCCACAAACTATGAGCACTGGGGTCCTGGCTAGCAGGATCCCAGTGAGACATATAAAACACACTGAGAAATAGGGTTTCCACTATGAACACTGGGGTCCTGGCTAGCAGGGTCCCAGTGAGACAGTAAAAACACCTTGACATATACTCACAAACAGGCTAAAAGTGGGGGTAACAAGGCTAGAAAGAGGCTACCTTCCTACATAACCCCCCAAACGAAGGACAGTAAGGCTAACCTTAGCCAGTTGAGTCTTTATTGTCTAAGTGGTGATAAGTGGAGAGTAGCTCTGCTATAGATTGGTTACTCTCTTTATCATTCACTGTATGGTTACTTCCCTGTGGGGATGTAAAGAATGGTGCACTTTTTCTCACCAATATTGGTTATCCCACAGAGAGGTACTTCCACCTCAGGGAGTACAGTTGTGCTAGCTGATAGTTCTCTTGGTACAGGTGCCACCGCAGGAGAGGTTTCTCCCACCACAGGAATGGTATCCTTAATGGCAGGGTGGGTAGGGGATACTTTGATGCCCTTTTTACCTATTGTTGGAGAATGATCCTGAGTTTTCAGGCTTTTTTCTCTCCTTTGCATTTTCATTTCAGCTGAAATGAGAGGAAGCTATTTCTCAGGGATACCCAGCATGGCTGCATGGGTATTAAACTCTACCGCAGCCCAACCTGAGGTCTCTAGGTCATTACCTAAGAGACAGTCTATGGGTAAGCTAGGTGATACTACCACCTGCTTAGGGCCAGTAACTCCACCCCAACTCAAATGAATTATAGCTAAGGGGAGGAACTGAGTAGAGTTATGGACATCAATAATCTTGTACTGTTGTCCAATGATGTGTTGTGCAGGAAACACTAGGGGGCATATTTATACTCCGTCTGCGCCGAATGTGCATCAAAAATTTTGACGCACAATCGGTGCAAACCTTGCCCCATATTTAAACTTTGATGCCCGAGCCCGCGGACAACAAAGTCCCGCCATGTGCGCCATTTTCTGGATGCGGGAAACCGCCTTGCGTTAATCATATGCAAGGTAGGCATTCCCATCCAAAAAAAGACGTAAACGGCCATGCGTCGTATTTATGCTTCCGGGCAAAAATCTAGCACGGCCGGGAGGCGGAGGCGGAAAATGACGCACAGCCCGATTTGCATCAAAAATTAACACCTGGGTCAGGGCAGGCGTTAGAAAGGGGCAAACACACCTGTATTTAATCAGAACACACAGAAGCAACAGCAGAGCAGCAAAAGGGAGACTTGGAGATGCTTCTCATCCAGCGTGCATGCAGACGCAGAGCCCAGCAACAACAACATCAGCTACCACATCACCAGCAGGGACACCAAAGGCAGCGCAGAAGCAGGAGAGGATATTCCGCACCAGAACAACCCTTCATGGCCTCAGGGAACATGACATCATCCAGAGGTACAGGCTGAACTGGCAGGGCATTCAGCAGCTGCTGCGCAGCATAGAGCCACAGTTGGCATACACCTTGCTGACACCCCGCACCATCCCAACAGAAACCAAGCTGCTAGCTGTACTTCACATGTTGGCAAGTGGCTCCTTTCAAAGCACTGGTGCCCTGGTTGCCTGAATATCACAGCCATCATTCTCTGCCTTCTTGCCCAGAGTACTGGATGCCATCATTGGACTCACACCCCGCCACATCTGCTTCCCAAACACACAGCAGAAGCAGCAGGAGACAAAACAGGGGTTTTACCTCATTAATGGATTCCCACATGTCCTTGGTGCCATTGACTGCACACATGTACGCCTTGTGCCACCTGCTGCAACTGAACACCTCTACCGCAACAGGAAGCACACACACTCCATCAATGTGCAGGCCATTGTCGATCACCAAGGATTGATCACCAACATTGTGGCAAAGTATCCTGGGAGTGTCCATGACTCATTCATCTTCCGTCACTCTACCATCAATCATCACTTCCAGGATGGACGATAAGGCAATGGACTGCTTGTTGATAAGTACATAAACCTACTTACATACACACTGCACAGCAACCCTCTAGGACACACAACACATACACCACGACAGCAACATGTGGACAGGAACACACTGAGGTCATGATACCGCTAGCCATGTTTGATAGGTCTGCAGTGAACCTGTCACACATCTGAAATTAGTGTACAGTCTAATGTCAACACGTCAATGATCACAACGTATGGAGAGGTTTGGCTAATTGTCACCTTGCAAAATGTAAGCGTTTCACTGATGTTTAAATTAATCCATTGCATATGTCTGAAGGTATGGGATGTCCAGGGTACATAGATGCTAACGTGTTACCACCACTGTCAATTTGAATCTGCGTATGGAACTATCATCTCACCCCCAGTGAAGACACAGGAACACCTGTATCACAAGTCACAATGCTATGGAGTGCACACTGTACTGCAATTCTCAAAATATACTGCTGACAACCGGTCAGCAGGCAAACACTCGTTCAGCCAAGGAAACAACCCAATGCAGATAGTACATCCTAGAAGCCTATCAATCAACACAACAACACAAAAGAGTCACTGACAACACAAGACAACTACTGCCATGCAAGGTGATATTAATGGGGCACGCTATATCAACATGATCCCAATCATTTTCTCTTTCAGCTGATCAGGGGTATGGGATCTAGTCATGGATTATGACACCATTTGGCAACCCAAGCACTGCAGCAGAGCGTGCCTACAATGAGGCACATAGGAGGACACGCACCATAGTCGAGAGGACCTTCGGCATCCTCAAGGCGAGATTCAGGTGCCTCGACATCACTGGTGGCAGCCTCCTATATTCACCAGAAATGGTCTGTAAAATAATTTTAAACATGTGCCATCCTGCACAACATTTGCATACGAAGGAACATTCCTCTATTAGAAGCAGAGTCACAAATGCCTGAAGAGGAGGAAGAGGAGGATGCTGGCCTGCAAAATGAGGGGGAACAACAAAACAGAGCTGCTGGATTGTGTAGGCACCAACATATTGTGAACAATTTCTTTTAAAACAACTCACCATCACCACTGTAGCAACATATGTAAATAAACACAGATGATAATCACCATATCATGGTCTGGGTAATCATGTTTGCTCATCTTTATCTTTAACTATCAGAATAACAGTGTAGCCTCATGGGGCATTGCTGATATACTGATCAGGACACAGAACGTTCCAAAGCAATTGTGATGCGTATTACACAACAGTCACATACACACACACTGTAAATGACATACATCCTGTACATTTCACCTTTGAAGGGCAATAGTAGAGGACCACACCTATTTCACACATACATGTTGGCAATATGGTTCATCGCAGCATATGGCACGCAACTAAGACACCATCAGTCTATAAGGGAAAAAAAATGCCTCATACATGAGGCAGTGGATGTGCTATTGCATTGGTAACAGGAATGTATGACCAGACCCTTGACAGCAGTAAGTCGTACAGCACCTATCTTTGCAAGGACTATCTGTGACTAGAGTTCCATATAAGCAGAACATAGACAGCACAAGTGCCACACCTATGACAAGCATTGCCCACATGACATTCCATGTACATGTCAGCTCATTTCGTAACTCTTGACACACCCATGCTCCTGGTCTCACCCCACATGTCTGAAGAGGTCCCTGGAATGGTAATATGTATACCCAGATATTCCCTCCTCTCCACACACAGAGTAACAATAGTAATCCAGTGTGTTTCACCCTTCCCTATGGTATGCTGTTGTCATCGTACATCTGACTGAATGGACGTCAGGTCAATTAATACACTGGCTTGTAGTTTCTAAGCCCTGTTATCACCTGTAGATAGCTTCCCATGTGAAAGGTACTGTTGGCCATTTGAACTCAAATCTCACCTACAGGACTTGTGAGAAACTGATGCAGCACACACCTGTGAGCATCTCCATGCAGACCACTCATTTGTACATGCACTGCCCTTGCAGATGCTTGGAACAGCATAGAAGTTGCCATTTTATCAAATACACTGTTATGCATTGCTAGAAAATAAGCTGTGTAACACAGCCCTTGGGTTTATGTGTCACCTTCCAAAACATAGGACAAACACCGTTTCCCATGTCAACTGTCTTGTTCTCCCTCCGACCAATGTCAGTCAGACCACTGAGTATGTACCTTGTGAAATTTCTGGATCTTGACTAACCCTACATCC
Source organism: Pleurodeles waltl (assembly GCF_031143425.1). Classification (NCBI taxonomy): domain Eukaryota; kingdom Metazoa; phylum Chordata; class Amphibia; order Caudata; family Salamandridae; genus Pleurodeles; species Pleurodeles waltl. Next base: position 215,332,361 of record NC_090450.1, on the reverse strand, counting down.
TGTCAGCCTGACTGGCACCTGTCTGTGCGCTACCCTAAAGGTTCCTTGCGGCTGCATATGTACCACACTTGCTTTCCCAAACTTCACATTCCTCTGGGGTATTTTGTCAGGTGCTTCCTCAATGCATACCCAAATACATTGTATAGAATCATCTGCTTTGTAATTGTACCATCATTGTAAACTTGTCTTGGAATACCAAACTCATGGCCTATCCCTTGTCTGGGTCTCATGTATGCATGAACGACAAAGTGTGACAGTGTACCAGGGCCGTATGCAGGGATTGGGTATGGTACCTCCAGCAGAACCAGCAACCTCTGATAATGTGCATGAAATTCCCACACATGTTAGGACCCTGACAGTTCACACGCTGAATCAGATTGCTCACAACATATTGATGGCCTATGCTCGCTGAATAGCTGCAAGATTAATCAACACAGAGGGTATGATGTTCCCAGATGCAGTGGGAACTTTACAGGCCAACCTGTGTACAAATGTTGTAATGACACCTGCCAGAACATGACTCCTGAGATATGATCTCACACAGCACACCAAGGTTGCCCTGTTGACAGTCTCAATACATGTCTGCAGTGACAGGGTGGGACCATCCCCATGTAGGTTCTCATGTCCTCATTGGCTTTACTTCCATTGATCTCTGAAGGATACTCAGTAGATACAGGAATAGCCACCACTGACTCATGATGAGACCTGGACGTAACTGTGACAACATAAACCCCTAAAAATATACAGGATCAATATTGGACCACACACATGAACCAGACACCTCTGTGCAATTGATCACTGGAAATATGTGGCCACGTGCTGCCTCGTCTGCTGGTCCACCACTGCCACAGGAGAGTTGTGGCTCAGTCATATGACCACAACTGTGGGGGGAAATTACAGTTGTGGGTCACCTTTGGCTTTACGTGTCAATTACATGGTACCCACTTTGTCTGTTCATGTGCCTGACCCACGATGGGTTCACCAACAAGTGCCTTGGAAGCAGTTTCCAAATTTCCTGGACATGTGATGGGCAACTTTTGGACCATTGATATGAACAAGTGACTGCCATCTATCCGGTGCATTCTTTGTCGTTTGTGGTATCTACGTTACCCAAAATCTTGGAAGTTCACACAACAGATGTTGCTGAATATATGACTAACACATGTCCTCTCTCATTTCCACACTGACTTGCATCTAAGGTTAGGACACATTGACTTCACATTCATACAAGCATATTTTCAATAATGCATCTTGTGATGCACACACACTGGGTCAACAACTACATTAGTAGCCAATGCACACACATTGAGCCATAGGCATTGAGGTATTGTACTTATGTCCGACACCTTGCTATCCTCTCCTGACGCCAAACATGCCTAATTTGTGAAATACGTATATGGAGGCCACACATATGGCCATCTAGTGCGCCAGCCAAGAGTTAAAATCATGTTAAGGAAGTAGCAGATCATGGTCCGCAGTAGTATGATGTCTCACATGTGCCCATACACCGTCAAGACCAAAGTGGGTGCAATCAGCCTATCTCAGTTGTGTCACAAATGTAACATTACATTAAAATGGTAAAATGACCCAAACCCAATTAATGCCCTGAAACTTTGACGCTTATGCCCGAAAAACGACGCACTGTGCCCTGAAAATTGGTTAAGTGTTAGACTATTTCAAAATATATGCATGCGGCCTCATTTTTACTCCTGTGCGTCGAAAAAATGACGCCCAGACTGTATGCGTCAAAATGTTTTGACCCATAACGATCAAAACGGCGCCCATTTTATGCAGCTGGAAGTGATGTAATAGGATATCCTGTTTACAGATTATGTGCAGTGGGTGTACTTTCACTTTCACTTTGCAGTCTGTCATTCTTCTAGACTGTGTGGCTGTGTTCAGAGTTTTGTCTAGTCAAATTGTGCTTTTGTCTCCTGTGTGGTCCATTACTTGTCAGTTTGTGAATAAAATATTGTTGTTCTATCCTGTCTGAGTGTTTATTGTGTACTATTGTCAAGTATTGTGTTGTCTTTGTTGTTTTTGGGAGTCTGTCGTGGGTAGTGATAGTTTAGGGATAGTTGGGCTCTTTTAGTTTACATTTTTCTAATTCTAGTTTCCCCCTATTCTCCTTTGTTCTCCTTTATCCCCTATTACCTTTTTTTGTGTTAAGATGTTGGGTAGGCCACGTCTTGGCAAGATGGGTGAGGAGGAGCTTGGGGGGGGGTTCATATGGCTGGTGTGCCATTTCCTCCCCCTTTTGATTGAGGCAGGTGGGCGGGTGATATAGGGGTATCACACTGAGGCACGGAGGCTCCGGTGGGGAAAGGTTCTGCATCACTTGGAATGCGTATATCGCAGCCAGAGGAATGACCACCAGCTGAAGCACCGCTGGGCCGACCTCATCTCCAGGGAGCAAGATCTGCTGGACCACCTGGGAATTGTGATTGGTGGCCCTGTTGGTGAGTACAAATCATGTAAATGTGCACAGTTAAATGCTCTGTGGTGACATCAGATGATTAGTACAATATCTGCCGGCAATGTTGTTGAGTGTGTGGAATGTTTTGGAAACATACAGGGTCATTGATGGACTATGTTACAGACCACAATTGCTTGCTGTCAGGAAGCAAGTGCTCTGCAAACTTACTGAATACTTTTGCTTAATGTAAGTGGGAGCCACCTTTGTGTCAAAGAGCAACACAAATCAGGAGCCAATTATGTATATATAGGACACATTTGCCTGTGAGGTATAGATTTTCAAAATGATTACCAACATTTGTTGATGCAACAGCTAGACTGAGGGCCAGATGTATGAAGAAATGGCCTTAGGAATCGCAAATAACGATTTTTAAGAAATCGCTATTTCCGAGTCGCAATAGGCCATGTAACAAAATTGTTTTCGGAATTAGCGATTTCTTAAAAATTGCTATTTGTGGTTTGCGAGGCCCAATTACCGAATCGCAATTTGCATTTTCGCAAATTGCGATTCGGTAACTGAAAATCGCAAATTGCGAAACATTTCGAGAAAGCACACCTGGAGGAGCCTGGTGACATCACAAGCAGGAAGTGAGTCATCCCAGGAAGTTTCAGGTGCCACACCCAAACCAGCATCCAGAGAGAGCAGCCCAGCCACACTGAGCAACACTCTGAAGGATGCAGCACACCTGAACAAGGATGGACACCTCAGCCCAAGGAAAGGAGAAGGGAGAGAGAAAGAGGAAGCTCAAATTTAGCAAGCAAGAGCTGGAGGTGCTGACAGAGGAGGTGGTGAGGAGCCATGACCGCCTCTTTGGTAAAAGCTCACTCCAGGTGCCGGAGAGTGAGAAAAGGAGACTCTGGGCAGATATACAAACTAAGATCTGCGCTATTGGTGTGGCACAGAGCTCGGTCGACGAGATTAAGAAGAGGTGGTATGACCTGCGGTCCCGTGCAAAGGAGAGGGTGGCAAGAAAACTGCAGGAGGCCAGGAGCACAGGAGGTGGTCCACCCACAGAGTCACCATCCATCCCGTTAGAGGACCTAGTGGAGTCCACACTCCTCCCTGAAGCAGTGAGTGGGGTCACAGAGATAGACACCTCCGGCACACCTACTACCAGCAAAGGTAAGTGCAATATTGAATTGTAACCCCATATGTGTATGCACAAAAGCCCCTTAGTAATTAGCAAGTAATGTAAAACATTATGAAAAGTAGTCCATTCCACATCTTAGAAGCAGCACAACAATGCATTATGGGAGTGGTAGTCCACAACCCAGAGCTGAAAGTAGCACATACAATGTATTTAAGTAGAGCGACAGCAAGAGGAACACAACACCCACAACACAGTGAAGAGAAGTACCTGTACCTTTATTATCATTGTGTGCCCTTACTTGCAACAAACATAACTGACATGCTGCATATTGTCGTTGCAGGTGGGCCAGGCCTAGCAGCCACAGCATCTGCCAGCGTAGGGGAGACTGACACCCATCCAGCCTCAGACTCAAACACAAGTGGGTCTCTCACCATTGGCCCACTCCGACGCAGGCCCAGGGCACTGACACTGCCAGAGCTCAGTCAGGACTTGGATGAGCAGCAGGAAGGGACACAGACACCATCCCCAACTGGCAGACGCACCCAGATGCAGGAGGCCACTTTTCAGCAGACCACAGCACCCTGCAGGATTGCAACAAATGCCGGTGCACAGGCGAATGAGGCAGGTGAGGGTCCCTCCTTCTTTGGTGGGCTGGAAGCAGCTATGTTGCAGCAGCAGTGCCTACAGAACAAAAAGATCACTGGTTTATTGAAACAAATGCAGCAACATAATGCCAACATTGGGGGCCTGCATCGCCAGCTGGAGTGCCTGAATGCGAATATAGAACAGCTGCATGAGGGACAGGTGCAGGCATCTCAGGACACAAGGGAGCTCACTTGTGCTGTGTGGGAACTATGCCAGGAGCTGCACCATGAGAGGGTGAGCCACTGCAGGCATGAGTGACGATTCATGAACATGTTCGGGGGATTCTGTCGCTCTGCCAATAGGCTAGCTAATTTATCCTCACAGATTGCACTTCGTGCAGTGGTTGCACAGGTGGAGGCAGCACACAGCAGCAGGGATGTGGCTCACAGACTTGTCCAAATCACAAATGTGATAGGCAACATCATGGGACAGAGGTCAGCCACACCTAGTGAGCTTGGACTGGGGGACACGGAGGACACTTCCAGGCTCAGCAGCCTAGCTGTACCCGCAATGGACACCAGATGGCGCAGTGCCAGGCACAGCACTGCCACTGAGGCAGACAATCAAGGTGCCAGTGAGGCAACTGGGCACCCGAGTGGTGTGCCTGGCCGCAAGAAGTAACTGTAGCGGCCAGAGGGGTAATGAGTATACTATGACGTAATAGTGCATTACTCTTAATTTCCATTGTTTCTATTTTTTTACACACTTTTGTTGCTATTCGTTGGACTTACATTACCTGACATTAAGGTAATACATTTACTTCACTACAGGTACATTTGTCAGTGCATTTGTCTTATTCATACTTACATCTGAAATGGTTGTGTGTGATGTCAGCACGCCTATGCCTTCCCTCTGCTGCACTGGTCCTGTCTGCTGGCTGTAGGGGTGGTATGGGATCATCATCCTCATCAGATTCAGTATCACATATTTCTAAAGGTATGCCCCTGGTGGTAGCTATATTGTGCAAGATTGCACAAGTAGCCACTATTCTACATGTGGTCTCTGGGCTGTACTGTAGTGCCCCTCCACTTTTGTGGAGGCACCGGAAGCGACTCTTCAGCAGTCCAAAGGTGCGCTCCACCACGTTGTGGGTCGCCCTGTGTGCTGCATTGTATCTCCGTTCAGCAGGTGTTGCAGGATTGAGGTATGGCGTCATCATGTAGGTGCACACTGTGTAGGCACTGTCTCCTGGAAGGGACAGAGGGTATATTGAGTAACTGAGCCATCTGACTTCAGCACGCCATCAATGCGCCATTGTACAGAGGGACAATACCTAGTAGATATCCTGCTCCAAACTCCCAAGCTAGCAGTCTTGTGTGAATGCCACTATGGCGAAAGATGTACGAATCATGTGTGCTCCCTGGGTACCTGGCCACGAGATCAGTAATGATGTAGGAGGCATTACAAATCACCTATATATTCACTGAATGTGGGTATTTACGGTTGCAGTACACATACTCTGTGGCTGATGGTGGACAGATTGCAACATGTGTCCCATCAATAGCACCTAGGACATCGGGGAACTGTGCTATCTGGTAAAAAATCTCTTTTTGTCTGCTGTATTTCCTGTGGGGTGTGGGGGAATCTGATGTACTGGTGTATCCTGCTCAGCATGGCGTTGAGAAATGCATTGAAAAATCTAGAGAGGGCACTGTGTGATACCCCTCCAGCTGCTGCTATGACCCCTTGATAGCTCCCTGAGGCGAGTGGGTGGAGGGAGCATAATACCTGCACATGGGTGGGTATGCTGTGAGTCCTTTGTGTTCTACACTGCAGTATGGGTTGTAGCTCAGCTATCGGATCAAGTATCATGGCTGAGTTCAACCTATACCTCTCAAATATTTCCTCCTCTGTCTGGTTAAAAAGTGTAATGCGCACTCTGAAAATGCCCTCCTGTCTCCTCCTCCCTCTGCTCAAACCTGCCGAGATCCTCATCCTCCTTGCCATGACGTAGAGTGCAGCCATTGTGGAAAAGAGTCTGAGGCATTCTGGGCCTCTTTATATAGGTTGCACCTGGTTACCACCTGGTTTCACTTAGTGGTATTTTGCATGTGCAAAATGTCATTCTGCGAAAAATTGCGATTTGCCAATTTTTGATGCATCGAATTGCGACTTGGATTTTGCCTCACAATTTCCTACTGGAAATACCGAATCACAAAATGCGACTCGCAAAACCAGGTTGCAATGCAAAAAATCACAATTTTTGCGATTGCTTATTTTTCGTCTGCGAATGCCTTTCATGCATCGCAGACCACATTTTTGCATTCGCAAACGGACGATTTTTGCGATTCGCACCTTTTGCGAATGCGAAAATTTTTCATACATCTGGCCCTGACTTTTAAAACACTACATGATGCTGAAAATGAGTGCAGGCTTCATGTCAATAGATGATAGCAATGTGGCCCAAACATATGTCTCGTGTATCTGGTGAGTGTGTAAGGCAAGCGAGCACAAAAGTTCTATATATGTTACGGATTATTGTGGTCTTTTGTCATTTCGAATACATGACAGATCTGGATTTGGAGCCATAGGGAAAAAGTGCAAGGTGCTCTAAGCTAACATCTTAGACTGGTATTTGGTGTTTGTTGTTCCACCTTATGTTTAGGTATGGCTGGCCAAAGGTATGCACATAGGTTCATATCTCTATAGTTGGTGCAACTCATCATAGCTGGGCCACATCAAATGAAGAAACTATAACAACATGGGGGCTTACAACTGCCCCTGCCCCTCTGTATAATGTACTTGTGTGTCATAAAAGTGTCATGGCCACAATGGCTGGTTGAATGGTAATGCACTCCTCAATGAAAGTGGCTTTGGATGTCTCTCTTGGATGCACATGATGACACAAATACACTCCATTATAATGTCTGCTCACTAATGAAGGAGCATGTTTGCCAACACATGATTGTTAGGGCCACTGCATGTGTGCAGATGTGTGTGTACATTTCATAGGAGACCCATGGTATGAACATGTTAGCCGTGCTATATCGGATGCAGTATCATCATGTCTGAGTGGCTTTACTTACTTATGTAATCTTACACATAGTATTTGTCTTTGGAATTGTTGGACAGTGCACAGAATTTGAGCATATTTCTCCCTTCCATGCCTTACAGGTGGACCCGCACCCTACACTGTGGGGGAGGTGGCTTCATTCGAGGACCCCGACAACTCCAGTAAGTGTTGATAAGTCTGTTATGTGTTGTGTTTGCTGGTGATGTGTGATGGACTCCTGTGTGCTGAACAAATAGCAAGGTGTGATGCGCTGGTCCATCATTTGTCTTGTTCCATTGGTGGGATTTCATGTTCTCACCATTTTAGAGTAGGCCAATGCTTATCCTATTGTCTTATTCAGGGATTCTGGGTCAGTCCTGTAGGCCCCTCAATGTGAATGGGGATGAGTCATGTGGATAACACTTGTATCAGCAAGTGTTGCACTGGATATAATCTGTGATTTAGTCAGCCTGTCAGACCCACATTCTGCCAGATTGGGGCTGCAAAATACTTACCAACAGACCTCTGCTTCCCTGTTCACTAATGTACTGATTAAACTGTAGGTTGAACTTCCTAGCAACATATAGCTCCACATGTAGTGCTACGCGTATGTGGCACTTGTGTGCAATGGCCTAGATGTGCATGCAAATCATGGCCAGGGGTGTTCTTGCATCTCTGTGTTTGTTGTGTGTCATGGCTTACTGGAAGTACATGATGTGGACAAAGGTCTGCATTACCAGACGTGTGGCACTAGGATTGGTCAAGGGTTTGCTGTCTTCTATTTGTAGATAAACCTTACCTGTGGTGTGTGTGTTAAGCCAAACACATGTCCTGCTTTCATAAGCTTCCTAGGTGTCCATTTTGTTTGAAATTGTTAGTTGTTTCTCCACCCCCCCCAAACACAGGCATGGGTTTGTGAATAGTGTACCTAGGACTGATGATACAAGTTTGGTACACAGACATGTAAATCAGTAAATATATTGTCTGAACCTAGTATACACACTCATGTTTGGCACATGACTACTATACTAGCAAGTCCATTTGCAACTTGCATATCATGTGGCCCTAGATTTCCATCCCATACAATGACATTTGTAGCCCTGACATTGGCAGAGGATGTGCTGCATGATTGTTAGCTGACAACTGGCAGAACACTGATGCCAAAATCATGGCTGTTGTTACCCATCTTGTAGGGTTTGGATGTGCTAGGTGTGATACGACCTTTGTAGGCTGGCCTGCCAAGTACTTCCTCAAGGACATTCAATGATCTGTATGATGACATAAGCTGTTACAAGTACAGTAGATGTATTGTCTGATTTGCTTCTTGTGCCATTTCACACAATGCAGTTCCTAATGTAATTCTTTTCATTTGTCTTCACAGCTGCAAATATGACACCCATCCAGTTGCGGGAATTCCAAAGGCGGGCAATGCGGTACCAGCATATACTGAAGGTAGAGTCGGGGTACCGAAAAGGCCCGCAGATTCCGAAATGAACGGGCCTCCAGAGCCTGGAGGGCATTCCCACAGGGTGGCTCTTCTTTGCCCACCACAGCCACCACCACTACCACCCAGGTGGCACCACCAACAGCTATGCCCGTTGTGGCAACAACATCTGCAAGTGATCCAGGGCCCAGCACAGGACCACCTGCCGGGCTGCCCACAGACATTGACCCTACACTGCCTCACACTTCCTCAGCTGGCACACAGACCACCCCAGCTGCTGCTATTGACCCTTCTGCTTTTGTGGACAAGCAGAGTAAAATGGAATGTGTCCTTAGAAAAATGAGTCGCCTGCGGCAGGATGTTCGCCATATCAACCGGCGGGTGCGGTCCATTAAGCAGACCCTCCAGAGGGCCAACCTCTAAACATTTTGATGGACATGATTCCCTCCCCTCCCTCCTCTTTCCTTATTCTTATACTTTGTGGGTTTAGGAGGCTTAGTGTTAGGTTAGTATAGGCTGTTAGTTTAGTTAGTGTTACTGGGTGGGGGGTCGTGATTGTTTCTACTGTTTCTTTTTGAGTGTGTGGGTAGGTGGGTGGGGGCAATGTTGGGGTTCTTGTGTGTTTTGAAAAAAAAAAAAAATCTATAATAAAAAATTACAAATAAATATATATTTGCTTAGTCTAGGATAGTATGTGTTTAGGTTAGTATCTGTTGTCCTCCATGTGTCCCATCTCATAAGGGGGGGTGGAGGGTTGATGTTTAGAATGTTTCTTTACATGTGATAAGTAAGTTTAGCTTAGGTTAGTTAGGGACAGTTGTGGGTAATGAGTAGTTAGGGTAGATTAGGGTAGGTAAGGTGTTTCCCCGAGTTATCTCTTCTCTTTTTACAGTTTAATAAATATGTAGTAAACCCTTTACAGTACATGTGAAATGCTTGTAGATCAGGGCCTGGCATGAGTGTACATGATTTCTTTTGTATTACATTTGTGCTCTACGCTACAAACAAATCCCAAATTAGCTGTAACATTGGCAGCTACCACAAAGCTACCTTGCAAAGATTTGACCATTCATTGCAACCACCAATCACAGTTACTATGGATACCAATGTGTTTTTTTCAATAAGTATGTTTTCAATGTCACATACTGTGCTTCCAGATTTGGTATTGGGGACACTGTGTTATGTCTGACTGCAGTGTGATGTTCAAGGGAACCCTTATAAGGTGAGTGGTGGTATGAACTCTTGTAGTATCCTGATCATGACTCACATAGATCATTTGTGACACTGTTCAGCATGATTACTTATTTGGATGTAAACTCAGACACCTTCATTCATGCAGTTTGTTGACTGTTTGCTTAGATTTGTGGGCAATGTCATATGTGTTAGTAATGCATGGAGGCAACATTTTGCTGCCACTATTTAATGGCTTAGATATCCCTTGAGGAAGCATGATTCTGTCCAACACAGCATTATGGTGTATGGTTTCTCTTTTCATCAGATATTACCCTCTGGAAGGGCAGAGTATGGTGCAATCAAGGCCACTGTGCATAGTTAGCAGACTACATTATTTCAGGACAGTTGTATTGACAGGTTATGTAATTTGACAGGAGGCAAAATTCAGTGATCTACTGCACGGTTGATGTGTCACATTACACAGAGACAAAGTGGTTGTGGAAGTGCTATTTATTGAAAAGTGCTGTAGTGCTATATGTACATTGTCCATGTTTGTGTGTCCATTATAGTGACATCTTCCATTGTGATCCTACACAAGTGCTACAGAAAAATGCATTTGACATGCTGGGGTTATGTGTCAGACAGTGCAGAGGGACAGGATTTGCCAATGAATAAGTGAGAGGCAATCACTTGGCAGGCTGACAAGATATACAGTGGTTTGCAGAACAGTCATTGAGTACAGTTGTTGCAAGAGTGGTATGTTACAAAGCGCAGGACCTTGGTAATAGGTGGCCATGTAGCAGGGACTAGTGCTTCCGGGTACTTTTACCTGTGAAGGTGATCTGTTCCATGTCTTCTCCTGATGTGTGTGTTGCCTCCTCTGTCCTTCGTGGTGGTGGTGTCAGACATCCCGGTCGCTGTTACCTGTGAGAGTCTTAAGGGCAGTATTGCTGCAAGGAGGATCTGCTGTTTCTTAAGAATAGCAGCCACATCACGATGGTAGGCAGCCAGGTCGGCCCTGAGGGGTTCAATGTTGCGTTTGTGCACGTGTTGACAGGATTGCTGTTGTAGGTGTTGGGTCAACTTTATTACAGCTGTGCTGATTTCCTTCAGCCTTTTTTCTACTTCCTGTAGTTGTTCACCCTTGCATAGCTGCTGCTTGTCCTTCAGTTGACATCAACGCACCCCCTCTAGGCTGGCTGCCATAGTTTGCATCCCCACCTGCACCTCATTGGCCAGCTCCCGCTGTACTCCGACTACGGTTGTCTCAAAGCTGGTGCCTGTGTCATCTGAGTCCTCAGCTGTATTGGAGCTGGCAGGTCTTACAATTGGGGTTGTTGGTGGGTCCTCTGTGATGGCTGCTTGTTCTGTGCTCCTCCTTGTGACTGAAGGTGTGGTCTGGAGGGTTCCAAGGACATCTTGGAGGGTCTGGTGGCTGATGTTTGTCAGCTCTTCATCCATGTAATCAGGGTAGTCCTGGACAGGCATATCCGTAGGAGATCCATTGTCCTCTACAATGAAATAGGGTACAATTAGTGTATCTGTATTGTGGCATTTGTGATGTGACATGCCTGCCTTGTGATGATTTTCACATTGTGGTCTTGTTTCCTGTTCATTGCTCCAGTCTTTCAGATGGGCATTCTCCCAGGCCTATGCCCCACCTGCACATCACATGTATTGTGGTAAGTTTTTTGACTTGTCGGCATCATCTCCTCTAGGTGTTGGTTTAGGCCAAATAGTGAATTGCCACCTTCTTGTCCTACTCAACCCTCCGTCTACATCCATTCTAATGGTGAGACCTTTCACTGGCTGTGGGTGTTCCTATGGCACTAGCAGCACACTTAACAATCTGGACCTGCCCCAGTCTCTGATCTTTCACATCCACTTATATGTAGTTGAAATGTAGCGTATCCTATGCATAGCATTGTTATGGCACGATATGGATGTTAGCATTGGTAATATGTACAGCTGATGTTGGGGAATGTGTGGACATTGGATTGCTCTGATAGCCGTAGATGTGTCCTATTTCCTCCTCTGACTGTGCGGGTGTATTTCAGTGGCCAGTTATATGCATCCTCCCCCTCAATGCTGTTGTCTGAGCAGTATGACATTTGGGATGTTGCATTGTGACCCAGGCACAGGATGGACCCTGACATATGCTGCATGGTTGTGACCTTAGTGCTGTGTAGCTCCTAATGTTGATGACATTGGCTGATGTTTGTGGCAACTAGGGCATTCACAAATGACAGGACTGGAGCATTTGTCTTGTTTCAGGGGATTGTTAAAGTTGTCATCCTCAACCCACTAATTTAGGTGTGTATGATCCATGGGGACGTTACTACCATTGGCTACTTGAGCTGCACACACAGCGGAGGTAGTAGTGGCAAATGTTGTCACTGTTACATTCCAGTTGTCGGTATGGCTAGAGGTTGTTAATTGGGCCCTAGTTAATGTAGGGGTATAGTGGCTGATGTGTGACAGGATGTCAGTTTGACGTTGTGCCCTTCCCTCCTGGCGTGGTTTTACCTTTGCTACATCGTTGGCATGGCAGCATACCCCCATAGAATGGTTGTTGGTGTTGTGTTATGCCCCAGCTTCTCTCTGTACAGGCCATGCCCCCATGCCATACCCCTTTACCCATGCCACTCAATGTATATGATGACTTCCATGCATTTTGTAGTCGTTATCCCCCGGTTGTAGTTGACATTAGTGCATTTTAATTCCCCATGCGACTTACCCTGCATGTGTGTTGTCTCCTGGTAGTCTGCACTGTCCTGTCCTTGAATCCCTGTGACGATATCCTCAGGGATGACGGCTGTGACCATCTCCTCCATGTAGTCCAGGGGCTCCTGGTGTGCTGGACTCCCACCTCCAGTCTGCAGTGCTGCCTTCCTGTTCCTGGCCATCTTTTCCTTGGTCCTGCGCTGACTGTTCTGCATACTTCTCCCACACTGTTAATCTTGTCAACAATTTGTTGCCATATTGCCTCTCTCCTACTGATTGGCAACTTTGAGGTGACAAACAGTTGGTGCTGGTGTTCTGACACCTCTTTTACCAGGATTTCCTGCTCCTCTGCACTGAAGCAACACTTTCTTTTCTTCTTCTCCCTGTCCTGATTCTTGTGTGGGTCCTCCTGGCTAGTTCCTGGTCTGTTGTCAACTTCCTGGGGTCTGTACAGGCATTTGGGATCCATTTTGGCTCTCCTCTGCTGAAATGTCTGTGTTTGCGGGGAATTTTGACGCTATTGCGTCAAAAAATGCTGCATATCCGGTTTCGGTGTCGTAAATCGACCCACAGTCATTTCCGCCACGATAACGTCGTTTTCCTTTACGACGTGACGCTGCGATGTGCGTAAAAAAAAAATGCCCTTCACCTGTGGTTTGCGCCGCCGTGCTTCAAAGTATAAATTTGACACCCGCATGGCGCACCGAAATGGCGTTAGCCACCACTAATATTTTTGAAGCAAAACTGCTCCGGCGCAGTTTTACGTCAAAAAGTATAAATATGGCCCTAGGTTTTCAGTCACCAAAGTGATACTGGCACCTGTGTCCCTGCAGGCCTGAGCCTTAACACCATTTATTGAAACTGACTGCCTGTACTTCTCCATTGTAAGGGGACCAGCAGCCAGTGTGGCATGGCCAATGCCTCCAGGTATGACAGAAACTGTCTTGGGACTGACTACCCCACTTTCTATGATGCACCCAAAAGTGAACCAACTACACCCATATTTTGACTATTGCCAGCAGTCCCACCACTATTACCACTACTGCTAGGGGCACTAGAGTTTGATGTATTAGTGGTGGTAAGCTCAGGGGGTTTACCTGGACAGGACTTATCACCTGGCCTATGGCCTTTATTTTTACACAGATAGCACCAAGGTTTTTTAGTGTGGGTGTGTTGTGAAGAAGAGGAAGAAGATGTTTTATCCCCACCCCCTGAAGAGTGTTTAGGATGTGAAGAAGGATCTTTAGTTTTACCTTTATCCCCATGCTTATCCTGAGATTTCTCACCATCTTTCTTCTTGCAATCCTTGTCACCACCTGTATGAATTTTTCTGTTCACTCTTGTTCTGACCCATTTGCCTGCCTTCATTCTCAATTCTTGGGGACAGGTAAGATCTGAGTCTACCAAGTACTGATGCAACAAGTTAGACACACAATTGTTCAAAATATGCTCTCTCATGATTAGATTATACAGGCTTTCATAGTCAGTCACCTTACTGCCAGGTAACCAACCCTCCAAGGCCTTCACTGAACAGTCTACAAAGTCTGTCCAGTCTTGAGAGGACTCTTTTCTTGTATCTCTAAACTTTATCCTGTATTGTTCAGTGGTTAAGCCAAATCCACCCAAGAGTGCATCCTACAAAACTTTGTAATTATCAGCATCACTTTCTCTGACAGTAAGGAGCCTATCCCTACCCTCACCAGTGAAAGATGGCCACAAGATAGCAGCCCACTGCCTTTGAGGGACAAACTGTACCATACAAACCCTCTCAAGTTTAGCAACCCACTTAATAACATCCCCCTTCTTGTAAGGGGGGACTATCATATGCAGGTTTCTGAAATCTTGTTCTCTTACAGGATTGCTATCACAAACACTGCTGCTGCCACCGTGGGGAACAAACCCCAACCTCTGATTTCCCTCTCTACATCTAGAGATTCCCTGTCTAAGGCCAGCTGCTGCTGTCTTAGCTTCAGCCTGGCCTCTTCCAACCTCAGTTTTCTGAGTTCCCTTTCCATAATTTTATCATCAGGGTGGGAGGCTTGGGAATTCTGTCACACAGAAGAAATGAGGGAATTGGCAGAGTGTGACCTGTCCCTAACTGGATGGACTCTAGTAACCTGGCCTTTAGGAGTGAAAGGTGCCCTACTAGTGTGTGACCCCCCTCCCACTACCAGTGTCACTAGATGGCCTGTTAGCTAGCTGGCCCTTGGAAGAACCCTTCCCATCATCCTCAGGGGACTCCTCTGAGTCTGGCTGGGTACCCCCCTCCACTAACTCCTGATGCTGGGAAGGGCCAGACTGGTTCTGGTCACTTTGCAGGAGAAGGGTAAGGAGAAGATCTTTTGTAGGATTCTTACCAATACTTAAACCTCTTTCAATGCAGAGAACCCTCAAACTTTCAAAGTTTAGACTACCATAAGTTGCCTGGACAACTGTGGGTGTGAGTTCTACTGCAGACATGAAGGGGGTTAAGACAGAGAGAAAAAAGTTTAGAAACTTGTAGAGAAAACATAAAAACTTTAAAAAACTTTAAAAAACTTTTCTAAAACTTTTTAGAAAGTTTAAAGGCAGATAGTTAAACTGTTTGGGTTAATTGTGTATATTCTGAAGTATTTGGGATATGTTGCTACTATGAAAAGCACCAACGAAAAAGTGGTAAAGCAGTTACAAGTACTTATCCCACCGCTGCACCTCCAACGTAGGAGGCTGGCCTGGCTTATACCGGGTACCTGATGGTACTTACACCTTGTGCCAGGTCCAGTTATCCCTTATTAGTAAATTAGTAGTGTTCTAGCAGCTTAGGCTGATAGAGATAGCTATAGCACAGCAGCTTAGGCTGACCTAGGAGGCATGCAAAGCTCCTACTTTACCACTTATATCACATAGCACTATATCATAAGAAACACAATACTCAGAGTAACTAAAAATAAAGGTACTTTATTTTAGTGACAATATGCTAAAAGTATCTCAGAGGATATACTCCCTTAGGAGGTAAGTAAAATACACAAAATATACACACAAACCAAAATCAGGTAAGTAAACAGTTAGAAAAGTAGCGCAAACACTAGAATACAATAGGATGCAATAGGAGACAATAAACCTAGGGGAACACAATCTATATACTCCAAAAGAGGAATGCAAACCCCAAATGGACCTCAGGCCTAGTGTAGTGTGTAGAGGGTTGCTGGGAGTGTAAGAAAACATTAATGGTGTCCAAGATACCCCACCCCAAGACCCTGAAAAGTAGGAGTAAAGTTACCCTACTCCCCCAGAAAGACAGTAAAGTAGAGATAGGGGATTCTGCAAATGCAACAACTGACTGCAGGGCACTGAAGACGGATTCCTGGACCTGGAGACCTTTAAAGGAAGGGGACCAAGTCCAAGAGTCACGCAAGTGTCCAGGGGGGGCAGGAGCCTACTAAACCCCGGATGAAGTTGCAAAAGGGCTGCCTCTGGGTGGAAGAAGCTAAAGATTCTGCAACAACGGAAGGTTCCAGGAACTTATCCTTTAGTCAGAAGATGTCACACGGCGTGCTGGAGGATGCAGAGTTGTTTCAACGCAGAAAGACCACAAACAAGCCTTGCTAGCTGCAAGAGTCGTGGTGGGAGAAAGTGTGTGCTGCCTGGGCCCAGGAAGGACCAGGAGGTCGCCCCTTGGAGGAGGAGAAAGAGGGGACACTCAGCAGCACAGAGAGTCCATGCAGAAGCAGGCAGCACCTGCAGAAGCACTTGAACAGGCATTCAAGAAATCTGAGCACAGCAGTCATCTCAACACTACAAAGGAGGGTCCCACAAAGTCGGTGGTCAACTCAGCGAGTTGAGTAATGCAGGACAGAGTTCTGGGCACCTGGGCTATGCTGTGTACAAAGAATTCCTCCCAAAAGTGCACATAAGCCCTAGCAGCTGCAGATCATGCAGTACATAGGATTACTCTCTGGCGTGGGGGGGGGCAAGGACTTACTTCCACCAAATTTCGACGGAAGGACCACTGGACTGTCGGGGTCACATGGATCTAGCTCCTGTGTTCCAGGGACCATGCTCGTCAAGAAGAGAGGGGATCTAGAGGACCAGTGATGCAGAAGTTTGGTGCCTACGTTAGAAGGGGGAAGATTCAGTCGATCCACGGGAGATTTCTTCTTGGCTTCCAGTGCAGAGTGAAGGCAGACAGCCCTCAGAGCATGCACCACCAGGAAACAGTTGAGAAAGCCGGCAGGATTAGGCGCTACAATGTTTCTTGTAGTGATCGTGCTACTTTGTGCAGTTTTGTAGGCGTGCTGGAGCAGTCAGCGGTCAAACCTTAGCAGAAGTCAAAGAGGGAGATGCAGAGGAACTCTGGTGAGCTCTTGCATTCGTTATCTCAAGAGAAACCCACAGGGGAGAGCCTAAATAGCCCTCAGAGGAGGATTGGCCACCTAACCAGGTAAGCACCTATCAGGAGGGGTCTCTAACGTCACCTGCTGGCACTGGCCACTCAGAGGCCTCCATTGTGCCCTCACACCTCTGCATTCAAGATGACAGAGGTCTGGGACACACTGGAGGAGATCTGGGCACCACCCCTGGGGTGGTGATGGACAGGGGGAGTGGTCACTCCCCTTTCCTTTGTCCAGTTTCTCGCCAGAGCAGGGGTTGAGGGATCTCTGAACCGATGCAGGCTGGCTTATGCAAGGAGGGCACCATTTCCAGAGGCTGGGGGAGGCTACTCCTCCCCAGCCCTTAACAACTATTTCCAAAGGGAGAGGGTGTAACACCCTCTCTCAGAGGAAAGCCTTTGTTCTGCCTTCTTGGGACTGTGCTGCCCAGACCCCAGGAGGGCAGAAGCCTGTCTGCGGGTTGGCAGCAGCGGTAGCTGCAGTCAAAACCCCAGAGAGCTAGTTTGGCAGTACCCGGGGTTCATGCTGGAGCCCCGGGGATGCATGGGATTCGCACCCCAATACCAGATTTGGCCTGAGGGGACAATTCCGTGATCTTAGACATGTTACATGGCCATGTTCGGAGTTACCATTGTGAAGCTACATATAGGTATTGACCTATATGTAGTGCACACGTGTAATGGTGTCCCTGCACTCACAAAGTCTGGGGAAATTGCCCTGAACAATGTTGGGGCACCTTGGCTAGTGCCGGGGTCCCCTCACACTTAGTAACTTTGCCCCTAATCTTCACTAAGTGGGGGTTAGTCATTTAGGTGACTTATAAGTTACTTAAGTGCAGTGTAAAATGTCTGTGAAATAAAGTGGACGTTATTTCACTCAGGCTGCAGTGACAGTCCTGTGTAAGAATTGTCTGAGTTCCCAATGGGTGGCAAAAGAAATGCTGCAGCCCATAGGGATCTCCTGGAGCCTTAATACCCTGGGTACCTAGGTACCAGATACTAGGGAATTATAAGGGTGTTCCAGTGTGCCAATCAGAATTGGTGAAAATGGTCACTAGCCTGCAGTGACAATGTTAAAAGTAGAGAGAGCATAAGCACTGAGGTTCTGGTTAGCAGAGCCTCAGTGACACAGTTAGGCACCACACAGGGAACACATTCAGGCCACAAACTATGAGCACTAGGGTCCTGGCTAGCAGGATCCCAGTGAGACATATAAAACACACTGACAAATAGGGTTTCCACTATGAGCACTGGGGTCCTGGCTAGCAGGCTCCCAGTGAGACAGTAAAAACACCCTGACATATACTCACAAATAGGACAAAAATGGGATAACAAGGTAAAAAGAGGCTACCTTCCTACACGGCCGCAGACCGTATCATGATCCATGATACGGGCTGGTGGTGTTCTGCTGGTGGACGCTGCTGCTGGCAGCAGCGCCCCGTTCCGTCTCCTGCCAGAGGACTCCCTGCAAGAAGGTAAGTTGGGTGCTCCGACAGGGGAGGGGGTTGGGGGTTGTTGTGTGTGGGGGTGTATGTTTCTGTGTGCGTGCATGCAGGTGTGGGGCATGTGGAAGGCGTGTGTGCATAAATGGATGTGAGTGTGCATGTATGTTGTGTTGTGCGAAGGTGTGTGTGCTTGTATGTATGTCAGAGGGTGTGGATGTGTGTGTGCATGGATGTATGCTTACGATGGTGAATGTGGGTATGTGTGTGTGTATGCTTATGTATGTCTGTGTGTGTAGGTGTGGGTATGTTGGGGGGTCTGGAGAGGGAGGGTGGGGGAGGACTCTGGGTAGGGGGAGGAGGGTGGGGAAGACCCCTATCAGTGCAAGGGAAGGATTTCCCTGCCAGTGATAGTGCCTACCGCCATGGTTTTCATGGCGGTAAGAAAGCCACAGAAACTATGGTGGTGGGTGGGATCCTATGCCTGTGGGCGGCCTAGTGACAGCCGCTGGGTCAGAGACTATAGTCTCCAGCCCGGCGGTTGTTACCGCAGACCGGTCGGTGTGGTACATTGGCAGTTTGGCTTTTGCCAAACCGCCAATGTCATAATATGGTGGTATGTACCGCCAGCCTGTTGGCGGTATTACTGCCACTATATCACCTACCACCGGGGTCATAATGACCTCCTTAGTCTTTATTACATAAGTAACCAACCACACTAATATTGCATTTGTCTGTTCTATTTCAACCTGAGCAAAGCCACGTTCACTAAATACATATTTTCTTGCTTAGTTGCTTTTAGGTGCACAAGAGAAGAAGAGACATCACCCGCAGTACTGCCAAAGAGAAGGCCTGTACAGTGGTCTCAGTCCTCCAACTTCTTCTCCTTGTGCAGCTTATTGTCACTGCCACCTGAGAGATTTAAGATGGCCCCAAAGAAAGTTGACTTGAAGAAAGAGGTCAGTGAGAAGAAGCAGCTTTACACTATTGACGTGCCGACAGTAACCTTTTTTGTGAGACATGTGCCTGCCACATCAGCCTCTGTTAAGGAAACTTGGAGCAGCACTCCTGCATCAACAACAGCATCACCCTGATCTAAGCCCAAGACCATGTCTGTCAGTGAGACAGCCACTACAATCACTGAGATGATGACAAACAGTGTTGAATTGGATTTGAACCTTTGGCAAAGTAGTACCCAATTATTTCAGTAAACAGAGCAAAGTGAGCAGCAGCATTAGTAGATCCTTCTGAAGTTGGAGCAGAACAGGAGGTTGAGCTTCCTGCCAACCAGTAACCTCTTCTAGAATCAAAGGCTATGAGACCTCCAGCAAAAAAAGGAAGGGTACTACTCCACAATCTTCTCCAAGTACCATCTCTAATGACGATGATGATGGAGTGGACCCCGGAAGAGTCTGGGAGATGCCAGGAGAGGCAAGGGAAAAGAAAAGTTCCTGAAAGCCCTAGAAGAATGGAAGGGGATGATGAGGAGAATGACGATGACAGCCAGTCATTGTGGAAGCTGGCAAAGAGGAGTCCAACATTACTATTCAACCTGCTCTGAGGGATGTGGCACTGGTGCGCCTCCAGCTCCTATATCTGTAAAGCCCCAGCTGAGACCTGCACTAATCCCTACCTCAGTAGAAGTATGCACTGCAGAGAAGCAATCAACAAAACACAACACACCTACCTCAAGTTCTGCATTGGCAGTGGCCCACTAAAATATTTTTTATTCTTAGCAAACAGGAGTAAAACATTGCAATATGCTCCATTTGTCACATAAGTGCTCATCGGGGTAAGCCTGGTACATGTTATTGTACTAAAGACCAAACCGCACAAGTGAAAAAACATAATGCAATCCAGTGGGAGGAGCACCTTAAAGAAACTTGCTGAATGTGGTTGTGAAGGTGAGGAGAGCCAGAAAGCATCAGTCACAGCTGGTCCAGTCATGGTGGGAGGTGAGGAAGAAGAGGGTGATATCCTCACACAAAGCAGCCCTGTCACCAGCAGTGCACCAGAATCACCTACCTCAGTGACATCACAATGGCACAAGTAGACTCAGAGTCAGATGAAGATATCATGTAATATAGAAGCTGCCCCATGATGCACATTGAGTCTACCATCACTTACTTCTTGAAAGATGCCTGCATCAGTGGCCCCAGAAAAGAAGAAAATCCAGGTTACTCGTTTGACCTGACCCTTTTTTCAGGGTCATCCCCAAACCTTTCTGCCTTCCTCCTCCTATTTTGTCTGACCCTTTTTGTTGATGTTAGGACTCTGGGCACTTTACCACTGCTGATCAGTGCTAAAGTACATGTGCTCTCCCTTCTAAACTTAGTATGATTGGCTTACACCTGATTGGCACATTCAATTTACCTTTAAGTCATTGTACAGTGGTATCACTATACCCAGGGCCTGCTACCACAAGGCCTATGTGCACAGTCTACTGCCAGAGGGCCCTAGCAACTAGATTTACCTGCCAGTCCTAGGACTCTGAAGTAAGTACACTGGTTCTTCTTGTTCTTACCGTTAAAAGTTTATTTCTAGTTATAATGTACAGACAGAGATACATGCGCTCGCCAAACCGGCACAACTCCGCCCTTTTCCTATGAAAACATTCCACTCCCCCGTCACAGCCTGCCCCGACATTCCACTGCCCCTGATGTCATAGCATTCTTCTTTTACATTCAAACTAATACATCACTACACATCCCCTTCCCTTTAAAAAAACTCACAAAAAAAACAAAAAAAAAATTATAATATATATATATATAAATAAATATATATATTTTTATTTAATCACACACATTTTTTTCTAATACCTTAGGTTTTCTCAGAACCCTGCCGAAACAACTTTTCTTCACTTCACCACAAGCTACATTTTTATTCTGTTCACGCTCATTCACATTACATTCAAATTCTCCCATATTAATACGAGTCTGAGCACCTTCCTGACAGCTCCTAGCTTCCAAATCCCCAATAACTCTAGAATCTTTGTTACCATCAATATCACACTCCAACCACCAATATTTGTTATTATTACCTTCCAGCAAATCATACTGCACAAATTGTTGTTTGCAAGGATTAGCAATAGCAAAGCGACTCATGTGACATACACTGCCATCATCCAAAATAACAGTATTTCTCAACACTTTCTTAATTCTTATAGGCTCGCCAAACTTGCTCTCACCTTTAGCCACTTTCCTTACGGATTTCACTCTCACCCAATCTCACACATTCAAATGTACTTCCTTAGTGCCATATTTATTATTAAAATACTTCTTGTTCTTTTCTTGTGAACCCTTTATGCACTTTCTTACATGTTCCTTGCTCCAAAGTACCTGTCTGCTTCTTTGCATCCAGCCAGGGTTAATCTTCGAAAATTGAATTCTACCTCGCATTATATTAAATGGACTCTGACCTATTGTCTCATGAGGTATCACTCTATACGCCCATAACATTTTCCTTAATTCAGAATCTATATTACTTTTGTTTCCATGTTTTGCTATTTGAATGATGCCCTTGAAAATCCTATTTATACGTTCCACTACAGCATTCCCCCTGGGATGATACAAAACTGTAAACCTTTGTTCAATACCAGTCATTTTAGCAAAAGTTTTCATTTCCTCCGATTTAAATTGAACACCATTGTCCGTCAAAAAAATTCTAGGAAATCCTTCCCTCAAAAATATTTCCTCCAAAAAATTAATCACTGCCTTAGTATCAATTTTTTGTAACACAGAAAATTCAATCCACCTTGAAAACAAATCAACTAAAACCACAATAAACTTTGAAGTCCCATCATGCCATGTGATAGGACCCATAGGCCCTCATTCTGACCTTGGCGGGCGGCGGAGGCCGCCCGCCAAAGTCCCGCCGTCAGGTTACCGTTCCGCGGTCGAAAGACCGCGGCGGTAATTCTGACTTTCCCGCTGGGCTGGCGGGCGGTCTCCTTCAGACCGCCAGCCAGCCCAGCGGGAAAGAGGCTTCCACGATGAAGCCGGCTCGGAATCGAGCCGGCGGAGTGGAAGCTGTGCGACGGGTGCAGTTGCACCCGTCGCGTATTTCACTGTCTGCGCAGCAGACAGTGAAATACATGTAGGGGCCCTCTTACGGGGACCCCTGCAATGCCCATGCCAGTGGCATGGGCACTGCAGGGGCCCCCAGGGGCCCCGCGACCCCCCCTACCGCCATCCGGATCTCGGCGGTCCGACCGCCGGGATCTGGATGGCGGTAGGGGGGGTCAGAATCCCCGCGGCGGTGCAGCAAGCTGCGCCGCCGCGGAGGATTCAATGGGGCCGCGGTACACTGGCGGGACCCCGCCAGTGGTGCCGGTCCGACCGCGGCTTTACCGCCGCGGTCGGAATCCCCATTGGAGCACCGCCGGCTTGTCGGCGGTGCTCCCGCGGTCCTCCGCCCTGGCGGTCAAAGACCGCCAGGGTCAGAATGAGGGCCATAATGTCTAAAGCAACTTCTTCCCATCGTATATTAGGACAACTTGAAGAAGAAATCGGCGGGTTAAGTGTCTTTTGAGGTTTGTCACTATTCTCACACTCCATGCAGTCATGTACAAATCTCTCAATTTCTACATAAATTTTTGGCCACCAATAAAGTACTTTAATTCCTCTTTTGGTGCAAGATATTCCTGAATGACCTTCATGTCCAATAGCGATAAGTTTATTTCTAATACCACATGGAGGAATAATCTTCCCACCTCTACACACAAAATCACCTTCAATACTCAATTCATCTCTCACTTCCCAAAATGCTCTTATCATATCACTGTTTTTGACTTTCTTGTCATTATACCAGCCAAACATCACTTTGTTTTTAACTTCTTTCAACACTTCATCTTTCTCATACTCCATGATCCATTCTTCTTTTTGCAATGAGCTTAAAGTATTCTCATCAAACACACCAGCTACACACCAGTCCTTCCATGGATGTTGATCCAGCTCTCTTAAAGGTAAGGACATTCTACTTAAAAAATCTGCAGTAACATTTTTTACCCCAGGAACATACTGCACTTCATATAAGAAATCTTGTAGTCTCATAGATAGTCTAGCTATTCTCGCAGAAGCTCTACATAAACCTTCCGTAGTTAACAATTTAGTAAGAGGCTTATGGTCAGTCCGTATGATGCATTTTTGCCCCCAAACAAATTTCCGAAAGTGTTCTAATGCCCATACACATGCCAAAGTTTCTCTCTCTATCACAGAGTATTTTTCCTCTGTGGGAGACAAAGAAAGGGATGCAAATGCAACCACATATTCTTTGTCCACATTGTCATTCTGTGTTAATACACTACCAAGGCCCTTACCACTCGCATCCGTAGTGATAATAGAACAAGCTTTTGGATTGTACCCATGCAACATTGGAGCACTCACAATTGTATTCTTAATTTCCTGAAAAGCCTTCTGACAACTTACATTCCATTCAAATTTCACTTTGTTTTTTAGTAACAGTTTCGTTTGGTAGGTTTTATCTGAAAAATGTTCTACAAATTTCAAATAAAACTCGGCTAGGCCTAAAAAGGATCTCAAATCATCTTTACATGTGGGGCATGGGCCGTTCTTAATAGCTTCCACCAACTCTTTCTTAGGTCTTATGCCTTCATGATCAATCTCATGTCCTAGATACGTTACTTTTCTCTGTGCAAATCTACATTTACTGCTCTCTGCGGTCAAATCTTTTTCTTGTAAGATGTTCAAAACATTCCTCAATTCCTTATCATGATGTTTCTTGCTACTTCCCATAACTAAAATCTCATCCTGAAAGAATGTAACATTAGGCAAATGTCCAAATAACTGCGCCATCAACCTTTGAAAGACGGCAGCCGCCGATGCCAAACCAAATGGCATACTTTTGAAACGAAAACAACCCCGTGGTGTACAAAACGTTGTAAGATGTCTGCTATGATAATCCAACGTAACCTGGTGGTAAGCAGACGACAAGTCCAAAGTGGAAAACCATTTAGTATCTCTCGTGGCAGACAACATCTCATCAATACAAGGCAAAGGAAACTGATCTACTATGATATTATTGTTCAAACCTCTCAAATCCACACATAAACGCACTTTGCCATTAACTTTACGCGCAACAACCAAAGGTGAAACCCACTCAGAAGCTTCAACTGGTTCTATAATCTGCGAAATTTGTAACCTGTCCAACTCTTTTTTTACCTCATCCCTGACAATAAATGGAATATTCCATACCTTATGAATTTTTGGTTTGGCATCCTTTTTTAGTCTAATCTAATGTGTGAAGCTTTTCAGTTGAACTACTTGCCCATTGAACACTCCTGGAAACTCTTGTGTGACCCATTTTTTGTCTCTTCTTCATCACACATTACTAAGACTTGCTCTACACTGTTAGGATCTAGCACAATATGTAGTTTCTTTTGGTCTTTCCAGCCTAATACCGACGGACCATCTGTAGCCACATATAATTTACATACTGCTTGTCTTTGCTTAAATTTGAATACCAGCAATCTAAAACTAATAATATCTATACTATCACCAGTGTAACTTTCAGGAGAAATGTCAGAGGTTTCTAAATGTTCCCCTAAACTATGTACAAAATGCTTTTGCCATGTGCTTTCTGAAACAATAGTATATGGGGAAGCAGAGTCTGCTGCCACTTGCAGCATAAGTCCCCCAAATGATACCCAACACAAGGGTTTGTTTGATGTTTGTCCTGAAATGTTCAACACCACAGTTTTTTGACCCCTCAGTTTATAATTCACGTCTTCATCACTGTCATCAGAACAGTCTTCCACCACTTCCTTAATGCAGGCCACTTTACTATTCAATTTCTTCATTTGTTTCTTCCTGCACACCCTAGCAAAATGGCCTACAATTCCACATTCCAAACATTTAGCATTTTTTGCTGGACACCCATAAAATTTTGCAGAATGATAGGAACTCCCACAACGGAAACACTCATTTCTGGATCGATCAGGCATGTTAGATTTTTGATTCTTTGCAAAAGTATTATTTTTCTCTTTTTTTAAAGTCATTATCCCGCTTATCCATGGACCATTTGTTGTGCTTCTGATCATTAACTTTGACAATGACTTCTTCAGAGCTCTTATCCTGTGCCAAAGTAATTTTCGCACATCTTTCAGATAACTCTGCTTTTTTCACTAACGCAATAATATCCTTTAGACTGGATTCGCATTCAATCCACAACCTCTCTTGAATAGATTTGTTTTTAGTATACATTACAATCTGGTACCGTACCAGTTCATCATGTAGACCAGCAAACCTACAAGAGCTAGCTAAATGTTTTAAAGCAGAAACGTAGCTCTCTTTGTCCTCGTGATTCTCTTGTTTCCTGTGGAAAAATGCGTGACGAGTAACCGCAATGCAAACAGCAGGAGAAAAATGATAATTTAAGTCCAAAATAGCACTCTGAAACACATCTTCATCGCCTCTATCGTGTTATTGTAGTTGATTGTAAATACGAAGACCTTCAGGACCTAAACAGTGCATTAAGATCCTTTTTTTTCTTTCAGCAGAGATTAAACCGTTGCAATCTTCTAAATTTGCGATGTAATTCAAAAAATATTCCTTCCACTCCTTCCATTGTACAGCTGGTTCTCCAGGAGACACTAAAAATTCCTTGTGTGTGCTCAACTGCAAAGAAAGAGACGTCCCTGTGGCAGAAGAATCTCCACTCGAAGACATAGGGGATAATTACAACCCTGGTGGACGGTGTTAAAGGTGTGGCAATACCGCAAACAGGCTGGTGGAGAAAAAAAGGGAATTATGATCCTGGCGGAAACCGCCAACAAAGACAGCCACTTTAACACACCGCCGGCACGGCGGTACAGACAAGCAGCGCGGCAGACACCGCCAACAGACAGCCGGAAGCCAATGTACCGCCCATAGTATTACAACCTACCAATCTGCCACCTTTTCCGGGGGGGATTCACCGTGAATAAAAACACGGCGGAAACAGTTACTGCAATGGGAAAACGCTCACATCAACACATCCCACGAGGAACGAGGACTCCATGGAGCCCGAATTACACATTCTACCGGCCCTTGTATTCCTACTCATCTACGAAGACCAATGCCAGCGCAGGCGAAGACAATGGTGAGTACTGGCCCTACGACATAGGGGAGGGGGGAGGCAAAAGTTAGGGGGACAAACACGAAACACCCCCACTCCCACCCTAGCTTATTACAACACACACACCAATGCATGTACAAAAATCACAGTAACAACCCACAATCCCCCCGGAAGAACGCAAAAACAAAACGAAATCAGTTCAAAGATTGTAATGTATCAATACACATGTTTAAAAAATATACAGATATATTATAAAATCAGCCAGAAATATATACATTACGAGAAGTAGTGCAGATATGCACATATCAATGTCCGTGCACCACTAGTCCAAAAATGCATGGGCGAGGCCCACAGTAGATACCTGTCCACATTCGGAGAGAACACTGCCGGGGCATCAGATAGAAATACTACAGGCACCTCAGGGGGAAGGGAAGTGGGTGTACCTCAGCCGGATGACTGCAAAGCCAGATCCACGACGGGGCTCCATGCCCATTGATGTATCCTGGGGAGTGCAAAGCTACAGTCTCTCAAGTCTCTACAGTGGGTGGGTTGCCCACTGTACCATCCTGGGAAGTTCAAAGCCACAGTCTCTCAAGTCTCTACAGTGGGTGGGTTGCCCACTGTACCATCCTGGGGAGTGCAATGCCACAGTCTCTCAATTCTCTACAGTGGGTGGTTTGCCCACTGGACCATCCTGGGGTGTGCAGAGCCACAGTCTCTCAAGTCTCTACAGTGGGTGGTTTGCCCACTGGACCATCCTGGGGCGTGCAAAGCCACAGTCTCTCAAGTCTCCACAGTGGGTGGTTTGCCCACTGGACCATCCTGGGGAGTGCAAAGCCACAGTTTCGCAAGTAGATGACAGCCTCCACTGGCTCTGGAGGGGGACTGGTGCCCAGACTGGATTAGTCTCCCCGTGAAAGTCCCTGTCCAGTCACTGTCCAAGCTGCACATGGGATAACGATGCTTGATGTGGCGGTCTTTTCATTCTTCCCCAGTGCATGCCCTGTTCAGCGGTGCTTTGCCATGGCGGTTCTGGACTGTTCAGCGGTGCTTTGCCATGGCGGTCTCGGGACTGTTCAGCGGTGCTTTCCATGGCGGTTCTGGACTGTTCAGCGGTGCTTTGCCATGGCGGTCTCAGGACTGTTCAGCGGTGCTTTGGCATGGCGGTTCTGGACTGTTCAGCGGTGCTTTGCCATGGCGGTCTCTGGACTGTTCAGCGGTGCTTTGCCATGGCGGTCTCTGGACTGTTCAGCGGTGCTTTGCCATGGCGGTTCTGGACTGTTCAGTAGTGCTTTGCCATGGCGGTCTCTGGACTGTTCAGCTGTGCTTTGCCATGGCTGTTCTGGACTGTTCAGCAGTGCTTTGCCATGGCGGTCTCTGGACTGT
Organism: Pleurodeles waltl; assembly: GCF_031143425.1. Classification (NCBI taxonomy): domain Eukaryota; kingdom Metazoa; phylum Chordata; class Amphibia; order Caudata; family Salamandridae; genus Pleurodeles; species Pleurodeles waltl. The sequence goes on along the minus strand of NC_090450.1, from coordinate 215,304,547 downwards.
TCAGCGGTGCTTTGCCATGGCGGTCTCAGGACTGTTCAGCGGTGCTTTGCCATGGCGGTTCTGGAACGGGCATTGGTGTGTGGCATGATGTTCCCTGGACAGGGCATTGGTGTGTGGCATGACGTTCCCTGGACTGGGCATTGGTGTTTGGCATGACGTTCCCTGGACTGGGCATTGGTGTGTGGCATGACGTTCCCTCATAGCCCAGCGGGGCTGTGGCAGCTGGGGCCCGCCTGGGCACTGACTCTGGCGGTGGGGGTGGTCTCCTGACCAGTGACGATACCTGGGCCCTCCTGGGCACTGACTCCGGCGGTGGTCTCCTGACCAGTGACGATACCTGGGCCCTCCTGGGCACTGACTCCGGCGGTGGCGGTGGTCTCCTGACCAGTGACGAGACTTGGGCCCTCCTGGGCAATGACTCTGGTGGTGGTCTCCTGACCAGTGACGATACTTGGGCCCTCCTGGGCAATGACTCTGGCGGTGGTCTCCGGACCAGTGATGACGGTGCTGGCGGTGGCGTCTCGACCGCCGGGAAAAATGCCGCCCTTCTCCGCCGTGATGCTCACAACAGGCTGTGCAGACTTCCTCTGGCCCTTCCCCACCTTTGGAGGAGTCACAGCTGACTCAGCAATCCCCTTGGGACCCCTGTGAGTTGTTTTGCCTCCAGGAGTCCTCACAGGGTCCCGTCGGCCACTTTCCAATTTCAGAGCCATTACAGGGGGTGGGCTGCCAGTGCCTTGGCTCCGGGTCATACTGCCTGCCCTGATGGCCAGTGCACTCCACACACCTTGAACAGGCACCACTGTATTTGAGGCTTTTTGGCTGAGGCGCTACGACGGGACTGATGAATTGGAGGAGGTGGTGGGGGCAAAAAGGTCAACTTTACAGAGGGACAGTTTCTGATGAACACTGGGATGGGTAGTTGGAGGAGGCCTGGGAGTGGAGGAAGAGGAGGTGGTTGTAGGAGGTGTCATTTTGGTGTTTTGGGTGCAGGTGCAAGTACTGGAGGCTGTTGTGAGGTGGATGGATGTTGGGTGTGTGGGTGCTCGGGTTTGTGTACTTTTGGAGGGGGCGTCACAGACACCCTGGGAGAGGACACAGGGGACGTGTAAATGGTAGTGGAGGTGGTGAGTGCAGGTGAGCGGGTGTGGTGCTGGGTGTTCTGTTTGCGAGTCCTGGTACCTGTAGATGTAGTGCATGCAGGTGAGAGTGTAGACGACACTGGAAGGAAGGAGGGAGAAGAGGAGGAGGGGGACTCAGTGGAGGCAGTGGATGTTGCTGTGTCTGTATGTGGGTGATGCTTGCGTGAGTGCCTGTGGATTGTGTGGTGCCTATGTTTGCTTGAGCTTCCCTTGTGTGTTGTCTTGTGTGCATGCTGGTCTGTAGGTATGCTTGGGATGGGCTGGGGTACAGGGGATTGGGTCTGGGTGGAGGAGGTTGGAGGGGGGAGGCTTGACACAGGGACAATGGCTGCCGTCAGTGCTGAGGCCAGAGATTGCAGGGTTCGCTGAAGGGCAGCCTGACCAGAATGAATGCCCTCCAGGAATGCATTACCGTGTTGCAGCTCTCTTTCTACACCCTGGATGGCATTCACAATGGTAGACTGCCCAACAGTGAGTGACCTGAGGAGGTCAATGGCCTCCTCACTGAGGGCAGCAGGGGTGACTGGGGCAGGGCCTGAGGTGCCTGGGGCGAAGGTGATGCCCACCCTCCTGGGTGAGCGGGCACGGGGCGAACGCTGAGGGGCTGCTGGGAGAGCGGTGCTGGTAGGGGAGGTGGCAGCTGTACCTGTAGAAGTGGGGCGCACAGATGGTGCCACCACCACAAGGGAGCTCCCATCGGCGGACGAGTCTGTGTCGCTGGTTGGTGATCCGGTGGCCGACGTGAAGCTCCCCTCGCCCTCCGTCCCACTGGTGCATTCTGAGTCCATGGTGTGGCCCTCCAGGGCCATGTGGGATGCAGCTCCCTCGTGCTCCTGTGCCACTGTACCTCTGCCTGATGATGCTGATGCACAAAAGAACAGGGAGAGCAGAAAAAGGGGGGGGACGACAGAAGAAAGACAGGTTGAGTGCATGGCTTACCGCTACCGTTGGCGGACAAGACAGACACAGCAGCCCCCTGCACTACGCCATGCTCCTGGCCTCTGCAGATGTAATTCCTGGGATCTGGCCTACATGGCTATGGTGGACATCTGCACACATGGATGCCACAGGGGCATATATACCTGTACTTGGCACTTTACTGCGGTGGTGTAGAGTGCCACATGGGCTGCATTACAGAGGGGCCTAGTCTACATATTTCTGGCTGGCCTAGGTACACCCACAGATCTCCTCCCCCACCTAGACCCCTCCACTGCGCGCAAAGTCCACAGAATGAGGTTGTACTCACCCCTTTGTGTCTGCTGTGATGCCCTCAAGCGCCCCTCCAACTATGGGTAGGCCACCGCAAGGATCCGGAACATCAGGGGGGTCATGGTGCGACGGACACCCCTCCCACGTTGGGAGGCCATCCCCAGCTGAGCCTCTGCTGTCTTTTTGCTGCAGCGGCAAGTGTCCTCCTATCTTTTCCGGCAGTGGGTGCCCCATCTCTGGTGGGCCCCCAGGGTCCGGACGTCCTTGGCGATGGCACGCCAAATGTCCCTCTTCTGGTGGGTTCTGACCTACATGACATGTACAAGGGAAGATGAAAAGTCATTACCAACTGCACCGTCGATGTGAGTGTCTCCCCTCCCTACTCTAGCCATGTGGCCCATTCATTCACATGCATTAATGTTCCCTGAACTCTGCCCCCTTCCCTCTTACAACCAGCCCTCTCCACCCAGGCCTAGCTCATACAACGTGCTCCCTGTGTACTAACCTGTTGATCTGGAGGACCGTAGAGTAGCGTGTACTGGGGGAGGACCCCGTCTACCAGTTTCTCCAACTCCTGAGCAGTGAAGGCAGGGGTCCTTTCCCCAGACGCAGCAGCCATTGTCTCTTCCAGACCGTGGTCACAGCAGCACTTGCAGTGTAGGTCCTCTCCTGTCGAAGGTCAGGTATCTAGTGATTGAACAGATAGAAAATGGCGGTGACATCCGCAGCGGTGCGTACCATCACCGCTGGCACACCTGTTCATTGGCTCCTGGGACCCATAGGGTCCTATGTCAACCAATGCAGCATTGCACCGCGGTCTACGACCGCCTACCGCGACGGTGTGCAACGCCAACGCAGTTACCCCACAATCCCATTGTCCCAGTTTAGAGGTCATGCAGCCGCCATTTCAGGGGCCCACATGGCTTCATTTACTTCTGCGTCACACATAGCTAGGCCTACACTCAACACACATACAGGAAGGGTTTTGTGTTTGGTGTCGTCTTCTGTGTAATAGTGGGTACATAACTGGAAAAAAGTTTACTTGATCGTCGCTGTTGTCCTTCATAGGCGCCGTCAGCTGGGACATTTGAGAAGATGGCGGAATCCTCCATTGTACCGACCGCTGGTGGACCTTGTTTGCAATGGAGGAACGGCATGTAATCGTCACCTACAGGTTTGACAGTGCCACAATCCAGGAACTATGTACCCAGTTGGAGCCAGACCTGATGTCACCAATCCGCCATCCCACTGGAATCCCCCCTGACGTGCAGGTGCTGTCAGTGCTCCATTTCCTTGCTAGTGGGTCTTTTCAGACAACAGTGGCCATGGCATCAGAGATGTCCCAGCCTATGTTTTCCAATGTCTTGTCCAGAGTGTTGTCTGCCCTGCTGAAACACGTAAGGAGATACATCATTTTCCCTGAGGTGGAAGATTTGGAAACAGTTAAAGGTGACTTCTATGCCCTTGGACATATCCCCAACGTCATAGGGGCCATTGATGGGACCCATGTAGCTCTGCCCCCCCCACAGGAGTGAACAGGTGTACAGGAACAGGAAGAGTTATCATTCCATGAATGTACAGATGGTCTGTTTGGCAGACCAGTACATCTCCCAGGTTAATGCTATGTTCCATGGCTCAGTGCATGACGCTTACATCCTGCGGAATAGCAGCATCCCTGATATGATGGGTCAACTCCAGAGGCACCATGTGTGGCTATTAGGGGACTCTGGTTACCCCAACCTGTCCTGGCTATTGACCCCAGTGAGGAATCCCAGGACCAGGGCAGAGGAACGGTACAATGAGGCCCATGGGCGGACTAGGAGGGTGATCGAACGCACCTTCTGCCTCCTTAAGGCCAGGTTCAGGTGCCTCCATATGACAGGTGGTTCCCTATTCTACTCACCGAAGAAGGTGTGCCAGATCATCATCGCCTGCTCGATGCTTCACAATCTTGCTTTGCGATGCCAGGTGCCTTTTGTGCAGGAGGATGGTCCAGATGACGGTGTTGTGGCAGCTGTGGAGCCTGTGGACAGTGATGAGGAGGAAGCTGAGGAAGAAGACAGCTGAGAGAGTGGAGTTTAAATTTTACCTATTTTTAGATGTGAAATGCTTATATTTAACAATGCTGCATTAATAATATTATTCTTATAAATGTATTTTAAACGTGAAGAATTATTGTACGCATATACAAAATATTAATAAGAAGAAATGATTACTTGTATTTGGATTAATTGAATATGTTAACACGTATGAAGATTGCATTTATTAGAATCCATAAGCCTTAAGTTAGCGTGAGCCGAAGAACTGGCTATGTAGCTCTCAATTCAATTCAAAGAAGCTTTATTGCGGCTACAAGAGCCAAAAAAGCGCGAGCAGTAATAAATACAAATAAATACACATAATAAAATTACAGGTAAATATAATGATAAAAGGGAGTAAAAGATAAGATGAAATGGAAAAAGTGAAATAAAAATGGAATAAAAATGGAATAAAATGAAATAAAATGAAATGCGCTGTGCAGGATGTTGGGACAGTCTTATTTGGAGTCTTTGTCCAGAAGAGTTTTCCCTCTGACAAGCCAACTAGCTCCGAGGAATTTGGCGATGGCGATCACTAGCGTTGGCCTGGTGTCTGATCTGAGGATTCGCAGGGCTAGCGCAGAGCAGCGTACTCCCAGTAGTCTGCATGTAGCTCTCATATTAAAGCATATTTTCTGTCTCTCCAGTGTGCTGACTTGCAAAAGGCCATGACCCAGCATTTGTTCTCTTCTACGTTTTTGCAACAATGCTAGTTTTTCCCATTCGCAGGCTAGCTGTTTTATTATTATAAAGTTATACGCTTTGCAACAAATATGGAAACTTTCAAGGACATTGAACCACGGAAAAGAGAACTTTTGACCCGAAGAGTGTGCCAGAAAATGAAGTAATCCCGGATGTGCCACCTACGAAAAACGTCAATTATGAAGACCAATCAATATATTATAATTTATCTCGAGATGACAAATGCATTACTTAATGTATAATTTGATAGGTTACAGATAGTGGGGTAAAGTGACTATCCAATAGAATTTTGGGGGAAAGTATTGCCAAAAGGGGATAAAAACTTATGACACAGGAGACTCGGGAGACCTAGGTAGGGAATGATATTGATTGCATCCAGAAACTCTGTCGCTCTGTTTGGTGATTTGAGACTTAATAAACCATCCTCACCCTTAGTTGCCCCATCTCACTTTCCTCCTTATGAGGGAAGTGCCCCCTGCCTTAGACTAGATATATTGATGGCGATCTAACTGATGTCCTGAAGATGAAGACTGATCCTGTATGCTGACCTATCCCGAGGAGGGTAATTATGACTGTTGCTATTGAAATTCGTCTATTTGCCTTTCCTTTCTAGGTACCATCTGCTGTATTTTTGATTAGTGGCCTTGGTTAGATGTTTTCCAAATTGATGTTCTAAATTGTTTTGCATGAAGCCCAACATGCTAATGCTAATTAGCGGTTAGATAAGATATTGTCTTTGACTGACAAACGCACATGACTGACGTTGTGCCATGCTGAACTGAGATGTATACTCTGCTCTATGTACTCTGATTTGTGTATATCATATGTTAGTGTCTTAATGATTGTCGTCTTCGCATTGTCAAAATCTTACCACAGTTGCCATATCGTGACTATGCTCCTTTGCTTCTTGGTATTGAGATTAATACATTTGCTATTAGATTGTAATCAATAGGGAATAAAATTCACAAAACTTCTAACAAGGTGTGGTTATTCATGACTGAAAGGTCATGGTTGTGCCAAAAGTTTTAACAAATGTCTAAAGTGAAATAAATTGTGGTGATATACGTTGATAACATTATTGATATATTGCTTGACATACTGATCAGTTACCTCGTTTTACGGTGTCTCACCACTGGCTCAAAAGATTCATTGGCCTAAAACGAGTCCTAATGTGTATAAATTGTCATTGAAGGACACGTTATCAGTTCTGGTAGCAGAGCGACGGTTTGGCCCTTGGGGGCCCTAAGACGAAAATTCATTGTTTAATTTGTTTTTCTGTAATAATGCAATTTGGAGGAATGATGGGCTGCTAAGCTCGCCATGGCTTTCCTGGGATCTCGGAGTCTGCCTAAATGAGTTGGGAATGTTCTCAGCGCTATAGTATGTGTGGTTAGGGTTTTTGCGCTTGCCTAAAGCTTATGCAATTTACAGGTGTTTGTGGAAATCTGTGAGAATTGGGCCAAATTAAGTGTTGTGTAGCAGAAGTAGGCGTACTCCATAGTATGAGAGTAGGGAAGTCGACGTACTTCATGTGAATGTAGCGCTTGTAGGTCAAAATTATCCACGTGGTTGGTTGTCGTGTGTCGAGGTCTAAGACTCCGGAGTATGATGATAAATGTGGTTCATGTTGAAATCTGTGCAGTTTAGTAGGTCAATCGGGCGTGGTTGACAAGTCGAGTTTGAGTCATAACGCATGAATGAAACCTTCGATGGAGATTTGACAAATTCTAAAGTGCACTAGAAGGAGTCATTGACAAGTCGAGAGTAGAATTTGCGGGTCGAATTCTGCTTGCGTATGCGGGAACTGAGAAGGAGAGAGTAGCGGCCAAGGCTTCAAGTGAAATCTCTGTAAAGTTCTGAAGCGAATGTGTTACCTTCCTGTAGTAAACTGGCAGATTTGTGTTGTCTTTTAAGGTGCTCGCAATAATTTTGCATTAGTCTGTGTGAATTGTAAGGGTCAGTGAGGAGCGGACAAGCCGCAAGACTTTGTCAGCTGCTGTGTGTGTGTGAGTGTGACGTCAGTGGTGCCGCACTGAGATAGGTCAGATGTCGAGAGGGGTCGCGCACGGATTGGTTGCCGTCTGTGAGAGGCAATAGGTTGAGGAAGGGCAGGTGAAGAGTGTCCTGGGAACTAAGCCATTTCTGATTGAATACAAATAAGAGGATCGTAAAAATGAATTTTATTAAAGCATTCAAGAGCGCTCTAAAGGGAGATGTATATATTGTAGCAACTGATGGGGAACCTACACCACCTGAGGGTACTCCAGCTTATACGGTGATGGAAGAGAAAGGTGTCGCGCCTTGCTTATGGATGAAACAGTGGCGCAAATTAACAGAGAAAGAAGGGTTTTTAGCATTTCCAGAACATGGGACGTTCAATCCAAAGGTACTAGAAAATCTGAGGTGGATGTTAAGTACACAACAGCCACCTCCAAGACCGGCACAATATGAGGCTTTAGCGATTTGGGACCTAATGGCTCTTAAACATAGACAAGAAAGGTTTCAGAGAAGGCTGAAAAGAACAGAAAAATCTTATGTAGAGGCTAGGTGGGACAATGAAAGTAAAATGTGGAGAAGGGGAATCGTAGATGGGCTGAAGTTATTCCCAGCAATAACTCAGGGAGAAGAAATACAGGGGAAGAAAGCCTCTTGTAAAACTGATAAAGACTCAGGCAAATCTAAAGAAAATAAAAGATCCTGGGAAGAAGACGATGATTCAGACGATGAGGAGTTTATGGATAGATTGTTACATGATCGCCCGCCATCGTATGCGGTGAGCGACATCGCTCCAAGCACAAGTTTGGATCCTGGAAACCAGACGCAGGAGAAGGGAGTTACTGATACGGTACAGACTAGCGATACAGCTTTGACACAGAATGGTGTCAGTGTACCCACTGCACCCGACATGCCGATACAGTTACAACCTCCACCACAGATAAAGAGAATCTATCCTGATGTCCCGGTGCTTGAAACTACCACGAACCTGATAGTGCTGCCAGACCCGATATACACAAAGCCAAAACTAATACAGATTGAATCAACTCCGAAGCTAATGTCTCAACCCCCACAGTTGATACCAGGGTATAATCCTGTAGCGGGACTGCCATTAGCACCTGTTCCGGGAACGTCGGAGCAGACCTATGGTGTTGCTGCTCCAAGAGGTCTGGGTCCGGGTCAGACACCTGCCGCTATATCGTTACCTATTACTGTTGGTCCCCCAGTGCCATTGTATGCACAAAATAAAACAGGGTTGTGTGAACAGGGACTGATGACTCAGGAAGCGATAAGAGGAGGGCCTATGGGAACTCCACAGATAATGGCTCCCGGAGAGCAAGTAAATGAGCCACCAAGACCCTTAATGGACCTTAGTCCAGTGGGGGCACCTCTCGAAGCAATGCGTCAATCAGGATTAGGAGTTTTAACTCCCCAGACCATGAGCACAAATACCTCGCATTCTCCAATGATACATGCAGGGAACATTTCACTGCAGGGTTTTCCAGTACAACAGTTAAATGAATGGTTAGAGAAAACATACACTTCGCAAAAGACTACAGTGACCACAGTTGAACCTGAGAAAGAGAAACAAGATGAATACCTGAACCTTATACAATTAGGGGCAGAAGCTGCTGAGTTAGTAGAAGGGACAATGGGAGTAAATAGATTGGAGTCATACACAAAAGCAGAAAAAAGATACCTGTGTCCCAAAATTACCAAGGAGGTAGGCAAAGTACATCAGAGATTGGCAAACTTGGCAGACAAATACAATGTTGATATCGGAAACACTAAACATTTGAAAAGAAGTTACAGATTAGATTTCGATTCAAAAGATTTTGAACACATGAGATCTGCAGGAATGAAAGCACATTTAAGAGAATTGTTGCAGAGTGCACAAATTTGGGGTGCTTTGGAGAAATGGGAAGGCAGATGGGCAAAGAAAAGAGATAAGGGAAAGAATGATAGTCCAGGGTCTAATCAAGCTAGGACCTCACCTAATCTGGATTCATTAAAAATACTGCCTATGAGAGAGACAGCTGGCGGTGTTTTAGTACATGTGCCATGGACTAGAGGAAACATTCTATCTTTTACAAATGATTATCCTAGGCTAAGAGAGAAGCCGATCAAGTGGTATCAACAAACGGATAGGTTTGTGAAGCTTGCAAAGTGTCTCTGGGAAGATTTGAATACTTTGTTTGAGATCATTGTTCCGCCGGATTTGTGGCTCGAGTGCAAGAGAGGGGTAGATTGGCCGACAAAAGAGCCGGCAAGAGATAAGGTGACTGGAGCGCCTTCAGAAGAGGTGATTAAATATTATCATCAAGTGATTGAGTTTTTGAAGCAAAAGGTGTCGCCGAAGGTGACTGATTGGCAGAAAATAGATCGGACCTCTCAAGAGGTTAAAGAGTCAATACATGCTTATTACGAGAGATTGTTGAAAGCATTCAAGCATTACAGTGGTACTGAGACAATTGAACCGAAGGATATGAATCATCTTTTGTTTAGATTCGTTGAAGGGCTGAGACCAGAGGTTAGCCAGATGATTAAGAATCATTTGATTTGTTGGCAAGCAAAGCCGATTGATGAGGTGCTGCAGTATGCAAAATACTGTAGTGACGAAATTGAGTTGAAGCAGAAAAAGTTGAAAGAGAAAGTGATGGTGATGCAGATAAGGGCTGCACAGGCAGGAATACGGGGAAATGGAGTTCAACAGATGATACAACAGCAACCGCAAATGAATGGTGTGTTTCAGGCACAGCCGAGAGGCAGAGGTCGAGGGTTTGTGAACCGCGGTTCGGACATGAATAATTTTGTTATTCAAAATGATGTTCAAGGAGTGAAAAAGATGTCACCATGTCACGCGTGCGGGGGCGTGGGGCATTGGAAACGGGGGTGTCCAAATATGGTGCAGGATGGTGCAGTTCAGCAGAGCACAAATGTTGGTACCTTACAAAATTCACAAGGTCAAAAAATGAGACATCAAAACCCGAATTTTCAGAATAATTTAGTGCAAATGCAAGGGGTACAGCCCATGCAACAGATACAAATGCCGCGTTTACAGTCAATACCAATGCAACCAGTGCAACAGCAGATTCCCATGGTGCCTAGACAGCAAATGCAATTACCTATGGCACCGATGGGACAGCAACAGGTGATGCTTCCTCAACAGGTCACAGGTCAGGTAACGAATCAGAACAACACTGTACAACAGTTCCCATTACGGGGGGAAAATGGCATGAATGAGGATTGGTCAGATGATAGCTCAGACAGTGAAGAGTGCAGGCTTGCAGCATCCTTAGAGGTGGATCAGAGAGGCCCATATGTAGAAGGAAAGGTGATGGGCTATAAGGTTTCATTTTTGGTCGACACAGGAGCTACACGCTACACAGTTCGAAGTGCAGAAGTCCCAAGATTACCTCTCTCAGGACGTACTATACGAGTGGTTGGAGTAGCAAATCAGTACCTGACCAACCCGATTACTGACCCGGTGCAAGTTGAAATTGGCAACTTCCAAGGGCTGCATAGATTTGTTGTATGCGATTCAAGTCCAGTATCCTTACTAGGAAGAGACTTACTGTGCAAAACAAAATGTTCGATTACCTGTTCCAATGATGGAATCGAGGTACAAACAAACAGTGACGATGAGGGAGATGAGAGTCAATTTATTGAGGAAGAAACAGGGACAAATGAAGATTACCCTCTGATTACTCTATACCCGATGCATACCTTGATTGATTTACCTGTTGAATTACAAGGGACAGTGACAGAGAAAGTGTGGGATTTAACCGGGAAGGAAGTTGGACTAATAAAAGGGGTAGAACCAGTCTAAGTCCAGATTAAACCAAATGCAGTGTTCCCACAAGTGTCACAGTATCACATGACCCAAGATGTCCTCATTGAGGTGCCACAAATAATTGCAGATTTTCTCAGACAGGGAGTCTTGAAAGAAGTCTTGAGCAGTCCATGTAACTCACCCATCATGGGTTTAAAGAAGCCCTGTGGAAAGGTTCGAATTGTGCAAGACTTGCGGAAAATAAATGAAATTTTGATAAAATGCTGCCCTGTGGTACCTAACCCAGCGGTAATAATGTTCCAGGTCCCCTGTGATGCTGAATGGTTTACCGTAGTAGACCTATCACAAGCTTTCTTTTCGATACCTCTCCATGAAGATAGGCAATTTTTATTTAGTTTCAAATTCCTGGATAAGGTGTACAGTTGGTGCAGAATTCCTCAAGGGTTCTCAGAGTCACCATCCATTTTCAATCAGATATTGAAAAAGGATTTGGAAACTCTTGTGCTGCCTTTTAATTCAACTCTTGTGCAGTACATCGATGATTTGCTAATTGCATCCAAAACCAGAGACGGTTGTAAATACGACACCGTTGCATTACTGAATCATCTGGAAAAAATGGACACAAGGTGTCACCCAGAAAGTTACAATATTGTCAGAAAGAAGTAAAATACTTGGGACACTTAATTGAGAAAGGGTCCAGAAGAATAGCTAAGGAGAGAATAATAGCTGTTTTGCAAATGAATCCTCCAACAACAAAAAGAGATGTCAGAATGTTTTTGGGAATGTTGGGGCTACTGTCGTCAGTGGATACCCAATTTCTCAATCATCTCAAAGCCGTTGATAAAATTGACAGGAAAGGAAGTCAAAGATGAGCCATACACAATAACTTTGTCAAAAGAGGAGCTTGAGTCATTCGTAGAATTGAAAGAATGCATTTGCAGGGCACCAGCATTAGGAATGCCAGATTATGAAAAGTCTTTTCTATTGTTTTGTCATGAACGTGATGCTTGTTCTTTGTCTGTCTTGACACAGGTCCACGGAGATGCAAATCGCCCTGTAGCATATTTTTCAGCTACTTTGGACCCTGTCGCAGCAGCCTTACCAGGTTGTTTGCCGGCAGTCGCAGCAGTTGGTCAGAGCCTTTCACAATGCGAAGGCATAGTCATGGGATACCCCCTTGTTCAGTATAGGGAAAGATGCGGAAGACATTGTAACGCGAATGGTTAATTAGCTTGAGCAGTGTAGATGAGTGTAATGCCTGTTGAAACCCCCTCCCAAACATCATGGAAAAGTTCATGATATTATTTTCAAGCTTGTTTGTGTAAAAGACTCCGTCTCAACCTTCAGAACGAGAGTACAGGGAGAAGATGGAATGAAAACAAAGGCTGGAGAAAGGCAGAGCAACCAAGTACTGATAACATAGCTAGAAAATGCCAGAATGAGATAGAATCCAAGCTTCGAGTTATTTAAGCACTGAAGTGTGGGTGAGGGATTTGGAAGCTCGCAGATGGAATTGTGGAAGCTGCCATGGCCCAGCGCTGCCTCCCTGTTTGCTCATGGTGCTTGAGGGAGAGAGAGGTCCAAGCAGGCGGTAGAGGGCTCCCAGCATGTCGTGGATTAAGATAAGTTTCCACACAGGGATAAAGTACCTTTGTTTCTCTGCTCTATTATTATGACCGATTATTTATGCCTGCACTGTGTTTATAACCTGAAGTATTCAGCTTGTTTATATTTTCCTTTCTAAACCTATTAGTGGGAACTGCTACAATAACTGAAACATGCATTTTGGTGTGCAGTAAATCAAAGCTTATCTGAAGTATTTAGTTTGTTTATATTTTGCCTCCTGAACATCGTAGTGAGAGCCTGCTGCAGTAATTGAAACATGCATTTTGGTGTGCAGTAAATCAAAGCTTATCTGAAGTATTCAACTCATTTATATTCTGCTTCCTGAATATCGTAGTGCGATGCATTTTAGTATACAGTTAATCAAACTTATATCTGTCAATGAATTCTTTGCCTATATATATATATAGAAAAATAAATGCTTTTCATTGCTATTCTTATTCTATTATTGTTAATGTGCTAAATGCCTACATTTTACCTGCAATTCTAGTAAAGCTAAATTGTATTTATAATTGGCGTGTGGTCCTTCATTGAGCGTCCTTATTGACTTATACCGTACAGGTGTCAACCAGACACCTTGATAAGACACCCCTGACAGTAATGGTTCCACATTCAGTTGAAATTCTCTTGACACAAACTAAGACTCAACAAATGACAAATGCACGTCTAACCAGATATGAGACAATCATATTGGGGTCGCCGAATTTCACCCTTAAAAGATGCACTGTTCTGAACCCGGCAACTTTACTTCCTAATTAAAATACTGAAATCAAAGATGGGGAAGAATTTTAACATGATTGTCTCGAGGTGACTGAGTTGTGCACCAAGCCTCGTCCCGATATTCAGTACACTCAACTGAAAGAAAATGATTGCATTATGTTTGTTGATGGGTCCTGTCTAAGAGATTCAGCAGGGACATTGGGAGCTGGTTACGAGGTATGTACCATAACTGGCATTGTCGAAGCCTCCTGGCTTGAAAGAATGTTCTCTGCACAAGTGGCAGAATTAATTGCCCTTACTAAAGCATGCCATGCAGCTGTAAACCTGAAAGTCACTATCTATACTGACAGCAGATATGGATTTGGAATTGTGCATGATTTTGGCCAACTTTGGTCACAGAGGGGTTTTATGACCTCCTCTGGTTCTCCAGTCAAAAACGGTGAACAAATAAGAGACTTGTTGCATGCTATTCAGTTACCTCAAGAAATTGCCGTGGTGAAGTGCAGTGCTCACATCAGATCACAAGATTTTGTGTCAATGGGAAACGGTTATGCAGATGAAGTTGCAAGATTTTGTGCATTAAACTGTATATCGTTTAAGGAACAATGGGAATTGTTACCACAAACTGAGAACGACATACATTTAAATATGGCATTATGAGTAGTTGACACCTTAGATGAACTGAAAACATTACAAGGTCGTGCAAGCAAAGAGGAGAAACGCTCTTGGCAAAGAATGCAATGCGTGCAAAGAGCTGATGACTTATGGGTTTCAGATGAGGGAAATTGGTTTTGCCAAATAGCCTTTTGTCACAGTTTGCCCGGCTATACCATGGACAGGCACATCTAGGAAGGGATGCCATGATCAGGTCCTTTAAGATTGATTGGTTCAATCCAAAATTCAGACATGCTGCAGAAATCACTTGCCACAGGTGCGTCATCTGTCAACAGATGAACGCTGGAAAAGGAACTGTGGTACCTTTGAGCCACATTGGGAGAGCTGGAGGTCCATTCAACAAAATGCAAATGGATTTTATCGAAATGCCTGTTTGTGGAGGATTGAAGTACGTGTTGGTAATTGTGTGTGTTTTCAGTCATTGGATTGAGGCATATCCCACACGTAGGAATGACAGTCTTACAGTCGCAAAACTACTACTCAGGGAACTGATACCAAGATTCAGGTTTCCGGTTTCTATAGAATCAGATAGGGGTAGACACTTCGACAATGAGGTGATTAAACTTCTGTGTGCCGCACTCAACATTGAACAAAAACTGCATTGTAGCTATTGTCCTGAAGCATCAGGATTAGTAGAACAGATGAATGGTACTTTGAAATCAAGAATGGCAAAAATGTGTGCAGCAACAAACATGAAATGGCCAGATGCCTTGCCACTAGTACTTTATGTCTATGAGAAATACCCCAGACAAGAAAACAGGATTGTCCCCCCATGAAATTCTCATGGGCAGAGCAATGAGATTACCAGCAGTACCTGCAAATGCACTAGTGAATATTACAGATGATATGGTGTTGGATTACTGCAAAGGTTTGGCTGACGTGATTCACTCTTTTTCTCACCAGGTGGAAGCTAACACGTTGCCACCAATTGGTGATCCAGGTCACTCTCTGCCATCTGGAGATTGGGTGGTTGTCAAGAAGCATGTAAGGAAATCGTGTCTAGAGCCACGCTGGAAAGGGCCGTATCAAGTAATATTGACGACTACCACTGCTGTGAAGTGTGCCGGGGTTCCCAACTGGATACATGCCAGTCACACGAAAAAGGTAACGTGTCCTGTTGAAGAGGAACTTGAAGTTTCTGGTACAGCAACTTCAGGAAGAGAAGTCTCAGAGATCAGTCAAGAAGGAACTGAGACTACTGGAGAGCCCACTGAGAATAGCCTTGTCCCTCAAACAGTCAATGAGTTCGAGAGAGGTGACAGAGTGCCTATCTCAGTAGAGGCAGCAGGAGAACTAAGCCAAGGAGAGGTTCTCCCAGAAGTAGACGAATACGGGTTAGAATCTGAACCAGAAGCAGAAGAAGAAAGAGAAGGAGAAACTATAGATACGAATCAGAACGTGTCAAAATGTCCCGAACCAGTTGCAGGTCCTTCAAGAAAAAACAACCATATCACAAGAGGAGGGTGCTGTCCAACGTCCTGAAGGGAAACGTCGAGAAAAGACACATAGAGGTGAAAATTGGCCAGATAAGTTGCATCTTAAAATAAAAGAAGTATTGAATGACACCATAGTAGAAGAGAGTGTCACCACACAAGCTGACGATCTGAGTGAAGGAGAACAACAAGAAGAACAACGAATAAAGAGGAAAAGAATTGCGAACAGAAGATATACAGGTCCTGAATGGGTGTATGCTACAACATCTGAATGGCAACAAGAATTCCTAACATTCTGTTTTGATCGAGAAGTACCAGGCCAGTATTACGGTACCTGAACAAAACTTAAGGAAGACTTGGCTAAATTTGAAGATTTTGTAAACTAAAGAAAGAAACTCTAGAAAATTACTGGAAGTGACACTAAACCGGATTTGACTGAAAAGAAACCTGATTGTGACAAGCTGCTAACCTGAATTGACGAAAAGGGTCCTGGAGGGAGTGAAGACGCTGTATATACACAGAAAAATAAAAAAAAAGTTTTTCCCCCAAGTTGATTGTTGATCTGCTATTCTGATTCTATACAAACATGGCTTACAGTAGCAAAGGAAGTAAAGTGTGTGGTTGGTTAGGTCTTATAATGGGTGTTGTGTGTGCAATAATGGTTGTAGGAGTGATTGTAGGAATGCCATGAAGAGAGAAAGAAACGATTAACGCAACTTCAAAACCTGAGACTACCACTAAACTAACACCCTGGGAGAAATTTGAGCAGGATGCAAGACATATGCATGAGGGAACTAATGCAAAAGGGGAACTTTCTACTAATGTTTTCTATCCCTTACTAAACGAATATGTGGAAACTATGGATGCGAAAGATTGTTATGTATGTACTCGTTACCTATCATAGCCTCCCTCTTACCTATGGAATTAGTTGCAGCTTGCTATTAACAAGATTCTATAATCAAGAGCATGTGCAATATTTTTATTCGAATCTGGACGTTGTGTTTTCTTTTGTGCCTGTGATTGAATTCTTGAATAAACTAGCTAAAGAGCATGATATAAAAATAGTTAGAGGATTCTTTGAGCCAACACTTACATTTGGAACTGCTTATGCACATCGCAACAATTTGACTTGCTTATTGTCTCTTGTAGAGAAAAGTTTTTTAGATCACACAGATGATAGACGCAAAGCACTGAAAGAAAGATTAGAAAAAGGATTAGAGAAGCATACTTATGCAAATGATTATGCTTATACTGCAATCAAAACACAAGGCAAACTAGCTATAGATGCATTATACGTAGGTAGGCTCTGTGTATATAGACCAAAATCTGATCTAGATAATTTGTTTGTGGGTACGAGTGAATGTAGGCATGTGTTTCTATTTCAGAGTAAATGGACCTTTATGTTGAATGGACAAGATCCAGCGATTCCTGAAATCTATTACATCTGTGGGCTAAACGCTTATTACCGTCTCCCTAAGGGATGGTATGGGACATGTTATTTGGGAATAGTATTCTCAAAGATATACCAGATTGATGACTTAAAACAAATACCTAAAACGTCTGAATTACAACTTCCTAGACAAAAACGAGAATCAGTGGCGGCTGTCATTGGTGATATATTTGGAGCTATAATCCCATCAGTAGGGGTTATCTTGAATTCTATGAAAATTCAAAGGTTGTCTACTATAGTGGATAACATGCTGACAAACTTTACAGGAGCCATACTCATGATGGATACTGAACTTGCTGCAGAAAGAGCTATGACTCTTCAAAATCGGCTTGCTTTAGACATTCTTTTAGCAAAGAGTGGAGGGGTCTGCAAAATGCTTAATGAGCGTCATTGTTGCAAATTCAATCCAGATAACAGTAAGAAGATTAGAAGTATGCTTACTAACCTTACTAGAGATAGTACAGATTTGAAAGATCTAAAAGAACTTGGTGTTTGGGAGAAATTTGGAAAGGGAATTGCTGGAGTGGGAAGCTGGTTTACCAATATTTGGAATGGGGTACTTGCAAAAATTATGATGGGTCTATTCATTGTTTTGATTTGTCTATTAGGATTATGGGGAGCATGTAAAATAAATGACAAAGTAAAAAGAAATTGGACCAAAAGAACCAGAAGAAATGAAGAAAGTGAAAGAGAGAAAATGTTCAATGAAATATGGGAAAGTTCTCATAAAGGGCAAGATGTTGAAATGCGTATCATGCGCAAGGTGAAAAATTAGACCAAAGAGAAAGATTGTGTGATGACGAGCGTCATCAGAGGAGGGACTGAGAGAGTGTAGTTTAAATATGACCTATTTTTAGATGTGAAATGCTTATATTTAACAATGCTGCATTAATAATATTATTCATTAAAATGTATTTTAAACGTGAAGAATTATTGTACGCATATACTAAATATAAATAAGAAGAAATGATTACTTGTATTTGGATTAATTGAATATGTTAACACGTACGAAGATTGCATTTATTAGAATCCATAATCCTTAAGTTAGCGTGAGCCGAAGAACTGGCTATGTAGCTCTCATATTAAAGCATATTTTCTGTCTCTCCATTGTGCTGACTTGCAAAAGGCCATGACCCAGCATTTGTTCACTTCCACGTTTTTGCAACAATGATAGTTTTTCCCATTCGCATGCTAGCTGCTTTATTATTATAAAGTTATACGCTTTGCAACAAATATGGAAACTTTCAAGGACATTGAACCACGGAAAAGAGAACTTTTGACCCGAAGAGTGCGCCAGAAAATGAAGTAATCCCGGATGTACCACCTACGAAAAACGTCAAATATGAAGACCAATCAAAATATTATAATTTATCTCGAGATGACAAATGCATTACTTAATGTGTAATTTGATAGGTTACAGATAGTGGGGTAAAGTGACTATCCAATAGAATTTTGGGGGAAGGTATTGCCAAAAGGGGATAAAAACTCATGACACAGGAGACTCGGGAGACCTAGGTAGGGAATGATATCGATTGCATCCAGAAACACCCTTAGTTGCCCCATCTCACTTTCCTCCTTATGAGGGAAGTGCCCCCTGCCTTAGACTAGATATATTGATGGCGATCTAACTGATGTCCTGAAGACGAAGACTGATCCTGTATGCTGACCTATCCCGAGGAGGGTAATTATGACTGTTGCTATTGAAATTCGTCTATTTGCCTTCCCTTTCTAGGTACCAACTGCTGTATTTTTTATTAGTGGCCTTAGTTAGATGTTTTCCAAATTGATGTTCTAAATTGTTTTGCATGAAGCCCAACATGCTAATGCTAATTAGCAGTTAGACAAGATATTCTCTTTGACTGACAAACGGACATGACTGACATGCCATGCTGAACTGAGATGTCTATGCTGCTCTATGTACTCTGATTTGTGTATATCATATGTTAGTGTCTTAATGATTGTCGTCTTCGCATTGTCAAAATCTTACCACAGTTGCCATATCGTGACTATGCTCCTTTGCTTCTTGGTATTGAGATTAATACATTTGCTATTAGATTGTAATCAATAGGGAATAAAATTCACAAAACTTCTAACAAGGTGTGGTTATTCATGACTGAAAGGTCACGGTTGCGTCAAAAGTTTTAACAAATGTCTAAGTGAAATACATTGTGGTGATATACGTTGATAACATTATTGATATATTGCTTG
The DNA here is from genome assembly GCF_031143425.1 of Pleurodeles waltl. NCBI lineage: Eukaryota > Metazoa > Chordata > Amphibia > Caudata > Salamandridae > Pleurodeles > Pleurodeles waltl. The sequence continues at coordinate 215,285,519 of NC_090450.1, read as the reverse complement.
ACATACTGATCAGTTACCTCGTTTTACGGTGTCTCACCACTGGGTCAAAAGATTCATCGGCCTAAAACGAGTCCTAATGTGTATAAATTGTCATAGAAGGACGCGTTATCACAGCGACAACAGGGAGTCAGTCATACAGCAATATTTCCAGCGACACACAGGTGAGAACATTTTCATTTTTACCATTACATTCACTGTCACACGTCCTCCTCTATCCTGTGTGTTATTTCATGGGATTATTTGGTAATTGAGTTGTTTCTTTCCATTACGGTTTCACTGGTGTGGTTACCAACGTGTGTCATCTACTTGCATCCTTCAAGGACTTGTGATGTGTGACATTGATATGTTTCCTTTACATCTCACAACGCATTTTGACACTGTCATAGATATTAATTTTTACCAAATCATAGACTGACTCCAGATTGTTTTGTGTTTCAAGGGTGTTTATTGAAGTGCTCAAAAATGGAAGGGGGGTGTAAAATGGTGATGGGTGATGGCGGAGGAATGTCCATGGCAGAGTCCAGTCTATTAGTCTCACAGGTGCACTGCCCATATGGGCATAGGAAGTGGACCTGGGGCAGTTCAAGTATGGACAGGGTAACAAAGTGGGACAGTGGGGGGACAATCAGGGTGGTCTCACTTCCTGGCGGGGGTCTTGCCATCTTGCTCTGTCCTTTTCCTGGCTCTCAGGGACTTCTTGCGTGGTGGTTGTCCGTCTGCAGGGGGTGGGGTGCTGGTGTGGTGGTCCTGTGGCGGGGTGACCTGTCCACTAGCACCGGCGGAGGTGGTGGGCAGTTCATCGTCCAAGCTAGTGTCAGGGGCCCCTTGGAGTGCCACGGTGTCCCTCAGGGTCTGCTGTATGTCCTTCAGCAACCCTACGATGGTGCCCAAGGCGGAGCTGATGGTCCTGAGCTCCTCCCTGAACCCCAAATACTGGTCCTCCTGCAGGCGCTGGGTCTCCTGAAACTTGACCAAGACCGTCGCCATCATCTCCTGGGAGTGGTGGTATGCTCCCATGATGGAGGCTAGGGCCTCGTGGAGAGTGGGTTCCCTTGGCCTGTCCGCCCCCTGTCTCACAGCAGCCCTCCCAGTTCCCCTGTGTTCCTGTGCCTCCGTCCCCTGGACCGTGTGCCCACTACCACTGCCATCAGGTCCCTGTTGTTGTTGGGGTGGTGGGTTACCCTGGGTTCCCTGTAGTGGTGGACACACCGCTGATTGACCTGTCCTGGGTACGGAGGTTTGGGCCCGCTGGGTGGGTGCTGTGCTGGTGTTACCAGAGGGTGGAAGGTCAGTGTTGGGCTGTGCCTGTGGAAGGGGAACCGACTGTCCCGAGGCCCACGATGGTCCGGGCTGGTCATCAGGCTCCAGTAGGGCAGAGCTGCTATCGTCACTGTGGGCCTCTTCTGTTGGTGGGGTAGAGTTGTCTGGACCGTCCGGTGTGGTGACGGTCCTTCGTGATCCTGCAGGGGCATAAGAGCATGATTATTGCATGTGTGTGTGTGATGGTGTGCAATGGGTGGGTGTTTGTGTACCCCAGTGCAAACATTCCTGTGTGGGGGCTTGTGTAATGATGGTTAGGGGGTTGTTCTGGGTACGTGCAGTGGGCATGCTTAGGTGATGGGTGTCCATGCTTAGTTGGGTCATGCAGGGCTTGGTGTTGGGATGGGTGGTTTGTGTTATTAGTACATTAGTGAGGAGTTGGAGTGATAGGTGAGGGGGTGAGGGTGGGGGTGTGTGATAGCATGCAGGTAGGGTGGGGGATATGATAGCTAAGATTTGACTTACCAGTGTCCGTTCCTCCACCGACTCCTCCGAGGCCCTCAGGATGCATGATGGTCAAGACTTGCTCCTCCCATGTTGTTAGTTGTGGGGGAGTAGGTGGGGGTCCGCCGCCAGTCCGCTGAACCGTAATGTTGTGCCTGGAGACCGTTGAACGCACCTTTCCCCGTAGGTCGTTCCACCTCTTCCTGATGTCCTCCCGATTTCTTGGGTGCTGTCCCACAGCGTTGACCCTGTCCACTATTCTTCGCCATAGCTCCATCTTCCTGGCTATGGATGTGTGCTGCACCTGTGAGCCAAATAGCTGTGGCTCTACCCGGACAATTTACTCCACCATGACCCAGAGCTCCTCCTCGGAAAAGTGGGGGTGTCTTTGGCGTGCCATGGGGTGGTGTGTGTGATGTGTGGGGCGGTGTGAGTGTTGATGTGTGTGGGGATGTGTAGTGGTGTGTGGTGTTTTGTGCGTGGATGTTGTGTGGGTGATGGTGTTGTGTGCCTCTGTATGGTGAGGTTGTCTTTGCTGTGCTGTCTCTCTGGCCTTCATTCGTGAATTCTGGTTGTAGGGGTTTGTGGGTGTGTGTTTTATAATGTGTTGGGTGTGTGGGAGTGGTGTTTGTATGTGTATCAGGTGTGTGCATTTGTAATTGTCCAATGTGGTGGGGTTTTGGAGATGTGTGTGTATTTTGAGCGCGGCGTTGTGTACCGCCAATGGAATACCGCAGTTGAAAGACCGCCGCGTGGATTCGTGGGTCGTAATAGCATGGGCGTGTTTCTATTGGCGTGGAGGTGGAGGTTTTGTTTTCGCCAGTTTAACACTGACCTTTGGTGTGGCGGAGTTGTGTGGGTGTCTGAGTTTCGGCAGATTCCGAGATGTGTGTCATAATAGATGTGGCGGAATTCTGCGGAGGTGTATTGGCGGTCTTCTGCGTGGCGGTAAGCGGCTTTTACCGCCAATGTTGTAATGACCCCCATAGTGTACTAAAAATTACAGCTGTAAAATATAACTCTTTAGCTTACTTCTTCAGCAAGACATGTATCTCTCTTAATAATAATTTCTGTTAATTTTCCTTTGTGCCGGATAAACTTCAGCAATGATGTTGCTAAAAAGTTAATAATAGTAAAAATAATACCATGTACTTGGTAATAATGAACATTAAAAGGGCACTGTTCCTGCTCCCATGTAACTTCCAGAGCAAGAACCAGCACGTTCACAAGACATTGTTATTAAGCACTATGTTGTCCAGGCAACCAGTAACCACGCGGGGGTGCACGCGAGGGCCGACGCAATGAAAAATCTAACATTTGAACAGCACACACGTGCCTCAAGCAAAGTAAACAAACGGCAACTGTATTAGAGAAAGAGAAAAAAAAAAAAAGAATTTTTTCAAAACTTCCCTGACTTGCTTAAAATAAGTTGCCTTTAACAAAGCAGGTCCGAAAATAGCTGCCCTCCAATCCTCAGTCTGATGTCTGTTGCCTTCCAATAATTGCAGTTCCCTCAGTCCAATGCTTGCTGCTTTACGATCCTGCTTGTCGCCATGTGAAGTAAGTACACTGGCTCTTCTTGTTCTTACTGTTAAAAGTTTATTTCCAGTTATACTATTTTGTTTCTCACTGCTGAGTGCTGCCTTGCTCATAGGATTGCATTGGAAATGCCCTACCTTATGTCTAGGTGGTATTGTCTTATTTATGGGCTGTAGCTTAGGCTTGTTTGGTACGGCTGTAATGGTAGTGAGAAATTCTATTTTCTGATGGAGGTTGATTTTTTTATTACCATTATAGAAATGTCACTTTTGGAAAGTGGGCATTTCACTGTGCTTATGACTCTGGTGTTTTGCAGCTTGACTCCAATCCACATCAGGGACAGCTGGGCTTTGTGCATACTCCTCAGACAGGTTGTACACAGGGAGGGTGGAGGTGTCACAGAGGTATTTCTGCATACTGAATGGTGCTCCTGGGCTGAGAGAGGCGGGACACACCTTCATTTGTGAAGGCTGTGCCCTGGCCTCACACAAGGGGCTTGTTTACCCCCAATGATGTCTGGAGCCGGTGATTGAGGAGAAAGGGGACACTTGTGGAACCAGTTGGTACTGGTTGGAACCCCTTCTCCCCCTTCTGTGGAGACTATGCAATATGAGCATAATTACAGGGGATCTTCCCCCACATTTTTAGAGCACTTTCGGAACTGGGACTGAATCTCTGTCAGAAGGAACTCTGGACGGCCAAAATAACTCATCTGGACTGCTTTTCTGCATGTTGCCCTGCTGCCAATGTGTCTCCTGACTGTGACTTAATTAGCACTACAGGGACCGCCAGGAGGAACTGCCCTTTCAACTCATTGTTGTGTGCTGGCCTGCCTTCCCTTGTTGTGCCCCCTCCGAGTGCCAAAGGTAAAAAGGGCTCTGCAAAGGCAACATGTCTGCCACGCTGCCGGAGGAAGCAGTTTCTGTAGGAGTTGGGTCGTGGCCACGCTGTGTGCTCACGGGCCACTGCGCTGTCTGATCGCTACACGCGGGTAGCTCGGGAGAAGGGTCCCCGCCTACCAGGCAGGTATGTGAGTTTCGTCCCTCCCACCCCGCATTAAAAATCCCTTGGGACCACAGGCCTTGTTTTTCTTGGGGCTGTGATTCACAGGACGGACGGAAGGCTTAATAGAGGCCCTGTCCCGCTGGGGTTCACTCTTCTACCCTAGGGTAGCTGGAGTAAATGAGCTCCGTGCTGGTCTACATGGAGTCTCACTCCACGCAGATCCTCTGAAAGGAGTATAGAGGCCCAGTACCTCTGGAATGGTGCAGACATAGACCTTGCTGGGGTTTGTTACTCACCTTGGGGATGAGCTATAGATGATGATACCGTGATCATTCCTGTGTGTATTATGAACTACACAATATAAGAACATTTCAGTAAGTTTTTCCCTAGAATGACTTATGACATATGCCCTGAGGGAATGTTTTCATCCAGCATGCATTGATGCTGGGGATGATGTCTTACCATTTGGGAAATGTTTGCACTACATGTACACCCATGATGATGTCTGGGCATTTATGACAACATGTTCACTCTGACTGGTGCATTTTTGGTAATAATATTGACAACCTGACTACTGCTTGTGTTGCAGAATAACCAGTAACCTATATGATTCATATGACTACTGCTGGCTTTTGCAGTGAACTAGTAACTGCGTGATGTTCTGACAACTGCTTGTGTAGCAGTGTATTACTGATACATGTTGTGTTTGGTCTGATAAGGTTTTATGCAATACAGTTTATTTTTATGTAACTTGTTGTGTTTCTTATGTGGTGTACTCATTGCGTCACATGTGTTGTGCATGTTGTGCAGGCACTTTACACATTGCCTCTGGAATAAGCTTGACCGCTCGTGCCAAGCTACTAACAGAGTGAGCAGGGGTTATCTTGGGAGTGTAACTCTCTCGCCCTGACTAGAGTGAGTGGGTTTCTCCCTGGCATAGGTGCATACCCTAACCCACCTGAAACCCCATTTCGAATATTACTATTACTGGCAAGTTTAAGCAGAAGGGGCCCTTTGACTGCAACCACCCAATGGCACATTTGTACAATGGGAAGCAGGCAAAATGTAAGCAATGGGTTTCCTCCCTTTTTCTTTAGTAGAAGGAGTGGGATTCTTAGAATTTGTGGCAGCTATCTGCCTGAAATTGGAGGTTCCAATTTGGACCTACTTTGCCAGAATTGCTGTTCCCTCACTGCATCATGATGTGCTACAGTTGGTTGGGCAAGTTTTTTATCAAAGTGTTGTCTACACTATGCACCTCATGACAGAGATGTGGACTAGTTGTCAAGCGACTGATTATATGTGCATCACTGCACACTGGATCTCTTTTGTAAGGGTAAAACAAATGCTCTCTGCAGGTCTTGGCTCGTAAAATAACTTGTAAGAATGTTAGGTGGCATGCAACAGTAGCCATGTTTGCCAAATCACATGTTTCTGAATGGCTGTGACCCAGAGGTCTCCGAATTGGATTTGTTGTCACAGACAATGGCAGTAGCCCAGTTAGGCCCATGTCAGATGGTGGCTATTTTAGGGTCCTGTGTTTGACGCACTGCATCAACCTGGTAGTTTGAGAGTTTCTCAGGAAAGACTTCATAGTCAGCAACATACAGACCACCTGCTGATGAATCTGCACTTATTTCTGCCATTCTTTTAAAGCCTGGAAGCAGTTGCAGATTATTAAGTGTACTAATAGAGTAGCAGTTAAAGCCCTGAAACAGGAGGTGCCAATAACTTGGTACTCATCCTATTATATGTTGCAATGTCTGTTTGAGCAGTACAGACCGATCGAGGACTGTCATTCAAAGAAGAGGGGATGCAATTGGAATAGCTATGACCATGAATGCGGACAAATGGGGACTAGTCAAATGCTCCCTGTTGAGGTTTTTACATGGGAATTTAGCAAGGAGGATAGTACGATGGGCAAAGCATCCTGTTGTATCTGCTCTAGGACCAGCTAAAGAAGGTGTTTGAAATGTTCCCAATCGGAGGTGTGAATGAAAACCTAGATGCGCATGCCTTGGTTGAGATGTTAAATTATTGCTTGACTTGGAATGCAAGGCTGCAAAATGACATTACCTCATCCTAGGAAACCTGACCAGTTATTTTAGTTACCAAACACAAATCTACACAAAATACCATGATGATTGCGAAGACCCTGAGGCCTAGTACTCCTTCAGCTTTGTGGACTGGAGAGAAGTGCGTTGATTTGGGAAATGCCCTGCTGCCTTCCTAACTCAAACGTAAAACTCCTCTTTATGTTCTTGCTCTACCTCTGATACTTCTTGGTGCCCTCCTGACACCTCATGAAGCCTGCCTTGCTTTCTATTGTCCTTCTCCTTTACTCTATAATACAGTTAGTGTTTTTCAATGTGCAGGCTTTTTCCTAGTCCTCTCCTGCACAAACGGAACTTGGTGAAAGCTCAAGGCTCCAGCTTACCTACCAGACAGATTCCGCCAGGCACCGAAGAGTGATGGACATTCCAAGAAGAATTGAGATGCACAGCCCAATTTGGCAATACAGTACCATTTTCCTTTTAGCAATTTTAATTTTTAGAACTGTGTGGGTTCACTTCAATCAATAATTTGTAGTTTTCAAACCTAGAAGACAATAGTTGGAGATATACTATCTTGGGTCTCTCTGGGACTGAAGGACTTTTTGTAATGCATTTAACTGAACTTTGTCATACCTATCCCTTCATCATTTCCTTTCACAACAGATTGATCATGGTGTGCTGCTCAGCACCCAGATGAATATTGTTGTTACTTCTTTTGTGTAGAGTTTTTCTTTGTCACACCTTTCCCCAAACCCCCTTTCCCATTCATTATTGAGCCCCTAACCCAGCGCATAGAAAGAGCAAGAAACGAGGACAAATAAAAGTATTCCTCCTTGTTGTGCCCTGCTAACGCCGCCCCTGGCGGCGGCAGTAGATTTTGGTGCTGCCTCAGGTTTACGAAATCTCAGGAATTTGAGGTAGCATCAAAATGCAATAGGTTTTGCTGTGGCATGCCCACAGCAACACCCATTGCATGCCATTCCACGCAAAGTGCTGCATGCGAAGGGGCTGTGTTTAGAAGGTGTTATTAAGCCACAAAAAATAGCTTAACATCACCTCGTAAATACGGCACAGTACTCGGTTCCTATAAATATGCCCCTTAGTGCCTAACCTGAAGGAGGGGGTTTTACATACACTATGAGGTTCAGGGGTATGAGGTAGCTCCAGTAGTGCACAAGGTACCTGAGTTGGATTGGGAAACTGGCATGGGGAGTCACATTCCTTGTGGTAGGGGGGACACTATACTGGCTCTAGGTGAGAGTGACAGGGACAAGGGTTCCCCCCAGGTAGAGGTCCTGGCTGTGGAGTGTGGAGACACCCCAGAAGAGTGTTGGTTGAGGGTCAGGGACAGACAGGTACTGTCTCACCAGTCTCCGGAGGGTGATGTGGGGGCACTTTTTCATGGCTGGTCACTGGATGGTTGGGTGAAGGGTAGTTTGGTTACCTCATGTGAGGGGCTAGGGATTACTGGAGAGAATATGTCCAGTCCTTGTTTTCCAGAGCTTTGCCAACACCAGGTGGAGTGTGAGTTCTCTGTCCTCAGGGAACTTGCACTGGAGGCAGACCTCTGGGTGACTACCAGAGGGTCTGGGGGGTGCTCCTGAAGGGAGTGGTCTAGGTATTTCCCAACCAGGTGAGGTAGGAAATGCTTTCAAAGTCCCAGGTAGGTTCCAGTGTAGTGGGATGGGTGAGGATCCCATGTCCAGTCTCAGAGGAGAGGGATTGGGAGTGGGCTGAGTCCCAGGATTGCCGAGATCCAGTCCCAGAGCCTGTAGGGTTCCATAAGGAAACACTGGGGGGATCCTAGCCTGTACCATAGGGCCATCTGTTGAGGGAGACCCCCATAGTGTCAGGAGAACTTTTGGGGGGACGTTAGCCAGCGTCCCACCAGTTCTGGTGTCTGGAAGTACCAATCCTAGTGAGGGGGAGCACAAGTCCAGACAGGCGGCTGAGGTGAGGTTGTGGGCCCCAGTGGAGACCCTGGAGGGTGTGGGGTCAGCTCTGAGGTCAGAACTCCCCATGGATGACCTTGGTGATGCCATTTCTGGCCTGGGGGGAACCAGGCTCTGCCAGGTGGGCATAGGTCAGGAGACTGGTGCCAGCCAGAATCTCATGTGGCCCTCAGGGAAGGTTTTTCCTTTGTCGGGGTTAGGTGTGCCCCCAAGAAGTTCTGGCATGCCAGGCAGTGGTCTAGCCTGAGGGTTTTGACTCTGGGTTGGATGGTCAGGGGGTAATTTCTGACCTGATGGGGGGTAGGTGTGCTCCCCAAGAAGTCCTGATTTGCCAGTCTGTGGTTCAGACTGAGGGTGGTAACTCTGGGTTGTATGATCAGGGGATAAGCTCAGACCTGATGGGGGTTAGGTATGCTCCCCAGGGAGTTCTGATTGCCAGGCAATGGTCCAATCTAATAGTACAGACCCTAGGCTGGAGGGTCAGATGCAGGGGGTAAACTGTGACCCAATGGGGGGCGGTTTGCCCAATCACCTTCCCCAGTATGACGTTTAGGGGTACTCTCCTTGGTGTGGGGTGCAGAACACTGTGAGTAGGGGCAGGATAAGGAAAGACTCACCCTTGATCCCAGTTCAGTCCAAGGGAACAGACCCAGGATTGAACGGCCAGGTTCAGGGTGTCCCCCCCTACCTGGAGGGAGGGGCTACTGCTAACATTGCCCCTATCATGTTGGATTCTGGGGGGGCACTCCTAGTGTGGGGTGCTAGACCCCAGGGGGAAGGGTAGGAGTAGGGAAGCCTTGACCTCGACCCTGGTCCAACCTGAGGGTACAGCCCCAGGTTGGAAGGCCAGTTGCAGGTTAACATTCCTGCACTGGTGGAAGAATTGTGCAGGACTGCTTTCTTAAGCACCATGACAGTTCTTGATTCTGGGGGTGTCACTCCTAGTTGGGGGAGGGTGGTGCAGGACCCCAGAAGATGGGATAAGAGGAGGGAAGCCTTACCCCTGACCCTGGTCCAACCAGAGGGCACAGACCTGAGGTTGGAAGACCAGATGCAGGTTAACATCTCTGCCCTGGTGGGAGAATTGTGCAGGACTGCTTCCACAAGCTTCCTGATAATTCTGGACTCTGGGGGTGCCACCCCTAGGGGGACGGTAAAGAGCCCCAGTGTGGAGAACCAGTGTCAGACTGTCATCCCTGACCTGGTGCAAAGGAATGTGGTCAAAGGGTGCCAGTCACCTGGGGCAACTGACCTTCACTCTCCACAGTCACAGTGATTGGAGAGCCTCGAAAGGCCTGGGACCTGGCTTTCGTCCCTGACAGCTGTCAGTGGCCACTGCGGCTTGCTATCCTGGTAGACTGAGTTGCCCCTGGGCAGGGAACCGCAGTCACACCCAAGGGGTAGAGTAGGCCACACCACTGTGTTGGCCATGGTGGTACTGCCTGCCCCCTGGGATGCATCTGCGAGCAAAGCAAGGTTATGTGCTGCACAGATGATATCTGCAAATGAGGAGAATGGTTCTCCATGGGTTAGCTTAGTGGGTCCTAAGAGTATGGACAGAGGGATCCAACTGGAGTCAAGAAGGTGTAAAACTAGAACATGCCGCCTTCTGTTGTGGGCCTGGGTCCCTTTTCTATCGCCCCAATCAGGGAGGTCCATCAAGATATTGATTGGTCTCCCATGGCTTTAGGCTGGTGGGGGTTTTGTTGGACCTGGCCATTTTTGCATGGTCAACCCCAATCATTTTGCCTCCTTCTTCCCATTTGTTCTGACCAGTTGTTGATGGCTTTAGGACTCTGGGCACTTTACCACTGCTAACCAGTGCTAAAGTGCATATAGTCTCCATGTAAAGTGTACTATTGATTGGTTTATTCATGATTGGCATATTTGCACTAGAGGTGCCTAGCGCTTGTAAATCAAATGCTACAAGTGGGCCTGCAGCACTGGTTGTGCCACCCATATGAGTAGTCCTGTAAACATGTCTCAGACCTCCCACTGCAGTGTCCATGTGTGCAGTCTTGACCTGCCAATTCGACCTGGCAAGTGTACTCACTTGCCAGGCCCAAACCTTCCCTTTTCATACATATAAGGCACCCCTAAGGTAGGCCCTAGGTAGCCCCAGGGGCAGGGTGTAGTGTAACGTTAAAGGAGGGACATGTACTAACAGTGAAATACTGCAGAATTCAGTTTTCACTGTTGGAAGGCCTATCTCTCTCATAGGTTAACATGGGAGCTGGCCTTAAATAACTTTAAAGTTCAGATTCCCTTTGGGAGCTGATAGAAACACGGAGTGTGGTGTCTCTGAACTCACCATTTAAAATACATCTTTTAGTGAAGTTGTTTTTATGCTGTTAGTTTGAAAATGTGACTTTCTAGAAAGTGTAAAGCACACAATGCTCATGGAGAAATCACTTGCATACAAATATTTCAGCGATTTTAAATCCTATTAATGTTGTAATCAACCATAGATCAAATTCCATAAATGAATAAATCTTCAAACAGCGTGTAATTATTTTCTGGGACAATGAAGAATGTTTATATATTCACTAATAATATATCTATCAATATAGCAAAGCAAAAAAAAAATGTTTGAATGTTTTTATGCAAATGCACTGGTAACCCCTCTAGTCCACAATCCCTTTTCACCCAAGGAACAGAAGGAGAGCACCAACCCTCCTGACTCTCCAACTGCAAAAGATGTGAGTCCTAGACGCAGTCTTTCAAACAATCAGAAACTCCTAATGGACTTCAGCAGCTCATGCAAAGAATTGCGTCATGGAGAGTATAAGGTTAACGTTTCGGTTTTGCAAGGCTCAAACCGTTCATGAGACTATCCTCAGGAGAATGTGTCAAAGTGGATTAAATCACAATAATTGTTGCTCTACAACACAATAAATAACCCACTTTAACCCCTTTGCAGCCAAGGACAAAACCGTTATGTCCTTGGCTGCGGCGCTGAGGGGCCAAGGACCTAACCGTTATATCCTTGGACCAGTTCATGGAGTGCCTCGCCTCGGCGCCCCCAGGGCAGGGATGGAAGGGGAATCACTTCCCCTTCCACCCCGCCCCCTCTCGACCCCCACGTGGCGTCTGATGATATCAGCGCGCGATTGTGCGCTGACCTCATCAGAAGCCTACCCCTCTGCGCTGATCGGAGGAGAAATGCAAAAGCATTTCTCCTCCGATCACGTAGAAGGAGCAAGAGTGGTATGAAGGGAGAGGAAAGGCCTTTCCTCTCCTTTCATGTCTCTCTCAGCATTTCTGTTGCCCGATCGCAATCGGGCAGCAGAAATACCCACTAGACACCAGGGAGGTTTTTTTTTATGTTTACCTATAAGGGGAGCGACCCATTGGGCAAAGGCTACTCTCCAGGTGGGAAATTTATTTTTAGGCCATTTCTGCCCCCACCCCTGGGGGCAGATCGGCCTATTATAATAAGGCCAATCTATCCCCAGGGGACAGAAAACTCTAGACACCATTTCTTTTATTTTTTTTTTGATGTGGGAGCCTGGGAGCAAAATTAATTTTAGGTCATGTCTGCCCCCAAGGGGAGCAGAAAAAACTAGACACCAGGGATTTTTATTTATTCATATTTATACATAAGGGGAGCGGTCCCTTGTCAAGGGCCGCTTCCCAGGGGGCATTTTATTTTAAGGCCATTTCTGCCACCCCGGGGGTCAGATTGGCCTATTATAATTAGGCTGATCTGTCCGCGGGGGGGTAGAAACCCCTAGACACCAGGGATCTTTTTTTTGTGTGTTTATTTTTTTATAGGTGGGGAGCGACCCCTCAGAAAAGGGTCGCTCCCCTTGGGGCAAAATTAAATCTAGGCCATTTCTGCTCCCCTTGGGGCAGATCAGCCTATTTTTATTAGGCCAATCTGCCTCCCAAGGGGGGCAGAAACCACTAGACAGCAGGGATTTTTTTGTCGGTCTCACATGAGGGGAGCAACGCATTAGGCAAGGGTCGCTCCCGGGGGGGGGCAAATATTTGTTCTAGGTCATTTCTGCCCCCCTTGGGGGCAGCTCGGCCTATTGTAATTAGGCCGATCTGCCCCTAGCGGGGACAGGATCCCCTAGACCACAGGGATTTTTTTTTTTGCTTATTTTATTTTTTTATATGTGGAGAGCGACTACTTAGGCAAGGATTGCTCCCCTGGGGGTCAAATTGTCTTTAGGCCAATTCTGCCCACCTTGGGGGCAGATCGGCCTATTTTTATTAAGCCAGTCTGCCCCCAAGGAGGGTGGAAACCAAAAGGTCCCAGGGATTTTGTTTTTGCACCAATGTGACACAAGGGTCACTCCTCTGGGGGGGTCAAATTAATTTTAGGCCATTTGTGTTCCCTTTGGGGCAGATCGGCCTATTTCTATTAGGCTGAATTGCCCCCGGAAGCAGAAACTGCTTAGGCACCAGGGATTGGTGTGTGTGTGTGTATGTGTGTGTTTTGTTTGGGTGGCCAGCCCCTAGGGCAAGGGTAGCTCTCTATGGGGGCACATTACCTTTGGCCATATCTGCGCCACTTGAGGGCAGATCAACCTATTTTTGGAAGGATCATATGCCCCCAAGGGGGCAGAAGGCTCACCAGAGACCAGGGAAGATCTTTTTTTCAAAGTAAGAGGGCGGGGGGTATGGCCATGCTCCCACCCCAAAGAAATGGGGCCAAAGTTGTTCTGTCCACCGGTGGGCAGATGGGGCAATTACCCCCGATCCACACCCGGGAGGGCAGAAAGTCTACGAGATGCCAGGGAATAAAAAAAAAATGAAATAAATAGTGGGGTGGTGGCTGCCAACCATTATGGGCATGTTTATGCCCCCACCCCATCTGAAGGGGGTAACAGTCTTTCAGCTCTCGCCCGCACACTAAAACATCTTATCCCATGGCAAGCAAGAGGACATTTGATTATTTTGGGGTTTTGGTTCTACATTTGAGCCATGAGAGCTTGACTAACTCTCAAAATCATCCCACTTAGGATGGTGAGGACTGCACTTTTTAAACTTTGGGACGCTGCCATGTACAAAAATCCATAAGACCTAGACACATCTGAAAACTAAGCATCTGGGTGAGTCTAGGGATGTGTGCTTCACATGCACCCCACACCATTTTCTAACTCGCAATGCCCTACAAACCTCCAACTTTGCTGGAAATCACACATATTTTCCACATTTTTGTGATGGAACCTTCCAGAATCTACAGGAATCCACAACATTCCTACCACCCAGCATTGTCTCATCTATACTGATAAAACTTCTTCCCCACTTGTCAGCCTCAAAATGTTTTTTTTCAAACTGCCCTTTTGGACCCGCTTTGGTTCCCCCTCAATTTTGACATGTCTTTGTCTCTTCCCTGTCACAGGCTCTTGGCCCACCTACACAAGTGAGGTATCATTTTTACCAGGAGACTGGGGGGAACGTTGGGTGGTAGGAAATTTGTCCCGGTGCAGTGATCCCACACAGAAATGTGGGAAAGTGTGATTTTTTTGCTAAATTTGAGGTTTGCTGAGGATTCTGGATAATTAAACACTGGGGGATCCACACAAGTCACACCTCCCTGGACTCCCTCAGGTGTCTAGTTTTCAGAACTGTCTGGGTTTGGTAGGTTTCCCTGTATGGCTGCTGAGCGCAGGACCCAAAACGCAGGTGCCCCACCTGCAAGATGTTTTGATGTGTCCAGATAGTGTTTTGGGGCATTTCCTCTTGCGGGCCATAGGCCTACCCACACAAGTAAGGTCCCATTTTTATCGGGAGACTTGTGGGATCGCTGGATGGAAGGAAATGTGTGGCTCCTCTCAGATTACAGAAATTTCTGTCAGCGAAATGTGAGGAAAAAGTGTTTTTTGGGCCAAATTTGAGGTTTGCATAGGATTTTGGGTAACAGAACCTGGTGAGAAACCCACAAGTCACCCCATCTTGGATTCCCCTAGATGTCTAGTTTTATAAAATATACAGGTTTGGTAGGTTTCCTTAGGTGCCAGCTGAGCTAGGGATCAAAATCCACAGCTAGGCACTTTCCAAAATAACACCCCAGTTTACAATGTAAAATTGTGATGTGTCCATGTTGCTTTTCTTGTCCAGGCTTTAGGCCTACCCCTGCAAGTGAGGTACCATTTTTATTGGGAGACTGAGGGGAACACAGAGTCGTAGAACAAGTGTTCTTGACCCCTTGTCTTTCTCTACATTTTTTCCTTCCAAATGTAAGGCAGTGTGTAAAAAAAGACATCTATTTAAGAAATGCCCTGTAATTCACATGCTAGTATGGGGACCCCAGAATTCAGAGATGTGCAAATAACCACTGCTTCTCAACACCTTATCCTGTGCCCATTTTGGAAATACAAAGGTTTTCTTGCTACCTATTTTTCACTCTTTATATTTCACCAAATTAATTGCTGTGTACCCGGTATAGAATGAAAACCCATGGCAAGGTGCAGCTAATTTATTGGCTATGCGTACCTAGGGGCCTGATAAACCTACAAGCCCTATATATCCCTGCAACCAGAAGAGTCCAGCAGACATAACGGTATATTGCTTTCACAAATCTGACATTGCAGGAAAAATCTACAGAGTAAAACGTGGAGAACAATGGCTGTTTTTTTTTAGCTTAGTTTTAATATCTTTTAATTTGAGCTGTTATTTTTTGTAGGAAATACTTGTAGTATCTACACAAATGACCCCGTGATGAATTCTGAATTTTATCTACTTTTCAGAAATGTTTCAGGGATCCAGTATTGGTTTCACACCCAATTCTGTCACTAACCGGAAGGAGGGTAAAAGCACAAAAAGTAGTAAAAGTGGGGCATGTCCCAGTAAAATGCTAGAATTGTGTTGAAAAATGTTTTTTTTTTTTATCAAGTCTGCCTGTTCCTGATAGCTGGGAAGCTGGTAATTTTAGTATTGCAAACCCTTTGTTGATGCAATTTTCAGGGGAAAAACACAACCTTCTTCTGCAGCCCTTTTTTCCCATTTTTTTTCAATGACATTTTTGCTGTATTTTGGCTAATTTCTTGGTCTCCTTCAGGGGATCTCACAAACTCTGGGTACCTCTAGAATCCCTAGGACGTTGGTAAAAAAGGATGAAACTTTGGCATGGGTAGCTTATGTGGACAAAATGTTATGAGGGCCTAAGCGTGAACTGCTCCAAATAGCCAAAAAAAGGTCTGCCACCTGAGAGGGAAAAGGCCTGGCAGCGAAGGGGTTAATAAAACGCTAAACAACACTAAAAGGCAACAGAAAACCAAACCACACTGTACATGCAAGTGAATTGCCCACTTACTAGGCACCCCAACAAACAGCCTACATAAACCTCAGTGTAAAATGTGTATTTTTCACATCGTCATAGCATGCAACATCAAATTTACACCAAAAAGTGTATTTGCATATATAAATATATACAGATATATATACATATAAACGTACATACACAGATACATATGCAAATACATAAAATAAAATAAAATCACCCACCAATGCACCTCAAACAACTGACAAAAGTTAAATACAACCAAGCAAAGTGAACCACTAAATACCCGAAACCAATTCCAAAAATGAAGCAAGGCAGTATAATATTACTTGCTTCAACATCAACTTCCTAGAACAGTACTGCTCAATCCTTTTCGAAAAGACATCCAACTAAAAAAAAAAACATACCAAGTCAAGAGTAAAGTTCTAACATCTGATCTACAGTAGCAGGACTCCCACAGGACTTTGCTTACCGCTAGTCAGTTACTCCAGTATAAAGAAAGGATAGTGTATATATATATATTAAAAAAGACAGGCAAGCTTCAAAAAGACATTAGAAAGTACAATAAAGAATGTACTTATCCTTATTTGTGAAAAGACTTGTATCAACAAGGTCCAAATTCTGGGGACTTCCAACTCAAAAGGCTCACATTTACCAAAATTATTTGGCCAGTCTCTGACAGTGATAATAACTCGAGGGTGTTACGAGCCTTGGATTTGACCCTGGTCCATCCACATCTAATCAGCTGTTTTTACCCCCGGGCCAGAGACCCCAAAGGGGCACAGTAAGGAACACAAGATGAGGATGGTACAAGAATCAGTACACTCCAGGCTTCCTCCAAACACAGAACCAGTATTACGAATGGTAGATGCCCGGTCATATGTAGCTGAATTTGAAGAAAAGCTAATATACAGTGGAAGCAATCCTTATTTGAACAACATGAAACACTGGCTAAGATACATAGATGATGTTTTATTAATATGGAATGGCTCTACGTCCCATCTTTTGGAATTCCAATAATGTCTTAATGTACAGAACACTTATCTACATTTTACAATAGAATACAATCAGTGTTCTATTAATTTTCTTGACTTGAAAATCTTTCATGAAGATGGTCATTTGTTTGTGAGTTTATATACAAAACCAACTTCATGGAATACTCTTCTCAAATAAACTAGCCGTCACCCTCGTAATTGAAGAGATAATCTCGCATTTGGGCAGTTTTTACTTTTTAGATTTAACGGTACCAAAAAAGATGATTATTTCAATGAAGCAAAAGTATTGTTTCTAAATTGATCAATAGAGGGTATCCCTACTGATTGGTTAAAAGATCATTGAAAAGAGCATGGTATTAGGACCGTGAGGCCCTATATTAAATGAAGGAGAAACAAGTTCAGTCTAAGCTCACATGTGAAACGACCGTCGATACAGAGTCTAATATGATCAATCAAATTATTCTTAAAAATGGGCTCTTGTTAAGTACAGGTCAGATTTATCAGGACAGACCTTTATTTGCTTTTAAAAGAGGCAAGAATTTAAGGGATCGACTGGTCCGAGACTACAATGATCGCAAACCAGTTTCACTGCGCCAATTATTGGTTTTGAACCCATGTGGTAATTGCAATGCATGTGCCACAACTGAATTAGTGAAAACATATAAGATTAATTATGTTAACTGGACTATCAAACACCATTCTAATTGTGGTTCTAAAAATGTGGTGTATTGATTGAATGCCCATGTACATTATTTTTCATTTGAAAAACTACCCAGGAGGTAAGGAAACGTATTACATGTCAGTCATGCATTCAATGCAAAGTACAGAACACTCCCCTTGTTGAACACTATTTGAAAATGTCTCACACACTGAATGTGATGAAATGGTTTGTGTTAGGAGTTGTAAAATGCCTTATGCACAGACTTGATGTGGATCACCTCCTTACAATGCACAAATATAGATGGATTTGGATGACCAAACGATTAAATCAACAAGTGAAATCATAAGTACTGGCAACTTTATACTGTTTGACTGGTATAGTGATGTTTATGATTGAAGGGATGTGCTGCAATTCTTCTTCTTCCTTGGTTGGATACTTTTGGCTGTGGGGTTATGAGGTTGCATAGGTTTAGTGTGGTGACTCTGGCTTTACCTACTGGTTGTCGAGACAGGGCCACTCCCCTGAAAAGCAGGATGTCTGCAGGGGCAATGGTATGCACCCAACTTACAGGAACACCTCTCTGCACTTCCTGGTGGACACAGAAACCCCGGCAGGTGTCCCAAAAGGAAAGGGTGAGTGAAAGAGAAAGAGACAAAACATTGCCACATCTCACCTGTCCAGCCACGCACCATGTATCTTCGGGGGTCAGGTCATTGTTGACAGAGTGATAGTAGAGTTAGTGCACTCAACTTCCTTAAAACTGAATCTCTCTTTCTGATATGGACAAGGAAGCGGTAGAAGAACACTGGGATGCTCCAACACTTTTCTTGAATAATAATAACTGTTGGCACAATTACTGACACTGCATTACCAAAAAACCCAAACTGAGTACCATAACAATAAGTACTGCAACACTAGGGCTGGCTTCACAGAGATTCACTGTTGCACACTACAATTAGAACTGTGGTTGCACTTATCATGCACAAGGAAGACAAACAAGGGCATTAATTATATCACATATAACTTTCCTGCATGCATAGGGTTAAACTGAAAGGAACAAGAACAATCCAAGAAATACAAATGTCCACTCTGGGTTTAAACAGTTAGAGTGGCACAGTTTGGTATGGTTTCACTGTGTGTGTGAAAAACCCTTCAAAAGCAAATTCCTCAAACGTGAAACACAGGCAGGAATGACCCAATTTAAATCCAAGAGTTATGCAATTAGAGAAAGAAAACTCACTTAAAAGCTCTTTTAAAATTGCACTGTCACTTTTTGTAGTACTTGAGCTCAAGCAGATTTCCTGAAGTACATTTAGGCAAGTAACTACAATAATAATGTAGCATGTTCAGAAATGCATTTTTCTCTGCAAGATAAGCACTCTGATAGAAAATACTAGGTTTGAAATACACCAGCTGTTCTAGGAAAGCACGGCGCTCAAAGAACAAACTCGCTGCAAATGCTAGCCAATTAGCTGCAGTCTTTTCCAGAGTGCCGGAGGAATGCCTGATGTCAGCTGGTACAGGAACGAAGAAAAATAATTGCCTCAAAAGTCCTGAATATGAGGATGACAGCAGGGGCTGGACTGCCAAATCAGATGCTGAGATCAGGAAGCAAAACAAAGCCAAGCAGGGAGGAATGTTTCACTCTGCTATTTATAGCCAATCAGGAAAGCAGTTGAGTTTCCACATGTGGATGAGTCACCACACCCAATTAGAAGCACATTTCTACACCACACCCAATTAAAAGCACATGTCTACACCTGCTCACATTAGCAAACAAGCATTGATAAAACAAGCATTGATAAAACCAATTGTGTAACACAGCACATTATACTTAGAAACATGAAGGTTTAACCAAGAAGAGAGATATGATTTAACTCTAATCCCCGGGGATGCTGACAGATAACGCAGGAGGCACCTTGAGGACTCCTGACACTGGTAGTTTGCTTTCTTGAGTGAGATTCAGTATTTATGTGCTCCAGGAATGTGATCCTTTATGGGGCCGCATACAAAGGTCTCAGTATTAGGACTTGGACTATTTCACCACTGAGGTAGGTATGACTGCATAGCTGTTTGTAATAGGATCCACATTTACTTTGATGTTTGAGAGGCCTCTGGCTGATACAGGTTTGATTTGTGTATCATATTTTGTCCATTTATTGTGTGGAACGTTTTGGACCGATTAAGAATTTGTTACATGGTCTATCCTGATTAGATCTGATGAAAGATACTCAGTTCCAAGATAGCTGCCACAGTTTTGTGGGCTGGGCATGTGATTTTTAAGGGGTAAGGCCTTCCAAACGTCAGGTTAAGAGGGACTGTTTGACCACCAAGGTAGTTATGACTGTATACCTGGGTTTAATAGGATCTGGACTCACTTTGATGTTTCAATGCTTCATATTTGTGCCCATTTGCTGTATGGAATATTAGAACTGATCAGGAATTCAATAGGTTTGATGAAAGATATTCTGTTCCAAGACGGCCCCCACAGTTGTGTGGATAGGTCATGTGATTTCTAAGAGGCTCTCTCTCCAGGCGTTTGGTTAAAAGGGACTGTTTGTTTGCACGCCTGAGCTTTATGATTGATTCAGGCCCGATTGGAGTTTACATATCTGTGGTGAAATAAGCAATATGTGTCTAATGGATTATCTTCTAAAGCGACTTAAAGTTGAGTATGTTTGTGGTAATTTGGTTAATGGATTGGTGTTTATTTTGTCTTCATGTAGATTACATCGTCCTTTCCTTATACTGGAGTAACTGACTAGCGGTAAACATGGTCCTGTAGGAATCCTACTACTGTAGATGGGTTGTTAGAACTTTACTCTTGACCTGGGATGTTTTTTGTTTAGTTGGATGTGCTGGATGAAAAGGATTAAGCAGTGCTGTTCTAGGAAGTTGATATTGAAGCAAGTATCAATAGGCTGTGTTGCTTTATTTTTGGAATTGGTTATTTGGGTATTAGTTTGTTTACTTTGCATGAGGGTATTTAACTTTTGTAAGTTGTTTGAGGAGCACTGGTGGGTGATTGAAGTTTGCCTACTTCAAAGGCAGAAAGGGGTATAAGTAGTGGATCCAAAACCTCATACTTCAGATTTCTTCAAGATCACTTCTGGATTCAAGAGGAACTTCTGCCAAGGAGAAGAGCTTAAGAGAAGTGCTGCCCCTGCCTGTGACTGTGCTTTGTTGGGCTATCTTGCAGTTGTGGCTTCTGCCTAGGTAAGAGGACAAAGACAATTCTTTGTTGTGCATTCATGCTTGAAAAGAATCTCCAAGGGCTTGAGTTGAGCATGCCTACTGTTTTGAAGTCTCAGGGCCATCAAAGCATTCCTCTGCCAGCACCTGGACTCTCTGTTGAGACTCCTGCCCTGCCAAGTGGTGCGCTAGCTAGTCCTTGGGCCCTTGAGAGGTGAAGTTGACGGAACAGGAACTGAAATCTACGCACAGAACACTGTGCGGGGACATTTTCGACTCACCACCTGCAACGGGGCTGAAAAACGATGCGCCACCCATGTTGCAGCAAAAATCAAGGCTCCACCTGCATGGTGGCTGGTAGTTTGACCCATTGTGGCTGAAGAAACAACGCACCTGCTTGCGGCTGCTGCTAACCACGCAACCCCATGCCGCATGGTTTTCTAACACCGTGCGACCAGATTTCTCACGCATCATCCCTGGGTGTCAAAGTCATCGTGAACCTGCATGGATCTGAGGTGCCCCATCTGGAAATTGACATATTGCTCTCTTGCGAGGGAAAAGAATGACACTTCGCCTACCTGATCAGAGAAGAAATGACGTTTGGCCTCACCTGCTAGTAAGGAATTGACGCATCACTGACTTTTCTGGACACGTATAGCACCAAAGTTATGGAGTTTACATCATTTTCTGGACGTGGAAGCCTACCTTGTGTCAATAAGATGCAAGGTAAGCATTCCCATGCAGAAAATGATGATATGGCCTTAGCACAATATTTATCTCCCCATCGTAAAATCTAGTACGGTGGATGGGGGCATTAAATAATGGTGCTAAGCTTGCTTAGCACCAATATTTTTTGCCGGGGTCAGGGAAGGTGTTAGGGTACCTGTGGGCCTTTTTCCATGGTCAGAGACCATGGAACGAGCCCACAGGTCCCCCTTTCTGACCCTAGGGACACCCTCACCCACACCAGAGAGACACCATGGGATGGGGGGACCCATTCCAGGTAAGTCCCAGTAATGTTTTTTTTTTTCCCACTTGGGGGCTCTGACTTGGGGCCCTCTGCATGGCCCTGGCCCCAGTGGCCATGCCCGGGGGTTCATTCGTCCCCTGGGCATGGCCACTGGGGTGGTGGGCATGGCATCTGTCTTTACTGAGATAGGAGCCATGTCCATGGGGGTTGTGCACCAGGAAATGGTGTTACACTGCTTAGAGGCATTTTTTGCCTCTAAACAGTGCAGCGCCATTATTCGGCGCACAAGCTCCCGTTTCCCCTCCCCCTCCACCACCTAACAGGGCATTAGTGCTGGCTAGTGCTATTCCATAAATATGGCGCCTGGCCGGTGTCCAGGAATGGTGCTAGCCGGTGCTATACTTTTACATGCAAAACTAACGCAGTTTTGCGCGTAACAGTATAAATATGGCCCTTATTCTTTTGAAAATTCATATCTCGACTTGTGTGTGTTGGATTTTGTTGTTTTGGTCTTGTTTGATTCAGATAAATATTACCTATTTTCCTAAACTGGTGTGGTGTCCATTTTGTAGTGTTTTCACTGTATTACTGTGCGTGTTGGTACAAATACTTTACACATTGCTTCTGAGTTAAGCCTGCCTGGTCATGCCAAGCTTCCAAGAGGGTTAACCATGTGTGTTTCTCCTTTGCCTTGACTACAGAGAGGGTCCTTGCTTGAACAGGGGTAGACTTCCAACCAAAGACCCCATTCCTAACAGTAATCTAGGTTTTTGTATGCAAAATAAGCAATGGCAATCATACCCTAGTGGTCAATATATATAGGGCCTTATTTATACTTTTTGGTGCAAAACTGCACTCTGTGCCATGTATGGGGGCCCATTTCAGGGCCCCCTATGGCACTTTCAAAAATAAAATGCAATCTTACCTGTACTTACAGCTGGTGCTAAAAAATGGTGCAAACCTGTGCTAAACATTTTGGTGCAAAACTGAATTAGTGCAGTTTTGCAGCAAAAAGTATAACTAAGGGGCAATATTTTGTAAGTTTGAGCCACTTTTGCATCAAAGAATGATGTTAATGCGGTACAAAAAAAGTATAAATTAGGGTCTTGGTGCTAGACGAGTCTAGCACCAAAGTATAAATATGGAGTTCATTTTGCACTGAATTAGAGTTAAAAAATGTATGCAAATTCGGTGCAAACAGAGTCTAAATATGCTGCAGAGTATACGTATGCCCCAAAATTTGCATTTAAGGCCATAGAGTCATTTGTTGCACGGAAACACCTACCTTGCATCTCATCAATGCAAGGTAGGTCTCCACTTCCAAAAAATGACTTTAACTCCATAAATTTGGCGCTAGAAAGGTCTAGCACCAAAATATAAATATGGAGTTAATTTTGCACCAAATTAGAGTAAAAAAATGACGCTAATTCGGTGCAAACAGAGTATAAATATGCCCCATAGTGTGGTAGAGCAAGGGCATAAGTAACTGACACATCATTTTGTTTAGCACCTTTTAAAAAGAGGGTACACTAATAAACATCAGTGCAAATTAAAACACATTAATAAAGATTTGACATTTAAATGAAGTAAAATAAAGTCTCTACTTTCATTTTTTACAAATAGAAAACCCACCCCTTCCACCCTCAATAGTCCCACCCCTATCCCCAAACAAATGGCCATCCCCAAAAGTCCAACAAAAGTCCACAACATAAGAAGCAAAAGTCCAGCACTAAAGTCCAAAGTGCAAAATACCCTGTCCCAACTCCCTTTCACACCTTCTTCACCCACAACAAGTGTCCCTCCCACCAAAACAATTTTTTTTTAAAAGGTCAGAAAAAGTGTTCTCCACATGGGTCCAGAGATCGCCCAAAGTAGCCTCGATGTGTGCCACTCAGCAGTCCAGGCATGCAAAGTGTTGCAGGATGCAGCATTGGAAGTTGAGATCCAAGAGTAAGCGGGGCAGTAGTGGTGTAATGGGGATAAGGTGTAGCAGGAAAGAAAAAGAAAAATGACAAATTATAAACAGTGCTCTGTGCAAACAATGTTTTAAAAAGTAGAGTGGCAAAGTAGAAGTAATGTGCTGGTCCTCTAAAGTTTTGGAAATTTGCTGTGGTAGACTAGGACGAGTCACAGGGACATTTTTTTTACCCACACTGTAGTTGATGAATGTCAAAAGGGTAAAATTTAAACTTGCCTGAAACTGTCATGGAAACTATGAAATGTTATGTACTTGTGCATAAATGTGGCAAATGCCAAAAGCGATTTTTCAATGATTTTTGGGTGGCTGGAACACAACTTTGGAAAGAATAAAGAAATGAAGTGATAGGAGATGACAGAGTGGGCACTGGGAGGAAAGGGAAACACATCTTGCTTTAAGTTTGCAATGAATTGACAACTTCGTAAATGCTGAAATAACGGAAGCTGATACACATTGCATAGACAAAATGATTGTACTGCTGCATTGAACCACACTGCAGTTATGTTATAGTAACATGGGTGGCTAATGGAGAGGGAGGTATGATGATGGGTGGAGGGATACATTTAATGATGTACTTAAGAACTACAGTGAGTTAAGGGAGAAGACAGAAAATTAAAATATCCCCACTTTGAAACAAACCTGTGATAACCATGTAAACCAAGTGAAATAGGTGAAGAGACTCATCCCGCACCAGAGGAGCTCCCTTATTTCTTGACCCAAGCAGTCACAGATTAATTTTTCATTCATCTATTTTATTCACCCTTTGATACTCATAGTGTAGGCTTTACACTCTCTTGCCCAGTCTTTCATCATTCTAGCACAGCCATTCATACATCCATCTGTCCATCCATTCTCTCACCTATTCAGTATTCACCCTTTCAAACACCCTGCTTTCACCTATCCATCCATTTACCCACACATTGGCCCTCATTCTGACCCTGGCGGTCGGCGGAGAGACGGCGGTCGGACCGCGAACAGACCGGCGGTATTAAAAATGGCATTCTGACCGCGGCGGTCCCCGCCGCGACCGACCGCCACTTCTCCACTCCGACCGCCGCGGCGGTCATGACCGCGGGGCTGGAGTTTGCGCACTCCGGCCCGGCGGTCGTCCCAAGACCGCCAAGGGTATTATGACCCTGCCTACCGCCGCGGTTTCTTGCGGGCGGGAACCGCCGTGCGAACCATGGCGGTAAGCACTATCGGGGCCAGGGAATTCCTTCCCTGGCACTGATAGGGGTCTCCCCCACCCCCCACTACCCACCCGAGTCCTCCCCCCACACCCTCCACCCCCCTGCCACCCCCCAGAGGTGGTACGAACCCCCTCCCCACCCCCACCCCGACATGCACATACATGCACCCCGACATGCACACACCCCCAACATGCACATATACACACCCCCTACACACACATACACAACGGGGACACATACCCGCACACATACATGCCGACATGCACACCCGCCGAACTAAACACATTGCCCATAGGCACAGCAGCACTCCCCGCCCGCATGCACGCACTTACACACCCCCTCTACACACTCACACGCACACCCCCATGCACGGACACATCACACAACACCCCCCCACCTCCTCCCCTCACGGACGATCAACTTACCTTGTGCGTTGGTCCTCCGGGAGGTGACAGGAGCCATGGGGAGGTGACCGCCAACAGAAGACCGCCAACAGAAGACCGCCACACAGAAATGTGGGTCGTAATTCTGTGGGCGGTGTTCTGCTGGCGTGGCGGTGGAGGTTGACCAGTCTCCACTTTCCCGCCGACCGCCAGTGTGGCTGCTGGCGGTTTTCCGGCGGAACGCTCCCAGCGGTCAGAATGCGCACAGCGGCATACCGCCGCGGTCGGCGGTCTTCACCGCGGCGGTAACTCGGCGGTCTTGCGAAAAGACCGCCAAGGTCAGAATGAGGGCCATTGTTTGTTACCATCCACTCTTCCCCACCTGAGCATTCTTTTTACCCATCCACCCTTCATCACTGAGGCATCCTTTCACCCCTTTCATCCATCCTTTCACCCACCCTAGCATCTACTATCACTCACCTATGAATCCTTTCCATTCAGCAACACATCCTTTCATTCATATACCATTTCACCAATTTTTAGGTCGAGCGTTAGCGTTTGACGTGTTGTATACTTTTAGTATACTTATACTGTGGTTCAGAGCTATTTGATTTGTTAGTTGCAATGTCTTTCAAGAATCCTTGCTTGCTAGTGGTCAGTTCTGCCTCTTTGTCCTACCTTTTTCTTTTTGGGATCAGCACAAAGTACCATATAATTACACTATGTCCTGTTTATTTACAGTAATTTCCAGTAATTTACAATACTAAGAGCTGTAACTTGAGCAAACACAAGACCATTGCATTCCAAATGCTTGTTTATATAAGGTGTGACCACTAAAGAGTCTTCTTAATTATCTGAAGATCAAATTGGTCGTAGGAGGTGGCACAAACAAGTTAACATGAGGGAGAAAATCAGAATCCAACAACATACTGGCGCATGGCCCAGCTTCCTTTAGTACACCGACATCCGGCTTTTCATTTTTATGTCATTATGGGGTGGGTCTTCTTCTTGTTTAGTTTCATAAAGACGTTTTATTAGAACGAGCACTCGGCGCCAAATGTAGCGTGGGGAGCTGGGTGCTTGCAGGCAGTTACTCTTGCTTGAAAAGGCACAAACCCTGCAATATGTTCCCTTCCTTAATGCTTGCATAAAAGTAGGTCAGACGTCTCCAGTGCTGCAAGAGTCCGTAGCAATGGGATGCAGCACCAAGCCTTCTCCCGCATCAGCGCTACACCTTGCTAGCTCCGAACTGCTGCGCACAGCCCACTCTCAAAAAGGCCCTTCTTGGCACTGAAGGGCGTAGTGTGCACTTCCACAAAGGCTGTAGATTAGCTCCTGTATGCTTTGATATTTACATGAATACATTTCCATGCATCAGAACTATTAAACCTAATAAAAGTGCAGGATGGGCCAGTCAGGAGGGAGAGCGCTGCTGGCTTCTGTTATTGCTGGCACGACTCAACAGCAAGGAAAACTGAGGCTTGAGCGGGAGGCATCCGCGTCACACACTTAAATGTAAATGGGTGATGTTTCTCCCCACAAACACATCACAAAGTTTTAAAACGGAGCTCCCATCTCTGGAGTTTGGCCTGGAATCCCTAGAACCCCTTCCTGCTGAATGAGAAAAACTAGTCTGACTGAGAACCCGCTACATACGAAATATGAAAGACTACAAGTACCAGAATCCACTGGGTCCCTCACCGGGAACCAAGTCAAAGATTAGACACGTTGAAACTGCTAGAACAAGCACACCATCTCTTCAGAAAGTTTCAGGTGGCATAAAGTTTACAGCCCATGCAAATCAAATAGGACTAGCTGGGAGCTTCTGTGAAAAGCACCCAAGGCAGAGCAAATTATGAAAATCTGAGCTCTAATTAATATTTGCAGAAATGGTAAAGTGTAGCAAACTGCATACATGCCGCGTGTTACAGACTTGAGAAATGAGACAAAATGAAATAATGTCATGGGAAAGATAACAAGTACCAGAATGCGCTGGGTCTCACTTTGAAATTACATTTTAATATCATAAAACCAGGGTGTCCAGACGGACTGGTTCCTTGCCAGACTTTCAGGACATCCAAATGTGTGAAATGTACGTATAAGGAATATGAATGGAACTCGAATACAGAGTCACTGGTTATCCTGAAAACCTGGTGTGGATCTGACTGCCTTCAACAATGTAGGATACAATGGCCATAAATAAGTAAAACCAAACAACCTTCTCGAACATGCTACACAATGCACCGCCGAAAGTCCAGCTGGCTGACTGCCTGGAAGCAGTCATCTGAGCACCCCACCCTCCAGTATAAAAAATGCAAAAACACCAAACAGATTACATTGTGGGTGGCCCATCTTCTTTCTGGAATTGGTGATATTTAAATATTTTTTTTAATTAATATTTTGATACTTAAGTCCAAAAAATAGATTGCTTATGCCCTACTGCAGGTTATGAGACAGTCCAGATTAGAAAGCAATAAGGAGAAATTACATTTTGGAAAGGGAGAACTCCTTACAATATTCACAGACAAAATACTATGAGTAATTGAGATTGTACACATTAAGTCACCTTCATACGTAATCATTTTTATGTAATTATATTTGATAACATCTGCTACGTAAAATCATAACTACATCTTAATGGGTGTTAGTTTGTCAAAGTTGGCTAATAAACAATTAAAGGGACTGCTGAACTATTTTGTGACCATGATCTACCACAATATGAACTAGATTCTAACACACGGGACAAATATATTCTTTTTAGGGTCAAGCATAAAGCGCTCTGTCCCTGGTGTAATCTCTCTATGGGCTTTTAACCACGCCCATGAGTTTGGTTGGTTCGTGGGCATGCCTTTTGCAATTTGCTTCATTTCATTAGTGGAAGGCATGCATACATCATGCCTTTTCCAGTGTTTAGCCATCCTCCAGCGCACCGGTCAACTACAAAAAATATCCAAGGCTCCATGTTTTCAGTATGGTTTCTGCACTATTTTTTTTCTTTATTTCGTAGGCAGCAAGATCTCGCTGGCCAGTAGTAGAGCGCTTTGCATGACATCGACCCTGTTACATGGATATTTGCACTTTTGCAAGTTACATGGCTAATTGCACTTTTGCCGGTACGTTTCACTGTGAGCAAACTTCTGTTTCCTTTTGTGTGCCTCCGTCATGCTCCATGGTGACCGTGGGCTTACTTATATGAAACTGTTTTACTTTTCAGTTTATGTGGCAAGAAAAGTCCGGTTAGGAGTTTAAAACGCGAATAGCACTAACGCGAGATCTGCTGCATTGCAAATGCTTGTTTCTGGAGCCATCCATCCTTTGTTGGCTTTTCCATTAAGCCTTCATTTGTAGCGTTCATTCATTATGAGCTTTTGTCTGCTGATTTGCAGAGAGAAGAGGCCATTCAGAACTCAATCCAGGGGCTTCACAAGCCTGGTGCTGCTGTTGGCCCCTGCAATAGTGATCGGAGTGTTTGGTAAAAATGTTACACATTTTAGATTCCAACAAAAAAAAATGCAATGGTTAGCTACAGTTATATATTTTTTCTATCATTCACTTTAGGAATTTTGTCTGTTGTTAGAAAAGCTAAGTAGACAAATCAACTGCAAAAGTTTCATAATGGAGGGGCAGAGCTAAGTCACTGAAACGCAATAAAGGGGTAGAATACTTTGGTCATTCCAGGACAACCTATTGTGAGTTCTTGGTTGGCAAATGCAATGGGCATGAAAAAGGCAAGCAAAACATTTACAAACATGCGTAAAAAAGCTGGCTTGGACATACAATCTCTTTGGTAGAGTACCTGCCCTAAAAATCTGTCCTCTTAGTATAAAAGTTCCAGTCTGCAAGATATATGAGGATAGAAGGGAAAGCTAAGCTTAGTAACAAACCAGAAGAAAGCTAGTACCAACAGGAGGACATCAGGTTTAGAAATATGCAAAATAGATAAATGCAGGGATAACAAGAATTTAACAAAGCTCATATAGAATGAAATAAGTTAAAAAGAAAAGGTAGACAGGCAGAGTAAAAATAAAAGAATAATTATTCAAAATGAGGAGGTGTGAAAATTTAGGAAATAATAATAATAATAATACAACAGGAATACTTACTGGGGCCAGCAGGGTGGCACTGGCACTCTCATCCCCTCCTGGACCCGCCTCGCATGCTGCCCTCTTCTTCCACTTGGGTGCTGAAGAAAGAAATAAATAAGACAAAAAAAGATTAGTGGTACAGTTAATCTCCCCACAAATATTTTGACAGGCAGAGACAAACACAGTAACATTGTACTTTTCAAAACCAGATCGCCTAGTATTGATCGACTAGACTCAAAATAACCTATTACTTTTACTTCAATAATTGCTATACCTAAGTCCTACTCCAAATGTCCTAAACTACATTTGCAACTATGTACAACTAACAATGCATTCATCTTGCAACAAATTATCTTTTGCTTCTCAACCAACTTTGATGGGGCAAATCAGCCTCCATTTTTTTTCATTGCATAGATTCATACTATGATGATATCACACTACACCTCACCCAGAGATTGGGATTGGGAGGGACTGCGTAAGCTACATAAAGAAAGGTGCAGAGAAGGGAATACTAACTAACTGATATTACTTATTACTACTACCACTATCTTATTCTTGGCGACAGGAAGAGTCTTGGTCTGCATGGCTTCTTAGATAATCAGCCCAAATGCATGCTGACGAGTACAATTAGGAAGCACTGACTGATCACCTGGTTAGCTCAAACTGGATCACATAAGAAATATTCATTGTAACATAAACTTAACTTACCTCCAAGAGTCAGCACTGCTATTAGAAAAAAAATTTGCATTGTGGAACACAAATAAAAAATAAATATTACTCACTGAGCCTCGACATCTAACAGGTCTAGCAGGTCCTGTTCATGGTCGTTTATGTTTGCCCAAAGCTGCGTCAATTGCTACTGGGTGCGTTGGACCCCAGTGTGCCGACAAACCAACCAGTGCACCCTCCCCCAACAGCAGTCAATGCTCCAGAAGGGCATAACTGCTCCCAGACCTAATGCCTGCTGCCAGCATGGAGCGGAGGTGGTGCTGCACATAAAAGACAAGTACTGCTGCCTCTGACTCAGTGAATATGGGTCGCGGCTGCACCCCTTGGTGGCACTGATGCCCACAAGGTAAGCAGGTAGCAACCACACCTGTGCAGCCACTCCCTCTGCTGCCTTCTGCCATGGTGCTGGGTGAGAAAAAGAAAGGAGAAGAAAAATAAGGAAGGAAGAAAAACAATATAAAGAAGTAAAGGGAAAAGCAAAAACATATGTATAGTATTCAAAAAGTTACAAAAAAAATATCCAAAAAATGACAGAAACGTAAAATACACAGACACAAAGATACACACTCATGAAGTAAAGGATAATGAGGGATGGATAATTTAGAAAAGGATGGGATTGAAAAGATTAAGGGTGGATTAAAGTTAGGCCAGCAACATGCACAGAGAGACAGAGAAAACAAAATGGCCATGACCGTTCAAACTGTGTGGTGCTGTTCATGCAATATTTGCAACTCAAGAACTCTAGTCGAGCTCCCGAACATGAAAAATGTAGTGCAAATGGGTGCACCGAGCAACTACACCCACTGGAGGAATTCCGCAGAGCTCGCAGAGTTTCTAAAACCACTTTGCCGAATTTTGCGTAGTTGGACTCCGTGAGCTGTGCCCAACCCTACTATTGGAACATCTTCTCTGTAAGCATTGAGGCTCACATATGTGCATAATGACTTTGTGAAGATAACTTAGCAAAATATCTGTGGATAAGTGAGCATGTGTTTGTAGCTCACCTGCGTCACAGGCCCCAATTTGTACAGTCCTGAAATTGTGTGTCTAGTTGCCTAATTCTCTGTGTGGCATGCAAGGTACCGATTGTTATTATCATCATATTGCCATGGCAGGGGTGGTCCATAATGCTTGACCTTGTCCAGCAAGAGAATGTGATAGGAACTGTAGCTCAATTCCCTTTAGATGGTAGGAATTGCCTTTTGTGTCTGCACATTCACCACAGTCAAGTTAGTCCAGTGGTCTTCAAACTCAGGGGCGGGCCCCCCTATGGGTGGCCTGAAGTGATCCCGGGGGGGGCGCCA
This sequence comes from Pleurodeles waltl, assembly GCF_031143425.1. Classification (NCBI taxonomy): domain Eukaryota; kingdom Metazoa; phylum Chordata; class Amphibia; order Caudata; family Salamandridae; genus Pleurodeles; species Pleurodeles waltl. Next base: position 215,254,484 of record NC_090450.1, on the reverse strand, counting down.
GGCTCTGCTCAAAAGAAGCATTACACAGATAACAGAGTTTTGTTTTAAGCAGAAACATGTTATTGCACTTTTCAAAAAGGTAACAGTACTTAACTGCAATGTTTAAATACATCAAGACATATTTAATCAATGCGATCTTTATAAAATAATTGTGAAAAATTCTGGAGGGGGCAATGGTTTTTATTTTTCAACTGGGGGGCGTGGCATAAAAAAGTTTGGAGACCACTGAGTTAGTCCTATCTGCATCAGACATACAACATGCAGGATCAATGTAATGCATATATTTACAGATGTGTTCATAGGTTGATTTACAGTAGCAGTTCTTGCAGCAACAACCCCAACATTGTTTGAGAGCCAAAGGAGAACCAGACAGAGTTCATGGGGGTTATGTGTCTTTTGACATGTGGAGGAGAGGAGTATTAAAGGAGGTGGTCCAAATTGTCATTAGGGAGGGTAAGCCTCATCGGCAGTCCACAAATGAATTAGATAAACCAGTGGGTATACAAAATGGAGACAGTGCCAGATGATAAGGGCAATGGCATGATAATCAGCACAGATCCAATGGGAAACTGGCTAAGAGCCACAGTCAAATGCTACTGGCTAGTTCTCCGCAGATAATTGGTAATGTTCACATCTTCCTCCTCTGATGTGTGTTGGGCCTCCTTTGAGGGTGGTGGCGTTTGCGCAGGAGGCGTCAGAGGCACACACACATCAGGGGTTGAAGATGTAGCTCCTCTGTCCCCAGTAGCATTTCCCTGTTCCAACAAGGAAGGCAGCACAGATCTATCTGAGAATTGCCTGCTGGCTTGTCAGCACAGCAACAATTTCGAGGTGGAAGGCACCCATTGTTGCAATATAGGAGTCCTGCTTCTGCTCTACTGATTCAAGGATGGTGCATATAGCCCCTGACCGGGTGGCAACCTCACTGGTGTCACATCGACAGGTCTGTTTTTCATGCCTCTGCCTCATGACACGAGTGATGTCAGCCAGGGACTGTTCTAATCTCAGTAGCAGAGGTTAGGCACCTCTTATTACCATAGAGGTGTCCTTATTGAGACTGAGACAGCTACAGACTCCCTCTAGGGTGCCAGCAACAGTCTCCATCTCCGCACGCACCTCCTCTACCATCTGCCACTGGACTCCTACCCATTGCCATTGAAAGATAGCTTGGGGGCCCTTGAAGTCCAGAGCTAGCCTATGGCTGGCAGATGAGGTTGGTCCTGTTGTAGGTGGTTCATCTGGAGACCCATCAACACTGTCAGCCCCTCCCACAGCCAGACACGGTGTTACAATATAGTCCAGGATTTACTGAAGGGTGTTCTTGTCCATGGGGGGAGGAGGTCATTTGCCAGCAGGTTGGTCACCGAAGACAGGTAGACGGTCAGGAGGAGTAGTCTCTCCCTCTGCAATACAATGGAGATATATCAATTGCGATCTATGCTAGATGTTCATATGAATAATCTGGCTGACATACTGTATTTATCTTCATTTACCTTCAGATCAACATTGATGTGTAGGGCCTATGTGACTTGTAAGTATTGAGGAGAAGAATAACTGTAGTTGCCTTTCAGATGGCAGTATCTGTGCATTGCTCACACACCAGTGTGTGACAAGGGTGATTGTTTGTGTCATGCCACACAATGATACACAGTTACAATGCTTTCTGACCCACCCGGCCAGTGTGTGTAAGCTGAATTAAGGTTCACATCTGCCTTGGAGGTTAGCTTTTTTCATATGGCTAAACTGAATGTATTTTCTGGTAATGACAGCACTATTGTGCACATTGCACCCAGTCATCAGTGTGCCATGTATTCCCTCTGGCCACTACACAGTCCACAGCTCCTTGGGAAAGAGAAATGAGTTTGGTTCTGTATTTAATTTTATCCTGCAGTCTGCCTTACACACTGTACACCACAGCAGTCTGCTTTGTTGTGCGGTCTTGCACATGTGGCCAATGGCTCATATTGGTCAAGTATCCACACTACGCTACACAGCTAGAAAGCTTGCTACATTGAAGGAATGTGTAAAGGCTTTAACTTAGCATGGTTGTGCTATCTGTGTGTGCTCGTGGGATTTAATTACACACATAGTTGGCTCCATATTTGAAAACAGTGACCAGTGTGTGCTAACTCTGTAGGGATAGATCCAGTCAAACTACGTAGATTGCTACCACTGACTGACATTTTATCATTGACAGAGTTGGTTATCTACAGAGTATCACACATTGTTTGACTCTGCCCCGGTCACTTGTAAATGTACATGTCTCCGCTGGCAATCCTTATTTACAGGCAGAGACTCCACTTCCTGTCACACACTGATGGAACCCAGATCATGCAATGACTATCATGTAACGCCAAACCCTATAGTATGAGTCGCCACCTCCAAATGCAAAACAAAGCTGCCTGTATTTGAGGACTATTGTTTAAGATGTAACCCACATGCTAGTAGCAATGATAATCAGTGGCATGTTCCTACCCTAGTTTGTCACACCACTAGGCCCATACTTCTAACCCTCCAACCTTCCCTGAATCCTGACTATAGTCTTGACAACCTTGCTCATCCTGTCACTTCACAATTCCCTGTGCAACATTCTCCTGCTTTGACATATGTAGCCTGCTTAAGACATTTCTTCCTCCATCTCCCTTCTGACACATGCAAGATCTTCACCAAACTCCACATCACATGTCGGATGTGGTACACATTTTCCCTCTTCTATGTCATCTCTTCCCAGCTGCAAAACAAGTGTGACATATCAGACACAGCAGTGTGTCTGTATTGCTTAGACTACCTTGCAGTATCCACATCACTTCTAACCAACTTACTATGTAATGTCTGTCTATTCAGACACAGTGCTAGTTGAATATGTTCAGCCACACCTACATTACACAGCTCTACCAGGGGCCTACCAGGATCACACACATTTATTGTTTGAACAAACACACACAGTCCTCGGGGGGCAACACTTTCACCCCTCCCCCAGTATTAATTTATACATACAGTAATAGGAGTTAGAATGATCTATATCATGGCAAGCTACACCTGGGTGGTCTCCCCACACACATCAGTTCAGCTGTGTGCAATGTAGTTTCCAGCTAGTAACTATACAAATGGCTGTTCTTATGTGGTGATACTTCACATGCCCAACACCTGACCCCCTCTCAGATGAAGAGTGTATTCTCTGACAACCTCATTCCATTCCATTGCTCTTCAGTCCAGATTTGGCTGCACAGCCCCAAGACAAACACACTAGCCTCATGGTGCATCGGGCATGCATTATCCAAGTCAGAATGGGCAGGCTTCCAGTGTCCTGGCATGTTGTGGTGTTCCAGTCCAGAATGTTTGCTTTGTATTGTGAAACTCATAGTCCTGGTCACTAAAGTTATACATTACACAGCAGGTCCCAATAGACAAAGGTGAAGCAGGACTGGTGCTGCACATCACACATGGACTGGGCAAACTTGACGGAGATGGACTTGGCTGTGCAACATATGGCTGATCATTTTGACTTACAGTTTTATGATGTATGACTGGACATGTGTACAATTCCATCCCTTTCCATTACACTCAGTGCAGTGCAGCGCAGAAATATAGCATGCTGCGTTGCATAGTGTGACATATTTGGTGATATTGTCCCTTGTTGCCACTTACCCTGTAGGTCTTGTTGGTCCTCATAGGCTGCACTGTCATGTCCTTCCACCCCTGCCACTAACTCAGCTGAGATGACTGATGACACCGGCACCTCAAAGGACATCAGCTCATCTGGGACCTCCGGTCCTCCTCCTCCTGTCCGCATGGCTGCCTTCAGGTTGATGGCCAATTTCTCTTCGGCCCTACGCATCTAATTGTGCTAGCGCTTCTTACACTACAACACTGTTCTTTAGATTTGCCTTACACTGTTGATATTGTCCTTTGTGAACTGCCAAATTGCCTCTCTCTTCCCTAATGGCAATGTTTAGGTGACAAAGAGTTTATGTTCACACTCTCTTACCTCGGTTATGAGGATGTGATTCTCCTCACTAAAATTACTCTTCCTTTTTCACTGGGGGTCTGTCTGGACTTCCTGGCTGGTGCTGTGGTTATTAGGGTTGTTATCCTGGCTACTGATGCCTGCTCCATCTCTCACTTCAAAGATATGGGGATTGCTTTTTTTGCAATGCGTCATTTTTTGATAGACTTGTGACACATTACTCACTCAAATGTGATGCAAGGCTGACTTCCTTTGCTTTACATGTCGCAAAGCAGCCTAGCGTCACGTTTGCTGCATATGAGTCAGTTTTCTCTATGACAGTTGTCCCAAGGATTCTTCATTTTTTGATGCACCATGGGCCTTAGGCCATGATGCGCTATATCATAAATACAATGCATTCAAGGCATTTAGAACTGTCACTCCGCAGTGCAAATGTTTCCAACGCATCGCTGCCTTCCCGCTGCGAGGCATCAGGTCTTGTAAGTATGCTCCTTAGTTTATAACCTTGCACAGACTCAAACAGAGTGGCTGCACTTTTAGTAGTTAGGAAAGAAGCCTTTGAGTCAATAGGGGCAATCAAAACATCATACGCATGTGCTAAGATTTTAACTTTCGCCCCAGAGAGACTTACAGATGGAACATTTGCGTGCTTAAAATGAGTCCAAAACACACACCAAAATAGGAAAGAGGTAAAGTAAAAAGGAGTCAATACTACTCACTGATAATGAATCCTGAGTGCATTGTAAAGATTGCCTTCAACCACTTAATAATGGCATGCTTCATCATAGGGCATGCTACTACACTCTGGTGCAGACCAACACTCAGAGTGGAGCAAAGATATTTTCACTTGGGTTGCTGCCCTTTCTATTCCTTAAAATGAGTGCCAAGAAGAATTCCGTTTATATATATATATATATATATGTATATATATATATATATATATATATATATATGGGCCACATTTATCATCACAGTCCTTAAGTCCGATTTACCAAGCCAGTGCAAAGCCTGGCTGCAGGGTTCTGCGTGTGTTGGTAAATCTGGAGTAAAGCCTTGTGTCACTCTGCTCCAGGAAGGTGAATCATGGCTGAAGCGTGGGTGTTCCTACACATTGTCCCATGCTTTTTGGCACATCTCCAGATTAGCAAGACAAATAAATCTTGGAATGCATCAAAATTATACACACCTCCCCAATAGAGGCGCAACAAAGAGAAATATATTTATTTATTTGCATTATATACTCTAAGTGTGCTGAACTCTGTAGCACACTAGTAAATTTGGAAAACCTCAAAAGTTTGTTTTTTTTGTGCAGGAAAGTGTAGGTTTCTGCACAAAAACAATCCTTCCTGCAACACAGGCACCCTTGCATGATGGTGCAAGGGTGTCTGCATTGGTGCTAAGCAGCAGATAGTGCACCAGCACAGTGAGAAAGCAGGAATGTGTCATATCTTAGGAAATATGGCACCTTCCTACTCTCCCCATTTAATATAGCACAGCAAGTTCTCTTTCTGCGTTGCGCTGCATCTAATATTGGTAAATCTGGGACACAGTGTATAAGCACGAAGAAAGAAGAAAGCTTTTTTGACTGTCATGGGTAAACCCTAAAACGGTGGATGAACTGCTGTTGATCGTACTTATTCCACATGGATCATGATTTATGTATGGTATTCATTTGGTTACTTGCTTTGGAACCCCACATTTCTGTAAGACTGTCCACAGACACCCAGTCGAATCTTCTAAGCATCTAAAGTTATAAAAGGCTCGGCCAGCCTGTTCTGCCAAGTAAATTAGTGTAGCTGCTAAATTAGTTTGACCTGTTGTATCCCTCATGAGGATGAAACTATATTGCCAAGGTGTCACCATAGTAGTGAACACCTTATCGATCTTCTGAGGCAAGAGCAAAATATAAATCTTATAATTAGAGAAAAAGAGAGAGATAGGCGGATATGATTCCATATATTAGCGATATATCTTTATTGCAGAGCACCGTGATACATACCAGCTTCCAAAATAGAGCAATATTCTGATATTATTTTATTCATAATCTGTATGAATTAGGCAGCGGTTTTATTTATTTTAGCATCCACGCGTTTAGCATTACCTTATGGTGTGCTCTGGAGGTAGTGGGATTACCATTTCCTCTTCGTGTGTTTTAGTCATCATGGATAGAGGCGTCTGGTCTATGACGTTTACAGTTTTATGCTGCATTATACTACTGGAAGTGCTCTGATAGGTCGAGTAGAGCTGCAGCTAGAATTCAGAGACGTCATCAAAACTTCTCCCACTATTATCTCGAATTTATAGAATACTTTAGTTTGCCATACTTAACCGCGCGTGGGCAGCTAAGAGTGATTACTTTTAACTCGTGGCTCAAATAGAAAATATATTGCATTCTGTATTTGTGGTGCCAAATGTCCTAGAATATAACGATTTAGTTTGTGCTCGTTTTTCTAAAATATCCCCCCGAATTAATTAGTGTTTGGGACGATTAGCTCTTTTTTTGTCTTCTTTTCTTTTTCGTCTTGCTATGTTCCTGACTTCTGATAATAATGTCTCGGGATAATGCTCTTGGGAATGTCCGTGGAAAAAGGACTCTGGCTTTTCATTCTAACTCTAGTATTAAGGATGGGTGAGAACGGTCTGAGGTCCACAATTGGTTTATAATTAACTTTTGCTTTATTAACTAGGGTTCTCCTAATGAAAAATAAATCTATTCTTGAATATTTAAAATTAACTTTAGAATGAAAGCTACACGCTTTCTCCACCAGATTTCTCCACTTCCCAATGTCAAGAGTATCTATTAATGAAAAAGAGAATGTCGAAGTTGTGACATCCTGGAACGTTAACGTGTGTTCGTGGTGTCATTAACAGGACAAAGTATACAGTTTAAATCCTCTACAATAATTATGTCATCACAGAAGGCTTACACTTTATCTCTCATCCGTGTATAAAGTTCAGGCTATCATGATTGTTACCACACAGTGCACATAAATGTAATATCTGTATGCCTATCTTTAAACCTTTTATGACCTTCTGGATCAGTTAGATGTGATATGTGAGTCAAACAGCAATATTATGAAATTCTTTATCTTGATGGATGCAGTTAGAGAATAAGCATAGAAACAGGGGTACAACAAGACCCGAACTTTGGGGGGAAGGGGTTGGGCTAACAGGTCAACCAGTGGAGGTGGAGCTAACAATTCATACAATGGGGAAGAGCTATCATTAGAGACAATATAAGAAAACAGAGTGATACATTGTGTAATACTGGTGATAACGAGTCCCGTCTTAGATAATTTACTTATCTGGGACTCGTTTTAGGCCAATGAATCTTTTGACCCTGATTGAAGACACCTTAGGACAAGACAATTAATCAGCAGATAAATCACTAGGTCAATAATTTTCTCAATATTCAATATGTAAAGGTAAACCAATCTAGATAAATGCATTAATAAAGTTTGATCACAGCATGACCTTTCAACCATGAATGACCACACAAAAATGAATAAGAGTTATGTTTTTTTATTCCCTGTTGATTACACTCTACTAGCAAGTTTATTAGTCTCAAAACCAGAAAACACATCAACAATGTCACAATGTGGCAACTAGAATAAGATTTCATCAACACAAAGATCATAAACATCAGAACAAAGCACACCATCAACATGGATTAATTTTAGCAGAGTATCATTAGCGCATTATTCAACAAAGCATTGATTCAGTCATTTTAGTGAACTCCCTAACTAACCTCGAATTAGCATTAGCATGTTGGGTTTCATGCAAAACAATTTAGCAACACAAATTAAAAAAAATATCTATCTATGGTCTCTATCGAAAGGTAGCAGTTGGTACCTAGAAAGGAAAGGCAAACAGACAATTACAATTTCATTATCATATAGTTACCCTCCGTAATGGGTCAGCATACAGAGTCAGTCTTTGTCGTCAGGACATCAGTTGATTCGCCTTCAGCCGGGAGACACAGCAAAGTTCAGCAAGACCGGGCAATTAGGGACACCTCCCTCATAAGGAGGAAAAGTATGAATCAGGCAGGACAAAGATAAGGATGGTTCGAAGAATTAAACAGCAAAGTCTTTAAGACAGAGTGACGAAGTGTCTAGGTAATGGCAAAGGCACGTAATGGCTGATTTACCCTCGCGTCACAAGGTTATATTAAAGTTGTTGTACAGTCCCCTAATTTCCAATTGGGAAAAGTTTGGTGCATCATTATCTCCATCTAATAATCACGTAATCACCTCATTAGAATTGTCACTTTAGAACTGTTCTCACGTAGTTTATTGGCTCCTGTAATTGACGTCTCCAACGGGTAGAATGTCAGGTACAAAATTGTATTCTCTCAGGCTCAGTCAGTAGTTCCATTGAAAAACGCATTTAATATGAGACCATCAGGTAGGCCCCGACTCATGCTAACTAATGCCTAGTAATTAATTCAGCAAAAACCTTAACATGCAATTCTTAATGCTAACATAAAATCATACATTAGTACATTAATAATTCATTATTAGACAATTTCATTAATCATCGTATACATTGGTGGCCACTCCCTGTGGGCACATTTCAAACACACGTTTAGTAAAACACAGCAATATAATGTCTATGCAGCATCATTAGGCAATCATTTGCAAACATTTCGTGTTATTTTTTATTATATTAACTACACTCCAACACTGGTCAAAGCCCATGTGAGTATAAAAAATGTGCTAGTGGATGTGACTATGTTTATACACTACAGGTGCAAATCTTTAACCCCTTCGCTGCCAGGCCTTTTCACCCTCAGGTGCCAGGGCTTTTTTTGGCTATTTGGCGCAGATTGCGCTTAGGCCCTCATAAGATTTTGTCCACATAAGCTATCCACGCCAAAGTTGCGTTTTCCAACATTCTAGGAATTCTAGAGGTACCCAAAGATTGTGTGTTCCCCTGGAGGAGAAGGCGAGGAAGAGGCAGAAGGGTCCACTGGGCACAGGAGGAGCCCCAGATGGTCACACGGAGTCAGGGCAAAAACCAACCACCAAAGACTTAGTTATCAACCTTTCTGCAAGACCCCTCTCCCCTGAAGAATCGACCGTTCTCAATAAGGGTCTGGGGTTTGTACCAACTCCCAGAGAAGATTTTTTCCGCCTGCAAAGTGAACTAACACAGTTCTTCAGGAAAATTCGATTACAGGCTTTCTTCAGAGTAGACCTCTCGATACGGCATCTACAGATTCAGGCCTCAAAAAACCGTCTAAATTCATGCCCCCCGCAGCTGCTACACCCTGCGAGATCCTGGCATTTGAAAAAGCAGTCAATACTGACCTCAATAAACTACGACCAAAACAAAGCTTTGTTAATATACCTAAAGTAGAGAGTGACGCTCTTAAGAGGCTGGCAGCTTATAACAACATCACCATCAAGCCAGCAGACAAGGGCGGCGCCATAGTCATTTTGAATTCATCAGACTATAGACAAGAATGTCTCCGCCTCTTGAGTGACTCAACTTACTACACATGAATTGATCATGATCCCACAGCTAGAATACAAACAGAGATTAGAGGAATGATTAATGAGGCCATTAGTAACTCTTGGATTTCGCAAAAAGAAGCAGATTTTCTAGATACTGCTAATCCTAGAATACCATACTTTTATTGTCTGCCCAAAATTCACAAAGGGAAGATTCCACCTCCGGGTCGCACAATTGTGTCAGGGATAGGATCTATCCTTGAGCCGCTGTCCACAATCTGTGACCATTTTTTGCAACCCCTTGTGCAGCAGTCCTCTACATATCTACGGGACACTAAAGATGTCCTTAACCTCATAGAATCCATTAATTCTGAAGGTAATGTCCAGGCTTTGATCACCTTGGATGTTGAAGCATTATACACCAACATCCCTCAACAAGCTACTTTGACAGTAGTAGAATCAGCTCTCCTATCGACCACACTTGATTCAACCACTCCGTTGCATTTCATTATGCATTGTGCAAATTTAGCGATGAAAGAATTCTTTTTTCAGTTTGAAGACTTGTTCCACCAGATTCGAGGTACATCGATGGGTAGTACTTTTGCTCCTAGCCTTGCATGTCTCTACATGTATGATTTCGAGAAACGATTCATACTACCTATCTCTAATCCATATTTTGGTAACATCAAATTGTGGCGTCGATATATTGACGACATTTTGGTCATCTGGCAGGGTCCCATTGAGGAGGTTACAGCCTTTACGACGTGGGTTAACAACCTTGATCCTTTTTTGAATTTTACCTCCTCGGTCTCTACCACCATGATCACCTTCTTAGATCTGGTGATCAGTATCGATAGAGGTACACTAATGACCTGCACACACCAAAAAATTACAGACCGCAACAGTTTATTACTCTACGACAGTTACCACCCAAAAGCACTCAGAGATAACCTGCCTTTTGGCCAATTTTTACGGTTACGCAGTAATTGTAGTAACATTCACTCTTTTGATACACAAGCTACAGAATTGAAACATAAACTATCCCACAAGAGTGGTCAATATCGCTTATAAGAGAGCTAAATATAGTGACAGGAATCTATTACTACAAACAGTGCCTAGGTGTGCAGATAATAAACTAACCTGTGTCACGACTTTTACACCACTGTCTAATACAGTCAGGAAAATCATCAACAAAAGATGGGAGATCCTTCTTAGAGGGGGTGAGAATATCCCCAAACCACTGTTTGCCTTCAGAAGGACCACTAATTTGAGAGACATACTGATCCATACAAGACCCAGACCCCGAGTGACGACCAGCAGACAAGGCACCTTGTGGGAGTTACCACCAGTTATGGGACAATTCCCATGTGGAAATTGTAATGTGTGCTCCCTAACTAAACGAAAAGATTCATTGGAGCTAGATCCGATTGGGCACTGGCGACTACTTAGACATACCAACTGCAACACCCGAAACTGCGTATATTTGATAACGTGCCCGTGTGGCTTACAATATGTGGGGATGACCACAAGAGCGGTCAAATTAAGAATCAATGAACACGTAGTAATATTCGTTGTGGTCGAACTTCGACTAAACTCAGTATTCACTACATCGAAGTACAGCATAGTCCGGATGGCATGTGGTGGGTTGTACTACAGACATGCCCACAGCGAGGTGCAGAGTCTCTCTTTGAGTTAGAACAACGTTGGGTATTTAAACTTGGGACCCACTGTAAGGGTTTAAATGATGACATCCCATGGATTAATTTTTCCCCGTGACTTAACACTAGTGAGAAATTAACATGGTAGTTTTCCACACATAAGAGTAGTGATGCCACCATTTGTCCTCACTCTCTCTGAAGAATATATTGGATATTTATTAACTATTTTCCAACATCCAGTGTTATACCTGGCGCGAGATAACTTGACCCCACTTGTACCCGTTAACAGAATGATTGTACACAAACCATATTGTGCTGATGGCTAGTACCACATGATTTACATGTAGGAAGATCCAAGACTAAAGACTGGATCTGCCATCTCTACTTTATCATACCGTGTTTATAGATTATTTTTTGTAAACTTGCATTTCACACTAGACTACTCAACTGGACGTTTTTTCTGCCACCTATTAGTCTACTTGTATCAGTAATAACTCAAATGTATACACTCCATCATGGCCGCCGTGTTATTTACCGGAATTACTAATGGAGTCCGTCGTTCATTTTGAATTGATGATGAGCGCATTTCCTGGGACTCACGTCCGTTGCTTAGCAACGCGCGAGTGAGTCGGCACCACCGACTTCCGGGTTTGGCTTTATTTCTTCTCCCGTGGTCGCGTTTCCCTTGTTATTTCGGGAGCGCGACCCTGGGTAGGTGGAAGTACCGTCTGCCAATCCTCACGAAGTAAGTGTTCCGTGAGTCTATTGACACACGTGTGTGACTGTTAGATAGTTTTCCGAGTATCAGCTTTTTCGAGGGGACGCTTTTTACACTCGGCCGAATGTGCATTACTCGGACTGCTGTATATTAACTTTGACCTTTGCTAGCAACGAGGCTACTCATAATAGAAACTGTGATTGCTAGAGATAATGAATTCACGGGCTAGACTATTCCGTTTCTTTCTTCTTCTTTTTCTCTCCCCTAACTAGGTGGATGTTTAACTCGACTACTAGGGATACAACTACCATTAATACACCTGTATTATTTGTGTTTATGACAATTGCCCTGTAGTCTGCTATTGTCTGTTTCAATTGAGACACCTATAACATAATGATGAGAGAGCACGTAACAAAGTGAGGCGACTCTCTCTTTTTTGTGTTTCTTTACATGTTGGTAAACTGACTTGTTTTTATACTCTTGGAGGGTGTTGAAGTGTGATTTTGTGACTCTCATGTTTGTTCTTCTTTTTTTATTATATGTTTTTCCATATAACAAGTAGTGTGTAATATGGACTTGGCCTATGGTCCGCGTGATCCCATGAAGCCCTGTCTCAAAGTGGGAGGGTAAGCACAATTTGTTTATTCTATTGGCATGGGTGTGTTACCTCTATAACTATCACCGTGTGCCACACAACTTAATGTACATTTAATTAAATCGAATTAAAATCTACATTTACCGGAGCATTAATCAACATTGTGATTTTTCATACACTTTCAGGGCGACGAATAGGAACGACATACTGGGTCATAATGGACTTGTGTAAGTGACTGACGACACTAAACCCTTTTTTGGACTGTCAGTTGTTATAGGCAAGAGCCAATTGAGTTTGTAGTTGGAGAAGCGTTAGAATTTTTTTTTTTCATTAGGTCCTGAAGAAGCGTCATTGGATCATTTTGGACCGCATAGACGCGAAACATGTCGACCCAATCTTGAGGTGGGTCTTGTAGTTTCCTGACCACCCTGTTATGTGCGATAGAGTTAGAGAGTGGTCGAACATTACTTCAATTTCACTCTCCTGGTAATTGTTTTAATCTTGGCCTGTACCCCGCATTAATAAAGATAGTTCTTAGTGAGGGTTTCTGAGCCAATTTTATTCCTCGTTTTCTTTTTGCTCTCTCCTCTTTCCCTCTCTCCCTACTTACTTGCGGGAAAGTGTGGCTTCATCAAAAAAAACTCCGGCAAAGAGCCCCCCGAATGGGTGGTGCCCGTCAGACATTTCAGCGCCAGTCTGACAAGGAGCTTGTCCGATGATGAAGCATGACACCCATTTGGGTGTGTGAGGACTCTTGCTCCTACTAAATAGGACCCCCTTGTACTCACCCTGTTTTCTTCTTGCTCTTTAGGAACAGTGTATTACATTATTAGTAACTGTCATTGGAGGGCATAAACTGGACCTTTAATCCTCCGAATCCCTTTATTTTTTTGATATATTCCCCTGGAGGAGACCAAGAAGTTAGCCAAATACAGCAAAAATTTCATTTTTTTTTAAATGGGGAAAAAGAGCTGCAGAAGAAGGCTTGTGGTTTTTTCTCTGAAAATGGCATCAACAAAGGTTTTTTGGTGCTAACATCACCATTCTCCCAGCTTTCAGGAACAGGCAGACTTGAATCAGAAAACCACATTTTTTAACACTATTTTGGCATTTTACCGGGACATACCCCATTTTTGCTATTTTTGTGCTTTTAGCCTCCTTCCAATTAGTGACAGAAATGGGTATGAAACCACTGCTGGAACCCGGGAAGCTAAACATTTATGAAAAGTAGACAAAAATCTGAATTCATCAAGGGGTCATTTCCTACAGAAAATAACAGCTAAAATAAAACAATATTGAAATTGAGGTGAGAAAAAAAACAGCAATTTCTCTCCACATTTTACTCTGTAACGTTTTCCTGCCATGTCAGATATTCAAAAGCAATATCCATTACATCTGCTGGACTCTTCTGGTCGCAGGGATATATAGGGGTTGTAGAGTCATCAAGATCCCTAGGTACCCAGAGCCAATAAAGGAGATGCACCTTAAAATGGGTTTTCATTCTATGCCGGGTATACATTAATTCATTTTCTGAAATATAAAGAGCGAAAAATAGACATTGAGGAAACATTTGTATTTCTGAAATTGGCACAATATAAAGTGTTGAAAAGCAGTTGATATTTGCACATTTCGGAATTCCGGGGTCACCATACTAGCACCATACTAGCATGTGAAATACAGGTAATTTCTCAAATAGACGTCTTTTTTACACACTGTCTTATATTTAGAAGGAAAAAATGTAGAAAAAGAGAAGGGGAAATAAAACGTTTTCTTCTATTCTGTGTTCTCCTAAGTCTCCCGATAAAAATGGTACCTCAGTTGCATGGGTAGGCTTAATGCCTGCGTCAGGAAACACAACATGGACATATCACATTTTTACATTGAAATCTAAAGGGTTTTTGGAAAGTGCCTAGCTGTGGATTTTGGCCTCTAGCTGAGCCGGCACCTAGGGAACCTACCAAACCTGGGCATGTTATGAAACTAGACACCTATGGGAATTATGAATGGGGTGACTTGTGGGGCTCTTACCAGGTTCTGTTACCCAGATTCCTTTTCAAACCTCAAAACTTTGCGAAAAAAACACTTTATCCTCACATTTCGGTGACAGAAAGTTCTGGAATCTGGGAGTTCCCCCAAGTCTCCTGATAAAAGTGGTACCTCACTTGTGAGGGTAGACTTAGTGCCCGTGACAGGGAATGCCCAAAACACAACGTGGACACATCACATTTTTCAAAAGAAAACAAAGCTATTTTTTGCAAAGTACCTAGCTGTGAATTTTGGCCTCTAGCTCAGCGGGCACCTAGGGAAACCTACCAAACCTGTGCATTTTTTAAAACTAGACACCTAGGGGAATTAAGAATGGGGTGACTTGTGGGGCTCTCACCTGGTTCTGTTACCCAGAATCCTTTTCAAACCACAAAAATTGGCCCAAAAAAAACTTTTTCCTCACATTTCGGTGACAGAAAGTTCTGGAATCTGAGAGGAGCCACAAATTTCCTTCCACCCAGCGTTCCCCCAAGTCTCCCAATACAAATGTTACCTCACTTGTGTGGGTAGGCCTAGTGCCAGCGACAGGAAATGCCCCAAAAACACAACAGGGACACATCACATTTTCCCAAAGAAAACAGCAGTTTTTTGCAAAGTGCCTAACTGAGGATTTTGGCCTCTAGCTCAGCCGGCACCTAGGGAAACCTACCAATCTGTGCATTTTTTAAAACTAGACACCTAGGGGAATCCAAGATGGGGTGACTTGTGGGGCTCTCATCAGGTTCCGTTACCCAGACTCCTAGGCAAACCTCAAAATGTAGCCAAAAAACACATTTTCCTCACAATTCGGTGGTAGAAATTTCTGAAATCTGAGAGGAGCCACAAATTTCCTTCCACCCAGAATTTCCCCATGCCTCCCGATAAAAAATCTCACTTGTGTGGGTAGGTCTCGTGCCCGCGACAGGAAATGCAGAAAAACACAACATTGACACATCACATTTTCCCAAAGAAAACAGAGTTGTTTTTTGCAAAGTACCTAGCTTTGGATTTTGGTCTGTAGGTCAGCTGGCACCTAGGGAAACCTACCAAACCTGTGCATTTTTGAAAATTAGATGCCCAGGGGAATCCAAGATGGGCTCTCACCAGGTTCTGTTATCCAGAATCCTTTGCAAACCTCAAAATGTGGCCAAAAAACATATTTTCTTCAGATTTCGGTGACAGAAGGTTCTGGAATCGGAGAGGAGCCACAAATTTCCTTCCACCCAGCGTTCCCCCAAGTCTCCCGATGAAAATGGTACCTCACTTGTGTGGGTAGACCTAGTGCCGGTGACAGGAAATGCCGTATAACACAATGTGGACACATCACATTTTCCCAAAGAAAACAGAGCTGTTTTTTGCAAAGTGCCTAGCTGTGTATTTTGGCCTCTACCTCAGCCGGCACCTAGGGAAAACTACCAAACCTATGCATATTTGAAAACTAGACACATAGGGGAATCTCGGATGGGTTGACTTGTGGGGCTCTCATCAGGTTCCACTACCCAGAATCCTTTGAAAACCTCAAAATTTTGGCAAAAAAAACACTTTTCCTCACATTTCGGAGACAGAAAGTTCTGGAATCTGAGAGGAGCTGCAAATTTCCTCCTACCCAGCGACCCCACAAGTCTCTTGATAAAAATGGTACCTCATTTGGGTGGGTAGGACTAGTGCCCACAATAGGAAATGCCCAAAAACACAACGTGGACACATCAAATTTTTCCAAAGAAAGCAGAGCTGGTTTTTGCAAAGGGCCTAGCTGTGGATTTTGGCCTCTAGCTCAGCCGGCACCTACGGAAACTAGAGATAAAAGGCTGAGTTGGGAGTGGCTGAATCAAAGTCATTATATGAAGTTTACAGCATGTATCAGTGGCCAGTATTTAACTCAGTACGCCATCTTCATCCATCAGTGAGTTAAATGCTCTCCACTTATACCTTCCATGGTTTAGAAATCAAAGGTTCAAATTCAAATGAATCCATAACATTAGATAATGGTTCTTAGAAATGTGGTACAAAGACCTACATAAAAACAAATTATTATCAATGGTGCTACTTGTGTACCAATAGTGCTGCTGAATGTACAAAAATATACGAAGTATTTCACCATTTCGTACACATAGTATAATGCTGCAACATCACTTTTGTTAATGGTGCATTATGTGACTATGCAATAAAGCAGAAGATTATAGAGATGGAGTTTCTCTAAATGCAGTTACATTGTATTGAAAGTTGACAAAAGTCAGAGTGTCTGTATGGGTCTGTGAGTGGGTGTGTGAGTGTCTGTGCTTGTCTGTAAGTAGGTGCAAGAGTGTCTGTGTTGGTCTGTGAGTGGGTGTAAGATTGTCTGTGTTGATCTAGGAGTGGTTGTGACAGTGTCTGCGTGGGTCTGCCCGTGAGTGTGTGAGCGTCTGAGTGGGTCTGTGAGTCAATGGGTCAGAACAAGCATCTTGCTTTCATCTTATATAGACAATGGGAAATAAATGCACTCACATGCAGGTTTTAGCAGACATACTAGGCTGTATCCCTATAGGTACTTTTTTTTAAACTTTGGTATTCCATTGTCTCAAAACTGGTGTATTCCAAATGGGCATATAAGTTACTCACTTTAGTTGCTTGACTCTCTTGATGTAGTGGAATGTGCAGTGACAACTTACTCGACAACTTACAACAGCCGAGGTCTGAATACCACATGAAGCACCGCCAGCCTGTTGGCGGTGCTTCCGTGGACAGCCACCCTGGCGGTCTATGACCGCCAGGGTTGGAATGAGGGCCTATATTTCTGTAAACACTTTGGGGGTCATTCTGACTCCCGCCGGGCGCGGTCACCGCGCGCCCGGCGGGAGCCGCCAAAATACCGTACCGCGGTCGGAAGACCGCGGTGGGTATTTTGAGGTTTCCCCTGGGCTGGCGGGCGGCCTCCAAAAGGCCGCCCGCCAGCCCAGGGGAAACCGTCCTTCCCACGATGAAGCCGGCTCGTAATCGAGCCGGCGGAGTGGGAAGGTGCGACGGGTGCTGTTGCACCCGTCGCGTATTTCACTGTCTGCCAAGCAGACAGTGAAATACTCGTAGGGGCCCTCTTACGGGGGCCCCTGCAGTGCCCATGCCAGTGGCATGGGCACTGCAGGGGCCCCCAGGGGCCCCGCGACCCCCCCTACCGCCATCCGGTTCCCGGCGGGCGGACCGCCGGGAACTGGATGGCGGTAGGGGGGGTCGGAATCCCCTCGGCGGCGCAGCTAGCTGCGCCGCCTTGGAGGATTCAAAGGGGCGGCGGTACACTGGCGGGAGACCGCCAGTGTTGCCGGTCTGACCGCGGCTTTACCGCCGCGGTCAGAATGCCCTGCGGGGCACCGCCGGCCTGTCGGCGGTGCTCCCGCCGACCCTGGCCCCGGCGGTCTAAGACCGCCGGGGTCAGAATCACCCCCTTTATTCATTGTTTGCCTGGTCCCTCTAAAATCACCTCCACCCCCTTCCTTTAGCTACTGCCGTGGTAACTGCAGGCAATCATTAAATTAAAGGGTTGACTTTTTCACATTATCAGGTAAATGCCAACTCTGTTTGGAGCTTTAGATGTAGTAAAGGAAAACTGTAGGTGTCTCAGTATCAACCACTTTGTTTTCGTACTGTGAAGTTTATTGAAACTGATTGTTGCCTTGACTGCATTTGCAATATGCTGACAGGCAGAAATGACCCGCAAAATACACTTAATCACAATAGATTGATTTTGATTCTGCTGGCCTGTTGTTTTATTTCTTTAACTAACGTATTTACAGCTGTATTACAACATTCTAGAAAAACTGGTCCCCACATGACCTCAGTCCAATGTTCATCATCAACATTTTGAATCGTATTCACGCAGTCGTTAATACATCGCATACACTGTATTCAGAAAATAATTGTTTTTTCTGCTTTCGGCGTTTTTGTAGAATTGAAACCCTCAGGGACTTCCAGACACAGGAATTAAGAAACTGTTGTAAATAGCATTTAAGTAATGAAAATGGGTAGATGACTCATGGGAGCTTTTCAGCGCATTATTCACTCACTGTTTCCATTATGTAAATACTGCGCTCGTAAGCGAGCTGAAGCTGCTACTTTGGCAGCCATGCGACAGGCGAAGCATCAGTTAGCAGAAGTGAACCTCAGCTGTTGTGTTACTGTTGTTTACAACGATAAATAATTGCTATTTCAAGAATTTTATGTGCATTTTATATTAACAACCTAACAGATTTTCGTGTGTCAAGCCTGTCGAGTTAAGCACGACCTAAGGATGCTTATACGAATGGTCTGTCTGTCTGGAATAGTTGTGGTATCATGATAACGTAAATCCGGAGCCACAGAGCAACTCAGGGCTAGACAAGTTCACATGTGGAGGTTATAGTCTGTGGGCCAGATTTACAGAGATTTCCTATTGGGTTTGTATCACTTTTTTGACCAGAGCTGAAGCTAAATCCTTTCTTGGTATTTACAAAAAACATATTTTTTTTGCGTTGTTTTCTAAAGGAAAAATTAACTCAATGCAGCTCCTTTCCCGGTGTTACTTTGTGGCGGCACAGCGTTCCATAAGTGGTGCATGTGCATCCCCATCCATTCACTCATGGATTTTGATGCAAATCCATATCTACAAAGACTTTTAGACACGGATTTGCATTAAAATATTGCCCCTTGCAGAGGCTGGCATAACAAGGAGAAATATCTTTATTTCTCCATGCTATTTCCTCTTTGCATGTGTGCTGCATTCTGCATGAAAAGAGGAAATTGTCCCATTTTTTGAGCACTAAAGAGCTCTTTTCTTTACTATGCCCCTTTCAGAGCTGTACCGATCCTATCGCAAACACCCTTGTGCTAAGGCCCCGGGACGTCAGTGTTGGAGTAAGGGTGAAAAAAGTGCACCAGCAAAGGGAGAGTAAGCAGAATTGTGACACTTCTTGGTAGATATAGTGCAAACTTACTCTTTCTCGTTATTGTAAAAAAAATGCTGCAGGTTTACTAGCTCTGTTGTGTTACAGGAACTCTTTGTAAATCTGGCCCTAAAATTCAGGGTTTCGTACCAACTCTGGTCAAAACTTAGGCCCAGATTTAAGAGGGCCTACCGCCTCTTTGCTCATTTTTTTAATTTTTATGCTAATGTGGCCGAACAAGGCAAAATTGGGAGTGCCATATTTACAAAGTGGCGCAATGCATGCATTGCGCCACTTTGTATCCCCTTGCGCCACATTATGGGGGGTATTAAAACTTTGGAGGAGTTGTTAATCCGTCCCAAAAGGGACGGTAAAGTGACGGATATACCACAAGCCGTATTACGAGTTCTATGGGATACAATGGACTCGGGCTGGTGGTATATCCGTCACTTTTGGGACGGATTAACACCTCCTCCAAAGTTGTAATAACCCCCTATGTCTTCGCCAGGCATAATGTATGCATGGGGGACGTTTCCCTGTTAGTGGGTATGCAAAAATGGTGCAATGAAATCTAAAAGATTTCTTTGCGCCATTTCTAGTGGCATTTTTGATGCCTACATAGAGCAGTCATTAAAAGGAGGCACACCATTATTTTCAATGGGCCTCAATGTGCTTTACAGGATTAGCCTAAACAAAATTGTTGCTAATCCCACCAAGTGCCAAACTAGAGCCAAAGATTTTGATGCTAGTTCCCTAACTACCATCATGGTGGGCTGTATGTTAATTACAGCGCACACATGGTGACATCAAGGGAGGCACTAAGGGGAGCAGGGAAACTGGTGCTGCATTGGATGCAGCGACACTGGAGAGAGGAGAGACAGGTGGAAATGAGGTAATTCCGCTGGTGTTGTGCGCCGCTGAGGTTGGCGGTCGAAGACCGCAGCGCAACTTTGCATTGGTTATCATTTTGGCCCTATGGGTTCCAGCAGCCAATGGGCGATGTACGCCGGCGTTGACGGTACGCACCGCCGCGGATGTGACCGCCATTTTCTATCTGTTCACTCACTTGCTACCTGACCTTCAACAGGAGAGGACCTATACTGCAAGTGCTGCTGTGACCTGTGTCTGGAAGCGAGAATGGCTCAAGTGTCTGGGGAAATGGCCCCCGCCTTTACTTCGGAGGAGTTGGAGAGACTGGTGGATGGGGTCCTACCCCAGTACACTTTACTCTATGGTGAGTACACTGTGAGCATGATGCGTGGGCCATGAATGTAGGGATTGCGCTAAGCCTCATGTAGTGGGGGGTGGCTGAGGGGTCCTGGGCAGAGTTCTGCATGTCTGGTGGTCAATGTCTGTGTATAAGGGGATGGGAGGGATGTGGTGGGCCACGAGTGTAACAGTCTGGACGGTATAACTAATCCCTTTTCTGCTGTACTTTCTCTGCAGGTCAGCGCCCATCAGAAAAAGGGTATTTGGCGTGCCATCGTCAACGAGGTGCAGACCCTGGGGGTCTTTGACAGGCAGAGCACCCACTGCCGCAAACGGTGGGAGGACCTGTGCCTCTGGGCAATGAAGATTGCGGAAGCCCAGCTGGGGCTGGCCTTCCATCGAGGAAGGGGTGCCCATCGTACCCTGACCCCCATGATGTTCTGCATCCTGGCGGTGGCCTATCCGGAGTTGGATGGGCCTTTGAAGGCATCACAGAAGCCACAAGAAGGTGAGTTCAGATTCAGAATCATGAATTTGTGTGCGTTAAGGTTTTACCTGGGTGGGTGATGTGGGCTGTGGGTGCCCCTAGGCCAGGGCGAACTGGCAGGGATGGTCCCTTGTTGGGCAGGCTCTGAAGCACTCCAATCCCAATAGTGTAAGTGGGCATCTACTACTGGGAAGGGTCCTGCTGGCTTCTGGTGTGCAGCTAATGGCATTGGGCAATGTATCCCATGGGCTGGTGACTAGAATTGTAACTGGTAGTGCATGTCCTAGAGCATAGGGCTAATCCCTGTGTGTTGTGTACGCCAACGGTAGTGTTGTTGCTGGCATTGACCAAGTGTATGTTTCATCTGTCTCCCCCACTTTTTGTTTTGTCTCCCTGTCCTTGTGTGCATTAGCATCATCTGGCGGAGGAGCAGAGGGACTGGCGACGGAGGGAGCTGCATCCCACAAGGG
Source organism: Pleurodeles waltl (assembly GCF_031143425.1). NCBI lineage: Eukaryota > Metazoa > Chordata > Amphibia > Caudata > Salamandridae > Pleurodeles > Pleurodeles waltl. The sequence continues at coordinate 215,233,010 of NC_090450.1, read as the reverse complement.
CCTGGAGGGCGAATCCACCGACGGTGAGGGCACCAGTGGGACGGAGGGCGAGGGGAGCACCACGACGGAGACAGGAGGGGACACTACCGACAGCGACTCCTCCTCCGATGGAAGCTCCCTGGTGGTGGTAGACACCTCTGTGCCCACCTCAACAACAGGTACAGCTGCCACCCCTGTACCAGCACCGCCCTCCCAGCAGTCCCTCAGCGTGTTTCCCGTGCCCGCTCACCCCAGAGGGTGGGCATCTCCTTCGCCCCAGGCACCTCAGGTCCTGCCCCAGTCAGCCCTGCTGCCCTCAGTGAGAACCCTCAATGTTGGGCAGTTAACCATACTGAATGCCATCCAGGGTGTCGAAAGGCATTTGCAACAAACAAATGCATACCTGGAGGGCATTCACTCTGGCGTGGCAGCCCAACAGAGAGCATTTCAGACTATGGCCTCCGCACTGATGGCAGCCATTGTTCCTCTCTCCAGCCTCCCCCCTCCAACTTCCTCTACCCAGTCCCAATCCCCTCAACCCCAACCTATCCCAAGCACACTTTCAGACCAGCAATCACCCAAATCAACACACAGAAGTGGCTCAGGCAAACACAAGCACCACATTTAATCTCACAGGCACTCACACAAGCACCATCCTCATGCAGACACACCAACATCCACTGCCTCCCCTGTGTCCCCCTCCTCGTCCACCTCCCTCCCAGTAGTGTCTCCACTCACACCTGCATGCACTACATTCTCATCCACTACCTCCATCACCAGCACGCCTATCACTATACGTCCTTCACTGGCAGTCACCACCCCCACATCCATGCACACGTCCCCTGTGTCCTCTCCCACTGTATCTGTGACCCCTCCTCCCAAAGTACACAAACGCAAGCACACACCCACCCAACAGTCATCCACCTCACAACAGCATCCAGCCCATGCACCTGCAGCCAAACACCCAAACACAGCAGACTGACACCTCCTACAAGCACTCCCTCTTCCTCCACTCCCAAACCTTCACCCTTTTCCTGCCCCAATGTCCCTAAGAAGCTTTTCCTCACCACCATTGACCTCTTCCCTACCCTTCCCCCCCTGTCCTTCACCTCGGGCCAGGGTAGCCAGAACCCAGCCCAGCACCTCAGCCACCAAGTCCACATCTGCTGTGGTTTCTGCATCTGTAAGAGGCTTCAACGAGGCACCTGTCAGCCCAGCCAGTGTGCCACCACAACCGCCAGCTCTGCCACCTGCAGCACGGCCAGCACCGCCACCTGCACCGCCGCAAGCAGCACCACTGCCAGCAGCAGCAGCCCCAGTGGGCAGGCGTCCGAGGCTGCCACCAGCACCGCCACCTGCACCGCAGCCAGCACCGTCACCTGCACCACCGCAAGCACTGCCACCTACACCACCGCAAGCAGCACCACTACCAGCAGCAGCAGCCCCAGTGGGCAGCCGTCTGCAGGTGAGGGCCTGGAGGCTACCACCACTGCTAGCACCACCACCTGCAGCACAACTGCGATTCAATGAGCAGCCATCACTGCCAGAGAGCAGTGTGTAGTGGTCACTACATGGGCTATAGCCCCTGGAAAAGCTGTTGTTGTGACACCCAGGAGAGAGACTGTGATCTTGCACTCCAACACATCTGCATCACAGGGCACAATGCCCCCTCCAGCACCATTGGAAGAAGGCATCCACTCACCCCCTCCTTGCCAGGATGAAGCACACTGGGCACAAAGCCCCCTCCAGAACCAGTGGAAGAAGGTATCCACTCACCCCCTACTTGCCAGGATGAAGCACACTGGGCACAAGGCCCGCTCCAGAACTAGTGGAGAAGCCATCCACTAGAGAGACTGTGACCTTGCACTCCCCAGGACCAAGCAGTGGGCAAACCACCCACTTGAGAGACTGTGGCCTTGCACTCCCCAGGACCAAGCAGTGGGCAAACCACCCACTTGAGAGACCATGGAGCCTCCTCCAGGAGCAGTGGTGTTGTACCATCTTCCGGCTGAGGTGCCCCCCATTCCCCATCCCCCCTTAGGTGCCTGTGTGTTCCCGACCTGATGCCCCTGCAGTGTTCTCTCCCTATTGAGGCAGGAGTCAAGTGTGGGCTTGGCCTATGTGTTTTGGCCCAGTGGGCAATGGACATTTTTGATTTTGCATTGTCCCGCCTTTTATATATATTGTATATATTGTAAATACTGTTTTTGATTTATTAAAGTATTTCTAAGTATTTCTAATATTACACTCATTTGACTCCATTTCTTTTGTCCTTGCATTAGTCCTGAGGGTTACAGGGTGTATATGTAATGTTGTTGCATGTGTTTGTGTGCATTGTGTTAGGGGTGAGGGTGGGGGTGGGCTTATGTGTGTGTCACTCTCTTTTTCCTCCCCGCCTCCCTTGTGTGCTAGGTGCAGTACTCACTGTGGTTGTCGTCGCCGGCGTTGGTGGTCCTAGTGTATGAGAAGATACACCAGCCTGGTGAAAACCTGCAGCTCGGGCTCCATGCTGTCCTGGTTCTTCCTTGAGTGTCAAGAGGTGAGTCGTTTTCCTTCAGAAAACTGTTTTCGCTGTGCTTTTGATGGCGTTGGTACCACCCCTGAAAAGCTGGCAGATGGGCGGGTTGTAATGCTGTGGGCGATACATTGTCTTCCACCTGACTCTTGGCGGTTACCGCCTCGGTGTTTGTTGCTACCGCCGTTGCGGTCGGAGTGTTAAAGTGGCTGTATGTGTTGCCGGTTTCCGCCGTGGTCAATTTTTTACAGCTGGCCTGTTGGCGGTGTTACCGCCACTTTAACACCAACCGCCAGGGTTGTAATGAGGGACTTAGGGCCAGATGTAGCAAAGGGTTTTACCCATTTTGTGTCTATGGGAAAATGTGTTCGTACATATGGCCCTTAGTGTGGCAATTGATCGCTCTCAATTTGTTATACCATAATACAATTATTTGTAATTAATGAACGTTCAGGTATAGCACCATTTCAAGACTGACATCAAAATGGGAGCAAAATGCTAAATGTGCATGATTTGGCCTATCATTTAATGTGCAAACCTCACAATTGAGTTACTTGCGCATGAGATTTGACCCACTTTTTACCTGAAAACATTTAGTAGACAAAACACTTAAGGGATTCAGTTCACAAAGGTAATTGTAGAGGTGGAAATTTCCAGACTTTTAGAATGTCATCGACACCTAGGTGTAAATCTCTACCCAAACGCAATTCAACAATTCTGGACAAAGATTTATGCTTAGTAGTAGGAGCACTGTTGCCCAACACCAGGGGTGGGAACATGTGAAACGCATAATGCAAACTTAAAGTTAACTCAAAAACATTTATGGGCATATAGAGTTCTCCATGGCGTACAGTGGCACTGGCATCACCTAAGGAAAATAACACACACCTGACAAACATTTTTACTAGAAGTTAGTTAGCAGCCCACACATTGTTCTCTGTCCTCTTTCATTTGTGCTGTAAGATGTTGTGGACACAAGGCATCATCAACAGTTACATAATGTGTGATTGTGTGTGTGTGTGGGTGTGTGTGTGTATGTGACAAGACATGTAATGTGTCTTTGCAAGTGTGCAGTGTTAGATGTGACATGTCTCAGGTTTCTTTTAATAATTCATTAACAATTTATATATTTGTAATTTTCTATGTGAGTGTTTTAAAATGTGATTTTTTAAGTGTTTTTAGTGTTTTGTTGCAAGACTGGTTTTTTACATCATTTTATTTACATATCTTGTTAATTCATGAAATGTGTTTTATATCTGTGGATGTGATGACTAAAGTTATATGGCCATTTTGTACATTATTTGTGTTGTTTATTTATATGCTTTTATTTTTCTGATTATATATTTTAAATGTCACACATATGGGTGTTTGACATGTCTATAGTTTTGCCCTTTTGTAGGTATTGTGATGGCTGTGTTTTCCCTTGTCTTCATTTATTTCTACTTTATTTCCTTGGATTACCAGTGAGTAGCTATGTGTGGTTTGTAACTTATTCAGAGGCTTGTCTGGAGTAAATCTGAGACTCTTTGAGCTGCAGTACTACTGGAGTAGATGTGGATGTAACTTTACTGAGTTGCAACTGCCTTTCCTTTTGCAGGTATGTTTTGTATTGGCATATCCCTCCCTTTAACCCTTCTTAATTTTTCTTTTCTTCCTCTCACTTTGTAGTGGATATGTTCCATTTTCCAGTCCCTCTTCCTTGCCACTCTCATATTTGAAGACTGGTAAATCAGGTTATATGTACAGGGATCTATTAACTCTCAGGCCCTTACTCCAAGTGTCACAGTAAATGATGTGACATATATCACACCTGAAAAATTCCAGCTCTCTAGAGTTTCTAATTATCGTGTATGATAAATACTACCTAGTTATGACTTTTGGGAGAATAACATGCACATTTTAGTGCTTACTGCAGCAAAACCAGATCTTCTGGTATATCATGGACATTTTTCCCATCCTATAATATTGGCAGTTGTGACCTGCTGATATTTATTTGAAAACTCATAATTGAAATATGTGTGTTAACAGTAGTTACAGCATGTATCATAATTCACCAAGCTGCTCGTAATGAGGACCTCACTAGGGCACTCCTCATTTGATATGTATGAGAGGTGTAGACCTGTTTACACACCTATGCACATTGTGTTTATGAGTATGAGAAGTAGTACTGTAGAAGTACCCCTTCAATTGCTCATAAATGTTTTTTGTTAATTGGGTCCAAAGTGTCCGGATTTGGATACTCAATGGGATGTATGCCCATTTCAGTAGTAGCCACCAAGCTAGAATGAGTGTCATAGTGGGCATTTACCGGCTACATACATCATGTATTTCCTTTTAATGTATCAGTGGGTCACATATGAACTATTCCTTTACATAAACGATGTGAGATAGTAACTATAGACTGCACTATATACAGAGAACTTAAAGTACAAAGGATTGCTCCTGTCTCAAGCCTGAGATACATAATCTGTGGGACTCAGAAGCATTGGTGGAATATTAAAACACATATAGTTTATAATCTTTGCATCCCAGTAACTGTGCATGAGGGGGTAGTTTCTTGCATAATTTAGAATTTAGAAATTCATCTTTCTGGCTCACTGAGGAATCCGTATCAGTGTGTGATATAATCACTAGAAAAGAATGTATGAAAGCTTGGTTTAGAATGTTTGACTTCATACGTACAAGCTGAGGAATAAAGACATGTGATTTACAGCTCTGTGTGTGGCCTAATTATTCAGGGAGAACTAGGCTGGGGAAAATGCTACAACTGGTGATGAGATAGGGGATAAGTAACCCTAAGAAGAACGTACACTCCTAGAGAGTTTGCAGTGGTCTAAGTAAACTGCTTGTGTGTACCACATGTGCCTTCATCGAAGTGCTGAGTCGATGGTTGGTGTATGTAAAGACCTATCTGTGTGAAGCATGTGAATAGAATGGGGCTTCACTGAAAAGGCTATGCATCGTTGGTCAACAAACTATGAACAGGATACTACAAAAAGGGTACTGTGCCACAACACAAAATAAAGCTATACCATATATGGAGCTTTGACCCGGAAGAAGGATTAAGCAAGGTTTACCAAGCTCAATTAAAGACAGGTATCAGACACAAAATAGTGCACCAAGGCTAAGATCAAAAAGGTGTAAGACAATGTAAACTGAAGTATTAAAAGAATAAAGTGAATAAGTTAGAGATCCTGGTAGACAGAGTCATCAGTTCCCAGTTGACCATTGTCCCAAGGGGAGTGCCTGGGGTTCTGCTAAAGGAGCGATCCATATTTATTGCTGCAAGAAACTTGGCAAAAGGCTGTTCTGCCGAAGGAGCTCTTCAAGGGTAACCCAAGGTTGGCCCATCGGAGGGCCAGATCCTGGGTATGACTGAACCTAAGCCTGCTTTCCAGGCTTAGAGGCCAGAGAAAGCACAAATCTCAAAGTCAGTAAGTTCTACACTGATCTATAATGTTGCTGCCGTCCTCAAACCACCACTATCATTTGACTCTGCCAAAAAGCAAAATATTGGCAATGGATGGATTGCATGCACCGACATTTAAAGATTTCATGGATGCTCTAGGAGAGATTGATAACAGGAAGATTATTAAATATCTCAAAAGTCTTGCTGGTGATGGTGTGAAAGAGGTCATAAAGAAAATGCCAAGAACTGTCACATACCGTCAGATTAATAATGCATTGAATCTCAAATTTTATCCAGGACCAAAATTTGAATATGAGCAATATGTTTTCAGTCAAGAACATCAAAGGGTTGGCAAAACAATCAATGAATTTGTGGATAGAGTCAACACACTCATGAAACATTGTAAGTTCAATTAATTTAATGAGAAAGAAGCCATGAGCCATAGAGTGGTCGAAGGATGGTAGTCCGATTCACTCAGACGACAAATGCTGAGAGAAATTCTTAGTCTGGAGCAAGTATTGATGACTGCCAGAGCTGAGAGACGTGCTGAGACAAGCTGCCGACATGGAGGCCTGAGGTGTTCTGAGTGAGTCAGCCATAAGTGTGAAAAGCAGAAGACTGAAGGAATAAAAGTGATGTCTAAATGCAAAAAAACAAGTTGTGCTTCAGGTGTGATTTGCCTTTCCACACAAAGGAAGGTGTCCTGCCATTGGTCAGAGATGCAAAGGCTGTGGTAAAGAGAAATATTTTGTGACGAAGTGCAGAGTAAAGGAAAAAGTAAGTGAGCCACAGTGCTAAGACAAAATGGCCACCATAACGCTCATGGAGCAACGGTTGATGCACACCCACAAGCTGAAGCAGTGACATCAGTTGAGACAAAAAGATGCTAAATGAAGTTTATTGTCATCTAAGTCACTGTGAAACAGTTCTTCTGCCTTAATATTAAGTGAAAGTGAAGAATGTGATTGTGCCATTTCAATGCTTACCTCAGACAAGCATGCACATGTTGGACTGGTCGCCTGTAAGGAAAGAAGTCAGTCAAAGAAAAGTCTACACGACAAAGCAACAAAATCATACAAGCACTGTCCAAGGATTACATTGAAATTAAATGGATGTTAAACACCTTTTATTATCGATAGTGGTGCTTTGATAAATATAATTCCTGAAGGAAAGTACTATGAACTGTCTCTGTTACCACGGCTTACGGCATCAAAGACCTAAGTATACACTCGGGCTGCATCAAGACATATGAGAAGTAAAAGCTTCTTTATAGTGACAGTGAAACATAAAAAAAACAAAGGTACAAGCACCGATTCATTTGCTTCAAGGTACAGCGGCAAGTGCATGCTTGCTCACATTCAACACAGTTGCTGACATGGGACTGATTTCAGTGAATTACATTAATGGTCATCACAAAATAGTTAGTCAATTCCCTTTATTGTTTCATGGTTTAGGAAAAATAAAGACTCTGAATGTAAAACTGCATATTAATGTGGATGTCCATCCTGTTGTTCAGAGACATAGAAGAGTTGCTTTTCATTTACAAGAAGCTGTTGAAAAAGTACTTGAATCATTAAAAGTGATATCTGCACGTTCCACTGGTCCATTTCCATGGGTTTCTCCCACATTAGTAGTGCCTAAAAAGGACCATGAAGGAGCTATGCACATATGCGTTGACATGCGCCAGGCTAACTAGGCGAAGAATGAGAATGACTTGAATGGTGCCAAAATCATCAATCAACTTTATTTGAATGAAGGTTTTCATCACTTAGAAAGCTACAGATATAATACAACCTTTGCCACACATGCTGGTTTGTTTAGATACAAGAGACTTAGGGCCTGATTTAGGGTTTGGTGCATGGGTTAATTTTGTCACAAATGTGACGGATATCCTGTCCGCATTATTACCATCCCATTATTTTCTATGGGAATCTTAATACGACGGACAGGATCTCTGTCAAGTCAAACTCTAAATCAGGCCCTTAGCTTTGTTGTGTCGTCAGCTGCAGCACTTTTTCAAGACGTCATACGATGCATCATACAACCTATTGTGAATGCACTTAACTATAGAAATTACATATTAGATTTTGGAGCTGCACAGAAGAAGCACTATAGAACCCTCACACAAGTATGTCAATTACTCAATGATGAAGGTTTGACTTTAAACGCAGACAAGTGTGAGTTCAATAAGACAAAACTGAAATTCTTTGGCCCCATCTTTTCTGATGGAGGCATGACACATGATCCTGCAAATGTCCAAGCCTTGACAAATGCTGAACCCCCACAAGATGTTTCCATTCAATGCTCTTTTCTTAGATACATAAAGGATGCTGCACCTGTCAGTGCTTCATTATGAGACTTAGCAAAGAAAAATGTAACTTTTAAATGCTCACAAGAATGTGAAAAGAGCTTCAAGAGCATCAAACATGCCATCGAAAATGCTACTGAAATGGCGTACTTCAATTGAAAGCTCCATACTGAGATTGTGGTTCGCGCTAGCCCCGAAGAGTTATTTTCTATACTTGCACACCATAGTGGAAGCCAGTGGCGGTTTCTTTAATTGGCCAAATAGCAATTACCGCAAATAGCAATTACCAGCATCCAGATTCCTTTTAGAATACTAAGTAACGCCAGTGGCATCACTCAGCATTCTAAAAGAAATGTGAGTACCTTTCACCATTGCTGTCTGGATTCCGACTGCCTGATGGATCACGCTCAGACGGGCATGTCAGGCAGGTTTCTTGTAACACATGCGCTAGTGTGCATATGTCACATAGATAGCTTTGCTGCTTTCTGTAAAGCCGGGCTGAAAAGGTGCCAGCCCTATATTTCAATAGTTGGAGTCCTTGGACATTACCCACTAATGATGCAAAGCAGGGTCATGTTTTCAAGTAGCCCCTGGTGGGTACAGATTCAGCCCTGTACCTTCTAGAGGGGTCATTACCATAACTAACCCCACCCTTCCTTGTGTAAAGAAGTGAAAGGGTGGGGTTCTTTTTTTCAGCTTAAGCCTCATTACTGCAGTAATCACAGCACATTGTATTGTGCTATGATTACTGAAGTAATGGCGTGATGTCACAGAGTTATGTGAGTCAATTTATGACCCTGTGACATCGACTGACATGCTCCCGCTTGTAAACAGATACAATGGACAGTGCACACACTTCTGCTTATTGTATTTGTTTATTGCATTTCAACTTTCGTAGAGTAGAGCTTTTACTTTCAGCTCTTCTCTGAGCTGAGGCTGGAACTCAGACCCCTCTCTCTGGGATGGAGGCAGGCAGCACACCAACCCTAGCCCCACCTCCTCAACCCGCAGGACTGACTGGGACCGAGCCTCTCAAAGTGTGTGGCGAGCTGAGGTTAAAATTGCATGTATTTTCTTTTACTGATCTTCCTGTTTCATCACTATTACATATAAGCACATTGCTGTCAAATAAGACCAAAATGCCAGCTGTTCAAAAACCTAGGCCCGTATTTATACTCTGTTTGCATGGGATTTGCGTCATTTTCTTTAACGCAAATTTGGTGCAAACTTAACTCCATATTTATACATTGGCGCTAAACCAGTCTAGAACTAAAGTTATGGAGTTTGAGTCATTTTTTGTACGTGAAAACCTACCTTGCGCTAATGACATGCAAGGCAGGTGTTCCTGTGCAAAAAATGACTCTAAGGCATGTGCTCTTTATTTATCTTCCTGCGTCAAAATGATGCACAGGAGGAGGCGGGCCTTAAAACACGGCACCCAGCCGGATTTACGCAGTTTTTTAACGCCTGGGTCAGGGCAGGCATTAAGGGACCTGTGGGCTCATTTCCATGGTGGGAGACCGTGGAAGCAGTCCACAGGTGCCCTTCCCTGCACCCAGGGACACCCCCTGCCACCCTCTCCCACACTTGGAGGACACCCATAGATGGGGGGACCCATCCAAGGTGAGTGCAGGTAAGTATATATATATATTTTTAAATGGAATAGGGGTACCTAGCTTGGGCCCCCTTACATGCCACTGTGCCCAACGGCCATGCCCAGGGGACAGAAGTCCCCAGGGCAGGGGGGCATGACTCCTGTCTTTGCTAAGACAGGAGTTATTTCCATGGGAGTTGTGCATCAAAAAATGGCGCTAGTTAGGTTAGAGACAATGGTGGTCATTCTGACCCTGGCGGTCTTTGACCGCCAGGGCGGAGGACCGCGGGAGCACCGCCGACAGGCCGGCGGTGCTCCAATGGGGATTCCGACCGCGGCGGTAAAGCCGCGGTCGGACCGGCACCACTGGCGGGGTCCCGCCAGTGTACCGCGGCCCCATTGAATCCTCCGCGGCGGCGCAGCTTGCTGCACCGCCGCGGGGATTCCGACCCCCCCTACCGCCATCCAGATCCCGGCGGTCGGACCGCCGAGATCCGGATGGCGGTAGGGGGGGTCGCGGGGCCCCTGGGGGCCCCTGCAGTGCCCATGCCACTGGCATGGGCATTGCAGGGGCCCCCGTAAGAGGGCCCCTACATGTATTTCACTGTCTGCTGCGCAGACAGTGAAATACGCGACGGGTGCAACTGCACCCGTCGCACAGCTTCCACTCCGCCGGCTCGATTCCGAGCCGGCTTCATCGTGGAAGCCTCTTTCCCGCCGGGCTGGCTGGCGGTCTGAAGGCGACGGCCCGCCAGCCCAGCGGGAAAGTCAGAATTACCGCCGCGGTCTTTCGACCGCGGAACGGTAACCTGACGGCGGGACTTTGGCGGGCGGCCTCCGCCGCCCGCCAAGGTCAGAATGAGGGCCAATATTTTTTACTCTAACCTGACTTGCACCATTCTTTGGCGCACAACCCCCAGTCTTCCCTTCGCCTCCGCTGCCCGGTTAGAGTAATTTATTTTGACGCTAACCAGGCCGCAGCGCCGGCTAATGTCATTCCATAAATAAGGCGCCCGGCTGGCACGTTGGAGTGCCGTTAGCCGGCAGTAAACTTTTTGACGCAAATCTGCCCTAGCGCTGATTTCCGTCAAAAAGTATAAATGTGTGCCCTAGTGTGCTTGATTTAGTAGACAATCATGTTGCTCTAACTGTAAGAATTTGGCCCACATTAAAGGTTCACATGACAACTGTCTTATCTCTTAATACGCTAATAGCACTGTCACCAGGGTGTGGGCAGGGGAAGAATGGTTCTAAGTTAATGTTTAAATATCACTTTTAATAAGTGCTACGCAGTGAGGCGCTATAAAATGACGTAATAATGTCGAAGCAGCCACATGTTAAAGAAATGCACTTTTTGTACCTTTGTAAAAATAGCACCCTCACCTACTAGTGAGTTAAATCAAATCATATTGTGATTTGATTGACCTCTATGCCCTGCCTGATATGACTTCTTTTCCCTGCCTAGTTGCACACAAGAAATACTTTAAAGCTCAGCAGTGTCATAAATAGGACCAGTCATTCACTGATGTGCAATCAGAGGCACTTAAACATGTGCACCAGTGCTAAGCACACACCTACATACATACACGTCCATGCACACCCATGCAACTGTTCATATGTACACACACACACGTGTTTGTGCACATATTGTTTGCACATAAAGACGTTTACCCCAGAGACAACAACACGCATACACATTCATGAACACACAATTTTATTTGCAAACACTTGCAAAGCACACATACTAAAACATGACATATAAAAATACACATTTGTTCACATATGCACGTTTACACATTTCCATGCACTTGTTTGCACAAACTTGAACCTCCACACAGAGTTACGCATATGTGGAATAATTTAGCCACTGCTCTTACGCCCCACCATTTTCAAATTCCACTAGCTGCCACTAGTGGAAGCCCAAATGTAAGATGGCATATTGTTAACTATGCTAGTAGAAGTTTGTCTGTAACGGAACTTGGTTACTCACAGCCTGAAAAGAAACATGTTGCTGTAGTATGGGCTTGGGAACATTTCCATGTATTCCTGCATAGAAAGCCTTTTATGCTGGTGACTGAGCATTAAGTTTTACTTACCATCTTCAGCAATCCAAAAGCCAAGATGCATCTCAAACTGAACGATGGAGACTATGATTGCAAGAGTACAATTATACGATTGTGCATCGACCAAGAAAGGATAAAAAATTCTACTGACTACTTTTCGAGAGTGTCATGGTACTCCATCTAAATGGCTGAGGTCTGCACCAATTTTATTGTAAAGTCAATACACCACGTGCTGTATCGTTAGCTCTGATTCTCACTGTTACGAGTCATGATAGTGACCTGCTAAAGTTAAAAAAATATAATTACACATCAGTTGTGGAGCAATCATATTAAGTTTCTCAGTGAAGATGGCGAATATCAAAAGTACAAAAATGTTAAAGATGAATTGTCCATACCCCAGGAAGGAGTCATATTATGAAGATCGAGGATTCTGATTCCTCAGAGTGTGGGTCAAAAGGTGATAGAAGGAGCTCGAGAAGGACATCATGGCATTTTTGCTATAGAGAGAACTCTCCAAGACTGAGTTTGGTTTCCATACTTAGATGTAAGAGTTGAAAAGAACTCAAAGCCTGTCACATATCAACTGCATATCAGCCACAGTCACTCAACAAACTCTGAACATGTCAGAGCTCCGGAAACATGCCTGGGAGAGATAATCCATCAATATCTTTGGTCCACTTCACAATGGATGTCATTTAATAGTGATTGTAGATGAAATTTCAGGTTTTTCCTTTGTCGAAGATCTCACATCCACGACACATGAATGAGTAATGGAAAAACTTGATGGCATCTACATGGGGCTTACCAGCCATTGTGAAGTCTGACAATGTTCCACCCTTCAACGGCAAAGAATTCAAAGAATTTTTGGAGCATCTGAACATAAAGCATCAAAAGATCACACCCTTATGCAAGAGGCCAATGGACTTGTTGATCGTTTTATGTATACGCTAAAGAAAGCAGTGCAGTACGCAACTCTAGAGAAACTCAGTCTAAAAACCATACTGAACTCTACACTACGAGCTTATCATTCAACAGCCAACTAAACCACAGGTGAAAGTCCTGCAACTTTTATGTTCGGGAGAGCAATGACAGCGAAGATACCCCAATGGACCACAAAAATAAATAGTAATGAAAATTTGATTTGTATAACTTGGTTCAAAAACAGAAAATGAAAGTGCAGGCAGAGATGAGGTGACATGCGGATGATCTCTCATTACGAAAAGGTGATTTGGTGGTACCTAAACAGTTACAGAAAAGAAAATCTGATGCTCCTTACGATGCTTAACCTTTTCAAGTAGTGTCTACCAAAGGACACAAGGTGGCTGCCCAGTGACCAATGACTGTTGATGTTTCCTTACCATCATTGGCAATCTCTGACAATGAGGACATCTGTTTACAGTTTACAGTAACCAGATCGGGTCAACAGATCAAAGAACCAAAAAAATGAATTGAAGAGATATAGTTGTACATGTTTTTCTAAATATGTGGATATTTGTGTCTGTCTCATGATTTTCAAAAAATTTGCAATTTTCTATTTACCAGAGGGGGAGATGTTGAGGGTCATTACGACCCCGTCGGCCGGTGGTAATATGGCGGTAAGTACCGCCAACAGGCTGGCAATACATATCTCCATATTATGACATTGGATGGTTGGCTGAAGCCAACCTGCCAATGTACCACTTCGACCGCCACGGCGGTAACAGCCGCCGGGCTGGAGATATCCATCTCCAGTCCCACGGCTGTCAGTGTTCTGCCTGCGGGATTCTGACCCCGCCTACCGCCCTGGTTTTCGTGGCATTCGTAACGCCACAAAAACCATGGCGGTAGGCCATATCAGTGACAAGGAATTCCTTCCCTTTTACTGATAGGGGTTTCCCCCCTTCCACTCCAGTTATCCCCCACCTCTCCAGACCCCCCATCCTCCTACATTCACGCCCCCTTCACACACACACACACGGATACACACACCCATTCCAACATGCATCCACACATGCATACATCTTTCACACATACACGTAGACACCCATTTACATTACACAGCAGACATGCACTCACACCACCATACATGCACACATGCATACATCAGGAAACACCCCCCCCACATCCACGCACACACAAACAGTCCCACACCCTCACACACACACAACACCCCAAACCCCCCCTCCCCTGTCAGAGACCTGACGTACCTGTAGTCAGGGGGTCCTCCGGCAGGAGACGGGACGAGGCGCTTCTACTGCCAGCAGCGCCTGCCAGCAGAACACCACCAGGCAGTATTATTTCTCATAATATGACTGACGGCAGTCTACTGGCGTGGCACTTCTGGTGGCAGCAGCGCTATCTCACCACCATCTGCCGGCATGGCCACAGCTGGATTCCTGCCCTTGTTGTGGTGGAAATCGGTTGTGGTCATAATACTACAGATGGCTGGTAGCCGCTGTGACGGTCTTTTGGCGGCCGTTGCGGTAGGTGTTTTTTACCGCCAATGTCAATATAACTGAACCTTTTTGACTCCTGGAGGACTCTGTATCATTGTATGACGTAATCGCTAGAATGGAATGTATGAAAGCTTGTTGGCATTCATGGGTACATGCAGAGGAATGAAGGCGTGTGATTTACAGCTCCGTGTGTGGCCTAATTATTCAACGGGTACCAGGCTAGGAAAGACTCCAATTTTTTGGGACCTGATTCCTTGAGATTAGTAGGGGATTAGTAAGGGAAAACAGCCTTCATTGTGTTCCTAAAGTGATGTAGGTTTAGGAACTGAGACAAAGGTGGCCCGCCAGAGTTCCCCCTCCAGAACACCGCTCCGCGGTCCGAAGACCGCCGCGGTGATTCTGTGTTTCCCGCTGGGCTTGCGGGCGACCGCCAGAAGGCCGCCCGCCAGCCCAGCGGCAAACCCCTTCCCACGAGGAAGCCGGCTCCGAATGGAGCCGGCGGAGTGGGAAAGGTGCGACGGGTGCAGTTGCACCCGTCGCGAATTTCAGTGTCTGCTAAGCAGACACTGAAATTTTTTGTGGGGCCCTCTTACGGGGGCCCCTGCAGTGCCCATGCCATTGGCATGGGCACTGCAGGGGCCCCCAGGGGCCCCACGACACCCCATACCGCCATCCTGTTCCTGGCGGGCAAACCGCCAGGAACAGGATGGCGGTATGGGGTGTCGGAATCCCCATGGCGGCGCAGCTTGGAGGATTCAGCTTGGAGGTTTTCCTGTTCTGACCGCGGTCAGAATGCCCTGCGGAGCACCGCCAGCCTGTTGGCGGTGCTCCCGCCGACCCTGGCCCTGGCGGTCCTTGACCGCCGGGGTCAGAATGACCCCCAAAGTGCTTGGCTTGTAAAATGTAAGGTCTAGTGAGTTGTGTCTTAAAAAAAAATCTGATTTTATCAAAATGGTGTTAATACAGTACACTACAGGTATCTGTAATAGAATTTCTATGACAATCTTGTGAAATTGCACTTTTATCACAAAATGAGGTTTGATGGTCTCTCATATGACTCCATTCACATGAGTGCGCACTTTGAGTAAAAGAAGTCGCACAATATAGCTGCAAGACACTGCTTTGAACAAAATCTATCTCATGGCAAAAGATTATCTGTGCAAACTGGGCTCTTATATGCAAAATTAAGTGAAATTGCATATTGTGAAATTTCAAGTAATTTTGTGAACTTTGCGTAATGGGAATTCAGAAATACATGATTAGTGGCAGTTTCATTAAAATTTCTCCCATAAGGTCCTTCCTACAGTGGGCCTGGCAGTCTGATCCTGTGCTCATAAATTATACTACATTATGTGGTGTGCCAGCGTGTCTCAAGTGGGACTCGTGGCAATGGTACAAGAGTGTAAGCAAACAGATTGTAGCACCTCTGCATACACACAATATGAACATGACTCCCAGTCCTATTTGGGTGGATAACTTGGATCATATTCCTTCCTGGTGTGGGCTAGGCAGATGAATCCTGTTCTCATAAATTATGCTACCTTACACACTGTGTCAGTGAGTATCAATTGGGGCTAGTGGCAATGGTCTGAGGAGAGGAAAACATGACCAAGCACCTTCCTATACTGCCAGAAACAGTAGTAAATCCTGATGTTTTTCTGAGGTCTTCCTAAACTTCTACCATCTAACAGGGTTTGGGCATAAGGGGACTGTCACAGGGTTATGGGAGACACTCCAGAAAAACTTTTCTACATAAGACAGGTGTCTTGGATTGTTTGGGCATCAGCAGCAGCAACATGATAGCCTTATGCAAGTCTTATTATTTACAGACAGCAGCTCCTCACAGCAGTACTTAAAGCACCAGTCTTTTTGAGATGAGTTGGACAGTTTACTTTCCACATCCATCTGCTTAACAACAATAGCAGGAATTTTCCTCAGTTTTATTGCTTCTAACACCCTCTTAAATGTTCAGCAAAAATGGGTTCCTATCCCTGATTCAATTATTCCATCCTGTATCGATGCACATTGATTCTTTTAAGTCAAAAGGCAAATTGATATTCTGTCTGAAAGACAAAGCATTTCTCCAGATTTGGTGCCAGTTAGTAGTAGGCATACCAGCAAATCAGATCTTGGGCAACACGTTATTCCAACATCTGCTTTCACAACTGTCAATCATGACCTGCACAAAAAAAAAAACAGTGGGAACCCATGTTAAAAGGAGACACCCACAGTATAAGCCCCATATCTCCCAGAGTTAGGCACTCCTCTGGCCAGCAGCATACAAGAGTAACTTTGGCACACACCTCAGGGGTTACAGCAGTCTCCTGGGCAGGAAATCATAGGAACTGTGCAGAAATTATGGAGACACAAGATTAGGTAGATTGCTAATTGTTTTTCAGTGTTGTCAAATCATGAATTCACTGTACTATGCAGGCTGTGTTGTCTGCAAACATGAGTTGTGATACTTAATTTATTGAACAGCAGTAAACCTTTTATTTAAACACATTGGAAGATCATATGAATATATGGTAAAATTGTGGCGGTGAATGCACAGCCGTGTCAGATTACATATGGAATGAGGGCCAATTGGACAGCAAGTCATCTGTCTGAACAGATACTTTTAATTGCTTATAGTAGGATATTTAACCCTATAGACTCTTTTATAGGCATTTTTATAAATCAAACTAAACTAAAAAAAGGTATCACAATGAACAGATAAGTTCTTCTCCACTGAGTTCAATAAGCAAAAAATATCATGGTGTATTGGTGATTTTTTTCATAAGACGCACTTTGAAGGTAGGGAAAATATTTTTATGATCTATCCTAGCCAAACCTCTAGCTAGAGCCATCGTTACATAGATCATATTGATACCACTCAGTTGTGAGAGTAACCGAAAAGAGGAACCCATGTTTCATTTTTAGGTCTAGACCAAATCAAGAATGTTTGTTTTTAAAAAATATGTGAAGTACATTATAGAGGGTTTTGGGAAAGCCCCAGCAACCAGAAAAGAGTAAAAGTGAGAGTACAGAGGAAAAGCAGAACACAAGATAGGCAAGTTTTGTTAAACAAAAAAGCATAATTAACAAGCTTGGAAGAATTGAAGGCCACAGCTCCCACTCTTGTCAGAAACACGCTGTTCAGAAAATATATGGTGAAAAAGTAGTTTGAGTCAGCAGTATAGGAAGTCAAATAAGAAACGCTAAGAACAGAGCAATGTGACAATCACAGACCTAGGAAGGAATAGTTAATGGCCAGTTACTTTCAAAGTTCTGTCAGGGTTGCAAGATAAGGCGAACCAAGTGGGGAAGGACACAAGTTCAAGGATGCAGGTGGTGTGGTGTTTATGTGGAAATATATTAGCAACTTGTCTTATTCTGTGACTTGTTATTGCTTTTTAAAGATAATGTGCATGAAGTCATAGCTTTTGAGCATAAAAGGGGCTCCTGCAAGCAGCACTGTGAGATCAGTTTCAGCTAAGCCCGACTGTATTGTGATTAAACCTATATTGTATTGCCAACAGATGTGTGTTTCATTTTTCCTAGTCTTTATTTGGTGAGCCGGACATTTTGGCTTCACTAACTGCTGCCGATAAAGAGCCACCTGCCCTGACAGAATAGATTTCTGGGCAGAAAATAAGGTAAACAGACATCTTGCTTAACTAAAGATCCGCCTATTCACATGGGCAGGTAGGTTCTATGGTTGCAGTCATACAGGTGAGGACAACTCAAACGTCTGACTTTAAAGTTTGTAATTGCATGATCCTTTAGCTATACTAATGTGGAAGATTAAGGAAACGCATGCATGATTGTTTAGAAACTTCCTAATAGAATATTTGTAAATGGGAAATTAAATGTGGTAATCCCGGATCCAAATGGGCGATAGCTGTATACCCAGTTCCTACTGGATGATAGTAGCAATCCCAGATCCAGTTAGATGATGAGAAATTGACAGTGTATTACCCAGGGGTTTGCTCCTGGAAGGGGCATTTCCCCTAGAAAGTGACTATGGCTGGAAAACCAGCATGTGGTGGCATCTGACATTTTGGTAAGGAGACAATAGACACTCAGTTCACGGACCAGGAGGGAGTGGCCAGATAGTAAGCCTGACAATTATGAGACTGCCGGGTTAGATCCCGAAGTATAGAGTAGGTGTAGTGAGTTGGGGACCAGGCAACCGGTGTTAAGTGTGACATTTCAGTAAGGAGGCGGTTACATGGTCGGTGCAAGCAGGCTTTACTCTGAGCAAGGTTAGACATTCAGCTCTCAAGTTCTCAGATTTAAGACATCAGAATAGCATCTTTAAGGAAAGATCCACCAAGGCTGAGGCATCAGTGTGAGTCTGACGTTTTGGTAAGAGAACAACCAGAGGATTGGTGTCAGTTGACTTTACCTTATTTGTAAAACCCCAAAAAAGCACATTAGTTTATGAATGGATATCCCTCAATGAGTAAGGAGGATAACACAAATTGTATAGTACATTATAACCATGAGGTAGACAGAGTTACTGTGTTCCCTACACCAGATACTTACCAGCGACATCTCCACAGAAGGGAGATTGCAAGACTTTGAATTAATATCTCATATTGAGGCCCCCAGGTATAAAAGGGGTGAAGGTAGCTCCAAACCCTGGTAACAGGCACAGGTTGCAAACTAGATTTAGTTAAACTTGAAACTGCAGTATAATCGAATTCTTGTTACACTGCAATAGGCTATCTTTGTAAAAAGTTTTGTTATAAGTTTAAGTGTTGTAACAGAAGTAAGAAATTTGATGAGACTCTACCACCACCAGAGCCTGACACACTTTCACAGTATGGGGTCAAAAAGAAAGGTTACCCATGACTATGGCCCTCATTACAACCCTGGCAGTAAATCCCGCTTACCGCCGTGCAGAAGACCGCCAACACACCACTGCGGCGGCGGAATTCCGTTACAGCTATTACGACCCACAGCTCGGAATCCGCCATAATCCAGACAGCCACACCAAAGGTCAGTCATAAACTGCCGATAACAAAACCGACACCGTCACGCCAACAAGAATACGCTCACACTTTCACGACCCACGAATCCACGAGGCGGTCTTTCAACCACGGTATTCCACTGCCGATACACACCGCCGCGCTCAAAATACACACACATCTACAAAATACAACCACATTGGACAATTCTAAATACACACACCTCATACACATACACACACCACACCAACACACTCAATCCAATATAAAGCACACCCTCATCACCCACAAACCTTTGCAACCAAAATTCTGAAAGAAGGCCAGAGGGAGAGACTACCTAACACAACACCAGCATCCACAGACACACAACATCATCACTCACACAACATCCAAGAACCTCAAACAACACACAACAACACATCACCTCACACATCACAACACACACCACCTCACACATCACGCACACCACATCATGGCACCTCAATGACACCCCAGGTTCTCTGAGGAGGAGCTTAGGGTCATGGTGGAGGAAATCGTCCTGGTAGAGCCACAGCTTTTCGGATCACAGGTACAGCACACCTCCATTGCTAGGAAGATGGAGCTATGGTGCTGAATCGTCAACAGGGTCAACGCAGTGGGACAGCATCCAAGAACTAGGGATGACATCCGGAAGAGATGGAATGGCTTACGGGGGAAGCTGCATTCTGTGGTCTCCAAACACCAGATTGCTGTAACGAGGACTGGCGGTGGACCTCCACCTCCTCCCCCACAACTAACAACATGGGAGGAGCAGGTCTTGGCAATACTGCATCCTGAGGGCCTCACAGGAGTAGGAGGAGGACTGGACTCTGGTAAGGCAATTCTTTACTACCTTATCCGCCCCACCCCACCTGCATGCCATCACATACTCCCACCCTTACCCTCACACCCATCACCACAACAACCCACAGTTACCCCACCAACACAACCCACACATCCCAATATCAAGCCCTGCATGTAACACCAATGCATGGACACCCATCACCCAAGCATGTCCATTACAGATACCCACACAGACCCCAAACCAATTATCACACAAGGACCTAGAAAAGAATGCAAGCACTGGAGTACAGGTTCACTCAACCATTGCACACGATGGTACACACAGATGCAATAATCATGCCTTTATACCCCTGCAGGACCCCTACCCAACGTCACCGGACAGGAGGTACCAGACATATCCAGTCCCCCCACAGAAGAGACCCACAGTGATGACAGCAGCTCTGCACAACTGGATCAAGATGACCAGCCCGGCCCATCTGGGACCTCAGGACAGTTGGTTCCCCTGACACTGGCACAAGCCACCACAGAGCATCCCCGCTCAGGAATCACCAGCACAGAACCCACCCAGCGGGCCCATCCTTCTGTCCCCAGGACACTTCAATCAGCAGTGTGTCCACCACTACAGGGAGCCCAGGCAAACCCACCAACCCAAGACAATCAGGGACCTGGGGGCAGTGGCAGTGGGCACACTGTTCAGGTGACAGAGGAACAGGAAAACAGGGGAACTGGGAGGACTGCTGTCCGAAAGGAGGAAGACAGACCCAGGGAACCCACTCTCCACGAGGCCCTCTCCAACATCATGGGAGCGTACCATCATTCCCAGGAGACAATGACAACGGTACTGGCCAAGTTTCAGGAGACCCAGCGGCTGCAGGAGGAACACTCTCTGGGGATCAGGGAGGAACTGAAGTCCATTAACACCACCCTGGTCACCATTGCAGGGGTGCTGCAAGACCTTGTCAACACCAGGAGGGTCACTGTGGCACAAAAAGGGGCCCCTGACACTAGCCTGGATGATGAACAGCCCTCCACCTCCGCCGGCGCCAGTGGACAGGAGGCACCGCCAGAGGAACACGACACCAGCACCCCACCCCCTGCAGATGGAGAGCCACTCCGCAAACAGTCCCTGAGATCCAGAAACAAGACAGAGAACATTGCCAAGACCCCCGCCAGGAAATAAGACCCCCTTGAATGTCACCCTTCATCCCACTTTGCCACCCTGTCAATCCATCAACTGACCTTGCTCCACTTCCTATGCCCCTTTGGACAATGCACCTATGAAACAAATAGACTGGACTCTGCCATGGACATTCCTCCACAATCACCCCTGCCCATTTTACAACCCCCTCCACTTATTTGCACAGAAATAAACACACTTCAATCACAAAACAATCTGGAGTCAGTCTGTGCTTTCACAAATGTCTAATTGCAATAACTATGGAATATAGCAATGTCAATGTAATTGTTCACATACCGATGAAACACAGGAAATATAGCAGAGGGCACAAAGTGGGACCCACATCTGTTAAATGGAAAGGCAAAGTGACAAGTCAGGTCCATACACTGAGTGGAAATGACAGACTTATGCTAGCTCCAAAAATAGTATGAGATGTGTGAGGCAGTGACATCTTCTTACCTGTGTCTCACTGGAAGTATTGCTGGATAATGATGTTTCTGTTGTCAATATCCTCTTCTTCTGCCTCCTCTTCTTCACTGTCCACAGGCTCCACAGCTCCCACAAGACCACCAGCTGGACCATCCTCCTGCAGAAAAGGCATCTGCCGTCGCAAAGCTAGGTTGTGCAGCATACAGCAGGCCACGATGATCTGGCACACCTTCTTTGGTGAGAAGTAGAGAGAACCACCTGTCATATGGAGGCATCGGAACCTGGCCTTCAGGAGGCCAAAGGTTCGTTCAATCACCCTCCTAGTTCACCCATGTGCCTCATTGTAGCGTTCCTGTGCCCTTGTCCTGGGATTTCTCACTGGGGACAGTAGCCATGACAGGTTGGGGTAACCAGAGTCACTTGCAAATGTCGAGGGACAACTGTTAGACAAACACTAACCCGTAGGGACAACCCCAGACCCAGACAACTAGTCACACTGTATAGGGTCCTTGTCCTCACCCATTAGGCACACACAGTGCCTCTGGAGTTGCCCCATCACATAAGGGATGCTCCTATTCCTCAGAATGTGAGCGTCATGCACTGAGCCGGGAAATTTGGCATTCACATGGGAGATGTACTGATCGGCCAAACACACCATCTGCACATTCATCGAATGGTAGCTCTTCCGGTTTCTGTACACCTGTTCACTCCTGGGGGCGTACCAAGGCCACATGTGTCTCATGAATGGCACCTATGATGTTGGGGATATGTCCCAGGGCATAGAAGTCACCTTTCACTGTGGGCAAATCCTCCGCCTGAGGGAACACTATGTAGCTGCGCATGTGTTTCAGCAGGGCAGGCAACACTCTGGACAACACGTTAGAGAACATTGGCTGGGACATCCCTAATGCAATGGCCACTGTTGTCTGAAAGGAACCACTTGCCAGGAAATGGAGTAATGACAGGAAATGCACTAGAGGGGGGATCCCTGTAGGATGGCAGATAGCTGACATCAGGTCTGGCTCCAACTGGGCACACAGTTCATGGATTGTTGCACAATGAAGTCTGTAGATGACTATTACGTGTCTCTCTTCCATTGTCGACAGGTCCACCAGCGGTCTGTACACCGGAGGATGCCGCCATCTCATCACTTGCCCCAGCGGATATGCCCTATGGACAAGAACAGCGAGCAGATAGTCAACCAACACTGAGGTATCACAAAATGTCATTTGCACACATTTATTAATCCGCAATGTGCCTGTTACTGTGTGTATGCAAGGCCTTCATTGGTGTGACGCAGTTAAAATTAATGCCTTGTGGCCCCCTGAAATGGCCTCTGCCTGACCTGTAAGGTGGGACAAACGGATATGAGGTAACTGCGCTGGCGTTGTACACCATCGCGGTAGGCAGTCGAAGACTGCGGCGCAATCCTGCATTGGTTAACATTGGACCCTATGGGTCCCAGGAGCGAATGACAATGTACGCTGGCAGTGACGGTATGCACCGCCGCGGACGTGACCGCCATTTTTTGTCTGTTCCCTCACTTGATACCTGACCTTCAACAGGAGAGGACCTCCACTGCAAGTGCTGCTGTGACCTCACTCTGGAAGCGATGATGGCTCATGTGTCTGGGGAAAGGGCCCCTGAATTCACTTCGGAGGAGTTGGAGAAACTAGTGGCTGGGGTCCTCCCCCAGTACACACAACTGTACAGTCCACCAGACAAACAGGTGAGTACACTGTAAGAATACTGCATGGGCAATGCCTGTTTGGAGTGGTGTGGATGGAAGAAAAATGGGGGGGGGATTGAGGCCTGCATGTGCGGAAGGTGAGTGTATGTGCGTCAGGGCAAGTGTGGGAACATTGGCCAAAGAGGATGACGGTTCGGACGGGTAAAGATTTTCCTTTTCCCCTGTACTATTCCTCTAGGTCAGCGCCCACCAGAAGAAGGATATTTGGCATGCCATCGCCAAGGATGTCCAGACTCTGGGGGTCCACCACAGACGGAGCACCCACTGCCAGAAAAGATGGGAGGACCTTCACCGTTGGAGCAAGAAGATGGTGGAGGCTCAGCTGGGGATGGCCTCCCAACATGGGAGGGCTGCCCATCGCACCATGACCCCCCTGATGTTCCAAATCCTGGCGGTGGCGTATCCGGTGTTGGATGGGCGCTTGAGGGCATCACAGAAGCCACAAGGGGGTGAGTACACTATCATTCTGCTGACTTTGCGTGCATTACAAGGTGTCTGGGCGGGGAAAGTGGGCATTGGGTTCCCCTAGGCCAGGGCGAGCTTTGTAGGCAAGGTCCCATGTGAGGAAGGCTATGTGGCACCCCATCCCCACTGGTGGTTAGTGCCATCTACACATAGTCAGGCTCCTGTGACTTCCAGGTGTGCAGCAATCCGGCTTAGGCCTTGTACCCATAGACAAGTGGTAAATCTAGGAACTATAAGTGCATGGCGTAGTGCAGAGGGCTGCTTTGTCTGTTGTGTCTGCCAGCGTTAGTTGTGTTGCATGCACTGAACATGTCTTTCTTCTGTCTTCCCCTCCGCCTTTTTTTGGTCTCCCTGTTCTTGTGTGCAATAGCATCATCAGGCGGATGAGCAGTGGCACCGGAGCAGGAGGGAGCTGCATCCCACTTGGCCCTGGAGGGTGGCACTACGGAGTCTGAAGCCACCAGTGGGTCAGAGGGTGAGGGGAGCTCCACGGCGTGGACAGGAGCAGACAGCAGTGACAGTGACTCCTCCTCTGATGGGAGCTCCCTTGCGGTGGTGGGACCCTCTGTGCCCCCGCATCAACAGGTACAGCCGCCACCCCCCCTACCAGCACCGCCCTCCCAGCAGCCCCTCAGCGCGTGTCTCAGGCCCGCTCACCCAGGAGGGTGGGCATCTCCTTCGCCCCAGGCACCTCAGGCTCTGCCCCAGTCAGCCCTGCTGCCCTCCTGAGATCCCTCACTGTTGGGCAGTCTACCATTCTGAATGCCATACAGGGTGTTGAGAGGCATTTGCAACAAACAAATGCATACCTGGAGGGCATTCATTCTGGCCAGGCAGCCCAACAGAGAGCATTTCAGGCTCTGGCCTCAGCACTGATGGCAGCCATTGTCCCTGTGTCCAGCCTCTCCCCTCCAACTTCCTCCAACCAGACCCAATCCCCTGCACCTCAGCATATCCCAAGCACACCATCAGACCAGCATGCACACACATCAACACACAAGCTCAGGCAAAGGTAAGCACCACACACCCCACAGGTACTCACACAAGCATCATACCCATGCACACATACCAACATCCACTGTGTCCCCCTCCTCCACGTCTCCCTCCTCCCTACCAGTCTCATCTCCACTCACACCTGCATGCACAACATCCTTAGCCACTACCTCCATCACCAGCACGCCCATCACCACACACCGCTCACGTGCACTCACCACCCCACTACCATTCACACATCCCCAGTGTCCTCTTCCAGTGTGACTGTGAGCCCTCCTCCCAAAGTACACAAACGCAGGCACACACCCACCCAACAGCCATCCATCTCACAACAGCCTCTAGCCTATGCACCTTCACCCAAATTCAACAGACGTACACCTCCTACAACCACTATATCTACCTCCACTCCCAAACCCCCTCCATCTACCCATCCCAGTGTGTCTAAAAAAAAAAATCCGGCAAATATTGACCTCTTCCCTACACCTCTCCCCGTCCTTCCCCTAGGGCCAGGCTTTCAAGGTCCCAGCCCAGCACCTCAGCCACCACATACCCAGGCACAGTGGTGCTAGCATATGCGGGGTCATGGAGTGTGCCAACCATCAGGGCTGCCAGTGTGCCACAGAGCGAGGGCAAGGACATTCCGCCACCTGCCAAGGTGAAAAAGGTGCCCACATTCCAGAGGGAGAAACCGAAAACACCTGCCACCAAGGGGTCAAGGAAAACGAAAGGAGATAGTGGCAAGACAGCTGTGCCACCATCAAAGGTGGGGAAGGGACAGAAACTGAAGGGCAGGTCAGGAGAGGGCATGGTGGCACCGACTGAGGGACCAGTGTCACACCTTCTGTACACGTCAACGCCAACCTGTACGCCGGAGAAGACCGCCACCTGCACCGCTACTTGCACCGCCATCTGCACCGCCACAGAGCCCGCTGCCACAGTGCCTGTCGCCAGCACCGCTGCCACAGAGCCCACCGCAAGCACCGCTGCCACAGACCCCGCAGCCAGCACCGCCGCCACAGACCCCTCCGCAAGCACCGCCGCCACAGAGCCTGCGCAAACCCCGCTGCCACAGACCCCGCAGCCAGCACAGCCGCCACAGACCCCACAGCCAGCACCGCCGCCACAGAGCCCGCCACAAGCACCGCTGCCACAGACCCCGCCACCAGCACCGCTGTCACTGAGCCCACCACCAGCACCGCTGCCACAGAGCCCGCCGCAAGCACCGCCGTGACTGATACCGCCGTGAGCACCGCCAGCGGCCCGTGACATCCTGTGCCAGTGGCACCACCACAGACATGGCTGCCATCCCTAGTGGTCAGTCGTCAGAGGCTGGAGGTGAGTTCCAGGAGCCTGGGCAGCTTCAATGAAGCATCACTGTCATCACAGTTGTCACCTGCATATGGAATGCAAAGCCGCAGCAGTGGGGGATATGTCTCTGCCTCCATGGCGTATCAACCTACCTGTACCTCAGCAATCTTGTGGCACACACACCCAGGCGAGTGTATTGTTGCGGCCACAATGCACGTGGAGCACTCTGGGCACAAGGCCCCCTTCAGAACCAGTGGAGTATCAAATCCACTACCTCAGTCCTTGGCAATATAAAGCACTCTGGGCACAAAGCCCCCTCCAGAACCAGTGGAGTATCTCATCCACTACCTCAGTCCTTGACAGGATGAAGCACTCTGGGCACAAAGCCCCCTCGAGAACCAGTGGAGTATCACATCCACTACCTCAGTCCTTGGCAGGATGAAGCACTCTGGGCACAAAACCCCTTCCAGAACCAGTGGAGACTGTTATCCACTTAAGAGACTGTGGCTTTGCACTCCCCAGGATCCAGCAGTGGGCAAACCAACCACTGGAGAGACTTGAGAGACTGTGGCTTTGCACTCCCCAGGATAAAGCAGTGGGCAAACCTCCCACTGGAGAGACTTGAGAGACTGCGGCTTTGCACTCCCCAGGATAAAGCGGTGGGCAACCCACCCACTGGAGAGACTTGAGGGACTGGAGCTTTGCACTCCCCAGGATACATCAATGGGCATGGAGCCCCCTCGTGGAGCAGTGGTGTCGTGCGTTCTTCTGGCTGAGGTGCCCCCCTCCCCCTGAGGTGCCTCTTTATTTTCGATCTGATGCCCCAGCAGTGTTCTCTACATTTCCAGTCAGGTATCTAGTGTGGGCCTCACCAATGCATTTTGGGCCCAGTGGTCCAAGGACAATGATTGGTGCACTATCTGGACTTGTGTAGTTGGTGTACAAAATTGTATATACTGGATTTTGAGTTTTGACTGATGGATTTTTTTTATTACAATCGTTACAATCATTTCCTTTTGTCCTTGCGTTATTCGAGGGGCAGTGGGGGGTGTATGTGTAATGTTGCAGCAGTTTGTGTGTATGGTGTTGTGGGTGAGGGTAGGGTTGGGGGTGTTGCGTGTGTGTGTGTCACTCTCTTTCCCTCCCCCCTCCCCTGTGTTGTAGGTGCAGTACTCACCATGGTCGTCACCGCCGTCGTTGGAGCTCCTGATAGAGGAGCAGGAAGACCATCGCCGGCAGGATCTGTATTTACGGCTCCATGGCGTCCTGGTTCCTCGTGGGGTGTGGAGAGGTGAGTGTTTTCCCTTCTGTGTACTGTTTCCGCCGTGTTTTTATTCGCGTTGGTTCCGCCCTAGAAAAGGTGGCAGATAGCCGTGTTGTGATAGGGTGGGCGGAACATTGTGTTCCGCCTGTCTGTTCGCAGTGTCGGCCGCACTGTTTGTTTCTACCGCCATGACGGTCGGAGTGTTAAAGTGGCTGTCTATGTTGGCGGTTTCCGCCACGGTCGTAATCCCATTTTTTTCCGCCAGCCTTTTGGCGGTATTACCGCCGCTTTAACACCGACAGCCAGGATTGTAATGAGGGCCTATATGTTTAGACAAATTGGGGTATATCATACGCAAATGCCCACAAAGACAATGGACAAATGGGGGTGATTTAAGGAAAGCAGAATAGACTATTCAGAAGGTTGTCCAAGAGAATGTGACAAGAAAAGGAAAAGGATAAAGTTATTACAATGGGAGGCATTTCATGTATGGAAAGATTATGCAAGAGGGAGACAGGTGACGAGTCAAGAGATACTTTTTGGGAAAGTAATGAAACACGAAGGGGTAGGATGGAGGAGGTACATGATACAGCCTGTCAAGAACAGGTCCTGACCATAGAGAGATATTTTGTACAAAAGGGACAAGATACAAAGGCAATGGCATCCCCTTTTAGAAGACACAGGTAGGAGCACATTTATGGAACAGATATTATTATATTGTCCAACTACCACTTAGGATTGAAAGTAGTACATTTGCTACAACAATGGTTAACAGGAGGACAGGAGAACAACATACCAATCAGAATGCAGAAGCCTCAGACAAACAATCATATTCTTCCAATGAACTAGATAAAAGAACTGAGTTCAAACTAATGTTGAGGTCAGTTACACAATTATTATTGTTTCACACAGGCTCCTTAGAGGTATATTGACAGCTTGGTATTTGAGAAAGTTTTTGATATTCTTGTGTGTCAACACGATGCGGGATTATTGCAGCATGACTTGTTATTGGCTGGAAAGAACAGTGCACAACAGATACTGTAAATTGATTAAATTTCTTAAGCTGCCATGGAGAATAAGGTGTCCCCTGATAAGAGTCAATTTGTTCACCAAGAAGGTTTCTACGTGGTACACCTTTTGACAAAAGTGCAGAGATAGCTGGACACAGGGCACATAAAATACATTTTGGCTGTGCTAACTCCAAACAGACAACAACAGATACACACATTTTTGGTAATGGCAGGCTACTGCCGCCATTGCATTTCAAATGTTTATTATTGGTAAAATCATTATTGGCCCTTAGCCAGAAGGACACACCCAACAGCAAACCATGAATGAGCTTTCTGGCCTTCTAGCAAGCTCTAGGCGAATCTCTGCCTTTGGGGTTTAATAACAATATTTCTTTGCATGACTACTATAAAGTCTTTTAATCTTTTTGTTCATGAGTCCGAAGGGTGCACTCTTCCAGTATGCATCGAGCAGCAGGACGCTTATAAAACACCATGTGCATATTTCTCTGGCACTTTTGATGTGGGCGCAATATTTTTAATGCAGTTACATTATTATCTCATGTTGGAAGTTCACACCATCCCTTTGGTAATCATGACTGCATTCACAGAATGGAGATGGAGACAAAGGGCTGAATATATGTGTAGGGTATGCTATTTGATGTGCTGAAGGAAAGTTATGTTAAGGATGGATGCATTTATGAGTGTGCACGTAAACACGGGAACGGTTTTAATGGTGTGCACTGAGACTATATTTCTCAATTCATTCAGCAGGGTAAACTTTATTGATTGACTTATAATGTGCAGGTCCAGAATACAAATAAACATCATGTTGTTCCCTTTAGAATATATTACAGCATGGAAAGAAAACACAGCTGGCATGTTTGTTTTACAGGGCCGATATAACTGAGTTGTGTTTGAGAAATATTCTGTACTACCTGACAACCACATAATGTATAACTTTTTATAGTTCTTTACTTAATTTACTTAAATGAATTTGTAGACCATGCACATTTATTTTCCCTAAGATAGTCTACCTTGACACAATTGGGTATTTATGAGATGGAAATATATAAACAGTCAGTTTGGTAGGTTTATTTTGTTTCAGATAACAATTCCCTGAAATTGTATGCCTTCTGATTCTGTATACTTGTAAAATGTTTCTTGTTTCAGCCTCATAAATTGAAATGTAACACTTTCATCATTCCCATCTATACTTGCATTCAGGGTGGCACAGTTTAAAAAGATGTGTTTACATTGATATTCTATTGGCCATTAGAATGGATGGTAAAGAGCCATCAGAAGATAAAAGGGGATGGCTGAATTCCTAGATGCAAATTTCTAAACCTTTATATGTGACTTAATAAAGTGAAAAATCAGCTTTGAAATGAATTCATTGAGTAACCTTAAATGACCCATGATGTAAACATAATAGGTTACAAATTCATTTAGAGGGATACACTTGCTGCTAATATGTCACAAATTTAGTCACAGTTTAGTATTTCACAGATTTAGCTGGCTTACCAAGCAACAGAAAATATTATTGGTATAATATTTACACTGGTTCAATGATCTGATTAAGTAATCAATTTTACCATTTTCAGAGGGAGGAAGATATGAAATTTAAACGGACATAATACTTCAGTCACAAGAGTTAACAGGACAATTTTGCCAGTAGCATTATTATAAGAATAGAAATAAAATGAGTTACCAAGGCTACCTTTCCACAATGCAAATTGGTGTACTACTGTAAGAGTCTATGAATGACAAAAAGCAATACTCATTCTCAAGAATTTTTGTAGTAAGGGACATTTGTAGCCTCATGTGTGTAGTACATGTAGCTACGGAGTAAATGACTATTGATATGACATTGGTAGGTATACGAGAGAAACAGGAAGATGCTGATAAGGAAAAATTGAAATAATGGTCTGTGACTGGCACACATTTGAATGGGCACTGGATGCTCAAAACAGGGATACAATACATGCTGCCAGGCAAGCATCCTTATTCAATAACAGTAACATTGAACAGTCCTACACATATCGATAGAGGTAAGTTAATGACCTATATGACCATGTTTTGAGTTGGAAAAAAAACACTTTAGAAAACATGCAATGGTGGCATTTTACAGTTGTATGGTGTGTAAAGCTCTAGTGGAGAGCCAAAGTCCCACTGTGCCTTACCCCCAGATGCACTGGGTTTGGTGGAAAGGGAGGATGGCATGCTCAAAATTTAGGATTGTGAATTATGTGCAGAAATATAATTAACATGGATGGATGCTTTGCTGATTGCATTTATGAGCCTGAGAGATGCCCCTGAATCAAAACTAAAAGTAGAGATCAATGAAATAATTATTAACAGACCAGCAACAATATCTGCCTTGGCAGTCAATAGACACTTGTCAAATACAATGAGTGTTGAAATGGTAACTTGTTGTGTTGTTTTCAGGGCAACAGTTCTAAAAGCTGAATAACGAGACCCCTCTGACAGATTGAAAATCATCAGCCGCATGTCACGGCCTTCTGACTTTTCGGCACAAACAGGAGAATAAGTGGTCATCGTTGAAGCATTACAGCCGACTAGGGGATTCGAAGTAACCATTTATTAAAACTGACCGTATGTCACCACCACAGTTCATTCTAGCATTCACAGATGGGAAAGCAGAGTACTCCTAAAGTCTGAAGGGGGAGCAATAATGCACAAAGGCTTACTATTGCAATTGGTAAAAGCCTAAGTGCTACCTTGCTAGCAGTTTGGTTCATTCCCTACTGTGTAAATTGTAGGGTGTACACTATGTCAACAGTATAGCACCAAGCCCACATTAAAAGTGATTACATCAACTATACCTCACCTAATAGGCTCATTTAACATTTTTCACTCTGATTTTGTTAATATGATTGACAGGTTAAACAATTACAGGTAACTTGGATGAGATTGAGTGATGAAATGGTGTCCTATCTGTCTGAACTAACCAAAGCGCAAAGTTATTTTCTAGACAGGAATCAAAGAAGGAGAAGCGCACCACCTAAACTCACCAGCATGCTCCCCTAGCAACTTAGCCAACCCTTGTCCAGCTGCAATTTTGTTTGGAAATAGAAAGATCCAAAATTCAATGGCCCCTTGTTAGTGACAATAAGCACGTACACAGCGGTCAAAGTGAATGGCAGGAAGCCATGGATCCACATATCGAATGTTCGACTGGACTTTGCTTTGCATCAGGCACCTACACAGACAGAAAAAAAGGCGGGAGAACAGGGGATTATCTGTAAAAAACCCTCCCTCCAGTGCTCAAGTGGCACACTTTCTTGACTCACAAATGAACAGTGTACTTTTGTTTTATTTTTTCTTTTAAGTCTTTTTATGTTGCTGCTTAATTTGCACTTAAAAAATGACTCATGTCTAAGATTATGACAAAATGTCACGTGCCTATGGAAAGAAATAGCTACACATAGGAATGTATCTCATAGTATTCATTCTACCTTATAAAACAATATGTGGTATCAAAACATGTCAGAAAGATGGCTAGAAAGCAGCAATGATTCATGCTTTTTATGCTCACTGATACCCTATGCCACAGGGTCAGATAGATTGCACTCAGCTAAGGAAGTACCCCCGGGAAGAGGGTTCTGTCTCATTGACCTCCACCTTTGTAGGTGTAAGGCATGAATGTAGCCAACACATGTCCAGGTAGCACATTTGAGGATTAACACCACAAAGTATGACATACTAATAGAAACATTACATGTCCTCACAGATAGGCAGAAGATTGAGGGCAAAATAGGTTGAATTCAGAAAATAGGTCATCACAAGACCAAAGAATGGATAGCAGCAGTTCTAGACTTAGGACCTGATTTAGATTTCTGCAGAGGGTTTATTCTGTCACAAAGGTGATGGACATCCCATCCACCTAAATCAAAATCCCATTGTTTCCTATTGGACGTAGATTTTGGTGGACATGATATCTGTCACTGTTGTGACGTTGTAACCCCTTTGCTGGAATCTAAATCAGTCCCTTCAGCTTTTCAGGGGTGGCGCGCTTGCCAACTGGGAGCAGCAATTACTCAGTTAACCCCTCCCCCCAGTCTGTGCATGTAGGCCAGGACTCAAAATCATTGGAACAGTCTATGCCCATGATAGTGGTATCCCCATACCGAATTTACCTGTAGGTCCATATTCCTATGCCACTGATATTAGTCAGGACGGAATAGGAAAGTGTGCGCATTCATGGGACTACAACATTGCACAATACACTTGGGTTGATGGTGTGGTAAGCCCCCAGTCAGTCAAGAGATTAACATATGTTTCTTTATGTTTCAGAGTGAATGGCACCCTCAATGTAGACAAAAGCACCAACTGCAATACCACAATTTATAATGCTGACATGCAGAGGGGCACCTCCACCCTAATAGACCACTACTTTCAATAAATAGAGTGGCTACACACGCAACTTTCTCCAGATTCAAGTGGCCTCTGTTCCTTGGTCATCCAGCACTCTCCCTCCCTGGTGATTCCACGAGTGGACATTTCTAAGTTACATGATCGTCACATTAGCCATCCAACTACCCTGCTTCACCATCATCAGAGAAGAAGAGCTGCAGAATATTATGGTACTGCAGCCTGGAAAGATCTCCCACAGGAGCACAGGCTGTTCATTGACACCCGGTTGGTCTTCGGAAGGGCCATACATTCATTCAGGCAAAGGCAACTGTGCGATGGTTTCAAATAACTAGATGGGAACAGATGATTAATGGCACCGAGAATGGGTTCAAAGCCATCAAAGAAGAACTGAGAGCCATAAGAGTAATGTTAATGCAACACAAGTATGAGCTGGACTTGATTACGGCAATGGAGGGGGGTGCCAAGATAGGATACAGACAATGGAACATTGACAGAGGCCATACATACTCTGTATAACTTGCAAAAGAAAATGGTGGATGAAGGAATTGTCTCAGATGACTGGTTTAAAGGTTAGTTTGATTGGTCAGCATATTGGAAGATGGGATTGTTTTAGGCATTATTGCCAATTATTGTTGTATTGCTTTTGGTGTATTGTGCTTTTCAATTAGTGATAGCAATGCTGTAAAAGAGTGCCAAGGTAGGAAGGATGTTAACATGAGGATCACATATCAGTTGATAGCTAGTAAGGACAAAGAGTCAGAAGAAGTAGTTGAAATGTCAACTAGAGGGGGGAATGTTAAGTAGAATATAAAAGCTGAGGAAACTTTAAACAGACAGAAAGGCCTTCCACCGCAGATATCATTAAGGAGCACTGTAGAACTCTATGTGGTTAAAGAACAATACAGGTCCCAGCTGCAAGGACAGAGTAAGAGTGGAAGTTCAGAGGAAAAGCAAAACACAAGATCTGCAAGTTTAGTTAAACAGGAAAACATAATTAACAAGCTTGGAAGAATTGAAGGCCACAGCTCCCACCTTTGGCAGAAACATGCTGTTTGGAAAGTATGTGGTCAAAGGTAATTTGAGTCAGCAGTACAGGAAGTCTGATAAGAAACCCCGAGAAAAGCGCAGAGGAACACTCACACATTCATGCATGGTCAATTTTTAAGTTCTGTCAGGGTGGCAAGATAAGGGGAACTGAGAAGGGAAGGACACAAGTTGAAGGATGTTGGTGGTGAGGTGATGACGAAATTTATTGCCAATTTGTCTTATTCTGTGACATGTTTAGTGCTCTTTAAAGATAACGCACATAAAGCCATTGTAGCTTTGGAGCATAAAAGGGACTGCTTGAGGGCAGCACTTTGAGATCAGTTTCAGCTCCAATGGGTTGATTGACCTCCTGGCCATTTTATGACTAAACCTATATTGTATTGCCAAAAGAATTGTGTCTTTCTCACTTATTGTGCCACCCACTTATGTGGCCCCTTAAAATATGTCTCAGGTCTGGCAATGCAGCCTTTGATCAGTTTTAGACTGCCAGCTCGACCGGGCAAAATAAACCTTTTGTCAGCCCTAAATCTACATTGTTCTACAGATATGTCACTCCTACTGTAGGTCCTAAATATCCCATGGTACAGGTTGCATGGTATTTAAAAGATAGGACATGTGTTTTTAAGTTTCACATGCCTTGGTAAGTCTCCCAAGTACATTTTTTCACTACTGTCAGGTCTACCTCTCCGATAGGATAACATTGGGTCACCGTATTGTCATGCAGTCACCTTGCTCCAACCTTTGAGATGACACTGGAGCTGATACTGGACATCCTCTCCCTCTCAGGAGGATGCATGGCCCAGGAAGAGTACACCTAGATCCGAGAAACTTCCAGAGGGGAAGGGACAAAACAAGAAAAGAAAACTTGCCGGACAGGTTCTGATCAGCGACGGTACTACTCTGCCTAACAGGATGCATCACTCCCGGGACCTTGGGGGTATGTCAAGGTAGACATTTGCTGGACCAGCATTTCTGGTTTAGTGAGGACACAGTACACTGGGAACAAAAAAAAGAGGCAATTACCATCAATACATCAGAAAGTCTCTACACAATTTACAATGCGCTACTTCAATAAACAACACTTACAGGTTTCTTTATAATCATAGCAAAAGAGCAGAATAACTAGATTCTTGGAAGAGAATCTTCAGGGATTCTCAAGGAAGTATTTGAATTACTGATGGGATCCTATGATGCTCCTGCCGTAAGCTCAGGACATAGATTAGAGTTACTGTCACTCTCAAGGTTACACTTGATACATGGATTGGAGTTCGGGATACTCAGAAAGCATATTGGAAATAAGGTTGCTCTCGGAACATAGCTTGCAGCTTAAACAAACTCTCAAGGCATGCTAGAGATAAAGTTACACTCAGAACTAGGTTACACTCGGTACATAGGCCAGAATTACTGACACTCCCAAGGTTACACCTGATGCATAGTTTACTTTCGGAACAAGGTAAAACTCAAAATAAGGTTATACTCGAAGCAAGGTGACACTCAGAACATGGTTATACTCAGAACAAGGTTATACTCAAAAAAAGGTTATGCTGAGTGTTAATTTTTCAAAGGGAACTCCATTTAACAAATCCACATACATCATTTAGTATCCTATGCCATTTATTTCCAAAAGCCAACAGATCATTTTGAATTCAAGAGTTAATTATTCCCATTAGGTTTCTCGACATCACCATTCAAGAGATTATTTTCTAGAAAAATATTTTTTTTCATCTGTTCTGCAAACATAATGTCTCCATATATAATTAACAAACGGTTCCTAATGATATTAATTGATTCCAGTCAATATGTGTTTACAACATTACAAGCCACTTCTTCAGGGCCTAAACTCCTATTGCACCACAGATCATGTCTCAACAGAATAACACATGTGGACTTCTGACCTTCCTTCTCCACTCTGTGGAGTTCACTGAGGTTAGTAGATCAGTCCTCTAGTATGAACCCATAGCTACATGTGTATACACCGCTGGTCAGATGAGGTTACTGGGTTCTCCAACCTGAACCAGATCCTGACATCAGGTATAATGATGTAAAATTCAGCCAAGTGTTATTGTGTACTTCACTCTTCAGTGCAACGCTATATCTGTAGTGATATACATGTGTTCCTAACAGTCATCAAAGCTTATTCTGGGAGAACCACATTGCTGCCTTTCCGTGTCCTTCACCGTACAGTGAAGAACCATGGGGGTCATTCTGACCCTGGCGGCCGGTGACCGCCAGGGTCACCGACCACGGGAGCACCGCCAACAGGCTGGCGGTGCTCCCAAGGGCATTCGCCGCGGTCAGAAAGGGTAAACCGGCGGTCTCCCGCCGGTTTACCGCTGCCCCATTGAATCCTCCATGGCGGCGGAGCGCGCTCCGCCGCCATGGGGATTCAGACACCCCCTACCGCCATCCTGTTCATGGCGGGAAACCCGCCATGAACAGGATGGCGGTAGGGGGTGCCGCAGGGCCCCCGTAAGAGGGCCCCACAAAGTATTTCAGTGTCTGCTTTGCAGACACTGAAATACGCGACGGGTGCAACTGCACCCGTCGCACCCCTGCAACTACGCGGCTCAATCCTGAGCCGCCGTCCTCGTTGCAGGGGCATTTCCGCCGGCCGAGCGGAAATGTTTGAATGGCCGCCGCGGTCTTTTGACCGCGGTGCGGTCATTTGTCGGCGGTACCTTGGCGGACGGCCTCCGCCGTCCGCCAAGGTCTGAATGACCCCCCATGTCTTTTTAGTGCAACTCTGAGGATGAGTGCAGGCATGAAGCCTGTGCAGGGCTGGAACTCTGAAGATCCAGGCGACTCTGAACATGAGTGCAGGGATGAAGCTTGTGCAGGGCTGGAGCACTGACAATCATTGTGACTCAGGAAGTGAGTTTCAGAGGGTGTATTTATACAGGAAGCAAAGAGTGTTACAGAAGATAGCATGTCCACATGGATGTGTGGAATCTTCCAGTGAACCTGGGGAAAATCATGTGATACATACAATGGATATGAGGCCTAGCAGGCTGCAGGTGAAAATGGCAATTGACCCAAATAACAAGTACAACGGAATCTCAAGTGCTTGATGGTATAACTCAGTGGTTCACAGTGGAACCATGACTATCCTAAATAAACGGGATACCTTCAGGTGCAAACTAGCCTAAACTTGCATAGCAACAGAACAGAAGGGTCAATGAATCACACTTTTTTGGAGAGGGGGCCATGGAACACTCAAGATGGAAAGGCACCACAGTGGAAGGAATGACATGAGGTCAGTGAGCAATACCCACTGCACAGATGCCATAAGACAGAGTTGTGACAGTTCGGCCCCGCAAAGAACGACTCACTGGGCATGGTTTGTGAGGGTGGCCTTCATGAAATGAGTGAACCAGGTTAGGGGCATGAACATTACGAGCTGGTTCACAAGAGTTTCCTTTTGGACAAAACCTTTTCCATGCAGTTAAATAAAATAAACAACCCTTAACCAGTCATAAATTGAGAATCCTTCAGACTTCAAAATAAGTGACCATCCAGGGTTACAGATGGCAGAGGAGGAATGGACCAGGGTACGACATGGTATGGTTTGAGGAGTGAAACATGGAACACAGAGTGAATAGGCAAATCATCTGGAAGCTGAAGCTGAACTGTCACAGAATGAATAACCTTTTCAATCTGAAAAGGCCCCAAAAAACACAAGGTTACATTTTACTAGGACTATGTAGGCTTAGCTTTCTTGTGACAAGCCAAACCTGATCTGTGCTTTTGTACTCTGGTGTTTGTTGAAAGTGTTTATTAACTTTTTCTTCTGGGTTCACCTGAACCTGTTGTAGGTGTTGTAACACCTTTTGTTGAGAATCAGAGAGGTGATTTAAAAAGTCTTGTAATGCAGGTACATTTTCAAAGTTTATTGCAAAATTTTCGGGTAGCATACATGGATATATGCCAGTTACACAACAGAAGGGGGAGACTCCGTGACTGAATGTGGTGTGTTGTTATAGGCAAACTCATCGAATGCTAACAAGGACATCAAACAATTGGGAGTGGTGGTCAAAAGACATTGTAGTGTGTGCCCTAAAACCAGATTTAGCCACTCCATCTGTCTCTCAGCTTATGGAGGACAGGCAGACGAGAATTGGACCTCAATCTCCAATGATGTGCAAAGACTGTGCAAGAATCTTGATTCGAATAGCGAGACCCTATAAGACACAATGAGTAAAGGCAGCCCGTGCAACCACATAACATGTTGAACAAACAGCATGGCAAGCACTTTGGCAGGAAGAATTTTTTTGTTGGAGTTATAAAGGTCAGTTATAAGCTCCATGCTAATGGCACGCCAGGGATAAGCAGTTATGGGCAAGGCACTTGAATCACCTGGAGTGGCAGAGTGGATTGTTTTGTCTTGAAAATGTGTTGGGCTAGTCTGAATGCAGTGATGCACATCCTTATACAATGTGAGCCACTGAAGCCACATTTGACAATCAATTAAGATCTCTTGGATTTTCAGAAGTTCTGCTGAAGGAAAGTCAGGACACCCAATCAATGCTTCTTGTTTGAATTCTTTTGTGGGAGTAGATAGGGTGGTGTCATTATAAGGAAACTGCAGGTGTACAGAACCATCTTTTTTTGTAACCCATGGGTTGATTTGATCCCTACTCCCTCTCAGCCTAATTCCACCCAAAAGGGATCTTTTCCCTTGTGGCTTTCAATGTGTTCAGAGTTGGCCATGTTCGGAGAAATCAGTTCCTGAGTGTCCAGACTAATGCAACTTTATTCCGCTGGCACAATCCTCTCTACAACCGCGGAAACTGGATGCATGTATCCTGTCATACTATTGTTTGGGGTAGGAACCCTTCCAACAGTTTTCTGTGAGGCACTTGCCTCCACAAAAAAAGGTTGCAAGGGGCCTAAAAATCTAAAAACTGGAGTCTCTTTTTTATTCATGGTCACACCCTCAGATGACAAGACAGGTTCTGGAAATTCATGAAATGTGCTTTCACCCAGTTTGGCAAAAAGGAAATATTTTGTCCCAGGCCCCGAAGAAGCAAAAATGAGGCTACGGGGAAGTGTTGCGTCTGTTGCAAAATCTATACAGCATATTTCTTATGGGGAGGTAGTTGTGTACTTGGTTTTTCAACAGAGGTGTCTTGAAGATTCATACTATTCTCTGAATGTAGAGTTAAGGATTCAAGTGTATGGGCCGCACGTGCCAAGAGAGACAGGCCTCGCTGCATGTTACCATGGCAATGAGCTTGACAGCAAGAAGATTCAAAAGTGACAAGATGGAGAGACCAGTCAATGGTAGGGTTGTACAATTGAAGCCAAGTAATTCCTAATATAGTGACAAAGGGAGGTATTTCAATGAGATCAAAGGTCAAGGTCTCTTTGTGCCCTTTCTCATATATTAATGACAGTTGAGTGGTCTGGTATACAATTAACTCAGAAGAGAGCTTAGAGCCATTTATAATTTCAACCTGCTCAGGCTCACTTTTGATTACCTGTGGAACATGCAAGGAACTAGCTAAGGTTAAGTCTGGGAAATTCTTTGTAGCCCTATAATCAATGGGCAAAGATGACTGCAGTCTCAGTTAGAGTGAAATGATCAGGGTAACTGGAAGCATTATAGGTTGTGAGACCTTATGTCGGGTAACAGCCAGGTAAGGGGGGTCCAGTTTAGGAATTGTGTCCAAATGATGCACCTCTATGTCAGCTGGGCACTCAAGTCATTTAGTTACCATGTCAGAAGTCAAAGCACTAATTTTCTGAATTTTCTTCGGTTTGGCAGTACACTCTTGGGTAGAATGTTCCTCCTCACCACAATAAAGACACTGTTTAAATTTCTTTCTATGTTCCATTATCTTATGGTTAAACCTGCCAACTGAGTAAATGATCTGGGAACAGTCAGAAGATAGGTTTGCAAGGTGTGGCAAATAAATATTTAATTCACTAGATATTCCCCTATCAAAGAAAAAGGTTTTGTTTGTGGAATCACATGACTAGTTTTCTGAAAGCAGCAATATGAGTAAGGAGATTTTTACTGCCCTGATGATGATTTAGCATCTCATTATCAGTGTCCTGAAGGAGGGCATGCATATCCAGGAGACAAAACCTCATCCCTTTAAGATTTCCACAGTCATGCAGAGCCAAGTCACCATGTTCAAGAAGTAGCTTAGACCAAATAACTATGACATAGACAGGATTAACGTTTCTATTAGCAAAGGCATTTAATTGATTTCTTAAAATAGTGAACTACAGGCTGCATGTCCACAAAGGCCTTGACTAGATCTGAAGCTTTCAGGATGTCCTTGGATGTGGTCTAGGTCACGTTCAATACATACATGTCATTGGAGTGGTGGAAGGAGCAAGGCTTAGCCTTCTGTCATGCACTCACTCAGATCCAACCACAGAGACAACACTGGAGCCCATGCTGGACCTCCACTCCCTCTCTTTAAGACACAGGACCCAAGGAGGGTACACCTATATCCGGCCAGGTTTCAGAGGGGAAGGGACAAAACCAGAAAAAGAAAACTTGGGTTACAGGCTCTGCTCAGTGACGGTAATCCTCAACTTATCAGGTTGGGTCTCTGGTTTCATGAAGACACAATACAGTGGGAACAACAATAAGTGACACTTACCAACAATATATCCACAAGGCTGTACACAATTTACAACGTGCTACATCAATAACCATCACTTGCAGGTTTCTTTATAATCACAGCAGAAGAGCAGAATAACCAGATTCTTGGATGAGGATCTTCTAGGACTCTTGAGGACAACCTTGAACCTCTGATGGGAGCCTGTCACACTTCTGGGGTAAAGTCAGAACATAGATTGGAGTTACTATCACTCCCAAGGTTAATCGTGATACATGGATTGGAGTCAGGGACACCCCCAAGGCATACAGGAAAAAAGGTTGCTCTTGATACATAGGTTGGAGCTTAAACAAACTCTCAAGGTATGCTAGAGACAAGGTTAAACTCCGATCTAGGCTACACTGTACCATAGGTTGGAGATATTGAACCTCCTAAGGTTACCTTTGATGCATA
This sequence comes from Pleurodeles waltl, assembly GCF_031143425.1. Classification (NCBI taxonomy): domain Eukaryota; kingdom Metazoa; phylum Chordata; class Amphibia; order Caudata; family Salamandridae; genus Pleurodeles; species Pleurodeles waltl. Next base: position 215,192,067 of record NC_090450.1, on the reverse strand, counting down.
TTCTTGGAACAAGGTAATACTCAGAACAAGATTATACTTGAAGCAAGTTTACACTATGTACAAGGTTATGCTCAGAACAAGGTTATACTCAAAACAAGGTTATACTCAGCAGAAGGTTGGAGTTGCTACACACTCTTAAGGTTATACTTGAAACATAGGTTTTGAATCAGGGACACTACAAAGATATACTACAAACAAGGTTACACTCAGTACTTTGGTTGGAGTCAGGAACACTTTCATGGTATACTAGTATGTTTGTTGGAGTGGGCAATACTCCCAAGGTATGCTGGAAAACACCATCACATGAGACCATAGCTGGTAGCCAGCTGAACTTGGACCCACTCCTATGTCTACAAACCACGCTTGCAACCTTGGATTTATCCTCAACAGTGAGCTTACCATGAAGAGGCAGATCAATGCAGTCGCCTCCTCCTGCTTCCACACCCTCTGCATGTTCCACAGACTCTTCACATGGATCCCAGCCAAGAGCGCTGGTTGGTCTGGGAGACTCAGAATATTAGTGCAGGGATAAAGCTTGCGCAAGGCTGCAACGCTGAAAATCCTGATGACTACAAAAATGAGAGCAGGGATGGAGCTTGCATAGGGCTAGAATGCTGAAGATCTGGGCAAATCAGAGGATGAGTGCAGGGATGAAGCTTGTGCAGGGCTGGAATGCTGAGAATCCAGGACACTCAAGAGGTGAGTGTAGGGATGCTACTTATGCCGGACAGGTACGGGTATAAGGTCAAACCCCGGTGCTGGTTCAGAGGGCGTCTTTATACAGGAAGCAAAGAGAGTGTTCCAGAAGAGAATGTGTCTCTCATAGAAGCGTGGAATCTTCCATTGAACTTGGGGAAAATCATGTGTTACATACAACAGATATGAGGCAGAGCAGACTGCAGGTGCAAACAGAAACTGACAACAATAACAAGTTCAATGTAACCGCAAGTGCATGATGGTACAATTTAGTGGTTCACAGTGGAAAAGTGACTATCCTAAATACACATGTGCTATCTGCAGGTGCAAACTAGCCTACACTTGCATAACAACAGAACAGAAGGATTAATGATTCAGGCTTTCTGGGAGGGGAGAGACATGCAATACTTGAGACAATACTTGAGACAGAAAGGTGCCACATGGGAAGGAATGACATGAATCCGGTAAACAATATAGCAGATTGGCCACAAGATGGATCTGTGGCACCTTATTACATGTAATAAGTGCCAATATTTGACTGGGAACAGGTAGAAATATCCTGGTTGGTCTCAAAAGAATCATAATTAAAAACTCTCTTTAATGGTGAAGTATGATTTTAAGTCACAATTCTAAAAACAATGGCACTTTTAGAAAGTTGGAATTTGTTTGCCACTAACATTACAAAGGGCTGATTCTAACCTCTCACAAAGCAACTTGGCACCAGCCTTTCGTCACCTTACAACACTTGGAGACTAGGGAGGGGAAGGAAGGAAATGCCCTGAACCAGATGTAGGGATAGCCTAGTAGTTTCACCCACCCACTTCAAAGGATGGCAACATGTATAAATATTGGACCCTCAGACCAACTCTGGAATACACTCCTGGACCTGTGGACTACAGAAGAATGACTGCTTTGTTCCCCTTAGGACTTCCCTGCTGCTTGAGGCCTGCCTTGTTATCCAGGGGCCTCACCTGCTGCTTGAGGCCTGGCCTGCACTCTGCGAAGGAAGACTGAATCTGCTCCCTTCATCCCTGGGAAACCAGAGTGACTCCACAGGGCGGTTGGCTGACCTCCTCTTCCAAGCTACAGAGTCACAACACGCTCCAGAAGCCTCCCTGCAGCTGTCCAGCTGGCCTGCTGCAAATGGACCTGCCTGGAGCTACAACTGGACCTGCCTGAGCCCAGCTGGCTTCTGCTAGTGTGGGTCCCTGACTCTCAAGAGGTGCCTTCCCAGGTCCCTGCTGCTTGGCTGGCATCAGAGTGCACTCCTCTTAAATAAAAGGAGAAATCCTGAGGTTTTTGGCCCTTTAAGTCCACAAACTGGCTAGTGAGCTTCCTGCCCCTTGTGGCCTCCTCCACCATAAACTGAACTTTTCATGCCAGACTTTGAGCAGGTAACCTTTACAATGATATGTATCTGCTCACTGTATCTGGCACATACTCCATCATGGTCGGCTTAAACGTGTGACTTTCCCACAGTCTAGCATGACCAGCTGACTGCGAGTGGTGATTTGTGCTTTTAGGCTTACATAAAACTCTGAAATTGCATATTTCTGGTTCTACTTTTGGCATTCTGGAATCCTTTTATTCATTACATGTTCCTCTCTTTTTCAAAATTGGTATTGGATTTTTCTTATTTTGTGTTGTCACTTTATTTCTGTTTGTGTTCCGCATAAATACTTAACACAGTGTCTGTAAGTGAAGCCTGGCTGCTTTTACGCCAACCTACCAGAGGGTGAAGCACAGGTTAAAGTAGTGGCTTTTGCGGTTCACCTAGACAAGTATTGTGATTGTTGCTTGTGAAGGATCTTCACCCTTGTTAAACAAAACCCAATTGCCTCCAATGGTGTTAAGTAGTGGCATCCAGTAGTTGTGTTTGCACAGTGTTAATCAGTGATTGGTATAACAGTAAGGGCAAATTGCGAGTTGCAAAACCATATGTACAACAATGTGCCTCACACTGTGTCCCAATGGGGTCGCAAATGACCTACCTCATTAATATTCATGGGCTATGTTGCAAATTGCGACCCCATTGGGACTGGCTACACTCACAGGGATGGTGGCCTCCTGAGGACAGTAGACAACCATGTCTGTGACTGCTTTTAAATAAAGCAGTTTTTTTTATGCAGGTTGTATTTAAAAAAAAAAAAAGAAAAGTTTTTATTTCATTTTTTCAGAGCAGGCAGTGGTCCGTGGGAGGATGCAGGTCACCCCAGAGGAGCAGGAAGAGGTTCATCTTGTAGAGGAAGTAAACTTAGGGGCAGTGGAGGGTGGCCTGGCCTTAGACCCAGAGCTGCAGCACCATGAAGAAGAGCTGGACTGCTTGCCCACAGGAGTGAAGTCCCCTGCCACAGCAGTGAGAAATGTGCCCTCCGATAACCTATTCCCTGAGGAACTGGAAGACAGGAAGTCTGATAGGGAACTCACGCTGCAGCTGGCCAAATGGAAACTTTCTGCAGAAGAAAAGAAAGCAGCAGCAGACAAAAACTGACTGGCTTTAAAGGATTAAAGGCTAGCCCTGGAGAAGTGACTAGCAGAGAAGAAAAAGCCTGACAAAGCCTTGAAGGAGAGAAACATCTTGATGGCTCAAGAAGTGAGTCTTAAGGAGCTGGAGCTCAAAAACAAAAAATGTACAGGGCCTAGCAGCAATGATGATTACCCTAGAGTCCAATGGAGATAGGATGGTCCACATCCCAACGACCTGGTGTCTGACTGTGTTCTGGGAGGAGATGTTAAGAAGTAGGTTGAGGCCTATGAGGTTGCCTTTGAGATGGACATGGTCCCTGAAGAGGATTGGGGAGCCAGTCTCTTGAGGCACATTACCAGTGAACGGAGGGGTGCACTGTTGGCCCTAGGGAAGGTAAACAGGATGAGGTATCCTCTCAAGAAGGACTCCCTTGTCACACAGCATGATCTCACACCTGAGAAGTATAGACAGAGGTTTAGGGACAGACATAAGGTGCCCCAACAGTCCTGTGTGGATTTGTGGATCACTTTTGCAATGCACTGCATGGTTGGGGGAAAGGCAATATTGTGAATGACTACATGTGGCTGTAGAATGTGATTGCCAAGGAGCCCATGTTCATCCAATGTTTTACGGAGCAGCACCAACACATAGTAGATTGTAAGCTCTCCGATCCAAGGGAGCTTGCTAAGGAGGCGGACCAATGGCTCAACACCAGGTATCTGGTGGAGATCCCCAAAAGGGTGGACAGGGTCCTCAATCAAATAAAGAGGGGGTGATAAAAAAAATGGGTAAGGAGTTCTCCAAAGGCCCCTAAAATAGATCGCATGGAAAGGATACCCAATCCCAACCTGACCAACAGAAGAGAGGGTTTACTAACAAGAAGTCAAGTATGTTTGCCCCCAAGTGCTATGAATGCTATAGGTATGGGCACATGAAGGTGCATTCCAAGTGTTCCGAGAGGTAGGAAGACACTAGGGTGGGCCAGGAGCTCTGGAGGAGGTTACGCCAGTTAGCTTTGGAGAAGAGCAGAGGTTATCCTAGAGGTGGAGGCCCAGTCTCACCTGGAAATGTTATGGTTGCTTGAGTGGGTGTGCCTCACCACAAGTTCCATGGCAGCCCGAGAGGGCAGTCAAGGAAGCCTGAATCCTGTGAAAATGGCTCAGGTAGCTGCCAATAATAGGAAGGGCATAGGTGTGGGAAGCCAGACTCTAAAACTCCCTCAGTTCATGAGGAGGGTGAGCTTCAGGACAATGACCCATGAACCTACAGAGGAGGATATTGCTGCCCTGGTAAACCAACCTGAACTGGCTGACTGGCAAGAAAAAGGTGGGCCATTCAAGGGAGAGTTCTGCTGAGCTCCAAATGAGTGCCCCACTCTTAAGGCCTTGAGGTGGAAAGCTGAGGCCCAGACAGCTGGTGACACCTCTGGAGACCACCGGATCTATTGGGAGGAAAACCTCCTGTATGGTCAGCATAAGGTTCTTGAACCTGGGGCCACCAATGTTTTGAAGATCCCCCAGTGCTACACAGTCTTCCTACTGCGTCGGGCTTATGACATACCCCTGGCAAGACATCTGGGCAGGAAAGGATCTTTACTAATTTCCTACATTGCCTCAGTGGTTAATTTGTAAATAAAAATGTGCTGGTGCTCAAAACTCTCCTCTGAAACGTGCAGCTGCTGCATTTAAATGTGTGAGAACAGAATACTGAGGTAGCGTAATCCTAAAGTCATCTTGGGCTTCTTTAACTCATTTACAGCCACTCCCTGCCCCTTCAGCTCACGCTTGTAGATTTCTGCTTTCTCCCTTTGTGACGCTTTTCTCACTTTAGTTCCTCCATCTTCCCAATATGTGCCTTGTGCTTGCAGTTATTTCCTGTTGCAGAAAAATAAGTGCCGGGCCTCAAAAATAAGTGCTGGAGCCCCCAGCCGGCAACCATCACACTGCTTTGCCCTCTAGACAAGTCCCACCCTGGTCCTGACCTTTGGTGTCAGACTGCAGTCTCCTTTCTGCATGTTTGGACAGCTGGGCTTTAATTCTCCACTGACTTCTAGCACGGATGCCGCTCACATAGTGAACACAACAGTTGCTCTTCTTCCCTACTGCTTGGACACCGCTCACACCATGATTAAGCTTAACAGCTCATCCCCTGTTCTGGTAGGAGGCAGCTCATACAATTTGCACACACAGCAGCTATTCTCTGACGCTCCTGGTTTGCTGCCTGGGCAGCTGCTTCCTTTCTGTGTGTCCAGCAGCTCTGATTCAGGCCTCAACAAGTTGCTCTTCTTGCCTGATATTGGGATGCTGCACATACAGTGAGCACACCTGGTGGACCATCTCCCTTGTGACTGGGCTGCTACTCTCAGTAAGCACCATAGTGGCTTCCTCCAGTTGAAAACAAAGATCAGCAAAACCAATGGGTGTGGCTTATATGGCAAGCCATGCTGTTTCACTTTGCCAATGCTTGTTTATATATTGCGATCACCCTTGACTCCAGCCCCTTTTTCTAGGAGGTCCTCGATCCATATAAATATTAAAAGCAATTAATAAAAAAAGACCTCTGTCATCTAGTTATAAATTATAATATCCAATCCATCAGCACTGTTATTCTTTAATGACAATTTACTGTGCCTTAGGGGTTGATTTTTGTCTTTGTGGTATGTATACTTTGTTGCAACAATGACAGAATACACATACCACCAATATAAAGGTCCGCCCACCCTAGATTGATGTGGGTAGACCTTACGTTTTTCTACAGAGGTGACTACCCTATCATTTCCATCGCAAAACTTCTCCTAAGACCAGGTGGAGTAAGGGCTGTTGGAGTAATGGCGATAGGTCCGTCCATCCAATCAGGACAGGCAGACATATAGCGATTTATTCACTGCAAGTCACCACTGACAGTAAGGGACAGTAAAATGGTAATAATGCCCCTCTCCCTATGGGAGATGACTTTCACGATGAAGGAGGGCATTTATTTTTTATTTTCAAAAAGAATATCCTTTATTGGTATTTCCTTTTTGAAAATAGGAAAAGAAGCCTGTTTGGTGTAGTACTGCCTCCTGCTGATGCAACCCTGTACTAAACCTCAAAATGCATTGGCTGGAAGTGCTGTGATGGCTGTTCCTGCCAATACAATTATAAATGACCACCTGCTAGGTGGTCATTCAGAAAAGTTGCAGGCCGTCCCTCCACCAGTGGGACAGAGTAAGTTGCTTTGTCCCCCTGGTGAAATAACAAAGCATTTGCCGATATATAAATTGAACCCAAGGTTCTAGGTGGAGAGGGGTGACTCCAGCTACCCTTTGATGTAGATTCAATTAAATCTATACTATGTAAGAGAGTATGTTAGTAAGAATACAATTTCTCCTCTGTAATTTGAAGGGCGGCTTCTTGAGCCAACATACATGTCTAACCTTCAAAATGTCCCTGAATTCCCTTCTTCGATAACTTGTGTCATCCTGAGTCACTGACTTTTGTAGGAGTCATTACTAGATCTGAGCTACAGACAGCTTCAGCTGTCTGTAAATAGACCTTTTGTTTCCTGAGCATTTAATATACTTAAATTGGGATTTGGGTTAGGCCCTAACTCATGACTGGATGGCTTTGGTGTCAATTTCAATTGCCTGTTCCTGATTTGATGCCCCACATCTGCATCGCAATTCATGTTTTTTAGCATGTCTAGAAGCATTTCTGTCTCACGGTGTTCTGTCTGGATGCGTTTCAATGTTCCACCTAATTCTTATGGTGACCCTTTTTAGGGTCGAGCGCACAAGCGCTCTGGCCCCTGTTGTAGTCTCTCTGTGGGCTTTTAACCATGTCCATGTCACGCACAGTATTGTTGGTTCGTGCGCTTTCCATTTAAAATTCGCTTGATTTCATTTGTGAAAGGCATGCATATGTTATGCCTTTTCCAGTGTTTAGCCCTCCTCGACAGCGCCGGTAAACTACTGAAAACATACAAGGCTCCATGTTTTTTACTGGGCAGTAGTCAAGCGCTTTGCATGACATCGACCCTATTACATAGATAATTGGATAACTGCTGATACGTTTGACTGCAAGCAAACATCTCTTTCCTTTTGTGTGCTCCTTCATGCTAATGCTCATGGTGTGGCACTTTAAATCGGCTCACTTATGTAAAACTGTATTACTTTTCATTTTCAATTTACGTGGCAACAAAAGTCCGGTAAGGACTTTACAACACTAATAGCTCTAAGTCAAACAAATGCGAGACCCGTTGCTTTGCAAATGCTTGTTTCATTTACTATTGAGCACTCCATTGGAGTGCCTGCATTACTTTTCATTGCTCTCTCCTCTTTCAACTCTTTATCTGCCCTATTTCTTTTTGTCTCCAGCACCCCGATGCATTCTGCTCCATTCCCATGACACCATGTGAATGTTTTAAAAAACGTTTATGATTACTTCCTATTGTGAGAGCCTGACAGCTTTAAAATGCTGCTGGGTTGCTCGCTTATTTTATTTCATGCTACATGGCTTTCTTTTCACTCTTCCCCTCTTCTGGATGCTCCCTATCCAGATCCCATGTCCATTTTTTTATTTATTTATTTGCAAGGGTCTAGCAGATGCAAAGTCCTGCAGTGCTGCTGATCTCCTTTATCACTTTTCACACACACTTCTGTTTGATTTTGTCCTTACATTTTAATGTATCATTCCAACATGAATGTCTGCATCTTAGAATAGTAAATTATAAATCGGCACCAGTGTGACAACACATGTGCACGCAAGCGTCACAACACTAGAGTGGGCACATATCACAGCATACAAGTGCACATGCATCCCAGCAAATGTGACTATCTTGGAATGGGTTTACTTTAATAGAGAAAACCAGTCCAAGATTGCCAGTTATGCGTGTGCCTGCATTTTATACATTTCCATGAATGCAATTGGAAACAAAGAATTCAAAAATCCAGTAGCTCGGACTTTAAGAACTGAGACCTGTTGGTTTTGCAAATGCTTCTTTGTTTTTAGAAATGCATTATATAAAACATGTTTCTTTTTTCGTAAGCACCACTTAATAGACGGTCACTGTCACAGTGGTCTTTTTTACCAGTCAAACATTCCTTGTCAAACCAGTCACTCTGGCCCTCATTATGACCCTGTTGGTCTCCTGACCGCCAGGGCAACTGTGGCGATTTCACCACCAACAGACTGGAGGTGAAGACCGCCACATTATGAGTGTGGCGGGTTGGCCTCTGCCAACCTGCCACATCTCCACTCATAACTCCAGGGCGGTTGGTGGCGCCGGGCCGGAGATGGGCATCTCTAACCCAGCCATCCACAGAAGACCGTCGGTGGTATTTTGAGCCGGTTTTCTACCAGGGTTTTCACAGCAGTAGCACCACCACAAAAACCCTGGTGAAAACACTACCGGTTACAGGGAATTTCTTCCCTATCACCAGCAGATGACTCCCCCACCCCCTATCAGCAAGCAAAAGATCCCCCCATCCAGGTGTAGCCCCCCTCCCCTCCCCTCTCCCAGCATACATGCACACACACACAGACACCTTCACACACACCCCCGATACATTCATTCACTAACACTGACATACACGCATTCACTCACATGCATCCATACATGCATTCACTGCAACACTCATACTCACATACATGCATACACACATACAGACAAACCTTCATACACACACACATACACACAAGCAGACAAATGCCCACTCAAACACGCAAACACAACAACGCCCACCTTCCCACCCCCTCCCCTGTCGGACGCCCGACTGATCTTATCCGGCGAGGAGGTCATCTGGCAAGTAACGGGCTAACGGGCGCTTCCACCACCGGCAGTGCCCTGCCATCAGGACACGGCCAGGCGGTATTACTGCTCATAATACAGGGGCGTGTCTTTTTGGTGGGGTGAGGCTGGTGGTGGAACCGTCCTTGCGCCTCCGCCTGCCAGCACGACTACTGCTGGATTTCCATCCACAATGTGGTCGGAAATCCAGCAGTACTCGTAATATGGTGGGTGGAAGACCACCAGCACTGGCAGTCTTTTGGCGCCGGAGGCTTTGGCGGTCTTTGAAAATGACTGGCAGCGTCATAACGAGGGCCTCTGTACCTTACTTATTCCTTTCTTGTTATCCTGCTTTAATGTTGATTTGACCATTTTGCTTCCAAATTTCTGATAATATACCTCAGTGGCCCTTAGAAGAGAACAATTTAATTTAATGATTAGATTGAAATGATGAGTTTTCATGAAAACAGTGACTTTGAGCATGTAACAGTGGCGGTTTATCATTTACTTCATGTTCAGAAGGTGAACCTTCCTCTTGTCATCACAAACTGATAACCTGCAGTACATGGAAGCAAGATGTTCGGAGTGTTTCACCTTTTACCATAATTATAGACCACTGCAGTAATTACACCCACACTGGTTGTGATGCACTATAGTTTATTGTTAATTTTCCACAGCAGAGTGAGGAACATAACTACAAACTTGTGAGCTCCTCTAAAGAGCACCAACTCCTGCCTACCACATTACATCTTGCCTCACTACAGTCTACAATTTCCCCTGTATGGTGTCACTGAATAGGCATTATTTATCTATCCCATTCTTTACGTCATAACACATCTCCTTTCCTATATTAAAAAAAATAATGGTAACACAAAAAAATAAAGATAAAAAATAAAAACTTAGCTAAATAATAACATCATGCATAAGTACTCAAATACATGTCAATTCTATCTACAATAACAATGTATATATTCAATTATTTTCTGGAATATTGAATTATAACACCATACATAGCTAACTTACATGTAACAAACATAGGCCCTCATTACATCCCTGCCGGTTGGTGTAAAAGTGGGGTAATTACCGCCAAATTATGACCATGGCGGATAGATCTCCGATAGACAGCCACTTTACCACACCGACCGCCAGGGCGGAAACAACAGGCACCACGGCGGTAGCCGCCTACAGCCAGGCGGAAGTCAATATTCCGCCCACCATATTAAGACCCTGGAAACTGCCACCTTTTCCAGGGCGGTACCAACGACATCAAAAGCCTAGCGGAAACACTGCACAGAAGTGAAAGGATTCACCATTGGAGATACAGGGAACAAGCACGCCGCAATGGAGCCCGAGCTGCATGTCTTCCCCATGGTCTTCTACGTGCTGCTCCACCACGGACACCAGTGACGGCGAGGACGATGACGGTGAGTACAGCCACCTAGCACACAAGGGAGGGGGGCGGAAAAAGAGATTGACACACATTCGCAACACATTCCCTCCAACACCATATACACAATCAGCTGCATCACAAAAACACATTTTTTTGTACCTCGGATGAATAATGCAAGGATAAAACATTTCAGAAAAAAGTGAATGAAATGAGACCAACACATCAGGGTAAATAAGTGAGGCAAGATCATAGATATATACATATACACATATATACATAAAAAGAGACACAGCCCTGTCAACACTGTACGTTGTCCACATGGCCACAGGCCATATTCCAAGGCCACACATGGCACCAACCTCAACATGTAGAGAACACTGCAGGGGCATCAGTTGGGATATGGGCAGGCACCTCAGGGGGATCGGAGACAGGGGCACCTCAGCCGGCAGATGGAACAAGACCACTGGTTCTGGAGGGGCAACATGACCTGTGCTTTGCCCTGGGGAGTGCAAGGCCACAATCTCTCATGTGAGTGACTTGCTCTGGAGGGGCAACATGCCCTGTGCTGTGTCCTGGGGAGTGATAGGCCACAGTCTCTCAAGTGGGTGACTTGCCCACTTGCTCTGGAGGGGGGCAACATGCCCTGTGCTTTGTCCTCTCTCAAGTGGGTGACTTACCCACTTGCTCTGAAGGGGGCAACATGCCCTGTGCTTTGTGCTGGGGAGGGGCTGCCCAATGAAGGTGGTGGTGCTGCTGCTGCTGGGGGGGAGGCTCCTGCCCATCCCCTGCAGCCTTGGATGGCTGCCCACTGGAGGTGGTGGCGCTGCTGCTGCTGGTGGGGGGAGGCTCCAGGCCATCCCCTCCCGCCTCGGACAGCTGCACAACAACCGTTGGTTAGGGCTCCGTCACAGTTTCTGCCCCAGGCCCCTTGCCCATCTTGCCTGCTGGTGCTGGTGCTGGCTCCTTGCTCTTCCTGGCAACTGGGACAGGCTTCTTTGTCTTCCTGGCAGCAGCTGGGGCAGGCTCCTTTGTCTTCCTGGCAGCAGATTGTGCAGGCCCTTTTCACTTGAGGCTGCCTGGTGCAGGCTTCTTCACCCTCAGGACATGTGCCCTGGATCCTTTCCCACCACGAGTGGGTGTGGTGACAACTGGGCCTGTGGACTGGGTGGCAGAGGTGCTTGGCTGGGTTTTTGCCACCTTGGCAAGGCATGCAGGATGGGGGAGGGGTAGGGAAGAGGTCAATGGTAGATAGTCAATGTTTTTTAGGGACATTGGGGCGGGTAGAGCGAGAAGGTATGGGAGTGGAGGAAGAGGGAGTGGTTGTTGGAGGTGTCTGTCTGGTGATTTTGGGAACAGGTGCATGGGCTGGATGCTGTTGTGAGGAGCATGGCTGTTGGGTGTCTGAGTGCTTGCGTTTGTGTACCTTGGGAGGGGGGACAGACACAGGGGGAGAGGACATGGGGACGTGTGCATGGATGTTATGGAGGTGTCTGCCAGTGAGGTTTGTGTTCTTCTAGGTGTGGTGGAGATGCTGGTGGTGGATGATGGTGTAGTCCATGCACATGTTAGTGTAGAAGGAACTGGGAAAGGGGTGGAGGAGGAGGAGGAAGACACAGTGGAAATTGTGGATGTTGGTATGTCTGCATCTGGATGGTGTTTGTGTGAGTGCCTGTGGGATGATGTGTGGTGCTTGTGTTTCCTTGTGCCACTCTTGTGTGTTGTCTTGTGTTCATGCTCGTCTGCCTGTGTGCTTGTGTGCTTGGGATAGGTTGGGGTTGAGGGGAATGGGATTGTGAATGGACAATGGCTGCCATTAGAGAGGAGGCCAGAGCCTGGATCGATCTCTGTTGGGCCACCAAGCCAGTGTGAATGCCCACTAGGAATGCATTAGTCTGTTGTATCTGGGCTGTCAGCCCCTGGATGGCCTTCACAATGGTTGACTGTCCTACAGACATGGATCTCAGGAGGTCAATAGCCTCCTCACTCAAGGCAGGAGGGCTTACTGGGGCAGGGCCTGAGATGCCTGGGATAAAGGAGATGCCCACCCTCCTTGGTGAGTGGGCATGGGCAACTCGATGAGGCGCTGCTGGGACGGCGGTGCTGGTAAGGGGTGGTGGCTGTACCTGGAGTGGTCACAGAAGTTTCTGCCACCACCAGGGAGCTTCCATCGGAGGAGGTTTCTGTGTCAGAACTGTCCCCTCCAGTCTCAGCCGTGGTGCTCTCCTCGACCTCCGTCTCACTGGTGCCCTCTGCCTCCTGGGTCCTGTGGGATGCAGCTCCCGCCGTCGCCGGTGCCTCTGCTCCTCCGCCAGATGATGCTAATGCACATAAGGACAGGGTGACAAAACAAAAAGGGGGGGAAGAGACAAAGGATACACTTGGTCAATGGCTGCACCAACACCACCGCTGGCGTACACAGCACTCTCATACAAAGGGAACAGGCATTCGCACTATGCATTGCACTACCAGCGATATTGCTAGCCACCAAGGCATGGGGAGGGGCACACACTGGCAAATCCAGCACACCTGGGACCCATGCAGCCTTGAGTAGTAGTGGATGCCTACTGGCTAGGTAGCAGAATTATCCCTTCAGAACCCTTGCCACCAGGGGACCTATGCTGCAATGTCAGGCCTGGCCTAGGTGCACCTACTGACATACATCCCCCACTCATATACCTCCCCATCAGGCATTAGTAGTAATGATGGGCACGGTACTCACCCCCTTGTGGCTGCTGTGATGCCCTCAAGTGCCCATCCAGCTCTGGATAGGCCACCACCAGTATGTGGGGCATCAGGGGGGTCATGGTTCGATGGGCACCCCTTCCTCGTTGGGAGGCCATCCCCAGCTAAGCCTCCGCCGTCTTCCATGCCCACCGTCTGAGGTCCTCCCACCATTTCGGACAGTGGGTGCTCCGCCTGCCGTAGACCACCAGTGTCCGCACCTCCTTGGCAATGGCACACCATATTCCTTTCTTTTGATGGGCGCTGACCTGCAGAGGAACTATACTCAGGAAAATAGTATTAGTCAGACAGTCCTGCCTGTAACACTTATGGCCCACAATACCCCTTCACATCACCATTTCCACCCACATGGAACAGCACACAACCAAAACACCGCCCAGGGGACATCCACCCACCCCCCTTATACGAGGCCTTCACTCAACCCCACTCCATGCATTCATGCAACATGCATCATGCCCACAGCGTACTCACGTGTTGGTCCGGAGACCCATAAAGCAGTCCGTACTGGGGTAAGACCCCATCCACCAGTCTCTCCAACTCCAACGAACTGAAGGCAGGGGCCCTTTCTCCAGTCACACGGGCCAATGCAGGTTCCAGACACAGGCCACCACAACACATGCAGTGTAGTTCCTCTCCTGTTGAAGATCATGTAGCAAGTGAGGAATCAGATATAAAATGGTGGTCAAGTCATCGGCGGTGCATATCGTCACCGCCAGCGTACATCACCATTGGCCATTGTAACCCATAGGGCCCAATTATGACCAATGAGGAGTTGCACGGCGGTTCCCGACCACCTCCCGCAATGGCGCACAACATCAGCAGAATAATCTCACTTCCACCTGTCCCTCCACAAAGGACAGGAGGACAATTTCTGTGTCACTGTTTAAATTTGCACATACAGGACAATTCTCACTTACCTATTGCAAGTTAACAGCATGCAATGTACTGTTGTTGCCCCGTTGTTCAGTTTGTGACCGGCTCCTAACTCTTTTGCCCCTTAGATTGCTACCTCTGCAGCTGAATAGGAGATGGAGACATACCCCCATGTACAGACCCCTGATGGACTTGGCAACAATGGAGGACAGGCACATCCTCCTCAACTGTAGACTGGACAGGGCCACAATCACAGACCTGTGTGCCCAATTGGAGCCTGACCTGATATCTGCTATCCGTCATCCTATTGGGATCCCCCCTCTTGTGCAAGTTCTATCTGTGCTCCTTTTCTTGGCACCTGGTTCTTTCCAAGTGACAGTGGGCTTGGCAGCAGGAATTTCACAGCCAATGTTCTCACTAGTGCTGACAAGAGTGTTGTCTGCCCTGATTAAACACATGTGCAGCTGCACTGTGAAGGCCGACTTCTATGCAATGGGACATATCCCCAACATAATTGGGGCGATTGATGGAACACATATTGCATTTGTCCCCCACGTCAAAATGAACAGGTATTTCCACTCTATGAATGTACAGATGGTGTGCTTGACTGACCAGTACATCTCTGACGTCAATGCTAAGTATCCTGGGTCGGTGCATGATGCTTTTGTCCTTATATAGGACATTCTTGCCTGGAATGTTACCCCCATTTTTACTTATATGTCAGTTTGTTTTTGCCTGTCTCACTGGGATCCTGCTAGCCAGGACCCCAGTGCTCATAGTGTGAGACCTGAATGTGTGTCCCTGTGTAGTGACTAACTGTGTCACTGAGGCTCTGCTAATCAGAACCTCAGTGCTTATGCTCTCTCTGCCTTTAAATTAAAATTGTCACTATAGGCTAGTGACCATTTTCAACAATTCTAATTGCCACACTGGAACACCCTTATAATTCCCTAGTATATGGTACCTAGGTACCCAGGGTATTGGGGTTCCAGGAGATCCCTATGGGCTGCAGCAATTCTTTTGCCACCCATAGGGAGCTCAGACAATTCTTACACAGGACTGCCACTGCAGCCTGAGTGAAATAACGTCCACGTTATTTCATAGTCATTTTAGTTATAAGTTACTTAGTCATAAGTTACTTAAGTGCCATATTAGGCACTTAAGTAACTTATAAGTCACCTACATGTCTAACCCTCACTTGGTGAAGGTTAGGTGCAAAGTTACTAAGTGTGAAGGCACCCTAGCACTAGCCAAGGTGCCCCCACATAGTTCAGGGCAATTACCCAAGACTTTGTGAGTGCGGGGATACCATTGCACACGTGCACTACATATAGGTCAATACCTATATGTAGCTTCACACTGGTAACTCTGAATATGGCCATGTAACAGGTCTAAGATCATGGAATTGTCCCCCCATGCCAAATCTGGTATTGGGGTGGAGGTCCTATGCATCCCAGGGGCTCCACCATGGACCCCGGGTACTGCAAAACCAGATATTTGGGGTTTTCACTGCAGCTACTACTGCTGCCAACCCTCAGACAGGCTTCTGTCCTCCTGGGGTCTGGGCAGCCCAGTCCTGGGAAGGCAGAACAAAGGATTTCCTTTGTTCTCCCCTTGGAAATAGGTGTTAAGGGCTGGGGAGGAGTAGCCTCTCCCAGCCTCTGGAAATGCTTTGAAGGGCACAGATGATGCCCTCCTTGTATAAGGAGGGAACCCCCAGCCCCTGCTCTGGCGCGAAACTGGACAAAGGAAAGGGGAGTGACCACTCCCCTGTCCATCAGCCACCAGGGGTGGTGCCCAGAGCTCCTACAGTGTGTCCCAGACCTCTGCCATCTTGAATCCAGAGGTTTGAGGGCACAATGGAGGCCTCCGAGTGGCCAGTGCCAGCAGGTGACGTCAGAGACCCCTTCTGATAGGTGCTTACCTCTCTAGGTGGCCAATCCTCCTCTGAGGGCTATTTAGGGTCTCTCCTGTGGGCTTTTCCTCAGATAACGATTTGCAAGAATTCATCAGAGTTCCTCTGCATCTCCCTCTTCGACTTCTGCTAAGGATGGACCACCGACTGCTCCAGGACACCTGCAAAACTGTAACAAAGTAGCAAGAAGCCTACCAGCGACATTGCAGCGCCTCATCCTGCCGGCTTTCTCAACTGTTTCCTGGTGGTGCATGCTCTGGGGGCTGTCTGCCTTCACCCTGCACTGGAAGCCAAGAAGAAATCTTCTGTTGGTCGAAGGAATCTTCCCCCTGCTCTAGCAGGCACCAAACTTCAGCATCACCGGTACTCTGGGACTCCCCTCATCCTGACAAGCGTGGCC
Organism: Pleurodeles waltl; assembly: GCF_031143425.1. Classification (NCBI taxonomy): domain Eukaryota; kingdom Metazoa; phylum Chordata; class Amphibia; order Caudata; family Salamandridae; genus Pleurodeles; species Pleurodeles waltl. The sequence goes on along the minus strand of NC_090450.1, from coordinate 215,175,818 downwards.
CCTGGAACACAGGTGGTGGAACCAAGGGACCCAGACTGTCCAGTGGTCCAACTGTCCAAATTCTCTTCCCTCTCCAAATAGTAATCCTGTCTACCATGTGAACTGCAGCTGCTAGGGCTTCTGTGCACTTTTGCAAGGAATCCTTCATTTACAGCCTAGCCCAGGTCCCCAGCACTCCGTCCTGCATTGCTCAACTCGCTGAGTTGACCACCGACTTCGAGGGGCCCTCTTTTGTAGTGTTGAGATGACTGTCATGCTCAGTTTTCTTGAACCCCTCTTTAAGTACTTCTGTGGGTGCTGCCTTTTTGTGCATTGGCTCTCTGTATTGCTGAGGGCCCCCTCTGTTTCTTCTTCTTGCCCAGGCAGCACCCTTTTTCTTCAACCGAGACCTTTGCAGCTAGCAAGGCTTGTTTGCGGTATTTCTCAGAAGAAATAAATCTGCATCCGCCGGCACTCCATGGGACATCTTCGGTGCAAAGCAAAAGTTCCTGCCATCTTCCAGAATTTTCAGCTTCTTCCAACCAGAGGCAGCCATTTTGCCTTTTCATTCGGGGTTTAGTGGGCTCCTGCCCCCTCGGACACTTTCGTGACTCTCGGACTTGGTCCTCTTTCTTTACAGGTCCTCAGGTCCAGGAATCCGTCTTCAGTGCTTTGCATTCTTTTGTGGTCTTTGCATGATCTCCTATCACGACTTTAGTGTGTTTCTGGGGAAGTAGGGTCACTTTACTCCTACTTTTCAGGGTCTTGGGGTGGGGTAACTTGGACACCCTTAGTGTTTTCTTACACTCCCAGTGACCCTCTTCACACTACACTAGGCCAGGGGTCCCTAAGTGGTTCGCATTCCACTTTCTTGGTATATGATTTATGTTGCCCCTAGGCCTATTGCATCCTGTTGTATTCTACAGTGTTTGCATTACTTTTCTAACTGTTTACTTACCTGATTTTGGTTTGTGTGTATATTTTGTGTATTTTACTTACCTCCTAAGGGAGTATATCTTCTGAGATATTTTTGGCACTTTGTCACTAAAATAAAGTACCTTTATTTTTAGTAACTCTGAGTATTGTGATTCTTATGATATAGTGCGATATGATGTAAGTGGTATAGTAGGAGCTTTGCATGTCTTCTAGTTCAGCCTAAGCTGCTCTGCTATAGCTACCTCTATAAGCCTAAGCTGCTAGAACACTACTAATCTACTAATAGGGGATAATTGGACCTAGTACAAGGTGTAAGTACCACAAGGTCCCCACTATAAGCCAGGACAGCCTCCTGCATTGGTGGTGCAGTGGTGGGATAAGTACTTGTAACTGCTTTACCACTTTGTCATTGGTGCTTTTCATTAGAAAAACATATTCCAAATACTTAAAAATATACACAGTTAACCTAAACAGTTTAACTTTCTTTCTAAAAGCTTTCTAAAAAGCTTCAAAACAGTTTTGAAAAGTTTTGAAAAATTTGAAAAGTTTTACTCTTTTCTTTAAAAAGTTTCCAAACGTTTTTCTCTCTGCACTAAACCCTTTCTTACAACTATGTCTGCAGTAGAGCTCACTCCCACAGTTGTCCAAGCAACATATGGTAGTTTAACTTTAAAAGTTTGAGGGGTCTCTGCATAGAAAGAGGTTTAACCTCTTAGCTGCTGGGCCGTTTCCCCCCAGTGCTGAGCCCTTTTTTGGCTATTTGGGGTAGTTTGCGCTTAGGCCTTCATAACTTTGTGTCCGCATAAGCTATCCACGCCAAATTTGTGTCCTGTTTTTCCAACATTCTAGGGATTCTAATGGTACCCAAAGTATGTGGTTTCCCCTGGAGGAGACCATGAAAATAACCAAAATACAGTGAAAATTTCTTTTTTTTTTAAAAAATGGGAAAAAAGGGCTGCCGAAGAAGGCTTGTGGGTTTTTCCCTGAAAATGGCATCAACAAAGGCTTTCTGGTGCTACAATCACCATCTTCCCACTTTTCAGGAACGGGCAGACTTGAATCAGAAAACCAAATTTTTCAACACAAATTTGACATTTTACTGGGACATACCCCATTTTTTACTATTTTTGGTGCTTTCAGCCTCCTTCCAGTTAATGACAGGAATGGGTGTGAAACCAATGCTGGATCCCGGAACGCTAAACATTTCTAGAAAGTAGAAAAAATTCTGAATTCAACAAGGGGTAATTTGTGTAGATCCTATAAGGTTTTCCTACAGAAAATAACAGCTGAAATAAAAAAATATTGAAATTGAGCTGAAACCACAGCCATTTTTCTTTATGTTTTACTCTGTAACTTTTTGCTGCGATGTCAGATTTTTTAAAGCAATATACCGTTACGTTTGCTGGACTCTTCTGGTTGCGGGGATATATAGGGCTTGTAGGTTTGTCAAGAACCCTAGGTACCCAGAGCCAATAAATGAGCTGCACCCTGCAGTTGGTTTTCATTTTATACTGGGTATACAGCAATTCATTTGCTGAAATATGAAGAGTGAAAAATAGGTATCAAGAAAGCCTTTGCATTTCCAAAATGGGCTCAAGATAAGGTTTTGAGGAGCAGTGGTTATTTGCACATCTCTGAATTCCGGGGTGCCCATACTAGCATGTGAATTGCAGGGCATTTCTCAAATAGACGTCTTTTTGACACACTCTCTTATATTTGGAAGGAAAAAATGTAGAGAAATATAAGGGGCAATAACAGTTGTTTTGCTATTCTATGTTTCCCAAAGTCTCCCGATAAAAATGATACCTCACTTGTGTGGGTAGGCCTAGCGCCCGCGACAGGAAATGCCCCAAAAAACAACGTGGACACATCCCATTTTTTGACAGAAAACAGAGCTGTTTTTTGCAAAGTGCCTACCTGTAGGTTTTGGCCTCTAGCTCAGCCGACACCTAGGGAAACCTACCAAACCTGTGCATTTCTGAAAACTAGAGACCTAGGGGAATCTAAGATGGGGTGACTTGTGGGGCTCTGACCAGGTTATGTTACCCAGAATCCTTTGCAAACCTCAAAATGTGGCTAAAAAAACAAGTTTTCCTCAAATTTAGGTCACAGAAAGTTCTGGAATCTGAGAGCAGCCACAAATTTCCTTCCACCCAGCGTTCCTCCAAGTTTCCCGGTAAAAATGATACCTCACTTGTGTGGGTAGGCCTAGCACCAGCGACAGGAAATGCCCCAAAACACAACGTGGACACATCCCATTTTTTGACAGAAAACAGAGCTGTTTTTTGCAAAGTGCCTACCTGTAGATTTTGGCCTCTAGCTCAGCCGGCTCCTAGGGAAACCTACCAAACCTGTGCATTTCTGAAAGCTAGAGACCTAGGGGAATCCAAGATGGGGTGACTTGTGGGGCTCTGACCAGGTTCTGTTACCCAGAATCCTTTGCAAACCTCAAAATGTGGCTAAAAAAACACGTTTTCCTCACATTTCGGTGACAGAAAGTTCCGGAATCTGAGAGGAGCCACACATTTCCTTCCACCCAGCGTTCCCCCAAGTCTCCCGATAAAAATGGTACCTCACTTGTGTGGGTAGGCCTGGTGCCCGCGACAGGAATAGATCACACAATGGTCAATGTTGGTCCTTACATGAGGAAGCTGTTGACCCTGGGGTGATCCATTCCTGACGCAGGCACTAGGTGTAGGCACTCAAGTGGGGTAGTGTTTTTATCAGGACAGGTGAGGAATCACTGGGTGGTAGTAATTTTGTGGATCCCAGAAAAATAGAGTTTTTATTCAATATTTCAGCTTTGCAGGGTATTCTGGGTAAGAAAACCTTGGGTAATCCACACAAGTCACACCTCTGTGGACTCCCCCGAATGTCTAGTTTCCAGAAATGTTTGGGTTTAGTGTGTTTCTCTATATGGCTGCTGAACACAGGACCAAAAACACAGGTGCCTGCCTTACAAAACCAGTTTGTTTTGCGATAGATAATTTTGATGTCTCCACAATACGATTTGGGCGGTGGAATTTGGGGCTGAACTAAATTGGGGCGCTCCCAAGAGAGCACTTTCTCTCTCTGCTTGCCGCCGCATTCACCTGCCCTCTGGGTTGGGCTAACCCACTATTACCCAGTTGCACAGACTGCTTGCGAAGGGACAGCAGGACTGTCCTCATCACTTTCCTCATAATTTACTGGAAGAGGAGTTATCGAATGGGACTCCTCCAACTGAAAAATCACTCTCAGAGTCTGCGCCATTGTCCTATCCTTCAGATGCTGTCTCAGTATCTGATGTCTCAGTCTCTGATCCTATGTCAGAGCTGTCTGCTATAACCTGAGTGACGGCAGCAGTCATCCATCAAGATGCCATCTCTGCTATTGGCTAAACTGTTGCTCTAAAACACTAGCCTACGTAGACAGTCACAAAATCAATGGTGTGTGTGAGATACGTGCAACAGTAGAGGCCACCTTACCTGCACTTCTTCCCTTCATCAGCATGTTCTTTCAAGACACTCAAAAAACACCTTGTCACATAACCTTCGTCACAGTCTTTAGCACCTCCTGCGCCCAGTCCAACAATCATTATTGGTGCTCCCACTCTCTCCTCCTTGGATTTCCTCATTACCATCCATCAAAAGTGCCCTTCATCTCTCCATAGCCGCCCTCCACCCCGCACATACATTTCATTTGTATTATGGCGCAGGTAACGGCTGACTTTACTAATGTACTCAGCTATTTACATAAAATACAGATTTGCTCTTTGCAGTAGGCATATAAACCTTGTGCGCTTCTTTATGACACTAAAACTGCTACTAGACAAGTCTGACCCTTTTGTAGCAGAAACATAATCACAATACTTACTTGACTTTTTTATTGCTGCCTAAAAGCTACAGTTGAAAAGCGTCAGTTGAATGAAGTATGTGCATTGCTTTGAAGACGCAAGCTGCAACTGCTAGACAACTGGTGGCAAATATATATATATATATGTATATTTATATATATATATATATCACTTTTATGTGTGGGTCTGGTTTTCCTGGGGGCCGATCGCAGCCCCCAGGGAAACCACACACGTATTAACAAAAGTGATCTATATATATAGATCTATCTCTATATATATATCTATCTACATGGATATATCTATAGATAGATCTATAGATCTATCTATAGATATATCCATGTAGATAGATATATTGAAAATTTAATTTTATGACTGCAAACAAACATGGAAGCAAGTCTTCATACAAATAGGAGATTTGGTAAGAGTCAAAAGGCCAGGAATAAGGAGGAAGGATGAAGGGAAATTTTACTGTGCTTCTAATTGTTTACCAACTCCTGATCCAGCCTCTCTTCCGATGTATTTTCTTACCTGTTCTCTAACAATACTGTTTTGAGCACCTGCCCGTGAGTTCTGCCTTCTTGACTATTTCTCTTCTAGTGGCACTTCTCCTTTGGCCCACTAGCAGTCTTGTAAGGCAGAATTTGCAGCATGCATGACTATCTGGTCTCTTCTGAATTTGTTGTGTAATGTACCAAAATGGCATGTTAGTGCTAAATTCTTTAACGGCAATAGGTGGGCCTCAGTAGATTCTTCCTTAGACTGTTTCCTATGAAAGAAATTGTACCTATCTATGCCCATGCAAACAGTAGGAGTGTAATAGGAATCTAAATCTTCTAGGGCATTGGTGAAAATGTTGCCTTGACCCTGTTGTCTTTGTTTCTTTTCCATCCTGTTATAAGTTTTCAGACCCTGAGGGGCTAAGCAGTGTAAAAGGTTTTCTTTTTCTTTTTCTCAGGTGTATGATCATTATCCTTATCACAGGTGAATAAGATTGGCCTATTTTTATGAGGCTAATCTGCCCCCAAGGGGGACAGAAACCACTAGACACCAGGGAGTTTTTTTTTTTTTACGTGAATTTCACGCAAGGGGAGCGACCCCTTAGGCAAGGGTCGCTCCCCTGGGGAAGAAACCTCTAGGCGCCAGGGCAATTTTTTTTTGGTGTTTTTGTTTTTGTTTGTTTGTTTTTTTAGAGATGGGGAGCGACCCATTAGGCAAGGGCCGCTCCCCTGGGTGGCAAATTGTATATAGACCATTTGGGCAGATCGGACGATTTCAGGTCAATCTACCCCCAAGGGGGCAGAAACCACTAGGCACCGGGGATTTTTTTTTTGCGTCAATGTCACGGAAGGGGAGCGACCCCGTAGGCAAGGGTCGCTCCTGGGGGGGGGGCTCGGGGGGTGGGAAAGCAAATTTATTTTAGGCCATTTCTGCCCCCCCTGGGGCCGGCTGAGCTAGAGGCCAAAATCCACAGGTAGGCAGTTTGCAAAAAACACCTCTGTTTTCTGTGAAAAAATGTGATGTGTCCACGTTGTGTTTTGGGCCATTTCCTTTCATGGGCGCTAGGCCTACCCACACAAGTGAAGTACCATTTTTATCGGGGGACTTGGGGGAACGCTTGGTGGAAGGAAATTTGTGGCTCCTCTCAGATTCCAGAACTTTCTGTCACCGAAATGTTAGGGAAATGTTTTTTTTTTGCCAAATTTTGAGGTTTGCAAAGTATTCTGGGTAACAGAACCTGGTCAGAGCCCCACAAGTCACCCCATCTTGGATTCCCCTAGGTCTCTAGTTTTAAAAAATGCACAGGTTTGGTAGGTTTCCCTATGTGCCGGCTGAGCTAGAGGCCAAAATCTACAGGTAGGCACTTTGCAAAAAACACCTCTGTTTTCTGTCACAAATTGTGATGTGTCCACGTTGTGTTTTGGGGCATTTCCTCTTGTGGGGGCAAGGCCTACCCACACAAGTGAGGTATCGTTTTTATCGGGAGACTTGGGGGAACGCTGGGTGGATGGAAATTTGTGGCTCCTCTCAGATTCCCGAACTTTCTGTCACCAAAATGTGAGGAAAATGTGTTTTTTTAGCCAAAGATTGAGGTTTGCAAAGGATTCTGGGTAACAGAACCTGGTCAGAGCCACACAAGTCTTCCCATCTTGGATTCCCCTAGGTCTCTAGTTTTAAAAAATGCACAGGTTTGGTAGGTTTCCTTGGTGCCGGCTGAGCTAGAGGCCAAAATCTACAGGTAGGCATTTTGCAAAAAACACCTCTGTTTTCTGTCAAAAATTGTGATATGTCCATGTTGCGTTTTGGGGCATTTCCTGTCGCGGGCGATAGGCCTACCGACACAAGTGAGGTACCATTTTTATCTGGGGACTTGGGGGAACGCTTGGTGGAAGGAAATTTGTGGCTCCTCTCAGATTCCAGAACTCTCTGTCACCGAAATGTTAGGGAAATGTGTTTTTTTAGCCACATTTTGAGGTTTGCAAAGTATTCTGGGTAACAGAACCTGGTCGGAGCCCCACAATTCACCCCATCATGGATTCCCCTAGGTCTCTAGTTTTCAAAAATGCACAGGTTTGGTAGGTTTCCCTAGGTGCCGGCTGAGCTAGAGGCCAAATCTACAGGTAGGCACTTTGCAAAAAACACCTCTGTTTTCTGTCACAAATTGTGATGTGTCCACGTTGTGTTTTGGGGCATTTCCTCTCGCGGGGGCAAGGCCTACCCACACAAGTGAGGTATCATTTTTATCGGGAGACTTGGGGGAACTCTGGGTTGAAGGAAATTTGTGGCTCCTCTCAGATTCCCGTACTTTCTGTCACCAAATGTGAGGAAAATGTGTTTTTTTAGCCAAATATTGAGGTTTGCAAAGGATTATGGGTAACAGGACCTGGTCAGAGCCCCAAAAGTCACCCCATCTTGGATTCCCCTAGGTGTCTAGTTTTAAAAAATGCACAGGTTTGGTAGGTTTCCCTGGGTGATGGCTGAGCTAGAGACCAAAATCTACAGTTAGGCACTTTGCAAAAAACGCCTCTGTTTTCTTTAAAATAATGTGATGTGTCCACGTTGTGTTTTGGGGCATTTCCTGTCACGGGCGCTAGGTCTACCCACACAAGTGTGGTATCATTTTTAACTGGAGACATGGGGGAATGCTGGGTGGAAGGAAATGTGTGGCTCCTCTCAGATTCCAGAACTTTCTGTCACCGAAATGTGAGGAAAACTTGTTTTTTTAGCTAAATGTTGAGGTTTGCAAAGGATTCTGGGTAACAGAACCTGGTCAGAGCCCCACAAGTCACCCCATCTTGGATTCCCCTAGGTCTCTAGTTTAAAAAAATGCACAGGTTTGGTAGGTTTCCCTAGGTGCCGGCTGAGCTAGAGGCCAAAATCTACAGGTAGGCAGTTTGCAAAAAACACCCCTGTTTTCTGTCAAAAATTATGATGTGTCCACGTTGCGTTTTGGGGCATTTCCTGTTGCGGGCGCTAGGCCTACCCACACAAGTGAGGTATCATTTTTATCGGGAGACTTGGGGGAACGCTGGGTGGAAGGAAATTTGTGGCTCCTCTCAGATTCCAGAACTTTCTGTCACCAAAATGTGAGGAAAATTTGTTTTTTTAGCCACATTTTGAGGTTTGCAAAGGATTCTGGGTAACAGAACCTGGTCAGAGCCCCACAAGTCACCCCATCTTGGATTCCCCTAGGGCTCTAGTTTTAAAAAATGCACAGGTTTGGTAGGTTGCCCTAGGTGCAGGCTGAGCTAAAGGCCAAAATCTACAGGTAGGCACTTTGCAAAAAACACCTCTGTTTTCTTTTAAAAAATGTGATGTGTCCACATTGTGTTTTGGGGCATTTCCTGTCGCGGGCGCTAGGCCTACCCACACAAGTGAGGTATCATTTTTATCAGGAGACTTGGGGGAACATAGAATAGCAAAACAAGTGTTATTGCCCCTTGTCTTTCTCTACATTTTTTCCTTCCAAATATAAGAGAGTGTGTAAAAATGACGTCTATTTGAGAAATGCCCTGTAATTCACATGCTAGTATTGTCACCCCGGAATTCAGAGATGTGCAAATAACCACTGCTCCTCAACACCTTATCTTGTGCCCATTTTGGAAATACAAAGGTTTTCTTGATAGCTATTTTTCACTCTTTATATTTCAGCAAATGAATTGCTGTATACCCGGTATAGAATGAAAACGCACTGCAGGGTGCAGCTCATTTATTGGCTCTGGGTACCTTACAAGCCCTATATATCCCTGCAAGCAGAAGAGTCCAGCAGACGTAACGGTATATTGCTTTCAAACATCTGACATTGCAGGAAAAAGTTACAGAGTAAAACGAAGCAAAAAATTGCTGTTTTTTTCACCTCAATTTCAATATTTTTCTTTTTCAGTTGTTATTTTCTGTAGGAAACCCTTGTAGGATCTACACAAATTAGGTTTCTGGGATCCAGCTTTGGTTTCACACCCATTTCTGTCACTGACTGGAAGGAGGCTGAAAGCACAAAAAATCTTAAAAATTAGGTATGTCCCAGTAAAATGCCACATTTGTGTTGAAAAATTGGGTTTTCTGATTCAAGTCTGCTGGTGATTTTAGCAGCACAGCAAATCCTTTGTTGATGCCATTTTCAGGGAAAAAAACACAAGCCTTCTTCTGCAGCCACGTTTTCCCATTTTTTTGAAAAAAACGAAATTTTCACTGTATTTTGGCTAATATCTTAGCCTCCTTCAGGGGGACCCAGAAAGTCTTGGTACCTTTAGAATCCCTAGGATGTTGGTAAAAAAGGACACAAATTTGGCTTGGCTAGCTTATGTGGACAAAAAGTTATGAGGGCCTAAGCGAGAACTGCCCCAAATAGCCAAAAAAAGGCCTGGCACAGGAGGGGGAAAAGGCCTGGCAGCGAAGAGGTTAATGGAATACTGGTGCTAATGAGGGTGCATGAGGCTTGACAGTTGTAGGGAGGGTTTTGTGATGAAGCCACTTTGTCTAATAAAAATGTCCAGTACAACTCACTTCTATAGTAAAATGCTGAATTTTAACATTTCTGTATTGTTTCTGAAGTTTTGTGAAGTCTGAGGCAGGAGCATAACTGTAGCCAATCAGCAGCTATGAATTTCGCCCATAGGTTTGTGTGCTGGGGCAATAGTCGCCACTTTCTGTAGTAATTACAGCAACACTGATTGCGATGCAGTGTAGTTTATTGTTAATTTTCCCCAGCACAGTGAGGAGCATAAGTACAACCTTGTACGTTCCTCTACCAACCACCGTCTCCTGCCTACCACTTTCCATCTTACCTCACTACATTCTGCAATTCCTCCATACGGTGTCAATGCATAGACATTATTGATCTATCTCGTTCTTCACGTCATAACAAACACCAATGGAAAAATCAGTAACAGACCATCCCAGTGGGAGAAAGAAGATTAAAGATGGTGACTCAGTGGCTGGAAATGTACAAATAAACATAACAGCTTTTCCCTTGGGTTGAGCCTCCACGGCTAAGCTCCGCACAATATTAAAAAAAAATATTTTGAAAAACATGTGATGATCCTCTCCTGGAAGCATTTGATGTGAAGCTTGTGCCAATTATTACTTTTGCATCTGAGAACTGGGGATGGTGGTGTGGAAGAAATGTTCGAAGAAGGTACACTATCAATGAGGGCAAAATTTGAAGGAAATTATTAAATTACTCTCAGTATTAACACTAAACACCATCCATGGTACGCTGTAATTAGTGCCTTGATGAAATTGGTACTAACACCAAAAGCAGACTGGCACTGCCCCTCTAATGAAATTGTCAATGATAATTAATTAAGTTGCTGTATAACTCTTTCAAAAAAGAGAAATGTAAACCTACATTTTAAATTAAAAAGTGTTGGGTACGGAGCCGAGGGAAGCGACAACATCGGGGTTGTTCTCCAGAACTCAAAGTCATCTATAACAACTTTTTTCTCCAACTGTGAAGCATCTCTATTAGTCAAATATCTCTGTAGTTGTGCTTAAAAAACATATTACATCAAACTTCATGATTTATAACTCAATCCAGACAGCAGAGAAATTGACTCAATTTGTATCTCCTGTGCTTTTTTATGAATGTCTGATAAATTCCCCTTGTGTATGCCACAGAAACCTATATTTTAAATTGCGGATATGGATGTACATCATTCCAGTGTATAAGGGGATTTACAAAGTTTTGACACCCGCAGAGATGTTCTGTTGCTATGATGAGGCTCCTATAGACTTTCTTGAACACATAACCTACTAATGTCAATCACCTCCATCTGAACAATGCTCAATTGCATTTCACAATTAGGTTTTACCAGAAAGAGTGGTAGTGTAAGTTGTAACTTGTTCTTGACTTAGGACCATAACAAACCAGCAAAAAAACCTCTATAAATCATGTCTGGAATTTGACTTGGTGTTTGTTGGACAAAAACTAAAACAATATGTTTCATTTTCAAGAACTTCATAATCACATGCTCAGCACACTCAGAAACACTACATTTAAAAAAAGGGCAACACAGGTAAAGTATTTGCACTATGGGTATATAGGTTATCTAAAACGTAGGGCACAACATTTGGAGCCTTGTCAGAAATTAAACAATAAGGACCTCATTATAAGTGCACTGACCTACACATGATAAGTCTGCAATGCTGGATTTAGCAGAAGTTCCATGTTTTTCTGTAGCGGTAAGCTATTGGGTATTATGAGTGAAAACATGAAGTTGCACTGATTAATTGAGAATTAAAATCTAAATATGTATTTTTGTGTCTGATTTTTCTTGGTAATTCCCCATTCTGCCCACAGTTTCCCCCTCAAATGTTCGCTCTTTCAAACGTGCGAAAGTTTCAGGGATAAAAAGACAGGTTCCTGGTGTTTTCATGAACCCTATAATTCTGATGGGCCTTGTAACATCAGTTACTGGGTCCATCGACAAAAAGAGAGATACTCGTAATTATGACCAATGTGTATTTCACACTCTTGTGTTCTTGAACCTTTCACATGTCATCATGTGAACATTTTGACCCCACAAACAAGAAACTTATCTCTGTGTAAGAAATGCAGCAACACCTGTGAATATTGCAAAGCCTGTGGGCCAGATGTAAACTTTTTTACATTAGTAAACAGTCCGAACCATCATTTTGGAATACACTACCGTTTGTTCACAATGTACTAAAGGCATGATCAGAGTCAGTAAATTTTTATCTACTTCAAAATGGATTTTGACTTCATACGATTTTGCTAGTTAGAAGGGAGATGTTGTGGGTGTCCCTTCCATACAGAGATTTGGTGTGAGACGTATGAATGATTTTCAACTGCAGTTTTGCCTTCTTACTTCATTTTTGTGGTGAAATTCATTTTTGTGGAGTTAAGACACTGTGCACTTTACCACTGCTAACCAGTGGTAAAGTGCTTGTGCTCACACCCATAAACATGGTTTGATTGGCTTACACCTTATTGGCATATCTAAATAATTACAAGTCCCTTATAGAGATATATAATAAATGCTCAAGGCCTGTCAATGAAATACTACTGGTGGGCCTGCAGCACCTATTGTGCCACCTATTTAAGTAGCACCTTAAAACATGTTCCAGGCCTGCAATTACAGCCTGAATGCTGGTTTAAACTGGTCATTTGACTTGGTAATATAACCCCCTTGCCAAGCCTTAAACGCCCCTTCGATTACATATGTCACCCCTAGGGTAGACCCTAGGTAGACCACAGGACAAGGTGCATTGTCATGAAGAGGTCAGACATGTACTTTAGGGTTTTGCATGTCCTAGTAGTGAAAACTCCTAAATTTATTGTTCACTTCTCAAACTACTTTTACTAAAAAATTAACAAATTCATATCTCTGGTTCTACTGATTGGATTGTTATTGTTTTGTTGCCAAATAATGTATTAAAATGTACTCTATTTTTATAAATTCATGTGGTATTTTTCTTGTGTTGTGTTTTCACATTGTTATGGTTTGTGTGCTGCATAAATTCTTAACACATTGTCTACAAGTTGAGCCTGCCTTCTTTCTGAGATTCATTTAATTGACTTTTTGTGGGTTCCAGCGCAAGGGGATTGTGGATGGTGCTTGACCAGGGCTCACATCCCAGTCTACCAACAACCCAGTTTCTCATGGGACCTCTTTGAACTCATTATCTATTGTGAATGTTGAACAATGTTTCAAGTATATTAGGCATTAGGACACAGGACCACTGCCAATTCTCAGTGAAAAGTTTTAAAAAATGCAAACATTTAAAAAAAATACAGTTCAGTTACCTTTAAGAAAATTGGCTGCATTAATGTACAAATGTCTTTATTTAAACATAATCACAGGTATGGTGGACTGCTGACCCTTGCAGGCTACTATCCCTGGGGCTGTGGCCACTCAGAGGGAGTCTCAAGTTGTGACCTGCCTAACGACTGACTTTCCCTGTTAGATTCCCTTTCATTATCTATTCTAACTGGTCATCTGACTCCTCTACAACCTTGTTTCTCACCGTTGTCAGTACAATGTTGTTTTCTACTCGAGCATATAATTATTGTACTTCAAGCTAATGAATTTTGAAGATGCTGCTTGGACAAATTAGCATGCCTCCTGCAAAGATAGGCACAGCACGGGATGCTGACAACATTTGATTTTCTCAGTAGTGGACAAAATTAAAGCGCTTGTCAACAACATTAACAGTCTCAGTCAATAGCTTACATGCTTTTTTCAACAACATGAGACTTTTTTTCCAGTGCCACCCTTCATCATAACTCCAATGTCTCCGTCAGGTGCTACTGAGGATTTGAAAACTCATTTATCAATCATGACGCCTCCAGGTCACTACAGTACAATGCCAGAACAAAAATCACACTCCATGTCAAAGCTTTAAATACCTTCAAAAGGGCAGTATTATTTGCTTTTGCCGGGTCCTTCTCTGTAGAGTGATTACTCTATTGAACCAAGTGTATGAGAGCTGTCTGCATACGTGTGTTAGTCTGTTCAAATTGCAGTGCTGGAAGGCCTCATGGTATTGGGATAAAGACTATCCTAGCAACATTAGTCCTATGGAGCTAGAACGTGCAAGGTAAGAGTCTCATTTGTTTTGACAAACATGTAGGACTGCTCTGTAAATATTAGCTAATAAAAAAAGAACAATGAGCCTTCCTATGAAAGTTGTATTTAGCACCTACACAGGTCCACTCCTGTCGGGCTCTACCTGGATGAACTCACCCCAGGATTGGGGAAATTAATCTACTCAAGAGTAGGACAGTTGGACCACAAAAAAATTCTGAACAGAAGGCGGGTGGTTGGGTTCTGCAGCTGGAATCCCAAGATTCAGAAGAATGGTGGGAGAGGACTTTTCAGAAGAATGCTGTTTTCCTGAATTTTCATTTGTGTGGTGCATAGGACCCTTGGAGAAGAACAGTGAAGCAGGAGGGTATGGCCTCCAACACTGCAAGTAGGTCTGGCTTTGGGCAGTCCCCTTCCAAGTCTTTGGTGGATGCTGTTGATGGACAGAAATCCTTCAAAAAGCCAAAAGCATACCAAAACTGGCCTTGTTCAAAAGTCTAGGTGGCACAGTCTGGTGTCATATCTCTAGAAAGGGAGACATCTTAGTCATACAACCACGGATCTCTCTGTCCAACCTTTGACAAGGGCCTTAATACCTCAGTATGGAACTATTGTTTAGTCAAGCCTAGGGACCTAACCTGTGTAGACAGCTTTTCAAAATGTCCAGTGATGTCCAGGTATCATTCTGCTCCAACTATACTTCATACTCTATAAGTGCAAGGACCATTACAGCAATTGTTTGAGTATATGTCCCCTGGATGAATTACATTTCCTGTATACATTGTGGCTGTATCTAGAAAACTTGTTTGCCTATCTCTGTCACCCCATATAATGAATTCATTTGTGCTGCCTTATGGGAGTGCAAGATTTGTTCCAACATGTATCCCAATATAAGGGGTGTGCCACCTGTCCCTGTGACTTTACTCATTTTTAGGGGAAAATGCACACTTTGTAGACTGTTAAAACAGAAGGAGTCATGTTATACAAAGTGTGTGGGAATCAAATAAACATTCGCACACATTTTTTCTATCTCTAAGGTACATTGGTATTCCAAAAAGGGCTGCAGACTATTGAATAGCACCTTACGTAATATAGATTTCACGCGAAACCAAGGTGGCATGCCCTAATTTGCACGGGGATGTGGTGAAATATAAATGAGGAATTCATTTGATTTTGTGGCCATGTCGAATTCCAAACAAGGCCACAGAGCCAAAGAGGTGATCACCAAGTGTACTGCCTATGCCCCACGTATCGGTGGTGGAGTCAGTACCCCCCCAAGGACACTACTTGAGAAAGGCACTGTGGTCCAAGGGATTCCCCAGGCATCACTCTGTAGGTTTGTGCAGTCTCTCACTGCACTCACCTGAAGGACAGATCTCTGCCCCCTTCAAAAGTATGGCATTAATAGGCTGAAAAACCTCTTCAAGGAGCTGATCCCCTTTTATTGATACTCTGTTCACGATGCAGGTGCAAGTTCACGTCTGCACTGTGAACACCGCATTTGCTGTTTGGCCACCCTGTACTGGTCTTTACCTTGTACATACCATTAAGGCTACACAGAGTGGGACAGCATTCCCTATCTGTATTGTGACCCAAAAGATGTGTGACACTGCCTGCCAGCAGTTGTCAAATAGGGATATCGAAAGAACACCCCTGACAAGTGCATACAAGGGCACATTTTCTATTTTATCACACAGTGCAGAGCAACAAGAGAACTTGCTGCACTGTGTTGCATTATAAGGAGAGAGCAGAAACGCTGCATATTTTCAAAGATATGGAGCGTTTTTACTTTCTCCTAGTTCATGCGCACTCTGTGCCATCTAGAGCCAACCCAGACACCTTTGAACTACGTTGCAAGGGATCCTGAATTAAGCACAGTATTGTTTTTGTGTAGGAAGGGATATCTTCCTGCGCAAAGACTATCGAAAGGGCATTTTCCTCTTTCTCTGTGTTATGCAGAAGGCATCCTGGATATAAAGAGAACATAACAAGGAGAAAAAACAATTTTTCTTCTTGGTATGCCATTATCAGGGAGGCATACCAATTTGATGCAATTCTAGGTTTACAAACATTTGTAAATCTAATATTGTGTTAGATCAATGGGTGGATGCACGGGGACACCCATTTTCTACCCATGGAATACCTCACAACCACACAGCACAGTATTTCTTTACAAAGCCACACAAGGTGGTACTAATTGCCCTTTGCATGGATTTGTAAATATGAATTAAGGAATTGCGCTGCCTTGAGTCACTGTACGTGACACAAGGACAATGAAACTCCTTAATCAGGCCCACTGTGCTTTGTCACATGGATGACATTACATTTAACAATTCAGAAAACATCAAGCATCTAGACTTAGGTGAATTACTGAATTCGACTCCCCAATGGTATATTTTAGAAAAGGAACACACAACTGAATAATTTGTTATTATTTGCTAAATATCTATATATTAATGCAAGATTTTAATTTTTGAGTGTGGCTATGCAATATGATAGTATTTTCAGTACCATTCTTTATTACCGCACAGGCATGTTGGTATTTCATTTCAGTTCCAGCCCTCCTGCATTCCTCTGCTTCATCGGGAAGAAAGAATAAAATCATGTCAAGCCTTTCTGGTGTATGTTAAGGGTATGTTACTAAATCAACCAAAGCAGACCAATATTCAACTAAGGCACCATTCTCCAACCTCAATGAACCTCATTCACACTATTGTGTTCATTCCGAACGTGGCGGTGTGTTCTGCCATGCTGGCGGTGGCAGGTAAAACCGCCAGCCGGCATAGCGGGCCACACCACCACACAATAAACCCCACGAGGGCCATCATCGGCAACCCTGACTCACTGCCAGGCTGCCTCCATCAGGCAGCCTGGCGGCGGTCAGAAACATTATCCAACATGGCAGCGGTGCTGCCCCTCGGATAATGATTCCACAGCCACCAGCCTTTCCCTGGCGTGGAAAGCTGGTGGAAGGGGTGCACTGGGGCACCCCTGGGGGCCCCTGCACTGTCCATGCACTTGGCACGGGCAGTGCAGGGGCCCTGGTGCAGTGCCCCATCGTCAGGTCACTGCCCGAATTTCGGGCAGTGATCTGTGCGACGGGTGCAGCTGCACCCACCGCACAGAGGCATTGGCGGTGGCTCACATGGAGCCGCTGTCAATGTTCCAGCCAGGCATTCCTGTGGGCCGGTGGGCGGAAACAATGTTTCTGCCCGCCGGCCCACAGGAATGTTCCTATTACGGCTGGCGGGGATCCGGCGATGCTGCCAGTCAGTGTTTTGACCGCCAGCATGAACACAGTGGTTGCGACCGCCGTGTTCAAAATGAGGGCATATATTCTGACAAATGTTCTTAAGTTGGAAATATTTTTGGAACAACTGGGAACCATCCAGAATGTCTTCCTCTGCCTATTTTCTGACCTAGTTTTAAAACCTGTCACGCTAATTCTTTGAGGCTGCAGCAAGTTTGTCTTCCCAGAATTTTTAGACCCTGGACCTTGTTATTATTGGCATTAGGACTCTGAGACCTGTGACTCTGCTGATCAATGCCACAGTGTGTGTGTTCTGACCCTAAAAAGTTAGTGACAATATTTGTTTCACCCAAACAGTCTATTTAATTGTCATGTAAGACCATAGTAGACGATAGAGAAAATATGTGTTTTTCATGGATTGTTGTACCTGGCCCTTTCTGCAGGGTTATCCCTAAACCTTTTGCCTTCTTCCTCCTATTTTACTGACCTGTTTGTTGGCTGTAGGACTCTGGCCACCTTATCACTGCTAAACAGGGCTAAAGAGTGCACGCTTTCTTTCTAAAATGTATTGGGTATTGGTTTATCCTTTATTGGCATATTTCATTTACTAGTAATTCCCTAGTAAAGTGCACTATGTGTGCCCAGGTCCTGCAAATCAAATGCTACTAGTGGGCCTGCAGCACTGTTTGTGCCACCCACAAGTTGCCCTGTCACCATGTCTTCCTGCATAACCATTCTATGCCTCTGCCTGTCTGTGGAATACACTTCTGGGTCAGGATGACAGTTGGGCTGTTTGTGATTTCACCTTAGACAGTCATACAAAGGGAGCTCAGGTGTGCCATGCATTTCCTGTTGTGTCTTCTTGAGTTAGAGTGGTGGGAAGAGCAGTCTCAACCCCCTGGAGTGTGTCTGGGGCCAGGACAGGGAAGGCAGGGTTTTGTGCACTACAAAGACTTCTTTTTAAAGTTGGCCTTCTTCAAAGACAAAAACGGGTATAAGTACTGGACCTCTGACACCACAAAGTTAGAACACTTCTGGACTGAGGACATTCTGCCGGGAGGAAGGGCTGGATACTGTAGGTGGGACTGCCACTCTGCCTGCTGCTTTGTTGTGCTGGCCTGCTGCTTGCTGCTTCTGTCCTGGGAGTAGAGGGGCTGGACTTTGGTTTCTACATCCTTCTTTCCAAGGTTCTCCAACGGCTTGAACTGAGCTTGCCTCCTATTAAGAAATCTCAGGCCCATTAAAGACTTCATCTGCCAGAGTCTGGGCTCTTTTGCTTAGAGTCCTGACTTGCATTGTGGTGCCAAATCCAGTTCCTGAGCCCTTGGAAATGAGCTCTGGTGCAACTACGAAGAAACTTAGCACATCGACTCCAGACTGACTTCGGACCTGGCGCTGTTTTCTGACTCCCCATCTGTACTGGAACAATGGTCCCGCTGAGTGCAACGACCACGACCTGCAACACAGGCCTGACACTACTGCAGCACCTCTGAAGTACCACCATAGTATGAGTCCCGAGTACTGTGTCACCGACATCATGACACTCAAATCCAACTCCACCCCTGCACCTGTGGCCCAGCATTGTGATTGCGATAATGCAAAGTTGGCATCTCACATCTTGACCTGCTGGTTTAATTGACCCGCTGGGTTGAAAGGAACTGACCCTTCACCACAGATGTCACATCACCTCCCTTGCAACCAGAAGGAACTGACACCTCATATCTCACACATAGCAATAAGGAACCAACACCTCACCTCACCGGTAGCAGTAAGGAACCATCACCGCACCGGCTCCAGCAATACCACACTTCCCCGACTCCGTGCAAAGTCTTTGTTTCCTCATCATTTTCCAAGGTACTGTACCTGGGGTCCCTGTGACTCCAAAACCAGCCCACACTTGCTCATGACTGGCGTCGGACTGTTGGGAACGACTCCTTCAGGTCATTATAGCTATTGTGTTTTTAAGCGATATACTACATTTAATCTTTGAAAACTCGTATCTTTACTTTTTTATGTTATTTTTGTGGTTTTGGTCTTGTTTTAATCATATAGATATTTGCTTTATTTCTAAACTGGTGTGGAGTACTTTTGTGTTGTTTTCACTGTGTTACTGTGTGTGTGTTTGCGTGTCTGTGTGTGTGTATGAATACTTTAAACATTGCCTCTGATAGAATCCTGACTGCTTGAGTCAAGCTACCAAGGGAGGGAACAGGGGTTAATTAGCTGTGTGACTCCCTTCTCGTGACTAGAGTGAGGGCACCTACTTGGAGAGGGCATACACCACTCTCGTGACTAGAGTGAGGGCACCTATTTGGAGAGGGCATACACCACTGTTAACTAGAGACCACATTTCTAACATTTCTAACATGGGTGTTAAATTTCATGTGGACTGCAGTGTACACATCACTCATTTTTCTGACTAAAATAAGTGTCTGCCTTGCAATACTATGATCTTGCTTGGCCCGTTTTTTAAATATATTCATAAGTCACACCTAAATTGTGTCTTGCAGCCGCAAGGGTAGGGTGCTAGTATATAAAAATAGGA
Organism: Pleurodeles waltl; assembly: GCF_031143425.1. NCBI lineage: Eukaryota > Metazoa > Chordata > Amphibia > Caudata > Salamandridae > Pleurodeles > Pleurodeles waltl. The sequence continues at coordinate 215,156,229 of NC_090450.1, read as the reverse complement.
TGCACTAGATATTGGGGATAATGTGTTTTTTTCAGTTAAATAAATCCTAAAAGTTATTTCACTGTGTAGGTCTTGCTAGCCTTTTACCTGAACAGGCCTAGTTGTGAATGCAATCTTTATTTTCTTTCTTCACTGTGCTAATGCTAGAAAAGGATTTAAGGTTATTTCCTACTTAATGTCAAAATTGAAGTTAATAATGAAATCATATTTTGATAAAATAAGTGGAAATGTAACTTTGTAAAAAATGGACTTAATGCTGCCTAAACCAGTACTCTCTTCAGAGCTAGAATACAAATCCTTGGCTGAGATAGTTAATGAATCTGGTGCAGATAATAGCCTGGGAGAGCAAATGAGTGTTAACTGCTGACCACTTAGCAAAGATAAGCGGTCTGATATTGGATTGAAACAATTTGTAGAACAATGGAAAGCTTTAACATTACCTCAATTAACTTGGAGATTTCAGGGTGAGTGTCTCATTTTGATATCCAGGAGCCTCCCAGACAGCCTTTGGCCAGTCACTGGGGGAGACAAGGGGGTGAGAGCGAACTAGATTTTATCCTGTGAGGTGGACGGAGAGCTCATCTAAAAAGGGCAGTGAATAAGGAGCAGGAGATAGGCGTGGTGGCAGCTGGGTTCTGCCCTCTTGAAACAGGGTCCCCCGGGTAATTTTACTCCAAGGGCAAAGAGGAAGTGCTTTGGCAAGAGGTGGGGTAACTGCAAGAAATTAGTTAGTATTGGCTAGAAGGAATTCCCCAATCACCGTCTACTGCATTGGATAAATCTGGCACCTCCATCACCACCTCCAAACAAAGCACTTCAGCAGAAGCCGGATGACAATGTTGCCACAGTCTTGAGACACTCACTGCCCAAAGCCTTTGACCATCCTAACTGGAAATTGTTAGCTTCCATTTCACAGCCTAAAGGCCTGATTAAGACTTTGGTGACAGACCACAATACCGGCAGTCTTCCAGGCCGCCCTATTATGAGTTACACAGGCAGGACCGCCAAGCAAAAATGGCAGACTGCCAGTGGCGCTGTGGCCTGGAAATAGGCAGTCCAACATCCAGCGTGCTCAGCAATGTGACCGAGTATATTACAATCATACGGTCACCATGCCGGTCCTCTTGTGGTGGTCAACTAACGGAAGTCAGGACCATGGCAGTTTGAGGTCAGCAAAATAACAGTCAACTGCACATTGGATGGATTTGAAGACAACACAGATGACACACATTGGCCAACTGGACACACTTGCAAAGGACACTATAAAACATACCGCTTCACAGAGGACAATCCTTTGCATTTCCACTGCAAGATATAGAAGCCAGAGCCCCTTATTTTCCATAGATTTCATACCTTAGGCAGCCCATTTTTTTCACTATCCCACAGAACACCTTGCACACTCTTTTGTCTACTCACACCCTATTGCAATTCCCCTGTTAAGAAAGTCCCGGTAACTCATAGTTTTCTTCCGCCATGTCAAGTTCTAAAAATCCATGTTTTTTCAAAGAAGAGTTCAGAGTCATGGTGGATGATATCATAAGAGAAGAGCCACAATTGTTTGAAGCACAAGTTCAGCATACTCCTCTCAGCAGGAAAATAGAAATGTGGGACAGGATAGTCAACAGAGTGAATGCTGTAGGCACCAACCTGAGCACAAAGGAGGACCTAAGGAAGAGGAGGAATGACCTCAGGGGCATGGTCCGTTCCCTGATCCAGGCGCCAGCTGGAAGCAAAGAAGAATGTGGGTTGCCCTCCCAGTTCCCCGAAAAGACTTTTTCACTGGGAGGAGAAGGTCTTGGCCATCCTGCATCCTGAGGGCTTAACAGGAATACCTGAATGAGTGCAGTCTGATAAGTCATAACACAAACAAAATCACAAAAATGCAATGTCATGCATGATAGCAGCTCACCTTTATCCACCGTCACGCATCACACCAACATTCAATACAGAGAGTATCAGTGTGTTAACACTGTCTCTAACTCCAAACACCAGCCCAGTCTGCACTTGTCCAAATACCCATGTTTGTCAACTTCAAAATTAAGTGTATTCAACTGGGGGGATGTATAGTGTGTGTAGTACAGAGAGTGACCTGACTGCAAGTCCCAGGAGGCACTGTTTCTACAACTCCAAACACCAGCCCAGTGGTTACATGCCCAATACATTTGCTTGTCAACTCAAAAATGAAGGTGCATATTTAAGATCTGCCAGCACCATTCCAAGGCACATTAGTATCATTTTTTTATGCTAACGTGGTGTCAGAAGGCCACAAACGCTACACCATATTTACAAAGTGGCGCAATGCATGCATTGCATCACTTTGTATCTCTTTGCGATACATTATGCCTGCAGTTCCCTCATTATTGGGCCGCAAAAAATGGCACAAGGAAATCCAAGAAATTCCCTTGTGTCATTTTTGTCCAGCACTTTTAACCCCCTCTCTGAGCAGGCATTAAAAGGAGGATTCCATTGCTTAGAATGGGCCCATTGGTGCTTTGCAGGATTAGTTTAGGACTAAGGATTTAGATTAGGACTAGCAGGATTTACGCTAATCCCGCAACGTACCTGACTAGCATCATAAATTCTGACACTAGTCACCTAACTACTGCCGTGGTGTGCCATATTTCAAATTTGGCACTCACATGGTGGTGTTAGCAGGGCGTTAAAGGGTGCAGCTAAATTTTTCTTAAATGTGCCCCAAAATTTGCTCATGTGGTGGGATAATATTTGTATAGTGTGTGTACTACAGGGATTGACCTGACTGGGACTCCCAGCAAGCCCTGTTTCTCTAACTCCAAACACCAGCATATTGCCCACATGTCCATATACCCCTGCTTGTTAACTCTCAATTGATGTGTACTCACCTGGGGGGATAACATTTGTATAGTGTGTGTAGTACAGGGATTGACCTGACTGCATCTCTCAGCAAGCCCTGTTTCTCTCACTCCAAACACCAGCACAGTGCCCACTTGTCCATAGATCCCTGTTTGCTAACTCTCAATTGAAATGTACTCACCTGGGGGATAACATTTGTATTGTGTGTGTAGTACAGAGATTAACCTGCCTGCAACTCCCAGGAGGCATTGTTCCTCTAACACCAAACACAAGCACAGTAGTCACATGTTCTAATACATATGTGTGTTAACTCTCAATTGAAGTACACTCACCTGGGGGAATAACAATTGTATAGTGTGTGTAGTACATGGATTGTCCTGACTGCAACTCCCAGCAAAGCCTGTTTCTCTAACTCCAAACAACAGCACAGTGCCCACATGTCCATATACCCCTGTTTGTTAACTCTCAATTGAAGTGTACTCACATAGTAGTACAGGGATTGGCCTTACTGCAACTCCCAGCAAGCCCTGTTTCTCTAACTAAAAAAAACACCAGAACATTGTCCACTTGTCCATAGATCCCTGTTTGTCAGCTTACAAGTGAAGTGTACTAAACTGGGGTGATAACATTTGTATAGTGTGTGTAGTACAGAGATTAACCTGACTGCAACTCCCAGGAGGCCCTGTTTCTCTAACACCAAACACCAGTTCAGTGGTTCCTTATCCAAATACCCCTGTTTGTTAAATCCCAAATTAAGTATACTCATCTTGGAGTGATGAAGCACAGACCATGCACGCACCAGAGGTTTGCCTGTCTACCGATCTCAATCTTGACTTGCTAACCCAAGATGAAATTATTGAGGAGAGGAATGACACCTTACCCAGTGTGTACAAAAAGTATTCATAATGCTCCAAGATGCATCTCCAGATTGGTATTGGCAGGAGGCACATTGACACGGAACTGTGCACATAATGACTCCAGTCACATATACAACAAAGTCCTGGATCTGCCTGCATCACAGCCAGCTAGGCCTCCATATGGTCAAAGCCATATCTTGCCTAGCCCCTGTGTTTGCTGCACTGTTGGCAAGATGTCATTTTCAAGCCATCCTCCCAAGTGCAACTGATCTGCACATCTCAGCAGCTGCTTCAGTCAAATTGGGTTAGCATGCTTCATACATGTCATGTCAAATCACCCTATACCATGGTTACTTGCCACTTTACTTTGTACAAGGTTGCGGCTGCTGATAATGGCGCAAACCCAGCGCAGCGCAGTTTTCCAACACCGTACGACTGGATTTCACAAGCATCGTCGGTGGGTGTCAAAATCATTGTGAACCTGCACAGATCTGAGGTGCCCCGAAATCGACGATCGTTTTCTTTCAAGGGAGAAAAACTGAGCACCGTCGACCTGACCAGAGAAGAAAACAGTGCACGGCCTCATTTCCAATTAAGGAATCGACGAATGCTGTCTTTTTCAATGCACGCTTGCCCGTGCTGCCTTATTTTATGACACAAACCAGGTACTTTGTGTAGCAACAACATTTCCATTGTTTTCTATGAAGTAAGACTCTTAGAGGGTCATTCTGACCCTGGCGGCCGGTGGCCGCCAGGGCCACCGACCACGGGAGCACCGCCAACAGGCTGGCGGTGCTCCAATGAGCATTCTGACCGCGGCGGTTCAGCCGCGGTCAGAAGCGGAAAGTCAGCGGTCTCCCGCTGACTTTCCGCTGCTCTTTGGAATCCTCCATGGCTGCGGAGCGCGCTCCGCAGCCATGAGGATTCTGACCCCCCCTACCGCCATCCAGTTCATGGCAGGAAAGCCGCCATGAACAGGATGGCGGTAGGGGGGGTCGCGGGGCCCCTGGGGGCCCCTGCCGTGCCCATGCCAATGGCATGGGCACGGCAGGGGCCCCCGTAAGAGGGCCCCGAAAAGTATTTCAGTGTCTGCCTTGCAGACACTGAAATACGCGACGGGTGCCACTGCACCCGTCGCACCTTCCCACTCCGCCGGCTCGATTACGAGCCGGCATCCTCGTGGGAAGGTCGTTTTCCCCTGGGCTGGCGGGCGGTTTTACTGGAACCGCCCGCCAGCCCAGGGGAAAACTCATAATACCCGCCGCGGTCTTTTGACCGCGGCGTGGTAATTTGGAGGGCGGGACCCTGGCGGGCGGCCTCCGCCGCCCGCCAGGGTCATAATGAGGCCCTTATTCTTTTGAAAATTCATATTTAACTTGTATATGTTGGATTTTTGCCATTTTGTCATCTGATATGGTGTCCATTTTGTAGTGTTTCCACTGTATTACTGTGTGTGTTGGTATAAATACTTTACACATTGCTTCTGAGTTAAGCCATTCTGCTTGTGATAAACTACCAAGGGGGTGAGCTAGGGTTAACCAAGTGTGTTACTCCTTTGCCCTGACTAGAGTGAGGGTCCTTGCTTGGACAGGGGGTAACCTGACTGCCAACCAAAGACCCCATTTTGAACATCTGGGAAATCAAGCAGCTGTAGAGGGGCATGCATCGGGACATGTGGCAACAGATGGAGTCCTACAAGACCCACATGCCCTCCCTAACAGGGTATTGAGGGACATAATACCACCCTGAGCAGAGCTTTTCAACCCCCTTGGCCAATCAACAGCAGGCCCAGCAACATCGGTGCTAGCTACTGGAAGGGAGTCCCTGCCAGAGGAACACCAGGGCCCAGACACCCATGCCTCTGTATTAGCAGATTCACCCCCACGCATGCAGGGACATCCAGCAAAGAATTTAGGAGGTGCGGATGACGAGACACCCACCTTTGCAGGTAATAACCCTTTTTCTTAAGGACCTCCTTTGTGTGTTACGCATTCACTCTGGACTGATCCTGAACCACCTACCATTTCCAATGGGAGGAGTACTCTGTACTTTGGACTCCCAATATTGTGGCATCTACTCCAATGATTTCATTCACAATGACTGACCCTTTAACATTTCATTTTTTGTTGCATATTGTCACATATATTTTATTTTAGTCATAGCTGCACAATAAAACAACCCTTCACTGACTCTTGTCTGCTGATTTTGATTTTGTATTGAGCCATGTAGATGTGTCAGGCTATACGAACCATACAATGATGAGCAAAGGTACTTGTTGAAGATGGGATATGTTGCATGTATACAGTATCCAGCTCAGGAGTAAATCCCTCCCACACAAACACATGCATACAAGTGTTTGCTCAAACTAAAAATATGATTACAGTGTACAGCACATAGGCTGTCAATCTGTCAGGACTATTGGAAATCCAAAATGATTGACTTATACTCACTAAATGTACATGTTGACAAATACAGACCTCCAGACCATGGAAAGGAGGGATTTTTTAGACATTGTCCCGGTAGAATAGGCAAACATTGATGTGATTTATGTTAGCAGCTTGAGCTTTATCACATACCACACCACATAAAGTCAACATCACATAATCCTAGATACATAATCCTAGATACAGACAGATGGCAGTACAACAGTCCCTGCTCACAGGGCAATCATAATCCAATGCCCATGCATCTGGTGGTATGACACAAGTGTATGTCAGCATTGTGGCACAGGCACTGTGGCCTACAATGATAAAACACATCGACAGCTAGATACAGGTCATACAAAAAGAGTGTTTAGCCAATGAGAAGGAATAAGAACTTCATCAGAAGAAGGAGATATGGAGAGCCATCCCCGGGAGGTGGGACCCTGGCGGTCCACAGTTGGCAGAGTGGCCACTGTTGCAAAAGGTTGGAGGACCTGAGATGCTGGCCCTGAGAGATCGTGGAGGTCCAGCTGGCGCTGTCCTCCCAATGTGGTGGGGTCACATGTTGGACCACAAGCCCCCTAATGTCATGCATCCTAGTGGTGGCTCACCCAGACCCTGTTGGGCATTTGCAAGGAGCACAACAGCCACAGGAGAGTGAGTACAGGACATAATCCTGCCTGTCACTTTGCCAAGTTAATGTGTTAGGTTCTGACATTTCCCCCGATGATTAGGGATGAGCCATGTGTGACACAGTAGATGAGTGACTGTTTGTGTAGATATGCCATATGTGCCTTGCCTGTTGGCCCAGGGACAGAGGACACAACTTGATACAATCTACAAATGATTTGCTCTCACAACACACGGCTGTGCATATTGATCAATCAAGTAATGTTTGTTGTTGTTCTGGGTGTAAATTCTAAGCTCCAGATCACTCAGTGTTGCAAGCCAAAGGAAAGGAGGTGATGGATCACTGTCCTCAGCCATGTGTGTGTGGTCAAATGAGTATATTGGCATCTGCCACCTAGAGGCTACTTGTCTTCAGATTGTGATGAGTGCTGGTGCCTCACTACTATCTGTAATGTGAAGATGGCCATCATACATGTGATAGAGCATACATTGGGTCAGCTACAGATCAATACTTTCCCTTGGTAAGTGAGGAATGTTCATTGACATGATATCTATGCCATGACTGCTGCCAACATTCCTTGTGCCTACATGTTAGCATGTCTCCCTTTCTCTTTTGACAAAATGTGTACACTGCTGTTTCATGCATGGTCTACCTATGCTCATGTGATGATTTCTGTATTCTTTCACATATATGTGCATGGCAGCCTGTGTTTGCAATATGATATTTACAAGGGGTACATTTCATGTGGTGTTACAGACAGGAGAGTGTCACCATTGATATTTGGCGCACACATCCCCTTACCTGTCATTGCATGTCATTTGGCATGTACAACTGCAGTAACAATGAGAGGCATGACTAGATTATTTAGCCACAATGTGCATTTCTATGCCATAGATGTGGTATCATGTGGGTAAGTGCACTGCACATGTCTAATGTGGAAGGGTTGTACCCTGACTGTTGGAATGCATCATGGAGTGACTTGCAGTTGGAATTATATGTGTTTGGGTACCCCCATTTGTCCATGGACATCTGGGATTGTAGCACCAAAATGGAGACAGTGTTGTAGCTTCCTATTGGGCAACATGTTGAGGGCCTACTAATAGTACTTGCAAATCTCAGTGCCTTTCCAACATACAAAAGACTAATAGCATCTACTGATGCAATCAGAATATGTCATTGTAAGGGGTGCCAGCCATTAGTGGTGATTTCCTTGGGGCTTGCTGATAAATTGTATTGTGGATTGTAGTTGTAGGGACATAGCTCCCTGGCATTTAATACATATTGGCACTCATTACAACCCTGGCAGTTGGTGTAAAAGTGGCAGTATTATTGCCAACAGGCTGGCGGTAATTACTGCCAAATTATGACGGTGGCAGATAAGTCTCTGATAGACAGCCACTTTACCACACCGACCGCCAGGGCAGAAACAATAGGCACCATGGCGGTAGCTGCCTAAAGCCAGGAGGAAGTCAATGTCCACCCACCATATTATGGCCTAGGAAACCGCCACATTTTCCGGGGCGGTACCAACGACATCAAAAGACTGGCAGAAACACCCCTCAGAAGGGAAAGGACTCACCATTGGAGACACAGGGAACAACCACACCACCATGGAGCCAAGCTGCATGTCTTCCCCATGGTATTCTACGTGCTGCTCCACCACGAACACCAACACAGCTTCTGCCCCATCCCCTGCAGCCTCGGACGGCTGCCCACTGGAGGTGGTGGTGCTGCTGCTGCTGGTGGAGGGAGGCTCCTGGCCATCTCCTGCAGCTTTGGACGGCTGCCCACTGGAGGTGGTGGGGCTCCTGCCAATCCCCTGTAGCTTCAGATGGCTGCCCATTGGAGGTGGTGGTGCTGCTGGTGGGGGGAGGCTCCTGCCCATCCCCTGCAGCCTTGGATGGCTGCCCACTGGAGGTGGTGGTGCTGCTGCTGCTGGGGCAAGGCTCCTGCCCATCCACTGCAGCCTTGGACGGCTGCCCACTGGAGGTGGTGGTGCTGCTACTGCTGGTGGGGGGAGGCTCCTGCCCATCCCATACAGCCTCAGATGGCTGCCCACTGGAGGTGGTGGTGCTGCTGGTGGGGGGAGGCTTCTGCCCATCCCCTGCAACCTTGGACGGCTGCACAACCATGGTTGGTGGTGGGGTCTCCATCACAGTTTCTGCCCCAGGCCCCTTGCCCTTTGTGCCTGTCAGTGCTGGCTCCTTCGTCTTCCTGGCAGTTGGGCCAAGCTCCTTAGTCTTCCTGGCAGCAGCGGGGGCAGGCTCCTTTAACTTCTAACCTGCAGCTGGGGCAGGCTCCCTAGTCTTCCTGCCAGCAGCTCGGCAGGCTCCTTTGTCTTCCTGGCAGCAGCTGTGGCTGTCTCCTTTCCTATGAGGCTGCCTGGTGGAGACTCCTTCACCCTCAGGACAAGTGCCCTAGATCCTTTTCCACCATGAGTGGGTGTGGTGCCGACTGGGCCCGTGGACCGGGTGGCTGAGGTGCTTGGCTGGGTTTTTGCCACTCTGGCCAGACGTGCAGGACAGGGTTGGGGATGGGGAGGGAAGAGGTCAATGGTGGATAGGAAAAGATTTTTAGGGACATTGTGGTAGGAAGAGGGAAAAGGTTTGGGAGTCGCGGAAGAGGGAGTGGTTGTAGGAGGTGTCTATCTGCTGATTTTGAGTACAGGTGCATGGGCTGGATGCTGTTGTGAGGTGGATGGCTGTTGGGTTTCTGAGTGCTTGTGTTTGTGTACCTTGGGAGGAAGGGGACAGAGGCAGTGGGAGAGAACACAGGGGACCTGTGCATGGCTGTTGTGGAGGTGTTTGCCATTGAGGTGTGTGTTCTGCTAGGTGTGGTGGTGATGCTGTTAGTGGATGATGAGGTAGTGCATGTAGGTGTGAGTGTAGAGGGAACTGGGAGGGAGGTGGAGTAGGAGGAGGAGGGGGAGACAGTGGATGGATGTTGGTATGTCTGCATCTGGATGGTGTTTGTGTGAGTGCCTGTGTGATGAAGTGTGGTGCTTGTGTTTGCCTGTGCCACTCTTGAGTGTTGTCTTGTGTGCATGCTCGTATGCCTGTGTGTTGCAATAGGTGGGGGTGGAAGAGAATGGGAGTGAGAAGAGGAGGTTGGAGGGTGAAAACTGGGACAATGGCTGCCATCAGAGAGGAGGCCAGACCCTGGATTGATCTCTGTTGGGCCGCCAAGTCAGTGTGAATGCCCTCCAGGAATGCATTAGTCTGTTGCATCTGGGCTGCCAGCTCCTGGATGGCATTCACAATGGTTGACTGCCCTACAGAGATGGATCTCTGGAGGTCAATAGCCTCCTCACTCAGGGCAGCAGGGCTAACTGGGGCAGGGCCTGAGGTATTGGGGCAAAGGAGATGCCCACCCTCCTGGGTGAGCAGGCACGGGCAACTCAATGAGGGGCTGCTTGGAGGGCGGTGCTGGTACGGTGGTGGTGGATGTACCTGTGGCTGGGGTGGTCACAGGAGTATCCACCACTATCAGGGAGCTTCCATCGGAGGAGGTATCTGTGTCTGAACGTCCCTTCCAGTCTCCGCTGTGGTGCTCCCCTCTCCCTCAGTCCCACTGGTGTCCTCACCGTCGATGGACTCCGCCTCCTGTGTCCTGTGGGATGCGGGTGATTCGTCTCCTCTGCCAGATGATGCTAATGCACATAAGGACTGGGTGACAAAACAAGAAGGAGGGGAAGAGAGAAAGGAGACACTTGGTCAATGGCTGGTCTAATACCACCAATGGCTGGTCTAATGTTGATGTAAACAGCACCCTCACACACAGGAAACAGCCCTGCACACTGTGCATTGAACTACTAGTGATATTGCTAGCCACCAAGGCATGGGGAGGGGCAGACACCATCAAATCCAGCACACCTGGGACCCACGATGCCCTGACCAGTAGTGGATGCCTACGAGCTAGGTAGCATGATTATCCCTTCCGAACCCTAGCCACCAGGGGACCTACGCTGCAATGTCAGGCCTGGCCTAGGGGCACCCACTGCCACACATCCACCACCCGGATACCACCCCACCAGGCATTTAGTAGTAATGATGGACACTGTACTCACCCCCTTGTGGCTGCTGTGATGCCCTCAAGCACCCATCCAGCTCTGAATAGGCCACCGGTAGCATGCAGGCACACAGGGGGGTCAGGATTCAACAGGCACCCCTTCCTCATTGGGAGGTCACCACGAGCTGGGCCTCCGCCATCTTCCGTGACCAGCGACTCAGGTCCTCCCGCCGTTTCCGACAGTGGGTGCTCCACCTGTCGTAGACTCCCAGGGTCCTCATGTCCTTGGCGATGGCATGCCATATACCCTCCTTTTGATGGGCACTGACCTGCAGAGGAAATACACACAGGAAAATAATATTAGTCATACAGTACTGCCTGTTACACTTATGGCCCACCTTGCCCCTTCACATCACCATTTCCACACACATGGCCCAGCACACAACCAATATGCCTCCCAGAGGACATCCACCCAACCCCCTTACATGAGGCCTTCACACACCACTCCATGCATTCATGCCCCATGCATCGTGCCCACAGTGTCATCACCTGTTGGTCTGGAGGCCCATACAGCAGTCCGTACTGGGGTAGAACCCCATCCACCAGTCTCTCCAACAAAGTGAAGGCAGGGGCCCTTTCCCCAGTCACACAGGCCATGGTAGGTCCCAGACACAGGTCACAGCAGCACATGCAGTATAGGTCCTCTCCTGTTGAAGGTCAGGTAGCAAGTGAGGAATCACCATTGGCCACTGTAGCCCACAGGGCCCAATTATAACCAATGTGGAGTTGCGCGGCAGTTCCTGACCGCCTCCCGCAACGGCGTACAATGTCAGAGGAATTACCTCACTTCCACCTGTCCCTCCACACAAGACAGGCAGACGCCATTCAGGGGGGGAGGCCCCTGGATAATTGTTGCATCACTGTTTCAATTTGGACATACTGGACAATTCACACTGACCCTTTACAAGTTAACAGCATGCAATGTACTGTTGTAGCCCCATTGTCCAGTTTGTGACCGGCTCCTCACTCTTTTGCCCATTCGATTGCTACAGCTGCGGATGAATAGGAGATGGAGACATACCCCTCTGTACAGACACCTGGTGGACTTGGCAACAATGGAGGACAGGCACATTATTCTCACTTATAGACTTGACAGGGCCACAATCACAGAGCTGTGTGCCCAATTGGAGAGTGACCTGATATATGCTGTCCGTCACCCCACTGGGATCCCCCCTCTTGTGCAAGTTCTATCTGTGCTCTATTTCCTGCCAAGTGGTTCTTTCCAAGTGGCAGTGGGCTTGGCAGCAGGAATTTCACAGCCAATGTTCTCAAACGTGCTCACCAGAGTGTTGTCTGCCCTGATTAAACACATGTGCAGCTTCATTGTATTTCCCCAGGTTGAAGATTTGGCCACAGTGAAGGCTGAGTTCTATGCAATGGGACAGATCCCCAACATAATTGGGGCGATTGATGGAACACATATTTCATTTGTTCCCCCCGTCAGAACGTACAGGTGTTCAGAAATCGTAAGAGTTTCCACTCTATGAATGTACAGATGGTGTGCTTGGTGGACCAGTACATCTCCCACGTCAATGCTAAGTATCCTGGGTCGGTGCATGATGCCTTTGTCCTGAGGAATAGCAACATCCCAAATATGATGGGCCAACTACAGAGGCACAGGGTGTGGCTAATAGGTGAGCCCTGGTCCCCACCCAGTACATGTTGGTGTATGGGTATGGTGTTGGCAATGTGGCATAGTGTGTGGCTAAATGCTGTCATTCAATATTACAGGTGACTCTGGTTACCCCACCCTATTATGGCTGCTGACCCCTGTGAGGAATGCCAGCACATTACAATGAGACACATGGGCGAACCAGAAGGATTATCAAAAGGACCTTTGGCCTCCTGACGGCCAAGTTCAGGTGCCTCCATCTAACAGGTGGATCCCTGTGCTACTCACCCAAGAAGGTCTGCCAGATAATAGTGGCATGCTATATGTTGCACAACGTTGCCCTGAGACACCATGTGCCTATTCTGCAGGAGGAGGAGGCTGGAGATAACCGTGTGGCAGCAGTGGATCCTGTGGACAGTGAGGATGAGGAGGCAGAGGATGAGGATGAGGACAACGGAACAGCAGTCATCAGACAATACTTCCAATGACACACAGCTAAGACAGTGTTACTTCACATTTTATTGTCATTATTTTGAATTTCTGTGGCACTGGCATGCTGTTATTTCCCACTTCTTTGCCCACTTACTGTACCCTTTGGCAATTCATTTTATAGATGTTGGTGCCTCACAATAGCTCCTGGTGTGATCACTGCTACCAGCTACAGGTCATTAACATATTCTCAATTATTGTACAGTTGAACTGCAATGTTTGAACTTGGTTAAATGAATACATACTTAAAGAATTTGACATACTCCACACTTTTTTTTTCCAAGGGTGTTTATTGAAGTGCTAAAATATTGAGGGGCAAGTGCAATGGGATGGGGTGATGATGGAGGAAATTCCAGGGTATTGTTCCAGTCTGTAGCACAGGTGCATTGTCCAAGGGGTGATCGGAAGGGGAGCAATGGCAGTTCACGGTGGACAGGGTGACAGAGTGGGATACAAGGGTGACAATCAGGAGAGTCTCATTTCCTGGCGTGGGTCTTGGCATGTGTCTCTGGCTTCTGTCTGGATCGCAGGGAATGTTTGCAAGGTGGTTCTCCTTCTGCAGGTGGAGGGGTGCTAGTTGCCTATGGTCCTGTGGCGGGGCCTCCTGTCCACTAGCGGCAGCAGAGATGGAAGGCAGTTCAGATGTCTGGCTAGTGGCAGGGGCCCGCTGCTATGTGACTGCCTCACTCATAATATTGGCCATGTCTGCCAGCACCCCTGCTATGGAGACCAGGGTAGTGTTGATGGCCTGCAAGTCCTCCCTGATTCCTTGGTACTGTCCCTCTGGCGTCTGGCTGTTCTACTGCACATTGTCCAGGATCCGGCACATTGTGTCCTGGGAATGTTGATAAGCTCCCAGGATCTCTACAAGTGCCTCCTGGAGAGTTGGTTCCCTGGGCTTGTCCTCTTCCTGGTGCACAGCAGTCTTCCCAGTTTCCCTGTTGGCCTGTGTTTCTGTCCCCTGAACCGTGTGACCACTGCCACTGACCACTGGTCCGTGCTTTTCTTGGGTATGAGGTGTGCCCTGGGGTCCCTGTTGATGTGGCATACTGCTGATTGATGTGTCCTGAGGACAGAGGTGTGGGTACGCTGGGTGAATGCTGTGGTGGTGTTTCCAGATGAGGAGGCTCTGTGGTTGCGTGTGACTGGGCCGGGATAGCTGACTGTCCAGAGGTCCCTGAGGGGTCAGGTTGGTCACCCAGATCCTGGAGACCAGAGTTGTTGTCATCACTGTGGGCCTCTTCAGTTGGGGACTGGATAATGCTGGCACCTCCTCTCTGGTGACATTGGCTAGGGTACCTGTGAGGATGTAAATGATGTGTTATTGTTTCTGTGACTGACATATTGTGCATCCGTGGCTTGCCCTCTTTGGTTGTATTTGCCCTGGCAGCTTTCACTTGTGTAAGTTGGTATGTGATGGGCTAGCTGATTCTCTTTAGTGTGCATGCTTTAGTGATAGGTGTCCATGGAGGGCTGTGAGTGGTGTCCATGCATTGGTATGGCATGCAGGGCTTGGCATTAGGACAAGTGAGATGTAATGGTGGGGTGTGTGGGACGTAGTGGAGTGATGGGAATGAGGGTGAGGCTGGGGGTATGTGATGGCCTGCAGGTAGGGGGGTGATAGAAGTAAAGAGTTGACTTACCAGAGTCCAGTCCTCCTACTACTCTGGCCAGGCCCGCAGGATGCCTTATTGCCAAGACTTGCTCCTCGCATGCTGTTAGTTAAGGGGGAAGAGGTGGGGTCCACTGCCAGTCCTCTGTACAGCGAGCTGGTGTCTTGCTGCAATGGAACGTACCTTCCCCTGTAGGTCGTTCCACCTTTTCCTGATGTCATCCCTAGTTCTGGGGTGCTGTCCCACTGCATTGACCCTGTCCACAATTCTCCGCCGTATCTCCATCTTCCTAGCTATTGATATCTGCTGCACCTGTGCTCCAAATAGCTGAGGCTCTACCCTGATGATTTCCTCCACCATGACCGTTAGCTCCTCCTCTGTGAATCGGGAGTGTCTTTGTGGTGCCATGGGTGATGTGTGAGGTGTGTAGGTGAGGATGTGTTGAGTAATGTGTTGGGGTGTGTGATGTGGGGTACGTGAGTGGTGTATAAGTGTGAGCAGTGTGTGGCTCTGGTTGTGTCTGTGGTTTTGCTGTCTCTCCCTGGTGGCAATGAATTGTGTTCTTAAAGGGCTGTGGGTAATGTCGTGTGTGTTTTATAGTGGTGTCGGTGTGTGGGTGTGGTGTGTGTATGGGTGTCAAGTGTGTGTTGTTTGAATTGCCCAATGTGGTGTTGTTTTGTTTGTGTGTGTGTATTTTGAGCGCGGTGGTATGTACCACCAATGGGTTACCGCCATTGAATGTCCACCATGGTGATTCACATTCAGATTCAAATCAATCTTTATCGGATTTTACTCCATAAAAGATAAACGATCTCTTTAAAAATGATAATGGTATACAACAAAATACTTCAAAAAAACATTACTAATAAATAAATGAATAAAACTTTTGCTGCAACAAATTGGGCGATTATTCATTCTCATACCGGAGGTTTTCTAAATACGACAGCTTTTTTCTTTGTTCTATGGCATATAGGGTAAATTTTATCACTGCATCACATTTCTCATTAGTATCCAATTTACATAAATAATTAAAAGCTTCTCTACAATAAAATATTTTGTTAATAACAAATAAAGGTTTTAAAACGATGTTTCCTAATGTCATGATAAAATTTACAAGATATAATAAAGTGCATTGGAGATTGTGCAAATCGTTCCACACAGGGGCACTTCGGTAGGCTTTTGCTCCAAATCCTCACCTTTGGGAAAGCTACTAAAAAGTGCAACATTCTAAAGCGCATTCGAGTCAAATAAAATCTATCCTGAGTGTTTGTAACTGTCAGTAAGTAATTTGGCATTACCTCGTTAGTTTCAGTCATATAAAATGCTACTGTTGATTTCCTACATTCTCTATTATCTCTATCACTATCCCTCCATGCCATTAGTTGGTTTTTCAATTCTTTCTTGCGAAGTTGGAGGATAATACCTGGATTGTCCAAATTTGGAGCTAGATTTATGCCTTTCAACAAATCTTTTAAATGCACGAACCATGGAATTCTATCCCGATATTCTAATGTAAGGCAATCTTAAATAATCTTTTGGGTAAATTGCGTCCCTTCTTTAGACCAGATGCCATGCCAAGCCAACAGCGCATTGGTATATATTAGATCTTCCACATAAGGGCAGCCCAGTTCATTATGTACCATAAATGTGGAGGTGGTATTTGGCACTGCAAGTAGTCTGCTAAACAATTTGTTCTCTAGCACATGTAATGAATGGATCTCGGGCATTAAACCCCAAAGGGCAGAACCATATCTAATGCTGCTAATTGATTTACTTTTGTAAATTTGCAACATTTCCCTAAGGGGTTTATTACCAATTTTTTTTGAAAATCTAAAAACAGCCTCAGTTGTCCTAATATACTTCATCTTGGTAATTTCTAGATGTTGTTTCCAATGACCCATATTAGAAAACTGTATACCCAGATATGTAAATCTATTCACCTCTTCACATTTATGGCCCTTAATAAAATAAGTTTTCTTCCTGGCCTTTCCCTGTCCACAAGTCATTACAACAGTTTTGCTCACATTCAACAACATATCTCTTTCCTCCATAAATTCCACAAAGCCCTCGATTAGCCACTGCAACCCATTTGCGGTTCGTGACAGGAGTACTGCATCATCTGCATATAAATGGACTCGGATAGGACATTTTCCTATTTTAGGGGTATCAATTTCTATATTTTTTAGGTGGGAATCTTCTCCATTTATATAAAGGGAAAATAGAAGGGGTGCCAAAACAACCTTGATGTATTCCTCTCCCTATCCTAAAACCTGGGGTACACTCGCCGTTTCTTCCATATCTCACCCGCGCTGTTAAATGGTTATATAATTGCGCCAAGAAGCTAATTACATCTGAGGGCGCACCCATATCTATTAAGACTTTCCACAGCTTTGCATGATTCACCAAATCAAAAGCGCTGCTAAGATCTGCAAAACAAAGGAACACATGACCCTTCCTTGCTATTGTATATTTACTTATTATTAAATTAAGGTTTATACATTGTTCCAGAGTACCAACCCCAGGTCTAAATCCCAATTGAGCCTCTGTGAGTATATGATTGTTGGTTGCCCATAACTCTAGTCTTTCTAGGAGTACTCTTCTCAGCAATTTAACAGAGGTATCTAAAAGGGAAATAGGTTGATAGCATTTGGGGTCACCTCTATCTCCCTTTTTAAAAATAGGAATAATTATACTTTCAGTCCATGATGTTAAAATATATCCCTTTGTCACACTCCAAAAAACTTGGGTCAAAATAGGGCACCATAGATCGACGTGTGTCAAATAGGCATCTACTGGCACCCCCTCGGGGCCCGGTGCCTTCCCTTTCAAGCATTCTGCCATAGCAGATTTCACTTCCCCTAAACTAGCTGGTTTCAAGAAGGGTGGCTTGATCTCAATTATCCCAGTATTCGATAAGTGAATAGTCAGATTATCTGGGTTAAAAATTGAGCCAAAATGAGAAAGCCATTCCAATGATGGGACGTGTACAGTTATTTTGAGTGCATCACTATTTTGTAGGAATGGTTGGTTAATTGTTTTCCAGAATAGAATACTGTCTCTTAGTGTCGTTGCTTGCTCAAGATTAACCCATGCCCTAGCTCTCAGTTGTGCCTTCCTGGTCTTTAGTGCATGTTTGTAGCTAGAGCATTTAATAATTACTTCTTCCCTATTTCTTGGTCGAGCCTGCAGGGCTTGTTTTAATTCCTGGCTTGCTAGTGAACAATTATGATCAAACCACCCCACTTTTTCTCTCTTTTTATTCCCCGATGTTCTCACTAGGCTTCCTGCGATGGCATTCCTAAGCTGGTTAAAAGATCCTAAAATCTTGTATGGACTTTGATTATATTCTGTACATGTGAAAATTTATTGACTGTGTTGTGTCACAACTTTTATCATCACATCTATTTCATTTACCCCACTCCATTTAATTACAATTCCATTTTCCCTTCTTATTTCTATATTCGTTGCTAATCGTTCACCTATGTTAAAGCGTTTAGCTAATCTCATAGTAAGTAACAAGGGGTGATGATCACTATAGATGGTTGGCTCAATCTTCAGGGATTCAACCATATCTATATTACTCTTAGAAATTAATATGTGGTTGATTAATGAAAAATGTCCTCTTCCTATAAACGTTGGAAGCTTCATTCCTTTAAGCCCATCTTGTTCCGTCAATTCTAAATCATATCTAGATATTATTTCATTCAGTACAGTTCCATAATTATTATGCAAAAAGTGCGATTGGACGCTTCCCCCATCGTCGGTAAATCCACATGTCTTTCACATAGTATTCTGGCATGTCCCGATATTAAAATCTCCAGCCCATATTATTGTATAACTAGAAGTTATATCATTTATAAAGCTCTGTAGATCATCCTGGAGGGTCGATGCCACTACTCTATTGGTGCCATCAAATTTATTATTGTAATAGTTTATTAATACAATTCCTAAAATTCCATTTGTCTGAAAATATAACAACTGATAGTAAGGGGAATCAAGGGAGGATTTCACCAATGTATACGGTACCAATGTTGAAATGAGTATTGCTAATCCTCCCTTTGCCCTACCACTAGCTGAGGCAGAAGCTGGTGTGGAGAATATGGCATATCCTTCAATAAAAAAGGATCCCGTATGCCACGTCTCTTGTAGGCAGATTACATGTGATGAGCTTATTATGGTCTGCCATTCCTTCTCAACCATTTTCGTTTTTACTCCAGCTATATTCCACGACATGAGTATAATTGAGTCTCCTGCTAGGGACCTCCCATCTGACTCAACATCACCATTACAGCTTAAAGATTTTAATTTGGGCATTACAGTAATAGATTGTATTTTGTCAGGTAGCAAAATCCCTTTTCTACTCATGTACTCCTGCTGTCAGTCCAAATCCTCCATGTTACTATGGTGATTCATCGGTCATAATGTCGTGGGCGTTGTTCTGTTGGCGTAACGGTGTGGGTTTTGATACCGCCAGTGACCTTTGGTGTGGCGGAATTGTGTATGTGGCTGAATAGTGACGGATTGGTGTGTGTGTGTCAGAATATGGTGAACGGATATCCGCCGCTGCAGCGGTATGGTGGCGGCAGTCAGCGTGGCGGTAAGTGGGATTTACAGCCAATGTCATAATGAGGGCCATTGTCTACAGTGTCCATTTCCATGCCAAATCTATAGCACATCTGAACAACATTGGTACTACCTCCATGACTCCATTAGGACAAATGTCACTTGGTGAAGTTTGCATTGTTATGTTTCCAGTGTTTCATGCCACCTAATCCAGGTTACTGTACTGCTGTCAGCAACATGTCAGGATTTTAGAGCATGATTTTTTATTTTTGTGTTATCGTGTATCTGACAAATAGATGTCTTCATGACCTTGTGTGGTATCTGTGGCAATGAAGTTGGCATTGGGCAACTATTGCATCACAACAGGTAACTGATGCATGCTCACTGAGGCAAAGCATTAATGGTGATGCAGTCTCCTACTTGTTCAATGGTTACTGTGATTGTACAAATTCACCTATGCGATTGTAGGTGTCTAACAACCTGATTTTCCTGTGGGCAACAGTTGACAGTTTAGATAACATGCATGCATATGGTGTGATACATGTGGGAGCCACTTTGATGTAGTTTGTTGCTGGAGCCTAGTTTACATCATGGTAATGTTTGCTAATCACAGCTGTTGTTCAAGTGTGTTCAGAAATATGTTGTGACCCTCTTCCTCTTTGTGTTTGTAGCATCATCCCAGGCAAGCAAGGGAGGCAGGGCACAACCAAGTGGGGAAGCATCTGGTAACAGTACCTCCGGTCAAGACACCACTGACATGGAGGGACCAAGTGGCCCAGAGGGTGAGGGGAGTGTCACCGAGGAGACATGATCTACATCCTCATCATCGGATTCTACCTCCAGTGACCTAGTGGTGGTGGACCCACTGTGACATACTCCTGTACCGTCTTTGTCTGCCACTCCCAGTTCTATTGACACCCTCTGTGTTGCTCCCCACCCAGTTGTCTGCTTGGGGTAGGAGTCTCCTTCGCCACAGGCACCTTTGCCCCAGCCCCTGTTACTCCTGCTGCCCCAAGTGAGGCTATTGACCTCCTGAGGAGCATCTTTTTGGGTCAGACTACAATTGTGAATGCCATCCAGGGATCGGCCAGCCAACTTCAGCAGACCAATGATTTCCTGGAAGGCATTCTTTCGACCACACCTAGAGCATACTACACGTGGACCAGTTAGAGAATGTGACTTATCACGGTCTGTTGCACTATTACTTGTGCCTAAAGATTTTGAACATTGGAGCCTACTTATGCAGGTAATGCTACAGAACACACTACTTTTCAACCGCGCTGCTTATATAAAATACCCGAATGCAGCTTACTCATCTTTGACAATATTCTAGTACATAGGAACCTTATGTTTTCCTCGATCAGCCTTGAAAAAGTCACCTTGGGACAAAACACATGTTGGCTGTTGTTTATTGGACCTCATACAAGCCGTCACTGGATGTACTGTGTGTACATTTTTGGATACAAATAAACCAATAAGATTACAAGGACAAATAATTAATATTGCTCTGCAATTTCTACTGTGTAATTAAGAAAGTGATTTTAAATACTATCATATATTTAGTGATTTACCTAACCTGCTAGACAATTTTTTGATTGAGTGCTGTGGTTCTTATTTAATTATGGGCATTCATTGTGCGATGTCTGGCTTACAGAGATCTTTTCAAGTTCTGGCCTCCTCACGGACAGCAGCCAGTCACTGTAGGAAAGTACCATCTTTCTTGGCATGTTACCCCCATTTTTACCTGTATATCAGTATGTTTTTGCCTGTATTACTGGGATCCTGCTGGTCAGGACCCCAGTGCTCATAGTTTATGGCCTAATGTGTGTGTCTGTATAGTGCTTGATTGTGTCACTTAGGCTCTGCTAATCAGAACCTCAGTGCTTATGCTCTCTCTGCTTTTAAATTTGTCACTGTAGGCTAGTGACTTCACCTACCAATTTCAATTGGTACACTTGACCCCCCTTATAAGTCCCTAGTACATGGTACCTAGGTCATTGAAGTTCCAGTAGATCCTTATGAGCTGGAGCATTTCTTTTGCCACCCATAAGGAGTTCAGACAAACCCTTCCACAGACATTCCGTTGCAGCCTGAGTGAAATAGTGCACACACTATTTCACAGCCATTTTCACTGCACTTAAGTAACTTATAAGTCACCTATATGTCTAACCCTCACTATCTGAAGGTTAGGTGCAAAGTTACTAAGTGTGAGGGCACCCATGCACTAGCAAAGGTGCTCCCACATAGTTCAGGGCCATTTCCCGGGACTTTGTGAGTGCGGGGACGCCATTACACATGTGCACTACATATAGGTCAATACCTATATGTAGCTTAACAATGGTAACTCTGAATATGGCCATGTAAGGTGTCTAAGATCATGGAATTGTCCCCCCATTTCAAATCTGGCATTGGGGACCCAATTCCATGCATCCTGGGGCTCCACCATGGACCCCCAGTACTGCCAAACCAGCTCTCTGAGGCTTGCACTGCAGCTACAGCTGCTGCCATCTCACAGACAGGGTTCTGCCCTCCTGGGGTCTGACCAGCTCAGTCCCAGGAAGGCAAAACGAAGCATTTCCACTGACTGCAGGGTGTTACACCCTCTCCCTTTGGAAATAGGTGCTACAGGCTGGGGAGGGGTAGCCCCCCCAGCCTCTGGAAATGCTTTGAAGGGCACAGAAGGTGCCCTCCTTGCATAAGCCAGTCTACACCGGTTCAGGGACCCCTTGTCCCCTGCTCTTGCATGAAACTGGACAACGGAAAGGGGAGTGACCAATCCCCTGTCCATCATCACCCTAGGGGTGGTGCCCAGAGCTCCTCTAGTTTGTTCCAGTCTTCAGCCATCTTGCTTTCCAAGGTGTGGGGGCACTCTGGAGGGTTCTGAGTGGCCAGTGACGCCAGCAGGTGATGTCAGAGACCCCTCCTGATAGGTACTTACCAGGTAGGGTAGCCAATCCCCCTGTCAGGGCTATTTAGAGTCTCTCCTGTGGGTTCTCTTCAGATTCTACTTGCAAGTTTCCATCAGGAATCCTCTGCAACTACTGCTTCATCCTCTAACCTCGGACCAACCGCAGCCTGCTCCAGGAACCGCTGTAACAGCAACAAAGTATCCACAAGGGATACTTTTCTTTTGCAACTTCAGCTCCAGCGATCAACCGCAACAGTTCCCATGGTGTTCACCCTTTGAGGACTCCCTGTCTTCATCCTGTGCCAGAGGGACCAAAGAAATGTGGGGTGAAGGAGTCACTCCCCTGATCATGCAGGCACCTTCCAAATCGATGACTGGTACTCCTGGACTCCTCTCACAGTGACGAGCATGCTCCTAGAAACACAGAGGGTGGACCCAATCAACACAAACTGGCCTGAGATCCTGATGATGTAATTTGGAGGAGGTAAGACTTTGCTTTCCCTGAGAGTGACAGTACCCCTGTGCACCACGTCTTCTTCACCTCCTGAGCCCTCTGTGCATTATTTGCAAAATTCCTTCGTGCACAGCCTGGCCTAGGTCCCCAGCACTCCATCCTGCGACGCTCAACTCGGCGGCGTGGGACCCTTCTTTGTAGTGCTGCACCAACCGCGTTTTGCACCTCCTTTGTCCCCATGCCCTGGGACTCCTGTGGGTGCTGCCTGGTATCCTGAGAGCTCTATAAAATGCTGAGTGCCCCCTCTTCCGCCTCACATAGAGTTGAGGCCCTCCGGTTCCCTCCTGGGTCCAGCCAGCACCATTTTGATGCAAAACACACATTTGTCGTAACGAAGGCTTGTTGGAGACTTCCAACACGAAATCACATCTTCATCCATCGTCACGTCGTGGGACATCTTTTGCATCATGCAGGAACCCGCTGGCATCTTCCTAGGGTGCATTCCTGGTGTCTTCGTCCAACCAGGGACTCTTCTTTTGCAACCTCTTCTGGGTTGGCAGGTGCTCCTGTCCTTCCTGGAACTTCTTTCGACTTCTGGACTAGGTACCCTTCTTTTTCAGGTCTTCAGGTCCAGGAATCCAGCAGTTGTTGTTTGCAGACTTGGTTGCTTACTGCAATAATCCATATCAGAGGTGTAGTGTGTCCTAAGGAAACTTGCAATACTTTACTCCTGCTTTTCTGGGCTGTGGGGTGGGGTAATTTACTTACCTTTAATGTAGTCTTACTCTGCCAGTGATTCTGTACATACTACACTTGTCTAGGGGGGAATTCTTGATTCGCATTCCACTTTCTTAGTATATGGTTTGTGTTGCCCCTAGACCTATTTTCTCCCATTGCATTCTATAGCATTTCCTAT
Organism: Pleurodeles waltl; assembly: GCF_031143425.1. Lineage (NCBI taxonomy): Eukaryota > Metazoa > Chordata > Amphibia > Caudata > Salamandridae > Pleurodeles > Pleurodeles waltl. Next base: position 215,132,863 of record NC_090450.1, on the reverse strand, counting down.
GGTTTGCACTCTCCTATGTCTAATTACTTGCCTTATTTTGGTGTCTAGTGTATATATTGTGTATAATACTTACCTTCAGAATGAGTATTGTCTCTAAGATATTTTTGGTACTGTGTCACCCAAATAAATACCTTTATGTTTGGTAACACTGAGGATTGGCTTTGCTTGTGTATAATTACTGTGTAACTATAAGTGGTATTGCATGAGCTTGGCATGTCTCCTAGTTCAGCCTCAGCTACTCTGCTATAGCTACCTCTATCAGCCTAAGCTGCTAGAACACTACTATTTAACTAATAATGGATAACTGGACCTGGTATAAGGTGTAAGTACCTAAGTTACCCACAACAAACCATGCCAGCCTCTTACAGTCACCCTCCGCATTCCTAACCCCTTCCCAACCTAAACTCTCCATTCCCCTACCTATCTTAAGCACACAGATACATCTGCATGCACCCACCGCAACACACACAAGTAGCACACATTACCATGGACAACACAAGACAGTCTGGCACGCAGGCCCTCAACATACACCCACAAACACAACGTCAGCCACCACTTCACCAGACACCCTCACCACCCCTACCGACAAACACACCACATCCAGCATACCCACAAGCACCACAACAACAAGCAATGACACATCCTCCACACTCAGCAAACATGCAGGCACCACCCCAACACACACAGACACATCCACCATACTCACAGACACCATCCCAACAGACACACAAACATTCACAACATCCAGCATACCCACAGGCACGACTCCAACGGACACACACCATCCACACTGCCACATCACCTAGCACCTCCACCTCCCCGCCCCCAAGACATGCAAAGGCCCACACTTACACATGCAACAGACACCACCCAAAAAGAAGCATGCCTCATACACTCACAAAGCCAATACATCTACACAGACACACCAGACAACCACTCCCTCAACTACCAAATCCCCAACCCCTTCTGATGACTGTGCCCGTGTTCCAAAGGAGAACTTCTTTTTTTTACCTTGCCCTTTTCCCAGTTACCTCATAGACCCCTCCCAAACTCAAAAGGCCCCCACCCACATCCCATCCCATCCCTCCACATTCAAGTCCTCCCTTGTCACACCTACCCCCTGCAAGCACCCATACCCCTCCTCCCCAAGAAGAAGCCCACTTATTCAAAGAAACAGTCCACCCTTGCCAAACACAAACCCACCCATCCCAAATACAACCCCACCCAAGGATGATCCCAGAGGTGCTTGCCTACCCACTTGATGCCCCTTCCTTTGAAGGTTCTCTGGCAGTGACTAGAGTCAAGTGTGGGCACAACCATGTGCCTTTGATCTTCTTCATTTTAATTCAATAAACCAAAGCAGTTGTTGTTTGGGTACACATTTTCTACCTTTTTATTGTTCCTGAGTAACTGGTGTTTTATGCCTACAGTTGTGTGTGTTTCAGTCGATCCATTTGCTTTTGTTAGCAATATCTGACTTTGTGGACAGTGCTGGTGTCACCCATGACAAAGGAAGATGTTGACTGTATGTATATGTGGGTGTTACTCTGTCACGTAGGCTCTCATTATTCTAATGAGACTACTGGATTTTGAGCAGCAAGATCGTCCACAGTGAGGGGGACTGAGTCTGACCCACGGTGGAGGACACTTGTCGCTCCAAATCCGGGCTTTGCTCCGGCTAATTAGCAGTTCCTCATCTCTCCCAAGAAGTAGAGACGATTGGGCAGCCGAGCGCATGACATATTAATACTTCTCAGGGAAGTAGTGGTCACTCAGGTCACAACCGGTTCTCTCATACACAGTTCGGTCTAACATATAAATGACAATAAAGCAGAATAAATTTTAAAGATTGGTTTAATAAAACAACTGCATTTTGGATAGCAAAGCTTGAGCTGCAATAACCAGAACTACACAACACAACAATATGAAAATGATGACAATAAGAGTGAAGCATAACAATAATGCTATCATAGTGCCACTAGGATAAATGAACGATTCCCTATCTAAATCATATTTCAAGCACATCATGTTAAGCTCTAATCCTGCCTTTCAGGTTCCCCCGGAAGGACATCAACCCTCATACCTGAGCAAAGGCGTGTAATCTGCGTCCGCATCTGCAACGGGGCATTCAGCATACAGTTGTGGTTCCCTGGCTGGAGTCTCCTTCTTGACGTGCAATAGGACTAGAAAGTGTTTTTATAATGAACACAGCAGATGTTCTAAGAAAATGTCCCTACGTAAGGATGTGTATTTTCTACGAATGTTGGAGACTAAACTTCTACCACGTTTACCAGCAATGTACCAGACTTTAGCCTTGACTGAAGCACCTGGTGATCAAGAATGCGTTGTTTGAGAACACAGTGCTAAACTAAGCAAAACAGTTTGATAGAAGAAATTAAAACAAGACTGTAAAACTGGTTATTGTAAAAATAACAATGCAAAGCTGAATAAAATATATCTAGGTCAAGGTGCACAGCGGCTTAGTATATTAAACTAACGTGCATGGAGCTGTAATTAAAATGGCTAAACAACACCCTCCCCTTGTCGGTAGAAAGTGGTTCAAGCCAAAACTAAAATATCTCAACCTAAAATATACCTAAAACCCTACTAAATTCTGACAGGTTAAGAGGACACACAAGCATACTATTTGACAATTTTAAAACTGAGCCTGCGGCTTAGAACTGAATTCAATAAGAAAAAAAAAAATATGTAAATTTAGAAGAGTTCCGAATCAAACACGAGTCATGGAAAGCAAGAGATCTTCCACTTCGGCAGATGACAAAATGGGAAAATCCACACGAGTTCTCCAAAGTGTCTTGGAAAGTTTGTATTTAACAGGGACTGTATTTCTGCCGACGACCTTGCCACTTGAAGTGCATAGGTCTCGCGTGCAGATGTAAGGGCCACATGCTTCTGAAACAATGAAGCCTTGAGCCTACTCAACTTGTCAAAATTCACCTTTGAAGTAGCAATATGAAGCCAGATATCAGCTACCTCCTTCAATTTAGTGGGGGGGAACAGCATGTTCCCGCAGCATGTAACGACCTTAGAGACTGAAACAACATAATCTATTCCGGCTCGCATGCCACAACTGTCTTCACTGTTGAGAAGGACATAGCTGCCGTTTCAAAGCACCTGGAACGTAGGTCTAATGAATGGGACTGGAACTCCCTTCAGATAACAAGCCAAGTTTTCAATCGAGGCGTTACACGCCCCATGCAAGGACAGCTATTTACAAATCATCGAATGGCTGACTGAAGTCTCGCATTCACTACCGCTAAGAAAGACCTCTTTCATGCCATTGAAGCATTTGTACGAGAAGGGAAGCTCCCACACCTCATGGATGTAACTATCTCCCAACTTTTCATATCTACCTACAGGAATGTGTTTCAAACAGGAGGTGAATTGTAGTGTTGAAATAGGCAGATTAATAACCCCATGTATTAACCACTCTGCCGAAGGTATTTCGGCCACAGTAAAAGGCAATCTTTCTATTTTCTCGATGTTAAGCATGACATAAGTCGCTTCTTTCCTAGCCATTAATTGTTGTTGCCGCGTTAGATTAAAGGAAAAAAATATTTCCCTGGCAATGACGTGCTGCCACGGAACTCGACCCGTCTTCAATGTTTGAAGCGTCCAACCCAACTGCACAATGGACTTGGTCTGACTCTGCCCATGGTACAAAGAAGACATATCAGATCTTATAATGTCTTTAGCAGAAGATACAATGTTGTTTATTGTATATATCCAGTCGGACAAGGTGTTCCCATTATCTACAACAGCTAATGCCTTTTTTAATTTTCCTGATCTATTTGCCTTAAACGTGCTGCAGTATCTTGTTGGGATAGCTTCCATATTTCATTATAGACTCCATATAAGAAACGCTTCCTACGAGGTGTTCAGCGGCCTGACAAGAAATTTTGTAAGTCAGTGGTGTTAGAAAAAAGATTGAGGTTTGCTTTAACCGCCTCTAGTGAGGATGATTTTAGCCACTGTTGGCACAATTTTCCTACACTATGGGGGTCATTCTGACCCCTGCGGTCATGGACCGCCGGGGCCAGGGTTGGAGGGAGCACCTCCAACAGGCTGGCGGTGCTCCACAGGGTATTCTGACCGCGGCGGTTCAGCCGCAGCCAGAAAGGGAAAGCCGGCGGTCTCCCGCCGGTTTTCCTCTACCCTGTAGAATCCGCCGCCATGGGGATTCTGACACCCCATACCGCCATCCCCAGGAACAGGATGGCGGTATGGGGTGTCGTGGGGCCCCTGGGGGCCCCTGCAGTGCCCATGCCAATGGCATGGGCACTGCAGGGGCCCCCGTAAGAGGGCCCCACTTTGTATTTCAGTGTCTGCTTTGCAGACACTGAAATACGTGACGGGTGCCACTGCACCCGTCGCACCTTCCAACTCCGCCGGCCCAATTCTGAGCCGGCGTCCTCGTGGGAAGGCCGTTTTGCACTGGGCTGGCGGGCGGCCTTTTGGCAGTCGCCCGCCAGCCCAGTGCAAAACCCAAAATACCCTCAGCGGTCTTTCGACCCCGGAGCGGTATTTTGGAGGGGGGAACTCTGGCGGGCGGCCTCCGCCGCCCGCCAGGGTGAGAATCACCCCCTATATGTTGTAATTATATCTGCATGTTCTGGTAATATATAGCGAGGGTCTGGCCTACTCGTCCTAAAACCCCCGAGGAGTTAATAAGACATTGATGACACCCGTTGGTATCTATGGGCCACAATAACTACCCACCTGGACGTGTCAGTGAAGCATTAAATGTACCATTCTGGACCCACTCATTGAGCTCATCTTTAGTTACATTCGTGTACTTTTGCCAGTTGTCACTTTTTGCAGGGGCAGGTATACTGGGCATGTTTAATTCCCTGATTGTTGCTAAGCCTAAACTACTTGTTTGTTGCACTGTTTCATTTAAAAAGATCATTTGAACAGGGATGAGACATGCTCTAAGCAATGTTTCCTTTCCCTTGATCTGCCAATTTTTCGTTCCCCAAACACTTTTCAAATCAATAGATTTGGACCAATATTCATAACCTTCTACTGATAACCGGGAAACAAAAGATTCTGAATATATAAATTTTGTATTGGTCAATAACATATGTATATCCTTAGTAGGAGTTACTTTAAAATATTATGACTCAGCATTCTTTTGATGATGCCCAGAAAAATACGCAAACTTTTCAGTATAAGTTTTAGAAGGAGGAGTTGGGCAATGTTCCCATTGCGTGTAATTAAATATCGTTTTGGGATTACTCGCTCTATGTATTAAGTGGTGCCCACAATAATTATTGCAAAACATGTCACCATAAGTTTCTTTGAATTGGTAAACATCTTCGTTTTCAAAGCCAGTATAATATTGTAATTCTGCCATCATAGAATCAACTGTTTTCACATCCCAATCATCAGATACAATGCCTGGTATGACTATATCATTTATTGACAATTTTAACACATCTGGTATTTGAATAATTTCTGTGGGACCATATATATTGAACATTACTCTGTCCCAAACAATCCCATCAGGAATTGGCACTGCGGAAATGTTCACAAAAGACAAGACTCTTCAGACCTTATGTGATGAAAAATGTGGTTTCAAAACCTCCTCTACCTGTTCAACCGCTGATCTTTCAGAAAGAAAATGACAATGTATTAACAAGAAAAAGGTAATGACAAAACCAATCCAAAGTAGAACTGCTAGAACAGTCAAAGAAAGCCATATATAGTTCCATGGAAAAATGAAGTATGTTTCTTTAAGCCAGTGTGTTAGCTTACATGCACCTGACAGATCAGCTGTCGAAGAGGCAAATTAGTCTGATAAACCATTGTTGAAGTCGGCAAAATAACCAGAGGCAGTTTGTGCAAATGGCGTAGCCGTTGTCAGTGGTGGAGTTGGTGTTTCCTGTGGTGGCACACTATAGACAGCACCATCCATTTGGCTTGTAGTCGAATTGACTTGGTCAAATGTTTCCAAATTATTTGATGATAGTGGAACTAATGCAAGATCATCCTTCACCCTCCCCAAGCTCGGAGAGGTATCAGTGTTGATATAAAAAACTTGAGCGGAACTTCTTCTCCAGTAGTGAGAGGGATTCAGGAACTACTGAATAGTCCTCTTGGTCAGCTGTGCAGGATCGGCCACATGGTGTAATTTGACATTGTCAATTGAAACAAAATGATTTTCTTTAGCACCTGCCAACAGTGGTAGAATAACAGTTCTAGTACTGTGTATCCCAGTACAAGGACTGGAGCTCGATAAGAAGAGCCAAATTCATTTTTCACTGCGACCTTTTCACGTACAAGATCCCCAACTCTGGGAATCCAGCCGGTAGATGTTACAGGCACATACTTAATTCCTGTGGAGGCAGCACTTTTAGAAGAATTATCATCGCGGAACTGTTGTAATTCCTGCAAAACAGTGACACGTTCAGTTATGTCAAAAGGTGTTTCTGCTTCCTCCACGCCAGGACCATCAAGATCCGGAACAAACATTCGAGTTCCGAACACACACTCATATGAAGTACGAACCCCCAGGGACCTTCTTGGCAGGTTATTTAGTGCTCTCTGAACTTCATACAGGTAATTAAGCCAACTACGACCTGTACCTAAGACTCTGGCTGTTGAGGATTACTTTAAGTCATGGTTTAATCGCTCCATGACACTATTTCCCTCGGGATGAAATGGAGACAAGTACTGCAGTTGGACCCCCAACGAAGCCATGGTGTCCCTGAATGCCCTTGAGGCAAAAGCAGGGCCCTGGTCCGAGTGGAACGCCGCAACTGCATATGCACCGATAAAGACTCGCAACTCTTTAATAACAGTCCGAGTGTCAGCCGAGTGTTGTGGCCACACCCATACAAATCTGGAGCATGAATCAACAGCGACTAATATGTATTTGCATGCACTATCAGGTGTTAGTGGACCGCAGTGGTCCAAGTACACACACTGTAACGGTTTGCTTGAAATCAAGAGGGGTGTCTGCGGCGGGTGCTTGGCTGTGGAAACTTTAATTTGTTGACAGATGTCACAACAAAGGACATACTGCTTAGTCTCTTTGCAGAGACCGGGCCACTAATAACGGGCCTGTAAGATTGAAATTGTAGCCACCACACCAGCATGTGCAGATGCCACCCCCTCATGTGCTCCTTTGATCAATTGTGGTCTTATATCTTTGTTAGGGATATCGCGTACGCCTACGCCTGGTATTTTAACTTCAGCGTTCAGCATACTTCCCATAAAGTATTGATATTTGTTAGGGAATCCTTAAGGGTGAAGCGCACCATCAGCCGTAGCTTTTATGGCAGCCCAAATGTCTGTGTCTGGTTTGGAACTCTAACGAGTCACTGCAGCTACAGTGGCTACTGCCACTGCTGACTTTGCGGCTTCATCAGCCAAAGTATTTCCAGCAACGTGTATTCCAACGCGCTGGTGTCCAAGTGTATGCACAACATGGACCTTCGGTAGCGTCTGTTTCAAGTCTGCTACCTTCCCCCACAGTAGTCTGTGTTTAATGGTGTTGCCTTTGGAATCTCTGAACCCATTCTGGCGCCATCAATGCAAATATTCATTAAAGGACAGGACACAATAATATGAATCACAAACAATCAGCGTAGGCTGTGCCGGATCCGTATGTTCTAGTGCCTTCAGCAGAGCGTTTAGCTCAGCCAATTGTGCTTTACAATCCCCTAAGGTCTGTGTAAAGGTATGTAGGGGACAGAATTTATCACCTTCCATATAGCCACTTACGACTGCGCAAGCAGCAGAATATTGGTGTTTAGTTCCAATTACTGTTGTGCAGAGCCATCGGTGTACATGACTCTATGATGTTGATCAATGGGCAAGGTATTTGCTGGAACTGGATATTCTACTTCATATTGTAGAAATTCCTGAGTTTGTAACTTTGGATCAAAAATGTAGTCTACATCAGTGGCTGTTAAAGACGTAGCCCATTGTATCCAACGTGGATGTAGTGCTTTTGCGTTCGGAACGCTTGCTTTTGTAACAGCCTCTAGGGCTGGAATTGGAGAAACAACAATAATGCGTTTTCCTTGGGCAAGAGGTCTTTCTTTAATAACAGCCATCTGCACAGCAGTGAGGATTTTCTCTGTGGGAGCAAAGCGCTGTTCGGCTGCTGAATACAAATTTGTTTTGTATGCAATCAGGACTGTCTCACCTTCATTAAATGTCACATAGGTGAAACCGATGGCCCCAGCTATTGCCCTGATGACCAAATGTTTTTTGTTGTCCCTTTTGTGTAAATGGTTTGCTGCTAGCATATCTGTCTGCAACTCTCGAAGAGTGCGTGTATGTTCAACTGTCCAGAATTTACTTGAAAAATCGTGACGTATTAAGTCATATAAAGGTTTTATGCGCGTAGCATAATCAGGAATGTAGGTTCTGCCAAAATTTTAAATTGTAATTTTTTTTTATCGTATTCGGTGGTTGTAATTGTGCACATTTTTCTAAAAATTGTGGCGCTAGGCTCTTCCCTTCACTCGACAGCTCATATCCTAGAAACAGGACACTGAGGAAGGCAATTTTTGTTTTTTTTAAAGTTCAATTTGTAGCCAAGTTCGGCAAACCCTACAACAATGAGGGCTACCCGTCTTAAAAGTTGTAGTAACTCATCATCCATGAGATATATATCATCTACATATGACAATGCTTCAGAGTCAATCTCGTGTAAGGTGGCAGTCACACGAGCTGAAAACAGTCCAGGGCTGTTTTTATAACCCTGAGGAAAACAACAGAATTTTTTTTGAGAGCCTAGTGCGCTTAAGCATGTTAAGTCCCTGCTTTCAGGCGCTATATTCTGGCAGAAGAACCCTTTTGAAATGTCTAAAGTTGTTTCGTATTTTTTCCGCACTATGTTGCTCATTATTTTACCCTGAAATTGAGGTTTTTATGGTCTGGCCCCAACACTATCTCCACCGATACTTGAATATGTTTCCGCTATTATTTTAGGCATCTCTCGTTCTTGATCTTGTTGCGGGACATCATGGAGCCGCATGCCCACTGCAAGTGCAACTGCTTCCCTTTTAAGGTTACTTAAAATGATTGAGGACACTTTGGCAAAGTTGCCCATCAGTTGCATCCCCAAATCTAGGGCCGGAGCAGCCCAGTATTCATCTTGAATTTGTTTAAGCACTTCCGGTAAGTTGGCAAGTGTTGGTGTACCGTGTGCATTTGTATAGAGCGCTGCAAATACTGTGCCCCATGTTTTACAGTTTTCTACTGTAGGGACCATCCCAAAGAGCAAGCACATTGTTAATATTCTATGTTTATCCTGAGGTCCTGCATGGGGAAATACTGCCTCCAGTGTATTTATTTTTTGTGCTAGCCAAAACTGAGTTTTCTCTCGTTTGGGAGGTACTTTACCCATAATCGAATGTACAGTCACCGGATTTATACCTGGTTTTACTGCATGTGGATGTGCTGGAGCAGCACGTGCTGGGTTTGTATTTAAAGTTTGCATCACGAATTGTACTAATTGTCTATATATTGCTATTAACTCAATGTGTAAGCAAAAAACCTCAGCTACTGCTAAATTCCCAACCGCATGATGTGGTGTTTAAGTGGCCAATAAAGGCCAGGTAGGACCATCATTACTTAGTGGACCTAACCTAACTGCTAATATTGTATGGGGTAGGGTGTCATCAAGCCAATTATTATGTTCTTGCTAAGATAGAGGTATCTCTAAATATGCGTACGCTCTGTATTTTCCAGGCACATTCGCAACCGTATATGTGTGAAATGTATTTGTGTTCCCATCAACTGCTGGAAATGTGAGCCAAGAGTAAAAACTTTCTGTTCTATAAGCTGCGTGGGAGTACACCACAAACGTGACTGGACCTCCCTGGGCCGTTAGGCCATTTGCTAATAAGTGTGCTGTGAGAGGTTGTCTCATGTTAACAGCTATTTGTACATTTTGGGGATTTTTCCATGATAGTAGCAGTATGAGTTCAGAGAAGGCACACCAAAATGGGGTTTTCCTTTTAAATTTCAAGTTTGAACAACCACCAGCTGTAGTAGGATTACCTACACAGCTGTCGTGGAAATCATCAGTACCACGGTGGTATCCGTATACGGCACTGAGGTGTCATTATATAAAATGAGACTGAGATACTCCGGTGGATGTGTATTTTCTACGAATGTTGGAGACTAAACTTCTACCATGTTTACCGGCAATGTACCAGACTGTAGCCTTGACTGAAGCACAGGGTGATCAAGAATACGTTGTTTGAGAACACAGTGCTGAACTAAGCAAAACAGTTTTATAGAAGAAATTAAAACAAGACCCTAAAACTGGTTATTGTAAAAATAACAATGCAAAGCTGAATAAAATATATCTAGGTCAAGGTGCACAGCGGCCTAGTGTATTAAACTAACGTGCATGGAGCTGTAATTAAAATGGCTACACACCAACTCCAAATGAGGTGTCAATGCATTGTGTTATGTATAGTATGGTAAGTATTTCATCATGTGTGGTACAATGTCAGCATGTATAGTGTTAAACTTGTCCCCCTTATCTGGATTGTAGAATCTTCTCATGTGGCAGCTTGAGTTTTCTTTGTGTAGACATGGAGGGTGGACCCGAAAATTAGAGCCTGACCAAATTTTGGCAGCGCCATTTCACGTAGGCTCTCATTATTCTAATGAGACTACTGGATTTGGAGACGCAAGATCGTCCACAGTGTGGGGGACTGAGTCTGACCCACGGTGGAGGACACTTGTCGCTCCAAATCATGGCTTTGCTCTGGCTAATTAGCAGTGCCTCATCTCTCCCAAGAGGTAGAGACGATTGGGCAGGCGAGCGCATGACATATTGATACTTCTCAGGGAAGTTGTGGTCACTCAGGTCACAACCGGTTGTCTCATACACAGTTTGGTCTCACATATAAATGACAATAAAGCAGTATAGGTTTTAAAGATCGGTTCAATAAATCAACTGCATTTTGGATAGCAAAGTGTGATCTGCAGTAACCAGAACTACACAACACAACAATATTAAAATGGTGTCGATAAGTGTGAAGCATAAAAATAATGCTATCATAGTGCCACTAGGATCGATGGACTATTCCCTATCTAAATCATATTTCGAGCACAGCATGTTAAGCTCTAATCCTGCCTTTCAGATTCCCCCGGGAGGACATCAACCCTCATACCTGAGCACCATTGATGATCAGCGGCTGGATGTGTGTGATGTACACCATTGTTGTGTAACACTGGCTGCAGGTGAGATGCTTGCTTTATACTCTCTGTTTCTGCATACTGATAAGTGGTGGTTGGACCGCCACGGTCACACTGGTGGTGTGTAACATCATGAGTACACTTTCCCTCGGCCTGTTTGTCCTGCTTTGTCACCGCAGTGGTCTACATTGCCTGGCAGTGCCAGTTGAACCACAGCAATCTTTGCTCCACAGACCCTCCAGGATCATAATACAGTGGTCTGACCACCAAGCCAATGGCGGTCGATCGCCGCCATCGCGGTGCATGGACTGCCAAACTCATAATCAGGCCCAAAGTCCCAAGGTAAACACTTTTACCAGGATGACCTGCAAGGTTTATCCCACCTCTGCTACATCACTTCTGGCCTGAAGTCTTAGAGAGGCACCAGTCAATCACAGTGATTTTGATTGACACAGTGATTTATGATTGCCACATTACTTTTTTTCCATTCCCTTTGCCTTGAACCTTTAAAAACTCAAATCTGTGTTTCCCCTTGCCCATATGATCTAGGTGTCTCTATACTGATAAAAAGGTTTCTGTTCTTTGAAATTGGTTTAGGAATGTTATTGTGTTCTTTATCTAAATTTTGAAAATAACCAGTGTGGGATTACTAAATTGTTAGGAGTATCACCACCAAAAAGGCAGTTTTCCTGATATTAGTGGCAGTGAAGATGAAGGACATGTTCAGAGAAAAATAGCTGAATTGGCACCCAAATGCCAGGAAAGAGGACAATGAGAAAGCCTTCAGGATCTGGGAAGAGGCCGGCCAAGCATAGATCACTTCTGAGGAGAAGGGGGATAAGGGTGAAAATAGGCATGTGCAAAGTTTGCATAATTTTCTTTTGTGTAATTACACATAATTACAGCAAAATTACTTGCAATTATGCAAAATGCAAATCTGTCATTTCACACCGAAATGAATCTGCGCTTTAACATATGGTGAGAGGATACATTTGAATAAAACTACCACTAGCACCAGCGGCTCTCGTTCTGTTTTTTCCAGTTCATTTCCTATAAACTATGACCATTACATTTTTACTGCAAATGGCACATAATTACGCAAAGTGGCATAATTGCATCATTGTGGAAATTTCACGTAATAAGTGTAATTTGAATTTCCCAAATATATACGTGAAATACAAGGTGTAATTTAAATTACTACATGAATTTTAATTTGACCATATCAGAGTCGTACATTCACCAGCTCAAGCAAGTTGACAGAAAGGCTGAGAGGGACTTAAAATGAGCTATCCTTATGGTAGAGGAGAAAAAGCCTGCCTTGGCTGCTGAGGAGAAAAAAATGCTTCCTTCACGGCAGAGGAAGAAAAGCTGTCCATGCTGTTTTGAGAATAAGGCTGTTTTAGATCCCCAGTAGAAAAGGGCTGCCCTGGCTGCTGAAAAAAGAAACGTAGTTGAAGCCATGGTCTGCTGAAGAGATACAAGAAGCAGCAGCCATCTGATTAGAGGAGAAAACAGTTGACTTTGGGAGAGTGAAGGCCATGTTGGCCTATGGAAGAAATCAGCTCAGAATGGAATTGAGAGCTGTGGGGGGCGGGCATCATAATCCAGTGAGGTTAGTGGTTGCAATAATGAAGTAACCAAAAAGGGAAATTACTTATCCACATTTCTTTAGAAATTGTAGCTATGAATGTGGTTGGGGGTTATGAGGTCATATTTTACATGCACAAAGTAGATCAGGAAGTTCAGGGGGTAGCCTTTGGAAGAATATGCGCACCCACAGGTGACACCAAAATGAACATGGAAGCATTAGAGTTGATTCAGTACTAATCCATGAAGGCTAAACTTAATCACAAAGCTGATCTCACTCACAAAATCTTGAATGTTAGGGACAAAGTAATCACAGCTGTCTTCAGAGGATTTCTCATTTATGTCTCCTAAGGTGTTAGAGAGTCGGGTGGAGGCCGGTAAATTAACTGACTATGATGGGCTGTATAATATAATCAATAGTGTGCACTATTGTGTCAATGTTTCATCAGCACTTGATTGACTCATTAGCTAACATTCTGCATGGGTGGGTAGTGTAGTGCTCGAAGGAACTGATTTCCAGTATGATTGGGGGTTGCCCTAGAGTCCCTTAGTTGGTAGGTGGCAAAGAAGGTAAACTGTTGATCCAGAAGAGCTCTAGGAAGTGATTCCAGAGGGTCACAGTAAATGGGGTCCCAGCCACTACTCAGTAGGATACCAGCTCCAGCCAGATCCTAGTGTTGTCAAAGCTGGTCTCCCCAGATTAATATCTGGAGGTGTTCTGTAGAATAAGACATGTCCATGGAGTGGCTTATGATCACCCTAAGCCCATTCTCCTCTTACAAGGATGGATATATGCCAAGACTGGGTAGCAGTGTGTTGCTGCTTGCCTGACGTTGATACTTGGCAGTGAACTTCCACAGTCAGTTAGGGAACTAGTGGGTGAATCCTCTTGGTTGACCCACCAAAGGGTATTGACCCTATGGTTAATGTACAAGGACGACAAGGAAAGTAAAGGTTGGGGGGCAAGTGAATGAGTCAATGCGTGAATGAGTGCTTAGGTGATACCTGTTTCGGCAGTTGTCGGATTTGTTTTTAATAAACTGGAAGAAATTATTTTATTTTCATATATTTAAATTTGTTAAGTAAGTAGGTTCAAAATTAAGTGAGTAGTATTATAGCATTTTTATTTTATTGTACATTTAAAATAAATCTATACAATTAATTTAAATGTAATTAATATTTATAATGAAAATAAATTTACCCACTGTTTTAAAAATTTAATGACTTTACCTTTCCGTATTATTTGCAATAGGGAAATCTCTCCACCTGACTGTTGGGTCTTGTATGAAGATGTCTAGGGAAAATTAAAAAGTGCATTTAACTAAAACACAAATAGTAAACAATATTTTTCTGTTAAATATGAATGTGAATAATTGTATATATATATTACATTTATTAACTTAATTTTGAATTAAAACTTTAATTATTTTAAATAAAGTAAATCTGTAAAAAAAATACAAAGTTCTGACATTTCTATTAAAAACAAAAATTCCTATTTAAAGTAAAAAAAAACATTATTATGCATTAATGATTATTAAAAGAGGTGTATACAATAGCTTAAATGGCTTTAATATTTCATACAAACTAATGCTACATTAAATTATACATTATAAAAATATTGCTGAGGGGACAGGCCAAGTTGAGTATGAAGTGGCAGCTGAGTTGCTGAGCTCCTCTTCACCTCGGTCCAGACAGCACAGATAGCACCCAAAAGCTGCGCTTCATCCCCAATTGTTCACCCAGGAGCACAGAGGGTCATCCTGTAAATCCAGTAAACTGCGAGGAACTGATCTCTTCCCTCTCTCAAAGGTGGAAGGGGTGGCATAGCAGCGGGCTGCGAAGGACTTTGTCCACTATCTTGTGAGTAGTAAAGGCAACAACCTGGGACTGGCTTGGATCCCTGGATTTCTCTATAAACGACAAGGAGCTGCCAACATCCTTCGACTGGCTCACCTAATCAGAAAAGCTAATAAACATGACATCCCAGAATTAACTCTCTCCCTCAACGTAGAGAAAGGTTTTGATTGTGTGAGATGGACTTTCCTATCAAAGGTGCAACACAAACTGTAGGGGAGTAGGAATTCGGGGAGAAAATCCTGGCAATTTACACTAACCCTACTGCATTTTTCAAGTTGAATGGGCAAGGTATGATACCCATTTCCCTGGCATGGGGAATAAGAAAGGGATTCTCCCTGTTGTTCTTCCTCTTTGGTCTGGTGGCATGTTACCCAAATGTCAGGCCGACACAGTTGATAGCATGTGTGTCTGTCACATAAGGCAAATTGACAAATCCAATGTGTAACTGGCCTTAGTCAAATGTCACTGTTAACAATTGGAGGTAGATGTCACAGTACAACCTATAACATTTGGTTTCTCACATAACAGGTCTACCTGCCACTTAGAACATAGAGACCACTCAAGAGACTGCCACTACCCCCATGGATAAAGCCTTCTGTGAGGACAAAACTCTTGGACATGTGGATATTGCGGGTGGTTCTGGCCCATCTGGGCAACCTGGTCAGATGACACCTATTAGCCTCACTGTGACTACATCGAGTCCTCTGAGCCCGGTTGCGTCAACGTTTCAGGCAACCATTCACCCCCAAACCTGTGTCCCAAGGACAGTGACAACAATCTTGTGCCCCCCAGTCCAGGATTCTGAGTCACAGCAAGACAACTCCAACAATGATGGTCCTGCAACGATTAGCAGGGGGGCAAGCTATGCCAAGTTCACAGGCACTTGGGTGCAGGGTGCATAGGAGGGATGGTGTGAGCCAGTGGCATGTGGCTGCTGGGGATGGTTCTGGCCAGGACATCATCAGCCAAGTCTTGGGAGCATACCGACAATCCCAAGGTGTGATGAACCAGGTACTGGTCGAACTCAGGGAGATCAAGGAGCTACAGAGGAAATTCAAACATGAAATTTATGAACATTGGGAGGCCCACAATACCAACATTGCCACACTGACAGGGGTGCTGTGAGACATCAACACCACCCTGCATAGGGATCGTCACCAACACCAGACCCCTTCTGCAGGCCATTCAATTCCAGCCTCTTCTACATCTGTGGCAGCCACTGGAAGGGAAGCCCTGCCAGGGGAAAGACCTGCCTCAGACACACTAGCCTCTGCAGCTGAAGAACTCTCCACCTAATGGGAACCTCCACCACCCAAGCACCCGAGAGGTGCAGATGGCAAGACACAAACCACTGCCAGCAAGTGAGCCCTTCCTGATGAAGCTCCTTTGTGTGCCACTGATTCACCATGTTGACTGTTCTCCAACCACTTTCCATTTTCCATGCTAATAGGACACTGGACTTTGGACTCCAAATGGTGTGGCATCTGCTCTAATGATTACACCCCCCATGATTGATTCCTTCACTGTCAATTTCTTTTTTGGAGTTCAACCTTAATTTCCTGTGCACATGTAAATAAACATAACTAACACTAAAACAATGCTTACAAGTAATTTCTCATCATTGTGAGATGTTGAATGTGAAATCCACATGATGCAAATAATTAATTCATAAGATGGTAATGGATGGAAGGAAATGTCACAGGTAGTGGCATGCAGAGGATTACTACCAACACAGTGACACAAGTGACTAGTCACACCAAACATTTTATTGTGTACTGTACAGCACATGCGCTGCCAAAATGCCTGGACTGTTATAGCCAATAATGGCAGAAATATGTTGAGTCAGGCTAGATATCTCAAGGTACCATCCCCCAGACCACAGAAGAAAGGGCTATGTCAGACGTCATCCCCTAGGATAGGCTAACAGATGTGTGGATGTTGTCACCAGTATGAACCTCTATCATATACCAAAACAAAGTCTACCAACTTGACATATGCTATGACACAGACAATGGGCAGTACAACAGTCCCTAGTCATAGGTCCATCCTATTATAATGAACAAGCACCTGATGGTATGATGCCAACCTATGTCAGTGTTTTGGCACAGACACTGTAACCTGCAAAGAGGAAACATTTTGACAGCTGCATTCAGGTCATACAGGATCATTGTCAACACCATGTGAATGGGGAATGTATGGTTTGCAGTGGATGACAATATGTATCAAGGCCATATGATTACACACATGAGACAATTGGATCAACTCACCACGTCAAACAAGTGTATTGTGCACTTCAGAATTCCTCCCACCCACTTTCTAAGCTGCTTTTGGCAAAGGACTTATACCCTCCAAATCTGTGACCAGCATTACCTGGAGCAATCCATGCCCACTTCATATGTCAGGACATTATCAGCTACATGCTAATATCACAACTCTGAAATGCCCACATGTGGATGGCATGGTGAAGAGCCCTGAATAAAACACAATGCAAGGCGTTCAGGCATGAAAAACCCATCCATGTGACCATAACCTTACATCAAAGTTCAGTAGATCCATACACATTTCCATGAGACTGACACAAACAGAAGATAATAATGGTATTACTTTTTTTCTGTCTGAATTTGAATCACACCTTGGCTGTACACTGCTTGGTGTCAGATCCCTTGCCCTTTGTGAAAAACATACCCTACTCAGCACATCCTGTCTTCACATACAATCACAGGAATCTCATATTATCACACACTTAAACTCAAGTAAAGTATTGATTGATGAGATCTGCCTCCAAGTCTTCACCTTCCTCCTCATCACTGTCATCCTCACTTGGCATTTCAGGATTTTCACCCGGTGGCACTTCTAGCTCCCCCTCATCTGGTATATATAGGATATTCCTACTCAGGGCAATGTCGTGGAGCATGCAGCAGGCCACATCTATCATACATACCTTTTTGGGTGAGTAGAGCAGGGCTTTACCAGTCTTGTCTATGCTACTAGATCTGGCTTTCAGGAGCCCAAAAGCCCACTCCACAACACGCCTTGTTCTTCCACGGGCATAGTTGAAGTGGACTTTCCAGTCATAGTTGGGTTCTTCTCCGGTGTCAACAACCATGGACCGTTTGGGTATGCAGAGTCCCCTGATATGGAATGGGACATCTGTGCAACAATGTGTACCTCTCACTGTTTCTTCTGCAGCACACATTTGTTACAAATACACATGACATATGTGACTTACCAACCAGCCAGGCCCTCTCTGTTTACAGTTGTGACATTAGCTATGGAATTGCGTTTCTCCGCACGATGAAGACATCATGGACTGAACCTGGATAACCTGGACAGACCTGTGAAATGTAGAGGTCCAGCAAACAAACATGTTGTACAATGATGGAATGGAAGTTCTTCCTGTTCCAATAGACTTGTTCATTGCCATGTGGTGGAACCAAGACCACTTGTGTACCATCAATGGCTCCCACAACATGTGGGATGTGTGTCAAACCATAGAAGTCATCCTTCACATGGGGTGAAATCCTCACGTTGACGTAACCGGATATAGCTGTCCAGGTGTTTCAACATTGCTGAGAGTACATAGCAGCAAATAGGGCCACTGTATTTTGAAAGGACACTGTGCCAGTAAGTACAACACAGCCAAAACTTGTACAATGGGTGGTATGCAATTTGGATGAAGAATGGTAGGCAGTAGTTCTGGCTCCAACTGAAGACAATTGTTTGCCTACTCAGATGGTACATCTAGGAGTTGTGTCTGTCTTCCATGGCCTGAAAGTCTGGCAGTGGACGGTAGACAGGAGGATGTCTGATCCTTCCCCTCCCTGGGTAGCTTTATAGGACAAGAAATGAGAGTAGCCATCATCCAATTCATTTCTGACAACATACATAATGTATGTTATTGACATACTGTGACAAGGCATGCCATGATTTGATGACATGATGCTCAGTACACGTTACCACTGACAACTACACAGAAGTAACATGTTTCCCCATTTCTTCACCACAAATGTGTACACATCATCTATCTGGACCACACATTTTTTTTTACATTAAACATGCTATTTGAAATGTGACATAAGTTCCCTCATTTAAAATAACTTGGGGGTGTATGTGACCAAAATAATCTTGTCAAATGTACCTGACAATGTACAATATTGCTGTCAAAGTAGAAGAACAAACATGACAGGACAAGACCAGCACTTATCAGTTGTTCAGACCAGTTGTTGGAGTTGTGATGCATTTTTTTTTGCTAAATACAACTGAAAATGCTATTAAAATGGCGGGTGCCTGACCAATGCCACTAGACACTAGGAACTGCCCACATCCGCCGGCGGAAGTCATCATGGCGGTAGGCGGTTGCTACCACGTTGGACACAGCGATAGGCTAACATTGTTGCCAGTGGCGGTTTTGGGCCAATTGCTGTGTTCACCAGCGGTGATGGCCGCATACCTGGCAGACGTGACCGCCTTGTTCTGGATGATCTCTCTCTTGACTTCTAACACTGATGCCAGCAAGACCTGCATGACCTGAGCTGCTGTGTACCGATTCTGGGAGCAATCATGCCACGTCCAGCAGATGATAGGGTCCTTGCCTTCTCCCCTGAGGAGCTGGAGAAGATGGTGGAGGGCGTCCTACCCCTCTAGGAACAGCTCCATGGTGCCTCAGACGAGCGGGTAGGTGCCTCATGTCCACTTTTTTCTCCCTGTACTTTGACTTATATTCCCTCCTCACAGGCAAGATTGTGCCCATGTGTGCCAAAATGTGTTGCAAAGGCCATGGAGCTGTAGTCGCTGTGGCTTAGGAAGCCACAGAGTTGTATTGTGTCCTATTCTTTTTTAATTTTCTGTCAGAATTCCAAGGCATATCCCACAAGATGTCACTTGACAAACTTAGTTAGTGGAGGGACTAGTCAGGGTGGTGGTTTGGTCTGCAGATTGGAAAATGTTTGTAATCTTCAGTGACTGGTATGTGCCACACGTGGGCATTTTGGGCTAAGCAGATAGTTCATTGCAATGTCTACTGACATGTATGTGACTCTGTCATTTTGTATGAGATCTGGGGACATCATTTCCTGTCTTGTGTTTGTGCATCCTGTGTTTATCTATACCCTTGATGTGGCATCATGTTGAAGAGTTTTCTACACATGTGTATTGAATGAGGATTGCTCCATGACTGTTGTCTTCATTGATGTTGACATCACATATGTTTGGGTTAATCCAGGGATAGCTAACTTGTTTGGCATGTCCAAGATATGGGTAGTGATGTTGCTTCTCATTGGAAAACAGGTTGGAGACCTTCTATTTGTGACTGTGAGTTCTGTGTCTCTACAACATCCAAGGGACAAATCTGTACTACCTACAAACTCAGATGTTGTCATAGTCATGGGTGTCAGACAGTGCGGGTGACTATCCTGGGGCTTACTGATTCTCTGTTTTGTGTATCCTTGAGACATTCCTCCCTGATATATTCAACCTGATGTCAAAGCTGTTCCTTTCATTGACACATGTAATGCCTCTCTGTATGACACTGATAATACATTCCTCATTCGGTTGTGACAGGGGCCACTTTTAGATCTGTACACTGTTGACATGTGTCCATTATGACATGGGTATTTCTATTTCAAATACACTAAGATGTTGAACGTTTGCATCAGTCTCAGATGGGTGTCATTGGCTTCATCCCAAAATGTTGGCACATCATGAAAGTGCAAAATTGATTTGTGCACAGACTTGTGTGTGAAAAATGGATGTATACTTTAAAATAGGATACTGTTGTTGGCTACCAGTTAACTGTGGTCTGCTGCATGTGGCATAGCATTGGGTATGGAGGGGTCACCTAGTTGTGATATGGTTTTGGTGTTGCCAGACTTCATCCATGCAATTGTAGTAGTCTGACATCCTGAATTTCTTGTGGGCAACGTTTTGAAATCCAGATGGCATGAAAGCACATGTCATGGCACATGCATGTGCCACTTAGGTGTAAGATGTTGCTGAGGCATACTTGACCAGCTGGCAATCTTTGTCACTCAGTGTTGTGGTTAAAGTATTATCAGGTACATGTTGTGAACCTATTTCTCATTATTTATGCAGCATCTGCACTGGCAAGTGAAAGAGACAGGCACAGCCAAGTGGGGAAGCATCTGGCCATGAGACCTCGGGTCAAGATACCACCATCACAGAGGGAACCATTGTCCCAGAGGGCAAGTGGAGTGCCACAGGGGAGACCGAACAATCTTCATCATCATCAGATTCCTCCTCCAGTGGTCACTCCCTAGGGGTGGCGGATCCATTGGGGAAACTCCCAGTATCATCCTTGTCTGCCACACCCACTCTATCACTACCCTCCTTGTTGCTCTCCATCCAGTTGGCCATGCCCACTTACCCAAGAGGGTGGGCGTCGTCTTTGCCGGATGCACCTCCGCCCCAGCCACTGTTAGCCCTGCTGCCCTCAGTGAGGAGGCTATTGAGCTCCTGAGAAGTATCTCTGTGGGTCGGTCTACCATTGTGAATGCCATACAGGGATTAGCAGGTCAACTCCAACAGACCAATGCATTCTTGGAAGGCATTCATGGCATTCATGGCTGCCCTACAAAGATCTTTTCAGGCTCTGGCATCCACACTGACGGCAGACAGTTACTCCCTGCCTTCCATCTCCCCTCCAGCTCTCTCTTCCAAGTCCAAATCCCCCTTTCCCTACCTACCCAAAGCACACAAACGGATCCTCAGGCATCCACCTCAAAAGACAATGGTAGCACACACGAACACAAGTACCACAAGACACATAAATAACATCCATCCGCAGACACAGCAACAGTCACTACTTTCCCTGACACTACCCCCACCCCCAGCATTACACACACAACATCATGCCTATCCACAGACACCACAACAACAGTCACTGATACAGCCACCATACCCATCATACCCCCAGACACCACCCCAGCTGACCTGCAGACATCCACCCCAATTACCACACCTGCAGACACCACAGCTACTGACACATCTATATCCAGCACATCCACCATACCTGCAGTCACCACATCAACAGACAACCACGGCATCCCCCAGCATCTCTACCTCCCAAAGCCCAAGACACATAAAAGCCCTCTCTCACTAGCCAACAGACACCCACCACACAAACACACACCTCCAATTAGCACACACCCAAGACATCCACAACTACACATCAGACAACCACTCTGTCAACCTCCAAATCCCAACCCCTTTCTGATGACCATCCTGGAGGACCCAAAAAACCTTCCATTTGTGACCCAGACCTTACCCCTGTTCTCCCCAGTACTATCCCCAAAAGATCTGCAGCCATCCCCAAAGCCATCCCTTCCACCTCCAAGGCCTCCCCTGCCCCCTGCAAAGACACATACCACTCCCACCCCAAGGAGAAGCCCACCCCTCCCAAAAAGGAGCCCCCCTCCAAATTCTAATCCCCCCACCCCCAGATAGTTTGTGGGGTGTCTGCCTGCCCCCTTGATGCCCCTTACTGTGGAGGTCACATGGCAGTTAGGAGTCAAGTAGGGGCACAACAATATGCCATGATTTGGATATTTATTGGACTGGCCTATGGCCTTTGTATGTTGTTGAAGCCATATTTGTTGTTCCCATTAAAGCCAATGAGTTGTTTTTGTTGGCTATACCTTTGTCCTCCAATTCCTTTCCTAGGTGATGTTGTTCCTGAGTGACTTGAGTTGTGTGTGTCCAGTTGTGTGTGTTTGTGCCTGCTAGCTGCTCCATGTGCTGTTGTCTGCAGTATGTGAGTTTGTGTGCTGTTGTCCCACAAGGGAAGGAAATATGTTGTGTGTTAGGTCTGTGTGTGCACTGTTTGGTATAAGTATTTTTTTTGTGTTGTTCAAAGCAGGCATGCATGGTGTTGGACTTGTCCCGCTGATATGGCTACTGTATACATGTGATCTGTGTATTCTTGTGTTTTTTTTGTGCAGACATGGAGTGTGTCCAGTTGCGCTAGGTTGCTTAGCATTTGGGTGTGTGTCCCTTGTAGTTACTTCATGTAGAGGTATGTCCCAAGGTGTTGGAGTTGTATGTGCCTTGTTGACTTGCCCTCCTCTATTGTGTAACTGTGCATGGCAATTAGTTTTGTTTTTTGTGTCCCTGAGATCCATGTGCAGCCATTTTCTGTGGGCATGTTGTTTGAGGGGCCTGTTCAATGTGACATGTGTCCCAGTGCAGCCTCCTTCCATGTGTGCTCCTGATGCTCCCATCCCAACTGTGCATGTATTGTTGGTATGGTGCACTTTGTCTATTTTATTTTTTTGTATCTCTTTCTATTGTGTATGCCATTGTGCGTTCATTATGTTATGATATGTGTGATGTGTGTGTCCACTGCAGGGTTGTTTCATGGGGTTGTTGTTTGGGTTGCATGCCACATCAATAGGTACGTGTGTCATATGTGTGGACAGTTCCTGGCCAGTGTTGAATGTAAATGTGTGAGCTGTAATTGTGTATGTGCTGTAGGTGTCTTGTTGTTGCTGTGTATTACAATGTTGTGTAGCTTTCAGTGCCCCTGTGTCTGAGCTGTGTGGCAGTGTGTATTTGTGTGGTGTTGTCGTGCAGTGTGTGTGTGCTGGAAAAGTGTGTGCATTGTGAGTGTGTATGTGTCCGTGTTGCTGTGTCAGTGAGTATATAATGTATAAAACATGTAGCTGCTGGCACTGGAGCCCGCCCTATGATGGGTTTTAAGGCTTAATTATGCAGGTAGGAGTGTGTACTTATGGTTGCTGTCATCCATGATGGCATTGATTTCATTGTTTGTCGGTGAGCATGAGCAGCTGCATAAAATTATCGAAGGGCTCCATGACGGCTCCGGATGTGTGTTGCTGCCTGCAGGCGAATGTCTCCCTTTATACTGTCCGTTTCCACCTTCTGATATGTGGTGGTTGGACCGCCACAGTTACTTTGGCGGTGTGCATTCTCATAGAGGGTCCAGCGGAAACATTGTCTCTGCCAGCCTGCTTATGCTTCCTCTGCACCGTTGCGGTCTGTGCTGCCTGGGGGTAGCAGTAGACCGCTGGCTGTCTTCTGTGGGTAGGACCGCCAAACCCATAATACGGTGGTTTGCTCCACCAGACCATTGATGGTCGGACCAGCAGACTTGTAATGAGGCTCTAAATCACTTGAACAATGAAAACAAGACATTATGGGGGTCATTCTGACTCCCGCCGGGCGCGGTCACCGCGCGCCCGGCGGGAGCCGTCAAAATACCGTACCGCGGTCGGAAGACCGCAGCGGGTATTTTGAGTTTTCCCCTGGGCTGGCGGGCGGCCTTCAAAAGGCCGCCCGCCAGCCCAGGGGAAAACAACCTTCCCACCATGAAGCCGGTTCGTAATCGAGCCGGCGGAGAGGGAAGGTGCGACAGGTGCTACTGCACCCGTCGCGTATTTCACTGTCTGCTATGCAGACAGTGAAATACAAGCGGGGCCCTCTTACGGGGGCCCCTGCAGTGCCCATGCCAATGGCATGGGCACTGCAGGGGCCCCCAGGGGCCCCGCGACACCCCCTACCGCCATCCTGTTCCTGGCGGGCGAACCGCCAGGAACAGGATGGTGGTAGGGGGTGTCAGAATCCCCAAGGCGGCGCAGCATGCTGCGCCGCCTTGGAGGATTCTGACGGGCAGCGGAAAACCGGCGGGAGACCGCCGGTTTTCCTGCACTGACCGCGGCCAAAGCGCCGCGGTCAGAATGCCCTGCGGGGCACCGCCGGTCTGTCGGCGGTGCTCCCGCCGACCCTGGCCCCGGCGGTCTGAGACCGCCGGGGTCAGAATGACCCCCTATCTTCTTGGAGAAGTCACAAATTCAGAACTACCAGCTCAGTCACTGGCAATACACTCAACTAACATTGCGGTGGCCACCTGACCACTTACACAATTAAAAAATTGATAAGGTCGTTTGAGGGCACTAAGGAACTGATCTTCAAAACCAACAGTGTCACTCAGGACTCTAAACTTTGATTCCCCCACCCTCACCAAACAAGATAGGTGGCTGATTTGGGAATAGACATCTCCCTAAAAGACTGCGACCTACTGTGGACAGGCATACCTAAATCTCTCTGAAGTATCTCTCAGTGAAAATTGGAATACAAAGTGATTTTCCAATAGACCTCACTCCAACCAAGTTACACTATATGAACTCTATGGTTTCCAACCTCTGCTGGCGGTGTAACCAAGAGATGGGTACTTTCAGACATGTGTGGTGGGATTGTGTGCTCTTCTAAACATTCTGGAAGGAGATTCTGGGTCACATCAAGACCACCCTGGGATACTTGCTGCTGCTGTATTCTTGGGTATACAACCAACCAAGATGGCCTGGTCAAACTGCTTGCCACATGGTTGAAGTCAGCAAGCAATTGATTACTGAAAGATAACATACCCACATCCTAGCTCTTTATGGTTTCACAAGATGTGACAGGTTTTAGCCATTGAGCATATTACACACATGTTAGCCAACACAAAATAATAATTCACTCACTTGTCTTTGGCAACACCTCAAAGACAACTTGTCGAGGCTTTAAAACAGCAGTCTCACTCCACAGAGGCTTAGGGCCATACAACTTTTTGACCACCCCTAAGAGAGTGGCCTTATAACTAATGCCAGAACAGAGAACACAACCACACCCTGCTTTACCTCCTCCCTTACCTTCTATCACCCCTGAAGCATTGCACTCTCCCTTGACTGGCTTGCTCTCAGTTCTATACACACGATTACCTTTTCCACTAAACTTGATGTTGTGCTGGCAATAAATACGGAGGGGGGGGTCTTGTTATTGGTTGAACCTCCATAAGCAATATACAAAATGTTTTATAAATGCTTTACGAATAAAAAGAAATGTTTCAAAAAAGTTTTTAAACTATTTTTTAATTAACCAATAAATATGATTTTTTTCATTACTTTTGTTTAAAAGTACAAGATAATATTTATATTTTTAACTAATTTAAATAATTTGATTCAATTTAACATTATTTCCCATGGCATTTTAACTCCCTACTGACATTATTTTTTATGGGAAAGCTTTGCATGCCAGTGGTTGGCCGTGTCTGGTGCTGGACTTTTTTTGCTGTAGTAACTTTAGAAGTGTAGTTTGTGAACAGCAATGTGCTTATTTGTTTCTGTGTGGGTGCTTGTTCTTCCCTAAAACCATTCCAAACCCTGCCAAAATACCACCTTACCCTACAGTAAATCACTCCCATTTAGTAGTAATTATGCCCCTTTTTCCTGCCACTCCTCTACTCCCTCCCACACCTATTACTAAGTAGTAAAGCTACATCTGTGAGGATCTTCTTGTAGGAAAAAATATGAGGGTAGGAGGTGGAGATTTTCACTCCTAAGTTTGTGAATAAAATGTTGTAGTAGTTTAGTAGCAGTATTGTAGAAAAAATAAACTTACTATTCATGCAGTTTGGGAACAGTCCTGTTTGATGACTTGCTTGGTGAATTTACCATCCACTCCATCAAGGGCAGCCTGAAGTAGTTAACTGTGAATATTAACTTCTGTTTCCATTTTAATTGGATTGGGACTTTTCACCATTAAGCTTTAAAAATGTATATCTCTAAGAAGCTTTAATCCATGTTCATGATAATTGTGTTCTTTTAGTCACTTCTTGTGTAAGTATAGTCTTCTAAATTTATTTAGGAATTTTATAGAGCCATTTTCTATACATTAAACACTTGGGGTTGCTTTATCATACTTTCATGCAACTCAGCAAAACAGTGTGCTGAGCTGCTCTGCATGAAAAGGAGAGGGAAGGAATGCTCCATATTTTCCAGTATATGGCACATCTTTGCTCTCTGTCTCCACTGGCGCACAATATGCTGCCTTGAGGCAATGAAGGCATCATTGCAGCGAGGTCAAAGCATGCCTGCAGTGTAGGCAGGATTGTTTTTGTGCAGGAAAGGGCATCGTCCCGCACAAAAACAATCCTCAGAAGCACTTTCCTCTTTCTAGGTGTGCTGCACAATGCAGCATACTTAGAGGAAACAACAAGGGGAAATATAGATATTTATCTTTGTTGTGACTCTGGTAGTAAGGCATATAGGCCCTCATTACAACCCTGGCGGTAAATCCCACTTACCGCCGTGCAGAAAACCAAAACAATGCAGCTGTGGCCGTGGAATTCCGCTACAGGAATTACGACCCACATCTCAGAATCCGCCACAATACAGACACCCACACAAGTCCGCCACACCAAAGGTCAGTGATAAACTGACGATAACAAAACCGACATCGTCACGCCAACAAGAATACGCCCACACTATCACGACCCACAAATCAACACGGCAGACTTTCAACCGCGGTAAACCAGTGGCGGTACACACCGCCACGCTCAAAATACAAACACATACACAAAACACTACCACATTGGACAATTTGAAATACACACACCTGATACACATACACACACCACACACCCAATCCAATATAAAACCCCCACCCACATTACCCACAAACTCTTACTACCAGAAATTTTAAAGCAGGTCAGAGAGAGACACTACCTTAAACAACACCAGCATCCACAGACACACAACACCATCACTTACACAACATCCACACACCTCAAACAACACACAACCACACATCCCTTCACACATCACAACACACACCATCTCACACATCACCCACACCACACCATGTCACCTCAGTGACACCCCAGGTTCTCTGAGGAGGAGCTCAGGGTCATGGTGGAGGAAATCGTCCGGGTAGAGCCACAGCTATTTGAATCACAGGTGCAGCAGACATCCATTGCAAGGAAGATGGAGCTATGGTGCAGAATTGTCAACAGGGTCAACGCAGTGGGATAGCATCCAAGAACTAGGGATGACATCCGGAAGAGGTGGAACGACCTACGAAGGAAGGTGCGTTCTGTGGTCTCCAAACACCAGATTGCAGTACAGAGGACTGGCGGTGGACCCCCACCTCCACCCCCACAACTAACAACATGGGAGGAGCAGGTCTTGGCAATACTGCATCCTGAGGGCCTTGCAGGAGTAGCAGGAGGACTGGACTCTAGTAAGGCAAATCTTTACTACTTTATCCCCCACCCTACCTGCATGCCATCACATACCCCACCCGTACCCTCACACCCATCACCCCAACAACCCACAGATACCCCACCAACACAACCCACGCATCCCAAAAACAAGCCCTGCATTTAACACCAATGCATGGACACCCATCACCAAAGCATGTCCAGTACAGATACCCACAAAGACACCAAACCGACTATCACACAAGGACCAAACCAAGAATGCAAGCACAGGAGTAGAGGGTCACTCACCCATTACACACGATGACACACACAGATGCAATAATCATACTTTTACACCCCTACAGTACCCCTACCCAACGTCACAGGACAGGAGGTGCCAGGCATATCCAGTTCCCCCACAGAAGAGATCCACATTGATGACAGCAGCTCTGCACAACTGGATCAAGATGACCAGCCCGGTTCATCAGGGACCTCAGGACAGTCGGTTCCCCTGACACAGTCACAAGCCACAACAGAGCCTCCCCCCTCAGGAAACACCACCACAGCACCCACCCAGAGGGCCCATCCCTCTGTCCCCAGGACACGTCAATCAGCAGTGTGTCCACCACTACAGGGAACCCAGGCAACCACACTAACTCAGGACAATCAGGGACCTGGGGGAGGTGGCAGTGGGCACACGGTTCAGGGGACAGAGGCACAGGACAACAAGAAAGCTGTGAGGACTGCTGTGCGACAGGGGGAGGACTTGCCCAGGGAACCTGCTCCTGCTCTCTAAGAGGCACTCTCCAACATCATGGGAGCTTACCATCATTCCCAGGAGACAATGGCAACAGTACTGGCCAAGTTTCAGGAGACCCAGCGGCTGCAGGAGGAACATTACCTTG
This sequence comes from Pleurodeles waltl, assembly GCF_031143425.1. Lineage (NCBI taxonomy): Eukaryota > Metazoa > Chordata > Amphibia > Caudata > Salamandridae > Pleurodeles > Pleurodeles waltl. The sequence goes on along the minus strand of NC_090450.1, from coordinate 215,104,330 downwards.
GTATCAGGGAGGACTTGAAGCCCATTAACAACACCCTGGTTACCATTGCAGGGATGCTGCAAGACCTTGTCAACCCCAGGATGGACACAGTGGCACAGCAAGGGGCCCCTGACACTAGCCTGGATGATAAACATCCCTCCATCTCTGCCGGCACTAGTGGACAGGAGGCACCACCACAGGAACACAACACCAGCACCCCACCCTCTGCAGATAGAGAACCACCCTGCAAACGGTCCCTGAGATCCAAGAGCAAGACAGAGAACATTGCCAAGACCCAGCCAGGAAATGCCCCCCCCCCCCCTAAAAGTCACCCTTCTGTCCCACTTTGTCACCCTGTCCATCCTTAAACTGCCATTGCTCCACTCCCTATGCCCCTTTGGACAATGCACCTGTGAAACAAATAGACTGGACTCTGCCATGGACATTCCTCCACCATCCCCCCAGCACATTTTACAAACCCCTCCACTTATTAGCACAGATATAAACACACTTCAATCACAAAACAATCTGAAGTTAGTCTGTGCTTCCACAAATGTGTAATTGCAATAACCAAGGAATATAGCAATGTCAATTTACTTGTGCACATACCAATGTAACACAGCTGTAGGCCAGGAGGAAATATAGCAGAGGGCACAAAGTGAGACCCACATCTGTGAAATGGAAAGACAAAGTGACAAGTCAGGGTCCATACACTGAGTGAAAATGACAGACTTATGCTAGCTCCAACAATTGTATAAGATGTGGGAGGCAGTGACATCTTACCTGTGCCTCACTGGAAGTATTGCATGATTATGTTGTTTCGGTTGTCGATATCCTCTTCTTCTGCCTCCTTTTCTTCACTGCCCACAGGCTCCACAGCTGCCACAAGACCACCACCTGGCCCACCCTCCTGCAGAAATGGAACCTGCTGTCGCAAAGCCAGGTTGTGCAGCAAACAGCAGGCCACGATGATCTGGCACACCTTCTTTGGTGAGTAGTATAGGGAACCACCTGTCATATGGAGGCACGTGAATCTGGCCTTCAGGAGGCCGAAGGTGCGTTTGATCACGCTCCTAGTTCACCCATGTGCCTCATTGTAGCTTTCCTCTGCCTTGTCCTGGGATTCCTCACTGGGGTCAGTATCCATGACAGGTTGGGGTAAACAGAGTCACCTGCAAATATCGAGGGACAACTGTTAGACACACACTAACCCGTAGGGACAACCCCATACCCATACACCTATTTACACTGTATTGGGTCCTTGGCCTCACCTATTAGCCACACAAAGTGCCTCCGGAGTTGCCCCATCACATAGGGGATGCTGCTATTCCTCAAAATGTAAAAGTCATGCACTGAGCCAAGAAACGTGGCATTCACATGGAAGATGTACTGGTCTGCCAAACACACCATCTACACATTCATTGAATGGTAGGTCTTCCGGTTTCTGTACACCTGTTCCCTCCTGTGTGGGGGTACTAATGCCACATGTGTCCCATCAATGGCACCAATGATGTTGGGGATATGTCCCAGGCCAAAGAAGTCCTCTTTCACTGTGTGCAAATCCTCCACCTGAGGGAAAACGATGTAGCTGCACATGTGTTTCAGCAGGGCAGACAAGACTCTGGACAACACGTTAGAGAACATTGTCTGGGACATCCCTGAGGCAATGGCCACTGTTGTTTGAAAGAAACCACTTGCCAGGAAATGGAGTACTAACAGGACCTGCACTAGAGGAGGTATCCCTGTGGGATGGCGGATAGCTGACATCAGGTATGGCTCCAACTGGGCACACAGTTCCTGGATTGTTGCACAATCAAGTCTGTATGTGACCAGGATGTGTCTCTCTTCCACTGTCAACAGGTCCACCAGGGGTCTGTACACCGGAGGATGCCGCCATCTCATCACCTGCCCCAGCAGACGTGACCTATGGAGGAGAACAGCGAGCAGAGAGTCAGCCAACACAGAGGTATCACAAAATGTCATTTTCAGAAATGTATTAATCTGCAATGTGCCTGTAACTGTGTGTATTCCAGGCCTAAATAGGTGTGGCACAGTTATTATTAATGCCATGTGGCCCCCTGAAATGGTGGCTGCCTGACCTGTAAGGTGGGACAAGGGGATATGAGGTAACTGCGCTGGCGTTCCACACCGTCGCGGTGGGCGGTCGAAGACCGCGGCGCAATTCAGCATTGGTTATCATTGGGCCCTATGGGTCCGAGGAGCCAATGCCGATGTACGCCGGCGGTGACGGTACGCACCGCCGCGGACGTGACAGCCATTTTCTGTCTGTTCACTCACTTGATACCTGACCTTCAACAGGAGAGGACCTACACTGCAAGTGCTTCTGTGACATGTGTCTGGAAGCGACAAAGGCTCATGTGTCTGGGGAAAGGGCCTCTGCCTTCACTTCAGAGGAGTTGGAGAAGGTAGTGGATGGGGTCCTCCCCCAGCACATGCAACTGTACTGTCCTCCAGACAAACAGGTGAGTACACTGTAAGCATGCTGAATGGGCAATGCCTGCTTTGAGTAGTGTGGCTGGAAGATACATGGGGGGGCCTGAGGCGTAAATGTGTGGATGGTAAGTGTATGTGCGTCATGGCATGGGTGGGAACTGATGGGCAATGAGTACCATTTCTCTACGTCAACGCCCACCAGAAGGATATTTGGCGTGCCATCGCCAAGGACTTACAGACCCTGGGGGTGTACCACAGATGGAGCACCACTGCCATAAAAGATGGGAGGACCTGCGCCGCTGGAGCCAGAAGACGGCGGAGGCCCAGCTGGGGATGGCCTCCCAACGTGGGAGGGGCGCCCGTCGCACCATGACCCCCATGATGTTCCAGATCATGGCAATGGCCTATCTGGAGTTGGATGGGCGCTTGAGGGCATCACAGAAGCCACAAGGGGGTGAGTACACTCTCATTCAGCTGACTCTGCGCACATTACGAGGTGTCTGGGCGGGGGAGGTGGGCAGTGGGTTCCCCTAGGCCAGGGCGATCTTGGTAGGCAAGGTCCCTTGTGAGGCACCTAGTCAGGCTCCTGTGACTTCAAGGTGTGCAGCAATTGGGCTTAGGCCTCATACCCCATGGGCATGTGAAAAATCTAGGAACTATAAGTGCATGGAGTATTGCAGAGGGCTGCTCACTGTTGTGTCCGCAAACTGTAGTGGTGTTGCATGCATTGAACATGTCTTTCTTCTGTCTTTCCCCCCCTTTTTGTGGTCTCCCTGTTCTTTTGTGCAATAGCATCTTCAGGCGGAGGAGCATTGGCACCGGAGCAGGAGGGAGCTGCATTCCACTTGGCCCTGGAGGGTGAAGCTACGGAATCTGAAGCCACCAGTGGGATGGAGGGCGAGGGGAGCTCCATGGCGGGGACAGGAGCAGAGACCAGCGACTCCTCCTCTGATGGGAGCTCCCTTACTGTGGCAGGCCCCTCTGTGCTCACCGCATCAACAGGTACAGCCGCCACCCCCCTACCAGCACCGCCCTCCCTGCAGCCCCTCAGCATCTATCCCGTGCCCTCTCACCCAGGAGGGTGGGCATCTCCTTCGCCCCAAGGCACCTCAGGCCCTGCACCAGACAGCCATGCTGCCCTCAGTGAGGAGGCTATTGACCTCCTGAGATCCCTCACTGTAGGGCAATCTTCCATTCTGAATGCCATCCAGGGTGGTGAGAGGCATTTGCAACAAACAAGGCAGCCCAACAGCGAGCTTTTCTGGCTCTGGTCCTCAGCACTGATGGCAGCCATTGTCCCTGTGTCCAACCTCACCCCTCCAACCTCCTCCACCCAGACCCAATCCCCTGTACCTCAGCCTATCCCAAGCACACCATCAGACCAGCATGCACAGACATCAACACACAAGAGTGGCTCAGGCAAACATAAGCACCACACATCCCCCAAGCACTCACACAAGCAACATACCCATGCACACATACCAACATCCACTTCCTCCACTGTGTCCCCCTCCTCCACGTCTCCTTCCTTCCTCCCAGTCTCGTCTCCACTCACACCTGCATGCACTATATCCTCAGCCACTTCCTCCATCACCAGCATGCCCATCAACACACACCGCTCACGTGCAATCACCACCCCACTACCATTCACACATCCTTAGTGTCCTCTCCCAGTGTGTCTGTGAGCCCTCCTCCCAAAGTACACAAACGCAGGCACACACCCACCCATCAGCCATCCACCTCACAACAGCCTCCAGCCCATGCACCTTCACCCAAATTCAGCAGACGTCCACCTCCTACAACCACTACCTCTTCCTTCACTCCCAAACCCCCTCCATCTACCTGTCCCAGTGTGTCTAAAAAAACATTCCTGGCTAACATTGACCTCTTCCCTACACCTCCCCCCTCCTTCCCCTAGGGCTAGGCTTTCCAGGTCCCAGCCCAGCACCTCAGCCACCACATCCCCAGGCACAGTGGTGCCAGCAACTGCGGGGTCATGGAGTGCACCAACCATCAGGGCTGCCAGTGTGCCACGTAGTGAGGGCAAGGACATTCCGCCACCTGTCAATGTGAAAAAGTTGCCCACATCCCAGAGGGAGAAGCCGCAACCACCAGCCACCAAGGGGTCAGCGAGAACGAAAGGGGATAGTGGCAAGACAACTGCGCCACCATCAAAGGTGGGGAAGGGCCAAAAACAGAAGGGCAGGTCAGGAGAGGGAATGGTGGCACAGATTGAGGGACCAGTGTCACCCCTTCTGTCCACGTCCACGCCAACCTGTACGGCGGCGAACACCACCACCTGCACCACCACCTGCACCGCCACCTGCACCGCCTCTGGCACGTCTACAGCCGCTTCCCCAGTGGACAGACGTCAGAGGCTGCAGGAGACATCTTGCTTTCTCCCTCAGCAGGTGCTCACACATGCCCTGCCGCCACAGACCCTGCCACCAATACCGCCACCACAGACCCCGCCGCCAGCACCGCCACCACAGACCCCGCCGCCAGCACCACCACCACAGACACCGCCATGACAGACACCACCACAAGCACCACCAGCGCCCCGCAACATCCTCGGACAGTGGCACCACTGCTGACATGCCCCCCATCGCCAGTGGTCAGCCTTCTGAGGCTGGTGGTGAGTTCCAGGACCCTGGGCAGCTTCCATGAATCATTACTATCATCGCTGTTGGCACCTGCAGGTGGAATGCGAAGCCGCAGCAGTGTGGGGTATGTCACTGCCTCCATGGCGTATCATGCTACCTGTACCTCGCCAGTGTCGTGCCACGCACACCCAGGTGAGTGTATTGTACCGGCCACACTGCACATGTAGCACTCTGGGCACCAGGCCCCCTCCAGAACCAGTGGAGAGATACATCCACTACCTCAGTACTTGGCAGGATGAAGCACTCTGGGCACCAGGCCCTCTCCAGAACCAGTGGAGAGATACATCCACTACCTCAGTCCTTGGTAGGATGAAGCACTCTGGGCACCAGGCTCCCTCCAGAACCAGTGGAGAATGACATCCACTTGAGAGACTGTGGCTTTGCACTCCCCAGGATAAAGCAGTGGGCAAACCACCCACTGGAGAGACTTGAGAGACTGTGGCTTTGCACTCCCCAGGATAAAGCATTAGGCAAACCACCCACTGGAGAGACTTGAGAGACTGTGGTTTTGCACTCACCAGGATAACGCAGTGGGCAAACCACCCACTGGAGAGACTTGAGAGACTATGGCTTTGCACTCCCCAGGATAACACAGTGGGCAAACCACCCACTGGAGAGACTTGAGAGACTGTGGCTCTGCACTCCCCAGGATACAGCAATGGGCATGGACCCCCCTTGTGCAGCAGTGGCGTTGTGCGTTCATCAGGCTGAGGTAACCCCCCATCCACCTCCCCCTGAGGTGCCTGTTTCATTTCGATCTGATGCCCCTCCAGTATTCTCTCCGTTTCCAGTCAGGTATCTAGTGTGGGCTTCACCCATGCATTTTGGGCCCAGTGGTCCATGGACAATGATTGGCGCACTATCCGGACTTGTGTAGTTGGTGTACATAATTGTATTTACTGGATTTTGAACTTTGATAATGAGATTTCACATGATTACATTTGTTCAAATCATTTCCTTTTGTCCTTGCGTTCTTCCAGGGGGTGGGGGGTGTATGTGTACTGTTGCTGCATGTATTTGTGTGTATGGTGTTGTGGGTGAGGGTGGGGGTGGGGGTGGGGGTGTTGCGTGTTGCATGTGTGTGTGTCACTCTCTTTTCCCTCCTCCCTCCCCTGTGTTGTAGGTGCAGTACTCACCGTGGTCGTCACCGCCATCTTTGGTGCTCCTGATAGAAGAGAAGGAAGACCAGCATTGGCAGTATCAGCAATTCGGGCTTCATGGCGTTCTGGTTCCTCGCGGGGTGTGGAGAGGTGAGTGTTTTCCCTTCTGTGTACTGTTTCCGCTGTATTTTTGTTCGCGTTGGTTCCGTCCCGGAAAAGGTGGCAGATAGGCATCTTGTGATAGGGTGGGTGGTACATTGTCTTCCGCCTGTCTGTTGGCAGTTACCGCCGCAGTGTTTGTTTGTACCGCTGTGGCAGTGGGAGTGTTAAAGTGGCTCTCTATGTTGACGGTTTCCGCCATGGTCATGATTCCATTTTATTTTCCGCCAGACTGTTTGTGGTATTACCGCCGCTTTAACACTCACCGCCAGGGTTGTAATGTGGGCCATAATTCTGTTGCATTCCCTGATCTACCAGTGATGGTACATCTGGGAATGCAGCAGAATTAGTAAGTAGATGTGTGGGAACACTGAAGCTCCACCCACATAAGGCTACCACCAACAGGGTAAAGCAAGGTAGTGACTTGCACTGCCTTGTGTTACACTAGAATTACGAAGCCATGCACTGCGGTCCTAAGAGACATGGTAAATCTGAATATAGGTTTTGCATTGCCTTGCTTGGAGCAAGGGTGACGCAAAACTATGACAAATCAGGCCCTTGGTTTGTGCTTCTACTTATTATGCAGTTCCCTGGGAATTGGTGGCTATTTAGTTTGGACGTAAATACAGTGCATGTATTGAGTTGGTAGGGGTACCACCTCTAAAATTAATAATTCAATTCCTAACAAGGGCCTATGTAACAAGGGAGCAAGGGAGTACACAATTTGATATTTCCACAGTAAATATGTGTTTGAGATATAAATATGTTTCTCTCAAAGTGGAGACAATATGACTTCTATGTTCTCTGTGGCTCACACTCACAACACATATAAATTAAAAGATACTTTGAACACCATCTTCTAGTAATCACAGATCCCCTTAGGCCCCACACTTCTAGAATGCATGAATAGATCAGGAAGGCTTGCTGCCCTGTGGTTGTTTGTTCAACTGCCCCTTATTCTTCCCGGTGCATATACCTGTGCATTTGTTTTTACAACTGATCATGTTCATATTATAACGGCTCATCTGGAGGTGCTGGAGCAGATGGATTGCTGTGGGTGTGATGTGGAGTTCCTATCTTCAGGGAATGCAAGGATACAGTCCTGGCCAAATACTGGGCCTGCCACGCTCAAAAGCAAGAGCTAAGGGCAGTGGAACCTTCATGTTCAAACTGGCTGCAGCCTACAGCAGAAACAGATACATCATGAAGATGACAGAGGAGCATACCCCCAGAAGAATGCCTTTGGCATATAGTTAAAGATAGAGGTTTGCCACACAGGCTATTCAACTTTTTCCCTCTCCTGGTAGCTCTTAGTACAGCAACAATGATACTTTCTACCTAGGGCATATAGTGAGATCAAGTGTTTTTTGGGATCCAATATGTGTCTTTGATTTGGTGCTTTTTGCACAGCTATTCCGGGCAGCTAATTATAGACTGCGGACAATCACAGGAGGGTTTGAAGCATCTGTGCCTTAACTGTTTTTGTGTTGAGTAGGGTAAGGTTCTTTTTGCCCCAGGTGGTCTACCCCCTTGTTCTTGTGTCAAAGCAGAATTATGCTTTCTTCTTGAGTCGTAGGGTCTATGCTTTACATGCTAGCTCCCTACGCAGCATGCAAAGGACACAGAGGGAGCAAATTACTTTGCTACAGGTGAGGGCAAGCAGCCAGTCTCCTGTCTCCCTGTAGTAGTCCACATGCTGTTCTTCTCTAAGTTTATCAAACCAGAGGTGTGAAGACAAAATCCTCTCCCTGCTCAATTTAATTGTTTAATGAGCCAAACAAGGAAGACAACCTGGCTATGGGATGGGGAATGAGCAGTACTGGAGCATATGGGAGACAAAAACAGACAGCTTACTGATCCCTAACAAGGCCATTACTCGCACTTCTTGGACCTAGGGGAAGGGAGTGAGGGTCAAATCATGACAGATTATGCATATTCACCAGTGAAGATTAGTAGGTAATCTCCTATGCCTGGGTGAAGATTCAAAATGTTATATTCCACAACTAGTAATCAGCTGCCATTATCTGTTAGTCAAGCAATAGCTTGACAACACCACTACATTTTCAACAATGGTGGAACAGCGGCATGCCTTTACAATGACGTCTGAACAACGAAAGCGTCTTTATATTCCTTTACCACAAACAACTTTATAATGAAAGTGTAGGTATTTTACAGGTAAGACCATTATTAAATATCTATCTATCTATCTATCTATCTATCAATCTATCTATCTATCTATCTATCTATCTATCTATCTATCTATATGTATATATATATATGTAAATATATTGATATCTATCTATATGTGTAAATATATATATATCTATCTCTATATATATATATATATATATATATATATATATATATATATATATATAGAGAGAGATATAGGGAGAGAGAGAGAGAGATATCTATCTATATGTGTAAATATATATATATATATAGATATATATATATCTATATATATTTAGATATAGATATATACAGATATATATATAAATATAAAATTTTTTTATCTAAAAAAACAAGGTTACACGGACATTGTAGTTAGACTCTAAATGTAATCACACAAAAGCATAGATATACAGCAGTTATAGTTATGGTTAGCTGACTCTAAGGTAACAATAAATCAAGCACGTTTCTTAATATTCCATGTCCTAACTCTAACGTCCCTGTATTCTTTGTTTTTTTCAGTGAATTTGTAGAATTTTTTTAACATTAAGTAATTTAAATGACTTTACGATAACACACTGTGACAGACCGAACAGGATGAGGACAACTGAAACAAGAAGTTGTGGTGCTCAGGTAAGTGTTTTATTGTTCTCTAAACAAAAGGATAAATCAAGTGTGAGTCCGTTCTGCTGTTACTCTTAGTCTCTCGTGAAGTTCTTCTTGGAAATGATGTATCTTTCCCCTTTCTTCTCTTTAGGTGGAGGCACTGTCAGTCTCTCGGACGTCCCATGTGGATATCAGGAAAAGAAATAAGGAAAACGAGGGTAAGTGGGACGTTAAGAGATACGTCTTTCTTATTAAATTTATCAGACTGGGGTAGACAACAAAGGGGAGGGGTGGTGTCTGTGTGGAACAGAGGGAAGTGCTTATTACTAATTTACTAGCGTGTTATTGTGTCCCTAGTGCTTCTTTGTGCCCTCCCACCTCTTCTCCCCATTCACACTCTACCCCTTCCCTAGTTCCCTTCCCCAGTCCCCTTCCCTGCTGTGCACCCTCTATTGGCCCAGAAGGACCGTACCTTCGTGAGCCACGACCCTCCGGGGCCGTGGCTGGCGTTGAGGTGGTCCTCCCTGAGGTAGGTTTCAACACGGCTTCCTGGCTCCAGTTCTCCGTCCTCCAGGTGGTGTTCCCTCTCTTGGTCTCTCGTCGCGCTTGCCGTCGGATCCCTTGCCTCGGTCTCCCTCCGTTCTTCGTCGTCTCCGTCTTCTTCCTCCTCGTCTCCGTCTCCTTCCTCCTCCTCCTTCTCTCTCTCCCTCCTTGCCGGCTCCACCGGCTTTTCATGGGCGACGTCTTTCCGTGGCCAATCCGTGGCCGGGAAACCTATCCAGGTTTCCCTGGCAACGTCCTGACGCCGGCCTCCATCGGGACGCGTCTCCCCGGTAACAGGGAGACGCGGAGATGACGTGTTAGAGGAGTCCGATACGTCATCTCCGGCCTCCCGTCTCGCGGTGATCGGGTTTACCCCGTCACATACCCCTTCCCAAGACAGGTCCTGCTCCAGGACCGAATCGGAAACAGGGAAGCGAGAGAGATAATCAGCAGGGATTTGCAAATTCCCAGGAACATGTCGGACCTGAAAGGAGAATGGTTGAAGTTCAAGGAACCATCTGAGAATCCGGGCATTCGTATCTTTATGAGCGGCCAGCCAAGTGAGGGGGGCGTGATCCGTAAAAAGTACAAAAGGCCGGCCCAACAGGTAATACTGTAGACAATCCACGGCCCATTTAATGGCCAAACACTCCCTTTCTATTATGGAGAAACGACGTTCCCGAAGGCCCAGTTTGCGGCTGATATACACAACGGCATGATCGAGTCCCTCTGCTCCAGGTTGCGTCAGAACCCCCCCGAGCCCCACATCGGAGGCATCAGTGTAAAGGTGAAAGGGTTTCGAAAAATCCGGGCATAACAATATGGGTTCTTTGGTTAAAGAGTTCCTCAAGCGTTCAAAACTAGAAGTTTGAATAGCAGAGAAAGGTAATAGTTGATTTGGATGTGATTTGGACAGGAGGTCCGTAAGGGGAGCGGCTAGAGTGGAATAGTGAGGTATGAAACGCTGATAATATCCTACTAGGCCCAAGAAAGAGCGCAAGTCTTTTTTAGTTTTCGGGAGAGGGGCATGTAAGATCGCGTCCACCTTCTGAGCTTGGGGTTGAAGTGTTCCCTGACTGATTCTGTATCCCAGATATGAAATGTCGGTTTTCCCGATAACGCATTTCTTGGGATTGGCTGTCAAACCAGCCTCGGTGAGTGCATTAAAAACTTGGCTTAGATGGTCTAAATGGTTTACCCAGGTATCGCTAAAAACAACTACATCATCTAAGTAGGCTGCTGAAAAAGCAGGGTATGGTTTTAATATATTATCCATTAACCTTTGGAAAGTGGCTGGTGCACCATGTAGTCCAAAAGGTAATACAGTAAAATGATACAGCCCGGACTGGGTGGAAAATGCCGTTTTTTCTTTATCTTCGGGGGCTAAGGGTATTTGCCAATATCCTTTGGTTAAATCTATTGTGGACATATATTTCGCCTTTCCTAGTTTCTCTAGGACATCGTCCACCCTAGGGATTGGATACGTGTCAAATAACGAATTCTCATTAAGTTTTCGGAAGTCTATGCAAAACCTGACCGTACCGTCAGGTTTTGGTACAAGAACTACGGGCGAACACCAGGGACTGGTAGAGGGCTCTATTACTCCTAGGGTCAACATTTTCTGTATTTCATCTTCTATAACCTGCTTCCTTGCTGCTGGGATGCGATAGGGTCTGACCCTGACTACTGTGTCGGGTTTTGTTCGTATTTTATGACGGATTAGTGTAGTTCTACCGGGGTCTTCTGAAAACAATTGGTGGTATTGCTGCAACAAGCGGTATACCTGCCTCTTTTCCGCTTCCGTTAATGCTTCGTCTATAGTGGGTAGGGTTGTTCCCTTGGCTAGTGTGGTAGGGCAAAATTCAATTTTCAATTCCTTACTCGGGCACAGAAGGCTAACCAATCTTGGGGCAGTGTCGGGTGTCTCGGGTGTCTCCCACTTCTTTAAAAGATTTACATGATATATTTGGGTTTTCCTGGGGTTGGTCGTTATTTCCACTAGGTAAGTTACAGGGGAGACGGCTCGGATGATTCTATGGGGGCCTTGCCATTTCGCAAGCAATTTATGTTCGGATGTGGGTCGCATGATTAAGACCTGTTCATCGGGTTGGAAAACTCTTAACTTACTCCCCTTATCATAATAATGCTTTTGGGTTCTTTGAGCCTGTTCCATATTGTCTCGTACTTCGTCCCATAATCCCTGTAAATGCGTTCTCAAGTTATGAGCATATTCCAACAATGGAGTCCCTCCCTCCATGGCTTCTTCCTCCCAGGCCTCCACCGCCATGTCCAGAAGGGAACGCGGTTGTCGCCCGAACACTAGCTCGAATGGACTATGCCCCGTGGAAGCCTGTTTGTGCGTTCGGATCGCGTATAACACCAATGGTAATTTCTGATCCCAGTCTCTCCCTGTGTCGTGCACAATTTTTCGAAGTAACGTTTTGATAGTACGATTATATCGTTCGACCAAACCATCCGTTTGAGGATGGTAAACGGATGTTTTGATCTGAGATATGCCTAAAGTTTTACACACTTGTTTCATCAAGGTGGACGTAAAGGGAGTGCCCTGATCGGTGAGTATTTCCTGAGGGAATCCCAGACGCGAAAACACCGTTATCATCGCCTGGGCTACGGTCTTTGTTGTCATACTGGTCAGGGGAATAGCCTCGGGGTATCGGGTAGCATAATCAACTATGACCAGTATGTAAGTGTGTCCTTTTGAAGAAGGAACCAAGGGTCCAACCAAATCCATCCCTATCCGTCTAAACGGAATATCTATAATGGGGAGGGGTATGAGTGGTGCTTTTTTTGGTTTACCTGGTTCAGTCAGTTGACACCTGGGACATTGGGCACAATATTTTCTTATGTTGGCAAAGACACCGGGCCAATAAAATCGCCTGAGGAGATATTCTTCTGTTTTGTCCCTCCCAAAGTGTCCCCCTCCCGGATGATTATGAGCGAGCGTAAGGATGTGATCCCTATAGTATTCAGGTACTATGAGTTGTTTTCTTTTTTCCCCTGTACGTGTGGTGTTTACCCGATATAGGAGATGATTTTTGATTAGGAAGTAGGGACCCACCTCATCCATTTCCTCTGACACTGCAGCTCTCCAGGCGTGAGACAGGGAGGGATCTTCTCTCTGTTGTTGAGCAAAACTGACAGGTGCTTCGTGGATTTCTGCTACCAATCCTCTTATGGTGTTCTGACTAGTACTATTTCGGAACTGTTCTCTTTCTATTCTTTTGTCCCTTCGGGTCAGTTTTCTACGGGTTATTGGACATTCAATTGTACTTTCTGAAAACGGGGCTTCACCCCACCAGTCCTGTGAGATTTTAGAGTCTCTAACCTGATCCAATAGTTCTTGAAAATGAAGGTAATCTGTTCCCACGATACAATCCTCGATCAATTTTGGCATTATCCCCATCGGGAGACTATCCCGGTAGGGCCCCCATTCTATCTGTAGTATTTTTAACGGGTATTGCTCCTTGTCCCCGTGAATACAACAAATATGTACCCACTGTCTTGTCTCTGAACCCAAAGTGGTTATCAGGTCTTCTCTTATCACGGACTGGCTGCACCCGGAGTCGACGAGGGCACACACATAACGTCCATTGATTTTTACAGTCTGCTTGAACTTGTGGTTACCCTTCCCTGTACATAGGACCCTACGCCTTGTAACCCCTATTTCCATCGGCTCACCTCCTTCGTGTTTCTGAGGACACATACGGGCGATATGTCCCCATTCCCCGCAGTGGTAACATTGGGGTCCCTGTACAGGGGGGCCTTCCGGTATTCTACGGGAAACTGTATTGTCCAGTGGATTCTTTGGGAGGGTTTTTATAGGTGGCAAGACAGGTTTTATGTTGGGCCGTGGTGGTATATTTCTTATGTCGGTGGAGCGATGATACGCGCAGGCCAAATCAATTGCCGTGTTAGTGTCTACTTTTGGATGCTGCCGTATCCAGTGTTTTGTGGCTAAGGGTAGAGCATCCAAGTATTGTTCCAATATAATTATTTGTATCACTTCTTCACGGCTATCGCCAATAGGCCCCAACCATTTTAAGGCCAAATCTTTTACCCGGAAATAAAATGTACGGGGGTCCTCATTTGGTCCCCACTTGACCTTGCGGAATTTCACCCGGTAGTATTCAGTATCATGCCCGACACGTTCCAAAATACTGGATTTTATATCCTTGTAGGGTGTGAGACCTCCGGGATTAGCAGCCTGATAGGCTGCTTGTAAGAGGCCAGTCAGTAACGGAGCAACATATTGTCCCCAGCGTTCTTCAGGCCATTGAGCTGACGACGCCACCCTTTCAAAGTTAGTAAAGAAAGACTCCGGGTCTTCTCCCTCTTGATATTTCTGCAATACTGAGCTGGGAACGTTCGGGTGGACTTTATTAGCGGCAATGGTCTCGGTTAATTTTGTCATGGCCGTTTCGTGTACCAGCTGGTTATTTGCAAGAATGGTGGCCTGGCTTTTCAAGGCCGATTGTAAAGCTTCTCTGTCCTCTTTTGCTTCCCGTTGGTGAGCCTCCCATACCAGCTGCAAATGTCTTTGTCCTTCTGCTAGCTGTTTGATCATATCCTCGAGGGAAGGGTTGTCACTCATTGTGTACCCTGTTCGGTTGTCGTAGGGCCCCTAAGGATCCCACTTCTGACACCACTGTGACAGACCGAACAGGATGAGGACAACTGAAACAAGAAGTTGTGGTGCTCAGGTAAGTGTTTTATTGTTCTCTAAACAAAAGGATAAATCAAGTGTGAGTCCGTTCTGCTGTTACTCTTAGTCTCTCGTGAAGTTCTTCTTGGAAATGATGTATCTTTCCCCTTTCTTCTCTTTAGGTGGAGGCACTGTCAGTCTCTTGGACGTCCCATGTGGATATCAGGAAAAGAAATAAGGAAAACGAGGGTAAGTGGGACGTTAAGAGATACGTCTTTCTTATTAAATTTATCAGACTGGGGTGGACAACAAAGGGGAGGGGTGGTGTCTGTGTGGAACAGAGGGAAGTGCTTATTACTAATTTACTAGCGTGTTATTGTGTCCCTAGTGCTTCTTTGTGCCCTCCCACCTCTTCTCCCCATTCACACTCTACCCCTTCCCTAGTTCCCTTCCCCAGTCCCCTTCCCTGCCGTGCACCCTCTATTGGCCCAGAAGGACCGTACCTTCGTGAGCCACGACCCTCCGGGGCCGTGGCTGGCGTTGAGGTGGTCCTCCCTGAGGTAGGTTTCAACACGGCTTCCTGGCTCCAGTTCTCCGTCCTCCAGGTGGTGTTCCCTCTCTTGGTCTCTCGTCGCGCTAGCCGTCGGATCCCTTGCCTCGGTCTCCCTCCGTTCTTCGTCGTCTCCGTCTTCTTCCTCCTCGTCTCCGTCTCCTTCCTCCTCCTCCTTCTCTCTCTCCCTCCTTGCCGGCTCCACCGGCTTTTCATGGGCGACGTCTTTCCGTGGCCAATCCGTGGCCGGGAAACCTATCCAGGTTTCCCTGGCAACGTCCTGACGCCGGCCTCCATTGGGACGCGTCTCCCCGGTAACAGGGAGACGCGGAGATGACGTGTTAGAGGTGTCCGATACGTCATCTCCGGCCTCCTGTCTCGCGGTGATCGGGTTTACCCCGTCACACACACCTAAAGGCACGCACATCCAGAATGCTTAGTTGCACTGCCTACCCTGAGGCCACGCCCCACAGCCTACTTTCTATACCCACCCAAGCCTGTGCCGCGCAAGGAGGGCCTGGATGCCAAATGGGTTAGGGTAGGAACACACTAACCCTGAAGCATTGATGCTGGGGCCCCCTCTGGGACCCCACCAATTTTTGCTACTAATTTGAAGCAAATTTGTGTATTTGTGTAACAAAAACTAAATAAGGCAAGCTTTCTGGCCTTCATGAGCAGAAGACCCAAGGGCAGATAGATTCCTGTCTAAAGGCTTCCTTTGAAGGAGCCAGTTAAGGCTTTACTGTCTGGCACCAGGAAGTTCCCCTGCCACTTGACTACAGTTCTTAAATTCCGACTAAAATCAAGACAGGATCTCAAGTTCATCCCTGTTGACACAAGTACGGGCTCCCGCGCTTGCTTTCAATGAAAACACCCCACGTGAACCAGGTCCTGGGGGCATTCTAACTTTTTTTAAATAAAAGGAAGGGGGAACATGGGAACCCCCTTCTAGGGTTATTTCCCACCACCCTAGGGCCAACCTTTTTTATTACTTTTGGAAGGGGGCTTAGTGTGCCCCCTTGTCAGGCCAATTTTGGCACCGGGACCCCATCTCCTGGAGCCCAGCCAGGTCCTGCAGGGTGCCTTGGCCCCACCTAGGGTATCTATTTTACTTTTATGTAGACTGCAGGAGATCATCAAGGCCCCAGTGGTCCCCGCATTTGTCCCCCCACCTGTGGGAGTGGGCATTGCTCCCACATGCTGGGAGCTGCTAAAAATGCACCTCCCTGTGTGAGGAAGCCATCTTTTCATCTCTTTCCCTGCCTGCATGACAGTGAGCAGGAAAGAGATGAAAACTCTGCTCACAGCAAGCGGGAGCAGTTTGAACACTCCGCTTGCTGGGAGCGGAGTTATGTTTGCTTTTGCTTGGTAGGAGATGTCACCACTCCCACCAAGAAAAAGCAAACAGCTATCTCCTGAGGATGGGAACCTCTGAAGATAGCAGAGCCGACCCTGGGAGCTTGGTGGTCCCCTGGGCCAATAATGGTTCCAAGAGGGGTCCACGTGGCGCCCCTCCTTTGATGTGCTTGGGCTTGCCCAGGGGCTGTGGACAACCGCCCTCCATGTTTTAATTTTAGACATTTGCCCTAGGGAGGAGGTGGTTGCTGGTGCCGGGGGTCAGCGCAGACCCCCTTTCTAATGTTTTTTTTGCCCAGGGAAAGTGATGGCCCTCTGGGTTTCTGAAAGCCCGGGGGTCCATGTGGCCCCCCCCTTCTTTCCAAAAAATCCCCACAGAGGTGGTGGTACCTGGGGCCTATGGGGATTCCACAGGCCACCCATATATTTTTTAGACGGTAGCCCTAGGGGGCTGGGGGTCTCTGGGGCTTAAGAAAGCCCTTGGAGGGGGGCCCAGTGTGACCCCTCCATTTTACTACATAAGAAATATATGTCCCTCAGGCCTGGCCTACCCAGGGGCTTAATTAAAAACAAGCGTGGGAGACTGAGCTTGTTTTCTTTTTTTTTAATTCATAGTGCAATTTCTCATCATTCATGAATTTCACCATGAATGAAAAAAAATGCTTTTTTTGCCCTGACAGGGTACTAGTGGGACCCATCAACCAAGGCTAGGGGAATAGGGTAAACATAACCTGCCCTCTTTTCTTTTCTTATTCATTTATTTTTTAGACTTGGCTTAAGTCAAGTCCCAAAATGGCTGATAACACTTCCTGGTTGAAGTGGTGGCAGCCAATCAGATCTCTTCAGGATATCTGCAGTATTCACGAAGTCGTTGCAACCCTAGACAAAGTTGGATTTCCTTTAAGTTCTCTAAAACTACTGAACAGATTTACAACAAATGGCAACAACTGTGCTTTCTGGACCAACAGCTACCTTTCTGCCAAATTAACTGTAATTCCATACAGCAGTTCGGGTTGTAGTAGGGTGCAAAATCCCTATGGGAATTAAAATGGGAAACACACTTTTTTTACCCCCTCCATTTTTCTTGGCCCCTGCTTGACAGATCACCCTGAAACGTTTCATGTACAACAAGCCCCTTGGACAATTTCATAGCGATTCATCAAACAGCATTAAAAATGCTTTTTCAGTGTAAATAGGTCCTAAATATTACTACCTACTGATGACTGCCAGTAGGTATATATATAAATATATGTGTGTGCCTGTGCGTCGGGGTGGGTATAGGGTGGGTATTTTTAGCGTTCTTTGAGTTGCAGAAGTAGTCTATTCGAACCTGATTGTTTTGCACTTTAGAAAATTATAATATATAGACTCTTCACCTGCTGCCCAGGCCCTAAATTCAAGTGCTTAGGGCTGTAGAAGCAACCTTTTTAGAAATGGAATGCATATGAAAGCATCCTTGTTTCCGCTGATAGAGATGCATATGGATTTTTCAACTTGAAGGGGCCCATTGCCAACACAGAAGAGTCTTTTTTCGATTTCAGAATAAGCTATTTTCTCCTGAAAACCTGTTAACAACGGCTTCTGAACACAATAGCTTAGAGCCAATTGCAATTACCTTCTGCATTATTCTGTGTGCTCAGTTCATTCCAAACCATTACCTGTAGTTACAGATTTACCATGCATGACAGTCAATTTACAATGTTATATGTCCTCAACAAGTGCCTCGTTCTACAGAATGTTTTTCAATAATCAAATAGGTTTTAACATAAAATAAGAACAACACTGTGCCAATTGGACTTGGTATCTCTTTGTAAATGTGCGTGCATTCTGGGGCACCTGGCCTTCAAACACTTCCGAAGCAGCGTAACCTGATATGCAGTAGTGATGCTAAAAACAGGTGACACTGTTTTTCTAGCATGTTCAATTATGCATCAGTTAAAAACTCCAACTTTAAAACACACAGCAGGTATTTGTTTAGTTCTAGTGTATACAAATGGAAACTCCACACTCTATAGTATTTAGATTAGATAGGTACTGCCCTATAATTTTATAGTTTGTTCTAGGGCCAACCTGGCCCGAGGGCATTAAAGCATTTTACAACAAAACTACCATAACCATTTATGTTTGTTGGTCACTTATGGTAACACACAGGTGACACAAAACATAGGTGACATTTACCAAGGTTGCTAGGTCTAAGGGCTAGAGGGTGGGAAGTTAGGTAATTGCTAATTACCAAACAATTAATATTTTCTTAATAGTTATGAATTGATTATTAATTATACTAATTGCCTAATAATTATATTGTTTTGTAATGTTTTATCTGTGAGTTGCTGGGTTTGTAGGGGTGTCGACTGGGAAGGTAATTAAGTAATAATTAATCAATTATCAATTATTTATAATTGTTAATTATTAATTTCATTGTCAATTATATAAATTGTGCTATACATATTTAATTGAGTTACATTTTAGATGCAGAATGGTGGGTTTGCAGGGGTATAGAATGGGAAGTTAAGTAATAATTACATAAAATGAATTATTACTTGTTAATTATTGAATTGATTATTAATTATGTAAATTGTGCTATACCTATTTATTTGTGTTACATGTTAGTTGCAGTATGCTGAGTTTCTAGGGGCATGTGGTGGGAAGGGAATTGGGTAAAAATTAATAAATATTATTTATTAACTGTTAATTACATATTTGAGCATCAATTGTGTGAATTGTGCTAAACGTAGTTGTTTGAGGTACATTCTATTTACAGCATGTTGTATTTGTAGGGGTCTAGGGCACAAAGCCAAATATATAATATCTTATTCGCACTTATTAATTATTCATTTTAATTGATTATTTAATTTATTTTAAATAGGTAAGTTATGGAACAGTTATTTTATTAGTTATGTTTTAGTTATGTTTTAGGTGAGGACTACTGGGTTAGTAGGGGCAGAAGGTGGCAAGGTAATGAATTAATAATTGAATGACAGTTATTTATTAATTAATAATAATTTTTTAAATAACGAATATATAAATTGATTATCTTTAGTTATTTTTTAAAATATATACGTATATATTAAGTTAATTATTTTTTATTAAGAATTATTTTTTATATATTCAAGGGGTTACTCATATATATACTGTTCAGTGAAGTATTTTCACTATTCTTTCTTAGACTGCTGTAGGAATAGTAAAATTATCAGCTTCGCGGTTCAAAACTTTTCCTGCTGTTGCTCTGTTTAGAATGGGAATATTAAATGTCACCCCTTGAAATCTAATGCTTTAACTACTGTTGCAGAGACTGTAGTGAGAATAGTAAAATGTACCCATCCAAAGCCCAACACTTCCCCTACTGTTGTCCTGATTGTGTTAGGAATAGTACATTTCACCCCTCTGTAACCCAATGCTTTCTCTACTGTTGCATGGTCCGGAGTAGGAATAGTAAATTTAACCTCCCCCAGAGTCTAACACTTTCTTTACTGTTGCAGTGACTGGAGTAGGAAGAGCAGGAATTGTACACCCAACTCCTCCATAGTCCAACACTTCCCTATTAGTGTGGTGACTGGAGTAGCAATAGAAAATGTAACCCCTATGAGCTTGAACACTCTCCCTACTGTTGTATTAACTAGAGTGGGAATAGTATAGGTAAGATTCTTAAACTGTAATAGTATTCATAATGGGCTGAACACATTTTATAGCATTAGCTGTTTATTTTTATTAATTTGTATTATTTGTTATTATTTTTAAATGTATATTGATGTTTTTACAGTTATGCAAATTGTAGATATACATATATTTTTTTTTCATTGAAAAAAACAAAGGTTATAGGGATATTATAGTTAGGTTGATATTTTACCCATACAAAACCACAGAAATTCAGCAGTTATAGTTAAACTTATCGTTATTCTTATCTTCAGACGCTATAACGTGTTGTCTAAAGTTACTTTCCAGCATGAGTTATCGTTTCTTTAGATAAGTACAACTATAGCTATAACTATAACTGTTGAATATCTATGGTTTCCAACATATGTAATTTATTTATATTGTGGGAGCACCCTAATATACATTTATCAATAATGCTTTTTAAATTTACAATGTACAATATACAAATATTATGTATTACACCTCCAATGGATATTACAATGTCCTATACATACCGCCCCAGTGGGCATGTACTGCCTGTGCTTGCACTTTCCCAAAAATTCAAATGGAGTTTTTAAACACTATTCAAATCATGCCCCAATGGGCAATATATCTTAGCTCCTTTGCTTCTTTAACCCCAACTCTCCATTTCCCCAATTTAACAAAATACACTAGAATTAACACAACCCAATAAAACAATTAAGAATTCTGTTAAAATTAATACCTACTGGTTCTTTACTGTAAAACAGTATAATATATCTAGATTCCATTATTTTGAGGTTTCATCTCTATTTCCTCCTCTTATATCATTTTTGATTCCGTCAATTACAAAGTATCTTAGATCTTACAGTCTTCCTCCATGTATTTCATTTATATGTCTTGCTGCCGGGTATGCATTATCTCTGGTTTTAATTACACGTAAGTGTTGAAATACCCATTTGTGGACCATTAAAGTACTATTTCCCCCATTATAGCCCTCATTACGACATTCCTCCCACCAATGTCATTCCGCCATCAGGCCACGCGGGCGGCCTGAACCCTGCCGGCCCTAATTTGAGTAACCTGCTGGGCTGATGGGCAGAAACAGTGTTTTCACCCACTGGCCCAGCAGGGAACAGGGCCTTAACTTTGCAGCCTGCTCCTAATGTGGCCGTCAGCAATGTGGCGGTGCAGCGGTTACAGCAGCACCCATCGCGCATTCCACTGCCCATAATTCGGGCTGTGGAATGCGCAATGGGGCTGTGCAGGGGGGCCCTTGCACTGCCCATGCCAAGTGCATGAGCAGTACAGGGGCCCCCAGAGTCCCCCACTCCTCCAGCCTCTACATGGTGGTGTAAATCGCCATGGACAGGCTGGCTGATGGAGACTCATAATTCCTAGGGCAGCGCTGCTTGCAGCGCTGCCCTGGCGGACTACAACCACCAGGACACTAGGCTGCAGGCTGACCGCAGCCTGGCAGTGTCGGTGGTCGGACCACGGCAGTCTGATCGCCACCGTGACCCTGGTGGTCTGGTGACCTCCAGGGTCATAATGACCCCAATAGTGTGTGATGGGTGCATCTCAGAACACACACCACATGATCACTCTTACAACCAAAAGGGGTTTCTTGAAAATTCAGTCTTCCCTCTTTATTGTCTTGACTTTCTTACATGCATTATCAAGTATCTCGCTCTTCCATGCAATCTTCCACAACCGTTTTCTTCTCCATGATAAACATAAAGAAGAAAAAGGTTGTGGAAAGATTGAAAGGAAGAGGGTATCGGAAAGATACTTGACAATGCATATAAGAAAGTTGAGACCATAAGGAGGGAGGATTTGAGTTTCAAGAAACCCCTTAAGAAGTCTAAGGGCCAGATGTATCAAAATATTTTTTATTTCTTAATATATATATATATATATATATATATATGTATATTATTACATATACTACATCTATAAATTAAAATGTTTAAAATGTACTACTCTAAACCCTAGTTATACTAAAAAGCAGTATGCTTTCCTTTTTCTGATGGTGTTAGTGACAATGATGATATTTGTTCCAAATATTTTGTACTTACTCTTATAAGTATAAGGACAGGATATTTTTGTAAACAATATATTTTACTAAATATGTGTGTCAATCAATGGTGTTTATTTCAATAGTTTGCCAGTGATCCTGACAAAGACATAGGATGTAGAACCCAAAAAGGTTTCATGATTGATGAACCTGGCAGGGTTCACTTTAATCAGAGTTGGTTAGCTAAAATTCAGATTAGCCAACTTTGTTGACTGGTAAAACAAACTGTGGAACTTTATTTTTTAAGAAAAAATATATAACAAAACTACATTTAAAGGAAAAATTCACCCAGTAAAGCTATTATGGGGGGATGGTTCATGGTTCACTCATTAGCAAAGTTGTGTGAAATCCATCAATTTTACAATTCGACTTCACACGGCTTCTCCAGGGAAATGTCATTTCCATAAAGTAATGCTACACTGTACCCCTGATTTAGACTGGAGCACAAACATTGATTGAGGCTAAAATACGTATTTGCATCTGAATTGGAATTCCACTACAGGCTCATATTAACCAACCTGCCCGTGTTTGACTGCATGATTTGTGGCAGGTAAATTATGGTGCAAATTGTTAAGACAAATAGCACATAGATAGCACTTTAGATGAGGGAAATCATGCACTCGTAGTACACTATTCCTCTGTACTGATGATTGAAACTCAGAACGATGTGATGACTGCACACACAGTAAATACATTGTTTTTGCTTGAAAATGCATTATTTAAAAAAAAAAATACAAGGAGAACCTCAATATAAGAGAAATGAAAGAGAAAGAAAAATCACATAAATATATCAATCAATAAATAGAAATGCAACTTAGAAAAGGTCTGTAGATGTTAACAAAGATATCGTATATCAATACAGTTATGAAAAGTAGTATTCTGATGAACAATAAATGAGTAAAACATAGCATTTTTTATATATTTGTCTATTTAGAGAAGAAAGAAAAGGGAGAAAAGAAAGAGAGGAAGACAAGAATTTCCTATTCTAAATGGGAAACAAGAAAGGGTTAAATGTATCTTTGTGATAAGCAGGAAAAGCAAAAATAATATGATTATGAGGGGGGTCAAACAATGCATTTACACCAGGAGGGTTATTCTTTCATCAAGATAAAAAGAATGAAAAAGGCCAACCATACAAAAATCTTGTTTGATTAGTTGCTGTGTAGAATTAAATTTGGCATCATCTAATCTATGATGATGACAAAGCATTTTCCACCATATAATTAAGGTATTTTCCTGTGCATTCTTCCAACAAAACATCATAACGTGCAATGCAATTGCTATTGACTTATCAACCAATTTTCCCCTTGTTTCAGAACTGCAAGTGAAAATGAACAAATATCACTGAGTTTGACTCATGCTCGTGACAAGGGTCAGCTGCCCAGAGGACAGTCGAAAAACATATAAAATATTATCACTGTTTCCTTCTATACCGGACCACCATTTACTATCAGTAGACATTCTGAACCAATGGGGTTAATGGGATTACAGTAAATATTTTCATAGATGTATGAGGCCTTTGTCTGAACTGAAAAATTAAAGTAGGGAATCTAGTATTTTGAGTCTGATCTGAAATTCAAGGGAATGACGGAGATTGTGGTAATTGGGCTTTAAGCAGTTGGCATTTAGGGAGAGGTGATATAGGTAATACAAATTTGTCTAGGAGTGTGGAAAAAGGAAGAAGACAACAATCTGAAAAAACCTGAGACACTGTAACAATATCCATCTGAAACCAGTCTTTCAATATTAGAACTGCATTGTTTAAGACAGTTATTATACCAAAAAGGGGACATCATAAAGTTGTCATCATCAGATCATAAACTTGTGATGAGAGATTTTGCTAAAACGCAAAAAGAGGCACAGCAAACTTTTTGGGAGGTTGTAAGATGGAAACCAAATTATGAAAGGAGAATAGGGTGCAAAGGGCGAGGTCTAAATGTTGCCAAAGAGCGGGGCTGAATCTTTGAAGAGAAGTCCAAATCTGTTTGAGTAAAAACAGAGTGATATTTCCTAAAATTAGGAAAATTCACCCCTCCAAGTACTTAGGGTTGTTGACGTTTATGAAAAAAAAAATATATATATATATATATATATTGATCTTCCTCAAAAAGGTCATCATGGAGGATTTGAAAAAAAGTTAATTATAGGTAAAATCATCATCTTTACAGTGTTCAACCATCCTCACCAGGAAAAAATAGAGGAAACCATTGTTGCGAGAGTGTCAGTATTATTTGCTCTGATTGACCTGAGTGGTATTATATAAAGATACAGAATATCTGATATCTAAGCATTGGATATTTGGATAACACAAAACAAAACTCAAGTCCTGAAACATTTCTTTATGACAGTATTTGTTAAGGGGAAGTACTTTTCATTTGTCAATATTTAGATTATGACCTGATACTAGCAAATATCCCCTCAAAAAATTGAAAGAAAATCTGGAAAAGTTTGCGTTGGGTCACAGGCAAAAAGAAGGACATCAGCAGTTGTAGTGGTGAATTTGACCTTAACATCTTCATGTTTAAAGCTGAGAACTTACTTGAACAACATACTTTTTCCTAAAACAGTTCAAGAGACATGATGAATAATAATGGTAAAAGAGGACAATGCAATTGAAAATAGGGGGGCTACTGGCCATTGATAAATGTAGAAGTGGTTAGTGGGGAGTAGTAGATATCTAAATACTTTAAAATTTCTAGCCTGAAACCATGGTATTTCGGGGCTCCAAACAAACAATCCCAGTTAATCCAGTCAAACGTTTTCTCTGAATCCAATGTAAAGGCTGCAACTGGGGAGATGCATTTTGAGGATATCTGATTAATACTTGTAAAGGTTCTGGAATTATCAGTTGTGCATCTCCTCTTGGTGAAGCCTCATATTTACATACAGAAACAATTTGGAACAATAAGGGTGCTATGCAAAGCCAAAATCTTAGAAAAATCCTACAATCTGTGTTAATGAGTGTCATAGGGCTGTACTTCCCACAGTGAGTTAAAGCCTTGTCTTTTTGGGATCAAACAAAGCATAGCCTCTTGGAATTAACCTTGTGCCTTACTTATGGAGAGAAAATGATGGAAGAGGGGCCTTTTCTTTAGGTGATTTAGATCCAGCATCAGTGGCTCTGGGACTGAGATGTCCATTTCTAGTGAGGATGTTTTTGGAACAGAGATTAAACTTTTATCTAATTCTTCTTCTGAAGGGAAGAACTTTGAACTATATAGGCTAGTATGCAAATCAAAGAAAATGTTCAAATCTCGGAGGCAGTGTGATTGCTGGTTCCGTGTTCATCTTTAATGACTGATTTTAGATATTAGTTTGTTTTTTGTCTTTTAGGAAGAATCTAGAAGTGAAGTTTGCCTGCTTTTATAAAACTCTCATCATATTTGGTGTTCAGTTTTAGAAGACTGCTGCATGCACTTTCAATTGATATTTTATTATACTGTAGTTTTGCTACAGTTAAATTGTCAGCTGTATTAAACAAGTAGCACTAGAACAAATGGTGGCACTCAACCTCAGTTTCTCTTTTTTGACTGCAGGAAAGAGGCACTTTTATGACATGACAATGATGTGTGTCATATGCATTTGCAGACTTATGGGTCCTAAATATATGTCCAGGACATGGTATGTGACTCACAGGTCTATCTATCTCGGTATGCACTACACAAGACTGATCTTTTTTTTAACATGATTCTGTAACAATATAGTACTTTCTGTGTTGTACAGCAATGGGCACCCTCATATTTTTTCACTTTGACCTCCTAGTGGCACTTGATGACAAGACAATGATGCTGTGGTATGCGCTCATGAATTTGATAGATTGTTGTCTCAATATAATATACATAGTAGGAATCTGAAATGTGAGTTGCAGGTTTATCTATTGTGATCAGCACGCCTTAATAAACTTTGACATTTATTTGGAACATGACTCTGTACTAATATGGAGCTTCCTGGTATGTGCAGCATGTGTATCCTTTCATAATTATGAGGAATACTTTACTTATTACTTTTTCAGTATGCTTTTGGATGGCTACTTTTTGCGCATTTTAGCTTGAAAAGTATCGGTAACACAAGAATGATGGTAGCATATGTGCGAATGCCTAAATAGACAGGTTTCACAATAGACTTTAAATAGGTCAAAAATATTTTTGTTTTATATTTATCTACCATTTACATTGAGTTAATCTGTTTTAGTGAGATAATGTCCCTTTTGGACTAAGACTGTATGGCATCTAATGTAGTATCTAACCGTTTCAAGAGGTCGGCGGTTTTGGGAAGTGAAGGACCGGAAACTGACAAGCCCTTTTTCTGTTTCCGCATAAGCCGATTACACCATGAGTGTTTGTCCGCATCTCACTTTAGTTGCTTGAGCACTGCACGAGCTAGCAGTACGGACCTGACACATGGGTGAGTTTTTCTTCCATATAGCTATGACTACATTGCCATTGATACATGTTACAGATGGGACGTTAACGTCTCAGGTTTAATTATGTACATTTTACTATATGATGGGAGCTTACCATGGACTCCCCATTATGAAGCCCCAGATTACTGGGTTAACTGTCTTTCTATTACAAGTTGGGGCTGATGTATTTGACTCCACTTTTCGTGTAGATTTTAAATTGCATTATGCTGCACTTGTTTACAGAAGTAAATGCTTATCCATTTTATTTGTGTTTGTCTATGTCATTATCTGCATTTTTAGGTGTTATGCTATGTGAGACTTTTTGTCCTAGTAGCTATAACTATATACCCATATATTGGCTCTAGACATGGGATGATAACCCATTTAGTCAAATTACATATGTAGATGGGAGCTTACCACAAACTCCCTACAGACTCCCAATAAACTCTCCATTACTTGAACAGAGGACGTTTGGGACTCCAATGTTTGTGCTAATTAAAGGTGCATCACGTCTACAACTGTGTAAATTAATAAGGGTTCCTTTATGATTTTCGCAAGGTTATTCCTTTTTGCGAATTGTTAGGTGCTAATCTCACCTTATTTTAATAATTTTGTACTGAGGGCCTGATTTTGAGTTTGGCAGAGGGTATTACTTATTCACAAACATGACGGATATCCCGTCTGCCGTATTACGATCCCATAATAGCCTATGGAGATCGTAATACCGTGGATGGGATATTCGGTATGTTTGTGACAGAGTAACCCATATGCCAAACTCTTAATCATGTCCTTTTTTGACATACCGGACGAATTGATGATTGGGAGATAAATAACAATTGACTGTTTAGACAAGTAAGTGGTCCTTTACGATTTTAGCAGGGTTATTTCACTTTGCAAATTCTTAGGTGCTATGCTGACCTCATCTTATCATTTTTGTGCTTAGTCTTTTGGACATAACAGATGTATTGATGATCGGGAGATCAATAACAATTGATTGACCTCTTATCTCATATCACATGGTAAGACTTAACCACGTCTATGACTAGTCACTAGAGCACATGGTGTATTCACGCAGGTTCGGTGTACCTGCACTTTGGGGATGCAAAAACTGTTTTTGGAGAATTATTGTGGCACTATACCATGGACACTATCCCCTTGTCCCTAAATATCTAGTGGCTATTACACTTAAGCTTGCTTCACATATTCTTAGACCATGGGCAGCTTAGTTGACGGTGATCATTTATCTTTCTGATATGACCTCGTGTATCTTATTTGGCATTTCTTTCTGAGACACTGACAAGCATAGGACGTTTTTCTTTACTCTGGTGTTTGATGGTTCTTTATTTTTCCTCAATAGTTTATGCTAGACCATTGTACTACGATGAACATTTCCTGTCTTACTGTAACTTTGTATTTTTATAGCCTTGAAAAAGTCACGCTTTGTGACGATACCCATTTTGGCTGTTTTTGTGATGATATAATTGCTTGAAAATCACTGAATTCTATATACATAGAAGGAATAAATGACTTTTTTATTAATTTATCTACACACCCTACTTTGTGGACTTCATTTGTTGGACTTCTCTAAAGACTGCTTTGATATCTTTGTGTATCTCAATGTGTACAGCGGACTCAGTGGGTTCATTTGTTTATCATACCCGTGGGTAGTAGGGTACGTGATACCAAGTGAGCACCAACTCATACTTGTATGTTCATAATACTATTCCTACAAATTATATTTTAGAGGAGGTGTGATTAGAATAACACTACTACCCACTTTTTCTTGTATAATAACTTGTGTCTGGTCAGAAATAAAGATGTGGCCAATTTCTGCATGTTTCAAGGTTTGTAATATATTGTACGTTGTGAATATGCAATCTATCCTAAACTAGAAATTATGTACAGCACAATGAACAGTAAAGTCCAAGCTTTCAGGGTGTAGTGACTTCCAGACATCAATTAGACCACAAGAGTGAATACCTTTTGAAAAAGGTTGTTGCATTTTGTTGGGAATATAGGGCCAGATGTAGCAAACGTTTTGCGACTCGCAAACAGCAAAATTTGCCGTTTGCGAGTCGCAAAACGCGTATCCCAATGCAGAAATGCATTTTGCGAGTCGTTACCGACTCGCAAAATGCATTTCAGACTCGCAAATAGGAAGGGGTGTTCCCTTCCTATTTGCGAGTCGCATTGGGATGCAATACCATTTGCGACCGCATATGCGGTCGCAAATGCCATCGCAGTTACCATCCACCTTAAGTGGATGGTAACCCAATCGCAAATTGGAGGGGGTCCAAGGGACCACTCCCTGCCCTGAAAAACTAAAGGTTTCGGGTTTTTTTTAAGTGCAGCTTGTTTTCCCTTAGGGAAAACGGGCTACACTTCAAAAAAAAAAAACTGCTTTATTTAAAAGCAGGTCGCTAACATGGAGGTCTGCTGACGTCAGCAGGCCTCCATGTTAGCGAGTGCCTATACTCGCAATGGGGCCTCAATTTGCGACCCACCTCATGAATATTCATGAGGTGGGTCATTGCGAGTTGCAGTCGGTGTCTGAGACACCGTACTGCATAGCAATTTGCGACTTGCAAATTGCGAGTCGCAGGGACTCGCAATTTGCAAGTCGCAAATTGCTTTTTTCCTACATCTGGCCCATATTTTGTATGATAGTAACGGTCAATGAAAGGGTCCATGAGTTGGTGCAATCCTCTGCCTACAATAAGGTTATCTTGTGGACATTGTTTGCAAAAAAGTGGAAAATGTTTCCTAGAATTGAAAATAAACACCATTGGGACCATATACATTACATATAGAAATGAGTACATCATAAATTTTAAGAGTGAGGAGCCATCTGCCATCTTCATCTATAACTTCAGTGTTAATGCCAAGTACTAAAGATGTATGAATTATAATGATGACACCCTGTTTGTGATTAGTAGCAGGAGAACAAAAAATATCTACCACCCTATGTTTCTTTGTCGAATCTGGCACTGAAGTTTAGATAATTATGTGAAGGATCTTTGCTTTTTTATGTGGGTGTAAAGACCCTTTACATTCTATGAAACTATTCTTGTGTTAAGCATGATATGTAACCAGGAGGAAGAAAGTATAATGAAAATAATTTACTAAGATAAAGTGAGAAATCATCAAAAAGGTAATCATAAGAAAATGTACAAGAAGACCATAGGAGCAGGCTATGTAAAAAAAAGAAAGAGGAAAACAGGGAAAAGAGAAGAAAAGAGAAGAAAAGAAAAGAAAAGGAAAGAAAAGAAGAGAAAAGAAAAGAACAAAGAAAGGAAAAGGGAGAAAAGGAGATGGTAGTAAGTTTGAAGACATGAACCATAAGTGATACTAGTAACATAAGCAGCGAAAGTGGTGGAGCGCAAGGACAGAGACCATCCAAAGACCCGTCTGCCTGACAAGAGAAACAGTGAAAGAATAAAAAAAGTATAATAAAAGATTAATTGTCAGATTATAAAAGATAACAATAATGTACTGAGGTAAGAGAAACAGTAAAACATCAAAATGTAGAACTGAACACTTACCATAACAGTAATGGGGTACACAAATATTTATGGGTGGCGAGGTGGAGAGAAATTAATAAACAGGACCACAGGAGACATCAATCCAACTTCTGTGACAGACAGGGGACCTGTGGAGAAAAATAGAAGTCATGCCATATCTTATATACCTGAGCAACAACAGCAATCTGGCTGAACTCAAAGAATTATAATGCAAATCATTACAGTAAAATGGCAAGAGAGTTCAAGTTTTGCTAGGTCCAGAATTAATGTTTTATGTCCTCTGGGTTGTCACAAGTATAGAAGCTGTCATTGTATGTTTGTTTAAAGAGACAGGTAAAAGAAGGCCATATCAAGCATTTATGCATTACAAAACAGGGTGAAGATCTAAGAATTCATTCTGTTGGAGTACTGTGGAGTAAGCAACACCCTGAACAAAGAAAATCCTCAGTCCTGACCAAAGCATTTGTTTACATTGTTTAAAAGCTGAAAGCACAGACATTAGATTTGAGTATTGTAAGGAAAAAGCAATGCTAATAAGTGGGCATGCAGCAGAGTATTTGCATTGAGATGGTGAACCAACCCTGTGTGCTCTTTGTATGTTGAGTGTGGTGCAATCCTTTAGCCTAACAATATTAGGAATATAAAGCTGAATATAGGTGATCATGTCTCAGCCCTATGATCCTTCAGGAAGGCCATATATTTTGAGATTTATGCCTATTGTAGTTTTTCTAGGTCCTAGGTGTGCTTTGTGAGTTGGAGAATATCCGTAGACATCAAGTCCACTCAAGACACAACTTCTTGTCCAATACTAATGGATTGTTCAATATCTATTATCTGGAGTCAACGTCAGACCATTTCTCCTAAATTCTCTGAAGTGTGGCATTTGTTTCACTTACAAAAGGTTTAAAGCTTCGGATTTCATCTATTAAATCTTCCAGGGTAAGAGGCAAAGGGGATTTAGTTGGAGATGCTGGATCTGTTGTGCCGACTTATTGACGTTTTGAAATTTGATCCTTCTAGGTTGCTGCTGAGGAAGTAGAAGAGGTAAAAACGTTTTGATAATAATAGCAGCGGATGATCCATGGTGAAAAATGAGAGCTCAAAATGAAAACATATCTTTTTCAAGAAGGTCGAGTGTGGCAATGAAGAAAATAAAAAAGATTCCAAAGAATAAGAAAGGATACAAAGTGATGCTAAGCTGAGTTACAATAATGGTGATGAAAAAGAGCTGCCCAGAGGTCATGCATTCAGTCAGTTAGCAGGAAAAATAAACAGAAAATCTCCCAATATTCTCTTTGGCACATGTTCCTATATGTTTCTGAAGAAAATAATACCTTGGATGTAATGGAGAGTGAGCCTCAGATCTCCTTACCCGCTCCGTTGTTATATTGGTCGTCGGAAGGTGGAGGCCCGTCTGTTGACGAGCTCCATTGTAAGGAGAGACAGATTGTATAAAGAAAATGGTGGCCATTGCAGCCTGACGTGAGGAGCGGTGACAGCACTAGTAAGTACATATATATAGACCAATAAAATGACGGAACACTCACCAAGTTACTTCTCAGCCATTCCGAGGCTGCCACCATGTGCCTGGTGTCAGACGGCAGCTGTGTAGTAGGCAAAGGACCAACCATGGTCCAGGGGCTGTGTGAGGAGTAAATCCCGGGGGCCAGCTTAGTGCATTCCAGCGCATGCCCCCACACACAGTAAATATAGCACATGGCAGCACCAGCATGTACTGAAAGAATAATTAACCACCAGGGACTTTGCCACAGTCAGTATGAGAGCCTCTCTGTCCCGTTTTACTGTCTTACCCACCCAATGACCACTTCTGCATTCTATATATGTGCCTGCATCATTATTGAACCTCAACCACTTCATGATATGCGCCACAGTCTGCACCATAATTGGGACGATGTGATCTACACTGTCTCTATAACTGCACAGAAAATCTGGTTCCAATCTATGACCTGCCTCACTGCCTGCTCTGAAATACTGCCAGTTTTGCACCACAATTTTTCCTTCTCTGCCATCTGTAATTATCATCCACTTTTTCTGAATACTGTCTCATTGCATGCCACTGCCTGTCCCACCCCATGTTGGACCTCTGGCACCACATCACTGCCTCTTCTGCTTCGCTACCTGTACCATGCTTCGATCCCATAACAAGCATCCTTTTCTGTCCTTCTGCCACTGTTTGTTCCATGTCTGCTGACCCACTTTCTTTCTTTTCTACTCCACTGCTTGTCTGATATCATTGGCTGCCTCTTTGCTTGAAAGTAAGAGGGGCTGAAATGCAAACTTGATGTAAGTCCTGCAGGTAAAAAGATAATCACTTACAACTAGACTGTGAAGTGATATAAATCAGCCTGGTAGTCTGTCCTTTAAATTAACTTTGAGAATGAGGCCAGCAGGCTGAAGTAGAAGAGCTTACTCAGAAAACCTTAATTTAAAGATACCCTCGAGACAGCTAATACACAACGATCATCTTGGTCTATTGTTGTCATCAAATGTTTCCTGATTTAGCTTTCCAAGTCTTTTCATGGAAGCATGACCAGGAAACTTCAAATCTGCTGGAAATTCCCTTTATACTGTTAATGATGTGAAAGAAAGGAATATTAAAACTAAATCTAATGACAACCACCCCAAGAATTTAATATGTGGCTGTGTCACTGTTAATACATCCCTTTATGACTAATTTACTCACTTTGGGACTCGTTTTAGGCCAATTAATCTTTTGACCCTGACTGAAGACACCTTAGGACGAGATAGCTAATCATCATGTCAATCAATATGTCAATTATGTCATCAAAGTTCACAGTAATGCAACAATTCAAATTAATCAAAGACATTTAAAAAACTCGAAAACAACCATGACCTTTCAGTCATGAATAACCACACCAGTTTAGTAGAATTTTGTGAAGTTTATTCCCTATTGATTACAATTCTACTAGCAAGTTTATTTATCTCAAAACCAAGAAACACATTAGCATAGTAACAATATGGCAACTCTGATAAGATTTCATCAAAGCAAGAATCACAAATAATAGAACATAACACAACGTCAACATAGGTTATCATTAGCAGAATATTATCATCATGTTTATTCAACAAAGCTTAGATTCAGTCATTTGTCTATTTGCGTCAGTTTAGTGAATCCCTCTCCTAACCTTGAATTAGCATGGGCATGTTGGGCTTCATGCAAAACAATTTAGTAACACTGATTTGGAAAACATCTAACTATGGTCTCTGTCAAAAGAAGCAGTTGGTACCTAGAAAGGAAAAGCAAACAGACAATTACAATATCATTGTCATATAGTTACCCTCCGTAATGGGTCAGCACTCAGGTTCAGCCTTCGTCCTCAGGACATCGGTTGGTTCGCCATCAGGAATTCAGCAATCGGGTAAAAAGGGGGCACTTCCCTCATAAGGAGGTAAAGTATAATTGTGCAATATAAGGCAAGAACGGTTTTAAGAACCAAACAGCAAAGTCTCTATGCAGAATGACAAAGTGTCTGGATCATAGCAAATCGCATCAGCATCTCCCTAACTCTCTCCTAGTCTCCTATTCTCTCCTGTTCTGCTTTACTTCCTGGTGTCAAGGGTTTTTATCCCATTTTCGTTGTACATTCCCCTAAAATTTGGTTGGATGAGGGGTTGCACCCCACTATCTCCCTCCAATAGAGTTCTGATTACTTCATCAAATGTGTCACCCAATAACAGTTCTCATGTATTGTATTGGTCCTTATGATTGACGTCTTTAGCAGGTGGAATGTTCGGTATGATTTCATACTCTCGTTGTCCTTTGCACATCTTCAGTCAGTGGCTCCATTGTTTGTATGAGGGGTTGCCCCCCACTATCTCCCTCCAATAGAGTTCTGATTACTTCATCAAATTTGTCACCCCATAACAGTTCTCATGTATTTTATTGGTCCTGATGATTGACGTCTTTAGCGGGTGGAATGTCCGGTATGATTTCATACTCTTGTGGTCCTTTGCACATCTTCAGTCAGTGGCTCCATTGTTTGTATCAGTTCAGGTGACCTTGTACCTGCCAGTGGTCTACACTGTTGCATTCAGCTAAAATGTTTCGACAAGCAAGTCGAATTTCATGAGAACGGTTCTACTACAGTTACATTCATCTCCTAGTTAGAAGAAAACAAGAGTTCATGTCCTTCAGCAAGTCATCACACTGCACCTTAGAAAAACACATATATTATGAAACCGGGCAGCTAGGCCTCGACTCGTGCTGACTAAGGCCTAATGATTTATTAGCAAAACCTTAATGTATAACCTATTATTATTAGTTCAAAATCATCTCTTAATATAACATTTTATAATTATTAGTCAGTTTCATTAGTCCCCGTAGATACTGGGCCACTCCCTGTGGGCATATTTCAAGCGCAAGTTTTAGCAAAATATATTAATAAATTTTCTATGCGATATTATTACACATTAGTTTATAAACATTTCATGTTAATATTGATTATATAAGTTAAACTCTCTCATCACCTTTCTACTTGTAGGGGCTCTTGAGGATTAGCACCAATAAGTTTATTTCTTGGAACAGTAGGGAACACATTGGAAATGATGGTTTTGGGTCTGCATTCCTGGTGCATGATTATTTTTATTGCAAGCTTATACGTCATCAAATAAAAGAAGAAGGAAAAAAGTCTGGCACCGATGAGGCCGACGTGCTTGCAATGATTCTTTATTATTTTTAAATCAACCATCACATTTAATTTTAATAGAACAATGAAGAGTGCTTTCTGCAGGCAGGTGTAATTAGAGCAGGTATAGAATTTTTTTTCAGTTTTAGTGTACATCAGGTAAAAATATGATTCACTTCTGTGTAAAGTAAATTACTATAGGATTGGAATGACAGCAATACGAAAGTATAATTTAAACACACAGAATGGAAAGAAAAAAAGTGTTGGCTCACCAGCCAAAGGACTGAAATGAAGTTCATTTTAGGTGAAAGTGATCAGGTAAAATGCTATCACTGACAGTGCAAGAAAGCCTGTTGCCAAAACAGTTGACCCATCGTCACATGCTGTATGTTCTGGTGGGCAGAAGCAAAATGTGAATAATAGTTAAATGACTGAATGACTTATACAGCGCCAAGAGTTGCATCCAAGCACTAGAGACCTAGAGGCCCATATTTAAGAAAACGTACTGCATCAGAGCTGATGCAGCACTTTTTCTGCACCCCCCTACCTGTACCTAAGGACACCATGGTTCTATCATATTTATAAACCAGCACACCATGGCGGAGCCACTTTTTCTGTGCATCTCCCTAACGGCACCGCACCATTACGGTCTGTAGCACAATAGTGTTAACATTTTTTATGGTATTGTGGCGCTTTGCTACACCAGCGTCCTAAAAATGTTGATGCAAGTGTAGCAAAGTGCAAGCAGGACCATAGGTTTCTAAGGGGGCGTCATTTTAACACTTGTTCTGAGCAGGTATTTTGATTGATTACAAAAGTGGTGCAGTGAAATCTGTTAAATGTCACTTCACCATTTTCACTGGCCTCCCAGTGCTGGAATGCCCCCCTTGCACACATTATGCCTGGGCAGGCATAATGTGGCGCAAGGGTTCACAAAGTGGCACAATACATGCATTATTTAACAGTTGAAGCTTTCTAAGAAAGTATTTATTGGCAGTGGAATCGAGTTGGCATAATCCAGCTTGGATGTAATCATTGGGAGTACCGTATCCTTACATGTTGGGACAAGAAAAAGTCGTCAGCCTTTGTCACAGATCTGAGGAAAGTGAAACCGTATGCTGTGAAAGACACTATTTGAAGGTAAAAGGAAAGATTATAATTAAATTGGTTGACAGATTTTAGGCCACTTTTGTCACCCCATGTTCTGAAGGCCACCAATTGTGGCACAGGATGGAAGGAGACATTGAAAATAATTATATCTATCTTGTCTGTGATAAGTTGCAAGTAGCTTGCCCTCATGTACTGAGATAGCAAGATGAAGTAGTTTTTGAAGGATTCTTATGACACCATCAAGTTCTTGGTTAGCATAACAATTATTTGTGTGCCATCTCCATGTGAGACTAGTTTTAAGCCTAAAGATTGAACTATTAAAGATAACAAGGTCATCTAGTTGCTGAAAAATTTAGTGCTCAAGGAGGATCCATAAGGACCACTGTGTTAAACAAACGTAGGGGCATATTTAAGAACTTTTAGTGACGCTCCAGTGGCACTATGCACTGCACCGTATTTACAAGGTGGCGTTAAGCCACTTTTTGTGGCTTTACGCCACCTTGTAAATACAGCCCCTTCACACAGAGCACTTTGCGTGGAAGGGGCATTCAATGGGTGCATTTTGACGCTGCCCCAGATTTACAAGTTTTCGTAAACCTGAGGCAGCATCAAAATCTAACGCTGCTAGTGCAGGTGTCATTAATAAAATATATTGAGTGTTTATGTATTTTGAATAATGAGTTTATGTAGAAAATGAAATAACGTAGAAAAATAATGCACGCATTTGAAAATGTGACCTCGAAGAATGGCCACCAATGTTCATGAAATGTACTAATTAATGATTAATACTTATGAAATATCAAAAATGTACTAGACTAATGTAGTAATATGTCATATTAAGGGTTATGAAGTATGCTTTAGCTTTATTAATAGTAGGCCTTAAATTAGCGAGTGTCATGGCCTACTTTGCCAGGCCTCATGCAGAAGCTGTATTTCTTATCATTTAATAAAAATGCTGACAGAGAGAATTAAACTCTGAAATGTCCATGGTCTTGTTAAATGTGCTTAAAAGAAGCTTTTCGTGAGAACCGGCTGCTAGGAGATGATGTTCCTGCTAGTGCAACATTTTATGTGTAATATGTCTGAGGCTAACTGTGACAGGACAAGAACAATGAAGATACTGACTGGAGTTGAAGCTGCAACAATATTGTTACCTGACAAGCTGGATGATGAGAGCACCATAAGGTGGACCAATCAACTGTATGTGTACGGTAAAATATTAGAATTCATAGATTTGACATAGAAATATTATTGGACAAAGCGTGAACATACAATTATCTGACCAATAGGGAATTAGGGGATAGTTTAGGTGACTTTGGTATAACAACGCAACGGAGAGCAGGCTTACAGTGATTTTCTGGGAGAATTTAGCAGATTGCCAGAAATTGTAGGAGGTATTTGAGATTCATTCCGACATTGGGCTCGTATTCCTTGACTGAGAGCCTGATGTTTTGCTGATCAACTGATGACCTGAGGAAGAAGACTGATTCTGCTTTGCTGGCCCATACCGAGGATAGATATAAATGACAAACTGTGAGTGTTATGCATATTTTGCTTTTTCTCTCTAGGAACCGACTGTGCTGTTTTGATAGAACCATAGTTAGATGTTTTTCCAAATTTGTGTTTCTAAATCGCTTTGCATGAAGCCCAACATGCTGATGCCAATCTGATGTTAGTTAAGGGCCCTCACAAATGACAGGACATTGAATCCCCATGCTATTCGAAGAACACAAACAGATGCTATATAGCAACTTCTCACCCAGTGGAATTGTTTTTGTATGTTTCATTTGATATTGAGATGAATCTACATAACCTTAGCATTGTTAATATAGGGAAATAAACGTACTAAACTTTTAGTAAAGGTGTGGTTATTCATGACTGAAAGGTCATGGTGTGTGACATTTACTGACTCCATTGATTATTGATTCTATTAATCAACTAATGATTTTGATTATTGTGTATTGATTATTGATTATGTACTGGAGCTATGGTAAGAACTTCTTAATTGTGAGTCAAAAGGTTCATCAACCTATTCCCCTTGTAAGTTCACTTATTAAGGTATGATGCACTAACAATGCCACCCCAGGGGTGGCATTAGCATGGTGCAACGAGGAGAAATGCTTTAATTTCTCCTTGTTTTTTGTTGCATTCTGCAGCACATATAGAAAGAGCAAATCACCATTTAAGATTGTTTTTGTGCAGGAAGGTGTTCAAAAACAATCACCCCCTCAACGCAGCCATCCTTGCACTATGGTGCAAGGGTTACTGCATTGGCACACGGCAGCAAATTCAGCTCAGGGTAAAACAAAGGGGTGCACCACATTCTATTAAATACGGCTCATCTCTATGTTGTGAAAATGATGGTGCACAATGCTGCCAAATTCGGAGCAGCGATGTGCACAGTCATTTTCTCTTAAAGCTGGCCCATAGGGCTAGATATAGCTCTTGGTGGATGGGTTTCTCCGTCACAACGGTGAACCTGTCCGCCAAGAACTAAGTAAGGCCCTTAGGAACCAAGGTGAAAGCATGTAAAAAGACAGGTTGAGTACAGTTTGCCCAGAAAAGTATGGCACTAATTCTATGCTTCACAGTAATACAATGCTGCACAGACATTGTAACTGCGTCTAATGCAACACTAAAGCAAACGCCACTGAGAGGCCGAAGAGGATGAGAGCAGTACTTCCACTGTCCAAATTCCGGTTCAAATACTCTGAAAATGTTAGAAGAAAAGATTCTAAAATGAGAGGCTGTGAGGGCAGTTCAAAAATGTTACTATGGATTTTAGCATTTTTCTAATGAAAAAAGTTAATTCAATGCAAAGAGGTTTGAGAAAAGAATCAACAACTTCAAAGACTTGTTTGAGGTTTGTTTAACAACTTAATTTCTGATTTGACGTTTGTGTTCCTGTCGGTGAGTCTCATCACAGTTAGTTTTACATTTTCTTTCCAGTACCCCGCAGCTCTATGTTGGGCTTGTTTCCATGTCTCTCAGAACCAAGGGGCAGATAGTGTCCCGTGTGATGGGAGAAAAGGAGGGGTCAGGGCAATGGCAACTAAACTGATGTGCACCACAATTTAAAATAGTTCACACTATTCCTTTTCAGGACGGCGAGAAAATCACAGCATCCTCAAGGTCCAATTAGGTTTTATACTGGGTGCGGGCGTGTCAGTAAAATTAGGGTGGGGAGGACAAATTTGAAAGGCAAGGAGGAATGGTCAGTCCAAATAAGAGGGGAAAGAGTGACTACCTGTAAATGGATATTAGTGAAGACGAGGTTGATTGTGTTTCCACCCTGTGCACGGGGCAGTATCCAACAGATCCAAAGTGAGAGCTACCATGACATTCATTAGTGCCAGGGCGAATGGATTATCTAGGACATCCGCATGGATATTGAAGTAACCCTATATAGTAAAGTTAGCGTATATAACAATATAAGGAGCAATTGTCTCAGCTAACTCACTACCAAATGCACTGAGGTAAATCCTTGGCAAACGGTAAATGAGAAAACCCAAGAAAGACACATAGAGGTTGATTTTTAAGGAAAATATTTTGAATTACATGTTGTAGCATCCTCCTCAGCTTGAGTACTCGTAAATGAATACACCACACAAGGAGCTTGGTCTTCCACATCTTTAATGTTCTGAGTGTAAACGCAAACACAACATTCTAAACATGAAATCTATTCCCTACATCAAACATGAATGTCACAGTTATGCCGAGTACATAAGGAAACATAAGGGTCCTGTCATTGCTAACTTACAAGGCACTATGGGCAGATTTAAGACATTTTGGCGCTACTCCCGCAGAGTACATAGGGACCCATTATAGATAATGGTATGCTCCATTATAACGCCTGCTCTGAGCAGGCATTAAAAGTGCAGAAAAAATGGCACAAGGAAATCTCTTAGAATAGCAAAGGACATGTGAGACTTTCTCTCTCTCTCTCTATCTCTCTCTCTCTCTATATATATATATATATATATAAAACTGAATGTTCCACAAAGAGATCGACGCTCGGGCCCTCTGCTTTCTCCCGGACTCCGACCAGCTGCAAGTGGTCCTAACCAACGAGGAGATCATGAACCTGAGCACCGCAAACAGAACCCTGCATTGGAGGACGGCGAGGAGATTCATAGTGACCGATGATAGTATGAATTGCGCTCATGGGGACTTAAGAACTTACTAAAAGTACTATTGCATTCCAGTGTCCCTCCATTAGGGCTGAGGTATGGTGAAGCTGAACATAGGGCACTGCTTCATGTTATATGTTGTACAGAATATAGGCGGGAGCCTACTGACTATCATTATCCTCAACAGGAGTGGCATGTGTGAGAGTCTGAACAGGCTGTGCCAGCTGACCCCCAGTTAGCAGTTACTGTTCCATGTTAATGGAGGTAACAGGTGCTCTACTAGTTAGGGGTTGGTGGGCAGATCAAAGCCCACCCTATAGAGTAATAGGGAAGGTGGGTTACCTTTTTAGGGGAGATCTGCATGTTTATACAGCAAGCCATCTTCTGATTGCAGGTAAGTGCGGAACAGGCTCGATCCTTACATTTAATACTGACACTCTGGCGCACAATGCCAGACACTCTGACACATTAGAACACTTCTCGCACCCTGACGGTAATGCTGTGGAATGTTAATGGTCTGGGCCATAAGTTGAAAAGAGGCACATTTGTGCAATATATAAACAGACAAAACCCGGACATTGTGGTATTGCAGGAGACCTTCTTACTAGGTAACACTTGCAAAGTGCTATTACGCAGCAGGTACATATTGATAGCCCATGCAGGCTATTCCTCTGATTAAGGGGGAGTAGGTATCCTGATTAAAAGTGCAGCACTTTTCACGCCCCTTGAAACATGGAGACACACACAAGGAAACTATGTGACCCAGTCAGGTACTTGGGATGGCATCACCATTAACATATGCTCTGTATACATCCCATCTCAACACCACCAGCTCACCTTCCCCACGCTAAGTATGCTCCTATTACAACTACTATCAGGTATGCTAGTCTTGGGGGGTAGTTACAACACCATTTTGTCCGAAGCTGAAGACAGACACACACAAGTCACAACCACCGGGACGTCATCCATACTAGCAATATTCGTGAAAGCTTTAGGCCTCATTGACACGTGGTGCTTCCGCTACGCGGAGGAACAACAATATACATTCCTATCGGGAGTGCACAATTAGACCACATCTTTACGCACCCCACACACATCTCCAGAATAGTTTTAGTAAAATGATTAGCCTGGGGCCTGTCTCATCACTCACTGGTATGGTTAGAATTAAGGGGGACTCAAGAATGGTTTCGGGTCCGAAACCAATCAACCTGTGGTACATGAGAGATAATAAGATTATGACGAAACTAAGACAGGCAACAGATTACTATTTCACAGACAATGTTGAGTCGTGAGATTCCCCTTTATTATCTGGGAAGCATATCAAACTGTGCTACGGGCCAGGACTACTCCTTGATTGCTGGGAGGAAGAAAGAGGGGAGAGCTGAAATGGACCGCTTAGAGGATAAAATTGCAGAGCTAGAATGATATTTACATAGGGAGGGAACTGGGACAGTTGTGCTTGCCCTCAAATTGAAAGAAAAGTAGTACTGAGACCTGGCTGAGGACACTGCACATAAAACCCACATCCTGACACAAAGGAGGGTCCATGATGTTGGGAAGAAAGCTGGCAAGCTCCTTGTAAGGCTGAAAAAGAGGGACTAGGCTGATAACAGGGTACTTTATCTCAGGACTGGTAGAAGGGAGGTCAGAACTAGGTCAGAGGACATAGGCGAGGAATTCACAGCTCACTATTCAGACCTCCATAAAGCTAGGGGCACTTCCCAACCACAAAACATCCATGAGTTCCTCCAGGTCATTGAAACCACATGCTTTTGGAAGAACACAAACAGATGCTCGATAGAAACTTCACACCCAGTGAAACAGTGCAGGCAATAAGCTCCCTTACCTCTGGGAATGCTATGTGACCCAATAGCATTCCTATTGGGCTTTATAAAGGTCTGTCAAGCAAGGTTGTGCCCCACCTAGTAAACATGTGGATCAAAGCTAAAGCCACAGGAATGCTCCCCCAATAGCAAAGATAAACCACAATTGTAGTGATCCACAAAGATAATAAGCCCCCAGACTGATATAGTTCATATAGACTTATATCTCTCCTAAATGCTGAGGGCAAAGTCCTTGGCTAACCTACTATTGGCTAGGCTCAGACAGGTCATAACCACCTGATCCACCTGATCCACCTGGATCAATCATGCTTAATGCCCAACAGGGGTGCCTTACTCAATCTTTGATGACTGTCAATGATCCTGTCAATGGACACCTCTATGGCCTTCGCCACCTAGAATGGGACTATATACATGCCTTTTTGGAGCACTTCAGATTTGGCTCTGCCTTCCTTTTATGGGTCTATCTCTTATATCAGGGACCAGAGGCACGAGACAGGGAGAAAGGGCTGATGCTGCTCACCTTTGAACTCCATTGAGGGACAAGCCAGGGATGCCTGCTCTCCCCACTGATATTTGTCCTGGCTCTGTAGCCACTGGTAATATGGCTCAGGAGTGTTCCACTGGTACAGGGGATCTACTGGGGGAGTCATGGGAGGATTGCATATCCCTATTTGTGGACGATGTTCTATTCTATGTAACAGACCCAGCATTGACTATACACAGACTAATGCAAATCCTCTGTATCTTTGTCGCCTTTTCAGGCTATACAATAAGTTGGCTGAAATCACTTATGCGCCTAGTCATGGATCCGAAACTGATCCTGCGAGGTGAGATACCTATGCCCATGGTGGACGAGGGGTTTAAATACATCAGCATTTCTATCACAAAGGACTCACAATTGTTTGTCTGGAGCACTTTGTGATGGACATACAGTACTTGAGGGCTCTGCTGCTCTCCTTCCAGGGAGGAGTGGCAATGTTCAAAATGATGACACTGCCACCATATCATGTGCAGTGCAAAACACCCCCTACCTGGTGCCCAAGGACTTCTTCCGTAAAATGGATGCTGCCCTCTGGTTTTTACTTTGGGGCAATAGCCCACCCCACATCATCCTCCAGAAACTGACCAGGGGAGTGTATGATGGGGGAACTGGTCTACCCAATGTACGTAAATACTACAGAGCCATGCAGTGGTCAATGACTGGGCCTTTGCACCCTGGGGCGAAACTGCAATTCAGCTGGACAGACTATTGTGGTGTAGCGGGGTCTCTGAGGGGGCACTCTATAGGGCCAAACTAGCTCAAACCCTCCCTGTGCACACTAGAACTCTATTCCAAATATGGCAGGAGGCTGCCCCCCCTTATGGGCTGGAAGGACAGCCTAACAGAAATGGCCCTTCTATGGTCCAGCAACCTACTATCGGAGGTAGGCAGACTACAGGTCATTGTGCAATGGAAATTCGAAGGTACCATCGTATTACACGGAGACACACTATTGGAATTGACCTAACTGACAAACCAATATCAGCAAGCACCTACACAAAGCAAAAAATATATCCAGCTCAAACATGTTCTTGCCTAACATATGTAAAAAAAACATGACTATTGAGGAAGACCGTGTCTTGTCAGAACAACTATTTAAGAAAGCTATCTCCTTGATATATTTAAAAATGTTAAATAATGCCCCTGACACTATGTAGGTTCTTAAAGTCCAATGGGAGACAGAAGTGGGAGCGTTTGAAGATGGTGAATGTGAGGAGGCCCTGGGAGAACCCAGGGAAATCGCAATCAAGTCTGGCTTTAGACTGATCCAGTTATGCCTACTACACTGCTTCTACTTCTCCCGCACAACTTTACAAGCCATGGGTAGATGCCCAATGGCAGCTCACTTGAGGGGTTGTGGAGAGGACAAAACATTCCTTCATGTGGTCTGGAGTTGTCCACAAATGAAAACTATGACGGGATACACTATCTTGGACACAGTCAAAGGCTGTTTACGAAGGGGCTTATT
Organism: Pleurodeles waltl; assembly: GCF_031143425.1. NCBI lineage: Eukaryota > Metazoa > Chordata > Amphibia > Caudata > Salamandridae > Pleurodeles > Pleurodeles waltl. The sequence goes on along the minus strand of NC_090450.1, from coordinate 215,060,713 downwards.
TACAAGCCCCTTGTGCCCCCTTTGTGTCATTTTTTTAAAGCAAGCAGCAGCGCTAAGCAGTGCTTTATACTGCTCCATATTTAAAAACTGATGTATTGGGCCCAATGCATCAGATTGTAAAGCCATGCACGACATTATAGCGGCACCAGGTATAATGTATGCAAGGTAGGCATTCCTTTTGTAAAAGCCACGCAGAAATGAGGCAGTGAAATTTACAATGTTTCACTGTGTCATTCTGCAACTGCACAGCATCAGAATTTTAATGGCTGCTCAAAGCAGGCACTAAACTCATACAGGGCTTTTTAGTACGGGAGCCTTCCCCGCATTGCTGGAGAAGCGTCCTTTTTTTAATGTTATTCCAGCAATGCGGAGCCGATGCATCAGTTTCTTGTAAATGAGACCCTAAATGTTTGGGGTGATGACACACCACCACAGTACAGTAAATTGTGGTTCTCTCTTGGCCTTGGAGTTGCTAAGAGACATATAGACCAGGAATGGGAAGCGGAGGAACCAATGAACTTACAGGAGTGGCATATACTTACCGAAAAAGCTATCTACCTAAGCAGAGAATGCCTCAGGAAATGGGAGAAAGTGTGGTCTTATTGGAAAGCCCATAGAGGGGTTGGGAATGAGAGGGACAATTCTAATAATGTGTGTGATCAGACTGTGGCCTTCAGGAATTGTGTCATGACCTTTAACATACCACAAATTTGCCATACTTACCTTACAGCTGAGACTGTTAACTACCATGCTTATCTATGCCTGCTACATTTTATTATTGTTTGTATTTTTCCTTAATCTGGAAACTCAATAAAAAGATTTATAAAAAAAAGAAAGTCTATGAATTCTCAGCTGTTGAAAGGTGGGCCTTTGTCAGACTTTAATATTGAAGGGAACACTCAATATTGCAAAAATGCCATTTAATCTCTCAGTGGCCTATTTCTTGGGTGATCTATAAGAGATATTCTACTAATGGGAAACAGGATCATTCATTAATAATCACCATCAGGTTATGTCCATTGTCAAGGGGACCAAAAAATCAACAGCGATTCTTTTCCAAACACGATTTGGTAAATCCAACATATTCAAGGCCTCTTGAGTAATTTTAAGATAAGGATAACAGAGGACCTCAATGGTCTTGCCAGAACATAAAATGAAATACTTTGCCTGATGAGTTTGGGTCCTTGTTATAAAGGGCTTTATGAGTCATACATAGGGTCTTAAAGTTAATCCGCTGCTTTATAGGGAGCCAGTGGAGAGAAGCTAAAGCAGGTTTGGCCGATGTATATCTAGATGTAATTTTAAGTAGACGAGCGGCTGCATTTTGCACTGCAGTCTCTTTGTAACATAGCCAGGGGAACTAAGAAAGAGGGAATTACCATAATCCAGACGTATAGAAACAAGGGGCCAGATGTATGAATCTGGCCCATTGCGATTCGGTAATTGCGATTTTTAAGAAATCACAATTACCGACTCGCAAAGGGCCATGTATCACATTTGCGAGTCGGTAATTGCGATTTCTTAAAAATCGCAAATGCAATTACCGAATCGCAAATTGCGATACTGGTCCCATTCGCAGCTATGGGCCTGTTGGCCCATAGCTGCGAATTTTTTGCATTTCGCAAATTGCGATTTCTGAAACAGAAATCGCAATTTGGGAAAGCAAAGGGCCAGGGTGCTGGGGGCCTAAGGCCCCCACTCCTGCACCCCATTTTTTTTTTGTTGCACATGTAAAGTACACACATGCCAAAAGGGCATGTGTGCTTTACATATCTCATTTAAAAATGCAGTTGTGCTGCATTTTTAAATTTTGCACCAGGTTACCACCTGGTTGCAGGTCATGGTATTTTGCAAGTACAAAATACCATTCTGCGAAAAATCGCAATTTGCGATTTTTTGCAGAATTGCTTTGCGACCTGGATTTTGCGAATCGCAAATTGCGATTCCCAAAATCAAGGTTGCAACGCAGAAAATCGTAATTTTTTCGATTTTCATTTTTTGGTCTGCGAATGCAGTTGATGCATTGCAGACCCCGATTTTGCACTCGCAAACATACGATTTAGCTGTTTGCGAGTGCAAAATCAGATGATACATCTGGCCCTAGGTCCTAACTATAACAACCTAGCAGCGACCACCACTAGGTAATATATATATATATATATATATATATATATATATATATATATATATATATATGTCAGTAGTTATAGTTAGGACTGTGATTCCATAGAGAAAGCATTTTTTGACTTGCCTATATCTTTGGCAACGTTTGACGAATCTACACAAACTTTTTGAAAAAAGTCTTGCTGTGATTCTTGTTGCGCATGGAAAGACGGAAAGTTTTAAGGTGATTTGTGAAGCAGGGGTGGCCAAAAAGGGGGGTGTCAAAAAAGTTGCATTTCCCATGTTAATTCCTATAGGACCTTTAGACATGTCTACAGCCCGAACCACTGGGCGAAATTATACCAACTTTGGCAGAAAGCTAGCTTTTGGTATACAGATTGATCTTTTGCTTATTTTATGTAAATCTGTTCAGTAGTTTAGGAGATATTTAGGGCAAATACATTTGTATATCTTCAGCTGTGAATAATTCACAAAATTGGCGAATTCTCGCAAACATATGTGCAAAAAAGAAGCATTGCAAATGGCTGATGACAACCTGACTAGAAAATTGTAACCACCATTTTATTTCATGGGACACAGTTTCCAGGGGTAATAATTCAAATTGAAAGTGGCATAAGGAGTCAGGGTGAAGGTACCCTGAGCCCAGTGGTGTGATATTGGTGCGTGTTAGGGGAAAATTATAGGTCTAAAATAATTTTGTGTCATGGCAGTTGATGTTTGTGAAAATTCTCAAATTTTCTTGAGTTGCTGAGAATTATTCACAAGATATTTGTGATTATGGAAAAATGTGAAAGTATAACCATACTCATTCAAACACTCATTCATTCACTTATACATGCACTCAGAGGCTCAGAAGCCCACTCACACACACACCCAGACACTCATGCACCCACTCAGACCCACTCATAGACTCACACACCTATTTTCAGACCCACTCAGACTCTCACGGACCCACTCACACATCCACTGACAGAGAAAAAGGCTATGCGTGGCTGGGTGGTTATAAGGGCTTGGCTGCAAGACTGAAGGCCGTGTGTGGCAGGGGTTGGAATAACATATACTAATTAAAATTACTTTACATTAAAAAAACATAGAAATTCACTAAAGAAACAAAGGTTACTGGGACATTATAGTTAGGTTTTGCATTTACTCGTGCAAAACAATAGAGATTCAGCAGTTATGGTTAGAGTTCTTTAAAGTAACTATAACTTGCGTGCTAAGGCAACTATAACTCGCCTTCACCATGCACAGCTAATTACTCCACATATTATGCCACTGATGTGATCTTGTATGCCATTTTTTATATCACTGCAATGTTTGCAAAAACATTATTGATAAGAAACAAGTTATAGTTACCCTCGGGCATGAGTTATAGTTACTTGAGATAACTCTAACTATAACAGGTCGATTTCTATGGTTTCATACGTTTAAAATGTGAGCCTAACTATAACATCCCTGTAACCTTTCATTTTTTTAACTGAATTTCTGTGTTCTTTAAATTCTATTTTCTTAACTATAATGTCTCTGTAACCTAAGTTTTGTCAGTGAATTTCTGTGTTTTTTCTAACATAAATTAAATTTCATTAGTATATGTTAATCCATCCACCACTGTGAATGACCTATGGCAGTGTGCAGCAGCCATTGGCCCAGAGCCTGGCCCCCCTGACCACCCAACCCCAAGCTGTGCAAGGTCCTTTGGCCATGCGTGGTGGGAGTTGGCCGCAACCTGTCTCTCTGGATGTGAGAATAGGTATGAGAGGGTGTATCCAGGGGTGAGGTTGGCTTTAAGAGTCTCTTTCTGGGTGTAAGAGTGGGTGCATGAGTGTCTTAGTGGGTACCGTCAGTGTCTGTGTGAATGTGTGTGAGGGTGCATGAGGGTTTCAATTGCTCTGTAAAAGGGTGTGTGAGAGGCTGAGTGGGTCTCTGAGTGGATGCATGAGGGTCTGAGTGGGACTGTGAGTAGGTGTGCGAGTGTCTGGGTGGGTCTGTGAATGGGTGTGTAAGGGCCTGATTGGATGTGTAAGTGGGAGAAAGAGAATGAAAAAGGGAAATTGGGAAAGAGAGTGAAAGAGTGAGAGTTTTTTGGCTTTGGTGAATAATATACTTCACTGGGATATTTCTGGACAAATTGAAAAGAAAAATGTGTTTGTCAATTATAAAGAGTGAGATCACTTTTCAGTACGAACCTTAAACTTTAAAAGAAAATAAAGTAGGGAAAAAAACCACAGACACGCCTGGACTAGAATCCTCAACTTTCAGTGTAAGGGTCTGTGACCTCAACCTTTATGCCACAGGTGACTGTTTACTAAATTCATTGCATGGAGAGACCATTGCAATGACTATCTCTCTCTTTCTCTCTCTTTCTTCCATCCATCTATGGCTGAGTGAGTGACAGAATCGTAGGGGAGGCTCAAGGCCTCTGCAGTCCTAGCCGGCTCCCCACATCCTGTGGGAGCTGGCATTGCTCCAACAAGTAGGTTCTTGCTGGTGGGAACAATGTTTTCATCTTTTTCCAGGCACATATATTTTGGTGATGGGGAAAAGATCAAAACTCTGCTTTCTGACAGAGGGACATAGCAGGAGATGGTCATGGGGGATAGCGCCCTCGGGCTATTAATGGCTCCTTTAAGGGGGCCCCTCCTTCCAACTTTAATAGCCCTGGGAAGGGGGTGGGCTACAGGGCTTGGAGGTCTGAAACAGACCACCTATGTGTTTTAAAATGTGTTCCCCAGGAAGGTGGCGGTCCCCAGGGCCCCCGCACTATTTGTGATTAGTACCCTAGGGAGGTGGTGGGCTCACCCTGCATCATTTTTGTTTAAAGCCCTGCAAAGGTGGTGGTCCATGGGGCTTCATGCCCCCGCATCTAATTAGTTCAAAGCCCCAGGGAGGTGGTGGTCCCCTGGGCAGTGGGGGCCTCACATCCCCATGCACTGAGTTTGATGAAAGCCCCAGGGAGGTAGTGGTCCCCAGGGCTGCATGGGACTGAGTGGCCTCCCGCACACATCATTTGCTTGCCCCAGGGAGGTGGCTGTCCCCAGGGTAGCAGCAGCCTCCCCTGCTTTAAAATGGGAATGCCCCAGGACTTGACCCACCCGGGGGCAGTCGCTGTTAGGTAGTTATAGTTAGGGCCTAGTTTCCATAGGTGAAGCATTTTTGTTTTGCAAATAACTTTGAAACCATCTCACAGATCTTCTTGAAATTTTCCAAACTAATTTGCCCCTCACATAGGCTGCTGGCTTGAAAGTTTCAGGGTGATTTATTAAGCAGAGGCAGAGAAAAGGGGGAGGTGCCAAAATCCATTTTCTCCATGAAATTTCATGTTGGGATTTTGGACACGACTACAGCTAGAACCACTAAATGGCATTACACAATATTTGTCAGAAAGCCAGGCCTTGGTCCAGCAAGAGTGATTTTTGTAATTTAGTGTAAATCCATTCAGTAGTTTTATAGTTATTAAAGAAAAAAGATTTATGTATATCTTGGGACTCAAATCCCAAGCAGATCGGACAGATTTCATGATGAGATCTGATTGGCTGCCAGTACTTCAACCAGGAAGTGCTGGCAGGCATCTTCAGACTTGGACTCAGCTGAATCCCAAGAAAAAACAAAACAAGGCAAGGGGGCAGGGTGGGAATGCCTTGTTCACCCTAGGCCAGGGCCAGAACCTGTTTTTAAAAAAATGTTATCACAAATTTGCAAAGGATTGGTGAATCCACAAAAATCCAAGAAAAAACAAGCATGGATCCTGTGCTCGCTTTATAATTGCTCCACAAGTGGAGAAAGGGGCACGTGTGGCCCCCTCCCTACGATGATTTCTACCTCAGGGACCCCATCCCAAAGGGGGCCAGCCTTACAAATTAAGTGGAAGGGGGATGTATAGCCCCTCTCCTGGGCTGATTTCGGCCCCAGGACCTGGCCTGAAACAAATAGGTAACAATATAGTTGGGAAACAGCTTTTTAGAATCTTGAGAAATTCTCTAAAAATCAAAGGTTACAGGGATGTTATAGTTAGGCTCACAATTTACACACACAAAACCATAGAAACTCAGCAGTTATAGTTAGAATTGTCTCAAGAAACTAAAATCCATGCCTTAAATGAACTATAACTCGTGGGTTCACCATGCCCTGGTAATTACCCCGCATATTACATCATTCATGACATCTTCAATGACATCATTGATAATATCGGTGGAACATTTGCTTTAAAATTATTGATAAGAAAAATTCTGACCCAGTCTATGCAACAGTAGGGAAATTGTTAGATATTGTAAGATCTTCATATTTATCAATAAAAGTCCAAATCATTTATCAAAACTATTTTATTAAGGCATACTAAATTATATTACATCAGAAATGTTAGTTTCATACAATAAACAAAAATGTAAAAAACAATACAATTAAAACTGTAAAAAAAAATACTTTAAATAAATACTATAACATACACTTAAGTTAAAAAAAAGCATTAAAAAGTTATGCTGCACTTAGTATATTTAGTAATCCATTTAATAATTAATTTGCATTAAATACTCACCAATAAAATGAAATGATTTTCAATGTAATTCCTTCCCTCCTAATGCCCCTACAAACCCAACAACCCCCTACTAAAATATAACATACTGTTATTAATAATAACATTTAAATATATATTAAAATTAACATAATGAAATATAAATATGCGCAAACAATTAAACAATTAGCATAAGTAATATGCAATTCAAATATGTACCATTACATGAATTATCAACTAATTATCTTCCCACCCTATTCCCCTAAAAATCCGCTACTAAAGTATAACATATTATTACTGATAATAAAATTAAAATAAACAATTAACAAAATGAATTGAGAAAAATAAATAAACTAAACAATTATTATACTTATTAATCAATTGAATAATTAATGACAATTTAAATTACAATTTAATTAAATTCCAATACTATTCACATAGAAACCCAAGAATCCTGTGCTAAATTTATGATTAGCCATTGCATTTAAGAATAAATTAGTTAAACACTTCAAATTATAAACTATATTTTTAAAAACAAATAATAACAATACCGACAATATCACCACCTAAAACCACCTTTTTTGCAATTATATTAAACACAATATTAAAAACAATATTTAAAAAAATGATATTTCTTACCAAAAAAATGATATTCTTGACAATGATATCCTGTATCACATTATTTTAGTAACAATAGTTTTTAGACGATATTTGTGTATCATGATAATTTAAACTCAATATTTTCGCCAAATTCTGTAAATGACATGTAAACAACCAGCAAAAAGGCTTAGTAAATCCGGACTAGATTTATTAATCCTCTGGAACACCAGAATCGACTACAGAAAGTCATAACTATAGGAACCATGAGGAGTCCTTTCAGGCTCTTTGCAAGTACTCAACATCCCACAGAAGAGGTGCAGAATGCACCTCATCCCCCACCTACTTCATGAGGGTACTATGACTAGGGCACTGGAATTATGCGCTAGGGGAAAATTATGCAGCATGGTTGACTAAATTATGCAGCAAAAAAGACAAACTACACAGCTAATTGCATCAAATTTTGTGATACTATTAGTTCATTTTTTTGTAATTTTTACACATTGTAAAACTGTTCAGGCAAAAAAATGAACATCATCAGTACCCGTTTTACAACCAAATACAGCAATAAGCAACTGAAAAATGACAAGTCAACCTTTGCAAAGGGCTTTGCACTGTATGAGAACACATGTTTCCATGTTTTAGTACATTTTGATCCATCTGAGCTAGAACTTTTTCTGTTAAAATCTCTAAACTAAACAGCAGATGATTGATTAAGTGGCAAATAAAGCCAATTCAAATCATCTGGCAAACTTCTCCAGCCACAGAATTGCATAATCATATAGCATATGACTCATCCCCTACCCAACTCAGAAGTAAGGAACACTACAACATTGCTACAATCACATGACTGCACAAGTGCAGTTGGGGGTTTATTAGCTTTCTGCTGTAGCATGCAGCATGTTTGTTTTCTCTCGTTATCTGCACCAAAGTTTTGTATCAAAGTATAAATAAAATAAACATGCAACCTTTATCATTCAGAGGCTGAAACAGTCACCATTTTAAGATATTTGGGATATTTCTTGTAATTAGATTTTCAGATTGCACAACTCAGAAACAGTGAGCAGATTTTGCTTCTCTCTATGTTGGAAAAATCATGAACTAACTCAGAGAAATTCTTAGTTATGTCTCTGCATTTTAGACATTGCAAATGCATAACATCTTGGGCTGAGCTCTGATCCAAGCCATCACCATTGTTCACAAAACAATCTTTTGTCTTTCTGACTTCTGTACCGCTGTGAAACTGTGGGTAGTCTTTCCCTATTACCTAAATAATTTCAGCCTCAGTTTCAATGGACGTATTCCGTATGGCCATACCACCCTTGTAGTTTGCCGACCAAAGTCAAAGGGTAACGTAATTGTAAAATACTCATGATAGCTAAGTCTCTCATTATGATTTGGACAGTCCGAGGTGGATTTTTGACATGACATTTTATGTAATGTTACTGTTACACCTTGGTAAATCAACTCAGTGTGATTCAAATACAAGTTAAACACTATGGAATGGGAAATTACTCAAAGAAACAGTGGAGGATGACAGAGAAAGGAGGATGTGTTGTGGAGGGAAAGTCATTTCTGATAGGGGGAGTATAAACATGTTCTAGCTTATGCAATAAGAATTTTCAATTATATTAAGGACACAGAGGCGAGGATTACTGTTCTCTATCTTTTCTGCATTTTTTCCCACGGCCAATTACAATCAAGAAAATCACACACTACATTTACCATGACCATCACCATATACCAAATGTCACATGCCTCAGTCAGAAAGAAGCTAGTCTTATAATAACTGCAACCACCATCTTCGGTCCTCTTTCTTTGCCCATCAAAACTGGAACACCAAATGGGTAACTCAGGAATCCTCTGTTGGAAAATGGGTTATTGGTAGGGCAGGTAGGTACCTACACCTAGCAACAAGCCACTAACCTCCACAAAGGTACAGTTAGGTCTCAGTAAATTAATCCCAGCTCAACCCTTGGTAGCTTGGCAACGAGCGTCAAGGCTTAATTTAGGAGATAAAGTGTAAAGCATTCAAATATCACAAAACAGTAATTAAATAAAACACAGGAAACAGTTTAAAAATCCAAAACCAATTTATAAAAATAGTTTATATTTTTATCTTTAAAATGACACAAAAACGATTAAAATCGGTTCAGGGGAACCAGAGATATGAATTTTTAAAAAATTATTACTTTTCTAGCGCTTAGAAACAAAAAGCGCCAATCGGGTCATCTGGTTGCACCTCGACCGGGGCAAAGTCAAACTTTCAGGCCGACCGCGATGGAGCCCTGCTCGGCTACAGATCGCGGGAGGCCTCGGTTAAAAAGCTACCTTCTGACTTAGTCTTTATTTTGAAGTTTTTCTTCACCGGGACGAACCTGCCAGTTGAATCCGACCTCCTGGAACCCTTGTCCGGATACGCGATGTGGGTTTCCTCGGTGGAGACTTTTACCTTCGGACTTAGTCGTTTTTTCGAGATGAAAATCCTTCGACCGGGGTAAACCTGGATCTTGATCCGACGCCCATGGAGCCCTTCTCGGATACGATGGCTGGGAGGTCCCGGTCAACTTTTTACGTTCGGACTTAGTCTCTTTTTTGGATGTTTTTCTTTACCGGGACGAACCACGAAGTCAGGCCGGGTCGCGGTTGAGGCAAGCCGGCTAGAATTTCCGCGGCGGGTCGGTCCCTCTCTGGAGCTTTTTTCCAAAAATTCTCAAATCTTTTCCAAACTTCTGGGGCTTCACCCAGATGTTCTTTTAAGGTTCTTTTGGGGTCCACAGCTCACCCCAAGGGTCCAGAAGTTCTGTGATGGTCCTTGGGGGGTGCGGACTTCAACTCCCAGAATGCACCTGGCGCAAACTCCTTTTTGGCCACTGGACAGTGGTCAGCTGGTCGCTTTCTTCAGGAGTTGGTGCAGGGGACTCTGGTTAGCAATTTTTCACCTGTAGCAAACAGGGAGTCCCTCCTTGAACCAGTTGAAGCCAGGCAAAGTCCTTCTTGTGGTGAAGCCCAAGTGTGCAGCTGGTGCAGTCCTTCTGAGTGCAGGTTCCAGGTGCAGGCCAGGGGTCCAGCAGGGCAGTCCTTCTTCTCCTTAAGTTCATTTCTTGTTGAATTCTGGAGGGGATCTGAGGTGTGGGGGCAGGTCTGCCAGTTTTATCCTTGCTCCTGGGTGAAAAGCAGGGGGGCCATGGTTCTCCAATCAGGGACAGGGTCGTCCCCCTGTGATGACCACTTCCTGGGAAGTGTGGCAAAAATCCATCCCAAAAGGCAACAGTCTCCAAAAATCCAGATGGCTGAATCTGATTTTTGGAGGTTACATCTGGCTGAGCCCACCCACTGGTGTGGCTAAAAATCATAAACACACCCCTCTCCTGCCCTCTCCTAATCTAATCAAGGGGGCACCTAGTTGTCTGGGGTTGCAGGATGTGGGGGTGTTGCTGGGTGCTGCAAATGTCCTTCTCTGCCTTTGAAGACCAGTTTGGCAGCCCTCCCCCTTCCTGCCTCACCATCTGCTGAGGGGAGATTCTCTCCCCCAAGCACATTCCTTTGTGTGAAGTCAGGCCACTTCACACCTCATCAAGGTAGCCTGGCAGAAGCTGCTGCAGGCTGGCCAATCAGAGCACAGCAGCAAAAACAATGCAGAGCTGAAATTGGCAACTTTTTAGGTAAAGTCTAAACTTTTTACCTGGACAAGTTATATTAAATCCAACAACTGGAAGTTGTGGGATTTATTACAACAATCAATTTGATACCAAATTCTTGGTATGTAACATTTAAGGAGACTTTAAAATTTAAAATAAAGTCTGCCCATTCTAGCCTATGAAGGCCATTTACTTCAATGAGGGAAAAACAAATTTGGCTGTTTTTACCTCACCAGGGCTTATAAATCTATTTTTATAAAGTCCCTGCTTATAGTTACATGGCACCCAGCCCTAGGGGCACATAGGGCACACCTTAGGGGTGACTTATATGTAAAAATAAGGTAGTTTAAGACTTTGGAAGTACCTTTAATTCCAAAGTCGAATTTGCATATAACTTTAATTTAAAAGCAGCCAGCAAGGCAGGCTTGCTTTTAAAATGACACTGGGCACCTCAGCAATGCACCTAGGTGTGCACCACCTATGCTGTGGTCCCTAAACCTACATGCCCTACCATATACTAGGGACTTATAGGTAGGTTAACTTAGCCAATTATAATTAGCCTAATTTGCATATCCATTTTACACAGAGCACAGGCCCTGGGACTGGTTAGCAGTACCCAGGGCACCATCAGAGTCAGGAAAACACCAGCATAAAGTGGAAAATGGGGGCAAAAAGTTATGGGGCCTCTGCAATCAGCCCTAGTTTCTCACACAACCCCCCCCCCCAGCCCACACGCCCAGGAGACTCAGCCCAACCCTGGGAGAGTCTTCCTGGCTTGTTAGGCGAGGAAGACAGTGAAGAAAACTGGCTGTCCCTTTGCAGGGCCTACTCTGCCTTATATCCTCCTGTCAGGGTCACTCCCTCTGGGTAGTGAAGCCATCCCAACAGTAAAAGGACCCAATTCAAACTGAAACTTCCCTCTAGGGGGGTCTTCCTCCTCTCTCTCTGCCAACTTGGGTAGTGACGTGCCCACCTCCCCTACTCCTAACTTTGCTAGGGCAACACCTAGCTTACCCAAAGAGGTCACCCAACACTTGAGCAACCCCACCATGACCAACAGGGTCAGGGGGCCTACTTTGCTATTGGCCTTGGGGTCTGCCTCCCAGGCCAAGTACAGTGCTGCCAAGAAGGCTAGCACCCAGCAGAGGCTACTGACAGCTGTCAGTACCCAGAACCACACCCTAAGCTCTCCACTGACAGGTGGCTGAGCTGCTTTAGGGGCATCTTTGGGGTCCTGGCACCCCTCTTGCTGTCTAGAGTGGGGGGCTACCACCTCCTGTGGCAGACACCCTCCTTCCACTCTCCCTTCTGTCAGTGCAGGGGCAACACCCTGCATCTGGACAGCTGCCTGACTACTCAGGACTTCCTTGGGGTCAGGTGAGGCCTCACCAGTGCCAACTCTGGGCTCCCCCCTTACTGGGGCAGAAGGCCCTTGGCTCCCTGGAACTCTCTTTAAGAGTGGCCTACCCTTCCTTTTCTTCTTTCCTTTTCTTGGGGACCCCTGTCTCCTAACTGTAGGGACTGACTCCCCAGGACTTTGGCTTGGGGGGGCGCACTGGGCGACCACCCCATCTGTGACCAGACTCACCTCTGGGAGGTCATTGCCCAGGATACAATCTAGGGGGAGGTCAGCACTGACTACCACCCTAATCCAGTCAAGGATACCCTCCCTCTCTAGGGGCACTATGGCTACAGGTTTGAGGTGACCTCCCCTGTGGCTATCCTGACTTTCCTTGTCTCTCCTGGGACATACATGTTTGGGGTCACTAACCGGTCACTCACTATAGTGTGACTGGCACAGGTGTCTCTCAGGCCAGTGGTAGGGATCCCATTCACTTGAATGTGGTGGAAGTGTTTACTCCCACCCTCAGGGATCACCAGCTTACCATCTGGTCCTGTCTCCCAGCTCAATGCTAGGAGGACTTCATCATCTGAGGAATCCTCCTCTATGGCTACATTGGACAGCCCAGTGCTAACCACCTTCTTTGGACAGGCTGCATCTCCTCTGAAGTGACCTGTCTGCTGACAGTCAAAGCAAGCCCTACTGTCCAAGAGCTTTTTTAACCCTGGGTCTAATTGTCTCTGCTGGTCAGAGTGGGATTTACTCTCCTCCTTCTTAGGGTTCTGGGGTACAGAGGGAGTCTCTGTGGTGGGCTTACCACCTCCCTCCTTAGGTTTTTGGGGACCTGTCCCCCCCTTCTTGGAGTCTCCCCCCTGGGACTTGACAACCATCCTGGTTCTCAACCACTCATCAGCTGCCTCCCCTAGCTCTCTAGGGTTGGTCTGCTTAGAGTCCACTAGATGCTGGCGTAACCTTTCTTGGATACAATTGGTCAAGATGTGCTCTCTCATGATCAGATTGTATAACCCCTCATAAGTATCTACTTCGTTACCAATAATCCAGCCCTCTAGTGCCTTTAGTGAAATGTCCACAAAGTCAACCCAAGACTGGGTACTGACCTTCTGGGTGTCCCTGAACTTCATTCTATATTGCTCTGGGGACAGACCAAACTTCTTGGCTAAGCACCTCTTCATACTAGGGTATGAATCTGCCTCCTCCCCACTTAAGGTGAGAAGCCTATCCCTCCCTGAGTTGGGGACCAACTCCCACAAAAGGGAACCCCAGTATTGAGGCCTAACCCTTCTCATTTGGAGTGCCCTCTCAAAGGCCCCCAGCCACTTATCTATGTCATCCCCCTCTACATAAGCAGGAACCACCCCCTTGGGTAATCTGGGGCAAACTCCCCCACCCATGGACACCTCAGCTTCTTTATCGCTGCTTCCATCTCTTCTTTCTTTGCTTGCCCACTTTTTCTTTTCTAGGGCCAGCTTCTCTGCTTCCAAAGCTATGTATGCTAGCTGGGCCTCCAGCTCTCTTTCTCTGATGGATGGGTTCTCTCCTCCTGAAAGGACCCCCTTCCCACCACTAGCTTTGGATCTGCCCCTAGTGACTGTATTTACTGAGGACCGTTCTTCCTCATCCTCACTTAGGCTCAGATGCCTTCCCTCCCCTGAGTGGTTAGAGATAGCATCCTCCCTTCTTTCTCCCCCCTCTGGAGCTTCTTCTGACTCTACCTCTTGGGCCTCAGCCCATGCTGTCAGGGATGTGATCAGGATTTGCTTCCTGAGATCAGTGGTTGCAGGCAACCCTCTTTCAATACACAACCCCCTAAGCTGGACTACTGTCAGTGTGGGTAGGCTAGCCAGATCAAGCTCCATGGTTCCCTAGTTTTGTGTCAACAAAAACTTTTTGCAAAAATTGGAAACAAGAATTTAGAAAAATTACAAAAATTCAATAATTGAAATTAATCCAAATTTAAAAATTAAAAACAATTTTTGCACTAGGACAATTTAAAGGATTTTTAATTTGTTTTACCTAAAACTGTAACGTGATATTGAACACAAGTACAGGATCCCGTCGCTGCTTCCAATTATGTTGGAAAATGGGTTATTGGTAGGGCAGGTAGGTACCTACACCTAGCAACAAGCCACTAACCTCCACAAAGGTACAGTTAGGTCTCAGTAAATTAATCCCAGCTCAACCCTTGGTAGCTTGGCAACGAGCGTCAAGGCTTAACTTAGGAGACAAAGTGTAAAGCATTCAAATATCACAAAACAGTAATTAAATAAAACACAGGAAACAGTTTAAAAATCCAAAACCAATTTATAAAAATAGTTCATATTTTTATCTTTAAAATGACACAAAAACGATTAAAATCGGTTCAGGGGAACCGGAGATATGAATTTTTAAAGAATTATTACTTTTCTAGCGCTTAGAAACAAAAAGCGCCAATCGGGTCATCTGGTTGCACCTCGACCGGGGCAAAGTCAAACTTTCAGGCCGACCGCGATGGAGCCCTGCTCGGCTACAGGTCGCGGGAGGCCTCGGTTAAAAAGTTACCTTCTGACTTAGTCTTTATTTTGAAGTTTTTCTTCACCGGGACGAACCTGCCAGTTGAATCCGACCTCCTGGAGCCCTTGTCCGGATACGCGATGTGGGTTTCCTTGGTGGAGACTTTTACCTTCGGACTTAGTCGTTTTTTCGAGATGAAAATCCTTCGACCGGGGTAAACCTGGATCTTGATCCGACGTCCATGGAGCCCTTCTCGGATACGATGGCTGGGAGGTCCCGGTCAACTTTTTACGTTCGGACTTAGGCCCGTATTTATACTTTTTTTGCGCCGCATTTGCGTAGTTTTTTGACGCAAAAACGGCGCAAACTTGCAAAATGCCATTGTATTTTGTAGGTTTGCGCCGTTTTGCGTCAAAAAGCGGCGCAAATGCGGCGCTAAAAAAAGTATAAATACGGGCCTTAGTCTCTTTTTTGGATGTTTTTCTTTACCGGGACGAACCACGAAGTCAGGCCGGGTCGCGGTTGAGGCAAGCCGGCTAGAATTTCCGCGGCGGGTCGGTCCCTCTCTGGACCTTTTTTCCAAAAATTCTCAAATCTTTTCCAAACTTCTGGGGCTTCACCCAGATGTTCTTTGAAGGTTCTTTTGGGGTCCACAGCTCACCCCAAGGGTCCAGAAGTTCTGTGATGGTCCTTGGGGGGTGCGGACTTCAACTCCCAGAATGCACCTGGCGCAAACTCCTTTTTGGCCACTGGACAGTGGTCAGCTGGTCGCTTTCTTCAGGAGTTGGTGCAGGGGACTCTGGTTAGCAATTTTTCACCTGTAGCAAACAGGGAGTCCCTCCTTGAACCAGTTGAAGCCAGGCAAAGTCCTTCTTGTGGTGAAGCCCAAGTGTGCAGCTGGTGCAGTCCTTCTGAGTGCAGGTTCCAGGTGCAGGACAGGGGTCCAGCAGGGCAGTCCTTCTTCTCCTTAAGTTCTTTTCTTGTTGAATTCTGGAGGGGATCTGAGGTGTGGGGGCAGGTCTGCCAGTTTTATCCTTGCTCCTGGGTGAAAAGCAGGGGGGCCCTGGTTCTCCAATCAGGGACAGGGTCATCCCCCTGTGATGACCACTTCCTGGGAAGTGTGGCAAAAATCCATCCCAAAAGGCAACAGTCTCCAAAAATCCAACATGGCTGAATCTGATTTTTGGAGGTTACATCTGGCTGAGCCCACCCACTGGTGTGGCTAAAAATCATAAACACACCCCTCTCCTGCCCTCTCCTAATCTAATCAAGGGGGCACCTAGTTGTCTGGGTTTGCAGGATGTGGGGGTGTTGCTGGGTGCTGCAAATGTCCTTCTCTGCCTTTGAAGACCAGTTTGGCAGCCCTCCCCCTTCCTGCCTCACCATCTGCTGAGGGGAGATTCTCTCCCCCAAGCACATTCCTTTGTGTGAAGTCAGGCCACTTCACACCTCATCAAGGTAGCCTGGCAGAAGCTGCTGCAGGCTGGCCAATCAGAGCACAGCAGCAAAAACAATGCAGAGCTGAAATTGGCAACTTTTTAGGTAAAGTCTAAACTTTTTACCTGGACAAGTTATATTAAATCCAACAACTGGAAGTTGTGGGATTTATTACAACAATCAATTTGATACCAAATTCTTGGTATGTAACATTTAAGGAGACTTTAAAATTTAAAATAAAGTCTGCCCATTCTAGCCTATGAAGGCCATTTACTTCAATGAGGGAAAAACGAATGTGGCTGTTTTTACCTCACCAGGGCTTATAAATCTATTTTTATAAAGTCCCTGCTTATAGTTACATGGCACCCAGCCCTAGGGGCACATAGGGCACACCTTAGGGGTGACTTATATGTAAAAATAAGGTAGTTTAAGACTTTGGAAGTACCTTTAATTCCAAAGTCGAATTTGCATATAACTTTAATTTAAAAGCAGCCAGCAAGGCAGGCTTGCTTTTAAAATGACACTGGGCACCTCAGCAATGCACCTAGGTGTGCACCACCTATGCTGTGGTCCCTAAACCTACATGCCCTACCATATACTAGGGACTTATAGGTAGGTTAACTTAGCCAATTATAATTAGCCTAATTTGCATATCCATTTTACACAGAGCACAGGCCCTGGGACTGGTTAGCAGTACCCAGGGCACCATCAGAGTCAGGAAAACACCAGCATAAAGTGGAAAATGGGGGCAAAAAGTTATGGGGCCTCTGCAATCAGCCCTAGTTTCTCACATCCTCCAACAGCAAAAAATCTCCAACCAAGGATGCAGGAAAACAGAACGCAACAGGTCGAACAGCACCAAACGTGGACTCTGTAGAACAACTTCTTCATGAAGAATGAAATGATACCTCTTAGGAAAAGAAGGGTCCAACCTTGACAAATAAGGTCACCCAGCCAGCACTTGAAATTAGCCTGGTTCAGGAGTGTTTCTGATCATTTCCTACAGATAAAAAGAATTTCAAGCCCTAAATACTGTCCTTTTAGGTTTAACACCCAAATCACCATAAAACGGGTGGGTACACATAACTCTGTGTCCTTAATAGAATTGAAAATTATTATTACATAAGCTAGAACATTTTCTTTGTCAGGACTAGTAGCTCCAATTATCCTTATTTAAAGCTGTGCCACCACCACTGATGCCAGATCAACGATTTGGGCCTCATTTACCAGAATCTGATGCATTGGCTTCGATTTCTTGCACTGCCCTGCGTCCCCTAATGAAACCATCATTGCGCTGTATTTACTACACATAACTCCATGGCGCATATTTTCCACAGATGCATCAGAAATTCTGCTGCATCAGTGGCGCTAAAGTCACGCATTGCTGGGTTAGAATAAAAATTAATATGCACTTCAGCAGTGCACGGAAGGCTCCCATTTTAATAAGCTTTGTGTCAGTTTAACACCTGCTCTGAGTAGGCTTTACATTTTTGACACAGAGAAGGCACAGAACAGCGCAGTGAAATCTAATAGACTTCTAACGGGTGAATGCCTACCATGCATACATTATGCCAGGCGCAGTTATAATGAGGCTTTACAAACTGGTGCAATGGTCCCATTGTGCTACTTTGTAAACGTGTAGGGGACTGTTTAGTGCCACCTCAGCGTAAGGAAATTATGCCACACTGGCTCAAGGGGCTTGTAAACAGGCCCCTTGGTTTTTAATAAAAGGTCTTAAAAGTTGACTCCAAAGGCCAATCAGCCACTCTGAGAATATCCTCTAAACACAAACCTAAAGCAAAGGTCTTGGAAGGAATAGTTCTCCTAGCAGAATGAGCACAAAATCGCAACATGGCAATGCCTCCTTCTGATAAGAACCAGGCCATCCATCTGGCTACAGTGTCTACTGCCACCAGCTTATAGGGTATTTGTAAAGCAATTAGAAGATGAACTGTTGATCTAATCAAAATTCTGTAGTACTCACCTCATAGGCTTTCAAGCATTAGACTACATAAAGCTTAGCAGTACCTAGGAACACTGGACAAGAAACCATCCTGGAATTCAAGTTTGTTCATGTGATAATGGAAAAGGAGACACCATCAAGGAATAAAACTCTACAGAGAGATCACGGGTCTGCACATCTATAACCCCTTTGCGAGAAATCAAGCACAGCAACATTTTGAGGTATTTATTTTCAGGCCAACGATCCAGGAAGTTAAAAACAATATTTACATCCAACATCACAGAATATCTATGTTGAGGAGGATGGGACATCCTGAAACCATCTGTTAGACTTAGCATCCTGTGCATGGTCTCCCCATACATTTCATCTCTGTTTCCCAGGTTGTTCATGTGTGCTGAACCCTGTTTTTGCTGTTTTTGATACACCGGGCACTTTACCACTGCTATCCAGTGCTGAAGTGCAAGTGCTGCTATGTAAAATGTGAGTGTAATTGGCTTTCCATGATTGGCATATTTGATTTACTAGTACGTCCCTAGTACATTGCACTAGAGGTGCCCAGGGCCTGTAAATCAAATGCTACTAGTGGGCCTGCAGCACTGGTTGTGCCACCCATATTAGTAGACCTGTAAACATGTCTCAGACCTGCCACTGCAGTGTCTGTATTCGACTTTGCAATTGTACCCACTTGCCAGGCCTAAACCTTCCCTTTTCCTACATGTAAGGCACCCCTAAGGTAGGCCCTAGGTAGCCCCATGGGCAGGGTACAGTGTATGTTTAAGGTAGAACATATACTAATGTATTTTATATATTCTAACAGTGTAATACTGCCAAATTTAGTTTTCACTGTGCAAGGCCTATCTCTCTCATAGGTTAACATGGGAGCTCCCTTTAAATAGTCTTAAAGTGTAGATTCCATTTGGGAGCAGATAGAAAAATTGAGTTTAGGGTCTCTGAACTCACAATTTAAAAATACATATTTTGGTAAAGGATGTTTTTAGATTGTGTGTTTGAAAATGCTACCTTTAGAAAGTAGGCATTTTCTTGCATAAACGATTCTGTGACTGCCTGTTTGTGGATTCCTTGTCTAGGTCAGTTTGACAGTTGGGCTGTTTGCACCTCTCCTCTAGATAGTGACAGAAAGGGAGCTGGATGTAGCCTGCATATTTTGATGAGCCATCTGTGCTGGGAGGGAGGGGATGAGTGGTCACTAATACCTGAAAGGGCTGTGCCTGCCCTCACACAATGCAGTCTCCAATCCCCTTGTGTGTGTCTGGGGCTTGGACTGGGCAAGGCAGAATCCTACATTCAAGAGAGACTTTTATTTGAAGTTTGCCTGCTTCAAAGGCAGAAAGTGGTATAAGTAGTAGACCCAAAATCCCTGAAAATTAGAACACTTCTGAAATCAAGCGGAACCTCTGCCAAGGAGGAGAGCTGAAGAGCTGAAGAGAAGTGCTGGCCTTGTCTGTGACTGTGCTTTGTTGGGCTACCCTGCAGTTGCTTCTTCTGTCTGTGAAAGGGGACAAAGACTGGACTTTGTTATGCATTCCTGCTTGAGAAGGATCTCTAAGGGCTTGAACTGAGCTTGCCTCCTATTGTTGAAGTCTCAGGGCCATCAAAGACTTGCTCTGCCAGCACCTGGACTCTCTGCTGAGACTCCTGCCCTGCCAAGTGGTACCCTATCCAGTCCCTTGGCCCTTGAAAGGTGAAGTTGGCAGACAAGAACTGAAAATCCATGCACAGACCGCTGTGTGGGGACATTTTCAAATCACCTTCCGCCAAGCAGCTGGTAAACTATGCGCCACCGGCTTCGCGGCTAAAATTGATGCTCCACCTGCATCGCGGCTGGGAGATTGACACATTGTGGCTGGAGAAACGACATGCAACACCCGCTTACGGAGACTGATAAGATCACAAACCTAAAAGCGTGGTTTTCTGTTACCGTGCGACTGGATATTCCATGCATCGTCCCTGGGCGTCCAAGTGAACCCCCCTGCACAGATCCGAGATGCCCTGTCTGGAAATCGACGTATCGCTCTTTTGCGGGTAAGAAAAATGACACATCGATGTTCCGACCGGAGAAGGAAATGACACACGGCCTCACTTGCGAGTAAGAAATCGATGCATCGCTACCCTTTTCCGATGCACACTTGTCCGTGTGGCTTTATTTTTTACGCTAACCAGGTACTTTGTATAATAAGAGCATTCTCAATGCTTTCTAAGGATTAAGGGGGTCATTCTGCCACCGACCACGGGAGCACCGCCAACAGGCTGGCGGTGCTCCAACGAGCATTTCAGAAGCGGAAAGTCAGCAGTCTCCCGCTGACTTTCCGCTGCTCGTTTGAATCCTCCATGGCTGCGGAGCGCGCTCCGCAGCCATGAGGATTCTGACCCCCCCTACCGCCATCCTGTTCATGGCGGGAAAGCCGCCATGAACAGGATGGCGGTAGGGGGGGTCGCGGGGCCCCTGGGGGCCCCTGCCGTGCCCATGCCAATGGCATGGGCACGGCAGGGGCCCCCGTAAGAGGGCCCCGCAAGGTATTTCAGTGTCTGCCTTGCAGACACTGAAATACGCGACGGGTGCCACTGCACCCGTCGCACCTTCCCACTCCGCCGGCTCGATTACGAGCCGGCATCCTCGTGGGAAGGGAGTTTTTCCCTGGGCTGGCGGGCGGTCTTTTGGAGACCGCCCGCCAGCCCAGGGAAAAACTCATAATACCCTCCGCGGTCTTCTGACCGCGGAGCGGTATAATGGGGGCGGAATTCTGGCGGGCAGCCTCCGCCGCCCGCCAGAATTAGAATCACCCCCTAAGACTCTTATTCTTCTGAAAAATTCATATTTTAACTTGTGTATGCTGGTTTTTTATTGTTTTGTTCTTTTTTGATTTAGATAAATATTGATTAATTTTCCAAACTGATGTGGTGTCCATTTTGAAGTGTTTTCACTTTATTACTGTTTGTACTGGTACAGATACTTTACACATTGCTTCTGAAGTTAAGCCTCTTGCTCGAAACAAACTACCAAGGGGATGAGTGGGGGTTAACTTAGTGTGATTCTCCTTTCCCCTGACTAGAATGAAGGTCCTTGCTTGGACGGGGTAACCTGCCTCCAACTAAAGACCCCATTTCTAACACCATGCATGAGTTTGCAAACTATACAGTGTTCACTGAAAGGCTTACCGTCCACAGGGAGGTGACCCACTGAAATTGATGATCTGAAGTTATAAAACAACCTGTAGGCCACACCAAGGGATGCCAAGGAAGACAAAAAATGTATTACTAGGCAACAGTGAACACCAGTGAGTTCTGCACCCCTCTCACCACATCAACCAACTAACACCGCCTGGCTGAGGCATAACGTTTATAGGTACCAGCAGTCCATGCCTGTCTGATGTAAGCTGCAAGCTTTTGGGAAATTCCTGGCAAACTCCATCTCTCCTGGAAACTCTCCATGCCACTAGAGAGAGATGACCGGAGGGAATCAACAAATGGGTTCAGACTGAACTGAATCAGCCTAGAGAGCGCATAAGTCAACTCCAGAAGTACAGGGAACCAAGGCTGCAGTTTCCAAAATGGAGTCATCAGAACTAGTTCTAATTTCTGAAGTCTCACCTGGGAAAGAACTCTGGGGATCATCATGAACAAGGAAAATGCATAACCAATCAATACTGGAAAAAGGCAGCCGTCACTTGTGCCTCCATATCCGGATGCCAGCTGAAGAAGACATGGATCTGGAAATCGAGAAGAAAGGCAAAAAGATCCACACTGCATAGACCACAAAGGCGATTGACAGTGCAGAAGATCTTTAAGTGAAGTCTCCAATTGCTGGAATCCCTGAGATGCAAATGTATTCAGATGGCCTAGGGGATACTTTCCGCAATGACTGAAATTCAGTGTCAGAGGTAAAAGTGCCAAAAGACTTTGGCAATTTCTGCTAGAAGCAGAGATTTGGTTCCTCTAAGTTTGTTGATGTACCCAACCACTGAGATGTTGTCCATCTTCAGTAGGATGCAGTAATCTTCAAAGAGGGGAAGCGCTTTATCTCAAACAAGCCTGCAAGCAGTTCTAAGCAGTTGATGTGAAGGCTCAGCTCTGATTTCAACCAACGACCTCCAGTGGAAAGGGCCACATCTCGCTCCCCAGCCCCACAGACTGGCATCCAATTCGATAATTACCTCCAGAGAGGAGCCAAAGACCCCTTGGCAGTTCCACTTACTTCTGTAATTGATAACTGAGGCAGACATAGATCCCACCCATCATCATTCATCACCTCCCTCCCGATTGCATTTCGCCACCATGGCCCAGATGCGGCATGGTTAAATTCGGCACTACAGTGTTGTCTGTGCAAGGTACATCTGCTTCAGTTAATTCAACGTTTCCAAAGTTTTAAATGCACTGCAAACCAAAAACAAGGAGTGTTTCCCTCCCAGTGCCCACTCATTCAACTCCTAGTACTTTGCTCCTTTAATGTTTCCTAAATTTCGTCCCAGCCTACAAAAAAAACAGAAAAATCAATTCTTAACATTTTTCGGGCAAACGTATTTAAGTGCATATATTTTATGGCTCCCATAGCGGATTTGTGCCTGTTCAACTTTTTCCCTTTTGAGTTCCACATTTGTAAACTACACTGACTGACTAAGGGTCTCATTATGTGTTGGCAGTCCGAGGACCGCCACACTCATGTTGACAGTTGGACCACCACACTCCAGGTGGTCCAACTGCCCAATTACAGCCCTGGTGGGCAGACCCGTCAGGAGACTGCCGTCCCCGCCATTAACATGGTTCCCAATTGCACGATGGCGGTCAGAGTTGTACTCAGCAAGAATGGTGCTGAAATCAGCACCGCCTGGTTGGTTACATCTTCCCTCACCCCCAGCCTTTCCATGGTGGTCTGACCGGTATGGAAAGGGCTGGCAGTGAGGGTGTGCTGTGGAGGCACACAGGTGCCCTGAATTGCTCACGGCAGCACCAGCACCTGCCCAGCAGAATCAGAAAGCACACTGTCTGCTTTGTGTGCAAAGCAGACAGTGTGCTTTCAAAGGTTGCTGGTCGGCCCTCTCTGTGCTATGAGATAGGACTCAGCTCTTTTAAGGGAGCAGAGTGCTATCTTGTTACACTGTTGCTGTCAGTCTGACTGGCGGAAACGCTCTATTGCAATGTTTCCTTTGGTCAAGCCAGCGGGAACATTGTAACAGGGCAGGGAGGAAGCCACCACTATGGCTGTGGCATCTTCTCCGCACATTTGGCAGACCTTCAGTGGCACCGCCAAACTGTTAATGAGGCCCTTAGCCAAAACTTAGCACATGATGATCAATGACACCCTACTATACTATAGCGAAACCGCTACCTACCTGGCCTAACCCCTCTAATTTACTCTGCTATAGAATGAATCAGGTTTTCTTGCTTTACTTCCAAGCAAATGTATTTGTTGAAATAATTTGTGGTGGAGGGCAAAGCCGGAGATTAAAGTGGGGCTATGTGCCTGATTTTGAGTTTTGAGGATGGTGTTTGGAGAAGAGAAGGGGCATTTGTAATTTAAGTTAGATAATTGTCCATTATACCTGCCCCATCTGCAGACTGCTGAGAGTAGAAAATTACCAGATGAACTAGCAGACTTCCATTAATTTAGCGCGTCAAGAATACTTGTACAGTTTAGTGCATAATGCCTTGCTCATTAATGAGAAGTAATACATTTTTCTTTTTGCACACAAAGTGTCTGTTCAGTTTATTGCTAGGAAATCCTTTAAGATAAAAAAATGTTTTTTAATCTGATGGTATCATAGTCTGTCTTAAATCGCTGCATGTAGTCAGTGCTTTTAAGTGAGGCACCAACTACACAGCAGGAGATAGCAGTCTGGCGGGGGCAGCAGAGGATGGAGGCCATCCAGGAAGAATACAATCAGCTAGAGGTTCTAGAGGAGGAGGAGGCTGTGGGGCTATCTGACACTGCCCTAGGTGCAGGTCCTCTAGTCGGCCACCAGCACCTCCATCTCGGGCACAACACTGCCAGAGCCACTGGCAGCTGGGAGCCTCAGAAACCACCACTACTGCCCCCTGAGCCAGGTTGCTCCCCACGCCACATTCTGTGTGAGCTGGTGCTGTTTCTATTTTAGTGAGAGGGACTTTTGTTGTGGTTGGAGAGGGTGGGAATTGGGAAGATACTGGGACTTTGGAAGGTCTGTTGGACTAGTTGTCTTTGAACATTTTTGGGGAAAGTGGTTGGGAACAGGGTGATTTGTTTGGGGAGAGGGGTGGGCATGTTGTGGGTGGAGAGGGTGCTTTTTTATTTATATATAGTTGAGCCTCAAACAAATAGTAAAGAGAAACATGAGTTTTATAATGTATTTCTGGAGGTAGATTTTTGTGTTTTTTCGCTTTTACTTTGCACTTCTGCCTTTTTGTGCAGCCTGCTTTTTTCATCTGCAAATCAAAGTGTATACAGTAATAGGTAATTATACCCTGTCCTACTATCTTCTATAGCTATATTGACCATTATGGGATATGCTGTTATTGCCTATATTGCCTGCAACAACCTAGATAAACTAGAACATACTTGTCTGCAGTAGATAATAGTTACTAACTAACGAAACAAGTTAATTTCACTCCACAATTTTCTTACTTAAACAGATGAAGTGATGGATTCTGCCTCTGTCAATCTTTTAAAACCTTACTGCAGGGTTTCCTATGGTTGCCTTCTTAATAGTAATGGTAGTAGTAGCAGGTTAGTGTACTAACAGGGAAGGGATCACAAGCGAGGTCCCAGTCCTACCTAGGTGAACTCCAAAAGTAGGATTAATCAAAAGTATTATCCATCACAGGCAACTAGATTGAATGAAAACATAGAATTAGTAGGTCACACTTTTGTTATAACTTATCAAATATTGATACCAGACTACCACCATGACACAGAAAAGAAGACCTGATATTATGACAACAACTAGCAATAGTAACTTCTTCTGAGCAATGGAGAGCTAATATTTAATTAAAACTAAACTTACAAAATCATTGAGACAGGAGAAATGGATTCAAGAGTCATTGGACAAGGTTAAGTGTTTATGCAACACAAGGCCTGGATGATGATGTTGACAAGTCACAACTAATGCTATTTACCTAAAATATGAAGCATTTTTAATGCGTTGGTAGGTATGTGGGGCTGGTGTGGGCTAATGCTCAAGTAATAGAAGATCCCACAGTGAGTTGGTGCCGTTTTCTCCACATCAGCCACACCAAGTTTGTGATCCATTTAGATTGTAAGTAAAGTCACATCCCAATAAATCTCACAGCCCAGGACAAGGGTTAGGGATTTGTAGAATGGATGGGAAAGGGGACTTGGGGAAAGGTGTGACAAAGATAAACAATAGACAACAACAACACTCATCAGGGCGATGAGCAGCACATCAATATCATCAATCTGTTGCAGAAGGAAATGAAAGAATGACACAGTTCTCTTCAAATGCATTGCAAACAGTCGTTCAGCTGCAGAGAGCCAAGTTATATCTAAATGTTCTTTCATATATGTTTTAAAAATACAAATTATGGTGGAGTGAACTAACACAATTCTGAAAATTAAGGCTGTTAAAAGAAAAATTATACTGTAGATGCCAAATTGGGTGATGCATCTTCAGTCTTCTTGGAATGTTTATCTTGGGTGCATGGCTGAACTGGTCTGGTAAGATAAGCAGAAGGATTGCGGAGATTTTACCTTTCGTGCAGGAAAAAAGAAGGCCTGGAGATTGTAAAACAGAAATGATATTGTAGAGTCAAGGAGAAGGACAGAATTTAAGCGTACCCTGACCTAGAAGCAGAGTAAGAGCATAGGCTGCTGCAATTATTCATTTCATGTCTTAGATGCGATTGATTAACTGAGGAGTGAGACCAATTTACAACCAATCATGGACAAGTAGCTGCATATATACTGCACTGATAAATCTTACAACTGTCATGGTAACAGTTAGCCAAGTGCATGCATCATGTGATGATGAAGTGGCATCACAAGTCTGTCTCCAGTCACAAGCAACAGGCACCCCCAAACACAACTACATAAGAGGAGTTTCACAATTGAGCCATCACCCATGCTTCACATCATTTCCCAAATCAATATACCTTTTTTGAGTCTACTGATGTGAGTAGGTCTCAGATTCATCATTATATTGGTTGGTTTCACTTTTAATTTGATCATTTCCTTCTTCTGGCTGTTAAGGTAGTCCCATCCATCCTCCTCGTGACTCTGAGTAACAAATCAGTTGAACTGCTTCCCACCTCAAGCAAAATAGACTTGTAGTACACTGCTGTTGAAGAACAAGAAGAGAAACAGAATTTGAGTATTTTGTGTAGATTTCTGTTTGTAAACGGAAGTGCATGGTCTGGACTCTGAAGAACCATAAAAGGAGAGGACATTGCAAGTAAATCTCATTAAGTGTGAAAGGGATTATCACCTTCAGGAGAAAATGATCATTCATCAGGCCAGAGCTTTGCAAATCATCAGGATCAAGTTTAGAAATTAGTTGAACACCCTCCCTCACTGTCTGCCACCACATGACTCAACAAACATCACTCACAATCACTCAATAATAATATATCATTCAGTGGTGCAGTAGTTATGTGTTACAATTCAAGCACAGTATTACACAATTGTACTTCCTCCTTGATGCAAGCAGGAAACACATTGGAATTTGGTAGTCTTGTAAATCATATGATTTCTACAGGGGCAGCCTTTCTAGGGGATGAAAAACAGAAGGATAGATATGGGACGGAGGCAGGCATTATCTCCAATGTTCTTAAAGGGAATGTGGTGGCTTCCTAGCTGCACACTGGTCTAACTTCAATCCGACCATGCGTGTACCTATAAATGATGGGGCTGCATAAGTCAGACACAAACAAAATATGTAATGTTGCTCCAGTTTCAGCCACTTATTTATTTAGTTATTTTGCAAAGCACAAAGCAGTTTAATTATAAATAATTTTAAAAATCTATGGTGGCCTACTCTGTCAGGGAAGTAGAGTTCGTCCCCAAACTCATGGTGTTTGCCCAGAAGTTAGTAGACTACCGTACTTGAGTCTGATCAATCACCCACATCTTTCTCCTTTTTCTGTGGTGTTTTATTAACATTGTAATTGTGTTGTACGAAGTGTTGGTTCTTTTTGATCAAGGTCAATCTCTCCACGTTTTGAAGCAAGAGACGGATTCTTCCTACAGAGACAACTGCCCCAGCTGCACTGAAAACATGCTCAGCAGACACCCTGGTTGCCGGACAAGCCAAATACTTTATTGCCAGTCCGCTGAGCTCTAGCCATTGGGGCATCTTTCCAGACCAATAAATCAATGGGTTGTGATTCAAGTAGACCTCTTTTGGGTCGTCCAGATAGTCCTGGAACGTCCTCTGAATAGTCATTGGTGCTGCCTTTTGCTCGCCATCTTCTACATTTGCCCTTGTACTTGACTGAAATCCTGCTACTTGAAACCAAGCAATTACAGAATTTGGGTCCTACACATCCTTTGCTGTTGTTGCCAGTGTTCTTGTTGCTGGTGTTGGAAGCAGTGAGACAACATTACTGCCCTCTCTGTAGGTTGAAGGCTGCATGCCAGAACGTCTGCCCGAGCCTCTAACTTTCTGCCATTCCTCTCCCAGGTATCTCGCTTGCTCAACAATCCATGTCTTGCATAGTAAAACATCCCTTTCTGTAAAAGAAATGAAATTGGCCAGTATTTCTTTTAACCAGGGATCAAGTATTATGGCCCAGATATACTCTCCCGAGCACACAATGTATCTATACAGTGCTGTATTATCAGCTAAGCAAAGAATTAAGCTCTCAACCAACTTTTGCGCTTCACTGGAGAACCTTTGCACATCTTTTTTTACTGGTCTTGAGTAGATGCAACAAATTGCTAGGCTCATTGTACTGTCCTCTTTGTTGACTTCTCATGTAAAAAACTCAAAGCGAAGTATCATCTGTGACAGGCATTTGACAGGCCCCATCTGTGGTCATTTTTTTCCCAATTGCATCCCCTCCCCTATGAATGACTTAGCCATCGATTGATCTGTACTCAAACAGACATTGGAACATGTAAAAGGTTGAGTTCCAGGTGTTGGCATCTCCTGTATGAGGGCTTTACCTGGTACATTATTTGCACGCTGAATGAACCTCAACTGTTTCTGAGCTTCACACGAATGGCTGAAGTGAATGCAGATTCTTCTGCAGATGGTCAGCATGT
The DNA here is from genome assembly GCF_031143425.1 of Pleurodeles waltl. Taxonomy (NCBI): domain Eukaryota; kingdom Metazoa; phylum Chordata; class Amphibia; order Caudata; family Salamandridae; genus Pleurodeles; species Pleurodeles waltl. The sequence continues at coordinate 215,032,381 of NC_090450.1, read as the reverse complement.
GGCTGACTATGTCTTCTTTTTTGAGGAAGTCCTACACAACCATGTTGATGAAATGGGCCTAACACAGGATGCTGAAATAGCCACCATCTGCCACGGCCTTAACTATACTACTGCCATTGCCTATAGAAATAAATCCAATTATCAGACCTCTGGGTTGCAGCCCTTCAAACACCTTCCTGTTAAAGTCTTTCAAGGTATATGAGGTTTGTCCATGGTGAACACACCTACTGTTGTATGCCACTTAATGCCCTGAAAAGTTTCTTCAGCGCTAAGACCTATAGCTAACTGTTGCCTAACCCCCAGAAAAGAGATCTAGTGTGCAGTGATACACATGTATTCAGCTGCTTGACAACTAGTCCACATGTCTGTTGTCAGTTGGATAGTGTGAACAGCACTGTGCTGCAAAACGTTCCAAACAAATTGCAGCACATCGTGATGGAGCATGGGAATATAAATTCTGACAAAAATAGGTCTGACTGGGAACCCTCCATTTTGTGCAAACGGCTGCCACAAATTCTAAAAATCTCACTCATTCCACAAAAGAAAAAGGGAAGAGGTCCAGCGCTAATATTTCAGCTAGCTTCCAAGTGTACAAATGTGCCATTGGGTGGTTGTGTTCGTAAGGGCCATACTGCAAGACATAGCAGCCTCTATTGCTTTCCTTTTGCCCATCTGGAATGGATGTTAGTTCAAGATTGATCAATAAAGTGTCAGATTTAGTAGAGCAGCTTAAAGGGGGCACAGTGTTGGCAATAGCAAGTAGGGCTAAGTCCAATGAGGCCTACTTGGGTGGTAAATGTCAGGGGGGTGGCCCAGCCCAGCCTCTGCCAGCCGCTGACGGGTGCAGGACGGGCCCGCCCGCACGCGTCCCGCGTAGCGGGAGCGCTACGCAGTGTTTAAAGGGCTCCTGCCCAATGGAAAAGAGTCTAGCGCGTCCCGAGTGGCGGGAGAGCTACACAGTGTTTAAAGGGCGCCTGCCCAATGGAAAAGAGTCTAGTGCGTCCCGAGTGGCGGGAGCGCCACGCAGTGTTTAAAGGGCTCCTGCCCAATGGAAAAGAGTCTAGCACGTCCTGAGTGGCGGGAGCCCTACGCAATGTTTAAAAGGCTCCTGCCCAATGGAAATGAGTCTAGCACGTATATCATTTTCATAGCTTGGTTCCATGCAGGTTGTGAGAGCGGTTCTGATAGCACGCGGTCCCATCTATTTTTTTCTTGTTCGTGTCTATGTTCAAGGTGGGTGGTTAGGATTTTATATGTTCTCTACATTTATTGGGGCGATGGAGTGTGGAAGAAACATTTGGTTCAGAGTTTCCGCATTTCCAACGAGAGCATAGTACCTGACGCACTGCTCCAAATGCTATAAAACTACCTTGACCCAGACTGTATTTGTCAGCCAGAGCCTCGTAAGTTAGGAGCTGTCCTTCATTGTATATGTCGCCGACTGTGCGCATGCCCTTGTCGTACCATACGCCCAGGCCCACCTTGGTTGCTATTTTAGCTAGTTTCAGGTGGGATCCTGGGAGAGTACTGTGGTTTTTTATCACCAGTTAGAGCGTATCGACCCCATACCCAGTACGCAGTTTTCAATAAAATGTTTTGCGAGTGTTTAAGGCACTCGCGATTCATGAGGTAGTGCAATACTCCCGTATTGCCCAGATCCGAGAGGGTCGACTGTGATTCTGCGCTATCGGGGTATCCGAGCCAGATAGATATCCATTGCAATTGAGCGGCTGCGTAATATAATTCGAATCTGGGTGCCCCTAAACCGCCCATTATAAGTGGTTGGTATATTTAAAATAACGCCAGGCACTGCCGACCATTGCCCCATACTAGGGCTGTCAATAAGCTATTCAGAGGTTTGAAGAAGGAGGCGGGTAGTGCCAGTGGGAGGGCACTGAAGAAGTACAACAGGCTGGGTAATGTTATCATCTTTGCTATGGCAACTCTACCCATAGGCAAGAGTGGAAGCGAGCACCAGAAGGGCAAGGAGCCCCTAATGGATCTGATCGCTTGACGGAGGTTGCCGTCCCTAAGATCCGGTGCATCATGGTATATGTTTATTCCCAGGTATTTAAAAGTGGTGTTACACCACTTCAAGTCGCCCGGGTTAGAGGGCATCCTGTATGCTTCAGGAACTGGGCGCATGGGAAATAAACACGATTTTGACCAGTTCACCTTCAGCCCGGCCACCAAGCCAAAGTTATGCAGCAGCTTCAGCAAGTCGGGCAGGTATTCTGTGTGATCTCGGAGGAAAATTAGTGCATCGTCCGTGTACAAGGACACTATACGGTGTGCGTGACCGTCGCAGACGCCCCACGACAAGGCCACTGCACGAAGGCGAGCAGCCAGTGGCTCAATGGCAAGAGCAAATAGGAGTGGAGATAATGGGCATCCCTGCCTGGTTCCTCTTTCTATATTGAACAATTGAGAGATCGTGTCACCTGTCTTGACCCTCGCCGATGGGCTAGTGTAAAGCACCTTTACCCAGTCAATGTGTGCCCGTCCGAAGCCCATGCGACGGAGAGTTTCAATCAGAAAAGGCCACCCTAGCGTGTCAAACCCTTTTTCTATGTCTAGTGACACTGCTACTTGATGATAGTCGCCCTCTGGGGAGTTTGCCATTAGGCGTAATAAATTCCGAATGTTACCGAAAGTATTGCAGCCAGGTATAAAGCCGGACTGTTCTTGGTGAACCTTTTCCGGTATACATGGAAGTAAGCGATTGGCTAAGATTTTTTCAGTCTGTATTCAGCAACGATAATGGCCTGTATGAGCGTACATCTAGTGGATCACGACCAGTTTTAGGCAGTACCGCTATCAGCACCTCGCGGCACGTGTCAGGCAGCTGGCCACATTTTAGGGCCTCCGACAGCATTGCTAGATATGGTGTTAGTATTTGAGCCGGGAATGTGCTGTAATATTCAATAGGTATGCCGTCGCTACTGGGTGCCTTGCCATGTGATAGTTGTTGTAGAGCCCGTTGTATTTCTGTGATATCTATTGGTCTATCTAGGTCCGCTGATTGAGTGGCAGTTAGGCAGTTTAAGCTAATACCGTTGAAGAACTCGCTTAATAGTGCTGCGGAGGGTGGGGGCGGGGATTTGTAGAGTGTGCTATTGTACTCCCTGAAGGCGCTGTTAATAACTGCTTGGGTATTTACTATTAATCCTGTAACAAGGCGGATGGCTCCTATGGGGGAATTCCGGCGTTCATTACTTGTGAGCCATGACAGTAGTTTGCCTGATCTGTCCCCTTCCACAAATGCGTACGGGCCATGTAGTGACGATAATCAAAGTGCCCGAGCCGACCATCTTCTTTGTTCCATTGCTTGCGGGTTCTAGTGAGCTCCGCCTTTTTGATTGTGCCCCTTGCGAAGTTACACTCAGAGAAGTGAACCTCTCGTTCTAGTTTGCAGAGCTCTCATGTCAGTGTTTGACGTACTCCTACTGTTGTTGATATGCATGCCCCTCTTATGACTGCCTTATGTGCATCCCACACGTTAGCTCGGAGCTTGTTGTCCCATCATTTTGGGTGAAGTAAGAAGAAATTTGTGTGGCTATCTCTTTTTTAAATGGAGGGTTATGTAGGAGCTGGGTTTGAAGGCGCCAAGTTGGGATACAAGCACGTGGTCTTCCCCATCTGATGTGAACAATAAGTGGACAGTGATCCGAGAGTACCCTAGCAGTATATTCCGCGCCTGTTATTCTACGTGTTAAATCCTGTGAGGTGAGAATAAGGTCTATACGGGTGTGAAGGAGATGTACCGGGGAGTAATAGGAGTATTCCCTGTCCTGAGGGTGTAAATGTCTCTATGAATCTGTCAGGCGGCGGTCTGTCATCCATGATTGTAGCATCTGTGAGTTTTTTGTTGTTGGGGCGGCCGCTATGCGGGGATGTGATCTGTCCATGTCTATTTGTGGGACATAGTTCATGTCCCCGCCCCAGATGCAGGATGAGGGTAATTCGTTTGATAAGTGAGAGATCGTTCTTTGTAGGAATTTGCCCTGTCTGACATACGGGACATATAACCTGTTAATTACTAACATATCCCCATCCAGATGGCCCACTGATTGTATATACCTGCCATCTTTATCAGTTATGTTGCGTTGTACCGTGCAGGGGACCCCCGGAGCTATCCAAATCAGAACCCCTTGGGTGAAAGATGAGTTTCCAGAGCCATAGACCTGTCCAGCCCATCTCCTTTCTAGCTGTGGAATATCTTCTGGTGTGATATGTGTTTCCGGGAGAATGGCTATGTGAATGTGGTGTCGTTTTAGTTGTGCGTGTATCCTATTGCGTTTATTTATTCCCGCCATTCCCTTCACGTTCCAGGTTATTATATTGTATATTGGTTCCTTATTCATTGTATTGAAGTTATGAAGCACCATGTGAAGTGATCCAAGGATCCCAGCCCCAGTCTAGTTTACTAAGCGCTGTCAGCACGCTACGCGCACTCCCCGTCTGCCCCTCCCGCGCGCCCCGCACCCGCCCGCCAGCAACATCGGCCTCGAAGGAGGAGGGTAATGCCAAGATGGGATAGGAGAAGAGGAAAGAAAAGAGATAACGAAAAAAAGGATATTTCGGGTAAAGCCCGGATTTGAACAAAGTGGCACAACCGGTGCCTAAACTATTGTCTGGGTAGTTAAGTTCCATAAGGGTATAGTTCAGGTGGTGGGGAACGTGGATTGGTTGAGGCCGGGCCCCTGGAGCCCCACCTCCAGGATAGTGCGTTCCCTGCGTGATCCTATTTGTGGCCGCGTCATCCAGTAGTGGCCCGATGGGGTTTTCCCGGGGCGGCAATCAGCCGGTCTCCATCCTGGAACAGCTGCGAGCCTCCGCGTGCGGCGACAGGGAAAGGGGGGCCCATCACCTGTTACTGCAGCACCCGGGGAGGGTGCAATGGGCAAGCACCCCGGGTCCTTTGAGTTCATCTGCCGAGGGTGGAGTGAGATCGGGCCGACCAGAAGAGGGGAGAGGGGTGGACTGGATTCCCCTCCAGGAGAGCCGCTGTCGGTAATGTCTGCTTCACTCCTGGTGTCGGTTTGTGATCGGGTGAATGTGCCGGTTACCCTCAGAATTTGCGCTTGGTCCGCTGCCATTTGTGACTTTGTTGGATGCAACGTTGCCTTTGATTTTTTTTCTTTCTGGTGCTGGGGGTGACCCATTCTTCGTTTGCTGCCTTTTCCTTGGGCGAGCTGACCAAACCTTTAGCGTGGATCCATGTCCATGCGTCCTCAGGTGTGGGGAACAAGAGCATTTTCTCATCGATGATTATACGCAGGCAGGCTGGGAACATGAGTGAGTAGGTGATACTATGTTCCCGCAGTAGTTGTTTGATCTTAACATAGGATGCTCTTTTACGCTGCACTTCCATCGTGTAATCTGGGTAAGCCGTTACATTGCTGTTTTCCAAGCTGATTGGGTTTGAGGTTCTGACGTGTTGGAGGACTGAGTCTCTTTCTCATTGGTTTAGGAACCGGGCTATCAGAGGACGAGGTGGCGCTCCGGGACGCGGGGGTCTGCCCGGTATTCTATGGGCTCTCTTTATCATTGGAGCTTTGGTAATGTCCTGTATTTTCATTATGTCTTTCAGCCAGTTCGCTATGAAATCCTGTGCTTTAGGTAGTTCCAAGTGTTCAGGAATGCCGATAAATCTGATGTTATTGCGTCTTGAGTGACCCTCCGCATCCTCTGCCCTGCGTTGCAGTTGTGCCAGTTCCGTTTCCATTTGTTGGATTTTGGTTCTCATGTCTGCCACCTCTGGTTGGACAGTTTTTAGCACCAATTCTGTGTTGTGCACTCTGTCTGTTAGTTTGCGGTGGTCAGCGCGAAGCAGCAAAACTTCCAAGGCTGCAGCATAAATTTTCCCCTCCAATGAGGTTTTGGTATCCATTATTGCTTGCTTGATTTTGTCGAACTGTAGAGAGTGTATACGCAGTGTTTCGCTCAGTTGGAGCAGTGTTGCGGATTGCGTGTCAGAGTGACCTGCAGGAGTGGGGGATCCCCATCCATTGGGGTCCCCAATTTGGGGTGCTTCGGTTTAACCATAGCGTCTCCTGCGCTGCGGGGCGAGACCGGGTTGTGTGAGGTCACTGGCGGGCCCAGGCAGATCGGTTAAGAAGGCCCGCGTACGAGAGGTGGGCGATTCTGAGTAGTCGAGGGTGCCGGAGGGTGCAATGGTGATTGAACCCTCACGAGGGCTGTCTGGGTCCTATCTGTTGAGAGTACAGACTTCCTACACGCGAGTGATCCGGTGAGAGAGCTGTGCTGCTGCTGATTTTTAGCGTGCGGTAGGGTTGGCGGTGGAGAGATGAGATATCCTTTGAGCAATTACACATAATGCACGGGGGTTGTTACTATAAGGCACGCCGATTGGGCATCCACAGCTATTGGAATAATGGTTTAACCCAAGGGAGTCAAGTAAGAGTCTGATGGGGGCCAATTGAGCCTCTTAAGTGACGATGTGGCAGTCTTCAGATTTCCACGACAGCCAGTCGCCGCTGCTGGAACCCAGGCCTGGCATAACCCCATCCGTGCGCCGAGGGGGGTGCCCGGTGAAAGAGACTGGAGATCTCTGGGTTGGTGGTGCATCGCTTTTGTAGGCCAGGTGTAGTGTCCCGAGGGGGTTGATTTGAGAGCGTGGCAGTTTGTGCGAAATGTTGACTTTACAGGCAGTTTATCCTGTGCTCGAAGTCCGCTATATGTACCATGTCCTATGCACTACCGCCCTCCTCGCCCAGCTCACCTTGTTTCCTGTTGTCCCCTGTCATCACTCCTTGATGCTTTGTGTCCTTATTTTTGTTTGAGCCCTTACTTTTCACCTCCAACTGTTTAGCTACTGGTGTCGCTGCCAGCCCCGCCCCGCCCCAGAGGCAGTCATTTCACCTTGATGTGGTTTATTGGGGTGTTTATTGTCTCATTTTTATCCTTGTTTGGTCTCTCTTTTTTTTTTCCGTATTTTTAACTTGCGTATTTCTCCACTTGTCCTCTGCTGCGGCCTGCACCAGATCGCCGCACCCCGCCGATTGTCCCCCAGAGCGGCAGACAGACGTGTCCAGTCCTCCGCTGTGTAGGGGTGGCGGCCACTACCAGCAGGCCACCACGCCTGGCTCAGGCCCCAGTGTACTCAGCGCCAGCTCCAGGAGGGGCCCGGGGCCCGCGCGTGCCTGGAAAGAAGGCCAACGCAGTCCCTCCGAGGGGAGAGCCGCCCCGGAGGGCCACTCAGGACACCAGCCCCCGGCAGATAGATGTGCCCAGTCCTTCGCTGTGCAGGGGGGGCAGCCGCCACCAGCAGGCCAGCACGCCCGGCACAGGCACCAGCGCACTCGGCGCCCATTCCAGGAGGGGCCCGGGACTCGTGCGCGCCCGGAAAGGAGGCCTGCGTGGTCCCCCCACGGGGAGGGCCGCCAAGGCAGGCGGGCTACTCAGGGCATCAGCCCCTGGCCGGAGACCGCGCCCGCCTACCTCCTTCGCCTCGATCCAGAGGCCGTCCAGCCAGGGTGCGGCCGGGCTGGGGATGCGGCGCGTGGGGATCTCACCTCACAGGGACGGCTCCAGGAACCGCCGTATGGTTGTCCGGGCGTCTCCGCCCCAGCGACCAGGAAGAGTCTCGGGGGGGCACAAGGGGGCCGCTCCGACATCGCATTGCAGCCGCTCCTCCCACGACTCAGGCGGCCGGCTTCCTCAATCTGTGACACCGGCTGTGTTGCCGCCCACACTCTCCGGCGTCTCGGCACGGGATCTGCTCCCGTGACCCACGAGTCCTCGAGGCTGCCCCCAGACAGGGGGGAGAAGCCTCCTTGCTGATTTGCATGACAGGGACCAGGATAATTGCTATAAAGGTGGGCCGTGAGCGGAGCTCCTTGTTCAAACGTCCGCTCCGGCAGCCATCTTGGCCACGCCCCCCGTTGGCGATGCAAGTCATCTACATTTTTTAACTGAAAAGCTGATAATGTCACCAATGTAGAGAAAGTGAAAAGTAAGGCACCAAGGTGAGTGCCCTATATGCATGTAATTGTAGTTGTATACTCCCAGTGAGGCTGGGAAGCAAAGGAGTGTTGAACAGTAGGCAACTGCCTACGGCACAGGAACAATAAAGGGCACCAAAGAGAACAGTTTGCCAGAAGGATAAACATGGGTAAAGAAGGTTTACATCATTTTGAAAGGTGTACTAACATCTGATACTTAAATTATATGAAGGAATGCAGGAGTGTATAGGTTGTCCATCAAATTAATCGACACTTAAGGTATCAGTAGAAGTGAAAAGCACTTGGTGCAATTCTCAACTATTTTAAGAAATGCAAGGAGAAAGAAAAGAATCGTGAATTCTGTGAAATGATATTCACATGTGACTAGGTCAGGTAATGTCTTCTACTTTCTGACTGTGTATGCCCTGTTCATCCTTCAGATTATTTTGAATTAGTCTGTGGAACTGAGACATTCAAATAGGCTGAAACTGCTAAAGGCCAGGCCTAGAAAATATAATGAAGAACTGGCCTCAGTGAATCCAAACTATTTCTTCTTGCCTCATTTTCTTTTAGTAATCTATTTCTTAAAGAAAAATAGCTTGAGTAAAATGATTGCAATTATACCAGCAGGACAAACCTTAAATCCTGGCCAGGTCACGTTTAAGGGTAGTCTGCGAGACTCACAATGGTGAGTCGCTCCACTTATGAAGCTTTTTACAAAAGTTGCTCCAAACTTCTCCAAATTTCTGAAACTTCAAAGTGTCCAAAACAGAAAGTCAAGGGTCCAATGGCATTGAGATGGTCCTTTGAAGTTTAGGACCGCAATTCCCACAATGCACCTGGCCAATTCCTTAAACGTCCACTGGATGCACTCCAGGCAGGGGACCTGTTGCCTTTAGGGAGTCTACTGCTGAGTACTTTCTAAAGCAAGGCAAAGTCTCCGGGCTGTTGGTCCAGTGTGCAATAGGACCAGTACTTCACTACAGTTGTAAGTGTTTCAAACCAGGTTTCCAGCACGGCAGTCCTTTTCTTCTTGTGGTTTCAGGCAGCAGATCTGAGTTGCAATGCAGATCAGACACTTTTGTTCAATCATCTTGGGGGCAAGCAGGGGGGCACCCTTGTCCAATGAGCTGCAGGGTGCCATTCAAAGTCATGACAGCTTTCTCCAAAGGGTGGCATGTTCTTGGGCTTGTTTAGGAGTGCCCTGGGTACAGTCAGGGTAAGTTACAACCAGTATCCGTAAGAAACACTCGGGTGAACATGCTAAAAAGATTACTTTCCCACATGGCCTCCTCCCAAATCAAAGGTAAACTAACCTACACCCTGGTAGTCATCACCTAAAGGGATAAACCTGGAAAGTCCATCTGCATTAATATGGGCCACCCTTGGCATGTGCACTACTGTTAACTCCATCCCCTGTAGGGAAGTGGACCACCTCAACAATTTAGAATTCTCCCCCTTCATCTGCATGAGTAATCTGAGAGTTCTGTGGTCAGTTTGCTTATGAAAGTGAGTACCAAAAAAGTAGAGTCTCAGCTTTTTCACAGAGCAAACTCCAGCAAATACTTCCTTCTCAATGGCACTTGATCTATGCTCTCTGGGGAGTAGTCACCTGCTAATGAAGGCAATTGGGTGATCACAGCCCTCTTCATTTACCTGTGCCAACACTATCCCAATCTCATGCTCTGAAGCATATGGCTAAACCACACATTGCTTTGTGTAATCAGGGGCCAGCAACATTGGATTCTTTTAGAGCGTCAAAGATTTTCTTACACTCTGAGTCCATATGACTCTCTTTGGCCTCTTTTTAGAGTTCTGTAAGGGGAGCCACAATTGCCCATAGTTCTGAACAAATCTTCCATAATATACAGTCAGACCAAATAAGGCCCTGACCTGTATCTGGATTGTAGGAGCAAATCCAATCCAATATGGGTGGATTTTAGCCTGGAAAGGTTGTACATGGCCTCCACTTACAAGGTCACTCAGGTACACAACTGAACTCTACCGTATTTGGTACTTATTGACCTTCATAGTCAGGCCTAGATGCTGCAGGACCTGAATCACTTCCTTCAGGTGGGTCAGATGACCCTCCCAAGTAAAACTGTACACAGCTATTTCATCCAGATAAGCTGCACTGAACTGCTCCAGCCAAGACAGGACTCTGTTCACCAATCTTTTGAAGGTGTCAGGGACATTTTTCGTAAGCCAAAGAGCATTACCTTAGTATGGTAATGTCCCTCTGGTGTGGAGAATGATGACCTCTACTTTGCTCCTTCACTTAGGGCAATTGGCTAGTAACCTGAAGTCAAATCAAATGTACTCAGGTGCTTAGGAGCCCATATCCTATCAATGAGCTCATCAGTTCTAATTAGAGGGTGAGCATCAGTCTTTGTGGCTACATTCAGCCATCTGTAGTCCACACAGAACCTCAACTCTTTCTTTCCCCCGGGAATTATGTTTGGGTACCAGCACCATTGAACTGGCCATTGGACTGTCAGAAGGCTCAATTACCACCCTTTTCCAGCATCCTAGCTACCTCCGCATTGATGCTGACTCCGACCTGGTCAGACAACCTGTACAGCTTGCATTTGACAGGTAGGCTGTTGCCAGTGTCAATGTCACAGGCACACCAAGTAGGTAGTCCAGGGGTCTGGCAGAGCAGACCACCAAACTGTCCCAGCACCTGCTTGCAGTCTCTGTGCTGGTGGTCCGTCAATTTGGGAGAGAGTACAACTCCCTCCACTGACCCATCCTGCACATTGTGGGAGAAGAGATCTGGTAGTGGCTAAATTTTCTCTTCTCCTTCTTCATCTGTGAATATCAACATGGTCCTGTCTGCCCTGTCTGGTAGGGCTTCAGTCTATTGACATGTAGGTACCTATGAGGGTTCCTGGGGTGTTAAAGTCTACCTAATAGGTAGCTTTACACTTCTTCTCTGGGATTCGATAGGGCCCAGTCCACTTGTCTTGGAGAGCCCTAGGAGCCACAGACTCCAACAGCCACACCAATTGTCCTGGATTATACTAAGGAATAGTAGTCTTTTGGTCATACCAGAGCTTCATGAGCTCTTGGGTGGCCTCTAGGTTCCTGATTTCCCCGTACATGTACTCTACCATGCAATTTCTAAGGCCTAGTACATAGTCAAGCAAATTGTCCTTTGCTTCATTGAGAGGCTTTTCCCAAGACTCTCTCACTAGGCACAATGGTGCTCAAACAACAATTGAAATGGAATAAAGCCAAACCCTTTGTGTGGAACCTCCCTGTAGGCAAAGAGTAAATATGATAGGAAACTATCCCACCTGAGTTTGTCAGACAAATAATTGATCATGCCCTTCGGGGTCTTATCGAACCTGTCCCAAGACCATTAGTCTGGGGGTGATATGGGGGGGGGATGAACTTGTAGGTAACACCCCATTCTTCCCATATTATCTTCAGGTAGCTGAACATGAAGTTTGTGCCACTATCTGAAGCAACCTCCTTTGGGAAACCCACTCTGGTAAAGACTAAGGGCCTTATTTATACTTTTTGGTGCAAAACTGCACTAAGGCAGTTTTGCCCCAAAAAGTTTTGCACCGGCTTGCACCATTTTTTAGCACCAGCTGGGCACCATATTTATGGAATGGTGCAAGCCGGTGCAAAGGGTAGGCTAGCTTAAAAAAAAAAGGACGTTAGGCAGTTTTGAGTCAAAATAAATGATTCTGACCAGATTAGCATCATTTTTTGACGCTAAGGGGCATATATATACTCTGTTTGCACTGAATTAGCATATTTTTTTTTTTTACTCTAATTCATTGCAAAACTAACTCCATATTTATACTTTGGTGCTAGACCCGTCTAGCACTAAATTTATGGAGTTAAAGTCATTTTTTGGAAGTGGAAACCTACCTTGCCTTAATGAGATGCAAGGTAGGCGTTCCCATGCAAAAAAATGACTCTATTGCCTTAACACCATATATATACTCCCATGTAAAAATGCTGCAAGGGAGGGAGGAGGGGTCAAAAAATGGGGCAAAGCTTGCTTTGCCTAATTTTTTAAGACCAGGGTCAGGGCAGGTGTTAGGGGACCTGTGGCCCTATTTCCATGGTGGAACACCATGGAATAAGCCCAGAGGTGCCCTCCCTAGGCCCTAGGGGCACCCCCACCCACACTAGAGGGACTGCGAGGATGGGGGACCCCATCCCAGGTAAGTACAGGTAAGTGCATTTTATTTTTGAAAGTGCCATAGGGGGCCCTGAAATGGGCCCCCATACATGGCACAGGGTGCAATGGCCATGCCCAGGGTACCCCTGTCCTCTGTGCTGGCCACTGGGGTGGTAGGCATGACTCCTGCCTTTTCTAAGGCAGGAGTCATGTGGAATGGTAGGTTTAGCACCATAAAATGATGCTAATCTGGTTAGAGTCATTTTTTTTTACTCTAACCTGCCTAAAGCCATTTTTTGGTGCTAAACCCTCTTCTTCTATACTGCCAGCCCCACCCGACTAAAGTCATTTTTTTAAACTCTAACCTACACTTTGCACCGGCTTGCACCATTCCATAAATATGGTGCCCGGCTGGTGCACAGAAATGGTGCAAGCCGGTGCTAAACTTTTTGGTGCAAAACTGAGTTAGTGCAGTTTTGCAGCAAAAAGTATAAATAAGGGCCAATATTTTGTAAGTTTGCGCCACTTTTTGCATCATAAAATGACGTTAATGCGGTGCAAAAAAAGTTTAAATCAGGGCCTTGATGCTAGATGGTTCTAGCACCAAAGTATAAATATGGAGTTAGTTTTGCACCGAATTAGAGTAAAAAAAAAATGACACTAATTCGGTGCAAACAGAGTATAAATATGCTGCAGAGTATAAATATGCCCCTAAATATGGCATTAAGGCCATAGAGTCATTTTTTGCACGGGAACGCCTACCTTGCATCTCATTAAGGCAAAGTAGGTCTCCACTTTCAAAAATTGACTTTAACTCCATAAATTTGGTGCTAGAGGGGTCTAGCACCAAAGTATAAATATGGAGTTAGTTTTGCACCGAATTAGAGTTAAAAAAAATGACACTAATTTGGTGCAAACAGAGTATAAATATGCCCCTAAGTAGAGCCCTAGCTTCTGAAAGAGAAGTAACTGTTCTGAGGGGAATTGCCTCAGAATACCATGTAGCATGACCCACTACCATTAAGATATACCTCTTACCTGATGCAGTTGGTGGGTCTAGGGGACCAACATTGTCTACTCCCACCCTCTCAAAGGAAGTCCCATTCACTGCAGTGGTATCAAGTGAGCCTTTGGTTTGCCCCCTACCTTGCCACTGGCTTGACAGGTTGCACTGGAGCTATAGAACTCCTTCACTTTGGCAAACACGTTGGACCAACCAAAATGGTTTACCAACTGGTTCCAATTCTTATTTGGTCCCAGATAACCTGCAAAGGGGATGTCTTGGCTCAAAGTGAGGAGGAATTACTTATACTCTTGAGGTACCACCAACCTCCTGGTGGTTCCCCACTGATTGTAGTATATGGCCTCAGTGTATAGGACTCCCTCATACGAGTAAACTTTATGGAATCCACGAATATCACTCTCCTATTGCCTGGAGGCAGTCTGCCTCAGGCCCTCAAAAGTGGGACACTCTCTTTTCGTCCGCTAGCTCCTATCAATTCTGCCAAGTTGGACAGATGTTGCAGGGATGGACTTCCACCCTCAGAGGTCAGATCCTACCCCTCTGGGTTAGAATCCTCCTGGACCTCTGGAGTTCTCTGGGTTGGCTCACCAGGCCCTTTCTCTTGTCATTGAATGCTTGGCCAATCTCTCCAGAGACCAAGGGGCATATTTATACTTCGTTTGCGCCGAATTTGCGTCGTTTTTTTCGACGCAAATTCGGCGCAAAACTAACGCCATATTTATACTTTGGCGTTAGACGCGTCTAGCGCCAAAGTATGGGCAAATAGCATCATTTTTTTGCGTGAACACCTTCCTTGCGTTAATGAGATGCAAGGAAGGCGTTCCCGTCTAAAAAAATGACGGCGACGCAAATGCGTCGTATTTATACTCCCGGGCAAAAATCACGCCCGGGAGTGGGCGGGGCAAAAAACCCCGCATTTGCGCCACTTTTTAACGCCTGGGTCAGGGTAGGCGTTAAGGGGCCTGTGGGCTCAAAATGAGCCCACAGGTGCCCTCCCCTGCCCCCAGGGACCCCCCCTGCCACCCTTTCCCACCCCAGGAGGACACCCAAGGATGGAGGGACCCATCCCAGGGACATTCAGGTAAGTTCAGGTAAGTATAATTTTTTTCTTTTTTTTTTTTTTGGGTGGCATAGGGGGGCCTTATTTGTGCCCCCCTACATGCCACTATGCCCAATGACCATGCCCAGGGGACATAAGTCCCCTGGGCATGGCCATTGGGCAAGGGGGCATGACTCCTGTCTTTACTAAGACAGGAGTCATTTAAATGGCGTCTGGGCGTCGTAAAAAATGGCGCTAATCGGGTTGAGGCGATTTTTTTGCCTCAACCTGACTTGCCCCATTTTAAGACGCCCTAACGCCATTTTCCCCAACGCCGGCGCTGCCTGGTCTACGTGGTTTTTTTCCACGCACACCAGGCAGCGCCGGTCTGCTAGCGCCGGCTAACGCCATTCCATAAATACGGCGCACGCATGGCACTTCAGAATGGCGTTAGACGGCGCAAAAGTTTTTGACGCTAAACTGCGTTAGCGCAGTTTAGCGTCAAAAAGTATAAATATGGGCCCAAATGTCCAGCCTTTTTCAGTTGAGTAGCCTGTGACCTGGTCACAGCACATCCTCACTCAGGGAGATCCAGCATCCTTGCATAAAACATTTTATGCACCCCCCACCAGTCAGAAGCTTCAAGATCATTTTGCAGTAGACACTCCACTGGGAGTGCAGAAAACACAGCCACCAGCCTAAGGCATGTTGTCCCTCCCTATTCCCAACTCATCGTGGCCAAGGGATGCATTTTGGTTCTGCTGGCTACGTAGGTTGCCTGATAGAACACACCACGTATGATCAACTCTTGAGAAACCTGCTTCTCTGTAACCATAGTCACACTGACTTCTGATTTTAGGCCTCTGCCTGTATCTCTCCATGCTGGAAGACAAGGGGGCCGGGGCTGCAATTTCTACACCACCCATGGACACTAAGGTTGCCTCTGTTAACCTCTTCCCCATCTCTGGAACAATCCCCACCCTCACACCTACACTAGCAATCCCTGTGGCTGCCCACCCGTGTGGGGATTCTTTCTGCAAACAGCATCACCCCTTTTCTTTCTTGGCTGATAACAATCGAAACTCAGACCTGCCTTAATCAGGTTACAAAACTTTCTAGCCTTTGTAGGATCATAATTCTTTCCCAAATACCCCTGCTTCTTGAAAGAGGCATGGCTTGGGATCCCATCCTCTTTTACAGGGTTTTGTGGGTCTTATGCAGATTCTTTCTGTTTTTGAGCTTCTTTCCCCGGACTTTTCCCTTGGAGGGGACCAGTCCTCCTTTTTTTTGGTCACCTTCCTGGTGTTGATTAGAAACCCAGCTTCTCACACACTCATCAGCTGTCTCCCCCAGTTCCCAGGGACCAGACAACTTTGAGTCCACTTTATGCTGATCTAACTTCTCTTGTACACAATGAGTTAGGAGTAGAGTAGCATACAGTGGAATAACATAAACTAGAATACAGAACAGATAAGTGTAGGAGAGTGGAGTGGCATAGACCAGAATATCGTAGAGTTGAGTAGGGTACAGTGGAGCGGCATACAGTAGATTAGAGTTGTGTGGATGGCACACATCCAAGTATCATAGTGTAGAGATCAGGAAACTATAATAAAATGGAGTGGTGTCTCATGCAGTAGAGTGGAGTGCTGTGCCGTACAGTGTTGGAAACTGTTGTAGAGTGGAGTGTTGTGCAACAGAGTGTACGGGTATAGAGTTGAGTGCAAATTTATGTAGCGGAGTGTATGGGGATAGAGTAGAGTTTAGTGGAGTGGCACAGAGCATAGTAAAGTTTTGTAGAGTGCAGTTATATGGACTGGAGGAAATTACAATGGAGTAGCATACAGTGGAGTAGTATATAGTGGCATAAAGTGGAATGTGTAGAGTGGAGTAGCATAGACTGGAGTGGCATACAGTAGAGTGGCATAGAGTGCAATTGCATAGGGTGTAGTAGCATAAAGTAGAGTAGGGTAAAGTATAATAGCATATAATGTAGTAGCATACAGTGAAGTGAAGTGGTTTAGACTGGAGTGCTGTATTGTGGGGTGGGGAGAGTAATAGCATACAGTGGAGTGGGGTACAGTGGAGTGCGGTAGTTTGGAATACCATACCGTAGAGGGGCAAAACATTGAAGTTGTGTGCAGTGTAATAGAGTAGAATGGAGTGGTGTACAGTAGAATAACACAGAGTGGAGTACAGAGAAGTGGAGTACAATAGAATAGCATAGAGTGGAATAGCGCAAAGTGGAATAGCATAGCGTAGAGTGGACTGGCATACCAGTGTTGAAGACTGGCATAGTGTAGAGTGGACTGAGTAGAGTGAAGTAGCATACAGTGGAGTGGTGTAGAGTGGAGTGGCGTTCAAAGGACTAGCATAGAATGGAGTGGTGTAGCATGTAGTGGTGTAAACTGGAGTGGTGTAGAGTTGAGCACTGTATAGAGGAGTAGAATAGTGTAAAGTGGAGAGGTGCACAGTAGAGTGGCATAGTCTAGAACAGCATGTAGTGGAGTAGCATACAGTGCAGTGTCATACAGTGAATTGGTACAGACTGTAGTAGCAGATGCTTGAATTGTAGAATGTAACAGTAGACAGTAGAGCGACGTCCAATGGAACTGCATGGAATGGAGTGGGGTAGAGTGGAGTGGCCTACACTAGAGGGGAACAGAATAGAGTAGCATAGAGTGGAGTTGCCCATAGTGGAATTGAAGGCAGTGGAGTGGCATACAGTGGAATTGGGAGGAGTGGAATAGCAGATACAGGAGTAGCGTATAATAGAGAGGGATACACTGAAGAAGCATAGTGTGGAGTTGCATACAGCAAAATAGCATAGAGTGGACTGGCATACAGTAGAGTTGTGTACAGAGTAATCACGTAGAGAGGGGTGGCATAGAGCCAAATGTTGTACATTGGAGTGGTTTAGAGTGTAATAGTGTATAGTGGAGTAGTGCACAGTGAAGTGGTGTATAATAGAGTGATGTACAGTGGCTATGGGTAGCGTGTAGTAGCATACAGTGGAGTGGCGTACATTGGAGTGGGGTCCAATCAAATAGCACAGAACGAAGTGGAGTTCAGTGGACTGCTAGACAGAGGTAGAGTGGAATAGCATAGAGAAGAGTGGCATACAGTGGAATGGCACAGAAGAGACTAACAAACACTGCAGTAGCTTATAGCGGAGTGGTACATAGTGGAGTGGCGTACACTGACGAGGTGTATAGTGGAGCTGCATAAAGTGTAAAAGCATAGAGTGGACTAGGATCGAGTGGAGGTTTGTACAGAGTAATACCATAAAGGGGAGTGGCACAGAGGGGAGTGTTGTACAGATGAACAGCATAAACTATAATAGTGAATAGTGGAGTAGGGTACAGTGGAGTGACATATAATGAAGAGGTGTAGAGTGGAGTGGTGTGGGGTAGAGTGTAAGAGCATACAGTGGAGTAGCATACATTGGACTAAGGTCTAATCGGAGAGCGTAGAATGAAATGGTGTAGAGTGGGGTGCCATTCACTGGAGTGGCTTAGAGCAGAGTGTCACACAGTGCAATGGTTTGCTGTGGAGTTTTGTGAAGTGGAGTGATATACAGTGAACTAGTGTAGGATGAAGTGGTGTACAGCAGAAGGGCATATAGTGGAATAGCACATAGTGGAGTAGCAAACAGTGGAGTGGCATACAGTGGAGTGACGTTCAGTGACATTGCATACAGTATAATAGCATAGAGTGGAGTGGCATAGAGAGGAATTTCGTACAGTGAAGAACCTTAGAGTGGAGTAACATAGAGTGGAATAGTATACAGTAGAGTGGCATACAGATGCATTTGAAATTCAGCAGCAATGTACATTATGGTGTGCAGAGTAATGCAAAATGGTGAATTTGCGCTGCCTTGTGTTACTCCAGATTTACCAATCAATGGAGGTCCACACATGGTGGCGTCACATTCCTTTGTAACTCTGACTTAAGTATTCAATGGCTCATTCAACACTATGGGGGTCATTAAGACCTTGGCGGGCAAAGCGGTAACCGCCGTGCGGCCGCCAATGCGGCCGCACTCCCACGGCCCCCATTACGACATCCCCGCTGGGCCGGCGGGCGCAAACCAAGCTTGCGCCCGCCGGCCCAGCGGGGATGAGGCCGCAACATAGGAGCAGGCTCCTAATGGAGCCGGCGGTGTTGCGGTCGTGCGACGGGTGCAGTTGCACCCATCGCGCTTTTCACTGTCTGCTATGCAGACAGTGAAAAGCTGGCCGGGCCCTGTTAGGGGGCCCCTGCACTGCCCATGCCCGTGGCATGGGCAGTGCAGGGGCCCCCACGGGCCCCAGGACACCCCTTACCGCCAGCCTCTTCCTGGCGGTGCAAACCACCAGAAACAGGCTGGCGGTAGGGGTGTCATAATCCCCAGGGCAGCGCTGCCCTGGCGGATTATCACCGCCGAGGCTAAAACGGCGGGAAACTGCCGGCCCCGGTGGTGCGACCGTGGTGCTACCGCCGCGGTCCTAATAAGGGCCTCCGTACAGCCAGCCTGTTGGCGGTACGGACGCTATATTACCCCTGGCGGTCGGAGACCGCCAGGGTCGTAATGACCCCCTATGAGTGACTCAAGGATAACGCAAACAATAATACTGCTAGGCCTTAGTTATTTTTTGGGTTATGGTATACCATATTAATATTGCAGTATACCATGATTCGATTAGGCTGTCTTCAGAGAATGAAAAGGCATCCATAATGTTTTTACTACACTTTCGCTGTGTTCAGTGTTGGGCCTTAGATATAGGTAAGTAGTTGGTCCATGTCTAATACCACTTTATTTATGTGGTAATATGTATGGGGATGTATTTATTTATTTGATGTAGTTTCAGAAAAGTGTGTGACATTCTGTGAAAGTAGCCCAAAGACAGATATCATTGAGTTTAAATCCCTTATATCTTAAACTATACTTACCCTACTGAACTTCAGTACCCTAAAAGCACCATAACTGCACAATAATGTATAATTCTTCCAAATGTCATGAAAATCTATTCAGCCAGTTTTGCACACTGTCAAATAGAACTGTCTATGGAAAATACATTGGTGGGAAACTGCACTTTGGGAACCCTTTTATGATTGCACTCCCTGAAGGATTCCCCACAAAAATGTACTTCATCTCAAAATGTAGAAAGTGCTATGGGGCTGGAAAGCTTTGTGGTGACTTGTCAAATGGATGGAAAGTGTTTAGGGAGCTTTAGCATAGGAAATCCAATTGTTGGGAATACTAATTATAACTACAAAGTGGCAACTAGATTTAATGTGATTTATTTCTTTTTATCTATTGTGTTTACATTATCATGTGATCACAAATGTGTCTTTCAGTTGTTTATGTAGTAATTCTGAAACTTTACATATGCTGCCTAGTCTATTGTTTGTGCTTCCTTGCTATTTTTAGTGGGACTGTGCTAAATTTTGAAGCCAAAGTGAATGACAGCCAATCATTGTTATAAAAATTAACATTATATTTTTTCTAATGGCCAATTATCATGTCCTTCATATAGTAGTGCTAGTGCATTATCTATGCACTACTTTGAGGTCAAAGATCTTGGAGTCTGTGTGAGTGGGTGGGAAGGTTGTTGATTTCAACAGTTAAACACATTTTCAATCAACATTTAAGTTACAGTGTAACAATTTAGCCACACAATGAAAACCCAAATCGGAAATAAAGTAAAGGGTATTTATACAAATTAAAACTCATTTTTATGTAGAAAACATAGGCTAACCAAACCTCAAAAAGAAGTTTAGTCGGGTTAGCATAAGACAAACTAGGCATTCAGTAATCGCAATACAAAATATCGATAGTATCTGGTGCTCTGAAAATAACCGCTGACCATTTCTCTCACACATTGGTGTGAGTTAAAATAATTTGATAGGTCAACAAAGGGCAAAAGAGCATGTTCTCTACAACCTAGACCACTAAAAAGGGAATCTAACTAAAGGACATACAGGCAAAAAGTGAGGAGCAGAGATAAGACAAAAAAAAATTGGAAAAATGAAAAATGGAATTGGCAAGAAAGGCTTGTGAGAATGAGGAGGTGACAGCATCTCAAAAACTCAGTCAAGAGTCTTCTTAGAGGTAAGCCTAGGTTACACTCTGCAAAGCATAGGGCAGAGTTCAGTACCTCTCAAAGTCCATGGGAATCTGCCTCACAATCAATCAGTGAAATACCTAGTTAACACGATGATCATTCCATCTGGTGACACCCATAAATCAGGCCATCACAAGTTCAGTTCTTCCTACACCACATGGTGAAACTAGATACGTCAAGTTTAGGTCTCACAACAAGCTTGGGAGCATCTCTGTCCTTGGTCTCCTGAACATTACTTACTACATGTATGAATCAGAACAGACACTTCTCTCTGGATCTCTCCACGTGCCTTATCCAAGAATGCTTTCCCAGGCTCTCTATTAGTAAAACGCTAATGCATCTATTTCCAAACTAACATTGCATAGAAGAACCGAAATGAAATGACGCGTTATCAGAAAATGGAAACCAGTTTCTCACATTAAAGACACTTCAGGCCTAATCAAGTCAACATTAAGCAAAGGCATATTTGATTTACACATTGAGCTTAGCACATGTTTAAGTCTACATAGTGTAAACATCAATTATACTAGTGGAGATCTACATTTCTCAACATTAACCTTTAATTTAATGGAACACATTACATAAACAGTTATCATTTTATATGAAATCACATTAGAATTAAATGAGGATGGCTTTAAGGAAAATTACCAAATTATTGTTTCTCTTAGGAAGGTCAAAACACACCTTATAATTTTCCTAACACTATAGTGAATGCACTCTATTAAGGTTCTAAATGAATCACTTCACATAGATCTAAGTTTATACCACACAGTTTAAGTCACATGAGAACATGTAGGTCAGATTTATGACATCAGGGTTAACAGCAAATTTCCCGACATACCAGTAGTTTTTATAGTACACTGCTAGGTCAATTTTCCATTTTCTTGCAAAGGTGGACATTAGGAATATGGTTTTTGTTTGGCTTGTTGGGCATAGTTTTGTTTTGGGAGCCAGGGAGCGTGCACACAAAACTTATGTAGAGTAAGATGTATGCTATTTGCTGCGTATTTGTTTATAGTTTTCCATTACTATGTGACCATAAATGGGTCTTTCACTTGCTCATGTAGCAAATCTGAAACTTTAAATATGCAGTCTAGTTTATACTTTGGGTGTCCATGCTAATTTAAGTGGAATTGTGCGACATACCCAGGCCAAAGAGAATGAAAGGCAATCATTGTTATTTCTGTAAAAAATAAGTGTATTTTTTTTTACTAATTTCCAATGATCATGCCCTCCAAATAGTAGTTAGCACAGCTCATTGCAAGGTCAATTTTTAATTTATGCATAGGAAAGATTTTTTTAATTTAACTTGTTGAACCACCTTTATTTTGTGAGCCAGACAGCATGCAAAGAAAGCTTACATAGATAAAGATATGTTCTATTTGCTATGTATATATTTATGGGTTTCCATTAACATGTGACCATAACTGCTCCCAGTTAGTGAGAGCACTTTTAAAGTTCCTACCTGCTGTGAGCAGACTCTGTGTTTGCTCCAGTTGGGTGGGAGATTAAAAAAATGTTCTTACCAGATGGGAGCAAATATGTTACCCTGCTTGGGCCAGTGCAGGCAGGAAAACCACTGTGTCTCATAGGTGGGCTCAATGGGACACAGCAAGTGACCAGGAGGGTGGGGTCAACAGGGCGATTAAAGGCTCAGGGAGGCCCAAGTAATCAATTTGAGATGTTATAAGTGATGTTATAACTGTTGTCATAGAACATGTCATGAGTGGTGTAATATGAGAGGTCATGAGCAGGTATTGACAGGGGTGCAAGTTATAGTTAATACCATTAACTATAACTGGTGAATTTTCTGTGTTTATTTTTTATTGAAAACATTAATTATGACATTGACAAACTCTCCTAACTGTAGTATTAATTTAACCTTTGATTTTTCCAGTGAATTTCTAACGTTCTTTCTAAATAAAAAAGAGATACTTTTATCACTTATAAATATAATGTTACTTTAACCTTTAGTTTTTTCAGTAAATTTGTAGGATCTTCTAAACGGAAATGAATAACTAAATTAGCATACATAAATCCCTCTCCGCCACGCCTGCAGCCAATAACTCCATACAGCCAATCCTCCGCTGCGAATTGCTTTCAGCTGTGCGTAGTGGGGAATGGCCATAGAGCCTGGACCCGGAGACCACAATCCCTGTCCTATTTTGCTTTTAATTAAATGGGAGGGGAAGCCATGTGGCCCCCATCCCAAGTTGTTATCTGCCTTCGGGAGCTTATCTCCCAGGTCCACTTATTTAGAAAAAGGTGAGAGGGCATAGTGGGCCACCTCCGAAGCCTTGTTAGGCCCTGGTGATCCCAACCCCCAGGGCCACTCTTTTATCCCCATTCCCAGGGGCCCATCATGGTTGTGTGGGGAAGGGAGCACACAGCCCCTTCCCGGGTTGATTCCGGCCCCAATGAACCCATCCCCTGGGGTCCAACCTGCTTGTTTTGGGAGCATGGCACGCTGCACCCTTACTGGACCAATTCTGCAATTTTCTTGAGGAGAGGTCACACACCCCAATCTCCAGACAGATTTTAGCCCTGGAGATCCCATGCCCTGCAACCCCTCTTCCTGAGCTGACTTCGTCTCCAGGGAGCCATTAACCAAAGCTCGGACAACGCTTTTGCGGCGACCCCTCTCCTCAAGCCAATTTTGTCCCCAGGGACCCATGCCCCTGGGATGGCACAATTTTTATGTACAGGGGCATGTGGCCACAATCCCCAGTCTGATTTCGGCCCCAGAGACACATCTCCTAGGACATGGAGCTCTTTTTTGAAGGGGAGGGGCAGGCAGCCCCTCACACTCAGCCGATATAAGCTCCCAGGGACCCCATACCTTGGGGCCTCGCATCATTTTACAGGGAGAGGGGGCACATGGCCCACTTGTGGTGCTGATTTTGGCCCTGGGAATCCCAT
The DNA here is from genome assembly GCF_031143425.1 of Pleurodeles waltl. NCBI lineage: Eukaryota > Metazoa > Chordata > Amphibia > Caudata > Salamandridae > Pleurodeles > Pleurodeles waltl. Next base: position 215,009,187 of record NC_090450.1, on the reverse strand, counting down.
CCCATGAGAAATAGTGAGAATTTCAGAAAAATTTTAGGTGAAAAGAAACCTCCTCCTAGACCAGTGTAATTTGAAGCACTTCATTCTTGGGAACACATAGCACATCAGAGACAAAAAGAGAAATATGAGGACCTGTGCAGGTGCTATATGGGACAACCAACAAAAAGCCTAGCGAACAGACATAATTGAAGGAACTAGGTTATATCCTGCCTTAATTAGTGAAGAATGAAAAGCTAAACAGAGGGAAAAGAAAAAGAAGGAAGTGGCTATGTAGAGGATTGCGAGGATGATTTAATAAAAGAGCTACTGCTGAATCATCTACTACCATATAATGTAGTTTAAACTGTAGGGACATTTGAGACTAGGGGAAGTGACATTTTTGACACACACACTGAAGCTGTAGAGCCAAAATTAAAAGCAGATATGAGGAAATGTAGGGCTGACAGGTCTTCAGAGCATAAATGTTTTGACTACTCAAGATGAAACAACTGTTCCTGCAACAATAGGTCCTAAAGTTCCATGTTATGGTCCAAGAGCCAGAGGGAATAATACACATACATTTGCCGCTCCGACTGTTGCGACTGTTCAGACTGTTCCTTTACAGAGGAATGTTGAGTTATGATAATTCAGGGAATTCGGTAGTAAGGAGACTGCCTTCAGTTCAGAGACAGATGAGCCCTGCACACATTGCAGACCCAGAACCAACATCAAGTCAGACGGTTGTACTCCTGATGAGAGGTTTTCTCAAGGATGCCCGCCATTTTTGGTACCCAGATCAGCCTCGACTCCAAACATAAGCCTTAGTACTCCCATTAGAAGAATACCCATGAATGTGCCAGATTCTGCAATGTCTGTCACAAATATTCCAGATTTCACAATCTCAAACACTTCCTGATGAGAGATACTATTAGATACCCCAGCAGAAATAAAGGGACTTATGGCACAAGTACTAGATGATTAGCTTAAAGGACTTGATGCCCCAATTGAAACTGGAAGTTCAGGATTAAGTATGAGGACAGTTCAGACCCCAGAGAGAGATAGAAGACTCTAGATGTGTCTAAACTGAAATTGGAATTGAATTAATTGATTTAAGGAACCCTTGATTTAGCCCAATTGGAGACATACAGGGATGACAAACTATTGTTCATTTGTAAAGACATAGGAAGGCGTGCAGGACAAGCTTATGATAGGGTAGCTGATCTATCATGGAGATATGAAGTGGATTTGGAGAATCAAAGCTTAACAGAGAAGCTACCAGTTGAGCTTTGGTGATCGAAATATTGTAATCATGAGTCATTCAGGAGTAAAATGACATATTAGGGAATTCATTGGCTACATTCAATAATGGACTGATTTAGATAGATGGGAAGGAAGATGGGTATAAAAGATTGAGTCAACACAAAAGGTGAGGATGGACCTGCCACTGAGTGGAGCAGATGAGAGTGTAGAAGATGTACCAATGCTTCCTAACAAAGAGGTTCCAGTTGGAGGCTTTGTTCGTATACCCTGGAGTCGAGGTGATATTGTAGCATTCATAAATGATTTCCCAAAGTCAAGGGAGAATGCTGTGGAATGGTACAGACAGCTTGGGCAATTTGTGAAGCTTTAAATGGTTTGATTGGCAGGCTTGAACAGAGTTGTTCTGAGTGATTTGTGGGTTGAATGTAAGGTGGCTGTTGACTGGCCTGAGAAAGAACCTATGAGGCATTCACAGACAAAAGCTCAGTCTCTACTTGTGATGAAGTACAATCATGTGATTTCTTTTTTGAAAATTAAAGTCTCTCTTAAAGATGGTGATTGGCTCTTGTTAGACCTGTCAGCATTAGAGTGGTCATCCCCCAACTTTTTGCCTGCCTCCCTCCATTTTTATGACACTGTTTTTGCTGTTTTAGGACTCTGCGCATTTCACCACTGCTGTCCAGTGCTAAAGTGCATATGCTCTCTCCCTTGAACAAGAAGAAGGACTGCTGCCCTGATTGTTGCCCTGCCGCCTTGCTGGCCATTGACTCTGCTGGAATAACTCTGCCTTTCTCCTGACGTGGTCTCCAAGGGCTTGGATTGAGCTTTCCTCCTTTTTCTGAAGTCTCAGGGCCAACAAATCCTTGTGTGTGGAAAATTGACGCAATGCCTGCAGAAATCCAGGCAAAGCCTGCATCACTGCTGAGCAATCACTGTACCGTCGACCGGAGCGAAGCAGCACCGACTTCCAGACTGGAAATTCAACAGAGCGTCTGCCTTGCACTGGAAAATTTAACGCATTGCCTACTGGATCAATGTAGCACCTGCTCCTTCGACTAGCATGTCAAGGATTTACAATGCATCATTCCTGGGCCTCAAATAATACCCGCATTGCAGTGAAGAACCAAGACTGTGCACCTGAAAAATAACGTAATCATCTGTGTCGCACCGGAAAATCCAATGCAGCGCCATATTTTTCTATGCCTCTCCTCCTCTGTGGTCTCTGTGCGTTGTTATTTTTTATGCATCCCAGGTACTGTGTGTTACAAAGAAACAAATATTGAGTTCTAAGGATTGGGACTCTTTTAAACATTTTAAAAGTGATATTTCAACCTGTGCTTATTAGACCTTCATCATTTTAACCTTATTTTATTTAGAGGAATATCTATTTTTCTGAATCTGTGCAGTATATTTTTGTGCTGTTTTCAGTCTGGTACAGTATGATTTATTGCACTAATACTTTACACATTGCCTTCTAAGTTAAGCCTGACTGTTCAGTGCCAAGCTACCAGAGGTTGTGCACCGGTTAATTTGGATTGTGTTGGGACTTACCCTAACTAGGATTGTGGTCCCTATTTGGACAAGGGTGTATACCTCTGCCAACTAGAGACCCCATTTCTAACAGCTCTGAATTGAAAGAGCAACTCAGGAGTCTAAAGAATCAATATATTCCTATTATGAATGATTGTTGCAGGTGTTTAAGCATGTTAGTAGTACAGGGACAATTGAAGAGAAAGACATGGGACATTGTGTTTAGATTTGTACAAGGATTAATGTCAGAAGTGAGTAACATGATTCAGCAGCATTTGATTTGGTTGCTGAATTAGCCGATTGATAAAATTCTGAGATACGCTAAATACTGTGGCGATGAATTGGAGTTGAAACAGAAAAAAGTTGAAAGAGATGCCGATGATAGTCCAGATGAAAGCTGCACCAAGGAGTCAGAATCCACAGTTTGTAGGCAATGTTGGTGGAACACAGGGACTATATCAGCAGGGAGTTCCTATGATGGAAGGAAGAAATGGGTTTTAGCAGCAGGGTAGAGGACATGGTGTCCCAGTTGACCCTAACTTAGGAGTGAATGTGATGACTTTGAAAATGACTAATCCATGTCAAATTTGCTGCAAATTGGGCCATTGTAAGAGGGAATGTCATTTTAATTTAAAAATTACTGCAAATGAGAGTCAGATGAAGAATGTTGGATTTGAGAAGACACAGGGAAACAGTTAGCTTCAGCTACAGCATTTGCAGAGACAGCGAGTAGCTGATTTTAATGAGTTCCAAGGTCAGCCAAGGCCAGTTCTGCAAACCCTGATGCCCTAACAACAGAATATAAATGTTCCTAAGTTAAATAAGAACCAGATCTGAAATGAAAATACAAATCTTTTTGCAAACTATAATACATCCCAACAGTACCCCTTGATTTCGAAGGATGAGGATTACAATTCAGATTAATCCCAATTACGGTGCCTGAGGGGGAAGGAGGAATGCATAGCTGGGGCGTCCCTAGATGTAAAGCAGTGTGGTCCATATGTTGATGGTAACCTGAATGGTCACTCGTGTCATTTGTGGTTCACACTGGTGCTACCCCCTCTACTGTGAGAAGAGCAGAGGTTCTCAACCTACTCCTGTCAGGAAAGAAAATCCAAGTTGTAGGTGTTGCAAATAAACAATCGACAAACCCTTTCACAGAAGCTGTACCTCTAAAATAGGGTCCTTTGAGGAGAATCACCAATGTGTGGCGTGTGTTCCCAGTGCAGTAAGCCTGCTTGGAAGTGACCTCTTGTGCAAGCTAAATTGTTCAATCTATTGTACTACAAGAGGCATAGCGATAGAGGCTCATGACAAAGACGGGGCATTCAAACTTGTGAGACAAATCGCAAGTGTCACATTTTACCCAATGTTGACAAGAGATGACTTACTCACAGATATGAGAGATACAGTGTCACCTGAAGTCCGGGACTTTTCAGGAAAGGAGATAGGTCTCATTAAAGGTGTTGGACCTGCCAAGATAACTGTGAAGCCAAATGCTCACTATCTGAGAACTCTACAATATAATATGGGTCCCAAAACTATTGCAGGAATACCTCCAGTGATCGATTCAATGAGTCAGCAGGGAATATTGAAAGGGATAATGGGAAGTCGGTGTAATTTACCCATTAAGGGAATGTGGAAGCCCAAAGGAAAATAGTGCATTGTCCAGCATTGTAAGAAGATAATCTAGATTGAGGTTTCTTGACGTCTCGTGGACATAGTGGTTTCCTTGCCCACAGTGGCACGGTCAGGAAAACATGTGCTCACTCTCACTTATCAGGAGCATTTCCCGGGGCCCGCTGCATTATAAAGAGGAAGGGGGCACACAGCTGACTCCCTGGGCCAATTTCAGCCCCAGAGACCTCACCCCTGAGGCCTGGCTTGACAAAAAGTGGTTACCCTGGTGCCCACCCATGGCACTCATCATGTCCTCACTGGGGGTCATGGGAGGAACTCCAATGCCCTGCAGACCCAGCCAGCTCCCCGTATCTAATAGGAGCTGCAACTGCTCCCACCTGCAGGGAACAGCTAATAATGTTGCATTATTTAGATGTGTTTCTCAATAGATCCAAAGCCCGCTCCCAGTGGGTGGAAGCATTTTTGAAGTTCACACCTGCTGGGAGCAGACTGATGTTTGCTCCTACTTGGTGGGAGATTTAAAAAAATACTCTGGCCAAGCTAGAGCAAATACATGTTTCCCTGCCCTGTAGGCAGGGAAACAGCTATGTCCTGGAGTGGGCACCCGGGGACACAGCTGCTAAGCCAGCCTCAAGGGTGGGCTCCTCAGGGCCATGATTCACTCGGGAAGGGGGTCCCTTAGCCTTTTTAGGCTCAGGGAAGGGAGCTGTGCAGCCCTCTCCCTATTTTCCTAATTTTCCACACCAGAGGTGGGATCTGGTCCTAGGGGGTCAGGGTATCCCTATCCACTCTCATTTATCTTTTTTTGACTTGAGGGCTAAGTTCCTGAGTCCTGTAATGGCTGTCAGCAACATTTCCCTCATGTTATTAGCAGCCAATAACTGTGCTCCCTCTTGGAGGAGTCTGGCTCCAGCACGAGTGAGATGGCCTAACAGCCTAAATATAAAAAAATGTTTAACCTAAATTTCTCCAAGGTTACTGAAAGAGATCTACACCAAATCACAAAAAGCACAATCTGTGGAAAAAGATCTAGCTCCCTGACAAATTTTTATTCTGCAGTTTTTGCTATAACCTGTCTTAAAGAATTATTTGGAAATCCATAGTGACTTTATTTTTTGGGACCACCCCTTTTCTTGGCCACTGCTTGAAGGATCATCCTAAAGCTTTCCTCACCATAGGAGCTGAGGTGGATGAACTTTTTATGGAAAGTTTTGTAAAGATTCGTCCAATGGTTACAAAGTTATTAGCAAACCAAACTATGGAAAAACAGACCTAACTATATCTATCTAGTCGTGACTGCCATTAGATAAAATGAATAAATAAATAAATGAAAAATGAATAAATAAATGTATATAATTCACAGGAAAAAGAAAAAAGTAACATCAAGTTCATGTAACCTAGTGGCGGTCGCCACTAGGTAGTTACAGTTAGGACCATGTTGCCATAGAAAAAGTGCTTTTTTGACTTGCCTATATCTTTGGCACTGTTTGATAGATCTTCAAAACAATTTCTAAAAAAATGTTGTGTTGATTCTTGTTGCACATGGAAAGTTTCAGGGTGATCCATCAAGCGGGGGCCAAGAAAAATAGGAGGGGGAGAAGTTGTGTTTCCAATTTTAATTCCCGTAGGACCTTTAGACATGTCTACAGCCAGAACCACTGAACAGAATAACACCAAATTTGGCAGAAAGCTAGCTTATCGTAGGCATATTACACTTTCACTTATTTGGTATGAATCTTTAAGTAGTTTTTGAGATATTAAAGGGAAAATAATTTTTTTATATCTCTGGCCGCAATGACTTTGTGAATATTTCACGAATATTTTGCGAAAGTTCACAATTGTTTGTGAAAACACATGCGAAACGTAGCGTTGCAATTGGCTAATAGCAATCTGATTAGAAAGTTGTGGCTGCCATTTGTTTTCACAGGACACAGTCCCCGGGGTCGAAAATCCAAACTGAAAATGGTATAAGGGGTCAGGGTGAAGATACCCTTACCCCAGGGGTGTGATATAGGTGTGTTTTGGGGCCAGATTGTAGGTTTAAAAAAAATTGTTCCTCGCCATTTGCAGTATTCGAGAAAATGTGTGAATTTTCATGAATTTTCATGAATCAGTCGCAAAATACTAGCAAAATAAGAAAACATTTGAAAGAAAAAACAAAGACTAATTCATACACTCATTCATGCACTTACAGACTCCGGTGCCCACTCACACACCCACTCAGACACTCATGCACTCAAACCCACTTATAGACTCATACACCCACTTTCAGACCCACTCAGACACTCATGCACCCACTCACAGAGACAGGCCATGTGGCCCACTGTCAAGTACTAGCCTGTTCGTCCCATGGAAGCACAATGTTGACCAAGCTGCTTGTTCCCAATTCCACCTAAACGTTGTGTGCCTCCCACTTAAATACACATGATCGGCACTGCAACATCCCGGGGGGAAACAGGATGGATGAGATTAGGAAAGAAAGACTGGAGTTGCAGGGCTGGATCTGGAGCCCTATTGATGGTTCTTGAAGAGTCGGTCTTTCCTATGCTAAATTACACATCAGTCAAATAACTAATATCTCATAATATCATATACTCTACTGTTAAACTATGATGTGGAAGCTAGATGTACGTGTTTGGGTCCCCTTTCCAGCTTTTGATGGTTCTCCCTCTCTCTACAAATTTTCAGAAAGGATGTGGGTTACCTGTAAATTAAAAACCTCCTATACTGTCTATAACTACTCCCACTGTGATACCAGATTAGTCCCTCGTTACTTCATCTTTCAAGTTCAGTGGATATCTTGCATGTTTCACCTTGATGAGATTTCCCAAGATACTGACTCACTTGACTCATAGACATCTACATAGGCAACAATAATAAGAACAACCTCTCCGAAAATTTGATTACCCAGATATTCAAGGGCTAATCATTGTACTGTGCTAGTATTTCAAGGAACGCAATTCAGTGTTTAAATCACACTGAAAACATAAGGCTAATATCAAGGCTCTCTTGGGGGCAATAACAGATCCATGTTTTGCCCCCCCTGGGGATTAGATCGGCTGATTTTTTGGGGGGAATCTAACCCTCCTGGGAGGGGGTCAAAACCCACTAGACATCAGGAATTAATTCCAATTGTATATTAGGGCAGCAACCCCTTGGGCAAAGGTCGCTGCCCTGGGGGCAATTCATTTTTTAATGTTTCAGCCCCCCCTTGGGGTATATCAGCAATTTTTTCAGCCAATCTGGACGGGGGGATCAAAACCCACTATGCCCCAGGGTTTGTTGTGTGTGTGTGTGTGTTTTTCTTTCTTGTGAGCACCCCTTGGGCAAGGGTCAACCCCCCAAAAAAGACACATGACTGTTGGCCATTGCTGCCCCCCTTGGGGGCAGATCGGCCTTTATTCTTAGGCCCATGTGCCCCCAAGAGGGGCAGAAGCCACGAAGACACCAGGGCTTTTAAAGGTTTTTTGTGTGAGGGGGTGACCCCTTGGTCAAGGGTCGCTTCCCAAAGCGGTTACACAACTGTTGGACCTTTCTGCCCCCTTGGAGGCAGATCAGCCCATTTTGTTTGCCCATCTGCTCCCAAGGAGGCAGAATCTTCTAAGGTGCCAGGGATTGTTTTTGTTTCTGTTTTTTTTGTGTGGGGGAGCCAGCCCCATTGGGCAAGGGTCACTCTTCCAAAGGGGACACATGGCTGTTGGCCATTTCTGCCCCCCTTGGCGGCAGATAGGCATCTTATTTTTCAGCCCATCTGCCCCCAAGGGGGGCAGAGCCACTAAGGCGCCAGGGAATAGTTTGTTTTCTGTTTCCTTGGTGGGGGTTGGCCCTTGGGCAAGGGTCATCCCCAAAGGGGGTACACAATTGTTGGCCATTTCTTCCCCCCTTGGGGGCAGATCGACTTATTATTAAGAAGTCACTAAGGGACCAGGGAAAAAATTCTAAATGTTTGGTGTCGGGGTGTTTGTCAACTGGAGATGTACTTGCATTTGTGATTATAGCGGTTTATTTCTCCTTTTTGTTCTAGCTCAAGGTTTTTGTTTCTGTTCCTGTGACTCTTTGCAGTTTTGCCAGTAGTGGGCCTGCAGTTTGCGTAGTTGCATGTTTTAGGTAAGAAAAAACAAATGACTCCAAATGAATTGTGTTGCCTTGCGTGAATGACTTTTTTGTTACTGGTGTACTGAATGCAGAATTGTGTGAGATTGTCCTTAGATTTGTGAACAATGATATTGGTGTTCTCTTATGTGTAATTTTCTATTCTTTTTTCCTTTTTCGTGGGATATCATTAGTGATTGCTGTGTCTGTGCAAAGTAGTTGGTGGTGATTCTAGCTTTTTCAGGTAAGTGAGTGGTATAGTTTTTGAGTTTATGCATTTTTGTGATAAAGCCATGCTTTGTTTACTACTTATCTTACACATTGTTGGTTGTTGGTGGTGCATTTGTCAAGTTACTTTTCGTAGGAAGGATCATGGCTAGCCGCAGGAGGACCACTCAGCAGGTTGTTGGTATGTTTTTTGAGTCGTCTTCTGACCATGATTATGAGACTGACTCTGCATCTGAGGGAAAGGAGGAAGTGCAAGATTCTGTAAGTGAATTTACTGTCAGAAAGGAATCATCTGATGATGAAGCCACTCTAGGTGCTGAAGAAGTGCCTATTTTAGAGGAGGAAACTGATGTGCCAATAGTGCAGCAGCCAGAGGCTGAAAGGCTTCACACTGGAAGACCTGACCTCTGGGTTGCCCCAAACATGGAGCAGCCTGAGTTGTCTGTCCTTACTGGCCTCCCGGGTATAGAGTGAATACGGAAAACTTTTTGCCTATCAATTTCTTTCTGTTGTTTATGGATGATGTATTTTTGGAAGAGATTGTTGAGCTGACTAATTTCTATGCTGAACAGTACTTAAGGACAACAGTGCTAGACTTAAGCCACACTCTAGAGTTACCCAGTGGATTCCTACAAATCTGAAAGTGTTGAAGAAGCTCTTGGGTTTAACTTTTTTGATGAGTTTGATAAGGAAGCTGTCCCTGTCTTCGTATTGGTCTAATAGTCTCTTGACGGCAACAGCTAAATTTCCTGCAACCTGTCGTAATCAGTATTTGCTTCTTCTTGATGAATTTTCTGGACAATGCTTTAGCCTTGGCACGAGATCACCCTGATTCTGACTGTATTTTTAAGATTAGGCCTGTCCTTGATCATTTTGTAGATCAGTTTTCAGAATTTTATGTTCCAGACAAAGAAATAGCTGTGGACGAGTCTTTGGTAATGTTCAAGGGTTGTTTGTTTTTCAGGCAGTACATTCCTAGCAAGAGCGTACGATATTGAATTAAAATTTATATGATGTCTGAAAGTAGTACAGGATAAGTTTATAATTACACTGGTAGGGATTCCAGTATTGACCCCTGGTTGTCTGCCCACTTTTGGAGTTAATGAGAAAATTCTGTGGGAACTTGATAGATGACTGTTTAATAAAGGTCACCATTTGTACGTAGATAACTTCTACATTGGAGTGCAGTTGTTCAGGGAATTGTTCAGAGTGCACACTATTGCTTGTGGCACAATCCGCTATAACTGGAAAGGCTATCCAAGGGAGCTTTTCTGTAAATAACTTGAGAGGAGATTGTGCAGTGCCTTGCATAATGATGAGCTGCTAGCTCTGAAATTTGCAGACAGGAGAGATGTGAACATGCTGACTACCATCCATGATGAGCGTACTTCCGCTGTGGCTGTTTGGGATCAGGTTCCTGAAGTGTGCAACCCGGTGTGCATTTTAGATTATAGTAAGCACATGGGTGGTGTAGATAGAGTTGATCAGAGGTGGGAACCTTACACTGCTGTTTGTAAGTCTTACATTTGGTATAACAAGTTAGCTATTCATCTTTTCCATTTGGCAACTTTTAATGCTTTTGTTGTGTTGAAGAATAGTTCTCCACAGTCAAGGATGACATTTGTGAAATTTCAGGAGTCTGTCATAGAGAGTCTTTTTGTGGTGGAACAGGTAAGAGTTCCTAGAGAAGCAGTGGTGGAGGATGTTTCTAGCTTGAAAGATTGCCACTATCCTGATCAAATTCCTCCCAGTCCCCAAAAAGACTTTCCCACTAAGAAATGCAGAGTCTGTGCCTGAAGAGGTATCCGGAGGGAGACTCGGATGTACTGTCCCAATTGTCCTTCTAAGCCTGGGCTGTGTGTGGCCGGCAGTTTTAGAAGTTAGCACACCTAAAAGAATTATTGGGAACTACCATGAGCGTAAACTGCCTGTTCTGTATTGTTTCATATTTTTTATTCAGTTTTACGGTTGGCAATACTGTCATGTATTTAGTTAGAGCTTTTCAGATTGTAGATTTGCACTTATTTATAATTAGCTAGTGGTTTCTTTGTTATTTAAACAAAAAAAAAGTTTTTCGGTGTGCATGGAGTGGCGCATGACTGGTGGTATCCGTGGAGTGGCACTTGGAGGTGTGCGTGGAGTGGCACTTGGCTGGCGGGGTAAATAGTGACTTGCTGTTGGCCACTACAACACACTGCTAGCCAAACACCAGTCCACATACTCCCATCAGCTGGTGTGATTGCTGTTTCAGGCATGTGGGCATATGAAAGTGATGGGCCCTTGAATGGATCTGTCTGTTGATGTGAGTGTTTTACTGTGCTGGGCCCGCGGCAGGCAGTGTGAATGGTCTTGTGGATGTCATGCATGAACGGTGTGTGAATGGACTGTAAAGTGGTTGGTGCCATGAAGTGGCTTTACAGCTCAGGAGCTGTGAGTCATTGGTTCAGTATTTTGGCCTTTCAGTTATTAACAGTGAATTTTATTTTTGTGAAATCTCATTAATAAAATGTGATCTTTAAATGAAGAATCTGATCCGCTGTAATTCGGTGTCCAAGCACACCTGTGACATGCTAGGTGAGTCGGGTGGGACCCCATTGATGAAGCATGCCACCAACTATGTTGGTGGGTGAGAGGTCTTTTTTACATAACCTAGGTGTGTTTCGTTTCACAATTTTAGTTTTTGGATCATCACAGAAGTAAGAATCTTGGGAGTGTGCTTGCTTCTTCTCTAGGGAAGAAGTGCCAACTCTAGATTAGTGTAAAAACTGGGCACCTGTTGGAGTCTGGGGAGCTGTGGCTTGTGTGAATCCCACAACATTTTCTTGCCCAGACTCCTCTGCAAACCTCAAAATTTGATTTAAAAAATCACATTTTCCTCACTTTTCTTTGTAGGATCACCATGCAGGCACACATTTCCTACCACCCAGGATCCCCCTCAGCCTACTAAGTTAAATGATACTTCACTTGTGTGTGTTCCGCAACGGAGATCCGGCCATAACTTGTATAAAAAAATGTGCTTATAAACTCGCTGTGATAGCCCCTCAATCGCTCACGTTTTTGGCTCTTCGCTGTTGCGTGTACTATGCCTACCCACACAACTGAGATACCATTTTTATAAGGAGACTTGGGGGGATGCTGGGTGGAAGGAAGTTTCTGGCTCCCCTCAGATTCCAGCACTCTGCAGCACCGCAATGTGAGGAAAAAGTGTGTTTTTAGATAAACGTTGAGGTTTGCAAAAGATTCTGGGTAACAGAACTTGGTGAAAACCCCACATGTCACACCATTCTGGGTTCCCCTAGGTGTGTAGCTTTAAAAAATGTATATGTTTGCTAGGTTTCCATAGGTGCTGGCTGAGCTAGGGGCCAAAATCCGCAACAAGCCACTTTGCCAAAAACAGGTCAGTTTTCTTTGGGAAAATGTGATGTGTTCACGTTGTGTTTTGGGGCGTTTCCTGTGGCGGGCACTAGGCCTACCCACACAACTGAGGTACCTTTTTTATTTTGAGACTTGGGGGAATGCTGGGTGGAAGGAAGTGTGTGGATCCCCTCAGATTCCAGCACGCTGCAGCACCCAAATGTGAGAAAAAAGTGTTTTTTTGCCACATTTTGAGGTTTGCAAAGGATTCTGGGTAACATAACTTGGTGAGAGCCCCACAAGACACCCCATTCTTGATTTTCTTGATAGTTCTAAAAAATGGCTAGGTTTGCTAGGTTTTCCTACGTGCCAGCTGAGCTAGAGGTGAAAACCCACATCTAGGTACTTTGCCAAAAACAGTTCTGTTTTCTTTAGGAAAATGTGATGCGTCCATGTTGTGTTTAAGGGCATTTCCTGTTGCGGGCACTAGGCCTACCAACACAAATGAGGTACCATTTTTATCAGGAGACTTGGGGAAATGCTGGGTGGAAGGAAGGAAGTTTGTGGCTCCCCTCAGATTCTACAACTTTGCAGCACCAAAATGTGGGAAAAAAGTGTTTTGTTAGCCAAATTCTGAGGTTTGGAAAGGAATCTGGGTAACAGAACCTGGTGAGAGCCCCAAAAACAAATCACCCTATTCTGGATTTCCCTAGGTGTCTAGTTTTAAAAAATGTGTAGGTTTGCTAGGTTTCCCTAGATGCCAGCTGTCCTATAGGCAAAACTCCACAGCTAGTCACTTTGCCAAAAACAAGTCCGTTTTCTTTGGGAAAATGTGAAGTGTACACACATTGTGTTTTGGGGCATTTCCTTTCATGGGCAGTAGGCCTACCCACACAACTGAGGTATCATGTTTAGCAGGAGATTTGGAGGAATGCTGGGTAGAAGGAAGTTTGTGGCTCCCCTCAGATTCCAGACCTTTCCATCACCAAAATGTGAGGAAAAAGCATTTTCTGCAACATTTTGAGGTTTAGAAAGGATTCTGGGCACCAGAACCTGGTGAGAGCCCCAACAAGTCATGCCATTCTGTATTCCCCTAGGTGTGCAGTTTTCCAAAGTGTATAGGGTTGCTAGGTTTCCTTAGGTGCCGGCTGAGCTACATGCCAAAATCCACAGCTAGGCACTTTGCAAACAACAGGTCTTTTTTCTTTGGGAGAATGTGATGTGTCCACATTGTGTTTTGGGGCATTTCCTTTTGCGGGCGCTAGGCCTACCCACACAAGTGATGTTCATTTTTATCGGGAGACTTGTGGGAATGCTGGGTGGAAGGAAGTTTGTGGCTCCCCTCAGATTCCAGAACTTTGCAGCACCAAAATGTGAGAAAAAAGTGTTTTGTTAGCCAAATTCTGAAGTTGCCAAGGATTCTGGATAACAGAAAACAGTGAGGGCCCCACAAGCCACCCCATCCTGGATTCCCCTGGGTATCTAGTTTTAAAAAATGCACAGGTTTGGTAGGTTTTCCTAAGTTCCGGATGATCAAGAGGCCAAAATCCACAGCTAAGCACTTTCTGAAAATCACATCAGATTTCAATGCAAAAATGTGATGTTTCTATGTTGCATTTCCTGTCTCGGACACTAGACCTACCCACACAAGTGAGGTACCATTTATCTGGAGACATGGAGGAACACAGAATAGAAGATCAAGTGTTACTGCCCATTGTCTTTCTCTACATTTTCACCCTCCAAATGTAAGCCAGTGTGTAATAAATAAGTGTATTTGAGAAATGCCCTGTAATTCACATGCTAGTTTGGGGCCACCCCGAATTCAGAGATGTGCAAATAACCATTGCTTCTCAACACCTTATCTTGTGCCCATTTTGGAAATAAAAAGTGTAGGAAAGTTCCATCTTTCTTGGCATGTTACCCCCAATTTCTAGGTTTTTACTGTGTCACTGGGATCCTGCTAGTCAGGACCCCAGTGGTTTGTGGCCTATATATTAGTATGTTTTATTGTGATGTCAGTATGCTTGACTGTGTCATTAGAGTTCTCCTAACCAGAACTCTAGTGCTCATGCTCTCTCTGTTTTCTAAAATTGTCACTATAGTCTAGTGACTCCATATTCCACTCCAGATTTGCACACTGGGCCCCCCTTATTAGTCTATATGTACCTAGGTACCCAGGGCATTGGTACCTAGTATATGGTACCTAAGTACTCAGGGCATTTGGGTTGCAGAAGATCCTTATGGGCTGCAGCATTACTTTTGCCACCCATAAGGAGCTCTTACAAACACTCCTTCAGGACTGCCATTGCAGCCTGAGAGAAATAGTGTAAGCACTATTTCACAGTCATTTTTACTGCACCAGGCAACTTATAAGTTACCTATCTGTCTAACCTTCAGTTCCTGAAGGCTAGGTGCAAAGTTACTGTGTGTGAGGGCATCCCTGCACTAGCAGAGGTGCCCCCACATTGTCTAGGACCAATTTCCTGGACTTCGTGAGTGCGGGGACACTCATTATAAGTGTGCACTACGTATAGGTCAATACATATATGTAGTTTCACAATGGTAACCCCAAATATGGCCATGTGAGATGTCTAAGATTGTGAAATTGTAACCCCAATCCGATTCTGGTATTGGGGGGACAATTCCATGCACCCTGGGGGCTCCAGCATGGAGCCCCAGTACTACCAAACCAGCTCTCTGAGGATTCTACTGCAGCCCCAGCTGCTGCAACCTCACAGACAGGTTTCTGCCCTCCTGGGGATTGAGCAGCTCAATACCAGGAAGGTAGAACAAAGCATTTCCTTTAGGACAGGGGTGCTACACCCTCTCCCTTTGGAAATAGGTTTAGAGGCATGGGAGTAGTATCCTCCCAGAGCCTCTGGAAGTGCTTTGAAGGGCACAAATTATGCCCTCTTTGGCTAATCCAGTCTACACCAGGTAGGGAACCCCCGTCCCTGCTCTGGTGTAAAACGGGACAAAGGAAAGGGGGATGACCACTCCCCTGTCTATCACCACCCCAGAGGTGGTGCCCAGAGCTCCTCCAGAGTGTTCTGCCATCTTATTTTCAGGAGGGTCAGGGAACGCGGGGAGCATCTGAGTGGCCAGTGCCAGCAGGTGACGTCAGAGACCCCTCCTGATAGGTGCTTACTAAGTTAGGTGACCGATCCCCCCCTCAGGGCTATTTAGGGTCTCTCCTCTGGGTGTTTCCTCAGATTTAGTTTTGAAAGACTCCAGCAGGACTCCTCTGCAACCTCTGCTTCACCTTCTAATGTCGGATCAACCTCAGAACTGCTCCAGGAACTCTACAAGTGCAACAAAGTATCCAAGAAGGTTACCGCAACTCTGTAACTTCAGCTGCTGCCAGCAACTTCAACAGTTTCCAGGTTTTGCATGCTCTGAGGACTGCCTGTCTTTATCCTGCATCAGAAGGACTGAAGGAATCTCCTGTGGAGTGACGGAGTCACTTCCCTGCTTCAGCAGGCACCTTTCTGCAGTGACAACCGGTACTCAGGGACTCCTCTCATGTCGACGAGCATGATCCCTGGAAAACAGGTGGTGGACTGAAGTGATCCTGACTGTCCAAAGGTCCAGCTGTCCAGATTTGGTGGCGGTAAGGGTTTGCCTCCCTGAGCCAGACAGTACCCATGTTCACTGCGTGTTTCGCAGCTCCTAGGGCTTCTGTGTGCTTCTTCCAGAAATCCTTTGTGCACAGTGTACTCAGGTCCCAGCACTCTATCCTGCAATGCTCAGCTCCCCAAGTTGTTCTCCGGCACCGTGGGATCCTTTTTGTACTGCTGCGGCGACCGCGATTTTCAACTCCTTTGTCCCCGTATCCTGGGACTCATGTGGGTGCTGCCTAGTATTCTGAGGGCTCTCTAAAGTGATGAGAGCCCCCTCTGTCTCCTCAGTCCAAGTTGAGACTTCCAGGTCCCCCCTGGGCCCAGGTAGAGCCTTTTCCTGCCAAGGCCAAGGCCTATTGGCGGAATCCAACAACAAAAAACAGCATGCATCCAATGACTCAACGTGGGACTTCTCTTGCACCAAGCAAGAACCTGCAGCTGTCTTCTTTGGTACATTTCTGACTTTTCTTCCAACTGGTGAATCCACTTTTGTACCTTCATCTGAGTTAGCAGGGGCTCCTGTTCGTCCTGGACTCTTCATCTGTTCTTGGACTTGGTCTACCCTCTCCAGAGGTCTTCAGGCCCAGGAATCCATTGTTGGTGTCTTGCAGTCTTGCTTGGTTTTTGCATAATCCTTTACCATGACTCCCAGTGTGCTCGGAGGAAACTTTCTTTACTTTACTCCTGTTTTCCTGGGCTCTGTAGTGGGGTATTTTACTTACCTTTGGTATGTTCTTACACTCCCAGCGCCCCTCTACACACTATACTTGCCCAGGTGGGAAAAAACTTTCGCATTCCACTAGTTTAGTACATACTTTGTGTTGCTCCTGGGCCCATTGTAGCCCATGGTGATTTTCAGTTTGCACTATTCTATGACTGTTTACTTACCTGATTTTGATTACTACTGTATATTTTGTGTGTAATACTTACTCCTAAAGGAGTGTAGCCTCTAAGATATGTTTGGCCTTGTGTCAATAAAATAAAGTACCTTTATGTTTGGTAACACTGAGTATTTTCTTTCTTATGTGTGAGTACTGTATGACTACAGTGGTATTGCAAGAGCTTTGCATGTCTCCTAGTTCAGCCTTGACTGCTCTGCCTACAGCTACCACTAGACAGCCTGACTTCTAGACACTGCCTACATTTCACTAATAAGGGATAACTGGACCTGGTATAAGGTGTAAGTACCTTAGGTACCCACTACAAACCAGTACCCACTACAAACCAACACAAAGGTTTCCTTGATACATATTTTTGACTCTTTGTATTTTACCATATAAATTGCTGTATACACGATATACCATGAAAACCCATTGCAAAGTGCAGTTCATTTATTGGCTCTGGGTTCCTAGGGTTCATGATGAACCTACAAGCCCTACATATCCCCGCAACCAGAAGAGTCCAGCAGACGTAACAGTATATTGACCTGGGAAAAATGATTGAAGTGGAGCCTCAATATGAGATATTTTCGAACATCCAGTTCCGTCATGACCTTCCAAAGTGCCTCGCTTGGTACGAGGATGGAGGCAGACCGTAGTCCACAAATACTATATAAAAATGGCCCTCCCCCCAAGTCACATGTTTCCAGTAAATAAATTGGAGACGAAACACATGTTCAATTGTACTGACTCCCTCCCTGAAGCCGGCTTGCAAAGAGGAAAGAAAGCCCACATCACCCATCCACCCATGCAATCTATCCAAGACAATCCGACTGAAAAGCTTTTGGGAGCAGTCATTAAGGCTGATAGGCCTATAGTTGGAGGGGAGCGACCTTAATCCTTTTTTAAAAACCAGGATTACATATGCCCATGATAGAGGTATAGGGGGGCATACCGTTAAGGAATTAAAATAAGATCCATGTGCAAAACTCTGCTCCGCTGATGGTGACTTAGGAATTAGGGCACTTCGCACTATGCAGAGTAGTGCAGAGTTCCTGAATTCTGCCTTCTTTCATGAAACACAGTTTTTTTTCTGTGCCATGATATTCTCGGCCCGCTAGTGAGCACAAGATTTTGCGCCCTCTCCAGTGGCTTCCGGCCACGAAGGCGCCAATATGTTGTCAGTTGAGAGTGAAAATCTACTCGGGATCAAGCATAATCTACTCAAAAATAGGTTTTTGAGTGGACTTTTGTCTCCAATGGACCGTTGATGTAGTTTGTAAGTTAGAGAAGGCTTGTTTTTTCTTTTTTTCCCACAGGAAGGACGTCTGCCAGAGACTCCAACTTCCTATTCCTGTCCAGCAGGCTACTCTCAGTGCTTTTCCCATCTCCTGATCACTTTTGACTTGCATTTTGAGGTAGAAAGATGACTCTCTTTGCCTCCAGGATACATACCTTTGGAATTAAGGGCTGTTTTTGTGCATCCAGTCTGTGTTTTTTTTTTGCATTCAGCCAGTATGTTTTTGCCTTGGCTTGCATGTGTTCTTTGTTCCCCATGCCTCCTTGTTCATGGTTGTTGTTTGACCATGTGGCTGGCAACCATCTTGGGCATACACCCAGTGTGTCTTTGCCACAGGTTATATGTTCTTTGTTCCTGATGCCTACTTGTTCGTTATTTTTGTTTAACGGGTGGATGTTAGTCATTTTGTGCACCCAACCAGTGTCTCTTTACCATAGACTTGCATGTGTTATTTGTTCCCCCTGCCTCCTTGCTCGCTGTTGTTCTTTGAACATGTGGCTGGCGGCCTTTTTGTGTATCCAACCAGTGTGCCTTTGCCATAGGCTTTCATAGATGGACATGTGATACCAGATTTTGTTGAACCTTGCATAGATTATTACATTTTGTTTTTGCATTTTTTATTTTGCACCTCCTTTCCTCACAATAGGTTTCTTTCTCCTCATCCTCCCTTACAAACTTTGGCAATTATTTATAATTTATTTAATATAAGATTGTATTTTAATTTCTTAATGGATTTTTTTTATTGTATTGTTTATTTTATTTATTAGAATTTTAATTTCTTATTTTTGTTGTTAATTTTTTTAATACAATTTTGGGTTTTTAATTTTTTTATTTCTACATGTTTTTGTAATTCTGCATTTTGCCTTGATCCATCCATCCATCCATCCATCCACCATAGGTGCCCAGCTGCTGTACAGCATTCAGCTTCTTTAGGTGTATAATTCCATTTCCTCATGGGCACCCTGGCCACGGAGCACTGCAGACACAACAGCACCATCATTCATTTTTTAATGATTATTCCATTTCCCCTGGACCACTTTGCCACTATAGTTTTTTTAAGGATTACTCCATTTACCCATGCATCTCTCTCTCTAACTACTACAAGTGTCTCCTTTAAAATAGATGGAGATAAAGTAAAGCGCTATATCTGGATTTTGAGAAATGACATTTTATGGTATTGTGGTTTGACTTTACAATTTTTGGATAAATTGTTCTTTATTACTTAAGTAACCAACCACACTGATATAGCATTTGTCTGTATTATTTCAACCTGAAATAATGCCACACTCCTCTAACTCCATGCTTTTCTTGCTTGGTTGCTCTTAGGTGCACAAGAGAAGAAGAGACATCACTCGCAGTACTGGCAAAGAAAAGTTCTGTGCAGTGATTTCAGTCTTCTGCTTAGTGCCTTTGCCAACTGAGAGCTTTAAGATGGCCCCAAAGAAAGTTGCTCCCAAAAAGTGGTCAGTGAGAAGAAGCAGCTTCAGGCTACTATTACAGGCATTTTACGGCAGGAGGGGCTGTACGACCGCAACCACCCAATGGCGCATTTGTACAATGGGAAGCTGGGAAAAATGTTAGCACTGGACCTCCTTCCTTTTTCTTTTGTGAAAGGAGTGGGATTCTTAAAATTTGTGACAGCCATCTTCCCAAAATGGAAGGTTCCAAGTTGGACCTATTTTGCCAGAGTTCCTGTTCCAGCGCTGCATCCTGATGTTCTGAAGTTGGTTGGACAAGCTTTGCTGCAGAGTGTTGTCCACACTGTCCACCTGATGACAGACATATGAACCAGCTGTCAGGTAACTGATTACACGGTCAATGGCTGCACACTGGATCTCTTTTGCTGGGGTAAAGCTATCTGCAGGTCTTGGATCTGAAGAAGTTTTAAGAGCATTTAGTTGCATGCAACAGTAGCCATGCTTGCCAGGGAGAAATCACATACAGCTGCAAACATCTTGGACTAATTTTACAGCCAGGTGTCTAAATGGCTGTGAACCAGAGTTCTCCGAATTGGATTTGTTGCCACAAACAATGTGTTAGAAATGATGTTGCTAGTTGGCTAGGGTATGCACCTAAGCCAAGCAGAGCACACCCACTCTAGTCAGGGCAAGGGAGTTAGATGTCCAAGATAACCCCTACTCACCCCCTTGGTAGCTTGGAATGAACAGTCAGGCCTATCCCAGAGGCAAGGTGTAAAGCACTATCACCACCACAAAGGAAACAGAACACCAAGTTATATAAATATAAACTGTACTGTACACAGCATAATAAGACCAGACACAACAAGTCAGTAATACTCTGCTACACAAGCAGTTGTCAGAACGTTACACAATAGTTACTCTGCAGAGACTAGCAGTAGTCACACATAACACACAGGTTACTTATTATTCTGCAACATAAGCAGTAGTCAGGAATCACATTACTAAAGAAATGCACTTGTCATAGAAATATTATAAATGCCCATACCAAGAATATTATAAAACAAATGGCAAGTAATAAAAACATATCAGCATAGAATGCCCATAAAAGGAACACAACCTTGTGGTGCGGGTGGCGTCCGGCAAGGCTTCCGCCCGTCCGTGGTCTCCAAACATGCAGGTATGGCTCCGGTGGGGCAGGGAAAGCCTTCAAAGAGACTTCGTTCCCCCTGCCCATCTCTAGGATAACCGAGGAACCCGAAGGGGCAGGGAGCCTCCGATGAGCCTTCTTTCCCTGCCCGTCTCCTCCAGACTCAGAAAGGCCCATCCAGATCACAGCGGTGAGCAGGCACCAAAGTAGGTGCCTGCTTGTGCCCTGGTGGCGCTCCTCAGAGCGTACCTTGCCCTGGGGGCATGCTAAAAGCACGCTTGCACCTATTTCCATTTCCTTCATGCCCTGGGGGCATCAGGCAGTGTGCTACTCTTGTGCTTCACACAAACAGCCCGCCTGGGCTGCAGCGGTGATTCAACGCTCAACAATGCACTGGCTAGGGGAACCAATTGAAGTGCTGCTCAAGGTGCTATTCATTTAAGGACAAGGCACTCTCAGGGTGCCTCAGCACCAGGAAATAAAGCACACTCCAGGTGCTGTGTGATCAAATAAAGCACCCCTCGTTCTTTAGGCAGTTGCAGGGGTCAGGGGCCATAGCACCCTGCCTCTTGGGGACCAAGTACAATGGAGCAGTAGGCAGCAGGGCCCAGCAGCAGGCCAGCGCAAGGTGGATGCAGGCAAGTACCAGCTCCTCCAAGTGACCAGGCAGGTCACAGCTCAGCACAGCAGCTGCAGACCAAGGCGGTTCCTGCTGAGTCCCTCCAGCAGCATTCTGTGTCCAGTTCCAAAATGTCTCCAAATTGTGGGCAAAACTCCTCTGTGCTTATACTTAGTTTTTGCAGTGGGTTATAAAGAAGGTGAGAGGCGGTTCCAAACAGTTACAACGGGTTCTAGGAGTGCCCCCTCTCTCCTCCAGCACCGCAGTTCTTCTATTATTTTGAGTAATCTCAAAGGAGAGGCAGTAGCACTAGCGGTGCGTATGCATCTTCGAGACATCCCGCAACTTAATCAAGAGCGGGAGCTGCCGAGAATAATAGCAGAAACATATTCAAGTATCGGTCGTGATAGCCTAGGGGCTAGACCGCATAAATCACAGTTACAGGGTAAGGGTAGTAAGGATACTACTAAACAACAGCAACCTGAGTGTACTAAAAAGCGCTGGGAGAAACAACAAAAAACACCTAAAAAAGACAGGGGACAATCTCCGCAGCCGGAGACCCCACAGACTAGGTATAATCTCAGGAATATGGATAATTTGAAGATGCCTGATAGATATCAATATACTGATACACGCCAATCTCGTTCCTTTCAGGACTCATCGGAAAAGAGAAATGAGAGAGGTGGGTGGTCAGAGCGGAGAACAGAGTACGTGAAACCGAGACAGGAATCACAACGCTCAACAGAGGTTTCTGTCAAAATAGAAGAGAAACCGATCCAACAAAAATAGCAATTTAAGACGAAGAAGGTGGCAGCAGTCTCAGTTAGACATGCCACTCAAGAAGAGAGTTATCTTGAAGAACAAGACATGGGCGTTAGCACTGTTAGACAGTGCGGCAGAGGTCACAATAGTTTGCAGGAATCTTCTAGAGCCTCTGGAGGTGAAAGCAACTGATGACTTCATACAAGTCGAAACAGCAGATATGCGTGTCTCTGATCCCGATAGAGTTTATACGGTAACTTTACAATTAGAAGGGGACATTGAGCGCACTATAAATGCCATCTTTTGGGACCGTGTGGTCAAATTGTATGACATTCTACTGGCCGAACAGGATTGGCCCCCTGACTTTGTTTGTGACTGTCCAGTTGGGGAGGAGGTTATTACACCTTCGTTCTCACCACTTGTTCCGGGAGAACTAGCAGAGCCCTATAGTAAAACATTGGCTCTGGCACAGGCACCCGCCTTATATAGAAATCATGTGGGGTGGGATAGGGATTCCCCTTATCATGTAATTCCCATAAAAGGCGAACCTCAGCCGCAACCGCAATATCCTATAAAATTTGAAGCAAGGGCATCGGTAAGGAAAATACTTACACAATTGGAGTACCAGGGAGTAATTGAACCCTGTGTCTCGCCGATGAATAATCCCTTATTTCCAGTAGCTAAACCAGACCATTCTTATAGGATAGTGGTGGATTACAGACATTTAAATGGACATACACGCACATATGCAATACAAAATTCACACAGTGCAGCGCTCATGAATAATATTGTGCGTAAGAAATACAAAACAACATTAGATATCTCGAATGGATTCTTCTGCCAAAATATAGCGCCCGAAAGTAGGGACTATGCGAGCTTTAGTGCTTTTGGCTCTCAAAAAAAGTTTTGTCGTCTGCCTCAGGGGTATAAGAATAGCCCAGGACTCTTTTTGGCTCGTGAAACTGAAATTCTGCACGAGTTGGACCCTGAAGCTTTGTATATGTTGATGATATATATCTGACGGACGATGAGTTACTGCAACATTTAAGGCGGGTAGCGCGCATTGTTGTGGGATTTGCTGAAATTGGCTACAAATTTAATTTAAAAAAATCAAAGATTGCCTTCCTCAGCGTCATTTTCCTGGGATATGAGTTGTCGACTGAGGGCAAGAGCTTAGCGCCACACTTTTTGGAGAAATGTGCACAGTTGCAACCTCCTAATACGATTAGGAAACTCCAGTCATTATTGGGGTTTCTTAATTTTGGCAGAACTTACATTCCTGATTACGCTACACGTATAAAACCATTATACGAGCTTATTCACCTGAATTTTTCGAGTAGATTTTGGATGAATGAGCATACACATATTCTTCGCGATTTGCAAACTGATCTCTTAGCGGTAAACATTTGCACACACGGGACAAGAAAACACATCTAGTGATCAGGGTAATACCTGGGGCCGTTGGGTTTACATATGTCACCTTTAATGAGGGTGAGACAGTCCCGATTGCAGACAAGTCCCACTTGTATTCTGCTGCAGAACAACATTTTGCACAAATTTAGAAAATTCTCACTGCTGTACAGATGGCTGTGATTAAAGAACGACCTCTTGCCCAGGGTCAACGCATCATTGTCGTTTCCCCGATTCCAGCCTTAGAGGCTGTTACAAAAGCGAGTGTTCCTAATTCGAATGCTTTACACCTGCGATGGATACAATGGGCAACGTCTTTGACAGCCACTGATGTAGATTACATATTTGACCCTAAACTGCAGACTCAAGACTTTCTTCAATATGAAATGGAGTACCCAGTTCCCGCTGGCACATTGCCTATTGACCAATATCAGGTGGTCATGTATACCGATGGCTCTGCGCAACCAGCAGTTGGGACTAAACAACAGTATTCTGCTGCATGCGCGGTGGTGAGTGGCTATATGGAGGGGGAAGTGTTCTGCCCCTAACATACTTATACACAGACCTTGGGAGATTGTACGGCACAGTTGGCTGAGCTGAAAGCTCTATTGTTAGCCTTGGAACATGTGGATCCGGCAATATTTACATTGCTGGTTTGTGATTCCTATTACTGTGTTCAGTCTATCTAAAATGCAGTTGTTTTATTAAAACAATCTATAAACTCAAACTGCCTTTGTCATTTGCATATGAGATCATACTGTAAATGAGAGAGCTGGTTTGGATCTGAGTGACCACGACTTCCCTGAGAAGTTCCAAAGATGTCATGAGGCACTGCTAGATAGCCGGAGCGAAACCGGATTTGGGGTGACAGTGGTCGTTCCGAGTGGGTAAAACTGAGTCCCCCACACCAGGAAAAACCCTGCTACCTAGAAATCCAGTAGTCTCATTTAGGATAATGAGAGCCCACGCGACACTATGAGAAGGCAGCACTCACAGCAGTGAGAAACCAAAACAGGCTGTTTGTCAATACCAGGACAGGCCATGAAACTAGGCACATGTCCTGCCTTCTACATACATAACACCCTGCCCATGGGGCTAGCTAGGGGCTACCTTATGGGTGACTTACATGGAGTAAAAGGGGAGTTCTGGGCCTGGCAAGTAAATTTAGATGCCAGGTCCCTTAGGCAGAAACCTGTGCATGCAGGCCCTGTGCTAGGAGGCCTGAGACAGGTTTGAAAGGCTACTTCAGTGGGTAGCACAAGCAGCGCTGCTGGCCCACAAATAACATATAATTTACAGGCCCTGGGTATAGGGATACCACTGTACAAGGGACTTATAGGTAAATTAAATATGCCAATTCGGTATAAGACAATCATACCAACTTTAGAAGGGAGAGCACCTGTTCTTTAGTACTGATCAGCAGTGATAAAGTGCTCAGAGTCCTACAGCCAGCAGCGAGAGGTCAAACAAATGGGAGGAAGGAGGCAAAAAGTCAGGGCTTGAAACTGCCAAAAGGGCCAGATCCAACACAATGGCATTGTCAAGGCCAAGGCAGATGGTGGCTATTTTAGGGTCGTGTGTTTTAAGCAATGTATCAACCTGGTTGTGTAAGAATTCCTCAGAAAATACATTGTTAGCAACATACTGACCAGCTGCAGATGAACCTGCACTAATTTTAGCCATTCTTTTAAAGCATGGAAACAGTTGTGGATTATTCAGCGTGCTAATAGAGTAGTATTTAAAGCCCTGATGCAGGAGGTGCCAACACATTGGAATTCGACCTACTATATGTTGCAACATCTGTTTGCGCAGTACAGACAGATAAACAGCTATGTTATTAAAAAAGGAGGGGATGCAATTGGGAAAGCTATGATCATGGATAAGGGCAAATGGGGCTAGTCAGATGCATGCCAAAGCTGCTGCTCCTTTTTGAGTTTTTCACAGGGGAAGGTAACAAGGAAGGCAGTCCAATGGGTCAAGCTATCCTGCTGTTTCTTATGCTACAGGACCAGCTAAAGAAGGTGTCGGAAAGGTTTGCACTCAGAGGTGGAAATGAAAACCCAGAAGAACATGCCTTGGTTGAGAGCTTAAGCTAGCACTTGTCTTATAATGCAAGTGTGCAGTTTGACATTGTCTCGTCCAAAAAGTACATCTCTGCTACCCTACTTGACCCACTCAACAAAAATGTTCTTCCCACTTTCAATCCTTTTCTGAAGGGGATGTTTAAAAATTCTAGAGGTGGATTGTTCAGCAAGCTGGACACAGGAGCAGAAGAAGAATGGCTAGAACTCAGAGTCCCACTCCAAAGTTCTGGGGTACCACCGTCAACTTCAAGAGAGGGAAACCACCATCAGCAACAAGAACATCAGCAGCAACAGAAGAATTGGACCCAACCTTTGCATTGGCTTGGTTTCAGGTGGCAGCTCTAAAGTCCAGTGCACAGGTAAAGGCAAAATAGGTTTTGCAAGTGGCAGCACCAATGACCATTCAGGGGATGTGCCAGGAGCATATTCATGACCCAAAAGAGGTGTATGTGGATCAAAACCCATTTGTGTATTGATATGGAAACATAAGCCAATGGCCAGAGCTCAGCATGTTGGCAATAAAGTATATGGTGTGTCCTGTACCCGGTGTGTCTGCTGAGCATCTGTTCAGTGCAGCTGCTGCAGTTGCTACACTGAGAAATGCCAGTCTCTTTCCTCAAAACATGAACAGTTTGACCATGATCAAAATGAGCGAACATTTCATACCCCTCAATTGCACCATTCCAGAAACACCAAAGGAGGAGGATGACTGGTCAGAATCAGGTGTGTTAGCTGGCCAACTTCTGGGTGAACCACCTGAGTTTGAGGGGAAACTCTACTTCCCGGACTGAGTATGCCAGTGGCACCATAGAATATTTTAAGTATTTCTTGTTGAACTTCTCTCTTTGCAAAAAAAAAAAAAACTAGTGAAACATTATGTTTGTGTTGGGCCTATGTTGTCCTACCATTCTTTAGTCACGTATATGGCCAAATTGAAGTTGGATCAGTGTGCAGTGAAGAAGCCTCCAGATTCCCTTCAGGACATTGGAGACAATACCTGCCTCCCTTCTATGCCATTGCCTATCCTTTGTTTGCATCACCTAGCAGGGCTTCCCAGAAGATTTATTAAGAGACTGCCAGTGCCAATGCCAATGTGTTGCTAGCATCAAAGAGGGGATACAATTTTGTATCCTACACTGTGCTTGGATTGGAAGAGGTAACTACCAACTATTTCACAAATGAGTCATAATATATTGAATGATTGTGAGCGATAATTTATGATGTATGTGGTAGCAAACAGTAAGGGGGTGTTAAAAAAATATATGAACTTGATTTCAATGATTTGCAATGTTTGGGGGCTGGTGGGTGATAATTTTTCCTGAAGGTGATTGGCTTTTCCAACTTAGTGAAATTTACCTGCAGGGTCTACTCCTTTTTTCTGGTTCTTCAGAGACTAGACTAGTCACTTTAGTTAGCAAACACAAATCTATGCTAAATATTCCAATTCTGTTTTCCCTATTTCCCTATTTGTTCAACAGAAGCACTACACAGGTCTCTCTTGCTCAGAGGAGGAGGATGGGTGGGAGTATCTGAACAGCTAGAGGAAGAACGTTATGAACTTCAAAGAGAAACCATGATGATGATGAAGACTTTAAGGTCTAGTAGTCGCTCAGCTCTGTGGACTGGAGAGAGGTGCTTTGATTTGAGAAATGCTGCTGAGTGTGTGTGTGCTGTATTGCTGGCTCAAACGTGAAACTCCTCTTTATGTTCTTGCCCTGCCTCTGATTCGCCTTGGTACACTGCTCACTCCTTATGAATCTTACCTTGCTTCCTTCTATCCTTCCTTACTCTATAATACAGTTAGCGTTTTTCAATATGCAGCCCTTATCCTAGACTTCTCCTGCACAAATGAAAGTTGGTGAAAGCTCAATACTCCAGCTTTCCTACCACACCGGTTCAGCCAGGCACCCAAGAATGACGGACATTCCACGAAGAAAGAATATGAACCTTCCAATTTGGCAATACAGTATCGTTTTCATTTTAGCAATCATAATTTTTAGTACTGGTTGTGTTAACTTCATTCCTCCATAATTTGATTTTTTTCAAACCTGGAAGACAGAACATTTAGAGACATGCTATCTTAGGTCTTTCTAGGGCTGAAGATCTGATTGCAATGCATTTAACTGAACAGTGCCATACTCATTCCTTCATTTCCTTCCTCAAAGATTGATGAAGGTATGCTGCTCAGTGCCCGATTAATTTTTTCATTGTTTCTTTTGTGAAGTGTTTGTGTCTTTCACGCCTTTGCCCAAATCCCCTTCCTCATCCATTCATCAAACTGCTAACCCTCTTACCCCAGGCTGTGTAATTTCTATTGTGGTGTGACTTAATTTTAGACCACAAATTGATCCCACACTTGCTAGGGCCAATGTGGTGAAAGTGGCACCAACTCATGGCATTATCTTCTATTACCTGAGCAATTGCCCACATTGGCCCCATTTATGCACCCATCAACATCATCATTTAGGCCTTGTTGTGTTGTGTGTTGCATAAATGCTTAATCTTGTGCACACCAATCCTGACTCAATAATTTCATTTCCTAAGTTTAGTATTTATTAAATACTAGCTCCTCATTGCTCAGAAGAAGTTGATATTGCTAGTTTTTACTATCATATTAGGTCTTCTTAGTTGTGTGTTGTCAATCATACTGCCATTGTGGTAGTCTGGTCTCAGTCCTTCTAAAGTTATGATATAAATATAACCCACTAACTCTCTGTTTTCTCTCAATCTAGTTGACAGTGATAGATAACACTTTGATTATTCCTACAGTTGGAGTTTGCATAGGTGGAAGTGACACCTTGTGTCTTCCCTGTTGGCTCACTAGCCTGCTACTACTACTACCACCATTAGATCATAGGATACCACCTTGGGAAAACCCTGCAGTAAGAAGACTGAGGTAGCAGCCCTCGCTTCATCTATTCAAGTAAGAGAACAATGGATTGAAGTAAACTTAGTTAGTAATTAACTTTTACTGATGCTGTTTGTAGGTAAAAAAGGCAATGTAAATCACCCCCTAGTAGTCAATATAGTTACAGAGAGCAGAAAAGCAAGGTTATAACTAACTGACATACACTTTTTTAATTAGATTTAAAAAAGGCCTCACTGCAAACTAAAACACCAAAATGAAGTAAAATTAATGATTCCCCTTTTATTATTTTCAAATAGAACACCCACCCTTCCCACACACAATAGGCCAACCCCTCTCCTGCTTCAAACAAATTGCCCCGTCCCCAACCAAAGGCCAATGAAAATAAGTCCAAACTCCAATGAAATTGCAAATAAAATGTCAAAAGAGAAAAAACCCACTCCCAACTCCCTTTCCAACCCTCTCCATGCTCAAAAGGTATCCCCCCATCAAAACAAAAAATTAAAAAAGGGTTTAGAAGAGGTCAATCTCCTTGCAGGTCAAGAGATTATCGAGGGTTGACTCTATGTGTACCACCAAGTGTTCCAGGCATGTGAAGTGTTGCAGGACGCAGTGCTGGAAAATGCTGTCCAAGTGTGGGGTTGTGCAGCAGTTGTGGGACACGGACAGGCTGATGCCAGCTGGTGGCGGGACTGATGTTTGGAGGCTGGAGGAACTCAGACCCTCAGGCATGTTGGCAGCTGTCTGGACCTCATCTACCTCCTCCTGAAGAGCCACCAGCCGCTGATATTCTATAGAAATGGTCTCCAGGCTCTGCTGCTGCAGTTGGGCTGCTATCTCCTGACTAGAAGGAAGATGTCCACAAGTAGTCATTATTGCAAGAAATACAAAGGAAAGTGACAAATTATAAACAGTGTTCTGTGCAAACATGTTTTTTAAAAGGTAGAGTGGCACAATAGCAGTACTTTGATGGTCCACTAGGGCCATTGGAATTTGATGTGGCTGAATAAGAGTCACTGGGTCATTTGTTTGTTTTACCCACACATGCCTCACTGTAGTTGACAAATGTTGAAGGGCTAAAATGTAAACTAACATGAATCGGTAATGGAAACCATGAAATATAAATCACTTGTATATAAATGTGGAGCATGCCAAAAAGCAAGTTATCAATTTGTTTAAGGTAGCTGGGAAAGAACTTTGGAAAGAATAAAGGACTGAAGTACTAAGAGGTGACTGAGTGGGCACTGGGAGTGAAGGGATACACACCCTCTTTTAAGTTTGCAGTGCCTTGACAACTTTGTAAATGCTGCATTAACTGAAGCAGATGCACACTGCACATACAAGACTACTGTACTGGCAAATTGAACCACCCTGCAGTTTTACGCCATATTAGGGTGAGTGCCTAACGGGCAGGGAGGTATGATGATGGGTGAGAGGGTACATATCTGCCTTGGTTAATAACTACAGTGAGTTAAGGGAGTAGACAGAAAATCTAAAAACCTCCCACTTTGAACCAAAGCTTTGATAACCAAGAAAACCAAGCGAAGTAGGTTATTAGACACGTCCCTCTCTAGGAGAACTCCCTTATTTCTTGATCCAAGCAATTATCCATTCATCCTTCCATTGTTCTATTTACTTTGATACCCACCATTTCTGCTTTATTTTCTCTCTCATACAGTCTTTCACCATTCCAATCCCTCCATCCAATTATCGATCCATACACTCACCTATCCAGTATCCACCCTTTCAACCATCCTTTCACCCATCCATCCATTTACCCACACATCGTTTGCTACCATCCACCTGTCCTTTAATCCATCCGAGCATCCTTTACCCACCCCCCCTTACCCACCGAGGCATCCTTTTACCCATATACGCTTTCATCCATACTTTCACCCACACATGCATTTCCAGTCACCCACACATCCTTTCACTCATATAACATTTCACCCATGCTTTCTTTTAACAGCAC
Source organism: Pleurodeles waltl (assembly GCF_031143425.1). Lineage (NCBI taxonomy): Eukaryota > Metazoa > Chordata > Amphibia > Caudata > Salamandridae > Pleurodeles > Pleurodeles waltl. The sequence continues at coordinate 214,979,024 of NC_090450.1, read as the reverse complement.
ATCATTCATTCCTTTTTCTATCAACCCATCACTTGTAACATTCATTCATTATGAGATTTAGTCAGCAGATGCAACAGGCCATTAAGAACTCAGCCCCCGCTGCAGCTGCTAAAGCACAGGATTCACAAGCAACACCCTTGCAGTGTGTATACTAATAAGTGTCAATAAACAAGCAATTTGACTTACCAATGCCTTTCCCTGCTGCCGCTGGTTCTCGCTCTTCGCCCGTAGCCACATCCGGTGCACTGGTGCTGCCACTTGCCCCTGCACTGGTGGCTGGTGCAGCTGGAAAAAATGTTGCACATTTTAGATGCCAGATACACCTCCACTAGTTACTTTTTTAAGAACCACTCTGCAGAATTCTGCGTAGTGGAACTGCCCAAGCTTCACCCACCCCTTATTATAATACAGGGAAAAATAGGGGCACCAGATATCCTTGTCTGCCTCAAGAAGGTCCTCTGGGGTGGGGCGTGGTCTGGCAACGAATAGAGATGGCTGCCTAGGAGCTGAGCTCCGCTAGACGGCGGGCTTCGAGTCGAGGGCGGCGGTGTCAGGGGTGCACTGGTGGCCCCCTACCATTCACGGAGCAGGCGCCGGTGATCGGCGGCATGCGGGATGCGGGATGCTCTGATGCGCGTGGGGGACGCCTGCTCTCCCCCGAGTGAACGGGGAGAGCGGTGACGCCACAGAGGCCTGCAGCGCGAGGAGAAGCTTCGGCCTCGCGTATTTGTGAGGCCCGATCCAGGAGGAGCGCCTCACCTCTTTGTGGTCATCGGGGGCGGCGGGTGCCTGTGTACCTCCCCGCCACTCCCCCCCCGCTCAGAGCTTGAGGAGCCCCCGCCTCGCGGGCGCAACAGAGGAATTCAGGTGGTCCATGGGAGGAGGCTGCAGCGCCGTGGATCCCCCCAACCCGACCTGGAACAGAGACTCATGGAGGCCTCCCCGTGGACCCTAGATGCATTAATACTTCCGGGTGAGTGAAGACACCAACTGTGCCTATGCCGTGGCCCTCACCCACACCCACATTTCCAACTAGCGCCCGCCCTGACCTTTTGCCGTAGTGACCTCCTCCCTTCCCCGTAGGAGCTGGGGATTGCCTGTGGCTGCACCTGCGCCTGGACCTACGCCCTGCCCCAGCGCCCTGATGCCTGCTCTCTGAGACTTTGCTGAGTGCTAACATAGTACCCACATGAAACTATCGGCTACCTGTCCCCCTCCCCCTCTACATCTGCTGCGCCAAAGATAGGCACCCCTCGGATCCCTTCCTACACAGGGGAACCCGCAATGCCCAGGGGCAAGACGGCGAGCAAAACACCAGGTAAACCAGCCTGCCAACTAATCTTTTCCAAAGCCTTGCCTGCCATGGTCGCGCTGACAGCGGAGACAAGATATATGCGCCTGGACATAGGGGGCTTCCATTCGCAAATTTCTGGACTAGACCAACGAGTGGCAACAGTGGAAACCCAAGTAGCCTCCTGGACCGACAGAGACCAAGAACTCCTGCACCTTTGTAGCAAACTGGTAGACTTGGAGGACAGGAGTCACAGGAAAATGTTCGCCTCCTTGGGTTCCCGGAAGGCATTGAAGGTGAGGACATATTCTCCTACCTACAGGAGATGTTACCCAAACTAACAGATATAACATTTGATCTTCCTTTGTAATTTCAAAGGGCGCACAGACTGGATCCCAAGAGATAAGACGGAAATTGCCGCCCCTGCGCAATTATAGTTTGTATACTGTGCCACATGCAGGCTCGCCAAATGCTACAGGCAGCCCGAATGCAGGGTCCATTTCGGTCGGGCACCCTGGAAATCCGACTCTCGGCTGATTTTTCCAAGGAGACCGCCGAACGTAAGAAAGCCTTCCTATCTCTCCGTACTCGCCTTTGTCACCTAGACATGAAATTCGGCCTATTCAAGCCGGCAAGGATGTGGATCACCAAGAATGGAGAATCAAGGAACTTTTACGACCCGGAGGACCTGAGAACATTCTTGGAGGGACTCCAGGACCAGACCTAATCCATGGAAATGATGGCCCATACCCACCAGGACATACAAGGACTACCCTCGGGAGCCGCCCACTCGGCATCCACATCTGAATCTGGGGGAAGACTTACTATAGATCCCCAGGCCAGGGGAAGAGACCTAGAGAGACTCACAAAAAGCTACGATGACAGGGGCCAAGTACTCCAGGCGGTGGCAATGCACACACAGCTATCGGACAGAGACAAATCCTGCTCCCCTTTAAAGCCCAAGGTGGCCCCCACCTGAGGACGGGAAAACACTGTGCCCTTAAGGACCCTCGCTATCGCTGGCTACAGGCTCTCACGGAAAAGCCAAAGGGTCCCTGCTGTGGAGAAGATGAAGCAGAGAGATGAGTACCTGATTTTGTGACCTCATAGACATACTACTATTGGGGGCCATTGCTCCTGACTGTCTTTGATTGTTTCTGACTGTATCTGCTTGTTATCACATGTTTCCGTATATTTTTTGGAGATTCAGGGACATGCCTTTTTCAGTAGCCTAACTCTCATTCTATCTGCCTAAAGATACTAGACACCTCCTCAGAGTTACCACATTGTTCCCATTTGTTAGCAATTTGTCCTAACTTTGGTTGTTTCTCAATGATTGCTGTTCAATGCTCACTATATGCGGTAACGTATTGTCACAATTAGCCAACATACATCGGCAGTGTAGTACTCCACTCTACCCTCCGCCCCTCCCCAACCCTCCCGCCCCCCCTCTCTCCCTCTGATTTAGACAAACTTGACACACGTTGCCCCTGCTGCTATGTCCTCCTGGATGTGACCAAGGTACTGACCTCACTTCCCAAACCCTTGAAGAACCATGCCGTACTTTTCCCCTGTCCTACTCTCTCTCCCCTCCTTCCTGCGGTACACCACCGTCCCGCTTTTGGACCTAGGCTACCAAGCGAGTCAAATGTACTCTCCGCACCGCCCCCTCCTCCTCACACCCCCACCTCCCACCTCCCATTCATGTCGCCTAGATCTGTGCGCAGATAGGAGAACCAGATTGGGGGGGCAGGGGGGGCGCAAGTCTGCCGCCTCCCTCATCCTGGGGCTTGCCGGTCGGGCTTCGGAGCTCTTTAGGCCTGGGTTTAGTCCCGCAGGTTACAGCCCAAGAACGCCGGGGCCTTTGTCCCGATTCCATTAATCTTCTTTCTCTTCTTCGGCCTTGTCCATCTGTTTTCTCTCTTTTCTTACCCCCTTTTCTTTCTTTTGTCCTTCTCTCCCTACTTATTTCCCACCTTTTATTCTTCCCCTCCCTCCGCCCCGCCCCTAGAGTTAGCACCAAGTCCCTACTCTCCCCTTTCCTCCCCCCCTCTGCCTCACCCCAAGTGTCCCCACACCCTTGTAGTCTGTCATAAGGTGCAGGGATATCTGGCACGAACACATCATCCACAGTGCATCTGCGGATTATATCATGGAATGTAAATGGCCTCACCCACTTCGTAAAGCGGCAAAAAGTCCTATCCTATCTCAATTCCAAACAGGCTGATGTTGCCCTATTACAAGAGATGCACTTAGACAGACTGGAATCTGATAAATTATGACAAGACTGGGTGGGCACCGCTCTGTTCAGCTGCAACCCAACCCCACCTGGCACGGAGAACGCTCCATGAAAATGTGGGGTGGCACAATTGCTGCGTAAAACTCTTCCCCATACAGTTACTAAATAATGGACTGACCCCAAGGGTCGCTACATATTTGCTAAACTAAAGATAGGCGACTCTTCACTGTGTGTGGGCTCTGTCTACACACCAACTGGCCCAAAACACCTCTTTTTCTTACAAATCAACAGCCTTCTGACTGAGATAGGGGCATATCGCTATGCAATAGGGGGGTAAATGGAACATAGTCGGAGACTCAGTACTGGACAGAACAGGACCCCTGGACGTAAGCTATAATGCAGATAGAGCCCTACCGTTCGACATACTATCGGACAATGGCCTAGTGGACCATTGGAGGCTGACCCACCCAAAAGATAGAGAATTTACCTTTCTCTCACCGGTACACAGCACCCAATCCCGACTTGACTACTTTCTCTTATCCCACAACCTGGTGGCCCACACTCATGACGACTGCATACTAGAAGGTAGCCATTCAGACCATTCCCCTATTAGTGTAGCTATCCAACTGGGCCTATTATCCCTGTCCCGTAAGCCCTGGAGATTTGCAGTCCACCGCTATTGTTCCTCCCAGGGTAAGCGACAGCTACAGGACCCTGCATCCGCCTTCACCCAAGATAACCTGGCCACTGTTGATTCTAGACGAATCATGTGGGTGGCAGCCAATGCATCGATATGGGGACAGCTCATGCGGGGTGCTGCGCTGACGAACAGAGACAGGAAAGAGCAACAGGCGGCACTGGAACTTGACATTCGTTGGCTCACTAGACAATACACCACTCACCCTTCTCTCTCAGGGTGCCGGAACCTAGAGCTTGACCAAATGGCCCTCAATGAGCTACACACTTCCCAGGCCGAGTATGCCCTACACAGGTTACAATGGAGACATTACGAACAGGGCGAGAAAGCAGGGCGTCTGCTGGCAGCCCAAATTCACCAGAGGACAACTGCTCTTGTTATCCCGGCCATCCGCGCTTCCCCTGGAGAAATACTAACACACCCGCAAGCAATAGAAAAACAAATTTGCGTCTTTCTATAGGTGCCTTTACACACCAGAGACAATGTCCAGCCCTGCCCAGATTACAGCTTTTCTGGCAGGTCTTGACCTACCCTCCCTGTCAGAAGATGGATGCAGCCTTCTGGAAGGGGAAACAAGCAGAAAGGAAATAGAAAGAGTCGTCTCTGACCTCCCCTACCACAAATCGCCCGGGGAGGACGGATTCCCGGTGGAATTCTACACATGGGTAGGGAGAGAGGCGATTGACATCATGCACGCGACCCTGAACGAAGCTTGCACAGTGCAAGCCTTAGTGGCCATCTCCAACAATGCAACGATAGCCATTATATTTCTGTGTGGCAGTTACCGGCCCATATCTCTCCTAAACGGTGATATCAAAATCCTAGCAAGTATCCTGGCAAATAGACTACGCAAGGTTATACCGTCCCTGATCCACGATACACCAGTAAGGTCTGTACCGGGCCGCACCCCTAGGAACCACTTGCGCACCATGTGCAATACTCTGTGGAACTCAAAGGACTTATCAGAGACGGCGTTGGCTCTGTCCTTGGACGCCGAAAAGGCGGTCGATCGTATAGAGTGGTCCTATATGTTTGCGACACTGGAAAGATTTGGTCAGGGAAACAGATTCATTTCAATGGCACGGCTACTATATGATCAGCCTACGGCAAGAGTTAACTGTGAAGGCTTCCTCTCAGACCCCTTTCCTATCCGCAGAGGTACCTGGCAGGGATGTCCCCTCTCACCCACTTTGTTCCTGCTAGCAATGAGGCCCCTTGCTGCAGCCATCCGCTCCTCCCCATCCATAGCGGGCCTTACGCTACCGGAAGGTATTTCTAAAATCTATTTATATGCCGATGATGTCCTATTAACTCTCACGGACCTAGAATGATCCATACCAGCTCTACTGGAAGTCATTGATATCTTCGCACCCCTCTCTGGCTACCACATCAATTGGGATAAGAGTGAGGCACTCCTCCCTTTCACGGGTGACCACAAGAGCAGCACTACTAGGCTTCCCATTTTGCTGGACACCGAAACGCCTCAAATACCTGGGAGTGCTAGTCAATTCGGGCCTGGTGCCACAGTGGAAGAGGGCCGGTATTCACACTCTTTCTCAGATCCTGGAAAATGACACGCTTAAACCTTGCCTCAGGCTCAGGGAAGAATACGATCTCCAGCCGAGCCAAGAGTGAAGATACTTGCAACTCAAGCACTGCATGTGCCAGGGGACCAACACTATCTGACGGGGACTCCAGTCTTCACCCGTGGTGGCCTACTTACAGAAGTGGGGGCAACATAGAGGAGTTATGGCGGGTCTCTACGACCTAATTACCCGACAGCTCTAATCCCAATCTCTCCTAGATAAGCTACACTTACAATGGCAAGTCCGATTACAACAGACACTAGACCTGAAAGACTTAGAGGACATTCTAGAGGCTTTGGACAGAGGCACCCGGGATGCAGGTTTAAAGTTCTGCCTCTTTAAGGTTTTACACAATTGGTATTGGTCCCCAGCAAAACTACACAAAACAGGACTCCTTCCGCATGCGAAGTGTTGGAGATGTTCAGAGACATGCTGTGACCTGAAACATATCTTAATTGACTGCCCAATGGTCCTACCCCTGTGGGATGTGGTGGGCTCCACTCTGGCTGAATCCATGCAACTTCCATTGCCGCCCCCCCCTCATACTCTCACAAGATACGACCTCCCTCCCAGACCTCTCTAGACCGCACAAAAGTTTGCTACACACAGTGCTGGCCACCGCCAAAATCTGTATTCTCCGTCATTGGCGGTCGACGACCTCCCCAATCCTGGAAGAATGGATCATAGCTATGACCTGCATTGCCAAGCATGAAAGAATTATCTATACCTTGAAAGACCAAGCTCAGTTATTCAATAAAGTGTGGACCCTCTTCCTCACCGTAGGATGACTGTAGGCCGCCCAAAGTTATCTGCCCCCCTTCCCTCCCCCCCTTTCCTGTAGCTCCCAACAGCCTTTCCCCCCTCTTCACCACTTTCCCCCCTCCTTCCCTCACCCCCCTCTTCTTTTCTCTCCTTTCACTAGTTTCTTTTTCTTCTTTTCCTTTTCCTCCTCTCTCAGTTTCCACAGGGATCCGATCCTGGTCTCTCCTATTTGTTTCAGTATGCTCACTCTCGTAGTACCACCTTTCTGAGTTACTGAAGTGAAACAGAGTAATAAGCATGAACTGCGCTGAGTGAAGACAGAAGACCCAGGCCCTAATGCCCCGATTGGTCTGCTATTTTGACAGTGTACTGTCCCGGCATACTATCACCCTGATACTCTGACCTCCGATGTAAAGGTACCTGGCCTAAAACTGGTGTCCTACTGTACATACGCACCACAACTTGCTCCCAACTTAGGTTTCAACACAGTGAGGAGTTACTTTTCTACCTCCACGTGGCCAAATGACCTTGTATTTATGTCCTCACTACCCTGTTAGTCTGTTTACTCTCCCCCCCTTTTCGCCCTTCTCAAATGCCCTATAACATGATACTCTGCCTATTCCCCATCTATTATCTTTTATCTTTTCTTTTTGATTAATGTGTTATGTTTTCAAAATACGATTGGCAATATCTCAATGTCTTATTCGTTTTCCATATTATCTGATCTATCATGTACCACTGTTTGTAGATGCTGGGACCTTGGTTCCTCTTGGGCTCTGTATCATTTTGCAGTGTTTATAATAAAGTAATACAAAAATAAAAAATAAAAAAAGAAGGTCATCTGGGATCTTGCCTAAACTGGGAGCTTTGTTAGGGGTAATCCAATCAATGGCTTTGTTGATTTCAGTGGTGGAAATGTCCCTAACGACTTGAACATCTCTCCCAGGCAAGAAATCTCCTATGTTTGCATCAGCTATAGTATTATCTTCACAGTCAGGGTGGGCCGCATTCTCATCAGAGGAAGAAGCATCAGCTATACAGCTAGCCCTTCTATTGGCTTGCATCCAACCAAGGACACACTCAGTGTGAACCACACCGACTTTGCATGAATATAGTTTAGAGAAATGATCAAAACAGGCAGTTGCAAAGATATTGCTGCTACTGGCAGAACACAAGTGGCAGTATGGCACACGCAGACTAGCTGAGAGTTGGAGGAGTCAGGTGTCAGAGCTCCGGAGGCTACCTGGTTCATTGCCATACATCGCCAAACCAGTTCCTTCTATGCTGCTTTTGCTCGCCTTGTGGCTGTGTCTATCTGCCTGCCCACATACCCTCCCCGGGCCTGCAGCAATATTTTTTGGTCCATCCTGTGTGGATTGCGTGAGCTGCAGGGGAGTCTAGCGCTACCACAGGAGGCTGCAGGAGGCATCAGGGCAGAAACAGTCTGAAGGATTCTGAAGGGGCGGAATCCACAACTATAGCTGCAGCAGGAAAGTTTTACGGCAGTCCTTAGCCATCCTCTACTTACTTACTCTACCACACAACATTGGATTTCTCTGGTACAGCATTTGGCAGCCAAAGGACCCAAGGAAGATCGGTGAGTGCACAGAGTAGCCTTGACTTGCCTGCCCTGATCTGGGCCTTGACCCCGGCTGCCCCTTCCCCAGCAGCCCACAGCAGCCTACACCTCATCAGTCATTTGAAAACACTGTTTGCTGTTATACCCACGTTGAAACATATTAAATCATCAGACTCGCTATCAGTCAAATTTTTAACCAGTGATCTGGAACAAACTTTAACCACATGGATAACAAAAGACATAGCACAGTTTATAACTAGCGCATCTGAACAGTTTGAAGCTTAGGGGTATAGGTCTTTTGAAACCCACAAAACCACGTTATCCTTCACCCTCAACAAAATCAGTTAAAAAACTGAGTGTAAGGAAATGCCTCCTTGGCATGGTTACCCCCTGACTTTTTGCCTTTGCATACTAAGTTATGATTTTAAAGTGTGCTGGGATCCTGCTAACCGGGCCCCAGCACCAGTGTTCTTTCCCTAAACTGTACCTTTGTCTCCACAAATGGCACAACCCTGGCACTCAGGTAAGTCCCTTGTAACTGGTACCCCTGGTACCAAGGGCCCTGATGCCAGGGAAGGGCTCTAAGGGCTGCAGCATGTCTAATGCCACCCTAGGGACCCCTCACTCAGCACATACACACTGCTTGCCAGCTTGTGTGTGCTGGTGGGGAGAAAATGACTAAGTCGACATGGCACTCCCCTCAGAGTGCCATGCCAACCTCACATTGCCTGTGGCATAGGTAAGTCACCCCTCTAGCAGGCCTTACAGCCCTAAGGCAGGGTGCACTATACCGCAGGTGAGGGCGTATGTGCGTGAGCACTATGCCCCTACAGTGTCTAAGCAAAACCTTAGACATTGTAAGTGCAGGGTAGCCATAAGAGTATATGGTCTGGGAGTCTGTCAGACAGGAACTCCACAGCACCATAATGGCTACACTGAAAACTGGGAAGTTTGGTATCAAACTTCTCAGCACAATAAATGCACACTGATGCCAGTGTGCACTTTATTGTAAAATACACTCAGAGGGCATCTTAGAGATGCCCCCTGAAAACATATCCGACTTCCAGTGTGGGCTGACTAGTTTTTGCCAGCCTGCCACACACCAGACATGTTGCTGGCCACATGGGGAGAGTGCCTTTGTCACTCTGTGGCCAGGAACAAAGCCTGTACTGGGTGGAGGTGCTTCTCACCTCCCCCTGCAGGAACTGTAACACCTGGCGGTGAGCCTCAAAGGCTCACCCCCTTTGTTACAGCGCCACAGGGCATCCCAGCTAGTGGAGATGCCCGCCCCTCCGGCCACTGCCCCCACTTTTGGCAGCAAGGCTGGAGGAGATAATAAGAAAAAGAAGGAGGAGTCACCCCCCAGTCAGGACAGCCCCTAAGGTGTCCTGAGCTGAGGTGACTCTTAGAAATCCTCCATCTTGTAGAAGGAGGATTCTCCCAATACGATTAGGGATGTGCCTCCCTCCCCACAGGGAGGAGGCACAAAGAGGGTGTAGCCACCCTCAAGGACAGTAGCCATTGGCTACTGCCCTCCCAGACCATATGCACCCCTAAATTGAGTATTTAGGGCCCCCCAGAACCGAGGAAGATAGATTCCTGCAACCTAAAGAAGAAGAAGGACTGCTGACCTGAAGCCCTGCAGTGAAGACAGAGACGACAACTGATTTGGCCCCAGCCCCACCGGCCTGTCTCCCTACTTCGAAGAAAACTGCAACAGCAACGCATCCAACAGGGTCCAGCGACCTCTGAAGCCTCAGAGGACTACCCTGCATCTAAAGGACCAAGAAACTCCAGAGAACAGCAGCCCCCAGGACCTAAAGGAACCAAACTCCAGTGCAGGAGCAACCCCCAGGCGACCCTCTGCCTAGCCCAGGTGGTGGCTACCCGAGGATCCCCCCCTGTGCCTGCCTGCATAGTTGAAGAGACCCCCGGGTCTCCCCATTGATTCCTATTAGAAACCCAACGCCTGTTTGCACTCTGCACCCGGCCGCCCCTCTGCCGCTGAGGGTGTACTTTCTGTGCCTGCTTGTGTCCCTCCCAGTGCCCTACAAAACCCCCCTGGTCTGCCCTCCGAAGACGCGGGTACTTACCTGCTGGTAGACTGGAACCGGAGCACCCCTATTTCCATTGAAGCCTATGTGTTTTGGGCACCTCTTTGACCTCTGCACCTGACCGGCCCTGAGCTGCTGGTGTGGTAACTTTGGGGTTGCCTTGAACCCCCAACGGTGGGCTACCTTGGACCAAACTTTGAACCCTGTAAGTGTTTTATTTACCTGTGAACTTAACATTTACTTACCTCCCCCAGGAACTGTTGATTTTTGCAGTGTCCACTTTTAAAATAGCTTATTGCCATTTTTGTCAAAACTGTACATGCTATTGTGATTATTCAAAGTTCCTAGAATACCTGAGTGAAATACCTTTCATTTAAAGTATTTTTTGTAAATCTTGAACCTGTGGTTCTTAAAATAAACTAAGAAAATATATTTTTTCTATATAAAAACCTATTGGTCTGGAATCAGTCTTTAAGTGTGTGTTCCTCATTTATTGCCTGTGTGTGTACAACCAATGCTTAACACTACCCTCTGATAATCCTACTGCTCGACCACACTACCACAAAATAGAGGATTAGAATTATCTCTTTTTGCCACTATCTTACCTCTAAGGGGAACCCTTGGACTTTGTGCACACTATTTCTTACTTTGAAATAGTATATACAGAGCCAAATTCCTACACTGAGGTGGTCATTCCGACCCTGGCGGTTTCAAACCGCCAGGGCCGGGGACCACGGAAGCACCGCCAATAGGCTGGCGGTGCTTCCAGGGCCATTCTGACCGCGGCGGTAAAGCCGCGGTCAGAAAAGGGGAACCGGAGGTTTCCCGACGGTTTTCCCCTGGCCCAGGGAATCCTCCATGGCGGTGCTGCTTGCAGCGCCGCCATGGGGATTCCGACCCCCTTCCCGCCATCCTGTTCCTGGCGGTAAAACCTGCCAGGAACAGGATGGCGGGAACGGGTGTCGTGGGGCCCCTGGGGGCCCCTGCACTGCCCATGCCACTGGCATGGGCAGTGCAGGGGCCCCCTAACAGGGCCCCACCATGATTTGCACTGTCTGCTATGCAGACAGTGAAAATGGCGACGGGTGCTACTGCACCCGTCGCACCCCCGCAACTCCGCCGGCTCCATTCGGAGCCGGCTTCCTCGTTGAGGGGCTTTCCCGCTGGGCCAGCGGGCGATCTTCTGGAGATCGCCCGCCGGCCTAGCGGGAAAGTCAAATTGACCCCCGCGGTCATTTGACCGCAGTGCGATCTTTGGGCTGTTCCCGCCGCCCGCCGGCCTCGGAATGAGCCCCTGAGTATTGAATGAGACCTTCCTTTGTGTGTTTTGTCCTAAAAAGTGCTCATGGTCCAACAGGAATAAGTACACAATCAAACACTAAACAGCATTCTGCCCCACACATTGAAAAAGCTAAAGGTTATGAATGATTGTTTATGGGCACGAAGGTGTCCCTTCCTTCACGTAAACAATATTCAAAAATGATGATTTGGTACTTCTATGTGTGCTGCATTCTAATTTCTGAGGCCCTTGAGCCACCAGAGCATCACTTTTAGTGACGCTCCGAAGGGTCTGTGCCATATTTACAAGGTGGCGTTAAGCCACTTTTCGTCGCTTAATGCCACCTTGTAAATATGGGCAAACCCAAGCAGTTTTTTGTGGCAAAGCAGAGTGTAATGTGTGTTGTTGTAGGGGTAGATACGCAACACCCATTGCTTTTTGATGCTGCCCCAGATTTATGAGAAATCGTGAACCTAAGGCAGCGCCCAAAGCTAAAGCCTCCCCAGGGGTGGCGTTAGAGTGGGCAATGAGGAGAAATACTTTTATTTCTCCTGGCTTGTTACTCTTTCTGCAGCACACATAGAAGGAGCAAAGTGACATTACTGATTGTTTATTTGTGGGAAGGTGTCCTGTCCTGCACATAAGCTATCACCCCTGCAATGCAGACATCCTTGCACCATACTGCAAGGGTGCAGAGTTGGCATTAGGCAGCTGATTTAGCACAGGGGGAAACACAGCGATGCACCGTATTCTTGAAAATAAAGCGCATTCCTGCATTTGGAAATGACACAGCTTGGCACAGTAATATTACTTGAGGCACTGCGTCATTTCCTAATAAGTGAGGCCCTTAATTTGGTAAATACAGTTATTGCTGTCAATTGTACGGTCAGCCTCTGTGCCCAAATTTGCAAGGATGTGCCAAAAAGAGTAATAATCTTTCTTTTTAGCTGCTGATAACATGGCCTCCCATTTAGCAAGTTCCAAATCTCTATTAGCATTTTATATGGAGGCTTTGTAGAAGACCCTGGCTGCATGATTTAAACTCCAGTACCCATCTCTAATAGCATGTGTGACAGCTTGCCTTGCAGTTCTACACAATTTTTTAAACCAAGACACCACTTTAACCCTCTTCGGAAGGGACCTGGACTCAACTAGGAACAGATTTCACTGGGAGGAGAACAATGAATAATTGAGTACATTGATCTTCCCAGGGACTCTAGATGTTGGGGGTTTACTCCTACAGCCTGCACTGCTTTCAAACTAGCAGCAACAAGTAGACCTGCTTTAAAGTTGCCAGGCTGTTAACAGTAGAACTCAATTTAGCCAACAACAATTATTAGTGAGGGTGAGCCTCCTATCAAAAGGTTAAGCAATAGCTTTAAACTTCTCCAGGACACAATCCCAATCAAAGTTAAGTGCCTCACAATGCCCCCCAACAGTGGTGAATCTTGTTATTTCAGTATGTGATGAAATAGACTCAGCCACATCACAGGATCTGACAGGGGTGGGCTGCAGCCTTATGTCTGGTGGTTGGCCTGTGAACTGTCCCTTGTTTAGTGATTCTCTTCTTATTAGCAGCGGGCCACAAAAGCCAATATTCATAGGGATGGAATTTCTTGCTAATTTGTTTGCAGAAGACGTCAATAGATGCCCACGGTGGAGGGTGAGCATCCATAGTTGGAAAAGGCCATGTCATCAAAAACAGATAATGGTGCTTCAAAACTCAGCGATGGATTGCTAAACCTTACTACAAGACCTAGGAAGAGGCGCCTCTCAGCTAAGTCAATTTTCTTATGCCAACTGTGCAGGCCAAAAAGGAATCATGCATAGTACCATTCTGCAATTCTGTGACAGCATTATCTTTTTAGAGCCTAAAGCTTTTTAGCTAATTTGAGTAGACTTTGTGCTATTTGACCTCTTTTCTTCAAAAGTTATTTTAGGGACAGCCGCTAAGCACTTTCTTTGTTCTCTTCAAATCAGGCAGCTGTTGGTGCCAGTGATAGAAGAGGCTATTACAGTCGTAAATCTGAGCAGTGCCAGAAATGGAAGTGGAAGGCAGCAGCTTCAGGAAGATTTTGGGCAGCAGCTCTTATTTTCCGCAAACCAAGACCTGAATTCCTCCTTCTATATTTGTATGCAGTAATGGATCACTCTTAACTGTACAAGTGGAGCAGATTCTGTACCTCCCATCAGTCAACAGAGTTAAGTTGATATCTAGCAGGGTTTTTATGTACCAATACATGAACATGCACATAAAATCTTATATACATACCTGCATACCGTTATCCCATACAGTGCTTCTCATTTTATTGACTTAAAATGTTAACAAACTGAATGAATCCAGCACAAGTGAACCTGGTGGCCCATGGGTTACACACATACATGCACATATATCTGATATAGACTTCTAGTTGCAGATTCCTTACCTTAGAATTTTCCCCCAGGTGTCAGACTGGATCCGGAGATTTTTCTTAGAGCAATACCCTTGTGTGTCATCAGGTAGCGCCAGTCGACTCTGCGGGCGTAGTTGGTGTCGTAGTCAATGTGATGACACGGGAAGTAGGACATAGACGCCGCTTCAGCACAACGAGGTCAGTTCTATTCTTTCTGCGCCACCTGCTGATCCAGAGAGAGTGCAGCCCTAGTCATTTTTTGACTGCTTCGAACTTTTTGTCGGAATTTTGGTGACATTTTGGTGCGTTGAGATGTCCCCAAAGACCAGCTTCAAACCTTGCAAGGACTGTCACCGCATGATGTCGGTGACGGATCTGCATCCGGTCTGTTTGTGGTGCCTGGAGCGTGACCACTACCCGAATGTCGTGCTGGACCATGCACCTGAAGGCATTGATGGAGCTGCCTCTCAAGCTTATGGCAACCCAGCGCTCGACTCTTGATCGATCCTGGTCTTGCTCAAGAAGAAGGTCTCAAGACGGCTTGCGAAGCCACCACCACTCGTCCTTCTTGAAGTCTTTGGGTCAAGGTAAGAAGAAGTCGAAGAAATCATGTCATCCTTCGACTTCACACCGCTGTTTGGCTGGTGTGGCACGTGAGGAGTGTCAATGCTCTAGGCCTCTGTACTCGGGGCCTGCTTTTAGATCTGCTCCGCCCTCCCCGAGTTTACGGGAGCTGGGGTGCTTAAACCAGGGTCTTCCACCTCTGAGCCTCTTCTACCGTTCAATGAAGCCCTCACCAATGTCCTTTTTGGTACTTGGTCCAGACTCAACACAGGGTCTCCTGTGAACAGGACAATCGCACGCTGCCATCGGCCCACCCCGAATAACCCTAAATTCCTGTCCCAACACCCCACACCTAACAGCCTTGTTATCCATGCATCCTCTGGCACATTCCTATCCACACACCCGGATAGGGAATCAAAAAGGCTGGAACAATTTGGGAAGATGTTTTCTTCCTCCAGTTTAGCGCTGCGGTCAGTGAATACCGCATGCCTTTTGGGCTGTTATATTCACTTTCTGTGGAATACGGTCATGCACGTATTGCCGAAGATACCGGATGAGGCCCGTGCTATCATCTCCCAAGCTGTTACCAATGGAGAGATGCGGCAAAGTTCACTATCCAAGGTGGGCTGGACACAACCGACTCTCTGGGTAGATTGGTTGTGACGACAGTGGCCTTGAGACGCAAAGCCTGGTTACGAACATCTAGTTTTCCAGGGGATGTCCAACAGACCCTTATGGACATGCCCTTTGATGGCTCCCATCTCTGCAGCTCGGTCCCTCGGTCTTTCAACTGCCCCTCGTCCCCAACAGTCCACCTTTCGCCCCTTTCGTGGCCACGGAAGGGGCTCCCTGTCGCTTCCCTTTTCCAGCCACCATGCTATGCATGCTGTTCAGACGCTGCATGGCTGGGAACGTGGTATCCCATGTGGTCATGGGCCAGGGAACCAGAGGTCTGCCCAGTATACCCACGCCCCTGTTGCAGCCTCTAAACTTTCCTAGTCTGTCCCCTCACTCTGGTCCAGTTGGCGGCAGGATTCACCATCCCCTGCCCCACTGGGAAATCCATTACTATGATCAGGTGGGTGTTGCAGATCGTTCGGAGGGGCTACTCCCTCCCCTTCGAGTCTGCCCCACCAGCATGCCTCCATCATTCAGCCATATACAGGAGGATCATTTGGCACTTCTCCTCCAAGAAGCCGCAGCTCTCTTAGCCATGGGAGCCATAGAGCGGGTCCCTGCGCCAGAAGTAGGTTGTGGTTATTATTTCCACTACTTTCTGGTGCCCAAAAAAGACAAGCGCTTACGTCCTATCCTAGACCTTTTAAATTTCTCCTTCTTGAGGAAGAGATTGAGGTCTTCCTCAAGAAGGAGAAATTCAAAATGCTCACCCTGGCTCAGGTCCTGTCTGCCTTGGACCCAGGAGACTGGATGGTAGCGTTGGACTTGCAGGAGGCTTATTTGCATATTCTCAGCCTGCCTGCCCACAGACATTACCTACGATTTGTGAAAGGTCACGAGCACTTTCAATTTACCGTGCCCCTCTTCAGCCTTACCAGTGCCCCTCGGGTGTTTACAAAAGTGATGGCGGTGGTTGCAGCTCATCTGCGGAGGTTGGGGGTTTCAGTCTTCCCCTACCTCGCCTACTGGCTGTTGAAGGTGGACTCACCCTAGAAAGTATTCTCCCACCTTCAGATTATGGGGAACCTCCTACACACGTTAGAGTTCACTATAAACATGCCGAAGTCACACCTGACTCCCTCTCAGATGCTCCCTTTCATCTGAGCTGTTCTGGACACAGTGCAGTTTCGGGCCTATCCTCCCGAAAAATTAACCCAGGATATTCAGGCTATGATTCTGAGCTTTTAGCCTCTATCTTGGGTTTCGGTGAGACTGACGCTGAGGTTACTGGGCCTCATGGCCTCCTGCATCCTGCTAGTGACACATGCCATTCTGGACACAGTGCAGTTTCGGACCTATCCTCCCGAAAAATTAACCCAGGATATTCAGGCTATGATTCTGAGCTTTTAGCCTCTATCGTGGGTTTCGGTGAGACTGACGCTGAGGCTACTGGGCCTCATGACCTCCTGCATCCTGCTAGTGACACATGACAGAAGGCATTTGCGGGCTATGCAGTGGGACTTGAAATTCCAGTGAGCGCAGCATCAGGGAAATCTCTCCAAAATGGTCCAGATCTCGGAGGGGACCACAAAAGACCTGGAGCGGTGGATTTCAAAACGGCATTGGGTCAACGGCAGATCTCTCTCCCTTCCCCAACCAGATCTATCCATAGTGATGGATGCATCACTTCTGGGATGGGGCGGCCACATGGGCGAGGCAAAGATCAGAAACCTCAGAATCAGGCTTGTGTTGAAAGCATTTCTTCCCTCTCTCAACGGTAAAGTGGTGCAAGTGTTCCCTACCAACAGGGCAGAGTAGGGTCCTGGACCCTTTGTCAGGAGGCACTGCACCTCTGGACATGGCTGGCAAATCAGGACATCACCCTGGTGGTTCAACATCTGGTGGGCTTTCTGAACGCCAGAGCAGACAAACTCAGTCATCGATGCATAGCCGATCACGAATGTCATCTCCATCCGGAGGTGGCACAGGGTCTTTTTCAGCAGTGGGGAGAGCCTTTGTTAGATCTGTTCACCTCCACAAAGAACGCACAATGTCAGCTGTTTTGCGAGCTGGAGATTCCAAGGCGGCACTCGTTTGGCGACGCTTTCCATCTCAAGTAGACATCCATTTTCCTTTATGCCTTTCTGCCTATACCACTTCTGTCCAGAGTTCTCAAGAAGATCAAGAACGACCGGTTCTAAGTAATCTTGGTGCCTCTGGACTGGGCATGGAGAATATGGTATGCAGAGCTACTGAGCATGGACACCGATCCTCCACTCAGACTGCCCATTCGGGAGGATCTTCTGTCCCAGCAACAGGGGACGGTCCTCCACCCGAACCTGTTCAATCTCTGCATTTATGCATGAAGATTGAGTGGCGGCAGTTGACAGTTTTTGACCTTCCACTCGAAGTCTGGGATGTAATCTTGGCAGCTAGGCGCCCCTCCACCAAAATGGTACACACCTGTCATTGGCATAAATTTGTGGCATGGTGTACCAACAAATCTGTTGATCCCCTCTCTGCTCCTCGTTCTGAGGTTCTTTTGTTCTTTCTTTCTTTGGCCCAGGAGGGCTTTGCTTTGCGCACCCTTAAAGGCTATTTATCAGCTATCTCAGCCTTTCTTAGGTTGCCTGATCAGCCTTTACTCTTTAAGTCTCCTATTTTTAGTAGATGCCTTAAGGGCCTCAACCATTTGTTTCCTCCCACTCTGTTTATCATGCCTCAGTGGGACCTAAATCTTGCCCTTACATACTTAATGTGTGCTGCCTTAGAGCCGATGCACAATCGTCCCTTACGGCTCCTTACTTTCAAAAATGTTTTTCTTGTTGCGATCACTTCTGCTCGCAGAGTGAGTGAGCTTCAGGCTCTATCTTCTAAGCCCCCATTTTTGTCTGTCTACCCTGAGAAAGTGGTGTTACGAACTAAGGCTTCATTCCTTCTCAAGGTCGGTACACCTTTTCATGTAGACCAGTCCATCACTTTGCCTACTTTTTACGCACCTCCACATCCTTCTCATGAGGAGGAGAGACTCCCCCACCTGGATCCAAAAAGAGCACTGGCGTTCTATCTCAATCGTATTAAAGATTTCTGGGTGGATGATCAACTCCTTGTTGGATATATGGGTGCGAAAAAAGGGAAGGCAGTGAAAAAATGTACCATCTCACGACGGGCCCTTCTTTGCATCAAGATGTGCTATGCATTGTCAAAGAAGCAAAACCCAGTGGGCTTGCATGCTCATTCCAACAGAGCAACTGCTGCTTCCACAGCATTAGAACGCAGAGTTCCTGTCCTGAATATCCACCAGGCAGCAAAGTGGGCTTCCCTGCACATGTTTACTAAACATTACTGGCTGGACAGTCAGGTCAGTAGGGACGGATACTTTAGTCGTTCGGTCCTGCAGGACTTTCTAGTATGATCTTGGCTCGCAGCCCACCTCCAAAGTTGGCATTGCTTGGGTATCTTTTATAAGGTCAGTAATCTGCAACTAGAAGTCTCTATCAAATGTACATATTTCTTACCTTCGTTAACGATATATGTGCTAGAAGAATATTCTATTTGCAGATTCCTTACCAACCCACCCATCCTCCCCTCTTGCAAACTGATTTCTAGGGACAGGGCTTCCCCATTCAGGGCCTTAGCTCTGGCGCACCAAGTTCAGTATTCTTTGCTGCTCCGCGCTTTGGTGTGGAAAATCATGAAAAGAAACTGACATCACTGCGCTGAGGCAGCATCTTCTGTACTACTCCTGACGTCATCACGGCGCCTGCAAAGTCGACTGACGCCACCTAATGACACGCAAGGGTTTTGCTCAAAGAAAAATTTCCGGATCCACTCTGACACCTGGGGGAAAATTCTTAGGTAAGGAATCTGCAACTAGAATATGTCTCTACCAGATACATCGTTACCGAAAGAAGTAACTTTGTCAGGCACCTCTATGCAACAGTTCCAATCACTATGCAGTCAGTAAGGTTGAAAAAAATAAAATATAATTTCCCTGTGATTATATGAAATATAGCTTTCTGGAATCAAATGGTATAAAACTGCTATCTTGAGTGATGTAATTCTTTGCAGAATTAAATTAAGTGATGGATCAACAAAAAGAAAAAGGCAAGTTGAGATAGGAGGTTGAAAAACATGTGTACAGTGTTTTGTAGCAGGAAAATTCAAAGTGAGGAATCAGTGTCACATATCATGTCCAAGACACTTGGACATTGGGATGAATGCTATCATATATTCAAAGGAGCCATTCACTCTTGCCATTGTTGTGTATTTATTAATTCATAATTACCAATTAATGTTAGCAAAGTTTAATTCTAGCATCTCACCATTGGAAATGTGAATGTATGTGTCACTGTTTGTGCATATGTGGACATTAGAATCAGGATAGACGAAATAAGAGAGATAATCAGAGAAGTAAACTTTTGTTTTAGTAAAATCCTAACTTCTGTCAATATCCAACTGTATATATTAGGCTGAGCACAACCAATTAATGTCATACTCTCACCAGGACAGACCCCGCTACAAGTGACATCTCCAAGTGCTCTTTTCATCATAAGTAGCAATCATTTTAGAAGGCCATGCCTTGGAAATTAACAGGGAAATCCATTAAGAAGTACAATCTGAAGTGAATTCATTTAGGGCTGAGAATGTGAATAAAACTAGTTTTCTTATAATGCCCTGAGGCCTCCATAGTACAAATGGACCAGAGTTTCATGGAAATAAATGTTTCCTGGGATTTCACTGCTTTTCACTTCATACAGGCAGAATCTCTCACAACGAAAGTCATAACTTTGCCCCTACTAGCCAACACTATTTCAGCCACCACCTGTCTGATTCTGCTAACACCAACCCCCAAATCACTCAACCTCCCAGGAAATACTGCTGGTCACCCGTCTTCAAATACCCTCATGTGTAACTCCTAGACCTCCATCTATCAACATAGACACAAGTGCCCATCGAGTTTGACATGGGTGGCTTATTTTGTGGCTTTTTATTGAATATAAATGTGATGTTACATGTATCACAGACATTACTACATGTCAACATGACCATTGTTTGTGCATAAAGTGTATTGAATAGGATACCTCTAGTTTTGGAACTAGGATACAGGCTTGTTTAATAGTAGTGTGGGCTTTAGGAAAGCAGGCTGCTCAGCTTTAAAATTATCTGTCAGAAATGTGGTTTCTGGTCATCAGAGTATGCACCCTGTACAAACCAGAACCATAATCTGTGTATTTGTACATCACCGTAACACAATTAAAACACCACAAAAAGACTCCCCACCAGGTTAAACACTAATGTTATAAATAAATCAAGAACAAAATTATAAAAATCCAAAGAGTAGAAGTTGAGTAATGATTTTTTAAAGAATAAAAAGGGTTCTAGTGCTTAGAAAAAGTTAGTGCCAATGGCGGTTATCTGGCTGCTCTGGACTGGGACAAAGTCAACAGTTGAAGGCGACCACGATGGAGTGAAGGCCGGGGAGAAGAACCATTCAAGCTGGTTAAACAGAGTACTTTGATCCTGGTACAACAGCAAGATGCAGGCGAGCTATGCATGATGAGAGCATTGCTTTGAGGCTGGTCTGCCGTTAAGGTATGCGTTGCTTTTCTTCATGGAGTGGTGGTGACGTGCCGGTTCCGATGATGGGGCACAAGCCAAAAGGTGCTGGTTCCGTGGTACGATGTGCTGGGTTTCTCCATGCAGTGGAAGGGATGTGTCTATTCTCTCCAAGCTGCTGCGAGAGCAATGCACAGCTCCGAGTTTTGGGCTCTCAACTGTGAGGCATGAGTTCTGAGAGCAATGCACCGATCCTACTCCTGCAACGGGGTTGATGTACCAGTTCTGCTCCAAACACACTGAAGATGCATTGATTTCTCTGGTGCAAGTATCAGGGTCCACTTCCAGTGAACCAGGCACAGGTGGGGTGGTAGAGACTTTGATATCTCTGAGTCTCAAGCAATAGGAGTCAGGCCAGTTAGCCCTGGGGTATCACTTCAGTTGCAAGGCAGAGTCAGGATCTCCCTCAGCCAGGTCAGAGAGCAGCAGGGCAGCACAGCAGAAAGCAGTCCTTCCTGGTGAGTTGTCCAGCAGAATAACCATCTTTGATGCAGCACAACAGTTCTCCTGACTTTGTCCAGTTGTATGTCCAGAAGTGTCTGATTTGGTTGGGTCAACGACCCAGTAGTTATACCCAGATGTTCCTTTTGAGTGGGAGTGACTGCAAAGAAGGCCTTTCTTCCCAGCACTGGCTCTAGACTATCAGAAGGGGGTAATCAGCTGCCCTTTGTGTGAGGACCGGGCACTGTCTATTCAGGTATAAATGTTAGCCCCTCCCTCTCAGTTAGCCCAGGAAGAGCCACCAGAATGAAGAAGAGTGCTCAGACACACCTAGCCTTCCTGTGTTTGTGCCTGTCTAGTGGGAGTGCACAAAGTGTAGCTGTCATCAACCCTAGAAGTGTATCCGATACAGGCTGTAGGAACACAGAGCTGTAAGAGCAGAGAAATGTCTGCTACCTAAAAGTGCCATTTCTAAAATATCAATGTTAAATCCAACTCTAGCTTTAATTGTGATTATTATTACCATTCCAATGATGTAAGGCATGAGATAGATAAACATTTCTCAATTATGAATTACAGATTAAAGTGTAGTTGGAATTCTCAATGTTAACCTATGACAGGAGTAGGCCTCACAGTTCCGAAAAATGAATTTAGGTGTTTTTCAGTACTAGGACATGCAAATATTACAAGTACGTGCCCTACCTTTTACTTACATAGCACCCTGCCCTATGGGCTACCTAGGGCCTACCTTAGGGATGATATATGTGTAATAAAATGGGAATTTAAGGCTTGGCAAAGGGTTTTAAATGGCAATTCAGAATAGTAGTAAAACTGCACACACAGGCTCTGCAGTGTCAGGCCTGAGACATGTATAAAGGGCTACTTGTGCCAGTGGCACAAGCAGTGCTGCAGGCCTACTAGTAGCATTTAATTTGCTTATTAAGTTTTTCAACCAATAAAATAGAAAGGTAACAAACTGTGCACCCGGCAGAGACAGGCGTATGCCCCAAATGTGCCATTATTCAATCATATTTCGAAACATATACACATACTAGGCTATACATAGAATACGCGTATCATGTAAAGAGCAGCAGGTGTGGATTGTAGAGGGATGATGTAGATCATGTACCGTTAGCATTGAGAGGTCAAGGAGTCAAAATGCAGCGAGGCCTCTTTCTCAGATGGCCGCACGTCCTAGGCAGCATAGCGTTCATGTGCAGAAGTGTCCGACAGCTCAGAGCCATTCGGGGTCTACAAATGCCCCCCTCAGAGGCTGCCAGATGCCTTTTGGACGCAAAGCAGGGGGCTGCAGATAGGCATGTATCTCGCTAGAAAATGAGGCTCTGAAGCCTTGCCCCCACAAATTTAATGTAGACCTATTTTGTGCCTTGCCAAGAGAAGGGCTATGGCTGCAAAGCTTCGAAGAGGTTTAACAATTTTCTCCACATATCCCAGGAGTGCCATTAGGGGGTCAGGGGTGACAGAGGTGTCCAACATCAGTGTACCAGTATTCCACCACTCTGCCGCATGTCCATGTTAAATTAGCAAAATCATAATTTTCCACTTTAACTTTCAGACATGAGGAGGATCGAGAGAGGTCTATTTTAGTGAAGGCACTGGGTGTTACGTAGATTCTACGAAGGAATTTATAGTGTAGAAACTTGTGCCTATGAATGAGGGATACTGTGCGTGTTTGAGCACATCAATCGTACCATATCTTATCAGATAGCTGGTGCCCTAAGTCCGCCTCCCAGGCCTCCTGCACCCTCCGATCTGAACGGGGAGAAGCTCAAGGCATGCACGGTACAACTTGGAAATTAAACCAGCGCTTGAGTATGCTGTTATAAAAATTGTGTGAGGGGCAGGAAGTCCAAGGGTGCCAGTGGGTAAGAAGGCAAATGCACCAGAAGTGTGCTCTACTAATGGAGGAAGACAAAATGATCCATGTAAGTGTCAGATACAAAGCAACTATCCTCCATTCACAAGAATACATGATCATGTGGGAAGAAGTCACCTATAGTAGAAAGCTGAAGAGAGCAAAGCATATGGTGCACCAGTTTTTCTGCTGTAAAGGGGAGCCAAGGATTGTTACCCAGTGGGATTGCCTGCTGTGTATATCAGGCTGCAAGACAAAAGGCGATCCAGATGGTGCCACGCCCAACATGTCGTGGCCAATGGCTGGACGTCCGTGAAATCCAGTGGGAGACCAGATGGGAGCAGTGATTGTAAGCAGGTGGGGAACACAGAATCCCCTTCCAGTATGGCATATGCTAACCTGTCTCTGGATGATACCAATAGTGCGCATAGTGGCATTTGGCAGCTAAATAGTACAACTGAAAATAAATGGGGAACCCCGAAACCACCACACTCATACAGGAGTTTTAGTACTTCCCAAAGCACGCAAGGTCGCTTCCCGCCCATATAAATCATGTCAAAGAGCTCTGTAGTGTGCTGAAAAATATATTGGTGAGAGGGATCGGTATGTTGAGAAATAGATATAGAAAACATGGGAGTACCACCATTTTAATTAATGCAATGCAGCCAGCCATGGATAGAGGGAGGCAGATCCAGCAGTCTATCTGTACATTTAGGCCCTCATTATGACCCTGGCGGTCAGTGATAAAGTGGTGGTAACACTGCCAACAGTATGGCGGTCAGTACCGCCAAATTATGACCATGGCGGTGATATCTCCGGAAGACAGCCAATGTACCACACGACCACAAGGGCGGAAACAACAGCCACCATGGCGGTAGCTGCCTACAGCCCGGCAGAAGACAAAGTTCCACCCACAACATTATGACGCTACAATCAGCCACCTTTTCCGGGGAGCTACCAACACCATCAAAAGGCAGGCGGAAACAGAGCACAGAAGTCAAAGGACTCACCATTGGAGACACAGGGAAGAACCACGCTGCCATGGCACCCAAACTGCAAGTCTTCCCGATGATCTTGTGACACACACATGCACAACACCCATGCCATATACACAACCAGATGCATTACAAAAACAATTTATCTCCCTAAATCGCTTGAATAATGCAAGGACAACAGGAACAGACAAAAGTGATTTTAATAAGATCAACATCATAAGTAAAAAAATGATTTGGCAATGCAACAGATATGTACAAATGTACAAAAAAGGGACACTGCCCAGTTCTCAGTTCACAGGGGCCACAGTCTCTCAAGTGGGTGTCATTCCCACTGGTTCTGGAGGGGACAACATGCCCTGTGCTTGGTCCTGGGAAGTGCAAGGCCACAGTCTCTCAAGTGAGTGGCATCCCCATTGGTTCTGGAGGGGGCAACATGCTCATTGCTCTGTCCTGGGGAGTGCAAGGCCACAGTCACTGGAGTGGGTGACTTACCCACTGGTTCTGGAGGGGGCAGCCCACACAGTAGACCCTGGAGGGTGGACTACATGGCATCAGAAGGTGGTGACGGCTGCACTGTGGTGATAATGGTAGTGGGAGGGTCCTGCTCAGCCCCTGCACCCTCTGATGGCTGCACTGTGATGGTGGTGGTAGTTGGAGGCTCCTACTCAGCCCCTGCACCCTCCGATGACTATACAGTGGTGGTGGTGGTAGTGGGAGGCTTCTGCTCAGCCCCTGCACTCACTGTTTGCTGCACTGTAGTGATGGTGGTAGTGGGAGGCTCCTGCTCAGCCTGTGCACTCACTGTTGACTGCACAACCACGGCTGGCAGTAGGGGCTCTGTGACAGGTGCTGGTGCAGGCTCCTTCCCCTTTCTTCTGGCTGCTGCAGGCTCCTTCCCCTTTCTGCTGGCTGCTGCAGGCTCCTTCCCCTTTCTGCTTGCTGCTGCTGGCTCCTTCCCCTTTTTGATGGCTGGTGCAGGCTCCTTCCCCTTTCTGCTGGCTGTTGCAGACACCTTCCCCTTTGTGATGTCTGGAGTAGGCTCCTTCCCCTTTTTGATGGCTGGGTCAGGCTCCTTCCCCTTTCTGCTGGCTGGTGCAGGCTCCTTCCCCTTCAGTATTTGTGGCCTGGAATCCTTTCCACCACGAGTAGGTGCTGATGGAACTGGGCCCGTGGACTGTTTGGCTGAGGTGCTTGGCTGGGTTCTTGGTTCCCTAGCCATACGTGCAGGGCAAGGGGAGGAGGGGGAGGAAAGAGGTCAATAGTAGAAGGTAAAAGCTTTTTAGGGACATTGGGGCAGGAAGAGGGAGGAGCAATGGGAGTGGAGGATGAGGGAGTGGTTGTTGCAGGTGATTCTCTGCTGGATTTGGGTGCAGGTGCATGGATTGTATGCTGTTGTGAGGTGGATGGCTGTTGGGTGCCTGAGTGCTTGCCATTGTGTACTTTAGGACGGGGGGACAGACATGGTGCAAGAGGACATAGGGGAAGTGTGCATGGATGTATGGAGGTGTCTGTCAGTGAGGTGTGTGTTCTGGTTGGTGTGGTGTTGATGCAGGTAGTGGATGATGATGTAGTGCATGCAAGTTTTAGTGTGGACGTAACTTGGTGGGAGGTGGAGGAGGAGGGGGTGACAGTGGAGACAGTGGATATTGTTTGTGTGAGTGCCTGTGAGATGACGTGTGGTGCTTGTGTTTGCCTGTGGCACTCTCGGGTGTTGTCTTGTGTGCATGTTGGTCTGTATGTGTGCCTGGGATGGTTTGGGGTTCAGGAGAACGGGACTGGGAAGTGGAAGTTGGAGGGGGGATTATAGAAACAGGGACAACGGCTGCCATCAGAGAGGAGGCCGGAGCCTGGATCGAACTCTGTTGGGCCGCCAATCCAGTGTGAATGCCAGGAAGGCATTAGATTGTTGCATCTGGGCTGCCAGTCCCTGGATGGCGTTCACAATGGTTGACTGCCCTACAAAGATGGATCTCAGGAGGTCAATAGTCTCCACACTCAGGGCAGCAGGGCACACTGGGGCAGGGCTTGAGGTGCCTGGGGTGAAGGAGACGCCCACCCTCCTGGGTGAGGGGGTACAGGCAACTCGCTAAGGGTCTGCTTGGACGGCGGCGCTGGTACGGGGTACCGGCTGTACCTGTAGCTGGGGTGGTCACAGAGGTATCTGGCACCACCAGGGAGATCCCACGGAGGAGGTATCAGAGTCTGTACTGTCCCCTCCAGTCTTTGCCGTGGTGCTCCCCTCTACCTCCATCCCACTGGTGCCCTCAGTGTCGGTGTTCTTTGCCTCCTGGCTCCTGTGGGATGCAACTCCCTCCGTCGCCGGTGCTCCTGTCCGCTGTCAGATGATGCTAATGCACATACGGACAGGATGACAAAACAAGAAAGGGGGGAAGAGAGACAAAGGATACACTGGATCAATGACTGCACCAACACCACCGTTGGAGTGCATAGCACCATCACACACAGGGAACAGGCCTACGCACTATGCATTGTACAACCAGTGATATTGCTAGCCACAAAGGCATGAGGAGGAGCATACACAGCCAACAGCAGCACACCTGGGACCCACGCAGCCCTGACCAGTAGTGGATGCTAACAAGCTAGGTAGTCAGTATTAGCCCTTCAGACCCTTAGCCACCGGAGGACCTACTCTGCTATGTCAGGCCTGTCCTAGGGGCACCCACTGACACACAACCACCACCCGGATACCACCCCGCCAGCCGTGAGCTTCAATAATGGCCACTGTACTCACCCCCTTGTGGCTGCTGTGATGCCCTCAAGCACCCATCCAGCTCTGGATAGGCCACCGCCAGTATGCGGGCCATCAGGGGTGTCAGGGTTCGACGGGCATCCCTTCCTCATTGGGAAGCCATCCCCAGCTGGGTCTCCGCAGTCTTCCGTGCCCAGCGTCTCAGGTCCTCCCACCGATTCCGACAGTGGGTGCTCCGCCTGCCATAGACCCCCAGGGTCTATAGCTCCTTGGCAATGGCACAACATATACCCTTCTTTTGATGGGTGCTGACCTGTAAAGGCAATACATACAAGACAACATCATTAGACAAACTGTCCAGACAGTAATAGAAATGGCCCACCATACCCGTTTCCAGCACTATTGGCACACACATAGCCCAGCACTCAATGTGTACCCAGCAAGGAGGACAACCCACCCCCCTTACACGATGCCTTCACACACACCTCCATACATTCATGCCACATGCATTGTGCCCACAGTGTACTCACCTGTTGGTCTGGAGGCCCTTACACCAGTACGTACTTGGGTAAGACCTCATCCACCAGTCTCTCCAACTCCGCTGAAGTGAAGGCTGGGGCCCTTTCCCCAGTCACACGGGCCATGGTAGGTTCCACATACAGGTCACAGCAGCACATGCAGTGTAGGTCCTCTCCTATGGAAGGTCAGGAAACAAGTGAGGAATCAGATAGAAAATGTCGATCACGTCCGCGGCGGTGCATACCATCACTGTCGGCCTAGATCACCAATGGCCACTGTACCCCATAGGACCCAATTATAACCAAGGAGGAGTTGCACAGTGGTTCTCGAACGCCTCCTGCCACGGTGCACAACGTCAGTGGCATTACTTCACTTCCACCTGTCTCTTCACACAGAACAAGCAGGCGCCATTTCAGGGGGGGCAAGCCTATGGATTAATACTGCATCACGGGAGAAATAGGCACATACTGGACAAATCACACTGACCCATTACATGTTTACAGATTGCAGAATACTGTTGTGGATCCATTGGTCAGTTTATGACAGCCTCCTCACTCTTGTGTCCCTTAGATTCCTACTGCTGGGGATGAATAGGAAATGGAGATATACCCCCGTGTGCAGACCCCTGGTGGACTTGGCTACACTGGAAGACAGACACCTATAGACTGGACTGGGCCACAATCACAGTGTGCCCAATTGGAGCCGGACCTGATATCTGCTATCCGTCACCCCATTGGGATCCCCCCTCTTGTGCAAGTGCTATTAGTTCTCCATTTTCTGGCAACTGTTTTTTTGCAAGTGACAGTGGGCTTGGCAGCAGGAATGTCACATCCAATTTTCTCAAAAGTGCTGACAAGAGTGTTGTCAGCCCTGACAAAACACATGTGCAGCTACTTTGCTTTCCCCAAGGTGGACGAATTGGCTACTGTGAAGGCCAAGTTTTATGCAATGGGACATATCGCCAATATAATTGGTGTGATTGACGGAACACATATTGTATTTGTCCGTCCCCCTGCCATAATGAAAAAGTGTTCAAGAATCGTAAGAGTTTCCGCTCTATGGATGTGCAGATAGTGTGCTTGGCAGAGCAGTATATCTCCCACATCAATGCTAAGTATCCTGGATCTGTGCATGATGCATTTGTCCTAAGGAATAGCAGCATCCCAAATGTGATGGCCCAACTACAGAGGCATAGGGTGTGGCTAATAGGTGAGCCCTGGGTCCCACCAAGTATATGTTGGTGTATGGCTATGGTATTGGCCATACAGGATAGTGTGTGGCTAAATGTTGTCACTTAATATTTTCAGGTGACTCAGGTTACCCAAACCTTTCATTGCTGCTGACCCGTATGAGGAATGCCAGGACAAGGGCAGAAGAACGTTATAATGAGGCACATGGGTGAACCAGAAGGATAATTGAGAGAACCTTTGGCCTTCTGAAGGCCAGGTTCAGGTGCCTCCATCTAACAGGTGAATCCCTGTGCTACTCACCCAAGAAGGTCTGCCAGATAGTAGTGGCATGCTGCATGTTGCACAATCTGGCCCTCAGACGCCATGTCCCTTTTCTGTAGGAGGAAGAGACTGGAGATGCCCCTGTGGCAGCAGTGGACCCTGTGGGCAGTGAAGATGAGGAGGCAGAGGATGAGGACAACAGAACCTCTATAATCCGTCAGTACTTCCAATGACACACAGGTGAGACAGTGTAACTTTACATTTCAGTGACTTTGGTTGTATTCTGTGTGGCATCGTCATGCTGGTATTTCCCACTTCTATGCCCACTTACTGTTCCCTCTGGCTATTCATTTTGAAGATGTTGGTAATTTGACAAATTATCCTGGTGTGATCACAACAGCTAGCTACATATCATTAATTCTATGCTCAATCTATGTACAGTTCATTTGCAATGTTTGTACCTGTTTAAATCAATCCATATTTGAAATACATGACATACTTGAAATCGATTTTTATCAAAGGATGTTTATTGAAGTTCTAATATCTAGAGGGGAATGTGCAACAGGATGGGGTGATGATGGAGAAAAGTCCAGGGTATTATTCAAGTATTTTCGTAGCACAGGTGCATTGTCCAAGGGGACATAGGAAGATGAGCAATGGTAGTTCAAGGTGGACAGGGTGACGATCCACAAGGGGGACAATCAGGAGAGCCTTATTTCCTGGCGGGGGTCTTGGCAAGTGTCTCTGGCTTCGGTCTGGATCGCAGGGAATGTTTGTGGGGTGTTCACCTTCTGCAGGGGGAGGGGGCCTGGTGGCCTGTGGGTCCTGTGGCTGGGCCTCCTGGCCACTAGCGGCAGCAGAAGTGTAAGGCTGTTCAGATGACTGGCTAGTGGCAGAGGCCTGCTGGTGTGACACTGCCTCCCTTATAATGTTGGTTATGTCTGCCAGTACTCCTGCTATGGAGATCAAGGTGTTGTTGATGGCCTGCAAGTCCTCCCTGATCCTCTGGACTGTCCCTCCTGCAGCCACTTGTTCTCCTGCATGTTGTCTAGGATCTAGCCCATCGTGTCCTGGGAATGTTGATAGGCTCCCAGGATCTCGGAAAGTGCCTCCTGGAGAGTCGGATCCCTGTTCCTGTCCTCCCTCGGTGCACAGCAGTCCTCCCAGTGCCCCTGTTGGCCTGTTCCTCTGTCCCCTGAACCATATGCCCACTGCCACTGACCCCAGGTTTTTGATTGCCTTAGGTGCTAGGTGTAGCCTGGGGTCCCTGTAGAGGTGGGCACACTACTGATTAACGTGTCCTGGGGACCGAGGTTTGGGTACGCTGGGTGGGTGCTGTGGTGGTGTTTCCTGATGGGGGAGACTTTATGGTGGTCTGTAACTGGGCCTGGGTAACCGGTTGTCCAGTGGTCCCTGATGGGCCAGGTAGATCAACCAGATCCTGAAGTTCAGAGTTACTGTCATCATTGTGGGCCTCTTCTGTTGGGGACTGGATAGTGCTGGCACCTCCTCTCATGTGACATTGGCTGGGGTACCTGTGGGGATGTAATTGATGTATTATGCTTCCTGTCTGTTAGATTTGTACATCCCTGGCTTCCCCTCTATGGTTGTTGTTGCCCTGCCAGCTTTTACTTGTGTTTGTTGGTGTATGGTGGGATTGTTAATTCTCTATGCTGTGCATGCTTTAGTGAAGAGTGTCCATGCAGGGCTGTGAGGGGTGTCCATGCATTGGTATGGCATGCAGGGCTTGGCACTGGGATTAGTGAGATGTGATGGTGAAGTGTGTGGTATGTAGTCGAATGATGGGACTGAGGGTATATGATGGCATGCAGGTAGGGGGTGATAATATTAGAGAGTTGACTTACCAGAGTCTAGTCCTCCTCCGACTCCGGCCAGGCCCCCAGGATGCAGTATTGCCAAGACTTGCTTCTCCCATGCTGTGAGTTGTGGGGGAGGAGGTGGGGGTCCACCCCCAGTCCTCTGTCTAGCGAGCTGGTGTCTTGCTGTTATTGAACTTACTTGCCTCCGTAGGTCGTTCCACCTCTTCCTGATGTTGTCCCTTGTTCTGGGTGCTATCGCACGGCGTTGACCATTTCCACGATTCTCTGCCTTAGCTCCATCTTCCTGGCTATTAATATCTGCTGCACCTGTGCTCCAAATAGCTGTGGCTCTACCCTGACAATTCCCTCCACCATGACCCTTAACTTCTCCTCTGTGAAACTGAGGTGCCTTTGTGGTGCCATGGGTGTTATGTGATGTGTGTTGGTGAGGGTGTGTTGGGTAATGTGTTGGAGTGTGTGAAGTGGGGTGCGTGAGGGATGTATGGGTGTAAGTGGTGTGTGTATGTAGTTATGGCAGTGGCATTGGTGTCAGTATGGTGGTGCTTATTGGTATTTGTAAAGGGTTGTGCATACTGTGGGTGTCTGTTTTATAGTGGTGTAGGTGTGTGGGTGTGGGGTGTGTACGGGTGTCAGGTGTGTGTTGTTTGAATTGTCCAATGTGGTGTTGTTTTGTCTGTGGGTGTCCATTGTGAGTGCAGCGGTATGTTCCGCCAATGGTTTACCGCCATTAAATGTCCGCCGTGGTGATTCGTGTGTCATAATGTGATGGGCGTTGTTCTGTTGGCATAACGTTGTGGGTTGTATACCGCCACTTTATCGCTGAACTTTGGCCTGGTGGATTTGTGTCTGTATTATGTCTGATTGGCGTGTGTGTGTGTCATAATATGGTGAACGGATATCCACCGCCGCAGCAGTAAGCTGGCGGCCGTCAGTGTGGCAGTAAGCGGGAGTTACTGCCAGGGTCATAATGAGGGACTTAATCTTTCTTTTGCGGGTTTGTAATTTAGTCTAAGTATGAATTCCTTATCTTGATGTATACCCGTATATTTAACATGTTCCTCATGCCAGGAGAGAGGGAACTCACAGCTCACGAGGGAAGTTATTTCTGTGAGAGGGAACAACTCAGACTTCTGTAATTTAGTGAAATCGCCAAACCGAGCAATCTCTGCAAGCAACGGACTCTGGTTTATGATGGGGTGATGGAGAAACAAGAGGATGTCATCCGAATAGAAGGAGACCAATAGAGGTCTGGTCTTGAATTGCAGTCCTCTGTGTAAGTGTTTCTCCTGCAGGTGCCGTATTAGAGTGTCCATAGCAATTATGAAGAGGAGGGGTGATGGGGGCATCCCTGTCGAGTTCCCTCTAGTGATGGGGAAGACATGTGACAGTGCGCCGTTAACTCGAATATAGGCAGTCGGAGAGGAGTACAGCAGCATGATTAAGGAGATAAAGCCCTGGGGGCTACCGAGCTTGCAGAGAGCGGCCTCCAAGAAAGGCCATTCTAAAGAATCAAAGGCCTTCTCCGCATCTAGTAGGGCAATCGCAGCAGGTATTTTAGGGGAAACTCTATGAAGGGACACAAACATTGTACACAGGTTAAGTAATGTGAACCTGTGAGGCACAAATCCCAAATGAGCTGGTGAGATTATCTGGTCCAGCAGTAGAGACAGCCGGTTAGCCACCATCTTTGCCAGATTTTTATTACCAAAATTCAATAGTGACAGCGGTCAGTATGAACACATAGGGTGGGGTCCTTGTCAGGTTTTAATAACAAAGTGACCCCAGCCTCCCGAAGCGTGATTGGGAGCACTCCCTTGTCCAAGGCCTCCTGGTACACGTCCAGAAGCTGGGGTCCAGGATGTGCTTGTATGCCTTATAAAAGACACCAGTAAACCACTCCATGCCTTAGAACCGTTTAATGAATCAATGGCTATCATCACCTCCTCAGTTGTGAAGGGCTCGCTTAGATACCACTG
Organism: Pleurodeles waltl; assembly: GCF_031143425.1. NCBI lineage: Eukaryota > Metazoa > Chordata > Amphibia > Caudata > Salamandridae > Pleurodeles > Pleurodeles waltl. The sequence goes on along the minus strand of NC_090450.1, from coordinate 214,946,534 downwards.
CAGGGCTGAGCTCAGCCACACCGTGGCCACCTCCTCTAGATACTGCAGCATCTTAAGGGAGCGGCCGTGCACGCAGGTGGTATAAAGTTGCTTGTAATGATTAAATAGTTATGTGTGTTCCTCGGAGGTGGTTGTGGTCATTGAGCCACTGGGCCCTTGTAGTTCAGGGACATAAGAATTTGACCCTGGGAGGCTGTATAAGACATACCAACGTGCTGCTGGGCTTCGCGCCCATACCATACCAACGTGCCCTGCTGTCTTTACCCAGGACCTTAGCCTCAGGTCTGCCAGCTCCCTGAATTCCTTCAGAAATTTGGCTCATGAATGCAAGCCTGCCCTCGCTGGTTGTGAGGCTGCTCCGATGTCCGCATCAACTAGCGTAGCTTCAACACAACTATTATCCCGGGGAATAGTTTGCAGGACACCTGAGTGTTTAGCTATAGTGATCCCTCTAACATAGGCTTGAACGCTTCCCACAGTGTTGCTTTGGATGTAACTGAAGCCACATTGATGGCAAAGTATTCCATATTAGCAGAACGGAGGTCTGAACGAAATATCGCGTAATGCAGGGCCATAGTGGGAAGTGCCATGAATGCTCCATATAGTCTATGCAGGGAATACATAGGTCGAGTTAGACTGGAGAGTGATCTGGGAGGTGGGAGACAGAACTGAGCCAGGGCCTTGTCTGTGGTGATGTGAGCCAAAAATCAATGCGAGACAAGGTATCATGAGGGGCAGAATAGAATGTGCAGATCAGCGCAGTGGTGGGCAATAGCCACCAAGGGTCTTGCAGCAAATGGGTATGGCATATATCGCGTAAACCTTTCAGGGTTTCGGTTTTATTAGCTGAATGTAAGGATGTAGTGTCTAGGTGTGTATCTTGGAGAAGATTGAAGTCCCCCCCCAATTATCAGTTGATCTGTCGGTTCTCTGTCTATGTGCATTTCAAGCGTGTAAAAGACATCTGGGTTGTCTATATTAGTGGCATATATATTGAGTAGAACGGCCCTCTAGTATGCCTCGCACCAGGAGCCATCTGCACTGCGTGTCTGCAATACTGTGCTCATGATGAAAGGGTAAAGTTTTATGGATGAAGATGCAGACCCCTCAGGAATATGAGCTGTAGTTTGAGTAATATCGATGAGGATCCCATTGTTTAGCAAATGCACAGCTAGAAGTAGGTGATAAATGAGTCTCCTGCAGGAAAACAACCAGTGCACCATTTCTATTTAGATATTGTAGAACTTGCTTCCCCTTGCATGGGTTGTTTAATCCCATAATATTCCAGGACATGAATGTAACTTTTAGGCCCTCATTACGACCTTCAGACCGCCGGTCGCCCCGCTGCGGCCATTTGGAGATACCCGCTTGGCCGGCGGGTGGAAACCTAGTTTCCACCCGCCGGCCCAGCTGGGATCTCGGCTGCAACACAGGAGCCGGCTCCAAATGGAGCTGGCGGTGTTGCAGCTGTGCAACGGGTGCCGTTGCACCCGTTGAGCTTTTCACTGTCTGCTATGCAGACAGTGAAAAGCTGCACGGGGCCCTGTCAGGGGGCCCCTGCACTGCCCATGCCATTGACGTGGGCAGTGCAGGGGCCCCCATGACACCCGCGACTCCCCATACCGCCAGCCTTTTCCTGGCAGTTCAAACCGCCAGGAAAAGGCTGGCGGTAGGGGGACTCGTAATTCCCTGGGCAGTGCTGCTTCGCGGATTACTACCGGAGGTGCGAAGCGCCGCGGTCATAATGACCTGGGAAGCACCGCCATCCTGTTGGCGGTGCTTCCGTCATTACAGCCCTGGCAGTCTTGTACCGCCAGGGTTGTAGTGACCTCCTTAGAGTTCATCGCCCTGTGGTCTGTGTAACAGTCATCGATTTGAGGTGAAAGGATGCCATTGCATCTCCAGCACGTGCACAAAAAAACAAAATGACAACAATCTGACAGTGTAGAGACTACCTATATTCCAACTATACCACATCACCCCACCCACACCTGTCAAGGAGTGCCAAGTGGTTCCCTTATTAAAACAAAAACAGAACAACCCCATCACAACATATAGGCTCTAATTATGTAATTGATAGTAAGAAACACCAACCTCCGCGGAGAGGGCTGCCAAAAGACCGTCACCCCGGCTACCATCTGTCCGCCATACTATGACCACTGCCAGACTTCCGCCACAAGAAGGGTAGAAATCCGTGTTCATACTGGCGGATGGTGGTAAGGTGGCGCTGCTACCACCAGCACCGCCACGCCAGTAGACCACCACCAGCTGTATCATGACCTGTGATACGGCCTGGCGGTGTTCTGCTAGAGGACGCTGCTGGCAGTAGCAGCGCCCCTTCCCGTTCCCTGCCGGAAGACCACCTAGATGAAGGTAAGTTGGGCTTCCAACAGGGAAGGGGGGTGGGGGCGTTGTGTGTGTGTGGGGTTGTGTGCATGAATGTGTGAGTGTGTGCGTGAATGTGTCGGTGTGTGTAGGGTTGTTTGTGTGGGTGTATGCATGTGTGTGAACGAATGGTAATGTGAGTGTGAATGTGTGTACAAATGTGTGTGAGCATTTCTGGATGTATGCGTGTATGCCAGTGTGAGTGAGTGGGTGTATGTATGCGTGGTGCGTGTCTGCGGGTGTGTGCGTCTATGGGGGGTGAGGGGATCAGAAGGGGGGAGTGTGGATGGAGGGGGTTAGGGAGCATTAGGGGAGTGTTTGGGGTGTGTGTGAGCCACCTACAGTGAAATGAAAGAATTCCCTGTCACCGGTAAGGCCTACCGCCATGGTTTTCGTGGCATTGTCAACATCAAGAAAAAACATAGTGGTAGGCTGGTTCAAAATGCTGCCGGCGGTACTATAGCGGCAGGTGGAGGTCTGAGTGGAGAAGTGCCGGGTTGTCTGAAGCCAACCTGCCAGTCTCATAATGTGCCAGTATGTACCACCAGCCTGTTTGCGGTACTGCCGCCACATTACCACTCAAAGGCAGGTTCATAATGACCCCCATAGTGTGGGTATCAACCATTGAGGGGTGGCAACGCATCAGCGGGTGGTCCACCTGTCGCATAGTTAGGCATGAACAGTGTATCCATTGTTGAGCAGTCTTGAGATCCGGCCAGCCAACACTGTGCACCTAGGGGGGAGATAATTAGGAGAAGGGCCATGATGCACATGCAACAAGCATGACCCACATCCAGCAGGGTAGAAATGTTGTAGCCCTTCAGAGAGCTGGGCTGTAGTTATGTCTCCAAAAACATGTCATGGCTGGATGTCCCAGGGGTATGTGATGGGGATTGGTGTGGCGATGAGTGGGCTGAACGTGATTTCTCCTTTGTGTGTTTCTTGCAAAAGTCAAGTACCTCAACCAGCTTATCGAAGAGACATGTCTTGCCCTGGACATCGACACAGAGTCTGCTGTGATAGATCATGCCATATCGGAAACCCAGATTCAAAGGGCTGCCTTAGCATCCTGAAACTTCTGTCTGGCCTCTTACACTGCCACAGTGAAGTCTGGGTAGATGGGAATTGTGGCTCCTTGATATTGCAAAGGAGTGTTTTCTCAGGACAGGCGGAGTGCCATGTCACGGTCCCTGTAGTTTAGAACACGTGCAAAAATCGGTCAAGGGGGAGCTCCCGGCACAGGTTGTGCCATGAGCTATCTTTACGTACATTCCACCACGAACATGGAGGTACAGCTAGCATGGTCAAACAACTCCATGAGCAGGCATTCAACAAAGAGGTCAATGTGCCCTGTATTTGTTGTTTCAGCCACTCCCAGAATATGAATATTGTTGCATCTGCCCCTAGCATTGTGGTCCTCATTTTTTAGGGTGACAGTGCGCAGGTGGGATTCCAGTACCTCCAAACTCTTGGCCATTCTGGCAGCAGTTTCCTCTGTTCTTGATATTCGGTCCTCTGTGTGTGCCCGTCGCATATCATGCTGGTCAAGTCACTCCCCCATCCGATCAAGATGGCTAGCTATTGTGTCACAACCTTACATTGATGGCCTTGAAAACGGCACATAACTCCATCATTATAGCAGTGGCACTGATGGATATAGCAGAGTCCTCGACCCCTCAGGCCTTTGTCTCAGACATTGTGGGTGCGCTATGTTGAGGTGTTTGTTTCTGCTTGTCAAATGCAAGCTTCTGCTGTTTAGGATCTCCTTTACCCATCACTTGTTAAGTATAAAGGGGTGTAAGCGCCAGGACTGCAAGGGGGTTGCCAATGTCAGGGGTTAATGCTCCTCCACCGACACAAGGTTTGAAGGGGTGGCATGCAATACCAGTTTACAAGGCCTGCCATCCCAGAACCAACTATTTTGCCCACACTTCCAGTAGTTTTGAGGTGTGAGTTTGCAGAGCATTGGGGGTCATATGCCACACTGGGCCGACTCTGGGAAGGCCGCTAAAGCCCCCAGGCCCAACCTGCCACGAACCGCATCAGGCCGTCTGTACCAGCGTGGTCCACATCAGCTGACAGGGAAATGAGGGTTGAATCCGTCAGGCAGGCTACAGTGTGGCTGTTCCTCCAAAATGTCCCAATCTCTAGAGCCGCATCCCCTCAGGGGGGAGCGATGATCAAAATGTTAATTATTGTTTTATTTTTCAAGGGGGCAGGGCCATGGGGGATGACATGCAGAGAAGGGATGGGGTATCCCCCCTCAGTGCGCATGTGGGCTTGGCTGGCCATCTCAGGATGGCCCAACCCACAGGTGCACTGAGCTCTCTCCAAAACGAGCTGTGTTGCTGGATTGGAGACAGCAGTCACAGGCTTCCAGACTGCCTGAGAGCGGAAATCCAGGGCGCTCAGGTCAATCCTTACGTATCTCATGTTGCTAGCAGCATGAGAGCAGGTTTAGGATTGGCTGCAGGACAGGTGAGGAGCCTGTGCTGTGCCTGCAGTAAGTGGAGCCAGAAGAGCGGCAATGCGGCAGGTGCCTGGTAAGTTTTTTTACATTTCTATTTTAATTGACTGTTTTGTGTCCCCAACACTGCCAAGTTGCCCTGACAGCAGCCACCCTTGTCTTTAACCCCTCCCGACACACATCAACACCCCCTCCATTTGGGACAATCCTGATAGAGTTAAGATGATTCAGGTAAGGAGCTCGGGGAAAGGGGGAGCTGTCGGGATATGGGTTTAGGGGCAAGTCTCTGCTTTGATATAGCCAGACAGAGACTGGCCTGTGAAAAGGGGCTACTGATTCATTTTATTCTCCAGCAGTAAAGAGGGCGGAAAATGTCTTTCCACTCCAGCAAGAGCCTACTCTGCGCAACCCTCTCCTGCTTCCATAGACAAGTATGTAAAGAAAAGTTCTAAGAGATGGTGGTAAGTGGGAAGAGGCAAAGCAGATGGGACAGTTCCTTGAGAGATGCTAAACGTTGAATCCATAGCTTCACACCTTGTGTTATAAAGTTACATGAAGCTGTACATACCTTGGCATAAATATTCCAACACAAACTATGATGTAAATCATTTTGTAATAGCAGAAGTATGAATAGGATAACTGGTTAAAGATGTGTGATAAAATAGGATTACAGTACACTTAAGGTTTACTCTTTTACTTATTTTGTTTGCTGTGTTAATAATAATCATGGCAACAACTATTTCTCATGTTGTAAGTAGGAGAATAGCTCTTAATTTTCTGTTATAAAATACCAGTACTTATGTGTGTTTAGAGGTTTCAAGGTTTAAAGCAGCTATCCAGCTTTCTCCAACCATGGAAGGTTCTCTTAGATGTTTGTCCAACACACCTTTTCTCACATGAGCATAACTCTGTAGGTGAGGTGAGAGACACTTGCCAGATTCACTTTTGTCTAAAGAGGTTGCAGTTTCTTGTTTGGGCTATGGAAACCCAGCAAGTGTTACCCCAAATAACTTAATGGAACATAGCATGCATTCAACATGAAGCCTCTAAGGAACCAGTACCCTACGTTTGCCACACACAAAAATGTATTCAAAGAAGGAATTTTAAATCCTCATCGGAAAGAAAATTGTTTAAACAATGTGTGTAATTGTGTAACAATTACAAACATCATACCACCAAACAAATATCAGAGTCTTTCAAGCAATAACTGGAGACACAGAAAATTAGATATAGACAGATGTGGACATTCATGAGAATGTGTTCCCTGTACTTATTGTACATTTGAATGCTAGGGGATTTCCACTTGTGGTGGGCACGGAGTGAAATCCGCCCCTGGAGAAATGGTCCATATTTACAAAGATATCAAACATTTCTTCTTTCTCCTTGCACTGGTGCACCAATGCAGGCACCCTAGCACCATAGTGCAAGGATGCCTGTTTTACAGGTAGGATTGTTTTTTGTGCAGCAATGGACACATTCCTATACAAAAACAATCCTTGGAGGCATTTTCCTCTTTCTATGTGTGCTGTAGAATGCAGCACAGGTAGAAAGAGGATTTGCAGAGGAGAAATAAAAATATTTCTCCTCAGTACATCACACTATTGAAGGGGTAGCATTTTGACACATTCTCAGGTTTACCAGCGTAAATAAATCTGGGAATGCTCCAAAATCTTTAGGTGGATGCATAGGAACGTCCATGCTCCACCCATGGAACGCCTCCCAGCTTGAAATCTAATGTAACGCAATGCAAGCAGCTGTGCTCTGTTAGATTTCTTTACAAAGCCCCTCTTGTGTGGCTTTGCAAAGATTACTGAATATTTTGCATTGTCCTTACAACGCCTTGTGTGACGCAAAGACAACACAAAGGCTTTTGTAAATCTGGCCCTATGTGTACAACAAAGAGGCACATAGGTGATTAGCACAACTTATACATCTGTGTAAGCTTAAGTATACCTGCCAATGATCAACACACTATTAAAGCCATAAGGGGGGTTACTCTGAAAAACGGAATTAAATTCTATTTTGGATCACTAGAATGTCAGTCAACTAGAAGTAGTGTACACTCATTTAACACCTCAAAAACATGATAATGGATATGAGCCTTCCAGTGGGTGTGGTATCCAGTCCCCAACAGTGTGAATCATGGGGAAGCATATTCCCAACCTTATATACTGCTCCTTATGGTATATTTACAGTGGTGTTACCTGAGGTGCTAAAACAGACTAAAAAAGAACATGAGTTTCTCCAACTGTGCATCTTGGGATGAAATTATTATGGAGTTCTGACACTGTCAAAAAAGTAGTTTTGAGAACCATAGAAAGTGTGCAGCACTTTCGGGGATACACGTAAATTATGCTAGTACTCCACAATATCAATAGGAAATGAAGGGGTCAAAATGTGTCAATTAAGTTTGCCTCAATGGGAAGGGATACAATGGGAAACAAAGTAGCAAAAATCTCAATAAAAACACAGCTTGAGAATTCAACAAATCAGAAAGAAACGAAACAAGTGACTGAAAGTCTACAGTGATTCCATCAGGGAGATAATTTAAAAACCCAGGGTGGTATTCGTGAGAACATTCAGGACCTGATTCAGGAAGGTAAACTTACACTTTTTCTTTAAGTGTATGCATTTCTTTTTGTATTCACAAACTAGAGCTGTTAGTAAGTTTGTGACTGCAGAGACTCACCAGAGAAATCTGCATGTGAAAAGACAGGAGAGGTCTATCATTTTATGTACAGAGCTCTCTACCCCAACTGCGAGTCTCTGCAGTCATAAAATACTATTAACTCCTAGCTTGTGAAAACATATATAACCATAAAATTACACAAAAGTGTAAATTTACCTTTGTGAGTCAGGCCCACAGCACAGAGATGGAAAAACATGGAGCATATATTTTGAAAAACAGGGATGAAATAAGGGTTGCAAAGCAATATTAATCATCTGATCACGAATCTCATTTTGATTAAGAATTTTGAGATGAGACCTGATCTGCATAAGAGTGCCTATACTTCCCATGGTCTTAGCAAAGGGCAAATGCATTAGTTGACACTTTTACCAGTTGGGGACAGGTGAAACCAAAGGTACAACACGAAACAAAGGGGCATATTTATACTCTGTTTGCGCCGCATGTGCGTCAATTTTTTTTACGCACAATCGGCGCAAACCCTGCCCCATATTTATACTTTGACGTCCGACCCTCAGGCGTCAAAATTCCACCATGTGCGTCATTTTTTGGAAGGGGGAATCAGCCTTGCGTTAATTATATGCAAGGTAGGCGTTCCCTTCCAAAAAATGACTTTAAGGTGTGCCCCATATTTATACTCTGACATCATTTTGACGCACAGGAGGGGGTGGGCCTTAAAAAACGACGCACAGCCTGATGGGCGCCGTTTTTTAACGCCTGGGTCAGGGCAGGCGTTAAGGGACCTGTGGGCTCGGAAGGAGCCCAGAGGTGCCCTCCCCTGCCCCCAGGGACACCCCCTGCCACCCTTGGCCACCCCAGGAGGACTCCCAAGGATGGAGGGACCCATCCCAGGGAAGTAAAGGTAAGTGCGGGTAAGTATTTTTTTCAGATTTTTTTTTGTGGCATAGGGGGGCCTGATTTGGGCCCCCCTACATGCCACTATGCCCAATGACCAAGGGGGCATGACTCCTGTCTTTGCTAAGACAGGAGTCATGTCAATGGATGTTGGGCGTAAAAAAAATGGCGCAAATCCGGTTTGAGGCCTGAATTTTGCCTCAGACCTGACTTGCCCCATTTTTTGACGCACAACCCCCATTTTCCCATACGCCAGCGCTGCCTTGTGTGAGTCATTTTTTGGGACACACACCAGTCCGCAGCGCCGGCTAACGTCATTCCATAAATAAGATGCCCGCATGGCGCGTTGGAATGGCGTTAGCCGGCGGTAAAATTTTTGACGCACAACTGCGTTGGCGCAGTTGTGCGGCAAAAAGTATAAATATGGGCCAAAGTCTTTCAAAAGAGGAACGTAGCAGCTACAAAGGGACAGGATGCTCCCCAGAAAGAGGATCTTTTTGAAGAAAGGAAAGCAGGCAACAGCCGTTCTACAAAGTGCAATCGCTCGCTTGAGACTGAAACTGCTCCGGAAAATGAAATAGCCTACGGATATTCAGGTTGACAGTATAAGCTACTGGTACAGCTCTGTAGATGGCAAGGGGTTAGAGTCTTTAATATATATACAACAACAATGTGCACAAGGGGAATCACTTTAAAGTAATAAAATAAATCATTTGATATCTTCAAAAAATCACAAAACAGTTAAGGAAAGAACCAATAAACAAGTGGACAATTAGAAGAACTTTTCATGTGAAGTTCAAACAAAACTTATTGACCAGTGACAAATGATCTAATTCAAAAGAAGCGCACAGTGTAGAAAGTGAACACAGGTGCTAGTAGTACAAGAGATGCGTAGCCCAAACACGATCAGCAGGAAGAAAACAGTTACACATGTTACAAATTAAAATGCTGGGTATTCAAGTATTCATAGAATTCATACCCTCGCATTTACCTAAATTCGTATTGTCTTTGTTGCCACCTACATCAATGGCATTTCACCTAGACATACATTAGCAGGTCATCATTACGATGAGGGAAGGTTTGCTGAGCACCAGAAGTGTCTTTGAAACTTTGGTCATACAATGACTGTCTATGAATTATTTTGCATGAGGTGCTAAATGAATGAGTGAATCACTCTGTTGGCCTGTATGTAAGAAGGTGAAGGGCAAGGCTCAAGCAGGTAATGAGTTATCTAAGATATAAAGCACCATGGGCTGTTTTACACAAGTACCCTGGTGGTGCAACAGGCACGTGTTCCCACGGTGTGCCCCCCCCCCCAGGGTACTTTGGTGGTATAGAAGAGACCACAGAGGCTTGTACGCCCCTTCTGTAATACCGATAGTGCTGGCGCACATGTAGCGCCAGTGCTCTCTTCAGAGAGTATTTCCTCATTTGCATGGGTGTGTGACCTCATACAAATGAAGGAATCTCTTTTCCTTTGTGTTCACTACATATAATGAAGGTGGGCGCAAAGACAAAGTATCCATCAAGAGTTGCACTGGCAGTGTGCCCTAAAAAGTTGGTGCGCTGTCAGTGCATCCCTTAAGACATCCCTCTGGAAGGGACAAATGGGGTCCGATAGAACCACGCACCCCCAAAGACATACCACTGCAAGCAGGTGCAGTCACTTTCTGCACCCGCCTGCAAGTGGATCTCCTCTCTAAAATGCAGGCGGGTGCTGCAGGCACAGTGAAACACGGAATGGCTGATTAAAGGGGCTGCTCCATGTGCACTGCCCCCTGGACAGTCTCAAGTTCATGGCTGCCCCTAGGGCAGTGCATTAACTCTAATTAAGTGAAATGTTTATGTTTCCACCAAACGCACATGAAGAGTGTGCCTGATACATATATAGCAAAAGGGAATTGCCCCCCGAGATGTATAATTAGTACTTCTTTAGGAGAGACGTTTATACTGTGAGTCTTATCGTCCTCATTGCCCATGCCACTTAAGGGCCAATATGCCAATAAAGGGGCAGCGCAAGTGGTTCCAAAGCAATTCGAAATATATTTCTTTGTGTGATTAACCTCATGTTCATTAACAATATGCAATGAAACCAGAAGCAAAAACAGGCTTGAAACTAATTCTCACTGAATATCAATATTATAAAATAATAAAAAAATTCCATCGAGAACATCCACATGTTTCTAATTTTAAAACCAGACCGATCTTGGAAATTGGTTTTGGACTTCAGACCTGAACCAACATTGTAAAACATATAAAGATCAAGGTACACACAGTGCTGGATTAATGACACACATCACAAGCAAAAAACATAAAAGTGCAACAGATATAGCAAACTGTTCTTTCATTGAAAGGATAGCCCTTGAATCCTGCAATTGACTTTGTTCACATTCAGGATACACAATATGGATTTATTCAATTATTAAAAGCATTATATAAAATATTTGCTATGATCTTCTGAGCTTCTATTATGGACTACTGCAGGAAGACACTAGTGTAGATTCCTCTGTAGCTCCTTCAACATGCAGGCATAATAGTGACATACTTTCATAAGTGGCTACAAAGAGACCTTAAAGTTGTTTTTCTTTTAAATGTGATCTCTTTAAGATATGAATTTGCCAGATAAGGAAAATGACTCACATGAGAGTTCCTAGAGAAATGCATATTCTCTAGCCACCAAATACACATAAAAGTTTATGATAATTTATTGGATGTTTACATTTTGGCTCAACCTATCTCCTGTATTATGTAAAGAGAGTAAAACCACTAATTCATCTATTAACCCGGACATCCACTGGTAAGGAAAGAAAGGATGAACACACTAAGGGCCTGAATCACAAAGGTGAACTTACATGTTATGACTTCAGAGTATCCCCACATAAAAAGATAGGCGGCCTAAATGCAGGGACCCCACAGTCATAAAGATACTATTTGTAAGATGCATTTGTGAATAGCAAGCAATTGTACATTTACCTTTGTGAATCAGGCTCAAAGTTACTTAAAGAACCAGAGAAAGATATAGTGGTTTCTACATATTTACAGACAAGAAAAACAAATGCAGGTTGGTGATCAGGTTAGTTTTGAGTCAGGCTGAAGTTATATAAACAGAATATAATGAAAGAGAAATAGCACCAATTGCTTGCAAATCAGATTCCTACTTGACTGAAGAGAAGCATTTTTCTCAGTGCTATGCAAATAGCCATCATTAAAGAATGACAAACAACAATTGGAAAAAGGTTGTCATAATGTCACCTATACTCACTTCAACAGAAGCAATGAATGCTAGTATTGAAAATCCTAGGACCTTACAAGTTAGGTGATAAATTCAGATATTCAGTTCGAGTGTGACCTAACATTGAACACCCAAGAGTTTCTCCCGTATCACCAAGTAATATCCATATCTTCGTAAGCAAGGCCATCATGTGAGTACCTTTTCTGTATTCTACACAAAAGAATCTGTACAACCTACAGTGAGTACAAAACACTGATTGTCATCCGTTCTGCTTGACAGTGGCAGGACTATTTGAAGACACACAATTTAAAATAAAACATGCATACATGAAGCATTGCGGATTTCATATCAGACACTGCAGAATTAAATACACTTATTTTAGTTTCGCAAAAGACTAATCATTCGGTTACCTCACGAATTGTTTCTGACATAGATATTTGGGTACAGGATTACAGTGTTGATTTAACAATTCGGCATGTAAAATGATTATAACGACTCGTGTGAAAATGCTAAGAGAAAATCAGTTCTGGGTATGGACAACTATCTCCAAAAGACAGCTCTCAATGTTAAATAGTTGATACCGTACCCTGGCCTACCAGATTGAGGAAATTAACTCAAAGTGCAATTCTGCTGATGACTGTGCTGCTAAATCTGCAATGCTGAAAAATAAAGTAGGGGTGTTAATCTGTTCATAAACGAAAATCGACCCAGAAACAACCTCAGTAACTGAAGCATCACATAATACTGAAGCCACCTCCACCGGTTTGCCACTGAAATACAGTTATTTCCTGGGCCCCTTAAAATGATAGTACCAGGAGTGGGAGAGCAAGAAATTTCAAATTCATACATTTTATCTTAATAAATTAAGTGGGGTAGGTCTAGCTCTCACAGGTATTTCAGTGCCCTTGAAAATACTGCATGACTATTACTGGTGACAGTCAACGCCAACAATAGTCCAGCAATGTAGGAAAGTACCATCTTTCTTGGCATGTTACCCCCAATTTCTGCCTGATGTCAGTGTGTTTTGATTGTGTCACTGGGATCCTGCAAGTCAGGACCCAGTGCTTATGGTTTGTTCCCTGCATGTCAGTGTGTTTTACTGTTTTCTAAATTGTCACTGGAGTCCTGCTAATCAGAACTCCAGTGCTCATGCTCTCTCTGTTTCTAAATTTGTCACTATAGTCTAGTGACTCCATGTTTCACTCCAAAGTGGCATAATGACTCCCCTTATAAGTCCCTAGTATATGGTACCTAGGTACCCACGGCATTGGGATTCCAGGAGATCCATATGGGCTGCAGCATTTCTTTTGCCACCCATGAGGTGCTCATACAAACACTTCTTCAGGACCGCCATTGCAGCCTGAGTGAAATAGTATAAGCACTATTTCACAGCCATTTTCACTGCACCAGGTCAATTATAAGTCACCTATATATCTAACCATCAGACCCTAAAGGCTAGATGCATAGTACCTGTGTGTAAGGGGACCCCTGCCCTAGCAGAGGTGCCCCCGCGTTGTCCAGGCCCATTTTCCCCGACTTTGTGAGTGTGGGGACACCATTATAAGCGTGCACAACATATAGGTAAATACATACATGTAGCTTCACAATGGTAACCCCTAATATGGTCATGTGAGGTGTCTAGGAATTGGAAATTTTACCCCCAAATCTGATTCTGGTATTGGGGGGCAATTCCATGCACCCTGGGGGCTCCACCATGGACCCCAAGTAATGCCAAACCAACTCTCTGAGGTTTCCACTGCAGCCCCAGCTGCTGCCATCTCACAATCAAGCTTCGGCCCTCCTGGGGCTGAGCAGCTCAATCCCAGGAAGGAAGACAATGCATTTCCTTTAGGAGAGGGGTGTTACACCCTCTCCCTTTGGAAATAGGTGTTACAGGCATAGAAGGAGTATCCTCCATGGACCTCTGGAAATGCTTTGAAGGGCACAAACGGTGACCTCCTTGCATAACCCAGTCTACACCAGATCAGGGACCCCCAATCCCTGTTCTGGCGCAAAATTGGTCAAAGGAAAGGGGAGTTACTATTACCACCCTAGGGGAGGTGCCAGAAATCCTCCAGAGTGTCCCTGGATTCTGTCATCTTATTTTCGGGATGGTCAGGGAACTCTGGGAACAAATGAGTGGCCAGTGGCAGCAGATGATGTCAGAGACCCCTCCTGATAGTTGCTTACTTGGTTAGGGGACCAATCCCCCTCTCAGAGCTATTTAGGGTCTCTCCTCTGGGTGTTTCCTCAGATTTGGTTTCCAAGACTCCAGCAGGACTCCTCTGCAACCTTTGCTTCACCTTCTACCATCGAATCAACTGCAGAACTGCTCCAGGAACTCTGCAACTGAAACAAAGTATCCAAGATGGCTACTGCAACTCTGTAACTCCAGCTCCTGCCAGCAACTGCAACAGTTTTCAGGTCATACACACTCCGAGGACTGCCTGTCTTCATCCTGCATCAGAAGGACCGAAGGAATCTCCCGTGGAGTGACGGAATCACTTATCTGCTTTAGTAGGCACCTCTCTGCAGTGATGACCAGTCATCTGGGTCCCCTCTCCTGACAACAAGCGTGGCTACTGGAACACAGGTGGTGGACAGAAGTGACCCTGACTGTCCAAAGGTCCAGCTGTCCAAATTTGGTGGAGGTAAGAGCTTGCCTCCCCGAGCCAGACAGTACCCCTGGGCACCATGTGTTTTCCGGCTCCCAGAGCTTCTGTGTGCTACTCTAAGAAATCCTTTATGCACAGTGTAGCCCAGGTCCCTAGCACTCTATCCCGCGACACTCAGCTCCCTGAGTTGTTCTCCGGCGGCATGGGATCCCTTTGTGTAATGCTGTGACAAACGTGATTTGCAACTCCTTTGTCCCAATGTCCTGAGACTCCTGGCGGTGCTGCCTGGTCTTCTGAGGTCTTGCTGAATTGCTGAGAGCCCTCTCTGTCTTTTCAGTCCAAGTTGAGACCCCCAGGTCCCTCCTGGGTCCAGGTAGCACCTCTTCCCACCAAACATGTCTTTAACGTGAGCTAAGGCTTGTTGGTGGAATCCGATGATGAAAACCTGCCTGCATCCATCTACTCGATGAGGAACATCTCTTGCACCAAGCAGGAAGCCATAGCTGTCCTCTTTGGTTCATCTCTGACTTTTTCCAACCGGAGAATCCATTTTTGCAACTTCATTTGGGTTAGCAGGGGCTCCTGTTACTCCTGGACTCTTCAGCTGTTCTCTTCACAGGTCTTCAGGTCCAGGAATCCATCATTGGTGTCTTGCAGTCTTGCTTGGTTTTTGCATAATCCCTTAATACAACTTCTAGTGTGTTCTGAGGAAACTTGCTGTACTTTACACCTGTTTTCCTGGACTCTGTGGTATCAAATCAGATCAAATCATATACATTTATAAAGCGCGCTACTCACCTGTGCGGGTCTCAAGGCGCTAGGGGGAAGGGGGGTTTACTGCTGCTCGAAAAGCCAGGTTTTGAGGAGTCTCCGGAATGCGGAGTGGTCCTGGGTGGTCCTGAGGCTGGTGGGGAGGGTGTTCCAGGTCTTGGCTGCCAGGAAGGAGAAGGACCTCCCACCTGCTGTTTAGCGGCGGATGCGAGGGACGGCAGCGAGCGCGAGGCCAGAGGAACGGAGGAGACGGGTGGGTGCGTAGAAGCTGAGGCGATGGTTGAGGTATTCCGGTCCCTTGTTGTGGAAGGCTTTGTGTGCGTGGGTGAGAAGTCGGAAGGTGATCCTTTTGCTGACTGGGAGCCAATGCAGGTGTCTCAGGTGTGCGGAGATGTGGCTGTTGCGGGGAATGTCGAGGATGAGGCGGGCCGAGGCGTTTTGAATACGTTGCAGGCGTTTTTGGAGTTTGGCGGTGGTCCCAGCATAGAGGATGTTGCCGTAGTCCAGGCGGCTCGTGACGAGGGCGTGGGTCACGGTTTTTCTAGTGTCGGCAGGGATCCAGTGGAAGATCTTGCGGAGCATGCGGAGGGTGAGGAAGCAGGCGGAGGACACGGCGTTGACTTGCTTGGTCATGGTGAGAAGAGGGTCCAAGATGAAGCCGAGGTTGCGGGCGTGGTCTGCGGGGGTCGGTGCGGTGCCGAGGGCCATGGGACACCAGGAGTCGTCCCAAGCGGACGGGGTGTTGCCGAGGATGAGGACTTCCGTTTTGTCAGAGTTCAGCTTTAGGCGGCTGAGCCTCATCCAATCTGCGACATCCTTCATGCCCTCTTGTAGGTTGGTCTTGGCGCTGGCAGGGTCCTTGGTGAGGGAGAGTATAAGTTGGGTGTCGTCGGCGTAGGAGGTGATGATGATGTCGTGATTGCGTACGATGTCGGCGAGGGGGCTCATGTAGACATTGAAGAGTGTCGGGCTGAGCGATGAGTCTTGAGGTACGCCGCAGATGATTTCGGTGGGGTCTGAGCGAAACGGTGGGAGGTAAACTCTTTGAGATCGGTTTGAGAGGAAGGAGACGATCCAGTCCAGGGCCTGGCCTTGGATCCCGGTGGAGCGGAGGCGGGTTATTAGGGTGCGGTGACAGACGGTGTCGAAGGCAGCCGAGAGGTTGAGGAGGATGAGGGCGACTGTTTCACTGCTGTCCATCAGGGTTCTGATGTCGTCTGTGACTGAGATGAGGGCGGTTTCAGTGCTGTGGTTGGTTCGGAATCCGGTTTGTGAAGGGTCGAGCAGGTTGTTGTCTTCCAGGAAGGTGGTCTGCTGTTTGTTGACGGTCTTCTCTATTACCTTGGCGGGGAAGGGGAGGAGAGAGATGGGGCGGAAGTTTTTCAGGTCGCTCGGGTCAGCCGTAGGTTTCTTTAGTAGGGTGTTGACTTCGGCGTGTTTCCAGCATTCGGGGAAGGTAGCAGAAGAAAATGAAGAGTTGATGACGGCCCGGAGGTGTGGGGTGATGATGTCGTCGGCTTTATTGAAGATGAAGTGAGGGCAGGGGTCCGATGGGGTGCCGGAGTGGATAGAGTTCATGGTGGTTTTGGTTTCTTCAGTGTTGATGTGGGTCCAGTCGTTGAGGGTGATGGTCGGGGTGTGGGTTCGGTGATGCTTGGTTGGGTCTGGTGTCCTAAGCTGTCGTGGAGGTCGCTGATCTTGCGATGGAAGAAGGTGGCGAGGGAGTTGCACAAGTCTTGTGAGGTTGTGACGGCGTTAGACTTGGCGTTGGGGTTGGAGAACTCTTTGACGATGCTAAAAAGTTCTCTGCTGTTGTGGCTGTTTTTGTCCAGTCTGTCGGTGGAAAAGTTCCTTTTGGCAGCGCGGATCAGGTGGTGGTGTTCGCGGGTTGCGTTTTTGAGGGCGGTCATGTTGTCGGCGGTGTGGTCCTTGCGCCAGGCCTTCTCGAGGGTGCGACAAGTTTTCTCCGATTCTTTGAGGGTGTCAGAGAACCAGAGACGTTTTTTGGTGATGGCCTGTTGATGCGTGCGTCTGAGGGGAGCAAGGTTGTCTGCGCAGTTGGAGATCCAGTTCGAGAGGCTGAGGGCTGCGTCGTTGGGGTCGGTGGTGAGGGAGGGTTGGTTGACGGCGAGTGCGGAGAAGAGTTGCTCTTCGGGGATTTTGTTCCACTGTCGACGAGGGATGGGTTGAGTGCGGAGGTGGCGGGTCTTGCGTCGGAATGTGAAATGGACACAGCTGTGGTCGGTCCAGTGTAGAGCGGAGGTGTGGCTGAAGAAGACTTGTTTGTTGGCGGAGAAGATAGGGTCAAGCGTGTGTCCGGCGATGTGGGTGGCGGTGTTCACCAGTTGCTTGAGGCCGAGGTTGGCGAGGTTGTCGAGCAGGGCGGAGGTGTTGGGGTCATTGTTTTGTTCCAGATGGAAGTTGAGGTCGCCTAGGAGGATGTAGTCCGGCGAGGCGAGGGCGTGCGGGGAGATGAAGTCGGCGATGGAGTCGCTGAAAGGGGCACGCGGTCCGGGAGGATGGTAGACGAGGGATCCTCTGAGGGTGGTCCTGGGGTCGGTGCGAATCTGAAAATGCAGATGTTTAGCGGCGAGAGGGGTGTCTTCGGTGGAGGTGGTGACGCTGATGGAGTCTTTGAAGACGATGGCGATACCTCCTCCTTCTTGGTTGGAGCAGTCTTTTCTGGAGATCTTGTAGCCTTCGGGGACGGCAGTGGCGATGTCTGGGGCAGAAGAGGCGTTCATCCAGGTCTCCGTGATGAAGGCGACGTCCGGTGCTGTGGAGTCCAGGAGGTCCCAGAGTTCAATGGTGTGCTTGTGGACAGAACATGCGTTGACCAGGATGCACTTGAGGTGGCTGATGTTGTGTGGGCTGGTGGTCGTGGTAGTTGCGTGGTGGAAGATGCGTTTGCAGGAGTTGCAGGCGAACGGTCCATGGGTGCGTTTGGGGTGAGCTTAGAAGCAGGTGTTGGAGCGCCCTGGGTTGAGGGCGTGGAGGGTGGTGGGGTCGTAGCGGATCGGCGGGGCCTGGGAGAGCTGGGGACCAGGGGTCGTGGCACTGGGCGCGGGGCAGGTGCGGACGGGTGCAGACGGGCTTGCGGCCGCCATAAGAGGGAGGAGGGGGGGAGGGGTCAGCTGGGGGCGAATGGGAGCTGGGGGGCAGGGGCGTGCAGGAGGACGCGGGGGGAAAGCGCGAGGGAGGGGGGGACAGGTAGAGTGAGAAGAGCTGGGGGAGGGGGGTTTAAGGGTGGAGGGGGGTGAGTGTTAGGAGGTTAAGGAGATTAGGGAGAGAGATAGGAGTAGGGTTGGGAAGATAGGGGAGGGGGGTTGTAGAGGTGGGTGAGAGGTAGAGATAGGTACAAGAGGGGGTGGCGGGAAAGGGGGGAGAGATAGAGAAATAGATAGATGGAGAAATAGGTGGAGAGATAGAAAAATAGGTAGATAGGAGGAGGTGGTGAGTGAGGGAGTTAGATAGTGAGATAGAGAGATAGGTAGATTGGTAGATAGGAGGAGTGAGGGAGGCAGATAGCGAACGGGGTAGATAGGGGTGGTAGAGAGGGGGAGGCGAGTGAGGGAGGGGGATGAGGCAGGAGGGCAGAAGATGGAGGACGGAGAAAGCAGAAGAACAGAAGACAGAAGAACAGAAGAACAGAAGAACAGAAGATCACAGAAGAAGATACAGAAGACGAAGAAGCAGAGGACAGAAGATCACAGAAGAAGATACAGAAGACGAAGAACAGAAGGCAGAAGACAACAGAAGAAGATGAAGAAGAAGAAAGGCGACAGGAGAGGCTGAGAAGCACACAGAAGAAGAGAGAAGACGGGGAAAAGAAGAGTACAGAACAAGATTACAGAAGAGGAGCGAGGAGGAAGAACAGAGAAGAAGACAAGAAGCAGGAGCAGGAGAGAGGGTGAGTAGCGCGGGGCAGGGCGAGGGGTTGGGAGGTGGGGGTACTTACTGCGAGGTGGGTCTCAGGAACCTGGAGGAGCTGGAGGAGCTGCAGTGGCAGGGGGAGCGACCTACCCTTGGGTCAAGGGTCGCTAACACTGTCGCGCAGCAGCCGCCGTAAGAGGGAGGAGGGGGGAGGGGTCAGCTGGGGGCGAATGGGAGCTGGGGGGTGGGGGCGTGCAGGAGGTCGCGGCGGGAGAGCGCGAGGGAGGGGGGACAGGTAGAGTGAGAAGAGCTGGGGGAGGGGGGTTTAATGGTGGAGGGGGGTGAGTGTTAGGAGGTTTAGGAGATTAGGGAGAGAGATAGGAGTAGGGTTGGGAAGATAGGGGAGGGGGGGTTGTAGAGGTGGGTGAGGGTGAGAGGTAGAGTGAGAGAATAGGAAGATAGGTAACAGAGGGGGTGGCGGGAAGGGGGGAGAGATAGAGAAATAGATAGATGGAGAAATAGGTGGAGAGATAGAAAAATAGGTAGATAGGAGGAGGTGGTGAGTGAGGGAGTTAGATAGTGAGATAGAGAGATAGGTAGATTGGTAGATAGGAGGAGTGAGGGAGGCAGATAGCGAACAGGGTAGATAGGGGTTGTAGAGAGGGGGAGGCGAGTGAGGGAGGGGGATGAGGCAGGAGCAGGAGGGCAGGCGCGAGAAGAAACAGAAGACGGAGGACGGAGAAAGCAGAAGAACAGAAGACAGAAGAACAGAAGAACAGAAGAACAGAAGATCACAGAAGAAGATACAGAAGACGAAGAAGCAGAGGACAGAAGATCACAGAAGAAGATACAGAAGATGAAGAACAGAAGGCAGAAGACCACAGAAGAAGATGAAGAAGAAGAGAGGCAACAGGAGAGGCTGAGAAGCACACAGAAGAAGAGAGAAGACGGGGAAAAGAAGAGTACAGAAGAAGATTACAGAAGAGGAGCGAGGAGGAAGAACAGAGAGGAAGACAAGAAGAAGGAGCAGGAGAGAGGGTGAGTAGCGCGGGGCAGGGTGAGGGGTTGGGAGGTGGGGGGTACTTACTGCGAGGTGGGTCTCAGGAACCTGGAGGAGCTGGAGGAGCTGCAGCGGCAGGGGGAGCGACCTACCCTTGGGTCAAGGGTCGCTACCACTGTCGCGCAGCGGCCGCCATAAGAGGGAGGAGGGGGGGAGGGGTCAGCTGGGGGCGAATGGGAGCTGGGGGCGGGGGCGTGCAGGAGGTCGCGGCAGGAAAACGCGAGGGAGGGGGGGCAGGTAGAGTGAGAAGAGCTGGGGAGGGGGGTTTAAGGGTGGAGGGGGGGTGAGTGTTAGGAGGTTTAGGAGATTAGGGAGAGAGATAGGAGTAGGGTTGGGAAGATAGGGGAGGAGGGGTTGTAGAGGTGGGTGAGAGTGAGAGGTAGAGTGAGAGGATAGGAAGATAGGTAACAGAGGGGGTGGCGGGAAGGGGGGGAGAGATAGAGAAATAGATAGATGGAGAAATAGGTGGAGAGATAGAAAAATAGATAGATAGGAGGAGGTGGTGAGTGAGGGAGTTAGATAGTGAGATAGAGAGATAGGTAGATTGGTAGATAGGAGGAGTGAGGGAGGCAGATAGCAAACGGGGTAGATAGGGGTGGTAGAGAGGGGGAGGAGAGTGAGGGAGGGGGATGAGGCAGGAGCAGGAGGGCAGGCGCGAGAAGAAACAGAAGACGGAGGACGGAGAAAGGTGAAGAACAGAAGAACAGAAGATCACAGAAGAAGATGCAGAAGAAGAGAGGCGACAGGAGAGGCTGAGAAGCACACAGAAGAAGAGAGAAGACGGGGAAAAGAAGAGTACAGAAGAAGATTACAGAAGAGGAGCGAGAAGGAAGAACAGAGAGGAAGACAAGAAGCAGGAGCAGGAGAGAGGGTGAGTAGCGCGGGGCAGGGCGAGGGGTTGGGAGGTGGGGGGTACTTACTGCGAGGTGGGTCTCAGGAACCTGGAGGAGCTGGAGGAGCTGCAGCGGCAGTTGGAGCGACCTACCCTTGGGTCAAGGGTCGCTACCACTGTCGTGCAGCGGCCACCATAAGAGGGAGGAGGGGGGGAGGGGTCAGCTGGGGGTGAATGGGAGCTGGGGGGCGGGGGCGTGCAGGAGGACGCGGGGGGAAAGTGCGAGGGAGGGGGGACAGGTAGAGTGAGAAGAGCTGAGGGAGGGGGGTTTAAGGGTGGAGGGGGGTGAGTGTTAGGAGGTTTAGGAGATTAGGGAGAGAGAGGAGTAGGGTTGGGAAGATAGGGGAGGGGGTTGTAGAGTTGGGTGAGGGTGAGAGGTAGAGTGAGAGGATAGGAAGATAGGTAACAGAGGGGGTGGTGGGAAGGGGGAGAGATAGAGAAATAGATAGATGGAGAAATAGGTGGAGAGATAGAAAAATAGGTAGATAGGAGGAGGTGGTGAGTGAGGGAGTTAGATAGTGAGATAGAGAGATAGGTAGATTGGTAGATAGGAGGAGTGAGGGAGACAGATAGCGAACGGGGTAGATAGGGGTGGCAGAGAGGGGGAGTCGAGTGAGGGAGGGGGATGTGGCAGGAGCAGGAGGACAGGCGCAAGAAGAAACAGAAGACAGAGGACGGAGAAAGCAGAAGAACAGAAGACAGAAGAACTGAAGAACAGAAGATCACAGAAGAAGATACAGAAGACGAGGAAGCAGAGGACAGACGATCACAGAAGAAGATACAGAAGACAAACAACAGAAGGCAGAAGACCACAGAAGAAGATGAAGAAGAAGAGAGGCGACAGGGAAAAGAAGAGTACAGAAGAAGATTACAGAAGAGGAGCGAGGAGGAAGAACAGAGAGGAAGACAATAAGCAGGAGCAGGAGAGAGGGTGAGTAGCGCGGGGCAGGGCGAGGGGTTGGGAGGTGGGGGGTACTTACTGCGAGGTGGGTCTCAGGAACCTGGAGGAGCTGGAGGAGCTGCAGCGGCAGGGGGAGCGACCTACCCTTGGGTCACTTTACTTACCTTTGGTGTTTTCTTACACTCCCAGTGTCCCTCTACACACTACTCTTGCCTAGGTGGGAAACCGACATTCGCATTATACTATTTAAGTATATGGTTTGTGTTCCCCCCAGGCCCATTGTACCCTATGGTGATTTTCACTATTTTCACTATTTTTTAACTGTTTCCTTACCTGATTTTAGTTACTAGTGTATATTTTGTATATAATACTTACATGGGAGTATAGCCTCTAAGATATTTTGGACCTTGTGTCACTAAAATAAAGTAAAGTTCTGTTTGGTAACACTGAGTATGGTCTTTCCTGTGTGTGAGTACTGTGTGACTATAGTGGTATTGCAAGAGCTTTGCATGTCTCCTAGTTCAGCCTTGGCTGCTCTGCCTACAGCTACCTCTAGACAGCCTGGCTTCTAGACACTGCCTACACTTCAATATAAGGGATAACTGGACCTGGTCTAAGGTGTAAGTACCTTAGGTACCCGCTACAAAGCAGGCCAGGCTTCTACAAGCAGTATTTACTACAGTGCAAGATCTGCCAGTACAAAAACATCTACTTTTACCCCTCTTAGGGAAGAAATTCAACCATTTGAAATAATTTACCTTGATCATATTTGCCAGTTACAGCAAAAACAATCTAAATATGTATTTGTTGGACATTTTTGCTTGTGCAGGATCATCCCCAATCTTTTTGCCTCCTGCCTCCTATTTTTCTGACCTGTTGCTGTTGGAATTTGAACTCTGAGCACTTTACTGCTGCTAACCAGTGCTAAAGTGCATATACTCTCTGTGTAAATTGTATTGTTGATTGGTTTATCCATGAATTGCATATTTGAGTTACTACTAAGTCCCTAGTAAAGTGCACTAGAGGTGCCAGGGCCTGTAAATCAAATGGTACTAGTGGGCCTGCAGCACTGGTTGTGCCACCCATATGAGTAGCTCTGTAATCATGTCTCAGACCTGCCACTGCAGTGTCTGTGTGTGCAGTTTTAACTTTAAATTCGACTTGCCACGTGTACCCACTTGCCAGGCCTAAACTGTCCTAGGTAGCCCCAAGGGCAGGGTGCAGTGTATGGTTAAGGTAGGATATATAGGCGCTCATTACAGCCCTGGTGTTCAGTGAAGAAGTGGCGGCAATACCGCAAAGAAGCCAGCGGTAAACAAATTGGAATTACAAGCATGGCGGTGACCGCCATGCAAAACCGCCACTTCTCCACTTCGACCGCCAGGGTGGTAAAGACCGCTGGGCTGGAGTCTTCGTTCTCCGGCCCGGCAGCCATTACTACACTGCAGGCGGCATCACTACCCCGCATACCGCCATGGATTTCGTGGGGTTCTGTACCACCACGAAATCCATGGCGGTAGGCACTATCAATGCCAGGGAATTTGTTCCCTGGCACTGATATGGTCTCCCCCAACTGCCTACGCAGAGTCTTCCCCCCAAACTCACAATACCCCACCACCTCCCAAAGGTGGTAAAACCCCCTCCCCACCCCTCCAACATTGACACACACAGCCGTACACGCACACTTACACTACAACTACACATACATGCACACAACCATGCACACATACACGCACACATACACACAGACATACACAGACAGACATGCACACATTTTCCAAACACACAACACCCCCGCATGCATACACACACTCACACACCTCCTTCACACACTCACACGCACACCCAAATGCATGCACACAACACACAATGCCCCCCACCCCTCTCCCCTAATGGACGATCACCTTACCTGGTCCGGTGATCCTCCGGAAGGGAACGGGATCCATGGGGGCTGTTCAGCCGCCGGCTCCCCTTCACTAGAACACCGCCACACCGAATCATGGGACGTGGTTCGGTGGGCAGTGTTCTGATAACGTGGCGGTGGAGGTGGAACAGGCTCCACTTCACTGCCGACTGCCAGAATGGCTGCTGGCAGCTCTCTGTCCAAAAAAGGGCAGAGGGCTGCCAGCAGTCATGATAAGCTCTGCAGAAAACCGCCTGCACTGGTGGTCTTCAGCACGGCGGTACCTCGGCCGTCTTGCTTAAAGACCGCCGAGGTTGAAATGAGGCCCATAGTAATGGGTTTTATATGTCCTGACAGTGGAATATGGCTAACTTCATTTTTCACTGTTGCAAGGCCTGTCCCTCTCGTAGGTTAACATGGTGGCTACCTTTAAATCTGATTAAAGTGTAGATTCCCTTTGGGAGTAAATGGACATATGGAGTTTGGGGTCTCTGAGCTCACAATTTAAAAATACATATTTTAGTTAAGTTGATTTTAAGATTGTGTGTTTGAAAATGACACTTTTAGAAAGTGAGCATTTTCTTGCTTATACCATTTCTGTGACTCTGTCTGTTTGTGGATTTGCTGTCTGGGTCAGTTTGACAGATGGGTTGGTTGCACCTCACACTAGACAGTGACACAAAGAGAGCTGGGGTGTAGTCTGCATTTCCTGATGAGCCATCTGTGCTAGAAGGGAGGGGAGGAGTGGTCACTTACACCCGAAAGGGCTGTGCCTGTCCTCACACAATGCAGTCTTCGACCCCCTGGTGAGTGTCTGGGTCCTGGCCTGGGCAAGGCAGGATTTCACATTCAAAAGAGACATTACTTTGATGTAGGCCTACTTCAAAGGAGAAATTGGGTATAAGAAGGGCACCCAAAACCACATACTTTAGAGCACTTCTGGAAACAAGAGGAACCTCTGCCTGGAGAAGAGCTGAAGAGCTGAGGAAGAAGAGCTGCCTTGCCTGTGACTGTGCTTCGTGGAGCTATCCTGCAGATGGTGCTTCTGCCAGAGTAAGAGGGCAAAAACTGGACTTTGTGGGCCTTCCATCTTGTGAAGAAATCTCCATGGGCTTGATTTAGAGCTTGCCTCCTGTTGTTTGAAGTCTCAGGGACAGCAAAGTCTTCTCTCTGCCAGCACCTGGAGTCTCTGGAGAGACTTCTGCCCTGACAAGTGGTGCCCTATCCAGTCTCTGGGCCCTTGGAAGGAAAAGCTGGTGAAAATTCAAGGAAATTTACTTTGGACGACTCCAGACCGACGCCACTGCTGAATCTGGTGACGCCGCCTGCAACCGACTCTGTGATCTTCGCTGGAACGAGATGACCATCGCAGGCCCAACACTGCTGCAGCCCCGCCGAAGTCCGCAACTCCGTGGAAGTCACTGCACCACGCCGTGACTGATGCCGCTTGAAGTGTGTGGATTCAACGTTTCACACAGTCGCCGTGATCCCCGACTACGCGCATCGACTTGTTTAATTCTTCACCAAGGTACTGTACCTGGGGGTCTACGTGACTGTGTGGCCGGCGCCGCTGGTGTCGGATTCTTGGGAACGACTCCGTCATGACGCCGTGTTAACACCTCATCAAAGCATTTTGGGGGTGATTCTAACTTCGGCGGGCGGCGTAGGCCGCCCGCCAGAGTTCCCCCACCAAAATACCGCTCCGCAGTCGAAAGACCGCTGAGGGTATTTTGGGATTTGCCCTGGGCTCGCGGGCAGCCGCCAAAAGGCCGCCCGCCAGCCCAGGGCAAATCAACCTTCCCACGAGGACGCCGGCTCAGAATTGAGCCGGCGTAGTGGGAAGGTGCGACGGGTGCAGTGGCACCCGTCGCGTATTTCAGTGTCTGCATAGCAGACACTGAAATACTTTGTGGGGCCCTCTTACGGGGGCCCCTGCAGTGCCCATGCCGTTGGCATGGGCACTGCAGGGGCCCCCAGGGGCCCCGCGGCACCCCCTACCGCCATCCTGTTCCTGGCGGGAGACCCGCCAGGAACAGGATGGCGGTAGGGGGTGTCAGAATCCCCATGGCGGCGGAGCGCGGTCCGCCGCCATGGAGGATTCTGCAGGGCAGCGGGAAACCGCGGTCAGAATGCCCTGCGGGGCACCACCGGTCTGTCGGCGGTGCTCCCGCCGACCCTGTGACCCCTTTTTGTTTCTAAGCACTATTTTTGGATTTAATCTTTACAAATTCATTACTTGACCTGTGTATGATCGATTTTTGCTGTTTTGTTTACCCTGACTAGAATGAGGGTCCTTGCTTGATCAGGGGGTAACCTGACTGTCAACCAAAGACCTAATTTCTAACAGTATTGATAGCAATAGATTCCTATAGTCACATTATGGTGGTCATTCTAACCCTGGCGGTAAAAACCGCCAGGGCGAATGACCGCGGTAGCACCGCCAACAGGCTGGCGGTGCACCGCTGGGCATTCTGACCGCGGCGGTTCAACCGCGGCCAGAAACGGAAAGTCGGCGGTCTCCCGCCGACTTTCTGCTGCCCTTGAGAATCCTCCATGGCGGCGGAGCGCGCTCCGCCGCCATGGGGATTCTGACACCCCCTACCGCCATCCTGTTCCTGGCGGGTCTGCCGCCAGGAACAGGATGGCGGTAGGGGGTGCCGCGGGGCCCCTGCGGGCCCCTGCAGTGCCCATGCCAATGGCATGGGCACTGCAGGGGCCCCCTGTAAGAGGGCCCCACAAAGTATTTCAGTGTCTGCTATGCAGACACTGAAATACGCGACGGGTGCCACTGCACCCATCGCACCTTCCCACTCCGCCGGCTCAATTCTGAGCCGGCGTCCTCGTGGGAAGGCTGTTTCCCACTGGGCAGGCGGGCGGCCTTTTGGCAGTCACCCGCCAGCCCAGTGGGAAACCCAGAATGACCGCTGCGGTCTTTTGACCGCGGTACGGTCTTCTGGCGGTTCCCGCTTGGCGTGCGGCTCCCGCCGCCCGCCAATATCAGAATCAGGGCCTATGTGTCTCAGAGCCAAGCCCCAACTTGCTCTGTCACAAAAACACTTGCTCTACTCGGTAGCAATGGGTGGAATATACACATTCCAAATGACTAACGAGGTGTTTTTTAAATTTAAAGTATTAAGAGATACAAACTTACTAAATTGGGAGAAGATCTCCAGTTCTCTCAGGTCAGCAACCAAATTCGTTTGAAGTGATACAGCCTAGCAATATACTGCTTAATCAAGCCTTGACTGAGAGGGTCTTACCTAATGGTATGCCATTGCTAAAAAAACCTATATAGCACACAGAGAGCTTTCAAAAGTATGCTGAACATGTGTTGCTAAACCATTCATGTTATGAAATATTTTTCTGAATGTGAATGTACATGCCAGACCTTCCAGGAGGAGAAAACTTTATGTTATGGTATTCATATAAATCACATGTTCACCAGTGGTCTCTTGGTAATGCAGAAATATCCAGTCTGATGGAACCACCCTTAACTGACTAGTTTCAATTAGCCTATTTAAACAACCAGATCTTTCAATGTTTCCGGGAGGAACTGTAGCTCGTCGTGTGGTGAACCGCTGTCAGCAGTGAGTTCCACATGGTGGGAGCCATTACAGAAAAACTCGTTCCCCCACCCCTGCTATTCTGAAATACAGAAACTACTAATTGATTAGCAAAGGCAAGGACCACCAACAGTCTACTCTACTTTTCAACCAGGAGACCACTCTTCTGCAATTCGCCACCCACAATTCGTCCAACTTTCTATTTAGCCAGATCCCCAGGTAGCGGACTGGTTCCTCTGCCCAGCAGAAGGGTAAGGCAGAGGTGAGTGGTTTAGTTGCATCTGCCAATGGGAACACTGTGGATTTGGCCCAATACATTTTTGTATCTGAGAGTTTGCTAAAGCGTATGAACTTGTGTATCAGGGGATCTAAATTAGTCTGAGGGTCCTGAAGATAAAGCATAATGAAATCCGCATACATCAATACCAACAACAGTCGGGTTGGAAGGCAAGCCCTTGGTGATGATGGTGTTGCTTTAGGAATGCAGCCAATGGTTACAAAGCAAAAAGAAGCAGTGATTCAGGGCAACTCTGCCTGGTGCCTCTAGAGACAGGGATAGCATCAGTGACAGAGCCATTAATGCGTATTCTTGCACTTGGCTTGGAGTTTAGCAATTTGATTAGCCAGATGAATTTGGGGCTGAGGCCTAAACGGGCCAGGAGCCCAAAGAGGAAAGACCATCCTAGAGTCAAATTCCTTAGTTGCGTCTAAGAATACCACTGCTGAACAGCTTTCAGGGACCACCGATTGAGCCACCGCAAGGTAAGTCCCAGATTGTATAAAGTTGCTCTGCCTGGGATAAACCCAGACTGGTCTGGTAGGGCTTGAGTCTTGAGCCAATCAGTTTTGCCACAATTTTATGGTCTAAATTTGTTAGTGACAGAGGTCGGTAAGAGTTGCATTGCACTGCGTTCTTGCCAGGCTTGAGCACAGTGACAATCAGCGCTTCTCATAGTGAGGGTGGAAATTTGTCGCTTTCGATTAACTCTGCATACATCTTGAGGAGATGCAGTGCCAGTAGGTCTGCATACTCCTTATAGAATAATGCTGTTAAACCCTCCAGTCCCAGCGCTTTATCACTTGGGAGCCCCGGGATGACCTGGATAATATCTTCCTCTGAAAAAGTCCAAGAATTGTCTTTGGCCATCTTTTAGACATAAAAGGAGTACAAAGTGGCATAGAAATTCTTCAGTGTCAGTTGCACTGCCACTGTGCCCGTCTGTAAACTTCTTAGGTTTAGATGAGAATTGCCTCAGCCTAACAGACTGTGTTCACTCTTCTAAAAAAGATATAACCCGCTGCAATCTTTACCTTGCACCCCTACCGCCTCTATACAGTCAATACAAGATCTTTATTCTCATAAAAAATGACTCCTCATTCTGTTAAAGGATCTTCAATTAAACCATCAAAGTTTGAGTGACGTGCATCAGTGTCTGCTCCTATTAGCTGGTTACATAAACCTGGTGAACAAGCGTCTGAAAAGATGGTAAAAAAAAAAGAGGTGTTTGGACACTCCAGAAGAGACAAGATACTAATGGTGACAGCTGATGGAACAATTGCAAGAAGAAGAGACAGTGTGGTATTCAGTGTGTCCACATATCCTTGTTGTCTAAGTTGGTGCCTGAAATGCTGAGAGCGAATGGTGATGAAACAGAATGTTGGCATGTGTTGAGTGGAAGCCTGCAGTTGCATACAGGTGGTGATAGGATGAATTTCTGAAGAGATATATGTTCTTTAGGCTTAAATGTAAGAAAATGCTGTCCTCTCCTGAAGTGTTTTCTCTTTTGTCCATAAATATCCTCTTAAGATGGAACAAACAGGTGTCGATTGACTTGAAGCCATATCGTGTGTCCAACTGTAAACAATTGACAAATGCTGATAACAGAATAACTGCAAACTTCAAAACAGTCTGACAACATCCATCTTGAGGACCATCCATGTTCTAAAGCAGACCATCATGCGGCAAGCACTGCGGTATATCTAGATGTGTGGTATTTTCCTTTGACTCCATCCTTCTTCAAAATATGGAACCATCCTGTAGGGCTCTATAATGTGAAGAGTCGAGCTGAAGTGATCTGAAGGCATTCGGAAAGTGATTTTGGATTGGGTGTTTAGGAATAAAGACTTTAATTCACTCATTGTAGGAGGCTGGCCTGGCTTATAGTGGGTACCTAGTGGTACTTACACCTTGTGCCAGGGCCATCAATCCCTTGTTAGTAGATTAGTAGTGTTCTAGCAGCTTAGGCTGATAGAGGTAGCTATAGCAGAGCAGCTTAGGCTGAACTAGGAGACATGCAACGGTCCTACTATACCACTTATATCATATAGCACCATTTCATAAGAAACACAATACTAGAGTTACTAAAAAATAAAGGTACTTTATTTTAGTGACAATAGGCCAAAAGTATCTCAGAGGATATACTCCCTTAGGAGGTAAGTAAAATACACTAAATATATACACAGACCAAAATCAGGTAAGTAAACACTTAGAAAAGTAGTGCAACACTGTAGAACATAATATAATGCAATAGGAGACAATAGGCCTAGGGGCAACACAAACCATATACTCCAAAAGAGGAATGTGAACCACAAGTGGACCCCAGGCCTAGTGTAGTGTGCAGAGGGTCGCTGGGAGTGTAAGAAAAAACTAAGGGTGTCCAAGATACCGCACCCCAAGACCCTGAAAAGTAGGAGTAAAGTAACCCTACTACCCCAGAAAGACAGTAAAGTTGAGATAGGGAATTGAGCAAAGACAACAACTGACTGAAAAGTACTGAAGATGGATTCCTGGACCTGAGGACCTGAAAAGGAAGGGGATCAAGTCCAAGAGTCATGCAAGTGTCCGGGGGGGGGGGCAGGAGCCAACTAAACCCCGGAGCAAAAGGGCTGCCTCCGGGTGGAAGAAGCCAAAGATTCTGCAACAACAGAAGGTGCCAGAAAATTCTCCTTTGGTCAGAAGATGTCTCATGGCGTGCTGGAGGATGCAAAGTTGTTTCCACGCAGAAAGACCGCAAACAAGCTATGCTAGCTGCAAGAGTCACGGTTGAGAATTCTGGGTGCTGCGAGGGCCCAGGAAGGACCAGAAGGTTGCCCCTTGGAGGAGTACCTGAACAGGCATTCAGAAGATCTGAGCATGGCAGTCATCTCAGCACAACAAAGGAGGGTCCCACGAAGTAGGAGTCCAACTCAGCAAGCTGGGCAAAGCAGGATGGAGTGCTGGGGACATGGGCTAGGCTGTGCACAAAGGAAGTTTTGCAAAAGTGCACAGAAGCCCTAGCAGCTGCAGTACAAAGGATTACTGTCTGGGGTGGGAAGGCAAGGACTTACCTCCACCAAATTTAGAAAGAAGGGCCACTGGACTGTCTGGGACACTTGGATCCAGCTCCTGTGTTCCAGGGACCACACTGGCCAAGATGAGAGGGGATCCAGAGGACTGGTGATGCAGAAGTTTGGTACCTGCGTTGGCAGGGTGAAGATTCCGTTGACCCACAGGAGATTTCTTCTTGGCTTCCAGTGCAGGGTGAATGCAGACAGCCCTCAGATCATGCACCGCCAGGAAACAGTTGAGAAAGCTGGCAGGATGAGGTGCTACAATGTTGCTGATTGTTGCACCTGCTGATGTTCTCTGACCTCGTTGTCAGGCCAGGACGCTCCCACCGCTGCGCAGCGCACCCTGCAGGTGCGCTGTCCCCTGATTGCCGCTGCTGCTCCTGTTCGAGGCCCTCCTCCACCCGCAGGCCCTCGTCTGCGCCTCATCCCTGGTTGCCCAGTGGTGGGCAGTAAGGTTTGCTTCTGTCGTGTGTCTGTTTTCTCCTTGTTTGTCTCCTCGTTGCTGTCTCTGTTGTGTTGCTATTGTTACTGTCCCTGTTGTGCCCACTGTGTCCATTAGTTTTTGTACTCTGTATCTGTATCTGTAATTTGTATCCCTGTTCCTCTATTTCTCTATTGTTTACTGTTTTTGTTTCATCTGTGCGCTTGACCCGCGCGTCTCTCTCCTCCTCTGACCCCCCCACCCCCAATCCATCGGCATCCGCCCGCTTACCTGTTTTTTTACTCTTCTGTACTCCCCCTGCCCTACCACCTCCCCCTCCCCTCTAGTTCCCCAGCGTTATTTTCCAACCACCCTCCACCCTCGCCGCTCCTTTGCCCGTTTTTTCCCGCGGCTTCGGCCCCGCCCCCCTCCCGCCCCAGCTCCTCCTCCCTCCCTCCACCCCCTCTTAATGCAGGTTGCTGCGCGTGCCCGGACCGCGCCCAGCGCCAGAACCCCTGGTCCTCGCCCGCCGCTCCTCACCCCGCCCAGGCTCAGCTACGACGCTACGTCCCTCCATGCACTCAACAACGGCCGAAACCAAAACCAACACTGCTACCAAGCCGCACCGAAGTACACCCACAGCCCGTTCACCTGCCGCACCTGCGACCGAACCTCCAAACCAACGACCACCAGACCGAACCTCCTCCGCTGCATACTCCTCAACACCCGCTCCGCACGCAAACACGCCGTAGAACTCTGGGACCTGCTCGACAGCACCGCTCCGGACGTAGCCTTCCTGACCGAGACATGGTGGAACGAATCATCCGTGCCAGACATCGCCATCGCCATCGCCATCCCAGACGGATACAAGATCTCCTGCAGGGACCGCACCAACGGCTATGGAGGAGGACTCGCCATCATTCACAAATCCTCCCTCAAGGTCACCACCCACACCGACGACCATTTCAACACCGCAGAGCTTCTACACTTACGGATCCACACCGACCCCAACACCACCCTCAGAGGTACCCTCGTCTACAGGCCCCCCGGACCACGGGCCCAGTTCTGCGACTCCATCGCCAACCTCGCAAGCACCCACGCACTCGCCTCCACGGACTACATACTCCTCGGGGACCTCAACTTTCACCTCGAGAACAACAACGACCACAACTCCACGACGCTGATCAACAACCTTGCAAACCTCGGACTCAGACAACTTGTCACGTCAACAACCCACGCCGCCGGACACACTCTGGACGCCATCTTTTCCACCAGCGACCACGTTACCTTCAACGACACCACCGAACCCTACTGGGCCGACCACCACTGCATCCATTTTACCTACAACAAAAACACCGCACAACTCCACAGCCGCCAACTCCCCCGCCGCAACTGGGGCAAAGTCACCAAAGAACAACTCCTCAGCAACCTCTCCCAGAACCCACCGAACGAGCCCACCGACCCAGACACCGCGGCCTACAACTTCAGACAGTGGATCAACGACTGCGCCAACATCCTCGCCCCTCTGAAGAAACCCCCCAACAACCCCACCTGCAAGAAAGCCTCCTGGTTCACAGACGAACCCCTGGCCTCCAAACGTGCCTGCAGGAAACTAGAAAAGAAATGGCTCCAAGAACGCACGCCGGTCAATCAGGATGCCCTCAAAGACGTAACCCGCCGACACCACCACCTCATCAGGACCACCAAGAGGTCCTCCTTCAAAGACCGCCTAGACAACAACGCTCATGACAGTAAAGAACTCTTCCGCATTGTGAAGGGACTATCCACCCCCAGCACCAACGTCAACGACATCCCACCCTCCCAGGAACTCTGCGACTCCCTCGCTGCCTTCTTCTACAACAAGATCGCCGACATCAACAGCAGCTTCAACACCCCGACCGCACCCTCCCCAGTCACCACCTCGTACCCTAGCATCACCAACCCCATCTTGCCTGGTCCAACGTCGACGACGACACAACTCGTACAATCATGAACTCCATCCACTCCGGATCACCGACTGACCCCTGCCCCCACCACATCTTCAACAAAGCCGACTCTATCATCGCGCCCCAACTCTGCAAGATTATCAACGCCTCCTTCGAAACAGGCACCTTCCCAGAAAACTGGAAGCACGCAGACATCAACGCCCTCCTCAAGAAACCAAAAGCCGACCCCAAGGACCTCAAGAACTTCCGCCCCATCTCCCTCCTCCCCTACCCAGCCAAAGTCGCAGAAAAGATCGTCAACCTTCAGCTGACACGCCACATCGAAGACAACAATGTTCTCGACCCCTCACAAACGGGATTCAGACGCAACCACAGCACCGAGACCGCGGCGAGACCTCCGCCCTCATTCTCCTAGACCTCTCAGCGGCCTTCGACACAGCCTGCCATCACACCCTACTGTCACGCCTCCAAGAAGCCGGAATCCAGGAAAAAGCCCTAGCCTGGACCACATCCTTCCTCTCTGGCAGAACACAGACTGTTCGCCTCCCACCCTTCCTCTCAGAAGCCAACAACATCATCTGCGGCGTCACCCAGGGCTCCTCCCTGAGTCCAACGCTGTTCAACATATACATGGCCCCCCTCGCACAAGTGGCCCGCCGTTTCGACCTCAACATCATCACCTACGCCGACGACACCCAGATCATCCTCTCCCTCACCAACGACCCTGCCACCGCCAAAGCCAACCTCCACGAGGGTATGAAGGCAGTCGCCGACTGGATGAGAGATAGCCTCCTGAAGCTCAACACAACAAGACAGAAATCCTCATCCTCGGGACCTCCCCCTCTGCCTGGAACGACTCATGGTGGCCCACCTCCCTCGGAACCCCCCGACGCCCACCGACCACGCCCGCAACTTGGTATTCATCCTCGACTCCGCACTCTCCATGGACAGACAAGTCAACGCCGTCACCTCCTCCTGCTACAACACCCTCCGCACCCTCCGCAGGATCTACAAGTGGATCCCGACCGACACCAGGAAGACAATAACCCACGCCCTCGTCAGCAGCAGACTGGACTACGGCAACGCACTCTGTGCAGGAATCCCAGCGAAACACCTACAATGCCTCCAACGCATCCAAAACGCCTCAGCCCGACTTATCACCAACGCACCCCGCCACAGCCACATCACCCCTCACCTCAAAGTACTCCACTGGCTCCCAGTCAACAAAAGGGTCACCTTCCAGCTCCTCACCCACGCACACAAGGCACTTCACAATGCCGGCCCCTCCTACCTCAACGACAGCCTCATCTTCTATACTCCGACCTGCCAACTGCGCTCCGCGACCCTCGCCCTCGCCAACATCCTCCGCATCCAACGAACCACCTCCGGCGGCAGATCCTTCACCTACCTCGCCGCCAAGACCTGGAACACGCTCCCTACCTACCTCCGACAGACCCAAGACCTACTCGCCTTCAGAAGACTGCTCAAGACCTGGCTCTTCGAGCAGTAGCAATCCTCCCCCCCCCCCCAGCGCCTTGGAACCCTAACGGGTAAGTAGTGCGCTCTATAAATATCTGTGATTGATTGATTGATTGACTGATAGTGTTCTTGCTACTTTGTTGCAGTTTTGCAGGCATCCTGGAGCAGTCAGCGGTCGATCCTTGGCAGAAGTCGAAGAGAGAAGTGCAGAGGAACTCTGGGGAGCTTTTGTATTCGTTATCTGATGAGAAACCCACAGGAGAGACCCTAAATAGCCCACAGAGGAGGATTGGCTACAGAGAGAGGTAATCACCTATCAGGAGGAGTCTCTGATGTCACCTGCTGGCACTGGCCACTCAGAGGTCTCCATTGTGCCCAACACCTTGCATTCAAGATGACAGAGGTCTGGGACACACTGGAGGAGCTCTGGGCACCTCCCCTGGGGAGGTGCTGGTCAGGGGAGTGGTCACTCCCCTTTCCTTTGTCCAGTTATGCACCAGAGCAGGGCTGGGGGATCCCTGAACCGGCGTAGACTGGCTTATGCAAGGAGGGCACCATCTGTGCTCTTCAAAGCATTTCCAGAGGCCAGCAGAGGCTACTCCTCTCAGGCCCTTAACACCTATTTCCAAAGGGAGAGGGTGTAACACCCTCTCTCAGAGGAAATCCTTTGTTCTGCCTTCCTGGGACTAAGCTGCCCAGGCCCTAGGGAGGCTGAAACCTGTCTGAGGGTTTGCAGCAGCAGTAGCTGCAGAGAGTTAGTTTGGCAG
Organism: Pleurodeles waltl; assembly: GCF_031143425.1. Lineage (NCBI taxonomy): Eukaryota > Metazoa > Chordata > Amphibia > Caudata > Salamandridae > Pleurodeles > Pleurodeles waltl. Next base: position 214,911,388 of record NC_090450.1, on the reverse strand, counting down.
TACCCGGCCTCTATGCTGGAGCCCCAGGGATGTATGGAATTGTCCCCCCCAATACCAGAATGGTGTTAGGGTGACAATTCCATGATCCTAGACATGTTACATGTCCATGTTTGGAGTTACCATTGTGACGCTACATAGGTATTGACCTATATGTAGTGCACACATGTAATGGTGTCCCCGCACTCACAAAGTCCGGAGAAATTGCCCTGAACAATGTGGGGGCACCTTGGCTAGTGCCAGGGTGCCCTCACACTAAGTAACTTTGCACCCAACCTTCACTAAGTGAGGGTTAGACATATAGGTGACTTATAAGTTACTTAAGTGCAGTGAAAAATGGCTGTGAAATAATGTGGACGTTATTTCACTCAGGCTGCAGTGGCAGTCCTGTGTATGAATTGTCTGAAGTCCCTATGGGTGGCTGCAGCCCATTGGGATCTCCTGGAACCCCAATACCCTGGGTACCTAGGTACCATATACTAGGGAACTATGAGGGTGTTCCAGTGTGCCAATCAGAATTGGTCAAATTAGTCACTAGCCTGCAGTGACAATTTTAAAAGCAGAGAGAGTATAAACACTGAGGTTCTGGTTAGCAGAGCCTCAGTGATACAGTTAGGCACCACACAGGGAACACATACAGGGCACACTTTGTGAGCACTGGGGTCCTGGCTAGCAGGATCCCAATGACACAGACAAAAACAAAAATACATACAGGTAAAAAATGGGGCTAACATGCCAGGCAAAATGGTACTTTCCTACACACATTCATAATGATCTTTATTCATTAATTCATTACATTTGCATTCTTGTGGTTCATGCCATCCTACACTGGTGATGTGGATGTGGACTTCCGCCACAAAAAGGGTAGAAATCCGTGTTCATACTGGCGGATGGTGGTAAGGTGGCGCTGCTACCACCAGCACCGCCACGCCAGTAGACCACCACCAGCTGTATCTTGACCTGTGATACGGCCTGGCAGTGTTCTGCTGGAGGACGCTGCTGGCAGTAGCAGCGCCCCTTCCCGTTCCCTGCCGGAAGACCACCTGGAAGAAGGTAAGTTGGGCTTCCGACAGGGAAGGGGGTGTGGGGGTGTTGTGTGTGTGTGGGGTTGTGTGCATGAATGTGTGAGTGTGAGCGTGAATGCGTCTGTGTGTGTAGGGTTGTTTGTGTGGGCGTATGCATGTGTGTGAATGTGTGTACGAATGGTAATGTGAGTGTGAATGTGTGTACAAATGTGTGTGAGCATTTCTAGATGTATGCGTGTATGCCAGTGTGAGTGAGTGGGTGTAGGTATGCGTGGTGATTGTCTGCAGGTGTGTGCGTCTATGGGGGGTGAGGGGATCAGAAGGGGGGAGTGTGGATGGAGGGGGGTGGGGAGCATTTGGGGAGTGTTCGGGGTGTGTGTGAGCCACCTACAGTGAAATGAAGGAATTCCCTGTCACCGGTAAGGCCTACCGCCATGGTTTTCGTGGCATTGTCAACATCAAGAAAAAACATGGTGGTAGGCTGGTTCAAAATGCTGCTGGCGGTACTATAGCGGCTGTTGGGCTGGAGATTAACATCTCCAGCCTGGCGGCTGCTACAGCCATGGAGGTCTGAGTGGAGAAGTGGCGGGTTGTCTGAAGCCAACCTGCCAGTCTCATAATGTGGCAGTATGTACCACCAGCCTGTTTGCGGGACTGCCGCCACATTACCACTCACCGCCAGGTTCATAATGACCCCCATAGTGTGGGTATCAATCATTGAGGGGTGGCAACGCATCAGCGGGTGGTCCACCTGTCGCATAGTTAGGTATGAGCACTGTATCCATTGTTGAGCAGTCTCGAGATCCAGCCAGCCAACACTGTGCACCTAGGGGGGAGATAATTAGGAGAAGGGCCATGATGCACATGCAACAAGCAGGCCCCACAGCCAGCAGGGTAGAAATGTTTTAGCCCTTCAGAGATTGGGCTGTAGTTATGTCTCCAAAAACATGTCATGGCTGGATGTCCCAGGGGTATGTGATGGGGATTGGTGTGGCGATGAGTGGGCTGAACGTGATTTCTCCTTGGTGTGTTTCTTGTAAAAGTCAAGTACCTCAACCGGCTTATCGAAGAGACATGTCTTGCCCTGGACATCGACACAGAGTCTGCTGTAATAGATCATGCCATATCAGAAACCCAGATTCAAAGGGCTGCCTTAGCATCCTGAAACTTCTGTCTGGCTTCTTACACTGCCACAGTGAAGTCTGGGTAGATGGAAATTGTGGCTCCTTGATATTGCAAAGGAGTCTTTTATCAGGACAGGCGGAGCGCCATGTCACGGTCCCTGTAGTTTAGAACACGTGCAAAAATCGGTCGAGGGGGAGCTCCCGGCACAGGTTGTGCCATGAGCTATCTTTACGTACATTCCACCACGAACATGGAGGTACAGCTAGCATGGTCAAACAACTCCATGAGCAGGCATTCAACAAAGAGGTCAATGTGCCCTGTATTTGTTGTTTCAGCCACTCCCAGAATATGAATATTGTTGCATCTGCCCCTAGCATTGTGGTCCTCATTGTTAGGGTGACAGTGCGCAGGTGGGATTCCAGTACCTCCAAACTCTTGGCCATTTTGGCAGCAGTTTCCTCTGTTTTTGATATTCGGTCCTCTGTGTGTGCCCGTCGCATATCATGCTGGTCAAGTCACTCCCCCATCCGATCAAGATGGCTAGCTATTGTGTCACAACCTTACATTGATGGCCTTGAAAATGGCACATAACTCCATCATTATAGCAGTGGCATTGATGGATATAGCAGAGTCCTCGACCCCGCAGGCCCTTGTCTCAGACATTGTGGGTGCGCTATGTTGAGGTGTTTGTTTCTGCTTGTCAAATGCAAGCTTCTGCTGTTTAGGATCTCCTTTACCCATCACTTGTTAAGTATAAAGGGGTGTAAGAGCCAGGACTGCAAGGGGTTGCCAATGTCAGGAGTTAATGCTCCTCCACCGACACCAGGTTTGAAGGGGTGACATGCAATACAAGTATACAAGGCCCACCATCCCAGAACCAACTATTTTGCCCACACTTCCAGTAGTTTTGAGGTGTGAGTTTGCAGAACATTGGGGGTCACATGCCACACTGGGCCGACTCTGGGAAGGCCGCTAAAGCCCCCAGGCCCAACCTGCCATGAACCGCATCAGGCCCTCTGTACCAGCGTGGTCCACATCAGCTGACAGGGAAATGAGGGTTGTATCCGTCGGGCAGGCTACAGTGTGGCTGTTCCTCCAAAATGTCCCAATCTCTAGAGTCGCATCCCCTCAGGGGGGAGCGATGATCAAAATGTTAATTATTGTTTTATTTTTCAAGGGAGCAGGGCCATGGGGGATGACATGCAGGGAAGGGAAGGTGTGTACACCCCCCTCATTGTGCATGTGGGCTTGGCTGGCCATCTCAGGATGGCACAACCCACAGGCGAACTGAGCTCGCTCCAAAACAAGCTGTGTTGCTGGATTGGAGACAGCAGGCACAGGCTTCCAGACTGCCTGGGAGAGGAAATCCAGGGCGCTCAGGCCAATCCTTACGTATCTCATGCTGCTAGCAGCATGAGAGCAGAGTTAGGATTGGCTGCAGTACAGGTGAGGAGCCTGTGCTGTGCCTGCAGTGAGTGGAGACAGAAGAGCGGAAATGGGGCAGGCTCTTGGTAAGTTTTTTTAAATTTCTATTTTAATTGACTGTTTTGTGTCCCCAACACTGCCAAGTTGCCCTGACAGCAGCCACCCTTGTCTTTAACCCCTCCCGACACATATCAACACCACCTCCATTTGGGACAATCCTGATAGAGTTAAGATGATTCAGGTAAGGAGCTCGAGGGAAGGGGGAGCTGTCGGGATATGGGTTTAGTGGCAAGTCTCTGCTTTGATATAGCCAGACAGAGATTGGCCTGTGAAAAGGGGCTACTGATTCATTTTATTCTCCAGCAGTAAAGACAGCAGAAAATGTCTTTCCACTCCAGCAAGATCCTACTCTGAGCAACCCTCTCCTGCTTCCATAGACAAGTATGTAAAGAAAAGTTCTAAGAGATGCTGGTAAGTGGGAAGAGGCAAAGCAGATGGGACAGATCCTTGAGGGATGCTAAACGTTGAATCCACAGCTTCACACCTTGTGTTATAAAGTTACATGAAGCTGTACATACCTTGGCATAAATATTCTAAAACAAACTATGATGTAAATCATTTTGTAAGAGCAGAAGTATGAATAGGATAACTGGTTAAAGATGTGCGATAACATAGGATTACAGTACACTTAAGGTTTACTCTTTTACTTATTTTGTTTGCTGTGTTAATAATAATCATGGCAACAACTATTTCTCATGTTGTAAGTAGGAGAATAGCTCTTAATTTTCTGTTATAAAATACCAGTACTTATGTGTGCTTAGAGGTTCCAAGGTTTAAAGCAGCTATCCAGCTTTCTCCAACCATGGAAGGTTCTTTTAGATGTTTGTCCAACACACCTTTTCTCACATGAGCATAACTCTGCAGGTGAGGTGAGAGACACTTGCCAGATTCACTTTTGTCTAAAGAGGTTGCAGTTTCTTGTTTGGGCTAAGGAAACCCAGCAAGTGTTACCCCAAATAACTTAATGGAACATAGCATGCATTCAACATGAAGCCTCTAAGGAACCAGTACCCTACGTTTGCCACACACAAAAATGTATTCAAAGAAGTCTAAAGGAATTTTAAATCCTCATCGGAATGAAAATTGTTTTAACAATGTGTGTAATTGTGTAACAATTACAAACATCATACCACCAAACAAATATCAGAGTCTTTCAAGCAATAACTGGAGACACAGGAAAATAGATATAGACAGATGTGGACATTCATGAGAATGTGTTCCCTGTACTTATTGTACATTCGAATGCTAGGGGATTTACACTTGTGGTGGGTACGGAGTGAAATCCGGCCCTGGAGAAATGGTCCATATTTACAAAGATATCAAACATTTCTTCTTTCTCCTTGCACTGGTGCACCAATGCAGGCACCCTAGCACCATAGTGCAAGGATGCCTGTTTTACAGGTAGGATTGTTTTTTTTGTGCACCATTGGACACATTCCTATACAAAAACAATCCTTGGAGGCATTTTCCTCTTTCTATGTGTGCTGTAGAATGCAGCACAGGTGTAGGAAAGTACCATCTTGCCTGGCATGTTACCCCCATATTTCACTTTATATATGTTGTTTTAGTGTATGTGTCACTGGGACCCTGCCAACCAGGGCCCCAGTGCTCACAAGTGTGCCCTGTATGTGTTCCCTGTCTGATGACTAACTGTCTCACTGAGGCTCTGCTAACCAGAACCTCACTGGTTATGCTCTCTCTGCTTTCTAAATTGTCACTAACAGGCTAGTGACCAATTTCACCAATTCACATTGGCATACTGGAACACCCTTATAATTCCCTAGTATATGGTACTGAGGTACCCAGGGTATTGGGGTTCCAGGAGATCCCTATGGGCTGCAGCATTTCTTTTGCCACCCATAGGAAGCTCTGACAATTCTTACACAGGCCTGCCACAGCAGCCTGAGTGAAATAACGTCCACGTTATTCACAGCCATTTACCACTGCACTTAAGTAACTTATAAGTCACCTATATGTCTAACCTTTACCTGGTAAAGGTTGATTGCTAAGTTACTTAGTGTGTGGGCACCCTGGCACTAGCCAAGGTGCCCCCACATCGTTCAGGGCAAATTCCTCGGACTTTGTGAGCGCGGGGACACCATTTCACGCGTGCACTATGCATATGTCACGACATATGTATAGCGTCACAATGGTAACTCCGAACATGGCCATGTAACATGTCTAAGATCATGGAATTGTCACAATTCTGTGATCCCCGAGTCTCTAACACAGACCCGGGTACTGCCAAACTACCTTTCCCAGGGTTTCACTGCAGCTGCTGCTGCTGCCAACCCCTCAGACAGGTTTCTGCCCTCCTGGGGTCCAGGCAGGCTTGGCCCAGGAAGGCAGAACAAAGGACTTCCTCAGAGAGAGGGTGTTACACCCTCTGCCCTTGGAAAAAGGTGTCATGGCTGGGGAGGAGTAGCCTCCCCCAGCCTCTGGAAATGCTTTGATGGACACAGATGGTGCCCATCTCTGCATAAGCCAGTCTACACCAGTTCAGGGATCCCCCAGCCCTGCTCTGGCGCGAAACTGGACAAAGGAAAGGGGAGTAACCACTCCCCTGACCTGCACCTCCCAGGGGAGGTGCCCAGAGCTCCACCAGTGTGCTCCAGACCTCTGCCATCTTGGAAACAGAGGTGCTGCTGGCACACTGGACTGCTCTGAGTGGGCAGTGCCAGCAGGTGATGTCAGAGACTCCTTCTGATAGGCTCTTACCTGTGTTGCTAGCCTATCCTCCTTCCTAGGTAGCCAAACCTCCTTTTCTGGCTATTTAGGGTCTCTGCTTTGGGGAATTCTTTAGATAATGAATGCAAGAGCTCATCAGAGTTCCTCTGCATCTCTGTCTTCACCTTCTGCCAAAGGATCGACCGCTGTCTGCTCAGGACGTCTGCAAAACCGCAACAAAGTAGCAAAGATGACTACTGCAACCTTGTATCGCTGATCCTTCCGCTTTCCCGCCTGTTTTCTGGTGGTGCATGCTCTGGGGGTAGCCTGCCTCCTTCTTGCACCAGGAGCTCTGAAGAAATCTCCTGAGGGACGACGGAATCTTCCCCCTGCAACCGCAGGCAAGAAAAGACTGCATCACCGATCCTCTGGGTCCCCTCTCAGGACGACTAGCGTGGTCCCTGGAACTCAGCAACTCTGTCCAAGTGACTCCCACAGTCCAGTGACTCTTCAGTCCAAGTTTGGTGGAGGTAAGTCCTTGCCTCCCTACACTCGACTGCATTGCTTGGCACCACATGATTTGCAGCTGCTCCGGCTCCTGTGCACTCTTCCAGGATTTCCTTCGTGCACAGCCAAGCCTGGGTCCCTGACACTCTAACCTGCAGTGCACAAGCTCCTGAGTTGTCCTCCGGCGTCGTGGGACTCCCTTTTGTGTCTTCGGGTGAGCTCCAGTTCACTCCTCTTCCAAGTGCCTGTTCTGGTACTTCTACTAGTGCTGCCTGCTTCTGTGAGGGCTCTCTGCTTTACTGGGCGCCCCCTCTGTCTCCTCATCGAAGTGGCGACATCCTGGTCCCTCCTGGGCCACAGCAGCATCCAAAAACCCTAACTACAACCCTTGCAGCTAGCAAGGCTTGTTTGTGGTCTTTCTGCGTGAGAACACCTCTGCAAGCTTTTTCACGACGTGGGACATCCATCCTCCGAAGGGGAAGTTCCTAGTCCTCTTTGTTCTTGCAGAATCCACAGCTTCTACCATCCGGTGGCAGCTTCTTTGCACCCTCAGCTGGCATTTCCTGGGCATCTGCCCACTCTCGACTTTGTTGCGACTCTTGGACTTGGTCCCCTTATTCCACAGGTACTCTCGTCCAGAAATCCACTTTGGTTGCATTTCTGGTGTTGGTCTTCCTTGCAGAATTCCCCTATCACAACTTCTGTGCTCTCTGGGGAATATAGGTGCACTTTACACCTACTTTTCAGGGTCTTGGGGTGGGCTATTTTAATAACCCTCACTGTTTTCTTACAGTCCCAGCGACCCTCTACAAGCTCACATAGGTTTGGAGTCCATTCGTGTTTCGCATTCCACTTTTTGAGTATATGGTTTGTGTTGCCCCTATACCTATGTGCTCCTATTGCAATCTACTGTAAATCTACATTGCTTGCATTACTTCCTTTTGCTATTACTGCATATTTTTGGTATTGTGTACATATATCTTGTGTATATTTGGCATCCTCATACTGAGGGTACTCACTGAGATACTTTTGGCATATTGTCATAAAAATAAAGTACCTTTATTTTTAGTATATCTGTGTATTGTGTTTTCTTATGATATTGTGCATATGACACCAGTGGTATAGTAGGAGCTTTGCATGT